>NW_025422471.1:12110000-22110000 GCF_011764305.1 Mustela putorius furo
TGGTTTGCATCTCTCTTTTTCCTTCCCCATCTTCATCTGTTTTCTTTCTTAAATTCCACACATGAGTGAAATCATATTATATTTGTCTTTCTCTGACTGACTTGTTTCACTTAACATTATACCCTCTAGCTCCATCCCCATCATTCAAATGGCAAGTTTTCATTCCCTTTATGGCTGAGTAATATTCCAGTGTGTGTGTGTGTGTATGTGTGTGTGTGTGTGTGTGTGTGTGTATCATATTTTCTTTATCTATTCATCAGTCAACTAAAATATTTTTAAGAGGTCAAGCAGAAATAAACCAAAGACAAAAAGACAAAAATTATTGAATGATGCCCCAACTCCTTAGCCTGATATTTAAATCTGCCCACATTCTCACATCCGGCTACAACATTATTTTCTAATAGGATTTTCACTCCCCTCTACTTTCTCAAGGGAGTGTGATATAAAAAATTGCATGATGAATTTAAAAGTATTTTAAATGGGGCAAATACTACCACATTTGGAAGTTGGGTTTTACCATTAAGTGAAATTCATTTTTAAAAGGATATCTCTTGGGGCACCCAGGTGGCTCAGTGAGTGAAGCCTCTGCCTTCAGCTCAGATCATGATCTCAGGGTCCTGGGATCCAGCCCCACATTGGGCTCTCTGCTCAGCAGGGAGCCTGCCTCTTGCTCTCTCACTGCCTGCTGCTCTGTCTGCTTGTGATCTCTCTCTCTCTCTTTCTCTGTCAAATAAATAAATAAAATCTTTTTTAAAAATTTTAAAAAAATAAAATAAAAGGTTATCTCTTCACACATAATAGATACTCAGTTGTTTATTCTTTTTCTCTTTCCATTCCTCTCATTTTTTAAACTAAATTAAAATTTCCTCTAATTCCCTTTTGTTTGTTCAGATGGCTCTTCCTGGCATACCCATTCTTCCTATTCTAGTATGGCCAAATCCTACCTACTCTTCAAGAATGAATTCAAATGACACCTCTTTTATACTTCTGTTTCCAATTCCTACTGGTCAATAATGACCTTCCTACTGACACTCTATCTGCCCACTCTGGGGCATTTATTTCATATTCATTGTTATAGTCTAAGAATAATGGCAAATTCATATCTGGCTCATTTTTTAATGATGATCCTTTCCCTAACATCTAATATGGTACCAAGCACAAGAGTACTGAATAAGTAAATACATGTTATCTGAACATAACTTACCATCAGCCAAAAAATCAGAACCATAGAAATTATTGAAAAGTCACAAGTCCAACAATTAACATAGGGTAGTAACAGAACTTTTTTGCTGCATCCTAGGACCGTAGAACCTACATTGTGCTAATGTTTATTATGAAGGGACGACAGATTTTCCCATTTTCTTACATTTGAAATACAGCCTCAGCTCCAGAGGCAATATCTAAAAAGGCTGACAGTTCTTTACTTTGGATATTTACTAGTTGCTTATAGAGTCCAAATAGAAGCAATTAAAAATAACATGCTTGAAAAAAATATATACCAAGCTTGGACTCCCAGTCAATGACTCTTTCAGACCCATCAGGGAACTGAAATTGTAGGGAAAACTGCCATTCCAAAATCCAGAAAGAGAGGAGAATCCAGAAAGTTATAAAAGATCTGTGTTCTTGTGACAGAACTACTGGAGTATAAACTGGTGAGGACACTCAAATGATAATTTCAACAAAGTACTGGAGCCTGAGTGTGGACTACCATAAAAGTGAGAAACTCCTAGGGGGCCTCAGGCTGAAGGTAGCCCCCAGAGTCTCATGACTTTTGTGGACCCCAATAGGTTCTTATGGTAAAAATTCAAGAAAAATCTTCCCATAGTTGTGGCAGAGAGAGACTATGGACTATGCCCAAAGCATTTTGTATAACAAAGACCTCTTCCCAAGAACAGAGACTTCACTTGAACTTATCTCAGCAGAGTGGAAGGATATTTGTCCCATTTCAGCCTCCTCTACTGTTTCTGTCTCACCCATGAGGGTAACAAAAAGCTATATACCTCATGATAAAAACCCTCAGCAAACTAGGAAGAAAGGGAACTTCTTCCAACTTAATAAAGAGCAACTCTAATTAACCTATAGCTGACATCATATTTAATGATGACAAATGAGAGCCTTCCTTTTAAGATCAGAAGCAAGGCAAGGATGCTTCTAACACCACTTCCATTTAATATTGTATTGGAAACCCTAGCTAATGCAGTAAGAATAAGAAAAAAAAAAGGAAATAGAAGATATATAGATTGGAGAAGAACAAAGATCTGTGTCTTTGTTCACAGATGATATGATTGTATATGTAGGAAATCCCAAAGAATCAACAGAAAAACCTCTGGAACTAATAAATGATTATAGAAAGGTTGCAGGATACAAAGTTAATATACAAAAGACAAGTGCTTTTTTATATACCAGCAATAAACAATTGGAACCTAAAATGTAAAACGCAATACCATTACACTAGCACCAAAACAAAGAAAGAAAGAAAACATTTAGGTGTAAATCTAACAAAATATGACAAGATCTAAAGAAGGAAAACTACAAAGTTCTATGAACGGAACCAAATAAGATCTTAATAAATGCAGAGATAGTCTATGTTCCTACATAGGAAAATTTATTATTAATATGTCAATTCTTTCCAACTGATATATAGGCTCAACACAATTCCAAGCAAAGTCCAATAAAGGGATCCTTGAAAAAAAAAAGTGACTATTTCTAGAACTGAAACAAGAAATACACAAGATAAGCCTAGCAGCCCCAATGGTCAAGCCGGAACAGTTAAGCACCATAATAAGTAAATATTGGATATAAGACAAAGAATTTTAAAATACCCATATAAATAAATGATTCAATTAATAAATAGGGGAGAATAGACGAATCACCAACACAGAAAATTCCAAATAATTTATGGAGATACATCACTATCAAAAAAGGTGGAGCACAACTTTCTGCTACTTAAGTACAGTTTGTGCATAGTAGCTTCTTTCTAAAGGAGAGGAAAAATAGTTGACAATGGAGAATTCTAACCATCACCACCTTAGGTGGGTGACTGGTTAACTTCAACAGTAGTAACTCATTTTTAGTAGTATGTACTCTTGATAAGATGTGATGAAAACAGATCATCTTCCTTCCCCAAATTCATATTACCAGTCTAATCATGAGAGAAACAGAAAACTTTCAGCTGTGGAGCACCTGGGGTGCTGGCTTGGTCCAGTAAATCTCTGACTTGATTTCAGCTCAGGTCATGCTCTAAGGGTCCCGAGATGGAGCCCCAAGTCAGCCTCCATGCTGGATATGGAGCCTGCTCAAGATTCTCTTCCACCCTCTCCTTCTGCTTGCCCCCCTCCCCACTTACTTGCTCTTTCTGTCTCTCAAGGAAAGAAAGAAAAAAGAAAACTATCAGTTGAGAGACGTTCCACGAAGTATCTAACTAGCACTCCTCAAATCTGTCAAACTCATCAAGAACTAGGAAAGTCTGAGAAAACATCATAGCCAAGAGGAAAAGAGACTAGGAAACATGGGGATTAAGGAGAGTGGTGGTGTCCCAGATGAGATCCTGAAAACAAAGGAAATCTGAATGGAGAATGCACTTTAATTAATAATAATGTATCAATATTAGCTTACTAACTGTAACAAATATATCATGCTCAGGTAAGAAGTTAACAATAGGGAAACTTGGGTACTAGTTATAGAAGAATTCTCTGCACTGCTTTCATAATTTCTCAATGAATCTTAAAGTGTTCTAAAATAAAAGGATTATTCAAAAGAATGGTAGACTTAGAAACAGATAAGGTTATGTCATAAACTTTGTCAAGCAGTATATTTCCTTAAGAGGGTTCTGTGGAATAATGGAACCAAAGGCCTTGCCCCAACATCCTATCGTTCCAACTAGCTTCAAGGTTGCTGCCCTTAAATAGGAGGAAAGTTCAGAACATGGAGGCCTACCCCAAGAGTCAAGATTATCAGGTTTAAGATTCCATATAGGTAAGATCTTTAGAGGTATATTTTCACAGGTAAAAACAGCCTGAACTTCTACTAATTTGTAGGGAACTGAACAATTAATCAAACAAACTGCCCATCACCTTGCACTCTGGGGGAACCTGCAGGCCTCCATGCGCCATAGATGGTGAGAGGAGAGATGTACAGCTAACCAACGAAGCACACTCTCCAGAGCCCAGATCAGATGTGGCCATCAGGACATGGGGCATGAAAGCTCCTCACAGAGAAAAAAAGCAACATCAGGATCTGTTAGGCCAGGAAGCCCCACTGTTCCTTCCACTGAGACTCAGTCATTGCTATAAACCATGAGACCATTAGTATGCTTCCCTTCTTCCCTTTCCAAACGAGACTTTTCATTGTAATAGTTGGGAGCTGACCTAAACCAACATGGTTATCCACAATTGTGAGATTCTTTTTCCTAAAGGTTGGCTTCCAAAAGTTATAGGTAAATATAACCTAAATGTTCGCTTCCCTCAAATTTGCAACACTGAAACCAAATTCTGCCACATGTGCCTTTTATTATGTGACTATACAACATTTTCTATAAATGCAATAAAGTTTGAGTTCCTGTTCCTTCAGGTCGCTCTAACCATACCATGCATGGAAGAAGAATCTTTGGAGACTAGCCACAGTCTTTGGCTTCTAGAGTTGGATTAACTCAAAGAGCCTCTCCATGTATGTCTCATTACATACCTAGACAAAATTCCAGGTGTAGAGTGCCATTCCATAGAGAAACAGAAACAAATAGAAAGGAAAGGCTATAGAAGTCATTAGATTCTCAGACCCTGTTCATGCAAGGGCAGAGAGGAGTGTGTAACATTTCTAGACAGTACACGTATCTTGAACATCACTTATTTCACGAATGAGTAATTTCTAAAGTCGATTATCTTAATTAATAAATCCTTTGTTGGTGGTGAGATAAAGATAATTGAAGCTCCGCTCATAGCCGCAAGGGTGGGCTGAGCTCTAGCAGATGCGGTACCAACTCAAGTGCTCCAAATAGTAACCACTCAGCAGCATATATACACTAAAGCTGACACACACACACATTTGGCACTCTAAAGTATTTTCAATCAAATTTCAGATCTGCTTTTCCTCCATCCTTGTCCACTGTATATACAGGGAGCAGATAAGTTTTGGCTTTTAGTAAGTAGTTCAATCATGGAAAACCTTATAGTGATCGATGAAGAGTACTGCTCATCAGCTGGAAATTTTAGACTTTCAGTTGCTTGCAGTAAGGAGATAATATTCAAGGATTGTCTCCCATGGAGAAAAGGGGAGTTCTCTAGTCCTGGCATTTTGCATTTCTTTAATAGGAAAATAAAACGACAGCACAGATTCTTTCACCCCCAAAATGTGTAGCCAGTCAGTTGAATGACAAAGATAAAACTTTCAAAATAAAAAAAAAAAAAAAGAAAGAAAAAATTAACCAATTGCCTCTAAATTCTCTGGGCATTTCTCAGTGAAAGGACAAACAAGCTCAATAGAACACACACACATATGAAAGTACAGTTAAAAAATTATTAGAATTTGGCTGATAGCAAGACACTCAAACACTGATATCTATATAACAGTTACATAATGCCAAGCAAACAACAAACTGCCTATATTAACTTATAAAATACATTCTACAGAAATCATTTTAAAATTTTATTTTCTAGCTAACCTATTTCCAGTCTTTACTCAAATGACACCATCTCATTTAGGCCTTCCCTGGTTACCATACCTAAAACTGACCATCCCAAATATTCCTTCAGCCCCTTTCCTTCATTATTTCTTTAGCTCTCTTTCTGTGTATCATACTATTTTACTTATCAGCATTACTTTATGTCATACAAATTTTCTTGAGAGCAGGACGTCTTCTCTCTTTGGTTCACAGTTATATTCCCAGTACCAGATCCATACCTAAAACATAGTAGTAACTGCTCCGTTGTTGAATAATTAAAATTAACCATTTACTCTTGTGGGTAATACAACGATCATTGTCATGATATATTTGCTTGTTTATTTGTGGTAAAATTAGAAAAAAAAAGCAATAATGTTTTTTAATTAAAAAATCAATACCTTGAAAATCTATCTAAAGAACAAATGATAACAGACAATAAATGAGATCTAAGCAAGTATACTCAGGTATAAAAGTACTAGTTTTCGCTATAGGTCCATTACTTTTCCTACCTTATCTTGAAAGTATATATCGTTACTCAAATCAAATTAGTTCACTAGTAACCTTTTAGTAATCATTTTAATTTTTTTAAGAAAACCAAAATAAATGTCAAATGTATTAGCATTCTGTAATGCA
This sequence comes from Mustela putorius furo, assembly GCF_011764305.1. Taxonomy (NCBI): domain Eukaryota; kingdom Metazoa; phylum Chordata; class Mammalia; order Carnivora; family Mustelidae; genus Mustela; species Mustela putorius. The sequence goes on from NW_025422471.1 coordinate 12,116,290, forward strand.
ATTTCTCCCATTATTTGGAAGTACACTATCAAAAAGCCACTAATGATTACCCATTTAGCTATTCTCTAATAAGATACAGACTGAAAGCTGAGGGTGATACAGAAAGAACATTTCTAATAAAATAAGAAAAGATAAACTGCAGTCATGACCAAAAACCTAAGTAAGCAAATACGTTCCAAAGTGAGAAATGGAGAAGTTCTTCAACCCTATTTCCCAGTAACCTTTTCACTGCTAGACAGAGAATTAGAAAACATAAAGGATAAACATAAATTCTTGGTATGAAATGAACATTCATCTGGATTATACAAAGTGAAGAGAAGCCAGTACAGTGTGCCTAAGAGTGTAATTATTCTAGAATTCTATGCTGGGTTTTCCACTTACTAACTTTGGGTTCTTGGGAAAGTTGCTTAACATTTTTGAGTCAGAGCCTTAGTCTGTCCCTCTGCAAATGGAGGTAATACTTTCCTCTCCAGGTTGTTGTAAAGATGAATGGTATTATTTCCACTGAGGCTCGATATACTGTCCACATACATTAACAGACTGTGCCTTAACCAGTCTGCAACTGGACCACAAGCCCCACATCAATGCATATACTTTGCTGTCCTGAAGGCATGGGTTAATTAGGAAGCACTAGAGTTGCAATCAAAAGACTCCCCTATTTTTTTATGAAATTATTTATGAAAACGTGCTTTAAGGTTTTTATAGTGATTCAGGATATTCCATTAATAGCCTGTGGTACATTCTCAAGGGAAGAAAAAAGTTCATTCTAAAGAAGATATAAACGAAAATACAGAATGCAATAACATATAAATTGCATAGAAAACAGTGGATAAAATGTTAATACCATCAAACAGAAACAGGCATATGTAGACAGGGCTCTGTCTACACTATTCCCCAAGTAGTAAACCTATAAAATAGGGATGTTTCTGTCTCTTTTTGTTTTCCAGCCTTTACTTACCCAGCAAAATTTGCTGATTAGAGATTTACACCTCTCTAGCTCCAAATCCTTTATGTTCCTTCTTGCAGGGAGAAAAGTGTCTCTTGTGCTAGTTACCACAGGCAAAAAGGAAAACAAGGGATTCTGAGGTCAAAGGCTGTTGATCACAATTCCAAAGTCACTGTCACATCTCTCATCCCATACACCAAAGAACACTGCAAGCAAGCAGACCAGACCTGGGGCCAAGCCATGATCACCACTGAAACAGGCTTTTAGCATCAACAATAATTCACCAAGGATCCATTACTACTAATGAACAATTAGCTCACCCCAGAAAACACCAAAACTATACTTATGACAACAATTTCCACTAGAGGCACCTTTATTTTTAATCTATGTTTTGTTTTTTGTTAGTAGTAAACTATTATTCCTACCATAAGTATCTTTACAAAGAGACCTTACTTGACTGAGACTCTTAATACTGACTCTGGGATTCTTGATAAAATTAGCTCAGAATAATGAAGATATTTTATAAAAGAAAAATCTCAATGTCATAGCTGCACATTTAAAATAGGTTTAATGCTCTGGGGCTCCCTTTGCCTAATTTGTTTGAAGTTTCAGGGCCTTTTCAGAAATGCTGAGATATATACAAACATTCAGTTTCAGAGAATGGAATACTGATGGACCTACTCCTCTTTCTTCTCATGGAGTGAGAGTCCAGTGCGAGTCAAGGGTAGGGTTCCTCTCAGTGGATACAATAGTACACAAGTGGACGAGAATGCCATTTGGAAGTGAAGTTAAATTTCTATCCAACAAATGGATTGCCCAAACACATCTTGAAGGTGGTCTCTCACACAAAATCCCAGGACTTTTTTTTTTTCTACTTAAGTTTTTTTTTTTTTTAACATGTTGTTAAGCATCAGATATTTCTTTGCATTGAGTATCTTGTAGTACTTTCTTTGCCAGGAACTGTTTCACATTCCTTATCACTTATACTCATCACAGTTATATATCCCAGAAGTATTTTCTGGAATAGATACTATAAACTAGGAAGGACATCACACCACATTAATTCTAAATACATGATGTTACTGCCTAACTTAATAATATTTGGTAACCTGATTTGAGAATCATGACCATTCTAAAAAGCCATAAAAGAAATCTTTTTACTGAACCAGAAAATAAATGGAATCAAACAACATTAAGTGGAGTAGTTTGAATACTGGAGGAATGGAATAGTTCTTTGCCTTCATCAGTCACCAGGTTCTTCTATCAGGAAAGACCTTAAAAGTTTTCTTTTCATTCTCCTCTAGCTATCAGAAATCATTCCTTACATTATGAGATAACACTTTTTCCCTTAATAAGATCTAAAGTTAATTATTGCACAATCTATTCTGTTTTTTAAAATCCTATTAGAACCACTGTTTTGATTCCTATATGATGACTAACCTTACTAAACTCACCTGGAGATAATAGTGAAGATACTCATCAGCCTTTAGTTGCAGCCAACTAGATCATTTTTATACCCAACCAGGTGGTAATTTTTGATGACAACCCTTATAATAAAATTGGAAGAAAAAAGAAAGAGTCTAGAGAAAATATGAAAGAAACCAAGGTTTTTTTTAAACAAATATTTGCTTATTTAGCCACCCTTTTTCATTATTGCTAATTTTAGAATTAGGATAAAATGTGAAACGAAGCCATGATTGGAAAAATTAATTCTTAAACAGAGCTATACTGTTGAATTAAAGCTGCGCCTGTGTGTGCGCACGCGCGCGTGTGTGTGTGTTCACATAAAAATGTGCAATGTGAAAAATGGAAAGTATTTCATAGTGTTGCTGGCTAGATGGATGTGCTAATAATCCAGGTCAGCACACATGCCCCTATTCAGCAGCTCTGGGCGCACTGTGATGATTAGGAATGCTATTTTGAAAGGTGGAGCAAGAGGTCTGCCCTTGCATACACAAAAGTACAGTCCTAAGCAACTAGATGATAATTACCCACTCCCATTACCATTCTTTATAAAAGAATAAGCTATTAGTTGTAGAAAAATTACATGCATGCATGGAATGTACTGGGAGAAATGACTGAGGACCATAAATATTACTAAATACTTAGACTACCCTAGTGTCATGAAATTACAAATGTATATAATGAAAACTGAGCATCTGAAATCAACTCTTCCGTGCTCGCTTCGGCAGCACATATACTGAAATCAACTCTTCCCACATAAAAGACACGTACAACGGCTTATATTTTTAAGCTTTTTGGTATCTTACTACCTATTGTTGTGTATCAATCTTAAGCTCATATACCAAGCGCACAGATCCTACGCGACTTGGGAGGGATCAGAAAGGAGAGCAGGACTGATGACATCCTATAACTATACCAGATCTCATGCCCACACAGTCCTGATGTTTTCCTTCTTTCTTCCAAACCGTTTTTCACCTCCTGTGGCCCCTTGTTTTCTATGCCTATCATAGTTCTTCTCCTATTATAGGTCTGTATCTCAGGCACGGAGCGTCATCTGCCAGTTATCCAGGAAATGAATAAAGGGACTGTCAATTAATATGCGTGTAGCCTAAGTGAAAAACTGCATCAGTGAATTGAAATCTACCCTTGTGAAGTTGTTTTTAAAATAAATTTGGAATCAATCAATGTTGGGGGAGAAAAGAGAAAAGCCTTTTTTGAGTTGTAAAGACATTCTAAAAAGTTTCCCTAAAGGTCACCATTGACAACATGGTGCACACCATCATTATTTTCTTTTATCTCGCTCTATAGTGGTTGAGGGGACACGTTTTTCTTTTCTTCTTTTAAAGACATTAAAAAGCAGTATTCCAGTCTCACAGCCAGCATCTTCACACTATTCGAAAAACATACAGTCAATCATAAGCCCAAAGAGGAAGCAGAGGGTTAGTTTTCACTTAAGTAAAGTTTAGTGAAAAGCCAACAGATCAGTGTGATTATGGCCAGATCAATGATGCATAGTTCTGAAAGGTTTTACACAAGCAGCAGTCTTAGAATGCAGCTCTAAGGAGCAGGTAGGTCAGAAAAAACATAAACGCAATGCCCAGCACATGTACCTCCCTGTGGGTCCATAAAGAATCTGACCAGATTGTCTAACGGGAAGCCATTCTCGCCACAGGGGCAGGGTTGAAGTGCTTCCATTTCCGATGACTGCATTTCAGCCTTGAGTATGTCAGCTAAGGTTTTCTGCTGGTCAAAGTCACAAAAATTCCGGTCGATATCTTTTATGAGGAATGACAAACGTAAAAAGATAAACTCGACTGTGTCAGATAAACTATATGGGCTTTTACTAGATCCCAAGCAAAGATTTAACAATGTGTAATCAATTTCAAAGTCTTCTACTAATTCAAGGAAACAAAAGACTTTCACTGAAAAGATTTCAACCAGGCTGGAGACTATTATGTTCAGGCTATGGAAACCTAGAGAGCTGTCCTTTTTGGATAGGAACTGCTACAGAGAACCATTTTTTTTTTTTTTAAGTTTCTTGTGACTGATCAGATAAATGGGAACCACGTCAAAGTTTTTCTTCAGAAGAGATCAATTTTGAATAATCTATCTGTGGCAGAATGCTTTTGGAGTTCTCCTACTTCAACTTTTCAAAAGCCTCCACAGCGAGTTGTCTTTAACGTAAAAACAATACCTTTCACGAGTAACCATCCTCCATCTCTCCTCTAAACAGTAGGTTCATGTTTCACTTTTACCTATGTGTGTTCTCAACTATCTCTAGATTATCTCTAAAAACAGGGATGGGGGATTTCATCTGGCAGAAATCTGAAGAGACTACTTACTTTTTTGAGCTTTAAAAAATTACAAACTCCCTACCCCCATTAGCATAAGCATGTGAGGTTCCTATCCCATCCTGGTTTTTAGTCTGTTGGGCTGTACTAGGAATGTTTTCCTCTTTTTCTTCTTCTCCTTCCTCTCCCTCTCTTTTTCTCTCCGTCTCCGTTCTTCTTCCAATTCTGAATATGGAATTCCAATATCTGTCATATTAAATTATAACTATCATTTTATTCTATTTCACAAACTCATTTTAAATAATCTCCACTGGGAAGTCGCACACAGACACCAACGAGATCACAAAAGGGCCTGCAGTACGTGCTGCATGGATTCTAATCACAGCTCTGTCACCACCTGCCAGGGGACCTTGGCACAGCCACAGCTGATGGTGTCTAAAATGTCACAAAATTATCTCATTCCCTAGCATGCACAGCAGAATAAAAAAATAAAATCTCTATTTGGTACTTCAGAGCAACAAATTCTAGCTCAATATTTTCATTCGCTATAACCTTAAAAATGTTAATATTTATAAACAATTACCTTTATATGCTTTGGCATGCAAAAGAGAACTTGGTACTGCATTATTACAGTCAAATAAATTGTATCTAGGTACCTCCAAGTGTCAGAGTAAATGCCAAGGTCCTTGGATGTCAGTGCTCCAGATAATAGTGAAATAAAAGTGACTTCTATACAGATGTCCTTAGTAATGAAGAAAAAGGAATATATAATACATAACCAAAATAGTGTTTAAATTCAATGTTGTTCACATTTTTCCAAGCTTCAGTAGGTTTTAAAGAAATATTCTAGAGGCTGCATATCCCATAGAAAGCATCAAATCAAAAGGATTGACCATTAAGTTTAACAGCATGATTCATTTTATCAACTTCCCACAGCCTTCTAATACTCCTTTTCAAAAATTGTGCAAACTGTGTGAGACTGTGCGTGTATTAAATTACACCATTATGTCCTTAGAGGAAGTATTTTCTATAATTCAGGCAACGAAGGATCTTTGCTCAACTATGACAGGTTCACAGCTAGCTGATCTAGAATTTCTGGTTGGTGAAGCCACTCAAACCCTTAGCGATGAAAACAATTATTCTAAGGAGTTTTACTGGTCCAAAATATCGTTGGTCCAAAATAATATGAAATCTTAGAGAAGAATGACCTTCTCTAAGGTAGTTGTTTATATTGCTTCCTCCAGTAAGATAATTCCAGTTATAGAAGCTCACAAAAATGATTCACAGTTAAAATAAAAATGTTTTTCTCATTTGTGGCTAAAATTTTTAAAATTTAATTCTAGTTCCATGAATTAAATTGACCTATCAGTCAATAATACATGTTCTCTTTCTGGGTAAAGTAGATCTACACGGGAGCTGTCCAACTATTGTCAGTAGTATAAGCACATGCAATGGTTCAGAAGACAATTAGCTTAAGACTTCTTGCAAAAGTATCTTTCACTGTTTTCTTTATGCTCATACATATTGCTACACTCTCTTGCAAAGATTTTGCTTTCATCTGAGAAATTTATTTATCTATAATATATCTCTTTCCCCGATAAACTGTAAATCCTAAGAATGTCCTTTTAGCATGATTTCTTCTAATGTTGAGGTCTAGAAAATTCCACATCTGCAAAAACAGTGATAAATCCAAAGAATTTTAGAAAAATTGTGTATTGTACTAATGCAGAAAAATCAATTGCCTAAACAATGATTCATAAGGCCAGAAATAAAATAAAACAAATTGCTCTTTCAAACAGATACTGAAGTCAGGAAACAATTCATGCTTAGACCTGAAATATTAGTCACAGCACTGTGACCTCTCACCTTCAGTGATAAAATACACAGGTCAGAATTGACAATACATACTCATGGCTGATCATGGCTGCTAGTTATTGATCAAAGGAGAAAAAAAGTACTTTGCAGGAAAAACATTGCTCTGAATTACAAACATCCATTCTCTTGAGACTCAGCAACTCTCTGGGCTTCTCCCTTTGGAACTGGAAGCAAGAAGTGAGTTCAGCCAGTATTTAATATCAAGTGAATGTGGTGTTTAATCAATAGTCTTCTGCTTTGTTCCTCGATGTGGAAAGCAGTGTCTATTCATTCAGCAAAGGTTAATGCCAAGGGTCAAGTGATTTCACACTCTCGGTAGGATCCACAACATTGCAGTAGTTCAGATGCCCTAGACAATGATGACTCAGTTGGACTGATTTATTGCCACTCGAAGGCCCTGCTTAATACTAAAGTGCTCTCTTATGATAATACCTCAGAAAATAGCACTGATAAAAGAGGAGGCAATAATTACCTACATTTTGAGGTAATGTCTTCATTTCTAACGTCCTATAAAGATGTAAGGTCCATTTTAAATGATCTGCTTCTGGTATTAGCAAGCCATTTAAAAGGGATCTTATCAGCATCTTCTCTTTTATGAAATACACCACAGAAGAAATTCAGTAACCCTATGATACAAATGTAAATTATAAGTAATACATGATTTAACATATGTTTTAGGTAACCCTTTTAAAATATTTACTTATTGTCATATTTTTCATATTAGATAAGAAGAAAGAAAAAATATTTGCTGAGGGGAGGAAAAATATAACTGAATATAGTTAATTCCATTAAACAAGGGAGACACAGTTTGCAATTTGATTTCATTCTTTTTGACCAATTCTACCACATGACAGGCAGGCTAAAAAGACCTGCCTGTATATTCTTTCTAAATGTAGTTCACTTAAAACAGCATTAGTTGAGGTCACTGTTTTAAACCAGAACACATTTGACTATGTCAGGGGTCCAATCTTTAACATGTTAGCATCCATGATTATTATTCAGCAATGTCTCATTCCAGATGTGTTTTATATAATGAAAGAAGTTCAAATGTCACCAGGAAAACAGTGTGAGAAGAATTAATTGGAAAGCTTATCATAGGAAAGTGATTTAGAACCCAGCTTTCACTAATATATCTCTGGATGATGAATATACCAATCAATTAGTAAAATAAAATAAATTCTGTAAAATTATCTAAAGACATCCTATCATTACAAGTGGAAGAACATTTGAAATAGTTTATTATATCCCATTCCAGATGATTAGTATGTAAAGCACTCTAATATAAGTGTTCTGCCTTCGACTCCTTTTTTCTTCCCCCCACAGGAAATCTGGGATTTAAAACTCTAATCCAAACTACTTAAAACAATGATTAATTCAGAAATCCTACTTCAAACTATTTTAAACTATTTAAAAATATATGTGAAGTGTTATAGATGAGTTAAAAATACATGTTTTATTCATTTAATTCAAGAACACATTTTTAATTCTCAATGACAGTTTGCCTTAAAAACACAAAATGGGTAACAATCAGTACTTCTGATGTGAACAACAATTTCATTGTGTAGTGATTACTTGCATGAGGTCCAGAGGGCTAAATTTACCTTTTAATTGAACTTATCCTCAAAGGATGATGACTTGTCTCTAATTCTTTCCCAATGAGAATGATTTTATAGGCTATATATTCCAAAACCTATAACAGGGAAAGAAGGACAAATAATTTAATAAAGCTTTTGAAAATAAGAATACCAATGAAAGAAACTAAATGCATTGGTTTTTTTTTTTTTGTCAAAAATAGCATTAGTGACCTAACTACCCTATAGAAAAGACTGTGAGTCAACAAGATTGAATATTTCAAGGATTTCAAAAGTGTTTTTCTACAATAACTTTCCCATACCCTAGGCTTCAGGCTAAAGATATTTACTGGGAAATATATTTCAGTTAATTCAGATGGGAATAAAACAAGTAGCCTACACAGAATTTGCATGTCTAATTTTGTACTTCAAATACTACTACATAAGTAAGTAATATCATCATTTTTGAATGGCCAATAAAAATATTTGCATTCTTTGAGTTTTGCACTTGTATCTAACCTAAATATAATGGCCAGAATAAAATGTTATGTTACTATTTTGCCTATAGTCATAATAAGTATGAAATATAAATAATTGTTCATGTTTCTGTCAGAGAAAATACATTTTCAAGAGTGTACTTTTTACTTCAACAGTAATTATTTCTTCAGATCCTGCCAAAGTATTTAAAAAAAAAAACTGAGTGGAAACTAAAAACTTGAATTCTTCTTTTATTAAATGTACATATGTGTAAAAAAAAAAAGAGGTGAATCTGTTAAAGCAGCTCTTCTCTTAGAAATTTAAACACTATTTAGAACTTTAAAAAATTATCTCCTTTCAGCCATGCACATTCATTAGTAATATAAAAACCCTTTAATGCTGATTTTGGTGCCTTATGTGGAAATTATCTTGAGGACCATACTTCTCAATAAAAACATTGCTTAGGTCAGGACAGCAAACTTAATGGGCTGATGTTTTCATGATTATTGTGCAACATATCTGTAGCTAACTCACTTCAAAATATCAATTTCAAAATACCTAAGCAGGAAAAAGGGAAAAATCATAATTTCCTTCATGTTTGCAAAATCATTACTTAAAATTTTCATGATAGCTTTATTCAAAGGTTTATAATATTATTGTAATAAAGTTGTCAGATATTCTAATGAAATAAATTTTCTTTAACAGTGTTCTCTGATAGGTCACAAAATAACAAAACATATTTCCTTTTACCCCATACAAAGAAAACACACCATTCATCTTACAAAATTAAGAAAATTCAATACAGCATGGTGATTCTGGTAAACAAGAGTGTATTACATACTTGGATGTTATGAAGAGAATAGGCCTTATATGTTCTCACCACAAAGAAGTGGTAATTATGTAAGGTTGTAAAGGTATTAACTAACACTACTGTTATAATCATTTAGCAATATATGTGTGTCAAATCATGTTGCACACCTTAAACTTACATAATATGTCTATTATATCTCAGTAAAGCTGGAAAAATATTTTTAAATTCAAAAATGAAGTTCAAATAACCAAGAAATAAAATGAAAATATCTTTAGTCTCATCTCCTATTTATTCATGCATCCAGTCTTTTGTACATGCACATACCTAGACATAGACATGCACATACTATATGTATGCATATGTTAAAAAACTAACATAAAATGTATTTACAATAGGATGAGAGTCATCCATACTATTTTAAACTTAATTTTTACTAGCAATATACTGTGAATACCTTTGCATATCCTTATGTATACTATTGTATCATATTAATGATTACGTCAAATTTCACTTACCACAATAATCTAATTAGCCATTTTTCCTGTTAGCATTAAAATTATTTTCCTCTTATTACTATTATAGATGAGGATTACCAAATCTATTTTTAATAAAATTCATTTAGTACAAATATCTTAATTAAAATTATTTTAAGAAAAAGGAAAAAAGAAAACATTTCTTAGAAAAAGCAGAGACTCAAAGCATATAAAAACTCATAAAACTTTGAACAGGTTAGAAGAATAACCACCCAAAATATGGAAATTTCACTGTTAGCTTTATGGAACAAATAGAGAATGGAAACATTTTTGACCATTTTAACCACATACCTTCCCAGATACTGTAATACAGTTCATAGTAGGCTTCATATGTTCTAATGCTTTTTTAAAGTTCATAACTGTTAAGTTTCCACTCAGTTTTTGCTCAAAAAGTTATTTTTAATGGACAATACTGTCTATATAAATCCTCAACCACATAATGGGAATTTATGAGAACTTCGTTAGTATTAAGAGGTTGAATATAGTGTTACAAACATATAACCTTATAGAATGTTCTAGATTCTTATTGTGGTAGCCATTTTAAAGATATAGTTTGACTTTATTATTGAGATCATGTTTTGTTCAGTTGTACAATATAGGGTAATAAAATGAATAAGCACCAAACCACAAATCTGATTTAGATGTATCAAAGTCAGCCTGGTTAAAAAATTCAACATAAAAAAATTCATTATTCTCAAATCCCAATATAAATTAAACCCCAATTAAAGGATTTTTGCTATAATTTATTTCCTAACAATTGTCCACTATGACATTTAATGAACAAATTTAAGTATCTATATATTGCCCTTTGCTTATTCATATTCATTAATTAAAATTTTTTATTATTTTATATGTGCAGATTAAAGTTGTCCTTTATTCCAAAGATATTTTAAAAAAATAAGAACTCAAATATTCTCACATGGACCCATCAGTTGTTAGCTAACATTTATTATTCATTTTCTACATTTTTACAGATGACAGGTTTAAAAATAATTCTGTTAAACTAATATTTAAAAATCAGTGACAAAACTAAGAGGCTAGTCGTTTTTAGATATCACTCCTGAGAAATTTTATTTAGAATTGTTAATATCAATAAATACTATATAGCAAAAGTATGAAATGGTTAAAGTTGACAGAATTTACTGTGAAGTAAACTTTATTTTTATCTCAACAAAATGTTGTTTGTGAGTTGTATTTTTAGGTCAATAATTGTTTTTAGATCAGTAATTACTTAAATTATCCAAGTATACCAACAATTCTATTAAATAGACCAATGGAAAAAATGAGATTTGTCATTCTGTTCTTTGACCCAGTGTTACAAATTACACATGTCATTCACACAATTAGATAAATTACAAACTTACTGGGGCTTAGGAAGAGTTATAAGCTTTTAAGGTACCCTTTTGTTGGTTAATTAAAAATAAAAAATTGTCACAGCAGAACTTAAATTTTGGTCCATAGGCTACTATTTTTATATATAAACTTAAAAATTGTGAAAAATTGGGATTCTTTACCATATTTTGTTCTACAAAGCTAAAATGGTTTTGAATATATCTTTTAAAAATGTTTCTTTCTCTTAGTTTACTTTTCAGGTATTGCATTCAAGAAAACATATTCATAATAATTTACAGAGTAGGATAGGCAAGATTATATGGTAGAAGTGAACCATACCCAAATATTAGTACCCAAATTTCCTTTCTAACTTACCACCTGGTCAACAGGTGGATAAGAGGTTCTATTTACTGTAGAAACCCAGGAAATCAAGCTGATGATTATTCAACACAGGTTCCATGGCCAGAGTGCCAGAAGGAAGACAATGTAACATATTACACACTTCTCACAAGCCATTTGCCAAATCTATACTTTATATACCTAACTTTAAGGAGGCAGACCTTGAAGTACTGGTGACTGGCTCTAATTCTAACACAAAAGCTTAACAAGTTTAGCAGGTAATGAAAATGCATTTTAATTGATAAAGTAACTAAAAAAAGCAGTGTGTACTATTAAAAGGGAAATGGTAAAAAAAAATCTTTCAATATATTTGTGTGTTATTGAGTTATTGGCATAAAATAACCCTGATTAAATGTTGGAGAACTAATGAATGAGTGAATCAATAAATGAGTTTGTTAGTAAATAAATAATCACAAAACTTTCTTGCTGAGAAAAGGACAATGATGTCATGAAGGCAGTTCTGCTACTATTTGAGAAATTGGCCAGGCAAGAAATTTAATGGAAGATCTAAAATTATATATTTACTAGCACAATAAATTAATTTTGGGGGCATTATGTGGATTGAGTGTGAGGAAATAAAATATTTTGCTTACTTTCCTTTTAAGATAATTACCCATTCAATTAAAAAAGTTTTCCCCATTTGAGTACCACCCAAATGCACTATACATTTTTTACTGTGCCAAAATAATAAAAAATTAAAAGTATAATGCCATAGTTAGACATGCCACAGCACTGGAGGACTTTTCAGTCAAGACAGGAGACAAACATAGAAACATCTGACTATAATGTAAGCCTGAAGAAGGTAAATGCAATAACACAGACCTGAACTGGTCCCAAACGACTATTAAAATGCCACAGACATTTTAATTCATCATTCTTCAGTACAAAATATTCACGACTCAAATATTTCTGCTAATTACAGAAGAAAATATAATCCCAAGTAGTATCCTTTAACAATAATACAGCCTTAATATTCCCTATGTAAACCTGTAGAAAGTTTTCTCGGTTTATAAGAAAAAAAAATCAGAGATACTGCCATAGTTTTGTGATTATGTTTGGTGGTCTTTTTTAAGAGCCCTCAAGGTACCTTTTCATATATGTGTGTGTACACACAAACACACATATACACATAGTTAACTTCTTTGATAGTTAATAATTCACATAGGGACTAGCTTCACTCATTTAAATGTGATGGACATTGGCAAATACAGTAATTTTTCCATGGGGCAAATGGCCCTCATCAGCAGTTCAAACAAATTACTCCCCTTCTTGAAGTCATTTCACATTCAGGTTTTTAGTTTTCCTGTCTGCATTAACAAAAAAAAGGGCAGGGGGACACATTTAATGTTGTCATTTGTGCACATAAGATATGATGATATTTACTGTAAAGAATGCATCTGTTAATCACCTCCCCACTATGAACAACCAGTTCACAAAACTGTGAATAATCCTTAATCTTTTTTAGAAAAGAGATGAGGTTGGTGCTGTTTTAAATATCCAACACTTTGCATGCTACTCGGGCCACAGACAAGACTTTGTGCTCTTCCAGCCATTTTGGCAGGATAGCTGAAATCTCGTTCTGTGGATTTCATAAGGCTCGTTCCTACTACAGTTCCATGATACAATGCTGAATACCACCGCGAAGAAAAAGTTATTCTCTGCCTTAGGCAACTGCAGGCACAAGGATTATATCAAAAAGAAAGGAAGCAGAGAATGCTGCAAACACAATGCAATATTTAATTCTGGGGGAGGGGACTGGCTGGACTTTAAGACATATATACGGAAACTCATGTCTGAGACCACGCTGAAACATCCCGTTTAAATCCATATGCATGTTTGAATCAGGCTCAAATTCGGTAATGAAGCTATTATTGATTCTGTGGAACATGACTTCAAATCTGAGCAAATACTGAACAAACTACGAGGGGCTCTTAAACTCTGGACGTATGTACCTAGACATTTCAATTTAACAACCAGACATACATTAAACAGCATTAATAGCCAGGCACTTAATGGATCAATTCCCACTGTTTGTGTAATGTGGAAATAAAAAAGGCTTATTAAATGACAAGCTTTCCCTGGTTTGTGCTAATTAATTATACACCGCATCTGACTGCTAATTTAGTGGGAAAATGCAGCCCCAAACCACGGTTTCTGCTTGAACTTTGCCTCAGCATCACCCCGTTCAGCACAGAGTGCTGCTGCAGCCCGCCTCTGAACGACACCAGTATTAAATTAGAGCACAAGGCCATCAATTTAATAAGTGCTGTAGCAGGTAATTTGAATAAGGACATATTAGTATTCTACCAGTGCACAACTAAAAGCAGCTGACCTTTCAGACCAAAGAAGATCCTTGAACACATTCAGCTGAATCTGAGAACACAGTAATAATCTGACAGTAGTAAGAGTGCCAAGAGAGACGTTTATGATCGTGGACCCATTACTATACATCAGGCTCTCTGTGGTATTACACGAAGAGTTTATATACCTCTGCCTCTCATTTTGCTCTCGCTCCCTGCCACGAAAGAAAAGAATGGGACTAGAACTTATAAGAAAAAAAAATCTTATTTTCAATGGCATGTTTGAAACTCTTATTTTTTGGATCTGTGGTACAAGAAACACAAAACTAATCGCTATACATGTAAATCAGAGCTGAGAAGACACATAAGAAATCATCAGTCTCCTAAAATATGAGGCAAACCTAACAGTAACAAAAATCAACCTTCATCTATTAGAGAAACAACTGCTGTGAATGCACGAGGAACCACAGTACCCCTTGGCAGGGATAAGAGCGCGGACCCGGGAGTCACAGCAGAACTGGATTTGAATCCCTGCTCTGTCACATGCTCGCCATCAAACCTGCAGGAACTGAATTCAATGAATTTGGTTCAACAGATGTTTATCGAATCCATCACATCCAGTGTTGTAAGCCCTAAGGTTATAAAGATGAAAAGATTTGATCCCTGCTTTCAAGGAGATCAAAATCTAGCAAAGGCGATGGAAACATGCACTATTAATCACAGTGCAGAGTGAGAAGCACCTTGAAGCACAGAGAACAGTGATGAATTTTGCCTGGTGGTTTCCAGGAAAGGTTCTCCAATAAGGCAATAGCGGTACTACACATTGTGAGCATGTCCCTAGCACAGAGGATGGAATGCTCTCTGAGGGGAAGTACTCATCAAACAGAAAAACTATTGCACTGGAATAGGAAGAGATACTGGGTGAGGCTGAAGGTGTAAATACAATCAGATGATCCTGTGTGCTTGAAAATGGTTTCTGTGTATGTATAAATATGGTGGGTTAGTGTTTTAAGAGCACGATTTGGAAGGAGACATTAGAATACTTCCTTTGTTAACCTCACAAGAAAGCTATAGGCCAAAAACTTACCTGGAGTTCTACCCAAAGGAGGGGATACACAACACAGCTGACAGTGTGTAGTCACCACACTCTGGTAATGGGATTGCCCTCCCAAGGCTCTCTTTCTCTGCTACTTAGATAGTATACTGAAGGGGAAGAGAATAGAAAAGATATTATTACAGATCTTAAACCCATTTTATTTTTTTAAACTGTAAACTTTGACACTAGGTACCTACTATTACTTACAAAATTCTTCTTTCACATTCTATGACCAACATGGATACTTACACAGCATGTACTGGTGCTGCCTTGTTGCTGGTTTACAGCTGCATCTGTTTTAATTAGTTGTTGCCCTTGCCTTGGAAGTTATTGAATATTTTGAGTATCACCTACATGAGCCACAGTCCCAACAGGAAACAAATGACACACTCTAATGAGGTAACTGAAGGGAAGAAGTATTTAGAAAGTGCAGGTGGGAGTAAAAGAAACCACTGAGGTATGGCACAGTGCCTTGATTAATTGTGGAGCTGCGACCACCCTATGACCAAAGAGGGTTATAGGGTCACTACAGGACCCATAGGAGAGAAACAGCCGATACTCTGGCAATGTGGCAGGGCCAAATCTGACGAGTAAAACCCCTGACTTCACTGAGATGTTACCTTTTGATCTTCTGTGGTATCTCTCATTGGCCATGACCAACCAGAAGCTGAAGTTTAAGAAAATCCACTGATGCAGAACTAAAGGTGCTTTGTCATACAGGCCACAAAGCAGAGAAGAGAGTGGTGGAGAGTGACTCTGGAAGGGTGAAGGAAAAACATCCGACACCTATCTCGCTCCTGCTCCTATTAACTGAGGTATACACCAGCATATTGAAACTTACAAAGGAGAACGTCCTCTTAAGTCCGAGTCAGTCTTCTAGGTTTCTAAGGTCCCAGAGAGTTTATGCTCCAGCAATCCCATTTCTAATCTTGTCTTTGTCTAGAAATAGTCTATTGTTAACAGCTTTCTGAAAATCTGAGTTGTCTATTAAAACATGCTATTCCTCTAGACTACTTTCTTTGTAAATGATAGCTAAAGCTAAAAGTGGTTTTGTACCAAGGGCTGCTGATATTCATGTGTGCTCTTTTGTTAACTTTTGAAAATTGCCTTCTTTGTGATGCAAAGCTGAACCAAAAGAAATATCAGTAACGAGAGTCTTTAAAACCTACAAAATCCCGTAGTGGCCTTCCATCACAGCCAATAAAAGTAAAATGAGAAGCCATGCAAGCTTGGACTAGGATAGTGACATGGAGAGGTGATGGAGAGGAGATGACATATTCACCAGATGAACTTCATGACAATTGAATTTGGAGGATGAGCTAAGAGTCATAAATAAGTGGCTTGAGTGACTGATTCATTGCATAAAAATTCGATTAGTCAAGATGAATAATAAAGGGAAATGTGTAGGCTCTATAAACTTCATAAAGAAAGCTTATCTTTTCCTTATTAACTAAAATGCAATAATAATAATAAATATTAATAATAAATTAAATAATTAATAATTAAATTTTCAATGATGTTTCAGTAGTACATTTCAGCAGAATTGCAGTAGGGAAATAATAAGTGTAATTTGGGAGTCTCTCAAGAAAACTTTAAATTTTTTGAGTGATGTAAGACTGGAATATATTTGCCCCAGAATAAGTGACCTAAAGCCTCTTTACAACAATCTGAATATGAGGCTATCATAGTATAAACACCAATAAATCTTAAATAACTGCCATCGCCATCCCTAGTTGTAAGCTACAAGGTGAGGGAGACAAAAACCCTCACTCGAGTATTAACTTTTAGTAATACACAAGACAAAGAAGGACAAAACATAAACACAGCTGAAGTGGCATAGATAAATATATTTAACATCACACTTCCATATTTTTAAACCCATCTTAGTAACACTCATGTCATCAAGGTACTTAATTATAGACGGAAAAAAACTCAAGGCAGAAAATAAAATTATTAAATCTGAAACTAATGATACACTGTAAGTTGGCTAACTGAATTTAAATTAAAAAAAGAAAACTATTAAAATACCAGGTTATACAGTAGGAGTCAAGATGGCAGAGAAGTAGCAGGCTGACACTACTTCAGCTAGCAGGAGATCGGCTAGATAGCTTATCTAAAGATTGCAAACACCTGCAAATCCATAGGCAGATCAAAGAGAAGAAGAACAGCAATTCTGGAAACAGAAAAACAACCACTTTCTGAAAGGTAGGACTGGCAGAGAAGTGAATCCAAAGCGATGGGAAGATAGACCCTGGGGGGAGGAGCCGCATCCTGGAAAGCGGCAGAGCAACGGAGCACAAAATCAGGACTTTTAAAGTCTGTTCCGCTGAGGGACATTGCTCCAGAGGCTAAACCGGGGTGAAGCCCACGCGGGGTCAGCGTGGCCTCAGGTCCAGCAGGGTCACAGAAGGATCAGGGGTGTCTGAGTGTCCCAGAGCTTGCGGGTATTGGAACAGGAAAACCGGCTACAGAGACAGAGCCAACAGTAAGATCACAGCTCTGGCTTACCTTCAACCAGCTGTAGGCTCGGTGACCTCGGAGTGCGGCCGGAGGTCAGGCAGACGGGAGTTACTGGGCACTATTCTCTTAGGGCGCACTGAGTGGGGCCCTGGGTTCTCGGCTCCTCCAGGCCAGAGACCAGGAGGCCGCCATTTGTATTCCCGTCCTTGGGAACTCTACAGAAAGCACCCAGGGAACAAAAGCTCCTGAAAGCAAAGCCAAGCGGATTAGTCAGCCCGGCCCCTGGTAAGGGCGGTACAATTCTGCCTGGGGCAAAGACACTTGAGAATCACTACAACAGGCCCTGCCCCCAGAAGATCGACAAGAAATCCAGCCAAGACCAAGTTAACCTACCAAGGAGTGCGTTTTCAATACCAAGGAAAGCAGCAGAATTCCAGAGGAAGAGAAAGCAAAGCATGGAATTCATGACTTTCTCCCTGTGATTTTTTAGTCTTGCAGTTAATTTAATTTTTTCTTTTTCATTTTTTTCTCTTCTTCTGCTAAAATACTTTTTAACTTTTACCCTTTTCTTTTTTAATGTTTTTTAACTAGTTTAATATATATATATTTTCTTTTTTATACTTTTCTTTATTCGTTTTCTTTTTTTTTATTCTTTTCTTTTTTTTTCTTTCTTTTATTCTTTTTGAACCTCTTTTTATACCCTTTCTCCCCCCTCACAATTTGGGATCTCTTCTGATTTGGTTAAGCATAATTTCCGGGGGTTGTTGCCACCCTTTTAGTATTTTACTTGCTCCTTCATATACTCTTATCTGGACAAAATGACAAGGCGTAAAAATTCACCACAAAAAAAAGAACAAGAGGCAGTATCGAATGCTAGGGACCTAATCAATACAGACATTGGTAATATGTCAGATCTAGAGTTCAGAATGACAATTCTCAAGGTTCTAGCCAGGCTCGAAAAAGGCATGGAAGATATTAGAGAAAACTTCTCGAGAGATATAAAAGCCCTTTCTGGAGAAATAAAAGAACTAAAATCAAACCAAGTTGAAATCAAAAAAGCTATTAATGAGGTGCAATCAAAAATGGAGGCTCTCACTGCTAGGATAATGAGGCAGAAAAAAGAATTAGTGATATAGAAGACCAAATGACATAAAATAAAGAAGCTGAGCAAAAGAGGGACAAACAGCTACTGGACCACGAGGGGAGAATTTGAGAGATAAGTGACACCATAACACGAAACAACATTAGAATAATTGGGATTCCAGAAGAAGTAGAAAGAGAGAGGGGAGCAGAAGGTATACTAGAGAGAATTATTGGGGGGAATTTCCCCATATGGCAAAGGGAACGAGCATCAAAATTCAATTGGTTCAGAGAACGCTCCTCAAAATCAATAAGAATAGGCCCACACCCCATCACCTAATAGTAAATTTTACAAGTCTTAGTGACAAAGAGAAAATCCTGAAAGCAGCCAGGGAAAAGAAGTCTGTAACATACAATGGTAAAAATATTAGATTGGCAGCTGACTTATCCACAGAGACCTGGCAGGTCAAAAAGAGCTGGCATGATATTTTCAGAGCACTAAACAAGAAAAACATGCAGCCAAGAATACTATATCCAGCTAGGCTATCATTGAAAATAGAAGGAGAGATTAAAAGCTTCCAGGACAAACAAAAACTGAAAGAATTTGCAAACACCAAACCAGCTCTACAGGAAATATTGAAAGGGGTCCTCTAAGCAAAGATAGAGCCTACAAGTGGTAGATCAGAAAGGAACAGAGACAATATACAGTAACAGTCACCTTACAGGCGATACAATGGCACTAAATTCATATATCTCAATAGTTACCCTGAATGTAAATGGGCTAAATGCCCCAATCAAAAGACACAGGGTATCAGAATGGATAAAAAAACAAAACCCATCTATATGTTGCCTCCAAGAAACTCATTTTAAGCCTGAAGACACCTCCAGATTTAAAGTGAGGGGGTGGAAAAGAATTTACCATGCTAATGGACATCAGAAGAAAGCAGGCGTGGCAATCCTTATATCAGATCAATTAGATTTTAGGCCAAAGACTATAATAAGAGATGAGGAAGGACACTATATCATACTCAAAGGGTCTGTCCAACAAGAAGATCTAACAATTTTAAATATCTATGCCCCCAACATGGGAGCAGCCAACTATATAAACCAATTAATAACAAAATCAACGAAACACATCAACAAAAATATAATAATAGTAGGTGACTTTAACCCTCCCCTCACTGAAATGGAAAGATCATCCAAGCAAAAGATCAACAAGGAAATAAAGGCCTTAAACGACACACTGGACCAGATGGACATCACAGATATATTCAGAACATTTCATCCCAAAGCAAAAGAATACACATTCTTCTCTAGTGCACATAGAACATGCTCCAGAATACATCACATCCTCAGTCCTAAATCAGGACTCAACCGGTATCAAAAGATTGGGATCATTCCCTGCATATTTTCAGACAACAATGCTCTAAAGCTAGAACTCAACCACAAGAGGAAGTTTGGAAAGAACCAAAATACATGGAGACTAAACAGCATCCTTCTAAAGAATGAATGGGTCAACCGGGAAATTAAAGAAGAATTGAAAAAAATCATGGAAACAAATGATAATGAAAATACAACGGTTCAAAATCTGTGGGACACAACAAAGGCAGTAGTGAGAGGAAAATATACAGCGGTACAAGCCTTTCTCAAGAAACAAGAAAGGTCTCAGGTTAGGTTACACAACCTAACCCTACACCTAAAGGAGCTGGAGAAAAAACAAGAAAGAAACACTAAGCCCATCGGAGAAGAGAAATCATAAAGATCAGAGCAGAAATCAATGAAATAGAAACCAAAAAAACAATAGAACAAATCAACGAAACTAGGAGCTGGTTCTTTGAAAGAATTAATAAAATTGATAAACCCCTGGCCTGACTTATCAAAAAGAAAAGAGAAAGGACCCAAATAAACACAATCATGAATGAAAGAGGAGAGATCACAACTAACACCAAAGAAATACAAACTATTATAAGAACATACTATGAGCAACTCTACGCCAACAAATTTGACAATCTGGAAGAAATGGATGCATTCCTAGAAACATATAAACTACCACAACTGAACCAGGAAGAAATAGAAAGCCTGAACAGACCCATAACCAGTAAGGAGATTGAAACAGTCATTAAAAATCTCCAAACAAACAAAAGCCCAGGGCGAGACAGCTTCCCGGGAGAATTCTACCAAACATTTAAAGAAGAACTAATTCCTATTCTCCTGAAACTGTTCCAAAAAATATAAATGGAAAGAAAACTTCCAAACTCATTTTATGAGGCCAGCATCACCTTGAACCCAAAACCAGACAAGGATCCCATCAAAAAAGAGAGCTATAGACCAATATCCTTGATGAACACATCAAAATACTAGCCAGTAGGATTCAACAGTACATTAAAAAGATTATTCACCACGACCAAGTGGGATTTATTCCAGGGCTGCAAGGTTGGTTCAACATCCGCAAATCAGTCAATGTGATACAACACATCAATAAAAGAAAGAACAAGAACCATATGATACTCTCAATAGATGCTGAAAAAGCATTTGACAAAGTACAGCATCCCTTCCTGATCAAAACTCTTCAAAGTGTAGGGATAAGGGTACATACCTCAATATCATCAAACCCATCTATGAAAAACCCACCACAAATATCATTCTCAATGGAGAAAAACTGAAAGCTTTTCCACTAAGGTCAGGAACATGGCAGGGATGTCCATTATCACCACTGCTATTCAACATAGTACTAGAGGTCCTAGCCTCAGCAATCAGACAACAAAAGGAAATTAAAGGCATCCAAATCGGCAAAGAAGAAGTCAAATTATCACTCTTCATGGATGATATGATACTATATGTGGAAAACCCAAAAGACTCCACTCCAAAACTGCTAGAACTTGTATAAGAATTCAGGAAAGTGTCAGGATATAAAATCAATGCACAGAAATCAGTTTCATTTGTCTACACCAACAACAAGACAGAAGAAAGAGAAATTAAGGAGTCCATCCATTTACAATTGCACCCCAAACCATAAGATACCTAGGAATAAACCTAACCAAAGAGGCTAAGAATCTATACTCAGAAAACTATAAAGTACTTATGAAAGAAATTGAGGAAGACACAAAGAAATGGGAAAATGTTCCATTCTCCTGGATTGGAAGAATAAATATTGTGAAAATGTCTATGCTACCTAAAGCAATCTACACATTTAATGCAATACCTATCAAAATGTCATCCATTTTTTTTCAAAGAAATGGAACAAATAATCCTAAAATTTATATGGAACCAGAAAAGACCTCAAATAGCCAAAGGGATACTGAAAAAGAAAGCCAAGGTTGGTGGCATCACAGTTCTGGACTTCAAGCTCAATTACAAAGCTATCTTCATCAAGACAGCATGGTACTGGCACAAAAACAGACACATAGATCAATGGAACAGAATAGAGAGACCAGAAATAGACCCTCAACTCTATGGTCAACTAATCTTCGACAAAGCAGGAAAGAATGTCCAAGAGAAAAAAGACAGCCTCTTCAATAAATGGTGTTGGGAAAATTGGACAGCCACATGCAGAAAAATGAAATTGGACCATTTCCTTACACCACACACAAAAATAGCTCAAAATGGACGAAGGACCTCAATGTGAGAAAGGAATCCATCAAAATCCTTGAGGAGAACACCGGCAGCAACCTCTTCAACCTCAGCCGCAGCAACATCTTCCTAGGAACAACACCAAAGGCAAGGGAAGCAAGGGCAAAAATGAACTATTGGGATTTCATCAAGATCAAAAGCTTTTGCACAGCAAAGGAAACAGTTAACAAAGTCAAAAGACAACTGACAGAATGGGAGAAGATATTTGCAAAGGACATATCAGATAAAGGACTAGTGTCCAAAATCTATAAAGAACTTTGCAGGGGCACCTGGGTGGCTCAGTGGGTTAAGCCGCTGCCTTCGGCTCAGGTCATGATCTCAGGGTCCTGGGATCGAGTCCCGCATCGGGCTCTCTGCTCAGCAGGGAGCCTGCTTCCCTCTCTCTCTCTCTCTCTGCCTGCCTCTCTATCTACTTGTGATTTCTCTCTGTCAAATAAATAAATAAAATTAAAAAAAAAAAAGAACTTTGCAAACTCAACACCCAAAGAACAAATAATCCAATCAAGAAATGGGCAGAGGACATGAACAGACATTTCCGCAAAGAAGACATCCAGATGGCCAACAGACACATGAAAAAGTACTCCATATCACTCGGCATCAGGGAAATACAAATCAAAACCACAATGAGATATCACCTCACACCAGTCAGAATGGCTAAAATCAACAAGTCAGGAAATGACAGATGCTGGCAAGGATGCGGAGAAAGGGGAACCCTCCTACACTGTTGGTGGGAATGCAAGCTGGTGCAACCACTCTGGAAAACAGCATGGAGGTTCCTCAAAATGTTGAAAATAGAACTGCCCTATGACCCAGCAATTGCACTACTGGGTATTTACCCTAAAGATACAAACGTAGTGATCCAAAGGGGCATGTGCACCCGAATGTTTATAGCAGCAATGTCCACAATAGCCAAACTATGGAAAGAACCTAGATGTCCATCAACAGATGAATGGATCAAGAAGATGTGGTATATATACACAATGGAATACTATGCAGCCATCAAAAGAAGTGAAATCTTGTCATTTGCGACAACGTGGATGGAACTAGAGCGTATCATGCTTAGCAAAATAAGTCAAGCAGAGAAAGATAATTATCATATGATCTCCCTGATATGAGGAAGTGGTGATGCAACATGGGGGCTTAAGTGGGTAGGAGAAGACTCAATGAAACAAGATGGGATTGGGAGGGAGACAAACCATAAGTGACTCTTAATCTTACAAAACAAATTGAGGGTTGCTGGGGGGAGGGGGGATGGGAGAAAGGGGTGGGGCTATGGACATTGGGGAGGGTATGTGCTTTGGTGAGTGCTGTGAAGTGTGTAAACCTGGCGATTCACAGACTTGTACACTTGGGGAAAAAAATATATGTTGATAAAAAATTTTAAAAAAAATAAAATGGAGTTGAATGGAAAAAAATATATATCAGGTTATACCAGGTGATGGGTATTAGGGAAGGCACATGTTGGGATGAGCACTGTGTGTTATGCCCAAGTAATGAATCGTTGAACACTACAACAAAATCTTATGATGTACCATAGGTTGGCTAACTGAACATAATTAAAAACTGAAAAAAAAATAATAAATTTTTTAAAGTAGCAGGTTATAGGGCATAGGATGGAGAGCTCTGCAAAAGCCTCCGGATACAACAACACATAACCATTTGAAACAGGGAGTGAGAACTTGAGTCAGTGCTGTAGCCAGCAGTGAGAAGTATCCCCTAGGGCAGAAACATTCCAATCATCCCTGCTCTTTTTCTTCAGTGCCAGCATTGGTCTCTATTAGGAGCAACTTTCAGCATGGACATTAAAAGAAAATGTAGAAACTTGAGAAGAACACCACTTACATTCTAACAATAGCAAGACAGATTACCTATAAAATCACAGATGTTTTTATGTCCATCAGTGTCCTAAGAATGCAGTGAGTCCAATGAGCTATAATACAGAACATGCTGACCCTCTTTGGCTGCTTGTGTCTTTGGCAGAGACGTGGGAGTAGGACAAAACCACCTTAGATACAGGTAAGAAGAAAATAGATGAAATTTTAACTAAACTTTAAACACCAGTTAGGGATAGTATGAGACTTTAGAATCCCTAGGAGAACTAAACAAAAAAAAATCTGCACCTTTTCCACAGATCTTCATCAAATGTCCATGAGCCCCATCTGGGAATAAATCCAAAGGAAACATAAAGACAAACTTGAAAAGATACTGGCACACCCATGTTCACTGCAGTATTATTTACAAAAGCCAGGACATGAAAAAAATCTAAGTGTCCACCAATAGGTCAATGGATAAAGAAAATGAGGTGTGTATATATACAATGTAATAATACCTATAAAAAAGAAAGAAATCCTACTATTTGCAACAACATGGATGGACCTGGAAGGCATTATGCTAAGTGAAATAAGTCAGAGAAAGACAAACACTGGGCACCTGGGTGGCTCAGATGGTTAAGTGCCTGTCTTCAGCTCAGGGCTTGATCTCCAGGTCCTAGGATCAAACCCCATGTCTGTCTGCCAGCAGGGGGGAGTCTGCTTCTCAGCCTACTTGTGCTCGCTCTCTCTTTCTCTTTCTCTCTCTCTCTCAAATGAATAAATAAAATATTTTAAAAAAAGAAAGAAAGACAAACACTATATGACCTCACTTACAAATGGAATCTTTAAAAAAAATCATAGAAAAAGAGATCACATTTGTGCAAGAAGTCAGGACAGTGGGGATTGGAGAAGGATGATCAGAAGGTAAGCTTCCAATTATAAGATAAGTAATTACTAGGGATGTAATGTACAAATGATAACTAGAGCTAACAACTGCTGTATGACATGCTGGAAAGTTGCTAAGAGAGTAAATACTAAGAGTTCTCATCACAAGGAAAAACTTTGTTCTTCCTTTTCTTCTTTTTTTTTTTCTTTTTCTTTTATCTTTATGAGATGATGAATACCTGGTGGGGTATTTTACAATACATGTAAATCAAACCATCATATTTTATGCCTTGAACTTCTACAGTGATGTATATTAATTATTTCTTTTTTATAGTTTAATCTTTAATGAAGGCTGTGCTTAAAAACCTGGCTTGCAAAATTCCTGAAAAATTCAGCAATTAGCTTGCAAAAGCCCATACAGCCCTAGATCATACCAGTTATTTACTCCAACTATCAATTATTTCTTAATAATAATTTGTTGATGAGGAGTATTAGGAGAAAAACAGAAGAGATGAGAGAGACACACCACACTCTGAGGCACAGGTGTACAGGGTCTGCAGAAGTCTGGGAGCATGGCAGAGAAGGAGAACTGAGAGAACTGCTCTAGAGCACTCTGGGTTCCATAATCACCAATACTGGGAATTAAAGATAAGATATTACATTCTTTCTGCCCATGGACACCACCAAATAAGCATCATTAAAATCTCCCTTCCCTCCACCATCATGTCTAAGTCAGAGTCTCCCAAAGAACCTGAACAACTGCAAAAGCTCTTCATCAGAGGTCTGAGCTTTGAAAGAACTGATGAGAGTCTGAGGAGCCATTTTGAGCAATGGGGAGCACTTACAGACTGTGTGCTCATGAGAGATCCAAACACCTGGTGCTCCAGAGGCTTTGGTTTCGTCACGTGTGCCACTGTGGAGGAGGTGGATGAAGCCATGAATGCAAGGCCACACGAGGTGGATGGAAGAGTTCTGGAACCAAAGAAGGCTGTCTCAAGAGAAGAGTCTCAAAGACCTGGTGCCCACTTAAGTGACAACATTCACTTTTTGTGAGAAAGATTTTTGTTGGTGGCATTAAAGAAGCCACTGAAGAATATCATCTAAGAGATTCTTTTGAACAGTATGGGAAAATCGAAGCAATTGAGATCATGACTGTCTGAGGCAGTGGCAAAAAGAGGGATTTTGCTTTTGTAATATTTGATGACCATGACTCTGTAGACAAGATTGTTATTCAAAATACCATACTGTGAATGGCCACAACTGTGACATAAGAAAATCCCTATGTAAGCAAGAGATGGCTAGTGCTTCATCCAGCCAAAGAGGTCAAAGTAGTTCTGGAAACTTTGGTGGTGTCCGTGGAGGTGATCTTGGTGGGAATGACAACTTTGGTCATGGAGGGAATTTCAGTGGCTGAGGTGGCTTTGGTGGCAGTTGAGGTGGTGGTGGATATGGTGGCAGTGGGGATGGCTATAAAGAATTTGGTAATGATGATGGTTATGAGGAGGTGGCCCTGGTTACTCTGGAAGAAACAGGGACTATAGAAGTGGTGGACAAGGTTGTGGAAACCAGGACAGTGGCTATGGTGGGAGTGGCAGCTAGGACAGCTATAATAGCGGAGGAGGTAGAGGCAGCTATGGTGGTGGTACTGGAGGCAACTTAGGAGGTGGCAGAAGCTATAATGGTTTTGGCAATTACAACAATCAATCCTCAAATTTTGGACCCAGAAACTCTGGCCCCTATGGTCATGGAGGACAATACTTTGCCAAACCACAAAACCAAGGTGGCTATGGTGGTTCCAGCAGCAGCAGTAGCTACAGCAGTGGCAAAAGGTTTTAATTACTGCCAGGAAACAAAGCTTAGCAGGAGAAGAGAGCCAGAGAAATGACAGAGAAGCTACTGGTTACAACAGATTTGTGAACTCAGCCAAGCACAATGGTGGCAGGGCCTACCTGCTAAAAGAAGACATGTTTTAGACAATACTCATGTGTATGGGCAAAAAACTCGAGGACTGTATTTGTGACTAATTGTATAACAGGTTATTTTAGTTTCTGTTCTGTGGAAAGTGTAAAGCATTCAAACAGTGTTTTAATGTAGTTTTTTTTTGCACCCATGATGTTGATTGCTAAATGTAATAGTCTTTTCATGACACTGAATAAATGTGTCCTTTTTTTTTTTTTTTCAAATGTGCTGTGTTAAGTTAGTCTACTCTGAAGCCATCTTGGTATACTACCCCAACAGTATGAAATTAGAATTCTTTCAGGGTGATGTCAGGTTCCTTTTGAAATTTGTCTGCAACCTGCTTGGGCACAGAAGCCATTGTCTCCACAAACCTTGGTATAGTTGAACTGACAGTTAATGTGTTGTGACTGGAGTTCACCATTAAAAGTTCACCCAAACAAAGTCCTGGACTTTATTTGGTTATTAATATGATTGTTGGTATATCCTATGCAATATATCTAAATTGAATTATGGTATCAGATAAAATTATAGATGGGATTAAAGCTTGTGTTTCATCCATTATCATGTGTAATCAATAAATGATTTAACATTCTCTTAAGGGACACCTGGGTGGCTCAGTGGGTTAAAGCCTCTGCCTTTGGCTCAGGTCATGACCTCAGGGTCCTGGGATCAAGCCCCGCATTGGGTTCTCTGCTCAGCAGGGAACCTGCTTCCCTTCCTCTCTCTCTGCCTACTTGGATCTCTGTCAAATTTTTAAAAATCTAAAAAAAAAATTCTCTTAAAAAAGAAAATGATGAGATGGGGTACCTGGGTGACTCAGTGGGTTGAGCCTCTGCCTGCAGCTCAGGTCATGATGTCGGGATCCTGGGATTGAGTCCTGTGTCAGGCTCTCTGCTAAGCAGGGAGTCTGCTTCCCCCCACCCCGCCTGCTTGTGATCTCTCTCTCTCTGTGTCAAATAAATAGATAAAATCTTTAAAAAAAAAACCGATGAGATATTATAGATCCTAGTGACATTAAAGAATAACAACAAGATACCATAAACAATCTTATACAAATCTCATGACTTATATGAAATGAACAAATTCTTTGAAAAAGTTTCTATAAACTGACAAAACAAATAAAAAATTGTAATAACATATACCCATTGAAGAATATGAGTTTATATTCAAAATTACCCTGTAGGACGTCATTCCTGACTGTGATGGAGTAACAGAAACGAATCCCTACCCCCTCTCCACCTACAAAAGAGTAGATAATTCTCCAAGATTGCACAGGGCTGGGAAATGTTTGTGTTCCCATCAGTCATAGTAGAAAAGACATCATAATTCTAGTAAGATAAATTAAAATCCTCAGAAAGGTATCTCTCAGAAATGAAATTAACTTAGCCCTCGACTAAAAGATGCCCTGGACCTCACTAACAAAGCATAAAAGAAACCTCAAATGAATCAAACAAAGCCCCCCAAATTTAACTGGATGACATTTTTAAAATCTAATACTAAAAGAATATAACAAATTCTATGCCCTACAACAAAAAATTCACAAGAAGTGCGGGAGGGATTGTCTGGCACCAAGTCAAAATTATTAATTATATACAGCAGCTGGAAAAATATGACTCATAACCAAGAGAAAAATCAATATAAACAGATCCAGAAATGACAAACATAATAAAATTAACAAAGATCTTAAAATAGCTATTATAAATATTCTCAACTGCTCAAGAATATAGGGAAATAGACAAATGAGACTACATCAAACCAAGAAGCTTTTGCACAGTGAAAGTCACCATCAATGAAACAAAAAGACAACTTATTAATGGAAGAAGATACTTGCAAATGATAAAATTGATGAGGGTAACATCCAAAATACATACAGAACTTATGCAACTCAATATCAAAAAAAGAAAACAACCCACACAATCTAGTTTCAAAATATGCAGAGCACCTGAATAGACATTTCTCCACAGAAACATATAGATGGCCAACAGACATATAAAATGATGCTCAACATGACTAATCAATAGGGAAATGAAAATCAAAACCACAATTAGACATCATCTCAAACCTCCCAGAATGGGTAGTATCAAAAAAATGAGAAATAACAAGATGAGAAATAACAATATTTAAAGAAAAAGGAATACTTGTGGTGCGAATGTAAATTTGTTCAGCCACTAGGGAACAGTATAGACATTCCTTAAAAAATTAAAAATAGAACTACTATGTGATCCAGCAATTTCACTTCTGAGTATTTATCCAAAAAAAATAAAACCATTAGTTCAAAAAGATATAAGCACCTCTATACTCACTGCAACATTATTTACAACAGCCAATACAGAAAGAAGCAACTTAAATGTCTACTAAGAGATAAATGGATAAAAGATAAATGGATAAAAAGATATATAAAATGGAATATCACTCAGCCATTAAAAAAGAATGAAATCTTGCCATTTGCAACAATATAGATGGACCTAGAGTATATTATGCTAGGTCACACAGAAAAAGACCAATACCATATGATTTCACTGTATTTTGAACCTAAAAACAAAACAAAGGAACAAATGGAACAAAGCAGAAATAGATGCATAGATACAGAGAACAATCTGGTAGATGCCAGAGGGAGGGCAGAGGGAAAATGGGTGAAATAAGATAGAAGATTAAAAGTATTAACTTCCAGTTATAAATAGGAGATACAATGTACAGTATTGAGAATATATTGGTTAATAATATGTAACAAATTTGTGTGGTGACAGAAGCTAGATTTATGGTAGTGATCACTTCATAATGCATACAAATGTTGCATCACTATGCTGTACACCTGAAACTACTATAATATTTTATGTTAATCACACTTCAAATTTAAAAAAAGAAAAAAAGAATATACGGCACCTGGGTGTCTCAGTCATTAAATGTCTGCCTTCAACTAAGGTTATGATCCTGGGGTCCTGGGATAGAGCCCCAAATCCAGCTCCTTGCACAAGAGGAAATCTGTTTCTCCCTCTCCCACTCCTCCTGCTTGTGTTCCCTCTCTTCCTGTGTCTCTGTCAAATAAATAAATAAAATGTTTTTTAAAATGAAAAATAAAAAAATATAGAGAAAAACATGAGCATAATGAGGGAAGACAAAACAGATACTACCAAATTAAAACAAACAAAAATATATGAAACTCCTAATGAAAAGTACAATGTCCTAGATGAGATTTAAAATACACTTGATGAAATTAACAGATGATACAGAAAAGAAAAGATCTGTGAACTTGAAGACACAGCATGAGAAACTATTAAATATAAAGCAAAGAAAGGAAAAGATAACAAAGAAACACAGAGATCAGTAACTTGTGGGACAATAGCAAGTGATCGAATAACTTGCAATCACATTCTCATAAAGAAAAGATAGAAAAAGAGAGCATAGATTTAAAGTAAGAGTGACCATTTCCCAAATTTGATAAAAATTGCAAAAGCATGCCAAAGAGCATCATTGTATCCCAAAATAATAAACAGAAAGAAAAATATAACAAGGCACATCATAATTTAATTGCTAATTACCAGTGATAAAGAGATGATCTTAAAAGCACTTAGGGGTGGGGGAAGAACATGATCTAAAGAGTAACAAAAACATGAATATTAAGCATATTTCTCATTGGAAACTCTCCAGGCTAGAAGTAAAGAGAGTAACATGTTTAAAATACTGAAAGAAAGCTAGAATTCTATACCCAGTGAGAGTGTCTTCCAAAATGAAGGTAAACTAATGAAAACTTGCAAAAAAACAAAAGTTGAGAGACTCAGCTGCCATTAGATCTGGACTACTAGAATTCTTGAAGGAAGTTCTTCAGAAAGAAGAAAAGTACCTTGATTTTCTATTCTGATGCTGTATTGAGTCAATGCACAGAAATCAGTTGCATTTCTATATACCAACAACAAGACAGAAGAAAGAGAAATTAAGGAGATGATCCCATTTACAATGGCACTCAAAACCATAAGATACCCAGAAATAAATCTAACCAAAGAGGCAAAGGATCTGTATGCAGAAAATACAGTACTCATGAAAGAAATTGAGGAAGACACAAAGAAATGGAAAAACATACCATGCTCATGGGTTGTAAGACCAAATATTGTGAAAATGTCTATGCTACCTAGAGCAATCTACACATTTAACACAATCCCTACCAAAATACCATCAATTTTTTTCAAAGAAATGGAACAAATAATCCTAAAATTTATATGGAAACAGGAAAGACCCTGAAGAGTCAGAGGAATGTTGAAAAAGAAAACCAATGTTGGCGGCATCACAATTCCAGACATCAAGCTCCATTACAAAGCTGTCATCATCAAGACGTCAGACACATAGATCAATGGAACAAAATAGAGAGCCCAGAAATGGACCCTCAACTCTGTGGTCAACTAATCTTCAACAAAGCAGGAAAGAATATCTAATGGAAAAAAGAGTCTCTTCAACAAATGGTGTTCGGGAAACTGGACAGCCACATGCAGAAAAATGAAACTGGACCATTTCCTTACACTACACACAAAAATTGACTCCAAATGGATGAAAGACCTCAATGTGAGACAGGAATTCATCCAAACCCTTGAGGAGAACACAGGCAGCAACCTCTTTGACCTCAGCTGCAGCAACTTCTTCCTGGAAATATTGCCAAAGGCAAGGGAAGCAAGGGCAAAAATGAATTGTTGGGACTTCATCAAGATCAAAAGCTTTTGCTGAGCAAGGGAAACAGTCAACAAAACTAAAAGACAACTGACAGAATGGGAGAAGATATTTGCAAATGACATATCAGATAAAGAGCTAGTATCCAAAATCTATAAAGAACTTATCAAACTCAGCACCCAAAGATCATATAATCCAATCAAGAAATAGGTAGAAGACATGAACAGACATTTCTGCAAAGAAGACATCCAGATGGCCAACAGACACATGAAAAAGTGCTCAACATCACTCATTATCAGGGAAAAACAAATCAAAACCACAGTGAGATACCACCTCACACCAGTCAGAATGGCTAAAATTAACCAGTCAGGAAATGACAAGTGTTGGCAAGGATGCAGAGAAAGGGGAACTTGCCTCCATTGTTGATGGGAATCAAGCTAGTGCAGCCACCCTGGAAAACAGTATGGAGGTTCCCCAAAAAGTTGAAAATAGAACTGCCCTACAACCCAGAAATTTCATGACTGGGTATTTACCCTAAAGATACAAATTTAGTGATCTGAAGGGGCATACACACCCAAATGTTTATAGCAGCAATGTTCACAGTAACCAAACTATGGAAAAAGACTAGATGTCCATCAACAGAAAAATGGATAAAGAAGATGTAGTTTATATATACAATGGAATACTATGCAGCCATCAAAAAATGAAATCTTGCCATTTGCAATGATGTGGATGGACCTAGAGGGTATTATGTTAAAGAAAATAAGTCAATCAGAGAAAGACAATTATCATAAGATCTCTCTAACTTGAGGAATTTGAGAGGGACAGCAGAGGGTTCACAC
The DNA here is from genome assembly GCF_011764305.1 of Mustela putorius furo. Taxonomy (NCBI): domain Eukaryota; kingdom Metazoa; phylum Chordata; class Mammalia; order Carnivora; family Mustelidae; genus Mustela; species Mustela putorius. The sequence goes on from NW_025422471.1 coordinate 12,148,708, forward strand.
TGGGGAAGGAGGGAAAAATGAAACAAAATGGGGCCGTGGAGGGAGACAAACCATAAGAGACTCTCAAACTCAGGAAACAAACTGCGGGTTTCTGGGGGAGAGGAGGAAGGATAGGGTGGCTGCATTTGGACACTGGGGAAGGTATGTGCTATTGTGAGCACTGTGAATTGTGTAAGAGTGATGATTCACAGATCTATACCCCTGGGGCAAATAATACATTATATGTTAATAAAAAAAGAAGGAAGGAAGGAAAGTGATACTAGATGAAAATATGGAAACACATGGGGTGCCTGGGTGGCTCAGTGGGTTAAGCCTCTGCCTTGGCTCAGGTCATGATCCCAGGGTCCTGGGATCGAGCCCCACATGAGTATCTCTGCTCAGTGGGGAGCCTGCTTCCTCCTCTCTCTCTCTGCCGGCCTTTCTGCCTACTTGTGATCTCTGCCAAATAAATAAATAAAATCTTTAAAAATATATATATGGAAACACAAAGGAATAAAGAGCACCAGATCTGTGACTATATGTACAAATGCAAAAGCTATTTTTCTTGCTTTTTTAATCTCTTTAAAAATAAAAACTAATTTACCTTTTGGAGAAAAAAATAGTGCATCATATAGAGTTCATAAAATGCCAAAATAAAATATATGACAAAAATTGTGCAAAGGATAGGAGAACAAATGAAAACATCCTATTATAAAGTTCTTTCACTGTACATAAAGAGGTATAATATTATTTGAAGGTATTCCATGATACATTAAAGATTAATATTTTAAACCCTAGAGCAACCACTAAGATAAAACAGGGACATATAGCTTACAATCCAATAACATGGATGAAATGAGTGTTAATTTTTGAGTTAACTCAAAAGAATGTAGAAAAAGGAAAATATGGAACAAAGAATAAATAAAAAACTAACCCTTACACCTTCCACAAAGAATAACTTATAGTAATTAACAGGCCTAAATGCAAAACAAAAAACTATAAAACTACTGAAGAATAACGGAGAAAATTAGATGACTTTTTAAATATATGGCAATGACATTAAATGTAACCCTGGAAGAAATAATCATCTGAACTTCATTAAATTTTAAAACTTCTGCTCTGCAAAAGACACTGTCAAGAGAACAAGAAGACAAGTTACAAACTGGGAGAAAATATTTGCAAAAGACCTATCTGATAAAGGACTATTACTCAAAATATATACAAACTATTAAAACTCAACAGCAAACAAAAAATAGTTTCAAGACCTGAAAAGACACCTCACCAAGGAAGATACACAGATAACAACATATGAAAAGATGCTCCACATTATATGTCATGAGAGAAATACAAATTAAAACAACAGTGAGATATCACTGCACATCCATTAGAATGGCCAAAATCCAGAACACTGACAACACCAAATGCTACCAATGCTGTGGAGCAACAAGAATTCTCATTCACTGATGGTGAAAATGCAAAATTGCACAGTCCCTCTGGAAGACAGTTTGGCAGCTTCTTAGAAAACTAAACATACTCTTACCATATGATCTAATCATCATGCATATTGGTATTTAGCCAAAAGAGCTGAAAACATGTCCACATAAAAACCTGCACACTGATGTTTATAGTAGCTTTATTCATAATTGCCAAAACTTGGAAGCAACCAAGATGTCCTTCAGTAGGTGAACAGATAAGTAAACTGTGGTACATCCAGACAAAGGAATCTTATTCAGCACTAAAAAGAAATGAGCCAACAAGTCATGAAATGACATGGGGGAACCTTAAATACATTTTACTAAGTGAAAAGGCTACATACAATATGATTACAACTATTTGACATTCTGAAAAACAAGCATAACCAAAGAAAGAAATGATAAGAGAATCAGTGGTTACCAGAGATTGGGAGAGAGGAAAAGAGGAGTATGCAGAGAAAAGAGGACTTTTAGGGCAGTAAAACTATTCTATAGTATGCTATGGTAGTGGGTACTTGTCATTGTACATTTGTCCAAACCCATAGACCGTACAGCTCCGGTAGTGACCCCTGTGTAAACAGTGGACTTTGGGTAATAATGGTGCCTCAGGATAAGTTCATCAATTGTAATAAACACAGCACTCTGGTCTGGGATATTGATAGTAGGGGAGGCTGGGGATGCCAAGGGTTTGTCGTTTCTGTAGTTCCTGCTCCATTTTGTTGCAAATAGAAAACTACTCTTAAGGAGTGCCTGGGTGGCTCAGTTGTTAAGCGTCTGCCTTTGGCTCAGGTCATGATCCCAGGGTGCTGGAATGGAGTCCCACACTGGGCTCCCTGTTGGTGGGGGGGGCCTGAAGCCTGATTTCCCTCTCCCACTCCCCCGCTCATGTTCCTGCACCTGCTGTCTCTCTCTCTCTTGCTCTGTGAAGTAGATAAATAAAATCTTAAAAAAAAAAAACTGCTCTTAAAAAAGAAAGTCTACATTGAAATTAAACAATATATTTCAATGTGATCATATAGAAAATGCTATTAAATACAAATGGCCTAAAAGCCTAAATTAAAAGGCAGAGTTGTCAAATTATATATACTTTTAAAATATTTATTATTTATTTATTTATTTATTTGAGTGAAAAAGAGAGCACGTGGGGAGGGGCAGTGGGAGAGAATCTTCAGATTCCCAATGAGTGCAGAGCCCAATGGGGGGCTCAGTCTCATGACCCATGAGACCATGACCTGAGCAGAAACCAAGAGTTAGACTCTTAACCAAATAAACCACCCAGGCACCGCTCAAATTGTATGTTTTAAAAAGATGAACTAACTATATATGCCATATGAGAAATCCACTTTAAATATAGTGACACAGATAAGAGAACATGATGGAAACCAATCATAAAAAAGCTAGAACAGCTATGTTATTTTCACACAAAGTAGTTTTCAAAACAAGATACACTACCAGATATTAAAAAAGTATTTTTCATTATGGCAAAATGGTTAATTCACCAAGAGACCATGATAATCCTAAATACACATGTACCTAAAAATGGAACTTCAAAGTATATGAAGCAAAACCTGATAGAACTAAAAATGGAAATAGAGAATTCTCAATCAGTTGTAAACTTATATAATCCTCTCTCGGAGGATAGAAAAGTCAGTAAGGATATATTCTACTTGATCTAATTGATACTCCATCTCAATACAGCAGAAAACACATTCTTTTCAAGTACGCATGGAGAACTCAACAAGATCCACTGTATTTCTGGCCATAAAAAAGGTCTCAAAAATTTTTAAGGACTGAAATCACAAAAAGTATGTTTTCTTGATGTGAGAGGCAGAACAATGGACCCATAAAGATGTGTACTAATTCCTGAAGCCTGTAAATACATTAGGTTACATGGAAGATGGGAGTTGGGGTCACCAATGAAATTAAGACTATTAATTTGGTGACCTTAAAATACAGACAGTAACCTGGATTTTTCAGGTGAACCTGATGTTATCTACAAGGTCATTAAAAGTCAAAGAAGGTAGAAGAGGGAGAATCAGAAGGATAGTAACATGAGAAATCCACACAACATTGCTGATTCTGAAAATAGAGGAAGAGGTTTATGAACCAAGGATTATGGAGAGCCTCTAAAAGCTAAAGAGCAAGGAAATGGATTCTCCTCTAGACACACACACACACACACACACAAATTTGCTTTACTGTCATTTTTATTTTTTTTAAACAACAGTATGTATAATGCATCCTTCCAGTAATATTTCCTTTCATCAAGATGTAAGTGTTAGTAAATTTATGTGTAGAAGCATATTGGACAAGCCATGAGATTAACCACTTGAAACTACACTGTGTATAAACCATCCTTCAAGTAACATCTTTTTTTTTTTAATTAACATATAATGTATCATTAGCCTCAGGGGTACAGGTCTGTGAATCGCCAGGTTTATACACTTCACAGCACTCACTATAACACATACCCTCTCCAATGTCCACAACATCTTCTTTCATTAAGATACGTGTTTGTCGGGACGTCTGGGTGGCTTGGTCCTTAAGCATCTGCCTTCCGCTCAGGTCACAATCTCAGGGTCCTGGAATTGAGCCAGCATCGGGCTTCCTGCTCAGTGGGGAGCCTGCTTCTCCTTCGTCCACTCCCCAACCCCGCTTGTGTTCCCTCTCTTGCTGTGTCCTCTCTCAAATAAATAAAATCTTAGAAAGAAAAAAAAAAGATATCTGTTTGTAAACTTATACATAGAAACCTATGAAAAAAGTCATGCGCCTCCTTCCCTGCTAGCTGCCTTTCTAGTTGGATGCTCTTTTTCAGCCACATTCGTGTTTCAGGTGTAAAGAAATGAAGAGGGAGTAGAGCTTTTGCCTGCTGGTCTCCCTGGACGTAAGAGAGGGAGGATGCAAGGCAAAGACTGTTACTATTCTCATAATGCTTTATTACTCAGAACTCTCTGTCTCAGTCAGTCAAGAACCATTTCAAAATACGTCCTCCCTTAAGACTTCCTGTCCTGTCGCCAAGGAAATGAACCTCAAGAAGATGAGATTGAGGCTGCCTCCCTGACTCCAGACGAGAGCAATGAACTCCACTCCCTAGGCATCAGTCACCTCTACTCTTTTTAATTGTAACACCACCATTTGTATTATATATGGTGTATGGGTATTGATGAGGTCATGGTATCATATATGGAATTTTTTTTCTGTGTAAATCAAGTGTAAGAAGATACTATGGGACTCTGAGCCTTGCTTTAGAGAATTTACAGTGGACAAATAGATTTCATCAAACCAGTTTTTAATCTTTCTGACCCAGGTGAAAATATTCAGAATTTCATGCTATGAATTCACATTTATAACCCTTACAAGTGGGCCTTCATGTCTTCCACAACTCAAACTTCCTCTACCCTTGCACAAGGGGTCCACTCCTGCCTTTTCTCTTACACAGCTCCCGAAGGCTTCTTGCAGAAGCTGAGAGTTCCCATTCTTTTTTTCATTTAGATGTGACCAGCCTCGTAGTTTATGTTCATCAATTGTCTGTATCTCTGTATTTAATCCCTGTACTGTTTTGATGTATAGAAGCAGTTTGAAACTAGTTTCTTTCTGGTAACTGACCAGGATACTCCCACAGAACCTGAGACACTGATGAATGTGCTGTTTTGGACTTTTAGCATGCTCCTTGGCCAGGTAGCTTTGATGGAGTTATTCTTTATTTCTATGTTCTAAGAAGGTGTTGGTACTCTGTTTCCCTGAATGTTGTTCCCCAAAATTGATTAACTTGTTTTTCTTGTGTTTTTGATGAAGCTCTCTTCTTCAGTGTTGTAGGATGAGTGAATGCTACCAGAGAGAGTTAGAGACTCATGTCTCATCAGCTTGCTCTCATGGACATGTAGGCACTGTAGCAGGAGCAAATCTCTTATTTTTTTCAGTTGCCTCATGTGCTTAGCTTAAAGAAAGATAAGCATAATTTGGCAGGCATTTTTAGGTGTATCTTTTGGGGTTTTTTGTTAATTTGTCTGTTTTTTGTTTGAAAGGATATTTAGGGGAAAAAGGGCAAACATTTAAAATGTCCTCCGAAAAAAATCCAAAAAACTAACATCTGAGTAGGAATACAAATATACCTTTCCCAAAAATTAATTTGGAAAAAAGTCTTTATAATTTTTCTAGGCAGAGCACTCTTTTTCAGCAGTTTTGATAAACGAAGTATAGATTTTACATTTTTGTCCTTGCTCCCAATAAGATGGATAAACAAAAATAAAAACAGACAATACCATCTACTCATGGATTGCCGTTGTTTTCGACAGTCTGAAAGCTCACACCAATTTTTATATAACTGTCTTGCAGCTCTTCCTTTGACAGAACAGGCTTTGTTCTGCCCTGTTCTTCTGACTGCTTCTTGTGCATTTCCTCCTCCTCCTTCCTTTGTTAGAATAGGTATATCAGCTGTGTAAGTAAAGGAAGAAAACAGTACTTCACATCTTTGGCACTTATGTAGACCTGCAGTTGAACACTACTGAAAATGCAGGCTTCTGTAAGAGTGTGATTTTTATTGATGCACTTACAAATACCCAAAGTATTTTAGTTACTTTAGTAGTATTTGCTCAATAAATATGCAAGCCATTAAAAAAAAGTTATGTGCACTTATACACTGTGTATAAACCTTCCTTCAAATAACATCTTACATCACAATATAAGTAGTTTGGGGTTTTTTTAATTTTTTATTTAATTTTTTATTAATTTATATAAATTTTATATGCATATAAATTTTATATAAATAAAAATCAATTTTTATATCAATTCCAGTGTAGTTAACATAAAGTGTGATATTAATTTCAGGTACACAATACAGTGATTCAGCACTTCCATATATCACTCCGTGCTCATCACAAGTGCTTTCCTTAATCCCCATAGCCTATTTAAACCCCCCCCAACCCACCTCCTCTCCAGTAGCCATCAGTTTGTTCTCTATTGTTAAGAGTCTGTTTCTTGGTTTGCCCCTTTTCTTTCCCTCTTTGCTCATTTGTTTTGCTTCCTAAACTCCACGTACAGGTGAAATCATATGGTATTTGTCTTTCTCTGACTGATTTATTTCACTTAGCATTATACTCTCTGGTTATAACCAGGTCATTGTAAATGCCAAGATTTCATTCTTTTTTGGCTGAATAAATTCTATTTTATACACACACACACACATATATCTCACATCTTCAACCATTCTTCCATTTTTACCCTATGAGACCCATTTTTTAATTCTCAACTACCGGCTGAAAGATAATAAACTTGTGTTTTCAGCCATTAAGTTCATTTTAATTTATTACATAGTAGTCATAGGAAACTAATATAACCATAGTATAATTAAACCAAAAATCAGGAACAGAAATTTATCAGAAATAATCCCTTCTAAAGAAATAACACTTCTAACTAACCCACAGGTCAAAGAAGAAAATTCCAGGAAATTTTGAAAATATCCAGGTTCAAATATACAGGTGAACTTCAGCTCTCTGTAATATGCACATTGAAATTTAGAAAAATGCTGGATATGTTGTTTTTTTTTTTAAGTTGAGAGTGAATACTAACATAAACTATAGTTTTTAGGTAATTATAAATGTCAACACAGGTTCAGCAAAGGTAACAAATAACTCCCCTCTGGTGGGGGATGTTGATAAAGGGGGAAGCTATGCATATGTAGAAGCAGGGAATACATGGAAAATCCTCTGCACCCTCCCCTCAATTTTTCTGTGAAACTAAACATTCTCTAAATAATAAAGCTTATTTAGAATTAAAATTAAAAATTAATTTTTATTTTTATTTACTTATTTATTTTTAAATTTTATTTATTTATTTGACAGACAAAGATCACAAGTAGGCAAAGAGGCAGGCAGAGAGAGGGGGAAGCAGACCATGCACTGAGCGGAGAGTCCAACCCTGGGATCATGACCTGAGCAGAAGAGAGAGGCTTTAACCCATTGAGCTCCCAGATGCCCCTAATTTTTATTTTAAAATAAATAAAGCTGTTATATTAAAATGTAAAGCTGAATAAAGTTATTACATTAAAACAAATTGAGTGTTACTTTCCCTGCATGTGAAAGAGCTTGAAAAAATTTGCTATACAGATATAGACACCACCTAATATTGGAGCTTGCCCTTTTCATGTTGTAGGTTCTTAAAAGATGCACATTACTTGATTTTTCTATAAAACTTTCATGCACTTCATGAAAAAGAAACATGAATAGGTGCCCGACTTATTCATGAATGGCACCCTTAGCTTGATATGGAGCAGCAAGCATGCTGTCTTAGGCATGACGTATTGCTACAAATGGATAAAATTTCCTTTGGTACAATTATTCAGATTTGTTATTTTCTATCTTCCAAGTCAACAAAATTCTAAGAATTAGAATTTTCCCAAATTTCAGCAAATATTTCATAACTAAAACATAAACTACCTTTGCTAAAAGGACAAGTTAAATTATAGTTTATTTTATTTTTAAAAGGAAGACAACATCAGGAAGTACTATTACTTAGAATATAAGCTCTTAGTCTATAGTATAGTATTGTATGATGCTCTTCCTGCTGATCCTGGATGAATAGCGACAGAGGCAGTAGGGACAGAATGCACAGTATCATTGAAGGCAAAAATACATACATATCAAATTCAAATATGTGAAATATCAATCTACAGTCACAGAATAAGAAAGATTTTTATAAAATATGATGCCTATTTAAAATGTAATAAGTTTTTCTTAATAAAAAGAAGCTTCCTGACATATACTTATGTTCTTAAGTCAGTAATATTCTAAGACTTTCTCCCTTTGCTATGCTATATACTTACTCTTTGTCACTTAAATCTTTCAACAACACTGACTTGCTCTTGGTAAGTTTATTTTAAAAATATTGAAGGTAAATTGATTCAACTTTAGTATAAAAATGTGTATATAAGATATATACACACACACACACACACACACACACACACATACATACACATGTGTATTTGTCATCATTTGCTTTATATTAAGAAGCAGGTTTGAAATTTCTTTGTCAGAATTTCATTGCTTTTTAGATCCTATGGTAATTCAACATTCATCTTGTACCCTAGAGAGCACAAAATGGGCCTGACAAGATCTAATGTGATCTCAAGGACTCAAAGCTAAGTATCTCCAAACTTCAAAAACCAGTAATAAAAACAGAAAGGTAATAATATACTTTGAACTAGAATTCTAGGATATCTGATGGATCCTACAGCAAAGTACAAACAACAGATGCAGAACATCTGGGTAGCAAGCTCAAGGAGAGTAAAGGTTTTAAGTTTCCTATTTCTTTTTACCTTCAATCCATTAATTCACTGTTGGTTAATGGTTTTTATATATGGCCCTGCACAAGCTATTACTTTTGCTACAGAAGTTCCTCAAGAGAGAAACTTATTGTACCTCATGTACAACAATATGAAGCAGCTTATGCTAAGAAATTAAGTTAATTGAAGGAGCTATTCCAGAGAACTGAGACCACTTCTATAGTGTTACAAGCTGAAACACACTGCCCTGCATTTATTTTAATATCTCTAAAAAATATATAAGCTGATATGGAAAATAATTTCTCGTTTCATTATTAACTTTGTTACTTGTATGAGAATACATCAATGCATTACAGTGAAATTTAACATGCAACATTTGGAAGGAAACTGAAGGAAAAGGAAGGGAAGGGAAGGAGAGGAGACAAAGAAAAGAAAGATGGGGGCGGGGGAGAAGTGAGCATTCTGCAGACACTACCTCCACTGACTCTCCTAAGACATGAGGGAGAAATAGATGAGAAAACCTAGCATGGAACTATTACCTTTTCCAGAGTAAATATATAACACAACTTGTATTTAGACACAAGTCTTTGCTAAATCCAAAGGCATGTCTTTTCCTTCCCAGGATACCTTCCTCTGCCACCTAATTTTTGGTTTAGAAACAATATCAACGAATGCTTAAAACCAAGTTCTGTCCAGTGGAGAAGATACAACTCCTTCCGATAAATTGTGCATTAGCAGGCAGTCAGTTCACTACTGGCTGTGTGCCTAACCAGTCGACAAATATCTTTTCCTTCTCTGACCACAGGAAATGACAGGGAAATTTCTCACCTTCTAGTTAATATCCATTAGCAAGCAACACTCTGGGAGCCTAGTCCTCAAAAAACCACAATGCAACAAAATGTGTTGAAGATAATAACAGCAAGACTGTAGAATACCTCACCTCCTGCTTTTTTCTCCCTCTAGGTTTATCACCCACTGTTATTTATTATTTATATAATATCATAAATGTACAATTCTGCTGATGGGAGGAAAGCCTATGCCAGAAAGGTCATAGATTTAGTTCACTTCCAGTTCTTTAAACAGTTCTTTGACTAATTAGTTTTTTTTTTTAATTAATCAGTACGTTTTTTGGAGTGCAGGAAAACCCATCAACCTTTAATGAATTGCTAGAACATTTCAAATGTGTAAGAAATATATAAATGTAATTAATATTTTGCTAAAGTAATAAACTTTAACATTTTTTAAAGATTTATTTATTTATTTGAGAGAGAGGGGGGAAGGGACTGAGGGAGAAGGAGAGAGAGAATTTTAAGCAGACTCCCCACCGAGTGCAGAGCGAATGTGGGACTTGATCTCACAACCCCAAGATCATGACCTGAGCTAAAATCAAGAATCAGATGCTTAACTAAGTGAGCCACCCAGGTGCCCCTAAACTTTAACATTTTCAATGAACTTTTGCCTAAAAAGGAGGTTAAGTCTTTTGAAAGATGAGTTACAAAGTGTCACTGAGTGTCACAGACTTCAATAGCAAATGCAAAATTACTTGTTCAACATTTCAAGTTTGATCTAGGTAAAACAACACACATTACTAAAAAACAAGCAAACAAACAAACAAACAAAACACGTTTACCAATGCCTAATTTGGGCCCATAGCCCAGAACGGAACTCTCCTCCTCACACTAAAACATGGAGTAAAGTGGTTGTTGTAATATCCAGAGGTAGAAAAGTGGGGATGGAAGCAAGGTGCTATGTGCATTTAGTCAGGGGGGTCTTAGGGGGGTGGGGAGTGCACAATGATAACCATCTTGCAATATGTACAACATTCTTTACAGGGAAGAATTGCCCACCAAAATTGTCAATAGCACCCCGTTAAAAACACCACACGGGCCTATTAAAACAAAAAAGAGAATAATCTTAGCCCAGCCTATAATGCCTTATTCAGCTTTCACAGTGTTTTAAAATAAATTTCAATGGAGTATGTGCCCCATTGATGACCAACATTGCCTTTCTGTCTTCCTTAACCTATCTTTATGACTCAGTTGCCCGTCAGTCCCCCAGAAGCACATAAGGAAAGCAGACTTCTAAATCCTATAAATGGTTGACTTCATCCAGGTCAGGTAAATGGGACATTCTCTAAAGTTCTTTTAGTTCTGGTTGTGTATATCAATCACAGATCCTGAATCTTTTTGTTTTTTTTTCTTTTCTTTTTTTTTTTTAATATTTATTTATTTGAGAGAGAGAAAGTGAGACAGAGCATGAGCAAGGAGAAGGTCAGAGGGAGAAGCAGGCTCCCCGTGGAGCTGAGAGCCCGATGTGGGACTCGATCCCTGGACTCCAAGATCATGACCTGAGCCGAAGGCAGTCATCCAACCAACTGAGCCACCCAGGCGTCCCACAGATCCTGAATCTTGAACAGGACTTGTTCCTCGTTAGTACGCAAGAGGAGTAACAGGTAATAAATTCTTAAATAATATGCATATTTACCTATTTTTTAAAAATTAGCCTTTCTATAGATAATTTGGTGGTAACTCCATCTTCAAAGTCCATAGGCAAGAGATCTACAACTGTACTAGAATTGTTGGTATTGGCGGCTTTCTCTTTGTGGTGTCTCAAGATGTAGTGATCCTCCCCTAAGACCCCCTCATGGAAGAGGGAGAACATGTATTCATTCTCTTCTGTGTCAATTCAGATTTAGTATTTACACATATGAAACTATTTGTTTTCTTATTTAAACTTCTAACTTAAGAATCATTTTGTTAGTGTCCAGTTTTATTACAAATTCTCAATTACATGCTGTAATTCCTTGATCAGGATTATAAAATAATTTCTCAAATCTATAATTGCTAAACTCTTTGGCTTAACCTTATTTTATCTCTTTAAATGGACTTCAAATTTTAATTCTAACTCATGCTCTACGAAGCAAAATGATAAATTCAAAAATGTTCAAAGACAAAGCTAAACAACATCCCGTTCCAACAATGCCCAGGTCCACATCAATTCTCTCATTCCCCCTTATCATTAACAAGTGACTGCCACTAACAGTGTGGCAACTTTCATACATTTCTTCCTGTTCACAGACATACATAAATAGATAAGCACATATACCAGCATATACATGATGCTAGGAGTTTTTATTCTTTTTCAGTTTCATTATTCATACTAAAATAAAAATCATTAAATACCCCAAACATGCACATTTTAATTCATAATATACCCTAAATATCTCCAAAAGTCAGTAAATATAAATCTCTTAATATATTTAATTGAAATGAATGGGAAGGAATGAAAATTATCAGCCTTCTTGGATATTATGGGACAGAACCACAGAGCTGTTCATCTGCAAATAAGCAGAACTCTTCAAAACAAAGGAATAACCTTGAAGGAGATTCAGAGGTCAGGGCTGCCTCCTTAGGTAGAAAAGCTAGAACCATCACCTCACTTTCATTAGGCCAGATTATCTCTGTCCAAAGCCATGAGACAGGGCCAGACCCAAAGTAGTGCAGCAGAGCAGCTCAACAGAGGCTCAAGGACCCCGACTGGTAGAGTGCTGGGGCCGGACCTTCACTGCAGCAGGTGGAAAAAGCAGGATCTCTACCCTAGTGGGTCTGGAAGGCAAAGCATCAAACCAAAGGGGATTATTCTCAAGCCTTAAAATCTCCTGGAGCTTGTCTTGTCATTTTAAGGACTGGCTTGGGACCTATCACTCCTTCCTTCTTTCTGACTCATTTTTGGAAGGGAATTGTCTATCCTATGCCTGGCCCACCACTGTGTTTTGGAAACATGTGACATGTTTGATTTCTCAGGTTCACTGCTGGAAAGCAATTTGCTTCAAGATGAATCATACCTCAAATTTCATTCATACCTGATTTAGATATTTAAATGACTTCAGACGTTACACTTTAGAGTTCATGCTGGCCTAACTTAAGATTTTGGAGCTGTTGGGATGGAATATGTGTATTTGGCACTGAGGACATGAATGAAGGAAACAAACAGGGCAAAATGCAATGAGTTGAATACTAGTATTCCCCCAAAATTCACATATTGAAAGCCTAATGCAATGGTAGTTGAGGTGGAATCTTTATGATGTAATTATATCATGAAGGTGCAGTCCTAGGGGATTCACATACTTATAATTAGAGGCCAGAGAGCTAGTTAGATCTATTTTGTCATGTGAGGATACAGCAGCCTCATCTAAATCCCTAACCTACTGGCACCCTGATCCCAGACTTCCAGCCTCCAGAACCATGAGAAATAAATATTTGTTGTTTAAGTCACCCAGTTTATACTATTTTGTCAGAGCAGCACAAGCTAACTAAGAGAGATTCATTCTCATTAGACTTTGGCCCCCATTATCTCCTCTAAAATTGTTCTCATCTAGTTTACCAAGGACCTCCACATCATTACCTCGATAATCAACTCTCAGCCCCCAACCTTACTTAACCTGTCAGTGGCATTTAACCCTACTTATCAATTCCTTCTCCTTGTTAGATTTTCTTCCATTTTTTCCCCAAGTTTTCCTTCTTCTTCATTTGGTTTGGTTTTCATTTCTACCTCACTGGTCACTTTTATTCAGTCTCCTTTGATGATTCCTACACTTCTCCCCAAAATTTCAATATCTGAGTACTCTAAGATGCAATTCCAGTAAGCAGGTGTCCAGATTTTCCCACTCCACTAGCACCACCACCCAGTCTCGTGGCTCATGTCATCTTCTACTGTGATGCTTAATGTATCTTAATGTATCTCCTAGTCTTCTCCTTCTTGTTCACAGCAGTTCCCGACACAAAGCCCATCAAAGACGTTTCATCCTCAGGGTATTTGCTCTACTTGATCTCTCTGTCTGAAATATTTTTTGATTAATCCCTTTCAATTCTTTGCTAACAGGCCATCGGAAGATGCTAAGTTGTTAACCTGTATCACTACCATCTCATTAATCATACTCTATACCTATTTATTTCACACTATAAGATTTCTTGGGTTTTTCTCCCCCATCTGTCAATGTAAGCTCCACTCTCAACTGTTCGTACACTAATATATTCCAAGTATCTAAAGTAGTTCTTGGCACATAGTTGGTGCTTAAGATTTGTTGGATTCTTTAAATTATTTTCCTATCAAAGGCATTCAGGTTTTCTCTATATTCTTGCCACTATAAATAACACTATGATAAATAGCTAATAGGTCCTTAAAAACTGAAGCTTTCATTTCTGTGGGCTAGATCATTTTAAGTGGGGACTACTCTTCAAAGTTATACATAGCTTTTCTTTTAATAGATTTCAGATTGCTTTCAGGACAACTGTAACAATATCAATTTCCATCAGTATGGGAGATGACTATATACATCCTCATATTTCAGTGACTATATACATCCTCATATTTCAGTCAGCAATAGATTCTGTTTTACTTTTAAATAATTCTCTCAATTGTGAACGTTCAGTATCATCTTTGTTTTTTAATTTTTTATTTTTTATAAACATGATTTTTATCCCCAGGGGTACAGGTCTGTGAATCACCAGGTTTACACACTTCACATCACTCACCAAAGCACATACCCTACCCAATGTCCATAATCCCATCCCCTTCTCCCAAACCCCCTCCCCCCAGCAACCCTCAGCTTGTTTTGTGAGATTAAGAGTCACTTATGGTTTGTCTCCCTCCCAATCCCATCTTGTTTCATTGATTCTTCTCCTACTCACTTAAGCCCCCATGTTGCATCACCACTGCCTCATATCAGGGAGATCATATGATAGTTGTCTTTCTCTGCTTGACTTATTTCACTAAGCATGATAGGCTCTAGTTCCATCCATTTTGTCGCAAATGGCAAGATTTCATTTCTTTTGATGGCTGCATAGTATTCCATTGTGTATATATTTACCACATCTTCTTGATCCATTCATCTGTTGATGGACATCTAGGTTCTTTCCATAGTTTGGCTATTGTGGACATTGCTGCTATAAACATTCGGGTGTACGTGCCCCTTTGGATCACTACGTTTATATCTTTAGGGTAAATGCCCAATAGTGCAATTGCTGGGTCATAGGGCAGTTCTATTTTCAACATTTTGAGGAACCTCCATGCTGTTTTCCAGAGTGGTTACACCAGCTTGCATTCTTACCAACAGTGTAGGAGGGTTCCCCTTTCTCCGCATCCTCGCCAGCATCTGTCATTTCCTGACTTGTTAATTTTAGCCATTCTGACTGGTGTGAGGTGGTATCTCATTGTGGTTTTGATTTGTATTTCCCTGATGCCGAGTCATATGGAGCACTTTTTCATGTGTCTGTTGGCCATCTGGATGTCTTCTTTGCAGAAATGTCTGTTCGTGTCCTCTGCCCATTTCTTGATTGGATTATTTGTTCTTTGGGTGTTGAGTTTGCTAAGTTCTTTATAGATTCTGGACACTAGTCCTTTATCTGATATGTCGTTTGCAAATATCTTCTCCCATTCTGTCAGTGGTCTTTTGATTTTGTTAACTGTTTCCTTTGCTGTGCAAAAGGTTTTGATCTTAATGAAATCCCAATAGTTCATTTTTGCCCTTGCTTCCCTTGCCTTTGGCGTTGTTCCTAGGAAGATGTTGCTGCGGCTGAGGTCGAAGAGGTTGCTGCCTGTATTCTCCTCAAGGATTTTGATGGATTCCTTTCGCACATTGAAGTCCTTCATCCATTTTGAGTCTATTTTTGTGTGTGGTGTAAGGAAATGGTCCAATTTCATTTTTCTGCATGTGGCTGTCCAGTTTTCCCAGCACCATTTATTGAAGAGGCTGTCTTTTTTCCATTGGACATTCTTTCCTGCTTTGTCGAAGATTAGTTGACTGTAGAGTTGAGGGTCTATTTCTGGGATCTCTATTCTGTTCCATTGATCTATGTGTCTGCTTTTGTGCCAGTACCATGCTATCTTGATGATGACAGCTTTGTAATAGAGCTTGAAGTCAGGAATTGTGATGCCAGCAACGTTGGCTTTCTTTTTCAATATCCCTTTGGCTATTCGAGGTCTTTTCTGGTTCCATATAAATTTTAGAATTATTTGTTCCATTTCTTTGAAAAAGATGGATGGTACTTTGATA
Source organism: Mustela putorius furo (assembly GCF_011764305.1). Lineage (NCBI taxonomy): Eukaryota > Metazoa > Chordata > Mammalia > Carnivora > Mustelidae > Mustela > Mustela putorius. The sequence goes on from NW_025422471.1 coordinate 12,164,495, forward strand.
GGAATGGCATTAAACGTGTAGATTGCTTTAGGTAGCATAGACATTTTCACAACATTTATTCTTCCAATCCAGGAGCATGGAACATTTTTCCATTTCTTTGTGTCTTCCTCAATTTCTTTCATGAGTATTTTATAGTTTTCTGAGTATAGATTCTGTGCCTCTTTGGTTAGGTTTATTCCTAGGTATCTTATGGTTTTGGGTACAATTGTAAATGGATGGACTCCTTAATTTCTCTTTCTTCTGTCTTGCTGTTGGTGTAGAGAAATGCAACTGATTTCTGTGCTTTGATTTTATATCCTGACACTTTACTGAATTCCTGTACAAGTTCTAGCAGTTTTGGAGTGGAGTCTTTTGGGATTTCCACATATAGTATCATATCATCCATGAAGAGTGATAATTTGACTTCTTCTTTGCCGATTTGGATGCCTTTAATTTCCTTTTGTTGTCTGATTGCTGAGGCTAGGACCTCTAGTACTATGTTGAATAGCAGTGGTGATAATGGACATCCCTGCCATGTTCCTGACCTTAGTGGAAAAGCTTTCAGTTTTTCTCCATTGAGAATCATATTTGCGGTGGGTTTTTCATAGATGGCTTTGATGATATTGTGGTATGTGCCCTCTATCCCTACACTTTGAAGAGTTTTGATCAGGAAGGGATGCTGTACTTTGTCAAATGCTTTTTCAGCATCTATTGAGAGTATCATATGGTTCTTGTTCTTTCTTTTATTGATGTGTTGTATCACATTGACTGATTTGCGGATGTTGAACCAACCTTGCAGCCCTGGAATAAATCCCACTTGGTCGTGGGGAATAATCCTTTTAATGTACTGTTGAATCCTATTGGCTAGTATTTTGTTGAGTATTTTTGCATCTGTGTTCATCAAGGATATTGGTCTATAGCTCTCTTTTTTGATGGGATCCTTGTCTGGTTTTGGGATCAAGGTGATGCTGGCCTCATAAAATGAGTTTGGAAGTTTTCCTTCCATTTCTATTTTTTGGAACAGTTGCAGGAGAATAGGAATTAGTTCTTCTTTAAATGTTTGGTAGAATTCCCCCAGGAAGCCATCTGGCCCTGGGCTTTTGTTTGTTTGGAGATTTTTAATGACTATTTCAATCTCCTTACTGGTTATGGGTCTGTTCAGGCTTTCTGTTTCTTCCTGGTTCAGTTGTTGTAGTTTATATGTTTCTAGGAATGCATCCATTTCTTCCAGATTGTCAAATTTGTTGGCGTAGAGTTGCTCATAGTATGTTCTTATAATAGTTTGTATTTCTTTGGTGTTAGTTGTGATCTCTCCTCTTTCATTCATGATTGTATTTATTTGGGTCCTTTCTCTTTTCTTTTTGATAAGTCGGGCCAGGGGTTTATCAATTTTATTAATTCTTTCAAAGAACCAGCTCCTAGTTTCGTTGATTTGTTCTATTGTTTTTTTGGTTTCTATTTCATTGATTTCTGCTCTGATCTTTATGATTTCTCTTCTCCTGCTGGGCTTAGGGTTTCTTTCTTGTTCTTTCTCCAGCTCCTTTAGGTGTAGGGTTAGGTTGTGTAACCTAAACTGAGACCTTTCTTGTTTCTGGAGAAAGGCTTGTACTGCTATATATTTTCCTCTCAGGACTGCCTTTGTTGTGTCCCACAGATTTTGAACCGTTGTATTTTCATTATCATTTGTTTCCACGACTTTTTTTTTAATTCTTCTTTAATTTCCCGGTAGACCCATTCATTCTTTAGAAGGATGCTGTTTAGTCTCCATGTATTTGAGTTCTTTCCAAACTTCCTCTTGTGGTTGAGTTCTAGCTTTAGAGCATTGTTGTCTGAAAATATGCAGGGAATGATCCCAATCTTTTGATACCGGTTGAGTCCTGATTTAGGACTGAGGATGTGATCTATTCTGGAGCATGTTCCATGTGCACTAGAGAAGAATGTGCATTCTGTTGCTTTGGGATGAAATGTTCTGAATATATCTGTGATGTCCATCTGGTCCAGTGTGTCGTTTAAGGCCTTTATTTCCTTGTTGATCTTTTGCTTGGATGATCTTTCCATTTCAGTGAGGGGAGGGTTAAAGTCACCTACTATTATTATATTTTTGTTGATGTGTTTCGTTGATTTTGTTATTAATTGGTTTATATAGTTGGCTGCTCCCATGTTGGGGGCATAGATATTTAAAATTGTTAGATCTTCTTGTTGGACAGACCCTTTGAGTATGATATAGTGTCCTTCCTCATCTCTTATTATAGTCTTTGGCCTAAAATCTAATTGATCTGATATAAGGATTGCCACGCCTGCTTTCTTCTGATGTCCATTAGCATGGTAAATTCTTTTCCACCCCCTCACTTTAAATCTGGAGGTGTCTTCAGGCTTAAAATGAGTTTCTTGGAGGCAACATATAGATGGGTTTAGTTTTTTTATCCATTCTGATACCCTGTGTCTTTTGACAGGGGCATTTAGCCCATTCACATTCAGGGTAACTATTGAGAGATATGAATTTAGTGCCATTGTATTGCCTGTAAGGTGACTGTTACTGTATATGGTCTCTGTTCCTTTCTGATCTACCACTTGTAGGCTCTCTCTTTGCTTAGAGGACCCCTTTCAATATTTCCTGTAGAGCTGGTTTGGTGTTTGCAAATTCTTTCAGTTTTTGTTTGTCCTGGAAGCTTTTAATCTCTCCTTCTATTTTCAATGATAGCCTAGCTGGATATAGTATTCTTGGCTCTGAAAATATCATGCCAGCTCTTTCTGGCCTGCCAGGTCTCTGTGGATAAGTCAGCTGCCAATCTAATATTTTTACCATTGTATGTTACAGACTTCTTTTCCCGGGCTGCTTTCAGGATTTTCTCTTTGTCACTGAGACTTGTAAATTTTACTATTAGGTGACGGGGTGTGGGCCTATTCTTATTGATTTTGAGGGGCCTTCTCTGAACCTCCTGAATTTTGATGCTCGTTCCCTTTGCCATATTGGGGAAATTTTCCCCAATAATTCTCTCCAGTATACCTTCTGCTCTCCTCTCTCTTCTTCTTCTGGAATCCCAATTATTCTAATGTTGTATCATCTTATAGTGTCACTTATCTCTCGAATTCTCCCCTCATGGTCCAGTAGCTGTTTGTCCCTCTTTTGCTCAGCTTCTTTATTCTCTATCATTTGGTCTTCTATATCACTAATTCTTTCTTCTGCCTCATTTATCCTAGCAGTGAGAGCCTCCATTTTTTATTGCATCTCATTAATAGCTTTTTTGATTTCAACTTGGTTAGATTTTAGTTCTTTTATTTCTCCAGAAAGGGCTTTTATATCTCTCAAGAGGGTTTCTCTAATATCTTCCATGCCTTTTTTGAGCCAGGCTAGAACCTTGAGAATTGTCATTCTGAACTCTAGATCTGACATATTACCAATGTCTGTATTGATTAGGTCCCTAGCCTTCAGTACTGCCTCTTGTTCTTTTTTTTGTGTTGAATTTTTCCGTCTTGTCATTTTGTCCAGATAAGAGTATATGAAGGAGCAAGTAAAATACTAAAAGGGTGGCAACAACCCCAGGAAAATATGCTTTAACCAAATTAGAAGAGATTCCAAATCGTGAGCGGGGAGAAAGGAGATAAAAAGAGGTTCAAAAAGGAAGAAAGAAAAAAAAGAAAAAAGAAAAAAAAGAAAAGAAAAGAATTTTTAAAAAGAAAACAAATAAGAAAAATATAAAAAAGAAAAATATATATATTAGATAAACTAGTTTAAATATGTTAAAAAAGAAAAAGGTAAAAGTTAAAAAAAAAAATTAACCAGAAGGCGAGAAAAAAAAACAAAAAATGAAAATGAAAAGAATTAAATTAACTGCAAGACTAAAAAAAATCACAGGGAAAAAGCCATGAGTTCTGTGCTTTGCTTTCTCCTCCTCTGGAATTCTGCTGCTCTCCTTGGTATTGAAACTGCACTCCTTGGTAGGTGTACTTGGTCTCAGCTGGACTTCTTGTTGATCTTCTGGGGGAGAGGCCTGTTGTAGTGATTCTCAAGTGTCTTTGCCCCAGGTGGAATTGCACTGCCCTTATCAGTGGCCCGGGTGAGTAATCCGCTTGGGTTTGCTTTCAGGAGTTTTTGTTCCCTGAGCGCTTTCCGTAGAGTTCCGGAGGACGGGGAATACAAATGGCGGCCTCCTGGTCTCCGGCCCGGAGGAGCTGAGAGCAAGGGCCCCACTCCTCAGTGCGCCCTCAGAAAACAGCGCCCAGTTACTCCCGTCTGCCTGACCTCCGGCCGCACTCCGAGCTCACTGAGCCTGTGACCGGTTCAAGGTAACACTGAGCTTTGAGCTTACTGTCCGCTATGTCTCTGTAGCCGGCTTTCCCGTTCCAATACCCGCAAGCTTTGCGACACTCAGACACCCCCGATCCTTCTGTGACCCTGCGGGATCTGAGGCCACGCTGACCCCGTGTGGGCTTCACCCCGATTTAGCTTCTGGAGCGATGTCCCTCAGTGGAACAGACTTTTAAAAGTCCTGATTTTGTGCACGGTTGCTCCGCCGCTTGCCGGGAGCCGGCCCCTCCCCCCAGGGTCTATCTTCCCGTCGCTTTGGATTCACTTCTCCGCCGGTCCTACCTTTCAGAAAGTGGTTGTTTTTCTGTTTCCAGAATTGCTGTTCTTCTCTTCGATCTGCCGATGGATTTTCAGGTGTTTGCAATCTTTAGATAAGCTATCTAGCTGATCTCCGGCTAGCTGAAGTAGTCTCAGCCTGCTACTTCTCCACCATCTTGAGTCAAAAGGGTTTGCGTGGTTGACTACTAACTGATTTGAGTATCAAGAGGCGATGTTTTGAAAGAAAATCAGAAAGATAAACTCAAAATGGATATAAGACCTCAACGTGAGACAGGAATTTATCAGTATCCTAACATAGGCAGTAACCTCTTCGATAACAGCTACAGCAACTTCTTTCAAGATATGTTTCCAAAGGCAAAGGAAACAAAAGCAAAGATGAACTTTTGGGACTTCATCAAGATCAAAAGCTTCTGCACAACAAAGGAAACAATCAACAAAACAAAGAGGCAACCCAGGGAATGGAAGAGGATATTTGCAAATGACAGTACAGACAAAGGGTTGATATCCAGGATCTATAAAGAACTCCTCAAACTCAGCACACACAAAACAGACAATCATGTAAAAAAAAAAAAAAAAATGGGCAGAAGTTATGAACAGACACTTCTCCAATGAAGACATACAAATGGCTATCAGACACATGAAAAATGTTCATCATCACTAGCCATCATGGAGATTCAAATTAAAACCACATTTAGATACCACCTTACACCAGTTAGAATGGCCAAAATTAGCAAGACAGGAAACAACATGTGCTGGAGAGGATGTGAAGAAAGGGGAACCCTCTCACACTGTTGGTGGGAATGCAAGTTGGTGCAGCCACTTTGGAAAACAGTGTGGAGATTCCTCAAGAAATTAAAAATAGAGCTTCCCTATGACCCTGCAATTGCACTACTGGGTATTTACCCCAAAGATACAGATGTAGTGAAAAGAATCTGTACCCCAATGTTTATAGCAGCAATGGCCACGGTCGCCAAACTGTGGAAAGAACCAAAATACCCTTCAATGGATGAATGGATAAGGAAGATGTTGTCCATATACACTATGGAGTATTATGCCTCCATCAGAAAGGATGAATACCCAACTTTTGTAGCAACATGGACGGGACTGGAAGAGATTATGCTGAGTGAAATAAGTCAAGCAGAGAGAGTCAAGTATCATATGGTTTCACTTCTTTGTGGAGCATAACAAATAGCATGGGGGACAAGGGGAGATGGAGAGGAGAAGGGAGTTGAGGGAAATTGGAAGGGGAGGTGAACCATGAGAGACTATGGACTCTGAAAAACAATCTGAGGGTTTTGAAGGGGTGGGGCAGTGGGAGGTTGGGGGAACCAGGTGGTGGGTATTAGAGAGGGCATGGATTGCACGGAGCACTGGTGTGGTGCAAAAACAATGAATACCATTATTCTGAAAAGAAATTTTAAAAAAAAAGGTTTAAAAAAAAAAGAAATATTATTTAGGTTGACTTATTTAAGTTCCCTGTCCTCAAGTTCCTCATCTATGAAATTAGTATTTGAAATAAGATGACCCCTTCTGCAAATCTAAAAATATATGAATCAATGCAAGAAGAACTATTTTAGAATTTTATCACAAAACCAGAAATGGTATCTTAGATTCTTCACATGAGCTAATTTATCACCTCAGGTTCAGAGAGTAGGTTTCTGAGGAAGTAAAACCACAGGTAATTGGAGGAATGGATTCAAATCATGGGTCACAAGTCTGACTTATCTACACATTAGGTAGCAAGGATATTGGGCTCTTAACTTTAGAAAAATACAGAGGGAGGAGGGTAGAACTGAACCAATTATGACTTGTTTCTCAATATTTCTAGGAGTAGACCCAGTCCCAAGTATTTATTTTAATAACTCAAATACTATCATGTGGGAAAAGGAATAAGGGCAAGATCATCTTAATAATAAATCTAGTTGATTTCTGCAAGCTCTATTTACAAATACTTATTTCTTGTCAAATCAAATCAAAGGAATTGCTTGGAAATTTATACAACCTCACTCTATCTGGCTTCACTGGTCCCTCTTAATGGGACCTCTTAATTTTTTCCCACAAATTACCACTGACTGTCTTTATAGGTCTTTTATGCCTTCCTCTTAGTGAAGACTCAGCTTAACACAAATTGAGGACAAAAATTCCCACTAGCATCATAAATATCTACACCAAATACAACATCCTAAACACAAAAGTAAATAAATACATGCTTTGTGATCAGAACAACATAAAAATAACCATTTCCAGTGAATTCTTATGGAAAAATCTTGTCTAAACCAATCTGAATCTTAATCTATATAACTTCTTTAAAATATCTTTTAATACCACTGAGTCATTTGTGCTGATAATTTTGATAAATTGAAATAATACAATTATTGAAGCCCTTATAAGTACATGGTGAGTTTGAGGGAAGATTTGCATTTATAATTAGATGTTTAAAAACCATTCGTGATTACAGTAGAATTTATTATACTCTATTTGTGACATCTCAATCAAAAATATTTATCTTGTCATTATTTATCATCCCTTTATCTTTTACATTCTACCATGAATAGTATTATTCATATCACATTAAATTATAGAGATTAACCAGAACCCTCTTGTAAGCAGTGTAGTCAGATTAAGTTTTTGTGGGGAGAGTCAGAGAGGGTGGGAATGGGGTGATTATGATTGTTTTTCATTAACTAATTACTATTTCTCTACTGCTCCTCATGGAATCACAGAATCAAAGAATTCTAAAGGACACCAATGTCATATAGTCCAGGCTCTAATTAAGTAGTAACTCCCTCCATGACCTGCTCACTGCTAGTAATCTAAATAACATCTTGTTACTTCTAGCAGGAGCACTTAACCACCACACTGAGATTACTCCTCACAGTTTGATGCTTCTAATTTCAAGAAAAACTTTCTCATACTGAATCAAAATTATTCTACCTTAAACTTTCACCCAATGTTTTTAATTTTTTTTTCTTAGCAGCAGAAAAAATTAATTCCTCTTCTACATAACATTCACAAAATATTTGAAAGTAGCTGTTAGGTACCCATTCATTCTCACTTCTTCAGGCTGAATATTTTTACTTTCTCCAGTTTTCCCCTTGAGAGATGCTTTCCTTTCTAATTAACCTTGTCTGGCTTCAGCTTCCTTGTGCCTAACCTCTTACGCCCTTTCCCCTCAAGTTTCCTGATAGTTTACATGGCTTTTTAAGCACAGGATAGCAGTTTATTCCTCGGCTTTGCATTTCCAGACTTTTCTGGCATGTGGCCCTAAAGACAGGATCCACATGACATCTCCATAAACCTTACCTACACATCACCACAAGGAAACAAGTGTGTGGAAAAAGTTCAACAAAAGCTGCAGGAATGGGTTTCAGGGTATCCCCCTGAACACGTAAAAGATTCAAACTGTGCCTGCTGTCTCTGGGTAAACAAAAAAGAGGACACAGAGACTAAAGAGTTGAGAATCCTTGGCAGATTTCTGATGAGGAAGACAATTCTCATGTTAAGGTGCAAACGAAAATAGGAGGAACATATAAAAGAATTAGAAAATGTATGTGACTTTATAAAAACTTCATAATTCCCCTTTTCTAATTAAAAAAAAACTAGAAAAATTCAAAGAAATTTATAACAGCATGCACAGCTAAGTAAAATGACCACAACATCACAAATGATGCAAAAAAACAGTCTCAAAAAAACAACAAAATCATGACACACCTATAAGGGCATCACCTTCAATATTTGTGGAATCACTAGGTGTTACACAAAACTAATGAATCATTGAACACTACATCAAAAATTAATGATGTGCTATATGTTGGCTAGCTGAACATAATAAAAAAACACTTGTAGAATCTTTAAACCAGTTTTTTTAAAAATATGCTCAACTTTATTTTTTAAGATTTTATTTATTTATTTTTGCGAGAGAGAGAGAAAGCAAGCATGAGTGGGAGGCAGGGGGCAGAGGGAAACACAGACTCCCAGCTGATCAGGGAGCCCCACATGAGTTGCAATCCCAGGACACTGGGATCATAACCTCAGCCCAAGGCAGATGTTTAACCAACTGAGCTACCCAGGTGCCCCAAATATAACCAACTTTAAATAAAAAAAAATACCAGAGCTATAAAGCAGTGGTAGTATAACACTGGATTGTTTCAACTGAAGTTTAGTTTTAATAGTCACCACTTGGATAAGTTCCAAATTTGTTGTTTGCATTATTATTTAACCTAATTGATCACAGACTGTTGTTGGTAGCCCAGCTATTCGAAAATACTGACTTATTTTTCAGAGGAAAGTGTACGTTCTGAGACACTTATAAGATTACAGTCACTCAGGAAATCACCAGGAGTTTAACTGAAGTGTCACACACATATAGAAGATACATTACTTACAAATAAAAACACTTATATTACCAGCACATATCAAGAAATAAAATATTAACAACACCCAGAAAGCCCCCTCATACCCTTTATATCCACAGTCCCCCAGGAAAGATAATCAATACTCTCTGCCTTCTAACAGAGTACAAGTCAACTCTGCTTGTTTTCAACTTATAAAAAGGTATAATATAACACATACTAATTTCAACCTGGATTCTTTAATCAATACTCTGATATTGAGATTTATCCACATTGCCAGGAAATTGGCTTTTAATCAATACTAAAGCAGTCCTATGTCCACTTGCAGTATGATTATGCAAAAATGCTTCATTTTTTAAAAAAGACTGTGTCCCAGACCCACCCTAAACATAGTGAATCTGGAGCTCTAGAAGGAGGGAGAAAACTAAGCCAAAATCTCAAATTTTTATAAACTTATCCAATAATCATTTTGCCTACCAAAGCGTCAGGCTGTGAACTAAAAATTTAATGCCTCTCTTCACTTGCTTAATTCTTACTAAAATAACTTTTTAGAAGATGTATGCTTTTTCTGGCATCTTACCAATTTTAGCAGTACCTCAGACCCTGAAACTTATTAGTTGCATTTTTAATAGTTTTAATAATCTCAAAAAAATCTATTAACAATTCTTTCCTATTTCAGTATTTTAGAATCATGTATTTCATAAGAGTATCATTCTGCAGGCTTAGAAATTACAATATCAGTTTCTGGTGTGTTTTTAATTTTTTCTAAAATCCCTTGCTTTTCATTATACAGTAACTAAGTGCTTGAAATCTAACAGAGCCAAGTTAATTTTGATGGTTTTCCTAAACCCACATATAACATAGTGACAGTTCTACTACTTAATGACCATCATTTCTATTAAAATTAGGATCAAAAAACAGTGGAGTTACTGGGTGGTAACTAACATAATAAAATTGAAAAAAAAAAAAACACAGTGGAGAAAAATGCAATGAACCAGTGATAACCCAAACTGGGGCTAATTGATATGGAATATATTTTCTTCTTCCTGAAAAAAAGAGGAATGGCAAGAGAAACTGTATGTCAAATGTCCCTTAATGATTCAAAAGATGTAAGAACTTGCTGATACACCATGGTCACTCACTTGTGATTAAGATTAGAATTGTTAAATCACTATTAGACTTAACACATATAATCAGGCTAGAGAAGTCCCTAAAAGCTTCCAATAAAGATGCTTTCTCAGTAAGATCTTGTACAACTATCTCTCTGATGACACCATAGTCACTCTGAGTATGAATGAATTTCAGAAGCTTATAGCTGTTTCCTCAAGTAAACTAGTACTTGCTGAATGACATGAGCTTTTCAGAGACATCTGTTTCTTTTTTTTTTCTCACGATAGCACATATCCTCCCGAATGTCCATCACCCAGCCATTCCATCTCTCCCACCCCAAACCCTCCAGCAACCCTCAGTTTGTTTCCTGAGAATAAGTCTCTTATGGTTTGACTCCCTTTCTGGTTTCATCTTGTTTCATTTTTCCCTCCCTTTCCCTATGATCCTCTGTCTTGTTTCTCACATTCCTCATATCAGTGAGATCACATGATAATTGTCTTCTTCTAATTGACTTAAAGACTTGTTTCTTTGTATAAAGGCTTCCATTTTTTTTTTCTTTTCTTCTTCCACATATCTGAACCAAAATGTGATTCTTTAAGAATATAAATATCAGCACTACTATTGGGTAAAATGGATTCTAGTTTACATTCAAAGGCCAGTGTTTCTTGATTGGATGAATTCAAGAGTTTTAAATTTAAATACTGAAATAGGGATGCTAACATTCAAAGAAAATGAAACAATTTTAGAAATTCCAGATTATTCAGACAGAACAAAATTTTTTTCACTTGGAGGCCACTTAAAATAGCAAAGATAATAAGCAATTACAGTGTTTATATTACACTTGTAAATCTCAACACAATATTGTACAATCTTAGCATCACTGGGCAGAAACAATTCTCAAAGGATTCCCCAACTCATTCCTCCCAACTCACCCCTTTGCCTTGAGGCAGTATGTGGACTTTCCTATTTTTAAGGCCACATAAAGCCCACAGCTCCTGGTTATAATAATTTTACAGACTAATTCCTTTCCTTCTAAGATTTATGTTTAAAGACATGTCATTCTGTATCCCGTTTTCTAGATACAGAAGTTAAGTACTTAATTTTCTAATTTAGAGACATTGTTATAGTGAAGAACCATTCTCTTCCTTCTTGTCTGCACCCTGAATCACAGAGAAGAGAATGCTAGCTGGGTCTTCTACCCTTGAGGGATGAAGTTTCTGTACTTATCTCTAGCTTGCTATAGATTGAATGTTTGTAGTTCCCCTAACCTACTTGTCCCAAAATTCAAATGTTAAATCTTATCAACCAGTGTGATAGTATTTGAAAGTGAGACCTTTGGAAAGTGATTAGGTCTGAAGGTGGAGCCTTATTAATGGGATTAGTGCCCTTACAAAAGAGACTCTCCAGAGAATGTCATTGCACTCTCCAAAATGTAAAGACAGAGAATGTGAAGGAGAGAATATGAGACAGAGAACACAGCATCTATGAACCAGGAAACAGATCTTCATCAGACACCAAGTAGGCCAGCATCTTGATCTTGGACTTCCTCAGCCTCTAGTACTGGAAACAAATTTCTAGTAGTTTATGTTATCATGTCAAACTGCTGAAGAGATTAAAACACACCTCTGAGCTCTTTTTACCAAGGAGAAAGTAGCTATGAAGGCTGGATCTCCTATTAGACTTGTCCCACGAATTAGAGGTAAGGTTACTTTGTTTCAAGAGCGGTCAACAAGTTCCATTATTTTGCCCTTGCTCCACTCAGCAATTTTACTAAGACTTTAAGATAAAAAGGCCATGAAGCAAATGACCTTGCAAGACCAGCCAAATCTCTGTCCTCACTCTTGCAATATCTTTACCTGCCACTATATTTGTGAGTCACTTGAATCCTCTGCAGAAGTGTTCGTTGTCTTCAAAGTAGTAGGATGCCTTAAAAATGTTGACCTCAAGTCTTAGACTTCTCAATCACAAATATGGAGATAATAACTCCTCAGATAAGTTGTAAAGAATAAAGGAGATAATATAAAGTGCTATGTAAACAATAAAGCACATGTCACCAAGATTAATTTCCTTCATCTATAAAATAATGGTGTTGCCCAGTGCTGCAAAATGTGATCTTATTTGGAAACAGGGTAATTGCAGATGTGATTACGTAAGATAAGGTCATGCTAGAGTAGGGTGGGTCCTTAATCCAATATGACTGGTAACTTTATAAGAGGAGAAAGATGCAGACAGGGTTGTACCAAAAGAAAATATAAAAACCCAAAGGGATAAAACAGCCATGTAAAGACAGTGGCAGGGATTGGAGTTTGCTGCTACAAGCCAAGGAATTCCCTGGGACACCAGAAGGTGGTAAAGGCAAAAAATCGTACTTGTCTCCAAGTTTTAGAGGGAGCATAGCCCTGGTGACACCCTGATTTTAGACTTGTAGCCTACAACTGTAAAATAATAAATGTCTTTTGATTTAAGCCAAAATAAATAAATAAATAAAAATTAAAATGGGGATGGAAAAAAGTATTTCTAAGGATCCATTAAATTCTAACATTATTTCCAGGCCAGATCTATCTTTTGAATCTCAGACCCTTAATCCAACTGCCTCATTATGGACACACATTAGGTAAGTATATAACAGGTAAGTATTAAACAGTCACTTGGTTATTTCATAGGTTCAAATTCAATATATCCAAAAATAAACTCATTATCTTTCCTTTTTTTTTTTTTTGCCAGTTTTCCCTATTTTGGTGAAGTATCATGTAACAAAACACAGAAACCAGGAAATTATCCTTGATTCTTATCTCATGCTCAAAAATCCAATTAATCACAAGATTTTGATAATTCTTTCTCCTAAAGATCTTTGAAACTGATCCTCAGATCTCCCACATACACTGCCATCAGCCAGTCCAAGCCCCTATCATCTCTCAGCTTGACCTCACTTCCCAATTAGACGCCATGAGTCCTTGTTTCCCTTCTCTAGATCCTTCACCTCACTGAAGACAGAGTGAGCTCTTCAAATTATGAATCTCTTTCTGTCAATCTGCTTAAAAGCACACAATATCCTGTTACTGCTAATACACAGTACGATTCCTCAACACACCTAAGGAAGCCTCTGCTTCATCCAATGCTTCTCTCCTTCTGCAGCCTCTCCTCCTACCCTCCCAATGCGTCATTTCTGTTCTCCCATCCTTCTGCCGTCCTGATTCCTTGCATGTCCCACGTCCACTCCCCTTACTTACTTACCTTCATAGGTCATACTCAATCTTTCATTCTCAACTGCCATGTTACTTTCTCATAGGAGACTTCTTTTATTATCTCAACCCTCTTTTTTTATGTGGAATCCCTCATACTATGTTCGCTTAGTACTATGTAATTCTGTACAGTATGTATCACATGTAATTACTCAATTACTGGGTTATTTTCTTAATGATAAACTCAGTCTTTGCAGGCAGAAAATGGGTTTGCCTCAAAATGGCTGTATCCCAATCATCCTGTGCTTGCCTGGCATGCTTAAATGGAAGGAAGGAAATTTTGCACCTACTGCTGAATATAAACAAATACATACAATCCGGACACAACAACAACAGTGAAGATACCAGCATGCTTCTCATGGTGTTTGAGGGTTTTTTCTGTTTAGGAGTCAATGTGCATAATAAAAATAAAGACTTACGACCTTTTTTTTCTATATAATTTTAAAGTCCCATTACAACATGTCAAGGATTTCCTGATTTTTATGGTCCCTACTAATAGTAACTGTTTTTGTCATTGCTATAAAGCCCTTCATAAATTCGTTTAGAGAGAGGGGAGTGGCAGTGGGAGAGGGAGAGAGTCTAGTGGGCCTCAGCCTCACAACCCTGAGTCATGAACTGAGCCAAAATCAGGAGCTGGATGCTTGGCTGACTGAGCCACCCCAGACATCTTTTTTTTTTTTAAGTATGATATCTTTTCCAGGCTATGTATAGTTTTGATTGGATTCGAAATAGCATTATAGGGGCACCTGGGTGGCTCAGGGGGTTAAAACCTCTGCCTTTGGCTCAGGTCATGATCTCGGGGTCCTGGGATTGAGCCCCACATCAGGCTCTCTGCTCAGTGGGGAGCCTGCTTCCCCCACTCTCTCTGCCTGCCTCTCCACCTGCCTCTCTGCCTACTTGTGATCTCTCTCTCTCTCTCTCTATCAAATAAATAAAAAATAAATAAATAAAATCTTTTAAAAAATAGAAATAGCATTAGAGGAAAATTTTTTTTTTCTGAGCAGCAAGGACTTTCGCGTAAACAGCAATGTAGAGGGTCAGAATCCCTCCTTTCTGTGACTCCATAGATCCAAAATGTGGTTTATAAGGTCACTGGGCTGAGCTGTGCCAAGATGATAAAAGAAGAGGTTGGAGGATAGTGTCAGAGTTCCACAAGTAAAACCTGGAAATGGAGCTTGTCACTTCTACTCTGATGACAATGGATAGATCTCCAATGCTCAGGCTACACCTGAGTGCGAGGGAAACTGGGAAATGGGGGTTAACTGTACAGGAAAGAAAAGGAAGTATGGTTTGGTTAATAGATCATCAGTCTCCAGCATATTACTATCTCTCCAGTAAGAGTCCTCATTGGTCTGCTCTCTACCCATTTCCTTTAACTCATTTTTCCTCAAAGGTTACTCTTATAAACTGACAATTCTGACCAATAATAGAAGATTTAAGTATAATAACATAATTATTATGTTCTGCATGCTATCTCAACATTACAATACTTGTATAGTAATTTTTCCCTTAACAATAATTTCATGCAAATGAACGCACATCCTTCCCATTGTTAACTCTCTACTTATAATTCTTCCTTTCTAAAAAATAGGAAAGGGAAATAATCTTCATAGGTATATTTATAAAGAAGTGTAAAAACAAAGTTAGTAAGAGAATGACTTTAGCTTAAAAACTATTCATTTTATAACAATTGTATAAAGAAACTTGAACAACACGACTTAATTTATGCACATGCTAAATCTGAATAATGAAATTAGCATTCAGTGACTGTCAGCTACACTTATCTGTATAGTAATACTCATTTGCATGAATTGAGAATCATTCTTCATTATTGATAGGAGAAAAAAGTGAAACAAAAAAGGAAGATAAAGAGATTAATAAGTCTGTCAGAGTGACTATAATGGAGGAAACACAGATATTCAAAAAAGGCTTGATGCATCCACCTTACTTTTAAGCCAGTTCTGATTGTACTGAACACTGAAACTTGCTTCAAGGAAACTACCAAAACCATTGTTTGTGACCCTCATCAATCTCCCTTTTTCACATAGCCTAAACAAAACCCAGAAACACTTCCAAAGTCCTGAAATATTTGGAGGCACCTTAAAATGTGATGTCTATGATAGTTCATTAACAATTTGGTCCTAAGTCCTTGGTTAACATAATACTGATCCTAAGGAATGGATGTATTCTCTATGTCTAACAATAGCACATTTCTAATGCTAAAGAGCAAGTTTAAAAAAAAAATTGTGATTCACACAAACACAGTAAATTTCATCTTAACATCATCAGGACAGCCTGTCAGTCATGTGATCCATATCATTTCTCAATTACTGGCTTTCATTAAAATTACAACAGTGTTTGGGACTTGCGAGGCAACACACAACCATAACCAATGAGTTGAGTCCCCAAACACATAAATTCAACAATAATAGAAGTATAAAATTTCTGATCTATACCTCCATTTTGATAGAGTGAGTCCAGATTAAATTTGTAATAGGGTTTATTTTCCATGTTCTCCTTGCTGCCTGTTGATTAGTTCTTCTCTCTGGTCCCATATATATGCCTATTTTTGGTGGGGCCCTGAAATAAGTCTTTCTTTACAAAATGACTTGTACAAATTTCAAAAATGGTTGTTTTGCTTGTTTATTTTAAAGGGAGAGAGAGAGAGAGAGATAATCACAAGAAGACTCCACATCCAGCATGGAGCTCAGTGTAAGGCTAGATTCCAGGACTCTGAGATGATGACCTGAGTTAACATCAGAAACAAAGTCAAGAACACAGCAGGGATGTCTACTATTACTGCTGTTGTACAACATAGTCCTGGAAGTCCCAGCCATAGCAATCAGACAACAAATAGAAATAAAAGTCATCTGAATTGGCAAAGAAGAAGTCAAGCTCTCACTCTTTACAGATGATGTATTTTATGTGGATAATCCAAAAGACTCTACTCTGAAACTGCTAGAACTCATATAGGAATTCATTAAAGTGTCAGGATAAAAATCAACGCAGAGAAATCAGTTGCATTTCTATACACCAACAGCAAGACAGAATAAAGAGAAATTAAGAAGATGATCCCATTTACAATTGTACCCAAAACAAGATACCTAGGAATAAATCTAACCAGAAGCATAGTATCTGCACACAGAAAGCTATAGAATATGCATGAAAGAAATTGAGGAAGACACAAAGAAAAGGAAAAACATTCTATTCCATGCTCATGGGTTGAAAGAACAAATATTGTGAAAATGTCTATGCTACCTAGAGCAATCTACACATTCAATGCAATCCCTATCAAAATACCATCAACTTTTTTCACAGAAATCAAAAAAATTATCCTAAAATGTGTATGGAAACAGGAAAGACCCTGAAGAGCCAGAGCTATGTTGAAAGAGAGAACCAAAGCTGGTGGCATCATAATTCCGGACTTCAAGCTCTATTACAACACTGTAATCATCAAGACAGTATGGTATTGGCACAAAAACAGACACATAGATTAATGGAACAGAATAGAGAGCCCAGAAATGGACTGTCAACTCTATGGTCAATTAATCTTCAACAAAGCAGAAAAGAATATCCAATAGAAAAAACACAGGCTCTTTAACAAATGGTGTTCGGGAAACTGGACAGCCACATGCAGAAGAAGGAAACTGAACCATTTCCTTACATCACACATAAAAATAGCCTCAAAATGGATGAAAGACCTCAATGTGAGACAGGAATCAATCAAAATCCTTGAGGAGAACACAGGCAGCAACCTCTTCAACTTCAACAAAAGCAACTTCTTCCTAGACACATTGCCAAAGGCAAGGGAAACAAAGGCAAAAATGAACTATTGAGACTTCATCAGGATAAAAAGCTTTTGTACAGCAAAGGAAACAGTCAACAAAACCAAAAGACAGTGGACAGAAGATATTTGCAAAAGACAGTGGACAGAATGGGAGAAGATATTTCCAAGATACTTGATATATCAGATAAAGAGCTAGTATCCAAAATCTACAAAGAACTTACCTATAAAGAACTCAATACCAAAAAAATAATAATAATAATCCAGTCAAGAAATGGGCAGAAGACATGAACAGACATTACTCCAAAGAAGACACCTAAATGGCCAACAGACACATGAAAAAATGCTCAACAACTGAGCAATTTTCCCATCTGGGAAATCCAAATCAAAACCACAATAAGATAATGACCTCACACCAGTCAGAATGGCTAAAACCAACAAGTCAAAAAACAACAGATATTGGTGAGGATACGGAGAAAGGGGAACCCTCCTACACTGCTGATGGGAATGCAAGCTGGTACAGCCACTCTAGAAAACAGTATGGAGTTTCCTCAAAAAGTTGAAAATAGAACTGTGATATGGCCCAGCAATTGCACTACTGGGTATTTACTTGAAAGCTGTTTTCAAAGATAAAGAATATTCAGTCCTGGGGAAAAAAATACCACCCAGCCAGTCCAGTGAACTTTCTTAGGGACTGATAATCAAATAGAGAAGACAATCACATAAACACATGATTACACTACAAAAAGAGATCTGAAAAAGCATTAGGGAGCTAGCCACTAGCTATGGGACAAACATCTAGACTTGGAGTTCAAAGATAGCATCCTGGAAGAAACAATGCCTCTGATGAGTCCTGAAGTGAGATGACAATTATCTCAAAACACTCAAGTAGAAAAAAGGAAGAATGAGCTCTCTCACAACTTAACTTTCATTGGTTAGTTAACTTCATAGTATTATTAAAAGAAGTTTTTAAAAAGATTTTATTTAGGGCTCATGGGTGGTTCAATTGGTTGCTTGTCTGCCTTTGGCTAGGCCATGATCCTAGGGTCCCATTCTAAAAGAAATTTTTAAACATATCAGCTCCACAATAGTTTCTGCTAATAAGAAATGTTCAAACACATCTGTCTTTTTCATATATATACTTATTTTCTTTTCTCTTTTCACACTTCAATTGTAAGTGTTTTTGCTTTATAGATAAGGTATCCATGATAATGCACAGGCAATATGAAAATATAACAAAAAAGTGTTAGTATCTATTGAACTTAGCAGCAGCAAATCAATGATACATTTAGGCATACTGAGGGAGACATCTGAGGCCACCTTTAGGGGTTACCTAATGAGAATATCTTCGGTAGAGATCACTGGGGAAATTCTTTCTGAATTTCTGAAAAGACCAGGAACTTCAACTTCTGTTTACCTGGTCATTCCTGACATATCTGAGCACAAAATCCACTAGTTCCCAAGGGCTGCCATGATAAAGTACCACAAACTGGGTAGCTTAAAATAAGAAAAAATTACTATTTCTGGGTTATGGAATCTAGAAGTCTAAAAGTATCAGCAAGGCTAGTCTCCCTCTGAAGACACTATGGAAGAATCTTTCTTTGCCTCTTCCTGCTTCTGGCAGTTTCCAGGAATCCTTGGCATTCCTTTGCTTATAGATACTTCCCTACAATCTCTACCACCATCTTCACAGGACCTTCTTCTCTATGTGTATATGTGTGTCTATGTCTTCACATGGTAATTTTATGAGAATACCAGTCACGGGACTTTGGGTCCATCCTAATTCAGTATGACCCCATCTTAGCTACTTACACATGCAATGACCAGACTCTACTTCCAAGAAAGATCACATTCTGAGATTCTTGATGGACATGAATTTGGAGGGACACCATTCACCCCAACACAGGTCACCCCTGGCCGCCCCAAATTCATGTCTATCCTATAAGCAAAATACACTCACCCCATCTTGACATCCTCTAAAGTCTTAAACCATAAATCAAAACATCTCATCTAAATATCAAAACAAAGAACTCCACATCTGTTCATCTGTATCATCTGAGTTAGTTATGGGTGATTGGTAATTGACCATTCTGAAGCAAAATTTCTCTTCATTAATGAACCTATGAAATATAAAAACCAAGATATCCTCTTCCAAAATACAGTGGTGAAACAAGCCTAGGATAGATATTCCTATTCCAAAAAGGAGAAACTGGAAGACACAAAGTAGTCACAGCTCCCAAAGAAGTCCTCAATTCAGCAGAGAAATTTGATTCAGCTTTAAGGCCTGAGAGTAATTCTCTGTTTTGATGCTATGTCCTCTGGGCCCTCCTGGAAAACCCTGCCTTTTTCATCATTAATTTGGAAGTCATTTTTCAATCACAGATAAAGATGACCAAATAGATAATAATTTAAAAATCTAAAAAATAGGACTTCATCTGCATAAAATAAATATCTGATTTACCTGACCAAAGTCAGATCAATGCAATGTAACCTTTATCTCTATAAAATTTTTGTTATTGAACAAGAGAATAAAATTATAAAAACACATGGGAAGTTGAATTTTCTACCCTAATACACAGATTTCTCCTTTTTTTTTTTTTCACCAGGACTACAAAGAACTTAGGAAAGCTCAAATCTTCTTAATCTAAGCATCTGGTATCTCTTTTCTAAACACACCTAATAAATTGCAAAAATGCAACAAAACTTTGCTGTCACCTTTGAATACCCTGGGGTTAGAAATCTAATTCTGTCACATAGCACTAAAACAGGAGAACCTTAGATTGTTAAGGACACATTTAATGAATTGCAGCATTAATATAAAATAGCACCTAAAACTATGGCATCAAATGAAATGGAAAATAACTTATTTATAGTGCTGCTTGGAAAAACTTAAGTCTTAAATAAATAAATATTGATATACTATATATATCCCTCTAAAGCATACCTTAATAATACTATTAGTGCACATACTTAAGATGAAAACATTAAATATAGTATTTGACTCATTGTTTAAAAGTTTTATACTGCAAAGAAATCAACCTAAGGACTGACAGCATGGCACAACTAGAAGAGGTCAACTAGAAGAGGTCACATTGTTGGACACAACCCAGATCCACACCAATGTGACTGGGGTCCTGTCGGATCCTGTGAGAAAACTCCAGGAGATGGAGGGGGAGAGTCTTCCTGGGCCACGCTGGAATAAACATGGGAGGATCCCCAGAGTGCCTTCAGGTCCTCCTTTAGATGGATCTGATAAGTGTGGAGAATCCTTAACTTGTTCTTGTCATTTAAAGCTAAAAGATAATTGTTGTTGTTCATTTGTCCCACTTGATTGTCTGCATGTAGCCCATGTCCTGCACAGAGTTCACATTACACATCCAGTTCACATCCTGCACATAAATCTATACCCTGTTTGAAGCCAGATCTTGTGTAAAGTATAAAAGAAGTGATTGTAAGAAACAAAGTGATCATCAGTCAGTAGTCCCACCATCATTTTGTCTCCTATCACCAGGATCCCATCTCGCAAAAGTGACACCACATGAAAAAAGGTAGGAAGTAAAGAGATGTGGTTTGGGAGACAAATGTATCAAGAATGCTGCAGAGGATTTTTCAAAGTGCTGGAACTATCCTAAAATTTGTATGGAACCAGAAAAGACCCTGAATTTCTAAGTAAATTTGAAAAAGAAAAACAAAACTGGGGGCATCATGTTGCCTAATTTCAAGCTTTACTACAAAGCTGTGATCACCAAGATAACATTGTACTCGCACAAAAACAGACATAAAGACCAGTGGAACAGAGTAGAGAGCACAGATATGGAGCCATAATTCTATGGCAAAATAATCTTCGACAAAGCAGGAAAAAATATCCAGTGGAAAAAAGACAGTCTCTTCAATAAATGGTGCTGGGAAAATTGGACAGATATGTATAGAAAAATGAAACTTGACCATTCTCTTACACTGTACACAAAGGTAAACTCAAAATGGATAAAAGACCTCACTCAATGTGAGGCAGGAATCTATCAAAATCCTTGAGAAGAACTCAGGTAGTAACCTC
Source organism: Mustela putorius furo (assembly GCF_011764305.1). Lineage (NCBI taxonomy): Eukaryota > Metazoa > Chordata > Mammalia > Carnivora > Mustelidae > Mustela > Mustela putorius. Next base: position 12,185,604 of record NW_025422471.1, read on the forward strand.
TTCAACATCAACCACAGCAAATTCTTTCAAGACATGTCTCCAAAGGCAGAGGAAACAAAAGCAAAAATGAACTTTTGGGACTTCATCAAGATAAAAAGCTTCTGCACAGCAAAGGAAATCGTCAACAAAACAAAGAGGCAACCCACAGAATGGGAGAAGATATTCACAAATGACACTACAGACAAAGGGCTGATATCCAAGATCTATAAGAAACTCCTCAAACTCAACACTCAAAAAAACAGATAACCACATCAAAAAAATGGGCAGAAAACATGAACGCACACTTTTCCAAAGAAAACATGCATAGGGCTAACAGACACATGAAAAGATGTTTATCATCACTAGCCATTAGGGAGATTCAATCAAAACCACATTGAGAAACCACCTTACACCAGTTAGAATGGCAAAAATTAACAAGACAGTAAACAAGTGTTGAAGAGGATGTAAAGAAAGGGGAACCCTCTTACACTGTTGGTGAGGATGCAAGTTGGTATAGCCACTTTGGAAAACAGTGTGGAGATCCCTTAAGAAATTAAAAATAGAACTACCCTATGACTCTGCAATTGCACTATAGATATTTACCCCAAAAATACAGAGGTAGTGAAAGGAAGGGCCATCTGTACCCCAATGTTCATAGCAGCAATGGCCACAATTGCCAAACTGTGGAAAGAGCCAAGTTGCCCTTCAACAAATGAATGGATAAAGATATGGTCCATATATACATTGGAATATAATGCCTCCATCAGAAAGGATGAAACCCAAATTTGTATCAACATGGAGGGTACTGGAGGAGATTATGCTGAGTGAAATAAGTCAAGCACAGAAAGTCAATTATCAAATGGTTTCAGTGACTTGTGGAGCATAAGGATATCACAGAGGACATTGGGAGAAAGAGAAGAGAAGGGTGTTGGGGGAAATCAGAGGGGGAGATGAAACACGAGAGACTATGGATGCTGAGAAACAAACTGAAGGTTTTGGAGAGGAGGCAGGAGGGGGTTGGGTGAGCCTGGTCGTGGGTATTAAGGAGGGCACATATTGCATGAAGTACTGGATGTGATACATAAACAATGAATCTTGGAACACTGAAAAAATAAAATAAAAATTTTTTAAATTCTCAATAAAATACTAACTAATCAAATCCAGTATTGCATTTTAAAAAAATCATTCACCAGAGGCACCTGGGTGGCTCAGTGGGTTAAGCCTCTGCCTTCGGCTCAGGTCATGATCTCAGGGTCCTGGGATTGAGCCCCACATCAGGCTCTCTGCTCAGCAGGGAGCCTGCTTCCCCCTCTCTCTGTGCCTGCCTCTCTGCCTACCTGTAATCTCTCTCTCTCTGTCAAGTAAATCTTAAAAAAAAAAAAAATCATTCACCATAATCAAGTGGAATTTAACCCTGGGTTGTAAGGGTGTCTCAATATTTGCAAATCAAACAATATGATACACCACATTAATAAAAGAAAGGATAAGAACCATCTGATCCTTTCAATAGATGCAGAAAAAGCATTTGACAAAGTATAACATCCATCCTTGATTTAAAAAAAAAAAAAAAACCCTTAACAAAATGGGAAGAGAGGGAACATACCTCAAACTAATGAAGACAATATATGAAAAGCCCACAGATAATATCCTCCTTAATGTGGAAAAACTGAGAGCTTTTTCTCTATAGTCAGGAACTAGGCGGGAATATCCATTGTCACCACTTCTATCCAACACGGTACTGTAAGTTCTAGCCTCAGCAATCAGACAACAAAGAGAAATAAAAGACATCTGAATCAGCAAGAAAGAAGTCAAACTTTCACTATTTGCTGAGAACATGAACTCTATATAGAAAATCCGAAACACTCAACCAAAAAATTTCTAGAACTGATACACAAATTCAGTAGAGTTGCAGGATATAAAATCAACATACAGGAATCTGTTGCATTTCACCAAATTTCACCAAAAACAGTAAGATACCTAAGAATAAACTAACCAAAGATAAAATGTCTGTGCTGTGGAAACTATAAGACAATGATGAAAGAATTGAAGAAGACACAAAGAAGTGGAAAAATATTCCATGCTCATGGATAAGAATATTGTTAAAATGTCTATACTACCCAAAGCAATCTGCACATTTAATGGAATCCTTATCAAAACAGCACCAGCACTTTTCACAGAGCTGGAACAATCAATCTTAAAGTTTGTATGGCAACACAAAAGACCCCAAAATGGCCAAAGTGATCTTGAAAGAAAAGCAAAGTTGGAGGTACCACAATTCCAGACTTCAAGTTACATTACAAAGCTGTAGTTATCAAGACAGAGTGATTCTGGCACAAAAATGGACATACTGATCGATGGAACAAAACAGAAAACCCAAAAATGGACCCACTACTATATGACCAATTGATCCTCAACAAAGCAAGAAAGAGCATCCAATGGACACAAGACAGTGTCTTCAACAAATCGTGTTGGGAACACTGGACAGCGACATAGAGAAGAATGAAACTGGATGACTTTCTTACCATGTACAAAAATAAATAAGAAATGGATGAAACACTTAAATGTGAGACAGGAAACCATCAAAATCCTGGAGGAAAACATAGACAGCAACCTCTGACAATGATTATAGCAATTTCCTACTAGGTATGTCTCCTGAGGCAAGGGAAACAAAGCAAAAACAAACTATTGGGACTTCATCAACATCAAAGTCTCTTCACAGCAAAGGAAACAATCAACAGAAGTACCAGGTAATCTACAGACTAGGAGAAAATATTTTCTAATGCATACCCAAAAAAGGGTTAGTATCCAAAATATATAAGGAACCTACAAAACTTCACACCCAAAAAAACACAAATGATCCAATTAAGAAATCAGCAGAAGACATGAGCAGACATTTTCCAAAGAAGACATCCAGATGACTAACAGACACATGAAAACATGCTCAACATCACCCATCACCAGGGAACTACAAATCAAAACTACAATCAGATATCCCCTCACTGTCAGAGTAGCTAAAATTAACAACACAGGGAATAGCAGTTTTGAGGTAGGCAAGGATGCAGAGGAAGGGGAAACCTCTTACACTGTTGGTGGGAATAATACTGGTGCAGCCACTCTGGAAAGCTCTGGAAAAAGTATGGAAGTTTCTCAAAAAATTAAAAAAGAATTACCCTATGACCCAACAATTGCACTACTAGGTATTTGCCCAAAGGATAGAAAAATACTGATTCAAAGGGACACATGCACCCTGATGTTTATAACAGCATTATCAACAATAGCCAAATTATGAAGAGTCCAAATGTCTATTAACTGAGGAATGAATAAAGAAGAGGTGGTCCTTGTTGGGATGAGCACTGGGTGTTGTATTTAAGTGATGAGTCACTGAATTCTACTCCAGAAACCAATATCATATTGTATGTTAACTAAGTAAAATTTAAATTAAAAAAAAAGAAATATATATATATATACATATATGTACATATGTGTATATGCATGCACACACAGACACAGAGTGGAATATTACTAAGCCACAAGAAGATGAAATCTTGACATTTGCAACAACGTCAATAGAGCTAGAAGGTATTATACTAAGTGAAATAAGTCAGTCAGAGAAAGACAAATACCACTTGATTTCATTCATATGTGGAATTTAAGAAACAACACATATGGACATAGGGGGAAAACAAGAGAGGCAAGCCATAAAACAGACTTTTTAGCCCTAGAGAACACCCTGAGGGTTGCTGGAGGGGAGGTAAGTAGGGGCATGAGTCAGATGGGTGATGGGTATTAAGGAAGGCGTTCAGTAATGAGCACTGGGTGGTGTATGTAAGTGATGAATCACTACATTCTATACCTGAAACTAATTATACTGTATGTTAACTTACTGGAATTTAAATAGAAACTGGAAAAAGTTTTATATTGCTTTTATAAGAATTGATTTATTTCATAAATTAACTTTACAGCTACAAAGGAATCATTGCAACTGAGATAGTATACTTTAATGCTTATTTTTTTCTCCAAAGCCTTGTTTTACTTCAGTAATACAATATCTGTAGCTCAGTACTTGAAATCTACTCCTATTTATGAAAGTTGACTAGCAGAAGCTTAGAATTTCCTAACACTATGCTATACAACACTATCATGTAGAGCAATCATTAACTAGTTAGTTCTAGTTATTCCTACCTAACTGGTACACTGGCTTAATAAATGTCATAACATAATGGTTAATTTTATGTCAATCTGACCAGGCCACAAGGTACCCAGATATTTGGTCAAACATTATTCTGGGTGTTTCTATGAGGGTATTTTTGATGATGATATTTAATATAGACTTAGTAAACTAGATTGCTCTCCCTAAAGTGTGGGGCCTCATCCAGTCAGCTGAAGGCCTGTATATAAAAAGGGATTGACTTTATTCTCTAAGTAAGAAGACAGAGTTTTTCTTGCTTGGATGCCTTCAAACTGTGACATGGGTTTCTTCCATCTGAAATATCAGCTCTTTCGGGTTGCAAGTCTGCTGGACTTCAGACATCATCAGCTCTCTTGGTTATTGTGCCTTTGAATTCAAAATAGAATGACACCATCAGCTCCTCTGCATCTCCATTTTGCAGAATAATCTTGCAAATCTTGGGACCTGCCAAACCCCATAACTGTGTAAGCCAATTCAACATCATATATCATTATCATATATCATAATGGTGCACAAATATATATGAAATTGGTTCATATAACACACATACACACACATCCCATTAGTTCTGCTTTTTTATTTCTGATTCTATTTCTCTGGAGAACCCTGACTAATACACATAGACTCCAGCTCACATCCTTTTCACCTAACCTCTGCAGTCTGAGCTAAAGAAAAGGAAACCACTGAGAGCTTTGTTCATTTTGTGCTGCCAGTGTCTACAGTAGGTACTATGCTTTTCCCCCAGTGTCTGGATGATACAGGAACTTTCTATGGTCATGGCAACTTGAGACATGGAAGTGTGGAGAAGTTAACAACCTTGTGAGTAATCTACACCAATGGAGGACATGTGCTAATGGATAAATGAATTCACCTCTGGTCTGGGAAACATTCTGTGTGCTTTTGTGGAGGTCCTGGTACAGCCAAGCCTCCATTGCTCATAGCAATGGCATGATTAACACACCCTGATATTGGCTTGGCCTCATTCTCATTCCTTAGGCTCCTTCACTTATGTTCCCCAGAATTACCTTCCAAATAGACTATCTGTATACAAGTCTTCATCTCATGCTGTTTCCAGCAAAACCCAAGCTAAAACAGTTTTAATATAGAACACTATAACAAAATAAACAAAAGGTGAGATGTTAAAATGATTTACCCTAAGTGTTACAGTGACATCGGTAAAAAGAACAAGTATAGACCTCTGAAAATTCCTCCATAAAAGCAATAAAAATACTGACAAAGATTGTCAGATTTAACTTTTTGGGAACTCTAAACATAACCGAAGACTTGTAGCAATCTGGGGAGCATTTATTAACAAATGAAAAGAGAAAGAATAACAGCTGAATTAGTAAGAGCAGTGACCTTTGTGACATCTTAACTTGCTTTGTTCTCATTCCTTCCTCTGCAGATCCACAATATTCTTAAAAATCCAAAATCTGCATTCATGATGATTTTATCAGCCTAGCAGCCACTGCAAAGAGCAAAACATGGCTGCAATGCTTTCAAAGTTCCATTCCTAGACAACCAAGAGTTTTAGATCTAACAAAACTATCATTCAAAAATGTAGAATAAATTAAGATATTCCCAGATAAATAAAATTTGAGAGTATTTGTTACCTGTCAACCTAACCTACAAGAAAAAGAGAGAAAGAAAGAGAGAGTCCTTCAAGCTGTAATTAAAGGACACAATACAGTAACTCAAATTTGCATGAAGAAATAAAGAACAATGGTAAAGCTAACCACATAAATATTTTTAAGAGAGTATAGATGTATTTTTCATTTATAAGTCTAGTTTTTCCCTTTATGATTTAAAAGCACAAAGCAGTGATTATAAATCTATATTCCTGAGCATATAATTTATGAAGATGAAATATGCATGATAAAAACAATACAAAAGGAGAGAGAATGGAGCCACGTAGAGTGAATGTCTCATACTATTTTAATTAAATTTGTATTAATTTAAGTTAGATTGTAAAAGTGAAGATGTTAATGGTAACCCCTAGCTACTGAAAAAAAAAAAAAAAGAAAGAAAGAAAGAAAACTCACCAATATGGTACAAGAAACAAGGATATTTAAATGGTACAGTAGAAAATGTCTATTTAATAAAAAATAAGGGAGTAATGGAAGAATAGAGGAACTAACAAAACCTAAGACATATAAAACAAATAGCAAAATGGCAAATGTGACCTGGTAATTACATTAAAGATGAATAGTTTAAATTCTGCAATTAAAAGGCAGAAATGGGCAGAATAAATTTTTAAAAATAATTCAATAGATGCTTTCTATACACTTCAGATTTACAAACACAAATAGGCTGAAAATGAAATAATAGAAAAATATACCCCAGAGAAACAACAACCAAAAAAGAACTAAGATGGCTACATTGATTTCAAACAAAACAGACCTTACCAGGAAAGTTGCTACTAGAGACAAAGAAGAACCTGTTATAATGATAGACTATCAATGAATCAAGAAGTACACCAGTTACAAACATACATGCACCTAAAAACAGAACAGGTACATTAAGCAAAAACTGACAGATTGATACCTACCACACAGCTATACAACATGACACAAAAATAGCAGACATGACACAAAACACAAAAATAGCATATTTAAGTGTCCATGAAATATTCTACATTATAGATCATATAATGGCCATAAAACAAGCTTCGGAAAATTTAAAATGATTAAAGACAAAAAAGTAGATTTCTCTGACAGTGTGAAATAAAATGAGAACTCAATAACAGAAGAAAATTTGGGAAATCCATAAATATGTGGAAATGTTTTTGTTGTTGTTGAGGGGGGGCAGAGGGAAAGAGAGAGAGAATCTTTTATTTATTTATTTATTTATTTATTTATTTATTTTTACTGTTATGTTAGTAGCCATACAGTACACATCATTCATTTTTGATGTAGTAAGATTCCTAGTTTACCCCAATGCTCCATGCAATATCCATCACCAGGCCAAACCATCCCCCCACCCCACCTCCTCTAAAACCCTGTTTTTTTCTCAGTGTCCACAGTCCCTCATGCTTCATCTCCCCTTCCAATCCCCCCTGCCCTGGCTTTTTTCCCTTCTTTCTCCTAATGTCTACCATGCTGCTCCTTATGTTCCACAAGTAAGTGAAACCATATGATAATTTACTTTCTCTGCTTGACTCATTTCACTCAGCAAAATCTCCTCCAGTCCCACCTATGCTGATGCAAAAGTTGGATATTCATCCTTTCTGATGGTTGAGTAATACTCCACTGTATATATGGACCATATCTTCTTAATCCATTTGTCTGTTGAAGGGCATCTTATCTCTTTCCACAGTTTGGCAATTGTGGCCATTGCTCCTATGAACATTGCAGGTATGTATGGCCCTTCTTTTCACTACATCTATATTTTGGGGGTAAGTACCCAGTAGTGCAATTGCAGGGTCATAGGGTAACTCTATTTTTAATTTCTTAAGGGATCTCCACACTGTTTTCCAAAGTGGCTATACCAACTTGCATCCCCACCAACAGTGTAAGAGGGTTCCCCTTTTTCCATATCCTCTCCAACACTTGTTGCTTGCTGTCTTGTTAATTTTTACCATTCTATTCTAGCTGGTATAAGGTGGTATCCCAATGTGATTTTAATTTGAACTTCCCTGATGGCTAATGATGGTCACTTTTTTTTTCACGTGTCTGTTAGCCATTTGTATATCTTCATTGGAGAAGTGTCTATTCATTTCTTCTGCCCATTTCTTCACTTACCTGTTTTTTGGGTGTTGAATTTGAGAAGTTCTTTATAGATCTTGGATATCAGCCCCTTGTCTGTAGTGTCATTTGTGAATATCTTCTCCCATTCTGTGGATTGCCACTTTGTTTTGTTGATGGTTTCCTTTGCTGTATAGAAGTTTTGATTTTGATGAAGTCCCAAAAGTTCATTTTCGCTTTTGTTTCCTCTGCCTTTGGAGACATGTCTTGAAAGAATTTGTTGTGATTGATGTTGAAGAGGTTACTACCTGAGTTCTTCTCAAGGATTTTGATAGATTCCTGCCTCACATTGAGTGAGGTCTTTTATCCATTTTGAGTTTACCTTTGTGTACAGTGTAAGAGAATGGTCAAGTTTCATTCTTCCATGCATATCTGTCCAATTTTCCCGGCACCATTTATTGAAGAGACTGTCTTTTTTCCACTGGATATTTTTTCCTGCTTTGTCAAAGATTATTTGACCATAGAGTTGTGGATCCATATCTGCGCTCTCTACTCTATTCTATTAATCTATGTGTCATGCCATACCATGTTATCTTGGTGATCACAGCTTTGTAGTAAGGCTTGATAAGGCAACATGATGCCCCCAGTTTTGTTTTTCTTTTTCAACATTTCCTTGGTCATTTGGGGTCTTTTCTGATTCCACACAAATTTTAGGATTGTTTGTTCCAGCACTTTGAAAAATTCCAATGGTATTGTGATCATGGAGTTGAAAGTATACATTGCTCTGAACAGCACAGACATTTTAACACCATTTATTCTTCTGATCTTTGAACATGGAATGCTTTTTCCATCTTTTTTTGTCTCCTTCAATTTCTTTCATGAGTGTTCTGTAGTTCCTCAAGTATAGATCATTTACCTCTTTGGTTAGGTTTATTCCAAGGTATCTTATGGGCTTTGATCCTATAACTGGAATTGATTCTCTAATTTCCCTTTCTACAGTTTCACTGTTAGTGTATAAGAAAGCAATTGATTTCTGTGCACTGATTTTTATCCTGCCACATTCCTGAATTTCTGTATGAGTTGTAGTAATTTGGGGGTGGAGTCTTTTGGGTTTTCCACATAAAGTATCATGTCAGCTGTGAAGAGAGTTTGACTTTTTCTTTGCCCATATGAATACATTTTCTTTCTTTTTATTGTCTGATTGCTCTTGCTAGGACTTCTATAAATATGTTGAACAATAGTAGTGAGAGTGGGCATCCTTGTTGTATTCCTGATCTCAGTAGGAAGGCTCTCAGCTTTCTCCATTGGAATGATATTTGCTGTGGGTTTTTCATAGATGGATTTTATGAGGTTGAGGAATGTTCCCTCTATTCCTATACACTGTAAGACTATACTTCCAGGGATCATTTCTATAGTTTGTTATTCCTATACACTGAAGAGTTTTAATTAGAAAAGGATGCTGGGGGCGCCTGGGTGGCTCAGTGGGTTAAGCCGCTGCCTTCGGCTCAGGTCATGATCCCACGGTCCTGGGATCGTGCCCCGCATCGGGCTGTCTGCTCAGCAGGGAGCCTGCTTCCTCCTCTCCCTCTCTGCCTGCCTCTCTGCCTGTTTGTCATCTCTCTCTGTCAAATAAATAAATAAAAAACCTTAAAAAAAAAGAAAGAAAAGGATGCTGTATTTTGTCAAATACTTTTTCTGCATCAATTGAGAGAACCATGTGGTTCTTCTCTCTTCTCTTACTAATTTGTTCTATCACATTGATTTGCAAATGAACCACCTTTGCAGCTCAGGAATAAATCCCACCTGGTCGTGGTGGATAATTTTTTTAATGTACTGTTGGATCCTATTAGCTAGGATCTTGTTGAGAATCTTGGCATTCATATTCATCAGGGATATTGGTCTGAAATTCCCCCCCCCCTTTTTTTTAAGATTTTATTTGTTATTTGACAGGCAGAGATCACAAGTAGGCAGAGAGGCAGGCAGAGAGAGGAGAGGAAGCGTTCTCCCCGCGGAGCAGAGAGCCCCATGTGGGGCTCGATCCCGGGACCCTGGGATCATGACCTGAGCCGAAGGCAGAGGCTTAACCCACGGAGCCACCCAGGCGCCCCTGAAATTCCCCTTTTTGATATGGTCTTTGCCTGGTTTGGGGAACAAGGTAATGCTGGCTTCAGAGAAAGAGTTTGGAAGTTTTCCTTCTGTTTCTATTTTTTAAAAAAGCTTAAGGAAAATAGGTATTATTTCTTCTTTGAATATTTGGTAGAATTTCCCAGAGAATCCATCAGGTCCTGGACTCTTTTTCTGGGGGAGGTTTTTAATCACTGCTTCAATATCCTTACTAGTTATTGATCTATTCAGGTTGTCAATGTCTTCCTGTTTCAGTCTTTCAGTCTTGGAAGTTCATAGGTTTCCAGGAATGCATCCATTTATTCTAGGTTGCTTAACTTATTGGCATATAGCTATTGATAATTTCTGGTGATTGTTACTATTTCCTTCGTGTTAGTCATGATCTCGCCCCTTTCACTCATAATTTTATTAATTTGGGTCCTTTCTTTTTCCTTTTGGATTAGTCTGGCAAGTGGTTTATCTATTTTATTCATTCTTTCAAAGAACCAGCTTCTAGTTTTATTAATGTGTTCTACTGTATCTCTGGTTCCAACTCATTGATCTCTGCTCTAATCTTCATTATTTTCTTCCTTGTGCATGGGATAGGCTTAATTTGTTGTTGACTCTGCAGTTCTTTAAGGTGTAAGGAAAGTTTGTGTATTGGGGATTTTTCTATTTTTTTGAATGAGGTTTGGATGGCTATGTATTCCCCCTTAAGACTGCTTTGCCAAATCCTATAGGTTTTGGACCAATGTTTCTTCATTTTCACCGGTTTCCATGAATTGTTTAAGTTCTTCTTTGATTTCCTAGTTGATCTAAACATTCTTGAGCAGAATGGTCTTTAGCTTCTAAGTGTCTGAATTTCTTCTAAACTTTTTCTTGCGATTGAGCTCCAGTTTCAAAGCACTGAGGTCAGGGAATATGCAGGGAATAATCTCAACCCTTTGGTGTTGGTTGAGACCTGATTTGACCCAATATGTGGTCTATTCTAGAGAAAGTTCCATGTGTAGTCGAGAAGAGTGAGTATTCTGTTGTTTTAGGGTGGAATATTCTGTATATATCTATGGGGTCCATCTGGTCCAGTGTGTCATCCAAAGCTCTTGTTTCTTTGTTGATATTCTACTTAGATGATCTGTTACTGAGAGGGGCATCTTAAGATCCCCTACAATTAATGTATCCTTATCAATATGTCTCTTTATTTTGATTAACAGTTGGCCTATGTAGTTTGCTGCTCCCATGTTGGGGGCACAGATATTTACAATTGTTAGATCTTCTTGTTGGATAGACCCCTTGAGAATGATGTAGTGTCCTTCTGCATCTCTTACTACAGTCTTTTTTTTTTTAAGATCTTATTTATTTGTTTGACAGACAGAGATTACAAGTAGGCAGAGAGAGAGAGGAGGAAGCAGGCTCCCTGCTGAACAGCGAGCCTGATGTGGGGCTCAATCCCAGGACCCTGGGACTATGACCTGAGCCAAAGGCAGAGGCTTTAACCCACTGAGACACCCAGGTGCCCCTCTGACTACAGTCTTTAGCTTAAAATCTAATTTGTCTGATATGAGAATCACTACCTCAGCTTTCTTTTGAGGTCCATTGGCATGAAAAATTGTTCTCCATAGCTTCACTTTCAGTCTGGATGTATCTTTAGGTTCAAAATGAGTCTTTTGTAGGCAGCATATTGATGGTCCTGTCTTTTCATCCAATCTGCAACCCTGTGCCATTTTATGGGAGCATTTAGGCCATTCACGTTAAGAGTGATTATTGAAAGATATGTATTTATTGTCATTATGTTGCTTGCAAGGTCCTTGTTTCTTTTTTTTTATTATTAATTAAATTTATTTATTTTCAGCATAACAGTATTCATTATTTTTGCACCACACCCAGTGCTCCATGCAATCTGTGCCCTCTATAATACCCACCACCTGGTACCCCAACCTCCCACCCCCCCACCACCAAGGTCCTTGTTTCTATAGATTGTCTCTGTAAATTTCTGTTCTATATCACTCTTGGGGTCTTTCTTGTTTTATAAAACCCCCCTCAGTATTTCTTGAAGGGCCAGCTGGTGGTCACATATTCTTTCAGTCTTTGCTAGTCTTGGAAGCTCTTTATCTCTCCATCCATCCTAAATGACAGCCTTGCTGGATAAAGTATTCTTGGCTGCATGTTCTTCTCTTTTACTGCCTGAATATGTCTTGCCAGCCCCTTCTGGCTTGCCAGGTTTCTGTGGACAGGTCTGACATTATTCTGATGTTCCTCCCTCTGTGCGTAAGGAATCTCTTCCCCCTAGCTGCCCCTAAGATATTTTCTCTGGATTTAAGATTCATGAGTTTCACTAACACAAGCTCTACCCTCATTTATCTTGGGGGGTGTTCTCTCTGCCTCTAGGACATGAACACTTGTTTCATTCCCCAGATTGGGGAAATTCTTAGCTTGGATTTGCTCAACTTCAACTCTATCTTCTAGTCCTCCCTCTCCATCCCCTCAGGGATCCCAATAATTCTGACACTGGAACATTTCATGGCATCATTTTTTTTCTCTAATCCTGTTTTCATGGAGTCTAAGCTGTTTGTTCCAGGCCTCCCCTAATCCTTCTTTTCTATCAGTTTGTCTTCTAGATTGCTAATTCAATCTATCTCAATTACCCTAGGTGTTAGAGAACTAGATGAGATTGGATCTCATTGATAGCATTTTTAAGTTCTGCCAGATCAGCTCCCACTTCTGCCCTTAGAGAATCTATGTTGCCACTAATGGTTTTCTCCAACCTAGAAGTTGTCTGCATAACTGTAACACTGAATTCTATTTCTGACATCTTGCTTATGTCTATATCCATTAGTTCTGTGGCAAAGGTCACAGTCTCTGAATTTTTCCTCTGTTGGGGGCTCTTCCTCCTAATCATTCTGGTGATAGGTGGTTGAGAGGATGTATAGCTATCACAATCCAAGCTAGGTACACCATGGAAAATTTTGGAGAAATTGGAAGTCACCAACAAAAAGAAAGGAAAAAAAAATAGCCAAAATAAGCCTGAAGAGTAAGATTTATAAAGTACCAAAACAAAGAAGAAAAAAAGAATATCTATGAGGTCCATCTCATAGAAGAAAAAGACAAAAGAAAAAAATAAATAAAAACATGAAATAAAAAGGAGGGGTGACTGAAAGGTGGTTATAATCCCTCAATGTGGGCAAAGAAGAGTATTTCAGTTCTTCCTGGGTGTATCTTATTATCTTTGTTAGAGGACTCAACTTTCCAGTGATACACGGAAATTAAAATGCATACATATAAAGGTAGTGCTGAATAGGGGAAAGCACTACATTGAAATATATATATATATATATATAGAGAGAGAGAGAGAGAGAGAGAGATATCAAGAAAAAAGTGTATGTATGAAAAAGTTCAAATTAAAAAATTACTATGGAATATGTTGTATTAAACATCTAGTTGAAATGGTAAATGGGTAAAAATAAATAAATAAAAGAACAAGAATCATGAAAAAGAATATTTTAAAAAGAGAGAGAGAAAAAATTGAATCTAAGAAATATACAGGCTGTGAGGCAATACTGGAAGCTCAATATACTGTTTTCCCCTAGTGCTGGGGTTTTAGTTTTATGGGGACCCTATGGTTGTTGTTCTCTTGTTCTTTCAGATTGTCTTCTGGGGGAGGGGCCTACTGTGTTGGTTTTTAGTTGATCCTGTTTGGGCCGAGTTGCCCTGCCCCATATCAAGGGATTGGGCTCAGTGGAAACTGGTTTTTCAGGCTTTTGTTCTCTGGCCACTTTTTGCTCCTTTTTGGAGGGTCTGAGCAAAGTAAACTGTCCACACCCAGACCTCCACCTCAGAGAGAAGCCACAGTCTGCTTTTCTCTGAACCCTCCAAAACACACAGACTCCCCCTCTGCCAAACACCTTGAATACCACAGCCTCCCACAGGTGGTGTGCACCCCTAACCACCATCCCAGTGATTGCCCAAGGCCCCCGCTTGTCTCTGCACCCCCATGTCACCAAGACCCTGAGTGATACAGGTCCTGGTGAGCCTGGTCCCAGTGGCTTCCATTCCCAGGACCACTGACTCAAGAACGCACCTGCTCCTCTCAGCCGTGACAGAGGTAGCAGCATCTGTGGTAGTGGTGGCAGCCACCAGCCCCAGGGACCACTGACTCCAGCCCACACCTGGTGCCCTCAGCCTCCACTGGTGGAGGAGACAGCGGAGGCAGCTGTGGTGGCCAAGGAAGCCACCTGCCCCAGGGACTGCTGACTCGAGTCCAAGTCCACACAGGGTCCTCTTAGGCACAGGCAGGCAGCTGCTGTGGCCATCCTGGAACCATAGGCTTAGGTCCATGCCTGCGGCCACCCAGTCCCAACACCTATCCCTTAAGTCCCTTTGTTCTGTTTGAGTGCTGTTATGAGTCCCTTCCTGTCTCACAGCCACCAGTCTCTAAGTTATTGCTCATCCCCAAGTGCAGGGCACTTTCACATTGGGGTATTACTTTCCAGTAGCTTGCTTCTGGTGGATATCTCCCCTTTTTGTTTATCCTCCAATATCTGTCCACACACTCCCTAATCCTTTGTACTTCTCTACTGATGATCCTCTGCCCCCATAGAGATCCAAAAGTGTATAATCTTACACCTCAGGCTTATTTCATGGGTGTTCACAGTACTCTGGTAAATATCTAGCTCAATTCAGGGGACCAGTTGAAATAGAGTCTCCTTTCCCTCTGCCATTTTCCTTCCCCCCAGAGAGAGAGAGAGAGAATCTTAAGCAGGTTCCATGCCTACAAAAGGGCTGGGTCTCACAACCCTGAGATCATGACCTAAATTGAAATCAAGAGTCAGATGCCCAAGCGACTGAGCCACCCATGTTTCCCAGAACTTACTGTTTTGTTTTGTTTTTTTTTTTAAGAGAAAGAGAGAGAGCACTTGCGTCTCTGTTGCATCATCATGAGATTATGACCTGAGTTGAAAATCAAGAGCTGAATCTTTAACTGACGAAGCCACACAGGTGCCCCTAAATATGTGGAAACTGAACAACACATTCCTATAATTATCAAGGAGTCAAAGAAGAAATCTAGGAGAAATCAGAAAATACTTTGAGATGAATAAAAATGAAAACACAACATGCCAAACCTTATGCTCTGAATGAGATAAAGCAGTGAATATAGAAACATTTATGGCTCTATGCACTTATATTAATAAAAAAGAAAAATCTCAAATCAGTAACCAAAGCTTCCACCATGAGAAACTAGAAAAAGAGCAACCTGAGCCCAGAACAAATAATTTAAAAGATAATAAAGATTAGACAGGGAAATAAGTAGAGAATAGAAAAAAATAAGAGAATCAATAAAACCTAAAGTTGGTTCTTTCAAAGATTGTTTTTAATTGTTAGCCCTATAGCTAGACTAACCAAGAAAAAAATTGAGGTTTTTAAGTTAATAAAATTGGAATAAAAGATAAAACCACCAAAATTTTATCAAGAAGCAATGGAAAATCTGAATATACCTAAGACAAGTAAAGAGACTGCATTAATAATTAAAAAAAAAAAAAAAACTTCCTACCAAGAAAATCTCAGGACAAAATATCTTCATTGTGATTCTACCAAACGTTTAAAGAAAAATTAACCAATAACCATTCCTTCACAAGTTTTTTCCCAAAAAATAAAATTTAAAAATATAAGAGGAGAGAAGTCATTCTATCAGTCCAGAATTACTCTGATATGAAAAACAAAGACATTGTAAGAAAGAGAAAACTACAGAATATCCTTCACAAATATAAGAATCAAAATCCTCAACAAAATACTATCAAATCAAATCTGGCAACTTATAAAAGGATTAAACAATATCATCAAGTAGGATCTAGTTATTTTGTATTTTTCTATTTATGAAAATTAATATACTATAACACAGATATAGATTAAGGGACAAAAAGTGATCATTTCAGAAAAATATCACCTGTCATGATAAAAACAGTCAAGAATCTAGGACTGAAATAGAAATGCCTCTGTCATTGTCTACCAAAAAAAAGAAAAATATTCCATAGGTAACTTAATAGTTCATGGCAAAAAAGTGAACACTTTCCTCCTAAGATCACAAAGAAGACAAGGACTTAAGTCACTTCTATGGAGTAAGACTGTATGGAGGTTCTAACCAAGGTAACCAGGCAAGAGAAATAAATAAACAACATAAGAAGAAGATAAACTATATTTGCAGATGGTATGACCCAGCATATAGAAAATCATAACATACTCACTAAAAATCTACTAGAGGTAGTAACTTCAGCAATGTTTCAGGATACAAAGTCAGTACACCACAATCAACTAAATTTCTATATGCTAGCAATATAGAATCTGAAATTTTAATTATGAAAACAATACCATTTTACACAGGATTAAAAAAAAACAGGAATAAATTTAACAAAAGTATGCACTATAAATACTAAACACTATGAAAAAAATTAAAGATTTAAATAAATGGAAATACATATTGGGTCTGAATCACCCCCCAAATAGATCTACAGATTTAATGCAATCTCTACCAAATTCCCAGCTGGTTTTTTTATGGAAATTGGCAAGCTGATCCTAAAGTTCATATGGAAATACAAGGGATCCTGTATAGAAGGAAAAAAAGGTAAATTAGACTTCATCAAAATTTAAAACTTTTATGCATCAGAAGATATTATCATCTTCTTTATCCATTCATCTGTTCAAGACATTTTGGGTCTTTCCACAGTTTGGCAATTGTGGCCATTGCTGCTATGAACATTGGGGTACAGATGGCCCTTCTTTTCACTACATCTGTATCTTTGGGGTAAATACCCAGTAGTGCAATTGCAGGGTCATAGAGCAGGTCTATTTTTAATTTCCTACGGAATCTCCACACTGTTTTCCAAAGTGGTTATATCAACCTGCATTCCCACCAACAGTGTAGGAGGATTCTCCTTTTTCCACATCCTCTCCAACACTTGTTGCTTACTGTCTTGTTAATTTTTGCCATTCTAACTGGTGTAAGGTGGTATCTCAATGTGGTTTTAATTTGAATCTCCTTTATGGCTAATGATGATGAATATTTTTTCATGTGTGGCACTGGAGGAGATTTATGCTGAGTGAAATAAGTCAAGCAGAGAAAATCAATTATCATATGGTTTCACTTGTGGAGCATAAGGAATAACATGGAGGACATTAGGAGAAGAAAAGGAAAAGTAAATTGAAGGGAAGATGAAGCATGAGAAACTATGGACTCTGAGAAACAAACTGAGGGTTTTGGAAGGGAGAGGGGACAGGGGAAGGATTAGCCTGGTGGTGAACATTAAGGAGGGCACGTACTGCATGGAGCACAGGGTGTGGTGCATAAACAATGAATCTTGGAACAGTGAAAAAATAAAATAAAAATAAATAAATAAAATCACTAACCCACAGAAAAAATTTTTTAAGAAAAGAAGATATTATCAAGACAACCCATAAAATGGATGAAATAGTTGCAAACCACATATCTGGATTTAGTATCAAAAGTATATGAAAACTCTTTCAAATTGGCTATAAATTGAAAATGTAATTTTAAAATGGACAAAGGACTTAAATAAAAATTTCTCCAAAAAAAAAATTACAAATAGCCAACATGCCCATGAAAAGATGCTCAACATCATCATTAGAGACATGCAAATAAAAACCACAATGAGATACCACTTCATACACATGAAAATGGCTATAATCAAAAAACAAGTGAGGGGCGCCTGGGTGGCTCAGTGGTTTGGGCTGCTGCCTTCGGCTCGGGTCATGATCTCAGGGTCCTGGGATCAAGCCCCGCATCAGGCTCCCTGCTCCGCAGGAAGCCTGCTTCCCTCTCTCTCTCTCTGCCTGCCTCTCTGCCTACTTGTGATCTCTGTCTGTCAAATAAATAAATAAAATCTTTAAAAAAATAAAAAATAAAAATTAAAAAAAAAAAAAAAAAGTGTTTGAGACACCTGGGTGGCTCACTTGGCTATCTCCCTTTGCCTCAGGTCCTAGGATTGAGTTCCACATCAGGCTCCTTGCTCAGCAGGGAGCTTACTTCTCCCTCTGCCTTCTGCTCCCCCTACTTGTGCTCTCTCTCTCTCTCTTTCCCTCTCTCTCACAAATAAATAAATAAAACCTTAAAAAAATAAAGTGTGGACAAAGACATAGAGAAACTCTCACACATTGTTGGTAAGAATGTAAAATGAAGTAGCCAGGTTGGAAAACAGTTTGACAGTTCCTCAAAAAAGCTGAACAAGCAACTCCCACATGACCAAACAATTCTGCTCTTAGGTAAATACCCAAGATAATTGGAAATATATGCCCACACAAGAACTTGTATAGGTTTGTCTCTAATAGCCAATAGGTGAAAACAATCCTAATGTCCATCAACAGATGAATAGACAAAATGTGATATATCCATATAGTGGAATATTATTCAACCATAAAAAAGAATCTAGTATTCTTACTACAACATGGAAGAACACTGAAATCATTGTTATGTGAAAGAAAGAAGACACAAAAGGCTATATATTCTATGGACATTTGTATGAAATGTCCAAAATAGTCACATTCATAAAAACAGAAGGCAGATTAGGAGTTGCCAAGGTTGGGGTAGAGGTGTAGAAAAACAAGAATGCCCACAATGGCATGATGAAAACATTCTGGAAATAGATAACAGTGGTGTTTGTAGAATTTTGTGAATAATACTGAAAAACACTCAATTTTCTACTTAAAAGGAAAAATTTTATGGTGTGTAATTTTTATCTCAATAAAAGGAATTGAAAGCAAAACTTTTGATTTATTGATGCACCCAACACTGTGCACTCCACTGGTTTGTCTAGGTTATCCAGTGGGTTCTCTGACCCAATCTGCAATTGTCCAAATTATATACCCTTCCTCAGTTATGTTTAGAGCATATATTTTTTGCCTTCAAAAGCAGAGACTTGAGTATGTTTGGAAAATTCAAGAATTGTTACCAAATATCCTTGAAATCAGTAAGTCAAGCTTCTGCGAGCCCTTCATAAACTAGTTGTCTGCGAGCTCTTGATAGTCCAATGTTCAATCAGTCTAAGTTTGCAATGCACCTCCTTCCAGGTGGTACATGCAAAATTCCTTCCTCCAAACTTCTGTCAGCTATTTTCCAAGATCTAATTATGCTTCCAAATACCTAACTCAGAATCACCACCACACTCGCTCCTGCCACACACCACCTTCTCAGGGCCCCCACATGTATTACTGCCTCTGTCTAGAATGCTCTTCCCAATGATACTCCTAAGGCTAGCATCCTTACTTCAAACTTCTCAACTGTCAATCTCCAACTTCTTGACCATCCCTTTTGAAAACAGTACTCCCATTATATTCTGTCCCCCTTTGGTTTTATTGTATTTTCCTAGCTCTTATCTAAGTTACTGAGAACACACGTATACCGACATATTTTTTTTTACTGATATGCTTTTTTTTTTTAAATTTTTTATTTTTTATAAACATATATTTTTATCCCCAGGGGTACAGGTCTGTGAATCACCATTTTTACTTGCTTACTGTAAGTGATAGAGGGCAAAGTCCCTAGTCCTTAGTTCTATTTTTTTTAAGATTTTTATTTATTTACTTGACAGATCACAAGTAGGCAGAGAGGCAGGCAGGCAGAGAGAGAGGAGGAAGCAGGCTCCCCACTAAGCAGAGAGCCCAATGCAGGGCTCGATCCCAGGACCCTGGGATCATGACCTGAGCTGAAGGCAGAGGCCCTAACCCACTGAGCCACCCAGGTGCCCCCCAGTCCTTAGTTTTAGGATCTAGAACTGTGCCTGGCATGTAACAGATGCTCAAAAAATAGTAGTTGAATGAATGACTGAAAAGCTGTTTTAAAACAATATAGAAAATCATTTTTATCATCTATCCATTAATATATTAAGAATTCTTTGGATAGACTTCCTTGTCCTTCTGAAAAGACATAAGCTAGTAATTAGTGTTAGACTTCCTATCTTTCAACCCACTCCCTCCCTTCCTTTAAATGAAAAGTTTGGGAGTTTTGCCTCTCTAACAACAACTTTCCTAATCAAATTATTGGAGGAAAAAACTCAATAAAGCAACTGCAGGATTTCTAATATAGTGTTCCCTAAATTATTGAAAAAGGACCAAACATAAGCACAAAACTTGATAAGCCAGAACAGCATATCTTTGGAGAAAATATCCTTTCCAATAATCTTTCCAAATATGTATGTAAAAGATTAGTAAAGCAAACTACTAGTTTTGTTAACCACATGACAATGTTCCCAAAAGTACATCTCTAAAAAATGGGAGATACTTTCCTAAAAGAAACATGAGCATTTTCCACTAATATTTTAAACATGGATCTCCCCATATAAGATGAATTCCCAGTTTATTAGGGAATTGGATACAAACACATACATTAGGGGAAGCAGAATAAAATGCACCACTGTATATATAGATTTCCAATCAGAAGAGAGTCTCTTATCTTTCAGCAGGAAATGTGTGAGATGAATTTCTCACTTAGCCAATTAATTTACACTTTAGTCACCAGTGCTGGAAGGTAGTTTGGCCGACTCAGTGGTCTACAGCTAAAATGAGTAATAATAATTCACATTTATAAAGGGCTTCAGAATATTAATTATTTAATCCACACTATATTGCTGCATGATAATTCAGAATTATTGCTTGTGCTTTTTAGGCTAGAGAAACTGATCTAAATCAATTAAAATCCATGCTAAAAGCAGAGTTCCTGGCCTTCAAGTTGGTGCTCAGTCCATTTTGCCTTGCCACTCAGCCCTTTGGACTCTATGATGGGTTAATTAACCTCTCTTGCTTTGAATTTGTCCATAAAATGGTGATAATAAGGCTACCCTTATAGTAGTATATTGTGCAAATTAATTGATTTTTGAAAAGCACTTCCAGATCTATGGAAGGGAAAGTATTAGTTGTAAATATCTCAATTGATTTTAAATGATAAATGATCATTTTTCATGTCATTTATCAACAGTGATAGTGACAGAGATATTGAATAATATATAAAATGATGAAAAATTCTTTCCATCACTCAAAGAAAGAGAGCTTAAAACTCCCACCTCTATTCAGCCACCCATGACTCATTGAAAGAGAGGCTATGATTCATTCCTTCCACCACTACCCAGGCTAACGTGCATTTCCCAGTACAAAGAGAATATTGTCTGTTCCTGATAATGTGGTTTCTCATTTATTGTTGTATTTTAAATATATGTACAATAACCCAACTTGCTATGCACTTCCTTCCAAGCAGTTTGGAGTGTAAGTTGTCTAAGAAACGGACACAATTTATTTGATTTATATTTTTAGTGCCCTGACCAGAGCTACAAAACATTTGTTTTAGTGCTCCTATCTTATTAAGCATTACTATAAACTAGCTTACTTGTAAATAAGCATTTTACGGCTTCAATGAAAATGCTATCAACATTATAGATCTCAAAGAATTATTTCTTTTGTTTTTACTTCCTTAAATGAGTTTTTCTACATAATACTTCTATAAAAAGTATTGAACTTCATTTTGAAAAAAATATATAACTAAGTTCTTTCATCTTAAAACTACAAACAAATAATTTAAGTACTTTTATTTCAGACAAGAACCCAAAGTTGAAGCTCCAAAGCCACATAACCTAGAATTATACGGTGATAAAATGTTGGTGTTTAGTACAAGAAATGAAATACTAAACCTTAAAATGTGTCTAACAGATGGTTTGTAGCCATCTTCAATCAAAACTCGATACCCATTGATTTTTTTTTCCCAAAATGGGAAGCCCAGTTCCCCTCTTAGTGGTGTCTCTAATACAGAACTCTATCCCCAACAGCCAGTCTACACATTTCCACCAGCCAGAAGTATAGGCTTATAACAGCACAATCCTTAATAAGACACAAATTCCATTCAAATCCTGGCTTGAAAATGAAAAAGCCATAATTAGAATGTGCCAAACAGATTCTGTCTGTTAACCTAGCCTCAAAATGCCAGTGCATCCTCAATTGAAAACAAACCCTAAAATCCAAGGTCAACTTGAGTATCCCAGGTTTTGATACCTATGATGATCCCACGTAATCTACCCATATCTCCTTTACAATCCTGATTACAGAGGTGTGTGCGTGTGGGGTATGTGTGTCCTATTTCAACCTACTTAGCCAACACACACCATCCTACCTGAATAACAACAGAAATGCCCTGAATTACATGCCATAGTTTTTCATCTCTTACATGAATTTACAAAATTTATTACTACCCTTAATTTTGTACACTAAGATAAAACTACTTATCTGTTTAAACTGTCATAAATGGTTAAACATCATTTATCCATGCTTTTTTGGCATCACCTTGAAGTAAAGGAACTTCTCTATTCAGAGTCAAGGAGATTAACCCAATCACTAAATATAGTGGAATGATTCAAAGGAAGATTATTCTAAATTATCAACTTTCTGACAGTTTGCATAAAATTAGTAAATAAAAAATTTCATTTTAATATGATTACTCAAAGTATCTATTGAACTTAAAAATATCAAGGTTAGCACCCATTAGAATGGTTATTATTTAAAAATGGGAGGGGGGTTGAGGGGGGGAGGGAAGAAATATCATGTGTTGGCAAGGATGTGGAAAAACAGAACCCTCCTGCATTGCTAGTGGAAATATAAAATGGCACAGTCACTGTGAAAAACAATTTGCTTCTCAAAAAGTTAAACATAGAATTAATATATGATCCAGCAGCTCTAATCTTAGCTAATCAAAAGATTCAAAGCAGGGTATCAGATATATGTGCACAATGTTCACAGAAGCATTGTTCCCAGTGGCCAGAAAATCTCAATGCCCATGTCAGTATCAACAGGAGAATGAATAAATAAAATGTATATTTTTGTGTGTAAACAAAAAGTATTATTCAGCCATAAAAGGAAATACAATTCTAATATATGGATGAAACCTAAAAATATGTTAAGTGAAAAATTACACTAAATGAAATAAGCCAGACACAAAATGGCAAAAATTGTGTCATTCTACATATGAGGTCTATAGAACAGGCAGATCCTTAGAGACAGAAAGCAGAATGGAGGTTTTATCAGGAGCTAGGCTAAGGGGGGGATGGGAAATTATTATTTAATGGCTACAAGTTCTCTGCTTAGAAGATGAAAGGATTCTAGAAATAGTGATGATGGATGCACAACACTGTCGGTGTACTTAATGTCACTGAATTGAACATTTAAAAATGACTGAAACAAATTTTATGTCTATTTTACCACCCACAGGAAAAAAAAAAAAGAAAAAACCCTCAAAGCTCATTAGGAATCATTCTGGTATATTTTTACAGAATTATTTGTTGTTGCTTGGCCAATTATGTTTTTCATAGACATTAGGAGTCTTAGTTTATCCCCAGTACACGTAATAGAAATGTGTGTGTGTGTGTATGTGTACGCACGTGCACCTATATAAAATAGCATTTCATAAAATGGTAAAAGGTATATGCAACATTATGATTTATGAGATGAGGGAGTAAACATAAAATTTACCTTTGTAATTTTGCCAAAGTTTACAGCAAAATATCCTTCTTGCGGTTTATTAAACTCTAATCATTTTCTTGAAAGATTAGCAGCAATTACCATTAAGGTTTAAGCATTTAACTATGACTACTGCAATAAATCTTATTAAAATAACTGAAACATACTTTTTTCGCATGTGGCAACCTGTCTCTGAATTACAACCATCTGTAAGTGGTGATTGCCTGGTGCACACAGATGGGAGTAAAACAACGATCAGGCTATACCATTCTTTCATCATCGCTTGGTACCAAACAAACTGAAATCTGAGTCAGACTATTTGCATTTGAAAGATTCTATGATCGCTGTAATTAACAAATACTCTTTGGCTTCCCGATATAAAATGTGTGATAGGTACCTGACTTAAAATAACACTTGAACTGTGCAGCCTCTCTTTCTAATCTCTGACAGCCTATAAAAAAAAAAAAAATCAGACGTTAACAATAGAGGAGCAGGTTTCAAGTTTTTATAGCACACAATTCCTTTACAGATTTAAGATGACAGAAGAAGGGAACAGCCTAATTTATTCTTCCTGGCTTGCGGCACAGAATCATGAAGGCTCTTGGTCCATAACTTTAGGTCTACACTAAATTCCTGTCAGCCTGCATCAGTTACAAAGGTGAGCATCTGCCCCACCTGGCTTTCCCTTCAAGGCAGGAAAAGACAGACCCATGTTACCACAAAACCCGAATCATTCAATCAGAAAAAAAAAAAAAAAGAAGAAGCCAAAATTCAAGAAGTTTAATATCTTTTGAGGTGTCACAACATTTTAGCTAATAACACTGGCTCCAAATGTATTGATAATAAGAAAAGGGAAAGAGATTTCAGGGTTGAGAAATGACACAAAAAGGAATTTGGACTCCTTTGAAGAAGCCCTGCCTTCCAGCATGTGCTAATTATGAAACATTGACTTAGGCCAAGTGACTTTGATAGCCTCAGCTCCCTCATCGGTAAATTAGACAAAATAAGATACTCCCACTCTCTCTCAATCTCTCTCTCTCACACACACACACACACACACACACACACACAAATACACACACACGCACACACACAGAGTTCCCAGTACACACACACACACACACACACACACACACACACAGAGTTCCCAGTGGCCAGAAAGATGAGTGAGGAAATCTAAAATGGTGCTTCACACATTGTCATGGGAACACTCCACACTCCTTTGTTAAATGAGTAAATACTGTGTCAAGGGGTGATGATGAGCCACTGTAAGATCTAAGTAAGTAATTCTGTCAGTGAGGTCTTTTTCAAACTTGACTTCAGATTACTTCTCACTTTGCCAAGAGTCCATTTCATAATTTTTTTTAAAGAGTTTATTTATTTATTTGACAGACAGAGAGATCACAAGTAGGCAGAGAGGCAAGCAGAGAGTGAGAGGGAAGCAGGCTCCCCGCTGAGCAGAGAGCCTGATGCGGGGCTCGATTCCAGGACCCTGAGATCATGACCTGAGCCAAAGGCAGGGGCTTACTCCAGTGAGCCACCCAGGCGCCCCAACCATTTCATAATTAAAACCACGGCACTCGACTGAGTCAGACCGTCAAAGCCCAAATCCTGCGTCTTCCACTGAATTGCATAACTCAGGTGAGTAACTTGACTTCTCTGTGCTTCACCTTACTCATCTACAAAATAGGTACAATAATAATCCATTCAAAGTTGTGTTGGAAAGATTAAATGGGTTAACATATTTAAGTAGTTTAGAACCAGGACAAGCATCAATCACCGTCAAAAAATATTGGTTAGCCTCTATTTATATGTGAGTGTGTTCCCAGGTATGTAATAAAGGACAGACATAGTCCTTGACCTCATGGAACTTACAGACTACTAAAAAGAGAGGCATTTAAAAAAAATAATAATAATAGCCCATATATATATATATATGGGTTCCTGGGTGGCACAGTCAGTTAAGCCTTGGACTCTTGATTTTTGGCTTAGGTCGTGATATCAGGATCATGATACCAAGCCCCATGTTCTACTCCACAGTGGGCGTGGAGCCTGCTTAAGATCCTCTTCCTCTCCTTCTACCCCTCTCCCCTATAAGCTCTCTCTCTCTCGCTTTCTCAAAAACTCAATACACACACATATACATACGTACATACAACAATACATAACTGCAGGTTGAAAGAAAGAAAGAAAGGATCTGAGTATCATTAGGGCAGATCTCATAATATTTGAGCTACTAATTTCAGGACAGGTTCTTCATCTGAAAGATCTCGAACTATTAACTACATGGTAGCTATTAAGCATCATAATGTAAAGGCCTAGTAAAAGGAAAACCATGGTACATGTCAGTTTCTTTCTTCCCCTTTCTCCATGATATCTGATCATTTAGATAAGTACTTGCCTTTTTCACTGTTTGTCTGAAGATTATTATTATTATTATTATTATTTCAGGGAAAAGTTTCTTAACCTCAAATGACCTCAGCCTTTGAGACACCAGATGCTGAAGAATATTAAAATTATATTTAAGACAGTGTTACATTCAAATTAAGATGTATTTTCTGCTAGATTACATTTTTAAAAGACAGTCATCACATATTATATACACTTAGATATCAAATGACTGCATTTACATTTGAACCAAAATAAAAGATGAAAGTGGTTAATGAAGTTCTAATTCATTGCCTTGAATGTTTTTAGCCTACTACATCCAAATTATTTTTTTAAATAACTACCACTAGAAAGGCTAATGCAGTGCAGATGACTCCCCAAATATTTGCAATAGGTCACGTGAACGCCGCCGCGGCATCTCAACAATTGACTATAATAGATTTAAGGGAGAATGATAGGCTGCCTTGACATTTAAATAGATAATATTTTCTATTAAATCTCTTTTAAAAAACCTTGATTAACACCAGAAATATTTCTCACTTTACCAAAAGAAACCCTCATTAAGGAAATTTTCACTGAGTTACATACAATATGCTCATCTGTGCACCATGAACTTGTTTTTACTCTATATTCAAAGCTGTATGTTTATTTCTCTGTTCTAGTTCAGTTCTAAAAGCCAAAAATATGAAACAGATGTGGTGACTTTCTGTGTACTGTGAAGCACAATTATGCCTCTTTGAATTGCTTAGGCTAAACAGTTGCCCTCCCTAGAGCATATCGAAACTGCTTGAGATTCTTTACAGCCAAGAATCCAGCTTGCTACCTGTCAGGAACTAGAATTGGCAGGCCACAGCTGGTTGCCTGCCGTGGCTGCTCCCTTACTGTCCTCCCAACCAAAGTCTGTGAAACATAAAAAATATATAGGAAAACTGCAGCTAAATGGCTATGCTGTCTTATCCTTAAGAAAAGATGGAGCTGTCTGAAAGTGCATAGCAAGGTCCACTTTATGTGGACCATTAAACAGCATTCAAAAAACAGTTTCGTTTGTCCTGCTTCTGAGTTCACAGACAGCGTGGGCAATAGCCAAGAGCAAAGAAAGAAAGATCTTCCCAATTATTTGTCACAGCAATGATGCCTTTAAACCTGTATCTGCTAGATTAGCCTATGCATCAAAAGTGCAAATGTTGATTTTTCTTTTGCTGAGAATAGTTTAAAAACATGTGGAAATTGCTATAATTGAAGAGAAAGCTTGAAACAAATGGTAATTTTGTTCTCAAAAAGGAAACTTTCTTCAGGCTGTGGGAGGTGAGGAAAGGAAGTCTCCTTTTCTTCTAAAATGAGTGAATGCTGAAAATAATGGCATTCATACAATCTTGCATTGATCTTGTCAGTATACCACCTCAAAAAGGTTTTAAAACAAAAGTTAGCAACAGACATATTCATATAGGGATATTTACAGAGTGCCATGCTCACGGGGGTCATAAGTTTGATATGAATAAGCAGATCAGCAATCTCATAAAATGTCTGCTTTTCATCAAAGGGCACCATGCATCCCCATTCACACATTCAGCACTTTTTTATTCAATGGAGACCTGGGCTTACTCTACATGCTAAGGATACTGAAATGCAAAGACATATGTGCTACAAGATGCTCATATGGAGAAGGGGGAAAGATATTTAAAAGACATGTAACAGAGACACCTGGCTGGCTCAGCCAGTTAAGGATCTGACTTCAGCTCAGGGCTTGATATCAGGGTCCTAGAGAGAGCCGTCCTTGGAGCTCCATGCTCAGCAGGGGAGTCTGCTTATCCCTCTGCTCCTTCCCCCACATGTGTACTTGTGCTGTCTTTCTCTGTAGTAAACGTTTTAAAAAATGTTTAAACACACACACATACACAAAAATATTTTTTAATAATAACAAAAGACATGTAACAACTATGTCATATTTTTTGCTACTGAGGACTCCTTTCTCCCGATATTCAGGCCTCTGGATCTTGGGATAATAGAAATGAAAATATGGAAGGCAGAATCATTTGGCCTGCATCATCTTAGGACATTTTTATTATCTTCTGTACCTCGGGATCAGGCCAGTTTCAGACTAATTATCAAGTTCCCATGACTTCTCTTACCAATTCCATCATACTCTGAAAGTACTGTTCATATAAAGCCAAGAAAAGTTAAGAGGAAACATCAAGAGGACATGCCACCACTGCTCTTTATTCTGAGATATATCTGGTCATTTTCAGTTTTATTGACATGATTATTTTCATCCATCGAGAAAAACTGAGGGGGAAAACTGGTGTTTTCCCTCCTTCAACATTTTTGCTATGATCCAGCACTGCACAGGCTATGGACTCTGTACCCCAGACCCACTCTTGAGATTTTCTAGTGTCCTGGGTCACTTAAGAGAGATAATATCCATATTTATGTATGTCCATATTTAACTCAAGGAGGGTCAGGCATCTCTAGAGAATAACAAACAGTAAGTCACACTGCAGTGGCTGCCTCCCATAGCCAAGCATGACCTATCTCAATAAGACAGACAAGTGTCATAATTCCTCGGAACTGGTTTTATGCTGCTATTAATTCGAGCAAAGATTGGATTCATCTGAGTATTGGCTCTGTACAATCTCAGCAATTAGCTTTAGTGGGGCTGGGTACTTTGGGGTATAGCCCAAAAATACCAGTTCTGGAGCCTACCACCACTCATGTCATTTAGAGTTTCTCTGTCTTAAATCTAAACCAATGCTTTGAACTGAGATACAGGTAATTTAACGCATGTGTCCTGTAGTTCTACATCAAGGGATAAAGTAGAATTCCTGGATGCAAA
This sequence comes from Mustela putorius furo, assembly GCF_011764305.1. Lineage (NCBI taxonomy): Eukaryota > Metazoa > Chordata > Mammalia > Carnivora > Mustelidae > Mustela > Mustela putorius. The sequence continues at coordinate 12,214,273 of NW_025422471.1, forward strand.
GTCCTTGAAGTATATGTAAATCAATCATTAAGTGGTCAATAGATCCAAATCAGTAAAACTATAAATGAATACTTGTCTGAGATGAGTTCTATGAAAGAGTTCTAGTTTTGGAAGTATGCTCATTGCACAAAGTATTCTATTTCCACCAGTTGTGAGCAAAGAAACTATGACTCTTAAATCAAAACCACTCCAGCTGAACATTCCACAAAATAAAGCTAGACAAAGTTTGCCTCAGTTCTTAGCCCACTGTGTTAATATTACATCTCAACAAATACAAATCTTATCATTGCTGTGATAATAGTGTATAAAGAGTGCATGGGGATCAAAGAGGAAAAGATTACTTAGAGCAGTCAATAAAGTCCTTATCTAAGTCACTACACTTACATGGAGATTTGAGTTTGCCAGGGACAAAAGCAGGCAGGGAGCACTGCAGATTGAGACAACAGCCTGTGCTAAAGCCCAGCAGTCGGAAACCACATGAGAGCCTGGGACACGTGAGTGGGACTAGAAACAGGGAATGCAGGAGGTAAAGCATGTCAGCATGCAGGGGTGCGGGGACTTATCTCTCAGACATGGAGCAGCATTTCATACTTTTAAGCAGTGGTGTAATGTGATCAGACAGTGAGCAGGGGTCGGAAGCATCATTTTCATTCACAAGTGCCATCACAAATACTGCTCTGTGTGTATAAATATATAATCCTGTATGTGCATAATTTGCATCACAAGCTGTTAGGTGCATTTCTCACAGAGAAGTTTGGAAACAGTAATCATCAATTGAACAGACAAGGTAGAGAGACCATGGAAATATGCTGAATAGTTTCTACAGAAATCTCCAATTACAATGAACTTTAATTATTCAGGAATAAAATATGTTATCTGAATTCCGGGGATCTGAATGGTAGAACTTTCAATGTCACGGCCACATAAGCTGTAAAGGGTAGTGTTTTTAAAACAGAAAGGGAACAAAGTCTTTCAAATTGTAAAAATGATAATTATTTAACATAATGTTTGCCACCCCCATAATAGTTTCTCCTAAAGTGTGTGGAATAATTTATATATAAATATGTAGATGTATACAAACTGAAATGCCAAACATTGAAAAGAAACTCAAATGAGTGGGTATTTACATATGGAATAGAGCTCATAAGAAACCGTGTTTTTGTGATAATGAGATGTTTTCCAAGCTCTCCTTCATTCTGGAAATTTACTCAGAGACAAGCCCATATATTCATAAGACAACAAAGAAATTAAAAAGGCAGACTTAGAGGTCTGAAAAGATAAGATCTGACATAAGAAATGGCCACCGTGCCATCTCAAGTTCAGTGATGGGTCAAAGAGTGAAATGAAAAGTCTCAAGCCACAAAAAGAGGAAAATTGTTCAGCTAACCATCTCTGTAACTGACGGAGGGCATAAGCTGCTCCAAGGCCAGTGAAACTTTAAATGCATTTTATCGTTTCCCCTGTGTGGGTATATTTTGTTATCAGTGTACAATCACAGGAAATCAACAGGAAAAAAGAAGTTTTTTTCCTAATATTTAGAAAATAGGTGCTGGGATCAATGACCCAAACAGAAAACAAGGTAATGAATTTGTCTTCAAATTTGTCTAAGAACTGCTTTGTGTAAAAAATTCAACATGGTGTAATCAAACACCTTGTTAGCAAGATAGTATCTTCTCAGAGGGATATCACATTATGTAAGGAAAACAAGAAAAATGTCTTTAAAGCCGTATGTTATTTCCAACAAGGAAAATAAGCATATCAGTTACAAAACTATTACACTTCTCATCTAAAAGTTATATTCATATTACTGACTTAATTAGTCAAGCTTCTTTCAGTTACAGAAGATAAAAACCCAATTCAAACCAGCTTAAAACAAAAAGGGACTCTATCACCTAAGATGACAAAAGCTGTGCGCAGTACAGTTGCTCTAGTAAATTCATCAGAGCATTGTCTCTCTGTCTTAACTCCATCCCCCCACCCATGTTGGCTTTATTGTCAAGTATGCTTTTCCCAGGCAGTGGGTAAGGATGGCTGCTAATAGCTCCAGGAGGACTTTCTATCAGTTTAGTAACCCAAATAAAAAGGGAGTGTCTCTCTTTCAATAGTTTCCGCTAAAGCCTCAAACTAACTCGGATTGAATTTGAGTAACATGCCCACTTCTCACTTGTTTGTTCTATCCAAGAATGTGATACTGACTGGCAAGACATGGCCTTCTCTTAGAACCATGGTGAGCTCACTCCTTCTGGGTTATACTGACCAAGACTTGAGAATGAATAATCTCCGCAAAGACCCACTGAGTGGAAAAACGCATATTTTTCATTTCACAGATAGAATATCACCATGGATTTCTGAGCTGTTTTGTACATTTATTTTTAATGAAGCAACATTTCATAGTTTCAGTAAATTGCACTCTTTGTAAGGAGAGGCACTGTACCATGTTTGCGCCCCGGCCAATGCTCTAAAGCCAATGGGTAATAGGGCAAATTTCATATTGCTGGCAAAATCAGCAGTATTTCCATTCTGGTGGGGTTTTTGCCTGGTTTGGGAATCAAGGTAATGCTGGCCTCATAGAATGAATTTGGAAGTTTTCCTTCCATTTCTATTTTTTTTTTTTTTTGAAACAGCTTCAGAAGAACTGATATTAATTATTTCAATGTTTGGTAGAATTCCACTGGGAAGCCATCTGGTCCTGGACTCTTGTTTGTTGGGAGATTTCTGATTACTGCTTCAATTTCTTTGCTAATTATGGGTCTGTTCAGGTTCTCTATTTCTTCCTTTTTCAGTTTTGGTACTTTATATGTTTCTAGGAATGCATCCTTTTCTTCCAGATTCACTAATTTATTGGTATATAGTTGCTCATAATATGTTCTTATAATTGTATTTCTTCAGCATTGGTTGTGATCTATCCTCTTTCATTCATGATTTTATTTACTTGGGTCCTTTCTCTTTTCCTTTTAATAAGTCAGGCTTGGGGTTTATGGATCTTACTAATCCTTTCAAAAAACCAGCTCCTAAATTCATCAATCCATTTATTCTTCTTTTGGTTTCTATTTCATTGATTTCTGCTCTGATCTTTATTATTTATCTTCTATTACTGGATTTAGGCTATATTTGCTGTTCTTTCTCCAGCTCCTTTAGGTGTAAGACTAGGTTGTGTATTTGAGACTTCTCTTGTTTCTTGAAAAAAAAAGCTTGTATTGCTATATACTACCCTCCTAAGGCTGCCTTTACTGCATCCCAAAGGCTCTGTAGAATTTTATTTTCATTTGTTTCCATGAATTTTTTGTTTAGATTTTATTTATTTATTTGACAGATATCACAAGTAGGCAGAGAGGCAGGCGGTGGGGGAGGGAAAGCAGACTCCCTGCTGAACAGAGAACCCAATGTGGGGCTCGATCCCAGAACCCTGGGATCATGACCTGAACTGAAGGCAGAGGCTTTAACCCACTGAGCCATCCAGGCACCCCTCTTTCCATGAATTGTTTATATTCTTCTTAAATTTCCTGGTTGACCCATTCATTCTTTAGACTATATCCAAAAATAAACTCAAAATGGATGCAAGACCTAATGTGAGACAAGAATTCATCAAAATCCTAAAAGAGAACACAGGCATCAACCTCTTTGACCTTGATCACAGCAACTTCATACTAGACACGTCTACAAAGACAAGGGAAACAAAGGCAAAAATGAACTATTGAGACTTCATCAAGATAAAAAGCTTTTGCACAGCAAAGGAAACAGCCGACAAAACTAAAACATAACCAACAGAATTGGAGGAGATATTTGCAAATATCTTATCATATAAAAGGCTAGTATCCAAAATCTATAAAGAATTTATCAAACACCCAAAAAGCAAATAATCCAGTCAAGACATGGGCAAGAGACATGAACAGACATTTCTCCAAAGAAAACACACAAATGGCCAACAGACACATGAAAAAAATGCTCCATCTCACTCAGCATCATGGAAATACAAATCAAAACCACAATGAGATATCACCTCATATCAGTCAGAATGGCTAAACTTAACAAGTCAGGAAATGACAGATGTTGGTGAGGATGTGGAGAAAGGGGAACCTTCTTACATTGCTGGTAAGAATGCAAGCTGGTGCAGCCACTCTGGAAAACAGTATGGAAGTTCCTCAAAAAGTTAAAAATGGAGCGACTCTATGAGCCAGCAATTGCCCTATTAGGTATTTACTCAAAGGATAAAACATAGTGATCCAAAGGGACACCTGCACCCCAACATTTATAGCAGTAATGTCCACAATAGCCAGACTATGAAAAAACTCCAAATGTCCATAGACAGATGAATGGATAAAGAAGATGTGGTGTGTGATAAAGAAGATGTGGTGTGTGTATATATATATATATATATAATGGAATATTACTTGGCCTTCAAAAAAATGAAATTTTACCACATGCAATGACATGGATAGAATTAGAGGGTTTTATACCAAGCAAAATAAGTCATCAGAGAAGGACAATTATCATATGATTTCACTCATATAGGGAATTTAAGAAACAAAACAGAGGATCACAGGGGAAGGGAGGGAAAATAAAATAAGATAAAATCAGAAAGGGAGACAAACCACAAGAGACTCTTGAGTATAGGAAACAAACTGAAGGTTGCTGGAAGGGAGGTGGTGGGTAGGGAGATGGGGTAACTGGGTGATGGGCATTAAGGAGGGCACTTGGTATAATGAGCACAGGGTGTTACACACAACTGATGAATCACTGACCTCTACTTCTGAAATTAATAATACACTATATTTTAAATAACTGAATTTAAATTTTTAAAAAATCAAGAGTGTTTTTGGCCAGAGAATGATTCCAGGTACTTCCTTTCTTGCCTTTTATTTAGATCCAATTAGCTTAAAAAATTATTTTCAAGACAGTCTACTGCAGATGGGTGCAGAAGGGAGTGACATATAGGTGACTACTAGAGGTATCCTAAATTTTCAGGATACCCATAAGAGGCCAGGGATAAAGCCCAATAAACAAAAAACTAAATTGATAACAAAAGTCTCAGGAAGTTAAAACAGTCAGGAGGGTAGGACCAGAAAAACAGGGTCTAGAATCGGGAAAATCAGAAGTTTAATAACCACAGTAAAAAGGAAAAATTGTGGTTCTAAGAAACAAGATGTTTTTTGCAGTCTTTTAAAACGGCTGCTTTAAGCTGAGTATTGAAAGACAAGTTCTCACCAACTAGAAGTGTATTTACATTCCAAACTAACAAAAGAGTTCCTCCTAAGTTCTCATCCTACTTCATCCAATCTGAAGAAAAGGAAGAAGGCTAGGGCTTTGTAAGCTTCAAACAGATGAGGCCAATTGAACTTCAAAAGTCAGTCTTAACTATGAACAATCATGAGATCATTGCCTCAAATTTTAAAAAATCTTTTAACATATTCCTATTTCTAGTATACAGAAAGATGTGGCTGAAAGCCACATTGATTGATACTGCTTAAATCATAGGGAATGTAGCATGGTCAGGTTACTGGCAGACCCCCAACTGGCTCAACTGTGGGTCTTTTCAGTAATCATCCTCTCTAGATCATCAGGTGATTTTGGCCTGAGTCACAGTTTTACTCTTTAGCACCAAATATTGTTCATTCATATATCATAAATTAGGTGGGAGAAGTGACCAAAGCTATAGTATTAAAAACTGAGAATTCTGTTTAATTCTCTGTCTGGAAGCCTTGGGATAGCTGTGCAAGAACTACTAATGATGAGTTAATGCCAATTTAAGCTAACTGCTGAGTTCTGCAAACTTTCACTATAATGTTCCAGGCACTGTGCTAAATGTTAACAGGATACATATTAACAAATAAATTTCCGAATAATGTGATCAGTGTTATTCACAAATTCATAAAAAAGGTGACATGGCTCATAGGAGAACATAGGAGAAAAAGTGCTACCATCTGAACTAGATATAAGGATGCGCATTGCTGGCAGAACAACATTCATAAAGACACAAAGGCATGATATATTTGGTAAATAGAGTTCAGGGTCACTAGAGCACAAGTTGAAGTAATAGGTGAGTGGCAATCTGACCTTTATCAGCATCTACAAGGAGCAATGTATACTAAAATAATTTCATTTGAATTTTAAACTTAGCAAGTCATGAAGTCTTTCCTTTAAAAAAAGCAAAGATGATCTCTTGATATTTAATTTTGGAGTAATATAACTGTTTCACCAGGATGGTCGGAGGACCAAGGTGAACAGGAAATAGGTAGGAAGCAACTGGCCACACAAGGAATAATGAGATAGCAGTAGAATGGAAAGAAACTGAAATAAAGAGACAGAATTAGTGGAATTTTGAAACTAAAAAAAAAAAGGCAAAACCATTAACTAGAATCTTTAAAAAGTGGAGCACTGAGTCTGAGACTAGTAACTCCACCAAACCCATGCTTTCCTTCTACCTAAGCATGCCGTTGGACTACACTTCCCAAATCTCTTTGCAGTTAGTTGGATCCTAAAACGAGCAGATCGTTTTGAAATACCTATCATAAATTAAGGCAGTTAAATATGGACTTAAAAACTTAGAGCTCAATCACAGACCCGTCCCCCTGGGGCAAATAATACATTATATGTTAATAAAAATAATTTTTAAAAAATTTAGAGCTCAGGAGAAATGCCATGTTTGGAGATAAGACTGAAGATCATCAATATATGACTCAAACCATGAGAATGAATGGAGAATTCCCTTTAGACCACCACACCAGACCTAATCCTTGATAAGTCACCAGTTATTACTTATTTGATATTATTCCTATAACATTATATATAAGATTAAGAGACCTTAAAAATATAGCTGAATACATAATATTGAAAAACAATGTCAAGGAAAATCTAATACTATTGTCTCTCTCTAGTCTGTGATCAGATGCAGGAGATACAGAAGGCTAGACAGGAAGTAGCTAATGTTATTTTATTCCATCCTACAATCATGTAATGTAGCACATATCTACAGCTGATTTTCCCCACTATCAGTACCCAATAAATATAAAGCTCAACTACTGTTCTACTGAGCTGTGCATGGAAGGCAGAGGCGTGCCGGCCCCCAAGGAGCAGAGGACGTGGCAGGGCTGGCAGCGGTACTACTTCAAGGGCATCAAACAGACCTTCGGCTATGGCGCGCGCTTGTTTTAGGCCTGATGACTGGCGAGAGGGAGGAGGGGCCTGTCCACCCCCTCAGCCCAGCCCTCTCCTGACTAGGGTGTGGGACTCCCAGGATTGCACCATCCCAACCACTAACTTGGGGCTGGGGCCCCTTCCCTGGGGGTTGTGCATGTTTTCTGCTGGGTGGGATCAGAGGGCGATTTCTCTTTTATGTGTACATACGCTAAATAAACGTAATTTTAAAAACATGAAAAAAAAAAAAAAACCAACTTGAGTCATCCTAAATACTATATTCCGCAACAGATAAAAAATTTACCCAACTGTTAAAGAGCTATATGTATACCTTTGTATAAACATACATGTAAATAGTACATAATTTACTATACTTTTACATTTAAAATGTTTAGAACATATATATTAACCTACTCCTTTACTCGTTTGAGACTTGTGAACAGAGTAAGGGAAAAATGGAAAAATATCAATTTCTGGAAAAAATGCCATTCTATTAACATTAAGAAATGCTTCCATTAACTTCTAGGAGGAATTATTAATTATAAGAATTAAAAATTCCTATCTTGTCAAACTATAAAGATTAAATAGTCTGTGTGTAACCAGGATTATTCTGTAGTATTACTTTGATCTAAGAACTGAAAAGCCCCACCTGAAAAACTACTACTCCCAGGTAAACAGTATTAACACTGTATCAGAAATTGCTCCATGAAAATTGTAATATAGGAAGAAAAATACTGATACTTTAGCCATCCATTGCTTCATTCTTTATTTAACTATTTTCCATTTAACTACTGACCAAGTTTGCTTTCACTTAGTTTCAGAGAGCCTGCAGGCAAAAATTATAAGGTGTCTGAATTATTTATTTTTAAAACTTTAAAGGCATCTGAGGTATCTCCTATATTTTATAGACTTGAAATGGATCAGTGTCAACTACTAGAAATGTAGGCTCAATGATCCTATAAGCCCAAATGGCCATTCTGTACCCAAATGAAAAATGTCACGTGAGCTCTTTGGCCTTGGAGAATCCAACCCAGAACTGGCTTATTTATGGGAATTATATGCTTTAGTCAGTAATAAATCTTACAGCCATAATCTACGAAGAAACAGATTTTCTTTATATTAAGTTATGGAAGCCAGTGATGGCTGTGAGGTGAGCTGCTTAGAAAGTAGTCTGTAAATCCAACTCTATTAGGTAAGCCTTTTAAGAACATTTTCCTTTTAGCAACAGAAGGAACGGTACTTCGGTTTAGATTTTATTTCCTTATGGAACATATTCTAGTGGTAAAAATGACTGAATATTTTGTGACTCTGAAATGCATTAATTAAAACATAATCTGTTCCTTAAGAACTCTAAATGTTTCTAAATTTGAGATGTACAACTGGGATATCCCAAACTAAATTGAGACAGCTTAAAGAGTAACTCCAAACCTTTCTGCAAAATTGACACATGTACCTGCAGGATCTGTATGACATGTGAAGATAACCTGAACATAATACCTACCTGCAGGCTCAAGCCATTTATATCTTAAAATGGAGGTGCATTTAAACCCCCAAGAAAAGCATTAACTTCATGGAAGATACAATTTGTGTGTTAACATCTTTTTAAAAGTTCGGATCTCTAGTACAAGATGGCAGAATGCATACATTCACTTCCCTGCCTTCCTAATTATGATACTAGAAATGAACAAGAGGGGTGAGGCTGAGAGAAGCAACACATGTGAAGAGAAGCCCGATCTTTTGAAAGTAGAGAACTCTTACTATTGATAGATTTTTAATTCCCAGGGACCCTTTTCCGTAGAGTTTACTATTACTTGTGCTTTGTTTAGTGTTTAGTTAATTAAAAATCATCTCTAACATAAAACACTTGGCAAGCCAATTTTTCTTGAGGATTTTGACATCAGATACAAATTTGATTAATAAAATTTAAACTGCAATTACAAATGTAATATGACTAAATCTTTTAAACATTTCAAATCCCTTAAACAAAGACAAACTTGTATAAACACAGTAATTATAAAACATACACCTTTACGATAAAAACAGTTACAAAACACCAATGCCATTAGATGTAACTGCTTCCCTCTCCTTATACCTCTCTGGGTTTCATTGATTCTGTAAGATCTTGCTTATTTTATTTTTTTTTAAAGATTTTATTTTTTTATTTGACATAGAGAGAGATCACAAGTAGGCAGAGAGGCAAGCAGAGAGAGGGGGGGAAGCAGGCTCCCAGCTGAGCAGAGAGCCCAATGCAGGTCTTGATCCCAGGACCCTGGGATCATGACCTGAACCAAAGACAGAGGCTTAACCCACTGAGCCACCCAGGTGCCCCAATCTTGCTTATTTTAATTCCTAGCCTTTTAATCATTTTTAAACCAAGAAGTATAGCGATATAATCTTATGAAAACCAAATTGTAGACGTAGGTTGTCAGTAGTTGATGCTGGTGGTAGAACATAGTGCCTGATAACACAGTTCAAAAAAGCATACCCAAGTCATTGATCATGTGGTTGAACTCCTTTACTCCACAAAGTTTTTAAGATATTTTGCCTTTCCCAGAAATATAGTGTTCTTGAAGAGTGAAATAACCTACTATATCTGACCAGTTTTCCTATAATTATGATCTACAAATCCTGGTTATTGGTGTTTTTAAAAATGCCTGTATCTCTTATCAGTATTTTATCATAATTATCAGAGGCCATTAAAAACTAAAAGCTTTGTTTTCCAGAGATAGAGAATAAGATCTGCTTATTTCATCATTTCTAAGACATTCCCTTTTCTTCCCCACATTTAACACATTTGAGATTTGGGTACATCTTACAATGAAAGGTATCATTTAGTCTCGGTCAACCAGGAGCAGGTGTGACTGTTGTCTCTGCTTGCTCTTGAACTTACTTGGTTGTTAGCCCAAGAAATATGACGGAACAAGAGCAAGGCTTTGATATTTCAGACAACAAAATGTTTAAGGAAACCTTAAGAAAGAATTATGAGGCTTGGTTATTGACTGAAAATCTTCCACCTATACCTGCTATTAAAACACAAAAACATCAGTAACAAAACTTGCCAAAAGGATGTCACTGGTTTGAAAGAAAATCCCAGAGTAAGTGTAGCATGTTTCTAGAAAATTCTGTGTCCTTATACCTCTCTGGGTTTTATTGCTCTGAATATTAAACGTAGTGAATTATGTAGAAAAACACAAACACTAATAATTTTGAGCCAATAAGTGGTTCAGAAGACTCAGAAATGTAAAAAACTTTTAGTTATACCTTAACCAATTATTTTGTTTATGTTCTCCTTTTTAGGTGTGCATAGTTTAAATTTATATCTAACCAGGTCCAATTATTCTAAATATTAAGAAAGACCTTTCTTAGGATATAACTGGCAGTGGTTTTTTTTTCCTTAGTGGTACAAAAAATGATGCATCTTATACTCAAATTCACCCTAGATTTGGTGACATAGAGTTGTCATTTCAAGAAAATTTAGCTATTTTAATCATTCCTGAATCACACTGTTGGGCTCTCTTTACAAATGACTAACATGTTTGACATCTATAATTAATAAACCAAGCCCCTGATCTACACAGTTATTCTTATCTCTCCTAAAGTCTTTGTTATGCTCTGACTACAGTTACATTCTGCCCCCCCCCCATTAATTGTGTGGCTCCCTCACCAATTTGATTCTTTCCTGATTACAGATAGAAACAACTACATATGATGTTTTATAAACAAACATATGCTTAAAAGAAAAACAAAACATCCATAATTTCCTACTTACTAAAATCAATAAAACTTAAGTATAACTTAGTATGTTCATCCTTCTATTTTACCTGAATTACATAGCCATCTAATATTTTATTCTTAAATATGAATGGGTAATAATATACCATTTCAGAAAAACTGACACCAAAAAAGAGAGGGATCAAGTTGAACAAATAAAAATAAATAAATAAATAAGACCCATGGCTGAAGAGAGATAACTCTAGAAGAGAAGATATATAACAAAAATTATAATTGGTTTTATCAGAATATTTGAGGTAGCTACTATATCCACAAAGTAAGAAAAGCTGATGTGGGCAAAAAGAGAAATCAAAGAGAAGAATCCTTATAAATTTAAAAATAAAAATGAAGATAAAATGAATTAAAAAAGAAGAAAATATAAATGATGAAATGAAAAAAATGAATAGAAGTGTTAAGTAATAGGCAACCATGAAAAAAAGCAAATGAATGATCTGGAAGAAAAGCTCAAAGAAAATCTTTGAATATAGAAGTAAAAGACAAAAATAGAAAATATGAGAGAAAAGTTGAGATAGAATAAAAGCATAAGATCTAATATCCATCATAAGAATCTGAGAGAGAGAGAAACCAAAAAATCATAAGATAAAGATATTCTCAAGAAGATATATTTGAGCTGAGGAAAGTAATCTCACAAAACAAACTGAGGGTTGCCGGGGGGAGGGGGTTTGGGAGAAGGGGGTGGGATTATGGACATTGGGGAGGGTATGTGCTTTGGTGAGTGCTGTGAAGTGTGTAAACCTGGTGATTCACAGACCTGTACCCCTGGGGATAAAAATATATGTTTAAAAAAATAAAAAATTATAAAAAAAAAAAAAAAAAAGAAATGAATCTTTAGGCTGATGGACCCTGACAGGGTGAATTTAAAATTTATATATAAATAAAATTTTAAAACTTCATTCAGGCATATGTCATGGAAATTTCAGAACTTTAAGGAAAAAAAACAAAGCTTACAGTCTTTCCAAGAAAAAAGGTTACCTAAAGCAAAACCAATATCGGAGTTGCATTGTATTAATTTTTCATTGTGAAAGCTAGGCTAAATGAAAAAAAAAAAAAAAGAAAGAAAAAAAGCTTCAAATCTTTTACAAAACTAATCAAACAACAATGAAAATAGGAGTCTTTTTCAGACATGCAAGGAGTCTAAAGATTAACTTCACATGTAGCCTCTTAAAGACCATGCTTAAAAGATTGGCAAATACTGTGAAATATACAGATTCACCATCCATTCTCTTCCTTATTAACAAGTATCTATTTTATTTAGGGTGTCTTAAGGATGTCTACTTATAGGTAAAAGCACAATGAAATGTTAACATCAGGTGACACTAAGAAAGTTCCTTAAAGATGGAGAGGCTTAGCCATATGGAGCCTTTTTTTACCCCTCCCTCCTGTGACTTCACCCAGCCTGGTATGTGGACAGTATGGAGCTTCAGTCTATAGCTTGACAGCAAAAAATGTGCCTTATGGATGGTGGAATATGAAGTTAGAATCTCTTTGTGTTCCTAATTATGATGAATATCTCAGAAATAATCTCAGAAATAATCATATCAGAAATAATCTACCTATATCTAATACTCATCTTTTAATTGTGAAACATATAGATAAGAAAATATATGTAAAGTGTATATACATTTTAATGAAAAATAATGAAATGGTAATCCATGTGCTTACTCACCATCCAGTGTAAGAATTAGCAAGTTACCATTAGAAATATCTGTATGATGCTCTCTGATCACAACGTAATTTTTTCCTTCACAGAAATATTCTCCATTCTGAATTTGTCAATTATTTAGTTTTCCCTATAGCTTTATCACTTATATGTATTCTTAAAATATATTTAGTCTTGTCTTTTTTTCCCATTGTAGTGTACACTCTCTTGTGACTTACTTTCAATTGACTGACATGTTCTTTTTTTTTTTTTTTTAAAGATTTTATTTATTTGACAGACAAGATCACAAGTAGGCAGGGGCAGGCAGAGAGAGAGGAAGGGAAGCAGGCCCCCTGCTGAGCAGAGAGCCTGACGCGGGGCTCGATCCCAGGACCCCGAGACCATGACCTGAGCCAAAGGCAGAGGCTTTAACCCACTGAGCCACTGAGGTGCCCCAGACTGACATATTCTTGAGAACATGTTGATACATGCAGGCTGTAGGTAATTTATTTTTTACTGCTTTATAGGATTCCATTGTATAAATGTTCTCCATTTTACCCATTTTCCTATTGATATCAAGACTTGGGTCATGTCAAGTTATTTTGTTGTCATTGTTGCTGCTGCCTGTTTTGCTATTATAAACAATAGGACTTTGAATATTCTTGCACATTCTGTTGATGATTTGTAAGATAGCCTGATATATACCTACAGGTGGTATAAAAGTCAAAGTATATGCACATACTCCTCCCTATTAATAATGCTCTTTTCCAAACTGATTGCACCCATTTATACCCACTTTAGCAGCATATGAGGGTACTTAGTGCTCCACATCCTCTTCAAAACTTGTATTCTCCAATCTTAATTTGCCTGTCTAGTGATTATAAAGTCATACCTCATTCTAGTTTCACTTTGCATTTCCTTGATTTTAATGAGATTGCTAAATATTTCATATTTTCATGATTTATTTCTCTTTTATTCTTCTACATTCTGAAAACTACTTTTGTCAGCTACATAGGTTTCAAATACCTTTTCACAATTTGTAGCTTATCTTTTGACTCCATAATGTCTTTTGATGATGAAGTAATCCTACTAATATAGCTGAATATAGCAAATCCAAGAAGTCAAGGAAGCTTAAATTTAAATTTTGTCTTGCAGGTAATTTTGGAGGGGTAATCATTTAAAGTGTGAGAATGGAATGCATTATTAGCTTAAGTAATAATTTTTAAATATTTAGAAATACTACACATGGTCCTCAGTTCAAACTCTCACCCTAAGCCCTGCACATGATTGGAGTGTTTACCTTCTAGGATGGACTTTGCTGCTCTCCCACACTGCCTTTAGCTTCTACTTCTCCTCCTTAACCAGTTTTAGTAGGTTAGGCACCAAGCCTACTACCAAGCCATTAGGCACCTTGAAAATCTTAAAAAGATGAGTTTCACATGGAATAGCTCTAGTATGAACCCGAGATTGTCTACTTTAAAAAAGTTTGCATTTATACTCTGTGAGGTGCTTTCTATACCTCGATTTCTAACCATAGTATGAAAATAGACACACAGCAGCCAGACCAATTCTCTTAAACATGAGATGACAAAAATCTCTTGCTGAAAAACTTCCAATGGTTTCCTGTCACACCAAACCAATCAAAAGTTCTCTCCCTCACATCTAAACCCCATTTATCTTATCCCCTAATCACATTTCTGGTCTCTCACTTGAAATCCTAGTGTTTTCCCCTGTATTCACTCCACTTCAGGATTCTGGACTTTGTGAAATTCCCTCAAAAACACTATATTTCTGCTGAAGAAACTTTAACTTCACATTTTCTCTGGCTGGAGTGCTTTTCCTTCTGAGGGCTCAGTTACTAATTTCATTTTGGTTTCTTTTCAAATGTATTTTTCTGATAAAGGCCTTCCCTGACACTCTATCCAAAATATATCCTGATGTATATTATATTTTTATGGAATTTATCACTATTTCACTCTTTATTATATATTTCTTCTTGTTTAATGACAATATGCCCTATTAAACTATAAGCTGTATGAGCACAGGTACTTTGTTTGGTTCATATTTATATGCCCTAAACCTAGAACTTTCCTTTCTAAGACTTCATGTAACAGATGTTCAATAAATATTTGTTGAATGAACATTTTGTGTGTGTGTGTGTGTGTTTTTTTAAGTATAATTTTTTATTTTTTATAAACATATATTTTTATCCCCAGGGGTACAGGTCTGTGAATCACCAGGTTTACACACTTCACAGCACTCACCAAAGCACATACCTATCCACTTACTTCTTAGTCACAGATGTGCCCTCAAGCAGAAAGATTTGGGTAACCCTTTGTCATCTGCATCCCTTACCATAGGTACATCTTCAGCTGTGACTGTCAGGACCCCAGACACATTCTGTTGAAAAATCCCAGCATAAGGCTAAGGGTCAAATACCTTGACGTCATAAGGCCCTATTGTTAGAGAATAGAGAATCTCTCTTGATTGAATCAAATTCAACTTCCATAGAATAAAAAGAATTCACTTCTGGCGTTGGGGTTGAGAGAGGTTAAAACACACACACACACAAACACACACACACTTTAAAAAGTATATCTTTTAGGGTAGATTGATCATTATTGCAGTGGCAGGTCAGAGGATAATATCATTCTGGACTATTTAAATTATTTTATCCATGCATATAAATCACCATTGAAATTTTAAAAATAGTTTAACATAATATAAAATGTTTTCAATAAACTCAGGGGAAAAATGCTTATTAAATTTGCTAAAACCTACTCCTGTCCCCCAAGTTCCTTCTTACATGTAAAAATAGTATCTTGTATACTAACGTAGTGATCCAAAGGGGCACGTGCACCCGAATGTTTATAGCAGCAATGTCCACAATAGCCAAACTATGGAAAGAACCTAGATGTCCATCAACAGAGGAATGGATCAAGAAGATGTAGTATATATACACAATGGAATACTATGCAGCCATCAAAAGAAATGAAATCTTGCCATTTGCGACAACATGGATGGAACTAGAGCGTATCATGCTTAGCGAAATAAGTCAAGCAGAGAAAGACAACTATAATATGATCTCCCTGATATGAGGAAGTGGTGTTGCAACATGGGGGCTTAAGTGGGTAGGAGAAGAATCAATGAAACAAGATGGGATTGGGAGGGAGACAAACCATAAGTGACTCTTAATCTCACAAAACAAACTGAGGGTTGCTGAGGGGGGGATGGGAGAAGGGGGGTGGGGTTATGGACATTGGGGAGGGTATGTGCTTTGGTGAGTGCTGTGAAGTGTGTAAACCTGGCGATTCGCAGACCTGTACCCCTGGGGATAAAAATACATGTTTATAAAAAATAAAAAATAAAAAAAATAGTATCTTTAATCTTTATCAAAAGGGCTCTAACTCTCCTGAAATACCAGAGTTCGTTTTTAGTTCACTAAGTCTCCCAAGGAAGTTAGAGATTTCTTGTTATGTACCCTTCTTTCTTCTCACTGCAGAATCAAATACTGTATATTTATGTACCTGCCTCTACTTTCATACTATGCCTTCACAGATTATCTAATAAGAAAGTACAAATATATCTTCATTGTTGATTAAAAGGGAAAAGTTTGAACCAATAATATCTTCCAAGCATTTGATATTTGATACCATGGAACATAAGATTACAAGATTTACCATTAATGAAGGACTGCTACAAATTCACACTAGGTAATTAACCCAAAAGAAAACAGAATGAGTTAATAATGATTATGAAAATAAACATCTCTTCATGTGATAGAGTATTCATCCTATATTTCTAATAAATTTAATTTTTTAAAAGTACTTTGTCCCATTTTTGCAAAAAAGATATATATGCATGTGTATGTTTATGTGCAAATGAAAAGAAAGGATAAAAACAATGCTCACAAAATTGTTGACAGTGTTGCCCCTCAGGAGGAAAATGGAGGTGAAGAGAATAATAAAACAAAGTCTTTATATCCTCCTGACTACAGAAATATATAGAGATTTTAACAGTGAGATCTAAATTTTGTGTAACACATGTGAATGGTTGTGTGTGTCCATATGAAACCAATAACTAGTATTTTTAGGTTTTAGAGTCATTAAATCTAAAATTTCCCAAAAAAGTAAAAGAAATTATTTCAAGGCATTGAGAGTCTGGTATTAAAACAAATACCATGGAAAATACATTCAATATTTGAAAATGAAACATTCCTTAAAATGAATTAATAATGGGCACGGAAGAGGGCATGTGATGCGATGTATACTGGGAATTATACACAAATGATGAATCACTGAACACTGCATCTGAAACTGATGATGTATTGTATGTTGGCTAATTGAATTTAAATTTAAAAAAGGAAAAAATGAATTAACAATCTTCTAATTTTTGTCTTTACATCTGTATTTCTATATTGATATAGGCTATCCTTGAAGTGTAGTACATCCCTATTTCATTATAACAACAAACATAATAAAAAACAAATCTGATTTCTATAATCTTATCATGTTATAACTCTTAATCTATACTTACTCAAGGAGGTGGGTGGGTATAAGAGGAGGTAAATAAATTTATGTACTTTTTACCTATTTTTAACATACTCATTTTTTTAAGAAGAAAAGGGTATTTAATTATCTCTTTTACCTTTTTAAATGGTGGAGAACTTTAAGAAAAACTATAAAAGTTTGCGATTGGTTGCTTCCTTCTAAATCCACGACCTACTTCCTGAAACCCCGCTGATGGGTTCTCATGTGAAACATTTCCCATCAGCAGTTTAAATTACCTTTCAGAACCTCCAACA
Organism: Mustela putorius furo; assembly: GCF_011764305.1. Classification (NCBI taxonomy): domain Eukaryota; kingdom Metazoa; phylum Chordata; class Mammalia; order Carnivora; family Mustelidae; genus Mustela; species Mustela putorius. The sequence continues at coordinate 12,231,642 of NW_025422471.1, forward strand.
TGTCTCAGAATCTTAGGATGAATAATTAATGCAACTGCACTCACAGACCTTTGTAATGAGCACATATTTTATAAGTAAATAACTAATGTCCAATACCAAATGAATACCAATGGAAGAGAATTTCTGGGAAGCAGGCTGGGTGTTTTGTGTGAAACCTGAAATTGACACTGATAGACCAATATTCACAAACTTCCACTTCTATTAGTTGGTTTTTAGACCCACTTACTCAGTGTGTCAGCTTAATTCTCATATTGGCAAATGAATGTTGTTTGTGGCTCATGAAAGAAAATGAAATTAGCTATATCATTTAACCACAGGAAGCCACAAATAATGTTAACTGATCAGCTAGCCATAAATTTATTTTTTAACTGTTGAATTATGCATTCAATTCTCTGCACCTGAAAGCAGTTTTCTTCTCCTTTCCTCTATTTGTGTCACTCTTTTCTACTTTGTGAATCATCTCCACATTCATAGATTATATTATGTGAATCAAAAGCTTGCACATTATATATATACATATATATATATGTAATAGTTCAGCCTCATATGCCAGCATGACTTTGAAATATTTTTCCATTTAATATTTTCTTAAAAGCCACACGTTGCAAAATCTAATTTAAATGCTCTGCATTGCATTAGCACACAGAACTAAGAGTATCTGCGGAACTGACCACTTTCTCTAATACCAAAAAACTATACTTCCTGAATTATGTTTGTTTTTACAAGTTTAGTTTTCCTGAATCTATAGACTTTTTTCAAGCGAAACTATTTCACATGATTGTGAGGAGATTAAATTTTTTCTGGTCACTTAAGACACAGTTATGTCTCATTTTCTGTTTGCTTTGAGAGGGTCTCAAGTGAAAAGATGGAATACTGACTTGTGCGATAATATTCTATAGTATTTTTATAGAAAATATTCATGAGGTGTATTGGCCTAAGGTGAAAGAAGGCTATTGATTAATGTGGAAATTCTACCAGAAGGCCCAAGCTATCTAAAAGTAGCATGTTGGGGCCACCCAGGTCTGAGCTCAGTGCTACACAGTTACTGGGACAGCACAGAGAAATAACTTTGACCTCTCTGTAAGGCTTTTTCATGTATAATGGGAATAATTATTTATCTCTCTTACAGCTATTCTCAAAACTAAATAATACATTTTGAGTACATGACAGTAAGGCTCAATAAACATCAGCTCCCTCCATGCCCTTGCCCCATCCCTTGTCCAGTTACAATTATCACATCTAAAACTCCCAGGTACCATCTATCAGAAAGGATTGGGATGAATTCTACTGTACAAAATCTGAATATGAAGGCAACCATGTTCCGGTTACCACCTTTTCATATCTGTACCCTCTCCTAAGCTGTGACTCCATAAGGAACATGACCAACTGTCTCCCATCCCTGCAACCTCAGAACCAAGCACAGGAACCAGTGTTTAAAGTGTACCAACTCGGGGCACCTGGGTGGCTCAGTGGGTTAAAGCCTCTGCCTTCGGCTTGGGACATGATCCCAGGGTCCTGGGATTGAGCCTTACATCAGGCTCTCTGCTCGGTGGGGAGCCTGCTTCTCTCTCTCTTTCTGCCTGCCTCTCTGCCTACTTGTGATCTCTGTCTGTCAAGTAAATACATTAAAAATCTTTTTAAAAATAAATAAATAAATAAAGTGTACCAACTGAATGAACAAAGTCCCTAGACTTTCTCCAAGAGCAACTGCCTTTTTACCTGAATTACGGACAGTCACTAAAGGCACATTTCATCATGGAAAACAATTAAAAAGAAAACTTCCAAGACAAAAAAATCCTATGTGAATTTTTACCAACACATAAAGTTGAACGTTTCCATGTATTCCAGATAGAATGTGTTCCAACGGCTTATTGTATTACACAGTATTTTTGGTCACTTCTCAAAAATATACTGATACTACTTCTGTTATTCCACAGCTACGCATGCGTGTAGGTTTTGCCAAAAAGATCAATTGGCAATGATCTTTCTGTAAGAGAAACATAAACATCATTCCTTGATTTGCTGCTGGAGCAATTGTTTGCAGAGCCCAAACCTGCTTAAGACTTTACTTTAACTTCAAGTTTTACCTGAAACCTTTACTAAGTAAGGTGGGGAGGGGGGAGACACTTGTTTTCCATTCTGTGAGTTGTCTGCCATGGTCATTACTTATATTAAACCAATTTTAATCCATTAAAAATAAATTATTTCAAAAGTGAATAAGACTTTCTAAAAAAAGAAATCAGAAAACAAGTAAAACAAAATTCCACAGGGCCCACAGCAATGTGCATTTTGTTTTTAATGCATTTTAAGTGAAAATTCTAAAACTGTCAAAGAAACTTGGTAGTAAGGTAGGTATGGACCAAACAGCTTGGCAGACTTTGGATACATAAAAAGGAATGACATGTTTATTGGAACAGCAATGGTGAAAACTGTTCAGTAAAGGGGATTCACAGCAGTGAGGCTTGCCAGAACTAACTGAAGGATGTGAACACTCATGATTGGGTTAATCTTTACTATTCCTTAAAGTCTTATTTGTTAGGTATTTACATTGTGTCAGACATTTTGTTAAGGACTTTTTTTTCCAATCTATAATGTATGAATAATTATGCTTATTCTGTAGGGCATGTGGGTGGCTCAATTGGTTAAGCATCTGCCTTTGGCTCAGGTCATGATCCTGGAGTCCTGGGATCAAGTCCCACATTGGGCTCCCTGCTCAGTGGAGAGTCTGCTTCTTCCTCTGCCCTTCACCCTATTTGTGCTCTCTCTTGCTCGCTTGCTATCTCTCTCTCTCTCTAAAATAAACAAATTTTTAAAAATATATATTTATTCTGTAAATCAAGAAATGGAGACCCTGTTAACAAGTAAAATTAGGACCTTAAATGCATCTCTTTCCAAAATTTCTGGTTCTTAATCGTTATGCTATGCTGACTGCACAATCCTATGGGTTAGACAACCCCAAATTGCAAAGCATTTCAATGGGAAAACAGTTGCAAAAGTACAAGTTCAAAAACTTCTGCTTACAAATCAAGCAAATCTTTAATTTAAAATCTGAGCACAGGGAATCCAGCAATCTTGACAAATAGCCCTGACACATCTGCTTTCTACAGAGCTACCAGGTAACTCAGTAACCTCTACAAGCATGCTGGCAAAGACTAACAGAGGTCTCTGAAGTCCCAAGTTCTACTGGTCTCCAAGGAGACTCTAACCAGGGCTTCTTTCTCCTAGAAGCAAATGAAAGCCAAAGGGGAAAAAAAATCACAAAGATAAAGAACGGTTTCTCTTCAAGACCTAAGACACCACAAATTTTTGGCTCTCCAAAGGGTTACAGCTACCAAAAGTCAATTGGTTATTGAACAATAAGATAAAGTTTCTCATGGGCACTTGCTACATGGAATCCTTTGACCAGCAGCACAATCCCACTTACCCCAATTATCTTGGATGATAACTAGCCACAAGAAAAAAACTAAATACTTTGCAGCCTCTGTAACAAGAAGACTATTCTTACACCTTAAAAAAATCAGAGCAGAGGGGACATCAGTTGAGCAACCAAAACTTTGTTCCAGCTCTGGTCATGATCTCAGGGTTGTGGGATGGAGTCCTGCACTGGGTTCCACAGTCTGTACAGAGTCTGTTGAGATTTTCTCTCCCTCTGCCCCTCTTGCTCATCCTCTCTTTCTCTTTCTCTCTCTCTCTCTCTCTCTCTCTCTCTCTCTGGCACCCAAATAAATAAATATATATATATATATATTTTTTTTTAATCTTAGAGCAGAGAATATTCTTTCTAGTAAATCAGAGGACTGAGAATTGGCCAACCAATTCATTAATAACCTAGAAGAGTGGAAAGTGCTCTTACAGCCTGGTAAAAGATAAAGAGCCAACATCAAACTGGGAGAACTTAGGAAGCATATCCAAACTGTGAACAAACAAATGGTGTATGCTCTTACCAATATTCAGGGAAATTAAAATTAAAACAAGTGTAAGATGCCAAATATTCCTAAAATCAGAAATCTCACTTTGGGAAATATATTAGACAGTAATAAAAGCATCAAAACACAGGGATTTATGGGATATATGTACATGAACTTTTTTGTAATAAAAAAATTGAAATAACTTTCAGTTTCATTTACAGGAAGACTATTAAACATACTATGCAATATATATGCATAAACATACTATGCAATATAACTAACATACTAAACACACTATGCAATATACACCAGTCAGTGAAAAGAATGTTCTCTATTAATCTGAAGGTCTATTTTAAAAAAGCAAATTCTAAAACATCATGTACAGTAATATCTTCTTATTCAAAAACCTGTTTCTGTATATATATGCTTTATATCCTTTTATGAACATGAAGAAAGGTACAGAATGTCTTGCCCTGTGCTATAAGGGTAAATGAAAATAGAAAGACGGGGAATCATTCACTTTTCCTTTATAGATCTTTAGATTGTTGTATCTAACAGTAAGATACTGTTGTAGAAATTTTTTTAAAAAAACTAAAAGGAAAAAAGTATTATATAAAATTATCTTAATTATAGCAAAGATTTGACCTTATGTAAACTTAAACAATTATTCAATACTAAATACCCAAAATGACTGAATTCATAAATACTGCATGCACTACAATGTATACTACATTGTATTTCTATCAGGATGATAAAAGATAATAATCATGCCCACAGACACAATTTCTAGCCACAAACTTTATTAAATAAAAGCCAGTGTTTAAGTTCTATTTTCTCATTGCCATTTTTAATCATTTTAACTTTAAAAAGAAAAACTTCAGTAGTTAAAAGCCAACTGAACAAACAGAAAAATAAACCTATGTTAAAACCAGAAGATGTTTGTCTCCTCTGAATTCTCTTACATTACGTTTTTCCTATCTTTAGGAGAAACTGAATTAACTATGAAAATAAAGTGTTCCTGCACTCCCTTTTTTACCAAAAGATTTTCTATTTTCTCCTGAACACTCTGTCTAAGAAAAAGCACAGGGTTTCAATTGTTGGAAAGAATTTTTGGATCAATGTTAAGCTTTTGGAGCTAATACTGTTTTGAGTTCTTTTGAGAAAGCTGAAATTGGAGAGAAATCCTGGCTATCAGACCAGACACCAGTGTGGACCCTACAGTTAGAGAACAGTAAGCTCTCTGCATTATGCAACCTGTGCTTCCACGTACACAGGGTTCCTGGGTCAGAGGACCTCAGAATATGTGCAAACACACACAAGGGAATCATATCCAGTAAGTCTAGAAAAATAATAAAAGAAACATTCAACATATCTAAGGCTTCACTCATTCCACCCTCCCACTAGCTTCAATTTACTTTGACCCACTAACCCATTTTTTTTAAATTTTATTAAGTTTTTTATTTTGATTCCAGTACAGTTAATATTTAGTGTTATATTAGTTTCAGGTGTACAATTTAGTGATTCAACACTTCTATCCATTATTCTGTGCTCATCATGATAATTAATCCCACCACCTATTTCACCTATTCCCCCACCCACCTTCCCTTTAGTAACCACCTATTTATTCTTTTAGTTAGGAATTGGTTTCTTCATTCATCTCTCTTATTTTTTCCCTTTGCTTCTTTGTTTCTTAAATTCCACATATGGTAGGTCTTTATCTGACTGACTTGTTTTACTTAGCATTATACTCTCTAGCTCTATCCACATCATTGAAAATAACAAGATTCCATTCTTTTTCTGGCTGAATAATATTCCATTGTATATATACACAACCTCATCTTTATTCATTAATCTATCCAAAGACACTTAGGCTGCTTCCATAATGTAACTATTGTAGATATTGTAGATATTGCAATAATGCAAGGGTGCATAAAGCCCTTCAAATTATTATTTCTAGATAAGTTCCTGGAAGATGTCAGAAGAGTAGCAAACCGAGATGACATCAGGTCAAGGGAGTTCAGCTAGATGTTTATCAAACCATTCCGAACACCTACAAACCAAAATAAGATCAAAGAGAAGAAGAGCAGCAATTCCAGAAACAGAAAATTGACCACCTTCTGAAAGGTAGGACATGTGGAGAAGTGAATCCAAAGCGACAGGAAGATAGACTGTGGGGGGAGGGGCCAGCTCTCTGCAAGTGGTGGAGCAACGGAAGACAAAATCTGAACTTTTAGAAGTCTGCTCCACTGAGAGACATCACTCCAGAGGCTAAGCAGGGGTGTGTGCCAGAGACAGGAACCCTTGGTCACAGGCCAGGTGAGCACAGAGTGCAGCCAGAGACTAGGGAGATGGGAGTGATTGACTACTTTTCTACAAGGGTGCACTGAGGAGTGGGGCCCTGAGCTCTTAGCTCCTCTGGACCACAGATTGGGAAGCCACCATTTTCATTCCCATCCTCCAGAGCTCTACAGAAAGCATTCAGGAAACAAAAGCTCCAGAGAGCAAACCTGAGCAGTTTACTTAGCCCAGCCCCTGGCAAGGGAGGCACAATTACGCCTCAGGCAAAGACATTTGAGAATCAGTACAACAGGCCCTTCCTGCAGAAGATCAGCAAGAACATCCAGCCAAGACCAAGCTCACTGATCAAGGAGAACAGCAGAATTCTGGAGGAGGGGAAAGCAAAGCATCAAATTCATGGCTTTCTCCCCACGATTCTTTACTCCTGCAGTTAACTAAACTTTCTTAAATTTATTTTTTTCTTATTCTAATTTTTTAACTTTTCCTCTTTCCTCTTTTAATGTTTTTTAACTAGTTTATCTGAACAATACTTTTCATAAAAACACTTTTAAAACCTTCATTATTATAGTCATATTTTATCCTTCACTGTCTCTAACTTTATTTTTTGTATAGATATATATAGGGTTTTTTCTTTTAAAAACTTTTCGGATACAATTTCTTCTAATAGATCAAAATATACCCTGAATCTAGCACGGGACTTTGTTCAAGTCTCCAGCCTGAGCAAATTCTCTCCACTTTCTTTCTCTTTCTTTTTCTAACCAACTTTAGAATTTTTTCTTAATTTTCATCTTTACAGTCATATTCCATCCTTTCATCATGTTTACTCTTGTTTTTGTATATATATAAGTTTTTCTTTCTTTAAAATTTTGGGAGGTAGTTTCTTCTAAGGGACCAAAATACACCCAAAATCAAGAAGTGGGTGGCTCTGTTCTATTTACCAGTCTAATATATATTTTTTAATTTATTTAAATTTTTTAAATTTCTTTTGACCCCCTTACTTTTCTTCTCAATTTGGGGTCTCTTCTGATTGGTTAGTGTATATTTTTCTGGCGTCTTTGCCACCCTTTTAGTATTTTATTCTGTCATTCATATATTCTTATCTGGATAAAATGAAAAGGCAGAAAAACTTACCACAAAAAAAGAACAAGAGGCAGTACCAAAGGCTAGGGACCTAATCAATATGGACATTGGTAAAATGTCAGATCTAGAGTTCAGAATGACAATTCTCAGGGTGCTAGCTGGGCTCAAAAAAGGCATGGAATATATTAGAGAAACCCTTCTGAAAAAATAAAAGCCTTTCTGGAGAAATAAAAGAACTCAAATCTAACAAACCTGAAATCAAAAAAGCTATTAATGAGGTCCAATAAAAAATGGTGTAAACCTGGCGATTCACAGACCTGTAACCCTGGAGATTAAAATATATGTTTATAAAAAATAAAAAACTTTAAAAAAAAATGGTGGCTCTTAATGCTAGGATAAATGAGGCAGAAGAGAGAATAAGTGATACAGAAGACCAAATGACAAAGAATAAAGAAGCTGAGCAAAAGATAGAGAAACAACTACTGGACCATGAGGGGAGAATTCAAGAAATAAGAGATACCATAAGACAAAGCAATATTAGAATTTAAAAAAAAAAAAAAAAAAAATATATATATATATATATATATATATATATATATATGAATGAATTGGGATTCCAGAAGAAGAAGAAAGAGAGAAAGGGGGCATAAGGTATATTAGGGCAAATTATAGTAGAGAATTTCCCTAATATGGCAAAGGGAACAAGCATCAAAATCAGGATGTAAAATCAATGCACATAAATCAGTTGCATTTCTCTACACCAACATTAAGACAGAAGAAATAGAAATTAAGGAATCGATCCTATTTATAATTGCACCCAAAACCATAAGATACCTAGGAATAAACCTAACCAGAGAGGCAAAGAATTTGTACTCAAAAAACTATAAAGTACTCATGAAAGAAAATGAGGAAGGCACATAGAAACGGAAAAATGTTCTATGCTCATGGATTGGAAGAACAAATATTGTGAAAATGTCTATGCTACCTAAAGCAATATACACATTTAATGCAATCCCCTATCAAAATACCATCCATTTTTCAAAGAAATGGAACAAATAATCCTAATATTTATATGGAAACAGAAAAGACCTCGAATAGCCAGAGGAATGTTGAAAAAGAAAGCTGAAGTTGGGGGTATGACAATTCCAGATTTCAAGCTCTATTACAAAACTGTCATCATCAAAACAGTATGGTACTGGCACAAAAACAGACACATAGATCAATGGAACAAAATAGAGAGCCCAGAAATAGACCCTCAACTCTATGGTCAACTAACCTTTGACAAAGCAGGAAAGAATGTCTGGTGGAATACAGACAGTCTCTTCAACAAATGGTGTTGGGAAAATTGGACAGCCACATGCAGAAGAATGAAACTGTATCATTTCCTTACACCACACACAAAAAATAGACCCCGGATGGATGAAAGACCTCAATGTGAGACAGGAATCTATCCAAATCCTTGAGGAGAACAGAGGTAGCAACCTCTTTGACCTCAGCCACAGCAACTTCTCCCTAAAAACATTGCCAAAGGCAAGGGAAGTGAGGGCAAAAATGAACTATTGGGACTTCATCAACATTGAAAGCTTTTGCACAGCAAAGGAAACAGTCAACAAAACCAAAAGACAACTGAGACTGAATGGGAGAAGATATTTGCAAATGACATATCAGATAAAGGGCTAGTATCCAAAATCTATAGTGAACTTATCAAACTCAACACCCAAAGATAATATAATCCAATCAAGAAATGGGCAGAGGACACGAACAGACATTTCTCCAAAGAAGACATCCAGATGGCCAACAGACACATGAAAAAGTGCTCCACATCACTTGGCATCAGGGAAATACAAATCAAAACCACAATAAGACACCACCTCACACCAGTCAGAATGGCTTAAATTGACAAGTCAGGAAACCACAGATGCTGGTGAGGATGTGGGGAAGGGGGAACCCTCCTACACTGTTGGTGGGAATGCAAGCTGGTGCAGCCACTCTGGAAAACAGTATGGAGATTCCTCAAAAAGTTGAAAATAGAGCTACCCTATGACCCAGCAATCGCACTACTGGGTATTTACCCTAAAAATACAAATGTAGTAATCCAAAGGGGCACATGCACCCGAGTGTTTATAGCAGCAATGTCCACAATAGCCAAACTATGGAAAGAACCTAGATGTCCATCAACAGATGAATGGATAAAGAAGAAGTGGTATATATACACAATGGAATACTATGCAGCCGTCAAAAGAAATGAAATCTTGCCATTTGCCACAATATGGATGGAACTAGAGGGTATTATGATGAGCAAAATAAGTTGATCAGAGAAAGACAATTATCATATGATCTCCCTGATATGAGGAATCTGAGAAGTAGAGTGGGGGGTCTGGGGAGTAGCAAAGGAAAAAATGAAACAAGATGGGATAGGGAGGGAGACAAACCATAAGAGACTCTTAATTCCACAAAACAAACTGAGGGTTGCTGGGGTGGGGGGGTTATGGAGAGGGTGGTTTGGTTATGGACATTGGGGAGCGTATGTGCCATGGTGAGTGATGTGAAGTGTATAAGCCTGAAGATTCATATACCTGTACTCCTGGAGCAAATAACACATTATATGTTAGACAAAACACACACACACACACACACACACACATACATTTGATTAAGTGCACATTCAATTAAGTACAGACTTGGTCAGTCAGAGCTTGGTGGTGGCAGTGCTAGTGAGCAAGGAGCTGAAGTGGCCATGAGGGGCAGCTAGAGAGGGAAAAAACCCAAAAATGTGCTCAAGAAACTGCTCTTACAAAAGTTACAGGAATATTCTTTATAATGCCATTGTTTTTACATGATCGAAGTTAAGGGCTTTATTATTATGTGTATTTGAGGTAGTCCTATTTTTAAATAATAATAGTGATTAGAGAACCAGAGAAAATAACAATTTAAATAGTTCTGTCTTTTTGAAGTACCCATCATTACACCCAGGCTTTGGCAGGAGTTTGAGGGTGATCCTTTTAAGGCAGGGCTTTCAGATTAAAGCCTAATCAACAGATGTTCTCATTTGAATTAAAAATTATTACTATGGATAGAAGTGTTATTGGCATGTCTGTGTGTGTGTGTGAGGGATAGAATTGCATGATGGAGACACATATGATTAGACAGAGCTATCAGATATAGAACAGTCCCTTTGCATGGGTGACAAAAACAGGCTAGATACTGTTTCTGAAATTAATGAGCCTGACTTGTGTTCTCAGCTGAGCAGAAGGGTATTAAAATTTTTGTGAAAGTGGGCCTAAAGAGTCTATAAAAAGAGTTAAGGACCTTAAAGCAGGGAAATTATTTTGTATTATCCAGGTGGCTCCAAGTAATCATAAGGGGTCCTTTAGAATCAAAGAAAAGAGCTGTCAGAGTGATGGGATCACTGGTTGTAAAGTGGGAGGGAGAGGCCATGGGTAAAGAAAGGCCGACAGCCCAAGAAGCTGGAAAAACCAAAGGACTGTCCCATGGAACTTCCAGAAGAAACATATCCCACATAACTCTATTTTAGGCCAGTGAAACCTATTTGGACTTCTGATTTCCAGATTAAAAGGTAATGAATTTGTCGGGCCTTTTTAACCACCAAGTTTGTGATCATTTGTTTGCAGGAGCTGTAGGAAACTAATCTAATGGAAAAATATAATGGAAAAAAGTCTAATGGAAAAATATACATGAAATGTTAGTTAAATAGTGGACACATTGAAATACTCAGTCCATGTTGTTAGCCTCATAATGGAGGACAATAATGCCTACTTTTTTCTGAGAGTAATTCCCATAAATTTTGACTATTTGGTTGAATTGTGTGAAATTGCCAATATTTGGTCATATCTGACCTATAAAAATAATTATTTTATATGGTCCAACCTAACATTTCTACTCATTGGAATTTTTAAAAAGCCTTTAAAAATATGATGCTTATCTCCTCAAAGTTCATTCCCTCTTCAATTATAGCAGCCTTGAAAGACTATTAAATAATGTATGTAAAGTGGTAACAAGAGTACTAACAGTAAGCCTAAATACACAGTAGCCATTATTATGCTTTTTAAGCTAAGTTCCAGGAGAGCAGCGACTTTGTTTTATTCACTGCTATAACATCTGCTCGTGTGAGCAGATGTTATAGCATTTTTATATAAACTATCTATTAAACTATTTTTATATAAACTATCTATTAAAAATTTTTATGTCATTCCTTGTAGTACCTGTCCATTATGCCTTTTTATTAGCATTATCATGCTTTTAAAAATTTGGGTCTCACTTGGTCAAGTATTCTGTCTCTCTTTTGTATGACCATTTTTCTCCTTCTGCATCTTACACATCATTTGTACTTTTTTTCGTAGTGCCTAACCACAGCTGCTTAAGAAAAATTGTTTTCATTGTGTGGCTGATACAAATAACAACGCATTTTAACAAAGGGGTCTTCCTTCTGCCTCCCTCCTGGATAAATGAAACAGAGTAACCCACATCTGCTTCATTCACTCCAAGCAGTATGGAAATGAACCAGAAATTTAAAGGTACAAAAATAAGGCAGGCATATTATTATCCACAGTATACAAGTGCTCTCTCACACTTCCCTGTTCCCCTGTTATTACATAGTCACATGATCCATGGTCTCTGCAAGAAAATGGTATAGGCACCTGCTGGACCAAAGTATTTCCAAGTCCATTCAGGGCCCTTCAATTCTCAACCTTTGTTAAAGAAGTCCCATGTTTCAGACAGTGCAGCTACAAGAAGCAGAGCCTCCTTTAGCCTATGATCCTTTGTGACTGTGAGGAGAAAAGCCCCCACACACACTCACACATTAGACTAGTAGCATAAGCAAGAAATAAGTTTCATGCATGGTAAGTCACTGAGATTTTAAAATTGTTTGCTACCATGGCTCAGCCACTCTTACCTGAATAAAAAGGAAAGAAATATACATATTTATATATATATATATATTTAATAATGGCATATAATTTAATATAATATATAATTTAATATAATTTAATAATGGCATGATCCTGATTATAAATAAATTAGTAATTAGGCATCCTTACCCTTAGAAAGATAATTATTTTCCAAAATAACTTTAAGGAAATTTGGAGAGAATATTGAAAGAGCAGGAAACAAAGAAGCACTGGATAGGATAAGAGAAATAACATCCGATTGAAATAAAGTCAGTCAAAAATAGAAGTTTATGTCACTGGCTCATAACACATATAAAAAGAAAAGCAATATTCTAGGTTTCAAATAGCAGAGAACACACACCCTTGTTCAACAGTAATGGATACTATATGCTATGCACAATTATTTTTTGGCACTATTTGTTTGTCTTAGAATTGTAGACAGATGTTCACGAGCTGACAACAGAACTTTTGAGAATGTCAAATAGAGAATCTGAGATATTAGGCTGTGAAAATGACCCTCTTTATCAGTGGTTCTCAAACTTGAAGGTGAATAAGAATAACCTAGGAATTTGGTGAAAAATACAGATTCCCGACCACTGTCTCCAGCTATTTGTATACACGGTGTCTACAGAAATTCCACCCAAATAGCAATTGTAGCAAAAATCCCAGATGATTCTGATGTAAGCAGTCCATGTACAGTAACTTGGAAAAAAGTATCCTTTACTAGAGTCCATCAGTAACTGGCTCCAACATAAATGTAAAACATACTCTCCACACACACCCCAGAGCTTGCCCTTCCTTTAAATTTGTTTTATCGGAGTTAATTTTAACATTATATAGAAGATTCTTCACTCTCCTTACATGTTTACATACGTTTCCTTACGCTTAAACTGGTACCTACATAATTCTTCCAGTAACTTGAATGTTTGATTAAAACAAAAATATTTCTCTAACAAGGATACATCTGTAAGGATGGGTTTTCATTTGTACTAGTGGTGACGGCATATTTTAAAGAATTTTATTATCTGTTCAATGAGAACAGTCTCTGAAGATTGTTAAAAGGATTAAATGAGGTATCATATTTAAAAGAATGAGAAGTCTGTTTAGCATATCCCAAGCCTGATGCCTGAATAACACTAGATATTAACATTCGCTAGACTATAAGTCTCATGAGAGTAGAGACTTCTATGTTTTATTCATTTCTTTACCTTCTGCTCTAAGACACAGAGGATACTTGGTAAGTATCTGTTGGGTGAACAGACAGAGGGACAGATCAACAGGACTAGAAAATTGTGATTACTATCACCTCCTTGGGGGACACCATTCAAAAGTTCAAGGGTTAAAACCTCACGACTGGTGATACTTTTAGGTTGTTTCACCATCTGTCTTTTCTTCCTGGCTCTCTCACCCTCCTCCTCACATTCTCACCACCCAGCCAAGACACACAGTACTTTCTGTGCTCAGTTCTCACAGGATGGCATTTCAAATTGCCTCCATCTAGACTTCCCTGAAGTGGATAGACTATTGCTTGAACCCAAGACATCGCTCAGCATTCCAGAATCCACACGCATGAGTTGAAGAACTAGGGGGTCCAATTCTGCAGCCTCAGGTGTGGGAGGAATCCATGGGGCCATCCAGCCCCTGCGTGGAATTTTAAACAGTGTCTGGTGGTAGACACACAGATGTAAACTTGGAAGTTAGGACACACCGGCTGCTCCTGAGACCGTGAGCATACATCAGTCTGGCAGAGTGACGGGCCGTCACAGCCAAACCAGAGACCAGAGAGTGTCAACTTTATCTCTGTGCTGGTGAGCACAAAGAACAAAGTTGTGCAGAAGAGAAAACATTAGCTTAAATCTGTTCCAGTCTTCTACAGATGCCAGGCAGCTGGACTAAAAGAGAGTTTGATTAAAAAACATGTATAAGCCCTTCCAAAAATCCATATCAAATGCTTACTATCAAACACTGAAACACATCGTCTAAAGAAATTTTGACTTGCAGCACAAGTTACAACACATCTGCTAGTAATTATTACAATGATTTTATTCCCTAATTTTGAATAATGGCTGTGTTCTTACCTTTTAAACCACACAGATATACATTGTACATGACATTAATGTTACATTTGTTTCTCATTATACATGTTTCTCATTAACAACTAATTAGTCTTGATTTTTCCCCTTAAATTATGTAGTATTAAAAGAAATAGACCTTAAAAAATGTCAACAGCAGTCAGAGCTAAGTCAATATTAAAGAAACAAACAGTGCTGACCTATAGTTAACCTTGCAAGCAAGAGTAAAAATTGACCAAATTGCATGTTTAAATTGACCAAAAAAAGAGTGTGGAAAAAAAAAAGAAAAACATGTTTCACACTACATTTTCCTTTGTGGAGAAAAAAAAAAAGATTAAAAATGCTACATTTGGGATGAAACTGGATAACATTAAATTTGAACCACCAAAATGTTTTTATCCCTCTTTCCTGACTTGAAGATCTGAACAGTGCAAGTTTCTTCAACAAAAAAGCAAAAGAACTGCTTTCAATAAATTATGCCACATTAAAAAAAATTTAATACACGCTATTTTATCTTTTTAATTCAAGTACAACTACATAGTTTTATATTAGTTTCAGGTGTACAATATGATTTCATAATTCTATGCATTACTCTTTATGGTATGTTTTTAAGTGCTTTTTTAAAAGATTTTGTTTATTTATTTGAGAGAGAGAGCGAGCACTCGCAGGGAGGGGCAGACTCCCCCACTGAGCTGGGAGCCCAACATGGGGCTCCATCCCAGGACCCTGAACTCCTGACC
Organism: Mustela putorius furo; assembly: GCF_011764305.1. Taxonomy (NCBI): domain Eukaryota; kingdom Metazoa; phylum Chordata; class Mammalia; order Carnivora; family Mustelidae; genus Mustela; species Mustela putorius. The sequence continues at coordinate 12,246,650 of NW_025422471.1, forward strand.
TGTGCCAAAGGCAGACACTTAACCAACTGAGCCACCCGGGTGCCCCCAAAATGTAATTTTTAAACTCTGAAACATCGACAGCCAAACTTAAACATCCTAATCAACTTAGATAATTCTAAACGTGTAGGTATGTTAAAACTAGAGAAAAAAAATTTCTATTTTTCTGTTATAAATTCTACAATGTTATGTATTACCTGTTAAAAATAAAGGTCATAATATTCATCCCATCTTTCATCCCTATGCCTGACTACACTAAATTTTAAAATATCAGGTGAGCCCGATGATGCTATGCTTAGCCCACTAATAATTTTAAATAAATTTTAAAATTGTCCTAATTATTTGACTGGAAGCAGAATAGTTCTAATCACTTACCCAGCCAACTAAACGGCATCATAGGAAGAGATGTCCGTAGTTTTACGGCTTCCTGCAGTGTGGCGAGGTACAAACTCCGCACATCCCAGATTTACCCTCTCCGTAAAGGGTTTATGATAAAACAGTCCTGACATTGATGTCTCAAAGACCCAACAGCTGAAACCACATTAACAAGGTATTAACACTGCAACATGCTCCATAAACTGTTACCAGCTGGAACATGGGGCGAGCGCGGTGAGGTCTGGGAGCAAGGGGCTTAAAAAAAGAAGTCATTTCACAGTTGGAAGGGACAGAAAACACAATAAGAACTTAAGGAATATTAATTTAGAGGGGGGGGTTGTATCATTGTTTATTTGGTGAACAAAGTCTTATACAGAATAATGTCCAAGTAATACAACAGCCAGTCAAACCACTTGGAGCTATTTTCTGTTTTCCCTTCAAATGAATCGCAAGTTGGAATTGGGAAAAGTTCAAGTTTTTCCCTTTGTTGTTGTTGTTGTTGTCTCAAACAATTTTTGAGACTTCTTTCTTTAACCATATTCTCCCTAATGTTTTATGAAAATAAGGAAAAAGATGGAGGAAGAAGAGAAAGGGAAGGACTCCAGCATTCAAAACTTGATGCAACTGAATGAAACAGATAAAGTAATTTATCTGTTACTTTAATTCCTTTTTTTTAAGATTTTATGTATTTATTTGACAGAGAGAAATCACAAGTAGATGGAGAGGCAGGCAGAAAGAGAGAGAGGGAAGCAGGCTCCCTGCTGAGCAGAGAGCCCAATGCGGGACTCCATCCCAGGACCCTGAGATCATGACCTGAGCCGAAGGCAGCGGCTTAACCCACTGAGCCACCCAGGCACCCCTGTTACTTTAATTCTTAATTCTAGCCATGACCCACAGCAGTGTTTCTGAAACCATCATGCGCAGGAGAATCACCTGGAGGTCCTCCTAAGCAGCAACTTCTGATTTAGTAGATCTAGAATGGAGTCTGAGAGTCTTTCTCAGGGGACCTCACTGACTCTGCTGCTGCTGTTCTGTGGGCCACACTTTGAGCAACAATGACCTAGATTTCCCCCATGTTGGCAAGAGTTTCTACTAGATGGATTCATTCAAACAAAAAATTGTAATTGGTCTGTTTTGCTCTAAGGTGTCTAAAGAAGACTTAATAACTGGCTTTACTTTGTGCCTTTTTAATTATTTCTCTTTAGTATACTATCAGTCATATCTCTCATGTTTCCTAGCTGCATTCCACAGAACCATGGAGTATTTGATTATTGCTTTCCTTGTGTTCCATATACTCCGCATATTGGTTACTTGATTATTGATAAAACATTCAAAACCTATTTCCTACTGTAGAAAGAAGCAGGCAGTTTCAGGCTGAGTAACAGATAATCAAGTAGCGGGCTCACTAACAAGCCAGCATTGGCCACACATAAGAAAAGCAGGATGCCAGTCCAGATGAGGTCTCCAGGACTAAGAAAAACAGTGTATCCTTATGTTGCAGAAATCAGATTTTGGGTGATGATTCTTGTTCCTGCTAAATAACTCCGCAGTAAAAAAAAAAAAAAAAAAAAAAAACTCCACCAACTCTGTTGGCAGCTGAATGCCAACATTCATTTACTGTGTCCTTAATAAAGAGAAATGGCATAATTCATGTGTCATCTCTATAGAACTTTTGTATATAGAATATATGGAGGAAAGATTTTTAATGTAGCCTTTCTGCACAAAGTGAAGTTTTCAAAAAAGAGGAAAGGAATTAACCTATATCTAAATCTCAGCCATACGGTCTTCCTCCTATGTCTGCTTGCAAAATAGAAAATGCTGTTTAATAGCAGACTTGAAAAACTACCCTGAGAGGTGGCTGGGTGGATCCATGAGTTAAGCAGCCAACTCTGGGTTTTGCCTCAAGGCAGGTCATGATCTCAAGATCCTAGGATCTAGTCCCATGAAAGGCTCCAAGCTCAGCATGCAATCTTCTTGAGATTCTCTCTCTCCCTCTGACCCTTCCCCTGCTCTCTTGCTCTCTCTAAAAAAGGAATAAAACAAATCTTTAAATTTAAAAAGAAAAACCTTGATGAGAAACCTTGTTCTCATCATCTTGTGTCTTTGTGTAATCCCTAAAATTCAGAACCATAAGGTAGAAACTCCCCTCAAGGCAGTAGGAAATAGCTGGATGAAATAACAAGTGGGTAGGAACAGTAAAAAATTGGGAAACTGTAGGAAAAGGCTAATTCCACATGAATCCAAATATGCAGTCTTTTCACCGGGAGTAAGTATTAATCCAAGTAAGTGATCAGAAGTTGTAAAAACTAACAACTGGTCATCTCACATTGTCAGCCAGTTACTTTGGTGTCACATAATCACAAACATGACATGCAAGTTAAATGGGGGAAGTAAACTATTGCTATTTTTATCAGTTCTTTATTGTCGTCAAAGGTTAATGACAGATGCTATGAAAGAAAACTCGTAAGAAAAGGATAAGACTACATGACAAACTAAATTTAGAAGAGTGACTAAGGAAAAGGAAGCACTCACATCAGTGAGCATGGCCAGCCTGGATCTAGCAGAGAGGCCATTGTGATGGACTTGTTCTGTCAGCCACCAGAGAGGTGGCTAGCAAAGAATCCAGGCAAAGGAAGGAAGGAGAGAAGGGATTCCTAAATCTGAGAAGGGATGAAATATGATAAAACCAGTACCATGAAGGAAATGATAGCAGGAAATATTAAGACTCTGAAATATTAAAAAGTGAAATCAGAAATCCAAAATGCTGAATATTTTATCTTAAACAAAATCTATGTGTTAATGCAAGGCCTATGACAGAGAAGGGAGGAAAATAAAGATGCATTCCTATTGAAAAATCTTTATCATGTAATTTAGGCAATGAAATTCTGTGAAATTTAACAAAGCAAGATACCTTTGAATAAAATGGCATTCATAAAGGCAGCTGAGCTACTTTCTTTTAAACTCACTGAAACTGCAAAATCAAAAGAACATCTCGCCAACACCTTATCACTCTGGAGATACACTGTTTTCACAAATGTGGATAGCAGTAGTCACAGGACACTGTCTAACGTCTGCTTTCTTTTCATTAAAACCACAATTTAAAATACCATCTCGAACGAGCACACCAAAGTGTATGTCTAAAACTACAATCCTACTTTTGGGTGAATGAATATATTTTCAAACCAAAATTAATTTGAAATGTTAGCCCTAAATAGATACTTACCAGGAGTTGCTTTTCCTGTGATATAATTTTGTTTTCCAAAAGTAATGTGGTAGAATAAAATATATATTAAAGATAAAATCATTCACTTTTTAACAGCACCCCCCCTTAAATGTATCCCTTCTTAATACTTTTTAATCCACTTATTCCCTGAAAAATAAACGGGTGGAGGTGCCATAGGGCAGTGCCAAGTCAAGGCATTGAATTTTAGTCTTACAGTGACATCTAGTGGTGAACGCTAGCTAATCTAGTTGAATTAAGGGTAAAAATAGAAATTGTGTTGAAAATGAGAGGTTATTTCAACAAATAGTTCCCACTTCTGTGTAAAGGCACAAAGCCCTTACCTGACTCTGCTTCAGCCACCCTGTGTGTTCTCTAAGTGACTTAATTTTGTATTGTGTTTAGCAGCTGATTACTGGCTTGTCTCTCTTACATGAGACAAAAAAATACAAGCTAAAGCCTTGTGTTTGCTGTATTCATGTTCTTTATCCATACCGTATGCTATGAATGTACAGTGAGGGTGATTCAAAATAAATATTTAATGTGTGGGCAAATTTTTTGCAACACATGTGCACCAAACCTGCCTTACGGCAGTCTCTTTTTGCATTCTCCCTCCTCACGAGCAACTGAGCAAACCTAAAGACAGATTCCTTAGCCTGTCTCTACCCAGCCTTCCTATCCTTGGCTTCACCACGTTGCAAAAGTTGAGAGCATGAAAACTGAAGTCAAGTAGATCTGCATGTTATTCCTGGGTCTTGAATATTATCTGTGTGATCAGGAAACATTGCTTAACCTCTACAAGTTTCAGCTTCTTCACTGAAGAAATGAGCTAGTCCCTACTGTGCCAGGATCAAATCAAATGATATATGAAAAGCTCCATAAAGTTTGGTTCACAAGAAGTGCTTAATGTGTTTGGTAATTTGCCTTGCTAAAGTTCTTCCACTAGGTTCACAACCAGTCAAATGTCCTATCAGTTCCCAAACATTCTGTGTCTATTCCAAGCTGTGTAACTTTACTCATGCTGCTCTCTTTGCTTGGAATCCTCTTTCAAGGGCTCACTCAAGTGAATCACCCCCTCAGGAAGACTCCCTCAGTACTGCCTCTTCTGCTTTAATTTCTCCTTTCTCAGGTTCAGAGCAGTGAATGAGCTCTTGACATGACTCATCTAGTGTCACAAATACCCCCTCTGCACTGGATTTTAAGATACTTTGGGAGGAGATTCCATACCAGAGTTAAACACTGAATAATTTCATATAATAGGCACTTAGTAGTCACCAGCTTTTTATAACCTTGGCAATAGCTAGGAAGTGGATAAGTTCAGTTGTGTAGCATTTCTGGAAGCAAGAGTATAAATGCCAGCCTTCATCCAGAGTCAACCCACAGACCCAATTTTATTTGATGAAAATCGGACTTTCAAATGTTGTAAATAAATAAAGACTACGTGCTTTCAAGTCATTATTGGTGGAAACTTTTCTCCCTGACTCCTTCTTGTTTTCAGGCAGAGACCTCTGGTAGTATGCCTCACCCCTTGCCCCATTTTCTTTCTACAAATTAGGAGTAACTGACTTGCCTGGTGGGTGGTGGTAATTTATGGAGTTCTATAAAGAATGAAGATCAGGGATTTTCTTTCCTGATGCCCTGAACCAATGCAAACCAGGGATCCAGGCAAATGGAACTCGTCTAAACACCACAACTTCCTGCCCTTGAAGTGTGCTGTCCCAAGGGTTATCATCCAATGGGAGAGGGGCAGATGTGGAAAAGTGTCAATGAATCATTTCTAAACCACTTTCCCCAAAAGCTTCATGGGGTGGGGGGAAGAGCAATGACTTTAAATCTTTCAATCTGTATCTCCCTAACCATGCTGAGCTCTCGACCAAATTCAGACGGAGGAAAAGAGTATCAAATTAGCAGTTTTAAACCCTAACAAGTTGCATCTATGACTTTTACATCTTCTATATCCTCTTCGCCCCCAGAGACTTCTGAACAAAGTACCACAATTTTTAAAAAGACAGGATCTAACCCTGGATTTGCATGACCCTGCCTTCCTCCTTATCCTAATCGCAGCCCTTCTAAATTATAAGCCTTCTTCTCAGGGTGCTTCCGAATAATACGTAAGTGAAAGGCTCAAGAAAGCATGAGCCAAAACTGCCAAACTATAGTGCCCCGTCACTCTGGTAAGAGAAGGGTTTTTTATGCCAGCATTTAAGCACAGGATGTAATGAAGACCAGAGGCCTTTTTTAGAGCTGGACTGGCAGAGAGGGTTCTTACTAAGCTGGGATTGCTAAATCTGGAAGGTAGGACTCGGGGGAAGTCACCAGGCATCTTCTCCATGATTTGAAAAGGGCTTGTTTATAGAACAAAGCCTAACAGAGACCAGAGACCTAACAGAGACCTATCAGAGATAAAAGTTCACTAGAATAAGAGATTCCAGAGGTACAAAGAACCCTTCCAGGATGTGAGGCTCTAGTTCTTTCAGCAGCAATTCCTTCAGGCATGTGAGATATTGTAGCGATAAGAGCCATCGCATTTCCTTTCTGCCCAAGGTAATTTGAATTGAACTTTTTTCACATGTCCAAAAGAATCTTCATCAATTTTAGGATTTCATCATTAAATGTTGGAGGCGCCTGGATGGCTCAGTGAGTTATGATCCCAGGGTTATGATCTCAGCTCAGGTCATGATCCCAGGGTCTTGCAAAGAGTCTGCTTCACCCTTTCCTTCTCCCTCTGCCCCTTCCCGCACTCAAACTCTTTCTCTCCCAAGTAGGTAAGTAAAATCTTTAAAAAATAAATAAATAAAAGTTCTTTAAGGTATCACTTAAAAAAAAAAAAAGGCATTTTCTTTTCCTGAACTCTTTTAGCTGGTCTAATGCCTAGAACCTTCAGTTCCAAGATGGCAGATGCTCCTACAAAGAAAGTTAATTATTGTCCCATGACAAATGAAAAAATATTTAATAGCTTGACATATGTCCAGTGATCCAAGACACCTGAGGAACTACTATAAACTATTAAAAGTTTCCATTTAAAAACAGCACCAAGTGAAGTTAGGAACCAGATGAAGTTTGTCATTAGTGTCCTAAAACTTCTTTCCAAATTCTTCGATGTACTTCCAATCAAGCCTCATAAACTCTGTGTCTCAAAACTTTCCTTAATATGCCTGGTTTTAGGAGAAGCTATGGAATAATAAGATGACTACAGGATATGTAGAATTCTTCCCCCAAAGTGTCCAGGAAGCTTAATAAAGCTAGTAGCAGAGAAATCCTACTTTACATGAACCCTATTGAGAAAATTTGTCTCATAAAATGTCAGACACCTATTTCTTCAGGGAAGCTAGAACTCAGAGATAATGTGGTTACAGAGAAACTCTTCCTCCAAGGGTTCTTGGCTATGCCTGGGTTCTCTCAGTAAGGTGATTCTGTAGGCCTACACAGATAATAGGGCACTCAGCCTAGATGCATCACAGAAGATGAAGCCTCATTTATTTTTTAATGACCATAAAGTAAGATTGCTTATAATGACTTTTCTTTTAAAACAATAAGATTAATTTATTTCAGTTAGAGAGAGAGAGTGCACAGTAGGGAGGGGCTGAGGAAGAGGGAGAAAGAAACCCAAACAGACTCCCCACAGGGGTTTGATCTCAAGACAGTGAGATCAGACCTGAGCCAAAACCAAGAGTGGGAGGGACACTTAACTGACTATACCACCCAGGCAACCTCCAACTTTTTACCATAACAGTATTTAACACATAACTTGAGAAAAATATTTTGAACATGTGTTATTCTTTCTCTAAGTAATTTTGAAGTTTGGAGAATTTTATGTCACCTAAAAAGTGTTCTAGGGGCGCCTGAGTGGCTCAGTGGGTTAAAGCCTCTGCCTTCAGCTCAGGTCATGATCCTAGGGTCCTGGCATCGAGCCCCGTATCAGGCTCTCTGCTCAGCGGGGAGCCTGCTTCCCCCTCTTTCTCTGCCTGCCTCTCTGCCTACTTGTGATCTCTGTCTCTCAAATAAATAAAATCTTAAAAAAAAAAAAGATAAAAAGTATTCTAATAATTAAAAGTGTTCTAATCTCTTTGGAAATACTCCATTCCTGATTAGCCTGAAAATTTGAGACTTAAATGGGTCAATTAACATTTTCATCATTCACTGAACCAATATTTATTGAGCACCTACAATACACTAGGTTCCATGCTAGTTGCTGCATGAGATTAAAGGTACATAAACTACCATCTCCGTAGCCATTTAGATAGAAAATATTGCTTGTAATGACTTTAAGTGGTCTTAGATAGCTAGAAATCTATAAATTTTTATTTAAAAATGCTTAAATTTTGTTTAAAGAGAGAATGTTGTTTCGCACTGCCACCCATAGATCTCAGCAGAACGGGGTCCAGAGCAATTCTGTGCTCATTGCTAGAGTAAGTCCTAGGGAACTTCGTAAGACACATGTCTTCCTGGTAGCTCCAACTGTGGGGCAAACAAAGGATTAGGGCTTAAAGGCTGGAATCATGGGACTCGGTCTCTAAAAACTGCAAGTGACAAAGGAGGGCTGTTGTGTAGGTTGTGCCCTGGTGAGATGGTGCTGAAATCTGTCATTTAATTTCTAACCAACCTGGGTATCCTGGCACCACTTTCTAATTGTCCACCCAGTGGAGGATCCCTTTCACAACTTGTCCAGGAAAAAAACGGGATATACTAGAGGATGCCCTAGAAAGTGACAGACCCAGGGTTTGAAGTTTCTGCTCTCAAAAACACAAGCAAAGTTGAAGATGAAAGTAATTTGCTGATCAGCTGACCTTAAAATAGGAAGAGTCTCCTGGACTATCACAAAGATCCTTTCAGAAGAGACCTGGTGAAAAAGAATCCTATAGTTAAAAAGGCAAGGGAATGGGGCGCCTGAGTGGCTCAGTGGGTTAAAACCTCTGCCTTCAGCTCAGGTCATGATCCCAGGGGCCTGGGATCCAGGCACGCATTGGGCTCTCTACTCGGCAGGGAGCCTGCTTCCTCCTCTCTCTCTGCCTGCCTCTCTGCCTACTTGTGATCTCTGTCTGTCAAATAAATAAATCAAATTAAAAAAAAAAAGGCCAGGGGAAAAGGGAAATTAAGTTAGGTAAGTATAAGTAAGGTCATAACCATAAGTGACTCTTAATCTCACAAAACAAAGTGAGGGTTGCTGGGGGGAGGGGGTTTGGGAGAAGGGGGTGGGATTATGGACATTGGGGAGGGTATGTGCTTGGGTGAGTGCTGTGAAGTGTGTAAACCTGGTGATTCACAGACCTGTACCCCTGGGGATAAAAATATATGTTTATAAAAAAATAAAAAATTAAAAAAAAAAAACTTACACCTAGAAAATCCCAATTATCATAATATTTTTAATAAAAAGAAATTAGAAAAGCATATGTATTTTCTAACTTGTAAAAACTTCATAGGCATGTGGCTTTTCCCTGTGTTGAAAATTATATATATACACATATGTGTATATGTATATGTGTATGTATAATCATATGTATAATTGTAGTATATATAATTATATTAGAATTATATATAATATGATACATATCTCAGATCGTGCTATATGTTAGCCAATTTCTATGGTTAAGTAAAATAGTCAACTAATAAATCAGGTTTTGTTTTTACCATTTATAGAGGATTAGCATGTATTCAATGAAGTACAAAATATATGCTAAACATGAGTGGAAGAAATCTAAGGTATATGAACTGAACTTATAGAACCGTACTGATATTTTTCTACCCATACAGCCACTAATGTCTTCAATAAGGCTTATTGATTTAGAGAAAACACTTGACACCATTATACTACATTATGCTTAGCCTCTTCTAACACATTTTGTGTAGGGGAGAGCTTCGTCTATAAACTGTGTCACAGTAGAGTAATGTGGACACATTCCTACCTATCCTGAAGTAATTACAGTAATAATGCACTGAGGGCTCTGAATTCATTCAGAACAGTTGCTTCCTCCTCCCAACCCCAGCCAAGCCCTGGCCTGCTATACTATGATGAAAATAATATTCCTAGACCCATCTCAGACCCTTGTTTCAGAGAAGGACAATGTGGTATAGGAGAACTAAGAGACTGAAATCATTAAAGATGGGAGGAGAGCGCCTTGATGGCTCAGTGGGTTAAGGGTCTGACGCTTCTGCTCAGGTTATGATCTCTCTTGGGTCGTGAGACCCAAGGAGCAGTGGGCTCCTTGCTCAATGACTTCCCTCTGCCGTTCCCCCCCCCCCACTCATGCTCTCTCTTCTTTTTCTCTCTCTCAAATAAATAAATAAAACTTTTGTAGCAACAGGGACGGGACTGGAGGAGATTATGCTGAGTGAAATCAGTCAAGCAGAGAGAGTCAGTTATCATATGGTTTCACTTATTTGTGGAGCATAACGAATAGCATGGAGGACATGGGGAGTTAGAGAGGAGAAGGGAGTTGGGGGAAATTGGAAGGGGAGGTGAACCATGAGAGACTATAGACTCTGAAAAACAATCTGAGGGGTTTGAAGGGGCTGGGGGGGGGTGTTGGGAGAACCAGGTGGTGGGTATTATAGAGGGCACGGATTGCATGGAGCACTGGGTATGGTGCAAAAACAATGAATACTGTTATGCTGAAAATAAATAAAAAATAAATTTAAAAAAAAAAACTTTTTAAAAAATCCGGGCACCTGGGTGGCTCAGTGGGTTAAAGTCTCTGCCTTCAGCCTGGGTCATGATCTCAGGGTCCTGGGATTGAGCCCCGCGTCGGGCTCTCTGCTCAGAGGGGAGCCTGCTTCCCTTCCTCTCTCTCTGCCTACTTGTGATGTCTCTCTGTCAAATGAATAAATAAATTAAATATTTTTAAAAAAATCATTAAAGATGGGAGTTGTAGGGGTGCCTGGGTGGCTCAGTGGGTTAAGGCCTCTGCTTTCAGTTCAGGTCATGGTCCCAGGGTCCTGGGATAAAGCCCCACATCGGGCTTTCTGCTCAGCAGGGAGCCTGCTTCCTCCTCTCTTTCTGCCTGCCTCTCTGCCTACTTGTGATCTCTGTCAGATAAATAAATAAAATCTTTAAAAAAAAAAAAAAAGATGAGAGTGTACAATGATACTTAGGAAAGTATCATTTGCTTTGACTTCGGAAAATGTTTATAAATCTAAATGTGTACCTTTGCTATGAACAGACATTCCACTCTAAATTATATATGCAAGAGAAACAAAAACATATAGCCACACAAGGACTCGTAGTGGTTTAATTCATAATGGTCAAAACCAGGAAACAGGCATCCATCAACAAAAGATAAACAAATGAGAGTCATTACATTTGAGGTAGTACTCAATAGTGAAAATACATGAGCTACTGATATGGTATCATGCTCAAAAACATGCTCAGTGAATATCTTACAAAGAGTGTCGATATGAATGATGCCATTTGCAGGAAATTCTAGAACAGCACAACTAATCATGAAAAAAATCAGAACAGTGGGGTGCAACTAGGGATTGACTGGGAAAGGGCCCAAAGGAAATTTCTGGGTGATGGGAACTGGTTTGGGTTACACAGCACTATGCATTTGTCAAAAAAGTTCAGAAGAGAATTTTATTATCTATAATTTTACCTCAAAAAATCAAATACTAAATTCTAGTGTCTGTTTTGTTAAAGTACTCAGTAGATAAGGAGTGTTGATTGGTATCTGTACCAGAAAAAAATTTTTTTTAAAGATTTTATTTATTTATTTGACAGAGAGAGATCACAAGTAGGCAGAGAGGCAGGCAGAGAGATGGTGGGGAAGCAGGCTCCCTGCTGAGCAGAGAGCCTGATGCAGGGCTCGATCCTAGGACCCTGAGATCATGACCTGAGCCGAAGGCAGTGGCTTAACCCACTGAGCCACCCAGGCGCCCCTGTACCAGAAAATTTAATTTTAAAATGCATCAAAAAATATAGGATGGATTGATGGATGGATACAGCCTCAATTTTTAAAAGCAACAATTAATGGGTATCAAACAACCACAATGAAGTAACGAATCAAAGGAGCAATTTTTAGTCAGAATTTCAGTATTCACCAATCCTATTTGCCTTCGTACTGCTGATTGTTGGAACTGCAGCCGGTCTCAAATGGTAGCCCACCTGCTGTGTGGATACCAACATCCACTCAAGGAGCTTTATACCTTGAGTATCAATCAGTCTCCCAACACTCAAGAATCACCCCAGGTTAAGGAGGAAGAATTACTCAGCTAATGGAGAATGAGAATTTACCAAACTAAAAGGAACCATTCTCAAATTTCAAACTTCTTTTAAGTTAGGATAAGATAGTCCCCGAGTCCTTTAGAACTGATTTTTAAAACAAAGGCCTGGCTCATAAAAAATTATGCGATATTAAGACGATCTTATTTATCTCCTTGAGAGAGCTTAGGACTTCCCCCTTGAATGCTTGTCATCCTGAGTACTGAGAGGACATTGTTAAGATATCCTTTAGCATATGCATCTCAACATTTGAATTTTTTTTTGTACTCTGCACATGATACAAACTTCACCTAGTTATAGGAAATTCATCTAACCTTTTTTCTTTCTTTCATTCATTTCACACAAATTAGGACTGCAAACTTTATGACTTTGCCTTCTTTAGGATTTATTTTATTCCAGAATGTAGAGAATGACTACTTGTGTCATGCAGAATCCAAACAACCCCATCTGGGACAATGAGTAAAATAATTTTATGAATGATTAGAATTTGTTCTCGCATATGCCCTTCACCTTCAGTATTTCTTGCTTCTCCGAGGTAGAGCAGGACAGAAACTGCTGGGGTTTTCTCTTTCCACAACCCAATTCCTTAATAATGTCTCATAATCATCACAATTCTATTTCCTTTCGTAGGAAATAGAGACTACAAAACCTTCTTGTCAAAAGGAACCCAATCCTCCAATATAATCCCACAATTCAGAGTTTGTCCAAAACTAAGGATCTATTTTTATAACTCCTAAAATGAACCCAGGATGAAGATTAGAAATAGAATTATTTCTTTGCCTTATGCTATTTTGAAGAATTATTTTTTTTTTTGTCTCTAAGGATTTATCTCAAGGGCAAACAAAACTGAAAGTTAAAATAAAGTGGCACAATGAAATATCACCTCACGCCAGCCACAATGGCTAAAATTAACAATTTAGGAAACAACAGGTGTTGGCAAGGATGCAGAGAAAGGGAGACCCTCTCATGCTGTTGGGGAGAACACAAGCTGGTGCAGCCACTCTGGAAAACAGTACAGAGGTTCCTTAAAAAGTTGAAAATAGAGCTACCCTATGACCCAGCAATTACACTACTGGGTATCTACCCCAAGGATACAAATGTTGTGATCCAAAAGAGCACCTGCACGCCAGTGTTTATAGTAGCAATGTCCACAAGAGCCAAACTATGGAACAAGCCCAGATGTCCATGGACAGATGAACAGATGAAGAAGATGTCATATACATACATACAATGGAATATTACTCAGCCGTAAAAAGAATGAAATCCTGCCATTTGCAGCAACGTGGATGGAACTAGAGTTTGTGCTAAGCAAAATAATTAGAATTTGTTCAAAGCAAAATAAGCCAGAGAGAGACAAATCACATGATTTCATTCATATGTGGAATTTAAGAAACAAAACAGATGAAACATAGGGGAAGAGAAAAAAATAATAAAATAAGATAAAATTAAAGGGTAGCAAACCATAAAGGACTCTTTCCCACAGACAACAAACTGAGGGTTGCTGGAGGGGAGGAGGGTGGGGGAATGGGCAACTGGGTGATGGCCATAAAGGAGGCACTTGATGTAATGAACACTGGGTATTATATGCAATTGATGAATCACTAAACTCTGCCCCAGAAACTAAAAACGTACTATATGTTAGCTAAATTGAATTTAAATTAATTTAAAAAAAACAGCAATAACAACAAAGTGGTAGATACAAATTTGATAGCTCTTACTGTTCTTCAGAGGTGGCTAAAACTAAAGAAATGTCCCTGAATTCAACTAGCTGTTTTCCTTCTATAAAACAGCCTGCTCAACAGATATGTAACATTTCCCAGAAACTTCTTTTAAGATTTGATTTATTCAAAATACGCTTTAGCCTCAGATATTCAAGAAAATGACACTGATACTGAAAGCTCCATGTAAATTATCAGAGGGTCAGAGAACCTAGCTTCATGCTAACCTTCCTTATCCTTGAATCAGAAAATGTTCCAAACATAAAACCTTTTCCACTTTTAATCCATGAATCTAAGCAAATGTGCTGACTGAACTGTAAATTAGTTGGATGCTGTCAGTGCCCCATTGGCCATGCAATTTTGAACCCCAAATGCTAGCCGTGTGCAATGAATTTTCCAGAGCCAATATGATGGATACAAACCTCTTTACCAGCTTACAGGACTAATAACTCCTTTATTTGAGCACAAGTATGAGAGTGTTATGTGTGGTGTGCAGAAGAAAAAGTGTTAACAAAACAGATTACTGGGAGTTAAGCACATCTTACTTCTTTTTTTTTTTTAACCATACCCTTTATTTTAACTGTTTAGAACTAACCAACCCTGCAAGCAAACCTAAACTCAAATGCCATAAGACTTCACTGGCTCACTATTCAAAAAGTATTTATTGAGGTCCTATTTTGTACCAGGACCAGAGGAAACAACTACTGAAGATATATTTGCAGCCTTACAAAGTAATGATCACAGTGTATGATCAGCTGGTAGAGCACAGCAAGGATTTTGATATTTATCCTCTCTTGCATTGAAATTCTTCATGGTAAAAATCAACAGAAAAACATTTTGGTAAGACATCTCTAAATTCTCTTACAAAGCTGAAATTCTGTGATCTTATAAATTTATTATATTTTCTCAACTGTACTAGATTTTTTGAAATTGGAGGAAGAGTGAGAAGCCCAGTTTAATATAGTTGAAGTTCATTTGCTGTATGAATTGAAGAATAACAAGAAAATAAATCTCAACACCTTTACCGTAGCAACCCAGCCCACATGTAGTCTTCAGAAATGTCGAGTTTTAATTTCCTTTAATTTCCTAATGGCTCCACTACTTTCTATTTCAGCTTCCAGCTCTGTGACTTTGCTTTCTTTCAATGGCTTTTGCATGTGGTGGTCTTGGCAACCCTATGGGGTCTGCTAATTGCTTTCATTTTGTGAGTCTCTGTGCTTCTGAGTTGTTTACCATTTGTGTGTCTCACCTTTGAATCGTTTAAGGAGATCTTCCAGGTCCAGTCTCCTCTCTCTGATGCAGAACATTCTGTTTCCTGAGGTTCTCACATCATGCCACGTCACCCACAGATCATTGGTTGGGACAGTGCTGCCCTTCTCTGATGCAGGTGCTAATCCATGGTCCAGTCAACTGTGCTCCCAAACAGAGTCTCCTGTACGGCCAGGATAAGAAACCACTATGCCTGTGTCCTTTGGAAACAAAACATGGAGGTAGTTGGTATTAAAACAATTATTTAATGGATCTGGACACCATAAGTTTCTCAGACTGTATCTAGACCATCATCAATGTAAATCTCATCTGGTATATACATAAGGATAAAATTCAGAAAAACTGGCTGGGCCATCTCTATAGTAATGGCAAACTAAGGAAGACTTCATCTCTAAGTCAGAACACCACCTGGAAAATGTTCCATGTAAAAGCATAAGTTAAAAGAAAAAAAATTTTAAGACTCACACTTTGCTTTTTCAAATTATGAACTCAAAGTTTCTAATAAAAATATAGACATAGTTTCTGATGAAAAATCTAAATGTTAAAAAAATATATCTAGCCACAAAGATCAGAAACATTTATCAGAGGGGCTTATGTTTCTGATAAATATTTAAGTGTGTAAGGCAGAACCACTGAGAACAATAAATACTTTACAGCTGGCACTTTGTCAAACCTATAAGTGGCTCTGCCTTAGAATTTTACATCATCACTGAATTTACAGTCACTTGATAAGTGGAACAGGACAAGAATTACTTCTTTCTAAATCTAAACCAGGTAATAAATCTAACATCAGGATTCTTCTTATTGTCTGTTATCATCTGATGACAATGCCTTTTACCTTCATTGTCCTGGCAGAAATATGCTATGTAAAATTATAATGTCATATCACTCATAGTGATTTAACACTATCCAGCCCATACCATTTTAATCAATCAAAATTGTCGCTTTTTAGTGTAATGATTTCGTGGTGAATTCCCTGTGTTTAATATGATATATAGTCCTATCTACCCATTGATTTACTATTCTCTTCCAAAGTCTAACAGCTTGGGAAGCTGTTCTTGCTTTTGGACATCTTTGGAATTAGCAAACAAGAATAACTTGCAGTAATAAAAATGCTAATTTCCATGGCACAATGAAAGCTGAAAAAATATCTCAAGTGATAGTAGCTGCACTACTTTTAAGTGCAAATAAAGGATGGTTTTGTGAACTAAAATCACAGAAGACCTGGCGCTTTCCTCTCTGTGTCCACATACGATCAAGGTATCTGTAATACTATAACCACATACCTCAATACCTGATTGTTCCCTTATACCATCAAGAAAACTCAGGAACACACAAAGTATTCCCCTTTGTTAAATGCAGGCATCCATGGCACAAATTTGTTCTTCAAAAAAAAAAAAAATTGCAAGATAGTTTAAAGTGATTTTTATTAATATTTTTAAATCTTTTCAACTAGAGATAAGCTAATAAAAATCAATCCAAGTTCCTATTCCTCAACGATATTATGCATTTAGGATTGGCTACAATGCAGTAACAATCAACCACCAAATCTCAGTGGCCAAAACTATAATTTCTGGCTCATGCTATGTACCCCAAACAGATCCACAGATAGTCCTTTAGGGACTCCATGGCTCAGGGACCCACGCTACAGACTCCACATAGGTCACCAGAGAGTGACAGAGGGAGCCCGGTTTACGAAGGCTCTACCATCTTATGTCTGCACCATCTGGAATATGTAGCCTCCTGAGACACCATAGAAGGGAAAGAGAGTGCTGCGGGTCCCGAGCCAGTGATTACATGACTGAATTACTAGTCTCTTGTGCTCATAGCCCATTGGCCAGAACGAGTTACATGGCTCTTCCCAATTGCAAGGATGACAGAAAACATCATCCTTCTGTGTGCCTGGAAAGAGAAAATAGGATAGGGATGAGCCTAAGAAATCTAAAACTTATAGATTTTTAAAGAATGAAAAATTTCCAAGTTTATTATAGGCAACTCTCCTTGATCCTCCTTGTAGAATCTTGAATATCACGTACTTCCTCTGGAATTTATAATGTTATGCATTTTCAGACAAAGTTACCTGTACGACAATAAATAAATGAACAACTGATTCCATTATTTAAGTTGCCATATATATTTAAAAGAGAAAGCAAATATTTTGCCTATGGTTTAAGCTAATGAAAGTGCCTATCTTTAAATTTTATAAACCTTACTCCAACTGGCAAAGCAACAAAAGTAATTTAAAATACAATTTTTCATTCTGATGCCCAGTCATTCCAATTCTGGCTTGTTGAAGCACAAACACGGATTTTAAGCACAAAAAATATTAATAGAAATCTAAGATTCCAACATACTTCATTTAATAGCAGCAGTAAGTTGAACTTTTTCAAACTTGTTAAAGCTCCCTACTGTTACTGCTTCCTCCAGCCAGGCCAGGTGCTGTCACTGCAGTTCCCAGTGAGCAGAATCAAGAGATCCTGGGTTGAGCTGGTTTTCCAAGGCCCACCCTAGGCTGATGGGAGAGAAGAATATGAGAGTTCATTTATTCATTCAACAAAAAAATTGTTAAATACCTATGATGCAACAAGCATCTGCCATACTCTGAGAATACAGCAATAATTGAAATAAACTATACCACCCCCCAAAAAAAAAAAATTCTTCTTGGACTTCACACGCTAGTGAGAGGGAAGCACAAACAAGATTAAAGGGAGCCATAGAACAAGCAAGCAAATAAATGAGGAGGAAAATTCCAAGTAATGGTTCATGCTATAAAAATAAATTCAAATGAAAGGATAGAGACAGGCGTAGAGTTTGGAGCTACTTTGGAGTGGATGGACAGAAAAGATCTCTGGGGATGTGACACTTGAGCTGAGAGAAGGAGGGTATGGAGGAGCCAAGACAGAGAATTTGGGGTTGGAAAAAACCTAGAGGCAAAAATCCTAAGGCAAGGAAAAAACTTGACACAAGACAGGAAAACTACCAGGGCCATAGTGGTAGGAAATGAAGAAAAGTGGTAGATGGGCGAAATCAAAACAGGATCAGAGAAAAAGAAGAACACAGTCCCCAGATTTTCAAACCATTAATGTGGTATAGAACAGAAAATTTCATGTGGCGATTAATAGTTGTTACTAAGCAAGTTCAGGAGGATTGACAGGACAACAGAGAACATAAAAATTCATCCTCCAATTCCAAAAAGCATTCTATAAGAGGTTTAAGTAGTTAAAATGACTGAGTGATCAGAATAAACTGGAGGGCTGTGAAGGAAGGAATAAGAGATTGAATCTGTCTTGAGAAATCCACAACTGAATGCAAAAAGCAGAGGATAAGTTACTCGAGAATGAATCAAGGACTTATTTAAAAAATTTAACTAAGTACAAATTAACATGAGACAAATTATATTTCAAGAACAAAGGAGTCATAAACAAGTGACATACTCGGGAAAAAGAGTTAACTTTAGAGTTTTCAAGTAGAGGCCAGATTTAAGATTTACTTCTGGAATGCCAAAAAGTATCAAAGCAAGGCATTCCATGTGGAGGGAAAGAAGTGTGCTAAGTGTGCAAAAATGATCCGTGTTTTGTTACATAACAAAGCACCATAAAATCCAGTGGCTTAAGGCTTTTTCTCTACAATAAGAGAGTACTTATTGTACTCTCTCACAGTTCAGTGGATTGACTGAACTCTGCTGGGTGGTGCTTACTTGGGTTCTCCAGAGCGATTAATACAATGGCTAAGGCTCAGCTGAGCAGCTTATTCAAGATGGCAAGTGATTCCGGGTCTTGGAGGGAGCTCAGTTGAAGTGCTTACCTGGAATGCCTACAAGTGCCCTTTCTGCATTGCCTAGACTTCTCATAGCAGCAGCTAATTTCTGAGACAGGACGTCTTTTAAGCAATCACTACAATAGAGCAAAGCAGAAGTCCCACATAATCTAGCCTCAGAAGTCCCATATAATCCCATATAATCATTTTCACTGCATTCTATTAGTCAAGTAAGTCACGAAGATCAACCCAAATTTAAGGGGAAGGAAACAAAACTGTATCCTTTGACAGGAGCAGGTATACTTGTGTAAAGAAGAACAGAATTCAAAAGGACCATATTTTACCGTCTATCACAGTCTATCCTAGGGCCACCAAAATTCATGCCTCTCCCACTCACTCAACACTCCCAAAATTTTTGTACCACTATATCATCAGTCTCAGTCTCCAAGATCTTGTCATTTCAGTCAGGTCCAGGTGCAGATGTGCTACGTTTCCTTGAGTTTAGTTCCTCAAGTATGGTTCCTACCAATCTGAAGGCTGTTAACTGAAGAGACTAATTATCTGCCATATACACACCCCACATACTGATGAGAAAACTCAGGATAACTGAAGTAGATACCGCTTTTCACAAAAAGACAAAATGGAAAACAAACAGCAGGTCCACAAGCAGCTCTGAAATCCATTTGGGTGTATGTTGCTAGTTTCTTGATAATTGCACAGTCATGCTTCTTGGGAATCTTGGGAATTTTGGCTGCTCCTTCTGAGATGTTAGTTCTGCCCTCTGAGTCATCCTATCCCCTTGAGAAAGAATAGACATGCCTGTAATATGTAGTTTTGTTCAGCCTGCCTCCTCCAGGTTAAGGAAACAACACCTTTTCATTTTATACTATCTCATCCTTTGCATACCAAGCTTACATAATTCCTTTAAAAGTTTTGTGTACTTCCTATGTGCCAAATCATAATCCACTCCATTCAACAAAAGTTATACCTCTACGTCTTCCCAAAAAATACATGCCCTAAACACCAAGGTTCCACAGGACAATAACCTTAAGATAGGTTGAAGCCCTGGGACCCTAGGTGGCTCAGTTAGTTAAGTGTCCCAACTCTGGATTTCGACTCAGGTCATTACCTCAGGGTTGTGAGAGCAAACCCCACATCAGCCTCCACGGTGGGTATGGAGCCTGGTTAAAATTTTTTCTCCCCCTTTGACCCTCCCCACCTCTAAAAAAAGAAAATACTTTGAAGCCTTGTATCATTGAAAATATCTAAAAATTGGGCATCTAGGAGGCTCAGTTAGTTAAGCAACTGCCTTCAGCTCAGGTCATGATCCTGGAGTCCCAGGATTGAGTTCCGCATTGGGCTCCCTGTCCAGTGGGGGGTCTGCTTCTCCCTCTGACCCTCCCCTCTCTTGTGCCTTCTCTCACTCTCTCACTTTCTCAAATAAAATAAATCTTAAGGAAGAGAGGGAGGAAAGAAGGGAGTAAATATCTAAGTAAATACCTAAGTAAATATCTGAGTCAGGGTAAAATCCTTCAGGGTCTTTATTTTCTAGCAGAGAAAGCATACCAGGATATTCTTAGAAGCCTGCTAAGCACACTGTTAATTTTTCCTCAGGTCACAACAAAGGGTCACACAAGCATACTCTAAAAATCTGCATTTGTACCATCGTAGATTTGATCTTTGCTCAGATGTCACCACTGACTGAGAATCTTGTGTTGGGAGACTCTAAAGGTGAGAAACTTTTTTTTTTTTAATACAGAATACCATGACTGCTGTTTATTTCAACTTTCATTAAATCCATTCCTTAAGTCTTAACATTCTATTCAAAACAGTTTCTTCTTGAGTTCATATCTCTCTTCTCATTTCGCTTTATCACCGGCAAACACACATACACACAAAAACCTATTTGGCAATATCTAAATATATTCAGCCAGATTCCTAAGTTCATTAGTTACATATATCCTAACATAATATCTGCTGCTTCACTGTTGCCCCCAAATCTCATTTACATTTCTCTTTTGGCAACCCTAACCCAAAACCACAAAGGGAAAAGAACAGTGGGAAAGAAGCCAAGCTTAGTTGACACAATACAAAAAACCATAATAGTTATAGAAGCCGCAAACATGATTTCCCCCCTTTGTTATAAGTTTATCCCTCTTTTTCTACAAACACTGTGAAAATTAAAATCTTCATATTCCATAACTAATTGTGATTTTTTTAACATGCTAGTAATTTTAAGGAAATTAGGAAAAAACATGAACATTTGCTGCAATATGTAATCACTTAGTATCTTCCTGTGCACCTGTAAGACCCTTCCATTTCCCTCTTCTCATTTCTCAGGTCTGACTGCTCGTCATTCAGAAATCCTTCAGCAGTTTTTGCTCTGCTTATGTAATTATAAATGTTCTTTGTAAATGAAATTTAATCAATATAGAAAAGCAAATGAAGCAAAAATGAAGCAAAAAGCATTAAATTCCTCAACACTGCAACATCCACTATCAACACTTTCAGCGTCAACCTCCCATAGTTTTTTTAATGCACGTGTGTGCTCACGCACACACGCACACACACACACACACACACAAACACACTCTTACCTCTTTCAGGGTAATTTTTATTGTAATCAACTCTTATTAACTCTTTCTTTATCTGTGTGTTTGTTTTTCTTTTCTTCTCTCTACCTATCTATAAATCATTATATCTCCATCAAGGTAATCAACATTAGAAACCTAGAATATAGTTTTCTGTGACTTTCACTGTGCATGTGTATATGTGTGCATGGTTTACTGTGATTTATCTTTACTTTTTGAAAATCTCTCCAACTCAGTTTCTCAAAAAGTTAAAAATAGAACTACCTCAAGATCCAGCAAATCACACTACTAAGTATTTACCAAAAAAAAAAAACAAAAATACTAATTCAAAGAGATACATGCACCCCAATGTTGACAGCTGCAATATCTACCATAGTCAAATTAAGGAAATAACCTGTGTCTATCAACTGATGAATAAATAAAGATGTCTCTCATATATATATATACACATATATATAAATTTTTTTTACTCAATCATATAAAAGAATAGAAAGAATGAAATCTTGCTATTTACAATGACATGGATGGAGCTAGAAAGTATTATGCTAAGTGAAATAAGTCAGAGAAAGACAAACACGATATGATTTCACTCATACATGGAATTTAAGAAATAAAACAAAGGAGGAAAGGTGGAAAGAAGAGAGGGTGCCAAACCAAGAAACAGAATCTTAACTACAGAGAACAAACTGATGGTTACCAGAGGGGAGGTGGGTGGGAGATAAGTGAAACAGGTAATGGGGATTAAAGAGGGCACTTGTGGTGAGCACAGGCTGATGTATGGAAGTGTTGCATTACTTCATTGTACACCTGAAACTAATATTTTGCTCTATGTTAACTGGAATTTAAATAAAAACTTGAAAGAAGGAAAGGAAGAAAGGAAGGAACAAACGAAGGAAGGAAGGAGGAGAGGAGAGGAGAGGAGAGGAGAGGAAAGGAAGAAAGAAAGAAAGAAAGAAAGAAAGAAAGAAAGAAAGAAGAAAGAAAATAAGTCTCTCCAACTCGACTGGTAGAAGGTAGAGAGTCAACTTACCTCAATGAATTAATAATATATAAATCTTTACTCCTGTTCAGTTTTATCTTGTGTATGACAAAAGGAATAAAGAGCCCATTTTACTTTCCTCCAAATGAATAACCAATTGTATTCACACTGATTACACAAAAAAAAGTTGTTTCCATAAAATTTCCATATATTAAATCCCTTGTATACTAACTTGAACTCTCTATTTTATTCTTCTAGCATATATATATATATTTATTTTTATTTATTTATGAATATACTAATACGCTATTATTTGTTAAATATAGATTAATATTTCAATACCTATCAAGACATAGTTAATGTCACTCCTTATTTTTTCCTAACTTTTTTGGCCAACCTTGTTGTTCATTCTTTTACATTTAAATGGTATCATTTTGTCCAAAGTGTTTTAAAAATATTGAGATTATAGTTGGAATTATATTAAATGTATGTATGAATCTGGTATTATTGACATTCTAATATTATTGAGTCTTCCCAGCCAAAAGCATGGTATCTTCCAGACTGGTTAATGTACTTAGGTAGATTTTATAGTTTTCTTCATATAGGTATAGTTTCCTTCTTTATAAGTTTATCTCTAACATTTATAGTTTTCTTACTTAATGTGGTAGTGAAGAGCAAACAAGCCTAAGTTATAAACTTCATTTTTTTTAGCTCTTGGATAAGCAGTATGAGCCATGACCAAGTTCTTAACCAGAATTTTATTAAAGACCTGAGCTAGTGCGACCCCTGCATTAACAAAGACAATTGTCTCATTTGTTGACCAGTTACATCAGGCCAGCAAAAAGCATGAGTGAACCAGAGCAAATTCATGGTCACTAACAGATACACACACACACACAAAGAGCACAATATTTACTCCATGGATTTGATAGGAACATTTTACAAGGAGCCAATTTATTTAAATATATATATATATATATATATTTTTTTTTTTAATGATTTAAAATAAAATGCTAACTGGAGGCAAGGGCAAAAAAACCCAATCTGCAAATTTACAGATTTACATTTCACACAAACTGTCTCTTCAGCAAACTGCCTCTGTCTTAATTGGAAATCACATTAATAACAATAGTAACATTAATAGTAACATTAATAATGAGTAATTAATAGTAACATTAATAATGAGTAATGAAAGAAAATGTTGGTTCTCTACCTCAGATATCAAGTTCATAATTTTTAAAAAATCTCATTCTGAAAAGTCAGAAATTCAATCATTTTCATTTGGAAGATTCTGTAATCAAGGACTAACACTTATCTTTTGAGAGACAGTACAAACAGGAAGAACAGTGCATGAAATTTACTGCCTCTTTTTTCTGGCATTAATCTGTAGCTACAACCATTGTATCCTAATTTCAAGACACATACAAAAAAAAAAATAGATCAACTGGTTAGCTGAATAGTTTCAATCGCGATGTTTATGTGTACCCCTGACTACCAACTTATTTTTTGATATTTTATTATAGTATTCTAGGGTGGGGATGAACTTAAGAGTCCTGAATCCCAGACATTTAAGCTCCACTTGATTTTATTATCTATCTTTCCAATAAAAACATGCCATCAAGCCAAAGTTGTATTAAGGGGCAGGTAGGGTGGAGAGCCAGAATGCCAGGCTGTAACAGACACCAAAAATTCTTTAAATAAATTTAAAATATAGCACTAGTCAACAGAAGTTTTATATATGACTCCTTATATAACTAGCTGTCAAATTGTAAGTGAATCCTTCCATTTAGTTCCTGGTTTTAAACACATATTTTTGGGGGGGAATATATATGTTCAAAATATTGTTTCTGTATACATCTATTCAGAAAAATATATACATTATTCATAACACCTACTGCCTTTTATGGATAATGGACCCTTTCAATTGACAGATCGTTCAATAGTTCTGTTAAAAAAAAAAAAAAGAAAGAAAGAAAGAGGGGAAAAAAAGCTCTCTCATTACAATGGCCTCTGACACACTTGAGGAGAATCTTATGTGGCAGACAGAGGCAGTGGGTGAAATTCAAAATGTTTACTAACCAGTATAGCAAAGATACCAGATAACCAAAGGGGGAAAAAATGTAAAGAGGACTAACACATCTTTCTATGCCTTTCTCTCTCTAGACTAAATGTTCTCATTTCTTCCAGAACTGACTTCATTATCATGATTTCAAATCCTCTCCCAATGCTCGTTATTCTCTCTCTCTCCCCAAAGACACAGCCCTTATTGGTGAAGATAATCATCCATATGTGTTCCCACCGACAGGAAATATGGTAGCACTACCACCTCTCCTTTCTTTATACCATGATTTTTAAATAGTTAAAAATTATGCTTTCTTTGGCAGCCTCATCATCCTATGCCTTATGAGTTACCTTTCTATAAATAATCTTTTAATATTATCTTATTACGTTCAAAGTTTGTTTCAAAATACTTAATTAGAGTGCTGTGAAGTGTGTAAACCTGTTGATTCACAGACCTGTACCCCTGGGGATAAAAATATATGTTTATCAAAAATAAAAAATTAAAAAAAAAAAAAAAAATACTTAATTAGAAAACCAGACACCTATTGGGTGACTCAAAGATGGAACCTGCAACGTCATTTGTCCTCTTTTCCAAAATACATGACTCAGAATACCCTTATGTGTAATATATTTATTCTAACTCCTTAAATTAAAAATTGCTCATAACAAGTGTTTTTATACTTGCCAATTTAATTAACATTTCCATGACTGTGAGAAGCATCTTTTATACCAATGTTTAATTCACAGATCAGTAAGCACTAATGATAAGTGTATTACCATATCAACTTCTAGCAGTTAGGTATGTTAGTGATAGGCATTATAAAATTAGACAGATAACTAATATTCAAAAGAGACTTCAATAAAAAATATTGTGGTAATTACCAACGTCGAAAGTGAAGAGTTTTAATTAAATCATTTTCTTGGGTGACCATATTTCCATTTAAATATGAGTCTGAGAAATCACAGAGAAGGTTGCTGCTTTCAAAACCAAATGCAAGTCTAATTAGTGCCTTTTTCCTGCAATTAATAACATTACACTCAGCATTCTTTAAATCAGCATAAATAAGTTCTCTCTGGCTTTTCTCTCTCCATCTAACCCCATTATGTTTCTCACTAATGTTTGGTAATAGAGAAGAGTGTTGATTTCGCTTGAAAAAAAAAGTTACCATTCCTACTGTCCCAGAGATTTCTATATGACTAGGCAAAGTAGATATTTGAAGATACTTCCAGTCCCTCTATTTTTCTGATGTAGCTTTTAACAATTTCTGAAAGATGCCATCAGTTTTATATGATAGTATATCCTAGCGTAAGCTCATCAAAATCTTGCTTCCCATCAGTGCTCTATTTATTTGAAAATATAAATTTCCTTTTGTCTTCCTATTGAAACTGAGACTTCCAGAAACAAATAATTTTCTTTAATAGTATGTCATAAGTTTCTGTCTACATTTATATCCTCTGGTATTTGTAAGATGTGGTAATTATGAGCGTTAAATCAACATGCACTAATTCATGGAATTAACCAAGATGATAAAGAAGAACTTTATTCATCCCCTGATAGCATAAAATAGTATAATAAAAAGTGTAATAGTAAAATAAAATAGCAATGGACTGGAAATCAGAAGGCTTGAACTGAAATCATGATACCCCTACTTATTTTACTAGCTGTGGGACCATGTACACATTACTTAAACTCTCTAAGCCTCCTTTTCATTATTTTCAAAATGGTGGTGAGTGTCAGCAAAATTGGATGTAGCATGTGAGAGAAAACAGGAAGTGAAAGATGATTAAGCAAATTAAAAGATGATTTTGCTATTTACTGGGATAAGGAAGATGGTAGGAAAATAAGGAAAAATTGGAGTTATTTTGGTGTGTTCAATTTCAAATATCTATAATATATCCAAACCAAGCTAGCAAGTAGGCAGTCAAGGAAAATATCTGACTGAAAATACAAATATTACTCAGATATTAATAATAATTACCTTCACCCAGTACACACCAAACAATGCAATGGATGCTGGAGGTAAGTTATTTAGACCTCAAGACAAACTTTTGAGTTCATAATGAGTATTATCATCATTATTATTATTTTCTAACACTTAACACAGGGTCTGGTTACATAAGCTACCAAAATTGTTGAGTGAATCTTCACCTTACAAACAAGGAAGTCAAGACTCAGAAGCTTAACCATATCTAGTAAGAGCAGAACCAGAATTCAAAATTAAACTTGTCTTGGGGCATCTGGATGGTTCAATCCATTGAGCCTCTGTCTTCAGCTCATGTCATGATCCCAGGGTCATACTATCGAGCCCCACCTGAGGCTCCCTGCAGCTTCTCCCTCTCCTTCTGCCTCTCTCCTCAGCTTGTGCTCTCTCTCAAATAAATAAATAAAATCTTTTTTTTTTTAAGATTTTATTTGACAGAGAGACACAGTGAGAGAGGGAACACAAGCAGTGGGAGAGTGAGGAAGAGAAGCAGGCTTCCCAAAGAGCAGGGAACCCGACACGGGGCTCCATCCCAGGACCCTGGGATCATGATCTGAGCTGACGGCAGATGCCTAGCCAACTGAGCCACCCAGGTGCCCCAATAAATAATATCTTTTAAAAATAAATGGAAGGAAGGAAGGAAGGAAGGAAGGAAGGAAGGAAGGAAGGAAGGAAGGAAGGAAAGAAGGAAGGGAGGGAGGAAGTTAGTTATGTTGAGAGCGGGACGTCGGGCTTGAGAGTGGGCACTTTCATCTCAAACACAATTCACACACAATGAAAGAGCGACTTTAAAATGGGCGATGTTGAGAAGGCAAGTAGATTTTTTTTCAGAAGTATGCCCAGTGCCATACTGTGGAAAAGGGAAACAAGAAGACTGGGCTAGTTCTCCAAGGTGTATTTGAGCAAAAGACAGGTCAGGCCCCTGGATTTTCTTACACCAATGCCAACAAGAAACAAAAGCATCACCTGGAGAGAGGAGAATGAATGGAGTATTTGGAGAATCCCAAGAAGTACATTCCTGGAACAAAAGTGGTCTTCACTGGCATTAAGGCAGGGGAAAGGGCAGACTTGATAGCTTATCCCAAAAAAGTTAAGACCACAGGGGAAGGAAGGGGAAAAAGAGAATAAGCTGAAATCAGAGAGGGAGACAAACCATAAGAGACTCTTAACTATAGGAAATAAACCGAGAGTTGCTGGAGAGGAGGTGGGTGGGAGAATGGGGTAACTAGATGATAGGCATTAAGGAGGGCATGTGATGTAATGAGCATTGGGTATTACATGAACTAATGAATCACTGAACTCTACCTCTGAAACTGATGATACACTACATCATAATTAATTTAAATAAAATTAATCTTTTTTAAAAAGCCCCCAAGGAGCTATAGTTGGCTACTGCCTTATTCATTACAAAACAAAAATGTCTCATTTTGTGTATACCATATTTAAATTGATTTCATACACTAGAATTCAGACCATGAATGGCTGATAGACTATTACTTTTAGACAGTCCTGATATAAGTAAGATTGGCTTGTGGTGAAATGAATACGATCAGCTTTTGGAACTTTGGTAGTAATTCTGGTTCAGCAAGTGCTGCCACTGTTTTCCCCTTCAAGAGACATGACTGGAATCGATTAGTAATGCTCGGCTTTCCATAGAGATAGCAAATGCCAGCTCTAAACCTGTAGGATATTGGTTTTATATTTAAATTTGTATATAACTTGTTATATTAATACATTTAAATACTGAGGAAATCCCTTCACTGACCACAGTACAGCAAGACTCAGCTGTGCTCAAGTCATGTTCGTTAGCCTGTTAAAGGCAAGGACAATGTTCATTTTATCTTTTTGGTCTTAAATATGCCAGCTTAACTAAAATTCCCTGCATCTAAAATATTGCCTTTTTTGTTTTATGAAAGGCATTTTAGTTTGGTTTATGTATAATACTAAGTAAAGAATATTTAACACTTCTCACATTTTATAGATGATCTATAAGGTCAGATGCTTTTAAAATTCAGTATGACAAGATAGAGTAGCAAAAGTGGCTTATATATTCTTTCCTAAGTCAGACAAATTTATAATTCAGGATTGTCTTCTAAATAGCTATTCAAAAACACAACTGTATAATTACCATATATGTATGATTGGTAATGGTGCTTCTGCCAACTCATTAGAAGGATTAAAGTAGAAGAGATATATCCTCAGCACAAATTTGTAAATCATGTGATAAGGCCTAAAATAATTAAAAAAAAATCACAGATCATTAAAAAAAATTTGTTTTAAATTACAAATCATTATTCTTATCTTTACTGCAGAGTCCCATCAGCTCCAAGGCAACTTCAACTTCATATCCATTGGTTTATTTAATCTACACAATAACCATTCCAGGTAGAAGCAGATGAGAGACTAACACTCAGAGAAGCTGACTGGTTTAACATCATTATGCCATCTGTTCACTATGCCAGGACTCTCTATCACCCATAGCTAAAGAAGATCACATGAGCTAACCATGAAAAACCTTCTCATGGAAAGATACTTTCGTACACTACCTATAGAAAACCTTCTACTCTGGGCCTTTTTGAAGACTAGTTTTGCATCTTTCCTAAACGATTGTCGATCGGACTTCAAAACATTTTTATCACGCATAATATAGCAAGATAATCTATTACAATATCGTTTGTGTTTTCTTCTTGCTTCTTTGAAGACCGAAAAGAATGAAAGAGATGTTGTTCTCTTCCACCTACTAGATAGCAAATGTACCTTGAAGCCCTAGAGGTCTGGAAACTCATTTGCCAAAGAGGAAAGTTAACAGGGCTCCATTTGGAAATGCTTCTGCTTACGGAGGCCCTAGACTTTGGTGAGGGACATAGGGTTGATGGCCCTACCTGAGAGCAAGAGGATAACTTTTCCAAGCCTTGAGAAATAAAAGGTGTTCAGGATGTATGAGGGGTGGAGACTCTTCCTTTTTTGTACACAGTGCCCTGGATGAGGGGGAAGGTTTTGGAGTGGGCTTTGGGAGGTAAGTCAGGGCTCCTCACTCTGCCTAGAATGTTCTTCCCCCAAATACTCACAAGGCTGGTTCCACACTTCATCCAGGACTCTGATCACTTGTCATGAGCTTCTGAAATTCTTCCCAGTCACTCAAAAATAACTACTTCTGACACCCCACCATCACCTTCTCTCTTCATGCTTTGTCTTTTATTACTTTCTAATTCTGATCTCAACCTGAAATTATAAAATATATATATTGTGCCTATGTATTTATATGTTTATTTATGTAGAGCCTTAGTGTTCTTCTACCCCACCAAAATGTATGCCCTTTGAAGGCAGGGATTTGGGTTTTTTCAACATTACATAACTAATATACAGTAAGAAATCAATAAATATTTGTTATGTGATAAGTTTCCTGTATCCTTTGAAAGGACATGAAACCTACAAATGGAATTTAGGGACCCCAAAATTTAACTTTTTGGAATTTTCAAAATTTTTGTTAAATGTTGTGTGTGTGTGTGTGTATAACATAATATACTTATCTAGTGTTTGGCTGTATGGTGTTCAAGTTGTCCCCAATTTTTTGTTATAAGGGACAACAGGGCTATGAAACAGGTGGATATAACATATTTATAACATGTTCAAAAATTGCTCTAATCTATATGCCATAGAGATGAATTTGGGGGTTACAGGGAGTTTGCATATTGAACTTGACAACACCAAGTTATCTTTCAAAGTGGGTTATGCAGAGCTATGGTTCGGCTGGTACACACAGGTATAGAGTCACTGGTTTTTAAAATACTGAAATAATTCCACATTTAAGAAATAACTACTCCCCTGAGTTGCTTGAGGATCCCTGTATATTTTCTATGGCCCTAGGATGACTAAACTATCCTGGTTTGCCTGAAGCTCAGAGAGTTTCTGGGACAAAGGATGTTCAGTTTTAAACCAGAAAAGTTCCCAGCAAACCAGGACAAGACGGTCACCCTACCCTGCAGCCTCCCAGTCATCAAAGAACCTCTCTCAATTCAGAGTAATGTCTGACCCTGATTAAATACGACTACTGTTTGCTCTTGTACCTGCTTATACCCCCAGTGACAGATTATGTGTCTCATTTCACCCTCTCTTCACCACCACTTGTTATAGTCCTGATGTTTCATTTTTATTATCCAGGGGTGTAAAATATATTTTCATTACAATATTTTCCCTTTTCTCATGTGATCGATCATGTTTTTATAGGACAATTGGCTATTTATGTATCTTTATGAAAGTGTTTCTCCATGCCAGAGAGGGGAAGATAAGATCGGGCTACATAAAATGGCTCCAGGCTGTTCAAAAATTTCATTTTCCAATAGTCTTTTAAAAACCAGAGCTTTGGAAAAATTCTCTGTTCCACTTTTACTTAGACAGAGTGGGGCTCTGCACATCCAAACTGGCCATCAAAGTTTATACCGTCAGCATCAATCCCAATGGCAAAAAAAGTAAACTGATAACCAATAGCTCTTTCCTTCTTTTTTCAAATCGTGTAGGCCACCTGAGCATCCTACATGTACCATAGCAAAAAAGAAGAGACTAACAAGTGAATTATGACTAATATTGCATATTAGCCAAACATGGACTTAATACATGGACTTTATTTTACTAAGAAACATGTAGCAATATGATACTGTTGCACTTTCATCTCGTGGCCCATTTATACTTCCTGTGCCAGACTCCTCGGACCACCAAACTGAACACAGTATAATCTGCTCCAAATGTGTAATCCATACAAATTACTATGCGTCCAAAATCAGGACAATAGCCTTGAAATAAAAAAGCAAGATCTAAAAGGAGTCAGAGACTGACAATGAAGTACCATAGTTGGTCCTCTTGTTTTTTAAAGTGTTTTAATTATGTCGTGGGGAAAGAGTTAGGCACAATGAAGGTAACTGACAAAAGGCTTCATATAACTGCTGCAACCCATGTGTGATCTCTAAAAACAGTGACATTTCGTGGTGCCTGGGTGGTTCAGTCTGCCTTTGGCCCAGGTCATGATCCCAGAGTCCTGGGATCAAGCCCTGCATCCCTGCATGGGGCTACCTGCCCCTTGGAAAACCTGCTTCTCCCTCTCCCCCTCCCCCTGCTTGTGTTCCCTTTCTCACTGTGTCTCTCTCTCTGTCAAATAAATAAAATCTTTTAAAAAATTAAAATAAAATAAAAATAAAAACAGCGGCATTTCCTGTTTTCAAAACAGTTTTTACCTAAGTTCCTTGGCTGAGAGGAATAAAGCATGATTTTAACCCTGCTAAACAATATTTCTGTGGCTTTTACATTCAAATCATACATTCATGATCTTCTACAACATTAGTGTATGATAAGAAGTTTTTTGCTTGTGGGACACCTGGGTGGCTCAGTTGGTTAAGCAGCTGCCTTCGGCTCAGGTCATGATCCCAGGGTCCTGGGATCGAGTCCCACATCGGGCTCCTTGCTCCGCAGGGAGCCTGCTTCTCCCTTTGACTCTGCCTTCCACTTTGTCTGCCTGTGCTCGCTCTCGCTCGCTCTCTCTCTGACAAATAAATAAATAAAAGAAAAGAAAAGAAAAGAAAACCATGCCGTGTTGCAAAAAAAAAAAAGAAGAAGTTTTTTGCTTGTTTCCATGATTTAATGGGTAAAAAAAAAAAAAGAATTTCTTCAGCAATGTTTATGGTGCCTTCTTCACAGTATTGGGGTATGCAGACAGGGAAGGTGACGCAACAACAGAGCTGCAGAAAGAGAGTAAGTGTCTCACAAAACTTACTCTCAAGGAACATAATTTAAGAGGTTTGGAAAAGAACCATCCAGTTCCAAAATACCTTCTAACCCCTTGTTTCAATGTCTGACATTCCATCATCCGAACCTAATTATTAAGCCTTGAAATCTCTTGACAGGAGCACCCTACGTATTTCTTTTTAAAGGCAAATACTTTCAGAACATGTGATTCAAAAATAACATAGTGGACGAGAAGGAAAGGGCAGAGAAAACTGCATCAACCAACACGAAGTAGAGTTCTTGTGATTCCTGTAAATGTTTTTCATGCCCCTCCTCAATTGACCAAAGAAACATGAAGAAATCAAAGGCAAGGCCTGTCGTCTTTATAGGCCACCGTGATCAATACCACTAATGAGTCATTTCCCCCCAACCCCCACCCCCACCCCACCAGCCCCTCGGCCACTTTTCATAGCCAAGTGATGATCTGTTCTTCACTCCTGCCTCTTAAGATCCCCAGGGGAGCCCAATCAGCACCTGACCATTCATTCACCAAGCCATGAGGATGGAGTATCTGGTCTGCTTCTTCTAGTTTGTAAGGAGACCTTACACTGCTTCACTTACTAAATACAACAAATGAGGTTTTTTTTTTTAAACATATTATTATTTTTAAAATATAAATAATCTATCAGCAAAAATGAAATATAAGGAAACAGTTATGAATTAGAAAACTACTTTGTGGCTAATCTGAATTACTATTCATGCTGAACAGCTAAGGGATTTTAATGACTACTATGTAGATCATGTATTTTTCTGTCATTTTCACATGCCGTATCTTTTTATTTGAAGAGCTAAATCCAAAGTCACTTAAAGCAATAAGAAAAGCGCAACCAACTTCTACAAACATGGAAACATATAAACCCATGCCTGGAAAGGAAACTCCTTTTCTCTTTAGAGGGCCCTTAGATGGGCTGGTATTTGGAGGTGGGGGCCTCTGGGAGGTTTAGATGAGGTTTAGATGAGGTCATGAGGGTAGTACTCTCACAATAGAACTAATGGTCACAGAAGAGAAAGGGCTCCCACTGTGTGTCTTTCCCTGTGCACCCACCAAGGAAAAGCCACATAAGATCATAACCAGAAGACAATCATCTGCAGACCGGAAAGAGGCTCTTACCAGATACTGCATTGACTGGCCCCCTGATCTTGGATTTCTCAGCCTCTAGAACTGTGAGAAATAATGCTTGTCATCTCAGCCTTCCAATCTATGATACCTTGTTACAGCTGCCCAAGGTGCCTAAGACATCATGTTATACAAAAGTAGGAGAAATGTGCAGTTATTAATATATGTGGTTATATACACAGAGACACCTACACACACATAGGAAAACACATGTCCCCACTATTTAAAAGGAAGAGATAAATCAAGCATTTTATAGTTTTTTAAATTGAAAGAATCAACAAAATCATATACATGGATGAACACTGGGGGAAAACAAGCATTTGACATAAATCTAATTAGTCATAACAGCAGAGAGAGGTGCAGGTTGGTTTTAGTAAACACAGGGTGGTTTTTGAGTACAGAGTAAATAAGTGCACTGAGGTACGGTACTAATCACATTTGTTCTAACATTGACCTTATAATAATTAAAAATTGATGCTTGCAACATAATACAGCTGTGCAATCATATTTAAACCTAATCATTTCATAGAGAGAGAAAAGTTGTACAAAAAGGTCAAAAACACTTTAATTTCATGACAGCAAATTTACTCTTTATTCCCAAAGTGAAAATGTCTAATTTCTAAAAGAGCAAACCAATAATTACTTATTATAAAGCTATTTTAGTCAATACTTAATTTCTCTATATTGATTAGTGTTTAGACATTTAAAATGTACCCTACAGCAAGAATATGTGTTTACAATACTATTCTCTCCACTGATGTTTGTAAGTATTACAGGTATCGATTTAAGACATCTCAAAAATGCCAGACTTAATAGAATCATATGAAACGGGGTTTGACTCTTTTAAAACTGGAATTTAATTTTTAAATGTTTGAATAATAGTGTCCTTAAAGGTCTCTGTATCATGATCACTATTTCTGCCATTACATATTTTAATGAGTGCTCGATTAAACTGTGCATTATAAATTCCACCCCTCTCCCAAAAGTAATAGAGAAAGAAAATATAAAAATAATCAACTCTAGCACTCACAACTGGAAAAAAATGTTTTCTCTTTATTTTATGCACTTCTGATTATAAAATAAGGACTGGGATATTATTCCCCCCTTAACTTGCATTCTGTGTAACTTCGAGCTCTTTGCAATAAAACGAAATGATGCTTCATCAGGATGTTACTGGGAGTACCAAGGCAATTTACAAACTTTCTATCATTAAGTCTGAGAACATCACTGTGAGGCAGGTATTAATATAACACTTCTCTCCTGAGGAATTCAATGCACTTTACATAACTTTACTTTATTAACTCTTCCTTGAGCTGGGCAAAAGGCTACACAAGATACCTTGCCAAAGCACCTCATATCCAATGATTGCATAAAAATAGAAAAAACTCTATCCAGCCACAAACTTTAAGTTCACTTTTACTTCTAATCTGAAGTTATGACTAAAGGCAAGGTCGATAGACTTCACTCAATATATCTGGCTTTTGTTAATACTGATTTTTTAACAGGTTTCAATTTCATAAATGTGAAGTCAGAATGAAACACCTAAAAGAGGACTGATCCTATTAATTCTTAAGCAGTATTTGTTTCTGAAGATGGAAGAAATTCAAGGGTAACAATCAACTTTTCTCTCTATTAAAACACACTAGAAATGACGAAAGCATAATATGATCTTGAAGACAGGCATCACAACACCTTTAAGTAAATCTATGCCTTTCTTAGCAAAAGTGCGACAATGCAGAAATGGAGACAGCCAGAAGAGAGATACAAAGTGAAAGGCATAGAAACACTAATAACATTTAACAGTGCTTACCAAGTGTCAACCGCCACTTTAAGGAACCCACGTGTATTAACTCATTTCATCCTCATAACAACTCCCTAACACAGTCATATTATGATAGGTAATACTATGATAGATAAGGAACTGAGGCTCAGAGAGCTGTGCCTGCCCCAGGTCACAAAGCTACTAAGTAGCAGAGCTGGGCTACAACCCAGAAAATATGACTCCAGAGCCCAGGTTCTTAGCCAATTTTCTAGAAAGGAAGAAAGCTGTTCCTAGAGGCCTCAATCCATGATACACTCTGTCCTAGAGTTCCAAGTCCATGAGCTCTTTCCATCCAGCTGCAGCATTTCCTGCCTAGCAGTCAATCTCGCAATCAACAGAGAACTACTGTTCAAGTTTGTGTATTGTGATTTCAACACATGACACTAGTATTTAGAAGAGGGTCACAAGGAGGCAGTATAGTATAATCAGCAGTATGGTACTTTAACAGGCTGCCATTAGGCAAGTTAACTTCCATCCAGGTTTCATAAAATAGAGATAATGATCTTACTACCTGATGCTGTAGTCAGAATTAAACTGGTTAATATTAAGTGTTTAACACAGGTGGTCACGTGTAGTAAGCTCTCAATAAGTGGTTCCTATTATAGTAAGTTAATACAAAATTAAGTGTGCCATTCTCAAAACTCTGAAATTCAGAATTAATAGTGAATTTAGCACATCATGATACTGGTGACAAAACTAAATGTAATTGATTCCTTTACCAAATATATCTTCTGGGCATTACACATGATCTTACTTAATCCTCAGAATCAACCTAGAATTGAAGTGTGGTTATGTCTACTTTTAGATAGGAAAATAAGCTTAGAGACTTTACTTGTCCACTATGTTGCCAATAGCAAAATCATGTGATCGATCAATGAACTAGATGTTTCCCACAAAGCAGGATGAAAACCAGTAAGCAGGGAGATTATGTGAAAAACTCTTCTCTCTCAAAAATATAATGAATCTGAAAAAATTCCTGAGCAAAAGCTCACCCTGCTTAATTTTCCTATAATTAGAGTAAAGCTGCACCCAGAGAATAGTTAAAACAAAGATGACAAAGAGGAAAATACTGCCCCAAAATATATTTCTCATGCCCAGCACATACCAGGTGCTTCTGCTCCTTCCATCAGAACCACCAAGGTAAACAGTGGGGGCCAACGTTAGGTAGGAGCTTTCTGGGGGGGACAGTGTTAGAGGGAGGCAGGCAAGAACTCCGCACTCAGGGGCTGGAGCCCCAGCCAAAGGGAAGTAAACTGCGATACTGTAAAGCAGATTTGCCTCGAATTACCCTCACCTGCACGTGGACATCCTGTAGAGGTCTGCTTTTGGTCTATTCATAGAAATCTGCAGAAAAAGAGAAAATACTTTACATTAGTCTTTCTCTGACCTCCCTGAACCTTAACCTACACTTATTCCCTAAATTGGAAATGCCTTAGTTATGCAAAACAAAAATACCTCCTGCTGAATTAGGCCACTATTTCCTCTTTTTCTCTTAATGCAAATAAAAAGATTTTGTCATTTCCATAATATCTACTGTGGATAGAAAGAAAATTACTTATCATTCTAATTTTAAAAATATGATTCAGAAATGATTAAAATATATACTTTCCCTTATCCATTATCAGGCAGCATGAAACCTAACCATTTCTTCCATGTTTAGAATATATGAGCTCTCTCGATAACTCATTCAAACATTTAATAATCGTCATAGGAAAGTAAACCTTTTCTTCCCTAACTCCAATCACTCATTATGACGTGACTGAAACACCTAGCATGATGCTGACCACATACAGGGTACTCCATAAACCCTCCTTGATGGTATGGTGATTTCAGTCTCTTTCCCTTTTCTCTGACCCCAGTGGAGACAGGAGAAATACTTAGACAGAAACACTGGCAAATGTTTAGATATGAGAGGAAGTTGACGAGGGACAAATGCGGAGAAGTGAGGAAAACAATATGGAATGACTCACTGTGCCCTGGTACAGTATGATCTATTTTGGGAGACACAGCCAGCCACCAACAAAATATGCGCTGCAAAACAAAACTCGCTAACGCATGCGCTCAGAAAATCAACTGCTTCACTGCTTTCCCACTTGATTCCATGGACATCTCTTTCTAACCCTGACCTCTCCCAGAATTCCTGTTCCACTGGAGTGGTAAGATGGGATATTCTTTCTCCATGATGCACTTTGTCTTTCCTCTGTGGCTTTGCTGCTAAAATGAAAGGCATCTTTATTGAGACCTAGTGAAGAGAATCATTGTGAGTTGCCATAGTGACCCACCGACCTTTTAGTAGGAGTGGTAATCAAAATTAACAAGGATAAATGTTTACTTGTCTTACAGATTCTTCAGTCTCTTGAATCTAACAACATATGGAAAAGATCTGACAATGCCCAGGCTAGAAGAAGTTAGAGAATCCTGAGGGCGGAGTTAGAGGGATCAATGGGAAAAAGTGAAGTAGGGGATTGGTTAACAGCAGGACTGTGGTAATGGAATGAACTTGCCTGTTATCTTCTGCAATAAAAGATCCAACAAAGGGATTAAATTTGGATACCCTGAAAGCACCTCAAACTTAAAATTTCTAAAATTAAACTTCCCCAAGAACCAGTTTCTGCTGACTTCCTTGTTTGTTAAGGGTACACTTGTTCTCTCAGGCTCCAAACATGAGTCATCCTGCCTCATTCCTCACCCACCCCCAACATATCTAATTAAACACCACTTGGGTCTGTTTTTCTCCTCAGCACTTCTTTGCAACTTTCTGCTGTTTCTTTTCCCATTGCTTCATCTCTAATTTGGTTTTGACCTCACATCTGGCTCCCTGACAAGAGCCCCTCAACTATTCCAGACAATCTATCTGGTAGGTGGCTTCAGCTTTGAGTTTGTGCTCTGCCTTCATCAGGTCACTATTCTTTTTTTTTTTTTTTTAAGCTTTGACAGTTTTTTTTTTTCTATGCACCCCCTTGTTTATTGCAGCATTATTTTTCAATATCTTAATTTTATTTTTTTCATGTTCCAAGATTCATTGTTTATGCATCACACCCAGTGCGCCAGGCAATACGTGCCCTCCTTAATACCCACCACCTGGCTTACCCATCCCCCCCACCTGCCTCCCCTCCAGTTTGTTTCTCAGAATCCTCAGCCTCTCATCTTTCCTCTCCCCCTCCAATTTCCCCCAGTTCACTTTTCCTTTCCTTCTCCTAATGTCCTCCATGTCACTATTCTTCTTATTTTTAAGATTTTATTTATTTATTTGACAGACTGAGATCACAAGTAGGCAGAGAAGAGAGAAGCAGGCAGAGAGAGAGGAGGAAGCAGGCTCCCCGCTGAGCAGAGAGCCCAATGTGGGGCTTGATCCCAGGACGCTGGGATCATTATGTGAGCTGAAGGCAGGGGCTTTAACCCACTGAGCCACCCAGGCGACCCTCCATGTCACTATTCTTAACAGAAATATTCTGGATTCCCTCTTGTCTGCTATACACATACTCCAAGCTACTTCCAAATCCATCCCAAACTGCCTTTCTGTCTTACTCCTGGCTTCCTAGGCACCAGCCATGCTGGCTAGAATCCCTCTCAGTTGCACTCTCCTGAGCCAATGTCCCACCATTCCTTTTTCTTTAATACAGTCTCCCCAGCCCCAGTGCATTCCAACCACTTGCACGCACACAGACTCTTGTTTTGGTGTCAGCTCAGATGCCCTCCACTCCTGTAAGCCTTGCTTCACCTCCTCATAGATCCTCCATCAGAAGGTTTTTCCTGATGTTCTAGAGCCTGCAGTTACCTTCATTTTACAGCAAAACATATTGCTTCATATCATATTTACTGTTTTTATTTAAGGATCTTACTTTCCCCATGAGGTTCTCTGCCCTTGCAAGAAAGAACCATGTCTTACTTCTTATATCCCTTAGCACATGGCATGCTGCCCCTAGCACACTGAGTATTCAGGAGCTATTTTTTTTTTAAGATTTTATTTATTTATTTGACAGACAGAGATCACAAGTAGGCAGAGAGGCAGGCAGAGAGAGAGGAGGAAGCAGGCTCCCACTATGCAGAGAGCCCGATGTGGGGCTCGATCCCAGGACCCTGAGATCATGATCTGAGCCGAAGGCAGAGTCTTTAACCCACTGAGCCACCCAGGCACCCCTTCAGGAGCTATTTTATGTGAACAAATGCAGAAACAAAATGAATCTTCCAGATATTGTTTTCAAACAGTGCTTTTTCAAGCTTTAGAGTCCTACAGAAATACTTGTGATGTTTACTCAGATATCCTGATTCAAAAGATCTGATCTGAGAACCAAGAATATATATTTTAAGTGCTTTTTAAAATAAAATACCATTAGTTTCTATGGAAAAAAAGGTGCTACCTATATAATCCATAGTCTGAGTTGTTTAGATAGATCCCACAATACCATTCTTTAAAAAAAACAAAAAAACTTTAAAAAACTGCACACCTCAAATTAGCAGAAGAATTGATGTTCAATAATAATAAACACCGATATCATTTGGAGTTAATTTATTTTTATTTTAAGGATCATTTATTAGGTCAAATAAATTGAGCAGGATAATATTTCAGTTGATAGTTTCTACAGAAAAAAATTCCATTCCAAGCAAAAAACTGTTCCAAAATAGTTCCTATAATACACTATCTAAAAGTGCACAAAATTAACAATCTCTTTCCTTACAGAAACGGTTTTGGTTTACTATAGAAGTTTTGTTGTTTCCCCAAAATTTAAAAAAAAAAAGTGACTTTAAGATCGTACAATAGTAGGGGCTCCTGGGTGACTCAGTCAGTTAAGCATCTGCCTTCAGCTCAGGTCATGATCCCAGAGTCCTGGGATGGAGCCCCACGTTGGGCTCTCTATTCAGTGGGCAGCCTGTTTCTCCCTCTCACCTTTGTTCATGCTCTCTTTCTCTCTTACTATTTCTCTCTCTCTCTCAAATAAATAAATAAAATCTTTTTTAAAAAGATTGTACAAATGGTAGATGATAGAAAGAAAAAAAATGATTTTCCCTCTCTTTATAATAGAACAAAACAGAACCTTTACTTTTTCTATCCATAGTCTGGCCTCATCTTGCTTTTCTGCAACCATTTCCCATCTGTGTCAAGTTTACTTGCACCTTGGAATTCAGAGTCCGTGAACTCCGTGTGCTTTAGCCTAGTTTGAGTTCTTAAAGAATTCACAGGTTCTTAGGGAAGCCACATGGACACTTGTCCATGCAAGGAGAGTAAGTAAAAATAGAGAAAAATAGAATTTATCCTTAAGAAGTCCATGAATCCAGAGAAAACTACATTTGGCATAGAATTTAGAGATGGACAAAATGAATTATATTAAATTATAAATTCTAACAGTTTACATTGTATTACAAAAATATTTTTACAACTAATATGAAAAAAGAATATTTACCTTTAAAGCATTAACTCTAGTTCTAAAAAGACAGCCAAGGGGTGCCTGAGTGGCTTAGTCAGTTAAGAGTCTTCCTTCCCCTCAGGTCATAACCCTGGAGCCCTGGGATAGAGCCCCATGCCTGCCTGATGCAGGCTCCCTCTTCATCAGGGAGTCTGCTTCTCCCTCACCCTCAGCCCATCCCTCCCCCAACCTTGTGCTCTCTCTCAAATAAATAAAATCTTTGAAATATATTTATAGAGAGCCAAAGTAAATCATGCATGTAAAAAAAAAATTGGTGTATAAGATTTAGTTACATTATTTTTAACAGCAAGGTAACTAT
Source organism: Mustela putorius furo (assembly GCF_011764305.1). Lineage (NCBI taxonomy): Eukaryota > Metazoa > Chordata > Mammalia > Carnivora > Mustelidae > Mustela > Mustela putorius. The sequence continues at coordinate 12,287,251 of NW_025422471.1, forward strand.
AAACTAAGTGTCCAAAATTTTTAAAAATTGATTAAATCTACTATAATTTATTAATAAATTGAAATAGTATATAATAACTAAAATGCTGCTATATAAATCTGTTCAATAAAATAACACTTAAAACTTTAAGAAGTTGATTACAAAAGACTATACAAAATATTATAACATTTTACAAGACACATCCAATCATAGAAAATAGACATTAGAAAGATATTTACCAAAATGTCAGTCATGATTGTTTCTGGCTTTGGAGGTTACTGTTTTCTTATTCCATTCTTAACACTTTCTCTATTTTATACATTATAATAAATGTAATATTTTTGTAACCAGTACACAAAGAAGGAAAAGTCTGGATTGTAGTGAGAGCTGGGTCACCTTGAACAAATTGCTTAAGCTCGCTCAGCCAGTTAGTCACTTCATCTAAAAAAGTGGGCCAGTGATTATCCTAACTTTACAGAGCTGGGTAATAATTAAAATAAATGATATGGGGGCACCTGGATGGCTTAGTTCGTTAAGTATTTGCCTGTGGCTCAGGTCATGATCTTGGGGTCCTGAGATCAAACCTGGCATGGGGCTCCTTGCTCAGCAAGAAGTGTGCTTCTCCCTTTCCCTTTGGCCCTCTCCCTGCTCAAGCTCTCTCCCTCTCTCACTAATAAATAAATAAAATCTTTAACAAAATTTATAAAATAAAGGATATATATAATACAAGTAAAACACTTAGCACTGGCACATGAATAAATAGGAGTTTGAAAAGACCAGCTAAAGGGGTTATATTGGTATTTCAAGTTTCCCCTCTTTTTTACTCTTAATCATTTTAACCATCAAGCCAGTCTTCCCTTGAGTCCAAACTTGTCTAAATCAAGTAAGTGTTTCACTAATGCGTGGGGGCTTGTTGATCCAAAGAACATAACTATGACTGTGGCCCAAGACGATATTTTCCACTAGCTGCATTGCACATTGGTGGTTTCAATAAATGGTCATTATAGCCAACAGGGGAAAGAAATGATTATTTTTCAAATCCATGCTCTTCGGGAATTCTACAGAAAAAACCACACATAATTGCTAGAATTTGGCTGGTGTATTGAACCTGGTGTGTTAAGAAAAGTCATGGGATTTCTAATGGTAGAAAATGGTCCAGACCTCAGGTTTGTATGTCGTCAAATAAAAATAAATCTTTAAAGTAAAGTACTCTAATGAAGCCATGTTTTACTTCTGGGTACACTTTCGTCATTTTAACTGGAAAAATATATGGTTATTTTGCATAATTATTATACTTTTATTTTTCTTGGTTGTATGTATCACTGTTAATCAGGTAATAATATGACTGAAAACATTCATAAGTACAGGGATATACTCCTTCCTTCATTCATTCATTCACCCAACAACTATTTATTGGTTACTTAGTATATACCATTCACAATGTAGATACTAAAAATACAAGAAAGGTCTCTTCTAGCAGAGCAGAGCATAAGCGATACAGAACCAGGTGAAGAGTACAGGGTGTGGAAGAGTACAGGGTGTGGAATTAGAAGCATCAAGCAAGCTGATAAGATGCTGATAATTCTCGGGGCGCCTGGGTGGCTCAGTGGGTTAAGCCGCTGCCTTCGGCTCAGGTCATGATCTCAGAGTCCTGGGATCGAGTCCCGCATCGGGCTCTCTGCTCAGCAGAGAGCCTGCTTCCCTCTCTCTCTCTGCCTGCCTCTCCATCTACTTGTGATTTCTCTCTGTCAAATAAATAAATAAAATCTTTAAAAAAAAAAAAAGATGCTGATAATTCTCTACCATGTAAAGAGGTTTTTCTCTCACCCCTCCCCTCATCCTCACCTCTCACTGTCACTCTGTGTGTGCATATGTGTGTGTGTGTGTGTGTGTGTGTGTGTGTGTGTATTGTTTCCTGAATGTCCACCATGGACTATCTGCACCCATGCTTTTAACTTTCTAAGGCAAAAATGTTAGGGGTGCTTATTAGTTTGCTAGAGCTGTCATAGCAAAATACCACAGACTGGGCACCTCAAACAACAGATTTTTGTTTCACAGTTCTAGAATGCTGAAAGTCCAAGATCAAGGTGCCAGCAGGATTGGTTTGCTCTGAGGCCTCTCTCTTGGCTTGCAGATGGGCACTCTCTTCCTGCCTCTTCACATTGTTTTCCCTTTGTGCCTGCCACCCCTCATGTCACTGCTGCTCTTTATGAGGACACTGGTCAGGTTAGATTAGGGCCCCACCCAAACAGCCTCCTTTTAACTTGATCGCCACTTTAGAAAACTTGTTTCTCAAAAGCAAAAGTGAACTTTTGAGACTTCATCAAGATAAAAAGCTTTTGCACAGCAAAGAAACAGTCAACAAAACGGGTAATCCATGGAATCAATGAAGATATTTGCAAATGACACTAGGGACAAAGGGCTGATACCCAAGATCTATAAAGAAATTCTCAAACTCAACACCCAAAAAACAGATAATCATGTCCAAAAAATGGGCAGAAGACATGAACAAACACTTCTCCAAAGAAGACATACAAATGGCTAGCAGACACATGAAAAAATGTTCATCATCAGTAGCCGTCAGGGAAATTCAAATCAAAACCACACTGAGATACCAACTTACACCAGTTAGAATGGCACAAATTAACAAGGCAGGAAACAACAAATGTTAGAGAGCATGTGGAGAAAGGGGAACCCTCTTATACTATTGGTGGGAATGCAAGGTGGTGTAGCCACTTTGGAAAACAGTGTGAAGATTCCTCAAAAAATTAAAAATAGAGCTACACTTGGGGAGCCTGAGTGGCTCAGTGGGTTGAGCCTCTGCCTTCAGCTCAGGTCATGATCTCAGGGTCCTGGGGTCAAGCCCCACATCGGGCTCTCTGCTCAGTGGGGAGCCTGCTTCCCCCCTCTCACTCTGCCTGCTGTTCTGCCTACTTGTAATCTCTCTCTCTCTCTCTCTCTGTCAAATAAATAAATAAAATCTTAAAAAAAAAAAAAAAGATCTACTCTATGTCCCAGCAATTGCACTACTGGGTATTTTACCCAAAGATGTAGATGTAGTGAAAAGAAAGACTACATGTACCCCAAAGTGCATAGCAGCAATGTCCACAATCACCAAACCATGGGAAGAGCCGAGATGCCCTTCAAGAGACGAATGGATAAAGAAGATGTGGTCGATATATACAATGGAATATTACTCAGCCATCAGAAAGGATGAATACCCAACTTTTGCATCAATATGGATAGGACTGGAGGAGATTATGCTGAGTGAAATAAGTCAAGCAGAGAAAGTACATTGTCATATGGTTTCGCTTATTTGTGGAACATAAGGAAAACATGGAGGACATTAGGAGAAGGAAAGGAAAAGTGAATCGGGGGAAATTGGAGGGGGAGATGAACCATGAGATACTGTGGACTCTGAGAAACAAACTGTGGGTTTTAGAGGGGAGAGGGTGAGAAAATGGTTGAGCCTGGCGGTGGATATTAAGGAGGGCATGTATTACATGGAACACTGGGTATTATACATAAACAATGAATCTTGGAACACTGCACCAAAAACTAATGATGTATTGCATGGTGACTAACATAACACAATAAAAAAAAAAAGAAGAAGAAGAAGAAGAAGGAGGAGGAGGAGGAGGAGGAGGAGGAGAAGGAGAAGAAGAAGAAACCTTGTTTCTAAACATCATTATATTCTGAGACACTACAAGTTGGCATGTCAAAATATGAATTTTGCAGGGACATGATTCAGCCCATAATAGGGTATCAGGGGACAGAGTGGCCACATACAGGAGGACCAGTTTTGCTCTACACAACTCCAGGATGCATCGTCCTTTTCCATAAAAAAATGAGAAAAATTGATAATTGTGATGTGGACGATGTGATGAAGGACCTCTTGGGCTAGCACTGTTGTTCTGTGGCAAGAAACCCTTCCTGGACCTCATTTGTCCCTCCCTCTACTCCTTCCTTGAAGAGTGATTTGTTTTGGATGATTGCTATAGGAGAAGCTCCAAGAAGGTCCCATGTCTACACTACCATAATAAGGGCAATGTGGGGCAGCATTAAATAGGCAACTTCTTAAGTAACCTAGGCTTCAACTCCAGTCCTACCATCTTGTGACCCTAGGCCTTGTTTAATGCATGTGTGCTTAAGATTCCTCCTGCACAAAATAAAAGTGCTAAATGTACCTACATTTTAGGGTTAATGTAAGAATCCAATAAGACTACACCTATTTATTAAATGCTTTTTGTTTAAGTAAATATGCAATAAAAGCTGATGATGATTTCAATGTAGTTTCAAGAGGGCTATGACTACACTCCAGTATGTACCAAATACCTGACAGAACTCCTGGCATGGAGAAGATATTCCAGATCATTATATGAATGAGATTCCTAAAGGAATCAGGTCCAGACTGCAAAGTTCCTATCTACAATGGGGAGAGGGACTCTCATCTCATCTCATGAGTCCATACATCCTCTAATCGGCCTAGTATGGGATCTTGTGTCCAGAAGGTTCCAAAATGTTTACTAGGTTGCCACCAAGTTAAGAAAACAGAAAATATATTAACATAATTTTGATCATTGCTCTTTTTCTGGGTGATTTTTCCTTATGAGACAAAGAGCTCCTTGATTTAGGTGCTACATGATTACAAATGCCTGTGTTGGAGTTCTGGAGACAGCGGCAATGGTTTCACAACAGTGTGACCGTATTTAATGCCACCAAACTGTACCCTTCAAAACCAGTCAGAATGGTAACTTTTATGTTATGTATATTTTACCACAACATTTTTTTAATGTCCACTGTGTTTGCATGATGAGAAAAAAGGGAAATTTTGCTACTGAAATATAAAGTTGTTTTGAGAATCAAGTAAGAAGACATCACAGTGCCCAGCACATGACAGAAGCTTGATAAAAGTTAGTTTCCCTTAAGTATAGGAAACAAACTGAGGGTTGCTGCAGGGGAGGAAGTGGGGGAATGAGGGAATGAGGTTATGGACATTAAGGAGAGCACGTGATGTGATAAGCACTGGGTGTTATACACAACTGATGAATTACTGAACACTACATCTGAAACTAATGATGTACTATATGTTGGTTAATTGACTTTAAATTTTTAAAAATGTCTGTTCCCTTCTCCATTAGTTCTAGATCACAACTGCCCTAGATGGAGACAGTCACCCAGAATGCTCTCTGTGTTCCTACTGCCGGATAAAAAGTTTCCTCTGAGGGGAAGGAAAAAAATCTCCAACCCTTGTAATGTTTCATATCCTGATACTGTTGATGGTGGCAACCACCCCTCTGGAAGATTGGTCTCTGTTATAGTCAACTCCAATACCATAAATTATAAAGTGTCATAGGACATGCTTGACACTATTAAAAGAAGATGTGCCATTTACTGTCCATTTTGGATAGGCATCTGTAACATTTGTTTCAAAGTAACACCAATTTTTTTCAACTACAGTTTCAGTGAATTTATGTGCCTCTTCAGAAAGTAATTCTGTAGGAAAGGAGGGATTAGAGAGTAGAGTCATTAACTCTTTCTTCAGAGAAAACCACAAGAACCTACAAAGAAGGAATGAAAGATATAAATGAGAATTTCCTATTTAATAGAGACAACAGCTTGTTTTAAAAGATATATTCCTATTCACCTACTAATCATTCTCCTTGAATTTGACTATTTTTTTAAAATCAACATTCTTGATTGCCTGAGTTTAAATAAATCATGGTAGGATCCTGAGAACTTGGCAAGAACATCAATGACTTTACATCTGGTATCACACACCAGCTGCATGTCGAGGGAATGAAAAGCTTTTCTATTTCTTTACCTTGCTTCATTAGTGAGTATGTGGTGATGCATGCATTACCGCGTATGTGCAGGCTCAGCTCCCCATATGGAGAGGCATCCAGCAATGTCACAAAATTCATGCATCCTTTGCTATGATGCTGAATTTTCAAAAATAGGAAGATGATATTTTTACTGAAATATTTTTATCTATGAATGGACATGTGTTTTTATTGGTAGGGCTATATACTTAATGTATATTGAGAGGACCTGTTGCAAATATCTCTAATGGAGAAATAACTTTAGCTGTCACAGTTGAACATACGTACAGTATGGTGCCCATCTTCAAATCATCATACAGTAAAAAACAATAATTTCCTTGCCAAATCTATGTCCAACACATTTTCTACTTAGTTCTTGACAAATGTACTTCTTACTGGAAAAATATCTGCACTGTGAGCTTTGTGGTTATCTAATTAAAGAAATCTTTATGTATCCTCATTCTCATCCCAGTTACTCACCTTATGTTTGCATATTGTAAGTTTAACAAACACCTCTTCTTATTAGTTATCTATTGCTGAGTGACAAATTACCCCAAATTTTAATGGCTTAAAACAACAATAAAAATTTATTGTTTTGAGCTTTCTTTGGGTCAGGAAGTTAAGAGTAGTCTGGCTGGACAGTTACAGCTCAGAATTTTCATGAGGTTGCAACTGAGGTGCCAGAGCTGCATTTCTCTTAAGGTTTGACTGTGGCTGAAGGATCCACTTCCAAGATGGTTCACTCAGGTGACTGGCAAGTTGTTGCTGACTCTTATGGCAAGAATCTATCCGTCTTTTTAATGTGGAACTCTCTAAAGGTTCCTTAAATGTTCTTATGACATGACAGCTGAATTCATCCAGAGTGACTAATCCAAGAGAACAAGGCCGAAGAGGCACAGTCCTTTACAACCTGGATGTGAAAGTCATGTGCTGGCACTTCCACCACAGTCTATTATTGGTCACACTACCAAACCTGGCACAATACAGAAGGGGACAACATAAGGTCCTAAATATCAAAGGTAAAAATCGTCGAGGACCATCATGAAGGCTGGCTACCATAGTCCTAAGTAGGGTTTTGTTTTTTGTTCAAATTTATAAGTTTTCATTGTACATACACTCCTATTTGGTTGAAATCTGATTTTGTACACGTTCACTTTTCTATCTTGGCAGAACATTAAAATACCAGCATGAAAGTCAAAATAGAGTTCTCAAGCATAATAACTTAATCAATCTAAAAATTATAAGCCCAGGGGCGCCTGGGTGGCTCAGTGGGTTAAGCCACTGCCTTCGGCTCAGGTCATGATCTCAGGGTCCTGGGATCGAGTCCCGCATCGGGCTCTCTGCTCGGCAGGGAGCCTGCTTCCCTCTCTCTCTCTCTCTCTCTGCCTGCCTCTCCATCTACTTGTGATTTCTCTCTGTCAAATAAATAAATAAAATCTTTAAAAAAAAAAATAAAAAAAAAATAAAAATTATAAGCCCATTCATATTTAAATAAAGAAAAAAATTTTTCTGATTAATAACTTAATCAATCTAAAAATCATAAACCCATTCATATTTAAATAAAGAAAAACATTTTTCTGATCGAACAGCAAAGCTGTTTATAATCTATTGAAAGAACTTACCTAATAAAACAAATATCACTTTAAATCACTGGTTAAAATTATTTAGACCAAGAAACTAATTATTGGAAGAGATTTTGCTTTTCATCTTATTCAATATTCTGAGGTAATTCCAATTATTGGTAATTGGTAATCATTGGTAATACCAATCATTAATCTCAAATTCAAGTATTTTTTAAATAAAATAAAACTTCTGCATATATATGATCTTCTGAAAGCTTTTAATGAATGATACCTTAAAGGAAAAGATTTTTTTTTTATATAGATTCTCCTGCTCTGATGACTGTGTCCTACTCTCTTTCATCCTTCAACCAGTGCAACACTGTCATTACCTTCTACTGGCTTTTTGGTTCACATTTTCTGAGTCTGGTTTTCCTGACATTCCATCAGTACTATAATTCACACACTATACTTTCAATAAGCTTTTTGTGCTGTAATTAACCAAGAGGGTTTCTATAAAAGATTTAAAATTTTAACTACTATGATACAGCTATTGTGTCAGGTTGCATTTTCCAACATTACCACAAAAATAGCCTGAACTGAGGTCCTAGCCCTACCCACCACCTGACTGCCACCAAAAGACTAATCTCTACCCAGAACTGCCTAGTTGAGCCCAGTCCACCTCAGAACCATTAAAGATAATGTTTTCTTAAGCCACCATACCTTGGAGTGTTTTTTTTTAAGCCATCATGCCTTAGAATGGTTTGTTTCATAACAGTAAGTACTGAGGAGAGATTCTGATACCCAGAAGTGGGGCACCACCATAACAAAATCCTATAACATGCAGCATTATCTATAGGACCAGGTTGTGAGCAGAAAGTGGGAGACTGTTAAGTAAACTGTGAGTGGAAACCTAAAGAGCCTCCATGTAAGTGTTACAGAAGCCTAGGGGGCTTCAAGGGGCTTGTCAGCGAGGGCTCAGGCAAAATAAGGGAAATTTTATTAGAAGCAATAGGAAAGGGCTCCCTTGTTATGTAGAGGGTCAAGTATGGCAGCACTATTGCCTATGGTCATGTGGGAAATAGGAAATGTACCTAATGAACTCCAAGATCTAGCTAATGGAGATTTCAGTCAGAATATTGAAATTGCCACCTTGCTTCTTCTCACTGCCTAGGATAAAATACAAAAGACAGAGAAAAGCTAAAGAATGAACTGCTAAACAGAGGAGCCAAGACTTGCTGGGCTTGAAAATAAAACTATTTCATATTCTCAGCCTCTCTAGATAGCAAATGATTCTAAAATTAAAAATACTTTCTGGGCAGAGATGAAATCCAGTACACTATCAGGAAAACAGGGTTGAAAAATAAAATTGAGGGCATGGTGGTAAGTTCTTTATTAAGATTTTAGAAAGATCTAAGGCGGTACCTCACAGAACCTTCCAATCAGACCAAGAGCTTTTCAAGGATTGTGGGGGTATTCTCTGCACATCTTCTCAGTAAAATATTGGGCCTTTAAGAACCGTTAAGGATATCACCCCACAGCAATGCCGTACTGGACCCAAGGTGAAGAAGTGCCTAACTTGAAGAAATGGCATTGTAAAGTGATATATTTAAACACACACAAACACACAATGCTTTTAAGAGAATTATTCTGGTGGAACCACAGCCAAGCTGGACTAGAAAGGATAAACACTACATACTAAATAAAAACAGAACTTTGAACCTGTACTCTTTCAAAGGCAAGAAGCAGGTTGAGAAGGCTAGCCCACTGCAAACTCAGGATTTCTTATTGGGAAAAAGAAAAAGAAGGCTTTGAGGGCAGAACCAAAGGCCCAGAGATTAGGACCAATAGCTATGACAAATACCTACCAGGCAAATGGACTGAGCCCTAATCCAAGCTCTGGAAATATGCTGAAAATCATTAACTGCTTAACCTCTCATTTTACCCTAGAGAAACTCTCCCACAGCTGTATGTGGGGTGTGGGAGGAAGATAGGTCTCTTTAGTTCTTAGGAGTTCAAATTGAGAGGAATGGGACACAAGAAGGTATACCCCCAGCAATCACATTTAAGAAGCCTCACCTGCCCATGGGCCTGATTTTGATAACAAGATCCAGGACTTCGAGCAAATGCCATAATGGAATAAGACTCAATGGAAGGGGAAGGGATAAGTGTATTGAGCACACAGGAGGGATATAAATAGCTATGGCCAAAAGGTGGACTGTGACTCATAGTACCTTCAACATGACCACAAAACCTCCCAATCCAGATGCCCTTCTTACCCGATGACCCTGAGAAACCATACCTCTCACTGAGAGAGTATATGTCTCCTTCTCCTTTAATCTGGGCTGGCCTATGGTTATGGCAGAAATGATGTGACTTCAAAAGAGAAGTTATAAGAGATAATACAGTTTCTACCAGAACCCCTTGGGATACTTCCTCTTGGAACCAGTCACCATGTCCTAAGGAAGAGGGAAGACCTCACTGAGAACCATGTGAAGGTGTTGTAGCCAACAGCCCCAGCTGAGGTCACAGCCAAGAGCCAGCATCAACCTCCAGACTAGTGAGAGAGTGAGCCTGGGGAAAATCCAGGCCCAGCCACTATCTGACTATACCACTGAATGTTGATCCTAAGTACAAACTACTTAGCTGAATCCAATTAACCCAGAATAATAAGAAAAAAGTATAAAATAAGTCCTATTGCTTTAAGCCAATAAGTTTTAGAACAATTCATTGTGTAGTAATAGGGAGTTAGAATAGTTATCTATTAAAGAAATTATTTACTTTAATCCTTAATAATGCCAAAAGAATTAATATTAGAAACTAGGTTTTGTTTCTACAAGTACTTTTTAAAGTAATGTTTTGCTCTTACATAAAAGTTTTCTTTTTCTTCTTTTATATAAAAGTATGTGAAGTCTCGGGGGTGCCTGGCTGGTTCAGTCAGTTAAACATCTGCCTTTGGCTCAGGCACGATCCCAGAGTCCTGGGATCTAGTCCCACATTGGGCTCCCTGTTCAGCAAGGAGCTTGCTTCTCCTTCTATCCCTACCCCCTGCTCATGATCTCTCTCTCTCTCTCTCTCTCTCTCTCTCTTTCTCACACTCTTCCTCTCTCTCAAATAAATAAAATATTTAAAAAGAAAGAAAGACACAGCAAATGAAACAGTTAACAAAACCAAAAGACAACTGACAGAATGGGAGAAGATATTTGCAAACGACAGATCAGATAAAGGGCTAGTGTCCAAAATCTATAAAGAACTTAGCAAACTCAACACCCAAAGAGCAAATAATCCAATCAAGAAATGGGCAGAGGACATGAATAGACATTTCTGCAAAGAAGACATCAGATGGCCAACAGAAACTTGAAAAAATGCTCCACATCACTCGGCATCAGGGAAATACAAATCAAAACTACAATGAGATACCACCTCACACCAGTCAGAATGGCTAAAATTAACAAGCCAAGAAATGACAGATGCTGGCGAGGATGTGGAGAGAGGGGAACCCTCCTACACTGTTGTGGGAATGCAAGTTGGTGAAACCACTCTGGAAAACCGTGTGGAGGTTCCTCTAAAAACTGAAAATAGAGCTTCCCTATGACCCAGCGATTGCACTACTGGGTATATATCCTAAAAATACAAACGTGGTGTTCCGAAGGGGCACTTACACCCGAATGTTTATAGCAGCAATGTCCACAATAGCCAAACTATGGAAAGAACCTAGATGTCCATCAACAGATGAATGGATCAAGAAGATGTGGGATATATATACAATGGAATACTACGCAGCCATCAAAAGAAATGAAATCTTGCCATTTGCAACAACGTGGATGGAACTAGAGGGTATTATGCTTAGCAAAATAAGTCAATCAGAGAAAGACAACTATCATATGATCTCCCTGATATGAAGAAGTGGAGATGCAATGTGGGGGGGTTGGGGAATAGGAAAAGAAAAAATGAAAGAAGGTGGGATCGGAAGGAAGACAAACTACAAAAGATTCAATCTCAAAAAACAGACTGAGGGTTGCTGGGGGGTGGGGGATGGGAGAGGGTGGCAGGGATATGGACATTGGGGAGGGTATGTGCTATGATGAGTGCTGTGAAATGTGTAAACCTGGTGATTTACAGACCTGTACCCCTGGGGATAAAAATACATTTTAGGTTTATTTAAAACAAATAAATAAATGTTTTTAAAAAGTAGAAAGAAAGAAATAAAGAAAGAAAGGGCCTCCTCAAAAAAAAAAAAAAAAAAAGTATGTGAAGTCTCTTTTAGTCAATGTATGTTGTTTGTTGTCTGCATACCCTACCTCCAGTTGAGGTAGTTCCATGAATGGTTCCCATTATTCAGAGAGTGCCGTGTGGCTCACTATAGTAAGACAGTCTATCTATAGAATGAGCTAATTAGGTACGAGTTAAATTGCTGTAACAAAGAATCTCCAAAATATAGTTAGAGAAACTAAGAAGATTATTCTCTCTCATTTAAGAGTCCAGAAGTAAGCATTTCAGGGCTAGCAAAAGGGCTCTGCTTACAAGTTTATCCCAGGAGGCAGTCTTTTCCTGCTGCTTGTCTTGCAGAAACCTCCTAGGGTTACTTATCTTCACCTGCGGGATCAACACCACTCCCTAGCACCATATTTACATTGCCATTTGCAGGAAGGGGGAGACAGAGCAGAATGGATGACAATCATTTACAATCTATTTATTATCTATTATTATCTATATATTTATTAAAATAGATTCCAGAACTTCCACCCTCATTATTTTGTTGTCCTTCCATTGGCCAAAACTTAGAGCCACCCCAGCTACCAGGAAGGTTAGGAAGTGTAAACTGCACTTAAACAGCTATATACTTAGTTTTGGTGCAAAGATTCTATTAAAAAGTCCTATTATCCCTGCTTCTTGCTATTCACACCCTTGAATAATCTCCTTACCTTAAGTGTGAGTGGGACCTGTGACTTGTTTCTAACCAGTAGAATATGGTAAAGATAATGGGATGCACACAATTACATTACTTAAGAATACAGCGTCCACTTTGATAGGCGATCCTTTCCCTTGCTGCCTTCCAAGATGCAAGCTCCCATTTTGTGGGTCACATATAGAAAGGGCCATATAGAGAAGGCCACACAACAAGGAAGTGAGGGCAGTGCCTGTCCAACAACCAACATGGAAGTGAATGCTACCAAAGACCATGAAATCCAATAGGTCAGAAGACAGAGAGTGATTCCATCCTTCAACAAGAAAGCAATAACAACACTGGTACCAGAGGGCAAACTTAAAGAGTAAGTGAGAGAAAACAATCACAGGGAACCAACCATTTGGTGGGCCGGGCCAGCCCAAGTCATAAAGGTCAAATTATAATTAACAGGTGTGCATCCAATCAATACAAAAAATTGTAGAATGAATCAGATGCTAAAGAATGCCACAGCAACTTAGTGTAATGTGACTGTTGCACAGTAGGGACAAACAAATCCACACATCTGACTCCCCAGAACAATGACTGGATGAACAATGTTAACTTTTTTTTCCAGGGGCTCTCTACTGTGGAGTAAGCCGACCAACCCCCTTTTTTTTTTATAAACATATATTTTTATCCCCAGGGGTACAGGACTGTGAATCACCAGGTTTACACACTTCACAGCACTCACCAAAGCACATACCCTCCCCAAAGTCCATAATCCCACCCCCTTCTCCCAACCCCCCTACCTCCAGCAACCCTCAGTTTGTTTTGTGAGATTAAGAGTCACATATGGTTTGTCTCCCTCCAAATCCCATCTTGTTTCATTGATTCTTCTCGTACCCACTTAAGCCCCCATGTTGCATCACCACTTCCTCATATCAGGGAGATCATATGATAGTTGTCTTTCTCTGCTTGACTTATTTTGCTAAGCATGATACGCTCTAGTTCCATCCATGTTGTCGCAAATGGCAAGATTTCATTTCTTTTGATGGCTGCATAGTATTCCATTGTGTATATATACCCCATCTTCTTGATCGATTCATCTGTTGATGGACATCTAGGTTCTTTCCATAGTTTGGCTATTGTGGACATTGCTGCTATAAACATTCGGGTGCACGTGCCCCTTTGGATCGCTACGTTTGTATCTTTAGGGTAAATACCCAGTAGTGCAATTGCTGGGTCATAGGGCAGTTCTATTTTCAACATTTTGAGGAACCTCCATGCTGTTTTCCAGAGTGGTTGCACCAGCTTGCATTCGCACCAACAGTGTAGGAGGGTGCCCCTTTCTCCGCATCCTCGCCAGCATCTGTCATTTCCTGACTTGTTGATTTTAGCCATTCTGACTGGTGTGAGGTGGTATCTCATTGTAGTTTTGATTTGTATTTCCCTTATGCCGAGTCATATGGAACACTTTTTCATGTGTCTGTTGGCCATCTGGATGTCTTCTTTGCGGCAATGTCTGTTCATGTCCTCTGCCCATTTCTTGATTGGATTATTTGTTCTTTGGGTGTTGAGTTTGCTAAATTCTTTATAGATTCTGGACACTAGTCCTTTATCTGATATGTCGTTTGCAAATATCTTCTCCCATTCTGTCAGTTGTCTTTTGATTTTGTTAACTGTTTCCTTTGCCTTGCAAAAGCTTTTGATCTTGATGAAATCCCAATAGTTCATTTTTGCCCTTGCTTCCCTTGCCTTTGGCGATGTTCCTAGGAAGATGTTGCTGCGGCTGAGGTCGAAGAGGTTGCTGCCTGTGTTCTCCTCAAGGATTTTGATGGATTCCTTTCCCACATTGAGGTCCTTCATCCATTTTGAGTCTATTTTTGTGTGTGGTGTAAGGAAATGATCCAATTTCATTTTTCTGCATGTGGCTGTCCAATTTTCCCAGCACCATTTATTGAAGAGGCTGTCTTTTTTCCATTGGCCATTCTTTCCTGCTTTGTCGAAGATTAGTTGACCATAGAGTTGAGGGTCTATTTCTGGGCTCTCTATTCTGTTCCATTGATCTGTGTGTCTGTTTTTGTGCCAGTACCATGCTGTCTTGATGATGACAGCTTTGTAATAGAGCTTGAAGTCCGGAATTGTGATGCCACCAACGTTGGCTTTCTTTTTCAACATCCCTTTGGCTATTCGAGCTCTTTTCTGGTTCCATATAAATTTTAAAATTATTTGTTCCATTTATTTGAAAAAGATGGATGGTACTTTGATAGGAATTGCATTAAATGTGTAGATTGCTTTAGGTAGCATAGACATTTTCACAATATTTATTCTTCCAATCCAGGAGCATGGAACATTTTTCCATTTCTTTGTGTCTTCCTCAACTTCTTTCATGAGTACTTTATAGTTTTCTGAGTATAGATTCTGTGCCTCTTTGGTTAGGTTTATTCCTAGGTATCTTATGGTTTGGGGTGCAATTGTAAATGGGATTGACTCCTTAATTTCTCTTTCTTCTGTCTTGCTGTTGGTGTAGAAAAATGCAACTGATTTCTGTGCATTGATTTTATATCCTGACACTTTACTGAATTCCTGTATAAGTTCTAGCAGTTTTGGAGTGGAGTCTTTTGGGTTTTCCACATATAGTATCATATCATCCGCGAAGAGTGATAATTTGACTTCTTCTTTGCCGATTTGGATGCCTTTAATTTCCTTTTGTTGTCTGATTGCTGAGGCTAGGACCTCTAGTACTATGTTGAATAGCAGTGGTGATAATGGACATCCCTGCCGTGTTCGTGCCCTTATCGGAAAAGCTTTCAGTTTTTCTCCATTGAGAATGATATTTGCGGTGGGTTTTTCATAGATGGCTTTGATGATATTGAGGTATGTGCCCTCTATCCCTACACTTTGAAGAGTTTTGATCAGAAAGGGATGCTGTACTTTGTCAAATGCTTTTTCAGCATCTATTGAGAGTATCATATGGTTCTTGTTCTTTCTTTTATTGATGTGTTGTATCACATTGACTGATTTGTGGATGTTGAACCAACCTTGCAGCCCTGGAATAAATCCCACTTGGTCGTGGGGAATAATCCTTTTAATGTACTGTTGAATCCTATTGGCTAGTATTTTGTTGAGTATTTTCGCATCTGTGTTCATCAAGGATATTGGTCTATAGCTCTCTTTTTTGATGGGATCCTTGTCCTGTGTTGGGATCAAGGTGATGCTGGCCTCATAAAATGAGTTTGGAAGTTTTCCTTTCATTTCTATTTTTTGGAACAGTTTCAGAATAGGAATTAGTTCTTCTTTAAATGTTTGGTAGAATTCTCCCGGGAAGCCGTCTCGCCCTGGGCTTTTGTTTGTTTGGAGATTTTTAATGACTGTTTCAATCTCCTTACTGGCTGTGGGTCTGTTCAGGCTTTCTATTTCTTCCTGGTTCAGTTGTGGTAGTTTATAGGTTTCTAGGAATGCATCCATTTCTTCCAGATTGTCAAATTTATTGGCATAGAGTTGCTCATAGTATGTTCTTATAATAGTTTGTATTTCTTTGGTGTTAGTTGTGATCTCTCCTCTTTCATTCAAGATTTTATTTATTTGGGTCCTTTCTCTTTTCTTTTTGATAAGTCGGGCCAGGGGTTTATCAATTTTATTAATTCTTTCAAAGAACCAGCTCCTAGTTTCGTTGATTTGTTCTATTGTTTTTTTGGTTTCTATTTCATTGATTTCTGCTCTGATCTTTATGATTTCTCTTCTCCTGCTGGGCTTAGGGTTTCTTTCTTGTTCTTTCTCCAGCTCCTTTAGGTGTAGGGTTAGGTTGTGTACCTAAGACCTTTCTTGTTTCTTGAGAAAGGCTTGTACCGCTATATATTTTCCTCTCAGGACTGCCTTTGTTGTGTCCCACCACAGATTTTGAACCGTTGTATTTTCATTATCATTTGTTTCCATGATTTTTTTCAATTCTTCTTTAATTTCCCGGTTGACCCATTCATTCTTTAGAAGGATGCTGTTTAGTCTCCATGTATTTGGGTTCTTTTCAAACTTCCTTGTGTGGTTGAGTTCTGCTTTAGAGCATTGTGGTCTGAAAATATGCAGGGAATGATCCCAATCTTTTGATACCGGTTGAGTCCTGATTTAGGACCAAGGATGTGATCTATTCTGGAGAATGTTCCATGTGCACTAGAGAAGAATGTGTATTCTGTTGCTTTGGGATGAAATGTTCTGAATATATCTGTGATGTCCATCTGGTCCAGTGTGTCGTTTAAGGCCTTTATTTCCTGGCTGATCTTTTGCTTGGATGATCTGTCCATTTCAGTGAGGGGAGTGTTAAAGTCCCCTACTATTATTGTATTTTTGTTGATGTGTTTCTTTGATTTTGTTATTAATTGGTTTATATAGTTGGCTGCTCCCACGTTGGGGGCATAGATATTTAAAATTGTTAGATCTTCTTGTTGGACAGTCTAGAGTATGATATAGTGTCCTTCCTCATCTCTTATTATAGTCTTTGGCTTAAAATCTAATTGATCTGATATAATGATTGCCACTCCTGCTGTCTTCTGATGTCCATTAGCATGGTAACTTCTTTTCCACCCCCTCACTTTAAATCTGGAGGTGTCTTCGGGCTTAAAATGAGTTTCTTGGAGGCAACATACAGATGGATTTTGTTTTTTTATCCATTCTGATGCCCTGTGTCTTTTGATTGGGACATTTAGCCCATTAACTTTCAGGCTAACTATTGAGAGATATGAATTTAGTGCCATTGCATTGCCTATAAGGTGACTGTTACTGTATATGGTCTCTGTTCCTTTCTGATCTACCACTTGTAGGCTCTCTCTTTGCTTAGAGGACCCCTTTCAATATTTCCTGTAGAGCTGGTTTGGTGTTTGCAAATTCTTTCAGTTTTTGTTTGTCCTGGAAGCTTTTAATCTCTCCTTCTATTTTCAATGATAGCCTAGCTGGATATAGTATTCTTGGCTGCATGTTTTTCTCGTTTAGTGCTCTGAAAATATCATGCCAGCTCTTTCTGGCCTGCCAGGTCTCTGTGGATAAGTCAGCTGCCAATCTAATATTTTTACCATTGTATGTTACAGACTTCTTTTCCCGGGCTGCTTTCAGGATTTTCTCTTTGTCATTAAGACTTGTAAATTTTACTATTAAGTGATGGGGTGTGGGCCTATTCTTATTGATTTTGAGGGGCATCCTCTGCACCTCCTGAATTTTGATGCTTGTTCCCTTTGCCATATTGGGGAAATTCTCCCCAATAATTCTCTCCAGTATACCTTCTGCTCCCCTCTCTCTTTCTTCTTCTTCTGGAATCCCAATTATTCTAATGTTGTTTCGTCTTATGGTGTCACTTATCTCTCGAATTCTCCCCTCATGGTCCAGTAGCTGTTTGTCCCTCTTTTGCTCAGCTTCTTTATTCTCTGTCATTTGGTCTTCTATATCACTAATTCTTTCTTCTGCCTCATTTATCCTAGCAGTGAGAACCTCCATTTTTTATTGCACCTCATTAATAGCTTTTTTGATTTCAACTTGGTTAGATTTTAGTTCTTTTATTTCTCCAGAAAGGGCTTTTATATCTCTCGAGAGGGTTTCTCTAATATCTTCCATGCCTTTTTCGAGCCCGGCTAGAACCTTGAGAATTGTCATTCTGAACTCTAGATCTGACATATTACCAATGTCTGTATTGATTAGGTCCCTAGCCTTCGGTACTGCCTCTTGTTCTTTTTTTGTGTGTTGAATTTTTCCGTCTTGTCATTTTGTCCAGATAAGAGTATATGAAGGAGCAAGTAAAATACTAAAAGGGTGGCAACAACCCCAGGAAAATATGCTTTAACCAAATTAGAAGAGATCCCAAATTGTGAGGGGGGAGAAAGGGGATAAAAAGAGGTTCAAAAAGGAAGAAAGAAAAAAAAAGAAAAAAGAAAAGAAAAGAATTAAAAAAAGAAAACAAATAAAGAAAAATATAAAAAAGAAAAAATATATATATTAGATAAACTAGTTAAAAAACGTTAAAAAAGAAAAAGGTAAAAGCTAAAAAAAATTTTTATCAGAAGGCGAGAAAAAAAGCAAAAAATGAAAAGAAAAAAATTAAATTAACTGCAAGACTAAAAAAAATCACAGGGAAAAAGCCATGAGTTCCGTGCTTTGCTTTCTCCTCCTCTGGAATTCTGCTGCTCTCCTTGGTATTGAAACCGCACTCCTTGGTAGGTGAACTTGGTCTCGGCTGGATTTTTTGTTGGTCTTCTGGGGGAGGGTCCTGTTGTAGTGATTCTCAAGTGTCTTTGCCCCAGGCGGAATTGCACCGCCATTACCAGGGGCCGGGGTGAGTAATCCGATCGGGTTTGCTTTCAGGAGCTTTTGTTCCCTGAGCGCTTTCCGTAGAGTTCCGGAGGACGACGGGAATACAAATGGCGGCCTCCTGGTCTCCGGCCTGGAGGAGCCGAGAGCCCAAGGCCCCACTCCTCAGTGCGCCCTCAGAGAACAGCGCCCAGTTACTCCCGTCTGCCTGACCTCTGGCTGCGCTCCGAGCTCACCGAGCCTGTGACCGGTTCAAGGTAACACCGAGCTGTGAGCTTACTGTCGGCTCTGTCTCTGTAGCCGGCTTTCCCGTTCCAATACCCGCAAGCTCTGCGACACTCAGACACCCCCGATCCTTCTGTGACCCTGCGGGATCTGAGGCCACGCTGACCCCG
Source organism: Mustela putorius furo (assembly GCF_011764305.1). Lineage (NCBI taxonomy): Eukaryota > Metazoa > Chordata > Mammalia > Carnivora > Mustelidae > Mustela > Mustela putorius. Next base: position 12,306,182 of record NW_025422471.1, read on the forward strand.
CGTGGGCTTCGCCCCGGGTAGCCTCTGGAGCTATGTCCCTCAGCGGAACAGACTTTTAAAAGTCCTGATTTTGTGCGCCATTGCTCCGCCGCTTGCTGGGAGCCGGCCCCTCCCCCCGGGGTCTATCTTCCCGTCGCTTTGGATTCACTTCTCCGCCGGTCCTACCTTTCAGAAAGTGGTTGTTTCTCTGTTTCCAGAATTGCTGTTCTTCTTCTCTTCGATCTGCTGATGGATTTTCAGGTGTTTGCAATCTTTAGATAAGCTATCTAGCTGATCTCCAGCTAGCTGAAGTAGTCTCAGCCTGCTACTTCTCCTGCTGACTCCTCCTCCCGACCAACCCCTTTTGACTGACACATTGTTTTCTTTATATTCTTGCAATCTGAATGTGCCAAGTAAAATGACCATGCATTTATATAGACTGCTTGGATTATACAGTGTAGAGTGACTACATATAACCTATCAACATTGACTTTCATGTGGATTTTACATATTTGTATATTTATTATGAAATTTATCTGAACAGATGGAAGTCATGTGTTTTGAGGAAAGGATACCTTTTGTAGTAATTCCATAGAACTTTACAGATGGTTTGAGCAGTTGACTGAGGAGAACATTTTCTAAAATGCATTCAAAATTTACAAATAGACACACTCTATCTGACAAAAAGTGTACTTACAACATGAAGAGAGGGGAGTGAAGAAATGCCTTTTGGGAGGTTTCCCATTTGGTCATTATCTTATTTTCTCTCAATCATATACTTCCTCATTAACCTTCACCCTCAACTTAGGACTCCACTCCGGTCCAGAGTCTCAAATACTCTCCTGAAGATTTTCCCCCATCCCCAAATATGAGAAGTCCCATACCACTTTCCTTTTCTGTGCCTTTTGAACTTTGATGCCTCCAGTTTCAACCTGATTTTAAGGCCCGTTTTTCTTTGCTCCAGCTTCTGCCTTCCCTAAAAAGAAGAATGATGGACTTTGGCCCCATGAGCACAAGGAAGAAAGTAGGTGCCATGATTCCATATCAAATTTTCTACAAATAATAGCTGCAATACATCTCCTCCTGAATTATCTAAAGGCAAACACACCACCTCTGATTCCAAGTGTATTAGTTCCCTAGGGTTTCCATAATAAATTACCACAAACTTGGAGGGCTTTAAAAAACAGAACTTTATTGTCTCACATTTCTGGAGGATAAAAGAAATTAAGATGTCACCACAACCCCTCTGAAAGTTCTAGGGAGGGTCCTTTCTTGCCTCTTCCTAGAGCTCACTCAGATTTCTGCCTCTATCATCACATGGCATTCTTTTGAGTCTGTGTTCTAGTTCCCTACCTCTCAAATGACTTTGGTCATTTGATTAGGTCCCACTGTGAGTAGTTTGCCCCAAAGGTGTTTATTCAGATAATCAATAGTACTATAGATTAAAGAGCACATAGTGACCAGCATCTAGTAATTCCTCAATAGCTGAAGCAAGGATAGAGAGAAGGTTCATCTGAGGTCTCGTGAGATTCTGTAATTTTAGGTGTCTATTTAGAAGACAGTCATTGAGTAGTCCTAACATTTTAGGACTGTAGTATTTTTACAAATATTATTATTACTACCAACAATAATAGCTGCCAACAATATTTCTGAGGTTTTATACTAAGTGTCTTACTGTTGTCCCAAGTAAATACCTCTATGAGGTAACTATTATCATTCCCAATTTACAAGTGAGGAAACAGAAGGCTCCACCAGGTTACTTGATGTATGCAAGGTCATACAGCTAATAAAATATAAAACCAAGATTCAACCCAAACTTTCTGACTCTAAAGTTGTATTTACCACTCATTACATTATTTCAAAAAGATGATGACCCTTCAGAGACATAATGCCAAATGGATAATAATTTTCAAGTAAGGTAGAAACCCAAATGTCCTCAAAGATAGATATTTACATTTTTCACTTAAATCAAGGAGATATTATTGCTTTTCCTTGATGAGGTCTCATGAAAGAAAAACACCACATGGTTAGATCAGAAGGGCATTTGACCTTTGCTGAGCTCCATCCTTGGGAACAAAACCCAAGAAAAAACTACACTAAGGCTTCCAGCGAACACTTTAAAGAGCGTTTGGAAATATGGACTAGAGATAACTCCTAGGAGAATTTGCAAACTTTGGAACTTTCTCCAGTGTATTTACCTCATTAAACTCTTTTTTTCCAAATGATTACCTGAAATTCATAAAGAGAAAAGGACTTGAGTTCTTATCTTCAGGTATAATAAAGAAAAGGAGATACTTTTTTTTTTTAAACCAACCACATCACATGGAGAAAATAAAAAAGACCTTTCATGACACAGTTGGCAATGAAAATGCAAAGTCTAAAAGACAGAAACACCTAAGTTAAGTGCCTAAGCTTTGTAGCAAAATAGAAAGAATTTGGGTGACCTGGAGCTGGTTCGATTCTGTCTCAACAAACAGTAGAACGTTTCACTGTCTCCCCTGAGACATAAAGATGACTGACCAAGGGACAGGCATTCAGAGTTGCACAGCAGGAGTGGTTCTCAAAATGTGGTTCCCAGGCCAAAATATTACCATCACCTCTGAACCCATGTGATACACAAATTGTGCAGCCTCTGGGGATGAGGCCCAGCCGTCTGTATTTTAACAAGCCTCCAGATGATTCTGATAGATGCTAAAGTTTGCAAACCATTGCACCAGGAGAGAAGATTTGGCTCATTATAGAATTTCACCTCAGGAGGTACTGCTCCCCGGATGCAAGGCAAAAACAAAAACAAGTTGATTAGAAAGTAGCTGTGCTGAAAAAGCTAGAGAAAATTATTCATTTCTTCAATATTCACCAACAGAAAGTATTACCAAAGAAGCAAGGCAGATAATCCATTGAATGATCATGAGTCATCACTCTCCATAGCATCTATCCTCTCTGAATACTGCTGCACAATCCACATTTGTTTGCTGACAGTTTTACTTGTTAACCAAAACCAAGAATACTTACTATAAATGATATAAAAATAGGACTTAAAATTAGTGAAACTTACCATACCAGTTAGCAATGAATTTGGCTGAAAACAACATATGCCTAAGATAAACACATATTATTCATTCCAGTCAGGCACATTAAAGAGAAAAAAATGAAAATTAAAAAAAAAAAAAAAACCCAAACTCTAGTTATCAGTGGAATACCAAGCACTGATCTCCTAAAAGGAAAGGTTCATTACTCATATATACTCATGAACTTGTTTAAAATGTGACAAATCCTACTGCTCAATACACTGGGAAATGTTTGTACATTCTAATGAGTTGGAAAAAGAAGAAAAAATAGTATACAAGATCACACCCAAGCCCATCTGAAGCCATGATGTTTTGCTCCTAGATTTCAATACATGAATTTTTAAATTTATATTTCTCATAATAACCAATGTCCTTATTATTATATCACATAGAACCCATTTTCAACCTTTTTATTCAGAGAGTACATCAAAAAAGGAAGAAATATTTTTAAATAAACCTTTTTATTGAACAAAAAGAAATCCAAGGCCTCTTACCATGAGGATAAATCATAAGGCTGCATAAAGAAAGGTAGCTAAGCCATAGATAAAAGCAAACTCCCAGCTGCAAAACATTACACAAATGTCAATGATGCTGGACTGATGCCAAAACTCCTCAATGAGAGGGACTGAGAACAGGAGTCACAGAGGTTTACGCAGTGAGGGACGAGGAAGCCGTCCAAGAATTCTATCTGCCATAACTACAGTAGGTAACAGCAAACAATCCTCATCTTCAAGTGCTTAAAATTTTTCTTTACTACAACAATGATAACCCAGAGAAGATACTGATGTTGATGGGGAAGGTGGAGGATGACATGAGAGCAGCAAATTGTTTCAATTTAGTTCAGACAGTTCTCCTTCCAACCTTACTGTATTCAGAGACACCTAATTACATCACCATATGTTTTGAAAAGAACATTTTTTCACTGCATCTAAAACAAACATATGGTGAAATATTTTTTCAGTGTTATCTTTTAAATAAAGTGAAGAACTGACATAGTATATAATACTTCAAATATATAAGAAGTTTGAAGACCTTGGAGATCTAACATCAGAATAGATGGATTAATAATTTTCTTGACATATTTTTGCATGTTTGATTAATTAATTGGTGTCTTGAGACTATGTCATTTTATATCAAGAATTTGAATGTACATGGGTTAATTTAGTAATGGATATCATTTTAATTGGATTCAAAATTGGGGTATATGTCTCTGAGGATCTTAACTGGTCAGGGTAGTCAAAAATATTAATTAATACACTTCAGGAAATTAACTTATTTTCTGAATGCCTTATGGTTCTCCTGAGTTCATAAAGTTTTCCTCTCAGCACAAATTCATGCCCATATATTTGGGTGTTATAAAAAATTAGTCAAATGTAAAATTACAAAAGAAAAGCAAAAAAAATTATCATAGGCCTTCTGTTACTGATTTTTAAATTAGTTTACTAAAAATGCACTTGCAGTATCTAGAAAAAATTCCACTGTGTGCTTTTTGGACGCCTATATCTACTTTCCATCAAACAGCAGTGCATCAGCCAGTATCATCAAATCAAGATGTTAAAACAATAATTTTCATCAACCTTTTTGAAAATATATGTGTTACAATAATGGCAAGTAGTTTGGTGGTCAGAAAACAAGTAGTCGTGGCTCTTCCAATCACTATTTTTGCAACCCTGGCCAGGTTACATTTCTTTCCATATCCAGTGCCCCTATTTGTAAAATGCCGCTCACTCTCACACTGCTGTGGTTCACTGGAGTCTGGATCTGTGAAGTATGCAGAAAAAAGGGATTGGGAAAAACCCACCGCAAATATCATTCTCAAGGGAGAAAAACTGAAAGCTTTTCCGATAAGGGCACGAACACGGCAGGGATGTCCATTATCACCACTGCTATTCAACATAGTACTAGAAGTCCTAGCCTCAGCAATCAGACAACAAAAGGAAATTAAAGGCATCCAAATCGGCAAAGAAGAAGTCAAATTATCACTCTTCATAGATGATATGATACTATATGTGGAAAACCCAAAAGACTCCACTCCAAAACTTCTAGAACCTGTACAGGAATTGAGTAAAGTGTCAGGATATAAAATCAATGCACAGAAATCAGTTGCATTTCTCTACACCAACAGCAAGACAGAAGAAAGAGAAATTAAGGAGTCAATCCCATTTACAATTGCACCCCAAACCATAAGATACCTAGGAATAAACCTAACCAAAGAGGCACAGAATCTATACTCAGAAAACTATAAAGTACTCATGAAAGAAGTTGAGGAAGACACAAAGAAATGGAAAAATGTTCCATGCTCCTGGATTGGAAGAATAAATATTGTGAAAATGTCTATGCTACCTAAAGCAATCTACACATTTAATGCAATTCCTATCAAAGTACCATCCATCTTTTTCAAATAAATGGAACAAATAATTTTAAAATTTATATGGAACCAGAAAAGAGCTCGAATAGCCAAAGGGATATTGAAAAAGAAAGCCAACGTTGGTGGCATCACAATTCCGGACTTCAAGCTCTATTACAAAGCTGTCATCATCAAGACAGCATGGTACTGGCACAAAAACAGACACACAGATCAATGGAACAGAATAGAGAGCCCAGAAATAGACCCTCAACTCTATGGTCAACTAATCTTCGACAAAGCAGGAAAGAATGGCCAATGGAAAAAAGACAGCCTCTTCAATAAATGGTGCTGGGAAAATTGGACAGCCACATGCAGAAAAATGAAATTGGATCATTTCCTTACACCACACACAAAAATAGACTCAAAATGGATGAAGGACCTCAATGTGGGAAAGGAATCCATCAAAATCCTTGAGGAGAACACAGGCAGCAACCTCTTCGACCTCAGCCGCAGCAACATCTTCCTAGGAACATCGCCAAAGGCAAGGGAAGCAAGGGCAAAAATGAACTATTGGGATTTCATCAAGATCAAAAGCTTTTGCAAGGCAAAGGAAACAGTTAACAAAATCAAAAGACAACTGACAGAATGGGAGAAGATATTTGCAAACGACATATCAGATAAAGGACTAGTGTCCAGAATCTATAAAGAATTTAGCAAACTCAACACCCAAAGAACAAATAATCCAATCAAGAAATGGGCAGAGGACATGAACAGACATTGCCGCAAAGAAGACATCCAGATGGCCAACAGACACATGAAAAAGTGTTCCATATGACTCGGCATAAGGGAAATACAAATCAAAACTACAATGAGATACCACCTCACACCAGTCAGAATGGCTAAAATCAACAAGTCAGGAAATGACAGATGCTGGCGAGGATGCGGAGAAAGGGGCACCCTCCTACACTGTTGGTGCGAATGCAAGCTGGTGCAACCACTCTGGAAAACAGCATGGAGGTTCCTCAAAATGTTGAAAATAGAACTGCCCTATGACCCAGCAATTGCACTACTGGGTATTTACCCTAAAGATACAAACGTAGCGATCCAAAGGGGCACGTGCACCCGAATGTTTATAGCAGCAATGTCCACAATAGCCAAACTATGGAAAGAACCTAGATGTCCATCAACAGATGAATCGATCAAGAAGATGGGGTATATATACACAATGGAATACTATGCAGCCATCAAAAGAAATGAAATCTTGCCATTTGCGACAACATGGATGGAACTAGAGCGTATCATGCTTAGCAAAATAAGTCAAGCAGAGAAAGACAACTATCATATGATCTCCCTGATATGAGGAAGTGGTGATGCAACATGGGGGCTTAAGTGGGTACGAGAAGAATCAATGAAACAAGATGGGATTTGGAGAGAGACAAACCATATGTGACTCTTAATCTCACAAAACAAACTGAGGGTTGCTGGAGGTAGGGGGGTTGGGAGAAGGGGGTGGGATTATGGACTTTGGGGAGGGTATGTGCTTTGGTGAGTGCTGTGAAGTGTGTAAACCTGGTGATTCACAGTCCTGTACCCCTGGGGATAAAAATATATGTATTAAAAATAAATAATTTTTTAAAAAAAGAAAAAGAAAGAAAAGGGATTGGGCCTATTTGCTAACTCTGTCATACTCACTAAGATCCCCACCAAACACTTATGGACACCAAATACAAGGTATTGCATATCTGCAGTTTTCAGATGTGAGGTTTGGAGAAATTTAGTATTAATATTCCACCCAAAAGAGCAAACCTTTTTTAGATGGAGAGAAAAGCTTGAAAACAGTATCTATAATTTTGTTTCTGTCAAAATTAATATATCCCCAAATTCTTTGCATGTTCTTAGATAACTATGGGAATAATATTTTAAAAGGTCAAAAAGGATGCAAACTAAACTTTAATCATGCCTGGCCATTCAAGGGGAGAATGGGATGGAAAAAGTTAGAGGGAGGAAAATGTGAAGAGAGATGTTGACTTTTTCCTCTGTATTGTACTGTATATTGTTAAATTTTTACAATGAGCATATATTCATATACTATGTGTGTTTTAAAAGATAAGGTTTACTAGCCTTTAATACACAGAAAACTATCTTGTTGCATGTCAAAAATCTAAGAAACAACAAATCTCATACACAAAGGATTTCCTTCAGCAAATGTATGGTCTTACCTAAAACACAACCTCCGTATCCATCCCCACCCCAAAAAACCTTCAAGAACTATGAAAATTTGCTTTAAAAAAAAGAAGTCACTATAACAAAGTAATAAAAGATACAACACAAAATAATTCCTATTTTAAATTTTACACTTGGTTTGCTTGACTTGCAATCACCTCTGGCTAGGCCTTTCCTGGAACTAGAGTATCAAACAATAGCTATTTTGAGTGACGGATGAAGGATTATGAATTCTCCAAAAACAAAAGGGAGGCTATAGTTCACCCAAGCAGAAAATGATGTTTGTCTTCTGAACCGAGGGCATATTAGCACCAAGTGTTAATATATATATATATATATATATATATATATATATATATATTTCCCATATATAGCCATAGAGCATGCAAAAATACATATGTATGTTAATACAATTCATACAAAATGATGACCTGACACCTTAGCATCAACACAAATGTTCTAAATTAGGTAAGAATATTTAGCTACTATCAATTGAATGCTATGCTGGCCACTTAAATACATTGTCATTTATAACTTAAAACTTACTAGGTAGGTATTATAGCCTGAACTATATTCTCCCCAAATTCTTATGTTGAAGTCCTAACCCCCAATACCTCAGAATGTGACTCTATTTGAAGCTGGGGTCTAAAGTGGAATTAAGGTAAAAATGAGTGGGTGGCCCTAATCCAATATGACTAATGTCCTTATAAAGAGAAGAGATTAGGACACAGTCACATAGAAGCAACAGCTTGTGAAGACACTGTAGGACAATCACCTATAGGACAACCATCTAGGACAACCCAAGAATAAAGCCTTACTTGGATTTTCAGGCTCAGAATTGTAAGGAAAACCAATTTCTGTTCTTTAAGCACCCAGTCTATGATAGTTTGTTATGGTAGCTTTAGCAAACTAACACAGTAGGTTAGTTAATTTATCCTACTACCTGATTCTTTTGAGATTTATTCAAGTCCAGGCCATGTGCCCCAAAGAACTTGTAATGGATATCTGTTTTGGTCACAGTACCCTGTTCTTTCTAAGGGTTTCTGTCCCATGGAGTTCTGATATGTCTGTTACAACAAAGGGTGAGCACATGATCAAGACTATGATATCCTGAGATTCCTTCCCACTGCATCTGGGCCAAGGGGAGTTTCTGACCCAAACTCTCAATCAGCTTTTCTCTCTTAGTATCTAAAACTTGAGTAGAGTCGCACAGGGTAGAAGGAATTTGTCAAACCCTAAATAGACCCTCCTCAGTTTTTACCATAGAGACCTCTGGGGGCCACCCTGGTTATTGATCTTCCCAAAGTCTTAGATTTTCAGCCTTTTCTCTGCTTCTGAGTCAATTCATTCCTTTTGCCCTAAGCTCACTAGAGATAGTATTTGTTCCTTGAAGCTAAAAAACAGCTCAGTGATACACATATTATTTTGTACAATTGAGTCTCTCGCATGATAGTCTCTTAATAAATGAGTTAATTGTATATTCCCAGGTCTCTTAAGGGAAAATTTTTTTGAAAATGTCTCACAAAATAGAACTCTTCATCACACCTATCCAGTGTAGGTAGGTGACAATGTCATTTCATGGATGAAAAGGGGTCAAAGAACAGATACTAACATACAAACAGACCTTTGCAACATATCAAACAGAACTTACTAAGAAAATTAGGGGCAAGAAGAAACAGTACATGGAATTCTGCATTGAACTGCAGAAGTATAGAATTTGTTCATTAACCAGGTTGGAGTTTGTACCTGCAGCACACTAGGACACAGCTAACCGGGAGCTGGAGAGTGAATGAGTGCCAGCGTTTTGCAATGATACTTTGCCCTACTGAACTCTCACCCACCAAAACTTGATGGTCTCCACAAAGAATCCACTTCATTACCAATGCAACTTAATGTCATGATTTGGTAATAAAATTCTTAAAATCATTTTCAATAGTAGTGATATCCATACACAAGTGATAAGCGAAAAAGTTCCATTTGCCAACAGTGATTTACCACAGTGAAAACTACTTATTCTGCACTTATTATTTATATCATTTGCATTTTTTTGGCACAAAGTTGATAAAAAAATACATAATCTCCCAATCCCCTATCATTTATAATTTTAAAATGGCCTAGATCCATATAATACAATTAAATCCCTGAATTAACATAACCTTTTTCTGCTTAAATTTTCAAACATCAATATAACTTTCATTTGCTTTTCCATCCTCCTTCAATATTAGAAATTAAATTTCAGGGGCGCCTGGGTGGCTCAGTGGGTTAAGCCGCTGCCTTCGGCTCAGGTCATGATCTCGGGGTCCTGGGATCGAGCCCCACATCGGGCTCTCTGCTCAGCAGGGAGCCTGCTTCCCTCTCTCTCTCTCTGCCTGCCTCTCCGTCTACTTGTGATTTCTCTCTGTCAAATAAATAAATAAAATCTTTAAAAAAAAAATAAAAAAAAAAAAAGAAATTAAATTTCACTAACTGGCTTTTTTTTTTTTTTAATACCTGGGAGATTTTTACTTGAGGTCTCTGATTCTCCTCACCCAAACAACTACTACAATTGTTTTCAAAATGTTTATAAGCCACAATTTTTTTAAGATTTTTATTTATTTATTTGTCATAGAGAGAGAAGCGAGAGCAAGCACAGGCAGACAGAGTGGCAGGCAGAGGCAGAGGGAGAAGCAGGCTCCCTGCCAAGCAAGGAGCCCGATGTGGGACTCGATCCCAGGACGCCGGGATCATGACCTGAGCCGAAGGCAGCCGCTTAACCAACTGAGCCACCCAGGCGTCCCTATAAGCCACAATTTAAACTGATTTGATCATTCATGAAACCGGTATCATGCACACTGCCAGCTTGCTACCTTAATTAGTAAGTATGAGGAATGGCCTTTTACATTCCACTGGGTTAAATCACCTCCTGAGATAGGTTAATGAATGGAATCAGCAGTAGTCTTACTATCATATCCTACACCTAAGGAAGTCTGCAGGTGTCCCCATTATTAGCCACAGAGCTAATATTTATTTGCCCAGCTACAAATCTACACATCAGAATTTCTCCTCTCTCCTCCCTTCCTGCATCCTTCCCTCCTCTCTCCCCTCTCCCCTCTAATAGCCTCACCCATGCTTTAGTTTCTGAATGTTTCATTTCAGTACTCTGGATCATTTCAGGATTCTGGATCAGTCAATCCCAACTCCACAATTTATCTTCCAAAGAGAGACAAACACCGGAAAAGAAAACAGCTATGACTTACAAGGTGCTAAAAGCCTCCATGGTGCTTTTTCCTTTATGTAACAGTTAACATTGTCCCCTAATTTCCACACTAATAACCACAGGAGACGTTCAAGGCCTGGTCTCTCCAGATCAATGCTGTTAAAAGAGACACAAATGCGGTTCTAAGCTAGCACATGAACAGCCAGTAACATGGTAGAGGGCCCTGTGCTAGGGAAGAAACCCAAACAGTAAGTAGTATAGACCCAGACATTTAAGGCCTGACATGATTTAGTCAGCAGAAGAACCACAGATTTAAAGATAGGAGTGGGGGTGCCAGTGTGGCTCAGTCCATTAAGCATCAGCCTTTGGATCAGGTCATGATCCCAGGATCCTGGGATAGAGCATGGGGACTCCTGATTCAGCAGAGAGTCTGCTTCTTCCTCTCCCTCGGCCCCTCCCGCCCTTCTTATGCTCTCTCTCCCTGCTTCTTGTGTGCGCGCTCTGTCTCTCTCTCAAATAAATAAAATCTTAAAATCTTAAAAAAAAAAAAAGGCAGGAGTGAAGAAATGAGATAGTATAAGTTATGATCTATAAGGAGATAAGGAAGTCTGCACAGTACAGTAAACTGTCTCAATGAAGATGAAAGGGGCAGATTCACATTTTTTTGGTCCACGGAGTGACAAATTTTTTTTAAATAGCACAGAAGTGAGTATTTATTTAGAATAAGAGAAGAAATAATAATTTACTTATTTTTAAAAGCTGACAAATATGAGGATAAAACTTACTCATTTTTAAAAGCTGACAAATATGACAGACTTATAATACTGTATTTCAACATTTTTAACCTGCATACTCATTGACCACTTCTTCAAAAGACAACAATTAGGCCATATTTTTCTATAAGGAGAATAGAAAAGTAATTCAATCTTCTAGTATGGGTGGCAGATTTTTCATTTTTTTAAATTAATGATAAATTCTAAAAGTTTCTTTTAATTTCATAATACCTGCTTCTTTTCAAATTCAACAAAGCTTCTCATTAAGTCTTTTTCATATATGATTAGTTTCTGGTTCAATACATTTCAAACATTGTTTCTCACCACTGCCTACATACTTTCTGTGCCAAGAACATGTTCACATGGCAACATGCTCCCAGATCTTGCACCTTCAAATCCAGCTGCCACTGTCAGAAGCAAGTTTCTACAAGGGGACAGTGGCTTTTTTTATGAACCCACATGTTAAAAGTAGAACACACATCAACAGAATTTTTCTTGTTACAAAATTTCTCTGTAACCAAGTCATGAGATACGGAATCATTTAGAGTATCAGGCAAATCTACACCCACTTTCAATTGTATGTTAAGTGGAGTAAATCACATGAATTTGCAGATAATTTCCTCCTCACCAGAACAGTTGCTTCTTGTGTGATCTGGCTTTCTTCCAACCTTTTTAGATAGCAATGATGACCAAATTATCCTGTTATTCAGAAAACTCAATGAAACATTAGATCATATTTATTTTCAATAATTAAATTCATACCCAGCTGCCGAACAAGAAAAGCATTCTTTCTAATGCAAACCAAAATCAGTTTTAAAAAGACATTTATCACAAAGTGTGCATGTAATGAACCAGAATATCCTACATTTACAGCTACACATAGCCATGTAGACAACTATGGATGCATTAATTTGCAGGCAGTAAGGGGAAGTCCTAGTCACATTATTTCATTCTTATAAAATGTAATGTTCTATCATAAACTAAACAGTTAACTAAAGATTTGATAATCATTCCCAAAATGCCTAATATAAAAGCTAGATTTAAAGACCACAAAATAAAAACAGTATTTCCATAGACTTAATTGAAAGCATCTAGTCACACTATTAGGATGACTGTGAAATTTCTGATTTATGTCACAATGACTTCATAATAAAATTAAAACTATACCGGTTTTTTACTCTAAATTTAATAATTTGCTAAAATGTGGAAATCTAACAAAACTTCTTTATCACTCATTTGGTCCTCTAGGAAATTCCCACAGAAAATAAAGATGAGAAGTTCAAGACCAAATAAGTGGGTTTTAAAACTTTCTTTAATTATTAACAATAGTAAAATGTTATTTAAAGGCAGCTGTTCTCAATCATGGATGCATATTAGAATCACCTGGGGAGCTTTTAAAACTCCTACTGTCCAGATCACACCCCAGATAAATTAAATAGAAATTCCTGCATATAAGACACAGATATCAGTATTTTTCAAAGTGCCAAGTGATTCTGGTGTGTATATAAGAACAATTGCTTTATAGTATATTCATAATCAGCTGGCAGGCAAGAACAGACAAGAACACATTAAAGAATATTTGCTATGATTTAATTCAGAGGGAAAGCTGTACAAAGTATCAATGTCATTTGGTACCCAGCTTTTCCAGATGGCAAACGATCCACAAAGCAGGAATAAGAAGGGGAAAGATTACTTCAATGTAGCTATAAGGTTTTTTGTTAAGACTTCAGAACAATTATCCCTCTCCACTGGACAAGCAGCCTTTTATGACTAATATGGGCTTTGTCTCAAAAACCTTAATGGCCAACCAGGCCAGAGACAGACCTGTCTGGCAGAGATTTGTAGGTGTGGTTCTTACCTAATGGTGTAAACTCCAAAAAGATTTATAGAAACTTGTAGAAAAACTGTACCTAACAAAAGCCCCACCAGCTTAAACAAAAGGGGACAAGGCAGAAGAGGCCCTACACTGTTCTACAGAGAGTAAAAAGTCGGCTTAATCTGACCACTACCACATGGGACACAGATGAGGAGGGATGACACAGAAGGCAGGACCAGCGAGCTGGTGCCCCGAAAGAGTTCAGAATTGCTATTGGTCAGAGGACTCGTTTCTTAGCAGCACCATAAAAAAAACTACCACAAATTTGGTGAACAAACACAAATTTATCATCTTACAGTTCTCTAGATCAGAAATCTAGTATGAGCTTTACCAAAACAAAACCAAGGTTTTGGCAGGGCTTGAAGAGAGAATTTGTTTCCTGCTCATTAGAATCTAGTACCCTAAGTTTATAAGAATGAATTCCCTATTTTCTTGCTGGCTATAAATGGAAGGAAGTTTCCAACTTTTAAAGGCCATCATATTCCGTGGCTTATGACCTCATTCTTCATCTTAAAAGCTGGCAGCAGCCTCTGTCTGGCTCACTTTTCTGTGTTCCTCTTCCACTTTTAAGAACTCGGGTAACTAGATTAGGCCCACCTGGACAATCAGAATGATCTCTCCATCTCATGCCCTTAACCTTAACACATGTGCAGAGTCCCTTTTGCCATGTAAGGTAACATGCTCACAGGTAACATGCCTGGGAATTAGGACATGATCTTTGGGGGCCTTTTTTCCATGTACATTGATCACCAAGTGCTATAAACCTTCTGTTCTCCTGCTTTTAATGGAAATGTCTACTTCGGTGATCCTATCTCTGTCCTACAAGGGTACAGGTTAAGGGTGGAGACAGGGAGGGCTGACAGCAGCAAAGAGGGACAGAAAACCATTCTTTTTAATGCAGTCTTCAGAGCAACTGGATCTGAACTCAAGGAGCTCTACCCAAGCAACCACACATGAGGAACCTCAGCCACATCTGGATCTGATTCAGATGAAGAGCTCTTCAATTTTGAGCTGATGCTGAAGCAGAAGGATATTTTGTAGGACCTTAGAACATTTTGCGTGAGAGAGGTATATAAATAATCTGCAACCAGAAGGCAGCCTGTGGTGGACTGAAGATGACGCGCCACTGAGGAGGAGGAGGAGGCTGCATCCCCTCCCCCTTGAATCTTGTGACTACTTTGACCGACAGAGTATGGCAGAAGTAATGCAATATGACTTCCTCAGCCCATTATTGTGCCTGTCGGTAACAATGCTCAAAAAACAGGTGTCGAGTAGGTGGATAAATAAAAAGCCTACCCTTTGCAGAAGTCAGGGAAGAAGAGTCCCTTAAATATTAACCATAGTTTATGGTCACATAAGCACTTATTGGAGACCTACTACATGCCAGGCAGTATTCTATGCGCTTTAATCCATGTATTATAATTGTATAATTATACAATTATACTTTATAGATGAGCGTGAAGAGATAAAGCAATATGCAAATAATCCCATGGTTAGGAAACAACTTCACAGATATTCACACCTGGGTCCCTCTAATGCCAGTAGCCTCCTTTCTTTCTTCCTTCCTTCTTTCTTTTTTTCCTAAGTTCCTCTTTCTTTTCTAAGTTGCTTTTAAGTTATTCACATAAATAGCAAAAACAAAACCATAAACAGTGCAAAAGAGTGTATAGTTAAAATGGAATACTATGCAGCCATCAGAAGAACTAAAATCTTACGAGGAATTTAAGAGGCAGGTCAGGGGGATTGGGGGATAGGGAAAGAAAAAATGAAACAAGATGGGATCAGGAGGGAGATTAACCGTAAGAGACTCTTAATCTCATGAAATAAACTGAGGGTTGCTGGGGGGTGGGAGGGTAGGGAGAGGGGGGTGGGGTTATGGACATTGGGGAGGGTATGTGCTATGGTGAGTGCTATGAAACGTGTAAGCTTGATGATTCACAGACCTGTGCCCCTGGGGCAAATAATACATTATATGTTAATAAAAATAATACAGCATTTTAAAAAGTATATAGTTGAAAGTATATCTCCTCTCACCACAGATCCTAGTCTGTTCCCCTCCACAAAGAAAAGCACCACTACTAGTTTCCTGTGTATCATCCTAAATATATCTTGGGCATTTTTTTTTTACACAAATGGTAACATTTTAAACATAGTAATTCAGCTTTTTTCATATAACCATGTCTCCAAAATCCTTAAGCTATATGCTGCATACATACACACACATATACATATATACAATGAGAAATCTCAAAGTAATTTGAGGCGGTCTATTTGTTTAAACTATAAAATAGTTATGTGGCCCAAACAAATCAAATATTTTGTTCCTCCAGTTTTTGGGTATTTTTTTTCCCCGTTAAATCTCTTAAACATCCATTCCATACTTTATAATAGTTTAGGGGCATCAACTATTATGTTCATAAAGCAAATTTTTAAAATGTGACATAATTTAAGTAGTAATATTAAAGTTTTATTCAAGATATAAAGTTTTATTCAAGTCTATAGACACCTATAGAATCTTGAACAAAGAAAAAATGGAAGAGGTTTAGGTCTGACACTACTGATTTTTACTAACCACAGAGTTAAGAAATATTTATTCTTAAACATACTGAACCTATAGCTAATTATCATATGGAAAAAAATTCTCTAGGCTACTTCTTATGCTGTGTTTGTTTCCATGTATTATTGATTAAAATACAATTTGAGTGGAAATTTTCTAAAGATATAGTAAAAAGTTTTATTAGTAAAAAAGAAAAAATATAAATTTTACAAAGGATGAAAGGAAGATTTTACACTATGAAAAATTAATTCAATACTTCAAGAATAACTCTCCTGGAATAAGCATTTATGTTCAAAAATATGAGAAAATTATCAAGCTGCATGTTTCAGGATAAATTTGGCCAATAAATGTCACATGGAATAAAACTATCAATTAATAAAAACCTGTCTTGCCTCTAGTAGTAAGAAAAAAATGGCCCAAATGTTTGGCTATAAATTTTTCATCACACCTGGGTAGCTTATACATCAAAGTGACACCCTAAATAATAATAATATATATATACACAAATAATTCACATTTGTCTTAGTATGGATGTCCCCCAGAAGCACACTCTGCAACAAGGATTCTAGTACAAGCAGCTCATTTGAGAGGTGGTCCCAGGAAAAACTGGTGGGGTGGGAAGTCAGAAAGGGGTGTTTTGTCAAGACAGTTATCACTATGGTCAACCAGATTTGATACCCTATTAAAAAAAAAAATCTTTTGGTGCTGAACATGCCTAATCTATGGGTATTTGTCTACTATCATTTGTTGAGGGCTGCTGATAAGTGGACACTTTGACCTGCAGAGAACACAGGCAAGGGTGCTCAGACCTAAAGACCTAGACAGTGACAAGGTATTTGCAATACAGGGGTGGAACCTGAGGGAATATGGGCAGTCTTGGCTATGGTACTCTAAACCAGGGGTAGGCAAATGTTTTCTGGAAATGTTCAGAAAGTAAATATTTCAGGCTTTGCAAGCCATTTGCAGCTGCTTGACTGTGCACCTGTAGTACAAAAGCAGCCAAAGGTAACACACAAAGGAGCATAGCTATGTCTTAATAAAACTTTATTTATAAGCACTGAAATGTTACACTGCCCATAGTTTGCCAACTCTTGTTTCAGACTGTAAAAATATTTACTAAACATTTATAAAATCCTAGGGGAGATAACATTCAATCTGCAAGAATATCATAATATTTAATAACCAACCTAACACAAAAACTGCCCTAATGT
The DNA here is from genome assembly GCF_011764305.1 of Mustela putorius furo. Taxonomy (NCBI): domain Eukaryota; kingdom Metazoa; phylum Chordata; class Mammalia; order Carnivora; family Mustelidae; genus Mustela; species Mustela putorius. The sequence goes on from NW_025422471.1 coordinate 12,323,412, forward strand.
TTTGAAAATAGTTTATTTCCACTGTAGTTTGCTGATCTACAATGAAGTTACCAATGAGTTATTAAATAAAGTGAAGATATTTGTGAAAATCCAAGTGACATAAATTATCTTCTATTTGTTTAAAAGTTGATAGAGTTTAATCTCATTCAAGTCAGAATAAACTTGTATCTGATGACTACAAATATATATATATATATATATTTATACTTATGTTTGTTTATATTTATATATAAATTACCAGATCAGAGAGATTTTCATCAGTCTTAACTACACAATGCTAATCTGCATATTTAAATTAACTGTGAAATATATATAACATACTCTAAGTAAGCAAGTACAGAACGTCATTTTATAGAGGGAACTTGGGTGAACTGCTTGGAAGGCAGGGCTAGTCCTGGGCTATGTTTGTATACAAAGCTGTTACTTTTCTTTAGTTCACATTGGGATTGAATTATAGGATAGAGGGAAGAAATAGTGTAGATTACAGAAAGGTATATTACTCAGCCATCACAAAGGATGAATACTCAGCTTCTGCATCAACATGGATGGGACTGGAGGAGATTATGTTAAGTGAAATAAGTCAAGCAGAGAAAGTCAATTACGATATGGTTTCACTTATTTGTGGAACAAAGCAATAAGGAATAGCATGAAGGACCTTAGGAGAAGGAAGAAAAAATGAAAGGTGGGGAATCAGAGGGGAAACGAACCATAAGAAACTATGGACTCCAAGAAACAAAAGTGAGGGTTTTAGAGGGGTGGAGTGTGGGGGGAGGGGTTAGCCAAGTGATGTGTATTGAGGAAATGTTTCACTTGGAACACTGGGTGTTGTGCACAAACAATGTATCATGGAACACTACATCAAAAACTAATGATGGAAGGAGTCAAGATGGCAGAGGAATAGCAGACTGAGATGACATCAGGTCGCAGAAGTTCAGCTAGATAGTTATCAAACCATTACGAACACCTACAAACCCAAAAGGAGATCGAAGAGGAGCAGCAATTCTAGAAACAAAAAATTGACCACTTTCTGAAAGGTAGGATGTGAGGAGAAGTGAATCTGAAGCGACAGGAAGATGGACCACGGGGGAGGGGCCAGCTCCCGGCAAGCCTTGGAGCAGTGGAGCACAAAATCTGAACTTTCAGAAGTCTGCTTCACTGAGAGACATCGCTCCAGAGGCTAAGCAGGCGTTGAGCCCTCGTGGGACAATGTGGTCTCAATTCCTGCAGGGTCACAGAAGGACCAGGGGTGTCTGGTGTAGCAGAGCTTGCGGGTATTAGAGAGGGGAAGCCGACTACAGAGACAGAGCCAAGGAGTTAGCTCTCAGCTTAAGGTTACCTTAAACTGATCCATGGCACAGTCAAACCACTGCTCTTTGAGCAGGGACCTGACAAGTTGCAGATCCTGGGAGACCTCCCTGGAAGAACAGCACTGATCTGCTGGGTTTGGAGACTCTAGGCGGGGCTGTGTGCCAGAGACAGAGACACTCAGTCATAGGCTGGGTGAGCTCACATGCAGCCAGATGCCAGGGAGATGGGTATGATTGACCACCTTTCTCCAAGGGCTTACTGAGAAGGTGGGGCCTCGAGCTTTTGGCTCCTCCGTGCCAGAGATTGGGAGGCCGCCATTTTCATTCCCACCCTCCAGAGCTCTACAGAACGTGTTCAGGGAACAAAAGCTCCCAAGAGCAAACCCAAACAGATTGCTTAGCCCAGCCCCTGGTAAGGCCAGCACAATACCACCTTGGGCAAAGACATTTGAGAATCACTGCAACAGACCTCTCCCCAAGAAGATCAGCAAGAAATTCCAGCCAAGACCAAGCTCACCAAGGAGAAGAGCAGAATTCCAGAGGAGGGGAAAGCAAAGCATGGAATTCATGGCTTTCTCCCCATGATTCTTTAGTCTTGCAAAGTTAATTAATTTTTTTTTAATTTTAATTTTTTCTTATTCTAAGTTTTATAAACTTTTCCTCTTTCCTCTTTTAGTGTTTTTAAACTAGTTTATCTTAACAATACATTTTTTTAAGATTTTTAATTTATTTTTTTATTTGACAGAGAGAAATCACAAGTAGATGGAGAGGCAGGCAGAGAGAGAGAGAGAGGGAAGCAGGCTCTCCTGAGCAGAGAGCCCGATGCGGGACTCGATCCCAGGACCCTGAGATCATGACCTGAGCCGAAGGCGCGGCTCAACCCACTGAGCCACCCAGGCACCCCTTAACAATACATTTAAAAAAAAAAAAGTTTATTTAAACCTTCATTATTATAGTCATATTTTATCCTTCATTGTATCTAACTTTATTTTTTGCATACACATAGGGTTTTTTCTTTTATTTATTTATTTATTTATTTATTTATTTATTTATGTTTTTTAATTTATTTACTTTTATTTATTCATTTGACAGATAGAGATCACAAGTAGGCAGAGAGAGAGGAGGAAGCAGGCTCCCAGCAGAGCAGAGAGTCTGATGCCGGGCTCAATCCCCCGACCCTGGAATCATGACCTGAGCCGAAGGCAGAGGCTTTAACCCACTGAGGCACCCAGGCATCCCAGGGTTTTTTCTTATAAACAATTTTGGGATACAATTACTTCCAATACATCAAAATATACCCTTAATCTATCACAGGGCTTTGTTTTAGTCTCCAGCCTGAGCAAATTCTCTCAACTTTCTTTTTCTTTCTTGTTCCAACCAACTTATCAATTCCTTTTTTAGAATTTTTTTTTAAATTTTCATCTTTATAGTCATAGTCCATCCCTTCATCATGTTGACTTGTATTTTGGTATATATAACTTTTCATTTCTTTCTTCTCAGAGACCAAAATACACCCAAAATTGAGAAGTGGGTAGCTCTGTTTATTCACCAGTCTAATACATATATATATTTTTTTTAATTTCTTTTTACCCCCTTTCTTCTCCTCCTGATTTAGGGTCTCTTCTGATTTTAGTGTACATTTTCCTGGGGTCTTTGCCACCCTTTCAGTACTTTATTCTCTCGTTCATCTATTCTTATCAGGAAAAAAGGACAAGGCAGAAAAACTTACCACAAAAAAAAGAACAAGAGGCAGTACCAAAGGCTAGGGACTTAATCAATACAGACATTGGTAAAATGTCAGATCTAGAGTTCAGGTGCTAGCTGGGCTCGAAAAAGGCATGGAAGATATTAGATAAACCCTGTCTGGAAAAATAAAAGCCCTTTCTGGAGAAATAAAAGAACTAAAATCTAACCAACCTGAAATTAAAAAAAGCTATTAATGAGATGCAATAAAAAATGGAGGCTCTTGCTGCAGGATAAATGAGGCAGAAGAGAGAATTAGTGATATAGAAGACCAAATGATGGAGAATAAAGATGTTGAGCAAAGGAGAGACAAACAACTCTTGGACCACGAGGGGAGAATTCAAGAAATAAGTGATTCTATAAGATGAAACAATATTAGAATAATTGGGATTCCAGAACAAGAAAGGGGGAGGGCCAGAAGGTATATTGAAGTGAATTATAGTAGAGAATTTCCCTAATATGGCAAAGGGAACAAGCATCAAAATCCAGGAGGCACAGAGAACCCTCCTCAAAAATCAATAAAAATAGGCCCACACCCTGTCATCTAATAGTAAAAGTTGCAAGTCTTCGTGACAAAGAGAAAATCCTGAAAGCAACTCAGCACAAGAAGTCTGTAAAATACAATGGTAGAAATATTAGATTGACAGCAGACCTACCCACAGAGATCTGGCAGGCCAGAAAGAACTGGCATGATATATTCAGAGCACTAAATAAGAAAAACATGCAACCAAGAATACTATAACCAACTAAGCTATCATTGAAAATAGAGGGCGAGATAAAAATCTTCCAGGACAAACAAAAACTAAAAGAATTTGTAAACACCAAACCAGCCCTAAAGGAAATATTCAAAGATGTCCTCTAAGCAAAGAGAAAGCCTAAAAATAGTAGACCAGAAAAGAACAGAGACAATATAGAGTGACAGTCACCTTACAGGCAATACAATGGCACTAAACTCATATCTTTCAATAGTTACCCTGAATGTTAATGGGCTAAATGCCTCAATCAAAAGACACAGGGTATCAGAATGGATTTTTTTAAAACCCATCAATATGCTGTCTAGAAGAAACTCATTTTAGACCCAAGACACCTCCAGATTTAAAGGGAGGCATTGGAAAACAATTTACCATGCTAATGGACATCAAAAGAAAGCTGAGTTGGCAATCCTTCTATCAGATAAATTAGATTTTAAGCCAAAGACTATAATAAGAGATGAGGAAGGACACTATATCACACTCAAAGCATCTGTCCAACAAGTAGATCTAACAATTTTAAATATCTATGCCCCTAACATGGGAGCAGCCAACTATATAAACCAATTAATAACAAAATAAAATAAACACATCAATAATAATACAATAATAGTGGGGGACTTCCACACTCCCCCTTCACTGAAATGGACAGATCATCCAAGCAAAAGATCAACAAGGATCAACACTCTGAACCAGATGGACACCACAGATATATTCAGAACATTCCATCCCAAAGCAACAGAATACACATTCTTCTCTGGTGCACATGGAACATTCTCCAGAATACATCACATTCTGAGTCACAAATCAGGTCTCAACCAGTACCAAAAGATTGGGATCATTCCCAGCATATTTTCAGATCACAACGCTCTGAAGCTAGAACTCAATCACAAGAGGAAAGTTGGAAAGAACTCAAAAACATGGAGGCTAAAGAGTACTCTACTAAAGAATGAATGGGTTAACCAGGAAATTAAAGAAGAATTGAAAAAAATTCATGGAAACAAATGATAATGAAAACACAACCTTTCAAAATCTGTGGGACACAGCAAAGGCAGTCCTGAGAGGAAAGTATATAGCGATAAAAGCCTTTCTCAAGAAACAGAAAGGTCTCAAGTACACAATCTAACTCTGCACCTAAAGAGCTGGAGAAAGAACAACAAAGAAAGCCTAAACCCAGCAGGAGAAGAGAAATCATGAAGACCAGAGCAGAATCAATGAAATAGAAACAAAACAAAACAAACAAACAAAGGTAGAACAAATCAACAAACTAGGAGCTGTTTCCTTGGGAGAATTTATAAGATTGATAACCCCTGGCCAGGCTTATCAAAAAGAAAAGAGAAAGGATCCAAATAAATAAAATCATGAATGAAAGAGGAGAGATCACAACCAACACCAAAGAAATACAAAAATTATAAGAACATATTATAAGTAACTATACACCAGCAAATTTGACAATCTGGAAGAAATGGATGTATTCCTAGAGATATATAAACTACCAAAACCAAACCAGGAAGAAATAGAAAACCTGAACGGATCCATAATCAGTAAGGAGATTGGAGTAGTCATCAAAAATCTCCCAACAAACAAGAGCCCAGGGCCAGAAGGTTTCTCATGGGAATTCTACCAAACATTAAAGAAGAATTAATATCTATTCTCCTGAAACTGTTCCAAAAAATAATAATGGAAGGAAAACTTCCAAACTCATTTTATGAAGCCAGGATGACCTTGATCCCAAAACCAGACAAAGATCCCATCAACAAAGACCAATATCCTTGATGAGCATGGATGCAAAAATTCTCACCAAAATACTAGCCAATAGGATCCAGCAGTACATTAAAAGGATTATTCACCATGACCAAGTGGGATTTATTCATTGGCTACAAGGTTGGTTCAACATCCGCAAATCAATTGAAGTGATACAATGCATTAATAAAATAAAGAACAAGAACCATATGATACTCTCAACAGATGCTAAAAAAGCATATGACAAAGTAGAGCATCCTTTCTTGATCATAACTGTACAAAGTGTAGGAATAGAGGATACATACCTCAATGTCATCAAAACCATCTATGAAAAACCCACAGCAAATATAATTCTCAATGGGGAAAAACTGAGAGCTTTTCTGCTAAGGTCAGGAACACAGCAGGGCTGTCCACTATCACCAGTGCTATTCAACATAGTACTAGAAGTCCTAGCCTCAGCAATCAGAAAACAGAAAAAAATTAAATGCATCCAAATCATCAAAGAAGTCAAACTATCACTCTTTGCAGATGAAATGATACTTTATGTGGAAACCCCAAAAGATTCCACTCCAAATCTGCTAGAACTTGTACAGAAATTCAGTAAAGTGTCAGGATATAAAATTAATGTGTAGAAATCAGTTGCATTTCTATACACCAAGAACAAGAGAGAAAAAAGAGAAATTAATCAGTTGATCCCATTTACGATTGCACCCAAAACCATAAGATACCTAGGAATAAAAGAGGCAAAGGATATGTACTCAGAAAACTATAAAGTACTCATGAAAGAAATTGAGGAAGACACAAAGAAAGCTAAAGAAACCTAAAATTTATATGGAACCAGAAACAACCTTGAATAGCCAGAGGGATGTTGAAAAAGAAAGCCAAAGTTGGGGGCATCACAATTCCAGATTTCAAGCTCTATTACAAAGCTATCATCATCAAGACAGTATGGTACTGGCACAAAAACAGACACATAGATCAATAGAACAGAATAGAGAGCCCAGAAATAGACCCTCAACCCTATGGTCAACTAACCTTTGCCAAAGCAGGAAAGAATGTCCACTGGAATAAAGACAGTGTCTTCAACAAATGGTGTTGGGAAAATTGGACAGCCACATGCAGAAAAATGAAACTAGACCATTTCCTTACACCACACACAAAAATAGACTCCAAATGGATGAAAGACCTCAATGTGAGAAAGGAATCCATTCAAATCCTTGAGGAGAACACAGTCAGCAATCTCTTCGACTTCAGCCGCAGCAATGTCTTCCTAGAAACATCGCCAAAGGCAAGGGAAGTGAGGGCAAAAATGAACTATTAGGACTTCATCAACATCAAAAGCCTTTGCACAGCAAAGGAAACAGTCAACAAAACCAAAGGACAACTGAGACTGAATGGGAGAAGATATTTGCAAGTGACATATCAGATAAAGGGCTAGTATCCAAAATTTATAGAGAACTTATCAAACTCAAAACCCAAAGAACAAATAATCCAATCAAGAAATGGGCAGAGGACATGAACAGACATTTCTCCAAAGAAGACATTCGGATGGCCAAAAGACTCATGAAAAAGTGCTCCACATCACTTGGCATCAGGGAAATACAAATCAAAACCACAGAGAGATATCACCTCACACCAGTCAGAATGGCTAAAATTAACAAGTCAGGAAACAACAGATGCTGGCAAGGATGTGGAGAAAGAGGAGTCCCCTTACATTGTTGGTGAAAATGTAAGCTAGTGCCACCACTATGAAAAACAGTATGGAAGTTCCTTAAATTGTTGAAAATAGAGTTACCCTATGACCCAGCAATCACACTACTGGATATTTACCCTAAAGATACAAATGTAGTGGTCTGAAGAGGCACATGCACCCGAATGTTTATAGCAGTAATGTCCACAATAGCCAAATTATGGAAAGAACCTGGATGTCCATCGACAGATGAATGGATAAAGAAGATGTGGTATATATATACAATGGAATACTATGCAGCCATCAAAAGAAATGTAATCTTGCCATTCACAACGTGGGTGGAACTAGAGGGTATTGTGCTGAGCGAAATAAGTAAATCAGAGAAAGACAATTATCATATGATCTCACTGATAGGAGAAATTGGAGAGGTAAAGTGGGGGGCTTGGGGAATAGGGAAGGAAAATATCAAACGATGGGATCCAGAGGGAGACAAACCATAAGAGACTCTTTTTCTTTTTTTTTTTTTTAAGAGATTTTATTTATTTATTTGACAGACAGAGATCATGAGTAGGCAGAGTGGCAGGCGGGGGGGGGGGGCAGGCTCCCTGCTGAGCAGATAGCCCAGGGTCCTGGAATCATGACCAGAGCTGAAAGCAGAGGCTTTAACCCACTGAGCCACCCAGGTGCCCCCCATGAGAGACTCTTAATCTCACAAAACAAACTGAGGGTTGCTGGGGGAGGGGGGTAGGGAGAGGGTGATTGGGTTATGGACATTGGGGAGGATATGTGCTATGGTGAGTGCTGTGAAGTGTGTAAGCCTGACAATTCACAGACCTGTACCCCCAGGGCAAATACTACATTATATGTTAATTTTAAAAATTATTAAAAAAAAAAAAACAGAAAAAACCCCTAATGATATACTGTATAGTGACTAATGTAACATAATAAAAAATAAAAATAAAGTTGACAGGGACCTCAGCTCGTGTTTCATCCAATGCCCATGTTTTAGAGATGAAGAAACCCAAACAACCAGTCCAAAATAAGAGGCTGCCAGGAAGCGGAAGCGAAAACCAAGTTCCCTGAATTCCATTGTATTGCTCTGTTACTTAACGAATATTTGATGAATATGGAATAAATGCAGATATATATGTAAAAAAGAAAATCTCCTCCTGAAAGTGCCCCTTTATGCCAACACTGCAGCAGGCAAAAAAGTCAGAAAACCTAAAGTTCAAACCTTTCACACAAGACCTATTACCTTGAGGAACCCATCTGACCTCTCTGAACATCACTTATTTTGAAAATAGTCATTAAACTTCAACTACAATGCAGAAAGCACCATCATTAATGCTGGAGTTGGTCAGCGGGAGTGTGATAAGGAATCAGACTGAGAGACTATCTGGGCTAAAGTTGGTTGGACTTCACTGATTGGTTGTGGGATGAAACAGAGCAGTTGTCCATGAGGTCTCAAACTGTTAGCAGATTTGGTGAACTAGGTGAATTGTGTTGATTCTGATCTAGATATATTATACAGAAAGAAAAGAAATTTGTAGTTTAGCTTTGAAAGAAGTATTTCAGTCCATGGCCATACCACCCTGAACGCGCCCGATCTCGTCTGATCTCGGAAGCTAAGCAGGGTCGGGCCTGGTTAGTACTTGGATGGGAAAGAAATATTTCAGTTGCTTGCATTATACCCAGAACACTCACAGTAACCAAATTCTAAAATTAAAGAAATGTCTGAGTTAAAAGGTTAGGTTTAGGAGTCTCTAATCCATGGCAAGCTGTAAGAGAAAAAAGAGACTGAAGACAAAATTCTGATAGACACAGAAAAAGCCCTTGTTTGCAAAATGGACATAATTATAGGCCTCAGAACAAGCATTCTGAATGCACAGGCATACTTTAAGATGTTCTGCTGAACATTATTTGTGGATTCAGCGAGTACCTATCATGTTTCTTCTCAGTACCAAGCCCAGTGCTAAGTCATCACAGGTTTGCAGCAATGAACCAGAAAGACAAATTCAATGAGTCAAGGAATTTAGTCTTTGTGAAGACACATTTAATAAGTAAACAAAGAAGTAAAATAAGTCCAGACTGTTCCAAGTAGCAGGAAGAAAATGAACGAGTACTATGATATAGAGAAGAACAAGGAAACTACTTAGATTTTTTTTTTAATTACAGTTTGTCAAGACCAAATATCTGTGAGGAAGTTTCATTTAAGCTGAGACCTGAGAGAAACAATGGAGGAATCATTAAGATGATATCAAGTACAAAATATTTTTGTAAGGAAGAATTTCATCTGTTCTCAAAACTGCCAGAATGCCTGCATGACTAGCAAATGGGAAGCAAGGCTGGTAGAGATGGAGACAGGGTATGGATCTTATAAAGCCAGGTAAAGTAAGAGGATAAGATTTGAGAGTAAAAAAAAAATAAAGGAGTTGGGCGCCTGGGTGGCTCAGTGGGTTAAAGCCTCTGCCTTCAGCTCAGGTCATGATCCCAGGGTCATGGAATTGAGCCCCACATAGGGTTCTCTGCTCAGCAGAGAGCCTGCTTCCTCCTCTCCCTGACTGCCTCTCTGCCTACTTGTAATCTCTGTCAAATAAATAAATAAATAAAAATCTTTTTTTTTAAATTAAATTTAAAAAAATAAAAATAAAGGAGTTAAGGATGATTCCCAGTTTTCTGATTTTATTAGCTATATGGATAGTTGTGTAATTTTCAGAGAAAATAAAGACCCAGAAAAAGACACATTTGGGGCTAAAATCTAGGATTTTATTTTTACATATTAGGTTGAAGTATGTACAAGCTGCCAAGTGGGAATGTCAAAAAGGCATGTGGGTATACATGTCTAGAGTTCAGAGGACAGGTTTTGACTAAAAAATACTTTGGTGCTACATGTGATATTGTAAGGTAAGAGAAGAAATGAGACTCTCTCAGAAGAGTGATACATCAATCAGTAAATGTTTGCTAAATGAGTGAGTGAAAACCCCATTAAACATATAAGCCTTAAAAGACAGATACAGATTTAAATCTTGACTGTGCCACCTGTGAGTTTTGTGACATTGGATAAGCAATGTAACTACACTGAGCACAATTTTCTCATCTGTAAAAATGGAAACACTAATAAACATCTCACTTGATAGGTTTTAGGACTAAAGAAGTTACAGGTGTAAACTGCCTAACAATGCAAGTCATAGAGCAAATTCTGATCAATGTCAACTCCCCCATCCCATTTCCCCAACACTGCAATGTCATAGGTGAAAGTCACTCTATCTTTATCAAAGCTTTTTATGTGACAAGCAGCAAATTATCTCATAGCCATCTCTTCCCATACCCTTCCCATATCCACCCCTTCTTCCCTTTTTTTCCCCCTTCCTTCCCCTCTCTCTTTCTATCCCCTTTCTTTCTCTTTTCTTTCTTTCTGTTAAAACCCGCTGAGTGCCTACTGGATATTTAATGTTTCATTTGGTTACTGAAAGGACAGCAATGAGAAAAAGTGTAATAGGAAACAACACAAACAACTCTGTGCCTTTCATTATCCCCCAAATAGAACTAAACAAAATACCTACATATTATAACAATGATAAAAATCAGTCACTACAAAAGAAAAAGACTAGGGAAAAAGCCTGCTAACTCGGTTTTCTGTGATAGCTTAATAAATGAGCAATTGCAATCATTCTATTAAACTTGATTTTCTCCCAAAACATTCACATTTGGGTCCTTAACCTCTTAGACTTAATTCTTGAACAGTAAAACTGAGTTCACACTGCATAATATGAAGGGTGATTGTAGGGCTAAGGGAGACCATCTACTTAAAAGATCCTGCACAATGCTGAGTACAAAGCAGACAGTTAGCAAAGTTATTTCCAGCTCCATTCCCCTTCTTCTTACATTTAAAAAAGAATTTCTGATATTACACACACACACACACACACACACACACACGCAGACCCCTACATCAATCTTTTCTAGAAATATGAAAAATTAATTTAAATTTTAATGAACATAGAAAAACATGACTTTTTTGGAAACTATCTTTTATATTAAAAGGGTGGCAGTTTTAACTGTGCAAGGCTCTCAAAAATAAATCAAGTATAAATACAAAACACTCGGGATCGAAACTGTCATATAACTATTGTTTATACTGTACAGAAATATGTCTTCGTTCTTAAAAGTTCTTGAAATCAGCATTTGAAATATTTTTATTTATTGACTTAACAGTATTATTATTTACTAGAAAGTGTAAAGTAATTCATAGTATTTCTTGAAGAAAAGGTCACAAAAGGGAATCCGAAAAGCTAATACTTGGCCAGCAGATGGCACCATGATCCCAAATATCTTTGCGCTAGGCAAACAAAAGAGCGTTCAAAAGTTAATCTAGAGCTATAAGGTTAGTCAATTGCTTCTGTTGTGCTTTTATGGTATACGCACAACCATCTTGAAGAATCATGGAAAATTATTTCCTACGGATCAAGAATCCTTTATGGGATCCTATCAGATCACTACTTTAGCTGTTCATTCTTTAATCCGTCCAGTTTTCAAGATACTGCCAAATCTTTACCAGATAAACTCAGTGAAAATTTTATTCATTGAATGTTAGGCCATGAATGAAGAAAGAATTGTAAGTAAAATCACTTACAGATGTCAAATTTTAGTTATTTTGAATCCAAAGTAACATGGTAGAAACGGATTCAAATCAGCTTTTTCAAGATTAAGATTTGTGGTAGGAGGCAGAATTTCAGATGCATTAATGAAACTTGGAAATTCCATTCTTGAGAACTACATAGCTGCTTCTTTTCGAAGGAGTTAAATCTTCATATGTGTGTTAGTTTTCAACTTGCCAATTTCAATATCAGGTGTGTTTTTCAAATCTGCCCTACATGTTTCTGCATGTTGCTATGAGACTTTGAGTCTTTATTGTTGATCTCACTAAAAAGATTCAGGTTTGGATTTTAATTCCACTATAACTGACATACAATGTTATATTCACTTCAGGTGTACAATATAATAATTCAACAACTCTATATTATTCAGTGCTCATAGAGATAAGGGTACTCTTGATCTCCTTTATCTATTGCACCTGTTCCCTTCCCCTACCTCCCTTCTAGTAACCATCTGTTCTCGAGGGTTGGGAATCTGTTTTTTGGGTCTTGTTTTTTTCCTTTGTCCATTTGTTTTGTTTCTTAAATTTCACATATGAGTGACATCATACAGTATTTGTCCTTCTCTGGCTTACCTGGCCTAGTGTTACATTCTCTAGTTCCATCTATGTTGTTGCAAATGGCAAGACTCCATTCTTTCTATGATTGCATAACATTCCATTGCTACACACACATACACAAACACACAACACCCCTTCTTTGTTCATTCATCTATCAATGGACACTTGGCTGCTTCCCTACTTTGGCTAATGTAAATAACGCTGCAATATACATAGGGACGCATATATACCTTTGAATTAGTGTTTTCGTATTCTTTGGGTAAATACCCAGTGGAGCAATTCCTGGATCATAGGGTAGCTCTATTTTTAATTTTTTGAGGAATCTCCATACTGTTTTCCACAGTATGCACCAATCTGCATTCCCACCAGCAGTGCACAAAAGTTCCTATTTCTCCACATTCTTGTCAACACTTGTTTCTTCTGTTTTTGATTTTAGACATTCTGACAGGTGTGAGGTGATATCTCATTATAGCTTTGACTTGCAATTCCCTGATGATAAGTGATGTTGAGATTGTTTTCATGTGTCTTGTCAGCCATCTATATTTCTTCTTTGGAAAAAGTCTGTGTTTTCTGCCCATTTTGTGATTGGATTATTTGTTTTTTAGGTGTTGAGTTGTATAAGTTCTTTATATATTTTGGATAATAACTCTTCATCAGATTGGTCATTTGCAAATATCTTCTCCTAGTGGTTAGGCTTTTTAGTTTTGTTGATTGGTTTACCTTGATGTGCAAAAGATTTTCGTTTTGATGTAATCCCAACAGTTTATTTTTGCTTTTATTTTCCTTGACTCAGGAGACATATCTAGAAAGATACTGTTATGGCTGATGTCAGAAAAATAACTACCTGTGTTCTCTTCCAGGCTTTTAATGGTTTCCGGTCTATTTAGATCTCTAATCCATTTTGAGCTCATTTTTGTGTATGGTGTAAAAAAGTGGTCCAAGTTCACTCTTTTGCATGTAGCTGTCCAATTTTCACAACACTCTTTGTTGAAGAGACTGCCATTTTCCCATCACAGAGTCTTGCCTCCTTTGTTGAAGATTAACTGACCAAATAATTGTAGGTTTGTTTTGGGGGTTTCTATTAAGTTCCATTGATCTTTGTGTCTATTTCTATGCCAGTACCATACTATATCTTGAAATCTGGGATCATGATACCTCCAGTTTAGTTGTTCTTCAATATTGCTTTGGCTATTCAGAGTCTTTTGTGGTTCCATACAAATTTTAAAATTGTTCTATTTCTGTAAAAAATGCTATTGGTATTTTGATAGGGATTGCTTGGGTAGTATGGACATTTTAACAATATTCGTTCTTCCAAAACATGAGCATTCCATGTCTTTCCATTTCTCTGTGTCATCTTTAATTTCTTTAATCAGTGTTTATAATTTTCAGAGTACAGATCTTTTACCACTTTGGTTAAGTTTATTCCTAGGTATTTCATTATTTTTTGGTGCAATTGCAAATAGGATTGTTTTCTTAATTTTTCTTTCTGCTGCTTCATTATTAATGTATAGGAATGCAATGGATTTCTGTATATTGATTTTGTATCCTACGACTCTACTGAATCCATTTATCAGTTCTAGTGATTTTTTGGTGGAGTTTTTAGGGTTTCTATATGTAGTATCAGGTAATCTACAAATACTGAAGATTTTACTTCTTACTATTTGGATGCCTTTTATTTTGTTGTTGTTGTTATTGTCTGATTGTTGTGTCTGAAGTCCTAACTTCCACTATTGTGTTGAATGAAAGTGGGAAAATTGGATATTCTTGTCTTGCTCCTGACCTTGGAGGAAAAGTTCTCGGTTTTCCCCATTGGGCATGTTATTAGATGTGAGGTGAAAAGATTCAGGTTTAAATCTTCTACTCCTTATTTTTATGCAAGAAATAGCATTTACTGAAAGTTGATGTATTTGAAATTTTAAATGAATTGCATTATAAATTTAATAAGGAAATAAAATTAGAAATTCTATTTTTTAAAAAATTATGATTCATACACATACAAATAGATTATGTTATGCTGCTGTAATCTACAATCTTCAAAATCACAGTAGACTAAGAGACAAAGGTTTATTTCTCACACACACTACAAGTTCGCTGCTGGTTGTTTGGGGCTCTCTTTTCACATTACACTCACCCTAGGACCCAAGCTCGAGATCATTCACCAACTGGGAAGACTGCACGCGAAGTAACCGCTTGAGCTAAAGCCGACCCACATTCACCAACTGGAATATTCCTGGTCTCTATGCACAGGAAGGCAGTAAATCTACATTGGCTCAAAAGGTCTGGAATTAACACATTTTTACTCACATTTCATTGGCCAAAACCAGTCATATGTATATACCTAATACCAGGAGATCTATAAAGCAGAAAGCTGGAAATGTATAGTAAAGATTCACTATAATTCATAAATATTCAATCACTACACCCATATATATATATAATATCTTCAGGATTACTGTAACATAAAACACTATAGATGAATTTTATGTCCTTACCACCAAATCCTCTATTAAGGAAATGCAAATGTTCTTTCTTTTACAGACATTAAGACTAGCTAGAGAGAAAAAAATGTATTAGAAAACAAAATTACTATGCAACTAATGCCAGAGGTTTTAACAGATATTCTCATAAGTGCAAAGGAAGATGAGTGAGGAAGTACAGGTATCACATAAAGAAGACTGACTAGAGGAGAGGAGATTTGATCTTGGCATTATAGGAAATGTAGAATTTGTACTGAAGTAGCAGGAAGACATTAAACACAATAGGAACGACTATGAGAAAAGACAGAGAAGTGGGGAAAAAAATATGATTACTGAGAATGAACTATGTAAAACAACTGAAATCATTAAGTTTTCCTGACCTGCAAAAATGTTAAGAGTGTGTGTGTGTGTGCGCGTGCGCGTGCGTGTGTGTTTCTGCAGTAGGGAGAAATGGACGGGTAGGGAAGTAGGAAAAAGGCAGCCATAAAAGTTACCAACTTGTACTTTCCCCAAGAAAAATCTTTTTTAGAGATCTATCATCAACTATCACTATTTTATAAAGAAAAGAATTTTATCAGGAGAAATATGTTGGCTAATTGAATTTAAATTAAAAACAAACAAACAAACAAACAGGGGCACCTGGGTGGCTCAGTCGTTAAGCATCTGCCTTCAGCTCAGGTCATGATCCCAGGTTCCTGTGATCAAGCCCTCTGCTCAGTGGGAAGACTGCTTCCTCTTCTCCCACTCCCCCTGCTTCTGTTCCTTCTCTCACTGTGTCTCTCTGTGTTAAATAAATAAAATCTTTAAAAAAAAAAAAAAACAGAAAAAGCAGGAAAAAATCTAAAAAGTTCACATTTGAATACACACAACTCTAGCCATACACAACTCTAACCACATTAGCCATATTTTTATCATTTTACTGTGGGCTGGTGAAAACTTCTGTCACAAACTAGCTTCTGTGAATACAGGCCTAAAAAAATGGATAGCCCAAATTGAGATTAATGAGAAAATCAGCATACCTTCAAAATGAAACTGAGTAATTTCATCTGGTTGGCAAAACTAAAGACAGCTTACAGAACGGGAGACGGTATTTGCAAATTACATATCTAATAAAGGTTAGTATCCAAATTTTATAAAAAATTTACCAAACTCAATATACAAAACATATAATTCCACTAAGAAATGGGCAGAAGACATGAATAGAAATTTTTTCAAAGAAGACATCCAGATGGCTAACAGACATATGAAAAGATGCTCTACATCACTCATTATCAAGGAAATACAAATCAAAACCACAGTAAGATACCACCTTCTACCTGTCAGAATGGCTAAAATTAACAACACAGGAAACAACAGATGTTGGTGAGGGTGAGGAGAAAGGGCAACCCTCTTAATCTGTTGGTGGGAATGCAGACTGGTACAGCCACTCTGGTAAACAGAAGGGAGGTTCTTCAAAAAACTAGTACTACCCGATAATCCAGCAATCGGATAACTCGATATTTACCAAAAAAATAAAAAATACAGATTGGGGTGAGCATATATACCTCACTGTGTATAGCAGCATTATCGACAATAGTCAAATTGTGGAAAGAGAGCAAATGTCCATCAAATGATGAATGGATAAAGAAGAGATGGAATATGTATACAATGGAATATTACTTAGCCATCAAAAAGAATGAAATTGTGCCCTTTGCAATAATGTGGATGGAACTAGAGGGTATTATGCTAAGTGAAATAAGTCAGTCATAGAAAGAGAAATACCATATGATTTCACTCATGTGGAATTCAAAAAATAAAACCGATGGGTGCTCATTGGTGGGTGGCTCAGCTGATTAAATGACTGCTTTGGCTAAGGTTATGATCCTGTAATCCCAAAATCGAGTACTGTATCAGGCTCTCAGCTCCATGGGGAGACTGCTTCTCCCTCCAACCTTCTCTGCTCTCATGCTCTCACTCTCTTCCTCTCAAATAAATAAATAAAATATTAAAAAAAAAAAACAGATGAACATAAGGGAAGAAAGAGAGAGAAGGAAGCCAACTATAAGAGACTCTTAATGATAGAGAACAAACTGAGGATTGATGGAGGGAGGTGGGTAAAGTTTGGGCTAAGTGGGTAGTGGGTATTAAAGGAGACACTTATTATGACAAGCACTGGGTATTATATTTATTTAAGTGATGAATCACTAAATTCTACTCCTGAAACCAATATTACAGTATATGTTAACTAAGTAGAATTTCAATAATTTTTTAAATTTCATCTGGTTGGCAACCAGTAATTACTATTTTTCCTTAAGTAGAAGACTAATTAAATTGGGGAGTGGAGTTGGAAAGAGAAGTGTAGAAGACAGAACTTCCCAAATGATCTGTGGTAACCCATAAAGTTACAGTGACCTGGATTAGGATGCAAATATGGGAAAAGAAGAGGCAACATAAATGAGAAACCAAGAAAAAAAAAAAACTGAAGAATAAGCTTCTTCCCCCTAAACCCCCCTACCCAGAAAAGTTTCGTTTGGGTTTTTTTTCATGATTTGTGTAACAGAGTCAAATGTCTAATATGTCAAAATGTTCCATAGATCTTGAAAAAAATGCTATATAAACAAAACTATAACTAGCCATGAAAAGGAAGAGTATTTTAACATTCCTCCACTGGTGACACCTTTCACTGAAAACTTCATCTAGCAAAAAGCCCCAATCTTGTTTATGTAAAGCTCTTCTCACTTTGCTTTTACTTTCATTGTGAACAATTCAACCACACAGTTACATGAAAATGGTATTACTTAAATACTAAATAATTAGTTACTTGTACCTGTCTAGCACTGAAGAAAGTATTAGATTAGACTACAAGTTTTTATCAAAAGAAACTAAGAGCACTTTCCATCTTTAACTAGTTTTAACCTAACTCTAAATCAGTGTTTTCCGTTGAAGTAAATTAATACTCATTATTTTTCGGGTGGGAGGGCTTTTTCGAATTAACTTTTTAAAAATTTTTTATTTCACATAAAAATTTTATTTTTTATTTTTTTTTAAGATTTTGTTTATTTATTTGACAGAGAGAGATGACAAGAAGGCAGAGAGGAAGGCTGAGTGAGAGGGAGTAAGCCCACTCGCTGCTGAGCAGGGAGCCCAATGTGGGGCTCGATCCCAGGACCCTGGGATCATGACCTGAGCCGAAGGCAGAGGCTTTAACGCACTGAGCCACCCAGGCGCCGCAATCCCAACACTTATATTTTGAGGCTGGTATTATCATGATCCCATTATATAGGATACTACTGTATCCTATTATATAGATGCGATTGATAAGATACAGAGCGTTTTAAAAACTTGCTTGAATTTATACAACCAATATGTAAATAGACGTGCCTAGACTCAAGCTTGGGTTTTCTCATTCTAACTTCTTTTTTTTTTTTTCCATTAAAACTGTTTATTTCTTTTTTTTTTTTTTTTAGATTTATTTATTTATTTAAATTTTTTTTATTTTTTATAAACAATATATTTTTATCCCCAGGGGTACAGGTCTGTGAATCGCCAGGTTTACACACTCCACAGCACTCACCAAAGCACATACCCTCCCCAATAACCCCACCCCCTTCTCCCACCACCCCTCCCCCCAGAAACCCTCACTTTGTTTTGTGAGATTAAGAATCACTTATGGTTGGTCTCCCTCCCAATCCCATCTTGTTTCATTTATGCTTCTCCTATGCCCTTAAGCCCCCATGTTGCATCACCACTTCCTCATATCAGGGAGATCATATGATAGTTGTCTTTCTCTGCTTGACTTATTTTGCTAAGCATGATACCCTCTAGTTCCATCCACGACATCGCAAATGGCAAGATTTCATTTCTTTTGATGACTGCATAGTATTCCATTGTGTATATATACCACATCTTCTTTTTCCATTCATCTGTTGATGGACATCTAGGTTCTTTCCATAGTTTGGCTATTGTGGACATTGCTGCTATAAACATTCGGGTGCACGTGCCCCTTCGGATCACTACATTTGTATCTTTAGGGTAAATACCCAGTAGGGCAATTGCTGGGTCATAGGGCAGTTCTATTTTCAACATTTTGAGGAAGCTCCATGTTGTTTTCCAGAGTAGTTGCCCCAGCTTGCATTCCCACCAACAGTGTAGGAGGGTTCCCCTTTCTCCACATTCTCGCCAGCATCTGTCATTTCCTGACTTCTTAATTTTAGCCATTTTGACTGGTGTGAGGTGGTATTTCATTGTGGTTTTGATTTGTATTTCCCTGATGCCGAGTGATATGGAGCACTTTTTCATGTGTCTGCTGGCCCTCTGGATGTCTTCTTTGCAGAAATGTCTGTTCATGTCCTCTGCCCATTTCTTGATTGGATTATTTGTTCTTTGGGTGTTGAGTTTGCTAAGTTCTTTATAGATTTTGGACACTAGTCCTTTATCCGATATGTCATTTGCAAATATCTTCTCCCATTCTGTCAGTTGTCTTTTGACTTTGTTAACTGTTTCCTTTGCTGTGCAAAAGCTTTTGATCTTGATGAAATCCCAATAGTTCATTTTTGCCCTTGCTTCCCTTGCCTTTGGCGTTGTTCCTAGGAAGATGTTGCTGCAGCTGAGGTCGAAGAGGTTGCTGCCTGTGTTCCCCTCAAGGATTTTGATGGATTCCTTTCACACATTGAGGTCCTTCATCCATTTTGAGTCTATTTTTGTGTGTGGTGTAAGGATATGGTCTAATTTCATTTTTCTGCATGTGGCTGTCCAATTTTCCCAAACCATTTATTGAAGAGGCTGTCTTTTTTCCATTGGACATTCTTTCCTGCTTTGTTGAAGATGAGTTGACCATAGAGTTGAGGGTCTATTTCTGGGCTCTCTATTCTGTTCCATTGATCTATGTGTCTGTTTTTGTGCCAGTACCATGCTGTCTTGATGATGACAGCTTTGTAATAGAGCTTGAAGTCCAGAATTGTGATGCCACCAACCTTGGCTTTCTTTTTCAATATTCCTTTGGCTATTCAAGGTCTTTTCTGGTTCCATATAAATTTTAGGATTATTTGTTCCATTTCTTTGAAAAGGATGGAAGGTACTTTGATAGGAATTGCATTAAATGTGTAGATTGCTTTAGGTAGCATAGACATTTTCACAATATTTATTCTTCCAATCCAGGAGCATGGAACATTTTTCCATTTCTTTGTGTCTTCTTCAATTTCTTTCATGAGTACTTTATAGTTTTCTGAGTATAAATCCTGTGCCTCTTTGGTTAGGTTTATTCCTAGGTATCTTATGGTTTGGGGTGCAATTGTAAGTGGGACTGACTCCTTAATTTCTCTTTCTTCTGCCTTGTTGTTGGTGTAGAGAAATGCAACTGATTTCTGTGCATTGATTTTATATCCTGACACTTTACTGAATTCCTGTACAAGTTCTAACAGTTTTGGAGTGGAGTCTTTTGGGTTTTTCACATAGAGTATCATATCATCTGCAAAGAGTGATAGTTGGACTTTTTTGCTGATTTGGATGTCTTTAATTTCCTTTTGTTGTCTGATTGCTGAGGCTAGGACCTCTAGTACTATGTTGAATAGCAGTGGTGATAATGGACATCCCTGCCGTGTTCCTGACCTTATCGGAAAAGTTTTCAGTTTTTCTCCATTGAGAATGGTATTTGTGGTGGGTTTTTCATAAATGGCTTTGATAATATTGAGGTATGTGCCCTCTATCCCTAAACTTTGAAGTGTTTGGATCAGGAAGGGATGCTGTAATTTGTCAAATGCTTTTTCAGCATCTATAGAGAGTATCATATGGTTCTTGTTCTTTCTTTTATTGATGTTTTGTATCACATTGACTGATTTGTGGATATTGAACCAAACTTGCAGCCCTGGAATAAATCCCACTTGGTTGTGGTGAATAATCCTTTTAATGTACTGTTGAATCCTATTGGCTAGTATTTTGGTGAGAATTTTTGCATCTGTGTTCATCAAGGATATTGGTCTATAGCTCTCTTTTTTGATGGGATCCTTGTCTGGTTTGGGGATCAAGGTGATGCTGGCCTCATAAAATGAGTTTGGAAGTTTTCCTTCCAATTCTATTTTTTGGAACAGTTTCAGAAGAATAGGAATTAGTTCTTCTTTAAATGTTTGGTAGAATTCCCGCGGGAAGCTGTCTGGCCCTGGGCTTTTGTTTATTTGGAGATTTTTAATGACTGTTTCAATCTCCTTACTGCTTATGGGTCTGTTCAGGCTTTCTATTTCTTCCTGGTCCAATTGTGGTAGTTTATATGTTTCTAGGAATGCATCCATTTCTTCCAGATTGTCAAATTTTTTGGTGTAGAGTTGCTCATAGTATGTTCTTATAATTGTTTGTATTTCTTTGGTGTTAGTTGTGATTTCTCCTCTTTCATTCATGATTTTATTTATTTGGGTCCTTTCTCTTTTCTTTTTGATAAGTCGGGCCAGGGTTTATCAATCTTATTAATTTTTTCAAAGAACCAGCTCCTAGTTTCGTTGATTTGTTCTATTGTTTTTTTGGTTTCTATTTCATTGATTTCTGCTCTGATCTTTATGATTTCTCTTCTCCTGCTGGGTTTAGGGTTTCTTTCTTGTTCTTTCTCCAGCTCCTTTAGGTGTAGGGTTAGGTTTTGTAGCTGAGACCTTTCTTGTTTCTTGAGAAAGGCTTGTACCACTATATATTTTCCTCTCAGGACTGCCTTTGTTGTGTCCCACAGATTTTGAACCGTTGTGTTTTCATTATCATTTGTTTCAATAATTTTTTTCAATTCTTCTTTAATTTCCTGGTTGACCCATTCATTCTTTAGAAGGATGCTGTTTAGTCTCCATGTATTTGGGTTCTTTCCAAACTTCCTCTTGTGGTTGAGTTCTAGCTTCTGAAAATATGCAGGGAATGATCTCATTCTTTTGGTCCTGATTTAGGACCGAGGGTGTGATCTATTCTGGAGAATGTTCCCTGTGCACTAGAGAAGAATGTGTATTCTGTTGCTTTGGGATAAATGTTCTGAATATATCTGTGATGTCCATCTGGTTCAGTGTGTCTTTTAAGGCTTTTATTTCCTGGCTGATCTTTTGCTTGGATGATCTGTCCATTTCTGTGAAGAGAGTGTTAAAGTCCCCTGCTATTATTGTATTATTGTTGATGTGTTTCTTTTATTTTGTTTTTAATTGGTTTATATAGTTGGCTGCTCCCATGTTAGGAGCATAGACATTTAAAATTGTTAGATCTTCTTGTTGGACAGACCTTTTGAGTATGATATAGTGTCCTTCCTCATCTCTTATTATTGTCTTTGACTTAAAATCTAATTGATCTGATATAATGATTGCCACTCCTGCTGTCTTCTGATGTCCATTAGCATGGTAACTTCTTTTCCACCCCCTCACTTTAAATCTGGAGGTGTCTTCGGGCTTAAAATGAGTTTCTTGGAGGCAACATACAGATGGATTTTGTTTTTTTATCCATTCTGATGCCCTGTGTCTTTTGATTGGGACATTTAGCCCATTAACTTTCAGGCTAACTATTGAGAGATATGAATTTAGTGCCATTGCATTGCCTATAAGGTGACTGTTACTGTATATGGTCTCTGTTCCTTTCTGATCTACCACTTGTAGGCTCTCTCTTTGCTTAGAGGACCCCTTTCAATATTTCCTGTAGAGCTGGTTTGGTGTTTGCAAATTCTTTCAGTTTTTGTTTGTCCTGGAAGCTTTTAATCTCTCCTTCTATTTTCAATGATAGCCTAGCTGGATATAGTATTCTTGGCTGCATGTTTTTCTCGTTTAGTGCTCTGAAAATATCATGCCAGCTCTTTCTGGCCTGCCAGGTCTCTGTGGATAAGTCAGCTGCCAATCTAATATTTTTACCATTGTATGTTACAGACTTCTTTTCCCGGGCTGCTTTCAGGATTTTCTCTTTGTCATTAAGACTTGTAAATTTTACTATTAAGTGATGGGGTGTGGGCCTATTCTTATTGATTTTGAGGGGCATCCTCTGCACCTCCTGAATTTTGATGCTTGTTCCCTTTGCCATATTGGGGAAATTCTCCCCAATAATTCTCTCCAGTATACCTTCTGCTCCCCTCTCTCTTTCTTCTTCTTCTGGAATCCCAATTATTCTAATGTTGTTTCGTCTTATGGTGTCACTTATCTCTCGAATTCTCCCCTCATGGTCCAGTAGCTGTTTGTCCCTCTTTTGCTCAGCTTCTTTATTCTCTGTCATTTGGTCTTCTATATCACTAATTCTTTCTTCTGCCTCATTTACCCTAGCCGTGAGAGCCTCCATTTTTTATTGCACCTCAAAAATAGCTTTTTTTATTTCAACTTGGTTAGATTTTAGTTCATTTCTCCAGAAAGGGATTTTATATCCCTGAGAGGGTTTCTCTAATATCTTCCATGCCTTTTTCGAGCCCGGCTAGAACCTTGAGAATTGTCATTCTGAACTCTAGATCTGACATATCACCAATGTCTGTATTGATTAGGTCCCTAGCCTTCGGTACTGCCTCTTGTTTTTTTTTTTTTTTTTTTTTTTTTGTAGTGAATTTTTCTGCCTTGTCATTTTGTCCAGATAAGAGTATATGAAGGAGCAAGTAAAATACTAAAAGGGTGGCAACAACCCCAGGAAAATATCCTTTAACCAAATCAGAAGAGATCCCAAATTGTGAGGGGGGAGAAAGGGGATAAAAAGAGGTTCAGAAAGAAAGAAAGAAAAAACAAGACAAGAACAAAACAAAAAGAAAAGAATTTAAAAAAGAAAATGAATAAACAAAAGTATAAAAGGAAAAGTATATATATATTAGATAAACTAGTTAAAAACATTAAAAAAGAGAAGGGTAAAAGTTAAAAAAAATTTTAGCAGAAGAAAAGAAAAAAAAATGAAGAAAAAAATTTAATTAGCTGCAAGACTACAGAATCAAAGGGAGAAAGCCATGAGTTCCTTGCTTTGCTTTCTCCTCCTCTGGAATTCTGCTGCTCTCCTTGGTATTGAAATTGCAGTCCTTGGTAGGTGAACTTGGTCCTGGCTTGATTTCTTGTTGATCTTCTGGGGGAGGGGCCTGTTGTAGTGATTCTCAAGTGTCTTTGCCCCAGGCGGAATTGCACCGCCCTTACCAGGGGGCCAGGCTGAGTAATCCGTTCCCTGAGCGCTCTCCGTAGAGTTCCTGAGGACAGGAATACAAATGGCGGCCTCCTAGTCTCCGGCCCGGAGGAGCCGAGAGCCCAGGGCTCCACTCCTCAGTGTGCCCACAGAGAACAGCGCCCAGTTACTCCCGTCTGCCTGACCTCCGGCCACGTTCCGAGCTCACAGAGCCTGCGTTTGGTTCAAGGTAACCCGGAGCTGCGAGCTTACTGTTGGCTCTGTCTCTGTAGCCAGCTTCCTCGTTCTAATACCTGTAAGCTCTGCGACACTCAGACACCCCCAATCCTTCTGTGACCCTGCGGGACCTGAGGCCACACTGACCCCAAGTGGGCTTCACCCCAGTTTAGCCTCTGGAGCGATGACCCTCAGCGGACCAGACTTTTAAAAGTCCTGATTTTGTGCTCCGTTGCTCCGCCACTTGCCGGGGGCTGGCCCCTCCCCCCGGGATCTATCGTCCCGTCACTTTGGATTCACTTCTCCGCTATTCCTACCTTTCAGAAAGTGGTTGTTTTTCTGTTTCTAGAATTGCTGTTCTTCTTCTCTTCGATCTGCCGATGGATTTGTAGGTGTTTGCAATCTTTAGATAAGCTGTCTAGCTGATCTTCTGCTAGCTGAAGTAGTCTCAGCCTGCTACTTCTCCACCATCTTGACTCCTCCCCAAAACTTTTAAGATTTTTTATTTGGAGGGGGAGGGGCAGAGGGAAAGGGAGAGAGAGAGACAGTCCTCAAGCAGACTCTCCACTGAGCCCAGGGCTTGATCCCAGAACCCTGAAATCACAACCTGAGCCAAAATCAAGAGTTGGATGCCCAACCAACTAAGCCACCCCCCTTCCCCTTGCCTTATATTTTAAAAACATATTTCTTTATATGGGGCTTTCTTTTCCACTCAAATATATCAAAAGATGGCTTAATTTTGTTATTTTTTTTATTGGAGTACAGTTTACAATGTTACATTAGTATTAGGTGTGCAACGGTACAACATAGTGGTTAGGCATTTCTATATTATGTAATCAATAACAGATGGCTTAATTTTTTAAAGATGAATAAAAATCCAAAATCCAACCAAATTGATTATAAAGCTTAGATATTATATATATAATTTCCTATAAATAAAATCTTTATATTAGATGAAATTTGGATGCCTACTGCCACATGTTTTTAAAAATTAACAATAGTTGGGGTGCCTGGGTGGCTCGGTTCGTTGAGCATCAAAAACTCTTTGATTTCAGCTGGGGTCATGATCTTGGGGTCATGGGACTGAGCACCACGTGGGGCTCCACACTTAGTGAAGAGCCTTCTTGTCCTTCTCTCTCCCCACTCCCTTGTGCTTTTTCTCTCTCTAAAACCTTTTATTTATTTTTTTATTTTATTTGACAGAAAGAAACAGAGGGAGCACAAGCAGGGGGAGTGGGAGAGAAAGCAGGCTCCCAGGTGAGCAGGGAGCCCAATGCAGGGCCCCATCCCAGGATCCTGGGATCATGACCAGAGTGGAAGACAGATGTTTAAAAACTGAGCCACCCAGGCATCCCCAAATTAAACCTTTAAAAAAAAATTGGAGGGGGGCATCTGGGTGGTTCAGTGGGTTAAAGCCTCCGCCTTTGGCTCAGGTCATGATCCCAGGGTCCTGGGATCGAGCCCCACATCGGGCTCTCTGCTCAGCAGGGAGCCTGCTTCCCCTCTCTCTCTCTGCCTGCCTCTCTGCCTACTTGTGATCTCTGTCAAATAAATAAATAAAATCGTTTTTAAGAAAAAAAATTTTTTCAATAACAATTGTGTGGGGCACCTCACTGGCTCAATCAGTGGTGCATGCACCCCCACACCTTTTTTTTAGGATTTTATTTATTTGACAGAAAGTGAGAACAAGTAAAGGAAGCGGCAGAGGGAGTGGGAAAGCAGGCACCCCACTGAGTAGGGAGCCTCATGTGGGACTTGACCTGGAGCTCTATACGGGCTCCATCTCAGGAGCCAGAGACCATGACCTAAGCCTACAGCAGACACTTAACCGACTGAGCCACCCAGGTGCTCCTGGTACGTGCAAGTCTTAATCTTGGAGTTGTGAGTTCGAGCCCCACATTGGGTGCAGAGATCAAAAAATAAAATCTTTAAAAAAATAACAATCATAAATTTTTTGTTTTAATTGTAGAATAATTCAGAGCTATTAAAACATACAAAAAGTGACAGTAGAAATATCTAAGTACCACCCTCCGTGAGCTTAAAACATAAAACAAAATAAAATTTGCTAATCTGCTAATTTGTGCTAATTCCATCCTCTTTTTCCCCCTGCAGTAATAAACACTATCTCAATTTGATGTTTCTCATTATGATACTACACACAGTTGCTATATCTTTATTACATATGTAAGCATCTGCAAACAATGTGCAATATTATTTAGTACATTTAAAAACTTTATTCACATGGTATTCTATTGTATATATCCTTCTTCATTTTGCTACTCAGCTTCATGTTGGAATTTAGCCACAAGCTGAAACACGTATCTATAGGTCATTCATACTTTCCATCACATACTGTTTGTTTCTCCATTTTACTGCTGGACAATTAGATATATTTCCATACTTACATTATGAACATCAATCTTCTTGTCCCAATCTTCTCACATACATATGACTTTCTCTAACCTCTATATCTTGATGTACACCCTCTCACCAGTAGTATTAGTTCTTTTAGCTTCTCTACCTCACCTAAACTTCCATGAAATTTTCTGGTTTTATGCAAATCGGATGGGTGTGAAATGGTGTTGCACTGAGGTTTTAATTTCCTTTTCCCAGATCACAAATGAGATTGAGCATCTTTTTTGTGTTAATGGACATCCCATTTTTCTCAGGTGTGAAATGCCTCATCAGAACTTTGCCTATGTCTCTACAGGGTTGCTGAGCTCTTTATTATTGATTGTGTAAGATTCTTTGTATCTTTGGAATATCAGTTGAAAGTCAGTAATAAGCATTACAAATATCTTCTTTCAATTTTCAGCTCATATTTTTATTTTTTAATTATTTTTTCTAATGCACATAAATAGTAGAAATATCTACCATGCAGTTTCATCTCTTTTGCTTTATGGTTGTGTCTTTTATATCCTGTTTTGTTATATCTTTTGTTTGTTGTTTTTTATATGTTGTTTCTTCTTTAAAATAACAATCACTATTCTGAAGGTATAAAGGTATTTCATGTTTTCTTCTAGAAATTTTAAAGACTTTCTTTCACATTAAAGACTTTAATGCATCTAAAATATATTTTTGAATATGATGTTAGGTAAGAATCTAATTTTATTTTTCCACATGAGTAAAGAACTGTCTTGGTATTATTTATTGAATAGTGCATCCTTTTCTCCTTGATTTTTTTTAAATATCTCTGTCATATACTAAATTTCTACATATGTAAGGATCTGTTTCTGAGCTTTCTATTATTTTTAAGCAGCAGGAAACTTTCAAAGAACAAAGCTTTATCTAACTCTTATCACTTTCTATCTGAATTTTTTCTCCATAGGTGAATACAAATTTTAAGACACTTTACAACTATGTCTTTAAAAAGGTTGAGAAATCAACTTCATTAAAAAGTCTATATTTTATCTTCACCAACTTAGCAGCACAAATTTTAATACAAGACTTGGTCTTGTATTAAAATCAATCTAAAAAATATTTCGCATTCTTACACTCATTTCAAGTCAAAACAATCAATTCAAGATTTTCCCTTTCCCCATTACCTGAGGTGGCAGTCAATATGAGGAACCATTGTCAAAAATGGTACAATTTACTGAGAAAGAGAGAAGAAAGGAGGGTGGGAAAGAGAGAAAATGAAAGAGAGGTTGGGGAAAAGCTCACACACACACACACACACACACACACATCCATATACATGCACACACACCCACCACAGTTCAGTGCTCACCTTGTTTCTTCTCTCTCTGGTTCATCTGTTGTTTATTTAGACTCTTTTCCCCACATGTTTTCTCAAATACAATACCCCACCTGAAATTCAACTGGTATCATGTTAAAGTGTGGTGGCTCTGTAGCTAGACCACTTTTGTGGAGTCCTGGCTTTGTCACTTTCTAGCTATGACACCTTGTACTTATAATTTAAACCCCATGTATCTCGGTTTCCTCACTAGTAAAATGTAGATAAAAATGACTCCTACATTATAGGATTGATGTGAAGAATAAAGGCATGTGATTAATATTTCTAAGTCACTTAAGAAGTATCTTAAGTACAATTTTTCCTCCTTGTAGGGTTTTGTTCTTTTGGCCTAAAGTCTTCCACCATTTTCTATTAATGATTAGAGAGAATGACCTCTGTCAGGACATTCTACCTATTTTTTTTCTTATCTACAAAACCTATAATTTGGCGAGATATTAGAATCTACAAGCTGATCTCTTTCTTCACTGAAGAGAAAGTAACTTCCATATTTGTTTAAGTACTTCCTGACTTCCTTTTCCTTCTTCTAGAACCACCACTACACACATGTTAGACCTCTGGACACATTTCCTAAATATCTAATTGCTTCCCTCAGATTCCCATCTCTATATTTTACTCTATCTTTAAGATATGTCTTGGCACTGATTTCTAGTTGACTACTGCAAATTTCAATGGTGAGCATCCTCATTCCAAATTCTCCTGATAAATTACTTGAATTTTTTTTTTCCACAGAAAGCCTGTTTCATGCTGCATTTTTATTTCCTTGGGTGCTCTTCTTACTTTTGAGTTCAGGATTTCCTTTTACTCATCCCAAAAGCTCTACTGCACTGATTATTCTGCCTGATCTTTCCCTCTCTGGCTTCTGGCCCCCTTTACATAAAATGTTATTTTTCTTTGGGCTCAAAGGGACTCAATTCTACTTGTTAGAGAACACCGCATGGAAAAATCCTGCAGGGTGAAAGGCTAAGTTCTCTCCTAGGCAGAGAAGCAGGTGGAGGGCCAGTGCCCTACTTGAGACACCCTGTTATCTGTCCCTGCCAAATCAGCTAGCCTCAAGATCAGGGAAGAAGAAGTTAGACCATAAAACTTCTTGACTTTTTGGAAGCCAAGGAAACTAGGTTTCTTCCTCCTAAGCCTGGGACCTTGCCCCCATGGGTTCAAAGCCTTCCCTGAATTCACTGCTTTCTGGTCCTCAGCTGACTGTTCTTCCATCGGGCCTCACTTCTTATCGGCACTCGTCCCTCTGAATCTGGTTGAGAAGAAGCTCATAGACTGGAACTGGGAGTGGAAGTGAGAGAAAAGTTGCTCTGGTCACCATCTTCTTATGCAATTTATAAAAACTAAGAAGAAAAAGGCTAGGGAAAAAAAAACTCAAATCGCAGAAGTACGTATGCAAGATACAATTTTAATGGGCGGGCATGTTATTTCTCTAATTTCCAAACATTGTAAAACAAATATTTGTCACTTAATAAGCAAGAAAGTTACATGCTACTATTCATTTGAAATCCAAATATTGGCCACTCCTATGCCGTATGTCACATGTTTTAAATGATAAATAAGTTACTATCGTGATTTATTTTCAGTTAATTAAATTTCTTTTTAAAAATTTTTTAAAGATTTTTTTATTAGGTTCAATTAGCCAACATCATTAGTCTTTGATGCAGTGTTGCATCTAATACCCAGTTCTCATCACAACATGTGCGCTCTAATCCAAATTACTGAATTAAAGACTAGGATTAAAATGAGATCCAACAAACATTTCACCATAATATGATCCCATAAATTGTTACATATCATGATATGTATTTTATACAGATGTCACTATATATACATGTATTTATACATATATATATCTATATATCTATATATGTATTTTATAAAGATGTCACTTTATACAGATGTCACTGTTCAGTCATATATACTAGAATTGCTAAGGATCATTGTCAGCCATAGCTTACTTTCTTTTCTTTTTTTAAGTTTTTATTTAAATTCCAGTTAGAAGACACCTGCCTGGCTCAGTCAGTGGAGCATATGACTCTTGATCACAGGGTTGTAAGTTCAAGCCCCACACTGAGGTCACTGAAAATAATAATAATAATAATAATAATAATAATAAGGCAGTAATAAATTCCAGCTAGTTAACGTGCAATGTAATATTAGTTTCAGGAATACAATACAGTGATTCAACAGTTCCAAACATCACCCAGTGCTCATCACAAATACCGTTCTGAATCCCTTTACTCATTTCAACCATCCCTTTACTCAGCTCTCTTCTGGAAACCATCAGTTTGTTCTCTATACCTAAGAGTCTGTTCCTTGATTCTCTCTCTTTTTCCTTTTGCTCATTTGTGTTATTTCTTAAATTCCACCTATGAGTGAGATCATATGGTATTTTCTATGACTGACTTATTTCACTTAGCATAATACCCTCTAGTTCCATCCACATCATTGTAAATGGCAAGATCTCATGCTTTTTGTGGCTGAATAACATTCTATTACATATATATATACACATTACATCTTCTTTATCCACTTATTGATGGACACTTGGGCTGTTTCCATAGTTTGGCTACTGTGAGCAATGGCTCACTTTCATAATTTACCAATGAAAATTTTCTATTTCAATAGGTGAGATAAATATATTGAAAAAATGTCTACCCAAAGAGATATTAACCTTTATATATCCTAACTTTGAATTTGTTCTTTTCTCTTTTTTTTTTAAGATTATTTATTTATTTGACACACAGAGATCACAAGTAGGCAGAGAAGCAGGCAGTGAGAGAGGAGGAAGAGGCAGGATCCCTGTTGAGCAGAAAGCCTGATGTGGGGCTTGATCCCAGGACCCTGGGATCATGACCTGAGCCGAATGCAGAGGCTTTAACCCACTAAGCCACCCAGGTGCCCCAGAATTTGTTCTTTTCAAAAAAAAAAAAAAAAAACACAACTCCAGAAGCATGATTGAAAAATTCAAATAGTACAAAAAGGTACACACTGAAAATTATACTCCTGTCACACCCAGAATCTCCCATCTCCCTCCCAAATATTAACAGTCACTTCTCAAAAATGTATATACTCATACAAGCATATATGCAATTAACTATCCTTTTTAAAAAGAGAAACAAACAGTACATACTGTCCTGCACCTTGCTTTTTTTCAAGCAAAAATATATTTTGGAGATCATTCCATATTTTTAATTTTCCATACCCCGTCATTAACTGGGTTTTGCATGTCGCTGATCGTCCATAAAAATAACTTTTTAAAAAAATAATAAGAGTTAAGGGGCGCCTGGGTAGCACAGTCAGTTAAGTGTCCAACTCTTGATTTCAGCTCAGGTCATGATCTCAGGGTTGTGAGATCAAGGCTCCCTCAGGCTCCACGATGGGTATGGAGCCTGCTTAAGATTCTCTTTCTCCCTCTCCCTCTACCTCCTTTCCTCTCTAAATAAATAAATTAATTTAATTAAATTAAAAAAACAAGAGTTAATATTTTCAAAACACTATATATCAGATACCTTTTTCTAAAAGATTTTATGTATTTATTTGACAGAGAAAGAGACACAGCAAGAGAGGGAATACAAGCAGGGGGAGTGGGAGAGGGAGAAGCAGGCCTCCCACTGAGCAGGGAGCCTGATGTGGGGCTCGACCCAGGACCCCAGGATCATGATCTGAGCTTTAGGCAGATGCCCAGTGACTGAGCCATCCAGGTGCACCGTATCAAACATCTTCTATAAAATATGAATTATCTCCATTTTATTGATTAAGAACTGGGGTCCAGGTTTCACAGGAGAGTCAGGATTCAGAAAAGATTTTATACATGAAAATATTCTATCCTAATTTCAGTTTTTTACTTCAAAATGTATTTTTTAAGCTTTATTTATTTTAGAGAGAGTGCACACAAGCAGGGGGAGTGGCAGAGGGAGAGAAGCAGACACCCCACTGAGCATACAGCACGACCCTGACTGAGATTATGACCTTAGCCAAAATCAAGAGTCAGACACTCAACCAGGGATGCTTGGGTGGCTCAGTCACTAAGTGTCTGCCTTTGGCTCAGGTCATGACCCCAGGGTCCTGGGATAGAGCCCCACATCGGGCTCCCTGCTCCTCAGGAAGCTCCCCTACCCCCCTTGCTTGTGTTTTTGCTCTATCTGTTTCTCTGTCAGATAAATAAAATTTAAAAAAAAGAAAAGAAAAGAAAAAAGAAAAAATATAGATGCTCAACCCAACTGAGCTACCCAGGCACCTTGCAAAATATATTTAGTCTCTATTATGCTCCTATATAGAAAAAGATACCACAAAATGGTTCTTATTTCAGCAACTGCTACTATTTCTGCATGATTTGGATTCCCAACGCAGAATTCTCTTGCACTTGTGCATGTCCTATTTTGCCTGATCTGTAATCAGCAGGGACTGGTACTGGCCTACAGAGGACTGTACTGTGGAAGCTGAGGCTAATAGTACCTCCATTTCCCAGCCCAGCTCTTCACATGAAATTTTGATATCATTTTCTCCAGCTCCAGAAACTCTTCCATCTCTGTCCTTTTAACATAAGGTTAAAACACGAAGCCCTTCTTACAGGGTGGTAGGTACTAGATGAAGTTAGTTGACTATATAGGTCAAAGCTGATTTGGGTGGCCCACATCTCTAGGTCATGTTTTCATTGTGATCTGCAACTGCCTTGAGGGAAGAGCATCTAGTTCCAGTTGAGGGCCTGACAGTGGCTGGAGGGCCAGTGTAGCCACGGGCAAAATGACAGCCACCACTACTTGTTCCCCTCCCCAAAACATACCTCTAGTTGATCCCTGCACTTGGATGCTGCTGAGACCTATTCAGAATTCACAGTCTTTCCCAATACAGCATTCTAGGCAGGCACTCCAAGTGACTACCAATGAGATTACACCATATCCCAGGTTTATGCTAAATCACAGATGAAGTAAATTATATTCTTCTCCAGTGACATTTCTTTCTCATTATACATAAAGTGGTTCAAATATTTTGTTCTTATTCTCCTGTTTGTTTTCTGAACTTGATTGTTTTTTTTTAGATTTTATTTATTTGAGAGAAAGCATGAGAGTGGAGAGGTCAGAGGGAGAAGCAGACTCCCCATGGAACTAGGAGCCCAATGGGGGACTCGATCCCAGGACACCGGGATCATGACCTGAGCCGAAGACAGTTGCCTAACCAACTGAGCCACCCAGGCACCCTGAACTTGATTTTTGATAAGTAAAGTATTATTATTTTATTTCATTTGGACCCCAGTCATAGGCAATTTGTCTTTTTAATAATTGGATACTTTTAAGTCTAATATTAACAATGACAACAGTTTAGTTACTCAGTTCTCATAATTAATTCAAATAAATCTATTTAAGTTGTCTATGATCAGGGCTTTGCTGAAACAACTGGCTGAATTCATCCGTGATCTCACTGGGAAAATTCATTTCAGAAATGCACATTTGCAGGAATACCAAGTGGTAGCTACACTTACTATGAAACAATATTGTGTGTTTTTATATCTAACAAGGCTATAAACATTTTTGTTTATTATAACTATATAACAAACCATCTAATATACCTGGATTCTGGACATTATTGGATAATGTCTGAGCCTTAAAAGGTGAATAAAAATCAGTTTATATTTCATTGTAATGGAAATGGAAACATGTCCATATGATTGAAGAATATTTATCAAGTTTAGCAAAAGGACCATGGCTTAGAGAATCCTGGCTCATAAAAGGCCCAAGTTTACCTTATAATGGCATTGCCTCAAGTAAGGCAAATAAATTTGCCCCAAATAAGAGGACAAAGTCTAACCCTGGGCAACAGAAGAACAAGCTGGGCTTTGGAATTAATCACTGCTCAGTGTCTTACTAGCTAAGACAAGTTATTAATCCTTAAGTACTCAGTTTCCTCATCTGTAAGATGGAACTAGTATCTCAGAACTTGCAAGGATGAGGTTATAAAGATTAGAAATAGGTTTAAAAAAAAACTTAAGATAAAACTTTATCAGTTACTTACAAAGTTTTCATTTCTGATGTCTTTGGTAGAAATGAAGCTGTGAAGATGGTATGACATAGGCCTGCCACTGAGAAGTGGCCCCAGAGTTAATAGCAAGAGGACCATAGAGAACGGTGGCCCACCTCTCCAGCTGGGATCCCTGCTCTCAGTCCCAGCAATTGGCTTGTTCCTTCCAAGGAGAGACATGACTCCCCAGATGCTGACTCTTGGAATGTATACACCAAATATTTCTTTTCATTCTATCCCTGTGTCCATGGAGGCTGCTCAGAACCTTCAGGTGCAAATGCTGTCTCTGTACTTTATTCTCTGTAGCTTTTTCACTACTGAGATTACCTTTTAAGCATCTAAGCTAAATTGCTTATTATTTGATCCTACCATTAAAAATACAACTTCCAGAAGGGAAGGCAATTTGTCCCTTTTTTCTTACCACTAGACCCTCAGCGCCTAGAACAGCCTGAACATACAGTGAACTCAGTAAATAAGTGTGAAATGAATAAATTATTTAAATAATGTATTCAATCATACAGCTGAACAAAGAACTCAGCTCTGATTCAAGAACTACTAAATAATTCACTCACAAAAAAAATATTATTGGGCACTGATGATTTTACTGAAGATTTTATATGGGAAATGAAGAAAGGATTTCTATCAGTGCTCTTCATTAAAATTGCTCAACCTCTTGGGAATGCAATCTGGTGCAACCACTCTGGAAAACAACATGGAGGTTCCTCAAAATGTTGAAAATAGAACTACCCTATGACCCACCAATAGCACTACTGGGTATTTACCCTAAAGATACAAACGTAATGATCCGAAGGGGCACGTGCACCCAAATGTTTATAGCAGCAATGTCTACAATAGCCAAACTATGGAAAGAACCTAGATGTCCATCAACAGATGAATGGATAAAGAATATGTGGTATATATACACAATGGAATACACTGCAGCCATCAAAAGAAATGAAATCTTGCCATTTGCGACGACGTCGATGGAACTAGAGGGTATCATGCTTAGCGAAATAAGTCAAGCGGAGAAAGACAACTATCATATGATCTCCCTGATATGAGGAAGTGGTGATGCAACATGGGGGCTTAAGTGGGTAGAAGAAGAATCAATGAAACAAGATGGAATTGGGAGGGAGACAAACCATAAGTGACTCTTAGTCTCACAAAACAAACTGAGGGTTGCTGGGGGGAGGGGGGTTGGGAGAAGGGGGTGGGATTATGAATATTGGGGAGGGTATGTGCTATGTAAGTGCTGTGAAGTGTGTAAACCTGGCGATTCACAGATAAAAATATATTATATGTTTATAAAAAAATTTAAATTAAAAAAAATTGCTCAACCTCCCTCATTAAAAAAAAAAAATGCCAATTAAAACTTCACCAAAAAACCTGACTTGTTCGAGCCTAAGAAGAGTGAAGAGAACTTCTGCAGGAAACGGAGGGAGGGAGGCAGGGAAAGGGAAGTATCTGGCACAAAGCCCAAGAAGATTGAGGAAAGTATTAATGCAGGAGAGAAGCAGTGAAGGAGATGTGTTACATATAGGGGAAATCATTAAATAAGTAAATATTTAAGGATAATGTGAAATAAGTTTCTCACTGTCATAGAAAGGAATTTAAAAATATGGAAAGGGAGGTAACTAAAATGAATCACGTGGTATTAGAAAAGAACTGAAGTTATTAACTAAAATGAATTAGATAAGAATTGAAGTTAGAGTATCAACCTATAGTTTTTAATAGAGATAAAGAAGAAAGGAAGGAAGGGAGGGAGGAAAAAGTACTTGTTTATTGAGACAGTCCAGGAAGAGAGACACCCTGATAGCAAGGAACACACCTAGCACCCACATCTTGGTGTCTGAATACCACTCTTCACTAAAAGTTTCCTTGAAGAAATGGATGATTCCAGATCTGGGACAAGCAAAGTACAAGATGAGCCTGGAACATTTCTTTGGATCAGAAAGAAAGGAAGTGCTCACAGATGATGGTGATAAGTCAAAAGGACAAAGGAGCCAGCTTGAGGAAACTCCCTCGGACCACATCTAGGACAATTTGACCATGAAAATAATGATACTCACAAATTATGACCTATTAAATATAGAAACCATGTGTCCCCAGTGATATTACTAAAGGAAACAAATTGTTACACTGAAATTTTAACACTGAAGCTAAATACATAATTTCAAAGTACTTTATAAAACACTTAATAATTACTAAAGGAAAAGACTACATTTACAGTGGAGAATCTTGGCCGCCAACAATTTAGTGAAATGATCAGTATAAACATCATCAGTGATACAAGAAATCAAAATTCTGAGTCACCTGATAGGCTGCAATGAAAAAAAAATACATCATTTCTGCCATATTCCTGCCAAATATATATAATCTGAATTGAGTCCCCCAAATATGTCAGTCAAACCCAAATTAAGGAGTACTTTATAAAATATCTGGTCTATAATCTTCAAAAGTATCAAGATCATAAAAGTGAAAGAAAGTAGAAGGAACCATTTCAAATCAATTTCAATCACTAAAGAAGCCCAGCAGCTAGGCACCACACATGATCATGGACTATATACTTTTGTGTAAAGGCCATACTTAGGATAATGGGAAAAACGTGAATGGACGTGAATCTGAGAATTAGATGATATTAATATATCAAAACTAATGCTCTGATATCAATGATTTTATTTTGGTTATGCAGAAGAATGCCCTTGCTTGTAACATATACACCCTACAGTATTGGGGGTATAGGGACATGATATTGCCAACTTATTCCTAAGTAGTTCAGGGAAGAAACATTCTCTATACTTGCAACTTTTCCCTACACTTGAGATAGTCTGCATATCTTTAAAAATTGAACTTAAACAACAACAACAAAAACCAATAAAACTAGAGACCAAGATGCTATTTGTCGCCTCTCAGGTTTGGGTGAATGTGAAAGTCTGACAATACACTATGTGGGCAAAGCTTTGAGAAAAGGGGTACTTATCTCTGTTGGGAGTATAAAATAGTACAACTACTTAGGAGGGAAAAGCAGTAATGTTTATCAAAATAACAACTGCATATATCTTGTCCAACAATACCACTACTGGGAATTTATTCTGTTGGTAAGCATACACTAATGCAAAATAAAATCGGTATGAGTTTACTTGTTGCAATATTATTGTAAATGCAAACAATCAGAAACAATCTGATGTCCATGGATAGGTTAAATTAATTATTATCCTATACTTTAATTTTTTTCTCTGTTTTATATATTTTAGATAACTTCCTATCACTACATAGGGAGCTTTCTAATTCTTTTTCATTGTTCCACTGTATTCCATTTTATCTATGCACTGTAACTACCTTAACCTATTTATGGACATTGGGTCCCACAGAATAAGTTCTCAGTACTGGAATTGTTGGGGAAGATATGTGCAGTTGTAAGAAAAAAGAGAGAGAGAGAGAAAAATGTGCAGTTGCAGTTTTTTCTCTTTTCTTTCTCTTCTTTTTAAAATATATTTTTTTTTATTTATTTATTTATTTATTTATTTATTTGAGAGAGAGCAAGCACATGAGTGGAGAGCAAGGGGCATAGTGGGAAGAGTCAGAGAAAGAAGGACAAGCAGACTCCCCCTTGATGTGGGGCTCAATTCCAGGACCCTGAGATCATGACTTACGCTGAAGGCAGACACTTAACCAACGGACCCACCCAAGCGTCCTTCTTACCTCCTTTTTTTCAAGTTTTATTTTAATTCCAGTTTGTTAACATACAGTGTTACATTAGTTTCAGGTGTACAATATAGTAATCCAATATTTTTATATATCACCATGTGCTTATTACAACAAGTGCATTTATTATACTCTTTCTTTTTTTTTTCTTTGCCCATTTGTTTCTCAAATTCCACATATGAGTGAAGTCAGGTGGTATTTGTTTTTCTCTGACTTATTTCGCTTAGCATTGTACTCTCTAGCTCCATCCATGTCACTGCAAATGGCAGGATTTCATACACACACACGTATACACACACACACATCTTTGTTATTCATCAAGTGATAGATACTTGGATTGCTTCCATATCTTGGCTCTTTTACATAATGCTACTGTAAATAGAGGGATTCATGTATCCCGATGAATTAGAGTTGTTGTATTTTTTGGGTTAATACCCAGTAAATTCATCACTGGATCATAGGGCAGTTCTATTTTTAACTTTCTGAGGAACTTCCATACTGTTTTCCCGAGTGGCTGCACCAGTCTGCATTCCCACCAACCGCGTGAGAAGGTTCCTTTATCTCCACATCCTTGCCAAAACCTATTGTTTCTTATGTTGTTGATTTTAGCCATTCTGACAGGTGTGAGGTGATACCTCATTGTAGTTTTGATTTGCATTTCCCTAATGACAGTGATGATGAGCATCTTTTCATGTGTCTGCTGGCCATCTGGATGTCTATTTTGGATATGCAATTGTAATTTCTTTTTTTTTTTTTTAAAGATTTTATTTATTTATTTGATAGAGAGAGATCACAAGCAGGCAGACAGGCAGGCAGAGAGAGAGAGGAGGAAGCAGGCTCCCTGCTGAGCAGAGAGCCCGATGCGGGACTCGATCCCAGGACCCCGGGATCATGACCTGAGCCGAAGGCAGCGGCTTAACCCACTGAGCCACCCAGGCGCCCCGCAATTGTAATTTCAATAAACATTGCTACGTTTCCCTCCTAAGGAGTTGAATCAATTTACACTCAAAACAGAAATAAGTGACAGTCCCTGTTTTGTCAAAGCTTTACCAACACAGTGTATTGTCAAACTACATCCAAGTAGTTTATCAAATTGTCTTTTCTCTATATATACATTCTTTGCCCAAGAGAAACTCCGATGAATGGGATTACCTCCACTTCATGAGGTACTCACTGACTTATTAGTGGCACCCCTCTTCCCATACAAGTACCATTTTTTACCCTTGTGACCGTCTCCTGCTCTTAATTTTGGTGGGTTCTGATATGCATGGGCCTCTACCCTTCTTATCTAATGCTGGACAAAGCAGCATTTATCTCTAAATAGGCAAAAGGCTCTGCCCAAATTTGGAGAAACATTTAAAACTAGTCAAAACGGAGGATTTTTGGCTCAAACTCAAGATGAGAAGAATAAACAAACCCTCCCAAATGGAATCTAGTTCTGATATATTTTCCTGCCTTTTTAATTAAAGCCAAATGTTCAAATATTTCCTAAATTACCTCTGAAATTCATTGCACTATTTTGCCTTTTAAAAGCAGACAAACTTATACATACATTGTTAATAGATATATTTTAACACATGCTCATTTTTCAGTTTGTCATGGGGTATCATGAATCTCCACTGTGGCCAGCCTGACAAGCTCTATTATTGGATGGACTGATTGATAAATCTGCCACCTCGGCTACACATTTACCAAAGAATTATGGGAGCTACAAGTGGTCAGAATACCCTCTCACACAACTTTTTACCATCATTTTGCCCTCTGATAATGATACAAGGGAGCTGGGGAAAGGATCCAGGATATCAGTCATCAGTTAACATCAAGAATACAAGAAGTGAAATCTTCTGAATTGACCATATTTCAAAATAATACAACCCAAACATTATAGCATTATATTTCAGAACCCACTATAGGTGTTATCCCCTTTGATTTCTACAATTTGAAGTGAATATAACTATTCCCATTCTTTAAGTCAGGAAACGAAAACTCCGAGATGATAACCGAATTTCCCCCAGATCACACAGCGAGCAAGAAACAAGCCTACAAAGTACCTGAATTAGTCTAATCTTCAATGATCTCAGAGTAAATCTCTATGATTATTAAGTTTAATAATTCTATCAGTAATGGATATTTCTAAATTCAAATGAGTTTAAAATTTTATGAGGCTATCTAATGCCTCGAGAACAGTGTCTACGGAGGCTGGGAATTCCAGAAAATAGGAGCTAAAAAGGTTAATTTATTCTGACAGAAGGATGATTAATACAAGGTAAGATTACCTATCTCTAATTAACCTAGCCCATTATTGAGTTCTTAACAAGAAGGATATGGATAGCAGAAATGTCACTCAGAAAGATTTCAGCTGAGAAAGTTTGAAGACAGTACCGCTCTGGGAATGATAATCATTATATTTGTTCGCCATTGGGAATGCTTAAAATCATCTTCATATTTAAGCCAGAACCTAAAATACTACTTTATTCAAACCTTTGTTAAGGGGAATATGAGGCATAAGATTAACAAGTACATTTCAACATCTATTTAAATTTTAAAAACATCTTTCAAAGGTCTTAAATGGAAATCTGTTTTTTGGGTTTTTTTGTTTTTTGGGTTTTTTTTAAAGATTTTATTTATTTATTTGTTTGACAGGCAGATATCACAAGCAGGCAGAGAGGCAGGCAGAGAGAGAGAGGGGTATGCAGGCTCCCTGCTGAGCAGAGAACCCAATGCAGGACTCGATCCCAGGACCCTGAGATCATGACCTGAGCTGAAGGCAGTGGCTTAACCCACTGAGCCACCCAGGCGCCCGGGAAATCTGTTTTTTTAAATAGTTTTTAAATCAATGCCAATCCTGCTTATTATATTCAAAGCCTACTAATAGAGACAGTTAAAGCTAAACATTATTGCTGAGTTATATTCTTGACTAATCAATGATTTAATAATAGGCCTAACTCCTCTCCCTTATTCTGACACCCATCTTACATCTGACATATTCCAAAAGGAAATCAGACAAAACAACTATAATGTCATTCACTAATAGTACTTCTGATGACCTTGGAAAATCAGTGCTGCTCTAAACATACCTAACTTAAAATCTTGGGCACTGAAAAAATTTGGTTTGTCATATCCTGTGGGTTACTTTATGTATTTTTTTTCTTTTCATTGTATAAGGCAAAGTCAAGTAAGAATTAAATATATCATTTACTTTAGATTTGTGCTCTAATAATAGAATGTTGATGGGATTTTTCTTGTTGTCTTGGAATTGGTTATTCTGACTGAAAAATGATGACAAAGTAGTATAAGGA
Organism: Mustela putorius furo; assembly: GCF_011764305.1. NCBI lineage: Eukaryota > Metazoa > Chordata > Mammalia > Carnivora > Mustelidae > Mustela > Mustela putorius. The sequence continues at coordinate 12,364,388 of NW_025422471.1, forward strand.
TTCCATACCTTTAAAGGTCTCTCCGGGTGCATGGGTGGCTCAGTTGGCTAAGCATCTTTTGTCTCAGTCATGATCCCAGGGTCCTGGGATCAAGCCCTGCACTGGGCTTCCTGGTCAGTAGGGAGCCTACTTCTCCCTCTCCCTCTGCCTGCAGCTCCCCCGGCTTGTGCCTGCATGTACTCTCTTTCTGTCATATAAATAAAATCTTAAAAAATAATAATAAACAAAGGCCTCTCCACCCACTGGAGCCAAAAGCCTTCCTGAGGACTTACTCAAAGGCATAGGAACCACTTCTCCTATTCCCAATCAACATGTCAGGCTTGGGGTGCCTGGGTGGTTCAAGGGGTTAAGCATCTGCATTTAGCTCAAGCCATGATCCCAGAGTCCTGGGATTGAGCCCACATCTGTTTCTCTGCTCTGCTCTGCCTCTCACTCTGCCTGCTGCTCCTCCTGCTTATACTCTCTCTGTGTATCAAATAAATAAATAAAATCTTAAAAAAAAAAAAAAAGCTCTAAGTGGGCAAAAAAGTACACCCCCTCAACCACCAGAAGCCAAATGAAGAGGGAGTTCCAGTGAAATACACAATGTGAGTGCTGGCAAGGCAGAAAGACTGACAGCCCACTACTTAGCTAAATATTTATAGTAGGGACCTAGAGACCAATTTGAAGCTGCCTTCAAAGTGTAGTGAGCCCTCTGAGAGAATCTGGCAGAGAACCTGACCTATGTCTTTTGGAATTCGGGAGCATATCTGAACACCAAGAACTGTGCCTCCTTTTTTTCTGGAGATTATGAAGTAGAAGGATGTGCTGACTAAGGCCAGGAGAAAGGGACAAAATAAGACCATGTCATAGGGAATTTAAGAAAAACATAGAAGAAACTTCCAACTTATTCCCAGTTTCCTGAGCTATCAGAAGGTGCAGCAGAGGACCTCCACGCTTGACTCAATACAAAGGAATACAGAGGAGAGAGAGGAAGTTACCTAGAGTTACCTGAAAGCTTTCTTCTTATGGGGGTAGAATGTGGACCAAAGGCAGGACTAAAGGAAGACATGGGTGCCTCCTCTGCCATAGCTTCAGAGAGGTGCCATATTCTCCAAGGAGAAACTACACAGTGCAAAAATTGCACAAAGTTATGAGGAGACTACAACATCCTCAGTGACCACCAACAGCAACATGCACTTTTTGTGGGAAGCAGTACTTCCTCATCTCCAGTAAGCAACCCCTGGCATCGTTCATATTTCTCCTCCCCAACAAAGGAGTGAGATGCTAGTAGAGGGAACTGAAAGGATTATATTTGAATCACATTTAGACTGAACTTTTACACTGGAGTGAAATTAGTTTGGTATAGCTTTTTTTTTTTTTTTTTTTTTTTTTTTTTTAAACAACTGAAAGTGATGAGAAAGATGTGGAATATACCAAAGAAATTGTCTTGGGAGATTTCTACAAAGCACTACTGGGGATTGTGATTGGAGAAAAATAAAAACATTATTGTGTTAATATTCACCAAGTAGAGCCTACTCAATAAAACTGTTTACATTAAAATACTGATTTTCTAAAGCGGGCTGGGAGGGGTTTTGGGGAGGTAGGAATGAAAGGAGCCACACATTGCCTTAAAAATAGTAGACATTGAAAAAAAATAATTTAAAAAAGGTCAATTCTTTTTTTTTTTTTTTTTAAAGATTTTATTTATTTGTTAGAGAGAGAGTGAGACAGAGTGGCAGGCTAGAGGCAGAGGGAGAAGCAGGCTCCCTGCCGAGCAAGGAGCCTGATGTGGGACTCAATCCCAGGACTCTGGGATCATGACCTGAGCCGAAGGCAGCCGCTTAACCAACTGAGCCACCCAGGCATCCCAAACAAGTCTATTCTTAAATGTAGGAAATAGGAAAGGAAATTTTTAAAGAACAAAAAATTATTCAGATTTGATTTTATTATATAAATTGAAGACACAAACTTATTTACCTATATCTTTGTTAAAAGGAGACATTTTTAGGGGTACCTGGGTGGCTCAGGCAGTAGAGCGTCTCAGTCTTGGTTTCGGCTTGGGCCGTGATCTCAGAGTCATGATCTCGGGATTGTGAGATTGAGCCCCAGGAATAGCTCTGTGCTCCACCTGAAGTCTGGTTGAGATTCTTTCCCCTTCCCTCTCCTTCTGCTCCTCCCCTGCCACCCCCTAAATAAACAAATAAATAAATAAATAAATATCCTTTAAAAAGTGAGAGACCTTATTAGTAAAACAAACCTTAGATTTGTATTGAGACCTTGAGGTTTTCAGTGTCCTGTTTTGAATTATACCTTACAAGCAAAAGACCGAACTCTCATATCCACTGTGTACACAACAGATCTGAACCGTAGAAAATGTTCAAATCATGACTTTCAAATAATTCTGATGAAGGATAGTTGGAAGAAAGGCTGGAGGGACAAGAGACCCCGCATCCCCCCTCACCCTAAGAGGAAACCACCCTTAAAAGAATTTTACACCCATCTTGGAAGGTGCCCTCCACCCTTTCCCATATGACAGATGACAAAAACCTGACTGGATGACAGGCTCTTGGAGAGTGAATCAGATTAAAACAGCCCGCCAAAAAGCCCATAAAAATTCCTAGACTTAGAAATTCTGGTAGCAACCCTCTCAGGTCCCTTCCTTCCTTGGGAACTTTATACTCTCACTTTAATGTCATTCAGTAGACTTTCCTTTCCTACCCATCACTCTGTCTGGTCTACCTCTTCATTCTTCAAAGCGGCGTGACCAAGTACCGTGGCACTGAAGGAAAAGAGATCTGATAATAATTCTATCACCTTTTACCCACTTCTCCCTTTTACTCTCTTATCTTCACATTCATTGAAGATATGGGGAAGGGGAATTATTTTAATTATTTTTACAAGATACATGTATTATTTTTGTAATTAAAGAATAAAAGTAAAAAATATGATTAGCTTTCTATCCATCTTTCTCTCCATATGAAATTATGCTTTATCCTAAATAAATTCAATATCACACATGCAATCTGCCAATGCTGAACATCTCTTGTTTTTGGCACCAAAAGCATCCATCTCCTTCTTCTCTTTTGTTTTCCTTTAGAAACTACTTCTATCCCATTTCATGCCTTCTTGTTAGAACCCTTAATCTCCTGGCCAAGGAGGTGAGCACAAGTCCAAAGCCATTTAAACTAAGTTTTCCTCTTGGTATCCGAATTCTGAGCAGTAACACAAGAACAGATGATAGTAGAGCTGATTCATTTCAGTATTGATCACCTGAAGAGGTTTCGTACTACCTGCAGCACCAAAGCCACATGCTTCCTCTATTTCTAAGTCATGATTGTTCAGCCAGACTTTTAATTCTCTGAGCTACCCAATATATTCATAACAAATCCTTCCCCTCCCTACCCCTATACAAATACCTTTAGGTTAGAATTGGTTTCTGATTTCTTGGGACCATGTCACACAAGGACCTTGAGATAGGCCACTGACCCATCTACTATCTCTCTTCCAGACCCCACTTCTCTTCCTTTATTTTCTTAATAACTATCATTTCAACATTTCAATATTCAACATTCATTTCCTTCAAATCAACCTCTCTCTACCCAATATCTTCAACTTACTTGTGATAAAAACTGCCTTCTCCACTCCTAGTGCTGGCACTTGCTAGAGAAAACCCTACAACCATTCAGGTGGGTGTCTCAACTCATTTTCAGTTTCAATTCTTAGGTTTTCCATAATACTCAGAAATCTGTGTTTGTGTTGTTTTTGCTCATTTCACTTTCTCATTCTCTACAGTGATTTCAAAACTCTACTTTCCTCAAACCTCCAACTAAATCACTCCTTCTCAGCAATCTCTGCCCAGAGAAACTAAAAGCTGTAAGACAGAAAGCTGAAATTCCTCTTCCAGCTAGGAAATTCTCAAACCAACCTGTATTGAAGTCATTCTCTACTCCCATTCTATTGAAGTGGGAACTTGGTTCTTTCTCACACCTGAAACTAATCCTGTCTCTTCTAGATCTTTAAATCTGCCCTCAGACTGGCATCTTATCCAAACCAAGTCTTTCCTGAATGAGTGCCATTTTAGCTACTGCCCTATATTTTTTCATTCACAACTAAATTGAATTAATTGAGTATCTGCCCTGCTTGTGGATGGAGTTGGGAGAAAGTGGCGAGCCCACCTGATACTGGGTAAAGATGTCTCCACACAAAGATCAGTACAGGGCAGAGAGGCCAAGCCTGAGTAGGGGAAGGACTTGCTCATAAAGAATGGCAGTCTGGTATGGATGACAGAGCCTGCACAGGGGAATAGTGCACCTGCGGAGGAGAGGGGATGGCAGTGGAAAGGAGAGCTTGATTACACACAGAAGAACTGGGAAAGTAAGTGATCCAATTAGGGCAATGGGAGCCTGGTTTCTCAGCCACAAGGAAAGGGTTACATATATTGAAAGGGACAAAATTAGAATAAACCCTGAGGTGCTAGATTAAACTAATGCTCTCAGTATACATTCGTGGTTTGAAAGATAGATCACAGAAAGATGAAATGCAAATGTCTGGACATACACTCATATATACAGGCATATATACCTTAGCTCTTTCCACTGAAAAACTTTGAAGCACCACACTCCAAAAGCATACCTAGTGCCCAGACTTTGTCTTCTAAATGTTATTCTCCATTTAATGTTATTCAGGGCTAAATCGGCAAATTCCAGGGTGAGGATAGGCAAAGTACAAGATGACCTTTTTCATATCTTATGCCAGAAAGAAAGAAGTCAAAAAGTAATGGAGGGGCACCTTGGTGGCTAAGTGGGTTATGAATCTGCTTGGGTCATGATCCCAGGATCCTGGATCGGGCCCCACGCTGGGCTCTCTGCTCAGTGCAGTGGGGAGCCTGCTTCCCCTGCGTCCCCCTGCTTGTGCACATGCGCTGTCAATTAAATAAATAAAATCTAAAAAAAAAAAAAGTAATGGAAATTTGTCACGAGAAAACATAAACCACCTGCAAGGGGCTTCCACTAGCTAAATATGGAACAATTTGAACACGAAAATAAATGACAGTGAAGAACTAAGACCCATATTAATCACTAATACTATGAATAAATACATAAATAAATTGAAGGTTTAATGAGAAATGGGCTATTTGCACAGTCTTAAAGAACTTCACTACAAAATGCTTACTAATTACTAAGTAATTAATAATAAATTTTGTTACTTAAAAAGAAAAACTAGGGATGCCTGGGTGGCTCAGTTGTTTGGACGACTGCCTTCGGCTCAGGTCATGATCCCAGAGTCCTGGGATCGAGTCCCGCATCAGGCTCCCCGCTCCACGGGGAGTCTGCTTCTCCCTCTTGCTCATGCTCTCTCTCACTGTCTCTCTCTCAAATAAATAAATAAAATCTTAAAAAAAAAAAAAACTAAAGGAAAAAAAAACACAAAATAGTTGAGAATCCTAAGAGACACATCCTTAATCAAGTGAATATTAGTAATGGGACAAATCAAAACTCCATGTCATCTGATAGGATTCAATGAGGAGAAAACAGCAACACTTTTGAGGTATTCCTCTCAAAATCTATTAATTCAGTCCTTTTCAAATGAGTGAAAGAACACAGTGACCATTTTCACAACTCTCTTAAGAATAGCACATAATTAACACCATTCTAGGGGTACTGAAAGAAGTTAATTTTTTCATAAAATGAAAAAAATGCCCTAAGATGTTAGAGTCTAACTCTCTGTAGCTGGAAAAAGCCCAGAGATACATTCTATAAAATAACTGGTCTGTAATCGTCAATATGTCAAGGTCACCAAAGACTAGAAAAGATTTTATTCTACTCCAAAGTTAAAGAGACTAAAAAGGTATTACAACTATATGCAACAGGCGACTCTTAACTATATCGTTCTGCTTTAAAGAACAGGATTTAGACAACAAATGTCCCTATTGGTAGGAAATAGAGAGTAAAGTATTAGGGAGTAGTGAAACATACTGGCAAGTTACTTTCAAATGGTTTTGTGGGGGGGAGGGAATGGTCTGTGTACTGTGCCTGCAAACTTTCTACACATTTTTCATTGTTTCAAAATTTTAAAAATCAATAAAATTAAAAATGATCAAGAGTAAATTCATCATTATCCTCACTGTTCCCCGTATTCTTCATCTCAGTGAATGGCTCCGCTATTCACTCAAGTTGTTAATCCAGAAATCCAGTGTCATCCTGGACTTTCCTTCCCTCCACTATAATATACATCCAATTACTATGCCTCCCTCTGTACCTATAGCCAACTATACACCAAGTGCTATTGATTCTGCATGGTAAATATCTCTTGAACTTAAGTCATTTCCCTTTAGTCTAATACTATCCAACTCTGGCCACAATCATCACTCTCCTGTGTTACTGAAACAGCCTCCCAAAATAATCTACAAGTTTCCTCCATTTTCCAGTACCAGTCTCAGTTATTCCAAAACATAAATTTGTTCATGTTATTCCTTATAAAAGTCCATCAATGTTCTTGAAGACTTACAGAATGAAGACCAAATTCTTTATACTGCCACACACTCTAGTTTGCCCAGGATGGTTGTTTATATCTGTTGTACAAGTATGTTTTTGGCCTCCCTTTCAGACTCAGCAGTGTCCCAACTAGGACAATGAATCATACGTTCCATTTACTTCACTAGATTGATCCTGACTTCCCTCTCATCTCTAATGAATCTTAACTCTTCTGGGAAAGCTCTGCCTGAGCCCTGGATCAGGCTTTGATACCTCTGCTAGATGCTTCCTAACACTATACTCGTCCTATTAGTATACATATCTATCACACACATGTCTTTATTTTAACAATTTGCTTATATTCCCTCTTAAACAGTAAATTCTGTAAAAGTAACTTTACCACATGGGGTGTGACCTTGACCAAGCTATAAGATCTAAGCCTCAGTTTTCACATCTGTAAAAGAAGATAATTGCTTTATTGTTGTGATCAAATGATATAAAGCAAGTAAAGGCTTAGCCCACCATATTCATCATTTCATGTTTTAAGAATTTTGTAAGTAGCTGAAAGCATTTTTTCCCCCTAGACCACCTTAGAACTGTCTTCTTTTCATCGTCAATCTTTTGATTTTTTTTATGTACCTTACTTATCAAGCAGAGATAAAGACTGCTTCTTCTTAACACAAATATAACAAGTCTCTTCACAATAGTTATTTTTACTTTATTATTTATTTTCTTTTTTTAAAAAAGTAAATGTTCTAACAGAAAGTTATCTTCCGAGAATGAAATAATAGTAGGAACTATTAGCACTGCTGAGGCATGGAATATTTCTTTCCTCTCTGTCCTAATGAGTAAACACATATCAGTCCCCACAGCAAATTCTACACATACACTGTATGTTAAATATAGTATTTTTATAAGAAAATATGCTTTTAAAATATTTTAAAATATTATAAAACAATGAGGGCCAAATACATATATTTGTGTAAAACAATGTCTCTATCATTTAAATAGATGTTTATTAATAACTAAACATTGTTTGGGGGGAGAAAAGCCCTATTATAAAAAAGAATAACAGTTCAACTAATTAATGGGCTCTACAATGACAGATTGGACATTATTTACAATACACTTAAAGCTCTTTTGAATCCCATAATTGTGAAGAAATATAGTGGGTATTTTCCAGCTCTCTTAAATTTTATTTCTTTTATAAATCTTAAACTAAAGATTCTGGCTGCCAGAAGTAAAAATTTACAATTACATGAGTGTACATTTCTACTCATTGACCACACTCTTCCTCTAAATTTAACTATCATATTTTACTTTTGTTAATTGTACCTTTTTATCACTGAGTTCCTTTATTTAGGAAAATATGTAAGATAATGCATTAAATAGATCCCTAGAAGGAAAATCAGTTAACCAGTTCAGAACTTAAATGTATATAAATTTAATCCACAGCAACTTAAGAAATAAACAAGCAAAGGGGAAAAAGAGAGAGAGACGGTCCAAGAAACAGACTCTAAACTATAGAAAACAAACTGATGGTTACCAAAGGGGAGGTGGGTGGTGGGGATGGTTGAAATAGGTGATGGGGACTAAGGATTTAGTGCACCTGTCCTCATGATGAATCACTTTATTGTACATCTGGAACTAATATAGCCCTGTATGTTAACTAACTGGAATTTAAATAAAAACTTTCAAAAAATGTAATCCACAGCTTTTGGCTTTCTTGCAAGAATCCAGAACATCTTATCACATTTTCATTCATAAATCCACAAAATTTTGTTTCTCCACAACAAATATTATATATTTGTTATTATATATTATAGTATTTTCCATCTAATTATTTCACTGTTTTTAAAAATAAAAGTATGTTTGAGAATAAATACAAATCATTTTTAAATAATATAAACTTTTAGTGACCAGTTTTTCGCATACCCAACCGTCAAATTAACCAAATTTAGGAAGAAGTGTTTGTCTTCAGAAATGTTTTTAGTGATTTTAATATCTATGACAGACATCACCTATATATAATCTCAATGTACATATATAGCAAATAAAATATTACAAAATCAAGATCTTTGAAATAATCCTTTCTATGACCTACCTGTAATTCTGTTCTGAATACTTCTATTAAATGTTAGCTGTGTCGGGGTGCCTAGGTGGCTCAGTCAGTTAAGCATCTGCCTTCGGCTCAGCTCATGATCCCAGGGTCCTGGGATTGAGCCTCATGTCCAGTAGGGAGCCTGCTTCTTCCTCTCCCTCTGCCATTCCCTCTGCTTGTGCTCTCTCTCTCTCTCTCTCTCTCTCTCTGTGTCAAATAAATAAATAAAATCTTAAAAATAAATAAAGTCAGCTGTGAAACTATGTTAAAAATATAGAAAGTAATATTGCAAGTTTCATTTAACTTCCCCAAATTCTTACAGTTATGTATTTTGCTCTCTGCTGTGGCACACAGCAGCATTTTTCCTAAGCAATAAAATTTGTTCATTAGTTGTAAACAATGTACCAAGTACAAAAATGTTGAAAGATAACTATGTATTTTTTATGTGATTATTACTTTAAATCCATAAAACTTTACTTTAGCAAATGCAGTAATCTCTATTTATTTCAACAGGGATTGGACAATCATCAGGATGATGACCTTGTGGCAATCAGCACACATTTATAAAATGATGGTTTGAACTTATATTTTATCTTTAATTCATCAGCCTTATGTGCCTTCATGTTGGTATCTGGAAAAATTTCCCTTAAGAGTCTACAATCTTGGGGCACCTGGGTGGCTCAGTGGGTTAAAGCCTCTGCTTTCGGCTCGGGTCATGATCCCAGGGTCCTGGGATCGAGCCCCACATAGGGCTCTCTGCTCAGTGGGGAGCCTGCTTCCCTTTCTCTCTCTCTGCCTGCCATTCTGCCTCCTTTGATCTCTGTTTGTCAAATAAATAAATATCTTTAAAAAAAAAAAAAAGAAATGGATAATTGTTTAAAGATCACATTCCTCTATCAATTTATCACATATCAGTAAACATTCACTGAGTGTATATTATGTGGCAAGAACTATGCTAAGTCCTGAAGATATAAAAGTGATAAACACTTGAGCCCTAGATAAGACATGAAGAGTGCCCCTGAGAAGTTTGGAATATTATGGAAGAGACAGTAAAACATCCAAATAAAATATTGTTAAGAAATAGGGCTTTCAAAAGGTGCTGTGAACAAGGAAGAGAAGCATATAATCCAAACTAGGGAAGGACAAAATGGTTACAGAAGCTTTCTTGGAGGCTTATTGATAAATAAGCCTACTGCCTTGCTTTCAGCATGGCCTCCTGATTAAGAGCATAGGTTCAAATCACAGTATCATCTGTTACTAGGTGTATGAGTTTGGGCAAGTTATTGCATCTTTCCAAGTGTGTTTCCTTGTTTATAAGATGGATATGATTGTATTTACCTCCCAGTGCTATGAAGAGGACCAAATAAGAAAATGAGTAGAAAGCACAATACTGCCATAAAATATGCTAGTCTTCTACCTGTTATAAAGATGACTTCTTTCTCTTTCTCTCACAGACCTACCCACCCCACTTAGCATACAAGCTGGTGGTTTCTGGACTTCTTGGACAATGTACGTATGTCCTATATACCTGTAAAAGAAAAACCTTCATCTTACCAAGCCTGCCCACCTTCATTTTCTGTTATCAGTCAGGCTTTCTGATCCCCTGAAAAGTCTCCTTGACTAGCTTTTCATTATTAGACATGTCTGTGCCATGTCCATTCTCTGAATGTGGGCCTGACCACTGAGAAATCTCCGGACTGTCTACCAGACCTCTCCTGTCATTCTTCTCTGTCCCCATATCCATCAGGAGACAAATCTCTTGCCCTTCACCTTCACACTATCTCTGATGCGTCCTTCCTACCAGTGTTTTGGTGATTTTTCCATAGTTCACTTAACTGGCTTTGTCCTCTAACAATTGGCCACCACTGTTTCTCACCCAGCAGCCAACACTTCCTTTCACTTCATTTCATTTGGAGTGAACATCACTCCAGAGACAGACTGAAGTATAGTATAGTATAGTATAGTATAGTATAGTATAATATAATACAATATAAGTATAGTAATAACTATATGTGATTATGTGATTAGATTAGATTATGTGATTAGAACACAAAATCACCCTGCCTGGGTGGCTCAGGGGATGAAGCCCCTGCCTTCAGCTCAGGTCATGGTCTCAGGGTCCTGGGATCAAGCCCCACATCAGGTTCTCTGCTCAGCAGGGAGCCTGCTTCCTCCTCTCTCTCTCTGCCTGCCTCTCTGCCTACTTGTGATCGCTCTCTGTGTGTCAGATAAATAAACAAAATCTTAAAAAAAAAAAAAAGAACACAAAATCATTGAGGCTCCTGAAGATGAGAAAGGTTAGCACTAGAAGCAAAAAGAGTATGGTCTTTTGTTCTTTCCTCTTTAGGATCAGGACTCCATTTTACAATCATTCTTTCCCTTCAGCAATCTCCCATTGGCCACTTATCTATTAAATGACTCTCTCTAAAAGGTTCTCTTCTTCCTCATCATTTGCAGAAAGACCTAAGAGGTGGTCACGTTCAGTTCAGTTTCTTCTTATACATTCACCTTTCTTAGAACTTCTCCCAGGTTTCACCAAAGCAGATCCAAATGAGAGCAAAAGATAAGAATAAATGAAAAATTAAAGTGTAAAGGTTTCTCCCTATTCACAGGGCCCTCTGGTAGAAATAGAGTGTTCCTTATTTGTAAACGTGTAAAAATTTTTATTTGAATATTAAAATTATTACACAAAATGCAATCTACTCTGTCTTCCAAATTTTGCCTTTAACCCATACCTTACAAAATTATTTTGGCTTTACCAAAGCATTACTCCTACTTTCTAAAGACCAAGGCAGACAATATTATTTCAATTTGTAAATTATTCATAATTTAATTGTTCCTCACTTCAGACAATTTGCTTTGTGCATCTTTAAGATAACATGTATACCTCATGTCTATAAAGCTCATCATATGCTTCAAAGTCCAAAATATTAAAGCAGTCAGATTCTCCACAGCAAAATAATTTCAAATTCATACATGACTACAAAAATCAATTCTCAATGGATTATATCAATTACATATCAATTTGGAGCAGAAAATTTCAGTTACCTCATATTTCCACTTAAATATATTGATTTAAGTAGTTTATACATGAGGGCGCCTGGGTGGCTCAGTGGGTTGGGCCGCTGCTTTCGGCTCAGGTCATGATCTCAGAGTCCTGGGATCGAGTCCCGCATCAGGCTCTCAGCAGGGAGCCTGCTTCCCTCTCTCTCTCTCTCTGCCTGCCTCTCTATCTACTTGTGATTTCTCTCTGTCAAATAAATAAATAAAATCTTAAAAAAAAAAAAAGTAGTTTATACATGAACTAAAAAAAAATTCATGTTGCAAAAATGAAAAATATAAAACCAATTGCTGATTAGACACATGTGAATTTACTAAATCACAGATTAAATGTGTGAGTTCAAAGTTTAGCTATCATCTAACCTGTTTCCTGACCCTGACACAAAAAGTCATTTGAAACACTTAGAATTCTGGTGGCAGTGAGTTCCCAGCAAAATTTTAAACTTAAATTGCCCCTCCTCCTTACAGATTTTCCCAACAAACACTTCCTTCATCATAGCTACTTCTTCAAAGCGGTAGCAAGTAAAATTCCTCAACAACAGGAAAAATAGTAACATGAAAACTGAGCTCCTTCAGATAAATGACAAGTAATAATTCTCTCTTACAGTTTTTAAGTTATGATAGCAGAAGTATAATAACTAACAACAATAAATAAAACTAACAGTACATAGCAGACCCTTGGAATATGCTTCCATTAAACAGTATTGAAAAAATAGTGACAGTAAACAAGTTTGGGGGTTTGTTTTTTAGAGAGGGAAGGAGAGAGGAGAAGTAGGGAAGAGGGGCAGAGAGAGAGGGAGATAGAGAATCTTTTTTTTTTTTTTAAAGATTTTATTTGTGTATTTGACAGAGAGAGAGAGACCACAAGTAGGCAAAGAGAGAGGAGGAAGCAGGCTCCCTGCTGAGCAGAGAGCTCAATGCGGGGCTTGATCCCAGAACCCTGGGATCATGACCTGAGCTGAAGGCAGAGGCTTTAACCCACTGAGCCACCCAGGTGCCCTGGGAGACAGAGAATCTTAAGGAGGCACCACATCCAGCACAGAGCTGGATACCCGGCTCAAACTCACAACACTGAACCAAAACGAAGAGTTGGACACTTAACCGACTGAGCCACCCAGGCACCCCAAGATTTTGGTTTTAAAAATCACCAATAATAGTGATCCTCTTCATCAACAAGAAGAATGTAGATAACTAGAAAAGCAACATTCTCTAAGTAAGATATCAAATATGAAATTCCAGTTAGCAAAATATGAATTTGAGGTTAAAAAAAAAAAAAAAACTGAGAACGGGTTGCATTCAATTATATTTTGCTACTAAAATTCAATACCCGTCAGAAAATGTTTGTTATTATAATTAGGTTTTGTTGTTGTTGTTGTTTTTACCCTCATTACATAAAGTTGTGCCTGGTCAAAAGTCATAAAGTAGTTCAGAAAAGAAACTTAGCATTGGGGCACCGGGGTGGCTCAGTCAGTTAAATGTCTGCTTTCAGCTTAGGTCATGACCCCAAAATCCTGGGATCAAGTCCCATGTCGGGCTCCCTCCCTGCTCAGCGGGGAGTCTGCTTCTCCCACTGCCCCTTCCCGCTGCTTGTGTGCTCTCTCTCTCTAATAAGCAAATAAAATCTTAAGGGAAAAAAAAAAAGGAACTTATCATTTCTGATCCTTCACATAGGCCCAGTGCCACTCAGGGCTAGATAAATAAACTTTACAAAATCATCTAACCTAGCAGGACCTACGTGTTATAAATTCATTCAAGAGATTTTCCCTTTAAGCCTCTAATCAAACCTGTTGTCAAAAATGTTCTAATGATATGAGAAACATTGTTTTTGCTTCACAGGCAATGCTTTTCTCTACTAGTTGTACACCTAGATGGAAATGTAACAAAATGTTAATAGTGGTATCTCTGGGTGATCAAATTATGGATGACTTTATTTTAAATCAAAAAATCAAAAATAAAAGATTAACTGCATTCACATAATACATATCACACTATATCTTTTTTTAAAAAAGATTTTTTTTATTTATTTATCAGAGAGAGAGGGAGAAATCGAGCACAGGCAGACAGAATGGCAGCAGAGGCAGAGGGAGAAGCAGGCTCCCTGCTGAGCAAGGAGCCCGATGTGGGACTTGATCCCAGGACGCTGGGATCACAACCTGAGCCGAAGGCAGCTGCTTAACCAACTGAGCCACCCAGGCATCCCCATATCACACTATATCTTAATGTGGGAGAAGAGAAACAAAAATTTGGTACTGAATTTTATGATGAAATTCACCACACATTTAAATGTTCATTAAGTATGGAAAATATAACAAACATACCATATAATTATCAAATATTTAAAAAACCTCACTCATTTTACTAATAATATAGCAAATCTTGCCTCCAGTCTCCACACCAAAGTCATTGTTGCATTTTGAAGGTATTAGAGTTAAGTCAGAGGCACCTGAGTGGCTCAGTTGGTTAAGCATCTGCCATCGGTTTCCAGGCCTAGGATCTCCGAGTCCTGGGATCAGGCTTCATACCCAGTGGAAAGTGGGCTTCTCCCTCTTCCTTTGCCTCTCTCCTGCTCATGGTTTTTGTTTGTTTGTTTGTTTTTCTGTCTCTCTTCTCTCTCTCTCAAATAAGTAAAAAAAAAAAATCTTTAAAAATATAATAAAGCCAGAGTTACAAAATCTTGAAATACACAATTAAGACCAAAAAACCAAACAACAACAACAAAGACAAAAACAGAATGCCCCTAGTTCTACAGTATTTAGGCCTATCAAGTGTTAGCTGAAATAAGGATTAACCATGGATTTAAAAAAAAAAAAAAAAACTGCTGGAATGGTTTTTCTTACAACTATAATCAAACTTTCAGTTGAGATGGCTTGCCGTTTTTTTTTTTTTTTCAATATAGTATTGAGCATTTTGATATGTGAAAAATTCCAGATTTGGCCGTATTTTTACATACCACATCAATATTAAATCTCTTGATAGTGATTATCATTTGTCAGTTTTAGACAAGTTCTTGAGATTGAGTTCAAACCTTTATACAGTAAGGTGCAAGAGACATGTACTGCATCGTCAGCGCCTTCCGGCTGTCCATCTGAGGCTCGCCGGCCCTCCGCCCGTGCCTGCGCGTGCCTCCTCTCTCCACGGCCGCGGGCCCCCGCCAGCACCTTCCTCCTCCTCTCCCTCGTGGCGCTCACGGCGTCGAGGACAGCCAGGTGACTGCCCTGTTCTGTGAACGGCGTGGCCAAGTCCGAGGACTGTCATCCTGGGTGCTCAGGCCTCTGCTGCCACTCTCTTAACTCTGAATATTTCTTTTCAAAGGTGCTAAAAACTGAAATTGCTAGTTTGAAACTTTCTCTCTTTCAGATACACTAATTTTCCTTACTTTGTACTTCCGTTAGAATAATAAATTATTCCACTTTGAAAAAAAAAATACCATAAAGACAGATTTCTATTTTAGTACTGACACAGCTATAAAAAGGGAAGGGGGTGCTAGTTACTCTACCTGAAATTTTATTCAGTTGCGCCAGCTGAGTCTAGTAGAGGGGTTAGAAGATGGAAAAGGAGATAACACAGTGGGATGTTGTTCTGGGCACAAAAAGCAGGATGTAACTTCACATTGGCAACAGCGAGACAGCCTAACAAAGGGGACAGAAGATGTACTTGACAGGAGTATAGAGAGTTAGCAGATGAGTAGGAGGAGATGGCATATGAGACGTAGGCTGGGGTGCAATAGGGAAGAGCCTTGGTGGTAAAGATGAATAGCTTAAACTTAATGCAAAATACAATAAGAGCCTAGTGAGACAAGTCCAGAACACCAAGATAAGAGTTACAGTACAACATTTCAACTTATCTAAAGGGCAGATTTTTAGACAAGGAGTTTTGAAAAGGGAAGGTCACAAAAGTCAGGAGAGAAAACATTTAGTCCAAAATTTAGTCCAAGTAGTTTTTTAAAATTATTATTATTTTTTCCTTTAGACCAGAAAGCACAGGGGCACCTGGCTGCTCCAGTCAGAAGGGCATGTGACTCTTGACCTCAGGATTATGAGTTTGAACCCCATGTTGAGTGTAGAGATTACTTGAATAAACTTTAAAAACAAAAACCTAAACAGAAATTTAAAGGTGCCAGAGTTGTTTATTCATTGTTTGTTGTTTCTGGTGTTTCCATAGTTGGAATGACTAGGGGATAAACAAAATGAAGCACGTAAACTCAAGTTTAGACACTTAGAAACAGTTATATGATTAAAACCAAAGTGAAGAAAGGTGATAATTAGGTTAAGTGAGTAGGATCTTAAGTAAAAATGACAGGGAATAAAAATTTCCTGGCAATTTGTTGGTTACCTAAGTGTTTAGGAAAACATAGTACCAAAAAAAAAAAAAAAAAAAAAAAAAAAAAAAAAAAAAAAGAGAGAGAGAGATAGAGAGAAATGGCAAAATAAATAATAAAAGCAATAACTTATAATATTCTATCATAGCCAATAACTTATAATATCCTAAAATAACATCCCAAATTAACCTATAATATCCCAAAAGCTTCAAAGAGAAGGATTATAGTCACAGAAACTAATTATTTAATATGGGAAAACAACTTTCCAAACTACAGGTAAATCTCTTAGGGTTCTTTCTGGTTAAATGCAATTCTAGTTCATTTAAAACGCAGATTTTTAATTTTCAGAAATAAGTTATGTCCCAACTAGAAAAATTTTACTAAAAATTCTGAAGAATCCAACTGTTGTTCATTAGCCCTTAATAACTTAAAGCAAATTTATTAATGAATGCCTCATAGTTTACTGCACTTTCATATCCGTTTCTTGTCCAATGTCATTGAATGCTTAATAAATGATTCGACCTTAACGCTGAGAAGCGGAATTTTAGCAAATTCACGTTTTACCACTAGGTGGCGAAAAAACCAAAGCAGTATCTGTTAACCAAAGCTAGTACAGGATTCCAAGCACTGGAACAACTCGAATTTCCACCAGGTGTCAACCAAGAGAAAAAAAGACTTTTTCCCCCCTTAAATACACATATTCAGGGTTTTAAACATAACCATCTAAAGTCTATTAGAGATAAATGGTCTGTCCATTAACTCTCCAGTTTGCATATTTATATACAATGCTGAATCTAATTGCCTTGTCAGCTAAAATCCAACTAAATAAAATTGTTTCTTCCCCCAAAAGCAAGAAAACAGCAAGACCAATGAGTATAGTCAAAAGATCTGCCAAAGTGTATTTGTTTATGAAAATAGTTCCAGATTCATATTTTTTCCTTCTACATTTCCCTCTTAGAAACAGTTCTGTTGATTGAAATATCTAGAAAGTGTAAGTTGCTCCACCTTGAGTTCCAGTGTGACTTTATGAAAACACTGCCATTTGTTACCAAAATGTTCACAAAAAAGAGATAACTGTACTTGTCTTTAAGGTGTATTATGTTGAAGAGTCTTAGGCTATTGGTCTGGTAAAAATTACTATTAGAACTTTACAAAACTAAGTTCTACTTATACACGAAATCATGCTTTTTAAAAAACCATCTTACAGGCTCACTAATTTCTAACTAATTTTCTTCACTAATTTTCTATTATGCTGTGGATGTGATGTCAACTAAAACACTGTGTCATGCTGCTTCTTAATAAGGTGGTACTTTTTTAGGCTGAACTCTATTTTTAATCCTCTGGATACAGGAGTTGCAATCATGTCATAAACTGCACATCTAGCTGTAGGTGGTGTCTTTAAAAAGTCTCTTTTCTTCCTTCTAGGAAGTGGTCAGGCCTTTTTCCCCCTGGTGTCATCATGCAAACAATTTGGTTGCTTTTCGTTGCTCTCTGATTAAGAGATGGAAGCGAAAACAGTTGTGGGGGGGTACCTATTGATTAAATTATAGTTGCTTCTCTTTCTTACTCCCTTATTCTCTTTGGCCTCTCTTAGGTTCGTTTGGCCTCGGCTGAGTTCATTTCCACACTGCCTACAACGCACTGGTCTTTTAAAAAATCCAAACCAAGAATGCTCTTGTGTACGAACATTATTTCTTGTCTGGGTTTTATTACTTTTTTCTTTCTTTTTTTTTTTTTTTTTTTAATTCGTTAGATCATGCTCAGCAACCAGTCGCTCGCCCAACCGGTTCCTTTCTCCCCTTCCCCCATCTCTCTTCATACACCACTTCTTCCACCTCCCATCCAAGCAGTGGCCAAAACCCTGCAGTGCCGGTCACGCACGCTTCGGTTGGTCACTCAGCAGTTTGTCCTTACGTGGCTTTGCAAACAGCTTCCCACCCAGCCCTTGTCCCCCAGTGTCCCCGCTCTTTCATTCTCTATTCGAGTGTGCTCGGTAAGAAGGGGCTCCAGATAGCACGTCGAGGGTTTACGGTAGCCTGCCTACCAATAAGAGCCCAGAATGAAGAGAAGTCAGGTTCAGCCTCCCGACAGCCCCAGTGTCTTCTTCCCTTAGCTGTACACCTACTGTACCCGCGAGCGAGCGAGCGAGCGAGCGAGCGAGGGAGCGAGCCAGGCGCGGGAGGGGACGCGCAGAGAGGGCGGACAGCAGCCGCGGCGTGCGCATGCGCAGTGGGGTTGTTTTTCACAAAGCTGCTCTTAAAGTGAGCTGGCAGCCTCTAGCCGCCCGTCTTTGTAAGGAGACCACTGAGACTAGCAGGATCGCGGAGCAGCAGCCTCTCTGCTGCCCTGACTTTTTAAGAAATCTCAATGAACTATTTGTAAAGAATCACTGATCTTGCCTGCAAGCTTTTTGCACGGCAAAGACATCGATCAGTGTTAGGTGAAGATCACGTTTTATATGTGATCTCGACTTTTTTGTCTTACATTATATTTTTATAGATTTTGTTACAAACATGGTGCTGGGAAAGGTGAAGAGTTTGACAATAAGCTTTGACTGTCTTAATGACAGCAATGTCCCTGTGTATTCTAGTGGGGATACAGTCTCAGGAAGGGTGAATTTAGAAGTTACCGGGGAAATCAGAGTGAAATCTCTTAAAATTCATGCAAGAGGACATGCGAAAGTACGCTGGACCGAATCAAGAAACGCCGGCTCCAATACTGCCTATACACAGAATTACACTGAAGAAGTAGAATATTTCAACCATAAAGACATCTTAATTGGACACGAAAGAGGTAAGTTTTTATATTATTCAGAAGTCATTAGACCTTTTTTTCCTTTGGGAAAGTACCTTTTCAGTTTTTCTGAAATTAATGTAATTCAGCTCCTGGCATAACACATAGCAGTTAAAGATTAGCAAAGTTGGAAGATTTGGGTTCTCCTTGACATTCATCGTGTCTTAAACCGTAATGCATGCAGGCATCTGCAAAGTGACTGCAAACTGCACTTAATTCAACTACCTCTATACCCGGCTTGGTTTGTTCCATACGCACTTGCAATACCTTTCTACCTTATTTGTAAATTCTACTTAAATCCAATTCAGTGATTTTATTAATAAGTTTTCAAATGAAATGCTAAAATCTGCAGTCCAGTATTCGATTTCTTTCCTTGCAGTGTGCAACCGTAGATTTTAAAAACTAAGCTTCAGTGAAGAAATGGAGTAACATTTAAGTGGATTAATAGATGATTTTCATTTTTAATATTGACACGCAAAATACTATAAGGAATTCATCATTGTTCTTTGATAAAGGATTTCTGTGGCTTATTTTGACATATGGTATCAACACCCCACGTGTTTTTTCCCTATTCTCTCCAGATCCTTTTATAAATTTACATCAGGCATTCTCTATCTTAAAGGACAGTATCTATCATTATGATAGGTTTCAAATCAGTTTTAGAAACCATTTCGGGTCAGTAATTTTCTTTTCCGAGTATGATGCCTAACTTTGGAACGTGCATTCAATGAAACCCGTGCCAGTCAAATGGAATTGAAAAGTATTCGGCACATTGGATTTGGTTTTTGGTTGGAAAAGGGAGATAAACGGTTGTCAAGGCGAGAAGAGGTCCTGAGATTTCCAATCTATTGTTTAAATGGTTACATTGTGGAAATATAGGAGACTCTAAGCTTGTTTTTCTAAGTTTCCACCCTTTGTTAGAAGCGGTTCAATCCTGTTTCGGACCAGTTCTGGGGGGTGGTGAGGAGGGGCGCTTGTTCTGCTCTCAGCAGATTGGTTACACGCGTCAGGTGGTGGCGATGACTTAATTCCTAGCCCAAGAAGAATATAATGTTAAAACTGGTTATGTAATTTTATGCTTCTCCTTTTTAATGCAATATTTAGTTCAAATGTTAACGATTTTTCATAAAGTACAGCACGTCTTTAACCTTTTTTATATTAAAAAAATACACATCCCTGAGGAAGTGCAAATGGAACTAAGACAAGTGTCGAAATGAAGGATGCTTTGAGTTACCGCATGTAATCGTTTTTTTAAATATTAAGATGAAATCACTTCTTCAGTTGGGATTTCACAGTTACACATAGGTAATCTGCATCCTGAAATAATTTTTAGTTAGTATTTACAAGCAGGAACACTGGTAAGATGCAAATGCCGAATGACAGCCTTGGTATTTTTTGGAAAGCAGACACGAGTTTGTCTTTGAACCTTTCTGGACATTGCAGCTTTTTATAAAATGGATAAGAAACAAAGGTTTTGAGGGAGATGAGGCTTGCAATGGAGGAAAGGTAGAATAATGACTTACGGGGACAAGCACAATTTCTTTAGTTGTTCCATGATTTCTTCGTAAACAAAAGTATGTACCCCCTACCCCACGAGATGCCCCGCAATCCCTGCAAAGCGTGGACAAGCTCTTAGCTGGAATAGTTTCAATGACTTAAAACTGGGACCTCTCAAACTAGCCTGGTAACTGAGACCCCGCCCCGGGCGCCCGGCGATAGGCGGAGCCGCGTTTGTTAGCCTGTTGCTAAGGCGATGCCAGGCTCTGATTGGATTGGGCGCGGGCGGGTGGGGAGAGTGGGCTCGCGCCGGTTGGGGCGAGGCTTGGAACCGGCGTGCGCCGGTAAAGGTCCCTCCAGAGTGCCTGCCCCCGCCCCTATTCGCGTCCCTCCCGCAGCTTCTGGAGGCGGCGTGGCTCGTGTCACCGAATGTTGTCGCCCCTCACCTCCCTGCTTGGCGCCCCCCGAAAAAAAGCGATTTCGGGTTTCCGCAGAGTAGATGGGGAGAAGCTCCTGCTGGCCTCGCAGGTGCCGAATAGCCCCTGGGCGTAACTTTCACTGACGAATCTATTCAGAAGGAACTTGGGCACGCGGGGTTAGCGGGACCCCATTTTCCTGTTTTTCGGTCAGGTGGCTTCTGTAGACGTTCACTGCCTTTTACTTGAAAGAAATTGTGTTTCCCGACTTGTGTAGTCACCAGACCCGCTACCTTGATTTGACCTGGGAACAGACCGTCAAGGCTGGCCGGGAGGGGGAGGAAAGGTGATACTGACACTGAAAGCGGGTGGGGAGGCCTCGGCGAGTATCCTCTGACCCCTCCCCATTGTTTCCCAGAGACTGTGCAGCCCTGGCCTTCCTCCCCCCGACTCCCCGCCCCAGTTTCCCTCACCGCAACTGTAAAGGTGTCAGGGTGGCCCGAGCCAGATCGAACCGGTCACCGGCTGGGGCGTGTAAAGCGGAAGCGCCGCGGTGCCATCGCCCCGCCCCCAGTCCAGCAGGCTAGGCTGCGCGAACGCGAGCGCGAGCGCCGCGCGACGTATGCCGTATGTATAGCGGAGCGCGCGGGCGGCGGCGGCGCGCGGGCGGGCCGGCTGGGATCTGCTCGCGCCGGTTTAGGCCGGTCCTCTCCTGCTCCGGTCTAGTTCTTGATTGACAGCCCGGCACTTGTTTACCACGGCGCGGCCGCCGCCGCCGCTCGCCTCAATGAGAGTGCTGAGCTGGCACAAAAAGGGAGCGAGAAGGGACGGAAAGGAGAGGGAGGCAAACTTCGGGCGCCTTCGAGGGGAGCGAATTTAAATAGCCCCCAACTCACCGGTTTTCGGTGCTGAAATTCGTTCAGAGGATTTGCACAGGGGGCGAGGAAAAACAGTATTGAGATAAAAAGGAATCATCATGGTTTCTGAATAAAAGTACCCGCAGATACACGCTTCCCCCCCCCCCTTTTCTCTTTTGATGTAACGGAGGCATCACGTTGTGTCTCTTCAATACTTCGGTGAGAGAAAGTTCAATGATAATACCAATTTCATCTACACTCATGGCTGCTGTTGGCTTCTACACCGAAAGACTACATCAGTACAGACGTGTCTGTAATTACACTAAGAAAGCTAAACTAGAAGTCAGTTTAAGAATTCAGAATCCTCTCCCACATTTTTGTTAAATACGTATATATTTTGGAGAAATTTAAAAAATATTGGGCCTAAAGAAAATGGGTTATAAAATGAAAGGTCATTCTCCTAGCAATTGGGAACAGCCTAATTAGAGTTCACTTTTCAAGGATGTGGACCAGTGTTGTTTTCAAGGATGTGGAACAGTGTTGTTTCCCAGTGAGCAGGAACCTTTTAAATCCTAAGATGTATTTTTATGTGCAGATTTTTAGCTGTTGCTAGGACAAACTTAGTGTGAACATTTTAGGTTCAATAAAGAATTTTTATTTTTAGCTCTGAAACTGACATTTAAATATCACTTCCTTTTTTTTTTTAACTTAAGCATTTGACGAAGTTTTCTAATGGTTTTAAATTGTAACATTCATGTCATCTGCATCAAAACTGACAGACTTGAAAGGTTTGCACAAATTTTAATTTATATATAGTCTTATGATAAATTTTTAAGTAAACCATTGGAGACAAAGATAACCTCTTTGAGACTTGAGCTCTGACTCTGGTTGAGCATCTACTATGTTAGACACAAATGCTTTACAGTTTGGGTAGTTTACAAAAAAATAAAAAAAACACCTGCCTTTAAGGGCATAAGTATTGATTATCCCCATCTTACAGATGAGGCAACAGAAGAGTTGAAATTTGTAGTAACTCACCCAGAGGAAGTGACAGAAGTTAGAATTAAGATCTCTCAAACTCCAAAGCTTGTGGCCTTAATTAATTATTATAGGAGTACCTTTAGAGTACTGCCACCAGGGAGAGTGTGTAAAGGTTTAAAATCAAGTCTTTTGTTTTCTCTTTGTTTGTTTTAGATGATGATAATTCAGAAGAAGGCTTCAACACTATTCATTCAGGAAGGCATGAATATGCATTCAGCTTCGAGCTTCCACAGACGTAAGTATTATGAGTAACAGGCATTTTTAATAAACCTCCATTCTTTTAAAGTTAAAATTATTCTAAATTTAAATATTTTTAGTTTTTAAAAAAACCCTTTTCATCACTGAATATTGCTAGAGGAAAACAATACACTGAAAAAGAAGCTGCTTTTTAATATAGCATGGCAAAATTAAAGAAAGCAAAGCTCAATTCTTAGTACTCTGTCTCAAAATCTGTGAGATCTTTAAAACTTAAATAGTATTTCATCTACCCCGAGTGAATTGGAAGGTGCTAATCAGAATGTAAGCACTTTCTATTTTATCATCAGTTGACATTAGTGGAAATTTAGAACTTATCAAAACTCTTAACTCAGTAATTTATGAAAATCCAGTGTTTTATCTTTTCTGCTAATGCTAACCCACAGCAGTAATGTAAAAAGATAAACATTAATTAGGAATAATTTAACTTTATAATGATCTTTTGATAATGAAATTAATAGCTTCTGTGCAAAGACCTATTATAAAAGTCATACAACTGATTCGGTGACCCGGATTTAAAAGGAAACACCTATCAGATAATTGAATATAAGGCATGGATTATAGTAAGGAAAAAGGAAAGTGGTTTGTTCTTGATGTAAAAATAGGTCTTCAAAGCGATTATTCCCTCCCTGCCAAATTTTCTTATTATCTTTGTTAATTGTAGTACTTGAATTGTTACTATGCGGATAAATCAGAGTATTCTATTTACCATATTATTTAATGTCATTCTAAATGTAGTGCCCCAATCTGCTTTAAGAGAAATACTGTAAGTCTATGAATATATTGCTAATATTGGGTCTGACTAGTTTATCAACCAAAGTCACTTAAAATAGACTCTGGAAGACTTACATAAATACTACATTTCATTTTTCCATGCTATACACGTTAATGCAGGAGTCTAAAATGAAAAAAAAAAAAAAAGGTGTAAAAATCCCACTACTTTTCATGTTAATCTAAGCTAGCACTTTACCTTGTAAATAACTGAACACTGGGCATTTTGCTAGTGAAATTATGAAAGAGACTAAACTCACTGCAGTAAAACCTTCTACAATTAATGAAATCTGGGAGAGGTGAAAACCAGTTCTGATTCCCTTGATAGAGATTAACAGAATTGTTTCTTTCTCTTATTAAGCCAGTACAGTTAGAAAACATGGCCAAAAAAAGAGAACATGAGAAAACTAGGAAATGGAAACACAGCTTTTTTAGATTTTTAGTAGACTTTGTAAAAGGTGAAATTCTTGAAATTATAACAACTCTTCTAGATATTCTCTAGATCTTCTTACTTATTATAAAAAAAGAGAATTCCTAAGCCAGTGTGTAAACTTTCTCAATAGAAATATTAAAACCGGGGTGCCTGGGTGGCTCA
This sequence comes from Mustela putorius furo, assembly GCF_011764305.1. NCBI lineage: Eukaryota > Metazoa > Chordata > Mammalia > Carnivora > Mustelidae > Mustela > Mustela putorius. Next base: position 12,388,547 of record NW_025422471.1, read on the forward strand.
GTGGGTTAAGCCTCTGCCTTCGGCTCAGGTCAGGATCCCAGAGTCCTAGGATCAAGCCCCACATCGGGCTCTCTGCTCGGCTTCCCTGTCTCTCTGCCTCTCTATCTACTTGTGATCTCTAATAAATAAATAAAATCTTAAAAAAAAAAAATATTAAAACCATTCTTAACTTTGTTTTTAAATTAAATTTTTTATTTCAAGAATTGATTTCCAGACTTTCATAATTTTGCCACCAGCGTTAAAAGCAGCCTCTTCTTAGTTTAAAGGGATTGTATTCTTCTGGCTTTTTAAAGCAAAATTTCTATAATACTTTTGTGTTAGCTATTGTTTATTGGAAAACAGAAGATTTTTTTTTCCCCAATGACTTATCCCTTTAGAAATTAAAAAAAATTGTTTGCTACCTCATTGATATATAAGCAGTGGAATATAGTAACACTTCTATGCTGACCAACTGTATAATTATTAAAAAGAGGTATAAAATTAATATATTGAATTTATATTCTGCACAGACCACTTGCTACCTCATTCGAAGGCCGACATGGCAGTGTGCGCTATTGGGTGAAAGCCGAATTGCACAGGCCTTGGCTTCTACCAGTAAAATTAAAGAAGGAATTTACAGTCTTTGAGCATATAGATATCAACACTCCTTCATTACTGGTAAGAACTGACTGAATTCTTCATTCTTCGTTTTTGGCATATAAATACTAAAGAATAATCACCTAAACTATGCAGTCTCTATACTTTCACAAGAGTGATTTTAAATTCCATAAATACTGTTTTTTAAAAACAGAGTCAAGAGCACATAAATTAGTGAAGAATATGCTCATATTTTCTGATACTATAATAACTTTAAGAAAACTTTAAAAGTAAAAACAGCATATAGTACAAAATAATTCTCACTCGGAAGTTAAAAGAATAACAAAAAATAGATTTGTTCCCTGGATAATTTCAGTGGAGGAGGAACAGTAGTATCCATTATTATTGTGAGACAGTATCACTTACCATTGAAAGATCATAATCTAAACCTTGGACTGCATTGCATATTCCAATATAGGGATAGTTGTCAAGTGATGGGGAGATTGTCACTTTGATGAAAAATCAATCATATTTTAAAAGAAATCCCTTTTAATTGCATTTTTTCACAATATTCAAATTTGACCTTAAAAACTTTATTTGGTCTAAACAAATGATAACATCTTTAAGCAAGTAAGAATCTTAAAAATGAGAGTTTTCCTTTTTTCACATAACTGATTTTTATATTCTCAAAGAAAGATGTTAACATTTGGGATAGTAACCAAGTTGCTTTCCAAGCTGCCTTTTTTTTTAAGGCAGTTGAAGTGGAATGTGGAAAGGGTTTTTTTGTTTGTTTGATTCGTTGGTTGGTTTGTTTTTAATTACTTTATTTGTAAATAGTGTGAGCTAAAACTGTGTTTATGGAATATATTGTTAAGCCCTCTACCCCTTTTTTTAATTGGGTGGAGAATATACATAAGATGAAAATAATTGTATAATTCAGAAGCCATTGGTTAGTTTTTTTTTTTAAGTATATCTGAATACACCTGGAAAAAAACAACACTGTTTTTAATTCTTATTCTCCAAAAATTTAGGGTTTTATTTTAAAACATTGTGTTATACTGTCTTAATTTGTGCATTGACCTTTTTCTCTAATTTATTTCTTACAGTCACCCCAAGCAGGCACAAAAGAAAAGACTCTCTGTTGCTGGTTCTGTACCTCAGGCCCAATATCCTTAAGTGCCAAAATCGAAAGGAAGGGCTATACCCCAGGTATGTATGAGATGGACTCCCACAGAAAATGATCCTTCTTCACTCAGCTTTTGTGTATTAAGTATTTAGTATTTCTACTAAATGCACATACAATATGATATTCTTGGTAAGAAATAACCCAGTTTTCTTTCATAAATGTGAATGTAATGTCCGTTCTTAACAGCTACTAAACATGAGTAGTTCATTTTTATAATTCTAAGTTTCTTGCCACTTTTGGGACTGTTTTTCATCCATGTAGTCCATTGACCTTTCAGACTTTGGCTTAAGAATCTACATTTTTGGAGGTTTGGTTGTTTTTGTTTAACAGTAGATACATATTTTTTCCCTCTAGGTGAATCAATTCAGATATTTGCTGAGATTGAGAACTGCTCTTCCCGAATGGTAGTGCCAAAGGCAGCCATTTACCAAACACAGGCCTTCTATGCCAAAGGGAAAATGAAGGAAGTAAAACAGCTTGTGGCTAATTTACGTGGGGAATCCTTATCATCTGGAAAGACCGATACATGGAATGGAAAGTTGCTGAAAATTCCACCAGTTTCTCCTTCTATCCTCGACTGTAGCATAATTCGTGTGGAATACTCACTAATGGTAGGTATAGATTTAAGGGTTTGTTTAGTATTAAAGTCATGAGGATATGTCTTACTCCAGGATTTGGGTTTTGTATTCTATAGATCATATATACAAATACATGTAAGCCTTTAATTTGAATTACAATTACTAATTTTACCTCACATGTAAACTACTTCATGTAGTACTACATGTAGTGATGGAACTTTTTTTTTTTATATTCTGTGTATATGTAAGTAAATGAAGGCCCAAGATAACATTAAAGTTGGGTTATTAGTTTTTAAAGAAAAAAATAATGCTTGTAATACTAAACCTACCATCTCCTTTCAATGTTTAGGTATATGTGGATATTCCTGGAGCTATGGATTTATTTCTTAATTTGCCACTTGTCATTGGTACCATTCCTCTACATCCATTTGGTAGCAGAACCTCAAGTGTAAGCAGTCAGTGTAGCATGAATATGAACTGGCTTGGTTTATCTCTACGTGAAAGACCTGAAGGTAATTTGATAATGCATGTTTAAGCCTATTCTCTTATTATTTTGAAGAACATAATTTTGCCTTTAATATCTTATGATTAAACTTTTGTCTATACATGTAGAAAGTAGATATGTCCCTAATATTAGATTTAAAACATATATCCCCCTAGTTTTAATCACAAAACAATTACTATTTTTATCTTGACATTCCTTTTTAATACCTACTATTCTGTGTATTTTGACATGCATAAGAACATGGTGTTCGAATTGCGTGTATCTTTTTCCTTCAGCACCACCCAGCTATGCAGAAGTGGTAACAGAGGAACAAAGGCGGAACAATCTTGCACCTGTGAGTGCTTGTGATGACTTTGAGAGAGCCCTTCAAGGACCACTGTTTGCATATATCCAGGAGTTTCGGTTCTTGCCTCCACCTCTTTATTCAGAGGTAAGCACTAGCTCAAGTCTGAAATGGGCTGACTCTCCTGGGAAACAGCATTACAGACTTTTTAAAAAATACAGTTAGGTTTTGATTATCATTACGTTAATAGAAAAATATAATGTAGAACAACAGGATTAAACATTAGATTAAATTTAGTAAGTAGGATTCTTACATCATTGGGGAAGTAGGGATAATGATTTAATATCATGCTTACAAAATGCCTGTTAAAGGAATAATTCATATTTTAAAGCATCAATAGGAGTGGCTTTTACATGCATGAACTAGAAGTAGCTACTAGAAGTAGCTAGAATTTCTCTTATTTATCATCCTTTTCCAATTTAATTCTTGCATATTTTAACATTCCCAGTCATAGGGGAAGATAACATATTTGCAAAACAGGTTATACAAACATTTCTACACTGATTATTTTATTCATCTCATGTTGATGACCACTGAGCATTACGTGAATAAAACATGGCTCTTCTTGCGAGAAGCTCACAGACTGATGCAAATAACAAATTTAGAAGCAAAATACTCCGTAACGTTAGAAATGCACACAGTTCATTTGAAGAGTAGTTCATTAGGCCCTGGAAATCAGGAAAGGCTTCCCTCGGAAGGTGATTGAAGTTCTTCAGAATACATCTTAATATATGTTGTGCAGGGCTTTAAAGTTGGCATTGATACCAATATAATGCGAAGTAATTTTGTAAATAACTAGAATCAGCCTTACCCTTTTGGTGATCACAGATAGGTCTTTATTTAACAGTGAAATATTACTCCCAAATAAGACCTAAGTGGGATTGCTTCACTCTGCAAGAAATTGTTGCTTTTCCCCCTTAAGATCATGGCTAGAAGAGTTCCTTTTCCTCCAGATGTGTTTAAATAGAAGATCACTTTAATTGTTGATTATAGGATATTTAGAATTTGTTCTTGCAAATTCTTAATTAGCCATAGTTTTTCTATCCCACTGTTCTGTTTCACGGAATTTGTCCTTATGTGCTAAAAGTTCTCCCACTTAACTATAGATTTTGTTAAATTTTTATGCTGATATTTCTATCTTAAGTCAGTAATTTCTGATTTGATCTGAGACTTTCTGCCTTTACAACAGGCATTTTAAAAGAACTACAATGTCAGTCATCCACTTTAAAGCAAATTTGTGGCAAAATTCTACTACCACCTTTTCAAGTGAACTAAAGATAATTAAGAGAATTAAAAATTTCTAAAATCCTAAATTGGTTCAGAATATGATTCAGTTAATAGTCACATAGAAGGGAAGAAGTTCTGGCCTGCATTAAAGTGTTTTTCTCTTAAGTCATTAAAAGTAAAGTTACTTGCTTTTTTTCCCTTCAAAAACATGTTTTACCTAAAGTTCTGTGAGGCACTTTGGATTATGCTACATTTAAATGCAAATAAAAATGGGTCTTACCCAAAAGGTTTCAGTAAAAGAAATGTTTTAAAGCCAACCACTTGCCTTCCTGTGCTCATTCTCTACCTGAGAATCGACTAAAATACATTAATTTTGCTTAAATATATGTGCATATTAAAGTCTCTCTAGTCATAGAAAAGGTGGGCAGACTGTAGAGCATTCTGGTTTAGGATTGCTATTTCTTGATACACAGTTTTCTTAGGCCTTCTCTAGTGTTTAACATTCATAGGTTGTTACTTCAGATAACCACCAAGAACACTGTTCACACAACTGCATTCTTCCCAAAGCCTAGAAAAGAGTTGACTTTTTTTGTAGAAGGATGAAAAGGGACAAAAGGAGATCATTACTATGAAATTTTTCTCCACTCTCTATTTTGAGTCTTTTTTTTTTTTTTTTTTTTTTTAAAGATTTTATTTATTTATTTGACAGAGAGAGATTACAAGCAGGGAGAGAGAGGGGAGGAAGCAGGCTCCCTGCCGAGCAGAGAGCCCGATGCGGGCCTCGATCCCAGGACCCTGAGATCATGACCTGAGCCGAAGGCAGCGGCCTAACCCACTGAGCCACCCAGGCGCCCTCTATTTTGAGTCTTAAGTATTACTGAATGCTGAGTAAAACACCGCAAGGGCATACCTATAAAAATTTTACTAATTTCGGGGGCACCTGGGTGGCTCAGTGGGTCAAGCCCCTCTGCCTTTGGCTCAGGTCATGATCTCAGGGTTCTGGGATTGAGCCCCGCTTCGGGCTCTCTGCTCAGCAGGGAGCCTGCTTCCTCCTCTCTCTGTGCCTTCCTCTCTGCCTACTTGTGATCTCTCTCTGTCAAATAAATAAATAAAATCTTAAAAAAAAATTTATTAATTTTGTAATTAAATATCAGGCACTTTATAGATAATATTTTCTCGCTTCCCCTACATGCTGTGTATGTTCTGAGTCAATTCCTCAGTAGTACTTAGAATGTTAGTCATTGCTGCATTTTTACTAGACTTGATCAGATAACTTTGTAATTTTTTTTAACTCTTCTTTTTAGATTGATCCAAATCCTGATCAGTCAGCAGATGATAGACCATCCTGCCCCTCTCGTTGAAGGAATACTTGGTTAAGTCAAGTTGATGTGGGTTCCGAACTGTATCTCTTCCCAGCTGAGGACAGAGAAGTATCTTGGAGACACGTTTTCAGAGGAAGTGGAATTGCTTTTGCCCAGAAAAATGGCAAACACATGAAACAACCAGTGATCATGCTTTAGAAGCCTACAGCAACATTCTGGGACTGCTCCAACATGCTTGAAGATCTAAGCTTTTCTCCTTTAAAACAGGCACATACTTAAGAGCAGTCTTCTTAGCCTATGGTCATACGTGTCAAGACACCACGTTGTAAAGAGGGATGATTTCCTTCTTTTGATTTGAAAATTTGCACATGCTCAATGCTTACATTGTGCAGTTCCGATGTCACTACAGCTTTTTTTTTTTTTTTTCCATTTATGCCAGACTCTTGATACTGTTTAAAAACTTGTTTGCGGTCAGCACAACAAGGAACAAAAGAAAGCTTTGAAAAAACTTTAACATGAAAAAAAAACGCACTGACTTTTTTTTTTTTTTTAATTTAATATAGCCTGGACTATACCTGCGTATGCACATGCTCAGAAATGTCCTACTAGGCTGACCATGTATCACCTCTTCAGCTTGGATCCTATTGTGGATTTATTTACAAACATCAAATGCCTTCAAGCCAATCCTTCTTGCTGTATGTTTTGCAGCCTACTGTAGTAGATACGCAACAGATATGTGGGAAAAGAGATAAGAGGAGGAAGCTAATAAGAGACTTTGTCAAGATTGTATACCTTCTTGGTTTCTTTTAAGAATTTGTTGCCTTTCTACTATTACAGCAAAGCAGCATTTTGTTACTGACTGCCTAAAATCACTTAATCTCAGGTGAACGCATCACTTGCCAAACTGTTGGAATGCTATTTGTGTTTCGTTGCACTGTTGAGTTACTTTTTTTTTTGGTTGGTTGGTTGGTTGGTTGGCTTTTTAGAGAGGGAAATTTGGAAAAGGGACATACACAAAAGTGATAACCCACCCACATTCCCTTTTTATCATTACATAAAAGAAGAAACTAGCAGAGCTAAGAATGGAGTAAAGAAAGGCAGTATGGCAGGCACCAGCAAAGAGTTAAGGGCTTGTTGCTCTTAAAAATTATTATTTTTATTATTTTAAGAGTATGGAAATTTTCCAGTCACAGGAGGGGGAGAAAGTGCATTTATTTTTTTAACAGAGTTACTTAATTACCTCCAATACACCTATGTTGGAAATCATTTTGCTGGTGCAGTGTTTTCTGAGCAGGAATATATATATATATATATATATATATATATATATTCAGGTTGTGATTAGAGAGCTTACTTTATACATTTCATATCCCGCTCCAACTTCTCAGAGCTCGAAAACCCAAGTTTATTCTGAAAGTGTATAACTTTAAAATTACAAATACTAGAACGTGTGCTGGAATGAGAACTGTTTTCTATTTTTGTGGGATTTTTTTAGTGACAGTATTTTTTCCATTATCTAAAGAACATTTTGCTAAACATGAGAAACCACTCACTTTGAGTATATATAGGTAAGAGCAACTACATCAGTAAATTATAGTTTGTATTAAAGATAATTTACAGTTGGCTCATAACAAATATACCAGCATTCATGATGACACTTAAAAACCATTTTCCAAGGTACCAAGTGTACTAGTGGTCTTATTTTAGAAGGAATTCAGCTCTGATGCTTTTAATGAAAATCAGCATCTGTGATGTTGCAACATACGTGTGAAATGGGTGTTACATCTATCTGCCATTTAACCCCACATTTAATAAAGTGGCTGAAAATAATAGTAACTCTGGCTTGGTGCTTGACCTGGTTAAATACTGTCTTAAAGCTTCATACAAAACAAACAGGCTTTTCCATAAGTGGCCTTTAAGAAAACATGGAAGACAATTCATGTTTGAAAAATGCTGACAGGGTGAAGAAAGCCCAGCGTAAAAATGAATCACGTTTTAAGTGATTCAGTAAAGGGTTTGGGCTCCCGTAGCAAACTAATACTAGATAATAAGGAAATGGGGGTGAAATATTTTTTTATTGTTGTTAAATCATTTTGTGAATGTCCCCCTCAAAAGAAGCTAATGGAATATTTGGCATAAAGGGCATTTGGTGGTTTTATTTTTGTTGGGGGGGAGGTTGTCTGAAAATCCCTTTTCTTTTCTCTCTTATGTCTAACTGACTAGGGAACAATTGTTGATATGCATAGCATTGGAATACTTATCACCGTATACTCTTATAAATAACACATGAAGTGAGAATGACCAATATTCTGATAATTGGCACTGGGTCACAAAATGTGATTAAATTTTAAATATATATAAAACTTTATCAAATAAAGTTTTATTTACCCCATTAAAGTATTTGTTTACTTTTCTTATTTAGAGGCATTACTTTACTCTTTTCCAAATATTGGTCAATTCCTGACCTAAGATGTGAGGTTCACAGTTGTATTCCAGTATTCAAGATAGAGTCCTGATTTTGCAATTAGGAAAAGTAAAACCCAAAACATTAGCAAAACAAAGTGCAATATTAAATGTTTGCTTTATAGATTATATTCTATGGCTGTTTGTAATTTCTCTTTTTTTCCTGTTTTATTTGGTGCTGAATATGTCCTTGTAGGCTCTGTTTTAAGAAAACAATATGTGGGAAATGATTTAATTTTTCCTATTGCTCTTCCTTGTGGAAAATAAAGTGTTTTGTTTTTTTTTCTTTTTTGTAAAATTGTTTGGAGACTTAATTGAATCTTGCTCGTGTTAGTAACTCATCATACATGCAAACATTATTAGGACTACAGTTAAACTATATTTTTAAACCAGTCTGGGTAGGAATTGCTTCAAGCGACCAAAGGGAATTACTGAAGCCTTAAAGGAATTTTTAATAATAATTATCATGGCATAATAATTCATCAAGTTTCAGATGCCTGCTTTCTTTTTTTTTTTTTTTTTAATAAAACCTGTAAGTTCATTCTATAAATGCCAGTCCTGTATGAACCAAACTTAACCAGGTAAAATAGTTTCACCTTCAGGTACCAATTCCCTCTTGTAATGATGTGTCCCAAGTTTCTAGTATTTAAGAGCACGTACCTTTAAAGTTGTATTAACTAAACTTACAAAAATACTTTTTTCCAAATTTTTAAACAATGTAATATTTTTTCAAAGAATGTGGATTTGGCATTGATTTAGAATTACTAATCACATTTAGAAAGTGTGGGATCACGTTTAGGAAATAACCTTATTTCAATATTTATATATCCATAGATCAGCTCTCAGGTTGTATATGTGCCTTACTATATCATTATCCCATATTTTCAAATGTGTATACACATATAAAGTGTGTTAGAAACACTTAGACAATGTATTTATAATCAATCTTATGGAAATTAAGAGCTAGCAATCTACACAATGTCTTTATACAATAAGGAGTTAAAATGACGGGGGAAGAATTACACCCTGAGAAAGGGAGACATAGGTTTTGGTTCTGTAACTTTAGATGTAGCCTTAAACAAGATGTGTGAATTTGGATGCCTTCATCTACAAAGTGGAAAAGTAGGTATCCAAATTCCCCTTCGTCAGTGAAGGCAAAGGTTGTAATAATAAAGAAGTAGTTCTCTACATTGGGAATGGAACTGCTTCTAAATTTGTATTAGAATACTTTTAAACTGACTTATGTACAGGTTTCAAGTTACATACAACTGACAGTTAATCTGGCCCTGCTTTTGTATTGTCATCTATACTTAACCAAACTCTTTATCACCAATTAGGATTTAATGAATGCCCAAGCTTACCTATATTTTTCAGGTTTATAATGTAACAGGGAGAAACTCAGACTAGCTTAAGTAAAAAACTGTATTAACCAGTAATTCCATGGATGACGTATATTAAGTACATTCGGATCCAGAAATCCAAATAATGCTCTGAGGACACACTCGTCTCTCATCTCTCTTCACTTGCCCTTTTTCATATTAGCCTTATTCTTTCATATTTGTTGGGCCTTGAAAGATGACCCCAGCCTCTATAGCTCCTGGAAGAAAGCTATCTTGACTCCAAATCACTTGTTAGGGGAGATTCTGACTGGCCAATTCTGAGTCCTGTCTCATGCCACATAGAATGGGTTTCCCAATAGAAAAGAAGGGAGAAAAGAGGTTACTATATATTCTTGCTATTTCAAGTGTTGTCCAAACCAGCAGCAATAGCATCCATTTAAGTACATTAGAAATGCAGAATATCAAGATCTATCCCAGAATACTGACCCAATATCTGTTTACATGATTCCCAGTTAATTTGTAACCACAGTAAAATTTAAGCAGTTCTGTAGCACACCAAAGAAAAGCAAGAGATGGAGACACAACAGGCAACTCTTTTCATGAGTCCCACACTCTAACTGAGCTGAGGATTTGGGGTACTTAATAAATGAAAAACAATCATGCCATTAAATTTTTTTTTAAGATTTTATTATTAATTTGAGAGAGAGCATGCGTACGTGGGGTGGGGGAAGGCAGAGGGAGGGAGAGAAGCAGGCTCTCCACTGAGAGCCCTACACAGGACTCAATTCCAAGATCCTGGGATCATAACCTCAGCAGAAGGCAGCTGCTTAACCTACTGAGCCCCCCAAATGCCCCGCCCCAATCATGCCATTTTAAATCCCGAAGCCGGTTTACGGCTTGGTATTTGTGAGATAACGACTTTGTAACTACTATAATAGTAACTATTATACCTTCAGAATTCCTATATCAACAATCAGCATTTCGCAAAACAACTATGACTGAATGATGAAATATTCTGCCTTTTTATTTCTTGATTTCAAAATGAACAGAAGATGCACTTTTCAATTCAGGAGAGAAATATTTATTGATATAAGAAAATTAATTTGACTCTGAGGAATGTAGTCTACAATTTTTTTTTAGAAAAAAAAATTTAGGAAAATGTGGGAAATACACGAATATGGAAATCCGATACATGAATATGTCAAATCCAAGACAACCCGTAGATTTTTAAACTACAATCCTAACTGGAAATAGAACCAGTATCACTGTCTTTGTTGAACAGCACGAAGTTAAACATATAAGTAAGAAAATACATTTTTTCAAACCAGCTTCAAAGACACCAACTTAGGTAAATTAAGTCCAGATATTACAGACCCAAAAAGCAAAGTTGCTTTAGAATAGGTCTAGTATTTATATACTATTATGTAATATTTACATGCACATAAAAGAATATATAGCCTAATGTGATTCAAGAAAACAAGTGTTTATGACATTGGGAATTTCTTTTTCTTTTTTTAGATTGTATTTATTTGACACAGAGAGAGACAGAGAGGGAACACAAGCAGGGGGAGTGGGAGAGGGAGAAGTAAGCTTCCTGCTGAGCAGGGAGCGTGATGCAGGGCTCAATCCCAGTGCCTGGGATGGTGACCTGAGCCAAAGGCAGACACTTAACGACTGAGCCACCCAGATGCCTGACATTAGGAATTTCTGATACATTTTAGTTAATTCTAACTGGAAATGGATTTTTGCTACTTCTAACTTAAAGACTTACGTAAGTTCTCAACATCAATTACCAATCTAAACAAAAAGATTATTACCTCTGGCATGGATAGGTTACTGGGAACAGTAATAAAGTTAAAATAGTGAGTTAAAACATCTTTGTATAATTTAGATATCTATTTATACAAAACAGTCTTACCGTAAACAGAAGGATTTGAAAGATTATATATATTGTCCTAACTTAAGTCTGACAATGATGATACAACACATGAAAGCAAATTATTGCACTGTTATTACTTTAAATGACATGAACTTTTGCCAAAAGGGGAAGGTATCCGATACTTACTGAATACAGGAAATTTGTACTTATTAGGTAATTTTTCTCTAATGAATTAATAGAGTAAATAATGATAGAAATGCAAAAAAAAAAATTGCTAGAATGAGCAGCCAGTTTCTGCTTTGCTTTTTTTATTTTAAGGAAATCAACATTTCTACCTTCAAATGCAAGACACATTTCAATAACCTGCACCTCTAGACAGATATGAATCCCAAAAGGTAGTACTCAAGATGTTTAGAACAATAGGAAAATAACAGGAAACTAAGATATAGCACACATATCACATAGAAAAACAGGATGCTGGCAGCCTAGAAACGCATACCCGGAACCCAAAATAACAAAATCACACATGCATTCTCTTCCAAAATTATTGATTCCAAAATTATAAAAGCAAAGGAGAAAATACTTTCCCCTTACTATTCCTCTTTCAATTTGGAGAGTCAACTTTAGGGAACCCTTGTGAAGCAACATCCATAGGAGTGCATGCTGTGTAAGGAAGCAGTGGACAAGTGCCTCCAGTGGTGAGATTTTATGAGTGCCTTGAGCAAACTGACCAGGAAAAGCCCAATGAATTCCCTCATTACATTGTCCTTGGTATTAGTTTCCTATTGACTGCCTCAACAAAATACTTCAAACCAGCAGACTTAAAACAACTGAAATTTATTCTCTCACAGTTTTGGGGGCTGGAAGTACAAAATCATGGCGTGTTCCTTCTGAATTCTGTAGAGGCCGACCTTTCCTTCTTGCCTCTTCTTGCTTCTGATGGCAGGAGGCAATCTTTGGCAGTCCTACTGCATCACTGGATTATCTCCTTTTTTTATCTAATGGCCCTCTTCTCCCAGTACTATCTGTCTCTTCCTATGGATTTCTCCTCTGAGACTCTCATCTTATATAGACATAGACATGCCGGATTAAGGGCCCACCCTACTCCAGCATGACTTTATACTAACTAATTACATCTGCAGTGACCCTGTTCCAAATAAACTAATATTCTGAGATACTGGGGATTAGAGCTTCAATCTATCTTTTTGGGAGACACAATTCAACATAACTTCTCTTCCTCCAAAAAACAAAACATGGTAACAATACTATGTAGTGCCTATCAGGAAAAGCTACCTACTTAGAGGAAATACAGTTGGGTACTCCTCACTTCAGAGAATAGATTTAGTCTGAAACTATAAAATCACTATAGATCAAAGGAAACATTCCTTCCCCACTACCATCGTTTTTCCTGATGTGATACTGTGGGAGGTGAGCACTCATCTGGGAGACAAGAAACTTAAGCTCTGATCCACAGACACTAAGTGGCTGAATAACTTGAACAAGTCCTCTGACTTTTCTGATGTTCCATTTCCTACACTCCCTTTTTTTAAAATTTAAATACAATTCATTAACATATAATGTATTACTAGTTTCAGAGGTAGAGGTCAGTGATTCATCAGCCTCATATAATATCCAGTACTCATTACATCACATGCCCTCCTTGATGTCCATCACGCAGTTTGCCCATCCCCCACCCCCTCCCCTCCAACAACCCTCAATTTGTTCTTATGATTAAGAGTCTCTTATGGTTTGTCTCCCTCTCTGATTTCACCTCCTTTTATTTTTTCCTTTCCTCCCCTATGATCCTCTATTTGGTTTCTTAAATTCTACATGAGTGAGATCATACGATAATTGTCTTTCTCAAATCGACCTATTTTGCTTAGCATAATACACTCTAGTTCTATCCACATCATTGCAAATGCCAAGATTTCATTTTTTTTGATGGCTGAGTAGTATTCTGTTGTATATATACACCATATATACATTATCTTTATCCATTCATCTGTCGATGGACATCTGGGCTCTTTCCATAATTAGCTATCGTGGACATTGCTGCTATAAACATTGGGGTGCACTTGCCCCTCTGAATCACTTTTTATATCCTTTGGATAAATACCTAGTACTACAATTGCTGGGTTGTAGTTCTATTTTTAACTTTTTGAGGAACGTCCGTACTATTTTCCATAATAACTGCACCAGCCTGCATTCCCACCAACAGTATGAAAGAGTTCCCCTTTCTCTGAATCCTCATCAGTATCTGTCATTTCCTGACTTGTTAACGTGAGCCATCTCTGACTGGTATGAGGTGGTATCTCACTGTGGTTTTGATTTGGATTTTTCCTGATGCCAAGTGATATTGAGGCTTTTTTTCATGTGTCTGTTGGCCATTTGGAGAAACGTCTGTTCACGTCTTCTATTTCTTGACTGGAGTATTTGCTTTTTGGGTGTTGAGTTTGATAAATTCTTTATAGATTTTGGATACTAGCCCTTTATCTGATAAGACATTTGCCAGTATCTTCTCCCATTTTGTTGGCTGTCTTTTGGTTTTGTTGACTGTTTTTGTTTTGGTTTTCTGTGCAAAAGCTTTTTATCTTGATGAAGTCCCAATAGTTCATTTTTGCCTTTGTTTCCCTTGACTCTGGAGATATGTATAACAAGAAGTTGCTGTGGCCAAGGTCACAGAGGTCGCTGCCTGTGTTCTCCTCAAGGATTTTGATGGATTCCTGTCTCACACTTAAGTCTTTCATCCGTTTTGAGTCCATTTTTGTGTATGGTATAAGGAAATGGTCCAGTTTCATTCTTCTGCATGTGGCTGTCCAATTTTCCTGACACCATTTGTTGAAGAGACTGTCTTTTTTCCACTGGGTATTCCTTCCTGCTTTGTCAATAATAGTTGACCGCAAAGCTGAGGGTCCATTTCTGGGTTCTCAATTCTGTTCCATTAATCTATGTGTCTGTTTTTGTGCCAGTAACATACTGTCTTGATGTTGACAGCTTTGTAATAGAACTTGAAGTCTGGACTTGTGATGTCTCCAGCTTTGGTTTTCTTTTTCAACATTCCTTCAGGTATTTGGGGTCTTTTCTGGTTCCATACAAATTTTAGGATTATTTGTTCCAGCCCTGCGAAAACAGTTGATGGTGTTTTGATAGGGGCTGCACTGAATGTATAGATTGCTCTGGGTAACAGAGATATTTTAACAATATTTGTTCTTCCGATCCATGAGCATGGAATGTTTTTCCATTTCTTTGTGTCTTCCTCAATTTCTTTCACAAATGTTCTATAGTTCTCAGAGTACAGATCCTTTGCCTCTTTGGTTAGGTTTATTCTTAGGTATCTTATGACTTCTGGTGCACTTGTAAATGGGATGACTCCTTAATTTCTCCTCTCATTGTTAGTGTATAGAAATGCAACTGATTTCTATGCATTGATTTTATATCCTGCAACGTTGCTGGACTCGTATATGAATTCTACCAATTTGGGGTTTTCCACATAAAGTATCGTATCATCTACAAAGAATGAGAGTTTGACTTCTTCTTTGCTGATTCAGATGCCTTTTATTTCTTTTCATTGTCTCATTGCTGAAGCTAGGACTTCTGGTACTATGTTGAACAAGAGTAGTGATAGTGGTCATCTGTGTTGTGTTCCTGACCTTAGGAGAACACGGGCTTTTAGCAACTCGTAATCTTTTGGCTGGTAGGGGGTCGATGGCTACTGCCTGATCAGGGTGGTGGTTCCTAAGGACTGGAGTGGTTATTGTAGTTTCTTTCTTTCTTTTAATGTAAACTATGTATCCAAAACAGGCTCAAACTCAGAACTCTTGAGATCAAGAGTCACATGTTCTACCAACTGAGCAGCCAGGTTGTGATAATTTCTTAAAATATGACAACAGTGAAGTCTGCCACATTATTTGATTCTTCCATTCACGAATGATTTCTCTGTAGCATGTGAGGCAGTATGTGTAGCATGTTTGACAGTATTTTACCTATGGCAGATCGAAATTGAAATCAATCCTCTCAAGTCCTGCTGCTATCTTATAAGCTAAGTTTACATAATACTCTAAATCTCTTCTTGTCATTCCAACAGTCTTCATAGCATCTTCCTCAGGAGCAGATTCTTGCTCATGAAACTACTTTCTTTGGTCATCCCTATGAAGCAACTCTTCATCTGTTCAAGTTCTTTCATGATGTTGCAGCAATTCAGTCCCATCTTCAGAATCCAATTCTAATTCTAGTTCTCTTGCTCTTCCCACCACATCTGCAGTTACTTCCTCCACAGAAGTTTTTAAACCCCTCAATGTCAACCATGAGGGTTGGGTAACTTCTTTAAAACTCCTATTCATGTTGGTACTTTTACCTCTTTTCATGAATTACAGATTTTCCTAATGGCATCTAAAATGACAAATTCTTTCCAGAAGGTTTTCAACTGACTTCCCAGATCCATCAGAGGAATCACTCTCTATGGCAGCTATAGTCTTACAAAATATAGTTCTTAAATAATTAGCACTTAAAAGTTGAGGCAGCTGGTTGACTCAGTCAATAAAGCATGAGACTCTTGATCTTGGGGTTGAATAAAAGTTCAGGCCCCATGCTGGGTGTAGAGATTATTTACAAATAAAATCTTTTTAAAAGGTACATACATGCATACCCACTTGGAGGTCAAAATTACTGCTTAGTCCATGGACTGCAGAATGGATGTATAGTACTAGCAAGCATGAAAAAAACACGCACCTCATTGTCCATCTCCATCAGAGCTCTTGAGTGACCAGGCACATTGTCAATGAGCAGTGAGATTTTGAAAGGAATCTTTTTTTTCTGAGCAGCAGATCCCAACAGTAGGCTTAAAATATTCATCAAACCATGTTGTAAACATATGTACTGTCATCAGGCTTCATTGCTCCGTTCATAGAGCACAAGCAGAGTAGATTTAGCATAACTCTTTGGGTCCCTGGGACTTTCAGAATGGTAAATGAGCATCGGTGTCAACTTAAAGTCACCAGCTGTATTAGCCCCTAATGAGAGTCACCCTATCTTATGAAGCTTTGAAGCAAGGCATTCACTTCTCCTCTCCATCTATGAAAGTCCTAGATGGCCTCTTCTTCCAGTGTAAAGCTGTTGCATCTATACTGAAAATCTGCAGGTTAGTGTCACCACTTTCATGAAGTATCATAGCTAAACCTTCTAGATAATTCACTATAGCTTCTCCATCAGCACTTGCTGATACACTTTGCACTTTTTTTGTTATTGAGACAGCTTCTTTCCTTAAACCTCATGCACCAACCTCTGCTAGCTTCCAACTTTTCTTCTGCAGTTTCCTTACCTCTCTCAGCCTTCACAGAATTAAAGGGAGTGAGGCTTTCTCTGGATTAGGCTTTGACTTAAGGGAATGTTGTGGCTAGACTGGTCTTACACTCAACCACTAAAATTTTCTCCATATCAGCAATAGGCTATTTCACTTTTTTATCATTCACATGTTCACTGGAGTGGCACTTTTAATTTCCTTCAAGAACCTTTTCTTTGCATTCATAACTTGAATAACTGTTTAGCATGAGAGGCCTCTCTTTTGGCCTATCTCAGCTTTTGACATGCCCTCCTCACTAAGCTTATTTATTCCTAGCTTTTGATTTAAAGTAAGAGACATGTGACTCTTCCTTTTCCTTGAACATTAAGATGTCATTGTGGGGTTGTTAACTGGCTTTACTTCAATATTGTTGTGTCTCAGGGAATAGGGAGGCCGGAGGAGAGAGAGAGAGAGCGATGGCTCATCAGTGAAGCAATCAGAACACACACATTTATCACTTAAAGTCACAGTCTTACAAGGGTGTGGTTGATGCTGTCCCAAAACAATTTTAATAGCAACTTCAAAAATCACTGACCAGAGATCACCATTACAAATATAGTAATAATGAAAAAGTTTGAAATACTGGGAGAATTACCAAAATGTGCAATAGGGACACAAGTGAGCAAATGCTATTGGAAAAATGGCCCCAAATGATGTGCTTGACATAAGGTTGACATCAACCTTCAGTCTGAAGGAAGAAAGGAAGGAAGGAAGGAAGGAAGAATCTACAAAGTGCAATTAAGCACAGTGCAATAAAATGAGGTATGCCTAGGTGCAATTTGGGTTGGTTTGGTTATTTAGGCATAAGTCTCTTTCTTCCTTAATGAATCTTCCCAATTCTAGCATGAATATGTGTATTTTTACTTACAGCATTGAACAGTTTTAATATATACTCCTAATGCTAAGATATAGACACAAAACATTTCAGGTCATGATTAGTAAATTAGGAATATATTTGGTTTCTTAAACTTATGACAACAAACATTAATTCATAGAGTAATTGAGTCTTGGTTGGTTTAAGAGTCAGAAGAGAGTAAAACTTCTAAAAAGGTCTGGCTGTTATTCAGGAGCAGCTGCAAAGTCACCTGCCTGCTTATTTATGGGAAAGATACCAGTGACTCTGGCTTACATAAATGGAGGGAGGAAGATGATAGGCAAGTCAAAATGTTTCTTCGAAGGGAAGCTGAATATTTCTCTGTTCTCCTTAATGTTGTTTACTTCAAAGATAATTTCCAATTTAGTGTTAACACCAGATTCTCTCAAGAGTAAAAAGTGAACCTGGGACATTTCCATTTGGGACAACGCTACTAGGGTACACAACAGAAAAACCTGGAGAAAAACACAGTATAAAGTTCAAGCTACAATCCCCTCTTATTACACAGTGAAATTTTCTTCCAAAATACCTTTGGCTCAGCTCTAATGGAATACAACATAATAGAGTTTTGTTACCTTAGGGTATTATCTACACCGTTCTATGCTTCTTTGACAGTTAGCTTTCTTGATTTAATAAAGGAGCAGAAAATTGCTCCAATTTAAGGAAAATCTATTAACTTGTTTAGTTCTCTAAGGTACTATTCTTCAGGATGCTGAAGCACTAGCTAACAAAACAACATCATAGAAATCGAAAAGCTCTGACCAGGTAGAACCTGGAGTATATATTCCTAAATTAGGGGAAAGCCTGCATGTCTGTCTGCCTTAATCTTCTTCCTCATAAGCCCATGTAGAGTGAACTGCGAAGTGCAGAAATGGCACACCTGTATTTTGCTTTGGCGTGTCATACAAAATACCATCCTATGAAGCTCCTACAATATGCCAGGTACCGTGCAAGGTCTCTTTATGTCCATCTACCTTAGTTATCCTTGTAGACAATTTCAAGATAGCTGTTACACTTATCCTTTAGTTGGGGAAACTGTTTTCAAGAAGGGTTGGGCAGCTGTCTCAAATCACACACCTGTCAAATTAAAGCCCAATGACTTACATCCAAAGTTGTGTGGATTTTAAGTCCTAGAATTCTCCTGTAACACCACATATATTATTAACTCCTCATCTGAACCAAGGCTTTGTCTTCAGAAAGCCCCCAAGGTAGCATAAAATTCATTCTTCCACACCAGGACTCACAAGAACTAGACACTGGAACGGCAAATATTGCTAGTAGGAAAGAAGAGGTTCGAGGATCTAAAATATCAGGTTCAGTTGTGAGCAGCTCTGAGATCCAAAGGGAGGAGTAGGAAATTCAAAGGCAGACCACTACACATTGTCTTCACAGAGACCCAATCAGCAGCAGCACCTGCTCATACAGGGAGAAAGGTCAATGAGAGCAGAACTGCTGAGGGAAGGCTGAGGTAGGCCCAGAAGAAAGGACCTGGTTCAAGGGGAAAACTAGGTCACAACACAGTGCTCTTCCAGGATCCCCACCCACTGGGAATGCCTCAGTCAATGCACCTGGACTAGTATGACAGTCAGATGACTCCTCTAAAACTGAGCTAATTAACCCCTTCATGTGATGGGAGGAACATTTTAGCTCCTCATTTCTTCAGCTTGTAAGTCATAAATAATGATCAAAACAATCAATTAAATGGAAGTGGGAAAGCTGCCTGACCTTAAAATAGCTCTAATGCACAGGAGGCATTTTGGATTTTAAACTTCTAACACTCATCCATTCAGTCATCAAACTGGCCAACAATTGTTCATTTTACATAATATTAAGTACCATGTATACTGAGAAAATCAGAACTAAATCCGTTAAATTTGTATAGTCATACACCAACCATTATGCCATGTGCTATTGCTAGGTCCTTCGGGGTCATGATGATGATTCAGCTCTTTTCTTTCCATACCCTCTCTACATGCTTACTCAAGGAGATCATTCATTTCCTTAGCTTCGATGATCAACCTATGATAATGATACAAATACCTATTATCTCCAGTCCTACTTTTTCTCATCTCCTTGTCCTTATTCCCAAAGACATCACAAATATTTTACTTGATAAATTCTCCAGCTTCTAAAAACTGTTATTTCTAAAATGAACTCCTCATTTTTCGCCAGGTACCTCACCCGACCCCCTCATAACTTCCTTCTGGAATTTCTGATTTCTCTTTAAAGAACCACTCACCTCACCCATTCACTCCTTGCCTCAGTTACTAAGTCCTCTCCACGCCAGTCAATTATAAATTATTATATATATATATAAAACACTATATATATATATATATAAATTATAACGTTTTCTCAGTCTTTTCTGTAAGACCTCTCTGGTACCTGGCACTTTCCCTTCATCCCTATTGGGATCCCCATCCCTAGTCTGGATTTTTACCCTGTCGCACAGTTCTTACTTCCTTTCATGGATTCCAAAATCCTGGCTTAGGCCTCAACTCCTCCATAAAGCTTTTGGGCCATTCCACTCTTCATTGATCCCTGCCATTCTGGAGTTTCTTCAGCATTTATTCTATTTCACAGCATTTGTTCTAGTTTATGACTTCCTCCTCAGTGATTATTTCATCCCATCTCACTGCACTCCCAACAATCACAATCCCTGGTCCAGCCTAAGTACAGAACAGATGCTCAAAAAATACTTGGGAATGATTAACATTTGTGGACTGATATATACTGAGTCTGCCCCCCCTCTAATTAATATGGTGAAGCCCTAACACCCAAAAGGACTATCTGAAGACAGGATCTTTAGAAGTGAATTTAGGGTAAATAAAGCCAAAAGGGTGGTGCCCTAATCTGGTAGGTTTAGGGCCTTAGAAGAAGAGGATGAGAGATTTCTCCCTCTGCCTCTCTCTTTCTCCCTCTCCCTCCCATTCTCTCTCCCTCTCTCTCTCTGCCATGTGAGAACACACCAAAAAGGTGGCCATCTGCACGCCAGTAAGAGACTTCTCACCGGAACCTAACAACTGGCATCCTGATCTTCAACTTGCCACCTCCAGAACTGTGAGAAAATAAATATCTATTGTTCAAGCTTCCCTGTCTACAGTACTGTGCTATGGCAGCCTGTTGGTATAACCAGTACTTATACTTTTATGATTAAAGTTTCATCCTCATGAAAGAAAAGAAGGGCTACCATATAAAGAACTTTTTTTCAGTATGTGAGGTAGCAACTGAGAGGATGGTCATAATTAATGAAGCTTCCTCCTGGCTGTATAACTTCTAAAGAAGGTATCTCCGTCCAGCTTTCTACCCCACCTTCACTGTAATAGCTTTCCCTACCCAACCCATTCAGCCCTGAAGTATGGATGAGCTAATACAGAGTAAGCCCTGATTAGCTCTGGCTGGTTACGTTGGTACACTGAATCATTCAAAGATGGCCAAATGACCCAGTGCTGACCAGGGATGGATATAAAAAGATTTTTATGAGGATTTGTGGGAAATTTCCTTATTCTTACCAACTGCTCAGGAAAGATATTCTCTTGGCCACAGGGAGTTGTTGTATGTGGAACTATTTTAGCTGTTTATTTACTGTATAGGAAGCAAGGCTAAAAATGAAGCAGACACTGAGAGGGGCAGAGGTGACAGACTCAAAAGAGAAGCAGAACTAGAGCCTTGATCTGATTATGCCTGAAGCCTGATCTCCCACTGCACTTTTTAACTCTGTGAGCCAGTAAATTTCCTTCACTGCCAATTTGAATCTGGTCTTCGATTACACACAACCAGAAACATCTTTTGTACAGAAAGGAAAGCTAAGCTAAACCTATTACAATGAGGAAATTATTATTCACCAGAGGGAATTCAGAACTTTTCATTCTTTGTGTCTCAGTCTGACCTAATTCATACCCCAAATGCTTTCTAAGGACATTTGTAACTACTTTCCAATACTGTATATCTATCAGTGCTGGTCCATTCCATAGCCTGAGGCACTCTGAGTACACTAAATTGACATTACATTAACTTGTCCCCTCAGAACAACAAACTAGTCTCTGATCGAATAAATAAAACAAGAGGATAACATCTGAAGAGGCATAGCAATGGTATCTATTTAGGAAAACTAAAACCCCACTAGGAAGAATCGAGGAACCACCAACCACAAGACAACTGAAAAAAAGCCTGAGTCCCACTTTCTTAGAAGCAGAATCGGAGTCAGCAGTATGAAAACCGTGAAACACAATAAAGCAGCAGGCGGTCCAGAGCCATATATTTTTGCCACAGTTGAGATAACACACTTTTGCTAAATTCTGTTGCTGGTGCAGAACCTATTTTTGTTTTTTAATCATTCTCAGTAGGAAAGTCCAAAGAATATCTAATGACCACAGATTAAGATCTACGAAGAACAATTTAAAATCAGGATAATAGGGGCACCTGGGTGGCTCAGTGGGTTAAAGCCTCTGCCTTTGCCCTAGGCCATGATCCTAGGGTCCTGGGATCGAGCCCCGCATTGGGCTCTCTGCTTAGCAGGGAGCCTGCTTCCTCCTCTCTCTCTGCCTGCCTCTCTGCTTGTGATCTCTGTCTGTCAAATAAATAAATAAATAAAAATCTTAAAAAATTAAAAAAAAACAAATAAGAAAATAAATAAAAATAAAATCAGGATAATATACACAGCACAGGGATCACAAAATCAAATGCTTTCAGTGACCAAGCAACTATGTATGAAAAGACTATGTGTGGTGGGGAGTGGAGAGGACTGAGGATCAGTGCTCTGTCCACAGGGCACAGACAGTACTCAACTCCAGCTGACTGCTGCCTTACAGAAATGTTAGACTCACGTTGTCAGATTTTCCAGTTTTTTTTAAAGAGAAACTGGAAATGTGTGGGTATAGAGTATGTGTAAAATCAGCTAATCAGAAAAAAAAAAGAAAAAATCACCATTCAGTCCAAAAAGAGGAAAAGAAGAAAAAAGAAAGTCAGTGACCAGTTTCTCTGAGTTATTCCATAGGGAAGGCAACTTAAAGGAACCTGGGAGCAGATCATTTGAGCACTGCTTTCCAACTACATTCACTTCTCCTCTCCCGCTACACCCTGAGACTATGCTGTGCAGGACACGTGTAATTAGGCAGAACATAGCCAGCATCATAGCAGGGCTTCTTTACCTTCAGTGGCCACACAAGAAACACCTGGATATCTTGTTACAATGCAGATTCCCAGGCAGCAAGTCCTAGGGTGGAGTTGGAGTTGGTATTTCTAATGGGGCTCCCAGAGGTTGTGAGGCTGCTTGTTCACTCTTTGAGTAGCAAGAGTTAATGGCAGGTTTTTCTGGCTTTTTCTGACCACGACCTAAAATAAAAATACATTGTACTTGGCAACCTAGAACAAATAAGCAATATAAACATGTAACTGAAATGGAGACAAAAGTTACTCTAAGGGGTACACTTGATGCTTTTTATCTGATTCCATCACTTTATCTTATCCTATTGTATTAAATTTTGTCTTTTTAAATGCTGGTTGTGACTCATTAAATAGATTTTTATGACCCACTAATAGGCTATGATATAAAGTTTGGAAAACACTTCTATTCAATTTTTTTTCAAACCCCTTCTATACATTTTTAAAATGCATTTTTCCGTCTCTTCAACGAACAAGACTAGATGACAAAAATGTGTAAATGTTGCCTGAGGAAGGTTAGGTCAGCACAGATGACAGTCATAGCTCACGGGGGTTGAACACTTACCATTTAACAGGAGCACGGTTAACCCCATGTGCTCCAGACCACACAACAGGATTCTAATCCCAACAGAGCCACCTACAAGCTGTGAAACCTTAGTCAAGTTACTTAACCACTCTGGTCACAGAGTAAAAAGGAGGTAGCAATTACACAAATGCCTCATGAGGCTTTTGTGATGACTACTGTATGTTTACAGCACTACATGGATAGGACAACGTAGCGCACACAGCAAGTATCATAGAAGATCTTGCCATTGCCATCATTATTACCAAGTACTTCATAAAAGTTCTATCACTTAGATTTCCAATAATCCTAAGGAAGAGTATAACGGAACTACTTAGTGGGCCAGGGTGCAGCCATTTCCACCTACTTCTCTGTTGACAGAATTCCTCCTTATTCAGAGTATCCATCCCTCACAGGTCACTCAGGAGGGAATCCTAGTTGGAAAGTGATGACCATAAACCCTTTCCACTTGCCAGTGATGGGTTAAGAAAGATCCTGTCATTTAATTCTAGCCAATGAACCACAAGGCATTTGGGAAATAGTTCCTCTCCCTTAAAGGAAAGTGGAAGGAAAAAAAACATCCTATCTTTTTCCACTGAATGTTATGTCTAGAAGTGACCCCAGAAACGGCCTCATACATTCCATACATTCAGCAACCACGAAGATGGCCAGGAGAGGACCAAGTGAACAGAATGCTCATGCGTACAAGCAAGCACAGTTACCACCCCATTATGGGTGGGGAAGGTGAGGGATAAAACTGGTATAGGAAGATCTCAAAAATCACACTCTGCAAGTTTCCCGCTCTTTATCCACTAGGCTACAATAGCCCCATCTTAAAGAACATGATTCTTTTTTTAAACACCCTGAAGACATGACTTGGTAGATACCAAAAGTATTTCCAGAATCAGGTATCCATCTCAAGACCTTTAAGGTCAGTTAACATTGTCATTTGCTGGGGGTAGATAGGCTGGGATCCTGATAACATACATAGCATTGATCTATTTCTTTTATGCCACACTCTGCTACTTTGTGCAACTAGTCTCTTCTCATTACATGTCTATAGATATAGTTTCTGTCTTATCTAGACTGTTGATTCTAAAATTATTCTGATAAACAACCTTAAGCTAAGGTGTTATTGACTAATAATAGATAACACGCCCCTGTTTCTAGACTATGTTTTTAACATGCATCTTCCCAAAACGAATTTCAGAGACTGACAGGGATGTAAGACATAGTAAGGAGGAAAGGAGACCATTCTGACCCCTGAAAATAACACCCCTTGAGGAGCTGCCTTGCTTGGCCTCTGAGTCTGACGTTTTTCTTCTAAAACCTAGCAGACATAATACTCTTCATGGCAACCTCTCTTACTATTCCAGTGAACACAGGAATACCAAAATTTTTAAGTCCTACATAGGCATGATTTTTAAAATGTACTAAGCCACTTTACAAAGTCACAACAACCTGATTTGGTTTTGTGAATCAATACTTTAACTCTAAGAAACATACTTTTTTTCACATTTTACATCTGTGAACTGGTTAGTATCTTTCTATCCTTGCCGGCCAGGCAGGAATCATGATGCACTTGCCATTGACAGTGCACAAACTTGTAGTTATTTCTGGTGGCAACACTTAAAACTCTAAACTCATGTCATTTCAGGACCAGCTGAGTTGCAGCTCTTGTCCAGAAGCCTTCTGATGACACCCTTGAGTGAGATGAAAAAAGCCACAGCTTCAAGACTTGTAAATAGTGTTAGAAGCTTAGGGGGGAAATGTATAATAATTATAGTAAGGCTGTTTTTAGTTTTTTAGTTTTTTTTTAAAAGCTGCATTAACATCCAATATCCAAAGACATTAATAAGTGGGATTCGAAAGTAAATCTGAAAAGCTGCACTCCAAGGAGAATTTCAGAATACCTTAATAAATTATTTGGTTTCTATTTTCCTTTTCTCTATACAAGAGTAAAGCACTGGGTTACCTGGGTGGCGTAGTCAGTTAAGCATAGGACTCTTGGTTTCAGCTCAGGTTGCGCTCTCAGGATCGTGAGATCAAGCCCTGGGTAGGGCTCCATGCTCAGTGCAGAGTCTGCTTGGGTTTCTCTCTTCTTCTCCCTCTACCCCTTCTCACCCCTCTTTCTCTCTCACCCTAAAATAAAGAGAGAATTTTAAAAAGAGTAAAGTATGACAAAAATTTAAAGGAAGTTGGGGGAAATTGGAAGGGGAGGTGAACCATGAAAGAAAGACTATGGACCCTGAAAAACAATCTGAGTGTTTTGAAGGGGTGGGGGGTGGGAGGTCGGGGTACCAGGTGGTGGGTATTATAGAAGGCATGGATTGCATGGAGCACTGGGTGTGGTGCAAAAATAATGAATACTGTTATGCTGAAAATAAAAAGTAAATTTAAAAAAAAAAAAAGAAAAAAAAAGAACTTTTCAAATATTAAAAGTAGATTCCAGGTCATAAGTTCAAGTCTCACATTGGGCATACAGCTTACTTAATTTAAAAAAAGCTAACTTAAAAAACACAAATATCGAACATAAGCAATAATTCTAAGCAATAAAAAGAATTATGTCATACTTTAACTGGCACTTTTTTCTTTTTCTCTTATTCTTTTATTTTTTGAGTTAAGGGTCATGTTTATTTCTTCCATATAGAAATCCGCATATTCCAGGACCATTTAAAAAAAAAAAAAAGCTATCCTGTATTGAATTACCTTCCTGGCTTTGTAAACAAATGAAATCAGTTGATGTTTTGAATGTGGGTCTATTTCTGGACTCCTGATCTTATACACTGACCTAGCTGTCTACATCTATTTTTTTTTTTTTTACATTTTTATTTTAATCACCAGGTGCTTATCACAACAAGGGCACTCCTTAATCCCCATTACCTATTTCACCCATCCCCTCACCCACCATTTTTTTTGTTTGTTTGTTTCTTAATGATGCCTAAAGTAAAGGCTCATCTTCAAGTCAAAGACATCTTCAAGTGTATGAATACGATGTTATTCACAGACGAGCTACTAGGATCAGAAAGGCTAAATGACTTACACGCACATCCACATGTACACACACACACACACACACAACTTCCAGAGGATAGAAGACAGGTCTTTTCTACGTACTGCAATATTCTGTCTCTCTTTTGATGAGTATCTGGGCATGAACCAGTTTCCTACGGCTCCCTCTAATCCAAAAATTCAATTTGGAGACTGTATTTGCCACCCATCGACTTGTTTTGTATATTGTTTTTCTAAGACATAGTGTGTATGAAATAGAAAATGACACTGCAGGGGTACTGTTTGCTCTTAAAATACATCACTCTGAAGGAAGAACTTGATTGCCCAGACTGTAGGCTAGGACTGCGATCTGGGAGACACAGCTTGTATATGTTAGAGGAAAAGCCACACTGAGCACACGTGCTCCGTCTGCTGTGACACGTATGCTCCATCGGGGCCTAGCGGCCCCTGGAGAAGGTCATGTGCTTTTGCTAGGCTGACGTGCAAAACACACAGTGCAAAATGTTCTGACGATCTGACGATGATGTTTTTGGAGTTTAGTTTCAGTGATCACTTGTGTAAAGGAAAAGATCAAAATCTTCCCAGAGTTTAAAATGTGAAAGTGCCTAAAGGGAATTCTAGTGTGATCCCACAGTGTTTGTTAGCTCAGACTCTTACAAGCTTCTGCTGGACTTGCAAGTAAATATTTCTCTGAAAGAAAAATATCCTGGGGGAAAAGCTGGAAACAATATTAAGAGCTCCTGCACTGTGGGATGGTGCTGAAGTGCTTGGAGTTTAAGAAATGGGCCTAGCAAAGACTTTATTTTGTAGTCTACATTCAGAATGCAATGCTTTAAATTAAAAACAATAAATCTTTCTAAACTCCAGTTTTCTGCCAATAATGATTTGGAAACTGAAGCACAGATCATTCAGTTGAGCAGATCTATGAAAAGGGGAGGACAAACATGATCCAAGGGAATTTTTCCTGCCATGAAGACTTTGGGAGCCGTCTGCCAAAAGGACAGTTTATGGTTACACTGACTGAGGGAAGCTGGGAGGTCCTGAGGAGGTGGAGGCAGAGACAAGCGAAAGCCTTATGGACTACAAAGAGACTAACAGATACACTCTCAATCAGAGACCTTATTCTAATTTGATTTTACTTTCTTTGAAGCAAGTTATGAACTACTTAACAAACTAACTTAGGGCTAGTTTTTTGTCTGCCTGTGACTGCAAACAGCTAGTTAAATTCAGAAGTTTGTTTATTTTTTAAAGGATTTTATTTATTTATTTGACAGAGATCACAAGTAGGCAGAGAGGCGG
This sequence comes from Mustela putorius furo, assembly GCF_011764305.1. Taxonomy (NCBI): domain Eukaryota; kingdom Metazoa; phylum Chordata; class Mammalia; order Carnivora; family Mustelidae; genus Mustela; species Mustela putorius. The sequence continues at coordinate 12,416,214 of NW_025422471.1, forward strand.
CAGAGAGAGAGGGGGAAGCAGACTCCCCGCTGAGCAAAGAGCGCCATATGATGCGGGGCTTGATCGCAGGACCCCAGAATCATGAACTGACCTGAAGGCAGAGGCTTTAACCACTGAACCACCCAGCTGCCCCCAGAGGCTTTTTGTTTTTTGGGTTTTTTTTTTTTAAGATTTTAAGTAATCTCTATACTCAATTTGGGGCTCGAACCCACAACCCCAATATCAAGAGTCACACATTCCACCGAGTCAGCCAGGTACCCCAAACTTAAGAGATTTTTAGATGGTAATTAACTTAACACAATTTTTTGCTAGTCCTCAATTATAAAGCATTTAGCGGAGTCTCTAATAGCCTTAAACATAAATTATTTTTTGTGTGAATCTAAACTATCCAGGCCCTATACCAAAACATCAACTTAAGTTCTTTCCTTTGTACCCTTCCTTCAAATAAAGTAATTCGGTATCTTCCCCCAAATAAATAAAATTTCAAAAATAAATAAATAAATAAAATAAAGTAAAATAAATTCAGGACCTATGTTCAAGAAGAGGAAAAAAATAATCATCAGCCAAAATGTTTCTAAGTTATTGTCAGTATCTGCCTGCTTCCTCTTAAGGAAACGTGTAAACATTCAGGAGCATATCTCACTTGTTCTGGGACTTTGTGTCAGAGTTAAAAGAAGAAAACCTTGAGAAATATCTTTTCAAAAAGCTTAGGCAAAAAAGGTTTTAGGGGGGTGGTGCCTGGCTGGCTCAGTCAGTAGAGCACACTACTCTGGACCTCGGGGTTATGGTCTCAAGCCCCATGTTAAGTGTAGAGATTACTTAAACATAAAATCTTTTTTTTTTTTTTTAAGGTTTTTCATTGTATTTTCTTTCCTATAGTGATAGGCGGCTTTTAAAAAACTTAGTTTAAAATATTGAAACATAATATTGATAATGGACAAAAACCCCTTTTCCAAGTCAGTGTCTTTTTTTTCCTTATTACCCATACAACTTGAGATTTCAATGTTCCGAAAACATTCAGTTTTGTCGTGCTCTTCATCTCAATTATTTTCAGAGAAGGCAGTCTGGACATTTTGAACATTCCTCAGATAATTTCAAACAAATGAGTACCTATGTTTCATACAGGCCAGTTTTCAACTGGGGTGATTCTGCATCTCCCCTACCCTTGCCAAATTCCAGGGGACATTTGGCAATGTCTGGACAGTATTGGTTGTCATTACCAGGGGGAGACGGGGAGGTGCTATGGGCACCTAGTGGGTAGAGGTCAGCGAGGCTGCTAGCCATCCTATAATACACAGCACAGCCCCTCTAACAAAGAATGGTTCCATCCAAAATGTTCATAGTGCTGAAACTGAGCAACCTTTAAACAGACATATCTTTGTTTCTCTTTATTTGAAGAAGGGGATGTGCCACAGGTCCCGTGGGGTGCAATTTAGCACACACACACACACACACACAGAGCAATTTGACACACACCCTTCCTACCATGTGCACTGTTGGCCCCTTAGACTTTTCCACCATAAATTCCTGCTTGGACTTTTCCAAGAGGCTCCTCACTGGCTTCCTGTTTCTACTTCTGCTCTTTCTATTTCATTCCGTCCCAGAACAGAGAGAGTGCCTTAAGTGAGAGGTGGTTTCCCTTGCTATAGACCACAATCAGGTCAATATTTTCTGAGACCTTGAGGATCCACCTTCTGCCTCACTCTCTTCCCTAAAACACACTGGTCTTCTAGTTGCTCATTTTGTTCTCAGCCTTCAAGGTTTGCTTCCTTTATTCCTTCTTATCTTTCAGATCTCATCTCAGTTGCCAAAGCCTTCTTTACCCATCTGCACTAGATGAGCTCAATCTGCTAGGAACCCTCCCAGCTCCCCGTACTTTTCTGTTAACACTCTTCATAATTTGGAGTACGTGCTTGTGTAAATTTCCTTTAAATATCATCTACCTGCATCAGCTGACCATAAGTTTGTGTGGGCGAAGTCACTACCTAATTTGCTTGCTGTCTACCTCATCTAGGCCCAGCCCAGTACCTGACATAGGAGTTCAACTAACATTACTGAATGAATAAATCCCAGGTTTTGCCTTTGAGGACAGTTGGCTGACACAACTGATGGGGTTGGAATAAATGTCTCTTATGTTTACCAAGATACTATGATGCTTGCTGTGGAAGGGGAAACTCTGAAAGACATAGTTTACAAGGCAAAAGTTGACCTCAAGTTTAAACTGCTCTGCAAGATAAAAGAATTTACAAGGCTTGGAAACACAGACCACTTGGGAGAGAAGAGAATTGAGGTCTCAAAAATTTAACTAGAAGCAACATGCTGAGGAGACACAGAAAGTCTCTATGATAGGAATTAACTGCTAGATTGTAGGAGAGTGACAATAATGATTTTGAAGTTGTTTCCTGCACTGTGCAGCTCTGTAACCCTTTACTGTTAATACAGATTCCACTAAGAATAGAGCCTTTGTGCACTTGACCTTGTATCAGTGATGTTTTGTGAAATGGGAGTAAACCAGGCTGTGTCCAATGCTGGGAACAGGATGGAAAAAACACACTAGAGAGGGGCAGAGCCTGAGATCTCAAGAGAGAACCACAAATTGGAAAAGAATGAAAAGAAATGTAGTAAGCCCCTCAAGGGGAACTGAAGATATTGAGGTAGACACTGAGTTTTTCCTGTATTTATAAAAAGGGCTTGAGTTGATCTTCTGTCTATATTAGAGGTTGAGTTGCTCCTGAGCAGGTGACACCTGGAAACTGTCATCTGTGTTACATAACAATGTGGACTGAAGACAGATAGGATTAAATTAGATGATATCTAAGGTCTCTTTTTTGAACATTTCCCCTCCTTATTCTAACAGATTTAAAGGCTGAAGCATAAATCTGAGAATAACTGCTTTTAATGTTAATATTTGAATGTGTGTGTGTTTCCTCTGGCATGTCCAAGTATTACTTCTTTTGTTCCTCTAACACTCATCTGACAAACAGGCAAATGAAAATCACACTTAACCTTTATTCTGGAGTTCCCAGAAAGGTTTACAACTTCCTAACTACAAGTCACCAAGTGACTCACTATGGCCAGAAATGGGAAAAAGAGTCACAATTTCTTCACATCTAGCATAGTGATCACACACAAGCATGGGGAGCAGCAGGCAGAGGGAGAAGCAGGCTCCTCGCAGAGCAAACCCCATGCAGGGGTTGATCGCAGGACCCTGAGATCATGACCTGAGCAAAGGTAGACACATAACCAACTGAGTCACCCAGGCATCCCCTGATTGGTTTTGAAAGTGGTACAGTGCTAGGTGAAACGCAGGATGACATCTTAGTTAATGCCACCTCTGTCCTTTGTTTGCTCAATCCAGAGACACATCCTTGAAATCTTTCTCTTATATTCTGTGTCTAATTTATTAGGAAACTTCCATGGCTCTGCCTTCAGACTATATTCATACTGCACCCGCTTCTCCTCCTCTTCACTGCTACTGACTGCCCTGGTCCATCTGAACTTTGGGACCTCCTCACTGTTAAACAGTGCTGAACTCCCAAACATTTTCCCTGCTTTCAGCCCTGCCCTCCAGTAAGATCCTCTCAACACCAAAGCCAGAGTGCTCTTTCACAAACAAAAGTGAGATCGAATCACTTCTCTGCTCAAACCCAGTTTATGTTCCCTATCTCGTTCACAGTGAAAGCCAAAATCGTGACAGTGGTGGATGAGGCTCCACAGTCTCTGGCCATCACAGGCGACTTCCTTCTCCCCGACCAGAGTCATCTGGCCGCATTTCATCACCTACTCTTCCTCTCCATGAATATTCCACACAGACTCTGTGCCTTAGGGCTTCTGCCCTGGCCAGTCCCTCTGCCTGGAATCCTGCATGGTCATCTGCCTCATTTTCTTCAAGTTTTTATTCAAATGACAGGCTTACTGTGAAACCCGGTGTAAAATTAAAAATGGCTACTGCCCTGGTCTTGCAGAATCCCAGCTCTCTCTCTGTCCACTTTCCCATGTATGTCTTCCCGTGGGACTTAACACTGTCTGATATAATATATAATTTACTATTTATTTATTGTACTTGCTGTTTGTCTGTCTTCTCTACTGGAACATAAGCTTATCAGCACAAAATGTACTTTAAATGCCATACTGAATTGTTGATGAAACAAATTTGATGATGAAATGAAAGAAAATGTGGTCCTAGTAACCCCAAGGAATGAGTGCAACTAGTTTTTAATGTCAGGAAGTTGTCCACAGAAGTATATAAAATGTACTATGATTGGGCACATCCATTTTTTGGCATGTAGATTTAAGTGTTTAAAATATTAGGAAGCTTAGTTTTCCTTCCCATGAATCACCAACATTAAAGCATAAATTGAAAAGCAATGAATATTATCACTTTAATTGCAGAATTCCTCATGTCAGCATAATACCCACATATCCTCTTTCCACTGGCCTTTGAGGCCCCCAAAGGAACAGGAACAGTTATAGAAAAATTATAGACAGGCAATTTTTTTCAGAACCCATCATCCTCCCTGTCTGCTCACCACATCCTTGAAAATTTTCTTCTCCCAGAGAATCACTCCACCGAAGCCTTATATCCTTGGGATAATGCAGAGAAACATATTCAGGTGAGTGGCAGGAAGGATTCTATGAGCTGGCACCCCAACTCCTTCACGGGGGGAGGGGGGGCACGCATACCATCAGCACCTAAACCTTAAGCCAGGACACTATGCATCAGGATTCCTGGCACTCCAGCTATTCCAACTCAGAATCCCTGGCAGTTTTCATTTTAGCTTTTTCTAGTATATTTCTTAAATCACTCTGATTTAAGAATCGCTGTTTTAGTCTAGACTTTTCCTGATCTTTATCCCGGGTTCAGATTTGCCCTTCCCAATTCTCACTTGTCTGATTCTCTGCCAAGGCTAATCTTCTGAGAGATGTTTAGGTGATAATTATGGATAATATTTTAATGTGTTAACTCCCAAGATCCCCTTCTCCATAACTATATCCAAAACCTCTCCACAAACTTGAAAACTCACTAACTTGGTAACCAAAGCCAGGGGCTGTCCTCCAGCAGCCTCACAGGGGAGCGGATTTTTGACAACCTCTCTCCCACTCAAGGCAATTTCTTGTTCTTTCATGTCCTGCTCTGGGTGTGTGATTAAGGGGAAGGATGCTTCTCTCTGTGAGAAATGGTTCTTCTTTCCAATGTTTTCTCACTTATGTCATATATTTAGAAATAAAAGCTATGTTCCTGTATTTCCTGTTTATGTTTTATTTTACCACCTACCAGTTTTGATTGAGACTGAACTGGAAAACCTTAGAGCAGCATAAATTAAATTTGACCTTGACCCTTAATTATATCCAATACTGACATAGGTAAGTACTTCTGGTTATTTCTTAGAATAAAGTGATTCTGAGAATTCCAATAGTCTTGTTTATGTAGCATTCCACTAAGTAGCAGGCGTTTTTAAAGCAAGGCTCCAATACAAATATTGTTGATTTCATTATTCAGGGTAGCTATGTTCTATGAAGTTGCCATGAACACTGAGTTAGTGAACAGTGAAGCACTGCTTCTAGGGAAAATACAAGGTTAGGTTCCTGCAAGTCTCTGGTCACAGTATTTTTGTCAGCTGATCAATACGTAACTTTATTTACGTATTTTTCTTTTAAAGACGACTTATTTAATAATGTCATGGCTGCCCACACTAGAATTCATGCCTCCTTGACAGATAACACAGAAGGCACATGCCAGCCTTCTTGCACTTCAGACTAGCACTTCAGGACTACACTTGGGGGCTGTTTGAAATAATAAAATCGCAAAAAAAAAAAAAAAAGGCAGAAAAACATGACACTAAATGGACCACAAAAAGGGCATTTTACACTACAAGAGCTAAAATAAGAAGGCATAGTGTCTCCTTGTTTGATTGCAGTTAGTAACATGTCCTTCAGATAACTCAATTTTTCACTACTCTGGACATACTGTGTCTGCAAACGACTGTGGAAGTGCCACAGGTATTGATTTTAGCATTATAAGTAAACTGTAGGAGTAGGCAAATTTGTAAATGTGGAATCCATGAATAATAAGAATTGACTGTATTTCAAGAATACAACGATAATAATAATAATACAGCTACCACTCAGTGAGGGCTTATGTTGTGCCAAGGACACTTTTTAACTTAATCAATTCTTCAAACAACCCAAATTTACACCTGCAGAAATTGGAATTTAGTGAGATTATCTTTTTCAAGATCACCGCACTCTAAATATCAAAGCAGAATTCAAGATTTCACTTAAGACCAGGCACCCAACTGGCTCAGTCGATACAGCACACAACTCTTGATCTCAGACTGAATTTGAGCCCCACGTTGGGTATAGAGATTACTTTAAAAAAATAAATAAATAAAATTAAAATATATATATATATATAAATTCTATTTTTTAAATATTTTTTATAATTTTTATTTATTTATTTGTCAGAGAGAGACAGAGTAAGCACAGTCAGGGGCAGTGGCAGGCAGAGGGAGAAGCAGGCTCCCCGACAAACAAAGAACCTAATGTGTAACTCGATCCCAGGACCCTAGGATCATGACCTGAGCCAAAGTTAGATGTTTAACAAACTCAGTCACTCAGGTGTCCCTAAATAAAAAAAATTTAAATAATAATAAAATAGAGAAATAAATAATTTTTTAAAAAAGGATTTACTTTAAGACAACTTAAATATTCTAAGACATGAGACAAAAGGAAGGGAAGGAAGGAAGGAAGGAAGGAAATGAATGATTGATTATTCCAAGACATACAAAGTTTTGTTTGGTCTTTTTTTCATATTTAAAACCTAAATTCAAACATTATTAGTCTTTTTTTTTTTTAAGATTTTATTTATTTATTCAAAAGAGAGAGAGAGAGCACAAGTAGACAGAGTGGCAGACAGAAGAGGGAGAAGCAGGTTTCCCTGCTGAGCAGGGAGCCCAACGTAGGACTCGATCCCGGGACCCTGGGATCATGACCTGAGCCAAAGGCAGGCACTTAACAAACTGAGCCATCCAGGTGCCCCCAAACATTATTAGTCTTAAGTTAATAGAAGGAATTTTTTGATACCACTTTATATCAGTGGGAAAATCAAAGCACAAATTAATTACTAACCAGGCTCACAAATTCAATTTGTAAGAACAGGAATTTCAACATCCAGTGACAGAGCCAGGGCATAATAACAATCATACTCTGTATATACAAACAAATAGAACTTCTACTAAAATAAGTGGCAGGGCATCTGGCTAGCTCAATCGGTTGATTTTGGTAAAGGTCATGATCTTGGGGTCCTGGGGCAGGCTCCACGCTCACTGGCGAGTTTGCTCGAGGACTCTCTCTCCCTCCCCTTTCTCCCCACTTGCACGTGCTCTCTCTCTCTCTCCAAAATAAATAAATCTTTAAATAAACAAAGCTATAAATAAATAAATGGCATATGAGTTAATCTGAATTTGCCAAACTATTCAAAGATCTTACTAGAGTGGTAACACTTTCCTGAGGATATCTGAAGGATCACTGTAATCATAGCAGAACGTAAGCTTCACGATTTAGCACTTTTACTATAACAAAGTATTACATAACAGATATTGTTAGTGTAATAGCAAATCTGAAGTTTCACTAATTCCTCTGTCACTCCCATAGCACTTTTGCACCAATCTCTATTTTACCATATACTACATGGGACCATAATTATAGTCTCACATGTCCTACTGTCCCACAAAAGGGGTGCCTCAATGGCTAGGAGCTCATGTTACTCACTTTTGCATTGTCTAGTACAGTGCCTGACTCGTAGGAGGTGCTCAGTGAAAGTAGAATGGATTTGTAAATGAATGGCTGGATATATGGATTAATGACTGACTGAATGAGGTTTATCTACCATTATATATGCAGTCTCAAAGAGTGACAGTGGGCTGAATGTTTCTTATTTTTACTCTGTTTGTACATTTAACACATATTTCCTGAGCACTGCTACATGCCAGACACTGCACTGGACACAGGAGATAACAGTGCAAAAGATTAAAAAAAAAAAAAAAAGTCCCTGTCATATGAAAATTAACATTTTTAATATCCTTAGTGGAGGAGAGGACACTAAATAAACACATAAATGACTTCAAATAGTAAACAGTGCAATGGAGGGAAAAACCCAACAAGGTCATGTGGGCAGTGTGACTGGGCTGGGGTGAGGGGGCTCCCTGAGTCGGTGACATTCGAACCAAGACCTGAATGGTGATGGACAAATGTGTCTTGCCAAAGTCAGAGGGTCCACCAACACAGCCCAAAACTAACAGATCTCACTTATGCTCACATCATGGCTAGTACAACACGTGGCCTCCACTGACTACAAACATACTGCGTAGTAGTAGTCTCCTCTATGCCCAAAAACAAAGGGAAGATAGATCACGGTGAACCAGCTAGGTCTACCCGTGGCTCAAAGGGAATGGCTAAACTATGGCTTTGCTCTCCGAAGATAATCAATATTGAGTATTTTGTACGGCTAAAGGAACACTGGTCCAGGCAGAGGGATCAGCAAGCAGCTGTACATTAAAGGAATGGAAAAGACTGGTGCACGGCTGGGACAGGATGACTGAAATGCAGTGCGGTAGGGTATGTGGAACTAGAGGACAAAAAGCACAAAGCGGGCCAAGTCAGGGAGTATGGAGTGAGATGCTGTTAGTATCTCTTTGCCTGTTATGTGCAGAATAGATTTCAAGGAGGAGAAGCACAAGGGGGGACAGTCAGGGGGTTCTGCACTAGACCAGATGACAGAGGGCGGTCACCAGGCCTGGCTCGGGAGGGCACCAAATAGGATGAAAGATTGTTAATGAAGAACAGATAGAACTTTGTGGTAAATTGGATGTGAGTGGGTAGATATAGATAATGCTCATTCACAGACAGTGCTAGCCCCTTGCTTTTCTTCCCATTCTTACTTTCATCCATAAAGATGTCAGAATATATGCAATACTATGCTCTTCATGGTTAAGTTTTATGAATTGTATGAAATAAAGTAGATGAGACATGATGAGGCAGCAGCAAACAATTTTAAGCTTCAAAGTGAAATAGCTAGCTAGTCCTGGCCAAGCCAACTGTTATCGTTAAAGAATACAGCATATTCCTGAGTTGGGATTTAAAAATATCCCTTATGATTCAGGATGCACAACTGCAGAGCATGAGTTGGTATTGAGAGTTTTCTAGAAATTACTTTATGATCGCCTGATGTAGTTCAAGTATTAGAGTAGCAATTAAATTTTACCAAACCTCTGCATTCACTGGCAATGCCAATTACATGCTACAAATGCAATTTCCTCATTCACTACAATCACTGGTGGCTTTGTAATTACATTTTAAGAGCAACGTTCCTAACCTTATTTTTAGAAATGCTAACCACAGTCTTCTATCCTTTTACATTTTGTATAGAAACATCGAGGTTATTTTTGCATAACATTTTTTAAATGTTCAAAGCTTTTAGTGAATGGAGATGTAGGCCAAAAGAAAAATTAGATGTATGCATTGGCTCTTTAAGATATACTGAGGTTTGCGTTTGTGTTACGTCCTAGACAAGAATCAGGTGCAACAGGACTGGCTATTTGCAGTATGAACCACAAATCTATGAGGCTGGACTGAAGCAGAGCTACTGAAGTATCTGTTTTGTAGTGCAATGTGACTAGAATTATTTAATATGCAAAAGAAGCTGAGTCATGTCTTCCATGAGGTCGAGCACCAGGGCTAAGCAGCTGTATGGTGTGATCACAAGACAAGACTCACAGTAAGTGGCTGCTTGTGATAGTTTGTCTGTTCTTCCCTACTTTAAACAAGGATTCCTCCAGTTCTAGATCTATCTATATACATTTTTCTGATGCATATTAAGCGCAATTTGCAGAAACCACTCCAGAAACATAGAGATGTTCCAGTTCCAGAGACCCGCTAACCTTAACCTGTCTTGCTCTTTGCTTGTGAGACTGGCTAATTCTTCAAGTGAGCAGGAATCATTCCATTAAAAGAACATATTACTGCCTTAGTTGCCTGGATGGTACTGGTTAAGACTAGGCTGCTTTCAGTAACACTGCCTGTGGGAGGAAACCTTTTTTTACATATATAGTGAGGATCTAAAGGGCTTTACCAAGGTAAGAGATACAGTGGCTAGAGAAATGGAATGGCCAACAATGAAGAGGAAAAAAAAATTAGGGAAAGGGGACATTCCAAGTTTGGAGGACTTTGTTTTGGTTCTTTTAAGAAATTATTTTGCAACTTTGGGTTGGGGGGATTTTCTATCTTCCTCTTTTTTAGATTTGGAATGTGTCTCTATGAGGTAAGGACTTGCTGTAAATGCATACATCCATTTTCCTCTTTTTGCTAAGAAAATTCCCATTAACCGTGCTGCTGCTGCTCCCTTATTTTGCACCAAGTAAATGTTTAAATCTTTTAAAATAAACATGTTTCAGCTGACTGCTGGGTGAGATTCATTACAGCCGGGAGGAACTGAGTGGAACTGTTCAAGGAGACCTGGTTAATATCCCCATGATTTATGCTTGCGGTGGAAATTGCACTAATATTTACATGAAGGGCATGGTTTGGGGGCCAATGGCAAGGCCCGATTGAAGTGGGAATTTGCACAGTCAATGCCCACTAATGAAAATAGCTACAGTTCAGTGCCTTTTCCAAAAGCAGAATTAGGCCCTTCAAATGACATGTTATTTTCACATTTTTACTCTTATGCCGCAAACTTTTTCTTGCCATCCAATGTCTGCATTATTACTTTCCAAAACAAATTAAGCAAAATAATACTAAACTACTAGGCAAGTTTTAAAGAATGTGTCTTGGTTTTTCTTTCTTAAGCTTTACCAATGAGGGAAAAGTCCTATTTTCTTGACATATATATATATATATATATTTTTTTTTTTAATGGTCTATAAATTATCTGCATAGTGTCTGAGTAACATTGTAGAACTGCATTTCTTGGTATTATAAACACATGAACGATTTCCATATGGGTGGAGGAGAAACGACACATCAAAAATTACACTGAAAATACAGTGGTGCTAAGGTTCTTGTGGATGTCCTCATCTAAGTGATGAGTGATCCAGTGGGAAATCCCTGACACTGAGTTTGCTAGGTTTCTACTTGTTCTTTGTTCTTGCTCTCCAAGTTCAAAAGTTCTCTCGTTTGGGAAGCAGAACATCCTGGAAGTCAAGGTACTCTTCATGCCACATGATAAAACACAGCTATATTTATTCCAATCCAAAAACCTCAATTTAGTACAAAAAGACTTCTGTATGTATCTGTATCTAGATATAGATAGCCAAATAGATACATAATTATTTGTGTTGTTTATTTTATGTATTTTTCAAGAATATTAGTGTTATAAGTCATACTCCCTGGATCTTATAAATAAAACAAAGCTGCTTCCTGGTTTCCAGTTAAGACTGTTTCCATCTTTTCCTGTTAGTATTTGTTTGCTACTTGTTTGCTCACTTTTGTCCTAGCAGAGAAGATGCAAATGTTGATGTCCTAAGAAAAATGCATGAGCGAAAAATCCAAAATTTCAGATTCTATCCACTTATTTGAGATTTTTTTCTGAGAGCTGAGAAAATTCCTTTTTTTTTCTGAGAAAATTCCATTCTCCACTTTGACTCCAACTCAGAGTCCAGCAATAATAGATCAGAGCAAAGCCTGAGAACTATTCTCCTAATCTGCAATTGAAAACCCACTACAGTATCTAAGTACTGCTCAGAAGATAGAGAGTACTATCATAGGTGACAGGTAACTGCAAGGCAGTTTCCTTTTTTAAAAAACCTTCGTGAGCTCTATATATGTGCCAGGCACGGATGGAAGCCCTTCGCTCATACTAATATTTTTAATCCTCAAAACTCAAGAAGCAGATAATATCATTTTTTTATTTATCAGTACTTTCATACTAGGCACTATGCTATTCCCTGGGGACAGAATGTGAACAAAACAAAGTCCCTGTTCTTGAGCAGAAGTACAATTCTTTTTTTTTTTTTTTAAGATTGTATTCATTTATTCGTCAGAGAGAGACCACAAACTGGGGGAACAGCAGGCAGAGGGAGAAGCAGGCTCCTTGCTGACAGGGGACCAATTCTATGCTTAAACCTCTGCCCATACTTTTTTAAGTTCTGTGACCTTGGGCAGATTACATAACTTCTCTGTGCCTCAGCCTCTTTATCTGTAAAGTGTAGATGATAACAGTTCCCACTTTGGGAAGCTGATATGAAGTGATATGATATGAAACTACTGAGTTATTAGTTGTAAAGCTCTTAGAACAGTGCCTGGCAGATAGTAAGCATTATGTCGTGCATGTTCAATGTCAGGATCATTGTCATCACAAAGTGCTTCCTCTGTGTCAGTCACTTTTTAAAACATGGAACACATCCATGTAGTGGTAATAAGTGATATGAAGAAAAACCAAGTAAAAGAAATAGAGAAAGACTGAACACAGAAGTTGGGAAGGGATTCATTTTATATAGGTGGATGGAAGGAGCCTCACGGTGACAGTGACATTTGAACAGACACCTGGCAGCAATGAGAGATCAGATCATGGGGACCATGGAGGGGAGGAGTGGTCTGGGTGCAGGGAACTGCATGTACAAAGGACAGAAGCAGAAGCGTGTATCACACATTTAAAGAAAGCGAGGAAGGGGCACCTGGGTGGCTCAGTCAGTTAAGTGTCTGCCTTCAGCTCTGGTAATGATCCCAAAGTCCCAGGATTGTGCCGGCATCACACTGGGCTCCCTGCTCAGCAGGGGGTCCGCTTCTCCCTCCCCATCTCCCTCTGTCTCTTCCACCCTGCTCTTTGTCTCTCTCACATAAATACATAAATATTTTTTAAAAGCCAACGAAACGGATAAAAAGAGTGTGATGGGAGATGAGGACAGAAAGAGCAAAGATGATGCCATCACCAGCAAGACAAGATGTTAAGTCTATCAGGTTTACTTCTTAGAAACTAACTAGCAAATTTCTGGAACTGGAAAAGAAACAAACTCCTCTTGGCCCAGACAAATTAGAGCATGACCACCAGGGCATTAGAATGTTAGGGCCCCTGCCCTGGGAGAGGTGCGAGCTTCAGTAACGTAACATACAGTGCGTGTACAGGCAGGTCGTCTAAGGGCACACATGCAAACCTCTGCTTGCCTTTTACACACAATGACAAAACTCTCTCTCTGAATATTTTCCACAAACCCCAAATAAAAGGAACCCCTTTATCCCTGCTCAGGGAATCGTGGCTGTAGAAATTACTCCCCATAATCTCCTTATTTGCCGCAAAGAAAGTTGCCTTTATGTAACAACTCCATCTAGTGTAGTCCGTATCTGAAGCTAAAAAGCGAGCACACATTAGTTTCGTCACAGTATCGGGAAGAGCCTTGTATGAGATCTTTCTGTTTTAATCAGGACTTGACTCTGAATCAAGCTATGAGCCTTGGAACAGATTCCCAGTAACTTGTACCCATCTTCCCAAATGCAGGTTTTAAGTAACTGGGTGAAAAAAAGCAAGACATTTTTATCTGTTTTCCCCCCTCTCCCTCTCTCTCATGAATCCTGAGTAGGGGAACAGTAACAGGTATAGAGCATTCTCCCAAAAAAAATGTGATGAATGAATAAGGTAAGAAATTCTGTTCTAAAGTAAAGACGGAAGCCAACACACCAGCTTCATTACCTAGTGAGGCAGTTGGTAGCTGCTGCTTTGGGTTCACCAAGTGGACTTGCTAACGTTGAACCCCAGCAGCAGGCAGAAAGCAGCTGATCAGTGCATCCATCAGCAGGGCCAAGACAGCCTGAGAAAAGACTGACATGATGACAGAGCAGGAGAGCGCGCCTGCTTTCTGCCGGCTGTCACTCCCCGGGGGGGTGAAGCGCCACACATGGTTTCCTGTCCCACACTTGTCAATCCGTCTTCCCAGGAGCAGAGTATATAGAGACAGAGAGAAGCTTGGGTCCTATTTAGGAATTACTCCCCCCATTCGGAAACTAAGAGGAGAAAAAATGTATCCCACTAATGAAGGAGACAGGCATACATTCCAGGGTCTGGAGTGGGTAGGACATTGTCTGATTTACATTTTTAAAGGATTCCTTTGATTTGCCCTCCAGATTCGCTCTTTGCCCTCCTCAGGCTCAGTGCTCCGAGGTGGACAGGACTGGCGGAAAGGAGGGCATCAAAGAGCTCACGTGGTCTTATGGGGCGGGAGTCTTCTAGGGTTATGGGAGTGGAGTGAAAGGAAGAGAAGGAGAGTTTAAAACTAGACCAGTAAGGAGTTGGTTGTGAGAATTCAAGTAGATGGTGGTACACTGCACCCCGGAGCCGACAGCAGAGATAGTGAGACATGGCTGGAGTCAGGATTTCATGCAAAGATGGAGCCGATAGGACTGGCTGATGCAGTGGATATGGGCTCTAAGAGGAAAGAAGTGTCAGAAAAGACTCCTCATTTTGCAACTATGAAGTAGAATGGTGCTGTTTAGACGCCAGACAGAGAACTGGCTGCGGTGTTTTCAGCGGTGGGAGGATATGCTCCAAGAATCTGCAAGATTACATTAGCAAGTTTTTTCCTCTTAGTATTTTCCTCTCAGAACTGTGATTACTAGAGCCTGTCCTGTGGCCTTCTGTGGCTTCTCCAGTGATCTCTAGCCTGTTGCAGATTTTTCTGCCAGAGGGAATGAATTTTTACCCTCTTCAATGAAAAAACCAAACCTGTACATATACGATGAAGCCTTTTTAAGAAAAAGAGGGAAAGGAAGTATTTTAAGCCAAACTGCCAATGGTTGTTGCAATTGCAAAACTCTTGATAACTGCTGACCCACGGAATAGAACCCGGAGTTTCTGAGCACTGTATCTTCCCAGTGGACCCTCTGGCCATACAAACTTCTGACTATTAGTGTCTTCATATGCTGAGCAAATATGTATAGTACACTCAGCAATACCTTAGGAATATACAGATGCACATGCATGCTTATGTGTTTGTGTGTGATGAAACCAAAACCAAAAAGATAGGAGCCAGATTGCTTGAACTATAGGTCACTTTTTATTTTCTCTTTGTATTTGTCCACATTCAGAGTTTTCTAAAACAATCGGTATCAGTTTAAGAAATGTTTTCATTTTGATATTAAATCTTTATATCGGGCCTTACCTGACCATCTGTCTAAAATAGTGATACATTTACCCCACCCTACTCTCACACAAACGCATACACACACTGCTTTATTCTTCTTCACAGCATATATCCTAGCCTGAAACGATATTATCTGCTTGTTCATTCAACAATAAAATTTAAGCTGAGAAGGTCTCTGCCTACCTCATCACTCTTTCAGTACCCAGAGCAGCACGTGGCACTTAGGATAGTGATCAGTAAACATTAATTCACAGACAGACAGACACACACATGTTTATTTTAAAGGTATTTTGCAGCAGAGATTGTCATAGTGATTCTAAAAAATCTACACTCCTATAGGAGTATAAATTGATACAAATTTTCTAAGGTAAATTTTACCACATACTAAAAAAAAAAAAACAAATCTAAGAAAAATCATGTCCTCAATTCAGAGACACTACTTGTAGGGCTTAACAATAGATTCAGACAAACATTTATTTACAGAAGTGTATCTGGAGCATTTGTGTAATAATGAGAAGTGTAAGGAAGCTTAGTTAAATATATTATGAAAAAGCCATAAAAAAATTCATTATAGCAATTAAATTGCCGTAGAAAGAGGTACACTATTATTAAATTTTATTTTATTTTTTTTATTTGTTTTACAGACAGATCACAAGTAGGCAGAGAGGCAGGCAGAGAGAGAGAGAGGAGGAAGCAGGCTCCCCTCTGAGCAGAGAGCCCGATGCAGGGCTCGATCCCAGGGCCCTGGAATCATGACCTGAGACAAAAGCAGAGGCCTCAACCACTGAGCCACCCAGGCACCCCACTATTATTAAATTTTAAAAAATAGGTAACAAAGTAACATGTTCAGCAGAATTCCTCAGACATGGAAAAACTCGAAAATATTAATTGTGGTCATTTTTGTGTTGGGAGACTATAGAAGTTGCAGTTTCTTCTCTGTGCTTACCTACACATTTTTAAACATCTATAATAAACTCATGAAATAAAGTGTTGTTTTTATTTCATTTTTCAATAGTGTTAAAAATCATAAGCAATCCAAAATGGATTTCCTAAGGACTCATAACTATAGCATAGCTCAAAGTGGAAAAAGTAAAATTTGGAAGTCAATTAGAATCACAAATTTTTCTGAAAATTTTGTTACCCATTTATCTCAAGTGGAACGACATTTCTCTGGACTCAAAAGGGGACTTGTAGAGTTACCACCGTCTGACAACAGAAATTATTATTGTGAATAATAATTAGGGTAACAATAAAAACCCTGGAGGGTAAATACAGAAACCACAATTCCCCATTATTCTTGAATACAATCTACAGAGAGGATGGAAACAGGTGGTGTGGTCCTCTCTCAAATTCAAATTGAATGAACAGTAGTAAGCACCACTACCTGTCCTGGACCCTCTGGACCCATTGAGCCAAGCTCTGAGGAAACAGAATGTGTGAGCACATTACTCACCAGGAACTCTATATACTGATGCAGCGGAGAGAATCCTCATTGGACAAGCTGTCTGGAGTGCGGGCAGAAGGTGGCCTCAGAGGCGTTGAGTGGCGTTATGGACAGTATGGGTTACTTCCTTCATCTGAGCCGTGGGTTGCAAAAATGGGATCTGAAGGTTGGTATCAGTCCCGCAGACATGTAAGCACTTAAAAGAGCGGAAGAATAAAGTTTAAAATCTTATTTTGTTCTTTTCAGGCAGAACACTTTGCAGCTGGTCCAATTCACAGATTTTCATTCATGGCCTCCTTCAATTTTTGATTCTTGTATGTGAGCTATTCTCAGATTCCCTACTTGTAAGGTGATCAGCATTTGTCAAAGAAAAAATCCAGAGAACACTGTTAGTTCATGACCAACATGCCATTAAATTTTAATAATGGTAACTTCCCGCAGTTCTCAGGAAATAGCCACTAGATGGGATTTCCTCTGAGGGCTCTTTCTTAAAGCTTAGCCTTAAACCTGCTGCCGTTTATCTGCTGGGGATGAAAACAAAGAAACAAGAAGTAGCCAGTAAGTGTTAAGGAAAACAAGAAACAAAGCATAGTTAAGGTCTATGGGGCCAGGAGAGCAGGTATAGATCAGTTTCTGCAGGACTTCAGCAGCCAGGATATCAAAATTTGACTTTATTCTGACATTAATCAGACGTCCTTGATGGAGAGATAGAATAAAATTGTACAAGCAGCCTCTACATTTCAAAAACAGAATCCATTGATGAGAGTCCATTTTAAAGAGACGTCTCCAGGCTTGGGGCATGAGATCATGCCTGTCAAATAATTTGTCAGTCTCCAGATTAGTAATGGGTGACTTGGCACCCTGGCTGATGAGCTGGCAAGAGAGAAGCTATCGTGTGTCATATCAGAGACCGCCACAGACACCCAGGGCAATGTGATTTGTCACTTGAAGGAGGAGACAGCCTGAGAGCGCCCCATCCTCCGGCTGCTGAGTCACCCCGCTCCGGTAGTTATTTAAACAGAAGCCTCCAGCATACACGGGATCAACACTCCACTGAGACAATGGCCAGACCTCCAGAAGTCATGTCTAGCTCGGACTGCCCACAAGTGCAGTTTTCAAAAATGCTTGGGGCCTCTTTTCCCCATATTCTCACACTGGGGTTCAGACATCTGGCTCTTTTCCTCAAAACTGGCCTATCCAGCCAGTCGTCCTTTGAGACTTCCGGCCGCAGAGGCCATCAACTCCTACTGGAAGTTTTCCTGTGGTCCTTCCGATCAGACTTTCTTATATTTCTTTGAAGTCAACAAATATTGGTTGAGCATCTGTTATGGGTTAGGGATGGAGCTACAGGTAAGGGCTGGTTCAAAAACGAGACACACTGCTTGTCTTTTAGGAGCTCACAGTCCAGGGAAAGGGACAGTCAGGAAACCAGGAAACCAGGCAACCACCATATATATACAAAGGGATGGCTCTAAGGTGAGTACAAAATGATCTTTTGACCTTAATTCTTGGGGGGGGGGTGGACCACTCCTCTTCTCTAAAAGCCATCACCCTCTCCATATGGCTGTGTGGGAGGAATTGAAGAGATATGAAAGGATGGCTGTTCTAGATGGGCGTTTCAAATCCAACAGTGTATTCGCATATCCACCTGTCTGCCAGCCTTTGCCCTGTTTGACCTGGGCCTGGAGGCAGCTTTGCCTGACCATGAGTGCCGCCCACAGTTCTTTTCCCTGCCCATCCTCTAGGTGCTCTCTTCCGTGTGTCAGATGAGGACTCCCTTCACATTTGGCTGTCATCTATCAGCCACAACCGTCCTGTCCCAAAGAGCTGGCTTTGGCTTTAAAGCCTGCTTCCTGGCTGGGCTTCTCCACCACTCCATTAAGGATACCATTTGATATCACATGTGCTACAGGTGCTGTTGATGAAAGTGCTAAAGGAGCTGGATGGGACTGACGTCTTTGGGAAGGGTAAAACTCAGCGTGCGCATGCAGCTGTCCTGTCCAAGTGCTGTTCTTACCTCCCAATGGAAAGGTATTGTAAATAATGAGAAAGGGCACTAGCTTATTTTAAATACCAAATATGAGCTAGGAGCTGTTCTCGGCACCATGTAAAAGCTTTATTTAGTTCTCACAGTAATATTGTTCTTATGCTAGAGTCCCATTTTATGGACTAAGGAAATGACGGCTCAGAGAGGTTAAGAGACTTCCCTAAGGTCACAGAGCTGTGCAATTTTTTGTTGAGCCTGAATCTGAACACAGGTCTATGTGATTTTGAATCTTGTGTTCTTCAAACAACTGGAATAGTTCACAGAAGCAGCTGCAGAATACTAACATGGCAATATCATTTCTTTTTAAGATTTTATTTTGTTTATTTTAGAGAGATAATGAGCGTGCATGCGCACATGAACTGAGTAGAGGGAGAGAGAGAATTCCAAATATACTCTGAACAGAGGGAGGAGTGTGGAGCCCAATGCAGGGCTTGATCTCACAACCCTGAGATCATGACCTGAGCTGAAACCAAATGGGTTGCTTAACCAACTGCGCCACCCAGGTGCTCCCATGGCAGTTAGATTTTTATTCCAGTCTGATTATCAATCTTCCAAGAGTGATATAAACAGGACATATAGCAGGAGTTTCTGAATCTTTGTTTTGAGACATGAAGCCAATCAGAAGGAACTGGGGTAGGAGGAAGCAACATAGATACAATAATACCAAGCTTATCTGATGAAAGTATGGATAAGAATGTTTACATTCCCATAACTATAAATATTGAAAAATAAAAGACACACTGAGAAAATATGTCTGTTTTTATGACTTGTTGATATCCAGGGGGTTTTTCCTTAAGCCTCAAAACAATTTACAGCATTGCCAGCAGCATTCAGTACATTCAGAACAGGATCATTTCACCCACAGCTGAACAAGGGCCATGCTTGGGACAACACCAGCAGAGCCTTCCAGCAGACAGGCCAGGGAGGAAGCCAGGGTCAGCGAGTGAAGAGGAGAGCAGCGCCATTTAAAGCAACACGGTTTATGTAAGTGTGATCTAATTGCTTCCACTGGAAATGGGTCAGATTCGAGTTGAGAGAACCAGGGGCCTTGATGACCCCAGTGAAACCAGATTATGGCTTTTCTTTCAATCTCCTTGGAGAATATGGCCCTCTGGTCAAAGAATGATGCTTGGATTCATTTCCATCTGCTGTGTTTCCCAGTCTCTTCTTGCCTCCTTGCAGTTGATTTGCATTTTTTTTTCTTTTCTGATGAAACACGTTAAACTAAACAGGATATGTCATATGACAGACTGTGATAAATTTACTATTGGGAATAGGGAAAAAAGTATGGGATAAAGAAATAGGTCCTTTTTGTCTCTCACGGCCATGATTCAGTTCTGACTCAAAAGGAAGTGTGCCACCTACTGAATCATGGAAACCACTTCCTGTAGCTGTTTGGTTTATTCTGGAGGGGCATTAGGCCAAGTACTGCCCTGCCCTGACCCTGACGGGCTCTTCAGAGCCAAAGCGTTCACGACTTGAGGTGGTTTGGCCTCGGACTCTGAGACCATTACATATTAAATTACAAGTGTTTCGTTTCCTAGCAGAGAGTCTTTAGCAACATGAAAACGAACATGTGGTATTTGCAAACTGAGTGTCTCATTACTCAAGCTGCATATCCTTACTTTTTCGTAAGGTATGTATTCCAGATGACCACTCTCAGGATCCAAGTTCACACTGCTTCTGGTTTTCTTGAGGGCAGTTTAGGCAGTCTGTAGGGTGCCATTAACCAGATGACGTTTCAAGTGTACCCTTTCATTAGTGAGGCAATACTAGACATGTATTCATTCATGCCATGTATTTTTTGAGCATGTGCTTACTGCCATGTCCTGGTCAATGTAGAGGATACATGGCAAACTAGACATACAGCTCCTGACCTCATGCTGCTTATGATCTGCACAGGATGGAAATTCAGTTCTCCTCTCCAGGGGCAAAGACTGTGCTTTCTACACAATTAAAAGGAACATCAGCTAAAGGAAAACTTGTTTCCTCTTTGCCCACAGGACATTTCTGACACCAGATGTGTGGGTTTCTCCACACCAAGGAATTCTCCAATTCTCAGCAGTTACTAGCTATCCTACAATTTAACTCAATTCTGATAGTCATTGGCCAGAATTAGTCCCTGATAACCACAGTTTAAGGGATCAGTCCCACAATACTCCACTTCAGACCTCGATAGTTAGGACCCAGGTTGTCACCTGCACTTCTGATCAACTAAATATAAACTGAACTCTTCTACCATTTCCTCCTTGGGTTTGAAAATTAGCCAGAAGAGCTCAAACAATTCAGAAAATTACTCCATTGACATTACCAGTTTATAATAAAGGCTAGAACTCAGCCAGATGGAAGAGATACATAAAGAAAGCTATGGGTAGACGGGGGTGTGCTGCTCCCATCCCCTCCCTGGATACGCCACCCTCCTAGCACCTGGATGTGTTCATGGATGTGGACCCTCTTGGAACTCCATAACTTAAGGTTTTTAATGGAGATTCCACTGTGTAGACATGATTGACTAAATCCTTGACCACTGGTGATTAAGTCATTGTCCAGTCTCTCTCCTCCCTGGAGGTAAGTTCCAACCCTTAAATCACCTGATTGGAGCCTGTGGCAACCAGCCTCCTCCTTCCAAGAGTCATCTCATTACCATAAACTCAAGTATGGTTGAAAGGGGCTTATTATGAATAACAAAAGATGCTCCTGTCACCAGTATTACTCAAGGAATTCCAATGTTTTTAGTTTTAGGGGCTCTGTGCCAGGAACCAGGGAAGAAGACCAAAATATGTATTTCTCATTAGACCACAATCATGCTGCCCCAGTGTCTAGCACTTGGCCTGGCATAAAGGAGCCCCTCAACATTTGTTTGAGTATCAGATATGTGAAAGTAAGAACAAAAAACAGAAAGACAGAAAGAAGGGAGGAAAGACGGAAGGAGACAGGAAAGGGAGGGAATTAAAGAAGTCACCTCACAATTATTTCTTATTGTATTTTCAAGGGAAGATGAAAATAGCCAGCTATTTGTTTTCTTTCTATTTGTTTCTGTCAATTCCAAATGGACTAAAGGTTTGTGGCCCTCAGTGCATCAGGAAGTCAGTAGTGCTTCAGGATACATGCTGGCTCTTCATCAGGGAAGTTCTAGAACCAAGGAGGCCTATTCTGATAGCAGGGCAACATCAGAAGTCCTGAGAACCCTCTCTGAGAGTAAAAGGCTCTTTGTTGTCCACCAAAGAATAGACCAGAATCCTGTATGATAGACTGTTTTATTTCCCTGGAGTCCATACCCAAAAGGTGTGTCAAAAAATGACTACAAATCTGACTAACACTGAGCAAGTAATTTACCCAACTCATAGAAGAGTCGTGAGAAATCAATGAAACAAGGGGCAACTGGGTGGTGCATCTGACTTTTGATCATGGCTCAGGTGTCGATCTCAGGGTCCTAAATTCCAGCCCCACCTTGGACGCCATGCTGAACATGGAACCTACTTAAAAGAAAAAAAAAAAAATTCAATGAGACAATGTCTAGAATGGTCCTTGGCACACAGGAGGCTCCTTATAAATAGAAGCTATCACTACTACAACTTCTCTTAATCTCATTACTGTTACTACTTCAACTACTATTACTTAGGTGATATCCCAGAAGGCCAGCAGTGTTTCCAGAGTCTGACCAGAGCCTTTATGTTTAAGGCCAAAAGTGTTTCCAGGGTCTGACCAGTGGCTTTATGTTTAATGATGGAATTCTATGGTTTGGTGTCACAGCCTTTCCAAATCCATGCTCTCCTTGTACATTGTAAAAATTTTAAATTGACCTCCAGTTGAAATTCCCTGTCAAGAAGAGATTGTTTAGGTTACATTCTTATGTCTAATTTATGAGACTAATATTTCTTCCCCAAATGTAAAATTATATAATGTTGAATGTTTTAACAAATGGTATGTAACCCAAATATAACTAGCATTATAAGATAGAGGCATATTATAAATTTTAGTTTATTTGAGCAGAAATTGCATCAAATTGGCCAGGGCCAGACCAGAAGTGGTCAGGAGGACTCTACGGACAAGAGCTAAGAGAAAAACTTCTAGAAAAGAAGTGGAAAAGCAAGAGAACTATTTGATTGTCTATAGTTTAAGGGTTTGCCTTGTTTGGGGAAAGCCTGACTGTGATTGGTTGTTCTTTGTTTCAATTTCTTAACCTTGAGGCATTAGAGGCTTAGGTTTTGTTTTGCTAATGCAGGCTGCTAACAAAATTTTAAACCCTCGGGGCACCTGGGTGGCTCAGTGGGTTAAAGCCTCTGCCTTTAGCCTGGGTCATGACCCCTGGGTCCTGGGATTGAGCCCCACATCGGGCTCTCTGCTCAGCTGGGAGGCTGCTTCCTCCTCTCTCTCTGCCTGCCTCTCTGCCTACTTGTGATCTCTATCTGTCAAATAAATAAAATCTTTTAAAAAAAAATTTAAACCCTCAACTCCATGTACAGTTTTATTATCATTTTTGGTCTGTTCATTGATATATCTCAAGTGGTTATAATAGTACCTGGCAAAAATATTAATTGAATAAATAAATTAGCTTAAGAGTTAACATTTCAAATAAAACAAAATGCCATCAGATGATCCTTTCTGCTTTTTCCTCTTAAATAGTCTATGTGAGACCAACAGTCACACATGCATCCATATGAAAGAATACTATTTTCTGTCATTAATTTTATTATGTCACTTAAGGTCAAATGTCACAAAAAATTATACTGAACTCTTGACCAATCTATCTATTTTTTCCATTGAAATATTGGCCCAACTAAGAAATAACATCAAGGAAAAATTATTTGTTGGCAGAAAAATATCCTCTCTAAATTCTTGTGTGTTTTGTTTTGATTTTTCCTTAGTGACTAGAGGTCAGTTTCAATCCACTGAAGCACAGATTCCAAATTTTCAATCTGGTTTTCTTGAGTACTGACAAAGTGCCAACAATGAGGCAATGACACAAAATCACACACACACACACACATACCACACATAAGTCTGGGGCATGTTCTGGTGACTTGCAAGCTTCTTCCCCTCTAAAATGTACCCTCAAGTTCATACTTTTTTGAAATGGATCTACTCCATCTCCCCCAAGCAAATTCTTACAATTTTTTTTGGGGGGGGGGGGAGTCTAATACACTTGCAGGGTATTCCAGATCCTAGAATTATGATATAATAGAATCATCTATTGACCAAAGGTTATGTGTCCTCTACTATCCTTTCTTGCTTCCTTTTAAAACTTGAATTTTCGGCGCGCCTGAGTGGCTCAGTCCATTAAGCATCGCCCTTTGGCTCAGGTCATGATTCCAGGGCCCTGGGATGGAGTTGTACACGGGGCTCCCTGCTCTGCGGGGAGCCTGCTTTTCCCTCTCCCTCTGCTGCTCTCTCTCTCTCTCTCAAATAAATATTTTTTTAAATGTGAATTTTAATATGCTTGGGGTGGGTCAATGACTATAAATGTAATTATTAAATAACCGTAATTTTATTTTGGCCTAGTAATAACGGAAACTACATGATATTTGGCAGCCCCAAAGGAATCACATGTCTGATGCAGTGGAAGGACAGTGCCCTAAAAGAAAGGGTGGCATGCTGGACAGCCAAAAGAACAAACGTCCACTACACGTAATGTGAGCACCAGGTTTGGATGCGATCCATCTCTGTACAAGACTGGCGGCAATTCACACCAAGTAGGTTTTTTTCAGCTATGATTAGAGACAGCAATACCTATCATCCCTTCATTTTGTCAATCTCTTTACTAAAATTAACCTGTTGTTCTGTGATTCTATAAATCTCAGAATAATCTTGTCCTGTTACAGCCAAGTTCTCTATCATGGTCAAAAATACTCACCTGGTTATTTTGGCTTCTCTAATCCTGCTAGTGAAAACACCTCCAAGGAAGCTTTTGGTCAGGAGCTGACAAGGGCATTTAAGGCCACTTGGGCTTTTGATAAAGAAGAATTTGAAAGACCAATAATATGTAATATCAATATGTATGTATTTTTTTTACTTGGACCTAGTCACTTCCCTGATAAGGATATTTAATTCATACCTGTTACATCCTAATTAATGCCAAGGCCTTTTTATGCATTATGTCATTTAATTCTTACAGGAATCCTTTGAGATAGGTTATCAGCTAGGGTGTTTGACTCTAAGTTATAGGGGAAAAATATATCCAACTGACTAAAACAATACAGGCACTTGCTGGCTCACATAACTGGTAGTCTAGACAGAGAACAGCTTCTGAACTGGTTGACAAATCTAGTGGCTTCATACTGTCACCAGGTTCCTATGTCCTATAGCTGCCCTTACAACCAGTGCTGGTTTCCTAACACCAATTTTCCGCTGTAGCATGGCCGTTAGCAGAAAACATGCTTCTTCTTACTGAGATCTAGCAAAGGTGAAAGAGTACTCCACCAACAATGAAAAAAATGAAGAAAAAAACTGTCTTCTCCTTATGATTCACCTTTAGTCTGATGCTTATCTCTTAAACAGTAGCTATTGGGGGTAGAGCTGGGGGTGGAGGGGAATACTATGGTATGATTAACTCATCTTGTGATCCAGAGAATTAAGATTATCTTGATTGATTTAGATGAGTTATAATTTACTCCTGGTGCTGGGGCAATTCTCTGCACCACAATGCCTACTACATAGTGAAAAAAGAACAGATTGAACATGGGAGAGTTAATAATGTGAACTACAGGAAAATATTGCTAATTCCCAATTTACAGATGAGAAAACTGACACACACAGAAGGAAGGGTAAATTAACTTGCTCAAGAAGATAACTGAACCTGGGTGGTTTATCTCCATTCTAATAGCAATTATCTCTTGCATGCATTTCTTTTCTTTCTTTTTTTTTTTTAAAGTCATCTCTACAGCCAAGGTGAGGCTTGAATTCACAGCCCTGAGATGAAGAGTAGCTTGCTTCACGGTCAGGTACCCTTTCTGCAGGCATTTCTTCTGATGCATACAAGGAATTCCAAGATAAGGAGAAGGGTGTGTAAAGGAAAGACCATCAAAGACCTGGTTAAAAAGGCATCAAGAGATGAGGCTCCAGTCTTTTCTCGCTCACTGACCGTGTGACTTCTGTGAAAATGAGAATTAAAAAACCTACATACTGGAGTAGCGGCAAATACTCAAATAGGAACCCAGCAGAAGAGTGGCATCATTTGGGAACTTGCTTGAAATGGAAATTCTCCATCCCACCCCAGACTCACTTAATCAGAAGCGGGGCTGGCGGGAACAGCAATAAATACTTTAATAAGCACTCCAACTATTTCTGATGCTTGCTAAAATCTGAGAACCACTGGGCTCGAACATCCCCTGGTGCACAAACTTTTATTTGTTCTTAAGTCTTGAAGATAATGAGCATGTTGTCTTGTATCTCCAAGAGCTCACAAAGCAGGGAAACAAAAAGTCCCACATTAAATTCTTTAATACAGGACCATACTGAGTGATAAGTGATCGAATACAAGCTGAATGTGCTTTGAAAGCTTATAAGGGGTTGAATTTATTTCTAACAAGGTGAATATCAGAAGGCTTTATAGATAAAAAATGTTAAAAGGGTAAAATAGGTATAAACTGTAAAGTAACGCAGGTAATTAAACTTCTAGGGATTACCGCAAAGCTGTATCTACAAAGTTAACTTAAAATATACTCCTGGGTGGCTCAGTTGATTAAGCATCTGACTCTTAATCTCAGCTCAGGCCTTGCTCTCAGGATCATGAGTTCAAGCCTTGAGTTAAAAAATAATAGTTAGGGGCACCTGGGTGGCTCAGTGGGTTAAAGCCTCTGCCTTCTGCTCAGGTCATGATCTCAGGGTCCTGGGATCAAGCCCCGCATTGGGCTCTCTCTCTGCCTGTTCCTCTGCCTACTTGTAATCTCTGTCAAATAAATAAAATCTTTAAAAAATAATAATTATATATATATATGTATTAAACTGATTAGATACCTCATATTGCATATAAATAAAAACCCATCAGAAGTCAGAAGAGGAGGATTTTAGTCCTTATGTTACATTTACCAGCTGTCGCTCAATGTTCTCGTTCATTAAAAAAAAGATTGGTCTGGAACCCTGGTTCTTAATCAAGGGAAAAGAAGGTGGGCCCAAGGCATATGTAGACTCAAAGCTTCCACAGGGGAGTGTGGGCACAGCCTGGTTAAAAAGCACTAATTATCTCTAATCTCTGACTGTAGATTATCAAATGTAAAGTTAAAGCATTAAGGAAGCATGTAAACATTATTTTAAATCCGTAAACCAATCTCTGCTTTTGTTTTCTCTTTCTCTTTTTTCTTTTTCTTTGCTTAACCTCTCTGAAAGTGCTCCAGTACCAGAACACCCAATTAATCAAAGGGAAACATCTGTAATATGTAGCAACTAAAATATCACCTTCCTTGTGTGGATCACAAAGTCCTTGGCAAT
This sequence comes from Mustela putorius furo, assembly GCF_011764305.1. Lineage (NCBI taxonomy): Eukaryota > Metazoa > Chordata > Mammalia > Carnivora > Mustelidae > Mustela > Mustela putorius. Next base: position 12,443,260 of record NW_025422471.1, read on the forward strand.
CACCTCCATACTAGACTAGTGAGTATTGTTGTTCTCATTTTCCAGATGGATAAACAGAGGATAAAGGCCTTGTTCAGTGTCACACACTTCTGTCACCAACTGAGACACAATGGATGTCAGTCTTCTCATTCCTTCAACAATAAAGAGCTTTCAAGCGCTTACAGTCAACAAGAACTTGGAAAGATTACACTGGCTGAAAGGCATATACATGGAGGACATCCACAAATAGGAGGAAATTAACTTGAAGCTGAGTGTCTAACTTCACTGACTCTCAGTGGCAGAGATAGAAGAAAAGCAAAGTTTTAGCAAGGAAGGGTCTGAAAGAAAATAAATTAAATATAGCTAATTATCAAGTACTGTTTAATTATCAAGTACTGTTTTTAGTAAGACAAGTGAAAAATACTCTTTTTTAGGTGGTAATTCCTATCTCTTAATGGAATCATCCATTCATTCAATAAATACTTATTGATTGCCTTTTATGTGCCAAGTCCTCATTTCTGTAGTGGAAATGTAACAATGAGCAGAGCAGACAATAATAGTAATAACAATAATAGCTAATATGGCAGGGACCAATAATATATTAATAATTGATAACTGGTGAATAAAATGTCAAAACTCAGTGTGCACTAGCATTCTCGTTGGGGGTTCATCCACTAACTATAACACAGCTAATCTACTTTGAAATTCTCCAGCTCTCCGGCTCTCTATCGAAAAAGCTGCTGTTGCTGAACCTGCTCTTATGGATCTATCCACCATGAGCATGGACTGATTCACTGTCCTGGGAAAGGCAACCAGAATTGAGAACATTATGACTTCTTCACTGTGATTTTTAAATTACTAGAACCAGTTCTTCTAACTCTACTTCTTTGTTTCCTACAACTCAAATACTGAAAGAGATCGTAAAATAAATGCCATCTAGGGGCACCTGGGTGGCTCAATCAGTTAAGCATCTGCCATCATGATCTCAGGGTCCTGGGATCAAGCCGAGTCAGGCTCCCTGCTCAGCCGGGCGTCTGCTTCTCCCTCTCCCGCTGCCCCTCCCCCTGGCTCGTATGTTCTCTCTATCTCAAAACGAATATATAAAATCTTTAAAAACAAACAAACTAAAACTCTCAAATCACTTGGCTTTTAAAAAATGCCATCTTAATACTGTTTTAACACAAAACAGGTGTTCTTTTCAGTTGTGTTTGCAATGGAATAAAACACAAGCATATATTAAGTTAATTTCCAGTGGTCAATTCATTGCACTTAAGATTTGTAAAAGTAAATGCTTTGGAGAACTCGAAAAAACACCTCTTCATCTTTTTAAACGTCAGTGTCCTCACAGTGATGGTGCTCTCAGTTGTTAGGAAATCTTTTGAGACAAGTGGGAGGGGAATGTGTGGGGGAGGGGGTAGAGTGATGCAAGATTTCTGAGTGTCAGGTGATTTCACAATTTGTTTTTCAACCTGTTTGGACTTCCAAAAAGAAAGACTCTCACATATCAACAGGCACATAAACTGAAGCTTAAAACACCAAAAACAAAAACACAGAGTTTCAAATATATGACATGTATATATTCCTATTATTTGATGGGATGCTCCAGAGAAACGTGAATTTTTCTCTGACAGATTTACTAGCTTGCTTCATCTGAACATTTGAACCATAAACAGTACCTAATGAGAACTTTCTGTCTTCTCCAAGGTCAAAGTTGGAACAAGTGTAGGGAATTCGGTTTTCCTTACTCGACAGTATTCATCATTCTTGTGCTCAGTATGCTCAAGAAAAATGCAAGCCTCTTATAGTTAGCACAAAGACGCAGCAAATTTTCAGGGCTAAAATATAAACTCATGAAACCAGGAGGCTGTAAATATATAGTTAACAACCTCTTATAGTCCCAGATTTAAAGTTGAAACTCTGTGTTCTTCATTGTGAAGAAAAAGTCAATGTAATTGTAAGCAAGAAAACCAATCCTTGTTCTCCTGTTCCACTCTTTTGAGCACCTGTGAGAACTTCGGCTGTTATTTAGCCATTAACCTACTCATACTTTCCAGGTTTCTGTGTTTTTCCACTTTCTGTTGAGCATTTCTGGACAGTACAGATTGCTCAGCGATAATAGGTACGTGAGGAAGGAAAAAAAATTCAAGTTCCAAAATGGGATTTAGAATAGCAACAATAAAACATAACTGTCTGGAAAGGAAAGCCTTGGAAGGCAGGTGTATCAAATAAAATCCGTGCTTGGTTTGGATCTGGAGATGTTTCAAATTTGTCCCTATTTAGCATTTATTTGGTAAGTAATAAGCCAGCTAACTTTTCTGTGACTCTTGATTTTTAAAAAAAGGTTAAAAGCAAATGAGGACATGAGTTTGTTTGTTTTTGTAATCTCTACATCCAACGTGGAGCTCTTAACCGCGACTACAAGATCAAGAGTCAAATTTCTCTTCCAACTGAGCCAGCCCAGTGACCTGACATGAGTCTATTATTTAAAGGAAATTTGGAAATTAAATATAAAGTGGCATTTATAAATTATATGGCAATAAAATGCAAATGTTTTGTTGCCAGATCCAGAAGCCTGAGACAAATCTTCACTACCATAACTGTAGTCTCACTACGTATTCTTCCAATACTCTCAAATTTTTCTGTCCTTTACTAAATCACATTGTATTCATGGGTACCACACACACGTTTATTTCATTCAAGTCCTAGTCAACTTTCCCGTATAGGTTAAGAATTACTCTCCCATTCAGCTGTGGCCTTCTCACAGCATTATAAGTCCTATGCATTTAACACTTCCGTACAGAAAAAGAACACACCACATTGGAATTGTGATGATGATATGATGAATCACATGTCAGTAGCAAGTTATTATATAAAGTTTGAAGCTTGTCAGAGCAGAAATGGTACCAAAAATAAAATCCCACCCCACCCCGCAAAACTCTTCTAATTCCCAGGGCCATCATTTTTAAATAAATCTTGCATGTCTTTCTTCCGTATCTCGCTAGTAGAAGAGTATTAACATTTGCAAAGTGTGCAGCTCATGACCAGGTAGTAACTTAAGCAAAGGAAGAAGTCTGGCTGGATCAGTGATTTGTCAGCAAGGCCTGAATCACAGGAGGTTGGTCTCTGGTGTATCCTCTTTGTCCAAAAAGTAGGAGGTGGTGGTCCACTGAGCCAGGAACTGCCTGGCAGGATCAACACCCTGGCTGGAGTTCAGGGTAGGCTGCAGTTTTTGGCTTTTGCTCTTGAACTAAAAGTTCAAGTGTGAAAACTGGGACTGAAGCCTCTTCTCTGCTGGAACCAGCATACCCCCAGTTCAGCCAGAAGTTAGTTTGAGGGTGTAGTGGCCCAGCATTCCAGGAGTGGCACATGGCAGAAGGAGGGGTGCCAGGGCTGGGTCCCAGCTGCAGAGCAGGGCTGGCCACACAGCCTCTACTTCATTAATATCCTGGATTTCTGGGCGCCCGGGCAGAGACGCTGTTGGGACAGGACCAAAATGTGACTTCCGTGCCGAGTCTATTATCTCCGCCAGGGTAGGCATGGATTTGAGAAGTCAGGCTGTGGCCTGCAGACTGCAGACCTCCTTCTCCACAGCGCACCGGATCCTTTTCCCTTTATGTCTTGTTGCATCCTTCTTAAGAGTAAAGAGCTCCTATTTCTCCCTTGTTCCTTTTGCATAACCAAATGCTTCTCCAACAGTGCTTTCCAAAGCTGTGCTCCTGAACCTGTCCCCTTAGAAGATTAACTTTGATGTTTACCTTCACGCAAATTGTGTTTTTAAAATTACAATGCAGACAATAATTAAGGGGAAAAAATCAGGACAGGACAGAGTTGTATAAATTGAAGGTAGAAGTCTACCTCAATGCCCTCTGCTAACCCCCGTCTCTGAAGGTAATAATCAATGGTAATAATTTGATGTGCTTTGATGGACCTTTCTCTAAATACATGCAAACATGTATGTATGTGTTTCCAAGAATTTGTGCTTTTTTTTTTTGTTTTGTTTTGGTTTGTTTTTACAAAAATAGTTTCTCAATGTTCTCTTTCTTCATTAAAAATGAGTGTGTGGATGGCAGTAGGGGGTGTAAATGAAACATGCCTTTCTCTCCCCCGCCCCCTTCACTGCATGGGCTGACTCTGTGTGATCTCATAGCGGGAGAGAGCTTTCTGGTGTGGCATTCAGGACCTGGGGCATGCTGCAGAGGTGCTGGCCACAGACACATACAACATCTGGTTTTCCGATACAAGTCATGCAGCCAAAACTCAGGTACTTCTGTCTTGGGGGCTAACACAGTCCAGGATCAGGCTGATTTTAACCAGCTACGAGGAAATATGTGAATAAGTTTGTGATACATTATTTAGCTGAAAATGTCAGTGATTTAAATGCAACAGAATTGGTATGAAATGTGCCAGTAGCTAAAATTTTGTGGTTCAATCCTGCACTGCTATGAGCACAAAAAGCAATTATGATATATATACAAAATGGTAGCCTGATCAGTTGTTCACATACACACAAAACAGTGCTTTCCACACATCCTAATTGCTTCTCTGTTAAGCAAAGTGTAACTGCAAATCCTAAAAGTATAGTATCCCCTTGTGTGATAGTTCCATTTCCTTATCAGGTAATACATGAAGAATATTGTTGCGAAGTGACTAAAAGAAAGTGACTTAAAGTGACTAAAACTTTCCCTATTTATAGGGAAAGTTAAGGTTAAGACACCACTTTCACAGAAGACAACTGCAAAGACTTAAGAGTTCATACTCCTGCATCTCTGTATGTAAATGAGTTACTATTTTAAGATAACGACTGGTTTTGTTTTGTTTTGTTTTTTTAAGATTTTACTTATTTATTTGAGAGAGAGAATGAGAGAGAGCCTGAGGAGAGAAGACCCGAGGGAGAAGCAGACTCCCAGTGGAGCTGAGAGCCCAATGCGGGACTCGATCCCAGGACTCCAGGATCATGACCTGAGCCACCCAGGCGCCCCTGTTTTTCTTTCTTGCGTTTCTCATTTGCCCACATCAACTTGTAGGTTAGAGGAAGGGAATGCCTCTGAGTAGGAGGGATAAACTGAAGTACTCAATAACTTTTCAGAAGGTTAAGGTAGACAAAATTGTCTTGAAAGCAGATACTACAAGAGAAGAAAGGATGATTTAAACTTCTTAAGACTTAGAGGCTGAAGGAACCATAGCACCACAGAGTTTCTTTTTTAAGCCACAGAGTGGATAAAATGGCTACTATTTCCCCAGCTTGAAGAAGAGAGAGATTCAAAGGGAGACCTGGTTATGGTGTATGTGCTGTCCCTGAGTAAGGGTAAGAGAAACCCCCTAAAACTTAGGAGGACTGGAGAGGGAGACTGTGGGGAGTTTTGCCTCTATTCTCAGAGGATAGACAGCCTGGACTCTAAGCTTTTCACAGCACACCAGGGAGAAGCTGGGTGTATGGACCTGAGGGGAGCCTCCGCCCCCATGGAGGGAAGGAGAGTGCCCACTGTTCTCAACCAACGTTTCTCAAGAGGAGCACTGACTTGGGGAGCCGAGAATAGCCAGGGGGCTCAAAGGGCCTGGGGTAGGATGAGGAGGATAAACACATGATCATGACACCTACACATTATGAACCGGGAGCATCAGCAGCAGAGGCCAGCGGGCCCAGTGGGGGTTTTACCTCAAGGCCAACAAGGGCAGAGGATGAGAGAAGACTAAGTGTTCCGTTCCCACCTGATGTCAGGGTGATACACATTCCTCACTCTTTTCTCCCTTCACTACCTCAGCACGAAAAGAGAGGAGGGGAGAAGACAGAGAAAGAGCAATTCTGCATTAAGCGAGAATTACTAAAAAATAAAACGAGATCTGAATGCACAAAATGCAGTTTTTCATGGGCAAGGCTCATGTGCCAGGCTAAGATCAGAGAGAAACAAAGCTACATATAGGCATATCTGATCCATGTCTGGAATTTTCACACCCACTATCTAGTCACACAGACATCCAGGCACCACTAAACAAGTATTTGTGTCTGTCTTTTTTTTTTAATAATAATATAGACCCTGAAGGTAAAAAGACCTGGGACTGAATCCTGTCTTGTCCCCTTAATAGCTTAATGACTGAACAAATTTCCTGATCCAAGATTTTGCTGCAGTAAACCAGGAAAAATAGTGTCTTGTAGGCTTGTTGTAAGGATTAAATGAGATACAAAGGTCTCCGCATATGGTAAGCCCTGAATAAATATATGAAGCCCTGAAAAAAATAAATGATCATGATAACAACAATAATTATTATGCATGTGCTCCTTTTGACTCTAAGTCTGCACTTCTCCTTGGCAAGATTTAGTTACCTGTTGTATACAAAGTATAGCACACCCAACTACTAATACTATAAATGCTTAGAGACTAAGGGGACATTCACGTAAAGGTCTTTAATGGCACTATTTAAGGTTAACCCCCTTTACACATCTATTTATGTTTATTTCATTTCCACTTTGTTCTCAGGGAGGGATATATGCTTTGAGGTTTGGGGAAATCTGAGGTAAAATCCCTTTTAAGCCAAGATAGAAGTCTAAACTTTAGATTTGGGGGGAACATCTATTCCCTAGCCCCTTACCTTATCCTTCTCCCCCTTCACTCTGGTGGGAGAATCATGGCCCAAAGCTTCATGTTTGGTTTTCTCTTTTCCAAGCTCATCGGAGGCACAGCACTCCTCAGCCTCACCGCAACACCCACTAAAGAGCATTACCTTGTACATGGCAGCCAGAGTCCCCTCTCAAATATTCAGCCTTGTAGTGGTTTTATTAATAGCCCTCATATAGCAACCAGGTATTTCCTGTACTTCAACACCTGTGAGGTGGTTGGCAGCAGTACCTTCAGCACTGTCTCTGGGGCTTCCTTCTGATCTGAGAGACTGCACTAGACAAAGCAACCAAGTTCTGGCCTAAGCATCCCACACCTGTCACTCAAGGGCGAGTGGGCAATCCTAATTCTATCCAGTAAAGCCCGCAGAAAATCCCATCCCCAGCAACACCTGGGAAAAAAACAGCACAGCCACATAGGCACAAGCAGCAGCCGTGCTGTGCTGTACTCAGCAGAAGAAACAGCATAAAGTCTTCGCCAGTTTCTTGGGTGGCCTCAAATAAAGCATCTAATTGCTTGACTCAGTTAACTTATCTTTAAGAGGAGGTTAATGATGTTGTGCCAGTTCGCCTCAAAGGGGTATTATCTAAAGCTAAAGACTGCACTGTTGAAGAACCCAGTACTATGTAAATGCTGTGATTATCAGTAACCAGCACTGGTTTCATTCAGATGGTGAATCAGTTTGTTTACTGTCACCATTACCTATATTAATACAAACAGTGGAAAAGAGCATTTTCACCACCAGCCTCTAGATTTTAAGGTGAGGCAGACCTCCCATTCGTTCACTTTGGTCTCTGAGTCTTTCTCCTAGATCCTGAAACGAACCTTTTCCAACAGAGAGGAGCTTCTAACCTAACCAAGTGTACAGTTTAGAGACTTGGTGAGATAAAAGCAGGCAAATTTAAGTTGGCCTGATGTCAGCTGAATTACTGGGCCTCCCTCCTCCCACAGATGTTTTACTTCATCTAATTATATTGTGGAAGAGTCATACATATATATCAACATTTGGCAAATACTTTATTAACAGAACTGTGGTTTCTTATAATTATTAAGAATAAATGTCCTTTGGCATAGGAGCACATCATCAGAGTATCTAGAAGTTCCTGTGTGACTCATTCTCCAGTCACACTTAGGAAAACATACGTTGTATATACTTGTGGAATAGATACATACAAAGTTGCAAGTTGTCACTTTTAACTCTAAAGGCAACTCACTGACATCTGAAGCCACAGGAAAGATTGTTTTTTGCCAATTCCTCAAGTTTCCTCAGGGTCGATGGAACTGCTGAGGAGACTTCAAAGCAAGTCCTGGTCTACTGGGAAAAGAGCCAGCTTTGGCTCTCATCTGGCTGTGGAAAAATCCCAGAGTAGATCTAGGAATATCCTAGATATTCCTAGTGTTGAGATAATCACCATCATCATCCAGCTGTGTAGATCCTGCCCTTCTGTGTTGTTCCTTTCTCACTGAGGACTCTGGGGAAGGCCTTTATTGTGTTAATGCTAGCCTCACTGACTGCAGACCTGGGAGATAAGAAGGCTGAGTGGGTTCCACGTGTGGCCTCACAGTGCACCCAGCAATATCATTTCATGGGGCATATTCAAGGGACAGAGGATAATCAAAGCCCTAGAATTCCTCTCCTGACTTTGTGTCCCAAAGTACCTTGCAAACTCCTTCAAGTAGAGGTCCATGGCTATTCCCATGTGTATTTTGTGGGCTATGCTTTAGAGATTCTCCCTGCCTGAAGAAAAGCAGATTGGTTCTGGGATGATTCAAATCACAATTTGAATTAGAGCATGGTGTCAAGTTTTGGAAATAGAAATCAAGTGAACTGTGTCATATTTCCATGTTGTCAGTCTGGTTGAGAAGGAATATACTTTATATTCTTCTACTCTTCTCAGTAAACTGCCTACAAAGACTGGTTCATATATTCTAACAACTGCCACCTCTCGTACCCAAGTGTATTTCCACAATTATGTTACTGGGATTTTTATCAGGTACTTGCCCTCCCCCGCTTTTTTTGGCCATTTGATTGTGAAACTAACTGTGGTCTCCTAAATTGTAGACTACCGGTCTTAAATACTGACAAAGTTCAGGACACACTATCCCAAAACAGGACATTGAGGCATGTTGAATTTGAAAAACAGCACATGTAGGAAGGACTCTCTGACCTTCCCCTAAGGCAGGTCATAAAACCCTCTGTGAAGGATGACCTCCTCATCCCCAGAGGAAAGATCTTTATCTTCAAGAAGGGGAGAGGAATCCCAATGAACAGGTCTTGCTGTTTCCCCCAATTTACCACACAAAGCTCATGCTCTTTTTTGTCCTATCCCATTTTCCCATGACCTTCCATCCTTTGTCAAACCTAACCTAAAATCACCCAGGTCTGATGTCTTCAGGCCTGATCATTTCCTTATGAAGGCTCCCAAGCCACATGAAGCTTATAATAAATAAATGTGTATGGTTTTCTCTTCTTCCTCACTCTTTTGTTACAGGTCCCCAGCTGAGAACTTAGAAGTGAAGTAAAAGCTATTTTTCCTCCTTACATCACAAAGTGGTAGGCAGGTAACAAGTTGTGAACAGCAGCCAAGAACGGGGTAATTTCTGGAGGATGAGAACAGTAGTCAACACTGGGTTAAGTATTAATCGTCAAGGAGTTCATAGCAGAGAGATGGACAGTACTACTCTCAGAAGTAAAACCTCTTCCATCTCAGAAGTCTCCCAGTAGTTGCTCTTACACATTAGAATTGGCCCCATGGTGTTTATTGTTTCTCCTATATTGTTTCTCCTATTGTTTCACCAATAGATGTGGAGGTATTGGCGTATTATAGCTAGAAAGTTTTTAATAATCAGTGAGTAATAAGTAAGGTTTAATGAAGCCTTGTATCATCACATTACTAATCACAATGGCAGAGGTTTTCATGTTCTTGTTAGGTTTAAACTTTCTGTATTCAACTTTTATTTATTTTTTTGAGATTTACTTTTTAACAGAGAGAGAGATATAGCTAGAGAGGGAACACAGCAGGGGGGAGTGGGAGAGAGAAGCAGGCTTCCCATCTAGCAGGGAGCCTGATACGGGGCTCCATCCCAGGACCCTGGGATCATGACCCAATGACCCGTTAAGGCAGATGCTTAATGACCGAGCCACCCAGGTGCCCCTGTATCCAACTTTTAAAGATTTTTTTTTTTTTTTTTTAATTTGACAGAGATCACAAGTAGGCAGAGAGGCAGGCTGAAAGAGAGAGAGGAAGAAGCAGGCTCCCTGCCGAGCAGAGAGCCCAATGTGGGACTCGATCCCAGGACTCTGGGATCATGACCTGAGCCGAAGGCAGCGGCTTAACCCACTGAGCCACCCAGGCGCCCCTGTATCCAACTTTTAAAGATGAATATTTTTTTTTAAGAGGAAAAAATTTTCAAAGTCTGTTACTCTGTGGACTATCACAGATCTCTGAATCAGAGCACTATCTATTAGGAAATGTTCTCTCTATCCCCACATTCATGGGTAATCTCATGCGAACTGTTAGCTTGGTAAAATAAGGAAACCATCTGTGGTGTGTATGTTGTTTTAGACATAGCTGACATATAGTGTTTATATTAGTTTCAGGTGTACAGCATAATGATTCTGTTTGTTGGTACCTGCCTTTTCACTGACTTCTGCTTAAAGCTGATATAGCACAGAAAGCAAGACTTTTCCAAACAAGAAGATAAACTCACTTCTTTATTCAGCAAACACAACCAACTATATTCATTACTGAATTCTTTCTGGTACTGTATACTCATTGAAATAAGCTAGAACAACCCCATCCTGAATATTCTTTGATAAAATAGACACTTATAGCATTATCATAAGGGAAAGAGAGCTGATATTGGAATCCAGACCTACCTCTACCTAAATTCCTAGATATCAAGTTCTGAGCAAAATATCTAACTTTCTTCATTCATGGCCTCTCTACAAATGAAGGGTGTAGAAATGAGGCAGAATAGCGATGTGATTAAGATCTCAGGCTTTGCAGGACAGGCCTGCATTCCAATCCAGTTCTATTCTGGGGCTTGTTAGTTGAGTACCCTTGGGCAAGTTACTTAAACTTCTTGTATCTTAGTTTCCTTATCTATGAAAGAGGAATAACACTACCTCACCTCATGAAGTTGTTGCTACAAAAATTAAATAAAAGGATGTCCACAGTGCTTACTTTTAATTATTAGTTCAGTAACTGGTTCTTAACAATACTCAGTAAATCTGGTTTTAAAAAAGAAATGGTGCAAGAACTTTTGGGATCATGAGGCATAAAGCTCTTCATTTTTTACTTGAGAAATGGAGACCCAGACATCAAGGATCTTGTCCAAGGTCACTGAACCCACATGCTTGTGATACATATTTCCAAAGCTTTTATGAGTTCTGTGCTGTAGTCAGAGTCTATCTTTTTGTGACCTAATCTCCTATTTACTAAATATATGGACTATTAAACTAGGTGATCAAGTTACTGTCCATGTAAAATCACCAGTAATTACACTGCTGTTTGTTGAGGCCCTTCTGTGTTCAGGGCATGCTGCCGGAGAGTGTGGGTGTTATAATGGGCATATGGGCATATGGGCATATGTCTCTGGTCTCAAAAGCATTTACAGTTGAGTTGGAGAGACATTTATGAGACATGTAAACTACTGGGATAGCCACAAGTGTTCTAAGAGTTGGACATGGGCTGTGAACACACATTATAAGGTCCTACAGACAGTGAGCTCCATTTTGACCTGGCTGTCAGTGGTTGGCTTCACAGAGAAAATGGCACTTTTCCTCTATGTTAAGATTAAACTGGATTGGAATACACAGAGAGGAGAGGGAAGGACATCACGTTTCTTGCAAAGCCTGTAAAGTACAGAGGTAGAAAAGGGCACCGTTAAGTGCGGGGGCATTCAGCGAAATGCACTCACTCAATCATTTCTTATTCTGACCTTGTCTTCTCAGTGTGTTCTATTTCTACAAATGGCAGTGGGTGTTTTCATGTGTGTGTGTATGTGTGTTTGCACACACGTTAACACATGAGTCTTGAACTCCTGACTTTAAATACTGGCCAGGAAAGCACCAAGTACTTCTGACTCCCCGAAGTTCAACAGCCAGAAAGGCAGAGATGTCATCTTTGAGCTTGCATGCTCTTGACTCTCACTCCAATCTATCAGCTCATTCTGGCTCTTCTACCTCCAGCATATTTCTCAGATTCCTCCTCTTTCTCTTTTTTTCCACGGATAGTCACCCATCCCAGTATCAGCCTTCATTACCCATTGTTGTACCTATGCTACAGGTGCCCCCATTCCATTCCTGGCCCCTGCGACACATTCTCCACACAGCAGTTTTCTAGCAATACAAATCTTACCATGGAAGCCCCAGCTGAAAATGTGTCAGTGACCACCAATTTTACTAAGCATATAATCCAAACTGTTTGTTTCAGCCTTCAAGGCTCTGCAGGATGTGGCTTCCTTATTCTTCAGACTTCATGTCAGGCGACCCATCCCCTCCTTGGCTTGCTGTTCTTTGAAAGGCCAAGGTACTTCCCAACTCAAGGTCTCTGTGCTTGCTCTGCCCTTTGCTTGAAACATTACTCCCCCATTTTGTGCAACCTGCTTACCTTTCACACTTCAGCTTAAATGTTACCTAGGTAGAGAGGCTTTCTTTGATCTAACTATGTAAACAAATCCCCTCTGCTATTCTCTCAGATTGTACCTTAGGAGTTTTCTTTTCTAGCACTTACCATTTCTTTAGAAATACATAGCAAAATTTTCTCGTTGCTTAACTCTTTAAATGTTTGTTTTCCCTACCAGAACATAACCTCCATGATCAGGCTTGGTCTGCCTTGTTCATTTTTCAGCCTCCAGAAACTCCTACTGAAAATTTCAGAGATTAGTGAATGGATTTACAAAAGGAAATAAATGGAAAGCCATTATAGCAAGTAAGTCTCACAGAAGCAGCTGCTTTAGTGATAGCATTCACCCTGGAGTCTGTAAACAGGAGACTACAGGTGTTTACAAAGCAGTTGCTGTATTTGGGGGGCAATTCTAAAAGAAATATACCATTATTGCAAGAGAATGACTATTACCTTTTATGAGGAGGGGACTCAGAGCTTGGAAAGGCTGAAGGGAGACTGGTTACTAACCGCTAAGCTCATTGGCTTCACATCTGGAAAGAAACAAATTTGTTTTCAGAAACTAACAAATTGGGGAACCTGGGTGGCTCAGTGGGTTAAGCGCCTCGGCCTTCAGCTCAGGTAGTGATCTCAGGGTCCTGGAATCGAGCACCGCCCTGCCTCAGGCTCTCTGCTCAGTGGGGACTCTGCTTCCCTCTCTCTCGCTGCCTGCTTCTCTGCCTATTTGTTATCTCTGTGTGTCAAATAAATAAATAAAATCTTTAAAAAAATAACTAACATATTACTACATGGCGAGGGAATTTCTCTATGTATTAAAGGACAAATGTTATATTCTCTCCATCTAGTGACTGCTATCCTCTTGTTAACTTGCTCTCTCTGATGACAGAAGAAAAGAGCTCTTGCCTAGCTACTTTACATCACTTACTATTTATCTGGCCAACTGATGATTACAGACATTCCCTTGATTTCAACTTCCCTTATTTCTCTTCCAGCTTTCCTCTCATAATCAAAGGCCACTAAATACTTGTCCAGAAGTTTTACAATCTTACCAAACGCTCTTGCCCAAGGTCAGTGAACCAATGTGTCTGTAATACATATTCCCAAAGCTTTTATTAGTGCTGTGATCTGGACAAAATACTATATCCTTGTGACCTAATCAATCAAGTTCAATAACAAGTGACAACAGGATACAATATTTCATTTACTGAGGGATTTTTTTCAAATGTGCCTGGCATTACGCTAAACCTTTTACAGGCATCATCTCTTCTAATCCTGCCTGCATGGATTTAGTAATTATAATAATTATAATCTCCTTTTCACAGAGGAGGAAACTGAGGCCTAGTGAAGCTAAGAAACTAGCCCAAGTTCACACTATTATAAAGGAACCTGGGTTTCAAACTCAACTTTGAACCTATAAAGTGCCAAAGCAGTATCAATATGCATCAGCTAATAAAGCAAATCAGAATCAAGCATATTTTTTAACATCACGTGATGTACACAATTAGCTAAGCTTTTAAATATTTTATACAGGAATATTCTACCATATCCATTCTCTGTTTCTGGTTATCAACAGTTCAAGTGTATTAGGTTCCATTTTTGCTCTATAGAACTCATTTTGCTTTTCTGGCCTCTCAGCAATTATTTTCATGTTTCCTTGTTTTATTTGATTGGTTGCTTTTCCCTTCTTACAAAAAATAGGGCAGCCATGCTTCTCTGTAACTTTGGTGGGTCAGTGCAACCTCTAATTCCTTCAGCCTCCTCCTCTCCAAGAAAAGCTGTCAAAATACAGGAACTCTCAAATGTCTTGCATCATCTCACACAAACACAGGGATGAAGAGGGATATAAATCTCCTGAAGCAGAACAACTGGCAACAGCTGGCACAACTCTAAAGACGCCATCTGACTCGGTCTTGAACGAAAGTCAGCCTCAAAATCAGAATTACCCCACCTATACCAGGACCATCTCACTAACTAGCCACACTTCATGACATAACACCTGCTATCGCTGTTCAGCAAAGATAGGAGCCTTACCCTTAATATTTTGTAAGTAAGACCAACAAAGTATCCTTTGTACCTCAGGACAACTGGGTATTCGTTAAGGTACAAGGCCTACAAAGAAGTGGCTCCCCTATTCTTTGGTAACCCACAACTCATGATTAAAGAACATGTTTCCAGTGTTTAGAATAATTGTAAGGAAAGGTGACTGGACAGAACAGCAAGAATCTGGAGGTTTGCTTTGTATTGTGAACTCACAAGAGGCAAATCAGAACAGAGTTCCTACAACTCCCCCCCCACCCCCAGTTACCCAGCATTCAAAGCTACAACTGGAACCACATTACAATAATTTTAGACCCCAAAGCAGTGTGATGACTTGATGCATAATTTTCAACACATGGCTTATTAATCCATTCTTCCTGCGCTTCGTTTCAAATACTGGAAACTATAAAAAGAGCTGCGTGTCACTCCCCTACCAGGGGGGTAAAAAAAGGAAAGAAAGAAACGAAAAGCCTAACAGACACGGAAAAAAGGCAAGGGCAACTGGAAGCTCAGTTTTGAGGAAACACATGGGACTGAAGCATCCGACGCAACTCTGTAACCAACTGTCACATGTGACACCCCCCCTCCCCCGCCCTGCGCAATCCTGGTTGTCACCAGGCTGGGGAGAGGAGGCCGTGCTCCCAGGCAAGTGTGCAGCGGCTGGGGCCCTGCGGGGCGGGGGAGCTGACGCCACTCACGGAGCGGGGAGGGTCTTCCAGGAAGCCGCAGGCTCGGCTGACTGCCGGGCTGCGGGTCGGGATCCGGGCCGCGCCGCCTGGGCCGGCACGTAGCGCCCAGCGTGACTCAGCGCTGACTCACCGCGCTCGCTGCCAGTGGATTTCCCCGTCAGCGGCTCCCGCTTGCCTGTCCTCGCCGCCGCCTGCTCCGCGAGCCCTTTCCTGCTCTCCAGGCCAGTCCCTGCGATTTCGGCAGAGCAGCGGGGCCGACTTTACCGCCTTTGAATCCCGACCAAAGCAGGGAAGTGACTAGCTTTGTTTTCTTTGACTTTAAGAGCTCAATGGCCCACTAATCAAATTCTTCATCAAAGGCCTGTTGGAGCATATCCCTAACATAGATCGTCCTTCCTCGGTGACTTAAAGATGACCTCCGCTCAGAGTTTGCTCCTGTCGTCCTAAGCCTGCATCTTATTTTTATCCCACATTTTCTTAGGTTATCTTTTCAATATATTTGGTAACTAGTCTTGGCACAAACCCACAAGGGCAGTGACGCAAATCAGGTTGAAACTTGGCATGATGTGTGGGCTTGAGTGACTTACTGTAAAAACCAGGGAACGCTTCATAAAGACGTTACTATGAGCCATCTCAGTTGCTGATTAGATGCCCTGCTCAGTTTCATCTGTCACTACCATCTCTGCAAGATACCAGGACAGACTGTTAAAAATGCAGACTCTTGAGCAGTCATACTTATTCTTCCTCTCCAGGATTCCACAAGGAAAGCAACAGTACAGCACAATTTCTCCAACTGCAGCTCTTGGACCATGTATGGAGAGTGGCTAGGGGGATGTGGCCACAGTGCAGGTTCTTAGACCCCTGCTCCAAACTACAGACTGGAAACCATTTGTTTGTTTGAGGGTTATTTGGAAAGATTTTTATTCATTCATTTGTGAAAAAGTGAGAGAGAGAAAGTGTGAGCACAAGCAGGATGAGTGGCAGGCAGAGGGAGAAGCAGGCTCTAAGCAGGCTCCGCACTGAGCAAGGAGCCTGATGGAGGACAGGATCTCAGGACCCTGGGATCATGACCTGAGCCTAAGGCAGATGTTTAAGCAATTGAGCCACCCAGGTGTCCCTGGAAATCGATTTCAATGAGCAGCCCATCAGAGATGCCTATGTACGCTGAAGTTCAAAAACTACTAGCCAGAGGATGACAGTGTGAGACATTATCCTGTGAAGATGCTAGGCAACATTCTCACAGTGGAGAACACCTTGTTCTAAAGTTGATTTTGAAGTTCTGATACTAGACAACCCAATTTCTAAAACTGGTTTTACATACAATTTTGCTTAACTGTATATTAATACAGATACATTCTTTTCCTTTTTAATTAGACATTTGGCTATGCAATGAAATGTAGTACCTACGGAGTAAATTTTATTACAGACCTGTTATTTCCTAAACCTGACTTTGCATCAGAATTAGCTACAGAGCCCTTTAACACTAATTCCTGGACCATACCTCATGCCTAAAGAAACATCATCTCTGAAGATGAGACCTAAGAACTGGCAATTTGAAAATCTCTGAAAAGTTAGGTCTCTGGACCTTAGCAAATGACCCCTCTTCCCAAGTACAAGAGAAACTTCATTAATTTCATGATAATTGGCTTGTATTGTTCTTTTATGGTGCCCACTCATCTCTGCCTGCACTGTTTCCTTTTGAAATCACAACTGAAAAAATAAAATGAAAAGTGACTACATAGGATACCAACTTAGTATTATACTGCTAAATGTATGTCTTTAGAAAACAAATTTGAAACCTTTTTTTTCTATTTTTTTGTTTGTTTGTTTTTAGACAGGAGCTGTTGGGAGATTGGAGAATAATCTAGGAATCTATTTTGAAAATTTCCCTATTCTTCTTCCCTGGGATATTTTACTTGTTTACCATTTTCTTTTCATCTCATTGGGTAAGTTTCCCCCACTTTATCCCTGTTAGCATTGTGGCAGAAAACCTAGATGTGACACATATCTGACAAGAGACCTCTCCTTGCTGACTCTTCTCCAAGTATGGTCTTTGAACCAGAAACATGGACATCACCTGGAAACTTCTAAGAAATGCAGACTCTCAGGCTCCACCAGAACTACCATATTAGAATTAACAATTTAGCAAGATCTCCCAGGTGATTTTGTGTATATAAAATAATATTGGAACTACTGGTTTGTAGTAATGGTAACAATCTGAGGCTGATGGAATTTAAAAAAGAGGAAACAGGAAGTGGGCATGAGTTAGTTTCCTGGGGCTGCCAGAGCAGAGGTCCACAAACTAGGTGACTTACAACAGAAATTTTCTTCCACAAGTTCTGGAGGCTAGTAGTCCACCAAAATCAAGATAGATAGAACCATTTGTTCTATCAGTGGTACTGGTTAAGACAAAATTCTACCGTGATATTACCATAAAAGCCCTAAAATTTAAAAAAAAAAAAAAATTACAGCTTAAACTATAACCACAATGAGAGGCAAACTGGTAATATCTTGGGATCAGGGTAAGAAAATGAAGGGAATCCTTAAAACATCAGGAAGAGGTAAGAATAGGACCAGAGAGGCAGCTCCAAGATAGTAATGTCTTTTTAAAAGCTCTTGACTGTAGCAGACATTTGTTTCTGTTAGCCCAGCATCGGTTCTCCCTCTTTCCTCTAAAGAAAACTCTCATCATACTCACTAGCATTTTAGTGCAGGGCATCAACCAGTTTCCCTTCCCCCTTCCTCCCAAGGGTGAAACACATGACTCTTTAATTTCTGTCCTGCACATCTAAATCTGGGTGAGTCCCAAAAATGCAGAGAGTGGCTGAAGCAGTCATTTCAGTAGTCATGCTGGAAGACACTAACCAGATGTGTCAGTCTGTCCACTGAGAATATCACAGTAACCCTAGCTGCTGTCCTCCCCAAGTCCCACTTATTTAACTTCTTTTGTTCTCAGAGCTACCCAGTGTCTTTCCAAATGGTTTTCATTAGTTTCAAAGTCTAACATTTTTAATGTTTATTTTTAACTTACCATTTTAGACTATTTCTTATTATTTATTATAATTTAGTGTTAGTTATTTTAATGGAGCCAAGAGTTTGCCCCAGTTGGTTTCTATTGCTTATAACAAAGGAGCCTGACTGTTACGAAATTATTGATGGGGAGAACACATATTGCCCACAGTCACCCCACTAAAACAACCTGACTATAATCTGCATCCATGACAAACAGGACTCTTGAAATATAGCAAAGGCCTTTTCAGTTTGTTTTTTCAATTGAATTTACCAGCTATCATTATGCCCTGTACTTCAAACTGAGTCATTCTTCCCTTCTGAGCCACCCAAATTGCCAGGGGGCGCACAAGAGAGAATCACTTTTGTTACGCTGCTTGTGGACACCAATAATCATCTTTATGTTGCCTCCAATTCCTCATTGTGGTTTTCATGATATTTGCATTATTAAGGAGATTAAAGGAAAGTACTCCAAAGTTTCTCATTAGAGCTATTTTACCAGGGGGCTAATTGGCAAAAAGAAAGTCCCTATGATGCCAGACTAAGTTTGATTTTTTTCTTTTCAAGCAAAGATTAGCCTAAAGCCTTCATCCTGGCCAACACGAAAATGTTGTCTTTTGAACTCCACTGATAAAATTTAATGTGATCAAGGTATATCAGCTTCTCAAAATCCATACTCCCTATTCTCCTCAATCTCCCTTCACATTAATTTCCTTAATTTTATCTTCTGCCAGTGGTTGCATGGTGGATATGGTTTCATTTGGCTAGAGTAGGAAGCATATAAGGAAGAGTAAACCAAAAAAAGTGGTTGTTTTGAAATTATAGTGAATCATGAATGTCATAGTGAGGACTTTCTACTTAAATTTTTTTTTTTTTAAAGATTTACTTATTTCAGAGAGACAGAGAGAGAAAGAGCAGGCCCACCCAAGTAGACTCCTGACTGAGCATCTGAGCCAGAAGGGGAGCTCCATCCTGTAACCATCAGATCATGACCTGAGCCTAAATCAAGAGTCAAACCCTTAACCTAATGAGACACCCAGGTGCCCCTTAAATATAATTCTTTAATTTTTTTTTTTAAGATTTATTTATTTGAGAGAGAGAGGGCTTGCCCAGGTGAGCACGGGGAGAAGGCTGCAGGGAGAGACAGAAAAAGTCTTAAGTAGACTCCATGCTGAGCATGAGCCTTACTGGGGACTCAGTCTCGCAACCCTGAGATCAGAACCTGAGCCAAAACCAAGAGTCCGACACTTAACCAACTGCACTGCCCAGGTGCCCCTCTTGAATGTTTCTGATCAAGATAAAGAAGTGACACTTATCAACTGCATATTACACACCTGGAGCTATCTTATCCATTGATAGGTGAAGATTTAGCCTTCTGAAATGCACCTAAGAATTTAAGTAAAATATTTAAGCCTCAGGAGATTTCTTTTTTTTAATAGAGGACTTTTTTAAAGATTTTATTTATTTATTTGACAGAGACAGAGTGAGAGAGGGAAAACAAGCAGTGGGAGTGGGAGACGGAGAAACAGGCTTCCCACTGATCAGGGAGCCGAATGTGGGGCTCGATCCCAGGACCTCTCAACAACTGAGCCACTCAGGTGCCCCAGATATTTTTGAAATCAGTGACAGACAATATGAATATCTACTTTGTTAAAAGAGGATATATGCTCCCTGTCATTCTCCTCTCTTTCTTTCTTTCTCTTTTTATCTGTCAAATTCTGTCCTCTGAGCATTACCCTTTTAAACCATACTGGGATTGATAATATTCATATATATCTCAACTGTTCTGGAGTTTGTCTACAGGTTTAACACTGAAATTAAAAAAAAACTGGTATTACTAAGACTATATGAATATTCTTCATGGCAGAATGTAGTATAGTCATGATTACATGTCTTTTTCTATACTCTGTTTTTCATAAAGTTTTTAATTGTCCCTCTCTCTTTTTTTTTTTCATTATCTCCCATGATTTCTTCCAAAATTCTCATACTACCTGGTCAATGAAGACTTCTTTTTCTAGGAGATTTCCAGTCCCTGCTACCCCTCCAGCCTCTAAACCAACTGCACTCCAGGCCTGTGGAGCAGTTATCGCTGAGACTGCCTGCACTGCAATACTAGGTGAGAGACTGTTTCTCAATCTCTTTGTCCCTAACATATTCCCTCATGCTCCAGCATCTTTTAAAGACAGAATACCTGGGAAATAAACACACTAATTCTTATATTCCTGGAAATGTTTTTATTCTGCTTTTACATTTATTTGATATTTAAGCTGGGTATAGAATTCTTGGTGAAAATCACTTTCTATCAAAAGGTCTGACAGCATTCCTCCATTGTCTTCTGCCAGTACTGAAGAAGAAAAATGAGATAAAAGCCTGAATCTCACTCAATCTTTTATTTCCTTTTCACTCATCTTGAATTTCTTCTATTCTAAGCTTTCTATATTTTGACAGTGTTGTTCCTAGATATAGGCATTTTTTCATTTATTCTACTTATCACTTAGCAGAAAACTTTCTGAGAACTCAAGGCTTCCTTACGCTCTCTATTTTTTCTGTATTTCCTTTCTCCATTTTCTCTGACTTCTTCTGAAAATGTGGGTAATCAGATCTTGGATATCTAGGACAACTGTTTTTCTTATAGCTCTTCTACCTGGTTTTTTTGATTCTTTGCACTATATTTTCAGCAACTTCCTTAATTTTATCTTCTCATCCTTCTATATACATTTTCATATTGGGAAGTATGTATTTAGTTTCCGAGGATTCTTACTTAGTATCTGATTATTCTTTTATTATAACTAATCCTATCTGCTTGAATTTCTCTGACAAACTTATTAGGACTTCTCATTTGTTTAAGAATTCTTTGTTCCAGGGCACCTGGGTGGCTCAGTGGGTTAAGCCTCTGCCTTCGGCTCAGGTCATGATCTAAGGCTCCTCGGATCGAGCCCTGCATCGGGCTCTCTGCTCAGCGTAGAGCCTGCTTCCCCCTCTCTCTGCCTGCCTCTCTGCCTACTTGTGATCTCTGCCTGTCAAATAAATAAATAAAATCTTAAAAAAAAAAAAAAGAATTCTTTGTTCCTTGACTTGTTTGTATTTCCTTATTCCATGCTTATATCTATTTCCTGATGCATTTAAAGTGTCTAGGTTGTGTTTTTATATTTATAAAGAGGCTGCCTTCCAGGTCAGGTCATGATCCCAGACTCCTGGGATTGAGTCAAGCTCCCTGCTCAGCAGGGAGTTTGCTTCTCCTTCTGCTGCTTACCCACTTGTGTGCTCTTGTGCTCTCTCTCTCAAATAAATAAAATCTTTAAAAACAATTATTTAAAAAAAAAAAAGCACAGATGCCTGGATTCTACCTAGGGATTATGATTTAGCACCTCTAGGATGGATCTAGATATCTCTATTTCTTTTTCTAATACCTTCCCCAGCTTTTGTATACAACCAGTACTGAGCACCACCAAGTTACTAGGGCTTAGGAAAGAGGTAATTTACAAGACAAAGCAGAGGTAGGATCCTCATGACCTGGCAAATGCCTGGTTATGGGGAGAAGAAAAAGAATGGAATCAAAAACAACTGCCAGTTTTTAACCTTGAGTGACTTCAAAAGTGACTGAAATTACCATAAGTTGGGAAGAGATAAGTAGTACTTCCTTCTTGATTTCTCCTTAACAGATACTGTAATAAATGCCACCCCTATGAAATATATATATATATATATATATTTTTTTTTTTTTTAAGATTTTATTTTTTTGACAGAGAGAGATCACAAGTAGGCAGAGGCAGGTAGAGATGGGGGGGCGGGGAGCAGGCTCCCTGCTGAGCAGAGAGCCCGATGCGGGGCTCGATCCCATGACCCTGGGATCATGACCTGAGCCGAAGGCAGAGGCTTTAATCCACTGAGCCACCCAGGCACCCCCCACCCCTATGAATATTACCAAGGAGCTCCTTATGTGGAAAAATCACTAATAGGGATGTTAGATTACAATAAAATAATGAATAAATAGATGTGTAAATATATTCTCAGGCTGGAGAACTAGTATTTATATGTACAACATAAATAACTATCCACTTTTGACCATTTATGAAGGTATTAAAAGATTTGCATACAGCATTCCAAACTGAATGTGAGTTATCTACTAGCAGAGAATTCCTGGTTTTCTTTCAACCAAGTGTCTTAACTTCTCAAATGTAAAAGAGCAAAATTCAAATATACAATACATCTTGTGCTTAATGTATGTGAACACAAAAGTGCAAAAAAACCTCAGTATCTACAACTCTTGAAGTAGTGATGCAACATGGGGGCTTAAGTGGGTAGGAGAAGAATCAATGAAACAAGATGGGATTGGGAGGGAGACAAATCATAAGGGCTTATATTCTTATAAAATATTGTTCACACAAGTTCACTTTCTATTAATAGTACAGCATGATGACTCATTTTGTACATTTAGAGTCTATTGAGGATTTTTAGATCTGTAATACCTGTGGTAACCAATAGCTCCTTCACATTACAGCAACTATTTGGGGAGCAAAAAGTTCTTCGAAAATACTGATTTTTTTTTCTTTTTAAAGATAAAGGTATAATTTATATGCAGTAATTTTAGTCTTTTCAATGCAAAATTCTGTAAATTTTGACAAACATATACTCATATAACCATAATCAAATAAAAGTAATTCACCACTCCTCAAATTCCCTCTATACTCATTTGAAGTCAGATCCTAATCTCCCAAACCTCTGGCAACAACTGATCTGTTTCCTCTTTATTTTTCCCCTCTCCAGATTGCCATGTAAATGTTATCAAGGAGTATATAGCCCTTTAAATTTGGTTTCTTTCATTTAGCATAATGCATGTAAGATTCATCCATTTTCTTCCATGTACCATGAGTTTGTTCCTTTCATTGCTCATAATATTCTATTATATAGATGCACCACAGTTAATTTATCCAAATAATGATATTTAACCACTGACCAATAACTTTATTTGGTTGAAGAAATGGTTTCATGACTATTAAATTGTGCTATTTATCACAAAAAGGGAAAAATTAGATAAATCCCCTTTTGCCTTGAATTCTTTAGTATTTGACTGTATGTTAGGTATAACTATTTCAACCAAATTTTTTATATAACTGAAAAAAAACCAGACATTTATTATATCTTTAATTGTGGGTATACATTTGAAGCAGGTGTTCTAATTTAAGGGTTTTATCTTTTTTTAATTTGATAAATAAAAATACATTTATTACTATAAACTTCCAGATATACAGCTTTGGCCACTGTTTATAAGTTTTGTTATTAGCAGAGTATTTGTTAATTTACAAATCATTTGTATTAGCCATTTTTCTTTTTTTTCTATTTATGTTTACTAACATAATATATTATTTGCCCCAAGGGTACAGTTCTGTGAATCATCAGGCTTACACATTTCACAGCACTCACCATAGCACATACCCTCACCAATGTCCATATTGAAGGGTTTTCTTTTCCTAGGATGGAAATGACAACATATACTATTACTATTGCTGGTAACACCAGAGAATGTTTTGCTTAAACTTCTGAAGGCAAATACTACATGAAGGCCCTAATCAACCCAGATCTCTGAAATGGCTCACTTCCCACTGCAACCCTGTTAATCTTTTAGCCCATGGAGGCAACAGGTGGGTTAGCAAACAGCTAATAGAAGGACAACTGCTGTCCTTCAGGATCAGTGCCAATGGAAAAAAAGTGACCTGAAATACAGATCTTAGGCTTGACATGATGAAAATCTAATGCCACAGCTGCTGTCTCTCACAACTGTCACTCATCATGGTTTCTTTTTAATGTTTTTTAATTGAAATATAATTGGCATACACTATTAATTTCAGGGGTACAGCATAAAGATTCAATATTTGTATGTATTGTAAAATGATCACTGCAGTAAGTCTAGTTACCATCTGTCACCATAGTTACACAGGTTTTGTTTTTTTTCTAAGAGAACTTTCTAGACCCACTCAGAAACTTTCAAGTATGCAATACATTAATGACAATAGTCACAATGCTGTACATTACACCCCCACGACTTACTAACTGGAAGTTGGTACCTCATGATCCCCTTACCCATTTCACTCATACCCTTCCCAATCTGTTCAGTGAAGTTTGTTTTGGTTTTTTGTTTTATGTGCCACATATAGTTAAATCATATGGTACTGGTCTTTGATTTTTTGTTTCACTTAGCATGATATACTCAAGGTCCATCGAGATTGTCACAAACAGCAATATTACATTCTTTTTTTATGACTGGGTCGTATTCCACTATATATATATGTATACCACAACCTCTTTATCCATTCATCCATTGACAGACACTTGGGTTGTTTCTATATATTGGCTACTGCAAATAATGCTACCATGAACATAGGGGTGCATATATTTTATTGGATTGGTGTTTTGGGGTTTTGTTTTGTTTTGGTGTTTTTGTTTTCTTTTGGATAAATACCCAGAAGTGGAATTACTTGATAATATGGTAGCTCTATTTTAATTATTTCAAGGCACCTCCACATTGTATTCCATAGCGACTGCAACAGTTTACATTCTCATCAAGAGTGCACAAGGGTGGGACGCCTGGATGGTTCAGTGGGTTAAGCCGCTGCCTTTGGCTCAGGTCATGATCCAAGGGTCCTGGGATTGAGTCCCGCATCGGCCTCCTTGCTCAGCGGGGAGCCTGCTTCTCTCTCTGCCTCTGCCTGCCTCTCTGCCTGCTTGTGTGTACTCACTTGCGCTCTCTGGCAAATTAAAAAAAAAAAAAAATCTTAAAAAAAAAAAGTGCACAAGGGCTCCCTTTTCTCTACATCCTTGCCAATACTTATTATTTCTTGTCTTCTCAATAACAGCCGTTCTGACAGGTGTAATGTATATCTCATTATTGTTGATTTGCACTTCTCTGATGATGAGTGATGTTGAGCATCTTTTCATATGCTTGTCAGCCATCTGTAGGTCTTCTTCAGAAAAATATCTACTCAGATCCTCTACCCATTTTTTCATCAGTCTGTTTGTTTTTTGGTAATATTAATCCTGTATTGGATATATAATTTGCAAATATCATCTCTCACTTAGTACATAGCCTTTCATTTTGCTGATAGTTCCCCTAGCTGTGCAGAAGCTTTTTAGTTTGATGTACTGCCAATTGTTTCTTTTGCCTTTAGCGTCAGGTCCCAAAAATCATCAACAAGACCAATGTCAAGGAGATTACCCCCTATGTTTCTTCTAGGATTCTCATGGTTTCCGGTCTCACATTTAAGTCTTTGATCTATTTTGAATTATTTTTTGTGTATGGTGTAAGTTAGTGATCCAGTTTTATTCTTTTGCATGTGGCTGTCCAGTTTTCCCAGCACCATTTATTGAAGAAAGCATCCTTTCCCATGTTCCCATGTCCTTTCCCATTGCCTTCTTTGTTATAAATTTACTACATATGCATGGGTTTATTTGGGGGCTCTTTATTCTGTTCCACTGATGCATGTGTCTGTTTTTATGCCAATAATACCATGCTATTTTGATTATTACAGCTTTATAACATAATTTGAAATCAGGGTCTGTGATGCCTTGTTATTTCTGTCAAGATTGCTTTGGCTATTTGCAATCTTTTGTGTTTCCATACAAGTTTAGAATTTAGTATTTTTTTGTTCTAGTTCTGTCAAAAGTGTTGTGTTTTGATAGGGATTTCATTCAAACTGCAGATTGCTTTGAGTAATATGGATATTTCAATAATATTAATTTTTCAATACATGAGCATGGAATATGTTTGCATTTATTTGTCTTTTTTAATTTCTTTCATCAATATTTTGGTATTCATTGTACAGGTCTTTCACCTCCTTGATTACATTTATTCCTAGGTATTTTATTCTTGCTTAATGTAATTATAAATGGGATTATTTCTTAGTTTCTCTTTCTTAAAATTTACTTATTTCTATTTAAATTCAATTAACATGGGATGAATTATTGATAGAGGTCAGTGATTCATCAGTCTTAAATAATTCCCACTGCTCAATATATCCTATGCCCTCCTTAATGCACATTACCCAGTTATACCATTCCCCACCCTTTTCCACTCCAGCAACCCTCAATTTGTTTCCTATGCTTAAGAGTCTCTTATGGCGGATGCCTGGGTGGCTCAGTCAGTTAAGCATCTGCCTTGCTGAGGTCATGATCCCAGGGTCCTGGGTCAAGTCCCACATCTGGCTCCCGGCTCAGTGGGGAGCCTGCTTCTCCCTCCGTCTGCCACTCCTCCCGCTTGTATATACTCGCTTTCTCTCTCTGACAAATAAATAAAATCTTTTTTTAAAAAGTCTCTTATGGTTTGTCTCCCTCTCTGATTTTGTCTTATTTTTTCCTCTTTCTCCCTATGATCCTGTTTTGTTTCTTAAATTCCACATTATCAGCAAGACTTAATTTCTCTGATAGTTTGTTAGTATATAAAAATGCAACAGGTTTTGCATATTGATTTTTTAGCCTGAACTTTACTGAACTGATTTATTGGTTTTAACCAGTTTTGGTGGAGTCTGTAAGGTTTTCAATATGTAAAATCATGTTGTTCATGATAGTGACAGTTTTACTTTTTCCTTTCCAATTTGGACGTCTTTTATTTCTTTTCCTCCTTAACTACTCTGGTTAGGACTTCCAGTACTATGCTAAATAAAAGTGGTGATAGTACACAACCTTGTCTTCTTCCTGTTCTTAAAAGAAAAGCTTTTAGGGGCACCTTAGTGGCTCAGTTAAGTTTCTGACTCTTGATTTTGACTCAAGGCATGATCTTGGGGTGCTGGGACTGAGCCCCACACTGGGCTCTGCAATGAGCACAGAGCCTGCTTGTCTTTCACCTTCCCCCAACTTGTGCTCTCTCTCTAAAATAAATAAATAAAATCTTGAAAGAGGGAAGGAAGGAAAGAAAAGAAAAGAAAGCAGGCTTTTAACTTTCCACTGTTGAGCAGTGTTAGCTGTGGTCTCCTCATATATGGCCTTTACTGTGCTGAGGTGTGCTTCATCTAAACAAACTCTGTGAACATTTTTTTTTAAATCTAAAAGTATACTAAATTTTGTCAACTACTTTTTCTGCATCTCTTGAGATCATTTTTATTCGTTCACATTTTTCATGGGGTGTATCATAGTTATTGATTTGTGGATTGTGAAACATCCTATCATCCCAGAAATAAATCACACTCAATCATGGTGAATGATTCTTTTAATGTATTGTTGAATTCATTTTGCTTGTATTTTGTTGAAGGTATTTTTCATTTATGTTCATCAGGAACACCGGTCTATGGTTTTCTTTTTTACAGTGTCTCTGACCAGTTTTGGCATGAGGGTATTGCTGGCCTTTGAAAATGAGTTCAGAAGTGTGCCTTCCTCTTCAAGTTTTTGGAAGAGTCTGAGAATTGGTATTAAAATCTTCAAATGTTTGGTGAAATTCACGAGTGAAGCTCTCTCCTCCTGGACTTTTGTTTCTTGGGAGGTTTTTGTTTACTGATTCAATCTTGTGGCTGTTTTGTAATTCTTCTTTGTTTCTTTCTTCCCTTGTGCCTTGATGACTTTATGTAATATTCTGCTCAGATTCCTTTCTTATCTTTTATGTATCTACTATAGGTTTTCTTTTTATGGCATAACAAGGCTCACATATAATGACCTATTTGTATAACCACTATTTTAAGATGATAGCAAGTTATGCTCCACAAACAAGTGAAACCATATGATAACTGACTCTCTCTGCTTGACTTATTTCACTCAGCATAATCTCTTCCAGTCCCGTCCATGTTGGGTACTCATGGGGAGATGGAGCAGAGAAGGGAGTTGAGGGAAATTGGAAGGGGGAGGTGAACCATGAGAGACTATGGACTCTGAAAAACCACCTGGGGGTCTTGAAGGGGTGGGGGGTGGAAGGTTGGGGGAACAAGGTGGTGGGTATTAGGGAGGGCATGTATTGCATGGAGCACTGGGTGTGGTGCAAAAACAATGAATACTGTTATGCTGAAAAGAAATAAATTTTTTTTTAAAAAAGACAACATAAATAAGACCAAAAAAAAAAAAAAAGATGATAGCAAGTTAAGTCTGAACACATTTTTAAAACTCTATTTTTACTGCCCCACTCCCAATTTTATGTTTAATGTCACATTTTACATCTTGTTATTTTGTATGTCCCTTAACCAATTATTGTAGTTGTAGTTATTTTTACTATTTTCTTTTAAACTTCATACTAGCGTTATAAATTATTAACCCACTATCTTATCTATAGATTGACATTTACCACTGAGTTTTTTACTTTTGTATGTTTTCTTGTTGCAAGTTAGTGCTCTTTTCTTTCGGCTTAAACAATTCCCTTTAGTATTTCTTGGATAAGGCTGGTTAAGTAGTGCCAAACTCCTTTAGCTTTTGCTTGTCTGGGAAACTCTCTCTCTCCCCTTCAGTTCTGAATGATAACCTTCCTGGGTAAAGTATTCTTGGTTGGAATTCTTTCCTTTCAGCACCTGAAAGTATCATGCTGTTCCCTTTGGGGCCTTAAAAAGTTTCTGCTGAGAAATTTGTTGGCAGCCTTGTGGAGGGAGGAAGTTCCCTTGTATATAACAAGTTGTTTTTCTTTTGCTGCTTTTAATCACTCATCATGTTTTAATTTCATAGTTTTGATTTAATCTTTTCTAAATACAGCACTGGATTAATACAGAACAAGAGAACAAGAGTCCCCAGCAAAGGAGCCAGATTGGTATTAGCACCACCCCCCTTTCACCACCTCCCCAGCCCTTTGAGTTTTATTTTTTAGGGATAATGGCATCTCTAAGACACCACTTTATGTTCATGAAGGCCAGAGCTTTTGAAGTAGCTCATAAGCCCAACAGAAATCACAGAGTTTTTATTTCATGGTGACTTCTTAACCTTTCTTACCCTGCTAATGAGGGTGCTTTTACCAGACATTCTGAGCTGTAACACATAGTGGAGTTAGGTCTACAGAAAAATGTCAGATTTTTCAATGGTGTGCCCTAAGATTTCACCCTTCTCTAAGATTTTTACTTTAAAAAACTATCTTCAGCCATGGGTTACATTCTTTTACTTACGAAGCCATTTTTTAAAAAAATAAACCCTAGGCGTGCCTGGATGGCTGAGTCGGTTAAGTGTCCTACTCTTGGTTGCAGCTCAGGTCATGATCTCAGGGTCATGGGATCAAACCCCTCGTCAGGCTCAGCACAGAGTCTGCTTGATATTCTTACCCTCTCCCTCTGTCCCTTCCTCCACTCATGCTCTCTAAAATAAATAAATAAAATCTTTGAAAACCCCTATATTGAATTATAGCTTTGCATATAATAAAATGTACCCATTCTAAGTGTACAGTTTTAACAAATGTATATACTTAGTGAGTATTCCAACACCCTCCCCACAACCAAAACCCCCCTAATGCCCTTTATAGTTAGTTCTCTCTCTACACTCAGCCTTAGCCAACTGCTCTGCTTTCTATCATGATAAATTAGTTTTACTTTTTCAAGAATATTCTGTGAACAGTATGTATTCTTTTGGGGTCTGGATTTTTTACTTAGTATAAACCTTTTGAGGTTCATCAATGTTGTTGTATGCATGTATAACCAGTTCTTTCATTCCTGAGTAGTATCCCGTTTTATGGATAGAACAGCATTTGTCGATCCTTTCGCCTGCTAATTGGATGATGTCCCTATAGGGGCTGTTATGAGTAAAGCTGCCATAGATATTTGTGAATAAGTTTCTGTGCAGTATTAATTTCTCCTAAAAAATATCTAAAAGCAAATGCCTGTGTTATATAATTAAGTATGTGTTTAGCTTTTAAGAAACTACAAGCTACTTTCCAGAATGGTTGTATCATTTTGAACTGCCACTAGTAATAGAGCTGACCCTGGAACAATGTGGTTGTTAAAAGCCCAAACCCCAAATGCCCAGTTGAAAATCTGAGTATAACTTTTATCCCCCCAAAACTCACTTCTAATAACCTATGGTTAACCAGAATCCTTACCAATAACATAAACAGTCAACCAATACATATGTTTATATGGATTATATACTGTATTCTTATAATAAACTAAAGATTAAGAAAATATATTTATAGTACTATACTACACTTACTGAAAAAAATCCACATATTAGTGGACTAGCATAGTTCAAACCCATGTTGTTCAAGGGTCAACTGTATAATACATTCACAGAGCGTTAAGTGCTACAGAGAAAAGTAAAAATATATATATATATACATATATGTATATATATATATATATATATATGTATATATATATATATATATATGGCAAGTAGGTGTTATGTTACTATTTATAGAAGATGGTAAGAAAAGGTTTCCTAGAAAAGAAGACATCTGAGCCAAAGCCTGAAGGAAGTAAAGGAGAATGCCATGAAAACATCTGGAGAAACAACATTCCGAAGGCAAAAAGAATAGCACAGGCAAAAAGGTATTCCTTGCTGTGTTTAAGGAATATCAAAGAGGCCAAGGGATCTGCAACAGAGTGAGAGAGAAGGAAAATAGGAAAAGAGGTCAGAAAGGTAGGGAGCTCAGCTCACATAGGGCCTTACAGGACAATGAACTGTGGAATGAATGAAATGGGAAGTCACTAGATGATTTTGAGCATTAAAGGGACACAATTTATCTTATATTTTAGAAGGATCACTTTGATGTGGGAAACAGACTACAGCAAGCAAGCATGAAAGTAGATAGACCAGCAAGAATGTTACTATAATTGCCCAGACAGAAGACTAGACTATCAGATAGTGAACCTGGAGAAAAGTGGTGAATTCTGGACATGTTCTAAAGATAGAGCTGGCAATATTACCAATGAATGGAAAGAGTCCTGGTGAAAGGAGTCAAACCGAATCAGGTCAATCCAATTCCAACTCCATACTTCCTTTAAGAACAGGAAAAAGAAAAAGGGAGGTAAAAAATACAGTCTGTGCTGTTAACAGCTAGCAACTAAGTTGAAACTCATGGTCATTGGCAAAGCCAAACTGTTTAAATCACCCAAAATATCCTCAATCTAAATAGCTCAATGTGTCTGCCTGAAATAAGTTTAATGTTATGAAAAAAAACGTAATATACCAATTATAATACCAATTTATGAACACTGCAGAATTTGGGGCATATAAAAATACTTCTCTCGGGTGCCTGGGTGGCTCAGTGGGTTAAGCCGCTGCCTTCGGCTCAGGTCATGATCTCAGGGTCCTGGGATCGAGTCCCGCATCGGGCTCTCTGCTCAGCGGGGAGCCTGCTTCCTCCTCTCTGTCTGCCTTCCTCTCTGCCTACTTGTGATCTCTCTCTGTCGAATAAATAAATAAAATCTTTAAAAAAAAATACTTCTCTCAAGGTTTGGAAATAATAAAGTAAAACAAGAATCACAGAAATCCTATGATATATGAGATGAACAACTATTAATCCTACTATTCCATAGGTTACAAATTTTAAGTCCAGATAAATATATGGGCCCTTTGGGCCAAATTCTAATGCACTGAGAAGTAGGATCAGTCTGCTGACTCTAAGTCTGGCCCAGATGCACTCCTTGATCAATTTCTGATGCCTACTTAAGACTGCCAATCTTTTCTGCCTGTTTTAAAGACATCAAATACCAATACCTTTAATACCCAAGATATACATCCTGAAACACAAGTAGACGACTGTAAGATATTCTACAAGGCATTAGCAGATTTAAGAGAGCCCACCAAATGATAGCTCAACAAATCATAAAGAACTTAGAACCTGATGATCTTTATCAGCCACCCTAAGTATTCTGAAACATCTCATGCACTTTAGCTGTATGGATTTCCTTTTTGTATATTTTTCAATAGCAGAATCTGTTCAAATACATGTGTGTATTGCAGGTGGCGCGTTGAAAGGGATGGTTTCCAAATTCACAAAGAAAGAATATCTGTAAACACATTTAAACAAATCATGTTTGGGAACTGTACTTTTTACTTCTCTGATGGTGACCATATGATAATTACATTCCCCCTAAAATAAAAAATAAAAACAAAAAAGAGAGGGCTATAGAATTAAATCTACCAAACATTTGGGTTGTGTGGATTCTTTTATTACACTGTAAATATTTTGCATATGTCTGGAGCAAGCACCAGTAATTAGGCCATAATGGCAACTTGTCACTCTTAAACACAACAGCTGTGTGTATTTGGAAAGATTAAGAACTAGATTGTTCAGTAATTCTGGGAGCCTTGTTTACCAAGCTAAGACGGCTAGCAAGAGTCTTACTGTTTACTTGGTATGATTTACTTGTTATTTTATTAAATATTTAAGACTGCATGGTTTAAAATTTTATACAGAAAGCTTTTTACCTAATTTGGAAGAGAATTAAAGGAGAACTATAAAGCTAGAATTTAATTTAATTCTTTACAGTGACCCCAAAACATGCCACATACAATTTGATATGTGATCATTTCTTCTTGTAATCAATTATGACCCATTACATCTACACACACACATATTTTAGTATTAAAATTTATTTTCTTGGTTATTCCTTATAATTGTTCAGGAGGTAGTATTTCTGTTTTATACACAAAGGTATAAATATTCAAGTACACTGCACAAGCTAAAAATCACATGAGAGTAGAATGAGTAGCAGAACATGATTAATTTTGTATTTACAGATCAGTGAGCCCCAAACATCTTTGTTTCTAGGTTGTTTTTCTGGTGAGCTGTTTGCTGTGTTTCCTGATGGAGACACTCCAAATGCACATTTTATACAAATATAAGTTCAGAGTGGAATAAATTGTTAGTGAAAATGCACACCCCTTCCAAATAAAATCCAGGATTCAAAAACAAACATAACTGAGATTCACTGAAGATTTTGGAACATCAGGATAGACAGAGTAAACTGATAAAATAATAAAGTTTGTTAGTGACTTTTCTGATTTCTGTGGTTCCAGTGTACATCATGTTCATTTTGCTAAAAAAAAAAAAAAAAAAAAAAAAACCTCTGGAAAACTTACTAACCAGCAGAAATGTAAATTAAAGATCTTAGTAATTGAAGTAACATAACTTAACATTACCTAAGTAGTAAATTTTTTAAAAACCCATTTTAAATTGGAACAGATACGCCCATTTGGAAACTGCTGTCAGTTATTCAACTAGCAAAGGCACTGAACATCTATTCTATGTCCATCAGTGGTCTAGGCTGATGAAGAGATATGAAAGAGTACATAAAACGTTCTCTGCTTTCAAACGATTTATAATCTAGTTCTTAGTGACAATTCTGTTTCACAATGGTAGATAAAAGCTTTAGATGTTCCTTGATATTCTTAAGAGAACCAAATCTGTCAGAATCACATGACTTTTCTGTGAAATACCATGTACATACTGAAAACATCTGTTGTAAACAGCTTCATTATTATATTGTATGCAGGGAGTAAAGATTCCATATACCTGTTCGAAACACCTCACTGTGGAAGAAGTCTTGACCAACTAGGTGAGAACTACTCCACCCTCAGAAAAGAAAAATAATATTGGTTCTGCCTCCTGGTGCTGGCAAGGAACACATGAGATAATGAATATGCAAGTGCACACTGAAGATTTCCAGTCTATTTCTAAACAGACTGCTGAAGCATCAAAGAGCCAAGCATATAATTGAAGCAATTAAGCTTTAGGAAAACAACTTAAAAATAAAATTTGACTAAAAAAATTAAATTTGAGTAATTATTCAACCTTGTTGGACACTCTGCCCAATCATCTATCCTATTTTCTACCCAGTATAACTGCTTTCTCTTTATCTTTTTCTTTTATTAAGATTTTATTTGGGGGGTACCTGGTGGCTCAGTGGGTTAAGCCTCTGCCTTCAGTCCTGGTCATGATCTCCGGGTCCTGGGATGCAGCCCGGCATCAGGCTCTCTGCTCAGCAGGGAACCTGCTTCTCTCTCTCTCTCTGACAGCCTACTTGCAATTTCTCTCTCAAATAGATAAATAAAATCTTTAAAAAAAAATTTATTTTTAAGTAATCTACACCCAATGAGCCGAAGGCAAACACTTAACTAAGCTTCTAACTAACCAAGCGTCTAACTAATTAAGTGTCTAACTGACTAAGCCACCCCAGGCATCTCTTAGCAGAGACAATTTCATAAAGTCTATAAAGTTGAATTTATATTATTGTGATGTACTTGAAAGTTCCCGTTGAACAGGTAACTGTCAAGGTAAATGAACTAATATTTTTATCATCAAAAACAGAATGTGATCTATAAGAAAAATACAGTTTTTAAAGCTTGTTCATTGTTTATATGCCATGGAAAAGCAATTTGTGAAACACAGAGAAAAACATTTTAGTCAAAATAGATGTAAAAATAAAGTAGCCTACATTAGTGAAACAATCTATTGAATTCAAAACTATGAATTCAATCTACTGAACTCAAAAACTATGTGCAAAATAATAGGAGCTTTCTAGGGAGGAGAGCTTTTCCTCAGTCGGTTTAAAAATCACATAAACTTCTATAAAAGTTAGTAACAGCTGAGTAAAATTATGAGAGCCAAACAGGAGTTACTGTGGTTTGCCTAAATCTGCTCTATCTTAACCATTTTAAAAGATACTTATCTTCAGATATTTCATATAAACCCAATACCTATAGCTTTAGAGTACTTGCTGTAATAGCTAAAATAATGACAAAGATTAGACTTCTAAATAAAAACAAAGGTCAAGGGATGCTTGGGTGGCTCAGTCGATTAAGCATCTTCCTTCAGCTCAGTTCATGAGCCCAGATTCCTGGGATCAAGTACTGCATCTAGCTCCCTGCTCATTGGGGAGTCGGCCGCGCCCTCTGCCCCTCCCCCATCTTGTGATACTATGTGCGCGCGCACGCGTGTGCGATCTCAAAAGTTCAAAATACGGTACTCATGTTTGCTTGCATTCTATAATCTCATCAAAATGAGCGAAAAGTGATTTAAAAAGAATTCATAATAACAAAGAGGGTAGAAGAGAAGTCAATACAAGAAAATTTTAAGAAAGTGAAAAGCAGACACAGGAGCATGAACTACCTATTAATACTTTTTGAAAGCAACCGTTGGAAAGGTCAAGAAACTAAGTTACATTTCACATTTCCTAAAGCCTCTAAATTGTTGGCAATGGGTACTTTTGAACTGTGAGGCTACCAGCAGGAGAATGAGAAGAAAGTGTTTATAGGAAGCAATTTGACATCTCCCCACCCCAGAGCTCTTCCCCTACTCTGTATGATGGATCTACTGTGCAAGTGGATATATAATGGCAGGTTTATTCTAGAGGGGATCTGTGAAACCAAGGATACTAGACAAAATCAAAGCTAGATGTACCATGCTAAAGACAGTGGAATTCAGTGAACTTTAATATATGGAATCCTAAGTGCAGCTATCTTGTCTTCCTGTACTTGGTTCCTGTAATGCCTGCTTCCAGCCTCTATCTCCTAGGCCTAGGAATGTGAAGTCATGTCTGGGGAGTCTGATCCAAGAAAACCTAGAAATCCTGACAATCAGGGTTCTGTCAGTGAAGAAA
The DNA here is from genome assembly GCF_011764305.1 of Mustela putorius furo. Taxonomy (NCBI): domain Eukaryota; kingdom Metazoa; phylum Chordata; class Mammalia; order Carnivora; family Mustelidae; genus Mustela; species Mustela putorius. The sequence continues at coordinate 12,478,707 of NW_025422471.1, forward strand.
ACCACCCAAATCAACAACCAAGGGCCAAGCCCCCATCACCACACTACACCTATGCCTAGAGGTACCCAGAGCTTCCCAGAGCCATCTAATCCCCCCAGTCTTAGAAAACCAAAAGTCATTGGGTATCTGAGGACAGCCTCTGTGTGAAAGACAAAGATGGAAATAAGCAGAGAGAGGCAACCCTGAAGAGATGCACATAGGAGAGGGGAAAAAATGGAAAGACTATCTTCCATACCCCAGAGACCAGAGAGTGTGGTATCCGCAGCATTAGAATAGCATGATTATCTACCACCTATCTAAAGAGAACAAAAAAGAGATCCTAAAAATTCAAAATATGAGAGTAGAAATTTTTTGAAAAAAACAAAAAACAAAAAACAATAAAAGAGCTCTAAGATAAATAGTTGAGTTGAGGGGTGCCCGGGTAGCTCAGTCGGTTAAGCTCTCGACTCTTGGTTTTGGCTGGGGCAGTGTCAGGCTCCATGTTCAGCAAGGAGTCTGCTCAAGATTCTGTTTCCCACTCCCTCTGCCTCTGTCCCACCCTCCTTTTTGTGCATGCATGCTCTCTCTCTAAAATAAATAAACACATCTTTTAAAAAAATAGTTAAGCTGAGGAAATCTCTCTGAAAGTAGAGCAAAAAGATAATGAGAGGATAACAATACAGAAAACATTCAGAAATCAATGGACTAAGAGGATCAGTTCAAGAGGCCTCAAATCTGAGTAATTGTAGAAAGGGAGATAAGCAGAAATGGAAAGAAGAAAATAATCAAATAAGTAAATCAAGAACATTTGCCATTAAAAGATAAGAGTTTCTACATTAAAAGGGACTGCACCAAGTGCCCAGAGCAAAGATTTCTAAATATTTCAGTGCTTTTGGGAGGGCAGGAAGGAAGGGCAATTTTGGACCATATTTCTGGATAATACATTTATATTGCTGCTTCTTGATTTTGCAGAATTAGGCATTACGTACCGACTTCCAAACATGGTAGATGTAGATTTAGTATTGCTTTGCCATTACCCCTCCATATGTCTCTCTCTTATTATCCTCACACATCCACCTCATATAGTTATACCACAATTTTGGTTAAATCAATTTTCAATATTTACATTGTTATGACAATGTACAACTATTCACAGTGGAGCCATGTAATATTTAATGACGTTTTTCCCCTTCCTGCACGGTCTTTTGTTTCCTTAATCTTTGTTTCTTTGCTTGCAAAACTGCAAAGTTCACTCTGACCCATTTCAGATAGAGAGATTCAAACAGTCATGAAGAAACAGTCCTGAACAGTCAGGCCTGAACTCACAACCCTGAGATCAAAACCTGGGGTGAGATCAAGAGTTGGATGCTTAACCTACTGAGCCACCCAGGTGCCCCACAAACATGTTTTTACTCAGTTCAGCTGATTTTTTAAATGTTATTTAATATTATTTAGTATTTAGTATTATTTATGATAATATTATATATTATATTAATATAAATATTAATTACTTAATATTATTTTTATGAGTATTGTGAACCTACTCAACCTATTAAGTGAGGCAACCAGTGACTATATGAATTAGTGTTTAGGTTATTCTATCACTATGTGAGACTTTATCCAAACAATTTTGGTCTCTCTCTCTTTTTTTTCCCTTTTGGGGCAGAGGGAGATGAAGAGGAAGAATCTTAAGCAGGCTCCAGCCCCAGTGCAGGGCCTGACCTGGGCTTACTCTAATGACCCTCAAGAGCATGACCTGAGCTGAAATCAAGAGTCAACACTTGGGGCCCCCGGGTGGCTCAGTTGGTTAAGAGGCTGCCTTTGGCTCGGGTCATGATTCTGGGGTCCTGGGATAGAGCCCCGCGTCAGGCTCTCAGCAGAGAGCCTGCTTCTCTCTCTGCCCCTCTCCCTGCCACTCTGCTTACTTGTGCTCTCTCTCTAGCTGTCAAATAAACAAATAAAATATTTAAAAAAAAAAAAAAGAGTCAACACTTAACCGACTGAGCTATCCAGGTGCCCCACAAACAATTTTGGTTTCTAAGGAGGCAAGGCATCTTCGTTTTCCCTTCTTTTTTGGTAACATACATCTTTTAGCAAATTAAAAGTTCTTAACTGTACATCAAATTTTTTGCACTATAATAGGATCAAGAGTGTTAACTGAAGAAAAAAAAAAGTACCAGCAGAATTTCAAAAGTAATGAACAGGTGCTTGCTTCAGCACCACAGATACTAAAATTGGAACAATACAGAGAAGATTAGCATGGCCCCTGCACAAGGATGACACACAAATTCATGAAATGTTCTCTGTAAAAATAAAAATATATATAAATAAAATGAACAGCTCCACAGTTCAGATACCCTCTTAGTAGTGTTTTCCACCAATCCTTAGTGTTGCCATATTTATATTTGTTTTATGATTCTTTTACTGGTCTCTCTGCAGTGTGGCTATATTTATCTAAGCTTACAACTAAAAATGTTCATGATGCATTTATTTATCAGTCTTCTGAGGACTATGATGACCACTTTTAGTTTATAAAAGTACAACCTTGCCATTTGCAAATAATGATGATGACAATAGTTAAAAGTAAGTCTCAAAAAGCTTTAGGAGTTAGACACTATGATTATTACCAGTATACTGATGAGGACACTGAAAAAGATTTAGAAACTTACTTAAGGCAATACTATTAGGTAAGAAGCCAGCTGGTCTGAACCCAAAGTCTACACAAGGTAATAAACTGTAAGACAGCATCGGTAGGGCTGTGACAGCCTGTCTACTTCTAATAATACCTGAAAAATAAGGACACCAAGATGCACTTGGTACAGCATATAGAACAAGCCAAGAGGTCTATAATTTGACAGAAAAGGTCATGTTGTGGTGATCTGTCAGTGAAAGAGGCAGCTTGAGTCCACCTGCTTAGTACTGTAAGTATAATAAACTATAAGTAAGTTGGTAGGGATCGGAGCCCCCCACCCCACGGAGAACACGTCTTACAAATCTGGAGGAAGAGACTGTTCTATTAGTGTGCTGTCACTCATTCTCTTCTGCCCTACCACCTGCCCTCCCTACTATTACTGTTTAAATAAAGTTTTCTTAAAATATTTTATCATAATATGCATGAGGTATGCAAAAGATACAGAGAATAACAAAACATGCATGTACCCATTGTTCAACTCCTAAGTTCTAACATTTTGCCCTATTGGCTACTTTTTGGGGTCATTTAAATTCTGTGACAGGTTGGTGTTTAAAGAGTATATAGAACATAACTGTATGGCTTAAAGAATAATAACATGCATATTTAGATACCTTCCAACAAACCTGAAAAATAAAGCATTACTCCTACCTTAACAGCCCCTTTGTTTGCCTCTCAAATGCTGACAGTTTGAACAAATAGAATTCCAAGTTGAAATAACTTTACCACAGAATTTTGAAGGCACTATTCCATTCCTGTTTGGTGTTCAAGGTTGCTGTTCAGACATCTTTTGCCATTCTGCTTCTCTGGCCTTTGTGTCTTAACCTGCTTTTCACCCTCTATAGAAGCTCTTCACCCTTGGTGTTTTGAAATTTTACAATGATGTATCTTGTTGTGAGTTTATTTTTATGTGTGTGTTGAGCATGCTATGAGGTTTTCAATCTGGAAATTCCTGAACTTCTGCTCTATGAAATACTATTTTATTACCTTTTTGCTGTTTGTCTACATTCCCTACTCTTACTTAAATTTTGGATATGGTGGGCTGGTGTCTTAAGTTCCCTTTATTTTCTCTTATTTTTTCATCTCTTTGCCTTTTTGCTCTACTTTCTAGAATTAAGATTTTCTTAATTCTACCTTTAAGTCTTTCTAATTTCTGTTATGTTTATAATTTTCAGTGGCTTCTGTGAGATAATATATTGTCTCTGTCCCTGGTTCCTGGCACAGAACTGCTTAGGAAACTGATAAGGGCACCAGGAGCATCTTTTGTTCTAATGAGGTGACTCTAGGGGGGGGCTGCTGGATGCCAAGCCAAGATCAGAAGTTTGAAACTTTCAGTCCTACCCCCACGTTCCGAGAGACGGGAGGAAAGCTGGAAATGGAGTTAATAACTGATCATGTCTACATGAGGAAGCCTCCATAAAATCCCAGTAATATGGGGGTACAGAACACTTACAGGCTGCTGAATATATCCATACCAGGAGAGTGATGTACCCCAAAATTACACAGGAAAGAAGCTCTTGCTTGCAAAACCCTCCCAGAACTACTCCTACGTATCTCTTTATCTATATCCTCTATCATATCCTTTAATAAACCTATAAACATGTCTCCCTGAGTTCCGGAAGCTGCTCTAGCAAAATAACCAAACCTGAGGGAAGGTCATGGGAACCACTGATTTGTAGCCAAATCTGACCAAAACTGTAGGTAAACTGGGGACCCACTACTTGTGATTAGCATCTGAAAGCGGGGAGGTGGTGGTCAGTCCTGCGGGACTGAGTCTGTTACCTGTGGGATCTGATACTCTCTCCATGTAGATAGTGTCAGAATGGAGTTAAACTACAGGGCACCCAACTGGTGTCATGGAGAATTGTTCGGTTTGGGGGGAATCAGCACACATCTAGCGACCAGAAGTCTCAAAAGAGACACAAAAGAAGTGCTCTGTGTGAGTGGTAAAGGAGAAAGGCTCAGAAGAGGAAAACTGGGTTCTTTTTCTCACACAGCTCCTTTTTCCTGTCCTTTTAATAAAGGATCATATCCTTTTACGGCTGCACTTATTTATTGCTCTGAATGTATAAAATGACCTAAAAACGTATTTGTCTCCTCTTTGTGTGGTCTGGTTTCTTGAGAATGTTTTTTTCTGTTTCTTTGTTTTAGGTCTGTTTCTGATATTCCTCAAAACCTCATAGTGATCCCTGGCTGCTAGCTCTCATTTAACAATGACGTGTTAAAAAGACATTTGGAGTTCCACATCCATGCATGGGCTTACTGACCACAAGCTTACTAGAAGGTGTTTTCGTTAAACCATTTCATGGGGGAACTGCTAGTATCTGTGCCTACGGATGCTTGTGAGTAAATGGAAGATCCCCAGGGAGAGAGTCTTCCTTTCTCCTTCCTTGCCAGTAAAACCTGATTGCTAACGTTTCACAGCCAGGAGGCTGATGGAGGAATCGTGGTATCTCCACAGCCAGTATGTACACTTTTCATTTAACTGGTTCTGTTTTCACTGTGGTAGCTAGCTCTGCTCTCAACTGTGCCCTGAGACCTCCAGCCAAGAAACACTGTGTTCCGCCCTTCTGAGGGCTACACCTCCAGTGCTCTGCTGAAGGAGAAAAATGGCAATCCCCTGGCAATATGAGTTACAGGCTTTGGGTATCTAATTCTTCAACACTGAGTCAATTCTCCTTTTTTAGGCCCAACTTTATTCCCATTTCCAAAATTCTCAGATATACTGCCACGGCCAAGCTTTTGGTGGGATCTGAGGTATATACTGGGTTGTTTTTTCTACTTTCTCTACTGTCATTTTAGAGTAGGAAGCTTCTTGAGTTCTGCTAAGTCCATCTAGTTTCAGATTCCTTGTCAGACTTCTCATTTTTTTTTGTTCTTGTTAAGAAACCTTTGTTTTTGTTCTTGATCTACAGTTTAACTATGACAAGTTTAGGGATGGATTTCACTTATCTTGCTTGGAGTTCCTTATGTACCTGACTGTGAAGATTTGTATCTTTTATAGTACTAGCATATACTTTCAGCTACACTTAAATGTAAATATTTGCATCTACTACTAGCAGTTTTAATGTACATATCACTGTACAGAATTCTGGAAAATTTTCTTCAATCATCCAGCCTACTCATTCATTCTTCAGCTGTGTCTACAAACTGCTTTTAAATTGTAGGTAGAGTTTCTAATTTTTAATTATTCTATATCTTATTTCTAGAATTTCTATTTAGTTCTTTAAAAATAATTTATTTAAACATATTAAACATGCTTTTTTATCATATACTCCATAGCCTATAATTTCAGTATCTATGGCCTTTCATTTTTGTGGTAAGGATACTCTGTTTTCTTGTTCTTGTTTCTCCTACTCATAGTGGCTTGTTTTGTACTATGTTTTGAGATTTTTCATTCTGTACTCCTATTCCTTGGAAATGTATTTGTGAGAATTCTTTGAGACTTGGATTTAAAACACCTGCATTTTTCTCTCCATTCTACCAAGGAATACTGCCAACCCATTGCCACATTAATGTAAATGTTTCGTTTGGGCATTTTGAGCCATATACAGAGTATCAATTCTGACCCTAAACTATCCTGAGGTTAAATATCATCAAGACTTCCTACCCTCACCCAGAGTTAATGCAAAGGGAGCCAGGTTTCTTTACTATTTCCTTTTTTCTTAGTTATCCCATTGAGAGACTTTTGCTGTTGTTGAGGGAAGGTCTTAAGAATTGCTATACTGAATGGTCCTCAAGTTTATCTTTTACCACCTACAGTAAGCTATTAAATCTGAAACTGTTGACCCTCTAGAATTAGATCATGATCTGCCACGCACTTCCCCACAGAGGGGAGGAAATTAACTGCCTTGTTCCGTAACATGGCCCTCTTCCATAGTTCACATTATCATGAATCAGATCACCTGAGTTGTCAGCAAATCAGAGATGATCTCTAACCTTAAAAAGCTTTATGTTGGGACGCCTGGGTGGCTCAGTTGGTTAAGCGGCTGCCTTCGGCTCAGGTCATGATCCCAGCGTCCTGGGATCGAGTCCCACATCGGGCTCCTTGCTCGGCAGGGAGCCTGCTTCTCCCTCTGCCTCTGCCTGCCTCTCTGTCTGCCTGTGCTTGCTCGCTTTCTCTCCCTGTGCTTGCTCGCTTTCTCTCCCTCTATCACTGGCAAATAAATAAATAAATAATCTTAAAAAAAAAAAAAAGCTTTATGTCAAAGGCATATAAAATATTTAAAAATACACAAAGAAATGACAGCAACTATGGCAGCGTACCCCGCCCGGCTGTCCTCGTTTACCCCTCAGCTGCACGCGGATGAAACACTCACTCCCTGCTTGGCAGCTGGAGCATTTTTAGCAGCCACAGAGTCCAGACATGCACACATTTAGCTCCTCAATGCTGCTCCTGATTGACAGCCCCCAAAATGGAAATCTCTGGAAATTTGGTCATTTAGAGTCTAAAGCAAAGTATATCGTTCCCTTTTCCAGCCAATGTTAGTCAAGTGCATTCCTCTACCACACAGCCTTAAAACTGCACGGTGCTATAAGCATGGATTTTTCCACTGAAAGAGGAAATCCTACCTCTAATGTTAGTCTCTTTGTCAATGATCCCGAGTGCTAGGGAACAGGACTGCCATCTTTGGAGACACAGTACCATAGTGAGCTGCTACAGAAAACAACCTTAACAAAGGAGCTGAACTTCTTAGAGGAAAGGGGGGCATCAATTTTTTGTTTTTCTTCTCTTTCCTGATACAACTTAGCAGAGAAACACAAATTTGTCGGTGTGGATCTCTTGGCCAATGTGGTTATATATACACCACAAAATCACCCAAACTCTCTTCCTCTTCTCTTTCCCTGGAACAATTTTGCACCTCCCATTCCAATTCTAATGTGTTTGTATGTACAACTTCATAAGGTGAGTTTATCATTTACATGAAAATGCAAAAAGCCAACTGTAAGACACAGATGGAGAAAAGATAATAGTTCTACTAGAAATCAACTATAATGTAAGAAGTGGGAACCTTCAGAACATCAACATTCATGAGACACATAAAAAGAGAACATTCAATGGACATTTCATACTATACCCTAATTATGGGGGAAGGCTCTAGAAAACAGAATCTGAAATATATGTGGTTTTCCAGCAAATGCTTACAAACTGCTTTGAATTTATAGTATTTTAAAAAAAAAATCTGCGTTTCAGTTCTAACTACTCACATGTCCCAAGCTTGCTTTCTTTCCCTGTGTAAGATGGGGATGGTTCCAATAAGCCTAGAATCACTAAACATCTTTAAAATGAAAATTATTATTATTACTATTAAGCTCAGATCCTTTGAGGTAAGACCAATAAGAGTTTTAAACTAGCGACTTTGATACAAAAAAAAAAAAAAATTCTTGCTAATCTGTGAGAAAAATCATCTAAAAATCTGGGGGGTGATGGGCCAATATAATTGAATGAAGACCTTTTTCCCATTTTTTCAGATAATTTTAGGGGAGATCTATAGATGGAAATAATGAAATATATTAATGCCTGTCTAAAAATCGGATGGAACACCACAGATACTCAGTTTTGGCCTACCTCTGATTCATAGTTCAAATAATTAATAGTTTAAATGAAAGTTATCTTGTAAATTTATGTTTAAGTATGATAATGGCTTAACAAATGTTTTCTGACTAGTTTCTTCATTGCCAGCTCAGCATATGCAACATTCTGTCTGCGCTGCTCTGTCTGCATGCTGCTATCAGTGATGCTTACTCAAATGCCACAGCCAAGCATTTCTTCTCTCCCAAGCATGTACAGGGGCTACAACCTGAAAGTCACACATATCTGTGCAATGACAGAAAACTGTGTGATTTCATGTGTAATTTATAAAATGAACTTTAATGTATTATGTAATATTTTGGAAGTTTAAAATGTTGCTATTTCTGTTAACACTTGTTACTGGGGATTTTATATTGAATTTCAAAATAGCTCAGTTCGAGTTATGTTCAAGACAAACAGACTTTGTCCTTCAACAATGAAAACAACCCAATGTCGTTATAATTAAATATTGCTATATTTATAATACTTTTGATGTTAATCATGTGCTGGCCAGCTGACAGTCAACTGGCTAGTATATCCGTGCAGGGATCCCAAGAACAAAATTTCATAAAGCCTTTACCTCTCAATGAAAAGTAATAGTTTTTTTTTTTAAAGATTAATTAAGAATGGATGGGGGAGTAGAATGTAAACACCAGGAATCTGTTGTTCAAATAAACCTTTTGTTCTTTTCTTTGAGGTGTAAAATTATCATTAGTAACCATTACTGTTGATACTAAGGAAGACTGCGTCTTGGGACTGTCTTGTTTAGAAACTAGGTCCCAGATTCATTTATCTTACGTCCAGTATTCTCAACGATAACCTAAAAAGCTGTGAAACAGTTAAACAAGAGTTTTAACAGGTCAAATTTGATGTGCCTTTCTGTGGATAGAGGTCTGCTTTGTCAGTGGATGCCAGAGGTGGCACAATCTGATTCATGAGAACCAACCATGAGCATGTGTTCGTAACTCCACTGTCAATGATGTCACAGTGATAGTTCAAAATCGTCTACAGTAGGACTACTTATACCACAAAAATGGGTCTACACTGTAAGTCAGGTCTCTTTATTCTAAAGAGCCAGCTATTAAACCTTTTCCAGCATATCACTATTTAGGCCAATGGGTAAGGAAGGGGCGCAGGGTGGGGGGTGGGTGGGAAGGAAACATGATTTACAGAAAGGCAATGGAATTTGGAAGGGCAGTTCAGAGTTTGCTAGTCAGAGTTAGAATTGGAAAATATTATTCAAAGTGTCATGTATGTGAAGAGTATTTTCATCTTTTGTGAGATCAATTAGTTTAGGAAAATCTGGAAGCAGCCTACTAGGAATTTTAAGTTACAGGAAGTCTGGCAGCATCTAATGCATTTATAAAAGGGATATGTAATACAATCAAATGAATAGCTGATCAAGTATCTTGGTTCTAGTCTGCTCCAGGTTATCCTAATTTGAAACAGAAAGAGTCTTCCCTAGAACCTCAGCCAAGCCTGGATATGAAGGGTCAAAAGACCTTCAAATGTAGGACATGAGTTGGAAAGTAAACGCATATACACAGGCAAGGACCAGGTTATTATATTCTCTACTTTGCAGAGCCAATTTAAGCCAGTTTCCACTTAAGAGCAACAAAAACAAAGTTCTAAGATGTTATAATTTGACCCAGTTGACGTCCACAGTGGAACTTTACAAATAAAAATTTGCTGTTATTATAGTTCATCTTCAGTATGTAATTTGATGGATGATATACAAAATATAGAACCAGTTATTCTGAATATTATATGAACCCATAGGGCATCTTACCTACTATAATTATCTACAATAAACAGATATATACTCAAATATATGAGCCCACTATGATATCCAGATGAGAAGGGGGCCTATTCTTAGAACTACCAATTTGTTATTGATCAATACGCTGTGTATCATCTTCCTTGGGTTATTTTTTTTCCATGTACTCCATATTATCACTATGTATTTTTTTCACTGTTCTTATACTATCTATATTCATCCACTGTGATGTGTGGGCCTATGAGGGCAAGGGCCTTTTCTGTCTGTTCATGACTTTATCTCCACTGCTATGTCCTATCTCTGACCAGCACGTGATAGATAATGAATATTTGCTGAATAAATGAATGAACTGATTGGCAGAGAAGGTGCAATGATTCAAAGTTTTCAGGATTCTACTTGAGATTTCACCGTAACCAAATCTGTCATTAAAAAAAAAAAAAAAAAAAATGGGGGGCACCTGGGTGGCTCAGTGGGTTAAGGCCTCTGCCTTCGGCTCAGGTCATGATCCCAGGATCCTGGGACTGAGCCCCACATCGGGCTCTCTGCTCAGTGGGGAGCCTGCTTCCTTTACTCTCTCTGCCTGACTCTCTGCCTACTTGTGATCTCTGTCAAATAAATAAATAAAATCTTAAAAAAAAAAAAAAGTCTGTAACTCATTTAGTAAGCATTAAAAGAGTGTTTCAGATATGTTATAACTTAGTATAAATAACTAAGAAAACATCCTGCTAGCAGTTTAACTAATAAGAAATGGTAACTTCCTTCAGAGTCAAATGAGGTTGCCATTAACCAACCTGACTTTAAGGAGTAAACTCAGGCATGCCTAAAAGTCCCAGAGAAGACACCTTTCAACAGTGCAATGAATTAAGATGGTTTTTTTCCCTGTTAGAAATCCACATTCTTTTTGAGAATTTGTTTTAGAATATTTAAAAATGGTCACAGGGAATTTATCTTCCCATAGAGGTATACTTTTATTTTCAACTTTTCATGTTTATTTATTTCTATGGTTACTATATTACAAATGGAATGTAGGAAGTCATTTTTTTTTTAATTTATTTTGAAGATGTATTTATTTGACAGAGAGGGAGAGTGCAAGCTGGGGCACAGAGAGAGAATCCCAAGCAGACTCCCTGCTGAGCGTGAAGCCCAACATGGGGCTCAATCCCAGGACCCTGAGATCATGACCTGAACCAAAATCAAAAGTTTGATGCCTAACAACTGAGCCACCCAGGTGCCCCCAAGAAATCATTTTAGATCCACTGTAGAAATAAGAGAAAATTGACTACCTACACAGCAGATACAGGCTGAACAGCCAACTCAGAAGAATTCAATAATCCAAATTTACAGTACATGATTCTAAAAGCCATTAGAAAATTGTCTGGTTTTTTTCATTTGGTTTCAATTAAATAAAGCTACACTTCTTTTTCTCATATGATGTTTTTTTTAAATTGAATTACCTTGGAGGAGGGAGGTGGTAAATTGCTGAATTATTAACAAAAAGTCTCTTTCTGATAGTCTGCTAGTGAGTTCCTTGGAGAGCAATGGCTTTGTTGTCCATAACATCTAACATGAATCTGAGATCATAATCAGTTCTCAATAAATATTTATGCAATGAACACTGCATAACTGATTTAATAATGAATCGCTTTTGCAACTAAGGCTATAAGCTTTAAATTCAGAGCTAGACTACTTATTTTGGTCCCTAAAATTCATTTATTGATCGCCCTTTATTCTTTGTTAGCTCTGAGAGAAATTCAGTATCTGGAGCCAACAAAGGAAACAGAAATGCATAAAATAGTATTTTTAATACATGAGTCCATGTGACCTTTAAGAAGAATCCAAACTCAATTGGCTGAAAAGTTTTCTGTGGGCAAAGCATTTTCCCAAGGTCAGAAGAGTTCAAAGAACACAGCAAACTTTAAGAAACATGCCAGTGCATTTTGTGAAAGTTGTTTTTGTGTGTGTGCAAAGACACAATGTTTGGCTGGTCATTCTGGTCTCCAGATGGTCACAGGATGCAGCCAGTAATGACCACGGAACATCCTGAAACAGATTGTTAGTTTAATTGAGCAACATAGTCTCTCTGCTGTCTGCTAGTTAGAGAGAACTGGTTAAAAATGTTGAATGTTCTCTATCATTCCTATTACCATCCCAGATTAAGTGACTATTGTTTTTCAGCTGCATTACTGTAATGACTTTCTAACTAGTTGCCTCTTCAATAATCTTGCTTCCCTAAAATCTATTTATACTGCAGTCTGGAAGATCCCTTTAAATTTAGATCTTGCTACTTCCAACCTTAGAGAAATTCTTGGCTTCCCACGGTACTGTTTTGGCTTTTTTTGTTTTTGTTTTTTAACGTAGCCCTCAAGGTCCTGCCTGATTAAGACTTTACCTTTTTCCACTGTTTTTTTTAAATGCCACTGTCCCTGTGACTTAGTGCTCCACTACACTGAGCCCTCGTGGTCCCTCAAAGGCCCCATGTTCCTTTCTTATGTTAGGGCTTTCTTCCCCTGTGTTCTTCCCTCTCCCTGCAACATGCTTCTTACCAATTCAGTACTACACATACTATACTAGACATTTCTTTAAGTGTTAGGAGGCAGCCATAAGTAGTTACGATTTCTAGGCCAGGCTGGTAATGCTTCACAACAGAGGCAATTCTCAAATTTGAAGATGGGTTAAATATTCCTAGGCAGAAAGTACAACAAAAGTGTAATCTCAAAAGAGGGAAGAGAATAAAAATATAGAGGCAAGAAACCATTTGGAAAAGAAGCAGCAATGACATTTGTTAAGGAAAGAGAGACTGAGGATGAAGTTTTGAGAGAAGGGATCTCTGCTTAGGACACATTGAGCTTGCTTGATCTGGGACTGCAGGATGGAAACAACAGGAAGAGGCAACTGGCTATGTAGTGAAGAAAACAGGCTACAGATGTAAAAGGCAGGGAAGGATATACATGCCTGGGGATTAGGCACACATACTCTTTTCTAGGAAAATACTGGACAGTAATTAAAAAAAAGAAATAACCAGCATTTACATAGCAGGCACCCATAAAGAAGACTAAGAAAGAGTGGTCAGGGAAAGCTTCTGGCAACAAGGGACATGAGAGTGAAGACAGAGTGTCCATGGCAGAAGCACAACAGATAATTTAAGTAAGGTCAGAACTAGAAAGACCAAGGGATATGGAAATAAGAAAGTCTTTGATAAGTTTCCCCAGAGAAGGGTAAGAAACTGAGCTAAAAGGAAAGAAGAGAAAATGGGATATAAAGAAAAGTGATCAGGGGCACCTGGGTGGCTCAGTGGTTAAGCCTCTGCCTTCGGCTCAGGTCATGATCCCAGGGTTGATCGGGCTCTCTGCTCAGCGGGGAGCCTGCTTCCTCCTCTCTCTCGGCCTGCCTCTCTGCCTACTTGTGATCTCTCTGTCAAATAAATAAATAAATTATTTAAAAAAAAAAAAAGAAAAGTGATCAGATATTGAAGCCCATTCTTTTGTAGAGTTCATCTATGAACGCGAGAGAGGGGTAGAGAAACAGGGAAGCCAGCTAGGAAGGGAGTGTGGAGTTGAGGAAAAGTATTTTAATTGTATTTTTTAGAGTAGTGAGATAAAATGTATTTTAAAGGGGGAAGAAGAGTTATACTGAAACCATCGATGACACCAAATATTGTAAGAGAGATGAGGGAACCCACTTTTGAAGCAGAAAAAAAACAAAAAACAACTTTCAGTGAAGGGGCAAACTCTTGAGGTAGAAATAATGAACCGTGAGCTGGTTAAATACTTATTTACTGCAATTCTCTGTGAAGAAGGAGACACCGTCACTGCTAAGAGGCCAGAGGATGTGAAAAGTAGCAACTTAATCTCAATCACTTTACCGATGTATCTGATGGTGGAAACTGTATTTGTAGTGGTTTTACATGACAAGGGTTCCTAGTTAGGAGGTCTTGCCCCCCACATGAAACACTCAAGGCTGTGACATTTCTTCAGTTAGGTGCACACAGCCTGGTCTAGTCTCTCCTGGACCAGAAAAAGGGCTGCAAGACTAGAGGAGGACTGAAAGCCAAGGATGTGCAAAAAGCTGGGACTGCAGGTGACACCATCTCCGAGGTGAAAGGTGCTCATAGCGATGGGTTCTTTTTTGATGTAGACCTTGACATTGTCTTCTTTTCACCACCAGAGTACATTTTAGGAATCACTAGAATTCTAGGCACTATCTGGTAATGCTTGACTGTACCTCACAGAACTTTTAAGCATCTTCAAATAACTGATTTCAAAAAGATGAGGACAGTTAGGGGAGGGGTGACATACAGAATTTAACATCATGAAACTGCCAAGCCGTCCCTACAGTTCTCACTGTGAAATAACAGTTAAAAGTTTTAAGAAACATATTTATCCAGGGGCGCCTGGGTGGCTCAATGGGTTAAGCCTCTGCCTTCAGCTCAGGTCATGATCTCAGGGTCCTGGGATGGAGTCCCACATAGGGCTCTCTGCTCGGCAGGGAGCCTGCTTCCTCCTCTCCCTCTCTCTCTGCCTACTTGTGATCTCTGTCAAATGAATAAAAAAATCTTTTAAAAAAAAAAGAATAGAAAAGAAATACATTTATTCAGTGTATTTAGCCTACATTTAATAGACACATTTGGTTTAAATCAATAGATTATAGCTATAGGCAATTCCTTACCTCACCTATCTGTAAACCTATGCTTATCTCCTACCTTTAATGGTATGCAAACTTTCTTCAATGTAATAAATCTTAAATCTCACATTTTGTTACTTTGCCCTTTTTGTCCCCCTTGCCTCGAACTTTCTGCCTTTGCCTGTGTTATCCTGCTGAGTTAACAGTGTTCTGCACACACTGGATAAGTACGTGCTGACTGACTGACCCAAATCCCAAAGCAAGAGGCTTCAGTCATGGAGTCAAATCAGGAGAATGATGTTGCCAATTTAAACCTGTCTTCCTGGTTGCTTGAAGTTCACTTGGGGCTGAACTGTGTATGTGAGCAAAACGCCTCACAGCCTTGCTCACAGCAGCTGTGCTACAGCTCTGAGGGCTGCAGGAGGGAGAATTTACTAAAGTACAGGAGTCTCTAGCTTGGGTGTGCTTTGTCTCCAGCTGCTAATCTTATTACACTGTCAACCTAAAGACATCATGGGTGCACACCATTTCTTTTCTTTACAACTGCTTCATTACAGAAACAAAAATTCCTGGGACAAGGCCAAAGGGTTAAAGCTGTAATGGCAGGATAAGCTGGTCAAGGCAACTATATTTAAACATCTGTTTCTTTAGTAGTCCATTAAAGAAGAGATTTTTAGGTGTTTCTGTCATAAATAGTAAGCTGAGGTCGTTCCCTTTCTATGTATTTCTGGCAAAGGCATGCTATGTATTACTCAGCAGTGTTATTTTTAGCAAATCATTTGACTTTAAATGTTATTGATTTTTCCTAGAAAGTTATTATTTCGTTTAGTATACAGTTTTTAAAACTTTGCCTACTGTTTCATGTGCAAACTTTTTTTTTTTTCAAACTGTATATGGCTTTTAAAAAAAAACAACACTTCAGGGGGCACCTGGATGGTTCAGTTGGTTAAACATCTGCCTTCCCCTCAGGTCATGATCCCAGGGTCCTGGGATTGAGTCCCGCCTCTGGATCCTTGTGCAGCAGGGGATCTGCTTCTCTCTCTCCCTCTGTCCTTCCCCGGCTCTCCTGATCTCTCTCGCTTACTCTCTGAAATAAATAAGTAAAATGTTTAAGGGGCGCATGGGTGGCTCAGTGGGTTAAAGCCTCTGCCTTTGGCTCAGGTCATGGTCCCAGGGTCCTTGGATCGAGCCCCGCATTGGGCTCTCTGCTCAGTGGGGAGCCTGCTTCCTCCTCTCTCTCTCTTTGCCTGCCTCTCTGCCTACTTGTGATCTCTGTGTGTCAAATAAATAAATAAAATCTTTTAAAAAAAAGTTTAAAAAATGTTTGGAAAACTAGAATTTTTTTTTTAATTTTTTATTTTTTATAAACATATATTTTTATCCCCAGGGGTACAGGTCTGTGAATCACCAGGTTTACACACTTCACAGCACTCACCAAAGCACATCCCCTCCCCAATGTCCATAATCCCACCCCCTTCTCCCAAACCCCCTCCCCCCAGAAAACTAGAATTTTCAATAAGAATGTGCCTAGAACACAATGATACACAAGACATATATTCTTGCCCACATGGAGTTCATCTATCAGTGGGAAAGTTTGTTTTTAATTTTTATTTTTAAAATTTGTCTCCAGTGTTCCAGAATTCATTGTTTATGCACCATGTTTTGTGGGTTGTTTTTTTTTTAAAGATTTTACTTACTTATTTGACACAGGGAGAGAGAGGCAGAAAGAGCAAGCACAAGACGCTTAACCAACTGAGCCACCCAGACGCCCTGGGGGAAAGATATTTTAGAAAAACAAGTAAAATGACAAATACGTGATTTTAGGCAGGGATAAGCATTAGGAAGAAAGCTGTGTGAGGATAATGCGATGGGACATGAGTGGAAGGGGGGGCTGAGAGGGTATTAGAGATCCAAATGAAGCAAGGGGCTGAGGCGTGAGGCCTGGGGAAGCTGACTCAAGCAGAGGGAAAGCAAGTGCACAGCCCTTGAAAGGGGAAGGAACTGTGCACCGCATGTTTACAGAACCCCAAGAGAGCCAGTGTACCTGGTGCTAAGAGCATGCGGAAGAAGCTGGGGACAGGCAAGTTAGGATAACGTTGGGCTTTTTAAGTAATAGTTAAGAATTCTGGATTCGTTCCATATGTCTGAGTGGGGAGTTGTAGGAGTCAGCTCAAGCTCCCCTAACAAAACACTATAGACAATATAGACAGTGTGGCTTCAACAACAGAAACTTAGTTTTTCACAGCTGAGGGCTGGCAGTTCCAAATCAGGGTGCCAGTGTGGCCATTTTCTGGGAGGTCTCTCTTCCTGGCTTGCAGACAGCCACCTTCTCACTACGTTGTCACAGACCTTTTCATCTGTTTGTGCTTACAAAGGGGAAAGAGCGAGAGAGCAAGCAAGGGAGCACATGCAAGTGCAAGCCAGTTCCGGAACCCTTTTTTTTTTTTTTTTCCTACAGCTTTGAGAATATAACTGACATATGATACTGTGTGAGTTTAAGGTATACAGCATGATGATCTGACATACTTCCATACTGCAAAATTATTACCAAAATAGAGGTGTTAATTAACACCTCTGTTATTTCACATAATTACCACTTATGAGTGTGTGGTGAGAACATTTAAGATCTATTCCCGTAGTAATTTTCAAATACATAATACAGTGTTGTTAACCACAGTCTCTCCGCTATACGTTAGATCCCCAGAACTTATTTGTCTTCTAACTAGTAGTCTGTACCCTTTGACTGACAGCTTCCCACTTTTTACACACCCCAGCCCCTGGCAACTACCATTCTACTCTGTTTCTATGCATTCAGCTTTTTAGATTCCACATATAAATGAGATCATATAGTATTTGTCTTTCTCTGTCTAATCTCACTTAGTATAATGCCCTCAAGATCCATCCATGTTGTCACAAATGGCAGGATTTCTTTCCTTCCTGTGGCTGAATACTATTTCATAGCGCACATATATGTGTCTGTGTATGTACCTGCACATCCACACATCTTCGTCCGATCATCCAAGCACACACTTAGGTTGTTCCTAGATCTTGGCTAATGTGAATAATGCTGCAGTGAACATGAGGGTGCAGCCATCTCTTTGCGATCCTATTTTCATTTTCTCTGTAGATACACCCAGAAGTGGAATTATTGGATCACATAATTCTTTTCTTAATCTCCTGAGGAACCTCCATCCTGTTTTCCAATGGCTGTACCAATTTACATTCCCACCAAGCGTGTATAAGTGTTCCTTTTTCTCTAAAACCTCACCAACATCTGTTATTTCTTATCTTTTCAAAAACAGCCATTCTAAAGGTGTGAGGCAGTATCTCATTGTGTTTTTTATTTGCACTTCCCTGATGATCAGTGATGCTGAGCACCTTTTCATGTATCTCTTGGCCATTTGTATGTCTTCCTTAGAAAAGCATCTATTCAGGGGCGCCTGGGTGGCTCAGAGGGTTAAAGCCTCTGCCTTCAGCTCAGGTCATGATCCCAGGGTCCGGGGATCAAGCCCCGCATCAGGCTCTCTCCTTGGTGGGGAGTCTGCTTCCTCCTCTCTCTCTGCCTGCTTCTCTGCCTACTTGTGATCTCTCTCTCTGTCAAATAAATAAATAAAATCTTAAAAAAACAAAAAAAAGAAAAGCATCTATTCAGATCCTCTATTCATTTTTTATTTGGATTGGTTTTTTTGCTGTTGCATTATATGACTTCCTTACATACTTTGGATGTTAATCCCTTATCAAATTATGATTTACAAATATTTTCTCTCATTCTGTAGGTAGCCTTTTCACTTCATGATACCTTTTGCTGTGTAGAAGCTTTTTATAGTTCAATGTAGTCCCACTTGTTAGTTTTGTTTTTGTTGCTTGTGCTTCTGGTATCATATCCAAAAAATCATTGCCACGACAAATGGAAGGAAGCTTTTTCCTGGGGCACCTCAGACAGTTGAGCGTCTCCCTTTGATTGATGACATAATCCCAGGATCCGTGGAGGTTGGCTCCCTGCTCAGTGGGTACTTCTCCCTCTCCCTCTGCCCATTCCCCTTGCTTATGCTCTCTCGCTTGCTCTCTCTCTCTCTCTCTCTCAAATAAACTCTTCAAAAAAAGCAGCTTTTTCTTTGTTTTATGCTATGAGTTTTCAGCTTCAGGTCCTATAGTTAAGTCTTTAATGCATTTTAAGGTAATTTTTGTGACTGGTATTAACATCAGGTCAAATTTCATTCTTTCATGTGATTGTCTAGTTTTCCAAACAGCATTCATTGAAAAGACTATCTTCTCCCCACTGAATATTCTTGGTTCCTTTGTAAAAAATTTGTTGACTATATATGAAAGGGTTTATTTCTGGGTCCTTGACCCTGTTATATTGGTTTATGTATCTATTTTTATAACAGTACCATATTGTTCTGATTACTATAGCTTTCTAACATACTTTGGAATCAGAAAGTATGATGCCTCCAGCTTTGTTCTCACAGGATTGCTTTGGCTATTTGGGGACTTTTGTAGTTCCATATGGATTTTAGAATTTTCTATTTCTGTGAAAAAGGCTATTGGAATTTTGACAGGGATTGTATTAGATCTATAGATGACTTAGGCAGCATGGACATTTTAACAGTATTAATTGTTTCAATCCATGAACACAGGATAGTTTTCCATTTGTTTGTGTCCTCCTAAATTTCTTTCATTAAAATCTTTATATATATATATATTTTTTTTTTCTTTTTACAAACCCTTGTGTTGAGGGACTTTCATTAAAATCTTAAAGGGTTTTAGTGTACAGACCTTTCACCCCCAGGTTAAACATTTCCTAATTATTTTATTATTTTTTTATGCTATTTTATCGTCTTTTTAAAGATTATTTATTTATTAATTTGACAGAGAGAGACAGAGACAGTGAGAGAGGGAATATGAGGAGGGGGAGTGGGAGAAGGAGAAGCAGGCTTTCCACTGAGAGGCAGCCCAGTGTAGGGCTCGATCTCAGGACCCTGGGATCATGACCTGAGCTGAAGGCAGACGCTTAATGACTGAGCCACCCAGGCACCCCTTTGATGTTATTTTTTTTTTCCTTTGATGCTATTTTAAATGGGATTGTTTTATTTCTTTTTCAGGTATTTTGTTGTTAATGGTATCTCTTTCTATAAAAATACTAATCACATCAGATCACAGCCCCATTCTTAGGACTACATTTAAACTTAGTTACTCCTCAGAGAGACCCATCTTCAGATATAACCATATGGGATTTCAAAACTTCAACATACAAATTTTGGGGTGTGTGGGGAATGGGATGTACACAAACATTCAAACTATAACAGGAGTGATATGGTCTGACCTGAATTTTTTAAACATCACTTTGGCTGCTGTGTGCTGAATAGACCATATGGGGAAAGAGTACAAACAGAGAAACTAGTTATAGGTCTAAGGCAATGGTCCAGGTAAGAGACAACGAAGGCTCTGATGAGGTGGAAATTGGGGTGATATGTCGACTCAGGTCAAATTCTGAAAGCAAAGCTGTAAGGACTTGCTAGACGTGGCTCTATAAATTATTAGAGAAGTTAAGGGAAAAAAGACTATGGTTTTGGGTCTGAGCAACAGGGCACATGGTGGCATCCGAAACTAACAAAGATGGGACTTGGTAAGGAAATGTGGAAAAATCAAGAGTTAGATTTTGGACATGTTAAGAGTCAGATGCCTATCAGACAGCTATTTGTTGCTTTGTAGTAAACAATTAGGTGAGTATTCAATTTGTGGAATGTTGATTCATAACCACCTTGCATAAAAGCATCTATTTCAAGGCTACTTATTAGTTATAAGCCCTTAAAATAATGCTAATTGAATTAGACAGTACAGCACCATATAGGGTAGATCACAGAATCATTGGGAGAGCTGAAGAACCAGAATTCACCTTAAATACCAGGGAAATCTTCCCAAAACACCCAAACTAGAACTGACTCCGAGAAACAAAACAAAAGAAAACAAAATCACTAAATACATTTTAGTCTAATACTGCCCCCACCCCCAGGCAGGCTTGAACCAGCAACAGTTTCTATACTGTCTGGAGATCAGCCAGCCTCTTGGTGGCCTGTTGATTATACTGGACTCCTTCTGTAATAGAGAGTGCAATTATTTAGGGATAATGATAAATATTAATTATTAGATGATTATTCTGTATTTGTGTTTGCCTACCATGTTTCTGCCAGAAGTACCATTCATAGATAAGATATATCAAATACATTCTCTACAGGAAGTATGACACAACATATTTTTCTTTTCTTTTTTCTTTTTTTAAGATTTTTGAGGGAGAGACAGCAAGCAGGGTGGGGGAAGAGGGAGAAGGAGAGTGTCTCAAGCAGACTCTATGCTGAGCGCAGAGCCCGAGGCAAGGCTCAACCTCACAACCCTGAGATCATGACATGAGCCAAAACCAGGAGTCAGACACTTAAGTGACTGTACCACCCAGGTGCCCCAACACAACACAACTTCTTCTTCTTCTTCTTTTTTTTTTTTAAGATTTTATTTATTTTTTGACAGAAAGAGACACAGCAAGAGAGGGAACATAAGCAGGGAGAGTGAGAGAGGGAGAAGCAGGCTTCCTGCAGAGCAGGGAGCCCGATGTGGAGCTGGATCCCAGAACCCTGGAATCATGACCTGAGTCAAAGGCAGGTACTTAATGACTGAGCCACGCAGGTGCCCCCACAATACAACTTCTGATTAAGAAACTTTTTATGATAAAAGAAGAAAATGGATTCATGTTTATGGACTCACTGGCTTTACCACACTTTCCCATTATCCAGAAGCAGTTGACCTTACAAAATTTTGGAAGGTCAGTTTGGAGACAACACTCCATGAACCTGGGGTGCTAATCTGAGACATGGTGTGTGCTCTGAACCACCACAGCTCCATAACCATTTACGGTTCTGACAATTCCACAGCCAGAATGTATGAATCTGGTAAGCAAAGAGCAGAAATGGGAGTGATACCTCAAACAAGTTCAACTGATGTCTCACTTATAAAAATGTTGCATCCTACTCCAGTCCTTTAGGCTTCACTGGCATAGGGGCTCTTAGTAAGCAAGGGAGGGCTACTTCCACAGGGCATTAAGTAAAGACTTGTTCAAATGAACTGAAAGTTGAGATCACCACTTCTTTATTTTCCATTCTGAAGCCACAGATCAGCAGTCAAAAACAGGATTATAGTATGACAGGAATGTTTGATGTTAGCTATGATGGGGAAATAGCGCTGCTACTGCACAATGAGATTAAAAATGTGTTAATACAAGTCTAGTGGTCTTCTGAGGTACTCTTACTACTGCTAGTTCCAGTGTTAAAAGTTAAAGGAAATCTACAACCAATACAGAAAATATAGGCAAGGGGTCAGCTTTCTCAGGGATGAAGAGGGCAAAAGAAAGGTGAAACTGATGGAGGAGGCAGGCCAACAACACAAATAGAGCACAAAGATGAACTGTAAAAATATGAAATGTAGCATCTATCCATATTTTCTTTCACATGTGTATTTATATATTCTATCAAGTTTTCCTATACTTTCCTCCATTACTCCAAGGATTTATGTAGAGTATTTTAGTGGTGGTTAGCTTTTAAATATTAGTGCATAGTTCACAGAATATTGAGACAAGACTACGGAACAACTCCAGGAGAACTGGACATTTTCCAGAAAGCCTGGATTGCAATCTGGAAAAGACTTCAGCTCTTCCCTTTATATGGGGACGGAAAAGTTACTTTAGGTTAAGAGCAAGCATTGTTTTTCTGGAACTTTAAGTATGAAGAGAAGCTTGTAAGTTGATGTTGATCTGCCAAAGGCTTGGCTTATAGTGGACATCTGTGATTCATTCTGGCTACATAGCAACCAAGCCCCTTTCTATATTTGGGAAATTCTCCACTTAGAAGTCTTAATGTGGGGCAGAGAGCCTATTGTTACAGAGACAGAGAACACTAGGTACTTAGCAGCTTCCCTTGAAGACAGAACTATTTCATCAGACTTAGGTTCAGTGCTAGACTTTGACCAAGGAGTCAATGACTTAAGAAACTGAGAAGAGGCGCCGCGCGCGCGCGTGTGTGTGTGTATATGTGTGTGTGTGTGAGAGAGAGAGAGAGAGAGAAAGAGAGTGAGAGAAGACCAACTGCCCATGACAGTGACAACAATTAGTTCCTTGTGAAAACCAAGGCTAGCACTTAGTTTGGAGCTAATCCTTTGGATTCTTAGCCTAAAATTGGGCTCTCCAGCCACCCCAGTGTGTCTGTAAACTATCCAACACCCCTTCAATAAACTTCTTTTCTGTTTAACTCTAGCTAGGGTTGTTAGAAAATCAAGAATCCCACCTAATACAGCATCTCTCGAGCTAGTTCCCAATAATTTTCCAATGTTGTGGGTTCTTTTTAAAAAATACTTTTCAAATGATCCCTTTTTTAAAAAAATTTTATTGAGAATACGGTTCACATACTGCAGAATTTACCCATTTACAATGTTCAAGCCTGTGGTTTTCTTTTTTTTTTCTCTTTTTCGTTGTGTTATGTTAATCATCATAAAATATATCATCAGTTTTTGATGCAGTGTTCCAAGATTCATTGTTTATGTACAACACCCAGTGCTCCATGCAATACATGCCCTCCTTAATAGCCATCACCAGGCTCACCCATCACCCCACCCCCTCCTGTCTAAAACCCTTTATTTCTCAGAGTCCAAAGACTGCTGGTTCATGTCCCCCTCTGATTTCCCCCAATTCACTTTTCCTTTCCTTCTCCAGATATGGACTCTCAACTATACGGTCAAATAACCTCCACAAAGCAGGAAAAAATATCTAGTGGAAAAAAGACAATCTCTTCAATAAATAGTGCTGGGAAAATTGGACAGCTATGTATAGAAGAATGAAACTCAACCACTCTGTTATACCATACACAAAGATAAACTCAAAATGGATGAAAGACTTCAATATGAGACAGGAATCCATCAAAATCCTAGAGGAGAACATAGGCAGTAACCTCTTCGACTTCTGCCACAACAACTTCTTTCAAGAAACATCTCCAAAGGCAAAGGAAACAAAAGCAAAAATGAACTTTTGGGACTTCATCAAGATAAATACCTTCTGCACAGCAAAGGAAATAGTCAACAAAACAAAGAGGAAACCCACAGAATGGGAGAAGATATTTGCAAATGACACCACAAAGGGCTGATATCCAAGATCTATAAAGAACTTTTCAAACTCAACACACACAAAACAGATAATCATGTCAAAAAGTGGGCAGAAGACATGAACAGACACTTCTCCAATGAAGACATATGAATGGCCAGCAGACACATGAGAAAATGTTCATCATCATTAGCCATCAGGGAGTCATCATTAGCCATCAGGGAAATTCAAATCAAAACCACACTGAGATACCACATTACACCAGTTAGAATGGCACAGATTAACAAGGCAGGAAACAACAAATGTTAGAGAGGATGTGGAGAAAGGGGACCCCTCTTACACTGTTGGTGGGAATGCAAGGTGGTGTAGCCACTTTGGAAAACAGTGTGGAGATTCCTCAAAAAATTAAAAATAGAGCTCCCCTATGACCCAGCAATTGCACTACTGGATATTGACCCAAGATACAGATATAGTGAAAAGAAGGGTCTTATATACCCCAATGTTCATAGCAGCAATGTCCACAAAAGCCAAACTGTGAAAAGAGCCAAGATGCCCTTCAACAGACAAATGGATACAGAAGATATGGTCCATATATACAATGGAATACCACTTAGCCATCAGAAAGGATAAATACCCAACTTTTGCATCAACATGGATGGGACTGGAGGAGATTATGCTGAGCAAATGATCCCTTTTTAAAAAAATCTATTTTTAAAAGCCACTCATGGACCTCTATTAACTATATAACTATTATATATAATATATATTAACTATATATAACTATTATATTATTTTAATATTAAGCAAAATGTAATTATTAAGTCTGTACAACTTTAGCTTGGGTAAAGTTATACTATTCATCAATTTTAAAACACTGAAAATAATATATGCTTTCATCAGTACTTTTATGAGCTCCAGGCTTAGGATCACCAAATTGAACTAAAGTACACAATGTGGAACAAAACCTCTGAATTCAGTAAAAAGTACAGCAAAGGGAATATAGTCAATGGTATTGTAATGGTGTTGTATGGTAACAGATGGTAGCTACACTTGTGTGAGCATGAGGTAAGGTAGAGACTCGTCAAATCACTGTGTTGTACACCTGAAACTAAGTAACATTGTATGTCAACTACATTTCAATTAAAAAAGTCTCATGAATTCAAATGAAATAGAGAAAACTGTCTAAATCAATATAAAATATAATTTTTAAAGCAATGAGTTTTCAAAATTTCCAAGTATGTATAGTAACTAGATCTGAACCAACAGAGCATTACTAGAAATGCTAGGAAACTACTAGAAATTACTAGAAATTTTCCAGGCTAGATTTATGGAGTACATGATCATGCACTCAAGTTTTACTGGAACAGACCTACCTCATTCAGGATTCTTTCTGTTTCAAATAATAGAAACTCAATTCAACTGGCTTAAATTTTAAAAAGGGAATGTGTTGGTACACAGAATTGAAAAATCCAGTTGGTCTGGTTTTAGGCATTACTAGATGTAGGGGCCCAAAAAGCACAAGGACCCAATTTCCCTTTCTCCATTCTTGGCTATACTTTCCCCTGCACCAGGTTCCATTCTCAGGCAAACCCTCCCCTACTGCTAGCAAGATGACTGCCACAAGTTCTGGGGCCACATCTTATCCTTCCACAATCCTGTCAAAAAAAAGAATTGTTCCCAACAGTTTCTAAAAAAACCTATTAGGACTGAGGTCACCTGAATAGCTCAGTTGCTTAAGCATCTGACTCTGGATCTCAGCCCAGGTCTTGATCTCAGGGTCTTGAGTTCAAGTCCCTCCTTGTGCTCCATGCTGAGTGTGGAGCCTACTTTAAAAAACAAAACACAACAAAAACAAACTAAAAACCTATTAGGACTGATTCGGATTTGCCTAGCATGACCCATATGCCATTCTTGGCCAAGAACATGAAAGACACTGAACGTCTCTATCAGAACTACATTCTCCTGTCCAGAGCCTGAGGACCACATCAGCTCCATCAGACGTCAAACCTCAGAGAAATGGAAAAGAACCAGTTCAACAAAGAATGTTGCAGGCTATCACCAAAACGAGGGATGGGAAGCTGGCCTGGCAGAATAACAGCCACTTGACCAGAGGACCTTGCATTTAGCTCCTCTCCGACACCACTGACCTACCCAACTTTGATTTGCATGCTGCTCACGTCAGTATGTTTTCTTTTTCATTTGGCAATCTGTTCTCGGCCAGTAGTGTTCAAATCCTTCCTTGAATTAATATTTGCTTCCTTGGATTTTAAAAAACATGAATCTGTCTATGCTCTCCTCTACATACAGCATATTTGCCCCTTGCTACTTAAAAAGGATGCTCTTTCAAGTACTTGAGGTTGGCTATCATGCAAATCATGGTTCTTATCCAGTATTCTGGTTTCCTCAGCCATTTGTTGAGAGGCATTTTCCACGATCTTCACTGTCTTGGACACTTCCTGACGACATTTTCTCACTCACCTTTGTTTTGGTTTTTGTTTTTTTTTTTTTTTTACTAGTATATCATAAAAATGTGCTTCTATAGAAGAATGTTTGGGGGGCAGTAAATAAAACAAAGAAACACGATTATACCATGTAGTATAGCCTATCATTTTGTTAACTGTGACCCATCTTTTTTTTTTTTTTTAAAGATTTACTTACTCATTTGAGAGAGAGAGACAGAGACAGAGAGAGTGTACATCAGTAGAGGTAGGGCAGAGGGAGAGAAGCAGATTCTCCACTGGGCGGGGAGTCTGACACTGGTTTCGAACCCACGATCCCGAGATCACAACCTAAGCCAAAACCAAGAGTCAGACACTTAAGCAACTGAGTCACCCAGGTGCCCCAACTGTGGCTCTTCTTTCTGTAAGCAGTCCAATGTGGTTAGAATACCAATCTTTGGATAGGGAGGTAACTGGATGTAATAGGCCACTTTATATTTTGTCCTGAATAGAGTGACCACAGATTTCATTTCATTCAGGTCCCAAATTATATGCCTTTTGGGCTAGTGTAAGTATTAATGATGTCCTTTTTCACTTTCAAAATCTCATTTGGTCACCATTGTCTTGAACTACTACCTATGGTACAGGAATGTTAAGCTGTAAACTACTTGAGAGACTATGTTTTATCTGACTTGATATTCTGAGAACTTAACTCAGTTCCAGCTACACAGTAGATATTTAATACACACTTACTGAAAAATGGGATGCATAAATCCAATCACTGTCTAAGCTTAAACACAAAACTCTGCATTTATCATTAGAAAGTATACTTGTAACTGGCAGATGCAAGCTTTCAAACAAGTGATGTTCAAGTGCTTAAAAGAGCTCTCTATGGGGTGCCTGGGTGCTCAGTCTGTTAAGCATCAGAGTCTTGACTTCAGCTCAGGTCATATCACAGGGTGGTGAGATCAAGCCCCACATCACGATCTGTGCTGGGCATGGAGCCTGCCCGAGATTCTCTCTCTCCCTCTCCTTCTGTCTCACCCTATCCCTGTCACTCCAATCTCCCTCTCGATAAAAAAAATATATATATTAAAATAGCTCTCTATGTATTTTCCAAAAATCCCTACTATTTCATAGATAATGCCACAGTGAAGAGCCTAATTAATGAAATGTAACTGTAAAACTTAATAGAGCATCCACATGATACAGTTATATAGATGGTAAATATTAAATAAATATTGGTAGAATGAAGGCTAGCTTAAAAATATTTATCAAAACAGACATGAAAGCAGATATTGAATAAAGTAAATTCAACAGATTTGGTCCTAGGTATTAATAAGCTTAGCTTAATACAGACAGTGTAAGTATATAATCAGCAAAATGCTGATTAAATAAAATGCTTAGAGAAAGTAGCAATCTAAAATCATAGAACTTCATGGGGTGCTTGGGTGGCTCAATCATTAAGCGTCTGCCTTTGGCTCAGGTCATGATCCCAGGATCTTGGGAACGAACCCCACATCCAGCTCCCTGCTTGGTGGGAAACCTGCTTCTCCCTCTCCCACTCTGTTTGTGTCCCTCTCTCCCTATCTCTGTCAAATAAATAAATTAAATCTTTTTAAAAAAATAAATAACAAAATAAAATCAAATCACAGAACTGCCACTCAAAATCTGGATAACAGAGACTGCTTAGCTCAATCCACTCTTTTTTTTTTTTTTTTCCAAAGGAGAAAAACCTGGATCAGGATAGACTTTGTTCAAGGCTGCAGGGTTAGGTACTGTCAGAAGGAGCTATTAACACAGATTTTAGAGCAGAAAACGCAATGACTTTTGTTTAATAGGATTTTCTGTGTTAATGGAGTTAATCAGAAAAACATGTTACCAATCTTTGTTATTTTGCTTTTACAGAAGAAAAAGTTGATCAACGGACTGATATCTCAATGACTATTTTCCTGAACAGCTATTCTAAATATAAAGGGATCCCCCATTCCAATCCTTAGGTTTCCCTGTAGTAGTTTTTTTTTCTCATAAGATTTTATTTACTTATTTGACAGAGACAGGAAGAGAGGGAATACAAGCAGGGGGAGTGGGAGAAGGAGAAGCAGGCTTCCCACAGAGCAAGGAGCCAGATGCGGGGCTTGATCCCAGGATCCCAGGACTCTGGGATCATGACCTGAGCTGAAGGCAGATGCTTAACCAACTAAGCCACCCAGGCACCCCTCCTGTAGTAGTTTAGAGGGAGCTCTATGTAGAGTGCCCAGATTATTTCTCACCCAACCTGAAACATTTTTGAGAAAGAGGGTTCTCTTAATTATTATGCTGGAACAACAGGAGTGACCCAGGACTGTCCCAGGCAAACCAGGATTTATTGTCACCCTAGAAAACTGTGTACTTGTTTTGTGTAATTGTTTTCTGTTAGGAAACTGTGGGCAAGCATCCTGATAATGGAAGTTGAGGGTAGCGGCTTTGTTGTATATGCTGTATTCATGATGTACCTTAAATGATAAATGAGTTACAGGATTTGGGTTTAGCCCAAACAAAATGCACATCTAGAATGAACACATCCAAAAATTATACATAAGCGATAATCACTGGGGAGCATCAGGGTTAGTAACTGTAACATGAATCAGGTCTCAGAAAGGCTGGGAAAAGTACAAGCTGTTTTGAGACACCTCAAATCCTCTCCAATCCCATTACTAGTCATGAAAGCAATGCAAATGTTTTTGTTTTCTTCTTGACTTGGGTCACATTCCATTGTGGGATGATGTAAGAGTTTTAACCAAGCATAGAATAGTAATGAGCAATTTGGGAGATCCAGTTCTAAAACCTTGCCTTTGGTCATACATAACTAGCACTTAGAATCTAAGGACACGGAACCATTTGATTTGCAAAGTTAATTGTACACCTGTTTACTTTTGGCATATTTTCTAAGAGGTTAAACTGGAAAAGCTAAGAGAAGGTTATGGTCCACTTGTCCAAGAAAAAGTCTACAGGCCAAGAGTCTTCTAGTATTTTTCCTATCACACTGCAATATGGAAGCTTGACCACCACGGCTGTCCCCTGCAAAGAGCTGACGCCTCTTGACCTTTGCTTGTAGCCAGTAGTTTTCAGCGTGGCAATATATTAGAATTACTTGGAAGGTTTTTTAGAAATTCTGATGCACAGGCCATACTTCAGATCAACTAAATTATCACTGTCTGGTGGCAGAACCCAGGCGTATTTTTAACACTATAAAGATAATTCTAACATGCAGGCAGCACTGAGAACCACTAATACAGACTCAGCTCCATTCCCGACCCTGGAATCATCTCTGTGCTGACAATAGTAGTACTAGTCCAGTGCTCAGAGGAGTCCAAACAAAGTCACAAAGCTAGAATAACTTACTAGTTCCAGTAACTGATCTTCTAGACTTGTGGACCAAAGTAAGAAAAAGAAGAATCAGTTTGGGACTTAGGTAGGCTTTAAGCCCCACATGGGGCTTGAACTCATGACCCCAAGATCAAGACCTGAGCTGAGATCAACAGTCTGCTGCTTAAATAACTGACACACTCAGGCAGCCCAGGTAGGGTTTATTTTTTTAAACCCAGATGGGGGACTTACATTAGCTGTATGGCAATGGGCATTTTATTCTCACTAGGTCTCATCTTGTTCATCCCTAAGATGGACCAACAACACTATTGCTTGCTTTGTTAATGAAACCAAACCTTCTCTTCCATGGACCCCAGTTTTGGAAGCTTCTGTTTTTAAAAATGCCTAAAGTCCAACCTTGATAACCTTATATTCTAGAGCTTAGCCTCTGCCTTGCTCGGTGAATGCCTTCTCAATGACAATAATCTTTCCTTGACACCAGCCCAATGTTGGTGATCTGCTACCCACTGAAAGACTGTCCTGATCTCATTTTTCTATGCACATGTACTGTGTGCTACCCCTTCTAGATTTCTATTTTCTTGGCCGCCACCACCGGCACATTCCAGAACTGCTTCCTGCATATCACTGATAGTTGTCCCCTCTAAGGACACGTACTGGGCACCAAGTTTCAGAAACCTCTTAGTACCTCCAATTGGGCTATCACCCCAAATTCCATCTCGAGCCTAGGGAATGCACTGGGTTTATTCATTAAACCAATATTTGTGGGGCATTTACCAAATCTAACAAGCACTCTGTTTCTGCACTCAT
Organism: Mustela putorius furo; assembly: GCF_011764305.1. Classification (NCBI taxonomy): domain Eukaryota; kingdom Metazoa; phylum Chordata; class Mammalia; order Carnivora; family Mustelidae; genus Mustela; species Mustela putorius. Next base: position 12,509,094 of record NW_025422471.1, read on the forward strand.
AGGCTTTTTAAAGAATAGTAGGGGGAAGACTGACAACAAAAGGTATAAAGGACAATTCTAGGCCTTGACCACCTCTATATCCTCTTTTCTCATTAGAACCTAACACTTTTATATTTATTTTTGTGACAAAACAGGGTCACTGTTAAGCTTTTTTTGATTTGGGGGGAGGGGATGGTGAGGAAAACGGTTACTGGCTATATAAGTTATGTTGGATCCTCACATTTTGCTCTACATATTGGATTTGGATTATTAATTTGTTTTCCTAATTTTTCAAAGTTCATTTCCTTGGCATAGTGCAAACACACACTCAATTCTAGTTTGGGATCATCTCTGTGAGTCTGAAGTGAACTCCACACTTAGAAGCAATTTAGTATACTCTATGGATAAGGTATCCTCTGACTCTCTAAAAACTAATCTAGCTTCAGCTGTCAATTTCTATGAAGACCTTACCCATATGTGAGCAAACAAGTCTCAAAGAGAGAATAAATTTGCTGGTCTTTCTAGCAATCTATATTATGGAGCAATCAGCGAGGATGTTATCTACAACTGCCCTTGTGGCTGCTCATCAGTCCTGATTCCCCTCTGGGCCTTTCTAATGATCTTTATGCCTTCTGTGGCTGCCAGCAACTTCCTATTACCTACAAGAGGAATGAAAGTGACTGATTCCACCGGAGGCAACTGAGAAGTTACATGTGGCCCATAAGAGTGCTGGTGGTGGTGGTGGTGGTGGTGATGATGATGATGATGATGATAATGATGAAGATGACTGTTACTGTTTTAGCACTGTACAGAATCCAGAAGTAATTTGCTGCCTCCTGAAGAGGCTACTAATGACCAGAAAACTCTGAAATTGTCTGACTGGCTCTGTCATGGTCAAGGCTACCTCAGAAAAACTATAAGGGAGGAAAAGGTTAGGTTTAGTAAATCTGTCTCCACTATTACGTGTCTAGTTTCCCTGTACTGGTTTCCTAGGGTGCCCTCTACTGGGCTTCAACCAGGTCTGCTGATTCTGGACAATAGCCCATGACACCCATGCCTCGTCTCATTAAAAACTTACCATTTTATGTCATTATGTCAACAGAATCCCAGTACTTGTTTTCCAAGCTGACAATTAATCCAGGTAAATTAACCTACATCAATGTGTAAACGCATATTATTGTATAAATTGAAGGAAATGCCCCTCCCAGATGACTTAAGTGTACATTTTCACAGTGACTTCACAAAGAAAACTGTTCTACTTAGTGTCTAATTCATGGGTGACAAATGGTGGGAATGGAGGCCAGGCATATGGGGAAGGCTATGTTCTGAGAAATCAAAGGGGAAAATATTTTCCAACAGTCAGAACCTTATGGCTTCCCTCAAATTAAACTGCGTGGGCATCTGTCTCCTCTAGCTATCTATATGGCCAACCCCCACAGAGGTAATTTTCATTCTGCCAGCAGGAAAAGAATGAACAACACTGTTTACTTTAACGTTTTTATGAAGAATGCCTTGTGCTCTTCTGAGGGTATTATCTAAATCCTGGTAACGAGTATGTGGCAGTGGATTAGCCTGTTCATAAAGATGTGTATAGGGTATACATTCATTGGCATGACCTCTATTGCCCTCTGTACTTTCTTGTCTACTGAAATCAGTTGGGCAATCCCTGTCTGTAAGCACATTTCCCAAGAACTGGTTAGAGCCAGTCTTCATAAGAGGAACCTATTATGAAACCAGCTCCAGAGGATATTTACTTTGTTCAAGTTCTACTGAAAGATACACTTACTTGAAAATGAAAATGCTTTCTTTTGGCTTCCACCTAACCCCCTGAAAACCCAGAGACCCTTGGAGCTCAGTAAGAATTAGAGAGGGGAGACTGATCTTCATTTTTTTAAGCTTTCTCATTGTTGAGGCTGATATTTTCATAGCTGTTGAATGTGTTTCAAGATCAGCTAAATTAAAATACTATCCAGGTAAATACATGCCCCAAATTGGGAAGTGGGGAACACAGCACAAATTTTTTGAAGGCTCACCTTTGTTCTTAAAATTTAATGTGGGTTTTCTTTTGTCTGTGACATATCCATGTTTAAGACAAAATTAATATTTTAGGTTGCTTTCAAGTTATTAAATCTTCAGTTAAATAAACATTTCAGTAAGAAACACTACCTTTATCTTATAGCTCCTCATCTAAGATGTTGTATCTCCAGGGATCTATGTATTCAAATTTGAAAACAGAAGCTCACAGGAACAGGAAAGGAGAGGATCTAGTCTAAGAAGAATATGTATTAATGATCAGTCAGTCCACAAGGATTAGCCCAAGTTTTGTCACGAATGACTGTCACAGGGGAACAGTGGATTTGATGATTAGATCTAGTGTGTAATGAGATAGGGATGTTAGGAGTATCTGGATAGCACTGGAGCTGCAGAGAAAAAAATTCAAATTACAGAGTCATCAAGATGGATGTGGAAGAGGCAGAGAAGTGACTGAACTAATGTGGATTGCCTGGGTTCCTTAAAGACCTACCGTTACTGCAGATACACTTAGTAAACAGTATGGCAAATAAAGAAGAAAATTCTGCATATTAACTTTTGCATCATAGTATCTTCTCCTTCCTTTCTGAAATTTTGAAGTGAATATCCTTTAAATGCTCAAAGTGATATATATTTTTATCACTAGTATTTTACATTTATTATTTGCAATGTATTTATTCCGGAAGTTGATGTGTCTATGTGTTAGTTGAAATACATAGCATGTTTTCTAACAGAGGGTGTCTTATTAGCAGTGAGTTTTTCCTGCCACTTCCAAAGAATATATGACACACAAGATATCTGGAATAGGTAAGGGATAAGGATAAGAGTCTGTGCTTTTTTTTTTTTTTGGTGTTGCTAACACATTTGATGCAAATGATATAAACACTGTGAGAAATTCTATTATAGGAGGTTGAAGACTCTTGTGATTAGAGCAAGAGACTGAGGGACACTGGCTGAAAACTCAGAACCAGGTTGCAAGGGAGTATATACGTATATTAAGCCGGCCACTTAGCCCACAGTTCTCCCTCTCTACCATCTGGCAGCTCATCACACAGCCAACAAGAATAGTTACTTTGGCAATTGTGCCCAAACTGATGGAACCATGGAAGGACACCTGACCTAAGCTAAGCCAACCAGGTATTTTAACTTGGGAGTCTGCAACTGGGGACAGAAGGGTTTATCTGAAAGAAGGAGATTTCCAGGGGTTCTGGAGAACTCGCCATGTCACGAGAATGTTTAAGCAGAGGGCCGACATGCACAGAAAAAGAATGAAGAACACAGGGAACAGAGATGAGGAACTGTGTGCTAGGGGTTGGGACGGAGGGCCAGAAAAAGTAAAAGAGGGAGGGAGAAGTAGCAAAACAAGAAAACCAGATGAGAGAATTTTTCTTGGAGCCTGTCAATTTGCTACTGTAAATGCCGGTCCTTCCTGTGATCTCAGCTGTGTTTTGTATCAGATATTTTTTGTGTCCTTCCAATAAAATCCGGCTTTTCACTTATGCTAATGTGGATGTATTTCTAAGTGAGAAGACAACCAAACTTTGGGGGGAAATAAAAGACATGAGATTTATCTTATTCTCTCTGCAGCCTCCTGCTTCCCATCTTCATCCATTCTGCCCTTCCTCTTTCTCCAATTCCTTGATCCTTCAGATACTCTTCCTTTTCTCTTTTTAATGTACATTTGTCTTCCCTTCTAAAGAGGAAAAGGACTTCCATTTCCTTTTCCCACCTCTGTTCCTGTCCAAGTCTTGATGATTTCTGCCCTAAACAGAGATACCCGGGCAGCATGCTGAGGCAGACAGAGAGCAGAGGGCATTGGGTACAGACACGACAGTAACTACTAATACTAAATGTAATAGGTGGAGTATGTTTATTTTAAGCACACTAAATTTTAAGCAGCAGCTTCAAGCTGGCGGGACAGTATTTACATGTAACATAAAAATGCTTATTACTAGGGGTGCCTGGGTGGTTCAGTCGTTAAGCATCTGCCTTCGGCTCAGGTCGTGATCCCAGGGTCCTGGGACAGAGCCCTGCATCACACTCCCTGCTCAGTGGGGAGCCTGCTTCTTCCTCTTCCTGCTGCTCCCCCTGCTTGTGATATCTCTATCAAATAAATAAATAAACTCTTAAAAAAAGAAAAAAGAAAAAAGAAATTCCTTTAAAAAGTGTTTATTACTCCTCTGAAATCTAAGCTTATGTAACGTTGATGAAACTTCTGTGGTTCGATCAGCTTCAGTTGCACTATAACTCGGCCTTGAAAAATAAGATGCTCCTCACTGAACTGAGAAAGCACCATAAATGAGGAATAAAGGGCTAGGTTTGTTATGAATTTAATAGACAATACATAGAAGTTACAACTTTCTATCATCAAAGTCCTCACTACCCTATGAGGGTTGAACGAAAAATGCTCCAACTTAGGTTGGGGTTATTTTTATGAACCCCTGGACTAAATCGCTGTAAGCTCACCTGAGCAAGGCAGACGTATTTGAGTTAAAAGGAAGTTGGCAGATTTCCCCTCTCTGCTATTGTATGAGAACAGGAGAGATGTAGCTTAATATGAACTGACAGAGAAAACAACTTTGATTCGACCTCCGCTCTGCTGCTCACTAGCTAGCTAGAGGAATCAGAGTAGTCACCCTTTTCCTTTTCTCACATTTAGAAAATGTGAAATCCCTTCTTCAAACAAAGCCACAAAAACGAGACTTTTAAGTACACTAGTGGCCTAAGTGCTCTAAAAACAAAAACAACAACAGTAGTAAAATATAATAAATATCCTTTAGAATCCACAGCTCATTTCACTGGAAAATAAGAGAAATGTCCAGGATTCAGAAGGAAGCTGTGAGTCCGTCCACTGTTTTCTATAGCCCTTGCATGCCCCTGTCAAGCCTCGACCATCGTTCACTATGGACCAGCATAAAAGGGCGTGTCTCCCCAGCAACTTGCCCTCCCAATTACCTTCTCTGTTCAAATCCCTTCTATGATCAGCCATTGCTATTAGAATAAAGCCCAAAGTCTATCATGGACCCTGCCTACCTCTCAAAGCTCGTTTCCAGCTGTACCAGTCTTATCTGGGTCTCTGAACAAAGAAATTTCTCTGCTGGACACATACCTCACTTTGCTCCCCACCCCAGCCCCACCTTTCTCTTAGCTAATTCCAACTCATCCTTCAGAGCTCTGCCCAATGGCACTTCACTGAAAGATGTTCCCTGATGCTCCCAAACCAAGACAGTCTCCCTTGATCATACTCTTACTGCTTTTTTGTATATCTTCCTAGCATGTGGCACAATTCCAACCACACCAAGGATTTAGTTGTTTCATCTAGGTCTCTCCTGCTACAATTTAAGGTCCATGAAGGGAGGGGCTATACTATCTTGTTCTCTGTGATACAAATAACATTCTATAAATATCCTGTATTAGTCAATACAACATAATAGAACCCCATACCAAGCACAGTATCTTCCATGGGTGATTGAAAATATGATGAGCGAATCATCTATGCGTACATGAGGCTAGAACAGATACTCATTTCTCTCCACCTCAACCCTTATATTCTGCCCACTACTTTATAATTATAAGGTAAGAATCTCTTTAGAGTAAAAATTTTAAGAATAACACTAACCTGTTACAAGATTTTTTTCTTTTTTAAGATTTTATTTTATTTATTTGACAGAGACCACAAGTAGGCAGAGAGGCAGGCAGAGAGAGAGGAGGAAGCAGGTTCTCCACTGAGCAGAGCGCCTGATGCAGGGCTCCATCCCAGGACCCTGAAATCATGACCTGTGCCGAAGGCAGAGGCTTTAATCCACTGAGCCATCCAGGCACCCTATGAGATTTTTTTTTTTAAAGCCCTTCTTATGATACATATATAAATAAGTTTTACACTATACTCCCTGATAAACTTTTATCACTCTTCTGCAATTTGAAGTAAATACCCACGGCAATACTTCATATACTTCTAATTGTTCCAAAGTACCTATTATTTTAAACTCTTATTGTAAAACATAATGACTGAGTATATCAGTTGAAACATATAAGTAAATTTAATTATTTAGGTACATCCCTGGCCAGTGCTTGTGACTGATAAAACTGACTTTACCTTATACCTGAAGCATTTGGTTATAATTGAAATATTTAATTTCTGCATTATTAGCAAATCACATGTATGTGAACAGCTCCCCAATCTAGCACAGCCTGATTTACTAAGGCTTTTCCTTGTCTATAATCTTCTTATTTTATAAATTCAGATACAAGATCTGAGATCTTTAAAATTGGAGACAATGAAAGAAACAATTGTATACTAACAGAAGAAATTTCTGAATGTATGTAAAGTTAGTTTGGGACAAAATAAGCCATTCTCATGTTTAGCAATTCTAATTAGTGTTTATAACCATGATACTTTTAGATTCAGTTTTATATTTGTTAGGATGATATTGCTTGTGCCAGGACTGGGAGCACTCAGAAGTCCTGGTTCCCATCCCAACGTTCTTCCCAGTATCCGTACCATGCTACTTCCATTACACAGCTTATTCACATATATTTTACTTGTGACAGAAACTGAAGTGAGATTACTGGGCTCTACGTTTAAAGAAGGAAATACATACCAGAAATTTCAAAAAATAATTTGAGTTAAAGCCAAAGGTCTTTCTCTTACAATATTTGCCATTAACATAATTAATATGAGGCTGATTTTTTAAAGTACTTCTTTCTAAAACCCTGACCATTATATTAAAAAAGACTTTTTCAGGGCACCTGGGTGGCTCAGTGGCTTAAGCTTGGCTCAGATCACGATCTCAGGGTCCTGGGATCGAGTCCCTCATCGGGCTCTCTGCTCTGCCTGCCTCTCTGCCTACTTGTGATCTGTCTGTCAAATAAATAAATAAAATCTTTAAAAAAAAAAAAAAAGACATTTTCTGGGACCAAAACCTCTTCTCCTCAGAATCTCAGATCAACTAAGATATCAAGCACTCTCTTCATTTTTTTTCCCCCTCTAACTCTAGCCTGAGAGAGAGCTGCTAGAGAGAACCACATGGAAATTCTACCCTAGTTCATTATGCCAAACTTTTCTCATCTTTTAAGGCACACAATAAATGTAAAAATTAACATTATGTAGCATCAAGAGGGTAAGCTATTTCAGATTTTATTTTTTAATCTGAAAAGCTAATTTTTTTTAAAGATTTTATTTATTTACTTGACAGAGACAGAGAGATCACAAGTAGTCAGAGAGGCAGGAAGAGAGAGGAGGAAGCAGGCTCCCTGCTGAGCAGAGAGCCCAATGCGGGGCTCAATCCCAGGACCCTGAGATCATGACCTGAGCTTAAGGCAGAGGCTTTAACCCACTGAGCCACCCAGGTGCCCCTGAAAAGCGAACTTTTCCCCACAATTCAAACAAAATAAAGATAAATATCTCTCACTGCCCCAGCATTTGCAAAGATCCACAGACAAGGTGTTTCTTAACATTTATATATCATGGGGCACCGGGGTGGCACAGTTAGTTAGGCATCCAATTCTTGGTTTTGGCTTAGGTGGTGATCTTAGGGTTGTGAGATCGAGCCCGACATCAGGCTCCAGGCCCTGAACTCAGTGCAGTCCGCTTAGGACCCTTCTCTTTCTGCCCCCACCTTAAATCAATCAATCAATCTTTTTTTTTTTTTTTTAGTTTTTATTTATTTATTTATTTGACAGAGATCACAGGTAGGCAAAGAGGCAGCAGAGAGAGAGGAAGGGAAGCAGGCTCCCTGCTGAGCAGAAAGCCCGATGTGATGCGATGTGGGGCTCCATCCCAGGACCCTGGGATCATGACCTGAGCCGAAGGCAGAGACTTTAACCCACTTAGCCACCCAGGCACCCCCAATCAATCAATCTTTTTAAAAAATGGATTTAAAAAATAGATTTATATATCATGAGTAAGTGATGTTACTTTAGCAGTATCTTTTAGCAAATCTCATAAAATCTGCAAATTTTTTAAAAATCAGTAAAGGCACTGTTTCTCATAAAGAACTCTAGTTATACCCCTGGAAATCCTTTACCAACCAACCAACAAAGTATGGTGGTGGAACAAACAAAATATCAGAAGTACTTTTATTAGACTTTGATAACTTCTGAAAGTATGATGTATTTTTTCCTTAGGCTATTTTATTTCATGAAGAACAATCCAGAACTTTTCACTGTTCCATTGGGACCTTATTTCCAATTCCCTAAGAATCTCTTGTGGTCCTTCTCTGAATCTCTCTAGATACCCTAGTGGCTATTTTATGGATTATTGGAATAATATGCTCAGTGCTGAGAATTTTTAAATCTATTATCTTTCATTTACTCATTCATGCAACAATGACAGGTCAGGACTATGATCGGCACTGGGGATATATAAAAAGCAGTGTCCAGCTCTAGCAGAGACTAGACAACTGCTCACCAAGTCATTTGCTCTTCTTCCTAGACACTGCTCCACGACTTTTCCGAGACTCTCTATTTAGGTACGGCCAGGCATCTGAACTTAATACCTTATCGGCGTAAGTCCTGTGTGACAGTAGCAGGCCCCACCCACAGTACTTCCTTCCCTTTTTTCAAAGTAAACATGTATTGAAACTGGATGAGCCCTCAGATGGAACCTGAGACCCCAACTCATGCTTAGGGTACAGTCCCCTGACAGAAACCTCTCATTTGGACTTCTTTGGAGCAAGAAATAGACCTCTACTAAATCTAGCTACTTAGATGTAGGAGTTTATCTCCTACAATAACTAGTAGTGCCCTAATTAATACATTGCAGTAAAAATCAAATAGAAACTATATTTAATATTTTTTGTGGGGGTGGGTGGTATGAGTAGAAGCAGATCCAGAAAAGGCACTCAAGATCAGTGGGAAGCGGGTACTGGAAGGCCTCAGAGTTCCTAAGGATTCCCAGATGTCTCTGAGAACTCCAATGTTCCCCTAGAACAGTGTGGCCCTGGCCTTCATCCAGCTGCCGTCCAGTCCCTTCTCGTCCCTTCTGCTGCCCTGGCTCCCTGGCCCCCAAGACTGCACTCTGCAACTCTGAAATGCCTGCCTCTTCCAGCAGCCTTGCTAACACCTCCTGCCCTGAGCCACTGGCAAAGGCGTGGTGTGGCCACCCCTGTCATCTTTGCAGCAACCAGTAAGGAACTGCTTAACTCCCCGTGTTGCAACCACCCGCCCCCCACCCCCACCTGGGCCATGCTGCCCAGAGCCTCCCCAGTGTCTGTCCTGGGCCCTTCAACATGCCCTTCCCTCACCCACAGCGCCCCCTAATGCCCTAGGGGAGGTGGCTGAGGAAAGACACCTTGACAGGTGTCCTGTCAAGGAGGGGGCTGCTAGAGAAAAGGCTCTGGAAGACACTGGAATTTATATCCCAAATCTGTCGAAAATCAAAAGGGTTACAAACACACACCCCCAGTCCTCTTTTCACAATCCTCTCCCCCAATATTACCTTCTACCTTCCTTTCCCCAAGCCCACCCGAGAGTCCTCTCTTTTGGGGTATGTTGTTGCCAGCATTCTTTTGGAATTTTTTAAGATTTTATTTATTTGACAGAGAGAGATCACAAGCAGGCAGAGAGGCAGGCGGGGGATGGGGGTGGTGGCAAGCAGGCTCCCCGCCAAGCAAAGAGCCCAATGCGGGGCTCCACCCCAGGACCCCGAGATCATGACCTGAGCTGAAGGCAGAAGCCCAACCCACTGAGCCACCCAGGTGCCCCTCTTTTGGAATTTAGAATGGGCCACCTCCCAGTGCTTTGATAGTGGTAAAATATGCTATCATCGAAGCTCAGAGGACAGCTTGGCAGTCAGGCATAGAGAAGGTGATATATGAACTTAATTCTGAAAGCTAAGTGTCAAGCAAACTAAATTCTATTCAAGGCAGAATTGCATGTACAGGGATGCCTGGGTGGCTCAGTCATTAAGTGTCTCCCTTCAGCTCAGGTCATGATCCCAGAGTCCTGGGACTGAGTCAGGCATCAGGCTCCTTGCTCTGCAGGGAGCCTACTTCTTCTCCGCCAGCCACTCCCCCTGCTTGTGCTCACTCTAACAAATAAATTTTTTAAAAAATATTAAAAAAAAAAGAATTGCATGTACAAAGGCCAATAAGCAGGGAAGAGTAATTTCAAAGGATTAGAAGTAGTTTGGGAAGGACTCACTTTAAAGAGAATGTTAGAGACAATAGCCTAAGAGGTAGAGTGGAGCGAATTAATGAGGAATAGACACCTGACAAGAACAGAACAAGTAGGCAGAAGGCACTCTGGGCAGGAAAACAATGTGCAAAGCACAGAGTTATTAAAGAACATAGTGATCTCTGCAAGTTAAACACAAATTATCAGAAAAATAAGAAAGGGGAAGATGAGAAAGGAATAGAAGGTAAGGCCCTTGTTCTCCTTAACCTTGGGTCTGAAGACAATATAGCACTAAGGAGTCTTTAGCAGGGAAGTAGTGAAACATATTTTCACTTTACAAATATTCCTCTGGCCAGAAGTCATGTGGGAAACAGATGAGATTTTATGTAGTCTTTTTTTCCCCAATTTTAATTTTTTTATTTAAATTCAGTTAACATATAATTTATAATTAGTTTCAGAGGTAGAAGTCAGGGATTCATCAGTTTTATACAATACGAAATGCTCATTACATCACATGTCCTCCTTAATGTTCACCACCCAGTTCCCCTCCCCCAGCTTTATGTAGTCTTTTTAACCTAACAGTACTGCTGGGTTTTTTCCTACCAAAAATGTCATTGTGGTAAGTTTTCCCATTAAATTCTACCTTAACATTTGATGAGAGATAATAGTTTTGATGTTTATGGATCAATCGGGGTGTGCTGATTAGAAGGACTGGAAGGTGAGGGGCATGTCAGGAGGCTCTCAGTTATCCAGGACACTGATGGTTAAGAGTCTGAGCTAGAGCCGGGTCAGAGGAGAAAAAGAAGAGGGCAAGGATTTGAGAAACAGATTAAGTAACTTAAAGGGGGACTTAGGTAGAAGCAAACATCAGAGATGACTTCAGTTATCTTAGGTGAATAGGGTAATGGTAATGCTAGCCACCCAAGAGGGGTAGGACATAGAAGAAAATGGAAAGGAAGGAAAAATTTGGTTTTGGGAATGCTGACCCAGAGGTAACCAAGGTACATGCAAGTGGAAATGGTGAGCCTTCATTTGGAAAGAAACAGAGGCCCCAGCTGGCAAAGATCAGAAAAGTGGGGATAAACTTCGAAGCGTCATCAGTGTATAGAGATCCCAGTAGAAGCCTGAATGAAAGTAACAGAGGCTGGGACCCGGGGTGGTGCAGTCAGTTAAGCATCTGACTCCTGATGACGACCGACTTGATGTCTGGTCATGATCTCAGGTTCTCAGGCTCGTGGGATTGAGCCCTGCATCTGGCTTCAAACTCAGCACAGAGTCTGCTTATCCCTCTCCCTCTGATCCCCATTCCCCAGCTTGTGCACCCTCTCTCATTCTCTAATAAATAAAATATTTTTTTTAAAAAGGAAAGTAACAGACTGAGCAGGGAGAACAGAGAGGAGGGCCAGATATGGAAGCTTAGGGGCCATTTACATTTCAGCACCCAAGCAACTAAAAAAAGAGACTGAAGGGGTGCCAGGGTGGCACAGTTGGTTGAGTGTCCAACTTTTGTTTCGGCTCAGGTCATGATCTCAAGGTCTCAAGAGTGAGCCCCATGTTGAGCTCCAAGATCAACGCAGAGTCTGTTTGAGATTCTCTCTCCCTCTCCCTCTGGCCCTCCCCACCATGCTCTCACTATCTCTCTAAAATAAATAAAAACTTTTTTTTTTTTAATTTCTATTCTTTTTGACAAACCCTTGTGTCGAGGGCTGACTTTCAATAGATCGCTAAATAAAAACTTTTAATGTGATGCCCAGATAGCTCAGTCGGTTAAGCATATACCTTTGGCTCAGGTCATGATCCTGGGGGCCTGGGGTCAAGTCCAATGTCAAGCTTCCTGCTCAGCAGGAAGCCTGTTTTTCCCTCTGCCTGCCTCTCCCCCTGCTTGTGCTGACTTGCGCGCTCTCTCTGGCAAATAAATGGGTAAAACCTCTCCCCCCCCCAAAAAATAAATAAATAAAATCTTTTAAAACAAAATTAAAAATATAAAAAGGGACTGAGTGTAGGATGAAAGCACTTCTGAGCAAGACCCCAAGTCCAGGACAGTACAATCATAGCATGCAACCAATCATGTTAAATGCTGCAAAAGTAAGGCCAGAGGCTTCCATACTTGCTGATACACAAGTCTTTGCAGACATCTTAAGGAAAAGGTGTAATGGAGGCAAGAATGAAAACCAAATTATGGTGAAGAAGAAGAAGACACAGATGTAAGCCCATCAAATGTCTCTTGTTTTTAGAATTTTTGCACAATGGCTATAAACTGAAAGAAATGAAGGACAGAGCAGAGTCTCTTAGGACAAAGATTTGAAAATGCCCATAAGGACTGGCAATTGATTCCAACGAAGGGAAAAGCACTGAAGATGAAAAAGCTTAGGGAGAACAATGATAGATATGATGGTGGTGAGCAACGCATGGCCCAGAGACTCCTCAAATCACTACTTATGCTTAGCACTCATGGAATACCATGTATCAACTTACTTCAAAAGCAACTCAATCCTGGGGCAGGAGGGAGCCTAGGGATAAGGGGCAAACTCTTAGAGGAATGATGAGGTACACGTGAGGCCTCTTTTTCCATCATTCGGAATCATTGTGGCAGCTTCTAGTACTTTGGCTCTGAAATGAAATAATTTCTAAGGGCTCCACAAAGAAAGTCCTTTCTGCACTAACTTTTGTAATCTTTGGAACTAACAGGATCCCTAGTATAAAAAGAGGGGAACACCAAAAAGAGGGATGTACACACAAGAGAGATATTAAGATTGATTTACTGGGTACATCTGACTCATCTGAAAACCAACACAATTTCAGACTATCTGTGGCTACATGTTGTTTTGGTCCTACGTTCCAACCAGTCCTCTTAAAAATTTCATTGTAATTCAAAATTTAAATGAATTATTTTGTATCTCAATGCCAGTGTGTCATTTCAGTCAAGTCAATAAATTTTTTCTATTTTGTCTCTACTTGTCTATGTTTAAAATAGGTTCTCTGCACTTATCTGCTTTGCTCAAGTAGACACTTAATAGTTGTTAGTGTTTCCTAGAACAAAAGGTGACAAGGGATCTAGAGTTAGAATACTAGTTGAAGTCCGAGCTTTATCTTAAACTAAATGTAAAGAGATTCACTATTTGCATCACAGGAATAATAAACTTCCTTATCCAGGTGCCTGGGTGGCTCAAATCTTTTAGCGTCTGCCTTCAGCTCAGGTCACCATCTCAGGGTCCTGGGATCGAGGCCCATATCTGGCTCCCTGCTCTGTAGGAAGCCTGCTTTTCCCTCTCTCTCTACAGCTCCCCCTGCTTGTGTTCCCTCTCTCGCTATGTCTCTCTCTGTCAAATAAATTAAAATCTTTAAAGAAATACAAAAAAATAAACTTCCTCACCGAACTACTGTGAGATATCTGTGGAAAAAGGTCTCTACAAATACAGACTTCCACAGTTCTAAAGAAAAGTAATGTGATAATAACCGTAATGAACAAAGCAGCTTCACTTCTAGAGATAATATATATTTCATTTGGAAAATCACAAAAAATCAACCAGCAAAGGGAGTTTCAAAAAAACTTCCTCTGAAGTTCTCCAAATGCATTACTGATTTCTGAGAACATGTAAGGAAGGTATGATTTGGACAATTAGCCTGTATCCATCAGAGTGAAATACTGACAATAAGGACTTAAAGCATAAAGATTAAAAAATGGACACACTAGTCCAAAGAAATTAAGCATCTTTGAGGCTTGACTTTTTTTTTTACATGAAGAAAATTTTAACTTCTAGATTGCCTTTATTCCTTATTTTAGTGGCCATATAAACCTAATACTTAACTCTACTACATCTGTTGTCCTAGAGCTCATTTAAGTTTTGATCTTTAAACAGTGTATATGCTTATAATCTCATTTATTATCTCATTTATTATCTCATTATCTGTTTCTTCCTTCACAGCCTGGAATCTGCAACATCTGTATCATAAGTAATTTCATATGTATTATAAAGCCTTAATAAATACCTCTCGATCAATTTATTTACTCACTTATATAATTCGACAGAGACACAGCAAGAGAGGGAACACAAGCAGGGGGAGTGGGAGAGGGAGAAGCATGCCTCCCACTGAGCAGGGAGCCTAATGTGGGGCTCAATCCCAAGACCCCAAGATCAAGGCCCAAGCTGAAGGGAGACACCCAACAACTGAGCCACCCAGACCCCCTGATCAATTTTATTTGCTCTGTCAGGAATGTTTACATGTAAAAAAAAAAAAGAAAGAAAGAAAGAAATGTTTACATGTATGACTCAAATAATGATTCTGATTATTATAAAATTAGAACAGTACATAGGACATCTCTCCAGGTTTCTATGTTTAAGGACAATCTTTTCTTAAACTTAAATGAGCTCATACTGACACACACTTCCAATATCAGGCTTTCCTACACTTATTCTAGGATGTATTTATTCTTTTTATTTTTATTTTCTTTAAAAATAGGTCTTTACCTATTCCAAAAATTTGCTCAAATTTCCCAGGAAACTGTTGATCTTTACTAAAGTAATAATTAGTGTATGTCATCTTTTCTAATCCACAATACACATTATACTCATATTCATATTGAGTTGGCCTGTTATCTTTTCCAAAAGGGTTTCTCATATAGTTGATTTTTATCTCCCAATTTACTGTTAGTATTTTACTCTTTCTGATTTGCCCTTTTTAACATGCTGTATGCTGTTTGTATATTATTATCTTTGAGAAGTTGTGGCATAAAGTAAGGACTCTTTATAATTTTTTAAAATAATTTCCATATCCAATGTAGTAGGGCTCACAACCCTGAGGTCAAAAGCTGGATGCTCTTTCAACTCATCAGGTGCCCTTAAAGTAAGGATTTTTGATGAGAGGGTAGGTTCTTGATTTTTAGAATTATAATCCATTCTAAAGCCTGAGGATATATGGAGAAAACGAGCCCTATGTCTATCAGCTTTTAAGTGTTAACACCCTATATGAGCAGATCCCAAGAGAAAAATCTTTAGAATCACTTAACCATTTACTGGTTTTGTTTTCCTTAGGGCTATACCTTTGACTACACCTAAATATTCTTCATGTAAGTCCAACCCACTCTAGTCTTCCTATATTTTGTAAAAACTACTATTGCTTAACTGCTTCATCTATTAACCATTTTACCTTTGACTCTCAAATAGCCTCCTTTCAATGTCACTTAAACCTTTTTGATGTCTCCCACCATTTTCAGCCCACTGCTTTGTATGAATAGTCAATAAAAAATAATGCATTTAACTGCAAGCCTTTTTTTTTTAAAGATTTTATTTATTTATTTGACAGAGAGAGAGAGAGAGAGATCACAAATAGGCAGAGAAGCAGGCAGAGAGGGTGAAGTAGGCTCCCTGCTGAGCAGAGAGCCAGATGTGGGACTCCATCCCAGGACCCTGAGAGATCATGACCTGAGCCGAAGGCAGAGCCTTAACCCACTGAGCCACCCAGGCGCCCCTAACTGCAAGCCTTTTTTAAAAGACTTTATTCATTCATTTGACACAGAGAGAGTACAAGCAGGGGGAGTAGCAGAAGCAGAGGGAGAAGCAGACTCCCTGTGGAGCAGGGATCCCTAATTGGGGCTTAATCCCTGGGATCATGACCTAAACTGAAGGCAGAGACTTAAACAATGGAGCCACCCAGGGACCCCTAACAGCAAGCATTTAACTGAGATTTCCTGTCCATTAGTCAAAGCCTGAATGTTACTAGTACTTGAATATGCTTACACTACTACTTGATCAGTTGGTCCAATACCAAGGTACAAAGCCTGAATACCATCATGAGGCAGCAAGAAGACAGTCTACAGTAGTCAGGATTACCAATGCTGCCAGGTACATCACAGAGATTCCAAAAATCTCAGTGGTTTAATATAATAAAGATACATATTTCTCCCTTACATTCTGGTCTGATACAGACCTGGTAGTTTCTACCATCTTGTTGTTATACAATTGTATGTGCCTCCAACAAAAAGACAGGGGGAGCTGGATGGATGGAATATCTTACGGAGCCAGGCCTGGAAGTGACCAAGTTCCTCTGCCCTCATCCTATGTGCAGAGCTAATCACATGGCCCAAATTTGTCAGGAAGGCTGGGAAATGAGCAAAGTATATAGACATATGTTAAGCACTATCATCTCTGGTCATCTAGTCTGAACCTCACCTTTTGTTTTTTAACCATAATTGAGAAAAACCATAGCACCATTCTCATTGTCATTCCTTTAAGGTTGAGCAGCATTCAGAAAGTTCCCTTGCCATCTCAGTGGGTTCCACGAGCAGATGGTATGAGAAGTAACAGAGACAGAGTAACAGGAGGGTACAATCTTGACTTCACGATAGTGTAGACTGCAACTGGGGCCCTACATTTTAGGGCTCCTTCAGGTTTTGTGGAGACTTCACTAGGAAAGCAAAAGCTGGGATAGAATCTTGTATTTGGGGCTACATGTCAGCTTCTCAGCTATCCTTGATCATGATCCCTAGGTTTAGTTAGTTGCCAACAAATATATGTTGCAAGTGTGATAATCTCCCCTCTCCAGATCAAAAGGGCCGCTTTGACTCAGCCCTGGGAAAGTAATTAGAAATTGGTTGTGATTCACTTAATATGGCAGGGGTAGGGTGCGTTTCTTCAGTGAGCAGGGTGAGAAATAAAACCAGATGGGTTCAAACGTTCAACAAAAAATGAGGTGTTTTTTTTTTTCAGGGCTCTGCATTCCTCGGCAGGAAAAATAGACACTGAACACACTGCTGTGAAACAGGTATCCTAGGAATAGTCTGGAAGCATAACCTATCTGTGTCTCACTGTAGCGTCACTGAAGCCTGTTCCCCAAAGTACGTATGGTCAGAAAACTTAAGCAGGACAAATCAGTCTACTTGCAATTTTGCTTCAATGGGACATTTAATTTAAAGTTAAAGGATTTGACTTTCAGTTTGACTGAGACCCACTGTTATTACACAGTCCAGCACAGGGACAGACAGTCGGCATCTCTCCAGAAAGTACTAACTGTCAAAGTGTCACCTCACAGCAGGTGTCTCCGAGGAGCTCCAGCACCAGAATTCTATTTGACCAGTGGAAATAGAATCCTTTAATGTGCTCAACGCAATGAGAACCAATTGCAACATAACCATGATGATGGGTGAGCATTTGACGACTTTGCACTATGGCTGCAATGGCATATCGTCGGCTACCACTCATCAATAGATTTTTCTGGCTCAGAGTGCTCTTTTTAAGATTTTATTTACAAGAGGGAGAGAGAGAGAGAGAGACAGAGAGAGAGCGCACACGCAGGGGGTGCAGCAGGCAAGGGCAGCTTTCCACTGAGTGGGGAGCCCAATGCAGGGCTCAATTCCAGGACCCTGGGATCACTATCTGAGCCAAAGACAGACGCTTAACTGACTGAGTCACCCTCAGAGCAATCTAATCAATAGTGGCAGATAGAACTGTGAGTGTCCTTGGAGAACTGACTAATCCTACAACCTGCCGATGAGCTCTCTTTACATTGATAGCTTGGCCTTTGACAGAGACAGTAAATATGATAAGGAAACTGGCAGAAGGGAAACAGGTTGCCAGAATTTAGAAGCTGTTCTGCTGTCTGCATCATTCAAGAGCTGAATCTTAGTCAAAGCCATAGTAATTCCTTGCTCTTGCCAGGCAAACTCAGTACTTTTGTTCACACTGGGAATCAGAACCCTGCCCACATTAGCTAGCTCAGCAAGCGATCAGCCCTACCAGCCCCCACAGATCATTTTTTGCTTTCTGATTCTATGAGCCTGTTCAGGTTGCCATAACAAATACCATAGACTGGTCAGCGTAAAGAGCAGGAATTTATTTTTTCACAGTGCTAGAAGCTGAAAGTCTAAGATCAGACTGCCAGTATGATCAAGTTTTTGGTGAGGACCCTGTTCCTGGCTTGCAGATTGCTGTGTTCAGGCTGTGTCCTCACATAACAGAGAGAGACAAACAGCAAGCTCTCTGGTGTTGATTCTTGCGAGGGCACTAAATCCTCATTCTTTTAGGTGCCCCACCCTTATTACCTCATCTGAACCTAATTATTCCACAAACTCCCATCTCCAAAGTGCATCACATTGGGGGCTAGGACTTCAACATAGGAATTCTGCATAGGACATAACTCAGCCCATAGCACTAAAATATGAAGAGGAGGATTCTAGCAGTTTCCTGATGGATCTCCCTGATCCTCACCACATCCTATGATAAATTCTGAAAAGAGATTTTTTAAAAATGGAAATCAGATAATGTCCTTCCCTGTTCAAACTCCCCTAATGACCTCCCACCACACTTGGAGAAACTATTCCATGGACTCTACAGTTCCATATGATTCAGCCTTTTAGTTCCTTCTTTGTTGACTTCACTCCTGCCACACCAAGTCTCTCAATATTCCTCAGGCACAGCACACTCACTTCTCCTTCAGGGACTCTGCAGTTGCTTCTCTGGCTGGGAGCACACTCTTCCAGATCCTTGAATGGCTTGCTCTCGGTCTTAATTTTCACCGCCTTAATTGTCACCTTGAGGCACTCTACTTTCTCCAATTCTCTTGAACTATATATGTACTGGTTAATTTAAGTACCATTATCTCCTTCAAAGGACTTCATTTATGAAACTTCACCTATTTATAGTCTCATCACTAGAGCAGTTCCTGGCATATGGTAGGCAGTAAGAAAGCATTTATCACAAAAAATAATTATGACACACAAGCCAACAACTTCCACGTACGCACTGTTACCCTTTTTTGATTTCCAGCCCTGTATACCTAACTGCCTCCTTGGTGTCCCACCCTGACAATTTCCTAGACATCTCAAATTAAAAGTTGATTTATCTTCTGATTAATCTTCCCTTGAAACCTGTATCTTCTACCATGTTCCTCTTCACATACTGATTTCCTGCAAAAGCTGAGAGTCATCTTTAATTTTTACCTCCTCTCTTCCATATATCCAGTCAATAACCAATCCTACTATTCATCTCTAAAACACATCATAACTCTGTCCTCTTCATCCATCTCTACCACTGCCACTCCTGTCCAAAATGCCACCATCTCTTGCTGGGAGTAAAGCATCTTCCAACGGGTCTTCCCCCTTTCATTCTTGGCATCCTTCTGACCCTGTCTATTTTCCAACCAGCAGCCAGAGTTATGCTGAGTATTTATTTTAATACCAACAGTTAGGGGCACCGGGGTGGCTCAGTCGGTTAAGCATCCAACTCTTGATTTCAGCTCCGGTCCTGATTTCTGTAGAATCCAGCCCCATGTCAGACTCCGAGCTACATGTGAAACCTGCTTGGGATTCTCCCTCTCTCTCTGCCCCCACCCCACCCTCACTCTGGACTCTTTCTCAAAAAACCAAAAAGAATAGTTAATATTCTACTACATGCTACTCTATTGGTATTTGAAAACAAACCAAACCAAATACAAGTTTTGGCCCTCCTAAAGATTAAAAAATGCAAATATGTTCACATAACTACTCTATATAAAAATTTTACAAATCTATTCTCATTAACCTCAGAAAAAAAGCCAATGTCCTCACCCTGTCTACTTCTCTGCCCGCAGCTTATGAAGCTCTTCTATTCCTCTCAATTCTGGCTGCAATGGCCTCACTGCCCTCTGACACTGTTCCCTGCTTTTCTCCCTTCACAGTTTTCACATATGATCTTCCCTGCTTGGGAAGCCATCTCACCCACTCTTGAAGTCCTGAGTAACCTCTGCTTCTTCTAGGCCTCGACTGAAATGCCCCTCCTCAACAATGCCTCCAGTGAAACACTGAATCAAATTGGAGTCCCTCCTGTTAAATTCTCTTCACAGCTCTTACACCTGGTTTTAACACAGCTGGTAATTACAGATTGATCTGTAACTGCCATTAGACTAGGAACTCAAGGAGTTGAGAAGTCATGGTCTGTTTTTTAAACTACCACATCTTCAAAAGCTGAGCTTAGGGCCAAGACAGAGTGACCATTCAGTATTTATTACTGTAGCCAAAATAAGTGGAACACTCTCCCCCACCCCTGCAAAAAGGACCCAACAACCTTTTATCTCTAGCCCCTGAGGGGCCTAAAACAAAATGCACCAACAGGTTACTACACTATACTATATGCCAAGTAACAAGGAAGTAGTGCCTACACCACGGCTTTCATTGAAATTGTTTAGTTTTCTGGTCAAGAACTAAGTTTTCTGTAAGTAATATGAAACAATCATGTAATCATGTTTCTTCTGGTAAAGAACTTACACTTAGCAATTATTTGTCTTCAATTGTTTAAGGCATACCTTTAAATCTATTTTTCATGATCAAACTGTCAATTTATTAATCAAAGTGTTGGGATTTCATTATCTAAGTGAAATTCTGCTACACAAATAAGACAGAACATGTGTTCTATCCAGTGAATCAGTTATTCTTAGCTAAAATTACTTTGCCATATTTAACATGGAATTCGACATTGATTTTTTTCTCCTCGAGTTTAATTTAAGTCATCTCTACACCCAAAATGAGGTTCTAAGTCACCACCTCAAGATCAAGAGTCACATGCTCTTGTGAGTGACCCAGCCAGGCGCCTCACTAACATAGATTTTTAAAGCCCTGAATATTATTTTGTTTTCACAATAACAATTATTATTAACAACCACAAAAGGCCACCTCTCTAAATCCAGGTGTTTTTAATGAAAATACAGAGTGAAGTAGCCACTCATAATAGGAGACTATTTAGGGATCAAGCCCAAAGCAACTGGTTATAAATGATTAAATCAGGTTGAAGGCCAAAACCAAGACATCTCAGTCAAGGTTAGCAATCCAGACAGGACCCATGGACTAAGAACAATTTTATGTATTTAAATGGCTCAAAAGTAACCAACAGATTTCATGACAACTAAAAATTGAATTAAATACAAAGTTCACACAACCAGGCTTACTCCCTTACATCGTGTCTGTCTAGGTCTACTTTCACAAGGTGATGTAGCTGCAACACAGACTCACAGACTTCTCACATTTTTTTACTGTAATCTCAGTAATCTATTTTACATTGAGAGCTGTGTGTCTATACACAGAGCCAAAAAGTTTCACAAAACAATATTCACACGATGACACTGTGTTCTGCTCAATTCTACTTCATTTAAACCGTATTTATAATGTTACTTCTGATTCTGACCCACTAATGACCGCTACTCACAGTTTGAAAAAATTAGTTTGGATGGGTTTTCTCAATCTTGGTTACATAATAAATCACTTAGGAAGCTCTTAAAAACACTAGGATGTACTTCATACCAATCAAATCGAAATCTCTGGGCACCCAGGTATTACTCTTCAAAAACAGCAAGCAAACCAACGGTCACTCCAGTTCATCTTATTGTGGTGTCCGGGCCAAGAACTAATCCCCTTGCTATTTAAAGCAGGGGTCTTCAGAGCGGCAGCATCAACATCTGTGAGTTTGTTAGAAATGTCAAATCCTAGGCCCCAACCCAGACCCACTGAATCGGATTCTGTTACTTAACAAGACCCCCAGGTAATTTACATGCCTGTTAAAGTATGAGAAGCTCAGATCTAAACCAAGAAAACAGGTCAATTCACCACTGCAGCATTGGATTATGTTCTTCTCTTTGGGAAAGGAAAATCAACATATTTGCCTCCGGTTAGTATTGAATTTGGACCTGCAAGGGGAAACATGAAATGCAAAAATAAAACACATCCAAAGAGAAAAGCTGTTTTCCATGTGGGAGTTTCTACCTGCAGGAGGAACCCCACTCCAAAAAAGGGGGCTGGAGCTGGAATCCAAGACTGTAACATGAGTGACTTTGATGTGCCAAACCCAACTAGACATCTACGCAGGGTCCATGCTGATTGCAACCCTGCCCTTCCCCTCTCCCGTGGCAGCAGTCAGACCCATTACACAGCTTTCTCTCAACCAACCTCTGCACCTGGGCCAGAACCAGACTGGCTTCTAGGAATCGAGTATAGGCTCTGCTACTGTCCATTTGATCAGAAACATCCGTGTTTCAGAAAGCAAAGCTCTCTGCTGCATTTCATCCCAGTGAGATCAAAAACGGAGTTTCTGAGTTTCCTCCGACTGCTGAATCTGAGGCTTCCCAGGGACACAGTGAGTCACAGAGGAGCCACGGAGGGGTGAGGTCTCCAGCAACCTACACAAACTCCTTGGCAACTGGAACCGAGGATGGAAAGTTTTCCCTCTGTAATTTCCTCAGGCCTCTTCTACAGTTTAAACTATTTGTGTTCTCACAGCATTTCCAAATGCTGGTTTTACCCTTCACTGACCTGAGCAACTCTATTTGGCACTGTTAACGTTTTAAGTGCTGGTAAGAGATCGCAACAGTTAGTTTAGATTTTGCTCTGTTCTGGTTTTGGCGGAGAGGATGTAAAGTGGAGGTCCTAGATTTAGAAGCATGTATCAACAGAAATTTAATCAAATAACATGAGCTCTAGACATGAGTATCAGAAGCCATCTCTCTTTCTTCACAGCTCCCTTCCAAAACAAATACAAATAATAAGAAAACAAACCAAGAACAGACCTCATTTAAGTTGACCGCATGTTCACCTCTCTAGAGAAGTATTCACAACTTCTCTTAAATGTTAATGCTCTCAGTCCCCTTGGTAAGAGAGAACTCTTCTTAGGACAGTGGTTCTCAAAGTGTGGTACCCAAAGAATCCACTTCACCCAGGAACTTGATCGAAATGCACATTCCCGGGCCTCACCCCTAACCAAACCTAGTAACTCAAAAGCTGTGGCGTTGAGGCTCAGCCCTCCAAGTAGTTCTGAGGCATGCTAAAATTTGAGGACCTCTATTCTAGGGAATAATTAAATTCACACCAGCTATAATTTAAACTGGTCTCAAAGACATCTTGACCATGTTTCAGAAAAAAAGCTAGTTCTAACTCACACTACCTTTTAAAAAAAAGTTGAGTTTACGAAATAGGGCTCTGAGCATAGAAAGATTAAAATCGACTTTTTATGGCCACCACAGCACTTTCCCAGTAAGTGCTTAAAAAGCTGTATAAACATTATCAAGCCTTGTTAGTCCTCAGTTACCTATGGGTGGGTCATCTTTTGTTGACGATGTACTCCAATGGACATGAATCTGTCAGAAGGAAGAGAACACACTGCTCTCATTTTGCCATTGGATTACAACTTCCAGTCAATAAACTAGATAAATTAATGTCTACGTAGACTTAAAATGCCTCCAAACAAGGCCAAGTTGACTTAACACGATTCTCTTAGCAAGAACAAACCTCTGTTCCCCAGCTAGTGCTTTAAAAGCTAAAAGGTAAGTTAACATGCATACAAATACAAAGACACATGCAGTGCTAAGACGTTTGCCCAAGGAACCATCAACTATGGCTTATCAGGGATTTCTGAACAAAGAGCAGACTGAAAGTCATTGCCCAATCCTCTGGGACAGCCCAGTGGAACTCGAGCCCAACATCTACAAAGACTCGACGTAGAAATATCTTGATAACACTCATGTATATTAAAGATGGCTAAATAACAACAACAAAGGGATTAGAGGCAAATGATTTTTCATTCACGATGTTAAAAAAGAAAAAGGGTAAATCTGGGGTAATATTTTAAAACAACCCACATGGTTTACTGGAAAGGCAGAAAAAGAAAATTCCAGGTGGAGAGGAATTTCTTTCTGCTTGAAATGGACATACCATACATTTATTCATTCGTTAGTCTTTTAACTTGGTCTTCCCTCTCTTCACACTTTGAGCTCTCCTTGCCTAAGGGATCAAGAGTCATCACTGATGATGATTATTCTGACTTATAATTATTGATCACCAAGGAAACACAGAAGTTTTGGTTATTTACAAGCCGTGAGATCTTGAACAAATTATTTAAGTGCTCAAGAGCCTATTATCATTTCTGCAACAAAATTATAGTACTTTTTATATGGTTCTTGATAGGAGACATCCTATACATTCTACCAAATGGATTTCATCTTAATAAGGGGGAATATAGTGGAGAAACACAGCAAACATTAATATGAGTATTTTATTTTGCTCTGCAAACTAAATATCAACATGCCAAATTTGTTTACCTTACATGTCCTTCACCTCAAAATGTCCAAAGAGAAGTTATTCCCCCAGGCAACAAAGTCTCTCTTTTTTCATTAGTGTTTACCAGCCATATTATTCCTTTTAATTAAGTTAATCACATCTATTACCTTCTTTACAATCTAACAAATCCAGAGAACATCACAGAACTACCATCTCTTCCTTTGTAACCTCTCCCTTACCCTTCCTTTCCCCTTGCCTCATTCTCTTGTGTCTGGACTATTACAATAATCTTTCATGTAGTTTTCCGGCTTGCAATGTCTTTTCCTAGTCAGTCTTCAGAGTGTAGTACATGATTAGAAAACCCTTAGAACTATACTGCAAAGGGTCTGACTCTTAGCTCCACCCTTTTACAGTTATATGAACTCGGGCAACTTATTTCAACACTAGTAACTCCCATTTTTTCACCTGGAGAATGGAGATCATAAAATTATCTTACTTTTTTAAAAATTAAGTGATACAATCAGTATAAAATACAGTACTCTATTCAGAGCGAGCACTATATAAATGTTAGCTTATTCTTTTAGTCACTGACCAATTAATCTTACTAAATCAGTTCTGATCATGTCATTGCCCACTCAGAAAAAATTCCAGATAACTTCCCAATGCCAGAAAGCTAGATTCTAGGAGCACCTGTCACAGTCAGTAGACCATGGCTTGGGGTTTTAAGTTCAAGCCCCACACTGGATGTACAGATTACTTAAAAATAAAACCTTAGGGGAAAAAAGTTAGATACTAGAGCAGAATATTCATAAGTGACTGATAATTTTATTGGAGAACAAGTATTCTACATATTCCTTAAAATAATGCACTTACCTGGGGGCGCCTGGGTGGCTCAGTGGGTTAAGCCACTCCCTTCAGCTCAGGTCATGATCTCAGGATCCTGGGATCGAGCCCCGCATCGGGCTCTCTGCTCAGCAGGGAGCCTGCTTCCTCCTCTCTCTCTCTGCCTGCCTCTCTGCCTACTTGTGATCTCTGTCAAATAAATAAATAAAATCTTTAAAAAAAAATAATGCACTTACCTCAAAGAACTATGTGAAGTAACACAGAAAGGGCAGCTAGTATTTGGATGCTAATACAGGGGAGAAAAATAGGTATTTCATTGGTAATGCCTCATAATTCAACCTGGAGGGCCCATGTGCAAGACAGGCTCTCCACTTCTGAGAGATGCTGTGTCATCTTTTCCCCTAAACATGTCTCAATTCTAAACACCCTAGTTTCTTCCCCAATGACAACCTTATAGGTGGGTGGCTGTACTTCACCTAGTTCCAAAGAATCTGAGAACACTTCAAAAAATGTTTACAGGGGGGAAAAAAAGTGTTTACAGTAGGAAATGAAAATACGTCATAATACCCTGTTAAATAGAACTGAAATTTTAAAATGTAGCCAAATGACCCCTCACAAGATTTGGAGTATTCAAACCAATCTTCCCTGTAACTGTTTGAGTTAGGCCCAATAAAAATGCATCTATCTATATTTCCACATTTATTTATCTGTCCATGAGGCAGGCAACTAACACATCAGGTGGACGCTGGAGTTAAGTTGGTTTATGTAATAACAAACACTGAATTGATGACGTATTCAGGTACTTGAGTTCTTCTAAAAGGCAAATCCACTGAGCGACTAAAAATTGGGAACTGAGGGGAAAAGCTGACACTTTACCTGCAAAATAAATTTTGAGGTTATTCAAAATAAAACTGTCTCTGAATAAATGCTGAAATAGTGGGAAAGAATGTAACTTATTTTAAAATAATCTCTGGGTGGGGGGGGGTGTGAAAAATCTACATCTCAGTTCTAAAGAAATAAAATACAGGATGAGGGACGCCTGGGTGGCTCAGTTGGTTGGACGACTGCCTTCGGCTCAGGTCATGATCCTGGAGTCCCAGGATCGAGTCCCGCATCAGGCTCCCAGCTCCATGGGGAGTCTGCTTCTCTCTCTGACCTTCTCCTCGTTAATGCTCTCTCTCACTGTCTCTCTCTCAAGTAAATAAATAAAATCTTAAAAAAAAAAATACAGGATGAGGCTCAAAACAGATTAGCTGAAACTTAGAATGCAGGATTTTTCCAGAAAGTGGAACAAATTTACTTCTCAATGTAAGAAAGAAAGTGAACAATACTCTTGCCACACTTTGATATAATAAAAGTATTATGAGGAACAGAGAAAAACTGTTTCAAATATTCACTTATGAGGGAGTTGACCACATGTCCTGTTTTGCCCTAGGCAGGTTTTTTATCTGCTGCCCTGGTGTGATGGTCTGTAGTGCCCCCTTTAGCTCTTAAAAGTGTCTTGGTTTAGGTAAGTTTTAAGTTCACCCCATATATATGTAAAGTTGGATGAACAACATTTTACATGTTGACTGATTAAAATGCTTATTTAAAAATATTTTTTTAAAAAGTTATAAAAAAAAAAAGGTGCCTGGGTGGCTCAGTGGGTTAAGCCTCTGCCTTCAGCTCAGGTCATGGTCTCAAAGTCCTGGGATTGAGGCCCGTATCTCTCTGTTCAGCGGGAAGCCTGCTTCCCCCTCTCTCTCTGCCTCCCTCTCTGCCTACCTGTGATGTCTCTCTGTCAAATAAATAAATAGAATCTTTAAAAAAAAAGTTCTAAAATGTTTATTTGCCTGATTTGCAAAAGTAGAGCTCTAACTCCAACTACCTGCTTCAGAAGAAAACAAACCAATGTAACTTTCTAAACAGGTATTGCTTCAAAGATGTGAGGGCTGCCCAACTTTGTTTTACATATTATGGCAATAATTCTGTAAATTCCAGTATCTGGTAGGAATCACCATTTAGTTCTTGCTATTTGACAAATCACCTGTATAAGACCACTAGGAAGGGCATGGACTGCTTTAAGTGTGAGGCTAGACAGAAGTACCCTTGAGGTAGGGATTAAGGATACAAGTTCCCTTTACAAATCCTAGAAGGATCTATTTATTCATAGGTTACATGACAAGTGTAAAGATTAAAGTCTCAGGCTAATTTTTCTAAACCAATTCCCCCAATTTTCCATAAAACTGTCTTTCTAAGTCCTTGTGACTTGAAGATCTTTCCCATTCATGACTTGTCTAGAAAAGCATAAGATACTTCTAGGTTACAGGGAGAGGTCTTACATGGAGCCAGAAGACTCAGGTATTTCACTGGAATACTGCCGACTTACAAATACTGAAGGAACCTACCCATGGTTCTTTTTTTTTTTAATTTATTATCTATTTGACAGAGAGATCACCAGTAGGCAGAGAGGCAGGCAGAGAGAGAGAGAGAGGGAAGCAGGCTCCCTGCCGAGCAGAGAGCCCGATGCGGAGCTCGATCCCAGAACCCTGAGATCATAACCTGAGCCAAAGGCAGAGGCTTAACGCACTGAGCCACCTGGGTGCCCCCCCCCATGGTTCTTTTGATGGATGTCTCCAGAGGTAGTTAGTCTGTGCCAACTCCTTTCTGTTTCATGAAATCCCATTAGAAAACTATTAAAATGGGGGTGCCTGGGTGGTTCACATGGTTCAGCGTCTGCCTTGGGCTCAGGTCATGATCTCAGGGTCCTGGATAGAGACCTGCATTGGGCTCCCTGCTCAGGGGGAGACCTGCACCCCGCCCCCGCCACCCCCACTCCTGCCTGTCTCTCTACCTACTTGTGATCTCTCTCCCTGTCAAATAAATAAATGAAATCTTTAAAAAAGAAGAAAACTATGAAAACGGACAACAGTGATAAGAGTTTTTTTAACCACAGTCTCAAGCTTATTTAGGGAAACACCATCCTCACCTTCTCTCAAACTTCACATAGCCTTTAATAATCATGTATCGATTACAGGAGATGACATGTGAGAACATTCTTTGTAAAGAGGCTGTACAAATGGAAGGCATTATAATGGTTAAAATTTCACAGGTCTGAATCCTCCAGATTTTTTAGGGTGCTTGGCCCCATGACTGTACAGTGTGGGGAGCCGAACTGAAACTAGATCACTAGAGGTGATGTTTACCATCCTGTTCTCCTTATAAGTGGGTAGGAGGTGTGGCAGATACTGTTGCAAGGCTGGTGTGTTTACTTCTCTCTCCTCAAACTTGTTTTGGCAGTCCGGTGAGCAAGCCAACTTCTTCTGAAGAGGTACAGTGGGGGTAGGGTTTGGTTAGGAGTAAAAATACTTGTCCTATTGACCCGGCTCTTTGCACAGCAATTTCACACTGACTAGGGGTGTACTTGTTTTTTCTTATTTGAGTTCAACATTAATGCTTCAAAGATTCTGTACTTCTTGCTTCTGAAGCCCAGAGAGGCAAATGAGAGGGTAATCAAAAAGAGAAAAACAGAGAGAGAGAAATGAAGATGGAACAGAAACCAAGCTAGAAAAGCAAGAGAACAGAGAGGAAGAGATTGAGGTGGAAATTTCTATTGGGTAAAGACCCTCTTTGTTCTGGGTTTCAGTTTCCTCTTCCGTAACACAAGGATAATCAAATAAATACCTTTGAGATAAGTTGGGAGGATTTTATAAGCTAAAGTATATAAAGGACATGAAGTAGTGCCTGACATATTGCTGGCGACTAAATATTTCCACCAATCTATCTTTAGCTAAAGATGATCCTTCTTTATTATTATTTTTCCTTTTTTTTCTTGAGAAACCATAATCCTTCCCTTCCTGAAATGTATGGTAGAGGTGATCTGATCCTTGCTTCTGGTAACCATTCCTGGTGCCCATGACCCACGTATGCAGGGACTATGTACAGATCTGCTTCCTCTGGACCCTAATTATGAATCTATGATTCTTGTGTGTGTGACCATGGTTCTTTTAACACCCTTGGTTTGCATTTCAATAAAAATGACATGATTCATCAAATAACTCAGGGCCTTTTGCAATGGAAATAATTAGAAAGTAGTCAGAGATGCCTCATAGGTTGCGCCTGAGCTCACTGAAGAGTCATACCCTGAGTCCCAAGGGTTACTTGATGCCAAGCCTGAACAGTGGCCACCTGGGTTCTGGAGCCAGCTGGTTTAACTTTGGGTGGTGTAAGAGGCAACAGAAAAAGACAGAGCACAAAAGGCCTTTCGAAATCCTTTTCAATTACAGGTGTGGTGTTTTCAAAATTACCCTGTTTTCAGTGAGCTCAGCATCACCCAGAGGAGAGAAGTCTGTATGTAGCCAGCCAAAGAGAAATGACTTTGTTAAAGCTCTGCAATATAAAAATACAGACGGAAGGTGGGGAAGGAAGCTGAGGACTCTATCTTTACCCTCCAGCGTCTTGTTTATATGAAGGAGGAAATCACGTAGTTATAAGCTCAGCCAGCAAATTCCCAGAAAGGTGTATCTAAGGCAAAACAACCAGGTCCTGCTTTATGGCGAATCTCTGAGACATCTTCTGTGGTCTCTTGAATTCCTGCTACTACCTTAGTTGAGAGAAATTCTATGCCTCATTTAGTTATCATCTTAGACATAATCCAGCAACTGAAATAGATTCAAGCAGTATTCAGGGCATTCTGTCAAAGAAAATAATTAGCAATTGAGAATATAATTTTCATATAACCAAATATCTAAAAACACACTATGTGCCAGGAGGTCGAGATTTTGTACTGTCTTTTGGAAGTCCTTGGGTACTCTACAGATCCATCCTTGCAAGGGTCTTGCATGAGGGAACAGCTGTAATGCCACAAGACTATTACAGAAGAGAATAGGGGGTCTGGGTGGCTCAATGGGTTAAAGCCTCTGCCTTCGGCTCAGGTCATGATCCCAGGGTCCTGGGATGGAAGCCCGCATCATCATCATCATTCTCCTCCTCCTCCTCATCATCATCATTGGGCTTTCTGCTCAGCAGGGAGGGAGCCTGCTTCCCTTCCTCTCTCTCTGCCTGCCTCTCTGCCTACTTGTGATCTCTCTCTCTCAAATAAATAAATAATCTTAAAAAAAAAAAAAGAATAAATCACAGAAAGTTGGAACTGAAAATGATATCCAAAATTATCTAGTTCAGTGGTTCTTGTTGCTAGCTGTATATTAGAATCACCTGAGGAATTATGCACAGTACCAGTAGGAAGCCCTACTCTCCAAGAAATTCTGATTTCATTGTCCTGGGTTAAGATCTAGACTTTAAAAATGGGGTTATCAAAGAAAAGGATAAATGTATTAAGTGCTTAAAATTAACACACTGAATGAATTAATGCCTTAAGAAGTAATAAACATAAACCATTTCTAAGAAAGCTGGAAACAAAAGCAACTATTCGGAGATGCGACCTCTGTTTGCTCCTTTTGGTGTTCGAAGCACCCAATTTCCAACGCGTTGAGGGGCGTTGTCCGCACCACCCGTTATCTGGGTATACCAGCTGGGGGTCTTACAATTCAACTCGGTTTCGACACTGTACCCACACGTAGGGTCCGGGTCCACCGATCAAGGATTCAGTTCCACAGACAGGCCCATGGCCCTCTCCCACCCCACTTCCGACACCAGTAGCAAGCCCAGACCGGACCAGCTGGAGAGCAGAGGTTCCCGCAACTCTCTCCTTCCTTTCAATTCATTGGTTAGAGCGGCTCTTAGAATTCAGAGAAATGTTTGATGCACCACAACAGGATACACCTCAGGAACAGCCGGATAGAAGAGACGCAGAGCATGACGGGAGGAAAGAGCGGCGAGCGGCCGTGCGGCCTGAGGGGTGTTACTTTCCCCGCCTCTCCACACGTTCACCGGCCGGAAAGCTCTCTGAACCCCGGCCTCTCGGCATTTCTCCAGGGACCACCCTACACAGATAAAACAGACCAAATCCCAGGCCTCAGGCCCGCTCACTCAACACCCGGGCGCGCTCTCTTCCGGGGAGCTCCAGGGGTGGGACTGAACGCGCCAACCCTCGCATCACGTGATTCCTTCTCCTAGCGACCAGCCCCCACCTTTAGGTGTGGTCAAAATGTCACCTCATTAACGTGACAAGAGACATCTTCTTCGCTTTTATCACTTAGGAAATTCCAAGAGCTTTTGAGCCCTGTGCAAGAAACAGAAGGCCGAATGTATATTTCTGATTAAAAATCACGTCACTCTTCTATACCTCACTTTGGTGAATTGTACATGCAATTAAAAAAAAAATGAGTAAAAATTGACTAGTGGCTCAAAGGTAAACTCTGATGATGCCATTAAAAAAAAATTAAAAATTAAAAATTAATGGTAGTTTTAAAAATATATCCCCGGAGAGGCCTGGCTGGCTCAGTCAAGTAGGGCCTCCAACTCTTGATATCAGGGTTGTAAATTCATGCCCCGTGTTTAGCGTAGAGAGTACTTAAAAATAAAATCTTTAAAAAAACAAATAAAAATTAAAATATGTTCCCCAACTTTTTAATATTCTTACCTTCAAGAAGTAAAAATTTCTGCAGCGGCAGGATCGAAGCCAACGAGGTTTACGCGAGACACAATTATTGCTAAAGGAGGTGGAGCCTAATTTCCCTCTCCTTGAGCGTGGGCTGAATAAAGTGATTTGCTTCTAACCAATAAAACGAAGCAGAAGTTGTGTGACTTCAGAGACTATGTCATAAAAAGCCACTGTTGCCCTTTCTCCTTTCTCTCTCATCGCTTGCTCTGGGGAAAACAGCTGATGTACCAGGAGGACTCTCAGCGACCCTGTGAAGCTCGCATCAAGACGAACTGAGGCCTTCTGCCACCAGCAATCTCCGCGAGCCATCTAGGAAGTAGATCCTCTAGCTCTGGTCAAGCAATCAGATAACTTCTCCTGAGGTTGTAGCCCTGGCTGATGGCTTGACCGTAACCTCCCGAGAACCTTTCATCTAAGAGCTCGGAACCAAGCCCCTTCTCAATTTCCTGAACCTAAATTGTGTGAGGTAATGTGTGTGGTTTTAGGACGAGAAGCTTTTGTACAACACAGCAATAGAGAACTAATGCAGTGATATGGGATCCTTGGCTCCCCCAAGTGTGCAACCAGCTGAAGAAGTAGGTTATAGCTCTGAAACCATAATGCACTATGAAAGGCCTTCAAGGTTCTACCATATGAAGAGGATTGCTGTGTAGTATCCACATGATGGTCTTTGTGAATTGGTTGCACTGAAGTTTAGCAATTCAGAGCCTGTGTGGGCAGTCTAGATTAGGTAGATAGGTATGGAGATAGGTAGCAAGACTGACAGACAGATGGGTAGAATATTATGCTTTGGGAATCCTCCTCACAGAGTTGCGAGATGTCTGAGGAAGACAGTGATGGAACTAGTACGTCAACCTTGACCTTTAAGTAGCATATTATTTTTTTTTAATCTTCTGGGATTTTTTTTAAAGATTTTTATTTATTTATTTGACAGACAGAGATCACAAGTAGGCAGAGAGGCAGGCAGAGAGAGAGAGAGAGGAGGAAGCAGGCTCCTTGCTGAGCAGAGGGCCCCGGTGTGGGGCTTGATCCCAGGACCCTGGGATCATGACCTGAGCGGAAGGCAGAGGCTTTAACCCACTGAGCCACCCAGGTGCCCCTTAAGTAGCTTATTGAGGTTACATGGAACATGCTACTAATGCAGACATTAGTCCGATTAATAAGAAAATTTCGAGTAAGGTAGTTGACTAATTGTGCAGGCTTACTTTTCCAGTTGTTAATACTCTGTTCTCATCATTGTTGATTATGGTATCTTGCATTTTTCTTAAACTACCAGCCTCCTGCCTTCAGTCTCCATATCTATAAAATGACTCAGCTACTGCCAAGTTGACTGGATTAGAGGTTGACAACCTGATTCAAACTAGAACTTGAGATACATTTGCAGGAATTAAGAATTGAGACTTGGTTGAGGTACTCTCTTACATGAAGGATATGTTGGTATCCACTGTCAACCCAGGAAGCACAGAAACCTAGGCTGGAGAGAGAGAGAGAGAAAGAAAGAAACAGAAATAGAGAAGAGAGTTCTCTAGTATAACCTGTAATTTTGTGATAAATTATCAATTTCCACTTAGGTTACTGGTGGAGCTTTCCTGCAACCAAAAGATTCCAGCTCTCACACTCTTCATATTTTACAGTTTAGACTATTAACATTAAAAATGATTTGAACTTTGTCTATTGCATATCATAATAAGGTCCTGGTGGCAAGACATCTATTCTTTTAAACTTTAAATGATTTTCTTTTTTCTAAATTGAGAAACTTCCCAGAGAAATGGTACAAGTAAAAGAATTTATAAACAACATCTGTCTTGCTCATGTTATTGGTTATTTGTGTAAAAATTTGTCTCATTACTCACACAATGTTCCCCCCCCCCAACTTTGGAAAAGAATAATCTTTGATTTCCTGTAAGTAGAAGAACCAGGGAATTTTTTTTTTTTAAATTCTGGTCTAAGTTGTTTCTTCACTTTTCATTACAATACCTACTATTGCCCCATTCTGCCAAGAAAAATCTGACCTGAGATGAAGCTGTAGAATAATTGTGATTTAAAAAAAGTGTTTCAATGGCAACAGATAAGTCAATTTAAGTAGAAAGGACCAGGCATGCTCCCATAAGTCACTGAAGAAATACAATGAAGTCGGTCTGATAAACCTAAAAAATGTTTGAAAAACATAACATGCCCTTTAAAAAAAAAGTATCATTATTATCGTAATTCAGTCAAACAGGAACACCTTTATTTTACTGTATATGATTAATTGGATGGATAACAAAGACTAAGAAATGCAACGATCCCTCTCTCTATGTCTTTTTCCAACAGTATTTGGATGATTTTGAATTCCAGAAGAGCGGTGAGATCTATTCATCATGGGCCTTTTTTCTTTTATTTCTGGGGAAGAAAAATATCTGGCTTAGTAGTGAGGTCTAGTGTAAGAGACTGTTTTTCAGAATATTTCAGCTCTTCTTTGGGGCATTGACCTCAGGTCTGAAAATTGCAAGATGTTTCCTCATGCAGTCTGTTCTTTGGAGGACTCTTTCATAACTCTGGTATCTACCTCCAGGCTATCTGTTCTGGCATAGAGGATTTATCTTTTTATCTCAGGGAATTTTCAAGGGTTGTAAACATGTATGAGAGTATCAGAATTTCTGTGTTCATTTTCTGAAAAACTGTAAGTTCTTATTTCAGCTTCTATCTTCTCCAGAATTGTCGCCGTAGCCATTTTTACTGCTTCTTACACTTGGTATTGATGTTTCCTTGTGCTGGCTGGTGTTGACCCCGTTCGCTCATTTCTCCCTCATTTTTTATTCCTTATATATATTGAAAGGACCAAAAAAATTCGAAGCAAGAATATTATCAAGAATATTAGCTTTGAAAGAACATTTGATTCCTACCTGGACCCTGAGGTAGAGTGTGGTAAGAGTTAGCATGAAGTCATGTACTGGGATTGTGGTAGCCTTGTGGATAAATGGTAGCACCAGAAAGGTAAGACATAGGGCAACAGGATAGCTGAGATGGCAAGAGCAGTGTGCGCATGATATTATTGCCCAGGTAAGGGTTGGTCATCTGAGATGGTGGGACAGTGGAGCCACTCTCCATGTGGTGGAGTCTGTTGGTCCTGTATCTGTTCCTTCATGGTGCATAGCTTTACAGGTAGGGCCACCTGACTGAGTTCTGGCCAATGAACTTCTAGTTCTAATCACAGCGTGTCCCACGAAAAGCTTCTGCTCTCTCTTTCCTGGGCTACCTGCTAAGAATGAAGGGTTCTGAGGGTCTAAGAGATGACGCTATCACAAGACAGAAGCAGCCAGGACTCCTGAGTCATTGCTTGGAGGAGAGTTATATTGGACTTTGCCTCACAAGAAATAAAACTAGATTAAGCCACTGCAAGTTGGTATTTATTTATTACAATAGCTAGTACTAATTATCCTTGTATAATATATCTTTGGTTCTGATGTTGGGTTTGATATTGTCACAGTAAGAGAATAAAGAAAAGAATAAATAAGCAGAAAAGTATTACTCAGAGAAGGGGGGTGGCAAAGGGCAGGAGAAAAGAGATGACATTGGGCATAAAGGCCTCCTGAGATAGAAAACATTTCATAGATATACTGATCTAATTTTAGAACTGAGCAGGTCACCTCTAAATGGACCTCCAATTGTGTAAAAGTAAATGGACATATTCTGACAACTACATTTAAAAGAATATATATATTATGCAACTATAAATGAAGCATAATTAAATTTACTTGAAAATATTGAGTAGGAAAAATCAAAGATCAAATATCAAGTTCTTAAGTACATTAAAAAGGAGATTTTCAAAATGAGGTATGCTACATGTATTTCAAAATGCCAGAGGGAGAAACAGGCCAAAAGCCCTGAGCTTGCTGAGTGGAGGGTGCTGTGAGGAAGGGCACTGTGTGTGGAGATGTTTGGACTGTCTGCAATTAAATATGAAGCCTGCTGGGCTTGGGAGTCAGAGAAAGTGGCAAGAGAGAACGAGTTTTTCCCTTTGCTTTTTAGTACTTAAATATAGTAGCTTAAAAGTCAGTTTCTATGCAACAAAAGAAATATTTAGTGGTCAGATCTGGAGCAGTTATTTGAAATTTCCAAACATCTGAAGGGAAAAAGTTTAAAACTAAAATTTCCTTTGAAATATAGCATAGTTTGGGGGCTTTTTCTGAAACATGGAATAAATCCAAAGTCTGAAATGACACCCCTAATGTTCATTCTTCAGTGAATTATTCATTTGTGACCATCAAATATATGTTATTATCTTTAAAATATGCTAACATTGTGGCACCCATTGATTGGGATAAAAGCACTCCTTTGTTCCTTCTGTAAACTTCTAGTGACAGACCTTTGCTGGGACTTGGAGCTTCCTTTCTTCCCCTTTTCCAAGCCCAAATTAGAGATTTCCATAGGCTGGGAGGGAAGTCTAAGAATTTATGAATAGAGATCCCACGGGCACTTGTACCCACAGCTCCACTGGTCCTGAGGCTCATGGTGGCCACAGTGAGTCAGTCATTGCTATCACCTAATATCATCTGTGAGGCACATTATAAAAGTGCATCAAAGAGCATCAGTCACTTACTTCCACCAGAAACAATGCCCAAGTTTCTCAGAGTGAGAAACTCATCAGCCAGGGGTGGGCGAAAAATAATCAGGCAAAGCACAAAGGATTTTTACGGCAGTGAAAATACTCTGTATGATTTAATAATGATGGATTATGTCATCACAGATTTTTCCAAACCCATAGAATTTACAACAATGAGAGTGAACTCTAAGGTAACTTGCAACATTGGGTTGTTATGAGGTATCAATAGAGGTTCATCAGTTGTAAAAACGTACTATTCTGGTGACTAATGTTGATAATAGTGGTGCTAATACTGTTGATAATAATAATAAGGCTATGTGTGTATGGAGGAAGAGGGTATGTGAGAAATCTCTACCTGATTCTTTTTTTTTGTAAACTTAAATCTGCTCTAAAAAAAAACGTAAAAAAAATTTTAACAGCTATAATTGTTTCACTAGAAGTTAACACCACCTGTGCTAAACTCAGGGCTTAAATAATTTCCACTGAAGTGTATATTTTTTTCTGATTTCAAAGATAACACATG
Organism: Mustela putorius furo; assembly: GCF_011764305.1. Classification (NCBI taxonomy): domain Eukaryota; kingdom Metazoa; phylum Chordata; class Mammalia; order Carnivora; family Mustelidae; genus Mustela; species Mustela putorius. Next base: position 12,545,722 of record NW_025422471.1, read on the forward strand.
TTCTTTGTAGAAAACTTGAAAAGTACAGAAAAGCCAAAGAAGAAATTGAGAACCTCTGAACACTATTAATGACTAGTTAAGTACATGTGTGTATGTGTATATGTGCATATTTATGTGAATACAAGTGTGTATAAATATGTATTTATATAATTATAATGTATAAGCTATATATGTATATACATATGGTATACAAATACATGCTTTTTGAATTTATATTACGTATGTACATATATATAAATACATAGAATTTTATTATATATATTTTTGTTAGCTATGAACTTTGGGTTTTATTATAAAAGTTGTTTGTGGGTGCCTAGGTGGCTCACTTGGTTAAGTGTCTGCCTTCAGCACAGGTGATGGTCTCTGGGTCTGGGATAGGTCTGCCTCGGGCTCCCTGCTTGGAGGGGCTTATGTCTCTTCCTCTGCCCCTCCCCCCTTCATTCTCTCTCTCTCTCTCTCTCTCTCTCAAATAAATAAATAAAATCCTTTTTAAAAAAAGTCTCATGTATTCATTAAAATTTTTTAAGTAGGCTTCACACAGAATGTGGGGCTTGAACTCATGACCCCAAGATCGAGTCACATGTTCTACTGACTGAGCCAGTAAGGCGTCCCTATTCATTAATATTTTTAACACACTCTAAAAATATTCTCTCTTAAATGACTTCACAAGAACTTTCTTCCTACATTTATTTCATTCTTCAAAAAATGTATACTGTAGAAGAGCATGTATACTGTGTAAACTTCTAATTGTATTTTTTTTTAAATAGGTTCTACACCCAACATAGGACTTGAACTCACAACCCCAGGATCAAGAGGTCCATGTTGTACCAGTTGAGCTGGGCAGGCACCCCACGTTTTTCTTAAAAACAAATGGACTCTCATCTTTGAAATGAAACATTAGAGTTATTAGGTGGGTCTGTGAGCCATAACTCCTCAGCATCATCAAAGGGAGGCTTATTAAGTCTTTTATCGTGTATATTTTTACAGATCATGAGCACACATACTGTCATGCAGGGGTCATCGAAGAAGCTAGGTTTTTAAAAGTCTATCTATTTGGTAATGAATTAAAGAGTTTGGGCCATCGTCTACGATTCCTCTACAGTCAGGAAGGCTCAGTGACTGCCTTAGGGGAATAAGTGGTCTCTCTCTGTTTTTCCCACAATAAAAATGATAAACAATTTTAATGGTTTCCTATTTCATTGGAAACCTTGGCACCCTCAAAATCTATTTATAAAGAAGGCTCTCATAAGTCACTTGTAAGTATGTGATGACACGCTGAGCTTAATTTTTACTTTGCCTTGAAGCGGGCAGAGTGTGAGCCAGTCCTTTCTGTTCTATGTAACAGTTTATTCCTAAAACAGAAACCAACTAGTGTTTATTCCAAGAGCCGTATAGAGCCTTGGGTTCTGCCAATTATCCCACATGACAACTGAAATCAAGTTGATGAAATTTATTATATTTCCAATGGGCACTTTCTACTCTAAAGGTCTAAGTCTGAAGCAACCAGTCTTAGGAAAAGGTATAGATGCAAAGAGAAGTACAAAACACTGAAGTTAAAAGGCTTGTCATTTTTACAGAGTTTCTGCTTTGTGGCCCACAATCTAAATCCTGTGAAAAATCGTTGTTCTCCAAGAAGACAACTTTTCAAATAGTTCAAATTCTGGAAAGTGAAGGACTTTTAAAGTTCCAAATGGACAACCTTGTATTCTAGAGATAGTATTTGAGCAAAATACAAAATCCACTGAATTTTGCCTATAGATTTCTGTTGACTAGATGAGAAAGAAACCTGTAATCTCTAGTACCAATAAACCAAGATAAGTACATAGTTGCATGTGTTAATAGAAAATATAAGCTACTCACCTGTGGCAATGAAGCAGCATTTGAGTTTTCTTATACGGAATCATAGGATGCTAAATCTAATGGAGTTTTAGAAGATGTTGGATTTTTGCAAAGGAAGTTTTCCAGAGTAATCATTTCGTGAATAATTCTGTTTCTTAGTAAAATCAGCTTTAAGTAAAATGGGCTGAACTCTAGATTTTATTTTTCCAATCTCTTAGTGAATTTTTTGTGTTCCAAATTTCTCAAGTATTTTAAAGTGCTGTGTCCTTTACTCTTTGACTTAGATATTTGTATTACAAAAGAAATCCAATTCATCCGATTTTTTAGAGGTGGACAGAGGGACAGAAAAAGCCTAGAATTTTAAGCTCCACACCAGCAGGGAGCCCTACATGCGGCTCCACCTTACAACCCTGAGATCATGCCTTGAGCCAAAGCTGAGTCAGATGCTAAACAGACTTGAGCCACCGAGGCGCCCCCAATTCATCTGTTAAGGCATATTCAATTTCTACTTGATTCAAAAAACTCCATCTACTTGTGACCCTTCAAAACATAATTACTCCACCTGAATGGAATTTTTTTTTTTTTTTTTTAAAGGAGAGAGCGAGCGAGCAGGGATGGGTAGGGGCATAGAGAAATAGAGAATTTAAAGCAGGCTCCGCTCCTGACGTGGGGCTTGTCTCACAATCCTGAAGTTATGACCTGAGCAAAAATCAAGAGTCAGATATTTAATTGACTCAGGCACCCAGTCACCCATAGGTTTCATTTTATTTGCTCTTAATATTAAGTCTATTATGAAAATCCAGTGTTTATCCTATACATTTTTCTTTAGTTATAGTGCCCAGAATCGGTCATATTTATTTGGATAAGTTCCTTTGTTTTATATCCAGGAAAGTAATTTCCTTTATAGGGTTTCCTAGCTATCAGCAGGCAGAGTCTACCAGTCTGAAAGTCAAAGGGAACTGATCACTGTGCAAATAAGATAAACTATCCTGGAACCTACCAGGATAGGGAGGTAAGTAGTTCAGTTTGAACTTGAAGTTGTTAACCCCTAACAACTACTTCAGTCTACTTACAGTTTTTAGGTTTTGTGTTTATTCCAAAGATGGAGAAGGAGAGGGAGTAAGGGAGCAAGAGGGAGAGGCGGAGGGAATGAAACACAAAATCCTCCTGAGTTGAGAAGAGAGGAAAAAGGTTCATTCCATCTTGCTTCCGGCCCCTATCTTATATCAAAATAAGTCACCCACATACAGAACAAACTTTTCCCTGCTTTTGCCACAAAACAAACTGCACTGAGAAACTTGAGTGATGAGTCCCTTTCTGCCTCCTCCATGTGGAAACGTATTTACGTTGTCAGTGAAAATACTAGAAGGCAGAAAATACAACTGCTCTCTACTTCTGATTTGGTATTATTCAGTGATTTATTGGTATTTATTCAATGATTTTCTGAAAATCAAGTACTGAATATTTAATACCTATTTCAACATTTGACGGGAAAGAGGTGGGAATCACGTGAGGAAAAAATTAGTATTTTCAGCTACAAAGTGGAAAGAATGTGTGTAAAAAACACCTCTGTGAGGTGAGAAGAATACGCCGGCCATTTTGATACTTTACTGAAGTTCTGACCAGGATCAGCTCCCAGAAGTGGGGCTGCCCCTGCTCAGAAATATCTCCCAGCGCTGGATGCACTCTGGAGAGCGCAGCTCTGGGTGTGGGGCTGAAGCTGGCACAGGGCAGGTTCTCTTTCGCTGGGGACCTTACTCTCCAGGAATAACAGAGAGTGACTGAATGCTCTAACAGCGCCTCCATTCCTGTGACTATTCCAATCACCGTGTCAACACCTCCGGGTTAAGAAGTAACTAAAACATTTTAGAATTGCTATCAATCTTAAACAAACTCTGGTAATAAGATAAAAACACAAAAAGGAACACATTTTTCATCGCTCCACTTGCCCCGTCTGGCTCTGGGTAGCCTCTAATCCATGCCTTTGCATGTCAGCCTACACATTTATCTCCACCAGCTAAATCATTATCAGGTAATGACTTAGGCCTTGAAGAGAACTGACAAAACACCATATTTATTTATTTACTTACTTATTTATTTATTTATTTATATGGCACTTTTTTCCTTTTGATGAGCAGACAGATGCACTTAGTAGTTATTCTTTTATAAGCATTCCTTATTTGAAATCAGATTTTCTCGCTGAGTTAAATAAAATGATCTGCTTTTTTAAAACATATGGTTTTAATGTGATTTTTTTTTAATTTTAAAGGTTTTATTTATTTATTTGGCAGCGGGAAAGAGAGATCATAAGTAGACAGAGAGGCAGGCAGAGAGAAAGGGGGAAACAGGCTCCTCCCCGAGCAGAGAGCCTGATGCGGGACTCGATCCCAGGACCCTGAGATCATGACCTGAGCTGAAGGCAGAGGCTTAACCACTGAGCCACCCAGGCCCCCCTTTAATGTGATTTTTAAAGAAATTCTTTCTTATATAAAATAAGTATGACTTGTATGAAGAAAGGGGAAAGGGGAAGTAAGACAAAGGGTAAAGATTCAAAACATTCTGTGTTATATGAGTAGTCTTACATAGTAAGATGAAAAGAGATTATGTAGAATTAAGCAAATACGTTTTTTCTTTCTTTCAAAATATTCTAAACTGTTCTAGTTTATAGCATTTTAAAATACCTGGACCAAACATAAAGCCAAATAAAATCTGTTCATCTTTTTGCTCATCTTCCATTCTAGCAATTTGTGATTTAGAGCAATTTATCAAAATTCTTTTTTTTCCCCTGACTTTAAAACGTTTATCTCTTAAAAAGTCTTACCTTTAGAAGAATCAATGAAACAAGATGGGATTGGAAGGGAGACAAACCATAAGTGACTCTTAATCTCACAAAACAAACTGAGGGTTGCTGGGGGGAGGGGGGTTGGGAGAAGGGGGGGTTATGGACATTGGGGAGGGTGTGTGCTTTGGTGAGTGCTGTGAAGTGTGTAAACCTGGCGATTCACAGACCTGTACCCCTGGGGATAAAAATATATGTTTATAAAAAATAAAAAAATTTAAAAAAAAAGTCTTACCTTTTCAGACATTTTTTTTTTCCTTTACCAGAAACAAAGTCTACTTTCCACAGTTCAGCCTGTATCTTGGAAACTGGCAAAAAGCAATGACTTTTGATTCACAGTCCTTTGGGCTGTCTTGAGAAATCACACTGTGGCTGGATATGAAGTCTTGACTCTTATCAGTAATTAGTTCCTAACAGCATGGAATAGAGGCGTTGCTCTGTTATGAAGATGGTAGTGTGTTCTTTGGAATCTTGGACATTTACAATTAATCTGGTAGACACTAATTTCTTAGCTTCAGAGTACAATTAGTCTTGTGCTCTTGGCTCACTAAGATTAGAAATTACATGTTATCTATGTTTGAGCATTACAATGCAGACTGTTATTTCAAATGTATTTAGTACAGGCATAATGAAACAACCATGAATGACACAATACACACTTCTTTGACTTCCTACTGTGGAACCAGATAAATACAAGAGAGATTGCAGATTATAACCCCTTGGTTACAAAATATTCATGCATATCTAATTTTCCACACAAAACCCTTATGACTAACAAGTCATGGATAATAATGAGATACGAAGAGCAAATTTGCTTCTTGTCTATTTACTCTGTCTGGCCTCCCTTCTCCCCCCACCAAGGAATCAAAAAACTATCTTACTTTGAAACCTATTATATAAGATACTGCCAAATGAAATCAAATTTTCCAAAAGACTTCAGTGGTTTTCAAGACTCCTTGAATAACTAGGCAGCAGAATGAATTAGTTACAATTCAACAAATTACAACTTTGAAAATGAAAGATGTTTGGTAACAGGATGATATGACATCTAATTCGTTCAATAATTGCTATCTATTTGGATTTTTAAAGACAAAACATCTATAATTAAATATGTAAATGATCAAGAAAGATTATGCTCTCATTTAGTTATTAGAATAAAAATGATTTCTTTTCTTAGTTCAACATGTATTTGTTGGGCATCAATTTTGTTCCAGGCATTGTGCTAGGTGCTTAAGACACCAAAATAAATAAGGTGGATTTCCCACTCTTCATGAGCTTACAATCTACTGCGGGTTTCTCAGTTGAGGCTCTGCAGGTGTCATCAGGGATTCTGGGAGGGGTTACTAAGAGTTCCAGAGGGATTAAATAACTTTTTAAAAGTTATTTGAACTTTCTTCTCCATTCAACCCCAGCACAGTGATTAAGCAGCACTGTAAGCAAATAAAAAAACAACAAAAAAACCCTTTTATTTTATCGTGATAAGAACACATAACAAATCCACCCTCTTAACAAAATTAACAAATTTTAAATGTTCTGTAAAGTATTTTGACTACAGGTACAATATTTTACAGCAGATCTCTAGGGCTTATTCACCTTGCTTAATTAAACTTTATGCCTATTTGTTAGTAACTCCCCATTTCACCCTTCCTTCAGCCCTAGGAAGTTACCATCCTATTCTTTGATTCTATGAATTTGACCATCTTAGATGGTTGATATAAACTGAATCATGTAATATTTCTCTTTCTGTCACTGGCTTATTTCACTTATCAAAAGAGTGAAAAGGCAACCTACAGAATGGAAGAAAATATTTACAAACCATATATTTGAGAAGGAGGTTAATCTCCAAAATATAAGGAACTCCTATAACTCAATAGCAAAAAACCAAATGATCTAATTAAGAAATGGGCAGAAATAGGCATTTCTCCAAAGAAGACATACAAATGAAACAGACATATGAAATGGCCAACAGACATATGAAAAAATGCTCAGTCACTAGTCCCCAGAAAAAATGCAAATCAGAATCACAAGATACCACCTTACACCTGTCAAGATAGCTGTTAAAAACAACAAAAGACCAGCATTGGTGAGAATGTGAAGAAATTGCAGCCTTTGCACACTGTTGGTGGGAATTGAAAACAGCACAGCCACAATGGCAAACAGTATGGAGGTTCCTCAAAATAAAACAAAACAAAATTAAAAATAGAACTCTCATATGATCCAGCAATCTCACTTCTTGGTATTTATCCAAAAGAACTAAAGTCAGTATCTTGAAGATATTCCATGTTCACTGCAGTATTATTCACAACAGCCAAGATATGGAAACAATCTAAATGTCTGTCTATAAATGAACAGCTAAAGAACATGTGATATATCCATACAATGGAATATTATCCGCCTTTTAAAAAAGAAGGAAATTCTGCAATATATGACCGCATGGATGAACTTGGAAGATAAAGATCATCTTCTAAAAGAAAGAACAAACTATTTATAACATACTACTTGAGCATTATTTGTGGAATATTCCAGAAAGGAACCATAATGCTCACGATAGCTCTTGAGCACCTTTCTAATTATTTTAGTGTTCTCATCTACTCTTTCCAGTATTTTATTGAATGGTTACTATGTCCAGGGTACCTGGGTGGCTCAGTTGGTTAAGGGTCTGACTCTTGATTTTTGCTCAGGTCATGATCTCAGGGTGGTGAGATCCAGTCCTGGCATCCAGCTCCATGCTGAGTGTGGAGTCTGCTTAAGATTCTCTCTCTTGCTTGCTCTCTGCCCCTTTCCCCTTCCCACACCCTACCCCCGGTAGCACACACTCTCTCTAAAATAATAAATAAATAAAAGTAAAATCTACAATTACTACATTCCCCCTGTAATGTGGCAAAAGTCTCCAAAATGATTTTGATGGTTGTGCAGAGTAAGGATATATGCTATGGGGCAGGATGATGGACAGTTTCGTACACTTCATTAATCAGATTTTCAAAATCTTTTAAAATCATGTCTTATAAACTGTAATGGAAATTGTTATCATCATGATCTCCTTGCTTTTCTTACTCTGATTTCCCAGAATTCTTTTTCAATCTCTCTCTCACATGCACATACACATATATATCTTTACCTTTAAAATAAGTATAATCATATTCATAATCAAACCCAAAATAAGTGCTGTTGAAATGATTTGCATTGTCCCTTCATTAATGTTGTGGAACAATTGTTAGCTCATTCCTATATTTTTAAAAAGTCAAATCTGTGATTTTGCTCTATACTCCTAAAAGCAAAGAGTATGCTTTTACCTTGTTTAAGTTGGAATCTTTTAATTTTATTTATTTATTTGAGAGAGAGAGAGGAAGAGAATGATAGAAAGCATGAGCTGGGAGAGGGAGGAGAAGACTCCCCACCAAGCAGGAGCCCAACACCAGCTCGATCCCAGGACCCGGGGATCATGACCTGAGCCAAAGCAGACACTTAACTGACTGGTCACCACAGGTTCCCCTGAAATCTTTTATCTATTAGAAAACAGTGATTATCTATGTTTTCTCACAGGTCTAAAATACTATTTCAGTTCTTTAAGTGCTAACAATTTCCTTGAGCTGAGTCATTTTTAGGGATTTCAGTTCTAACATTTGTGCTCATAGGATAGAGCTGCTAGACCCAGATGCTGAGTCCCCAGCAGAAGCCATGCTGGGAATTGAAGCGAAGCATCCTATAATACTCCAGAGATTCGTGGCAAAAGTGCTTGATAACTGCAGCCCATTGTCATAGAGGTTGTTCTCCATTTGCTGCTTCTCCCGCAATCATGTAATCTAGTTAAGTAAATCGAGTTTATTGACCATAAATCAATGATCCTGAAGCACTAGCGAATATCTTGGTTGCTTTAAATATATTCCTTGTTAAACTTTTTTTTCTTTTAAGATTTTATTTATTTGAGAGAGAGAGAGAGCACGCGCACGAGAGAGCACAAGCAGTAGAGAGGGAAGAGCAGGCTGGCCATTGAGCAGGGAGCTCGAAACAGGACTCAACCCCAGGACCTGGGATCATGACCTGAGCTGAAGGTGGCCGCTTAACTGAGCCACTCAGGAATCCCTTTGTTAAACTCTTTTATCTCCAGTGTGGTAAATTCTTAATTAGGAGGCTGCCATACTTGTCAAAGTGATTTGAATAGTAACAGACGGAAGTAAAAATGAATGTTTACTTTTTTCCCCTCAGGAATATTGTGCATATATTATTGTATGTGTGAGCTAGCACGTGTTATAATTTTAAAAAGCATCTGGAGTTTCCTAGAGTTTTGTAAATGTGAGTTCAGTTTTCTAATATAGTTTGAAATTATTTTTATGAGATAAAAACGTGGGTTGCTAAAAAGAGACACCTGGATGGCTCAGTTGGAAAAGCATGCAACCCTTGACCATGGGGTCATGAATTTGAGCCTCATGTTGGGTGTAGAGGTACTTTAAATAAATAAACCTAAAAAAAACTTTGGGTAGGTGAGATGTATTGGATAAGAATAACATCACCCAACTAACTATATCTATCAGAAAGAATATCACTCATCTGTCTTACTTATTTTATTAGTCAGATTCAAGAGAATAGAAGAGTTCCTAGATTTAATCACTTGGTTCATTCTTTAAATGCCACATATGGACAGTGTGGTTCTTTACTTACATCCTGCCAGAGAAGCACTGGGGAGACAAGGTCAATGCCATCAGCGATTAAAAGACCATATGAAACATACGAATGCCCTGTTGTTTTCTCTGTTCGTAGCAAGATCAGGCTGTCTGAGGAAATCCACTCTGGAATCCAGCTGCTCTGAGAAGGTCAACACCACTTAACTTATCTGATTGAGACCTAAGCTCAGACAAATCTATCCAGACGCCTTAAGGCTAAACTCAAGAATCATCTTAAGTGCTGGTAAACACAAGGTGAAACTGCTTGGGACTTGTGTTACTGAAAAGCATTTTCTTTTCCCAGTCATACCCCAATTATGTGTCTCAACTTCTCTGATCAGATTTGGGAGACATTTAAATATTGATTAAACCCTAAGATATCATGGGACACCAGGCTGGCTCAGTGGGTGGAGCATGTGACTCTTGCTCTTGGGGTAGTGAGTCTGCGCCCTAACTTGGGTGTAGAGTTTACTTAAAAAGAAGAAGAAGAAAAAGATGAAGAAGAAGAAGCAGCCTAAGACATCTCAAGAAATTGAACACCAACTCAAAGGTAAAGTTCCAGAGTGAGGGTAGCTAGGTGGCTCAGTTGGATAGGCATCTGCCTTCAGCTCAAGTCATGATTCCAGGTTGCTGGGATGGAGTCCCACATCGGGCACTTCACCCAATCTCTCTGCCCCGCCCTCTGCTTATGTTCTCTCCCTCTCTCTCTCTGTCAAATAAATAAAATCTTAAAGAAAAGGAAAAAAACCCCTAAAACAAAAAGAAAAATGAATTTAAAAATCATAAAAACACAGAAGCAGAGATATTTCCCAAGGAAATGTTAGCTGTCTGTTGAGAGAGGATAGAAAATATTACAGAGAAGAGAAATACAGAGCTTCTAAGGTGATGAAAACAGTTTTTGAAAATAGAGAGGATAGTTGCATAGCATTGTAAATGTAATTGAGGCCACTGAAGATAAAAATCACATTTAAAATGGTTAAAATGGCAAATTTTGTGTTACATATTTCTTTTTAAGATTTTATTCATTTATTTGACAGACAGAGATCACAAGTAGGCAGAGAGGCAGGCAGAGTCGGGTTGTGGGCGGGAGCAGGCTCCCCGCTGAGTAGAGATCTCGATGCGGGGCTCCATCCCAGGACCTTGAGATCATGACCTGAGCTGAAGGCAGAAGCTTAACCCACTGAGCCACCCAAGCACCCCTGTGTTACATATATTTTACAATTAAAAAACGCCAGTAATCGAATACACCAGATACTACTGAATTGCACACTTTAAGTGGGTGAGTTGTATGAAATGTGAATATCTTGCTAAAAAAAATGTCATGAAGAAAAAGAGAATCGAACTCCCTAAGAGAAAAAGACCACAATGTATAATAGTCCTCGCCTACCAGTTTTCATTTTTTAGGAATTTGATTTGATTTGCTTCTTCCTACATAGTACTATACTTTCCTGGCAAGTGTCCCATTTTAATCTACATTGGGAGGAAACAGGATGGCAAAATATTGCTGCTGTTGGAATATGAAGCTTATTTATTTTAGCACTGTGGCTTCTAGAAATCTTGTTTTTATCCTTCCAATATTTTTTAAAAAGATTTTATTTAGTTATTTGACAGAGAGAGACACAGCAAGAGAGGGAACACAGCAGAGGAGTGGGAGAGAGAGAAGCAGGCCTCCCACTGAGCAGGGAGCCCGATGCGGGGGTTGATGCAGGGTTCCATCCCGGGACCCTGAGATCAGGACCTGAGCCTAAGGCAAATACTTAACAACTGAGCCACCCAGGCACCCCTTCCTTCCAATATTTAGAAGAATCACGTGGAACACTAGCGGGTGGTCTTTTTGTTGTCTTATCAAGATGGCGTTTTGGACAGCAATAGAAATCCAGTCACCTGAAGGAAAAAAGTTATCCCTGATTCGTTGTGCTTTGGGTCAGTTTTTCCCCAAACTCTGACAACATGAAAGTAGCTATTGGCAATTGACTTTGTAGAGAATTCCTCATTGGTAAATTATAGTCTTTTGAGGAGCTTTAAGGATGGTGGTCCTGAGACTGAATTTGCCCTAGGTGACAAATCAGAATCTAGCTATCTGGGGAAAATGCCACAGTGATTATGACTCGTAGATTCTATTCAGTGACCTCTCAAATTTCTATAATCCCCCAATTTATTAAAATCCATTAACAATTTTAATGTTTGCCAATTTAAAAATTTTCCTCTTAAATTTTATATATCATATCCAATTTCATCAATTGTTTCCACCCTATCATGAAACAGACTACATACGGAGCAATGCTGCCAGGTGAGAAAACAACTTATCTGTCACGTAAGGTAAGTGTAATACTTTTACCACCATTTCTCAAGTTCCTAAGAAGGATTAAAACTCCACCAAGGATGGAGCTTTGTTTGTTATACTGTTTGGTTTTGCTGTGCAACTTTTGTTTTCTATCTAGGACAATTCACCCATGAACACTCCATATAAGAGGGAGGAGGCAGGCGTAGAGGAGGATGAACAGGAAGAGAAGAGTCATTTAATAATTTATCAAGATAAATAATGCTGCTCAGGTTTTATAAAGAATAAAGCCAGGCTTAACAGTGAGTACAGGGCACTTGGATGTTTTAATTATGGTTCTAAAGGAAATTATTAGGAGAGAAAAATTTTGCCTTAGATAATTATTTCTTATTTTACTTTTTTTCTTGAGATGTTACTGATTTTCTCAAAAATACTGAGGAATTCAAAAACAGAAGGTCACAAATTCTTCTCTAGGACAAATGTATTCTGTTCCTAATGATTCTTCTGGAACCATAGTCAATGAAATCATCCTGAACACAATAGTGTTTGTTCTGGGATAGACTTTCTGATTTCTCATTCTGAGACAAATAAAGACTGAAGAATTGAAACCAAGAAATGTTTCTCCTAAACAAACTGCACTGTTTGAAAGCTTTTCTTCTTAGCTGAGCTGAAGTAGTTGATGTAGTAGTTATTTTTAACTGGGAACAGAACATTTATTTTGGAAAATGTTCAGATCCCTAATTTCATAATGAGGAGAAATACATACTTTGGATGAAAGACTATGAAACTGCAGTTTCCCCATCAACACGTAGGTCCAGGATCTTCAACAGACAATAACTATATAGTTTTTATGAATGAAGGCCCTCTAGAAGCCATGAAGTCTTAACCTGTATGACCTGTACCAATACCGGAAGAAACAAGGTGCTTGACCTCATCAAAGTATTGTGTATTTTCCTGCTCACAGACAACATTTCCTCATAAATAATGAGCTCGCATGATGTCAAATGGATTCTATTGTGTTTATTGGTTATTACATTTATTAAACAATGTTAGCCATGTCAGATGATTAAAAAACAACTAATATTCTTGGAATATGTGCATCCTATATAATGATATAAATGGATCCAGTCTTTCATCATAGCAGTGAATTTTCAGGTTGCACAAAGATAAGTAGCTCATATTCCAAATACAACAATCACTTCCAGGTTAATAATCATCCAGCGCAATTCATAAGGTCCCTATTATATAGTGGTGTGTATAAAACTTACAGAGTTTAGCACAAAGCCAATACAAACAGGAAAGTATCATTCTAATTGTTACTGAAGTGCTAAAGGTGGGTGTCGGCAATGGGTATCCTCCTGAGTTCTACGATCTGGGAGTCAGTCAAGGTGCCTCCCTCCTGGCTGCCTTGACCAGATTCATTATCACTGACACTGAGACCAGCACCTGTAATAGAAAAAGATAAACACAAACTCTCCACCATTAGTGCTGTGAATTAAGGGTCAAGTTACATCAAGCTGACATGTGTTTATTTCTATTACAGTGGTGAATAGTGAGCTATACATTTTGAAAAAAATAAAAAAATCATTATTTTTTTAAGTAGGCTCCGCACCGACAATGGGGCTTGAACTTGCCATCCTGAGATCAGAAGTTGCATGCTCTACCGATTGAGCTAGCCAGGTGCCCCTGGACTAAGCATTATTGTACCTAACAATTATAGGCCTGTAATGAAATTCTCTTTGGTAGTTTTTGTAAGTGAAAAGTAATTTCTAAAGACCCAATTTTAGGTTCTCGAACTTTTCTGTTTCCACATGGTTGACAGGTGTAACATATTCCCAAGAATTGCAATTTTTAACTAGGAGCATATTAAAGTAAAAAAGATCAGGCAGGTTATAGGAATTTTTCGGCAGGAAGGTAGGGTTTGCCGTTAGAAAACTGAGTCTCCAACCCCACGTGACTGAACCTAGTAGGGCCTTCGGCCGAGACTCAGTGTGGGCAGTGATCTGAGAAGAAAGACACGCATTGACAACACAAGCTGTCATATCAGCGCCTAGAAGACACTTGCTCTGAACGACTCAGATCTGATCCCCAGATAAAAATAATTGCGTAACACAGTACCAGAACAGAGTCATACACAAATCCCACAAGGCTAGCTGTTAATACAGATAGTGCCCAGAATCTTTGTTTTGAGGAAGCTCCACTATTCACTACTCTTCTTAACAGTTCAGAATCATTCAGAGAATTTAACGCTGTGCCCAAGTAATACCTCATTCTTTTCTTCTCCAACGTGCAGAGGACCACAAATTCTCATGTTCTCTTGCTCTCTCTCTCTCTCTCACACACACACACACACACACACACAAACACAGAATGGGGATGTGGTCACAGGGTGTGCTGCTGGGTTGAATCACCAGAGATTACGGCTCCCACTCCTCCCCCTATGCAGGGCACAAGCCTCTGCAAACAAGAAGGCAAATGAACAACCAGTGGCTGGGCGGCTGAGACTTTCCTTTCTGTTTGAGAAAGGCAGTGCTGCAGAGTCGGTAGCTGTGGGAGGATGGTGAATTAGCTCTTCTTAATCTATTTGGGGATGAAAGCAAGAGCCCACTACTGCGTCTTCCAGCCAAGCCCTTCCTCTTCTGGGTCCATCTTTCCCAACCTCTCCATGAAAGGCCGCTGCTGAAACCCATTTCCACACCCTTTGCTTCTAGGAAAATGTACTTGCCCATGTCATCCTCTGATCTGCTGGCTTTTCCCAGAGAGTTCTTGTGCTTCCTTCCAAATCTCTTCCTCCTGGGTCACCATGGGAGGCCCTGTCTTCAGCCCTTGCTTCCAGGCCCACAGCATCTGCCTGACCTCTGCCTGCTCTCTAGACTCGTCTCACTACTATTACACCTCTGCGTGACATGCCCATCTTATCCCCCGCCACCTCAATCTGGGTGCCTCCGTTCTTCCTGTCAGTATCATCTCTGCTGTCATCTCTGCTACCCATAGAAACATGGTGATTCTCTTTTGAGATGTTTGACTCCCTCATTGCATTATGTCCCTCATATCTTTAGACCATCTAGCTTGTAGGACAGTGCCCACCCAGCACACTGTTCGTGTTCTGTAAACGTCTGCTGAGTGTATTAATAAACTATGCTCTGCATTCTAGTTCTTACCAATGTCTCTTCCAAGCCTTATTGCCTGTTCTGTTCCTCGGATGCATTCCACATTCCATGCCCTCTCCTTCCCAAGAACAAACAGTTCCTATTGCCTACTGCATCAAGCCTGGAGCCCTATGCATTGGCCTTCAGAAACTTCCTAATCTGGCTCTACCCTACCAAATAGACATACTTCAGCCCAGGCCTGTTGGAAGTCTTCCTCAGTGTGATCAGGTCTCTTGTCTGGTCTTGCACGTTCACATTAATTCCTGCCAGAGTGTCCTCCTGCTCGTCCATTGAGGCCCATTTTCATACCCTTCCATAGATGGTTCTTGCACCTTTCTTCAAAACAGGGAGGTGGGGGATGCAGTATTTGAAAAGAAAGGTCCTAGTTTATACCTTAAAAACAGGTGAATCACATCCCTTTTATTCTCTTAAACTGCCCCGCTTTGAATGATAAATTATATGGTATCTCCCCAGATAAGTATATATGCCATGGAGCAAAATGTGTGACAAACACCCGAGGACTCTTTCCTTCTGTTAGGAATACTAACCTAACACTGCCAATGACAATATTTTTAAAAATTTAGTTAGTTGCCAAAATTAATATATTTAGTATTAAAAAAAAATCAGGTTTTTGGTTTCTCTTGAAAAAGCGGAGGGCAACACTAGGCCTACATTTTCTAGATGGCAAAAAAAAAAAAAAAAAAAAAAAAGGGCACCCAAAACATGGATCTGGCAGTACCGTCTGTATCACTCATGGTATTTGCTTGGCCCCTGAAAGTCACATTTGAGTCTGCCACTACGTCTTAGGAGAACTAAGTGGAAGAAGCTCAGTGGATTGGGAAGACACTGGCCACTCTCTAAGAAGGTAAGCGGGCCCTGAGGCAGATAGCAGCTTAATCCAGGTGAGAAGGAACAAAAGGGCTGCAGATCTCATCAGGAAGACAGAAGTATTTGCCCGCCATCTTGACAAAGCCCACTAGAAAGAAGTTCTGTACTGGAAGCCTGTTGAGCAGACAGCAAGGGACAAGAGTGAACTGGGCTGGAAGGTTTAACATGGGGTGCAGCTTTACAAGTAATGGGTGTCTCCGGCATGTTTAGTAGCCTAGAGCCCCGTGAAATGTCACGAAGTACTAGATACAGCTTGCCCCGGAATTACCACATCTACATGACCCAGCTCCTCCTCCTTCTCAGTTTCTGCCCAGCTGAAATAAATGCATATTACTCAAATTTTCATCCCTCTTTGAAACTCAGAAAGGGCCCATATTATACATGTTAATAACACGGCAGACTGGGAACATAGTCCCAGGTTCTTTGCTCTTTGTTTTTTTGTTTGTTTGGGGTTTTGTTGTTGTTGTTGTTTTCTTTTTAATCTTTTTACAAAGATTTTGTTTATTTTTTTGAGAGAGACAGAGATAGTGACAGCACAGGCAGGGAGGAGAGGGAAAAGCGAGTTTCCGGCTGAACAGGGAGCCCAGAGTGGGACTCCATCCCAGGATCCCGGGATCATGATCTGAGCTGAAGGCAGATGCTCAATGGACTGAGCCACCCAGGCTCCTATTGTTGTTGTTTTAAAGATTTTATTTATTTATTGGAGAAAGAGTGAGAGAGAATGTGTGAGAGAGCATAAGTGGTGGCGAGGGAGAAGCAGGCTGCCTGTTGAGCCAGGAGTCTGACCCATAGCTTGATAACAGGACCCCAGGATCATGACCTGAGCCCAAGGCAGATACTTAACTGACTGAGCCACGCACTCTCCTCTTGGCTCTTTGTAACAAATAAATAGTTTTGCAGTGAGTATCATGATTTTTTTTTGAAAGGTATTCTTTTTCTGCTTAAATTTTAAGTAAAATTTCAAGAAAAATCCAGTAACTGTGGTAATAGTTACTTTTCCATATAATAGATAGAAAGGTAAAAGCAAAGGAATTAGAAGTGATATTTTATATTCTTCTAGTACCTTTCCTTTCTTCAACATTTTAACACACTTAGTTAGGAAAGGGATGTTTATTAGTCTTATTTTACAGATGCAGGGATTGCTTGGGGATCAGATGTGTTCACTGAGTGGCTAGGTCACCCAGCAGGGAAGTTGCAGAATGCAGATATCCTGACCTATCCTGGTCTTCTGACCCCAAATGTAAGGCGTTTTCTTCTAGATCATACTGCCTCTTGTGGCGGCTGTTCTAATTGTGTTACTTCCTTGTCCCCATAGGCTTTGAGTATTCCAACTTTGTAGAATACATTGCAAACCTTCTTGGCTCATTTTCCTGCTCTTACACCCCCACCCCCATTCCTACTTCACTTTCTAGTCATGGTGCAATGAACACTGCAATGAACACTGTTTCAGAATACATTATGAACATGTAAAATAGTTTTTAAGTTGGGGCACCTGAGTGCCTCAGTTGTTTAAGTGTCTGCTTTCAGCTCAGGTCATGATCCCAGGGTCCTGGGTTGGAGTCCCATACCAGGCTCCCTGCTCAGTGGGGAACCTGCTTCTCCCTCTACCATAACCCTGCACCTGCTCATGATCATTTTCTCTCTCGAATAAATAAAATCTTTAAAAATAAATAGTTCTTAAGCATAACAATAAGCTGAACCCAACAAATAATACATACAATGAGATACTGAACTTCAACTCTGCCAGAGTTGAAGCAGGGAACCCGATGTGGAGCTTGATGCCAGGACCCTGGGAACATGACTTGAGCTGAAGGCAGAGGCTTAATCAACTGAGCCAGCCAGGCGCCCCTAATTATAATAACTCTTATTTGCTAAATGAAGAAACTTAAATTTTGAGTCCCTTGCTGAAAATCACACAGATAGTAGACTCCAGAACTAGGATGCCAACACAGGGCTCTCTGATCCCAAGGCCCATTCCTATTTTCTACAGATTTTTCAAATGTGATAGTGATACGACCATCATTCTCCTTCAGTCTTTTTTTGGAAGAAAAAAAAAAATCTTTCTATATTCCAAAGTGGGCTCTTCCACTTTGACGCCCATTTAACTTTGTTTAGCACACTGGTCTCTAGAAATTTTTTAAGTTAAATAAGTCATTGTGGTTTTATGTGATCTATCTGAAGGAGAAATTTATTAATGAGTTCTTAGAGGAGTTTGAGTATTTAGGCCTTGATTCTGAATGTTTTCATTTCTGTTCAAGGATTTGTCCTCTATTTTCTTCTGACTGAAAAATAAATCATTTGAAGTTTCAATAAAGAAATGTTTACCATGACATTCATGTCCTTGGCCTGAGGAAAAAAACCAGAAAGCTAAGGGACTAGGGAAGATAGGGAATCAGATTAGTATTTCTGGGAGAAGCCTTCTGTGAAGAAGATCCTGTTTCTAAGCCCAATATACTCCAAGCTTGACATCCTCTAGAGTCTTGTCAGCTTTTGATCAACGTAAAAGTCTAGTCATTGACTGGGGTGCCTTGGTGGTTCAGTGGGTTAAAGCCTCTGCCTTCGGTTCAGGTCATGATCCTAGGGTCCTGGGATCAAGCCCCGCATCAGGCTCTCTGCTCTGCGGGGAGCCTGCTTCCCCCCTCTCTCTGCCTGCCTCTCTGCCTACTTGTGATCTCTGTCAAATAAATAAATAAAATCTTAAAAAAAAAAAAAAGTCTAGTCATTGAGCTGACCATTCCACTTCATAAATCTAATACTACATAATGCTCCAGATCAGTAGCTCTGAACTTTTTTATAAAGCGCCTGAAGCAATGGGATTCCTTTAACTTGTGGTACGTGAGGGTTTTTTTAAAGGGTCCACGGTGGTGTGAGGACAGATTTAAGAAAATGTATTCCTAGATCTTTAACTTCTATGTGCCCTTTTTCTTTTTTTTGTTTATTTATTTGTTTAAGTCACCTCTATATCCAGCGTGGGGGTTGAACTCATGACTTCAGGATCAAGACTCAAGTCATTCCTTCAGTTGAGCCAGACAAGCAGCTGAATGTGCATTCTTTTGATGAGCTTTTGATAATTAGTCAAACATTTACATTTTATTTTATTATTTTTTTAAAGATTAATTTATTTTAGAGAGAGCCTGCAAAAACGCTCATGGTGGGTGGGGGTGGAGAGACAGAGGGAAAGGGGGAATAGAGGGAGAAAAAGAGAGAGAGAGAATCTCAAGCAGACTCCCCACTGAGAGTGGACCCCCATGTAGGTCTTGATCTCATGGGCTGAGGAGAAATTAAGAGTCAGATGCTCAAAAAACTGAGCCACCTAAGTGCTCCTCAAAACGTTAAGTATTTTAAAAACCAATGTTGATTTATTCAATTGTAGACTAATAATAATTGTAATAACAATAAAAAAAAGAAAAAAATTTTCTTTTTTAAAAATTTTATTTATTTGTCAGAGAGAGAGAGAGGGAGTGAGCACAGGCAGACAGAATGGCAGGCAGAGGCAGAGGCAGAGGGAGAAGCTCCTCCTGAGCAAGGAGCCTGATGTGGGACTCGATCCCAGGACGCTGGGATCATGACCTGAGCCGAAGGCAGCTGCTTAACCAACTGAGCCACCCAGACGTCCCCAGAAAAGAAAATTCTAACACTTTATATATAGTCTTATGGTCACAGGAAAACTTTAAGTTTCCATTTATATACATGGTTTGTTTGAGAGAAGTTGTTTTGAGTGAGTGAAGAGCAAATGAATTTCAAGCATAAAATATATTACATTAGGATAAAATTCTGCAATGGAGTGGAATGGGAATATAAGTTCAAGAAGAAGCGATAATGATACAAAATTTCCAATTGTAGAAGAAAAGCCTGCTCCATATGTATTTTAAAACAAAATGAATATGGGGTGCCTGGATGGCTCAGTTGGTTGGGTATCTGACTCCTGATTTTGGCTCAGGTCATGGTCTCAAAGTCATGGGATCTAGCCCATGCTGAGATCGAAGTCTGCTTGAGATTCTCTCTTTCCCTCTCCCTCTGCCCCTTCCCCTGCTCTCTCTTTCACCACCCCCAATAAATAAATAAATAAAATCTTTAAAAAATGAAATGAATAATAATGTATAGCAAATTTCTATGATATTTAGACTCCTTTGAATTAGTTTAAAAGAATAATGTAAAATTTTCATTTTTAAACACTAAAATTTATAATATAGTAGAAGTTATACTATTTGATACTATTTCAACTTATGATGAAAACCTTTAGATGTTTATTAAATATATGTAAAGGGTTACATATATTACAACTTTTCAAAGTTGTTTAAGGTTTGTTTTTTTTTTTAAGATTTTTATTTATTTGACACAGAGAGAGATCACAAGTAGGCAGAGAGGCAGGCAGAAAGAGATGACGAAGCAGGCTCCCCGCTGAGCAGAGAGCCCAATACAGGGCTCGATCCCAGGACCCTAAGATCATGACCTGAGCCGAAGGCAGAGGCTCAACCCACTGAGCCACCCAGGCACCCCTTGTTTAAGGGTTTAAATGAAAAGACCTGGAAGACCCACTGTTCCCAGTACCTGACTTATAGTGGCCAATGATTAAAGCAGAACTGTGATAGATCAAGGTTTGTAAACCTGACAATCACGGAGGCCAGCTCGGTTAGCATAAACCAGCAACACAGGTCTGGTGAGCACTGGACAAATCAAAGAGCTCATGCTCTGTCTATTGTGGGTGGCCATTACTCAACTCTAGTCAAGGAGATTTTAAGATTGTGCTAGATTTTAGGTACTCTGTTGCTAGATTTTTTTTTTTTTAAGAGATTCAGGCTTTTATGGGATATCTCTAAATTTTTTTAAGATTTTATTTTTTTTTTCTTAAGTTACCTCTACATCCAATGTGGGGCTCTAACTCATGAGCCTGAGATCAAGCATCACATGCTTTACTGTTGAGACTGTGAGGCGCCCTGGGATATCTCTCGATTTTTGAAATTTGGGCTTAAAAATTGTTAAAAGACCTGGGCCTATGTGTCGACTGTAAATTCAGCTGTACACAGAACGGCATGGGAACAGCTCCTTTGATTTGATTATATCCTATGATGAAGTGACTTGGGGGTGATACTTGATTATTATAGTACCTTTTCTAAAAATAGAGGGAACCAATGTTAGAGACTGTTATTTCGATCTTTGTAAGTATTTATTTCCTAAAGAGTTTAAGTGAGCTCCAAGGAACGCTAAACTCATCTATAAGTAAGTCATTCCATACATTCCTGAACTGAATGCATTTAATACTTGTTATATATATAGAACCCACATCTAATTTAATTATGCTGCAAGAATTCATTGTATGTTTCCAGCGTCTTAACACCAACAACTGACTACTTTGGAGTGCTGGGGATGTAATCTTCCCCAAGAATTGTTAGCAATCTGAAAATTCCTTTTTAGTTCTAATGTCAGTGAGCATTTGAGGAAGTTTCTCATGCCCTCCTTCATGAAACTTCTCTTTTTTTCTTTCTCACTATGCTGCAGTGTCCTCTGTGGGGCCCTCTTCTATTCACTTTTTTTTAAAAAATTATTTTTTTTCTAGAGAAAGCGAGCATGCAAGCATGGGGTGGGGGGGGAGGGAGAGGCAGAAGAAGGGGCAGAGGGAGAGAGAGAAGAATCTCAAGCAGACCCCGTGCTGAGCTGGGAGCCCAATGCTGGGCTCGATCTCATAACCCTGAGATCATGACCTGAGCCGAAATCAAGAGCTGGACGCTTAACCAACTGAGCCACCCAGGCCACCCTATTCCCTCTTTAAAGGAGATATCTTCCAGGAGGCTCTTCAGAGGAGGAGGAAGGGCTTCTTCTGTCTCCTCTCCCTTCCTCACCTCTTTCCTTTTTTCCTTCTCTCTCTCCTTCACTCTCCTAAGATGAAACTCATCCAACCCCACAGCTTCGAATAGAGTCTCTGCACTGATGCACATCAAACCAACACCTCCAACCCTGAACCCTCAGCTAAGATCCTTCAACCCTGAATATTTAAGAACCCAGGCCTAACAACCAATACTTCTAAATCTGAACTCATCAGTTTCCCCCTGAAACACACGCACGAACAAATGCTCTTTATACAATTCCTCAGCCGCTCAGGAGCTTTTGCTGACTGTCCTCTCAGTGCTCCCTCAGCTTTCCTCTTGCGTTCATCCTCTTTTTCTTATTTCTGCTCCCCGAATCTGAGGCCTGAACCTCATTCCCTTGGACAATTGTAATAATCTCCCAGCCTTTCTGGTTTTGCTTCTAAATTTATTCCTCATACTTTTGTAAGAGTTATTTGGCCTCAAAAACCAGTGGGAACATGCCATTCCTCTCCTCAAAAACCTCCATGGCTCACTAGGTTCTATAAAAATCCCACTCCTTAGCATGGCTTCTGAATAGCATTTTAATGTTATGTAAAATACCAGCAAGTGTTCTGCTCCCACAAAATGAATCTATTACTAAATGTGTTCCGGAAACACCAGGTTAAATTAAGTGAAGTGGGTTTCTTTACTCTAGGACTTTTTAGAGCTGCTAAATGCTAATGTGAATTGTGAATCTTTGCAGTTTCCCAAATATACTCAGAGGATCCTCCCATTGAAGATGACTATAAATATCTCAAGGAGGTTGCTCACTGAAACCCAGTTGGGGAACTACAGTAAATCATTAACCATGCAGGTAAAGTACCTTGCAGGCCCTTCTCCGGCTACCTGGCTCACACTCCCCATCTGCCCTAGCCACACTGCAGTGTGCCTTCTCCCCAGGTACCTGTAAGCCATGCACCTGTAAGCCCCGGGCTTCGCTGATTCTTCTCCCTCAGACTGCAGTCCCTTTCCTCTACTCTTTACCTATCTAAAACCACATATTTTTCACAAATCAACTGAGAGAGTTCAAAAAATTTTCTTGATCTCTTCAATAATTAATAACTCTTTTCACTACTTACTTACCCTTCCTTATGTTATGTTTGTTTGAATGTCCATTCCTCCAAGCAAACTCTAAGTTCAATTTTTCATCCATCCATCCATCCATCCATCCATTCATTCATTCATTTTCCAACAGTATCTACCAAAGTTTTGCCAAGTGCCAAGCACTATTCTTAATACTGGGATATTTAGTAAAAAGCATTTTGAATAATTATCTTAATAGGTTATCAGAGTATGAATGTATCTTCTTGCTTGCTTGTACATCTAGAAATGAAAAGGTCACTGAATGTTTTATAACAGTGGCAGTTTGAGATGTTTCTGAAGAAAAAAAATAAAAGGAAAAAACTGCAGAGTGCCTGGGCTGGCTCAAACAGCAGAACATGCGTCTTTTGATCTCAGTGTTATAAGTTTGAGCCCTACATTGCAGGGTTGAATTTACTTAATAAAAAAAATTAAGAAAAAAGAAAAGAAAAAAACTCTGCATATTTGATTTGAAAACAACCAACCATCCTCTGGGGTCACAGATTGAGTGGGGTTGAACATGTAGGAGGAGCCAATAAAATACGATGTATAATGGCGCTTGGAAAATGGTAGAAGTACATGCGGTCCATTATATCACCTTTGACATTTTTTGCTTCAGAGACACTCCAGGTCTCTTTGGCAGGTCAGAGGCGAAACTCTCCGAGTGAGATCCCTACCAGATCGTCTTACAATTCTGAAGTTGTCTCAGTGGTATCTTGGTGTTACATCAAGATTCTAGGACAGAGATATTTACATTCAGAATATGCTTCTTTATTAAGAAAAAATTGTAAATTATTTTTAGGTTGTGTTATATTTGGTGCCAAGAGCAAAATATCCCAAAGTATGGCTGGGATTAGGCATGGGTCATGAGAATCAGGATGTGCTAAGGCAGACTATCCTTCTTTTGCAGCTTCATGGGAAGATGATACAAACTGCAGCATAACAAGAGTGCCTACTTCTAATGTGGTTCGTGGATTCATACATACCAGTTTTTAATGCAAATATCAAGTCATCAAACTCCTGAGACTCTTCATCGGCTATTAATGACCCTTGGCCATATCCTCCGGAGGAAGGGAACGTGGCGCCATTCTGTGGACCTGGCTTCAAGTCGGGGCTGGCCTGACTGGCTTGTTGGAAGGATGCTCTCTCCCAGTCAGGTGGTACCTTTTTGAGGTAGGATGGGGAGAAAAGGATAGCGTAATATCAATACACACCTATTTACTCTGGTATCTACTTTATCTCCACATTGTCATTACAGAGACCACGTGAAGGGACTGGTGAATTGTTCAGAATTAAAACCTTTAATATTACTTTTGGTCCTTAGAGACAACTAGTCTAGTGATTCTTTTTTTTTTTTTTTAAAGATTTTATTTATTTATTTGACAGAGAGAGACCACAAGCAGGCAGAGAGGCAGGCAGAGAGAGAGGAGGAAGCAGGCTCCCTGCCAAGCAGAGAGCCCGATGTGGGGCTTGATCCCAAGACCCTGGGATCATGACCTGAGCCGAAAGCAGAGGCCTTAACCCACTGAGCCACCCAGGTGCCCCTAGTCTGGTGATTCTAAACAATTTCTCTATAAGAATTACTTGTAGATTTCTATGCTCTCATGTGGGGGGAAAGAATATTATTACGATTTTTAAGTTTTTATGTATTTATTTGACAGAGAAAGGCACAAGCAGGAACACAAGAAGAGAAGGAACACAAGCAGAGGGAGTGGAAGAGGGAGAAGCAGGCTTCCCACCAAGCAGGGAGCCCGATGCGGGGCAAGAAAATTATTTTTTGAACCCAAACAACACGTTTTAGTTTTTTGTAGGATGTATGCAGAGAAAACTGTTAAGAATTTAAGAACCAGAGTGGAGGGAAATTGGGAGGTGGACAAAATAGGGAAAGGGGAGTAAAACTTCCAGTTATCATATAAAGATCCACATAATCATTGGATTAAATGATTAAAAAGATAATTTTTTTTTTTTTTTTTTGAGATTTTATTTATTTGACAGAGAGAGACACAGAGAGGGGGAACACAAGCGGGGAGAGTGGGAGAGGGAGAAGCAGGCATCCCGCCCAGGGAGCGTGATGCAGGGCTCGATCCCAGGACCCTGGGATCATGACCCTAGCTGAAGGCAGCCGCGCCAACGGCTGAGCCACCCAGGCGCCCCTAAAAAAGACAGTTCTAACTCGAAACGATTAAATATATTCACGTCCCTCTGGGCCACTGATAACCAGTCCCTTAATCCCTCTCCTTTCCTCATGCCTTCCCTCCTCCGCAGGGCTTCCTAGCATGTCTCTGACAGTCCCTCATCTACAGACAGCTGGATCAAGGCCAATTCCAAGCCTCTGAGGAATGCAGAGCACACTTAAGGGTATGCCATTGTGCAACCCCCTCCGCCCCCCACCAGGATCATTCAAGTAGTGGCTCAGGCCCAGGAATTAAACTGTCACAGCTGTTCCCTCCTAACATTAAGGTTTTCTGAGAGACTGCAGCGATGCCTTATATTGAGAAAAGTGACCTGAGGACTGTAGCAATCAACTGAGAGAAGAGTAAACCTTAAAATATTTCATTAAGAAGTGGAACATCTAGACCAGTACTGCCCAACAGAGCTTCCTGTGGTGAAACATATTTTATATCCATGTTCTCCATTATGGCAGCTACCGATCACAAATAGCTACTGAGCACCTGAATGTGGCCAGGGTGAGTGATCAACTGAATTTCAGATGTTTTAAAATCTTACTTCGTTTGAATTTAAACAACCACACATAGCTAATGGCTGTCATATAGCTCAGATCTAGACAGATGCTAGACTGGGTAAATAATCAAGACAAAAAAAATTTTTTTTTTTTTAAGATTCACTCCTGAATTGCTAGTTCTAAAAATAGCCATTTCTATTGGTATCAACTAGGATGAGAAAATAATTCTGTTTTAAGAATTTAGAAGATAGAGAGGGGTGCCTGGGTGGCTCAGTGGGTTAAAGCCTCTGCCTTCAGCTCGGGTCATGATCCCGGGGTCCTGGGATCGAGCCCCGCATCGGGCTGTCTGCTCCGTGGAGAGCCTGCTTCCTCTTCTCTCTCTCTCTCTCTCTCTCTCTGCCTGCCTCTCTGCCTACTTGTGATCTCTGTCTGTCAAATAAATAAATAAAAATCTTAAAAAAAAAAAGAATTTAGAAGATATAGAAATGGTATTAGATTTCTAAATATTTAGGGGTCCTGAAATTCTTATAATTCTTAAATATTGTACTTGTGATCACTTTCTTACCTTAATTTTAACCTGACATGAATAAAATTCCTTTCCACATTAACATGGAGGACAAAAAAATATCACTGAGTAGGTAGATTATCTCTCTACCTACCTATTTACTTACTTACCTATCTATGAACCATTACCTTTTTAGGCAGATGCTATTTGATTTCCTGCCATTTTTCAGGAGGCAAACACAAATACTGTTGCCCTTGGTTCTTTATTATTTTTTTTTATTTCTTATTGTTTTGGAGGGTGGAGGCAAAGGGAGAGATAGAAACTTAAGCAGGCTCCATGCTCAGCGGGGAGCCCTATGCAGGGCTGGATGTTACAACCCCGAGATCACCACCTGAGTGGAAATCAAGAGTCGGAAGCTTAACGGACTGAGCTACCCTGGCATCCCTCCCAGTGGCTCTTTATTAGAGAGGGCACTACGAACTACATAAGGAATGGTACGCAGGCACACCTCGGGCACTACAGAACTTGTCAGGGACCTGCATACCATCTATGCCTGGACAAATGTCTTTAGGTAGTTTTAAAAATCTGAGCGGTGGTCCCAGTGCTATAGGTAGCATTACCGAGAGGTTGGTGACACTGTGATTTAGACACAGGAAAGCAAAACAAGGGGGACAGATGCAGAGGACAATGGGAGGTGGATCTCACAGAGGACGTCCTAGATAGATTTTCTAGTAGTGCTGCTGAAGCCCTCGTCTGAGCTTCTGTCCTAAAATATTTTCGGGTATTTAAATCAAAAAGAGTTATAACCTATTTTCTTTTCACTGAGCTTTTGTTGGGATCGAGGTAATGAGTTGGGATAGGTGAAGAAAGAGAGCTGAGGAAGAACACAGTATTAAAAAAAAAAAAAAAAAAAACATTTCCGAAGCCGATTCAGTCACTGCCCTGTTAAATTTGGGAGATTCTGAAGAATGCGGTGACAAGGTAATGAGTTGGGATAGGTGAAGAAAGAGAGCTGAGGAAGAACACAGTATTAAAAAAAAAAAAAAACCATTTCTGAAGCCGATTCAGTCACTGCCCTGTTAAATTTGGGAGATTCTGAAGAATGCGGTGACAAATTTTGCACTGACTTCCTAGTACCAACCGCTGGTTAGAACAGCTCACAGAACAGGGAAGAAAAAGAATTAGCTAACAGGCACGATACCACAGTAAGCCAATCAAATACCACAGATCAGAGGCTGTAAAAGTCATATAGTACCTTTTAACTTTCACTCTTCAGTGTGGCGGGGAAGGGAGGGTGGGGAGGAAGAGCTCTGGGGAGGAGGGAGGGGAGAGCGTCAGCAAGTGCAAGAGCAAGGGCAAGGGCAAGGGCGGGGCAGGTACCTCCTCCATAGCACTGATAAGATTCTGGGTGGACTTGCTGATTTCCCCTCCAGCAGGAGGCATGCCACTCCCTGGTGTGAAGAAGGCTGTGCTGGGTCCTGGCTGTCCATTCATTTCCACTGTGTAGCTGGCCTTCATGGGACAACACGTCTGGTTGTGCAGAATGAAATAAACCACAAAAACATAAAGTCCCTGCAAGAGAAAATAACACTAGCTTGTTAAAGGAAGTCCGGCTACCGCAGCTGAAAAATAAACGTGGTTCTAAGCAAAGACTATTTTCTATAAGCTGTCTCCAAATTCCACCCGAAGCAGGGAATTACAGAACAAGTTACAAGTCCAGCTTGAGACCCCTGTGAATTTCTGAACGTCACAAAAAAGTTATTCAAAGTTATTTAGGAAAACGGCCCTCTGACTAAAATGTCATTTTTTTTCTTTTCTTTTCTTTTAAAGGATCTTATTTATTTATTTGACTCAGAGAGAGAGCGATCACAAAATAGGCAGAGAGGCAGGCAGAGAGAGAAGGGGAAAGTAGGCTCCCTGCTGAGCAAGGATCTTATTTATTTATTTGACTCAGAGAGAGAGCGATCACAAAACAGGCAGAGAGGCAGGCAGAGAGAGAAGGGGAAAGTAGGCTCCCTGCTGAGCAGAGAGCCTGATGTGGGGCTCGATCCCAGGAACCTGAGATCATGACTTGAGCCGGAAACAGAGGCTTAAACCCACTGAGCCACCCAGGCGCCCCCAAAATCATTTTTTTCTGATTAAAATCCAAATGACTTTGAAATCTAGCCCTACTAATACATGAAAACAGAACTTCAGAAGTATATCTGATTAGCTGTGTACCTTTTTAGAAAGCAAACTTCTTGCCTTCCAAAAAACTACTCTTTTCCCATTGATCTCACTTATTTTTATTTTTTTTATAGCAAAATGGTTGAAGTGAGGTACTAATGCTCCAACCACCTTGTAGATTTCCAGAAGGGCAGCACTAGTTGAGCCTTCTGATTTTGTTTATCTAGCTCACTAACTATTTTATTTGAAAATACAATCACTGGGGAGAGACTCAGGGGTAATTCTGTGGATTGCTTAATATTTAGCCTGCCTTGCCTCTCAGTCAATGTTACAGGAGACAACAAAGCTGTCTTGTGCATTCTTAAAGATCTGCTGGCCCTTTAAATTCTTTCACAATCCCGTCAAACTCTGACAATTGCTCTGCTTCCGTCAGAGAGCAACTCAAATTTTGTATTTGTGTTGCAGACATTCCCTACACTGGCTGTCCTTCATGATTTCTACAAGGGTTCTACTGTCTACTTCTAATGGTGCTTCTATAAGGCTTGGTAATTTTGACCTTTATACTCACCCAATAAATTACATTAAATTGTGGCTTTTGTATCTGTTAATCCTGGTGTTTACGTTTTGGAAGCAAGTAAAAATCTCCTTAGTTATTAAAATTCTTTTTCTAAAAAAGATTTTATTTATTTATTTGACAGGGAGAGACACAGCGAGAGAGGGAACACAAGCAGGGGGAGTGGGAGAGGGAGAAATAGGCTTCCTGCTGAGCAGGCAGCCCAATGTTGGGCTCAATCCCAGGACCCTGGGATCATGACCTGAGTTGGAAGGCAGATGCTTAACAACTGAGCCACCCAGGCGCCCCTAGTTATTAAATTCTTAAATTAATCTACAAAAATGAAAGCAAGCATTCAGTTTATTAAAGAGGAAAAGGAGTTAATGTTAACATTTTTCATAAGACACAAATAAGTATCTTCATTTGGTGACGTTTGTATTCTCCCACGGTTCATGACATTTCTCAGAGTACGGAAGCAATAAAGCAAATAATATGCTTGTGGACTCAAAACTTTTATCTGCTGGTATAAATAGCAAAAACCTACTAGAAAATATTCAAGGCGTAAGAATTACAACAAAGTTTTAATGTAAAATTAAAGAACAGTCTGCAAGATAGGCATGCTAATATGTGAGCGCTGTTGCCATTTCTAGATTACTGCCATAAATTAGGTCGTTCTTCCCTTTTTGTTAGAATGACCCCTTCTTCCAGAGTTGGCATCCAATCTATACAACTAACAAATATGTTTTAAAATCAGTGGTTTATCTGCTAAATATATATATATATATATATATATATATATATATATATTAAAGATTTTATTTATTTATTTGACAGGCAGAGATCACAAACAGGCAGAGGGGCAGGCTGAGAGAGAGAGAGAGAGAGGGAAGCAGGCTCCTTGCTGAGCAGAGAACCCAATGTGGGACTCGATCCCAGGACCCGGAGATCACAACCTGAGCCGAAGGCAGCGGCTTAACCCACTGAGCCACCCAGGCGCCCAATCTGCTAAAAATATTTTTAAATATAATTATTTTAACCATGATATAAAATAAGTAATAGAAACATTTGTTTCCTTTCGAATTAGGATTTTTTTTTTACACTCAACATTAATATTTTAGATTATGTAGGGTAAGTGAATTAGTTTCACATGCAAAGGATGATGTGAACATTAGCAGAAACAAATCTTCCTGAAAACACACATACACATCCAAAATTTTTCTTGTACGAGTAATTTTTCACATGGGTATGACCTAATTACTTTGGCCACAGCAATAGACAAAACAGGAAAAAAATTAAACTGTCAGCCTTAAAACTGTGAGAATGTCACTGATTTATTTCAGGATTTCTCTAAGTGTTACAAAGTGATACGGTAAAAGCTAGATCAGAAAACAAAAACCATGCTTTAAAATCCATCTCTAAGGACCCATTTGTTAAAACAGCACATTCTCTCTTGTTTGTTTTTATATCTAGCCTTTTGTGCTGCAGGAAAGGAACTGCCTGATGAAAATAACTTGCATGTGAAAACTACATGTGGTTTTTGTTTTTTTTTTCTTAAAAGAATATTTACATATACAGTAAATAACTTGGAATCTTTCAGAGGTACCCCAGGAAACATAAACATTGTTAAAATGGGAAAGAAAAGAATGTTTAAATGCAGATTATGTGACATTTGCCCGTGTCCAGCCCAGGCTGGGCAAATATAGAAAAGACCTTCATTATCCAAAGTACTCAGCTGTGCAGATTTCTGACCTCAGAATAAAAACAAGTTCCTTTTCCAAACACTGCATGTTAAATCTCAGGCTTTCCCCTGTATGCTGGTCTGTAAAACAATTTAAGAGAGAATCTGGAGTCTCAAGTGTTCAATCCAATAAGCTGACCACCCACTCTGAGCATGGCCAACACTGAGATGCAAAGAGAAAACATCTGATTCCTACTCTCAAGCTGTTCATGAAGACAACAATCTCTTATAAAACAATGGGTTAACTTTTAGAAGCAGGACCTATATAATCTACCTGTTGTTCCTATTCCTTCTTAGGGAAGGCTGCCTGAAGGAAATTTTTTCTGTGCACTGCTGTTTTGATTATTTTGTTGGATCTCCTACTACAAAGATAAAAAA
The DNA here is from genome assembly GCF_011764305.1 of Mustela putorius furo. Taxonomy (NCBI): domain Eukaryota; kingdom Metazoa; phylum Chordata; class Mammalia; order Carnivora; family Mustelidae; genus Mustela; species Mustela putorius. The sequence continues at coordinate 12,576,328 of NW_025422471.1, forward strand.
TGCTTTCAAAGTCCTTGGATAGATTATATCTGGAGTGAACCATACCCACTATGGCCAATTTTTAATTTTCTTTTTATTCAGGAATTTTAACTTGTTAGCAAACATTCAGTAAGACATAAATGAGATCACAATGTCTAAAGCAGTTAATAAGTGCTCTTAACATCATCAAAAGCAAAGTAAGTATAGGAGATTTTAGCTGTTTATCTCAATAATTTTTTTTTTTTTTTAATTTTTTATTTTTTATAAACATATATTTTTATCCCCAGGGGTACAGGTCTGTGAATCACCAGGTTTACACACTTCACAGCACTCACCAAATCACATACCCTCCCCAATGTCCATAATCCCACCCCCTTCTCCCAAACCCCCTCCCCCCGGCAACCCTCAGTTTGTTTTGTGAGATTAAAAGTCACTTATGGTTTGTCTCCCTCCCAATCCCATCTTGTTTCATTTATTCTTCTTCTACCCACTTAAGCCTCCATGTTGCATCACCACTTCCTCATATCAGGGAGATCATATGATAGTTGTCTTTCTCTGCTTGACTTATTTCGCTAAGCATGATACGCTCTAGTTCCATCCATGTTGTTGCAAATGGCAAGATTTCATTTCTTTTGATGGCTGCATAGTATTCCATTGTGTATATATACCACATCTTCTTGATCCATTCATCTGTTGATGGACATCTAGGTTCTTTCCATAGTTTGGCTATTGTGGATATTGCTGCTATAAACATTCGGGTGCATGTGTCCCTTTGGATCACTACATTTGTATCTTTAGGGTAAATACCCCAATAGTGCAATTGCTGGGTCATAGGGCAGTTCTATTTTCAACATTTTGAGGAACCTCCATGCTGTTTTCCAGAGTGGCTGCACCAGCTTGCATTCCCACCAACAGTGTAGGAGGGTTCCCCTTTCTCCGCATCCTCGCCAGCATCTGTCATTTCCTGACTTGTTGATTTTAGCCATTCTGACTGGTGTGAGGTGATATCTCATTGTGGTTTTGATTTGTATTTCCCTGATGCCGAGTGATATGGAGCACTTTTTCATGTGTCTGTTCGCCATCTGGATGTCTTCTTTGCAGAAATGTCTGTTCATGTCTTCTGCCCATTTCTTGATTGGATTATTTGTTCTTTGGGTGTTGAGTTTGCTAAGTTCTTTATAGATTCTGGACACTAGTCCTTTATCTGATATGTGGTTTGCAAATATCTTTTCCCATTCTGTCAGTTGTCTTTTGATTTTGTTAACTGTTTCCTTTGCTGTGCAAAAGCTTTTGATCTTGATGAAATCCCAGTTGTTCATTTTTTTCCCTTGCTTCCCTCGCCTTTTGCGTTGTTCCTAGGAAGATGTTGCTGCGGCAGAGGTCGAAGAGGTTGCTGCCCGTGTTCTCCTTAAGGATTTTGATGGATTCCTTTCGTACATTGAGGTCCTTCATCCATTTTGAGTCTATTTTTGTGTGTGGTGTAAGGAAATGGTCCAATTTCATTTTTCTGCATGTGGCTGTCCAATTTTCCCAGCACCATTTATTGAAAAGGCTGTCTTTTTTCCATTGGACATTCTTTCCTGCTTTGTCGAAGATTAGTTGACCATAGATTTGAGGGTCTATTTCTGGGCTCTCTATTCTGTTCCATTGATCTATGTGTCTGTTTTTGTGCCAGTACCATGCTGTCTTGATGATGACAGCTTTGTAATAGAGCTTGAAGTCCGGAATTGTGATGCCACCAACGTTGGCTTTCTTTTTCAATATCCCTTTGGCTATTCGAGGTCGTTTCTGGTTCCATATAAATTTTAGAATTATTTGTTCCATTTCTTTGAAAAAGATGGATGGTACTTTGATAGGAATTGCATTAAATGTGTAGATTGCTTTAGGTAGCATAGACATTTTCACAATATTTATTCTTCCAATCCAGGAGCATGGAACATTTTTCCATTTCTTTGTGTCTTCCTCAATTTCTTTCATGAGTACTTTATAGTTTTCTGAGTATAGATTCTGTGTCTCTTTGGTTAGGTTTATTCCTAGGTATCTTATGGTTTTGGATGCAATTGTAAATGGGATTGACTCCTTAATATCTCTTTCTTCTGTCTTGCTGTTGGTGTAGAGAAATGCAACTGATTTTTGTGCATTGATTTTATATCCTGACACTTTACTGAATTCCTGTATAAGTTCTAGCAGTTTTGGAGTGGAGTCTTTTGGGTTTTCCACATATAGTATCATATCATCTGCGAAGAGTGATAATTTGACTTCTTCTTTGCCGATTTGGATGCCTTTAATTTCCTTTTGTTGTCTGATTGCTGAGGCTAGGACCTCTAGTACGATGTTGAATAGCAGTGGTGATAATGGACATCCCTGCCGTGTTCCTGACCTTAGCGGAAAAGCTTTCAGTTTTTCTCCATTGAGAATGATATTTGCGGTGGGTTTTTCATAGATGGCTTTGATGATATTGAGGTATGTGCCCTCTATCCCTACACTTTGAAGAGTTTTGATCAGGAAGGGATGTTGTACTTTGTCAAATGCTTTTTCAGCATCTATTGAGAGTATCATATGGTTCTTGTTCTTTCTTTTATTGATGTGTTTGTATCACATTGACTGATTTGCGGATGTTGAACCAACCTTGCAGCCCTGGAATAAATCCCACTTGGTTGTGGTGAATAATCTTTTTAATGTACTGTTGAATCCTATTGGCTAGTATTTTGTTGAGTATTTTCGCATCTGTGTTCATCAAGGATATCGGTCTATAGCTCTCTTTTTTGGTGGGATCCTTGTCTGGTTTTGGGATCAAGGTGATGCTGGCCTCATAAAATGAGTTTGGAAGTTTTCCTTCCATTTCTATTTTTTGGAACAGTTTCAGGAGAATAGGAATTAGTTCTTCTTTAAATGTTTGGTAGAATTCCCCCGGGAAGCCGTCTGGCCCTGGGCTTTTGTTTGTTTTGGAGATTTTTAATGACTGTTTCAATCTCCTTACTGGTTATGGGTCTGTTCAGGCTTTCGATTTCTTCCTGGTTCAGTTGCGGTAGTTTATATGTTTCTAGGAATGCATCCATTTCTTCCAGATTGTCAAATTTATTGCCGTAGAGTTGCTCATAGTATGTTCTTATAATAGTTTGTATTTCTTTGGTGTTAGTTGTGATCTCTCCTCTTTCATTCATGATTTTATTTATTTGGGTCCTTTCTCTTTTCTTTTTGATAAGTCGGGCCAGGGGTTTATCAATTTTATTAATTCTTTCAAAGAACCAGCTCCTAGTTTCGTTGATTTGTTCTATTGTTTTTTTGGTTTCTATTTCATTGATTTCTGCTCTGATCTTTATGATTTCTCTTCTCCTGCTGGGCTTAGGGTTTCTTTCTTGTTCTTTCTCCATCTCCTTTAGGTGTAGGGTTAGGTTGTGTACCTGAGACCTTTCTTGTTTCCTGAGAAAGGCTTGTACCGCTATATATTTTCCTCTCAGGACTGCCTTTGTTGTGTCCCACAGATTTTGAACCGTTGTATTTTCATTATCATTTGTTTCCATGATTTTTTTCAATTCTTCTTTAATTTCCCGGTTGACCCATTCATTCTTTAGAAGGATACTGTTTAGTCTCCATGTATTTGGGTTCTTTCCAAACTTCCTTTTGTGGTTGAGTTATAGCTTTAGAGCATTGTGGTCTGAAAATATGCAGGGAATGATCCCAATCTTTTGATACCGGTTGAGTCCTGATTTAGGACCGAGGATGTGATCTATTCTGGAGAATGTTCCATGTGCACTAGAGAAGAATGTGTATTCTGTTGCTTTGGGATGAAATATTCTGAATATATCTGTGATGTCCATCTGGTCCAGTGTGTCATTTAAGGCCTTTATTTCCTTGCTGATCTTTTGCTTGGATGACCTGTCCATTTCAGTGAGGGGAGTGTTAAAGTCCCCTACTATCATTGTATTATTGTTGATGTGTTTCTTTGATTTTGTTATTAATTGGTTTATATAGTTGGCTGCTCCCACATTGGGGGCATAGATATTTAAAATTGTTAAATCTTCTTGTTGGACAGACCCTTTGAGTATGATATAGTGTCCTTCCTCATCTCTTATTATAGTCTTTGGCTTAAAATCTAATTGATCTGATATAAGGATTGCCACTCCTGCTTTCTTCTGATGTCCATTAGCATGGTAAATTCTTTTCCACCCCCTCACTTTAAATCTGGAGGTGTCTTCGGGCTTAAAATGTGTTTCTTGGAGGCAACATATAGATGGGTTTTTGTTTTTTTATCCATTCTGATACCCTGTGTCTTTTGACAGGGGCATTTAGCCCATTCACATTCAGGGTAACTATTGAGAGATATGAATTTAGTGCCATTGTATTGCCTGTAAGGTGACTGTTACTGTATATGGTCTCTGTTCCTTTCTGATCTACAACTTGTAGGCTCTCTCTTTGCTTAGAGGACCCCTTTCAATATTTCCTGTAGAGCTGGTTTGGTATTTGCAAATTCTTTCAGTAGTTGTTTGTCCTGGAAGCTTTTAATCTCTCCTTCTATTTTCAATGATAGCCTAGCTGGATATAGTATTCTTGGCTGCATGTTTTTCTCGTTTAGTGCTCTGAAAATATCATGCCAGCTCTTTCTGGCCTGCCAGGTCTCTGTGGATAAGTCAGCTGCCAATCTAATATTTTTTACCATTGTATGTTACAGACTTCTTTTCCCGGGCTGCTTTCAGGATTTTTCTCTTTGTCATTGAGACTTGTAAATTTTACTATTAGGTGACGGGGTGTGGTCCTATTCTTATTGATTTTGAGGGGCATTCTCTGAACCTCCTGAATTTTGATGCTCGTTCCCTTTGCCATATTGGGGAAATTCTCCCCAATAATTCTCTCCAGTATACCTTCTGCTCCCCTCTCACTTTCTTCTTCTTCTGGAATCCCAATTATTCTAATGTTGTTTCGTCTTATGGTGTCACTTATCTCTCGAATTCTCCCCTCGTGGTCTAGTAGCTGTTTGTCCCTCTTTTGCTCAGCTTCTTTATTCTCTGTCATTTGGTCTTCTATATCACTAATTCTTTCTTCTGCCTCATTTATCCTAGCAGTTAGAGCCTCCATTTTTGATTGTACCTCATTAATAGCTTTTTTGATTTCACCTTGGTTAGATTTTAGTTCTTTTATTTCTCCAGAAAGGGCTTTTATATCTCTCGAGAGGGTTTTTCTCTAATATCTTCCATGCCTTTTTCGAGCCCGGCTAGAACCTTGAGAATTGTCATTCTGAACTCTAGATCTGACATATTACCAATGTCTGTATTGATTAGGTCCCTAGCCTTCGGTACTGCCTCTTGTTCTTTTTTTTGTGTTGAATTTTTACGTCTTGTCATTTTGTCCAGATAAGAGTAAATGAAGGGGCAAGTAAAATACTAAAAGGGTGGCAACAACCCCAGGAAAATATGCTTTAACCAAATTAGAAGAGATCCAAAATCGTGAGTGGGGAGAAAGGGGATAAAAAGAGGTTCAAAAAGGAAGAAAGAAAAAAAAAAAAAACAAAAAGAAAAGAAAAAGAAAAAAAAAGAAAAGAAAAGAAAAGAATTTTTAAAAAAAGAAAACACCTAAGAAAAATGTAAAAAATATATATATATATATTAGATAAACTAGTAAAAAATCGTTAAAAAAGAAAAAGGTAACAGTTAAAAAAAAAAATTTTTTTTTTTACCCGAAGGCGAGAAAAAAAAAAATGAAAAAGAAAAAATTAAATTAACTGCAAGACTAAAAAAAATCACAGGAAAAAAGCCATGAGTTCCGTGCTTGGCTTTCTCCTCCTCTGGAATTCTGCTGCTCTCCTTGGTATTGAAACCGCACTCCTTGGTAGGTGAACTTGGTCTCGGCTGGATTTCTTGTTGATCTTCTGGGGGAGGGTCCTGTTGTAGTGATTCTCAAGTGTCTTGCCCCAGGCGGAATTACACCGCCCTTACCCGGGGCCGGGGTGAGTAATCCGCTCGGGTTTGCTTTCAGGAGCTTTTGTTCCCTGAGCGCTTTCCGTAGAGTTCCAGAGGACGGGAATACAAATGGCGGCCTCCTGGTCTCCGGCCCGGAGGAGCCGAGAGCCCAGGGCCCCACTCCTCAGTGCGCCCTCAGAGAACAGCGCCCAGTTACTCCCGTCTGCCTGACCTCCGGCCGCGCTCCGAGCTCACCGAGCCTGCGACCGGTTCAAGGTAACACGGAGCTGCGAGCTTACTGTCAGCTCTGTCTCTGTAGCCGGCTTTCCCGTTCCAATACCCGCAAGCTCTGCGACACTCAGACACCCCCGATCCTTCTGTGACCCTGCGGGACCTGAGGCCACGCTGACCCCGCGTGGGCTTCGCCCCGGTTTAGCCTCTGGAGCGATGTCCCTCCGCGGAACAGACTTTTAAAAGTCCTGATTTTGTGCGCGGTTGCTCCGCCGCTTGCCGGGAGCCGGCCCCTCCCCCCGGGGTCTATCTTCCCGTCGCTTTGGATTCACTTCTCTGCCAGTCCTACCTTTCAGAAAGTGGTTGTTTTTCTGTTTCCAGAATTGCTGTTCTTCTTCTCTTCGATCTGCCGATGGATTTTCAGGTGTTTGCAATCTTTAGATAAGCTATCTAGCTGATCTCCGGCTAGCTGAAGCAGTCTCAGCTTGCTACTTCTCCGCCATCTTGACTCCTCCCTATCTCAATAATTTTTTAAAAGATTTATTTATTTATTAGAGAGAGAGAGCACGAGTGCATGTGTGCGTGAGTGGGAAGAGGAGCAGAGGGAAAGAACCTCAAGCAAAGGGGCGCCTGGGTGGCTCAGTGGATTAAAGCCTCAGCCTTTGGCTCGGGTTGTGATTCCAGGGTCCTGGGATCGAGGCCTGCGTTGGGCTCTCTGCTCCATGGGGAGCTTGCTTCCTCTACTCTCTCTCTCTCTCTCTGCCTACTTATGATCTCTGTCTATCAAATAAATAAATAAAATCTTTAAAAAAAAAGAATCTCAAGCAAATTCCTTACTGAGCTATAGTGCAGGCTGTGCTTGATCTCAGGACCCTGAGATTCTGACCTGAGCCAAAATCACTTGTCAGTTGCTTGACGGACTAAACTACCCAGGCACCCCTCAATAGTTTCTATCAGTTTCATGTGAAGTGGGAAAGAATCAGCACTGTCATTTGACAGATTTGACAGAGAAGAGGTGACAGAGGAGAGCTGGGTGAAATGCAAAGCTGATTAAGCTGTCTGCCCCTGGAGGAAGTGAAGTCTTGGGGTTTCACACTGATTTGGAGAACTCATCTTTGATCTGAGAGTGTCTGTCTCTCTCTGAGGACCGTGATACAGCCTTCAAACAGGACCAGTTAATCTTCTTAGGACTTGTAAAAGGCTCTCAGAAGAGGGCAGAATCCAGGTATTCCAACTATAACTGCATGCAATCCTCTTTGTCTCTACCTCTCCATCCTGTGATTCTTTCGGGTTACAAAAACATGGTTCAAATATCAAATGCATTCAATGGACCCATTTAACAGCTACTTGGGCCCATTCCTTTAATTTTACATTTGTCTCTAATTAACGTGAAACGCTAGCTCACTACATATTTTTTCCATGTTCTGAATGTTATCCTGCACTCATAGCAAATGGGGGCTTGTGTGACGGACTTCACACTGCGTCCTCCATCAGGGAGCATTAGCGCACACACCCCCAAAATGGCGCTCAGCAGTCCTGAGACTCCCTAGATTAGGAAAATTTCAGAAGTATAAATTGAATTGGGTGGTAGGATTGAGGGACAGAGAAGGGTGGAGGTGGTCATAATAGCAGAAGAGTTTTGGCCAATCATACAGGATAAAAATATGGAGGTGATAATGCCTAGCCTGCCATTAAAACACAAAAAATTAAATCAGTCTAGATACTAAAATGTAAAGTGTATGCTGGGGCCAGCACTTACACATTTGAGGAATAAAAGGCTAGAGTCCTATAGGCAATGAGAAATTGGTATTAACAGACACTGCACACACATCTCACTTCATGCCACAAAAGTTGAGCCAGTGTCCTGTCGGTAGCTGGAACTAACTATGGATGAGGCATATCATGAGTCAGAGAATTTGAAAATAAGAGATCTTGATAATATAAAGTTCCAGTGAATTTAATATGAAAACCACAGAGATTAAAGGAATTAAAGAAGATGACAGGTTAAAAAAAATACTCAAGAATTATTTATCACTATCCTTAAAATAAGGAATCTGATGAATGTAATTGAAGATGTATAAAAAATCCATAATGTTAATACAAGAAACGTTTCCTGAAAAAGAAAAAGACACAACTGAATCTGCAGTTTGAAAGTATAATACCATGTTACTGGGGAAATTTTGATATAGATTCCTTAATACCAAATTGTAGCCTTACTAAGTTTTAAACTTTAAAATATTCAAGTAGAAAAGAAAAGCCAATCTCTTAATAAGTGGTAAATTTTCATCTGGCTTCAGACTTTTTTACCTTGACTATTAGTGTTAAAAGACAATGGAGTAATATTTATTAAGTTCTGAGGAAAATAGCCAAGAATATCATACCCAGCCATTATAGCATTTCATATTATCAAACATTAAAAAAAATGCAGGCAATGCAACATCCATGTATCTTCTTTGATAGGGGAAACCCAAAATACATAACAATAAAATATGACCAATATAGAGAGAAATTGCCCATATGAGGAAAAAACAGAATTCAATACAAAGATGGCAAAAGAATCATGTAAAAAGACCGTATCTATGCATTTATGATACTGACATGCTGCCTACTGTGCTAAGGAGGCACCTATGTATCTATGCATTTAGATACAAAACCATTTTGAAAAAAATTATGAGAATTACAGAGGGTCAAATGAAATGGTTAAGTCTAGACAACTCAAAAAGCACAATACCAACTAAAAAAATTCCTAAGTTAGGCAGAGAGGAGATGGGAGATCTGAGTATTGATGATTCTACCATCTTTTATAGCATACAATTAATATTATAAAATTAAAATATGTTATAAAAACAGTGATTCTAATCTTTTAATGTATTTATCATATATTTATAGTATCTTTTCTTCTCTCTCTTTTTTTTTTTAAGTACACTCTATGCCCAATGCAGGGCTTGAACTCACAAACGCTAAATTAAGAGTCATATGCTCTTCCAACTGAGCCAGCCAGGTGCCCTCAGAATATCTTATGTGGTGTAGAATAATTTTTTGAAATTCAAAAATTATTTCTCTTCGATTTTAGTTTTTCTTGTGACAAATTCAAGTAAATTGAAATTAGGTTTTGTACATTGTAACAACTCTAATATGGTCACATATTTAATATTTATTTGGCACTAGACATCCAATATTTAGTTTGCCTAGAAAGGTATCTAGAATACTGTTTGCTTAATATTATTTTTAGTATTTTTTAAAAGATAGATTTATTTATTTATTTGAGAGAGAGAGAGAGAACATGAGAGAGGTCAGCAGGAGGAGCAGACTCCCCACTGAGTAGGAAGCCTGAAGCGGGACTCAATCCTGGGACTCTAGGATCATGATCTAAAAAAATGTAATGATACAGATATGTATATAATAGGAGTGATTTTAAAAATGATCGTTTTTATTTAATGCTTTATTTGCTCTTTCTGCTCTTTCTGGTCCTCTTGATTCCTTTCTACAGAGTGGATTTTTCTCATGTCACTCCCCTTTCCCTTCAGCCTGCAGAACTTCTTTTTAGCATTTCTTATAGTTCAGATTTGTTAGAAATAAATTCTTTCAACTTTCATCTGCTTGAAAATGTCTTTATTCCATCTTCATTTTAGAAAGATATTTTCACCAGAGATAGAATTCTAGGTTAACAAATTTTCTGTTTGTTTTTTGGGGGACTTTAAAGATATTACATTGTCTTTTTTTTTTTTTTTTAAGATTTTATTTTTAAGTAATCTCTACACACACATGTGTTGAAACTCACAACACCTAGATAAACAGTCACATGCTCTTCTGAGCCAGCCAGGTGCCCCAAGATATCACTATATTGTTTTCTGGTTTCTAGAATTTCTGATGAGAATATTATTAATTTTTTTACCATTATTTTTGTGTATGCAATGTTCCCTTCACTCCCCCAGGGTGACCCCATGATTTTCTATTCAGATTTTCAAGAGTCTCACTATGATATACATAGGTATAATTTTCTTTGACGAGCGTTCTCTAAGCTTTTTGGATCTGTGATTTTTGCTGTTGAATTTGGAAAATTCCTGGCCTTCACTGTTTCCATTATGGTCCCCTAACATTAATGAGAATTATTTATAGGTGAAGTATGAAATGATTTTAAAAGTTTTTAACCTTGAGGTGTGTGGCTGGCTCAGTCAGTAGAACATGTGACTCTTGCACTTGGGGTCATGAGTTTGAGACCCACACTGGGTGTAGAGATTACTTAAAAAAAATTTTTTTTAATCTTTATATTTTTATTCTTTGTTTCAATTCTTTATAATAAATATTTATCTTTTTTTCCAAGTAGTGATTTTCAATGAATTATAAGCAAATTTGTCTATATATTAAATAACTATGGATTATGGGAACATGGGAACATGGACATATGGACCACTTATTTTCGTTTCTTTTCCATATTTTTAAAACTTTGAAACAAAATATATTAAAATAATAGGGATAATATTTTTGGAGCCATAGGGAAAATGCACAATTTCAAAATTTCCAGATACATGTTAATTCTGTTATAAAAAGCAGCTAATAGGCAATGGAATCATACAAACAGCCCAAAAAAAACCACCTATCTTTCATATAGTCTAAGAAAGTGCACAAAACCAGGGCACCTGGGTGGCTCAGTGTGTTAAAGCCTCTGCCTTCGTTAGGCTCAGGTCATGATCTCAGGGTCCAGGGATCAGCCCTCATCCAGCTCTCTGCTCAGCAGGGAGCCTGCTTCCCCCTCCCCCTCTGTCTGCCTCTCTGCCTACTTGTGATGTCTGTCTATCAAATAAATAAGATCTTTACAAAAAAAAAAAAAAAAAGAAAGTGCACAAAACAATGGAGGATAAGGGAAATAGAGAAATGAAGTCTTCATTAAAAATTCCATTTCTTTTTCAGCTCAAAAAAATCACAAATTTGGAATTAAAAAAGGCTATCTTTTTTATGCTGTACCATTATGCTGTACCGTCCTAGAAAGCAAGAAACCATGTCCAGTTCACTGTTTTACTTTTAAATTTGTAACGTGGACCCCGGCACACAAGAGGAGCTGAAGAAATGTTTGTGAAATATGAGATTAAGGTTTTTACATTTCAACAGTGGGAGAGAGTTGAATGGGGGTTAGGGACAGATGTGGGTCTGAGGCATGTGTTGCTTTTAGCCCTCTATTTCTGTCACCATAGTTAGGTAGTCTAGTAGTTGCTCAATAAAATTTTGTTTTGGTTTGGTCTTTCCATTTCACATGTTCCACTGCCAAGACTCTCTCATGGGAGAACCAAGCATCCACTTCTGGCTGGTCTCCGTTTTTCTTGGTTGGTGCCCCTCTGGTGGTAGGCTTGTTTGGTGTTGACCCCTCAGGTGACTTCCCGGCTGTCATCTGGCTTCTCTGCTGGAGGTGGGTTTATGTACTGCTGCTTCCACTTCTTGTGGCTCCTTCTCAAAAGAGTTTCACAGGTTTCTGCTTTTACTCTTCCCTTGGCAGACAACCCTGAGAAGTCTCCATGATCTCTTGTTTCTGGCTTCGCATGCTCTTGGGCTGCTGACCTACTGCTGTTTTGTATCACCAATGACTTAGCAGCAAAGAGGATGGATCTCATGCCAATGACAAAACTGAAAAGGTAAATCCAGTGTTTGTGCATTTGCACATTCTCTTCAGGTGTGAGGTAAGTAGGAATTTTATCATTCTTTGCTTCTTAACTCTTTTTAGCTTTCAGTTTTAGTTGCTTTTGTTGATGTTCTTATTTATTTATTTACTTTAAAAGATTTTATTTATTTATTTGATAGACAGAGATTACAAGGAGTCAGAGAGGCAGACAGGGAGAGAGGAGGAAGCAGGCTCCCCTCTGAGCAGAGAGCCTGATGTGGGGCTCGATCCCAGGACCCTGAGTCTATGACCTGAGCCGAAGTCAGAGGCTTTAACCCACTGAGCCACCCAGGCACCCCTGATGTTCTTATTTATAATAAGAATCCACAAACTAATGTGTATATTAAATATACCAGAGAGAGGAAACAAGAGAGTTTATCTTGATGGCTGCTGGTTAGTCAGCACAATTGAAATAGTTAGAAATCTATTTATTGCCCGAATTTTCTTTTCTTTTCTCTTTTTTTTTTTTACAAATTATTTGGCTAGGATAGGCAACTACATAGTGTTCACCATGGTTATGTCAAGTTCTTCTAAAATTTCTTACTATTTTAAGGGTCACTATTCAGAATTACTAGAGTCAATAGAGTTTCGTTGGCTTAGGGTGCTGACTTCACACACATCTAGGACTAAAATAATGGGCTAGGAGGCCTTTACTTTTAAGATTTGGGCTTAGAAAGATGTTTGTTCTAAATTTTGTAATCACTAGAAATAACAATTTTGTTTTTTCTCATCCATATCTGAATATAGAGAAGATTTTTTTTTTTCATACAAAATTTCTATTGCAATTTAAGGGCATGTTTTCCGGCATGTCACTTATGGACACAAGAAACATTTGGTCAGTCTTCTTTGTGATAAATATTCTTGAAACAAACAACAATTATTAGGTCATGAGTCAGCAGTCTCATCTCCAGATATGACCCCTGTTTCTTTAGTCTTCTCTCTTGAATATTCTGTAGAAGTCTACAGAGAAAGGTTCATCTCTGAGACTCTCATTTTTCATCATGCTTCCAAGCATGGAACACTAATCAGTCATGATATTAATTATCAGTAGCCAAGACAGAAGGAACTGAAAATTACATTGTGTATATGTATTTTTTTAATGTTATAAGAACATAAATCCCTGACCTCACCAACCCCTGCTTTGAGACCCCCTAGATTAGAAAAATTTCTGAAGTATAAATTGAATTGGGTGGTAGAATTGAGGGACAGAAAAGGGTGGAGGTGGTCATAACAGCAGTGAGATGGAACTAAGTAGGAGAGGTTTGGAATCCGAGAATATTTTTTTCTGGTTTTAATAAGAAATGGTGAAGAATCAAGTTGGAATAAGCTTCGAATGTGAAACATATTTTTTAAATTAAAATAATAAAAATACCAAACTGTACCATGATTATTTACTTAAATCTTGTTATATCTTAAGTACTTCTTAAAAACACAATTTGAAACCATGTTTGGTTTATTCTGAGAAGCCTCTGCCACAGGCACTGGAAGTACCCAAAATTTGCACACTGAACTAGTATTAATAATAGTAGTAACGACAACAGTTACAAAATGGTTAAATTGTCTTCATGTTCTCTGGTTAGTTTTTCCATCCAGAAAAGATTATTCGAAAGTTTGCTTTTAGTTTTGTCTAACAGTAAAAAGTTTACAAGGTGTCCAGCAAACTATGGCCATGAGACAAACTGGCCCACTGCTGATGTGGATATGTGTATCAAATCACCATGCTACACGTTTGCAATATCTTACATTTTATCTGTCAATTATATCTCAAAAAAGCTGGAAAAAACCCCATACGACAAAAAGAACCAAACTACTGATCTACATAACATCGCTGAATCCCAAAACCAATATGTTGGATAAGAAACACCAGACACAAAAGAGCACTTACTGTATGAACCTATTGACACAAAATTCTAGAACACACAAATTCATATACAGAGACAATAAAACAGACCAGTGGTTGCCCAGTTCTGGGAGCAGAGGGAGAGATGGTCTACAGGGGAGTCTGACAATCTTTTGGGGTGATGGAAATTATTGTGGTTTCATAGGTGTATAAACATTTTTTTTCAAAGATTTTATTTATTTACTGGAGAGACACACAGAGAGAGCATGAGCAAAGAGAGGGAGAAGCAATCTCCTTGCTGAGCAGGGAGCCCAATGCGGGGCTCGATCCCAGGACCCTGAGATCACAACTTGAGCTGAAGGCAGACACTTAACTGATTGAGCCACCCAGGTAACACAACCACCTTGTTTTTTAAAAGGATGAGGACAAACCAGAGTTTTGAATTTGTTGTTTTAATACATTGGGCACTAATCTTCTAAACCAAGGGTCAGCAAACTTTTTCTGAAAAGAGTCACATCGTAAATATTTTAGACTTAGAAGAACACAATGGTCTTTGTTGAACTATCCTGAAATTTCAATTTCATACAATTTTCACATGTCACAAAATATTATTCTCCTATTTTCCCCCAATATTTGTAAATGCAAAAACCATTCTCACCTCTGCTAGTACATTTAACCATAGTTCCTGTCAACATCCTTTAAGATGCCTTTTTGAAAACCATACCTTAAAAATCTAGCATTCTGTGATCTGTTAATCACTCTACAGATGAAGCTCAGTTGTTTGGACAGTGGTAAGTGACCAAAGAATAGTGTTGATGCTGATCAAAAGGAGAAAACTGGATGACCACGTCTCAATAAAAATAGGAGAAGGAATCACTTTCCTGTGGAAATGAAATTAAAGATTATACATAAAGAAGTGAAAACATGTAAGGTTATTTTAAGTACTAGTCTGGAGACCAGGAGAGAAGGCAAGGTTAGAGGCTAAGTGTGGAAATGGCTGTGCAGTGGTAAAAACAGAAGCCACATGCTTACATAATTATTTTAAGGAAGAAACGATGAAGAGAAAAAGTCTGAGTGCTCAGGATTAAAAACAGTGGGAGGATATGAATAGGAAGAGGAACCAGTGGAATAAACAAGGAACTACTGACCGGTCAGGCAGGCAGAGAGGGGGGGACCACCACCACTAACTATACCAAGGGAACCCAAAGAAGATTCCTTTCCAGAAGAATGAGGTAATCCACATGGTCAAAAACACAATGACAAAATCTGAGAGTAGTGAGAATAGACTGAAATATATAATACACAGTGCTGTTCAGAAAAAGGTACCCTGGGTGAGGGAATCACTTGATTCATGATGCAAACTGAATCAGGTGTTCCATGTGAAGATACTGAATGCATGTTAAATACCTGACATTTTCTACAGTGATGGATTAATGGGTGTGTGACTTCCTGTCAACAGCTTCCTCCACAGCAAGATCCCTTCTGGTGATACCCCATTTTTGTGTTCCTGACTTATTCCTGTCCCACAAGTCACTGAGAGCAGACAGTCAGTAACTGTCTGCTGGGCTTCTAAATCTTTTATATTATCTTTTTATTTTCATTTTTATTTTTGCTACAAAAGGCTTTTTTATGTAACTGCATCTTTTATATTATCTTTTTATTTTTATTTTTGCTACAAAAATATTTTTTCCATTTGGTCCACAGCTTGGGCTAGGGTTCTGGGCATTTAAAAAGCTGCCTAGTAGCAATGTCCACAATAGCCAAACTATGGAAAGAACCTAGATATCCATCAACAGTTGAATGGATAAAGAAGATGTGGTATATATACACAATGGAATACTATGCAGCCATCAAAAGAAATGAAATCTTGCTATTTGCGACGACGTGGATGGAACTAGAGGGTATTATGCTTAGCAAAATAAGTCAATAGGAGAAAGACAACTATCATATGATTTCCTGATATGAGGAAGTGAAGATGCAACGTGGGGGAGTTGGGGAATAGGAAAAGCATAAATGAAACAAGATGGGATCAGGAGGGAGACAAACCATAAGAGACTCTTACTGTCATAAAACAAACTGAGGGTGACCGGGGAGGAGGGGGTTAGGGAGAGGGTGGTGGGGTTATGGACATTGGGGAGGGTATGTGCTATGGTGAGTGCTGTGAAGTGTGTAAACCTGGCGATTCACAGACTTGCACCCTTGGGGCTAATAATACATTATATGTTTATAAAAAAATTTAAAAATTTAAAAATAAATAAATAAATAAGGGTGCCTAGTGGCTGCTGGGAGAGGCTCAGTTGAAGCCCAGGCATTGGGGGTGGTGAGTGGGGTCCTTCCAAGGTGGCTGGGCTTCAGAGGCTCCTCGCTGTTACATCAGTGGGTTAAAGCCTCTGCCTTTAGCTCAGGTCATGGTCCCAGGATCTTGAGATCAAGTCCCACATCAGGTTCTCTGCTCAGTGGAGCCTGCTTCCTCCTCTCTCTGCCTGCCTCTCTGCCTACTTGTAATCTCTGTCATATAAATAAATAAATAAATACATCTTTAAAAAAAAAAAAAAGGAGAAAGAAACACTCTAGTAAACTTTCAAGAAATTCTTCATCACAGCGTGGTTAATCAAACATCAAAGATGATCTAAATGGCCTTGTTTTAGAAACATACTCAGGTGAGTCAATTTCAAAATAATGACATAGTTTGTGAAGACTTCTATAGAAATGTGGAACTCAACATCCTATGTTTTGCTTTCCTGAAACACACAGGTATAAATCATGCCCTAAGGAGGTAGGAATAGGTTTCTCATTATAATCGGCAAAACTGGCAAACTCTGGGATATCTCACCAAAATATAAAAATTCTTTGGGGTGTCACACTTCTGGAAATCTTTGTATTTATAGATTTAAGGTTACAGAGCATCTAAGCAGAAATCAATAATAGTTCCAGATATTAAGAACCAGAATATATATTGTCAAATTTTCTCTTATTATTTTCAAATATTCTTTTCTGCTGATTAATGAGCTACTTAGTAGGGACAAATCATGTAATATCTTTTTGTTAGTAAATTGTTTTTTGTTTTAAAGTAGGCTCCATGGGAGCCCAACGTGGGGCTTGAAATCACAACCCTGAGATCAAGACCTGAGGTGAGATCAAGAGTCAAAAGCTTAACTAAATTGAGCCACTTAGGTGCCCCTCTGTTGTAATTTTCTTTCTTTCTTTTTAAAGATTATTTATTTATTTATTTTGACAGAGAGAGAAATCACAAGTAGGCAGAAGTAGGCAGAGAGGCAGGCAGATAGAGAAGGAGAAGCAGGCTCCCTGCTAGGCAGAGAGCCTGATGTGGGGCTCGATCCCAGGACCCTGGGATCATGACCTGAGCCGAAGGCAGAGTCTTAACCCACTGAGCCACCCAAGCGCCCCTGTTGTAATTTTCTAATCAGAGAAACAAGGACACTAAAATTTCTCTGGGAATGTTCCCTGAAATACTTAATTTATTAACAAAACTCTAAAAAAAGAAATCTAAGGATATTTTAATTTTAAAAGGCAAAAATACAAAAGGAGCCCTATTCATTGTTAATATTTATTGCAGAGGAGAAAAAAAAGAAAGAAAAAACCACAGTAGCCAAAAAACCTCCAAAATTTACACCAAATCTTAGAATTATACCAAATTTCATAAATAACCACTTAATCTTGGATATGAACCTTCTTAAAACTACAGTTTCTAGAGAGGGTTTATTTTCTCCAACCCGTTAATTATGTAAGGACACGTTTTCATATGTAAGCACTTTTTTGGAAAAAGAGCTGAACATTGGATTTGTAGTTGGGCAATTGCTAGGGTAACCTCAGATCTTGGTTTGCTGGGACAATGCCGGTTTGCTTGGGATTCTTGGTTTAGCCTGTTGTTTCAGCATTTTTATTAACATCACCCTCTTTCACTCACCCTCTTTCACTCAAGTGTCAATGACTGTGCATTACAAGGCAGTTTAGTAGGGTTCCCTAGGGCTCAGCCCAGCCCAGTATTGTGAAAGCGATCCTGTGTGACACAGAAGAGCTATTGGGTATACCCTAACAAAAACCCAGATTCCAACCAGCCTTCTTGAAATGAAGATAGTCTATGATTTAAACTCTCTGTTGAACATCTTTGGTTCATTTACTGAGTTAATATGGAAGAAGTGAGTGCCCTGTGGGTTTCCGTGCAGGCGGTGAACACTGGCTCAGTACTTTCTCCATGAGTACTTCATATCCACTCACATGGTTCAATGTTTGGAGCTCCCTGCATCTCAGATGACTGCCTCAGGAGGAAATAAGTCAAGTGGAAGATGGTTCCAGTGACTGGCCTTATTGAAAGCTGGGGATGCTCTTCCAAACTTTTTATCTTTCTTCAATACAATAACATTGTATAGCATGCTTTTTTCACTGTCTAATGCATGGGGGAATTCTGTGATTCCTATAAATCATGCAAAAGATGTAGTACCTCCTTCAAAAAACTTAGACTCGAGTTTAAAATATGAGGTGTGTAAATAAAATTAAGTCCTGTGTCCTAAAATGCTTGCCACCATGAAGGTCTACACTCTCCAACTGCTTTCTCAACAGAATTTTTCAACTTTGCAATACTGGCTAAGTTTCATATCTGGGCATGTATTAACTCTCTTGTGAGGAAACTCAAAGGGAAAAAAATATTTTGCTTCATATTTGTCCCATAGCCAATTCTTCAGAACACAAATTTTATACATATTATACTAGTAATGAAAGATAAATTTTCTAGTAGTGCTTCTTTTGATTACCATGACCTCAAGTCAATAAATTATTTTCCTTTTACTTTTTAGAAAAGAACATTTTAGGGGTGCCTGGGTGGCTCAGTGGGTTAAAGCCTCTGCCTTTGGCTCAGGTCATGATCTTGGGGTCCTAGGATCGAGCCCCACATTGGGCTCCCTGTTCAGTGGGGAGTCTTCTTCCTCTGCCTCTGTCCCTTTCCCCCACCTGCCCTCCCACTTAAATAAAAATCTTTTTTAAAAAACTTATGAATTTACTTTCTACGACAACTGGTCCACTTCCCCAGCCATACATAAATCTCATTGTAAATTAATACATCATAAATACTTGAGTAATGAAACAGCTTTGGAACCTTGTCAAATTCAAGTTTTTGAGTCTGCAAAGTTCAGGATCAAACTTTTATCCATGGTGTCCCCAAAGATAAAGGCAGCCTCTGAAATATACTTGATAGAAAACAAACAATAACACATCCTCTGCAACATTAAAATACTGGTGAATCCAATCACAAGAAGTGATTATAGAATTCATAGGAAAGGAAAAATTCTATCTGCTTTCCAAAATGTTTTCTAAGTTAGCCTGGATCATCGCCTGCATAACTGAGAATG
Source organism: Mustela putorius furo (assembly GCF_011764305.1). Lineage (NCBI taxonomy): Eukaryota > Metazoa > Chordata > Mammalia > Carnivora > Mustelidae > Mustela > Mustela putorius. Next base: position 12,595,294 of record NW_025422471.1, read on the forward strand.
GTAGTAGGGAAATTTAAAAAATAGATCTTTAATAGTGATTTTTGTTCTGCTTGCTATATAGATCACGACTATATGTGGTAGGGAAGAAAGAGCGCCTCTAGTAAATGTCAACCATATTTGTTTATAAAGAAAGGAAATGAGTTTCGGAGCTAGTTCTAATCCATAAATACAATAGCAAAACATTCTACATGTATCTGTCTAAATAATTTTGATCTTAAAACACCCACAACAGTCTGCATCAATTTCTTAGTTCAGAGAAAATTAAATATTTGAAACCCAGGCTTTTCCCATTTTAAGCTGATTACTGCTTTTTCTCATCTATACTATAGCTTTTGGTTTTAATTACAGAAGTCTTGTTTTGTTTTTCCAACCTGAAAGAATCTTTGCCTCACTGTTTTTATAATAATCCTCTAGGAACTTAAGGGATCATTTATTTCCCAGTGACTCCTGTCCTTTCAGATTTGCCTAGGAATGAACAATGGTGATGATTCAGATGCTAAGTACTGGGAACCAGGGTTAGAGCATTCTGGTATTAGTGTGGTCACTATCAGTTTACTGCAAATACAGAAGAATGGGATTTAATGTCTTTACTATTTTTGCCCCAGTATGTGTATGTGTGGAGGGGGATAGTGGTGGTAAAGAGTCATTTAAGTTTAAGATATACCAGTATAGGGTGCCTGGGTGGCTCAGTTGGTTAAACATCTGCCTCAGGCTCAAGTCATGATCCCGGGGTCCTGGGATCGAGTCCCCGCATTAAGCTTCTTGCTCTGTGGGGAATCTGCTTCTTCCTTTCCCTTTCCCTGCTCATGCTCTCTTGTGAGCTCTTGCTCTCTCTCAAATAAAAAAAGTAAAAAATAAAACAAAAGATACACCAATATAAGTAAACATATTTGAGAAGCACAATAAACCTTCCATTAATCTTGGCATTCATCCAAACTATTTATCAGTCATGGATTCAATCATTCATTCAACATTTCTGAGCGTATGAATGTCATGATAAGGAAAAAAAAATAATTTTCCTGGAGATCTGAAGAAATACATGGAAAAATGGTTGGGACTAAGCAGAGAAGACACCTTGCAAGATTTGATTTCCAAGTGAGTTTTACAAAGACATACAGGAAACAAGCTAGCAGGAAAGCGGAAGGAGGAAAGGGTAGCGTATGTAAGAAAACTTTCAAGAAGACCAGACATGTCCCTGCTAGAGTAACCAGTGCGGAAGAGTGGTGGAGCTTCTGATATCAGACTGTATAAAATCTTCATGTAGTATGTTATTTTCAGTGTACAACTGAAGGGAGTCACAGATGTTTACTTAAATGGGCCATATGGTTCCCAATGAGTACGTTACAAACTCAAAATGAATCCCGTTGATTGTTCAAAATTATAATACTGAGAAGGATGATTAGATTTTAAACTATATTGTAGAGTGTTGCTTGAGGGGGCATGAGGAACTCTGAATAACTGTAAAGCCGGTATACTTCTAGTGAGTTCTAGCATCAGAGTGACTTTATTTATTTTATACGTTTTAAGATTTTTATTTATTTTCGAGACAGAGAGAAAGAGAGAACGTGTGCGAGTGGAGGGAGGAGCTGAGGGGCAGAGGGAGAGGAGAAAGCAGACTCCCCTGCTGAGCCGGGAGCTTGATACAGGACTTCATTTCAGGACCCTGGGATCATGACCTGAGCCAACAGCAGATACGTAAATGCCTGAGCCACCCAGGTTCCCCAGACTGACTTTATTTAAAGGGTTAACAAAGTTGTTGAGGTTGTGAGTCAGTAGCATGACAGTCTGTTGACTTCGAAAGCAACCCAGATTTGTATGACGAAAACAGAAAAGACTTAAACTGGTTCAGGCTAAGTACTGGTGTCACCTATGAAGTTCGATTCCTAATTTCTTACCCAGGATGATAGCTGTCAATGAGATCGTGCTTTTGCTTTGTCTCCTGTGTGATTACATAGACTATTTATCCAGCTGAAGAGAGATTTTTCTATGACATGAACTTTTTTCTTTCTTTTTTTTTTAGATTTTATTTATTTATGAGAGAGAGAGAGAAAGAAAGAGAGAGAGAGACTGCATATGGGGGGAGAGGTGGGGAGACAGAGGGGTAGAAGAGAGGGAGAGAGAATTCCAAGCCAGCTCTGTGCTGTGTGCAGAACCCCACTTGGGGCTTGATCTCATGATGCATGAGCTCATGACCTGAGCCAAAACCAATAGTCTGATGCTTGACCAATGGAGCCACCCAAGTGCCCCAACAGGAACTCTTTAGCCGTTCCTTGGTAATAACTCAAATCTCTAATAAGATTACTACCGGATGGGCCTGGGTGGCTCAGTCAGTTAAGTGACTGACCCTGCTTGGGACTCTTTCTCCCTCTCCCTCTGATCCTCCCCTCCTGCTCTCTCTCTCAAATAAATCAGGAAGCCTTTTATTTTATTTACTTATTTATTTATAAAAGGTTTTATTTATTTTTTTTGCCAGAGAGAGAGAGAAAAAGAGTACAAGAGCAGGGGGAGCAGCAGGCAGAGGGAGAAGCAGGCAACTTTTAGCTCAGCTCCTGCTGAGCAAGGAGCCCGATGTAGGACTTGATACCAGGACTCTGGGATCGTGACCTGAGCCAAAGGCAGACACCCAACCAACTGAGCCACTCAGGTGTTCCTAAATAAATCTTAAAAAAAAAAAAAAGATTACTGTTAGTTAATAAGCATAGACTCTCAAATGCTTTATAGGATGCCTGCAGGGTAAATTCAAGAGTTAACAACAAATAGCTCCAACTGGTGATAGGCTTCCCTACCAGTAATGGCTAATTCATCTCTGACCTGAGGGAGTTTATACAAAAAGTCAAACCACAGTTATCTACCAGAAAGCACAAAGGTGTTCTTTATGCAGGTTATGGGAAAGTCCCCTGAGGTGATCCCCTGCACTACCTGGTTACTGTAATTCTGGAAACAAGTGTCTGTGATCTACAAGACGGATACCTCCTGTTCTGCAAGGTTGGACGCCTGCCTTCCGATGTTAGAAAATCAAAAACTTTATGAGTATGCTGCTTGTTGGTATTTGAGCGCCAGTCATTTCTCCTGTGGCTTCCACACACCCACCCCACAGAAGTGGCCCATAAATGACAGAGCCAAGTCACAGAACAAATCCTGTTTCTGGTTCAAATGCTGCAAACATAGATTAAGTCATATCTTGGAGTTCTTCCATCGAGAAAACTTACAAGAAGCAAAGCAACTTTTCAAAGCACAGCAAAATAAACATTTACTCCATGACTTACTGAACTTGGCACATGGAAAATATGCACTTCCAGTAAAGTTAGTGAGTTAACGAAGACGACGACTTCACCTTCCTGGTTGCCTGAGGCCACCAGACTGCTCCAGGAGGCTAACCTTACTTGTATTCCTAATCCCACCACTAAATCCATTATCAGAGGCAAAGCATGTAACCTTTAGCATATCAGCAGGACAATGCTGCTGGCTCTCACCACATTTCTTAGGATGAATATTTGATCATTAAATATGTCCTTTTAATATAAGCACAGTTTTGATAGTACACACTGGAATACTAGGAAGCATGTAAATAATTTGAAAATGTCAGTTTGGGATGAGGTGTGAAAACCTGTGAGTCATTTCAAGAGATTTCCCTAAATTGAGGAGATTAGTGGGAGGGGGCTGCGGGCATTGGAAATTTCAAATAAGAGATTTAACTCAACAAGAATTTACTAAGGACCGGGTGCCAGGCCTATAATTAAGCTTTCCCAGCAGTACAAAAGGAGCAGGAGAGTGGGTCTTCAGGGAAGCTGTTGGGGAACAACCCCCGGTGAGGTAGGTTGTGCCAAATAAGGAAAATACAGAATACAGTGTGGGGGCTGGCCTCAGAGGAGATTATGCTAAACTAGTGAGGCACAGAAGGTTTCCAGGAAGTGGTACATTTAAAGCTGGATCCTTAAGAAAGGTAAGATCTGGAAACATTTTAAAAAGGGGAACAGAATTACACATGAACATAACCACACAGTCTAAGGCGAGAAGATAGGAATGTAATAAAATCCTCTGTATCGCGTTTGACCATGATCACAGTACTTGTTCATGCCAGCCAATATGCCCTAGCAAGAGTACGTTCCATGCTCTGTTGATCTGGTGACCACGAAAAGCTCTAGCACAAAGAGCATTTATTCAAAATAAATTTGGAGAATTATTTAAGCCCTTGCAACTTTTTCTCTGCCTATTTTCCTTTTTCATTTTTTTAATGTAGTAAAACAACCCTTTACTGAGTATTTGCTTACGTGCCAAGCACTGAGGCTCAGCACTCCATGTGTCTTATTTCATTTACTGGCACTTCCCCACAGCGCTTTACCTAGAATTCAAACTTCGGCTTGTCTGATTCCAAGTCCTTCACTCTGTGCTGTCATTTACCAAGACTCATGTTGCCTGAACTCTCTCTGGGCAATATCTTTGGGGTTTTCAAAGCATTCTAAAGGGTCCCCTTCTTATGGGTCTTAATGATTATGAAATGTAATGTTTCAAAGGACAGCTTTCACTGTATCTTATAATTGCATTCCCGATCTGTTCAAAGCATCATTTGGCAAATTACATCACATGGCCCACTCAAAGTGAAGAATTTAAAGATCGGTGTTTACATATCATGTCAGCTGCGTGTAGTTGAAAGAATTATCTCGACAAGTCGAGAGAGCATCACTGGTTGTAACGTTCCTTTACTTTCATAAATTTAGGGGAGATGAAACCTGAGGGCTGAGAACACCTGACATGGAAGGTAGAGCAAAAAGTAGTAGTATGTGACGTCTCCTCTGTTTACTCTGCTGCTCTTACTTTGGATAGTTCTGTCAACTGGGACTCAGCCCAGCCTCACTGAGGTTGGCACTGGCTCCTGACAAAGCCGCTGAGACCCTGAGTGTTGGACAGACCGCCTCTAGCTCTCCCTCCTCTGTCTCTCCCAAATGTGGACCATGTAGTTCTAGAGACCTTTTTTTTTTTTTTTGGTAAAGATTTTATTCATTTATTTGACAGACAGAGATCACAAGTAGGCAGAGAGAGAGGGGGAAGCAGGCTCCATGCAGAGCAGAGAGCCCAATGCAGGACTCGATCCCAGGACCCTGGGATCATGACCTGAGCCCAAGGTAGAGGCTTTAACCCACTGAGCCACACAGGCACCCTTAGTTCTAGAGACTTTTAAACCTCACTTTTAATATTAAAAAGTTAACATCAATCTTTAGAGATTAATTATAAAAACTCATACAAGTCAAACATAAGACAGAACTATGGAAAACCTTGGAGTCATAGATTTTCTGAAGTAAACCAATCAATCTGAACTTTTCTTCCTGACTCTAAAATGGAAATGCTGAATTTTAGGAACAGTTTTTTTTTTTTTTTTTTTAAGATTTTATGTATTTGACAGAGAGACTGAGAAGCACAAGCAGGGGGAGCAGCAGAGGGAGAGAGAGAAACAGACTGCCTGCTGAACAGGGAGCCTGTTGCGGCACTCAATCCCAGGACCCTGAGATCATGATCCGAGCAGAAGGCAGATGATAAAAGACTGAGCCACCCAGGCGCCCATGAACAGGTGTTTGTTTTTGTTTTTGTTTTTTAAAGGAAAACTACATTTTACTGTGATGGTTTTGCTCCACTTGTCATCTTTTCAATCCTTCATTATGTTAACTTCAGGGTCGGCACTAGGTTGCAGGTTTTCCCCACAGTCACATTAAAGTCACCACTGCCACTCTTCAATCTCCAGATTAAGAATTTTTTGTCCTAGTTTTGCTCCCACTACACCTGCTTTGGTAAATGATGTTAAGCAAGTAAATTTTAACTTCCTTTTGATGCAGCAATACTAGGTGAGACTAAAGTGAAAATGGAACCTTACATAATGAATGTCATACTAACCACACTTAACTGAGAGAAAAACAAGACATACATTTTTAAAAACTAATTTTGAGGTGCTTCTGGGTAGATCAGTCCAAAATACACTGGAAACTAAATGCAATAGGAAGTTTTAGGATAAAAGCCAAAAAGTTTAGTCTAATAGACATTCACTTTGTGAAACCAATAATATAATGGAACTCACCGATGGCTACTCAGAAATAATACAAAGAAAGAAGTCTATCCAGGAAAAAAAAATTAAAATAAATTTTAAATTTATTTAAATTTAATGTCTGTCAAATAAATAAATAAAATCTTTACCAAAAAAAAAATAGTCTTTAGAACTACATGATCCACATTTGGAAGAAACAGAGGAGGGAGAGCTAGAGGCGGTCCGTCCAACACTTGGGGTCTCAGCGGCTTTGTCAGGGGCCAGTGCCAACCTCAGCGAGGCTGGGCTTGGTCCCAGTGAATCAGAGAAGCAACTGAAAATGAACTCTTGGACCTTCCCTTGTTGCCTTCTTCTTCTTTTTTTTTGAAAGAGAAAGGGTGAGAGCGAGTGGGGGTGGGGCAGACAGAGTCTCAAGCAGGCTCTGCACTCAGTCTGGAGCCCGGTGCAAGGCTGGATCGCACCACCCTGAGACCAACCCGAGCTGAACAAGAGTCAGATGCTTAACCGACAGAGCCACCCATATGCCCTGATACTAGCATTTTTAAAAGGGACTTCTATTCAGTAGGTGGCTTCTTCATTTTCTGGTTTCCTTTGATTGCATGTTGCATAAAATTGTTGAATCACTATGTTGTACATCTGAAATCAAAGTAACATTGCATGTCAACTAACCTTGAATAATAAAAAATTTTAAATTAAAAAAAAAAAAAGGGAGGAACCCCCAGTCTCTCTCTTGTTTCTCCTACTCCTGGAGAGAAAGGAAACATGGAAAAAACCCATTGGCTTTAGTAATCCTTTCTCAGGGTCATGAGATCCAGCCCTGAGCTGGGCTCCACCAGAGTCTCTCTCTGCCCCTCCCACCCCCCCTGACTTGCTCTCACTCTCCCTCTGCTTCTCCACCCACTCCAGGGCTCTCTCTCACTCTAAAAATAAATAAATAAAATCTTTTTAAAAAAGCCAGTATTGTGGCAAGAGACGTACCTGAAACTAGCAGCGCGGGACTGTCAGTGGGGAATGAATGGACATTAAGCCACACTTAGCAAAAGATCGCAGATTAGAGGTGGTGGACAGGGGCCAAGAGAAGGAAAAAGGGAAGCTGAGTTTGGGAGTACAAAACACCCACTCTCACATTCACTACACTGGATTTTTTTTTTTTTTAAAGATGAACTTTTGCATATTTTGGACATGTCACTAGCAGGTATTCTGTCAGTGACGCAAACATTTCCTGACTTGCATTTTGCCAGACTACTCTCGGGCTTTGCAACAGGATTAGAAGATGCAATTCAAGGCTGCCTGGGTGGCTCAGCGGGTTAAGCATCTGCCTTCAGGTCATAACCCCAGGGTCCTGGGATGGAGCCCTGCATCGGGCTCCTTGCTCAGTGGGGAGCCTGCTTCCCCTCTCCTCTGCCCCTGCTCATGTGTGCTCTCTCAGATAAATAAATGAAAACTTAAAAAAAAAAAAAAAGATGCAATTCAATAAAGTTTATGGTTCTACACTGTTAAATATTGTTGTTTCATTATTTTTATTTTTTTCCTCCCAAAAAGGGGTAAGAGATACTTGTGCCTCATGACCAGATCAAATGGTAATACATAAAAATGGTTATTTGGAAATAAACTAGAACAAAGAGTGCTTTTTCTCTTTTCTAGCCGTGTGTGTGTATGTGTGTGTGTGTGTGTTCATCACTGTTAAAAAGGAGATGACTTCCCTGAGAAACAAGTCCCTGTTTACCATTAGTAAATGTCACTCTAAAATGTATTTACCAAAAGAATTTTATTTCCCCAGCTATATTCTGTTCAAGAACATCAAAGGGCAGAAAGCATAAGGAAAAAGTTATGACACCCCATCTACGCAACAGAAGATATATTCCACATATATGTATACACAGAGTAATTATAAATAACTTCTGCCATCTAACTCATTTTCTCCTTTTTGTTTTTCCCTGAAAGGCCCAGAAAGAAGAGAAAAGTAACACAAAGTCATTAACTTCATTGCCATCTAGTCTTTCTTGTTCCAGAGCCACCACAGCATTTTTAGATTTAATTTTACTGGTAAATAAAACACTTCTAAAGTTCAATAACAAGTTAATGGTCCAAGTTTGGTTTTTTCCCCTTTCTCTTTAAGCCGTACTGACCTTTATAGAAGCAAAAGAACAACATTTGACATTTCGCAGAAAATAAAGAAACATAATTTAGCAATTTTTAACCAATCACCACACGTTACAACTTTGGAGTTGCTCAACTCTTTCCAGACACAAATGTCTCACAAGTATGCTTCATATTCTTTTAAAATCACAAGTAAATAAACAAAATTTTAATTAGATGAGCCTGTATCGCATATTTGGCTGACGTCATCCTTTCCTCTCTGGGAAAAAAAAAAAACCATTAAAACAAAAGAAAGAAACACAAGACGCAGATGACACAGGGCGAGAAAGCCTTGCTTTTGTCTCAGATTCGGTGCTGGTTTTTCTGAACCGCAGCTCGAGAAAGCCCAAACTGCAGGTCCTGACTTGGTGAGACAGATTTCTGGCCCAAATCTCACACCATGAGGAAGAAACACACCCATAAGCTTGGGGGCTGACATTTCTTTTGACTTGCCCTATGTTTTCATCTGTTGATGTGGCCTATGCCTCCACTTGGAATAAAAATAGTCTGTTGCCTCCATTCCAGTCTTTGGCACCACTCCTATTTTCGCTGAAGGTTTCCAATAGCCGGGTGGTTGGATGGGCAAGCTCAAGGAGCAGGTTAGGAAGGAGCACTGAGCATTCCCATGGTCTGGTTCTTCAGCTTTTCTACTTGTGCTTTTGATGGCTTGCTCTTACTCACAGGTGAGGAATAGGAATACATTGCCCCATACCATCCTCCCCTTTCTGTGCTTCCTTTGTCTCTTCTGCCTCCATAACATCTCATTCCCTTCAGCACAGACATACCGTAGCTTGCCAAGCACAGATGGGAGGCTCTGGCCCATCTGACGCCCACCATGGGCCTTTTCCCCACCTATCAGGGACAAGTGGATTTGTGTCTGCTCTGGGGCCACGGAGCTGAGCCCAGGGGACTGCGGGGCTTTCATCCAGAACAGGCTCAGATATGGCCAGCATCTCCCTTTCCCCGCCTCAGGCCAGCCACGGACTAGAAGACACTAGAGGGGATGGATCACCCTTAGGCCACCCTGGAAGTTGGGGTCTGTTCCAGATTATGTTCAGAAAAGGGGTCCAAGAACTCTTAAAACAACCCTGATTTTTTAAAAAAAGATTTTATTTATTAATTTGACAGACAGAGATCACAAGTAGGCAGAGAGGCAGGCAGAGAGAGAGAGATGGGGGGGGGGAACAGGCTCCCTGCTGAGCAGAGAGCCCGATGCGGGGCTCGATCCCAGGACCCTGAGATCATGACCTGAGCCTAAGGCAGAGGCTTTAACCCACGGAGCCACCCAGGCACCCCGAAACAACACTGATTTTTAAATGTTCAGTAGAAAATATTTGTAAAAGACGGAGCCGGGAAAGTGTCTTTTCCCTGACCCACATGGAGAATGAGGGAGGACTCTAGCTCATGAGGAAGGCTTCCGGGAGTGCCTATTAGGTGAGCCAGAGGTCCCGCACTGGCTGAACTGGATGCTGCCTGCCAACAGGTTTTGATTGGCCCGCACAGTATTTAAAGGTTGTCTTTACATAGTTGCCAACATTAACAAATTAGGAGCTTTCACATAAAAAATCTGGTTTTTGGCTTCTCTAGAAAAATTAGAAGACCTGGCTGACACTGGATCTGCTTCCTGTCTAGTGAATGCTTACATGGAGCCAAGGAGCTGCTGCCCCTTTAGGCCAGGCATTCTGGCTCTGACCTTGGGGCCGGGTCTGGTCTGTAGTCAGCCCCCTGCAGACATGGGGGTGGGCACCTTCTGGGGCAAGCACACTAAGTGCCTGCGTGAGAACCTGGTATAAGGCAGATGTTCAGCTGGGTTCGACTCACGCTCTTCTCTCACCAGTTTCCAACCCCTTTCTACTGCCCTCTGAGCTGCACCTATGCCGCCAAGGGGGTGGCACGGGTGGGCCGAGCAAAGGCAAAATGCCACCACTCTCTGATGTACCTTGTGTCTGGGAATTCAGCTGCTGCATTGGCTAGAAAAGTCTTGCTAGCAAGGAAGATCTATAACTCACATCATTGAGCCAACTCTATGTTAATAAAAAGATGTAGTTACGGCAAGGGAGAGCTCCCAGGGCCGAAGGAGGAGGGGGCACGACTCTATTTTATTTCTTAACCCTGGGCCCAAAATTGGGCTGCAAAGTTGATAAACAGAAGGCATGATGTCTGAAGTGAAGATAACTAGAGCTCTAAAACATTTCTTTGTTTCGACCTGAAACTACAGAGCTTACATTTCAACTCCACATTCAGGACGGTTGCCAGCTTTCTGCTTATAAAATATCAGAGGCTAGCTCTTGGTGACCCTCAGCAGGAAAAGCGCCGCGGGGCTGGGTGCTAAGTTGGTAACACAGAGGCAAAAGACAACGAGGGCCGATTTTCAAAGTGCTCCAGGGCCCCCCTTGCGAGGCGCCCGTAGACTGCACAGTGGGGGCGAGGTTACAGTGCTGTCTTTCATGCGGCTCTGAAAACACAGGCAGTCCGCTCTCAGCCGGCTGCAGGAATCCAGCTGCCCGTCTAGGATTCCTCCCGGCACCTGCCATTATGCACTGCTGCTGGGAATGTGCACTGGCTTTCTGAAACAGCCAGAACTGGAGGATGCATTATTTCTTTTCACCCTTCCTAAATTGGGAAATTCACCATGTCTCCTAATACAGAGAAAAGCACCCCCTCCCCAACCCGGAACACTATTAGGTGTTTGTTTTGTTTTGTTTGTTGTTTTCAGTGTGGAGCTGGGTCCTGGTGTGGGGAAGGCTTGCTCTCTCAGGGGATAAGCCAGAGCTAAGTCATCATTAGGATTATTGACAGAGCCCCAAATCTGTGAGAATGATCAAGAAAGACAAACAATGAAGAGAACAACAGGAGACAATAGAAAACAGATGCTGAATGGGAAGGAAGGACGATAAGCCATTAAAGCTGATGAAAGAGAGATGGGGATGGGAGGGGAAAGAAGAGAACTGCCAGAGATTTCGGAGGGGTCCAAACAGCACTGACTCAGGGCTCCCTCCGAGGTACCTCCTCTGGGCCGTAAGGATGAGATGAGCTTCTTCTGCTTCAGTGTGCAGTGTCCTAAAGCCTGAGTGCCTGGAATTCAACTTAGTAGGTCGTCTGCACTGAAAGAGAGTCTATGATGTGGGGGGCATGTGGAAGGGTCACGTCGGGGCCCCTGGTCTCAAGAAGACTACCTTTGGATTACAATTTTATTCGGTGCATTTATGTATTGCGTATTCACGGTCAATTCCTTCCCGGCTGTTCGGGGCTCACGGTGTCAGCCAGTGACAGCACGAGGGGCAGGAGCATTCATGATTGGGTTCTCGTTCCAGCAAAAGAAATTCCTGGTGGGTGGTTGTCTCTGAACTTTATGGATGGAACACAAGAGGCCAGGAGTCAAATTTGCAGTGGTTATGGTATCTACAACAGGATGATTTTTTGAAGAAGTTTTTATTTTTTTTAATTTTTTTTTTTAGTTTTTATTTTTTTTAATTACTTTTCAGTGTACTAGAATTCATTGTTTATGCACCACACTCAGGGCTCCATGCAATACGTGCCCTCCACAATACCCACCACCAGGCTGGCCCAACTTTTCAACCCCCGCCCTTTCAAAACCCTCAGATTGTTTTTCAGAGTCCATAGTCTCTCATGGTTCATCTCCCCTTCCAATTTCCCTCAACTCCCTTCTCCTCTCCATCTCCCCATGTCCTCCATGTTATTTGTTATGCTCCACAAGTAAGTGAAACCATATGATAATTGACTCTCTCTGCTTGATTTATTTCACTCAGCATAATCTCTTCCAGTCCCGTCCATGTTGCTACAAAAGTTGGGTATTCATCCTTTCTGATGGAGGCATAATACTCCATAGTGTATATGGACCACATATTCCTTATCCATTCGTCCGTTGAAGGGCATCTTGGTTCTTTCCACAGTTTGGTGACCGTGGCCATTGCTGCTATAAACATTGGGGTACAGATGGCCCTTCTTTTCACTATATCTGTATCTTTGGGGTAAATACCCAGAAGTACAATTGCAGGGTCAAAGGGAAGCTCTATTTTAATTTCTTAAGGAATCTCCACACTGTTCTCCAAAGTGGCTGCACCAACTTGTCTTCCCACCAACAGTATAAGAGGGTTCCTCTTTCTCCACATTCCCTCCAACACATGTTGTTTCCTGTCTTGTTAATTTTGGCTATTCTAACTGGTATAAGGTGGTATCTCAATGTGGTTTTAATTTGAATCTCCCTGATGGCTAGTGATGATGAACATTTTTTCATGTATCTGTTAGTCATTTGTATGTCTTCATTGGAGAAGTATCTGTTCATGCCTTCTGTCCATTTTTTGACATGATTGTCTGTTTTGTGTGTGTTGAGTTTGAGGAGTTCTTTATAGATTCTGGATATCAGCCTTTTGTCTGTACTGTCATTTGCAAATATCTTCTCCATTTCCGTGGGTTGCCTCTTTGTTTTGTTGAGTGTTTCTTTTGCTGTGCAGAAGCTTTTGATCTTGATGAAGTCCCAAAAGTTCATTTTCACTTTTGTTTTCTTTGCCTTTGGAGACATATCTTGAAAGAAGTTGCTGTGGCTGATATTGAAGAGGTTACTGCCTATGTTCTCCTCTACGATTCTGATGGATTCCTGTCTCACGTTGAGATCTTTTATCCATTTTGAGTTTATCTTTGTGTACAGTGTAAGAGAATGGTCGAGTCTCATTCTTCTACATATAGCTATCCAATTTTCCCAGCACCATTTATTGAAGAGACTGTCTTTTTTTTTCCACTGGATATTTTTTCCTGCTTTGTTGAAGATTATTTGAACATAGACTTGAGGGTCCATATCTGGGCTCTCTACTCTGTTCCACTGGTCTATGTGTCTGTTTTTATGCCAGTACCATGCTGTCTTGGTGATCTCAGCTTTGTAGTAAAGCTTGAAAGCATGCAATGTGATGCCGCCAGTTTTGTTTTTCTTTTTGAAGAAGTTTTTTTAAAAGTTCTTTAAATTGTTTTAATAGATCCCATAAAATATGGCACAAAGGCTTTGCTCCTGTCACTTATCCTCAACCCAGTCTTACCCCAGGGACTTTTCAATGCTGTTCCTTTTATTCTCCCACATAAGCTTCATTCTAGCAAGACAAACATAACCATGCTCTCTTTCTTCCGTCTTGTGCCTCTGCCCATATTTTTATCTGAAGGACCTGAAAAGACTTCCCTTGCCTCCAAACTCATCCAAATTTGGCATATTCTGCAGCCCAGCTCTAAGACCACATCTTCTACAAGACCAGGCCATCTCTGGCTTTTCTAGACCTTTCTATGCACTTCTGCAATTATTATTATTGCCTATAATAATAGACAACAACCACCACCATCACCATAAGAGCAGCTAGTATTTTCTGAGCATTTTTTCAGCCCATACACCTGGCCATGTTTCACGTATATTCTATTATTCATTCTACTCAGTCCTCCCAACAGTGCTAAGGTAGGTATTACTTTCATCCACATTTTTTAGAAAGAGAGACACTGAGGCTTTAGAGAAATAAAGTAGGTTTCCCAATGATATCCAGTGAGTGATAAGGAATTCTTATTCGTATCATCAGTTTATTTATTTTTGAATATTTTATTTATTTATTTGAGAGAGAGAATGAGAGACAGAGACAGAACAAGGTGGGGAAGGGCAGGGGGAGAGGGAGAGGAAGATTCCTCACCAAGCCCGGAGCCAGACATGGGACTAAATCCCAGGACCCTGAGATCATGACCTGAGCTGAAGGCAGAGGCTTAACCTACTGAGCCACCCAGACGCCCCAGTATCATCAATATGGCATGTCATTATGAAGTAATCATTTACCTCCTTTGCTATTTATGGCACAGTTATTCAAATATTTTAAATGTACTGATTAGGGAAGGGGTTTTAGTAAAAAGAAAAGGTGGGATTTCAATTATTAAAAAAAAAAAAATGTGTTCTTCAGTTAATCCTGTGATTACTATTTCTGGGTCTGACAAACTCCTGAGATGTCTGAGACCGAACAGAGAGAAGCTTGGAGTGCACCTATGAGTGAAGAAAGAAGACTGATGTCCCAGAAGACCACTGGGATAGCACCTGGGACCAGTGGTTGTTTGTTGGAAATCCAGGTTGAGTTCAGTTCCTTTAATGGTCTCTTACTGTACGGCTCATCTCACTCTCTCAGGCCACCCTTTTCAATTCAAAACAAAAGAAGAGCAGAATAGGACACGTGTACTTGTAAAAGTTATAAAAAGAATGATAGCAAAAGCACTGTCTCTTAGAACTTTGTGGTTTCTCACACAGAGCATTGTTCAGTTTTATAAAGTTTTGTAAGAGAATCATAAAGTTCCAGAGTTAGGCAAGATGCTGTCTGATTCCATTCATTTATAGATGAAGAAACTCCATCCTCATGATTTGGTCAAAGTCACACAATTATTTAGTGACATTTCTGTGCTTCCTAATTCCTCATTCAAAGCTTTGTTTGTGGGTCACCAGGACCCCTAAATACGACTCATTTCACAGGCAAATCCATACATGTCTGTTTATATCTTGATACAGAGTCATCAACTTCTAGTTTCTTTCTTCTTCTTCTTCTTCTTTTTTTTTTTTGTAATGGTTTTCTTCAAAGACAGTCTTACCCCAAATGAAAAGGAAAAGTAGAAAAATTAGTCACTCAGCCAGTCAACTCTTCCACTCTGGATTCCTTGTCCCATAAGACGAAGTAGTGGATTCAAGGTAGCTGAGTCAGTGAGAATGTGATAATATGATAAAAATACTTGCAGTGTCTACAAGCTACCCAAGTTGTTATTGGGAAAAGAGCAAAAAGGGCAATATATGTCATGGAAGTTAGTAATCCAAGGAGCAGGAAATGAAGAAGGTTAGGCAGGGGCTGGGGACTGTTGTAAACGGAAGAAGCGAGTTACAAGGAGTATAATTGGGCACCGGCAGAGAGAAATACAGGATCTCTCTGAATTCCTAATGTCGAGAATGAGAGACCCTTTCCCTAGGTCTTCAGAAGAAGATATGTGTAAAAGAAAGAACAGAATTGGAATGAATCCTACAGATGGGAGGTATAATAGCTACCAGGGAGGATTCTTAGAAAATTCAGAGGGATAAGCATAGCAGTAAGTATGGAGTAACAGTGCCAGCCTCTTTCTCTCAGGTCTGCGAAGAGAGTAGGAGGTAACAACAGTGTTAGTGAGCATTAAGATCAGGGACCTATACGTGATTTTGCTAATTCAGACTGATTAATGAAGTCACTTGGTGATTTAAAAGAGCCAGACTTCAACCAGATTTTATATTTGGTTTCTATTCACTTTTGCATTAAAATGTGGGTTCCGTGCTGGAGGAGAAGGGCACAGATGAAATTAAGTATCAAAGACTAGAGAAATGTGGTTTTGTTTGGTAGAGATGACCTTTCTGTTTCTCTGACTTGACTTTTCCTAATAAAACACTTGATTTACATGGTTTAGAGGCATTAAAAAAAAAGTGTGGATTCTGTCCAAAGAATAAAGTACTAAATTACAGTGTACTAACAGAAATCTACCAGTTGCAAAACACTCTGGCTTTTATCATTTATATATAAATAACAACATATTGAAGAACTGAAATAAAAAGATAAAACGAGGATTTTACAAGCACATCTTGTAAAACACATACAAATTTGATGATAAATACAGCAAGTCCAGAAAATTTGTAGCAAGGAGGCACCTATTCTTCAGATCACAGCCATATTATGCTCCTCCAACATTTTTCTGATTATTTATTTATTTATTTGATAATTTATTTTTGAAGTGGAGCTCGTGGGTAAAGAACGGAATGGAGAAGGGGTTCTGGTAGAGAAACCACAGTCAACTATTATAGTCCACAGGAACTTGACTATTCATCTATATTACACACACACACACACACACACACACACACTACCATACTATAGTAAATATTCATTTACTTGTAGCATATTACTGAAGATTGCATACATATAAAATCATATTGGCACTTATGAGAGACATCTAAATTGGCACTTAGGAGAGACATCCAAACCCTTTATCTTAGGCCAGTCTATATTTGGAAATAAAACATAATTCTCAAAAGTATCTCATAGGAATACAATATGATATTGAAAAACTTCTATAGGGACGACTACTTATATTTGTTTCAAGCAGAAGCATTTCTAAAAGATGCTAAGAAATGTAAGTGTATATTGTTACGATTACAAAGATTATTATGAATTAACTTATTACTAATGCAGTACTGTTACAACAGAGTAACGAAGAAGCAGATTCCTCAATGGGCTCAGAAATGTCAGACCAAATTTACATCCTTGGTGTGAGCACTGGAAAGGGAGATAGATATCCCTGTACTACCTCCCTTTTATTTTTACAGTGATTCTTCATGAAAGTGGGTAACTTAAGAACATAGCATCTGTAATTCAGTAACATTTACAACTCTTACAAAATTTATTCAGTAAGACTCTAGCCCCACCAACTCTTTGTAACAGTTCTGGTTACCCCCAGAACTGTTCTTCTCCCCAGCTTTGAAGGGGAAAAGTATTTGAGGGCTTTTTGAGGAAAGATCATAGTTATCTTTATTCAATTTTAATCTGCCTATGAATCTTCATTTAAAAAAGAAAAAAAATTCATTTGAAAAACTTCCTTTTAGCAAATGCTCAGGTCACTAATACAGCTGTAGTAATCAGATTATACAGTCCTAGTAAGCTTTTCCCCTCCCTGCCCCCTGCACTGTTCCACTGGAGAGTCTCTAACTCTTGTTAGTGCTAAGATGGAGGTGGATATTCAAGGATAAAATAAAACTCTTCAGTACAAGATGCCGCCACCACATCAACCAGCAAGAGGCTGCATGTATACTCAAAAAGGACAGTAAGCAGTGAAGCAAAAGGGAGACAATGACTTCTCAAGCACCCTTGTCTTGACTTCATTTTAGGAGACCCGGGCACATTTGGGACAATTCCTGGATTGCACATAGCCAATGAATCCAAAGTTCCTGTCCACCCCCCCCTTTTTGTTTTTGCAATTTCATCATTTCAGATGGCCTATCCATCCCCGGTTAGTGTTAAGTTTACCATGTTTTTGTCTTCACATAGGAATAGTCAATTAAGTGGAGAAAAATATAGCTAGAGACAAGATGGGATTGGGAGGGAGACAAACCATAAGTGACTCTTAATCTCACAAAACAACGTGAGGGTTGCTGGGGGGAGGGGGGCAGGGAGTGAGGGGTGGGGTTATGGACATTGGGGAGGGTATGTGCTATGGTGAGTGCTGTGAAGTGTGTAAACCTGGCGATTCAGAGACCTGTACCCCTGGGGATAAAAATACATTATATGTTTATAAAAAATAAAAATTAAAAAATTTAAAAATATATATATAGCTAGAGACTTCAAGTGTTTTCCTAGAAAAATGTCAAGTGTACTGTGCATTTGCTGCCGTGTTTAGGCTCGGTTGATAGTCCCTGAGAGGTAATGTGTGTTATGGTCTTCAGACAACAGTGCAGTTCATGGGTGAGAGTATTGCTAAAGGTGTGGGAAACTCATTCTATTTGGCCTGGTTCAGATCACAATGCACGTGGCTCCTGGGTCTCCTGGAACAGGCATCCTCCTAGGTGCTTGGAGTCTGGACCTTGCAATGCAGTGCTTCATTTCTTCCAGCGCCCTTAGTCTCTAAGTGTGTCCTAAATAAGTTTTCTTCTGTCTAAAGAGGTCTATACAATATTTAAAAAAACAGACAGCAACTGATCTAGGTGGCAGGCAGGTCAGTTGCAGCAGGAGCTGAAAGCCTTGGCTTTCCAGAGTGGAGGGGACAGTGAGTGTCTGGAAGAGAAGGCAAGGAGGATGGACTTAGGGATCTACAGACACAACACCAACTCTACCTTTCTCCTAGAGCTTTTCCTGCCTTTGAGGGTAGGAGTCACGTTTCTCTGTCTGTCTGTTTCCATTTCCGTTGTCTCAGTGCTTACAGATGACCTTAGTAAGGAATATGAACCTAACTTGCTAACTTGACTTGACGCTCAAAGTCACTTCTGTCAAAACTGGCCTAATTAGAGAACTAGGAAAATGAAGTGTATAAGAACTTGTGGGGAGAATATTCACCGTGGAATCCGTGGTCTCATCTGGAGCCGGCTGGGTGATGCTGCTCCCCTCCAGCTCCCTCAGTAAAGATCTTCAACTAAGTCAAAGAGAGACTGTTCTCTGGGAGAACGTGACTATAATGGCCCTCACAGCTAAGGTAGATGAACATTTACTGAAATACCTTAATTTTTCTATGTGAAAAGTAACCAAATAAGAATTCATGTTAATTTTGTTTATTTACACATTTTCATTCATTTTGCTTTTTAAAGCATTTTAATTTAGCGACGTTTTTAATTCAATAAGCATTTGTGGAGTAGGTACTAAAAGATAGCCTTCTGCTATGGTAATCTGGGATAAGTAAACAATAAGAGGTGCTATGGTCTTGCAGCATTGCAAAGCCCAGTGGGGGAACTGATCATGGTATACAGAATCCCAGCTCATGAGTTACAAGGTGTGTGATCTTGCCTAAGTCATTTAATTTCTCTAAGCCTCTGTTTCTCCATACGTAAAATGGTAAGAATAATACTCTCTAATTTGCAGGATTTTTGTAAAAATTCAATGATGTAAGTACCATTCCACATAATCAGCACTTAAAAAATACTCATTGTTATTGTTGTGGTTTTTATTATAATATATTTTGAGCACAGAGGCACAGGGATGTGTGGCTTAACATATAAAAACACAAATACATTTTAGATAGATGAATGCTCTTCAATGAATGAAGACACAATTTTCAGTGTTATCATACTGGCTCAAACAATAAGGTAAAAAATATATATAATCTACCATAACACCACTTTATAGTAAGAGTTCCCAAGACTGACATAAAGCCTGAAGTATTGCTCCTACATGTTCCAAAATGTTATAGGACAAAGGACAGAATATAATGAATAGATTTCATGCAAACATCCTACTTATATAGTATCTACACACTGGGGTCTTAGAGCCAAATAAGATCTTGAGATGGTAGTTCAGTGACGTCATCAGGGTTCTAAACTGACTGAATGGTCAGCATCAGAGAAACACTGCTAACTGATTTCAGACACATGCTAAGAAGCTCACCCTGGAGCGCAGGGTTTCTGTTCATGGAAAAATAATCTTCAGCTACATGCATATGCAATTATGGTGTCACATTAGGTACAGAAGAAAAGCAGTTAAGGTCATTAAACACCTATTACATGCTGGAAACTTAAGATATATTTTGGTTGATTTCCACGGATGCCTTATAAAGTAAGTCGTAGTATCCTCATTTCAGAGAAATTAAAGAACTTGCCTAAAATCACAAAATTAAAAATTTGTAATCCAAAATATTTTAAACTATTTCATGTAATTTCTCAAGCTGAAGAGAATACTATTTAAAACACGTGCAGAGGAAAACAGTGACACAGAACTGATTTATTCTGAAGGATAAAGAGAGAACTTCCTGGATCCATCTATCTAAAAAGATCTTTTTAAAAACTTCGGTTTAGATTTGAATCCATGCCATTTTTAAAACTTTTCTCATTAGGATTTTACTTGGCCTTTTTAAAATCCTTATTTTTTAGAAGGTAGAAGTATTTCCTAGAGCAGTAACCTTTTGGAACATGCAACCTTTAGTTGCTCTTTGGTGTGGATTATCTGTTTTCCTCATTGGTTTATTTCAGTTTGTGAAAATAGGTATGAAGATCTTACTTGTGCGCACGTGTGTGTGTGATATACAAGACATAAAGTGCACCTTATCTGTTGACCTTAAGAAGTTCCAGGCACAGGGGTACCTCGCTGGCTTAATTGGGAAGAGCATGCAACTCTTGAGATCAAGAAATCTAGCCCCACATTGGATATAGAGATTACTAAAATAATAATAATAATAATAATTAATAATGATAATAATAATAAAATTAAGAAAAAAAGTTCCAGGCACAGACTTCCTCACCAGTGTTCCCAGGAACACCAGCATGGTGCATGTGTCTGACGAGGTTATCCACTCCAAACCTCATGACTTGCAGTAGCTCTACATATCTTCATTTATCAACATGCATTCAAACAGTGTTAAACATTTGTTAGATATTTGTTGAAATAAATTTGCTGAGACTTTTGCTCCTGGCTCTGATGGAATTTATATCAGATTAACCCTCACTGAGTGCAATTCTACAATTAAGAGACGCACATATACAATAATAAAACAACACAAGCAGTAACAAAATAGCAAATGAAAGCCATCCAACAGCCAGTACCTGAGGGGCCAAGATCCCGTACAGAAGCAAATCCCATGGAGGCGGGAGCCCTACATTAATTGCCTTCCCCTACCTTTCCCCCTTTTAGGGAATTTTCCATTTCAAAGTGAGCTGCCTCGAGGCAAAACAGAAAGACGCAACCTGGGGGTTGCAGCAATCTGACTAGGTTGGGGGACACACAAAAAATAGGGTTCAAATCTACTAAGGCATCCAGGACTTGGGGAGCCAAGATTCCAAGCAAAAGAGGGAACGACAAAGGCATCTGCCAGTTCCAAAACTGCCTATGTGTGGGATGAAAGGCTAAGAAGCTGCTTGAGTACAGTGCCTCAGAGTCTAAAAAAGCCAAGCAGAGAATGCAGCAGTCTCACAGCCGCAGAGAATGAAGAATCAGAGTCCAAAGACTGCCACAGAGGAGGAGTTCCAGTTAATACAGGAGGTTTTCAGTTCGGTCCCTTGGATCTCCCAAGCAAACTTTTGCTTTGCCCCAAGAGAGGGGACAAACCATAAACAGACTGACCATCACAAAGCCTGATGAAAGCCAGGTTCTACTGTACTGCCCACACGTCTGCTTTCCTCATTTGCATGCTCTTTGGAGGGTCTGTGCTCTCCAGTCCTACCATCCCCACCAAACCCTGCAGTCTCGTAGTAAGCTCACGTAAGTTACCTGTTAGAAAATGAAGGCATTTGTCACACACTTTTTAAAGCGGATGAGTGACTACAATGGATTCACGCTGTAAGATAAATGCTGTGATGGTAGACACAGGGGAACTTTGGCTCCTGCATGAATGCAGTACCTAGGAGTGTGTGCATGAGATCATTCATGGGCAGAATCAGTGGCTTTGGAGAGGATTTAAAGGCCAAGCTTACAAATCTCTTCTCTTTGGCCTCTCATTTGTCTTTATATAGTTCCTGAGATAATCATTACTTTTTGTCCATTTATTCTTTTATAGTATTTTGTGTTTATAAAACATGTACTTTACAAAGTATATACATATGCAATGTTTTTTGTTTTTCTTTTTCTTTTCTTTCTTTCTTTTTTTTTTTTTTTGAGAGAGAGAGGGAGCATGACCAGGCAGGCAGGGGACAGAAGGGGAGAGAGAGAGAGAGAGAGAGAGAGCATGAATCTTAAGCAGGCTTCATGCTGGGCCAGATCCCAGGACCCTGCGATCTTGATCCGAGCTGAGATCTTGACCTGACTTAGCCAACTGAGCTCTCCACAAATTACATCTTCACACATAAATTTTTACATAATCCTTAGGACAAAATCTGGGACATTTTTGAATTTTACATCCATTTGGAAAGTAGGCAACTAAAACTCAGAGATGTCAAGTCATTTGGTAGAATAGTGGTTTCATGACACTTAACTACATGCTCATTCCACTGCATCCGGAAGCTCAACATTGAATTTTACCATAAAATATGCATATAAAGTGTATTTACAAATAAATGTATTGTTCTCACCCCAATATTTGAGTATTGTAAGATTAAGTATTATAAGAGATATAAGAGTATTATAAGATTAAGTATTAAGTATTATAAGAATAATAAAATTTTAGACTCTGGAAAAATTATGAATTATACTAAGGCAAAGAACTGGGATGCCTGGGTGGCTCAATCAGTTAAGAGTCTGCCTTCGGGGGCGCCTGGGTGGCTCAGTGGGTTAAGAGCCTGCCTTCGGCTCAGGTCATGATCCCAGGATCCTGGGATCAGGTCCTGCATCAGGCTCCTTGCTCTGTGGGGAACCTTCTTCTCCCTCTTTTTCTGCCTGCCATGCCCCCTCCGGCTCATGCTGTCTCTCTGTCAAATAAATAAATAAATAAATAAAGTCGTAAAAAAAAAAAAATCCAAATGATGAGGTGAAAAATGGCCCCAAATGTTCCCCGTTTGCTTTCCTCTCCCGGAACTGTTGTAACAAAAGGAGGTATATTGTGTGTTTACTCTAATTCTTGTATGATTGCTGTTTCAAGGACGAGAGTATGCTAGATCTTTTCACTGGTAAGATAAGGGCCCACACAGTCCAGGAAAGCATGCTACATGGTTGAAAAAAAAAAAAAAAAAAAAAAAAAAGGAATAAAAGTGGTCACGGAGGGCACAGAGAAAACTCTGAAATGGAAGTATTAGTGCAGGAGAAATGGAGGCACCTTTTGCTTAGCAAGGATAGAGCCAGGTGTCAAAAGATAGGTTATACAGTCCTCTCCTTACTAAAGCTGTATTCATGGAAGACACCCACTGGCAGGTCAGACCCTGACACTTTTATTTACAGAATCTAGTGCAAACAAAAGTAAAAATCCTGCAGTCTCTTCAAAGAGCCCTCCCTGGCCAATCACCGGTGTAACGAGGAGGCAATGTTAAGACACTGTCACTCATTGTCAAATAGAGTCAAGAAGTTTACTACAGGAAAACACAAAGATGTTTCACAAGCCCAGATGTTATGGAACATTAGACAGTGGCATGACCTAATCAAGAGAATTTAAATACACCTCCTTGTCTTAGCTTCTGTATATGCATTCGTAAACTTATAGAAATGTTCTGGGATGTTTTGAAGAGCACACCAGGCATTCATTAGTCTCTGCATGTCTCGCTACAAAATGAGTATAGCCTCCCCCCCCCCCCTTTCTCCTCACTGAACTTAACACGGCTCTGGGACAAATCAATGAGAGTCCCAACCTCCCCTGGCTTCAACATGTTTATTCCAGGGTTTTCTGGGAAGATTGCTTTTCCACTCTTCATGAATAGTTCATGTGCTAGTCTCCAATGGAAACAAAGTGACATTTCTTATTACTGTTGGCTGTTGGAAAGCAATTGCAAAGGGAGTGCCTTGAAACAATTAGTCCTCTGTAACTGATTATTTAACAATGTGTATTTCCCAAGAGCTGTTTATCCTCAAAAGGAAGCAGCCAAGACTAAATATGTACTGTATCTAAGCAGACACCTGCACTGAACCCCTCTGGATGCTAAATAGGAATGCTCACAGAACATTAAAGGAGGATTATTAATTTTCTATTCCAATTGCAATGAACTTTGTTTTTGTGAACAAAGAAACATGTTCCAGTTCTTAGGATAACTCAGGGATTATTTTCATTTGGGAAGATTTCTGCATTAAGGAAGGCTTTAGTTTTGGGGCGCCTGGGTGACTCAATCAGTTGTGTCTGATTTTGGCTCAGGTCATGATCTCAGGGTCTTGAGACTGAGCCCACATGGAGCTCATCATCAGGCTCCACACTCAGCATGGAGTCTGGAGTCTGCTTATCCCTCTCTCTCTTTCTGCCCCTCCTTCCACTTGTGCTCTCTCTCTCTCTCAGAT
Organism: Mustela putorius furo; assembly: GCF_011764305.1. Classification (NCBI taxonomy): domain Eukaryota; kingdom Metazoa; phylum Chordata; class Mammalia; order Carnivora; family Mustelidae; genus Mustela; species Mustela putorius. Next base: position 12,619,045 of record NW_025422471.1, read on the forward strand.
AAATAAAATCTTTTTTTAAAAAGACTCTAGGGGCATCTGGGTGGCTCAGTGGGTTGGGCCTCTGTCTTCAGCTTGGGTCATGGTCTTGGGGTCCTGGGTTCGAGCCCCGCATCGGGATCTCTGCTCAGTGGGGAGCCTGCTTCCCCCTCTCTCTCTGCCTGCTTCTCTGTCTGCTTGTGATCTTTCTGTCAAATTAAAAAAAAAAAAAAAGGCTCGGGGCGCCTGGGTGGCTCAGTGGGTTAAAGCCTCTGCCTTCAGCTCAGGTCACGATCCCAGGGTTCTGGGATTGAGCCCCGCATCGGGCTCTCTGCTCAGTGGGGAGCCTGCTTCCTCCTCTTTCTCTCTGCCTGCCTCTCCACCTACTTGTGATCTGTCAAATAAATAAATAAAATCTTAAAAAAAAAAAAGATGTATTGTATGTTCAAAGCACTCTAGTGGCTGTCAAAAAAAAAAATGTAATAAAAATAAAACCCAAAAAACAAACCTATAAAAATGTAGAAGAAACGATTTCCACCTTTAAGTTACTTATTTTCTGGCCACTTAGTTGTTTGAAGACATGGGGCTAGGAATAAACATGATTTTAACCAGCTGATCTTAAATTTGAACACAGGCTATATATTTTTAGTTACAGACTCCATGTTGTGACTCCCTACTCTGAGAGAACGAGTGGTTCAAATACTGCCAGGGAACATCTCGGGAACATCTCGAGACCAGATGCTTGTATAAACGAACATGTAAAAGCCAGTTACAGAGAGACAGTCAAACGGGACTCCAAACAATGTGGTCTCATAATTCACATACTGAGAAGTGTCATATCCCGATACTATGTCAAGTTCTGCTCCCTTGCCAGCTTATGCATTCCAAGAATGCACTTCAGTTTTTGGAAAGGTTCTTCCATGTGTATGAATCTTCTCCAAAAACTTGTTTTCCAACATCTTTAAGAAGCTCATGCCTGATATTGCTGGCTATTCTACATGGGATTCCCTACACATGTAAAAAAGCTGTTAGTCAGTGAGAAAGTCCTAGAAGAAAATTGCAATAAATGCTGTATTTAAGCCGTTCAGGTTAAAAATAGAAAATACTTCAGAACGTAATTAAGCTGGGCATGATATGCAAAATGTTTAATTAGTGTGACACAGACACTGACCAATCGGGCTGGCCACAGGTCTAGAGCTGGAGTTAGGTTCCTGGAGGCTCCCTGTCTGGCCAAGCATTAGTCTTTCAGATGCTGGAAGTCTGGGGATGCTCCTAGCTTAAGTGGCTAGAAACCAGACACACACATGAAGTTAAAACACTCGCTATTTCAATACTTTCACAACTGATAGGATTGGAACAGCGCCTACCAGCTGAGTATCAAGCTTGGTGATTACTCCCATTATCATCACACAGTTTGGATATACCTTCAACTAAACAGTCTAAGAAAGCTGTGATGTATAAACAATAGCACAAATCTTAGAAATAATACTTTAATAATTCACTTTTTAAAAAATAATGGCTATTGGATGAATGGATCCGGGAATCAGAAAAATATTAAACATACTAAACATGGTCTCTTAGGGATTTTTTGGGGAGGGTACAGAGACATTGGTTAGATAACAGATACCAAGGATATTCATAATAAATGGAGGCTACACAGATGAAGTATCCCAGTGGTTTGACAATGGCTGTTTTTGGCCTTGCCCAAACTTACATGAATGAACAAGAAAATTTAGAAAATACATATAGTGGCTATCTGTTAAATTAGCTTACCTACCACTGTTGCACTCCTTTCATTGATAAAAGCATCCTTTCCTCTACTGGGAATTCCACTCTATGTGGTTTTGTGAGATAGAGCAGATCAATTCAACTCCTTCTACTAATGGAGTCTGCTCATGACCCAGGCCTGGCCAGAGTATCTGTCACCATGTGACCAGTTTTCTTCACTGTCTGTGATCCAAGGTGAGGGTAATTTAAGTCCTGCATAGGATTTTCCTATTAGAGAATAAGCTCCTTCAGTGCTAGGGCTAGAAAGCTGGAAAGAGGTGAGTCTTACACTGGTGTGGCCACCATGGTCAATAAGAGTATTAAGCGATAAAAATAATAGCAGACATATATAATGATAATTTTTCTTAACCTCACTTTGTGTTTGTATCCATCAAGCATTATAAAGTACTGCATATACATTTTCTTAAAGGCTCAAATGTATTGGATGGTTGGAAGCTCAACTTTGAATCTTCAGAAAGTGAAAAGAAATTCCTGATAATATTTCAAGTGATTAGGATTCCCTTTAAAAAAAAAAAAAAACTACTGAAACTAAATATATATGTGTGTGTATGTGTGTGTGTGTGTGTATAACTTTTTTATAGCGAAGGAAACCACCACCAACAAAAAAAAAAAAAACAAATCAAAACAACCCCAATCTACTGAATGAGAGAAGATATTTGCAAATGATCTATCAAATAAGCAGTTAATATCCAAAATACATAAAAACTTATACAACTCAACACCCTCCCCCCAAAAATAAATCTTATTTAAAAATGGGCAGAGCATGATATCCTTCAATAGATGAATGGATAAAAGAAGATGTGGTCCATATATACAAAGGAATATTACTCAGCCATCAGAAAGGATGAATACCCACCAATTACACTGACATGGACAGAACTGGAGGGGATTATGCTAAGTGAAGTAAGTCAAGCAGAGAAAGACAATTATCATATGGTTTCACTCATATTTGGAACATAAGGAATACTGCAGAGGACTGCGGGGGAAGGGAGGGAAAACTGAAGTGGGAACAATCGGAGAGGGAGACAAACCATGAAAGGTTCTGGACTCTGGGAAACAAACTGAGGGTTACAGAAGGGAGGGGAATGGAGGAATGGAGTAACCAGGTGATGGGTATAAAGGAAGGCATGTGATGTTATGAGCCCTGGCTGTTATACACAGCTAATGAATCACTAAACACTACATCAAAAACTAATGATGTTCCATATGTTGGCTAATTGAACTTAGAAAAAAAAAAAAAATGGGCAGAGGACTTGAATAGATTTTTTTCATAGAAGACATAGAAATGACCAATAGACATGTGAAAAGATAGATAACATCACTAATCATTAGGGAAATGCAAATCAAAACCACGGTCAGATATCACCTTATACCCATCAGAATGGCTGTGATAACAAAGGTAAGAAATAACAAGTGTTGGAGAAGATGTGTAGAAAAAGAAACCATCATATGCTGTTGGTGGGAACAGACACTGTGGAACATAGTAAGGAGGTTCCTTGAAAAATTAAAAATAGAAATAACATATAACCCAATAAATCTACTTTGGGTATTTACCCTAAGAAAACAAAAATACTAATTTGAAAAATATATGCACCCCTATGTTTATTACAGCATTACTTACAATAGCCATGGCATGGAAGACCTACATGCCCATTGTTGGACAAATGGATAATGGTGTAGTATCTACATACATGAAATATTATGCTGCCTTAAAAAAGGATGATATTATGCCATTTGTAATAACATGGATAGACCTAGGCAGTATTATGCAAAGTGAAATAAGGCAGACTATGAAAGATAAATGCCATATGAATAAAAAAACACACAAAAAGTAGAATCAGACCTATGAATACAGAGAACGAACTGATGGTTGCCAGAGAGGATGGGAGAGGAAGGATGGGCAAAATGGGTTAAAGGGAGTGGGAATTATAGGCTTCCAGTTTCGGAATGAAGAAGTCACAGCAATGAGAGGCACAGTGTAGAGAACATAGTCAATGATACTGTAATAGCCTTGTATGGTGACAGTAGTTACACTTGTGAGCACAGCATAATGTGGAGAGATGCTAAATCACTGTGTTGTGCACCTGACTAATGTAACATTATGTGTCAACTATACTCAAGTGAAAAAAAAACAAAAACATTTAAAATATTCTCCTTTGGGAGCACTTGGCCCCAAAATTAGTAAGTCATATGACTCTTGAACTTGGGGCACGAGTTTGAGCCTCACATTGTGGGTAGAGTTTACTTAAAAAAAAAAAAAAAAGATTCTCTTTTAAAAGCTGCGTCAAAAATAAATATGTGAAAATTCAGAATATTATAAAAATATCTTTTATCTATTAGTCTTTGAGCATCTATCATACATTAATAGTCTGGATAAAAAATGAGGCAGTAATCTCCTCTGGGCAAAATATAGTAGCCAAGCACAAGATATATACTTTGGTGGCTGCAGTTGTTGACAAAAGCCAGTTAAAAAACATACAAAGGCCAGTGCAAAAAAAAAAAAAAAAAAAGAAAGAAAGAAAAGAAAAGAAAAGAAAGAAAGAAAGAAAAAAGAAAAAGAAAATAATAATCATTAAGGCTTCATGGGATATACTTGGAAGATCTTACTACTATATAGTCACATTCCATGAAAATGCCCAAGTTGAAGACATGAAGCAGTTTAGAAACCAAATGAAACCTAATAAATACTAGTGAAATCATATTTTTAATTGTTTCTTAACAGACATTCCTTTTAGGAATGATTCACTGAGCACTGGTACCAGGAATATACTCATTGCTCCAATAGTGCCACAAAGATGGAATAAAGCTCATTATATGTGGATTTGAAATGTTTTTCGTTTTTATACTTAGCTTTAAGTTCCTCTAAGAAATAGATCATACTGATTTTTTTTTTACATCTCCCCATGAAATATCATTTAATGCTCAACAGTTCTCTGTTTCTTAAGGTTTTATTCATCAGAGTGAGAGCACAAGCAGGGGGAGCGGCAGGCAGAGGGAGAAGGAGGCTCCCACTGAGCAGGGAGCCTGATGTGGGACCCGATCCCAGGACTCTGGGATCATGACCTGACTGAAGCAGATGTTTAACCGACTGAGCCACCCAGGCATACTGCAACAGTTCTCTTTTACTAAAGAGCTCAACAGACTTTTTTGTGTGTAGGTGGCTGGATAATTTACACTGGCTACCATTTCTACCTTAAGGTTTACATTTCTATAATTATTGCTGAGTGGTTCAGTCACTGATTTCAGGTGTCTAACCTCCACTGAAGCCCATGGTTTCCTCTATAAGCAGTCTGTCTCATGACCATCTTCTAACCCACCATACGTTGCTATTTACTTTCTGCCTAGAAGCTGCTCCATACTTTTTACTGTTTTTAGCTCGAGCTTTCAACCCATTTTTCTCAGCAAATGTCCTTGCTTCCTGACTTTCAGAGAAAAGAGATGGCATTAGATGCAAAATCCAACTTTCCACACTTCCAGATTTAAAGTGGTTTTTTTCCATGTTTATCTTTTTTTCCCCTCCTTCCCCAGCCTGAGAAATACCTCCACCCTCCATCCCTTCCGTTCTTCCTGCCCTGTCTGTGATCTGGCCCCAGCAGAGTCTTTCCCCCACTTGTCAGTTTCTCCTTCTTTGTTAGTTCTTTTCACAAGTGAAACAAAACAAATCTCCTTTGAATCAGTCAAACATCCTTCCTAAGTTATTCCTTTCTCTTTATTCTTCATTAAACTTCTTGAATAAAGGTAACTATTCCTTATATGCGAAGTTATCTACAATTGCTTTGTATTTGTTATGCCCCTTAATTAAATCATACCATAATCCTAAGTAGTTTTTATTCCCATTTCATAAATGAAGTAAGTAAAAGTAGAAAACAATTTGTATCCATGACTCAGCCGGAGTCAACCAGGTAAGATGGGCTGGTGGAGTTAGGATCATGCTTTACTACAGCACTGGTTCTCAGACTGTGGTTCCTAGACCAGCTGAATCAGCATCATCTGGGAACTTGTTACAAAAGCACACTCTTGGGTTTGCCCAGACCTCCTGGATCAGGAAGTCTGTGTTTCAGCCAGCTGTCCATGTGATTCTGATGCAAACCACAGTCAGGGAGCACTGCGCTAGACTACACTGCCCTCAGCTCTATCCTAGTTATCTTCGCTACACTGGACAGATTTTGTATTGTTTTCTTTTGAAGCTTTCTTTTCTACCAGCAGCTCCAAACTATTCTAACCTGGTTCCCTTTCATTAACAATCTCTTTCACTAGCTCTCTTCCAGTACCCAGTAAACTAAAATATTGGTAGCCCTTTTCTTTTCTAAGATTTTATTTGTCAGAGAGAGTGCAAGAGAGAGAGAGAGACGAGAGAGAGAGAGAGAGAGAGAGAGAGAGCACACAAGCAGGGGGAGCAACAGGCAGAGGGAGAGGGAGAAGCAGGCTCCCCACTGAGCGGAGCGCCGGAATCGGGACTCTGATCCTAGGACCCAGGGTCATGACTGAAGCTAAAGGCAGATGTTTAACCTACTGAGACACCCAGGCACCCCTAAAATATTGGTAGCACTATTAATCTCTCCCACATCTTGCCAACTCACCAAACTTACTGCCTATTTCCTAGTACCCTGTGCTGGATCTGATCTTCATGTTGACTAAAGGTGTGGGTTCCCAGGCATTTGCCTTGAGACAGGCATTTGTTTGTCTTTCTTTCTGATTTTATTTATTTGAGAGAGGTGGAGAGAGAGTGAGTACGGGAGGGAAGAATCTCAAGCAGACTCTGTCCTCAACATAGAGCCCCATCCCACAACCTTGAGATCCTGACCTGAGCTGAAATCAAGAGCCAACTGGGCTACCCAGGTGCCCTGAGTTGTTCTTTCATATTCTACATTCCTATATTTCATCGGTAAATCAAATTGCATTGATAGTTACCTCTATAGCCCTCAAAGCTGTCACCTACTCTCTATTCCCAGGTATGCCACTAGAGCGTTATGGGCTAGAATATGATAGTAGCCCACCCAACTGGAGATGTTCCACATTTCAATACCTTCCTCACGGTTTCCAGCTACCTTTCTAAAAAGTAGTATATAGATGTCATTCTTAACCAAAATTTAAAAAATTTAAAAACTCACAAAACATAAAAAGCAAATCAGAACGAAACAAACAAAAACTCCAACTCTGATGGCTTCCCACTGCTGAAAAGCTGAAGCTTAACATCCCATTCCAAGCATGGTAACATGGCGTGGAGTTTAACCTACCATGTCTGTGTCTGCTCCCAGGACTACCTTCCTAACTGCAAAGCTCTTCTTCTTCCCCACCCTCCTCCCAGCTCTTTGCTAAATCTTGGCAAGATGTATCACTTTCCCATTGCACTGCCCAGGCTGATGCTGTTTCCCTGCCTGAAATACCCATCTCTAACCCTACACTCTCCACTTAGTTAATCAGCATTAAAGGTGTCACAAACTCAAGGGCAGGTGAAATGAATGAATGTAGTAGATCGCGTCTTTTAAGGTCACATGCCCCATTTCAAGGGGGGCAGCATCTACTTAGGACTGGAGAACTGCTGCCAAGCAGGTACGGCCATTAAAGAAAAGTCAGAAATTCAAGTTTTTATGTGAAATTTCTCAATTTTAAAGGTCTGCCACAAATATTAAATTACTTAAAACACTGTTCAGTGTACTGTTGTGGGTCCACCAAATAATACATCTGCAGGCTGTCAGTGGGGACCTTGGTGCTGGCTCCCCTAGGTCTTAGGGATTCAAAGGTGACCAGACAGGGCCTCTGACCTGAATGGCTCACTTCTGGGGCTCATCTCAAAGACCAGCACAGGTGGGAATAAACAGGCCCTTCACTCAGCTCCTAACAACATTTTGTTTGCACAGCACCTGCCACAGTGTGCTCTCACTAGTGACTGTTTACTCTCTTGAATCATCACATTCTCGTGGAGCAGGCCTGTCACCTTCATCCTGGTACGGGAAGCACGAACACAGTGTGCTAGGAGCAGGCACTTGATTCTCACTATGGCTATAAAGAGATGTCCGTGTATCTACTTGTGTCGACTTGATGCCAAACTTCCAAGTTACTTTGTATTTTTGCCCTTCCTAAATCCATATTATGATTTGATTAGGCATCCTGCTGGAAGAGAGGGTGTCACTAACTAAATCATTACCTTAAAATTAAACCGAAATTTGCTTTGAGTCTTATTTTAGTTGTATGCTATCATCCCAATGATACACATGTTTTTTTCTACACATGTGTAGAACACATGTTTTTCTACATGTTTTTTCTACACATGTTCCTGGCAAGATGGTGGTCAAAAGAGGGACTTGAGTTTAGAGATATCTTTGGTAAATTCAAGAAATTATTTTGGTCCAGGACAGACCTTTTCACTTTGGAAAGTAAGGAAAATGAGTTCACTTGTTCCATTTGTTAATTTCAGGGTACAACTTTTTTCCATTTTAACAAAAGCACTAAAAAAGTCAGCTTTAATTTTTGCTCCAGTTATATAATTTCTAGTTATGCTATCCAAGCACGCTCACAAAACTAATTTAAGCTGGGCATTGCCAGACTTAGAGGATGTCAATCATTTTTCAGTGAACCAAACCACTCTCATTTCACTTGAGAGTGGACTGCTTGAACACTGGTGTCTATTTCACTCCTCAATTGATCTAACTTCTAGATACAGCTACCATCCAAATATGTGCACAGGTCCTCCATGGCTACCACCTGAAAAGTTTATAAACATCAATCCTGCTGAAAGAGAAATATTTTTCTGTAGTTACCTAGATATTCTCTAAATAAAGGAGGGTAAATATTTTATGTCTTTTCTACCTGTATAATCAGCAAGTTAAAAGCCCAGCTTTATTTCAGTTATTAAAGATTTAGCCCCCCCATCATTTTATTCTACAACTCTGCATGGTGTGTTTAAGAATTCATCTAAGAGTTGACACTTGATTCCTTGACATTGAAACTCCAGGTCTGGTGTTCACGAGGATACATGTGCCGTCAATAACCAGATTGTAAGCTTACCTGCAGACTGTTGAAAATGACAAAGAGGACCAACATCCAGAAGTGTCTGTAAGCCATGTGCAGGCCTCCCCAAAGCCATGTCACAGAAATCAGGCCAAAGAGATATAAAACCAGTGGAATTTCTAGAAATTAAAAAAATATATATATTTTTTGAGCTTTGGTGTACTGCATAGTCACACATACACACAAACACAGAGATTCATATTGGCTCTCTTCTTGTGATACTTCTTCTTGTGTATGCCGAAGTACCCATTTTGAAAGAACAACCTTGGAAATCCCATTCTTTTGCCAGAGAGGAGAAGGCACGTTGCTGAGTCTAAGTTCTTTCTGTTTTGCTGGTAAGCAAGGGGGGTGGGGGGGTGGGGAAGAATGAGAACTGTGCCTCTCCTAGACTACCACCTGCTGGACTGTTCAGGAAGTGCCATGAACAATTACAGAGATGCAATCACATTTCAACCCCAGGTAAATCCCCCTGAAGCGCTCTCCACCAGGAAAAGGCAGGCAGTGGTGTGCTCCCGAAATTAGAGTAGTTTAACTCCACTTTTTAAAAATTTATTTAAAAATGTTATTTATTTACTTGACAGAGAGACAAAGATAGAGAGCGAGCACAAGCAGGCAGAGCGGCAGGCCCAGGGAGAGGGAGAAGCAGGCTCTTTGCTGGCAGAGAGTATGAGGCAGGACTCAAAGCCAGGACCTGGGGATCAGGACCTGAACCGAAGGCAGACACTTAACTGACTGAGCCACCCAGGTGCTCCTAACCCGACATTTTAAAACAGAAATGATACAAATACTAGTTTGTGTATCATGGCAAAGGATATACTCATCTCTCTCTCTCTCTCTCTCTCTCTCATTTTAACAGAAAAGACACCAAACTTTATAGCTAACATTAGAGCAAAGATGAAGTGATGGGTTTGCTATTACCAACACTGAGTTTAGTCTACCCATTGTTTCTCATGCCATTTATTTCAGTAGTTTTCAGGACAGATTTCTTCAGGGCCAAGGACTTCATTACCCTTGTCTTTTGTCATTGACATGTGCGTTATAGAATAATAACCTTAAAAAGGGTATTTTAACATTGAAATCACAAGCAATATAAGATTTGGAAAGTGAATCAGATCATAGTAGCTACAAATAAGCACATTTCAAGCTGTTGAAAGACAAAAGGATGGACCACACTGACAACTCTTAGGACAGACCTCAAGGTCCATATACACCCACCATTACCACTTACTGCCTGGAATCTACATGTCCTCTGGAAATCAGAAGAATCAAATAACCCAACCTTAGCAATTTAAAGCTTTTATTTTGAAACATTCTCGACCTTTTAGAAGTGCCGCCAGTACAGTTTGACCACACAGGTTTGTTTTCTTACTGAACCACTTTAAAGTTGCCAACTAAATCCTGCATCACTCTCCGAATACTCCATGTTTTAATATATTTTTTAAAGTAACATTTTAAAGTTTGTTATTATGATTAGTAGTAATAATCTCTACACCAAATATGTAGCTTGAACTCAGAATCCCCAGATCAAGAGTCGGACACTTAACTGACTGAGCCACCTGGGTGCCCTTCCTCTCTGAAAACATTAATGTATATTTTCTACAAAGACATTCTCCTACATAAACACAATGGGACCACCAAACCAGGAAATTAATGCTGATCTATTACTGCCATCCTCAGATCCCACTCAAGATTTGTCCATTGTTTCCATCACCTCCTTTGTAGCAGAAAGGTCTGGCTGACATGCTTCTACCTCTCCTTTAATCCCAAACACTACCTGGGTGTACTTGAATTTGAAGATTGATACTTTTGAAGACTACCGGTCAGTTTTTCCTGTAGAGAGTCCTTAAATTTGAGTTCATCTGATGTTTTCCTGTGATTCAGATTATAAAGTTTGGCAGAAATCACAGAAGGAAGGCTGGGCTCTTTTTATAGCATTCCGTTGGGTAGCACAAAAATTCAATTCATCCCATGACTTGGGCGACTCATTCAGGTCACTTGATTAAGGTAGTGGCTGCATACGTCTCCACTGTGAAGTTAGTCTGTTTTCCTTTGTGATTATTAAGTATTCATATGGGATTGCTTTGAAACTGGATAAATACCTCTTTCTTTATTGAATGTTTAATTTACTCATTTATTTATTTTTAAAACATGGACTCATATGTACTTAATGGGTTACTATCCATTATTTTCATGTTGATGTCCCAAATTATCCTAAATTTGACTAATGGAAGCCCCGGCAAGATGGTTTCTGAGCCTTTTGTTATGTCCTCATCATTCTGGAAGTACTTCCTTGATTTCAAGTCCAACAAGATGTTTCTTTCTTTCGTTCTTTCTTTTTTTTTTTTTTAAGACTTTATTTTATTTATTTATTTATTTGGCAGATCACAAGTAGGCAGAGAAGCAGGCAGAGAGAGGAGGAACCAGTCTCCCCGCTGAGCAGAGAGCCCGATGTGGGGCTCGATCCCAGGACCCTGGGATCGTGACTTGAGCCGAAGGCAGAGGCTTTAACCCACTGAGCCACCCAGGTGCCCCAATGGTCCAACAAGATGTTTCAAACTCCTCTTGTACCTTCCCTGATCCAGTTCTGGCTTCTTTTTGGGGAGAATGGACATTTAGAAACCAAGACTGGGTGCTAGGTATGCTCATAATTATTGGAGTGTTTCTGCCCCTAAACCTTCCCAGCAGACAGAGCTAGAGAATATATGGAGGTTCATGTATGAACGCACATACACATCTAGATCTTTACATCTAGATCACTGGATCTATCTCTATAAAATGAACATCAGCACCAGTTCACACCAATACATCTAATTTCAATCCAAAACCACAGGGTTAATCCTAATTTTCTTCCTTTTAATTTTCATAAATCTCTTATCTGTTGTATCTATTTCTTGGACACCTGGGTGGCTCAGTGGGTTAAGCCTCTGCCTTTGGCTCAGGTCATGATCTCAGGGTCCTGGGATTGAGCCCCACATTGGGCTCTCTGCTCAGCGGGGAGACTGGTTCCTCCTCTCTTTCTGCCTGCCTCTCTGCCTAATTGTGGCCTCTCTCTCTCTGTCAAATAAATAAATAAATAAAATCTTAAAAAAAAAAAAAAGAAATCTATTTCTCATTATTCTTAATATATTTACCTATTTGATCAACTGCCCTATTTGATTGTGACCAGTCTCCTGGTCACAATCACAATCCCCTCCCTTGCACATGTGGGTTTTGACACCTCATGTGGGGCTGTACCCCCCTCCCCCAATAGAACGAGATTCCTTGCAATGAACGAGATTCCTGCATTCCATTCTTTAAGACCTGTCTGCAGATGGTAACTGTGAGGATGGTTTTAGGATGGGATTCTTTGGGGAGGGAAGGGAAAGGAAAAGCACTAGAAGAGAAAGGAGGAAAAGGGAATGGGGTAGGGGAGGTGGAACAGGGAAACTGAGCATTCTTTCTTTTTTGAGGAGAAAAAAGGGTTTAAGAGGACACTATGCTGCTATCTTCCCAAAATAGGTCCTTCGTAAAGAATATAGAATTGTCTGAGTTATTATTATAACTTCACAGAGAAAATAAGAATAAGACACAGTCTGGGACACCTGGGAGGCTCAGGCAGTTAAATGCCTTTGTCTCAGGTCATGATCCTGGGGTCCTGGGATGGAGCCCCACGTTGGGCTCCCTGCCCTCTTCCTCTGCCTACTGCTCCCCTGCTTGTGCTCGCCCTCCCTCTCTCTGTCAAATAAATAAATAAAATCTTTTATTTTTTTAAAAGACATAGTTTATACATATAAATAATTCCTTTGTCATTAATGCCTTGCAGCAGAACAGGAAAGAATATATTAAGATTTATTTAAATTTTATAAAAATTTATTTTTGTTTAATGAAATCATACAATTTGATGAAAGGCCAGAGGCTCATTTTTACTTATGACAAGATACCCTAATATTTAGGAAACTTCCTATGCTATGCTCATTAAATTTTTTAAAGATTAGATATCAAGTCTGGCAGTTGCATTCTTTGTTCCCACTGTGTAAGTACAAAATTCTATTTATGGCTCTGTGCAGAGTACAAAAGGACATGTGTATTTTGCATGAACAACTAGGAACCCGATTTTCAAAACTTGGCCTGCATGTTCCTCTAAAGTGCCTAGAGCCAAACAAGTGCCGTGTGCTGACAAAGCTCAGCGGGAGAGCCAAGAGAGCATACTGGGACTGACTAGAAACACCCATGGCCTAGGTTTCTCTGGAACTCCACAGAAAAGCGTGGTAGCTTGGCACCCCAGACCAGAAACTCTGCAAGGAAGAAAGCCAGTCATAAATAACTCAGTATACTGAACAACAGATCCTAGGCTGGTTTCCCAGCAGTACAACAATGATGAGTACACGATTTCAGATAGAAGAAACATATCCAGAGACAAATGCAGATTTTGTGGGCCTGAAGTTTATAAAACTTGCAGGGCCTACTTTAAAAAATAAGAATTGCCAAAGCAAAATTAGGTATTGAATCTTAGAGGGGATTTATGCAAGAGAGAGGCCCTAAAACTTAAACTTCATCAACTTTATGCCTAATCCACCACTGAGCAGGTACCTTTATCCTCGTTGGGGCGTAGAGTAACTACCACATGAGAAGGGCTGTTTCGGAGTGGGTGGTGGTGATGAAGGGGGAGGGGCGTGTTGTTGTTTAACAGCTACTGTGATTTCCATTCGGTACAATGAAAATTAATGCCACACTTAATGAAAATCATATCAGTTTCCTAGAGGTCAAGTCCCATGTTGGGCATGGAGCCTACTTAAAAATAAATAAATAAGAGGTGCCTGGGGGGCTCAGTAGTTAAGCCTCTGCCTACAGCTCAGGACATGATCCCAGTGGGATGGAGCCCCACATCGGGCTCTCTGCTCAGCAGGGAGCCTGCTTCTTCCCCCCCCCCCCACCGCCTGCCTCTCTGCCTACTTGTGATCTCTGTCTGTCAGATAAATAAATAAAATCTTTTAATAAATAAATAAATTAAATGTATCCAAAGGTTTCATATTTCACAATAAAATCTTTTAAAATTTTGTCATTCACTTTTCATATTTCATGATATCCTTTTTAATGAAGCTCCTCTTTTCTTTCTCATGACTTTATCTTTTATGGCCAAATTGCCTTATGGCCTATTAATTATGCAGTGAAAATGTTTGCAGTGAAAATGCTTGCTCCTGTATATACACGATGGAATATTACTCAGCTTCAAAAAAGGAATGACATTCTGACATGTGCTGCAACATGGATGAATGTTGAAAACATTATCTTTTTTTTTTCTTAAATATTTTATTTATTTATTTGACAGACAGAAATCACAAGTAGGCAGAGAGGCAGGCAGAGAGAGAGGAGGAAGCAGGTTCCCCGTGGAAAGGAGAGCCTGATGTGGGGCTCGATCCCAGGACCCCGGTATCATGACCTGAGCTGAAGGCAGAGGCTTAACCCACTGAGCCCACCCAGGCACCCCTGAAAATATTATCTTAAAATGAGCTAGACACAAAAGGACAAATACTGTATGGTTGCACTTTTATGAGGTGCCTCAAGTAGGCAAATTCATCTAGGCAGAAAGTAGAAGAGAGGTCACCAGGGCTAGGAGAAATGGGGAATAGGAAGTTTGTTTATTGGGCATAGAGTTTATGTTTGAGTTGATGAAAAACTTCTCACAATGAACAGATGGACTGATGATTGCACAACATTGTGGATGTACTTTTTGCCACTGGATTATAAATTTGAAAATGGTTAAAATGGTAAATTTTGTGTTATATATATTTTACTACAGTTTTTTTTTTTTTTTTTTAAAGGCCATGTTTAAAAAGGCAGGCTTGTGTTAAGATGAAGTTCTATGACAGAGAGGAAAAAAAAATCAAATTCTCAAAGTACTTAATTTAAACACTTAAATTAGCGAAGAGTTGTTAATGTGGTAGACAAAGTAGTGTGAAAAGTCTTTTAGTAAAAGAAATTACTTGGGGAAAGGAAAAAAAATCAGCAAGTGGATGTGTCATTTAGTACCGCTATCATTAAGAAAGTCTACTTCCGGGATTTTGTAGATTCCATTGAGAATACATAAAATCTTTTTATTTTTTAGTGGAAAATATGATTTCAATGAATTTAATTGCCATTTTAAAAGAAAGTATGGTGCTGTATTATTTCTTCTCTTTGTAATTGCAGCCCTGACTTTATTGCTATGCACCAGTGACAACAATAATGGCTTTATTATGGAAATCACACCTCATTTACATGAGGCTGAAATTTATTCTGTGTTTACAATCTTCTAAAGTACTTGTTTTAATTTTACCTCACTGACCTTCTGATTCTAACAATTTGGATGTGCTACTAAAACAAACTCATCAATGTAAAACAAGGAACACAGCTGTGAAATAATGCGTAGATTTAAGATATTTATGGGGCTATTTCCAACAACAGGCATGTATTATTTTTAAACGAGAAAAAAAGGTAATTGAAAAAAAGGTATCAGAAGGCCTTACTTCTAAATTATGGGCCGTTATTCTGAAATTAACAGATACCTGGAGGCAAACAAGTTTCATGAATCTGACCCATTTCTTGGTGAGAATATATAAATTGTGTGCTTAAGCTTCCTCAACAAGGGTTAACATTAACCCCACAATGCGAGTCACACACTAGTGTTCTCAGCAAATAAACCTAAAGTGACAGAGGAACACAACAGGACATAGATTCCACAGAACTGCCAAATCAGCATGAGGATACTACAGGTGGAAGAGATAACAAATCTACGAACATTTATAAATATATCTGGAGAGAGGAGACATAGGACTCAGAATAGGTTCCCTGTTCTCCAGATGGGTTTTAAGAGCTCTCAAACGTTTGTTCCAACAGGCTAGATTTTGTACATCTCTGCTCTCTGCTATGTACCAGGTTCTTCACTTTATTTTGCCATCCTTACTAAATTTATAGTCTCCATAGTCACTTTCTTTCAAAGAGCACTTTAGGGACAACAATGTCCAAATGTGCACCTCCACCTCTCCTGAGCTCTAGAGCTCCAGGCCTGGAGATCCCCAAAGCATCTCAGGCTCAGTCCATCCAAGGCTGAATTTAGTATCCTTCCTCTTAAACTCTCTTCCTTCTGAGTCCTATTAGCCTACTAGTACCCCCATTTCCAGAGACTGGCCCCGTGCCTCTTTGCCCCTCATATGCCACACCACATGGGGGAATGTAGGGGGACAGCATACACAGAAAGCAATCGGCACAGAGCCCGGCACAAAGCACATGTTCGATAAGCCCTACTACTATCATCTTCATTCCCATGACTGTCACGCCTTCAGTCAAGTTCAGGCAATAGTGCATGGCTCTACACAGTGCCTTCCTGTATATTTAAAGAACCCCAAAATCACGTAATAAAAAAAAGCTGAACATTTTTTGAACCCGAATTTCTCAAACCCATTGAGCTCTAGGACCCTTCTGTTTACCTGACGGAGCCTGAAGATTACTCTTGGAGGACAGTTGCTTTCAGACGGCAGACTGTAAATTCCACCACATCCAAACCATCACTGAAAGCTTCCTGACCAGCGTATTTAAACTGGACCTCTCAGTGTCTTCTATCCGCCCCCCTCCTCCCCCGGCGCCCTTCCTCCCTCCTCTCCTCCCTTTGCTAGTCTAACCCATCCCACCCCACTTAAAAATGCTGGCAATGAGTCTCCCCAATGCATTGTGACTCACAACTGTAAATTTCTACTCTGGAAGGTAATTTAAGTAGCCCATAGGACATCTGAGACATAAAGTGGGTACAGTAAACATCACCGATAGTGGAGGACCACCCCCACCCCTTTCTGGCATGGATTATAGCCTGACCCTTACTGAGATATGAAAGAAGCAAGGCTAATTGGGAAGGATGTGCTCAGGTGAAAACCTGGATCTTCAGGCAAGAGAAGAGAGCTGATCAATACTGGCCTAGAGTTTATTTTCCATGGGTAAAGAGGAGGGATGTGAACAAATTTTCAGAGGAGTCTCAAGGTCTGCTGAGAACCTAAATGGTGGAACTCCGTCAACAGCTGACTTAGGGCTTTCCTGGATGCTAAAGGACAGTCCAGTGTCAGGCCTACTTCGAGTGTGATTTATTGGGAATGAAAAAAATAAAAACAGTAAAAGCCTAGAATTATGGTCTCGCTTTGCAAAAGCTATATATAATTTTCAATTTGCAGACTATAATTTTGAATCTAAGGAGAATAATCAAGTTAGATGAGACATACCCACATGGACCTTGCACAAACTGTTATTAGAGTAATTCCATTTGAACCATGTGCTTCAAAGTTGCTAGATAATATCCTACTGAGGGGAGTCAAATAGGTCTGTGATACTCAAGGAAAAGGTTAAATGGTTTGTTTTCTTCTTGTGAGGAAAATGTCTCAGAACTATGGGAAGAATTATCGTTTGGGTTCACAGCCAACATAGTAATTTTTAACATACTTCATTATTATTTTACAAAATGACATTACGACAAAAGTTTTTAGGAGACCTTAAACAAGCATGAGGCCAGCCAGCTAACAACCAAGGATTGGCTTAACCTAGTTTTCTGACTACATTACCAGTTACTCAGCCGTTAAAGAGTTCAAAACACTCATCTCCAGGCATGCTCAGGCACTGAACAGCAATTTCCAACACACTTAGCTTTTATAATACTATGAAAATATACAATGCGTCTTTCAACCTGCCTACATCTATATTTTGAATCTTACTATATGGCCTCATAATTTTTGGAAATTAGGTTACTATGTATTTGGCCATGAATAGCTAGTTATGTTTTATAGATGGTTTGATAGGACATCACATGGCAGTCATTAAGATTTAACAGGCTCAAATTCAACGCTGAAGTCTTGAGTCAATTCTGACACAATGTCTCATAAAAATAAATACTAAAGATGTGTTCAAGAAAATATTTTTACAGTGTGTTAAATATGTCAGTTCTAGAGCTGTTTTCTGGTAGACCCTCAACCTGGATAAATGCCAGTTGACCTCACACTTATTTCTTTTAATTCGGTTCTCTGGTTATTATATTGCAAAACTGGAACAGAAATTTAAATTTTTATTTTCTTTTTATTTCTCTTGCCATGTCATTACTCTAAAAAGTGTACTTGAGTTAATCTTTTCAATCTTCTTTGTCAATATGATTAATTGCATTTTTTTCTCCCTATAGCTGTAAGATTATCAGGGCATTGTCTGGTCTTTTAAATAATGTAATATATTTCATAAAAGCTTTGGGGATATTATTCTGTTGTTAAATAGCTATGACTGTAATCCAAGAAAACTAACACCAAACCCATAAACAGAGCTGTTTTCGGGAATATACAATAATAACAGACCATAAACTGGTATGATATGTGTGTAATACACAGGTTTGTCAGTGTTCATTTAAGCAATGGTATAGTACCCACAGGTGTGGCTAGGAGTTTTATCCATGTGGAAGTAAACTAGTATCTTACTACTCATTCTTACCAAACAACCTTAAGACCAAGCCCTTACATAGAAAAAAAGGGGAACTACCATGTTAAGAAAGAAAGGCAGTTTCCAGAAAAAATACCATGTGTATCATTTTTGCAGAAGGAGGTTGTCCAAAAAAACAGTAATACCTATACTTACAATATTTATATATTAGTGATCAAAGTAATTTGATCAAAGTGATTTTTACCCAATGATATACCATTAAAGTGTTTGTACATTTATTTGTCTGTCAATGTCATATGTAGACCTTAAAATTTGTGAGATCTTAATTCTAGCTTTTTTTCTCTTTTTATCCTCTTTCACCTGGAATTCAAATTGCTAATGGTTACAGTGGTTCACAGGCGTCAGATATTAGTGGCAACTGTAAGTTAGACACTATCACTCTAATTAAAACTATGTTTCCACTTCTTTTCCTAAGAGTGAGATCATTGGATAAAGAAGATGTGAGGTGTGTATATATACACACACACATACATACACACAATGGAATACTACATAGCCATAAAAAGGATGAGATCTTGCCATTTGCAACAACACAGATGGACCTAGAGGGTAGTATGCTAAGTGAAATAAGTCAGGCTGGGAAAGACATAGGATTTAATTTATATTTAGGAGTCTAAAAAACAAATCAATGAATAAGCATACAAATAAAAGCAGAATCAAACCTATAAATACTGAGAACTAATGGTTGCCAGAAGGGAGGGGTGTGGGAGGGTGTGCAGAATGGGTGGAGGGAAGTAGGAAGTACAGACTTCCACTTTATGGGATGAATAAATCATGGGAATAAAAGGCACAGCATAATGTAGACAGATGCTGAATCACTATATTGTGAACCTGAAACTAACATAACATTGTGTGGAACATACTCAAATAGAAAATTAAAAAAAAATTAAATTTATCTTCCTCAGGGGGGAAAAAAGAAAGAATGAAATAAAATTGGAATTTTATTTAATTTTAGATACCACCCCTTGGCCTTAGTAGATCAGACTAACGAGCAGCCATATAATTTTTTTAGGTCACTGGGCTTCCCAAGCCCTCAAAAGGAGACATTTTTACTATTTGATTTCATCTTTTTTTTTTTTACATTTTTTATTCCATATTTATAGACTAGACAGATCTTGCTACATTTTTTATTTGTTTCTATTCATTTTTTAAAAAACCAGGTAGAAAAAAAAAAAAAAAAAACACCAGGTAGAGTTTATCCTGTTAACAGTGTTTGTGAAACACATTTGTAAAAAAAAAAAATTATTTTTTTCCTTGTTGGTAAAGTAGCTTTACTATAACCACAGATTGAGTGTTTATTTGCAAAAACACCACACTTCTTAGAGATTGTATAATTAAATGAGTATAAGGATCAAAAATTGTTCATTTCTATTACTTGTCAATTTATAACCACACCAACTGACATTATCTTTATAGAACTGTACAACAGGGCTTTAAACTGCTTTTCAACTCCTTCAGTCTTTCCTACAATCCAATTTTGACTTCTTTCTGGAGGTTGATGCATCCTAATTATAAATCACATCATTTGCTTTCCTGAATGTTACTGATAATAAATTTTATAATTTGCTTCTGTCAAATTCAATTAAAAGAAAAAGATCTGTTTTGAATATGGGCCCTTGGCAAATTACATTTTTTAAAAAAGCATGCACTGAGGTTGACTGAGTGTGATTTATTCATATAAAAAAGGCAGAACTGCAGCTCTGAGCCTGGACTCAGGAGTCAGATTACTTGAAGGCCATTTACTAGCTGTGTGACCTTGGTTAGTTACTTCACTGTTTTGAGACACATGTTCCTCCTCTGTAAAATGATCTCCTAAATAACTTTCTCTGTATCCAGTGAGGATTTAATGGTTGAAATGCAGAACACTTAGATATTGGCCATTGCTTGTTATTCAAGAATTTTGTTTTAGCAAACATCAAAAATGTATGAGATATTCTGAAAAACAGCATGGAATTTCCTCAAAAAGTTGAAAACAGAGCAACCCTATGACCCAGCAATTGTACTACTGGGTATTTACCCTTAAGATATAAATGTAGTGATCTGAAGGGGCATGTGCACCCAAATGTTTATAGCAGCAATGTCCAGAATAGACAAACTATGGAAAAAACCTAGATGTCCATCAACAGATGAATGGATCAAGAAGATGTGGTATATATACACAATGGAATACTATGCAGCCATCAAAAGAAATGAAATCTTGTCATTTGTGATGACGCGGATGGAACTAGAGGACATTATGCTTAGTGAAATAAGTCAATCAGAGAAAGACAATTATCATATGATCTCCCTGATATGAGGAATTTAAGAGGCAATGTGGGGGGTTTGAGGGGTAGGCAAGGAAAAAATGAAACAAGGTGGGATCAGGAGGGAGACAAATCTTAAGAGACTCTTAATGTCTCAAAACAAACTGAGGGTGGTGGAGGGAGGGTAGGGAGAGGGTGGTGGGGTTATGGACACTGGAGAGGGTATGTGCTATGGTGAAGAGCTGTGAAGAGTACAAGCCTGATGATTCATAGACCTGTACCCCGAGGCTAATAATACCTTACATGTTAATAAAAAATAAAAAAAAGTATGAGATAAAATGTGACAGGTAAGAGGATGAATTAGATATAGATACTCTCTCAAATACTATACACACACACACACACACAGTATAATAAAAGGTAGAAGATACATGTTAGAAGAGAGAGACAAAGTTAAATAAAAACACAGGGAAAGCTTCAGTTACCCACCTTTGATAGTTATCACCAAGGTCTTTGAAAGGGATAAGAAATTTTAGCTGGGACTTGAAGCTGAGCTCTCTTTGAACATGTAAATATTGAGATTAAGGTATTGGATATAGTTAAAAAGAGGCAAAAAAGGCAAATGCATGAATTAGGGTAAATTAGTCCTTTTGATTGGAATTAAAGGTCAGTGAATGTGCTTAATGAAAAAAAATGTTTGTAACACTGGGTCATGAGGCATCGTGTGGTCTAGGTTCAGCAAAAACAGAGTTATTTTATAGGAAATGAAAGCCACTTAAAATTTCTGTGAAAGGGGTGTGGCCTTATCTACAGCAAACTTCATCTCCTAGGAAAGAAAGAGATTGGCAGAGAGAATGCTGTTCGCAAGGGCACTGGTTAGGCAACGACCGCTGCGGTCAGAAAGGGAGATAGTGAGGGCCTGAGGTAAGGGGAGGGCAGATGAGAGCCCCCACAAGGGAAAGAATGGAACAGACACAGAATATTTCAGACTTAGGATCTACAGGTACACCCCTCAGTTAGAAAACAATGAGAAACTTTAAAAAAATTATACAAGTATTAGAATGTGATCACTGAAGACTCTAATTCAGTAAGTCTGCAGGGAGACTCATTAAACCATAAGTTTTTTTTAAAAAGGCTTATTTATTTGAAGGAGAGAGAGAGTGTGAGGTGGGGAGAGGGAGGGAGAGAGGGGCAGAGGGAGGGAATTTCCAGCAGCTGGGAATTTCCAGAGGGAGGGAATTTCTCATGACCCTGAGATTATGACTTGAGCTGGGATCAGGGGTTGGACACTTAACTGACTGAGCCACCCAGGCACCCCTTATTAAGCCATAATTTTTGAAAGTCTCTCTCTCTCCTTTTTCTAAATCAGCCTATACCCAAATTGGGGCTTGAACTCACAATCCCAAGTTCAAGAGTCACATGCTCTACTGACTGACTCAGCCAGCACTACTCTGAAAGTCTGATTTTGATGATCAGTCAGATTGGACAGCTACTGACCCAAAAGTCTATGACTGGAGTTAAAGAAATTACACTGGCTTCAGGTTAGGAAAATCAGAAAAGGATTAAAAGAAAGAAAAAAAAGGAAGAAGGAGAAAGAATAAGAGAGAGAGAGAGAGAGATCAGAGGCGTTGGGCAGACAGAGGAGCAAAGCTGAAGAAAATGTTTCTATTTCTTGAGGACAAGGTATTATTCTCAAGGAGAGGACAGGCAGGGAAGAAACTGGGAAGAAAAGTTGGGCTCAAGATGACAGATTTGAAAATTACCACTATGATAATGAAAAAGGCAAAGGCAATCCCTGGAAAACATATACAACCCAGAGTTCTGAGACACAAGATTTACCAGGGGGAGAAAAAGAGAGAGTATCATAAAAACCAAAGGAGATGGCACTCTTCGGGGAAGGGTAGTTATCAGTACTCATCTATGCATAAGTGTAAGGATAAGGACATTAGAGAGGAGAGGTCAGCAGCTTTGTTGTCCAAGGTTATAGGTGATGAATTAAAGACAATAAGCAAGATACTGTCGAGGCTTAGCAGTGAACTGAGGGTGAAGAGTACAGGTAGTATTGTTCAAGAAGTTGGTCAGTGGGGCACCTGGATGGCTCAGTCAGGTAAGCATTGGACTCTTGATTTGGCTCAAGTCATGATCTCAGGGTCATGGGATTGAGTCCTGAGTCTGCTCCACACTGGGCATCCAGGAGCCTGCTCGAGATTCTCTGCCCCTCCCTAACTCTTAAAAAAAAGAAGAAGAAGAAGAAGAAGCAGCAGCAGCAGCAGCAGCAGCAGCAGCAGCAGCAGCAGCAGCAGCTGTTTGGTACAGGAGAGAGGCAGGGAAGTAACTTGATAAGGCATTATAAGTTAAGTTCTTTTAAGACAGTGGAAGTGATGCTTGTTCTTAGATGAAGAGGAAAGACACAGAGGAGAGAGAGAGAGAGAGAGAGAGGGATTTAAGATGTAAGGCAACTGTGGAAAATTTAATGAAGCAAGTGCCAAGAAAAGGGAAAACAGAAGAAGGGCACAATTGGGAGGGTTGGCTTTGGTGAAAATGAGTTATTTACTGCCTTACCTAAAATGGCAGGAAAGTGGCAAAGAAGGGAGACAACAAAGATAAATGATCAGATAAAAATAAGGGCAGGTGACTGAGACAACATCATGTTGTCTATGCTTTGGAGAGAGAGTGAGACTAGACAGTAACAGGTGCAAAACTTAAGGGTTCTGTTCCAAAGATTACTTAAGGGAAATGAGTCAATCAGAGAAGGATAATTATCATATGATCTCTCTGATATGAGGAATTTGAGAGGCAGGGTGGGGGGGTGTTGTAGGGGGTTGGGGGAGAAATGAAACAAGATGGGACTGGGGAGGGAGACAAACCATAAGAGACTCTTAATCTTGGGAAACAAATGGAGGGTTGCTGGGGGGTGGGAAGGGGGGAGGGCTAGGGTGGCTGGGTTAGGGACATTGGGGAGGGTATGTGCTCTGGTGAGTGCTGTGAGTTGTTTAAGACTGATGATTCACAGACCTGTACCCCTGAAGCAAAGAATACATTATATTTTTTTTTTTAAAAAGCAAGGGGGATGCCTGGGTGGTTCAGGTGGTTAAGTGACTGCCTTCAGCTCAGGTCATGATTCCAGGGGCCTGGGATTAAGCCCCTTAATAAAGAACAAGGAGTAAGGAACAGAGACAGACAGACAGAGGCGGGGCTCCCTGCTCGGCGGGGAGCCTGCTTCTCCCTCTCCCTCTGCCACTCCCCCTGCTTGTGCTCTCCTGCTCTCTCTCTGTGTCAAATAAATACAATCTTAAGAAAAGGAAAAAAAAGAATCAATGAAAGATAATCCAAAGGATTTTTGAGAAGCAGAGGTGGCTCAGTTAAGGTTACTTAGAATAAACTACTATCCATTACAGTGTAGACTAATTGGTTAATAAAAGGAAGAGAACCGCGCAGCACAGACTAGACTGGTGATTGACGAAGTCACTTAAGGAGGGAGCCAAGTTGGTGAAGAAATCAAAAGAACTTTGTGAAAATATTCTTAGACTGTCCCGTCACAGGGTCAAAGGAAAGGAGGTCAGAGTGAGAATAAAGAATAAGGAGTAAGGAACAGAGACAGACAGACAGAGGTTGTGTTCAGAGAGAGTTGTGGAGAGGGAAACTGATCTAGGAAGGGAGGCTAGCCTGAGAAATGGGAACCACAGGAACATGAATAAGGAAAGGGTTGTGAAAGCAAGAAGCATAGATTTAAAAATAGGCAAAATCATTACCCACGGACATTGTAACCTTACGGAAGGGAGCACAAATATTTTTGACATCCTATTAATTGGAAGGAGTGGCCTCTTGGAACTGGTTGTAAGGAAAGTGATCTTTTACGAGGCAGGCCATTTCACTTATGATAAGGTAACTGAAAGAGTACTTTTGTGAAAGGATCAGACCAAGTTTGTTACTGCCTTTTGGCCCAAAGAAACTCAAACTTCACTTTTGATATGGTGATGGCATACTTTTCTTCTGGAAGGAAACAACTTATAAAGATGTCATATTCAACTTCCTGACTTTTATACTATGTAAACTATTAAGTGGCATTATGATCACAGTGCCAATTATACATTTTTAAAGAAACTATGATGCAATTGCTAATTCCCCAGGTTACGCATCACCACTTCCTGTTTCCTTAATTCTAGCAATCTTACTTTCTTTTGTTTCTGGATCTTCTCTTTAATATAGTAGCAAGTGATTAATGTGTGATCAAGCAATTACTTTGTAACTATATATATTTTAAAGAATTGTATAGGCATTGAATCATAAATTGGAGCTCCCTCTAAATAATGAGAATGGCAATAAATGGTAAATGAAAAAGCTGCAGATCGAGATTGGAATTTATACTGAAGAATCTGGGATTTGGCTGACTAGAAAAAGTCGTGGTCTGTTACAGGATCACCACAATGACACTGAATAAGGTGGCTCATAGAGCATAATGTTTTCAATGCTGTAAATAATACAAGATAAAACAGCATTGAAAAACTGATTTTTCTGCTCTCTGGTAGAGTTTTATATACATTCTTTAGCAACAGTCTGAATACAAATTTGAGAGAGACACATTAAAAAAAATCAGAAATTTTATTTTCATCAGTCAACAGCTGAATGGAAGATTTCAGTCATCCATTTAAAAAAGAAATGAATGTGCTTTTAGATCAAAGCAAAACATGAATAACTGTTTTATGTAGCTTTCAAAGTGGAAGGAAGAAATGCCTCATTGGTAATTTCTCCAGGATAAATAAAGAAGGATCAGTGGGCGGGAAAGGGAAGTCCTTTAAACGAATGGAGAATGCCAGGAAAATTAAAATTTCAACTTTTTATTACTTTACAGAAAAACTGCCAAGGAAATTCAGCGTATGCACATAAGTTACAAGCAACTGGGAAAGTTTCATTGATTCTCTGGGCCAAACTGAGGCATGGCAATGGTATGCATACTTCAGTAGTAGATGCCAACCACACTGAAGGTCAAAGAGTACACAATACATCTAAGCAACAATGCCACTGTGATGCTCGTAGACACTGACCATATGTATACCACACTGACCATATCTTCTACTAACACCCAACTGAAACTTACTCACGATGGGCATCAAGATGGGAAGTAATTTTGATTCCATTCCCTCTTCTCCCTGACCACCATAACTGATGAAGTCAGCAAGTAAGAATGAATTCAGTTGTGTTGTCTAGGTCTGGATTTATAGAAATCATCGCACTTTTAGGCAACAACACAAGTTCATTATGGCTACAGTACAGAGAGTTTATGTGGGGAAGTAGTGGCATTCTCCTTTCATCCTACAGTCTAGAGATTGCTATTGAATGATGTTAAGGTGATCAGTTTCACTTTTTAGATGGTTCAGTGTAGAATGGAAACAGACCAGAATTGCGAATATCAGTCTGAAGACAATTGCAACTGTCTAGGTATAAGATGATGGGGGATGGGGCACCTGGGTGGCTCAGTGGGTTAAAGCCTCTGCCTTTGGCTCAGGTCATGATTGCAGGGTTTTGGGATTGAGCCACACATTGGGCTCTCTGCTCAGCAGGGAACCTGCTTCCTCCTCTCTCTCTGCCTGCCTCTCTGCCTACTTGTGATCTTTGTCAAATAAATAAATAAAATCTTAAAAAAAAACTTAAAAAAAAAAAAGATGATGGGGGAAATAACTGAGGCACTATGGACTGAACTATGTCCCTCCAAAAGTCGTATGTTGAAGTCCTGACCCTCAATATAATGGTATTTGGAGATGGGGACTTACAGGGTAATTAAGTCATGAAGGGAACCCTTGTGATGGGATTAGAGTGCTTACAGAGATTTTACTTTATTTATTTATTTGACAGACAGAGATCACAAGTAGGCAAAGAGGCAGGCAGAGAGAAAGGGAAGCAGGCTCCCGCTGAGCAGAGAGTCCAGGACCCTGAGATCATGACTCGAGCTGAAGGCAGAGGCTTAACCCACTGAGCCACCCAGGTGCCCCAGGATTAGAGTGCTTATAAAAGAGACAGGAGAGAACTATCTTTCTTTCATGTGAGGACACATCAAGAAGATGGCCATAGCAACCTAGGAAGAGAGCTTTCGTTAGGAGCTAAATAGGCCAGCATCCAGCCTGTGGTACTTTTCAGACTCTCGAAATGTGCGGAATAAATTTCCATTTTTTAAACCACCCAGTCAATGGTATTTTGTTATGGCAGCCCAAACTGACTACTATACCAGGCATAATCATGAAGAGAAAAAAAAAAAAAAAAAAAAAAAAGGAAGGCATCTTTGAGAGATATTTAGGAACCATACAGGACACAGGAGTTACATATCTGACTGTATTCCATATCAATTACATATTGGGAGAGTTGTTATGGTAATAAAAATACCAACATATACTGAGTGCTTAGTATGTTTCAGAGAGTGTACTAAAGGTTCTATATGAATCAACACTGAATCCTTCTAAAGCTCTATAAAGTTTATTATCATTATTATGTCTGCACTACATGAGAAGAGTGAGGACAACTAGCTGTGTTTTAGTACCAGCTGGAGAGCGGGCGGTCTTTCTCGGAAATGAGAAATTGAAGGAATAATTTACCAGACCCGATGGCTTCAAATTCTTTCTGGGAAATGGAGTCTAATAATTACTTTTATGGAATCAGTGTTTTCTAGGTTTAGTTTAATGTTTACACGTTATTTTTCTCAACGAAAGTTTTTTTTTTTTTTTTAAAGATTTTTATTTATTTGAGAGAGAGAACATGGAAGAGTGAGTGAGTGAGCATGAGCATGGGGATTGGGGGAGGACAGGAAGAGAGGGAGAAGCAGGCTTCCCACTGAGCAGGGAGCCCAAAATGGAGCTCAATCCTAGGACCCCAGGATCATGACGAGCTGAAGGCAGACACTTAACCAGCTGAGCCACCCAGGGGCCCCTCAGTGAAACTTTTTAAAAAAGTAATCTCTATACCTAATTTTTGGCTTGAACCCAGGACCCCAAGATTGAGAGTCATATGCTCTACCAAATGAAACTTCTGATAACAAAATGGCGGCGGGGGGGTGGGGGCGGGAGGAGCCGGAATAATGATTCCTGCTTCAGAGGATTCTTGTAAAAACTGAGATAATATATACAAAATGCTTAGCTCAGTGGCTAGCATATGGTGAGCCCTAATTGTCAGTGGTGCTGAGGGTAATGACCATGACCACCATGACAGAGTTCACACCTGCCACTTGTACATAGGTCAGCCCTTTACTCTTTCTTCCAATATCTTATCCATACTCATTGCTCTCTGCTCACCTAGAAAACAAATGTAAATTGAACAGTTTCATACTGAAATAGCCTTCACAGAGAACTTCCCTTGTCCTTATCAGTATCCAAAGAGACTGGTAAGGTACAAGGAGGTTCAATGAGGTAAAGACATTCAGCAAACTTGAGTTCTAGAAAGATTCAGCTCTGTTACAAATGACCAGTCCCTTTTTTTCTTTGGTTACATGTGTAAATCAGGAGTTGAAATAGAGATTTAAGCTTTCTCTCAATTCTACTATTTTATTTTTTTTCTTTTCTTTCTTTCTTTTTTTCAAGATTTTATTTATTTATTTGACAAAGAGGGAAAGCAGCAGCGGGAGTAGGAGAGGGAGAAGCAGGCTTCCTGCTCAGCAGGGAGTCCAATGTGGGATCGGATCACAGGACCCTGGGATCAGGACCTGAGCTGAAGGCAGACGCCTAAGGACTGAGCCATCCAGGAGCCCCTATTTTTTTTATTTTTTTATTTTTTTATTTGAATGTCCTAGGCCTTAGGAAACTGACTTCTGATATTACTGTTCTTAGAGTTTCTAAATGCTCCAGAAAACAAACATTCAGGGACTACACATCATCTTTCAGGTTCAGAGATTTCTAATTTGAATCTATAAAAAGACTGAGGTCATAGATATAAATCTAAGCCAAGGATGAGCATCTGTAAAGTTTCTTTAAATGTTCTGGATTTTCCCTACCACCACGGGCAAAATGTGGGAAGACTGAATTGTACTCACAAAGCTTGTTCAAGCTCAAGAGGAAGAGACTGTTCATTGTCTAGTGAGAAGCTCTGGGGTTTTCCTTAGGTCCCTAGGCATTGTTTTTTCATTTTCTTTTTAGCAGTGGGACTGGGAGTAGACTACAAACAAGCAGCCTGCTGCCAAGGACATGTGAAACCTGTTATATTGGTCATTCTGGATCCTATTCAAGCACATGCTGTTACTAGGTAAGATTACTTTTACTTCGCTTTAGTGGAAGCATCGACTTCACTTTAGGAAACAAAAATCCTACATTTTCCCCCCCGTTTTTATTTATAAGCCATGTCTGTTTCTGCAAGCAATAAAATTTGAAGTGACAATGGCATACTTAGAATTTTGATGTGAGAATCATAAGGATTCCAGAACCAGAGTGTTTCAGCTATTGATTACTATGTAATAAACCACTACAAAACCTAGTGGCTTAAGATAATTTATGACTTCTCACAGTCGTACAGTCCACGCTGGGCAGTTTTTCTGCTCTGTGTGGTGTCTCCTCAGGCTGGAACCTCCAAGAAGGTTTCTCCACTCACGTGTCTGGAATCAGAGCTGGGATGCCTGAAACAACTTGCCAAGCATGTCTATTCACATGGCCACTCCGCATGACTAGCTTGGGGTTCCTAACACCATGGTGGTCTCAGAGTAATTGGACTTGGTGGCGGATTTCCAAGAGAAAGGAAGCTGAAAGTGCTAGTCCTCTTAAAGCCTAGGCCCATTATGGGGCAGCCTCACTCGAATCATGTTATACGAGTCTGAGCAAGTCCAGATTTCAAGGGAGGGGAAAAAAAGACTCCACCGCTTTCTGTGGGGAGAAGCACACATGCAAAGGGAGGGGCCTTCTTTGGAGAACACAGCACAGAGTGTACTGCACTTGCCAGGACCTCTTTGCTTTTCTTCTTTTTCCTTTGGATTTCGCCGAGTTTGCTGAAACTCTTTTTGAAATTTTCAAAATGTCCAGGGAGAAAAAAGTCACTCAACTTTAGGGTACAAGGGATCATACATTATATACTCATTATAGCAAGTTTTCCATAATTTTCATAATTTTGATGCAATCTTTACTTACTTTACTGTTGTTATTCTCTCTCAATATGAGGAAATGGAGCCTCCGAAAAAAATGGAAGCATTCACCCTCAAATACGCTCCCAAGCAGAGAAGTGGTCGTGAGAGCAGTGGAGATTCCACACAACTCAGATTTATGCTGCCCACAGGTAGCTGGATCAAGCCACCATTACCTTTTTAGATAACATACTGACACATATGTGTGGGCTTTTATAAGAAAGGGATTTGTAATCAGCTACTTCCTCTTTTTATTCAAATTAATTTTCCTTCCCTGATCCATGAATCATTCCTCACATAGGAATTGGATGATGATTCAGAAAGAACCAGTAAATTCTAATGAGCCTAAAAAGAGAGACAAGCTTATCATTGCCAGAGATCAAAACCAAACCCTAAAATCATAGGCTTTGTTTAAAATGCTGTTTCAGACACTGAAATCTAGTTCAGGGAACATACCTTTTTCGTGAACCATCCTCCCCGCCCGCATGCCCCACTGAAGGGAGGAGGAGGCCAGTGAATCTCATGAGGAGCCAATGACCTTTGAAAATGTGGTTCACAGCAGCCTGACAGCTAAAGGGCCACAGAAGGCCAGATCACCGCCCCAGACCACACTCCGAAAGGAAGGGGTTGACAGTGGCCATCTTTGGGAGACTATAGCACAAGGGTGCATTTTATTCACGGGAAGCTCCTTCTGTGTCTCTCTCTTTCCCTTAGATTTCACTGAGTTTATCTGAACTCTGAAATTAAAGGCTAGCAGAACCAAAACAGTCACTCAAAATACAGAGGGTAAAGGGAATGGTACTTAGCAGTCATAACCACACATAGCAGTGTTGATAGAAGATTGCTCGTGTTGTCAGACACATCTAATCTGCATAGGAGTGATTCGTTTGGAGAATGGTTTTATAGAAATATGGAAGATTCCAGGCCGAACGAAATGATTGATGCAAACTCTCCATTTACTCAAAGAGGTCTGATGCTGGAGTTAACTAATCACGTCTGTTTACCAAACCTAAAACTCGAAGGTTAGTAAATAATCATAATCAACCCGGATACTTAAACACAAAATCCAGCTTGGCTATAAAGGAAGCTATGAACTGACCTTTCCTTCTCATAATGCACCTGACTCCTTGTTAAAAGTGATTTATAAACAAACAAAAAACCCTTGGCAATGTATGACCCCAAACACTCAAAACTTAAACATCATTTGGAAAACTAGGAAACTGTGCTTTTATAAGAAGAGGAGATTCACTTGCAGCTCCTCATTCATTACTTGAGAATCTACTTCTCATGATACCATCTACCTAAAAATGCTCATACAGTTAAAAAAAAATGCAAGGCACAATATAACTAAATTATAAACCATCTAAGCTGCCTTAGGGGGAAAAAAAAGGCTGCCTTTGTGTATGCTTGGAACCACAGAACCAAGTGGGATCGGCTTGAGCCTAATTAGAACCACCTTCCTTCTCAGGTATTAAATGTACATGGGGTGGGAAAACTGCAGGTTTCTCAGAGGAGAGTGGAGAACAGCTTGGGCACTGGTCTGCGTGTTGCCTCTGAAGCTGAGGGTCACGGAGAACTTGGTGGCCTGTGTTTCATTGTGGCATCTGAACTCTGGAGTGTGGGGGGGGGTGGCCACTTATAAACAATACAGAATATCAGAAGTGAAGAAAAGGGGTTTATTCTCCAGTTTTTCAAAAATACAGACATGGGAATTTTCAAAAGGTACTTTGTTTTTTGCTAATATACTGTACTTTCAGCATTCTCTCAACCCCCCCTTTTTATAATATAGGTATTTACTTTATGTGTAATTGTGTTAACTTTCGTTCAGGTCTGAAAAATTCTCAACCATCACGTCTTCCAATCTTCTTTTTCTCCACTCCCTATATATTTTTCTCCTGGCCATTTCTTCTCCTACCTCCTAGCTTAGTTTTGGCATGTTCTCTTTTTTGTATGTCACCTTGGTGATTTCTTCAGTCCTAGCATCAGATTCTAATTCATTCCTCGTCTCTGCTTCTCACCTGGGGTTTACCTCAAATATTAAGATATTTTAAAGTTTCAAAGAGTATATTTTTCAGTGTTAAGATTTCTGATATTTGCCTGTTTATATTTATTTTTGTTTCTTATGTTTCATTGTTTTTAGTGGATAAATATTTCTTTATATGGGGTTGTTAAACTTTTTCTGTAAATGGCCAGACATTAAGCATGTTGGGTTTTGCAGGCCACATGGTCTCAGGTGCAACAACACAGATTTAATTCTGTATTGTGAGAGCATAGAGTATATGTAAGCAAATGGGTGTGGCTCAGTTCCAAGAAAAATTTACTTACAAAAACAGGTCACGGCAGCCACTTTGGAAAACAGTGTGGCAGTGCCTCAAAATATTAAACACAGAGCTGGCATATGACCCAGCAATTCCCTTTCTAGGTATATACCTAAGAGAAATGAAAGCCCATGTTAATACAAAAACTTGCATACGAATGTCCATAGCAGCATTCTTTGTAATATCCAAAAGGTGAAAATGACCCAAAGGTCCATCAACTGATGAACAGATAAGCAAAATGTACTGTACACATACAGTGGAATATTATTTGTCAGTTAAAATAACAACAAAGTGCTGGTACCTGCTAAAATACATAGGAACTTTGAAAACATTATGCTAAGTGAAGGAAGCTGGACACAGAAGACCACATATTCTATGATCCAATTATTGGAAATGTGTAGAATAGACATATCTATAGAGACAGGAAGTTGATTAATGGTTACTTAGGGCCTAGGGAAGTGTAGGATGGGGAGCGCCTGCTAATGGGAAAGGGGTTTCTTTCTGAGGTGATGAAAACATTCTAAATAGCTTATGGTGACTGTCACATGATTACATAAATATACTAAAGACCACTGACCTGCACAATTTAAACAGATGACCTTTGCCTGTAAATGACACCTCAACGAAGCTGTTAAGGAAGAGATGGCAGGGGCAAACAGGTGAGCAGCCAGGAGGGCCACAGTCTGCGGATTCCAGCTCTGTATTTTCTAGGATCCTAACATACTTCTCAAAGTTATTTATAGTTTATTGTCTATTTAAATTCTTTTCTGGCTTAAATTCAGCTTTTTTTTTTTAAGATTTTATTTATTTATTTATTTGACAGCAAGAGATCACAAGTGAGCAGAAAGGCAGGCAGAGAGAGAGGGGGAAGCAGGCTCCCCGCTGAGCAGAGAGCCCGACGTGGGGCTCGATCCCAGGATCCTGGGATCATGACCTGAGCCGAAGGCAGAGACTTTAACCTACTGAGCCACCCAGGTGCCCCTAAATTTAGCGTTTTGATGACTGACTTTAAGGGCTGTTGGTTTTCCTCCAATGTTTGAGACTTCTTTATGGGAGCTAATCCTGAGTAGAAAGCATTTGTCTCTGGTTGTTCTCTTTGTCTGCTTACCTTTTTCTGTCAAATGTTTCATGGGCACCTCCGGTCAGCAATCGTGTTCCAAGAGAACTAGTTCGATGTCTTGGGCTTCCTGTCCCCATGGTGACATGTGATAGGATAGCAATTCAGTCCACAAACTCTAGAGAACTGAGCCCAGGGAACTGAGGAGATGCTTTGCCTCCATTCTCCCTGGACTTCCAAAGACCTTTAGCCAAGTGCAGGCTATGGTGCCAGGGCTTTCTCAGGCTTCTTTCATGCAGGTGCTACTGCCCTAGTCTCCCTGTCTTGGGTGAAAGCTTTCAGGTCCCAGTTCACCCCACGGCAGTTGAGCTACTCTGGCAGCCACTGGTTTGTGGACACAAAAAACACTGGGCCCATCATTTCAGTCCAGTTTACTACTTTGTGTTCCTGCTCTGTTTCTGAGCTACAGAGATGTCTACTTTAAAAAAAATATTTTCCCTTGGGATGTCTGTATGGCTGAGATGGTTAAGCTTCTACCTTAGGCTCAGGTCATGATCCCATGGTCCTGGCATCGAGTTCCACGTCAGGCTCCCTGCTCAGCGAAGAGTCTGCTTCTCCCTCTCTCTCTGTCTCTCTGCTTGTGCTCTCTCTCTCAAATGAATAAATAAAATTTTTAAGAAAAAAAATAAATAAAAAATACCTTCTCTTGTTCGATTGTCTCTTGACTCCTATGTAAAGGCTCCTGGGGGGCAGGGCAGAGGGCAATACACAGATCTACAGTGCCATCCTGACTGGACACTTCTCAAGGCAATGGAATTTTAGCAAAAAGATTCAAAAAGGGCATCAAATGCTCCTTGGTGGAGTAGACATGCTTTATCTTTTCTTTTTTTTCCTTCTAGCAATCTTGAATTTGAAATAAGTGGAGTATATTCAAATGGAGGTGTATTATAGTAGGTTGCAAATAAAATAGAAAATATGAGACCAGCAGTCAGAGGTGAACACATATTTTTGAGAATCTCAGAAGTCAAGAAAACAATTATAGCCCCAATGATAATAACGTTCAAAGCGATATCTATAAACAGATCAACGAAATAAATACTCTAATTTTTACTTTTGATGACTCCTCTTCTTTTCAATGCTATATATTTAGCTTAAGGATACAGACCTATATGATTTTTATGGTACATCTGTGATTAATTTATTCATTTATTATATGAACTATTAACAATAATTAATATTAACAAGTATTAACTATGCTCCTGCTAGCCACTGAGTACTCTAAAAGGCCATGATGATACAGTGATGAATCATAAATGGCCCTTACCCTCCAAGAATTCCAAATTTATTAATGAAATCAACCGCACACACCAAAAGAAGTCACCATTTCATTCTAAGATAAGTGCTATAATGGCTGTAGGGAAAAAGTGCCTCAAAGGCATAGATGAGGAAATAGGCAGTTCTTACTTGGTGTGGTTCAGTGAAGAGGCAATTGTAATTCAGAGAAGAGGTAGCACATTGGGAACTTTCAGAATTTCTATGGAAGACTGAGTAGTACTTTGTTGGAAAGGGAGGTCTAGGGGAATTAACTTGTGCTTAAACCATTTTGACTTAGATTATGGGTGTATTTTGGACAGCTGTGGGGAGTGAATGGAGATTATGAGAGGGCAATAAAACCCCTCCACCTCTCTCTCATCCACAGTTCCCCACATTATTTACTAAACACACAGATTTTTATTAACTAAAAATGAAGAGTTCAAAGTAGAGTTCTCCTTACATGAGCAAAGAGGGTGGGATCAGGTAATTTTAGGAAAGAGTAAATACATGGCATGGTCAGAATGCAGAATAACTAGTAACTGACTTGGGGATGAAAAGACGGCCTGGGTGGGTGGACAGTAGGGGCTCCTGCATTGTAGGCCAAAGAGACTGGCTTTTTTCTCAGGCAATGAGAGAGAACCTGAATGGCTGTAATGCTGAAGAGAGGGAATCCACTTTACATTGGTGAAATACAGACATCTGAGAACATGAGATGGAGAAGAAAAAGACTAGAACTAGTGACCACTCAAGGAAATACTATAAGAGTCCAAGTGTGAAATACTGACTATTAGACTAAATCGTCATGGGAATGGGGGAATTAGAAATATAATAATTTTATTTGAAAAG
Source organism: Mustela putorius furo (assembly GCF_011764305.1). Taxonomy (NCBI): domain Eukaryota; kingdom Metazoa; phylum Chordata; class Mammalia; order Carnivora; family Mustelidae; genus Mustela; species Mustela putorius. The sequence continues at coordinate 12,654,163 of NW_025422471.1, forward strand.
CTATGATAGAATAATACTGCTATTAATATTTCATGGCAAGAGGTTTCCTTAGTTGGGAAACAAGTGCTGAAGCTTTTAGCATTATGTTTAATGCTTGAGGGCTATGTTTTTCAGATAATTGGAGTATTATTATCTACTATATCTATGATGGAGAATATCCAAAAGGTGATTTAGCCATGAAGAAGAATTAATTCATTACATTAGGCCCTTATGTTTCACTTTAAAAAACATGCAAACACTAGCATTTTCTTTAAACTTTTTTTTTTTTTTTTTTAGATTTTATTTATTTGACAGACAGAGATCACAAATAGGCAGAGAGAGACAAGGAAGCAGGCTCCCCGCTGAGCAGAGAGCCCTACGCGGGGCTCGATCCCAGGCGCCCAAACACTAGCATTTTTATATTATACAGAGAAGAGAAGAAATCTTATCATTTGGGGAAAGAAACAAACCTTCTGTTCAAAAAAGGCATGTATAAATGAATCCCAGGGGGCACCTGGGTGGCTCAGTGGGTTAAAGCCTCTGCCTTAGGCTCTGGTCATGATCCCAGGGTCCTGGGATCAAGCCCCAAGTCAGGCTCTCTGCTCTGTGGGGAGCCTGCTTCCTCCTCTCTCTGCCTGCCTCTCTGCCCACTTGTGATCTCTGTCAAATAAATAAATAAGTCTTAAAAAAAAAAAGAATCCCAAGTTGAATAAAAGCACAGCTTTTGGATAAATGCTATGTCCCATGAAAAAGTAGGATTTCTACATTGAATATTGTTTCTTTATTTTAAAGAATTTAAGATTAATTATAACTTTAAATAATATTTCTGCTCACATAATGACTGCATGCTTAAATGGGAAGGAAGAGAGAAGAGCTGGTAGATACAGCTGTCCTGCAAACTGGCCTACAAACTAATGTCAAAAAGTCCCTTCTCTTTACCTCGTGAGGAAAATCCTTTCCCGTGTTCCCTGACCCACATTGGAAGCTAGAAGGCACTTCATACAGTAGAGGTGACAATATCTTATTATTTTCTTATCCTGTGACAATATCTATTGAGCTGATGATAATGTATTAAACACTATTCAAAGGACTTCATATATGGTATCCTGCTTAAACTTTGAAAAGCTCTGAAAATGTGAAAATCTCTCTCACACATTTGGCTTTAGATCTATAAAAACTTAGAGGAGAGGAGACTTCTTCATGGGCCTGAGGGGTCCCCAGCCCTAGCTCACAAGATTCTCTCTGATGTCCCTGTCACTCACACCATTTTAAATTTTTTTTTTTAAGATTTTATTTACTTATTTGACAGACAGAGAACACAAGTAGACAGAGAGGCAGGCAGAGAGAAAGAGAGAGAGGGAAGCATTCTCCCTGCTGAGCAGAGAGCCCGATGCGGGACTCGATCCCAGGATGCTGGGATCATGACCTGAGCCGAAGGCAGCGGCTTAACCCACGGAGCCACCCAGGCGCCCCCACTCACACCATTTTAGAGGGAATTTTCTCCATGCAGGTGTGTGGTTATTGTTCCTCGTTAAGAAAATTCCTGAGAGACTCTAATCTAACAACAACAACAAGAAAGAATCAGATCATAAAAACCTATGTTAAGTATGATTCAAAGGGAAAAAATGAGCTGCACTGAAAGCCAATTTGAGTTGGAAAGACTTGCACTCTTAAGTAACCAGACATGTGTAGCCAGTTATGAAGCTCTCCAATCACATATGTTTTTAAACATCTGTCAGCACAATCAGAACTCCACATGCAAACCACGGCACTCGTGAGCGTTAGGGAGGGTTGTCTGTGATGAAGTCTCAGAAGCTGAGAGAAATGAATAGATTTCACAGGCTGAACACAGGTTGTTCTTGCTTGACTTGAAAGCCTGGGGAAGCAGCTCCCAAGGCTGTGAGGCATTTACTTGAACATTAATATCTTAAGGACAAAACTGGAACTGGCAATAAAATCTATGAAGTCCTGAAGAAAGAGACATGTCAGAAAGTGCCAAGGAGTGGGGAAACTAGGGAGCCATAGCTTAACTTATGGTTTCAGAGCTGGAAGTGGAGTCTAACTTTTCTTCCTCTCTCCCTTCCTCCCTCTTTTTCTTCCATCTTTCCTTCCTTCCTCTTTCTTTCTCTCTTTCTCAATTATTCAGTGACACTTTCCCACCATTAAAAAGTTCCCATCTCCAAAGTGCAAATAGGGTTCATTCCAAACCTGCAGCATTTGTTCTTCCTCTGAAGACATCATCATACGCTTTCCACTGTGGCTTCACCTGGTAGGCATGGATGAACACCACAAACACCACCACAAGGCACATTAAAGGAACAAGGGCTGCCGTGAACAGAGCGGCGTAGATGTTCGGGATGAAACACCTGGAAGAGAGAAGAGGCGATGAGATAAATCAGACGACTTCTTTATAAATGCTTTTATATTTGGAATGTGTTATATCATCACTTTATACTAGCTCTCTGGGTTGAAATGTCGGCAAAAGCCAATTTTTGGATGCTAGATTGAAGCTTTGTTTGAGTAGAGGCAACACGATTAAATCTAACCCACTGCTTCACAAAGTTGGTTCTAATGGAACATGCATATCCTGAGGTGCTCAGAAAACTTTAACAGAGGTTATGGCAAAATAAGTTTGAGAAGTGCATGTACGCTTTTCTAGCTCTATCTTGTTGGCCTAATAGACCAAGATCTCATTGAGCACTGCATAAAAGGCAGCATTGTTTAAAGGCAAATTTGAGGATTCCTACGGCTCATTCTGTCATTTCCATAATCTTGTTTTTTGAGTGAAAGACAGTTTTGTCATTTCTAAGTTATACATTTTTTTTAAATTTTTAATTTTTTATAAACATATTTTTATTCCCAGGGATACAGGTCTATGAATCACCAGGTTTACACACTTCACAGCACTCACCAAAGCACATACCCTCCCCAATGTCCATAATCCCACCCCCTTCTCCCAAACTCCCTCCCCCCAGCAACCCTCAGTTCTAAGTTACACATTTTTTTTTTAAAGATTTTATTTATCTGAGAGAGAAAGTGAGAGTGAGAGAAGGAGCAAGGGAAGGGACAGAAGGAGAGAGAGAAGCAGACTCCCTGCTGAGCAGGGACCCCCCCCCCCCAACTCGGGATTTGATCCTAGGACTCCAGGATCGTGACCAGAGCCAAAGGCAGACACCCAACTCACTGAGCCACCTAGGTGCCTGTAAGTTACATATTTTCCCAAGATCCATTAATTCTCTTGAAAATGATAACTTTCCCTTTGGAAGTTCTACTACACAACTGTATCTATGATTACCGGGGGTTTATTTAGATCAATGAGGTTCAAGGTAAACTCACATTATTTATTTTGGTAACAATGAAATTCCATGGAAAATGGTTTCAGGGATGTACCTGGAAATTTTTACTCAGTCAGAAAATCCTCTTGTTCTTTACATAAGAAATATAAAAAATGTCAAAAAATGTCAAAATGAAGGACCATTAAATAGGCTCAATATCTAAAACTGTGTTTTTGAAGTATTACAAAGAACACACCTCCTACAACTTATAATAATATAATAGTTCTAATTACAAGAAATCTTTTTTTTATTACAAGAAATCTTAATAATAGGGAGCGACTCCTGTCAAATATCTTTTCCTCACTTTTCCCTTTTTAATATCTATAAACCTAAGATAACAATAAAGCCAAAAATAATGGATTCTGAAGAAAACCCAAGGAAAAAGTATAAACTATTTAGAAGGAAACCTCAAAATTCAAACTACGGGTAATCAGGAGAAACAGCCATTCTAGCAACTGAGAAAAGCAGTGCTTCAATTTCATATTTAAAAAGAGATACATTGTAGACCTTCCTCAGGTATTATTTTTAATTAACATGACCTGGCAAATGTATTCCTCAAGTAAACAAGACACATTTCAAGAGATATTTCAATACACATTCTGCATCTGCAAAGAGATGTCAGAATGATGAATATCCTGGCTTTTAGAATTTAATTTGGACAGTACAAAGCCTGAATCATCCCTGTACTCTCATCTGTATGCCAGAAGACCTGTATCTTCCAGGTAAAAGGCATATGATTAACTAGAACAGGCAAACATTAATGGCTTTGATCTTGAATATATTTCTGCACTAAAAATAGCAATCACGTTGGCTACTCATTTTCTGTATACTGACCTAAAACAATTGTTTTCATCTGAATTACAGATTCACAGGCAGATCTGGCCGAAAGTGGCTTAGACCAACGCGGACACTGACAAAGGAACTCACACAGGCTTCTGTGCTTTATTATTACCTTCAAAAATGTGATCACAATTCAACTTCAGTCTGTAAAATGGGGTTACTGAATCTATTATGACCTGCTCAGGGATTAATTAACATATCGTACCAAGTGCTTTGGCATAGGCTTGACCCTTCAACATCTACATTTCTCAGGGGCTGACCACGTTTGGTTCTCATGTCACTATTTGAAGGGCTTTCCTAAAAACTTTCCTTTACTTTAGAAAACAACCCTTGAAAGCAGAACCCCAACAAATAGCACACCAACCTAGGTGAAAAAAAAAAAGAGGCAAAGTGAACCCGTAGGAAGTTAGAAGTGACCAGTGGCTCTTGGAAAGAGAAGGGAATCCTTTAAGTGCCACAGCTCTTATAAACCTCCTTTGCAATTCTCCCTGCTTGTACGATGACTTAGTCATGTTGGCCCATTCTTTCAGAGAAGGGTAAGGAAAATTACCCAATTCTGAGGTGATCCATTTTCTCCCATTTCTTCGGAGCTGCACAAGTCATGGCATCTCCCACGTACTGGGCTGCTGAGAGTGCCCGAAGTTTGTCCTTCACATGGTCAACGTGGAGCCAGATCACTGATGAAGAGGGCTTTGGCCGCACAGCATGCCTGGTCCTGGAGGCAGCCCCTCCTGCCCCTCTCCCCCATTATAGCACTGCTCTCCGCATGGTCCTGCCTGCGCCAACTCCTGTGTAGCTGTGACTCCATGCCAGTCTTTCTCCAACAAAAAAGGATCTGCTGTACGTACGTACATACTACCTCTCTTAGGAACCAGGAAGCCAGACAACTCTTCTACAAATGCTACCAAATGAGGCAGTTGCAAATGAGATAGGGCTAAAAGGGTAACCGACCAGTGCAGGTAGCAATCAGGGCTTCCACACACCCAGGACCCCATCCAAGGAAAGCAGGTGGAGAAGGCGGTGTCATTCCACATCCTCAAATTATATTTCATACAGGAACACCTTCTTTTAAATTCTCCTTATTTGTTTTTTCCTTGAAAGCTAATAGATATTACTTGACTTTTCTGATAAATATTGTCTGAATGGGGTTTCTACTGGTATAGACTAACACTTCTGACATAGGGGGGCTCCTGGGTGGCTCAGTTGGTTAAGCATCTATCTTCGGCTCAGGTCATGATCTCGGGGTCCTGGAATCGAGCCTCGCTTCGGGCTCCCTGCTCAGCGGAGAGTCCGCTTCTCCCTCTCCCTCTGCCGGCTTGTGCTCTCTCTCTATCTCTCTGTCAAATAAATAAAATCTTGGGGGAAACAGGGACAAAATGATATATTAAACAAACAAACCCAAAGCTTCTGACATAGGTTTAAAACTGCCCAAGATAAATGAAGTATATTCTACCCTTAAAAGAAAAGACAAAGCACAACAACAATGAATACGACAACAAGAAAAGAAAAAACACAAGCCTCACCAACCAGAATTTCTTTCAGTCCCATCGAATAAGATTATATAGTAGTACATCCAGGGCGTTTGAGGATGAGATCATATGAATGTGATGTGTGCAGTTAGGAAACTGTGACTATCACGTTAGAAATAGTTTCTGGAAAAAAAGTTGGGAACAAATTCTCGGAAAAAAAGGAATGTAGTGTAAGAACTGAAGAGACTGAATGCTCTGGGCACACAAGAGCTGGGCAGGGGGGGCAGCTGATTAACGCCCTGGCAGCTACTGTTTCAACAACAACAGGTCTGGCCATCCCCAGAGAAATGAGACAAAGGCCATGTGGCTCTGCTTTCTCAGAAAGGGTGAGGAGAATGTGCTTCTTGTCATTACCAGCTCACCCAGCTTCAAAGTATTCTGGTGACCCTTTTCTCTTTTGGGGTTGATTTCTGGATTTTTGTAATCACACGATGAACTTTGGCTGTTTCCTTTTAAACTTTCATGGGTAAATCTCCTTTCTTCTTCTTCTTATATATTTTTTCTCTTTCTTATTATAACCCACAGATAATATAATTCATTTTAAAATCTCATCAGAACGTCTTCCTTTTCTGTTTTTGGCCAGATGATATAAGAAGATGCTGTTTCACTATCTTCTCTGTTTCCCCTTTCAGTCTACTCTTAGAGCATTCACAACACTTTATGTCACTTTCTTTCTTTTTTTTAAAATATTTTATTTATTTATTTGACAGACAGATCACAAGTAGGCAGAGAGGCAGGCAGAGAGAGGAGGAAGCAGGCTCCCCACTGAGCAGAGAGCCCGATGCGGGGCTCGATCCCAGGACCCTGGGATCATGACCTGAGCCGAAGGCAGAGGCTTTAACCCACTGAGCCACCCAGGCACCCCTATGTCACTTTCTAATTTAGTAAGATTATTACCTCCCCTAGGTAGCACTTTGTACTTACTGAAGTGTGTTCACTTGCATTACCTAGCTTGGCATTAAAAAAAAAAAAAAATCAATCATGTGGGTGGCATGGGGTATTTCAGTTTCTTTTTTCCTGTATGAAGCCAGCATAAGAAGGAACTCAGAAGCAAAGACGTCCAGGAGAGACATAAGCTCCCCTCACAACTGCTGAAAATACTGGGAAAGATGCTGGGAACTCCTTGTATGTGAGACTATGATTTGAGTCCATCTAAATTATATTTTATCTTTTTTTTTTAATGTATTTTTTTTATTAATTTTTTTATTTTTTATAAACATATATTTTTATCCCCAGGGGTACAGGTCTGTGAATCACCAGGTTTACACACTTCACAGCACTCACCAAAGCACATACCCTCCCCAATGTCCATAATCCCACCCCCTTCTCCCAACCCCCCTCCCCCCAGCAACCCTCAGTTTGTTCTGTGAGATTAAGAGTCACTTATGGTTTGTCTCCCTCCCAATTCCATCTTGTTTCATTGATTCTTCTCTAAATTATATTTTAAAGAACAAGTTGACCCTGGGAAACTGTAGGACTTGAAATCCAGGGTAACATCTGGATGACATAGGTAATAAAAAAAGGACTAGCTAATGAAAAAATAATACAGGTGAGCCTTAAAAAATGCAGGGGTGAGTGGCGCTGACCCCCTGTTCCAGTCAAAAATCCACCTCTAGGGGGGCCTGGCTGGCTTAGTCAATAGTGCCTATGACTTTTTTTTTTTTTCCGCCTATGACTTTTTATGTCAGGGTTGTGAGTTCAAGTCCCATGTTGGGCATAGAGACTACCTAATTAAACAAATTTTTTTAAAATTCATGCAAAATTTTTGGCTCTCCCAAAACGTAACTACTGATAGCCTACTGGTGACTGGAAGCCTTACTGATAAATATAAATGGTTGATTAAAACATACTTTGTATGTGATATGTATTCTACACTCTACAGTTGGATTAATGTAAGCTAGAAAAAAGAAAATGTTACTAAGAAAACCATAAGGAAGAGAAAATACATTTATAGTATTATTGTTATTTATTTTTTTAAAAAGCCATATATAAGGGAATCCACGCATTTCAAACTGTGTGGTTCAAGGGTCAACACTAAATGTTTGTTTCCAAAGTCTTCTTTGTAACTACTTTTCCTCAATAAGACGATGTAACAGTTGACTCTGAGGCTCATGTGCCAACTTCCCACAGGTAAGTCTCCTTAAGATTTCCTGAATGATGGCACTTAACATCCAAAATTTGTTGCTTCAACCAACTTTTTCTTTTTGAAACTCCTGGTGATATGCTACTTTATTTGAGGTTAAAGGAGATGGTTTGTCAGTTTCACCCTAGAAATTATTTAATGTATGATGAATCAAAAAAGGTTCATTTACTGCAAATTGGTTTCTACTTTGTATGGAAAGTACAGCGGCACCTGGGTGGCCCAGTCAGTTAAGTGTCCGACTCTTGACTTCCACTCAGGTCTTGATCTTAGGGTTGTGAAATCGTGAAACAGCCCAGTGTTGATATTAGGCTCTGAGCTCGGCATGGAGTCTGCTTGAGATTCTCTTTCCCCCTCTCTCTTCCTATCCCCCCACTTGCTTTCTCTCAAATAAATAAATAAATCTTAAGAAAAAATGTGTAATATATCTGTTTATTGGCCCTGGTCAAAGAATACAGATGTTATTCATTATGTAGATGCTTATCATTTATAAATGAAATCTAAGCCAATATTTGTGATTTCAATATTCCCTTCTATGTATGTCCAATTTACTTTCTTTACAGAGATGATATTATTATTTAACACAGATTTCTTATTCACCTATGCATTTGTGTGTATGCGTGTGAGTATGAATTTATTTGTATATATGTATGTATTTCCCGTCTCATCCAACATGGCTGGAGAGGTTTAGAGAAACACTTCAAACATGTTAATTTTTCCTACTGAATAAATTTATGATGACATCAGAGAGAAGAGAAAAATAACAGTTTGGATTTAACTAGCTGCAAGCAGGAAAATATTTTTTTCTTTCTGTCCTTCTATTGCAGTGTGTATAGCATTTTTCATACCAGGGGAAATCAACTGAATTCATTCATTCATTCATTTACTCATTCAGTCATTTATTTATAAGCCTAGTGTGGAACCCAATTCAGGGCTTGAACTCAAAACCCTGAGATCAAGACGTGAGCTAAGATCAAGAGTCCGACACTTAACTGACTAAGCCACCCAGGTGCTCTTGACTGAATTCTTAAACTGAATGTTCCTTGAAGTTTAAACTTTATTTATTTTTTAAATAAAGATTTCATTTATTTATTTGACAGAGAGAGACAGCAAGAGAAGGAATACAAGCAGTGGGAGTGGAGAAGCAGGCCACCTCCTGAGCAGGGAACCCGACATGAGGCTCGATCTGAGGACCCTGGGATCATGACCTAAGCTGATGGTAGGTGCTTAATGACTGAGCAACCCAGGCACTCTGAAGTTTAAACTTTAAACAAAAACACTATTAAGATTAAATTGCAGATAAGCCCCACAAAGTGAAACTGCACATTAGGGTAATGTATGGACTTAGAGAAGAAGGAGAGGAACAAAGTATTTTCCTAGAGTGAATTAGCTAGATGATGAAAACTATCTTAAATATTACTGCTACTATTCCTAATTCTACCAGCATTACTCATAATACTGGCAGTGATCATTTATTATGTGTCAGACATTTATGATATGCATTATCAATATAAACATCCCAACAATGTCACTAGCCTCATTGTATATGTGGAAAAATGACATCTAAATAATAGAAGGTCAAAGAGCTAGCAGCACAAACAGGCTCATTTATCCTCACTACTACCCCTACAATTCTAAAATTATTTCCACCATTCCAGTAAAGACGTATTAGAGTTAGTGGTAAACATGCCAGTGTCCTCCTTGAGGATAGGAACTGTAATTTTTTTAAAAAAGACTTTATGTATTTATTTATTTGACAGACAAAGATCCCCGCTGAGCATAGAGCCTGATGCAGGGCTCGATCCCAGGACCCCAAGATCATGATCTGAGCCGACGGCAGAGGCTTAACCCAATGAGCCACCCAAGTGCCCCACGAACTGTAATATTTTATTACATTCCTCCTGAAGAAATGTCTATTGCATAATCAGACCCTTAAGAAATGTTTATTGATGTAACTGATTTTTAGCACTTTTTAAAAATCACTCAAAAAAAAAGGCAGGCACACACAAACAGACAATCCTGCATTTCATGTGTGCCTAGTTCAATAACAACCCAAGTAACGTTTGAATATCTATGACATACTAGGTACAGTGTTGGATGTGGAAGAGCACATAAGGATGCCTGGGGATGGTGCTTCCCATCCAGATGATTGCATTTATAAGTGCATAGCACTTTGGAATCTAGTCTTCTACTCAAAGTGTTGCTCCTTTATCAGTAGCAGTAGCAGCATGACCCAAGAACTTGTTAAAAATACAGAATCTCACATCCCCATGACGGAGCTCCTGAAACTGCATTTTAACAAGATCCCCAGGTATTTCATGTGCACACTGGAAGTTTGAGAAGCACTGCTCTAGTGCACTCATGGGACATAAAGTAGCTTGATGTAATTAACAAATTAATCCTTACAACTCTTTGGCAGTGAAGCCAAGGGATTATGTAATCCCCAGGAGAATCAGACCCTGAGAATTCATAGCACATGGTAGTCACAGTAGCCTGAAGAACCAGACAGAAAGAAAAGCGGCAGGAAGCAAAAAAGAAGCCTGGAGTTAGTAACCTAAGCTTTCTGATCAGAGGACAGGAGAGAGCTAGCAAATCACAGGAGAATGGACACAACAGGTCTGCAGATGGGTCGAGGGAAAGGAGAAGGGGAGTGCTTGGGGCCATGGTGGGTGTGGATGGGAGGCAAATATCCAGTCTTGCTGCATCGAGAAACCCATGCAGGAACAGGTTTCTGTGAAGCGTGAGTGTGACTATGCTCCACAACTGCCCACACTACTCAAGGTTTCCGGAAAAGGTGAGCCCCTGTGCCATGCACCTCTATCCCCACACCCTCGCCTCAGATGATACCTTTGAGGTAGATACCTGACCCAGAGGCAGCCGTTCTTCTGGGTTGCCCCTCATTAATAACTTGGTGCTTCTGCTCCAGAAGTGGAGCTGAGCCAATCAACTTTCTGCTCTTAAGAATCTGACATGGAGGGGCACCTGGATGGCTCAGTGGGTTAAAGCTTCTGCCTTCGGCTTAGGACATGATCCCAGGGTCCTGGGATGGAGCCCCGCATTGGGCTCTCTGCTCAGCAGGGAGCCTGCTTCCTCCTCTCTCTCTCTCTGCCTGCCTCTCTGCCTACTTGATCTCTCTCTGTCAAATAAATAAATAAAATCTTAAAAAAAAAGAATCTGACATGGATAGTTGCCAGTTACTGGCGGGCACTAGAGCCAATGTACATTCAAGGCGGACATCCATACTGCAGTATATGCACAATGGATACACAGAAGAAAGAGACAGACGGGAGAGAAGGAAGGGTTAGAGGAACATCCAGGTACTCAGAACCAGAAGCGAGAGGCTCTGTGGTCCCTGATAGATGAAGAGTATGGTCTTGGTTTCCAGCATTCTAATTTCAGATTCTCTGAGGACCAACTCACCTCATTAACAGCTTTTGAAATTCCATGAGAATGCTTGAGGCTGTCTACACCTCCACTCTCTTTAAGTAGCTTTAGTGGTTTTTTTACATGCAATATAATAGCCACAGTTAAAACACAGAAGTGAGTGAGTGATAGGGAAAGAGGGAGTGAGTAAACACTATAGTTTAAAGCAATGTTGTTCTTCAAAAAAAAAAAAAAAAAAATTTGTGTATTTATTTGGCAGAGAGAGAGAGAGAGACACTGAGACACAAGCAGGGGGATCATGACCTGAGCCGAAGGTAGATGCTTAACCAACTGAGCCACCAGGGGCCCCAAAGCACTGTTGCTTCTGTAGATACAGCAGGAGACCACTGCCATGTCTACCGGTTTCAGAGTTCATGCTACACCATGGTTAGTGTTGCTATCTAACTTGATATATTGATTACTGCCTTTGAAGAAGCCAAAGGACCAACAAATAACAATCAGTCTCACTTTTTAGTACTTAAAAGGTATCTCTCTGCTTATATTATTTGAAAAGCTTGAGCAAAGAACAACAAAGACCTCTAGGAGCAATACTGTTTTATGTACTTCAAAAAGAGCAGATACTTGAATTCCTCAAGTATTAAACTGTCTAAAATTTCCAGTCAGATATATACCCCCCCAAAAGCCTTTTATTATATATAATTAACTCTTGCTGAATGAGGCAGTTGCCCACATCCCTAGCTCATTAAAAAGGTAATATATATTTCCACATAGATTCCAAAGATGAAGTGTAGTCTCAAAGCATTAACAAAGGTTAGAGATGGTTGATGAAAAACATTCCGAAAATCACAATTCTGCAGATGACCTTGTCTTTTTCTCTTTTGTTTTTCCAAGAAACTCAAGTCTGAGCAGTCTGTTCCCTGAACAACTTGGAGCTACTGTTGAAATCAGCCTATTGGCCATTGCTTACTGACTTTGTTCAGTAGGTTCCAGTGAATCTAGCCCTTTCAGAATTTAATCAGAATAAGGTCAGGCTGACTTGTTATTTTTTGCATGTACTAATGCTCTGTTCTTATAAAACAAAATTGTTTGGTACTTGAAAACGTCATTGTCCTGGTACATTCAGAGGTGTCCTGCTCTTACCTATTACTCACCCAGCCTCTGAATGGATGGCTAAAAAGTTTTTTCCTGACTAATCATATCACCTTCTTGTACCTGAAGACAGTAAATTATAAGTTTTTCTACATTTATAAAAAAAATAGATCTGGGGCACCTGAGTGGCTCAACGGGTTAAGCCTCTCCCTTCGGCTCAGGTCATGATCTCAGAGTCCTGAGATCGAGCCCCACGTCAGGCTCTCTGCTCAGCGGGAAGCCTGCTTCCTCCTCTCCCTCTCTGCCTGGCTCTCTGCCTACTTGTGATCTCTGTCAAATAAATAAATAGAATCTTTAAAACAAAATAGATCTATAGAGGTGACCATGGGAATACAAGATTGATGTCCAAATTTTTTTGTGTTTTTGCGCCCCCAACCTCCATTTTACTTCATGCTTGCACCTGTGGGCAGAGAGCCTTGGAGTGTCAACTGCAGGAGGAGAGTGGCTTCAGGTGAGGCTGATCCCTCATCATAGGCAGGAGGCAGTACTTTCCATCTTAGGTCAAAATTGCAAAAGCAGTTTTCATTTTTTTGCATTTTAAATCTGAGATTTCATAAACTCAAAACAGTAATAGTTTAGAAGAGATTAGGGGCTATGTGTCATGTTATCATAAATATTACTTCCTTTTCTTGATGAAGACTTTGTTGGCTTTCATGTGTTCCTTCCCCCAAATACTCTTGCAAAACACTTGAAAATGTTTCATTAGAGCCCATGAAAAATATAAGAAAAGTAGAAATGTAGGTCTCTGCTGGCAAGAGTGTCACTGTAACTACTCTAGTGATGATACAGCTATTTTAAGGGTTAATAAATTCTGACAGCAAAGGTGATGGTTTCTCCAGAGTGCAAAAATCACTTGGTAGAAGGCTAATCCAACGTTTATTTTATTTTATTTTTTAAAAAGATTTTATATATTTATTTTAAAGAAAGAGAGAGTGCGTGGATGCAAGAGTATGAGCGGGGGCAGAGGGCAGAGGGAGAGAGAGAAGTAGACTCTCTGCTGAGTGCAGGACCTGATTTCACACACAGAGCCCAAATCAAGAGTTCAATGCCTAACCACCAAGCCACCCACGATACCACCCCGATAATTCAATTTATGGTCAATCATATTTTATTGATCAGTCGCCACATTACATTGTCCTGGAGATTAGGTCCACAGATTGCTCCGACTTTATGTGAAAGTCACAAATTCTCCAAGAGAAGATTTCTAGAGCATTCCCTGCCAATGTGCATGCTCAATTCTACCTGCACCTTGCATTACCTATAGTCACATCAATATTTACAGCACACTGCAATAAGTGATGTTCCTAAATGCTGACATCGAGTCACTAAGACATTGTTAAGTGAATACTGTTTAAAATATACCATACACTTCCTTGCGCTACTAGTAAAATTTTAATCTTAAAATCCTGAAAACAACAGGGGTAAATTTTAACTATTGAGAAAACAAGGAAAATGTGACTAGTTGAGGTGATATGTCAGAGCATTTTAAGGTCATTATTTCAGGTTGTACAAAACATAGTTATGCCTTATCTCCAACACTTAGCTCTCTTGCTGAGCTCATTTCAATTCTGATATCCTGAATTTCTCACTCAGCAAATATTTACAGGTGTTGATCTTCAAAGTAATCGGTTAGCACATCAAAGATGTGTTTTAGATATCTAACCCTTAATACGTTCATGTGCAGTGGTTGCTAGAGCTGTTCTATAACATCACTGTTAATTAGTATTTGTCGAGTGTTTTTAAATGTTCTGCAATATGACAGTTATAGCTGGAAACATAAGAAGTATAAAAGGCATAACTCATTTCCTGAAGAATCTTGGAGCAAAAAAAGAAAATGTAACAATAAGAGATTTTTTTTAAAAGATTTTATTTTTATTTATCAGAGAGAGAGAGGGAGAGAGAGCAAGCACAGGCAGACAGAATGGCAGGCAGAGGCAGAGGGAGAAGCAGGCTCCCTGCCGAGCAAGGAGCCTGATGTGGGACTCGATCCCAGGACACATGATCCCAGGATCATGACCTGACCGAAGGCAGCTGCTTAACCCACTGAGCCACCCAGGCGTCCCACAATAAGAGATTATTATAAAATCCCATAATGCATTACCAACATGTGAGGGATACCTAATAAATGTTTAAAAGGGTAAGAAATATGGGCCACAATACCTGGGGGAAATGAGATAGAGTTCAGGGATTAGTTTCAGAAAAGGAAAGTAAAACTGGAAGTAAAGGATATGGAGGCCAAAATTTCATCCACTCTATGGGAAATCCCGGGTTTTGAAGGGGAAATGACACATTTCACTTTCCTTGAAGCTTGGATATCTGAAGGATTAGGTTATATAGCTATAGAAGCAAAACTGAAAAGTCCCACGTTGTAAAGCTCTGAACTTGACACCAGATAAAGTGATCTCCTTTATGATTTATGTAAAGAAGTTTTTTCCTCAAAAGACAATAAATGATGCTGCTATTGAAGGTCTAAGTGTGGGAGGATGAAGAGAGTAGGTGGAAGCCTCTTATTGGATTAGGGTAACACTGTCTACAAAAAAAGAATGTACTTTTTAGGGGGCTCTGGAAAGCCCCAAAAGGCTCTGAAATCAGACTATTTGAGCCACTCCTAGGTATACCGTTTATTGTCTGTGAACTGGGCCAATATTGAGCAGCTCCATATC
Source organism: Mustela putorius furo (assembly GCF_011764305.1). Taxonomy (NCBI): domain Eukaryota; kingdom Metazoa; phylum Chordata; class Mammalia; order Carnivora; family Mustelidae; genus Mustela; species Mustela putorius. The sequence goes on from NW_025422471.1 coordinate 12,669,182, forward strand.
TCAGTTTCCTAACAAGTAAAATAGAATAATAGCATCTCCCTCATAGGAGTGGAGTAAGAACTCAATGATTTAATCCATGTAAAGACCTTGGATCAAAGCCTGGCATGCTGTAAGGTGCACAATAGTATATAGTTCTCATTATTATTATCATCATTTATTACTAAGCCCCAAATCCTCATGTGTAAGACTTAACCTGCACTTGATGAAAAAGAAGATTCCAAATAGTAGGGAGCAAAGTGTAATATCTATCACCCTTATGTGTCAGGGAAAAGTGCTGAATACTGTGAGTTCAATGTTAGGAAGGTCTTTTACTGGGATAGTCAGGGAAGACTTCATGGAAGAGGAGGGAATTTGATATCAGTTTTTTCCCTTTCCAATTCCTTACCAATCGGTAGATTTTTAGTGATGCAGTTACGCAAGTAAGATCTGCCTGTGTCCAAAATGGCCCTACAAAAGGGGAAGGAGGAAAACTCCTTTGAAGCTTTTCCCCATGACTCATGTGTTTCTGCAAGACCAGTTGTTGAAACTTGGTTCTAACTTGAAAAGTCAAGGTAACTTGGGGTCATTCAACAAGAGGCAAGTAATAGAGAAGGCTGTCCCACATAATGTGATGCCACTACCAGAGGCTGACAAGCGGGCCTGGCCCAGAAGCGTCCGCAGAAGCAGACAGAGCTGCTGATTCAGGGACTTCTCCGGGACTGGAACTGCTGCTCTCTTACCTGTTGTACTCCTGTCCGTCAAAAGCCTTCAGGGAGAAGGCAAAGGATGCAGGAGGGGAAAAGCCAGTTAGCTGATGGTTTTCTAGAGGAGAGAGAATTTCTAGCCTCTTAGAAGCCTGCATTCTGAATGGGGTGGCTGCTGGAAGAGTCTCAGTGTTAACTGTGAAAGTGGGCATTGCCAATGTCCCATCAACCTGCATGGCTCACCAGATGGATAACTGTCCCTCCTCCTTTCATTTAAGAAAATGCATCTTCGGGGCACCTCAGTGGCTCAGTGGGTTAAAGCCTCTGCCTTCGGCTCAGGTCATGATCCCGGGGTCCTGGGATCGAGCCCCATATCGGGCTCTCTGCTTGGTAGGGAGCTTGCTTCCCCCCCCCCTCTCTGCCTGCCTCTCTGCCTACTTGTGATCTCTCTCTCTGTCGAATAAATAAATTAAAAAAAAAAAAAGAAAGAAAATGCGTCTTCACAGAATCCTAGAACTAGAAAGGACAGTAAAGGCCACCCACCCTCCCTCCAGCTTTATGGGTGAAGAAACCAAGGGGCAAGAACTTGAGGCTTGCCCAGCACTTGATTGAGCTCTTAAGTCAGTGTTTCACTATTATTATTATTTTAAGATTTACTTTATTTATTTGAGAGAGAGAGAGAGAGAACATGCATGGGAGAGAGTCTGCCTTCTGGGGGAGGGGCAAAGGGAGAGAATCTCAAGCAGACTCCCCAGTGAGCACAGGCCTACATGCCTGTGCACGATTTCACGACCAATGAGTTCATGACATGAGCTGAAGCCAAGAGGCGGATGTCTAACCGCCTGAGCTACCCAGGTACCACCCAAGTCAGAGCTTTAAATGAGGTATAGGTGGGACTCGAGAGAAAAATAGCCTAAAATTTTCGCAAGGGTCACATTCTGCTAAAAATCTAAAAATTCTTTTCTTAGGAAGGGTCTTCAATGTTTTATTTTACTTTGCATATGAACTCTCAGGAGCTTAGTTGACTACTGAATAAGTCATAGAATAAAATGATTAGCATGCATATTTCTGAAAATAATAGTCAACAGACAGGAGCTAGGCAACCTGGACAATACTCACTGCTTCCATGAAAGTTGTGTTTTCTTTCTTCCGTAAAAGATTTTAATGACACCATGTATTAAGATTTTTGCAAAATGTAAAAATTCATACAAAAGAATAAATCCCACTTGGTTGGAGATATAACAACGATATGAGGGAAGGGCAATTAATCCAAAATTATATTCTGTCATTCATTAGCCCCTCTCCCACCGAGGTTCTTTCATCTCCTACAAACAAAACAAAACAAAACAAAAAATCTGGCTTCAGTTGAACCAGTATTTTATCATAAGGAATTTATTTTTGACAACAGGATGTTCCTGTTATTTTCATGCCTTGCAATTTCAACAACAGGATTTCAAGGCAGCGAAATGAAATGGGAACAGCAGAGTGATATTAATTTCTGAGCATAATCATGAATGTGTGAGAAAAATCCAAATAGCCTAAAACCTGCCTTAAAAAATGTAGGACTATCTCCCTCCTGAAATTTCTGAATTTCTTTTAATTAAAAAAAAGTCATGCTCTAAAATGCATTAAAGGTTTTTGGCTGAAGTAATTAACTTTTTAACAGTAGCAAAACTTCTTAATTGTACAGCTGGGCCATAAAAACTTTCTTTTATGATGGTTTGTTTATTCTTTTCCTTATTTCTTTTTCTCTCTTCAAATAAAAGCTCCATGTTCCATGAAATGGAAACAATTTTATTATGAAGATTTTATTTATTTATTTGAGAGAGAGAGGGAGAGAGTATGGGCATGTGAGAGAGAGCCCGAGGTGGGGAGGGGAGAGGGGGAGAGAGAAAGGGAGAAGACTCTCCAGTGAGCAGGGAGCCCAGCACAGGGCTTGATCCTAGGACCCTGGGATGATGACCTGAGCTGAAGGAAGATACTTAAATGACGGAAGCACCCAGGCTCCCCTGGAAATAATTTTTAAAATATGCTTAAAATTCAAGAGTATAGGGGCGCCTGGGTGGCTCAGTGGGTTAAGCCTCTGCCTTCGGCTCAGGTCATGATCCCAGGGTCCTGGGATCAAGCCCTGCATCGGGCTCTCTGCTCAGCAGGAAGCCTGCTTCCTCCTATCTCTCTCTCTGCCTGCCTCTCTGCCTACTGCCTACTTGTGATCTCTCTCTCTGTCAAATAAATAAATAAAATCTTTAAAAAAAAATTCAAGAGTATAATATATATATACCATCTGGGATAGTATCATGTACTTTTAAATGATAAAATCTTATCAAATGTCAAGTCTGTTCTTCATAACTCATTTGGAGGCTTATTATTCAGGTATGTGGAATGGAGTTAGGTGATATCACTTCCTCTAAATCACTCAGTTAAAGATTCTGCTGTCTGCTATCACCAAAAACAGAGACTAACCTAACTGGTTTGATTATGGGTGAAAATGCATCAAAAATGACAACTATTTGGGACATTCTAAATTGGAACAAGAAGAATAGGATAATTTCACAAAACAGAGTCAGAGAACCAAGTGCTTATCCATGTGGACTCTGAAGAGTCTGTTTGAACCTGGACACTGCTATTGAATGGCTGTATGACTATGGGTAAGTGAAATTACCTCTCTGAGCGCTAGAATCTTCACTTGTAAAATAGGAATAATCTATTTTTTAAATAAACGTGCCATGACAGTTAATGAGATTAATTTGATTAAGGTGCTTCGCATAGTACCTAGCATGTGGTAGGAACTCAGTAAAGGCTGGCCCTTGTTATTTACTCTAGCATGTGAACTGGTTTCATTCTTTGCTGGAACACTGTCATGCTTATTCATGTATAGAAATCATATGTGGTATTTAACTGTATTTATAATCCATTTCATACAATACCCAAGTATTTGGTTAATGTCATTGACTTTTTTGCAAAAGCAAAAAATAATCAACACCTCCGACATAACATCTGACACTACTTCTCAGAAGAGCAAGTACTCCTTTGGACACCCACGGCAATGATTGAAAACACGAGAGCCCTGGGTCAATGCTCAGTCATTCGAAAGCAAGAAAGACATACAGTCTTTAAAATATATGTGCTTAATCTCCATTGGTTCTGCCAAGACGACCCAAAATTGTGCATGCAAAATCCGAGATTTAAAAAGGCGAGGTGGGATTAAATCTTTATGTTGGGATGGAGATTACTTAACTGCTTAGGGAATCTCTACAGTTGCTGTTTGAAGGGTAAGGTAGCACACGCCATCTCCATGCCATCCCCTACTTTGACGAAGCTGTTATTTTCACAGCAATTTCACAGCAATGTCACTATACTTGGAAGATATTTTCTTTGTCAGTTGAGGGAGCTTTGTTAGAGGTTCCCATCATGTAATTTCAAATCTGAGTAACAGCAAAGAGCATCCTCATGATGTTTATCCCCCTCCATTACCCTCTCAGCAAAGAGGTACCAAACCTTCCTTCTACTTCTTTATTATTTCTGTAAAATACTCAAATCTAGCTAAAGTTCCTAAATGGGTTTTATTATATTAAATTAAAAAAATTTTTATATTAACATATACTGTATTATTAGCCCTGGGGGTACAGGTCTGTGAATCGCCAGGTTTACACATTTCATAGCACTCACCAGAGCACACACCCTCCCCAATGTCCATAACCCCACCACCCTCCCCCCCCCCACAACCCTCAGTTTGTTTTGTGAGCTTAAGAGTCTCTTATGGTTTGTCTCCCTCCGGATCCGATCTTGTTTCATTTATTCTTTTCCTACCCCCCAAGCCCCTGGGTTTTATTTTTTTAAAGATTTATCTATTGGGATGCCTGGGTGGCTCAATCAGTTAAGTTTCTGCCTTTGGCTCAGGTCATGATCCTGTAGTCCCAGGACTGAGTCTCACATTGGGCTCCTTGCTTAGTGGGGATTTGCCTTCTCCCCCTGCCCTTCACCCTGCTCATGTTCTCTCTCCCTCCAAAATAAATAAATAAATAAAACCTTTTAAAAATATTTATTTATTTACTTTAGAGTGAGAGAAAAAGAGAGAGAGAGTGTGTGTGCACACTTGAGTGGAGGGGAGGGGCAGAGGGAGAGAATCTTCAAGCAGACTCCTTGCTGAGTGTGGAGCTCGCCAGGAGGCTTGATCTCACAACCCTGAAATCATGACCTGGGCCAAAACCAAGAGACAGACGCTTAACTGACTGAAACACCCAGGTGCCTCCACTAAAAGGGTTTTAAGCAGCTTATAAAACATACTCTATATAAGCTAAAATAAAAACAAGCAAAATGAGGCAAATAAAAAATAAACTAAGATTAAACAGGAATGGGATATCAAGGTGCCATTTACTATAAATGGGCTATACATTCACTACAGTGTGCTCTCTAGTAGGTGTTTCAGAAGTGCATGCACAGGTGTGCACACACATTATACACACACAATAGTTCCAGAGAAGACAACTGTTTCCAATATGGATGAACACAGTTATCGTGTCATAATGGACAATGTTGTTGATCTGAAATTCATGGAAGATCCGGTATTGACTTTTACAGGACTGCTAGTAATTCATTCATTTATTAAGCAACAACTATATGCATCCTATTTGTTATGCTCTCTACATATAGAGATGACTAATACATGCCTCCTGACCTGGAGAAGATAAGGGTCTAGCATGGAAGAGACAGGCTCATGCCAAATCTTAATGCAATGTGTTTAGTGTGACAGCACAGCCACCTGGAGCACGGCAGCAGCTCAGAGGAAGGACTGTGTTACTGTGTACAGGGGAGTTAGATGGTAAAATCATATTTGCCAAGAAAGACATGAGACTTAGGAAGGACATGTGTTACTTAAATGACCTGAGAAGAAAATCATCTGGACAGTTTTAGGAAAGCCATGCTCTCTTTTTCAGACTATGCCAAAGAAAAGGCAATGCTCAAAGATTTCTCAGCTTTGCTTCCTGTTGGTGCAGGAATCATCTGGGCTCTTAAAAAGGGAAGCATGGCTTGAGATTTTCAGGAAGATAATGTAATTATGATTAATCTTTGTTCCTCTGGGGCTATAAAACTTTCAAGGCTAAGGATTTGTGTACATGCCCTGATTTTGGGGGGGCAGGGACCTGAATTAAGAACCACATAAAATTAAAACACAGGCTTGACTGGTCCAAAGATACACAGGCTATGTATTTTACTAATTTTAGAAAAAAGCCCTGAAGGGAGAGGGAGAAACATCATTTCACAAACCCTCTAATACAGTGTGTGTAGAGGATAATTATGGAGGAAGGCTCAAGAGAGCTGCTGTGTAAGAATTTCAAAAGTGCCTCAAGCAATCCAGAAATCACAGCTGCAACAGGAAGGAAGCGGTTACTGAACCAAATGCTGTCTTCTCAGGGCCCTTCAACCCAGGGAAAATGTCAAGGTATGACCTGGAAGATCAAAACTGAGTGCAGGGGCCTGGGAAGCAGAGTAGAGGTAGAATTCACCACCCTTTGAAAAATTCCACTTTCCTTTAGTGGCCTGAAAAAAAAAAAAAAAACTTAACAGCTGGAGAGAGCTTTTGTACCCGATAAAAGTAGCAAACTGATGAACATTGAAGCAGCAATAATTCTGAAGGGAGAAGAGAGCTCTTAATATTGATACTGCTTTTCTCTCTCTCTCTCTTAAATGTAAATTTCTACTTTACTGATAAATAAGAATTCTGCCTAAACTGTAACTGGAATCTGACAAAGACATCTTTAACTAGACACAAGTTATTTAAAACACTAGGTCTAACGCTAGTCTCTCCTGAGAGCCCACTAGCAGGACGGCTGTCAGCATGCTGATACCTTGCAAAGAAACACGGCAGAGCTGAGCTTCTCCTGTATTTCAACGCGATCAAGAAAACAGAATATAAAACAGTACAATCCATCCCACAGATGCCACACTATGTAGTTTTGGAAAGTTAGATCCTCAGAGGCATCTTTTTGAGGAGAAATTTTCAAGAAAAGAGAGAGGCTATCAGGCTCTCCCACATGCAAAAATCAGATGTCTTATTCTTTGTAACTCCCTTTCTTTAATCCACATTAAAAGCTCACTGCAAGGATCCTGATGTTGAACATTTGCATTTGCTTGGAGCTCCAAGCGGAACACTGTCTCTGGTCTTTCTTGAGATTTATTTATTTATTTTTTAAAAGATTTTATTTATTTATTTGACACACAGAGAGAGACGACAAGTAGGCAGAGAGGCAGGCGGTGGGGGGTGGGGGGGAGCAGGCTGCCCTCTGAGGAGAGAGCCCGATGTGGGGCTCGATCCCAGGACCCTGAGACCATGACCTGAGCCAAAGGCAGAGACTTAACCCACGGAGCCACTCAGGTGCCCCATTTCTTGAGATTTATTTTAAAAAAAGTAAAGAAAAGCCAGAAAGTTCATTCTATGGTTTATGTATAGTTATTACCAAATACACAGTACCAAGATACTGATCAAATAGAATCACTAGCAGTTCTCAGGCTATGGTTAAGCAAAATTTTTAAGATTTTCTTCCACCTTTAAGGCCAACTGCCAATGAAATCATGATGAAGTTGCTCATCATTGTAAAAAAAAAAAATTATGAAAGCAAGGATGCTGAATATAATTTTCAAAAGTCAAATGTATTTAAAACATGCATTTAATCAGTGTTTTCCAGGTTATGAGTTGAAGTTCATATATTTAAAAGTCAGGTTTGGCATTTCTGGGTGCCATTTGGGCCATTATAGGGTATGTGGACTCCATTGCACATATTAGGTGTTATGCTAGATACTTTAACGCACAATCTTTAGTTTAATTCTCATGACAAATCTGTAAGACAAGCACTGGTATCTCCATTTTTTCATTTACTGAACACTTACTGAGCACTTATTACATGGTGAGACCCTGTCAAAGTTCCAGGGTTAGAGCAGTGACTAATCACCACAACAAAAAGTCCTTGTCCTCCTGGAGCTTACCTTCTAGTGGATACTGCTTCTTCTCTCTTTCTCTCTCTTTTTTAAAGATTTTATTTATTTATTTGGAGAGACAAAGAGAGAGAGAGAGAGAGAGAGAATCTCAGACAGGCTTTATGCTTAACGTGGAGCTCGACAAGGCACTGGATCTCACAACGACCCTGAGATCATGACCTGAACTAAAAGCAAGAGACAGACGCTTAATCAACTGAGCCAGCCAGGTGCCCTGATACTGCTTCTTCTTAATTCTTTTAAATCCAAACTTGTCCTGATCTAAGTTATTGGGGAAAAAAAAATTGAAAGTAAAAACTTCCCTTTAGACCACAGTTGGATTGTGACATAGATTCCTGAGGGACAGAAAAACATGAAAAAAAAATCACACAATAAATACACTACATCTGATGGTAATAAAGCCATGACAGAAGATGAGTAGGATAAGGTCACTAAAAAGTGACCTTCAGTGGGATGCCTGGGTGGCTCAGTCAGTTGAATGTCTGCCTTTGGCTCAGGTCATGATCCCAGGGTCTTGAGATTGAGTGTCACATCGGGCTCCTTGCTCAGCGGGGAGCCTGCTTCTCCCTCTGCCTCTGCCCCTGCTCATGTACTCTCTCATTCTTTCTCTCAAATAAATAAAATCTTTAAAAAAATTAAGTGATCTTTATTGCTAATAATATGGCTAATATTATGTGAAAGAGTCAGAGAGACAGTCTCCCAATAAGAAACGAATCTGAGATACTAGAGTTTTCTATGGCCAAATCAGTGAACTAGATCACAGATGTCCCTATGAGAACAACAGGAAGAGTAATATTCTCGTGGTATTATCAGCATCCCATTGTCCAAAATAAATTAATTCTAGTCTTAAAATGGTAGGATATCACCCAGTGACTGCTTCGCTCCATTGGGAAAAAGTCCTATCACCTTATTTCTAAAACATAAAAATCCTCATTGTAACCATATGTATCCAAATAGGTTAAGTTTATTTTTCTAATTCTTTATCAGCAGGATTTGGAAGAGGACTTTGAGAATTTTATTTTTGAGCAAAAAGACGCCTAGCTAAATATGAGTAGAAATATATGGTGTTTTTTTAAGAGTTAGATACTATACTTGCTAATTTACTAAAACCCATGTGGATCATATTCATTGAAAAACTTAAATTCACAGGTGTAGGGGTTCAGTTGGAGAGGGTGATGATTACATTTATAAGGTAGTAATAAACTAGTAAAGTATGTTCCAGCCATTGGATGATCCTGGATTCGGACAGTTTGCTCTGGCCTTTCAGCCATGTTAATTTGCTCATTCTTATCTTTGCTCAGACTAGCCTGAAATTCATGTATGGAACGTTCTCCCCTCCTTCCAAACTACCTAGAAAAATGCTTTTCATCCTTTAATGCCTGGCTAAAACATCACCCTCTCCCCAAGTTCTCTTTGATCATATCTACCCGTGGTGGTCTTCCCTTCATCTGAATTTCTATATTACTAATGATTTACTGATCTGTTTCGATCTCTTACTGTTTTTGTGTCTTATTGCTCCAAACAGACTATAAGCTTTTTAAAAATAGGCAATAGTTTGCTTTTTTGTATCCCGCTCAAGGCTGAACATAATGGCACATGATAAAGTTTCAAGAAACAAAAAATATTTATTCTTCTATGTTTATGGTACTACCAATCCATACTTAAATAAGATTTCAAAAAGCAAAGTCAATTTATCTTTTATTTTAAAATACTGATATAACAATATCAAAGCAAGTGCAATTCTGGTGTGGGCTTGGAGGTCTTTCATTTTTCTGACATCTCCACTTTACTTAACTTGCTTAGATTAAAGAGGCTTTGGCTCTTTTACCCCGAGTTATGTTCCAAAGCGAAGCAGCCTTAATAACAATGCTTTGTTGACTAGTTCAAAATCGAAAATGAGAAAGTAATTTCAACAGCAAAAATGTATACTCAGGGATTATTACTTAAAAAACATTCTTAAGCAGGGATAGAAAGCATTGTGCTCTTTTTGTGTGATGAGAGATCTTAAATCTTTAAGTTTGTACTATTTTCTTTTTCTGTTTCAAATGTATGTTAAACTTCGTATATCATGAAAACAAAACTGACTTTGAAAAGTCAAATTAAAAGATTAGGCTTATGTCGTAAATCACTACAGCACTCTTCAGTGTTGGGTTTGAGCGCAGTAACACATAATTGTTATTTACCACGGTGCTAGGAACTCTACTGGGGTAGGTGGAATGAGTGGACTAACTCATTTAATCCTCACAATAAGTTAAAGAGGGAATTACTAGTATTATGATCCTCATTTTACAGATAGGGGAATTGGAGCCCAAAGAAATTACATAAGTTGTCCAAGACTGAACTTAAGGAGGAAACTAAACAATCAGTTTTTGAACTCAAGTAATCAGTCTGGCTCCAGATGCCCTTCTCTAACCACTGCGCCACACTGCCTCTCTAAACGAGAGGCTCTTAGGACTGGGCACTGAGCAATGTCTCCTTACAAAACACGTAGCAAAATGGCTCAGTCAGTATAGTGAAGTCTACTGGAAAAACAAACAAAAAAAAAAAGCAGGAGAAAAACCACAAAACTTGGGGCAAAAACTTCTAGAGTTTCAGAGAGTACTTCCATCAAGACATCTTTAAAAAAGATTTCTCAGTTTGAACCAATATATATATTTGTGGTATACATAATATATATATATCATATTATATATCATCTATTATGTATATATATAAACAATATAACACTAGTAGAACTATATCTGGAGTCGACATTCCTCTGGAAAGAAAATAAACACACATGGATTTGTGTCCAGGCTATAGGAACTCTACTGCATCATAGCCAAGAACACACCATAGGTTTCTTTCTTTGATTACATGTGAAATAATGAAGGAGATATGGAACTTTGGTGCTTCCACTCAAGAAAAATTACATGTGTTTCCCCTACATGCTGAACAGGAGACTGCCGACACACACCGGACCGTGGGTAAAACCACCACACAAGGCTCAGGCTGTTGCTGAGCACACATTAATAAAAAAGGCTTGGTGTTACTATTGGCTCAAACCATAGCTTGTTTGTTCTCTTGGGGAAAAAAAAAAAGGCAGAAATCCGGTTTTGATGATTTCAATAAAGAGTTGGAGCAAACAGTGAACCCTTTCAGTCCTTGGAATCACATGTAACACCATCATGGAGACTGCTTCCCAGGGTGCCTCCCATTTATGGGTTTACAAGCACATGTTTGTTAAAGCCCTGACATACATAAGTTTAGAACTGCATAAAGGAAACAGGACAGGGATTGTCTGCTAATGTGTAGAGTGTTATTCTTTAAAGACTGCTGTATTTTCTAATACTGAAATCTTATGCAGATTAAATGATCCTGATGGACTATTTAAAGATGGCTGTCTGTGATGTGATTGGCTAAAAATCAAAACGTATGATGCTGAAGAACTGCAACATTTATTTTAATATCCAAGGAGGTAGCTATGTCTTCTGAGGCCCAAATGGGCAGCTCCGGCCCAAATGTGAATGAAATAAAACTGTTTGCTTTGTGGCTGTGTGTGTGTGTGTGTGTGTGTATGTGTATAGCAACTGTACTATGATACTTATTATAATTCATTATCATTTATGGTGATTCCCAACAGTATGACTGCTGGATTTTTTTAATTATTCAAGAAATTTCTTCATAATGCATTAATTACTCAACTGAATTAATTACTCAACTCTGATTTCAGAGAAGTTGAGGCAGAGGTTGGAAAGCATCTCTGAGCTGAGTGAGCATGTCTTCCTGAGCCAGTGGTATATGGACTAGAGTAATTAGATCTGAGGTAAATGAGTAGAACCAAACTATGAGTCTCAAGCTTCAAACCTCTGTGAAGCACTTAAATAACTTCCAGACTTCTTCATCCTGAAACTATTTCCTGATGGGGAGCTCATTTTAATTATACCACCTAAGTTCCCCTCAAATCAAAGGCACTCCCTAAGGGGTTTCTTATATGTAAGGAGAAAGAAAACAAACACAATAAGCATGTGTTTAGCTGCATGTGTTAAATGTGTTTTCAGAGCATCATGAAAAATACTGCAAGTCAGTGATGTCTCCTGATGGTATTAAGGTATGAAGAGATTATACTAATCAACAAATTAAAATTTATATTAAGTTATGTATCTGAAAACTTTCCTCTGACTTCAGGAAATCTCTGCCTTTTAAATGGTTCTAGTACAGGTTCTGCCATAAAGAGGTTATTTGACATTGGGCAAGTCATTCAGCTTATCTGGGGCTCAATCTCATCATCACTTAAATAATGAGATGTCAAACAGAAGGAGAGGTGAGGTAGAAGATGGGTCTTCAGTTTCTTTACTAAACCTCAACTCTATCACTCAAATCCATTTTGACCTGGATTCAATATTGAATCTATTCATCAAGGTGTAATGACCATGTGCTTTTTATTCGGTATAACCCATGATGTTAATAAACTCCATCCTTCATAATTAGTGCTAAAATAAACTCTTAGTTGATGATAATAATAGATGGAGACAATGGACCAGGTGATCCAAAACAGCAGATAATTGGAAATTATATCAGTATGACACTGTCATTAATCTTTTACTTGGATGAATAGCAAATCTCACTTCTATTCACCGAAAACACAGTAGCTAGAAAGTTGGCAGTCTAGGAGTCTGTTCTGTGTGATGACAACGCCAGTGTAACTATAATATTTGTTTGGTAGATCCACAAAACAGATTCCATATGCAGATAATTAAGAATTGAGTGTATATACAAATCAGCATCAATACACATTGACTCAGCAAATAGTTGCAAGTCTGTTATGCTCTTGCTCCTATGATGCAAATTTGCATAACATGTGATTCCTGCCCTTGTCAAGCCAATACTCGAATTCTTGCTCTGACTCTGAATAGCCTAACAGGTGAGAAGGGACCCTATTTTAAAAGATTCCAGAGAAGGTTCCTAATTCACACAAACACTTAATGACTTCCAGTTGAAAAGGTCCCTATCTCTAATCCAAAGGTTTTACGTTTCTGCTGAAACTTCTTTTATTAAGTTTTATCCTGAGTACAGATGCAGAGAGAAAAATAAACATTTTTAAAATGAATTGGAACAAAAAACTAAAGTATTACATTTTTCTTTTACTATGACAAAAGGCCTTATTTTGCAGACAAAGCACTACATACCTACTCACTGGTTTTTAAATATCGTTTTCTACCTAGTACTCATCTTTGTAGAACACTTCTGAATCCTTTCCAATTTGGTTTCAGTGTTTTGTTCTGTTTTGTTCTTGTTTGTTTTTTCAGTTGAAGGGCCCCAGTTTGGACACAAGCACCTGATTTAAGGGTGGTAAAATCATAAAATGGGATCATTCCCCTACTCAGGACATGGTTTTTAATGTATCTCTCTATTTTCTTGCTTTCAAAACTTTGGCACCTACTGATTGACAAGCAACTCAGTAAGAGTCTTTCCATCTTCTCTTTGTATTACTGCACGAATGTCTCTCCCTCATTCACTGCTATGCACCTTCTCTTCATCTTTCAGGGCGATTCTACATCTGCCCTTATTGAAATCATTGTGTGGTGATTCAGCACCTTCCCAGTTTCCCTACCTGAAATGGGCATCTGTTGTTTGTTTGTTAGTTTCTGTGCCCTTGCATCATCCCTTCCCCATGTTCTAGGATCATATCCCCCTCTTCTTACAGAGAACAGATTACATACAGTTCTGGTTAAACTAGCCAAAGCAAACAGGTGGCCCTAGTTGGACAGTCAGTGCTTCATCCTCTGATGAACCAATCATACTGACTGGTTAAGAGATGGGAAGTGATTCCAACAGCGTCTTTCCAGTTTTCATGGTGGAAAAGCATATTGATTTTCCAGAAGAATCACATAGGCTAGGAGATGCCAGTGGCCTCATGGAAAAACAAAACAAAACAAAACAAAACAAAAAAACTGTCAATAATGAAAGTAACAAAGGAACCCACAGGTGAGTCACGGAATGAGATAACTCTGCTGACATATTCTGTATTCGGAGCTGTCTGAATCCTACCCTGCTAAGATGGTTTTTATATACATGAACTATACATTTTCTTAGAACAGTTTGAGTTAGATTTTTGTCAAATGCATTTTTAAATACTCCAAAAAGATGCTTTTAGGACTTCCTAAATCCCAAGAAATAACCTGCACATTGTGAACATCAGGCTTAATACATATTCGATATGGTTACATATCTCCTATATAGTTGGAATGTCCATGGGCAATTAGACAGTATGAGAAAATGAACACACTGGGAATTCAGGGAGAGTTAATGATGGCATTATACACTAATTTAAATTGTGCTGTTTGGAAGGGATCATACTGGCAGGAAAATCTGAGGTGTAATTTTTAATTTATTTTTATTTTATTTACTTATTTATTTTTTTTTAAATTTACTTATTTATTTGTCAGAGAGAGAGGAGCAAGAGGGAGCACAGGCAGACAGAGTGGCAAGCAGAGGCAGAGGGAGAAGCAGGCTCCCTGCCAAGCAAGGAGCCTGATATGGGACTCGATCCCAGGATGCTGGGATCATGACCTGAGCTGAAGGCAGCTGCTTAACCAACTGAGCCACCCAGGAGTCCCAATTTATTTTTATTTTTAATTAATTTTTTAATTTTTTATTGTTTAACCAACTGATAACATAAGGGTATTCTTCCTTCAATGGTTTCAAGCAAAATCTACACTGAGGTTGGGAGGAATATGTGACATCTCAATTCCCTACAGCTCATCCTTCATCTGTACCAAAGTTTGCTCTTAGAGCTTTAGAGAGAATCAGGTTCCTATGTGTATATATAAAATGCTGGCTGTCACTGAAATAGAAGCGAATTTATGAGATGAATCCCCAAGAGGCTAGTTAATTCTCTCTAGGCACTCTGCCTGTACAGTTGCCCATGCCAAAATTCTGAGAAATGTCCATGACTTCTCCCCTAAATCAAATCAATCACCCAGGACTAACAACTATATTTTATAAATATTTTTTAATCCATTCATTTCTTTTCATCTACAACGCTACTATCTATACACAGGTCACTATCACCTCCTGTCCGCCTTATGTAAATAAGCTTTCAACTCCACTGTCCATGTTCATTGATTTCCCTACAACCTTTTCCTCCTCAATAATAATGTTGGGGGGAAGGCTTTTACAATGCAGATATAACATGGGTGTGTTCTCTCTCAACCTTGCAGTGATTGCACTGTTATTGGGATCAAGTCCAAAATCCAATCTGGCCTCTGTTTATTTTATTTTGACCTGATAATCCTGGCCTTTGAGTAGTTCCTCCAGTCATCCAGGCTTTCTTTCTCCAGTAGGATCTTCCTTCTACTCTTAACCTGATGATTGTTACTACCCTGATAGGCCTTGTTTTCAAATGTTATTTCTCAGGGACACCCCTTTTGACATCATCAATTAGATTAAATTCCCCCCAACATACAATTTCATAAATCCATTTAATTTCCTCTATGGAATTTATCTAAATGGTAATAACTTTTTTTAAAAATTCAATTAGCCAATATATAGTATCATTAGTTTTTGATGTAAATGGCAATAACTTTTTTTAAAAGATTTAATTTATTTATTTGACAGAGACACAGAGACAGTGGGAAAACAAGCAGGCAGAGCAGGAGAGGAAGAAGCAGGCTTCCCGCTGTGCAGGGAGCCCCATGCAGGGCTAGATTCCAGGACCCCAGGATCATGTCTTGAGCCTAACCAACCAAGCTACCCAGGTGCCCCCTACCAGAGACTTTTAAGGCATGAACTCTTAACCTGGGTATCAGCATGGGCTTACTAGTCTGTCTTCTCTTTACTCTCATTTGCACTTGTAGAATTTGGCAAGAGACAAGAAAGCAAAAACAATCTATGTTTCATGTCTGTGTTGACTACGGACAGAGAGAAGAAAACTGTAGAAGAAGCTAGATGCAGAAATTCAAAACACTTGTGTATTCATGGAGAAATGGGTGAAGACATTATATTCCATACCTTTCCCATGATAGGGAATCAAGTCAGGCTCTCAAAACCATTGTATGGAAGCATGACCCTGGGAAGACAGAGTATTTGATAAACAGAAGTTCTAGAAGGATCCTTTTTCTAAAACAATACTCATTAATTTATGTTAATAATCCACTGTGTCATATAACCTTTCTTGAATCTCTTTTCAGGTAGTTAGAAACCCTTGTTAAAATGCTGTCACGAATGAGGAAGTTTCTTCCATAAGTTTTCTGTTATTCAGACTTTAACCCGTTCAAAAAGTTTACAAACCAGATCTCATTGGATTGAAATATAATGTGTTTTGTATTTAGACTGATTCTGACTGTTTTTTACAAGCTGAGAAAAATGTTTGGGTAACACCCTGGCATGTCCTGGACTTGGTCTTCCAGATTTTTTTGGAAGATTTAGAGAAAGCAATCACTGTTTGTATGTTTGCAGGAGTACTAAGCCAAATGGTTAAGCCAAGCCAACTAAGCCAACTTAGCCAACTAGACAAATCAACTAAGCCAACTGGTTAAGAATTTCTACACATTAAACTTTGTGTCTCATATATAAAGGAACTGAAATACTTGGTGATCCCAAACAAGAAAAACAGGAATTTTAAATAAACAGTGTCTTCAAAGAAGGCAGCCTCAGAAATATAAGACACTATCACTAAGATTTTGAATATTAGTTTGAAATAAAAAATGTAGAAGCGTGCCTGGGTGGCTCCATGAATTAAGCATCTGCCTTTGGCTCAGGTCATAATCTCAGGGATCTGGGATCAAGGCCCTATGTCCAGCTCCCTACAGAGATTCTCCCTCTCCCTCTGTCCCTCCCCACTGCTGTTCATGTATTCTTTCTCTAATAAATAAAATCTTAAAAAAAAAAAAAGTAAAACTATGGAAAATGGACGTCAAGTCAATATGGTTGACCATACTGACATGTAAGAACCTCCCTCCACTCCAAACAAGTAAATTGCTTAAAAAATACATAAGAGGGGCACCTGGCTGGCTCATTTGGCAAAGCATATGAGTTTTTATCTCAATGGACACAGAACTCACTTGAAACAAACAAAAAAAGCCCCACAAGAATAATAAAAATTTAAGCATATAGTCTAATTCAACAGATAAAAACCACAAATCCTCACATGTTTAAAATAAAGCCACACATTTGTCTGTGTGGAGTACAGCCCTATGGCTTGCGAAGCAAATCAGAACCAGGGAAGCCTGGGCTCAATGCCTGTGAGGAGGTGGCAGGACCCTGATTGCAAGAGTGAATACAGAATTCTAGAGGTCGTGAATGGCTGCTGAGATCATGAAAGGGGAACCTGAAAATTCTTTGTTGACTGCCATGAGGAGGGAGAAAATAGTTTTTAGCCAGAGATTTGAAGTCCAATTCCTGGCCCCATGTAGATGGTGCAAATTTACATTGTTCATAGATGAGGAACATCAAGCTGAGAAGATAAAACTGGTATGGAACCTGTAAATTGTGCAGGATCCCGTTAAAGGGCACATGTATTCCTATATTAAACTACTCTTGTCCAGCTGGACTTTCTTTCTTTCTTTTAAATTTTATTTATTTATTTTGACAGAGAGAGAGAGAGAAAGAAAAGAGCACAAGCAGGGGGAGTGGGAGAGGGAGAAACAGGCTCCCAGCTGAGCAAGGAGCACAATGTGGGGGCCCCATCCCAGGATCCTGGGTTCATGACCTGAGCCGAAGGCAGACACCGCACTGACTGAGCCACCCAGACACCCCTAGCTGGACTTTGAATAAAAAAAATTATAAACCTCACAATGAAATACATGTCCTTGTATCATCAAGAAAAGATTAAAGACATTAACTTTAAAATTTCTGCTAAATATATATATTTTAGTTTAAAAACCATATAAACCTGAGGGTACAAAATCAATATACAGAAATGTGTTGCATTTTTATACACTAATGATGAAGTAGTAGAAAGAAATTAAAGAAACAATCCTAGGAGCACCTGGGGAGCTCAGTTGGTTAAACATCTGACTTTTGTCAGGGGGTTGTTTAATCAAACCAATGACAAAAGAAAGCTACCAAAAAGCTTGATTTATAGAAAATACAAAATGAGTTAGCAGAAATAACTCAAAGCTTCCAAATACTTCAATAAATAAAGATCTATTAAACCCACTACCTAAAAGGGCTGTAGATCTGATTTATAGAAATCCAGGTATATGCCATAGGAGATATAAATAATGACCCACAAAATTTAAGTGTAAAAGGTTAGGAAATGCTACAGCAAGACAGAAAACTGGGATAGTAGTACTAATACGCAAACAAGTAGAAAGCAAGGCTTATAAGCATTTATAGAGACAAAAATATATATATTACTTAGTTATGAAGGAACAGTTTCCCCTGGAAGATATAATAACGTGGAACCTACATGTACCTGATAGTCTCAAAATACATTAATGCAAACCCCGATGTAGGATAAAATCAACACATTCACAATCATATTTTAAAATATCACTTCTTTCAGAAACTGATAAATTGACCAAAAAATGAGAAAAAATAAACCATATAATGAGAAAGAATAAACCATATAATTAAGAGGTCTGGCCAAATACCACATTTAACTATAATTAATTGAACAAAACAGGTAAGAAAAGTTGGTTAATACAAATAATGTAATATTGTGTGTCAATTATGCTTCAGTTAAAAAAAAAAGAGAAAGTAGAAGGAAGACAATAATAAAGATAGAAGCCAACATGGTGAAATAGAAACAACCAAAAACAGCACAGACACATGATGCCAGCATCACCTCAACCTCTCCAGTCCTACCACCTTGGGCCATGTGACCAGTATCTCTTGCTGCCATTACTGTAGTAGCTTCCAACTTCTCTACCCTGCTTGCCATTTATATTTGAAACTATAACTCGGATCCTATAATTCCTCCCATAGCCCTCTCAGTTTTAAGCCCAGTGTGATTACACTTACCTATTTCCCTATATTCTCCTTTCCTTTGACTCTCATTCACTCTACGTGGGCCATACTGGCCTCTTTGCTATCCTTAGCCATCTCAGGCATGCTTCTGCCACAGGATCTTTGCACTGGCTACTTCCTTTGTCCCAAATATCCCTTCCCAGATACCCAAATGACTAACTTCCTTGCCTCCTTTAAATCTTTGCTCAAATCATCTTCAATGACACCTCTCTTGTCTTTAAAAACCACCTTTAACATTGCAGCCCACATGTCCTCTCAGCACTTCTGATCCTGTTCACTCTGCCCCATTTTCCCCATAGCATTTCTTTTCTTATAGTATCCCTTATAATTAATTATATTGTATGTTTTGTTTTTGTTTTTGTCTGTGCCTTGCAAACTCCACAAGAGCAGAGATCTAGGATCTATTTATTTTCACTGTTTTCTCCCCCTATGTCCATCACTGAGAATGGAGTATGGCATACAGCAGTTACACAATGAAGTTTATTGATCACACCAATGAAGTAATAGTTTAAAAAAAGACAAAAAAAAAAAAAAAAAAAAAAAAAAAAAAAAAAAAAAAAAAAAAGCTATTACTTTGAAAAGATACTGTCATTGGCATAACTGATCATTAAAAAGAAATAAGGCACAAAAATAATGTTAAGGATAAAAAGAGGTATATAACTTTAGATATAAGAAAATAATATGATGCATTTTATGTTTAATATGTTTAGATATACTTAATAATAATCTATAAATTTAAGTTTATATAGAAAATTAAAATTTAGATAAAATAAATTATTTTCTAGAAAAAATTCAAAAATGACTCAACATAAATAGAAAACATGAATAGACCAAAATCTATTAAAGAAATTAAGGTCAAAACTCACCCCATATATTTAGGTCAATAAGGTTTTACAGGTGAGTATTAAACCTTTACAAAAAAGATAACTTCATCTTACACAAGTTGTGTCCTAAAATAGATAGTTCTCAACCTTATTTTTTGATGCTTTCTTTATTTGGAAGCCAAAAGACCAGAAATGAATGAAAAAATCATTATAAACCAATTTTGCTTATGCAT
This sequence comes from Mustela putorius furo, assembly GCF_011764305.1. Taxonomy (NCBI): domain Eukaryota; kingdom Metazoa; phylum Chordata; class Mammalia; order Carnivora; family Mustelidae; genus Mustela; species Mustela putorius. The sequence continues at coordinate 12,688,868 of NW_025422471.1, forward strand.
ATGCATGGAAAGAAAATGAAATTAAATATTAGCAATTTGAATTCAAGAGTGGACTAAAGCAAAGTATGGTTTATCTAAGTATTTCAAAAATGGCTTTACATAAGGATATTTATCAATAGAATCTCATTGTTAATAGATTAAAGGAGAAATAAAGCAATTAAATGGGTATGGTCTTAGTACAATGATAAGCAAATGGAAAAGAAGAAAAAGCCTACCTATATGTGAATGGGAATTTTAGTATATGACACACAGATAGGGGAAAAATAAATGACTTGACAGAGGGTATTGAGACAATTGGCTATCATTAAAAAAAAAAAAAAAAAAAAAAGATCCCTACTTGACACTGAACTCACAAAAATACATTTCAGATGAATAAAAAACCTAAATGGAAAAAGTAAAACTTCAAGTATTTTAGAAGACAATGCAAGAGATTATGATGTTGGGACAGATACTTTTTCCCCCTCAGGCAAGGTACAAAAATGTAAGTGTGAGAGGAAAATATTGGTTAATGTAACTACAGCAACTTGGAATGCTTCATTTGAGACACAGAATTCAAAAGAGGTGACAGACTAGATAGATATATCTGCAACACATTTAACAAACAAATTATTACTATCATGAAAAATGTTACATAAAACTCCTCCAAATCAATAAAAAAAAGATGTATCAGAACAACGAGCAATCATCTGCAAGGACAAGGCACCAAGTGGTGGAGCCAGTGAGATATATTCTTATATGTATGGTAGAGTCTAAACTGTTGCAACCACTTTCAACAGCAGTGTGTCAATATCTACTGATTAAGAAGTGCCTATGAGGGGCACCTGGGTGGCTCAGTGGGTTAAGCCGCTGCCTTCGGCTCAGGTCATGATCTCAGGGTCCTGGGATCGAGTCCCACATCGGGCTCTCTGCTCAGCAGGGAGCCTGCTTCCTCCTCTCTCTCTGCCTGCCTCTCTGCCTACTTGTGATCTCTGTCTGTCAAATAAATAAATAAAATCTTAAAAAAAAAAAATCACCAGCTTCCCAGGAAAACCCTTAAAAAAAAAGTGCCTATGAAGTCCAGCAATTTCACTTCCAGTTATATGTTAAGGAGAAATTTATGTACACACGCATATGCAAATACATTCACTGCACCAGGAAGAATTAGGGAAAGAAGAAAAACAAGAAGAATTAGGGAAAATCTACATATCTATCTATTGGTAGCTAATAAACTGGAGAAATACATTATTTTCATACCTGTACATACAGAAGAACAGTTTATTTACTTTTTTAAAAAGATTTTATTTATTTATTTGACAGAGATCACAAGTAGGCAGAGAAGCAGACAGAGTGAGGAGGAAGCAGGCTCCCCGCTGAGCAAAGAGCCCAAAGCAGGGCTTGATCCCAGGACCCTGAGATCATGACCTGAGCCAAAGGCAGAGGCTTTAATCTACTGAGCCACCCAGGTGCCCCCAGAAAAACAGTTTAAATAAGTGAACTAAAGGTATGTGTATCATGTTGGAATAGCCTTTAAAACATGTTGATTAAGAAGCAAATTTCAGAAAGAAAGGTACATTTACAGAAATTAATACATTTACAGAAATTAATACTCTCTGTAGTATTAAGTAGGGTATAAAAACATGGGTGGAAAGGATATATACCAACTGTCATAATATGCACTATGTCTATGGTATATTTCTTTTAAAATAAAACTAAGGAAAAAAATATCTAATGTTTTCACCTGTTGGACTTTGGCTCAGTCATGTTCAGTGACATGGTTTAAGTCTGAAACAGGTCGTGCTTAAAGAGGCTAGTCCTTGATGATAGAGAGGTCTTAACACTGGGGCAAGGCAAGGCATTGCCAGATGAGTAGGATCTATCTGATGTGTTAGATAAGTCTGGGCATGTATGCACAGGCTATATTACTAGGAGGATAAGCTTAGGGTCAGACAAACAAAGTAAAAAATAAAAGGACACCAAAACAAACTTTAAAGATATCAAAGTCAGCTTAAAACCTTTTGGAAATATAGCCACAAGTCAATAAACAATCAACCAAAAAGGAATGGTGAAGCCCATCTCAGTAAATATAATTTTCTTCCACAAGCAGGACTGTAATGTAGGCCAGCCTTGGCTCTGGTTAGAATTCTAGGTTCTATGGGGGTAGGTCCTCTATCTAAAGTTTATGTAAGTAACTAGGTATGAGGGAGAGGAGAAATAGTGGAGTTGTTCATAGTTTCAAGGATTTGGGTAGGAATCCTTTCCCACACCAAGATGCAGATATCCTCAAAACAGATTCAGAAGCAGAAGTGCATAATTCTTTTCTTTACTCATAAACCTGTCTTTATGCTTCTTTTTACAAGAAACAAAAACAGAGAACAGTTGAAATGCATCCATTCGCTGGTTTAGAGAATTCAAAACAAAGTAAAACAGAACAAAATACTGGACCTGGGTAGCAAGTGGGTCTCTTGTGTCTTCCAGCATACAGACTGTTATTTAAGAAATCCTGACTGGTGGGGCTCCTGGGTTGCTCAGTCGGTTAAGCATCTGAGTCTTGGTTTCAGATTTTGGGGTCATGAGATTCAGCCCCATGTCAGGATCTGCATAAGGCATGAAGCCTGCTTAAGATTCTCTCCCCCTTTCCCTCTGCCTCTCCCCACTCCTCTAAAAAGAAAAAAAAATCCTGCTTTAGAAAACAAATTCCATTAATGACAAAAGAAGTCTACTGCCCTGGTTGAGCTTAGAAGCCACCAGGCTCTTTAAAAAGTTCGTTGTAAGATTCAGTATTTACCAGAACAACAATATTGTCAATAAATTAGACCTACTATTGTACAACAGAGGAAAAAGCAGTGTTCTTTGTTTATCTTTGGCTGCTGTTTACTTTTAGCTCTGCTGTGGGAAAGAGAACCCAAACAATGCTAAGCTTTTCCTTAATGAGATCCTGATTAGAGGGTCTGGACGAATGCGTAAAGCACAGCATACTCAAACAGGAGAGCAAAATTAAAATCTTTGCTGCTTCTCCCCTGCAAGTCAGTTCATCTATCCTCAGCACAGAGCAGAGCCTCCTTACTTCAACGACCTCCCTCTTGCTACCCAGTGCCTGTTCCAACTCACCCAATAACTTTCCTGACTCCCTATCTCCTGCTGGTCCCGTATCTTTCCATATTCTGGGGTGGCCCTGCCTTGCTCCCAAACAAGGAAATACAGCCATTGTATCTCAACTTCCCAGAATTACAAATTAACAGAATCACCAAAGAAGGCATTGTGAAGAATGTGAGATTTCATCTGTGTTTTTAACCTAGGTTCTAAGATGCTTTGAGGCTCAAGAACTTACTGAATTTACGCCTGCACATTTCTCAAGAAAGTGAGCTCTGAGTTTTTACTAGATTATCAAAGAGATTAGCAACCATTACTTAGTCCATTAGTTATTTTATGGGTTGGAAAATGAAAGAGCTGAGAGATGGTTCCTTTCCTCGAGTTAGCTCATTAATGGCAAGGAGAGGCAAGTTTCTAGTCCATGGACTTTTGGTTCTACCCTTATACTAGAAGAGCTGATTACCTTGTCTTTATGAAAACATTTATTCTTACCGATAGATGAGGCATTTTAATGGAGGCCTTCTGTGTTCCTACCCCCCATCTACCAGGTGTTTTGGGCATGCTCCGAAAATCACTCACAACACAGATGGCTGTGCTGCCTCTGAGTTCAGGAATGTTCATGTTCAAAGTGCTATTAAACCTCCCTAAGAGCTTCAACACTAAACACATTCCCTCTATTAATTGAAATCCAAGGAGGCACCAATCAAAAGTGTACACTTGTTTCCTTCTACTGCTCAATATCAAGCATAGAAGTTTAATCTTGAATCTTTCCATTTTCTTGGACTTGTGTAGGATTTCAGGGAAAGGGAGTTGTGCCATGAGAGAAAGCAAAATTATTTAATAATCAAATTACAGGATTTAAAAATAGTAGTTTGATTAATATTTACGAAGTGCCCAAGTACTCAAATGATCTCTGCTTCATTTCCTTAAAGGGGATTGTTTCATGCCTTACTCCAGTAAAATACATGACATTTCATTTGCTGGCATCATACCTACTCTGCTGTAAAGCGTTTGCAAACATTTGATCTTATTTGTAAGGCACAGAAGTTTTCCCAACGTTAACAGAACTGGAAGCCGTGGCTTAACGCATTGGCCTTGAAGCAGGTGCCCATCCCAGCTGGGCCATCTGCTTGCTATGTGATTCATACAAGTTTTATATAGGTACTTTTTGCCTGTTTCCTCATTTCTGAAATGGGGATGATAATAGTACTGGGTACTTCATAGAAACACTCCGTAGTAGGCAGGTGACAATTATTATTATTAGATGGCATTTCTTTCTTTCTTTTTTTTTTTTTCCAAAAGACTTTATTTATTTATTCGACAAAAAGACAGAGAAAGAGCCCAGGTAGGCAGAGTAGCAGGCAGAGGAAGAGAGAGAAGCAGGCTCCCTGCTGAGCAGGGAGCCCAATGCAGGGCTTGATTCCAACACCCTGGGATCATGACTGAGCTGAAGGCAGCCGCTTAACCCACTGAGCCACTCAGGCACCCCTAGATGGCATTTCTTTAGTTACCATCTCATTAATACACTGTGCCCTATTCTTCAAGTTCATCTCCTCTGCCTTGTTGAGGATGAGGTGCTTTTGTTTTGAAGTTAGCTGTCAATTTTTTTTATGTCCTATGCCTTATTTTTGAATAGTATATCCAGAGTTCCTGTATCAACTGCAGTGGAACAACCCCACTAACCCAGTTTTGTTTCAGGCCCTTCCTGGGCGATCAGTGGAGATAACTAGAATACATGCAATGGAAACCCCAAGAAATGATAACTTGGGATTTATGTGGTTGCTGACTGGTAGGGCCTCTGATCTGCAGGTGGCCATTTGAATGTGTAGCAAAAAGGTAAGGGAAAGAGTGCATACTGGCTTTCTTCTGCCTATGGCAGTCTGTTGAGACATCAGCTAAAGCAAATCATCTTATTTGAGAGCCTGACTTTCCTTGATGTCACCTTCTTTTAAAAAGATTTTATTTATTTATTGGGGTACCTGGGCAGCTCAGTGGGTTAAAGTCACTGCCTTTGGCTCAGGTCATGATCCCAGGGTCCTGGAATCGAGCCCCGCATCGGGGTCTCTGCTCAGCGGAGAGCCTGCTTCCTCCTCTCTCTCTGCCTGCCTCTCTGCCTACTTGTGATCTCTGTCTGTCAAATAAATAAATAAAATCTTAAAAAAAAAAAAAGATTTTATTTATTTATTAATGAGAGAGAGGGATGCAGAGGCAGTGGAAGAAGCAGGCTCCCCTCGGAGCAGGGAGCACAATGTGGGACTAGATCCCAGGATCCTGGGGTCACGACCTGAGCCGAAGGCAGTCACTTAACTGACGGAGCCACCCAGGCGTCCTCCTTAATGTGTCTTGCAACAGAAGAAAAATTGTACATATTCAAAATAATCATACCAGCTCCTCCAACTATATGTCCACAAAGGTCATATACTAAATCAATTATACTACATTTTTAATTCTAACTCAATCCCATGTTCTCTTAAAAGTATTTATGTACCCCTTTTGATAACTGGGTATTAAAATGCTTAATTATCAACTTAGGTAAGACATGGCCTCAAAAATCTTCCTTGTGCCCCTAGGCAACTTTGTTTTTGCATTATACTGGCTCCTCATTTTGTCCCTGACTAACTGTGTGATTTTTCAGCAAGTTAGTTAAGGTCTGCATGGGGGAAGTGATGAGGAGAAGGAGCACAGGAGAAAGAGCAAATGGAAAAATGGGACAGCAAGGGAATGCCAGAGAGGAGAGAGGGAGAATGACGCAGAATGAAAGGGATACGATCACTCAATAGGTAGGAGGTCTTCTACTCTGATGAATGAGGAATGGTCTCAAGTTTGCCAGGGCTGGTCAGAGAAGCTTGCTAGAGACAATCACCTCTCCTCATCTCATAAGAGCTCAAAAAGCTGCAGTTTATAATTCAGAAGAAGCACTGGAAACTTTAAAGCTTTTTATCTTGGCACAGTTCCCAGGGACATCGATGTGGAGACCCACCGGCTATGCACACCATTCTGTGCAATTTGACGCTTTTCATTTGGTAGAATTTTGTTGCCAAGGCTACTGTACCAAGTTTCTGAAATTTTAGTGGATGTAAATTGTCTCATCTGTCACTTAGCCTGGCAAGAAATTTAAAGGGCATGCTTTCTATTGAAAAGAAAGACTCAACCTCTTTAACCCGTTATCCAATAAGCAGTAATCTAAACACCACAGAAATGCTCATGCTGTAGTTTGTGTCTTTGAGAAGAAATGGACGTTTTTCCTTTTTTTAACCAACAAGGAAAAGTTTTAGTGGAATCTAATTCCTCTCATTATGAAATATGCACACATTCAAAGGCATTTTCTGGGGATTAGGAATTTTATTTTCTTTTACTCATTTTGCTCAGTTGTTCAGTTTCTAAAAAAAAAATCTGTGTGTAACTGAACATTGCTTTTTGTTAAATCTCAGGAGGGAATAAATCAGTGCCTATTTATAAAGGAGGTAAGCTAAATAATGTTCTCAAACTCTAAGTGCTGGCATAGTAAAGAGAGTAATTAATAGGGCATTAGCATAAGGCTTAATAATCTCACTAAAATAATTCAGGGAATACAGAGATTGATTCCCTTTCTGAAACAGGATATTATTAACGTGAACTTCCTTTCTTCAATTAGACTGAAAATGCTCAAACCTCCAGTTTCACTGCCATTCTTCCGTCTCAAAAATCATCACACACTAGACAGGCTAATAGTACTTGGAAGAAATGGCTAAGATCACCAAGAAACTAAGCAGCTAAGAGAAAGCAATGCTACAGGCTTAAGAGTCTAGAGAAGAGGGATTTTCTGGCTGCACAGTAGAATCAACTGCGGAGTTTTTAGAACCTACTTCTGCCGGGCCCTCGGTCCCAAGTGCAGAAGCTGGTTTAGGATTGGGCCTGTGTATCCGTGCGGGAGTTCACTCTTATCCCTGGGAGATATGGTCCACACCCTCCCAGTGGATGCCTGAAACCATGGACAGTACTGAGCCTTGTGTGGACTCTATTTGTTCCTACACACATATACCTAGGACAAAGCTGAATTTAAAATCTAGCATAATGCCAGATTAACAATAACTAAGAACAAAATGGAACAATTATAACAATATACTGTAATAAAAGTATGTGAATGTGATCTCTCTTTCTCAAAATCTCTTATTGTACTCACCCTTGTTGTGATGATGGGAGATGCTGAAATGCCTCTGTGCTGACAAGGCGTGAGCTCAATGCCAGAGGCACTGTGGTCTAGGGTTAGGTTACTATTGATCTGATATGTCAGAAGGAGGACCATGTGCTTCTGGACTGGGGTGGACCATGGCAGACTGAAACTATGTAAAGGGAAACTGTGGGGTGGCAGGGATGGCAACTGTACCAGTTTCAAAAAGCTTTCCATTGGTGTATGTGCTTGCCTGAGGAGCCACTGGGGTGAGGTTACCCTCTGTGGGATTACGACTGAATGCCTCTAATTCAGAATCCTTCCCAGGCAGCAAGATACAATAGCATAGCAAAGCCCTTGGTTGGCCTCCTATAGTGGGTCCCCCACCAGCATCACTGTTGGAACAAGGGTTCGGTGGGGAGACCCCTTCATCCCAGGAAACAGAACACAGCTGGAAATGGGGCTGCCCCCTTGCCCACAATACAAAGCACATTTGTGGAGAACCTGGTGTTAAGCTGTTTGATGACCTGCTTCTGGGTCAGGAATTTGTACCTTAAAGAGTAGCACCCTCACTGCAATCTACTGAAAGTCAGTGCTCAAAAAGAAAAGAAAAAGTCAGGGCTCAACATATAGGGTTAAACAAAATAAACAACAACAAAAAAATGAACAATAGAAAAATAAAAATAAAAAGCTTCCAGGGGATTCTAATGTGTAGTCAAGGCTGAGAACAACTGGCCTATAACATCAAGGTGTAAATTTTAATTTGCAAAGCTCTATTAAGGGTAGTTACTAGCTTCTATATATTATTACATTTAGGTTCCCCAAATAAACAAAAATAATATTTTAAAGCATTTTAGAAACACCTTGATTTTTTTTTTAAATCCCATTCTCATCAATATAAAAAAAACTTGCATTTTCAAAAAAAGGAAATATAGCTCTGTAATTAGTCTTGTTCAGGGCTGCAGGGGGAATCACTGCTAGGACTTTGGGTCTCCTGCCCACCAAGCCACCGTTGGATTCTGTTGGGATTATGAGATAGAAATCATGGGTAGGAATACAATTTGTATTTCTAAATCTGATGCCAGAAAGCATTTCCAAGTATCATTCACTTACTATTCGGGCAACTAAACCTGAACCAGCCCAGAAAAATGAACCTTAACTCAGAAAGATAAGGAAAGGAAATATACTTAAACACTGGCTTATTAACTGCAAAATTGTAACAGGTTGCTTATAAATAAGAGTTTCTGTTTAAGCATCAATCCAATCCCCCTCTAAAATTGCTAGATCTTAAGTTTATCTGCAGGGTCTTCAATAGGGAAAAAGAAATCATTTCTATTTTGACTCACACAAAAAGGAAGTAAGACTTGAAACAAAAGTTTAAAAATTATAGAAATATCCATAGATTCCCAAATTTCCTTTCAAAAGTCCAGGATTCCACACCTAGATTTAGCCATTTTTAGCTCTTTTTGTCTCCTTTAAATGTAACACCTTAAAATAGCAATACAGAAACCTGCATGCTAAAACTATAGCTTGTAAACCTGATGGAGCAAGTTCAGCCCTCAGATTAAGGGAAACTAAATTACTATATTCATCTGCCCCCAAAATTCTCCCCACTAGTAATCAAGCTTATCTGTGACCCCATTCTAGTTACTCATAAGTGGGGTGGGGTTCCAGAAACCCACACAGTGGAAACACTTGAAGGATTTATGAGCCTATAAATGGATGTAAGCCATTTTAAGAAAACACAGAACAAGCCAAACTCTTAGCTATCTGTATTTAGCCATGATTATAGAGGTTACACAAATAAAAACCCAAATGTGTCCAGGACTTAGAAAATTGTTAGAGGATTTCCTTTCCCTAAATGTGAAAGTACAGGGGTACGCTCTACTGAGCCTTTCCTGAACCAAATCTTTCAGTCAAAATTTTTTTCCTTGTCTTGTTTTCACGGAAAAAGAGAGAGAGAGAAAGGGGTGGGGGGCGGGGAGGAAAGTTTTTAGGGGTCATAGAAATTTTCCGTAACTCAACTATTCCACTCTCCCAGATGGTAATTTTAGTAGTTCTTCTCACCTGGGCTCGGTGGACATTATACAAGCAGCTGAAAGTACCTAAGCCTAAGTCTAGTTTTATAGAAATATTATGCCTAACTTGGCTATAAGTTCTATTCATAGCAATCTGTTATTGGAGAGCCTAGACTGCATGATAGATACAACAGATAGCATCTGCCCTGGCTGAATCAGGCAGAGAAGGCTAGAAGAAAGATGATTGCCATTTTAACTAGTTCAAAATGGAATGGTTCTGAGGGCTGCGATTTCTGTATGAAACATGTCATTTGGGGAGAGGGGGCGATTAAAAAAATTTTGAATTGCAAGCTGTACCCACTCCTTGCATGATTTCAGAATCCTTATCACTATATTCACACCTTCAGTTGCCATCTTTGCTGACTGAGGAGTACAAGAATCAGGGTGCTGACCTGCCCCACTCTCATGAGTAGGCAATCATTTGAAAAACAACCTTCATGGAGTGCCTGGGTGGCTCAGTGGGTTAAAGCCTCTGTCTTTGGCTCAAGTCATGATCCCAGGGTCCTGGGATCGAGCCCCGCATCGGGTTCTCCACTCCGCGGGGAGCCTGCTTCCTCCTCTCTCTCTCTTTCTGCCTACTTCTGATCTCTGTCTGTCAAATAAATAAATAAATAAATCTTTAAAAAAAAAAAAAAAAGAAAAGAAAAACAACCTTCACTGGCTTTTCCCCGGATATATGGCATCTTTGTTCACACAAAGCATCTAGATCTGAATTCCCAGTGTTTGAGCTGTCCCAGGTGCAGATAATAGCATGCCTCTACCAAACACCACCCTTCTTCTAAATGTAGATTCAGGAATGCCTTGGTCTTTCACAAAACGCCAGGACAAGGGTGACCACGAATCTGTGCCACACAGATGTCACGAATGGGAGGTACAACCACACTATATTTACTTGCTGCCATCGTTTGAGAAGAGCCATGTGATTTATGCTCTCCCCTGTTGCGCACTTCCTTCGTAAATACTCCTGTGAAAGCTGATGAGATAGGACTATTTCATTAGGAAATGTGGAGAATAAGCCGTCTCCGACCTGGTTCTCTTACGAGCTTAATTAGGTCTCTGATTCTTTCACGGGCACAGAAATCGTTAATCTTAGCTTTGGTTTCCCCACCTAATATAAATAAAGCGGAGTTCATTAAACCATCTGATCTGCTTCTAGCCACTCAAATTGGATTTTATGTACTTAACTTTGTAAATACAACATCCTCAGGAAATTGAGAGCAAACTAATACCACCAACGGAAAGACAATAATCTTCACTTAGAATTCAAGTCATACCTTACGTACTGATAAATGAAACTGACAAACTTATGTCATTTTGCATTAAACGCCTTCAAAAATATCAGTTGTGACAGTAGTAACTGACATTCTTAAAATAAGACAAAAATCACACTAGATAAATATTTTCCTTTTGCAAGTCAAAGTTCCAACAATTAATGGACTTCAAAAATTACACTTAGGGATCCAAACCACTGATTTTAGCTCCTTCTGTAGGGACATATTTGCTTTAAATTTACATTACAACTTCGAAAATATAAAAAAAGCACTTAAATGATAAAGCAAATTCTCCTTTACATGCTAGTAAACTGAAGACAAATAAGCCTGAGAAAGTTTAAAGTATTACGTAGTCCAAATTAGGACATTTAATGGAAGGACTTATTTCATTTGAATTGTGACACAGATAGCACAACAACTAACTTGTCCCCAAAGTCAGTGGCTCATAAATGATATCTCAGAGATTTAGATCTCAAGGCAATAGCATTCGGTAGGCTTAAGTGTCCTTTAAAATATCTCTAATTCATTCTTCTTCCCCGTTATCTTCTCAGTGTCTCAGTTCCTGTCAAGGCCCTATGTCTTCCAACTGAAATGCCTGCACATTACTCAGCCCTGCAGCCTTCCTGAGTGACACGCACAGTGGCAATGGGTCTTTCACACATGCCTAGCTCTGTCTCGCAGTCTGCGAATGCCAGAATGGGTGCCAGGTGATGGCATGATGGAAAGAACACAGACTCAGTCCACAGTCAAAGCCCTGACTCTGTCATTTTCTAATTATGTAACTTGGCACAAGTCACTAAAGGTCTGTAAACTCTAGCCTCTACCTGAAAGCCTGGGCCACTGAGACCTCATCTATCTGAGAATCAAATGGGGTAAAGCAACGTACACAAAAGTAGTTACCAAAATGGAAAGTCATACACAAATGGAAGCTATCGAGCAAGTTCTTCTTTCTATGGCCAACTGATTAGGTAATGCAGGCCAGTAAATATGTCAGTACTAAGAAAGTCACATAGTTCAGAGGGCTGAGAATGGCGCTGGACACATGCTGGATTCCTAGTCCCACTCCTTGGGATCAAGGCCAGCTTACAAAAGCATACACCCATGGCAGCCTGACAAGAATGATTACAGGAACCTGCCCAGAAATAACATAAAGCAGCTAACATTACACAGATAGTAGCATCATATGCAATCCAGGGGGAAGAACTCAGCCATCCTGCCGTAACTCCAAGCCATGAAATAATTATAGTTAGAAACATGAGCATATTTTCTCTCAAGTTGTCTTAAACGTGACCTATTTTGATCACCAAGCTTAGCCAGTCCCAATTATTTGAAGAGAATTTTTTAAAGTTCCATCTGCTCAAAGGGTAATTATACAAGGAGAAGGGCAGAGTGTAGGAAATGCCTAGACAAATGAATGAGAAAATTCTGACAGAGAAGAATTAGATTTCTTTCCATACATATTTAAATAGTTAGGCAAATCTGAAGGATTAAAATGTGAAGAACTAAAAAATTTACCTTTTGAAGGCCATGTGCTTGGATGACGACATTTTCATCAACAACCATTTTACCTGGATGACACCGATCACTGAGAATCCCAGGAGTTTTATAATTAAAAAAATAATAATAATAATAAAGCACTTTCCTAATCATCAAATTCCTATACAAAAAGTGGAAACCCAAGGGCATCACTTCTAATCTCCCTCCAGAGAAAGAGAAATAACCCAGGTAGATTAATGGCACACCAACACTCAAACTTCTACATTTGTTACCATTAGCCACTGGTACAAGAGAGCCATCTTAAAGTTGGTTTCATTTTGCACTAAAGTGTGGTAAATTTATCAAAGAGTTTAAAGAAAGAAGAGATAATTAAAAGTGTTCTAGCTAAGAATGGCCATCTATACCAGATCAAAGTAGACAGCAGTCATAAGGGGGGATGTCAAAAAGATCTCTACTACTTTCCTTAAATTTCCTAATCTTGGCTGGGGCTGCATTCATGTAGATTTTTACATACTACTTACTTATCATGATGAACCTATATTAATAAAATAGATGCTAGTTGCCTGTTGAGCATTTATTCCTCCTTCTTCCGGTAACAGCACTTCAAAATCTCTTTTGAGATCCATGTGATCTGGCCATAGCTGACCTCACTCTTCACTGCTCTGAAGATGGGCCCATGATCCGGGAGATCCACCCATGCTATTTGCTCCCTCCATACAGATAAGCTCAGGGCTGTCCCATTGACCCCATGAGGCCAATGAAACTCTCATTTAGGACTTTCGTGGAGTTCTTGACAACAGAAAATTGCTTTCCTCTGGATTGCTAGGCTGAAAGGTTGACAGCCTGAAGCCATGAGTCCTCATGTTGCCACCCTGCAGGAAGCACCTTGCAATGGTGCAACGACCAAAAGACAATTGTTGTGACATGGGCTCCATCCCTAAATGGTGAAAGCCAGTGTGTTGTGACATTTCGAACCCCTGGATCCAATGATGCCTGAAGCTACTCATTCACAGACAATTCATTACATAATCTTTAAGGCTGATCCCATACCAGCTTGCATTGGGGTTCTATCATTTGTAATAGCGTGAATTCTGACTAATATAATTTGACTTCATAAAATGTGGGGATTTTTACTGAACTAGTACCAATATGCTTTAGGACAGTTTTTGAAAGGAATCTCAGGGGGACTGTTCCATAAACGGATTTAAAACTCACTTCTTCATTTATGTGTATGAATGTACAGTGCATCTGTTTTTCTCAGATGACTTAAAGCAAATATAAAGAGTGTCTGCTACTTTTTAAAAGGGCAATTCACACCTACAAGCCCAAAGCAAACACTAGTTGAGGTCAAGATATTGAGTAACATGGATCTCAGCTTTTCTTTCAACACCTCTCTTGAAGAGAATCTGCCAAAAACTTCATCCTACTATGCCGCTCTGTAAATCTCCCATATCCAGTTTACTGATGGCACCTCCCACGGAATCTCTGTCCAGGTGCTGGGACAGCTAAGGGAACTGTTCGAGAAAACTCTGCGGGCTATCCCAGCTGTCTGGAGCTTCAGTTAGCAAGTATTTAAGGACAGGAAGAGCTGGCAGAGTATGAAATTGCATCCCAGGAAGCCCACCTGGGACTTTCCGCAGGACATCAGACACTTAAAACAGACAAGGTCAGAAGGCAAAGGAGACAGAGTCCTGCAGAATGGGTTTTCCTTTTCCTTCAGGACCAGGCTCTTTACTAGGCTTCTGTATGTTGCTTTCTTTTTCTAAGTAAATGTAGAAAACCCAGGATGTATTTGGTAAAAACTGGGTCAGGCTGACTATGAATACTTGAATAAAACAAATTAGTTTTACACTATCGCTGTATAATATATATAATCTCATACTTCTGAATATGTAATCATTACAGTTTTATTTCTATTTACAATTTAGTTGTATTGACTGATAGGAAGACACTCTTTTCCTTCTAAATTCATAGCATTCACACTTCAATTTGCATTAGAATCTTCCGAGGACTTGTTCAGAGTGCTGACCTTCATGGCCCGCCCCAGACCTGAGGAGTCAGAATCTTGGTAGGCGGAGCCTAGGAATTGGAATTTTCAGGTGAAGCAAATCATCTGAGAACCACACACTGAGAGACATTATCGTGGGGGTAAAATCACATCCAAGGGCACACACTGATTTGTACCTTGTAAATCTAATTGCCAGCAATTCACATCATTGCTGCCATGTCTATAACTTGATGCTTTTGTCATGAAATCTTACTTATCAAGAACCACCAAGTTAAAAGGAGAATGTAATATTGCTCTGACTGGTTATTTCGTCTGCAATCACCAACTGTATCGTTGCCACAGGAGGATAAAGTGTTCCTGACTCATGGGGGCAGAGGCAGCACAATATAAACAGCTTCAGCTTTCCTGCAGGTGACAAAGCAAAGCTCACAGACCCCCCATGGAGCCACTGACACATTTTAACTTAAAAAGTTAACATAGTTTTGGTGCTTTTTTTCTACTCTAATTTTTAGCACAGAATTACCGGAAGTACCTGATGTATTACACTTTCTTCACACTAGAAAACATTCTGCCAGTTGTGGTCTAAATTTAGTTCACTTGGCTTGGTAGCTGGTCAACATCCCATAAGGAACAACATCTCTTATGAAAAACATATATATACACACACACACACCCACACACGTAACTGAAAGTTTGGCAACAGCATGTAGAAAAAGGCTCCTCATGAGTCACAGATACTCATTTTGAAAGCCATGCTTACTGTAAGTCATGCTTGAAATATGTATGAATTCTTATGGACTGCTGCTAGCACTGGATGAAATGGGAAAACAGTTTCATAAATGGTTCTCCCATTGGAACTCCTCAAGTTATAGCCTGGACACCCCTAGGTTTTACAATCATATGACAGACTTTGAGGTGCCCGGTGGCTCAGTGGGTATAGAGCCTGTGACTCTTGATCTCAGGGGCATGAGTTCAAGCCCCACATAGAGTTTACTTAAAAAAAAAAAAAAAAAAAAAACCAAAAAACTCTTTTTTAAAAAATAAAAGAAAGATAAAAACATATAACGTCTTGATTAACATCAAAGACTTCTTCTCTGTTCTTCCCTCTTTACCCTTTCCTTTTCAACTCTGTACCTTCTCTCTTTTTAGTAGCACTGGGAATAATGTCATGGACTATATTATTACCATACTTCCCCAAACAGTTTAGAACATAAAAGGTGCTTAATAAATATTTATTGCATGAATGAACAAACAGATGGATAACTGAATCAAACATCTTTCTCTGCTTTGGTCACATTATCTTACATTCCACTGAGCCTTACTCTGTCTACTCAAGCTGCAGTGGGTGAGAGTAATCTCTTATTCTCATCATTGGCCACAGGATATCTAATGGTCATCAACCTGGCCCTTTGGCATGCTTATGGGATTGATGTCTGTTTCCTCAACTGATGATCCTGGAGAACAGAGAACGGTTTTTATAAAATATTGGCCAGCATTTCCCCTCCCCATAAGTCCTGAGGTTTTCTCTTCTATAATCAGTAATAATCTTAAAAGCCATAATCTCCTTCAACTGAGAGTTGGCTCAGTCAGTTAAACATCTGACTCTTGATTTTGGCTCAGGTCATACTCTCAGGGCCCTGGGATAGAGCCCCCAATCAGGCTCTGCACTTAGCAGGGGGTCTGCTTATCTCCCTCTCCCTCTGCTCAAGCTCCTTCTAATAAATAAATAAATAAATAGTAAAAAAACAGGGCACCTGGGTGGCTCAGTTGGTTAAGCATCTGCCCCTGGCTCAGGTCAGGATCCCAGGGTTCTGGGACTGAGACCCATGTCAGGCTCCCTGTTTCTCTCTCTCCCTCTGCCTATGTCCTCCCCTAACCTCCCCCTCCATGCCTGGCTTGTGTGCTCTCTCTCTCTCTCTCACTTTGCACTGTCTCTCTCTGTCAAATAAATACATAAAATCTTAAAAATAATAATAATAGGCTTAAATTAAGATAGAAGAAGAGGCCAAGACAGAGCACTGGGTCCCAAGTCTGAATCCATGCATGGGGGAATCTGTCTCTGCATTCGTGTGTACACGTGAGTACGAAGTGTGCAGGGGTGATTCCTAGAGTGGAACAACGTGTGCAGGTGGTGACTGTAAGAGCAAGTACCCCCCAGGGTTTGGCAATTTCTTTTCTTATTTTTTTTTTAAGATTTTATTTTTAAGTAACCTCTACACCCAGTGTGGGCCTCAAACTTACAACCCTGAGATCAAGAGTCACATGCTCTACCAACTAAGCTGTCCAGCACCCCCCCCCCCCAGGATCTGTAATTTCTGAAGAACTTGCCACCACTCAGTGTCTAGAACCAAACAGAGGAGTCTCCGTTGAATGAATGAAAGATTTTCTGTCGTTGTAAAGACAAAGGATGGGTTTAATCAGTCAGTTAAAGGTGGGCTAGAATGACAAAGAGACGTATTTTTGAGCCATCTCAATTTTAAACATTGATGAATATACTTTATCGCTGATTCTGTTTCAGGCCTGAAACAACTGCTTCTTGTTTTTCATTATTCCTTCACCATCTATTCCCTACTTGACACATGGTAGGTGAGTAAAGTAATAGGGAGAGAGAAAGCTACATAAACAAGATAAGGAATTTGGTAAGTGCCATAAGCGTGTTTAGATAAATAGAAAGCTATTCATAGGGGAACCTTCTAGAAGGTCGTGGCATTAAACCCCAAGGTGTGTGTAAGATTTTAACAGGCAGAGAGGTAGGAGAGGAAGACTGAAGGCAATTTACTAAAACAAATGGCAGAAGCAAATGGGTAGAGAAAGGAAAGAATACGTCATTGGAAGGGGAAAAACAGCAAACATTCCAACTAGACTGGAACAAATGAAATGTCTCACAGTTACACACCAAGCTGAAAAGGTGTCCAGGGACAGTGAAAGTTAGGCTAAGGGGAATCAAATTGTATTTAGGAATAAGTAGGAAACTGGTTGCCAGGAGAATAGTAACAGGGATCCGCAGACCAACCTGGCCCCAATTAGAGAAAAGCTGGGGAACCAGTAAGGTATTGGATTTGCTTTTCAGTATCTCAGGTCACAGATTTAAGTACTGGTGGTGGGAATGGAAAGAAAAGGTCAAATGTAAGATGTACTTGAAAGACAGAACCAAAAAGAAGGAGGGATTTTATTAGATGTGAAGAGTGGAAGGTGGGGAATAAAGGTAAGGTAAGTTCAGACACCTGGGAGAACTCTCAGTTGAAGGAGATCATGGCTCATTTCCCAGGGAGCAACGTGTTTTCGTCTGAATGGACAGATCAGTTCACTGCTACTACTATCAACAGAATGAGACTTGAAGCCAGCAAAGTGGCTTTGTTAAGTGCGAATCCAGGTCTGAAGCAGCACTTTTTTATTCCTGAACTCACCAAATTTTGATACAAAAAGCCTTTGTGAAAGGAGAACACAAGCCATGTCATAGAGGCAAACTGATGATAATGAGTGTAGTGAGAAATTTAATCTTCACCATCTTCTAGTTAGATGCGAAATGCTTAGTGACACAAGTCACTAATATAGCAATACATGTGAAGAGTCCACAAAAGTGTATGATCTGACCATAACAATGTTTTAATCTTTCTTTTTTGTTTAAGACTTTATTTATTTGACACAGAGAAAGAGATCACAAGTAGGCAGAGAGGCAGGCAGAGAGAGAGAGAGGAGGAGGAGGAAGCAGGCTCTCCGATGCAGGGCTCGATTCCAGGACCCTGGGATCATGACCTGAGCCGAAGGCAGAGACTTAACCCACTGAGCCACCCAGGTGCCCCATAACAGTGCTTTAAAGGGATGAGGAAAAATGTGGAGTGAATTGTCTTCAGATCTGGGAAGCCAGGTTTTTTTGCCACTCATTCCGGTGCTCATGACTAACCAAGGAAACTATGGAAAAGGGGAAGTGGACACAGAACTATGAAAAGTCTAATCCAAGAAATCAGAAAAAAAACAGAAATTATATGTTTGTTGAACAAAAAGGTTCAAGTTAAGTTTTTCTTTGAACATGAAATAAATGATAATGAAATTTAGTGAAGACTTCAACAGACATGTATAAGGAGTTAGCTGTTTGCCAAGTTTTCCCATTTATAAAGCTTTCAGGTACCACATGTTTTTGGCATTAAACATTTTTATTATTAAAGTAGTGAAGCAAGTGGGGCACCTGGGTGGCTCAGTGGATTAAACCTCTGCCTTCGGCTCAGGTCATGATATTAGGGTCCTGTTCCACATGGGGCTCTGTGCTCAGTAGGGAGCCTGCTTCCCGCCCCCACGCCCCGCCTTCCTCTATGCCTACTTGTGATCTCTCTCTCTCTGTCAAATAAATAAATAAAATCTTCAAAAAAAAAAAAGTAGTGAAGCAAACTTGTGATAAACACAATCAGAAGAATCCAAAGCAGAAAGTAAAGGGGTTCTGATACCCCTTCCCTATCCCATTTCCTAGAGAAATCTACTGTTAGTGGTTTGATGTATATTGTTATGGACTTGTTCTATGTATATTAACATTGGTAATATAAATTGAATTTAATAAAATACGTTGCTATCTCTTTCTAAGAAGTCATTCACTTATCGGGACGCCTGGGTGGCTCAGTTGGTTAAGCAGCTGCCTTCGGCTCAGGTCATGATCCCAGGGTCCTGGGATCGAGTCCCACATCGGGCTCCTTGCTAGGCAGGGAGCCTGCTTCTCCCTCTGCCTCTGCCTGCCTCTTTGTCTGCCTGTGCTCGCTTGCTCTCTCTCCCTCTGTCTCTTACAAATAAATAAATAAAATCTTAAAAAAAAAAAAAAGTCATTCACTTATCAAATACTGAGGAATTTGGGTACTATGCTGAAAATCCAAAGTCAGATAATGCCTGGCTTTATTTTCAGGGAATACAGTTTAGTGGGAAAGAGAGAGAAGTATGTTATTTAACTGTTATAATACAGAGCTTAGTACTTTAAGAACCATTACTTTGTTTAATACTTATTAAATATTTCAAAAGTTCCAGAAAATATTTAAAAATTGATTAATATCCTTCAGTTGAATAAAAGGTGATTTTTAGGATATAAATATAGACTCATTGATAGAAGATTTTTAGGTTTTTGGTTTTAATGAAAGTAGTACCAGAGTTAGCCAGGAATTTTCAGATGTCTGACAAAGTCTCTTTATATTATGGAGTGACCATCACTTAAAAGTGTTCATATCCCAGTGGTTTTAATATCTGAAAATATCTTCGACTCAAACTTTTCGGTTTTGACCCATCAAAAATCTATTTAAACAGGGGCAGCCTGGCTGGATCAGTCAGTAGAGCATGTGACTCTTGATCCCGGGGTCACGAGTTCGAGCACCACATGGGGCACAGAGCTCTCTAAAACAAAACTATCAGAACAAAGGTGTACACCAATTTTTCTCTTTCCAAATACTCTGTGACTCAGAGAAAAACTAAACTGGGCTTACAATCCTTCACTTTGTGTTCACTCAAGCATTTCCCCTTCTTTTAGAAGATGGATAGATGTGTGCTCATAATGAGGTGATTCTTTGGATCTGCCCCAGGAACCATGTATGAAACTACTGCTTCTCAGAAATGCCAAGTGCAATCATCTTTCAATACACATCCACATTCATTTTGCTTCTCTACTAACATTTATTTCTTAACTCAGCTAAGGTTTTGATGACTCACATTTAAAGACCATTTTGTTTGTGACCCACCACAGACACATTTTTATGAATGAGATGTCACGATGAAGACAGTATTACTAGGATGACCTTGATCTAATCAATCTCTTTGTTTCTAAAATGCCCTAATGGAACTCAGAATACGAAAAAACTTGCAGTGTTTTAGAAATACACGTAAAATATATTTATAATTCATGTAACTGCCCTTAATTTATTGAAACATATCTAAGGGTATGTCCTTAATTTCCCGATGCTTTTATTCTCTGTCCTTGAATCCAAATCCCTACTGGAGTGTGTAGAGTGTTTTGAAATCCACCCAGGTTAGTGCCATAGGCACTATCATACTATTTAATACACATAGCATATAACTTTCTTTCACGGCATGACTGACTTGCCTCTCTTTTGCCATTATAAAATGGAAATAGAGAACTTACATGGGATTCTTTTATTAAAATCATCTTTAAAAGCTACAGCTTTACCAAAATAAAATTTCTAATTATTTCCCAATTTTGGGCTCTAGTTAGCCATCACAGATAGATATTTATTGTATGAATAAACAAATATCAGAGGGCTGAACACTTGAAATAAAAAATAAAATTCATGGGGCGTCTGGGTGGCTCAGTGGGTTAAGGCCTCTGCCTTCGGCATGAGTCGTGATCCTGGGACCCTGGGATCGAGCCCCGCGTCGGGCTCTCTGCTCTGCGGGGAGCCTGCTTCCTTCTCTCTCTCTGCCTGCCTCTCTGCCTACTTGTGATCTCTGTCTGTCAAATATATAAAAAAAAAAAAAACTTTAATAAAAAAAATAAAATTCATTCTGAAATCTACGAGGAATACCTTACTTCATATCAAGGTAAGTCAGCAGTAAGTCATTCCTGGGACATGCCAGAACTTTATGATTCACCTTGTCTCATTTTAGTTCTCTCCAACGGGTCCAGTAGGTATATCTGAGGACCTGTGGCCTGATGGCAATGATGGGCTAGCAAAAACCTTATCAGAGGAAGTACTGACAGCTGTGGATACCACATTACTCTCTCCATCATCTTCTTGATAAAAGATCATTTTGCAGAGATTATAAGAACAGAAGGTATTCTGCTTCCTTTTACCTCATACCTGTCAAAGAAAAAGTCACACTTGGAGGGAACTTAGGAAAAATGGTCAACAGTCTTTGTATTACTCTGTGATTTGCCGCTATGGGCAACACATTTTGAAGATTCTCATGAAATGAAGTCACCCACATATGCAATAGATTACCTGAGGATAATATCAGTATCAACTTGAGGGAAGTATTTGTGTTCCTACCCTACTATCAATACATTTCTCCGGCCTAGAATCCATTGAAAATGATTGTTGGGATTTGTTAACATTTATTTCTAAGGAGCCACAAACTGTGCTGTGCTGGGCCTGCCTTGTATAAGCTCATGAGAATTGATTGTTAAATTTTTAAGAATTTTATGAACCAGTTGTTAAATACAGTCATTATTAAAAATGAAATTATATATACCTGTAATTAATTCTTTTAAAAGCAAAGTTGATACTTAAAACTCACCACTTTCTTATTACCTGACTACACTTTATTATTACCCATCCATCTATTGTACCTATGTGGTGGAAATGTCATATAACGGTGTGCTATTACGCTTCTCTTCCCACCTTTGTGTCTGGCGATGTACCACTGGTAGCCTGAAACCAGCTATGGCAACTAACGAAAGCTACAAATCAGTTGTCCCCTGCCCCCATAAGCCACCTGTTAAACGTTTACCAGCAGGAGACTGGCATGGTAGGTTCCAGGATTACAAAGAAGAATAAGACTTTGCCTCCATAGGAATTATGACCTAATTGGGAGGTAAGTAAACACTTAACTGTGAGACATTTTATCATTGATAATAGGGGTTAAAGGTATTACAGGAAAAGAAAGATATAATTTTGTTTGAGGTGTTCTGAGAAGGTCTCATAAACAACCTTTGACTAGACTTTAAAAGTTGAGTAAAAATGCTTTTAGCAGAGAAGGTGGGATATTGTCTCCCCCCCCAAAAAAAGAAAAGACAAAAAAGAGTAAAGTATGAAACGTTTTGGCATGTTCTAAAAAGGGCTATAATTGAATATGTCTAGAACAGGGTTCCTTAGACTTTTCCACTTAGAACTATTAATGACAAAGAATGAACAGGTAATTCTGGGGATCTCAAGTTGTAGCTTGAAAAGGCCCACTGAAAATGCAGGAGGCTAGGTAGATGTGGGGTCAGGGAGTATATGGGAGGTCTCTATGCCATCCCCCTAATTTTGCTGCAAACCTAAAACTTCTCTAAACATAAGAAGTCTTAGTAAAAAGTAAAGATATGGAGCATATCTAATTTTATCCATGGCATATATTTCTGACAGAAGGAAAACAGGAGTCTAATAATAATTGGAAACATTTTCTACAGACTAGCTTCTGAGTATATGCATTCTTTTAAAAAAGATTTTATTTATTTATTTGACAGACAGAGATCACAAGTAGACAGAGAGGCAGGGAGAGAGAGGAAGGAGGAAGCAGGCTCCTTGCTGAGCAGAGAGCCCGATGCGGGATTTGATCCCAGGACCCTGGGATCATGACCCAAGCCGAAGGCAGAGGCTTAACCCACTGAGCCACCCAGGCGCCCCTGAGTATATGCATTCTAAACCTTATTTGTCCTCCATGTTCTTCTGTGGCTAGACCCAGCCAGATATTTTCACATTTCTATGTCATCTCTGATACCGAAGAAGCTAGTTCAATGGGTGATGGCTACCAAAAACTTTGTGACAAATGGGTGTCACTCCTGAGGTATATTCTATCCCAAACACTTTAGCAAAATTTGTCCTCCTCTGTTCTTCTCCTTACCCACACTGCAAATTAGCAGTCATTATGTGGCATTAGCTAGCAGTGCCACACAACACAGACATAGTGTTGAGAGATGGAAGGTAGGACTGAAAAGACAGTGGTCTTAATTAACTGCAGTTAAAATATCTCAGGTTTACATAAGAAACTCTAAATCTCACAAAACAAACTGAGGGTTGCTGGGGGGTGGGGTGATAGGGAGAGGGTGGCTGGGTTATGGGCATTGGGGAGGGTATGTGCTATGGTGAGTGCCGTGAAGTGTGTAAGCCTGATGATTCACAGACCTGTGTCCCTGGGGCTAATAATACACTATATATTAATAAAAAATTTTTTTAAATATTTTATTTATTTACTTGAGAGAGAATGAGTAAGAGAGAGCACGAGAGAGGAGAAGGTCAGAGGGAGAAGCAGACTCCCCAAGGAGCTGGGAGCCCGATGCGGGACTCAATCCTGGAAGTCCAGGATCATGACCTGAGCCAAAGGCAGTCACTCTACCAACTGAGCCACCCAGGTGCCCAAAAAAATTTTTTTTAAAGTACTTTATGTTTGAAAAAAAAAAAAAAAAAAGAACGAACTTCAGTGATGATACAGGGAAAGGATTAAATGGGGAGTAAATAATATGATTACTGACTTCAAGGTTATTGCAACAGACTTGGTTCAAGATCACAAGGACTTGAATTAGGCCTATGAAATAGAAAAGGACAGGAGGGAACAGGTTTTAAGTGTTATCAAAAGGATCAATAGCCCAGTGACTAACAGCATGTGGAAAGTGGAAACGCGGAAGATGACTCCAAAATTAATAGCTTGAGCACCTACCTGATGACAAAGCTGGAGAATGTAGCATAAGCAGCTTTTTCACAACATAAATAGTAATAGCAAACAAATTATAATTGCTGGCTTAAAATTTTTTGATCATTTAAAAATGTATTTAAAAAATACTGTTTAAAGATGGGATTGGGAGGGAGACAAACCATAAGTGACTCTTAATCTCACAAAACAAACTGAGGGTTGCTGGGGGGAGGGAGGTTGGGAGAAGGGGGTGGGGTTATGGACATTGGGGAGGGTATGTGTTTTGGTGAGTGCTGTGAAGTGTGTAAACCTGGCGATTCACAGACCTGTACCCCTGGGATAAAAATATATGTCTATAAAAAATTAAAAAAAAATACTGTTAAATTTCTTTATGTGTGAATATCTTGAAATGTCTTTTTCCCTGAGTATAAGTCAATTTTTAGGTTATTAGTTATATCCTAGGTGATATTATATTGCAACAACTAGAATCTTAGAGCAAATTGGTTGCCAAATTTATTTATTGACTATTTATTGAGCACTTACTCTAAAACGTAGATAAGCTATGAAGTTTAAAGTGAATTCTAAAAAAATATACAAAATGCGTTCCTTTAGTGTAGGACTGAATGAAGTATGCTGTTTTTAAAAGCAGTTTTTAAAAGTTTACAACAATATTTCAGATTTATAAAAGAGAATCAAATTATAAAACTTTGAGGGAAAAGGAAATTTAGAGGTCATTTAATTAACTTCTAATCAATGTTTGATTCTCTCAGTTGATTCTTCTGGTCTCTGTTTTTGTTACCAGTTCTTTACATATTTGAAGAAAGCTGTGTTCTAGAGATAAGGCCCTGCTTCTACCCATGAACTTATGGATAGGTTCCACAAACCATTAGTGATATCATATGACATCCTCCAACCATCATGGTCATTCTCTTCCTGACACGCCATTGTTTCCCAGCAATTTCTTTTTACCTTTAGAATTCAAAATGAATTAGCAATTCAGCCAATGCTCTTTAGGTATACTTATTTAAGCAAGCATAAAACAACTCAAATATATCTAGTCTGTAGTTTACCATTGTGTCATTAAGAAAGCCAGGGGGAAATATCCCACAGAATAGAATGTCTATAGCATTCTCCTGATTATACTGGTATGCCCCTTACAAAGGAAGCTGGTCCAACACTACATGTTATCTTTTTTTTTTTTTAAAGATTTTATCTATTTATTTGAGAGAGAGAAAGAGAGAAAGAGAGAGAGAAGAGAATTCCCACTGAGAAGGGAGCCTGATGCAGGTCCCCATCCCAGGATCCCGAGACCACAACCTCAGCTGAAGGCAGATGTCCAACAGACTGAACCACCCAGGTGTCCTTACATGTTATCTTTTAATTTATCACACTTTCTTTTTTCTAAGAGTTCTTAAGGAATCAATTTAATAAGATATTGGGAGTTTTTTTTCAGAACCAGGCAGATTGAGAATCCAATTTATGAAACTGGGGACAATATTTGTTATCAAACCATCCTGCATTCCACATTCCTCAATACAGGCTCATCAAATTCTCCATATTAGAATATTATCATTCATGCAAGAAGACAAATGGAAAATGATTTAGAACACCTACGTACTTTCATAATTATTTGAGAGTTCATAATTCTTTGAGAGTTCAAGTTTTTTACTGGTAGCCCTTTTCTTCCCCCCCCAGAGATTCGTTCTACCTGATGGAGAAAATGAAAGCAAAATCTAACTTAATCATCTTTCCTTTGCCTAATATTAAATGTTTACCTATAGAAGTTTTCTCCACTATTGAGTGTATCTTTATTCTGAACAAAAACTTTCAATGGTCTCTCCTTTCCTCCAGTTGTCATTTTTTTTTTTTAAAGATTTTATTTATTTATTTGACAGAGAGAGATCACAGTAGGAGAGAGGAAGGGAAGCAGGCCCCCTGCTGAGCAGAGAGCCCGATGCGGGACTCGATCCCAGGACCCTGAGATCATGACCTGAGCCGAAGGCAGCGGCCCAACCCACTGAGCCACCCAGGCGCCCCCTTCCAGTTGTCATTTTATCATTTTTAGCAAGTCTCACTTCATTTAAGTTTCCCTTTTCCTACATTAGCCGTTCTTTTTTCTCTGATATGTTCATACTTTCTTTAATTATGTCTGCCCTTGTTCATCTGAGCCCCCACCAGAACGAGAATACACAAATCCATCTTGATTCTGGTGGCTGTCTCCCCATTTCCCCCCTCTTTAAAATGATTTTTAACCATCCCATTTCAAGTTCATTCTGAAAACTTTCATTCTTGTCCTACTTCCAGAGTCTCCAGTCACGAAAAATTCTCCAATTTTTAACTGTTTTAAAACCAATCTTCCTAAATCTCAGTGCGCATACATGTCTAATTATGTGCAGGATTTCCCTCCCTGTTTCCTGTTTATCAAGATCTCCATTTGGCAAGGGTTGTTTTCTGCTGGATATTATCATTTCTATTTCTAGAATTAAACAGAATTATGTCAAGCTGTTGGCCTTACTGCTTCCCCTACCTTCTGAAGAACTGTCAGATATTCAAATGAAATCTATCACTTACTCTGTTTCCGGCAGAACAGGATTCCCAGTATGTGTGTGTGGGAGCAGCACTAGATGTACAGCTAAGTCAGACACACTGGGTTGACCTCTGGCTGTGCTACTGCTACCTATAGTTGTTCTGGATTCGCAACACTTTGCATCTGAATTTCCCATGGAGAAATAAGTTACCTAATGGTTTATGTGGGATTCATTCAGCTATAAAGGGCTAGGAGCTCTATCAACTAGGAAGCTGGGCAGCTCACAACAATTTCTTGGTGAGACAGCCAGAGTTCCTTTCCTACTGCCAACACTGCCCCCTCCGATTGGTACTAATGATCTTTATCCATTATTTCCAAGGCTGCAGTTCACAAAATCCACATGAGCAGTAGGAGTAAAGTAGACTGTGTGAGGCCAGGGCACTCTGAGAGGTATGGTTCCTGGGAAAGATATATTACAAAGGCAAAGAGACAGGAAAAACCTGGCAGCAATGTCTTTCGGGGGCTCACATCCTATAGACCTACAACAGATGCATGCTATTAACTACTGTTAACTGTGCTGTGTACAGAGACCTTACTTTAGACATTACTATGTACATGAACTTTTCGTCAACCTTGATATTTAAAGAAATTCCAACTAGGAACCACAGTGAGCCAAATCAAAAATCAAAGCATCGTGTATCGAACAACACAAGTCTCCGTGGAAATGCATTCTCGAATAAGTAAATGATTTAAAAAAAATAATCAACATGGGATACACGAAAAGAAAAAGTGAAACTCCCAGATTTCAGGGAAAAAAAAGATGATGATTTTGAAAATGATTAGGGGGACAAAAAATTTTTTAGAAAGTGCCTTAGAATTGTAAATAGAGTACAAAAAGAAACAAAAGAAGAGGAAAGAAACAAAATAAGGTAAAGCCCAGATGAAAGTATTCTGAGAGAGGCAACAAGGGGGTGGAATGGGAAGGGGATGGGAAATACGCAGTAACAACAAAGCTGTATTGGAAACAGTGATGGACAGCATGACCATGCAGAAACCTGACTGACCAGACAGACAAATGGAGCAACTGTGGCAGGATACATGGCAAAAAGCCAAAGACTTAAAAAAAAAAAAAGTGTTTTTTATTTTTAAGTGTGATTATTATAATCATAGAAGACAAGGTATAGTGATAAGTAATCAAATACTTTGGTATCTTTGATTTTAGAACAACGGGAAAAGAGCAAATAAAATGTCTAAAGACTGGAAAACTCAACTGAGCAGAATGCAACATGTCTGTGGATTAAGGGCCAAGTACCAGACAAATGTAAAGAAAAAATAGCTGCGACTATATGTTCTAACCAAACTTCTACACTACAGAAATAAAATTTTAAAGATCTATAAGCATTCAAGAAGATGAAGAATAAATTTACCTAAATGGAAAAATAGTTTCAAGCTACTCTCTGAATACAAAATGCCAGACCATAATAATATAACATTCCCTGAACTCTGATCTGAAAAATAACATCAAGCACAAATAGTAAGTTATTTAAGAGCATAAGGAATGAAATAAATACTGCTAACAACGGAATTAGCAAAATGTAGGAAGTATTTGAGAGATAAAAGCACAAACAGGAGAGAAATTAGGGACAATATAAAGTACATGTGAAAAATACAAAGATCCAATAAGTTAATTGGTATTCAGGAAACAAAGAACTGCCCCAAATGAAAAGGAATAAAGAGGTTTTTTTTTTTTTTTTAAAGATTCTGTTTACTTATTTGAGAAGGAAAGAATGAGAGACAGAAAGCACAAGAGAAGGAAAGTCAGAGGGAGAAGCAGACTCCCTGCAGAAACTACTTATTAAAAGATTTTATTTCTTTATTTGAGAGAGAGAGAGGGAGCACAAACAGCGGGCAGGGAAAGAGGGAGAGGGAGAAGCAGACTTCCCGCCGGGCAGAGAGACTGATCCAGGGCTGAATCCCATAACCCTGAGATCATGACTTGAGCTAAAGGCAGATGCTTAACCAAGTGAACCACCCAGGTGTCCCAGAATACAAACAATTTATAAGAGAGGTACAAACAGCCAATAAACATAGAAAAGTATATTCAAACTCCCTAGTCTCATTAAACAAATAGCAAAAAAGCCCACAATATTTCATTGCATATGTTGGTTATATGTCAACTTGTTTGGGCCATGGGATGCCCAGATATTTAGTCAAACATTATTCTGGATGTGTCTGTGAAGGTGCTTTTGGATGACACGAACATTTACACCAGTAGATAACCTGAATAAAGCATATTGCTTTCCTTAATGAGGGTGAGCCTTATCCAAGCAGCTGAAGACCTGAATAGAACAAAAAACCCTGATGCTTCCCTAAAAAAAAGGGAATTCTTCCTGCCTGATGGTCTTTGCCTGGAACTACACTTTCTTGTTCTCCTCTGTCTCCAGCTTGCTGACTTTTCTTACAGACTGTGGTAATTGCTAGCCTCCAGTCTCATTAAACCAATTCCTTATCATAAATTTATATCTATCTATTTGTATATCTACCCATCTATCTCTCATCTATCTATACCCTACTGGTTCTACTTCTCAGAAAAACCCCAATATATCACATTTACCTGTCAAAATCATGAAGCTCACAATCAAGACTATCACTAGTGTTGGGAGACTGGTACTTTCAAGAAATATCATTAAGACTGTATTTACAACCTTTCTGGATGATGGTTTTGTAATTTCAATATTTCTAAATTTCAGTATTTCTAAAAACTTCTTCTTATCTCCAGTAATTTCATTTCAAAGAAGCTGTGATGTGGAAATGTGATTCAATACATTTGATGCAGGTTTTTAAATATTAAAAATTGTGACAGAGAAGAACCAAAATGTCCAATGCTGGGGAATGGTAAACACATTATGAGAGAGATACTGTGGGGAAAAAAAAAAAAAAGAAAGAAAGGTACTGTGATACCAGTTAAAAAATATTGAGGTATAGTTAATGCTATGGGAAATTCTAATGATATAACATTAAGTGAAATGGGGAGATAAAAATGTGTGATTATAATTTTGTATTATAAAAGTAAAAATAAATCAGAACATAAACAGAAACTATCAACAATTAGAAGAGCTTAGAAAGATGGAGATATGTCTGATTTTTATTTTTAAAAATTATATTTCTAAGTGTTCCATACTTTCTAATCACTGATTAATTTTATAATAAGAAAAGAAAATTACATTAAGCAGGCAGATACCCTTCCTCTGAGAAGTTATGAAGTTAAAAAATAGAACCCAAAAATCAACTGTCAGAAAATCCTTTTAAGCCAGGAACAGCTTTCTTAAATTTTAGTAAGTATCCTGTTTGACACACTGTTTATGTTTGTGAGCATTTCCTTTTTCATTAGAATTATCTTCAACAGAACTTCCTCCATAAATAACTGATTTGTTTCCTGAACTAATACAAACTTGACCTTTGTGGTTGTATAAGCTTGAAATTTTCAGTTTCTCAAACGAGAATTTTTGTGACACTGCAAAATACTCTGTAATAAAAAATATCTGAAAATGAGGCTGACCAACTTTTGCATTTGATCCCTAAAATTTTTAAAGGAAATAAGCAAGATAAAATGCAATTTCACAAGCATCTCTATGAGTATTACTCCACCTCCCACAGTTTTACAATTACTTCCTTACCAATGCTTTATTTGGCTTGATATTTCAAATGCCTAAGTTCTTAGCCTTTTGCATTAAAAAGTGATCATTAGTCTTCCTGATTCTGCCTCTAGTTAATAAATTAAGATGGATAGAGACTGAGGTTCTTGTAGCAACACATATTCACCATTTTGACCCTGATTAAATCATTTCAAATGTTCTCAACATGTTAACTCTATCGCTGCACTTGGAAAATTTAATTAGCACACAAAATACTTAAAATAATTCCCTGAAATGATCTGATATCACACAAAAACCTATCTCATACATTAAAATGTAAAATTTCCTTAAAAATGGACAGGAGAATGATGTGTTAATAGAGAAATAAAAATTCAAGGGAGACAAAAGTAATAGCCCTAATATAGCCAACCTCACCTTTAAAAAGAGAAAAAGAGAAACAAATACTCTTCATATTATTAGAAAACATGAACAATCAGAAAAATTAATGCGGGGAGATGAACAAGCAACTGACAAAAGAAAAATGCTAAATAAAGCTATGGGAAGATATAGATCTAAGACCATGTACTTAGTATAATGTCTGGTACAGAATAAATAAAGCTATTAAAATATACTAATTATTAAAGAAATGAAAATTTTAAAATATTTTCTATTTTGCATTTGCAAACACTGAAAAAAACTTATGATGCCCAGAATTGGCAAGAATGTGGGTCAAAAGGTTATTACACTTTGGTAATATATTTTAAAGTAAAAAATTATAAATGTATCCTTTAAATGAGCCATTCCTTTGCTCAAAACTTATCCTATGGAAAATATTAACACAAATATAACAAACATACCTTTAGCGGGATATTCATTACAACGGTGTTATTTAAAAAAACAAAACAAAACTAGACATAGTCCAGAAGTCTGCCAAAGAAGGGTTGGTGAAACAAACATAATAGAACATTACAGGATAGAATGTGATTAATATATATAGATTAATATAGAAAACTGTCTCATAAATGAAAATAAAATTGCAAAATAGTACATATAGTATCCTGCTTTTGTTGCGAATGCATGTGTATACGTATATGAGTGTATGCATATGCAGAGAAAAAAGGCAAAAAAAAAATAGACCAAATTATCTTTGGGATGAAGTTAAAGATGAAGCTATACATTAAAAACCATTGTTATTAGAGTAAGTATTAAGACTTGGAAAGATCTATTACTGATACTAATGAAGTCATCATAAATAAAAACATTTGTATGACTCAACTCTCTAAGAATAATTTTAGAATAAACCTGGTTGTTTCTGGATACATAAGAATATAGTTCCTTAGCTTTCAACAAAAATGACATTAAAGTTCTACTATTTTTCACAACTCGTAGCCTTACCAAAAAAGACTCCTTGGAGCTAAATGGATACTTAATCACTTACTTCAGAGTATATTCACATTTAGATAAACTATAGAAAACACCTGCCATAGAATGAATGTTCCATCCGTCATAAAATTCACACGCTAAAACCCTAACCCCAATGTGATGTATTTGGAGATGGAGCCTTTGAGAAGGAATTATTGTAAATTAGATCATGAGGGTGGGGCCTCAAGCTAGGGTTAATGCTCTGATAAAAATAGGAAACGCAGAATCCCTCTTTCTGTGCATTCCTGGGAAGGCTACTCGAGGGCATAACCAGTGCAAGGGCTCTCACTAAGAAGTGACCATAGCACCTTGACCTGGACTTCCAGCTTCCAGAACTATGAAAAATAAACATTTGTTGGCAGAGTCACCCAGTGTATGGAATTTTTCTGTTACATCAGTCAAAACTAAATGAGATATTATCATAAAAGACGGAAAGCTTTAGAGGTATTTTTTCCCTCATTTATCACAAAAACAAAAAACTTCAAAGTTAGGCTGATAAAAGCTTCTGAGTTTCGGAAATATGGAAGAGTGTATTATTGGCAATCTTAATGTCAAAGAAAAGGATAGAAATAATTTAATAGTATCAGAATGCCTAGAGGTAATAAAATGATAAGCAATTCTTTAAGAATTTATAGGATCAATAATATTTAGGCAGGGGAGATGTAATTACTACTTCACATGAGCCATACATTCCCAGAGCAGTAAGTGAGGCTTGAACTGACCCCTCCAGTGTGCCACATACTGTACACAAACATGCTGTTTTGCACATGCATCATCTCAGTCCACACCACAGTTCTATGACAAAGGTTTTATTACTCCTACTCCACAGACAGGAAACTTTAAACTCTCAGAGGGTAACTTGTGCAGGGTCACAGAGAAAGAACATGGCAGAGCCAGTATTTGACTTCTTGTCTATCTACTTCCAAAGCTCCTGTTCTTTCTACTGTGCTCCAACTGAAAAAAATCTTCCAGCCACATCTCCAGACATACTTAGTATAGTGAGTTTTCTAAACTATACTTTTTTGTGTCCCTGCATTTCTGTACATGGGTGTTCTAAAATCAAGCATATTTATTTAATAGTTAAATGCTGTGTACTAGAATTAAGACTCAAAAGCTGATTTTTAGTAGGAACAGCAAGCTTCAAGGCAGTTTAGTAGGAACAGCAAGCTTTAAGGCAGTTTAACATGATCTCTAGTTTCATGTAGCCTTGAAAAATAACAGCTCACATGCCCAGCACAATCTGGTAGCCTCTAGGGAAGAAACCTGAGTGGGAAGAAGAATGCAGCTGTAGTTCTCTCAAAGCTTCATTTCTAATGAAAGCTCCACCTTGTAAGGATCTCTGTATTTGACCTGTCTCAGAGTCCAGTCAGTGCAGAAATTCTGCTTCTTGGTTAGGGGGTAAGAATTAGGGGGTGAAGGAATAGGATTGTTTATTAAAAGCAATGTAAAGCAAGTGATTAAACTTAACAGCTGCCTGAATTAGAGGATAGCAAAGACTGCGGCAAGACAATCCAAAAAGCTTATAAGAAAAGCTGGGGTTTGACTCTTGGTTTTGGCTCAGGGCATGATCTCAGCATCATGGGATTGAGTCTTATGTTGGGCTTCATACTCAGTCTGGAGTCTGGTTGGGACACATTCTACCCCCCCTCTCCCTCTATGATTCTCCCCCAGCACTCTCCCCGTCTTGCAAATAAATAAATAAATATTTTTGGGGGGAATGAAAGAAAAATAAAGAGAACCTGGGGTATGAGATGCCCACAGATGTTTTGAAAAGCTTCAGTGTGCCTGAGAGTTTAGAAATCCACATGCATGCCTAGCGCCGTGTTTATGCTCAGGAAAGACTTGAGAAGGCCCTAGGTTATCTCACCACTGATTAAGTTTGTATATCTACCTAAGCAGAAGTGAAGGTTAAGGGGGAGTTGTCATCTGCCTGCTGGAGAGTTGAAGTCATGTTCTAACATGCACACAGAGCCCCTTAGCAAAAAGTGAGAGATTAATTGTTTGATGGCATTTAAGGAAATATCTGTCAATCATTAACTAACCACTAAATTAACAGAACATAGATTAGTGGTCACATATCACAAAGAATATTTATAGAATTTAGATTTACACATTTAGAGAATTAGTTCATAAAACTCAACAAATGAACTACTACTGTAATGAGCAAAAACACAAACTCAGGAAAAAGGGAGAATATAATCTTAAGATTTTCCACATTATAATATTTAGAATACATAAAAGCTACAAGCCATGCAAAGAAACAACCAACAAAGATTCTAAAGTTAAAAATTATAATAACTAAACTAAAAATTTCACTATAGGACTCAATAGAAGTTTTGAGCAGGTGGAAGAAAGAATCAGTAAATAGGAAGATAAGTCAGTTGAGATTATCAAGTTTGAGGAACAGGAAGAAAAACAATGAAGGAAGAGCAACAGAATCTCAGAGTTCTTGGGACACCATCAAGCTTATAAACAAATGCATATTAAGGGTTCCAAAAGAGTAAAGAAAGAGGCAGAAAGAATATCTGGAGAAATAATGGCCCCAAACTCCTAAAATCTGATGAAAAACATCAATCTACATATCCAAGAAGTTCAACAAACTCTAATTAGGATAAACTAGAGAGAACTGTATCTAGCCATGTCATAATTAAACTACTGAAAGACAATGAGAGAGTTTTGAAAGCAGCAAGTTAAATCATATGACCCAACAATTCTACCTTTAGGTGTATTCCCAAGTGAACTGAAAACATGTTGAAAACATAAAAACTTGTACTTTTATATTGTGTGCCATGCTTGTAAAAAATGCCCAACTTCTGTCTAATCATGCAAAAAGATTAAATAAAACCAAATTTGGAGACATTCATAAAATAACTGACCAGTATTCATCAAAAGTAAAAAAACAAGGGAAGACAGAGGAAATATCAGATTGGAAGAGATAATGAGGCAAGGTCACTGAATGATGTGTGGAATTCTTGGATTTTGGAACAGAAAAAGCACATTGCAGAGAAAACTGCTAAAATCTGAGCATGGTCTGTCATTTAGTTAATACTTCCTTATCACAGTTAATATCCTGGTTTTGATCATTGCACTATGGTTATGTAAGTATGTATGTGTGTACCCAGGGTGAAGGGTATACATGAATGCTGACAATTTCTACAAATTTTCTGTGTTTAAAATTCTTTAAAAAACAAAATGTAAGAAAAAAAAGATTGATATCGATAGAGCAAGTTTGGAGGAGAGCTACTAAGAGAGAAAAGATGCAAAAGCATGTCATATCAGGATATATTTTAACAAGTAAACATTAAGCTTGAAAAAAAAAGAACTGTGACAAACTGAAGGCTTATCAAGTTGAAAATATGAGGTTACTTTTTGTTTCTTGTTTGTTTTTTGGTATGAGCTCAGCAACTAAATACAGAGCCGAATCTACAGGATTTCTACTATATGTGAAAAAGAACCCTGGGAGGGAATAAATTTTTTCTCACAGATGAGTTCCACCATAAAGTAAATGAACATTTGTCTGCAATGATGTAAAGATTACTCAAGGAGTGCGTGGGGACTGGCTTCGATGCTTTATAAAGTTCTTATTTTATTTTGTCCAGGTTCTGCCTTGCCTGAAAAAAGGTCTAGTAACTGAGAAGCCATGAAGGATGTAACTCAATGTACCCGACAGAATTTTTCTCAGAGAGATAAAGCAGTAGTCACAGGGATGCCTGGGTGGCTCAGTGGGTTAAGCCTCTACCTTGGGCTCAGGTCATGGTCTCCGGGTCCTAGGATTAAGCCCCACATTGGGCTCTCTGCTCAGCAGGGAGCCTGCTTCCCCACTCTCTCTGCCTACTTGTGATCTCTCTCTGTCAAATAAATAAATAAAATCTTAAAAAAAAAAAAAAAGCAGTAGTCACAAAAGCTAAGGTGTTGCTAGGAGAGAGAAAACTAACACAAGACAAGAGAATGAGATAAGATAACTGAAATGAGTTGTTAATCAGTACCCACGAAAAAGTAAAATAAACTGAATATCTGGAATAAGAAGTTCAAGATACCCTGAACAGGGTTTGAATCATAATGTTTTTGTGTTATTAAGGCAAGCTGGATATTTTCCAACCCTTCAATACTTTTATTCTAAGACCTTGAAGGAAAGCATACTTCCAACACCTCTTTACTTTGGAGCTCTGAATGAATGGAAAATGCCAATCTAAAGCTTCTCTCTCTCTCCATATATATATCTCTCCATATATATATCTCCATATCTATCTATCTATCTATATATAGATATCTATCTATATATAGATAGATAGATATATCTATATCTATCTATAGATAGATAGATAGATATAGATATAGATAGATAGATAGATATCTTCATATATAGATAAGATAGGTATGGAGATATATATATGGAGAGAGAGAGAAAAGCTTTAGATTGGCATATATATATATATATATATATGGTATGTGTGTGTGTGCAATAATAAACATATGCAATAATACATCCCACACCTGTGCATATCTATGAAGAGGTCTTCACAATACTCCTCTTTCATAGATACATATAACTATCTATGATAGATATATCATAGAAAGAAAGGGATTTTCTCTAATCCTCAGACAGTAAGTAAACAGTCTCCCTATGTTTATAAACATTTTTTTCATGATTCTCTTTTTAAGTAATTTAATAAAGAGTCTCATATGATATCAAACTTTCCATAAAGTGCTATTATTTCTACTTAGTTCTAATTAAGAAAATAGATTTGTTCTCTATATTAACAACATTTCTCTTAATACAGCTAGCAAAATTAGATTGTTTTCCGAGGATTAAGTAATTTATAAAATGAGTAATTCAGTTCAGGACCAGGATAATCAGAAGAGGTTATAATTAAGATTTGTTAAAACTAACAAAAGTAAAACATGATGCTAAAATACTAAAACTGAAATCCTACAAAATTTTAAGACTATAATTAATGTTAAAATTAAGTTATTCATTTTTTCATTATGAGTTAGTTAACAAATTCTTAGCTTAAATAGAAGAGTTCACTTAGATCTCTGTCCATTATTGTTATTCTATATAAGCCGACTTTTTTTTAAGTTTGCATTCATAAGAATTAGCAAGAAAGAGAAAAAAAGCAATCTTTTTATATTACTTTTTTTTATTAACATAAAATATATTATTGGTTTCAGAGGTACCCATCTGTGATTTATCACCCACTGTTCATTACATTACATGCCCTCCTTAATGTCCATCACCCAGTTACCCCATTCCCTCACCACCTTCCCCTCCAGAAACCCAAAGCAAGTATTTTAGAAATACAAACCAACCTATCATCATTATTATGTCAGTTTTACTGTTATTGACATTTATTAATGTGTCAGGATTTTGCAGCTGAAAAGAATAGTGAGAGAGGGAAAGTCTTCACTGTCCTTTCTTCTCTAGGACATGACTCTGACACTCATTCTCAGTCACTGTCCTTTCATAGCCACAGAGTTGTGGGCCCAATAATGGCTTTTCATCCCTTTAGGGACAATTTTCAGGGCTGCATTACCTTTGCTCCTACCCTAGCTCTTGACTCAGTTCTATATCCTTTTTCCTCTGTACTTTGCTTGATCAGACTAGGGATTTCTCTTCACCTTGTTTCTTTTTTTTTTAATTTTTCAATTTTTTAATTAACATATAATGAATTATCAGCCCCAGGGGTACAGGTCTGTGAATCGCCAGTTTTATACATTTCACAGCACTCACCAGAGCACATACCCTCCCCTCCCCAATGTTCATAACCCCACCACCCTCTCACAACCCCCCTTCCCCCCCAGCAACCCTCAGTTTGTTTTGTCAGATTAAGAGTCTCTTATGGTTTGTCTCCCTCCCAATCCCATCTTGTTTCATTTATTCTTTTCCTACCCCCCAAACCCCCACATTGCATCTCCATTTCCTCATATCAGGGAGATCATATGATAGTTGTTTTTCTCCAACTGACTTATTTCACTAAGCATAATACCCTCTAGTTCCATCCTTCACCTAGTTTCTTTTTCGTAAAGTAGCCAAGAAGCGAATCCAAGAAAAATAGACAAATAATCCCAAAGACACTCTACAAACTATTTAAGAGAGATTACCCCTGGGTATTCTCATTAGAATTATTTCTGCAACCAATGGAAATCAATCAAGGCCAGATTTCCTTTACTTTGACGTTATTTTAGTAAAGCACTGTTCAATTATAAGATAAAAAAGAAAGCTGGAAGAATATCTAGAATCAATTTCAAAAAGTGATAAAAATGTCATTAAGAACACATTAAAGGTATAGGAAGCCTTTTGTTAATTCTGAGTACAGTATGATTCCTCATAGAGTCATAAGATCATCTGGCTCAGTGATAAAGAAGCAGTAACAAGTCTATACTGGATTTTCTATTTTACAGACAAAAGAGACAAAAGTAAATTTTAAATTTTATAATCTCTGTAGGGCTTTTCTCCAGATCATGTTATGTAACTTAAATCTGGATAAAAAAATCCACTGGTTGAGGTAAATTAGAATTTGATCTTTTGTATATGTACATACATATACATATGTACATATAAGAAATGTATATATATATGTATACATAAGAAAAAAATTGACAGTCCTCATGTAGTATTTTGAGTATTGAGATATTCAGTATTATTTGGTAACTTCCGAGTATTTTAGATACATTTTGATAATCATATTATCAATTTTAATATAAATATGTTACTACATAGAGAAAGCATGAAAGTTATTTCTAATCCCTTATTTGTATATACTTCCTTTGGTTGTTAAGGATTTCCTTTTTCCAGTTCCGATATTTACATCAAAGAATACATTAAGCCCTGCATCCTTCAAAAATTTAATAACTTTTACCATCTGTTACCAGTTACTAATCACTGATCTCCACTCTGAATTTCAATTAATATAGCTGACATAATCATCAAATACTTAAAATATTTGTGAATGTTTCAAAAATTCACAATATGGTATGATTGGTACAATCACAGGATTTATGAAAGGTTCTGAGTCTAATGAGGATAGACTCATTAATCTGAAACTAGATACTCCACAGAGTTGATAATTAAGCTGATGTTTAAAGGGGAAAAATAGGTATTTTCTAGGCAGACAAAAGGAAAGAAAACCATTTGAGACATAAAGGATATATTCAAAGGTATAGGCACAAGAAATCATGGGAAATATCAAATGATTCAGTTGCAAAGGAGAACTGGGGAGGATGGGTATTAGGGAAGTTAAGGAAGCTGGTTCGACAGGTTAGTGTCAACCATGGATGACCTAAGAGTCCAGGATCTTGAAGGTAATGAAAAGCAACTGTTGGGTTTTAAGCATCACAGTGATATAAACATTTCCATGTTTCAGAATTTAGTAGATGGATTCAAAAAAGAAGAAATCAGAGAGAGGAACACAAGTTAGGAGACAACCCGACAGAGCAGACAAAGATGACAGAAATGAACTGAAGAGACAATGATGAAATAAAAGATGAAGATGAAAATGAGAAAGTAAATTAGGAAGACATTTAGGAATTAGGCTAGGAAATAACTTGTGATTAATAGCATGTGAATTATAAGAAAAAGAAGTAGAAAAACTTAAGTGGGTTCCCAGGTGCATGGTGGCTCTTTCTAGAAAATGTAGATCAAAGCACACATTTAGAAGATCAATTTAAAACAGACTAAGTATAATAAAGCTGTGTGTCATTCTGGTAAAGATGTTTATTGGACTTCTACATCTATAAGTCCCCAAACAATCTCAGCTTTTCCAAAACACATTACAATAAAACTGTGAAAAATCAAAGACAAAGAGAATCTTAAAAGCAGAGACAGAAAACAAGCATGTAACTTACAAAGGAAGCCCACTAATGCTTTCAGTGGATTTCTCAGCTTAAACCTTACAGGATAGGGAAGAGTGGGATGATATATTCAGAGTGCTGAAAGGAAAAAAAAAAAAATGTGCTAATCAAGAATACCCTATCAGGCAAAATTATTCTTCAGAAATGAAGGAGAAATAAAGATTTCCCCACAAAAATAAAAGCTGAAGGACTTCATCACCACTAGTCCTGCCTTATGAGAAAAGGTGAGAGGAGTTCTTCAAGCTGAAATGAAAGGATGCTAATGGGTTACCTGAAAATACATGAAAATATACAGAATACTGGTAAAGGAAACTATATGGTCAAATTCAGAATTCTCAATAGTGTATTACCATGGTATGTTAATCATATAATTCTAGCATAAAGACTGAAGAAAAAAAAAGATTAAAAATAATGACAGTCTCATGAATTTTTAAATGAATACTCAATGTAAAAAGAAGTAAGTTGCAAAAGGAGGGATAAAGTTCAAGGGTAGTGTTTGTGCATGTAATTAGAGTTAAGTTGTTAGCATAAAATAGTTACATCTAGATGTTGTTTTATGAGCCTCATGGTAATCACAAAACAAAAACCCACAGTAGACGCACGCAGACAAAAAGAAGGAATCAAAGTATACCACCAAGGAAACCATCAATTAATAAAAGAAGACAGCAGAGAAAGAAGAAAGGAGTATGTGAAGTACAAAACAGAAGACAATTAGTAAGATGACATTAGTTAGTTTTACATATCAATATGTACTCTAAATGTAAATGAACTCAGTTCTCCAACAAAAGGACAGAGTAGCTGAATGGATGGAAAGGAACAAAAAAGATCTAATTGTATGCTGCCTACAAGAGAGTCACTTCAGCTTCAGGGACATACATGGATTCAAAATTTTAAAAATGTGAAAGATAGTCCATCAAGTGGAAACCAAAAGAGTGAAGGGGGGTAGTGTTATACTTATATCAGACAAAATAAACTTCAACTCAAAAAGGTATAACAAGTAATAACGTAAGCCATAATATAATAATGATAAAGGGGCAATTCATCAAGCAGGTATATAACAATCATAAATACACCTGTACCTAATGTCAGATCACCAAAATATATTAAGGGAATACTAACAGAACAGACGGAGAAACAAACAACAATACAATAATAGTAGGGAGCTTTAATATTCTATTTTTAATGATGGATTTATCAAATGAAAATGTTAGACTTGAACTACAGTTAGATTAAATGGGCCTACAGATAAATACAGAACATTCAATCCAATAGTAGCAAGATACACTCTTCTTCTTCTTCTTCTTTTTATTTATTTATTTTTTTTTTGTGGCTATACAATCTTCTAATGCGCACACAGAACATTCTCCAGAATAGATCATACATTAGGCTACAAAACAAGTCTTAACAAATTAAAGAAGACTGAAATCATACCAAATATCTTTCCAACCACAATGGTATGAAACTAGAAATCAGTAACAGGAAGAAAACTAAAAAATTCACAAATATGTGGAAATTAAACAATATACCCCTAAACAACTAATGCGTAAAAAGAAGAAATCAAAAGGGAAATAAAAAAGTAATCTGAAACAAACAAAAATGGAAACACAACATACCAAAACATGGGATGCAGAAAAAACAGTTCTAAGATGATATTTATAGTGATAAGTGCTTACATTAGAAAAAAGAAAGATGTCAAATTAACAACCTAACAACCTAGCAAATTAACAACACCTCAAGGAACTAGGAAAAAAGAACAAACTCAGCCCACAGTTAGCAGAAGAAAGGAAATAATAAAGATCACAGAATGTTGGTGGGAATGTAAACTGACACAGCCACTAGAGTAAACAGTAAGTAAACAGTACGGAGGTTCCTCAGAAAATTAAAAACGAACTATTATATGACCCAACAATCTCATCTCTGCGTACAAACCCAAAGGAAATGAAATCTGGACCTTTTATTTTTTTAAGATTAATTTAATTATTTGAGAAAGAGAGAGGAGAGCTCCACACAACAGCTCTGCTCCAGGGAGTTGGAAGCGACCAAGCCACCCAGGTATCCCAAGCATGCAACTTTTAATCTTAGGGTCATGAGTTCAAGCCCCATGTTGGGCAGAGAGCTTACTTTAAAAAAAAAAAAAACTAAGGAAGAAATAACACCAAACTTGAAAACCATTCCAGCTAATAGAAGAGAGATCACTCCCTGTTTTCATGAAATTATCATAATCTTGGTTCCAAAATTTGACAAAAACATCTTTTAAAAAGCAACTTGTACATACTGATACAATAGAGATCTATTTAGAGAAAATTCTTTACTCAAAAGAAATTGTTTATTACTATGAAGTAACCACTGCACAACAAATGAGCTACTATTTCACACCATCACAAATCCTATCATTACTCCGAAAGAAAAGGTATGTTTATGTATATGATCAAGGTATACAAGATTTTTCATAAATAACATAGTAACTTGTATACTTATATTGATATTAAAGTGATAATTAAAAATACAGAATTAAAAAATTTTTTATAACTGTAACAAATTTACATAGGGATGATTTAGGAATTTTTTGTGGAGGACACAAGTAACTTATAATACTTACAAAACTCAGACACTTTTGGTCTAATAATCCCTATCATATTAAAACCAGGTAGAGGTTAATGTATTTTGCATTTCACTTATTATAACTGAGCTGATAATAAAAAACTTTTTGCAAAAGCCTCAGAAGGCAAATATTTTAACAGTTGATTTGGACATTCTTGTATAATAGTTTATTTCCCTCTTTAAAAACCCCTTAACAAGTACCAAAAGAGTTCTTTTAATTAATATCACTTTCATCAGGTCCCATTTATCAAGGCTGGGTGGGTACACATGTAATGCTAAAACTGCTGCCAAATAAGTCCTGTCTTGCCAGGAAACTCGTGAAAGGGATGGGCAGCTGGCCACCAGGGTTTGTCTCATGGTTACTTTGTATTTGACAAAGAATGATGTCAAACTTTCTGAAATTAATCCTGGCTTCCCAAGATTTAAATTAATGCCAGGGGTAACAAAGTGTCATAACATAATTTTGAAAAGACACAATAATTCCCTTCTAGAAGATCAGGCTTTAGGAATTTTAATGCACAAAATACATTATAATGTTATAAAGTAATCAGTATGAGGGAACTTTAATGAATCTCAATAAAAAATTACTATATATGGCCTCTCAGTGGGTGTGTGCATATCACATAGCTAGTTTCCTTGGTTGAATAGAGTGTGGGATATGTGTGTGTGATTGCCTATTTGTGAAATACATTTGCATACATTAATTATAATTATTTATTAAGTAATAATGAACAATTATAACTGATCAGAGGCAATAATGATATTGAAATGACTTCTGCTTATATAGTACTTTTACTTTCAAAGATTTTTCACATCAATTAACTCATTTTTATCTTCACAATAACCTGTGAGATAATTAGGTAAACTGTCATCATAAAATTGGAAATAGGTTATTCTTTCTTATTTAGAAATGTTACTTTCCCCCATCTAATCCTCATTACACCAAGGGAGCAGATTAAACTTTATTATAAAAATTTTTTTCCCCTCCTGCATATGGAGTCAATAAAAGGGGTTGAGTATTCCTCAAA
Source organism: Mustela putorius furo (assembly GCF_011764305.1). Lineage (NCBI taxonomy): Eukaryota > Metazoa > Chordata > Mammalia > Carnivora > Mustelidae > Mustela > Mustela putorius. The sequence goes on from NW_025422471.1 coordinate 12,731,320, forward strand.
GCTGTAAGACACCAGATTGAAGATTAAGGCATGTATATGTGTGTATAAAGATTTGTTACATTTAAAGACTATTAATGCACCTTAGTCAGAACATATAAGAAGGTCCCAGTTGACCCTGTCTCCTTCTTGTGTCCTTTTGCAGACACTCTCCATTCACTCCAATACAGCCTTTTGGTCTTTAAGGATGTTGTGGAGGACAGTGACTGCCATCCTCCCCTTCCCAACCTCCCCCAAAACGTCAGATTCCTTAGATAATAGGCCAAACTCCATATTTTTCACTGATTCTATTCTTTATCAAAACTTTCATAGGTCCCTGATTTTACTAGGTACTGTATTACTAGGTATTGGTCTTAATCTAATAAATCTAATAAACTAAATTATGCTAAGGTACAAATTACTGAGAATTGTCTAATAGCTCAACTCACCTGAGAAAACTGTATCCATCAGAGGAACTAGAAAGGCAACCGTTTCTTACTTCAAGGGATAATTAGAGGAAGTAGAGATTTAGTCAGTCTGGTGGGAAAGCACAGGTCTGCCTGGTATTCTTTGTTTGGCCATACTGCCTAGTCTACTGCTCCACCACCTACTAATGAAGCTATCTGAGTTTACAAAGGCTAAGAAGGCAAGGAGTTCTGCCTGGATGTACTTACAGGTCACCGTGGATGAGTCCATAGATCTGTGGCATGCTCTGATGATAGATTCCTCTCAAAATAATAATGAGGAGAATCACCACAAAGGCTGGAAGTCCCCAACTCAGAAGGAAAAACAGCAGATATCGTCTCTCTGTGTGTTCATCGTTCATCACCAGTACATACCAGAAATTCACAGACTAAGGAAGGAAACAGAACAGAAAATGAGTAAGTTCTGGTCTAATGTCACAGGACACAAACTCACCTGGGCTGGACATAAAGTGTTATGGTCCAACAAAGGCTAGAATTACTTAATAATTATTTTTTTGTTTGTTTCTTTGTTTTTTAGATAATTCATATATTTCGTACATCCAAGAAATTAAGAATACCTCAAAAATCTTGAAACACTGGAAAATATTAATTGTACTTTTTATTTTCCTTAGTTTGCTTTATTTACAGCCATAGTCCTCTGTGATTGTTCTATGCATGTTGAAAAAACATACACTGATATTCAAACCTATTTCCCATGTGAACAGCTTCATGATGATAATAAAGTGAACAGCCCTTTGTGTCAGACTTTGGAAAACTTTTTAAAAGATTTTTATTTATATTTTTTCAAGAGTGAGAGAGAGTAAGTGCACGTTGGGGTGGGGGAAGGAGCAGAAGGAGAGGGAGAGAGAGAATCTCAGGCAGACTCCCCAGTGAGCACAGAGCCCGACATGGTGGTCAATCTCACGACTCCGAGATCATGACAGAGCTGAAATGAAGAGTTGGTTGCTTAACTGACTGAGCCAGTCAGACACCCCTGTTAAATTTTCTTAAGGCCTTATCATATGAGAGGGCTAGATACTTTTCCAGGGAATGGGTATATAATTGTGAAGAGAGCCCCATGTCAGTCCCCAGCAGAAGACATATATGAGTAAACAGAAAATGACTTCACAGAGACAAAAGTTCTGCGATGAGATAGGTTTTGTACCTATTTTTCCTTCTCAGTTTATATGCTCTTTTTTTCATTCATGGACTTGACAATTATTTATTGAGTGCCTACTAAATTTCAGGGACCAGTCCAAGCATGGGGGATATAGAAGTGAAAGAGATGAGGGAGGTATTTACTTTCCTTTATGTTAGTTTCCAAGGAAGTGGGAAAGAAGTCATCATAGAAAGAATGTATTTTATATTTATCATGTATTTTATATCCATTATTTCTTATTAAGATAAGAAATATAAAAATGAGGGACACCTGGGTGGCTCAGTCGGTTAAGCATCTGCCTTTGGCCCATGGTCTTGGGATTGAGCCTCACGTCAGGCTCCCTGCTTGGAGGGGAGTCTGTTTCTCCCTCTCCCTCTGCCTGCCACTCTGCCTACTTGTGCTCTCTCTCTCTCTCAAATAAATAAATACAATTTAAAAAAAAATATAAAAAGGATAAGTATATAGAGGGGAATGAGGGGACACATTAGATAAAGAGAATAGGAAAAGAAAATGTTCTTATTGGCCCCAAATCCCGCACTTCGATCCTACACCTAAGCCAAATCTAGAACTTACATATTCTGCCTTCTAGTGTTCTTTTTCCACTAGCGCACTTACACTTAATTATCATTTAGCACAGAAACAATACTGAATGTCATATATTTCACACAATGGTACTTCTCCACTAGATAAATCCCCCTTCTTAGTTTCTTATGGTGGAAAAAGTGTGAGTATAGATAAATTACATATATATACATACATACATACATACATATTATTCGTATATACATCAGAGGGATAATCAGTAGCAAGCAACAACAATCCCGTAGCTTCAGTTTCTTCATGTATACAATGAGGTTACTCTAAAGATTAAATGAGATATTATGTATGAAAGGCTGAGCACATAGTCAGCATAGGGAAATGTTGCCAGCTCCTTTAAATCTCCTATTAGGATGTCAGACAGTGTGAAAGACAAAAGATGAATAGTTTAAGAACAAAGTAAGCTGTGATATGACGGAAGCTCTTTCTCTGTGATAAATAAACATGCCTTATGTTCATGGAAAGGCTTTCAGGTGCTATTTATGGAGGCTTCTAAGTAAGACTCTATCTGGACCAAATCAGCCTTGAGGGATTAGTATTAACTGGGCTAAACAAGGGAAAAATAAAAATGTTTGGTTACTTGGAGATTTTTGTCTCTGAATTTTATTTCCTGTCAGCACTCCATATCTTTATGTATACCTGCATATATCTATAATTATGAGTAATTTGAGTTGTTGCTTATGTAAATTTGTTCTAACTTCTTTTTTGGATCATTAAATCCAACAGGGTTTTCCCCGTTCTTTCCATAATTAGTACAGGGACACACACCTAAGTAAGTGTGATTGTATCAAGTATCTAACACTGAGGTGATCAAACTGCCTGTCAGAGAATGAAAATTCAGGCAAAGAAAGGATGACGAGCCCATCTCCAAAATAAAACTGCTAATTATTTATTTTAAATAGATGTTTGTGTTTGTAACCATATAAGATGGTAACTCACGGGTGTTGTTGGTGGAAGTGTCAGAAAGCAGAGCATGGTAAATAACTCCTAAGTTGATTCATCATAATAGAGACTGGGATATTTCCAAAATGTCTGCCTTTACGAAAATGGACATTAGTTCCATCAGTTAGAATCACTCAACCTTTCAGCAATTGTTTGACCTTTACCAGAGACTCCGATAAGACTGAAACAAGTGTAACTGTTTGATTTGTACATGCACGGCTTCTGCTCCAAAGAGCTCAAGGCATAGTGTGGCTGAACAGTCAATTAAGCAAAACAAGTTCCTGTAGTCACCAGCTTTTGTTGACTTAAAAAAAAAAAATCACTTTTCTTCCCAGAAGAATCCAACCACTGAGGTGTTTTCTATTGTATGTTTTTTTTCTTTTTTTCTATAGAATTGAAATACTATGTAATTAAATGATGTCTAATTATTTTAGAAATACCATATGGCCCAAACATAAGATTTGTTTTGACTACCTAATTTCAAGTCTTACTTGAATTTTAAGTTATTTTAATATAATGTGGTAGGAATATGCCTAGGTCATGAGTTCTCCTTCTTAGAATCTTATTTCATCCCATCCCAACATAGGCAGAGTGGGTTCATGACTCTGCTCCTCCACCCACAGCTGATTTGATCTGGAGAAGTCTGCCCCAGGCTGGGCCAATCATGAATCACTGAATTCCATGAAATTCAGTGACAGTCTAAGCTGGTCAGCTGGAAAAAGAGGACATACAGACTTTAGTGACGGAGAAAGGCAGAAGCACAGTGGAGAGAAAGTGTGTTTATAGAGAATATGGTTCGTGGGTTCAGTAGTTATCCTATATGCCTATTATTCCTTTTATGATGTAAATGTTTGCTTAAATTAGCTCAATTTAGTTTTTCTTTATGTTAAAAGAAAAAAAGAAATTGACTGAAGTCTATATTGCTATTCAAAACCAGTGGAATTGAAACCACCAGTTACTACCATTCTCTAAACAGAGGAAACAGTGGAGCATTGACTATGTTCTTTTCCTTGTAATCAAGGTTCCTCTTTTGTAATCTAAGCCTATTTAAAGACCACTATGTTTGAATAATAATTTTATGCTGACAGACACATAGCATATGTGTGCTTGGTGTCTGTGTGATTATTCAGTGTTGGAGCTAATGAAATTTTGAAAACTCAATAGTTTAAAGGGTATCACTCTCACCCAGACATGATTCAAGTGGACTGGGCATGGCTCACTATTCACTGCCCATGTGATGTTTTTCCTGCTAAACACTAACTGTGAACTGAGAATGGTAATAGTTAGGTCTCTATTTACACTTCTATCTCTAAGCTTTAAAAATTTTGTTAGAACCATCTTACAGACCATCTCAAGACATCATCATTATGTAGTCATGTTACCTTTTTAACCAAAATATTATCCCTGGGTTGCCTGGGTGGCTCACTCAGTTAAGTATCTGACTCTTGATTTCAGCTCAGGTCATCATCTCAGGGTTGTGGGATCAAGCCCTGAATCGGGATTTGTGCTGGGCATGGAACCTGCTTAAGGTTTTCTCTGCCCCTCCCCGCCCCAACCCTCTTTCCTTCTCTAAAAACAAAAAAAGCAAAATACTCCAACTCCCCCAAAGTTGTCCCCCAATTTAATCAAGTACATTAATCCAACTTGACTATACTGTATACATGCAGCATACGCATTCCTAGCATTAATATAATGTAAGCTGAAGGCAAGCCCTAAAAGATTCAAAACTATTTTCAGTTTTAGCAACCAAATTAGACACTTCAAAAGAGAAAACTGAATAAAATGTTTTGCAGTGTCTAAAACTTGGTGATGTTACCACAGTCACATCTTTAATGTCACTTCTCAACACTGGTGCATCTGAATTCCACCTTCTTACTTCTGTCAGTGCTCACCACTGAAGGATGATGTATTTGAATTTGTACACTTTTCGCAATTACCAGCATTTCAAGATTACCTGGGTGAAAAGAGGCAAAGGATCTGTGCTCAGAAAACTATAAAGTACTCATGGAAGAAATTGAGGAAGACACAATGAAATGGAAAAATGTCCCATGCTCATGGATTGGAAGAACAAATACTGTTAAAATGTAATGCTACCTAGAGCGAGCTACACATTTTATGCAATCCATATCAAAATACCATCAACATTTTTCACAGAGCTGGAACAAATAATCCTAAAATTTGTATGGAACCAGAAAAAAGACCCTGAATAGCCAAAGGAATGTTGAAAAAGAAAACCAAAGCTGGTGGTATCACAATTCCAGACTTCAAGCTCTATTACAAAACTATAATCATCATGACTGTATGGTACTGACACAAAAACAGACACATAGATCAAGGGAACAGAATAGAGAAACCAGAAATGGACCCTTAACTCTATGGTCAACTAATCTTTCACAAAGCAGGAAAGAATGTCCAGTGGGAAAAAGAGTGTCTTCAACAAATGGTGTTGGGAAAACTGGACAGCCACATGCAGAAGAATGAAACTGGACCATTTCCTTACACCGTACACAAAAATAGACTCAAAATGGATGAAAGATCTCAATTTAAGACAGGAACCCATCAAAATCCCAGAGAAGAACACAAGCAGCAACCTCTGTGACCTTGGCCACAGCAACTGCTTGCTAGACATATGTGTATATATATGTATATATACATATATATACAACATATATATTTACATTTATACATATATATATATATTTTTTAAAATAATATAAATACTATACAGCCATCCAATAAAGGAAATCTTGCTTTTTGCAAAGACATGGGGCTTGGTCCCGGGACCCAGAGATCATGACCTGAGCCAAAACCAAGAGTCAGATGCTTAACCGATGGAGCCACCCAGAGCCCTCCATTTTAACAAATTTAAAGAAAACTACCTAATGATATTTGTGACAATTTCCTGTCATAAATACAATCTAGAGAAATACAGGAAAGGAGAACTTGAAGAGGTACACAATCAAAAGATAAACTTTCATGTAAATAGTGAACACTATAATGATGTTTTAAAAAACTTGAAAAGACATGGTAATTAGTGACTTAAGTTTTGACATGGTTCTAAATGGATAAGCTGTATGTTTTTGGCCAATATTACTTGGTTCTTCTGGGTTTCAATTTCTTCTTCTAGTAAAGGGACAAGTTAAACTGTAAGTTATTAACAATTTCCTGACTCCCAGTTTGTGAGTGAATCATTGTAGAAATTACAAATACTGAAATAAAAACACGAATGGTATGGATTTTGGAAGTAATACAGACCTTACAGATCATCTGACCACACAAATCCTCTCATCTAGAGATGAGGAAACAGATGTAATCAGAGGAAAGCACAGTTTTTTCATATGCTGCTTAGTTACAGAACTTGGGACAGAACACAAGTCCAAAGCTCTTCTGAAGACTGATTAAGATTTATTTCCATAGAGACTCACACAAATATTGAGAATATTATTTGCATGAGAGCTTCCTTTCCCTCTCTCATTACCCCCCACACACTTTATATGTCAGTGCAGATGCATTTTTTAATAAAAATGTGGACATTACCATTTCTCTTTTCCTTTCCATTTTTTTTTTTTGCTAAGACTAAAGGACAATTTTAAAATGTTTATCAGAATATAAATCACTCAAACATGACTGTGGCCTGTGATAGATTAATTTTTGTAAACCTCATATTGAAACAAATGAAGAATTATACAACTTGAGTTAATAATTTTTGTTGAATTTAATAATAATTTCGTAATTTGGTTTAGTTACTGATTTTACTCAGTTATATACTATCTTGCCAGAAAAGATTTTTGGGAGGCTCAATAACTCCTAGTGGAGAGCGACAAAGTTAATTGGTGCAAATTTAATTTATTTTTACATTTCAAAATATTTTATTTATTTATTTGCTAGAGAGAGAGAAAGAGAGAGAGCGCACAAGTAGGGAGAGTGGCAAGGAGAGGGAGAAGCAGGCCGAAGGCAGACACTTAACTGACTAAGCCACCCAGACGTCCCATTTGGAGCAAATTTTAAAATGTTACACGGAATAGTTTATGAGAGGAAGAATGCAACCAATATTTACTTTTTTTTCTTAAGTTAAACATAGACTGCTTGAACCCCATACATTTTTATACTATGTGGGATAAGATTGGTATCCAGCTTGTTATTTAATAATATTTGGTTATTAACCATGTCACCAGAAACCCTGGACTGATTTATAGTATCAAGTTTAGTCAGAGGTCATGGACGCTATTAATTTTGTCATTAACATACGTTCTTAGTCATTCATTTCAGAGAAGCGTCTAAGAAATATTATCACATGTCCTTGCTCCAGTTATCCTCTCTCTTAGCAATTTTTACATGAAATAAATTGCAAGGCTTTTTGCAGACCAGAGAATTCTGTATTTCCCGGGTATATCATTTTTATCTTGGTAATTACCCATCTGTTGTCCTCAATACCTTTGATGTCCTGTCCCACCACCCCCAACCTCCTGCCCCCCCACCCCGACTGCCTGCCCAATTGAGTCAGTGACAAAGGAAAAACATGGCTACTTTTAACATTACCCTTCTTTTTGCTATGCCCTGATACTAAGTGGCCTTTCTGCCAAGGAATAAATATGTATATTTGCCTCCACATAGCCTGATCTTACAGAAAAGTTAAGGCACAAGCTATAAATGATCAAGTATAATTGTAGAATGATTTCTACCTTTATTCCACCATTTAAAAAACATGTCCCTTAAGTAAGCTTTAGTTTCAAAATAAAACATTACACTGTTTCCATAAGCATGAAATCAACAAACTGCAGGAGCAATCTAAAGTTTGGATATTGTTCATAATTGAAGCAGATTGCTATATGATTTAGTGACAGGAAATGCTAATAAAACTGGGCCAAATAAATACACAGAAAAATTAAATTTCTATTTACCTATATTATATACAGATACCTCAACTTACTGTGATTTATTCCTTCAGGGGTTAACTCATGGTCTGGCAATCCATTTCATGTAAATGCTAATAATAAAGGCATAAATTCTAGGAATTTATTCTAAGAATATTCCATAAGTAAATAAATATTCAGAATGCAAGGATGTTCAAGGAAACATTGTTTATAATAGTAAAAATAACTGGAAGTAACTAGCATTTCAAAATAAACTGAAACAACCACATTATGGAATGGAAAAAAGTGTATCTGTACTTGGTGAATGTATACATATACAAAAACTTAGATGAACTATATATAAATAAGTAAAATATATACACACACACAAGAACATACACATATGTGCTTTTTACATATTTATAAACATTTGTATATTTGTGGAATATTTCTGGAAAGATATACAGGAAACCATTAACACTGTTTACCTTTGGGAGTAGGGTTGAGGGTAAAGCAGAGAGTTGAGGGTGTGTGAAATAGGGAGAAACAGATGTACGTTTCACTTTATATTTCTCTTCAGTGTTTGATTATGCTTTGTACCATTAGTATATACAATTTCTAAGAGGAAAGCAAATCAAAACAGAAAAGGAAATGAAAATAGAACAATAAAAACTAAGGAAATAAAGTAAACATATTATAACGAGAGTTTAAATTCTCGCTGTCAAACTTTCTCTAAGTAGACAAGACTTGCTATTTTTTAAGGAAGTGGGAAATGATTTCAGTAATTTCACAGTGATTTTATATGAGGAGCAAATAGAAGGATAAGTCAAGTTCCATGGCCTCAAAGGGAATTTGTGAGAAGTTTGCTTAAAAAAAAAAAAGGCAAAATAATCTGTTACTATATTCTCATAATGTGTGGTAGAACCTCCTTGTCAGAAAAACGGGAAGGCCTAAAGAAACAGTGAAGGCCACCAGTTAGAGATTCCGCGATGAGCCACGCATGTACTTCAGTAAAGAGGTTAGAGGTTATTTACACAGCTTGCTTTAGCTTCACAGCTAGTTGGTGTCTGCCTCACCCTAAGTCTCTCCCCACTATTATCAAGTAAATTCTTTTTTGGGGGAAAAAAAAAGAGTGTAAATTAAATTGGAAAACCAGAGTTTTCAACATGATTCAAAATCAATGAGATATGGGCCACACATATTTGTTTAGCTAGTAATATTCGGTACATATGTATGGCGTGTTGTATAGCTTGTGCCAGGCCCAATTCCAAGCTCTTTTCATGCACAAATTCATTTTATCATTCCACAATCCTCAAAGACAGGTACTGTTATTACAGATCTGATTATTCAGATAAAAATCTAGGCTCAGAAAAGTTACATAACTTGTTTACCAAAAAAATTCTTCTTTAGCTACTATAAAAATATAATCCAATTAAAGGTATATGACAGAGAAATAAAAGTTCAAGATAAAGTCATTTAAGTGCATTTTTTTTGAAGATTGAAGATACGATGCAAATCAAAATAAATAGTAATTCTGATATACTAAACCCAATGATTAAGTTAATGGTTAACATTTTGTCCTAAGTTATGCACGCACACACATCTATCAAATTCTCTCCTCCATACTGTTAAAAATATGAAGTAGAGGGGTACTAGGTGGCTCAGTTAGTTGAGCATCTGCCTTCAGCTCAGGTTGGGATCAAGCCCCAGACTGGGCTGCCTGCTGGGCGGGGAGTCTGTTTCTTCCTCTCCTCTGCTTTCCCCCAACTCCCTCCCAGCTTATGATCTCTCTCACCTGTCTCTCTGTCAAATAAATAAATAAAATCTTTAAGAAAATATGAAGTAGAGCCACCTGGGTGGCTTAGTTGGTTAAGCAACTGCCTTCAGCTCAGGTCATAATCCGGGAGTCCCGGGATTAAGTCCCACATCGGGTTCCCAGCTCCATGGAGAGTCTGCTTCTCCCTCTGACCTTCTCCTCTCTCGTTCTCTCTCTCACACTCTCTCTCTCTCAAATAAATAAAATCTTAAAAAAAAAAAGAAAATATGAAGTAGAATCACTAAAATGTTATTTTATTTTTTGAAAATTTTGAACCCTAATTGACTAGAAGGACTGGATTAACAGGGGCCTAATCTTTTATATAATGTTTTAAAAATGGATTCTACTTTTTGAAAAAAAAAAAAAAGATTTAGTAGACAGTATTTTATAAGAAGGAAAACACAGGTTGGTAAAGGAATAACCTCTTCCCACAAAATAACTTATGAGAAGTAACCTACTAGAATCAGAAGTTATTGAATTTTTCCCTTGTGGTCACACCACAAACCATGAAAAATGTGTGGTATACCATTTGAAATACATTAAACTTCAAATAGTTTTATTTACTGGTACTTTAAATAGTTTTCATAACCATCAGCCATACAGAAACCTAATTAGCTTACTAAATGTTCATCAGCCACAATTTTATTTACTGAAGACTGGAAAAAGAGATCTAGAGTATACCAGTCTCTATTAAGTTGGGTGAAATCTTATATGCAATCTCATCTAATGCTCCCCCAAAGCAGGAAAACATTTTGAAAGTTGGTCATTTCCCCCTATTTGAATGCACTTCACTGACTGGATGCTTTCAGCTTGTAGGAACAGCCTCTTCAATTCTGACAGTTTTAGAGGCTATCAAAGTTCTTAATTGAATCAAAATTTACTTTTTTCATTTTTTTAAAAAGATTATTTATTTATTTATTTGACAGAGAGAAATCACAAGTAGTCGGAGAGGCAGGCAGAGAGAGAGAGAGAGGGAAGCAGGCTCCCTGCTGAACAAAGAGCCCGATGTGGGACTCGATCCCAGGACCCTGAGATCATGACCTGAGCCGAAGGCAGCGGCTTAACCCAGTGAGCCACCCAGGTGCCCAACTTTTTTCATTTTTGACCCATTTGTTTCATTCTTCCTAATGGACCTGCAGTCCGGTCTTTCTTTCCTGTAGCATCCCTTCTAGTGTTTGTAGACAGCTATCACATCACTCTAAATTCACTGCAGGTTAGCTATCTCTAGCTGACTCAAAAGTTTCTTAAGGACTATTTTCAACTTTTCATCAGCTGGTTAATGCTCCTGGTGAAACATGATTTATGAAAGTGGTTATAGGGTCCCAAGCTTGTCTTGAACCTTTGTAGATTACAGTGTAAACCACGATGCCCTCATCTGCCTCTATGCTGTTACTAATGTAACCTAGGTCTGTATTGTTTTTGTAGTTGTTGTTTTAAGCAATCTGGTCACACACTTGACCACACTAAGTTTGTGTTAAATAAAATATTTCAAGTTGTTTACCTTAACCCCCATCAAATTAAGTCTGTTTCACTCTAGGTTTCAATCTGTCACAGCACTTTCTCTGTATTGATTGTACCTGCATCCCTAACCCAGGCAGCTTGCTGTTTTAGCTGTCCTTCCACCTCCGTATCATCTGCATACCTGATAAGACAGTTTCCTGTGTCTTCATCCAAGTCATTCATCAAAAACTGAGTAGGTCAGGGACATGGACAAAGTCCTGCACAACACTGGGGACCTCAGTCCAAGCAGATAAATAACATACATGCGGTACACACGGAAAGTTCAGCTTTGATAAACGCCTAAAAAATCTTGCAATCAGAGAATCTAGCAAATATTATTTTAATTTCAGCAAATATTACGTTTTATGTTATATCCTTGAGATTTAGCTTTACTTTTTTATTTGGGAGGGATTTTGAGAATACCATAAACTTTCCATAATTAGAGCTGTTTAAGACTTATGAAATAATAATTCTATGAGGAAGGAATTATTATCTTCATATGAAGATTTAGCAACAAAACTTAGGAAGAGCCAGTAACTTGATTAAGTTTACAAAGATAGTAGCAAAACCAGAATTCAATCCCAGATTCAGGGCTCTAATTATTGCAACTAGCTCTATTAACTAAATAACTCAGTGCAGTTCTCCCTACAACTATAATATCATACCTGGGAAACTATCCCTTCCATGAGTCTGTATGGTATTCTCACATGCTTTCATTACTGCTGTACAGTGGAAATCCCACATCCTTTTATTCAACAAGAAAGAAGAATGTGCAAATGACTGAATGCATGTTTATATAAAATAGTTCACAAGCATTCTAAAAAATATATAAAACTATTTCTATCATATGAAAGATGTAACAATACTACTACAAAGAAAGCATTAAAGGCAACATTTCCTTTAGTTGAACCATTAAATTGATGACATTAATACTACTGAATTGGATCCAACTTTCATATTTGCCTCTTTATCAAGCAAATCAGCATAGGACAATAAAGGGAATTTGGGATTTTAGTCAGAAAGGGGAGAGTTCAAGTCTCTCCCCAACACTTACTAGTTCCTCAGAAGAGTATACTAGGACTCTTTGGGTCTCACTCCATACTTTCTCCCCAGGTGATCTCTTCCAAAAATAACAGAGTCATATTCCAATTGTAAGTCAACAATTTTCTAAAGTATTTATAGCATAGGCTATATATAAATCTCTGCTCTGAGCTTTAGTCCTGTGTATCCCCCATCTCTCAAAGTCCCCATTGGAAGTCTCACACAGGAGGAACTTCGTGCTCCGTATGTCCCAAATTTCTCATCAACCTTCCTCCAATTTCCAGGGGTCATTATTTCACTTCAAGACACTACTGTCTATCCAGCCCCTCACACCAGAAACTTGGGAAACATCTTTGGTTCCACCTTCTGCACTCTTCTTAACCAATCTCTACATTCTATTGCTATACTGAAAAAGAAAGAAAGAAAGAAAGAAAGAAAGAAAGAAAGAAAGAAAGAAAGAGGAAGGAAGGAAGGAAGGAGCGAGCAAGAAAGGAAAAGAACAGAAAAATGAAATCTCAAAAGCTGTCCTATTCCCCTGGCTTCTTCTGCCAGTCCCAGGTTCACACTGCCTTGTTCTCCTGCCTGGATAAGCTAACGGTACTTAATTAGCACCGATGCCAACTCTTTTGTCACGAATTCACTACAAACAGGGAGATATTTCTCAAACACAAATGTTACCGTGTTACTTGTTTAATTCTATGGCCTCCCCTAGAACAAAGTTCAAATTTCTTGCTGTGGTTTACAGGCCCCACATCACAAGCCTCATCTTGCACCACTCCTTAATTTCTACCCCTTCTAGGTTTCTTCTCATTCCCCCCAATTCACTATAATTTCTGATGTTGTACAGCTTATAAAGTTTTCTTTCAATCGATCTCCTGGGAATGCGGTTATGGATATATGGAATCATTTCCATCTCAGTATGAAGAACAGCAGATAGGAAGAACACTCCATGCAGATTCACTGGACAGTAGGAGGGGGTGGGAGGAGGAAATGAGGTACCCACCTGAATGAGCATCCAGCTAAACTGGCAAAGATACAGATAATGTGTGATGGCAGCCACGGCCGAACAGCTCTCCTCTGCGAGTTGGGGACTTGCGTATGCAGACACCAGAAACACAATCTGTAAGAAACAATACCTGTATTTTAAATCATGCTAAAATCAATCAAGAATATTATGAAAATAAAACTTTCTCATCAGAATCTAGGATTCAGTGACTCAAAGAGAAAATAAGTTGATCTGTTGCTCAAACCGAGATAACAAACAGTCATCTAAGAATGGCACTACATAGACTTTCATGTTTCTTCCACTTATTTATCGGAATATAGTTGACATAATGTTACATTCGTTTCAGGCGTACAACTTAGTGATTTGACAAGTTTGTACACTATGCTGTGCTCACCACGAGTGCAGCTGCCGTCTATCCCGTTACATCGCTACTAAAATAGCGTTGATTACTTTCCTTATGCTGTGTCTTCTGGATTTTTACATTTCTTAGAAACAATGAACTATATGAAATTATGCTACACATTGCTCTGGTCTATCAAGAGATGATTTTCAAAGTAAACCCTGTTCTTATTACGAATGGACAAGAATCCCATGAAATACATTTATTTTGGCTAAGTAGAAAAAATAGACATTAAAAGTCAAAGCTAATAAGAAGGAAAAGAAAGAAAAGCAAAAACTCTGATTTTATCATCATCTGCATCTTCTTGTTGTGAAATAACAAGTAACAAAACAGACTTTAATTTAAAATTTCAAATCCTAGGATTACTTTATTCCTTGGACTTTTATTTTTATTTCAACTGCCTCAAGACTTTGGTCAAAAGAAAGCTTCACAATGAGGCCTTTCTTGACCACACTGTTTTAAGATTATACCTTCTTGGGGCGCCTGGGTGGCTCAGTGGGTTAAAGCCTCTGCCTTCGCTCGGGTCATGATCCCAGAGTCCTGGGATAGAGCCCTGCATCGAGCTCTCTGCTCAGCAGGGAGTGACTACGCCACCCCACCACCCCCACCCCGCCTACTTGTGATCTGTCTTAAAAAAAAAAAAAAAAGGTTATACCTTCTTTTCTTCTGTCCTTCCCACACACACATGATGCCCCTACCTCTAAAGAGATAACTCCTTATTTCTAATTTTTAAAACACTTATCACCTTCTAACATGCTCTGTAATTTGTTTATTTAGTATGTTTCTTGGTTATTATTCACCTCATCTACTAGGTTATCATCCTCACGAGGGTAGGATCATTGAATATTTTAGTCACTGATGTATCCCAATCACACAGCCCAGTGTCTGGCACATAGTAGATATTCAGTAAATACTTGTAGAATAAGTGAATAAATAAATGAAGTGAAACACTCTTGTGGGTTCTATCATTTTGTATTTTCTACAATATATGATTATTGTGTTAAATATATATTGTGTTAAATTTTATAATGATAACTGCAGATGGCAAGGGAAAATTTGGAGCAATGATCGTATACCGTAACTTCTCAAGGAATAACCTCCCTTTTTAGGACAGCAACCAAGTCTTCTTGATTCTATATTTTAATAAGCCACCACTGTGGCTGGAATATACAAATGTTTGATAAGTGATTGTTTAAAGAAAGAATGATTGATTCCAAAAAGACGAAGGGTGTTCCAAGAAGAAAACTAGCTGACTTATGCCTTAAAACCCAACTTCTTTTTTATTTTATTTTATTTTTTAAAGATTTTATTTATTTATTTGACAGACAGAGATTACAAGGAGGCAAGAGAGGCAGGCAGGGAGAGAGAGGAGGAAGCAGGCTCTCTGCGGAGCTGAAAGCCTGATGTAGGGCTCCATCCCAGGACCCTGGGATCATGACCTGAGCCGAAGGCAGAGGCTTTAACCCACTGAGCCACCCAGGCGCCCCCAAAACCCAACTTCTAAGAAGGGAACATAAGTAACTCTAAGTCTGTTTGAATTTTTAAAAATGAATAATGTGCTCAAAACCAAATGAGAACAATGGGTCAAAGTACTGCTTTTATCTTCAAATGAAATATGTGCCTACCCAATCTTTTTGTTCTAAAACTTGTGTCCATTAAATTTCCTTGAACACTGCTACCCAGTGGTAACCCTAGGGTAGCATCTCTGGGGTAAATTTGTCAGAATCTGGGGTGAGGCTTTACATGCTCCGAACATCTTCACTTTGCAGGGCAAGACTCACCATAACCACCCTACTTAGTTAAAGAAGCACTGAAATGTTAATTAATAAACTTATAATAATATATAAATCTCATGCCATGTTGAAATGACTCTTCCCTGGTGGAAATTATTGAGTACTTTCTGTACCAAGTAGAGAAGGGGGGGAAAAAAGTTTTTCTTTCTTCTTTTCTTTCTTTTTTTTTTTTTAAGCTGTAGACACTAAACTCAGTTTACTCTCCTGGAACTAATTTTTTCATCAGTAGTAGGAAGATGGAAAAGATAAACTTTAACGTTCCTTTCTACCCCAGGATTCCAGGATTACTTTTTAAATGAGAAGCATTCCTGAATCAAATTTTTGTTTATTTAGCCCTGGATTTGAAGCATTTGTAACGTACACTATTTAAAAAAAAAAAAAAAAAAAAGCAGAAGCTAGAAATTTATGTCACATTTCCTAACAGTCTGAAAAAATGAGTTCTCTGAAAAAATGAAGTCAACAAATTTGCCTTTCCAGAACATATCATAAATAGCTTTTCAATTATTAGAGCTTATTTTGAAAACAGGCTTAGATTTTCCTAGATCTTATCTTCTAATTTCTGAATTGTAAAATGTTCTGGATCATAAGTTTCCTTTTCCTAAATACCACAAATATTCACTGAACACTTTCACGAAAATACTAACAGGAAACACTAAGCACCCAAACTACCTTAAAAGCTGCTGGACATGCAGACTGAGAGATTCAGTGAAAGAAAGGGAGGGGGGGGGAGGGAGGGAGAAAGAATTTTAAGATTTTATATTCTTTCTTTTTACAAAGTGGAATCTATTTCCATAAAGGTTTTATAAGCATACCTAAAATAAATTTGAGCCTCTCTAATTCATTTCCTATAATACAGATTGCGTTGAATTTCATCTGGTAGTTTTGTTCTAATCAACCTGAAGAGTTTGCTGTGTAAAACAATGGTGTAATCCAAATTGTAATTAATATGCTTAGTTTTAAGCATTCTATGAGACTATTTATAAATGGTATGCTAATGTGAATAAGTCTTAGTCTCTTAAAAACCTTTTCTTTGAAACAAATTAGTACAGGTTATTGTTTGAACTACATTTACTTTCAGAATACAGTTTTAACACCCAAAATTCTCTCCTTAAGGTATGACTTCTTCATATTTTATTATGTTTTAACCTCCTTTTCTAAGTCATCAAAATGGCAGTTACAAATCTACTTTTGTAAACTATGAACATTCTTCCAGAATGATCTTTAAATTACAAGAAATACTTCCATATGCATAGGAGGAGATAGGTCAGCAAGAGAAGGTTGATTTGTCGCAAGGCACATTGCTATGACAGGATGAGCTAAAAATACTTGGGAGAACCAGCTATTACGTGTAACCAGGCACATCTGAAATTAAATTAAACTGAATTAAAATACAAACTAAATGATAAAGGAAAACAAAATGCCATCTTCTAGCATATTTAGCACATGTATCTTTTAGGCAGATAATGCAAATAAAAAATGAACTTTTACCATTGTTCCTTTACTCAAACACACAGAGATGACCAGGAAAAAGATAATTTTCACAGTCAGTTCTCTGGATGCATTAACACCATAACAGAAAAAAATTTTTTTTCAAAGGTTCTCAGTCACTCATGTATTGCTTCATTCGGTAAGCAGGTGAGTACCTACAACCTCCATAGCATTATGCTATGCATGTGACATGGACAACGCCGTGGCATGGCAGCAAGGGGCTGCATGTTTCCCTTGTTTCCTTGTGCAACCCACATACTAACAATGTGAAGTCATTACTGTTTTTATACCAACTTAATAAATAATGAAAGAGGATCTCATACTGGAACTAACTTTTTAGAGACATTAAACATATTCTAAAGTTAAAGTGGGATTCAAATCCTGTTGTTGTTGTTGTTGTTTTTTAAGATTTTTGTTTATTTATTTGACAGAGAACACAAGTAGGCAGAGAGACAGGCAGAGAGAGAGGAGGAAGCAGGCTCCCCGCTGAGCAGAGAGCCTAATGTGGGGCTCAAATCCCAGGACCCTGGGATCATGACCTGAGCGGAAGGCAGAGGCTTTAACCCACTGAGCCACCCAGGCGCCCCTCAAATCCTGGTGTTTTGATTTATATAGTGTTCTCTGTAGAACAGCATGCTGTATCCTATAGAAATAAATCAAGCACAAGTCTGCCTCAAAGTGCTGAAATTCTACTTCACTCTCTCTCAATCCTTTTGTTTTTAAAGATTCTATTTAATATTTATTTATTTGAGAGCAAGAAAGAGCATACATACATGGAGGGAGGGGCAGAGAGAGAGAGAGAGAATATCTCGAGCAGCCTCCATGCTGAGCACAGAGTCTGACAAGGGCTCCATCTCACAACCCTGAGATAATGACCTGAGCCAAAATCAACAATTGGACACTTAACAGACTGAGCCCCTCAGGGGCCCCTCTCAATCCTTTTAACCAATGGTTCATGAGCTACCAAAGGTTCATAATGACAATAGAATGCAATGCCAATAGAAAATACAATACTACTCCTATTTCTATGTTTGTATAACACATATAAATCTTAACTAAAGAGAAAAGAAAAATAAACATAGTTCTGCAGAGAGAGAGATATTCTGCTAGTAACATAAAATTCTTTGCTTCTGGTTGTTGAGAGCTCTCCTGTACCCATGTAGTTTTCATAGTAAATATGGAGCATGTGTCTTTGTTTGCTTGGGCTAAATAATAACCAATAACAAAAATTGGTTTTCTTGTAAACATCAATTCTCAGTACTCCTTATATACCCATCCCCCTGTTTACTATGGACATTTTCACTCTGCTCTATGAAATACCCTTCTGTCTACTTTCCATCTCATCCAAAACCTACTCGGTTTTTCCAAGACCAGTTCAAATTCCACCTGCCTACTGAGATTATGACAAGCTCCTAGACTTTTCTATTTTTTAAAGTGGGAAAACACCTGTTATTGAGTATTTAAAATGAGCTGAATATTGTCCTTTCTAATAGGAGAGTGCCTAAGGGTAAAGCCACACACAAGATGCAATAAAATGTGACAGGTGTTATCAAAGGATATGTAGTAAAATGCCAGGGAAACACAGTCAAGACTGATTAGTTCTACCTTTGGGAGTCAAAGAAATATTTAAAGAGGAAAACAGAATTGTCTTGGTATGGCCTCTTAAGTCCAATCTGCCCCATCCACCTGCTCTTCCTAAGCTTATCTTCCACAAGATCTTTCCAAGCATTCTATTCTAGCTGTACTGATAGCTATTCCTAAAACATGTTCCACCACCTCTCAACTCTTTGCCTTTGTTCTTCTTCTTCCTCCTGCCTAGAATTTCTGTCTCATCTTCCTCTGCTGAAATCATGTCTACTTTTTTTTTTTTTTTTTTTTTGACAGAAATCACAAGCAGGCAGAGAGAGAGAGAGAGAATGAGAGGGAAGCAGACTCCCTGCCGAACAGAGAGCCCGATGCGGGGCTCGATCCCAGAACTCTGGGATCACGACCTGAGCCGAAGGCAGAGGCTTTAACCCGCTGAGCCACCCAGGTGCCCCTCATGTCTACTTTTTTTTTACTTTTATTTTTTTATTTTTTATTATTCATTTATTATTTAATTCTATTTTCTACTTTATTTTTTTTTATTTTTTATAAACATATATTTTTATCCCCAGGGGTACAGGTCTGTGAATCACCAGGTTTACACACTTCACAGCACTCACCAAAGCACATCCCCTCCCCAATGTCCATAATCCCACCCCCTTCTCCCAAACCCCCTCCCCCCGGCAACCCTCAGTTTGTTTTGTGAGATTAAGAGTCACTTATGGTTTGTCTCCCTCCCAATCCCATCTTGTTTCATTTATTCTTCTTCTACCCACTTAAGCCTCCATGTTGCATCACCACTTCCTCATATCAGGGAGATCATATGATAGTTGTCTTTCTCTGCTTGACTTATTTCGCTAAGCATGATACGCTCTAGTTCCATCCATGTTGTTGCAAATGGCAAGATTTCATTTCTTTTGATGGCTGCATAGTATTCCATTGTGTATATATACCACATCTTCTTGATCCATTCATCTGCTGATGGACATCTAGGTTCTTTCCATAGTTTGGCTATTGTGGACATTGCTGCTATAAACATTCGGGTGCATGTGTCCCTTTGGATCACTACATTTGTATCTTTAGGGTAAATACCCAATAGTGCAATTGCTGGGTCATAGGGCAGTTCTATTTTCAACATTTTGAGGAACCTCCATGCTGTTTTCCAGAGTGGCTGCACCAGCTTGCATTCCCACCAACAGTGTAGGAGGGTTCCCCTTTCTCCGCATCCTCGCCAGCATCTGTCATTTCCTGACTTGTTGATTTTAGCCATTCTGACTGGTGTGAGGTGATATCTCATTGTGGTTTTGATTTGTATTTCCCTGATGCCGAGTGATATGGAGCACTTTTTCATGTGTCTGTTCGCCATCTGGATATCTTCTTTGCAGAAATGTCTGTTCATGTCTTCTGCCCATTTCTTGATTGGATTATTTGTTCTTTGGGTGTTGAGTTTGCTAAGTTCTTTATAGATTCTGGACACTAGTCCTTTATCTGATATGTCGTTTGCAAATATCTTCTCCCATTCTGTCAGTTGTCTTTTGATTTTGTTAACTGTTTCCTTTGCCTTGCAAAAGCTTTTGATCTTGATGAAATCCCAGTAGTTCATTTTTTCCCTTGCTTCCCTTGCCTTTTGCGTTGTTCCTAGGAAGATGTTGCTGCGGCAGAGGTCGAAGAGGTTGCTGCCCGTGTTCTCCTCAAGGATTTTGATGGATTCCTTTCGTACATTGAGGTCCTTCATCCATTTTGAGTCTATTTTTGTGTGTGGTGTAAGGAAATGGTCCAATTTCATTTTTCTGCATGTGGCTGTCCAATTTTCCCAGCACCATTTATTGAAAAGGCTGTCTTTTTTCCATTGGACATTCTTCCTGCTTTGTCGAAGATTAGTTGACCATAGATTTGAGGGTCTATTTCTGGGCTCTCTATTCTGTTCCATTGATCTATGTGTCTGTTTTTGTGCCAGTACCATGCTGTCTTGATGATGACAGCTTTGTAATAGAGCTTGAAGTCCGGAATTGTGATGCCACCAACGTTGGCTTTCTTTTTCAATATCCCTTTGGCTATTCGAGGTCTTTTCTGGTTCCATATAAATTTTAGAATTATTTGTTCCATTTCTTTGAAAAAGATGGATGGTACTTTGATAGGAATTGCATTAAATGTGTAGATTGCTTTAGGTAGCATAGACATTTTCACAATATTCATGTCTACTTTTTAAGGCATGCTGGCAATGTCAACTCTATCATGAATATATGGCTTTTTCTTTCAACCATAAACAAACTTTTCCTCCTCTGAATATTTAAAATAGGATTCTATTAACATAAGGTTTGATTTTCCTAAAACCTCAATTCTCCCAATTCTTAGATAAAATCAACTGTAATCTCTCAGAAAACTGTCAACTCCCTAAAGGCAACAAATTGATCTTATTCTTTATTATAATTACTTTGAGGTACATTTTTAAAAAAAGAAAACATAGCAAGTATTCATTATCCTATACAGATCCTATCATGGGTTTAAGCATATTGTTTGTTAAAACAGCTATATTGGAGTATGACTGACAGACAGCAAATGCTACATGTTTGAAGTGTGTATGATTTAACAAGTTTTGACATATATACGTCCATGAAACCATCATCACAATCAAGATAATTAACACATCCATCCTTCCCCAGAATTTCCTCATAACCTTCACTGGATCTCCCTAGTAACATTTTAATTGTGTATTCTTTCACCTTTTGATGGATATTTAGGTTTTTTTTTCCAGTTTTTGATTTTTACAAATAAAGCAGATATGACTATATGAGCCTCTGTAGGGACTTATGCTTTCTGTTATCTTGAATTAATATCTAAGAGTAGAATAGCTGGATCATATGGCAAGTGGGCATTTAATATTCTTAAAATTTGATACATTATTTTCCAAAGTGCTTGTAACATTTCCCACTCTCATCAGCAATGTATTAGTGTCTAGCCACTCCATATTCTCACTAAAGCTTGTTCTGGTTAGTAAAAAAAAAAAAAAAAAATTAGCCTTCTTACCTAATAGGTATGTGTAGTTCCTCATTGTGGTTTAAATTTGCATTTTCCTAATCAGTAATGATGATAATTTTTTCATGTGCTAACTGCAAGCCATATCTCGTCGAAGAAGAAATGCCTGTCTGTCAAGCTCTTTTACCTACTTTTAAAATTGGGTTGTTTTCTTACTATTGAGTTTTATGAGTTATTTTTATATTCACGATACAAGTCTTTCATCAGGTATTTGATTTGCAAATATTTCCTTCTATTGTGGCTTGTTTTCAAAAATTCTTTTTTTTTTTAAAGATTTTATTTATTTATGACAGAGAGAGAGATACAAGTAGGCAGAGAGGCTGGCAGAGAGTGGGGGGCGGGGGGAAGCAGGCTCCCTGCTGATCAGAGAGCTGGATTCGGATGCGGGCTCCATCCCAGGACCCTGAGATCATGACCTGAGCTGAAGGCAGAGGCTTAACCCACTGAGCCACCAAGGTGCCCCACCATTAAGTATTTCTATGTGCTGAATTGTGTCCCTTCAAATTCATACATTGAAATCCTAACCTCCAGTTACTCAGAATATAACTGCATATGCAAATAAAGTCATTAAAGAGGTAATTAAATTAAAATTGTGGGCCATTACCCAATATGACTAAATTTCCTTAGAAGAAGAGGAAATTTTGGATACACACAAGCACATGTGCAGGAGAAAAACCACATGTTTAAGGGAGAAGACAGCCATCTATACAGCAGGGAGTGAGGACTCAGTATGAAATCCACCCTCTCACCACCTAGATCTCAGATTTCTAGCTTTTAGAACTGTGAGAACAAATGTCTTATTTAAGCCATACAGTCTGTGATATTTTGTTATGGCCGCCTTAGTAATTTAATACAAGTATGAGGCCAGTTACATAATTGTTTTTTGTAGATGCCATTATCAAGTTGAGAAAACTGCCATCTATTCCTGCTTGGTTGGGAGATTTTACCAGCAATGGATTTTGAATTTTGGCAAATGATCTTTCTCCACTGAAGTTACAAAAAATATTTATTCCAGTTTTGCTTGCTAATATGATGCAGTAATTTGATTGATATTTGAATATTAAACCAACTTTTCCATTACTGGGATTTACAACTTTGTTGTGATGTACTGTCCTTTTGATTTGCTAAAACTATATTAAGAAATATATGCATCAGGGCTCATGAGGAACACTGGTAGTTTTCTTGATATGTCTTTGTCTCATTTTGGTATCAGGGTAATGCTGGTTTCAGTGAGTTGGTAAATATTTTCTCCTTTTCAATTTTCTGGAAGAACTTGTAAAGAATTTACACTTTCTTCTTTCTTAAGCCCATATTAGGACTATAGTTTTCTTAGGGGCAAAATTTTTAAATACATATTCAATTTTTAAAATATATAACAGAACTATTCAGATAACCTAATTCTCCCTGAATGAGTTTTGGTAATATGTGTCTTTTTAAGGAATTTGTCTATTTAACCAAAATTGGAAAATCTGTTGGTATAAGGCTTTTTTTAAAATCATATTCCCTTATTATTCTCTTAAGATCTTTAGAATCTGTAGTGATGCCATTTCTCTCATCCAACATACTGGTGATTCAGATCTCCTTTCTTTTTCTTCTTGATCATCTGGCTCAAGGTTGATGATATTACTGATCTTCTTATCTTGGCTTCTCTATTGTTTTACTGTTTTCTATTTCAGTGATTTTCCCTCTTTCTTAATTATCGATTTCTCCTATGTATTTTTAATTTAAGAATTGGTTTTCTTTTTATGTAGTCTGCTTTTGAAACCTTACTTCTTTTTCTAATATAGGCATTTAGTTCTATAAACTTTCTTCTAACATTGCTTTAGCAGGATGCCTCAAATTTTGATACATTATTTCATTTTCATTCATTTATGAAATTCCCCTACTGATTTCATTTCTGACCTATGGATTATTTATAAATGTGCCGGTTAGTTTCCAAATATTTGAGGATATTCCAGTGATCGTTCTGCTGATTTCTAGCTTAATTCTATTGTGGTCAGAAGATACATTCCTTATGACTTTAATCATTTTTTTTAAAGATTGTATTTATTTGACAGACAGAGATCACAAGTAAGCAGAGAGGCAGGCAGAGAGAGAGGAAGGGAAGCAGGCTCCCCCCTGAGCAGAGAGCCTGATATGGGGCTCGATCCCAGGACCCTGGGATCATGACCTGAGCTGAAGGCAGAGGCTTTAACCCACTGAGCCACCCAGGCGCCCCTGACTTTAATCATTTTTAATTTACCAGTCTATGTTCTGTGTATACTTGATAAAAACAAGTATTCTTCTATTGTTAGTTTGAGTACTTTATAAATCTCAATAGGTCAGATTGGATGACAATTATTTTAAAAAATTCTATATTCTAAGAAAAAACAACTCCCCGAAAATCTATGTTGTTACAGCTTTTCTGTTCTTTTTTAAAAAGTTTCTATCAATTATTGAAGAGATCTTTAAATTCCCAACTACAATTGTGGATTTGTCAAGTTTTCCTTGTGGCTCAATAAATTTTTGCATGCACATATGTATACATACATATATGTATGTATACACACCACACACACACACACACACACACACAGATATTTATAAAAAAGTATTTTATAAGAAAGAATATTTTAAAGTAGGCATGGAGCCCCAATGCAGGGCTTGAACTCACAACCCTGAGATCAAGACCTGAGCTGAGACCAAGCATCAGATGCTTAACTGACTGAGCCACCCAGGTGGCCTTGCATGGCATATTTGGAAGCTTGGTTATTAAGTACCTGAATATTTAGGGTAATTATATCCTCTCAATAAACTGACCCCTTTATCGTTATGGAATGATCTTCCTTTTTTCTGGTATTACCTTGCTCTAAAATCTACTTTGGTGTTAATATAATCAATCCAATGTTTGTCAATCTTTTAACTTTTGACCTATAGCTGTCTTTATGTTTGAAATGTGTTTCTTGTAGGCAGTGTATAGTGTCTTGCTTTTTTATTCAATTTGAAAATCTCCTTCTAAATGGCATAGACTAGTTGTATTTAATCTGATTTTGTATGCTGGTTTTTAAGTCCAGTATCTTGCTGTTTGATTTTTTTTTATTAGGGAGAATATTACTTTTATTTCAGTATTTCCATTGTATTTCCTCCAATTACATGCTGAATAGAGTGCTCTAATGCAACTGAAACCCCATGGCAGAGTTTTTTGCTGTTTCATTTTTGTTACTTCTGTGAGAATTATCCAGTAATTTCTTTTAGCTATTGTACAATTTAAGACATTTTATTCAACTTTTATTCCTTTCTTTTTAGAGATGTACTTATTTGTTCTAGAGGGGGAGAAAGGCAGATGGACAGGAAGAGAGAATCTCAAGCAGACTCTCCTTTGAGCACAGAGCCCAGACAAGGACTCTATCTCAAGACCTTGAGATCATGACCTGAGCCAAAACCAACAGTGGGACATTCAACCGACTGACCCACCCAGGCGCCCTAGCCTTTATTCTGAAAAATATTTTAGTTGACAGGTTTTTTTCTCCTTCAGTTAAACATGTTGCTCTACTAATTCCTCATTTATTTTATTTCTGACAAGAAATTTGCTGTAATTCTTATATTTCTTCCTCTGCACAGAATTCTTTCATTTTTGTTGTTTTAAAGATCTTTCTCTTTATGTTGCTTTTGCTCAATTTTATTATGATATACTTTTTGTATGGTTTCTTCATGTTCCTTCTGTTTGGGGCTTATTAAGCTTCTTGAATATGTGTGTTTAGAGTTTTTAAGAAATTTGGGAATTTTTAATTGTTAAGTTTTTTTTTTTAAGATTTTTATTTATTTGACAGACAGATCACAAGTAGGCACAGAGGCAGGCAGAGAGAGAGAGGAGGAGGAGGCAGGCTCCCTGCTGAGCAGAGAGCCCGATGTGAGGCTTGATCCCAGGACCCCGGGATCATGACCTGAGCCGAAGGCAGAGGCTTTAACCACTGAACCACCCAGGTGCCCCTAATTGTTAACTTTTTAACATGCTTTTCCCCGGCCATTAAAATGCTCTCTCTCCAATCTTTCTGGCACAAATACACATGAGATGCTTAATTTTCCCCCCACAGCTCACTGGTGCTCTGTTGATTTATTTTGACTTCCTCTTTTTTTATTTTAGAGTAATTGATACTGCTGTTTTCAAATCTGCTTATTTTTTCTTCCATTATTTCTAATCTGCTACTACTCCCAACCAGGGTGCTTTTCTTCTCACACATTGCAGTTTTCATTTCTAAAAGTTTGATTTAGTTCATTTTGAATCTCTCCCATGTCTCTGCTTAACCTTCTGAATGCACAGAGTCAGCCATAATAAACGTACTGGTGTCCTAGTCAGCCAATTCTAACATCTGCAAGACTTCTGTATTAGTTGATTTATTGACTTAATCTCTTAATTATGCATCATATTTTCTTGCCCTTTATCATGTCTTACAGGTTTTTTTTTTTTAACTGAATGTCAAACACTGTGATTTTACCTCTTTGGGTATTGGACATTTGTTCTCCTATATTTTTGAGCTTTGCCCTAGGATGCCCATGGAAGAAGCAGTTTGGTCTTTCAGATTCTTGCTGTTAAGATCTGTTGGGCAGGGCCTGGTGCTCAGGCCAATCATTCCACAAGGCCAAGGCCAAGGGCAGACATTTCTGTGTACTCTACCCAAGCATTTGTGGATCTTGAGGTTTTTAGTTTAGTAGGGGGAAAAGACACTACTGATGGCTATGTGTAAGCCCCTCCCATTATTCACCTTTGCCTTTTGCAGGACTCTCTAGCCTTGGATAGTTTCTTCACACACATGGGCTGGTCAGTACTCAGTGAAAACTAAGAACTCCATGCACATAACCAAGGTTCTTTCCCTTTCAGTACTTTGACCTGCGAACTTTAGCACCTTGGTTTTCTCAGACTCTCATCTTGTCCCCTTAGTCCTTTGACTCTGTAGACTACCCCTGGATTCCTCCTTTTTGTGGCAAAGCCTAGAAAATTTTATAAGGCAGTATTCCAGGGCAACTACTAATCTCACCCTGTTTGTTTCTTACACTTCAGGGACCCTTATCCTTCACTGCTTGAGGTCAAGCCTATTGAAATTGTTGTTTTGTATATTGTTCCGTTTTTCCATCTGTTTCAGATCTGAGGGCAAATCTGGTCCCTATTATTTCGTCTCATCTTGAAGCAGAATCTTGCCAGTATTAACACCTTTTAGATTCTGCTATTAATTTCCCTTTTTCCTGATTAAAATATTTACTATTATTATGGTGTTTTGTCTTGAACTTAACTGAACAGCACCTGAATCTAAATTATCCACTTACTCTATTTTGTGATTTTTTTTTCTTTTAATGGTGAAGTAAAGAAAAGGGTGGAATTTAATCTTTATTTACAGGACACTGCAAGAGAGGAGAGTCCACATAGAAGTAAGAAATCCACTGGCAGGAGGAGCTTCATACAGTTTTTACAGTTTGGAACTGGTCAAGTAGAGTTTTGTTGTAAAAAGTGCTACAATAACAAAACACATTTAAAAAGAGTTCTTAGTAGAGAAACAGTAAGACAAACTTCTACCAAACAAAGCACACCACAAACAACTTTCTGCGTAGGCTGTATAAGCTAAAAGTTAAAGGTCCCAGCAGTGCCATCCTGAACCTGGAATGTATAGCCTTCAGAGGTAGTTTCTGGCACAACATTCTGATCTTCCTCTACAGAGAAATACTTCTCAATCAAGTTTAATGAAGCTTTGTACACAGACTCATTTTCATGGTTTTGTAGAGCCTTGATTTTGTCCAAACCTCTACATTCTTCAATCATTATACTAAGTTTCTCAGTTTCACCTAGTTTCTCAGCAGCCTGAAAGATGTTGGAAATGGCATCCAAAATGACCAGAATAATTTTGGTATCCTTCGCAGTTAAGAGGTTCATCAATGGTTCTATTATGCCACAATGGACGAGGTATACAATCTGTTCAACTGTCCCACCACTTGTATAGTTGGTCACAGCCCAGACAGCTTCCTTTTGTGTCTTAAAGTTTGCCTTAGAGAGAACACCAACGAGGAACGGGACTAATCCATGATTCACAACTTGCTGTATCTGGTCCTGGTGGCCAGCTGTGATGTTTGACATCATCCACGTGGCTTCCTTCTGAATATTAGTTTTGGGGTTCGTTAGCAGGCTGGGAAAGATAGAAAGCGCTCCTGCATCTATTACAACCTGAGTCTGTTCATCTGTCCCAGTGACAATATTTCCTATGGCTCTTAGCGCAGGAGTCACAATGGGCAATTCAGTAGCTCCTAGAAGCTTCACAAGCTGGGGCACAACTCCTGTTTTCACGACCATTTCAATCCATTCGTTTGGACCATCCTTCAGGTAGGAGATGGCCCAGCAGGTATCTGCCAAGACCTCTGGATCATCGTGATGTAGGAGACGAACTAAGGTAGGAAGAATCTGCTCGACGGCATCTAGCGGGGGTGCAGGGTTCTTGTTGCGACAAAGGTTTGAAAGTGTCCAAGTAAGATTACATAAGTAGCCACATGCTAACGATGATATATCAGGAACCGCGAGGAGAGCCAGAAGCGAATCAACTGCACCATACTTGATAACCAAGTCTCGAAAAACGGAACCATCCCTGCAATGTTTCCTAAAGCCCACACAGCCTGTTCGCTGATGTGGGCGTGGGAAGATGCCAACAGGGAAATGAATGCTGGGATTGCGCCTCCATCGACCACAGCCTTGGTCTGCTCTGAGGTCCCGGAAGCAATGTTGGTGAGAGCCCAAGCGGATTCAAACTGAATGGGACTACAGTCAGTTCTGCCCAAGAAGGATACAAATTTTGGAATCAAACCAGCCCGAATTATGTTGTCTATGGGGGGCTGCTTTTCCCGAGAAAGCAGTCTCCTAGCAGCTTGAGTAGCCTGGAGCTGGCTTTCCATATTGTTGCTATTTATGCCCTTGACAATGTCATCAACTGACCAATTTACAGTGCCCTGGTTGTTGCGGTTTTCCTGCAGTGGAGAAGTAGCATCATCGGGAAATGAGCTTACGTTTCTCCTTTTCAGCATCTGGTCATCCTTCTTCGCTTTCCTCAGCTCCACATTAACTTCTATTCGACGCCGCCTCATTTCTGTACTGTCTTTCCCCTTGTTCTTGAATCTGTTAAGGCGGGCATTTGGTGAATTAGCATTCTCGTTGGTGGACATGGTTATGAGACAAAGGGAGAAAGCTACACCGCCGGCTCAGGCTTCCACGGGAGGGCGGTCCGGGACATGCAGGCGGCAGGTCAGCTGCCCTCAAAACGTCCACCATGGATCACCCCAAAGATGGTGTGCTATTTTGTGAATTTTTATACCTCACGTTTTCTAATTTACTTAGCATCACCTGATCAAAAAAGTTTTTTACTCACTTCTTCCCAAGTTAATTGATGATTAAGCTATTTTAAACAATTGCTTCAATAACAAAAGTAAGATATTTTAAGTTAAAAAAAATCGGGGCACCTGGGTGGCTCAGTGGGTTAAGCCTCTCTCTGCCTTCCACTCAGGTCATGATCCCAGGGTCCTGGGATCGAGCTGAGCATCAGGTTTTCTGCTCAGCAGGGAGCCTGCTTCCCTTCCTCTCTCTCTGCCTGCCTCTCTGCCTACTTGTGATCTCTGTCAAATAAATAAATAAAAATCTTTAAAAAAAATCACGAAATGCTGAGCACTAAATTATTTCTGCTACTTGTTAATCATTTATGTCTGCAAAATCCCTTTCATTAGAATGCTGTGTATAACATTAATCCGATGCTAAAGACAAAGAGACCTTTGCATGCTGCTGATGTATTGGCTATTACCAATGTGGCAATGCCAATGATAATGGAATATTCACAAAGTATAATGACATTTCCATGACTAATACATTCTGGTGAGAGCCTCTCCTTTGTTTAACTTTTAATCATTATCTGTATAACTTTTAAAATTTTGAAGAAACATTTAAAAACGATTTGAAGAACTTTAACAAAGAAAACAAAGTTCATTCTATTGAACAAAGTTCAAGAGAACTTAGGGATCATAGTTAATTCCTTATGCAATAACGTAGAAACCAGAAATGGAAAAGTAACTGTAAGGAAAAATTATCAATTTTTTAAAAATTGGTGAGCTCAATAGAGATTGCCTATAGCATGTCCCTATAAACAAAACACTTGAAATAATGCCATACTTAATTTCTTTTTCATTACCTTACATCATGTGGTATGTTTATTATTGACCATCCCCCAGCCCACCCCACCCACCACCCCAGCCTAGGCTAGCATCTTTTTCATTGATATGTCTACTTCAGACTTTAAGGGAATATTTAAATATCAGAAGTATTCTGTCAATGCCAAATCTGAATTTTCACTATTATCAAAAGCATTGTACTTAACATTATAACTATTTTCACTGATTTTAGACAGCCATTCCTTTTTTTCCACATTGACTAGAACATTTTAAATATTTTTAGATGACCTTCCTATGGTCTTCAGGTCACAGAACATAAAATCTATTATGCTCACATTCACAGCTAGCTTGCTTTCTTTTTCCTTCCCTTCTCATACAAATCCTGACTCTCTGTATTTTATACTTACTTTGTTATATAAATGTATGTAATCAAAGACCCTTGAATACTAAATTAAATATGCCTCTGAATGTCTTGGGTGTGTCAGGGAGGTGTTTAATGCAATGAAATAGTTTCTGCCAACTCGTGAATGTCAGAAACCGGTCTGAACAGGTTTTTACAATTATTACTTTTTTATTGTTGTCATAGTGAAAATACAGTACCAAAATCAATCAACATTTACAGTTTTCTAATGGCACATTGTGTATATGCACTATCTTTAGTATATCCTTGTGCCTGTTACTGTAAATAACATAGGACTGGCAGATCATGACACATACTGTTTTCTTATCACATCTAATAATTAAAATATACAAATGCATGCCTTTCAGTAAATCAGAAGCTATCACTCAGTCAGAAGCAGATGGAGATTGGGAGTGTCCACTTAGATTACACATGCATATAGTCAGATTAAGTTATTTGTTTTACTATAAGACTTCAGTCAGTCAATCAATGGCAAGTATCACTAAGGAAAAAACAAAAACAAAAACCCAAACCTTATACACACCACAATTTTTGTCATACCTCATTTTTGGTAAAATAGACTACATGGGATATCTCCCCTCAAGGATAAAGACTTTTTAAAAGGCCATTCTGCAAGAAACAATGGTAGAATTTGCCAAAAAACAAAACAAACAAAAAAACCAACTCAGCCCCTATTTCAGAATTTTTTAGAGGTATTTTACATGTTTTTATTTCTTCTCTTTTCTTTAAAAGGTAATTTTCTGAGAAAGAGACCTTTATGAGTCATGCATCATTACCACCAAAACTAGTCTTCTTTATCTGGTATAGAGCCAAAAAGGCACTAACTTATTTATATCAGCAACAGTCACAATAATAATAATAATTACCATTTAATGAGTGGTTATTATGTGCCAGTTACTACACTAAATGCCCCACAAGACATTATTTCATCTTACCCTAAATAACCCATGCAATTTAGAGAACACTGCCTCCATTTTATAGATGAGGAAACTGAAGCTTAATAAATGTTTAAAAAAAAAAAAGGCTTAGAGAAGTTCTATATTTTCCATAGGTTTTTACACAATACATGGATATTTAATATATTCCGTTAACATTAAAAATCAACTTCAGCTTAACATTTAGTTACCTCAGTATTTGCTTTAATATATGAAGGACGTTTAAATATTATTGATAATTATTTGATCAGTCCATTGACATAGCTAAAATTAAATAAACATAGCAGAAACTTGATTCACAATTAGAAAAACTAAACATTTCTAGAGGCCTTTAAAACTTTTTTTTAAGATTTTATTTATTGGTGTGTGAAAGAGAGAGAGAGCACACAAATGGGGAGAGATTGCATAAGCGGCAGGCAGAGGAAGAAGCAGGCTCCCCACCAAGCAGGAAACCCGATGTGGGACTCGATCCCAGGACCTTGGGATCAGAACCTGAGCTGAAGGCAGATGCTCAACTGACTGAGCCACCCAGGCATCCCTCTAGATATCTTTAAAGAAAAAAGCTTTCACCTGTCATTTAGGTTTTTAAGGAATAAA
Organism: Mustela putorius furo; assembly: GCF_011764305.1. Classification (NCBI taxonomy): domain Eukaryota; kingdom Metazoa; phylum Chordata; class Mammalia; order Carnivora; family Mustelidae; genus Mustela; species Mustela putorius. The sequence goes on from NW_025422471.1 coordinate 12,763,097, forward strand.
AAATGAAATAAGTTCCCTACAGCCATTATCCTACTCATTCTCTGTTAGTAATTCTTTGTATCATTCCTCCTTTTACAAGTATACCACAAAATTATAAGAATTACTAGAGAAAGAGCACAAGCAGGGGGAGCAGCAGAGGGACAGGGAGAAGCAGACTCCCTACTGAGCAGGGAGCCCAAGGCAGGGCTTGATCCAAGCACTGTGGGTCCATGACCTGAGCTGAAGGCAGACGCTAAATAAACTGAGCCACCCCAGGGCCCCTAAATTTTTGCTTTAATTCTAGTATAATTAGCGTACAGTGTTATATTTGTGTCAGGTATACAATATAATGATTCAACAACTTTATACAATATTCAGTGCTCATCACGAAAAGTGTACTCTTGAATCCCCATCACCTATTTCACCCATTTCCCTGTCCACTTCCCCTCTGGCCACCAGCAGCTGTCATTTGTCTGTTTTTTTTCTTCCTTTGTTTGTTTTTTTGTTTCTTAAACTCTACGTATAAATGAAATCTTATGGTATTTGTCTTTCTGTGATTCATTTAGATCCATCCATGTTGTTGCAAAGGGCAGGGCGCACATCTTGTTTATTGAGGTATGTCTAACAATATTGGCTAGAACCTAGTGAGAGTCTAATGTGTTTGTTGAATATTGATTATTGAATTTAAAGAAATATCATTTATTATTTAAATTAATAATTTATTACTTATGAACAATACATTTATAAATATTATTTATTACTTAGTTTAAATAAATATTTTGAACTTATTACTTGCAGGGTACCAATTCATTTGGAAATGTTTACAGATCTGTGATTTAGAAACTAAATTTGAATTGGAGACCTTTTCATTTTATTACTTGCACCATTAAAAGTTATTTGTTTAGCTTTTTAAGTCAACTGCAATCATGATTTCTAATAAAACAAATTACATTAACATGCAAAATGCTCATTTTTATGAGTAAATAGTGGCAAAAATAAAATTTGTTACTAGGCTCTATTTGAGATAAATAATGATCAGATGGTATTAAATTTAAAACTTAAACAAGACCAATTATGATTATGTGAATTAATCAGAGATACATACTCAGGTATAACTGTTCCCTACAAGACTCTATATGGAAATTTGCTCCCCACCACTGAAAGTACTTCTAGTGTTTTCTGTTTAGTAACCTAGCCAAATAATCAAGCCCTTGAGTTTATTGTTTTTTTTTTTCATCCTGTGCATTTAGTTCTCAAATTCTATCAGCTATGCTTTTAAATACCTCTTGAATATGTCAATCCCTCCTCCCTTTCCATGATTATCCCCCATCTGGACTACTACTTCTCCACAGAGAAGAGTATGGTGTATTCACCTTCATATGTAGAAATACACCACATTTTCCACTGAAGTGACTACCATACTTCAATGAATATATTCTCCAACATTCATGCAGAAACATTCAATTATTAAGATGCTGATAGGAATCATGGATCAAACATTGTACAAAGTTTGTGTTTAGCAATGTTATTCTGGAAATGGTTAACCAAACATGAATAAAAGCATCTCTTCTCAGTTCAAGAAACTTCACATCAGAGCACCACGTACTCTACAGAGTCACTTCCAAAGAGTCAATGGAATACAATCTATTTTAAAATCAGAGGATAGGGCTGGTTGAAAGCTAAGGTACCTTTCTATAGTGCTCTAAAATTACGATTTTTTTCAGCTTCCTTCTGACTTTTCATTCAAAATCATCTCAGAACACATGTATGAGACTCTAAACCAAGTCTACCCATTATGTGTAAGGGTACCCTATGATGAAGAGAGCCTATAGAGTTTCCCAGTGGCAGGGAAAACCATGTCCCTTTTCTTATCTTCACCTGTGCTCATGACCAAAGTCCTCTTCTTGGTTGGGAAGATGGGAAATAAAAGGGCATGGCTGATACCTGGCTCCTCTCCTGCCAACTTCCCAGTCATTGGGGTTTTAATTTTCCTCTCTTCCTACAGCAATGATTAATTTAGAACACTAAAGGAAAAAAAAAAAAGAAAAATTTGTCTTTGGAATAGGAGAAAATTCAGTTCATTGACCAGGAAGTGCCTTGTACTGTTTTGCTTTTTATCTTCAGCATATACACAGGGCCTGGATTAAAATGTATCTATTGAATTGAACTGAAGTCTTTTGATTTATTTATTTATTTATTTTAAAGATTTTATTTATTTATTTGACAGAGAGAGAGATCACAAGTAGGCAGAGAGGCAGGCAGAGAGAGAGAGGAGGAAGCAGGCTCCCTGCCAAGCAGAGAGCCCGATAAGGGCCTCGATCCCAGGACGCTGAGATCATGACCTGAGCTGAAGGCAGAGGCTTTAACCCACTGAGACACCCAGGCACCCTGATTTATTTTTTTTTAAGTTTTTATTTATTTATTTGAGAGAGCGAGAGAGAGAGTGCATGAGAGAGAGAACACGAGTAGAGTGGGAGAGGGATAGAGAGGGAGAAGCAGTCTCCTCGGTGAGCAGGGAGCCCAACTCGGAGCTCCATCCCAGGACCCGAGGATCATGAAGTCATCTGATTTTTTAAAAAAGCTTTAACTTGGGGCAACTGGGTGGCTCAATGGGTTAAGCCTCTGCCTTCAGCTCAGGTCATGATCTCAGAGTCCTAGGATCGAGCCCCACATCGGGTTCTCTGCTTGGCAGGGAGCCTGCTTCCCCCTCTATCTCTGCCTGCCTCTTTACCTGCTTGTGATCTCTGTCAAATAAATAGATTAAAAAAAAAAAAAAGTTTTAACTTAATTATAGTTGACATATGATTTTTTTTTAAAGATTTTATTTATTTATTTGACAGAGAGAGAGATCACAAATATGACATATGATTTTTAACTGACACCAAAACTATGACTATTTTGGTGATATTTCTAGGAAAATAAAAAATGCTTATTAATAGCTTTTTTAATCACTGATAGCAACAGCCTAAAAATATTAGTATACTCAGTTATTTACCATTTTTATCACAAAGTTATGTTCCTTTTTAATTATAAGTGCTCAGGAATTTTAGAATTGCATTTTTTAGAATTGCATTTTTTTTAAAACAAACGTTCTAAAATTTAATGCAAACAAAATCACGTTTTAATTTTTTTAAAAAGCCCATTTTCTCAGTAATAGAATTAAACAGACTCTCTTTCTGATGGAATTTGAAGTTCCCAAACAGTATGTTTCAGCAACACTCAAGTATTAAGTGTCAAGACTAACGACTAATTTTTAATTGTTTTCCAGTTAAATAATTTAAACTGATAAATTAACTTCCATGAGAAATAATTATCCCACTTCTTTTTAAATTAAAAAAGAAATGAATTATATTACATTCCTATGAAATAAAATTGTTTGAAGTTTAAAAAGGTCTTTACAGCATCAATCTCTCTGAAGGTAAAAGTGAACAGTGCTTGAAGTACATTTAGATTTCGTGTCTAGTTTTCATAATATCCAGCGTACTTACAATGTAACCCAGAATGAATGTTCCCTACACTTAAAACACAATCAGAGTATTGAATCTGGTTGTCCCTTTTATAATTCTCTCTTTAATATTAGGCAAATGAATTGTTATTTCAGGGCCATGTGGTTTTCCCCCCCGTCCTTTCCCTTCAAGTAGAACCCTAAATAAAAGACAAACTGTAATCGCAATTTTTTAAAAATCTCATGGAAGCAGGGGTGCCTGGGTGGCTCAGTGGGTTGAGCCTCTGTCATGATCTCAGGTCATGATCTCAGGGTCCTGGGATCAAGCCCTACATCAGGCTCCCTGCTCAGCAGGGAGCCTGCTTCCCACCCCCCACCCCGCCTACTTGTGATCTCTCTCTCTCTCTCTCTCTGTTAAATAAATAAATAAAATCTTTAAAAAAATAAAAAATCTCATGGAATGCATACTGCACTGATTCGCAGACTGAACTGGTGTCACCCAGCATCTAGAGAAAGGCCAGAATCACGTATTATTTGCACTGTGAAATACCTCAAGAACCAGCAGTTTCAACCCCATCTTTTTACCAATGAAGAAAATTTGCCCCCAGGGAAAAAGGTTATTTAATTAACTGTATAAATAGTTATGATTTGCAGGGCACCTGGGTGGCTCAATGGGTTAAGCCTCTGCCTTCGGCTCAGGTCATGATCTCAGAGTCCTGAAATCCAGCCCTACATCGGGCTCTCTGCTCGGCAGGGAGCCAGCTTCCCTCTCTCTCTCTCTCTCTGCCTGCCTCTCTGCCTACTTGTGATCTCTGTCTGTCTAATAAATAAATAAATAAATCTTTAAAAAAAATAGTTTTGATTTGCTTTTAGGTGTCAACCATGACCCAGGCACAAACAGCAGGTAGAAACAAATAAAACAGACTTAAAGCCTGCCCTTACAGCGTTTCCATGTCAAGATGATAAACCAAAAAATGAATATATAACTACAAATATGGTCAGTACAATGGAGGAGAGAGTCAAAGAGGGGCCTTGTAATGGTTGAATAGTATCACCCCAAAATTCATGTCAACCTGAACCTCCTTCCAACCTGAATAAAGTTGACTTTATTTGGAAACAGGGTCTTTGCAGGTGTCATCAGTTTAGATGAGATCACACCAGCTTAGGGAGACCCTGAATCCCATGACTGGTGTTCTTATAAGAACCCCACAGATGCACACACAAGGCAGGAGGCCATGGTGATGACAGAAGCAGAGACTGGATTAATGTAGCTGCCATCCAAGAAATACCATGGACTGCTGGCACCCAACAAAAATGAGGAAAGAGCAAAGGAGGACTCTTCTCTAGAGCCTTTGGAGGGAGCATGGCGCCACCGATACCTTGATTTCAGACACCTAGCTTCTAGAACCATGAGAGACTAAATTTCTCTTGTTTTAAGTGGTCCAGTTTGTGGTACTTTGTTACAGCAGCGCTGGGCTTCCTTTAGAGGGGAAGATCATAGGAGGCTGCTCTGAAAAGGTGACATTTTAGCTGTCATCTTAAGGACAAGGAAGTGACAGTCAGCAAGTAGGAGAAAAAGAGTTTTGCAGGCCAAAGGAATATAATATGTACCATGGCCCCAGAATGGGAATGAGTTGGCCAGGTTCAAGAAACCTAGGATTTGTCCAAGGTCCTACAGGTCCTGCCAGGAAGTACAGAATAGGTCTAGGTCTTCTAACTTGAAAACCAGGGATTAAAGCTTCCATAGCACAGCTAGATCTCAGGAGATCCTCACAACAACCAACTAACAAACCAACCAACTCACCCACCCATGCATCCCTAACTGTTCTTGGTGATTAAGAGTGAAATGTGGCTATAGGTAGACAGTAAAGATATGCTGATAAAGGACACTTTTATGAGTGACAGGAAAAGGCCAGTTTTGAAGAGTTATTCTACAGTTTTCCCTCCTACCCAAAGCACCCTATAGAAGTACGTGAGGACCAGCTCAGTCAGTCTCAAAGTCTTGGGGACCATATATAGCTCCTAGTTGGAGAAGTTACACAAAAGGCTTTTTTGACACTGTAGATACTGCCCATTCAAAATCACCTATGGGCAACAACTGTGAAAACCTTCCTAAAATACTCATCATCTCTGTGGCCTGACCAACAGGCTGCAAGGCTATTTTTCCCATGCAAATTGTAGATATAGCTTCGCAGCTTCCAGATAAGTTTTGTTATGTCTACTTAGTGCCTTAAAAATCCAGATATGTCACACAATTCTTCGGGTATTTAATTTTTCTTTTTAAAAAAATATTTATTTATTTGACACAGAGAGAGAGAGACAGCAGTGGGGATTGAAGAGGGAGAAGCAGGCTTCCTGCTGAGCAGGAAGGTCCTCAGGTCATGATCCCAGGACTCTAGGATCATGACCGGAGCGGAAGGCAGATGCCTAACAAGTAAACCAACCAGGCGCCCCCTTGATTTTTCTTAAAAAGAGGTTCTTGCCATAGGGAATGACTAGTCAAGAGTTGGAAAGTAGCTTCTACTTAGAAGGGACACACATATCTTCTACTTAAAAGGGACACACATTAGAAGGGACACACCTATCTGCCAGTCCCTCAAATCTCACTTAAATAGCTTGTCTGGCCTCTTTCGGGCATTTGGGTTTGTCAGTATTTATCGATAAGGAATAGCTTTACAATCTCTAACCCAAGCCCACTTAAACCTTTCACTAGTCTCAAACTCAGAACCTACCATTAACTTTGAAAAACTCCTCAATCTTCTATAAATATCTCATGTTCATTTCCCCTCACCTTTCTTTTATTCACTTCTACCACTCCTCCAGGGAACAACCCATATGACAGCCCTTCCTCCAAATATGCCTGGTCTATTGTTTTTCCAGAACCAACTCCTTATTGTGTTTGCTACTTAGATTATTCTTAATTGAATGCTGCCTCACCTTGTTATAGTTAACTGTCGAGTACATATGTTTAGCCAATTACTGTACTGTCAGGAACTTCTCTGCTATCATATTACCACTTAGAGCTACAATACACAAGGTTGGCTTTCATAATGTGTTTCCTAACATAGTAAGTGAATGGTGTCAATGAGTCATCACCAAAGAAAGGATGGCTAGTTTATCATTCTAATTATTTTCTTTTGAATTAGCTTAGCTAGCCTTTTTGCTACATGCTGTTATTTCTAGAGGGTTCCTTACTCAATATCTACCAAAGAGGAGGAGAATTAATAAAGGTATGGTTTTCTTCTAAATTGCTCTAATATAAGGCTTTGTGAGAAAAAGATTAAAATCAATGGCTAAAATAAGATTATTAGATTACCCAGACTTTCTGTGATAACAGTCACCATGGAAAATTTAAAATCAACTGAATCACCAGATTTTGACTTCCAAAATCATTAAATAATATTTATGAGTTAAAACCTAGATGGTTTCTATAAATGTAATATCAAAATGCAATATTAAGCTGTGGGCTTTATATCATATGCATTTCAATTTAGACTGTCTCTATTCTGCATAGAAGTCCGCTCAGAAGTTGAATCTTTAAATTCCTCAGGATACCTCTATGGCTGAGACTCTGGGTTAGATAGCTCTCCCAGATCTGTCTCCAACCCCTGTAATTTCAGCTGGGGGACTGGGTTGGCAGTGACTCTTAGAGTGGAAACCATCTAGCAAGTTTTAAATGATTTTGGATTGCTGCCTAGTCGTAGTAAAACCCAAAATTAATGAGACAGAACTGATTTGAGAATCATGAGTTTGAAATATACCAGAAGCTTCACATCCATTCTCCTGCCCACTCAATTTAACTCATTCCTGAAAGTCATTCTTATTTTCGTATCACTATTTGCATTATATGTTTTCACAAGACTGATCATTTAATATTAACCAATTTCATTTTCTTTTACCTAAGAAAATCTTAAGTGACTTAAATCCTCACAAGGGTTATAAGTGATTTCCTGCTTCTGTTGATATAGAGCAAACATACGTACCTAATGCATATTCTACAATATTATAATTAGACATCATTTTGAAGTACAGTTTTATTTGCTTTTGATGGTGCTATCTGCTTATAATATTTAAAAGAAATGTTTTTATTTGGCCTGAGCTTATTAGGAAACAGGTTTTGTTTATACTTTATTTTTTTTCTTAAGAAATGTTCAAAACAAAAAATGCTGTTTTACCAGGATTCACATTCTTCTCTGAAAAGGAGGAAAAAAAGGCAAATCCCAGGAGAAAAAAATGTAGAAAGCTCTGCTATAGTACAAACAGCTATTTCTGTGTTTCACAGAAGAATAATAAGTTTGTGAGACCATCACGCCCATAACCACGCATTCAAATGAGAGTCTCTAAACAGCCTTACGATGAGCCTCTGAAATGAGGAATTGGCTGAACATAATTCCCTTTCCCAGTGCTCCTCCTCTCTTCTGGTCCCACCTCTCCTCTCCCTGTCAGTTCTAACTAGCGCCGGTTCAAACTGGCTGGCTCCAGTGTGCGCAGCATCCTTCCTCTCTTTCTCTAGGCTTTTGTTCCAGTTACAACAGAGCATGGCTTTTTGCTTCCATGTAGCTTGTCCAATTAACCCACAGACTGAAAAACATCATGGCGTATCATTCAATAACCTATTAATGGTATGATTGTCTGAAGAGATCCTATTAACCTGAAGCAAATACAACTGCATGTGTACTATTTATCATCACATATATTTGTATTTTGCCTATTCTCCTGGTTCTGCTAGTTCAATAGTTTTTTTATCCATTGGCTAATCTTAAGTCATTCTGTATAATTGTTTTGTTTTCTCTTTATAAAGTCCTACAGAAATATTTAAATAAAGCATTTGAAATGAATCCAAGGAAAGTTCATTCAAATATCCTAACTTTTTCTGCTTTCCCACTGGACAGACAGGAAGAGTAAACAGAAAGTCCTGAGTCACATAACAAAAGGAAAACCGGAAAATGTCTCTGATGCGGTGGCGTTATTTTAAGCAATGCACTGCTTTTAGAATCAATTATTTTAAGTACTGAATATGTCCCTTCTGTAACAGTACCTTTGGGAAGGAAAACTATTTCAAAGCAACTTTTGTTTCCAGAATAAGTATATGTCATTACCAAAATTCAAAGGAAACAAAAGCAAATGAAAGCATAGAAATATTATATATTCTGATGAAGTAAAAATTAATATTATTTAGTTATACCAAATAGCCACCACACCACATATCAAGTACAGTTACCCTGCTTGGGTTGAGGACTAACATACCAACCTGTTCTGAGTGCAGCATTGGCCTCAGGCTTCCGTATTTCCAGGCCTGTGCATGCGTGCATGTATGTGTGCTGTGAGGGGTGTAACAGAGAAAAGATGAGGCCAAGGGGTTAGGGTCAATGACCCTTTGATTCTTTCACTCAAGGCTTTAGAACCCCCTCAGATGTTAACATATGCTTGAAAAATCTAATGTGATCCACCAAACGACACCAGTCAAGAGAATGGAACTTGGCCAAACAGCAGGCATCACACACTGGAAAGTGAACTTTTGTCTGCACATGTGTTTTCTTTGGCCAGTTCAGTGTTTTTGATAATTTGAATGAGAGAGCCCCTAGGCAGGGCATGTACTCCTTATGTCCCCATCTGTCACCATTCCACATTGCTTTACACTTGTTTTCATTCATACATTTATGGGGTGACTGACCCCTGAAGGTCTCTGAGTTTGTGATTTACCTCAGAAGCCGAGTCCTAAAACTTGACATCTCCACTAGCTACCTTCTGAAGCCTGTCTCCAAGCTCTTGACATGGGTTTCTCTCTCTGTCTTAGGAATTCTGACTCAGAAGCCCATTCACTGTACCAACAGACTTGGCAGAGTGTACATATCCCAGTCTTGTCTATCCCCAGAGTATATGCTTACAATTAAACAGAACATTGCACTGAAATTCAGCCAACTCACCTAGGTGTCATCCCTTTGCCAGTAATGGACAAACTTGAAATAAGAAGGAATGTCATCGAAATCATGCATGACTCGTAAATTCCGAGTAAATGCCAAATACACTGTGCCTTCTGATTTTGGATTCTTAGAGAAAACTAAAAGAACGACGGAGATGATGTATCTTCCTTTTGTGATATATCACATACAGATACGCACACACACTGAGTGTGCTCCTAAAGCCACTCATATTTTGGAGACAACAGAATCACATTTATACCCAAGTCCAGTTAGTACAGTGGAAGATTCTGATCCTATTCACATTGCTTCTATGAAGTAAATGCAGTTCTTTAGCTTTTCTGCTAGTCTGCAATAAATGCTAGGAGCTAGTTACAGGAATAGTTCTTAAGGAGAAAAAGAAGTCAACAATGCCATTTTGAAGGCCTAAAGTAAATGAAAATATCAAGCTGTATTTTTGGGAAATAGGTTATATCTGATCTTCATGAAGAGATGAAGTAAGGTAAGAATGACAGGATCGGGTGCCTGGGTGGCTGAGTTGGTTAAGCAAATGCCTTCCGCTCAAGTCATGATCCCGGAGTCCCAGGATTGAGTCCCGTATTGGGCTCCCAGCTCAGCAGGGAGTCTGCTTCTTCCTCTGACCTTCCCCCATCTCGGGCTCTCTCTCTCTCAAATAAATAAACAAAATCTTAAAAAAAAAAAAAAAAAAAGAATGACAGGATCTCTTGTCTCTATGGGGAACTCTAAAATAGCATCAATGTTGAAGGGTAAGGTAAATATGTCCAATCTCTCTTAAACTCTCTGAAAAAACATAATTTTCTGCTTTTCACGAGGCCACACAGAAATGGTCTAATTTACTGGGCTTTTGTAAGGATCACATGATATTCCAGTGAGAAAGTTCTTTAAAAACCTGGAAATCATCATTCGAATGTTAGATATGATATTTTAAAACCAAGTGAAAGGAAATGCTATTCTTCCACCTGTGGAGCACAGGATCTCAATTTCCTAGGAAAAGTTGCTCATCAATTCTAAGTATTATTACAAGGTGAACTAGAGAGATTTTTTTTTCCCTCTAAATTATTGTCGGTTTTCTCCACATGTACTTTCATAATACTTTATATCCTTGTCCTTTAGAGTAATTCATTCACAATAACATTAATCCACAATATCTCCACAAGGCAGGAAGAAATTCAAATTGCATGGAAAGTAAGCAGTGAGCCTAGAATGGAATTCACATTTCCTGACCTCCTAGTTAGTGTTCCATTTATTAGGTCCTGGTATGTGAATAATGAACTCAAACTAACCTAATCATCATTGCTCAAAACTTCATTAATCACAGCAGAAAATCAAAGGAAAATGAGTAAGTCAATGAAAACTAATACCCTACAATTGCTTTTAAGTTCATTCCTCACACAGCTAGTAATCAATGAAACTCTGACCCATATCTTGTACCTCACTAAAAACGGGCCTGTACTTTGACTACTGTGTTTTCAAACATAACTCCAAGGCTTACCCTGACAATATGTTTCTTTTATTGTCTTGATTTAACTTTGTTTTCCAAGCTGGAAGATCTGAATTTGATTTTCTAAAAATGGCACATTTGATTTAAAGAGAAATAAAGTAGATTATCAATCTTCTAGATTAATTTTACATCCATAGCTTTGGCCTTAGAGTCACTGATAGTCTTCTACTAGTATAGATTTACTCTCTCACAGAAACACACACACACACACACACACACACACAGGTATACGGAGTGTTTCTGTATCAGTGTCCTAGGTATGTGCCACAGAGAATAAAGGTGAGTTCTTCAAGACACAGATTCTGAGTTGAAGATATATTATGAAAGTGAACTTGAATCATCTACTGTACTTCTCCTACCAGGGGTAAAAACCCAATCTCGGAATTGTAACTTTGCCCAGTGTTCAGTGATTAGTAAAAACCCTGCTTGATCATAGCTATTACTGGCAATAAACTGGAATATAGGCTCAAGGGAGGTAGTGTGTTAGATGACTTGTCTGCTGTTGTATACCCACATTTTGTGCACAGAAGAGTAGCCAGCATATAACAAATGCTCAGTAAAATATTTGTTGAGTGAAAGGGAGTAGAGAATTAAGCAGAGGCTCTGCATGGTGGAACAGTCAGATGCTTCAGAGTAGATTGCAGAAAGCCCTAACAGAAGCAGTCAGTGGGTAAGCTTTTCATAAAATGGTATCTCTTTTAACACTCAAACATTATCAGCCTCACTGTTATTCTTTGTCTCCAAAAAACATATTCTTCCATACTTATGGTAGAGTGTTAAATCAGGCAACAAAATACAAGTCAAAACCAAGCAATTCTAAGACTGAGAAAATATAGATAAGAGTAGCTTCAAGTTAATCAAAATGGATTTTTCAAAGCAATAAGTACTACAACTGGAATAAAAACCAGTAAATAAAAAGCTGCTTTTGTCCTAATTGACATTAAACATTACTGAATGACAACTCCAATGAAATTATTTTTTATTTCTCCCTCTTTCTCAAACAGGCTGTTTGGGACTTCTAGTTCAAGACACACAATGGCTTCATAAGAAACAAGTCCATTTTAAATATAAACCAATGATTGGGTTAAAACAAAAAAAAAGTGGAGGGAGTAAAATTTACAGTACAGACATGGTCAAACACAATAAAATATTTTTGTGAGCCAGAAATGGAACAAAAGTAGTGACTTTGTTGTGCTATGAGTTTGGAAGTATGCTGAGACATCAGATATTTTGGTTCCTGCAGGGTTAAAAAAAGAAAAAAAAAAGTTTCACAGGAAGTGAGAAACTGCAGGTGGCATATGTCGTGTTTTGGTGCTTTCTTACCTAAACTTCCTGAAAAAAGACTAGAACAATTTCTGCCAGTCATTGCCCACTAATGTGTCTTATGGAGCTGTAGGACTGGGTAAAACAACAATATAGCCTCCTGATGAGAAAATGAGCCATGTTATCATTTTGCTCCAAGACGAGATTAACCATATACCCAGTATTATTTTGTTATTGTAAGTCTGAATTCCAGAATGGGAGCTCTAAGGTGGAAGCTACTGAAATACCATTAGATATGAAGAGGTGATGAAGAAAGGAAAAGAGAGGAGAAGAATGGAGAAAACAAAAGAAAACAAAAAAATGTGCCACTCAAAAGTGAGTCTGCCAAGCAATATTTCAGAACACAAGAATAAATCTAATGCAAATAAAAGGTAATCAATAAAATCAATAAATTGAACATAAATGCACTCCAGATGAAATTAATTTCATTAAACAATCTGACAAAGATCTTAAAAGAGTATGTTAACAATGACGAGAAATTAATGAAGACAAAGTTATCAGTAAAAATGGCAAGAGGCTATAGAATATACAGTCAGAAATGAAATAAGAATAGGTAAATTCTTATACAATCCTTGAAATTTAAAAGCAATAGTTATTGAAATTAAAAGATGTAATAAACATGATAACTTTAGACTGGGAACAAGAATGAATTAATGAAGATGTAGTGAATACTGAAGAACTCACCCAGAATACAAAGAAAAGCACAGAAAGACAAGGCTAAGCATTAAGAAAGAATATTTAAGGTATAGGAAAGCATCCTAACATATCCTCCAGAAAAAGAGAATAAAGGAAATGGTAAAGAAATAATGAGACAATTGATTAAACATCTTTCAGAATTGGGGTACCTGAGTGGCTCAGTTGGTTAAGCGTCTGACTTTGCCTCAGGTCTTGATCTCAGGATGCTGGGAAGGAGCCCTGCATTGGGCTCTGGGCTCGGTAGACATCTGCTTCTCCCTCTCTATCTCCCCACCCTGCCCCCACTCCTGCTGTATCTCAAATAAATAAAATCTTAAAAAAAACTTTCAGAATTAAGGAACAACATGTTATTAGTTGAAGTGCACCTCAAGTACTCTATAAATAAATATAAATCTAGACCGAAGTATATTGTAATAAAACCACAGAGCTTCAAAAACTACCAGAGTGGGGGAAATACAAATTATCCACATTAGAATGACAGGAAGGCTGACAATAATCTTCTCACTGGCTACAACAGATCAAGAAAGAACAAAGTGATATTTTCAAGATGCCAAAGAAATTCAACTCTTAACCTAGAGTCTTATACCTAGCTAAGCTATTATTTAAGACTGAGCTCAAAATGAAGATATTTAGACATGAAAAGACTAAGATACTTGGCACTAATATTTGTCAAAAGACTCATTAAAGTCTTCTGGAAAAAGAAAATTAAACATACCAGAAGGTGTAATATACAAGTAACAACAGTACACACAGCAAGTAACATGTGCATGAAAACTTTTCTCTGTTTACTCAAAGAATGGTAAATGATAATAATTTTTGTTAAAAAAATCTACAAACAAAAAAAATTGACAAGATTCCTGTTACAGTTAGAAGACAAAAATAACTATAAGTATTGCTACATTTTTACAATTAAATATACATGTTAAAATTTATGAGTAAACAATACAATCCACAATTTCCAAATTATCAGAGAAATATAAAAGTCCAAAGAATACATTATTGATTAAACAGAAAATAGGGAAGGAGAAAAATGAAAGCAAAAAAAAAGACGATAAACAGAAAACAAAAAATAATGTAGAATTCTACCCTGTGTATCAGTAACCACAATAAACAGATATGGATTAAAATCACTTATTAAGAAAGAGAGAATACCTGATTTAATTTAAAAAATCAAACTATTAACCGCTTACAAAAAATTTTATCTAAAATAAAAACACAGAAGAGGCTGAAAATAAGGTATGAAAAAAGATATACCATAGAAATATATTAAAAACAGCAACAAGAAGATAACTAAGCACTAAGAAAATCAGACAAAATAGGATTTAAAAGAAAAAAGCATTAATGGATATAAAAGGATACCTATAGTAGAAAATAAAACTGTCAGAAATATACGAAAACTATACTTTGATCTTATCATATCTGGCAGAATTAAAAGGAGATAGTGAGTTATACCCAACCAAAAGAAAAGATTTAAGGGGAGCCTGGCTGGCTCAGTCAGAAGGGGATGTGACTTCTGATCTCAGGGTCTTGAGTTTGAAACCCATGTTGGGTTTAGAGATTACTTAAATAAATTAATACAGTTAAAAAAAAATAAAAGATTCAAAACACTTCTATCAGATACTGAGAGATCACACAGATAAAAAAATAGTAAGGAGAAAAAAAAGTTTAAGCAAACAAAATGTTGAGGTAACAAGGTAAGAGAAAATATTTACAGGAATTGACTAGGTACTAGATTTGCCCTAAAATCTCAACCAAATTTTAAAAATGGTGTCATATATACTACATTTTGACCCAATGTTATTAAATTAGAAAACAGCAATTACAAAAACCAGTAAAAAAAAAAAATAAAAACACATTCAATTTTTTAAAAATGTGCTCCCAAATTAATTCAATAAATTAAAATGGAGATCACAAGTGTTTGGAAATGACAACAAAAGAACCAAACTGTATTGGAAAGCAGCTACAGTAATACGTAAAGGTAATTTATAGATTTAATTTTATTTACTTACAAAACAAAACTAAAATTTAATTCCAAAGCTAAGTAAAGAAAAATGTAAAGTAGGTAGAAGAAAATAAATAACAAGGGATGGGCAAACTGCTGGAAAAAACAGATACAGTAAGTAAAACCATAAGCTTGTTCTTTGAAAATGTCAATAAAAGAGAGAAACCTTGAGAAATCAAGAAAAGAGGCACAAATAAACAACAATGGGTATGAAAAAAGGAAGCTATTTACAGGTATATCTAATGTCACTTTTTTAAAAAGTCACACCAAACTTCAAGATCTATTATAAAGCTGTCATCATCAAGACAGCATGGTACTGGCACAAAAACAGACACATAGATCAATGGAACAGAATAGAGAGCCCAGAAATAGACCCTCAACTCTATGGTCAACTAATCTTTGACAAAGCAGGAAAGAATGTCCGAGGGAAAAAGACAGTCTCATCAACAAATGGTGTTGGGAAAATCAGAGAGCTACACACAGAAAAATGAAACTGGACCATTTCCTTATACCACAGACAAAAACAGACTGCAAATGGATGGAAGACCTCAATGTGAGAAAGGAATCCATCAAAATACTTGAGAAGAACACAGGCAGCAACCTCTTCTACCTCAGCCACAGCAACCTCTTCCTAGAAACATCGCCAAAGGCAAGGGAAGCGAGGGCAAAAATGAACTATTGGGACCTCATCAACATCAAAAACTTTTGCACAGCAAAGGAAACAGTCAACAAAACCAAAAGACAACTGACAGAATGAGAGAAGGTATGTGAAAACGACATATCAGATAAAGAGCTAGTATCCAAAATCTATAAAGAATTTATTAAACTCAACACCCGAAGAACAAATAATCCAATCAAGAAATGGGCAGAGGACATTAACAGACATTTCTGCAAAGAAGACATTCAGATGGCCAAAAGACACGTGAAAAAGTGCTCCACATCACTCAGCATCAGGGAAATACAAATCAAAACCACAATGAGATATCACCTCATACCAGTCAGAATGGCTAAAATTAACAAATCAGGAAACTACAGATGCTGGCAAGGATGCAGAGAAAGGGGAACCCTCCTACACTGTTGGTGGGAATGCAAGCTGGTGCAGCCACACTGGAAAACAGCACAGAGGGTCCCTAGAAAGTTAAAAGTAGAGCTATGCTATGACCCAGCAATCGCACTACTGGGTATTTACCCTAAAGATACAAATGTAGTGATCCGAAGGGGCACATGCACCCAAATATTTATAGCAGCAATGTCCACAATAGACAAACTATGGAAAGAACCTAGATGTCCATCAACAGATGAATGGATCAAGATGAGGTGGTATATATAAATGGAATACTATGCAGCCATCAAAAGAAATGAAATCTTGCCATTTGCAATGACGTGGATGAAACTAGAGGGTATTATGCTGAGCAAAATAAATCAATCAGAGAAAGATAATTATCATATGATCTCCCTAATATGAGAAAGTTGAGGGACAACATGGGGGGTTTGGAGGGTAGGGATGGAAAAAATGAAACAAGATGGGATTGGGAAGGAGACAAACCATAAGAGACTCTTAATCTCACAAAACAAACTGAGGGTTGCTGGGTGGAGGGGTAGGGAGAGGGTGGTTGGGTTATGGACATTGGGGAGGGTATGTGCTATGGTGAGTGCTGCGAAGTGTGTAAACCTGGTGATTCACAGACCTGTATCCCTGGGGCTAATAATACATTAAATGTTAATAAATAAATAAATAAAAGTCACAGAAATACAAAATATTCATAATGATAAATTTAAAAGTTATAGTGGTTAGGTTTATATACAGATAGAATGGGTGGGTGTGTGCATCAAATTTAGTTAATTATTACACCAAGACTGATGCTAGAAATAAACAGAAAGTGAAAAATTAATAATCTAGTAATAACTAAATAAATTTGATCCATAATCTAAAATATCTAAGCCTAGAAGAAATTGAAAAGGTGGTTTCGGAGAACATTGCAGAACATGATCATTGTCTTTTTTTTCCCACTACTTAGAATGATGATTCACAAAGAATGGGGTATAAAAGAATCACTTTAGAAATTATTACAAATGCCCACTATCAAGCTTCATCATAGGAGATTCTAAAGCAAAATTTTAGAATAACTTCTATTTTTTAAAGATTTTATTTATTTATTTGAAGAGAGAGAGAGAGCCAGAAAGTGCAAGTAGAGGGAATGGCAGAGGCAGAGGGAAAAGGAGGCTCCCACTGAGCAAGGAGCCCGATGTGGGGCTCGATCCCAGAATGCTGGGATCATGACCTGAGCTGAAGATGTTTAACCATCTGAAACACCCACACTCCCTAAAATAACTTATTTTTAACAAGCATTCCTGGTAATTCTAATAGAGTTGGTTCTCAAGCCACATTCTCAGTAAATATTGCTTCAAGACCCAAGACATTTTAATATCTGCCTATAAAAGCCCAGTACATCTTCCTAACTGTCGTGAGCACAAACCTTATGTGTGTGTGAGAGGGGTGAAGGTACAGATTCTATGGTACCCACAGAGTAAATACCTAAAGCCAGCAACAAGTACTATTAGAAAATCACATACCTTTTTTTCAGACTTTTTTTTTTTCCTGTTGAACATACGAACTATGAATTTCTGTAAGTTTCAAGAGCACAATCCATTTCTCCCCTCTATATTAGAGAGCAAAACCTGCCCAAATATGTTAGAGCTATTCTGTTCACTCCACTGTGACCAGTCTGAGTCCAAGGAGTACACACATTGAAGTGAGTATTGTAGGGAGAGACAAAGCCCCAGAACCCTCAGTAAAACTACTCACTCTCAGGGAGCAGGAGTGAAGACCTCAGCCCCTACTCTGGAGCAGCAGACTGGCAGAATCCTGGGGACGCCAGCTGGAGTGGAACTGCCCATGAATGATCACAGAGTAGGACTAGACTGAGGATACCCTTGCCTTTTTCCCTCAGATGGCTTCCTATTCTAGAAGTCTCCAAGAACCAAGTACGGCCCTAGGAAAAGGTCAAGGGAGCCCAGAATTGCAGATTAAGTTTCCACCACCCAGCAGAATGAGGCCCAATTCAGGTAGGATCAAATGAGTTCTAGTCCTCAGGTATCTGTGTGGGTGGACTGAGATTTATCCCCCTGATATCCCAGGCAGGGAAACTTAAAGAAAGCAAAAGAGGACTGGAGAGCAGGGCATTTACTGGAAATGGCGAGCAGTCTGATACTGCATACTGTAGGTGAATGAAACTCAATACTGAAGGCTTTCAAACACTAAATCCGGAAGTTCTGACTTGAAGCGAAGGTTACAGGGAACCATCACAGGTTTGTGAATGGGGGGTGGGGCACAGAGTCAAAGAAACATACTTGTGTTGAGAAATATAATTAATGTGAAAAACGCATTTGACAGAGAAGACAAAAGACTGGGAGAACATGAAGTAGACTGACTCTTGAAACAAAGGTACGATTTTGATATTGTGTGTGTGTTTATAAAACTCTGAGGATGATCTTCTGAATGAATCAGCTCCACAATGCTTGGCTAAATGGACCCAAGAGGTTCTATCATTTAATCCCCCAAAACAAGCTGATGCATAGGTTTCATTATCCTCACATTAACATGAGGAAACAACCTCAACAAAGATAAGGAACTTCCTCAAGTTCGTGCAATCAGAAGATCACAAGTAGGCAGAGAGGCAGGCAGAGAGAGAGGAGGAAACAGGTTCCCTGCTGAGCAGAGAGTCCTGGGGCATCTGAAAAGACTGACTTTCATGTGACACTATGAAAATGTTCTCTATTATCTGGTCATTCTCATCTGTTTGTATGTATATGTATGTACACCACACACCAATCTTAGAATCTCTGATGATTTTTTTTTTTTTTAATCTGAAAGTTCTTCCCAACACAAATCACTACTTTTTATAACGTTGCATTCTATTGTGACTCCACATCCTCCAATGCTCAAAACAAAGATACATTTAGGGATCTCCGTGTTTCCACTGAAGAGAAAAAAAAATATTGATGAGAGAATCACTATTTTAAAGGTATCATTAAAAATTTTAAGAAATATTTGATATCTTAGAGATTGTGTTTTTCTAACAAAAAGCTCCCTCCACAAAATAGTACCTAGAAAAATAGGTACCAGTCAAAACGGTTGGAACTGCTTTTTTTTCCTTTCTTTCTTTAACAACCAAGAAAGCCCAGCTCCACAAGCAAATAGAGACTCAGTGCAGAAACCTTTATCTTAGAGACAAAAAGCAGAAAAGAACAAATACCCAGAGTTTATAGGGGAAAAGTCTTCTGGGCACTGAGAACGAGCGTTTGGAAAGAGTGCCTCCTAGTGGGTTGACATACTCATTGTAGGACTGATGAGACGGAAAAGTACCTTTTACGTAAAAATGAAATGGGATATTTGGGAAATCATACCGCTAACGACAAAAAATTCACAGCCTTGCAAACTCATTTCCTAGCAAGTCACAACTTCCTTGAATTCTCTCACCTGCTAAAATGATTACATACGGATTTGTTCATGAGGAAAATAAACTAAACTGGCCAGCAATGCTTAAGAAATCCTTTCCAGCAAGTGGAAAATTTATAATAATTTACATGGGAAAGGAAAAGAAAACAAAGTGAGTAAAGTAAAAACATAGAGCCGAAGTTCATGGTTCTCCTTGCT
Source organism: Mustela putorius furo (assembly GCF_011764305.1). Classification (NCBI taxonomy): domain Eukaryota; kingdom Metazoa; phylum Chordata; class Mammalia; order Carnivora; family Mustelidae; genus Mustela; species Mustela putorius. The sequence continues at coordinate 12,782,642 of NW_025422471.1, forward strand.
GTTCCAACTTTGTCCCTTTATTCCTATGAATCACGTATTTTATGACCGCTAAATATTCAATTAAATTTTAAGATACCAGGTGTCCAAATTTAGATCAGCAACAAACTGTCAATGATTTTTCTCTGAGTCAATGTATAATAGAAGCTTTTTAAGCATATACCTGTCCAAAAATAGTTATTTCATATCTGTCCATTAACTCAGAAACATTCCTAATTGTGAATTATCAAAGAAATAGGAATGGACAATTATTAATATATTTCCCTTTAGAAATTGTGTTGTCAATGTAATTGCATGTTTGTTAAATCATACTCTAATTTCTATATTTGAATTTATCACTTATATAAAGTTTAGCACAAAAGCATTCATAACAACAAAAAGTTATTTTTTTCTTATACTTTGGGATTTTGAAAGATTTACTAATTAGAATTATATTACTCTTAGGAAAACAAACATTTTTGGTCTAGTGAAATTTATCCATTAGGACAGCAATATAAGACCTGAACCAAGAAAAGAAATTTATTTTGCAGAAGCCACTTAAGGGGGAGCTGGATATGTTCTTGAAAGAAGAACTAATTGATCCCTTTCATATTGTTCTCTACTCTAAATCTTCACTACCTCCTCATCGAAGGTAAAATTACAAGCTTCTTTGATACCTGACCTTTGATGCTCAGCTCTGGCTTACCAGGCTAGCCTAATCTTGCACTCCTGCCCTATTTTGCTTTATATTCAATCACCCTAAACTGCTGTGTGATCCCTTCTCCGACAACACCTGACACTCTGGCAGCATTATCTGTTTTTACCAATGCCACTAGCTCTACCCGGACACATTCCAGGAAGTATCCCTTCTACCTCTCCTCCTTTGCTTCATCTATCAAAAGTCTACAATCCTTCGGTACTTAAACTGGATGTCATTTACCAAGTCACCTCACAATGAGCAAAGTTCCCTTCTTGGAACTCTCACGGTGCATGTTCATAAGCCTTATCTTAGCACTGATACTTGTACTAAAATGATCTGTTTAAGTTCTTCCTTCTCAGGGGACCTGGGAGGCTCATTTAGTTAAGCATCTGACCTCAGCTCAGGTCATGATCTCAGGGTTCTGGGATCAAGCTCCATATCGGGCTGCCTCCTCAACAGGGAGCCTGCTTCTCCTCTCCTCTAGGCTTCTCTTTCTCCTCCCAGCTTGTGCTCTCTCTCACACACACACAAATAAATAAGTAAAATCCTTTTTTAAAAAAGTTTCTCCTTCTCAAAGTCAGGCACTGTTCATCCCTAGTCACCAGCACCAGCATCACCCATAGTGGACACTCTACAAGGTGTTTACTGAGTTGAACAGTCTACATTAAATAGGTTCTTACATTGTGAGAGATATATTCTTTGACACCCAGGAAAATTAGTAGACTTGAAATCCCAGTCTTTCCTCATTTTCATTAAATGGAGTAATTTATAAAACTGAAAGACCAAGTTGATTAGGGCAATAAAAACTTATCATGTAAGTAAAGAATTGTAGTTTCTAGTCAGAAATGTAGATTCATGTAAATCTAGAAGTAATTTTCTAATATTTAAAAAGTAACAGCTTTGGCTAACACCAACTTTTGGCCAATTTTTATTTGGTTAAGAAAAACATAAACACACAACAAAACAATACCATAACATTTACACAAACTCATACATTAAGTACTGAGTTATAACAATGTATGCACAAAGCCACCAGAACAATGAAAGGATATTACCATTTGGTCAGTATAAATTTGGAAGATTGTGTAGAAAGCTTCCTGGACAATGAAGTCCAAAATAAAAACAATTTTTTTTTTATAAAGTTGGCCTTCTCATTCACTATATCTGTTTGTTTTTTATTCAGTTTGCCAAAGTACCCATCACCTGCCTCTAGCAACATATTCATTTTGTTAGACCAACACCGAGAGTAAATATTGGCATCGGTGTTTCTAATGAGAAAGTTGTACATCTGACCCTGCAGATCAGGAAGCTGTTGCCTCAAGAATCACATCATGATCTCTCCTTAAAATAGCCCTGATAAGAAACATGTTTCTTTGCCAAAGAGTTTTAGACAAACCATATTAAAGAGAAAAGAAAAACAACAGAAGCATATGTAGAGATAGGATTCTAAAGCCTGTGCACCAGCAATGTCTGATCACATGGCAGACATGTGCAAATGCAGATGCTTGGGTCAACAGGTCAGGCTGGGCCAGGTACTCTGCATTTCTAACAAGTTTCCAAACGATACCAGTGCCGTTGGTTTGAAGATCATATGCCGAGTCCCGAAGGTTTAAATACTTGGCAACACAGGTAAAGTAGCAATGAACTGTGCTTCCAGGGAGGGTTATCTCTGGAAAGCCACCGAGAGAAGGCGACGGTTGTACCGAATAAGGGGACAAAGAGTTCTAGTCACAGGAAATTTCAAAAATAAAGATAAAACGGCTATGAAAATACATGACATGATTAAGTCATGGTACGCCTGCTCAAGTGTTAAAAGTATGGAATATGTGAAAAGAGTGCCAAGAGACGAGGTCAGAGATGTAACCTGAGGCCGGGTTGTGACCGTTGTATACATCTGTCAAGCATCACAAAGTTTATTCATATGCACTGAAGAGGCCCTGGAGGGATACTGGACTTTAAAACAATTGTTTTAATTGAATATATTTGATATATATTCTATACATATATGTATTTTGATATATAACACAGTATAAATTTAAGGTGTACAGCATATTAATATCATATTAATATGGTATATTTATATACTCTGACGTGACTGCTTTTATATTTAGCACTTTTACCATATTGTATAATTTCCCTTTCTTTTTAGTGATAGGGATAATTAAGTTTTAGTCTCTTAGCAAGTTTGGTGATTGCAGTATGATATTGTTGTCTATACTCATTACGCTTTAGCTTTTCTTCTTTCCCTGAACATAACCAATAGAATGCTAATATTTTAGAAAAAGGATTTTGACATTAGCAAGGGGAATGGACTGGAAGGAATAAACATGACCAGGCAAAAGGTTATTTGAAATAGTTTAAGCAAAAGATGTTGAAGCTTTGGACTATAGCAGTGGCATTAAAATGACACGAATAAGGAAAGCCTCTGAGAGACATGTTATGAATCTACATGTGGCACAGATATGAGACCGCCCACCGCAATCCATTCTCCCATGTTTTCATGGTATAGTTATGGCCAGGGGTGGCTGCCTGCAAGAGAACTCTTTGTTAAAAAATTATTTTATTTTATTTTATTTTATTTTATTTTATATATAGAGAGAGAGATCACAAGTAGGCAGAGCAGCAGGCAGAGAGAGAGAAGGAGAAGCAGGCTCCCCACAGAGCAGAAAGCCCAATATGGGGCTCGAACCCAGGACCCTAAGATCATAACCTGAGCCAAAGGCAGAGGCTTAACCCACTGAGCCACCCAGGTGCCCCGCAAGAGAACTCTTGCAGCCAGCAGAATGTAAATCAAAGTGATGTGAACTTAGTCCTTGCTTAAGAGTCCATTGTTGACCCTAGTCTTCCTCTATCCCCTCTCCTACCAGCTAGAATGATAACCTTGGAGGTCCTAAGGTGATGATGGAAGAGCTGCTATAGTCGGAATCTCTGAAGGGTGACGTGGATGTGAGCTGCCCATTGACTTGGGTGCTCATCTCAGACTGTTGTACAAGAAAAAAACAAAATAAGGCAAGGTTCACTGACTTAAGTCTGAGTTATAATGTATATGTATTATTATTCTGGGCCTTGTTCCAGCAGCTTACTGTTTGCTTTTCCCTTCCAGAAGACTTAGTGGTTTAAGTAGTGAGAAGTGTAAAGTATACAAGGAGTTTCAGAATATCTGGATAGAATGGTAGAAACCACAGAGTGGATGTCTCTTTATACAAATTAAAGAAAAACAGAAGAAATTGCAGGTCTAGAGAAAAAATGAACTCACTTTTTGAAAGATGGAAGTTAGGGTACTTGCAGGATATCCTGTTGCAGATATCCAGCAGGTTCTTAGACAAACAAACCTGAATCTCAGGAGAATACTAGAGCTTTGAAGAAGCCAAGTAAGGCGGGGAATGCATAGGCACAGACTGTGCAGTAGAAGAGAAGGCTGTCGGTTACAGGACCTGAAAACAAAACCAATAAAGGGGTAGGGACCAACCAAAGTAGATGAGTAGGGCAAATATGGGTGAGGACAAATAGAAACAAACAAGTGTCACAGAATTTTTTTTTTTTTAAAGGACCAATTTGAAAAAAAAACATGTCAAGTGAAAAATACAAAAACAGTGTTAAAGACCACACATGCACACATACTATGTCATTTATATAAAGGTTAAAAACATACAAAAATATGACATGACATATTGTCTAAAAGTACACACATATACAGTAAAGGTATAAAAAACACGGGAGAATGCTCTATACCAAATTATGGATAACAGTTATACTTCTGCTTGGGCAGGGAGGAAATTACAAGCAGGGAGGAACACACAGGGGAATGTTGAATCATTGATAATGTTTTATTTATGACACTGGAAGGAGGCATATGAGTGCTCACATTTTTAGTAGTTTATATGTCTCGTACTAAGTTTCTGAAATTAATTAAAATGTTAAAAAGGGTTGCACAAAGTAGGATGTGGTAAATAATATCAAAAGAAGATGAGAAATGGAAACAACAATTGGATTTGGCAGGTGGCAGTTTGGTAATCACGCTTATTACAAGAGGGATTTTTGTAAGTACAGAGAAACTTGGGTTAGATTTTTAAAACTTAAAGAAGTAAAATTCCATGTTTACATTTTAAATATTAACTACACCCATTTTTGAGTTATTCACTTTATAAGAAACTTACAACTGCTTCTAATTGTTTTATAATGAGAAAATATAAATTGTCTTCTGCAATAATTAGAGGAAAAGATACTAATGAGATTATAACTTCTCCAATTCATCTAACAAAACATAAATTTCTTGATTAGCTTAGCTCATTATAGGAATAAACTATAAAATCTTCATCATTCCTCAATAGCATATAAAAATAAGTCATATGTGATAAAATTATGTAAATTCTAGGGAGTAGGTGGATTTAGAATAATGGAAAGTAAAAACTGAAGGGAAAAAGGATTTTTTAAAAAGCTCTACTTATTTATTTTAGAGAAAGAGGAAGAGAAGCAGACTCCCTGCTGAGTACAGAGTGTGATGTGGGGCTTGATCTCACCACCCTGAGATCATGATCTGAGACAAAATCGAGAGTCTGAGGCTTACCCAACTGAGCCAAGCAGACAATCTGAAAATGATCTTTTTTTTTAAAAGATTTTTTTATTTGTTAGAGAGAGAAAGAGAATGTGTGTGTGTGTGTGTGTGTGTGTGTGAGAGAGAGAGAGAGAGAGAGAGAGAGCACACAAGCAGGGGGGATGGGTAGAAGAAGAAGTAGGCTCCCCATCAAGCAGGAAGCCAGAAGTGGGACCCAATTCCAGGACCCTGGGACCATGACCTGAGCCGAAGGTAGACGCTTAACCAACTAAGCCACCCAGGTGCCCCTAAAAAGGATCTTTTTTATTCAAGAAGCCAGTAAACTATTTTCTTTTCTTTTATAACATTTTTAAAAGATTTTATTTGTTTATTTGACAGAGAGAGAGAAAGCAAGATCACAAGTAGGCAGAGAGACAGGCAGAGGGAGAGGGCGAAGCAGGCTCTCTGCCGAGCAGAGAGCCCAATGCAGGGCTCCATCCCAGGACCCTGAGATCATGACCTGAGCCGAGGGCAGAGTCTCAACCCACTGAGCCACCCAACCACCCCTAAACATACTGCAAAAGAATATTCCTTCAAAATAAATTTTCTATTTCTTTTATCAAGCTATAGTCTCTATCTCCTTTAAGGTAACTATATATTCAAAGCTTAAACCTCACCTGAATCATAGACAAATACATTAAGTATTTGCAGTATATTTTAGCAAGGAAGAAAATTATTTTGACTAGCTTTCATTTTCCAAACTTCAGTTGTTCCTCATTCAGTCTTGGCAACAATACTGAAAACTTGTTACTATTATATACATTTTGAAGACCATAAAATCTAGGCCCAGGGACATTAAGTACTTAGCTGCCCAAAGTTAGAAAAATAGTAAGTAGCGGGGTTGGATTTCCAACTAGATTTCAATGTAGATATAGCTATCTTCAAAACAGACAGGCTTAAAAACAAACGAACAAACAAAAACAGACAGCTTTCCACTAATCTTTGTACCTACCTCTCAAATGAATTTAGTGACTCATGGACATGTAACATGCAAAAGATAAAATCATTAAAGTAGCCCTATGATTAAAACCTAGTGATGTGGATGTCAATAAAAAAGAAACTGCCTCTGGGGAAGAGATGTTTTGATTATTCCCTCTGGGTCTTCATTCAGTCCAGTAGATGTGTCCTGTCATAAAACCATCATAAGCATCCTAAAAGTCAAGAAGGCCCTCTGGAGGATCATTAGAACCAGAGTTGATTCAAAACTCTGGGACTATGTCCTATGAAAATTAGCACCTTCCATGACCATGGGACTAGGCTGAACCAGCACCCAAACTACAGTATCTCTGAGAGCCACCTAGTTTCAGAAAGCCCACTTAGATGTTTGAGCGCAAAGGTTGGAAGGAAAGACACTGGGATTTGCTCCACCTCAGTCACGTTTCAGCTTCTGCTATCCCTGGTCATACAATCTTGTTCAGCTTCCTCCTCTGAAAAATGGAGCAGGAAAATACATCTGTCTAAGAGCTATGACAAAGATGAAATAAAAAAAGAAAAAGTACTACTCAGCATAGTAAATTCTTTACAAATGCTCCTTTTACAAAATGATGATGATGATGATGATGATAAAAATGATAAGAGCGTGAGGAAGAGGAAGACAAGGACGAGTCCAATTCAAAAGTTCAGAGAGATTTTCTGAATATCTGCATTTCTAGGTAATTGTTAGCCAAGAGCCCTGAAAGCAAACTTCCCACAGCCAAGAGGGTAATAAACAACATGAGATGAGACTCTCTGGTTGATTTATTCTTCTAACGAAAGAAGCTTGTTCTCTTAATTACAGAAATCTGTTTCCTCGGCAGTGAGTTAGAATTGGTACGCGGTATTAAACCTTAACTACGTGGAGCAGGTTGCACCTGTTCATTGTTTTGATTCACCACCGTCTTGTTTACTTATTTTGAATATTTTGACTGCTCACACATAGTTGTCCTAAGTCGTGGTAGTTAATTTTTATTCATTCTTGGTTATTGCAGGTAATTGACATTTTACAAATTTTTGTTGATAATGATTTAGAAAGTCACTTTTAAATGTGAGTAACTGATGGATATCTATTTGATTATGGACACAGCACTATTTATATCCCCCTGCTTCGAGGGAATTACACCTGACTTTATTTATAAATGTAGCTTTCTGTGGTATTTTCCCTTCCCATTTCTGGAGCCCTGAAAATGATGGGGACTTAAGATGTGTTCAGTAAATGATAATTCCCAATTCCAGGAAAGTTGTGGTGAAATAAGCAGTCATTGCTGATAGTATTGTGATTGCCACATCCCTTATGAAAGCAATGTGGCAACAATGAATGGGAAGGTTTGTTCATTCTCTTTGATTTGGTGAGGAAACCATCTAATAAAAACTCAATGATAATGCACTATTGTCTTCTGCTGATTGACAAATACAACTTTATAAGAATGATTCAAAAAATTATGATACACAAATATACATTCTAATGAAAATTTTAAGATTATGAAGGAGGACTGGAAGTATCTGATGTAACAACATTAAGGAAAATAGAACATATAAACAGAATGTAAAATAACATACACTGTGGCTGAAACTGTATCAAACATGGGTTCTTCACCTGGGGTGCATACAAGGTTGCCTGCAGAGTGTCCCAATAATCCAAATGCCCAGGCTCCACCACAAAGATAACTAATCAATTTATCTATTGGTGGTGGGATGCTTGAAAATTTACATTCCCTTAAGATTTTATGGAGTATAATGATGATATCAATTTTAAAACACTTTTTAAAGAAATATTTATTTGAGAGAGAGAGCTTGCAAGCAGGAGGAGGGGCAGAGGGAGAAGAGAGAGACTCTCAAGCGGACTCCCACTGAGTGCAGAGTCCCAGGTGGGGCTCAATCCCACAACCCCAAGGTCATGACCCAAGCTGAAACCAAGAGTGGGATGCTTAAACAACTGCGTCACCCCGGTGCCCTGAAAACACCTTCATATTTTAATGTTGTTAAATGACAGTTATTAAAGTATCACCACAAATGAAATGAAAAATTATTATATTAAATCCATGTTTTTAAAAAATTGCCATTGCCTTGTTAAATGTAATCATTACTTTCAATTAATTCACTACAATGGGATTCTAGAAGAAATCCCATAAAAATATAATAAAGTGGCTACATTGAATATTCATTGGGAGGCCAAAGGCACAAACTGCACCCATACACCCTCCACACATCTCCAACTCTCCAAGCCCTGGTGCTGGCCCACAACCTAAGAAGATACCTTGGAAATGCTATGAAGAAGTCTAAAGTCTTTGTCCATATCCATCTAAACCACAACCTGTCACCCCAAATATAGGAGGACCAAAAATGTTTAAGGGCTTGACAATATCAACAAATAATGCTAAGTATGGCCTAAAGCCTTATCTTTACAGTCTAAATGTTTATACACATGAATTATGAAATTCTGAACTATTAGTTCTATGTATAGTTATGGTAAAATAAACCTATCTGCTCTTTTCTGGAAGTCAATTTTGGTGATTCTTCTGCAGAGGAAGCACAAGCATTTGGTTATATAAGGGCAAAGCCTGTGACCAGGAGGCTGGGATCCCAATGAACGTGGGGGAGGCTGGGATCCTCCTCCTCAAAGCATCCCAGTGAAGGCGGGGTGGGGGGAGGGTTGGGGGGTGAGGGGGGTGAGGAAAAGTCCTCCCAACCACAGGACAGCCAGCAGCCCCCCGTGGGCAGTGCATTGATAACAGTGGCTAATTTTAGAATTCCATGTGTATTTTTTTGCTTTGTTCCCACCCCCTTCTCTACCAATCTTACAGTCAATGTTCATTTTTGCTGAGTGCTTTTGCATTCCTAAAAGAGTTTAGCCTTCAGACACAATGGAAAAACAAACAAACAAGGTCATGGACCTCATCACGCTGAGTTCATGAGGTTCTTCCCCAGATTTCAGAGCAAAGGCCACAGAGATTAATATGTAATACTAAAGTCAGCGGAACTAAACAACCTCTGAATTCTTCAGCCAAACTCCATAGTCACTCAATACAACAAACTTCAAAGTATTTATTTTAACATCAAGGTGCTTTTAAATCAGAATACTGATCCTTTTTAATTTTTATTTGTTTTAAAATGATAAACTACACCCTACGACAAATAACTAAAAGTTATCTTAAACTCATTTGAATATATTACCTTTTCTAAGATTACTTTAAGAGTGCTGTCTTGATAAGTTAGTATTTTCTAGGTAATAATCTCCAAAATTAATAATAATGAATATTAAAAAGAAAGTTTAATTATATTTAAATTTCTCAAAGTTAAAGAAAAAAAATTACAAACATTACAACTTATCCAGTTTTGAGGAAATCACACAGGCACCCAGGCAGAGATCATAAAAATCTCTTTGCTAACAAATATTCCAATAGTCACTTCAAGAATTTGTCTGAGATTTTAAAGGTAATTAAAACATCATAATCACATGACTACTGCGAATTAGAAAAGGTTTCTTGAAGAATAGGCTGTTTTTGTTTTTGTAACTGTTAATAAATAAACTTGGACTGTAGATTTGAAGGTCTGTTTAAAGATTATTAGCCATTTGACCTATAAAGTTAATGAAAAGGATCCAGTATCTGTTGGTAAGTGAAACTCAATGAGAAACAGGAGAAATACTTCTTTTATTAAAGGTTAATTACTAGATAAAGCAAACATATTTACAAAATTTTTATTTACATAATTTTTAGTAATATACTTGTAATAGTAATACTTCACTGAGCATAATATCCACATTCTTTCATCCAGAATTAAGGTCAAGCAATTTATCACCCCTTAATATTTGGTGACCTTTGACAAGCTAAATAAACTTTCTGAGCCTCAGGTTTATCATTCACTCACAGATCTGTTCTGAGGATTAAAAGAGATAGTCCTCGTGAAGGGTTTAGCACAGTGCCTGGCAACAAAGTAAAACCTCATTTAAGGTCAGTGTCATTCAGCTAAACCTGGATCCGTTAAAATAGTCCTATCCTCTACTGCACATTACTGAACAAAGGATTAATTTTCACTGTTAAATTAACCATGCTAAGAGGGACTTATTAAATCTTCAAAATTCATGCTACAGTGACAAAACACAGTAGCATGATATTCACCAATAAAGACTTATGATTTTGAGGCATGATGAAAATATCATGTATCTGTGAACCAATGATTTTAAATACTTTCAGATAAAATGAACCCATGTATCCTGAAAGTGCCTTTTGGTTGGCTTGGTTTTTCCTGTGGACACTTACATGGAACTCATTTCAGAATAAGATTTATAGAAAGGAAGCTCTCTTTTTGTGATTATATTCAGAAAACTCCTCTGCCATGGGAAGAGATGCTTGAATTGCAATAAATGTGGCTTAGAAGGCACAGAGGTGAACAACTCTGAATGGAGGGTTTCTAGATTTCCTCATCAAATTTCAATTTCCTGCAATCGAGGAAAAATAATTTGAGGACACTTCTTATAATTTTATTATAATCTTAGTCTTACTGAGGGCATTTTACTATTTCATTATGTATACTAATCACTCTCTCTAAAATTATCTTTCATGCTACCACTTTCCAAAGTCAAACTTCTATTAGGCCTAAGTGCTTGGATAACTTCCACCAAGTCATAAAAATAAGAATTCTAAGAAAATGGTAAACACTGATATGACAGAATAATGTAGTAAAAAAAAAATCTACAAATGAGGTTTATGCTTCGGGCTAGGAGTGAAAGTTGTAAGAACACTGATGCTCTGATTACTGGTGTAATTGCTGCTTCTACAAGAGGCAACACTTCCATTCCACATCCAGAGGTTATGGCTTCAGTAAAACTGCTTACTGAGAAGGCACTAGCCCCTCATTTCTGCAGTCTATAATGCACATACCTTGCCTGGGGCCCAATCACCTATGTGAAAACACAAACTCCCGGTTAAGTGTGGCACATAATGTGTGGCACACATTAATTGTCAGAAATACATGTGGAACACAAAATTAACACAGAATGGGGTTAAGAGGGTTGACAGGACACAAGTTTAGGCTCTGGAGCAGAACTAGCTAGCTACTAGGTGACTTAGTGGATGTGTGACCTCAAGAAAGTTACATTCTTGGTGCCTCAGTATCTTCCTCTGTAAAACTGCAATAACTACCTACTCAGAGGGTCCTTGTGAGGATTACACTCTTAATATGTGCTTCTAACAATGTATTTATGACTAGTCCAATTCTCTTTACCAGAAACAGGAATGGCCTTCTTCCCATGTTAGGGTTTGCTCTGAACAATTTTTCTCGTTTCATTTAATATAGAAAATAGTTTCTTCAGGACTTACTATATTCATCTAGTCTTATTTTTCATACAGTATAAACCTGAAAGGTTATGGGGAATGAAAATATGTTTCAAATGGAAACGTCAAAGTCCCAAATTTCTACTGTACAAAAACAAATGTGGACAATATAGGTCTGAGAACTGGACTTAATTAACCTTGAGCAAAAGATAATGTTGGCAGAGGGTCAGGAGAAATGCTTGGTACTGTTACTTAGAATTATAAAGGCCACTCGGGCCTCAAGTTGACTTAGATCTTCCTATTCAGCTGTCTCCCTTCTTCCTTTCCCTCCCTCTTCCTTCATTATAAAAGAGCCTGGTATCAGCACTACAAACGACAGGCTTGTTGCTTTTTACCAAGAGTCTGGAGACTCTTTATCTCTTTAAACACACCTGTTACACAAGGTTCTCTCTTCTCCATAGTCATAATGACAAAATAACAGTTTTTATTTATGAAGTACTTACCATGTTTTAGGTACCTCATTAGGGTGTTTGTATACTTTTTTGCATTTCATGCTCATAATAACTCCCTGAGACTAACTCATTAAGTGAACCGCTGCCATCAGGCAGCTCAGAATTGACAGAGCCAAGATGTGAAACCAGGCAGATGTGAAGCACTGTAGACTCGGCTCCCCGACCGTGATGGGGTCCATCAACATGACACTTTGAACTGTCCTTGGATGCATAGGGGTTCTCAACCTAAGCTACTAGAAGACACCTTTTGGGGGAGATGTGGAAAAGTTGCCATTTCAGTTAACTTCCTGACAAGGCAAGGGGAAAAAAAATCTATGACATTGTTTCTGATTTCAAAAAATTTATACTCTTCTGGAACCTCAGAAAGCTTAAGAAGACCGAGGCCAAAATAAATCCATAAATACAGGGAATAGGCATTATATATTCAGTGTGTTATATCAACGTCACTAATATAACATATGATGAGTTTCAAAGTCAGCTTTTGAATGATTCATTTTATATTGTTTATATTAATAAAAATTGCCATAAGCTAACATAAACTTTATTCTCCTAGGTAAACCACATATAAAACAATATGGTTGACCAATTCTTTTTTAGTTTCTATGGAAATGAATCCAAATCACACCTTTTTTTTTCTTTAAAGATTATATTTATTTATTTGACAGACAGAGATCCCAAGTAGGCAGAGAGGCAGGCAGAGAGAGAGGAGGAAGCAGCTTCCCTGCTGAGCAGAGAACCCTATGCGGGGCTCGATCCCAGGACCCTGAGATCATGACCCGAGCCGAAGGCAGAAGCTTAACCCACTGAGACACCCAGGTGCCCTGCAAATCACACCTTTTAATAGATTTTTGAGTAAACAAATGTGACTGATCATGGATTTAGCACATGAGTCCTGGATGGGAATGTTTGGATCAAAAGACAAACTGGTGCTTCCTAATGTTTACAGAATACGAAAGAGTTCAAAAGTTAAATGCCTAGCTGTCACTAAAAGAGTCACACCGTTGTCAATACATGAAAGAAATGATGTAGATTAAAAATACAATTCTCGTGACTGTGGACTCTGAGAAACAAAGTGAGGGTTTTGTTGGGGAAGGGGGTGCGGGGTTGGGCAAGCCTGGTGATGGGTATTATGGAGGGCACGTATTGCATGGAGCACTGGGTGTGGTGCATAAACAAAGAATGCTGGAACACTGAAAAGAAATAAAATAAAATAAAATGGAAAAAATAGAATTCTCATTATACTACCTATCCCTCTTTCCTGAAGAACTTCACATAAACATTGAGTCACTCCAATTTTATAGAATTTTCCTAAGTCACTGATTGTGTTTAAGATGTTATAGTTCTCTATTACAAATCCTTTACCAGGTTTGATTTGTAGAATGGACAGAAAACACATTCATTGGAACTTTATTTTGCAGTATTAAGTAATATATAGCCAGTACTCAGCAACCTCTCTGACCTTGGCCACAGCAACTTCCTGTTAGACACATCTCCAAAGACAAGGGAAACAAAAGCAAAAATGAACTATCAGCACTTCATCAGGATAAAAAGCTGTTGCACAGCAAAGAAACAGTCAACAAAACTAAAAGACAACCTACAGAATGGGAGAAGATGTTAGCAAATGGCATACCAGATACAGGATTAGTATTCAAAATCCATAGAGAACTTATCAAACTCAACATGGAAAAACCAAAACATCTGGTCAAGAAAAGGGCAAAAGACATGAACAGATATTTCTCCAAAGAAGATAAACAAATAGTCAACAGACACATGAAAAAATGCTCACTATGACTCAACATCAGGGAAACACAAATCAAAACCACAGTGATATAAAACCTCACACTTGTCAGAATGACTAAAATTAACAAGTCAGGAAAAAACAGATATTGGTGAGGATGAGGAGAAAGGGGAAACTTCTTACATTGCTGGTAGGAATGCAGACTGGTGCAGCTTCTCTAGAAAACAGTATGGAGCTTCCTCAGAGAGTTAAAAATAGAACTACCCTTCAATCCAGCAATTGCACTATTAGGTATATATCCAAAAGTATACAAAAGTAGTGATTTGAAGGGGCATATGCATCCCAGTGTTTATAGCAGCAATGTCTACAATAGCCAAACTATGGAAACAGTCCAAATGTCCATCAGCAAATGAATGGATAAAGAAGATGTGGTATATATATATACAATGGAATTCTACTCAGCCATCATGAAGAATGAGTTTTTGCCACTTGCAACGACACAGATGTAATTAGAGGGTATTCTGCTAAGTGAAATAAGTCAGTCAGAGAAAGACAAATACTCTATGATTTCTCTCACATGTGGAATTCAAGAAACAAAACAGATGAGCATGAGGGAAGAAAAGGAAAAAATAAAATAAGATAAAAACTGAGATGCAAACCGCAAGAGACTCTTAACTACAGGAAACAAACTGCAGGTTACCGGAGGGGATGGGGTAATTGGGTGATGGGTATTAAGGAGAGCACTTGTTGTAATGAATATGGGGTCTTATTTATTTATATATTTATTTGATGGAGAGAGAGAGAGAGATCACAAGTAGACAGAGAGGCAGGCAGAGAGAGGGGGGGAAACAGGCTCCCTGCTGAGCAGAGAACCCAATGTGGGTCTCGATCCCAAGACCCTGAGACCGTGGCCTGAGCTGAAAGCAGTGTCTTAACCCACTGAACCACCCAGGCACCCCAAATACTGGCTCTTATATACAACAGATGAACTACTAAATTCTACCCCTGAGATCATTAATACACTATATGTTAACAAAATTGAATTTAAATAAAAAAAATTTTAAAGGTAACAGTACAAAAATAATCACTAGAATAAAGACAGAAATCTCCCTCAATGCCCAAAGAAACAATAATAAAGGCAATAGATCATATAATGAAAAACATGCACTGAATGTAGCATCATATATACACAGTAAATAAGAAAAAGCATAAAGTCAAATTAATAAAGGACCAATTCATCTATTTAAAAAAAAGTTCAAAAATGAGGAAGAGGAATAAAGACAAACCAAGAAAAGACTCTTTTTTTTTTTTTTTAAGTAAGCTCCACCCCCAGGATAGAGCCCAACATGGGGCTTGAACTCTTGACCCTGAGATCAGGACCAAAACTGAGATCAAGAACTGGACACTTAACCGACTGAGCCACCTAGGTGTCCCAAGAAACAGACTCTTAATGACAGAAAATGAACTGATGGTTACCAGAGGGGAGGTGGGTAGGACGATGGGTGAAAAAAAGTGATGGGAATTAAGGCACGCACTTGTGATAAGCACTGGGTATTATATGGAAGCGTTGAATCACTATATTGTACACCCGAAATGAATATTACACTGTATATTAACTAACTGGAATTTAAATAAAAACTTCAAAAAAAGATATGATTAGTACTTAGTTAAAACAAGGACCCTCTCATACTGTGTTAATGTCATCCTATTTCTTACGAGTTGCTAAGTTCAAATACCTGATGAGAATTATTATAGGAATAGAAAGGAACATTGACACGAGAACTTGCCATCACTTTGGTATCAAAAGATATATTCCCAGGGTGCTTGGGTGGCTCAGTCGGTTAAGCATTGGTTAATCAAACTCTTGATTCTGGCTCAGATCAAGATCTCAGGGTTGTGAGTGGAGCTCTGCGTTGGGCTCTGTGCTGGGCATGGAGCCTGCTTGGGATTCTCTTTCCCTCTGCCTGTCCCCTACTTTCTCCCTCTCTCTTGATATATATCTATATCTATATTCCCATAAATACAAATATATTCCCATAAAAATTAGATTTTTGGTCAAAAGTTGGTTTCTCGCTATTAAATATAAAAACCATGAAAAGTATATGTGTGTGTGTCTCTGTGTACACACACACACACACACACACACACACACCCCTATACAAGCTTCACCTGCTATCTGAAAGCAGAGGATTTCTATTAAACCTTTCATAAGCAAATTGGTATAAAGCAAAGAGGCAGTTACCATTTTGTAAAAGCAAAATCCTCTTTAGATTTCTTTCAGCTAGTGCAAACAGCTACTAATGTAGGTTTTTTGGAAAAGCGAAGTGACATAAGGTAAATTTTCAGATAGCAAGGAAAACACGTATACATAGATCTTTAAAAAGATTCTTGCCAAGAACTTGCAGACTGAAAGTACCCCTCCTGATGCAATCACATGTCAAAGGTGATACTTATACTCTGAATATAAACTTTTTCTTAACTACATTTAGAGTAAAATTCAATTATGTGTGTGTGTGTGTGTGTGTGTGTACATAAACATCTCCTCTTCCTCAAAAATTGATTAGTTTAGCGGCACCGGGTGGCTCAGTCAGAGTGAAGCATCTGCCTTCGGCTCAGGTCATGATCCCAAACCCCACATCGGGCTCCTAGCTCGGTGGGGAGCCTGCTTCTCCCATTGCCTGCTGTTCTCTCTGCTTGTGCAC
This sequence comes from Mustela putorius furo, assembly GCF_011764305.1. NCBI lineage: Eukaryota > Metazoa > Chordata > Mammalia > Carnivora > Mustelidae > Mustela > Mustela putorius. The sequence continues at coordinate 12,799,115 of NW_025422471.1, forward strand.
GCGCTCTCTCTCTCTCTGATAAAAAAATAAAATCTTTAAAAAAATTAATTAGTTTATATATACCTATGCTGAGTATTCAGGGAAATGGTACAACTTAATTTCCCAATAGAAGTGAATTCTTTCCTAAAAATTTCTTTTGGGTTATGATTTCAAATGAGAACCTAATGATTTAATAGATTAGGTTAATAGTAAATTAAATAATAATAATTTAGTATCCCATATTCAACCTCTTTAGAATTAACTTCAGAAAGTCTAACTTCACCTAGTCACTCCCAGACTGAAACCAGCCTGCACTGGGAGTACCTGTAGTCTCCAAACATTTTCAATTAATGAGCACTGAACAACTCCAATCACCAAAAAATTTTTGATCATGTACTCCAAATATGAATATTATTTATGTATAAAATGTACACATCTAGTCCCAGAATTAAATATATGTAACTAAACATACGCAAAAGTGGTTATTTTAAAGGTTAAGCAAAGAAGTGAAATAAACACTACTTTTAAATTGTAATACCATGCTCATTGTGCTTATTATCTCAAAGTAGAAGTATCACATTGGGTGACGTTCTTCATCAAAGATATTTGTAGGTATCTGCCTTTCAAACAGTTTTTTTGGAAATATTTGTGGATGGAAATTCTGATCAAATTGATGGAATTCTGATCAAGTTGATGGAAATAACTTATCAAAATACCACTGAATTTTGCTCTTCATGTAGTTAAAAAAGAGTCTGTATTAGGAGTATAGGCCTTGGGTTCCTAGCTCTCAGATGCGTAAGATTTGTACGTGTGGTTTTATCATGAGCAGTACCTTCACAGTCTGTAGGCTCTTGGCCAGAATCTTTTTTAAGGCACTTGATTATTTTTTGAGCGCTATTCTGGCTAAAGCTTAAAACACAATCTGTAAATCCAGGCACACAAAAATGCAATTTCTCAAATACGATCAAAGTGAATAAACAGGGAAGGTCCCCACTCCCAACTCTTACAAGATGTGGAGTTCAGACACCTCCTCTGAGAAACTTGTTGCTACACTTGATATGTGAGCATCTGGCATACAGAGTAACTTGGGTAAACCTGTAATTTAAATATTTGTATCATTTACTTAGTTTTATTTTAAATATTTGTATTTTCATTTCTTTGGTATTTTAAATACCTGATCTTTTTAAAATTTAAAATAAAAACCAGTCATTATAATAATTTCTTTTCATGCCCCAGTGGATCAACCTGTGTATTTTGAAATGCAAACCCCCGGGGCGCCTGGGTGGCTCAGTGGATTAAGCCGCTGCCTTCGGCTCAGGTCATGATCTCAGTGTCCTGGGATCGAGCCCCGCATCCGGCTCTTTGCTCAGCGGAGCCTGCTTCTCTCTCTCTCTCTGCCTGACTCTCTGCCGACTTGTGATCTCTCTGTCAAATAAATAAATAAAATCTTTAAAAAAAAAAAAAAAGAAATGCAAACCCCCCATTTCAAAAGCCACTAACATAAAGTGTGGAATAAAAAACTTCAACCTATCTAGGAAATCTCTTCCCAGATTTATCCTATTTTTTTTTTCAGTATTCCCATAAATGAATCACTCATGACAAGTGAGTTGATTGTTATGATAGAACAAGATGCAGGGCAGGAAACCGAGACTACAATATTTTCTGGTTGGAAATGCAGTCTATGCAAACAGAGAGTAAGCCAACTATAGTCAAAACTAGAAGTCAGAAACTAAACAGACAGTAAGCCGGCAACACTAACAAGCAAAGGATCTGAGTGAGAATAGCAAGTCAGGAACCTCAGCTGGGCAGAAATCAGAACATAGAGATCATAGGAGCTCAGAGACCAAAAGTAAAAAAAAGAAAGGAAACCAAACAAGCAGATAGATGAGAACCCCAAGGCACAATGGCAAGGCTTCTGGAATGGTAACAAGGTCAAGAAGGCAGGAATCAGGAGATCTACTTTAACCAGCACAGAGGTTGGCGAAAGGACAAGGAAACAGATGTGAGGCCCAAGCAACAAAGCAATCTAATATTGAAGCAATTTTCTGTTATGGCCAGGAAGTTTCTTGCATGCTTCCTACTGGATCCCTTCCCAGAACTTGGCTAGTGTGATCTTACGCATAGCAGCAGGCAAACTGGAGTGCCTAGAGAAAAGGCAAAGTAAGAAAGGGGGATCAAGGAAATATTCTCCACAGCTTGTACCTTTGTTATGATGCCCCCAACTTCCTGCAGCATCCTGCCCCCCATTTACCCTCATCACACCCCTACATTACCTCCTTCCTTAATCCTTCTTTATCCATCTCAACACATCACTCTGAATTTCTGTAGCAATTACTTTATCCTCTGAGCATTTTAATGCAACTGTGTACAGCTCTGCATCCTTTTTCTCATTTCGTTCTTCAGCTTCCCCAAAGAGATTCCAAATAAAAGAGCTATGGATTCATGTTATACTTTGATTTTTAGTAGGATAGTTCTAAATTTTTCTGAGAATTCCCAGAATACTATGATATCACTCTTTACCCAAACAAATGCACAGCAGTGTAAATGCACACAGTATTTAGTATACAATTATGTGAAATCAGGTAGCTTACCTAAGATAATGATGATAAAATTCCGTCACTGAATTCAAAGTAAAGGTAAGCAAATTTAAAAAATGGTTTCTGTACCAACATATGTTAGGTCTAGATTTATTCAGTTGTGTGAACTATGAAGAACCAGAATAGAAAACACTGGATACTAGTCATTAAAGAGTTGATTAGTATCTACCCATGGATGGATTACTGTAGCATTCATTCATTAATTCACTGACAAACTCCATAAATGCCTTCAATATCCCTGCCACCAAATATATAGCAGAGAGTGGGGCAGGAACTAGATGAAGAGAGGGATACAGAAATGAAAACACATCATCTCAGCCTTAGAAAAACCCACAGGATATAAAATATTTCAGGGCCACCCGGTCGACCCCAGAAAAACTGCTCAGTCATTTGGTGTTGGGCATGGAGGATGAATAGGAATTTACCAAGCAAAGAAAGAGAAGAAGTTCCCGGTGGTAGCAGCATCCACAGCAGTAAAGACATGAGACAACTGGGATATGGAGGAGGGGCAGGAGGGAGATTCGGGAAAGAGAAGGGACAGAAGAGAGTACTGAGCACAGCTTTGTGCTGAAGCATATACTGTGGTAAGGAGTTTAGACTTCATCTTGGAGGGACTGAGGAGCTATGGCCAATTTTTCAGCAGTAATTTGGCAGATTTTATCTGGTTTGGTGGAAAAAAAGTGTTATTTATTCATTTAGATGATTATCTAATTGCAGACACGAAGATAATATGCAAATCCGACTTAAGTGATACATAACATTTAGGCTTATTCTTTTGTTTCTCACTTAGCTAGTATTTTTTTTTTAAGCCAGCTGATTTTTCAAACCATCTTTGAGAATAATTCCAAACCCACAGACCATTATGTTAAAAGAGAAATGTCCAGGGGCGCCTGGGTGGCTCAGTGGGTTAAAGCCTCTGCCTTTGGCTCAGGTCATGATCCCAGGGTCCTGGGATTGAGTCCCACATCAGGCTCTCTGCTCAGCAGGGAGCCTGCTTCCTCCTCTCTCTCTCTCTCTCTCTCTGCCTGCCTCTCTGCCTACTTGTGATCTCTGCCTGCCAAATGAATAAATAAAGTCTTTAAAAAAAAAAAAGAAAAGTCCACAGTAGCCCCATTTAATATATTACATAATGACACACCTCATAACTAATTTGCTGATTAACTGAATTTACACTGTTTCCTAGTTATAGTTTCTAAATGGGTCTCACTTAACTTTGAACAACTGAAGTCCTGGCTGGACACCATGTGGGAATCAGGGACCACCCACAATAGTCACTTGCTGAGGTCTGGCAGCTCGGCATGTGTATCTCTATGCTCTCTATGAATATGAACTACCACTTTAACGAGTTATCCATGTCCCAACGCATCATTCGTCTATCATTTCCACCATTTTTATATTAAAAACAGAAAGTCAAAAAAAGAAAACAAATCCTGATCTGCTTCCCTCTCAGTTTAGGGCACATTCTAATTTCTTTGTAAAGTATATCTGACAAGTGACACATAGTCCACACTGTGTTCCAAACAAAATAGCACTATTCCAAAATTATAGTACAAGTTACTCAAGTACAAGAAAATACTGTGATTATTTAAAGTTGTAGAGAGCTAGTATGATTGTCTCATTAGATAGAGATGAATATTGCTCAATATTTTAAAAAACTAAACTTTGGTGTGTATTGTAAAACAAACATTATAAATTTATCTTTATCTGAAATCATGCACGATATAATTTCACGGAAATATTTTGGGGGTAATGACTTTCAAATGGATACAGGAAGAATGTTATTAAAAAGAACAAAGATTAGGAAATATACTGTAGCACATAATCCTGCAGTGGGGAAGGGAACAGTCTCTTATGATCTAATAGGATTTTTCCATTCTTAACTTGGTTAATCTTAGACACAAAGCAAATAAATCATTCTTGGTTTCTAAAAGTCCATGGTGATACTCAAAGGAAATTAATTCCCTTTGCTAAACATGGTTCATAAAAACATATTATTAAAGTCAGCTCAATGAAAATTCTAGATTTATTACCAGTAAATACGGTGTCACTTTTCCCCTAAAATAAAGTATTTTCCCATCCCTTCCCAAAGAATTTCTAACACAAAAGTTAGAAACTTTCCAATATTGGAAAATAGATGTCCCACATGGTAGAACGGCAAAGGTATGATGTTGGCATAATGGAGAGTTTGGTAAAGTCAGTGTGGTTTCCCGAGTTTTCAAAGGACAGTCCTGGAAAACTGAAAGCAGAGTGCTGTCCTCAGAAAAATCCAGGAACGTCATCATTTTAAAATGCAAGGAGGAAAGAGTCCGATTACTAGTCAAAGTGTGATTAAAATTCTTACCAAACAAGCCACCAGCCACTACATTGGAAATGAAATGTTCTCATCACTTAAAAAAAACTTATTTAGAACTGAATTGTATCCCTTTAAATTTTAAAAATCTAAGACAGGCACTTACATGGATGCACATATATTGAAACATGGAATTAAACACACAGGGCAAATATATAAATAGAAAACGAGGCATTAGAACTTCTCAGTTAAAAGAGCACTATAGCCAGGAGGCAACGTATGTACCTGGTTTGAGGACAGAACAGCTATGGAAACACTTCCTCCCAACTGAATAAACTATGTGGAAAGAGTGTGGTCTTTGGTCAATCCGAAGAGTTTGATGAAAGATCAAGGATTTCAAAATCTGTTAGAAAGTTCACGAAGCAGGTAGAATCTGTAAGTTTCCAGAGATGGGTGGCGGGAAAAGAGAGAAGAAGCCACCGAAGAATGGAGTCAGGCTCAAAACTGATTTCTGAAAGGAAGAAAGGACTTGGATAACAGGTGTGTCGAAGGGAAGGAATCAATAAGAACTGAGGGACTCAAACCAGAGGTCTTTTTGGACTCCTCTTTATCTCTCACAGGCAACATCCAATCCAGTAGCAAATCCTACTGGCTTTATCTTCAAGATCAGTGCAAACCTGAAACCTCTTCCCACACTACTAATCTGCTAGTTTAAGCCATCAGTATTCTTCCCCGGACCCTTGCAAAGGCATTTTCACTGTTCTCTTTGTTTTCACTGTTCCCCACCATCCACTATTCACCACAGCCCACCTTCCACCCAGCAGCCAAAACTTTATAATGACTTCTTATCACATTTATAATGAAACAAAAACTGTTTATCATGGACAAGTGGACATTACATTATCTGGCCGCTACTTCACCCTCCATCCCCCCACCCCCACCCCCCGTTCCCCAGTCTAGCTGAACTGGAACTTCCTGCTGGTTTTCAAAGCAAAACCTCAGTTACCAGCTAGTTCATAGGACACTGAAATTGGGCGGTATACAGATTGTGTTTAATCTTGTGTCCTCTCTTAGGGGAATTTACTTTCAGATTTGAATAACAGAAATGTATATTTGGGAAGAACGACAGTGATTTACCTGATTATAGACAAACAAAGGAGTCAAATTGATCTTTAAGATAAGAACAATAAACATGTGCTACAGAGAGACAAACAGAAATGGCCTGTTGCTGTAATGAATCAGAGTGTATTCATTCAGAAATACCGTATTGTTGACCAATATGTTACTCAAGGGAATGAAACAGAAGAGAAATGGGGGAAAAAGAGAGAGAGAGAGAGAGGGAAAGAGATGGGTTGCATGTGCCAAAACGTGCCAAATACACCACCTGGAGCTGGGAAAAGTGGAGGAAAAGAGGGCTCTAGCCTGAGGTACAAGGTGTGAACAACAAGAACACCAGAGTCTGCAGGAATCTACTGGCACAAATGGCCGTCACGTACACCACGCTTGGGGTTGTGGTTGAGTAACAAAGTCACATTCCAAGCATCTTTGCATCCTTTTCCAATATGTGTATCACAGAGTGTATTTTCCCACTGAACCCATGCTATGACATGGTGAGGCTTCCTGAGTAGACCACCAAACTGTATCTAACCCATGACATTGCTAGGATAATGCATATTTTTAATAAGGAAGATACTTCAACTAAACACTAATTAAATACCAAAGTGTTGAGCTCTATACTTTATCTCATCAGAAAATATATTTTATATCCTTATTATACATTTATTTGTACATCACAGCCATAGTACATATGAATTTAATAATTCATACTAAATTACCTCTTGGGAAAAAGCAAAAGAGTCTAAATCCTAGTTAAGAAAATTATTTGCATCCTAAACCTCTGAGCATGGTAACCGCATTTCAGAAGTTGATCATTATGTAAGTAGTCTGAGCAAAAGTCAAATGGGTTCTCACACTCATTCCCAAGGGGAGAGCTCTCTGGTACAAAGGTTTGAAGGCAGTGGAGGTGTGGCTAGAGATATCACACCACATGAGAAAGGTGGCTGGATTTCTCAACTTTGGTCTAGATGAATACTTGACTCTGTTCACTGATCTGAAAAAATAGACATTCCTAAACAGGTAAGGTCAGAACTAAGATGAATCTAACTGCCTTGAAATGTTCCCCATTTAAGAATACTCACAAATTAACCTTTTAAAAGTACTCACAACTGAGCCTTTGTCCTATTTAAACTATTAGGAAATCAACTGACAACCATGTTTTCTACTTGGGCCTAGTGGTCAAAAAGAATCCTTAACCAAGAACCAATAAAGTCCCTGATTTGGAAAAAGCCGAATGCCTTAGTCACAAAATGACTCGACTCTGCAAACCTGAAATAATTACATCTCCCGAGGAAAAAGGTAACAAAATCATTAAGAACAGAGGGAAGCTTGCTGAGGAAGAAATTAACTCCTTCGTATCTTAATAAAATTCTACAGCAGGAAATCCCTGAAAGCAAACTTCCCAAAACTCAACAGTGACTTATTCTGGGTGGTGAGTAATACAAGACTATTGCTTTATTTTTTATAATTTTTTTGTACGTTTTAACTTTCCAAAAGAAAACGCTGCTATGTGAAAATCTACGCTTTATTGTCTTTGGCACCAACCATTCTTCTCCTTTTAAGACAAGGATCACAAATGCAAATACCTATAAGGCCCAACAGCGAATAAAGTGAGTGAGGCCTGCGGGACAGGCACATACTCGTGTCAAACCAACAAGCACATACTCGTGTCCAGAGGCAGCTGTTCCTTGGAACTGGCTCATAGTGCTGTCAGATTTAAAAATTTTTGAACAAAATTTCTAGATTTCTGCTGAGATTTCCTGATTTTTAAATATTGGCAAATGATTTGTATTAAAAAAAATTTCGGTTGAAGGGCCAGACAAAAGGGATTTTCAAAAGTGATTCTGCCCATAAAGTTCAAGGTATATATTTGTCTGTCTGTTTTATATACAAACCCATATTCACATTAATGTCTGAGAAGCATGGTTTTAGATCAAAGAAAAGAATGGCAGTCGTCTGCATGCAGGAGTCTGGGCATCCAAGCAAAGCCTGTTAGAGAACCCTTAAATCCTCATCTAAATGGACACATCCCTATTTAGGAGCAGATATGCCTAAAGTATTACTTTCTGCTAGTAAAATTAAACTTAATTTATTATTAAGTCTCTATCCCCATATTAATAGACTGAACAAGATTAGTGGAGTGACATCTAAAACAGGGCCTAGGTGATACAACTTGACTCAAATAGTAAATAAAAGAAGTATATGTGTTTTTCTTACATTTTTCTATCCAATATGAAATTTGTGGTGGGAAAAATCAATCAAAGGGAAGCCAGAGGGACCAATCAGCACAAAGCCATATTCTTTTCTTCTTCTTCTTCTTCTTCTCTTTTTTTTTTTTTTTTTAAAGTAGGCTCCACACCCAGCATGGAGCCCAACATGGGGCTCAAACTCATGATCCTGAGGTCAAAATCTGAGCTGAGATCAAGACCTGACCTACTTAATTGACCAAGCCACGCAGGAGCCCCAACCATACTCTTTTAAAGACCTGACGGCATCACCCCAGGCAGAGAGACAGGTTGGTGAGGTCCATTAGATGATGCGGAAGGTTAGCTGGCCAAAACTCCAATAGGCTAAGATGCATGAAGCTCACTCTTGAGACAAGGTTGTTGAGTGAGGTAGATAAGATTGGGGAGGTAGCAGGGGGAGTGGAAGGAATGGTGAGTCAAAGTCTGGAAGACTCAGGAGGTGGGCACACCATGCCTGGAGAAAACTAAAAGTCCATTCAAATTAGGGAGAAACACCAAAAATGTCCGTAGACTGAAGATTTAGTAGTAGGGTGCAAAAAAAGAGCATGAAATGAGGCAGAGAGAGGAAAGTGTAAATTCTTATATTAGAGAGGTGCTGAGGTCACAGCCAACAGAGAACAGGGTCCAAAGTCAGACCCTGGGAAATAAGCAAGAACGTACTCTTGGTGTGGGAAGTGGCGAACTAATAACAGGTTTCCAGATTCAGCCAAGTTTTCTCAGCTTTGTTGCTTTTGGCCTCATAGGGGATGTTTACCTACTGAGGGCCAGATAGAGTAGAGAATATAACCTCAGCTAGGTATGAGAGCGATCTGTACCCTAAGTAGATTCAAGGCCAGAAACAGCATCTCAGAGGTCTGGGGACTGACCTGGGACAGAGCAGCGTTATCTTCAACTGCAGGTGAAAAATATTGTGATTCATCTGACAGTAAGTTTGCTATCTGTTAAAGCCCAGCAGCCAGGAAGTTGAACTGTTTCATTCACTTTGCAAACAGGGTACAATCAGGAAACTATTTAAAGAAAGAGTTAAAAAACTTTTTGCAGGAGTTACTTTTTTTTTTTTCCTGTGTCATGTGTGACCCTTGAACTTTATGTTTACACAAAAAAGACAGGCAGCAGCAGAGTCCGCTCTAATCTTTAACCATAACTGATTTCCAAGAATCTGTGATACCATTCCTAGTTCCTTTGGTTCAGTTGCTTTCAACCGGTTACCAGCATTGAAACTTATTCAAGCATGCTAAAAATCAGACACAATGAAAAACCTAACCTATATGAAGTTGTGAAACTTTTTATTCTGAGGAAAGTGTTTCAGCAAATCCCAAACCTCTATGATGACATCTGGTGTGAAGGTGAGAAAACAGTAATGACTCAACCCTGACTAAGGGAATTAAACTGTGGAACATGCCTGTTTATCAGGTTTTGAAAAAAATTTCCTATGACCAACTTGCAAAGTTGGAGGTAAATTAAAATACGTTAAGCACATAAGGCAATGAAATGCCCACTGAGGACCCAAGAAAGGTGAATTGCCGAGATCCTCCACTTGTTGGTCCAAGCATAGTGGTTAACGTCACTGGAGACTCTTCAGTTCTAATTCTAGACAGAATGTGCTATCCATTCTCTTTGTCTGCAAAGGATCTTCAGCTTCAAATCATCATACACAACAGATGCAAATCAACTTGAAATTCACATGAAAGTCAGATCACCGGGGCTGGGTGGACGAGGTGTGCCACTTTCTGACCTCACCCATCACTACTGTGATGGGCTTTAGTACATCATAGTAAGTCCCGAAAGATGTGCTTCCCTCCCCTCTGGTGTTAAGCTACATGAGCACACTAGCTCCCCAAAGGCAAGGCAAGATGGAAAAAAGTTTCTTACCCTCTCACTCAGCAAACCACCCAAAGAAAGTCTCAGAAACAAAATAATAGCCTTCAAAGAAGGAATATCTGTGCTGTCAGATGAATAAAGCCAGTAAATGGAGAGGCATATAAGTTCTTGTCATCCGGGATCCCCTAAAAAAGGGAAAGAAATGTATTTCTCTCCTCACCCACCCCCTCTTCTTTTTCTTTTCCTGATTGCTAACTGCACATAGGTAAAAAGTTACTTTGGAGGTAATTCAGTCCTGATATCATGTTAAGATAAGAGAATGCAAAACGTCCAAGTACCCTTGGGGGGTGGGGATGAGAAATGGAAAACCTGGTTGTTAAGGAGAGTTAATAATATATTGAGTCCTGATGTTTTGTGAGGCACCGTGTTAAGCCTGCGGTACTCCATGGACACCTCATATAATGAATTTAATTCTAAAGTATGATGAATTATACACACACATATGAACATCCATACTTTATTACTCTAAACACTGACCAGTCTATTACTTAAATTTCTAAGCTGATGAGATAGGCACAAAATGAACAAATAACAAGTAAGGGCATAAAATCCAGACCTCCTGAATTTCGTATCAGCATTGACAGTGAATTATATTTATATGCTGTCTTTTCTTCCATAGGTTAATTTTCATTTGTCTGAACAAAATTAATTTACAAAATTAAATTTAAATGTATATTATAAATGTTCATATTTATACAAAATATATATTAAATGTGCTAAACTTTGTGCTGGTTCAGGGACATTTTGGATTCAATATTCTATCTCTAAAGTAAGATATTTTCCTCTTTAAAACAGATGAACAAACAACAAAACAGGAGGGAGTCTTAACGAGAAGTAGCTATTCTGGAAGGAAATACATATAAAAGAAACCATTCTGTAAAGCCAAGACTCAAATTTCATAATCTGCCCAAACTTTTTAGGTTTGGGTCTGTGCTTCTTGGGCCTTCCTAGTCTATACCCTGTGTTGGTCAGCATGGCAAAAAAGACGGTACCATAAAGGTCACTACATCTAGCCCTGGCAGTCTCCTCCTTGTGTATGTTAACGCTGCTTTGTGCTGGTGCAGCCCGAAGTTTATGACAAGGTTTATATTTGAGTTTTTTTCCCTTGAGAAATCATAGGGATTATTTTTTCACTCACTTGGGATATTTATTTTACTATGTTAGTTTCACTTCTAATACATATATATTGAAACCACAAAGACAAAAACATAGCAGTCAAGGACCAAATACACTGAGTGGTTGTCACTTGTCTCAATTCTGAAGAATGAGCCCCGGTGCTTAGACACTGAGTAGAAAGTAATTCACTGTAACATCAGATTTATTTGTTTTTAAATTTGATCACTCTGGGTGAAACTTATAAGTCCAAGATACATAAGGAAAGAAATTTCTTTCCTCAGACTTTGAAATTCTTAGAAAGAAATGTCAAATCTACTACATTTAAACTAATTTATGACAAAATGTATTTCTTGTACATACTTTAAAATTGAATATACTTTAAAAAGTATACAGTCCTCGGGGTGCCTGGAGACTCAGTTGGTGAAGTGTCTGCCCTTGGCTCAGGTCATGATCCCGGGGGTCCTGGGATAGCGGGGAGCCTGCTTCTCACTCTCCCTCTGTCCCTCCACCCACTCTTGGACATGTGCACTCTCTCACTCTCTCAAAAATAAATAAAGTATTTTTTTAAAAAAGTTATACAGGCCAACAACGTACATTTTCAGCTGTAGTAAATCCTCTTAGTTTGACTAGCTGGTAGTTAACCACTTTGGAAGCTGGGGTTCAAGGACTTATCTGCACCCTACTGGCACACCTCATTCTAGAGAAGGGCACAAATCTATAGACAAAACGACTTCCAATTGAACTATTTGCACAGAATTAATACATAAATGCAGTATTCAATTAAGGCAAAGTGTGGATACTATCCTTCCTCTTTCTATGCTACCCCTGACTGCTTGCTTACAAATGTCTTACACGATCTTGGCTGTAAGCTCCATGTGACTTATATTATTACATCTTCCAAACTTGAGACGTCATCAGCAAATTAAGTAACCAAAATAATGACATTATCATCAGTGAGTCCTTTAACTTGAAATTTACTCTGCTACAAAGAGGCAGATGGTCTATGTATTTTAGTAAACTGAGAAAAAAAAGAAAATAAATTTTAAATTTTAAAGACATACTATGCTAAGCCAAGGCCTTGCCCACCTCTTGACCCTGTTTTCTAAGACTTCCTGTCTTGTGCACTAAGTGATGGCTATCCATCTGATGCTCAAGCAGGTCAAGCTTTTTCTAGCCTCTGGGCCTTCCTTTGCACTTGTTATTTTCTCTGCCCCGAAAGTGCCTGCCCCAATTTTTGCCTTTCCTTTCAGTTCACATGTCATCTCCACAGTGATGCCCTCTCTGATGGCCTATCCCTCCAACTGATTTTGACCATAACACTCACCACTACCTCAAGTGTGCTTATTGACCCCCTTATGTCAGTCTCAAATGCTAAGGTATTTATGCCCAGAGTAGAAACCTTGCCCTTGTTTTGTTCACCACTGTGAACATGGTTGCTTGACCTTTATTAGAAACTCCATAAATACTGGTTAATGTAATGAATGCTTAAAATTAATCTAAGGAAAGCATTCTGATTTAAGGAGCAAAGGTAGGAAACAAGACTTTGCTTCTTAACACTGACATTCCTAATTTAATTAAAATGTATCTTGAAGAAATGCAAGGTAAATAATAAATTAGTTTCCACATTCATTCTTGGGAATAGATACCTGGTGCCCTGCGCACTGTCATGTGCTGTGCCCACGCCTATGTGCTATGCCAGCTAACTCAGGGAGCCTAATGGGGTCTGAGAAGCCAAAGTGTCTTACAGTGTCAGTGACTGGTGTACTCTTTACAAAGTCATGGAATATTGGGGAAATAAAGAGCTATCTTGGAAACGGAACAGTCTGAGCTTATTAGCCTACTCGGTTTTGTCAGCCAGCCAATATACATGCCCCCCACTACCCTCGGTAAGTCTTCAATTCACTAAGCAAAGGCAAGCTACTTCACCTGCTCACTTTAAATTTGCGTTTTGGGGTGCAGTTAAAATTACATCAAATTGTGCAGGTATTCCTGACGTTTTATAAAGTCATCAGCAAGAGCAGATGAGGCAGGCAGGGGTATGAAAGGAAACTGAATACAGATCTGGGAGTCTGAAGGAGGTCTGAGAATGATGAGAACCTTTGCCAAACCTTAAGCCTAAGAACATACTGCTTCTTCCTTGGGAACAGCATGTGCTACAGGGTGGGGCCAAGTGATTTTACTGCCAGATTTCTGATGCTGTGCTCAATTTAGTTCTCATTGTTTGCACTAGGGGCTTATTTTGAGTCACATACGCTATTAGTGGTAATATAGGAGAACATCTATTAATATTTTGAGTCTTTATTAGAGTTTAAGTATAAGCTATAATTTAGCTTTACATGATCTTTTAAAAGTATGCCGAATTTCTAAGTGGGATTTATTTTTAAACTCAACTCCTCCTCTTTATGCCTTCCCATACCAGTTTCAAAGCAACACCAGTTGAAGAATTTTTAAAATGTATCTACACCTAAAATATTGGAAATCCATTGAAAAGTGTGAATAATAAAATCATAATCTTCATATGAACAACTTTTTGCTACAGTAGAATCTGTGAAAAATAAATTTGAATTAGTGAATCTGTCTTAATTTAATGCTTATTCTTTCTATTTTCTTTTTTTTAGAGAGCATGTGCATACACACGAGCAGAGCGGGAGGCCGAGGGAAAGAGAGGGAGAGCAGAGGGAGAGAGAGAATCTTAAGCAGGATCCATGCGCAGTTCAAAGCCCAACTGGGGCTTGATCCCTGAGATCATGACCTGAGTTGAAATCAAGCGTCAGATGCTTAAGCAACTGAGCTACCCCGGAGCCCCTCATTATTAATTCTTTTTTTTTTAAAGACTTTATTTATTTATTTGAGAGAGAGAGAGTAAGAGAGAACATGAGGGGGAGAAGGTCAGAGAGAGAAGCAGACTCCCTGTGGAGCAGGGAGCCTGATGCGGGACTTAATCCCGGGACTCCAGGATCATGACCTGAGCTGAAGGCAGTCACTTAACCAAATGAGCCACCCAGGAACCCTAATTCTTAAGAACAAAACTATATATAATAGATTCAGATTCTTAGGGCACCTGGGGGCTCAGTAGGTTAAGCCTCTGCCTTTGGCTCGGGTTGTGGTCTCAGGGTCCTGGAATTGAGCCCCACATTGGGCTCTCTGCTCAGCAGGGAACCTGCTTCCCCCTCTCTCTCTGCCTGCTTCTCTGCCTCCTTGTGATCTCTCTCTGTCAAATAAATAAATAAAATCTTAAAAAAAAATAGATTTAGATTCTTTTCTAGCATGCTGAAGGTTTTACTAATAGAGATGGTTCTCTTCTGTTCTGAAATTCTCATAAATACTTAAATATATACTAAAAAAAACCACAGAAGGATGAAATCTACCAGATTTAACAAAAAGTTCTTAAAATATAAAGAGTATTTATTTATTTATTAAAGATTTTCTTTTTAAGTAATCTTAACCCCTAATGCGGAGCTTGAACCCACCACCCCAAGATCAAGAGTGGCATGCTCTACTGACTAAGCCAGCCAGGCACCCCAACACAGAGGACATTTAAAGGAAATGTAGTATTGTTACCTCCAAATGCTGTTAATAAAGTATTGAGTAAATATGTGCTTTTAAAATTATTCAGTAAATTGTAAGACTGTTACGTAATCATCCCATAAATTATAGGCAAACAGATATGGCTAATGTGGGTTTATGGGCTGATTACATGAATCTTAAAACTTATTGGACAGTTTGATGTGATTTTTTAATTTTATTTTTTAAAAGATTTTATTTATTTATTAGAGAGATGGAGAGAGAGCACAAGTAGGCAGAGCACCAGGCAGAAGGAGAAGGAGAAGCAGGCTCCCTGATGAGCAGGGAGCCCGATGTGGGGCTCAATCCCAGGACCCTGGGATCATGACCTGAGCCAAAGGCAGCCGCTTAATCGACTGAGCCGCCCAGGCGTCCCAAACAGTTTGATTTTATAGCCTAAATATATTGTGATAGCTAGTCTTTGAGAAGGCCTCAATGACATCCAGCTCCTACAGTGAATCAGGTGTGTAGCCCTCCCCCATAGTGAACCAAGGTTGTTCTGAGTGACCAACAGCATATGGGAGAAGAGATGGTATTTGACTTCCAACATAATTCAGCTTTCATTTTGGTCATGCTCATTCTCTTTCTTGTAACATGCTCTCTGTAGGAAGCCCAACACTATGTTGAACAATCCTATAAAAAGGCCAAAATACGAGGTCTGATGCCTTCTAACAGCAGGAGTAAGCCACTGAGGAATTTGGCCTTCAGCCAACGGGCAGATGAGTAAGCTATCTTTGGAAGAAAACTTCTAGTGAAGTAAAGCATTCTGATAACCGCAGCCCTCACCAACAGTGTGACCGCAACATCGTGAAACAGGCTGGACCAAAGTTATCCAACAAAGCTACTCCTGGATTTCTCACCTGAGCTGAAGGCAGACACTTAACCAGTTGAGCCACCCAGGTGCCCCTTACCTGTGCAGTATTAATGAACAGTGTTAATATGCAAAAATATGTATGTAAAAGTCTAGAAAACACAAACTCATTTTTTGTGACAGAAAGTAGATCAGTGGTTGGCTAGAAATGAGGGAGTAGGGTGAAGGATTACCGAGAGGTCAGAGGAAATTTTGGGGGTAATGGGTATGTCACAATCTTAACTGTATTGATGATGTTATAGGTATGTGTGTGTGTATATAGATATATATATCTCAAAACTTAACAAATTGTACACTTTAAATGTGCATAATTTGTTTTTCAAAAATGTTTCAATATAGCTATTTTTACTTTTTTAATTTTTAAGATTTTTGTAAAGATTTATTTATTTTTTTAAGATGGGGGAAGACAGAAGGAGAGAATCTTCAAGCAAACTCCCCACTGAGTATGGAGCCCGACATGGGGCTCAATCTCATGACCCATGAGCCAAAACCAAGAGTTAGACACTTAATCAATTGAGCCACCAAGGCACCCTATTACAGCTATTTTAAATACCTGATGACTCTATCCACAATTTACCTAATTTTCAAACTGCCAAGTCTGAATGTTATTAGACTTTGTTATTTTGGGATCTAGAAAATTAAGAGACCAATAGTTTTATTATATATTATTCTATCCTTAGATCACTGAAGTGTTTCATAAGTTATTATAATCTATATTAGAAAATCTAATTCAGAGTATTAGTATGATCAAATCAAAAAATCTTCTTAAATAATAAAAATTTATTATGGGAAACGTTGAGAAATACAAAGGATAGGTGATTTCATATTCACATGTAGTCTTAAAGAATGGTAGGAACTTCAAAGCATAGGAATTGAACAAAGCTCTAATGATTTTTTTAAATCCACAAAAGATTACCTGATACTTTCCTCAAAAACTCATTTAGAGTTCTAGTCAACACTGTCCAGGAAAATTGACCCTTTAGCCTTTAAACCCTATTGGGTAAAATTTAAGTTGAATTTTTTGCTCTGAACCTATAACTTTTCAACATGGAGAAGAAAACTATCTAGATGATGTAATCATATATGTCATTTGCCCATGTTAAAATCAGTTTCCACATTAATTAAATTAAGTAATTATTACAAAGACAGGACTGCATACCAAATTGAATGTACATATAGAGAGAGATCTATATCTATCTATAGATAGATAGATAGATAGATAGATACAGATAAGCAATGAAAGCAGATGGGTTTATGTCATTTGCCTCCTTACATTGGCAATAACAACACATTTAACCTATTTTAATGATATATAAAATAGAAATCATTCTGGGGTGCCCAGGTGGCTCAGCTGGTTGTACATCTGCCTTTGGCTTAGGTCATGATCTCACGATCCTGGGATAGGTTGTCGTTGGGCTCCTTGCTCAGCAGAGAGCTTGTTTCTCCCTGTCAAATAAATAAAATCTTTAAAAAAATAAAATAAAATAGAAATCATTCTAAGATTAAGAAAAATGGTACTTTTATACAATATTTAAATAAAATTTTACAGACATAATTAATTTTGGTAACATATTCAGAAAACATTTAAAATACAATATTCAATAGGATATCTTACTTTTTATCATACCATAATCATTTTCTATTGTCAGGAAGCTGGAGAATTTTCTCTCCAAATATATTTTCCATATTTAAAAAAATTTTTATTAAGGATTTTTATTTATTTATTTGAGAGAGAGAGAGAGCACAAGCAAAAGGAGGGCAGAAGGAAAAGGAAAAGCAGGGCTCGATCCAAGGACCGTAAGATCACGACCTGAGCAGAAGGCAGATGCTTAACAGGTTGAACCATACAGGTGTCACTGTATTCTCTATTTAAAATAAATTGAATGTTCTCATTATTTTATTTTATTTTTAAGATTTTATTTATTTGACACAGAGAGAGAGAGAACACAAGCAAAGGGAGCAGCAGGCGGAGGGAGAGGGAGAGGCAGGCTCCCCACTGAGCAGAGAGCCCAACGTGGAGCTTGAGATCATGACCAGGGCCGAAGGCAGAGGCTTAACCCACTAAGACACCCAAGTGCACCTGTTCTCATTAGTTTAATTCTACTATTTATACTTTTAAGATTAAAATGTTATTGTAAGAAATTGGTTTTCTTACAGTAACACATACATACTAATTTTTTCTTTTTTTTTTTAATTTATTTTCAGCATAACAGTATTCATTATTTTTGCACCACACCCAGTGCTCCATGCAATCCGTGCCCTCTATAATACCCACCACCTGGTTCCCCCACCCACCTCCCCCGCCACTTCAAACCCCTCAGGTTGTTTTTCAGAGTCCATAGTCTCTCATGGTTCACCTCCCCTTCCAATTTCCACCAACTCCCTTCTCCTCTCTAACTCCCCATGTCCTCCATGCTATTTGTTATGCTCCACAAATAAGTGAAACCATATGATAATTCACTCTCTCTGCTTGACTTATTTCACTCAGCATAATCTCTTCCAGACCCATCCATGTTGCTACAAAAGTTGGGTATTCATCCTTTCTGATGGAGGCATAATACTCCATAGTGTATATGGACCACATCTTCCTTATCCAGTCATCCGTTGAAGGGCATCTTGGATCTTTCCACAGTTTGGCGACTGTGGCCATTGCTGCTATAAACATTGGGGTACAGATGGCCCTTCTTTTCACTACATCTGTATCTTTGGAGTAAATACCCAGGAGTGCAATGGCAGGGTCATAGGGAAGCTCTATTTTTAATTTCTTGAGGAATCTCCACACTGTTCTCCAAAGAGGCTGCACCAACTTGCATTCCCACCAACAGTGTGAGAGGGTTCCCCTTTCTCCACATCCCCTCCAACACATGTTGTTTCCTGTCTTGCTAATTTTGGCCATTCTAACTGGTGTAAGGTGATATCTCAACGTGGTTTTAATTTGAATCTCCCTGATGGCTAGTGATGATGAACATTTTTTCATACGTCTGATAGCCATTTCATACTAATTTTCTTAATCAATATTTAAAATATTTCTATCACTTTTTAATTGCTGAATCCCAAACATGATTCCCTGGCTTGATAATGAAACCTAAATTGATTTTTTAATTTCTGGAATATTGGAAACATTATGAAAATGACAAATAATATAAAATATAACCAGCTCCTCATCAACCAGATAAATAAACATTTTCCAAGCTTTCTTCAAATTTTTGGTGTTTAAAGAAAAAATGTTACTGGTCAGGACATCTCCTGCACCTGTCATGGGTGCGAGCTCTGAGCATCTCGTGATACAGCCACTTCTCAAGCCCAGGAGTGTGGAAGCCAAGTAGGAGAAACCCCCAGACCTGAGCACAGTCTCTTCCTGCCACCCGAACTACTATCACCCTCTTCAACAAGGGCCCTTATTACAGGCTCTCGGCAGAGGTCAAGAACAAGATCGCTTCCAAGTACGATCATCAGGCAGAAGAAGATCTGTGAATTTAAATAGAAGTGATAGCACACTGATACCAACTCTCTGCTGTGCTTAAAAGATGGCACCATCCCCTACGAGCTCATCAACAAGCAATAGCCAAGCTCAGTGAAGGTTAATGAGTCCCCGTTAAACTGGCCTCAGTTGGAGAATATTGGCAACTTTATTAAAGCCATCCAGGCTTCTTATGACATGAAGCCACATGACATATCTGAAGCAAATGATATTTTTGAGACTGGAAACATGACCCAGGTTCAGACTACACTGCTGGCTCTTGCAGGTCTGGCTAAAATAAAAGGATTCCATACAACCCTTGACATTGGAGTTAAGTAGGCTGAAAAACAAACAAGACGTTTTGATGAATGAAAATTAAAAGCTGGCCAAAATGTAACTGGTTTGCAGATGGGAACCAACAAATGGCACCAGCCACACAGGTATGACAGTATGGGATCAGGAGGCATCTCTATGATCCCCAAATGCAAACTGACAAACCTACTGACCAGACCACAATTAGTCTGCAGATGGGCCCCAACAAAGGAGCCAGCCTGGCGGGGATGTTAGCACCAGCTACCAGAGAAGACATCTATGATCAGAAGCTAACATTACAACCAGCAGACAACGCGACGATGTCTCTACACATGAGAACCAACAAAGTTGCTTCCTGGAAAGGAATGAGTGTGTTTGGGCTTGGGCGGCAAGTACATGATCCCAAATATGGCACTGCTTCCACAGAACCTGTCATTCAGAGTGGAAGTCAAGGGAAAGGAACAAACAGGTCTGAAATTAGTGGTAGTGATTATCAAGCAGAATACCCAGACGAATATCACGGTGAGTACCAAGATAACTACCCCCATTACCAATATGGCGACCAAGGCGCTGATTATTAGATTGATACAAGGAGCTCAGTATTTAGCCCATTGTTTTTATTCAGTGAGAACCCAGCTAGCCTTGAGTAATTTTTACCTTGTCTTCCTAAAACACTATAATGCTTATTGTACGTAAAAGAAATATTGCCTTACATACATTTCCTTTTCCTGCATCTTCCCTAAACAGTTGTCTTTTAGTGCTTTAACAGTTCAATCTTACAGCAGAAGCAATAACTCCCATATGAAGTAAAAAGGAATACTGTGAAAAGGGAGTACTCTTGTACAGCCAATTCTCTTATCCAAGACTTATGCATTTTTATAATCTACTGAATAAACTGGGATTTTCAAACAATAGGAAGTGGGGTTTTTTGTTTTGTTTTGTTTTGTTTTACAGTTTAGTATCTTGTTTCAGTGTGGAGGACTAAACTCATGCTTATAGCTAAATGCATTCTTCACCAACTAAATTTAAGATGTAACATTTTAGATATTTACATATCAAAGTATCTCTAGGATTGTTCATTAAAGTTTAAATAAAATCCTGATCAGCGTAAAAAAATAAAGAAATAAAATATTACAGATACAGCTAAATCCTATTCTTCTGCCCCTTCCTCCTCAAGATAAAAAGTGAGTTTCCTTATATTTTAATTTCATATGCTTGGATACAGTATTGTATATTTTGTTTTAAGCAAAGAATATTAATAGCAATACCCATAAAGGCCAACTAGAAAAGATTTTCAACTTTACTCTCTGTCAGGGATTGCAAATTAAAATAACAGAGAGCTACTCTGCCACCTGTCACA
This sequence comes from Mustela putorius furo, assembly GCF_011764305.1. Taxonomy (NCBI): domain Eukaryota; kingdom Metazoa; phylum Chordata; class Mammalia; order Carnivora; family Mustelidae; genus Mustela; species Mustela putorius. The sequence continues at coordinate 12,819,907 of NW_025422471.1, forward strand.
CTGAAAAAAACTAGAAGTCTGACAATAGACTTGAAGTGGAGGATAAAAAGGAACTTGCACACCATAGGTATAAGTTGGCACACAGTGTCTTTAGGGAACGATTTAACAATATTTTAGTAAAACTGAAGATATTCCATTGCTATGGCCCAGAAATCACCCCCCTAGTTATCTACCCAAGAGAAAGTGTCACATTTAAACACTTCAGGAGGCAGGTAGAAGGTCTGTGTTAATAAATTTAACAGCTTACACTTGAATCATGCTTCTTAGGTGTCAGGCACAGTTCCAAATCCCTTCTGTGCTTTTACTCTATTATGCACATAACCTACCTATCCCACAGAAAATGTACTGCATTTTACAGATGAGTAAACTGAGGCACGGCAGTTTATAACTTGCAACAGTTGCATAGCTTGGTGGACCCACAAACACAAGCAATCTAGTTCTGAGTCTATTAACCACTATGCTGTATGGGTCACAGAAGTACTGTATGGAAGAACAAAAGAGTGGAAATCATCCAAGAATCCACCAAGAAAGGGAGGAACAAACAGGCAACAATACATTCATGCGGTGCAGAAGAGCAGAGCCATTAAGATCCATAAGCCAGAGCACACCCAGGTGCTTGCATACATTTCCAAAACCTAATGTAGGAAGAACAGGCAAGGTACAAGGTAATTTGTACTGTATGATACCTAAAGCCATCTTTATGATTTATTTCTAATAGCAGAAAAAGGTAAAGCAATCTTAGCCCATATTAATGAAATAAAAGAATCAAGAGCAAAAAAAGGGAGACTTTTTTCCCCTTGTGGTTAAGAATCTTGAATAATGTGCTGGTTCCAGGAATCGCAAGATTGATAACTAGACTGGATTTTGAAGTAAGCAGCCAGAATGATGAAGGATTTTGCGGTGGTTTACAGTGTGCATGCAAAGTCTTTCAAATGAGTGAACAGGTCTGCTTATGTGCGAGAAAGGACAATGTTCTCCATCATCCCCTGCTCCCCACAAGCTTCTCATCAAATGTGTGGGTATGCATATAGGATAGGGCTTATCTTTTTGACTTATCTTCACACAAAACATTCATAAATACTATAAAAACTCCGCTTAACTTTATATATGTTAGATAGGGTTTTCGTAAATACACAGAAGGATGTTAAATCCCAAGTTGTGCACAAAAAATAGTCACAGAAAACTATATAATAGTAGAAAAATATGGCTACTATTACACAAACAGAAAAGGTTAACAAATGACCCAACCCCCCCCCACACACATTTTGATTGTTTTTATTTTGTAAAGTCTTAGAAGATAGGTCTACCAAGGAGTCTCCCCCTCCACAACATAGACGATCGACAACAAAAAAAGTACTCTCTTTAAGAATGCACTTACTTAGGAGAAGATTTCAGCACTGAAAAGCAATACAGTGTACAAGGTGTGGGTGTGTGGGTATTAAGCTCTTTTTCCTCACTACCCCAATGAACCTTGTCTTCATCATGAGCAATGGGGGCCTGTGAAGAGCCCACCATGCTGATATCAGTTCATTGAAACCATCAGTCTCCACAGATCAGGATTACTGTCTGTAGAAAAGCAGTCAATCTAAAACAAAGATCTCTGCTGAGAAAAGACTGTTCCAAGAAAGACAGACCTTTGAAAGATAAAGAAGTTAAAATGAGTGATGACACACATGGCTAAAATGCTAATTTTCATGGAAACGTAATGGACATTTAAGTGGGGGCATATTAAATGTTAATTACTCTTAATCTTAGCTGTTGAAAAAAATGCTTTAGGTTTGGGTGTGGCAACTCCTTTTGAAAAACTTGTTGGCACTCCAGTGTAGACCTTGCTATGATTTCTTTCCAACATTGGACACACCTTGTTCAAAAGACAAATGACTCATAAGGGGCCACAATCCAAAATGTGATATTCAGCATTTAACTTGCTAATGGTACCCCAGAAGTAGCCACAGCTCCTGCTGTGAGAAAAATAGCACACAGGGGATTAAAACTGATGGCTTCTCTATTTCGCTAAAATCAGTTGTGCAAGAATAGTAAAAATACAGTTTAAAGAGTGTCAGATAAGGTAATGAGGAGAAAGGCCACAGGCGGGTTGTGAAAGTGTGCCAACGTCAATACACGTTACTCAATATTTGCACTACTTAACAAAAATAAGCCAAGCATGGGTGAAAATGGCTAGATGAGAAAGGAGAAAACACACCTGAAATAAGTGTAACATTGTGTGTCAACTACACTTCAATGAAAGAAAGAAAGAGAGAAAGAGAGAAAGAAAGAAAGAAAGAAAACACAAAGGACCTAATGTAAGACTTGACAAAGCAAATTTGTACTACAACGATTAAAAACACCAAGTATGACACTTGGTATCCAGTATCAAACACCTTATGCATTATCAATGAAAAAAGGCCAACGAAGACTTATTTCTTCCTCCAAAGCCTATAAGCATATTAATGCATGTTTTAACATCGTATCAATTGTTTTACAGAATTTTTTATTTTAAATAATGGCACCAGCCATAAAAAGTTGCTATTATATATTCGGCTCACTTATTCATTCTTTCAATACAATTTTGTGAGTTCTATGATGTGGTGTCCTAATGATGGACTCCTTTTTGTTCTTATGAGCTCACAGTGCAGTAATGGGCAGAATCTTACATAAATATATCTGATTAACAATAAAATTATGCTATACTAGAGTTATATGGGGATCAGTTTTATCTTAAAGTTCACTTTTACTCCGAGAATAAGAAAACTATTTTATTGCTACGCAGTTCTACTAGGATAAAAGTGATTCAACAGATCTCATGTACATTGAACTTTAATAATGTAATGACCCTTTCATGTACATAAAATTTTAACAGAACCCCAAAGAGAAGACAATATTCAAAATGGTGAAATTTCAGAAACAAAAATCAATCATGAATACGTTTTAGTTGTTTTGCTTTTATAACCTGCCTCAAGTCAGAGTGTGTAGGCAAATGGCCATTTTACACCTGTATCTAAGGTCAACCTTGTGTTTGGTCTTTTTCCACATAAATGAAAAAAATTACTATTTCTAGAATGTTGAATTTTTAAAGATCGTGGTACAAAATCTTACTGTGAGTTACACAAGTAAAGGAAGTTAAGTGTTGACTAGTTAATATTGTTAAATACTTATGTTAAACCATATAAAAGGATGACAGATGGAATATGGGGTAGAGTTGAATTACTACAACTCCACATTAGATTTTAGTTCATAGGTTCCCACTTTCAATATGAAATGAGTTATTATTAAAAGTCTCACTCAAATTCTATTCCCCATCTAATATTTACTGGCCTTCCATTAAAAACAAACAAAACTGGGGCACCTGGGTGGCTCAGTGAGTTAGGCCTCTGCCTTTGGCTCAGGTCATGATCTCAGGGTCCTGGGATCAAGTCCCGCATCAGGCTCAGCAGGGAGCCTGCGTCCTCCCCATCTCTCTCTGCCTGCCTCTCTGCCTACTTGTGATCTCTGTCAAATAAATAAATAAAACCTTAAAAAAAAAAAGAACAAACAAAATCTAAACCTTAATTAATTCATTTAATAAATACGCATTCAGTGTTTTTTACTGGCTCAGTACTGTTCTAGGTGATGAGTATTCAGTAGTGATGAAAGCAGCCAAGGTTCTCATCCTCCTCCAACCACAACATGTCAGGTACTGTAAAGGAGAGGAATAAGGAACAGGGAGAATATTGTGTGCTGAGGCTGAGGAAGGTCTGAATAAAGTAAATGATGAGGAATGTCTCCCTAAGTACACAACACTTAACCTGATCCCTGATACGAGTAAAGGGATCTGCGATGTGAGGAGCCAAGGACCAGGAAACAAAGTCTTCCGGGAGAGGCCACTGTAGCCACAAAGGCTCTAAGACAGAAGACCATCAGGGAACCAAGGGAAAGTCACTATGTCTGGACCATAGTGAGTAAGGGGCTGTGGGCTGGGGGCGGAGGCCGACTGATGAGGCCTACCACGTTGGCCATGTGCTGTAAGCCACCCTAAGATGTGTGAACTGAATTTAAAGAGGAGTGGGAAGTCATTAAAGGATTTCAACAGAGGACATGCATGACATTTTAAAAAGATGACGCTAGGGACACCTGGGTGGCTCAGTCGGTTAAGCGTCTACCTTCAGGGCAGGTCATGATTTCAGTGTCCTAGGATTGAAGTGAACATTGGGCTCCCTGCTCAGAGGGGAGCCGGCATCTCCCTCTGCCTGCTGCTCCTGCTGCTTGTGCTCTCTTTCTCTCTGACAAATAAATAAATAAAATCTTAAAAAAAAAAAAAAAAGATTACACTAGTTCCTAAATACAGAGAATAAGTTGAAAGCAAGCTAAAGGTGAAGCAGGGAGACAAATTAGAAGCTAATTTCAGCAGATCACAAAAGGCACAGGGTGGGCTAGAAAAAAAGGCAGTGGATGGATTTGTAAAAAAAAAGTATATGAAGCCATGGTGTAATCTGGAGGTAGGATCAACAGAACTTGCTGATCGGTTGGATACTGTGCATAATGTGCAGGAAGGAACGAATAATGCTGAAGAAACTCTGAGAAAAATGGCCCCAATTGTTGAGATATGGAAAAAATGTGGAAGGAATTGGTTCTGAGAGTATTTAACATTTTGTTTGGACATGTTAAGTTGGAGATACCTACGAAACGTCCAAGAGGAGAAATGAGGGGCAACAAAGTATATGAGAGCAGGGCTTCAAAGAGTGGTTTGTAGTGAAGATAGAAATTTGCAAGTAATGAAGCAAACAAATGGTACTTAAAACTATGGCTAATGATGAGATCACTGATGGAGAATGGGGAGTAGTATGTCTACAATTTCTGCATGCAGCAAAATTTCCTGGGGCAATTTTGATTCAGTAGGTTAAGGGTGGGGACAGTACCATTCTGTTAAATATCTGTTATAGAAACAGAAAGTAAGTGAGTCCAGCAGATAACGAAGACACTCTAGCAATTGGTATCTGGCCAGAAGAAGAGTTTGAGGAACTGAAGCCATGGACCAACTACGAGAGAGTGGCCCATGCAATCCTTACTATCTTCAAAGGGAAACTGAAAGGCATCTGTCTTTTAGGTACTACTAGCAAGACTCTGGCCAGAGTTCCCTTGAGGAAGCTCCTATAAAACAGTGCCAAGAACAGGCCTCCAGAACAATAGGTTGGCTCAAGTGCTCAATGAATTTGTGCTTTGTCATTGTAAAAAGAAAACACAGACAGTATCAGCAACCGGATTGCCAATACCTTCTAAGTATGACTACTGCGATCCTAAAATCAGGACAGGGGATCATGGGATTGGTACTGGCCATGTTGGAGTTAATGAGCCCTTGGCCAACCCATTTCAATGTTACCAAGGGCAGGGAATAAGTAACACCACTATCTTTTCTTCTTTACTTTTCTGTAGCATGCAACTAGCCTAAAGATCCTAGTATTTTATTAATTCCTGAAAACAACAGGTTAAGACAAGTAGGCCCAGGCAAATTATGAGGCAGATTCATTTCTATTTCTCAATTTATATTCTGTTAGCCCAATCCCACCCTAGCAGTCCACATTTCCACATTTCTCTGTTTGGAACTGTCACAACTGTATTGTTACCTGTGTCTAACAAACCAACTTCATAACTCTTCCTTTTATCACTTCTCAAAGCTCATTGCATTTCATGTAGGGTTGTGTAATAACAAGTTGATCGTACAATTTTTATATGTTGATGAGTTTGCTATCACCCACAAATTTGCATCTTAACAGGACATTTGTGGATACAAACTTTAATTTGAAGGAATTGAGCTAGAGTTGGAATATTCCTATATCATTACAGAGGAGATATACTAAGTATGGAAATAATTTTAATAATCCTTAATCAACATCACACAGATTGCTATCTATTTCACCTGTAAAGTCTCCATGGTTCAAGAAATCTTTGAGTTAATAGCCTTAGAGCAAGCAACCATTTAAAAGTGAAGTCAAGAGATCATAAATTACTTTATAAAGTTGATTTCATGTTGTGGGAATAGCTGAAAGAAATTTTTTAAAAAATATTTGAATTAGTTAATTAATTAATTAGCGGCATGCAAGTGGTGGGGGGAGGAGCAAAGAGAGAGGGAGAGAGAGAATCTCCAGTAGACTCCACAGTGAGTAGAGCCCAAGATCATGACCTGAGTTGAAATCAAGAGTTAGATACTCAACTGACTGAGCCACCCAGGTGCCCCTTGAAAGAGATCTTGAACAACAAATATATCTATGAGTCTGCCTTGTAAAAAATCTATACAAAACCAAAGATTTCCTTTACTAAAAAAATAAAGTGGGAGGGCGCCTGGGTGGCTCAGTGGGTTAAGCCGCTGCCTTCGACTCAGGTCATGATCTCAGGGTCCTGGGATCGAGTTCCGCATCAGGCTCTCTGCTGAGTAGAGAGCCTGCTTTCCTCTCTCTCTCTCTCTGCCTGTCTCTCTGCCTACTTGTGCTCTCTCTCTGTCAAATAAATAAATAAAATCTTTTAAATAAATAAATAAAGTGGGAAACAGTCAGTAAATAACGAGTTACAAATCAAAGACCATTACGTACAAGGCAATCAACACAAATGTGTAGAGCAACCAGATATAAAAGAACATGGGACCAGGAGGTCCACAACGAACATTCAAATTCAGTTTCTGGAAAACACTGTGAGACTACACATATCACATCTATGAGCCCACTACATTCCTAGGACCTCAGTATCCCTGCATTAAATTCCCCACTCCCCTGTACAACAGAAATTAAAGTAGGACTAAGATGCTCTAATTGCAAGGGAAATGAAAGAAATACCTAGTAGGATTTTGAACTATTCTGGATTTCTCATGACTGAAGGGTTTACCAGAACATAGAACTTTCAGTGCTAATACCAGGACAGTCAAAAGGCTTGCTCTGTGCTTTGGGGCTACAGGAAGAAAATAATGATAATGTGGGGTCTACTTTCCACAAAAAGTTGAAACTGGTAGCTTGGTTTGAAAAAAATGGTCAGGTAGCACATCAGAAGGCAGAGTAATCACCAAGATATTCTTCAAACAGTAGCTAGACTGATAAGGCAATCAACTATCAAAAGGCACCCAGTATATGTGTCACTGACATTATTTTTTCACTATCTCACACAAAAATAACACTGTGAACGTGTATTAGCAGCTCTGGAAGAGACCATGTTATGAAACAAAAAGAATCAGAGGCAACGAAATGCCCGGTAATGTCGAAACCAACATCCTGAAGTCAAATGAGATCATTGTTCTGTAATTTAAAAACAGGATAATTTCATAAGACATGTAGAAAGGAATGATGAAAGGAATTGGACTAGTTGTCTAGGGTAGTGGCCCTCAAATGGGGGTGATTCTGACCCCCCGGAAGCACATGATTACACCTGAGGACACCCCTCGGTGTAACAACTAGGGAAATGGGTGCTACTGGCATTGAGTGAGTAAGGGCCAAGGATTGTGTGAAACATCCTACCTACAGAACAGTCTCTCACAACAAATTTTCTGTCCCAAAATGTCAATTGTGCTAAGATTAAGAAATCCTATGCATGGCTACAAAACTTATAAGAAAAAAAAAAAAGTACTTGGTTAATGTCAAAAAGGTTAAAGGGCATGAGAAGTACTTTTATTTTATGAGTATAATTCCTCAGTTGATGAGGGACAAAAACCAGAGAGAAGGAGAAAAGCAACGAGGAATAAGTAATGCTAAGGATGGTGAATGGAATAGGAGCCATGCAAGGAGAAGAAGGGGTCTCATGTACCACACCACAGCCGTTCAGTTCATTGTGACTCCCCACCCTGCAAATCAACACCAACAGAGCCCATCAATCTTCCCCTCAAAAGTGTGCAGCGTTACTCTCACCTCTAAAACTCACCTCTTCATGTCACAGTTCTGTTAGTAAAAGCATGAAGTGCATGTGGGCACATCTGACAGTCACCAAATGCAGGGTAAAAATGACGGCCTTAAGGTGGGGAGTTAGGAAAAGTGGGTGTGAGAAGGTGAAATGCCAAAGAAGTAAAAAGCACAAGAAGTGGCAGTTAGAAAGAGGTATATTCTGCACATATGAAAATAAATTCCAGCTGAGGGAGAAAGCGAGCATTATACCAATATTACTTCCAGTTAAAAATGGAAGCTGTAACCAGAAACCAGGTATCACAAGAGTGACGAGTTCTTAAAAGGATCATGATTGAAAATAAAGATGTTCCAAGTACTGAGTAAGAACCTGAAGATCAGCACATCAACATTAGATTTTATATCTACTGAAATAGTAGAAAAAGAGAAAAAAACAAGTAAGTGTTTAGGAATGAATCTATACTTGCTGCCTCTCCTGTACAGCATCCTCTCCAAGGCCTGAAAGACCGTGTATCTGTTCTAGAAGACAGAAGCAACACATGGTCTACCCTCTGGTTCCCAAAGATGAACATGTAATTTTTAGTATAATATCTCTATCACTAAAGATCTGTTTCGAGTTCAGCTGAAAATATTTTAGAAAGAATCACAATTCCTCACAATTGTATCTTTGGACAAACAAAATCAATTCAGAGATAACTGATGCTAACAGTTTTAGGCATAGACACACTAAGATTATGTTCAAAGCCAAGCATAAGTTCAAGGTGGAGACAGATTTTTTTTTCCCCCTCCTGAACTGCCATTTTGATGAAAATATGACTGTCAAAAACATCTACCTTAATTCAAAGATCTTGAGTTATTAATATCATAATATATAATAGGGTCACAGATATTTTTTGAAGTGAGGATTTTTTTTGAAAGATTTTATTTATTTTATTTGACAGATAGAGATCACAAGCAGGCAGAGAGACAGGCAGAGAGAGGGAGGAGGAAGCAGGCTCCCTGCTGAGCACAGAGCCCGATGTGGGACTCTATCCCAGGACCCTGAGATCATGACCTGAGCCGAAGGCAGAGGCCTCAACCCACTGAGCCACCCAGGTGCCCCTGAAGTGAGGATTTTTAATTTAACATGATTTTGAGGATATTTATTGATGTAATTTTTAGAATTTTGGAAACATAATTTGATTCATGTTAAAAATCATTTATAAATATTAAATTATGTACTTTTTCATGGATTAAAAACATCTGTGTACTTTTGGATATTGTTGCTCATCTTCCATGAGACATATTATCAGTGTATCCTACTGAACACTGCATGATCCAGTAACTCCTTTACTGCATAATTACCCGAAGAAAACAAGAATACTAATTCCAAAAGATATATGCATCAGCATTATCTATAATAGGCAAGATATGGAAGCAACCCAAGGGTTCATAGATAGATGAATGGATCAAGAAGATGTGGTACACACATGTACACACATGTGCGCACGCACATGCATGTACACACACACACACACACACACACACACACAGAGGAATATTACTCAGCCATAAAAAAGAATGAGATCTTGCCATTTGCAACAACATGAATAGATCTAGAGGGTATAATGCTTAGTGAAGAAAGTTAGAGAAAGACAAATACCATATGATTTCAGTCATCTGGAATTTCAGAAACAAAACAAACAAACAAAGAAAAAAGAGACCAGAAAAGACTCCTAAATACAAAGAACAAATCTGGTGGTTGCCAGAAGGGAGGTCGCGGCGGGGGGGAGGGGATGGATGAAACAGATTAAAAGGATTAAGAGCCCATTTATCATCATGAGCACTGAGTAATGTATAGAATTGTTGAAATCTTATATCGTAAACCCAAAGCTAATATAACACTGTATGTTAATTACACTTCAATAAGAGATTTTTTTCAAAGGTGCTCATTTTCTATATGTAAAACGCCAACACAGAGAGCAATTTATCATGTCTGAGCAGGTAAGCAGTGAGTGCATCCAAAGGCCTGTCTGGGCACAGGTGGAGCTTTCCCATCCAGAACAAGGCTTTCTTGAAAATTTTAAATGGAAAATAGCACAGAAAGGAGTTTTTAAAAGTTTATCATGAAAAAAATATATAGGTATATGTGTAGTAAAAAAAACCTCTGAAATTTAAGATTTAAGATGTAAATCTAGGCATGAGACCAGGGGTAAGTTTATTCGTCTCCATATTGTAGAATGGAGATTTAAAAAAAGGTACAATATGTGATTCTCAACAGAGTATTCAATAATGTTATTTCCTATCCAGCCCTCTAAAATGAGTGGGAATGACACACAAAGAAGCACTGGAGAGCTTTGTAAAATTGGTTTCAGAAATGAGAAAAATCTTTGTTTTAAAATAATTATACTTAGTCAAAATATCAAATTAAAATTAAAAAAGACTAAATTTTAAAATCTAGAAATAGCTGTCTAGTGGAGGCAGACATATTAATGGAAAAGGTCACTGCTTTAAAACCTTTGAAGAAATCTGTAATTTTCTCCCATACATGAATTTTAGAACTTCTTCCAATGGCTTAATCCTTGGTAAAGGTTAGCTTATATTCAGAAGTGAAATATAAGTTTGCCCCACATTTTATTCTTTATACCTCTTTTTTCCAATCTCTACAATTTCCTAAATTTGTTTTCCACAATTTGCAGCAATACTATAAAAAAGCAAAGAAATGTTATAAATTCTGAGCATCACTCACACACCCAATCTTCATTCTTTACTGTGAACTACAGGCCAAAGTCCACCTCTCTTCAATTATCCAATGAGATGAATTTTATGGAAAAATACAAGATTAAAAAAAAAAACCTTTCTAAGACTTTTAATGAAGGTTTGTGATCAGACAAGTCTATTAATTGGTAGCACCTTTAATGAGTACTTAAATTATATTGTTAACAGCCCAATAATTAGACCCTTGGCCACATACACACACACACACACACACACACACACACACACACACGTGTAAAAGTAACAGGGGTATAACTTCCCGCAACACTGGTTACAGGGCCTCTGGTCTTAGCTATTTTTTGTTCTTTCCCATTAACTTGATTAAGCCAGAAATAATGAGCAAATGTGAACCCTTCCTGGAGTGCATCATTTAATTTCTTTTCAAAAATTGCACAGGTGGAATCCAGCAGTGCACTAAGTAGAATCCAAGAAATACAAAATATTCCATCAATTATCAACAAAGGATGGGTACATACATGGGATATCCATACGTATATGCATATTTATATACATTTGTGGGTAGTTTCATGGAAAAAAGATTAAGACACATACATGGGTACAAGTCTTAGTCCTGCTTCATAGTTATGGTTTCTTGGGCAGATTTAATTATGCTCTGTGAGTCTCAGACTATAGAGCTATAAAATGAAGACATTAGTAATGGCCACTGATAGCACTACTGTGAAAATAAAACGAAGGGGCATATTTAAATCTCTGGATCACATCAGAAGCTCAGAGAGATTTGTTTTTCCTTATTTATTTATTTATTTATTCGTTTGGGAGAGGGCGTGGGGGAGGGGCAGAGAGAGAATCTTAAACAGGCTCTACACCCAGCACAGAGCCTGATGTGGGGCTCAATCTCATGACCCTGAGATCATGACCTGAGATGAAATCAAGAGTCAGATGTTCAACTCACTGAGCCAGCCAGGTGCCCCTCAAAGGGAATATTATTAACAATACTATTACCCCTCTAAGAATTATATAAATAAAATGAAAACAAACAAAAACTACCTAAAATGTCTCTAAAAATAATTGCTTAATTGAATTAAAATTAAATATATGCCACTTCCATTCGGGAAAATGAAGGGAAAAAATCAAATCAAAGAAGCACAATTTAAAAAAATTAAATTTCAAGAAGCAAGGCTAAATCTTGTTTAGGTGTGGGAGAAAGGCCATTCTACCTTTGATGAGGGGAATCAGTGCTTCCATAATCAAAATAACTATAGGTCACACATTTTAAAAGTAAAAAAAAAATTTTTCAAACTTTAACAAAATAACTATATTATTCTCATGTTATAACCTTACTTATTTCCCTAAAACGAAAATTGCTTTTTCTTTTCAAATCTCCTTTCAAATTTATAGCCAATTTTAACTGATACTTTTTTGCTTTCAAAATATGCACAGATTGCTCTTCAAATGCATATGTTAAGTGGGTTCATTTATGAATATAAGGGTCTATCTTTTCTTTGGATCTCAAAACAATTTTTGGAATGACAGGGTGGAAATCTTAGGTTCTACTCCTAGAAGTGAGGCTGGAGTCCTAAACTTACTTTTGCTGGTGGATGCTTCCTTTCCTTCCTTCTGCAAATCTGCTTGCACAGTGAGAGAAAAGGAATTAAAATCTTGTTTCAAACATGGCTGAGTCTGTGACCTTTGTTCTACAACACCTTACCCAAGCCATTCTCCACTTAACAGCTGAAGTGGGCTTATCCTGGGGAAAGAATTACTCACATGCAGCTGGTCAATGGTTTCTTTTCCATTTGTCCCAGTTTGTCCACAGAAGGAGATCTAACAAACAAATGTGGTTAGAGTCCTCACCCTCAAGTGAATTATAATCTATAAGTGGGAAAAAGTATAAATGTGCAACAAAAAATGGGTGACAACTCTACCACATTTATTAAGCTAATTCCAAACTCTTGTTTTCTCTTGTTTCATATACCTATACACTCAGCACTCCTTAGATTGTAATCTTCTGGAGGACATGATTATAACTACTTTGGGGTTTGCTGGCCAGATTATCTGTCTTATCTCACACAGAATTTATACGTAACTGTAAACACAAGAAGTATTTATTAAAAATATGTCTTTTGGGGGTGGCTGGGTGGCTCAGTGGGTTAAAGCCTCTGCTTTCAGCTCAGGTCATGATCCCAGGGTCCTGGGATCGAGCTCCACATTGGGTTCTCTGCTCAGCAGGGAGCCTGCTTCCCTCCTCTCTCTCTGCCTGCCTCTCTGCCTACTTGTGATCTCTGTCTGTCAAATAAATAAATAAATCTTAAAAAAAAAAAAAAGTATGTATTTGGCTTTTCATAACTACCCCCAAAGAAGTGTCAAGAAGGTACCCTTCAGAATGAGATCCTATTTAACATTTAGGACTAGACGTTCAGTAACTCTTGAAATTACTATGTCTTTAAAAGGTACACAAAACAGCATTCTAATAGTGTTCTAAACCGCTTACTTCAGACTTCCAATTCCATGTTAAACTCAAGTGGTAAACAATGTTTTCCTCAAGTTGCTTCCTCTCTCATGGCCACCACTGACGCAGACGTTAGCTGGAAGAGAGGCCTCCAAGGATTAGGCAGCCTGCATTATACGTAACTTGGCAGCCACTTGTAAACTCCAAAGAGAGTAAACCAAATATCAGTGACCGATTGTGAAGCTGAATTGCTTCCTCTTTTCTAGTTTCTCACAAAACTGTTTGAATTCAGCTTCCCCTCTCCCTAACAGCAGCCACTTCTGACGGAAGTCTATTCTCTCAGACTTGCTTCTATTTAGGAGAAATTGCTTATATTGTTGTTCTCAGGCCTATTAATAACTTTAAAAAGAGGTACACATGCTGAATTTCAACGACACAAATATTTTCCTTTGGCATTTTCACTGTATTTCTCTATGTTCTGAATTCTATCTTTACCTTAAAAACATGAATTCAATAGTAGATTCACAAAACGTAATATTACAGAAAATATACACAGGATATATTTCCTACAGTTAAACATTGGAGCTACCACAACTTCACTGCTGTGTTTTTCTGAAATTAGTCCTTGGGGCTTATAAAAGGGATATAAAGTATAGTGTTGTATTTTTATACAAGTTTAAATATTGTAATATATATATAACTACATTAAATCATACTGATATGGACCTTTCACGTGGCTGCAGTAGATTGCATTTGAAATATCATTGAAAAACAAACTTTATACTGGATTAGTTCTTTCCTGTTTCTTCCCTTGAACTAATAACAAAGAGCTCATTGGAGTTGTTTTGAGGAATTATTCTGTATGAAATAGCTTTTTATCTTAATGTGTAATAAGTGCTTCACTTTTAAAGAGGCATTACCTTGTGTATTATTAAAAGATTAAAAAAAAACCTTAAACCCTACAGAACCTGACACCTTACAGAAGAGAGACTTCTGATTTTTTTTGAGCAGTAGTATTGAACTAGATACAGTAGACTTTTCAGATTAGACTACTTAATATATTTCTAAGAAAAATGCTCATGAGACATGAAAATGTATCTGTGGTACCCAAATTCATATCTGTGAAAAACCTATAGAAAATTCTCATTCCAGGGCACCTGGGTGACTCAGTTAAGCATCTGCCTTTGGCTCAGGTCATGATCCCAGGGTCCTGGGATCAAGCCCTGAGTTGGAGGGAGGGGGCAGCCTGCTTCTCCGTTTCACTTTGCCTGCCGCTCCCCTTGTTTGTGCTCTATCTCTCTCTGTCAAATAAATACATAAAATCTTTAAAAAAGAAAAAAAAAGAAATTCTCATTTCCTCAAATATTAGTTCTGCTCAGGTCTGGAGACTACTGCCCATCTTTTCCAAATGTGCCACGGAAGCAATTCTCCCTTCCTCGCCAGCAGCCCTTAACCAGCTGAACCATCCCTGAAGCCTTGCAAAATAAACAGAATATAGTCCAATAGAAATCAATCCCTTTTGTATCACAAATCCTACCAGACACGGCCCATTCTTCTGCCTCTACTAATGTCTGTATTTTAATTATATGTAGATTCCACTTGGTAAAGATTTCTTATCTTTCAAGACAGCTGAAGAATTCTCATCTCTGTAAGAGATTTTTCTGACCCCACCCCTCACCCTGGATAGAATTAATAACTCCCTTTTTTCTTTTTTTTGTTCCCACTGTATCCTGTACAGGCTGTGATCATATCCCTGTAACAGTCTACTGCATTCATTTATTTACATGTTTATTCCCTTCCTAGTAGACTATGAATAGCTTGAGGATATATCTTACTTATCTTTATGTCTGTAATTCCTAGCAAAAAGCCTTATATATTACATATAACACCAAATATTTGTGGAATGGGAACAATGAATAGTAGTTATATATGAATACATAAATTTAAATTGCGCTTCTACAAAAACTTCAGGAAAGATTCTCTTCGTTAGAGAATAAATAGATTTTTCTGCTGCTCAGATTAAGACTCAAACAGGAGGAGACAGACAGACTTGCTTGCCCTCATCTGACTTTTCAATAATCAAGCCTAACAAACACTTTCAAAAGAGTAGTCCCAAACTTAGAGTGAATGGTTGTTCAAGTGTGGACTTTTTGTATAATATAGGTCATTTTTCATGTGGTCTCTCAAGTATGTAATGAATGAACGGTAATGATGACCATGACCTGAGTTAAAACAGTGGCAATCCAACTCTTCTGACTTCCTGAGTTAATCTCTTAGATTCCTCTGGACTT
Organism: Mustela putorius furo; assembly: GCF_011764305.1. Taxonomy (NCBI): domain Eukaryota; kingdom Metazoa; phylum Chordata; class Mammalia; order Carnivora; family Mustelidae; genus Mustela; species Mustela putorius. Next base: position 12,835,218 of record NW_025422471.1, read on the forward strand.
TTTACCTCTGGGGAATAAACAAACAATGTAAGCAATACCTACAAGCCTCTATTTATATAATTTAAGATGTTTATATTGCCCTACTAAAACAAATATTTATTGAACACTTCTCTACAGACTCAAGAAAACAAGGGAAATTAACTAACACTTTCACTTTTTATCTCAAGGTTTCCAAGGTATAAAACCACATTCCTTAGTCCAAAGACTTCAATTTTTTAAAATATGTTTTGGGGGAAGGAAAACGGTTTTATGATTACTATGTCTCATCAGCTCATTTGTTTTCAAAATACCAAGCATTATAAGAAATGTTTTCAGCTATGCATAGGTTAAAAGGCTTTGAGAGTGTGATACCCGCAGAATAAACTCAGAAATGATCAGTAGTTTCATCATAATTGTAAACATCACCTAAACATAGCAGGATTGTTCATTATGTCTAGACATATTGTAATATGTCAGAATATTTCATCTCAGCCCTAATTCCAACATACTATCAATATGACAACCTTGTTACTTAGATCCTCATTTTAATAGCCCACATTATCTACCTTGGCACTATAGACATTTATGAGTTAATTATTTATTAAAATTAGCCATTACAATTAGTTATTATCTATCCTGAGTATCTACACGGAATCTTTTTTATGTTTAGTTAGCCAGCATATAGTACATCATAAGTTTTTGGTGTAGTGTTCAACGATTCATTCGTTGTATAACACCCAGTGCTCACTCAACCTAACACAAAATATTATTATTATGGAATACAGAGAGATCTTATTTAAGAAAACTCTTTTGTATTCTCGAATGGTGTTCTCTCATTTTTAACTCTGTTTCTCAATAAGAAGTTTAAAAAGCTGCTTTAAGCACCAAATCCCTGTCTTCGTACTTTTGTCCACAAGATTCAGAAACCTTCACATCTGCCATCCAAGTCACTTGCTGGAACATCTCCCTGAACTCAGGAAGCAAGTTTCCAGAAGTCTGCCTCTCACTTCTAACTCCCCATCAGCTGCCCCCACTCCCCTCCCAATGCTGGGCCTCTGTGGTCAGCTGTTTCAGGCTTCTGAAGAAAGAACAGGCTGTCAGAGTAGCCAGGGTTTTCTTGAAGTTCCTAATCAGACATCAGAATGTGTTTTAACATGAAGAAAAATTGCTAAGTACAATTAGGATCCATAATAACCAGATTAAGAGTTGAATAGAGTTGAGTGGCTGGTTTGGGTTCTTAACTTCTCATTACAACTATTTTTCTGGAAAAACTAATTCTGACTTGAGTACCCTTTAATTATAAACCAAGAGTTATAATGCACTTTGTCTGTAAGCTGTGTTGTAGACCCCACAACATTACACTTCTTTAGTGATATGAATAATCTTTTTAAATTCTGATTTTTCTTTAAGGAATCAAGCTCATTTTCATGAGAAAATGGTGCTAACTTAGTTTTAAATGGCTGAAGTTTTTTTTTTTTTTTTAAGGAGCAAGCCTACAATTTCCTTGTACCTGATTGTTTTTCTCATTATTTTAACCAGTTCTTATTGAAAATCTAGTATGTGCCAAAAAACTTTTTTTGGGTGCTAGAAACACTGCAATGAATAAGACAGGCAATTCCTGACCCAATGGAATTTTTTTTTTTAAGATTTTATTTATTTATTTGACAGGCAGAGATTACAAGTAGGCAGAGAGGCAGGCAGAGAGAGAGGCAGAAGCAGACTTCCTGCTGAGCAGAGAGCCCGATGTGGGGCTCCATCCCAGGACCCTGAGATCATGACCTGAGCTGAAGGCAGAGGCTTTAACCCACTGAGTCACCCAGGTGCCCCCCCAATCGAATTTCTATTCTAAGAGGTGAGAAGTAGGAAGTGAGGAAGGGGACAGAAGATAATAAATAAACAAGAGAACCCAGATACTGATTTATGATATAAAATAAACAGTGATGTGGTATTGTGGGGCAGGGGGCTGCTCTGGGAGGCTATTCTAAGGTGATAAAAGTATGAACTCAGTGTGAAGGATGGAAGGATAAATAAATTTATGAATAAGTAAACACTGGTGCAGAACTGTCCAGGCTTGGGGATTAACTGGAATCCAGAACCCAGGACAAGAAGGAGGTGGCATGTTTAAGGAACTGCCATTTGTCCACTGTGGCTGGTGCTGGGTCAGTGGGTGGAGACTGTAGGAGGTGAGCTCAGAGTAGGTAGGAATGATCCTCAAGTGTCTGCTGGACAAAGGTCAAAAGTTCCTCTTTTTATAGGAAGTCACTTAGGTGGGAGAATGACTTGGGTGGATTAAGTCTTTGAAAGGACTACTCTGGCTCCCGAAAAAAGAACAGATTGTAAACACGAGGGCCAGAGTAAAATCATGGGAACAGTTTCAAGGCTACTGTAGAAGAGAGAAAGTTTACAGGTACATAAAAACGATTGGGATAAACTCCGGAAGCATCGAGATAAAATACACTTAATTCCCAAATATAGTTAACTCCATGCATATTTTTTAAAAGGGAAATCCACACTGAAAATTTTTTTTAATATAATGGAGAATATGAACTCAGTTTCACACTTTCATTTAATTTTAATTTCTGTATTCCTAAAGGGGCGAGGGCATAAAACCAACTGGAGTGAGGTTCAGAGGTGAGCTCTGGGGTTGTTATGGAATTTCTCCATTTCCACACCTAGCCCCATAAGATCACTTACACATGCCATCTTCTGTAGATGAAATTTGGCCATGAAATGCACTTGGCTGTTGATATGTAACATGTAAATGTTTCAATTTGGCAGTAACATTCACCCTTACAACCAAAACATAGTGCCTGAAACCAAGTTCCTCCCATCCCTGGCAGAACATAGAGTTTATGTACTTGGGAGACTGGATCCAAATGGAGGTTTGCTAGAAAGGTGATTCTAGACTCTACACAACTAACAAGCCTATAGGAAAGGGTGTTTTACTTTTACAACTGTTGTTGTTTTGGCCCTCATTTACCATTTGGTATAACATATGATATTAAAAAAAGAAATAGTCTTTGCTCAGGACCTTAAAACTTAGCTAGGCATATGGGCAACCAAATGTAAGACACTCTTTTTCGGTAGAGCAAGCAGCTAAAGCTCCAAGATGTGACTTCCTAGGACTTACTGATGTATTTGTAAATTTAAGAACCAATTTTGTAAGGGCCCATCATTGAAAAGATTTACAAAAGGAAGCAAGATGTCAGAGAACTAAAAATGAGACTTAAGAGAGACGAACTAACATGATGAGTAGAGTAATAAATATTAGTTATACCTCAATAAAGCTAGAAAAAATAAATAAAATTTATGGCAGTGATGGGTGCATAACCCTGCATATATTCTGAAAGTCAACGAGTTATACACTTTAAATGGGTGAACTCTCTAGTCTATGAATTGTATCTCAACAGAGCTGTTTTAAAAAACGTCTCCAAGAGACAATGCTCTTCCATTCCATGGAAGGGGAGGAAAAGGCACCACAGCGGCGTTCTCTGATATACTTGGAAAAGAGGTGGGAAGAGAGAGGTCAGGCTTGGAGCCGCCTGACCTAGCTGAGGTGGGATGGCGTAGGAGGGCAAGTAACGTAATTTTGGGGGGTCTCCTATTTCTCCAGTGCAATGGAGAGGTAATAAAAACAATACTGACCACCTCACAGTGTTGTAAGGGTTACAGGGAATTTATGCATATCAGTGTTCATAGCAGGAAGTACGTAGCAGTACCAAGTGTTTCATCACGTGGTACTTCCGTGTTTTTGAAATAGAAGTCTATTTCAGTTTCCAAATGTATACACACACACAGGCACAAGCTTACATGACACGCCCACTGTAAATAATATATATGTATTTTATTTTTTTTCATATATAAAGGCATATATATTTTTAAAAAGACATGTATATGCCTATTTAAATATATTTAGGAAAAAGCATACATATATATAAGACATCTCTATCTATCTATCTATATATACAGTTCTTAAGGTTTCAACAACTCAGTACAAGCAATAGAGACCCAAGCACTTAGAAAATACTCAAGATCTGGTTGGGGGGGGAGTCTCATCTTAAAAATATAAACAAAGCAAGGGTGCCTGGGTGGCTCAGTTGGTTAAATGTTCGACTCTCGATTTCAGCTCAGGTCATGATCTCAGGGTCATGGGATTGAGTCCTGCCTGGAGCCCCAGGTCAGGCTCTGTGCTCAGCAAGGAGCCTGCTTGAGATTCTCGCTCTCCCTCTTCATTTACCCCCTCACATGCCCCCCACCCCACACGCTCCTGTGCTTACTCTCCTTCTGTCTCTCTAAAATAAATAAGTAAATCTTTAAAAAGCCTTTCTGGGACGGTACAATGAGAAGGGAGGCAACCAGCAAGATCAAGCTGCTTTAAAAGGGTGGGGCTGGGACGCCTGGGTGGCTCAGTTGGTTGGACGACTGCCTTCTGCTCAGGTCATGATCCTGGATTCCTGGGATCGAGTCCCGCATCAGGCTCCCAGCTCCATGGGGAGTCTGCTTCTCTCTCTGACCTTCTCCTCGCTCATGCTCTCTCTCACTGTCTCTCTCTCAAATAAATAAATAAAATATTTTAAAAAAATAAATAAATAAAAAAAATAAAAGGGTGGGGCTGAACAGACTTTCCCCTTCCTCACAGTTGATTTTAAAAAAAAACCTCAAGAACACGGAACCAGGCTAGGTGCTCCAGAAGGCATTAAGAAGCGTTCAACACAGCAGAACCCAAAGAGCCTCTTCACTGCTCTGTAGCAGCAGGAATCAACCTCGCTTTCCTCCTTTGCTCCCTTGTTCTCCAAGTCCTGTGTTTCAAGTTTTTATTTTTTTTATTTTTTTGTAATTTATTTGACAGAGAGAGAGAGATCACAAGGAGGCAGAGAAGCAGGCAGAGAGAGAGGAGGGAAGCAGGCTCCCTGCTGAGCAGAGAGCCCGATGCGGGCCTCGATCCCAGGACCCTGAGATCAAGACCCAAGCTGAAGGCAGAGGCTTAAACTGAGCCACCCTGTTTCAAGTTTTTTAAACACCATCTATTATCCTTTTAACAACTCTGCAAGGCAGGCATTCTTATTCTTCCAAAGACTTTTCTGATATGGCTCAGGGATAGTACTCCATTTGTCCTTTTAATTCCCAAATTGGGTCTCTTTCCCCTACACTCCATATTTGTTACTTAAAATATTCATAAAAACAATTTTTCTCAGATGCTGATTTTCCTTAGTTAGGGACATAAAAAGCAGTCTTTTAAAAGTCAAGGATAGTTTATGCTTCTTAGGCTGTAATAGAAGATTCCAAACTGGTATTTTCTGGTAAAGTCTGGATTAGTCTCACAAATTTTCCTAGTAACAAAAGCCATGTTGCAAACATGATAATGTCACTGTAGCCTCATTCAGAATATTACTCACTCTTTCTGTTGCTTTGCTACTTCAGCACTTGGGAAAGTTTGAATTTCCCAGTAGTGTGACCACGATACTATTTTTGTATCTTCAGCGTCCACTTATTGTCAACTTAGGAAGAACAGTTTATGGTTGAGCTTAATTTTGCAAGCATGCTGGAAAAAAGGTGGATTTCTTTATGAAAATATTTAAGAATATATATAAAGAAAATGTATACTGAAGAAGAAAGCAAAAATAAAATACATTATTTCTTCTGAAATTGGAATAAAATTCAAATTTTAAGATTTTTTAAAAATTTATTTATTTGAAAGAGATCACAAGTAGGCAGAGAGGCAGGCAGAGAGAGAGGAAGGGAAGCAGGCTCCCTACCGAGCAGAGAGCCCAATTCGGGGCTCGATCCCAGGACCCTGGGATCATGACCTGGGCCAAAGGCAGAGGTTTTAATCTACTGAGCCACCCAGGCACCCCTAAAATTCAAATTTTAGCCTATCTGAATACCAACATCACTTTAATCCCTTCAAAGCACATACTTGCAAATAACTAATATTAATATTCTTGGTTGTAAAAACAACTAATCAGTAGTTACAAATTTTCTTCATAACTGACTGCAGAGTCACATATAAAGGCATCAAAGAAATTTGGATTCAAGAAATGGGGGAGGGGGAGCTCAAACTATAGCTCTAATCTTCTAGATGTAACATGATTAGGCTAGGCACACGAGCAGAGTGTCACTCATTTCCATGCAATCAAAAAGTACAAATAAAAACAGGGACCAGAGAGAAATGCACTAAATCTTATTACCCTCTCATCAGTTTTTCTATAAAAGGTTCTATTTCAAAAGAGGAAAATACCAGGATGCCTAGGTGGCTCAGTCAGTTAAGCAGCTGCCTTCAGCTCAGGTCACGATCCTAGGGTCCTGGAATCGAGTCCTGCATCGGGCTCCTCACTCAGTGGGGAGCCTGCTTCTCCCTCTGCCTGCTCTGCCTGCTGTTCCCCCTACTTGTGCATGCTCGCTCTCTCTCTCTGATAAATAAATAAAATATTAAGGAAAAAAAAAGAGGAAAATACCAATGAGGAGGGTGGGGGAGAAGGGGGAAATCTGCCCCTTTGGGCTGCTGGTAGCTGGTAGCCCCAGGCTCCACCTTCCTCTCAGTGAGCTTTTTATGACCAGGGGCACCTGAGTTGCTCCCCTTCCCAAGCTGACTGTCCCCTTCCTTCAGCTGACAAACTTTTCTCAGGTGCGGTCTGATTTAGCCTTTCCCACATCTTCCCTACCCCTTTATCCTCTAACCTTTGCTGTCTCATTTTCGTCATCTCTCTCCAAAAAGTTTCCGGTGACCTTGTTCTTGCCAAATTTGAGGACTAATCTCCCACTGACGCTCAATCCTTCCATTTGAAACCTTTTTCCCTTCCTTGGCTTCAGGAACTTTAACTGTGCTTTAATTATCTGCATCTAATGATCCTTCTCATTCTACATGGCAGTGTTTTAAACACATGGGTTTGAAGCCAGACTGCCTGGCTTTGAATCTTTCTTCCAGCTGCCACATTCTACCAGGGAAGGTTAAGACAGGTAATGGAACTTAGTCCCATTTTTCCATTTGTAAAATAGGAATGATGGCAGGTCCTGGCTCATCTGGTTGTTACCACAATAAGGCAATACATGTAAATCACTGAGTGCAGCAAGGGCCACAAATGATATTAACTATGTGTATTCTATAATCACAAGTTCTCTACACAGCCTGTCTCAAAGAACCTACTTCACGGTGTCAAGACCTCCATGCCTATGTAGGTAACATCGAAACCACTAGCTTACATGTGTTATGGAAACTTCAAACCCCTCAGGATACAAACTGCACAAATCCCATCTATTAAACCTTTCTGCCTTTTCTATTTGAGTCAAATGAAAACACCAGTTTCCCAGGCACCTAAAAATCATCTACCTTCTTTGGTGATAGAGTAAACCTCGTTAATTCCTGATTTATGTGGCAGGATGCATAATGGTTAAAGGCAAGGACTGGAGCCTGGTTGCTTGTGCTCAATGACTGGTTCTGTCCCTTACAACTGTGTGACCTCAGGGAAGGAACTTACATTCTTCATACCCTGACTGCCCCATCCATAAAACAGGGGTGATATCAGTCCCTATATCATAATTCTGACCTCATAAGATACTTAGTATTATATTAGCATTTATTAAATAATGTAAAATGTGCAATGTGGTCTTTTTATTGGTTTAAAGAGAGAAGTGAAATTCCAAAGCTTTCACAAAGCAAAACAGGCAGTTTTTTTTTTTTTTTAATCAGTTCTTACTTTTTCCTTTGGATTCTCATTACTCCTACCATTGTCCGAGCTCACAACTCATCCTAACCAGATAAGGGTAAAACTGCCCTGTCCAGCTTCTCTAAACTCATCTCCCTAAATTCCAGCCTCTCATCTACTTTAATCCATTTTTCATTTGATCCCTAATTGCCAGATTAATCCTTAAAAACACCGCTTTCATACTGCACCTTTTTGGGCTGACGCCCTCGCTCTCTCCCCATGCTCCTCAGGCAATATGAAACTGCCTCCCCTGTGGCTGGAGGATCTATTTCTTCCTCCACAGGCGCATGCCTCACAGAAGTGGAATTCCCCAGGTCCATTATAACCTCCATGCCTTGATCCTTGCTGTTTTTCCTTCCCAGAACGTGCCTCGTTCTTAGTCCTCACATCTTACACTTTCTTCAACAACAAGGTCAATTCCACTTGCTTATGAAAACCTTCCAGCGGAACCCCCCGCCCCCAACCCAGTCCACAGCTTATGGAGTACTATACAGTAGACTAGAGAAGATGAGACTTGCGTTCATACTGGGTTCTTACAATGAGGTCACTGTTTTAGACGGTTATTTACATACTTCCTGTGTGCCTAGCTTGCCTGGAATTTCCCATTGTACAATCTCAAAACTGTGCATTATGGTAGATGAGTTCAAAGTGGCTGAGTTCGTGGACGAGTGATGATCCTCACCTGGAATAAGTAGGATTTGCTTAGATTTTTTTTTTTTAAATTTCACTACATGAATGGGCCCCAGTCATGAATGTGATATTATTTGGGCCATTAAGACTCAAACAGATTGGGGCTCCTGGGTGGCTCAGTGGATTAAGCCTCTGTGTTCGGCTCAGGTCATGATCTCAGGGTCCTGGGATCAAGCCCCGCGTCGGGCTCTCTGCTCAGCGGGGGGCCTGCTTCCCCCTCTATCTCTGCCTGCCTCTCTGCCTACCTGTGATTTCTGTCAAATAAATAGATAAAATCTTAAAAAAATAAAAATAAATAAAAATAAAATTTAAAAAATTTTTTAAAAAGACTCAAACAGATTAATCAATTCGACTTAAGTGTATATTCATATCTGTATGCAGAATGCTCCTCATCCATGTTCACCAAATTAATCTCCACATGAAGAAAAGGCACAATCAAATACAGAATTTTTTGTATGAAAAATAAAAAATAGAAGCCTTACATACTTAGTACCATTTAAGTGGGGGCACTTTTGAGCTGCTTAGAGGAAAGAAGGACTTGGGGAGGGGCTGGCTACACTTTCTTTCTAGTGGTTTATTTTATGTCCAAAAACAACACTGAGAAGCTCTGCCAAGTATGAAATGCTATGAGAAAGACCAAAATAAAAGCCTAGTCTGTACTCTGAGTTGTACATTAGTTTGCTTATCTAAGTACCTTTCCTTTTCTTAGTAACCCAGGGTTGGGGCGCAGGAGGGAGAGGATGAAACAAGAAAGAAAGAAAAAAAAAATAACAGCAGCAGAAGTCTTTCCTTCAAGAAAGACAGACAAATGTTCGTTAAGTAGTTTCATAGGCAGTGACACTTTAAAAGAAATTTAAAAATTTAGTTAGCATTTCTTAAATAATTTTAAATAAAAAAATTTAGTTAGCATTTGTTAAATAATTTCTCATAGTAAAGGAAATAGGTTGACGGTGTGGCTTTAGTAATAATAACAGCAAAAGCAGGATTGGCAGCAACACAACCAGATTTCCTTGGGTCGTAACATGGGTAACCTAACTTCCTAACAAGCCCCGTCCAAAAACCCATCCTAGACTTACTGGTTCAGTATCTGAATTTTACTAAGATGCCAACACGAAGTATATGAAACACTTTTCTAACCTACTTATTTACGCACTAACAAATAATCCTAAATGTTCTACTGAATAATGACCCTTTGTGTTTCTCAAGTACCCAATCGTCAAAGCATGATCCAATTTTGATCCTTGCATGCAAATTCTTAAATACTTTCCTTTAGTAATGAAAGCAGAAATAACAGGATACCCTGGTTACCAAGTGATAAAACAAAACTTTCAGCCAATGTTCTGATTAGTCGACACTTTATAATTTCTGTCGCATTCTGCTTCAATTGATAAAAATAAACTTGTTAGATATATGTTTTCAGACTACACACACACAATGGCTTTCCCGAGCAGGCGGTCACAACAAAATAGTGCCAAGCTGAGGGAGAGAACCTGGGCCCTGCAGGAGCCAGAAGGAGTCTGTATTTGAGAGGTTACACATGGCTTCTGGCTTCATTCACATGTAGTCAATGATTCTCAGAGTCTCAAAGATACTAGATATTCAAAGCTAAAATGAGACAGGTTGCAGATTAAAGCAGAACCTGCTGGCAGGAATATCTGAGCAGCATTCTACCTGGGAAACAAAATGACAGGGCAAAGCGACACCCCAATTGTTGCAGAATGAGAATACTGGGCAAACAATGATAGCCCAACCTCAGCTAGCTACCAGAGAACAATCCTCTGAATTTTAAGGGAATTCCCTTGCCTTTCATTGAGGTGAAGGCCTATATAGTTAATACTCCTGCACATCCAATGGCCATGAAAAACTTAAATTTAAGCATTTAAAATTCTCAGACATTCTCAACTGTCATCTGAATTCAGAAAATGTATAAACTGGCTGGCAAATTTAATCATTGTTACATATATATTTTTCTAGGCAAATTTATTCTTTAGTTCCAAATTTTGTGCTTAAGACACACAAACAAACAAACAAACAAACAAAAACCAGAGGGAAAAGCCCCAAATATTTCCCTCTGTTAGGTTTACCAATCAGAGTAAATGCAGTTCTATCTTATCATGTTTTCTATGAGAAAACTTCTGTTCTTTTTTTAGATTTAGAGAATTGCTTTTCCTGACAGAACCCCCAGAACCAAGAACCCTGAACTGCAAACTTGTCCTTTGTCCTAGTTGTTTACCAGCCTTATCAGGGCACACATGGGTTGGCAATGTGATTCTAAGATAAAAATTCCAAAGATATAATTAGATGTTTTTCCGAGAAATATCACCCAATGCCATGAAAATTTGTTTGCTGCTTTTCACTTCATTCTTGAAGTGAATGGTCTCACAATTTCTTGCCAGTTAGTAATTTTCTTCTAGGTAAGTGAGAAATATTAACTTGGCACTGAAAAAAAATACATACTTTTTAAAATAAGCAATACTGAAAATACAGATCTTATCTCAAAAACTTCTACTTGTGACATTTCAATGAACACATATTTCAGTGTAAATAACACACTTATTAAAAGTTATTCACAGCAAAAAATACAATGATGGAAACAATCTTATGCCCCTGAATTTAACTATAAGTGATAAAGGACAGAAAATACATTCTAAGCTAGTGATGTGCAAGTTTTCTTAAAGCACCCTACACATTTATTTAATTCCAAACAAAACAGATTTAAAAAACAATAGTAAGAGGCCACAAATGTATATTTACTATGTTGCAGAAGAATACTCTCTAGCCCAAAGAAGTGTTATAAAAACATCTCTCAAGTTTTCTACTGAACTCCATTTTTGCTAGACTAAAAAAACCATTAAAAGAAAAAAAAAATCTTCTACTGCCACCTGCTGGTTATTTATCGTCAACGATTCTCAAAGATGCTAGAAAGACAAGCTACAGATTAAAGCAGAATCTTTTGACTTTTAAAACAGGAATAATTTTTGGATTCTTGCTTACCTTCCTCCCATTTTTAGACTACATATAATACATTTTATAATAAATTATGGATATATAGTATAATTATACATTTTTACAATTGTTTCTAGTATAGAAGTAGAGCCAGAAGCTTATTTTCTTGACTCCTGCCTTGCTCATTGATTGACACCCAGTGCTCTGAAATAAGTCAGAAATTATCACATTTCCATTCTTCCCTTTCCCATAAAGGCCATTCAACCTAGTCAAGGTAAGCAATAAAGACTTAAAACTGAATGCTTTTGGCTGACCTGTGAGAATTTGCAACCCAAACACTCCAGGCCAGCTAGAGAAGTTTCATTCTTGGAGCCAAAGAAGGATATAAGCCAAATATCTAATTCTGAAGACTTCTCAAAAGGAAGCTCACACTCTAAGGATGTCAACATAACGTTGATGGAGGATTTTAAATGAGAGATCCGAGGTTGGAACTGGAACACCCCCCTGGCAAGATTCCGTAACTGGAGATATAAACATGATTTTAAAAATTCAGAAAGGGCGGACCCAAGTTCCTGTAGTCAGCTTCATTTCTTTTTTTGGAGAGTCTGAGAATTTAAAAAAGCCTTTGCTAAGAGATTTTCAGGGAAACAACTATTCTCTTTCATTTAGAGGGTATTTAAAAAATCAAAGCAGATAGGTAAGCCATTTTGAGGAAACAATACTTTCTCCATCAATGATACACCAATTCTTCCTACCAAAATAAACCATGGAAACGATGTTTTCAGTGATTTCATGTCACAAGCCACACATTATAGAATACTTCATGCCACATGGCTTCATCTATTCTAAAAATAAACCGAAAAACATGGATTTGACTAACCTTCTTCTCTAAAATTAATGTTAAGTATAACGTGAATCAGAAGGCAATGTCCCAACATATAAATCCTGGGTCCTTCTTTCGCATCCCTAGACATGAGCAAATTTGTCTGCTAGGACACTGAAGAGTTGTCTGTAATTCTACAGTGCTATAATTAAGACTTGTACAAATTCTGCTGCCAAAAAATCACCAGAGTGGGTGGTGAATGCAGCCAAGTAAACTCTAATTATGGAAGGCGGGTTTTCTAAGATCTTACATACAAGAAGCAAAGGCAAGATCAGACAGCTAAGATAGGTTACCAAGGCAATATAAATAGCTTTGTCAAATTCAATGCAAGCCCCCTTTTGGGAACAGCTGTTACCTCCCATAGCTCATAGGTACTTTAAAAAAACTCAATCTGGAATCCTCTGCTTAGAGTCTGGCTCTTAACTGTTCCCCCTAAATTAAAGTTACGAGATTTACAAGTGCCATTTTTCATTCCTGGGACCAAAAAAAGTCAGCAGGAGTCCAGTATCTTAGAGAATTTTTCATTTTATATTTTAGCTCCTCCACTGGTATTATTTAAAAAACTTCTGTTCAGAGTTCAATGAAATACTTTTAGCACTCTGAAAGACAGTGTACAGCACTCCTAAGTGTACAGCACAATTTACATACATTGTACATAAATACATAAATATATGTATTTATATTTATTACATAAATATAAATTTATTATATAAATATAAATACATATATTCAATTTACATAAATTGAACATACACATATAACCAGTAGCCCCCAATCAAGAAATAGTGTTTTTTGTACTCCAGAAGGGTCCCAACTACCAGAAAAGGGGAAATTTTGCTTCATAAAATAAATACAAAGTTCTCTCAATAATATTATATAATGTATTATTACTATCTGGACCTGTAATTGCAGCCTTCAAGTAGAAGTGATTATGCTTTTCCCCTTTGCTTATACAAACATCTATGCCCACCTCTCCCCTTATCAACAAACTGCATGAAACTCTCATTCAAGTCCCAGATCAGACATCACCAGCTCTATGAAGACTTCCTGGACTTTCACAGAAAAATAAATTAAGCCATCATCTACATTCACAGAGTAGTTTGCAAATAGTCTATGTTCATAGTCCACACACACACATTGTCTACTGTTCTAGGCTGTGAGTACCCCATGGAGAGAAAAGGCAACTAATTTTTCATCTTTTGATCTGTCCTCTGTGTTTAAACTGGGCTTTAAATTTTGTGCTGATGAATGACCACATGTTTCTCATGCTATTATCTTATGCAATTGACACTCGAATAGTTTTTCAGAAAAGAATGTTCTACTGAACCATGTTCTTTAATATTAAACAGAACAAAATACAGGTGGCTCTTGAACGACATGGGTTTGAACTGTGCGGGTCCACGTACATGTGGATTTTTTTCAATAAGTAGTGTACTATAAATGTCTTTTTGTCATGATTTTCTAAAATAAGGCTTTCTCTAGCTTGCTTTAGCCTAAGAATGTGGCATTTAATACACATAACATACAAAATATATGCTAATCAACTGTTTATATGACCTGTAGGGCTTAACAGTACACTATCAGTAGTTAAGTTTTGGGGGAGTCAAAAGATAAATGCAGATTTTTGACTGTATGGGAAGTCAGTGCCCTAACTCCCGTGTTTAAGGGTCAACTGAATATTATCCAGATATTTTAAATATGTATCAACTTAATGCCCTCCATATAAAAGGATTTGTAACAGAGCATATTTTATTCCAACAGATTAAAAACTATGCTAATTTTAATACATATACACATTAGTTATATATTTAGCATATATAAGTTGAGAATATGATGCTTTGTGATAAGAGGCAGCTATTTTCTTGTAGGGGATGATAGTACAGTACTTTTCTGGAGAAAAACATTCACAAACTTTTGAGACTCTGAAACTCTTTTTAGGCTCTGAAACTCTAATTTCCTCTTACTGTGCTCCTTCTCCATCCTCTACTACAAAACAAAACAAACTTACTTCAACTAAGTTGAAATTAAATTTTACTTATCCAACTCAGTTCAAGGGTCACAGAAGAAATGTGAACATCTCATGAAAGGTAGAAATTCCGGAGCTCTCCTACCTGTGTACCTAAGCTGGCTGCCATCATGTGCGTCAGAAGTTTAGCTGCAAACATGGAAAATCTGGCACAGAAGATGTGGGAGAGAACAGCCAGGCAAAACCCTGTAGGAATAAAAAAAAGTCCACGTGCAGTTTTACAATCCATGAACAAACAGTTGCACAGCAAAAGTCTTCGGAAGGCCTATTGTCTGCCTCTGCTGCATAGTGTGGCTATCTGGCAATGATGATACTGCAATTTTAATCTATTCCTTTTTATGTGACATATAAAATCTGCACACTGATCAACTAAGGCCAAAGGACAACTTTAATTTTCAAAGAGCCACATGTTCACTTCCTTAGTCAAAAGACTGTTCAAATCAAGCAGATTAATAATTTCATTAAACTTCCGTTTTTCTATGTTTCCATTAGACAAGTTATACTGCTTGAGAAAAGGTTCAAATTCCAACCTAACTTATTAAGAACAGGTGGCTTGGGTACATAGAGATATTTAGGGAAGTGAAGAAGATTTTCTAGGCATAAACCTGTGAATGGTACAACTAAAACTCAGGCTCAGTAATTACCCCCTTTTACCTAGTAGGAATAGTTATGTAATTACAACAGTGGTAATTATGAGTTTTAAGAGTTACTCTATGCTACTGGAGGCCAAAGCTGGGAAGAAAATGTTTTTTTCCTCTTGAGATGGCTTTCAACCTAAACATCCACATTTTTAAGTGGAATAAAGAAAATATTCTTATCTTCTTGTAATCTACTTGTCAAGGCAATGATCAGAAACTCAGTATTAACAAATCTTTTATCTTACAATTTGTATGAATTTCTTTTAATACCATGTTTTAAGTACAGGGTGTAAATATATGTATTTAAGATTTATCTATTTATTTGAAAGAGAGACAGAGAGAGGACGAGAAGGAGAAAGAATTTCAAGCAGACTCTGCACTGAGGGCAGAGCCTGACGTGGGAATCAATCCCACCACTTGAGATGATGACCTGAGCCAAAACCAAGAGTGCACCGCTTAACCGATGGTGCCACCCAGCAGCCCTGAATACTTTTTATATTTTAAATGTGTATTTAAAATATTTTAAATATGTATTTTAAAATACATATTTTTAAAGCATTTCCTTTCTAAAATTTAAATGTGCTGCAAATAGTAACCCATTTGCTTTTTCACATAAGCCTTTTTTTTAAGTTTTTGTTTGTTTGTTTTTTTTTTTTAATTTGACAGAGATCACAAGTAGGCAGAAAGGCAGGCAGAGAAAGAGAGAGAGAGAGAGAGGTGGAAGCAGGCTCCCTACTGAGCAGAGAGCCCGATGCAGGATTTGATCCCAGGACCCTGGAATCATGACCTGAGCCGAAGGCAGAGGCTTTAACACACTGAGCCACCCAGGTGCCCCTCACATAAGCCTTTTAATCCCTCTCAATAATAGTGTTATTAATAGTTCATTTTGTCTAAGAATTATCAAAACACAATAATTGGTATGTATACACTGCTTTGCCATGCACGTTGTATGCATTACCTCACTGCATTTATTCCACATTTGCTTTCTCATTATCTTCTCTTAAGATATGGACCTAACTGCATGTTGGTGTAGGTGGATTGGGCATCTGCCAATGCCCACATGGGGTCTATCACTAATATTCCTTACAGCAATGCCTGTCTTAACTCCTTTTGGGAAAGGCTTTCAGTATGTTTAGATTTCAATAAGTTAGACAAAGTTCCACACAGGAAGTGAGTCTTTGCATTAGTCAAGGCTCTGAGCCTAGGCATTTGGCCAAGAAATCTACAATAATCCATTTTCAGGACGACTGCTCTAGGTTTATCTGGGACAGGTGTGCAGCTCTTGGGGCTGCCCCCAAAATCCACCCACACAGGAACACAATACGTCCAGAAACTGCAGAGTCATGCCTGACTTTGCACCCTTACCCAGGTAGTCTATAAACTAGACTAGTCTATAAACAGAAGCTGATGCTCTGAACTCACCAAGGTACACTCTGAAGTTCCCGTGATGATCAATGCTAGTTTAAGCTCAGAATTTCGGGTGTGTGTGTGTGGTGTATAATATACTGATTTCAAAAGCAAGGCCTTGCAAAATTTTTGTCAAAATAGGCCACATGATCATAAATATGTGCTTTACTGTACACCTAGTGTGGTAGATGTGAGGCCACAGGATTAGTGCCAGACAAAGTAGAAATATACATGAGTCAACGGGTTTTTTTTTTTTTTTTCTAGTTCACGACAAGATCTTATTCACAGCCTTTTCCCTTAACTTGGTAATTCTCCATTATACTCACATACATGAAATAGATTTTGTAGTTAAACTTGACCCGCTCAATAATACCTAATTAAGTATATAAGCTTCAATTAAAATGCTAGCATGACACCTGGTGGTGGTCCTGGATTCAAAGCCAGTGGTGGGAAAATGGGCTAGATCTATTAGCCTTTAAATATAATGCATGATAGTGATCTGGATACATTTTTTATTTATGGGAGAAGGTGCTAAAAAACCTCAAGCAGGCTGTCCCCTAGACTTAGCTGGCCTTGGGGAAGATACTGAATACCTTAGATTTAAGAAATAAATACTTCAGTTTCCAAGTTCCTAATGCACTATATGCTAAGGACTTCCCTTTTTTTCTTAATCTGTTAACAAATAGCTACATTTAGCACATGTGATTTAATCTACAAGGTTTTTTTTTTAAGTTGTAATAATTTTTTGGTTTAAGTTCCTTTAATATAAATATGTAAATCACAGGGTACAAAATGCTGTAACTATAACTAGAATGCTTTTTTTAAAAAATGAAGTATAATAATTCTAAGTATTACTTCAAGGTGTACTCTGAAGTTTTTAACTGACTCCTTGACAATTATGCAAAAACAACAAGCAGCTGGGTGCCTGGGTAGCTCAGTTTGTGAAGCATCTGCCTTTGGCTCAGGTCATGATCCCAGGGTCCTGGGATCCAGTCCCTGCTTCTCCTTCTGCTGTTCCCCCTTGTGCTCTCTCTCTCAAATAAATAAAATCTTAAAAAAGAAAGAAAGAAAAAAAAAACAACAAGCAGCTAACTGAATAATTTTTCTTTCCTTTTTTTTTCCCCCTCTTTTGGTGGATTCCACATCTGGCATGGAGCCCAAACTCATGACCCTGAGATCAAGACCTGAGCTGAGATCAAGAGTCAGACCCTGACCCAACTGGGACAGCCAGATGTCCCCCTTTATTTTTGTTCTGAGCACAGTGTAGTTTACAGACTCAGTTGGAAAAGAACAATTAATAAGTTAATTAGCACAATGACTTTTCTATATCATTAGAAACTGAGGGGAAAGATATACTATCCTTAACAAAACAAGACTGATAATCTTTGATTTAGAGGAGAAAAACTCTAAACTCTAAAAAACTCTAAATCTAGGAAAAACTCCTAGATTCCTTGGCTATCATCAAACTGGATCAAAGACCTTATCTATCTACACAGTATTTATATGTTTGCATGAGTATAAACACAGGTAATGCTTGTATATGAATATGCATATCCAGCAAAATTGTCTATCAGCATCCCTTAAGAATAGGATACATTTTCCAAATTACTGGTTTATCCCTCCACCAGCCAAATATTAAGACTTTTTGCCATGAAATCTTTGAAAAATGTTCATAACTTTTGTATCTAGCTATGTATCTATCTCTGTCTTCTCTGCAGATAAATCTGAATCAAACCAAATGTTCATTACACATTATTAAATCAGTTATTATGTTGTTAGCTTTTTTTTTTCTATTTTTCCATCTAATGCTAGCTGTAATTGTTACTTTGTTTTGCTTTTTTCTTGTTCATCTCTATTGATTACCAGATTTCTGTACCTCTCCTCTTAGGATGGTGCCACCTGGTTACTGCTACTAATAAACTAAAGGCGGAAAAAAAAAATTGTCAAGCCTGAAATGTTTTCTCTGTTGAACAAACGTCAGTATGAATCACCTTACAGAACACAAGGTCTGGGGGAAAGGATTTCTCCCCAAGGGATGAGGTTGCCAGAGGGCTAGCTTCCAGAAAATCAAGAGTGTTAACCCTGAGAACCACACATGGCTATCTACATTTTAATTAATTAAAATTAAATAGAATGAAAAATTCAGTCCCTTACTTGTTCCAGTCATATTTCAAATGCTCAGTAGCCAGATGTGGCTGGTGGGTACCATACTGGACAGGGCACAACATTTCAATAATCACAGCAAGATCTATTGCTACGCTAAACTGTCCTGAGTGAAGGCCAAAAAAAGAGTATGCTTTTTCATACTCTTTTCATATTTCAGGATAATTTTTATTAAAAATGCTAAAATGAGGGCACCTGGGTGGCTCAGTGGGTTAAGCCTCTGTCTTCAGCTCAGGCCATGATCTCAGGGTCCTGGGATCAAGCCCTGCATCGGGCTCTCTGCTCAGCAGGGAGCCTGCTTCCTCCTCTCTTTCTGCCTGCCTCTCTGCCTACTTGTGATCTCTTTCAAATAAATAAATCTTTAAAAAAAAATGCTAAATTGATGGGGCGCCTGGATGGCTCAATGGGTTTTAAGCCTCTGCTTTCAGCTCAGGTCATGATCTCAGGGTCCTGGGATTGAGCCCCACATCCAGGTCTCTGCTCAGCAGGGAACCTGCTTCCCCCATTTCTCTCTGCCTGCCTCTCTGCCTACTTGTGATCTTTCTCTCTCTTCTGTCAAATAAATAAAAAAAAAACTTTAAAAAAATGCTAAAATGAGATCACCCAAAGTACAACTTTGACTTACATTGTCACAAGAACATCTTATTGGAAGATCAACAACATATATTCATTTATTAATTTAACAAGTAGGTATTGAGAAACTACCATAGACCTGTGGCTCTGTTGAGCAATGGGCACACACAATGTTCAAGAAGGTAGTACTTGCTGCTCTATCCACAGCTGTGTCTATATTTCTAGCTGTATCCTCTCCCAGACACAGACTGGTTTATGAAAGTTCAGAGGACATAATTCTGGGCAAAGAGATGTGCAAGAAAACATTCTGGGTAGTTTTCAGGAAAGTTTTCATCATTCTTAAAACATGATCCAAATAAGTGCCTTTCCTTTGGCAAGCCTAGATGTTGTTGTGTGATGCTGAGAGCTGCAACCAGTTCAAGACCATGTAGGGACAAGACCGAGAATACAAAATCTTTGAGGAAAGCAAGGCAGAAAAATGAGAATGGGGTGGGCTCCTAAGGACACCACTGAGGTACTGAATTAATCAACCTTGAACTAAATTTGTTTATTTAAGAAATGTGAGTTGTCTTCTGTTACTTGCAGCCAACTTCATCCTAAGTAATATACCCCATGTACAGAGCAACCCAATGTTTTTATGCCATGTCAGAATTAAAACTAATCTCTCTGATCTACTATCCACAGTTATCTCTTCAAATGGATTATTTTTTAAAAATCTAATAATACTTTTTTTCTATTCTTCATGTTAATAAACTACTTTCCCATTTGATAGAATGAAGCTGTTTTGATATACCTTTCCCTATAATCACAATGGCTATTTTAGGACAATGATTACAGTGAATATAAACTTGATATTTTTGGAAGAATGTAACACAAAATTTTGGAAGAATCTCTTACTTTAAAAAATAATTTGAAATGAATGGGTGGCATCTGGTAAAAAAAATTTTTTTTCTGGGAAAACTATCAGAATCTCAGCTTGTAAAACATAAAAGACATAACTAAAATAGTTTTGTCATGTAATAAACCTTGGACAAAAGAATAAGCATGCCTCAGAGGACTTTAGATTATCTTGATTTATTTATCCTGTAAGTCTTATTATTAGCAATTTATGGACGGTTATTTTTCTGTTACTTAACTGTGAAACTGACATTGGGTTGACATGTATACACTTAGTAATCTGTCAAGTAAATAAAGCCATTAGCCATTTAAAAGGGAAGGTTTTACTTTGACTAACGTGTTAATGATCTCTTTACCATGAGAGAAAAAAGAAAGAACAGATGATATAAATGTAAGGTCTCTGGTCCATCTCTAATCTCAGCTTAAAAGTCCTCCACACAGGGGTGCCTGGGTGGCTCAGTGGGTTAAAGCCTCTGCCTTCCAATCAGGTCATGATCCCAGGGTTCTGGGATCGAACCCCGCATGGGGCTCTCTGCTCCTCAGGGAGCCTGCTTCCTCCTCTTTCTCTGCCTGCCCCTCACAAGTATGTGATCTCTGTCTGTCAAATAAATAAAATCTAAAAAAAAAAAAAAAAAAGTCCTCCACACATAGGAGACTCAGCCATAAGAGCATCACATAAGACCTAGTTCTCATATTGATATTAAAACTGAAATGGATTAAGGCCATAGGAATTGTGAAAGGCAAAAGTCAAAATCACAATGATTCTGACTCCATAGCCTATATTTGTACATTAACAGTTACAGGAAGCAAGGTAAGCTTCCTCCAGATAGTCCTGTGTACCTCAAACCACACTCAGGATCCTTAATAATTACACTATAAAATTATGGTATTATGGCATTATGATCTAAAGTTCTTTTAAGCTGTATTTCTTCCAAGCCCCCTCTGAAAGGGAGTTTCATGGTGTTACACTAAGTGGGCGGCTTTGATTCACTTGTCCTTTTATATCTTTTTAGCTTCAAAAGATAACCTTTGCTTAATTTCTTGGTATTTGGTAAACTGGTTGACAGTTTTAAAAGCCACAGGTATATATATCCCCATCCTTCATCTTTCTAAGCTGAGAATTACTAAGCTCCTTGCCCTTGTACACCCATTTCACACACTCTGACCATGTCAGTGGTTCTATTCTAGTGTAGGAACCAGACCTGTAAACTAGAACCGGAGCAGGTACACACTGTGATCTATCCTGACTTAAATAAAAAGGTTTACTTCCTGTCTAATTATATGTCACCACGTTTCATGAAAAGAGCTGGTCAGACTGCTTCCAAATAAAGATGGGTATTTGGTGTGGTCTGACATAATTCTAAAATGTGTGTGGAAGGGGTACCTGGCTGTCTCAGTGAGTGGAGCATGCAGCTCTTGGTCTCAGAGTCGTGAGCTCAAGCCCCACACTGAAATAAATGAATGAATGAATGAATGAAATGTGTATGTAAGATACATAAAATTCTCATGTCTATTTCCTGGGGCCCATCAGAGGATTGGACAGTTACCCTCCCATGACACTGAGACACTAACACAAGCTGTCTTTGTATCTCCTACTGATCTACAGAACATGCAATAATCACTACATTATGTCATGGACAGAGAGGAATAAACCCAGTAATTTCAAATATGACTCTAAGTTAATGGAAGAAAAGCAGAAACTGACATGTAAGTGTTCATTTTGCAAAAAAAAGATATATTAGTTAACAATTCTTCCAGGAAATACGGAAATCAAGATAACATTCTCTCTTCAGTTTTTTAAAACTCTGATGTTCAATATTTAGATCAAGCAAGGGATTTCTGTGGGTCATGGTAGCAGTACTTGGTTTTACGTCTCAATAGGAATATATAAAATCTCATCTAGATTTTACTGCAGCATTTTATCTTTTGGCTTTATTTTATATCTATGAAACTTCTGTAAATATATTAGCATTGAAATAAAATAGGATGTCTCCATCTCATTTGGGAACTACATGGACCTAGAAGAATCTATCAAGCAAGAAATGTTATCCTTATAAAAGATGTTAATAAGAAGGAGAAATTATTAACTTTTGCTATTGAATCTATTAGGTTTAAAATTAAGATAAATTAAGGGAAATGTAAAATCTTATAAAATGAAATTATAGTGGAAAGATTTTAAATAACCAGGACAAAGAATAATAATTAATTATTTGTGTCTACCTCCACAAAGTTTCATAATAAAGATTATTAAAGGGATTGTTTGCACATCAAGTAAAAAAGACTCAAATGCAGTGATAATTACATTTACAGACAAAACATTATTAAAGTTGGATATCGAAATGTCTGAGTTAGTATGTTTACCATCCTGTTACAGTAATACAATTTAAAATCATTTATTATGGATGGAGAAACTAAGGTATAGAGAAAATAAGTAATTTGCCCAAGCCACCAGCAGAATGAGGAATTGAATCCAGGCAATCTAGCTTCAGAGTTACCCTGTATGCAGTTCTCTGTATAGGACATTGTTCCTAGAAGCAGCATGGGACTGTAAAGGATGACTTAGAGCATGGAATGAGTGAGCATAGGGAACAGAAATATAGTTGAAGGAACTCTCAGAGTCCTACCTACATAATCAATACAGCAAATGAGAAGAGTCCTACAGTTCTCAAAAATTAAGGTGTAGGTAAATAATTTCTCATATGTTAATACAACTGAGGCTCCTATTCTTGCCAGAAATGGGGCTTTCATGTAGAAGATGAAAGACAAATTTATTTTTGAACACAGTGGTTGAGTGTATTTAGAACTCTGAGGTTGTATGTTTGGTTTTTTAAATGAAAATACAAAATGCTTTGTATATATTATCTCAGACAACCCTGACATTCTATTGGAGTATCTGCCCTCTATGTCATCACACTAAGAACTCATCCTTCTCTGTTATCTAGCTTCTGTCTCACACTACCTATTATATTCCTTATGAGTTGGAACTATCTTGTTCTTTATTATACCTTATTATAGAATTACACTGTATCCCTTATTATATCCTCATTATTCATTAGATCAGCACACATCTGGCCTTCTATAAACATCCATTGTATGAGGTAATGAATAAGACAATGGGAAAGTTTATTTTCTCCTAGTACGGATGAATTACAGTATGTTTGCATCTTGCAAACATGGGAAAACTGACTTTCATTCTTACAAATATTCAGAATTATTGAATCAAAAATACCTGAGACTAACCTGAGACACATATAAATCCAGAAGAGAAAAAAGCTTCATTGTATGAAGACAATTTGTCGGTCTGGGCGTAGACTGCATACACGGACATGTATGAACAGGCACATTCCACATAGTCTGAAGTGTCCTCAACCACTTTGCAAAACTGACTGTCAGACAACCAGCTAGGGCAAAAACATAATGGTCACTAACGGCTCTTTTATCAACACGTAAGGTATTCGAGATGGCTTTTCAAGTAAAAATAACTTTGTGAACTTAGTGTTCTTTACTCAAGCATTAAGCAGACCAATTTTCAAGAAAAAACACTGGAGGGAACATCTTGTCCTAGACATGATACAACAAGTCCAGCAAGATGCCTTAAGAAGCAGCCTCAACACCACTGAACCCGCAAACACATTCCTGACACCAGAGAAGCTGGTTCTCCCAACAGAGCCATGCTCCTGCCTAATCTGAAGCAATACACCCCAGGCTTTCATCACAAGGCACGCCTCCCTTGCACTGGAAAACCCCAGGAGATGGACATGCGCACTCTCCACACCTCCTCATTTCACCATTCCTTGTATTTTGAACCACGTAAGTTCCTTAAAAGATTTTCCATGTTTCCTTCTTAATCTCCTCCCCCCGACTTTGAAGCCAGTTACATTACCTAAAATCTTTCCAGGGTTCTTTCAAATGTTTCTGCTATAAGATCGGGATACTAACACAAAATCTTTGTCGTGATTACAGCAAATGTAGTGTCCCGTGCCAAGCCTCTGAACGCTCCACAGGGACCACTGCTTTGGTCCTCTTGGATCCTTGACTTTTCTAAGGACATAAAACTTAATCCCAGCTGCAGATGCAGGTATGAAACATTCATTAGGAGTTATTAGGATGGCACAGTATCTGTATATTAAGTTTAAGATCTGTCACCAGGCATTTGAAATTTTAACTGAAAATTATTTTTTCACAAAGAAAACAACTAACCAGAATTGTGCAGTTTGGAGGACAGTTGGTTACCCAACAAAGCTGTTAAAGGCATTTAAAATTTCAGTCTGTGCAGCTGAAAGTCAGAAATGAACAGAACCATGTGACCAATTTGGATCTAAACCCTCTGGGTCAGCAAAGCTTGATCCTCCCGCGTTGACTAAGTTCTGGGTAATGGAATGACTCAGAAACTTGAGGACGGATTAGTCCAAGGAGATTCTACAGAAGAATTATTCTCTTCTTCCCATTCCTGTGTGTGGTTTAATTCCAAAATATACCCCAAGCCATATGTGGACTAGAATTATAAATCCCTGCTAATCCCTCTAAACACAGAGCATCGGATCCAGAACCATAAGCCCGATGGAAGGAGCAAAGAAAATTTCCTTTCCTGACCAGTAAATTAACCAATAACCACAGAAAGGTCATGTGAATTGAGCAGAAGTCACACTGGGTCCCAAGGAAGTGGTAATAATAAAGAAGTAAACAGTGTGTTAAACACAAAGTTAGCTGTTGGGCTGTACTTGTTACCTGGGCAAAACTAGAACACTTCCTTCACTGTTTTGTCGTTTCTATGGCAGAGATGCTTCTCCACTCCAAAGTCTCACTTCAGGTCACCCTCTATGTTCACTACAGAAATTGGACTCCATTGTAATAGAACAGGGAAGGAGCGAATTTAAAGAATTTTTAAAGAATTATTCAGTACCTTGCAGCAGCCTGATTCCAAAGGAGACACAGAGATGTCTGGGGGATAATCCTAGGTTCGGCAGCATAAATCCTGTAGAGAACCTCATTGTGGTCCGTCAGGGGTTGTGAAGTCAGACCTTTCACACTCAAAGACAGTACCTGCCGTGCCACAAAGAACAGAGAAGGGGATGGTATTTTAAAGTCAGCATCATGACTGAATTCTGAACTTTGATTCATTTTCCTAGTTACTCTAGTCACTTGGTTAAGGCCACTATTTAAGTAATTAGCTGACTTATGAATGCAGGGAATCTGATTGGTTTTTCATTGCAAACATTCTACTTCCTTTTCAGTTCCTGAGCGGCCTTCAGCTGACAATGCTCACTTTAACTGTCCGACTTCATCATGAGTGAAGAATATAATACGATATCCTATTAGTGAAGGCTACATTTTTCACTTTCCCTACTGTATATATTTTACTCCATAAAACATGAGGGAAGTATTTCCAACTCTATTTGAGACTACACATTCTACAAAGAGTTTGTAAAGGGATATATTTCATAATTAGCTCACCATGTGTAGTCCTTACCACAAATCTGATCAAGTGAATGCATTCTGAAGAGTGTGTCTGCTAAGGAAAAATCTGGTTCCAACCACATAATTTTTTAAATGATAGATTACCTTATTTTTCAGGGCATGAAGATTGTTTCCAGTTATAAACCACTGCTGGCTGCTATACTCTGTAAACTGGACTAATTCACATGTACTTTTTCCAGCCATTACTTCTGCCTCGGGAACCTCCAATAACCTCTCTGGAACTCGAATATAATCACCTTCTTTTCCTTCAAACTTGTGCCCATTGATTTGCTGAGGATACCAGTGAAGAGCCAGGACGGACAAATATGGGCAACTGTCAAAGATGGTTTTGCTTCTGTAACAGAAAAGCAAAGGCTCTGCTAACATGGCATGCATTTATATACGCATAGCCACTTATACTTATTAAAATGCATTACACAGGGGCCCTGTTCTTTATGCGTAGCTATGACATTACCAGCCCAGAGGCAGTAAGGACGATGCCCTTTTAGTGCCTTTGTGGCTAACTGTCGTGATTTCTTGCACAGCACTTTGTGCATCCTTTTGCCTGATTCCCCCTAGTAATCTAAAACATGGGTTTTAGAAAGCTGTTTCACGGATATCAGATACAATCTGTGGCTATAAAATGTACTTTTTTGTGTGTTAGTTACATCAGCATTGGTAGAACAGATTGAGAAAAGAGCATACCACTAAACTGAAACCTCTGCTTTAAGAAATACCACCTTATATGCCTAGAGCATGTTTTCATCAAGAGTTTACCTCATCTCCTTCTAATCTGTCAGAGCATTTCGAATCAAATCATGTGATTGGTAAGAGAAATAGCCTGGAGCTGGGATCTTTGCCCTTTCAACAATGCTGTTTTAAACACTGTAGGTATAAGATCCTATACTCACTGAAAGCGCTTCCAAACCTCAGTGTGTGTTGAAATCACTTAGAAGTGTGTTTAAAAATACAGATTTCTAGATCACACCCCAGGCTGACTAAATCAGAATCCTTGCCTGGAGAGGAGGCGGGAGGCTCTACCGAGTCTTGTTTTTTAACCAGTCCCCCAAGGGACCTAATAAACCTTGTCTTGGACCCATCATGTTTATGAACAATGAAGACATACAAAAATAAATCAGATCTGAAATCTGCCTGGAAACATTTGGAGAATATTAGGATGTTAGGGTGAAAATTATACATTAAATGTTAAAACTTATATGGGTCACAGTAGACAGAGAGTATTGAAATCGAATCGTGGATCTAAATGATATCTTGTCAAAATCCCTAACCTGGGAAATGGAGCAGAAAATTTTAAATGGAAAATCTGAGGAAGAAAAGGAAAGGGGAAGGGCTTTTTCCTTTAGTTAAATCCTCTCTCTAAAAATCATCATCATCATCATCATCATCATCATCATCATCATCTTCCACGGGGCCCCTGGGTGGCTCAGTCAGTTGAGCTTCTAACTCTTGATTTGGGCTCAAGGCATGATTTCAGGGTCCCGAGATGGAGCGCCGGGTCAGTCTCCTGCTCAGTATGGAGTCAGCTTGAGATTCCTTCCTTTTCCCCTCTCCTCTCCCTCTCTTCCTTCCCCCACTCACTCTCTCCTGCTCTCTCTTGCTCTAACAAATAAATAAATAAAATATTTTAAAAATATCTTCCATAACTTTAACTATCACATTTGATTCACTGCCTTCAAATATCTATCTTTATTCCAGCCATTCACCCAGGCTCTAGACCCCTGTTGTCCAAGACGACTCCTAAAATACCTGCCCCTTCAAAACAGCTCACCAAAAACTCTTCTCAATCTCCCCATCCAGCGTTCCACATCTTCGCAGGTGACTAAAGCTCCAAGCTGCCACTGCAGCACCCCCTGACCAGGTACAATGTGAGTGAGATCAGTGACCCTCAGCCACATGGCTGCATACCTTCTCCCCCACGCTCCCTGGAGTCTCCTGGGATTTAGCCCATCAGTGCCATCCTGGACTCCAGTATCTTGGAATACTGAGACCAATCTAACATGCACAGTGACTCTACCCAGCCCTGACAACAGCAGGCCAGATTCCTGGCCCTCTCCCTGGCAAATGACTATACTCTCCCTGACCCTGTAACTTCCTGTGTCCATGCCTTCTACTACACTCACTGTGTTCAGCCCACAATGTGCTTTACATCCTGGCTGAAGTGAGTGGGAGAACCCCACATGCATATGTGGACTGGACCACTACTGATCCAGTGAACAGCTACAGCTGTGCCCTCAGTGCCTCTTGACACTGTTTTTACTTGGCTTCCAAGTAATTGTTCCAGAAGTCATCAACGTCCTCAACATCCCTGCTCAATTCCCAAATCTTTCACTCTCAGCAGCTGCTCCTGACTACTGCTTAAGGTGATATATAAATAACACATATCAGAATGGCCTCCAACTTTAGTTTTCAAAGTAAAAACAAACAAACTAGTATTGAGCACTCTCTTCTTCTCCACATTTGTCACCTCTATGAGAATTCTACCACTTAACTGTTTTCAAGCTACCATCCTCCCCACGTTCCTATCTCAGTTTCAGCCCTGTTACCTGAACAGTTATTCCTTGTGTAGTCTCCCTATCTCTTGATTTATTCTATTCTTTAAACTTTAATACTGTCCTCAACATGGTATCTCTAAAATCCCGAGTCTGATTCTCTCGCACACCTACAAATGCTGCCTGGCTTATGCTATGTTCAATCTTTAAAGGCTGATGGTCTCCCCAAACACACCACACTATTCTTGGCTGCTGCCAATGCATGTGCTGTCTCCTTCCCCTGGACAACTCAGAAGGAAAGGGAAGTCTATAGAGAGGAAACACATGGAAGAAACATACTGATCCATTTACTTATTCTATTCACTCATTATACCATAACTACTGAAAATCTATCACATGCCAGATACCATTTCAGGTCTGGGAGTTTATTAGGCAATAAGGCGGAAAAGGTAACTCTTTTTGTGCTTCTTATACTCTTTTGAATTCTCCTATTACTCGGAGGACACAAATATGAAAACCAACATTCACAGCAGGGTAGATGGTTCACATCTAAAACAACTTCAATATTCTAGTGATCTATGCAAATATAGAAAAAGAAAAAGAAAGGATTGAGACTATGGGGAATTATAAAACTATAAACTATTTGACTTCATTGGACAACATAACCGAACCCCATTCAAGAGAGAAAAACAATGAAGGACATTACACACACACACACACACACACACACACACACACACACTGTGGCCTCTTTTTGCAATGAAGTAAAGAAATTATGCATTTCAGAGGTTTTAAAGACACTGGAGATACGTATAAAAGGCACTGAGTAGCCAAACTGCTGGTCACTGGTCTCAGACAAACATTTAGCACCAGTTGTGAGGGATAAAGAAGGGGCCTCCTAAAAGGGCATGAAGAGCTTTGCTGACGTACCCCATTAAGAAAACATTACTACTCAGGGCTCACTCATCAGTGTTAAGAGTACAGTGTAAAATGATGCTGGTTTTGTACCTTAACCTCACCTCATACCCCGGCTCTAACCTGGGATGAAAGGCTCGAGGCACTTCATAGCCACAGGGCTGGAAGTAAAGATTCTGTTACAAAGCAAGTGGTTATAGTCCCTTCTGACCACAAGGCATAATGCTCAGCAGGGGATGTGGAGGCAGACAGCCCTGGAATTGAAGTCTCACCAAAACTAATTGTGTGACCCTTGACAAGCTCTATCTGTATCTGCAGATAGGAATAGTAAAAGCTCTATCCCTACCTTTGACCAGCTGCGTAAAATGATCTTTTATAAGAATAAAATATGTATAATTTTTAGTGAGGATTATGTTGAGCCATATGAAATTTCCAATATAGTGTATACTATTTTACCTACAAAAAAAGTCAACTTCATATTGTTCAATCTTATATAACATCAGGACTAGAGCAGAGGTACAGTTAATATCTGTTCTTCTTGTTTTGTTCCTTGATCTCTCTTATAAGTCTTTTATGTCTGGATTGACACTCTCTTTAAACTTCATGTATCTTATGATCTAAGAACTAAAGTTAAAAGTTTTACATGTACAACAGATATTTTAATTAACCTGTTAAAGGTCATAAAAGGCCCTAAATAGGTGACTTAAATTATTACACCAGATTTTTATTTTTTTAATATTTCAATTTTTTTCTCTTATGTCAGATTTTTAAAACATAGTTTTCAAAATATCCCTGAATTTCAATGTGACTTAATAAGTGCTGGTGACAGCCTTCATCAGCAAATAAATAATAAATGTTTTAAGATTTATATAAGCACTGTTAATCAGACATGTCCCATTAAATAATAGTCATTACTTTTTTTTAAGATTTTATTTATTTATTTGGCAGACAGAGATCACAAGTAGGCAGAGAGGCAGGCGGGGCAGGGGGGCAGGAAGCAGGCTCCCCACTGAGCAGAGAGCCCGATGTGGGGCTCGATCCCAGGACCCTGGGATCATGACCTGAGCCGAAGGCAGAGGCTTTAACCCACTGAGCCACCCAGGTGCTCTAATAGTCATTACTTTCTTTAAAAAGATTTACTTATTTTAGAGAGAGAAAGCACGTGCGTGCATGGGTATGGAAGGGGCAGAGGGAGAGAATCTCAAGCAGACTCATTGCTGAGCCCTCAGGGGCTGAAGTAGGCAGGGCTCAATGTCAGGACCCATGAGATCATGACCTGAGTCCAAACGGAGTCACTTGCTTAACTGACTGAGTCACCCAGGTGCCCCAATAGTCACTGTTTTTTTTTTTTTTTTTGACAGAGAGAAATCACAAGTAGATGGAGAGGCAGGCAGAGAGAGAGAGAGAGAGAGAAGCAGGCTCCCTACTGAGCAGAGAGCCCGATGCGGGACTCGATCCCAGGACCCTGAGATCATGACCTGAGCCGAAGGAAGCGGCTTAACCCACTGAGCCACCGAGGTGCCCCAATAGTCACTGTTTTTTAAATAACATGTATCACTCTGAGAATTGGAAGGAAATCTCAGTTTTTACCCAACTTCTATTATCAGCCATTTTTATGTTAACTCAAATAGAAGTGAAAAATATTTAGGTCTTTGTACTACAGTGATTCAATTTACCTTCTGAATGCAATTTTAAACACCATGACTTCTGAAGAATACTAACAGTTACAAAATTAATTATAGAGTTGATAATGAATGCAAATTCATTTTATTTTTTCCTTTTCCTCTTGCTTGCTTTCTGCCATGAAACTCTAACTGTGAAAAAACTGCTCTGACATTCAACAACACTGGGAGAGCTGCTTCCCAATAGATGAAACTGAACTATAACTCCACTGCAACAGCATATCAAAACATGCCTAAAAGTTGAAATCATCTTCCTTTTTTTTTCCTATTAAGAATGTATCATCTAAAAAAAAAAAAAAGAATGTATCATCTATTATCATGAGAGTAAGCAATCCTTTTTTTTAATTCCTAAGAGGCCCTTCAAAAAAAGGGGAATGTATTGTTGACAGTATAAATTCATTTTTCTTGACAGAGTTACCATGTTTTCTTAAAAAAAAATTTTCATTTACCCCTTAGATACAATGCATTAGGGCTCCTGGGTGGCTCAGTAAGTGGCACATCTGACTCTTGGTTTGGCTCAGGTCTTGATCTCAGGGTCTTAGGATCTGGCCTCACATGGGGCTCTGAGTGCAGAGCAGTCTCTCCGTCCCTCCTGCTCTGCCCCTCCCCTCACATGAATGAATAAATAAAATCTTTTAAAAAAAAAGATACTATTCATTGACTATATAATCCTGAGTTACAACATCTAAGTGTTAATTTGCACTGCATATTACTTCGCAAACTGTTACGGAATACACATAGGGTACTATTATTAAAATACACTTACTTTTCACCAGGAGAGCCACAGGTAACATCAGTCAGCAGAGAAAAGGCAAAATTCTCTGTCACTTCAGTGAAGTGACTGAATCCCCTAGTGTCTTTACGCTTTGGGTTAATAAGAGCACAGAGAATCTCATAAAAAAGATTTCGATTTTCAATACTGAATGCTTGGCTTTTTCCTTCAACAGATATCTAGAAAAAAAAAATCAGTATAAAGAAATATCTTCAAAAATAAAACTGTTTAATGGTACATATGGTACAGTACATGTTCTTTATGAACAGTTATTAAAATTACCAAAATAAAGAAGAAATCTTGATGAATTTAAGAAAAATCAGCATCAAAATTATATTTCAAGTACACTTCCACTTTATTTTATTTATTTTATTTTTTTTAAAGATTTTATTTATTTATTTGACAGACATAGATCACAAGCAGCAGGGGGGTGGGGGGAAGGAAGCAGTCTCCCTGCCGAGCAGAGAGCCCGATGCGGGGCTCGATCCCAGGACCCCGGGATCATGACCTAAGCTGAAGACAGAGGCTTTAACCCTCTGAGCCACCCAGGTGTCCCATACTTCCACTTTAAAAAAAGCATAATCATTTATAAAGAAGAGTCATGACCAGCAAAATAATTTTTATTTAATAACTGGATAAAACCCCAGGTTTCTTGGATCACTTATTTTTAACTACAATAATTAACATCATGAATTAAAAGTAATTTCACTTTTATATCTATCCCAAAAATTCTTTCTCTTTTGTTCTACAACTTAGGAAGTAAATACAAGAATATTTGCCAACAATAGAAGAAAGATTATTCTTGTTTACCTGGCTTTCCAGGAACAGAAGCCACAATCTACCACTACATGTCTAATCATCAAATGAAAAAATCCTTTTCTAACCAAGAGTAGCCGGCTGCTCCCGGTACTCTTGTCTTTATCTGGAAGTATGAGCCTTCCTACCTTAAAGAACTAGATTATTTGTGTTTGCAGGACAAGAAGAGTAAGAGGAAAATGGCCTTCATGATTTATTTTGTTTTTCCTTGCTAGAATGACAGGGACCACATCTTTATTGTCTGACTAAGCATGGGTGCAAAGCCATTGATTTGTTATCCCACTATTCTTCTATACCTGAGATGTCCCTATAAATCCTTCAAAATCCAAATTAGTCATCACTTCCTCTGTGATTTCTATACTGTGCCCCACTTGCCAATATACATAATCTCTCTTTGTAACTTACACATACCTTTATTAATGAATCTTTGACAACACTGAAATGATTTGTCTGTTGTTCCTACCAGTTGAGCTCATTGAGGAAGTTGCCTATATTCTCCATATTATATTTAAAGCTTGTAATTTACACAGTGCCAAGCTAATAGCTGAACTCAAGATCTAAAAGAATATCCTTCTATAAGATAGTAAGGAAGAATGGAGAATACTGCGTAAAGAAAAGATGGCAAAAGATACAAAGTAAATTTATTTACTTACATGGCAATGAAACAAAGTAAAAAGTTAACAAAGTAAAAATTTAGCAAATAAAAGCTACAACAGAGAAAGGGAACAGCCCACAGATTCCCAAAACAATCAAACTGAAATGTTAAATGAAAAAAAAAAAAAAAAGCTCAGGAAATGCTCCCAGAACTCAGAGAAAATAAAACAGATAAATAAAACAAATCTATAAAATACAACAAGCATATAACAGGGCTGGTAGAAGCAAAAAGAGAGAGAGAGAGAGAGAAAGGCCACAGTTCCTTGATAAGCTAAAGAAACAGTCATGTCTAAAAATGCAGAGCTTGCTTTATACTCAAAAAAGAAACACCACCAGATGCATCTGGGTGATTTTTAAACATTATTTCAAGTGTTTAAAAAAAAAATCCTACCAGAAACCATATAGAAAAAGAAAAATTAGTAACTGAGAAACAAAAATTCATTCTGACATCAGACTTTTTTGTAAATGAGATACCAGACGTCAACAGAGCGAAACATACAGTTTTAAGAATAAAAAGCTTAGCGAAATAAGTCAAGCAGAGAAAGACAACTATCATATGATCTCCCTGATATGAGGAAGTGGTGATACAACATGGAGGCTTAAGTGGGTAGAAGAAGAATAAATGAAACAAGATGGGATTGGGAGGGAGACAAACCATAAGTGACTCTTAATCTCACAAAACAAACTGAGGGTTGCCGGGGGGAGGGGGTTTGGGAGAAGAAGGGGTGGGATTATGGACATTGGGGAGGGTATGTGATTTGGTGAGTGCTGTGAAGTGTGTAAACCTGGTGATTCACAGACCTGTACCCCTGGGGATAAAAATATATGTTTATAAAAAATAAAAAATTAAAAAAAAAAAGAATAAAAAGCTGTCATCTAAGGTTTTTAGAACCACCCAACCTTCCATTCATATTTAAGGGAAACACAAAGTTTCCTTTAGTAAAACACACAAAAAATAAAGCAAAAAGGCCATCTATAAAAAACTCCTGGTTTGTATGGGTCCTGATTTCAGCATGTTATCCTAACTTCTCTGGTGTTCACAATAATCCTACCAAAGAGGTGCTACTATTCCTTTGTTTTATTTCCAGACAAGGAAACTGAGGCAAAAAGAAGATGCCTAACTTGTCTGAGGTCATGAACATGGTGAATGGTGAAGTCCAGGAGGCACATGTTACAGCCTCCCTGATGGGACTCAAGACACTCCCTCAACTTGCTTGTCCTAAACTAAAAACACAGACTGAGACGACAGTTAGTTGTCAAGTCAGTCAAAATTATTGCAAGCATGAAATACAAAACCAGAAAAGAAAAAATCGAGATAAGTGTCAATCACTATTAGTATGGTTATAAAACATACCAAATGTAAAAATTAATTCTTGAAAAAAAACTGGTATTAAAAAGTATAGGATGAAATATTCTGACTGTAAAAGGCCATTTTACATAAACAACAATAAAAAACACCCAAACTGAAATACAAATCAAAACCACAATGAGATACCACCTCACACTAGTCAGAATGGCTAAAATTAACAAGTCAGGAAATGACAGATGCTGGCAAGAATGCGGAGAAAGGGGAACCCTCCTACACTGTTGGTGGGAATGCAAGCTGGTGCAACCACTCTGGAAAACAGCATGGAGATCCCTCAAAAAGTTGAAAATAGAGCTACCCTACAACCCAGCAATTGCACTACTGGGTATTTACCTTAAAGACACAAACGTAGTGATCCAAAGGGGCATGTGCACCTGAATGTTTATAGCAGCAATGTCCACAATAGCCAAACTATGGAAAGAACATAGATGTCCATCAACAGATGAATGGATCAAGAAGAGGCAGTGTATATATATATATGTATATACATATATATATAATGGAATACTATGCGGCCATCAAAAGAAATGAAATATTGCCATTTGCAACGACATGGATGGAACTAGAGGGTATTATGTTTAGCGAAATGAGTCAGTTGGAGAAAGACAACTATCATGTGATCTCCCTGATATGAGGAAGTGGAAATGCAACATTGGGGGGTTAGGGGGTAGGAAAGGAATAAATGAAACAAGATGGGATCAGGAGGGAGATAAACCATAAGAGACTCTTAATCTCACAAAACAAACTTGAGGGTTGTCAGGGAGATGGGGGTAGGGAGAAGGTGGTTGGGTTATGGACATTGGGGAGGGTATGTGCTATGGTGAATGCTGTGAAGTGTGTAAACCTTGTGATTCACAGACCTGTACTGCTGAGGCTAATAAAACATTATATGTTCATAAAAATAAATAAATAAATAAATAAATAAATAAATAATATTAAATACAACAACAACAAAAACCCACCCAAATTATTCAAGTTGATTTACAAAAAAGTAGAAAACCTGAATGAAGCATGGGGAAAGGTTTTAAAACTGCCAGGAGAAAAAATAAAAAGAACTTTGTTAGGGGTGGGGGAACCATCAAACTTTCATAGAACAAATTATTCCTGTGCTCATTCAATTGTTCCAGAACACAAAACTAGAGGCAATGCTGTTCTGATTCATGTTCTACAAGTTTCAATCATCTGGAAACCAAAACCCAGAGAAATCTAAAATTTGTATATCAAACCCAGCAGTCTTAAGAGACTGATACTATTGTTAAGGTGACCAACAGAATTTTAAATTATTTTCATTGTACTATGCATAGGAAAATCAAGGGATAGACTATTAGGTCATAGCAAAAATTTTCCCAAGGTCACAGCTGGATTTTATCCAGAAAATCTTTAGAGTGAATTATTTAAAGCTGTTGCTCTTTTCAGCACAGTATTTGCTTCTTCTAAACATAAATAAGTAGTCCTTTCTGATGAGTATAACAATATCTAAGATTTATTAAGTTCTTCATATAAAAACACATAGAGAGCAGATTCTATTTTTATGAAGTTAGAATGTAGGGGGAAAAAACTTACAAATATGAAACAATGTCACTCAAAATACAAGACCTTAGAGAATGAAGTTCAATCTAGTACTTGAAGTCCTATTCTACGCTCTTGGATTTGAGGCTACCTTAGAGGTTTATATGAATGAAGTATGGATGGACTATATGAATACTTGCCAGGTAAAAGCACAGGTGACTCTATTTAAATATCAGATAAACAACCAATAGTTGTTTGATACATGTATATCCCAAACACTACACCAGCATCACCTTGTTTTAATCACTGTAAGTTCATAATATATTTTTCATATTTAGTGTGGTTTGGTCTCTACCATTTTTCTTCTTTTTCATAAAGTTTCTGTCCATTCTCTCATGTATATTCTTCCAAGTCAATAATGGCAGGTTAAAAAATAAAACAAAAGGGGCACCTGGGTGGCTCAGTGGGTTAAAGCCTCTGCCTTGGCTCAGGTCATGATCCCAGAGTCCTGGGATCGAGCCACATATCGGGCTCTCAGCTCTGCAGAGAGCCTGCTTCCCCCTCTCTCTCTGTCTACCTCTGCCTACTTGTGATCTCTGTCTGTCAAATAAATAAATAAAATCTTAAAAAAAAAAAAAAGACTCTCCCTCTGCCCCTTCCCTTCTCTCTCTTTCAAAGAAATAAATAAATCTTTAAAAAATATAAATAATAAAAATTTAAAAATAAAACAAAAAACCAAAATAATTTACTGCTGCTTTGATAGGGATTATGTTGCATTTACAGGTTAATTTACAGAAAACTGTTGTCCTTATGATATTGAATCCTTCTGTTGTGGGACAAGGCAAAGATTTCTATTTACTCGAGTGTTTCATGTTATTCAGTAAAATTTTTCAGTTTTCTTTATATATTATTACATAGATTATATAAAATATATTATAAAATGTA
Organism: Mustela putorius furo; assembly: GCF_011764305.1. Classification (NCBI taxonomy): domain Eukaryota; kingdom Metazoa; phylum Chordata; class Mammalia; order Carnivora; family Mustelidae; genus Mustela; species Mustela putorius. The sequence continues at coordinate 12,871,749 of NW_025422471.1, forward strand.
TTAAATTATTAAGTCAGTTACCCAAATAACCAGAATTCAGTAATGACACACACATAAAAATTGAATTTGAGAAGACAATATGACACAACATTAAAAAAATTTTAGTAACAATAACATGATTTGAAAATAATCATGTTTGCTAAAGGTTACTCAAAAAAGTTAATTATATTTTTCCATATGAGTTTCTTAATAATTCAGTTTCATTATTCATGACAGATACAATGAAAACCAATCAAGATATACTACTTGACAACACTTGTTAAAGAAATGTTGATTCTAGACCAATAATATGTAGCTCTCTTATATAACTCATTGGCAGGTGGGGGGAAAGGAGCAGAATGTCCTTATCTTCCCTAAATCATATGAAAAAAATGTTTTGTTTTCTAAAATGTAGCCACTGTGCATTCTTTCCATCTTCTTGGCCAAAATCAACTTGTTACTGTCCTATGCCATTTCATCATTAGGAAGTTTAAGTAACAATATTTCCCATAGTGAATTCTTATCACTAGAACTTTCTCTGCATGAAATAGCAGTCATTTCTCTCTCTCTCTCTCTCTCTTTTTTTTTTTAACAAGCTATTTGGCAGGGCCTCCTCTCCTTGCTAGTGTGCTTTATAATTTGCTTTTCTATCCTCCAGGAGTCACATTTTAAGAGACAGCATGAGGAGTAAAATAGGCATGATAATCTAAACTCCATTGTTAGCATTTTAAGTATTTAAAGGGTCACCATGTAAAAATACAGTATTTATAGATTCACATGTATATATTCAAGGCTTTTCATACTTACATATAAATATGTTGGTAAGAAATATCTTGATTAAAAAGCCTCAAATAAATACCCATAAGAATCTTTTCCTTTAATAATGATTCTTTTCAGGGGCGCCTGAATGGCTCAGTGGGTTAAAGCCTCTGCCTTCCGCTCAGGTCATGATCCCGGGGTCATGGGATCGGGCCCTGCATCGGGCTCTCTGCTCGGCAGGGAGCCTGCTTCCCTCTCTCTCTCTCTCTCTCTGCCTGCCTGCCTGCCTGCTTGTGATCTCTGTCTGTCAAATAAATAAAAAAAATCTTTTAAAAAAATGATTCTTTTCAGATCTCTTCTTTTATTGACATTTTTAGGATTTTATATCTCCATTTAATTTAATCATTTGCAGAAATATAAATAAATAAATGGGTTAAAAATAAAACCGGGTTGATCTAACTCCACACCATTTGAATGCCTGAAATCATCTGGTCATTTCTTATTTCTCCTCACTGAGGGAGAAGCAGGAGGGGCAGCGACTAAGGAAAGGGCAGGAGTACCTGTTCCATGGAAGACTCAAAAACTGAGATGCAATCTCAACAGAGATTCATCCATTTTCTGGAGAACCAGAAAGAGCTTTTAGCTTCTGACATCTGATGCCCCTTGTCAGACACTGGGCTGTCTTTATTGATGCTGTAGATTACTGATCACTCTCCAGATTTAAGACTGGGGTTCACAGATAGACATCAGTCACTTCCAAGCCAAAGTACAGTGTCAGCTATGATCAATTCCACTCTTATGGTCAGAAGCTTAACCCTATCATAATGTCATGATGACTGACATGGTAACTATTTTAATATTTTAATATATGAAATTTTACTCACCCAGCTGCTACTGCTTACAAGGGCTTCTTACCTTATCTATTAAATGCATCACGGCACTGAGCTGTTCATCTGTGTTCTCTGTGGCCACTTTCATGCTGATGCTGTGGAGTACTCTGTTAAGAATGTCCCCATCCAGGGGCTGCTGTAACTGATCCGCAAGTCCCCAGAAGGACTGCGAATCCGCATCAGAGACGAGAGTGATGTTAGCAGTCCCATACATTTGATCAATTCTGGCCCCACCTTTGGGGTCGAAAAGCACAATCTGGAAGCGTTTAGGAAATGGATTTAAAGACCCTATCTCTGGCGTTAGGATGACATCCAATATGGCATTACTCTGGCCTGGTTCAAAGACCAGCATCCCTTCAGTTCTCACAAAATCCTTCCCGGAAAGAGCTGGAGAGATCAGAGTACGGCCCACTGTTTCAGCGCTCCTCAACTCCTAGAAATTAAACAGCACCATGGAAGTGAAACTGTAACACCTCTTATTTTCTCCTGAACAAATTCCTACTTCTCAAACACATCCTATTTCTCTTAAACTGATGGGCTACAGCACCATGAACACTAAAACATGGGGTTTTATATTTCTGAGATAAATCAGAGAAATAAATACACATCACAGTGATGATGTTAGGAAAGACAGATGCCTTAGGACAGAGGATGGGGATGAGAAAAAAAATGGCATTACTGCCTCGCAGAAGTTCTGCAACTGTGAACATGCTGTAAACACTGCTCTAGACAACACAGGCTGCATAACAGCAGGCAATATAGAGGGAAAGAAGGAGTATTTATGTTTTCATTCTCACCTACAAAGTTTGGGAAGGTGGGAGTTTGGAGGAGTAAAAAGAAGGAAGAGAGGAAGCAGGAGGAAGCAGAAGAAACTGGTATCCTGGTGGTTACACATTAGTTGTGAAAATACCTTAAAGAATAAGGTTCTGGCCATATAGACTTGTGAATTTCTTCAAACCGTGGTTATTGAAATGGATTTTGTCTTTTTGTTTGTTTTTTAAGTGAAGCATGGGAACGTAGTCAAGAAAGAACAAAAGAGGCGTGCCTGGGTGGTGCAGTCAGCTGAGTGTCTGACTCTTGGTTTCAGCCCAGGTTGTAAGCTCAGGATGGTGGGATCAAGGCCTTCAAGTTCTATGCTCAGCACAGGGTCTACTTGGGACTCTCTTTCCACTCTCTCTGTCCCTCCCATTGAGCATGTGCACTTGCATTCCCTCTCTTTCTTTAAAATAAATAAATAAATCTTTTCTTAAAAAAGAGCAAAGGCAATATACATTTATTTACTACTGAGCCAACAGATTATCTGTTGAATAGATAGATATATCTATATTAAACTCCTAGTATGTGCCAGGGGGGTAATACTGTGGCTATAGATGTGAACATCAGAATGTCTACATTCATGGAACCTCTGTATCAGAAGATACAGGTAGTGCAAAAGTTACAGAATTAATGATGTAATATTACACAAAGATGAATTTCTGAAGAAAAATAAGACTATGTAAGGCAATATAGGGTGATGGTAAGGGTACTGTTTTAATACTGCTGGTCACAGAAGCTCCTGCTGTGATATTTGAGCAGAGACTTTAGTGATGGAAACAGACCATATAAGGATCTGGGGGAAAATATTCTAGGCAGAAGGAAGAGCAATTACAGAAGCCCTGAAATGGGAATCATCTTAGAATATTAGAGGAAGAACCAGAAGGTCAGCCTGATTAGAAGAAGGATGAAGGTATCAGAAGCTGACATCAGAGAGGTAGGCAGGGTCAGACCATATACATTCATCATATAAAGCATGGCAGGAAGACACTGGAGAATTCCAGCAGGAGAATAACACATTTTATTTCAGATCTTCATGAGTGTTCTGGCTAGAGCAAGGAATGAGCATAGGCCCAGGGAGAAGAGATAGGACATTTTTGTATTACTTCATGCAAAACACAGTGGTAGCATGGAATAAGGTTGTAGGAGTGGAAGAGTAAGAGGTGCTCTGAGTGGAAATATATAATGAACTAGAGTCGGTAGGACCTTCTCGTTAATTCAATGCTGGGTGGAGAAGAAGAGGAGAACAGGGATAACTCTTTGCCTAAGTGAATGATGGGAAACAGGGAAACACTGTTATGGGAGAAATCAAGAGTTCTTTATTATTCACAGTAAGCGTGGAATGCCTTTTAGACATTCAAATAAAGATGTCAAGTATGTGCAATCAAATATAAGTTGAGATCATGGGTGGTAATGAGGTTAGCAGTAAAAACCACAGGAGTTCTCATTTTGTAGATGATATTTAAAGAAAACAGATTTGGGTGGCCTAGCCTGGAGAAAGAATCTAGGTGGCCCCCAATATTGGCTGGTCAGGAATACTTCAGGCCACAGAAAGGAGCTGCCAGTGAGGGAAGGGTAAAGAATAGGAAAAAGCAGTGTTCCAGATGCCCAAGAGAAGAGCATGCTTCTGGAAGGAAGTGATCATTTTTGTCAAAAAATGAAAAGTGGATGGAGATAAGCATTTTCAAGAGCATTTGCAGCACAGTGGTAGGAAAACAAAACAAAACAAAACAAAACAAAGCTTCCCTGAAGGAAACAACACAAAAGCAGACTGACTTCAGAATGGATACAGTATCCACTGGAATACCATGTTACACACATCAACATGGGTATTCCTTAAAATCATGCTGAGCACAAGAAGCACACCATAAAACAATCCGCTGGAAGAATCTCAAGTGCATAGTTTCCTAAAGAGGTAAAACTAAACAGCACATGGTAGGTGATAAAACTATAAATAAAAGCAAGGGAATAATTCAGCATGAAATTCAGGGTGGAGGTTATCTGCAAGAAGTGGAGAGGTTATCTTACAAGAGAAGCAGAACAGTATCAGAGAAGGGTTCACCGCGGCCAGTTCTAGGATTCCGGTAAAGCCGGATTACTTAAACCAGATGGTAGTGATTTTGTGACTATAAACTGCATATCTATATACTGATCTGATATCTATATACATGTATATGTATCTATTACATGTATATGTATCTATTACATGTATCTGTTAAAGGTGTGTATATATATATATATATATATATATATATATGTACACACACACACACACATAGAAATCTGATAGAACTTATTTCACAATTCACTTTTAAAGGGAATGGAATAATCAAAATGTTCTTGCGTTTATAAAGCACATAATTAACATAAAAAGCATTATGCAATTTAAAAGCAATGACAAAAATCAAGATAGCTATATCCTCTGAATAGCATAGGTAATGGGAGAAGAAGAAGAAAAGTCATACTCTTTCTTGAACTTGTGTGCTTTGGGCTATAGGATAAGCATACATAAATAAAAGTACTTGGAACTGGCTTTCAAATATGGCTTATGTATAGGCCTATTTAAAGATAACTAGAGTCAGTTATATTTTTACTATCTCAAATCTTCGTATCCCTTTATGTCACAAATACACAGATACAAGGGAATTTATGTTAAGACTATAGTATTTATGTACTAGGAATGGTAACCTGTCAAAGGGTATGTATGCTACAGCTCCTGTTTTAACTATATTATTATAATCTACTTAAAGTAAAGTGAAAATTGATATCTTTGTAACAGAATAGTAACTTGGTCCATAATTACTTCCTCATTCCTGGCAGCTACAAGAAAAGGGAATTTTGCATCTTTGTCTTCCAGTAATATGCCCAGCATTCAGAGGGAGAAAATGCGCTGGCAATGAAGAAACAGGAAAATAAATTAATACCAGAGAGGTGAGAGTTTCATTTCTATTTTTCAATTAATTTTTTTAAATTTTGAGATAATTATAGATTCACATGCAGTTAAAAGACATAATAGAGAGTGATCTCCTGCACCCTTTATTCAATAGCAGTCCTTGGTAATATCTTACAGAACTAAAAGATATTATCTTTTATCTGGGATAACCGGGATATTCACATCGATAAAGTCAACATACAGAACACTTTCATCACCACAGGGACCCTTCATGTTGATTTTTATAGTGTTATAAAAATGGTATGAGTTACATGCTAGTGACAGCATGTGTTTTTCAAGGAATCATTTATGACGAATCTAGAAAGACTGTAAGTAACTCTGATAGAGATACTAGCATTTAGATTCTTATTATGGCGACCTGAATCTCACTCTCATTTGAGTGCATGAACTAGTTGATAATGTGCCTCAAATCTCTTTATCCTCTCTCCTTCATCTCCAGTGCCCCTTCTTCCCCTCTACAAAGTAGTGAGCATATGATGATATGGATTTCATGGGAGAAGAAGAATGAAGCATGTATTTTATCCCATTTCTCTTCCTATCTTCAAAGCTCAAAAGAAAAAAAAAATATGAGAATCTCCCACTATGAATCAAAATACCTCTCTTCGGCTTCATAACACTCACTTCAAGGCTATTGAGAATGGAGTATTTTTCTAGAGTCTCATATAATAGAGAGTTTTACCTTCTTATTTTCCAAGCTGTGGACTGTCACAAAGACCAGCTTTTCTGCCTGGCAAGCTTCCAGACAGTTCACTATGCACAGCTTTGGTTCAAATCTCTATGCTGTTAATACAACAGCAACCACCTTTGAAACCTAGAGGCCTAAAGAGTCTCCAGGGTTGGAATCTTGAGAGAGGGGGAATGGCAGCATTGACCAGAATGGTGGTTTCCAAACTGTGGATTTCTTTGAGTTAGATGAGTCAAGGGAAAAAAGGCGGGGTAGAGAGCTAAAGTGGGCATGCTCTAATCCCCACAAATGTGTTTTAAGCAGAGTAGATACATACTTTTGTGTTAATATAATATTAGAGTATGGCTGCTAAAACAAAGTTTAAAAAATAATGCTAGAAATGTTGATGGCGTTATCTGGACCAAGTCCAGGGTCCGGTCACTTAGTGTTACACAGTATTGCTCTTCTGAGTCCCTGGTTACTCACCTACTCTCTTGCTTCCCCAAGATCCCCTAACAGGAAGGATGTGAAAAATGGCAGGGAGACCTCATGAAATCAGGGATTTAAAGAACCCTAAAGATCAATTAGCATGTAATGTTTTGGAGAAGGAGATTTTCAACCAGTTCAGATACAGAACATAACAAAGATTCTTAACTTTTTGTTTCTGGGTTTTCAAAGTTACATTCTGGAAAAATTTTAGCTCCCTAAAGATTTTATAGAACGGATTCATATAAAAACACTTTGCATTGTATTATCACCTTTTTCAAAAAAAAAGAAATACAAGACTATCACCTTAAAACATGACCAAAGTTAAACAACTGAACTGTTTCAAGAATAAAGTTTAATGTAATAAACACAGGGTGAATTATGATAGTATCATGAGAAAATCATGTTATCAAATATTCTTTCTTATTATATGAGCTACAGGTAAAGAAGAAAACCCTAATCTAGATATTCCATGCTCACCTGGGTACTGAAGTTAACAGACATCATCAGTCCTGTCCCAGAATCTCTGGCCACCTGCAAAGTGATTAAAGTGGCCTTCCTATGAGCCACTGGCAGCCGAGAACCCACAGAAAAATACACGAGGCTTGGAGGTTCGTCACTCTGTAAGAATTTAATCGGTGCAAATCTGGCACTATTGTTTATTGCTGCTCCAGCACTTACTTCATACAGTTCCACAAAAAAGGGCCTTTCAACGTGAGGTATCTGACAAGTAGAAAATGAGACAAGAAGGATGATTACCAATGTTCCTATTTTTATCTAACTCTGACATTAAGAAATAATTTTATTTATATACATAATTATAAAAATAAATACACATCTGGAGATACATTCCATATAATCACAGGATTAAGTTCTTATGTTAGATTACCACAGGGCTTATTTTTTCAGATTTTCTTGAAGAAACACCTTTACTCTCTCCAGGTAAGTGCCTTACTAGAAAATCGGCGTCAGGAGACAAACTTTGTGTACTTCAATATGCAAAGAGATAAATAAAACCTATCAATACAATGAAATGTTATTTAGAAGTTAAAAGGAATGGGACACCTGGGTGGCTCTGTTGGTTAAGTGACTGCCTTCGGCTCAGGTCATAATCCTGGAGTCCTGGGATCGAGTCCCATATCGGGCTCCCTGCTCGGCAGGGAGTCTGCTTCTCCCTCTGACCCTCCCACTTCTCATGTTCATTCTCTCTCTAATATAAATAAATACAATCTTTAAAAAAAAAAAAAAAGAAGTTAAAAGGAATGAACCATTTCAGTGCTTTTCACTGTGGATGGATCTGAAAACATGCTAATGAGTAAAAAGAATCAAGATGCATAATGATGTATATAGCACAATACAATAAATGTAAAGTTTAAAATTAGAGCTTACTACATAATGTTAATAGAGACACATTTATGTAAAGATTTAACAACAATATTGGCTCCTACTTATGGAATGAATAACTCATGGGAATAGAAGGCACAGCACAGGGAATATAGTCAATGGTACTGTGATGGTGTTGTCTGGTAACAGATGGTAGCTACACTTGTGAGCATGGTGTAATGTATGGAAACGTTGAATGACTATGTGGTATACCTGAAATTAATGTAACATTGTGTGTCAACCATACTCAAATAAAAAAATTAAAATAAAATAACAATTGACAAAATGACAAAAATAAAAAAAAAAAAACCCTCAAAATATCACTGACAGCAGTTGGCCTGGGTTGGCTTGGGGTTAGGGCAGGATATGGAGTTGGAGAAAGATGCTGAGAATAGGGGAGAAAGAGAGCTCCAACTTTGTAAGATTTAATTTTTATTTTTATTTTTAAAGGATTACACAGATATATGAACAAATAGTGATAATAGTCAATTCTGTAATTTTATGTATTTTTCAAAATTTCCCCCAATTCAGTATCAAATAAGACTAAATTTAGTCTGCTGGTTATAGTTTGTCATGTTTCATATCAGTTCTTTCTTAACAATCTCAAAAAATTATTCTCTAAAGCCTGAATTAAATTTGTAACATAGTGTTACCTGTCTTTACTTATTCACTCTTACACAGTAACATAAAAATCTTAGCTTTCTGGCATAACTCAAAAAAACTAAGCTGATATATTTTTCAACTGTGTGTGTCATTGTCTAGTTTGATATAATGCATTACTTTTACCTATTAGGGGCCTTATTCATCATTTGTTTTGTGATCATTTTAAGGAGAATCATTATGTCATGAAATAATATAACACACTTTAATAAAATCCAAGAACTAAGTCAAATCTTAGCCATACAGCAAATGAACTTAACCTCATTTTATTATCTGAAGAAATATATTCAGCTTCCCCATGGCACATATCATTCTTTACCTGATCAACTGTCAGTAGTATTGAAATGTGGAGATAATAGTATTCGTCTCATTTTTGAGAAACCAAATTTGGCAATTACAATAAACTAAAATACTAGGAAAGTATGGGTAACTAATTCAAGAATTATTATTCCCTAATGTCCGAGTTAGCTTGAAATCACAACAATTTCATGTAACTAAGGATGTCAGCATAGTATGCTCCAACACAGACTCCTGCCTTTTTTTCCCTAGTGAAATATTTCTTCGCTTTTTGATGATGATTACAATGGTTATTACAACAACGTAGGGTCAAAAGAATAAGTTATAATCTAAGTAAAGTACTATCTAAAACTGAATAACCTGCAGATAGGTGCCAACACATAATTAGACTAGAAACAAATGAATCTTCCAGTCTTATAACAAAAATACTCTATTCAAACAAGATGCCTGAATTATACTGGGAAACCAAAACTCACAGATCATATTTACACCTCCCTAAACTTAAACGTGACTTGGAGACCTCACAAGAACCTATTTCATGTGTAACGGCCCTAAGTTCCTTTCCTAGTTAGGTCAGAAGCCTTCCAGGGTGAGCTTTTGTTCAACTAGTATAAAATTATTTTTCACGATCCCAGATCTGCTTGGAAGTAGACAAAGTAATAATAAAATAATATCTTGCTTATTTACATATTTCTTCAAATATTTGCAACAATAAATGTTTAAATAACCTGTTTACTTTAAACGGATTTTATGGGTGAGGAAATGCCTCCTAAATTAATTCACTATCATCTTTACACATTTTGCTAGTATAGAACCAATCCATAAAGCAGCAGGGAAAGGGGAAATGGTCTGGAATTCAAAAGACAAGTTTAGGGGAGGAGTCAAGATGGCGGAGAAGTAGCAGGCTGAGACTGCTTCAGCTAGCCGGAGATCAGCTAGATAGCTTATCTAAAGATTGCAAACACCTGAAAATCCATCGGCAGATCGAAGAGAAGAAGAACAGCAATTCTGGAAACAGAAAAACAACCACTTTCTGAAAGGTAGGACCGGCGGAGAAGTGAATCCAAAGCGACGGGAAGATAGACCCCGGGGGGAGGGGCCGGCTCCCGGCAAGCGGCGGAGCAACCGCGCACAAAATCAGGACTTTTAAAAGTCTGTTCCGCTGAGGGACATCGCTCCAGAGGCTAAACCGGGGCGAAGCCCACGCGGGGTCAGCGTGGCCTCAGGTCCCGCAGGGTCACTGAAGGATCGGGGGTGTCTGAGTGTCGCAGAGCTTGCGGGTATTGGAACGGGAAAGCCGGCTACAGAGACAGAGCTGACAGTAAGCTCGCAGCTCCGTGTTACCTTGAACCGGTCGCAGGCTCGGTGAGCTCGGAGCGCGGCCGGAGGTCAGGCAGACGGGAGTAACTGGGCGCTGTTCTCTGAGCGCGCACTGAGGAGTGGGGCCCTGGGCTCTCGGCTCCTCCGGGCCGGAGACCAGGAGGCCGCCATTTGTATTCCCGTCCTCCGGAACTCTACGGAAAGCGCTCAGGGAACAAAAGCTCCTGAAAGCAAACCCGAGCGGATTACTCACCCCGGCCCCGGGTAAGGGCGGTGTAATTCCGCCTGGGGCAAAGACACTTGAGAATCACTACAACAGGCCCCTCCCCCAGAAGATCAACAAGAAATCCAGCCTAGACCAAGTTCACCTACCAAGGAGTGCGGTTTCAATACCAAGGAGAGCAGCAGAATTCCAGAGGAGGAGAAAGCCAAGCACGGAACTCATGGCTTTTTTCCTGTGATTTTTTTTTTAGTCTTGCAGTTAATTTAATTTTTTCTTTTTCATTTTTTTTTTATCGCCTTCGGGTAAAATTTTTTTTTTTAACTGTTACCTTTTTCTTTTTTAACGATTTTTTACTAGTTTATCTAATATATATATATTTTTTACATTTTTCTTAGGTGTTTTCTTTTTTTAAAAATTCTTTTCTTTTCTTTTCTTTTTTGTTTCTTTTTCTTTTCTTTTTGTTTTTTTCTTTCTTTCTTCCTTTTTGAACCTCTTTTTATCCCCTTTCTCCCCACTCACGATTTTGGATCTCTTCTAATTTGGTTAAAGCATATTTTCCTGGGGTTGTTGCCACCCTTTTAGTATTTTACTTGCCCCTTCATTTACTCTTATCTGGACAAAATGACAAGACGTAAAAATTCAACACAAAAAAAAGAACAAGAGGCAGTACCGAAGGCTAGGGACCTAATCAATACAGACATCGGTAATATGTCAGATCTAGAGTTCAGAATGACAATTCTCAAGGTTCTAGCCGGGCTCGAAAAAGGCATGGAAGATATTAGAGAAACCCTCTCGAGAGATATAAAAGCCCTTTCTGGAGAAATTAAAGAACTAAAATCTAACCAAGGTGAAATCAAAAAAGCTATTAATGAGGTGCAATCAAAAATGGAGGCTCTAACTGCTAGGATAAATGAGGCAGAAGAAAGAATTAGTGATATAGAAGACCAAATGACAGAGAATAAAGAAGCTGAGCAAAAGAGGGACAAACAGCTACTGGACCACGAGGGGAGAATTCGAGAGATAAGTGACACCATAAGACGAAACAACATTAGAATAATTGGGATTCCAGAAGAAGAAGAAAGTGAGAGGGGAGCAGAAGGTATACTGGAGAGAATTATTGGGGAGAATTTCCCCAATATGGCAAAGGGAACGAGCATCAAAATTCAGGAGGTTCAGAGAATGCCCCTCAAAATCAATAAGAATAGGCCCACACCCCGTCACCTAATAGTAAAATTTACAAGTCTCAATGACAAAGAGAAAATCCTGAAAGCAGCCCGGGAAAGAAGTCTGTAACATACAATGGTAAAAATATTAGATTGGCAGCTGACTTATCCACAGAGACCTGGCAGGCCAGAAAGAGCTGGCATGATATTTTCAGAGCACTAAACGAGAAAAACATGCAGCCAAGAATACTATATCCAGCTAGGCTATCATTGAAAATAGAAGGAGAGATTAAAAGCTTCCAGGACAAACAACAACTGAAAGAATTTGCAAATACCAAACCAGCTCTACAGGAAATATTGAAAGGGGTCCTCTAAGCAAAGAGAGAGCCTACAAGTGGTAGATCAGAAAGGAACAGAGACCATATACAGTAACAGTCACCTTACAGGCAATACAATGGCACTAAATTCATATCTCTCAATAGTTACCCTGAATGTGAATGGGCTAAATGCCCCTGTCAAAAGACACAGGGTATCAGAATGGATAAAAAAACAAAACCCATCTATATGTTGCCTCCAAGAAACACATTTTAAGCCCGAAGACACCTCCAGATTTAAAGTGAGGGGGTGGAAAAGAATTTACCATGCTAATGGACATCAGAAGAAAGCAGGAGTGGCAATCCTTATATCAGATCAATTAGATTTTAAGCCAAAGACTATAATAAGAGATGAGGAAGGACACTATATCATACTCAAAGGGTCTGTCCAACAAGAAGATTTAACAATTTTAAATATCTATGCCCCCAATGTGGGAGCAGCCAACTATATAAACCAATTAATAACAAAATCAAAGAAACACATCAACAATAATACAATGATAGTAGGGGACTTTAAAACACTCCCCTCACTGAAATGGACAGGTCATCCAAGCAAAAGATCAGCAAGGAAATAAAGGCCTTAAATGACACACTGGACCAGATGGACATCACAGATATATTCAGAACATTTCATCCCAAAGCAACAGAATACACATTCTTCTCTAGTGCACATGGAACATTCTCCAGAATAGATCACATCCTCGGTCCTAAATCAGGACTCAACCGGTATCAAAAGATTGGGATCATTCCCTGCATATTTTCAGACCACAATGCTCTAAAGCTAGAACTCAACCACAAAAGGAAGTTTGGAACGAACCCAAATACATGGAGACTAAACAGTATCCTTCTAAAGAATGAATGGGTCAACCGGGAAATTAAAGAAGAATTGAAAAAAATCATGGAAACAAATGATAATGAAAATACAACGGTTCAAAATCTGTGGGACACAACAAAGGCAGTCCTGAGAGGAAAATATATAGCGGTACAAGCCTTTCTCAAGAAACAAGAAAGGTCTCAGGTACACAACCTAACCCTACACCTAAAGGAGCTGGAGAAAGAACAAGAAAGAAACCCTAAGGGGCGCCTGGGTGGCTCAGTGGGTTAAGCCGCTGCCTTCGGCTCAGGTCATGATCTCAGGGTCCTGGGATCGAGTCCCGCATCAGGCTCTCTGCTCAGCAGGGAGCCTGCTTCCTCCTCTCTCTCTCTGCCTGCCTCTCTGCCTACTTGTGATCTCTCTCTGTCGAATAAATAAATAAAATCTTTAAAAAAAAAAAAAAAAAAAAAAAGAAAGAAACCCTAAGCCCAGCAGGAGAAGAGAAATCATAAAGATCAGAGCAGAAATCAATGAAATAGAAACCAAAAAAACAATAGAACAAATCAACGAAACTAGGAGCTGGTTCTTTGAAAGAATTAATAAAATTGATAAACCCCTGGCCAGACTTATCAAAAAGAAAAGAGAAAGGACCCAAATAAATAAAATCATGAATGAAAGAGGAGAGATCACAACTAACACCAAAGAAATACAAACTATTATAAGAACATACTATGAGCAACTCTACGGCAATAAATTTGACAATCTGGAAGAAATGGATGCATTCCTAGAAACATATAAACTACCACAACTGAACCAGGAAGAAATAGAAAGCCTGAACAGACCCATAACCAGTAAGGAGATTGAAACAGTCATTCAAAATCTCCAAACAAACAAAAGCCCAGGGCCAGACGGCTTCCCGGGGGAATTCTACCAAACATTTAAAGAAGAACTAATTCCTATTCTCTCCTGAAACTGTTCCAAAAAATAGAAATGGAAGAAAACTTCCAAACTCATTTTATGAGGCCAGCATCACCTTGATCCCAAAAACCAGACAAGGATCCCACCAAAAAAGAGAGCTATAGACCGATATCCTTGATGAACACAGATGCGAAAATACTCAACAAAATACTAGCCAATAGGATTCAACAGTACATTAAAAAGATTATTCACCACGACCAAGTGGGATTTATTCCAGGGCTGCAAGGTTGGTTCAACATCCGCAAATCAGTCAATGTGATACAACACATCAATAAAAGAAAGAACAAGAACCATATGATACTCTCAATAGATGCTGAAAAAAGCATTTGACAAAGTACAACATCCCTTCCTGATCAAAAACTCTTCAAAGTGTAGGGATAGAGGGCACATACCTCAATATCATCAAAGCCATCTATGAAAAACCCACCGCAAATATCATTCTCAATGGAGAAAAACTGAAAGCTTTTCCGCTAAGGTCAGGAACACGGCAGGGATGTCCATTATCACCACTGCTATTCAACATCGTACTAGAGGTCCTAGCCTCAGCAATCAGACAACAAAAGGAAATTAAAGGCATCCAAATCGGCAAAGAAGAAGTCAAATTATCACTCTTCGCAGATGATATGATACTATATGTGGAAAACCCAAAAGACTCCACTCCAAAACTGCTAGAACTTATACAGGAATTCAGTAAAGTGTCAGGATATAAAATCAATGCACAGAAATCAGTTGCATTTCTCTACACCAACAGCAAGACAGAAGAAAGAAAGATATTAAGGAGTCAATCCCATTTACAATTGCATCCAAAAACCATAAGATACCTAGGAATAAACCTAACCAAAGAGACACAGAAATCTATACTCAGAAAACTATAAAGTACTCATGAAAGAAAATTGAGGAAGACACAAAGAAATGGAAAATGTTCCATGCTCCTGGATTGGAAGAATAAATATTGTGAAAATGTCTATGCTACCTAAAGCAATCTACACATTTAATGCAATTCCTATCAAAGTACCATCCATCTTTTTCAAAGAAATGGAACAAATAATTCTAAAATTTATATGGAACCAGAAAAGACCTCGAATAGCCAAAGGGATATTGAAAAAGAAAGCCAACGTTGGTGGCATCACAATTCCGGACTTCAAGCTCTATTACAAAGCTGTCATCATCAAGACAGCATGGTACTGGCACAAAAACAGACACATAGATCAATGGAACAGAATAGAGAGCCCAGAAATAGACCCTCAAATCTATGGTCAACTAATCTTCGACAAAGCAGGAAAGAATGTCCAATGGAAAAAAGACAGCCTTTTCAATAAATGGTGCTGGGAAAATTGGACAGCCACATGCAGAAAAATGAAATTGGACCATTTCCTTACACCACACACAAAAATAGACTCAAAATGGATGAAGGACCTCAATGTACGAAAGGAATCCATCAAAATCCTTGAGGAGAACACGGGCAGCAACCTCTTCGACCTCTGCCGCAGCAATATCTTCCTAGGAACAACGCAAAAGACAAGGGAAGCAAGGGGAAAAATGAACTACTGGGATTTCATCAAGATCAAAAGCTTTTGCACAGCAAAGGAAACAGTTAACAAAATCAAAAGACAACTGACAGAATGGGAGAAGATATTTGCAAACGACATATCAGATAAAGGACTAGTGTCCAGAATCTATAAAGAACTTAGCAAACTCAACACCCAAAGAACAAATAATCCAATCAAGAAATGGGCAGAAGACATGAACAGACATTTCTGCAAAGAAGACATCCAGATGGTGAACAGACACATGAAAAAGTGCTCCATATCACTCGGCATCAGGGAAATACAAATCAAAACCACAATGAGATATCACCTCACACCAGTCAGAATGGCTAAAATCAACAAGTCAGGAAATGACAGATGCTGGCGAGGATGCGGAGAAAGGGGAACCCTCCTACACTGTTGGTGGGAATGCAAGCTGGTGCAGCCACTCTGGAAAACAGCATGGAGGTTCCTCAAAATGTTGAAAATAGAACTGCCCTATGACCCAGCAATTGCACTATTGGATATTTACCCTAAAGATACAAATGTAGTGATCCAAAGGGACACATGCACCCGAATGTTTATAGCAGCAATGTCCACAATAGCCAAACTATGGAAAGAACCTAGATGTCCATCAACAGATGAATGGATCAAGAAGATGTGGTATATATACACAATGGAATACTATGCAGCCATCAAAAGAAATGAAATCTTGCCATTTGCAACAACATGGATGGAACTAGAGCGTATCATGCTTAGCGAAATAAGTCAAGCAGAGAAAGACAACTATCATATGATCTCCCTGATATGAGGAAGTGGTGATGCAACATGGAGGCTTAAGTGGGTAGAAGAAGAATAAATGAAACAAGATGGGATTGGGAGGGAGACAAACCATAAGTGACTCTTAATCTCACAAAACAAACTGAGGGTTGCCGGGGGGAGGGGGTTTGGGAGAAGGGGGTGGGATTATGGACATTGGGGAGGGTATGTGCTTTGGTGAGTGCTGTGAAGTGTGTAAACCTGGTGATTCACAGACCTGTACCCCTGGGGATAAAAATATATGTTTATAAAAAATAAAAAATTAAAAAAAAAAAAAAAAAAAAAGACAAGTTTAAATCTTGGCCAAGTATCTTACTTGGGAAAGTTACCTAAATTCTTTGTAACTTCAAAATGAAAATAGTGGATAACTGTAGAAATGATTATTAGAGATATGACAGAGTAGAAAAACTTCATGGGGCGCCTGGGTGGCTCAGTCGGTAGAGCAGCTGCCTTAGGCTCAGGTCCTAGTCCCAGGGTCCTGGGATTGAGCCCCGCATTGTGCTCTCTGCTCAGTGGGAAGCCTGCTTCTCCCTCTCCCTCTGCCTGCTGCTCTGCCTGCTTGTGCTCTCTGTCTCTTTGTCAAACAAACAAATAAAATCTTAAAACAAACAAACAAACAAACTTCATGTTGAGGGTTGGGAGACTGGACTGAAATTAGAAGAAACCACCATTAATCAGTGATGTCATTCTATGGATGAATGTGTTTGCTGTGTTGTGTTGCTGTGCTGTAATAATTCTGTAACCACTAGTGTTAATGTAGCTACTACATTACAATTACATTGTATGTAATATGTAATAGTGTTAATGTAGCTACCATGTTACAATTATATTACTAACAATTACATTGTCTTGGGCTCCATTTCCATCCACTCTGAATAAAAATTATTACTTATTATAATTATATAATTATTATTATATCTCTTATGAAGGGGCAACTCCCTCTAAGAACTGTGCAAGGAACTTCTCTCATTCATTATCTCATTTAATCTAACAATGCTCTCATTAAGCCCATGAAACACAGGAGGCTCAGGGAGGCTAAGCAACTTGTCCCATGTCACTCAGCTCATTAGCTGAAGAGCTAAGATTTGAACCAAGTCTTCTATCATCAGAGTCCAAGCTCTTACCACCATTTTCCTAAATAAGTTCAGTATTCTTGAAGCCCTTCTTTATGTAAACATGTAGAGATGTTTCTTAGGTCTGCTGGGACCTCCAAATAATTTCTCAGAGCCTACTATGGAAAAACACGGCCACCGAACCAGTCTCATTTACATCTCTAAGTATCAGTTTATTAAACAAAGAAAGAATTTAAATTAGATAAAGTCATGTTTCCTTCTGGTCACAAAATGTGAGATGTTAAAATGCATATTAGAAGTTCACAGTATATTTTTGAAAAATATTTTTTCATTCTCCTAAGAATATCACTTTCTTCCTTCTTTTTAAATTTCCTTTTCCTGCAACTAGAATGTATATCACTCTTACTTATACTTTGCCTTTTAACAGCTGGGAAGTCAACAAGAGCAAAATGCTTTGGAAATTAGCTGCTTCTCAGGATGCAGAAGAAAACTCAACTCTATGATTGTAGTATTACACTGGGAAGACCAAATTCTTTCTCTTATGTAACTGAAACTACTTAGAAATGGGTTTAGCAGCATTTCCCTAGTTAGGAAAAAGGATATATACAGCATTCTATGTACTACCCACAACATTCTCTTAATCCATAATTATAATGTCTTTAGTAGCTAGGGCTTCCCTGGGTATCTCTCACCAGTAGGGCAAGCTCAGAGGAAGCAATCTCCCCTCCCATCTACCACTCTACCCAGCCTATCTCTCTTCCTCTCAGCTTCTCCAAGACCACCCCTTAGTTTAGCTCTTTTCTTTTCCCTCTCTCTCCTGCATGTAGAGACCTCCTTCAAATGAGATCAAAGCTCAATTTCTCTATCTTTCAGGATCTTTACTACTATACCTGCTTACTTTCACAAATAAGGTATTTCCACTCCATGAAAATCATTTTTATCTCTAAATACAAACTAGTCTCACTGTACAAGAACCAAGTCAGCGAAAGACTGATAAAGGCATTTATCTAAACAGCATTATAGGATTGAACGGACTTTGATCTCAAAAGATTTTTTCTTACGATGATAACGTTGACATCTATATATGAGATAGATATTTTGAGTCTCATGAGATCCATCCAAGATTCTAACTCACCAAAAATCGTATTTGAGATAAAATGCACAACAGAATTCTCAGGAACTCCTGTAGGCAGCATGTATTTACAGAGGATGAAGGGAGGAAAAGATGAATAAAACCATGTTCTAATTTTCAAGCAGGTGGGAGTCGAATAGTCAAGATAAAATATGTATAATAAGTTTTTACACTATATATTACTGGTAACTTCCATTAAAAAAGATAAGAAGTCTTTGTAAACTTAGAGAAATAAGAATTCTAACTGGAGGGGTTCCTGGGTGACTCTAAGTGTCCAACTATTGATTTTGGCTCAGGTCATGATCTCAGGGTCCTGAGATCAAGTCCTGCATCAGGCTCTATGTTGAGCGTAGAGCCTGCTTAAGATTCTTTCTCTCCCTCTGCCCCTCCCCCCACTCATGCTCTTGTGCGCGCGTGTTCTCTCTCTCTCTCTCTCTCAGGAGGAGGAGGAGGTGGAGGAGAGTGAATTCTGACTGCAGATATGAGGGAGGCATCTTAAAGGAAGTGGTATTTTGATTAGTCCCTAAGGGAGAGTCAGGAAACATGAACTTGTGGGGGTTGAAGTCACAAAATTACTTGAAAAATGCCTAGAAGAGGACTTAAGTAAATGTTTTTAAGCAGAGTAACATCATCAAATGTTTTGAATATTGAAATTTCTGTGCAATAGAAGGAATTAACAGCTAATGAAATTTTTCTCAAGAAAAGTAAAATATGATAAGGTGGTATATTAAGTTAGAAAAAAAATCAGTGGAAATTTAGTATTTCAAAAATTTTTTTTTCCTAGCTCTATCACTACCCAAGGTGACCCACAGCAGCAGTACCTTTGCCAACCATCAACTCCCATGCATATCTAGATTTCTAAAACTCCTTCTGGTGAAAGAAATCAATTCCTTGGACAGTAGTTGATTAGATGTCTTAGATCAGGAAAAATCAAGATGGCTATGGAACATATATATTATTGATATAAAGCAAAAATACTTCCAGTGAGTTTTAAAGTAATATGAAAAGACAAAAGATCACCATAATAAGACTTCTAGTGGCCATGCCATGGCTACTTGAATAGCAAAAGGAAAGCCATTCAGTAATTAAAATTAACTGACAGACTTAGAGTATATTATGCTAAGAGAAATAAGTCAGACAGAGAAAGACAAATACCATATGATTTCACCACTTGTATGTGGAATCTAAAAAACAAAATAAATGAACAAAAAACCAAAAAAGCAGAAAAAGACCCATAACAGAGAACAACCTGGTGGTTGCCCGAGAGGAAGGGGTAGGGGGATAGGCTAGGTGGGTAAAAGGGAGTAGGAGAAACACACTCCGGTTATGGAATGAATAAGTCACAGGGATGAATGATACAGCATGAGGAATATAGCCAATGATATTATAATAGCATTATATGATGACTAATAGTAGCTATACTTGCAGTGAGCATAGTATAATGTATAGACTTGTTAAATCACTATGCCGTACTTGAAACTAATGTAGCATTGTGTCATTAAAAAATTAAAAAAAATTAAAAAATTTGAATCTATAACAGTACCTAAAGGAGAAAAGTTACTGTAGTGTACAAAAAAGTGGTTATAATAGAAAATAAGTGTGAATAAAATAGTATGTACTCAGTATTTAATTAATTTTAATTTGAAGAAGAGTGTTAACATACCTGGACATCTAGGTCTTTGATTAAGTATGTGTTCATTTATTAAAGAATGGTAAATATTTTTTCTATATGTAAGTAGGAAGGAGATAACAAAAAAGTGTGAATAAAATAATCCTTCTTAGAAAAAGTAAGAATTGTACCAACAATAGCAGTAAAGTATTAGGACCTATGAAACACACATAAATGAAGATGAAAGCAAGTCAGAAGTGAAAGAATGCTGGTAGTTGCATGCAAGTTGGAAGATAACACAACTCTGCATTCCATTATCACAGAAGAGGTGAGCTAAAAGAGGTGTAATAAGAACACAGATTCGTTATCTCATCTTTTATGAGATGAAGCCTCTAGGGTGCCCTCCTAAATATAACAAGATACCAAAAAGGCAGGCATATATTTCTAACACCTCTAATAGACCAGCTCCACATTCAAGAGCAATAGGGCAGAGGTGCCTGGGTAGCTGAGTCCGCTAAGCATCTGCCTTTGGCTCAGGTCATGATCCCAGGGTCCTAGCTAGGATCAAGCCCTGAAAAGGGCTCCCGGCTTAGTGCGGAGTCTGCCTCTCCCTCTCCCTCTACCCCTCTACCCCGGCTTGTGTGCTCTCTCTCTCAAATAAGTAAAATCTTTAAAAGAGAGAGAGAGAGGGAGGGAGAGAGTAATGGGCCAATACTTAATGTAAAGCCGATCCCACCAAGTCCAAAGAACAAATCATTCTGTGTTAAGAAAAAGCAACCTGGAAGGCATATATTTAAAAAATATATACATAATGATCTAACAAGCGAAGTCCCAAAATAGATCCCAACCAGATGATCAGCAATTCTCATTTGAAACAACTTTAGACAAGAACCAGGACCCATAATCCTAACTAAGAACAAAGTGGCAATAACCATGAATATGTCATCTTCGGAAATAAGTATTATTTCTCTTTTGGAACCAGTAAAATTATTACAATTTTAATTCTTATAAAAGGTATGAAAATAGTATGTATGAAAGGTATGAAAGGGACAGTATGAAAATAAGCATTACTGTTAACCTCAGAGAAGATCAATCTAAATGGTATAGTAATCCTCAGAAAATGAAAAAATAAGTAGAGAAAAAAAATGAAAAAAAATCTACAATATTGCTATTTAGAATGGGTTTAAGCATAGTTACATGTTCTGAAAAAATTGTATTTGTGCATTTTTTTTCTGCAGTTTCAAAGAAACCATGGTACTTTTGAACATTCATAATATTATTCCTAGTTTTTGTATTAAATATCTGAGTTTAAGAAACTAAGCAGTAGACAGAAAAAACACTACTGAGTGCTCATTATGCGTTAAATTATCACATTAAAAAAAGGTCACACACATTTACTAAATGACTTAAGCTCTGGTAAGTTGGCAGTGACTAATACCATATGACTAATGCAGATTCCTATGGAAAGGCAGGAGCATGCTTGTTTCCTAAGTGCCTTGAGCAACATGAATGCACAGAAATTTATCCAAAAGCCCACCAAGCATAGCCTCAGTGCTTTTTTAGTAAATCAAAACTGAACTCTTAAACCAAATATGAATAGAGAATGAGAAAACTTACATTCTATGCATAAAATCTATGGATATAATGTGATTTGGCCAAAACTACAAGGATGACAAAAACATAACATTAAACATTCAGAGTAATCAAAATGTGGTTTTTTTTTTCCCCAGAAATATTAATCTGCAGGAAAAGGGCATCAAGGGATCATTCCCTGAGCACTTGGTCCAGGAAGAATCTTGGAAATGACAAAAAATAGAAATGGAGGAAACTGACAAGGGTTTTTTTATTATTATTATTGAGATATTATTGACATATAACATTGTATTAGTTCTAGGTGCACATCTAAAAAATTCATAATGTCATAATGTGTAAACCTTAAGTCTATTATCCATAAAAGAGATTTAGATATTATGGCCAGGTGAGACACAAAGAATCTCTATATAACCAATGTGTAAATTTCAATAAAATGACTTTAAAATTACTAACTTTAAAGAAATATAATTAGAAGTTGAAAATACAGTCCCTCATCATTTCTTACCTTCTCCGATTTGAGCTCAATGGTGATCACGCACTTTGTTTGACCCACCATACAGGTTGTGGTCCCTGACACAGAGAGAAGTTCATCCATCAGGTTCACACCGTCTTTCTTGAGCACGGTCGCTGTTGTGTTAAATGTGACCCGCCAAAAGACCCTGACATCTTCAAAGGCCCTAGGAACAAAGCAAAACCCATGCAAAGGTGTCTAATGCAGAATGTGTCATCACTGTGCTTAAGTGGACTTCTTCCTCCCAAAGCACAGCACTTCTGGGACCACTGATAAAGCTGAAAATAACCAGTTCTCCTCATTACTGTTAAGAAACTAATGCCAGTGTTTATGTGGCATTCTTCCACCACACTCTATTCAATACTAAGTTATTTCTTAAACTACCATGTATCAAAGGAAACAAATAATACTTTTCTGCGTACTATGCCTATTGTGTACCAGAAATATGAAAAAAAAAATTAGAGAGTACCCTTGCCTTCAAGTAAATGTTCTTTTCTTGTTGAGAATTCTTCTAAAGGAAACATGCTACTGCTAAGAATGGTTGTTATTATAAAAATAAAGGGCAGGGGATGACCTACGTTTCCAGAGAATTTATGTCCAAAATGGAAAAGGACATTTATCTCCGTGTACATGGGTATATACCAGATGCACATCTGTGATGAGCATTTGGAAGATGGGCACTGTTAGAGTATTAAATTGCAAGCAAAATTTTGGTACTTCCAAGTTTCCGTAACATTAAACAGTAGATATGCTGAAGTGAAGACTTAGATAAGCTGACATCTGTATGGTACTTTATGAAGTACAAAACATTCAAGGTGGCCCTAGGTTATACTCATTAACCAAGTGTGTTAAATTCAAAGATGAAGAATGAGAGCAAACAAAATAAAACAACCCCCCCAAAATGAGAGCATCCGAACACTAACATACCAAATTCCATGCTACCTTCTATTAGCATTTCATCCTGTCTTTTACCATTTTATGAATCCAAATTAGATACTGTACAGACACATAGGATGTTACATCTTCTACATGCATATCAACATACCTGTTGGGTTGCCTTGTTACGGTAAGATGCAGTCTGTTTTTATCCGACCCTTCACCCAGCTCCAGTCCACTCTGGGACTCCTCACTGAATCCTATGATGCCATTGTGAAGATCACTCCCTGAGAAGAAAAATGGAGGGTTATTATGTACTAAAGACTTTAAAAGATCTCCAGGGCTTCACTCTTCTTTCCAGCTCAGGTGGTATAAAAGTGAGAAATTACAAGTGAGGAGGGGGAGTTACAATTTTTAAAGCTCTTTACTAAAATTAGAGTAGAATTGATATTATAATATCAAAGTGGCTAACACTTGGAGAACATTAGACTGGAAGAAAGAAAACATCAAATCCTACTCCCCACACTGACATACATGCTCCTCTCTCTCTGATGAGACTATATATGATAGTCCTTTACATTTTACATATTGGGGACTGTTTAAAGTTATTATATCCTACTGGACTAGCTATGATTTTATTTACAGCTGTATCCTCAATATCAAAATCAGTATCCAGCATATTTTAAGTGTTCAATCAATATTTACTGAGTAATGAACTCCATTTAACTGACTTACCCTCCCTATAAAAGCATTCGTGTTATGCATTTGGTTATCTGCCCCAGAGAAAAACAGAACTGTTAATGAGCTTCCAAGCATCCCTGACTAAAAGAAACACTTCTAAGCAACATTTCAGGTTACATGCACTATCATACTACAAATCGTGTTTAAACTGGAACAAGTCTAGGGACCACACTACACTGAAATGGTCACTCCAAATCTTTGCCAGCACATAAGCTATCTTCTCAGACTAGAGAAATGCCAGTACATAGTTCCTGCTGCTTTCCATTGCCCAGTGGCCCAGTTTTGCTAAGTGATCCTAAAAGCAATGATTCCCAAAGCCACAAGCTTTAAATTTGTACCCATCACTGCAAAACCTGATTGCTAATCTTCCAAGGAGATGGAACCTTGGAAGTTAGGGATCAAAATAAGGAAATAGAAAAGCGCTTAATGGTCCTGTTGGGGGAGAGCCAACAGTCACCAGCCTCTATTCAGCAGGTCCAAAGTTTGAGTCAATGTGGAGCCTATTAATTAGGGACCGTATTTTCCCGGTGTCTCACGTGTGCCTTGTTTCTGCATGAGAGCCAATCGTCGTCCTCACCCAATTCATCACTATGACCACTTCTCAGCCCTGCCTCAGAACCTCATCAGAACCTGCCATCAACGTTTTTCCTCAGCAGCATTTGTTTCCTTGTCATTTTGGTGGTCTTTTGGTCTCTCCAAATAGATTATAAATGTCTCACAAGCACAAGCATTTTCTTTTCCAGTGCGATAGCATTTAGCATGGTTCTAGTGAACAAAATACTCCCCTTACCACATCTGCAAGAGTAACTTTGATTCATCTAGTAAGATGAATCAGGACTTCTAATGTGCTAATGATCAAGCCCAAAACTAATTAAATTTGTTTTCTCCTGATGTTATTTTAGAAGTTTGTTCTAAAATCTAAATGTGCAAAGACTATGAAGATTAGCTAAAGATAAGAGGAATGGGAAAAATTAATGATGTGGTCAAAAGGGAAATACTATGTTAAAAAGCAGGAGAGGAAAAGACAAATAAGGAAACATGGACTAATATGACCATGCAAATGTACTGTAGATGTTACCAGGTAAACTGCATCATGTGACATTAAGAGGTAGGTATCTGTGTGTCATCAATGTACTTTATGTAGGGAAGGTAAACATTAGAGTACCTGCCTCATCGAGGCTCAACTGAGTGACTGCGTGGAGAGTTAGACAGGGATTTATCTAGGATAGCAAGGAGCTCTAACCAACATTTTGGCCGGCCTGTGCCTCTGCCAAACTAGTTGCTAAACATTTTGACTGTCATCCCTGGTCACATTCAAATAACTATAATTAAATATCTATGTCATGGAATGGAAGAGGAGGTTGCTGAGTGTCAAAATAATTTTAATAGAAAAATATAGATGGCATTAAGCTAATGTGAATCAAAACCAGTAAATAACTTGGTGAATAGAATTAGGATTTATAAGATTCAATAAACTGGAGGAATAGGAATAAATAACAATTCTGACTGGTGGAAATTTGTTGGGTAACATAAAGGGGATGATGCTAGGTATAAAAGGAATTACACAATTGAAAAATTAGGACTGAATTATTACTGAATGGCTAAAATACAGTAAAAATTCTAGGAGGAGGAATCAAATCCTAAAAGTGGACCATAAAGATGTGTATTCCAATATTTTCCTTTTGTAAAAGAGAAGGATAAAGAGTAGACACTAAAAGATTTCATTGAGTCTCCCAATTGATACTTAATCTGGGCCATAAATAGAGGCTTCATGACATTTAGTTTTCACTATATTATTTTATCATGGTGTCATCTGAAACTGTAAAGAACTATATAAAATTGATAAATGCTTATAAAAAAGAACAGAGTAGGTAAGAATCATAAGATGGACTTCTCAATACTCTAATTAATGTAAGGTACTGGCAAACTGAGCTAAACCATGGTAAGAAAATACAGTATGATTTCAGATGAAAACTACAAACTATAACTGAAAACTTTTTAGAAGATGCATGAGGAATTCTTTAAAAAAAATCACTAAAGGGGCGCCTGGGTGGCTCAGTGGGTTGAGCCGCTGCCTTCGGCTCAGGTCATGATCTCAGGGTCCTGGGATCGAGCCCCGTGTCGGGCTCTCTGCTCAGCAGGGAGCCTGCTTCCCTCTCTCTCTCTCTCTGCCTGCCTCTCCATCTGCTTGTGATTTCTCTCTGTAAAATAAATAAATAAAATCTTAAAAAAAAATCACTAAATATTTAAACTATTGTAATACATACACCCAACGTTAAAAAAAAAAAAAATTATATAAACTGCATTGGTTCAAAAGGAGAACGACCAAAAAAATAGTTTTAATCTATTTCCCAACATAAAGGAAGAATTTCCTAGTAATGAGACTTAGATTTGGGGGATGGATTATTGAAAGTGGTTTGGAAATTCAGAATGAGGTTTCAGAACAGGATAGCCAATCATGTGTTTGAATGATTAAATTAAATATTTTCCAGGGGAAGAACACAGACTTATGCATTTTTAAGATCTTCCCTATATTGTGAAAGTATAAATGTTATAGATTGTTTAACTGGCTCAGAGCTAAGTGACATTTACAGTCCATTAAATTCTAGCGTGGCGCCTCAGAACGACATCATGAGTTCACGTTATGGGTCTATGCCACAAGAAAACAATGTTTAATGAGTAACTATGAGTGATTCAAGTAATTCACCCTCTCAAATTAAATTTAAGACAGAATACTATTATTATAAATTCTGTAGCATGAGCACATTTTTATGTCCATTACTCCAGAAATATACCTGTAATAATGATTCTGGCAAAAGCTGCAAATCCACTGTCATCCTTCCACCTCACAATCTGTGCCCCCCCTTGAGGGTCTGTGAGAAACACGTAGAAGAATTCCTGCCCCTCAGGCTCATCATCATCCAAAATCTGAACCAATACTTTACGTTCTCTTTCTCCATCTACAAACGTAAGGATAAGGGTTTGTTCTTCAAAATCTTCTTCTTCAGTAGCCCACGTTAGGTTGGAAATTCCATAGCTATCATGAAAGGGCAAAGCATTTGGTTCCCTCTGAGCAGATCTTTCACCAAAAGTTTTAACGGTTATGGTGACATTGCCAGTAGACCCACCAGTTCTTCGAATGAGAATTTCTGCAGCATTAAGTGTACCGTTTTTCACCTCTTCTTCAACATAAACAATAGGTGGCCCAAGACTAAAGATTCCACGGATGGAAACATTTGCAGTCACAGTGCCCACATCAGGCTTCTCAGACAAGGCAGATGTATCCGGAACGGTGACAAGTTTCTCAGGGATGGCAGATACACCAGCCGCCTCGGTAATAACAGCAATCATTTCAGTGGGCTGTGGAACAGCCGTTATCTTGGTTGTGTCAGGGTATGTGGTTGAGAAGTCAGTTGCTGCGGGAATGAGAGCTGTGTTAACTGCTACAGCCACAGTTGTCTTAGGGAAAGAAATATCCATTCCTGCCGGATCATCGTTATCCAATATTGTGATCAATGCCACGCTAAAATCTAGATTGAGGCGTGGTCTCCAACGGGCATCTAACTTTTGTAATCCTGTCATTTCTACTGAAGTTAGATTAATGTAAAAAATTTCCTCTTCCTCGGGAAGCTGGTCATTAATAATGATTATTTCAAAATCCACCTCAGGTTGGAATTTTTGAAAAAGCAATTCCCCATTCTTAACAGGCTCAAAGTCTTCCAGAGGCTTTGCACTTCCTGCAGCTGTCTGATAGGAAATTTTAACAAGATCACCATGGAAGCCAAACAGTCTTTGGACATATAATCTGATCATCTGTGTATCCTCTGACACCATGACATTTCTAGAACTAGGGGAAAATTGAAAGACTCCCATTGGTTCAATTTCAGCAAAGGTGAAACCTGATCTGAAAAAAAAAAAATTAAAGAACTGATAAAACATAGGAATATCATTGTAGAGATTCTTTTTCAAATACTTAAAGTGCTTCTCATGAGGGCATCTTAAAGATGGTATACCCTTTAAAAGTTCCCAAAACCCTACTTACTTATCAATGAATACACTAGAACACATGAAATGTAAGAACAGAAGCTGGGGGACAAACCTCACACGTTGGAGCACAGTGAAGAGCTTCTAGGTCTCTGGTCTGTTTCTCCAGTTTATACCAGAGAAGCTCTCTCAAGAATCTGAAATATCAGGCTCTCTCTTAGGATCAGTACACAGGGCGCCAAAAATTTAAGATCTGTGGATGTCAGCCAGATTTCTTATCTACTAAATAGAAACAGTTTTCCCTATTTGGTGTAAAATCCTTCCTTGTTCCAGGTGGCCAGTAATGAAACTATTATCTCACATAATTGTTGCTAAAAATCTTACATACAAATTTGAAGAAACATCCATGATTGAGAGATTTATCCTTAGCTTTTTGCTATGGAGTTTTGTTGGGAGTTAATAGCTTTGCCAGAGCTAACACAGGTGGCCCATCAGCAGAATTCAGGCCACAGACATACTTTCTTTCACTGACAAGTTGTTTTTTTGCTTTTTTAAAAAAATGTTCCTAATGTTCTTTAATCCTTTAGTGAGGACACCCCAAAGCCATCACTCTCTATTGTCAAGAACCCATCATTCAACACATAGCACAGTGGTTATGAGTTCAAACAGTAGAAGGCAACCTGGATTCAAATCATGGTCCCAACCTTATTAGCTTTGTGGGTCAATTATGTATCTGTGAGTCCTTTCTTCATCTAATGGGACTACTAATATCCCTAGTATCCATGCCATATGGCTATTGGGAAGAGTAATAGTAAACATATATATACATACTAAATATATATATAAACACATATTACACACATATACACATATAAATTATATACATATATATGAATATTTTATATACACATAAAACTTATTTTATACGTGTGTGTGTGTGTGTATAATTTAAAAGCAATGCCTGACCTAGGGTAAGTACTACAAAACTGTTAACTGTTGCTGTTGTTAAGGCATTTAAATTTGTTACCCAGCAATACATTATGTGGCCAAACATTTTTTAATTGGCATATGTATAATCTAAAACTATATTTGATTTGTCAATCAATATCTCCTACAATTAAACATATATAAAAACATACTTGAACACATTGGTGTTGCCTGCACTCTTCCCCTATTTTCCAAGTAAGTAAATGAAGAACAGGAAGATCAAATAACTTTCCCAAAGTCACACAGCAAGTAATTAGCAGAGCCAGGACTAAATCCATGACTCTATCTCTAAGGTCTTCCCTCTGCTGTTTTGATCAAGCCCATTCCAGGTATGAGAAAGTAAATTGCTTTTGTCTGGGACATATTTATCTGCAAATATACTGATTTAAATTAAACTCAATGGTACAAGTCACATTGTAACCCTGGTATAATGTTGATTCTTATTCTTAATCCCTTGGGAAAAATAGGTGTGTTTCAGCAGATGCTTAGAAAGACAGACTCCTTTAATAATAGGTGACTTTGCTATCACAATTGGAGATGTTATTCCAGATTTATGTGGAGACCAACACAACTGAGAGAGAGGTCAGAGAGAATACTCTTCATAGCAAGCAGTGGGTGGTGGCTCTACGAAAGTTGGCCTCCCTCCGTGGCATCTCTGGCATACACGCCACATGTAGCTCTGACACTAAAACCGTTCTTGCTGCTGCTTCGGGGAAAGCAATCCTTGTGTCTTCTTCTGTTTCAACTGATAAATTCCCAATTACTTCCCAGGGACTGTGTTGGTTGAGAATCAAGCCGATCTTACCGAAGTCGAGCCCCACCAGGGGCACTGCTCTGTACTCCTGTGAGATGAAGAACAAAGGCCTCTGGCTGACCAGGACTGGGAAATGTCCATAGCAAGATTCCTTTCCTTTGTTCTCCATGGGAAAATGAAAGGCTCCCTGAACAGGAATAGAAGAAAAGCAGGGTATTATTTGAGTTCTTACACTGGGATTCAACTCTTTTTTTTTTTTTTTTAAAGATTTTATTTATTCATTCGACAGACAGAGATCACAAGTAGGCACAGAGGCAGGTAGAGAGAGAGAGGAGGAAGCAGGCTCCCTGTTGAGCAGAGAGTCCCAGGGGTTCGATCCCAGGATCCTGGGATCATGACCTGAGCTGAAGGCAGAGGCTTTAACCCATTGAGCCACCCAGGCGCCCATGGGATTCAACTCCTAAAGATGTAGTAAAATAGAGTCTTTTCCAGAATTCTGTGACTGTCTACCAGAGGTAACACATTTAAAAAGTTGGGGAGAGAGGTATGTGAACTGAAATAAAGATCCCTACACCAAAATTTTGCCTTAACTCCCTGTCTCTTCTATGGAGTAGAGGTCACGTCATCTAACATGTACATCTCACTGACCCTCCCAGAGCTAACGGGATAATAAAAACAAAAAGGATATGAAGCCACAGCTGTCCCATTGTCAGAAATATTCAGGTGAACACATAAATGAACACAAAGGCATGCCTTTTTTTATTATTATTGTACGGGCCACATTAGGTTTTTAGTACTACTTTTAACAAACTCCTTCTATATCAACAGAGTAATTAATCAGCTTAGTGATCACTATGTCCAGGAGACATAAGAGATTTTTAATTTGACTGAATAAAGTTTCTCATTTTTACCAAGTAGACTGTGGAACTCTGATCACTAAAATATGAGAGGACTATATTAGGAAACAAAGAGTTCATTATCAAAAGTAAGGACAAGTGAAGAAAATTAGTGGCCAATCACACATCTATCTCTGCGTTCTACAGGGAAGACCTTAGCAAAGCAACAACTCACCTAGTTTTGGGGTCATGTTGCCAACAACAATGAATTCGGGGATTTCTAACCCAGGAGCATATCCAGCCACCCAGGCAACCATGAGAGAGCCATACGTGCCTCTCCTAGAAATCACAACTTGGCTTGTTCCCGCAGTCATGTCCATGAGTGGAAAAGCAATAGATTCAAATCCAACCTGAGGAAAAACATGCTTAGAATATTTTATTTCTCCCTAGAGTTTCCTGTTTTTTGAAGAGTGGGTTAAAAGTCAACTTTCTCTTTGTTTACATAACATACTTTCTTGTTTTAAAATATATTCAATTAGAGGAGTAAAATGGCAGAGGAGGAGAAGACCTAAATTTCATCTGCACCCAGGCATTCAGCTAGTTATCAAACCATTCTGAATACCTACAAACTCAACAGGAGACTGAAGAAAAGAATAGCAGCAATTCTAGGAACAGAAAAGCAACCACTTTCTGGAAGGTAGGATGCGTGGAGAAGTGAATCCAAGGTGATATACGAGAAGGTGGACTGCCAGGGGGAGGGGCCTGCTTCCCAGCAAGTGATAGAACAGTGGAGCACAAAATCAGAACTTTTTGAAGTCAGCTCTGCTGAGGGATGTTGCTCCAGTGGCTAAGTGGGGGGTGGAACCCTTGTTCGGACAGTGTGGTCTCAGGACCCTCGGGGTCACAGAAAGACCGGGGGTACCTGAGTGTGGCAGAGCCCCCAGGTATTGGAGAAGGGAAACTGACCATAGAGACGTTGCTGAGGAGTGGGCTCTCAGCTTGGGTTTGCCATAAATCATGATCTGAGGCAATTTCAGGCCACTACTCTTCTAGCAGGGACCCAACAAGTGGCAGATCCAGGGAAACTCCCCTTCCTCCCCCAGGAGGAGCAGCACAGGAGCACACCACAGGAATCTGCCATGTTTGGAAACCCCAAAAGGGGTCGTATACCAGAGACAGAAATGTTCAGCCACAGTCCGAGTGAGAATGGAGTGTGGCCAGAGACCTGGGACACAGGAGTGATTGACTGCTTTTCTCTGAGGGGTCACTGAAGAGTGGGGCTCTGAGCTCTCAGCTCCTCTGGGGCCAGAGATTGGGAAGCCTGCATTTTCATTCCTATCCTCCAAAGCTGTACGAAAATCTTTCAGGAAACAAAAACTACCAAGAGCGATCCTCAGATTATTTAGCCTAGCCCCTGGTAAGGGTAGTACAATTCTGCCTTGGGCAAAGACATTTGAGAATCACTTCAACAGGCCTCCCCCACAGAAGATCAGTAAGAATATCCCACCAAGACTGAGTTTACCAATCAATGAGAACAGCAAAACTTCAGAGCTATGGGAATACAGTACATAGAATTCATGGTTTTTTTCACAAGATACTTTAGTCTCTCAAAGTTAATTTTTTAAATTATTTTTATTTAAAAAAATCAATCAGCTTAGTGATATTTTTATTTTTAAAAAAAAATTTTAAAATGTTTTCATCTCTCCTTTTTCAAGCAACATCTTACCAACTCCTTTTTAAAAATCTTTTATAATTTTCATTTTTAGAGTCACATTCTATACCTTCATTGTACTTAACGTTATTTTTTGTATACATATAAATTTTTCATTCTTTAAAATTTGGAGATACAGTTTCTTCTAACAGACGAAAATATACCCTAAATCTTTTGTATAAGTACCGCGCGCTAACCGATTGCGCCAATGGAGCTCTGACCCTAAATCTTTTGAATGGCTTTGTTCTAGTCTCCTGCCTGATCACATTCTCTCTTTTTCTTTCCTAAATTTTTTTTCTTTCCTTTTTCAACCAACTTCTTATCAATTCCTTTTTTTTTTTTTTAAAAGATTTTTTATTTGTCAGAGAGAGAGCGAGAGCGAGCACAGGCAGAATGGAAGGCAGAGTCAGAGGGAGAAGCAGGCTCCCTGCAGAGCAAGGAGCCCGATGTGGGACTCGATCCCAGGACGCTGGGATCATGGCCTGAGCTGAAGGCAGCTGCTTAACCAACTGAGCCACCCAGGCGTCCCTCAACTCCTTTTTTAAAATCTTTTTTAATTTTCATCTTTAGTCATATTCCATCCCTTCATTGTATTTACCCTTATTTGTGTGTGTGGGGGGGTGTGTTTTCTTTTTTTCTCTCTTTAAAATTTTGGGAGGCAGTTTCTTGTAACAGAACAAAATACACCCCAAATCTAAGTGTGTGGCACTATTCTATTCATCAGCTTGATAATATTTTTTTTCCCCTTTCCTTCCATTCCCTCCAGTTTCAGGTATCTTCTGTTTCTTTAGTGTATATCTTTCTGGGGTCGTTATTACCCTCTCAGCATTTCATTCTCTCATTTGTCTATTCTTACCTGTACAAAATGAGAAAATGGAAAAACTCACCTTAAAAAAAAAAAAAAAAGAATGAGGCAGAACCAACTGCCAGGGACCCAATCAATATGAACATTTGTAAGATGTCAGAACTAGAGTTCAGAATGATGATTATAAAGATACTACCTGGGTTTGAAAAAAGCATAGAAGACACTAGAGAATCCTTTTCTGGAGAAATAAAAAAACTTAAATCTAACCAAATCAAAATCAAAAAGGCTATTAATGAGATGCAACCAAAAATGGAGGCTCTAACTGCTAGGATTAATGAGGCAGAAAAGTGAATTAGTGATATAGAAGACCAAATGATGGAGAATAAAGAAGCTGAGACAAAGAGAGATAAACAACTACTGGACCATGAGGGGAGAATTCGAGAGATAAATGATACCTTAAAACAAAACAATATTAGAATAATTGGGATCTCAGAAGAAGAGGGGGGGGCAGAAGGTATATAGGAACAAATTATAGTAGAGAACTTCCCTAATTTGGGGAAGAAAACAGGCATCAAAATCAAGGAGGCATAGAGAACCCATCTCAAAATCAATAAATATAGGTCAACACCCCATCATGTAATAGTAAAACTTACAAGTCTCAGAGAAAAAGAGAAAAATCCTGAAGGCATCTCAGGACAAGAGCTCTGTAACCTACAACAGTAGAAACATTAGATTGGCAGCAGACCTATCCACAGAGACTTAGCAGGCCAGAAAGAACAGGCATGATATATGCAGAGCACTAAACAAGAAAAATATGCAGCCAAGAATATTATCTCCAGCTATGTTGTCACTTAAAATATAAGGAGCAATAAAAAGCTTTCAGGACAAACAAAAACTAAAAGAATTGCAAACACTAAACCAGACCTACAGGAAATACCAAAAGGGGTCCTCTAAGCAAAGATAGAGCCTGAAAGGAACAGAGACAATATACAGTAACAGTCACTTTATAGGCAATACAATGGCACTAAATTCATATCTCTTAATAGTTACCCTGAATGTAAATGGGCTAAATGCCCCCAAAGAAAAGGCACAGGGTATCAGAATGGATTAAAAAACAAGACCCATCGATATGCTATCTATAATAAACTCATTTTCGACCTAAAGACACCTCCAGACTGAAAGCAAGGGGGTGAAAAACAATTCCCACACTAATGGACATCAAAAGGAAGCTGGGGTGGCAATACTTATTTCAGATCAATTAGATTTTAAGCCAAAGACTATAATAAGAAGGACATTATATCATACTTAAAGGCTCTATCCAAAAAGAAGGTCTAACAATTTTGAATACCTGTGTCCCTAACATGGGAGCAGCTAATTATATAAGCCAATTAAGAACAAAATCAAACATATCAACAATAATACAATAAAATAATAGTAGGGGACTTTAACAGCCCCCTCCCTGAAATGGACAGATCATCTAAGCAAAAGATCAACAAGGAAATAAAGGCTTCAAATGACACACTGGACCAGATGGACATCACAGATATATTCAGAACATTCCATCCCAAAGCAAGAGAATACACATTCTTCTCTAGTGCACATGGAACATTCTCCAGAAGAGATCACATCCTGGGTCACAAATCAGGTTGCAACCAGTATCGAAAGATTGGGATCATACCCTGCATATTTTCAGACCACAATGCTCTGAAGCTAGAACTCAATCAAAGAGGAAATTTGGAAAGAACCCAAATACATGGAGGATAAAGAGCATCCTTGTAAAGAATGAATGTGTCAA
This sequence comes from Mustela putorius furo, assembly GCF_011764305.1. Lineage (NCBI taxonomy): Eukaryota > Metazoa > Chordata > Mammalia > Carnivora > Mustelidae > Mustela > Mustela putorius. The sequence goes on from NW_025422471.1 coordinate 12,906,257, forward strand.
CAAGGAAATTAAAGAATTGAAAAAAGTCATGGAAACAAATGAAAATGAAAAAACAATTGTTCAGAATCTTTAGGACACAGCAAAGATGGTCCTGAGAAAAGTATATAGCGATACAAGCCTTTCTCATGAAACAACAAAGGTTTCAAGTATAAAACCTAACCCTGCACTAAAGGAGTAGGAGAAAGAAGAACAAATGAAGCCTAAACCCAGCAGGAGAAGAGAAATAATAAAGATCAGAGCAGAAATCAATGAAACAGAAACCAAAAGAACAGTAGAACAGACCAATGAGACCAGGAGCTGGTTCTTTGAAAGAATCAATAAGATTGATAAACCCATGGCCAGACTTATCAAAAAGAAACAATAAAGGACACAAATTAATAAAATCATGAATGAACGGGGACAGTTCATAACCAACACCAAAGAAGGGTGCCTGGGGGGCTCAGTAGGTTGAGCCGCTGCCTTCGGCTCAGGTCATGATCTCAGGGTCCTGGGATCGAGTCCCGCATCAGGCTCTCTGCTCAGCAGGGAGCCTGCTTCCTCCTCTCTCTGCCTGCCTCTCTGCCTACTTGTGATCTCTCTCTGTCAAATAAATAAATAAAATCTTTAAAAAAAAAAAAAGAAGTACAAATAATTATAAGAACATATTATGAGCAACTATACATCAGCAAATTTGACAATCTGGAAGAAATGGATGCATTCCTAGAAATAAAAACTGAAACAGGAAGAAATTCCTAGAAATTAAAACTGAAACAGGAAGAAATAAAAAACCTGAACAGACCCATAACCTATAAGGAAACTGAAGCAGTCATCAAAAATCTCCCAAGAAACAAGAGCCCACGGCCATTTGGCTTCCCAGGGGAATTCTACCAAACATTTAAAGAAGAATAAATTCCCTATTCTTCTGGAACTGTTCCAAAAAATAGAAACGGAAGGAAAACTTCCAAACTCATTTTATGAGGCTGGCATTACCTTGATCCCCAAACCAGACAAAGACACCATAAAAAAATATATATATATTATAGACCAATATCCCTCATGAACAAGGATGTAAAAATTCTTACCAAAATACTAGCCAAAAGGCTCCAAGACTACATTTAAAAGGATTATTCACCACAACCAAATGGGATTTATTCCTGTGCTGCAAGCATTTGACAAAGTACAGCATCCTTTCTTGATTAAAACTCTTCACAGTGTAGGGATAGAGGATACATACCTCAATATCATAAAACCCATCTATGAAAAACCCACAACAAATATTACTCTCAATGGGGAAAAATTAAGAGTTTTTCCCCTAGGGTTAGGAACAGGGTTAGGAACACAACAGGGATGTCACCTATCACTAATGCTATTCAATACAGTACTATAAATCCTAATCTCAGCAATCAGACAACAACAACAACAACAACAAAATAAAGGGCATCTGAATCGGCAAAGAAGAAATCAAACTCTCACTCTTTATATGGAAAAGCCAAAAGACTCCACCCCAAAATTGCTAGAACTCATACAGGAATTCAGTAAAGTGTCAGGATATAAAATCAATGCACAGAAATCAGTTGCATTTCTATATACCAACAACAAGATAGAAGAAAGAGAAATTAAGGAGTCAATTCTATTTACAACTGCACCCCAAACCATATTATATCTAGAAAGAAATCTGATCAAAGAGGCAAAGAATCTATACTCAGAAAACTATAGAATACTCATGAAAGAAATTTAGGAAGACACAAAGGAAAGGAAAAACGTTCTACGCTCATGGATTAGAAGAACAAATATTTCTTCACATTTAACACAATCCCTATCAATCTACACATTTAACACAATCCCCATCAATCTACACATTTAACACAATCCCCATCAAATTACCATCAACTTTTTTCAAAGAAATGGAACAAATAATCCTAAATTTTGCATGGAACCAGAAAAGATTAGGAATAGCCAGAGGAATGTTGAAAAAGAAAACCAGAGTTGGTGGCATCACAATTCAGACTTCAAGCTCAATTACAATGGTGTAAACACCAAGACAGTATGGTATTGGTTAGGGTGCCTGGTTGGCTCAGTTGGTTAAGTGTCTGCCTTTGGCTCAAGTCATGAATCTGGAGTCCAGTTCTCCCTCTGATCCTCTCCCCTCTCATGCTTTCTCATTCTCTCTCAAATAAATAAAATCTTAAAAAAAAAAAAAAAAAAACAGTATGGTACTGGCACAAAGGCAGACACATAAATCAATGGAACAGAATAGAGAGCCCAGAAATAGACCCTCAACTGTATGGTCAACTAATCTTTGACAAAGCAGGAAAGAATGTCCAATGGAAAAAAAGACAGTCTCCTCAACAAATGGTGTTGGGAAAATTGGACAGACACATGCAGAAGAATGAAACTGGACCATTTCCTTATATCACACACAAAAATAGACTCAAAATGGATGAAAGACCTCAATGTGAGACAGGAATCCATCAATATCCTTGAGGAGAACACAGGCAGCAACCTCTTCAACCTCAGCTGCAGCAACTTCTTCCTAGAAACATTGCCAAAGGCAAGGGAAGCAAGGGCAAAAATGAACTACTGAGACTTCATCAAGATCAAAAGCAAAAGCAAAGGAGACAGTCAACAAAACCAAAAGACAACCGACAGAATGGGAGAAGATATTTGCAAATGACATAATCAGATAAAGGGCCAATATCCAAAATCTATAAAGAACTTATCCAACTCAACACCCAAAGAACAAAGAATCCAATTAAGAAATGGGCAGAAGACATGAATAGACATTTCTGCAAGGAAGATATCCAAATGGCCAACAGACACATGAAAAAGTGCTCCACGTCACTTGGCAGCAAGGAAACACAAATCAAAACCACAATGAGATACCACCTCACTCCAGTCAGAATGGCCAAAATTAACAGGTCAGGAAACGACAGATGTTGGTGAGGATGCAGAGAAAGGGGAACCCTCCTACACTGTTTATGGGAATGCAAGCTGGTGCAGCCACTCTGGATAAACAGTATGGAGGTCCCTCAAAGAGTTGAAAATAGAGCTACCCTATGACCCAGCAATTGCACTACTGGGTATTTACCCCAAAGATACAAATGTAGTGATCTGAAGGGGCATGTCACACAATGTTCACAGCATCAATGTCCACAATAGCCAAACTATGGAAAGAGCCTAGATATCCATCAAAAGATGAATAGATAAAGAAAATGTGGTATATATACTCAATGGAATATTATACAGCCATCAAAAATTGAAATCCTGCCATTTGCAACCACATGGATGGAACTAGAGGGTATTATGCTACACGAAAGAGAAAGACAATTATCAAATGATCTCACTGATAGGAAGAATTGAGAAACAAGACAGAGAATCATAGAGGAAGGGAGGGAAAAAAATGAAACAATATGAAACCAGACAGGGAGATAAACCTATGAGACTTTTAGTTGCAGGAAACAAACTGAGGGTTGCTGGATTGGAGGGGACTGAAGGATGGGGTGGCTGGGTAATGGACATTGGGGAGGGTACGTGCTATTGTGAGTGCTATGAATTGTGTAAGACTGACGAATCACAGACCTATACCCCTTGAAACAAATAGTATGTTAATTTAAAAAATTTTTTAAAAAGACAAATATAAACTGTGGGGACAAGAAGCATATGTCTCTGTTCATCTTGGACCTTCAGCATTCAGCCTATTTTTTGAAACATGGTAAAAAGGAAGTAGATATTTATAAATCTGAAAATTAATTGGTAATAAATTATCAATATATGAGATGATTCTTGTTTAACTGCCAATTCCTCCTTACTATGTCTCTTCATATAAAATGGTTCTGGAATGATTAAAGAAATAAGGGTGCTATTCAAAAAATAAAATAATAGAATACATTCAATTGAAGAGTAATATGCTTAAGAAATGACATCTGAGACTTTGAAATTTCTTTTATTTTATAATTCTGAGTACAGTTTATAGCTTTTTTTTAATCAAAATGGAATACTATGAATTTATAATATCCAAAAAAGATTAAATGTAATCATGGTTTTATGAAAGCAAAAGATTAAAAATGGCATTTTAATATGACTTGTTTGTGGGTTTTTATAGAACGTGGTTTGTCTAGAACTGAAATCTGACATCTTCCTAAGATATAATAGTAAATTCTTCATTTATAAAATGAGTATCATGAAGTAGATTTTCCATTAAGGTTCTTTTCAGCTCTCCAATTCAATTAAAAAAAATTTTTTTTTTTTTTGAGAATCAGAAACATCCAAAGATTTTTTAAAAATAAGCATCTTTTTAATCCATATCAAGTAAGATTTTGTTTTAAGGGCAAACTTCTCAGGGAACCCTGGGATTTAAAAGTGACTTATAGATGAAGTAAGTTCTAGCCAGGGAGTAAAAATAAAACTAGATTCCTGGCTTCACACTGTGATTTGAATAACTCAGTTTACCTCTTTTGGTCCTAAAATCTTTAAATCGGGATACTATATGACTGACAGTTCTATACTAAGACTCAGTCTCCTTATTTTTTTTAAACTCTCTCTCTCTCTCTTTTTTTTTTTTTTTTGAGAGGGAGAGAAGAGAAGGTGGGGCGGGCGGGGAGAGAATCCTAAGCAGTTCCATGCCTGGCAAAGAGCCCAACGTGGTATCAGATCCCACAACTCTGAGATCATGACCTGAGCTGAAACCAAGAGTTAGATGCTTAACCGACTGAGTCACACAGGTGCCCCCATCCTCCCCATTTTAAACTGGAATGGGAAGTAACAGAAAAGTGTGAGAAGGAGCCCCAGGATAGCTTTTAGAGGTACAGAAAATAGAAAGAAAAGAAAAACAAAAATGAAACTTGAATCTGACACCAGCCTAGATTCCCTATTACAGTGAGGCTTTTGCTTAGCAATAGTCAAAACCTTTGTCAAAAATCTAAGATTTAAAAAAAAAAAAAAAAAAAAAAAAAAAAACCTAAGATAATGCTTTGCAAGTGTCCTAACCACCTATCTCTCTCTCTCTCTCTCTCTCTCTCTCTCACACACACACACACACACACACACACACACACTGGTAAGGAGTACCGAGGATACACTAAGGACAGGAATATATCCTGACTGGCCCCAAACTTGCCCTAAGGACAGGAATATATCCTGACTGGCCCCAAACTTGCCCTAAGGACAGGAATATATCCTGACTGGCCCCAAACTTGCCCTAAGGACAGGAATATATCCTGACTGGCCCCAAACTTGCCCTAAGGACAGGAATATATCCTGACTGGCCCCAAACTTGCCCTTCGAGGCGACACATGTTGCGACCATGTACATGAACAAGGAGTAGGAAATATTTTGCTATGCCAAATGAATGGTTCATGTTGAAAGGAATCTTTTCTTATAACAACCTGTGAGCAAAAAGATGACAACAAAACTTCAAAGAATTATTAAGTTCTATTCCTCCATTCCCTCTTGAACAGATGAGGTGAAGGAGAAAGAAAAATCACTATTCTTCTCAGTCATTTTTAACGCTGATGGATTCCATTTAGGAGACAAAGCAAATTCATTCCCTACGGAGAAGCAGCCCATAAGGGAGTTTCTGAAGAGCATGCCCTTAGTGGTCAGAGACCCTGTTACACAAGCTTCTGGCCAGCCCCGGCTATCAATTGTGTAGAACATGTCCACATACCGGACTTAACCAAGCTGAAGGAGCTCCCGCCTGAAGGAACAGGATGCAATGTCATCTCCTCATGGTCTCAAAAATACACACATTGCCGTGAGCCAAAGACAACAGCCCTGTCTTGCTCCTATATTGACAGAACTGGCCTACATACAAAGTAAAGCCCTCAAGTTATTCTTTGCTCTCCTGTGAACCTATGAAGTGATTCAGAAACAATCTTTCCCACATTGAACTCTAGTGGAAGATTCTAATATTTAGGGGCAACCATGTCACAGCATCTCATCACTAGCATTATTCTCCATCAACACAGACGTGTGATAAAAAGAGCCCCCAAAACGAAAGACATATAATCACGTTAGTAAATGAAAAAGTCTGGAATATTAACTGGTGTTTTGTTCTAATTTAATTATTTAGTATAAAATGCTTCAATATTGAATATTCAATAAAAATAACCTAAAAAACCTGGAAATTTTGATTCTAAGTGACTGTAATTTTAAAAATTCTTACATTCAAATTCTATGGGATACAAAATTTCTAAATATCCAAAAAGAAAAATTTCAAAACTTGGCAAGTTATTTTCATATAATGTATTCATAATGTCTACTTTAATATTGATTTAAAACAGTAATTTTGAGAAATTTCAAGTCTGAGAATCTTTAGTCCTTCCTGTGGATGCTGCCCTCTAGTGGTTCCCGGATGGTTCCACACCCAGGACCAATTACCTGAGAATTGGCGGCTTTCTCAGGGACAGGAAGGATAGCCGATTTAGCCTCCTGTAGAATTTTTGGCATGCCGTAGAACCGTCCGCTGATGAGCATCGCAGTCACCAGTTGCAAGGTGAAATTAGAGCCCAGGGATAGAAAGACCTATAAACAAACAAGATCAATGACTGTTTTAGTAGTAAGAATTAATTTTCAGAGAAAAATACTGACATTTGACATGAGTCATTAGCACACTGCCTTAGGATCCTTTTGTACAGTTTCATCAATATATGCCTTTCCCTGCCTCCCCCCCCAGGTTATAAAACAAATCACCAGTATGAAGTCTCCGGGGTGATGAGTGATAGCGTGTAAATACACAAATTTGCCAATTCTCCATGTGTGACCAAATGGCCTCAAGAACGATAAGAATCAGAGAAGTAGTGTTAGGAATAGAAGGAATCATGTACCACAGGAATGAAAGCGCCCACTGGGGAACAGTCAGTTCCTAAAAGCAGCAAAACTCACTTTCTTCCTCTTCATTAAGGAATCACTAATACTCCAGTGAAATTTACTCAAAATGGATAATGATTCAGGTGTACCGATTACTTGAACATTTTGGATAAATAAAAATTACTAATGAAATGTATTAGATTACCAATTTTTAAAGTTTTCAAATCTAATAAATAAGGGAAACTGAATTTAAAAATTAATGTTACTCTATTTTTTTTGAAATTTATAAAACATTTTCCCAATAGGAACATTGTTATTGATAAAGGATAAGCCCTCACGTTATCCCATAACCTAGAATAATACTAAAAACGCTACACATCTTTATTGAATATAAAAATAACTACTTTTGGGGCGCCTGGGTGGCTCAGTAGGTTAAAGCCTCTGCCTTCGGCTCAGGTCATGATCCCAGGGTTCTGGGATCAAGCCCCGAATCAGGCCCTCTGCTCCATGGGGCACCTGCTTGCTCCTCTTTCTCTGCCTGCCTCTCTGCCTGCTTGTGATCTCTGCCTGTCAAATAAATAAATAAAATCTTGAAAAAAAAAAAAACTACTTTTGTGGAGTCTGTTCTTCTTTTAAATATAATATACTTAAACATACACCATAGCCCTCCAAATATACACAATATGTACCCTAGAAGTTTCAAATGTTTTATAACATGAGGATAACAGATGTTTCATTCATTCAATCAATCTTCACTTTTTTAAAGTGACATTCACTGAGCATGACTCACAGATCAAGTGCTAAGGAAACAGAAATAAATCACTGTCCTAACTTAAAGCATGTGCCTCCCATCTCCCCTCTAGGGGCATGCTCTTCCCCCAAACAGTTCACTGGCTGGGCTGCTAAAGTGTGACATGGGCATAAATCAAGGGTAGGATTTTTTCAGTGGTTCCCTTTTCCCTTCATGCTCTGGATATAATGCATTGCTCTTTGAAGACTGGAATATTAGAAGGAGAAAATATGCATATAACTTTTGGGCCCCCAAAACTTAACTACTAATAGCCTACTGCTGACCAGAAGCCTTACTGATAACATGAACAATTAATACATATTTTACAAGTTCTTATGTATGATTACTGTATTCTTATGATAAAGCAAGCCAGAGAAAAGAAAGTGTTATTAAGAAAGTCTTAAAGAAGGAAAATTACATCTGTAGTGCCGTACTGCATTTGCGGACACAAATCTGCATATAAGTGTACCTGCACAGTTCAACCCTTGTTGCTCAAAGGTCAACTGTATATCATTCAGTGTTTACAGGGAAATGAAAAGAGGACTAGCATTCCTCAAAATGTACCAGGTGCCACCTACTACAAGATACAGTCTTAAGAGTAGGCAGATCAAGAGTGTTAGTCCATGTAATACAGATTACGTATTTTAGTTTTCCTATGTGTAGTGTGAGAATAGTTTTATCCTATCTATAGGGCTTAGTAAAATAAAGAGTAATCAGATCTTCACTAAAGCATGTCTTACTGTCAAATGAAATTTCACTATAATATAACACAAAAGCTAGAGAATGTCCTCTAGTGTTCATTAACAGAGATTAAAATTTGAATGCATTTAGAAGGTAATGTTACACAGATATGGATGGGAAAATATTCAAAGGTACGTAATTTAAGCATGCTGTATTTTTTTAAAAAAACTCTTCTAATTTGTAAATGAGACTTAACACAATCATATTCTGGTTAAGTCAATCTACCTCTCCTTTCCCCAGTTCTTCAATCTTTCTTCTAGTCTTGAAAATTTTTGGAAATAGGAAATGGAGGTTAGAAATTAATTATCAGGGCATTGAGTCAATATCCCTAAGAATACAGGAATGTGTAAGTGCCTGCTACCGTTTAGACAAAAATATGTTATCTCCAAATGGGAATATGCTTAATATACTTAATTCAATAATAATTTGCAAATGTATCATCCAATAATTATTACACATTTTTTTTAATTACACATTTCTATGATGACATATAAATATCTCAATAAGATTGTAGGCTGATCATGAGATAAGCAAGTGCTCTCCTGAAGGAGTGATATTGGAATGATCAGGAAATGGAAGAAATGCTACAAACCTGACTCCTCACTGGCACCATGTCCACTCTATATCGGGCCCCATCTTTGACCACCAGTTGCCTCTCCACATTTTCAGGAAAAACTGGCTGCTCCTTTTGGTCAGATGAGATTCTAAATCCAACAGCAACATCTCCAAATGTTCCAGCAAGCCGAGTTACATTAATTTGGATGAATCTACTAAGGTTCTGCCCAATAAAGATTGACTGGTAATCTGAATACAGAGCAAATACTCCATGTGGGTCATCATTTGCAGAAACAGAGAACCATGTGATGCATTTTTCTGGAGCCAATTCTGCTCCTCCCTCTACAGAAATAAGTCGGATTACATAATCTTCTTCTATCTCAGGTGTATCATCGGGGAGCAAATGAACATCAAAACTCACTTCACTCTCTCCATCAGCAATAGTGAAAAATCCTTTTGTAGAAAGAAAGTCTCCTGTAATATCAAACTCACTGCTTATTTCCCAGTAAACCTAAAATAAAAGGGAAAAAATCCAACAAAGTTATGTAATTCAGTATATTGAATCAAAATTCCTTATGTTTTCCTCTATAATATACAACAAATAAATTTTAATTGTGCCTCATTATATTCAAAGCCAGATGCCCCAAACAGTTTAGAAAGTAGAGACAAATGACACTAGCGCTGTGAAAGTATATGAACTCTTTTGGGCTTATGTATGCAATTTGTTGGACAAGATTACAAAATCTCATTTCACCTACTTCTCAAATAGTAACATGATTTGAAAAGATAAAGTGAAGCAAAGTTAACTCTAGAATGGCAGTTCCACAAATACATTTGAAAGGTCTTCCTATATATTTGATAGGTATCTGAACCACGGGTAATACTTGAAGGTAAAAAGTGAGTAGTCTGTTGCTTTATATTGGAATTTGGTTTTGTTTGCTTTTAATAACAAGATTTGAAGAATTTAAAAATTATTTCCCAAGAATATTTAGACTCCTAACCATAAAGTTTCCACTGAAAAAGTATCAGTTAATCTCCAATACAGGAAAAGAGTTAAATCCATAAAGAAATTTTGTAAAGTATGTTCTGCTAGCAAACAACCTTGGTCTGTTAGATAGCTATCCCAATGATTCACAAGAGTATCTCCAGACATTCTATGTCAATATACATGCAAATGCAACCTCTTAAAAGTCAGTTGGTAAACAACAACAAAACTATACTGAGAAATAAAGTCCTGAAGAATATATGAAGCAATTTACAAAAAAAAAAAACAACAACAACAAAAAAACACTGAGGGACTTAAACAGGTAGGTTAAATGTTATAGCAAACAAGAAAACAAAAAATAGTTCAGTCATACTCTTCATGATTAAGTGTGAGGAAGATCATTTCAGTCTAAGTGTAGCTGGATTTAGAAAGACAGGGAGAGAGGTTCATGTTGGCTAGAGAACCCAAAGGTGAGGAAATGAACTTTCTCAACTTGTCTGAAACTCATGTCACTTACAAAACTTATACCAGAACACACAGTTTCTCTGTTCTTCACAGCTACATTTGTTAGGCAAACTGTTACACTACTTAAAAAATCAAATGAAAAATGATACCGTGAGTTCTCCTAAAATGCCCTTGACTCTTTTGACAAAAAAAGTAATGATCAGCGGCCCTTCCAGAGCGGACGGCTCTGAATAGGTCTTCTTAGATAAAGACTCAGAAGCAAACTGAACAACCCCATTTGGATCACCAAACTTCTGTACCTAAAAATAGAAAGAGACAACAGAGTGAATACCACAATATAACAACTACAGATTGAATTACAGAATCCAACATATCAGTATACAGAAAAGCTGAAAAAATGAAAGAAACACAGGAATAATATTTAAATATAATTTGCCTAGAAACTTGATTTTTCAAAAGCTTCTTTAGTAGGGGGTGGGATTATGGACATTGGGGAGGGTATGTGCTTTGGTGAGTGCTGTGAAGTGTGTAAACCTGGTGATTCACAGACCTGTACCCCTGGGGATAAAAATATATGTTTATAAAAAATTAAAAAATTTTTAAAAAAAGCTTCTTTAGTACACTGTCATCTAAAACAAGTAGGTTCATATTCTCTAACAATAATGGAAGTAAGTGTCTAGAAAACTTCAATTCATAGGTTCTCAAAAGGATATTACTTCAAGCCTGAATTTCACTTGATTTGCCTCATATTTGCTTTATTTAACCAGGGCTAATTGTTTAGTCAAACACTAGTCTAAGTGTAGTTGTGAAGGTATTTTGTAGATGTAATTACTACTTATAATCAGTTGACTGATTTATAGTATAATCAGTTGACTGATTAACTTTGATTAAGTCAGAGATTACCCTTGATACTGTGAGTGGGCCTCATCCAATCAGTTGAAGGCCTTAAGAGCAAACACTACAGGTTTCCCAGAGAAAAAAGAATTTGGCCTCAAAACTGCAATTCAGGAATTCTGCTTGAGTTTCCAGTCTGCCAGCCTATCCCACAAAATTCAAACTCATCATCTCAACCCAAAGTCTTTTTCTGAGCTTCCTGCCTACTAGCCTGTTCTATAGATTTTGGACTTGCCAACCTTCACAAACACGTGAGCCAAATTTTTTTTTTAAAGATTTTATTTATTTGACAGAGAGAGACACACAGTGAGCGAGGGAACAGAAGCAGGAGTGGGAGGGGAGAAGCAGGCTTCCCGCTAAGCAGGGAGCTTGATGCGGGGCTTCATCCCAGGAGCCTGGGATCATGCCCTGAGCCTATGGCAGATGCTTAACGACTGAGCCACCCGGGCGCCTCCACATGAGCTAATTTTTAAAATAAAAATTTCTTTCTTTCTTTCTCTCTCTCTCTCTTTTTCTCTCTGTTTTTCTGGAGAAATCTGACTGATAGGGACCCAAGACTAGAGAATTTTCCAAACTTAAAAAAAAAGAGCACCTCTCTACATTGTTTTCATATCCTGGTCCTCAGCAATATTTACCCCTGTTAGACTGAATCGTTCATTCACATCAAACATTCAGATTTGATCCAAAACATCATTGTGCTAATTAAACAAATACTATTCTACCTTCCAACAATCTAATTAGTGATTGAGTTAATAATTTTCATGTACTTTCAAGGCAAAGGTATTCAACGTATGGGACAATATAACAAATAGCTTCTGTCTGAAAGTGCAAAAATATTCACCAAACACCAAATTTTCTGAGTGGAAAGTATTTATCACTATACAAGAGCCCTTTATAAACTAATTACCAATAATCAAGCTATGTAATAAACTAATATAATAACAAAGAAGTCTGGCCCGTAGGAATTATTAGGACTTCATCTGGCTTTATAACTTTGAATTAATCTTAAGCTCATGGAGTTTCAACAAATGTAAAATGCATTTTCTGATAAATCCATTACTCCAAAATTTTGTGGGAAAAATAAAGTCAGACTTACTGTTAATGTAATATCTTTAGCTCTGGAGTCTAATTTAGCTTCTCCCTTCACAAGTTCAAGTTTAATAATGAATATCTTTTCAACTTCGATGTCTTCATGAGGATAGACTGTCAGAGTGATGGTTCTCACACCACCTTCTCCATCCCCAAAATAGAAGGATCCACTCACTGGGTCCGCAATGTCTCTGTTCTGTGGTGGTAAGGCTTCCTGAGAATTGGGTCCTAAAATCACCCAGTTCACCTGCAGAGTAGTTTGTGTTTTTAATAGAGATGATCAATTTTATTTCATTTGTATCTATCTATTTATTTAAGATTTTTAAAAAAGTAATCTGTACACCCAAACTGGGGCTCAAACTTACAACCCCAAGATCAAGAGTCGCATGCTCTACTGACTGAGCCAGCCGGGTGCCCCAGACAGAAACAATTTTAAACAAAGAATTACTTTGCAGGATATGTAGTATTAGAAAAAAAATTATATATCTTATATACATGCATATATAAATGAGAATTATTCTAGGATAGCTCCAGAGAATTCCTCATATCTTTTTAAAAATACTAATATTTGCAAATATAAACTACATACTAACAGAATATGAGTTTTCATAGATAATAAAGAAAAATATGAATACCTGATCACTGGTCATCACCACAGAAAAATAAGCACCCATTTTAAAAGTACATATTTAGATATGTATATTTATATTGTAATATAATATATATATATTAGAGAAATATAAACTTTTAAAAATGAGCACAACACTCTCTTGCTGTATGCATAGTCTCTGTTAATCAGAACCTATTTGAATAAGACAATAAAACCACAAGAAAAATCTGCTGGGTGTGCAATCTCTTCTGAATATACACAAATAAATTTCTGGTATAAAATGAACATACATTTTCATAAATCATTATAAGAAACAAAATTGTATAATAAATGCATTTTTAAGTATTTCTATAATATAAAATTATATACTTTTCATATCTACATGGAAAACACTGGGACTTCGTCTTTGCTTCTTTTATCTTTCACCAGCACTGGGCATAGCTGATCACTTCCTTTTCCCTGAAACACAGCGTCCCGTCTTTCATGGCCTCCATGATACATATCTTCCCCTGTGCTTTTACATCTCAGTTTTCTATGCTGGCTCTCCTTCCTCAGATCGTTCAATGCTTGTAGCCCAGGACTTCCGGCTGTTTTCTTCACATTCCTATCTACGCTCCTTGAGTCATGTGGTTTCAAATACCTCCACATGTGTCAGCAGCCTCCGGCCTCCCCACAGCCCATACTCACACACCCCCTGCCTGCTTGACCCTCTACTGGGACGGCCAATCGCAATCTCAAATGAACAAGACCAAAACAGAACTCTTGATTCCACAACGACCCCCAAGCTTCTGCCTATCTCAGTAAACAACACTACAGTTTAACCAAATGCTCATCTAAAATTTTAGCAGTTATTCTTGATTGCTCTTTGCCTCGACCTCCACTGCCTGGTGAATTTTTCCTCCAAAAGATGCTCAATATCTATTCACTTCTCAGCATCCCATCTGCACCCATCTTAGCCACTGTCAGCTCAGCCCTGGACGACAGAGGTCAAGAGCCTTCTAACTGCCCTTCCTGCTTCTGCTCTGGCTTCTTGACATTCCATTTCCCCACCAAGCAGTCACAAGTAAGCTACTTAAAATGGCAACCCCGGGGACATCAACACCATTCCCCTGCCTCACACTCTCTAATGGCATCCTATTTGCACTCAGAATACCCTTTAGCCTGACTTAGGAGGGTCTCTGTGATCACACACCTACTAACCTCTCCAACAGACCTTGTGTGGCATAGAACCCTCCAGACCTGAAACAGGCCAGGCTTGTCTACTGCTTCTGCCAAAAGGCTCAGCTCTCTAACAATTACATGACCATGTCTCAGTATCTAGCTTTCAGCTTAAATATCACAATGTCACCATCTAGAGTAGTCGATAGCTGACTCATGATTGTGTTTCTAGATCTGATATCCCTGTAGATCGCTTAAGTGTTATCACACACATATATATTTTAAATTTATCTGTTTACTGTTCTGAAAACCCTAAGAAAACAAGGTCTGTCTCATTCATCAGTGTATTCTCAGTGCCCAGAAGAGGGTCTGGCATTCGAAAAGCACCAAAAAAATACTTGAACCTTTTATCAGAATTCTTCATTTCATTTCATCTCCTTTCTAACTTGCTTTCAAGAGTTCCTGATGACAGCAACGTCTCATATATATTCTTATGGAATTCACAGGACTTGTCAGCTACTTTATACCCAGTGAGTAATTAATAAATATTGTTGATTATAAATAAATAAACATATATTTGAAGAATAAGAAAATCCAACTCTATACTCAAGCCATCAAAATTATTTTTTTAATTTTTTTTATTTTAAAGATTTTATTTATTTATTTGACAAAGATCACAAGTAAGCAGAGAGGCAGGCAGAGAGAGCGGGGGAAGCAGGCTCCCCGCTGAGCTGAGAGCCCGATGCGGGGCTCTATCCCAGGACCCTGGGATCATGACCCGAGCTGAAGGCAGAGGCTTTAAGCCACTGAGCCACCCAGGAGCCCCCAAAATTATTTTTAAAACCATGGGAAGAATAACTCTACCTGAATTTCTCCTACGAGTCCTCCAGTCCGCTCCAGCAACAAGGATAAAATCATTGTGGAATTGGGATTAGGAACAGAAATTTTGCTTTGATTAAGAAATCTTAAAACGCCAAAGGGAGAATCGCTCTTGGCAATTGTGATTCTGCTCACTAGGTGGCGCCCAAGGACTGCTCCGCCAGTAGCTCCAACAAGCAAAATTTCAATGGGTTCTGCAAATTCACTGCATAGCGAGAAGGAGCAATTCTGTGAGTCTAAACATATTAAAATGCTTCTAAGATCCAAATAACTAGTCATTTTCCAAATTGGTCATACATATTCAAGGCACAGCATTCATACACCAAGTGGTAAGAAGAGGGTGCTCAGCTAAAAGCATGAATGATCAACTTCAATATTATATAACCTGCAATAGTTACTAGACTTTCTTCCTTTCTTTTGAATTGCTTAATGCATTAAGGAAGTGAATTGCAAGATGTTTCTACATTCTGATTAGACATTTCAAATATAAAAGAGCAAAAATTATTATTTCCCTGTATATGAAAAAGTGACACACAAAATCCCAATTGTCTCCCAATCCCTTCTTTCCTACTCCAGCACCCCCCAAAGTTTTTCACTTGTTTCTCAATGGGCATATATATAATCTAAAATTCTATTATCAGTGCAAAGCATAAGTAAGGATTGGAACATAGTAATCATGCTTTACATATGACTACATTATTTCTGACGTTACTAAACAGTATTACCTTTCATTGTCATCAATGATGGACACATTTATAAAACTTAAGTTCTGCCCATGCTGAAAGGTGACCGAGCTGCCATGCAGCATATAATCGACACCACCAGCAACTGCAGAGGAGCTCTGAGAGATGAAATCAGCAGTCACACGGCCGTAAGTTCCTCCCAGCCTCACCACCGGAATCGTGATCATTCCAACATCTTCCTCCACTGTAGCAGGAATGTGCAATTAATTGGTATCCCAGACAAAGCAACTAGTTTTTATAAGAGTCGGTCAAATTAAAAATAGCATTAAATATAACAGAACAATGCAAGCTCTTATTTTTTAACATAATTTTTATAAATTTAAAAAAATACTGGGGGGCACTTGAGTGGCTCAGTCAGTTAAATTGATTTCTACTCAGGTCATGATCTCAGGATGGTAAGATTGATCCCTGTGTCAGGCTCTCTGCTCAGTGGGAAGTCTTCTTGATATTCCCTCTCTCTCTCTCTCTGCCCCTCTCCCTCCAAGTCCAGGTACACGCTCTCTCTCTCTCTCTCTCAAATAAATAAATCTTTTTAAAAATTAGTGAAAAATTCAAGACTTATTTTTATGAGAAATATAGTTTGTTATAAACTGAAAACTATAGTGAACGGTGTAAGTTAGAATTGAAACAATCTATTTAATTATTAGCATAGGTTTTCTCCCTCTGTGTGCTATGTAGAAATAAATGATCCTTGCTTACTAAAGCAATGCAAGATGAACATGAAATATTCTTCAAATATGTGTACTCAAAGGAAAGTATTCTGAATTGCTTCTACATTTAGTGGAACACATAGTATAAACAATTGAAGTTCATGTTAATTATACGAACGCTTTTTAAAAGTCCAGATAAAAATACAATTTTATTACATTTTAAGTTCCTATGAAATCTATTTGAGAATCTGAAAATGTATTCTCGATGTTTAATTTCAACTAAAAATTGTTTTCAAAAATTTATTTTGCTCTCGTTATTTAACCTCTGTAAATAAAAATATCATTTAATAGAGTTTACATTAGCTATGCTTATCTTAGCCAACAGTTCATAGTAGCCATGACTAAATAATACTGAATTTACATTGTCATTATAAATATGAATTGCTCTAAATTTCCCCAAAGATAATGAATCAAACAGAAATCAGTGGACAGAAAAAAAAAATTCTAAGTCCTTTATATATCACTTGGTATTAAAAATGCAGCATGACTTTTACTAGCTGAGGTTCACAAAACAGTGGTGTCTTCCATGACTTTACTCACAAAGTCAATATTAATCAATTCCAAAATGATTTCTTTTTTTTTTGAAGAGTTTATTTATTTATGTATTTGAGAGGGAAAGTAAGAGAGAGAGAGAGAGCACATGAGGAGGCAGAGGAGAGGGAAAAACAGACTCCCCTCTGAGTAGGGAGCCTGATACAGAGCTCAATCCCAGGACCCTGGGGTCATAACCTGAGCCAAAGACAGATGCTTAACTAACCGAGCCACCCTGGAGCCCCTCCAAAGTAATTTCTGATGAACTTTAAAAATGGCTAGATAGGGGTGCCTGGGTGGCTCAGTGGGTTAAGCCTCTGCCTTCAGCTCAGGTCATGGTCTCAGGATCCTAGGATCGAGCCCCACATCAGGTCCTCTGCTCAGCAGGGAGCCTGCTTCCCCCTCTCTCTCTGCCTGACTCTCTGCCTACTTGTGATCTGTCAAATAAATAAATAAAATTTTTTTTTAAATGGCTAGATAACCAATGAATTTGATAGAGGCAATGAGGTCAATAAATTAATTGCAGCAAGAAGATCAACATGTTTATCTTGAAAGGCATGTGCCTTTGAATAAAATCCAAAAAGCAGCCACCTCTTTTTCCCCAGGAGGGAATATGGGCATAAGTCTTGTTCCTTACCATGCAGCTTTGCCATACACGAGTGGGATTTAATACTGCTCAAAGGTAACACAAAACAGATTTAAAAAATAAACATATAAATATATAAAGGCTAATGTAAATACATAAGAAGGTGTCCATGTATGTACCTACACAGGTATACACCCACACATGCGTGCACATACATAGAGCAAGCTGAGAACATTTATACATGGAAATTCAAACTGACAGAGTCATGCTCAGTTACTCTGTAACTCAGAAAGTAGTGGTAAATTTATAAGACTGCCGAACTTACCTTCAAAGGCGGTATACCTTGGGTCAAATTCAATGACACCCTCTGCATTATCATTTTTCGTTATTATGATTCGGACAATGGAGATGTTTCCTATTTCAGGAGGTTGATCTAACTGAAGACCATTTTCTCGGATGGTAAAATCATACCCTCTTGCAAAATCATGAGAAAATAATAACAAAAGAAGAGAAAATGAGTACATAATTGGTGAGCATAAGCCGAAGGGTCCTCTTAGCTCCTACAACTTAGTCCTATTAAGCATTTTAATACCTTGAAAGATCCCCAACACTAAAATACTCTCTTTTTTCCTGAAATGATGTCTGAAATAGACTTCTGTGTGGCTCACAATTATTACTGCCTGTATGAAACCAAAACCAATAAAAAGTTATTAAACTTTGGCAATGGGAAGATAATACGACTATCAGGAAATTGGGGATAAGTTGTAAGATGAACCTCTGGGCTAGGAATGCACTGATAAACTGATAAAACCCTGCTTGTGCTCTCTCTCTCTCTCTCTGACAAACAAATAAGTAAAATCTTTAAAAAAACCAAAACTGTTAATAGTTGTCTGAGATGGATTGTAGCTTAGCTCATCTGATTGTGAGGGGCTGAGGCAGGGGCTTCAGGCAGATCTGCAGTGCACTCAGGGACAGGATGAAAGGGTTACTTTAAAGAAAGAGCAGGTGTCATGCCACTACTGAAATTTCAAGCTACAAGGAAATATTTCTGTGAACCCCAATTACAATCAATGTCTCTAGTCCTTAATACAGATGATGGTTTACTCAGCTAGATGTATTTCAGCTGAGTCACTTTTTTTGGATTGATATGATTCCCACTGAAGAAACCTTTTATCTTTCAGAGTTTCATATCACTTTAATTCCTGAAGCTAAAAAATGGAAGTAAACCATTTTCGTCTTTTCTTCAATTCTCAAATTCTCTTTACCTGGTATTTTTAGGCTACATAATTTCAAAAGGTTAAAGTCAGGTTACATATAAGGCAAAATTAGAAAACAAGGGATTAAAAATATTAAATGATAAGATAAATGTTGGATGCCTGAGTGGCTCAGTTGGTTAAGCGTCTGCCTTCTGCTCCGGTCATGATCCCACCCAGGATCCTGGGATCAAGTCCCACATCGGGCTCCTTGCTCAGTGGGGAAACTGCTTCTTCCTCTGCCTGTTGGTCCCCCTGCTTGTGCTCTCTCTCTCTCTCTCTGACAAACAAATAAGTAAAATCTTTAAAAAAACCAAAACTGTTAATAGTTGTCTGAGATGGATTGTAGCTTAGCTGATTACCTTCACACCAAAGCAGTGAATTACCTAGCAACTAGGCAAAATGAGATTATACTGCTTTCCTTTTTCAAGTTAAAGGAAACTTAGAAATTTACCTAGAAGGAAAAACTTGTTTTCTCAGAATTAAGCTTATGTAGGAATTTTTTTTTTCTTTTAAAAAGAAAGAGGGCAAAATCTTCAAGTCCTAATTAGTCAGTAACGTGGATGTTATCTTACACTTAATGGGCTAATGAATAAATTTCACTTACTTCATTAAAATGGTCAACAGCAACCTCCAATTTTAACACATTTAATATAAGTGCAAATTCATTCCTACTGCCAGTTCTCCTCTTCTCACGTGGCTGGGACATTCTGATGGAGGACGCCCACCAAAACAGCCAACCATCTTTCAAAATAAGAAGAGGGTCCTGCTTGGAGAAGCTGGCGAGGAGACATTCCCACAAGACTACCAAAACATCGGTCTGAGTTTCAGGATGCCCAAGAAAAGCCACAGAGGGCACCTATATTGACAAGAAACGCCCCTTCACTGGTCATGTCTCTGCTTGAGGATGCATTCTATCTGGTGTGGTGACCAAGAAGAAGATGCAGAGGGCCACCATCATCCACTGAGACAACCTCCACTACACCCAAAAGTACACCTGCTTTGAGAAACGCCACAAGAACATGTCTGTGCACCTGTTCTCCTGCTTCAGGGAGCTCCAGATCAATGACATTGTCATGGTGGGAAATGCTGACTCCTGAGCAAAACTGTAAGCTTCAACGTGCTCAAAGCCATGAAGGCCACTGGCCCCAACAAGCAATTCCAGGAGTTCTGAGAATAGTTAGACATCTGCCACACTCCCAAAGAAAATACAGTTATTTTCCCGGTTAAAAAAAAAGAAAAAGAAAAGAAAATTCATGCCAATTGCTAGGAACGGAATCATTTCTAGGAAAATTAAGATTTGAAGTATACACAAACCCACAGTATTTCTTCCACATGGGATTGACATACATCTTACCAAAGTCACTCAGTGAAATATTTTAGTTAGAAAAAGCTTTTAAAACATAGCATTCATAGAACAGATGCAAAACCATTTTCATGAACCAGAAAAATTCCTTTAAGACTGATATAAATGCCAACATGATTCTGGTTGCGGGTTTTGTGTCATCTGTCAGAGCAGAGGTGCTCCTGGGCTACTCAGTTTGTGGGTATCTCAGCAGGCTTCAGGTGCTTCCCACCAGTGTGAATCAAGTCTGCTCCCACTAAGTCAGGGAACAAGACAGCCTCAATATGGTTAAATCTTATCTTCAATAAAAACGTGGTACACGGTTACAACTATCTTTGACTCCTACTTTTCCCCACTTGACAAGTCTACCTCATTTTCCCACAGAAGACAATAGGGATACCAAGGAAAGAAATTTCTCACTCAGCCCTCAGGTGTAGAGAAAGAGGAAAGGCAAAATAAATTTCATCGCACCAGCTGACCTGCGACCTCCATTTCTTTACCAAATGCTTACAAGCTCATACCACGTTCCATTCTCTGACTACCCAGAGTGAATTCTCAAATAAAAATAATACACTTTCAACTTTGAGCAAAAACTGGTATTTTAGAACTTGGCACAAGTGACAGTTAATCTTGGTCATAATTCCCCTGCTATGCCCTGTCCCACTCTCACATAAATCTGAAAGACAGCAAGTTCGGTATTAATCCTTCTACAACACATTCTCTATTTTCTTTTTTAAAACTTTACCTTCCCAGGAGTTCCACCTTTGTAATTACTAGAGAAAATTCCTCTGGTCCTTCAGGAAGACCATCGTCAAGTATTTCAATGTGCACACTTCTCGCCATCTCCCTGGCTTCAAAGAGGAGCTCCCCCGCTGCAGGGATAAAGTCCAAGCCTGCCTCCGCTGTCCCACTCACGGTCTCATACCAGAGTCTCACGCGGCCAGATGATCCCCCTGAACGGACGACGGTGATATTCACCTAAGCCAAGAAGCAGTTTTTATCTGACTTGGGTGTCTAATCCACCAGCTCATACCTAATTTTTTATGGTTTCTAACTAAAGATTCTAGGTTTACTAGGGTTATGTTTATGTAGAATCTATAAAAGTTTATAAAATATATGTTAAAATAATGGTGTTAGTAGCAAATTAATCAATTTGTGAAAACTCTGGAGTATGAACCAGGAAACACATTTTAAAGATGACACACAATATATCTTGCTACATGAAGTCTTAATATTTAAAGGTTAAGCCAGCTTTGCAAAAAAAAACTCCTGTTTGCAAAAAAAAAAAAAAAAAAAAAAAATCACGCACAAAATAAAACCAAAAGTGATGTCTAAGATTTTTTTTTTTTTTTTTTTTGATGTCTAAGATTTTAAGCATTTTATACTCTACCCTTCGGGTTTCTTCCGACACTCGAAGTTGCTCCTGTGAGAAGGAGAATCGGCCATAGGGAAAGTCACTGGCCACCACGGTGATGTTGGCAGTGCTGCTGGATCCACTCAGCAACCCCCCCTCACTGATTCCAATAAGCTGAAACTCATAGGAGCTCTTCTCCTCAGGAACGTCATCATTCAAAGCCTAGAGGACAAAAAGAGCCATCAACGGTAGGTTCTAACGTTTAAAGAAAAACACCACTCCTGTCCACAACAACAACAAACTCAGGGATACCACCACCTCCGACCACCTGACCCCTCATTCACACACACACACACACACCAAGGAGCATAACAGAAACCAGTCGTATTGCTACCTGTATTATTACAACTGCTGCAGACTGTCCATCTCGCATTGTCAGTTTTCCTGACATTTCAGCAAATTCTCCCACAGAAGGGGGGAATATCCTCCAGTACACGGTGACCTCCCCCCAGATCGCTGGGCCACGAATGAGGCTATGTTACATAAATGTATAATTAGTACATCTTTGTTGAAGTAATCTTTCCTAAATATTTTTTGTGTCTTTCAACAACAATTTTCATTTATTTCAAGAACAGTATGCATTATAGATCCTTATCTATCAAATCAAAAGCAAGTTTTATGATTCCAGGATACTACCACTCAAAGTACTGAATGTATATAAATCTGCTTGACAATACTAGCAAAACCTACACATTAGAAGGGGAACACTTGAGGGGATTTAAAAGAAAGTATTTACAGAATTCACTTAATACACAAGGGTATAAAAAATGAATGGCTTAACACAGTTCTCTAAAAAATAGCACTTACAAGCAACACTAAAGGAAAACTACCAGAAAGATAAAATATTAACTCAAATTCAGTTACTTCACTGACAGTTGTCCTACTAGTCATGAGAAACTTTGTATTAAACAAGATTGTCTATGATCATACTACTTCGTTATATAGTAGGCCCTAATTTTTAAATGCTTAGAATCATAAAATGTTTGATCCAGAGGATTTTCAAAGGAATGATTCTGTAACTAAGACAGAAGCTTACAGAGATGAAGTAACTCTCTTATTTTACATGATTAGCGACAGAATGGGGCCAAAAGCATCAGCTCTCCTGGAATTAACTCAAGGTATTTTTCTCGTCATGGGTTGTACAAATCACCCAAGAAACAGTCATGATCTAATGTCAAGAGAGGTCAATACACCACTGCGTGATCAATACACCACTGCGTGATCAATCTCGTCATGGGTTGTACAAATCACCCAAGAAACAGTCATGATCTAATGTCAAGAGAGGTCAATACACCACTGCGTGATTTTTGTTGAAGGAACTTTTCCTAGACATTCTTCATAATCTAACTTCAAGACACGTCAAGAAATGGCTTCAGTTTTTGCCAAAAATTTTATCTACTTTTCACAGGATGTTAGTAATACATAAAATGACGATGCTCGAGAAATATGTATGTAATGAGGAAAATGCACTTATGGCATAAAAATGCTAGTGATTTAAATAAAACTTCAAAATCTCCACCTGAGGGGGGGAAAAATCATGACACCTTACCTGATGATAGCAGTACCATTATACTTTCCTGAGGGTTCTCCAATGAGGACATGCCTAGATGATGGAGCTATCCCAACTTCTCCTGATGTTCCCTTTTCTCCCTGAATGATTATTGAGGCGCTACCTAAGTTGAAGTTGATACATAACACGTATGTAGCAAACACATGTATTCACTTAGTATAAGCCTGTCAAAATTCTCAGCACTCCATGTATACAAATCTTATGAATTAAATGCCATGACAGTCATGTAAATTAGATACTAACATTATCTTCATTTTACCAATGAAATTATTTAAGTATACTGAGGCACTCAAGACATTGAGGCAAATAACTTGCCCTAGATCATATTTTAATGAAAGGGGGCAGAAGAAAGTGCATAATAATTCCATTCTCACTCCCATGGTAAGTGAGTATTCTCCTACCATTTGCATTAATTCGCTTCTGCAGTAACCATTTTACAGGCAGTTCACTACAACTGGCTAGGTGGCAAAAGCAAGAATTCCTGGATACTTTTTAATTTTCTGATCCATTATTGCTTATAAGCATCTATAAAAATGTGTCAAATATTAATGGTAAGAAAACCATATCAAATAATGTGACTATTCATATTATAATTTAGCAGTAACTTGAAGAAAATCGTTTCCAGAAGCTCTTATTACGGTTTCATCAAACAAGGGACGAATTACCATAGTCTCACTTCTATGGCATGGATTAATAAAACCAAAAGTGGTTTGTCATGTCCAAGTATGTCACAGTCTGAAATATATTACGAAATTTTTTATTGATATATGACTCACCCTGAATCACTAGTATATTCTTATTCTTGGGTCTAGTTAGTCTGCATGTCATCAATCCTGACATTTAACAGGATGCTAACAACTGAGCTAACGTAAGATGTGTGGAAGAATATGGTACAATCATATGATTTGTTGGAAAGTACTCTAGATAAAAATGCAAAAAAAACAACTAGCTTAGGTATGTACGTGATATTCCTTTAATTTTAACAATCTTTTTGGCCACAAAATTCTGCTTTTTTGGCCACAGACTTTCACATACAATGGAGTTCTTGATGGCAAAGAAAGGCATGTGACAGTCACTAAGCTATCCTATCAAAGCGGCTGGGCCATTTATTTTACGTTACTATTAACACATAGCACAATGCAATTGCTTTAGAAACATTAATTCTTTCTCTCCAGATCAAAGAAAAAAATTTGCATATGGGCTATAGGCAAAGAAGAATTACAATGTCTGTTTCTGAAATATCAAAACATTGAAGTAATCACTTTCAGATGAAAATACACATAGTAGGCTGAAAAACATGCAATATGCTAGGTTTTAAAATAATATTTTATTGTAAAAGTAATATGTGACCATTACAAATATGTGTAGAAAATCTAGGTAATTAAAACCCACTATCAACATTTCAAGTAAATAATTCCACACACTTGTAATGAGCACATGACAAAAATGGGATGACCTTGAACATGTTATGAAGTCTGCCATAACACAGCGGTTACCCATGTAATTGTTTTTAAGTTTTAATGTAATTAAGGCTTTTTCTGCTATATCCTTTCGAACACTTACATGGTATTCTCTCATATTTAACAGGTCTCCTATTGCTGGACCATTTAGGAAGCTTCCATATTTTATTTTATAAGCATCACTACAATAAACATCTTTTTAAAAAATCACAGAGCTAAGTATTGTGAAATCTCTGACATACAACTTTATCAATATCAGGTATTAGAATTTGAGTTTTAAAAATCTTTTTGGCTGTAGTACAGATGTGAAATGACATCTTTATGTTTTAGCAAACATTTTAGGAATTATAAAACTTAGGTTTGTGAGTATTGGTTACTTGGTTGTATTTTTCTGAGTACCTACTTTTTAAGACCCAAAAATGTGAATTTCTCTTACCTTTCACTGGAGATATTTCTACCTCATCAATTGATATCAACTGAATGGTGAAATGCTTGTTCTCTTCCAACACAGTATCACGAAGTGTGCGCAGTACAATGGTCTTCTGAGACTCTGTCTATATCAAATGAGAGGAATAAAACGTTTTCCAGATTGAGCCAAATTTTGGGTGTCCTCATTAGTGGAATAATGTTTATGTCTATAAGCATTTTTAAAGTGTGTCCTTTTTGTATCTTAGGAATTATGAGCTGCTTCTGGAAGAATTACTATATAAAATTTAGCTCTGACCATAAATCCCATTTAAATTTTTAATAGGAAAAAAGGGGGGGAATTAACATGACCTCTAAATTGTCTAAAATGTGACCAAACCCAGTGATCAAATATAGATAAGAGTTACAAAGGAAGTAGAAATGGGGATGACATCCAGATGTCTAGCTTGGTTGACTGGTTTTTGTCCTTAATTGGAGAGAAAATGTTGAGAGAAGAGTGGTTTTCGTGGTGGGATGGAGGCAGTGTCTAAATTAAATTTGATTTCAGATTTCTAGGGTGTGTGTGTGTCAATGTCCTCCAAAGTGCATATGATTTTAAAAAGATTCCAGATACATCGTAAATACCATCATATGAATTCATAAGCAATACTATGGGAAAAAAAACAAACACAAGTTCGAGTAAAACTGTAGGAGTCCTGACACTGACTATACCTCATCAAAAAGAAGCGTCCCATTCAAAGGCCTGAGATCATTTTTAGCTGTCTCATCTAGGGTCCACTGAAGCCGAACAGCCCCTTTTCCTCCTGGGGACCGGACAACCGTCAATGTCACATATGAATCAGGGTCATCAGACAAAAGAGATTCATCAACCATCACCTAAAAGAAAGACAACAAAGTTAGGTGGGGGGAAAAAATGAAGCAAGAAAAACAATCTTATTTCTATTTATAACATCTACTTTTCAGTTTAGAACTCTGTTCATGGTACGATCATGTGGCAGAAAGAAAAAAAAATGTTTTGCCAAACCCTATTTCCTTTTTGTCTGAAACACTCTGCTACTTGGCATTTCCTGGGCTCTCTTGTAATTAGGTGGAGCATGTGACTGAATTCTGGCCAGCAGACCATATGGGAAATGAAGTATGCTCCTCACAGTCTGGCCATCAACTTCCCACAGAACATTCCACATTCCATGTTTTCCCATTTTCTGGGTGACTAGTGAGGATTCCAGGACCCAGAGGAGGATAGAATGGGAAAAGGAAAGAGTCTGGTACCTGAAATGTCAGATGGAGATGAGGTGTCCATAAGACCCCACCAGGAACACAGGTGTAGGACTCTTACACGAAGAAGAAATAAACACTTATTATGTTAAGGATGTAGGATTTAGGAGTTCTTAGTTAATGGTAGTCAGGCTCCCCACATAATACAGGCCAGAAGTGCCCTCCTAATTATCTGCAGTAAGTCCAATTTAAAAGAGGTTTTATTAACCCGACATAAAGAAAGACATTCAATACTTTGATTTACCTGTACCATTTAGTTTCTACACTAGATCCTTATTAAGAGAATTTGTTCAACTGAATTGCATATACTGACTCTGAAGCAAAGTCCAAACTGAGCCTGTAATGTCTACCTGTTATGTAAATATAAAAATATAATGCAATGCTCTCCATTTTTAAGACTGACAGACAATTAAATATATAATACAAAGCTGTTGTTTTTTGTTTTTTCCCCCATGAGATTTTGTGCTGATGCCAAGAAAAGAGATTTATTTTTTTATCTTTACTTTTTTAAAGATATTATTTATTGGGGCTCCTGGGTGGCTCAGTGGGTTAAAGCCTCTGCCTTCGGCTCAGGTCGTGATCTCGGGGTCCTGGGATCAAGCCTTGCATCAAGCTCTCTGCTCAGCAGGGAGCCTGCTTCCTCCTCTCTCTCTGCCTGCCTCTCTGCCCACTGGTGATCTCTGTCAAATGAATAAATAGAAACTTAAAAAAAAAAGATTTTATTTATTTATTTGAGAGAGAGAGAGCATGAGAGGGCAGAAGGTCAGAGGGAGAAACGGACTCCCCATGGAGCTGAGAGCGCAATGTGGGACTCGATTCCGGAACTCCAGGATCATGACTTGAGCTGAAGGCTGTCGTTTAACCAACTGAGCCACTCAGGCACCCAAGAGCAGAGATTTAGAACCAATTAATATTTATTGAGCTTCTATCATATGTCAGTTCTGACATATACTCTATCTCATTTAAGCCTCATGGAAACTCTAAGGATCTGGGGGCTAGCTCTATGCACATATTTGGAGAAGAGGAGCCTCCTCTTTGCTTCAAATGTTCTGACTCCACACCCATACCCCTCCTCAGAGAAGAGAAATAATAAATAAGGAGCAAACAAAGTGAGATAGGAGAAATCAACTATAAACTCGGGATCCATAGATAAGTCCTTCCTTTTTTCTTCCACAGATAATGACATTTGAGTTGAGGTGCCCCGAGCAGATTTCTTGAGCCTCTGCTGGGGCCAGTGCTTTGGTATACTTACCATATTGCCCTTGGGAGCAGCATATTCATTTGACAGGTTTACACTAAAAATCTTTCCTCAATATCCTACGGTTCTAAATCTTAATGTTTCATCAGATAATGCTAACAAAATGTCCACTGTATGCACAGTACTATGCATCTCAGATACATGTTAAAAGATAAATTCTGTGTTATCAAGAGCCTTTGGCAGTAAGAAACAGACTATCGAAGAAAGAGCCACAAAGAGCTGAGCAACAAGGCTCTCCTGATACTACAAGGATTAAAAATAGTGATGGACACCTACTGAGTATAAAGCACAGGCTTTACAGATAGCAACTCATGTCCTTGTCACAAAGCTCATGAGAAATAACACAGGCTCACTCTTACCACTTTGACATCGCAAGACAGACTAGAAATTTGAAGTTAATTTGAAGTTGAAGAAGATATCAGTTCCCAGACCAAGAGTGCACTAAAGTCGATAACAGCAGTTCAGAGAAAATGAATAAAGAAAACTTACTTACGAAAAGCAATGTAACTTCATTTTCCCTGACACTGAGAGAAGCTTGTAAATATACAGTCTAATGCCTGAGTCCAGAAGTGTGACCATGTTAAAAGCAACAACATTATCTTAAGGTTTTCCCATTGAAGATTTGACCAAAATCCTGAACCTTTTATCTACCTCAAAAGCTAACAGAGACACGTTATAAAAATTAAGTTATATATTTATACAGATTAAAATACTTCTTTTCACATACACAAAGAAAAAAGTATTGTTGGAAATACAACAAAATATTAATGATGTCCGTATCTCAAGTGAATAATATAATGGATAATTCTAACTCTCTTCTTTATACTCATAGTTTTATGTTTCCCAGACTTTCCATTTTGCTGAGCAAACATTCACAGCCACTCTCCTGTGAATCTACCAGTCCTTACAAACACTTCCGCTTATTCCTTCCCCAAGAGACCCTCACTAGGTTATAGCAGAAATGTGTCCTGTCCCTTTTATGCTTCCCATTCTCTAATGAAATTGAAATTTCAATAATCAAGCCATTAGGCAATTATTAGTGTTTACTTAAATTCTGGAACATCTGGGATGCCCAGCCCTAACAGGCTAGCTGTAGGTCTAGCCTTGTATCCACAGAACAATAAAGACAGTGAGAATTAGCACAAACTGTTTATTATATAAAATGATCTATGACGAATCACTGATTACCTACAAGTGATCAAATAAAGAGAATGGTGACCAATAGAGCCAGAAAAGTTGTGTATATTGGAATTACCTCCATGTATTTATGATTATTTCATCTTGGAATTTCCTTTGAAAAATAGTCTTAAAAATTATGTCATAAAATCATTGTGTATAATTATGACATAGTTTTAACAATTCATTTTATATTTAAAATGTAGAGGTCATTTGTACTAGCCACCCAATCTGGCAGCATAAATGATTGGTTAAGTTTTTTTTTCTCTTCCTCTGCAGTTAAAGTGATAATAATAATCAGCTTCCCTCTTGTAAGTCTTGGAAGGAGACAGCCAGTGGGAAGGAAGAGAGAAGAAAGGAGAAATACAAACACTTGAGCTGGGGTGAATGTGGTTTTTTGTTCAATATAAGTCAAGAGAGAGTAACAGAAGGGTGTAACACTTAGATCCATGACAGAATCTTGCCTTGTGATCAGGATGGGGGTCGGGAGCAAGGCAGGCTGAGAGCAGAACGTATGGACAAAAAGAAGCTCTTGGTCTATGTCACCCAATAAAAAGAATTTGTTCCCCCTTGGAATTACCTGATGTACGAATACTCATCACTGTCAAACACAGATGAGAGGACCAGCCATTAATTCAATAGTCAACTCTAAGGACTCCTGAGCAGAGAATTGTAAGTGAAGGGTAACAGTTTTTTAAAAAACGAAAGACAGCTTTCTTCTAAAAATTACAAAAAAAAAAACAACAAAAAAAAAAAACATTAGCCCAAGGGAAGGCACCCTCCTACCCATGTATGTAACTTACAGTCTTTTCTTCAAATCCAAATACTCCAAATGGGGAATCATTTTGTGGAATAACAACAGTTAGCACAACATCATCACCAAGCCTGCCACCTCCAGCCACCCTGACTAAGGAAATATTGAATGTCTCCATGAGTTCAAGTTCAGCATCATCAATGATGGTAATCTCTATCACTGCAGTAACCTACAAAAGAAACAAGGAAGAAGGGGAAAAGGGAGGGAGAGAAAGAAGAAGGGGGTTGGGAGGACAAGAGGCAAGGAAGATATAATAGCAATTTTTGATCATATATAAATAAACTTATTGACCAGAAACATAGTACAAAAAAGTATATTCTGTACTGTTATGTTTATAATACTATTTTAAAATTATAGAGTATTTCAAAGTCAGAAATTTATGTTCTATTATTTTCAAGATAAAGGACATTACATATGTAATAAAATATAGCGTTATTTATGTATACAAAAACCAGTGAAGCCTGATTCTTGAATAAAAATATTTAAAATGCCAGATAGGCTGTAATAACAATTACACAAACATAAACCCCTGCTCTCTCTCTCTCTTACATAAATAAACAAAATCTTTTTTAAAAAAGAAATAGAATAAATTAACCTAAAGTTCATAGGAATATTGAAGTTCATCAGGCCCTTTTAAAAATATTCTTAGGTACTTCTAAGTCATTTATTATCCTCCTTTAACTTCTGCTTAAAATAGGATCAGGTGGGGGAGTTCAGAAATCTTGCCTCTTTGTGTTCTCTTCCTAGGTCCATTAATAGATCATAACATGTTAACTAATAATAATTCTGTTTAGCTTAACATACAAAGTATAATACATTTAGCAGTCACTAATATATATTCATTTGGTGGATATCTATAAAATGTTTGAGGTATAACCAAAAATAGCTAGTATGTTTAGGATAGCATACCTGTTTATCTGCAAATTCAAGAATCCCATGAGATGGCTTAAAGTCTTCCAGGCTAGCCGTGTCCACTGTTGCTTTCCAATAAACATTGACCGCCCCAAAGCTTCCAGCCAGCCGGACTACAGGAACCTGAAGAACATTCAGGGGTGGAGGCACCTCATAGGCAGTAATGACTCCATCAATATCCTTTAAGTAAAGAACATAAGTTAAAACACCAGACAAAACTAACTTCTTATATGTCATCACTTTCTAAATTTATTATTTCTTCTTCTATTTCACCCTTCAAAATAGAAACCAGTATCAGAAATAAATATACATAATAGGTGTCCACAATCCTTACATTTTTAAAAAGTTTTTAAACTTCTTTATTCATTTAAGTAATCTCTACACTCAACATCTATGGTCTTGAGATCAAGAGACACACTCTTCTAACTGAGACAGGCACCTCTAGAACACTGTGGTTTAAATTTAATGAAAATCACCTTGCTTGATTCATCGGTCTAACAAAAAGAGAACTAAGAAGTCTATAAGACAAATTTTAAGACATGTATTTAATAAATATCTAGAAGCAAAGCCAATTATTTTGTGGAAAATATATGACATTGGCCAAATCAGCAGGTAGAAGCTTCTGTATTACTATAAATACATTAAAGTTTATCTCACTGTGGTAACATGAAACTTAAAAATTCCTCTGGGATCATCATTTTCTTCAATCATTATCTCAACAATTTCTATCCCAGGCCTCCGCACACTTGGCTGAACTGCAGAGAAGTCAGAATTCACCAGGTACACATCAGTGATGTTGACAATAAATCCTTCCTCCAACTCGGGAACATTATCCTGAGGTGGGGGGTGGAGGGGAGAACAGGAGAGAGATTATGTTCTATTTTTAAAAATACACTGAATTTACCTTGGAAACCCAGTACTTTTCAGTGAGAAATAAAGGACAGCCTACTGGAATGGGTAGCTCTTTCACAGACACAAGAAAGATTCCTTTTTATATTTAATACATTCCCACTGACAAATTTAATCGAAGCCAAATACTCATTAGCAAGTGAAACAATTTTTAAAAATCCATCACACAATTACGATCATATACTATCCAATATGTTTTATGTATATAGTACCCCCCAAATTTAGAAGAAATGGTAAATTCTACATACGTCTTAAAAGTGAAAGCTCTAGACTTACAAATCTAGATACTATCCTATATTTTAATTAACTTTTTAAAAACTGTTACCTTATTTCTGGATAGGTAATAAAAAATTTCAAAAGGTAACACAAATATATAATGAACAGGAAAAGAAACTTCTGTTTTGTTCCATCTCTCATGTCTTTCCCAGAATGTCCTTTCCAGAAGCCACTATTATCCGCCATCGCTAATACCACTATTAGGAGCACTAATGTTACTAGGCAACATTATCTTTACCGAATAATATATGATATATTTATTTTAATACAGTCATATATAGTATAGTAATATATACAACGTTTAGTTATTATGCAATACTATACATAACACTATTAACTACTCTCATTTTCTTATGAGTCATTACATATATATATTTTTCTCCTTATAATCATGAGAGAGCACTAAAACCAGATCTAAACCCCCTGAAGCATAATCTTCATTTGAGTAATTTTATCATGACATGAAAATACTGCCCTATCAAACCAACAATAAAAATAACCAGATTAATTTGGGCATTTTATTCATTCATTCATTAGTTTAAAACTAACCAACCAACAAAACAGTGGATCCCACTAAATCCCAATTCAAGGCTTCAAAGGTCATTCGAACAATATTCCAGTTAAATATTCACAATTTTACATTAAAGCAACCTTTTTAAAGATTTTTATCTCTAAGAGGATCACATTTTTCTTTTTTTAATCACGTTTTTATCTTTAAGTATATTTCCTTTATTTTATATCCTATTCATTGCAGCTTAAACTTACCGACAAAATGGCAACTTTCATGTAAGTTTCTTTTATGTTTTCTTTCATCATTACTATTGTTTCTTGTAGCACATAATCTTCATTCTCAGTAGCTTGATTATCGACATGCAATAAGAAATTGGGTTTAGCTATCAAATGAATGCCAATGGCCCCAAACAGTCCTTTATTTCGAACAATTGGCAACTGAAGAATGGTGATGTTCTCTGTGAGAAAGACATGCCTCAAGTAAACAAGATTTTCTATTTGTAGTTGAACCATTCAAAGAATTTCAGGTGAAATATTCTGCACTATCCTAATGTATACTCCCCCAGCCAAGAAGTATTTTGTGCTTTGCTCCCCTCTGTCTGCAAAGTTGTGCTGTATTTAGTACATTATATCCCAGTTCTAAATCCTCACTTCAGGTTCTCTAAAGCACCCTCCTACTTTATATATAACATGAGCTTTAACAAAAATTGCTGGAAATCTTAGGAAACTACTTATGTGCAGATTGACAGCTAATTACAAATGCTAAGAAGATTTTGAAAATAAAAATATATGGGGCGCCTGGGCAGTTCAGTGGGTTAAGCGTCTGACTCTGGGTTTCAGCTCAGGTCATGATCTCACAGTCGTGGTGACCAAGCCCTGCATCTGGCTCTACATTCAGCACCGGAGTCTGCTTGTCCCTCTGCACTCTTTCTCTCTCAAATAAATAAATGCATAAAATCTTTTAAAAAATGAAAACTTACACAAAGTCGTCATTTAATAACTTAATCATTAGAAGAGTAATTTTCTTTTACTGAGGTCTGTCACAAGGATCAAAGGCTGTCACAGCATCAATTTTTTAATTTTAGTTTTTAGATTTTTAAATCTAAATTTAAATTTGCTACATAAATGGCCAAAAAAATGCTTGTCAATCTTCCCCACTGGTCTGTGAGGTTCTAATAACCTAAGACTGTGTCTCTTTGTTTCCAGAAAACACAGCACAATTTGTGGCACTTACTAGCTGCTTCAAAATGTTGGTTGAATGAATAAATGAACATATTTTAAGTCTATGGCTTTTTTCCCCATATATACAGACATATAAAGGCCCAGGTACATAATTATATGCCATTTTCCCCATCAACTATTTAAGTGAATGGTCTCTGAAAGACGTCATGTTACTGTCTGAAAATTTCAGAGGCTTCACATTGCGTATTTTAAATAAATACATACATGCTCAAGTATGTTTGTTCAAAAAAGTCAAATGGCCTTTAATCTATTAATCCTAAAGCTGAAATGAATAGTTACTTAGGCAAAGATCTCGGCACTAAGCTTAAAGAAAATAGGGACGGGTTACTTAAACTTCACAGAAAAATTATTCAAATTATAGCTTTGGGCTTAACAATTAATACCCCGAGTACCAAATGCAACTCACTGTGTTGCTTATTATTGCCTATAACTGATGAAAATCTACATAGAGGAATCTGAGAAGGGAAAGAGAACAGATAAATAAACGATAACAAAGAGAAAGTAAAATAAAAACCTGTCACCCTTTACTGCAATGACTTACTAAAATATTGATATTTCTATTATGACCATAACACCTCAAAAGAATACAAGCATTTCTTACAGCACTATTCCTGGGTGATTACATGATCCTAAAATTTAATAAACAAAAAGTAAAAATGATTGAGTATGATCTGTCAAACTAAAAAATATATATAAATATACAAAAGGGATTTATATTCCTAGTAAACATTACAATTAAATTACCCAATAAAACTAGAACCTAAAAAATATTTAACAACACTTACCTTTAGGCTCTGTGACTCTAATGAAGAGAAACTCAGGGTGCCAACCCACCAAGCCATGAGGTGAGTCATTGGGCAGAATTGTTATCACAGATCTGTTTCTTTTCTGATCAATGGCAGCACCTTTTAACGGGTCCTCTACCCCTTCTGTGGTAATCCGAACCAGTGCTATGCTCACAATCTCTGATAACTCTGGTACATCATCAGCAAGAACAGTCAGAGTGATTGTACACAGTGCCTGGCCTTCAGAAAACGAAATCTAAAATTTTAAAGAAAGAAGATTTTACTTATTTTGTAATTATCACTGT
Organism: Mustela putorius furo; assembly: GCF_011764305.1. Classification (NCBI taxonomy): domain Eukaryota; kingdom Metazoa; phylum Chordata; class Mammalia; order Carnivora; family Mustelidae; genus Mustela; species Mustela putorius. The sequence goes on from NW_025422471.1 coordinate 12,940,709, forward strand.
GCAATAAGAACATCAAAAGAGGGGTGCGTGGGTGACTCAGTGGGCTAAAGCCTCTGCCTTCAGCTCAGGTTATGATCTCAGGGTCCTGGGATCGAGCCCGGCAGGGAGCCTGCGTCCTCCTCTCTCTCTACCTGCCTCTCTGCCTACTTGTGATCTCTGTCTGTCAAATAAATAAATAAGATCTTAAAACAAAAAAAAGAACATCAAAAGATTAAAATTTTCTTTCAATACTGACCACAACTTAAGTAATGAGAGAGGAAATGAAGCAACACAATATAATTCTACAAATCAGTTAACTGTTTTGCGTATTAAAAATGGAAGATTGTTAGGAATAAAGAAAAAAAGTAAACCATTACAGAAACATAACCCAATAAAACACATAGCCAAATTGTCACATCCTGAAGCCTACATTCTATTAAAATACAGAGTACATAGTCTCTCTGGGAGTCTAAGTCCTGAATACCATATATATATTTTTTTAAATCCATAAAGATAAAAGAAGGTGGCATACTAGTTTAAACATTTTTCTCTACAAAAATTTTGCCAGGATTGCGATTTCCTTTGGTTAAACGCTGAACAGATGTATAATTTAAGAATGAATCAACCAAAATAGAGATAGAGAGAGAAAGATAAAAAGAGAGACGAATCAAACATCTCTCTCCTCCTGTTGTGTCTCTATTGCCTAGAGTAAAATCCACATTTGCTAAAAGGCATCTGCTCCTTGAAGTCATTTCCAATCACTCTCTGCTTCATACTGTAATCTCTAGCAACCTGGCTACAAACTACAATCATTCAAACTAGCATGCCAGGTCCATTTTGTTGACACTCATTTCTCCACCTAAAGAAGGCACTTGAGGATATAAACTCAAGAGCTTTATTAATAAAATCAGGAGTCACAAAACTACTACTCTGTGGCCAAATCCTTTTCATGGAGTTTTACTGGAATACAGCCAACTTCATTCAATTACGTACTGTCCCACACTTTATTGTGCTACAAAGGCAAAGTTGAGTATCTAGAAAAGAGCCATAATAGCGCACAGGTCTAAAATATTCACTTACTGGCCCTTTAGAGAAAAAGTTTGCTGACTCTTGAATAAAATAATTAATCTCCCAAATATGGTCTACACTTAAGATACTATTATACATTTAAATAGAAACCATTTTAATCATGTTTATATAAGAAAGATTAATTGGGAAAATATAATTCAGAACATACAGAACCCGATAGATACAACTTACACAGCTGAATATATAGTTTAGGTGACTTGTGTAAACATTTAAAGCAATAAAATTTGCCATAACATTTTTAAGACACTGAAGCTCTAATCTCCTTTCAAATAATAAAGAAACCTAGAAATGGTGGACCATAATATTCATCCATCTTTTTTTGAGAGAATTTCATGAGAGGTCTTTTAAAGGAACTCTTCAGAGAAGCATTTGGGGAAAATAGGTGGATAAATCTATGAAACCCGAGACGAGTCCAGAGGTCCAACCATCTTCCAATTAGAAACTAAAGGTACTTTAAACTCTCTTTGCAAGTCATTAGCTTCTCTGACCCAGTCTGATTTCCATTCTTCAACCTGTGTCCCAATTTTATACTATTTTCCAATAGTAGACAAAGTGATCCTCTGCCCAAATCCCTTCTTGGGACTGATGCACTCATCCCTAGCTGGTAGTAATAACAGCTTTTGTGTTTCTCACTGGGAACTGCCTTTAGCTGCAGTAAACTCTCACTCAAGGTTATGCCCCACTCAGAAGGCAGTGTGAAGTCCAGGATGGCTAAGACGGGGATGCAGAATTTCACCCTCCTTTCTCCAACTGGAAATAGCTCCAAAGGACCAGCTCAGCTCCAGACTCAATGAGTCCATACAGACTCAAGCCCCGGCGCAACTCCCAGGGATCAACATCGCCCTCTGCACATTCCTAACTTCCTTATTTCCTTACAGATGTGTCTCCTCAGGAATCCACCCCAGCTCTCCATCTCAGAGTCCCATCTACAGGAAACTCAACCTACATCACTTAACAATTCTGATCTGCTTTTTTTTTTTTTTTTTTTTAAAGATTTTATTTATTTATTTGACAGAGAGAGATCACAGTAGACAGAGAGGCAGGCAGAGAGAGAGAGAGGGGGAAGCAGGCTCCCTGCTGAGCAGAGAGCCCGATGCGGGACTCGATCCCAGGACCCTGAGATCATGACCTGAGCCGAAGGCAGCGGCTTAACCCACTGAGCCACCCAGGCACCCCTGATCTGCTTTTTCATATGTATAACTATCCTACATAGATTTGTTCCCTGTTTACTGCCTCCATTTTACCCAAATCTTGAAACCACATTTCCATCTCCAGTTTGATTGGTTTTATCTTTCTGACCATGTAAATACAACCCTAATTTGGCAAACCAATGTACTGAACCTAAAAAGGGATTTTTTTTTTTAAGGTAAGTTTGGCATTACAGGAAAAAAGAATAATAATCACAACATTTAAACTAACCTTAAATTGATTCCCTCTCTGTGATGATTAGTAGAAATCCAGTGATGACATGGTCAAACTCAAACACTTCATCCATAAGGCAGGGTTTGGTCCCATGCATCAATAGTAACCATAACTTAAAAGTGACTGTTCTATAATTTTATAAATTACATACCACTCCTGAGGTAGGAAATATATCACTAATACTTCCGTCAGCTTCCCACACTATGGTTATACGACCATATGTTCCTTTTAAGCGCTCAACATTCAAGGTTACAAGGCTATCTTGTTCCATTTCTTCCACTTGCTTATATAATGAATTCTGAAAAACACACAGGAAGTCACAAGGGATTAGCTGAAATTACCTACATACATATTTCAAGCTGTTGTGCACGTGCAAATTTTACAGTACTAAACAGCATGATACAACATAAAAACAACACAAGTGAAAAACATAGTTTAAAAAACAGCAGTAGATGATGACCACGATTTTAATTTGAAAATACACATTTGAATAATTTTTTTTAAAGACTTTACTCACTTATTTGACAAAGAGAGAGAGAGAGAGTACAAGAAGGAGAAATAGCAGAGGGGGAGGGAGAAGCAGGCACCCTGCTGAGAAGGGAGCCCATGCAGGACTCAATCCCATGACTCCAGGATTATGACCTGAGCAGGACAGACCCTTAACCAACTAAACCATCCAGGCACCCCATGTTTGAAAAACTAAGTTAAAGTAAATTAAAATGTTCATCAGTATAGGATTATTTTTACTTTGTTTTCTTATTTCTGTAATTTTCAAATTTCTTCAATGAACATCTTATTTTCACATTCAGAAAGCATACACTTTTTAGAAAGCATTACATATAGTATGTAAAGTTTCTAGAAATGAAAGGACATATAGTCAGGACATGAGCGAAGTCTTCTTCCCCTGTATAACTTCTGGCAACCCCTCTAGGTTTTGTTTTCTACTTGTAAAATAAGTTTTGGTCTACAAGGCCTCTAGGGTCCCACTCAGAGGTAAAGACATCAAGAGAACCAGGGCACTCCTTCTGATTACTCACAAATGTCTTTTAACCTTAAATTCATATCCTCTAAAATGTTCTGCAGGCTGTGCAGTTTCCATTGATGGTGTTTCATCCTTGGCACCTGGTCTTTACAACTATTTCTCTTGCCAGAAATATCCACTGCCCCTCTTCTCATCTAGACTCCATGACCTCTTTCCTCTGTTCCAGCCTGATTTCTACCTCTGTGTGAATGGAACTCCTCCTCTAACATTTGCAGCATCTCCTGAGAGCCGCTGAATGATATTTTGCTCAAAATTAATGTTCCAAAGAATCCCTTCTTACAACACCCCTACTTTATCCATAAGCAATAAAAACAGAATATGGAGTATAAAGATTTTTTTAAAATTTTCCCAGTAATAGTTTTCTGTTTATTTTTCTTCTTTTTTTTTTTTTTAAGATTTTTTACTTACTTATTTGAGAGAGAGAGAGTGAGAGAGAGCATGAGAGGGCAGAAGATCAGAAGATCAGAGGGAGAAGCAGACTCCCCATGGAGCTGGAAGCCTAATGTGGGACTCGATTCTGGTACTCTAGGATCATGACCTGAGGCAAAGGCCGTTGCTTAACCAACTGAGCCACCCAGGCTTAGTAAGCAGTTGCTTAACCAACTGAGCCACCCAGGCACCCTGTAATTCTTTTTCTTGTCTTTTTATTATGGTAATTTGAAAAGAAATTCCTCCATGAATTTCTTACAGCTTCTAAAAGCTTCTATTTTAGAATATAGTTTGAGTAGATAGCCTATCCTATGGCAGTACCTTACACTGCATTTTAATATATTGTTACAAATGTTACATAGTAATAAAATCTTGTGCAAAGCATTAAAACCTTCCTACAGAAAATATGTTGATTTAAAAATATGCATAGGGGGCAGCTGGCTAGCTCAGTTAGTAGAGCATGTGACTCAACCTTGGGGCTTGTGTATCTAGTCTCAATTCTACAGCCAGAGTGGTTCTTTTAAAATGTGAGTCAGATCAAGTTGCTCTTCCACTCCCAACGCTTTCCCTCCAGGGCAAACTTCATGATGGTACTCAGGGACTCGCGCAGGTGTGAGTTCACAGAGTGGCTTCCCTGCTAGCCTTCGAAGGCCTGCTCTAAAGTTGGCCCTTGCCTGGTGTCTGGGAAATTGGGTTTCAGGAGGATTCCCGCCGTTCCTGGAACACACACTGGCTCCCTGTGCCTGAACTGTGCACACAGTGCGGTTTATACTCAACACCTATTTTCACTCGGGGGGTCTGGAATTTTGTCATGTGTCAGGCTGAGAGTCCACAGTTAACATCCAGGCAGTGGGGTCTCTAAGGAGCTTCCCTGGTTGACAACACCTCTCACATGTTGTCACAATTCATCTCAATGTTGGGGGAAGTAAGTGTGTCCTGTGTGGTTCCCATGGTTTCCTCTAAGTCTCTACCCCACATGCCTTTTCCCTTACGATTTTGCTTTGTATCCTCTTCGCTGTAATAAATCATAGTAAGAGTATGGTGAAACCCTGAGTCCTCTGAGTCTTCCTAGCAAGTCATAAACCTGTGGGTGCTGCTGGGGAAGCTGGAAACAGAACGCTGGCCCTTCACCTCTTGGGCTTCATCGCTCGCTCCTACACGGACTTCAGCCACAGTGGTCCCCTTGCTGCACCAGATGGGCAAGGCCTCATTCCAAGGCCTTTCTTTTCGTTGATGGCTCCCCCTGCCTTGAATGCTCTTCCCCTCTCTCCTCCAGGCCTTTGTCCCCAGGTCACTTCCATAGTGCTGCCCTTCCTGATAGCCTATGTTTTAGTTCCTACACCCAAACTCCACCCCTTGGCCTCACAATCTCCATCCGTCCTCCCTGCCAAATGTTTTCCCAGAACACTTATTACCATCACACCGAGTACAGATGTCTCGCATGTCTCTGACTACTGTCTGTCTCCCATTGCCTCCTCCATGACTTAGGACAATGAAGATAGGGATTTTTTACTGTTTTACTTCTTGATATATCTCTAGCATCTGAAACAGTATCTGGTACACAGTAGGTGTCTGTTAAATAACTGCTACATGAATGAATAAATGAATGAACAGATGAATGAGTGCCCTTGTTAGTTCTGGCCAATGAGACCTAAGAAGAGTTTTCCAGAGTCTTTTGGGAAATCTCTTCATCACCCCCAAGTGCCACATTTCCTTCTCCCCAAAGGGACATAAACAAGAAGGCAATGGCCCTAACAATAACACCAACTTTCGAACAACCAAATGAAGAAGCAACTTTATGCTGGCAAAGTGGAGAAATTGAAAGAATCTGGGTCGTGGTGACACAGTAAAGTATCCATCCAACCCCAAAGCCCATCTTCTCTGTGGACATGGTTTTGGTGTTTAAGCCACTTTTAGTTGAATTTTCCTTACTTGCAGAATATTTCAGAGAACAATGCATGAAAACTGCAGTTTTCTTAACTTTAGTTAGGAAATCAAGATAGAGTTGGCCAATAGGGCTAAATGATGCAATATAGAGAGTGTCCTTTTGCTTATGGGTAAAGGAATAGGAAGTCGGAGCATGGAAGTCGACCTGGTAAGATCCACATAGTTCTCTTTCCTCAGGAGAAAGCACCTCCATGTGTAAAATGCAGGTATAGTTAAAACATAACCCCCCACACACGCATTCTCTCCCCTTCTCCTTCAATACACAAAGGAAAGTAACATATTTGTAGGGGATATATACACATAACAAAACACAGTATATAATCTATTCAGAATCTGCCTTATCATTACTTCCTAGAGATGAGGCTAATAGTGGAGCCAAACTCCAGGACCAAGGTCAACTGGCAACATTTCAAATTCAGTCTTGTAAGAGGAATCAGTATAATAAAAAAGTTTAGGACAAGTTGATTCAGAGGCTTCTGTGTGTAGGAATATAAATTATAAGACATCAGGAAAGTTCACCATAAAATGCAGAGTTGGGGGGTGAAATGGGGAAAGAGAGGAGAAAGGATGAAGATACTCAAAGTAGGACTGCCTGCTGACAACAACTGATATATAAATACAATGAACAGGGGCACCTGGATGGCTCAGTTGGTTAAAAGTCTGACTCTTGGTTTCAGCTCAGGTCATAATCTCAGGGTCAAGAGATCGAACCCCACACTGGGCTCTGTGCTCGGCAAGGAGTCTGCTTGAGATTCTCTCCCCTCCTCCCTCTCTCTCTCTGCCCTTTGCCCCACTCCCATACTCTCCCTCTCTCCTGATAAATAAATAAATAAAAGCTTTAAAATAAATAAAGACATTGAATAAGTCATTTTGATTTCTAAGTGTGGGACCTTTACCTGAGCAAATCCAACGACTCCATAGGCATCATCATTAGACAGAATAGTTATTTTTACGTAACTGTTAATACCCATCTCTGCTCCTCCTTTGGGATTTTTAAGCTGAACTCTAAAGGATTCTTCTTCCTCTGGAACTGAGTCATCAAGGATGTTTACCGCTATTACAGCTTCTCTGTCCCCAGGTTCAAATATCAGTTCACCTGAACTAGCATAAGAAGTATACCAAATAAGTCAGCTGCTACAAATATCAGGTATATACATATACAAAAACATAAAACTCTCAGAACACTGATTAATATTAAACATTTGGAAAAATCATATTTCATAAATAAAATTATAATATAATTGTTCATAATACTGATGAACTTCATAACATAGATATAAGAAGTATGGAACATAACCAAATTTCTAGATTATAAATTACTCATATTTTGTATATTTCCGGTCACTAAATAAACACTTAGAAATTAGGTGCCACATAAAACTATGGTGAGCATAAAGACATTTCGTATAAAATGTTGAACCTACCTAGGAATAAAGTCAGACTGGCTCGAGATGTAGGCCAGCTCATACATGTATGAGTGGACAGCTCCCACTAGAGCAATTAAACTCTTGCTTGAATTAAAGGACTTTACTGTAACAGAAGCTGCATCATGAGCAGAAGGGGCTTCCAGAATGAAAGAGAATTGATTCAGCTCTGAATTCCAGCAGTAAAGAGCAGACGTAGCTTGGCCAATAAGAAGGATGTGGACTATGGAAAGGAAAGAAAAGGCAACTACAGTGAGACGTGAATATCACCGCACACGCCCCACCATGGTACTAAAGCAAAACTTCTCTACACTTAAAGTTCTATTTTGATTTCTGGGTTAATTAAATTTGAGCTGATTTCTGAAAACTGAAATACTATTTGAAATAACTAAATGTAAATAGCGATTTTTTAAATGCTGTGGAGTGACCCAACCAGCCTAACAGTAAACCCACAATCCACGTAATAAATAAGAAACCACTGGATAGTAAAGCTCAAATGGACTGTGGACTCTTATTCATCTCAGTATTTAGGACTCAGTATTTAATATTTTGCATGGTAGGATATTTTTAAAAGTGAAAAATATGTATAATCCTACAAATAAATGCTTCATTTTTATAATTTCCATTCCTGTCACCATCCATAACAATTTATGATAAGCATAATTATAAACAGACTAAATACAAAAAAATTCTTAATTAAGAAGCTTAATCCTATATTTATATGGCACTTCATAGGTGTCACTACAAAGCATTCAAATTTATGATTTTAATGCATAATCTATAGAGCTGATCTTCAAAATATACTTAATTTCTCTACATTGTTCATTATTTTATATTTTTCAATATTAATTAGAGAAAGTTATTAATTCTTTTCACTTGATTTTTTTTTTTTTTTAAACTAGGCTCTATACCCAGCATGGAGCCCAGTGTGGGGCTTGAACTCACAACCCTGAGATCAAGACCTGAGCTGAGATTAAGAGTCAGATGCTCAACCAACTGAGCCACAAAGGTGCCTGTTCACTTTATAAATTCTTAAAGGTAGTAATTAGGCCAAAGGATCTAAACAAATCTTTGATCTCAGAGTATATGTTGCCAATGCTTTTTGAAAAGTTGGTAGGAAAAGATGCTCTTAATGATTCAATGCAATGGCAAATATTAGCAAATATGGAAGGTAAAGAACCTTATACACTATATAGCAGGGGAAATTTGGAGTCAGGGAGCTTACTACATTGTATAGGCCACTAAGCAATCTTCAGACTTAAAACTAGGGAGAAGCATGAGAAATCAACCAGAAACATGCACAAATTCCAGTACCTAAAGAAACACATCAGAATATAAAGATATGAACTAAGATGGATTTGCTTATTAAAACATTAAAACAGGGTATCTGGGTGGCTCAGTGGGTTAAGCCTCTGCCTTTGGCTCAGGTCATAATATCAGGGTGCTGGGATCGAGCCCTGCATCGGGCTCTCTGCTTGGCAAGGAGCCTGCTTCCTCCTCTCTCTCTCTCTGCCTGCCTCTCTTCCTACTTGTGATCTCTGTCAAATAAATAAATAAAATCTTAAAAAAAAAAAAAAAGCACACAGAACTGGAAACCATGAAAATTTTAGCCTAAAAGGTTACAATGGAAGATCCATATTCTTACTCTAAAATATCAAATATCAAGAATTATTCATTATGTTTACTTATGGTAATTATTTAAGTACTATTGCAAGTTAGTAATTGTTGCATAAAAGGTAAAAATGAAGAAAAATGTTATTAATAGATTTGGTTTTTAAAAATGATCATATATTTTTCATAAAGCTCTGTAAAACTGAAGACACTCAGTGAAGAGCAAATTCTTCAGATGGACCTCAAGATCTCCTAAGTTTAAATGATTCTACAATCTCAATCAATCAATCGATCTACAGTCTCAACCAAAATCATGAAGTGTTCTGAGCATCACTGATTATGTATCTTAATTCTTAGAGATATACCCTATTCACTTCCTCCCAACCAGAAAAGTATGAGATGGTAGCAAATAGGTAATTAGACATTCAGAGTAGGAAATGCATGGGGCTCAAATCTGCATTTTTGTATGCAGAGAGTGTTTTCTCAGAAAATAGCTATTTGTACTGTTCAAGATCATAGAACAGGGCCAGGAGTTTATAAGGGAAAAAAACCCTTAAGTCTACTCTGGGGAACAGAATTTTAACCGTTACTGATTATAGAATTCCCTTCCAGTTAACAAAACTATAAACAAACAAAGTATCCTAAATGGCTGAGATTATTTAAGGAGTGAGTGAACATAGAGAAGTCCCAGGACAGAAAGCTAGAGGGAGCATTACTAGCTCTTAAGAGATCTGGGAGAAGAAACCAGTAACACAGAGGACAGCCAGACAGGGCTGTGAGGGAAGCAGTGCCCTCAGGATAGGGCGGGATTCCAATGCAAGGAGATGAGGGGCATTCTGAGAAAAGTTCCAGAGTATAACTGTTCTGGGGGATGCTGTGGAAGGGTTTGGGGAGTTGGCAGGGAGATAATTGAGTCCCTCGTCTGGAAATTAGGGCTCTTGTGGTCCAGAGCACACACAGACCAGATGGGATGAGTCACTTTCTCCCAAGGGGGCCTGGGCTTCTTATGGTGACTACACAGGGATGAAGAGTGATGAGTTCCTCGAAATGATTTCCACAGATGATGATTTTCAAAGGTGACGGTTTTGGTGAAGCGGAGAGTGTTGGGCAAAGAAGGAGAAGGGGAAGGGGAAGTAGAATTATTAAATGGTTCTTCCTTACAGAAGCTTTCTGGGCCTCCCTTAGACCTGGTCAAGTTTTCTCCATTTTGTGGGAGTAGAGCACTTTCTCCTCTGAGAGCAGTTACCTGTTTGTAGTTAGAAACTTACTTGTGTTATTATACATCATGTCTCCCTTCCCTACCACATGTTAAAACTTCTTCAGGGCAGGGGATGTACAAGAATTTGTTTACCTTTATTTCCTCAAGGCCTACCACTATGCCGGGTAGGTAAGTGGCATTTTAAAAATCTATTAAAGAATGGAGGAAAGAAGGAAGAAGGGAAAGATAAGATTGTATGTCCTTGCAGCCTTTGTCACGTTCATTCTTCCTTTTCCATTTAAAGAATTCGGTTTCTACCCAATAATCTCTGTCAAGTCATTAAGCAGAATAAATATGTAATCCTCACAGCCATGGCTCCAATCTAATATTTGACATATTCAAAACAAGAAAGTCCTTGAATATTATTTAATGCATAATTTCAGCTTTCAGGGGATCTATAATAAGCCATTCTAAATAATTACTCATAATCTTTTCATACTTCTACAACCTCAAGTCACAGAAACAAAAGAAATAAAAAGACCTCACAATGGGTCCCTTAACAAGCCTCTGGCAGAATTTTTTCATAAATTCTTTTAGAAAGTGTGCCTATTCTATTTCTTTAAAAATCTTTAAAGGGAATTCTATAACTTCAATTAACAGCCCATTCAGGCAGCACTTGTCATCCTTAAAAACATTCATTAGGAAACTATTTTGAATTATAATAAGTGACTCAAGTAGATACAGTTAGTCCACTTGAACGCTTGAGGTATAGGAAAAGCAAAAATAAAAAAGCCTCAAAATTAAAGGACAAGTAGACACCGACTAAACAAATACATGATGAAAGATACATAATTTATGTAGTAAATCAATTGCTGAGTGAATGATAAGAAAGCCACAGAACTGTATTTCACAGGATAACATCACAGCTTCATGGCATGTCAGAGTCTGACAAATAAAGAGAAGTTATTTATGGAGAGGACGTTCAGAACAGAGATAGACACAGGACGCTGACAGCAGAGTGAACCTGGAGTGGAGGGCAGATAATGATGCAATAGTCCAGATCCAAGGAGACCAGGGTCTAGGAGAACGTGGTGCAGAGACAGGGCTGAGGAGGGGTAGGGGATATGGGAAACAAAGCACAGTGAGATAGATAATACACAAAAAGTGAGAGATCCATAAGATCCGATGCTTGGTTAGCAGTGGAGGCGACAGCAGAAGATAGTATCTAAGGATTATGGTGCCTGATACAGAAAACTGCAGCCAGGCACCTAGGAGAAAAACAACAAGAACAGACTCTTGCATTTGTGCTAAAGCCTCTACTCTTCACAGTAACACTTACTTTACAGATTTTGGCTTTTATCATTTACTTCATAGATTTTAGATTTTACTTTATAGATTGGAGACATACATCGATGTTTCCAAAATCTAAACCTCTAACCGATTTCATCAGTACCACGTCTCTAACCACCTACAGAGGCTTCTATATGGAATCTTGCCTGGGAGGTTGCCAATTGTTTCATCCAGTATATTATACACACCAAAGCTAGGTGGAGTTATAAAACATGCCTTCAATCATCACTTGCTTTTGAAATGCCTTTAAGGATTTCTCTACCCCAATAATGCTCAGAGTATAGTCCCCGGACCCCTAGCAGTCACTGAGACACTTTAGGAGGGTCTGTGAAGTCAAAACTATTTTTGTACTAACACTAAGACGTTATTAGTCTACATAATTCTCATTCTTTCATGAACGTTTGTGGGATTTTCTACAGGCTATATGACCAAAAATATTACAGTATGTAGAATACGGATGAAGACATGAGAATCCAGGTGTTGTCTACTAAGCCAGACATTAGAGAAATTCACAAAAACAATGATACCACCCTTCTTACAAAAGTTTCATTTGGAAAATATATTTTTTAAAAATAAAACATGCTACTTTCATTCACAGGTGATGAGTTCATTGCTATCATTCTCAATTGAATTAGTAAGTATCTTTAAAATTTCTCCTTTTTAATTTCTAATACAATAAATATCAGTAGATAGAATCTACATGAAATCCTTAAATTTTTAAGAGGATGAAAAGTTTCTAAGGCAAAAATATTTGGGAACCACTGAACCATCCAAACACAGATCAAATCCTGAGCCTGACATTCCAGACTTCCTTGTATGGATGTTAGTGTCTATGTTTCCAACCTTACCACCACTACATTCTGGGTCAAACCCTCTGTCCCCACCACTATAGTCTGCTCATTGTGCCCGCAATGTCGTATATTTCAACCTTTCTCTTTTGCTCACATCTTTCCCTCTACCCACAACACTTCATACCAGCCTACCCAGGCCTAGCTCACGTTCTACTCTGAGACCTCTTACCCACTTCAACTCTACCATTCACAGAGCAAATGGGACTGGAATCTTGAATTATTGTCTTAATATTCTTCTTGCTTCTCCAACCAGACATTAAACCCCTGAAGGCAAGGAATTCTTCATAACTTTAAACACTGACTTACATAGAACGTCTAATCAATAAATGGTGCTGTTTAATTCATTAAAAAAATCACTATGTCTCAATTTAAAAGCAGGACTTTAATCTATCCAGACTCACGGGCTGAGTCACTTGGTTTGTCTGCTAGCTACCTCTGGGCACATCAAACAGAGATATGCTGACTCATGAGCATGCCCCTGGCTCTGGGAGGCACCCCACAGGCTCACCACACCCACTGCCGTAGCCTTCCAAGCCTTATTACGATGGGCCCACCACCTGATTTTTTGCCAACTCTGAAATGGTCCTATGGCCTTCCAGACAACATTCACCCCTTGGTTTTTCACTAACAAACTTTGTTTTGGAAATCACTGTGAATAAAACTACTGCTTATGTTTCTAAAGTGTGACTTAAAGTACAGAAAACCAAGAAAGGACCAGACTGGAAGAAGGATGGGAGAGTGAAAAAGGACCGCAGAGTTCTTATCATCATTTTCTGACTTTTCAAAAAGACTTCAAGGCAGATACCTATTATCCTCTTATACGTTCATCTTTGAAACATATTACTATATGTAATGCCACTCTTCACTTTTCTCTAAACAAAAGAAATACATTACCTTACTATATCCTTCACTAAGATTTTGTTATATTTCAGTTATTCTGATTCTTCTCAAGCTCAAATACCCATTTTAAAACTATTAGTCCTTTTGAATTTCTGGGATTTCGATAGATGTTTCTATTAAGATCTTGATTTTACATCCTTATTAAAATACCTAGTGTCTGGCAATGTGATAATATCTCCAAATCAATTTGATTAAAATTGCTCTAGGTTTCCACACTGCATTTCAGATTAGTTAGCAGTTTAAAATCCCTTACCTATTCCTGAAGCTGGTGTAAAGGAGTAGATCCTATTAACAGTAGCAAAATCCAGGGATTGAAAATATCTGAAAGAGGACTGTCCTGTCTCCCAGATGAAAATATCAATTGAATTCTGATTTCCTACAATAACGGAATAAAAGGCAAAAGTTACAGGGGAAAAAAATGACAAAATTACACAGTAAAAAAAATTAACAAAGATATCAAATTAATTTAAAAAACAAATTTAGTAGGATATTCCTCCAACTTCATTTAGTTAAGCAAAAATACAACCTAGTAGGAAACACTTCAAAAGTCTTTTCACATTTACCACATGGAGTACATATATGGCTGGCCACTGATTCATCATGATCTGATATTAAAGAAAGAACAGAAACACAAGTTCTGTTTTTTTAGGAATGTTGAAATTTTACCTATGCAAGTTCCACTAGGCAGAAAAAAAAAGCGTATTTGTATTGAGAATATTTTCAAATAGTCTTAACCAAAAGTTGCTGAGTGCTAATTATTATTATTATTAATTTACCTAAGGGATCCCCAAGTATAGTCCCAAAAAATGTCACTGTTTGCATTTTGGATATAAGATCTTTAGATTTTTTTTCAGAGATCTTTCCATTTTACATGCCCATCCCAAATTTTATTTTAATAAAACTTTAAAGCAGTAGTTCATCATCTAAAGACTATACACGTCACTTATAACATGAGTTTTTTCCCAAAATCCACTTGCAGCTGACAGCCAATACACTATCCATCAAGAAATAGACTCACAAAAAATTATTCCAAGAGCTACATGTTTTCATACAGAACATATTACGTGAATGCTAGATAATTCTGACAACGATGCATACAGTAAAAACACTATTATCTTCTCACCTAGAAAGACAGTTTTGGCAAAAATTAAATAAATATCATCGCCTGAAGTCAAGGCCTCAACTTGTGTTGTCCCATTGACTGGCATCTCTTGAAAGTTAATAAACTCGCTGCCAGACCATCTGAGTAAAAGGGAATTTGGCCTGGCATTCATCTGGGAAATGGCTAAGAACACAGAGCCTCCTCTGGTGAACAAGGCTATGCTCAGTACGCCTCGGACAGGCAGCGTCTGATGTAACGTGAAGCTTCCTCCACTCCATCTGAAGACCTGTGGGAAATATTCAAATACAAACCCTTTGTAACTAGGCCCTTAGCGCTCATGTGAGTTTAAACAATATCATATATTTACTCTCCTAATCCCCTTTATTTAGTTAGGATACTTTCATAAATGAGAAAATACCAAAACTGATGATCTCTCACTGCTCTCTCCTTTTTTTTAATCTGCGTAGGTGCACACGCTTCACACACAGCAATAAGTGAAAAAGAAGTTACGTGAAAATGAATCAATTTCAAATATAAACATGGGTAAGGGTTGGCCACAGCAAGAGAAAGGGAAAGCCAAAACCAGGAGAGAAGTCATCTGAATATGAAAATTCAGATCTGGATAAGAAACTTTCTGATGCTTGAATATCATTCCTTACCCACTGTTTAAGCAACTGAATATAAAAAGAAACACCAAAACTCTTTAGTCCTGAAGGTGGCAATGTACACAAGGTTTTAAGGTGAGTGTTCATTATTTAAAATTAAAAGAAAATCCTGAATCCACCTGGTTTCTTATACAATCTCATCAATGCACAAAGAATTGTATTTATTTAGTCAACAATTGGGAATATATGTGAGCCTGACATTTTGCAGGCATTATGGATAGAGTGGCCTCACCCCTTATGGATCTTACCAACTGTTCGGAAAAGGCAAATGATAAACACATCACTGATTAAATAAATGTATGATTATTCAATTGAGACAAGTGCTGAAGATAATAACTGGGATATGATAGAGAATTATGGGTGTCACTAGGGAAACAAAGTTACGAAGAACAACACAACAAAGTTTCTAAGGCAGAAGATGTTTTTCATCAGCTGAATGAAGACCAGTCAACCTGAAGGAAGTTGACTGGCCTGAGGGAATGAAGACAGTAAGACTGGAGAGGTAAGGTCATGAGGTATCTTTTGTCAGGATGACCATATAATGCATCATGGGGACCCTTTATAGAGCAAAAGGCACAATACTTAACAATCACATCAGGACAACAGACGCAATCTGGTCCTGAGCTGGGTAGATAAAGAACTAAGGTTATACTATTTATAGTCCACATTAAATAACTTAGAATTATTCTATGTATAATTGGAAATCATCGAATAGTTTTAAAATGAGGAACAATATGAAATAATATTTTAGAAGGCGACTCCAGCTCCTGGATGGAGAATGGATGTGAGGAGTCAGGGCAGAAAATCAGAGACCAGTTAGGCAGCAACTCCAACAATGTGAGAGAGAAATCATGGGAGCTGGACTTGGGAGAGAGAAGCAGAGGTGGAAAGAAATATCTGAATTCAAAACACTACTGGGAGATAGCATCAGAAAGAGTAATAAATTAGATGTAAATGAATAAAAATGAATAATCAAGAAAGATATGAGCCACCATTTTGTCTTGTGCAACTGCATTTAAGAGGTTGGCATTTCCTGAGATGAAAGCCAAGCACTGCAACAAGTTTCAAAGAGAAAATCAAAATTCAGTTCAGGATATGTTAAATTTTAGATACTTTAAATATATGTATGTGGAGATGCCAAAAAGAGGTTAGATATGTTAAGTCTAGAAATTAGAGAAAAGGATACCTAGAAAAGTGTAAGACAGCCTACAGCTGATACCTTAAGACAGAGAACTGATAGAAATACCTGGAGTTAAGTGAAAAGAAATTTGAACTGAAACGAAATCTGGAAAACCCCAAAACATCTGAGTACAGGAAAGGGAAAAGGAAGTGGCAGTGGAGACCGAGAAGGGCAGCACACAGAGACAGGAGGAGAATGTGTGGTGGTGTAGAAATGAAGAGAAGACGTGGTTGAAATCTGAGGATGAAGTGACTGTTACAAGCTAACAGGAAGCAGCCTAAGACAAGGACAGAATAATAGCCAGTGAATTCAACCCAGCTGTCATCAGTGACCGTGAGGTAAGATAAAGCAGGTAGACAATTCCTTCAAGGTATCTTACCACAAAGGGGAGAAAAGAGGGGGAAAAAAAAAAAGCAGAAGGGGATGAGATGATGAAATGATGAGAGAAATTCCTTCTGAGGCACGGAGAGCCCCATTTACATGGACTGTAATAATCCGATAGAGATGCTAGTGATGCCAGACACGCCGAATAACCGAACCTTCTGATGGCCGGAGGAAGCTGGCTTTTACAGAAGGAAAGCTTCATAACAGGACACAGGAATAAAACTAAAAGGTTTCTGAATTTGGTCTGGCAAGATAACCAAGCTTCCTTTCTGGAGCTTAGTCAACAAAGTCATTAGCGAAAATGAGAAGAGAAGCAGGTATGGGAGTACGAGGAGTGAGAAGATTATCAAATAAGCATTATTAGCATTATGAGATGTAGTTTACTTGAGAAATGTGGAATTTCTGGGATGATGTTAAGTTCCCATTTGGCAATGTTAATCATGAATTTTTAGTTACACCATCTGTCCAGTTAGGTGATTTTTCTCCATTATGTTTTCTAACACTATTAAATTCTAATTAAATGTTCATGATTATTACACACTTGCTCTGGCTCTTGAAGACAATATTTATAATTCCATTGTTTAAAAATTACCTGTGACTAATTAACATCTACATTCTACTTTACTACTTTACCACAATCAAATTATGGGTTTTTTTTTATACTAAACTTATAGACTACATCTTTGATGAGTTTCAAATACAGTATATTTTTTAAATTCACTTTAAAACAATCAAACCTGAGTTAATTCGGAATCATCTCTTTGACTTGCGACAATTAAATAATCTTGATGGTCTGAACAAAAATATTTTACTTGAGAACTTTCAGAAATAATGATTGTTTGTACCTGCAAGGAAGACAAAACCATGGGAATAAATATTTAAATGAGAATTTTACCAGGAATTTTACTAAATCTCTGAATACAATAATAGTATAAGTTAGTATTTGAAGTTCAAAACATGAAAAATCATTCTGAGCACTAAGTAGGCATACCTAGGGATCATTTCAAGATAAACAAAAATATTATTGGGTTAAGAGACTCTGCTAAAATGTGTATCAACTTTCAAAAAACCTTTTGCATATTAATATAGAACATATATTATCTTCCGTTAAAATCAATCTTACAAATTTGATTTTTTTCCTTTAAATAAAGCAATCTAGAAAAAAAATAAAGATTTTTTTTTTTACCAGGAATAATTTGAATCCAGATGTGAATGTATACACACTATTAACAGAAGGCTTTTTGTCACTTGTTTCCTCATGAGTAATCACAAAGTAAGGGGAAAGACCAATATTAAAGGCTTCACAAGTTTTAGGATTTTCTATATTTAAATCCTAGGAAATAAGAAATAACAATAATTCATGAGATTCAAAATTCACATGTACATTTTATTTTATGTACTATAAAATGACTGATGTTTACCTCAAGTGGAATAAAAATCCCCTGCCATCGATAAACAGTAGAAGACAATTTTCTTAACATTATACCATATATTGAATCTTCCAAAGTAAAGAAACACCAACCAGAAGCTGAAGCATCAAAAAAACTCTGAACTGTGGAAAATACCGCATCCATTCCCCCTGAAATACGTAAATCATGATTTGTTAATGTATAATCTCTTTAAAACTTTATATCATTTATACAGTGAGATGAGTGAGTTTGTTATCAGAAATAAAGATCCTTCTATGGTATGTGTGTATGTCAGAGAAAATATAAGCTAGAAAAGTTAAAAAATAACTAAAGCTAACAATTTTTTTTAAAAAATTGTTAAACCTCTACTCCACCCATGTAGATTTTTCCAAAGTGTATTTAAAATACTAAATGTGGGATGCTTGGATGGCTCAGTCAGTTAAGCCTCTGCCTTTAAATCTGATCAGGATCCCAGGGTCCTGGGATCAAGTACTGCACTGGGCTCCTTGCTTGGCAGGGAGCCTGCTTCTCCCTCTCCCTCTCCCTGTTCATTCTCTCTTCTCTCTCTCTCTTTCTAACAAATAAATAAAATATTTTCTAAAAATAAATAATAAATAATAAAATAATATAAAATACTAAATGTGTATTTTAAAGGAATATATGCTCAAAATGATTTTTACTAACTTTCATAAAGATGATGAAAATATAATTCAGGAATGTTTAAAATAATAAATCGCTTTATAGAAACATGCTAAATGTTGGCTTTTTAAAACCTACACTATTAATTTGAAACTAAGCCCATCCAATGATTCCTCACTTTCTATGTTATATATTTAAGAATGCCAAAGCAAACTCACCTGCTTTAAATGGCTGTCAAGTTTTCAATCGACACACTATCACAGGTATGTGTCCTAAAATTCTGTACTACATTTAAACAGAGAAAATTTAAAAATCCCTATCTCATGAAGAATAATTTTTTTAAAAAGCTCTATGTTTCATTATATCAGCTTCCCAAAGGCAGTTGTTTTAAAACTTTAGTTAATGGTGTGAACAGCAAGAACAAATGTCAAAGTTGAAATCTACGTCCTATAAAACTAAGTTATTGATTATGTTCAGATTACCAGTTCAAGGAATCATGTCAATGCCTCATATGTACGATCCATTAGTGATTTCCTTTCCTAGAAAACCAGTATTTTTCATTCCCATTTGTCATCTTTTAAAGGTACACTGTAGCTTCTGCATTGAGTCTGAATGCTTGACATCAAGGTCCTGACCAGACTATCTGGCCAAATATTTCCCTACCATAATTTAGGAAGATGGTGAATGAAAAATAAACAATGGTGACATTTAAGAATTTCCAACACATACTCTCACAAGCACTTCCAAAAACGCATGCAGATCCCAAACAATCATGAAATAACTCTGAAGTAGAAATAATCCTTCTCTTTTGGATCCCACCTCCTCCTGCCTTTTTGCCAATCATACTTGCTATGAACTACTTTTCCTTCATGTTCTGAATATTCAATCTCTCTCTATTTAATAGGCCTTTTCCATCAACATGTAAATATGCTTAGGTCTCTCCAAATGAAAAAAATGAACAAAAAAACCCCTTGAATCCTACACCATGTCACCACCTTTGCTCAGTCCTACCTTCCCAGTCAAACCTCTTGAAACAGTGGAATACATTGGAGGGCTCCACTGAAAATGTTACTCAGCTCCTATCCCTCTATACAAGCAGCTCTTGCTATTTATTCCTTCTCCACTGCTAACTATAGCGGATTTTTTTTTGTTCTCATCTTACTGGGCTTCTATACCAGCAACTGACACGGTTACTACTCCTTTCCTTTTTCAAACACTCTTGTGCTGCTGGCTACTATCCCACATTTCGCTGGGTTTCTCACCATGTCTTCTCCCTCTCCTTTGCTACATCCTCCTCCTCTCTTTAGTAACTCAATTCGAGCCTACTCAGTTCAGTCTGGGTCCTCCTCCCTTCTCTACCTACAGTCCGGCTTTCCATGTTTTTACATCAATTTCCATGACTTTAAATACAATATACAGGCTGCAGATTTCCAAATTTATCTCCCACAACAGAAACTTCCCTTTGAGTCTGGAGAAACCTTTTCTCAAAAGTAACTCGAATTCAAAATGTGTTAAATCACACACATTCTACTTCTCCTTGCCACAGTAACACCTAGTCCTCATTCGGTACTCCCTTTTTTACTGAAGTGCACGACTCTCCATCTAACCACAGAAACTAGAAATCTAGGAATCATCTCTGGTGTCTCCTTATACCGAATCGATAGATGCTACTCCTAGCTAGCACCTGGGCTGAACTTTTCTTTGTCTCCCTTCATCCTCGCTTTTCTTCTGTGCGAACTCATTCTTTGCATGGTACCAAGAATGGTATCTTTGAAATACGAATGTGATCATACCTCCCCACAAATAAATGTGGCAGCCCTCCTGCCACCCTAAACCACATTAAGTCTAGAATAAAGACTAACATGCATAATATATTCTTCAAGCTCTCAAACTATCGGGTCTTACCCAGCTCTCCAAATTAACAGTCCCCCTTAGTTCTAAGCCCAGCACCCACTCAGCAGTTCTTCACATATACGTTCTCTCATGCCTCTAGACTTGTGTGCCTGAATAACTTCTCACTTTCCTTCCATGCCCCTCCAACTCAGATCCTTGCAGAATCAATCCCTATTCACCTTTCGGTTGTAGTTCAAACAGAGATACCCCTGGGAAGCATTCCCTGTGTTCTTGCAACACTTAGAGAACATTGTAAAACATTTAAATGTAAAACATTTATGCTGAGTGAAATAAGTCAAGCAGAGAGAGTCAATTATCATATGGTTTCACTTACTTGTGGAGCATAACAAACAGCATGGAGGACAAGGGGAGATGGAGAGGAGAAGGGAGTTGAGGGAAATTGGAAGGGGAGGTGAACCATGAGAGACTATGGACTCTGAAAAACAATCTGAGGGTTTTGAAGGGGCGGTGTGTGGGGGGGAGGCTGGGGGAGCCAGGTGGTGGTTATTAGAGAGGGCACGGATTGCATGGAGCACTGGATGTGGTGCAAAAACAATGAATACTGTTATGCTGAAAATAAATAAAAAATAAATTAAAAAAACATTTTAAACATTTACTCTAATTTTACTTTTTTTTTTAAGGATTTAATTAATTTATTTATTTGACAGGGAGAGAGAGAGCACAAGCAGTGGGGAGCAGCAGGCAAAGGGAGAGGGAGAAGCATGCTCCCCATTGAGCAGGGAACCTGATGCAGGGCTCAATCCTAGGACCCTGTGATCATGACCTGAGCCAAAGGCAGATGCTTAACTGACTGAGCCACCCAGGTGCCCCCATTTATTTCAAATTTAAACTACACACTGGTTTTAACTTATTTGATTTATTTCTGTCTCCTCCTATGTTCTAAGCACCATGAGTTCAATATCATGCCTGGCACATGATAGGCTCTCAATAAATACATGCTGCTGCAATAAAACAATTAGGTATCTGTTCTCCATTTTCAACAGATCTATAAGATATAATTCATGGGGGTGGGGAGCATGTACATCTGATACATGCAATCTTTCTTGGTTACAGAATTTTGTTTTTACAAGAAACTGAACGTACTCATGCCAAAGGCTGTTTCAGATATTGTCTCCCATTCCACACTCACAGCTAAATCAATGCCATTAGTGCGTGACACGTTTAAATATACAGTGCTGTTGGCTTCTTCAATGTCGATAGACGTGGCTCTAAAAAAATGGATTGCAGAAAACAGAAAAGGAATATAATTCTACATATTAAATATAAGTATCACATTGCTAGCATATATTTAATATACTTTTAAATTTACATAAGCCATGGAAAGATCCATCCACAAACTTCATACAGCAGGAAAATTAAATTCTACAGCTCAAAGTATTCATTTATGAGGATTAAAAAAGCACTACAATCTGATACTATGATCTTAAGAAAACAGCCAGTAACCTCATACTATATATTATAAAAAATAAATAAAGCTTTGTCATTCCTAAGTTCCTTCTCAGATATACTAAAAACATATCACAAAGCAAAAAAAGGTGAATCCAGAAATTCTTAGCTTACCTAAAACTAGATCTACTGGAGTATTTCTAAGAAATAAAAAGCCAAATATGTGGTCGCTTCCAGAGGAATTTTCAAACTACAATCATGTTAAACATGCTTAGAGAGTCATTCATTTGGTTCAAACAGCTAAATATTTTTATATTATTTCTTGCTTTTTACTATTTTTGAAGACACGAAATTGTGCAAGCCTTTACCTGAAAAGTGTGAATTCTGAGGAAATAAGAATTCTAATAATACTGCTGTACAGGACATGATTAGGTTTTTCATGCTCCTTGTTACAAGAGGGCATAACACCTCTCAGATCTATCTGCCAGAGCTCATTTTAAAAGTCCCCTTTAAAATAGTCAGAGATCAATTTCCCTCTCCATTTTCTTTATGTCAAAAGATATTTCCTACCTAGCTTCAGAAGTGACAATTTCCTTATGAATAAACTGTACCTATTTGCAACTGCAGAGATACTGAATAATCCCAGAGGGGCCTGATTTTGCAAAACCGTTATCAGGGTTTGAACATGTGCCCCCAGTCTAGCACCTCCAGTCGGATTAAACAAGGTACAGACAAAATGCTCATCCATCTCTGGTTCGGTGTCCAATACAGCAGAAATGCGTAGGGCCTGGAAACAAAATCAAAAGATGAAGTTATTAGACTACAGTATTTCTGCAACATACATACAAACAGATCTGCTAAACATTTTTGACAACAAAATAATATGTTTTGGAAACATCACTTCTTTTCTATTTTAATACTGATCCTCATGATATGTAATAGGTACCCAACTATTTCAAGTTACCACTTTCAAGATTTTCAATGCCGTGATATATGGCACTGGGCGTCTAAAAATAAATTTCATGACATTTAAAAACAACATTAACATTAAAAAAACAAATTTAGATCTTGATTTTTGCTAACTCTTAATCTTGCCCCAGCTACGTAACTGTATTAATCTCATTCTAGTATAGGATTCACTGTAAAAAAACAGTTAAAGCCATAGTAAGCATAAATTAGAAACAACTCACAAGTTTATCGAAAGAAAAATGGATAAAAAGATAGTGGGCTCTTTGATGCAGGGCTACTTAGCAATAAAGAAGAACCAGCTACTGATATGCGCAACCAAATAGATCTCAAAAGTTATGTTGACCAAAACAAGCCAGACACAAAAGAGTAAATACTATATGATTTTATTTATATGAAGCTCAAAATCAGCAAAATGAGTCCTCAATGACAGAAACCAGAAAGTAGTTTCCTCCAGGAAGGGCAAGAGACAAGAAGGAAACTTCTGGGAGAGATACACTCAATATACTAATCTGAGTGGTGATCACATTGGTGTATATTTATTTTTAAGGTCACTGACCCACACATGTATATATTCTTAGAGGCTCAAATTTCCTAGAACATGAAAAAATCAGACATTCAAATAAATATGAATTGAAAAACATGTTGAAGTGTTTACAAACTGATCCCAAAGAAAGTTAATTACTGGGTAGAGACTGTTTTTAGAGGAAATTGTTTAAAATATATTACTTTACAATTATTATACTTTATATGTCAGGCTTGATTAAGCTTATGCAATTAGCTACCTAAACTGTGTTTTAAAAAATAAAATTCGGTTGCAGGAATGGAAAATTATTAATATACAAAAAAGGAGTTTCAGAAGGTATACTTCTATAAGTAAAACCACATTTATAATTAACTCTAAATCCAGCATTTCTTCTCCAATAAGCTATCCTATTCACATAGGATACTTGCCTCTCACATAAGGAGGCTAAAGTAAGAAATTACATTTTGTTAACTGAAAATGTGGTCAAAAGAATGACGGGTTAGGGTTTGGTGACAACAGTAAATGGCTTGGAGTTTCCTTTAGTTGATGTTTTATTAATAATATGAAGTATGCTACTAAATAGGTAATATTTATGACAGCACTATGTACTTTTTCCTTATTATTTGCAGATTCCACTACCCTATTAACAAGAGTGGATTTCTCTAGCAGCACTCTATGCAGATTAGACAGCACTGTTAACATTTTCACACAGTAATCTAATCATCATTACCTGTCATCTAAGCTGGGAGTACATTTTCTTTCCTCCTAGCACCTGAGGTGCTACTCTAAGAAAAAAATTTTCATAAACATTATTGACTCTCCTTAAAGCCTTATACTATACCTTGACGCGAACACCTTCTTCTAAAACAATGTAGCCTTTGGAAGGGGTCAGATCTTTAGTCTCCATTGAGGAATTTATTTCTGTCACAATGAACTGAATGGTCACGGTTCCAAACAGTCCTTGTGCAGGTTCCCGAACAATGTATAATACTGCAACACTCTCCTGTACATAGAGAGCTGTTGGTTCTCTTAGGAAAAAGTGCTCACTGTTGTTAAATGATAGGACTCCAGGGCCATCATCATTAGCAAGGATAGTAATTAAGGCTGTTGAAATAAAAATATTATAGCAATAAATGGAAACAGAGTGGGTTATAAGTTAGAGGTAGATGTTTCACTATAAACTAGGCCAACTCTTCTCTAGATCACCTTAAAAACAAAGGAAATTTTAAAAAGCATTTAATAAAATATCACATTTACTCATGACGTAAAAATAGCCAGTCATCTTGGAATAATAGGCAGCTTCCTCCTCAACCTTAGAAGCCAGTAACAAATATGTAACTCAATGTTGAAACATCCAAAGGGTCACCACTAATACAGAAACAAGACAACAGTGCCTGCCATTCCTCTACTATTCAGCATTGTCCTGGAACTATGAGCCAGGTAACAGGTAAGAAAGCAATAGGAAGAAAGAGTCGGAATTAACACCATCTTCTAAACCAAATGATGGTCTTCTTAGAAAACCAAGAGGAAAAATGATTGAACTATTGTAAGAGTTCAAAATATAAGCTCTGTACTCAACAGATGATCTTGATTACTAACATATATTAAGATTTACATATAAGAATATTTCTTGAAACTTGATGAAAGTTTGGAAATAGTCTGAAGGCTGATTAATGGTACATAGTTTAAGAAATAACCCACTGTCAAAGCACTTATTGTTCTGAGGACTATTTTTATATTTATAAATAGAAAATTACAAGCATAAAGTAAACTTAACAAAGACCAACAAGAAATGACTTCCTCCTACTCATGGTGGTGGGCATGTAAGCTACATAGTCCTGACAGAATTATATTAGGACTTCTTTGGGAATGCTTGAGTTTGAGGACTCCTCTCCAAGCAGTCAGTATGATATCTAACAAGCAGTAAATTAAGATGAGCTTTCTTAACCATGTCAAACTGTTCCAACCAAAGAATTATGGCTCCCATAATGTCTTA
Organism: Mustela putorius furo; assembly: GCF_011764305.1. NCBI lineage: Eukaryota > Metazoa > Chordata > Mammalia > Carnivora > Mustelidae > Mustela > Mustela putorius. The sequence continues at coordinate 12,966,118 of NW_025422471.1, forward strand.
GGTACCAATATACTTCAACTGCTATGCAGAAATACTAGAACAATGAGATAACATTAAAACCTTATCATTCCCTCTACTGTTCAATAGGAAACAGAGCAGAAATAAAATTCCAAACGAAAGACATTTACAAATTAAATAAAACCTGTAGGGGCGCTTAGGTGGCTCAGTGGGTTAAGCCTGTGCCTTCGGCTCAGGTCATGATCTCAGGGTCCTGGGATCCAGCCCTGCATCAGGCTCTATGCTCAGCGGGGAGTCTGCTTCCCCCTCCCTCTCTGCCTGCCTCTCTGCCTACTTATGATCTCTGTATGTCAAATAAATAAATAAAATATTTTAAAAATAAATAAATAAAACCTGTAATAGCTGCAAAACTGATTTAATATTCTTTCTACCAACACTTTTTGTTTTACACACACACACACCACAACAGACTGGAAGCACTGTTATACTGACATAGGAATTCCAAAATGTCTAGCTTAAAACGTTTTTTATTCTAAGCACAGAAAACCATGAAGACTCTAATCCCTTTACATCTACCTCCATATCAAGAAAACAGCATGATAAGAGTGAACTGTATAAGAAATTATCAAATACCTATTATTTTTTCTCCCAGCTCTAGTCCAGGTGAAGGATTTGTTAAAATCAGCTGAAATGTTTCATCCCCTTCTGGAATGTCATCATCAAGAATCATAATGTCAATATTTTTATACCTTTCTCCATCAACAAAATGAAGAATCTGGTCAAGAAAGTAAAAGTAGACGGTGTTATATTTACAAACACTGATGAGTTTTTATAGAATATTTGGCAAGAAATACAATCTGGTTGGCAATGTGAAATAAGCTATTTTAATAAAAGTAAAAGACTTTTCCCTTTTTTTATCTCTTTTTACTTAAATTGACAACATTAAGTTTAAAAAGTAAGATTCATGGAGAAGAGAATAAAGTAAACATTTGACTAATGAATAAAAGCCAACAAGTGACGAAAAGCACTTTAAAACATTAACGGTGTTTCAGTAAATTAAAGCAAAGAAATAAAAGATGTAAAATTTTCAAGAAGCACAAGAAACTCTCTGAAACACTCTGATATAAATATAATGACAGAAAAAATAGAAAACCTGAACAGACCCATTACCAGTAAGGAGATTGGAACAATCATCAAAAATCTCCAAACAAACAAAAGCCCGGGGCCAGACGGCTTCCTGGGGGAATTCTACCAAACATTTAAAGAAGAACTAATTCCTATTCTTCTGAAACTGTTTCAAAAAATAGAAATGGAAGGAAAACTTCCAAACTCATTTTATGAGGCCAGCATCACCTTGATCCCAAAACCAGACAAGGATCCCATCAAAAAAGAGAACTACAGACCAATATCCTTGATGAACACAGCTGCGAAAATTCTCACCAAAATACTAGCCAATAGGATTCAACAGTACATGAAAAGGATTATTCACCACGACCAAATGGGATTTATTCCAGGGCAAGGTTGGTTCAACATCCACAAATCAAGCAATGTGATACAACACATTAATAAAAGAAAGAACAAGAACCATATGATACTCTCAATAGATGCTGAAAAAGCATTTGACAAAGTACAGCATCCCTTCCTGATCAAAACTCTTCAAAGTGCAGGGATAGAGGGCACATACCTCAATATTATCAAAGCCATCTATGAAAAACCCACCGCAAATATCATTCTCAATGGAGAAAAACTGAAAGCTTTTCCGCTAAGGTCAGGAACACGGCAGGGATGTCCATTATCACCACTGCTATTCAACATAGTACTAGAAGTCCTAGCCTCAGCAATCAGACAGCAAAAGGAAATTAAAGGCATCCAAATCAGCAAAGAAGAAGTGAAACTATCACTCTTCGCAGATAATATGATACTATATGTGGAAAACCCAAAAGACCCCACTCTAAAACTGTTAGAACTTGTACAGGAATTCAGTAAAGTGTCAGGATACAAAATCAATACACAGAAATCAGTTGCATTTCTCTATACCACCAACAAGACAGAAGAAAGAGAAATTAAGTAGTCAATCCCATTTACAATTGCACCCAAAGCTATAAGATACCTAGGAATAAACCTAACCAAAGAGGCTAAGAATCTATACTCAGAAAGAAAACTATAAAGTACTCATGAAAGAAATTGAGGAAGACACAAAGAAATGGAAAAATGTTCCATGCTCCTGGATAGGAAGAATAAATATTGTGAAAATGTCTATGCTACCTAAAGCAATCTACATATTTAATGCAATTCCTATCAAAGTACCATCCATTTTTTTCAAAGAAATGGAACAAATAATCCTAAAATTTATATGGAACCAGAAAAGACCTCAAATAGCCAAAGGGATATTGAAAAAGAAAGCCAAAGTTGGTGGCATCACAATTCCGGACTTCAAGCTCTATTACAAAACTGTCATCATCAAGACAGCATGGTACTGGCACAAAAACAGACACATAGATCAATGGAACAGAATAGAGAGCCCAGGAATAGACCCTCAACTCTATGGTCAACTAATCTTCGACAAAGCAGGAAAGAATGTCCAATGGAAAAAAGACAGCCTCTTCAACAAATGGTGTTGGGAAACTTGGACAGCCACATGCAGAAAAATGAAATTGAAACATTTCCTTACACCACACACAAAAATAGACTCAAAATGGATGAAGGACCTCAATGTGAAAAAGGAATCCATCAAAATCCTTGAGGAGAACACAGGCAGCAACCTCGTCAACCTCAGCTGCAGCAACATCTTCCTAGGAACATCACCAAAGGCAAGGGAAGCAAGGGCAAAAATGAACTATTGGGATTTCATCAAGATCAAAAGCTTTTGCACAGCAAAGGAAACAGTTAACAAAACCAAAAGACAACTGACAGAATGGGAGAAGATATCTGCAAACAACATATCAGATAAAGGGCTAGTGTCCAAAATCTATAAAGAATTTAGCAAACTCAACACCCAAAGAACAAATAATCCAATCAAGAAATGGGCAGAGGACATGAACAGACATTTCTGCAAAGAAGACATCCAGATGGCCAACAGACACATGAAAAAGTGCTCCACATCACTTGGCATCAGGGAAATACAAATCAAAACCACAATGAGATACCACCTCACACCAGGCAGAATGGCTAAAATTAACAATCAGGAAATGACAGATGCTGGCGAGGATGCGGAGAAAGGGGAACCCTCCTACACTGTTGGTGGAAATGCAAGCTGGTGCAACCACTCTGGAAAACAGCATGGAGGTCCCTCAAAATGTTGAAAATAGAACTACCCTATGACCGAGCAATTGCACTACTGGGTATTTACCCTAAAGATACAAATGTAGTGATCCAAAGGGGCACGTGCACCCAAATGTTTATAGCAGCAATGTCTACAATAGCCAAACTATGGAAAGAACCTAGATGTTCATCAACAGATGAATGGATAAAGAAGATGTGGTATATATATACAATGGAATACTATGCAGCCATCAAAAGAAATGAAACCTTGTTATTTGCAACGACGTGGATGAACTAGAGGGTATCATGCTTAGCGAAATAAGTCAATCAGAGAAAGACAACTATCATATGATCTCCCTGATATGAGGAAGTAGAGATGCAACATGGGGGGTTAAGGGAGTAGGAGAAGAATAAATGAAACAAGATGGGATTGGGAGGGAGACAAACCATAAATGACTCTTAATCTCACAAAACAGACTGAGGGTTGCTGGGGGGAGGGGTGTTGGGAGAAGGGGGTTGGGGTAATGGACATTGGGGAGGGTATGTGCTATGGTGAGTGCTGTGAAGTGTGTAAACCTGGCAACAGACCTGTACCCCTGGGGATAAAAATATATTATATGTTTATAACAAATTTAAAAATAAATAAAAAAATAAATATAATGACAGAAATTCTTTGTCACAGTAACTTTTGTTCTCCATTATCTAGTATTGCAATAAGATAGGAATACAATAGTATCAAATATTAAAAATAATAATGAATGAATAAAATAAAATAAAGAATAACCTTTAGAACTAAAAAATCAATTTCCATATTTTCTAAAATAGTAAAGATAGCTATTCTACAATGTAGACGTCTTCTGACTTAATTTATGATGGAATATATAATAGCTTATTACTTTATGATTAGTTTATTTATACAAGACCCAAATCACTATAATTCCCAAGGATTTCACCATTGGGGTAAAGACGTAATCCAGCCCCAGCTGTGCCTCCAAATTCTGGGCATATATAAACAAGGAAACGTGGCCAAGATTCCCGTTGCTCCTCTGGGCTACCAATGTTAAACTTCCTTCGGTTTCATGGACTTCGAACCTAAAATAAACAGAATACATTAATCTTTTCCTTATAAGCTTTTATTCAGTAGATAAAGAATCTGAAACTCAGAAAAGAACTCTCACACTACCTTGGTCTTACCTGGTATGTTGCCATTCAATTATGCCTCGAGCGCCATCATTGGCATCAATAATTATCTGTGCAGTCAAGCCCTCCGAATCTGAAAAAAACACAAAAGCATACTTTTAAGTAAAAGTAATTAAGAGAAGTATTTGGCATAGAGAACACATAATTTCTAATATAAAGATATTGTCAATATTACTCAAAAGATGTTTAATAAAGTAACAATATGTTTATGATATTTGGTTAAGGAAATTTTTACTAACAAGAGCAATGATTTACAGGAATCTAATGAGCTGAGGACAGTACAAAATAAGCACCTGAGATTATGGTTTTATTTCTATTATTTTAATAGAAAGAGAAAAGAAAAATAGAGACCACTGGAAGGAGTAGAAAGATCAAGAAAAGAGAAAGAAATGGGAAGAGACAGGCAGGGAGTGCTGCAGAGAAATAAACAGGTGCAAGAACGAGATGCAGGAGTGACATGTTGAGACAGGAGGAAAAGATGGGGGGAAAGTTGGGGGGGGTGCAGAGACTGAGATGGAAATAAATTTCTCTTTTCCCTTCTTATCTTGTACTCTGCCTACCAAGTAGAGTATGTTACCAGCATTCATTATTCAGTCTTGAAATACTAACCAACCCTGTTCCTGTTTAGTTTTTTAATATGTTTGTCCTTTCCCTTTAAAATTCAGAGGCTCTATCTTAGGAGAGTGTCTTAGGATACTTATGGCAGCTGCCTAGGTGGGGAAAGGTTAGGAAGAGTGTAATTCCCTGAGTGAAGTCAGCACTGTCAAAAAAAAACACACACACACAGAACCGCCCCCCCCCAAAAAAAAAACAAAAAAGAAAAGAAAATCAGTATCTGAGCCCACCAAACTGGAAGCTACAAAGCAGAAGCCCAGCTCCAGCATCTCACAGCAGTGCGACTCTGGGCATGTAACTAAGCTTCTCAAAGCTTCTGCTCCCTTATCTATAAAATGTTAAAGTGAAAGGGATGGTGGTACTAACATATAAAGCATTTGAAACAGGGCATCAGAGAGCACTAAACAAAAGTTAAACAATTCAAATTACTTCTAATATGGAGTATAAAGAAATATGAAGTATCTGTTAGCTTTCTTAGTATAAATGTCTTGTAATAGATGCCTGATTTCAAAGCCTATCCCAGGAGTCATATATTTCTTTTGCAAAAGAATTGAAGCTTTTCAAATAATAATAATAATAATATGTCAAAAACTGGTTATTCCCTTCCATTGTTTTCAAAGTTGTCATACTGAGCCTCAAAAGGGAATGAGAAACCCCTATTCCTTAGCTCACTCCTCTTGGCCATGCTTCCCCTCCTTAACCCCAACTGGTTTTCTGCCCTGTACAGAGCACCTTCAAACCAAGGGATGGGAAACAGGCTAGCACACTGCTATTCATCGCCACCACCTTCTGGGCAACCACACCTACAAATTTCACATAAAATCACCAGTATTAAATGTCTAAACCACAAACAAGAGTTTATGTTTTAAAATAAGAACGTATCTTTTTAATCTACGTAAATCCATACTGAGGTTCAAGTTTTACCTTTCAGTCTGTAATGAATTAACTGAGTCTTTTCTAAAGCATGAAAAGAAAGAGGTAAAAGGTCAAAAAAGAAGCAGAGAAAACGACAAACAAACAAAAGTTCTGCTTAATATAAAGGAAAATAAAATCATCTGATAGTCTGGAGATCTAATGAAAACAGCAAATGAAACTTTAAAAGGAAAAATTCCTTCTTAAGAACTAATTCTACTTTGAAGTTTACAAATTTGGTTATAAATACTTCTTAAAAACATCACACAATAAACAATTCTTAAATGTGTTTCTGATCTCCAATATACAAAACTGCCATATAGTCTCCAAGTTAAAATAAATTTAAAAGCTCACCAGATTTTCTTCTACAGCTGAGATTAACAAGTATTACAGTTATCACTTTTGATTAAAAAATGAATAACTTTACTTTGTTTGAAGTGAATAAACAAGAACAAAAAAATGTCATACCTAGTCTAGGAGGAAATGAAGTTAAAGGAGCCATGATAAGGTCAACATAAGTTAAATTCACAAGGAAATATTCTTCTAGCTCTGGTATGTCATCCTGTAAAAATTATATCCATTAAATCTCCTATTGTTGTGCTCTCCAAGTAATGACCTCTCACAGTTTTTAAATTATCTGAAAAATATGTCTGCTTAAATAGTATACAGCAAATATAAAAATGCAAACCTGGAATATAAAGATTAAACATTTTAAAAATAAACATGCCTTAGGTATGACTTTTCTTTGAGATCTGACACCAAAAGCAAAAGCAACAAAAGCAAAAATAAACAAGTGGGACTACATCAAACTAAAAAGCTTCTGCACAGCAAAGGAAACCATCAACAGAATGAAAAGGCAACCAATAGAATGGAATAAAGTATTTGCAAATGACATATCTGATAAAGGGTTAATGTTCAAAATACATAAAGAACTCATACAACTCTGCAGTCAAAAAAAGAAAAGCAAAGCACCACAAATAATCTGTTTTAAAAACGTACAAAGAACCGAACAGACGTTTTTCCAAGGAAGATGTACACCAGTAGCCAATACCTACATGAAAAGGTGCTCAGCATCATTGAAATGCAAATCAAAACCAGAATGAGGGGCGCCTAGGTGGTTCAGATGATTAAGCCTCTGCCTTCAGCTTGGGTCATGATCTCAGGGTCCTGGGATCGAATCCCGCATCAGGCTCTCTGCTCAGCGAGGAGCCTACTTCCCCCTCTCTATCTGCCTCCCTTTATGCTTACTTGTGATCTGTCTGTCAAATAAATAAATAAATAAATCTTAAAAAAAAAAACACACACACACACACACCAGAATTAGACATCACCTCACACCTCTTAGAATGGTTATTATCCAAAAGACATGAGATAAGTATTGGTGAGGATATGGAAAAAAGGGAACTCTTGTGCACGACTGGTGGGAATGTAAACTGGTGCAGCCACTGTGCAAAACAATATAGGGGTTCCTTAAAAAATTAAAAATAGAATTACCATATAATCTGGCAATCCCACACCAGAGTATATATTCAAAGGTGATACAAAGAGAATATCAAAGAGATATTTGTAGAAAATATTCACAATAGCCAAGATATGGAAACAACTTAAGAGTCCATTAGTGAGTGAACGGATGAAGATGTGGTATCTATAAACACAATAGAATATTATTCAGCCACAAGGAAGATGGAAATCCTGCCTTTTGCAACAATATGGATCAACCTAGAGGGCATTATGCTAAGTGAAGTAAGTCAGATGGAGAATGACAAATACTGCATGGTATCCTGCTCTATTAGTGGAATCTAAAAAAGAAAGAAAGAAAGAAAGTTAAACTCATAGACACAGAGAGTAGAAAACTAGTTCCCAGGGCCAGGGGCTCGGGGGAAGGGGAAAAAGGAAAGGTTGGTAAAAGAGTACAAACTCAGCTATTAGATAAATAGTCTCTGAGGGTCTCAGGTAAACCTTAGTGACTGTAGGGGCACCTGGGTGGCTCATTGGGTTAAACCTCTGCCTTTGGTTTGGGCCATGATCTCAGGGTCCTGGGATCAAGCCCTGCATCAGGCTCTCTGCCCAGCAGGGAGCCTGCTTCCCCCTCTCTCTCTGCCTGGCTCTCTACCTACATGTGATCTCCGTCTGTCAATAAATAAAATCTTTTTTTAAAAAAACAGTGACTATATAGTTGACAACACTGTATTATATAATCAAAATTCACTAGGAGGCTAGACCTTAAATATTTTCACACACAAAAAATACACTTGTGAGGTGATGAATGTGTCAGTTAAATAGATGGGGGGAATCCCTTTCACAAGGTATACATGTATCAAATCACCACAGTATACATTTTAAATATCTTATCGTTTTACATATTTTTTAGATTCTATATATAAGTAATACCATGCAGTATTTGTTAATTTTACTTCAACACATCTGACATTAAAAAAATAATAAAAGTATAAACTTATACCCAGTTGCATGATAAGTTATTAGGTTGAACTACATCGAACTGCTAATATATCACTTTTTTCTCAACTAACATAATATGTAAACCAACTACATAAATATATAAATCTAATATATTTTAAATAGAATGGAAGCAAAAGATTTTAAATTATCTTACTATCCAAAGACTGAGCTGTGGAATAGAATACCATGAAAAAAATAGGGGCTTCACAGTCATGGAGACCTAACACCAAATTCTGTAATTTTAAGTGAGTTACTTCAACTTAAAGCCCTCATTTCCACCATCTTTATAATGGGGGAAATAATATCTACTTTGGGAATTTAAAATAATAAGTATGCAGTGCCTGGCCTAGAAAGAGTCCTTAAAAAGTGATAGCTAGGGGCACCTGAGTGGCTCATTTGGTTGAGGGTCTGCCTTAGGCTCAGTTGTGATCCCAGGGTCCTGGTATCAAGCCCTGTGGTGGGCTCCCTTATCGGCAGCAAGTCTGCTTCTCCCACTCCCTCTGCTCTTCCCCCTGACTGTGCACTCTCTTGCTCTCTCTCACATTCTGTCTCTCTTCCTCTCAAATAAATAAAATCTTAAAAAAAAAAAAACCTAATAGCTATTTGTAATATTTAATTTTAATACACTATTACTATTAATCCCTAGTGCACCTAACAGCACTGAAAATAAGGCAAGTGTTCAAAACTTGAAGACCAGCAAAACCCAAATCACCCAACAATATTTCCATAAACATCAATGTGTGTGTGTGTATGTATAAAGTCAGTATATACATTTTATTAATTTTATTTAATGGAGATGTATTTCCATATGAAAAAATGGGAAAACAGTCTCTAAACTATCTTCTATAATATATACACCAAAAAGAGTTCCAGAATCAGGAATGTAAAAGTGATGGTCCCTCATCCATCCCCACTGTTCCTCACTCTCATACAACAACCCCCTAACCCTGACCACCGCCCCCTCAAACCAGGCCTGGCTGATTTTTGTTTATATAGGCCGCAGTCTCTAAATCTAATGCTACTCAAGGAACAGAAAGGGCTACAAAGACCTAAGGGGGAGAAAAGGGAAAGTGGAAACCCTGTGTTCATAACTCTAGACTCTGCAAAGAAAAGAAGGGTTGGCTACATATATTCTGTTTTTAAAACTACCATATCTAAGGAAATCCATTTATTTATATTCAGTTATATTAACAGATTATATATTTGATTATATATTTGGTTTAAAGTTTTATTTTATCAAATCGGGGGTTCTATGCCATACGCTTAATATTACCTTTTATCTTATGTCTCTAGAGTTCTCCTACTATTGTATCAGGTCACTGTGCAACAGTAATCAAAAAAAATAAGAGTTACTAACTTCAGATGGTGGATGGTTTTCACTACTTAAAATTTTGTAAAAGTAAAAAGCCTTAGAGAAAATAAAAGCTTTTCGAAAATAGAACCCCAAAAATACAGAGTAATTGGAATGTTTTCTAAAGCAGTATTCTCTTCCCTCCCACCCATCACACATACCATCCCCTATCCTCTTCATACATACGATTTCCATACACCTCTTGGAAATGTATTCAAGTAGCTGAAACACTGAGTCCCAAAACAGCATGAGGTTTCACAATATGAAAAATCATTTAAAATGCAATTTCAGCCACCAGTGATAACTTTTAAGTTTGACCGTAATCACATTTTATGCCAACAACCTCTAGTGAGTTTCTCACTATCTCTAATTTAACCAGTCCTAACAACTAAAATGCTGACCTACATGGATTTGCTGGTCCAATAAATCCTTTGGAATAATCAAAATGCTCCCCTGGAATTTCTTAGGCCAATGCCTATCTTAAAGAGGACTGACCTAAGGAAATTCTCTTTATCACTCAATGTTTCTGTAATAAAATACACAACAGCAGACCAGCCTATTCAGACAAGAACAGAAACCCCTGTGTGGTTTTAAAAGATCACAAAAAGAAATAAGCTGATTTAAAGGCACCAGAATATCCCATCAATTTCTACTTTCTTTGTAGTTATTTAGATTAAATATAATAATAGCAAAGTAAAGAGTTTTACCTCAAGTATAGTAATGTTGATGGCTGCTGTAGTTTCTCCTTCTTCTAAAATCAGAAAGCCAACTACTGAGACAAAGTCAACATCTGGCTCAGCTAGGTTTCCTTCTGTTTGGTTCTTTAGACTCAACATTCCAGGAACTGTGCTGTATGTAACGTTAATAGCTCCTAATTGAATTGGAAGATACAAGGTTTTATAATTATTTACACTTTTAAAATATCATCATAGCGTTAGCCTTTTTACTTTCCTAACACCTGCAGTAGCTTGTATTCTTGGACCCAATTTCTTACTTCCTCCTGTATCCATAGCCTTTATCATGTAATGGCCCAGTGATGTCCAACTATGGGCAAGGCATACTGCACTGTCTCTTGATTTGGGAGTGTGGCTGTGACTACTTTTGGCTGTTAGTACAAAGTTAAAGTGATCATGTGCTAGTTCTGAGCCTAGACCACAAGAGACTGGCATGTTCTTGCTTGCTTTCTTTGGCCTCCAATGATCCCAGGAGAAGAATGAGACATTTGGAGTAGGGCCACCCTTGGCCAGACCCTACATATGGTAGTAGACCCAGAGCCAGCCCATTATTATACACTGCTGAGATTTTATGATGGTTACACAGCATTTCTGTGGTGATAGATAATTACTTTAATCTTTCAGAAAAAAAAAAAAAGAAGAAGCTATGCGTCCCTGGCTGGCTCTGTCAGAAGAGCATGGGACTCTTGAATGCCACACTGGGTGTAGAGATTACTAACAGAAATAAATAAACTTCAAAAATAAAGAAGTTCTATAGTCCTGTTCTGAATTAACAAATATTAAGTTTTTTTCTCTGTCTCTGATTTATTTCAGCAATGGTTTTCATCCACATACAAGCAGAATATTAAAAAAGAACCTGCCTATAAACCGCATTCACTCTAGAGTCACACAAACCTAGAGATCCGAATTCTCTGTTGATGAAAAGCTGAATTGTTATGTTAGCTTCTTGCAGCAAAACAAATCTTGATGAAAGAGCAAAATTTAGAACTCCATGTGGTTCATCACTGGCTTCGACAGTCAGGACAGCTGCATATCCTTGTGCATCAAGCAGAGCAATTCCTGCTGGTGGGACTCCTAAAAACACCAGGGATCACAAGAAATCTAACAGTGATTTGGCATTAGCTTGGAAATACTTAACATACAGCCCCACTCTCTGAAACATTGAAACACCCATACAGTGTTCTTTTTTATTCACTCCTTTAACAGAAATCTTCAGGTTGACCAACAGAACCTACAATTGAGTTTTCTTTTTCTAGATAGTAAATTATAAAATTTCTTCACTTGACATACTATCTTTATTATTTGCTATAATGGGTCTTCTGAATTACAAATATTGAGTAGACACTGAATAAAGTACCCAGATAATTTGCTCAAAGTGATTAGATTTGAATCATCTATATAAACAATCTAAATCCAAACTGGTCTGCTCATATATATTTATTACAGAAAAACTTCCTCTGGAAATGTATATTATTCCATACAAAAATATTTAGCAAAATTTTTAGAGGTTTTTCCTGAGTGTTGCCATTCGGAGCTGATTTTTTTTGATCTAACAATTTTATGGGACAGACAATATTTAAAGTTATACTTTTTTAAAAAAGTAGGATTTTTAATTAGTATGCATCTAGTTGTTAAATATAGAGATGGCAAGAATTATTTTTTCCTAAAAAGAATAATATATTAGAAAAAAGTTTAAATTGAATTTTGAATTACCTTGTGTCCTGACATCATACAGAATGACTTGGTATACTTCTTTCTCCTCAGGAATGTTGTCATCCAACAAATGCACAAACACTGTTTTATTCAATGACCCCTATAAGAAACAGATAGGAATTCATCCCTCTACTGCCACGGAACACAAAATACCTCCTGCTTTTATTAGATTTATAAATTGTGCATCCAAATATATTTTCATTTAAACAAACATCCTATGGCTTAAAAAATAAAACACATAAAAACACTGACTCATGGGAAACTAGGCATAAAGTAGATAGAGGCTAATTGTGGAGGATATTGAATGCTGAGCTAGTGAATGTAGCTCTTATCCAATATGCAATGTAGCACTATTGAAAATTTAAGACAAAGCAATACATCGGGGGGATTTCTATGGCAGTGGTGAACAGGGAAAATGGGAGCATAAAAAAGAAGGCCATGTTGTAGGAAAAGACAGACACCAGGAGGCCAGTGCAGTTAGTCAAAGCAGAAAGTTATGGGGCATGGGTTAATATTAAGGGGTGGAAATGAGGAGGATAAAGAATATAGAATGCATTATCAAACAAGAATTCATACTGAGTAAGTGTGGGAAGGAGATCAAGATGATTCATTGGTGCTGATTTCCCATCCAAGAAATGCTTTTATAAAGTTATTTCCTACCAATTGCCTTCTGGCAAATTATCAGAAAGAGCTTCTAAATGGAACCTCAAAAATATAGTGTGAGCAAGACATAAAAAGATTTGTTTTTAGAGCTATATTTGCTATCCTCTTGCATGTAAAGTTTTGAGACAGTGAGGAGTAAGGGAAGAGAAGGACAAGCACTGCCCATCATGTTTGGAATGACACAGTGGACACCAAAAGTGGGAGGCCAGGAGAGCAGCGAGAGAGCATGGCTCTAATAGAGTTGACATCTGCTGTTTCCTTCAAAATCTGCCATTTACATAGGAAAAAACAAACCTACTTGAGTCTTCTAACTTTTCTGAGTCATGTTCTTACTCTAGGTTTCTAAGCAAGCTCTCCCATCAATTTCTGTTAAACCTTGTTTTAAGAGTTTCCCATTTTCTCCAAAATACACTGTCTTCTCTATGTATTTGTGTTAAATCTTTTTCTTTGTGGTATTACCTCGGGAAAAAAGAGCTGTCCAGTAGAGTTAGCAAAATTGAGTTCTAGATTTTGCCCAACAATTTTCCAGTTAACAGAAACATTTCCTCGACCAGGGGGTGTTCTTACCACATGGAATTGCAAGATTTCTCCTGCAAATGAAATGTACAGATTGATAAATATTTCACGGAAAATAAACAACATTTGAAATCAACAAAACCCAAATCCCCAACATGCAACTGTTATAGCACCTTTTCCAAGAATATTACAAGGCTGTTCTGTTTTAGACTTTCCAGAAACTTTATACATGCTTATTGTTTATTAACACTGGGATCCAACTTTTAAATACTTTCATTTAGTAGAACTTCAGGAAGTTCAATATGTAAAATTTACCAAAAACACATGCTAGAATGGGAAACACAAACTCTTATACACTCCAAAACATGCATCAGAACATAAATGTTCTGTAAATTAAAGAAAATAATAAAGTCCTTATGGTCAAAACTAGTAATAACACAAGTAAATTCTTCTTTCACTTCTCAAAAAGACACAAATTCCTTACACTGATATGCAATGTGATTTTACACAATGCATGCATAAAAATGCTTGCAAATACCTGAAAATCACATTTCTTTAAATTATAACTTACATATACCATCAATGATTTTGTTTTATAAAAAGAAATACAAAGGAAAGGTGTCAAATTTGTAGATGAGCCTCTGTAACTTCACCAAAGTTACAGTTTTGCTTCCTGGATAATGAGGTATTTTAGATACTTTATACTTTCCATTCCTGGTTTTTATCCTCAAAGAATACTTTGTAAAATTGAAGAAAATCATGGCAATCATTTCTTTTAAACCGCTGAAAGTGGAAAGTTCGTTCCTAGGAGTATTGCTGATGGTCACATAGCTTGCTGAAAATACGCTCAATTCAAAAGTCTTATATGATGCCAAGTAGTGCCAACACACTAAAATTTTCATACTAAATTTAAGCACACATAATTTTAGTGGAATGAATTATTTTGGGAATGGAAACCATAACCCAAAGCATCAGAAAGACTTTTAAATAACATTTCCTCAGACACCAGTGTATACATTTTTAAGTGTTTCATTACCAAAAAAAAGTAATCACCATTACAGTAGTAGACTTTGTCTTGGTTTTTTTTTTGTTTTTTTTTTTAAACCATACAGGGACCACTAGTTAGGAATCAGATTGTCTCAGGGTTACCGAAAGCCTGTATAATCAGCCATAATTGCCAAAATTTATGTTACTTGTTTAATTCATATGAACAAACACAGTCATGACTATGAAATCTTAGAGTTCCTCTACTGTACACCTTGCAGAATTTCTCAGAGTAGCTTTGTATTAAACAAAGAGTTTATTACTGAGAGACACAAAGAGAGCCTTAGAGTAATTAAGCACTTTCACCTATAGTGTGGTCTGGTGACACACATAAGAAGGCTTAAGGAGGGTCACCTGTGTGGCTCAGTCATTGCTCATTAGCTCAGGTCATGATCCCAGAGTCCTGGGATCCAGTCCCACACTGGGCTCCCTGCTCAGCAGGAAGCCTGCTTTTTCCTATTCCCTCTTCTCACTATCTCTCTTTCTGTCAAGTAAATAAAATCTTTTGAAAAAAAAATTTTTAAAGCTTTAAAAAAAAGATTTAAGGAGTCATGGTTTTTCAAAATGTTTTAAGTCACAAAGCCTAGTAATATTTCAAGAAGAAAATTACAGAAGTTTGATCAAGATCTAAAAATGCATTCTGCACGCATGTGGCAAGAAAACAAAACATAGGTCAGTCAAGATCCATGTTGAAGGGGAACCTATAATAATAATAATAATAAATGGTTGCAAGACTGTACACGAAGATTTGGGAATAATATAAGATTAAAAGATAAAAATAAAAATGAAATATTAAAGAGATAAAAAAAGTAAAATCTTCCTACAAACTGACTACATGTAAAATCCTCAAAATCTAATACCACTCAGTCAATATCACCTTTAAAAATTTAACAAATTACCATGCAAGTAACCTATAAGAGAGTATTGCAAGAAACACAATTTGAGGCAGGACACACACACACACACTACACACCGAGAAATAAAAGGTAAAGAAAGTATTCCTTAAATACAATCTTGTAAGCCAAGCCTATTGCAATGTGAAAATGTAAAAATAATATTAAGAGTGTGAAAATATTCCTAAAAAATAATCAAAATGGAGGTAGTGACTCTCCTCATTAAGGCTCCCAAGAACCAGGTCCATTTAAAATATCTCCTGGGGGGGGTGGGTGGTGCGCCCGAGTGGCTCAGTAGGTTAGGCCTCTGCTTTTGGCTCAGGTCATGATCTCAGGGTCCTGGGATCGAGCCCCGTGTTGGAGTCTGCTTCTCCCTCCCCATCTGCCTGCCTCTCTCCCTACTTGTGATCTCTCTGTCAAATAAATAAATAAAATCTTTTAAAATAAATAAATAAATAAAATATCTCCTGGAAAAATTACCAGAAAGTTACCCTCTACCTGGATGAGGAGTCAAAGAACAGTTGTAGAAAAAGGAAAACTGAGAAACAAGTGCTTAGTCTTTTAAATATAAAGGAAAGGATAAAAGGAATGTCCTAGAAAGTGTAGGTTATAATTTTCTTATAAATATTTTACTAGATACTACACTGTCTTCTAGCATTTGCCCAGGATGAAAGCCTAAATAGGACCCTTACCGAGAGAAGAGTCTGACAACATACCTGGAAGACCATATTGATATAAAATTCAGAGTCCATTAAAAGTTGGGCTTTTACCTCTAAAACAGATGATCTATTATATAGTGTCTAGGCCTAGCTTAATGCAGATTAAGAAATATAAACATAAAATGTAACTTAATAACACTAAGTATTTTGTCTATTTGATCCCAAAACAAACCAAGAGTTTTTCTAAAAGACAAATATCAGGGTATTATGCTTAGCGAAATAAGTCAATCAGAGAAAGACAATTATCATGTGATCTCCCCGATATGATAAAGTTGAGAGACATATAGGTTTGGGGAGTAGGAAAGGAATAAATGAAACAAGATGGGATCAGGAGGGAGACAAACCATAAGAGACTCAATCTCACAAAACAAACTGAGGTGGGGGGGTAGGGAGAGGGTAGTTGGGTTATGGACACTGGGGAAGGTTTGTGCTATGGTGAGTGCTATGAAGTGTGTAAGCCTGGTGATTCACAGACCTGTACCCCTGGGCTAATAATACATTTTATGTTAACAAAAAAATAAAAAAATAATTTAAAGAGACAAATATCAACTACACTGTAATAATAATGGAAAATTTAAACCCAGGAAATATATTTTAATAGATACATGTATACATGATAGATACATGTATACATGCTACACATGGGCCATCTGAATTAACTGCCCTCTGCAATAGACAGAAAATCATTTAAACTAATTACAGGGATATGAATAGTGTGCAACATGAACTATCAATATAAACAATTAAGAAAAAAGTTGTGTTTCTAATATAGCACCTCTTTATTTTTAAAAAGAAATGCATTTCTTGTTCAAGTCTTTGCCTTAAAAACATTCAAACTGTCTCTGTAAAAAGGCAGAATTTTAAATCCACTGAATATGACACGATGATTATGATGCTGTTGAGTTGGATGACTAAGTGAAACATCTAACACGGATTTATAAAGGACACATTTATACATAGTTTTCAATCACAGTAAAAATCTATTGTCCCATATTTTATAAATTTTCCCATTCCATTGGAAAAAAAGTAATATTTACCACTGGGCATCTGTCCAATTGCTTTAGCACAAAAAAGAGAAATAGAATTCTACAGAATTCAGCACATTGTTAAACACTAAGACAATTCCTCCCCATGAACTGAACATGTATTCTAGAGCCAGAAGTTCAGCATGGTCCACATTTTAAATCTAACCTCATAAATGAAACTCCGACACTAGGCCAAAAGCAGTGTTAAACATTGCTTACGATCACAGGGCATGACTTTTTTTACCCTGTTTCTTTAGCAGTTTTCATTGAATCCCCATGAAGTTTTCATTAAACCACTTTGGTAAACAGATACGCTTGGTACACATTTCTCTGTGCAAGCTTGTGGTAACATAAAAAACACACACAAAATTCTGAATCACTGAGGTTCAACATAATGTTTTTGATAAAAGAAAATTAATTTAGACTCTAGGAAAAAAATCTTGGGAATAAAGGTATAGGAAAATAAGAAAAGGTAAAAATTCACCCCAATTTTTATTGAGAAAATATGAAAAAATCTAGGGAGCACACATGAAAGAAACGAAAGCAGTTCAGTGTTTTATTTCTGGTACCAAACCCATGCTCATAGAGTAATATGATAATGCACAATTTTTACCAATAACACATGTAGGCCATTTACTTTAATTACTAATCGTTTTTCCCCTTTGCAAAAAAAAAAAAAAAAAAAAAAAAAAAAACCAAAAACCAAAACCATAAAGACAGATAAATCATAAGCCCATAGACAATGCTTTTGAATATCAGCAAAATGAAAATGTTATAGAAGTTTCCAGAAAGGCGTATTTGAACCTCTAAACTTATCTTGCCACAAATCAGTAGCAAACACTGTAGATGGGCACTGACTTGAAGACCCTACTTCGAGAACTGCCCAAATATCTCTACGTTCTTAGAAACTTGCTTCCTATCCCAAGTTCTCCTTTAAAATCCTCTACAGTTACCCTTGTCTCCTCCCGCCCATTTGGGAATCTAATCTCACGGGCTGCCTGTGTTAGCCTGAGACACAGTGATTACTTTCTTTCTGTTTATTGATGAAAACACACTCTTATCTTGGTTTCCTCCCTTCTCTGGCAGAGAGCCTTCTGTCTCCAAAAAGGTCTTTTTTATTTCCCAGCACCTTAGTCTTGTGTTCCACAAGGCTAGATGTGGGGTCTATCTTTGACACCTTGCTTTTCTTCCTCTATCCACAAAGATCCTATTAATTTTCCTGAGCTCAACTATTATCTCTAAAAATCTAATTTCTACCTCTAACATGAGATATAGTCAGGTTGTCTCATAAGTTGGGTTCTCTCACACAAACATTGTTACTCAAAGTCATTATTCTTCCAACTCAAATCACTTGAAATATTTGCCAATTAAATAGTTCTTGAAATGCTGAGTTCTGCAGCAGCTTAAGTTCAAGCAAAACATTAATTTATTTTCATAAATTTCCTTATATATTATATAGGTTTTGGATTCAGACAGCACTATGGTTAATTAAGCTCCACTGTGAAAAACTTAATTTCTCAGAAACTCACTCTCCTTATGAGAATACGAGATGTATACCATTACACCCACTTTATAGGGCTGTTGTTCAAATTAAGTGTAATAACGGATATGTTTTCTGTCTGGAAAACAGTCATTATTATTACATTAACTTCTACAGTGACTTTTTTACTTATATTACAAGTAATTTTTTGAAAGTTGCTGATCTATCTCTAGATTGGACTTAGAGCAACCTGTTAGTCATTTTTACTCACTATTGCTGTGACAACATGAGATTCTGAACCACTGATAAAAAGGAAAGAGTGTTGGAAAATAGGTCAGACATTTGCATTGGTAAGCTAAATAAACTCACAAGTTGGGAGTACAGTGAAGTAGAAGGTAATGCACACTAAAACATATTTAGTTTCAAGCACAGCAACTAACAAGCTGGATGACCTTGTCAAGACACCTAATCTCTCTGTGTCTCAGTTTTCTCATCTGTAAAATAGAAGTCCAAATACATGATCTGGATCCTTGTTGTTTCTTCTCTTTCTGAGGTACACTTATTTATTCTTATTTCTAAACACAGACTATAGTGAAACACAGGCTACTAAACACAAGTTTTATATCGAACAGGTCTATTCAAAGACCAAAAAATAGTACTAAAATGCAAAAAATTAGCCTGCATTTGCAAAATCTTACATATGTAAATATTAAGATTCAAGAAAATTTTTATTTTTTAAGAAAAAAATGGACATTTTCTAATTTTTTTCTAGTTTGGCACTTCATTCATAAAAATATAACAACACACTATAAAATATTCTCCAATTACAAACTACTACTTGTTTTGAACAAGGAGCCAGTGTTTCACTGTTTAATATCAAGAACTACCACTAAGTACATATATGCTTGCTAGGAACTGTGACAAACACTTTATACGCATTATCTCATATAATCCTCACTAAGAAACCTATGAAGCAATATTTCTTGTCATTTATCAAATAAGAAAGCTGAGCATCCCAAGTGTGACTAACTTCCTAAAACCACATCAGTGGGGGGAAGCAAGCTAGAATCTACAAGGTTCCTAAGTAGTTAAACAGTTCACTACAGACCCCTTTCCCAGCTAAGTTTCAGGCATACTAACATAACACAGCTCTACAAAATAATGAAAGGATAAAAAAAAAATTGGAAACTTTAAAAGAATAAGCAAAAAATGACCTCTAAGGAAGAAAGAATGAATATGCTGAACAAGAAAAAGAACCCACCTTCGTGACCTATGACAGATCTGGAAGCTGTCTGAAAGTTAACAATTCCCGCCACGTTGTCATTGGCCAGAATGTTCACTCTAACAGTGTCGGAGCTGGGCAAAATTCTACTTCCTCCTTCAGTGTACACCAAACTAACTATGATGCTTTCATCATCCTCTGGCTCGGAATCATCCAAAATGGCTAAGATGGCTGTCTTTTTGGTTTCACCTATAAAAAAATTAATGAACTAAAAACCAAAGTAACAAAATCATCAACATAGAGACTCCACAAAGACCCCAAATTACTTCCACTTTAAAAAGTTAAGTAAAAATATGTAAATGAATATCATAAGCAATATTAGTGTAACTAAAAGCAAACCATATATGTTAATCTATATATCCTTTTACATATAAAACACTAAAATTTTATTAATATGGACAGATTGTAGAGAAGAACATTTTGAATTATGGAATATTTTAAAGGGTAGAATTACTTCAAAAAACCAAAGAACCGTAGTTTTGTCTCTGGTCTTTAGCCTAGAACAGTGACACGGCTAGGGAAAGGGCATCTAAGGTATGTTCTGTTGAAAAACATCTCTCTCTCTCTCTCTTTCTTTCTCGGTGAATGGAGTCTCATTCTCATTCTGGCATTCCTGTGAATAATTTTCTTCAGGTGATCAAGTCAATACTTCCCTAAAAGACCAGGAACACTTAGGGAATGGTGGTCAAAATGGCAAACAGGAAAGGGATGGCAAATTCCGAGTCTAAGAACCAGCCTGAATGAGATGAGTCTTCAGATAACTAGAACAGATCAAGTACCAATTTCTAGGATATGGGCCAATGAAGGAAGGAGGCAGAAAAGGAATTCAATCTACTCAAGCAATCTACTTTTCAATTTGGTCTAGGACCCCACTAGAACATGGAGCAGAAGTGAACACCCTAAACCCAACAGGGCTTCTGCAGTTCAGCCTATTGTCCTCTACCTAATTCTTTGTCACTTTCTGGAAAGAGGATGAAAGGGTGAGATGAGAAAAAGCAAGAAAAAGGAGAAAGGCATTAGGAATGAATGTTCTCTCATGAACTTGCTGGATTTCATCAATTCACAGTATCAAGACTGCCTCAAGAGACTATAGATTATCTAAGAATCTAAGTTAGCTATTAAATATAGGCCATTTTGTGTGCTAAGTTACAATTCAAGGTAATACTAATTTGTATAATGATATTTATATGGAAACTTTTTATAATTATTAAAACTACTGGAAAATCTAACTTTAAATTTAAATTTTTACCTCCAGTCATCCTAATTAAATTTTTTTTGAAATTTCCTTTGAAATAAGGAGAAATGTTACCAAATACCAATCTGTACCCCAGCTCCACCAAGCATATCATATTCCATCATTAACAAAATAATATTTAGGAAATAGCCATTATAGAAATGTGATATGCTAATTTAAAAATTTACTCTAAAACATAATGCTTATTAGATATTTCAAAAAGTATATTACATATGAATCATGATCATGACCTTCAATTACTATTTCTAAAAACAGTATATGCAAAAAAGTTGAACAAGAAAAGATGCAATGAATTGCTCTAAGACATGGAATTGTGAATAACACTTATTTCCTTCTTTCTTTGGGGATATCATGAGATTCTTATATGCATATGTTTTTTTAATCAGAAAAACACTATGCTAAAAACTATATGGAATCCTTAATTGCCCAAATGGGGATTTAAACAATGATCTTAATAAAGATAACTTTCCCCCACTCAAAGATAATTATTTTAAACAAATGAACTTTCCAAACTTCCAAATATTAGATGATTCAACCAGTCCTGAAAAAGAATCAGTGAATCTGACCCTAATTCTAATCTGTGGGCCAAGTTATATTATTCAGGAAAATTTACAGTAGTTACCCCTTCAAGCCTAAGAACATTATTATCAATCAATCTAGCCCTAGGCTTAATTTAATATGAATGAAATCATCAAAGTTCATACTATTTATACTTACAAATTATTTTCACTGAAGATTCTCATGGGTAAGAAGTATCAGAAGCTAGGAAAATGAGTATGAACTAGGAAAATTTTACATGTACTAGACAAATCAGGATAAATCATCAACGAAAATAATTTTAAAGTATAAATAGTATGAACTTGGGTAACTTCCCTTTCAAAATTAGAATTTGCCTTAGAGTTGCCTCTGTTTCCTTATAGGCACTGCCAGCACTATAAAGGAATAAAGTCCATACATTCCCTGAAAACATTATCTTTCTAATAAACTTACAAAGATGCTCATCAGTCTACATATATCATGGGTCAACCCTTAACAAGCTAACTAGCTTCTTTTTTAAACTACACTGCCCTTGTATATATTAGCAAGAATCTAAACAGTAAGAATTCTTATGAACATTATCATAAAAATTAACTATGATGACTTTGCCAGGGGAAACTAAAATCCATTTAGAACCATCACTTACCTTCAGCAAAAGTCAGAATATCTCCAGCACCTATAAAATCTAAACCTTCAGTAGCAGTTCCACCAACAACACGCCATTCAACTGTCACCTGACCTAAGCTGCCCCCCGTCCTGTGAATCATCAGCTCCACTGTGGTCTGGGGCTGCTCCTGAACTTCAACATATAAGCCATCTTCTGAGGTATTGGGACTAATACTGTAGATCACAAATACTCCAAAGGCATCACCATTTAATGCTATGACAACTGTAGAAGTATTTGGCTGTCCTATGGTTGGTTGGTTTTTAAAACTGGCTGTGATGTTCATGAGGTGTACTTCAAGGAGAGAAATTAGAAAACTCTCATCCATCTCTGGGAAATCATCGGGAAGAATAGAAACCGTGAGATTTGCATATTCATCACCCTCCAGCATTAGGGCCCACTGCTTTGTCACAGGCTCATAGTCACTCCCAGCCACAGCCTGACCGCTAAACAGAGACGCTACCCTGGTCATGTTTTTCCTGTAGGTCCAGGAGTCCGAATTGTTAACCACTGGATTGATCCAAGATGTCATCCAGAAACACTGAGGGCCCTCAGAAGCACTGAAGAAAGAGAACGCTGAGCATGCGTGTTCTTTGAGACACAATGTGGCACAGGTATACCGGGGTTCCTTCATGGCAGAGACATTCACCCAAGTTCTCCACAGCGGGTCAGGTATCCCTTGAATTGGCGATTCATAGTAGGACAGTAAATCTTGACCTTCCTCGACTGCAAGAGCTACTACATCAATATCAGAAGTACTGTAGAACAACAACAGCCGACCAAAGTGCCCTCCGCTAAAAAGTGGAGCGACAATTAAAAGACAGGTTAAGCACTCAAAGCAATCTGTGGATTACATACAAAAGGAAAATACTGACTTCGTTTCTCACTTTTTTTTTTTAAATATAGAAAGTAATAGTACAAACACATCCATGTTTCTTAATTATATTTGTCTTTCAACATTTTATTTTCTCATATAAGGGAATCATGCTAGTTTTCAATTAAGCAATAGTTATTTTTAACCAAGCTGTAAAGATATCCTGCAAGATATGCAAATCATATCCATTTCAGAATTATCAAACAGAATTAGAAAATGAATTCTCATTACCAGATTTCACTTAAACAAGGTAATAATGGTAATAGCAGGAATGCATATTAAGAAAATGTAATTACTTGCCACAAATTCCCAAAAATCCTTATTTTCTATTTCTGAAGGAGTTCAGTGAACTTTATACTGCCTCACACACACATGGAGAAAAAAAACCTGAAAACCACCCACTTCATACAGCATTTAAATATTCTTTAATTTGGAAGCTAGTTGTATTTAAGTTCTAATTCATACAAATCCTAGATTAAAGCAATAACTTTCTGTGGCTAGAAAGCCCAGTGATCTATAGTCTATTATCTATTTCACTAATAATAAGTATGATAAATATACTGGGCTCTTCATACACATAGTCATAATTCAATTAACAAATTACCAAACCTATAAAATAATTAACATTATGTAACAACCACCAAACCGGAATTATTTAATTGCACAAGAAGTCATTTCCCACCACCCACAACCTCCATTCCCCCATAGATGTAAGCCATTGTTCCATATACCTTCGCCTAACAGTTATGTTAGCACAGGAACTTCGCTCCAGAGGTTCTTGAACGCGATAAACCGACTGAACAAAGGCTACTGTACCGTAAGGATTATCATTGGCAGGAATAATAATATTTGCCACTCGATCTAACCCAATAGTACCTCCACCAGAGGCATCAGTTAGTTGCACTTGGATAACCTAAAAATACAGTGAAAATTTCCTTAACAGAATCCCAGTTCTGAAATTAAAATAACAATGATGCAGGTGGGGGATAATCAGACATATTATCCATACAAGGACAAGGATAAAATATAATGTAATATGAATGGACTCAAAGAAACTCCCCCAATACATTTACAAATCCAACATGTAACAGAATAATACATTACTGACTTTTAATAATAAAGCACAATTATACATAACAGGCCATTTAAATTCCTTAATATTCAGGTATATAATCTTGCAAATCAACTTTAAGATCCTTATTATAGTTACCATTTCAATAAAACATTGTATGTCTGTTCTATACAGCTTTTTATTTAGGTAAAATATTGCATGTATGTTTCTTAAGTAGCTAATCTATTATGCCTTATTTCCCACATTATCTTAAATGGAAATCCTCTGACAAAATTTAAAGATGTCCTATCATAATGCTACCAAAACTTTGAGAGAAGGAAAGAGAAATTTTTTTTTTTTTAAAGATTTTATTTATTTATTTGACAGAGAGAAATCACAAGTAGATGGAGAGGCAGGCAGAGAGAGAGAGGGAAGCAGGCTCTCCGCTGAGCAGAGAGCCCGATGTGGGACTTGATCCCAGGACTCTGAGCTGAAGGCAGCGGCTTAACCCACTGAGCTGAAGGCAGCGGCTTAACCCACTGAGCCACCCAGGCGCCCGAGAAATGAAATGTTTTTTTTTTTTTTTCCGAGAAATGTTTTATATGTATTAACTAATACCTAATATTTTAGAACTGAAAAACACAATTAGCATTCAAATGAAATATTATGGACTTCCCTTCTATGAAATCTGATATTATTAAAGAATAAATGCTCTTAAAAGTAATTTAATGACACCTAGGATTTCATAATATTTGAATTTCATAATGTAAAATTATCTTCAGTTAATATATGTTAGTAATGAATCAACTTTTTCACTGAGACTCTATTTTTATTTGCCACCTAGCTTCTTCACCATGAAAAATAAGTATCAGGCAGATATGTCTAGAATGGTATTTGTCATATAGTAAATTTTTAAATTATTGAAGAACAAATAAGTGAATAAGTAGAAAATCAAAATCTAAATTTAATTAAGATCGACTGGCTCACACTCAAGCTAAGAGGGAGTCTAGATACAAATTAAGAGTTTATATGGAAAAATGTATGCTATTTGTATTTATATTATATTATGTTAAATATATAAAGATATATATTTAATCATTTAATGAAAATGTGGAAAAATACAGTGTAACTATACAAAAAAATCTACACTAGTGAACTGTGATACATACCAGACCTTTTCCTAGAATATTCTAGTTTTTATCTATAAAAATCACTTTTACACTACCATATTTTGAAAATTCTTGCAGAAATAATTAACTTGACATTTTCTATAAATACCACAACAACAGCCATCTGTTCTAGTCACTATAAGACAAGGTATGATTTACAGTGTCATTCTATACTAGCCATTCCTCTCACCTCTTCAATCTCCGGAACGT
This sequence comes from Mustela putorius furo, assembly GCF_011764305.1. Lineage (NCBI taxonomy): Eukaryota > Metazoa > Chordata > Mammalia > Carnivora > Mustelidae > Mustela > Mustela putorius. The sequence goes on from NW_025422471.1 coordinate 12,991,704, forward strand.
CGTCAGCCAGGACCTCTAACAACAAGGTTTGAATGGTTTCCCCAGGGGCAAAGGTCACATTACCTGAGACAACTCGCAGGTCACCAGTAGCAAGCTGTCCATTAATGGTGGCGACCCACTGAACAGTAACATTCCCGAGTGTCCCAGAATTTCGAATTATTGGCAGGTTTACCTTCACTGAGTTAAACTCAGGTTCCTCTACAATAAGTTTAGTAATCTGAAAACCTAATGGGCAGAACAGAGTTAATTTCAAATACAAAGTGAAACTGAGGCAACACAGAATTCTTATCATCCAATAGCTGATTTTTTTTCCCCCTACACAGCCTGAATATAAATAGCTAAATCCCCCAAATCAGACTAACATGCTGTGATACTAATTGGTCAGGTCTGACAAAATCTCCACATTATTATTCATTATGACAGAAGCAGAAATCATTAAGAATCCCACAACAGTCAGGCCTGTACCAGTCATGAGGGTAGTGGGTCTAGTGAGTTTTGTGGCTAACTGCACAGTGCAAGCCTGGTCCAAAGAGGCAGCTGCTATTTTGTTCCCACAACTGATGCTATGCAGGAAGGGAGGCTCAATGTTGCCAGATTTCCTGCTAATTGAGAAGGCGAAAAATCTAGATTTTTGTGTAAATTTACGTAAATTAATTTTTGAAAGAATTGTCTAAGCTCCACAAAACACATCTAGAAGCCAGATCTGACTTACAAGCCTAAAAGTTTTTCCCTTCTGTATTTATGCTAAGATGCTGATTTCTTTTTTTAATAATCACTAACCACTGCTAGGAGGGTGCACGGATATCCTACATATTGGTATCAGCCAGTAAAAAAAGGGAAACATGATCAAATTGATTCTAAGTCCCTAAAAATGAAGAAATATATGGTCTATAGTGACAAGTTACAGAAAAGACACAAACTAGTTTGGTTACCAAATAATCCATAGGGGTCATCAGAGGCCTCAATAATAATGATTGCCTCTGTTAATACCCCTAGTTTGGCTCCTCCTGTTGTTTCATTCAGCAACTGCACAAGAAAAGATTCTTCCAGTTCAGGGTAGATGTCATTAATGATATATATTGGCACAGCTTTACTGGTTTCTCCTTCTAGCAAGACCACATCTGATGAAGCTATGCTATAATCTTCACCTATGAAGATAAAAAACAAAATGTTAAGACTTAGTCCCAAATATGATAATAAACATGCCATATACTAGTAAAATTCTAGGACCTACCAAATTCTATAGATATACTTGAAAAGCTTTTTTGAGGATATTGACTACATATATTCTAAACAAAAAGATTTTTTCTCTCTTGCCAGAAAAAACAGGTTTGAGATCATAAAATAATGAAAAAGACCTCCAAAGGGTGTTCAAGTTTATCCTTTCATTTTTAGAAAGATGTATGCATAATTTCTTCTTTTTGTCATATGCAGACATAGATGATATAGCTATGATATAGATATGGACATAGACAAAAATATAGAGAGTCATCCATTACCACAAGATAACCCCTTATCTACAAAAGAGAAAGAAAATGTGCACAATCTTTTAAACCAAAGAACAAAACTGAAATTCTGACCTCACTAGAAAGATATGTTCCACTGCGGTACAGATATAGACATATCTGACTCATCAATGTTATTGCTGGAAACTATGGGCTTTCATAAAAAAAAAAAAAAAAAAAACTGGATTAAAAGCTGTTACCACATACCACTCATGTTGGCGGTAGCTTTGTTTCTGGTCAAACAGTGGGAAGGGAATGGAGAGAGCCTCCTTATGAAGCGTAAGGCTAATCTCCAAGAACACTGATTCATTCCCACTCTTGAGCCCTGTGTAGGGCCCCCTACAGTCAGGCATTCATTCCTCTAGGCTACCCACCCTGCATGCGTGCCCGCAACACACGTACTTAGGGACTAGGTGAGCCTTGTTTATTATCTTTTCAAGCAAATATCATTTATTTAAAAATATCAAACGTGTTATCCTATCCGTTCACATTCATGTGTCTTCAAGCGCATGACAGAAAGATTCTAACTGAATAGCTCTCAGGCAGATCTCCCTCTAGATGCTGTGACAGCACCAATAAAAAGGCAGTCTCCTAATGTTTGCAATTTGGCAGTGAAATCATTTTGCTTACATAGAATAGTTAATGCTAGCCATTGCCTCTTCCACATTCTTCATAAATAAATAAACAAGCAAGATAAATGGGTTGAGAGGCAAGAGTGTTGCCAGGCAGGGCAACCATGCAGCTGCACATTTTATCCGGCATTCCTCGGATCATTTCCACATGAATCCCTTTCAAATGACTAAAAAGTATACACAGAGAAAGCCTAACAATTCTTCCCCCAGTTTACTTTTCAATGGTTTGTGCACATTTGGGTCATTTTACCTTTAAAATTCATATACAGTTTTGCGGACATTTTTCAAAAAAATTCTGCAAAATCGTGTCCTAAATACATGATCAAAGCTCTACATTTTTGCCTTTTAAAAGATGCAAGAAAATTACTGCTTTCTGGTTGATTTTTCTAACTACATCTGTAAGCGGCTTTTGTTAATTAAGGATATAATTTCCCTCCAAAACACTTCACTGCCCCTTGGAGGTCTTCTCTCACCTGCAACTGCAGTGATTGGCACGGCTTTAAACTTCACAGAAACATCTGCAAAGGCTCCTCCTGCTCTAGTCACATTGATAATGGGTCCGACATGATTTTCTGCCACTCGAACAACGGGTGCTGAGAGCTGAAGCGTTCCAAACGCATCATCATTGGCAACGATGATTAGATGAGCAATAGTTTCTACCTTGGGCCCAAGGCGTGGAGAATTTGGAACTGAAAGACAAGGAAAGCTAATGTATCAAAATTCTACCAACCTGCCACAAGTCATCGGGAAACCTCAGCAAGATTCTCTCAGCCAAATGAGATCCTTAGGGGCGCCTGGATGGCTCAGTGGGTTAAAGCCTCTGCCTTCGGCTCAGGTCCTGATCTCAGGGTCCTGGGATTGAGCCCACATCGGGCTCTCTGCTCTGCAGGAAGCCTGCTTCCTCCTCTCTCTGCCTGCCTCTCTGCCTACTTGTGACCTCTGTCTGTCAAATAAGTAAATAAATATCTTTATTTTAAATAAAAAGGGGGGGATCCTCATTCGGTGCTTCTTTCTACTGTCTCTATCAAAAAAACATGTACCGACTACTACGGACCAGCACTAATCTAGATATGGAGGAAACAAAACAAACAGAAAGTCCCTACTCTCTTGTAGCTTTACATTCTAGAGAGGTTTTTATTATAGACTCTTTAGCACAGGAATAGTTACCCTACAGGAATATTTTAATAAGTATTGGAAATTTGTCAAGAGGCTCTTCTAATACTCCTCTAATTAGTTGCTAGGATGACATAAAATTTTTTTAAAAACATTTCACTTACAAAATTGAGTAGGAAAGTCATTAAGCTTTGTGTCCTCAAAGACCAGCTGCAAATCATCATACTGTAACTAAGTTACTCCCTCTCTGTTACCCTGTCCTTGCTGACAAACCCATTCCTTTTTCCCATCTTCATTAACAGCCTCAAAGCTACCCCAAAGCAGATTCACTTAACCAACTGAGCCAGCCAGGCACTCCATCCCCAGTGCTGATACAGTAAAAAGTGTGCTCAATACTTTCAAGGTTCTCTTCTCACTTTCCACCAATTTTAGAGACAGCAAAATTTGTTTTGAAGGCATTTAGGACTTTCCACAAACTCTCCCTAAATTATTTTCTAGGTTCAATTCCAACCAGCATCCTTGCGAAAACAACATAAAAAGTGACATTTTAACATAAATGAAGCATCAACAAATTCTTATGAGCAGTAAACAATTCTGAGTTGATATTCAGAATATCTTTAACAACTGTTGTATTTGGAAACATGTGATAAAATCAAACATTTTTGGACAATTTAATCTAAAAACAGTAACACCATTTAATTTCAATGATGGAGACCCACACACTATGTTAAATTAAATCATGGTTAAAATTAAAAAACTCTATATCAATATAATAAATTGAAATTCAACTAGATTAGAAAAGAATTTGCCAGGCATTATTTTAAGCACTTTTCTTGTAGCAAGTCATTTAATCCCTACTCCATCTCTATGGGACAGGTAACACTGTCCACCTTTTACCAAATAATCAGAGACACAAAGACGGTGAGGAAGTCACAATGTATCATGCTACTACCTGACAGACATCTCAAGAAGCATCCTGTGAGAGTTTGTCTAATCTCCTGGTCTCTACATACAATTCTTTATCAAACCAGGTAAAAAACCTTCAATTATCCAAATAGTACATTCTGTGCTATGCTCTTACCCAGGTGCTGATCTCCAGTCTTCCCGTACTGCTTTCTTCAAAGTTAATGATTATACTCGGAGTATAGTAACAGAGACCTTATCACGTCCTACACTGATTTAGCTTATTAAAAAACGTAATCACTATCACACAGATTTGCATTTAATTGTTCTTTAATTATTTCACATCATATCTTATGTCTATTGTGAACTGCCCCAAGTATGCTGCATGGTTCCAGGAACATAATAAGCATAAAATACATGTCAATTTTCTCTCCTATCCCATAGCACATTGATATTCTGCATACACCATGTTATTAACAACAATTGTTCGTATTTACTGAATGCTTATCATGTGCCAGATATTGCATTAATTTTCACATATATGATTATATTTAAGCCCCATTATATTTCTGTATAATAGATAAAGAAACTGGGGCAGAAAAAGATTATACTCAATAATTTATTACTATATATTGAAATGTAAGTTATCTTACACCAACCCCCACAACTCCTAGTCACTGCTGTATGTGATACTCTCATCTGGCTTTATTTCTATCTCACTCAATAAACTGAGTTCCTTGGAAACTAGGCTTTATTTTATAATTCTTACTCAGTAAGACTAATTGCTGGATTTTATTACAATTCATTTGCTCTTAGAATTGATCCTAAATCTTAAGAAAAAAAAAAAGGATGCATATTGTGAGAGAATTTTAACCTTGACTGTAATCTGAACTTAATATTAGCAGTTGTCCTTTAAATTTCTTTCTATAATCTTGAACTACAATTACTTACTTAACGTTGTGGATAAGAATATTGTTTACTATATAGTGTATCCATCCAGGTATTACGGTAAGGTGAAGAAATTTATTTATGAGACACTTTAGTCTATATAGCAAAACACAGTCAACATGCAGCACTTAGAATCTTATTTTTGGAATACGCAATTCCAGTTTCCTTAAGAAGGTTTTATTTGTTATAAATATTACTCTAAAACTGATGTTAAATTGATATCAAATTAATGTCGTTCATCTTTCTTCCTTTACTTGTTCCCTTATTCCAGGAAATCTAGGTTCTTCTCTTTATTTGTCCTCTGGGAAATGTGACTAATCAACAAGCTGTAACACAATGACTGCTCTCAGTTCTAAAAGTACAAAGCATGCTCTCTACCAGGAGGTCCCCTGCTCTCTCTATAAAGCCCCTAAGCCAAATTCCAGAGTGACTGCTACTTTTCAAAAGAGGTTGCCAGATTGGCTGATTGGTCATTCCTCATTCTTGTCCCCAACCAGTGCCTTCTTCTCAACTCCCAGTGACCAATAAATTTACAGGATTTCTTACAGCTACACACGCCTGTCCCCCTTCCCTTACACACTTGCTGGACCCACGTGCTCATGGCCAAAGCTCTATGGGTCAGGAAATCATCCAGAGTGGATTGGATCAGGGAATCATCCAGAGTGGATCGGGTCAGGGAATCATCCAGAGTGGACCGAGGTGAAGGAGGCTCAGGATCTTGCCAAGAGAACTATCGCTGGAATGCCCAGATTGACTTTAGAATGATTTGGAAGCCACAATACATAATACTAGTACTAATACATAGTACTTATACAATAGCGCTAGAAGTCAGTTGCACTGGATTACACCAGAGCTTTTAACAATTCAGTTTGGGGACATAAGGGACTTTCAAAACATAATTTTGGATTTTCAAGTGTCCCACTTCCATTTGTCATATAGTTAAACGTGTGTAAAGTGATGCTTTCAAAGTTAGAGCTTACTATTTTTATAGGATTTTCTACTATACCCAATTCTTAACTTATTTTTTTTAGGATTCTTACTTCCCATAATAATAAAAACACACTAATGGTTACTTACTTGGGCGATTCTGTACTTTCTCTATTAAAGTAGAGTTGAGTAGCTCAATAAATACTGACTCCGATCTTTCCGGTTCATCATCATCCAAAATTGAAATAGTTATGGTTGCCTCACTCTGATTGGCTCCAAAAAGAACAAATCCAGAAGCTGGTATATAGTCTCTTCCTTGAGTTGCTCTGGCTATATTAGGTGGAAAATAGGGCGGTTTTTGCATATCATCCAGTGTTGCATATGTGACTAGAACTTTTCCCATGAGGCCTTTTAATCTTATCACTGACAGTGTGATATTCTGGGTTGCTTCCTCAACTCTGATAGGTCTGTTTGTCTCAGAAAAGATGAAGACCCCACAAGGATCATCGCTAGCCAAAACTATTAATGTGGCATTAGTATGAACTCCCAAGGAGCCACTGGAGACACTGAGGATTGACACAGAGAAGACCTTATCCAGTTCTGGATCTTCATCTGGAAGTATTTCCACTGTGATATTGGCACTCTTCTGCCCAGTCTCAAATGTGACATTGCCAGAGGTGAAGGCCAGATCACCATCAGGATCGGAGCCTATGCTCCAGAGCAAAGTCACTTGAGACAGAGCTCCACGGCTTCTCATTATCTATAAAATATTTAATAGGAAATGTATTAAGAGAGGGATTAAAACCATTGATTTAGAGGTTTGTAAATATAGAATGATAGCAGGATATTAAATTTTCATCTTATCTTCTACAAGTTTTTCTCAAGAATTTTAGATTCTTGATGGCAGGGACCAACAACCACAGTCTCTGAAGACCCTCACAGTACTTAAAAGGTGATTGTTGCATAAAGCTACACATTGATTGAACATCTTTACTTTCTAACTAAACTATAACTATATCATTTCTATAATTATATTTTAGTAATGAAGCAAATGTAATTAATAATTTCTTTTGTTTAAGCATACTCCTGAAAATTTTTGCTTTTACTACAAAAATATACTTCATTGTAAGGAAGAAATGAGTGATATTTTCTGAAAAGTTAGCCATAAAACTCATTTTTGAAAACAAATTATATTTCCTTTTATCTTCAATGTAAAATGAAAAACTCACCAAAAAACATATTTCTCCCAAAGTTGGATAAAATATACTTAAGAAGCAAGAAATACTTCTGCCAATACTATATTAAGAAAAATAAATAGCTTTAATTATGAATGTTAACTCAAAATAACATTCAAGACAAGAATTTTATAAAACTGGATCTTTTCCCTTAATTTTTTTCTTTTTTTGAATAATTAGTTATCCTTTCTAAAGTTGTTCAAATTACTCCACAACAATTTACTGAAGATCTGCCATTGAGTGATCTTTCTTCATTATTTATATACAATCTGAGGAAACTGAGCAAGCTTAAAGCTCCTCCCAATTGTTTAACAATTGAATCAGCTTAATTCCTAACTGGAACAAAGCAGTGAAGAAAGTACACACACACACACACACACACACACACACACACACACCCTACATACAGGGTTATCATTATTATTGCTATTTACAAATGTTTTGGACTTTCTTTCCTTTTGGGAGAGAGGTGAGATAGGATTGCATTTTTCTACCTATTATCATTAGGCATGGCCAATGTGATTTGCTTTGACCAAAAAGCCTAAGTGGAAAGGTTACAAATCACTTCCAGAAAGAAATCATAAGGGCCAGTATGCAATTCTTCAACCCACATTTTCCCCTCCATGAAGACAGAAGCACCTGCCAGGATGTTGCTTCTGGGATCCTTGATCCCTTAGTAACTGGTGATGGCCGAGTTCATCTGGAGACATACCATGAGTGGAAGAACAAATCTTTGTTATACTAAGCCCGTGAGCTTTAGGAGACATTTGTTTCCATAGCCTAAGTGAATTAATACAAAATCTATAAAAAATAATATTTGGAGGGCTCTACTATATTCCTTAAAGAGTCCGGATTCCTCAAAATCATAAGACAAACTTATATGCAAAACTACATACAAAGACAAATGTTAAATCATTATTCAATTATCAGTTTGTATTGTATGTACCACTAGGCTTGTTCCCCTCTACCCAAAAAGGAAAAAATAAATAAATAAATAATATAAAGGACACTTTCATAATACAATAAAACAGTTTTAAAAGAACAGAAAGTGTCTAAGAGTGGAGGGAAAACTGTACTCACATTTAATGTAACAGTGCTATACCCATCTTCTGGTTCAGTTCCACTGACAAAGAGTGACTCAGGGCTAAATTCAAATATACCATGAGCATGGTCAGAAGCAGCAATTGTCACCAGAATTTGTGAGGCCACTCCTAGACTGGCTGCATGGGTAAGTTCCAACAAATAGCAAGAAAATGTTAATAAGTAATTTACAAACCAAAGGAAAGCCAAGGAACAACTTTTTGAAAAGAGTTGTACCATTCATTGACTGCGTTCTAATTTGTTTTAGAAAGAAAGGCAAACACAAATGGTTGCCACACATATTCATGCTTTTATGACCTTTCTCTATTTTGGCACCAATGTGATATACAAGTGCTGTATAAGCACTTGGAGATGAACAAGGAAAACTTGTTTTCTTTTTCTGTCCTATGAAAGAGAACATTCTTCCACACACAGTATATGAGGAAAGTCTCCCACGATCCTTGCTGACCTCAGAAGAACATGAGCCGAAATGCCTCTTACCTTTATGAAACAGTTTCCCTATGATTTTCAACTATCTGACTGAAAAGATTCTTGGTTTTTAATGTGCATTAGTTCTAGGCCTATTTTTTCATCCCATTATGATATTATAGATCTACCTCTCCTGGCCCCAAACACACCAATCTTATAACTAAAAAGGTGCCAATTTTACAGAAGCATTGCATTTTTTCCTAAGAATTATGTCCAACTTTTATGTTGCATTAGTATATGCAGACAAGAAAATGAGCAATTCCAGAAGTAACAGAGTAATTAAATATAGTAGTTACAAGAGGCATTGGTGGAACTTAGAAATGAGAGAGGTAGGAACATGAGTTCTAACCTTAAAACATAAAACCTGAAATTGTGATAAAGGAGTATCTGAGGATTAGAAAAATTCTCCCTTGAGAAATAATTTTCTCTCGATACAAAAAAAAGTATCTGAGGTAAAAAGCTGAATCATGTTTGCATAGGAATCTACTTAAAATCTCTTTTCAGTAATCCCACCCATGACTGGCAACTTATTCTCCCTATTTATTGCCTTTTTAACTTCTTTTTTCCCAACTGTTTTGATTATGCTGAGTGAAATAAGTCAAGCAGAGAGAGTCAACTATCATATGGTTTCACTTATTTGTGGAGCATAACAAATAGCATGGAGGACTTGGGGAGTTAGAGAGGAGAAGGGAGTTGGGGGAAATTGGAAGGGGAGGTGAACCATGAGAGACTATGGACTCTGAAAAACAATCTGAGGGGTTTGAAGTGGCGAGGGGGTGGGAGGTCAGGGTACCAGGTGGTGGGTATTAGAGAGGGCACGGATTGCATGGAGCACTGGGTGTGGTGAAAAAATAATGAATACTGTTATGCTGAAAAAAAATAAAAATTAAAAATTAAAAAAATGCTACATATAAAGACTGCTGGCTCTTTTTGTAAGTAAAATAAGCATGATACATTTAACAGGAAAGTATAAATGTACTATTTCTCTCTTTTTAGGTATTCAAAACTATGCACTTTATGAATGATAGCAAAACTTCTATTACAGTTAGAATCAGGACACTGTATTGGGTTCATACAGAGGCAAGTCTGGGCTTTGGAGGTAGATAAGGACTTGATTCTAGCTTGATCACTTCCTAGTTGGGTAACTGTGATATGGAGCAAATACTAATTTATAAAGTTGCTGCTATGGATACTGAGATAAAATATGTAAAGAACCTGCACATAGTAGATGTAAATAATTGGTCAGTATTGTTATCTCTAAAAAGAGAAGTTAAAATAAAATGAAGACTAGTAAAGGGCCTTGGATCAGCTGCTTACCATGCTTGTGAATAGCTGGAAGGAAGAATTCCATGTCCCCGTCACCACTACCACTGCCATCAACCCTAAAGAATTCAGTCACTTCACAAGGAGACACAGAGACACACCCACACAATACACATTGACACAACGAGAAAATGGAGAGCTCTTAAAACATATCCAGAAAAGAGGAAAATGTAGTAATATTCACCCAATGGAATGCATTCTTCCATAAAAGATAAATTATTTGAAGTGGTAAAAGTATAACATTTATCAAGCTACTTATTTATTAAAAATTCATCCATAGCTTTAGGAAATACTCCATGTTAAGTTGTAATTGGTATTTCCCATTTCTGTCAACTTAACCAGTTGTCTCTTTCAATCACTTACTTAAAGCAATGTAAATTGCTTCTATCAATTTATTTATTTTTGTTTCTAACATTTTAAATATTTTTAAAATATCTGTGGTTGTGTACAATCACACACTTAGGCCTATATGACTATGACTATGACAGAGTCACCTTACCACTCACCACAATCAACTCAAAATTAGGGAAATGCACCTAATATTTCCCTCGAAGCATATGTTCAAATTCCCACTTTATTTACCGTTCTCAGACTTGATCACCCTTTTGCCACTGACCTGGTAGAAAGAACCCTAGACAAGTAGTCTACAACAATCTGTTTTGGGCCTAGCTGTGAAATATACCCACTGTAAAACTTTCAGCAAGCCATTCAAACTCTTGGTACTTCAGTTTTCTCACCTAAAAAATGTGTTGCCTTCTACAGAACTGCTCTAAAGACCAAATAAATAATGTAAAAAATAAAGTACTTGGCAATATAGGAAGACTGTGATAAAAAAGACAGTGGTTTACCCTCACTTCCAATAGACTTAAGCTCCGCCCATTAATTTACCAAAAGTTTGCAAAGAAGACAGGAAGTGTACTGATGATAGCAGTGGAAAAGAAGATTAAGAGGCAAGTCCACAACCAGACCTATGTGCTTCTATCAGTGTCCTTGACTGACTTGCAAGTTTAAGATCTGCCCTGCTCTTCTGTTCTTCCCCTCAATAGGACTGGGATCCACCAGACATGAGAATTTATGGCACCCCAAATCTGAAATCATCTTAGAGACTTAGGAGGCAAAATGAATTTTAAGGAATATCCAGTACATCCCCCATATTATCTGCAAGTCATGAGAGACGATGGTTCAGCACTATGCACTCTGGCTAACATAAAACATCTATGCAGGTAGGTATCTTACATACAGTCGGTTTTACAGACAAAACGATATGGAATGATGGTTGCTCCCCTGACTCTCAAAAGAATTTAGTGCCTCACAATACTGTACTTCTTAGACAGTCCCTACTATAACTGGGGGAATAGAAGCCACTGTCTAGATTTCTTTACCTCCAATCCCAACTCACTGAGGGAAAATGAGATTCTCTGCCACTATTGCTTACTCAAAGTCTGCAAGATTGGTTTTCAACTGAGTACTCATGCACAATTAATACCTAACAATGCATATTCTACAAATATGGGAAAAGTTTCTATATAAGATACCAAGTATCACTATGATCAGAAATATTACTTCTGAAGAATACTTAATGTTTCTTATCAATCAATAATGATCACTACCATTTTCTCTATTCTATAAGTATTGCTAACTACAAGTGAAACAAAGAACAACTTTTCAAATATTTTATAGTGGCCCCTAATTACTGAAGTTGTGTCATGAAAATATGATTTGGAAAATGCAAGGACTTCTCTCTGGAGGACAAACCAAGCTGGTATTTTTACATGCCATCCTCCAAACAGGCCATCCAGCATGTTTTTACTGCTTTATGCAGTCAACCAAGTTGCAGCACTGTTTAACCATTTCCCTGGTTTGCTTTCACCTGGGCTTTGGGAACACAGGGAAAGAAAATTTGGGGATATTTTCCATACTTAATCCAAAGTCTCATTACATAGTAGAAGACAATTTTAATATTTCTGTTTTACTCAATCTCTCCTTTTGGGTGGCTTATATAGTATTATAACCTTCTTCATTAAACCATGAAGATAATAATAAGAGAGTAATACCAGGTTTTGGAAGGAAGAGATTATCCTGCTGATACCTTACCAACTCTCAGTTTCTTACATTTATAAAGAGACTATGGTACATATCACATGCATTGCATAACACCCCCAGCAGCACCTGAAAATCATACACATTAACACTTCTGTGAAGAAACCTATATAAATAGTTCATCCAAATAGGATAAAGACTATAAGAAGCATCTCTTCAGTGCAGAAGAGTTTTGCCATGAAATGAATCCTGACTCCAAAAATCTTTGAAAATTGGAGATTCTGAATATCAGAATTGAGGATAAAGTGCTGTTGACCTGTCTTATTGATAATCATTCATAATAAATTATCTAAAATGGCTAAATTCACCTGGGCTACACCTGGAGATAGCTGTAAAGAAGCTACCATGAAAACTGAAAGAGTAAGAAAGGAAAGACATGATTTTAGGAGCACCTACTATGAATGACAACTATAATTTGGTGATTCACTCAGGGGGTGCCTGGTGGCTTAGTCAGTTGGGCTTCCAGCTCTTGATTTCAGCTCAGGTAGTGATCTCAGGGATATGGGATCAGGCCCATGTGGGGCTCTGGGCTCAGTGAGGAGTCTGCTTGGGATTCTCTCCTCCCTCTCCCTCTTATACAATCTCTCTCTCAAATAAATAAATAAATCTTAAAGTTAAAAAAAATAATAATTTAGTGATTCATTACAATTATACTATTCTTTTTTACATATATAAGGAAATATTTTGTGCTACATAGAAACACATAATAATAAATATATTTCTAAGTTAAAAAAAAAAAAGAAAATCAAAGCACTCAACTTGGAAAAACCAATGGGTAATAAAAGGGAAAAAAAACCCAGCACAATAGGTGGTATCCTTATAATAAACATTAGAAATATTAACTCAGAGTTAACTAAACCTCACAGCAAAAGTCTATGTAAACAAAACTATGAGTTGAATATTAATTTTTAAGACTAATTTTCTAAATTTATGTAGGGAGATAGAAATACTCTTTTTACCAAGAAAAGAAAGCAATTATCCATCAAAAACTGTCTACCAAATTTATCTGAAGTAATTATTAATGTTTAGGATGCTCTTCCCAAAGACTAGTAACTCACACATTTAAAAAAAAAAAAAAAGTAACGTTGATTCAAAGGATTGTATTTCCTTAAGAGAATCAACTATCCTCAAGACAGATGAACAAGAAAATATAAATATTTGATACATTTGAGTAACCAGCTTACCTCCTCCCTCCAAGTTCAGTAACTCAACTTTAAAAGATTTTTCCAATTCCGGGACAGAATTATCAGTGATATTAACAGAAATATATTTGTATCTTTCTCCTGGTTGAAATTCTAAGGTACCGGAAACACTCTGAAATACAAATAAAAGATTTATCCACTAGATTATAATTATTCTGTATATTAATGTGCAAGATGAGAGTGTCTTCTATGTCCCAAATTATTATAAATACTGAAACAGAAGAACATAAGTAAAATATAAACCTGAAAACACTTAAGTGGATGTGAATAGTGTTTGATATAAATTTTAAATAAATATTCTCCAACTAAGTAAAGCAGATGGATTTTTATTTCTCTTGTTTGTCTATTCATCAAAAAAGCAGTCCAGGCAAATGAGAAATCTGAAAAGGTGACATCCACAAATTCCTAAATTAATTCAATGAGATGCACGAAACTCTTGACCACATATATTTAGAACTGTTCAAATTATATCAGGGTAATGTAAATAATCAGTGTGTAACAATAGCATTTTCACATTTTCATTCTGAGAATTTCTCCAAACAATAATAAATATCAGTCTACTGGGCATTAATGTTTTCTTGATTATACTTGCAACTGCAATTCACAATATAGATCTCGCATCAGAAAAGTTCACATACTAGAGGAAAAACAAAAAGTTATTTAAGTTCAAAGTCTCAAGGCCCTTTTTTCCTCCCCAACCTCATTATCTCTTATATAAACATTGTCCCCTCAAGTCATGAGAACACATTTAAAAGTTTTAAATTTTAGTAGTGTTAGCTTGTGTGGACAAACTCTACTTCATTGTCAGGAGCTATTAATGATCTCAGAGCTAAATTGAGAAACCCATGTACAATTAACCTAATCATGCATTTATTTACTTTTTTGGATATTTATCAAATGCACATCATGTACATGGTACCATTTTAGATGCTTGGGATTCAGAAACAGCCAAGACAAATCTCTAGCTAGATGGCGACCATTCTATAAGGAGTGTTAACCACATAATATAATAATTTGAACAGAAAAACAACTGCTATAAAAGGCATATAGTAAGCTCAAGAAGGAAGTAATTAACTGTGCCTAGAGGACAGTCATCAGTGGAGTAATTCCACAAGTCTTAACAACAGAAATAATATTTGACTGTCTTAGGAAACCATCTTAACTTGACCTTAGCAATATCCTACATGATGAGCCATTTCCTCTTCTAGAAATATGTTCTTCTCTGGTATTCCATGATATCACACTCTCCTTTTTTCCTTACGTTTCTAGCTCATTCTTTTTAGTGTTCTCTGCTGATTTTAACAGTTGCCTTACAATCCCTAAAAACTGCTCATCAGACTCTCTTTAGAGTCTTTTTCCAAAAAAGGCTACCATGCATTTAGACTTCAAATAGTATTTATACATTCCCAACTCCCAAATTCTTGTCTCCAACCTCTGCTATCCAAACTTAAAACTTAATGCCTATTTCAAAGTTTTCTTATCATTTCTGTCAGAATTTTTAATTCATGATTTTCCCTTAAAAAAAATCTATGCCTTATCCAATCCTCTCTACAGTACTAAATTATATAGCAGCAAGTTGTTTGTGCCAGGAACTAGGGAGTCACTTTTGACACACTCTTCTGCTTTATTCTTTGCACTCAACAACTTTCAAATCCTGCCATTTTAACTCAAACACGTTTCTTGGGCCCACCTACTTCTTTACATCTACGCCATTAATCAGGTAGTGAACTCCTTACTGGCCTTTCTGCATCTAGTACTTTTATCTTCCAGTCCATTCTCCCCCATTCTGACTACTGAGCTTTTATAAATACATAATACCTTTCAATTACTTAGCTTTGTTTTTAAAATATAAGGCACAAGTGTAGCATGATCTCTAAGGCCTAGAAAGGTCCAGTCCCCATATACCTTATCTTTTACCAGGACACCTAGCTCTCCACACTCTGGAAACACTGGTCTTCTTTCTGCTCCTCATTAGGACCATTTAACCATTTTAACCATGCCATTTTACCAGTCTTGAATAGTTCTTTCCCCCTTCAGTTAGTTTAATCATTTTCTCCTTAAACTTCAGAGCTCAGCATAGGTATCACTTCCCTAAGAAAGGCCTCCTCAACTACCCTATGTCAATACCTACTTCTCTCCCAGGGTACCAACCTTGAACATTCCTATGACTGTGATTCAATCATTAATTAGCTGTTTTATAGCACAAGAGCTGGAAGTAAGCACCTGTATGGTGGGGACCACCTATACCTTAGCATTGAGAATAAGGTTAAGAAAAACGATATCTGATATTCAATTATCTCCTCTTCTATAGATGATCTTTCCTGGCACTTCCCCTCCATCCCCCAACACATGTATACTCACACATACAGTCTAAGAAGTCTTACTTTTGTGGTAAAGCAGATCAGAGAGAGATGACCCATCAGAGAGAAGTGAAGAAAAATTATCACATATTCAGGGACAAGCAAATATCACAGTTCAAAGTGGAAACCAGTGACATACAGAACATCTATGTACCAGTACCCTAAAAATCATCAGAAATGTCTTCAAGGGTAGTAGATTTCTGATAGTTGTGAAATATAGGGGCATAGGTTTTGTTTTATTTCTTTTTAGTTATTAAAGAAAATGATAATCCAACTGGAGACTGGGGATTTCCAGACTACCTAGATATTGAACACTATCCAATATAAGGACCAAAGTATTTCTCTAAGG
Organism: Mustela putorius furo; assembly: GCF_011764305.1. Classification (NCBI taxonomy): domain Eukaryota; kingdom Metazoa; phylum Chordata; class Mammalia; order Carnivora; family Mustelidae; genus Mustela; species Mustela putorius. Next base: position 13,007,870 of record NW_025422471.1, read on the forward strand.
AAAATGCAGAGAATACTAAGCTAAGCTATCATGTCTTGTGCAAATTGTTACATATCAAATTAAAGATATAATATATGTCAAGGCAAGAGAAATATAACTTGCCCAAGATAAAGAGTTTGAGAAGGAAGAAATCTGAGAAAGCTTCTCTAACTGGACTACAGCCAAAATTAATTAAATTCAATTAGCCAGGGTTTCTGGGGTTTAAGGAGAAAAGCGTGTACAAATTACTGGATATGTACCATTGTGTGGGTTTTGTCAGGAAGAAGGAGAAAAACAGGAAAACTAAAATTAAATTGAAAGGAGATAATTCTTTGGGAAAACAGAAATGTTGGAGGATATAAAATACTTCCTCAGAAGTACAGCCAAAAAGAAATTATGAGCATTTGCCTAATACAAATAAATATTTGTGATAATAAGCAGTGATTACTGAGTGTCATGATATATGTGCTATGTTCAGGACATGACACTTAAAATGCTGCCATCCAGCCTCAGAGCAATCCTGGCCAGCAGATATTATCTCCTCTTAATGATAAAGAAACTGAGATTAGGAAGATCTGAGCTCCCAAGACTACCCACTTAGAAGACCAATTAAAACCCAGACTGGTGGGCGCCTGGGTGGCTCAGTGGGTTAAGCCGCTGCCTTCGGCTCAGGTCATGATCTCAGGGTCCTGGGATCGAGTCCCGCATCGGGCTCTCTGCTCAGCAGGGAGCCTGCTTCCCTCTCTCTCTCTCTCTGCCTGCCTCTCCATCTACTTGGGATTTCTCTCTGTCAAATAAATAAATAAAATCTTTAAAAATAAAAATAAATAAAAATAAAAAAAACCCAGACTGGTCCAGTTCAAAAATCCCAATTTTCTGTTTGCCACTACCACACTGCTGCTCACTTGAACAAAAAATACAATGAAAATTGAAAAGACACGGGCATATAATTTCTTCACAAATTTGGTCCTATTTGATGGACGCAGACATGAGGATTTAAAATGTGTTAGAAACAGAACTGTAAATTCACCTGATCAAAACCTGTAACATTAAAAATAAATAATACAAATGAAAACCATGACAAATAGAAGGTGAAAGAGGAATCATCAGTATGATAGCTACTTAAGTGTCAGGCTTCGAAGAACTGAAGTAGTTTAATTTCTAGAAATGTAAAACGCTAGAGAGCCATCAGTGCTTATTTTCTGTGTTGAATAGGATTAGTGCCAAGTCCCTTCCGGTCAGTCCTCCAAGAGAAGCGTTGAGACTATCTGACAAGTACACATATCATTTCCAAAGGACTAAGAAATATATATACCTGATAGTCCTCAGGACTGAATGCTGTCAGTGGCACTGTTCTAAATTCTGCCAGAACCCTCCCTAGGAGGCCTTGTGCCCGGACGACCAGTAGCCTCACTTCTCCATCTTCCTCCTGCACAGTGACGTGTGGAATAATGCTTGCAGGCAGGGTCATCGGGTCCTCGGGCTGGGGGGGCAGCCCTGTGGAGAACTGAAGCAAGCCTGCAGGACACAAAAAGAGGCAGGATATTCTGGCCTCAATTATTCATGGAAGAACTTATTCATTTGAAACAATCTTGCATGATTATTTTGATTGCCAGAATAAAATTCTGAGGGCTTTCATTGGAATAGACTTACGTGAAGATTTAACATGCTTTTGACATAAACTATGTCAATAAGTTCTCAAAATGTTAAAAGTTAAAATGATAATCTTCCTTGTTTCTACCCAGAGAATCTTATATTTGAATCTCTAGAATTCATTCTTGGACTTAGAGCAGAACATGATTAATGCCACCCCAAAGGATCTGCAACACATTTAAGAAAAATTAAACTAAGAAAATCAGAGTTGAAGAGCCTCTCAGGTTTCCTACACAGAACTTTTAATAGTTGTTCTTGCTTTTTTCCTACAAAAGAACTGTTATCTTTCAATGTAGAAAACCAGTCTCGGGGCGCCTGGGTGGCTCAGTGGGTTAAGCCGCTGCCTTCGGCTCGGGTCATGATCTCGGGGTCCTGGGATCGAGTCCCACATCGGGCTCTCTGCTCAGCAGGGAGCCTGCTTCCTCCTCTCTCTCTCTGCCTGCCTCTCTGCCTACTTGTAATCTCTCCCTGTCAAATAAATAAATAAAATCTTTAAAAAAAAAAAAAAAGAAAAAAAAAAAAGAAAACCAGTCTCAATTTATTAGGATGATTAAGAAACTATTAAGAAAATTATCACTTTGCAGCACAGACCAAAAAAAAAAATTAATATAAAAAGACAGTGATAACTCTACTTCTTGAAGGTTAACAAAAATTAGGAAGTACTTCAGTTAGTTAGGGGTAACATATCATAACAGGATAGTTTAATTTTGAGGGTCCCTGGGTAGCTCAGTCATTAAGCATCTGCCTTTGGCTCAGGTCATGGTCCCAGAGTCCTGGGATCAAGTCCTGCATCGGGCTCCCTGCTCAGTGGAGAGCCTGCTTTTCCCTCTCCCTCTCCCACTCCTCCTGCTTGTGTCCCCTCTCTCACAGTCTCTCTTTCTCTCTGTGTGTGTCAAATAAATAAATAAAAATCTTAAAAATTTTTTTGAAAGTCATGAACAGAAATACTTTCTTTCATTTTAAATTCATTTAAATAATCCTGTATTATTAAACTTCAGAAATTGATCTTTATATTTTCTTTCATAAACAATATCCTTCATAATGGCAGTTTAGAATTTCAAGAGCCTAGAAGTTAGAGGGCCTGAAGTTCTGTTTCAATCATTTGCAAAAAGTCCCTTAAGAAGTTCTTAAGTAGACCAAGTACACCCAGAGAAAAGAGGATTATTTCTGCAAAAGGGCTTGGTTACCATATGGATGATCACTAGCTTTGATCGTGATATCTGTTGTTTCCTTTTCGGGATCTATGCTTGCACCACTGGTTGAACCTAGCTTCCCATCTCCAGGAACTGCAGAAACCAGCGTCACACGGAAATACTCATTAAGCTCAGGAATATCATCATCAAGGACATATATATTCAGGACCTATAAATGCAAAAACGCAGAAGCATGAAGCAATGAGGCACAAAGAAATTACTTAACACCTACCAGAAGAAAATAAAGTAGCCAATTAAGTTATACTTAACTGAAGTTACTACTTCACATGATACATTTCTTAAACACTAAACCAGGGAGAAAGAGAGAGACCAAAGAAAATAATTATTTTTAAATAATAATGGGTGCTGAGCAGTAATATTTTTGGCCGAAAAATGTCATATTCATTTGATGTACTAATCTATCAGTGTAATGTTACATTGATCTATCAATGTAATATCACATGTTGCTTGTAACAAAGACAGTGGTATTACCAACCACAGGGTACAGAGTTCCTAAGTGAGGAACTACATGTTATCTGATGGGATGTGGTGGGGTAGTAGGAAAGGGCAACACATACATGTCTAGTGCCTGACATACTTAGTAGCATTTTAGAAAAGAGATTCACAATGGACCTTGAAAGTCTGGCACAAGCAATCCTTCTAAAAATTAGCAGTAACTCAGACATGCTCCACAAAATTTAAGTCAAAATTTGAAGTGAAAAAATTCCCCCTTCCTTTATTAACTGAATAAGCATGTTTTGACACCTATAATGTGCCAGGATTAGAGAAGGCTCCAGTTGCTAAGAGGCTCACAGTCTATTGCAGGAGAGAAATCATGAAGAAAAAATTTAAAATGCAATATAAAATGCTAGTTAGTAGGTTTGTTGTTTAATTCTGAATCACAAAATACAGCAATCATAGTGTTTATTGCACATATATAATAAATATTAAGTTAATAATTAATAAATATGTGCAATAATATTGCACATATTTAAAATGTTATAAGATTTTAAATCAATAAATAAGAAATATGACAGAGTTATGCACATAATAAACAGACCAAAAAAACCCAACCAACTCTACCTACTAAAGATTTTACAACAGAGAGCTTTTTTTTTTTTTTTAAAGATTTTATTTATTTATTTGACAGGCAGAGATCACAATTAGGCAGAGAGGCAGGCAGAGAGAGAGGAAGAAGCAGGCTCCCTGCTGAGCAGAGAGCCTGATGTGGGGCTTGATCCCAAGACCCTGGGATCATGACCTGAGCCGAAGGCAGCGGCCTTAACCCACTGAGCCACCCAGGTGCCCCAACAGAGAGCTTTTAAGCAAGTCTTAAGGTATTAGCTGCAATTGTAAATAATAATGGGAAGGGAATTCCAAGTGAAAGAAACAATACGTATAAAGGCACACAGTGCATGAAAGAATAGGCTTACAAGGAACTGCAATTAGACCGCCGTGACTGCAGCAGGAAACACGGATAGAGAGATAATCAGGAGTCAGACCACAGGGACCTTTTATGCTATCATTAAAAAAAAAAAAAGAAAAAGAAAAGGACTCTTTTGCTTAGGCCCATGGCGCCAGCAGGATGGGCAGGTGTTCAGTCTTCATACAGCCAAGAAGCTCCTTGGCCACTGACAAGACCAGGAGTGGCATGACATATAGTACAAGAAAGCCCATTTGGGCATGGTTCTAAAAGCCAACACTGTTAAAGGAGCTTCCCATGCAAAGCAAATTATGTTGGAAAAAAGGGTGGAAAGCCAAACACCCAAATTATGCAATCAGGGATTAGGTCAGGGTCCTGCTGATCAAGAAAGGCAGAAAATCACAGCCTTGGTGCCAATGATGGTTGTCTGAATTTTACTAAGGTAAGTGCTTTAGTCTAATGTAGTTTCTGTTCCTGGAAGAGTTTCTCCCAGGTTTTTATATCATGAACGGGTATTTTTAATGATTGCCACTGACGCCAGAAGTAAACTGCTGACTTCATTCTGGGAAATGATGGAGTTCTGACTGCTGGATTTGGTTGCAAAGGTCATGCTATTGGTGACATTCCTGAAGTTTGCTTTAAGCTTGTCAAATTAGCCAATATCTTTCTTTTGGTCTTATACAAAGGCAAGAAGGAAAAGAGAAAAGACCATGATCACAAATTTTGATGGTGAAAACATGACAGTAGTAAATTTCACATGCCAAAAAAAAAAAAAAATGGACTTTATTCCATAGGTAGTGGAGTAAAACTGAAGAATCATAAGCAGGCAACTGACAAAATGAGAATTTTGTTTTAGAGTAAGTATCATGGCAGAATGTAAACAGAGTGGACAGGACAAGAAAGGATACTAGGAGTTGAGCTAGGAGGTGACTGACCAGAAATAATGAACTAATGCAGTGACAGTAGAGATGAAGAAAAAGAGATAGATTTAAGATTTGTTATGGAGATAGAAGACCCAAACCCCGATGTCTCACTTAGTACAGCAAATAAGAGACAGAAAGGAATGAAGGGTGACTTCCTAGTTTCTCCCAGAAAAAAGGGTGACAACACTCTGACGACAAACTAACTCCAAATGCAGTCTCCAAACTACTAGTCATGGGCCCAAAAGCATTTGGAGAACATTTTTTTTTAAGTAGTTTTTCTAGAGTTTGATTTAGTACATCTGAGGTAGAATCTGAATTTAGTTTTAATGTTCATTTTTATCTTGATTTTAAATTAGAAAGTAATATACGGCACAGCCAATATGCTCTCAGAAAAATTACACCAATTACACAAGTCATGTCAGTGCTCTTGAACAAAAGGGAACAATATTTATTCTGAAGATTTAAAATGTCTTGCTCTCAGAAAGCAAGCTAACAAATGTTGCTCTGAAAAGTAATACCAAAATATCAAGATGTACATTAAAAATAAAGCAGTAAATATTTTTAAAGGGTTGAAGCATACCAAAGTACTCATTCATTTTAGTGAAATGAAGACCCTATCAAGGTATAAATAAATGTATTTTACCTGGTAACTCAGTAAATAACAACAAAAAACATTTGTCTTTACTTTATGTTACTATATGTTCTATATGCTCTCCTATTTTCTATTCAATTTTTAAATTCTTCATCGTAACTTGCTTAATTGATTTCATAATTAATGGGCCATTTAAAAAAAAAACTTGAAAAACACATTTCCAGTGAAATTTCCAATCCTTTGGAAACACACACACACACACACATCCCAGACACACTGTCCAGACTCCTTTGCAGCTAGGTTTTCAGATACGATTTAAGTATATTCAGTTAGTTACACTCCCCCAATATCTGGAAGGCAGCAGAGAAGTGGAGGCTCCCTTACACTGCTGTCTGTGCTAGAAAGTACAATCACGGAGCACTAGTGATAGCGAGGTACCCTGTCGTTGGCTTGGTAAGACAGAGAGGCTAGTATAGATCTAGCAGACATGGTGCTATAAGCCAACCGCACTGTTCAATGTTATTATTCTGTTTTCAGTGTGAATTATTTTTTAAGGAAATTAAAAATGAGGGGTGCCTGGGTGGCTCAGTGGGCTAAAGCCTCTGCCTTCAGCTCAGGTCATGATCCCAGGGTCCTGGGATCAAACCCCACATCGGGCTCTCTGCTCAGCAGGGAGCCTGCTTCCCTTCCTCTCTCTCTGTCTGCCTCTCTGCCTACTTCTGGTCTCTCTGTCAAATAAATGAAATATTTTAAAAAAGAATTATAAATGATAGAAGGAAATATTTTCAATAAATCTTGACAAGCGTACATATAACTATTTTCCTGACTAAAATGTGATTAGTTCTTTTCCCTTCCAAAATGTGTACGAATCCACTTTATAAAACAATGGTTTCAAATTATATCTTCATTTCATAGTTGGTAAATTCCACAAGGGAAAATTGTGGAACCAGCCCTGTTTTCCAAATACAAATATTAAAAAAGGACCATATACTACCACTTTAACTTGGCTAAAGAAAAACAACACTTTAAATCCAAGAGAGTGAAAAAGACAGCATCAGATTAAAATACGGTCCTTAAAACTGAATAATTTTAGCCTTATGAAAACTTGCTAGTTTTCCTAATTTTCCCAAAGACCAGCAAATATTTACCATGGCTCTATCTGAAGCCTGCTATTGGAGGAATTTTGTTATAAAATATTTAGTTTCTTCTTCCCCCAAATTATAGATTTGATCATTCTTCTTTAGTATTAACTCTAAATCTGTCTCCTCTCAATTTTATCTTTTTCATCCAATTAACTCCTAACCCCCTTAGAAATTTTCTCATAGATTATACTTGCAATCATTAAACTATTTTACTACTTTGTCACTGATGACATGTAAGTTATTTATATTTTTAATGAAAAATTATACTGATGTGAATATCTAACATGATAGACCAAAAGAATGTTTAAAAAAGTTTCTAATAGCAGGCACAATCTCATCCTGATTTCACTTGTAAGTGCCACTTATTTCTGGAGCACCTATTCAGAAATATGATGATAGTTCACAGAAATTGTGATAAAATTGGAGATCACTTGAAACAAAGAAAAATTAGTTCACTTTCCCATATTAAAAAATAAAGTTGAGATTATAGTTACAAGAACATCTCAGTGCCTGATTAGAAAGCAGAATACCATTAAGAATTCTGCAGTTTCATAATTGTTTGTATTTCTTTGGTGTTGGTTGTGAGCTCTCCTCTTTCATTCATGATTTTATTAATTTGGGTCCTTTTCTTTCCTTTTTAATAAGTCTGGCCAGGGGTGTATCAATCTTACTAATTCTTTCAAAGAATTAAAATACGCAGGGAATCATCTCAAACTTTTGGTACCAGTTGAGACCTGATTTGTGACCCAGGATGGATCTATTTTGGAGAATGTTCCATGTGCCCTAGAGAAGAATGTGTATTCTGTTGCATTCGCTCTGGATATATCTATGATGTCCATCTGGTCCAGTGTGTCATTTAAAGCCTTTATTACCTTGTTGATCTTTGCTCAGATGATCTGTCTACTTCAGGGAGGTGGGTGTTAAAATCCCCTAATATTATTGTATTACTGTCAAAGTGTTTCTTTGATTTTGTTATTAATTGGTTTATATAGTTGGTTGCTCCCACATTAGGGGCATAGATGTTTAAAATTGTTAGATTTTCTTGTTGGAAAGACCCTTTAAGTATTATATAGTGTCCTTCCTCATCTCTTATTATAGTCTTTTGGCTTAAAATCTAAATATCTGATATAAGGATTGCCACCCCAGCTTTCTTTTGATGTCTATTAGCATGGTAAATGGCTTTCCACCCGCTCACTTTCAATCTGGAGGGTCTTTGAGTCTAAAATGAGTTTCTTGCAGGCCACATATCGATGGATCTTGTTTTCTTTAATCCATTCTGATACCCTGTGTCTTTTCATTGGGACATTTAGCCCATTTACATTCACGGTAACTATTGAGAGATATGAATTTAGTGTCATTATATTGCCTGTAAGGTGCCTGTTACTGTATATTGTCTCTGTTCCTTTCTGGTCTGTTACTTTTAGGCTCTCTCTTGGCTTAGAGGACCCCTTTCAATATTTCCTGTAGGGCTGGTTTGGTGTTTGCAAATTCTTTTAGTTTGTGTTTGTCCTGAAAGCTTTTTATTTCTCCTTCTATTTTCAGTGACAGCCTAGCTGGGTATAGTATTCTTGGCTGCATATTTTTCTTGTTTAGTGCTCTGAATATATCATGCCAGTCTTTTCTGGCCTGCCAGGTTTCTGTGGATAGGTCTGCTACCAAGCTAATATTTCTACTGTTGTAGGTAACAGACCTGTTGTCCTGGGCTGCTTTCAGGATTTTCTCTTTTTCTCTGAAACTTGTAAGTTTTCCTATTAGATGATGGGGTATGGACCCATTTTTATTGATTTTGAGGGGGGCTCTCTGTGCCTCCTAGATTTTGATACTTGTTTCCTTTCCCAAACTAGTAAAGTTCTCTGCTACAATTTGCTCCAATATACTTGCTGCCCATCTTTCTCTCTTTCTTCTTCTTCTGGGATCCCAATTATTCTAATATTATTTCATCTTATGGTATCACTTATCTCTCGAATTCTCCCCTCATGATTCAGAGTTGTTTCTCTCTCTTTTTCTCAGCTTCTTTATTCTTCATCATTTGGTCTTCTATCACTAATTCTCTCTTCTGCCTCATTTTTCCTAGTGGTGAGAGCCTCTATTTTTTATTGCCCCTCATTAATAGCTTTTTAAAATTTCAACTTGCTAAAATTAATCAGTCAGAAAATGACAGGTGTTGGCAAGGATGCAGAGAAAGGGAACCCTCCTACACTACTGGTGTGAATGCAAGCTGCTGCAGCCACTCTGGAAAACAGTATGGAGGTGCCTCAAAAAGTTGAAAATAGAGCTACCCTATGACCCAGGAATTGCACTACTGGGTATTTACCCTGAAGATACAAATGTAGTGATCCAAAGAAGCATGTGCACCCAAATGTTTATAGCAGCAATGTTCACAATAGCCAAACTATGGAAAGAACCTAGATGTCCATCAACAGATCAATGGATAAAGAAGATGTGGTATATATATATAATGGAATACTATGCACCCATCAGAAGAAACAAAATCTTGCCATTAACAACAACGTGGATGGAACTGAAGGTATTATGCTGAGCAAAATAAGTCAAACAGAGAAAGACAATTATCATATAACCTCACTGATAAGAGGAATTTGAGAAATAAGATAATCATAGAGGAAGGGAGGGAAAAATGAAAAAGATGAAACCAGAGAGGGAGACAAAACATAAGAGACTCTTAATCTCAGGAAACAAACTGAGGGTTGCTGGAGGGGAGGGGAGTAGGAGGATGGGGTAGCTGGGTGATGGACATTGGGGAGGGTATTTCCTATGGTGAGAAAAAAAAATAAAAAAAAAAAAAAAGATTTCTGCAGTTTCCCATTGAATCAGCAATAATAAATAACCCAAAATGACAAACCTTCAATCCACACCATTTTTATTATATTGGTATTAAAGAAAAGATAAAACTGTAACACACATCATTCAAAAATCTTGTTTTTCTTTTTACATAAATAAATACAAAAATGGGGGCACCTGGGTGGCTCAGTTAGTCAAGCATCTACCTTCAGCTCAGGTCATGATCTTGGACTGAGTCCCAAGTCAGGCTCCCTGATCAATGGGGAGTCTGATTCTCCCTCCCTCCCCGCCCCCGCAACCGCTACCCCCTACCCCCAGCATGCTTTCTCTCTCTAAAATAAATAAATAAATTCTTTAAATAAATAAAATCTTTAATAAATACAAAAACATTTTAAACCATGGTATTTACCTAATGATCTAAATACTTTAAATTGCCTAAACAGCAAGATGCTGCAAACAAATTACAGAACCAACAGATAAAGAAAAGCTTTCTAATAGGCTTTCAAGGAAACAAAGAAGGTAGCATTTACCTCAGATCTCTGCCAAGGAAGGAATGTGATAGTTCCACTGGCATTAGCAAAATCGTCAACAAGGTAATTAATGCCATCAGATTCGATCTGTGAGATGGTGTAAAACAGATGCACATAATCCAGAGCTCCTCTGGTTCGCTCCACCACACATGAAATGGTGGATCCCTCCTCTGCAATCTGAAATTGATCATAAATTATTTATAAGTACACACCAATTCAAATCAGTGATAAAATTATAATACTTTCATGGAGTCCTTTTACCATTATCTTAATTCTGTAACTTTCTAACACTCTAAGGAGAGCTCTACATTCTTGTCTGTCTTTTATACATTTTACAAAAATACAAAATACAGAAATTACTAACGGAATTATTATAAACAGTTCACTGTACATGTAATTCATTCATTGATTCCGTGTGTGTGTGTGCGCACGCGTGCGCACATACATGCACATGTGCCAGGCACTATGCTGGACACTATGGTACAAAAGATTACAAGAAAAAGAAAATATGCAGTCCGTTCTGTGGATAAATCTAAAGAGGAAGACAAACTCAAAGTTTTATGAAAGTTGAGCATAGACAAACCAAATGGGGGGAGGAAGTAAGGGGTAGACAGTAGAACACGACATCAGGGAGAACATGGATAAAAGGTAATATGGATTTCATAAAATAATTCTGAGAACAGCAGAAGTAACAAGTGGCGAGAGCCTTGAGAAATATCTGGTGAGGAGACAAAAGTCAGGTCAATGAGGGCACTTATGTTATACTTAATATATTTTTACAGTTTTGTCACATATACATATACATATGTATACACATGTCTGTAGGTATTTTTAAGACGGAAAATATTTTTATCTGAACACTTAAGATAATTCTTAAAAATTATATGAAGCAAGAAGTTAGAAGAGCTTTTAATTACTTTTATTATTTTTACTTTTTGAGAGAGAGAGGACATGAGCAGGGGAAGGCCAGAAGAAGAGAGAATTCCAAGCAGGCTCCACACCCAGCTCAGAGTCCAACATGGGATTCAATCTCATGACCTGAGACAAAATCAAGAGTCAGACACCTAAATGACCACCACCTAGTCTTCATATTCTTAAATTCTTAGTTTTTTAATCCAATTTTATTTTTATGTTAGTAAGCATATATGTAATTCATAGAAAAAAGTACTGAAACTCAATGAATAGAGCTCAAAATACAAACCCCAATTTAGAAAATATCATTCTATTTTTCCTATCAATCATAAACACCTCTGTCAGCATTAGATAGGGTCAGTTTGGTGCCAACGTTCATGCTGGAAAGAACAGATTTGAAATTTACCCACAAATAGGCAATAATCAAAACAGTTGCCAATGAGTAGTGAAGCACCAGGATATATTCCAGTAAATCCTGAGGTTCAACAACCTTACTTCAAAGAGTAAAAGCAACCTTAGGTGCCCCATAGTAAACAAGACCAAGTATTTCTGGACAATACTGTAACTCTTTTATTTGCCTGCGGGTTCTGGAATGAAAAGCCCAAAATGACAGGTGGTTGTTTAGGGGAGTCCCCAGTGTGTCTCCTGGTAGACACCCCCTGACCCAGAATCAGAACTTCAAATCCAGTAGAACCTAAAACACAAGAGTGGGAAACACAAATTCTGGCAGTTGGTCACCAAAAGTGATGGAAGTAGGGTCACTCTTACTTCTACCTCTTGCCCCCTCAGCCTAGGTAGCCTAGGTACAGGGAACACTGGACAGGTATCAGCCACTGGATACACACAAGATCATGGCTGACAAGACACCCAGCCTACAAGATGCAGTCCCTGAGCTGGCACATTAGCTGTGTCTATCATTGGCCATCCCATTACTGTCATAAGCCAGCTGCTTCAGGTGATGTGGTATAGAATAAGGGCAGACAATCCTATGACAATCCTATGACTGTGTGCCTGTTGTTACATCTCCTTCACATAAAATAAGTCCCTTTGAGGCAGGCTTCCCCATGGACACAGCAGGCATTCTTTTAGCCTTCAGAAGATGGTCTGGCAGACTACTAAGAACATAAGCTTATTAGCTAAAGTAAGAATTAATTCCAAGAAATAATTCCAATAATAATGAGCTTTTGCTCTCTCTGGAGTAAAACAGCCCCACACTTAGTGCTCACTTCCATCCCAAATTTCATTGTCTCTAGTCTTGATGATCCCAAGCCCCTGCCAGACCACGTCATTAGCACTGCTCAAATTGTGTCTTCATAACTTCAGGCCATTTCTCCCTTCACATAAGGTGAATGGCTAAGTGGGCTGTTCATTGCTCTGCCCTCATCCTTCAGAGCCACTTGTGAATGGAGAAGTAGAGTGGTTGTGGCCCACTTTTAGCAAGCTCCAATAAATCAAGCCAAGTCAGGATGGGGTGAAGCAGGCTTGATTTTTCCCTCCTCCACCAGTTAGTTACAGGTTTTAGGGTAAAGGTCAAAGAGTTGACTTTTAAACATGTCCAGAATGAAATATCCAAGAGATGTGTCAAGTGGGCAGCTAGAGAAATGAGTTTGGAACTTTGGAGAGAGGTCATGATTGACACGACAAATTTGGAAGGAATCAATATGCAAATAGTATTTAAGGCCACATACAAATGGTATATAAATATATCATTATATAAATGCTATTTAAAGACTGGATGAGATGACAAGAGAACTATAGGATGGAACGAAATGGACCAAGTATAATCAGTTATGATGTAACATTGGTTTTGAAATCATAAAACTGTTCCAATGCAACTCCCGTATCTGAGAGCGTAACATGGATAATCCATAATCCATAATCCATAATCTGCAACATGGATTTCACATTTGTTTATATGATTTCATCAACAAGAAACACGGTGAACACAGAAAACTGCACTGACTGGAAACAAGCCACGGGGGAACACACAAACACAACTGAAACTTCTACCAGCTACTTCATGCAACACACATGTTTCTGGCCATACTTCACTAATGTCACTAATGTGACAATCTTCCCTCCGATTTCAGATTAACCCTCCTTCTATTATTTCACAAGAATATACAACCTGCAGTTTGCTCTGATGCATGCTTTTGCTAGCAAACTTAAAGGTTTTTTCCTAGCTATATACCACATTTCTTGCAGTATTAAGTATTGAAATTCATTGTATAAAACTGCTTATTAGGTCCCTGTCTTTTACATGTCACTAAGTTTTTGAGTAGTAGTCTAACCCATTTCCGCTTACATTCTCTGTTTTCTCTATTCAATTTGGCATAGTGCAGTGATCTTTAGGAGCCCCTCAAACAAACGATGGCAGAATTGAGTGCTCTGAAGGTGGGGCCTTCCAAACCTGAGGCTGCAGAGAAGGGGAAGCAGCACAGAAACCCAAGTGCTCAATAAGCATCTAATTTAATCCCCACCTTCTACCTAGGCATCTACATCAGCATTTTCATCACAGCTGCCGGTACATAAATGTGTGATGGAAAGAGTATGGCTTTAAGGTCAAAGTCCTGAGTTTCTTCACTCTATCACTTGGCACGTAATTTTTCCTTAAAATGAAGATCATGATACCTCATGGATTTGGGTGGAGATAAAACTAGTACCTTCTCTGGTACCTGTACATTAAGTACTGTAAAATTTTTGTATTTCTTCTCCTTGACAAACATAGATACATACACAATTACAAAAAATAATGCTACATTCTCTCATTTTATCAAGAAATATATATGATGGGGCACCTGGGTGGCTCAGTGGGTTAAGCCTCTGCCTTCAGCTCAAGTCATGATCTCAGGGTCCTGGGATCGAGCCCTGCCTCGGGCTCTCTGCTCAGCAAGGAGACTGCTTCCCCCTTTCTCTCTGCCTGCCTACTTGTGATCTCTCTCTCTCTGCCAAATAAATAATTAAAATCTTAACAAAAAAAAGAAATACATATGCTTACATATTGAAAAAAAAATTTCCACCCATTTTGCTCCCTATCATAATGGGAACACATATGTCCTATTATTCTACCCCAAAATTTAACCAGAATGAACATTTTTAATGAGTTATATTAATAACCACTAATCCCAATATATGAATATTGAACTCCCCCCTTTTAGCTGGAGGCATGGATGAAACAGATCCAAAGATACATTCAGGAATCGTTGTATCTCCTTACAACTTCTTACCAAGTCAATGAGCATTACCATGCAGCACCCAAGACTAAGAAAGGAGCTTCTTACTTGCAGGAATCACATGGGGAAAAGCTATTTAATCACGCTTTCATTTAGTAAAGTCCTAACTAAAATGTATCAGCTACAAATTTTAACTTAAAAAAAAAAAAAACAAAACAGAAGCTGTCTATACCCAATACAACTGTGTACAAATATGTGCTACACATAACAGTTTCACAGAAAATCTAATGAATTAATAATTTATTCAATAAAGGAAATTACAATTCGCCGATAGGGAAGAAGCTTCAAATGTCAAAGGTCCATAAAAATCCACTGTTCATACTTAAGAATTTACAGAGAAATGACATATTATCTGAGATTTGCTTTAAAAATGAATTCAGGGGACGCCTGGGTGGCTCAGTTGGTTAAGCAGCTGCCTTTGGCTCAGGTCATGATCCCAGCATCCTGGGATCGAGTCCCACATCGGGCTCCTTGCTCAGCGGGGAGCCTGCTTCTCCCTCTGCCTCTGCCTGCCATTCTGTCTGCCTATGCTTGCTCTCTCCCTCTCTCTCTCTGGTAAATAAATAAAATCTTTGAGAAAAAAAAAAAAGATTTCTTTTTAAATAAATAAATAAAAATGAATTCAGTAAAAAAAAAAAGAGAGAGAAAACTAACAAAAGGCTGATAAATGTCGAAGCTTAGCTGGTGTGTCACTGGGGTTCATTATTCTATTTTCTCTTTTTTTATATATACATATATGAAATTTTCCACTTTAAAAAGATATTTTTTGATTCAGATTTTTGATTCCCATCCCATCTCCCTGACAGAGATTCTGATTCAGAAATGGAGTCCTCAGTCAGGAATGGTGTTCTGGAATACACACGAGCTATTTCTGATTAAGGTCATCACACACATACTTTGGGAAATACTGAACCAGATGACGGCATTATTAATGACAGAAGATAATTAAGACAGGAAATAAAAAGTTAAAATATTTTTTCTGTATATACATCTAATGTATGTTAGATGTATGTCAGAAACAATTAGATGTTTCTATACATCTATTTGCCTTTGGAATCAAGATATAAGCAAATGTTTAGGCCCGTATACGAGAAGCAGAACATCAAGAAATAATCATCAAAACCACCATCAATCAGTTTTTCAAAAGAAAGAACAGTAGTCACTGCTGTTTTCTTTTGAGTCAAAAATTTCCTCAATCTTCAGATTTGCAGGAGAGTAATTACAAAGCTTAACCATCAGAAAAGTTTTTAAAACATATTTTCCCAGAAAAAAATAATGCACTGAGCCATAAATTGGCTTTCTGTATTGGAATAGAAGATTAAAGCTAATGCCTAAAATTACATATCCAATTAATTTTTTATTGTGTTTCACACTTAGGTAAAGATCTGTGATATCAGATTATATCAATATCACTTATATCTACAGGAACCTCTTCACATAACATACACCAGGTGCTTAAAAACAAACATAGTCCAAGTTAAATAATATTCTCATTTTTATAAAGATCCTCTCAAAATGTCTCTAAATTTATTCTTAAGCTGTGAGTTTAATAAATATAAAATGCACTCCAAGTATTAGTTATAAAAAATAACATTATGAAAAGCAATCTCATTACTTTATATTACTGGGTATATCAGACTGTAGGACATACAAAAATAAGTGTTAAAAAAAGGTGGAGGGAAAGTAACATCAAAGATTACACAGAAAAACAAAACACGGGACGAAAACATGAGAATGTGGTTGCTATGCTACAGACCCAACAAAACTCAGTCATCTGTTCAATACAGATACCACCTGGAATCCTACTTGGCATGGCCCCATCAGGGCGCTCAACAACATACAGGTTTATTCATTCTTCCAATTATAATTTATTAAGCACCTGCTGTTTAGAAGAATATGGCGTACCTGGGTAAGATGGAACAAATCACAAAATAATTATCTACTCTTTGAATATGGCAAGTACAGACTGTGTCATATGCTGCATATTCTAATTATTTAAGGTGTGATTATGCTTTCGTTTTAACCTTCGTATTATTTTATTTCATGAATCTATGAAATTGTAAAAGCATAACCTGACTTACAAGTCTTTAAATACCTTGACTGCCTTCAGCATTTTTGAAGGAATAAGAAAAAGAACTAACTTTTCACTGTCACTGCAACAACACAATAAAGACTCTATGGAAGCAATAGTAGTTCTTATTTCCAAAAATCAAGCAAATATCTACAAAATTTAAACCCTGCAGACAATTCCAAGCATAGAGTAAACCAGCAATTCTTACATTTTTAGTTTCAACACCCCTAAACACTCAAAAAAATTATTAAGAACCCCAAGGAGGTTTTTGCTAATGTTGGTGAAATCTGATGATATTTGCCATTTTACTATTGAAAACTGAAAAGAACGTAAATATTGATATATTAATTCATTTCAAAATAATAAACTCATTACATGCTAATATAAGCAGTGTATTTTATGTGAATAACTATATTTTCTAAAAAATTTGTGACAAAGGGGCACTGAATTATATTTCTTATATCTCTTTCAATGCCTAGCTTAGTAGAAGACAGCTAGGTTCTCATATCTCCTTTCACAATCAATTTCTCTGCTGTTACTTGTTATTTGGTTGAAATATATGAAAAATATCCATCCTCACAGACATATGTAACCAGAAAAGGATTTAAATAGTCTTGACAGATAGTTATAGATATTCCTCCTCCACATTATATTCATTTGACAAGTGGTAGTTTCTTAGAATTTAATTGCGATGTGAAATCAGATGCTAATACATTAAAACCCTTTGGTCTGCCTTGTACTTCAAGTCACAACTTGAGTAAGCAATCAATAAATATTGATGATGATAAGAGTAATATTACTCCTGTCTTCAAATTACACCAAGATAAAAATATGAATTCCAAACTTATACTCTTAATATTTTCAGGAATGAAAATTCTATAATATTCCTGACAAATTCCAATGTTGAATCTGTAGACTCAACAATGCTTTCTTATATAAACCATCTAAACTTTACTCTTTCCAATATAGATATATTTTATTTCCCTCTCATTTGGTTTTTCTTCCTTTCCAGAAGTTCTAATAGTATAGGTGTTGTGGCCCACATAGCAAAGTTCTCTCTTCTGCAATTAAAGACTTTGATTGGTCCTGTTCAAATTCCAAGATTTTTATAAACAGGCAAAGCTACATATCTACATGGAGGTAAACCAACACCAACACAATCTATCAATGGAACTTGTGAGACAAGCCAGCACTAAAAACTCATTACAATGGCCCACAAAGCCAGAGAAACACACAAAACCTATTCCTCATTTTGGGCAGGGTTTTGACATTTATGTTTTGTTTGGTTTGGTTTGGTTGTTTATGCAGCTAACTGAATCTAAATGTGTTTGTTGTTTGAACTATGAGCTTTCCCATGTCTTATTATTAAAATACATTCATAAGTTCAATTAAGATTTATTGAATACCTATTATGTTCCATTCTAGGTGTTGGAGATACAATAAAGAACAATAAGACTTCATTACATTCAGAGTTCTTTTATCTCTATCATAGAAAGGGATAGCCAATAAAGAAGTAGACATCTAAATAACAAAGGAAATTTAAGAGTATAATCAATGTTACAAAAATGTAAAAGCAGGTGAAGAGATGGAGAACAACCAGATGGGAGAAGGGAATGGGCAATTACCTTAAACAAACAAGTCTTTACTGAGGAGATGTGTTTAGAACTGCTGAATGACTGGCTCTGAAGATCTGGATTGACAGTGTTCCAGTTAGAGGCAAGGAAGCCCAAGTGCCAAGACTGGAACTGAAACATGCAAGTCTGACTGAAACATACTGACCAAAGAGGAGTCTGACAAGTATGCTGACCAGGAGGAAGCCAGAGCTATTGTGGCAGATGCCAGGTCATAAAGGGAATTAAAGGGAAGCTGATTTTACATGGCACCTTAATGGGTCTCACAACCTGATGAAGCCACCTGTCTTTTTGAAAATAGAGATGATGATACTAAAAATAGGGGGAAAGACAAAACTAGAAGTTACAAGACATAGGTTCAAATTCCAGTTCATCCTACTGTATCTTAGGAGAAAAAAAAGTAAAACTAATATTTATTTATTTACTCCTCAGCTTGGCAGTGCTGAGAACTGCCAAGCTTTAAATCAGGCATTGATTCTGTCTTATTTAATTCAACTTGGGTTATTTTTTCAGGTCTCTAAGCTTCAGTTTTTAACCTTATTAAGTGAAAAGAATCATAAGTAATATGTGTTGCGGTTATATTGTAGGTTGTCGAGTATATAAAAAATCTAACATGTAAAATTCTTTAATGATTGAATAATTAAAAGTATTATCATTATAGATAAACATATTTCTTCTTTAAGTTATCATTTGTATGACATCTGCCCTCCCTAGTGTAGGGTATTTCTAGTATTTCTGGTATAGAAAAAGCCCACTATTTGAAAATCACTTATGATGATCACCAAACCAAAGAGCTAAGAAGGGTATTAAGACAGTCTAGAGAGCTAGCTCCCCAATTTGAGCTAAATCAGGCCTATGACCACGATACTATTTCACCCTCTATTAATTCATGGCTTTCTTAATTGTTTCAATTTACAACAGTGCCCTTCTAAATCTACAAGAATCGACTTGCAAAGGAAGGACTCTTGTTTCTTGGCATCCCTTCATGGGTATGGAGCTGTTGTCACACTCAACACCTGTGAAGTGGTGTCATGAGATCTCACATTACTGAACAGGAAACCAAGATGATTACGAATCTTTGAAAACTTGGAAGGAACTGATAAGGACAGTAAAACAGCCTAATGAATGAAGCTGGCCAAGAAAAGTGATAAGGAAGGCATCACACCCAACGCGCGGAGGAATGTTGTAACTACTCAAATACATTTCACCAAAAAACAACAACAACAACAACAAAAAACAAAAAACAAAAACCCTCAAAAAAATCACATTTTAATAAAGTTTCAATTACTATTATTCAGAAGCTTTCAATACATATCATTTCACTTACTTATGCAGTATCCGGAGAGTAGCCAAAGTAAATGACAGGTGGAATATTCTGTGCATTCTGTGAAGTATATTATCCTTAAAAATAACTGCCAAAGTTTCATTTGCTAACTCGGTATTACTTCTATCAGCTGATTAATCCTCTGATTCAAACTGTGAACTTATAAGAGCAAAGACTTCATAATTCACTTTTGCAACCTTTGACTCTAGCATACTTTTGCAACCTTTGACTCTAGCATACTTCAGGGCTTATAGCAGATACTTAAGCACTTTTACCAAATGAAAGAAAGCCCACTCCCAACTTCCAAACAAATCCACCTACAAGGAATTATTAACTCCAAAATTCCCCAAGCTCACTACTTACCTCTGGTATACAAGTTCCTGTGAAACCAAACAAGCCATTGGCGTTGTCACTTTTTTGTATTATTAATCTTGCTGTAGTATTCTCTTCAGAAATGCGAGCTCCTCCATATACAGAGACTAGTTTAAGAATGAATAATTCTTCTCCCTCCTCTTCATTATCATCTCTTGCAGAAATAATGAATGATTTGTTAGTTTCTCCCTGTCTGAACTCCAGATACCCAGAAACTGGGTGTAAATCACTCTTTGCTGGCATAGCATGAAGTTCATAAATTTCTTCCAGGGTCAGTTTCCGCTCATAAGACCTCACATCCTGCATCAAACCTGTAAATCTGTCATTGCCATTTATTCCTGCCCCAATTCTCAGTGTTCCAGGACCTGGAATTAGAAATGAGTTTAATTGCTAAAATATCCACAAGAATCCTGTCCCACATTACAAGTGTAATTCAGAAAGTGAAGCAACTGTGTTGAGAGGTTTTTATTAGATAAGTAAAACACATAATGAGTATATAATCAAATAAAGGTTACTTTCTGTTACAATGAGACATGAATCTGTAATTGCTGGGATTTAAAATATTTTGTACATGGGGGCACCTGGGTGGCTCAGTGGGTTAAGCCGCTGCCTTCGGGTCAGGTCATGATCTCAGGGTCCTGGGATCGAGTCCCGCATCGGGCTCCCTGCTCGGCGGGGGGGCCTGCTTCCCTTCCTCTCTCTCTGCCTGCCTCTCTGCCTACTTGTGATTTCTCTGTCAAATAAATAAATAAAATCTTAAAAAAAAATATTTTGTACATGTGTATATATGTGTGTATATGTATACATGTTTGTATCGGTGTATATTTAGATAGACATTTCTTCCAGAAAATTTTAAAATTTCCTTGCACACCTAAGAATGCAATGATTCAATTCAGTCACAATTTTTTAAAACTTTTTTATTACTATTCTTTGAGAACGTCAAGGCTTAATCTATTAGAAATACATCTTGAGTTAAATAAAGCTGTGAGAATTCAACAACAGTTTTCATGGGCCAAATATAACTCTTTATCCAAACAATTAATGCAAAGGAAGTAGAAAAAGAAGTATTCCTTCCCAGTAACGGTATCATAGGCAAGTCTTACAGACTTGTTCATGGTAATCACAACAGGCAGCCCGATTATATTACTCTATATCAATAACAATCTTTTTCAAAATTTACCAGTTCTTACTTCTTTACTTATTCCCTCTCCAATAACTCAAGTAAGACATTTATATAAGATGAGAGCTTGGCAGTGTTTTGGGGGAAAAAAGTACAAGCAATTTTTTTTTTTATCAAAATCATCCACCATGGGCACCTTTTCTTTTTTTTTTTTCAAGGCACCTTTTTTTTACAAGTCACTACCCAGGTGGTTCTTTCAGGGTAGTCAGAAGTAACCTGCATCATTATCACAGTGACCCCCATGCGTTCTCCAGTGGTTCTGGGTGGACTATTTAGTAGTAAGAGTAATATATCTACAACAGGCAGAAGTATGGATAAACATTATCAACAATACTGGGCAAAAGAAGCCAGGCCCTCAAGTATACACACTGCTCAATTCTATTTACTATTTAAAAAATTATTAAACTATTAAAACTACTTAAAAACTATTACTATATTAAAAACTATTTACTATTTAAAAACAGGAGAAGCTAATCTTATGCTCTTAGAAATGGCAATATATGGTGGGCAGGCTGGTGAGTTAGTGACTGGAGAAGAGCCGGGGGCTTCTGGAATGCTGTTTCGTGCTCTGGGAGCTAGCTACACGGGTACTGAAACTGATGCATTTAAAGTTTTAAAGACTGATCTACTTGTATAGTTGCAACATGTACACTTTTATATATTTTATACTAAACATATATTTCATCAGTAAATTTAAGTTTTATATAAACTTTAAAATTCTCCTTTCCAAGTTACAAATTACAAAAATAACCTAAGTTCCTTACAGTAAACTAAACAGGGAAAAGAAACACCCAGCTCTCACTTTCCTCAATCTTTCTCACTCGTTCTAACAACATGCCATAACCAAACGAATCAACGTATTCACACAATCAAAAGGTGATTAATTTAATGCTACAAAGTGCTATAAACATAATCCTTGTGGTTGAAATCAGTAGTGTGTACATGTTGTTTCCTTTGCCTGTCTTTTTTTCTACTGGGACCAAAATACAACCAGATATCCAGTTCAGGAGGTTCAGAAGGAAATTATTCTATTAAGCTATAATTGTACAAGCTGTGTTCTACTTTCTTTCTAAGTAGAAAAAAATGATCACATCCTAGGATAGGGGGCCTGGGAAGGAAATGGTGATTATAATGGAGATAACCAATGTTTGTGTTTAAATATGCACAAAGATATAGTTCTAAAGAAACAGCAATAATCCAGCTTAAATACAACAAAGATTATTTCTTCAAAGCTCTCCATAGAATTCAGCACTTTATCTACTGATACCATAAACCCCTGTAAGGGCGCCCGGGTGCCTCAGTCATTAAGCGTCTGCCTTTGGCTTAGGTCATGATCCCAGGGTCCTGGGATTGAGCCCCGCTTCCAGCTCCTTGCTCAGTGACAAGCCTATTTCTCCCTCTCCCACTCTCCCTGCTTGTGTTCCAGCTCTCACTGTGTCTCTCTCTGTCAAATTAATAAATAAAATCTTTGGAAAAAAAAAAAAACACAAAAAACAAAAAACAAAACAACCCTGTAATTGATGGGCTTTTAAAAGTACTTTTTCTTTCTTGATTCCTCTTTAACCTACGCCCACCTACTCCACCTCCAACAAGACCTCCCAAGCAAGAATTCCCCAAACACAATTTGCTCTTTCACATTTCCACCTCTCTGCTCTTTTTTCTAAATAGAATTATCATGCCCCATCCCTCCTCCTGCCAGTGGAAGGATAAATATTCCTCCATCATAATCTTTTCCTTTCTTCCACAACACGCTGAAGTGATCTCTTTGCATCTCTCTCTCCCAGAACCTATTTTACGTACCTCAGGGGCAGACACTGCCTGATTCATTTCTGCAACACCCAGTACAGAACTTATGGTCTTAGAAGGTGTAAGTTTTATTTAAAGAAATTAAACCAATACACAAGCAGACTTTTTAATACCTGTTAGCCTTCTTAAGAAATCAGAATTTTTAAAGATCCAAAATTCAGAATCCTATTTATAAAGATGACACTCACCATCAGTAATGGCTTCTCCTTTCAGGCTCTTGATTCCTCTGGGCATTGTATTTCCATCAAGGTAGAATTCAATTATACCATCATCCAGGATAATTAGAAGATGAAGCCAAACATTTTCTTCTAAATACCTTGTGACTGTTGTCTTGGCAATATATGTAGCATTGGACCCCAAAGTTTTGTAATGAAGAGAAAGTGTCAAATGGGATACGTTTGTTTGAACTTTTACCCCATAGTAGATGTTTCCATTACCATCATCCTTTGCTATAACAAATCCGTTTGTATTGGCATTGGGCATTACCCAAGCTGAAAAGGTAAAGTTGGCAATTGAGTTGTTCCTGGAAGGATGATATTTTGGATTAACAGTTCCAAATGCACCCTCTAGTCCACTAAAGTACAAAGCATCTGTTCCACTGTGGCGACGCCGCATGTGTGGCTGTAAATGTACAGTGCTGGGGAAAATTCCAACCAGCAAAAAATCTACCATTGGAGGCAAACCATCAGTGAAGTCACCGGACAGTATTTCCCAGCCTACTCGTACGTCACCAAACACACCCTGCTGCCTCAAAATGGTAAAGTTGGTAATATAAGACATATCATCTTCTGAGAGTACATCTTCTGCAACTTCTCTCTCTAAGCACTCTGAATCCAAGATGAACACTCCAAAAGGATCATCGTTGAATGGAATCATTACTGTCACCTGAAGGTTGGTTCCTGCTAGTTGGCACCCAGGACCTGGGGATCCACCTGTAAAAAGATGATTTATAATGAATAAGAAGTCAGAATTTGAAGTACTTTATAATATAAGGGGAAGACAAAAGGAATCTGATGAGCAAACTTCTGGTTAAATAATATATTCAGTGATCAATGGAACAACTGTGTCACCATATGATTTTCATCATATTTTCAGGTGTATTTTGGTTCAGAATAATTTCATTAATAATCAAGTCTGAAAAGAGGATATTAACTAGGGAGTTTTAATTCCTGTGCTGAAAACCAGAAGTGATGGGAAAATTGATCGTTTAAATTGTTTAAATGGTACAAAGACCAAGCTTTAAGCATCATGAATGTGTACTTCCTAACTTCCATTAATATTTTTTTGGAGATACTCTAGTTGGTATGAAAAAAATCTGTTTACAAGTTTGAAAATAAATGTAAGTCTCCATCCATAAAATTTAATCAAGCTAAGACCACAAAATGAATGTTAAAAATAACACTTCTGTCAAAAGGGTGTTTTAGACATTTAAAATTGAATAATCAAGATACACTTACGTCTACATCAATTGCATTTTCTATACAGCTCTAATTATTTACTTGTGAAATATTAAACTTCAGTAGTGAAATAAAAAAAGATGGAAAAACACAACACCTGATACGTTTACAAGCTTTAAAATATAAAATTCATTGAATTCAGGAATTTTATCTGGAAAAGCATGGAGAATTATTGGTTTGGCTTCTTCTCCATCCATAAAGTTAACAATCCCTGAAGTTTCATAGAACTCTTGTCCAGGCTGCAAAGCAGAATCATTCTGAAACAGCTGCCAAGCCACAGAAACATTGCCAAAGTGTCCTCGATGCCTCAAAATCCTACATAACAAAGAAAATTAATTTTTATGAAAAATGTATGAGTAGTGAATTTTACTCTAATGATACCTTTCAGTGTTATCTCAGAAATATTCTTTTTCTGTTTATTGTCTTTAATATAAACCAGTCAGCCAGTCCTTACTGAGTAACCATGATGAATCTCATGGTAAGAGAAAGAGGCAGAACTTTAAATAACAAAGAGAAGCAGTCTTAAAAGTCATAGTCTTCAAGTCCAAACTGAGGGATAAATTCCAAAACCCAAATGAAAAATATTTAGATGAAAACTGGCAAAAGTTTTTCAAAAGTAAAGGAGAAGACCTCAGATAGCTGGAGTCTCTCCATCCTGACAGATGACAGAATTTGGGATGAGGAGAGTGGGTATGATAATTTCCCTTTACCCCTAAAGTCGTTCTTTTTTTTTTTTTTAAGAGTTCATTAATTTGAAAGAGAGTGAGAAAGAACGCAAGCAGGGTGAAGGGAAGAGGAAGAAACAGACTGCCCCCTGAGCAGGGAACCCGATGAGGGACTTGATCCCAGGACCCTGGGATCCTGATCCAAGCGGAATGCAGATGTCCAGCCAACTGAGCCACCCAGGTGCCCTTAAAGTATTTTTTTTTTAAACAAGTGGCAGCAACATCAAGTTTACCATTCATTTGCACTACCAGCTTTGAAATTACTCAATTTTTAACTAACTTCAAATTTTTGAAATAGTAACAATATTTCAAACTTGTGCATACTAAAGGTTTTATTTTATCCGATTTTGAATTTACCTTGTGCAAATACACTTACCAAAATGCATTAGTCTTTCCTTCTTCTACTGCTTTGTCAATGGGCTCTAAAGAAAAAATGCCATTTGG
Organism: Mustela putorius furo; assembly: GCF_011764305.1. Lineage (NCBI taxonomy): Eukaryota > Metazoa > Chordata > Mammalia > Carnivora > Mustelidae > Mustela > Mustela putorius. Next base: position 13,033,259 of record NW_025422471.1, read on the forward strand.
GTCATCATTAGCTTCAATTATCACTGTAGCTATTCCATATTGATATACCACTGTGTCACCTAAATTAAAAAGTCAAAACAACAAAGGAGTAGTTAAGCTGCTGTTAAATTCATATTTTAAATTAAGAAGTTTTATAATGAAGGTCATATTTCAGCAAGCATTTCCTCACTGAAGGTCATAAGTAAGAGAGAGATGCCTAAACAAGTTTAATGTGACTTGTCTTTGTGTGAAGACGTACTTCATTGAAAAACACACATGATACTTTCCCATGGGGCGCCTGGGTGGCTCAGTGGGTTAAAGCCTCTGCCTTTGGCTCAGGTCATGATCTCAGGGTCCTGGGATCGAGCCCCAAATCAGGTTCTCTGCTCAGCAGGGAGCCTGCTTCTCCCTCTCTCTCTCTGCCTGCCTCTCTGCCTACTTGTGATCTCTGTCCATCAAATAAATAAATTAAATCTTTAAAAAAAAAAAAAGAAAAACACACATGATACTTTCCCTCGCAATAGGAATATTGCTTCAACAGTTTAATTAGAAATCAAAAACATAGTTTTATCTAATTCCAAAGTTTTGAGGTAGACTGATTTCATAAAAATAATAAAAGGATCATCCCATAACATAAAAAAAAAAAACTCCAGTTCATATTAATTGGAATGACTGGCTTGAGAGCATTTCCCTTTAAATCTCTGTCTTCAGGCAGTAGTTTGATTCTGTCATACACAGAACAAAGCAATCTTAATTGTGCTGAAATTGATTCTTCCACTTGAGTTCCATCCAGAGTGTGTCAGTCCTGTTACTACCAAGATATCAGTTCTCTTCTCATCAGTTCCCCGAGGTCCAAAGCTCTTCCTCTTTGCTTCTCCTGCTCCCTATACAAGCAAAATTCCTCCTCACTTTTTCTCAACACTTGTTAGTCCTCAGGACCAGTTCAAGCAACATATCTCTCAGAATTCTTCCCTGAATTCCAAAGTTAAGGAAAGAACATCTCCACTGTGTTCCTGCAGCACTTCCCACTTTGTCAGTCTATCATAACGATGATCACATTAGTTTAGTAACACACACACACAAACATGCATACACACATACACATTTTCCTATAAGATCCTTGAACAAACCCTTCTTAATCAATTCTATGCCCTAGCAGAGTAGAGCTCCATAACTGGTACACAAAATTTATTTATGAATGTTAGCTGAACTGAAAGAAAGAAAACTTTCAAAATCAGAAGAAGGCAACACTAAAACTAAAATTATAAAATCAGAAATGACATGTAACAAACCAGCACATTAAAAATAATTTATATAAATATACAACTGTACTCAAACTTACTTGATAATTAGCCGAAGGAAAGAGGGAAATAAATAAATAAATAAAATCTTTTTTAAAAAAGAAAGATGGAAAAAACATAAAAAATAGTAAATCATTGTATAGGAAATGCTGACAATATAAAGTAATAGAAAACTAAAAATAATCATAAAATTGAAGAAAAACAAAAATAACAAAATCGAATTTTGTCAGGGTTCTGCTATCACGTGCATTTGTCCTGCAAAATGTCACAGGTGGTACTAAAACTCATTCTGTCTCTCCACAGGGAGAATGGACAATATTTAACAAGGACTCTGAGGATGGCCACATCCTTTGATCCAATAATTCAATCTAGGATATATACCATGAATACTAACTATCAGGCACAGATACCCACTGCCAGCACGAGGTCATGCTGGAGATGCTGCCCGTCCAGCCCACCCGCCATTGATCGCCCTCAATGTTATGACATCATGAATGAGGAGAGGCAAGTGGAAGATAAAGAACACAGAAGGGATGTAAAAGCACAAATTATGTCATCCAACTCTTCATAGCTAAAGTCATTAGATTCTCAGATGCCGCCACATATGGAAAAATACTGAAGACAAATGCAGTGGCAGTATACTTCAGTCCAGCCGTCCAATAACACCGCTCTCTCCATCCCTCTCTCTTCCAATACCAATTACATAGTTCCCCAATGATGTATTTTGCAAAATAAATGCCAACCCTCTCCTTGCACAGTGATTTTCCATTCTCTTTATAAGAGGTTTTGATGTTCCAATCTACTACTTTAATCATAATGACATTTTGTTCCTGATAAGAGTTTGAACCCAGTGACATTTTGACCTCAGAGATGTTTGGGACACAGTAATTTTCCCCAGAATGACACCAAAGTAATAAATGGAATCAAGAACTTATTCCTACAGTAAACGATATTACAACAATGGCATTTCTTCATCCACTTTCTATACATGACAGCAAAATTTTCTGTTTTTCACTTTTTTTTTCTGTTTTTCACTTTTATATCACCCAAATTATTTTGACCTGTAGTAATTTCTTTCATTTAAATTTTAGGACAATGACTGAATTCATCAAAATGTGTTTTGTATACATAAGGCCTAATTTGTGGGTTTTTCTGGAACTGCTAAATTTCTTTTGTGGACATTATGCTACAAAGTTAAATTGTTTCTCATAAGATGGTAAGATGATACTTTTTAAAATTTTCTTACTAAGACATGTGAAAATGAGAAAGAGAGAAAGGAAATAGAGAGACAAAACCAGAGAGAGAGAAAGATAGACAAAATGGTGGAGAAAGGCAGCACAAACAAAAATTAAGTGACCTCTTTCTTTTAATTTTCCTCTTGTGGAATATTTCAGTACAGAAGCTACAAGGTAAAGCATAGACAGGCCTTCACTGTAAGGGTGGACAGTTGCAGCATGACAGCGACCCACCACAAGGAGGGGTATGGAGGGCATCTCCACGGGAGAAAACCCTACTGTTGGATGTTGGAGTCTGAGTGGAATAGGAAGGCATCCACATGTGGATGGAGAGATCCTCGAGCAGGAAGCCAGAACCCTTGTGGGGTAAGAAAGGCAATCTCACTGTGGAAGGAGGGTAAAAGAAGCCATGGGAGTAGGTCCAGGGGACCCAATCAAAGAAGTAAATATATTAAAAGTAAAGAGGGCTGAATTTCACACTCTTCCAGAAGGGAGGGATAAACATGGAAAGAAAAAAACTACAACAAACCCTGTGACAATAGGCAGAAATGGAAACATTGTTGCGAACTCATGGTTTTCAATATAGAGTTGGATATAGAACTGCAGATATAAAAGTGTAGATGTATGTCTATGGAAATACATACCTACATAAAAATGTTCCCAATCTCTGTACACTAGAAGGTCCTAGAAGGAGCATAACTCAGTAACAATAAGCTTACCTAGTGCCCAGATTCTGGTTTCTAAATAACATCTTCACTAAAAGGAACCAGGGCTTCTTGGAAAAATGACTAATTTCAGGGTTGTGACAGGAAAAGTATGAGTTTGGAACAGCTTGCTGTGCCAGGAATAAGAAAATGTTCACATAATAATAGGGACCTGTCAAAAAGACAAAAAAGTCCCCTCAAACAGGCTGCCACTAGCCAAATCTGGGAAAATTTGACCACCAGAACAAAAAAAAATAATAGTGAAATATAACCCACTCATTAAACAGAAATCATGAGTCCATACTGATAAAGGGTGAAAGTCTGAGGAGTTCCATGGTATTTGCATAATCCATCTTTCCCACAAAATATTTATTAGTTTCAAAGAAAAAAGTACAAGAGAGAAGCCTGGCAATCACCACCTAAATTGTGGTCAAAGTAAACACTGCAGTAAAGGGACAAAACAATATCATGTGTCAACTGAAGAGATGGGAAGAACAAAGAATCAATTCTATGAAAACCTAAAACTAATAATAATGGGGAAATATCAAAGAGACCTAAAATGGAAGATGTTCTACAAAATAACTAGCCTGTAATTTCTATATTATAAAGGTTTATATCATATTATATATTATTAAAATATATTATGTATTCATACATATATATGTATTATGTAATCATATGTATGTATGTATTATATAATCATATAAATATGTATTATAAAATTCCTGTATTATAAAGGAAATCTCTTCTCCAAACTGAAGAGATTAGAGACATGACGACTAAATTCAATGCATGATTTTAATAGAAAGGACATTATTGGGACAGCTGGAGAAATCTGAAGGGTATCTCAAGCAATGACGATGTTAATATTACCTTCCTGATACTAATGATTATACTGTGGTTATATAAGAGAACGTCTTTGTAGGAAAAATGTACCAATGTATCAGAGATGATGGGGTATTCTGTCTTCAACTTATTCTCAAAGTGTTCAGAAGGAAAACAGCTCTTAGTACACTTAAACGAATAAATATAAAAACAAGCTAAAACCTCTCCAATTTGCTAAAAGTCGGGCCAAAATATTCTAGGACCCAACTACTGAGGTCCAAACATCCTGCTTCACATATAGTACAGAGAAGAAGAAAGAGCCCATCTATTCCCCCCTGCAAATTATCATTCATTATGGCTACGGCTCCAGAGAATTACCAAATAGACATCTACAGGTGGCTTCCCAGCCAGTATGACCGGTGGCATGCTAGAAGATCAAGGGCTTACAGAATACTGATGCCCTAAGACCAAAGATTACTAAACAAGGCTCAGGGTAGCCTTAGCTAAAAGATTTCTATTCCTTACATAATATCATACTTTTTTCTGTGTGCTACATTGTGGAAAAAGATTGAAAACAATGCCACAGAGTATACCAGGTACATGAAGATTCAACACACACATTCTTCACTCTTTCCCGCAAGAAAGCAATAAAATACGCAATTCTGCTCTCAAACAGTCAGCGATGACAGTTAAACAATTAATGTCATCTTGATAAAAGCACTAAAACAAGAGGTCTGCCATAAAAATATAATTGATTTACCTGTTGAATTAAAGAGGATAATATAAAAGGGCTCATCTGTTTCTGGGATATCATCTTCATTAATGAATACAGATATCCCCTGCTTTCGACTTCCAACTGCAAAAACAAGGACTTCTCCTTTTTCAATGGGAACAAAGTCTCCATCTCTTGCAGTAGCCTTCCCATCCATGGTAGCATATTGGACGGTGCAGGCAGCATCAACAGATCCATTTCTGAGCACTGTGAAGTTAGCAATCTCACCTTCCCGAACTCTCACCACACGGGGTTCTGAAATATTGATGAAGAAAAGAAGAAACATGTGAGCTTTTCTGATCCCATCTATATATTTTCATATCACTTCATGTTTCTCCCTGCCCACAAAACAAATACCCTCCATTGTGTCTTTGCTTAAAGATTCAGCTCTGGTGCCATGAAGGCTTCTCTGATGACTTCTAGTCAATAAGCTTCCCCTTGCCTTAATTCCTACAGAAGCCACTGTCTTCAACTTCTAAGTTGTCAGTAAATTAGTTGCTATCTGAAATCCTTGGTCTACTGTTTCATATACCTCATTTCCAAATCTAGATTGTAACTTCCTTGAGAATAAACCCTGATAATTTTAATTTTGCTACAGCAGTTAGAATGCTGAGCACAGGACTAATTCATTATATACATGTTAACTGGAGGTTGAAATTATGAAGCAATAAAATTTAAGATCTTTAAAAGATTCCTGCAATTGTAAATTGAACAGCTTGCAAAAAAGAGCTTAATAAAGCATTAGACACTGGGGCACCTGGTGGCTCAGTCAGCTGAGCGTCTGCCCTCAGCTCAGGTCGTGATCCCAGGGTCCTGGAACCATGCCCTCATTGGGATCCCTGTTCAGCGGGGAGCCTGCTCTCTACTGCTTGTGTCACTCTCTCTTTCTCTCTGTGTCAAATAAATAAACAAAGTCTTCCAAAAGAAAAAAAAAAAAAAGGGAAGGAATTAGATACCAATTAAGTTCACAAATAAAACTAAAAACTGTCACCTATAAAGAGCAAACTAATGGTTAGAACAAACTAAATGTTAGAGGGGAAGTTGGGGGGTGGGGATGGGTGAAATAGGTTACGGTATTAAGAAGTGCACCAGGTGATGTACGGAAGTAATGAATCACTAAATTGTACACCTGAAACTAATATAACACTATATGTTAACTATACTTGAATTAAAATAAAATAAAAACTGAGAAATGTCTTGGGTGGCAAAAGAGAGTTCTAAAGAAGAATGGGGAAGCCTTAATTTACATGTTCAGTAAAGATGAGGTTTTTAAGTAAGTGAGCATCAATTAGGTATAATACCCAGACCATGAACTGGCTACACCATGAACTGGAAGAAATTTCATGGAAGAGTATCCTTTCTTACACAAACACAAAAGAAACACCCTGGAATTTGAAGGCAGAGGAAGAACAAAGCTAGTAAAATAGTACTTGCTTTTTTTTATTTTCTTTTTCCTTCACGAGACCTTTAAAAATGTTTCTTGGGGTGCCTGGATGGCTTAGTGGGTTGAGCCATTGCCATCGGCTCAGGTCATGATCCCAGGGTCCTGGAAGGGGGAACCCTACATCGGGCTCTCTGCTCAGCAGGAAGCCTGCTTGCCCCTCTCTCTGCCTGCCTCTCTACCTACTTGTGATCTCTCTCTCTGTCAAATAAATAAATAAAATCTTTAAATAATATATATATATTTCTTAAAACATCAAATGGATTGAATAATGATCATCCAAACAAATCATGAAATCATATTCAAATAAGTTTCCATTGTGCTGAATTGAAAATGTTCAATTATGAAAGTTATTGAAAACATATATATCTACTATTTAAAAAGATGTAAGCTCACTCAAAAAAGACAGCAACATCACCTGCAAAATAAATGGGGTCATCATTTCTTCTAATCCTCAGAGTTGCAGTTGTTTTATTTCCTATTTTAGCTCCTCCAGTGGCATTAAGTAGAGTAATGGTAAACTCTTCCATTTCCTCTGGAATCTTTTGGAAAATATGACACATGTTTAAGTTAGGTGATTTGTATAAATAATTCCATTATATATTCCTAAATTATTTTTATCTTTTTAAAAAATAGCTCTATTAATGACAGGACTAAAGTCCATCACCATTTCTGATTCAAGTAGGACTCAGACCCAAAAAAACATTCTAATATGCATGTCATCCAAAAAGTCACTTCTTTCTGACTCATAAAATGTGATAAAAAAAAAAAAAAAGAGAGAGAGAGAGAGATTTTGCCTACAAAAGCAAAAAATATAAATACCACACAGGTCACATTATTTCTGTAAGAAGATGGGATATATGTTATTTACAAGAAAAAAACAGAAAAATGAATTTTTAACCCATTTAGAACAGAGCTCATAAAAGTAACAAAAGCTGAGGTAGCTCTCAAAGGCCTCTTACAAACCTCACTGAAGCTTCACCCATAAAGACCTCATTCCCATGCCCTACCAAGATGAGATTCTCCACTATCTCTGAGCCTATATAAATCTCTAGTTGGACACTATTTCTCTTTCATTCCACCATGTAAGCTAGTGTTCTCCATATCCTAAAATAGAAGACTGTTGGAATTTTATGTCTTAAGGAATAAGCCCAAGGGAAAGAAGAGGCTTCTGGGACCATTTAAACACAGCTCTGCTCAGAAAGGTCCACTCCCATTGTTCCTAAGTTCTTTCTCTTCATTACCAATAAAATGACCACCGCCCTGGGTCCATGATCCATCTGATGACTGTCCTGATTCTGAGAATGCACCAATAGGATATTTGGTAGATAGTACCCTTGGCTTCAAATGGCCAAAGTATAAGCTGAGAACTTAACCTCACCTTGAATCCCTGATATTTAACATCTATGCAGTGTCACTGGCAACTGCAAGTTCTCTAAGAGTTGAAGATGCCTTCAAGGAAACAAAAAATATTTCTCTCTTGGCTTCTATTTAGAAATTATCATACCTGCATTCTTTATCACATATTTTCATGACAAAATATATTGCCAGATATCTAATTATTAAATAAAAAATAAATATTAAGCAATGACAACAAATAAAGAGAGTTACATATGCAACACTTACCTCATCTGGAAGAGAGTAAAGGGTGATGTTTTTTGAAAATTCCTGATCTCCAAAGAAAACAGTCCCTTGGACAGGAAATACATCTTGTGTAAAGTCTGGACTAACCACCCATGATACACTAACATCACCAAAGGTGCCTCGATTTCTTATTATATCATAAACAGCTGTGAAATACAAATGTGTATAATATATATGAATATATATTAACAATTCTAAAATGATGAGTAAAGAAACTGCTCAAAAAACAAAAGTAAAAGTAAGAACTCTTTTTAATAAAAATCAATCTTTTGCTTAGATTGCCTCAAGTTATGTATCTAAATGTTGTAACCTAGTCTTCTTTCTTCAGGTATAACATTTATAAAATAAATGGTCTTGATCTTTTCTATCCTATGACAAAGTTTTCTAACCTATGACAAAGTTCTACAAGGATATGAGCTAAAAGCTTCTAGAGGAAGTTACACACTCAAAAGTAATTTTCTCACCTGACAGACAATGCTGTAAAAATAAGATCCTTCTCATTTCAGGGCACTATAATAGCTCCCTACCAGTAATTCTCAGTTTTAAAGTCTTTCCTATTTGACTCACTTCATTCTTCGGTATTTGACTTCTACCACATATGGTTAATTGAAATCAAAATATAACTGAAATCATCAGTTATCATCACAATACTGATGTAAGAAATAAAAACAGGAATTCTAAATATGATTTTAAAAATATTTATAGCTGTACTATATGTAATTTTTAAGGCAGATGGACAACTAAAAGTAACTATTCACTAAAGAAATAAACTAAAAAATGACTAACTTCCTCTTCAGTAAACAGTACTAGAATATAAGAAGCAGAATAAATTACCACTATAGGTATCGTCTCCTTTACTTTCATTTATCATAACAATTAGATCATCAGAGACAAATTCTATAATCCCATGAGGATCATCATTTTTTAGAATCGTTATGTTGACAACCGTAGCACTTCCCAACTTGCTTTCCCGTTCACCATGGCTGCTGAGGACCACCCAATAGTGTTCATCCAACTAAAATGAACATGTCAAATTAGGAAAAATATAAAGTTGACATTTTAAAGCAAATAAAAATGTATCTATTCAAGAATATTAATACTATTTTCCAGAAACATCCCTGACAGAAAAAAACAAAAGAGCTTATATTATTCCTAAAAAAATTGTCTAACATTCTCCTACCAATTAAGTGAGACATCAGATATGAAAGTATACATTATCCAAAAAGGAGAAGATAAAATCATAATGCTATACTGACGTAGTAAGAAGACTGGACCTTATCACTGATGATCCAGCCATTTAAGTTAGTAAGAGTAAATAAAGTAAAATTAATTTAAAAACTACTTGTGTATTGGTGTGCAAACACAATGGAACAATATGTGATTCCATTAATATAAAACTTTATTTATTTTTAAAAGTGATTTTACAGGGACGCCTGGGTGGCTCAGTTGGTTAAGCAGCTGCCTTTAGCTCAGGTCATGATCCCAGGGTCCTGGGATCCAGTCCCACATCGGGCTCCTTGCTTGGCAGGGAGTCTGCTTCTCCCTCTGCCTCTGCCTGCCACTCTGCCTGTGCTCGCTCGCACTAGCTCCTCTCTCTCTGACAAATAAATAAATAAATCTTTTAAAAATAATAAAAAAATAAAAATAAAAAGTGATTTTACAGAAAAACTTCAGTTCAAACCCACATCATTAAAAGTTCAAACAGATGACATAAAATAAAACAAAACATAAACAAAGCTTAAAGAAGATGAAGACTGATCACAATCATTTCATATCATTTGGTATTTCCTTATTAGGACAAATGTACATAATTCAAAGTTGAATAAATCTCACTTTGTTTTTTAAGCTTTTTTTTTTCTTTGGCAAATGTAAGGACCTCGCAAGCCTTTCTTGTTCACTTCTCCTGTATCTTCTTATCAATGTTTAAGATATTTACATTCCTAATATACTAGACACTACCAGCTTTCCACAAAAGCACATGAAAAAAATAAAAACCTGTACCTCTGGTATTCCATCCAATCTTGTTAGCAACGTGATTACAATCTCCCATTCCCCAGGTTTAAATTCTAGCACCCCTGTGTTTCCATAGAACTCATTGCTATCTCTCGGCTCTACTCGGTAGTGTAGAAACTGCTTCACCAGAGCTCCCCTGGATCGGGTGATGTGGAGCTCTACAGATTCCCCTTCCTTAAAAAACAACAACAACAAAAATCCATGGAAGTTCAAACTCCAAGATTTTTCATCTGAGGTTGTAAGTACAAAATAGACTAACGTTTCTTTTGTACTTACTTTTATAACATAGGGTCCTCTGGATGTAGGAGAAAATTCAAAAATTCCCCCAGGATCATCATTTTCCAAAATAATTAGGTCACAGCTAGTATATCCAGATTTTAGCACTTGATTTTCCACATTGACCCTGGAGAAGTCAGAAGGAAAAAAAGGAACATGCTACCTCTAATCTTCATACTGAATTTTGCAGCCTTATTTACAATATTTATAACACTTCTAGATAATGAATATGAAAGTTATTAGGAGTTGAAATTTAAACTGAATTTAAGTGTATTAAAATTATATAAGATCAAAATACTTTTTACTCATAATATTTATGGAAGAACTTCTATTTCTGAATTCATTACATCTTTCATATTTGACTTAAATCAAATATTTCAAAGATATTTGTACACCAAAATTATTGTCTAAGTATACCATAAAATAAGTAATCAAAGGCTATAAATATATTTTTATAAAGAACAAAATCTACAGGTTTACAGTTTTATGAAAATTTAATTTGTAACATGTAGTTAGAAAATACGTTTAAATAAAATTGCTTTAACTTTACATGCACTTGAATTTTTAAAATTTTTTAAATTTTTAAAAAATCTAAGGACATAAGATTATACCAACTAAATAAAAGTTGGATAACTGCACGGACTAAAACAAGCCACACTGATCAAACATAAATGAAGTCATGATTAGATTTTAGAAATATTTTTGACCTTTCATATAATTCTATTCACCTCACTTTTAACTTCCTTTTTTGTTATTATAAAAGAAAATACAGAACATATGCCAAAAAAAAAAACATGGAATATTATGGATCTGAGATGCATGACTTATTGAGCAATTTCTACACATCTCTCAAAAGAACATATTTAAAGAAGATTTTTTTATATTTCTGGTTTTTATGGTCGGTGTATAATTAGAACGATCAAAGAGATTGGGACGCAGGGCTCTGGGAGTTTAAAGCCTGCATACTCTTTGAGAATTCTCAGACCTGCGGTCTGTTCTAAACCTTCCCAAATGTCACTTTCTGTTGAACCAAAAAGTACTCAAGATCAGACCTCAAAATTACAATGAAGCCACAATCAATACGTAGAAAAGACAGCTCACTTCCTATGTAATAGAAAATCAGAATTATCTTCCTTCCCTAGCTTTTGGAAACCTGACAACCCACACCTAGCATCCTCGTGACCGCAGAAGAGACAGCTCAAATAATAGGACAGTTATTTGTTACATCGTTAATCCAGTCATGTGATTTTCACAGTGAATATACCCATATTTCATACATGTTCCCCTTACTATTAGAAAATGAAACGACACACAAAGCATGCGCAGGCATCAAGCAAAACTTCTCAAGACCTGCAGTCATGCAGAACCACAGCCTTGTCTAAAACAATGGCTTGAAAAGCAAAAAGGCTGAACAACCAAAACCAAGGCATTATTTTGTACACTTACCCAAAATACACGACAAACCTTTCGGTTTCTACCCTGTCAACATAGAAAGAAGTGTGGGAGGGGGAAAAGCAGACAGAGACACCATTTGCCAAAATCTCACTTAATACTGCTAGAAATTTGAACGACAGAGGAAAAATAAAGCTAAAGAAAGCTTTCCTTTTTTTTCCTCCACAAGCCAGTAATGTTCACTTTATGGGAATTCTGCACACTGGCTTCTCTGCTATTGACAAATGCTAGCAAGAGTTTCAGCAGTTCCCACTTAGGGAAGATGACCCCATGGACAGCCAGCATGTCAACAGCCACGGACGACATTCCTTTCCAGGCCTGCTCCAAGGCGCTGGGGTCTGTCAAACACTGTGCGTGCTCACAGGCCACAGCAGCTGAGCAAATCTCATTCAGCTTGACTTATAATTACTTAGTAGCTTTAGTGAGGTTTTAAAAAAAAAAAACAAAAATCTTCATCCTCAGACCGAAACCCAGTTATTCTTTGAAAAAATTAAAAACTCTAGAAGCAAAGAAATACATACCTTTCATCACTTGCCTAGAAATATAATTAAGAAGCCACAAGATAGCATTTTTGTCTTTTAACTCTGACAAATATTATTTAAATAGAACTTCGTATCAGGAAATCTAAATACTTTTCCAAATCCCCAGTGTAATGCATTTTCAAACAGTCTTGAAAAATACATGTCAACAGGCACAACTCCAGGGCTTCATTTGCAAGGTCAAATTACACTATTTATATATATGGGGTTATACACAATATATACGAAAATTTTTCTGAAATACACTGGCAAAGCGAAATTTTGTTCTGATTTGGGGAAAACTGAACAATAAAATATTTTTAACTGGTATGATACTGAAAGCATTACAAACTGTTTAACTCCAGAGCAACTTTTATCTCTACTAAATATAGAGAATTGCCATTTGAATTTGACTTTAGAGAAAGTATATAAGGTACCACAAAAAAATCGCTTCTCAGCCTTTTGGCTAAGATCAAGTGTAAGGTACCACAATAAAGTGTTATTTCTGTTGTATTATTATATCATAACATTGTAATAACACTTACTACCATTCATTCTTTCATTTTAGTTTTGTTAAAAATTTGTAAAATCAAGATGAGGTTTAGATAAAACATGTGATTTTTAATTTTAGATGTTATTCTCACATTTATTTAATTAAATGTATCTTAGAATACTCAAATGTTACTGGCTCATTCTTACTCATGTACAATTTAGATAATATAAGTAAACACTGTTGCTAATTGAATTAAAACATTTTAATATAAAATTAAATGAATTTCCTGTATTTGAAAAGAGAATAACCATTAATTTCTGAAATACTCTTGCCAATGATTTGTATTTCCTTGTGTACTGTTTTTGCCCAAAGGAGAGAAAGAAATGAACACTTAAAAATTATATTTAATTTAAAGGTTTATATGATCAAGTTAAAAAATGACTTTTTTGGAAGAATACAAAAAGTATTCATTATAAAACTTTCGAAGGTGAAAATTAAATCATTCTTTAAGCACTTAGCCAAAGCAGAAACTCAGCTAAGAGTTTTTATGAATTGCTAAGATCTTGGGTTAATAAATGCTGTTCATTTTTTTTTCTTTTTTTTTTGGAGACTGCTCATTGATTTAATGAGTAGTCAAACCTAAAAAAAAAAAAAAGGTAATTCTCAGTTTTCATTTACATTTCACTGATTTTTTAAAGTAATTTGAAATACCTTTCCTTAAGATTTAATGTGAAATACATATTAAAAGCATAAGTCATTAAAATGAGACATTTAGACAGTGTGTCTATTAAATTTTTTATTTTTTTAATTTTTTTGTTTGTGTGCTTTGTTTTACTTTCTATGTAAAAAAGGGAGTAAACAGAATTCACTTATGAAAACAAACAAAATATACAGCAGACACTTAGTAGATTTGTTCCCTACATTCTATATTTTTCTCTGACATAAAAATAAGATGTTTACACAAAATACTTACAAAGAAAAAAACCTAATGGTAAAATATAAATAGGATCAGGGGTTCCATGAAATAATACACTATTTCAGTCCTGATTAATACAATATAAGATAATGCCAATTGAATTTATATGTGATTTTTACTGTTTATAATATATGAATTTTGAAAAGCACTCCAGTCACACTAACCTTCTCAAATATGTATCAACTTTAATATAGATAAGCTTGGCTTTGATTTTTTTTTTTTTTAATTAACTGACATTAGTTAAATGCAGAACTTTTTTTCACTTTTGGAGGTTTTCTGTATTACTGAAAAAAAAATTTCTCTGAGACTGTAGTATTTTCCTAATATAAATTATCCACTGAGAAATGTTAAGTAAATCCTTATTATTAATGGAAAAAAAGCCTTAAATTTGTAGTTTTGATTCTCCATAACGTGTGTATTATTTAGTGTTCAAATTCTATGTTAAAAAGAGAATTTCATTATATTAAGATTAACACTTTCTTTTTACTCATTCAAAAAAGCTCTAATCCCCTCCCCTGCTGAAAATGAAGCAGACACAGCTGTTTGTTTAACCTAACATTTTTGATTTGTTGCTGCCTAGTTTTTTAATATAGCAACTTATTAGCTATGCTTATGTTATATCTAATATCCTCCAAAAATTCTCTGTGCAATGTTTCCTCATAATGAATAGCAGGGTAAAAATTCACTATGTCACAATACTCACAGTCTAACCAGAACCATCAACAACAACAAAAAAAGTCAGAATCCCAGCAAAATGTCATCTATTCAGTTTTTTCTCTTTACTTCATATGGAGGAAAGAATTAAAACAAAAAACAAAATTATTTCAGAGAACTCGAACATATATAAATGTTACTAAATAAACATAAGCTAAATGGGTTATTACCTGTCTAGAGAAAGTGTTACTGTCTCATTCATTTCCGGTGTGTCATCAGCTTTGACTGTAATGTTGATTGTTGTATCACTTTGCCCAGATAAAAACACAACAGAGCCATTAAAGGGACCTATATCATCCAGGGTCACTGCTTTTGAATTAAAGCCAGAGGGCTTCAAACTCCAATAGACAGTAGCCTGGCCATCAGTTCCATCCCGATGTAAGGGAATGTATACCTTATTTTTTAAAAAAAAGGAACAATTTCTTCTGAAATATATGCTAACAAATTATGTAAGCTTTTCAGTTAGTGCATGGCCATGTTATTATATGAATATATATACTCTGCATAGAGAGGCCAACTATTAAATAACAATAAAATATAACTGAAAATATCTTCTTTTTATAAAGCATAAAAATAATTTTAGATATAACTTTTTATTAGTTTTTGCTAATCACATTTATCTGCAAAACTGTTCCCACTTAAAAATATCCCTAACCTGTATTTTGTCTTAATAAAAGGATATTTTAAAAGCCAAAGAGCAGTGAAAAAACCACAGAACATATTGGTTAAATACAAAATTTTCATCAGAGTTTCTCCCCCCAAAAAAAGAATTAATGTAATATCACAATATAAACTGAAAGATAAAGTTTTGTAATTAAAATAGAAAATTATGAAAAATTCATCTTAAAGTTATGGAGGCAAAAATAAGAAAATAATAATATAAATAAGAATAAGAAATGTTTCTAGCCAATATGATACATGCAATAGAAATAAACTGAGATACTCAAATAGTTCTGGGTGACCTTGGGCAAGTTACTTAACCTCTCTGACCTCAATTTCCTAGAGTGAAATGAAGCTAGGACTTACCCATTTTGCAAGTCTGTGGAGAGGATTAGAATGTCTCTCCATTAAATGAGCTAAATAAATGGCAGCTTTGTAATAATTCTGAAACAAATTATTTTTGGTAGTTTTACTTAAGTACAGTACATTTCAAATATAGAAAATAGAAGGATCATTATAGATAATGATAAAGTTTTTTTTCAAATAAAGAATATAAATGAAAACTTAATGGTAGATACACTATTCTTTATAAGCCCCTAAGAAACTACCTTCTTTGTTCTTTGCTTTTTAACACAACCCATTTTGAAAAATGGAAGATATTTTCCTCACTAACCATTCTGCTAATCTGACTATCAATGGTCCAGGCTGGAGACTAGTAAACAAGACACGATACTTAAGAAAGACAAAAAAAAATTAAGAGTCACCCTGAGGGAGTGGGTGTGGCCAGGGCTATGGATGGGACAAAGAGAAAGAGAACTGAGGGAAATTTCCATACTTTCTGTTTCCCAGAGGGGAAGAATGCAGGTTTACAGAGCCCAAAATTTTCCCTCAAAACTAATTTCCCTCAAAGGAAAAATATGAAATGGTAAATTGACAGCAGATAATGAATAAAAGAAATCCACTCTCTAAATGTTTTTAGTTTTTAAGTTTTTAGAAGAAAACAGTATATTAATAAAAAATACAAAAATCAGAACCATCTTGAACAATGAGATACTCTGCCAATTTCCAGAATCAAATATACAAGCAAAGGAAGTCATGGATACCATATTCCAACATAAGACTTTGATAACAAAAACACTTCTCCTCTTTTCTGAGCTGAACCCAAACCCACTTTAAATTCAATCTAAGTTAGGAGAGTCTTAGAGAAGGTTTCAGGGATAGACGGTGACTCAGATAATGGTAAAGCTGAAAGAGTCATCCCTAGATAAATGGCAGGAAAATTCAATCAGGGTAGGGTACACATAGGGGTGGTATGTTTATGAGTGTGCTTCTGTGTGTGCGTGTGTGTGTGTGTGTCCACAAAAATTTACCCATATATAAAAATGTCTCAGATCTGGCATTCCACAACTTTCCCACCACCAAGTGGAATGGTGATCCAAGTGGATCCCTTCTGCCGCCAAGCACAGAACCCACGGCAGCCACCCTAGTCCTGCCCAAAGCAAGCATGAGTAATACTAATAAATACAATAGGTCAGGGATACCTGCAATACATGTGACTTGGTCAATAAAAAAAGAAAAATTATGTTTAGCTATCACTCTGGCAAATGTCATAGCACTATCTAAAAACATCTACATCAAAACACCCAATTCTGGCCATGAACAATTAATTCTAATTTTATTCTAACAAATATGGCAAAAGATGATGAAAAATCACATATTCATTAGTTTCTTATATCAAATGACACATTGAAGACTTGCTGTAAATGGTGAAGCTTTTCAAGATCTGTTAAGTCTGTATGTTAACTCTACAAAAAAGGAAAACTGTCTATGCCTTATCTCAGACTCATTAGGGCTCATCAATAAGAAAAAGCTTACTTACCACTTCAGCAGCAGAATCTTCTGGTTCGTGTAAAATGATTGGAAGATTGCTAAGGAAGCCAATTTCTCCATTTGCAATGTCTGGAGTAACTACTAAAGAAATATTTTGGATTTTCCCAAATCTAGGACTTACAGGTGGGATTGGGGGAATTATGTTCACCAACTCTACAGTTTCCAACTATAATAAACAAACACAAAAAAATTAAAAGAAGAGAAAATTTTAATTAAAAAAAACTTAATAGCATGACAACAAAATAAATAAGTAAAGATCACAAACTTGGCAACTTCATCTCCTCTTTCAGTCACCATCCTACTTCAATCTCCTACAGTGGCTTCTTGAGGTTTTTGTTTTTTCTCTTGTTATTATTCCCCAGCATTCTTTCTAAGCCCTTTATCTTAAATATCATACCCTCTCCCTAATAATACCTCAGTCTCTCCTGTAAATTCCAAATCTTTCTAACAACTGTCCCTGGACATTACATAAATGTCACACAAACACCTTACAGTTAGAATATCCAAAACAGAAATCACTACCTCCATGATCCCTCACGACTAACATCACCACCACTACCAACTGCTTTTCCTCCTTAACACCTGTACCCAACTATCTTGACCCTAAAGGCAAACTGAGAGTTGCCCTAGGTCTCATTTTTCTCTTCTAGTGACCCACACTTCCAATCAATCACCCCCTCCCCTTCTATGCCAGAGAAAACTCACTATCTGAAGATCGTTCAAAACTCCAAATGTAACCTAACATGTCTCACTGTTTAAAGAAGAACAGTGCATGTATATCACACAGTATCCCCACGCCTAATGAACATGACCACTAGAGTAACTTCCACAGTATTCTCATCCCTTCATCATCTCGCAAGTCCAAAATGTGCCCACTCTTAAAGACCAGCTAAATCTCCCCCTTTCGTGAAGATTTCCTAGTATCTGCAGCCCCTTCTATCCTCGTTCTGAACTTCTACAACTGCCCTCCCTAAACTTAGAACTTTATTATAAATTTCACATGTTGCTTGCTTATCGTTTTGCAAATTCCAGATTTTTACTTCCTAACATAGCCCTTGTGAGTCTGTGTTCTCTTCCTCAGCATTTCACCAGGCCATGACACAGACCCAAAACTGCAGCTGAAACACAGTAAATGCTTGTCAACTCATCCCTCTAACACAAAACGAGCTCTATAGGAATCCTGGTATATTACAAACCTTCAACATCTTAATATTCTAACTTTCCAAAATTCACCTGATCAAGCCATACTGTGTTCACTTGAGGAGTACAGGAATAAATAATCATTACAGGACTGCAAAAACAATAAAGATTTTAAGCTGAAAAGCAATTCTGAACGTAGTAACACATTATGGATTTCCCACTCTTTGGAGCCCTCTGATAGGCTTTGTAATGTGGAAACAAAGCCAATAAGTAACTACCAGAAGAGACTTGTGATTTAAATTGATTTTCCACAAACAGACAGGAGTTGTTCTGATCCCACACACAATGTCACCTTTTATGATAAATGATATATATTTTAAAGACAAAAGCAAATGCCCTTTCAAAATGTCACACATTTTGCTTTATGAATTGATAAAGAAGATGTGGTATATATATATATATTTAATGGACTACTATGCAGTTATCAAAAAACCCAAAATCTTGCCATTTGCAACAACATGGATGGAACTAGAGGGTATTATGCTAAGCAAAATAAGTCAATCAGAGAAAGACAACTATCATATGATCTCTCTGATAAGAGGAATTTGAGAGGCAGGGCGGAGGGTCATGGGGGAAAGGGAGGGGAAAATGAAACAAGATGGGACTGGGGAGGGAGACAAACCATAAAAGACTCTTAAGTTTCAGGAAACAAACTGAGGGCTGCTGGAGGGAAGGAGCGTGGGAGGGACAGTATGGTGACTGGGTGATGGACATTGGGGAGGGTATGTGCTATGATGAGTGCTATGAATTGTGTAAGAGGGATGAATTACAGACCTGTACCCCTGAAACAAATACATTAAATGTTAATTAAAAAAAAAAAAAATCACCTACAGGAGGGGTGCCTGGGTGGCTCAGTTGCTTAAGAGTCTGACTCCTGATTTCATTTCAAGTCATGATCTCAGGTTTGTGAGGTTGAGACCTGTGTCAGGCTCTGTGCTGGATATGGAACCTGCCTAAGATTCTCTCTGTCTCACTCCCTTTCCCTTCCCTCCCTTTCTAAAAATATGTAAATGTTTTTAGTATTTTTTTTAAATCTAAAAGTCACATACAGGAGAAAGATACAAAAAAAAATTTGAGTCATTTGAGTAGGAGAAAAAAATTAGACTGACACATTTTGTCAAACATGGTATGTAGTAAAATAAAAAGTGTAATTCTTTAGTATACTGCATTTACTTTATAAGATAAGTAAAATGTAAAGATAAATAGTAAAAACCACATATCTGTCGTTCTTTCTAAAGAAAAGAAATAGGTATACATGTAAATTTCTACTTATCTTTAAAATTTTACAAAGAATAAACAAATAAAATGTACATATTATATGTATAGATAATATATATGTTTAATTTATATCTATACTTAATGCATATATAAAATGTATTTAAATATACGGTATACATTGTTTGGAGGCAAAGAGATTTCTAAAATACTTGGTCATGCGTGAGTAAGCATGTGTCTGTGAATGAACACTCTCATTCCCATACATTCACCAAGAGCTAAACTGATAATACTATTCAAAACAGCAGGGTATTTTCTAAATAAGAAACTTTCTAAAAAGAAAGGAGGAGAATAAGTAAGTCATATCTCACATTTATCAAAAAAATTAATTCTAATACAGGATTTTTGAAAAATACAAAGAAGATACAGAATGCTATGAAATGAACTGATCAAAAGGAAAATGCTAATTTTCCATGGCTTATTTCCTAGTCCCTAAGCCTTTTTGTCTGGGTTCCTTAAGCATCTGCTAAATCAAACTGCCCCATTCATAGAGTCGTTCTTTGCTTTCAGACAGTTTGCAACTGGGACAGCACATTAGCAAACCCCAAGTCTGCCAAAAGTTGTATCTCAGACTAATGTATTTAGCCGAGAGGGTAAGGGAAGAACGAGGAGCTCATGTCTCAGATTCTCTTTTCTTCAGTTTCATTCAACTTTCCATGCAGAATCTGATGCCTCCTATTCTTGAGCTGCTCATCCATTATGTACTATACAAACTACATAACATTCTAATTTCAACCAGCCTTCCAGAACCTACAGCTGTTTTGAACCTCAAGGAATTGTGTTGGTGACTAATAGTGTCTTTTTTTTTTTTTTTTTTTTTTTTTTTGCTTAACTGTTAAATTAACTGTCTGCACTCTAAGACCTTTTGTTTTTGTAACTGAATACAGAGAGCTAAAAAGAAATGGGTCTGGAATTAGTGGTGCAAACAGATTTCTAAACCGGCATCACCAAAATTCAGACACTACATACTTCTTTAAGTTTTCCCTGACTTTTCAAGTAGCATCAAGAATAAATTCTGCCATGCTCATATACAGTGCTGAAAATAGCTCGGATAATATCTGATCCATAGATGGTCCTCAATAAACTTTTGTTGACAAAGAGATTCTCTGCAGCTACTTGGATAGATGTACTAGATATTTTCAAAAGAGTAAAAACTTGATAGAAAGGTTACTAATATTGGCACAGATATAGGGGGTCTGTATGCACAGTAAAAACGGGTCTTGAGGCAGCATGAGAAAAGAAATCACAGAGCCAAAATGGGAACAGAAAAATTCTCCAAAACTCAAAATCAACAATTAAACTCATCTCATATCACTGCAATAACTACAAGAATGCCAGGATGCCTAGGCCTCCATGAAACTAAAAGCAACTGTGTAAAATCTTTGCTTTATTTCACTTGGGTTCATAATTTGGTTCTCATGTCACTTGTGCCTATGCAAGACTGGAGACACACAGAAGGGAGAACTGAAAACTGATATACCTTAAACATATGTTATGAATTTAAATATTTGTGCTCCCCCAGAATTCACACATCCCCTGGGTAATGGCACAAGGAGATAACTGGGTCATGAGGCCAGACCCCCATGATGCAAATGATGCCCTTATATGAAGAGACGCCAAAGAGCTTGTTTCCTGTCTCTCTCCACTATGGGAGGACACAGCAATAAGACATCAGTCTGCAAACCAGGAAGAGAGCTCTCAAGAGAGCTCTCACCAGACACTCCTCATGCCAGCACCCCGATCTCGGACTTACCAGCCTCCCGCACTGTGAGAAATAAAGGTCTGTTGTGCAAGTCACCAGCCTATGGTATTCTTTTTAGCAACCTGAACTAAGACAATATACATCAATGACAGTGCTCTGAATACAGAGGACAAGGACAGCAGAAAAGGCAAAGCACAGCGTTGATGCCAAAAATAAAAACAAAAACTCCATTAAATTCTGAAATTCCTCATAACAAGTTATTTTCTCCCAGGGATTCTTGAAAACTGCTAAGTTTGGGAAATGCTGCCCTCAATGCAAACTGGTGAAATTAGTTATGCACTTTCATGTATTATTAGGCCTTATCTTAAAACATTATGACCTCTTTTTTATAAGGCCAAATGTATACCTTTTTAAAAAAATTTCTAAATATATTTTCACATGTGTTCTGATAGCAGCATTCTAGTCCCTTTAATTTCTTGCTCAACATGGCCAGGGCCACGGACTCCACCACATGCTCAACTCCACTTCACAGATGTGGATGCCCCATCTGGCCACTCATGTCACAAAAGCATCCCACAAGCCACAGGGGAAGCAGACACCACTGTGTTCAAGGCCATGTTCTCTTCACCCATCACTCCAAGAGAAATTCAGGGGTCCTCCAAGATGGGTTATCCTTGTAGACAGAAGTATGCATCACTTCATACCTTCCCCATTTTGAGGTAACACAAATTACCAATAAAAAAATAACAAAAGATGAAGAGGGGGACTGCATAGCTCAGTCATTAAGCATCTGCCTTCGGCTCAGGTCATGATCCCAGGATCCTGGGACTGAGCCTCGCATCGAGTTCCCTGCTCAACGGGAAAGCTGTTTCTCCCTCTCCTACTCCCCCTGGCTTGTATTCCCTCTCTCACAGACTCTCGGTCAAATAAATAAATAAAGTCTTTTAAAAAAAACCAAACTAACAAACAAAAAAAGATGAAGAACAGAATCTCCTAACATTAAGTGGCATAACCTTTGGAAACAATGGCAAAATGTCTTCTTGTGGGTACACATGTTACAAAGAGGTATCCTCTACATACTGATAAATCTTCTATCTCCATAATAGGTCACCTTCTAGACTCCTCTACTTGGAGTCCTCAAAAAATATACAAATGGTACAAGCATGAGCAATGTCCCAGGTGAAAACATACCAAAAAAGACAAGAGTTTTCAGAATGAAAGGGCCTACCCCATCAAGCACCAAGCAAAGTAGGAAACAGTTCTGTGGAATTCAAAACACTAAGAAGATTAATAAAAAAAAAAAAAAAAAAAGCTCTCAGGGTTAACAAGCAAGTTACCTAAAAAAGTAAATAATGTCTTTCCCCTAAAATTTCTCATCAGCAACTGTGCTATAGAACAATACCCTCCAAATTCTGAAGAAAAAATGTATTTACTTTTATTTTTAGGGGGGGGGAGGGAGAGAGAGAAGGAGAGAGAGAGTCTCAAGCAGGCTCCACACCCAGTGCACAGTCCAACGCAGAGCTCAATCCCACAATCCTGAGATCACGGCCTAGGCCAAAATTGAGAGTCAGACGCTTAACCAACTGAACCATCCAGGCACCCTGAAAAAATCATTTTAATCTAAAAATTTCTACCAAGCCAAACTATCAATGTGAGTTTGAAGTTTTGTTTTTAGCTTTTCAAAGACTCAAAAAGTTTACTTTACATCTTCCTTTTCTGCACATGTATTTGAGGAAGACATTACAACAAAAACCACACACAATCCAAGAAAGAAAAAGCAAGAGATAAGAAAATTCGGGAGCTCAGTAGAAACCATTCCAAGTAGCAGGTGTGAAGCAAGCATAGAAAGCAGTTAGTACGGCTAACTCACCATCCAACATGTATAAGAAAACTGGAAGCTAGAATGTGGTGAGGATGGCATATAGAAAGGGAGCAGTCAGAAACACTACAGAAAGCAGTAAAAACCATAAAACAAAGTCTAGGCAAAAATATGAGACCAATTTAAATGTGCAGGATTCGAAAAATTAATTGAATATGAGACTTCATTTGCTACATATTTCGGTTAGTGAAATATGTGGAGATAAAGATTATAAACTCTTTATCAACCCATTCACACTACTTGAATTTCTATTAAATTTATTTACATAACCAAAATTTGATATGCATCCTTTATTGCTTTCTAATTTTCAGAATCAACCAATAACAAACGCATGGAAAACAAAACCACACTATCATAAGTGCAGATTCTTTTAAATTTTGGCAATAAAAATAATGTTTTGGTTAATAAAAGGTAAGAGATAAGAAAGACAAAGTGGAAGAATATGTTATAGGGCCCTAACTTCTTTTTATTTTTTTAAAAGATTTTATTTATTTATTTGACAGAGATCACAAGTAGGCAGAGAGGCAGGCGGGGGGGGGGGGGGGCGGGGGGGGGGGGGGGGGGGTGGTTAGCAGGCTCCTGCTGAGCAGAGATCCCGATGCGGAGCTTGATCCCAGAACCCTGGAATCATGACCTGAGCTGAAGGCAGAGGCTTTGACGCACTGAGCCACCCAGGCACTCCCCTAACTTCTTTTTATTAAGTAGATGAGAATCCAGAGATTCTATCTATAGTTAATAGACAAACAGATTTTTTTAGTATGTTATTTTAAAAATCTACACAATTTTTCTCATATTGCTTTATTTCTGAAATGCCTCCCCTGCAGTATCCATCATGAAAAACAGTATTTATCCTATAAATCCCATTCCTATATTTTCCTAAATCAACTCAAAAGAATGGTGGATCTCTTTCTCCTTCTCTCTCTCAATCTCTCCCCTACCTGCCCTCCTCCATTAACAATCTGTGTTACTCCATTTTGTCATCTGTTATTTTCTGACCTGCATTTCAAGTCAGTATACTTTTATTAAAGTATTAACTTTAGTAGGAACCTTGTTTTCTTCATCCTTATATGGCTTAGGAGCAGACACTTTCTCTCCTTGGATGCCCTCAACAAATTGTAGTAACTAATGGTAGCATCCAAACCATCAATGTGGCAAGATAAGGGTAGTTAACTCTCTCACACAGACAAATACATTTGCAGTTGAATCAAAGTTGAAATTGTTCTAATTACAGTACCTTTACTAGAAAGTGGGCCCCATTCTGAAGGAATGCATCATTTCTTATTGGTAGTTTTGTGGTGACTTGGATTTTTTGTTCTGGAAAAATGAGGTTATTTCTCCTGGACATATTTAAGATGCCATCTTTTGCTCGCAAAGGGTCCACAGCTCCAGCAGGAATATAAAGGGCAGAATAAAGCATCTTTACATCTCCTTTAGTTCCTCCTCCTCTTCTAAAACTCAGGAATAAATATCGTTCACCTGGGCTGCTTTCAATCTTCTGGTTTTCCATAGGAAAAAATGTTATTAGGCCATAAACATCATCACTATCCTGAATGTAGAACAAAAGCTGCAGATAAGGAAATAAAATATTAATGTATTAATGTGTAGAATTCTCACATCTGAGAAGACCAAACTATTGATTTTCTAAGCTATTCTGATTTTGAATAGTTATTTACACATCATGTCTAAAGATGATCACTTTTTACATGTAATAAATTAAAAGATGAATCAAAAACCAATCTGGCAACTTTCCTAATTTATTGTTTGTGGAATTTCTTAGAAGAGTACATTTTTCATTTACGGAAAAGACCATCTTGAGTAATGGAAACATACATCATTTCTAAAAACAAGTGTTCTTCCTGTTGCACCCACCTAGACATAAAAGTAATACATGTGATCAAATTATTTGGCTCTTCAGTAACACAGAAACATTCACACAAGTAAAGCAGAACAACTGATCTACCTCTGCTGGTTCGCTCACTTCTGCACCTCCTCGTACTGTATGAGGCAGAATCCGAAGTAGATAAGCTTCTGCTTCTTCTGGAAGATCATCATTAACAATAGTAAGAGGAATTGATGCCAACATCTGCCCTTGTGCAAAATGGAGAACTCCGGAACTTGGTCTGATATCTGCTGTTACTGGTGAGGGATCACTGCTATTCCGTGTCAGTTCCCAGTTCACAGAAATATTCCCATGGGTGCCACCATTTCTAACCACTGTAATTTCTTCAAATCTAGAATTTTATAATAAATACATATGGTCACATATTATACTTGTTTCCCTTAGCGGGGCTTTTTCTTTTTCTTTTTAAGATTTCATTTATTTATTTGACAGAGAGAGAGATCACAAGTAGGCAGAGAGGCAGAGAAAGAGGGGGAAGCAGGCTCAGCAGATGGGGGGGCTCGATCCCAGGACCCTGAGATCATGATCTGAGTTGAAGAAAAAGGCTTAACACACTGTGCCGCCCAGGTGTCCCCCCTTAGCTAGGCTTTTTTCAACGTCAAACTGGCCATCAGATTTTGGTAAAAGCAGAATCCATATCATAGAGAACGAATGGCTGTTTTTAATATGAAGGGGTAGATACCTAAATGTGTCCTGGGAACCTACTGCAGTATGAATTCACTTGCATTTTTATTTATTTATTTATTTATTTATTTTTAAAGATTTTATTTATTTATTTGACAGAGATCATAGGTAGGCAGAGAGGCAGGCAGAGGCAGAGAGAGGCAGGCACCCCACTGAGAAAGGAGCCCGATGAGGGACTCTATCCCAGGGACCTGGGATCATGACCTGAGCCGAAGACAGCTGCTTAACCAACTGAACCACCCAGGCATCCCTCACTTGCATATTTAAATCACTCTGAAAATAAGAGAGAAAACAGCAAAACCACGGTGGAAGAAGTGACACAGTTCGACACTATGTCCAATGGCACAAGTACTGAATCACGGAATAATATATTAAAATAATCGTAGTAACAGGTTTAAAATAAGCCATACCTTGATGTTGTATCTTCATCAATTACAACTGTCCTTTCAAACAAGATACTGTTGAATGACAGGACTCCATAAGGTTTGTCATTTGGCTTAATGGTGATTTGCACAATAGAAGGGGGTAATAGCACAGCATCTCCCTGCAAGGTATCTTTTAGTAATACAACATGAAATGATTCTGCAATCTCTGGAATGGTGTCATCAACTATCTGAAATTTCAGGTGTGATTCATGAGTAAAAGGTGGAAAAAAAATAGTTGGCATTGGCTGAAGATCAATGAAGTCTAAATTTTCCTGGGCATGTGCTGTTGAATTCCCAGTTATAATAACGTAACTGATTGAAACCTCATATTCGTCAGATCCAATCAGATGCCCATTGTCATCTTTTCCACGAACCACTGGAATTAGGAGTATGTGGTCTTCCTCAGGGACCAAATAAATATTCTGAACGAATCTCACGGGACTATCATTTTTCTTAATGATTATTTCAACTGAGCTCCTAGAGGTGTTGATCTCAGCTCCTCCTTCTACACTTTTCAGTTGAATCAAAAATATTTCATCATTTTCTGGTACCTGTCAATAAATATAAACAACAGCAAAAATATCAATAGCCAAAACATCTGCAAAGAAACCAGAGTATACAAAGTTGCTATGCTTCAGTACAAAGAAACAAAAACATGTTAACTGAAGGGAGTAGAAAAGCTTGTTTAAAATCTACATATTAGGGGCGCCTGGGTGGCTCAGTGGGTTAAGCCACTGCCTTCGGCTCAGGTCATGATCTCAGGGTCCTGGGATCGAGTCCCGCATCGGGCTCTCTGCTCAGCAGGGAGCCTGCTTCCCTATCTCTCTCTGCCTGCCTCTCTGACTACTTGTGATTTCTCTCTGTCAAATAAATAAACAAAATCTTTAAAAAAAATAAAAATTAAAAAAAAAAAAATAAAAAAAAAAATCTACATGTTAATATATCTTCCAAAGTTACATAACATAATATATTTTAGACAGGGAAGGAAAAGTTTATAAAGCAATAGCATGGACAGGTATGAAAATATAGGTATAATGTCTTCCAACCTTGATCAATCTTTAACAGTAATGATTTGACAGTAAGACTAGGAATAAAATTTTACTAGTTTTATCAAACTGGTAGAGTCAGAAGTAGCATGATAGTAATCTAATAATAATATGTAAGAATATCTAAGAATCTGGGATAACATTATAGACATATAATATCTAAGAATATGGAAAACTTTAAACATCACATGCAAATAGTTTTCAACATGTGAATTATTCTTGCTTTTCTCTAAATGATTTCCAATTCAAGAAGTAAACATATACCAATCATACGATTTCCAAAATACACATCATGCCTCTGGAGAACAAGCTATAAGAGTCACTCTCAGGGAAATGTTGACCTTGTTAGAGTGAAACTTTTTTTTTTTTTTTGGCAGCTGCACAGAAATCTTAGGGATAATCTTCACTATGCTGTTTAGATAAATTCTGTTTTATGAATAAAAGGGAAGAAAGAAATCTTTTTACTTCCATCAACAGCAATACAAAAGGTAAGGCTAGTTATCTAAAAAAAAAAATGCTGTGATTTGATTGGTGATCTTTTTACTGCCCAATTTTACTGAGGAATAATTGACAAATATAACTAACATATTTTAAATGTATACATGATAGTTTGATACACATATACATTTTGGAATAACTGCAGAGATCCAGAGAATTAACACAATCATCACCTCACACAGGGATTCTTTTTGTGTGAGTGACTGAACACTTATGCTCTACTCTCAGCAACTTTCAAGTATACAGTACTGTATTATTAACAGCGGGCACCATGATGTACATTAGATGCTCAGAGGGTGATCTTTTAAGTTTCTAAGTAAAATGAATAATTAATCATTGCCCCAAATTATAACCTTTTCAAGGATCTAAAAACAAAAGGTTTTTACTAGCTTAAAGAACCAGAAGAACTAGAGTCATCAATGCTACCTATTATTTCATTTTTTTCAAGAGAAACAATTTCTTTTTTTTTTTAAAGATTTTATTTATTTATTCGACAGACAGAGATCACAGGTAGGCAGAGAGGCAGGCAGAGAAAGAGGAAGGGAAGCAGGCTCCCTGCTGAGCAGAGAGCCAGATGCGGGGCTCAATCCCAGAACCCTGAGATCATGACCTGAGCCAAAGGCAGAGGCTTTAACCCACTGAGCCACCCAGGCGCCCCCAAGAGAAACAATTTCTAATGTCTTCTAAATCATTTTTCTTCTCTTGAGTTTTTTTGTGATGTGATTTCATGATTTTTTTTTTTTTTTGTAGCAAGGTAAGGGATAAAATTCCCAGCTATTTCATTCTCTGTTTCTGACAATATTAAGATTGTTTTATTAAAAGTTACATTTTCTCTTATTTAGCTCACAAGAGATATCCTTGCACATTATTGTTCAAATCCCTTCCCTTCTTAGTTGAGTTAGCTGTGTCACATATCTCAATCCTTGGTAACTTCAATATGAAATGTAAAAATTAAAACTAAAGTCTTCCCATGAATGTGAACATTTAAAATATCCAAACAAAAGAATATCAATTACAGTAGAATCTTCTTTGTTTCCATAGTAAAATACTTATGCTGTGTAGGTAGTACTGTAACTGTTCAAAACTAAAATCACCAACAAAAATCAATCACCAGGGTTTACAAAATGCTTAAGTTTTTGTAATACATGTGGTTGCCGGTTATATTCAGGTTTATCAGCTTTTAGATATACAATTTTATGTGAGATAAATTAGGTAAATATTAATCAGATATACTCCAAAATGGCTTTTGTATCTAAAGTATACACTAACTAGTTAGTACAATACACTAACCCTACATAGGACTATGTTCTTGAGTAATTTCAAATAGTGAACACAGTTTAATGCTTGACATAATGTACTCCAACATGTCTTTACTACAGGCAGAGTCCCTGTCCCATTGAAGCATTTAACAGTAGTATCTCACCTCATCATCGAGTACTGTCAAATTATAAACGACTATAGCTCTGCCAGGGGGAAAGGTGATATTTCCTTTAACTGGGCTCAAATCTTCCTCAGGTGAATTTGGGCCACCCTCTACCTGCAAAGAAACACACAGTGTCATTGATAAACACAAAATATTTCACAAGAGTAAGAAAGCATTACTATGATTCAGACCGACAAAAATCAAAAATCCACTTAAAAATGTTTTGAGAGAAGAATTATAGAAAACCGTACATAAGTCTGCCCTTCTAATTAATAGTCCAGGAGTATAATACAGTTATAGATGTTGACTACAATCACATTAAACTACATGGTTTCTAAGCACTTTTTCTTTTTTTCTCAGGCATTAAAGTAAATCTGAGAAAAAAAAAAAACATAGATTTTCTTGACAGGTACGTATTCAAAATTGTTAAATTCTCTTAAGTAACAGAATCAAATGGCAGTACCAGCACTGACTGTATAACGTTGAGCAAGATATTAAATAACCCCAAGGGATACCTGGGTGGTTTAGTCACTTAAGCTTCTGCCTTTGGCTCAGGTCATGATCTCAGGATCCTGGGATTCAGTCCTGCACTGGGCTCCTTGCTCAGTGAGGAATCTGCTTCTCCCTCACCCTCAGCCTGCCACTGTCACCACCCCCTATCCCCGACCTGTGTGCGGGCATGCGCGCTCTCTCTCTCTCATCTTTAAAATAGGCATAATACTATCCACTTCACAGGCTAGATGTGAAGACGTAATAAGACCATTCTTTTTGAAAAGTGCTTATTAAGTACTCTGTGCCTGATCTCTGTTACATGCTAAGGATATAGCAGTGAATAGGCAAACTCCCTACCCGAAAGAACCTACATTTAATGAAAGGAAAAAATGATAAATAAAGGTATATTTTTCAGACAATGGTAAGTATTATGGAGAAGAAATTAAGAAGGGCACAAGGGAGACAAAGTTCTGGGAAGAGATGTGGTTCTTATATGTAGTGAGAATCAATGTAAGGCACTTAGAACAGTAAATGGCAACATTAAGTGCTCAGCAAATACTAGTTGTAATTATTTCAACAAAACAAAGGCTCAAGACTCAAGAAAGTAACTTCAGACATCCAGAAAGCAACGTTCAAAATTTGCAATTTTGCCTTATCCTTTCTACAACCAATTCTTTTCCCAATTTTTCCCACATTTGTTATTAGATACATTTTCAAAAATGTACTATCTACAACTACTGCATATTAAATTAGTGCTACTATGTTGTTCACACATTATTCTCTTATGGCATTTTATTTTTTGATGTAATTAACATAACCATCATATATTGCAGAGCACAAGAAGAACTCTACTATGTTTCAGAATTAGGTTATATAAATCCAACTATCCATTTTATTGATATTGCTATTAATAGTTAAAATAGAAACTGGTAAGATAGAAATTAATGCTGTAATATTTGAAAACAGCATAAGAACATGTTCTAGATATTATAAGGCACAAAAATTAGTTGAAGATTTGAATATGTATCTCATAAAATAGC
Source organism: Mustela putorius furo (assembly GCF_011764305.1). Classification (NCBI taxonomy): domain Eukaryota; kingdom Metazoa; phylum Chordata; class Mammalia; order Carnivora; family Mustelidae; genus Mustela; species Mustela putorius. The sequence continues at coordinate 13,063,716 of NW_025422471.1, forward strand.
AATATGGTGACGCATTGGTGTGCCTGTGGTCAGTAAGCAATCGAATGGAATGGTGACAGGTAGCACCCTAAGAAACCTGTCTCACCCTTAGCCTATCTGAGTCAAGTCAAATGCTGTAACACCTATGGACCACCATGGTGGAGTCTGACTGCTCTTAACAGCATCCATTAAAAATATTTTTTTTAATGGGGAAAACGTAAAATGGGGGAAGACTAAACATCAAATAATCAAATAATTTTACATAAGCCTAAGTAACCCATGGGTATTTTTAAAATTTACATCCTTGAAAAGGTTTATCATAAAGGTTTAATGAATTTTTTAGAATTAACATTGTTATTATTTTGTGGTTTATTATTACCAACTAGTATATAAAATGATACATTGTGTTTCATGGTAGCATAGTACATGCAAGCAACAACAACAAAAATCTTTTATTAACTATGAAATCTATCAGATAATAAAAGTATTTACTATTATTTCAGTTTGTTAAGGGTCATGCTTATTATAGAAAGGACCTTGACTTATAACTTAATTATATGTATATATATATATATATAACATATATATATAATAACTTAATTTATAAGTTAAAAGTTACAGCCACCTGATGTGAACTCTGATGTTTAAAGTGATTTCAGACTAAACTTACCTCAAAAGTCACAGTAACCATTCCATAAGTTCCTTTTTCTCTGATGAGAGTAAGAGGCACAGATTCATTTCTGCCCCTGGGCTCACTCACTGTGATTGAAAAAGGCTAGTGGAAACAGCAAAGACAGGCACTTATATCAGCCAGAGGTAGAGGTGGTACAAACTGTTAACCTTAGAAATACTAAATTTACATAGACAAATTAATCCACATCATACCCTAAGAATGTGATATGCCCTAGCATTAATTAGCTGTAGTTAATAAAAATGCTTGAAAAGTTAAAAATAATAGTGTAAAGGGAACATAAAACCTGGTCAAGCAAAAGATGCAAGTTCTTGTCCTGATTCTACCATCAGCTAGCTATTCTGCTGAAAGATCTTAAAGGTTATTTAGTGAAAGATGAGAAACTCAAATGCTCACAGGGACCCGGGATGTAAAAAAACCAAGCTGCATCTCCCCCTGAGAGTAGCTGATTGTGACCATCCAGGGGCAGCACCACCAACAGGCCTTACTCCTAACCACTATGCCCTTCTCATTGGCCAACCTGCCAGTGAAAAGAAGAGGACTGCTAATGATTTTCAGGACATGACCACTGGGGGAAAGAAGCCAGGGCTTCAAATGTTGAAACACGCTGGCTTGGGTGCCTGAAACCGGGCCTAGAAGAGGAGGAAGCGGGAAGCAGCCAGGTGCATGCTTTCTAGGGCAGTAGTGCCCATCTCTCCTGGTAACCCCAAGCCTCAGTGTCCCCATCCATAAACGGGGATCAGAATATCTGTCCCAAAGACATCAAATATCACCAGTGCTCTCTTCATCATCAACAAAATCATTATCCAGGCCAGGAACTGAAGCCAGCCTATTTAGCAACTACTGTGACCTCAACAGTTTACTTTGTTTCATTTTAACCTTATGGGGCAGGGAGCCCCCTGGCAGCACAGCAACCACAACTGTCAGGGACCTGCCACCAATGCTAGAGACTGGGATTCATTCCCAGAGGTTAAGAGGTACTATGTCAAGAAAAAAGGGGGGTGAGGAGGGAAGGAAGGAGGTAGGGAGGGAGAAAGGAGGGAGGGAGAAAAGAAACCTTTAAACAAGTCAGTATGAGGTCGGGGATGATAAATTGGGAGTGAATATAAAAGAAAGTAAGGAGAAAAATTAAGCAATTAAGAGAGCCTGCTTCATAATTAACTAGTAATTCCCTTTCATTTAAATAGAACTGACTGATTAATTAATTTAATTAATTTTGTAAATGACAATATAATGGAGGTCACAAAATGTCTACTATATTGACATTATCCACATCTTTTTTTAATAAAGATACTGCAATTAAAAGATCATATTTATCTATAGCTTGCCTTGTTACAGAGATAATTTAAGGTAAGAAAATGACATACAATGCACCAATTGTAGCAGCAATCTAAATTGGAAAATAAATAAAAAGCTGCGGAGTATCATCATCTTTTAGTAATGATAATTAGTAACATGATTCAAAAAGCCTCAGTATCAGGAAGGTCCTTGTAGTCTAAATCTTAGTGGCAAAATCCAATTGTATCCAAGATAAATTTTGTTTTAAGAGGTGGAAACACAGGCACCTGGGTGGTTCAGCTGTTAAGCATCTGCCCTCAGCTCAGATCATGATCCCAGGGTCCTGGGATGGAGCCCCACATCAGGCTCCCTGCCCAACAGGAAGCCTGCTTCTCCCTCTCTCACTCCCCCTGCTTGCATTCCATCTCTTGCTGTCTCTCTCTCTCTCTCTCTCGATCTCTCTCTCTCTGTCAAATAAATAAATAAATAAAATCATTTTTTAAAAAATGGCTGCATCATTTAAAAAAAAAATAAGAGCTGGAAACAATTTCTCTCAAGGGGGAACCTGTCTTGTGTACTTCTTTCTAAAGATAAAACTCTCTGAACAGAGGACACACAAGAATTCAGTGATCGAGAGAAAAGAATGAACTGCTGAGCAAAACTGAGGAGATGATGAGGAGTTTTAACCTTTAAGAAATATGAGTAAGTGGGAAAAAAAATCTCAGGATAGGGACTGACAACAGAATTTTTAAGAACTATCATGTCTTCATTCTATTCAATTCTGAGTTGACGATAGGTTTTTCCAGTACTCTTCCAGTAAATTTTTCTCATCTCCAACCTTCAGAGAAGGAGGACAAACAGTATTTTCTTTCAGTGGCAACTGAGAAAATCAAGCAAAAGGAACTAGATTACAACATCTGCTACAGCCTAAATGTTTGTGCCCCTCCTCCCCCCACCCCAAAGTCATGTTCAAATCCTGGGCAGTGGGGCCTTTAGGAGATGATTAGGTCACAAGGGCAAAGCTATTCTGAATGGGACTAGTGCCCTTATCAGAGAGACCTCCCACAGCTCCTCTGCCCCCTCCTGCCCTTTGAAAGCAGCACACTAAGACATCTAGGAAGCAGGCCTTCACCAGACACGGATCTCAGATGTCCCTGCCTCCAGAACTGGGAGAAATTGTTCCTTTTGTTTTTAAGACACCAGTCTACAGAATTCTGTCACAGCAGACAGAACAGACTAAGACAACATCCAAGTTAGAGACCAGCAAAGGAGGCAACGAATGAGTCAGATGGGAATGATCAGCAGATTAGGACAAGAGATGGCCATGATCCCACAGGCCTCCTCAAGCTGAAGAAATCTTAGGTAGAACAAATGAACAGTCTACAAAATGTGGGACATGAATGAAGTTCAAGAAAATTTTATTTAAATATCAAATGGTAGGATGCTACCAGGTAACATCATGAAAAATAACAAAAAAAAAATTAATAACTATTATCTAGCAACCACAAGATTAATCAAATTGCAACCATACCATATTAAATGAAATAATTCCAAATGCATTGTCATTTGATAATATTGTCACAGTCACAGTCCTTGGCCATCCAAGTTTGACATTTGCTGAAGGTTTCTAAAATAAAAGCCCAAGAATAAGTTAATAAAATTAAAAATAAAAGGAACAGTGAAACATTCTAATAGTTTCTGTCTTTGCATAATTGTTCAGAATATGAATAAAAATACACTTTTAATGCAGATTAAGAAAATATATTCAAACTAAGTCAACCTGGTAAAGAAGTCCCAAATAAACTTTTTAAAAAACCACTAATCACTGGCTATCAAAATATCAATCACTATAATGATAAGTAATCACTGGCTAGTAATGCCATATTATAATTAATGCCATTACTAATGTAACAGAGAATTAAGTAAGCAGTGTGAAATTCTATTCAAATATGACTTTTTTTCTTATACTACAGAAGGTGCTGAAGCTTAACAGTTATTTTTTTCTGTAAGTCACAGAGCCAGATTAAAGATGAAATATTAAAACATCTTTTCTAATCAATAAGGGAAGAGTTTCCTACAACATTTCTATTGATATTCAACAGCAGCATAAAGGAATATGCAAAAAAGTAATATACAAAAGCAAAAGAGAACTATTTCAAGCATCATTTTCACAAAAATTTTACTCATACTGACCTAATGATTCTAAAAATAATTCGCAATGCCCCTCAGAAAAATTAACTAGAACAGTGTTAGCAGTCATTACCTCAACCTAATAGATCAAGCCATAAAGGACAATTAAACCTTGGGCTATTCAAGCATTTTTCCCAGGGGCAGTCCAAAATAATTCTAAGGCGCAGGGACCTCCCACTTCCACGCCTGCTTTTTGTATCCTTCTCCTTTGAACTTAGAAGTTTAGGTCATTCTTTGTGCATCTGGTAGCGGCGGAGGGATAAAAGAGAAAAGGGCCAAATGGAAGACCGGTTTTCTTGAGCATCTGTCATGGCAATTCCTAAATAAGCTGAATGGATCCAAAAACTAACTGTAGAATCTTCTAAACAAGATTGTCTGAGGAATAATAACCACAATAATAAGATTGTCTGTGAAACTGCCGAAAAGGTTGTCAGTTCTGAGTTCTATGAAAACCACCTCCAGTCTCTAGATGGGCTTTACCTCTACAGAAACAGATTTTCATGCGCTGTAAGGTTTCTCTGAGTTTAAGGGGCAAAAGGACTTACCTGTAATGTTAAGTGAAAAATAAAAGTTTCATCAGGCTCTGGTAAGTCATCATCGCATACTGCTATGTATACTGTCCGATTTGTTTCTCCAACAGGTATAAATGCTGCAGCATATGTGTCAAAAAAGTCACCGGTGTCATCTCCATACAGCTATCAATTGCAAAATATAGGTATTTCTTACAACAGTGTTAGGATAGGCATAACTGATGCTAACTGGAGTAATCAACAGAAAAAAACAGGAATCATCAACTCAAGCTGATGTTTATAGACAGGATATACCAAAAACAAAACAAATATTTAACAACTGACAAAAATCACTGTCAAAAAAAATTATTAAAAATGAGTCTAAGCATGGGGCGCCTGGGTGGCTCAGTGGGTTAAAGCCTCTGCCTTCAGCTCAGGTCATGATCCCAGGGTCCTGGAATCAAGCCCCACATCGGGCTCTCTGCTCAGCGGGGAGACTGCTTCCCTTCCTCTCTCTCTGCCTGCCTCTCTGCCTACTTGTCATCTCTGTCAAATGAATAAATAAAATCTTTTAAAAAAAGTAATAAAATAAAAAAAATGAGTCAAAGCAAAAACATTTGCTTATACTCTGGAATGTAAAGGAATCATTACACAGAAAAGTAATAATTATATATGAAAGTAAGGATGTGAATATTTTTTCTATACCTCTTTATTGACGTGAAGTGGATTACAGCAAACTTGACAAGAAAACAAACTGTAGCTACAACAAGAAATAAATAGGAAATAAAAAGGAATAGGAAATAAAGCAGGAACTAGCCTGCCAAATTGTATCAGGAAAATCAGTAATTTTTACCTTTTTGGTTTCAAAGAAATGCTTTTTTCCAAAACTCTCAACTGAAGTTTTATTTAAATTCTCCCCCACAACTCCAATAAAGACCTAATTCCTTTAGTCATCATAAACTTTTCCTTAACTTTTTAAGACTTCATTCTGTAACAGCAACACTGCTAATAAGATTTTCAAGAAAGCAGTAATTATGAAATTATAAATGAGCAACTTCTGGTGCAAAGCTATATGAGTTTTCTTTTGCCAAAGAACTCAAAAATGAACAACTTAGCTACTGGAAAAAATACTATGATTTAGTACAAACATGTATAGGAAAATTATAGTCAATTTCTAGTTTTCTTTTATAAAAATAAAGTTTAAATACTTGAGATTAACTTGTTGAGGGTATTGAAAAACTTGTGCTCCTTATAACATAAAAAGTGGCACAGCCTTTTAGAAAGCATTATCAAGAGCCATTGAAACAAAGAGAAAAACACAGCAATCCAGTCCAAAAAATCACTTAACAACCCAAAATGTGTAAAAATTTATACATATGTAAACATTTTCATCAAAGCAGCATTTATAGCAGCAAAAATTGGAAGGAACTTCATTGAAAAACAGGTGAGAAATGATTGAGAAATGATGATGCCACCATCGAGAGAAGCTGCGAAAATGAAAGGGCAATCCCAAAACATCCCTATGATACAATCAAAATTATGCATAAAAGATGATCAAGTATAATGTATACTCAAGTCCAAATCAATTCAGTAAATATATTCACAGGTCATAAATTAAAAACTCAAAGCAATGCACAAAATTATAAAACTACGTTTATTTCATAAGCAATTTTTCTTCTTTATCTCTTTTTACGATGTTTCACAATGTGGTAATTTAATCTCCTTCAAAACTTATTTTGTAAAAAAAAATTTCAGGCACTCTGGGTCTCAAATAGAGCAACATCCTTAGTGGTCATATGACATTATTTTTTTTTTAATTTAATTTAATTTTTTTCAGTGTTCCAAAATTCATTGTTTTGCACCACACCCAGTGCTCCATGCAATATGTGCCCTCCTTAATACCCACCACCAGGCTCACGCATCCACCCACCCCCCTCCCCTCCAAAACCCTCAGTTTGTTTCTCAGAGTCCATAGACTCTCATGGTTTGTCTCCCCCTCCGATTTCCCCCCACTGATTAAACATAGACACAAATAGGCACACAATCAACCTAATAACTAAAGTGTGTATAAGATAACTTGATAAACAGTTTAACAAATCCTGCCTAACTTCTACTTAAGTTAATGAATTTCATTTCTCCCAAGCTCTCTGACAAAATTCATTTCTAATTTGTCATTTTTCAGCTTTTACATATTTTATGTATTTTCCCTAAGCCACCTGAAATAAATATCTGAGCAGAGACAACCTGTAACCAAATTACTAAAAGTAAAATTTTCTTCTACTTAGAAATAGTTACTGATGTCTTTGGTTTTTATTTGTTTTCACATTAAATATATGAACATTTTAAAATAATCAGCCTATAACTTTACAATAGTATTATTGTCAAGTGCATATGCTACCTTGGAGCGCTGTGTAAACTCTATAAGAAAAATGAATGGAATAGTGTAACTGCAAGTCATTTATCATAATGAAATAACTCAGAATCTCAAACAGTTAAGAAAATACTATCACTGAAACTAAGAAATTTCATATCACCTATTTCACTAAGAATAGAACTACATCATTTCTTACCGATACAATTGCAGTGACATTTGCAGGCTCTCCTATCCTTTCGATGACAAGACGAATAACTGTTGTACTTGTTTCATTAACTACAAATTTTGTTTGTCCGGCAAACCTTATTTCTGTTTCTCCAAACACAAAAGGGATGAATAAAGCTGAGAGGAGATTTACTAGTAAAGATGCAGAGGGCATCCCTATAAGGGGGGGAAAAAAAAAAGCTTTGAATGTATTTTCATTACACTGTTGCTTACAGGTATAAACACAGGATGAAGAGCTAGACAGTCAACAACTAAGACATAAATACATCAAATATTAAGCATCCAACTTAAATACATGATCAAAGAAACAAGTTTAAAAAAATCACAATCTCTTCCGTGGTTCTTTTTTATAATTCATAACTACTTTTTGTTCTTTAACTTATATATCAAGCTAATAGTTATTAGTAGCCTTAAACTTGTTTATTAAATTAGGGTTTTTAAAATTTTTGACCCTAAAACTTATTCTAAGAAAAAACATAAAGCAGTACCTTGGAAAGAGTTAAAGCCCATATTTCCTTACCCCAAATGAAACTGTAAAATGTAAGCTAAAACTAAAAAATTATCAAATGGATCAATAATCTTAATGCGGTTTCTTCATCTTTTTATTTGATGATCACACAAATATGAGAGAACTCTTAAAAGTGGTATGTAAAAGCAGTTGAAGCTAAAACTTTATTGTAAATTGATTTCTTGGTTGTTTCTACGTTTTCCTGAAATTTGTCTCATTTGAGAATGTTTTAAAAAAAAATTTTTAGTTACTGCAAGGAAACGCTAAAGTTTTAAGTTTTTTAGTTATTGTAAAAAATGCTAATATTTTCAACATATATTTCCAGGACTTAAATTTCTTCCATTTAACAAGCTAAAATATTAATATCATTTCTTAGAAAATGTCTATGTTGCTTTAAAAATAAGCAGCATAAACATTTGACAGTATGTATTTCCTTCTCTTCCATAAGTTCTTTTGTTTTCTTCTTACTAGACTGTGTGTGTTTATGAGTCACCAATAGAGTTCCTGCTTTCAGCACTGTGTGATTCAAGTGTTTTCAAAAGCACAACAGTGCAGTGGCCTCTTGAAAGCACTGTTGTTTTGTAATGTAGATGCACCTCTACAAAATGTGAACAACTGATCTCACGGATCATTAAGATTCCAATGGATTATGTGATCAGTCACACGAACATAACAAGTTCATGTGTTTTAAAGGAGAGTTGCATTATGCACTCTATGAGCCAAAATGCTTCCTATTAATCTTTACCTTGGTCACGAAGTAATAAAACTTTCATGCATGTGGTACTTCCACTTGGCTACCCATGGCGTTATATTTAGAAACCACCAAACACACAAGATCTTGATATATCTTAGTTTAAATGCAATTTGCTCAGTCAAGTATATTCAAACAATGCAATCTGAGATTCCTTAAGGATGTCTCCCATATTTATGGCTGCAAAATCCACAAACAGGGATGCAGAGGTCAGACGGAGTCCAGGAAGGGCCAACAGAGACAGAGATTCTGGAGGACCAAGGCATTTTGTACACCTGTGCCTTCTAAGAATGTTCACCCGTCCTGGGGATAAGGGACTTGGGGGAAGAAATAAAACAGCTCTCTCTTCCCTGACTTCTAAGGCAGAAACCCTTACCAAAAGTAAGTTAATTTAAAAAGTGAGAGAAAGGGAAGGAAAAAGGCAAAGCCTGGGTGAGTCAGGAGATTAGGAGCAGCTCTGGGGCCACCAGAGACAACTGAAGGTCTTCTGTGGAATTCTAAAGCCAGAATGATTTCACACCTCACTTATGACAAACAGTAGGGGAAAAAATGGACTAGGAATGAGAAAGAGAATACAGAATGGAGGGGTGAGGAGGCAGTGAGCTTGGCTTTGGATGTGTAAGAAAAAGATCAACTTTGGTCTATTGTGATTTGAAAGAAAAAATTTCCTTGAACGTGAGATGTGACAGAACTTTGAGCTGAGAGTTATACAACACCTGAAGTTCTAAGTGAGAAAGAGTGAAAGTGAATTACAGCATGACAAGAGGCTGGGGAAATAAGTTCTCAAAATTTGTTCTGCATCAGAAGCAGAAATAAGTTCTCAAAATTTGTTCTGCATCAGAATCAGCTCATATGTTTGTTAAAGATGCTAACTCACACACTCAAAATTTTTGATCCAGGGAAATTAGGTTGAGGCCCAGGAATCTACATTCAACAGGCAGCCCTACTGATTCGAATTCTAAGCCCAACTGATCCTGGAGACATACTTTGACATGCACTGTCCGGGAGTGTAAGGAAGAGTGTGAGGAGTGTGTTCGGGAGTGGACGTACAATAAACCACATTTGCAGCTTTGAGTTAATTACTGAATTTTTCAAGGCAATATGCTTGAACTTACTGCAGACTTCCTTATTTTTTCCTATACGTTATTATATTATATTCTAAGATTCCACATATCCCAAAGAAAAACTGCAAAGACCTATAGAAAGCAATCAGAACAGCGAATGTTTATGTACCGTTGTAGAAACTTTACTTAACCTTAACAACATCCCTCTGAAGAAGGTACTAGTAGCATTAAGCTCATTTATAGCTGAGGAAACTAAGGCACAGAGAGGTTAACACATATGGTGCTACTTAACTAAGTAAATGACCAGGCAGGATTTGAACCCAGCAGTCCACATGCAGACTCTACCCCATAACCATATTATATTGCCTCTTACATACTATTCCTACAAATCACATCCCTCCATCTTAAAAAATTTGATAGATTGCTTATGCTACCTGTTTCCAAACATTCAAATATTTTAAACTCATGCACAATAACCAAAACTTCCATGAAGATGTATAATTACAAGTCTCCTAAGTCTGCACATTATTATCCTAATAAACATTACATTTATTTAAAGAAACTACGGTTCTCTTGACTACTTTAAATATTTAATAGCATCTTTTAATGTCAGGACCAATGAGCTCAAGTGGTGCATTCTTACAGTTTCCCAGGCAATTAGAGCTCCAAGATCTTCTGGGTAAGTCAGTAAATTCATTTTAAATTGGTGCACATCAGTGAATTTTGAGATTATGTGAAATGAACAAACAAGCATGATTGGAAATGCCTCAAATTCTGTGACATCATTGATAATTGAATCTCCCCTGCTTTCATCTTTTCAACTCGTAAGAAAAGTTGTTGAGGCAAAGTTGGCATTCAGCAAAAACTAAAAGATGAAGAAAAAGCTTTGAAAGTGAAGTTCCCATTAGAAGACAGGCATAATTACAGAAATGCTGAAGTTTCTCTTTTAGAGTAACTAGGTACATTTTCCTCTATCATACTAAAAATCTAGTCTTTGGAACTCTCTTTATTGAACTCAGAAGAACAGGCATTAGCAACTGACACAACATGTAAATCTTTTATCTATTTCAGGTCACTTTTCTCGTACTTGATTTAAGAAAAGTTTTACATGACCCATCAGACCACCTATTTTAAACTTCTCTGGGAAATGAATTCCAAACATGTGCTTAAAGATGTCCTTAATTCATAGTCTGTCACAACTGTCAAAGAATAATTTTAGCAATATTAAGGCATTCCTCTGCTCTGTAGGGGCATAATGTTCTAATATTCAAATTATCTCCTTTTCAGCTATTATCCATGTTTTTCTCACCCCTTGCTCAGTATGACTCAAAGGAAATGAAAGCTGTTCCTGTCAATAGATCTCTTATGTCTGAATACATTTCTTACCATGTTAAAACAATCTGAAATTTATGTTACTTTCTTGCTTATTTCCTGAGTTTTACTACGAAGTTTTGATAAAGTCCTGCTAACGTATAAGCACAAAATGTTCAGTTTTTAGATTCCAGTAATCACATTCAGCCTATAAAAAGGTCATCTGATTCTGCAAAAAAATATTTCAAAATTAAAATCAGGAACATCTTAGAATAGTTTCTACAACACATATTGGTTGCTTTCCAAAGAGCTGATTAAAACACGGTATGACATTTGTGCAGCGAGCCCCTGCTCGCTAGACATCATGCAGCACCCAGGGCTCATCACTGACGATACAAACATCCCTAAGATACAGCTCTTGGCTCTATGATACTCTCGGCAATCGGCAAATGCTTCAGATCAGGCCAACGGGAGCCAAAAAGATAATTCTAAGATTCCTGTTTAAGCATAAAGATGCAGATTCCCTCTACCGCTGGATTTGGGATCACTTTGATGGGGGACAGTTTCCTCTAAAGCCTGGAAATAAAGCCAAAACAGCCAGAGACAGAGCCAAGATGTGGAGAGGCGCCAAGTCTTGATAATCAAACTCTGCTTCCTGAATCCAGCTTTACCCTCGCCTCTTCAGTTACTGAGGCAATAAATTACATTTTTTTCAACAGTCACCTTAGGTTAGATTTTCTGTCACTTTCAACACCAATATTTATCCATTAATCTCCAACCTGTGACCCTATGAACTCATGTCGGGATATACCAAGTGGAAGATTTCTCCTCCTTCACTCCAACATTCAACAGTCTTACTTGGTCTTTCTAAAATTTTGTGGAAAAATACCACACTAGCTCTTTCCTGTTTCCATGCAATATTACCATCTATAATATTTTCCCCTCCCACCTCAAAACTGACAATGACTAGTAAGGAAATTTAGGACACGCAGACAAACCAAAGTTGTCTTCACAATAAAACAAAGTGGAACAGGAGTACATCACACTGACTCAGTGTTCTGGAAAAGTTGATACATTCTGATTCTCACAAGGAACCCCAATATTATGCTTCTTTAAGTTAGCACAGCATTAATTTCTTTCTCTTGCTTTTTTCCTGAATGCCTACCTCTTCTTTCTCTTGGGAAAACCTACTGCTATTCACCAACTTTTTTGTCCATTTGGGTTACTTAGCATACAACATATTAAACATCATTTATAAAATAATACTCTCCCACATAATATGTCATACTAACCCCCAATTTCTACATCCCTCTTATCTAGGGTATTACCTTCCTCCTATCTTACTTCTCATTACTAGGTTCCTTGGGAAAGATAGCAAGTATAGTAAGTATATCCTGAGTAAATGGGAATAGCCATCTATTTTAAGTTCCAGTAAGTCTGTAGGAACAGAATAAAATAAGGTTTAGAATAAAATAATACATGAAACTAAGCACCCAAAAGATGACAATATAAAAAAAATTAAAAAATGATTTTGCTGATTGTGCAGTAATCAGCTCTCATACAAAAACTGGTTATTTTTTTTTTAAGATTTTATTTATGTATTTGACAGAGATTGTAGGCAGAGAGGCAGGCAGAGAGAGAGGGGAAACAGGCTCACTGCTGAGCAGAGAGCCTGATGCGGGGCTCAATCCCAGGACCCTGAGATCATGACCTGGGCCGAAGGCAGAGGCTTACTTAATCCACTGAGCCACCCAGGCGGTGGTCACTTTAAAAGTTAACTTTGTCAGGGTACCTGGGTGGCTGGCTTGGTGGGTTAAGCCTCTGACTCTTGATTTAGGCTCAGGCCACGATCTCAGGGTTGTGAATGGAGCCCCACTTTGGTCTCCATGCTGAGGGTGGAGCCTGCTTAAGATCCTCTCTCTTGGGGCACCTGGGTGGCTCAGTGGGTTAAAGCCTCTGCCTTTGACTCAGGTCAGGATCCCAGGGTCCTGAGATTGAGCCCCGCATTAGGCACTCCCCTTAGCAGGCAGCCTGCTTCCTCCTCTCTCTCTCTCTCTCTGCCTGCTTCTCTGCCTACTTGTGATCTCTATCAAATAAATAAATAAAATCTTCCAAAAAAAAAAATCTTCTCTCTTTCCCTCTGCTCCTCCCTCCCTCCCCCACTTAAAACATAAATAAATAAATGGTAAAACTTAACTTTGTCTTTTTAAGTTTTAAAGTAAACAACTGTACAACCCCTAAGAGTGATGGGACACAGTGAAATGACAAATATTATTAATGCAGAATTGAATGGATGAATGGATGCATTGACCTTTTGTTTCAGCTGTGGCCTTAATGCCGTAGCTAGCATCTTCCCACGGTGTGACCACCAGGTAACTGATACTGAAAATATGATCCTGATGGAAAAGGTTTTCTAGTTTAGAATTACTTCAATTCTATTACATTTACTAACGGGCATTCTAAAGCTATAGAGTTACTCCCACGGAACAAGAGAAGTTTCACCACTCGTATCATAAATTATTCAGCCTCTAAGAATTCTTAACTTGTGTTATTTATATTTGGGTGAGTACTACAAAAAAATTGATGTTTTCCTTCTTCCATACCAAAACAGAATTTAAATTTGCAACTTTCAATAAAAAAGTAAGCTAATGATACAAATAGAGGAAAAGCTAGATATTTTTAGGTTAAAAAAGGTATAGTCTCTTATAGTTATGTGGACCATACCTAAACTTTACTTTACTACCCTTGTTTAATTAATTTTAAGTTTTTAAGGAGAATATTTTATTTTATTATATATAAAATATATATATATATATATATATATATATATATATATGTGTTGGCACAATATTAAAAAGTACATCTCCCTCACACCAGCCCCCATCAGCCATATGCTTCTTCTACCCAGAGTCAATTACAATTATCAGCTTCATCGGTCTCTCATAAGAGAGAATCTATGTATATATTGAGATGTACAACTATAGGAGAAAATTCCTGTGACAGATTTTGTTTTCTTCAGCTACAGACTTCAGGAATCTGCACATTTTCTCAAGATGGTAGCTGATAGAGAAATAGATAACAACGGTTTGATGTTGACACTCATGATGGGAACACACATAATTGTCTCAAATACACTCCATCACCATTATAAATCTCATCAATTAAATGATCGTGTCCACGGACTTTCACCACACTCATCAAGTCACCCTTTAGGGAAAGAGACAAAAATCTGGCAACTTGCACTGTCCTAGACCACATAATGTCAAGCCTAAATTCATCAGGACTTCTTGACCTCTGTACATGAACGTAAGATTCATCCTGGGATTCCCTTTGACTTCTGCCCTTTGAACTGTTTGCGGATTCCATGTTTTCTTCTTTCTTGATTTACTTTGTTTATTCCCTTGTTTTGACAGAGAACATCCTCCAGTAACTTTGTAAGAAAGGGTGTGTAGAAACAAACCTTTTAAATCTTGTACGTTAGGAATTATTGTATATTAATCTTCCACTTAACAACACTTTCACTGGGTATAGAATTTTAGGTGAAAATAATTTTCATCATTCTGAAAGCCTTGTTCTATTATTTTCAAACTACCAGTATTGCTATTAAGAAATCCAAAATCGGGGCACCTGGGTGGCTCAGTGAGTTAAAGCCTCTGCCTTTGGCTCAGGTCATGATCCCAGAGTCCTGGGATCGAGCCCCACATCGGGCTCTCTGCTCAGCAGGGAGCCTGCTTCCCTCTCTTTCTGCCTGCCTCTCTGCCTACTTGTGATCTCTGTCAAATAAATAAATAAAATCTTTAAAAAAAAAAAAGAAATCCAAAATCACTTTGATTATGAAATATTGTATGTGTCTTTTTGCATTGTCCTCCCTCTGGAAGGTTCTTCTCTTTGGCATAGTGTTACACAATTTCACAGGACTTTTCTTGGAATGGGTTTATTCTTGACCATTTGTCTGAGCCCTCAGCCCCCTTTGGTCTGACACTCAATTTCAGATCTAGAAAATTTTATTTTACAACGATTTCCCCTCTTCCATTTTCAGTTTTTTTCATCCTAAAACTCTTTTATTTCTCATTTTTTATTTATTTTTTATATACATATAATATATTTGTTATAGGGGTACAGGTCTGTGAATTGCCAGGTGTACACACTTCACAGCACTCACCAAAGCACATACCCTCCCCAATGTCCAAAACCCCACCCCCTTCTCCCAATCCTCCCTCCCCGCAGCAATCCTCAGTTTGTTTTGTGAGATTAAGAGTCACTTATGGTTTGTCTCCCTCCCAATCCCAACTTGTTTCATTTATTCTTCTCCTACCTCCTTAAGCCCCCATGTTGCATCACCACTTCCTCATATCAAGGAGATCATATGATAGTTGTCTTTCTCCCATTGACTTATTTCGCCAAGCATGACACCCTCTAGTTCCATCCACGTCATCTCAAATGGCAAGACTTCATTTCTTTTGATGGCTGCAAAGCATTCCATTGTGTATATATACCACATCTTCTTTATCCATTCATCTGTTGATGGACATCTAGGTTCTTTCCATAGTTTGGCTACTGTAGACATTGCTGCTCTAAACATTCAGGTACTCCTAAAACTCTTATTTGATCTTGGTATTCTGGGATTGACCCTCTCACTTTTTTGAAAAGATTTTATTTATTTATTTGACACAAAGAGAGAGAGAACAAGCAGGGGGAGCAGCAGGGAGAGGGAGAAGCCTGTTGCCGCTGAGCAGAGAGCCCAACATAGGCTCTCTGTCCTGAGCTGTCTGTCTCCTGAGCTGAAAGCAGACACTTAACTGAGCCACTCAGGCACCCAACCCTCTAATTTTCTTGTCCTTTATTCTAATATCCAAATCTTTGACCTTTGCCCTGAGATTTTAAATCACCATTAAATTTCAGTTGCACTAATTTTTTAATTTATGCTATTGTGTTTTCAATTTCTAAGAATTGATGGTATCCTGTTCTTTTTCTGTTAATTAAATAGCTCCTTTTATGTCTCAGAAAGTATTAAATTTTTAAAGTTTTCTCTTTATAGTCTCTGTTACTGCTAAGTGGCTTTGCTATTTAATCTGGGATTTATCTTCTATATAAGATTTCTCCAAACATCTGGTAATTCTTGATGATCTGCATATGCTTAAAAGTAAGAGACTTTTGGATGTGCTGAATATATGGATCTGTTTATCTGAATATGATTAAGGGGGTGCTTGGGTGGCTCAGTCATTAAGTGTCTGCTTTTGGGTCAGTTCATGATCCCAGGGTCCTGGGATTAGCCCCGCATCAAGCTCCCTGCTGTGGGGGAGGAGAGCGTGCTTCTCCCTATCCCACTGCTTGTGTTCCCTCTTTCACTGTGTCTCTTTCTGTCAAATAAATGAATAAAATCTTTAAAAATATATATGATTAAGAATCAGAGACCAGAATGAAAATTTGAAGTTTTGAGCATATATGAGAGAGTGTAGCTTGTCAACATTGGGTGAAATGAGTAAACTTTTTATTAGAAAGTCTCAATTTTAGTCCCTTTAGAAAAGATTTTACTCTCAGGTTGATCAGGTTCCCCAAAGAAAAATTTTCCATTCTACTATTTAGAAGATACAGAAATAACTATGAAGCCTTCAGGGACCAAGTGACTGGAGCCTCAGCAATCAGTAATCATATATCATATAGGGATCTTCACCCATCAAATATGCTTCAGATCCCCAATCAAGAAACCATGCTTAACAGTTTCCAGAGAATAAACAGTAGAGCTGCAGGGAGGAGGGGTCAGCAATAGTACAGAAGAGATGCTAATTCTAGGAACCCAGCTACTCCTGGGACAGACTCCATCCCATCTAGTTGTTTACCCAGTCCACTCCCCATAGTTACAAAGGTACTTGGTACTCCCTGTATTTTTTTTTTAAGAATCCTGTGCAAATTTAGCATTCACTGGCCTACTAGCTTATAGAGTTAAGCTGCTGCTGTTGGTCTGCTAAGCCAATTATTACTCATCTGTCTGCCTTCTGGCTCAAAAACCACATTGTATTGTCTCCTCTTCTATTGTTGTGCGGCTATACAACTTAAAAAAAAAAAAAAAAAAAAAAAAAACTTTACCATAAAGTTTTAGGTGGTTTAGGAAGATCCAACCTTAAAAGTGCATAAGTTCCTATGTTATCCAATTTTCTTCAATATTCAAGTATAATTTTAGATCCTGTCATGGTTCTAACAAAACATTTTGGCATTTCCCATTAACTGCTTCCAACAGATTATTTTCATCACCTTCAGATTTTCAACTAGTTATTTTTTTCTTTTTCTCTTTCACGTACTTTTGTATTAATCATGCATTGGGAGCCAAAATATCTAGGATCTAGTTCCAAATTGGGTGATGGGCTCATGGAGATTTACTATACTATTTCTTCTACTTTTGTGTATGTTCAAGATTTTCCATAATAAAAAAAAAGGCTTTATAAGAAAAATCTCTGAAGGCTCCTAACTGCACTTAAAGTGCAGACTCTACCACGGACTACAAGGCCCAGTACAAACAGACCATACCTATTCTATCAAGTCCCACTCTCCCCCTCACTCACAGCTATCGTGGTGGTGTTCCAGATCCTTGGATGAGTCAAGCCCTTTCTAACATCTATGCTATAGCTGGTTGCTCCCCAGGCCTAGGACTCTCTTCCCTCCTACCTTTCCCAGGACCCTTTCTCGTCTTTTGTGTTTTTGTTTAAATGTCATCTTCTCAAAGGGACTTTTCTATTCTCTGTATGTAAAGACGTTTGTCCTGATAGCCTCCTCTCAGCTTTTTGTTTCTTTCATTGCACTTAATCACAGTTTGCACTTATCTGTCTCTCCCCTTAGAAGAAAAGCACCATCAGGACAATGACCTCGCCCATCTTGGATTCTCAACACCTAGCATGAGTACAGAGATGAGGCTCAACAAAATTGATAATTTTTAAGAAAAAGCATCTAAAACTTGGACATTAAGCAAAAAAGCGTGTGCCGTGTAATTTCAATATCAGATAGGGCACAGACCGATCCAAGATTTAAAGAAATGCACTTTGTTCAACTCAACATTTTTTTACTATCAATAAAAGGCTTCAGACTTAGTGAAGTTACATGTAAATTTGGAAATTTTCATGCAGTAAATGTGCAAATACTTTTTGTCCAGTGAAAGAGATATCCAGAAGTTATAGTTTTATTACTCGGAGGACAATGCCCAGCTTTATAACTAACCTAGGAATCTTATCTCAACATTCCTTTATTAATTTTCCTGTACATATTTAGTTCCTCAAAAGCTCTTTGAAGCTTTTGAAGCTTTTTTATTAACATTCTCTTGGTTTTCTCACTAATGGGTTGAATATCTTCGACATGTGTTCATCTTATATTTTTATGAGAGTCATGTTTACCAACTTTTACAGAGTGTGCTTTAACACAATCTCTCTTTTTTTCTTTTTTCTTTTTCTTTTCTTTTTTTCCAGAAGAGTAACGATGATAGAACAAATCACCCTGGCACGTGCATACAACATGCATACAACAGCTCCACAAAACCGTTTCAGTAAACAACTATACAGTTTGAACCAAAACTTCCAAGGAAAACAAAATGTTACTAAACACAAATGAAGTAAGTAGATGCTTGAGACACGAAATCTTTTAAATAACGTAAGTGCACCTCAGATTTCTATCGTATTCCAAAATATTTAAGCTTGACATTTCCCATGAGACCATACTGTCCCAATTGCTTGAGTCATCAACTGGATCACAAAAGCCATTCAAGCTGTTCATATTTGAATTACAAATGCTCACCAAGATAACAGGAAGAACAATGTGCAGAAGCTTCAATTCTAGACTACGTGGGGCTCTAGAAGATTATGGATTTCAAATGTGCTCTCTCTACCCCACTTTGGCAAAGCACAAAATGAAGGATTCACAACACTGAATCCTTTGAGGCAAATTTAGAAGCAATAAAGTCAATCAGGACGTGTGCACAGAAATTCCAAATATGAGTGTGCTAAAGGTATGGTTTGTCAAGGAGAAGTAAAACGCACTTGCCCTTTTGCTCCTTTGAAATAAAAGGATTGTGCGTCTCAACAAAGATTTCGTGAACCACCATTAGATGGCACCCCTCCATCTTCAAAAGCAAACATTTTCTTGAATCATGAAAAAAGGTTCTAAGAACTTAAAGATAGATTTTTGCCACCTATAACTCTGTAAAAATATAATTTGCAATTCCTCATAAAACTCAAAGACAAAAGTCACAAAAGCAATTTTATTGAAACTAAGATCTCACTGAACACTGCTATAATTAGTTCTAGTCTTTCATGCTTCTGAGATTTCGTGTTATCTTAAAAAAAAATTCTCTTAGCCAATTTTTCCGAGTTTCTTTCTATTATGTATCTATTTATAGAATATCATTTGTTTTCAATGACGAATCTAGGCACTGTCCTTTCTAAAGGAATTATATGCATGCATGGCAGGTAAGGGAAAGAACAAAGTAAAAAGTTTCATGTTTAACGTTGAAAACAGAGGTTCACCCCAAGAGGTCTACAGACATGTGTCTATGAAATAATACTAAAAAAATTTTTTCCAAGATTTAAAGTTTGAGGACACCACATATTTTAAAAATTTTATTTCTAGGTTATTTTGAAAAAACTGAGTCCACATTTCTACATGACATCAGTTGGCTCCAGCTGAATAGCAACTGTGATTTATAAAGAGAACTTGAATTCCAAGTTCACACCAATGTCTCCTCTAACTGGGATCAAAGAGGAAAGTAAAATACTTCTTCTGTTTATGCCATTCAACAGTAGAAAAACACATACCAGTGTGCGTCCACACATACACCTGCACACACATACCTCTTATAGGCTGTCCCCAGTGTAGGAGTCCAGGAATTTGATTTTACAGGGCAAAGGGAGAGCATTCCTACCAGTACCCTCTTGGGGATCCTGCAGTAGAAGTTATGAAGAGTCTAGCTGGACACTACCAATGCCCCTGGGGATGCTGAGTCCCCAATCACTTCTAGTCTCTGCCATCTTGCCATCTTTGCCATCGATGGACAAGTTAAGCCACTTCTCTGGACCCAAGTTCCCTCAACTGTTAAAGGGAAGAAAAATGAACAGCTACAGCACTAGGGAATTTGTGAAGCACTCAGAAATTCATTCCAGTACACCAGGAAGTACCAGTTTCCAGGCTCTGGACCTTCAAAATCCAGTGGCCAAGAGACTAAAGGAAATAAGACTGGGCATCCTAGGCTGTCCTGTGTGAGGCTCTCTTTCCACCCACCCACCCATATAATATAGCAATACTAGAATGAAAGGAGGACGTCTGATATAAGATGGAAACATCCAGAACCTAGAAAAGTTTGCAAAGCACAATGGAAACCCAAGATGGCACTGCCAGGTCTGAGGGGAATGAACTGCAACATTGTATTTGAAAACAAAATGGTGAGACTCCTCCTGGAAGGCCTGTAAAACTCAAACAAGAGAATCAGCTACCTCTACACACTATGTCTGGCATGGAAAGCACAGGTAGAAGAGCTATCCGGGAACTTTAGAAATGCCTAACTACCTGGTCACACCTATCACTCCAGACTCCAGAGAGGGAAAACAGTACTTCTCAGAGTTAGAAAAATAAGTCTGTATTCTATGTATAATAACTTGAGGTTCCTCCTGAGGAACAGAGGAGTACAAAAACAAAACAAAAGATAGACCAAGAGGGCCTGAAGATGTTTTGAGGTCAAAACTACTGTCAAAACCGTGCCGCAGGTGAGGATAATCTTCAGACTTTAACCCCACAAACCTTCAATTTGTTTTTGCCATTGAAGTATACTTGACATATAATATTAGTTTCTGGCATACAACATAGTGATTCAACAGTTACATACATTATGAAATGCTCACCACTTAAGCATAGTCACTGTCACCAGAAAAAGTTATCACAATATTATTGATTATATTTCTTATGCTATACTTTAACAACCCTGTGAGACTTATTTATTTTATAACTTAAGTCTATACCTCGTTATCCCCTTCACTTAGTTTTCCTATCTTGCCACCCATCTCCCCTATGACAACCACTAGTTTGGCCAATATTCATGAGTCTGTTTCTCTCTGTTATTTGTTTGTTCATTTGTTTTATTCCTGCTAAGTAAAATCATATGGTATTTATCTTTCTCTGTCTGACTTATCTAACTTAGTGTAATACCCTCTAGGTCCATTCATGTTGTTGAGAATACCAAGACTTCACTTTTCTTTATAGCTAAGCAATATTCCATTGCACATATATAACACATCTTCATTATCCATTCTTCTAATAATGGATACTTTGGTTGCTTCCATACCTTGGTTATTGTAAATAATGCTGCAATAAACATAAGGGTGTATCTTATCTTTTCAAGTGTTTTTTTTTTCCTTGGGTAAATACCCATTAATTGAATTACTGAATCACATGGTACTTTTATTTTTTTAATTTTTTGAGGACCCTCTTATACTGTTTTCCATGATGGATACACTCCAATTTCACCAACAGTATATGAGGGCTCTCTATTCTCCACATCCTCACCAACATTTGTTACTTCCTATCTTCTTTATATTAGCCATTCTAATTGGCATGAGGTAATAGCTCATGGTGGTTTTGATATGCATGTCCCTGATGAATAGTGATGTTGAGCATCTTTTCATATGTCTGTTGGCCATCTGTGTGTCCTCCTTGGAAAAAATGTCTACTCATTCTTTAATTGGATAATTTGTATTTTTTTTAAGATTTTATTTGAGAGAGAACACAAGCTGTGTGGGAGGGACAGAGGGAGAAGCAGACTCCCCACTGAGCAGAGCAATAGAACTTTTCAAACTCAACACCCAAAGAACAATCCAATCAAGAAATGGGCAGAGGACATGAACAGACATTTCTGCAAAGAAGACCTCCAGATGGCCAACAGACACATGAAAAAGTGCTCCACATCACTTGGCATCAGGGAAATACAAGTCAAAACCACAATGAAATACCACCTCACACCAGGCAGAATGGATAAAATTAACAAGTCAGGAAATGACAGATGCTGGAGAGGATGCGGAGAAAGGGGAACCCTCCTACACTGTTGGTGGGAATGCAAGCTGGTGCAGCCACTCTGAAAAACAGCATGGACATTCCTCAAAAAGGTGAAAATAGCACTACCCTATTACCCAGCAATTGCACTACTGAGTATTTACCCTCAAGATACAAATGTAGTGATCCAAAGGGGCACATGCACCTGAATGTTTATAGCAGCAATGTCCACGACAGCCAAACTATGGAAAGAACCTAGATGTCCATCAAAAGAGAAATGGATCAGGAAGAGGTGGTATATATATATACAATGGAATACTATGCAGCCATCAAAAGAAATGAAATCTTGCCATTTGCGATGACATGGATGGAACTAGAGGGTATCATGCTTAGCGAAATAAGTCAATTGGAGAAAGACAACTATCATATGATCTCCCTGATATGAGGAAGTGGAGATGCAATGTGGGGGGTTTGGGGGTTAGGAAAAGAATAAATGAAACAAGACGGGATCAGGAGGGAGACAAACCAGAAGAGACTCTAAATCTCACAAAACAGGCTGAGGGTTGTTGGGGGGAGGGGGAAAGGGAGAGGGTGGTTGGGGAAGGTATGTGCTATGGTGAGTGCTATGAAGTGTGTAAACCTGGCAATTCACAGACCTGTACCCCTGGGGCTAATAATAGATTACATGCTAATAAAAAATAATTGTTTTAAAAAAAGATTGTGTTGGCTATTCGGGGTCTTTTGTAGTTCAATACAAATTTCAGGATTTTCTGTTCTAGTTCTGTGAAAAATAATACTGGTATTTTGGTAGGGATTACACTAAATATGTAGATTGCTTTGGATAATATGGACACTATTTATTCTTCTAATTCATGAGCATGGTATATAATTCCTTTTATTTGTGCCATCTTTGACTTATTTCACGAACATCTTATAGTTTTCAGAGTTTAGGTCATTCACCTCTGTGGTTAAATTTGTGTCTAAATACTTTATTCTTTTTGATGCAATTGTAAATTGGATTTCTTAAAATTTCTCTTTCTGGTATTTCATTAATAGCATATAGAAATACAACATTTCTAGGGACGCCTGAGTGGCTCAGTTGGTTGAACGACTGCCTTCGGCTCAGGTCATGATCCCGGAGTCCCGGGATCGAGTCCCGCATCGGGCTCCCAGCTCCATGGGGAGTCTGCTTCTCCCTCTGACCTTCTCGCTCGTCCTTTCTCTCACTGTCTCTCTCTCTCTCAAATAAATAAATAAAATCTTTAAAAAAAAAAAAAGAAATACAACATTTCTATATATTGATTTTGAATCCTGCAATTTTGCTGAATTCATTTATTCTAATAGATTTTTTGGTGGAGTCTTTAGGGTTTTCTATCTATACTATCATGTCAACTGCAAAAAATGAGTTTCACTTCTTCCTTACCAGTTTGGAGGACTTTTACATCTTTTACTTATCTGATTACTATCGCTAGAATTTCCAGTACTACATTGAACAAAAGTAGTGAAAGTGGGCATCCTTGTCTTGTTCCTGATCTTAGCAGAAAAGTTTTTAGCTTTCCACCATTGAATACAATGTTATCTGTGGGGTTATCATATACAGCCTTGAGTATGTTGAGATATGTTCTCTCTATAACAATTTTGTTGAGAGTTTTTAATCATGAATAAATGTTGAATTTCATCAAATGTTTTTTCTACATCTATTGAGATCATATTTTTATCTTTCATTCTGTTAATGTGATGTATCACAATGATTAATTTGTGGATATTAAAACATCCTTGCATCCCTAGACTAAATCTCAGTTGATTGTGGGGAATGATCCTTTTAATGTATTGTTGAATTCAGTTTGCTAATATTTTATTGAGGACTTTTGCATCTATGTTCATCAGGAATACTGGTCTATAAAGTTCTTTTTTTTGTAGTGTCTTCTCAGGCCTTGGTATCATGGTAATGCTGGTCTCATAGAATGAATCTGGAAACATTCCTTTTTAAGACATTTTGGAATAGTTTGAAAAGGATAGGTATTAATTCTTCTTTAAATGTTTGGTAGAATTCACCTGTGAATTCTACTGCCTACATATAATACAAAAGTAAATTTTTTCTTCTTCTTAAAAGATATAGTGCTTATTTCTGTTGCTTTAAATGTAGCTCAAACTCTGTTTCACTCTTATGCTGGGGGATGACAGGATTAAATTTGATTAAAATTTTCTTACAGCTGTGGTGTAATTAAAAATATTAATTCCTTGGAATCATTAATATGTAACAAGTATGAACTAGTACACAACACTCATGTTACAAATATGTCATCATGACATTATTTCTCCAAATTAAATTAAATCCTACTCCAAATACCATGAGTCATGCTTGAAGGAAATCCAGCTTTACCTCTTGAAGGTCCCCTACTTGCATGCTCCAAGAATTCCAGTGGCATATGCATTCCTAAAGGATGTATGGTATCCCTATCTACAGTGATCCAGCTGCCACTGAGCCTCAGGACCCACTGCCCTGTCTGAACCTGGTCTCTTCCATCTGCCTAGCCTTGCTGTTTTAGTCTGTGGCCCTCATGCCACACTGGCCCCAGATCCTAGCATGGGTCGGCACTATCTTTCAGAGACAGTACCACACAACTGCCTGTATCACATAGTGCTATCTTCAGTGCACAGTATTCTTAGGCAGTTCCCTCCAGCTATAATTTATAGCTGTTATAGTGCAAAGTCCTTCAAGAGCTTAGTCTTTTTGTTCATGCACACTATTTTTAAAGAGCTTAAAGGAGGAGCACCTGGGTGGCTCAGCTGGTTAAGTGGCTGCCATTGGCTTGTGTCATATTCCCAGGGTCCTCGGATCAAGCCCCTCATAGGGCTCCCTGCTCAGCAAGGAACCTGCTTCTACCCCTGCCTCTGTTGCTCTCCCCACTGCTTAGCTCTCTCTCTTTCTCTCTCAAATAAATAAATAAAATCTAAAAGAAAAAGAGTGCTTAAAGAAATGTGGACCCTACTGATGGTCTTAGCTATGGCTGTATCTAACATTCATTCACCATCTGGCAACTTCCGAAAAATATCCAGAGTCTCTACAATGTGCCAGGGATTGTCTAAAGTCTAGCTATGAAGCAGTAAATATGAAAAAAATGAATATATTAAAATAGAATTTCATCTTGAAATTTTTCCTAAGTTTAAAAAAAAAAAAAGGCAAATCATCACTAGATCAGTTTTTATCTCCCAACTCTACCCTTCACACTGATATGTGAACAGTTACTGGGAAATGAATTATACACCTGTATACATTAGAAATTAGAGTAAAGTTTATTCTTTTTTTTTTTTAAGATTGTATTTATTTATTTGACAGAAAGAGAAATCACAAGTAGGCAGAGAAGCAGGGGCGGGGGGCGGTGGGAATCAGGCTCCCTGCTGAGCAGAGATCCCAATGCGGGGTTAGATCCCAGAACCCTGAGATCATGACCTGAGCTGAAGGCAGAGGCCCAACCCACGGAGCCACCCAGGCACCCCTAAATTAGAGTAATGTTTATTCTTCTTTGCTTTCATTGCTCTATAAGAATTTCCATCAGTATTAACTACCTACCTCTGAATATTTATATTTCAGAATTTCCCTTCTGAAGAGAAAAAGGAAGAAGGGAAGAAGAAGAAGAAGGAATTCTCTCTTCCTCCACTTCTACAGACCATCTCAAAAATGCAACACCCATACTGCCCTGAGAATAATCCACCATCCTTACTTCCGACCCCATTCTTTCATGTTTTAGACTTTACTCCTATTAGTTTGCCTCTTCTCTTTCTCCTCTCCCTCCCTCCCTCTCTCCAGTTCTCCCTAAATCCCAAATGCAGTCTTCCTACCTACAATCTTCCATCCTCAGTCTTGCTTTCTCTTCAAGCTTAACATCTCAACTGTATTCACCCCTTCAATAGCAAATTCAAACTTTACCTCTGAGACATCTCAGCTTTTCTAATCTCTATGAAAACTTGAAATTCCAACTTTTAAACTTTCACATAAGTTCTCAGAAGTGTGTTCCCCAAAATGTGTTCTATGCAATGCTATCCCCACATTTTGGCCAAATTAAAGAATTCTGTTGTGAACTACATTTAGGAAATAAATTTGTATGGATACTAAACATACCTTCTTAAATATTCAAAATACTTAAAACATAAAACAAATGCCAGAAAGGCCTAAACACAGACTTAACTTTATTTAATCCATCATTTTTCAAATCTATGATGTCACAGAACAATTTTCCCCTACTGATATCTATTTACAACCTATAGAACTAGACTCATATTGTCAACTACCTAGACACTTCCATGTAGCTACCCCACAGTATCTAGCAAACTATTTTAACTAAAGTAGGCAATTACCCTTGTTAAATAAAGACCCAATCCACATGTTGACCTCAAGACACTTTCACCTAACTGCTGAATATGTCCATACAGATGTCCTACCAGTACCTCAAATATATCTCAAACCAAAACAAAATGCTACAGACCTCCCAACCCACCTTCTTCCTCTATTCCCTAACTCTACATACTTGTAGCTAAAATGAGTTGAGTACCTCTCTCTTATAAATGACCAAAGTTTCCACAGGCATGTATCAAGTAAGATTCCAGGTTGAAATTATTTTTAGCAACTTGCTCCAGCAATGCTTACCCAGAAGAAGCCAACCACAATGTAGGACATCTGACTACCTTGAGACCACCATGCTTGATGAAGTCCAAACTAGCATGGAGATCCTGGACAACTTGTATCCTGGAAAGAGAGATACCTGGACAATTTCCAGTAGTCCACATATGTCATGTCCAGACATGACATCACAACCCAGACATGGGAGTGATTAATTGTCAGATGATTTCATCCTTAGTGACTCTCTGGTTGCAATCCTATGGTTCTCTGGTTGCAAGAAGAGTCCAGAGAAGCCCTCTAAACACCAGAGCTATGAGAGATCATTATAAATTAATTTCAGCCACTAAATTTTGGGGTGGTTTATTGATACAGCAAATAGATAACTTGAACATTTCTTCTCACGATTCTGCCATTTTAATATATATTAATTTCCCAAATCAAATATAATGTGTCACTTCAATTACTACATAATTATTTAAAATAATGAAGAACACATAAATTATGGATACAAGCCCTCAGAGCTTAATTAAAACCTAATTATCACAATCTTAGAATTACATGAATATATTCTCAATCCATTATCAAAAGAGGGAACTTCTGATATGTTTAGTACCCAAGTGTTTTTATAAAATGAAAATGGCAGAAATATTAATCAAAACAAGAATACAGACAAATCTCTCATCGTCTTTTACTTATCCTAAGCGGTTTCCCTCCTTATTTTCCATTCCTTAATTTCTTCTTTCAGCTACAATTCATTACTTGAAGAGAGAACACATTCGCCCCCAACCACCCCCCCTACACACACACACGTAGTCACATCCTTCTAAAAATTCTCTATACCTAAAACTTACTTTTGAAGAAAACTCACAAGCGAAAAGGAAGCCTTTAATAGAATTCATTGTGTGCATCACCAATATCTTTCACCTCTTGACTTTGCCTTAGGTGATCTGGTGTCGTAAATTAAAATAAGGGAGCATTTTTTAATAATGCAATGACTCCCCCAGACTTGCCCCTTTCATTATTTTGCTTTTGATGAATATGTCCAGGGCACGTGTCTTCACCTTCCATAACAGTAATCGTCCCTTCCTTCAATCATAAAATTTAGGCTAATCACCTGGTTTAAAAAAAAAAAAGATATCCATATCATTTTTCTATTTTTTTTTTTTACAATTCATGAAAGACAATTTTTTAAAAAGATTTTATTTATTTATTTATTTGACAGATAGAGATCACAAGTAGGCAGAGAGGCAGGCAGAGAGAGAAAGGAGGAAGCAGGCTCCCTGCTGAGCAGAAAGCCCGAGGAGAGGAAGCGGGGCTTGATCCCAGGACCCTGGGATCATGACCTGAGCCAAAGGCAGAGGCTTTAACCCACTGAGCCACTCAGGCGCCCCGACAATTTTTTATTTATGCTTACTCCTCCAACTTTAAATTTTAACTTGGCCCTATTTCAAATCCATAGTTCCATTTAAGTTTAGCAAAGTCAACCCCAAGAGTTGAGAATATCAGAAGGTAGGTCAACTAAGACTGATAATTTTACAAGAACTGGCTTACTTGAATGTCTCTTGTAAGTTGGACTTGCTGTCCCATTATCAGAGCACATTCTCTCCCACTCTAATATCTCCCATTTCCCTAACTCCAGCTATGTCCTATAACTTTAAATATTCACTCGGGGTTTAGGATATACTAGAAGGATGGTAATAAAGGGGTGCCTGGGTGGCTCAGTGGGTTAAAGCCTCTGCCTTCAACTCAGGTCATGATCCAGGGGTCCTGGGATCGAGCCCCACAATGGGCTCTCTGCTCAGCGGGGAGCCTGCTTTTCCCTCTCTCTGCCTGCCTCTCTGCCTACTTGTGATCTCCATCTGTCAGATAAATAAATAAAATCTTTAAAAAAAAAGATTTTTTTTATTTTATTTATTTATTTGACCTACAGATAGATATCTGACAGAGATCTCCATCTGTCAGAAAAATAAAATCTTTAAAGAAAAAGAAACTTTTTAAAAAAATATTTTATTTATTTATTTGACATACAGACAGAGATCACAAGTAGGCAGAGAGGCAAGCAGAGAGAGAGGGAAAAGCAGGCTCCCCGCTGAGCAGAGAGCCCGATGTGGGGCTCGATCCCAGGACCCTGAGATCATGACCTGAGCTGAAGGCAGAGGCTTAACCCACTGAGCCATCCAGGTGCTCTGTGACAAAGTATATTAAGAGAATTCTCACTTCCATCAATCTAGTCCTTTCCTTCCTCTATAGATAACCATTTTTCTTAGCCCCTGAATTATGTTGTCAATGTTTCTTTGCAAAAATAACTATATATAGACAAACTGAAATAAATAAAGCAACTATCAAATGAGGATATAATTGCACAGATAAAATAATTATCTCTAGTAACTTTAGAAATAGCATTTTGACTGACCACAGTAGAATAAATTCTAACAAATACAAAGAAAGCTTATATGCTTCACTCAGTATTCTTATTGTCAGTAGTAATATTATAAGTTATTATAGTGTTTAAATTATATTTTTATATTGTAGAATATATATTTTGGAACCACATTTTATATGTTGCAGAATATATATTTTGAAACTACACACGTTTATAAGATAGAACAAATAATAAAAGAAAACAGAAATGACAATAAAACCAAAGAAATTGGGGCGCCTGGGTGGCTCAGTGGGTTAAGCCGCTGCCTTCGGCTCAGGTCATGATCTCAGGGTCCTGGGATCAAGCCCCACATCAGGTTCTCTGCTCAGCAGGGAGCCTGCTTCCTCCTCTCTCTCTGCCTGCCTCTCTGCCTACTTGTGATCTCTCTCTGTCAAATAAATAAATAAAATCTTTAAAAAAAAAAACAAAGAAATTATATAAAGTATCTGGATGGTTAAATTTAAATTGGAAATACCAGTCTCACCTCATGACATTTTTTCTTTGTAAACTACATATTTCTGACTTCATCTATCAAAAAGGCTTAGAAGTAATGACAACTCAGTAACAACAAGCACCACAGTGCTTAGATTTTTGTCTCTAAACACCATTCCCCAGTAAAACCAGGGTTTCTTATAGGAATAACTGATGTATGGGGAGGGAAATATGCAAAATGAACCTGAGCGAGGAGTCTGCTCCCCACCCCCCACCGCCTGCCTCTCAGACTACTTGTGATCTCTCTCTCTATCTCTTTCTCTCTGTCAAATAAGTAAATAAAATCTTTAAGGAAAAAAAGGAAGAATTAAATATTCATCCTGTCTATTCTGGGTAAACTCCTTTTCAGAATAACCAAATACCCTAGCCATTAAGGAAAAGTTCTTCCTTAAAGAATTCCAGCTAATGTGGCAAGAATGACAGAGTTAACAAAGCATGATTGCAACTTCTAATAAAATAATTGTAAAATGATCATTTGTGGATGACACAATCAGATAAAAAATCAATTCAAACGGACTTAAAGGCTTGAACATAAAACTTGAAACCATAAAACTCTTGGAAGAAATTATAGGGGGTAGGGTCCTTGACATCAGTCTTGGCAATTTTTTTTTTTTTTAATTTGACACCAAAAGCAAAAGGAACAAAAGCAAAACAAGAGAAACTACATCAAAATTTAAAAAAATAAAAAAAAAAAAAAAAACTTCTACAACACAAGGGAAACCATCAACAAAATGAAAAGGTAGCCTGGAGAACGAGAGAAAATACTTGCAAATCCTATACTGATAAGGAGTTAATATCCAAAATATATAAAGAACTCAGAACTCAATACCAAAAAACAATCTGATTAAAAAATGGGTAGAGGAACTGAATACACATTTCCAGAAGAATGCATACAAAAGGCAAACAGCTGCATGAAAAGGTACTCAACATGATTAACCAGTTATCAGAAGAATGCAAATCAAAAACCACGATATCACTTTATTCCTATTGGGATGACTATAATCAAAAAGAGGTAACTGTGCTTACAAAGCCCTTGAGAGTTGTACATTTATGAGCAAAGTGGTTATTTTAAGTTTTAGAGTGGTTAGTTATGACTGAAGCATATATAAATTTGGGGCTCCTCTTCAAGTAAGAGTGTACAAAATTAAATACAAAATTGTTAGAGCCTGGGACGCCTGGGTGGCTCAGATGGTTAAGCAGCTGCCTTCGGCTCAGGTCATGATCCCAGCGTCCTGGGATCAAGTCCTACATCGGGCTCCTTGCTCCGCAGGGAGCCTGCTTCTCCCTCTGACTCTGCCTGCCACTTCTGCCTGTGCTCGCTCTTGCTCTCTCTCTCTCTCTCCCTGACAAATAAATAAATTAAAATCTTAAAAAAAAAAAAATTGTTAGAGCCCATTATCTCTCTTTGCATTCTCCCGCTTTCAACCTAAGTCCTTTTGTCTAATGTGTGCCCCTTGTAAACAACATGTAATTGATTTCCATAATGTTTGGTCTTCCCTGATAATCACTGTGCTCTTACTGAGGAGTTTGATTTAGAGTCACTTATTATAATTAGTCATACATTTAGAAACTTTTCTGCCATTTGTGCTTTTTGCCCTGCTCTTATACAGTTTTACTTTTTCTTCTCTTGCTTTCTTTCACTGTGCTTGTGAATTGATGTATTTGTTCTTTGAGAGTTATCATTTTTGCCCCGTAAATTTTTAAAAGTTTCAATTTAAATATCTTCACCTTACTACTGAACCATAAAAGGATCTTACAATATTCAAAACCAATCCTCTGTCACACAAACCCCACTAACATGCTAATTTTATGATATAAGCTCTATCTTATTTTACTTAACTCTCAATGTATAACAATAGAATTTAGAATTTAATCATTAATATTCTTTGTTTATCCAAATGTTTATTCTCAACTTTAGTCAACATTCCTTACATTTTAGACCTTTCTTGGATCATTTCCTTCTTTCTTAAGTTCGTGAGATAATAGGCAAATGCTAATGAAATGTTATTAGTATCTATTACAGACAAAATAAGACTTCAAGGCAAAAGGCATATAAAGACAGTGACTATATAATAACAATAATGTCAACTTACCAGGAGCTAAACTAACACAGAGTTCAAAATATATATATAAAACCCTGCTGGAGGGGCACCTAGGAGACTCAGTGGGTTAAAGCCTCTGACTTCAGCTCAGGTCATGATTTCAGGGTCCTGGGATTGAGCCCCAAATTTGCTCAGTGGGGAGCCTTCTCCCCACCCCCACCTGCCTGCCTCTCTACCTACTTGTGATCTCTGTCAAAAAAAATAAATAAAATCTTTTCTAAAAAAAGGCCCTAGAAAGAGGGGTGCCTGGGTGTCTGACTCTTGGTTTTGGCTCAGATCATGATCTCAGGACTGAGATCAAGACCTAAATCAGGCTCTGCCCTCAGCATGGAGTCTGCTTGTCTCTCTCTCTCTTTCTCTCTCAAATAAATACAATTTTAAAAAAATAAAATAAAAAGCCCTAGAAAGACTCATGAGTCAAAGCAGCAATTATTATAGAAATCAGAACCTGTATGATGTAAACCTAAGTGGAGGTCTTTAAGGAGACTTCCTTAAGGAAGTACCTGTATTAGAAAATAAAAAGGCTACAAGATTAATGTGCTAAGGATCCAAAAGAAGTCTATAAAAGTAAGAAAGGAAAAGAAATATTAGGGGCTGACACTTGAGCTCTAGTAGCTTCAAGATAAATTTAAATCCTCTTTAGGAATCGAGAGGAGACCAAAGAAGCAAAAGAAGAAGGTATCCTTCATGCACCCTAATCATCAAAAACTTGGGCTTCATGTGTGACAGTATCAGCTAATAGCAGCTAAAAGCTAGGCTATTCTAATTCCTTTACATGTGTTAATTTCTTTGATCCTCATAGCAACCATTTAAAATATAAGTACTATTATTATGCTCATTTTCTGATGAGAAACCTGACATATAAGTTAAATATATTTGTCAAGATTAGATCTCCGAAATCCAAAGCCAAGATTCAAACCTAAGCTCTCAAGGTCCAAATCCTATGTTTTTAACTAAATACTAGATTAATATTCCAGTCTTGCTAGGAAAAATCTTATAGGAAAGATAATTTTAAAAGCCACTATATTTATACATCCTATCATATAAAAATGTCATTAAATGAAAAATGCACATCTTTATTTTCTTCTCTTTATAATCAAACCTAGCCTCTAATTGGCAGCATAGCCTACTCACTAGAACAGTCTACTGAAAGACCAGTCCTATACCTAATGGTTAATGATGTAACAAGAATGGTTATTATGTAGAATTTCACACTCACAGTGATTTTTCCACTTGCAAGGGAATTAGTTGTTGGCATACATTTTATTCGTGAATGACATGATACTTTAATGAGAGTAGAAGCAATGAAAGAAGGCAAATAGGCATTCTAATTCTAATTCTCTCCATGCTTACATTCACCTTCTGGGGAGGGAGGGAAAAATAAGTTAGCTGCCTAGAAGAGTAGGGTTAAGATTTCTAATCACAGTGCCAATGAAATCGTTGGGATTTTAAAATGTTAAAAAATCACTATAAAATCTGAGTTTTTGAGGTCAGTAGTTACAATTAAATGTGAAAGTAGAAATCATCCACTCAGCATGTTTTTCAAGTACATGGTAGAATGCTTCACTAAACACTGAAGGAATGAATGGCCAATCCCCAGTATAAGAGCACACATGAATATTAGTGAGAAATAAAATAAGATGAAGTAAAATCCCCTAAACTATAACAGTTTCTGGAAATTCTATTGATTTTATTATTCCAAGTTCTCAAGTAGTAGTTATAGCACTGACTTATAAAAACTATGACACTCTAATCACCTAAAAACAAAAACAATCTCCTGAATTTGCTGACTTTCTCCAAGAAAGATTTCTTAAATATTAGGTAAAACTGCCACTCAGTATCAAATTGCTTTGTAATGGTATTCAAAGATTATCTCTAATTATTTATAATTTTGGTGAAAAATGTTCAAAAGAAGTAAAGACCTGATTTGGAAATATTTTTATTGTAGCGAGATTTTCAATGTAATGCTACCTGATGAAACAGATCTACTTATATTAGGAAATTTAAGATAAATCAATTCATCTAAAAATTAATAGAAATGTTTTTATGAGACACCAAAATATAATAGTTTATGATCATTACTGTGATCATTAAGGAATGGACAACTTTTGTACATTAAATTGCTGCTGTTTTTAATTTTGCTGACTTTTATAAATCTTTGTTTCAATTATAAAGTAAAACAGTTAATAACTGACAACCACGTGATTAAGGTTACATGAATTAATTCATGTGAACCTACGTTGCAAATCCCAAGGTACTAAGCAGAACTTTAAAATATACTTGCTTCTACCAAAATTAAACAAATTCGTTCAAATTTGTTTGTTCAAACTTGTTCATTTTATAAAATACATCACACACTTTCAGGAAATTAGTTAAGGTTTTAGATAAACCAATGCATAAATGTACACACACAGACACACACCAGAATTACTGACAGCTGATAAAACTATACATGAGTGAACTGGACTTGTCTTTTACCTAAAGCCCAATTCTCAAGTGATTTACTGAATTGTCCTCCCTAATGAAACATTTTAAACCTTTTGTAATTTGTCTTAGAAACAAAAATAATTTTTTTCTCATTTTGGTAGTTTAACTAATGTCATTTATTTTTTTTTTTAAAGATTTTATTTATTTATTTGACAGAGAGAAATCACAAGTAGACGGAGAGGCAGGCAGAGAGAGAGAGAGGGAACAGGCTCCCCGCTGAGCAGAGAGCCCGATGCGGGACTCGATCCCAGGACCCTGAGATCATGACCCGAGCCGAAGGCAGCGGCTTAACCCACTGAGCCACCCAGGCGCCCTTAACTAATGTCATTTAGATGAGTCCCTACTGAAAACACAGAAATCATTAGAGAATTGAATTCAATGTGCATCAAATAATATCCAATCACATTTCTGATTTTAGCATATCCTAGATAGGTTAATTACTATGCCAGCCAGGACTATACTTCCCTTTTAGGAAAAAACCACAGCCAGTGGTGAGGAGAAGTCATTGGCTGCAAGTTCTTCCTTTATGTTGTTTTCTCACAATCTGGTCCTATCTTAAATGTCTTAGTTAATTGGCAAAGGTCTATGCAAGGAAAGTTCCAACTGGTGAACCCTCAAGCCATACCTGATACCTCTTCCCCATAATGTGACCTTGAGCTTAAAAGAAGGTATAAAAGAAAAGGGATAAATTTCTCCTGAATGCATCCTGGCTATTTTATCCACCATCCCAAGTGACCCAGCAATTCCACTCCTAGATATATAACCAACAGAACAGAAAACATATGTTCACACAAAAACTTATATAGAAATGTCCACGATATAACAGTCAAAAAGTAGAGACAATCCAAATGTCCGTCAACTGATAAATGGATAAAGGCAGTATATTTATATATTCATACAAAGAAGTATTGTCCAGTCGCAAAAAAGAATGAAGTAGTGATATATGCTACAGCATGATAACTTTGAAAACATTACAGTAAGTGAAAGAAGGCAGACACAAAAGGCCACATACTATACGATTCCGGCCACATACTATATGATTCCAGCTATGTGAAATGTCCACAACAGCCATATCTTTAAAGACACAGATTGGTTGCCAGGGACTTGGGGGTGGGAGAGGATGGGAGGGAAGATTAATGGGTACCGAATTTCTTTTTGAGGTGATAAAAATGCTCTGGAATAGACAGCGGGGACTGTTGTCCAACTCTGTAAATATATTAAAAACCATTGAATTACTCACTTTAAAAGGTAGGGGTTTTTTTTATTTTTTTTTTTTTTTTTGATGAGTGAATTCTATCTCACCTTTATTAAAAAAATCCAACTGACCCTGCACTTCCAGCCATCTCTTTCTCTTCTTTCAACAACTACAGTCAAGTTGATCTACTGTGTATCTGGGACAAGACACCTGGATCACTCCTCCCTCTGCACCCCTGATCCATGCTATTCTTGGGGCTCTTCTCTCTACTTCTCTCTACTCCCTCTTCTTCTCCACCATTCTGCGAAGTCCATATCAGGTCCCACTTTTTCCATAACACTTTCCATCCCTAGTGGACTAGTCTGCCAAAGCACAGGTAAGCCTTCTTTATTTCATTCCTGTTCACCAACTCTGCTGAATATAGTTGAATAATATACAAATATACAAATGACTCTAATTATAGGTGCAGATAGGGCTTTCACTTTATATCAGAGCTTGGAAATATAAAAGATAGTGCAATTCTTTCATATACGTTCTCAAATTATATTGATCACGTGCCAGACTTAAATCTAAAATATTTCTCTTACATCTTTTCAGTGAAACCTTATTTGAAAAATGAGAAATGTATTATTTTATTTCCAAATAATTACCTACATACAACTTTGTAAAAATAGTGCTGCATAAAAAGATGAGCTAAATTGAATTACTGACCCACGACACAGATTAAAGGATAATATCATTACAATTATCCTAACAAAAGGACTATCAAAACATACAGTGCTGTCTTAAGAAGAATAGGATATGGGCATGAAGTATATTAATATTACCTAATTATCAGAATTCATGACTAAAGAAGCTAACAAAATCTTATCTTCAATTAGCACACAAATACAAACCCTTGAATTATTTCCACAGTATACTTTAGAGCACTTGCTCACTTGTTACAAGAAAGAAAAATTCTTTTCTCTTTTACACATATTCCCCCACAGAATTCTTTTTTGCAGAAAGAGTGCAAAGTAAATACAAATAATTAAGAATTGCTTCTTCTTTGTTAATTTTGAGTCATCTCACCTATTTCCCTCTATCTAACATATATACCTTCTGTTCACTGTGCCCACTGCATGCAGAAATAAACTAAGAGTGCCACACAATGCCTTTTTTGAAGTTGTATTTTGAAGCTTTTTTATTTGAAGCTGTTCGGTATCTTTCAACCTGGGCCACATTTCGATAATGACTATTTAATAATTACAATCATCCCCTTATTAGCGTGGCATTTCATTTTCCTTGCCTTATGGCACCCCGCAATTGAAGGCAAGGAAAACTCTCTGTTGATTAGTTATTTAAGACCAGCAACAATAACTATGCTGGAGAGAAGGCTACTTGGAGAGGATTACATAAGAGCTGGAGCTCAACTGCCTCAGACAGAGAGCAGCAAATTATAAACCCAAGTACTTCATTGCATGTAACCAAATTGGCTAGTTGAAATGCTAATTGCCTTTCAGCAAAACTAAAGACAGACAGGGAACCTTGTGCTTCAGAGAATGAAATGCATTTTTACTCCACTTCTGCACTATTGTCTTGCTGAGAATCATTTGAAATCTATTCATAAAGGTAGCTCTTTCCCTAACCTTTAAAATGTGGGAAATTTATTTAGCCCCTACCAGCACCTCCAATGCACTGATGGCCAAGATGCGAACAGATGGTTGGATTTAAGCCACGTTAAGCCCCTAATAAAGTAAGGCATGAAAGAATTCTATGTTCAAATATACAGCACAAATCAAGAAAATGTGCCTAGGAAAAGGAAATTTTGAATAACAAATTTATGAATGAATGTTATCAAATACTATCATCCTTAAAACATTAATATTTTCAGCATAATTATATTCAAACACATATGGCAAGAGCGATCATTGCCTATTTCAAAGAAACCCCCAGCTTCCCTTTATACTTAATAATTTTCTATTAGTTCAAAACTCATTTATGGAGAATTATTCCAACAGCCAGTTTTCCCCCTTTATATGAAAAAGAGTCCATTCGGGGTTTTCAGAATCCTGAATATATGAATGAGAAATGCCCTATCAGCATCCTGCCCCCATTCTGAGATATAGCCAGCCTTACGCCTGACTGCACCAGAAAGGGCCCCATGACCACCTGCCCAGCAGCTGGGGGAGGGACTTGGTCTGGTACATTTTGAAGTGTATAGTGTGTCACAGTGGAATCAGAAAACACAGCCTTTGTATTACCACAGTCTCCTGCGACCCAGCTCCACCCTTCTCCTCCTCTTCCACACCTCCATTGGGGCAACAGAGCTCGGACGCTGTGGCCTCTTGTGTGGCCTGACATCCTGACACACTAGGGAATCCTCCATACATGCAAAGATGCCCCCCACCCCGTCTACCCGCCCCCACCCCATCCTGCCTTGTGAAGGGAGAAAAACGGGCATGCATGCCCAGAAATCAACTTTCTGTACTACTTCATTCTGTATGAGAGTCTTTTTAACTTCATTTCTCAACAAGTATCATTATTTATAGAAAGTTTGAGCGGCCTGAGAGTGACAAAACACTTAAGTAGAGCTTTCGATTGTAAACAGTTCCAATAAAAGATTCAGCTCTCACCCCGAATCAGAAGGAGTTATGGCGAAAAAAGAAATCTTTCTGGCTAGATGTTCATCAGAATCTTTGGACAGTGGAGTTCCTGGTGATTTTTCTTTCTCCTGTACTGTCTGAATTTCCCACTTGATTTTGTACAGTTATTTCCAAGTCAAAGAAGGAGATAGATGGACATTCAACCGCATGTAATACTAAGCTGTTTAACTTTTCTCACAAAATCAGGGAAATGCCCATCCAAATCTCTCCCTGACCACACTACATTTTATAATCAAATTAAGCTATCATCATCTAAGGAGCTCAATATGCTTTAAAAGCATCCATAAATTATCTGGTTGCCCTCTATGTGAAGTCAAAGTAATGACAGCACAGTGCTTGCACGTGGTGCAGACTTTTGGACCCAGTGTATATAATGACTTATCAGAGGTAAATACAAAGCCTATAACAAAGTCAGTATATTAATCATTTTGCTCAAATCTAGAGACACTAAAGAAAGATATAATATAGTCCCTGGCCTCAAAGATTTAGTAGACTAATTGGGTAACACTGAAATTTTCAGTAACAGTAGGACAGAAATATTAAAATAGAGCATGAGGCAGTGTTTGGTTGATGTCAATAAGTCATACATGTAATGACCAAGTTAATCAGTTACCATGTTCTTGTT
This sequence comes from Mustela putorius furo, assembly GCF_011764305.1. Lineage (NCBI taxonomy): Eukaryota > Metazoa > Chordata > Mammalia > Carnivora > Mustelidae > Mustela > Mustela putorius. The sequence continues at coordinate 13,102,204 of NW_025422471.1, forward strand.
TATTAATTTATGGGAGTATCCAGTCATAATGCAAAAAGAGAATCTGTGACTTTAAGTCTCTCAACTTTTCTGTTTCAGTTTACCCAAGTAGGAAATAAAGAGGTTGATGTAGTTTAGCTCCAAATTTCCTCCCAGTGCTCAAGGAGTGCAACAGTGTCTTTACAGCCTTTGACTTTCTGAACACTAAGGGATCACACACCCAATCTAAGGCAAAATATATTTTCTTTGTGGGTCCTCCCAGGTCACAGATCTTTCTGCCTCAGTTTTTTATCTGCAAATCAGGATAACAGTATTTGATGATTAAATACAGAGTTACTCTTTTTAAAGGGCCTAGAATTCCTCACACACAGTAAATTTACATTCAGTAAATGCAGTATACTATTATCATTCACTGTGGGGGCATGAACAAAAGGGTTTAGTCACAGTTAATTCTGTTGTGAACACTTTTTCTTTGGGTACAATATGGGCAAAGGCACCTGCAAGAAAAAGATGTATGAAATACTCTGCCTCATACTAGCTTCTGTCTTACCATATTATTTCTAATTATTACTTCTATTACCATCAAAGTATTTGTGTTCCAAATATGTCTCACATTATCCTTTCCCAACAATGAATACAACTGGCATTCAATATTTGATATATATACACAGCATAAAACTATAACTGCTGTTATTAAAATATAATAAATGTTGACTGATACATGATTTCTGTTTCTGATATTAAGACTCAGTGTTGTTCCATAATTTACCTGCACCTCATCATGTACTTACATTTTAGTCTAAGATTATTTTTAGTTGATGTTTATACATGGTTTCAGCTTTTAATCATCACATTCAGTATAGGGTAGAGCTTAGAGTACTCAGGAAAGATCCTTGATCAGCTCTTACTAACTGGAGAACTTTTGCAAGGGACTTAAACTTTCCATGCCTCAATATCATTATCTGTAAATTGGGATAATACTAATCTATGGTCTTGTGGTAAGTGTTAAATAACCTATATAAAGGGTTTCTCAGAATTCATTACATAAAATTCATTACATAAGAGGCATTCAGTAGGGGTGGCTACTATTGTGACTCCTCATGGAAAAAACATGGAGATACAATTTGACCATACTTATTTTTAGTGTATACATGTTGGCTACTTGTTTTTAAAAGGTATAAGACTTAGCATCTCTACCTGAAATAAGTCTTTTCAGTTACCTGGTTCCATCCCTTTATTTTGTAAATAAGGAAAAATCAGGTGCAGAAGGATGGATGAATGTCCAAAGTCACAGTAAGTTAACTGCAAGCCAAGACATAACTAATTGCATATAGTTAAAAGATTCTATTATGTCACAGTTCACTCTGTATTTGGCACAACCTAAGTAAATCACCCCCAAAAAAATGTTGGGGCGCCTGGCTCAGTGGGTTGGGCCTCTGCCTTCCAATTGGGTCATGATCTCAGGGTCCTGGGATAGAGCCCCACATTGGGCTCTCTACTCAGCAGGGAGCCTGCTCCCCCCCCCCCCCGCTGCCTATTTGTGATCTCTCTTTCTCTGTCAAATAAATAAGCAAAATCTTTTAAAAAAAATTGTTGTTGTTCCTTTGTATCTTGACTAAATCATCTTTTTTTAATGTTGTTTTTTTGTTGTTGTTCTATCTAGCTGTTTTTATAAGTGACACACAAAGGGGAGGGAAAAGACTTTAGTAATGTAATAACTTCAGAAAGAATTTTTAAATAATGCTGTATTAGTTAAGGTGTATTTTTTGAGCTTTATCCTAATGGTTGGTAATCATGCACTCTCAGGTTTGATAGGAGTAACTTCTAAAACAGTCCACAGCTTACATATAAACACATTACAGACATTTTTAAAGGTTGTAGGTTTCGTGAAATGTTAAAAGTCGGTTTAAAATAAAAGTTACAACGAGTAAGTTAATATAGCACCTTAAAATGAGATTCTTCCCCCATGAACACTAGCACAGTTTCTTAGTTTTAATTTTAAGAAAAAAAAAATCAATTTTAAAATACCTGAAGACATTAAAAATGTCTAAGCTTTTTAAAAATGTATATATTATTCCACGGTTCCAGGCTAATTCCAAACTCCCTGAAATCAACATATTTCACTGAAAATTCTTCGACACAGCGGTTATTTTTTAACATAAGACTCCTTAAGTTCATTTCAGCGTTCTCATTAATTATTACCTGTGGCGCGCCGTTCTTGGTCGGTTATTTTCCAAGCAGACTTTTTAAAATTAAAGCTAGGGTTCGGGTTTCAAAGAGAGGAGAGGAAAGGGAAAGAGAGGAAAGGAAAGTCTTCCCTCTGCTGATTCCCACTTCTCACGTTCCTTGAGACCAAGCTGCTTTTGCAAGCGCGGCTGGCAGGAACCGAGCGCTCACCGCCCCGCCGCAGCCCCGGGTGGAGTGGACGCGGACAGCTGTGCGGGATAAGCGCAGCCTGCCGCGCGGGGCGCACGCCCTGCCTCCCGCGCTCACGCCTCCACCTCGAGCAACAGGTGCGGGAGCAGCGCCTCTGCGCGCTGCGCGTGCTGCGCCGCTCCCTTGTAGCACGGGGGATGCTCGCGGCACCATCCCCCAGCCCTGGCCTACCTAGCCCTGGGGACACCGACATCCGCGCGCGCCCTTCGGTCCCCGCGGGTCCCTTTCGCACACCGTCGTTCTGCCTCTCGCTCGCGTCCCTAGGCTTCGCCGCGGCTGCTGGTCCTCTCCCCTGTAGTCGGGTCAGGACGGTGGCTCCATTCTCCTCCCCCCTCTCTCCTCCCCCTTCATCCTCCGTCTGCTCCAATAGGACTCGCGGCTCCCCGGGCTGCACTCACCTGACCAGCGGAGCGGGGGTGGCTGCCCAAGGCAGCGCGCCCCCGTCTGCGCAGCGGGCAGCCAGGTCTGCGCTCTGGCGTCGAGAACACCCTGCAGTGGCCATCCCTAATGGATTGTTCCGGCCGCGGGGCGCCTAAGCTGACCTGCCTGCGCGCTGGAACCCCGGAGTCTGGACTCCGTCTGCACCGCGCAGGGGAGATACGCGGTTCGGGCTTCTTGGTGTTGTACTCTTTGATTAAACTTTGTAGTTTGTCCGCTTGTGCACCGGGACACCATCTGCCACCCGACTGGCGGGCACTCCGCCCTGGCCACTCCACTGTAAGCAATTCACGGTGTTCTTTCTGAGAAGAAAAGCCACTTACTGGTTCTTGCTCCTTTCCGAAGGACATTTATTTGAACTTTGACTGAAGCGCCTCTCCTGAGTTGTTCACAATGAGAATTTGCGCACAAATGGGTGAAGTATTAGAAAGGAGGACCCTGCCCGTACATGTACTTAGAAACGAAGACTAAGATCAACTTATAGGTAAACTATATCTCTTTTATAAACGAGGGTTAATTCCTACCTTGTACGGTTGTTACAAGGATTAGATGAATAAGATCTTGTGTGAATTGCCGCGCTACAACTGACACGTGGTAAACCCCAATAGATGTTGGCAATTATTCCCGGGGCTTAAAAAAGGAAAGCCCCCGAGGTCAGATCAAATCATCCCCGTCGTGCAAATACCCGTCTGCGCTAGAGAAAAGCACAGGCAGAATTCTTAAAAGTTTCAAACCCGGGAGGAGGTTAAAGATGAGCAATTGGCAGTCCAACGCCACCTCACTGCTGATCTTATGGACGAAAAAATTAAAATAAATGCTGATTGGCGCGCCTGGGTTGCTCAGTGAGTTAAGCCTCTGCCTTTGGCTCAGAACATGATCTCAGGGTCCTTGGGACTGAGCCCCGCATGGGGCTCTCTGCTCAGCCGGGAGCCTACTTCCCCCCCTTCTCTGCCTGCCACTCTACCAACTTGTGATCTCTCTCAAATGGATGTATAAAATCTTAAATACATACATACATACATACTGATTGAATGGCTTAAAGTCTGAAACAAGAATGGATCTTGTGTCTCCTAATTCCAAACACAGAGCATAGGGTATCCTTATGAATCTCCATTGGAATAACTAGATAGTTACTTTGAGTTGCAACAGATAGCTACTTTGCTCTCAAGCAAGAATAATTTAGCATTATTATGGACTGTTGCTGAACATCTCATCTCACAGCTGCAACAGTCAACAAACAGCTGGGGGTACTAAAGCAAAGATGATTCAGGCAAAAGGGTTCTGGTACAGAAACTGCGTAGGAATGCAAATGATGCACTTCGAAGCATAAGAACAGGTAGTGAGAAGAGCAACCTAAATGATAAGGACATTGACTAGCTTTCCTGTGATGCTCAACTAAAAAGCTGGACCTGGGTCTAGAAACTGTAAATCCACACAGCCTAGTGGAAGAGTAGACACAGATGTGCTTACTATAACCTACACTAAGGAAACTGAAACGTGGAGACAATTTATAGTCAAAACAGTGAATCAATTATTCGTGCGGTGATAACGTGAAACAGAAAAATAAAATGTTAGAAAAATATTTTCTCCACATTGTTTTAAACGTGTGTTCACTGTTAATATGCCCCATAGATTTACAGTTTCTAGATTATTCAATATTCTAAATTCAGCCCATGGGTTTATTGTATTATTCATAAAAAGGCTTTATTTGCAGCTAAATGTTACTTCAGTTTATTAAGACCCTGACAAGGTCAGTGTCTATCAAACCGTTCTGGCTTAAGCATTGTTTCACCAAGTCCTGTGATTAAAAACATTCTCCACAACTGGACTTGCTCAGCATGCATTTTCACTCTGTGTAGGACACCACCTTAGGCACTGTGATGAACTGAAAGTAAACCTTAAGCCCACTCTCCTTCTTAAAGCTACCTCAGGGAACTAAGTAATTCATTAACAACTTCTACCGAGTGTTTAGGAAGAAGATGATACTGGAAGGCATTGTGGGAAAAAAACAGTGATCCCAAAAACACAACCCTAAGTGCACTGAGCTTGCACTGTCTAGGGTGAAAGTTTAATGAGCCAAAAAAGCAGATGATGCCAAGCCAAAAAATGAGCCTCCTAGAAAGTGCTAGTGATATCCCAGGAGGAAGAGATTATGTGGAATGGTGAAAGCTTCTCCAGGGAGCTGATGATCTTTGCCTTGAAAAATAAAACACCAGAAAACAGAAAAGCTGGTACTTTGAGGACAAATATGTGACAGGGTGGTGCAGATACTATCAAATACCGTATTTACCAGATGCCCAACACATTTAAATCTGAGCTCCTCACACGGACTAAACGGACCACATGATTCTGGCCCCACTTTCCTCTCTAGTCTCATCTTATACCATTCTCCCTCTTTTCATTGTATTCCTCTCACACTGATCTTCTTTCTGTGGCTCCAACACATCAAAATCATTCCTGCCTCAGAACCTACGCACAAACTTTCCCCTCTGAGTGGCACTCCATTGATGGAGATCTTCATATGGCTGGCTTCTCTATCATCTCCTTCATTTAAGGGGTAGCTCGACTATCCCATCCTCACAGGCATCTGCCTTGATAACTTCCACAGGCACTCTTAGCCATTACCTTGTTGTGTTTTCTTTATATCATGTATCCCAATAAATACCTTATGTGTTTATTTAGGTGTTTTTGTCTACCTGTAAGAATAAAAGCACCATGATAGGTAGGCCCTACATCTTTCTCATTTGCTACTCCATACCTGGTAGCTAGAATAAGCTCTAGGAATTGGGGGGGGGGGAGAAGAAGAAGAAGAAAAATAATAATAAGCTCTAGGATATAGTAGCGGAAATTCTACACATCTGGAGGAGAAGGAAGGGGGGCAATCAGGCCTGTATAATAGAATAGGGTTTTGTGAAGAATCTGGAAGGCCAACATATGAAAATAACTCCCAAAGCTATGTCCTGGTGCTTCACAATTCAACATTAGAAAACATGACTTGACCCCATAATAAAATACAAATACACCTGAAACCAATATTCTAAACTTCTGCCATCATTTACAGCACCAAGAAATTTTGTTCTCCAAGTCATGCTTTGGTAAGAAAAACAGAAAAGAAGTGGATTCCTGGACATGTGGACGTGGGAGGTGGCAGGTGCTGCTGAGAGAAAGGTGTTGAAAGGAAAGTTGAAATTTGAGAAGACAAAGGTGGCCAAATTCCTAATTCTGCCTCAGTGTAGCACTGATGGCCCTTTAATAATCTCCATCAAATCACTTCTCTGTAACTTTAAATTTCCCACAGTCAAAAGGAATTCATTTGCTTGACCCTGTAAGAAAAGTACTGATGTCATACAATTTTTCTTCCTTCTTCAATTTAGTTAGCCTTACATACTAAGTAACACTTTATAAATCTTCAAAGATTTTTGTAGTTCCTTGAAAAAGCTATTTCTCATATTTGACACTCTGAGTTCAGATTTCTAAGTGTAGGCACACATAAGGGAATTTTATCCAAGGAACAAAACCAAGCTTAGGCAGCCTCCACGTAGCTTAACCTCCAAAGAAGTAGAAGCAGGATATTACTTTAAGGGTGTCTAAATCTGGGGCACCGGGTGACTCAGTCCATTAGATGTCTGCCTTTGGAGTGGGTCATAATCCCATAGTCCTGGGATCAAGCCCCACCTCGGGAATCCTTGCTCAGTGGGAAGCCTGCTTCCCCCTCTCCCTCTGCCTGCCTTTCCCAGCTTGTGCTCTCTCACTCTCTCTCTCTGCCAAATAAGTAAATAAATAAATAAAATCTTAAAAACAAAACAAAAGAGCTTCCAAATCTGTCTGCCAGAGGCTTCTTCTGTTTAAGCCCTAGGTCCCAGGCAGGAAACAAAATTAGACTTGTCAGGACCTTGTCAAACTTGGACTCCCCTTTCTTTCCACACTCCCATCAGACCCATCAGGCTACTGGTCCCCCATCTCTTCTCCCTTGCACACCAATATGCAGTAAAGTTCTCAATAACATGTAGGGTTTATCATCTTAGCACTCCATAATGGAGAAACAGAGCCTAAACCCACATTCTCAAAGAACCTGGGCACAATAGTAGTAGCTCACTAAATATGTGTTGGATGAATCATGTCACTAGACAGATAATAAGGAGGAAGACCCACTGTGAGACCCAGAATTAGAACTTGTGAGCCAGAGGGAATAATTTCTGCCACTAAAGGATCAAAGAATCCATTTAATAACTGAGTATACTTGAAGCTGAGACTCAGTTTCCAGATCAGAAAAAAACAAACAAACAAACAAAAGCTAGTATTCTTGGACCTTTTGGAAATAAAAAGCCTCAAAAAATCTGAGCAATTCCTTGAACAGTCTCTCACACAAAGCTAATCCTTGGTGTTACTAGTTAGGTGAACACTACTCGGAGCTGATTCTCATATAACTGATCTCTTACTTGCTAATACATGAAAGCCTACAGCATCTGAGATGCCAGACCTTGCTTTTCCCCTTTTTCAGATGCTATCATAAGCCTGCTAACTGCAATGCATGTTTTAGGTGAGCACCTATTTAACCAGAAGAATTTCTAGACACTCCAAATATGAGCATGGACAGAATGCAATCTCTACCTTCCTGTAGCCCTCTTTGAGTAGAGGAAAGAAGATACAAAATTGTGATCATTCAAAGTACAATGTGACCAGTGCTGTCAGAAAGATAGCCGAGATGGTTCAAAGAAGGGAGAGATGAAATTACTGGATCGCATCAAGATATCTTTGCTCTTGTCTCTCATAGATCAGTCACTCCCTCACTGCTTTGATTCCCAGGACAAGCTGTTACCTTGCCTCACAGAACAGATAGGTGCTCCCCATTACCTCTGGACCTCTGAATCTGAGCCATATTGTGATTAAGCCACACTGAACAGGAAACATATACAAAAATAGTTTAAAACCTCTATGGCAAGAGTCAGAACTTTTTCAGTAAAGGACCAGACAGTAAATATTTTAGACACGTGAGCCATGCAGTCTTGGTCACAACCGTTCAAGTCTGCCGCTGTAGTGTGAAAGCACCCAAGGCAATATGCAAACAGATATGCACAGATGTGTTCCAGTAAAACTGAGTCACAAAAGCAGGCAATGGCCAGAAACAGCCGAGGGGCCACAGTTTGCAGACCCCTGCTCTATGCAGAAGCAAAAGTTACTTTAGTTATCAGGTTCTGTTCTGATACTTGTATCCTAAATCAATTAATTCACTCAACAATCATTTATGGAGTGCCAGTGATATAGGATGCTTTGCACAGGTAAAGATGAATTGGCAGATGCTCCCAGACCTCAAGAAGCTTTCTTAGCTGAATTCGCTGTGCTGTTGACAAGGACATATGATATATATTCTAGTCCTGATTCCTTGCAAGATTCCCTGTCCTCAGTCCTCTTTTTTTTTTTTTTTTTTTTTTTGCCATCGGCTATTTCTTTTTTTTTTTTTTTCCTCTGCCTAGTTTCTGATCAATATTTTTGTCTGAGCTTCACAACATCTATATATTCAGGTCCTGGCTAAACTCTTGCTTGCTCTAATCTAAAATTCTTAACCCTTAACAGTTTTGCCTAGAGTTCTTCTTGCCCTCTTGGGCAAAGCATCAGCAAAAAGGAAAGAAAATAAAGAAAATAAACAAAAAGAAGCAGCTAACACCTATATACTGATGGGGGCTTCCTGTTCACTTGTTGTGAACATTGTACAGTATTATAAGTCAAAGTCCTGAGCAGGCCATTTTCCTCTCCCCTAGAACAGGGGATTTAGCCATGCCAGAACCAAAGAAATAACTACGACTTCTAAAGAAAGCTACCAGAAAGCTACCAGACACTGGGGCGCATGGGTGGCTCATTGGGTTAAGCCGCTCCCTTTGGCTCAGGTCATGATCTCAGGGTCCTGGGATCGAGTCCCACATTAGGATCTCTGCTCAGCGGGGAGCTTCCTCCTCTCTCTCTCTCTCTGCCTGCCTTTCTGCCTCCTTGTGATCTCTGCCTCTCAAATAAATAAATTAATTTAAAAAAAAAATTAAAAAAAAAAAAAAAAAGAAAGCTACCAGACACTGAGGCCAGATTCTGCCTCCAGGGCTTTTTAGGAGGTAAAATGACATAGAGAACAATCACCTAACTTCATCCTCACACCACAGGATAGAAGAAGCCTTGAGGGGACAGAAGGTCTGGCTTTTTTCTCTCCTCCTCTTTAAAGGAGGGAGGAAGGGCAACTTCGCCTGCTGTTGATTATCAGCTCAGGCCAATAGATTTGTTGATCTGTCCCGCCCCTGAAAGGAAAGAGAACTGAGAAAGAAAGCTGGTAGGAGAGAGAAAGAGTACAAGTCGGAAGACCCGCTCTCCTCTTTGTACAAGAACGTGTAGATCTCCTATAGATTGTGACGGCACAGAAGTTGCAGTACAGCATAATCTTGCCAACACCTGACCCTAGAGGATGGACAAGCCATGCAGTGAGAGGATCCCAGGAACAAGAGGCTGTGTACTTCCGGGAACTAGCTGAAGAGGGGGGTTAAGGGAGAAACCATTTCAAGGAACCATACAAAGGGGAGGGCTCACAGAATGCACCAAACTTATCCACGTGCCTTTGAAAAAATCAGCATTACAGTCACACAGGGGTTAGCCCCTCGGTGTTTTCTGGAGAACAGCCAGAGCCATAAAAAGGGCACTGTGCCCATAAGCAGTCAAAGAGATAGTTGTCCTCCTAGTTTCCCTCTCAACTCTCAATATTAGAAGAGTTAAACCTTGCGAGAGTGCTGAATCCTAACCACTAGACAACGAGGGAGTCTCAGAAGAGTTAAGCCTTGAAATGGACTGGGTAGAAAAAAAAAAAGAGAGATCATTCTAAAATCAGAGTCAACAGGGACGCCTGGGTGGCTCAGTTGGTTAAGCAGCTGCCTTCAGCTCAGGTCATGATCCCAGCGTCCTGGGATCGAGTCCCACATCGGGCTCCTTGCTCAGCGGGGAGCCTGCTTCTCCTTCTGCCTCTGCCTGCCATTCTGTCTGCCTGTGCTCGCTCTCTCCCCCCTCTCTCTCTGATAAATAAATTTTTTAAAAAATCTTAAAAAAAAAAATCAGAGTCAACACACACACGCGCGTGCTATACATGTTAACAACTCACCTTGCTTCCACCTATTTCAGATAAAGAGCTGGAGGAAGCCTTGGATATGATCTGAGATTGCCATATAATGAAGTTGCGGAATTTCCCCCAAACAGTAGAAAAGAATTACTTGACATGGAACAGATAGGGAAGAGACGAGACAATAACAGTTTTGTGTTCATGTTTGAAGTTCATGTTTGAACCCCACTGAATTAGAACTCCCTGGTAAACTAGTTAGGTAGGCACTTCTGAAAATGTGTGCTATGGATTTCAGTTTCCCAAGCTTGCAAAGGGCAAAAGTCTCAGTAATTAAACCACAAATGTGGGAAACATCCTTAGAAAATCATGATAAAATTGTAAAAGGTCTTAGTATTATCATAAATAAACCAATTTAAGATTGTTTAACTCACTGTTTTATTTGACCACAGAACTTTTTTTACCCCCCTCAGATAAATGCCAACTGGAAAGTTAGTGGAAAGAAACTTGTTTCTTTGGGGTTTGGGATCCTTATGGTTTGGGGCCATGCCAGTCTGTGCCATTCCCTCCAGGGCTGCAGGAGTTGCGCAATTCTTGGGATGCCCCCTGGAGTTGTTCCCACCGATGAGGACCCCATGAAAAAACAGGAGCCTAATTCAGGGATTGAAAAGCAGAAGGTCGGGGAGCCTGGGTGGCTCAGTGGTTTAAAGCCCCTGCCTTCAGCTCAGGTCATGATCTCAGGGTCTTGGGATCAAGCCCCACATCAGGCTCTCTGCTCAGAGGGGAGCCTCCTTCCCTCTTTCTCTGCCTGCCTCTCTGCCTACTAGTGATCTCTGTCTGTCAAATAAATGAACAAAATCTTAAAAAAAAAAAAGAAAGAAAGAAAGAAAGAAAGAAAAGAAAAACAGAAGGTCTTGGAAAATTTAGAGGAGTAAGTCCTTCTAGCAGGCATAAGTCTTACGTCAGAAATGAGCTTAAAATTAGAAATCTGGAAGAGCTGGAAGGTTTCGATCTCATGGCTCCTGAGAAGCCTTTTCTTCACATCTTGCTTATTGTATGCAAAACTTCCACAGACTAAAAATAAAACAAAACTGACACCAAAGCCCTAGAAAATGTTACATATGTACAGTTGTGTGATGGGGGGAGCCAGGACAAAGGAGAACGGCAGAAAAGTCTCCCACACAGTTCCAGCGGGAGGTGACTCCACATCTTCCCAAGGAAAGAGGAGCATTTCAACCCTGGTTGGTTCTAGTGTGGCAAGTAGGGTCCCCTGACCAGTGCTGTCCAGAAGACTCCACTAAGCCACCTGCAAGAGCCTGAACAGGTGACCGGAGTCATGGTCTCCATATTTTACTATCTTCACAAAGCTTTTGATTACCTTGGATCTTTTCTAGGCTACTTAGATTACCTAGAAGTGACCAACTTGTCTTGATGTATTATGATTGTTTTGAAATCTCTAACCTTCTGTGTCACAGGCTTCTCTGTAAAGTATTTGCTCCTTACATAGATGGAGTGTGAAAAGAATAGTTCCTCCTTAAGACTGAGGTTTTGACAAAGTAGCAGTCAACTCAGACCATCACAGACAACAGAACTTGAATGAGCATTTTGGAATTTTTAAACCAGACATTTGATGACAACAAAACAAAACAAAGCCTAATAACAACATCAAAACCTTTTTATCTCTTGCTTTTTGTGTGTGAAATTCATATTTCACACAAAAATATTAATTTTTTGTACTTATTTAGGTTTCTCTTTTAAAATTTTCCATACTTCCAATATTTAATTTTTCTGAAATTAGTAAGTAAAAAGGGAAGGATGAATTATGACTTTTTGTTCTTGCAAAGTTTTTAAATCTTCATCCTCCTACATTAAAAATGTTTTTCCTTAAGAAGTTTATTTATAGAACATACCTGAGATTTTGTAAAATCAGAAGCACAATTTCTATTTTTAAAGGCATAGAAGAGCAAAAGTGTACATTTTCTTATGGTTGGGCCCAGATAACGCAAAGAGATAATATAATGTAGATAAATTGAGCAAACTTAAATAAATTTGTTATTCTTTCACACTTTAGTTTCCTTATCTGCGAAATGAAAATTTTCATACCTACTACACAGAATTGTGTATAGGTTGAATAAGGTGAAGTCTGCTATATAGTAAGATTTTAATAACTGGCTGAAAAACACTGAAATAAAATAGAAACAATTATTTCCTTCTGCTGAATTACAGATGGAATTGAGAAAGTTTTTATTCTAAGTTAACCAATCCAATACACCACAGTGGTAATTATATATAAATAAATTTACAAATTCATAATTATGTATTTTAAAGCATTTTCCCATTAAAATTTTAAATAATTTCTCTTTATTGCTGAAATGCGATTATATCTGTCTTTAATATAATTGGATATCTTTTATACTAATAAGGAAGCAAATATACATGTAATTGTTAATAGCTCCACCAAACGAATATTAAGATCAAGTACTAGCCAAGTGTACATATCTCATTTCCTTACAAATTTTAAACTTATACAGTAGTATTTGATTATAGATATGTATTTTATTTTTATTATGGCCATATGCAATACTTTATTACATTATTTAGCGAAGAATAAGTTACGTACGATTTTATGTCTTGTGGGAAATATTTTAATTCTTTATCTTCCCAAGATAAAAATATCCCTTCCTCAAGAAATTTATTTATAAAACATTCACAGAAAATGCTGAGACATTTTTAGATTAATAATGGTTTCTATTTTGGAACAAGAAATGTGTCTCAGAACAGCTTTTCTCGTATTTTAAAAGGAATTTCCCCATAAATCAGTTATGAATGTATATGGAATCTTTAATCCTTTAAGAACAGCTAATTAAATCTTTTTTCCCTAGTTGCCTCTGGTATAGGCCCGCTGTGTGTGGTACTTCCCATGGCTTGTCATTTTGTTTTAATGGCAGGGGGAGGAAACTAGCAAAGCTCAGTAACCACACTGCATATCAAAATGTCACCATGGCAGCATTTGTCCACTTGTCAGAGTCCTTCTGAAATGACTCAGCCATTCATTTTGTTGAATCAATATTGAAGCTTTTGAGATTTATTACTTGAGGTTTGGGAGCAGGCAAAGCAAACAAATCCGTCATTCCTAACATTGAGTTCTAGTTGGGCTGAGATTATGATTGCTGTCTGCACTTTATTTATGAGGACAGATTATAATGTTTCCACTCCTTGCATAATTACTTTGTAATAAGCTCGCATTTATATGCCTGATAGTATGGTGGAAAAGCATTTAAACTTTCCAAAAACATTCTGTGGACTATGGTAAATTTACTGAATTCAAATAGCTAATTCCCTGGGAGGTGTCAGGCAGGAGGGCAGGGAGGAGAGATGTGAAGCTTTTGATAGAAAATCTTTAAATCTTTAAGATTCTTCAAGTTCCGTTTTTTTATATCCCACCTTTTTGTCTCTTTTTTTCTTTTTCTTTCTTTCTTTCTTTCGAGAGAGAAAGAGAGAGAGCTCGAGCAGGGGGGGAGAAGCAGATGGAGAGGAGCAGAGGGAAAGAGCAGAGGAAGAGGGAGAGGCACAGAGAGGCCAACTCGGGGCTCCATCCCAGGATACCAGGACGACCGCCTCAGCCAGAGGCAGACACTTAACCAACTGAGCCACCCAGGTGCCTCTATATATCCCATCTTGAAGCAAAATTAAGAAGAACCAGGATAAGAAAATTATCTATTAAATCCTTCTATTTAATAATGTCCATTTACTGATACTTTCCCCATTCAACAAATAGAAGATTCTAAAACTATTTTAAAATACTGAGATTTCTTCAAAGACAGTTTTATAATCACGTAAGTTTCTAGTGGATTGGGTCACAAAATGGATCTGATTTGTTAATGCAAGCACTCACTGTACGTATTTTCAGTTATCACTGAACTAAATTCAGTGCAGAGGTCAGTGTCCAAAGATGAAGTGATGAGAAATTTTCAGAAGTATAGATCTGTCTGACAAGATCCTGACAAGATCCTGAAGATCATTAAAGCTTCATTGACATATCAGGCCAAGTGGAAGGGAGAATGGGCAAGCTTCTCATTAGAATTCCTCCTTTAGATCTCTTCCTAGAGCTGAGGAGTCTCTCCTTTAACATCCCATGACCTAGACCGGTCCTACTGGGATCAGCACAGGATGCTGCAATGCTAGTATCCTCAATGGGGTGAGTCAAAACCAGATAACATGATGGAGTCATCTGTGTTGGTTATAGGATCTGTTCTCCCAGGACCCCCAAATTCTACCCAGGACTTGTGCAATCTGAGGTCATGTTTATTTTACCAATGGCTACAAGCAAACAAAGCCATTGCAAACAAAGCTTCCACTGTCTATTTCCCACATGAGTGAGAAAATCAAGCCCAGTGGGAAGACAGGTTTGACTGATGGTATGTTTGGGCATCATGCCGGGCCTTGCAAACTTCACATAGATAGGGATGCCTGGTCCACTTAATGCACACATCTCTGCCAGCAGCATAAGACGCAAGTTTGGAGTGTTCTACTTTTCAGATGTCCAGTAAGCTCTACTTAACTTACACAATTCCATGCAACCATAAGAATTTTAGATCATATTGAAAGACATATAAGAGTACTTTCTGTAGTTTCTGTTTACAGTAATTAAAAAGTTTTGGAAGGAGGTCATAGTTGTATAGCACTGTGAATGTAATAAGGGCTACTGAATTGTACCATTAAAATGGTTAAAATGGTAAATTAAAAAAAATGTTTAATTAATATATAATGTATTTTTATCCCCAGGGGTACAGGTCTGTGAATCGCCAGGTTTACACACTTCACAGCACTCACCATAGCACATACCCTCCCAAAAGTCCGTAACCCCACCACCCTCTCCCTCCCTCCTCCCCCCAGCAACCCTCAGTTTGTTTTGTGACAGTAAGAGTCTCTTATGGTTTGTCTCCCTCCCGATCCCATCTTGTTTCATTTTTTCCTTCCCTACCCCGCAACCCCCCACCCCACTTTGCCTCTCAACTTCCTCATATCAGGGAGATTATATGATAATTGTCTTTCTCTGATTGACTTTAAAATTTTATGTTTAATTTACCTCAATTTATTAAAAAATTCATTTTGTTAAATATAAAAAAAAAGCCCATTTCAAATGAGCAAATCGTATGCTGTGTGGATTAAGTCTCAAGAAAATAGCTGAAAAGAAAAAAAAGAGTCTTCTGCAGAACGCTTTAATGCTTTTCCTATAGCTTGTGTGCAAGTCAGTTCATATGAGAAAATGTACGCTGGAATTGTCTCACCTTTCAGAAAACCAAAATCCTTTTTGAGTTTTCTTCTTTGCAGGGTTCTGAGAAAGTAAAAAGGTTTTTAAGACTGTGCTTGAAAGAGTGCTATGCAGACAAATACAGCTTTAGCATTCCATTAGAGCAATCCCACATGGCCTACTCCCAAACAAAACGGAGTTCCCTAATACTTTTCAGTTTTTCTTTTCTGTATTCTTTTCTCTCTCTTTTTTTTTCTTCAAAAACCAAGGAAGTGAATTGTGAATATTTCCTACAAGAAATGCTGAGCTGGTTAATTTCCGATAATTATAAAATCACGGGTGGTCAGTAGTTCAAAGAAAATCTTTCCCCAACAAAACCAATTATGAGCAGAGACTTTAACTGTGTCCCTTTATCCACTGCCAAAATGCAGTATCAATAGAACAGAATGTGAAAGCTGCAGCTTTGATATGAAAGGTACTGAAAGTATTCATCTTTTGGTAGTTGTTCTGCCACCATATGGAATGGAATAAAAGGAAAAAGAATTATGCAGCATCAACTTGAATTATGCAATCGGAGAAAAGGAAAAGCAAATCATAACCAGATGTGTCTATGCATACATTTTATTACAAAAACTTTCTTTGATATCACCAGGCACCCAATGCACTCTATTGGTGGTGTGAAGTAATTGAAAATAATATTAAGAAAGGACTTGGAGTAACATATCTTATCATTCAAATAGAAAAGCATTTACAGCAGAGAACTGGTATCAAAGATGTCTTTAAAACATCAATATTAGGCTGAAACATAAGAAACTGATATCTGCTTATACAAAAATGGTCAAACAAGGGCAAAATGGTATAACAGCAATTTCATGTGCTTCAGCCTAATACATAATTTTCCTCCTAATTCCAAATGGCGTTTTCTCTTCATCATCATCACCCAATGGAATAAAAGACATTTATTTAATTTTTATTCAGTTTCAGGTCATTTGTTTAATTTTACATTGTTTAGTGTTTTTAGCCACCTCATATGGAACGAATCCATAAACACATGAGTCAATTAATGTTCCTTTTCTCCCCTTAATCAAGAAATATTTTTAAGTTGGATATACCAACATTTCTCACTCATCAGTCTTTTGGGGCCCACTGTCAACATCAGGAGGCATGTCAAAGGAAGCCCTTCCTTATTTGAGATGATGCTAGGAGGAAGACACTCTTGCCCAGACCAACTCTGCTCCTGTATCTTTTGTACATGCTAAATGCCAGGCCTCTTCCCTCTGGGTACCTTGAAGTTTCAGGGACAGGTATTATGAGAATGTTGAGAGACTGAAGGATCTGAGAGGGAAGTCTAGGGCTGAGTGAAGCTTGATACTAATGAAACTCGAGGTCAGAGGCAAATCCTACTAGTGGATGGTCATCCTTTCTACAATCAGAAACACAGTCTCCTAGAGGGTCTAAAGGGAAAGCTTCCTGCTGGAAATAGAAGGTAGGCCAGAAAAGATTAGAAGCTAGTTCTCCTTGCGACCACTGTTGAAAGAAGAGCAGAAGAGAGGGAGGCAGAATGGGACTGAGTTGAAAGAAAAAAAGAACTCTGCCACTCAGGGATGCCTGTACACTCTAGGTTAAATATATAGCACGGGAGGGGCTCCCAGGTGGCTCAGTCAGTTAAGCGTCTGCCTTCTGCTCAGGTCATGATCATGGGGTCCTTGGATTGAGCCCCACATTGGACTCCCTGCTCAGTGGGTCATCTTCTCCCTCTCCATCTGACCCTCCCTGCCCCTTCTCCCTGCTTGTGCTCTCACTCGTGCACTCTTTCTCTCTCTCAAATGAATAAATAAAAAATCTTAAAACATAAATATATAGGGGCACCTGCGTGGCTCAGTGGGTTAAGCCGCTGCCTTCGGCTCAGGTCATGATCTCAGGGTCCTGGGATCGAGTCCCACATCGGGCTCTCTGCTCAGCAGGGAGCCTGTTTCCCTCTCTCTCTCTGCCTGCCTCTCCATCTACTTGTGATTTCTCTCTGTCAAATAAATAAATAAAAATCTTAAAAAAAAAAAAAACATAAATATATATAGCCCTGGAAGTGGGATGAGGGAATGGACAGGCACTGTCTGAATGCCAGCGTTCCGCACCCAGAGCAGAATCAATATCCAAACAAACGCTTAGCCAAGGCTCAGACAACTGCTGTTGACTCCTATGGCAGGGGCAGAATTTGGCTGGCATTACTGAACATTTTTCATGTTGTCAGTGATAATCTGCTCCACTCAACAGAAGGGTTCTGCCTGCAGTTGACACAAAAGCAACATAACACACAATTCTGGACAATTTCACAGGAGAATAATCTTTGAACAATGTGTCCTAAATCAGAGTCAAAGGTCAGAGTCACTCTGGCACTGACTGAGAAAGTAGTTCTTTTCCAGGGCTCCGTATGTGCCAATCCTGAGAAGGAAATACTGCAAAGAGGTCCAATACCTAAGTCACTAGTTTACTGAATCAACACAATTCTGTTCTTTCTCACCACTGACTCACTGAATGTGCACTGTTTAAGGGGCACCTGGGTGGCTCAGTGGGTTGAGTCCCCAACTCTTGATTTCCATTCAGGTCATGAACTCAGGGTTGTGAGATCAAGCCCCATATCAAACTTTGACAAGTTCCATATAGGGCGGGGGGGCTCCTCCCTCAGTGGAGAGTCAGCTTCAGATTCTCTCTCCCTCTGCCCCTGCTTCCTGCTCACTCGCACACTCTATTTCTCTCTCTCTTTCTCTCTTCCTCTCTCTCAAATAAATAAATAAATAACTCTTTAAAAACAAAAACAAAAACCTGCTCTGTTCAAAATTCTTTTCTGTCCCCAGAATGAAATCTTGGGTGGGCCCCATGTTTCACATTCATTTTCAATTATTAACAAATAGTCTCACTCTCAGAGAGAGCAAAGCAAAGCTTAACTTCCCATTTAAGTTTGGCAAGTTCTTCTCTTGCTTGGGGCTGATCCTGGTTAGAAAGCCTGCAGTGAGGAAGGAGGACCCAGTCACTCATTTTCTCTATCTCTCCCAACTCCTCTACTTTTCACGATGCTCTTTAATTAATGGCTCATTTGGTGTTAAGAAGTAGAGAAGGAGATGAACAAAGGTTAGGAAAAAATAAAAAAGAAAGGTTCTTTCCTGAATGAGTTCTTTGGAGACTCATCTATGGGGATACCTGACATGGGCTATGTTTCCCTGGGCAGACCACTTGTAATCAACTTTCCAGTCTCTACCTTCTGGTAGTCCTGAGGGATCACTACATCCCACCAGTGTGGTCTTTTTAGACAATTAAGAGCCTTCTGTTGTGTCCACAACTGACCCTCAAACACCACATTTTCCCCCTGGTCACTACTCTTACTGCAGGGCAGTGTTAAACTCACCTTTTGACTTTTTCAGAATGAGTCAGGTAGCGGTTCCTCTGTCCCTCAAACTCCAGGTCAAGCTCTCCAGGTGATTCTCTGCTTCTCTACCACTTTTGCCTAGAGGTGGTGGAGATAGAGGACATAGCACAGTGACAAGTCTCTTCAAAAAAAATTCTCACTACAGACCTCAAGACCAATCTCCCATCCTCACTTATCTACCCTGAAGGTAGGTGATGAATTAAGAGTCTCCAAATTGGTTATCAGTCTCTTTACAATGTAGTGAGTGGTGTGATTAATCTCACAGATTCTTGAACAACTATCTGAGTTCAGAACTCTGCTCCACTTTTGCCAACTATAAGATACTTAATGTCTCAGTGTCCTTATGCACAAAGTATTGAAATCTGTAAGAAATAAAAGCAATGGAGGAGGAGAGCTTGGGAAGTTTCTGGAATAAAAGAAACTAAAGAGGCATGACAACTAAATGCAATTCATAAACTTTAATTAAATTCTGGATCTCATTTTAAAATAAGTTTAAATAAACAAAAAGAAAACCAGATAAAGAACATAATCAGAGCAATCTTGGATATTTAAATATGGACTGAATAATAGAGAATAAGATTTTATCAGTATTATACTTGAGTGATGGTTATGTTGTGGTTTTGTAAAAGAATGTCTTTGTACTTAGGAGACATATGCTGAAATATTTAGGAGTGAAGTGTCACGATATCTGTAACTTATTCTCAAATTATTCCTCAAAATATTGTCTTACAAATAAAAATAATGATGTCATACACATAATAAATCTCTTAGAGCAATACCTGGCATATAATAAACAATTCTGTAAGTGTAAATTATGGATTATTAGCACAGATACCTAGACAAAAGGAAAAAAATCTCCTTTAAAATTATTATACATTTGTCAAACTGAGCTAATGTACTGAATCATGAATTTCCTAATACCCTCTTCACCTACTGCTCACCTTTCCCAATCCCCAATACTTGTCTTTCTTTAACTTCTCCACTCCTCCCTTCAAACCATGTCTCCCACTATTAAGACAGTTTCCAATCTTCTACTTCACACTGTGATAACTAATATAATCAGAAGGATATTTTTTCAAGTTATGCTTTAATCTGTAACACTTAGATTCACAATTTAACTTATATTAGAAAATCTTTGTACCTTGGGGTGCCTGGGTGGCTCAGTGGTTTAAGCCGCTGCCTTCGGCTCAGGTCATGATCTCAGGGTGCTGGGATCGAGTCCCGCACTGGGCTCTCTGCTCAGCGGGGAGCCTGCTTCCCTCTGTCTCTCTCTGTCTGCCTCTCCATCTACTTGTGATTTCTCTCTGTCAAATAAATAAATAAATAAATAAATAAAATCTTAAAAAAAAAATCTTTGTACCTTAAAACTCATACAGTAAATTGGCTTAAATAATTCTAAGTATTTACATATTGACAATTAAAACTAAGGAGCACCTGGGTGGCTCAGTGGGCTGAAGCCTCTGCCTTTGGCTCAGGTCCTGGTCCCAGCATCCTGGGAAGGAGCCCTGCATCAGGCTCTCTGCTCAGCGGGGAGCCTGCTTCCCTCTCTCTCTCTCTGCCTGCCTCTCTGCCTACTTGTGATCTCTCTCTCTCTGTCAAATAAATAAATAAAATCTTAAAAAAAATTAAAACTAAGAATGATTCAGAATATGTAGTTATTAATTCAATTAAAAGCAAACCCATTTCAGGTTAACATCAGTAATATATTTTTATGAAAACCGTATTTCCCAAAACAAAAATATTTAGTGAGATCAGTGGCATCATTTACCATTTTACAAATTTCCCTTTTTTTAAAAAATTTAACTTATTTATTTGAGAAAGAGAAAAAGACAAAGAGAGAGGGAGAGAGCAGGAGCAGGGGGGAGGGGCTGAGAGAGAGTGAGAAGCAGACTCCCTGGGAGTCTTAGGGAGTCCCTCTCAGCAGGGAGCCTGATGCCAGGCTTAATCCCAGGACCCTGGAATCCTGTCCTGAGCTGAAGGCAGACACTTAACTGACTGAGCCACCCAGGCATCCAGTGTATTTCTTTTTTTTAAAGTTGGGGTAACATACCTAACATAAAATCTGCCATTTTTACCATTTTAAAGTATACAATTCAGTGGTATTTATTAGATTTATAGTGTTATGCAATTCTCACCACTACCAGAACATTTTCAGGACTCCAGTAGGAAGACCTGGAGCCATTAAGCAGTGACTTCTTATTCCTCCCTTTGGCCAGTCCCTGGAAAAAACTAATGTGCTTTCTGTCTCTATGGATTTGTGTATTCTGGGTATTACATATAGATGGAATCATAGGGCATGTGGTCTTTCATGCCCGGTTTCTTTCACTTTGCATAATGTTTTCAAGGTTCGCCCATGTTGTAACATATAGTGGTTGTTCATTTCTTTTTGTGGCTGAGCAATATTAGATTTTATATACCACATCCTGTTTGAAGTGTATGTGTACACCACATTTTTTTTTGGTGTGAAGTGGCATTTCATTATGGTTTTGATTTGCATTTCCCTGATGACTAATCCCATTGAAGATCTTTTCTTATGTTTGTTGACCATTTGTATATCTTCTTTGTACATCTTTGGAGGAATATCTACTCAAGTCCTTGGCCAATTTTTCATCAAGTTTGTATTTTTGTTACTGAGTCATGAGTTCTTCATATATCCTATATACTAGACAAGATGTGTGATTTATAAGTATTTTCTCCTACTTGGTGGAGGTATCTATTCATTCTCTTGATAGTGTCCTTGATGCCCCCCAAATTTTTAGTTTTAGCGAAGTCCAATGTATCTAAAAACACAAAATTGTGCTTTTGTGTCATATCTTTAGAAACCATTGTCAAGTCACATATCATGAAGGTTTATTATACCTATTCATTTTTCTAAGGTTTTAATGGTTTTAGCTATTTATTTATTTATTTAACAATTTTATTTATTTACTTGACAGAGACAGACAGTGAGAAAGAAAATACAAGCAGAGGGAGTGGGAGAGGGAGAAGCAGGTTTCTCTCTGAACAGGGAGCCCATCACGGGGCTCGATCCCAGGACCTGGCATCATGATCTGAGCCGAAGTAGACGCTTAACGACTAAGCCATCCCAGCACCCCAGTTTTAGCTCTTTTTTTAAATATATATTTATTTATTAGACACACAGAGAGAAAGCACATACAGGGAGAGCTCCAGAGCAGGGGTCTGATGTGGAACTGAATCCCAGGACCCTGGGATCGTGACCTGAGCCGAAGACAGATGCTTAACCACTGAGCTACCCAGGCGCCCCAGTTTTTGCTCTTACAGTAAGTCTTTAATCCAAATTGAGATTTTGTGAGTTTTTTTGGTATGTGGTGTGAGGTAGGGGTCCAACTTCATTCTTTTGTGTATGGATAGCCAGTTGTCCTATCACTATTTGTTGAAGACATTCTTTCTCTATAGAATTATCTTGGCACTTTTGTAAAAAATCAACAGATGTATAAATTTATTTCTAAGCTCTCATTTCTATTCAATTGACATAGGTCTTTCCTCATGCCAGTTACCAGAATATATTTTTTTAAGATTTTGTTATTATTTGACAGAGAGATCACAAGTAGGCAGAGAGAGAGAGGGAAGCAGGCTCTCTGCCAAGCAGAGAGCCCAATGCGGGGCTCGATCCCAAGACCCTAAGATCACAACCTGAGCCAAATGCAGAGGTTTAACCCACTGCACCACCCAGGCACCCCAGTTACCACAATATTTTGATTAGTGTAGTATTTGGAGTAAGTTTTGAAATAGGGAAGTGTGAACTCTCCAACTTTGCCTCTCTTTCTCAAGATTTTGACTAGTTGGAAACCTTTGTCTTTTGTTATGCATTTTAGGATCAGCTTTTCCAGGTCCACAAAGAAAGTCTTTTAGGATTTTTACAGGGATTGCATTGAAACTATAAATCTCTTTGGGGAGTACTGTCATCTCAACAGTATTAAATCTTCCAATCTATGAGCACAGGATGTCTTTCCATTTTTTGATATTTTTTTCATTTCTTTCAGTGTTGTTTTGTTGGTTTTCTGTGAGCAAGTCTCCTTGGTTAACTATATTCTTCTTCTTATTTTTTAATATTTTATTTATTTGACAGAGAGAAGTCACAACTAGGCAGAGAGGCAGGCAGAGAGAAAGGAGGAAGCAGTCTCCCTGTGAAGCAGAGAGCCCGATGCGGGGCTCAATCCCAGGACCCTGGGATCATGACCCGAGCTGAAAGCAGAGGCCTCTACCCACTGAGCCACCCAGGTGCCCCGGTTAACTATATTCTTAAGAACTTATTCTTTTTTGGTGCTATTGTAAATGGAATTATTTTCTAAATTTTCTTTTCAGGTGTTCATTGCTAGTATATAGAAATACCAGAGATTTGTATGTGTTGATCTTGCATCCTATAACTTTGTATCCTGCATTTATTAACTATAATGACAGGTGGATTATTATACTTGCTTTGTATTCAATGTATTTCTGTATATCATTTTGGCTGAAGTATTTTAAAAAATCCAGATCCTCATAAATATTTTGTTAAGATAGGTAGGAGGATTTTCAGGGTTGTTTTTTTTTTATATATAATTGTAGATATTCATCCTTGATGTAATATCAAGACTCAATTAAGTGATAGTTCCTTAAAGGTTCATTGCAATGTGGCATCTGAATCATATCAAGGGTTTTTTAGTCACATTAAAATCCTTTGGCCTTACACTTCGAATGGATCTCTTATCTGTGTGTGATTTTATAACACTGTGCATTTGGAAAATATTTGGTTCTCTGAGTAATGCAGATTTTCCAAGTGCTGACACTTTTCATTTGATGGTATTTGAAAAACCACTTTATTATCACCATCAGTTTTATCACACAGTTCTTTCAGTTTTAGGGAGCCTATAGAGGGAATAAAGTATTCTTAAATCTAATTTTTGCTTGAGATAGCAAATTCTGTCTTGTTTTCCTTGAAGTAACTGACTTATTCTGTTCATTTTCAAGAAAATAGCTGCCATATGTCTAAGTTTTACTGATCATAGTTTTTCTGCCAGTCATTCTTTCTATTAAAGTTGTGCCCTGTGATAAAAATGGATTGTTCAGTTCCCAAATCAAGTAAGGGCACAAGAGTTTTTCCTCCAGACAACCATTGTATTTTAACATGCAGTAAAAGAGCTTGATGCATGTTTCCCATTTCATCAGAAAGAATAATAAAATAAATGTAGTCAAGGGTTGAGATTTAATAATCAACAAACATTCTCAAGAATTTTTTTTTTTTTTAAATGAGAATGTAGCACTGGGCAATACAACGATTACTGATACAGTTTGGTGCTTCTGCCTTGATTTATGCTACAGATCCAGTATAAGTGCAAATGATAACACAGTGAGCAAATAACTTCTTAGAATTAGTGTAAAAATACTTTTAACCCTGAGGACCCAATGAAGGACTCTCAGGAATTGGTAAGACCATACTTGCACAACAAATGTGGCCAGTCACACTTGGACAACAGCTGGGAAAGCTATTGAAATGTCAATTTTACAGGCTGCCTCAACTTCAGAAATGTTGAAAGAAGTAGATGTTGCTATTCTTATCATAATCTCCTTGAGGAAATTTTCCAGTCCCTTAGCAATGCATTTGGATGCTCTCATTACATACACCCAACGAGGAACAGCAGTCTCTATATTCAGCTCTTATGAAACTAGAATTTTAATGGCTAAAGGGCAGATACTTACAGAAAGATGGATATAGTTCATGGAAGGTAGGGCGAGGCAGGAAGAAAAAGAATTTACGAAAAACCTTTATTGTGTATTCACATCACATTCACCTCTAAAGTATCCCATCCAGCTGGTAAGGCCAAATAAAGTAGAAGGGCTATCATGTCTATTTTACAAATTTTCAATGAAGTGAGTGAAACAATAAGATTGAGAAATCTGTACAAGCCAAGTATTCATTTACATTATGTTATGCTATAGATAACCAAATCTGTAATAAAACTTTAAGGACAAGGTAATGAAAGGGAAGTTAATCGAGTTTCTGTTAATATAGATGGATTCTCCTACAAAATAACAGATTAGATTTAGAATTGAAAAGTACTCTGAAGGAAAAAAAGTCCTTCTCAAAACAACACATAAAAAAATGTTTCAATTTGTTTCTTTTTAACCGACTGCTCACCAATCAGCATATATCACTGCCAAACACTCTATTCTGCATAGAAAGGAAGAAAGGTTTCACTCCTCTTGCTCTATACCCCACCAAGTAAATCCAAGTGTGAAATACTCTTTGAAGTCAGCAGGCATTTTTTGCTTCAAATAATTCAGAAGGGATTTAGAAGCCAGATAGGATTAAAAGCTTGGGGGGAAAAAACGGGGGCGGGGGGGGGGCAACCTTAACTGTAAATAAGAAAACATAGTGAGGAGAGAGAAGGAAAATTTTACTTAGATCCAGCAATTGCTGAGGTGGTAAATCTAGCTTATTCAGAATTAATGGGGGAAAAGACACCCAAGGACAGACTCGCTAATCGAAGTATACAAGAAGAAATATATCTTTAAAGCCAAAACTGTGCCACCTCGTAAATTGAGATCCTTTGAAAAAAAAAAAATATATATATATATTTAAAGATTTTATTTATTTATTTGACAGAGATCACAAGTAGGCAGAGAGGCAGGCAGAGAGAGAGGAGGAAGCAGGCCCCCTGCTGAGCAGAGAGCCGGATGCAGGGCTTGAGCCCAGGACCCCGAGATCATGACCTGAGCCGAAGGCAGGGGCTTAACCCACTGAGCCACCCAGGCGCCCCTGAAAAAATATATATATATTTTTAAAGATTTTATTTATTTATTTGACAGACAGAGATCACAAGTAGGCAGCGAAGCAGGCAGAGAGAGAGGAGGAAGCAGGCT
This sequence comes from Mustela putorius furo, assembly GCF_011764305.1. Taxonomy (NCBI): domain Eukaryota; kingdom Metazoa; phylum Chordata; class Mammalia; order Carnivora; family Mustelidae; genus Mustela; species Mustela putorius. Next base: position 13,127,680 of record NW_025422471.1, read on the forward strand.
CCCCGCAGAGCAGAGAGCCCGATGTGGGGCTCAATCACCAAACCCTGGGATCATGACCTGAGCCGAAGGCAGAGGCTTTAACCCGCTGAGCCACCCAGACGCCCCTGAAAAAATATTTTTAAACCAAGTATTTTTAATCCAAATTTTTTGGATGAATTGAACATTCTCTCTGATTCAAAGCAACATCCCTCTTGCCTGAGTTACTTGCCTGAGCAGCCTACTCATCTCCCTGCTTTCAACCCTAGCCATCCTAAGTGATCCTTTTCAAAGGTAGGTAATGTTCTCCTCTGCTCAAAGCCCTCTCATGCGTGGTTTCCCATCTTGTTCAGAGGAAAACTCTATGTCCTGGTAAAGGCCTACACAGTCTCACCCAATTCAGCTCCTTCTAACTTCATCTCCTGCTGCTCCCCCACATCGTGCAACCCTCATGGGCCTTGCTGGTTTTCTTGCTATTTCTTCAATACACTAGGCACACTTCCTTCTGCCTACAAGTTCTCCTCCCAGGTACCAAGAGAGCTCATGTACTTTCTTCAGGCCTGTGTTGCTCTATCACCTTTTCAATCAGGCCTTTTCTTTATTGTTTAAAGGTTTTTGTTCATTTAGAGAGAGAGAGAGAGCGCACAAGCAGGCAGATGGTCAGAGGAAGAGGGAGAAATAGACTCATTGCTGAGCAGAGAGCCTGATGCGGGACTCAATCCCAGGACCCTGGAATCACGACCTGAGCCAAAGGCAGACCCTTAACCAACTGAGCCATCCTGGTACCCCCAACCAGGCCTTTTCTTACCCACCCTATCACAAATGCAAATTCCCCCCACCCCAAATACTCCAACCTCCTTCCCTACTCAATTTTTCTCCATTCATTCAACACCATCTAACACACTGATGTTTCATTTATTCATCTTAGTTTTCTCTCTCTTCCACCATAAGAATGCAAGCTCCTTGAGAGCAATGATACGGGCCTGTTTGTTTGGGCATATATGCCCAATGCTTAAAACAGAGCCTTCAACACAGTTGTGTTTAACTAATTTTTCTATTGAATAGATGTAATTTCTGACTAGACTTTGTCAGATAGGTACTTCAGTTTAGGCACATAGAGCTCACTGCTCTATTTTTTTTTTTTTTTTTAAAGACTGTATTTATTTGACAGAGAGAGAGAGATCACAAGTAGGCAGAGAGGCAGGCAGAGGTAGAGGGGGAAGCAGGCTCCCTGCCGAGCAGAGAGCCGGATGTGGGGCTCAATCCCAGGACCCTGAGTTCATGACCTGAGCTGTAGACAGAGGCTTAACCCACTGGGAGCCACCCAGGTGCCCCCCCTTTTCTTAAAAGACTTTATTTATTTGAGAGGGAAAGAGAGTGTGCACAACCAGGAGAAGGGGCAGGAGAAGGGGCAGAGGGAGAAGCAAACTTCCCCCAGAGGAAGGAGTCAAATGTAGGACCCTGGGACCATGACCTGAGCTGTCAGACACTCAACTCACTAAGCCACCCAGGCGTCCCCCTGTGATTCTTTATATGGGCATAAAAGTTTCACTTTTGAATTTCTATCTCGGTATTTCAGATACTGTTTGTCAAGCCGAGGACTGTCACAAAAGTGGTCTCTAACTATTCCTAGAGACACAGGCTAGAATGAAGACATTCCATTCTTTCCATTCTTCCTTTATGTTTCCCCATGCCCTAATCTTCTTGACTTCCTGAGCACACCATTGAACACCTAAAATAATCTAATGGATGTCTACTCTCTGGACTCTATTTTTATTACTCTCCACTGTCAGATAATCACTTTCTGCTCTCATTCAATGCTATAGACTGGGCCATTCTTTTAATGTTTTCTTTTGGTGAAGTGGACTTAATTTAATTCTGTCTGACCATTCAGGTCTTCGGAGGAGAAGGCACAATAACAAGCAGTTTATAGGTTCTCAGGCATTCACCTGCACCAATTTACTTATGTGACCACAATGATGGCAAAGATTATGGGAAACAAAGCATTTAAGTTACAGTCTACTTAATCCTAAACATATAATTATTCATTTTTATATGTAACAACTACCTAGCTAATGAATTTAAGAATAGTATTTTTGAGACTAGTTTTCATCTAGTAACATCTATACAGACAGAGGCATCAGAATGTTTTCAACTCATATTTAATATTCCTGAATTACTTACTAGCATTTATAAGCAATTCTAGACTTTTTTTTTTTTAAAGATTTTTTTTATTTATTTGACAGACAAAGATCACAAGTAGGCAGAGAGGCAGGCAGAGAGAGAGGGGGGAAAGCAGGCTCCCTGCCAAGCAGAGAGCCCGATGCGGGGCTCAATCCCAGGATCCTGAGATCATGACCTGAGCTGAAGGCAGAGGCTTAACCCACTGAGCCACCCAGGTGCCCAGCAATTCTGGACTCTTAAAGTACTCTTGGTTCTTCTTTCATCCACATTATGGAAGAGTTGTGACTATGATAATCACTGTGTTTTAAAATCACAGAGTAAATGGCAACTAGGGAAGTTATCTGGTTCATCTCCAGAACATATCTAAACCACGCAGTCTTTCTTTTTTCCCTCCAAGACTTTTAGGGAAAAGACACAATAATTTTCTGTCTGTATAGATTCTCTCTCTATAGGTTCAATCATGAAGATGACAGAAGAGGGGAGCTTTTTTAGGTTTCACCCCATAAGACAATTTTAAATTCATTTGAGTTGAAGTATTTCCTTAGTGCACAACAGTCTTTTCCAGTTTTGCTTCTAGAAAGTAGAATTAGAAAGCAAGGTCAATAAAAGGATATAGGATGGAGCAGAGAGTAAAAGAGCAGGGATGAAAGAAATCTGGCAGAGGGAAATGAAGAAAAAAGTTAAAAGGAATTCAGTTTTGTTACCCTTTCTTTTTCTTTCTTTTTTTTTTTTTAAATTTCCAAGGGACTTGATCTGGTTCTTTTCTCTAGGTACTCACTACTTGAATATAAAAGTACAGACTCAAAAGTGGTTAAGAGATGGATGGTTGACTACTGGTTAAATGTAGATAAAACAAGTCTAGTTATTTAATACTGAAATGCATTCAGTCTTCATATTGTTCAATATAAAAAAATCATGTGGTAATAAAAATCCAACCTACATAGAGAGGACTAAGAAGAAAAGGCAGAGTCTTCTGCTTATTCTCCTGATACATCTCATACTTTTCAACCACTGTTCAAAATTCCTTTAGTAATTTTCCAGAAAGAAAAATTAAATGTATCTCTCTGCATAGATACATGAGTCTGTAGAGGTTGTGATGGGGGATATACACTTAAAATTTTATTACAAAGGAATAACATCATACTTTTTATATGTAACTTACTGTTTTTTCTTTAAAATATACTTTGCAGGGGCACCTGTGGGGCTCAGTTGTTAGCAGCTTCAGCTCAGGTCATGATCCCAGCGTCCTGGGACAGAGCCCCAGCCGTGAGTCCTCAGACAGAACCATCAGGCCTCCTGCTCTGCAGGAACCACACCCCTGCTTGTGTTCCCTCTCATGCTGTGTTTCTCTCTGTCAAATAAATAAATAAAATCCTTAAAAAAAAAAAAAAAGAAAGAAAGAAAGAAAGAAAATACATTTTGGAGATTTTTTCCAGGTGCCTAAGTTGTGGAAGCTCAATGAGGAAGGGCACTCTTTTTAAGTACTGTATTCCCAACGTTTTGAATTAAGGTCTTGCATATATTTTTCCTCTAACGAAAATGTGTTAGGTAAATGAATAAATAAATCAGAAAATATAGACTAACCTCATTCTTTTGAAGTTAAACATTAACCATTAAACATAACATTATATTATTTAAATGTATAAGAAGTATCTAGTCTGCTACATTTAGAATATTTTCAGATTTTTGGCTATTACTGTAGGAATGCTTGCATTCCTGAACATCACAAATTTTATACATATGTAGCTCTAAGTGAACCCAAGGTAATTTCTTAACCATATAATAGTTCGACTGCATTTTTAACTTTGATAGATATTTCCAAGTAACACTCCTAGCCAGCTGCATCAATTTATCCTCTCATTACAATACCGTTTTTTATTCTGGAACAATCACAAAATCTGAGTCAGTGACAGAAACGCACATTCCTTGAAACTATGTATTCTTTCATGTAGGCGTTTTAACGAAAACTGTGTCAGATGCGATCTCAAAAAACTGAAAATCCTTTTGACTTTGCTGAGCTCCGGGGACATCCTTTTTCTCAAAGAAAAGTACTTGTTACTACTGGCCTGCTTTTTGGAACTTGGCCAAAATTCATGGTTAACTGATTCCTTTGTATATTTTAATAAAATATAATTCTGTTATTGTCTTTTTATAAGAATTCAATAACTGCACCTTTGTTAAACATAAATAACAATTCAAGAACATGCAGATATCATTGAAAAAAAATATATTTATAGAACGGACCCAGGTAGCAGTCTGTAGAAGTACTTGTAATTCTACCACTCTGGCTCTCACATGGATTCCACTGCCTATTGACATTAAAATAAGAAAAGTAACCTACATGCAGAAAGAAGGTTGTATTCCCATTAACATTCATGAAGGCTGAGCAGCTGAAACCCTACATATCAAGTAGGGAATATATCTTTTGTCTACTGATGAGAAAATGTCTCAGTGACAAATGGTTACAGACGGGTGTCACAAGGGCAACACCACACAGAACAGCGACAACAAACAAATAAAAGTCTTCTCCTGCAGTTCTTTTCGTAGCATTGTGGACGGGCGTGCCTATCTCCTTAAATAAAAGGAAAAAAAAATGCGGTGCGAAATTCCTAACCTTTACTGAAGGCACTTCCCGGCAAACAAAAACAGTCTTTGAAAGTAATTCAAAACAGAGCTTCGAGGTCTTCAAGATGCGTAAATACCCAGACTTTCTGAAAAGAAGTGCTCTGCACTCTGCATCCCAGCTCTTTGGGTCAAACGTGTATCGTCGTAAGACAGCAAGCACACTCATCCAAGGGCGAAGTGTGTAAGGGGAAGTACCAGGCACATCATGGAAACGCTTTACATCATTTACGTAAATTCAAACACATTATCATACGCATTTAGCAAATTTGAGATAGTTATCTTATAGACGCTAACAGTGACTGCCAGTGCCTTTCAGTTAATTTTCAAAACCAAGTGAGTTAATTTGTAGGCGGCCTGTCTCACTGAGAATAGGGAGCCTGAGAACCAAAGCCCGTGGGCAAACGTGTCCCCGGGCCCGACTCTAGGTGGCCCACTTTCCTCACCTATAAACACAAAGAGAAGCAATCGTACCCCGCCGGCCAAGGACTTCATTCCAGTATTTTGCCTCTTCTGCAAGTCTAGAAGCTTCAGCAGTTAGACTAATAAGCGCAGCACAATTTGCTAAAACATGGATGTCAACACTGAGCTTCCGGGCGTCCTTCTCCACCCTACAGAAAGCTCTAGATGCAGACCAAGAAGAAATGTACAACGGCCCCCGTCAAATCCTCAAGAACCTCCCTCCTCCTGAAACCCCACCGCCGCGTATTTTCTACACAGTCTGCCAGCACTCTGTGGAAGAGGGACAAAGGAGAAGCCGGCCAGGCTCTCCGGAGAGCGGGGTCAGCCCCCAGCCTTCGCCTTGGGAGCTATTCCTCCTTGGATGAAGGGGCGGGGCAGAGGGGGAGGAGACAGGGGCGGGGCTGGAACTCAGATCCCCGCCACCCGGCCCTGACGGCATCCCTGCGCCTGCGCGCCCGGCGTGGGCCAGTGGTTGGAAAGCTCCTGGGTCTGGTCTTCACCTCGAGTCCCCGCCCTCTGCCTCCTTCCCCGCCCCTTCCCACCTCCGCTCTCCTTCTCCTCCCCCACTCCTTCCCACCTCCGCCCACTTGACGCGATGACGCACCGCAGGTTTGCGGACGTGGCGGCGGCGCACGGCCCGGAAGGCGGAGACGTTGGCGGCGGTGGCGGCAGAAGACGGGGGCAACCCAAAACGGAGGGTTGGTCATGAATTTGCCCGGGACAGGAGCCGCGGCGGCGGACCTGGCAACCGGCTCCTTGTTGTGTCCCCGTTGCTAACAGAACAGGTAAAGATGGCGGCGAGAGATGGGAGGTGTCCTGGTCCTGACCTGTGGGATCGGGCCCCGGCTGCGTCCTTGCTGGAGCTGGCTGGGAGTCCTCGGCCGAAGGTGTAGCCGGGGCGGCCGGGCAGGGCTCGGATCCCGGCCTACATGGACGAGACCCCGAGGCAGGGGATACCTTCGCGACCAACCCCACTGAAGCCCCTCGTTACACTCTTGGGGAAACTGAGGCTCAGAGGAAGGACTCCTACCTGCCAGTTGCCCAGATCAACGCATTTACAACCTAAGCACTGTATTTTCCCCACTTACTATTTTGTTGAATAAATGTTGACGGCTTCTTGTCCGCACCGTCCAAGTGTGATGGTGTAACAGAAAAACCCGAGATCATTGCAGGGGGAAAACAGGGAAATAAAAATAAAAAGAACAAGAACAAAAAAACCCTGGGTGTGTGGAATGGAGAGGGAGGGAACTTAAGTTTTAAAAACTGAATTGGCCCTGGCGGGTACAGTCGCTGTGATACTATCGCAATGCTGAACTAGCTTGTGCCCTATGGCCCTTTTATTGCTCTCTGCTTAAGGAAAGGCAAAGCCAAACACCGAACAATAATTAATACAAAATTAAGGTGTTTGGGAAACCATTTTCAGTTACTGAGTGAGCCTTAACAACGTGTCCATTCGTAACTTTTGGGACTTTTTGTAATCTAGATAGCATGCAGAGTTTTTTCAGTTTTCTTAAGAGGGGATTCCTGCTTTTTTGCTACTCTAATAATTAAGACAGGTTGAAGAAAATTGAGCCAGATGACTTCAATACAGTGTACTTTCTAAACTCTGTATGGTTGACTTAGATAATTATCTGCTTGGGCCAGAGTCTAGCCTTCCACTTGGTCTGGAGGCGCAACCAATTCTTGATTATTCAGAAACAGTATCTAGTTTGTGGTTTTCTGCTGCTTTCATTTCGTTACACAAGAGAGTGAAAAGATCTGAGATGAAGTTCTAGTCTTTAACTATTATTTAGCATTGTACCATGGAGAAGTTTTGATAGAAATATGTGAAATGGCTTTGGGCATTGCTCAGTTCTAAGCCAGTTTGGGATTCTAAGAACAAATTATTAGTGGGGAAATGTCTAAATGGGTCCGTATAACCACATGTAAATTGCTGTTAATTTTAAGTGGTTCTTTTTTTTTTTCCTTCAAGATTTTATTTATTTGACAGAGATCACAAGTAGGTAGAGAGGCAGGCAGAGAGAGTGGTAAACAGGCTCTCTGCTGAGCAGAGAGCTGGATGATGCAGGGCTGATCCCAGGATTCTGGGATCATGACCTGAGCCAAGGCAGAGGCTTTAACCCACTGAGCCAACCAGGCGCCCCTTAAGTGGTTCTTTTTTTTAAAAAAGATTTTATTTGATAGACAGAGATCACAAGTAGGCAGACAGGCAGGCAGAGAGAGAGAGAGAGAGAGGAAGGGAAGCAGGCTCCCCACAGAGCAGAGAGCCCAATATGGGGCTCGATCCTAGGACCCTGGGATCATGACATTAGCTGAAGGCAGAGGCTTTAACCCACTGAGCCACCCAGGTGTCCCTAAGTGGTTCCTTTTAAAACATGGACCCCTTCTGAGAACAGGAAAACAAATATTCCCCCCAGAAAAATGTACGTAAGTATAAAATTTTGCCTACGACTCCACAGAATTCACAGACATTTCCTAAACTAAAAACACAAGATAGTAAAGACTTGGTTAAGTAGAAATAAAACTATTATCTATTTTAGGTGAAGCTGAGATACTTTTTCATTTCTCTGAGAATTAAGAATAAAGCATCCTTAATTTATCATGCTATTAAAACAAGATTAATCTTTGAACTTCTTAGAGTTGTCATTTGGTTAGAACTCCATGAAGGAATAGGTGTGACCAGGACTTCAAAACTGCTTTAGAGATGTAAACTGGATAGCTTTCTTGAATTTGGTGGCTATGAATTTAGGAATCACAATACATGTTATTAAATAGTAGCACCCTAGGGGGTGGGGATGGGTGAGAGAGTCAGCTTAATATATAGTTACTAGTTAGCTGTGTTATCCTACTAGAAAAACTCTTGAATTTCTAAAGCATTGCAAGTGTTGCTGTAGAGCAGGGTCAAAAACTGGTTTTCACCCCCGCCCCCAAAAAACCTGTTTTTCAGGGGTTATATTCAATGATATGAGATAGTTCATATATTATGTTCGTATGTGTCTACACACAGAACGCAATCTCTTGTCATCCATATTACAAATTCAGACTTTTGGGAATTTTTGTTTGTTTTCTCTTTTTCACTTGGTATTTGTCTGTAGTATTTACAACTGAGCTAAGTCCTTTAAGGCACCTTTTTAGGAACACCTAGGTGGCTCAGTCAGTTAAGCCGAGTGCCTTCTGCTCAGGTCATGATCCCAGGGTTCCGGGATTGAGTTTTGTTTCGGGCTCCTTGTTCACTTCTCCCTCTGCCTGTTGCCCCCACTGCTTATGTGCTTTCTCTCTCTGATAAATAAAATCTTTTAAAAAAAAAAAAAAGGACACCATTTAAGTTTGCTTTCTGTGACACAGTATTTTGATGGTTTCTTCCTCTTGTGAATATCCCTTTCTCGCTTCTTTGCAGGCTGATTTTCCTTCATTCAAAATACCAAATATAGCAGTTCTTCAAGGCTCAGTCTTAGCCCCTTCTTATGCTATGCTTTCTTTAGGTAATTTCATCTATACCCACACAATTTCAGTTTCTACTTAACGCATATGAGCCATGAATTACAATAGGGAGGTGGGGAGGTTGGGAAGTAGGGCGGTAGTACAAAAGATACTCCAATCCCACATGCACTTAAAACTCCATGAAGGAACAAGCCAAATATTTGGGTTCACTAAAGTGTTGTATTTGTACATATAAAATATGTACAATTCATAGTTCTGATAGAGTCAAAGTATATATTTTTAATACATGATACAAAATTATTTCCTAATTTTATTCACATGCTCAGAATAAGTGGAGCTTCATTTTTGACTTTAAAAAGATAGCAATTTACTTTTGCAAAAATGTTTATCACCCCCATATTTTGTAATATATGGTTTATGAAAATGGATTACCTCTTCCAGATATGTTAATTGCACTTCAACATCTGTAAAACTTCAACCTAAATATTGAAATACCTAAAATCATTTTTTTTTAAAGTGTCTTGAATATAAGATTCATGTAACTTGGGTGAATGGCTCAGGTACATTCCAAAGTTTTCTTCTTTCCTCCTCAGATTTTGACATGGCAGGGAGACATCAGAATCGTAGTTTTCCTCTTCCAGGAGTTCATTCAAGTGGTCAAGTACATGCATTTGGAAATTGTACAGACAGTGATGTGTTGGAGGAGGATGCTGAAGTTTATGAGCTTCGATCCAGAGGAAAAGAGAAAATCCGAAGAAGTACATCAAGAGATAGACTTGATGACATTATAGTTTTAACAAAAGATATACAGGAAGGCGATACTTTAAATGCAATAGCCCTTCAGTACTGTTGTACGGTAAGTTTTCATTTGATTTTGCATAATGCTATCCAGAATAATTCGTTCATTAGCACAAATTGAAACAAGTTCTGTGCTCTTTTATCTTCTTTTTCCCTTTCTTTCCATAGAAATCTGTATTTATGTTTGTAGCTGTTAACTTTTTCCACTTTTAAGTGAATTTCTGTGTATTTCTAAATCAATGATTCTGTTGTCAGTATTGAAAAACACCCATATGTGTTATGTTTTCTCCTTACTCAAGATGTATGAGAATATAGAAATATATAAGGAAAAGTTTTTCTCTGCCACTGCTTCCTGAAATAACACAGTTTGGTGTTTCTTCCCATAACTTTTTTGTGCTTATAAAAACACTAAACATACGGGGTAATTGGGGTGATCACTCTTGTTTATTGGGCTTTTAAAAACTGGTTTAGGGGCTCCTGGGTAGCTCAGATGGTTGAACATCTGCCTTCGGCTCAGGTCATAATCTCCAGGTCCTGGGATTGAGCCTCACTTTGGGCTCCTGCTCATAGGGAGTCTGCTTCTCCCTTTCCCTCTGTCTCTGCTTGTGTGCTCTCTGTCTCTCTCTCAATGCATAGATAAAATCTTAAAAAATAAAAAATAAATAAAAAAAATTTGTTTATACTATGCCTATTACTCAAGTTGCCTTTTTCATTTTCTTATATATTAGGGTCATCCCTGAGTGTCTTATAGATCTAACTCATTATTTTATATCACTATATAGTATTGCATAGTGTAGAAGTGCCGTAATTATTAAGCTGTTCTCCTATCACATAGTCATTTTGAATTGTGTGGTGAATATTGTCACAACTATATCTTTAAATTAAATGGTGGTACCTTTATTTCTGTGGAATAGATTCCCAAAAGCATGATTGATAAATAGAAGGAAAGGTATTATTTTTAATTTTAATAATATTAAACTCTGTTTGAATCTTTTTTATATCTGTATCATTATGTCCATCTTGCATCCTTAGCATGTAATGTTTTCATGTAAACACATAGATCCGGAAACTGTTGGAACATTTTTCAAACTTTTTGTCCTCATACTTCCAGTAGAATTTTGTAATGTATGTATCATGTTATCTCCTGGCACATTTTAAAGTGAGCTTAAATTATTTCCTAATGACTTAAAGGATATAATTTCCAGAATGTTGTCAATGTTGATATTTAAAAATATGACTGTTAGAATACTGTTTATATGCATTAAAAGAAAAAAAGATTTATTTATTTTAGAGCTTGCGACTGGGGGGAGGGGTTCAGGGAGAGGGAGAACCTTCACACTTGCTCCTGAGTACAGATGGAGCCCGAAGTTGGACAGGGGGCTCTGTCTCATGACCCATGAGATCATGATCTGAGCCAAAACCAAGAGTCAGATGTTCAGCTGACTGAGCCACCCAAGCACCCCTATATGCACTTTTTTAATAGCATGAAATTTTTATCATCCCTTTTTCTCCTTGATTAATATTTTTACCCTCCCCCCACAATCTTTCATAGTGTTCTGTATTTTTATACTTGAAAGCCCTTTATTGGTTACCTATTATAATTCTCTGTAACAGAAACATACATATTTATAAATTTATTTATACAAATATATGTAAATTTAAATTGCATTTTAAAAAATTTCCTGTGACCATGAAGTTTTGTGTTATTTTTCCTCTCAATACAGTAATTACAGAACTTCAGTTGATCAAAACAGATATGACAGTGTTTTAAAATTTAATAATGTAGTTTATTAAAATGCATTTCTTGGTGAGGGAAGAAGAGCTGGATTTTATTTTTTTTTTCAAGTTGTTCAAGTATGGCAACACTACTTTTTATTAGGTCATAGTAGACCTGATTTCATTTTTTAGTGTATATAACCATGTGAATACATGTTTGTAGAGAAGTTTCAGAATGTGCTTTAGAAAGTTGATAGAAAACAATCAAGATTTAAAAATTAGGAGCAAAGCTAAAATTATCAAGGTGGACGTCCAAGAGAGGAGTGTGGTCGGTAGCTTCATTAGAGAAAGACATGGGTTTTCCTTTAATGAATCTGGTAAATTGTCTTAGAAAAGGAGAAATTTGAAATGCCATCTGAATGATTAAAAATAGGTCATATTTCCAATGAGGTGAAAAGGAAAAAGTATATGACTATATGAGTATATGAAGAGAAAGGTATACCATAGTGATGTGGAAGGAGAAAACAAGGGGAACAACAGATGAAATTTTTATAGGTGTTCCAGAGATGAGTGGCATAGACTGATGGGAAGAAGCACATTGAGCTAATGGAGAAAAAGTTTGATCTATTTAGTAAGTACACTATTATAAAGTTTTAAGGAATGCTGCAGAATGGTGGGCAAACCTACTGGTGAGTTGGAGGGGACCCAACAATAAAGAGGTTAGTGGAATAATTCAAGTGAGGAAGATCAAGGCTTAGACTAAAATATGTGCGGTAAGACTGGAGAAGTTTACAGAAAATCATTTGGGTATTCTACAAGATGTATTAGTGGATTCCTCATTTATTTATTTGTTTATGATTATTATTTTTAAAGATTTTATTTGTTCATTTGACAGAGATCACAAGTAGGCATTTAGGTGGGCAGAGAGAGGGAGGGAAGCAGGCTCCCCGCTGAGCAGAGAGCCCAATGCGGGGCTCGATCCCAGGACCCTGGGATCATGACCTGAGCCTAAGGCAGAGGCTTTAACCCACGGAATCACTCAGGTGCCCCAAATTCCTCATTTAAAATGAAGAATGATGAAAGGGTGGTTAGCTTAACATTAGAGGAAGGCAGGCATTATCCGCAGTAGGGAAAACTAATAGAGTTAGGGAGTTTAGTGCTCTGTTTTACCAGGAGTTCAACCAGCAAAAAAGGATGAACCTTACAAAGGATTTATCACTTAAAAAATTGAGTACTTAGTGCTGTATTCCTCTTATAAATAGTTTTAAAAATTACTAAAAATATGCCAGTCATAAAACAGTGACAAGAGGACAGAAAGTCCAAGGTTGGAATCCTAATGCTATCAAGAAAGTTAGTATAAAACAAAATGTAGGGATATTTAGAGTGAGAACCTAGGTAGACTACTAAACCTTGGAAGCCTGGTTCAGAAAGAGTATGGAGTGGTTATTAGAATAGACAGTACCGAACAAATGAACATTAAAAGAGAATAGGGTCAGACTTGGGTTTGTCAATGAATCTTCATTTGCTTTAAGAAAAACAGTCTTGAGGGACGCCTGGGTGGCTCAGTTGGTTAAGCGGCTGCCTTCGGCTCAGGTCATGATCCCGGTGTCCTGGGATCGAGTCCCACATCGGGCTCCTTGCTCAGCAGGGAGCCTGCTTCTCCCTCTACCTCTACCTGCCATTCTGTCTGCCTGTGCTCACTCTCTCCCCCTCTCTCTCTCTGATAAATAAATAAAATCTTTAAAAAAAAAAAAAAAAAAAAAAAAAAAAAAAAAAAAAAAGAAAAACAGTCTTGAGGTTGTAAAATTTGAAAGCATCCTTTTTCTTTACTGTCTCATCTTGTTACTCCTTAGTCCTCTCTCTATTCTCCCACATGTACACTTCCAGGGAATTGATTTTTCCAGGAATTCTTATTCATCAGAGGACTTGATCGGGAATCTGCAATTGATCAGTTCACACTCCCTCCTAAATACCCTCTTTTTTTGAATTCCTTGATTTTGCATCTTTCTGCTACAGATTTTTCTGCTAGTGATATTTAATTATACTAAATATATTAAATATAACTATTAAATATTATAGCTGTTATAACACACCATATATTGCTATTTTAAATGTTCATGTGTTTTAATTAATCTTTACAAAACCCTATATGGTAGGTTGTGTTAACTACTGTCATTTTACATATGTGGAGATTGAATTGCAGAGAGGTTAAACAACTTGTCCCATATCAAAAAGCTAGAAAGTCATCAGAACTGTCCTTCAAACCCAGACAGTCCATACTTTAAATCACTTTCTTGGCCACTCTTTCTTTTTCTTTTTTTTATTTTTATTTAAAAAAAAAATTTAAAGATTTTATTTATTTATTTGACAGAGATCACAAGGAGGCAGAGAGGCAGGCAGAGAGAGAGGGGGAAGCAGGCTCCCCACTGAGCAGAGACCCCAATGCGGAGCTTGATCCCAGGAACCTGCGATCATGACCTGAGCTGAAGGCAGAGGCTTTAACCCACTGAGCCACCCAGGTGCCCCTTTTTTTTTTTTTTTTTTTTTTTTAATTTTATTTAATAGTAATTTCCGGGGGCACCTGGGTGGCTCAGTTGTTGGGATTCTGCCTTTGACTCAGGTCATGATCCCAGGGATTGAGCCCCATATTGGGCTCGGTGCTCTGTGGGGAGCCTACTTCTCCTTCTCCTACTCCCCCCTGCTTGTGTTCCCTCTCTTTGCTGTGTCTCTCTTTCTCTGTCAAATAAATAAATAAAATCTTCTAAAAAAAATTTAAAAAATGGAATCTCTCTACCCAACATGGGGCTTGAACTCAACCCCAAGATGAAGAGTCCCACGCTTTTCTGATTAAACCAGCCAGACACCCTTAGCCACTCTTTCTTAATCTCTTTTGTAGATTTCTCTTACTCAATATACCCCTCAAGCGTTGTCATTTCTCAAGAGATCTTTCATGTGTCACTTTTTTCTTCCAGTCTTTTTTAGTGAATCTGTCTACTCTTGTGACTTCAATTACCGTTTTTGCTGGTAATCCATGAATCTATATTTTGAGTTCATTCTTCCAGAGTTCAGATATATCTATTAACTCCCTGTTGGATGCCTTCCACTTAGATATTTCAGTCACCTCAAAGTCAACGTGTATAAAATCTGTGTTTATTCTCTTTCTCCCTCCAGAGTGTTCCATATCTTAATAAATGGCATCATTAACCATAGAGTTGGCCAACACAAAAGTTTTATCCTAGACTAAGCACTTTGCCTCTCTGACATCAGTCAGGTGATAAATGATCAGAGCTTAGGTTAAAGCATTGACGGAAGTCATGAATGGGACTAATTACTTAAAGGTGGTGGGAGAGCCTATCATAATTGGTAATCTGAGGAACACTCCCATGCTCTCCCTCTTGACAGTGGCAGATGGATAGGATATACAGATAAGGTGAGAACCATATAATATATCGGGAAAGCTTATAAATAATGACCAATCTTGGGGGTAATTGACAATGCATGAACACTGAGAAGTTTGGGGAAAATGTCACCAGAAGACAAATGAGGAAGTAAAATTATGTTATCAATTCTAAGATGCATGTTTTTTCACACATTTTAACATCTTTGAAATTAGAATGGTGGTATCCTCAATATTTGGTGTTTTAGGTCTCCCCCCCCCATATATAAAATAATGACACATCTTAGAGTGGATGGCAACTGAGTTTTGATAAAATGTGGTAATTTTAGTTGGGTAAGTTGACATTTGCCTACACTTTAATTGCTAGACTGGAAGAAAGAACATAAATATTTGTAATTGTTCCTTCCCAAATTGTTTACAAACAATAGAAAGTGTGATATTTGTGCATGATGTACAAAGAGAAATATCAAAAGATCCCAGAATCTACTTAAATACCTAGGATTACTGTTAATAATACATGGGTGATAGTAAGAAGTAATTAGTGATTTCCCAAGACCGGTAGATCAAAAGTGATGTAGAACTGTTAACCACAAAATAAAATCTGGGTGTGATAACTTAATACTGCTAATAATTAAGCTCCATTTTCTTTTTTCCCTTCCAAAAGTAACTGGGATGAATGACTATTGTTACCTCTATTTTGATGGAGAATTCAGATGAATGTTGCTTTTTTTTTGTTTGTTTCTTAACAGGTAGCGGATATCAAGAGGGTTAACAATCTCATCAGCGACCAAGACTTTTTTGCCCTTAGGTCTATTAAAATTCCAGTTAAAAAGTTTAGTTCATTGACTGAAACACTTTATCCTCCAAAAGGAAGACAGGCTTTACGTCCTTCGTCTGTTCAGTATGTTCCAGAACAACAGGAAATTTTGCTAGCTAATGATTCTCTTTCTTCCACTGAGTCAGCTGATAACTTTTTAAAAGAAGTAGATCGAGACATAGAACAAATAGTAAAATGTACAGACACCAAAAGAGAGAACCTTAATGAGGTAGTATCTGCTTTAACAGCACAACAAATACGCTTTGAACCTGATAACAAAAACACTCAACGTAAGGATCCTTATTATGGAGCGGACTGGGGAATAGGGTGGTGGACAGCTGTAGTGATAATGTTGATAGTAGGTATAGTAACGCCTGTATTTTATTTGCTGTATTATGAAATTTTAGCTAAAGTGGATGTAAGTCACCATTCAACAGTGGATTCTTCACATTTGCATTCAGGAGTGACACCCCCATCACAACAGAGAGAAGTAGAAAATGGAATTGGTCCAACTAAAGGAATACCCTTTGGCCAACATGATCATAAACTGTATCGCCAAGATTCTCAGTCACCTGCTGCTCAACACAAAACATAGCAGTTGGCTCATAATTGCAGTGTTAATGATCATGTATATCTGGCGTGTGGTGAATCAGTTATATTCAATAACCACTTTAAAGGCAGAAGTTAGGGAGATTGAAGATGCTTTTGTTTTTCACCCTTTTTTTGGAGCCAGTTACAAGTAGATTGAGTATAAATTCCTACACTTGCTAGTTGTTGATATTGAAAGCTGTAAATCTGTATCTGTTGTATCAATGCTTAAAGCAAAAATGAATTTAAATATGGGTCTAGGAAGTTGTTAACTCAGAAAATGTATCATTTTTCTTATTCAAGCCTGGTTATGTTTAAATTTTATTTTTCAAATTATTTTTTGGTTTAAAGTTACTAATTTTAAATATATTAAGCAAAATAAAATTTATAAGCCCCCCAGAATAATGTTTTGCAGTTAGGAAGTTGCCATTTGGTCACTAGAACACTGGATTAGGTCAAGACCTAAAAGTAATCTTTGTCTCTTAAAGCTCTCTGCCTCTGCTTCTGTTATTTGAAAGCACTTTTATAATTCTTTAATGAAAAGTGTTACATGAGTTAGCATTATTTAGGAAATAAATCCTTACATACTGTGATAAGTTGTTGCTGTGTTATATGCAGTAACATGCCTTAATTACATTTAATGCCTTATAATATTATATTATGTAAGCTAATACAAGTTTTAGAATTAAAATTAAGGATTATTTCTGATGGTCCAGTGGGATTCATAGGCCCTATAAATTCGTCTCCATCTTCACTATCAAGGAAAACTTCATAGGGTTAAAACAGATTTTCACTGGCTACCTCTGGTCTGTTGAAGAAAGGGTTCATTAAGCAAAAGCAAAGGTGCAAGAGACCTTTTGCATTAACAATAACAGACAAATTATTTGTTGGTCTGTTAACCTACATTTTTCAAAGAGGAAATGTCCAACTTAGACCATTTTTTCCCTCTGAACATAGCATCACATTGGGGAAACAGAGGCCACAGGTGTGTTGATCAGTTGAAAGGGCTTGATAGTGCTACTTTGTAAGATTTGTTGGGGATCAGACATAGTCTGGCTAAATAAGGATAATTTACATACTGATTTCCATCATTTAATTTCTTCAAGTATGTATTTTAAAAATGTAACCAAATGATTCATTAGAAGAAAGTTTGGTGGAGTCTGGATTGCCTGTTTTGTGTATAATAAAGTGTGTACCTTAAGTTATATAACACCACCTCATTTTCTGGGCATTATTTCCTAATTTTTAATGTTTCAGGTTTTAACTGGTCATTTTATATTTCCAACTCCAATACTGATTTTTAAAAAAGGGGTGAATAAGTGCATATGGTAAATGAAGTTTCATGTACTTTCAGGAGCAAAGTATCATTAAAAAAAAAAAAAGGACAAAGAAGTCCAGCATTAAAGCCCTTGCATGTATTAGAGGGCCTTAGACAATTATTGGAAAGTGTTAATATGGAAGTTATAGCAAAATCATTTGTTGAATAACTTTTAGATTGGAATTTTAAAAATTGTTTTAATGTGCCTTGGCATCTTGAAAAAAAAGTGTATGATCTAATTTATGTTCAGTGTTAACTTGGTCAGTTTACATTTTATTTATTATGCTTGCTGAAAAATCAAGTTTTAGGGAAGAAAAATGGATTGGATTATTTTAGGGTAGAATGAAGAACTTTGTTTACATCAAATTGATGAAATTACAGAGTCAGTGATTCCTTTTTGCTAGTGCTGCTTTGAAATTGTGATAGATCTGATTTCCAAAATAACTAACTTAAAGTAGTGAAGTGTCCTATGTACTTGATTAAAAACCATTTTGTCTTGCAGCGTGTCCTGTTTCGCGAAGGAAATATATCCTTATGATACAATCAGGCAGTTTCCTTTTTCTATATATTTGAATCCTATATAATTCTATATATGTCATATATATAGAATTTTAGATTCTAATCTTTAATGGTCATTTAAAAAAAATTTCCTAAGCATTTAATAGATCTAGAATAATTTTACCTTTTAAAAAGTACTAATATACATCAAAATTTGTAGCAAATAATTGCTTTGTAAAACTTAATGAGTTACTTGATATTATGGATTTAAAATTGTGTTGAAATCCTTATTTGAATTTACTTGGATGCTTTACATTAGAAGGTACATATGTTATATATATGCTAACAATTGTGAATCACTGCATTTGGTTCACTTAAAAACTTGGGAGTTGTAAGTGAAGAAAAATCTGCTATTTTTAGGGCAGATTTTTTTTTTTTTTAAGGCTGGCTACAAATGGTTAAGTTGTTTTGAACTATTGAATGCCATTTAAAATTTTTGCCATTCTACTAGAAAATTATGAGATTCACCTCTTCAAAAGATAGGTGAAAATGGATCATTATAATTAGAAAGAAGACTAATGTTAAATGAGCTTTTCCAAAGGACTTTTTGTGTTTTTTAAAGCTTTTCTTTTTCTGGACTCTGCTTGCTTGTTCAGCAAGCATTCCTAAATGAACCACTACTTACTAAATTAGTTCTTAAGGTATCTACTTCTAAAGTTACCTACTTGAGAATATGAAGAATGTTTCAGAAATATCATGAAGCAAGGATCCAGTCAGAGCGTTACAGGGTAAACGTGGGTTTTTAGAAGTCTGTGTTTAACAGGTGCATTATGATGGGTAGCATTCTTATTTTGAATTACAACAGCATTGCTCAGGAAATCAGTATTTTTCTTCCACGTATGTGCATATTGCACTGTTAGATCATAGAGCTATCTGAATGCTTTATTTAATTCTTTTTATGTATGCAGATACTATAAATCTTTTGTATAATGTATTTTATACAAAGGCAAAATGGAATTGTAGAACATTGTTAGCATGAACATCTGTAAAACTGGTTTTTAAAACTTTTTGCCCTTATTTTTCATATTTTAAAAGATATGCCAAATGTAATAAAGTTTCTATTTTATTATTCAGTCTAAAATGGAAGCTGGTGAATTAATTGAATAAAACAAATGTTTTCTCCTCTTCTGTCAAACTCTTTGATGTAGACATACTGTGTAAGGTAGATAGAAGTGCCAAAGGTTTACCAATTCATATTTCTCCCGTTATACAGAAATAAAGTCCACTGAGGTACTTATAGGACATAAATGAAAACAAATGTCAGATGGGTGTCCTTTGGATGTACTTGGGTAACAGGGAAGAAGACTTTAACAGGCACGGTCCATGGCTGCTTATTAGCAAGCTGTGGGTCACATGTTTAGCACCATGATCTAAATGTAAATTTTTATCATGAAACAACCTTTCCACTTCAAGGATATTTTTCAAAATTAACCAGTAGCAAAAAGAACTGAAAAAGTTGTTTGAAGTTTTTATTTAATGGAGGAATTTGTGATGTAATTCTTTTTTCCCCTTAAAATTGTATTTAAGCTCACTTTTTAATAAAAAGTTTTTACTCTAGAGCCTTTAAGTATATTAAGGCAAAGCCATTGACACTGTACATTTTAATGTGGTGGGGTAGAAAGGTTAACAAAATCTTCCAAATTCCTTAGTATTATCTTGTATCCACTGTCAGTCCACGACAGCAGTGGTCTCACTAATACTACACTATCTGCCAAATCTCTTCATTTGTTAACATGACTTTAATCACCTAATGTTTTCTTTTGTGGGCTTATTAAGAATACTTGGTAACTGTCATACATGCTCAGTAAATAGTTATTTCACTACATAAAACCTGTATTAACAAATCTGTTTTCTCATACATTTAAGTAGGTTCAAAATAAACCATGTTTATATAAAACAAAAGGACACAAAATTGTTTTGTAAGAATTTAATGTGTAAACAGGAAAATAAGCATTATAGCAACAAAACAGTTTGGCCTATTAATACAGCAATTTTAAAGACATTTCACCAACAAGTACTTTTTTATATACAGGAGGCTACCTCGGCATTGAAGTTTACCTTCTTACGGAATAACTAACTTCACAGTCTCAGATTTTAAGCCAGAAGGACAAGATTCATGCTGGTAAAGCAACCTGCAAATACTCCCTGTCCTCACAGTTAGTCTACTTTGAACTTATAAAAAGAGGAAGACAGTGCACTTAAGGCAGATGGCTGGGGGCTCCTGAAGCAAATCCCTGCCCAAAGGGGCTGTCTTACCATCTGCGGACTAAAACTGGAGGCAAAACTGAAAGCTAGGAAAATAAATACCTGTATCTTAAGTGCGTCTGACCAATTCACAGGGTCATCTGCAGAGTTAAACTGAAGCAGGTAAATAGAACCGTTGAGATCAGATTTCTATAAATTAAATGGTATTTGGCTAAAGTATTAAGGAGGTGAGAGAATAAAATATCAATGTTTTATTTAACAATCCTAAGTGACTATTTGCCCATTAAAACTAGAACCTTTAACTCTAGTAGGTTGCTGTTTTAACATGGACTTTCTTTTGTTTTCCATTTAGAATGTTTAAAATTTCCTAGAAACTTATTTCAACAAGTAATTCACATGTGATGGGCACACTGAACTAACAATGGTCTTTACACTCACCTTGAATAATCTGAGGAAGTATTAAAATTGAAAGATGTTTTTCCTGAGAAAGTCATGTTTCAAAATGGCACAAGACATAAATTTTCTTCAGTCCTTCCCTCCGGAACATAAGATGGGAAAATCAGTATAAAATAGTTTGTGAGGACAACATGCTTGTTTTCAGTCACTTAACGAAGCTACCAGTTTTCAGAGGGTGAGAACCAAGTTTAAGAAGTGATCATTTCTGTAAGGTATGAATGAATATACATGGCAAATTTCGGTTAGTGTGTAAGCAATTTTTATAGGAAGTAGTGTACAGGTGGAGAAACTAAGGCACAGAAAACTTAACCAAGCTCATTTTCAAGGTTGAGTCTATAGTAAAGGTAGAAACAGAATCTAGGGCTTTGATTCTCAAGGTTAGAAGGTAATGGGACTATCCTCCCCAAAGGGAAAAATAATCTTTATTTTTTGGTAGAGAATATTAAGAAATCATTTAAAAATATACAATATTAATTCCCTTGAAAATCTTTGGCATTTGTGTGTGTTTGGATGCTGGGGGGGTCTAGGTATTTACTCTGCCAAGATATTAAAAGTCAGGGGAGCCAGTTTTTAATCAAAACCCAAAAGATTAATCTTAACTTTAAAATGACCTGAGTTTTATTCTGCACTGTTCTACAAATCAATTGGATAACTGAGTCCTGTGAAATTTAACAATGGCCATGACAACTTACAGATTTTGTACACATGGATTCTGCAGTGAGATTTATACAACTAGAACTTTCTCTATACTTTTGTAAAGTACAAAATTAGATATCTAATTTTTCATAAGCCCAACTATTCAAAGATAAAACTTAACGACAGTGAGATGATTATATGTTAAATGGTATTGAGTTGGCTCCAAATTCGAGTATTTTTTTAGTATTCATTCCAGGTTTTTGTACGGGCTGAGATGTGACCTGGGAAATTCATGAAGTTCAGAGTGGCATTTTTCCCTGTATGTTTTTGATCACAAAACTTCTAATCTCATAAAATATGCAATTGTAAGAGCTCCAGTAGGGTTTTGTAGTCATAATGCAGCACAGAACAGACCATGCAAAAGAAAAAGATAAAACTACTTTCAAGTTTCTTTGTTTTTAAAGTGCTCTTTGTGCAGTATTATTACATCAACTTCCAGACTAGAGAAATTCACTATAATGATTAGTAACAGTTTTACAACAGATCGAGTTCCATAAGAGTAATTTGTTCAAGTATGAATACATAGATTAAAAAATGCAAAAACTCTGGGCACATTGAAATCCCAGTGATAGAAGAAAAATCCACTTGAATACATAAGACGGATGACAGGGGTGTTGAGAAGGAAATGTCAGAATATCAGAGACTGATTGGTAAGGTAAGTAGTATGTAAACTCAAAGTGGTTCTGAGTATTTCGACAGCAAGTATCTGCCCAGCAAAAGAGGAACAAAAATATAATATTCCTTATCAGAAATAGAAAACAAGTCTGTTCAAATGTTCAGAAGTGGTATCATCAAGATATTTTTGGAGAAATTTCCTAGCTAATAGGTTGCTTCATCCATGTTGTCGTCACTGTCTGCACCAAAATCATCTCCATCTTCAAAGTATGAATTAATGTAGTCATTTTCCTAAGTGAAATGATATATTCCTCAGTAAACATTAAAATAAGTGAGTAGTAAGATCATTATTAAACAATATAATGTAGGCTGTCCCTTTAAGTTTCTAAATATCAAGTAATAAGAAAACATAGTAGGCTTTTGAAAAGTCTCTGCTATTTCATCTGCTTAAAAATTACATTGGTTTTTCATTCCCATCTACCTGTGCTGCTTTCCACAAGACCATCACCTCCTATAATTTTCAGGCAGCAACTAGTTAAGAGAAAATGAAGGAATGTCCATGACACTTCAGTAGAATGATACATTGAATTCATTACACCTCAGGAGGACGATCTATGGTTTAGTTACCTATACCACTAAACACTCCAAACAAATGTACAGACACTCAAGAAACAAAGCCAATTTACATTAACATTCATTAAACTACACCAGAACTGAGGTTTTCAGTCACGGTGTGTAACAGAGCATAAGTAGAGGGATTTTTGCTTCTGGCCAAAAAACAAGCTCGAAGACACAAAATGAAACCTAGAAAATGCCATATTCCGTCTAGGGCCCCTCAGTTTCCTTGAGGTTAAGAGTAATTAAGTTCCTGGGAATGTTTCAATTATCAAGACTGGGGAAGACTCTTATTCATGTAAATGATTCCTGATATTTCTGTGCTTTCTGTCAAAAATTTAAAAATCCATTTTGGATATGGATTAAAAGATATTTAAGAGAGTTATTAACTAAATGCAGTGTATGGGATATATTTGGATTTTGACTGGGATGAACAATAAATTTTTTGAGACAATTAAAAATATTTGAATATTGGGGGCACCTGGGCGGCTCAGTGGGTTAAGCCTCTGTCTTCAGCAGGGAGCCTGCTTCCTTTTCTCTCTGCCTGCCTCTCTGCCTACTTGGGATCTCTGCCTGTCAAATAAATAAATAAAATATTTAAAAAAATTTGAATATTGGCTTAATATTTGATGATATTAAGGAAATATTTCATTATGTTAGGTATAATAATAATATTGTCATGTTGTTAAAGGGCCCTTATTCTTTAGTACATACTGAAATGTTTGTGGGATGAAATGATACAATGCCTGGGATTTGCTTTGTAACAATCCAAGATGGATGGGAAATGGAAGTCAGGGGATAGGAATGGATTGGATGAATGAATGAGTGGTTGAAAGAATGGTTATACATTGATGATTGTTAAAGCTGTGTGATAAGTCCATGGGTGTTTATTTTACTTGTCACTAGATTTTTTTACTTCATTGAAATCTACCATCAAAAAATTAATCTCTACATCTCCACTCTCTATAGCAAGAGTTATGATAAAGTAAGAAGTAGAGATGATTCTCAAAAGAAGGTCACCTGGATGTCAGCTTTTTTAGTACCTGCATGGTGGGATTTTTTTTTTTTAACATATAAATTTATATAAATAATGCAAGATAACTTGTAATATTCAGATACAGATTTTATTACTTTGTCTTCCCTGACACTGTAAGTTTCTGTATCCAGTAAGTTTCCATAGCATCCCCAGGAAGATGGCCTGGTTTCTCTGGTGCCAAGAAATCCAGTAACATCTGGAAGCCTGGCTGAAGCCTTGGGACTAGTGTACAGGGGAGGGGTGCATGGTCGAGAGTTCAAATGAGACCACTTTGTAAATGAGTTGGAAGGGATACTTCACTATTCCAAAGTCAAGCAGATGCAACTTTTGCTTTAGTCACGAACACTTCCAAGCACATTCAGTGATTTATTTACCTTGGGTAATTTTGTGATGTTAATAATCTTGAAACAGGTACAAAGTGAGAACCTGTTGAAACTGATGGCTTAAGTGGTCCTTGGCTTTCATTTGAACCCTTGCTTTTTCCCTTAATTACAATATTCAAAAGACTGAAGAAAGAAAAGGTCTGTGTTTCTTTAAATTGACAGAGGTGTTACTTAGATAATTTGCTCCATTTACTCTTCAAAAACAATGCTTATCAAACCCTCAATATGCCAAGTTAATTAACATGAATTTTTCATTAATTAATTGCTAAAAAGCACCAAGAGTAAGACTTTAAGTCTAGAAAGTCTTTAACTGAGCTCCCCTCTTCATCCCTCACCCAGACTCATATTCAAAACATGTATCCTTTCTCTACTAAAGTGGAAAGTTGTTTGGTTGTTTTTTTTTTTTTAAATGATATGTATTTATATAAACTGTGTTTAGTACTCTGCTAAGGCCCAATACAGAATTACTAGAATCTTGATGTTTGCTATTATTAGGGATGATCTTAATTTCAACAGAGTTCACCTCAAGCAGACTTTATAAAGAGAGCATTCCAAAAGCGAGTCTTGTCTAGGAAACAACACTACTCACTCAAAGATAATAGCACGCCACTATCTCCAAGACCAGTTGCTATACCAAAAATGTCTTCAGATACTACCAACAACACCTTGGAGGGCAAAATCACCACTGGTTCATAGCAACAAGCTTTCAAGCATGATTTAACCACAGTTCCTTTCAATCCAAGCAAATGAGCTTTCTAAAACACAAATACGATAAAACTATCCCGCTGCTTTAACCCTTCAAAGGGTACCCGCAGCACTCAGGATAAAGTCATATTGCTCAGCCTGGTATTTAATATTTGTCTTCAGCTTTGTCTCTCCATGTCCCCTACTTGAACTCTCTAGTCCAGTCATTTTGACTTACGTGGTCAATTACACTATTAGTGCTACACTCTCATTACCCGCAAGCCTTCTCCGCCCACTTTCCTTTATTTGCAAATCTCCTCCAGTCCATTTCTCATCTTGATCTGATTAAGTCTTCAGATGGTCTTCTTTGAGATACCTTTTTTCACATCACTAAAATGGAGTTTGGTGTCCCTCTTATGTACCCTTATGGCATCCTGTACTATATCACACCATAGTATTATTCAGTGTATTATGACTATCTCCTCTCTTGTGTGTCTCCCCACTACACCAATATCCTTGATGAGAGAACTGTTTCCTATCTTGATATTCCCCTTGCCTAGTACAATTCCAAGCATATGCATGGCATACAATTATTGCATAGTGAATGAAAAAAAAAACAAGGACTAATAGGTATTTATAGGGCAACTAAAATTTTGGATAGGGATTGTAGAGAGAAAAGGAAATCCAGGGGAAGGAGTCTGAAGAATACTGACATTTAAAGATTAGAAAGAAGAGAACTCAAAACAGACCGTGAAAAGGCACCAGAAACAGGAAAAAAAACCAAGAAGTGTTGTGTCCCCCAAACCAAGAAAAGCAACAATGTTTGCCTATGTCTTGGCATGCAGCACAATGCCTGGCATAGAGCTGATGCCATAATTGCCTTAAATTGTTGAATTTAAATAAAGGAAATAATACTTTAACAATGAAGTTGTGAGCAGTGTTAAATGTTGCAGAAAAGTGAAATCAGGACTAAAATTTATCTATTGGTGAACTTGATGGCAATAATTTCCATAGCATACAGGTGGAAATCAGATGAAAAGAACTAAAGAAAGGAGGGTGGGGGAGCAAGCAAGTGAAGCCAGCTGAACAGCTTTCCAAAAGATAGCAGGACACTTGGAAAGGAACATGGGGAACATACTTCATAATGAGAGATGAACAGGTTTTAATGCATGAATGGAAGAGATGAGTAGGAAGAGACTGAAAATATGAAAAGGGAAAGGACACAAGGATGATGGACCCCCAAAAGGAAGGACAATTAACTCTAAATACAATGAAGACTATTTCTTTCACTAAAAAACAGGAGGAGGAGGAAAGACATTTAGTTTGAAGGCAGAGGACATGAAATCAAGGGAATTTCTTCTTGATAGCTTCATTCTCTGTATAAAGAGGTTATTATCTGCTAAGAGTGAAAGGAAAAGATGACAAGGAGAGGGATTAAAAAAAAAAAGAGAGATGACCTAAAATAATTGCTGTAGACAGATGATAAGAGAAACACAGAGAACGTGTCAGTCAGCAAAAAGGGGCTAGTGAGTCTTGCTTTAGGAGCATCAGTTTCTGGGATTCCTCGGAAAAGCTCAACAGGTGGTTTGGAGGGAAAAGGGGAGACAGTGGAATTGATCGAAGGTTACCTTGATCTCAAGTGTGTGCTGGGAGCATACAGGAAGACAGTAATGTCAAGAAAGCAGTTAAAGGGTAAGCAAGGATCTAGGCCCTTGAGGGAGAAAGATTAAGACAGGGAATGAGTAAAGGGGAAATAGAGAATCAGAGGTCTGGCAGGCTCAATCACATCAGAGTGCAGGATAAAAAAGTGAATGATCTGCAAAGAAAGTTGGACACAATATGATATTTTTAATTTTAAAATGTTTAAAATTTATCTGAAAGAATAAAGAATACTCAGGAAAATTCTTCCCTAGAAATAACAAAAAATGAAAAGCTTCTATTAACTGGAACAGCAGAGTGATGGTTCAAAACTAGGTCCCAGATATACATCTAAGCAGAAGTGGCAATCTAATAGCTGGTACAAGGGAATTACAAATCAATGAAGAAAGCGAATTATTTAATAAATTCAGTTAGTAGCTGGCCAGCCATTTGGAAATAGATAAAAATGGATCCAAACCTCTCTCTTTACACCAATATAAATTCAAAAACAATCCAAAATTTAATGTAAATGAATTAAAGTATATAATAAAGACTTCGGAGATACAGCACTTTCAGATAAAGAAAAGATTTAGCATCATGTGGGAAGCTGAAATGGAGTGAAGACAAAGTTCACTGCCATGGAGAAGAAACTCCCAGCCTAGGGTTACTGCATGAGGTACCTACTAAGTCCCAAAGAGGCTGTGGCCAACAAAGCTACCCTACTCAAAAGCACCCTGATAGGCTCTAGCTTATTTTGAAATGCACCATGTTTCTAAAAGTCAGAAATCCCAAATCCAAACCACTAAGTCGTAACTCAGATACTGGAGTTTAGATCATACCTATTCTCTGCCAGTGTCCACACGCACTTTGAGGTTTGAAACGCGATGGTATGGCAGGGGTTTCCTCTTCAGACCCTAAATGACTAAGTCCTTAATTATAGTAATGGCAGATTTAAAATTTTATGTAGATAAGCCTTCAACTAATCTGATCGATTCGCTTCACTTGTGGCCTCCCACTTACAAAGTTGCCTGTCAAGTTCCTCTTACCTCCCAGATTCAGTTTGGTATCTTGATTTCAATGTTAAAGTCATTCTCTTGATACTAAGGAACTGATACCAGTGATGATGACATACCCTTCGTTCCCATCAACTTGGTTCTGGTTTGTTATTTTGACTATATAGCACATATCTAACTCCTCAGTAGAGAACCCTAAGTTTACCTCTTCTTGCTCTTCTTCATCATACTCCTCTTGTTCTGCGGCGTCATCATCGTCCTCCTCATCACCTTCTTTACTCTTCTCTTTGCCGCCTTCTTTCTCTTCATTTTCCTCATCTGATTTTTCACCATCACCTCTCTTTTCCAGCTCCTGGTATAAAGGAACCTCATTAATTTAAGTGGAACCCACTAGACTTTGACCTCCCTGCTCAGCTTCAAGAAAACAGTTACCCATCACCTTATTCTAATTCTCCAGGCCACTACCTAGGAAACTTTGAGTTTGCTCAACAAAGGAAGAACTCTCTGTCCTGTCATTATACTAGTGTTTTCATTGAGTTTCTAACTTCATAACTGGGTCTCAGGGATGGCTCGATATCAGCTCTAAGCACAATGCTTTATTCTCACGATTTCTGTCTTACCCCTCCCCCCCCTTTTTAAAAGATTTTATTTATTTATTTGACAGAGAGAGAGAAAGGTCACAAGTAGGCAGAGAGGCAGGCAGAGAGGGGCAGGGGGAAGCAGGCTCCCTGCCCAGCAGAGAGCCCGATGCAAGCCTGGATCCCAGGACTCTGAGATCATGACCTGAGCCAAAAGCAGAGGCTTAATTAACCCACTGAGCCACCCAGGCGCCCTTACCTCCTTCTAACACACTGAATTGATTGAGTTCATAGAGAGAAACTTTCAGAAGGCTATTTTGTTATCTTTCCACATAAATTTCAAAAATGTCTACATTGTATGTGTGTATGTATATATGTATTTATTTAAAAAGTAAGCACTATGCCCAACATGGAATTAGAACTCACCACCCTGACATCAAGAGTCCTATGCTCTACCAACTGAGACAGCCAGGTGACTCTATGTTAATACTCATAATTAAAGCACAGGATCACTTTAGCTAAGATATGATTGTTCTTAAACAATAAACAGAACATGAATTTCTATAGCTGCAAATGCTCCATCCTATTATATTTGCTTTGTAGATTACATATAAAGAGAAAACACATTTTGTATTTGGAGTGACTACAATTTAGTTATTCCTTTACTGGCTCTTAAATACTTATTTTAAAAATCCTTTTAATTATATTCAAGTTTGAATTTAAGGAAATCAAAGGCAATAAAAACACTACAGAAAGATTCAATTTCTTTTTTTTTTTTTTAAAGATTTTATTTATTTATTTGACAGACAGAGATCACAAGTAGGCAGAGAGGCAGGCAGAGAGAGAGAGGAGGAAGCAGCTTCCCCACCAAGGAGAGAGCCCGATTCGGGGCTCGATCCCAGGATGCTGGGATCATGACTTGAGCCGAAGGCAGAGGCTTTAACCCTCTGAGCCACCCAGGCACCCCGGAAAGATTCAATTTCTAATCAAAATTTAAGTTCTGGGGCACCTGAGTGGCTCAGCTGGTTCAGTATCTGCTGTTGGCTCAGGTCATGATCCCAGAATCCTGGGATCCAGCCCTGTGTCGGGCTCCCTGCTCAGCTTCTCTCTCTCCCTCTCCCTCTGCCTGCTGTGTGTGTGTGTGTCTCTCTCTTTGTCAAATAAACAAATAAAATTTTTAAAGAAAATTCAAATTCCACTTTTTTACCTCATTCCACTGAGGGAGAACAAATAAAACAAAGGTAAAAGACATAAGATGATTTATCTTCACACTGACTCATGTTGCCTTATATGAGTTATTACTATAACACATGCAATTTTTCAAATTGACAATCCGTTTGGAAAATCGCAAATAAACAAAATAGTGTTTATAGATATATCTTTGGAAGTATCTACAGATACACACACCCACACCCACATATAATGATGCTATGTTGACATTAACATATGGAGTCTTTTCTATTTTAATCTAATTACAGTAAAGAGGTCTACGACCCATAAATTTTGTGTAGTTACAAGGGAATTGTAGTGCTGTACTTATTAAGCTCTGCGTAAGGTATATACTCTATTTGAAAAATCCTGCTATTAGCTATTATTTCATAATTAGCAATAAGCATATTTAAACCAACTATGGAGAATGTTTTTATTTTATTTTTTATTTTAAAAAACATTTTATTTATTTATTTATTTATTTGACAGAGAGAGAGCACAAGCAGTGGGAGCAAGTAGAGGGAGAAGCAGCCTCCCCGCCAAGCAAGGGTGCCCAATGTGGGGCTTGATCCCAGGACCCCGGAACCATGACCTGAGCCGAAGGCAGATACCTAATGACTGAGCCACCCAGGTGTCCCTGGAACATGTTTTTAAAATACAAAAATCATTCACTTCTCTGTAGGTCTAGGAAGTCTTTATTTCCATTACTGTCATTTCAAATATTTTAAAAAATAACAACTTTATTTGTATTACATAGGCCTAAGTCAAATCCATAAAATACTTAAATCGCTTAACTACAGTAGATTTATTAAACTTTAAAAAATGATCTCTGAGCCACACACATTGTCTCCTTACTTTTTTCTTTGTGTGCTAAGCTACTAATTTTGGTTTGTCTACTTTTTAGTCTCCATTTTCTCCTCTGTGAGATTTAACTATTTACCCACTACTACCTTACAGATTTGTTTTAAGAATAATGTGATGAAGGGGCACCTGGGTGGCTCAGTGGTTAAGCCGCTGCCTTTGGCTCGGGTCATGATCCCAGAATCCTGGGATCGAGCCCCGCATCGGGAGCTCTGCTCAGCAGGGAGCCTGCTTCCTCCTCTCTCTCTCTGCCTGCCTCTCTGCCTACTTACGATCTCTGTCTGTCAAATAAATAAATAAAATCTTAAAAAAAAAAAAAAGAATAATGTGATGAACACAATGTGAAAACACTTCTCAAACAGTTAACTTATAGAGAGGGAAGAGTTATTCCAGTTAAAATAATATGCAGCCAACCTATAGAGTTTCCCATGTCAAGCAGACAGAGGCTCAAATATTAGCTTACTGCTGTCTGATTATTCACACACATGAGATTTGACTGTTTGTTACTTTCTCTCCATCCACAGTTTTTTTTTTTTTTTAAGATTTTTATTTATTTATTTGACAGAGATCACAAGTAGGCAGAGAGGCGGGCAGAGAGAAAGGAAGGGAAGAAGGCTCCCTGCTGAGCAGAGAGCCCAATGTGGGGGCTCCATCCCAGGACCCTGGGATCATGGCCTGAGCCAAAGGCAGAGGCTTTAACCCACTGAGCCATCCAGGCGCCCCATCCACAGTTTTATTATATTAAAACCTGCAACTACTTTTGCTGAAGAAATGAACAATAAGAAAGTCATCCAGAAGCTAATTTTGCTCGTTAACGGAGAGATACAAAAAAAGCTAGCTCATTTAATTTTCAGATTTAAAACTTCAGTTTTAACATGTGCAAAATGAAAAAGGTGTTTAATGTAGAAAATCAGGAAGCACAATTTGTTCTGATGAGAAACCACATTCAGATCAATCCTCCTCATAGCACATGTCATCTTAGCAACTTCTTTCCAGGAAGCTTTAAGAAGAGTCAGTTGCTAGTTCTGCAACCCTTTCCATCATTCCACCACGGTTAAACCTGACAGTTATCGCTATTCCCTCAATATCCTCCTGCCATTATTTTCAGATATGTTATCTCTGGCTCAAGCACTGGCCAAAAAATAAAATAACTGAGTTTCTGTTATCACAGAGCTGTGCCAACTTGACCAGGCAAGTAAAAGTTTCAAAGCCTTGACCTCCTTATCTGTAAGTAAGGAAGAAAAATACCCATCTCTCCTTGTTGTTATGAAGTCTTCGGGACATAAGGCATGTAAATATCTTTCACCAAAGAGCCTGGTACATAATAAGCTGCTATCATTATCATCATGATCATTACCATCAGTGCAAGGTAGTATCTGCAAGGACAGTGGGAATACATTGGCATAACCTCCATGGAGAGTGGTCTGTCAATATTTATCCATATTATTTGATATACATAACTATTGACCCAAGAAATCCACTTCAAGAAATCTACTTGAAGATGTAAAATGACATATTTAATATAAATTCACTATAGCACTGTTTATAATAGCAAAGCTCCAGATGAAACTTGGCCATCAATACAATACTGGTTAAATAAATTATGGTTCATTCTTATAGTGCAGCCAAAAAAGAAAAAAAAATGAGGCAAACTCTACACAGACTAACGTAGAGCCGTCTCCATTGATTACAAGTGATAAAATGAAAATGCAGAAGAGTATTATATGGTAGCTTTTGTCACGAAAAAGAAAAAGAAAAAATCTGTTATTTGTTACACATAAAATATTTCTGGAAGATCCATCTATAAGAAACTGATAATACTGGTTGTACAAGAGGGGAACTAGATGGTTAGGGACAGGGATGAGAGGGCAAATTTTCAGTTTATTAACCTTTTGGATATTTTATCTTTCAATTTTTGAAATATTAAAAACAATGAAGGCATAAAAGTAGTTCCGTAAGATCTACTTTTTTCTCAATAGAATCTTCTACACTTACCGAGAGACAGAAAAAAAGCACTAACAAAGTACATGAGTAAAAATAGTAAAAAAAAAAAAAACCCTGAGACTTTTTTTTAAAAGAAATACATTTTAGGTATGTAACTCATATTCTTTCCCATATGTAATTCCAGTGTAAGGGGAAAGTAGTGATACATGGGAAAGGAAGTAGGTGACAGAAGGTAAGGTACATTGACAGGTAAGTGGTAAAGAAGGACAGGATGGGGACGCCTGGGTGGCTCAATTGGTTAAGCCGCTGCCTTCGGCTCAGGTCATGATCCTAGGTCCTGAGATCGAGTCCTGCATCGGGCTCCTTGCTTGGTGGGGAGCCTGCTTCTCTCTCTGCCTCTGCCTGCCACTCTGCCTGCTTGTGCTCGCTCTCGCTCCTCTCTCTCTGACAAATAAATTTAAAAAAAAAAAAAAAGAAAAGAAGGACAGGATGGAGCTTTTTTTTTTTTTTTTAAATATTTTATTTATTTATTTGACAGAGAGAGATCACAAGTAGGCAGAGAGGCAGGCAGAGAGAGAGAGGTGGAAGCAGGCTTCCCCGCTGAGCAGAGAGCCCGATGCGGGACTCGATCCCAGGACCCTGAGATCATGACCTGAGCCGAAGGCAGCGGCTTAACCCACTGAGCCACCCAGGCGCCCCAGGATGGAACTTTTTTTTATATCCCAGCCAACAATGTTCAAATCTTTCCAGTTACCCTGTGTGATGGGCTTGTTTCTGCCAAATCCACATATTATCAAGTGAGAGAAGGTGGAAAGACTGAAAAAGATGAAAGAAGGCATGACACTTTTTCAGCTTGCTCAGATAGCAAGAAGAAAACCTTACCTCGATTTTTTTCAACACATCTGCAGTATTAGTGAGTGAAACGCCTTTGCTTGTATCTTTCGCCTTTTCGGATTTGGGGCCTGCTGAAGTAAAACCACTGTTAACACATATTTCTGTAACAGTAACTCTGCATTACGTTTTTTGGGGATTTTTTTGCCTCTTCATATGCTGCCTAGCAGTGATATGTCATGGCGGACAATCACATAATTTGCAGACCGAATTAATTTTCTTAATTAAAGATAAAAATAATTTTCTTAAATAAAAATAGTATTTCTTAAATAAATAAAGAATAACTGAGTCAGCAGGCCTCACCAATTTTCCATGATGAGGAGTAAATGATAATCACTTAAAGGATGCTTTCTAACACTGTAACCAGATATATTTTTACCAGTACTGAAGATCTGTACTGGAAAGTAATGTTATTAAGGCCTACACTGACTACTAAAATTGTTACCTAAGGTAGAAGCATGAGAGGACCAGAGAAAGACTCTCACAAATATATCATCTGCACTGGCTTCCTGTTCACTGATCAGTATATCTTATTTTAACTAGAGCAATTCAACCAGGTTTGGAAAATAAAAAACAAGTGCAGAATAAATATGCATTTGTCAATGGTTAAAGAAATGAGGAAGGAGTTATACTCATGCAACGTAAGCCTCATCTTTGGCATAAAGATTAAAATGGTTAAACTGAACGTATCTGTTACATGAATCTGAAAACTCAAAGCAATGTAAATAAAAAGTTTTAATGGCTTTTGGATTTTTTTTTAAGCCATATAAAAAAAATCATGCATTAGAGGCTATTCTACAACCACAGGGAATGGAGAATTATTTCATATATAGATCCAGCCAGTCAGTTACCAAAGCATTATGTTACCAAACTGTCCCATTGTGATCAAAAAGTATTATAGTCCTTTCCCCAAATCAAACTAAATACCTAGAAATTCCTTGGCAAGAGAGGAAATATGATTCAGAAAGATGTAATTTCATTAAAGATTAACATTTAACCTATAGAAGAACAAATTTCTAGATTGTGGTGGATGACTCATAACTGACAGAATTATAATTTACTGTGTTATACCAAATTGCCCCCAGGGAGTCACTGAGCTCAGAACCCCAACATATATATTTGTGACATTTTGCTCAGAAAAAAGGTAACAGTTAGATTTAATAATGGGTAACTTTCTCTGTTCCCCTTGAGGGTAAAAACCGTTTAATTTGAACTGTAGCACATAAAATGTAGTATCATATATGAACTAGATCTCAATATATATTATAATATAGATGCTAGAAAACATTAGTGTAAGAACCTATTTTAGCCAGAGCACTTCCATCCAGGTTAAACAATAACCTTGTTGTTTAACCCTTAAACTGTCCCTGTAGCTCTTCCCCAAGGGACTTACTTAAAAACATGTCCGGAAACCAGTCCCAGGTAACAAAGCCTAAATACAAGGGTGGGTCAGGCCAGGTGGAGACATCAGATCAGTAGGGGACGCATACTGTCTCCCTAGTTACCAAGGAGTATGGGCCCCGCCCCTTGGGGCACATTTTGGGCGCCAATTCTGACCAAGGTGATAGGCTAATTCAAATATCTACTAGGGTAAATTGTAAATCAATTGGTCATTTATGTGTGACCTAACATGACTATGCTGTGTGTTACAATTTCATTGGCCACCTGTGCATGGCCAGGCCTAACCATATGGCCTTTGCCCTTAAAAGGTAGTCTGTGAAGCAGAGAGAGGTCGCCCTCTCTGTACGAGGTGTGGCCCCGAACGTTTGGTTTGATTCTTGATGCTTGGTGCGAAATAAAGCTTTGCTTGGCCTTCACTTTGTATCAGTCTCGCTCCTTTATTCACGGACCCATTATTGGGGGACTTAACAATTAGCTAAGAATGTAACTTACTCACATCATAAAGTCTTTTTCTCTAAGAATCTTCTGTTGAATTACTTAAGTTTCCTAACACACAAGGCTATTAACTGGGTATTATAGAACATGGTCAGGTAAATAAACTTATTAAAAACTACTGATCTCTTGGGGCACCTGGGTGGCTCAGTCGGTTGAGCAGCTGACTCTTCATTTTGGCTCAGGTCATGATCTCAGGGTCCTGGGATTAAGCCCCATGTCAGGATCGACACTCAGTAGCAAATCTGTTTCAGGATTCTCTTTCTTCCTCTGCCCCTCCCCCTGGCTCACTCTCTCTCTCTCTCAAATAAATAAATCTTAAAAATTAAAAACAACAACAACAACAACAACAAAAAACCACTACTGATCTCTTAACTAAGAAAGTCAGTTGCTGAAAGGCCACTAAGCATCTTTTGGTACTTATAAATCTGGTTTTATATAATCACAAATTCTTTTATGTATAACTGGGAGAGAAGTGTCAAATTACCAAAATTTGTTGGGATGCTTGGGTGGCTCAGTTGGTTGAGTGTCTGACTCTTGGTTTTGGCTCAGGTCATGATCTGAGGGTTGTGAGACAGAGCCCCAAGTTGGGCCACGTGCTCAGTGGGGAGTTTGGAATTCTCTCCCTCTCCTTCCCCCTCTGCCCCTTTCCCAACCTACATGGTTTCTCACTCTCTTTCTAAAATAAATAAATCTTTTAAAGAAATTGCAAAAATTTGTTAAAAGACTGTTTTAACCCAGAAACATTAATATGCATTTTTTCATCTTTGGCCAAATACATGCATATATTTGATTTTTTAGTTTGTTTGTTTGTTTTTGTTTCTTTCAATACCTGCCAATAGCTGGTTCTTCAAGAAACAAAGTTTTTCAGTCATTGTCTTTTTTGGGTACTGTTTACTTTCATGTAAATCAGTGAAGGTCATTTTAACAAAAGAGAGAGGGAGGGGGTAGGGAGAGGGTAGTGGGGTTATGGACATTAGGGAGGGTATGTGCTATGGTGAGTGCTGTGAAGTGTGTAAACCTGAAGATTCACAGACCTGCACCCCTGGGGCTAATAATACAGTATATATTTATTTTTTAAAAAACATGCAAAAAATGAAAAAAAAACAAAAACAAAAACAAAAGAGAGAGTATAAGTTTATCAGGAATAAAACACAGAAATTTTACAATATGCAAAAAAAAATAAAAAAGCTCAGAATAGAAACAGAAAGTTTTGTGGTTGTTGTCTTATTTTTTAACAAATGGAAATTCTGACACATTGGACATTTTTACTAATAATCAATTTGTATTTAAAGTTCCAGGGATGAGCAGTAGTGTGACGTATTTGAAAATATCAATTTTTCCAAATCAGATACATTCTTTTTTGGCTCTTTAAAGTCTGCTATAAATTTGTGATTCATCAAGACATAACCAGTATTAGTGTATGATATTATACTATAAAAATAATATATTTGCCTAATAAAAGCCAAAGGTACAAAAGATAGGAGATAAACTATTATATCTCAACATACAGCATTTTGGTTTTTTTAAAAAATATAATATTTTATATTCAAGCAAGCTAAATATTCTTATAAATTGTAGTTCTGAGGTAAAACAAAATAAAAATATTTCCACTTTAAATACATATGTTAGAACTTATTGAATTATATATTCCAAATATATGCATTTTATTACATGTCAAAGGTAATTCAATAGAGCTATTAAAAGGGGAGGGGAATCTCTTTCAAAAAACAAGAAATAAAGCAATACTTCCTATTCTAAGAGGCCAACATTACCCTAATACCAAAACCAGACAAATACTACAACAAAGGAAACAGGGGCACCTGAGTGACTCAGTTGGTTAAAGCCTCTGCTTTCAGCTCAGGTCATGATCTCAGGGTCCTGTGCTCGAGCCCTGCATTGGGCTCTCTCCTTAGCAGGGAGCCTGCTTTCCCCCCCTACTCTCTGCCTGCCTCTCTGCTTACTTGTGATCTCTGTCTGTCAATAAATAAATAAAATCTTAAAAAAAAAAAAAAAAAAGGAAACAGAAAACCAGTATCTCTCATGAACATATAAGCAAAAATGGTCAACAAAATATTTCCAAATCCAATCCCACAATGTATAGAAAGAATAATACATCATGACCAAGTAGGACTCATCACAGGTATGCAAGGCTGGTTCAACCTTCCAAAATCAATTAACATAATCCACCACATTAATGGGTTAAAGAAGAAAAATCATGTGATCATATCAACAGATGCAGTAAAAGCATTTGACAAAATCAAACACCCATTCATCAAAAAAACTCTTAGTAAAACAAGTAGAGGGGAACTTTGTAAACTTGATAAAGAATAGCTATAAAAAAACCCATAGCTACATCACACTTAGTGGTGAAAAGCTTGACACTTTCCCACTAAGACTAGGGACAAGGCAAGAAAGTTCCTTCTTATCATTCCTTTCAACAGATTTGGAAGGAAGACATAAAAATGTCTTCATTCACAGATGACATGATCATCTATGCAAAAAATCTGAAGGAATGAGGCAAAAACTGTGGAAACTAGTAAGTGATTGTAGAAAGGTTGCAGGAGGGGCACTTGGGTGGCTCAGTGGGTTAAGCCTCTGCTTTCAGCTCAGGTCATGATCTCAGGGTCCTGGGATCGAGCCCCGCATTGGGCTTTCTGCTTGGCAGGGAGCCTGCTTACCCCTCTATCTCTGCCTGCCTTCCTGCCTACTTGTGATCTCTCTCTCGCTCTGTCAAATAAATAAATAAAATCTTAAAAAAAAAAAAAAAAGAAGGGTTGCAGGATACAAGGTTAATATACAAAGGTCAGTTTTGGGCTGAAAGAATGAGACAAAAACTCTGGAAACTAATAAGCGATTATAGAAGGATTTCAAGATACAAGGTTAATACACAAAAGTCAATATATATTTCCTATACACCAAAAATGAGCAAATGGAATTTGAAATTATAAATCTGATACTACTTACATTAGCACCCCCCACACACAAAATACTTAGATACAAACCTAACAAAATATGTATAGAGTCTATATGAAGAAAACCACAAAACTCTGAAGAATGAGGTCAATTAACTAAATAAATGGAGAAATATTCCATGTTCATGGATAGTAAGACTCAGTACTGTCAAGATGATAGTTCTCCTAACTTCATCTTTGGATTCAATGCAATTTTGGTCAATATCCTAGTAAGTTATTTTACAGTATCAGCAAACTGTTTCTAATGATTGTGTGGAGAGGCAAAAGATCCAGAATAGCCAACATAATGTTGAAGGAAAGAACAAAGTTGGAGGACTGACAATACTGGACTTTATTTTATTTTAAATGGCATTGGAACAACTAAACTTCCACATGCATAAGATGAGTCTAGGTAGATCTTACACCCTTCATCAAAATTAAATCAAAATGGACCACAGCCTAAATGCAAAACACAGAACTACAAAACTCTTAAAAGATAACATAAGAGAAAATCTAGATGACCTTGAGCTTGGTGATGACTTCTTAGATATAATACCAAAGCCATGATTTATGAAAGCAATAACTGAGAAGTTGGACTTCATTAAAATTTAAAAACTCTGCCTTGCAAAAGATAATGTCAGGAGACAGAAAACAAACCACAGACTGAGAGAAAGTATTTGCAAAAGACATATCTGATAAAGGACTGTGTGAAATAATAGAAAAGATATATATTGGTCTCTGTTTCTGGTTCCTGACACAGAACTCCTAAAACTTATAATTTCTTAAGTGATAAGAACACTAGGAGCATGTTTTGTTCTAATATTTAGTCTTTGAAACTGGTTCCTGACAGAGTTCCTAATCCTTTGGAATTTACTTGGTAATAGGAGTGTCTTTTGTTCTAAGGAGGCCATTCTTGGTGGGCTCCTGGACCGCTTCAAGAGGGAGGCTAGTCACAAAACAGGACAAACTATGATTAAAAGACTGGAATTTTCAGGGGCGCCTGGGTGGCTCAGGTCATGATCCCAGGGTCCTGGGATTGTGCCCCACATCAGGCTCCTTGCTCAGCAGGGAGCCTGCTTCCCCCCCTCTCCCTCTGCCTGCTTCTCTGCCTACTTGTGATCTCTATCTCTCTTTCAAATAAATAAATAAAATCTAAAAAAAAAAAAAATTGGCATTTTTCAGCTCTATTCCCCATTCCCAGGGAATGGGGAGAGGGACTGGAGATTGAATTAATGAGTGATCATACCTATATGATGAAGTCTCTATATAAATCACCAAAGTATGGGGATTTGAGGAGTTTCCTGCTTGGTAAACACATGCACATAGTGGGAAGAGGGTACACCTCAAATCCACAGAAACAGAAGTTGCTGTGTTGGGAACCCTTCTAAACCTTGCCCTATCTATCTCTTCATCTGATGTCCATCTATATTCTTTATCATATCCTTCATTAAATAATAAACTGGTAAGCCTAAGTGTTTCCCCGAGTTCTGTGAGCTGTTCTAGCAAATGGAATCCAAGTGGGAGGAGGGTCATGGGAACCTCTGATCTGTAGCAAAGTCAGACAGAAGTTGTGGGTAATGCGGGGAACCTACTACTTGAAACTGGTATCTTAAGTGGGGAATAGTCTTGCTGGGCTGAGCTCTCAACTTGTGGGGTCTGTGTTAATTCTAGTTGCTGTTGGAATTGAATTACATTATAAGACATCCAGCTGCAGAGAACAGCTTAGTTTGGGGAAAAAATTCCACACACCTGGTGTCAGAAATGTTGTGGTGGTAGTATGAGAGTAAAGGAGAAACTCACAGCATAAACTGTGAGTTTTTCCTATAGACTGTTATCCAACATATACAAAGAACTAAAACTCAACAGTAAGAATGTGCACACACACACACACACACACACACACACACAGACATACACAAACATTAAAAAGTGGGCCAAAGACCTTAACAGACATCTTGCCAAACAAGATACTCAAATGGCAAGTAAGCATACACAAAGATGCTTCACATTTGTCACCAGGAAATGCACATTAAAACAGCAGTGAGATACTACCACATACCTATTAGAATGGCCAATCCAGAACACTGACAATACCAAATGCTAGCCAGGATGAGTAAAAACAGGAACTCTCATTGGTTGCTAGTGGGAATGCAAAATGGCAGAGGAACTTTAGAAGACAGTTTAATGGTTTCTTGCAGAACTAAACATATTCTTACCAGATAGTCCAGCAATCATCCTCCTTGGCATTTAATCAAAGGAGCTGAAAACTTATGTCCACACACAACAATGGATGTTTATAACAATTTTATTCATAATTGCCAAACCTTGGAAGCAATCAAGATGACATTTAGTAGGTAAATGTGGCACATTCAAACAATGGAATATTATTTAGTGCTAACAAAAAAATGAGCTGTCATGCCATGAAAAGTCATGGAGGAAACTTAAATACATTCTACTAAGTAAAAGAAGCCAATCTGAAAAGGCTACATACTGTACGCCTCCAACTCTATGACATTTTGGAAAAGGCAAAGCTGTGGAGACAGTAAAAAGATCAGTGGTTGCCAGGGTTTAGGAGGAGGAAGGGATGAAAAGGCAGAGCACAGAGAATTTTTCAAGCAGTGAAAGTACTCTATGATAATACAACTGTGGACATGTGTCATTATGCATTTGCCAAAACCCACAGAATGCAAAATAACAAGAATGAATCCTAAAGTAAACTATGGGCTCTGTGTAATAGTGCTATGTCAAGGTAGGATCATTAATTGTTACAAATGTACCACTCTTGTGGGGGATGTTAATAATGGGGGAGACTATGCATGCGTGGTTTCAGGGAGCATACAGGAAATCTGTACTTATCTGTTCAATTTTCCTGTGAATCTTAAACTGCTCTAAAAATGAAATTTATTAAAAAGCAAAACATAAAATACAAGGCCTGATAAAAAGAGAGGGGTAAGAGATGGGGGTATTTCTTCTCTTCTCTTAGTTTCTACTCCATTGTTGTTAACTTTTCTGGCTACTTCCTTTTTTCTCTCTTTATTCTTTATATCCAAATTTCCCAAATACTCATTTATGTTAGCTGCCCCCTTTTCCTAAATTCTCATTTACTGTTTAAGCTATTCCAATCTGAACTCTACCCTTACGAATCTTTTAAAAAGCTCTCACTGAGGGTAGCCTGGATGGCTCAGTCAGTTATGCATCAGACTCTTGATTTTGGCTCACGTCATGCTCTCAGGGTTATGAGATTGAGCCCCATGTCAGCTCGGAGTCTGCTTGAGATTTTCTCTCTCCCTCTCCTTTCACCTCTCCCCCTCACATTCTCTCTCTAAATAAACAAACAAATGAAATCTTTAAAAAATGAGAAAAGGTCTCACTAAGGTCAACAATGATCAACATGTCAAAAATTAATTTACATTTTCCAATCTTTATCTTACTTGCCTCACAGCAACTTTGTTTAACCTCCTTTAACACTGTTGTTACCTTTTTTTTTTTTTAATTTGACAGAGAGAGATCACAAACAGGCAGAGAAGCAGACAGAGAGAGAGGATGAAGCAGGCTCCCCGCTGAGCAGAGAGCCTGATGCGGGGCTCGATCCCAGGACCCTGAGATCATGACCTGAGCCGAAGGCAGCGGCTTAACCCACTGAGCCACCCAGGTGCCCCTGTTGTTGCCTCTTGAAATAGTCTCTACTTCTTTTTTGTTTTTAAGATTTTATTTATTTAATAAATAATAAATAATTATTTATTTATTTGAGAGAAAGAAAGCACAAGAGCAGGGGAAGCAGCAGGAGGAGAGGGAGAAGCAGACTACCTGCTGAGTAGGAGCCTGATGCAGGACTCAATCCCAGGACCCTGAGATCATGACCCGAGCAGAAGGCAAATGCTTAACTGAGACACCCAAGTACCCTGAAATAGTCTCTACTTCTTGTGTACTCTTGCTTCCATAGTTCTACTCTCTTGGGCTCGCCTCTCTTCTTCCCCTCTCTCTTTTTTTTTCCATCTCCTCTGTCAGCCTATTAAATTTTGGCATTTCTCCAAGGTTAGGCTTAGGCCTTCATTTCCTCTAATTCTCTAATTTCACCCTAGACAATCTCATACTTTCCTCATAGTCTCAATTATAGTATCTATGTTAATCACTATCATCTCCATTTTCAGGTTCACCCCCTTGTACTCAACAACATGCTTAACATTTCTACTGCTATATTTCAAAGGAACCTTAAAGACCACCTTTAACCTGAACTTATGACCTTCCCCTCACAAACCTGGTCTTTCTCCAATGTTCTTCCCTCAATTACATTAGTAATTTCTTATTCATCTTTCAATCTGGACTTCCTATTCTGTTTCTCAAAGAAACCCCTGACCTCCCAATGAGGACATTGTGTTTTTGTTTAATGTTTTTACTCCATTTGACTGTAAGCCCCATTAGGGCAAGGATTATTCCCATTTTGCTCATTGTTTTATTCCTTTTACACAGTGTCTGGCATTAGTAGATGCTCAATAACTTTTTCGTCAGTGGAATTATGAAAGAATAACACATTAGAAACTTTCACTTTGGTATTTTATGTACAATATAAAATTCTAATCCACCAGTTCCCAAATGTTAGCAGTTTGAAATGTTTAAGCTAAAGACTTAAAATATATGCATAGCAAAGGAAACAGTCGACAAAGCCAAAAGACAGCCAACAGTATGGGAGAAGATATTTGCAAATGACATATCAGATAAAGGGCTAGTATTCAAAATCTATAAAGAACTTATCAAACTCAACACCCAAAGAACAAATAATCTAATCAAGAAATGACCAGAGGACATGAACAGACATTTCTGCAAAAAAGACCTCCAGATGGCCAACAGACACATGAAAAAGTGCTCAACATCACTTGGCAACAGGGAAATACAAATCAAAACCACAGTGAGATACCACGTCACACCAGTCAGAGTGGCTAAAATCAACAAGTCAGGAAATGACAGATATTGGCCAGGATGTGGAGAAAGGAGGTCCCTCCTACTGTTGGTGGGAATGCAAGCTGGTGCAGCCACTCTGGCAAACAGCATAGAGGTTTCTCAGAAAGTTAAAAATAGAACTACCTTATAACCCAGCAATCGCACTATTGGGTATTTACCCCAAAGATACAAATGTAGCAATCCAAAGGTGTACTTGGACCTCAATAATTTATAGCAGCAATGTCCACAATGGCCAAACTATGGAAAAACCAGATATGCCCATCGACAGTTGAATGGATAAAGAAGATTTGGTATATATGTATACACACACACACACACACACACACACACACAGAGGAATATTACTCAACCATCAAAAAAGGAAATCTTGCCATTTGTAATGATGTGGGCATTACAATAAGCAAAATAAGTCAATCAGAGAAAGACAATTATCATTTGATTTCACTCATATGTGGAATTTAAGAAACAAAACAGAGGACCATAGGGGAAGAGAGGAAAAAATAAAACAAGATGAAACCAGAGAGGGAGACAAACTGTAAGAGACTCTTAATCATAGGAAACAAACCAAGGGTTGCTGGATTTAGTGGGGGGATGGGGTAATTGGATGATGGTCATTAAGGAGGGCACATGATATAATGAGCACTGAACATTATGTTAAGACTAGTGAATTACAGACCTGTACCTCAAAATGAATAATAAATTATGTTAGTTAATTGAAAAAAAACCTTAAAATATAGGTTGTATAACCATTAAAAAAGTTTCAAATATGCTAAATTGCAATATATGTCTCCAAAGGCAAAGGAAACAAAAGCGAAAAGGAAATTTTGGGACTTCATCAAGACCAAAAGATTCTGCATAGCAAAGCAAACAGTCAACAAAATGAAGAGGCAACTCATAGAATGCTGATATCCAATATCTATAAAGAACTCCTCAAACAACTCACACAAATAGATAACCATGTCAAAAAATGGGCAGAAGACATGAACAGACACTTCTCCAAGGAAGACATACAAGTGGCTAACAGACACATGAAAAAATGTTCATCATCATTAGCCATCAGGGAGATTCAAATCAAAACCACATTGAGATACCACC
Organism: Mustela putorius furo; assembly: GCF_011764305.1. Taxonomy (NCBI): domain Eukaryota; kingdom Metazoa; phylum Chordata; class Mammalia; order Carnivora; family Mustelidae; genus Mustela; species Mustela putorius. The sequence goes on from NW_025422471.1 coordinate 13,171,282, forward strand.
TGACACCAGTTAGAATGGCCAAAATTAACAACACAGTAAACAATGTGTGTTGGAGAGGATGTGGAGAAAGGAGAACCCTCTTACACTGTTGGTGGGAATGCAAGTTGGTGTAGTCACTTTGGAAATCAGTGTGGAGATTCCATAAGAAATTAAAAATAGAGCTTCCTATGACCCTGCAATTGCACTAAGGGGTATTAGTGAAAAGGGCCATCTGTACCCCAATGATCATAGCAGCAATGGCCACAGTCGCGCAACTGTGTAAAGAACCAAGATGACCTTCAACGAACGAATGGATAAGGAAGATATGGTCCATATATAAAATGGAGTATTATGCCTCCATCAGAAAGGATGAATACCCAACTTTTGTATCAACATGGATGGGACTGGAAGAGATTATGCTGAGTGGACTAAGTCAAGTGGAGAGAGTCAATTATCACATGGTTTCACTTACTTGTGGAGCATAAGGAATAACATGGAGGACATTGGGAGAAGGAGAGGAGAAATGAATTGGGGGAAATCAGAGGGGGAGACTGTGAGAGACTGTGGACTCTGAGAAACAAAATGAGGGTTTTGGAGGAGAGGGGGTTGGGGGGTTGGGTGAGCCCGGTGGTGGGTATTATGAAGGGCACCTATTGCATGGAGCACTGGGTGTGGTACATAAACAATGAATTTTGGAACACTCAAAAAAAAATTTAATTTAATTTAAAAAATTGTTTATATACTTGAAAAGTCTTTCTTGGCACATCAAAATTCCATAATTAAAGAAAGGAAAAACAACTAAACAAACCAAAACGAAATGAAAATCGACAACAAAAACTTTTAACAAAATAACCAAATGCTAAATATATTTTAAGGAAAAGCATTCAGAACACTGAGTGTAACTTCAGATTGATAATTCAATAAATAGAATTTGAGCAATAACTTTTTTTAACCTGGATTATTACATTAGTCAATGTACCTTTTTTACACTTCTTCCTTGGCATCATTTCTCTTGGGAGTCTTCTCCAATCTGCATGTACAAAAGAAAAAAATACAAAAACTGAAATTCCCCTTAGGGATTAGCGGCACTCACTCAACATGACTATTTTAAAGGACATGCGAGGGGGCACCTGGGTGGCTCAGTGGGTTAAAGCCTCTGCCTTCAGCTCGGTCATGATCCCAAGATCCTGGGATCAAGCTCCACATCAGGCTCTCTGCTCAGCGGGGAGCCTGCTTCCCCCCCCTCTCTCTGCCTGCTTCTCTGCCTACTGGTGATCTCTGTCAAATAAACAAAATCTTTAAAAAAAAAAAAAAAGGACATGACAGGAGCACCTGGGTGGCTCATTCAGTGAATCATCTGACTTCAACTCAGGTTGTGATGTCAGGGTTCTGGAATTGAGCCCCGAGCTGGGCTCAATGCTCAGCGGGTAGTCTGCTTGTGCCTCTCTCTCTGCTCCTCCCCTTGCTCATGTTCTCTCTCTTTCTCTCTCAAATAAATAAATGAAATATTTTTTTAAAAACCAACAACACAACAACAAAAAACAAAGGATATGATGGGATCATCTGGGTGGCTCAGTAGGTTAAGCACCGAACTCTTGGTTTCAGCTCAAGTCATGATCTGAGGGTTGTGAGATTGAATCCTGGATCAGGGCCTAAGATTCTCTCTCCCTCTCTCTCTATCCAGCCCCCTCTCAAATAAAAAAATAAATCTTTAAAAAGAATAAATGACATTACTGTTGCTTCTGCAATGAAAATAAAATTTCCCAATATCTGACTGTACAGATTTAGCTTGGGAATCAAAATATAATAGTAACATATTTTCTCCTATGAAGAAGAAAATTTTATTTAAAAAATTGGGAGGTGGGGCGCCTGGGTGGCTTAGTCGGTTAAGCATCTGCCTTCCTCTTGGGTCATGATCTCAGTCAGCGTCCTGGATCAAGTCCTGCATCGGGCTTCTAGCTCAGTAGAGTTTCTGGTTCTCCCTCTCCCTTGGCCTGCAGTTCCCCTGCTTGTGCTCCCTCTCTCTCTCTCAAACTGCATCAAATAAATAAATAAAATCTTTAAAAAATAAAAACAACTTTGGGGCATCTGGCTGGCTCAGTCAGTACAGCATGTGACTCTGATCTTAGGGTCGTGAGTTCGGTCCCACATGGAATGCAGAGATCATTAAATAAATAAACAAACTTTAAAAAAAACCCAACTTTGTAATAGTGCCATAAAATTTATATGACATTCCTTCAATAGCTACATAGTATTTATCTAATCAATCTTAAATACAGAAATTTTCATAACAAGAAAAATAATGTAAGAAAATTTTTATGAAGTTACTCATAAAATACTGTTTGATAAAAAGTTTCTAAATTAGTATGTATAGAATCCCATTAAAAAATAAACTTAACATATATTTTTATATATTTAATATTTGTGCAGGGAAACCTCTAGGTTCTGAACAAAATATGACAATAAGGGGCGCCTGGGTGGCTCAGTGGATTAGGCCGCTGCCTTCGGCTCAGGTCATGATCTCGGGGTCCTGGGATCGAGCCCCGCATCGGGCTCTCTGCTCAGCAGGGAGCCTGCTTCCTCCTCTCTCTCTCTCTGCCTGCCTCTCCGACTACTTGTGATTTCTCTCTGTCAAATAAATAAATAAAATCTTTAAAAAAAAAAAATATGACAATAATTCTCTGTGGGTGTTAAGATTACAGCTGCTTTTCTTACATATTATTTATTATTTGACTCTGCTGTATTTTGTAAGTTTTCTATAGTGACATGTATATCTTGCAAAATAAGGAATTGTTTTTTCAAAAGTTAAAATATGTGACCACAATCCCAACATGTGCAAAATTAAATAAACAATTCTAAAAATTATCCAAAAACTTTATAATTAAAAATATAAATAGCGAAAAAATGGTAATTCTCTTTAAGAAATAATTTTGCCTGGGGGTACCTGGGGGGCTCAGGCACTTGAGCCTCAGGTTCTTGATTTCAGCTCAGGTCATGATCTCAGGGTTGTGGGTGAGATTGAGCCTGTGGGGAGTCTGCTTGAGATTTTCTCTCTCTCTCTCTCCCTCTGCCTCATCCGCTGCACTCTTTCTCTCAAATAAATAAGTAATCTTTAACAAAATTTTTTGCCTTGAATTAGCTATACAATTCCTCTAATTAGTCACTTTATTCCAATTTTTAAAAAAGAATGATTTATTCATTTTAGAGAGAAAGAGGACACATGAGCAGGAGGGATTCCTCACTGAGTATGGAGCCCTATGTGGGACTATATCCCCAAACCAAGATTCAGATGCTCAACTAACTGGGCCACCCAAGCGTCCCAGTTTCTTTACGTTTTGAAGCACAGAACTAATTAGAAAAATGAAACAACATGAAAATAGATTTAAAAAAATACTGCCTGTCAAGAAAAGCTCAGTGTAGTTTGCAGAAAGCATTTGTATCTCAAGCTATTTTACCTGAACTACTAAATTTGGCTTTGAATCTATTTCTGCTTTTATAAGTGAGTCACAGATGATCATGAAAAGGTATGTAAAGAGAATCATTCGGGAAATGAATATTTATGATGTGGCAGATGTGAAAGATCTGAGACAGGAGATAGGAGAGTGTTCAAGGGGAATCCAACCTTATCAATGATCTAACCTGGAAAGATCACTATAACCCATGCAAGCAATAATGCTGGTAAATGCCATTTATGCTCTTACATAAAGACAGTTTCCACAAAACACCAAGAACAGAAGTCAAAGGGAAGTAAGTTAAAAATGAGAAGACCTGGGTTCTAGTCGTACTTAACAAGTCACCCTGATAAATCACTCCATTTCTATGGCAATGTTTCTTTATCTGCAAAATGAATGAGCTGGATGAAATCTCTCTAGCTTCTTCCATCTTGCCTGTGCTTAAGGAAAATTTGTGAACACTGAAAAACACTCTCTTAGCTATGGTTCTATTGAAAAGGTATCTTAACAAATAAAAATAGTCTCTGTGTGCTTGAAAGAAAGGAAGATCCACGAGCATGACTTAAAAATGTCCTTTAACTAGTCTTGTTTTCTCCTCAAAAGCTGTAAAATCACTCACAAACACAGAAGTATTACTGGTACTGTAGATTAAAACTGTAATTGTAGCAAATGGAAACGGAAAGCCCAAATGGGTTTGGCAAGTCCTATTTTATAAAAAAGTATCTTAAGAACTTTAAAATCGGGCACCTGGGTGGCTCAGTGGGTTAAGCCTCTGCCTTCGGCTCAGGTCATGATCTCAGGGTCCTGGCACTGAGGCTCATATCAGGCTCTCTGCTCAGCGAGGAGCCTGCTTCCCTTCTCTATCTCTGCCTGCCTCTCTGTCTACGTATGACTTCTCTCTGTGTCAAATAAATAAATAAATAAATAAGAACTTCAAAATCACTTCAACTCTTCCTTGTTATAAGGAAATATCCTAGTTTTCAAAGGATATACATTACTAATTAATTACAGGAAAGGAACCAGGCTATTTTCCTTTAGCATTAATTCCTATGGTGAAAATAGAAAAATTTCCCTAAAAAAATATGGGGTAGGGAAATAAACTTTAAACATTACTTTAATACTCTCACTTTTATAATTACCTGGTATCCATTCCTCTTTGTACACCTTCATGTATCTTTTACTATATCTTTCAATATCTAGAAAAAAGAGAAGAAAGTGTTCATTAGAGAAGTCAAGAATAAGCCTGAACTTCAGCCACTCGTAAGCCATAACTAAAAACAGCAGATACATCTTTTATTTCAGGGTCCCTGGGTGGCTCAGTTGGTTAAGTGTCTGCCTTTGGTTCAGATCATGATCCCAGGGTCCTGGGATAAGAGCCCTAAACCATGTTCCCTGTTCAGTGGGGATCCTGCTTCTCCCTCTCCCTCTGCCGTTCCCCCTGCTTGTGCTTGTTCTCTCTCTCTCTCTCTCTCTCTGTTAAATAAATAAATAAATAAATAAATAATTTGAAAACAAAACAAACCCCAAAAAACAACTTTTATTTCACACATAGGGAATTTCCTATATTTGTACATAATGTGTTCCTGAACACCTATTGAAAAGTTCAATAAATATTACAAGTTTGAGGGGCCCACTGCAAGAAGCAAATGGGTACGAATGGCTGGGGGTGAGCAGAGACCTAAACTCTAACACAGTGTTCAGAATCAGACAACCTGACTTACCTCTGAGAATATTCACAAAAGCCCAAAGCCAGGTCAGGAAGCTACTTACATATACAGGCAAGAAAGTCTTCTTGTGACATTAGCCTCCAGCTCCCACTCTTAAAATCTTGTTTAACTGGGATTTATTAACTACTTACGTGGAGATGGAGGGCTGTATGCTCACCTCCAGGGCTTGATATACACATTAATACACAGTTAGGCTTCTCAATGAGCTACTCTTCACAATCCAGTGAGGAGGAGAATGGGGAAAAGGGTAGGAGTAGCTAAGTTTGGACATGAGGGGGTATGAATGAGCAAGCTTCAAGTCTTCCATGCCAAGTACTGACAATTTTGCAGGGACCTTCTGCAGTTGCCCCAAATGGGACTGGCTCTTACTTCTGCTTTGTCCACTTTGCCAGAAGAAACTCCCTCAATGAGGGCCCAAACTCTTTCCTAGCAACTTAAGTTGGCAAGCAACACCACCAAGCCATAGCCTGAAACCAAGGTTCATCACAGAAAGTGGTTTAGGAGTATAGCCATGAAATAGGGAAGTTAATACAAATGATGCAAATGTAAAAAGCAAGGCCCAAATATGTACTGATTTCTCTTCCATGTTAAGAACATGATTCCAGGGACGCCTGGGTGGCTCAGTTGGTTAAGCAGCTGCCTTCGGCTCGGGTCATGATCCCAGCGTCCTGGGATCGAGTCCCACATCAGGTTCCCTGCTCCGCAGGGAGCCTGCTTCTCCCTCTGACTCTGCCTTCCACTCTGTCTGCCTGTGCTCGCTCTCGCTCGCTTGCTCTCTGACAAATAAATAAAATAAAATCTTTAAAAAAAAAAAAAAAAAAAAAAGAACATGATTCCACATAATACTAACAGCACAGTGTTAAACAAAAACAACTAAAATAAATAGTAGATCAGGGAGACCAAGAAACCAAGCTCTTCTAGGTTTTAATTGTTTTGACTTCAGTATTTTTTTTTTTAAGATTTTATTTATTTATCTGACAGAGAGAGAGGGATCACAAGTAGGCAGAGAGAGGCGAGGGGAAGCATGCTCCTTGCTAAGCAAAGAGCCTGATGGCAGGGCTCGATCCAAGGACCCTGGGATCATGACCTGAGCTGAAGACAGAAGCTTTAACCCACTGAGCTACCCAGGTGCCCCTTGATTTCAATCTTGCTCTCAAGCTTTTTATTTTTAAAGAGAAGTCAGCACAGATGACAGATTTGCATTTTTAAAATTTTCTCTACAACAGATTGCATATTTTGGAAAAATTTAACCTTTAGTAGTAAACTGTAGATAAGCAATATTGAAAACCAACTACTGAGATCCCGTTAAAAAGAAGTAAAGGATTTGAACAGACATTTCTCCTAAGAAGATATGCATGGAAAAAAGCACATAAGATGTTCAATGTCATAGTTATTTTGGAGACTCAAATCAAAACCACAATGAGACACCACTTTATACCCAGTAGAATGCCTATAACCAAAAGGCAAGGGTATGGAGAAACTAGAACCCTCATATATTGTTGGTAATAAAAATGGTGCAAGCACTTTGGAAAACAGTTTGGCAGGTCCTCAAAATGTTAAATATAGAGTTAACATATGATTCTAGATAAATACCCAACAGAAATACTTCATGTCCACTCAAAAACATGTACATAAATGTTCAAAGCAGCAATAATCGTGATAGCTCCAAAGTGGAACTGACCCAAATGTCCACCAACTGGCCAATGGATAAACAAAATGTGGCACATAAAACGATGGAATATTATTTAGCCACAAAAAGGAATGAAGCATGTTGTACCATCAGTGAATTCTGAAAACATTACACTAAGTTAAAGAAGCCAAGCACAAAAGGACACATTTTATGATTCCTTTTTTGTAAAGATTTTATTTTTAAGTAATCACTACACCCAATGTTGGGCTTGAACTTACAACGCCGAGATCAATAGCTGCATGCTCCACTGACTGAGTCATTTATATGAAATGTCCAGAACAGACAAATCACTACAGACAAAACAGATTAGTGATTGCAAGAGAATGAGGGGTGATTCTAACAGGGATAGGGTTTCTTTCAGGATGACGAAAAAGTTCCAAAAATCAGAGAGTAGTGTTGGTTGCATAATTCTGTAACTACACTAAAAGCCACTGAATTACATATTTTATTTTATTTTATTTTTTAAAGAGTTTACTTATTTGACAGAGACAGCGAGAGAGGGAACACAAGTCAGGGGAGCAGGAGAGGTTTAGCCTGTTGTTGGGCTCAATCCCAGGACCGTGGGATCATCACCTGAGCCGAAGGCAGATGCTTAATGACTGAGCCATCCAGGTGCCCCAGGTAAATGTATAATTTCTATTAAGCTTTTGAAATTCTTTAAAAGTGGCTTATAGAACCATTACAACTATCACTCCTGTTGCTACCTCATTGGCCTTGAGTGGTTCAGGAGATTTATCTGGGAACCATCGGATCAGACACTCTCCATATACCCTTGCAGCTGTAATCCATTAAAGTAATAATATTCATCAGTGTTTTTCTTTTATTACAAAGATAATAAATTTCATGTAAAAAAAATACCAATCACTTCTATAATTCTACCCAAGAACATTATAAACAAATTATGAAGCTATCACAACAAGAAACATTTTTATTCTATGCCCTTGGTTCTTTGTAAACTCAATACCCTGAGCCACTAGTCACTTAATTACCAGGAAGCCTTGAAACCTCTTACCCTTATTTATTCACATGAGTCCCTAAGTCTCTCTTTCCTAAAGCATGTAGGTGGTGAGTGATAGGATAAGGCTGGCAAAGGTACAGTGGTACACCACCACCCAGAATACAGCTCCCTCTGACAGTTGCATCCTTCTGTTCAGTCTGGCCAATTCGTTCTCCTTTGTGGTGTGCACAGTATATAAACATTGTAAATATGTATACACACACACATAAATAAGCATATATATTTACAATAGGTATTATATTAACCTTTATACATGCATATGTATGTGTATACTTTTTCTTATAAACTTCATTTTCAACTATAGTTTTCTAAAAACACATTACAACAGAAAAGAAAAATAAACATGAAGATTTTGAAGGAGAATGTACTTGTATCAATTCTAAGAATTCTATGCAAGCATTTTATCCAGAAAGAAAGAGAAACAAAGATTCCTTGTATTTTTAAATACTTTGTGCAATTATCAAAGATAAAGAGCCTCTTAATCCAGGTACAAGGCAACCACTCCCAGAAACCAGCAACAAAATAATGTTCCTAATGTCCCTGTTTAAAAGACTCACGGGTAGGCTTTAATAAAATGGCATACTTGTAAGTTAGACTTGTGCTTTAATAATTATCATATTTAGTTAGGTTAATCTGTTCCATGGTCTAGAGAAACACTAATTTTAAAAAGATTAAAGTTATACACTATTATTTTTTCTAAGAATAAATGTTTATTAGTTCATTTAATCTTACTTTTTAAAATCTTTAAAATGAGAGCTTTAATTTCATTTTTTAATCAAATAGATAAAAGCATGCAATATAATCATAAAAGCCAAAAAAATTCAGTATTTTAGAGATAAAAATGTCTTATGAAACCATTATATCAATTTTAGGCCATTATGTTCGAAAAATTAAATGAACTTGTCTAAAATGCTTCTTATAATTATAAGCACATATAATATTACTATATAAGACTTTCTTTTTGACTTAGTTCTTAAGTCTTTTATGCAGAGTTAAAATGGAATGCATTTTTAATACTAATGGAATGAGATGATACTGTATGAATTTCTCATTCTTTAATGATGTTGTTTTGGGAATTCAAGGATGATATCGATCTCTCTAATTTCATCATTCAAGGGCAGAAACTGAAAATCAATATAGATCTACTGTGCTAAATAACTACTCAGGAATGAGTTCTCTTCCTCTAAAACCACTTCCCACTCCCTGTCTGAGACTGTCAAGCCTTCTCCAGCTGTAATTTCTCCCCTTTGTCCTTGGTATAACCAATGAGTACATGCTTGATGCTTCCTATTATGTCTGATATAGAAATAATAAGCCAAAATATAGTCAAGGCTTTTAAAAGTTTTAACCAAAATATTAAATAATCAGAGAATGATATAAAGGATAATAATCATTGCATTATATACATATATGAGCAAAAAACCCACTTTAAATCTAATAGCAGGCAACTACTCACAATAAATAATGTTATATACACACAATGAAATACCACAAAGTCATTAAAATTTCCAAGAATACTAAGGATAGGGGCGCCTGGGTGGCTCAGTGGGTTAAAGCCTCTGCCTTTGGCTTGGGTCATAATTTCAGGGTCCTGGGATGGAGCCCCGCATTGGGCTCTCTGCTCAGCAGGGAGCCTGCTTCCTCCTCTCTCTCTCTCTACCTGCCTCTCTGCCTACTTATGATCTCTGTCTGTCAAATAAATACATAAAATCTTTAAAAAAGAAAAAAGAATACTAAGGATATGTGAAAAGGCTAATAACTTGCTATTGTGTAGAAAAGGAAGATACAAAGACCATGAATCCAATTTTATAAAAAGAATACCCATATAAAAGAAAAAAAATCCAGAATATACAATACAATATTAATAGATCCCTAGACATATGCATTATAGGTAACTTTTATTTTTTAATATTTTTGTTTCTCAAAATTTTCACCAAATGCATAAAATTTCTCTTGAAAGGTAATTTTAAAAATAAAATATCAAAAAGTTTAAAATACATATTTTCTTAAATCAACATTAAGTATGCTTTTCCAGGTAGTGGATAATTTCTGATTGAACTAAATCCATCAACCATTAAATGCATTAATTGACCTTTGTATCTTATATAGAAACATTATTTCATCTCTATCCATTCAGCCACATAATCAAAGATTCTACTACCCACCTTGTTTTTCTTCAGGTGTTTCTATGTAATAAGGCATTCTTTTCATAGTTTCTCTCAACTCCTGTTTCAAGGCCAGCATATAATCTTCACCCTCTCCTGCTTTCAGTGGCACTGGTTTATAATCTGTATCCTTTTTAAGAGACAATTTTTTTTAATAAATTAAGTTTTTAAATATCCTTTTTGTCTATAATCTGGAAAATGTCAGTTTTATTGAAAAACTACATCTTACAGATTTTAAGTTTTATAATCAGCTCAAAAGATGTTGAACTTTTGTCATCTTTTTAACCTTTTAGCCCATTTCCTACCTTGCTCTTATTTTAGAGGTAGGAAAGAAAGATGCTTAATTTTCCTCTGACCACACCAACAGATATTTTATTACATAGTCTGTTGACCATGATTACATAGTTTAGAAGTCAAGGCACCCAAATGACAGCAACTGCTTTAGTTTCCTATTAACCTCAATTAGTAGTGGTGGTATTAGTGGAAGCAGTAGCTTAAAAAAAAAAAAAGAATAAAAGTAGCAGCTGTTATTTAGCAAGTGGTTACTCTGACCAGGACGTCCTCAATATACAACATCCATGATCCCAATTAAGTATCATCAATATTTTCCCTTTGACAGTAAATAAATTGAGAAGTGAACAATCTCTAAGCTCATATGACATGTAAATGACAAAGCAGGAATTTGAATTTACATTTTCAATTTTTTTTTTTTTTTAGACAAAAAGAGAACACACGCATGTGGATATGTTGGGGTGGGGAGGTACAGAGGAAGAAGGAGAGAGAATCCCAAGCAGGTTCCATATTCAGAGCAGAGCTTGACTTAGCATTTGATCCCAAGACCCTGAGATCATAACCTGGGCTAAAATCAAGAGTCAGATGCCTAAATGACAGCCACCCAGGTGCCTCTCTATGCCTTCAATTTTAAAGAATTACACACATGCACATATATGGATATATGTATGTATATTCATAAAATACATGTTTATTAAATTGTGGGGCCTCCGGGTATACAGTAAAGACATTTCTTAAAAAAATAAAAAGACATTATCAGAGCTAAGTATAGGATACATTTTCAAAATTTCACTCTGAATTTATTCATTCATTCTACAACTATTTATTGAGGGCTTACTATATAATAAGCCAGACACAGACAACAAGAGACACCATGATGAACTAATCAAACTTCCTGCCCTTATGGATTTTACATTCTAGGGGAGAAAAACACAAGATGTAAGTAAACAATGAGGAAATACACAATTTCAGATAGAGATTAGTGGCATGAAAACAAGCTGGGTAGAGGAAAGAGTGATGGACAGAGTACATGCAGGCTGGAGGTTGTTGGTCTAAACACGGTAAGCACACATGACCTCTCAGGAAGTCACGTTTGGGCAGAGCTCTGGAAAAAATTAGGATGCCATCATGGAAAGACTTGAGAACAACAGATGGCTCTAGTCAGGAAAACCAGGATAATGTCTGAGAGAACAAGGAGGCCATGACGGCTAGGGAGAAAGAAGGTTGGTGATGAGAAAAGTTAGAGAGACACCAGCAAGGCCATATCAAACAGAGCCAGTTTGCCAGCAGTAAGGAATTTTAATTTTATTCCAAGTATAAAACAACATGTCCTAATATTCCTGGTGTTTAGAAGTATCCTCATACATGCAGAAGAGCTTGTTTTAAAAGAAATCAATGTACGGGTGCCTCGGTGGCTCAGTGGGTTAAAGCCTCTGCTTTCAGCTCAGGTCATGATCCCAGGGTCCTGGGATGGAGCCCCGCATCCGCATCCGGCTCTCTGCTCAGCAGGGAGCCTGCTTCCTACCCTCCCACCCCCGTCTGCCTCTCGGCCTACTTGTGATCTCTTACTTGTGTCAAATAAATAAAATCTTAAAAAAAAAAAAAATCAATGTATAAAGTGGCATTATGCCTCCACATGGGATATTTACTGTTTTACTAAATATCAAAAAGGGAAAATACCAAGAACAAAAAGTAGAGACTGCCTGTGTAAGACATGTAGATCCCTAGATACATTTGTTCAGGGTACTCTACTTACATAATTCTTTTGACAAGTGACTTTTCCCTTTTGATATAGGGGAAAGATTTCTGGATTGAGAGGTATATGGTTATTTATGATTTTTCATTTTTTTAATACTGTAACACATACATACCTGGAAATGTTAGCTTAGGTTTTAAACTAAATGCAAAGTGAAAGCATTAAATATTATGCCAATTAAGTTTACAGCATACTCATTAAATTTAAAAGCAACACTAAATGTAGTAGGAACACTTAGATGTTGAGAAACAGCAACAAAATTCAAATTAACTTTCAAAAAATAGAGAAATAAGCAAAAAAAAAAAGTGGATTAGGGAATAGTAGACTGAATGGTATTCTAGGGAATAAAACCAAATTCTATAGATATACGATAAGATAAGATAAGAAAATCATTAAGTGAAAGTCTGGTAGAGTGAGGACCATTGGGGACCATTGTAAAATCTAACCTGACATTCAAAAATATTATTTTGATGTTGGAATACATCAGAAACAGCAATAGAAGATGCAGGAATTAAAAAAAATTCTTTCTTCATTCACACAGGGCTGAGTATATTTAAGGAAAGGTGAGTACAGTTTTTTCTGTGTTTTAAGAAAGCCATGTTAAAAATCAGAAAGAGGTTCAGGGAAGAACAGCAGCAGCAAAGCACACTCTTTTTGGCTTTCTTACATTTAAGATTTTATAATGGTATCCTCTATTCAGTCCTATATGGAATTTTAATGTTCTTTAAAACATGAAAGAACCATGAGAAATCCGCTTTTAATGTACTTACGGGAAATAGAGGAGGTGGTTTCAATACTACATCAGGTAACTTTTCACCTCTGCTAAACCCAACGGCCTCAATATTAAAGGTATAAGCTGCACGTCCACGTCCTTTATTCCCAGCCATCAGAATTCGTTATACCAGAGAAGTGGGTAAATTCTGAAAGACATCATGTAAAAAAGGAAACCAACATTTTAAAGCAAAATATAAAACTCTGCCCGTTAAGTAGCACAGCCAATTTAAAATGCTTCTGGAAAGTAAAACTTGTAAAGAAAGAAACAGGAAAGACTAATTTCTGGACCCCTCACACCTAGTCATGCCTGGCAGGTGATATGAGGATGGCCTCAATTACCTCACCTCGGCCCCATGTGAACAGCTGACCCTGGGGCTCCTTTGAGACATTGCTTGGACCACTGTACAACCAGCTGATGTAGTTCTCTCCACCCCTCTGTGATTTGGCATCAAGATCTCAGACCTTTGTGAAAAGCGTGGACAAGAAAGGTCTAGCTGATGAAGACAGACAGACTTGCTTTTACATTCAACGTGAAGACTATCCTTAGTCACATACACTATCGTTAGTCATATACATTGAGATTTTTAAATGATTTATTTATCCTAGAATTTGAGTATTGGTAAAAATCCTTGAGATTTAATCTAATGTCCTTTTAGAAATGGGAACAGGCTCATTAAGATTCTGAAGTGTGTCCGAGCAAAAAAAAAAAAAATTAAATTAAAGGCACAATTACTGTACTCTTTTCAGAGGACTCTGAAAAACAATCTGAGGGTTTTGAAGGGGTGGGGGGTGGGAGGTTGGGGGAACCAGATGGTGGGTATTAGAGAGGGCACGGATTACATGGAGCACTGGGTGTGGTACAAAAACAATGAATACTGTTATCCTGAAAAAAATAAATAAATTAAAATAAAACAAAACAAAACAAAAAACGTATACTCTTTTCAACTTTGGGGATGGCAGAGATGTCACGTACTCATGTTTTGCATTGAATTTCTGAATTGTCTGAAACATGGTTATACTATAGAGTGAGAAGTGAGCTGGCAGCATATTAACAGGGGTCCCTAAACCAAGGCTCTTTCATTACAAGTCTGCATTTGACTGTAGTGATGATTATAACACACATCCTCTAAATCTCTTTTCCCACTGATACATCATTCAATCCTGCAAGCCCAACAAAGCAGTAATATATCCCTACCACTCAACAGTCCCTCTCTCTTTCTCCCTTCCCATTATTTGTTGAAAACATGAGGTCATTTCCTGGACAATGCTTCTCCAAATTTAAGGCACAAGAGAATGACCTAGGATCTTGTTAAAATGCGGAGTCTTTCATTTGGCCGAGAACCTGCATTTCTAACAAGCTCTCTGGGGATACCAGGGCCGCTGGTATGCAGTCCACACTTTGAAAGTAGCAATGCTATACATTTTCCCATTTCTGAATCTGAGGAATTGAATCCATGAGATGTGGCTTAATACATTCCTCTAGCCCCTGTATTTTCTAAATAGGTGAGCTAGACGTTTACTCAAATTTGAGTTAAATTTTTTGAAAGAAGACTTAAAAGAGATGCTCTGTTCTTCCAACTGCATCATATCAGGATGCACATGAACTAACTCTCTCTCTGTGATGTTCTCTGGTGAGTCGGTTCAGGTACTATCAGTCTGTTTCACCTAGTACAAACTTCCCCATCAGTTTCTACCTAATTTTAGTAGTCATTGATGATTATAGTCTAAATTCATCATTCCATTATGTACTGTAATTCTATTCTTTCCATATCTACTATTGGAATTCTATCAGGAATCAATTTCCCTCATTCACTATTTAGTTACAATGAAGCACAAGTTATACGGGAAAGGTGCTTATTTTAATAATCAGGCTCATTCCATCTGTTCAAAGAAGGGGAGAATATCCAAATGGCTGTGTTTCATTTGCTGAGTCACCCAAGCATACGCTGAGCCCACACAAAGCAGGTTTCCCAAGTATGAAAACTGCTGAGCAGAAAGACACACCTTTACTCTAAGAAATGAAGTGTGGGAGCCCAGGAGGCATGGCTGAGACCAAGGGCTTACTTCCAATCTGGGATTTGCTATGAAATAAAGATTAAGAAGAATTCTGGGTAACATTTCCCAAAACACCTGATCATAAGAATTACCTGGGGAACTTGTTAAATAAACAGAATCTCAAGTGATCCTCAAGTATTCAAACTTACACCAGAATCTTTGGAGGTGGGCTCTAAGAATCAGTTGGGAAAATTCACCCTAAAAAAAGAGTTAGTTACCAGCTACCACTGCTTGATGAAATACCCCTTGAGAAATATCAAACCCTGCTGCCTCTACACTTCCATATTTATTAAACACTTTTGGGTATATAAACTGTTATCAGTAGTGAATACACTGCCCTTGACAGAAAAATCAGTCCTAGCTCTTGAGCCACCCTTAATGATTACATGGTATTCTGGCCTAGAGATTCATCTCTTTTTAGTTTGGCTATTAGGAGTCTTTCGTCCCATACCTAGAGAAACTGACACATTCATTTTCTTCTCTTGCAGAGCTGAGACGTATTTCTTGGACTCCAGTAACTGTCTCATAGGAAAAATGGCTCACAAATGAGGCCTAAGTCTCAATCTTTGGAATCCTCTGAGTTGACCACTACCTTGTCCTTTTTTCACCCTCCCAAACTTCTTGACTAAAGGGCTTTTTTTTTTTTTTTTTAATTTATTTGACAGACAGAGATCACAGTAGGCAGAGAGGCAGGCAGAAAGAAGAGGAAGCAGGCTTCCTGCTGAGCAGAGAGCCCGATGCGGGGCTCGATCCCAGGATCCTGGGATCATGACCTGAGCTGAAAGCAGAGGCTTTAACCCACTGAGCCACCCAGGCGCCCCCCCCTTTTTTTTTTAAAGATTTTATTTATTTATGAGAGAGAGCGAGAACGAGCACAGGCAGACAGAGTGGAAGGCAAAGTCAGAAGGAGAAGCAGGCTCCCCATGGAGCAAGGAGCCCGATGTGGGACTCGATCCCAGGACGCTGGGATCATGACCTGAGCCGAAGGCAGCTGCTTAACCAACTGAGCCACCCAGGCGTCCCCCCCCCTTTTTTTTAACCAACTTTCCCCATTTCCTCATTATCCAAATCTTCCTGTACTTCCTACAGACCAATTTCACTGAGTCACTCATTCAACCAGCATTGAGCATTCCAGGCACTGTGGCAGGACCCAGAAAGCTTTGAATAAAATTGTGTCCTTGTCCTAAGAGCTTGTATTTCAGCAGCTGAAAGAACACAAACATGTAAACAAGTAAGCGTGTAACATAATATGTGTATTCTTGTTGTGGGCTGAATTGTGTGTCCCTCCCTCCCCCAAAATATGCTGGAACTCCTAACCCCCACTACCTGTGAATGGGACCTTCCTTATTTGGAAGTGAAGTCTTTGCAGATGTAATCACATTAAGATGAGGTCACAGCAAATCAGGGTGAGTCCTCTTCCAATGATAGGTGTCCTTCTAAGAGGGAAATCTGGGCAGAAAGACATGCATAGCGGGAAAACACCATATGAAGACAAAGGCGGCTAGTAGGGTGCTGCAGTTACAAGCCAGGAACACCAGACAGTGCCAGGATGTTCTACAAGCTAGGAGAGGCAGGGAGCAAATTTTTCCTCAACGTTGTCAGAAAGAATGAACCCTGTTTATAACCTGATTTCAGACTTTGGGCCTCCAGAACTGCAAGGGAATAAGTTTCTGTTGTTGTAAGCCACCCAATTTGTGGTAAAATGTGAGAGCAGCCCTAGAAAATTATCAATACAGCGCTGAAGAAAAAGAACTCATGGTAAGGGGATAGAGAACAACAAAGGAGTATGGTAGTGGCTTTTCACAGAAGGAAGGGATTTCTCTGGAGGATAAATCTGAGCAGCAAGCTGGAGAAGGTCTGTGAGCCACAGGAGGGAGGGCCAAAGCAGAGATAGTTAGAGAAGGAGATCAAGTGCAGAGGAAGAAGTTACATGCTGGGAGTGTCCAAGGAACAAGAGAGCCATGTTGTTGGTAAGGAGTGAGGAGTAAAGAGAGGTGGGTTGAGGACCTGGAATCATCAGAATTTAAAAACAAAACGAAACAAAACATACCTCAGGCTTCCCCCCCCATCACAACAAAATCACAATTTCTGGAGATGGGATTTAGGTCTTAGGACTTTTTAAAGCCTTCCCAGAGATTACAATGTGTAGCCCAAATTAAGAACCACTGATTCAGATTAAATTTTGCATTTTGTAAAAGAGGAAAGTGAAGCCCTGAGAGGCTAGCTGACTGCCTAAAGACACGCAGTTAATACCTAAGGAAGACAGAACTGGGTTAAAGCCTCAGGTATCTATCCATTGTCCATTCATCTACATTATACTATCTGAAACACACTTCTAGGTTAGCTGAAGATTTTTTAAATCCCACAGATATCTTTAATCTTTACAAAGAAGTGATTTTTAATGGCGAAATTGACTGAATTTAAAAGTGTAAAATCAGGGCACCTGGGTGGCTCAGTGGGTTATGCCTCTGCCTTTGGCTCAGGTCATGATCTCAGGGTTCTGGGATTGAGTCCAGCACTGGGCTCACTGGAAGCAGGGAGTCTGCTTCCCCTCTCTCTCTGTCTGTCTCTCTACCTACTTGTGATCTCTCTCTTTGTGTCAAATAAATAAATAAAATCTTTAAAAAAAATGTTTAAATCAGAAGCATCATCTTCCATTTTGGAATGACTCCTGAAAATTCCAATTCAGAACTGTTCTGAGATAGTTTGATGGGTGTAGTTCAAGCATCCAAGAGTTGAAATGCAAAGCCCATTCTAATCAATTATAAAGACAACCTTGCAGCAGAGCCTGAGCTAATCTCTAAAATTCCTCATATTACGAACATTTTATGAGTTATGTTCTGGCCTAAATGCATTGTCTTCCACATCTCACACTGTCCCTTGCACATATTGGCAAGGTGAATAAATGTACAAACAGATGTAAGCAGGCATGAAAGCTGTGGGAGGACTTGAAAGCCAGGTTACAGTACCTTTCCTGATGAGAGTGACACCTAAATTGTCCCAATCAGAATCCCATAGTCATACTGACCTCCCCATCTCCCTCAATCCCCTCATCAATAGATGAACGTTAGGAAGGTCTTACATGCTGACCTTCCTTTACCTCCGCTTTTGTTCAGACCTTTACAATTTCTCACCTGGATCTCTAACACAGAACAAGTAAATTCCCATGGCCAGACACCCCTTTTCAATCAACTTTCTAGTCATCTTTCTAGAACATAAACCTCAATGTGTCACTCTCCTTAACTAACAAAGCTTTGAGTCTAACTTTCTGCCTCTTGCGCCCTGCATGCCATACTCTAGCCACTCTCAACTCTGCTATACCAACTCTTGCTTGTAGCATTCTTTCTGCCTGGAATGCATTCCTTCTACATCTACCTAAGCAAGCCCCAACATCATTTAAGATGCTGTGCAAATATACTTTTTCTCCACCCAACATGGAGGTAGGTCTCTCCGTAGGAGGAGAGAGAAGGGAGAGACCTGCTTTTATTACTCTTTTAAAAAAAATCATGGTGTAATTGTCAGTTCTTGTCTGTCTTTCCAGTAAGCTCTTCAATTACCCATTCATCAAGTATTCATTAAGCACCCTCTGTGTCAGGCCATATTCTCCATACTGGGCATACAGCAGTGAACAAAAACAAAGCTTCTGCTCTCCTAGAGCTCACAGCCTAGCACAGGAAACGGAAAGGCCATTAGTTAAGAACTAAGTTCTTAGTTAAGAACTAAGAAAGGACAGACATTCAGGGAAATGTGTGATGCAAGCAGAAGGATCTGTAATCATGAAAGCCTCCTTGAAGACTTATTCACATTTTCATGCTCTATCACTAATCAGAGCCTAGCAAAAGTCCAATAAACACTGGGTGAATTATTGCTGAACTTACTGCCTAGTGAAGATATCCCTCCATTTCTCCTACAGTGGTTCCCCTCTGCCTAGAGGAAAAATACCCAACTACAGAAAGCTCTGTACTTCCCAGCGGAGGGCATCCTAACAAACTGGTCTTTTAAGTCCTGCTCAAATACCACTCTTAAACAATCATTTCCATTTGTATCCTTATAGCACCTAGTTTTTACTCCCTCTGTGGTATATATCCTCTACTGCTTTACATACAAATATTTGTGCATAGTTATTATCTTCCCTCAAATTCTTGAAAACGCAGATCACAACTCCCCCCCCCCCTCCAGTTCTATTCTCACATATCATCTAGCTCAAGACCTTGCATGTATGGATAGCCCTGAACAGAGTGACTGGATAGATTCTAACTAGATTAGGAAAATATTGAGAAAAGCTGCATCCTCACCAAAGGCTTTAGCAGTGTAGGGGAAGACAGTACATTTCTCCTATGAAGGCTTATTAGTAGCTGCCACAAAAAGGGTTTTCGTAATTATTTTTTATAATGCTATCTCATGGGTATCTTTATAATTTTTCCTGGCTGAGTAAGGAGGTTGGCCAAGTTCTCAAGGGAATTTTTGAAGCCTAACTTCATGTTTCAATTGCTGGGAAGTGTTAGGTGGGGACAGGGACCTGGGGTTAAGAGTAGGGGTAATTTCTGTGGAGGGCTGGGCCACACCCAGGCACTATCCACGTTTTCCATTCTCACGAGGTGCGACTGCTTCCACCTTTACTTGAGCCTTTCTATCAAGTTTCTTTGCTCTCTTCCAAGAGTGGACGAACTAAAAAAAAAAAAAAAAAAAAAAAAAAAAAAAAAAAACGGAGGGTAGGGGAAGGAATACAGAATTTCATTTTTCAGAAGACCAGGAAAACATTATTAACAAATTCTCTCCCCGCGATACAGGGGAGAGTGCCAAGAGTTAGGAAAACATACAGAATAGTCGGTCCTTAAGCAGCAAGTCTGCGGCAAGGACTCGTGCCTGAGCCAATCACACAGTCATCAGATTTGAAAATCTACCATCATTAATCCCCTTCTAACTCACTGCAAACAGTCCCAGGAATTGGAGACTAGGCAAAATCTGGAAAGGACGGTTTTCAAAGATTTTGAAGGGATTAGGAGAAGGAAAGGTAGAGAGATCTCTCCACGCCCCTCAATCCAGAAGCGCTTTAGTGAATCGCCACCCTGACTCCCCCCACCTTCTCCATGTGCCCATTTAACTTCTCTCTACCCTCTCCATCTCCTCCCAACCCCTCAATCACTCCCTCTGTTACCTGCTCACTAAGTCTTGAGGCTTGGGTAAAACTGTGCAGCCGAAGTACCGGCCGGCAAGGAAGGGGTGCAGACAGAAGGCGCGGGCGCTGGGATACCCGTTCCACCTCTGGAGAAGCGCGCTCCGCCCTCCACGCGGCCTCAGAGCCCTGTTCCGATCACAACCAGTAAGCCCCGCCCACTCCCTAGCTAGGCCCCGCCCGCTGGGCCAAGAGCTTTTTAGCCCTTGGCAGGCGCCGTACTCGTCCATCCGGCTTGGCCTGACTCTTTCGGCGCCGGCTGGAAATGCGCTTCGGAGCGCGCGGTGGGTGGGAGGACCTGGCACCTCCCCCGCCCAGCTTCTCGCCTCTGCAGTCAGACCCCTGGGGTGAAGAAAGTGTCCCCTTCTGGGTCTCCAAGTCTGCTGCAGTGCCCCTGCGTTACCGCTCTCTCGTGCTGCAGCTGTTGAAGCCGCGACTATTCCCGCGTCTCGGTGCGGGCAGAGCAACCTCTGCTCTCTGCGGACCTGGCTGGAGGGTGCGGGCCGACTCTCCAGGCCGCGTCTCGGCGCGTCCTTCCTCTTAGTTCTCCCCCCCACCCTCGCATCTCCCGGATCCCCCGCCCTCTCCTCGCTCTGCGCCTCCTCGCTGGCTGCGGGCTGACCGCTCCACACCGCCGCAGCGCCTAGCGTCTGGACAGCCTGCCAGAGGCACACACACCTACACCCACTCCACCCGACCGCACCCCTGCCCAGCATGTCCGCTCTCGAGTGGTACGCCCACAAGTCCCTGGGCGACGGCATCTTCTGGATTCAGGAACGCTTCTATGAGTCGGGCAACCGCGCCAACATCTGGCTGGTGCGCGGTTCCGAGCAAGATGTGGTGATCGATACGGGCCTGGGGCTGCGCAGCCTCCCGGAGTACCTGTACTCCTCTGGGCTCTTGCAGGATCACGGGGCCAAAGAGGACGCGGCGTGCCGGCCACTGCTGGCCGTGGCCACCCACGTGCACTTCGACCACTCCGGAGGCCTCTACCAGTTCGACCGGGTGGCCGTGCATCATGCCGAGGCCGAGGCGCTGGCTCGCGGGGACAACTTTGAGACCGTGACCTGGCTGTCTGACAGCGAGGTGGTGCGGGCGCCCAGCCCCGGCTGGAGGGCCAGGCAGTTCCGAGTGCAGGCGGTACAGCCCACCCTCATCCTGCAGGATGGTAATGGGCCCTCGCGGGCGCGCGCTCTGTCTTTAAGGGAGGGGATTGGGGAAAACTGTTCGAGGGATGCATGCTGCAGACGTGCGTGGCTTTAAGCTGGCCCGTTTTGTCACATCGCAGAAACACCACTACTCTTTCTTCCTTTCTTGGGTAGAAGCCCACTCGATGGGAGCCAAGGCCATCGCAGCCTTCCCTACCAGAGACCAGTTCTGGCACCGTGTGGCAACGCCAAGTACTGGAATTAAATCCGGCCCCACCCCCTAGTCATTTTCCTATGCAAGATACAGTAGTAACACTACAAAGGCTTGTGTCTAGGGATTACCCATTCTTTTCCTGAACACCTGATTTCCAGACGCGTTTCTAGAGAAAAGACTTCTTAAGTAATGACTCCTCACAAAGAGTTCATGACATGCTCTGTGCTTTTGAGGCCGGCTGACTTCATCCGGGATGTCAGTGGTCACTGCTGGGTATAAGCAATTCCCACCTGTAGGTTTAGAAAGCCATTAGAGAGCGGTCGTTCCAAATCTGCTCGTGCATCCTTATCTCCAGATAGGTTTCTGTTCTTGTTGTAGCCTCATTAGAGAAAAGCTTGATAGTGAACATAAAAAGAGTGTGTGAGTCTTACAGTATGACAATATATGGTCTGGTTTAAAGCAAGGCCTGAAAAAAATTAATAAGGAGGTATTTCCGGTGATGCTGAAGTATGTGAACTCATGCATGGATAGCCTTGGGCCTCTGGTTCTGTAAAAGACAGGATGGGGATCAGAAAGAAACTAATGGAATAAGAGCCCTCTCAACCCCAGCACGTTGAATAATTGAGCTAATTAGCCACAACAGCATTAATTTCCTTTTTTTCCTTTCAGAATACTTTTGTTGATTTCCTTTTATCTTCACAACAGGTTTGAAGTGAGATGGCTGACCCCTAATTAGATGGCTTGCCTAGAGTCCACAAAGCAAGATAGTGACAAAAGCTAGGAATGGAACCAAGAATGGAGAGATCAAATCATGTAGATCATAAATCCTACCCCTTAAATACATTTTGATAATTCTGAGTAGGATATGAAACCCCTTCTCACATTTTTATCTTGAAACCATTTTAATTGCCAATTTTATTTATTAAAGCATTTCTTCAAGAGGTAGAAAAATCTGTTGCACAATAAGGCTACTTTATGACTGACCAAGATGACAAATATGAAATATTTTATAATAATCAGTTTATCATACAGATGAGATCTTGAACATTTGAAATATCAAAAAATAGAAAGCAAGATTCTGTTCCTCACACCTCACTGAAAAAGTCTTTTCATTAAAATTTTAAATCCAAAGATTAAAAAAAAGACTTGTTAGGTAGTAGTCATTATCTGATAATTTGAGATGAAAGAAAAGTAGATATACAGTATTCTTGTATTTTTTGATAAAATCGATACTTTTTAGAGGTAAGATTTCCATGCAGTTGGTGGGTATTCAGAGTTAATTAGTTGTAGCACTGAAACCAAAAAATGTTTACATTAGTATTTAAAATATATTAATTTGTCTGAATGAATAATAAATTACTTCTGATTTATTTACTTTTGCTCCTGTGCCAGCAATAGGAAATGAATGGTGAAAGAATGATAAGAATTACAATTTTATAAGTAAAGAGCCCAAGCAGGCCTGAATATCATGCCTGAGATCACATATCCAGTTTGGAAAAGAGCTAGGACTAGAATCCAGGTTTCCTAAATCCCAGTTGATGGTAGTAATATTATAGCATTTTGGAACTGCAGGGGGCCTGTAAGCCTTTGAAAGTGTGAAAAAAAAAAAAAAACAACCTTAATATTTACCAAACACTTAAAGCTGAGAATAGTGTGTTAAATCAAAAGGTGTTTTTCATTAGGAGCAGAATGCCTCACCTCTCAAGTAGTATCTAATTTCCTCTTTTCTCAGGAATATTAATTTCCTTTTTCTTCTGAATGGTGTGGCCTGCTGACTTGCTGTTATCATGATCCAGATGCCTGGAAGGAGATATAAAGTATTTATATGAAAAATTCATACAGTTACACACACACATGATCAGCACATACCAAACAGCATAATGTTGTTGCTTTAATTAGAGCATAAGTAGACTGAAGTCATTGGTTTATTACATTTCACTTAGTGAATTGAAGATCACTTGTCATGAGGAAGCATAAATCTGGGCACTGTATAACTAATCCTAATGCTGACTTGTAAATGGGGGACAAGGAGATATCACCATCCAGTGTATCATCTTAGATGGAAAACAATTCCCCCTACCAACAGTGAAATAGTATCTTCCTCTAAGAAGATAAATAAACCTTAGGTTAATATAGCACCTTCTTCTTGACTGGGCATATATCTTTTTGTCTCTTTTTCACAATATTCAAATGATATGAAGTACAGGCATTTTGTCCCCTGTTATATATGTTTAAACAATTTACCCAGAGTCACCAAAATAATCACAGTTAGGACAAGTGGACTTAAATCATTTGGGGAGGTTAAAAACAAAAAAATAGATTCCAGGAAGGTAGCAGGTTGAAAAACACATCTATCTTGACTCCATCCCAAACCTAAGACTATTATAAACGGACCATGGTTTGTCTGTTTAACTGTAAATCCATATTGAACTATTTCAGATGCTGCAGAGTAAATGCGATGACTGAGTCAGCAGTTTTATCTTCTGGCAGCAATGGGAAATCAAACACCAATCCAGTTTGCACTGCAGGAACCTTAAAAGGCTCAGGAATTAGCAGTAGCTGGTACCTTTATAGAGGCAAAGGAAAGAATAGGGAAATGAGTAGAATTGGTTGAAAGCCATTTAAGAGGCTATTAAAACTCTGGAATGCGCATCCAGTTATTGTGTCCTCTGGGGTGGGTAAAGCAGAGGAGTTTCTTGAGTGAAAGTGTTAAGTACTATTGAGCTCAGGATTCAGTATGGAAAATAGAAGAAAAGTGTGTGTGTGTGTGTGTGTGTGTGTGTGTGTGAGAGAGAGAGAGAGAGAGAGAGAGAAGGAGAGACAGAGAGATAGAGAGAGTATGTTCCTTACTAGACTTCAAGGGTACACACAGGTCTTTATCCCCCAAGTAGCAAATTGGAAGACTTTTAGCCGGGAAGTTTATCTAGCCCTAGAGGAAAGACTAAGATGCTGATCCCTCATCAATCTTTGACTTGATCTCTCTCCAGTGAAGCCTTGGTCACTGGCCCCGTGCATGCACTACACGCAGCCTTTTCACTCCCCATTCTTAAACAGGCAACCAAGCATTATGAAAATCCGAGAAATCTGTTTAACTTGAGATCAAATACTAAAAAAATAGCATAAAGCAATTTGAGGGTTGAAGACTATCATTAATAGCATCAGGGGATGACAGAAGCTATTGCATTCAAGATATCCAGGAGACAAGAGGATGCTTTAAACATAAGCAACAGAACGGTATACACACACACACACACACACACACACGAGTGTAAGAATTTAAAACAGCAAAGGTTTCTTTTTTTTTTTTTTTTTTTTTTTTTAAGATTTATTTCAGAGAGGGCGCCTGGGTGGCTCAGTGGGTTAAGCCGCTGCCTTCGGCTCAGGTCATGATCTCAGAGTCCTGAGATTGAGTCCCGCATCGGGCTCTCTGCTCAGCAGAGAGCCTGCTTCCCTCTCTCTCTCTCTGCCTGCCTCTCCATCTACTTGTGATTTCTCTCTGTCAAATAAATAAATAAAATCTTTAAAAAAAAAAAAAAGATTTATTTCAGAGAGAGAGAGCACATATATGCAACAGGGGGAGGGGCAGAGGGTGAGTGAAAGAAGGAGAGAAGCAGATATATGCCTGCCCCATATGGGGGTCGAAGTGGGGCTCAACATGGGGCTTGACCCCGTGACCCTTAGAAAATGACCTGCCAAAATCAATAGTCAGTCGCTTAACTAACTGAGTCACCCAGGCACCCCTAAAATGGTAGAAGTTTCTTAGTAGAACTGGAAGATAAATTTGAAAAACTTAAAAGAAAGAGCAGATAGGCAAAAATGAAAACTAGGAGAGATCCAGTAGAGGACCAGTTTGGAAAAATTCAACATTGGAATAAAAGCAGCACAGGTTGAATAGAGAAAGTGCTGGAAAGAAAGGATGATAGAGATAATTCATGAGAATATTCCGTAATTAAGGGATGTAAAATTTTAGGTTGAGAGAACCCGCAGAGTTCCTACCACAAATAAAACACACCCAACCAAAGACATTTTATTGTAAAATTTCAGAATACTAGAATCAAGCTTCCAGAAATTTAAATAAAAATGTCATCTCTACAGAGGCATCTGGGTGGCTTTGTTAGTTAAGTGTCTGACTCTTGGTTTCGGCTCAGGTCATGATCTCAGGGTCCTGGGATCAGCTCTATGTAGGGCTCCACGCTCAGCAGGGAATCTGCTTATGGATTCTGTCTCCCTTTCTCTCCCTGCCATCCCCTCCACACACTCTCTCTCTCTTTCTCTCTCTCTCTCTCCATCTCTCTCTGTCTTAAATAAATAAATCTTTCTTAAAAAGTCTTCTATACAGATCATAATGGCTTTGGAGCTAGAAAAGAAGAATTATGCCTTATTTGAATGCAGTTTATTTCAAATTGAGAATTCTATATCCATTTCACTAATAGTGAAGTTCTCAGAAAGATTATTTCTCACATGCTGTTACTTAGAAAGTTACTAAGATACAATTTTATCCTACTTACTCCCTTCAAAATAAGGAAGTAAAGCAAGAGGAAAACATGGCATATAGGAATCATGAGATCTAATACAAGAAAAAGTTGAAAGGAAGCATCAGGATGATGGCAAAGATGGCATTCCAACAATGATACTACGCCAGGCTTAAAGAGCTCCATACAGGAGCAGTTAAATTATTACTCTTTTGGGAGGATGAGAGGATAAGACATATATACACGTGTAGTGCCAGTAGAATAATGAAGAGTAAAGAGAGCTAAAAATCCTTGTATTTCATCATGGAAGTCAATAAATACAATCTAAAATTTATAAACCAAAAAATTGTGATTGAAATCAATACAGTATATCTAATCGGCAAATCAAGAGATGAGATATAAAAATTATTTAGAGATGGGTGTATATAGTAGAGGCAGCTACCAGAAGAAAAATTGTTAAAAAGTGGTTGATTCTTGGGCGCAGGATTGGAGATAGAGTCAGAATGGGGCAAATAACTTTTTCTTACACTTTAAGCCCTTTTGGAATATTTTATTTGAAATATATATATTTTAAAAAAAATATATATATATATATACACATATATATATTTCTTTGATTAAAAATGAAATAAAAAGATGGGGGATACCAAGTTGGGAAGGGATATTTGAGAAGCCAAGAGAAGTTTAGTATGGCTGGAATCTGATGACAACTGGGTCAGGGTGAGGGCTTAAAAGGATATTTTATGTGTGTGTATGGTTGTGTGTGTGATTATACATTTATATATATGATATTATATATATATGGATACATTTCATAGGCAATTCTGATTCTTAGAAGTGATGAAATTATTTATATGAGTGTTACAAACGTATGGGAGGCACATGTAAAGCCACAGAGTAATGGCAGATCTAATGATATTTAGCCATATGGCCTTATCAACTGCTTACAGTTGGTATCTATTTTGATAGGTGGGCACTTATGACTTATCTGTTGCTAAATATTTTGAATATCACCTGGGTATAACCACCGATCAATAAAAATTCTATCCCTACATTGGTTATTATCCACAGATTTTTTTTTGACTAAGTTTCTCTCACTCCCTTTCTACACACTTAACGAAAAAAAATCACTCAGATAGACCCATTATTACACCAACCTAGCTATAATTTCTTTACCTTACCTGCCAACCATACATGGATGACAGTGGTTTGTGATCCCCAGAGGCACTTTAAATCTGCAACAATTACCTTGTGAAGGAGTCTGGCCCCTTATGACTATCCTTGGTAGATACCTCGGAATGGAATCCGTGGTTCTTATGGTAAGTGGATGTTAATTTTTTAAGAAAGTGCCTGTTTTCCAAAATAGTTATACAGTTTTACACTCCCACATGCAACAGATAAGAGTTCCAGTTTCTCCACATCTTCGTCAACACTTGTTTTTGTCCATCTTTTTTTTAATTTTAGCCATTCTAATGAGTATGTAGTGGTATTTCATTGTGATTTTATTTGCATCTCCCTAATAACTAATGATGGTGAGCGTATTTTCAGGTACTTATTTGCTATTCAAATATCTTCTTTTTTAAAGAGTCTATTAAAATCTCTTCTTTAAGGGGCACCTGGGTGGCTCAGTGGGTTAAAGCCTCTGCCTTCGGCTCAGGTCATGATCCTGGGGTCCTGGGATCGAGCCCCGCATCGGGCTGTCTGCTCCTCGGAGAGCCTGCTTCCTCCTCTCTCTCTCTCTGCCTGCCTCTCTGCCTACTTGTGATCTCTGTCTGTCAAATAAATAAAAATCTTAAAAAAAAAAAAAAAATCTCTTCTTTAAAAAAAATTTTTTTTTGTTTTCTTACTATTGAGTTGTAAGTATTCTTTATATATTCTGAATTCTAGCCCTTTATCAGACATATATTTTGCAAATATTTTCTCCCAATATGTGGGTTGCCTTTTCATTTTCATAATGGTGTCTTTTTAAGCAAGAAAGCTTATAACTTGGATGAAGCCCAATTAGTCATTTTTCCTTATGATTTATTTGTGTCATATCTAAGAGGTATGCCTATCCCAAAATCACAAAGATTTTCTCCTGTTTTTTTTTCCTAGAAGCTTTTCATTTAGGTTTATGATCCATTCTGAGTTACTTTTTGTTCATTTTGTCAAGTGACAGTTGAAAGGTTCTTTCATGTTTATATGCATATGGATATCCAAACTGTTCTAGTCTACTTTGTTGAAAAGATTATTCTTTTTACCCATTGAATTATCTTTGTCAAAAATTCGTTGACCATATATGAATATCTCCTTTTGGACTCTATTCTCTTCCATTGATTATATCTATCCTTTAGCCAGCACCACACTATCTTAATTATTGTAACTTTATTATAATTCTTGAAATTAAGTAATGTAAGTCCTCCAACTTTGTACCTCTTTTTCAAAATTGTTTTGGCTATTCTAAGTCATTTGCATTTCCATGTAACTTTTAGAATGAGATTTTCAATTTCTACAAAAAGGTCAAGATTTTGATTGAGATTTTATCAAATCTATAGATGTACACTCACCATTATAGTAGCCGCTAGTCATATTTGACTATCTAAATACAAATCTAAATTAACTAGGATTGATTAAAATTAAATTGTAGTGCATTAGCCTTTTTCAAGTACCATTAGCCACTTGAGGCTAGTAGCCACATGTCCAGTACTGGACAGAGTTGATACAGAGTATTTCAATAATCTCAGGAAGTTCTATTGGGCATTGTAGCTATAGGAAAAATCATATTTAAATACCATCTTAACAATTTCGAGGCTTCCACTTAATTGATATGATATATCTCTCCTTTTGTTTAGGTCTTTAATTTTTCTTCATAATGTTTTTATACTTTTCAGTATATAGATATAACAAAACATCTTTTATTAAATTTTTCTTCCTATTTTATTCTTTTTGTTGCTATTATAAAAGAAATGGCTATTTATTTGTTTATTTATTTAGATTTTCATTTATTTATTTGACAGAGATCACAAGTAGGCATAGAGGCAGGCAGAGAGAGAGGAAGGGAAGCAGGCTCCCCACCGAGCAGAGAGCCCCATGCGGGGCTCAATTCCAGGACCTTGGGATCATGACCCGAGCCGAAGGCAGAGGCTTTAGCCCACTGAGCCACCCGGGTGCCCCAATATGGCTTTTTAAATTAAATATTTTTGATAGTTCACTGATAATATGTAGAAATACAACTGATTTTTTTAAAAGATTTTATTTATTTGACAGAGAGAGAGAGCATGCACAAGCAGGGGGAGTTAGGGAGAGGGAGAAGCAGATTCCCCTCTGAGCAGGGAGCACAACACAGGACTTGATCCTAGAATCTTGGGATTGTGACCTGAGTTGAAGGCAGATGCTTGACTGACTGGGCCACCCAGGTGCCCCTACAATTGATTTTCGTATCTGATCTTGTACCCTGTAACATTGCTAAACTTTTTTTTTTTTAATTCTCTAGCATTTTTGTACGTTTCTTAGGATTTTCTACAAAAAGATCTTGTTATCTGTGAATAAAGACAGATTTACTTCTTTTGCAACTCTGTGTGACATTACTCTTTTTTTTTTTTTTTAAAGATTTTATTTATTTATTTGTCAGAGAGAGAGAGTGAGTGAGAGCGAGCACAGGTAGACAGAGTGGAAGGAAGAGTCAGAGGGAGAAGAAGGCTCCCTGTGGAGCAAGGAGCCCGATGTGGGACTCGATCCCAGGACGCTGGGATCATGACCTGAGCCGAAGGCAGCTGCTTAACCAACTGAGCCACCCAGGCGTCCCAACATTACTCTTTTTCTTGGCTGACTGCACTGGCTAGAATCTTCAGTGTAATGTTAAATAGAAATGGTAAAAGTAAATATCCTTGCCTTCTTCTTATCTTAGTAGGAAAGCATTTAGTGTTTCTATTTAGTGATATGTTAGCTGTAGGTTTTTCATAGGTGCCCTTTATCAAGTAGAGGGCCTTCCCTTCTCTTTCTAGTTTGCAGAAAGTTTTTACCACTAGTTAGGGTTGGATTTTGTCATATGCTTTTTCTGCATCTATTGAGATGTTCATATGGCTTTTTTCCTTTATTTTACTAATATAGTATATTACATTACTTGATTTTCAGAGGTCAAACAAAATTTATATTTCTGGGATAGACCTCATTTGGTCATTATCCTATTTATAAATTGCTGTCTTTAATTTGCCAATATTTTGATAATGGTTTTGAGATGACTGTCATTAGGAATACTGGTTGTTGTTTGTCTTTGTCTACAATTGAATTTGAAAGCTTTCCCTCCTCATCTATATTCTGAAAGTCAAGATTCCTTCCCTGTCCTGAGTGACTGACAGAATTGACCAATGAAGCCATCTTTGAGCCTGGGCTTTTCTTTGTGGGGAGATTTAAGTTATTTATCAACTTCTTTGCGTGATATAGGTCTATTTAGATTTTCTGTTTCTCCAGTCACTTGAGGTAATTTGTCTCTTCCTAAAAATTTGTCTTTTTCAACTAAGTTGTCAAGTTTGTTTAAAGTTATTCATAATATTCCCTTATACTCCATTTAATTTCCTTTGGGATCCCTTCTTTCATTCCTGATTTTTGCAATTTGTGTTTTCTCTAACTTTTTTCTTTGTCTAGCCAGTGGTATATCAATTTTGTTCCTCTTGTCAATGAACCAGCTATTGGTTTCTTTGACTTTTACTATTGATTTTCTTTCTTATTTTATTTATTCCTGTACTGACCTTCATTATTTATTCCTTAACACTTACCTCCCCGCCGAGCAGAGAGCCCGATGCGGGACTCGATCCCAGGAGCCTGAGATCATGACCTGAGCCGAAGGCAGCGGCTTAACCCACTGAGCCACCCAGGCGCCCAAGATCAAAATTTTTGTTAGAAACTTTGATTTTAAACAGTTAACCCTTTATTAATAAGCATTTAAAGCAATAAAATTTTTTCTAAGCATTGCGTTAGCTGCATCCCATAAATTTTGATATATTTTATTTGTATTTTCATTCAGTGCAAGAGATTTTATAATCTCCTATGTGATTTCATCTTTGATCCACAAGTTATCTAGAGTTGTGATGCCTACTTTGTGTATATTTGGATATTTCCCATAATATTTTTGTTAATAATTTCTAATTATGTTGTAGTCAAAAAGTTATTTTTATTTTATTTCTTTCATATTTACTGAGACTTGCTTTATAGCCTCACTGAATAGCATGATGAATATCCCATGTGCAATTAAAAAGACTGTATGCTGTTTTAAGATAAAGCATTTTATATATGTCACTTAGGTCAAATCAGTTAATAGTTGTTCACATCTTCTGTATTCTTACTGATTTTCTATCTACTTGTTATACAAATTATTCAGAAAGGTCTATTTAAATCTCCAAGCATAATTGTTGAACTGTTTATTCTTATCTAAAAAAGTATTTATTTTGGAGCACCTGGGTGGCTTAGTCATTAAGCATCTGCCTTCAGCTATGGTTATGATCCCAGGGTCCTGGGTCGAGCCCCACATTGGGCTCCCTGCTCAGTGGGAAGCCTGCTTCTCCCTCTCCCACTCCCCCTGCTTGTTCTGTCTCTTGCTGTCTCTCTGTCAAATAAATAAAATCTTAAAAAAAAAAAAAAAAGCAACTTATTTGTTGGGGGGGGAGAGAGAGCGTGAATGAGTACAGGGGGAGGGAGAGAGAGAGAGTTATAAGCAGACTCCACACTGAGCATGGAGCCTACATGGGGCTCAGTCTCATGACCCTGAGATCATGACCTGAGCCAATATCAAGAGTCCACTGCTTAACCAACTGTGCCACCCAGGTTCTCCTGAACTGTTTATTCTTATTTCAGTTCTGTCAGTTTTTACTTCATGAATTTGTAGTCTCTTTGTTAGGGGCAAGCACATTTATAATTTTTTAGTGTGTTGACTTAATGTATATCCCAATAAAATATACCTCTTTTCTTTTTTTAAATGTTTTATTTATTTTTTTGACAGACAGAGATCACAAAGAGGCAGAGTGGCAGGTGGGGCGGGGGGAAACAGGCTCCCTGCTGAGCAAAGAGCTTGATGCAGGGCTCGACCCAGTACCCTGGGATCATGACCTGAGCCGAAGGCAGAGGCTTTAACCCACTGAGCTACCCAGGTGCCCCCCAAATATATCTCTTTTCTTTACTAATAGTCCTATTTTGTCTAATATTAATATAGCCACTCTACTTCTCTTATTAAACTTTATGTGGTATAACTTTTTCAACTTCTTTTTGTCTTTGACCTTGTAGTTCCTCTCTTATAGATTGCATATATCTTATCTTTTATTATTATTATTATTATTAAAGAGGTAATTTATTTGAGAGAGAGAGCATGTGTGCATGAATGGGGGGAAGAAGTGGAGAGGGAGAGGGAGCAGCAGACTCCCCATTGAGCAGGGAGCCTGACTCAGGGCTGAATTCCAGGATCCTGAGATCACGACCAGAACCAAATTCAGACACTTAACCAACTGAGCCACCCTGGCACCCCTGTTCCTTTGCTTTTTAAATCTATTTTGACAATCTCTGCCTTTGATTACAATGTTTATCCCATTAACATTTAATGTAATTATTGCTATAGTTGAATTTAGGGCTGCCATTTTGTTATTTGTTTCTGTATCTATTTCTTATTTCTCCCTCTTTTCCTCTTTCATTGTCTTTTAGGCTTAACAAATTCTGATTATTACACGGTTTAATTGCCTTGTTAACTTTTAAATTATATGTCTTTAATTTTTTTCTGTATGTATGTTTGCACTAAAGATAACAATATGGAACTTTTAAATTATGATGAGTAACTTAAGCTAGTACTGATTTAAATCCAGTGAGACAGCAATTTTGCTCTCATACTGCAAAGAGCAGCATTCATGAATTGTGTCATCAGCAAACTTGTACCATGGATGTACTGAAAAATAAAAGGTTTGTGGTCAAATAAGTTTGAGAAATGGTACAGTCATATCTCCCTTGTGTATATCTACAATGTAGATTAGCACATTAAAAAGCTCTCAGAAGCCTTGTTGAAAAAAATCTGCTTCATTTTCTTTGAAGGAAGGGTTTCCCAAAATATTTGACTACAGAATCTTCCTTTTCTTTTATGTATCAGACAACCTACAGAAATAGTGTTCCACATAACTCACTTTGACAAACACTGGTCAAGCGAACAATAGAAATGAAATACAGTCAACTTATTTTTAATTCTTCATTAATAAATATTGTGTTTCTGAAATAAAATGAAAATAAGTGTCATCCTTCTGGAACTCTTTGAAACCAACTGCTGATTCTTTTCAATCAACTACTGGTTCTTTTATTCTTTAAGTGATTGAAGTCAAGTATACAACATGTTTATCTGTAAACTCTGTTTCTATTTGTAGGTGATGTGATAAACCTCGGTGACAGACAGCTCACTGTTATGCACATGCCTGGTCACTCCAGGGGCAGTATTTGCTTACATGACAAAGACCGGAAGATTCTTTTCAGTGGAGACGTTGTGTATGATGGATCACTGATTGACTGGCTCCCATACAGCAGGATAAGTGACTATGTTGGAACATGTGAACGTCTGATAGAATTAGTGGACAGAGGTCTGGTAGAGAAGGTGCTTCCTGGGCACTTTAATACCTTTGGTGCCGAAAGGCTTTTTCGATTGGCTTCTAACTATATTTCAAAAGCTGGGATATGTCACAAAGTTTCCACTTTTGCCATGCGATCTCTTGCAAGTTTAGCCTTACGTGTAACAAATTCTAGGACCTCACCCTAGTATCTATACTGATAACCTATTATGATTAGTTCTATAAATTAATCCAATTCATTTTGTGCTGTTTAAAATGATTAATAGTGAGCATTTCAAGAAGTGCTTTATTAGAGAAAAAAGATTGAGAATGAGTAAACCAAAAAAGGAGGTTCTTTGTTTAAATTATTTCCTTCTTCCAAATAAGAAATCACTTAAAGAAGCTCATAATTTGCCAAGCTGTCATCTTGTAATATTTGTCACCTTGTAATATCCAGAAATGACATAGAAATCTATGCGAAAACAAGGAGGCATTTTGCAGTAACAGAAAGAACTCTCCTTGCCTCCCATTTGTTTTATTTTATTTATAATCCAAACTTGATATTTTTAGTATATTATTTAAAGGTAAAGGTTCTTGAGTTTAAAATACATTAGTACTCAATACAAACATATATATTAACATTTAAAATGACAGCTAAAACAGTCCATTGTTATGGCACAGAATTTTTATGCTTCATTTATTTATTCTTAATGTAATTATAGTGTACATTATATGTTGTGTAATTTTACTTACAAAGAGTACAATGAATTTTGTTTATTGCAAAGCTTTAAATATAACCTGCAGAGTGCTTCAGTAAAAAGCTACTAATAGCATTGTTTGTTATGTGAGTGTAATATTTTCAATCATAAAAGTGAGATTCAAATGTCTGTAATCTAATTACAAATTGTCAGATTTCTCAAAAGGACACTGTCAGGCAAATTTGAAAATATACACATTGAAAATATTTTTTATTATATCCTATTTTAATATTAACAGCTATTATAAACAAAATTTTTCTTGTTAAATAGCAGCTTCAGTATGTCATATTTTATAGTATCAGAATAATTATAGAGATCTACAACATCCTGATAGAAATCATTCTTTTACTTACCATAACATACATATGTACCGCAGAAGGCTTTTCAGATTAATTGCAAAATATGCATTAGATATTGACTTAGAATGAATTGCCTTTTTTATCCTGATTCACAACACCTATTCCTGTTCAGTATTCTTTGTCTTGAATGAAAAGAAGTCTACATTTATAAAGTTATAGGAAAGGTTTGCCCACTATTTAGTAAAACATTTTGGTTTGGTGCTCTTTATAATTTATTAAAAAGCCTTTTGGAATATTTCATAAAGGTTTTTTAAACAGTTTTTTCACTGCCTTTTTATTATTGACATGTCCAAAACCAAACTGAGATAGCTTTGGAAACCAGATTTTTTAGTATTAAGAAGGTTTAGCAACTTTTATTTGCAAAAAATTGTGAAATGTTCCCACCCTCCACCCACCCAGTTTCTTTAGTCTTTTATTCATTCAACACATGCACCCCACACATTCCACATGCATACACACAGTCGCATACATATATACTTGCACAGTATTGTGCTAAACACTGTGGAAGCTTAAAAAGTCAAAGAGACTACATCTTAGCTAGAAGTAGAAGGCAAACAAAACATGAATAATAATATATGCAGGTTGAAGCTAATACAAATTACACAATAGTATCAGGGACGTAAGTGGAGGGATGTGGAGTTTGGTTAGGAAAAGATTCCTGAAGGAGGGGTTTTTCAGTCCCATTTGGAAAGACAATTTGGTAGGTGGTCAGGGTAGGGAACAAAAGATCCAAGAATAGGGATGGAAGCATTGCTGTCTAAAGTAGGCTATTCCCTTGTGACAATTTAAATTTAATTTTCAGGAATCTTAGATCTTCCAAACACCAAGAATTTAGCATGAGAAAGGTGGGTTTGTGATTGTGTATATAAGAATCATCCTCAGTGACAGACAAGCTATACTGCCACATGCCACCAAATGGATCTTCTCATTCAAGGCAGTAGGTCTGTTTCAGTTGATAGTACAACATCAAAGATACAGATTTGGTTCAGGGCAACTAAAATCACTTAATAAGCCTTAAATATAGCCATTATTTTTATATCAGTAGCACAAAAAAAACAAAAACAAAAACCAAAAGTCCTTAACCATTGACCATTTTATCATACTTTAGGACTTAAAAAAAAAAATCAGGGTATAGTAGGCACTAAGTTTTATTGAGAAATATTTAAACCTGATGAAGGCTTTCTATATTTCTTAAAAGTACAATTTTTCAAAACATGTTAATTTTATTTTTAAATTTCCATTTTTTTTTACATTATATAAAAACATAAGACTGATATTTTGCTTTTGTTTCAATGTGAATAAATTGGGGAAAGGATCTATCATTCATTTAGTGCCCATGCTATGCATTTTAAAATATGCATTATTTAGTTTAATCCTGGCCCCAGTGCCAAGAAGTAATTGGCCAGCCTCATACAACATAACTTCGAACAAACCTGGTAATGGAACACAGGTCTGTCTGCATCCCAAACTGTGCTCTTTCTCTTTACCTGCACAAATAACATAAAATTGGCAAAATGTATTTTTACTTTCCCAGATGCCACATGTGCCAAGAATAAAACAAGTGATGTTAAGCATAATAATAGCATATTTTAAAAGAAGCTTTAAAAAATATATTTTCACCCTGACAGTGACCCGTGTTATAATTTATGGTTTTTGGAACTAAGAGTATGTAAGTATAATTCAAAATTGTCAAAATGTAAGACATTTAGAAATAAATTTTATTTGTATTGTTAATAACTTAATCTTGGAAATTCATTTTCCTTATATGGTGTTTCCTTTTAACTAAGAAGTCTAAACTAACAAAAACCTTGTGTGTTATCCTGATACAGTTGAATGAATGATTATGTGTAGTTCTTATATGATAGTAATATAATTGTGACATGCACAAATTGTCTTCATATAATTTTCAGATATGTGTAAGTAAACATTTGTGTGATAAATATTAAAGTGAACATTTTATTTCGATCTCTAGTTGGTTCTTTTTCTAATAGTAGTAAATTCCCACTTAATTTCTTACAAGGATATTTCTTATGTGAAGTGCAGTTTTAAAAATGTGTAGTAAGTAAGATATCAAATCTGTGAGTAAGACTAGGGAATCCAGAAACTGAAAATGTCCATATAAACTTTTAGTAGTTAATAAATATGGCATTTTATTTATTTTTTTTTTAATTTTTTAAAGATTTTTATTTATTTATTTGACAGAGAGAGATCACAAGTAGACAGAGAGGCAGGCAGAGAGAGAGAGGAAGGGAAGCAGGCTCCCCGCCGAGCAGAGAGCCCGATGTGGGACTCGATCCCAGGACCCTGAGATCATGACCTGAGCCGAAGGCAGCGGCTTAATCCACTGAGCCACCCAGGCGCCCCAATAAATATGGCATTTTAAATCAATGGATGAAAGATGAACTATTCAGTATGTATCCCAATTGTTCATATGGGGAAAAAAAGGCCCTTAACAGCATAAACATATATTCTACATGGATTAAAGGCCATAATTTGAAAAATAAAACCATATGTGTATTAAAAGAAAAATTTAAATCATGTTTAAGACATTAGGATTGGGAAAATCTTTATATAGAAACAAAAAGCAAGATAATATCAAAATTTAAAATGTCCTAGAGCTTGGATACCAGAAAGTAAAAAAGATAAATTAGAAGAAAATATTCACAAATTGTAGAACAGCAATTTTTGTTTTAACAACTATAAAGAATGCCTACAAATCAGTTTTTAAAAAGGTCAACTACTATAAGGGAGGGAAGACCTTTCCTCTACCCTCAGGTTCTGTGGCTGGGCCAGAGGATTAAACTTAAAAAAGTTTAAGTTTCAGAAAGTTGGGAGCAAAACATACAACTTTTATTTGATGTTAATATTTTTATGTGTATGGTGAGGCTTTTATATATAAGAAAAGAAAACCCAAAGAAGTGAATAGGATTGAGAGTTTACATACCATTTTAACAAAGAACAATAAACTGGGGAGACTGACGAGACAGGATAAGAGGGTTTGGATAGGGCTTGGTAAACTGTGGGAAAATGACTAAGGAATAGATGAGGGAAATGGAGGAAAGACAAGGGTTCTTCTAGAAGAACTGTTGATACAGATTAATCTTGGTGTCAACTCCCTGTCTCCAGTGATAAGAATGTTCTCTTCTTCCTGATACCAGGGAGAGCACCTTCTTTAGGGGAAATTGTATGCCCTGTTTTAGGTAGAAAGGGAAATGTCAAAGAGCCCTTCTTTTATCTGTTTTTTTCTCACTTGCTTTCAGATCAATCAATATACCAAACTGGCATATTTTGGGGTGGCATGTTCTTTTCCCCTTTACTACCTACTACAAAAATGGATAAATTATATGAACAGGTCATTCACAGAAGAGGCAACACAATGGCCAATAAACATAAAGAATTATGTTGA
Source organism: Mustela putorius furo (assembly GCF_011764305.1). NCBI lineage: Eukaryota > Metazoa > Chordata > Mammalia > Carnivora > Mustelidae > Mustela > Mustela putorius. The sequence continues at coordinate 13,209,269 of NW_025422471.1, forward strand.
ACTTCAACATAATCAGAGAAATGCAAATTTAAATAATAAGACAGTTTACTCTAACCAGATGGGGAAATTTTGAGAATATGGAATATTGCCAAGAGTAAGGGTAAGTAGATATTTTTATGCTGTGCTGCTAAAAGTATAAAATTTAGGGAGGGGGCATTTGGAGTGTGATCTGGCACATTCTGATTTTGGGTTAAGCATTGTAGATTGTAGAGCATACACCTTTACCTCTGCTCCTTTCTGAAACTTGATCAAAATGACAGGAAAATCATTTCTTTACTGAACAAACTCAAGAACATCAAGAATAGAAAAGGAGAGAACCCTATCAACACGTTGACCCTGAACAGCTAATAGATGAGTGAAAATGAATTTGGTAAACCCAAGAAGGCAGAAAATAAGAATAAGGAAATCTGAGAAACGATCTTATTACACCAGTCCCCCTCCTTGACCCTGCAAAGGCTTAGATTTATACTAGGTACCTCTAGGAGTTGTGGTAAAGGTCTTTTTTATTTAAATTGTTTGCAGTTTAGACCACCAAATCCCTCCCTAAATACACTAGTAAGCAATTTCCTCTCCCTGACCTCAAGGAAAATTGGAGGTTATTTTAGATCTACCATGAAGTTAAGTAATATGTAGGTTTAGGGCCTAGCTCTTGCTTGGGCCCCTGCCATGGACCCGAGAGGGGCCCAAGAAATGTGTTCAGATGGTCATTTTGTTTGTTTGTTTTAATGTGCAAAGCTTAATTATTTTTTATTCTTTCTCTCAAAGCCCAAAATCACATGTTTCAGATCCCACAAAACTGGAACTTGTTCCTGACTCTAGGATTATTGTGTGGAGAAGGTAAAGCAGGATCTCTGTTGACAGGAAAATGGACCTTGTTGAACTGGAGTCCTATATTGAAAACAGAGGGATTTAGCAAAGGCTTATGTACAGTGAAAGGTTGCATACTTAAAGTTCACAGTCCCAGAGAGTCTTCCAACCTAGCTCAAGGAATGTTGGCAGCTATTGGCAAGAGACTGAAAGACATTTTTCTTAGAAATTTGACACCTAAAAGACCTAATGATACTGAATCTGGGGTCCCCAAAGAAAGGGCCCGGTGAAATCACCTTACAGTCTAGTGCACGATTGCAGGGCCTCCCTTCCTTGCCTCTCCTACACAACCTCTACAAGTGTTCTACTCTTTTTTTTTAAATTTAATTTTTATGTTTTAAAATACTTTATTTATTTATTTGAGATAAAGAGAGAGCACACACAAGTTGGGGAGAGGGGCAAGGGAGAAGTAGACTGCCCACTGAGCAGGGTGCCCAATGCAGGGCTTGATCACAGGATCCCAAGATCATGACCTGAGCCAACAGCAGTTAACTGATTGAGCCACCAGGCACTCCTCAAGTGTTCTTTTCTTAAGTTTAAATATATGCACCAAAGCCAGCATCTTGATCACAGGATCCCAAGATCATGACCTGAGCCAACAGCAGTTAACTGATTGAGCCACCAGGGCACTCCTCAAGTGTTCTTTTCTTAAGTTTAAATATATGCACCAAAGCCAGCATCTTGTGGAAAAATCAAAAGAATAAATAGAAATAAATGCAAAAAACACTTAAAGCAGTAGGAGAATTTAACAAAATAGCAGTATATGAAATGAACACTAAAAACCTATCGTTTTCACCAAAAAACGCATACAGATGGCAATTAAGCAACTAAGTTGTTCTTTGATAGGTGAATGGATAATTGTGGTACATCTAGACAATGGAATGAGCTATCAAGTCATGAAAAGATATGGAGGAAACATAAATATATATTATTAGGGCGCCTGGATGGCTCAGTCTTTAAAGCATCTGCCTTAGGTTCAGGTCATGATCCCAGGGTCCTCAGATTAAGCCCTGCATTGGGCTTCCTGCTCCGCCGGGATCCTGCTTCTTCCTCTTCCACTCCCCCTGCATCTGTTCCCTCTCTCACTGTGTCTCTCTCTGTCAAATAAATAAATAAAAACTTTAAAAAACAATAAATGACTATTACTAAGTTAAGATGCCAATCTGTAAAAACTACATACTATATGATTCTGGAAAAGGCAAACATTAGAGATAGTAAAAAGATCTGTGGTGGGGGCAAGGGGCTGGGTAGTTCAGTCAGTTAAGATTCTGATTCTTGATTTTGGCTCAGGTCACCATGTCAGGGTCTTGAGATCAAGCCCTGAGTTAGCCTCCATGCTCAGCAGGAACTCAGCTTGGGGTTCTCTCTCTCTCTCTCCCACTCCCTGCACTTGCTAGGGGCTGGGGTTAGGGGAAAAGATGAATAGGTAGAATACGTAATGATAGTTACAAGTCACTAAGTATTTGTGGAACCCATAGAATGTACATCAAGAGTAAACCCTAAGGTAGACTGTGAACTTTGGATAATTATGATATGTCAATGTAGACATATCAATTGTAACAAATGTTCTGTTCTGATGGGGAATGTTGATGATGAAGGAGGCTATGCATGTGGGGGCAGAGGCCTATGGGAAATCCCTACCTTCTGCTCAGTTTTGTTATGAACATTAAACTGCTCTAAAAAAAAATAAAAGCTTTGAAAAGAACTACAGTCTAGGAGCACCTGGGTGGCTCAGCTGGTTAAGCACCTCCCTTTGGCTCAGGCCATAATCTTAGGGTCCTGGGATTGAGCTCTGCATTGGGTTCCCTGCCTAACACAATGCTTGCTTCTCCTTTCTGCTCATGCTTTCTCCCTGTATCCCTCAAATAAATACATAAAATCCTTAGGAAAAAAAATCTATAGTTTTTATACAAACAAAAATGAGTTCAAAGATATAAATTACAATAATATTATGTATTTAGAATAATTTTTAAATACCTAGCCATACACCTACAATACATATGGAAAAAGAGAAATATATAAAAATCTATATATTTGAATATATATATGTTCAAAACACATAGAAGGAAAACTATATATATATTTTTAAATATTTTGTTGATTTATTTGTCAGAGAAAGCAAGCACAAGCAGGCAGAGTGGCAGGTAAAGGCAGAGAGAGAGAAGCAGGCTCCCCGCTGAGCAAGGAACTGGATGTGGGACTCCATCCCAGGACTCTGAAATCTTGACCTGAGCCGAAGGCAGCAGCTTAACCCATGGAGCCACCCAGGTGTCCCAGAAAACTATATTTTAAAAAATACTATGTACTTGAATAGAAACAGTGGGAGATAATTCTCCATAAGTCTCTTGTGCTTCTGCACAGCTGACAGATGCACTGACTGCCTTGGCTGCACACTATCTTTTTTAAAAAAATGTTTATTATTAAGATTAAATTTACATACCATAAAACTCACCCTGTGTAAGTGTACCGTATATTCACTGAAATGTGCAACCAACACCACAACCTAATTCCAGAACATTCTTATCACCCCCAAAAGAAACTTTGTACCTATTGGCAATTTCTCTGCACTTTCTCTCCCTGCCAGGCTCAGGTAACCACTAGTCTACATTTTGTCTTTAGGGATTTGCCTATTCCAGACATTTCAGATAAATGGAATAGCACAGCATGTGTCTTTTGACTCTGACTTCTTTCATTCAGCATAATGTTTTTAGGGCTTACCCATGTTGTAGCATGTATCAGAATTTCATTTCTTTTTGTTGGCAAATAATAATTGATCATTTAATGTACACAACATTTTGATTATTCATTTCTGATGTTTGGGTTGTTTCTACTTTTTGACTATTATGAAAAATGTTGCTATGAACTCAAGAAATATTTGTATGTGGCTGGGGACATGAGACACTAAATGGAACAGAGGGCAGCCAAGGCAGCAGAACTAAGCTCAGGCCCATTTGATAAGTTACTTGTGAGAAGTTGCATGAGAAGAGTTGTCCAATCAAAAAAGACACTTTGTTCTCCCAAAGTGAAATTTTTATATACTTTACGAGATGTTCCTGGGATTTGCCAATGCCTCCTTTCCCATTACGAGTTTTAACTTTATTTTATTAGACACTGATCAAAATGACTAAAATAGAATTCTTTGGACTTTTTCTGTATTTGTGAGGGGCCTGGCAGTATGCTGCCTAATGAAAGAAGGCAACACTATATTATTAGTTCATAATTTCAGTTATATTTTTAAATGCTTGCCAAAATCTTACTTTATAGTTTGAATCTAGTTTCATATGGGCCAGTCGTTTCAACCTGGTACACATATAAGACTTATCCATGGAGTTTTATGTAAATAAATAAAGATTTCCAGGACCTATACCAGACATACTGAATTCTATCACTTAATATTCTTAGGATATTTTTGATATACTATGTATAGTATTTCTCAGGATTATATGTTATAATTAATATTTTTTTCCTTTTCAAAACTATGATCATCTATTTTTTATGGATCAGGTGAAATATTCACTGACCTCTTTTTTTTTTTTAAGATTTTATTTATTTACTAGAAACAGAGAATGCATGATAGAGACAGCACAAGAGGGGTGGAGGGGTAAAGGGAGAGGGAGAAGCAGACTCCCCACTGAGCAGAGAGCCTGATAGGGGGCTTGATCCCAGGACCCCAGGATCATGACCTGGGCTGAAGGTAGAGGCTTAACCAACTAAGCCACCAAGGTGGCTTCTGACTTCTTTGAAAATAGGCTTAATCATTGTCCTTAAAGACATTTTGTCAATTTTTTTGGAAATGGTTTTATTTGGTTTACATGCCATAGAAGCAACCAATTTCTTTGTTAGTTACATCAATCTTCAATCTTATTATAACCTCTCATTAGACCTTACAAATTTGAAAATTATTAGTCATAAATTAGTCATAGCCATTTTAAATCTCTCTTATCTATGGACAGTTTTCTTTTATTCTTTTGCTTGTCTGAAGCAATCTACAATTAGCTACAGGTCTGAGTGTGTATATTTAACAAAGAAGAGTTGTTTCAGAGCCCAGTGGAAAAGGAATGTGCCAGCTACTTCAAACTACTGACACTTCAAAGAAGAGGTTCTTGGGTGTAGGCTTTTCATGATACCACTTAGACAACTGTCAGAGCATACTGGGGGCTGGAGTCAGGATTCTAGAACACTTTTGTTGAGAAACAGATAGCTTCAAAAGACTGCCATCTCAAGATCTAATGAAAAAGTACTGAATAAACTGATAAGGGAAATTTTTATTGTGGTTCTTTGTTTAAAATATTGTTGATATTGTCTCTTTTTAAAGTACTTTTTTGGGGCAGTACATACAGATCCTTTCTTCCTTCCTTCCTTCCTTCCTTCCCTCCTTCCTTTCTTTCTTTTAAAATATTTTATTTATTTATTTGTCAGTGAGACAGTATGAGCAGGGGGAGGGTGAGCAGCAGGCAGAAGGAGAAGCAGGCTCCCTGCTAAACAAGGAGCCTGATATGGGACTTGATCCTAGGACCCTGGGATCATGACCTGAACCAAAGGCAGACACTTAACTGACTGAACCACCAAGCATTCAAAGGCATTCCTTTGATACTGTCTTAATGTTCTGTTTTCTAGATATATAAAGAAGCCTTGTCTTTCCTTCTTAAGCTATCTGTAGTCCACAGCAATTTAATTAGCTTTTTGTAAACTGAAAACATTTGAAAAGGATATCAATTTCTCATTGACCAGCCCTAGCCCAAGCCCCAACATTCAGACACTCTTAATGATAAATTTATTTTGCAAGGTGCTATAGTTATTTGCATGGTTTCAGTGAGAATCTGCCCTCCTGTTTGCTAGGATATAATTGGCAAAATCACTAATAGAAGAAAGGTTTGCCTACAAAGTCATATTTAAGAATGGTACTCATTTAATCAGATATTACAGGCTACTTTTTGGGAATTAAAACTGACCTTGCTTATGCACCCACTGCCTACTGAGTACTTTCTGGAAAGCTGGCCTTTACCTGCCTTTAGAGTCTCTTCTGTAGACTGAAGTTTGTGCCCCCCAAAATTTATATGTTGAAACCTAATCCCTAACATGCTGGTATTTGGAGATGGAAACCTAGGGAGGTGATTAGGTCTTGAGGGCAGAATCTCTATGAATAGGACTAAGGCCCATACAAAAGAGGTCCCAGAGAGTTCCCTTAGCACTTTTGCCATGCAAGAATGCAGTGAAAACGTTATTGTCTATGAACCAGGAAGCAGGCCTTTGCCAGACATAGAATCTGTCTTGATCTTGGACTTCATAGCTTCCAGAATTGTAATATATTTCTGCTGTTTATAAACTACCTTGTCTATGATATTTTTGTAACAGTAGCCTAGAGGGACCACGACAGTTCCAGACTTAACAAGTGGGAAGGAATTTGCTTCCTGGCAGACCAGAAATATTAGGAGATTTTGGATACTTCAAGAATGAGGGATTTTCCCAAATTAATAGGTACTGTTTATCAAGATGCTGTGCAGAGAGTTTCTTGGGTTTGGTTTCCTTGCCTTGGAAGAGTAAATAGTAATGCATACAATTCTTGTCTATAGACATGCAAATAAATTCTTCCTGGCAGAAGAATAGGGACTCTTTCATGCCAAAAAGCAAGTTTTATGTCCCTCTACAAATTCATTTCAATATTTTTGGGGTCTACAGAGATCACTGTTCTTTGATTTTTCCTTTTAACCAGTTGTGACATTTTACTGGTTCTCTCATTAAGAATAAGCTGAATAGGGGCACCCAGGTGGCTAGGTGGGTTTAGCCTCTGCCTTTGGCCCAGGTCATGATCTCAGGGTCCAGGGATAGAGCCCTGTATTGGGCTCTCTGCTCAGCGGGGAGCCCGCTCCTCCCTCTCTCTCTCTGCCTGCCTCTCTGTGAATTGCGATCTCTGTCAAATAAATAAATAAAACCTAAAATTTTAAAAAAGGCCAAATATTCTCCAGTTGTAAGAGCATGCAACTCTTGATCTCATGGTCACGAGTTCGAGCCCCACATTGGGTCTAGAGATTACTTAAATAAATAAGCTTTAAAAAAAAAAAAGAGTAAGTTAAGTAGAATCTTTGACACATGTTCCTTTTATATCTATGTGAGTATCATGATTTTAACCATCTCTGAAAATCATCCTTTAATATGACTTATTCTCATATTGGCCTGTTATACAACAAACTTCATATGTCTAACACTGTTTCTTTTCACTTACATTATTTGCTCCTCATAACAACATACTATAAAGTAGGTACTGTTGATAGCTTGTCTCCCTCTATGCCTTTGTTAGTGGATATTTATAAGAAGAGTTTATAAATAAATGAACTAGGATTAAAATCTAGGCAGTTTGGTTCAAAAATCCACACTCTAAACCATTATTGTATACTCCCCATAACTCCCCAGAGAAAACTTTAACTTTGATGACTAATTTTGAGTCTCAGTTACAGAAATTTCTCAAGATAAATCTATAAATTTGTTTCTAATTTTCATTTGGCTTCCCTTGGAGCCGGAAAATTAGGAAAAATGTGCTAGTTTTCATAATACCACTATTTCCAGGGATATTGAAAAATGTGGAAGAGTCATAAACAAATTTGAAATTCTTGTACCATCCCTCCCTGTCAATAAACATCTTATAAATTTAATTCTGTGTGATCACAGCTCTGGGCCATGTTAAAAACAGGACAACAGGGACGCCTGGGTGGCTCAGTGGGTTAAGCCGCTGCCTTCGGCTCAGGTCATGATCTCAGGGTCCTGGGATCGAGCCCCGCATTGGGCTCTCTGCTCAGCAGGGAGCCTGCTTCCCTCTCTCTCTCTCTCTCTGCCTGCCTCTCCATCTATTTGTGATTTCTCTCTGTAAAAAGTAAATAAATAAAATCTTTAAAAAAAAAAAAAAAAAAACAAAAAACAAAAAACAGGACAACAGGTTGAAAATGGAGTCACTTATGCTAAGCCTCGTGTCACCAAACTGAGACTTTACCTAATTACGTTTTAGTTTTCCCAGAAATGTTATCTTAAACCAGCCAATCAGGAATCGCCTGATTAGTACTAGTTAAGTAATTTCCGACAGACCAAGGCCATCCACTAAAGAAAAGTAATTTTGGAATAACAAATCTGTTTTTTTTTTTTTAAGATTTTTATTTATTTATTTGACAGAGAGAAATCACAAGTAGATGGAGAGGCAGGCAGAGAGAGAGAGAGAGGGAAGCAGGCTCCCTGCCGAGCAGAGAGCCCCATGTGGGACTCGATCCTAGGACCCTGAGATCATGACCTGAGCCGAAGGCAGCGGCTTAACCCACTGAGCCACCCAGGCGCCCACAAATCTGTTTTTTAGCCTAGTATAACTTCCTTGTTCCCACTCCCTTCTGGTTATAGAAGTCTTTCATTTTGTACAGTTCCTCAAAGCTCCTTTCTATCTGCTAGATTCGATGCTGCTTTATTGCAATTGATTTTTGCTCAAATAAACTCTTAAAAATTTTAATATGCCTGCCTTTATCTTTCAACAGTCATGATTAGAGTAAGTTTGGGCCCTCAAGTGAGAAAGTCAAATTCTGTGAGATACTCCATATCACTTCATCATTTCTAGCTTCCACTACAATTTCTTGACTGATTACTCAATAATTGTTGATAATGATAAAGATTCTATATTATCAATAAAAGATTAAATTATATTCAAAAATTTCTTAGAAAAACAGCAAATATATAACACAATTTACAACTATTTACATCCCAAATGGTTAAAGTAGGTTGAAGCTTGAAGGAAAGATCATCCAGTTATTTGGAAAACCGCCACCCAGAATGCTTTTATTTCCCAAGGTGTCCAGTTAGCTGAACTTCTATTGCATCAGTTAGCAGCTTTCCCTGCACTGCATGAAAGTCCACTCACCAAAATTAAATAAAGTCTTGTTGCTATTCACCTGGGAGCATGCTATGCCACATAAGACTTCTTTAAAATCATGTGAATCAGGGGTTCCTCGGTGGTTCAGTCAGTTAAGCAGCTGCCTTTGGCTCAGGCCCTTATCTCAGTGTCCTGGGATCCAGCCCCAGACTGGGCTCCATGCTCAGGTGGGAGTCTGCTTCTCCCTCTGCCCCTCACCCCTGCCTGTGTTCTCTCTCAAACAAATAAAATCTTTAAGAAGAAAAATAAAAATAAAACCATGTGAATCAGCTCAACACATGTTCATTTCTGTAGTTGTTCTGGAAGTAGCTGCCTATCTTTCTTAGGTAATCCCAGGACTCACCAAAAGTGAGTTACAAGTCTGCTATTAACTTTAAAGTTTAAGTCAGATGATCCCAGACCTATCCTCCAACTTAAAAACAAAAACAAAACAAAACAACAAACAACAAAAAATGATCCAGAGGTGTTTGGGTGGCAGGGAAAAAAGTGGATTGATATTTTAATTTCTTTATATAGAAGAGAGGGAAATAACAATTCTGAGCCTTGACTGAACATCTGATCATGTAGGAGTTTTTAAAAATATGAATGCCTGGGATGCACATAACCAATTAAACACTATATCTGGGGATCTGTAATTTTAAAAGCCTGATTACCTCAGTGCTTAGAAGTTTCATTGGTTAATGTGATGCTTGGAGGATGGGTTAAGAACTGCTGCTAGCAGTATTATTATACTTCTATTTTGAATGTCAACTTAGGTAACTTTAATATATATACATTTTTAAAGATTTTATTTATTTATTTGACAGACAGAGACCACAAGTAGGCAGAGAGGCAGGCAGAGAGAGAGGAGGAAGCAGGTTCCCTGCTTAGCAGAGAGCCTGATGCGGGGCTCGATCCCAGGACCCTGAGATCATGACGGCAGAGGCTTTAACCCACTGAGCCACCCAGGCGCTCTTAATATATTTTTTTAACAAATTTTTAAAAAAGATTTTATTTATTTATTTGTCAGAGAGAGAGCACAAGCAGGCAGAGTGGCAGGTAAAGGCAGAGAGAGAGAAGCAGGCTCCCCACTGAGCAGGGAGCCTGAAGCTGGGCTTGATCCCAGGACCCTGGGATCATGATCTGAGGCACAGGCAGAAGCTTAACCTACTGAGCATCCCAAGTAATCCATTTTTAACCCATATTATTTCCCCCACCCTTTCCAAGATAGTCAGGGTCTATAGGATTGGAGTAATCAACATATTTTTTTTTAAAGATTTCTTTATTTATTTGACAGAGAGAGATCACACAAGTAGGCAGAGAGGCAGGCAGAGAGAGAGAGAGGAGGAAGCAGGCTCCCTGCTGAGCAGAGATGTGGGGCTCAATCCCAGGACCCTGGGATCATGACCTGAGCTGAAAGCAGAGGCCTTAACCCACTGAGCCACCCAGGCGCCCCTCAGCATATTTTTAAATAAAAAAAAAAATCCAGTTGCAACAAATGACAAGTTGGTCAGTCTCTCCAGTTTTTTTTTTTTTTCTTAAAGATTGATTGATTGATTGATTGACTGATTTTAAAGAGAGAGAGTGAGAGCGAGAAAACACACAAATGAGGGGCAGGGGACTTGGGGGCCAGAGGGAGACAGAGGAGAGAAGCAGATTCCCCACTGAGCACAGAGCCTGATCTCATCACCCTGAGATCCTGACCTGAGCCGAAATCAAGAGTCTAACGCTTAAGTCACGGAGCCACCCAGGTGTGACCCACTCCTCTTCTGTCTTTAGATACAGTCCAAACCGGTTCTCCAACATCCCTTCATAACTACCAGTGGCAGTCACTTTGGCTGGTTTAGAGGATGAAGAGCCACATATGTTTGATCGATGTAAGGGTAGCTGATGAATGCAACTAAAACAGCCAGTTGCATTCCTGGTGATACTATCTCTCCAGAGCCTCTTTTTTTCCTTTTTAAAATTCTTATCTGCCACCAGCCTCTTTGTCTTTCAACAAAAGTTCTTTTTTAACTTTATTTCTTGCTGTCATCCAACCAACATAGACAGAATAGTCTCAGAACTTGGAATTTCACTTAAAAGCCTTTTTTCTGATAGGGCACCTGGGTGGTTCGGTTGTTAAGCATCTACCTTTGGCTCAAGTCATGATCCTAGGGTCCATGGAACTCCCTGCTCAGCGGGGAGCCTGCTTTTCCCTCTTCCATTCCCCCTGCTTGTGCTTCCTCTCTCTCTCTGTCAGATAAAATCTTTAAAAAAAAAAAAAAAAAGTGGTCCTTATCTTTGGACTAATGAAGGTTCAAGGGATCAATGAGTCTCTAAACTTGAATGGGAAAAATTATATTTATCATACCACTAATGTATAACAGAAATTATTTCCTTTGATTATTATTATAGGCAACAAACTACAATAGTGTTAGTAGTATCTGACTTTGTCACCAACAAAAGTCACAGATATTTTTACATTATAGTTGTTGCAGAGATCTTAAAATATCTCTAATATTTACCATTGTTTTGAGTTATAGGGACAACTATGAAGAAACATATACATTTATCACCAATATTTTATTATTTTGATAATGATATTTCAATATAATTGATTTCCTTTGTAATCTTTTTTTTTAAGATTTTATTTATTTATTTGTCAGAGAGAGAGGGACAGAGAGCAAGCATAGGCAGACAGAATGGCAGGCAGAGGCAGAGGGAGAAGCAGGCTCCCTGCCGAGCAAGGAGCCCGATTCGGGACTTGATCCCAGGATGCTGGGATCATGACCTGAGCTGAAAGCAGCTGCTTAACCAACTGAGCCACCCAGGCGTCCCTCTTTTGCAATCTTATGTATTTCAGTTTATGCACTTAAAACTGTTCTGAGGGAGCAGGTCATAAGCTTCGTTGGAGAGGCAAAGGGGCCCTAGCATAGAAAGGATAGAAGTCTTTCACTTCTGGTCAACCTTGACTGTTCAATTTATCTCAACTCCATGTGGCAGGGGGTGCTAGTTAGCACCAGTATCCATTCTTCCCATTTTCCTTAGCAACAGAACAGTAGGGTTTTGGGGGGGCAGTAATAATGTTCTCACCTGAAAGACTACATTCCCCATACACTCCTTGTAAGGAAATGTAGCCTTTGTGACTAAATTCTAGCTAAAAAGTTGGAAGTCAAAATGTTATGTAGGATTTCTGGAAAGTTTGCTTAAAAGGTTCAGCTTAGCTGAGTAGAAGATACTTTTGGCTTCTCCATCCTCTTTTCTCCAGTCATGAAAAAGTCTATTCCTAATGAATGGGCTTTTCAGTCAACTATGCCCTTGAAAAAGAAAACTGTGGTGTAACAATGGTAAAGCAGAAAAAGTGAAGGAATTGAGCTCCTTGAACTGTAGAGAGCTATCATATCATCATTGGATGGCTTACTTTGGGAATGATTTTACATTAAAAAATGAACACTTTAGGTATATTTCTGTTCTTAATCGGTGAACACAATTTCTAACAGATATATCTCACTTATGACATGTCCTATTGGTTCTGTCTTCAAAAATCTAATTCAAATTCACAATTTGAGTATTTCCCACTGTTTCCACCATTATTATCCTGGCCCCAGCTCCTATCAAATGTCACCCGAATTATTGCCATAATCAAATTCTTACTGGTCTCTCTTCACCTCCTTTGGCTCCCCACAGTGTATTCTCAACAAGGGTCCCAAGTGACTTTTTAAAATTCATAAGGTGGATCATATCACTCCTTTAACCAAAACCTTCAACAATTTTTTCCCTCTCATCCCAAATATAAGTTAAATCCTAATGATGGCCTATAGTTTCATAAGATGTTACCAATCTACCCTCTTACCTCTCTTTTACCACTCTACCCCAGTTCACTCAATTCCTGTCCCTTTGCTCCCTTGTTGCTCTTAGGATATGATAAACATGTTCAAAGTAGGTGCTCAGTAATATATCAACTGAATAACTGGGGAAGCCAACAGAAGGCTATGTCAGGCCAATCTTTGTGTAGGCTAGAATTATTCAATGTGGTAAGCTTAATTATTCCAAATTATTGCATTCTTAAGTATACTGTTGATATTAATAACTAATCCTTGGGACTACTATTAGAATAACTTCCCTAAAACACTGATTTCAATAGTACTTTCCAACCCAATATCATTTAATAGTTACACATTTTACTGATAATTAAAACTAATGTCCAGTCACAAAAACAGACACACAGAAAGACCCTCAACTCTATGGTCAACTAATCTTCAACATAGCAGGAAAGAATGTCCAATGAAAAAAAGCCTCTTCAACAAATGGTGTTGGGAAAATTGAACAGCCACATGCAAAAGAATGAATCTGGACCATTTCCTTATATCACATAAAAGAACAGACTCAAAATGGATGAAATACCTCAATGTGTGACAGGAATCCATCAATATCCTTGAGAAGAACAGAGGTAGCATGACTTCAGCTGTAGCAACTTCTTCCTACAAATATCGCCAAAGGCAAGGGAAGCAAGGGCAAAAATGAACTGTTGGGACTTCATCAAGATAAAAAGCTTTTGCACAGCAAAGGAAACAGTCAACAAAACCAAAAGACAACTGACAGAATGGGAGAAGATATTCAGAAATGACATATCAGATAAAGGGCTAGTGTCCAGAATCTATAAAGAACTTATCAAACTCAACACCCAAAGAACAAATAATCCAATCAAGAAATGGGCAGAAGACAGGAGCAGACATTTTTGCAAAGAAGACATCTAAATGGCCAACAGACACATGGGAAAGTGCTCCACATCACTCATCATCAGGGAAATACAAATCAAAACCACAATGAGATACTACCTCACACCAGTCAGAATGGCTAAAATTAACCAGTCAGGAAATGACAGATGTTGGCAAGAATGTGGAGAAAGGGGAACCCTTCTACACTGTTGTTGGGAATGCAAGCTGGTGTAACCACTCTGGAAAACAGTACAGAGATTCCTCAGAAAGTTGAAAATGCAGTTACCCTATGACCCAGCAATCACACTACTGGGTATTTACCCTAAAGATAGAAATATAGTGATCCAAAGGGGGCACATGCACTTGAATGTTTATAGCAGCAATGTCCACGATAGCGGAACTATGGAAAGAGCCTAGATGTCCATCAACAGATAAATGGATCAAGAAGATGTGGTGTGTGTATATATATATATATATATATATATATATATATATATAAAATATATATAATAGAATACTATGCAACTATCAAAAGAAATGAAATCTTGCCATTTGCAATGACATAGATGGGACTAGAGGGTATTAGGCTGAGCAAAATAAGACAATCAGAGGAAGACAATTATCATCATATGATCTCTCTGATATGAGGAATCTGAGAGGCAGGGTGGAGGGTTGTGGCGGGTAGGGAAGAAAAAAAAGAAACTAAATGGGATCGGGAGGGAGACAAACCATAAGAGACTCTTAATCTCATGAAACATACTGAGGGTTGCTGGGGGATGGGTTGGTAGGGAGGGGGTGGATGGATTATGGACATTGGAGAGGGTATGCGCTATGGTGAGTGCTGTGAAATGTGTGATGATTCACACATCAGGCTGTGAAAGCCTGATGATTCACAGACCTGTACCCCCAGGGCAAATAATACATTATATGTTAACTAAAAAAATAAAATAAAATAATCTGAAACAACTAAAACAACAACAACAACAAAATAAAGCCAAAAAAACTAATGTGCAGTGAAGCTTGTTACTAGAGGTAGAGAAGCTGAAGAGTTTATTTGTTCTTATTGGTATACTGTTAGTTCATAGCAAAATAATATAATGAAATTGAATTACATATAACATAATTGTCCACACAGTTGGTATAGTTAAATATAATTAAAAAGTTACTTGCTAGTAAAAGAGTTGAGAAAATGTTTATAAAAAACTCTTTTGGGGGCGCCTGGGTGGCTCAGTGGGTTAAGCTGCTGCCTTCGGCTCAGGTCATGATCTCAGGGTCCTGGGATCGAGTCCCACATCGGGCTCTCTGTTCAGCAGGGAGCCTGCTTCCCTCTCTCTCTCTCTGCCTGCCTCTCCATCTACTTGTGATTTCTCTCTGTCAAATAAATAAGTAAAATCTTTAAAAACAAACAAACAAACAAACAAAAACTCTTTTAGGGGTACCCAGCTGGCTCGGTTGGAAGAGTATATGACTCTAGATCTCGGGGTCATGAGTTCAAGCTCCACATGAAGTGCAGAGATTACTTAAATAAATAAAACTTAGGGGGGAAAACTGTTTTGTGCTTATATATGCATCCTTTATCATTTATTTTAATTCTTATTTATTTAATACTTACAAAATATGTCATACTAAACTAAATACTGTGAGAATATACAAATGAATTTGTAAGTAAAAAATATTGGAAATGGGGCACCTGGGTGGCTCAGTGGGTTAAGCCGCTGCCTTCGGCTTGGGTCATGATCCCAGAGTCCTGGGATCGAGTCCCGCATCGGGCTCTCTGCTCAGCAGGGAGCCTGCTTCCCTCTCTCTCTCTCTCTCTGCCTGCCTCTCTGTCTACTTGTAATCTCTGTCTGTCAAATAAACAAATAAAATCTTTAAAAAAAAATATTGGAAATGTGTTCTATATTATCAAGTCAGAGAGTTATTATGGTAAGCTATTGTGAAAAATGAGATACAATGAGGGAAAGAAAGAAAGTAACTGAATCATTGATCAAGGAATCCAGAAGAACACATTTATATTGAGGTGATTGGTTTCCACTGAGCTATATAGGCTACTTAAAACTTTTAAAAATGCTTGACTATTAAGTAGGCAATAAAATGGACTAATTTTTAAATAGTAAAATGATATTTATTATGGCTAAAACTGTAAAAACTACAACCTTGAAATGTAGGCCCAGCAGTTAGCAAGGATTTGATATTTTTTTTTTAAGATTTTATTTATTCATTTGACAGAGAGAAATCACAAGTAGATGGAGAGGCAGGCAGAGAGAGAGAGAGAGGGAAGCAGGCTCCCTGCTGAGCAGAGAGCCTGATGCGGGACTCGATCCCAGGACCCTGAGATCATGACCTGAGCCAAAGGCAGCGGCTTAACCCACTGAGCCACCCAGGCGCCCCAAGGGTTTGATATTTTTAAAAAAGATTTTATTTATTTATTTGATGGAGAGAGAGATCACAAGTAGGCAGAGAGGCAGGCAGAGAGAGAGGGGGAAGCAGGCTCCCCGCTGAGCAGAGAGCCTGATGCGGGGCTTGATCCCAGGACCCTGGGATCATGACCCGAGCTGAAGGCAGAGTTTTTAACCCACTGAGCCACCCAGGCTCCCCAAGAGTTTGATATTTTTAATAGAAATACATCTATGTTGATAGAATTACATAGGACATGCCAAGGAAAACTCAACTTGACTCTGAGGTTCTATTTCATTTCTTTTTAGCAACATTTTAATTTAAGCTTCAGAGTTGTAGGTAAAAAGCACTGGGGAATCTGCTGTAAGAATCACCATGGAAACCACACCATGTTCTCAGGTCACATTAACAAAGTCTTTCCAACCTACCAAGGACGAGTTTCCTGCATCTGGTTGTGCTACGACTAGCAGACAGAGATTATTAATTGTATGGTTGCAAGTAACAAATGCACACTCAAATTAGCATCAGTAAAGAGAGTTTTATCTAAAGGAGAAAACTGGTCATTTCAAAAACCCAACTTTTCCTTTCTTCTGGCTTCTGCATCTCTCTGTGCTTCTGGGTTTACTTGTGGCATCTCTGCTCCCCCATAAGTTACCTGTGCTTAGCTTTGATTTTCTGTCCTTTGTAGGTCTTATCCTGACCTTTCATTTAAGTATTTAGCATCTTCTCACTCATTGGCTCATATCTCTAACCAAAAGTCTCAAGAAAAAGAATCTGATTGGTTCAGTTTAGGTCAGGTGTCTCCAGGTGGTGGTGGTTAGGACCTACTAAAAGTCCTTACTAAGGCTGTGGCAAGTTAAAATACACATTATTTACAGTTTTGTGACATCCTTAGGGAATAAAGGAGTAAAACAGGCTGTGGTGATAATATATCCCCAGTTCTGTTCTGGAATCTGTTAAAAATTCTTTCACACCTTTATTCCCTGTTGATTTTAAGGAATTAAGACAGTGTACACACACAGCGTCTGAGTTACAAAAAAGGTTGACAAAAAAATTAATGTTGCCATACTGATCCTTCCACTTGTTATCTGAATGACAACTCAATCAGCAAATATTTATAGATTCCATTCAGTGACCTCAGCACTGCAGCACTGGGGCCAGAAAAAGTGATATAACTGATCTTTGATGCTCAAGTTTTTCCTAAGTTATGAGACGTTCAAGCCCCCAAGGAACCCATTTCCAGTGTCTCACAGTTGCCTCACAGTTTACACATACTTATTATTTACCTGCTTATCAATGCAGTTCAATTCTTGCCCCTACTTCTCCAATTACACTCTTACTCCTCAGAACTTGCCCCTTCAACAAACTTCAAATGGGAGAGAGATTCGAGAAAATTCTCTTAGGGAAAGTTTTTGGGGGGAGAAAGAAAAAACACATCATGTTTATTCATGTATTTATGTACGTATGTATTTGTTGGTTAAGTGATCAGATTCTAAAAAAATTCAGGAGAATCCATATAACAATTTGGTTTTCTTGTTTCTCTTCAGAAAGATGAAAATCTGCTTTTTGGGATCTGTATTTCCATATAGCACCAATTACTGGACCCAGTAGTAGTTTCTCTCTTTAGGTGGCATATAAGCTTCCCAATCTGCCATAGTTTCCCTACTGTTGGCTGTTTTATATCCCCCCTCTCACTTTACTCATTTTTATCTGCCTTGCCTTTATAGGCATTTGTGTTTGCAAACTTTAATCTTTTTTACTTAGTTCATGAGATGTACTGTATTCCCTTACTTTTTTCCACATCTAATCTCTGGAGGAATTGAGACACATTTCCACATTCCCAATTATTGTGGCACCATATCACACTTAAAATAGTGAGTCAAGTGGGAGATAAGTCATTTCTGTTCTCCTTTGATTTAGGAAAAATTCTTTACTCTTTTCCTCTGATATCTACTTCTAGAATTAAGGAAATCCATTGTCTGTTAATGGTAATAATGATTCCAAATCTTAATGATAGCATTCCTGATTTAATCATTGTCTTTTTAACCATTTGTGTAGGAAATCTAGTGGAAAAAAAAAAAGGCCTCCTTGTGGTTTGCCCTAATATTGCAGTACATGGAATATTATAGCTCTTTCTTTAATTATATTGCTCATCCCACAACATAATTATTTTAAAAATGGTAATGTTAGGAAAAATTTTTGATTACTTGAGAAGGAACAGAAGAGATTACAAAGTATTGCAGATCTTCTGGTAATTATCTGATTACATAAAGTTGTGTATCTTTGATCACTTTCTACTGAGGAGTTATTTTACATTTTAATACAGTAGAAATTCACTGACACAAAACTGATGGTAATACAGATAATTCTGTAAATGGCAATGCAAATAAATTTGTCTTGCAGATATAAAATTTATTTCTTCCTGTAGAAAAGATTACCACAAATATTAAATTTTATTGCTCCATAGCTTATTAACCAGTTTCTTTCTTTCTCTAAAATAAATAAATCTTTATTTTTTAAATTTTTTTATTTTTTTCAAAGATTTTATTTATTTATTTGACAGACGGAGATCACAAGTAGGCAGAGAAGCAAGCAGAGAGACAGGAGGAAGCAGGCTCCCGGCCAAGCAGAGAGCCCAATTTGGGGCTCAGTCCCAGGGCCTTGGGCTCATGACCCAGGCCAAAGGCAGAGGCTTTAACCCACTGAACCAGCCAGGTGCCCCTAAAATAAATAAATCTTTTAAAAAATCTTTCACATGTGTTGA
The DNA here is from genome assembly GCF_011764305.1 of Mustela putorius furo. Taxonomy (NCBI): domain Eukaryota; kingdom Metazoa; phylum Chordata; class Mammalia; order Carnivora; family Mustelidae; genus Mustela; species Mustela putorius. The sequence goes on from NW_025422471.1 coordinate 13,227,879, forward strand.
TCTTATATTTAAATGGAGTAAAAAGTGTCTGTTTCTTTTTGAATATTATACCTTAGCAGTTAAATACCTGACATTTTTATTATATTTCAATAGTTCCAAATAAAAAAGACACACAGATTACTAAATATGTAAACTTAAATTACACAAAAATTAGTGGTAATAATTTTGAGGTAAAAAGGTTATTTTGCTGTAAAGTGTGTAAACCTGGCGATTCACAGACCTGTACCCCGGGGGATAAAAATATATTATATGTTTATAAAAAACAAAAAATAAAAAATTTATAAAAAAAAAAAAAAGAAAAACACAGGTATATGTATCAAAAAGTTCAGGTTAGAAGATTATTATGGAATTTGATGTACTGGACATCTCACTGTGATGGTAAATAGGTTAAAAAATTATCTGTATAAAAAAATATGAACCAGAATAGTGGGAACGAGTTAAAAATAAAAGTTGTCCTATGAAGTTAAAAAAAAAAAAAAGTTATTTTGACTATAATGACTATAGTTTTTGCATGCAATCTGTAAAATTATCTGTCGTAAAGGAATCTCCCAGAAGGTTTATCTGCCCTCACACCCTTCCTTTCACCCTTTTCTGTGTTTTTTAATCCACAAAGAGGAAAAAGATTTTGGATGGTAAAACTAGTTCAGAAAAAAAAAAGTAGTTGAAAGTAATGAAGGTAGATTCAAGAGCGCTGGTTCAGCGGTGTCTTTCTGTACTTGGTCTCCTTACAAGTCTAGAATCTTGAAAGTAGGTGTGCTCCAAAGCGAAGCCTATCCTTTTCAACCAAGGGACTCAGGGACTTCTGTGGTTATTAGGGAAGGATGTTAATTTACTACAACTCAAACACACGAAAGTACTCTTTAACTGGCCTGGGGTTTTCACCTCTGCAGTTTTCTTTCTTTAAAATTTAGGAACAGAAGTTTGGTAGCTGAGGTCAGAGCTTTAAAACATACTAGTAGTTTGCTTCAAGAACCGTTAGTGTAGGGCAATCACAAGGAAACGAAGATATTGCCATCTAGTGGTATAATTGAAGAAATTCAGTAAAAATTTTTCTCCTAAGGTTTCTATTAACACTTTTTTAAATGTGGCACAAGATAAAAAAGCATTCATTTTTAGAAAGCAATTATTAATACATTTTTCAAATCAAGGTTTCAGGGTTGGCAACTCTTTTTGTTCTTTTCAGGTTATATTCCCTACTTAATAATCTCAGTAGGATATGAATTAGGACAGGCAAAGATGTTGCCATAAATGGAGAAAATATATATAAAAGAATATGTTTCCCTGAAGAAATTGTTAAACAGCCTAAATCAAATCATAAAAGCAAGCGGTCAAATTAGTATTTCATATCTAATTTTTTAAAAGTACAATATAAAATAAATGGGTATATACTGCACGTGGTCTACAGCTAGGGTCTTATACCAAAACCTTTGCTTTTATTAAATAGTTCCTTTACAGCAAAACTAGGTTGGAAAAGCTATTCTATTAAATTAAATATTATTTTATCATTGACTTTGATTATAAAATAAGAAAGGTATTTCTATAAAACTCTCCAATCCAAAAAACTTTGACATCTAAATTTATAAAAATTATACTTATAAATCCATCAGAATTTTACTTACAGTACAGATAAACAGAAAACCCACAGATTTTATCATCTGTTTTCTGTATTGGTATATTTTTGTAGTCTGTAAAATGGAATTGCTCTTCTGTATTTTAGAACTATTTCATTTCTAGTAATAGCATGAGAGACTGTAGTTCAGAAAGATATTTTGAGTCCATCTGGCTGTGATAGGAATTCTCCCAGGTTCCCCTTGGATTTTCAGATCATTATGTACCCAGGTATCATCAAAAACAACGTTAAAAAGATTCTGAGTATTCTGACTCCACTTTTAAAGTGTTTTTACATTCTGGCATCCATAATGGCTCATGCTGGATTTAGCAGAGTAGAGCTCCTTTCTCATTATTGATCAAGAGAGTGACATGACAAAATCCATCCCAGCCTGGGACAAATAAGATGTCTTTTCCTGGCACCATCTAGGGTAGATAGAAGAGTCCAGAGGGGAGACAATAAGCTAGACAGAGGGACAGATTGATTCAGCTTATGACCCTTGTATAAAATGATAAATCTTTTATTCTGAAAATGGTTCCATGGCTATGATCACCATGCCACTCCTGGGCAGTGTGTGAGAGGTAAGGAGAAGGAAGATGTATTACTATGCATATTCATTCTCATCCTAAAGCACCCTCATTCAGGTTACGACAGATCCTGCTGTGGTTGTATGGAAAATAACAATAGATTCAAAGTTTTGAGTAAGATTTGATTTTGTCACCTAATAAGAAAACTGTGCACAGGAAGAGTGTGATGTGGGCACACACGAGCCAAACTGTATGATCACCCTCCGAATTCCTTGGCTATCTTTGATAAGTATGCAATCTATCTTTACATCTACTGAGAGGGAAAGATGAAAAGAAGACACCCGATTTCCTTTTGGGTACAGTAAGTTACTAGACAAGCCAATGAAGTCAAAATACAGCAATGCTAAACTTCAAGAGCTATTTGTAAAGTGTGCTGGTAAATTCTTTCAAAATAGACCACAGGCTTTCTTTAAAGGAAATAAAACATAAGTGTCTACCAATTTGTAGAAATGTCAACCTTTTTTTCTACAGAATATGTAGATTTATTTCTTATAGGGGATCATTTTTTCTCCAAGATCTTATTAAAAATAGAGACCTTTGCCTTTCTTCTCTCACATACTAAATTAGAATCTATGCAGTTGGGCTTCAGTCATCTCTATTTTTAACAAGATCTCCAGGTCTTTCTGGTATATTTAAGTTTGAGAACCATTCTTCTAGACTTCTTTAACAAAATCAGTAAGACTAAATACTTTTCATGGAAAAAGCTTAAAGGCCATAAAGGGTGAAAAAAAATAGACCAACAGGTCAGATTTAATAGTCACTTGGCTGGAGGACTGGCAGATCACCAAGATTTCCAATTTCCAATACCACTGGCACAGGGAACAATTTTTCAATGAGTCTTATTAGCCAAGGTGGCAACCTGATAAAGTCTCTGTGAAGGAGTAGACAAAACATAAACATGTGTATTAATTAATTAATTCAAGAGTTACTTATTAAGGGATGCCTGGATGGCTAAGCTGGTTAAGTGTCTGGTTCAGCTCAGATCTTGTGTTAGGCTCCTTGCTCAGCAGGGGAGCCTGCTTCTCCCACTGCCTGCCACTCTCTCTGGCAGATAATAAATAAAATCTTAAAAAAAAAAAAAGAGTTACTTATTGAATACCACCTGCATGCTAGGTACTATGTTGGGCACTAGAATTATAGAGAAAAAAAATTTTTCCCCTTAGGAAGCTCTTAATATAGTAAAATGATTCTTAGAGTTCAGAGGGAACATAAATTATCTTGAGTACTTGATAAGAATGCAAATGGTCAGGATCTGAGTATGAAGAATACTAGTCTATTCTGTAAGACAGAAAGTAAATTGACATTTATAATGCAAGTGGTAAGTTTTTTGGGTTTTTTTGTGTGTGTGTGTGTTTTTTGTTTTTTTGGTTTTTTTTTTTTTTTTTTTTTTTTTTGAGAGAGAGAGTATGTGTGCCTTGGTGGGGGAGGGGCATAGGGAGAGAGAGAATCTTAAACAAGTTCCACACCCGGCTCAGACTCTGACATGGGGCTCAATGCAAAGATCCATCTCATGATCCTGAGATAATGACTGAGCAGAAATCAAGAGTTGGATGTGTAATCAACTGAGCCACCCAGGCACCCTGCAAGTAGTAAGTTTTGTTTTGTTTTTAAGATTTTATTATTTATTTGAGAAAGAGCAAGAGAGAGTGTGAGCGAGGGTTGGAGCAGAGGTGGGGGTATGCTGAGTGCAGAGCCTGAGGTGGGGCTCAATCCTACCACCCTGAGATCATGAACTGAGTTGATACCAAGAACTGGATGCTTAAGTGACTGAGCCACCCAGACCACCCACAAGTGATAAATTTTAAGAGATATACAGATATGTTATTTGATCACTGATGCAAACCAATAGTGAAAGGTAAGTATCCTTGAATTCCTGAATGAAAACTAGTAGTTTTCCAGATAATGAAAGGTAGGGAAGAGCACAGAAAATGGCACTGAACAGTGAGAAAGTGTGGTATATATGAGGCACCAAAGAAGGTTTCTTACATCTGGAATTTAGAAGTTGGGAGTAAGGCACAAGGGTTATGGGAATGGAGAAGTAAACATGGCTGGCTAGATCATGAAGACTCTTTTTAACTTTACCCAGAAATAAATGGTGAATCATGGAAGTATTTGAAGTAGTGTATTAAGGGATGATTACATCAGAGTTGGGTTTTAGAAAAAGCATTCTGACGGGACGCCTGGGTGGCTCAGTTGGTTAAGCAGCTGCCTTCGGCTCAGGTCATGATCCCAGCGTCCTCGGATGGAGTCCCACATCGGGCTCCTTGCTCAGCAGGGAGCCTGCTTCTCCCTCTGCCTCTGCCTGCCATTCTGTCTGCCTGTACTCGCTCTCTCTCCCTCTCTCTCTGACAAATAAATAAATAAAATCTTTAAAAAAAAAAAAGAAAAGAAAAAGCATTCTGAGAGTACATACTGAATGGGCTGAGTGGGAGTCGGGGTGAAACAAGAAAGTAAGACTGGCAAGAAGGCCAGTTAGGAGACTGCCAAGATAATTCAAGCAAGAAATGTGAAATGCCTGCTTTCAGGTAGTGTTGCTGGGTTAGAGAAGAGAGAAGGAAAAGATTGTTAAAGTAATTAAATTGATGAGAAAGGGAAGGAAGATATATTACTATGCATATTCATTCTCATCCTAAAGCACCCTCATTCAGGTTACGACAGATCCTGCTGTGGTTGTATGGAAAATAACAATAGATTCAAAGTTTTGAGTAAGATTTGATTTTGTCACCTAATAAGAAAACTGTGCACAGGAAGAGTGTGATGTGGGCACACACGAGCCAAACTGTATGATCACCCTCCGAATTCCTTGGCTATCTTTGATAAGTATGCAATCTATCTTTACATCTACTGAGAGGGAAAGATGAAAAGAAGACACCCGATTTCCTTTTGGGTACAGTAAGTTGGGGGAAGGGAGGAAGAAGTAATGCAAAAGATGACTCTAGGTTTCTGGTTTGATTCTACTCATCTCATCTCCTTGGTGATACTGTTTCCTCTTTTTAATTGGGAAGACTTGTCTTTTGCTCCTATGACAAACACATTATCTCACTATAGAAGATGCTGCTAATGCTAAGCACATACTCCCTCAGTGCCCTCCAGAAATCACCTAGAGCCAGAGGTAGTCTGTCAAGTTCTTTAACACAACATTGAGACTATTATTTTCAGATTCCAATCCTTATTACTGTAAAGGCTGAGCCTGAGACTTGCCTGCCGGAACATGTTTCTTCTCCCTTTACTAAGCATGGTAGTCGTGTATAATTTAGAAGTTGGGCCGATCACCCTTGAATGAGGGCAAACGTAATGACATAAGGGCAGAAAGTAGTATGATAGATAAACTTTTTTTTTTTAAGATTTTATTGTGTGGGTACCTGGATGGCTCAGTCTGTTGAGCACCCAACATTTAGTTCAGGTCAAGATCTCAGGGTTTTGGGACTGAGCCCCAAGTCAGACTCTGTGCTTAGCAGGGAGTCTGCTTGAAATTCTCTCCCTCTGCCCTTCCCCCTGCTAGCTCTTTTTCTTTCTCTCAAACAAATACATCTTAAAAAAAAAAAAAAAAAGATTTGGGGCACCTGGGTGGCTCAGTCTGTTAAGTGTCTGACTCAGCTTAGGTCATGATCTCAGGGTGGTGGGATCAAGCTCTCAGTGAGGAGTCTCCCCTCTCCCTCTATAACATCCCCTGCCCCAGTTGCACTGTTTCTTTCTAAAATAAATAAATGAAGCTTAAAAATACTTTAGTTTTAAGTAATAATCTCTACACTCAGTGTGAGTCTCAACCTTACAATCTGAGACCAAGAGTCATCAGCTCCACCCACTGAGCCAGCTGGGTGCCCTTAGATCAACTACTCTTTACTCTCTGCTCTACTTGTCAGGTTCCCTGAGCACTTTCATGGGTTTAATTTCTGGTTGAGAATTTGAAGTGTGAGTGACGAAAGGAAAAGGGTGACTGCCATTTGAGGTCATTAAAAATACTATATACAGGGGCGCCTGGGTGGCTCAGTGGGTTAAAGCCTCTGCCTTCAGCTCAGGTCATGATCCCAGGGTCTTGGGATCGAGCCCCGCGTCGGGCTCTCTGCTCAGCGGGGAGCCTGCTTCCTCCTCTCTCTCTGCCTGCCTCTCTGCCTACTTGTGATCTCTGTCTGTCAAATAAATAAATAAAATCTTTAAAAAAAATACTATATCCAGAACTCAGCAGCAACTCTTACTTTTCTCTCCTTTCCTATAATGTTAATAACCCATACTAAAGGGAAACATCAAGGAAGAGCATTAGAAATCAGAAGATCTAAGCTCAATTCCTTTACTAATTAGCTATGTGCCTTTTAGCAAATCACCCAACTTCTCAAAACCTTGCTTGTTGTCAATGAGAAGAAGGGTTTCAAGTAACTTGATTTGTAAGTTCCTTTCTAGTTTTACCATTTCTGTGATTCTATCTAATCCTGAGTTAGAGTTTTTTAGATGAAGGAGCTTCATATACTATTCTGCTTTCCTACTCCTTGCACATATTTTGTACTTTCCTCAGTTCATGCCTTTTTCCTTTTTTGTTTTTCCGATCTGGAATGATTTTTCTTCTCTTACAAAATTTTGACCCAACTTTTAAAAGATCCTTTGTCTTAATGACTGCAAAAATAATTGTGCCTCTGAATTCCTGAGCATTTATTATCACACCACTCATTCATATGGCACTTAGCACTTACAGCACAAGAAAACTCTGCATGAGACATTACAATAGGCATAGAATATAGAATTAATTAAACCAGAGAAGTGGTTTGAACCGTAGTTCTCAACATGTGGTGGACAAATCACATGGAGTTCTATGACTCTCTGCTTTTCTCTCTCACTGATCAGACCCACACTAGTGTGTCATAACACTCCAGGTTGATATAATTAGTATATAAATGAACTCAAATACTTATATAGGCCATAATTCACAAAATGAAACAGAGCATTTGCAATAAAATACTGAGTGAAGAGGACTCTGGCAAAAATGAGAGCTCAAGTCCCACAGAAAGAGGGCAGCAATGACTTTGTTGTGAAGGGAGTGCAGCATCTGTGATGCTAAATGTTGGCTTCTTTAAGGAAGCCAGAAATCAAAAGTTTTTGTTTATCATTCACGGTTTTCAAATGTTAGTAACAAAATGAAACATTTAAGTATACCTCCTGTAGGTCTTATTTAGCTGGTAGGAGGTCTCTGGTCTCTGGTCATCTCTTTCTCAGGCCACTGTGGGCTGGCTTTTTCAGTGACATTACTCTCCCAAAAGGTTCCTATTACCAGTTTTGTGACCCAAAACAAGGAACTTAACTTGTTCCAGAACGAGTTTTTTGCCTACTCACCTCACAGAATGTATGAATAGCAAATGAGAAAACACCTATAAGAGATAGCACACAGATATAGGCACAAAGCCCTCCATGCTTGTTTGTTCCTGCTCTGCTTGAACCACACTGCAATTCAGCTTCCTCCATTGACATGGTATAACTTTATTTAAACATCTGTGTGCCATCTGCCCTCTACCAACACCCACTCTTCTCTCCTCACTTTCTGAGTTCTAACTCTTTGAATAGAGTGCCCTCTCAAGTTGTGTGTTAAGTTCTTTGAGGATAAGAACTATCCTAGTTTTCCCCTCATTTAAAAAAAATATTGATATTCTAGAAAATTTCATTCATATACAAATAAAGAATACTGGGTACTCATTCATCCTCAATAATTTTCAACATATACCCAATTTTGTTTCATCCACACCCCACCAAATCTCTGCCCTCCCACCACTGCACAAACAGTGGATTATTTTAATCTATCGACATGACATCATCTTCTTTGTAAATAATTCAATGATTATACAGTTTTGTAAGTAGTGTGTAGAAAACAGAATGGTCTTGTGGAAAGATTCTTAAGGGTGATGAGGGAAGGGAAGGATAAGCAGGATAGAACCGAAATATGTATTCCTAAAAGATAGGAATTCTTTTCAAGTAGAAAACCTGTGTGAGCCAACATTAAACAGCTGAACAAAATACATCTATGGGCAAAATCTGGTCATAAGGCCATAAATTTGCAAACTTTGCTACAAATAATAACTGTGGAGAAGGGTAAGCAGTTAGGGTTGAACTCAAAATAGAGTCAAGTTAAAGGAAGAAATCTTCTCCAATTACCAGGTAAACCTGGGAGTTTAAGGAATTTTCTACTTTAAAGTTCTCATAATTAGAAGAAAAACTCAAAGTGCATTTTGCATAAATCTTGATTGGCAATAGAAATGCTATCTGACTATTTAAATTAATCCAATCTGGCTCTTGACATCAACAACTTATTAAATGTGCTCTTGTTGAAGTTATTAATTTTGCTAAGTCCAACTAGGTTGACCCCTTCCTCCTACCTGGTTTCCAACACAGCATTTTCTCCTGGTTTCCCTTCTACCACATTGGCAATACCATTTCACATGCCCAGGATTTGGTCTTGAACTTATTTTTGTTTACACGCACACACTGTTTCTAGCTGATTGTATCTGGTTAAATGGCTTTGACTGCCATCTAAAAACTGATGACTCTTTTTTTTTTTTTAAGATTTTATTTATTTGACAGACAGAGATCATCATAAGTAGGCAGAGAAGCAGTCAGAGAGAGAGGAGGAAGCAGGCCCCCTGCTGAGCAGAGAGCCTGACTTGGAGCTCTATCCCACTGGGATCATGACCCAAGCGAAAGGCAGAGGCTTTAACCCTCTGAGCCATCCAGGCACCCCAAAACTGATGACTCTTAAATTTATTCCTAGATTTTACTCTTCTTTGAGGCTCTATATACCCATACACATATTTATACATACATACATTTTAGAATAAATTTTACCAATATAAAGGATATATTGCACAGACTTATAAATAATAATGTAGACAATATTCCTTATTGTAAATTCCACATAACATATTAGTTCTTGCAGAATTCTTTCATGGATTTTTGTTAAACTCTTGAATCTGTATTGAACCTACAGTTTCAGCTGATGAGTAGGCATACTTCCATTATGAATGTCGGCTAATTCTTTTCACTATGACAATAAGTAAGATGATAGTCCCAAGTTTCCACTGATTATAGAATTCTCTCTGTTCCTGGATTATGTCAAGCTCATTCCTATTTCAGGTCTTCTGCATTTACTCTTCCTCTTCTCTCCTTGAGTTCTTCACAAGACCGGCTTCTGATTCTAGCTCATGTCAGGTTTTTCCTGACCACCCTAACCAAGCAGCTTTACTTACTTCAGCTATCCTCTATTCCTTTGTTCTCCTTTATTTTCGTCATAGGGATTTTGCAGTTACCAGTTCTGAAAGAGCAACGTATGTGTCTCTGTATGTATTTATTTCTTTGAACGGATGATGCCTGCTTATGACAAAAAAAATTGCAACAGTGCAAAAATATATCCAGGGGATTTCCACTTTCAGGAAGATGGAGTAGATGGATATACTTTTCCAATTTATAGCTAAGGACATCAGGCTCCAATAAACAACATGGTGATGAGTTCTCTGGGTTTTCTTTTTGCTGAACATATACCAGAATGGGTGCTGGAGAAGCCAGCAGGCCTGGAATTACCAATGGGCACCTATAGAAAAAGTCCCAACAAAAGCTGCTTCCTTGAGCCAAAGCACCAGGAAAAGGGAAGCCTAGTAGGACAGAAAACTTTTAGAAAATAACCTATTTACCTTAGAAGAAACTATGACCCCACCCCCACCCATATCAGCAAAGACCAAGTGGATAACCTAGACTTCATGTAATTATAGCTTTATCTTCCAATAGGCTGCCCTCCCCATAGGCAAAATTTGTTAAGATTCCCAATCATATAGTTGCCCCCACTTCCTTGGAACCCTCAAAATCACACAACCAAAGTGAAGTCCTTTCTCACACTCTCTAAGAGAGTTCCCTTATGATGTATGAAGGAGGGAAAAAAACAACCCAAAATAAAAGAACTCAACTTGGGGCACCTGGGTGGCTCAGTGGGTTAAAGCCTCTGCCTTCGGCTCAGGTCATGATTCCAGGGTCCTGGGATGGAGCCCCACATCGGGCTCTCTGCTCAGCAGGGAGCCTGCTTCCCCCTCTCTCTCTGCCTGCCTCTCTGCCTACTTGGGATCTCTCTCTCTGTGTGTCAAATAAGTAAATAAAAGCTTTAAAAAATAAATAAATAAATAAAATAAAAAAAAATAAAAGAACTCAACTTGTTCAACTACAGGTATTTCTGGTAGCTTTTGGCTGAAGAGGATCAACATTGTGAAGTGGCTATAATCTCTCATTATTATTATTATTTTAATAATAGTATGTTATCTATACCGGTCTGAACTTTTTTTTTATCATACTTAATGAAATATTCCAAAAATATTACATATTAGTATCTATAGATGTGTCTTATTCTTTTTAACAGGTTTATAATAATTCCATGCTATGGATGTAAATCAGTATATTTTACCTGTCTTCTGTTCATGGACAGTTAATATTTTCCCAAACTTTTTCTTTTCTTTCTTTTTTTTAAAGAGATCTTTTTATTACTTTTATGTACAGAAAATTCAACAGCACACACTTAGCCCAGTTTGGTGGCCTGTTCTTTAGCCTTTTCCTCCTTCAACTTGGAAATGCAAACCACCAACCTTGGACTCAGGATGTTGCCTCCCTCGTGACAATGAATCTCGTCATATCTGTCACTGGAATTGGTTCTGAAAGCTTTGGCCACCTTAGCCAGAGCTCTTTTGTCTGTTGGGTTAAACTGTCTGAATGTGATAGTGGTGCAGGCCTAGTTGTGGACTAGATGCCCCAGGCTGGCCTTCCTGTTGATAATGGCATAAGGAATCCCTGTCTTACAATACAGAGCAGGAAGGAAGACAACTAATTCAATGGGATCCACATCATGTGCAATTACTACCCGCTGAGCTCTATTGTTTGCCACTAAGGTGGTGACAGCATTAACCCTAGAACACACAATCAATTTGCATGAACACTCAGTTCACAAAAGCAGCTCTACTGTGGGCCAGCTATGATTCAGGGTTAAAAAGCTCAAATTTTACTCTTCACAGATTCCATGTGAACCAATCTTTTTCTTTCATAAGCTGTAATGAATAGCTTTGCACATACGTTATGTACAAATATATCTACAGAATAATTTCTAGGAAGTATATTCAAAGTGGTTCAAAGCGTATTTTAAATTTTGATATGTTTGATCTCCAAGCCTTGCCCTAAATGACCTAACTAGAAAGAACATTTAAGGAAGACTTCCTGCTAATTCTCCATAGTAAGTTTGTAATTCCAAACTCTGATCTTTGCAAATCCAGCAAGACTGGTATCTCACTACAGTTCATTTTAACATTTTCCTTATTTTTTAAAGAAGCTGAACAAGTTGAAGGAAAATGATAAATGGTTAACTTGCTGAGATCACAATCCTGCAAGACAGGAGTCTCCCTTGGTTTGCAAGTGTCCTTGAGATTTACAAACAAAGAAGTTACCTTATCAATAGCCCAATTTCCAGGGACACAGAACTCAGTTCCTCAAGCCCTAATGTCACCCTCCCCTCCATGAAAAACGGAAGGAGGCAGAGGTAGAAGGAAAAGTAAATAAAGTTAAATTTCTTTTAAACCTAAATCTCATTAACAAGGATGCTTGATAGCAGGAATGTAACATTCCACCAGGAGACTCCCAATTGTCTTTACTTGATAAGTAACCAGGCCTTCAATATCCTGACAGTGCTTTTTTCCGCATGCGTGGGCTAACCAGCCAGTTCTGCTTCTGTAAGATTGCTTTGTCTGCTTTCACGCGGGGTCCCCTGACCCAATTCACTGACGCCAAGTATGCCTGTTCAAACTGTCAATCAATCAGCTCAGCCCCACCTGAAACTTGTTTGTACCTGTCTATAAAAACCCTGCACCAACCCAGCTCTGGACCTCTCGGGCGTTATCCGCAACGAGCTGCGCAGAGGTCCAGGTTTGAACCTGCAATAAGCGACCCTTGCTGATCGGCTTTGACTTACTTGGCTTTGACTCACGTCTCTGGTGGTCTTTTAAGGTGGGGGTAATATTCAATTGGCATTTCAAAGTCATATTGATGAAGTTCTAGAACCTAGGTGAGGTTTGGTGGGCTGAGGTCCGGAGCCGATGACCAAGAAAGAATTCTCGAGACATCTTTGGTGCACGGGGACAGGACCCGTGGGCAGGAAGAGCTGCTGCCCCGGGTTGTGAGGGATGGCAGGTTATGTACCCTGCTGTTGGGGGAAGGTGAGGGGAAGGGTGGTTTCAGTGGAGTTTTCATATGCTAAAGAGGGCCTACAAGGTGCCAGGATATTCCAGGCCTGCCGGAGGCCTTGCCCTTGCTGCTGGATCAATGTTGTCTTTAGACCAGCCATTAACATTTAAGATAGTTGGGAGACTTTTTGGTGGGGTGTCACAATCCTGCTATCAATCGTCTTTGTTAGTGAGATTTAGGACATTTGTAAGCCAAGGGAGACTCCTGTCTAGCAGGATTGTGAGCTCTGCAAGTTAACTATTTGCTTATTGTTCATGGCAGTCAGGGCTGCCTGAGGGATGCTACACTTATGGAGGGGAAAGGGTGAAGAGGGGGTGCTAGGTGCCAGCTTTTGCTTTGTCCTCAGCCAGCCTCCTGCTCCCTCATCAATATGTTTACAAACTATGTGTACATCTTTTTATGTGAGCTGTCTTCTCGTATACAGTTGATGCTTGAACAACATGGGAGTTAGGGGCACTGCCATCCTTCCCCTGGCTGTGCAGTTGAAAGTCAACATAGAGCTTTTGAATCCTGCAAATCTTAACTAGTAATAGTTAAGTTGGCCTTCTGTTAACAAGAGCCTTACTAACATAAACAGTCTATTAACACATCTTTTATATGTTATATGTATTATATACTCGATTTTTACAATAAAGTAAGCTAGAGAAAAGAAAATGTTATTAAAAAGCCTTTAGTAAGAGAAAGTATATTTATGTTATTTATTTTTTAAAAACACACATATAAGTGCGCCCCCACAGTTCAAACCTGTGTTATTCAAGGGTTAACTGTATTTTTACATTGTTGTAATACAGAAATATATTATGCACTATATGTTATTATAACATATAATACATTAATATTACAATATATAATATAATATACAACCTAAGTAATCTTTAACTTTCTTATTGTACATAGTATTTTATAGTCTATCAAATTTTCACTTGCAGTTTATTATGTAATTTAGGAATAAGCATATATTTCCTCACCCTATCCTATGAAAGCTACTGTCTTGATTCTTAGTTTCTTATATCTACATTTACAAAATTTACCTTTACTTTAATGATCAGCTATTGACTGGCTTAAGCCCCAAATATAAATTTTTTAGTGTTTCCTTTCTCTTCTAGTCAGCAGTTCCCACATTTTGCTCTTTAGTCAAAATACTTTTTCTCTTTTTGTTTAATAGCCTAATTTATTCTCCCTCCCTCCTGGTCTCCCTCCTCCCCTCCTCTCTCTCTTTCTCTTTTTCCCCCTCTCTTTCTTTTCATATCTAAGCTGTTGCCACAGTAATCACGTTATATAATTAGATGCCCCAATTTTGGGAGGAATGAGAATTTTTTCAGGAACATTATGATTTATTAAACTAAAAGAACCATTATTTCCCTCTTGCTCTTGATGGTGTCTGCCTATAGTATGTAGATGGTAGCTAAAAATAACCCTGTTAATTTCTACCTCTATATCGCATTCAGGAGGATGTTTAGTGCCTCATTACTAATGAGAATTCATCAAAAAATACAAAATCCTTTGTTTTTTACTGTTGTGATAAGACCACCATTTGGACATCAAAGACATCCTATAAATCTATAAATGTGAATATCTAAATACAACTTGTTTGGTTTTAAGAAATGTAAAGTCAGATAAAAGAGGTTATGAAATTTCATGTTTAACCAAAGCTCACAAAAGGGGTTAAAAGACCACAGCTGGTTACTAAATATTTTGATTTGGGGAATAGATCTGAGATTAATAAGTCATTTTCAGTTTTATCTAAAGCTTCATAGGAAAAATTTCAATCCATCAAAATAATTCAAAAGCTAGATGGTTTATTTTTTAAGTGGGAAGCAGCTTCTTAATGAGGACTTGTAGATTCTACTTCACTTTCATTATATTTTTCAGCATATTTTTATCTTGAATATTGTGCTCTTTCCAGTCAACAGTATTGCAGTCTACCTGTATTCACTGCTGAAAGCAAAAAGTGTGCATAATCTTAGACATAAACGTGCCTCACTATAAGGTCCTTAGTTCTGGGCACAAGAAGCCTTGAGAGCCCCATGCTTTGGAGCCCATTCTGGCCCTTCTGTGCTGTATTCCACATGTGGTGAAGAGTCCCAGGCACCTCAGGAGATACAGCCACCTGAAGGGTAGCAAAATATTCTACCTCAAAATATGCCTCTTTGACATAAATAAAAAGTACATACATAAAAAGTATTTTGAACTGAAAGCAAGGCCAATGCCATTGGAGAGCACAGCCCAAGTATAATGGTGGCCAAATTGGCTGCTATTTGTCAAAGGTGAGAACGGATTTTGGATTTTCAGGCTGGAGTATCCACCCATATACACTGGAGGCTCCTCCCAGTGTAGGACAGAACTGCAAGAAGAAAGAAAAGGCTGACTTGGTCTGGCTCTTCCCACATTACCAGGAATCAGTTTGTAAAACCAAAGAATCAGCCTTCCTCTTCTTTTTTTTTTTTAAGATTTTATTTATTTATTTGACAGAGATCACAAGTAGACAGAGAGGCAGGCAGAGAGAGAGAGAGGAAGCAGGTTCCCTGCTGACAGAGAGCCCAGCATGGGGCTCGATCCCAGAACCCTGAAATCATGAACTAAGCCAAAGGCAGAGGCTTAACCCACTGAGCCATGCAGATACCATAGACTCAGACTTCTAATTTCAAACCTAGACTCAGGTCATTATGAAGTTGTATTTGTCAAAGTAGGAGGACAAAACATATTTTATTTAATAGCTCATTAGGTTGATGTATAACTTTAAAATATTTATACATAAGGTATATGAGGCCTCATTTGCACTAGCCCCCACAGATGTTAAAGAAGTGCCTAGGTTCCCTACTCTCCATGGGGTCTTTTATTCTGACTCCAGATTATTCTATTTTTCAAGTTATTTGTGAAGGGTAATTTTCAGCAACTCTAGTCCTTTTCAAAGGGGAACTAGTATTCATCGATTATCTTATGTGAATACTTTATATACATTAGCTTATTTAATCTTCCTAGCCACTCTGTGAGGTGAGTGGAATTTATATCACAGGGATGAGAAAACTCAAGAAGTAAAGTAAGTTGCTCAGATTTCAAAGCTAAATGAAATAGTTAATTGGCTTCATCAAGCCCTCTACTCTACCTCCTGTGGTCCTTTCCCCTCAGCTCCTAACTTTAGTGGATATCCTTACTTTATATTTTCCTAAAGAGACAGAGAAAGGGTCTGTGAAAATCCCTGTTATCTTCTATTTTACAGTCCTTTAGTTTTTTCACCCTCCTTCTCTTTCTTTGCTTTATCTTCCCTTTCTTTATTTAGACAATTCTCCATTTTTTTTACTCCAAGATGTTTAGTCTTACCAACTTTCTCTTCTCCCTCACTCCCATCTTCAATGTGTACCTCTCCACTGGCTTCTTCTCCCCTAACGAAGCATTCCCTATTCTAAATTTTTTTTAAAGATTTTATTTGTTTGAGAGAGAATGAGTGAGAGAGAGCACGAGAGAGGAGAAGGTCAGAGGGAGAAGCAGACTCCCTCAAGGAGCTGGGAGCCCGATGTGGGATTCGATCCTGGAAGTCTGGGAGCCTGACTGAGCCGAAGGCAGTCGCTCAACCAACTGAGCCACCCAGGTGCCCTGCATTCCCTATTCTAAAAGAATTTTAAAAACAACCTTCTTTTACTTGTTGATATCTTTATTAATTCCTTAATTTTATGTTTCTCTTCACAAATTTCTTCAAAGTGAAGTTAATTCCTACTGCTTTATCACCCCTTAACCTTTTATAGGCTAGACTATTTTCCTTAACTCTGCAAAAATTGCAATCAAAGGCCTTGTAGAAACTATTATTTTTGACAGATAACCTTAATAAGACGCATAAAGTGCATTAATTTTAAGTACACAGATGATTTTTAGGTGTCCATACACCCTTGACACCACCATGCAGATCAAGATATAGAGCATTTCTAACACTCTCTAAAGTTCTTTTATGTCCTTTTCAATATAAGCTACCACTATCCATCCCTGCTTACCCAGAGGTAACCTCTATTCTGAAAACTATGAACATTGATTAGACCTGCCAGTTGTTGAGCTTTATATAAATGGAATCATGTATAACATACTCATCATGTACTCTTTTCTATCTTACTTATTTCTCTAAAAACAACATTCATGAATATGAATCTTACTGTTATGTTCCCATTAGCTTTGTGTGTTTTTCTTTATCACTGGTAGTATTCCTTTAAATGAGTTTACCTCTAATTGTTCTTTTACATGTTAATGGAAATTTGGGGGTGTTTCCAGTATGGGGTTAGTATGAATAAAGCTGCAACAAACATTCTTGTGAAAATTTTTTTTGGGAGAACATACCACTACTCTTGGATATATACCTAGGAGTGAAATTGCTGTGTCATAAGGTAAGTGAATGCTTTAACATTAGTAGAGACAGACAATCTTACAAAATGGATCTATTATTTTACATTCCTGTCAGCAATCTTTGAGAGTTGGTCCACATCCTTTTTCATAATTTGATATTATTAGTCTTTTAAATTTTTAAAATTTATTTTAACATTACCCATTTTAGTGTGTTTGTGATAATATTCACTGTGATTTTAACTTGTATTTTACTGATAACTAATGATGTTGAACACCTTTTCATATGCTTATTGGCCTTTAGATACCCACTTTTGCAAACTGCTTGTTTGAATCTTTTATCCAATGTTCTTATTGACCTTTCAGTCTTTTTATAATTGATTTGTAATGCTTTATCATATATATATATATATATATATATATATATATATATATATTGTAAATTTTTTCTTCCACTCCATGGCTTCTCGTTTTACTTTTTGAATGGTGTCTTTGATGAGCAGAAAATTTAAATTTTGAGGATGTCAATTTATCAGGTTTTATTTTTATGATTAATGCTTTTTAAGTCCTGCTTAAGAAATTTTATCTGCCTCGGGGCGCCTGGGTGGCTCAGTGGGTTAAGCCGCTGCCTTCGGCTCAGGTCATGATCTCAGGGTCCTGGGATCGAGTCCCGCATCGGGCTCTCTGCTCAGCGGAGAGCCTGCTTCCCTCTCTCTCTCTCTGCCTGCCTCTCCGACTACTTGTGATTTCTCTCTGTCAAATAAATAAATAAAATCTTTAAAAAAAAAAAAAAAAAAAAAAAAAAAAAAAAAAAAAAAAAGAAATTTTATCTGCCTCAAAGTCCTGGAGATATTATACTACATTTTCTTTTAAAAATTTTTCAAGTTTTTCTTTCATATAGAAATCTATTATCCAACTCAAGTTAATTTTTGTGTTTGTGAGAAATGGGAATCATGTCCACTTCTTTTTTGTGTGATGTTTGGTTGCTATAGCACCATTTATTGGAAGGTCTCTTTCCACTGACTTGCACCGGTGTCTTTATAATTAATCAACTGATTGTAGGACTAGGTCTACTCTATTGATACATTTTCCTATCCTTTCTCCAATGTCATACTCTCTTAATTATTGTGATTTACCAAGTTTGAAAACCAGAAGCCTTTTCTCAAACCTTATTCCTGCTCATTTTCTGTGCAATACATGAATTTGCCTACCATTCACATTTTTCATAGGGATAAATAGGCATAAGAATCAGGGAGATTTGTCTTTAAAATATGGCTCCAGGGACGCCTGGATGGCTCAGTTGGTTAAGCAGCTGCCTTCGGCTCAGGTCATGATCCCAGCGTCCTGGGATCGAGTCCCACATCGGGCTCCTTGATCAGCAGGGAGCCTGCTTCTCCCTCTGCCTCTGCCTGCCATTCTGTCTGCCTGTGCTCGCTCTCTCCCCCTCTCTCTCTCTGATAAATAAAAATATATATATATATGGCTCCAGTGCTACATGATGGTGATGTGGGACCATATGAAAGTTTACAAAAAACTATAGAAAACTTGGAAATAATGCCAAAGGATAGCTATATGTTATTCTGGAATATTGCTTAATAGTTCCACACAAAGAGAATTTAATTCTCTAGGAGGTTTACCTTTGTTTGTTAGTTGTTACTGATTAGAGCTAAAACTGTGTAAAATGCTAACCTATAGATTTTGCCCTCTAGAGATACAAAACCTTTTTGTCTGGTAGAGAATGCAACTCCAAAATCTATAGTTATTTTGACTTGTAGGACATTAACTTGTATGACATTGTAATTTAGCCAACTTATTTCAGCGTGCCCTTTGTTACTGTCTAGGTATACTGAGTTTTTCTATTTTTTCTGTGAATTAGCTTTCTTATATTGCTGGCCTCCTCATTACAAATTTAAATAGATCTTAGAAGCGCCTGGGTGGCTGAGTCAGTTAAGTGCCCAAGTCTTGATTTTGACTCAGGTCATGATCTCAGGATGTTAGATCAAGGCCCATGCTGGGCTATGTGCTGGGCACGAAGCCTGCTTAAGATTTTTTCTCTCCCTCTCCTTTTGCCCCTTCCCCTACCTGTCTTTCTCCCTGCCAAAAATGGTAGATTTTAAAAACATATTCATTCTGTATTTGCATAATAGTCATATATTTAAATTTTAAAAATTATGCTTTGAGAATAATGAGGAGTTTAATATTATTCCAAGGACTTATACAAACTAGATGACTGGTGATGCCATTACCCAGGATAGAGAATACATAAGTATTTTATTTTATTTATTTATTTTAAAGATTTTATTTATTTATTTGACAGACATAGATCACAGGTAGGCAGAAAGGCAAGCAGAGAGAGAGGAGGAAGCAGGCTCCCTGCTGAGGAGAGAGATTGATGCGGGGTTCAATCCCAGGACCCTGGGATCATGACCTTAGCTGAAGGCAGAGGCTTTAACCCACTGAGCCACTCAGGTGCCCCTACATAAGTATTTTAGATGAAGATAATTATTTTTGTTTTGGTATATTCTTTTCTATTATGATGGAAATGCATGACACGAGTGGAAATCTAGGTTTAAAGATTGCGAATAGGGGGTTAGCAGAAAAAATTTTGAGCAATTTTGGAGTCATCACTATGTAGGAGGTAAGAGTGCTATAGTATGGGTGCCTGGGTGGCTCAGTGGGTTAAGCCGCTGCCTTTGGCTCAGGTCATGATCTCAGGGTCCTGGGATCAAGTTCCGCATCGGGCTCTTTGCTCAGCAGGGAGCCTGCTTCCCTCTCTCTCTCTCTCTCTGCCTGCCTCTCTGTCTACTTGTGATCTCTCTCTGTCAAATAAATAAATAAAAATCTTAAAAAAAAAAAGTGCTATAGTATGAAACTATTAAGAACATCATTCTCAAAACAAACGAACTACTGGGCAGTGGATAAAGAAAAGCAGTCAAAGGAAATTATAAAGAAGTAGTAAAAAGCAACCATGACAGTAATTTTAAGGAGTGGTCAACATGCAGATGCAACCCAAAGAGCAACAGGAAGAGAACTGAAGAGAAGCAATTGAACTGAGCAATTAAGAAGTCTTTGGTGACCTAGTGAAAGCACTTTCAGTAGAGGTGAATGTAAGTCAGATTTGCTGTGGGTTGAGAGAAAATGAGATATGAGGAAATGGATGCTATGAATATAGATTAATGTTTCAGGAAGTTTGGCTCTAAAGCCTAAATCAGATCACAATAATTCACTGGTTAAAACCTGCTGATGGATTTCCATTACACTTGAAATAAAATGTATCCCTCATCATGAACTACTCTACTCTATATAATTAGGACTCTACTTATTAGTCCAACTTCTTGGACCATTCCACCACTCTTATTATACTTCAAACTTAATGAATTCTTTCCTTTCCTTGATTGTGCCAACCTTGTTCCTCACTCAGGGCCTTTGCCATTTCCTCTTTTGGGTATACTCTCCCTTCAGACTTTAGCAAGGCTTGTGCAACAAAAGGAAGATATATTGGTCAGATCTCCCTCTGTGATGAGTATAGTTAACACATTTTGGCTGCCATATTTTCAAATCTACTCACACTGAGGCTACATTTACCCTGGGCTGAATCTAGCTGACAACTGAGTACAGAACGGGTACTAGAGCTTGGCTGTTCCTGCCTAACGCAAGACTCCTCACAACAGGGCCTTTATCCTTCACAGATGTTTCCTAGTCTCTTTCATGACGCCTCCTATCTTGTCATCCTCAATTCAGAAGACCTAAATGGATACAGTGGCAGTCGTTTAATATCATAGACCTTCTCAATGCTATAGTTCTCAACCCATGGTTAGCTGCTATTCCATCGTCGTCTTATGTCTTTCCTACATAGAATTTATCATTGTACCTTTTAAGTTTTTATTATTTATTTTATTTATTTATTTTTTTAAAGATTTTATTTATTTATTTGACAGATAGAGATCACAAGTAGGCATGAAAGACCCGCGGAAAGACCCGCGGATCCCCTTACCCAAGAATCCAACACTGCCACTGGATACAAACGAGAACATGAGACAGGAGACAAGAATGCTGGCCAGCTTACCTCCCAGTGGGAGTCAGTTTGATCCGTGGGCAGGAGTCCGATGATCTCGGTGGGACCTCCAAATGAAAGACCCGCGGATCCCCTTACCCAAGAATCCAACACTGCCACTGGATGCAATCAGCAAGAGGTTCTTTATTGTTACGCAGGCGCCTGCGGGTGGTCAGCAGCTCCTGCTAGCTGAGCACACACGGCTGGGGTGTTGCCGGGATTTTATAGACAGGTACAAACAAGTTTTGGGTGGGGCGCAACTGATTGGTTGACAGTTAGAACTTTTGAAAAAGGCATACGTGGAGTTTGCTGATTGGCTTTGGGGACCGGCGCGCGCGAAGAGAGAGGCGGGAAGGGGGAACAAGCTGATTGGTTCTGAGGGCCCGCGTGCGGGAGGAGAGAGGCGGGAAGGGGGAACGAGAAGGGGGAAGGTAGGAATGCCATCATGGCGTCCCTATTATTTCTATAAGCCAAGCAGTTACAGAAGGGCAAGAGAGCAATTAATCACGCAATTAATAACCTAATCTACGCCTAAAAGCCAGCGGTTCACAGAAAAGCAAACAAGCGGTTAGTTATCCTATCTATCTTCTAGGGGAGGGGTATTTCAGGCAGAGAAGCAGGCAGAGGGAGAGGAGGAAGCAGGCTCTCCGCTGAGCAGAGAGCCCAATGCGGGGCTCGGTCCCAGGACCCTGGGATCATGACCCGAGCCGAAGGCAGAGGCCTTAACCCACTCCCCCTTTTAAGTTTTTAAACTGATTTTTATATGCTGACTAAAGTAAATCACAGACATTTTTAACATTTCACCTCAAACACCTTAGTTTGTATCTCTAAAAAGGAGACCATTTTCATAAATGGAAAAATTATTATTAAAATGCCTGATGAAATTAATAGTAATTTCTTTGTAACATGTAATTCCTTGTTCATATTCAAATTTATTCAATTTGAATGGAGACATTCAAATTGTTAATGTCTCCATAAAGCCTTTTATAGCTACTTTGTCCAAACCACACCTTATTCTAAGTCAGGGCATTCTATCTAGGTGTAATGTATTTTAAGTCCCTTTTAATTCAGGTCAACCCCTTTTTTCAGGCACTGACTTGTTGAAGAATACGGCCAGTTGTCCTATAGAATGTGTTACTTTCTGGATTTGTCTGATTGTTTCCCCATAGTGTCTTTAAAAAAATTTTTTTTGAAAATAGTTTCATTATCTCCTATATTTCCTATATATAAGAAACTAGATTGTAAGATTTAATTAAATTAAAGTTAAACATTCTTGGTTAAAGATCTAAAAGGCAGATTGAGTACTTCATATTGAATTATGTAAGCAGACATACACTATCTGGTAATACTCGAATTGGTGATAACTTAGACCATTAGATTAGACTGGCGACACCCTGTGGCAAACTTACATTTTCTCCTTTGAGGCCAGAAAATGTGTGCTATGTGGTACTAATTTGGAAATATAAGAAGATACAGTGCTCCATCACAATCAATGATTCTACCACTTTTAATACCATTATCTTAACTCAAACTCCATGCCTTTGCTTGCGTATTTACTTTGCTTAATGTAGTCTTTTGCTATAGAGAAATAACACACAGTAGAATCTGCCAATCTTAACTTATTAGTCTTCTAAATCTGCAATAACAAAATACCACAGACTTGAGGGGTAAACAACAGGAATTTGTTTTCTCACAGTTTTGGAGGCTGGAAATTCAAAAACAAGGTGCCACCTATGTTTCTCTGGAGACCTCTTCTTGGCTTGCAGATAGCTGCCTTCTTCTTCTGTCCTCATATAACCTTTATTCTGTAGGTACACATCCTTTGGGGCTTCTACTTCTTATAAAGACACCACTCCTGTTGGATTATAGTCCCACTCTTACAATTTTATTTAACCTTAATTACTTCTTTATTTTTTGAAGATTTTATTCACTTATTTGAGAGAGAGGGAGAGAAAGAGCCAGAGCATGAGTTGGGGGGAAGAACGGAGGGAGAGGGATAAGCAGACTCCCCACTCATTGGCAGAGAACCTGACTTGGGACTATCCCAGGATCCTGTGCTCATGTCCTGAACCAAAGTCAGAAGCTTAACCAACTAAGCCATCCAGGTGCCCCAAGATTGGACATTTTAATACCAGAAAATCATAATTATAGAAATAGGACTTATTCCTATAGTCAACATGAAAATGACTGAAAAGAAAGCTGTAAGATATGTCCTAAACATAAAGCAACTGGAAAGAGAAATTTGATAATATATACTTGAAAGCAGTGACTGGAGAGAAAGAGAATGAGTTTCTTTCCATTTGAAACAGGTCAAGGTCTGATTGCACAATAAACAGATTTGTTATATTATGAAAAATAAAAATCCCTTGTCCTCCAAGTATATTTTTCCTACTTCATTATTTGCCGTTATTTATTTATTTAAAAGATTTTATTTATTTATTTGACAGAGATTGAGATCACAAATAGGCAGAGAGGCAGGCAGAGAGAGGAGGAAGAAGGCTCCCTGCTGAGCAGAGAGCCTGATGTGGGGCTCAATTCCAGGACCCTGGGATCATGACCTGAGCTGAAGGAAGAGGCTTACCCCACTGAGCCACCCAGGTGCCCTGCCTTTATTTATTTTTTAAAAATTTATTTATTGGAGAGGGTGGTGGACAGAGGGAGAGAATCTCAAGTCAACTCCCTGCTGAGTCCAGAGCCTGATGCAGGGTTCAATCCCAGAACCCCAAGGTCATGACCTGAGCTGAAATCAAGAGTCTGATGCTCAGCTGACTGAGCAACCCAGGTGCCCCTGCCTTTATTTTTTTTAACCTTGACATTTTTGTCCTTCATTGGTTTTATTATCACATTTGCTTTCATTGTGAGGGTTTTTCTTTTTAATTGCAGTACATATATGTATATATTACTTTGAAAATGATATAATTATTTATTATGCTCTATATCACTTTATCTATTTATACTTATTGATATAAAAATAAGAGTGAAATACAATATTGGAGTACCCCTGGATTATTCAATCTCAAAGACAACTCTTGAAGTATATACAATGATGAACTTTCTGAAATCCTTATTATGTTCTCACATATTATGTTTTTGTCTTGAAAAGGAATGGAATTCTAAGTTCAGAATAATGTGCTCTTATAATTTTGGAGTTATTTTATTATGTTCTGGAGTCTAATATTTCTGATGAAAAATCTGATGCTAGTTCAATTATTATTCTTTTATAGGAAAGCAGATTGTCCCTGGAAGCTAACCTTATTTTTGATGTTCTGAAATGCCTTATTGACATATGGTTCCTTTTACCACTTTGGTTTGCTCAGTACTAGGTGTGTCCTATCAGTCTGAGAGCTTACGCTGAGCTTTTTTTTTTTTGTATGCCTGTTTTTTTTTTTTTTTTAATTTTTAATTTTTTTACTTAACATATAATGTATTATTAGCCTCAGGGGTAGAGGTCTGTGAATCGCCAGGTTTACACACTTCACAGCACTCACAATAGCACATACCTTCCCCAATGTCCATACCCAATCACCCTCTCCCTTCCCCCCTACCCCTGGCAACCCTCAGTTTGTTTTGCGAGATTAAGAGTCTCTTATGGTTTGTCTCCCTTCTTTTTGTTTTTGTTTTCAAAGATTTTTATTTATTTATGAGAGAGAAAGAGCATGAGCAGAGGAGAGGGGCAGAGGGAGAGAGAGAAGCAAACTCCCTACTGTGCATGGAGCCCAATTTGGGGCTTGATCCCAGAACCTTGAGATTATGACCTGAGCCAATGGCAGTTGCTTAAACAGCTGAGCCACCCAAGTGCCCCTATACTGATCTTTAGTTTCCTGAAATTTTTCTTCAATTATATATTTGGTATTTTTCTGCCTTTCCTCCATTTGTTGCTGTTTCTGGAATTCTAGTTAGTCATATGATGGACCTATTGAATTAATCCATATTTTTTCAATTTTTCCATGTTTTTGTCTGAATGCTCTAAGTTCTGGAGAATTTCAATTAAATCATTTCATTATTCTATTAAATATTTTATCAATCAGATGTTTATTTTCAAGTCTTTCATTATTCTCAGAATGTTCCTCTTTCAGAGTATGCTGTACTCTTATACATTATTTTCTCGACTACCTCTTAGGAAGCTTAATATTATTAATTTATTATGAGTTCATTTTGCTTCCTAAGCTGACTCTGAGTCTTCCTAGTTGTTTTCCTTGGCTGATCATTCATGCTGTTGATTTTCTTCTTATCTCTGACAGTTTTTGATTCTTCATTCATTCTTAAGAATGGGATTCTAAATAGATGTGAAGAGAGACAATATTGGGAGGGGAATCTGGAAGAATTCAAGTGCTTTGGTTTCCTAAAGAGTTTTTAAATTTTGTGTCTAGCGCTTTTCTTATTTCTACCCTCTACTGTGCCAGACAACTCTAACCCTAGGGTTTCCCTGGGAGTATGTTTGGCGGATCAATTCTCTCTGAAGCTTTAGTCACCTGCAAATTCTAAGGAGCTGAACTTCTTCTTCTTTTTTTTTTTTTTTAAAGATTTTTAAAATTTATTTATTTCAGAGAGAGAGAACATGAGCAGGGCAAGGAGCATATTGAGAAGCAGACTCTCTGCTGAGCAAGGAGCCCGATGTGGGACTCCATTCCAGGATCCTGGCATCATGACCTGAGTAGAAGGCAGACACTTCACTGACTGAGCCACCCAGGCGCCCCAAGCTGCTGACATTTTGAGATGTGGCATTTGTGAACAGGCTTCCATGTCTTTTTGATCTTTCAGGTATTTTTTGAAATACATTCTCTGTATTTGGTAGCTTTCCAGATCACTTTAGTATTAGAAATTATTTCTCGGGCGCCTGGGTGGCTCAGTGGGTTGGGCCTCTGCCTTCAACTCAGGTCCTGATTCCAGGGTCCTGGGATCGAGCCCCACATCAGGCTCTCTGCTCAGCGGGGAGCCTGCTTCCCTTCCTCTCTCTGCCTGCCTCTCTGCCTACTTGTGATCTCTGTCAAATAAATAAATAAAAATCTTTGAAAAAAAAAGAAATTATTTCTTAACTATAGTTTTATTAAGGATTCAGGAGGAAGACTAAACAAATACTACTGCTACTATCTCCTTAAACCACAAGTTCTAACTACTTTTGGTTCTGGCTCTGGATTTACTATTCTGAGGACAATAGTAGCAAATACATTTTAATATCCAATATAGCATTTTTTGCATTACTATTGTTTTTCACCCTTTTTTAACTTATTATATGCAATTATTCTTGAGATGATTGTTAGAACCATTTTTATAACATTCAAGAAAAAAATGGGGGTGCCTTGGTACTCAAGTCTGTTAAGCATCTGCCTTTGGCTCAGGTCATTATCTCAAGACTGTTGGGATCAAGCCTCTTGCTGGGCTCCCTGCCCAGAGTCTGCTTCTCCCTTTACCTCTGCCCCCACTCCTCCCGCTTGTATAGGCACACTTGCTCTCTCAAATAAATAAAAATTAAAAAAAATTTTTTTAAATGAATTTTCATTTTGATTATATTAAATTTGTAGATAAATTTAGGTATAATCAACATTTTTATAATACTGAAACCTCCCATCTAGGAGAATAGCTTGTCAATTTATTCATATCTCCCATCCTTTAGTAAAATGTTGTGATTTTCTCCCTATTGATCCTACAGATTTCCTTTTAAGTTTACTTGTAGGAATTTCACATTGCTGTTATTATCTGAGCTTGTAATTCCTTGTTGATTTTGCAAATTGTTCTGAAAATCAGCTACTTTACTGAATTCTTTTTCTTAAGATTTTATTTACCTGACAGAGAGAGAGAGAGAGAGATCACAAGTAGGCAGAGCACCAGGCAGAGGGAGAGGGGGAAGCATTTCTTTTTCAAGCCTTCCTGTAGCAGGGAGTGAACACTAATTTTCACCACTATGCAGAAGTGATATATAAACTTTACTGTCATTCCCTTAGCAGGATATCCTGCTGAAAAGATTTTAACATTTAAACATTTAAAAACCTATTTTCCCAGGGCACCTGGGTGGCTCAGTCGTTGGGCATTTGCCTTCAGCTAGGGTCATGATCCCGGCGTCCTGTCCTATCGGGATCCCTGCTGGATGGGAAGCCGGCTTTCCCTCTCCCACTCCCCCTGCTCATGTTCCTGCTTTCTCTGTCTCTCTCTCTCTCACTGTCAAATAAGTAAATAAAATCTTTTTTTAAAAATCTATTTTCCCAAATTATTTGCCCACAAAACCCACTCTTCATGAAATGACCATAAACATTCCTTAAAATTCTAGTGTCAGAGGTACCAGGTTTAAGAAACACTAACATTTTTTTCTTTTTCTTTTTTTTAAGATTTTATTTATTTGACAGAGATGACAAGCAGGTAGTGAGAGAGGAAGGGAAGCAGTCTCCCTGCTGAGCAGAGAGCCTGATGCGGGGCTCGATGTGGGGCTCGATGTGGGGCTCGATGCGGGGCTCGATTGGGGGGCTGGATCCAAGGACCCTGGGATCATGACCTGAGCTGAAGGCAGAGGCTTTAACCCACTGAGCCACCCAGGCGCCCCTTTTTCTTCTTTTTTTAAAGGGGGGTTCATTCCTTCCTTCCTTCGACAGAGACAGACAGACATGGAGAGAGCACAAGAGGCGGGAACAGCACAGAGGGAGAAGCAGGCTCTCTGCCAAGCATGGAGTCTGATGCCTGGCTGGATCCCAGGATCCTGGGATCATGGCCTGAGCCCAAGGCCGACTCTTAACTGACAGAGCCGCCCAGGAGCCCCAACACTAGCATTTTTCAAATATGCTGTTCAAGTTAAAAATGTACCTTCTACATCTGGTTTATTATATACATTTTATTAGAAATGGACTTCGAATATTTACAGCCCTTTTTCAGGTACTGAACACTTATCTCCTTAACCTAGAATTATGATTAATTAATATAGATTTGTATTTCAAAATATCTTTGCATTAAAAAATAAACTCTATTTGGTTACAGTAAAATGCTCCTTTAAGATAATACCAAATTGACTTTGCCAACATCTAAAATGTTTGCACATATGTTCACTAATGAACATCAAATATGAGCCAGGCACATAGAATGGTGGACAACATACACACTCTCCTCATAGAACATACAGTGATTTTAAATACTTTTAATGTTTTTTGCGCTAGCTTCATATTAGCTAGAATATTTAAGTTCTCCATCATGCTTTGAGTTTAAAGCGTAAGAATTAGCTCCTCAGGAATTTTTATGAATTCGAAGTTTTTTTCTTTTAGTAATCTCTACAGCCAACATGGGGCTTGAACCCCGGATCCCAAATCAAGAGCTGTCTGCTCCTTACAAATTTTTAACTCACCCATAACTGAGTGGGCTGGATGCCTTCTTATTTTATGGCATGGAATTCTGGCATCACACTATCATTCAGTCCTATCTATAGTTATCAACCTAATTCAATTTTCTTTTTTCAGTCATCTGTTTTCCTTAGAAAGTGACTATACGGGGCACCTGGGTGGCTCAGTGGGTTAAAGCCTCTGCCTTCGGCTCAGGTCATGTTCCTGGGGTCCTGGGATCCAGCCCCACATCTGGCTCTCCGCTCAGCAGGGAGCCTGCTCCCCCCACCCCTGCTTGTGGTCTCTGTCTGTCAAATAAATAAATAAAATCTTTTAAAAAGTGACTATACCATTTTGATATTAATATTTATTGGCAGCATGAAGTTATATGAGGTATTTTAATAATTTGTAAAGCTCCCTTTTATTATTACGTTTTTGGGGGTAATTTTTAAAAAGTAAGTTTTAAAAAAGTTAAAAAAAATTTTTTTAAAGTAATTTTAAAAAGTTCAAGACCCAGTGTGGGTCTTGAACTCACAACCCAGAGATCAAGAGTTGCCTGCTCTACAGACTGACCCAGCCAGGCATCCCAACCTCCCAACCTCCCTTTTAAACTACCAAAAACCTTATTAGCAGCAATATTCCCCTTTTTTTTGGACTCAAAGTTTATCTTAAAAAGTACTTTAAAAAGGGGGCGCCTGGGTGGCTCAGTGGGTTAAGCCACTGCCTTTGGCTCAGGTCATGATCTCAGGGTCCTGGGATCGAGTCCTGTATCGGGCTCTCTGCTCAGCAAGGAGCCTGCTTCCCTCTATTTCTCTCTCTGCCTGCCTCTCTGTCTACTTGTGATCTCTCTCTGTCAAATAAATAAGTAAAATCTTAAAAAAAAAAATCTTTAAAAAAGTACTTTAAAAGGGACGTTTCCTAATTTTGTTTTTTGGGGGCTATCCTTGAACTTTTTCTTAGCTCATCCTTCTAGGCCTAACTTACAGGCCAAATCATTTTCTTCTGTCCTACTGTGTTCTTTCCCTTCTTTAAACGTGTGTGTATTTGTGTGTGTGTATACATCTCCCTTATACATATACCATAGGGTTTCTTGATCTTCCCCCTTCCCCTGCCTGACCCCCACATTCAGGCTATTTTATTCCTTTAAAAGGTTTACGGCTTAGTTCAGTGCTTTGTGGGTTTTCACCACAAGATTCCATTCAATGCAACAAATACTTATTGAGCACCTATGCATCAGGCATTGTATTGAAGGAGCAGGAGGCTGGCTGAGGACAAAGCAAAAGCTGGCGCCTTGCACCCCCCCTTCACCCGCTCCCCTCCATATGTGTAGCATTCCTCAGGCACCCCTGACTGCCATAAAACGATAAATAGTTAACTTGCAGAGATCACAGTCCTGCAAGGTAGGAGTTTCCCTTGGTTTGCAAATGTCCTTGAGATTTACAAAGAAGTTACCCTATCAATAGCCCTAATGTCACCCTCCCCTCCATGAAAAAACGGAAGGAGGCAGAGGTAGAAGGAAAAGTAAATAAAGTTAAATTTCTTCTAAACCTAAATCTCATTAACAAGGATGCTTGATAGCAGGAATGTAACATTCCACCAGGAGACTCCCAATTGTCTTTACTTGATAAGTAACCAGGACTTCAATATCCTGGTAGTGCTTTTTTCGCATGCGTGGGCTAACCGGCTAGTTCTGCTTCTGTAAGATTGCTTTGTCTGCTTTCCAGCGGGACCCCTGACCCAATCCACTGACGCCAAGTATGCCTGTTCAAACTATCAATCAATCAGCTCAGCCCCACCCGAAACTTGTTTGTACCTGTCTATAAAAACCCTGCACCAACCCAGCTCTGGACCTCTCTGCGTTATCGGCAACGAGCGCCGCAGAGGTCCCGAACCTGCAATAAGCGACCCTTGCTGATTGGCTTTGACTCACGTCTCTGGTGGTCTTTTAAGGTGGGGGTAATACTCAATTGGCATTTCAGTATTAGGCACTAAGAACAGCGTATCCTGCACCTCAAGAAAACTGATTACCCAAATGAGCTTCAAGAACTTAGTCTGCAACTTCAGATAACATAATGTGCACAAGCAGCTTATAACACTGGAAAATAAAGACGTAAGAGAACAAACTCATTCGAACAGGAAGAGGGGAGCTAAGGGACAGTTAAGTACCACTTCACTGTAATAGCCTCATAATCCAACCCCCGAATGATACAAATGTAATCCATAGCACCTGCCTTGGAATCACTTGGATAGTTTGTAAGGAAAAAAAGAAGCGGGAGAAGGATACGTTTTAAACAAACTCCCCATGTACTCAGACCATCCAAGATTATAGAATAGAGCGAAGCCAAATTTGTTAGACCTCATTCCCCAGCTATTCCCTCCTCCTAGCTGAGGAGGCTAACCCCGCGGCCATGCCTCTTCCCCTTTCTTCCTCTTGGAGCTGTAAGTTTTGTCCCCGGTCTCCCATCACAAGTTACAAGACTCCCCTAGCCTGCGGCGAGGTCCAACCACCCACTGGCCCAACGCACCACGCAAATACCAAAACCCCAGCTCCGCAAAGGATTCGGGGAAACCGCAACAGGCCAATCCAAAGGGCGGGGGGAGGGGCCGCAGGAGGCGAGGGAAGGGCCGTTTGCTTGATTGACGCGAAATATGCCTAATGAGAGCAGAGGAATCGTGACGCTTCCGCCTTAATGGGCAGGACGTCAGCAATGTCAACCAATCCGGCTCAGAAGTGTCTACCTTGTGGGAGGTCCTTGAGGCCGCTGAGGTCGTGGTTGTCTGTTGAACGGCTTGTGGAAGTTGTGCTGCCTTGGGTAGGGCGTTAAAATCGTTCTTGAGAGGAACGTCTCTGTCCGAAGAGAAAATGAGTTTAGCTCTGAGGTCGGTAATGAGGAGGCCGCAATGCTCTCCACACCCCGCAGCGGGCCCCAGGGCGGGTGTGTGTGGAAGGGAGGTAGTTGGGGCCGAGGCGAGAAAGGGGGTGCAGGTTGGGACATGGGAGAGGAGCCTCCGCCAACCTTCCCGGGCCCGGACCCCTCACCCTGGGGGCCCTGGTGTCTCGCAGGTGATGAGTCCCGTGCATTTTTGTTGAGCTAGTTAACGTCTATCAGCGCTTTGGCCTTTGCACCATCAAGAGGGTGGGTGGTTCCAGTTGAGGGAGAGAGTGAAATATCGCGATGTTTCTTCTGCGAGAAATCAGGCCGGGGAGGCTCCGTCCTTCGGTTCAGCTCCGCCTTCTTGGTCTGCGGCCCCACCTCAGCTGCGGCGATGCCGGCCTGAAACTCTAAATTTTGGCCATAACATAAAACCGTTCCTTGCTCTTATCTTGGGTCTCTGTTTGAAGGTATAACTGGAGACACACTTAAGTGACTTTAACTGGCAATCTCTCTCTTGGGGTTTTCAATTTTTTTGAGTTTCTTTACCTTTCATTCTCTTCCAACCTCTAACCCCCTTGTCTGTTGCCCCCAGCGCCATGTAGACGTTTTACCTTAAAAACAGGTAGTTACGCGTCTCTAAATAGGTGCCTCGTTCGTCTGAGAGGTTATGGTGGTAGCCTTGCCTGGAAGCAGTGGTAGGTCTGTGGTGGACTTGGCAGTCCAGAGAAAATGACCCCGGGAATGACCACGCTTGTGTGAAGTCCGGTCTCTTGTGAGAAAAGGTTTTCCTCAGCTTTAGGATACCTCTTCTGATCACGTTCTACTCATCTCTTGCCTTTTGTTGTAGATTTTTAGAGAGCAAAACAAGTAAATAGATAACACGTTTGATTAAATTCAACCAAGTTTTACATTTTAAAGTTTTTTGATACTGTTTGGTTTCAAAACGTGTTCTCATATGGATGTTGCAGCCGCATTTGAAATTTTGAAACACTACGATCAGTATAAGACATTTCTGGCTTTTTATTTTTATTTTAGAAAAATCTTTTTTTTTTTTTTTAAGATTTTATTTATTTATTTGAGAGAGAGAGAGTGAGAGAGCATGAATGAGGAGGTCAGAGGGAGAAGCAGACTCCCCGTGGAGCTGGGAGCCCGATGTGGGACTCCATCCCAGAACTCCAGGATCATGACCGGAGCTGAAGGCAGTCGTCCAACCAACTGAGCCACCCAGGCGTCCTCTATTTTTTTATTTTTAATTTTAATTTATTTTCCTAAAGATTTTATTTATTTTATTTGACAGATTGAGATCACAAGTAGGCAGAGAGGCAGGGAGAGAGAGAGAGGAGGAAGCCGGCTCCCTTGTGGCGCAGAGAGCCCTTCGTGGGGCAATCCCAGGACCCTGGGATCAGGACCCCAGACGAAGGTAGAGGCTTTAACCCACTGAGCCAGCCACCCAGGCGCCCCGTTTCTGGCTTTTTAAATAAAATTCCCTTTAAAAAATATATTCCAGGGTTTATGAGAAACTAAGTCTAAATTTACAAGTGAGATTTATAAAACCATTAACTCTTCACTTTATATTATAGAAAATTAGCCCAAATATACTTTTCTTTTTGGCATTTGATTTTCATGGTATATTTAGACTTGGTTGATTTGTTAGTATCAGTGGAAGAAATTGTAAATAAAGACCATTAAAAATGTGTAATCTAAATCACTTAACCTGCAATGCCAAAAAACTTTGTAAATTGTTAAATTATATGCCCTTTTGGTAGTAATTTTGATAACTTACAAATGCTCTCAAAAATAAAGCAAATATATAGTGATCATCAATTATGAATTTTCCTTTTTTTTTTTTTTTTAACACTATGTGTTAGAGTAATGTGAATAGTAAATATGAGTGTTTTGGTTTTTTGTTGGGATTTTTGTCATGAAAGTAATGTTTTTTATTCACAGTTCTTATTTCTTCCACGTTAATATCATTGAGAATAAGTATGAAGCCAGAAGGAGAGAAAGTTAGGTCCTCATTTCTTATAATAACCTGTAACACTTCAGTTTTAGAAGTGAAATTTATAGCAGCTAGACTGTGGGGTAATCAAGGCTTTGACTCATGTAAGGAAAATTTCTTCATTTTTCTCCCAAATACTTCCTTTGTAGAAATTTAAAAAATTATTCATTGGTTAATTTTTTTGTTGTGTTTTGGAATCTTATTTTAATCATTTAGATGCATAGGAGAATTGGATTAAAGTAGACTGAATAGATTTTTTTCTTTTCATAGAAATGAGCTAGTAGTAGACAAAACAAAGAGGAAAAAAAGAAGAGAACTCTCTGAAGAACAGAAACAAGAAATTAAAGATGCTTTTGAACTGTTTGACACAGACAAAGATGAAGCAATAGATTATCATGAATTAAAGGTAATAGTATGTACTTCAAAATGTATATTTTTCTGTTAAAATGATTTGCATTTTGGACTAAAGTATTTAAAATGGTTGTGGACATATGAAACCATTTTAGATGTCCACAGTTAAATGCTGTAATAAAATTAGAGTAAAATAAAAAAAATTAAAATTAAAAAATTAAAATTTAATATTTAGTATAATAAAATCCTAACATCTTTTTAGACTTTTCACATTGTAAAGTAAATAGTATTTTAAATATAAAAATACACTACTATGGAGGGCCTTATTTTTCATTCACATAATAAAAATAATTCATACCATAGGATTTAAATAGTTCTCACTTTTTGTGTGTGTGTGTAACTCATTCTTTTCTCACATTGTGTTATTTGTCTTTTAATTTGAACATGTTAATAATACATTCTTTACATACTTTCTCTGCTGCAAACAGTATAAGTGATGTCTGATGTTGACACATGCTAATAGGGGAGAATGTCAACCTTAGGGCCTAGAATAATTTATAAAGATGCAAGAGTTTGTTTAGCGTAGTACAGATTTCACACTCAGCATGAGAAAGGCAACATTTTGATAGCTCTTTAGCTCTCTTTTTCCACAGGTTTTTTTTTTTTTTTTCCAGTATCCTAGCTTTGATCAATTCTTTTATAATGTCTCTTCCATTTGTTAGCTATTGTTAATATCTTGGTTTGGGATCTTATTTCATACCAGGATCTTCCTAAATGGTTCCTCCATTTCTCATTCACTCTGTAAACTGCCATTAGGTTAATCTTTCTAAGATTATTTCCTCATATTGTTCATTGTTCGTAAACCTTTAGTGGCTCCTCATTGTACACTGCATAAAGTTCAGATACCTTTGGTTTTTATTGACTGCTCCCCTCACTTTTACTACTGTCTACTTTTCTCACTTGCTAATCGCTTATTTACACCTGAGCTCTTCCTGTTCAGGTAAGGTAAGCTGCTTTATTCACTGTCCTCAAGTCAGTGTCTGTTTTATAGCCAGTTTTTCAGTGCTCTTCTACTTTATTTCATCCATTCATCAGAGAACAAATGACCTTTCCAAGTAAGACTTCTTTAATCAGTATCATGTCTCTCCTTTCTCGTTAATAGTAACAAGATCTACTCTTTCTTTAAACTCAGGGGCCTGGACTATTTATACTGAATAACTAATCATGTAGAATCTCAGGATAACTCTTATTTTAATTTTTTTGTCTCTTCTTGTATAAATTTTTAATACTTATGCTATGCCTTTTTTTCATTTTGGTTGTTAATCATTTGAGAATAAATAACTTGTTAAAATGATCTGTATAGTAAGTCAGTCCATTGTATAGTATATTTTATAAACATTTGGCTTGTCCTATAAAAAAAGGATATATAAATGAAAAAAATTTGTTTATCTTCAGTAATGGAGAAAAACTATCACTTTGATTTTTTTAGAGACCTAAAACTTGCAAAAGAATTAAATGTTTTATTAATGTGCTGACATCCCTAAGTTGTAAAAACTTACTTAAGAATTGGAAGTCACTTGTTTCGAAAGAGTGCTTTATAATTTTGCTTTTCCCTTTTTTTCCAAAAGGTGGCAATGAGAGCCTTGGGGTTTGATGTAAAAAAAGCTGATGTACTGAAGATTCTTAAAGATTATGACAGAGAAGCCACAGGGAAAATCACCTTTGAAGATTTTAATGAAGTTGGTGTGTATTTTAATAGTCTTTGTAATTAGCACTTGTTAGGAAATTATCCATTAATATTAGTATTTTTTTGATTTTCTGGGTTATGGAATTTTGTTATTGAACATTGCTATATAATATAGTTATTGTATGGGGGTTTGGGAGCACTCTTCTTACTTTAAAGAAGAAAAAATAAGATTAACAGTTTCATTATGGTAGTTACCATTTTGTCTTTTATCCTGAAGATTCTAATCAAGGAACTATTGTATAGTTTTTTGTAGAAAGAAATCTTCCTAAGTAATGTGTGTTTATATTATGTGATAAAACTAAAAGTGTGATCAAAAATTATTTTCTAAGAGTAAAACAGAAAATTCAGTATCCTTTTGTTTGGAAAATATTTCCCAAGACCATTCTGGTTTGTGATTTTTGTTGGCAGAGTGGGAGAAGAGAAAAGCTTTAGCATTTGGTATCTTTGACTGTAGGTGAAGTGCATGCCATCAGGTTGACAAAGCTTACAAGGGGCTACATATTCTGTATGACTTGATCTTAGTGAATAAAGTCATCTGTTTAAAGTTGAGGGCAGAGGGGTTATAGTAAAGGAGGCATTTGGCAAACTCAAGCAGGAGAAAACATTTTAGAACAACTAAGTAAGCATACTGTGCCGTGAGTTTAATATGATTGAATTTTCATATAGTTGATTTTAGTGAAATAGTTAAAGCATATATCAGGCTTTTTTAGAATAGAAGATTCTGGAAGGCAAAGACTTTGCTATTATGATTTAAATATAGTCCTTAGAATATTATACATGGAATGTACATATATTCAGGGTTTTTAAAATTAAATTTTCTAAAGCAGTAATACAACTTTATATAGGTCATGATATAAGCATATCATAGAGTTATATTTAGATATTTTAAAAGTGTAGGAACAAATCCAGTTACACATACAAAACTTTGTGTAAATATTCAGAAAGAAGTAATATAGAAAGCAAAAAGAAATGGCAGTTTGGAAAAGAGATTCATATCATCAAATAATCTGAAAATTCAAAATCAAGGTGAGGAAGAAGGAAGTTAAAGGATAAATCTAAAAGAGAAAGTATGACACAGAAGATCCCCACCTTGTCAACTAGGAATAACTGTTCAGAAAGGCAGCTAATCCCTTTGGGGAGTATATTATGTTGTTTTCTTCTAATCTGTAGATTTATTTACGTGAGCAGAGGGAGGGAGCCATCTTTTTTTTTTTTTTTAAAGATTTTATTTATTTATTTGCCAGAGAGAGAGAGAGAGGGGGAGAGAGAGAGCACGAGCAGGCGAGCACACAGGCAGAGAGAGTGGCAGCAGAGGCAGAGAGAGAAGCAGGCTCCCTGCCGAGCAAGGAGCCCGATGTGGGACTCGATCCCAGGACACTGAGATCATGACCTGAGCCGAAGGCAGCTGCTTAACCAACTGAGCCACCCAGGTGTCGGGAGGGAGCCATCTTTATCCCGTTAGGTTTTCAGTATTGAAACTCTTCTATAGTTTATGATCTTAGTCCAAGTTCTTACTTAGATTGTTGATTTATAGAAATGGGTATTAGGATATAGTGGCAATGATACTGTTAGGAAAGAGCTACAATTTAGGCACATTTGGTACAATGTAGTGGTTTAGCATGGACATTTTGGAAGCAGATTTCCTGGGTTCATATCTTGGTTTTGCCACTTACTAGCTGTTTAACTTGGTCATTTTAGTTGTCTGTGTCTCATTTGCAGCTATAAAATGGGGATAGTTATACTATCTGGTGGGTTCTTGGGAGGAGTAAATAAGTTAATAAGTAACGTGCTTATTAGAAAGGGGCCTAGTTATAGAAAGTACTATTAGGTATTTGTTACTACTACTTTTAAAAATTGTCTTTGTTTCACTTTTAGTGCCTAGTAATGATTGTGTATACATCACTGGAGCATAAAAAGTATGGTACTCATGTATTTATCTTTTTCTGATTATTTTCTTTTCATAGTTGTGGGCTATTTTAGGCATTATATCATCATTAATAATTTTATTCAACACATTTCATCTTAAGTAAAATACAGTTTTTTTTTTAATTTTTTAAAGATTTTATTTATTTATTTGACAGATAGAGATTACAAGTAGGCAGAGGGGCAGGCAGAGAGAGAGGAGGAAGCAGGCTCCCTGCTGAGCAGAGAGCTGGATGTGGGGCTCTATCCCAGGACCCTGGGATCATGACCTGAGCCAAAGGCAGAGGCTTTAACCCACTGAGCCACTCAGGTGCCCCTAAAATACAGTTTTTGAAATTGTGATTTTAGGGTGCCTGGGTGGCTCAGTTGGTTAAGCAACTACCTTCAACTCAGCTCATGATTCTGGAGTCCTGGGATCCAGTCCCATATCAGGCTCTCCGCTCAGCAGGGGGTCTGCTTCTCCCTCTGATGTTCCTCCTCTCATGTTTGCTCTCTCTTTCTCAAATAAATAATTAAATCTTAAAAAAAAAAAAAGGAAAAAAGAAAAAAAAGAAATTGCGATTTTATTTGCAGTTAAAGTCAGAGTCCCATGCCATATTCACCTTTTTTTTTTTTAATATTTTATTTATTTATTTGACAGAGAGAGATCACGAGTAGACAGAGAGGCAGGCAGAGAGAGAGAGAGAGAGAGAGAAGCAGGCTCCCCGCTGAGCAGAGAGCCTGATGCAGGGCTCGATCCCAGGTCCCTGAGATCATGACCTGGGCTGAAGGCAGAGGCTTAAACCCCTGAGCCACCCTGGCGCCCCCCATTTTCACCTTTTCCTGATCCTCTATCTTTTCTGTATTATAAACAGAGCACTGGTACTGGAATCTTTCCAGAATAGATGACAGTGACTAAACTGTGCTCTGACTTTCAAAGATAGAACTTTTGACCAGCTTAGCACATATTTTAGCTATCCTCATACTGCCTATTAAAAATCTGAGTAGTCAAATAAAAATTTATTACTGTTTAGAAATACACAGTCAAGAACTATGTATTCTCTCCATTTGTTAATTATTTTTCAATAATAACAGCACAGGTGAATGTGTATTTTATCCTTTGGAATAAATAACTCCAAACCAAAGCATTTGAGTCTTAGTTTTCTGTATTGTCTGTTACTTTTGAAGGATATTGTTCTACAGATGTTTCTAGATGAAGTCTAACACTGAATCAGAATTTTCCCAATGTTAGAAAAAAATACTAAAGTATGTTTCATGTAAGTTAAGAATCTAGGCTGCTTGGGGTTAGTGAGTAGTATCAAAGGTGTTTTAGGAATTGCTCCTTTAAAGTAAGACCAAGATAAGTCAGGTGTTTGTACTCATTTTTGGGGGGACACAAACTAATTATTCCATTGCCTATTTAGAATAGAAAATTGCATTACTGTCTTTGCTTTGCTTATTTAACAAACATTTGCTGAATTTTTTGGCATTAGGTACTTTACTGGGTTGAGGGAGGGGAATTAAAAGTTACTAAAAGGTTCTTTCAAGGAGCTTACCATTTAAATGTAGGTAATAACAAGCTGTAGTGTTCTGTGGTAAGTTATAATTTTGTTTAGAGCAGGAGTTGTCCAACTACAGCCCTTAGGCCAAATTCAGCTGTTGTTTCCACACTACCTCATCTTTTATGCTGCTTTTGTGCTGTCATGGCAGAGTAAGTAGTTCAGTCAGAGATCTTATACTTTCCTCAAAGTCAAAAATATTTACTATCTGGCACTTAACAAAAACAAAGAGAATTGTCAATTCCAGGTCTAGAGCAATTGAAGAAGACTTTGCAGAGGCGAGTTTTAATTTAGACCTTTGAGGATGTGAATAGAATTTCATCCTAAGGAGAAGACTGTAGGAACGAGTAGCAAAAGACATTGCAGGCAGAGAAAATAGCATCAACAAAGAGTGGAATGGTAGAAGTATAGTATGGGAAACTTCCGGTAGTCTCCTGTTGTCGAGGTTAGGGAAATGGAAGGATAGAATTGGGCCAAATAAGTAAAGTCTTGTTGCATCATGTGTAATGCTTGGACTTAAGTCAGCAGATGATCATTTTCAGTTTCTGAGGAAGAGAAGATGATGTGTTTTAGAAAGGTAACTCGGTTAAGAGTTTTAAAGATGGGTTGGAGGGAAGAGAGACTGCAGACAGGAAAATAACATACTTATATTATGCTGAGGGTGTAAGAATGAAAAGAAACATATTTAAGAGTAAAAAATGTGTCCTCATAATCACAGGTTAGGTTTATGGGATTCAAAATATTCAGACTTCAAATATGGGAGATTATCTGTGAATGGTGCTATTCTCTATTTTGAGGTGGGGCATCACCAGTTTTCTTGGTGATAGTAGGAGGAGTTTGGGTTCTAAAATGTTGAGTTTAAAGTAACTTGTATACTTTATAAAGACCCCCAAAAGACAATGAGAAATATAGTTGAAAGTGTTTTTCCAGCAGTACTTTTAATGATTTTTGATAAATTTTAATGTGTTTTTTTTAAATGTGCTGTGTTCTTAATGAGTTTTTTTTAAAGGTTTGTTTGTTTGTTTTGACACAGAGAGAGTACAAATAGGCAGAGAGGCAGGCAGAGGGAGAGGGAGAAGCAAGCAGGTTCTCCACTGAGCAGAGAGCCCGATGTGGGGCTCGATCCCAGAACCCTGGGATCATGATCTGAGCTGAAGGCAGCCACTTAACCAACTGAGCCACCCAGGTGCCCCTTTACTGAGTTTTATAATGTATAAGGTCTAACCATTTTGAGGAAATCTATTTCTGGTAGTATAATTTTTTGAAAGTAGATTTCATGGGCAGAAATTTGTGAATTAGATTGAACCCACCTTAATTGTATGTTAGTTGACTTATTTTCATTGGAAAAAAAGTGTATTTCTTATAATTAAATTCTACTTGGTGGAATAGGAATAGAACATGAAGGCATAGAAGAGAGTTACTATAAAGTTATTATGTTTTAGTTGTCCAGAATGGTAGGTATTTATAATTCCCAAGAAAAGTTGTATTCTAAGGCAAAGTATTGATAAAAGATTATATATACACATAAGTCTGAAGTAACTAACACAATTAAAGCACTAGTGGGATAAGAATTTATACATCTTGGAGCCCCATCTGTTCCCCACATCACCCT
Source organism: Mustela putorius furo (assembly GCF_011764305.1). Classification (NCBI taxonomy): domain Eukaryota; kingdom Metazoa; phylum Chordata; class Mammalia; order Carnivora; family Mustelidae; genus Mustela; species Mustela putorius. The sequence goes on from NW_025422471.1 coordinate 13,268,041, forward strand.
GTTGCTTCTTTAAGTACATTAATACTTTCAGCAAGCTGCTTTTTTGGTTCACCTGTCATGTAAATTATTTAATTGGTGAAGAAAATTTCTTAACACTTTTTTTTTCCTTGTCCTGCTTTTTTGTTGGGACTAAATTCAAAATAAGTTGAGTATGAGCCATAGAGTTAAGCATGGTATTTTATTTTGGTGTTATGGCTGTATATATGCCAACTCCTTTTTGATTGAATATTTATGAGCTTTGGTGATTTGCATACTTCTAGTAACATAGTTCAATTAGTTACTTGAAAGACTTTTTAGGTACAATTAATGGATAATAGAAAACTACTAAATATGTAGGTGGATGATTGAACGTAGATGCTTATCCTAAAAGCTTACTCAAACCAAACATGATGACATTGCAGCAAAACAATAATAATTTTTTGTGGGCTTGAATTTTTTTTTTTTTTGGTGCATTAAACATTCTAGTACTTCCCATCTACAAACATTTGCGCAAGTTTTTAATGATTCTGTAAAGCTCACCAGGACTGAGTTATTTTTAATGGCACAGTGAAAGTCATAAATAATTTTTGTTGTAGTGGTAGACTAGCATGTGGAATTACTTCAAAGATGTTTACTTAGATATTTTCAGAATTTGATCTAGTAACTTAAAAACATTTATACCTCAGATTTTTACTTTAATTGTATTATTGTGGCTATTGAATAAAGACTGCAAATGTTGAAAATACTGTTTATTATTACGTTTAGCCTATTAAAATGTATTATTACTATTGAGGTCTGGTATTTATCACTTTTAATTTTAGTTGTCTGAGAATTATTATCTTGCTGAACAAAATGGGCATGACTTTAGAGGGATCTTTCAGACCTTTCCTTTTTCTTTTTGGGGGTGGGGTGGTATGGAAGCTTAACTATAATCATTTTCAATCCTTTTGGTAACCGCTTTTCATTTTTGGAAAACGCAGTGTTTCCTCAAATCATGAAGATATCAGTGGAATTTTCATCTGTCTGACAGTGTGTCTTTATCAATGATGGCACTGCATTTTATTAATTTGTCAGGATTCTTTTGTCTTTAAATTGGATTTAATTTGAGGAACCGTAATGTTATTGTTTAGACATCAGACATCTTTTATCTAATTAGTCTTAATTGTTTTTTTGGTATATCATCTCTACAACTAAGTTTCAAACTCCTAGACTTCTGTGCTTGCTGTCAGTGGAGCCTACTACAATTCTTGATAATCGTAGACCTTAAATAAATACGGTATATAATCCTTTTTATTATATAAAAAGAGATAATTTTGCTTACTTGTAATAGGATAAGTTGTTGATAACGTAGATTAAGTTTTAAAATATGGATTTGATTTTTCTAATTTCAGGTTTATCTTTTTGGGTTTTGGGGCTCTGATTTGGCAGTTTATTACAAACTAAATGTTGAACAGTTCACAACTTTAATTCTCATTTAACACTTGGTTGATTTCACAGATGAATGCATTTGTGATTATAAAGTTTTGAAAATTTTTAAAATTTCTCTTAACTGTAGTGACAGACTGGATATTGGAAAGAGATCCACATGAAGAAATATTAAAGGCATTTAAACTATTTGATGATGATGATTCAGGTAAAATAAGCTTGAGGAATTTGCGACGTGTTGCCAGAGAATTGGGTGAAAACATGAGTGATGAAGAACTTCGGGCTATGATAGAAGAATTTGATAAAGATGGTGATGGAGAAAGTAAGTTTTAAGTAAAACACATATTCCAGGTATTATTCCTAATGTATACATATAGTAAATTTTTCTAAAAGCAAATGATTTTCAAGACCCATTACAGAATGTCTGTTTGATATAATTATTGTTCATCCTATAATGGGCTTTTTGTGTAAACATTTCACATCATTTAATTCAGAATGATGCAGACCTTTTAAAACCAACTATACTGTTTGTAGTATGAGGTTCCATACTTCCAAGAATTTATTTTACTTTTCTTTTAGGTTGAAGCATCTCCAAATTTCAGCTACTCAGTAAAATATCCGCTTTTAGTGGTTTCTTCCTTAACCTACAAGTACTTCTAAACTGTAACTAATTTCTATTGGTTCTACCCTTTGAAAGTTTTGAATCTTTCTTTATATCTTTGTTTACTGCTGCTGCCTTAGTTCAGGCCCTAATTTCTTTCTATTAATGTTATCATAGCCTCATTATTTCCTTGAATGCCTACTGGATACCGTGTCTTGTGTGCTAACTGGGGCTACACCATGAAGAAGGCAGATATGGTCTCTTTAGCTTCCTAATTGCCCTCTATGCCTCTGAGCCTCCACCCTCAAACATATTGATAACTTTCTTTTCCTAAAGTACAGGTTTGATGATGTCATTCCCCTCTTCAAATACTGAATGATTCCTCGGTGCCTACAGAGTAAATTTTGAAGCTTTTTAAGATACGTACTGCCTTATCTAGTTTTATTTCCCACTATGGTCTTCCACTTTTCTGCTTTAACCTTCACTTCCCATACATACGTGCCTCGTGCAAATATACTCTATCCTGGAAACACTTTTTTCTTTTTTTATGCTGTGTCTTTTTCATCATGCCATTCTTAATCCTAGAATGTTCTAATTACCAGGTTTTGTCTACTAATATGTCTGTCTGTCTGGTACAGTTTTTTTTTTTTTTCTTTTTAAAGATTTTATTTACAGACAGTGAGAGCAAGAGCAGGGAGGGGGCAGAGGGAAAGGGAAACTCAGATTCCCTTGCTGATCAGGGAACCTAATGTGGGGCTTGATCCTAGGACCACAGGATCATGACCTGAGCTGAAGGCAGATACTTATCCGATTGAGCCACCCAGGTACCCCTCTCTAGTACATTTTAAACTTCATCTATTTCTCAAAACCCTTCCCTAGTATTCTCTGATGAATTATGAGACTTCCATTTAGAGGAACAAAGTATTTTGACGCTTTAATACAATGCCTTCTGTTAGCTACATACATGTGTATCTTTCCAGTATATTGTAAGTCCTTAAGAGCAGTATGGAATCATAGTGTGAAAGCCTAAGGCTTTGTAGTCCTACAGATCTGGACTTGAATTGGATCTCTACCACGTATGTAGTTGCTCTGTAATGTTGTGCAAGTTTTCAGTGTTTACTGAGTATTGGTTTCCCATTTATTAAAATGGGAAGGGTGATACCTTCCAGGGTGGTTTTAAGTATTAAAGGAAGATATTTGAAGGTCCCTAACATTAAATGGAAGCTTGTTGTCCTTTTTTTGTATCTTTACTCATCTTTATATTCCCCTTAAATTTAAAAAAAATTTTTTAATTTTATTTTTAAAGATTTTACTCATTTGAGGGAGAGAGAGAGAGAACGAACCCAAGAAGTGGGGGGAGACAGAGAGAGAAGCAGACTCCCTCCTGAACCAGGAGCCTAATGCAGGATTCGATCCCAGGACCTAGAGATCATGACCTGAGCCCAAGGCAGATGCTTAACCACCTGAGCCACCTGGGCACCTCTCCCCTGCACATTTTCTTGAACATAATGAGTACTCTGATGTTTATTGACTTGAGCCCTAAGCAGGATTGTGTGTTACAGTAGGTATATATTGATACAGTATCAACTACACATATATACATAAATATATACATAATACCTATATTACTGGAAATATTGGAAATAGTGGCATGCTTAATAAGGAGGCAAGGCAGTAGCAACCAGCTATTCAGGTTTGTAGATTGTCCTTTAGAACTGTACATTATTATACTTGTGTAAATATTATTTAAGCATTATGAAACTTTAATACTAGGTCTTTGAAGGATATTGATAGATTTATTTATATTTTAAAATAAAGATTATTAATACTTGAGGAAATTTAAATGATTTCTTGAGCTCTCACACTAATACTTGGATTTAGTATCCACTGCCTTCATGTTTTAAAAACTTTTCTGTCTTCCCCAGCTGTCTGCTGTTACCCTAAACTAGCTTTAAAGCAACCCTGTTCTGTAAAGGTACTATCTTCAATGGCATAGAGAATCTTGGCATGTCTATTTCATAAGTCTTTAGTAATGGTTACTACATGTGTCAAAAGATAGTTATTTTCTTTTCCTCTTCTATGTACATGCAAGCTAGATTTTGGTTATTAGCTTCATTTGACACTAGAAGAAAATAACAATTAGGAAGTTGCCTCTTAAATTCAAACTTGATGTGAAACTTTCACCTAGAAAATGTGTCCATTTCTTGCATCCCTTTTAGTCTGCTGTGTTTGCTGCTTTTGAATCTCAGAGCTCATGCCTGTGCTCCATTGCTTGAAGATTTTAGTGCATCCTTAAAACATTTCTTTGGTTCTAAGTACGTGCTTTAAGTCTCCATATAACTGTTGCTTGGGCATCCTACTGTCATTTATTCAAATGACTAATAGGCAAATAACATTTTTTCTTTTTTCCAGGTGATTGATTACAAATAAATACAGTGATGCAGTCTTTTATTTTTAATATTTGTCTTTTTGGTGGGGGGGAAGGGGATATTCTTATATTAAATTCATCTAATCTAGTAGTTTCCAATCTGGAATGTGAGTTTCTGGGGTGGGGACCTTGCATGCAGTCTGAGTGTATGCAATCAAATATTGTCTGTCGACTATATGAATAATAGTATTGCACATACATACATAAACTTATTTATTTCTGTAAATGTGCTTGCGATTTATAAAAATACTTATTATTCAGAATTCATAGTAGCTATTTGACATTATCTATGTCTCAAACAAGGCATGCTAAATAAGTATGACTTTTATTATGGCAAGTGCAGGAAATTATTGTTGAAAGGCATTTTCATGTTCAGAAATAATGAGAACTGTAATCCATTAGTTTGGCTTTGGGGACTGCCTTAACTTATATGGGTCTCTGTAGCTATATGAAAAACTGTCCGATTTTGACAAAGTACAAATTAGATTTTATAATAACTTGTTAATTTGGATTCTTTGGGCTGTAGTTTTGTTTAGATATAACCTGTTTTCTTTGTGTTTGTTAAACTGGTAAAGATCATAGTGCTTGCTGTCTTTTTTGAGCACTTCAGTAATTCTGCTGTCTTTTTGAATTTTTCACACTTTAGGATTTAGGAGCAATGAAAAAATATTTATTTAATTGTGTATATAGAATAATAAATATGGTAAAGGAGGAGTTCCAGAAAAAAAAGATATAATGCAAAATATAACTAAAGCTGTGGTAATGATACAGAAAGAATCCCTTCCCTATTATTACTCCCAATATATATAAAACATAGTAAATCTTTTTAGAAAAATACAAACAACATTTAAAAACCCAAAGTGTAAATAAAATCTTTAAAAAAGGTTGGGGAGGGGCACCTGGGTGGCTCAGTCAGTTAAGCATCTGCGTTTAGCTCAGGTCATGATCCCAGGGTCCTGGGATTGAGCCCTGTGTCAGGCTCCCTGGGAGTCTCCTTTTCCCTCTCCCTCTGCACCCCACCACCTGTGCATGCCCATGCATGCACGCGTACTCCCTCTCTCAAGCAAATAAAACTTCAAAAAAAATAAAAACCCTTAGGGGACCATCTTTAAATAATGAATACTAACACTTATTTAGTAGTTAATATGTTAAGATTCTGTGCTTAGCATATTATATTGTATATTACATTATTTTTCATAATAGCTTTTGTGAAGTTAGTACAGTACTATCTATTAGTGCACAGGATAGATGTATCTATAGGTGAGGAAACTAATGCTCAGAGATTAATAACCTGTTCCTGCTTTTATCCACACCACTGTATTGCCTTTTAGGCTAAAAAGTAAAATATTAATTAGGTTTCTATGTTTATGGAGTTCTGAAAGTTACATGCTGTTATAATATGAAATATTCAATACTCAGTATTCAATAAAATAGTCAACTGTCACTTCAGATGCTAAAATTTGTTTTTTCCCCCTCCAAAGCCAGATGGTCTTTAAGGTACTTAATTCTTATTTTTTCCTTAATTTTATTTATTTAAGAAAGAGTGAGCATGCACATGTGCATGAGTGGTGGGGAGGGACAGAAGAAGAGGAAGAAGCTGCCTAGCCCCAACCCCTTGCACTGAGCAGGAGCCTGACTCAGACTTGATCCCAGGACCCTGAGATATATGACTTGAGCCAAAGGCAGACGCTTAACCAACTGAACCACCCAGGTGCCTCATTTCTCTAAATTCTATATTTAAAAGACATGTAATAGAATTTACCCTATGAAATGATTGACTTATGAAAATTTGGTTAAAAGGCAGAGTAGAGGAAAATGAAGTGTTGTATTTGATTCAATAAATATTTTATCAGGTGCCTATTTAAAGGTAGGCATTATGCTAGATTTATTAGATATAGGAACTTGATATAAGATATTATTGATAGAGAAGGAAATGTACAAAGGCATACAGATTTTCTTAGTTTCCTGAAAGGCTCACTTGTACTAGAGGAGCTAATTTACTTTGCTTAGCCTCTTCTTTCCCTTCAGCTTTCCACTTTTTTGGATGTAAGTATTCTGTTTTAGGCTGTGGAAATTATGGAATAGTTTAAAATATATTTAAATGGTATAATACTTTAAAGTGTTCATACATAAATATAACAAAAATTGACTCTTGTGATTTTAAAACTATATATGAAAATTAATTTTGAAATTTGTTGTAATTTTATAGGTGAGAGAAAAAAGTTCTAGGTCTTTAAGGAACAAATCATACAAATCATATTTTTCAGATTTTGAGTAATTTGATCATAGCTCTGTTATGCTATTAAAATAATTTATAGTCAGATTATTCTAAGGTGGTTTTTCTTAAGAACATACTCTTATTTCTTATTTTGGTCTAGATACCTCAGTCTAGATTGACAGAGTCAGAGGTTCTTAAATGTGAAAGTGTATAATGATGAAATTATTTAAACTTTTATATGTATAGATATATTTTTTCTTTTTTAAACTGGGAGAGAAAGCATTCATAGCTTTCATAACATGTTGAAACATGTTTTTAAGTGAAAAAATTAAAGATCACTACTACAATTTGTTAAGATCATTTTGAGTAATATAGGTTATATATTCTGTTTTACTCTGTCATAGTGTCTTGTAGATGTTTAATACTGAAATGCATGGATTCATGGTTCATTATCAGCTCTGGACATCTCATTCTTTTTAACTCCTTAGAACTTAATTTCACAATATTTTCTTTTCTTTCTTTCTTTCTTTTTTATTATTATTTTTTTAAGATTTTATTTATTTATTTGACACAGAGAGATCACAAGTAGATAGAGAGGCAGGCAGAGAGAGAGGGAGGAGGAAGCAGGCTCCCTGCTGAGCAGAGAGCCCAATGTGGGACTCGATCCCAGGACCCTGAGATCATGACCTGAGCCGAAGGCAATGGCCCAACCCACATGAGCCACCCAGGCACCCTCTTTTTTAAAACTATATTAGCTTTCTTTCCACCTCTTGTTAAACCAGATCATATGTTTTTATTTCAAAGCCCAAGTCAAGATTTATTCTTACCTAAATTTTTCTCAGAAGTAAAGATTTTTCCCATTAAGATGGAATGTTTTTCAACACAGAGAGCTGGGTTTTGCTTTTTTTTTTTTAAGAGTTTAAAAAAAAAAAATTTTTTTTTTTTAAGATTTTACTTATTTATTTGAGAGAGAATGAGAGAGAGAACATGGGAGAGGAGAAGGTCAGAGGGAGAAGCAGACTCCCCAAGGAGCTGGGGACCTGATGCGGGACTCAATACTGGAAGTCCAGGATCATGACCTGGACTGACTGAAGGCAGTCGCTCAACTAGCTGAGCCACCCAAGCACCCTTGGTTTTGCTTTAATAATAGATAATACTTTGTTTTATTCTCTGTTTCACTTATGAAACATAACTTCATAATTTATTGAAACTTTTTTTGTGTGTGGTTTCTGAAACCAGTACATTTCATTCCTGATGTACATATTTTATCTCCTCAGCATTTTCCTCAAACATAGAGGAAAATGTTAGTTCAGTACAATGAACACCTTTATACCTTCTACCTAGATTCAGTAATTAACATTTTACTGTATTTGCTTTGTCATAATATTTTTATTCTAGATTGTTTGAAAAATATATCATGAACTTGACCTCCCTAACATTTTAGCATGCATCTGCTAAGAATAAGGATATTATCTTTCATAATTGTGATACTATTGTTACTGCTAAGAAAACTAAAAGTAATTTTATAATATAACCTAATACCTTCACTTAAGTATCAAGATATTATAGAATAGGAACCTTGGTGTCTGTTTATTACCCAGTAGAAACATCTAAAAGATGGTATTGTGGTTCAGTATTTTCAGATGAAGAAACTGAGACACAGAACTGTTCTGTCCCAGAGCAATGACTGGAATCCAGGTCTCTTTTCTTTTCATTATAGTGTTCTCATTTTCATTATCAAAATGATCATTCATAACTTGTGCTTTGTTAAGGTATGCGTTAAATTTTGGAGCCCACGAAGTCACCTGTTTTACAAAGACAAGGTGTTCTTTTCTGAACATTTCTGTTGAGAATTTATGTGTATGTGTATATATTGATTTTAAAAATTATATTTAATAAGAATAACATTTATTTCTAGGTTGCTTTCTTAAAATTGGATTTCTAAACTGGAAGTTCGTACTGAATTTTATTTATTGTTTTGGTGAACTAATAATTTGTCTTTATGAGTAATTCTACATTTACATATAATCGCTGTATTACCTTGCTAATTGAGATTAAATTTTTATCTTTAAAAATTATTATTTCTCTAGACATTTTTGAGGTTTGGTGACCTGGTTTCAACTTTTTATTTTTGTTTTTTTCTTTAGTAGGCTTTTAAATATTATAAAGTTAAAAAAACAACAATTTGACTTTTTAAAAAATTGTCACATATTTTCCTTTAGAATTCTAATATACTTGCAAGATAGATTTAATAAGCTTATTTATAAAGGAAGGGTTTACTAAATGAATTAGTAGGATAAAGATTACAAAGCGGATTTAACCATTTAAGAAATTAAAAATATCAAGCTTTAAAACTGTTTGTGCAGTGTATATAAATATTATGGTTATGATGAACTTTTTTGTTTGTAACTTTAATTATGTTTTTTCAGTAATATTATAGAATACAAATTTATATTGTTTATCACATGTTATATATTTTTGTATTCACGAGGTTCACTTAATAAACATGATCAACTTCATATCAAAAAAGTAAAAGAAAAACATACCAAAAAAGTATGCCTTGGTTTATTAATAATTTTGTATAATATAAAATTTAAAGATACTTAATATAAAAATACTAGTATTGTTCTGAGAAAAAAATGTTCATTTCTGACTTACATTTTCTTTCTTATCACAGTAAATCAAGAGGAGTTCATTGCTATTATGACTGGTGACATTTAAAGAATTACAAGGATAAACACTAAGAATGTTGCTGTTATCATCTTATATTCTATTTTTGTGCCTGGAGCCATGTTAAAAACAACAACAACAACAACAAAAAACTTAGTTCTTTTTTTCCAAAGGGACCAAAACTAAGTGTCTTATGTATTCATATTTTCCTATTGTTATGTTTCTTTGTATGAGCAGTAGTGTTAGCACTCTAATAGTTTAGCTTTGTATTTATAATATAGCTTTTATATATATATAAAGTTTGAAAAATTAAATCATGTGGTACACATTGTAAGTTTTTTATGCGTCATCAGTAGTCACTTTTGATGCACATGTTATAGACTTTCATTAATAAAATGTTTATTTTAGTAGTATTTTTAAGTATGGTAAATTTTCTGTTCTCTAATTACAAATATCTGTAAATATACAGTTGTATCGTTCTTAAATCTTTTCTCTTTGTAGTACTAGTTTCAGAAACAAAATTAAAATACAAATAGCAATAGAATAGCACATTTTTCCCTTACAAGTTTGACATTTTATGTTTCAGTACAAGACGATGATTCACAGGCATAATTCCTTTTTTAAGAGTCATGCCTTCCAGTTTGGAAGGAAAAAGTGGTGTGTGTAAAGACCCATTTATTCTCTTATATTATATTCTCTATCATTTCTGGTGTCTTAACATAAGTTACAGCAGTTAAATCTGGATATTTCCCTCTCAGACTAATTGAGTACAGTTTGAATCATCTGACTTCTTGAGAAAGTTAAAGATTTAAATTTTGAAATTTTGATCTGTTAAAAATAATCTCTCAATTAAACATCACAAATGAAAATAGAAAACTAAGCCACAGAAATCATTTAAGATTGTTTTACCTGTAAAGGAACGTTCTGTGATTTACCAGGTAACAATAGAGACCGACTTTTCCAGGTATTTGGTGGGCTCTTCTGCCTTACAGATATATATATGTTAGTGGGGAGACAAGTGGTTTTGTGAGATAGATTGTAGAAAATTGGTACCTATACTGATCCTTCACCAATAATCTGGTTCCTCATGATATGGGCTCTCTGGAAGAAAGTTGTCTATTTCAGTGATCTTTCTTAAGATTTCTTATTTTAAATTTAAAGTACAGTAATAATTTGAGGCACTTGAAATAAGCTTCTAGAATATTACATAAAGAGTTACTAGAAATTTAACAAATCAATAGGGAATAACAGTGGTGACATTCCAAATAGTTAACTAGAAAGTAAGTTAATTGCTCATTATACTAAAATTTAATTTTGAATGTGAAATCAGTGCTCACAATAGTAACAATATCCAGGGCAACATATATTCTTTGAAATTAAAAAAATTTTATCACCCTTACTGTTGAATTGGCTTCTCTGTCTTAATCACAAAATACGTTATTTCCAGGAAATTAAAGAATAAAGAAAGTGAAGAATAAAACATAAAAGTAAATCTAGTCTGAGGAACAAACTGAGGATTTTGAGGGGTGGGGTACTGGGGGTTGGGTGAGCCTGGTGGTGGTATTAAGGAGGGCACGTATTGCATGGCGCACTGGGTGTGGTGCATAAACAATGAATTTTGGAACACTGAAAAAAAATAAAATTAAATTAAAAAAAAATCTAGGCTTGATCGTCTTCTGCCACTTTATTGGAATAAAAATAAAATAAAAATAAAAATTTTGTCACAGTGATAACTTCTTTTTATTCTTCATATAAATACTTCGGGATACGAGCAAATTTTGTTTCTTTTCTTCTTACTGTGGGCCAAGGAAATGAGCTGAAGCTTTTGCCTGCAGAAGGGTATCAATAATTTTTTTCAGTATAAATAATCAGTATCTGTAGAGTTGAAAAGCTGGTAGAAATAGCCAGGAGGGGTGGCATTAAGAAAAGAGTGAATTTGCTTTAACAGGGAAGTGGAGGTGGGTATTAATCTTATTTATCATTATAGTCACATTTCATGCAATGGCATTTCATGATGTAAGAAAATATTTGTTTTTTGCTTAACTTACTGGTGTCCTGGTAAGCTTTGATAGTTTGGGATTTGTCAGCTAAGATCTTTTCCTTTGTTATAAGCCAACAAAGCCTACTCTCTAAAGAACCTATGTGCCCATTATGGAAGACTTTCAATTTTTTTTTAAATTTAACATATAGTGTATTATTTGCTTTAGGGGTACAGGTTTGTGAATACTGAGTGTGACACATTTCACAGCTCTCACCATAGCATATGCCTTCCCAATGTCCATCACCCAGCCACCCTCCCTCCCCCTCCCACCGCTACCCCCCAGTAACCCTCAGTTTGTTTCCTGATTCAGAGTCTCTTATGGTTTATCTCTCTTCCCGTCCCTTCTTGATTCATACCCCCCATGACACCCCGCCCTGCCTCTCAAATTCCTCATATTAGATCGTATGATAATTGTTTATCTCTGATTTATTTTGCTCAGCATAATACCTTGTAGTTCCATCATTGTTGCAAATGGAAAGATTTCAGTTTTTTGGATGGCTGCATTGTATTCTATTTGTGTGTGTGTATACACATACCACATCATCTTTATCCATTCATCTGTTGATGGACATCTAGGTTCTTTCCACAGTTTGGCTATTGTGGACATTGCTGCTATAAAAATTTGGGTGCACGTGCCCCTTTGCATCACATTTGTATCTTCAGGGTAAATACCCAGTAGTATGATTGCTGGGTTGTAGGATAGCTCTATTTTAAACTTTCTGAGGAACCTCCATACTGTTTTTCAGAGTGGCTGCACCAGCTTGCGTTTCCATCAACAGTAGGAGGGTTCCCCTTTCTTTGCATCCTTGCCAACACCTGTCATTTCTTGAGTGGTTAATTTTAGCCATTCAGACTGGTGTGAGGTGGTATCTCACTGTGGTTTTGTATTTCTCTGATGCCAAGTGATGTGAAACTTTTTCATGTGTCTATTGACCATCTGGATATTTTCTTTGCAGAAGTGTCTGTTCATGTTCTCTGCTCATTTCTTGATTGGATTATTTGTTCTTTGAGTATTGAGTTGGGTAAATTCTTTATAGATTTTGGATACTAGCCCATAATCTGATACGTCATTTGCAAATATCTTCTCCCATTCTGTCAATTGTCTTTTGGTTTTGTTGACTGTTTCCTTTGTTGTGCAAGAGCTTTTGCTCTTGATGAAGTCCCAATAGTACATTTTTGCCCTTGCTTTCCTTGCCTTTGGTGATGTTCTAGGAACATCAGGAGCTGAGGTCAAAGAGGTTGCTGCCTGTGTTCTCAAGGATTTTGATGGATTCCTGTCTGGAGGAGACTAATGTTGGGACGACAAGTGTTCAGAACTCTCCTAGGCAAAGGAGATAGGGTTACTTGATCTCTGAGAATAGTCACCATTGTTACTTTAGAGAAGATTATTTCTACCTGTTTTCCTTTGCATTTAGATGAAGGTATAGCAATATTTCTTTTCACATGAATATTGTATGCTGTGTAGCTAAGTTTTATAAAGGAAATGTCTTTTTAAAAATTTAGTAACGTTAAATGTTGCTGTTTTCTAGGTACACACATAGATATATACATATATATTTTAATCTTAAAAACCTTCTGGGGATGAATACTATTGGATTGACTTTATTTTACACACAAGAAAACCAAAAGCTTAGGGCACCTGGGTCGCTCAGTCATTAAGCATCTGCCTTCAGCTTAGGTCATGATCCTAGGGTCCACTGGGAAGTCTGCTTCTCCCACTCCATTGCTTGTGTTCCCTCTCTCACTATCTCCCTCCCTCTCTCTGTCAAATAAGTAAAATCTTAAAAAACAAAAGTTTAGAGGGTTTAGGTTACTTGTTCCAGGTAACAGGAATTGGATTTAGAATTTGACTCTAAGCTCTGACTGCAGAGCCTACTCATAGCTACTAGATTATCCTCTCTCCTTACAGTGACTTTTATAGACTGTCTCAAGGTGTAAAGGATTGGACCTTTAAAAGATAAAATCTGGAATTCAGAAGCTCAACAGCAAATATATTTATTAAACATTTATACCTAATCTAGCATGGCATTCATGTGTAATTTCATGTGAGTTGGTGTTTGATGCCAGACCTCTGGAAGCTAATAATCTTAGATAGTCTATAGTTATGGGGGCAACACACTGAAAAACTATATGTTTGGGGAAGAAATGTATTAAGTGAAAACGCAATACCAAGCAAATCTGAGAAAGTACATATTGAATAGTGAAGACTCAAAAGATTGTTACTTTGGGGGTGCCTGGGTGGCTCAGTGGGTTAACCCTCTGCCTTCAGCTCAGGTCATGATCTCAGGATCCTGGAATTGAGCCCCACATCAGGCTCTCTGCTCAGCCAGGAGCCTGCTTCCCCCTCTCTCTCTGCCTGCCTCTCTGCCTACTTGTGACCTCTCTCTCTCAAATAAATAAAATCTTAAAAAAAAAAAAAAGATTGTTCTTTTGAGAGTAAAATTTAGGAAAATATTTTTTTCAAATTTACCCTTGTGGAGATTTTTTTTTGGGGGGGGGAATTGCTTGAATGAAGAGAAAACTTAAATTCTTAGTAGGAAATAGAAGGAAGCTTGGGTTAGTAGTGAGGTTGATAAGAGGGTATGTGGGATAGTCTTTGAGGCATTAAGCTGGAAAGGAGAAGGGTTTATGGAGTAGGACCTGCTATAAAGCAAAGCTCTTCCAGATCTTAGTGGAAGTGTTTTGACTAGAGAAGGGGTCAGTAAATGTTATTTTAATAGAATGATGAAATATTCAGGACTTGGGTTGCAAGCAGAAATTCTTGGCATGAAATATGGCAGTCATCTGGATGACAGCCTAGTTATGTCTTGGAGATCTTGGTTAATTAAATAGCTTACGTTTGCCCATATTCAGTTGAAGTAGGTAATTTGTTTACATTTGCTGATTCTGTTTTCAGTCATCTGTTGTCCTGTATGTAGTTAAAGCATTCATTGAAAGCTTCATCCAACACTGAAATATAGAACTAGTTAAATTTAGATATATAAAGTTAAATATAAATCTAGTGAAACAAAATCTTTGATTTATCTGAGATAATATATTTATGCTGGAGTTACCTCTAAGAGGTGTACTCTAAATATTAAGTGAATTATTAATAATATCTAATTGCCTACACAATCCAAATTATCTTTTTCTTCAAAACTCTGGAAACCTAGATGTCTTGTGCTAATCTGAGAATATGTAAGATATTTTTTCATTATGTGATAATTTTAGGAAGATTACTGACATTTTATAGAGTCAAGGATCAGCAGGGTTACTTCCATTTTATACTTAATTAAAAGTATTTAAAGTAGGTTTTTATTCTATAATGAAAGAAATAAGGATACTTAATGGAATCCCTGGAGTCCGACATTTCTACTTTTAATATGCTTGTAACATTTGTCCAACACACCACTGTGTTCTCTGAAAAGAGCGATCATTTTCACTGTATGGCATTACGATAGACTGTATATCCCCAAGGTCTTCCAAAAGGTCCATGTAAGCCTGACAGCTAGGAAACGTGTACTGTTGTAGAACATAAATTCTGGTGACTTACTGATGCAGGCCTACCCTTGATGGATGGCTCTTTAGAGTAAAAATCACTCAACATACTCAGCTAAATGCTATGTAATAAAAATATTTCCAAATCTTACTCCCTATCATTGAGGACCTCCTTAAATTTAACAGCAGGTTAAAGATTTGGGGTTGGCTTACTGAGGAGCAATCTTTCATTAGGAAATATGCATTTGGTTGTCTTGAAAGTTCATGCATTTAAAGTCCCTGCCAAGCAGCTAGACTTAACCATACTTTCAGCAAGATCTACATTTTCCTTTTTCATTTTCCATTAAGATAAAATGTTAAATTAAATCTGAAATAGCTGACCCCAAACTAAACTTTCCAGGGGACCTTTTCTATACTGGTCTTGCTGAGAGATAATTGTTGTTAAATCTAAGTCCTGAGGAATGGTTGGACATTATTCAACATCAGCAATAAAAACAAAATAACTCCTTCAAAGGAAAAAAAGCAAGATTTGGGTTTTAAAATTTTTGTTTATGATAGAAAACTTCAAATCTATTTGGTTGGTTTCACTGCTATTGCAAAGATTAAATAATAAAAGCTAGGAAAGATTTAAAAAATTAGAAAATTTAACATTCTATTTACTTCATTTGGTTTTGGGAAAAATAGATTATACTTGTTAAAAAAAAAGTTTTTTTATTGCAAAAATTAAAATATAAATTTTTATAATCAGGCTTGTCCTATACTTGGAATTATTGGTCTGTGGACCCAAGTGACCTATAGCAATCTTATCCTGGAAATTCTGGTAGTCCTCTTAGGGACTCTTGGGTATATCCAGATCCAAGTAGCTAGGATGTGCTTGGGAGTGAATTCTAAACCCACATTAGTTTCTGGAGTATTCACAAGCAGATAAGCAAGCCAAGTGTTAGGTCTGTTTGACGGAAATACATTCTTGGAGAACCTGGGGTATCTCAAAGTAGAGAATTAGATAAGTCATAGACTGTTAGTTAACATTGGGCCAAAATAATACTTAACTATTTCCATTTGGCCAAAATACTTGAAAATTGTAATTTATATTTCTACTAAGTTATTATGGTCAAAAGATCTTTTAATTATCTTAAACTAATCTTGGTTTATCGGTTATTAGGATCTTCACTTCTAAAAAGCTAATTCATGTGAAAAAGAAAAAGCAAATCTTTTCTGAAAAGAGTTGTTTTATTATTTAAAATTTATATCTCATCTTTTTCCAAAATAGGATCTATAGCAGACTTCCTTAGACAAATACAATAAGATTATTAAGTTAGAAACTGTAGATCACAAACCAGATGGAAGGGAGAAGAGCCAAATAAGAGTCAACTTCAGTTATTCGGGGTTAATTTGAGTCCTGAAATTAACTGTGGCTAATGCACAGCAGAGACCTTGGACAAGACTTATGTTTCCATCACAAATCGCTGCCTTTTTACGACTTTTGCCCTCCCCTTATCCCCTTGTCTCCCTGGGATTAGAGAAGAGCTGAATTAACTGAAGTACCTCTCACTGGGGTGGGAGTCAAAACCTATGGCAGCCCCTCCTTGTTCTTCACCACCCACCCCCAACTCTCAGCACCATAGGGAAGGGGAAATGCTAGTCCCTTGCTATGCTTTAGTGTTGTTCATTTAGTTAAACTGTTCCTATACAATCAAGAAACTTGTCTATCCCAGGAATCCAGACTGAGGTTAAAGACAAATGAAGAGGTAAAAGACAAATGAAAAGGTAAAAGAACTTGACTTAGAATATGGCCTATGGCATTGATGTGGAAGTTTCTGAAGTGCTAATTTGCATACTCAGTATTTGCCTCTTGACAGGTTCCATATTCTATTTTCTTTTCTTTTCATCCTTCCTTCCTTCCTTCCTTCCTTCCTCCCTCCCTCCCTCCCTCCCTCTCTCTCTCTCTCTTTCTTTCTTTCTTTCTTTCTAAGATTTTATATATTTATTTGACAGACCCAGATCTTCAGTAGGCAGAGAGGCAGGCAGAGAGAGAGGAGGAAGCAGGCTTCCTGCTGAACAGAGAGCCTGATGCAGGGCTCTGTCCCAGGATGCAGGGATCATGACCTGAGCTTAAGGCAGAGGTTTTAACCCACTGAGCCACCCAGGCGCCCCATATTTTATTTTCTAAAGAAAACCTAGAAATATGAAATTAAGGAAGCTAAAATTGCTATAATGTGTGACATTGTATCTTAAAACATGGCTTAGGATTCTAATGAATTAAGTATCGAGTGACACACTACATCAATAGCTAGGCCTCAAGAAAGCCAGAAATGTAGGGGTGTTGTGGGAGAACTGGTCAGAAGTTAGAATGTTGAGTGGCAGGGAGACACTGATAGCAAAGGACTGCTCAGTAGTTATTGGTTTGTGTGTTCACATGCTTTATGATCTTGGATATTCTGAGGTATCCAGGAGCTCTAGGGTGGGAAGAGCAGCTAAAGAGAGACAGTATCCTCTAAATTTCAGTTTTTGCCACGGTACTGATGCTGCTTGACCTGGGTTTACCAAAGATCACAGAATGAAATCGGAGTTCCCTACTGTTTTAAGGTGATTGTGGGTGGCATCTACCAATGGAATTGAAGGGGAATACTTCCTTCTAGTTTCATTTCAAGACCTGTTTCATTCCTGTGTCTGATTGTCCTTTAGAGCCTAAGGAGTCCTTTGCCTTGTAATAAATATAGACCAATAAGAGGAATCATTAGCTAGATTTGTATAATCTATTAGTCTAATTTTTTATAAAGATTTATTTATTTATTTATTTGAGAGAGAGAGAGAGAGAGAGAGAGAGAGAACAAGTGGCAAGGAGAGGGAGAGTCACAAGCAGACTCCCCCTAAGGTGAACCCCTGCACTGGGCTCAATTTCACGACCCTGAGATCAAGACCTGAGCAGAAACCAGGAGACACTTAACCGACTGAGCCACCCAGGCGCTCTTCTATGAATCTAATTTTTTAAAGCATTATTGTGTTGCATATTCTGTTTTGTTAATCTATTAACTAAATCTTTGTTTTGAGGGTGTTCTCTTTTGGGGAAGAGGTTTTGATTCTGGTAATTATGAATGTATTAAGAACAGATTTACATGTAGAACAGACAACAGTCAAACGGGAGGCTCTCTAACCTCCATCTTTAATCAGCCAATTCTTCTCTCAAACCTTTCCATATGCACCCCCCACCCCCCACGGAAGAATGTACTTTATCTGTTCAAATTAGAATAGTGACTTGGAGAAAAAAATAGGACAAAATGTATTTTCAGCCTCCACCAGGGGGACCTATTGCTGCAACTAAAAAATTAAATCTGAGAAGAACATGGATTTCACATGCCAGTTACATGACAGTAATTTTTATTTTTTTGGAAGCACACATACATTTGAAAAAAATGCTATTATATTCCACATAATGGTATTTCACGTTATAATTTTATTTTTACATTATATTTAAAAATTAAAATATAAAAATAGGGATATAAGCCATGAGGTTTTTTGTTAACCTTTTTTAGTAGACTGACTATAAAATGAAAATATAAACTCAGTCTTTATCTGAGAATAATTTATTTAAAATATCTATATGATAACCTACATAAAAGCAGAAAAAATCTTTTCCACAAAACACATTTTTGAATTTTGCCAATTCAGTTCATTTTATTCCCTACTCTATTGGCTTTTGTCTGGGATTTAAAGGCTTACAGTTTTTATGAAATGTTTTCATTCATATAGCATATGAATAGTATAAGATTCATAATCACAAAGTGGGCAAGTTTTATAGTCACAAAATTGGGAAATCCATATTTTTGCTTCACTACTAAGAGTGAAGGAAAGTGGACATATTTTGTGCTTTCAGATTATATATGTTTTCTTATATCAGTTACTGCCCTATTTATTCATACCAGTATTTCTTAATATCCCTTAATATTTTTTATGGTTTAAGTAATTCCATTCTATATTCTGGCAGTTTTTATCTGACTCATATTACTACCTTCTTTTTTATTTTATTGATTGAAGTAATTTATAGTAATGGTTTTCAGTGATGAGTAGAATTTACAAATCCTGTGGGGCAAATGATACTATACCCATTTTTCAGATCAGGAAATTGAGGCTGAGAGTTATTGCATTACTTGAGTAATGTCTTATACTCTGCCTTCTGATTCTGAGCCCCAGTATTCTTTCCACAATACCATAGCTGATTTTAACAGTTCCAGATATGGACTAACCATTGTTCCAAGCATACTTCCTCAACCTAGACTAGTGAACTCATAATCTGAGTTAGTGTAACTTCAAATCAGATATGTTTTTCTGCCTTAGATAGTCCTTTGGATAATTTCCATTGTCCATAGTGAATATCAACACATGGCATTTTTAGTAAGAGGTATTTTTTTGTAGATACTGTATACTGCACTTGGCTCCATAATGTTGTAATGATGCCTTTGAATTTCTGCTTATGTACACACACACAAGCGCACACATCATTTTTCTTCCCAAAGAAAAGTTTTAACTCAACATTATGAAGAATGGAATGCAGCTTAAGCAAAATGAAATGAAAGTGTACCCTAGACATATGAAAAATTTTACTTGTTCTAAGAGAAATGCATGGTAAAGTGCATTGAAATATAATTTTATCTGTTAAGTTATTTTTGTAATAAACTCTGTTAAATGCTGGGATTTGGGGTTAGTAAATAGACCAGACAGTTCCCCACTATTGGAATTAAAAATTGGTTACAGCCACCAACAGGGCAATTGATAACATCTATCAAAACTATAAATGCTCGACAGCACTTGGCTCAGCAACATGTTCTTTGAACTTTAGCCTATGGATATACTTATACAAACACAAAATTATGTTTAGGGTTATCATAGGTTTATTATCACAAAAAATGAAAGCAAATGTCACTTGATAGGAGGGTGCTTAAATAAAATACTATACAGCTGTTAAAAAGAACAAGACAGCTCTATACTGATATGCAAAGAGCTTCGAGCAACATTAAGTGAAAACCGCAAGGTACAGAATAGTCAAGTTACTTTTTGCGTAAAAGGGGAAGAATAAGAATATATTCATTTTTCCTTGTATACACATAAACTCTTGAAGGATACACAAAAGATTAATAAAAGTGATTACCTGCTTGGGGTTGAAGGCAAAAGAGGCAACTGGATAGCTGAGGAACAGGTACAAGAGACACATTTTCTTTAGAACCATGAGAATATTTTACCTATTTTTAAAATGTATGTGAGAAAGAATATATAAACCAGAGATTAAGTAGACATAATTTTGCTCCAAAAAATGACAATAAAGGAATACTTTTTTTTTTTTTTAAAGGCTTAACACTAGCAAGAACAGAGAATGGAAGAGGAAGAAACAGCAAATTTGGGGAAGTTGGAAAGCAGGTGTATGAATGGTACTGACTTAGCAGACCTACAAAACCAAATTCTTTGCTGACAGTGGGAAAAGCTGAGAAGCTTTCACATTGCAGATTCTCTAAAATGTTTAGGAATTGCCTTTACCAGGTATCTCTGGAAATGAGATTGAAGGTGGGACTAAAAATAGGAGGATGGGTTGGCAGCCTCTTTAAGAAGCTGTTAAATCGGGCGCCTGGGTGGCTCAGTGGGTTAAAGCCTCTGCCTTCGGCTCAGGTCATGATCTCAGGGTCCTGGGATCGAGTCCCGCATCGGGCTCTCTGCTCAGCAGGGAGCCTGCTTCCTCCTCTCTCTCTATCTGCCTCTCTGCCTACTTGTGATCTCTGTCTGTTAAATAAATAAATAAAATCTTAAAAAAAAAAAAAAAGAAGCTGTTAAATCCCCAATTGCACAGCCAGGCAAATTCTCTTTCCCAGTCTTCAGGTCTAGCCTCTGGAATGGGGGAAACAACACAACAAAAAACTAAACAACATACTCCACAAAACTCTCTGGATTGAGATGTACTGGGAAGGGGAGGAACGGGGCAGTAATTTACTGAGAACAAAGTGATTAATTGAGCATTTGCATACTGAGTACCAAGACCCTCTCCCTTGCCTCTCTTTTCCCACTTGGTGCCCAGATTAACAATCCAGTCTAGGTTGAAGATGCTTCATTATGAAATCTGACCAGTCAAGAGAAAAGACATCTGGGGAACCCAATGAAATGACCAACCAAAACACTCTACAGTAAATCTCATAGTTGACATGTGCTAGCTAGCATGAACTAAGAGCTTTTGAACAACTTTTTAGTGCCTCCACTTTTAAATGTGAAAAACCAAAGTTACTAAGGAATTGAGGAGAGTTTTAACAATGAAAGATAAAGACTATAGTGGATGCTGTGTTGGATTGCTCAGCTCTTTCCTTCAAGAACTGAGGCATTCCTTCCTCCAGCTGCTTAATGCTGGCTTGAGGGCTGACAGCCGAGTGGCTGTATAGTGTCACTTTACCCCAGGCTTACATCTCTTCCCAGAGCAGACCACATCCAGTCTGGTTGAGATACAGGGTTTCAGTTGTGAACACAAAGATATGTTTCCTTTGCCTCATTTAGGACAACCTCTACAGGGCCTTCGCATCTCCAGAGCTCCCTGTGGGACTGGCAGTTGCAAGTGCATCACAATTCAGTTTCTTAGTTGCTTAAAGCTGTTGCTCTTGAAGGCACTCCCCAATTAACCATCTGGCCCTAAATCTCAGTCTCAGGAAACCCTGCTCACAGCACAATCCCAAACAAATAAATAGAAAAAAGTGGGAAGAAAAAGATTAGTAACTTTAGGTAGATAAGAGAAGATATTCTTCTGACCTGCTCCAATCTGAATTGCTCTTAGGCTTAGAGGATGACCTGTTCAGATTGGAGCAGGTCAGAAGGATTCTGGCAGAAATTATTCAAGAAGATGAATTTACTAGAATACCTAATGTGAATAAAAAATTAAGAAGAGGGGCGCCTGGGTGGCTCAGTGGGCTAAAGCCTCTGCCTTTGGCGCAGGATGATCCCAGGGTCCTGGGATCGAGCCCCGCATCGGGCTCTCTGCTCAGCAGGGAGCCTGCTTCCTCCTCTCTCTCTCTGCTTGCCTCTCTGCCTACTTGTAATCAATGTCCAATAAATAAATAAATCTTTAAAAAAACTAAGAAGAGATTTAACAATTTTCAAAGAATTTGGGGTTAAATAAGCAAAAGTAGAAGCAAGACCATTTTTAACTCCAGTGAAATGAAAATCGATGCAAGAAAAAAAGTAGTAATAATGTCCTTTATTGGTTGACTCCAAAAAAAAAAATACCCCACATCATAAAAGGTAGATATTGAATATTGATCTAACCAAAATTTGTGAAATCATATTGGGATGATGAGGGAAGTGTGTGTTGTATACATGTGTGTATATGCTCATGCATGCATATTTGCTGGAGTTAGAAATAAATGTTCATCTTCTATAGATAGAACTGGTAATGTCAGCATGGAGTATACTTTAGAATTAAGAGCATAAACTGCGTCCAGACTACCTAGGTTTGAATTGTAGCTCTGCTACTTTCCAGTAGTATGATCTTGGGCAAATTACTTCTCCATGCATCAGTGCTTATATGGAAGAGGGAGATAATAATAATACAAATCACACAAGGTTATTGTGAGGATAATATAAATGTGAGCTTATACTGTTATATAGTAACTATGATATAAATATTTTCAATTTATGTTATCTGTTATGGACTGAACTGTTTCCCCCACAAATTCATATCTTGAAGCCCTAAGCCCCTGCTCCCAGTACCTTACAGTGTGATTGTATGTGGAGATTCACGCACATGCCTTTGAAAGAGGTAATTATGTTAAAATGAGATTCTTAGGGTGGGTCCCAGACTACTCTGCCTGGTGTCTTTATGAGAAAAAGAGATTACAACATACAGAGACAGACACAAAGGATGCATGGGGACAGAGAAAAGACCATGCATGGCACAGTATTTCCTTCTTATAGATGGCATACAGAGAAGGTGGAGGTCTGCAAGCCAAGGGGGAAATGCCTTAGGAGAAGCCAAACCAGCTGACACTTTGATTTTGGGTCTTCTAACCTCTAGAACTGTGAGAAAATAGATGTATTACTTAAGCCACCCAAGCTATGATACTTTGTTATAGCACTTCTTAGCAAACAAATACATTATCATGTTATTGAAAGATTGGATGGAATACCATCAGATTCAGTTTAAAGAACTGAGAGTGTTTGCCTCTGAGAAGCAGGATATGACAGTGGGGAAGAGAGGTTGCATTGTTTTTTTTAAGGGAAGACTTTATAGAACTCATCAGTTTCTTTAACTATGTATACTTATAACTTTGATAAAAGTACAGACAAAGAAATGGAGGGCAGTGTCTGAAAAAAACCAGAGTTAACCTCTTCCCTTTTTTCATCTGAGTGATTAAGAAGTCTCTGAAGTTCTCTTTCAAGCACTGTGGACATCTGGGGTTCTATCAAAGATGCCATCAAATGGGGATTAATGGCACTTCGGGCACTATTAATGCCCGCTAAATTTAGTCTAGCCTCAGTACTGTCCAAGTAGCTAATTAGGACTCATTGCTCCTGGGTAGTAACCTGACTTCACCAATAACTCTTTTGTAGCTGAGCCCTTTCAGAGAGATTGTGAAGCTCTCACAGCACTTGGTAAGAGTTGTTATATATTTGTTATGGGGATAATATTTTTTGTATTGTATTTCCATATGGTTTCCTTTATCTGGCCTCTCTTTTCTCTCCCTGTGGCCCGTCTGACAAGGAAGATATAATCAGTTAGTAATAGAAAACCAACTAGAAATGTTTGATTGTAATGAAATATTCTCACATGTAAGAAGAAATCCTGAGATGGTTTGTTAGTGTGTGGGAGTCTAGTTCAATGGCTCAATAACATTTTCAAGGACCAGGGTTTCCTATCCTTATTCTGGGCTGCAACTTGTAGCATGCTGGCTACTCTCTTCGTAGGTGCAAGATAACTGACAGCACCAGTTCCAGACCTCATGTCCTCAGAAACATTTTTCAAAGGCTGCATGAGAGAAGACATCCATATTCATATCCCTCTTTAAGAAAGGAAACTTTTGCTAGAAGCCCCCAGCACAGTTCTCTTTACATCTCAATGACCATAATTGCATAATTCCTGAACTAAGTAGCCAGAGTAATGGAATTAACAGGGTTCCCTTAATCCAAATAATATTCCAAAAATGGAGAGAGAGTCTCAGGCTCCCCTGAAACATACCTCTGACCCATACTTGGATAAAGTTAGGATTATTTTAGCAAGGGATAAGAGAGTTGAAGGGCAAGTGTCATGAAATAGGGAAGAAGATATATATATATATTTTAGCAACAGTTCTGGTGTGATGGGAAGGGGAAGTAGAAAATTCTTTCACTGTGAAGGGAAGAGAGAGAAAGGAAGGTGATAGATCAGAGATGAATGTTCTGGCTCCCTACCTGGAAGTTTAGAGTTAGGGAGGGGTATTGTGGGCAGACATTGAGGGTGATAGAAGCAGCCAGAGTCTTGTTGAAGGGACCCTTAGTCCTAGCTTCTCAAGACAGCTCAAGAAATTCTAGGTTTTTTAGGGAATCCTAATGTAAGTAAATCAAATTTGATTTGGGCTTTTTAAAAAAGTGCATGCATTAAAATATTTTTTATTATGTAAAGATAACCATGATTCAGTACAGAAACAAGCAACTAGGTTACTTATATTTATTTTGTTCGCACTATGTTTTCTTTTTGCCACATATGTTTAACCAGGTGGAAAACAACAGAAAATTTTCGTTTTTAAAAACAAATATAACCTGGTCAGGAATTGAATTTACATTCTAATTGCATTATAATAAATCAGGAATGTTTATGGTCCCATCTAGCACCCAGTTAAAACTCAACACATGTATAACAATAATAAGAAAATTTGTTGGCCAAAATGTTGTAATAGCTACTCAAAATACATGAATAAATTTTAATATTCAGAAAAGAAATAACAGACATACAGAGTGTATTTGAGGCACATGTATCATTTGAACAAGTGCCAGAGTTATGTAGCGAAAGATTAAAGTGTGATTTAGAGATATATTCACGCTGTATGCACGTGCATCGCCTCCATTAGCATTAATAGAATTTACATGCACACAGAGAACTGAAATTTGTTGAAAGGCAAAGGAGGAATGATTTTTAACTCTGCCTGTAATTCTAAAAGCATGGGACTATATTATTAAAAGCTCTGTGAAAGGCCTTAATTTAGGAACTGAGATATAGAAGCTTGATATCAAACTACTACATGTATACTTCATTTGTATTATTAGAGAAAAGTGAGCCAAGCAGGCTAAAGAATCTGTCAAAGACTGTTATGGGATCATAGTACTGTGTGGGAAACAATATATGCGTTTTGAATGTGGAATAGTTTGAGGAATATGAACAATTTCTAATCTGAGTCAAAATGTAATTGTTGTCATTGTAACCATTAGGAGTGTGTGCGTGCGCGCGCACACACACACACACACACACACACACACCAGTTACTTAAATTATTTGTATTTACCTATAAGCACCTGTTCCCTATCCAGGCTTTAGGAAAATATAAATACTTGACTATTGAGTATAGATTTTTTTTTCTTGCTGCAAAAATAGCAAAACATTGTTGGATCGCAAGTTTCCAGGGAAATTTGGGAGTGAACTGGAGGGAAAAGTAAATGTGTATCCTCCTCCCATGTACTCCTTACCTGGAAATGAATCTCATTAAATATAACCATTCCTTTACTAAGCATTAGGAAGAAATAAATTAGTTAAATAATTAATCAGACCAAGATGGTGACAAGTGATAGGCTTCACTTTCTGTGGGAATACTTGTATTTGAAAGTACAGCTTATTTTGGAAAACCCCTTGGCAATAGAGTCATTGATTCATTTGCCACATTCTTATTTAATGTCTACTATGTGCCAGCCACTTTTCTGGCTTTGCTGACCCAGAGGCAAATAAGGTAAATTTTCTGAACTCATGGACTTTACAAGTGAGCAATATGCATTAAGAACTTTAAAAAATTTCTGCACTTTTTGGTTGTTAACATATCTGTATTAACCCAATCTAATAAATACTTAGAGATTTGCACAAAGATTGATGCATATAAATTCCCACTGCATAATTATTAAATGCTCAGATAGTTTTGCATGTTTTGAAATTCTTTATAATAAGAAATGGATATTTCTATCGATTAAAAAGGAGTACTTTTAATTGTCTTTTTTTTTCTGCCCTTTTTTGAAATTTCTGAGCATACATTTCTTTTTTAATTATAAATGTTTTTATTTTTTATTTTTGTTTTTGTTTTTTTTTTTTTTAAAGATTTTATTTATTTATTTGACAGAGAGAAATCACAAGTAGATGGAGAAGCAGGCAGAGAGAGAGAGAGGGAAGCAGGCTCCCCGCTGAGCAGAGAGCCCGATGCGGGACTCGATCCCAGGACCCTGAGATCATGACCTGAGCCGAAGGCAGCGGCTTAACCCACTGAGCCACCCAGGCGCCCCTAATTATAAATGTTTTTAAAGACCTTTTTAGTTTAAAGATGTAGAACTGATGAACTTTGGGGATAGAAGATATTTGTAAAAAGCAAATCCTCATGATTTCCCTTGCTTACATGCATTGTCTTCCCCTGATTTTTGAAAGATTGCTACTGCTTGTGCCAGAATCCTGTAGTGGATTCTTCTGTCTCATACAAAACTAGCTCAGAAATGTTTGAGGTGCTGAGCGTGAGTAGAAATACTTGAGCCAGAATTGAGTTTTAAGTGAGAAGATAGTGCAGAAGGAGCCTGGGTGTTTTCCTATTTCTTACTAAGAAATGTGATTGTCAGGTGCTCAAATGCAAAATATGTCATAATATATTCACAGCTATTCCATTTTACTTCTAGGCAATGGAAGGATTGAAAGTTCCACCCCCTGTGAAGTTAGGTAGACTATGTCACGTGATTTGGCTAATGAAATCTAGCAGAAATGCTGCATGTCAACCAGAGGTGGGAATGGGAAGAGCCTGTCTGTACTCCATGGGGTTCCCTTGCTGTTGATGATTATGAAGCTCTGTGTTAAGATGGGGCTTCTACAGCCTGGGTTTCCTAGTGACTTAGTGATAGGATTGAAATCTCCTGTGTTCCTCCTTTGATATTTAGTGTGGAAGGAATTACAGGGTTGTGTTAAGTTACTGCACTTTAGAAGTTATTATCACATCACAGTCCAGTCCCATGGAACTAATGAAAAAGGTAAACAAAAATTATGGCATTTAGATATCTTTTTTAATTTTAATTTTTTAAATTAACATAAAATTTATTATTTTCCCCAGGGCTACAGGTCTGTGAATCATCAGGCTTACACATTTCATAGTACTCACCATAGCACATACCCTCTCAATGTCCATAACCCAGCTGCCTCCATAAACCATATCCCTCCTCCTCACACCCCAGCAACTTAGTTTGTTTCATGAGATTAAGAATCTCTTATGGTGGGGCGCCTGGGTGGCTCAGTGGGTTAAGCCGCTGCCTTCAGCTCAGGTCATGATCTCAGAGTCCTGGGATCGAGTCCCACATCGGGCTCTCTGCTCCGCGGGGAGCCTGCTTCCTCCTCCTGTCTCTCTCTGCCTGCCTCTCTGCCTACTTGTGATCTGTCTGTCAAATAAATAAATAATATCTTAAAAAAAAAAAAAAAAGAATCTCTTATGGTTCGTCTCCCTCCCAATCCCAACTTGTTTCATTTTTTCCTCTCCTACCCACACAGCCCCCCACCCTGCCTCTCAAATTCCTCATATCAGAGATCATACAATAACTGTCTTTCTCTGATTGATTTATTTCACTTATTTTACCATGATACCCTCTAGTTCGATCCATGTTGTTGCAAATGACAAAATTTCATCTTATGATGACTGCATAGTATTCCATTGTGTGTGTGTGTGTGTGATACATATATATATATGTATCACATCTTCTTTATCCATTCATCTGTTGATGGACATCTAGGCTCTTTCCATAGTTTGGCTATTGTAGGTATTGCTGCTATAAACATTTGGGTGCACATGCCCCTTTGGATCACTACATTCGTATTTTATTTATTTATTTATTTATTTATTTATTTAATTTATTTATTAAAAAGATTTTATTTATTTGATAGATAGAGATCACCAGTGGGCAGAGAGGCAGGCAGAGAGAGAGGGAGGAGGAAGCAGGCTCCCCGCTGAGCAGAGAGCCCAATGCGAGGCTCGATCCCAGGACCCTGGGATCATGACCTGAGCCGAAGGCAGAGGCTTTAACCCACTGAGCCACCCAGGCACCCCACTACATTTGTATTTTTAAGGTAAATACCCAGTAGTGTGATTCCTGGGTCGTAGGGTAGCTCTATTTTCAACTTTTTGAGGACCTCCATGCTGTTTTCCAGAGTGGTTGCATCAGCTTGCATTCCCACCAACAGTAGGAGGGTTCCCCCTTCTCCACATACTCGCCAACATCTGTCATTTCCTTACTTGCTAATTTTAGCCATTCTGACAGGTGTGAGGCGGTTTCTCACAGGTGTGGTTTTGATTTGTATTTCCCTGCTGTCGAGTGACGTTGAGCACTTTTTCATGTGTCTGTTGGCCATTTGGATGTCTTCTTGCAAAAAAGACTACTTGTGATCTCTATCTGTTCATGTCTTCTTGCCCATTTTTTGATTGGATTATTTGTTCTTTGGGTGTTGAGTTGGGTAAGTTCTTTATAGATTTTGGATACTAACCCTTTATCTGATATGTCATTTGCGAATATCCTCTCCCATTCTGTCAATTGTCTTTTGGTTTTGTTGACTGTTTCTTTTGCTGTGCAAAAGATTTTGAACTTGAAGTCCCAATAGCTCATTTTTGCCCTTGCTTCCCTTGCCTTTGGCGATGTTCTAGGAAGAATTTGTTGCAGCTGAGGTCAAAGAGGTTGCTGCCTGTGATTCTTCTCAAGAATTTTGATGGATTCCTGTCACACATTGAGGTCTTTCATCCATTTTGAGTCTATTTTTGTGTGTGGTTTAAGGAGATGGTCCAGTTTCATTCTTCTGCATGTAGCTGTCCAATTTCCTGAACACTATTTGTTGAGGAAACTTTTTTCCATTGGACATTCTTTCCTGCTTTGTTGAAGATTAGTTGACCATAGAGTTGAGGGTCCATTTCTGGGCTCTGTGTTCTGTTCCATTGATCTATGTGTCTGTTTTTGTGCCAGTACCATATTGTCTTGATGATTACAGCTTTGAAGTCTGGAATTGTGATGCCACCAACTTTGGTTTTCTTATTCAACATTCCTCTGGCTATTCTTTTCTTGTTCCATATAAATTTTAGGATCACTTGTTCCATTTCTTTGAAAAAAATGATGATACTTTGATAGAGATTACATTAAATGTGTAGATTGCTTTAGGTAGCATAGACATTTTCGCAATATTTGTTCTTCCAATCCATGAGCATGGAATATTTTTCCATTTCTTTTGTCTTCCTCACTTTCTTTCATGAATAATTTATAGTTTTTTGAGTACAGATTCTTTGCCTCTTTGGTTAGGTTTATTCCTAGGTATTTTCTGGTTTTGGGTACAGTTGTAAATGGGATTGACTTTTTAATTTCTCTTTCTTCTGTCTTGCTGTTGGTGTATAGAAATGCAACTAATTTCTGTGCATTGATTTTATATCCTGACACTTTACTGAATTCCTGTATGAGTTCTAGCAGTTTTGGAGTGGAGTCACTTCTCCGCACATTCTACCTTCTGGAAAGTGGTCGATTCTCTGTTCCTAGAATTGTTCTTCTCCTCTTCTATCTCCTGTTGAGTTTGTAGGTGTTCAGAATGGCTTGATAACTATCTAGGACCTGATGATATCTCGGTCTCATACTCCTCTGCCATCTTGCTCCTTTTCTATTTAGATATCTTAACAGCAGAGATTTCCATCCACAGATCACTCACTGAATAGTTTATCTTTCAAATGAATAATTTGATTTTTTTTAACCCAAGTGGTTATCATACACTAATGAGTAAGGAAGAGTTGAAATCTCAGACATCAACTCATTTATACTTCCAATATCCACCCCTTCTAGTGCAAAGAATGTCTCTACATTATAAATTAATTCTTTCTTTCTTTCCAAGATTTAATTTATTCATTTGACAGAGAGAGAGAGATCACAAGTAGGCATAGAGGCAGACAGAGAGAGAGGGGGAAGCAGGCTCCCCACCAAGAAGAGACCTGATGTGGGCTTGATCCCAGGACCCTGAGATCATGACCTGAGCCAAAGGCAGAGGCTTAACCCACTGAGCCACCCAGGTGCCCCTCTAGTTTTTAACTTTCTCTGCGGGTCATACCAGTCACAGGATGGTGGGAATTGTTCTGGCATGGCTCTAAAATAATAAAATCTCTCTCTTGAGATATATCTCTACCCCACCCCTATTCCTGACACCCTCTATTCCCCGCCCCTATTCCTGAGACCCAGGTGCCCATCTAATTTTTAACTTTAACTTTCTCTGTGGGTCATATCAGTCACAGGATGGTGAGAATTGTTCTGGCATGGCTCTAGAATAATAAAATCTCTCTCTCTTTCTCTCTCTCTCTCTATATATATATATAGAATAATATAGAATATTATATTATATATATAGATAATATAGAGAGAATATATATAATATAGAATATATATAATATATATTTTATATATAATATCTATATATAATATAGAATAATATAGAATATTATATTATTCTATATATATAATAAAATCGCTCTCTCTCTATATAGAGAGAGATATCTCTCTCTCTCTCTCTCTATATATATATATATATATATGGCTCTAGAATAATAATATATATATATATATATAGAGAGAGAGAGAGAGATATCTCCACCCCTACCCCTATTCCTCACATAGAGCTCTTGAAATCTTTGTAGATAGGGGTGCTAGGAGAATCTTTTTGTCCTAATATTTATCTTTGATCTCACTTTCTGACACAGAGCTCTTAAGACCTTTGTAATCTCTGAGCAATAGGAGTGCCCAACACAGAGCTCCTAAATTCGTTGGAATTTTCTGGGTGATAGGAATGTCATGTTCTAATGAGCTGACTCTGGGTGGGTGTTGGTCACCAAAAAAAGACCAAGTCATGATTTTAGAAGTTTTGATACAACTTTTGTATCAACATGAACGGGACTGGAAGAGATTATGCTGAGTAAAATAAGTCAAGCAGAGAGAGTCAATTATCATACGGTTTCACTTATTTGTGGAGCATAACAAATAACATGGAGGACATAGGGAGATGGAGAGGAGAAGGGAGTTGAGGGAAATTGCAAGGGGAGATGAACCATGAGAGACTATGGACTCTGAAAAACAATCTGAGGGTTTTGAAGGGGTGGGGGGTGGGAGGTTGGGGGAACCAGGTGGTGGGTATTATGGAGGGCATGTATTGCATGGAGCACTGGGTGTGGTGCATAAACAATGAATTCTGTTACGCTGAAAAGAAATAAATTAAAAAAAAAGAAAAGAAAAAAAAAGAAGTTTGAGACTTTCAGCATCACCCTTTATTCTCTGGAGATAAGAGAGAGGCTGGAAACAGTTAACATTCCATCATACCTATGTAAAAAGGCCTCTGTAAAAACCCCCATAGGACAAGGTTCATGGAGATTCTGGATTGGCAAACATATTCATGCTGGAAGAGGTATGTCTTCATGGAGACTGGATCTCCTTTGCTTGAGACCTTCCCAGATCCTATGTATCTCTTAATTCGATTGTTCATCTGTATCCTTTTTTCACAACCTTTATTATATAATAAACTGGTAGACCTGTATGTTTCTCTGAGTTATGTGAGCTATTCTAGCAAATGATTGAATCTGAAGAGGGGGGTCATGGCAATCTCTACTTTGTAGCTAAGTTAGAAGTTGTGGGCAACCTGGAAACCTACTACTTACAGTTGGCATCTAAAATTGGGGGCAGTATTGTAGGACTGACCCCTTAACCTAACCCCTAACCTGACTAATTCTAGTTAGTGTCAGAATTGAATTGAATTGTGGGACACCCAGCTGGTGTCACAGAATACTGCTTAGTGTGAGGAAAAAAAAAAAAGAAACTCCACACATCTGGTGTCAGAAGTATTGTGAGTGTGGTAGCAGTATGAGAGTAAAGGAGAAACACAGAGAAGTGAGTTTTTCCTTACAAAAGGCCCATTACCTATAATCAAATCTACCCATAGAGGGTCAGAGAACAGTGTGTGAGTTCTTTTGTGGCTCAGCCACAAAAGCCATCTACAAAAATAGAACCATTGCTTTAGATGAAGGTAAAAGATCTTTGAAAACTTGACCTTGGAGAATGGAGAATGCTTAGTATTTTTGTTTACTTATTTTTATTTATGTGAAGCTAGAAGTTTCTAAATATGATTCTGTGATTCACAGTTTACCTACTGCTTTGTAACCATACTGTTATATTTCAAGTAAGTTGTTACAAACTGAAGGGACTTTTGTTTGTTAACTCTGCAAAGTAACCATTATAAACAAGTGGCATGCTTTTATAAAATAGATAATTATGAAGCATCTAAGATCATACACACTTTCCTTGGTGTGTATGTTTTATTGGTTTTCTCTGCAGATTAATTTTCTTTCATCCAAATAGTCACCCCAAAGTTCCCAAATTTATATAAACTAAGTTTTTAACCACCAGCAGAGACAAATTAGAATGTTTCAATCCTAAATACAATTTCCTGGAAAGAGAATCTGATTGGACAAGCTTTAGTGTAGTATCCAAATCTGGCCCAATTAATTGTGGCCTATGGCCAACAGGTTACCAAGTTAACACATTGGTTCCATGACTCCTCTCTGGATGGAGTAGAATATTTGCTCTCAGAGAAGGAGGCTGACAACCCACAATGTATAGGCTGCAGTAGCTGAAATACAGTACAGTTGGAAATCATTGCCCTAGTGTATTATTAGTACAATTAAATTAGTATTATACCCTCAAAGTATTTAACCATTGCAACAACAATAGAATTGTTCCTTTGAGCTGTTATGCCTGTTAAAATATTTTAGATGGTTTTTATTTAAATTAATAATATAAAGAGAAAATGTGATTTGGAACACGTCATTTTTAACAACTTTATCATTAAAAATGACTGTATACAATCATAATATCAATGAATTTATAATAACATATGGAGATGAGAATGAGTTTTTGAGTAAAGTTTATAGAAAGTATATGAAATAGTGATTTGAATGATTTAAATATCACTAGAAGAGGTATTTTATAAATCAAACAATATATATCAAATTCCAAACTCAAGGAAGTAAAGAAAGTATTAAAGATTTGCATTAGAGTGGTGTTTTCTTTCTTTTTTTTTTTTTTAAAGATTTTATTTATTTATTTGACAGAGAGAAATCACAAGTAGTTGGAGAGGCAGGCAGAGAGAGAGAGACGGAAGCAGGCTCCCTGCTGAGCAGAGAGCCCGATGCAGGACTCGATCCCAGGACCCCGAGATCATGACCCGAGCCGAAGGCAGCGGCTTAACCCACTGAGCCACCCAGGCGCCCCTAGAGTGGTGTTTTCTAAAGTATTAGTTTACAAGCTGTGCCTCCAAAAGGTTCTATGTTGTGTGTAGGAGAACTGCTCACTGTGTTCACCTCTTGAAAATTCATATTTCATATTTGTATATCAGAAGCTCATAGGAGTGATAGTGTTTAACTTTGTAACCCAAAATAAGAGTGTTGCAGAATTAGTGTTATGAACTCAGCCAGTTGTTTTACTTTCAGGGCTTCATATCACCCACTACCTGTTCTTTTTTTTTTTTTCAAGATTTTTATTTATTTATTTGATAGAGAGAGAGAGAGATCCCAAGTAGGCAGAGAGGCAGGCAGAGAAAGAGGGGGAAGCAGGCTCCTCCCCGAGCAGAGAGCCCAATGTGGGGCTCGATCCCAGGACCATGAGATCATGACCTGAGCTGAAGGCAGAGGCTTAACCCATTGAGCCACCCAGGTGCCCCTACCTGTTAGTTTTTATATTCTCCTATAGTCAGTTGGAATTACTGTATTCTAATAGTATATGTTTTAGAAAAGAATGAAAAGAACAAAGGTCAGGCAAGTGTTGGCATTTGTCAGTCTCCTCAAATCCTCTTTGGTATTCAAACAACCCTTAATAGAGACCATATCACTAGGAGGGTTTGTTGTTACTGATTGATAATTGATGGATTATCAGTTTGTGTTGGACAACTCCACAAATCCCTGAAATGAGCATATGTTGTGAAGTTAGGCTTAGTCACTTTAATCTATACTTTTATATACTGCAAGCATCTCATCTCCATGGATACCATAACAAACAGATGTTCTTAGCTGAAGTCACTTTGAAAGAGTTCAAGTGATGATAAATGGAAAAGAAAAAAAGGTAAGACTTCACTTTATTCTTTACCAAGCAAGTTATAGCTTTAGTCATTTGTATATTTATCCAACTAATGCTTATTGAACATTTACTATGTGCGGGGCACAATGTCGAGTTAGGCAGTCCCACCCTTTCAGAATTGACATTTTGTCGTGAGAAAGAAGCTTGTCTACAATCTGATGCTAAATATTACACTATATTCCAAGAATAAATACAGATTTTTTGGGAGCTGTAGGCTTTGGGGCTGGTATGAAGGAGGTTTGAGGTTGACTATTAGCCAATTACTGAAGGCTTAGCATAATGGTTCTTAAACTTTAGTGTAAGTATGCATTAGCATCATCTAGCAGTTTGTTAAAACACAAATTCCTGCCTTCAACCCCAGAGTTACTAATTCAATAAGTCTGGTGTGAAGACTGTGAACTTGCATTTCTAACGTGTGCCTAGGAAATGCTGATGCTACTTGTCTTGGACCACACTTTGATAATCACTAACATAGGGAATGTATTAGTTAACTATTGCTACTATAACCAATTACCTCAAAATTAGATGACTTAAAACAGTAAGTATTTATTATCTTACGTGGTTTCTGTGGACCCAGGAAACTGGGAGTCCTTAGCTGGACGGTTTTGTCTTGAAGTCTCTCATGGGATTGTGGACATTGGTTAGAGCAGCAGTCACCTAAAGGCTTGCCTGAGGCTGGAAGATCCACTTCCTAGGTGGCTCCCGGTGTGTGACTATTGGCAGGAGGCCCCAGTTTCTCACTGATTGTTGGCAGAAGGATTCAGTTCCTCATCACAGCTTTGCCTTCCTTATCTCTTCCTAGGGATGCTTGACTATCCTTATGTCATGATATCAGGCTTCCCCTGAGCAAGTGATCCAAGATCAGGAACAGGAGGAAGCTGCAAAGACTTTTATGAAAATAGTACATGATTACATCAACCACATTAAAAGTGAGTCACTAAGTCCCAACCCATTTAATGGGAGGGAAATTAGCATCCACCTTTTGGAGGGAGAAGTATCAAGAGACTTGTGGATGTATTTTAAAACCAGTATAGAGATTATACTCTAGTACTTCACTAATAATTAATTTTTACTTAACTATTAGTAAGTTAATCAGTGACTAACTCTTCCAGGATGATAATATGATAGAAGCAGAAATGTTGCATGGTGGGAATTCAATAGCCAGAATTGATTATTACTATATTTTTACTTTCTGTGATTTTAAAATATTTTGAAAATGATATTAGTATAACAGTGTTACTCATATTTTGAATATTGCTTATATTTTGGCTATTCCTATTTTATTTAAGTAAAGAGACTAGGCTGTCTCTTTATTTTATGTGTGTATCTATGGATGGGTGAATCCATGTAGCTCTGTACATGTAAGTTTGAACTAGTGTAAGAGTGTAAGTTTGAACTAGTAAAGGTTATGAACATGAGGTTCAGTGTTTGAGTCCTGGCTCCATCCCTTACTAGCTGTGTCATCTTAGGTAAGTTATTTAGCCTCTCTAGAATTCAGTCAGCTTCCTCATCTGTAAAACAGATTTAATAACAGTACCACTTTATAGAATAGTTCTGAAGATTAAATGAGACATTAAACGTTAAAGACCTTAGAAAGTACTTGAATATTTTTGTGTCATTATTTATGGATACACACACACACACACACACACACACACTAAAATGGAACAATTCAAGAGGGATTAAAATAAAAAATATACATTGAATTTAGAGCATAGCAGACTCCCTAATGTTTGGAGATATAGAAAAATCTATATCTCAGTCAAACAGCTTTAAATTAAACTCTCCTCTGTTTAAAGGAAACAACAACAACAACAACAAAATTCAGCTATTTCTTGTAACTTGCACTCTAGCCTTGCTATATGGTTTCCCTTTATCTTCTCCATTCTTCCTCCACTCTTAAGGAACACCCCCTTCCCCAAACTTCTTGCATTCTAATGCAGAAAAATGTAGTCCTCCCTTTCTTTTTTTCCCTCTTATGACATGGGTTTTTTCCATCCGAATGGATCAGCAGGATATTTTCCTATACAAATATCATTCTTTTGCTCTGTAAGAGGAATTCTGGTGCCAGTTATTTAATATATATTTTAAATTCGGCCATTATAGATTAATTCTTAAAATATTAGCAACCATGGCTACTGATTATACACTGTTTGTGGTAACCATGAATAAGCTGAGTTTATGACCTACTCAAATAGAAAGGAGGCAAATTATAGGTCTAGTGCATACCAGGACTTGGTAAATTTTGAGGAATTATGTATCATGAACATTGTTTTTAATAATCCCAATTGTCACTTTGTATTCCATGTCACATAATTCTGACTAATGAAAATTTTAAAACCTCAATTTACCAGAAGGCAACTAACCTCAATTTGAAGTTTTAGAATACACTTTCCTTAAAAGACAGAGGCAAAATTCAGGGTTATAGGATCCTAGATTCTGGCCCAGGATTCTGTGTCTTTACATCAGAGGTGTAGAAAAAATGATTAGTGGTCACGAAGATGGCTGAGGTGTTAAGTCTTGTCATCAAAAAAGGCTTTTTTGTGTTGTGTATCCTTTACTTAATGCTTCTCTGTTTCGTCTTAAGATCAGAATCAGGATCACCCCAGAGTTATATGTATAAATATCAAATTCAAGTGGAATCTCTTCAGGTAGAGCCCCAGGATCTGCACTGTAGCAAGTTCTCCACTAATTCTTCTGTACTATAAAATTTGGTCTGCTCAATTAAACAGTTTTAGAAAGATGTCCAGTAACAAACTAGAATCTACAAAAAGGATTTTCCCATTCATGATTAGTTAGCCAGAGATTATATTAAACAATCTAATTGTCCTTGCTAATTGAAATTTTATTATAATATGGTGGGTTGATCAGTTTTGTTTTAAAGATTCTGTTTGTACCTTTTAGTTAGACAGTCAGTGTAGCAGTGAATATTTAATGACTGATTTTAATGAGACAGGTAGTAGAAGAATAGAGAGGTATAGAGTAAGAAAAGGTTAAGAACTCAGGTCTCCTTACTTCTAGTCCAGTGCTATTTGTGTGGGTTTTTTCTTTCTAGGGCTTTTCACCTCTCATGTTCTGTTTTTAGTTTTTAGGGTTTTGTTTTTGTTTTTGTTTTATGACTTTATTTATTTATTTGACGGAGAGATAGAGCCAGAGAGCACAAGTGGAGGGAATGGCAGAGAGAGAGGGAAAAGCAGGCTCTGCACTGAGCAGGGAGTCTGAGGTGGGGCTCGATCCCAGCATCCTGGGATCATGACCTGAGCCAAAGGCAGATGCTTAACCATCTGAGCCACCCAGGCACCCCCGTTTTTAGTTTTAATAAAATCAAAACTTCCCTCATTTATTTTGATTTTTTTTTTTCAGGTTTCATTAGGGGTGTGTGTGTGTGTGTGCGTGCGCGCGCACACGCTATGGTTAGAAAGATCATAGGCTTTGAAATCAAACTGAATTGTGAATTCCAGTTCTGCCACTTACTATTTGAGTGACTGTGAGCAAATTTAATAAGTTCTATGAACCTCAGCCTGTTAATGGAATAATTCTTACATTATAAGGTTATTGTAAGGATGAAACAAATAGATGCTTACATTTCTTTCCTTTACTTTTTCCTTAGAGAAATTCTGGCCAATATAAAAAAATATTTAGATTAATTTAACTCAAGTAATGGTATATATCATTTTCAAATTACCAAATTATTTGTGTTTACTTTTTCCTAATAGGCAGTTTGAAGATGAGCAAGGGTGTTTTTCTGATTAATTGGTTGTTCTTTCACTTCACAGTAGGTAATATTGATCTGTCTTCTTTGTAAGGAAAGCATGTATCAAAGTTGCAAGGTACCAAGCAGTGTCTTACTCAGACCGTATCTCCTTTAAGACAGTACCAGGATCCATGCTTTAGGAAGTGCACGGGAGAGAATTTTAAGTTATATGTGCCCTCAGGTGTCTTGGATTCACTGATAGAGAGACAGAGTAAACAGACAGAAAGGTAAATAAAAATAGAAGACTTACATAACATTTAAAACAACTTTAGAAGAGCTGACTGACCTGGGCAGTGACTAATTGTCATAATGCTCATAATGCTCATTAGCATGAATATGTGCTAATGCAATTCTCTGAAGAAGAGTCAACTTTTACATAAAATAAAAGCATCCACCTGAAGCCGATATTGGCAACCAGAATTGTGTTTTTCCCCCTCCTATATCCAGGACAACCCAGGGAGGACGCAAAGGAATGTTGTCCCTACTTATTTACCAATCTCTATTGTAAGTTCATGAGACATAAAACTCGACCTTACTTTTTAGTGTTAGAAATTATTCAGGAGAATAGCATTGAAGTATGTAGTATTTAATCTTTTTTTGTAATGATCAAAATAGGCAAAGAGAAGGACTAAAATGATAGAGCAGATGGAATGTTTCCTTTGTCCTGCTTACGGTATTAGAGCATATGATATAAACAATGGCTTATGCTTTGATTCTCAACACCCTTTAATAATGAGTGGGGAAGCTGAATCTGTATATCTAGACAAAGTAAAATTAAAAAGTCAAACAAAGGTTAAATTACTTAATTTTAGAACCTAATTTGAATATTTCAGGTATTTATTTTTTTTTTCCACACTTTACCTTGCCATCAGTGATTTTTTTTAGGATTTATTTTGTTTTTAAGTAATCTCTACACCACATGTGGGGCTTGAACTCACAACCCCGAGACCAAAAGTTGTGTGCGT
Source organism: Mustela putorius furo (assembly GCF_011764305.1). Lineage (NCBI taxonomy): Eukaryota > Metazoa > Chordata > Mammalia > Carnivora > Mustelidae > Mustela > Mustela putorius. Next base: position 13,306,952 of record NW_025422471.1, read on the forward strand.
CACTGTCTAAGCCAGTCAGGCGCCCCACACCAGTGATTTTTTTTTTTTTTTAATTTCATGTTTTCTTCCCTTATTTCATTTAGGTTGTCTCCTAAGAGTCCTGGTTCCTTTTATTTATGTCTTTAGAAGCCAAGGTGTGTTCATTTCTACCCAGGTGTCATTGCTTCTAGACCCTATTAGTGGACATAACAAGGAAACACATTCTCTCTCTCTCTCTCTCCATGACTTTGTATGTAAAAACTGTGATTCATACCAGTATCTCCCAATTCCAGTCTAACACCACTGGATCCTTTCTAGCCTTCTCCCTTTCATTATTTGTAAAACAGATACCTGGCTTCCATTGTCCACAATATTTTTATTTGCTCAATCCTAGAATATAGTTTCAGAATAATTTATTAATTAGGGGATAGTACTTCTGTACAGTTTCTTTTGTGTTTAGACTTAAAATATATATTAAAATATTTTTTATCTAAAGTTACTTAGGTTAGTTCTTTTTTCCTTTGTCCCCTGAATAGGGTTATATTATTCATGTCTGATATAGTTAGGCTCATTTGTTGCTATTTATATTCCATTCTGGGTTTTCTCTGAGTCCTGTTTGATTTTAAACACTTATTTGTATTTTAATATATATGAAAAAAAGTCATTGTTCTAAAAAATCAGAACTATATATAAAGATATACTTAGAGATAATCCCACTTATGCATTCTACCTGCTCCATTTCCTCCATTTCTTCCATTCTGTTCCTACTCCTCATATCTACCCAATTTCATTAATTTCTGGTTTATCCTTCCTATGTGTCTTTTCACTAAAACTAGAAGATACATGTGTATTTTCTTATATTTCGGTTTACTTTTTCTTACGTGAATAGCAGAATACCATAGATACTCTTTTGCATTTTGGTGCTTTCTCATAACTATGTATCTTGGAAATCACTCTGTATCAGCTCATAAAGATATTCCTTATTCTTTTCTTTATAGTTGCATAATTCTGTTTGTGGATGTAGCTTGGTTTATTCATCACCATTCCATTTAGGGGCATTTAGGTTGTTTCTAACATTTCAGAATTATAAATAATGCTGCAATGAATAACCCCGTACATGTGTGTTTTTCCGTTATTGTACATGTATCTTCAGGGTAAATTCCTAGATAGCTGGGTCAAAAGGTAAAAGCATATATAGTTTTATTAGTTATTGTCAAATTCCCCTCCAAAAGGGTTTGCCAATGATATATGAGAGTGCATGCCTTTCCACAGTCTCATACTGTGGAATGCATTCTCATACTTCTAAATTTTTATTGATCTTGTTTGTACAACTTTAAGTTTTAATTCTCTTAAATTTTACTGTTGATTTGGAACTACCAAATCAACAGTAAATTACTGTTTATTTGAGAATTACTCTTCTTTTTTTAAGATCTATCTGATGATTGTTTTGAGATCCTGTAGTTTTATGATTTCTTTTTTTTGGGAGGGGGTCACAATCATAGGGTTTGGTCTATCCATTCACTGACTACCTATTGAAAAAATATCTTGAGTGGCCTCTATTTCCCAGACAATATGCTAAGACATAATACTTGCCCTTGAGTTGCTTATTGACAGTGAGGAACAGGTTAGCAAATAAATGGACAATTATGAGATACACACAGTTCTGCATGGACAAGACCTTCCAGTGAGAGAAGAGAGAGCCAGATATACTCTGAATTGCAAGTAATTTATTGCAACTTCCATATAGAATTCATGTATGTACTCATAGATGTGGTGAAATGAGAGAGAGAAATACAGTCCAGGAGGCATGCTGAGAAGTTCAGATGTCACCTAGAGGACAAAGAAGACTTACCGAAAAGTTTTAAGCAGAACAGAGATATGATCAGGATTTTTATTATGGCAATGACAATGAGGGATTTTCAAAGAACTCAAGGTTTATCCTCAAAGTGTTAAACTATATTGAATGCATAGAGGTAAGTATGCTAGGTCATGTAAAAGAAAAGAATAACCCCAAAGGCAAGAATTGACTGTGACCTTATATAATGCAATACTTCTTTAAGAAAAAATGGATCACTCATTTGAATGAGGTCAGCAATTAAACAAGCAAGGTAAAGGGAAGTGTTATCTGAGGAAGTCTTTGCCTGCTTTGGTGGTTTAGAGTGGGTTCTTTATTCCAAAAAGGAGCTGCTCTTGGTGTCTGGGGTTTTCCAGGAGAATTTGAAAAACACTTGTCATTATAGTTATCGAAAACCAAGACCATCTATACCCAGAACAGCTTATGGTGTACATTAATGTGACTTTACTATTCAGATGCTTCATTAAGGTGACTTTATTATTCCAGTCTTTTCATCAATCTGATTTTACTGTTTCAGAAAGTTCTTGCCTGGGAAGATCAAGTTGCCAATAAGTTTATCATTTATTTCAGAAAGTTTCTGAAAATCCCCCCCCCACCTTTTTAAAAGATTTATTTACTTTTAGAGAGAACATGCACGCTGAGTTTGGGGGAGGTGGAGGAGGGGGTGGATGCAGAGAGAGAGGGAGAGAGAGAGAATCTCCAGCAGAACTTGTACTGAGCTCAGAGCCCAAAGTAGGGCTCGGTATTTTGACCCTGAGGCATGACCTGAGCCAAAACCAAGAGTTGGAGGCCCAACCGACTGAACCACTCAGGCACCTCCTGAAAATTCTTTTAAACCCATATTAGACTGCTCAAACTAAAACAACATCAAACAGCTCTTTACTTTTTAAGAATTGCTTCAAAATCCTTTATTTTTGAAAACTTTCCCCCTTTGGTATCTATCAGTCCAAAACTGTTAGATCACAGATTTGCCTATTCATAACCAAGCCCTTTTTATCACACCAAAAGATCCATCTTAAACCAAGCTCCCCAAATCTTAAACCTAGGTGATTTTTGCTTCACCTCTTCAGACACACCACCAAGATTCTTGTCCAAGTAGTGGCCTCACTTACTGTGGCAAGCAATAAACTCAAGTTTGCTTCAGGAACAGGTTATTTTGGTGGTGTTTTCAGGGAATAAAGTACACACAGGATTCATTTCTCATTCCATCTACAAATGATGCTTTTTGTGTAATGGTGACACATCGTTTGGAATCCTCAGCCAAAATTAACAGTTTGAGAAGGTCTGAGTTAATTTTGTAATTTTTTGTCTTTCTTTTGACCTGGCACATGACATTTACAGGTAGAGCAACATCAAGGAAGGGCCTTGTGCCTCACTCATAGTCATTACTATTCAAATTCATGCACTTGGAAATGTATAATAGGTTCAGGAAAAAGTGAGTAACCTATATATCCTAGCCAATCAGCCTACATCCACCAGGAAAGGCTTTTGAAAAAAAGAGCTGTATAGATTTTATGTAAATTTGGTATTTATGAGCACCAAACTTTTAGCACTGACATCTGCCTGAGAAGAAACTTCATTTACAGCAGCGGCAGAAATGAAGTTCACTGTGAACTAGTTTTGGATACCATATGCTTTAACATGCAGAAGAGGAGGGGAGAAGAGGCCTTTGAAAAACTGATTTTTCTGGCTCTCGCTGTGTATGATGTTGCGTGACAACACTGTGACATCATAACGTAGGCTATTTCATTTGCGGTTTGCCCCACTCCAGTGCCTGGCCTGCAACAGCACAGTCGGGTGTGTTCGGGGGCCCTTCCCTTCATGGAACTTCAGGCACTTCCCAGGCGTTTTCTTTCTAAACCTCACAACATCTCTCAAAGGTATTGCCAAACTGGAGACAAATTTCACAGTTTAATCATGTGGAACACATTGGTAAATATAGATGTGCCTTTTAGAAAGTTGCTTCAAAGTGTATTTTGCAGCTCACGCGACTGTTTCTCAGGGTGTAAACCAGTGGTGTAATGTAAAGCTTTCGGCCCTCCCCCCTGGGAGCTGGGATGAGATGTGTTTGGCAGCGCGCAGTGGTGCAGGAGGAAAGGAAGCTCGTGCGGAAAAGGCAGGCTGACGGTTTTGTTCCACGTCCTGCCCTTTTCTTCCTATCTTCTCCACACAGGGGTGCCTCCTTTTGCTCCAGCTCGATCTCTTCTTTTGCAGCATCAAAAAAGAAAACTGAGCTCTAAAATTTCACTTGTAATTAGGAGTTTGGTTAGATTTTTAAGGCACAACACAAAAGTCCATTTAGTTCACAAGGCCTATTGATTACAATCCTGGCGATCCTCCTCCCTCCCTCCCTCTCTCTCTTCCTTGTATATGTGCTGCACTATAATCCCAGCAATCTAACCAGTCCTTAGAATGTAGTCTTATGGGAAAAAGAGTTCTTAATGAAGTGGGAATGTGGCAACATTGCAGACATGTCTGTTTCTTGCTCTAATCTCTTCAAATCCAGTATGAAGAGGAATGGACTTTTTTCTCAGAATATCTCTGCCTCCCCAGCCACACCTTTTTCCTTCCCTCACCCTCACACCTCCTGATCTCCTAGAAAAGATCCCTTCATGTGAATCAGAAACCTGGACACGAATTCTACTGGTGTCCCTTAATAACTGTATAAACCCCGAGTCATTAAACCTCTAAACCTCCCTGAACCTGTTTCCCCATTTGTAATTTTTACATATGACTAACTTACAGGGATGTTGTGAAGATTAAATAAAATAATATGTTTGGAAGAGCCGAAGAGCTGAAAATAATATGTCTGGAAAAATGTGGCCAGTGGGAAAAGTCTTTGACTGTCTGGTTTTCTGGGGATGATTTGTTCCACCCTTTTTGGTATCGTCCAAGCCAGGACATTTTCAAGAGTGGAAGAGGCAGCTTCGGGACAGCAACACACATAAACTGGGCCTCTCCCAAGCAAACCCGGATGTGTGATCAATCTCTTTAGAGAGAATTTTCAGAGGGCAAGTGCCTGTGCCTAATTGTACACTTTATTGTGGATGGGGATGCCTGCATTCTATGAATAAAAATATCACTTATTGCCCACATACAAGCTGAACTTCTACCATTTCTCTCTTATTTTCACAGCTCTTTGTATAACTTGTACTTCCCCAAATGTGCTACATGGACAACAGGTGGCACATGCGACTATTTCAAGTGGTATACAGCAAACATTATTATTTTTTTTAAACTGTCAAGTCAGATCTATAATCTTGGAAGTAAACATTTTTTAATAAGTTTGTATATGTAAACATTTTTTAATAAGTTTGTTTAGACCAACATTTGAATTGATTTAAAGAAAACAAGTTAACCAAACTCAGACGAGTTTACGATTATAGGAAGGTTGACCTGGAATAACTAACAGGTGGGTAGCCCTGTTTGATTGGATGCAGCCGATAGAATGAAGGAACAAGCTACTCAGTGTTTGGATGAACAGCTTATAATATATAACCCTTCATTCCAGGACAAGTGCTGTGTTTAAGAATTGGAGTTCAGGTAAATACCCAGTTGTGGCCCAGATGAGGAGAACAGAAATGGAGTAGCTGCAGTTGAAGATTAGCCTTGGATACATTTTTCTGGTAAGTCTTGGGCTTCCCTGCCACTTTTATACATTATTAATATAAACTATGTATGAAGAATTGACAACACTTGGCAAAATTTAATACATACCCTTTTTTAAACTTCGTGGGGACGTTTTGGGAGACATGATTTAGGATGGAAACTTATTTCATCTTGTTTTAAGAACTCTAAGAAAAAAGACTCCTCCAACTGTTTGAACAGCTCATTTAATTACCTGGTAATCAAAAAGTCTTTCTGATTGCTGGCCCCAAAACTTTCTGCTTTAAGTGTATTGTCCAAAGAAACAGAAACATTGGAAAGGCGTTGCCATTCTACCTCTCAGTATTTGCTGCAGAGACCACTGACAGCAGCGGACTTCCTAAGCCTCACCTTTGTGTCTGTCTTCTCTGTTTTCTTTCTGCCTGTGATTTCTCTCGTCAGTAATGAATGCTTCTTATTCTTTCTGTTTGTTTGCTTAAAATAGAGACAATTTAGATCATGTACCAAGTTACTTGAGTATGAATGATTAGAGGCCAGCCCTTAGCAATTATACTTTTGCAGAAACACATCAAAATATTTGATTGATGGTCATTCACAGATATCTGTGTGCACTTGAGCTTAGGGTTTATAAAGGTTTACAAGTATTTATGTATGATTTTATGTGTATTTTCAGAGCCTTTTTTTTTTTTTTCTGGTGGAACTTTGAAAAATGAAGAGAATTAAGTTGTTTCTAAAAAGCCAAAGCAGCCTGCCATCTCTTTTTCTTTTCTGGGCTACGGTCCAATTTGCACAGCAGTTGCAAAGAAAAAGCAAACGCATCACTAGATTCAGCGAGAAATATTGTAACAGTATGTAATCTCTGTCAAGATAAAATTGCTTTGTGATTTACATTACAATAAATCCTGACCTTTAAGTGCTGCAGACTAAGCTAATCTGTGAAGTACTTTATTCCAACACTGAATCAGCGAGTGAAGCTCAACCAAATTGACTGTATTAGTCCCACCGTGGTGTGGTTAAAGAGCCTATATATATCGAAGCAGATTACAGAGCATTGTTCTATGTGTACTATAATAAGTAGAATAATTGAAATATTCAATCTGTTTCATCATTGTGAAATAATAGAATTATTTTAACCTCCTTTCTGTTTGCCTATTATGGGAATTACAAGTAGCTTCATTTAAATATCATTAGGGACTGATTTAGATCGATGAGAACAAGGAAATTCAGAATTAAGGCTAAAATACCACATGACATTTCAACCTTAATTCACTTCTTATGTCTGTTAATTATTTTCTTTTTCTTTCTTTCTTTCTTTTTTTTTGGTTAAATAGTTAAGATGTGTTGAATTTCTCAGTACTAGCTTTATGCTTTTTGACTCCCCAAGTCAAGTGCTAAGTTTATCAATCATTGGAGAATAGAATTTTCTCAGAAATATGGATTTTAGAAATCAGTTGAATTTACCAACTTTGGGAGATTTTTAGCCATTATTTCTTCAAGTATTTTTCTCTCCTTTGTACTTTTGGCTTTTCTCTAGATTTTGATCACACATGTAGGAGACAACTTTATATTATCCCGGAGGTCAGTGGTACCTTTTTTCCCTCCAGTTTTTCCTTTTCTCTCTATGCTTCGTTTTGGATAGTTGCTGTTGCATGTCTTCAAATGCCCCCCCACCCCCCCACCCCGCAGATCCTAATTTGCTGTTAACTATAACATATCTTTAGCTAATTCTTTTCTCTCTCACATATGCCTTTTTTCATGTGTGGTGTCTATTGCTTGGATACTGGGTATTGTGCTTTAGTTTTTTTGGTTGCTAGATTTTTTTTGGTATTTCTATAAATAGGGTATTTTGTATTTTGTCCTGGCTGAGTTTTAAGCTTTGTTATGCAGCAACAGCCTTTAATCTAGGGCTAATTTGACCCTGCAACAAAGGCAGTATAATCTGAAGATACCTCCTCATGCTTCCTGTATTATGAGGTATTCCCATTCTCGTTGGTAGGGACAAGCACAATTTCTGGGCCTGTAGGAGTGGAAATTGGCCTTCCTGTTTCCTGTTGTTTCTTTATTTGGTCTAAGGTACTATCTTTTCTTATATGTGTCAGCTGAAGATCTGTGGGAAATCCTCCACAGAGCTCTGGGAATGTCTTGTCTGTGTAGATCCCTCCTCGCTGGTACTTTGCTCTGGAAATTCTACCTGTCCCTTCAACTGAGCAGGACCACAGGGCTCAGTTTAGGTTTTCTTCTTTTCTCCAAGAACAGGAAACTGCCTTTAGGAAGTGAGTTGGAACAACAGTGGAACTCACCCTGTTTCCCTTTTCTTAGGGACCACACTCCTGTGCTGCCTATTGTTCAATGTCTGAAAACAAGTCTTTCCTGTATTTTTGTCATATTTTCTCATTGTCTAAGGTGGGAGACTCCTTGTTACTCCATCATGGCCGGAAGCAGATGTCTCACATAACTGGAGTTTACAAGGAAATTTAAGATTTCTATTTAACTTTTCATCAGTTCCTGCCAACATACATTTCTGGAGACCTCAAAGTGACAAGAAGGTTATTGAAACAAATTCTGGACACAGTAAACTGTAGCATTGTTAATGCCCATGTCTAACCACAATGCAATATAATGATTGCAAAGGACATAGGGCACCATAATCACTTTAGCAACCTAAAATTAGAATGTTTTTTTTTTTTTTTTTTTACTTCTTTCTGAGTTGTATACAAGAAACCAGTGCTAGAGTCTTTCTTTCTAACAAAAGTCATCTTCCTAATAAAATGGGATTTCCTGATAAAATAGTGCTAGAGGCCTCTCCCATTGTTTCTTATGGTAACTGTTGCTGTACTCTGTTTTAAAGTTACATTGAGTTAAGGGGAATAGTCTTCATTTTAGTAAGACAAACTTTTTTTGTTATTTTGTCTTTTTTTATTTTAGATTTTTATAATAAATTTATAGGGTGCCTTGAGGGCAGCCCAATTTGCATCATAGGGGGCCACCTAAGAAACTCACTTGGGACAGACCAGTCTGTTCTGCCTTGGAGCACTATTGCCTAGAACCAGAATTGTTCATGAGATACCCCATATTATAAATAGAGACATCCTCGGGGCACCATATCAATGTATACTGGATGCTCTTCTCATGCATTTTTGAGAGGAAAACAGCATTTTGATATCAGCAAGATGAGAGCAAGTATTCTTGATGGTAAAAGGATACCTGAGCACTTACCTGACATTAGTATTTTTAAAGGTCAATTTCATAGTTCCAAACAATTTAAAAAATAAAATACAGTAATTTTCTGGAATCTTTTGCTTTAGTGCTTAAAGAGTACAAAACTAATAATTAGAAGGAAAGATTATATAAAAGTACTGATACATTGATGTAGATAACGTTACACACACATACACACACACACAGTCTTTCAGGCTGTTATTTATTTTCTTAGCAATTTAAAAAAAAAAACTGCTAACTAAGAGACTGGTATAACCTGATGATTTACCAACATTCAGATTTCCCATGACCTAATAACAGACTAATGTATATGAGTCTTCTGTTATATCAGTTAAATCAACATGTATGTCTAAAACAATAGTTTTATTTTTGTTAGGCTAAAGCCTTAACCTTGGCCTGTGACACTTTGCAGTGATTTGGGGGTTTTCTTGTCCTCAGGTCTGTTGAGAGAACCCTCTGCGGTCTCACACAGAAATACCAACTTTACACTCATTGTGTAGCTGTTCTTTTGTTGCCAACTATTTGATTTGAGGATTCAATAGATTATCTTATCATCTATTTTGTTTTAGATGTTGGTCTGTGGGTTTTTGGTTTTGTTGTCCTGTTTTTATATTTTTGGTTTTTTTTTTTTTGACAGAATTTGGGGTGATTTAAAACTGCCCCACTGTCACCACCCACCACTATTTTCCCAGAATTTCCCTCTACCTTGACTTTATAAAAGCTTTTGTGTATTCACCTGTTAAAGGGAATGAAATGGTCTCCTAATATCCCTTCCAACTCTGAGATCTGTGACTGTATAAGATAACCCTGTTTGAACCCAAAATGAAGTGTGGCCTCACTCTCATGTTTTGAGACCCTGCATGTCTAAGATTAAATCGCTGTGTGTTATATTCTTCGCCCAAGTCAGTACTTGTCCTTACATCCATCCGTGTATCTATCCATCCATCCTAACACAAGCACTGAGCCTCTACCATGTACTAGCTTTGTTTCTCCAGGTCCTTATCAGGTTTGCTTGTGCTATTTGAAGCTATAAAAGCCACACTATATATGTTGTTTCTCTGATTTATGAGCACCAAAGCAGACTTGATTATTACTTGGAGGTGAAATGTGAGTGTTATGGATTTTGTTGTTGTTGTTTGCTAAGGGTAAGGGGAGAGATGAACTATTCCAGCTTTTTAATATAGAGGATTTCTTGCCTGCCACCACAGTCTGGACCACTTAGCATGATCAAATCGGGGCTTGAAGTTTCTCTAGGATTTAATAATGAAAGGAAGAAAGCCAGCTGACCTCATCATTTGGTTAGTAGCCAACCTCTATGATCTTGGATGAATTGAAAAATCTAGGCCTATGGCAATTCATATTATTAGTTTATAGGCATGTGACAACTTGGTGTTACCAGATAGCCTTATGTAGGCAGCTGTTTACTCTGCTCTGAGGTAAGACAGTCCTGCTGCATAGTTATCAAGAGAGACTCTAGCAAATGAGAGCCGAAAATGCACTCAGAGAATGTACAAGGGCAAAATTTTAGGCAATGATTTATTCCTCCAGAATAATCCTGAGCTCAACAAATGTAGATTTATTTACCTTTTACCACATTCCCTGAGGTCGTACAATTTATATACTAGATATTTATGGAATAGCTACTATATACCACTCATTTTATTAGGTACTTTATCTTTTTATCTAATGTAATTTTTATGATAATCTTTTTCTTTTTTTTTTCTTAAAGATTTTATTTATTTATTTGACAGGCAGAGATCACAAGTAGGCAGAGAGGCAGGCAGAGAGAAAGGAGGAAGCAGGCTCCCTGCTGAGCAGAGAGCCCAATGCCCTGGCTCGATTCCAGGACCTTGAGATCAGGACCTGAACTGAAGGCAGAGGCTTTAACCCTCTGAGCCACCCAGGAGCCCCTCTATTTTTAATTTTAAAAAATATTTCATTTATTTATTTATTTTAAAGAGAGCGAGAGAGTTTGAGCAGGAGAAGGGCAGAGGGAGAGGGAGAAAGAATCACAAGCAGATTCAAACTCAATGTAGAGCCCAACCTGGGGCTTGATCACATGACCCTGAGATCATGACCTGAGCAGAAATCAAAAGTCGGATGCTCATCTGACTGAGCCACCCAGGCACCCCAGTGTTTTCTTTTTTTAAAGTCATACTTACAGGGACACCTGGATGGCTCAGTCGGTTAAGTGTCTGCCTTCAGCTCAGGTCATGATCCCAGGGTCCTGGGATCAAGCTTCCCACTGGGCTCCCTGCTCAGCAAGGGGTCTGCTTCTCCCTCTCACCCCTTCCCCCTACTTGTGCTCTCTCTCTTTCTCCCTCTCTCTGTCAAATAAATAAATAATATCTTTTAAAAAACTATGTTTTATTCAATTGTTTATGTTGTTTGCATTATTATGATCATATTAATTTTTTGTTTACATTGTTATGATCATATAAAATTAATGCATAGTGAGCCATATATTATACTGTATTTCATTTTATTTCTGATATAACTTACGTTATCCCTGAAATAAAACAATTTCCTTTCTTTTTAAAATTTTCTATGTAGATATCACTAATTCATCACCAATTTTCTGATTGGACTGAATTTTTTTTTTTTAAGATTTTATTTATTTATTTGACAGAGAGATAGAGAGCACAAGTAGGCAGAGCATCAGGCCAAGGTAAAGGGAGAAGCAGACTCTCTGCTGAGCAGGGAGCCTGCTGTGGGGCTCAATCCCCAGACCCTGGGATTGTGACCTGAGCTGAAGCCAGACACTTAACCAACTTAGCCACCCAGGTGCCCCCAGAACTGGAATTCTAATACTTTGGGTGAACATTGTATTTACTATGTGTTAGAGATATATCTACTAGAGATCTCTGTTATACTCAAATACATACTGGTTGCTAAATAGACCTGCCCCGTAACTGTCACCCTGAGATTTTCACTTACTTGTCTGTTACACCTTTTTATTGTGCCCCACTTAACTCTAGTGCTTCTTCTGACTTTTCTGCTCTTTCATTCTATTTATGCTTCAGTTTGGATTATTTTTTTTTCCTAATGAATTATTTCCTAATTCATTAATCCTTTCTTTTGTCTAATCTGTTATACCCATCTACCAATTTCTTAATCTAAGTTGTTTTATCTTTTAATTCTAAATTTTCATGGATTCTTTTTAATATATTCAGTTCTGATGAAATTCTTCATCTTGTCACTTATTTTCTTGAAGGTTATTATAGCTATTTTAGTCCATATTGATAACTGTAATACCTAGACTACCTGAGTGTCTCTTTCTGTTTTCTTTTTTTTCCCTTTGTTTTTAGTCATTTTTTTTTTTAATTTTTTATTTTTTATAAACATATATTTTTATCCCCAGGGGTACAGGTCTGTGAATCACCAGGTTTACACACTTCACAGCACTCACCAAATCACATACCCTCCCCAATGTCCATAATCCCACCCCCTTCTCCCAAACCCCCTCCCCCCGGCAACCCTCAGTTTGTTTTGTGAGATTAAGAGTCACTTATGGTTTGTCTCCCTCCCAATCCCATCTTGTTTCATTTATTCTTCTTCTACCCACTTAAGCCTCCATGTTGCATCACCACTTCCTCATATCAGGGAGATCATATGATAGTTGTCTTTCTCTGCTTGACTTATTTCGCTAAGCATGATACGCTCTAGTTCCATCCATGTTGTTGCAAATGGCAAGATTTCATTTCTTTTGATGGCTGCATAGTATTCCATTGTGTATATATACCACATCTTCTTGATCCATTCATCTGTTGATGGACATCTAGGTTCTTTCCATAGTTTGGCTATTGTGGACATTGCTGCTATAAACATTCGGGTGCATGTGTCCCTTTGGATCACTACATTTGTATCTCTAGGGTAAATACCCAATAGTGCAATTGCTGGGTCATAGGGCAGTTCTATTTTCAACATTTTGAGGAACCTCCATGCTGTTTTCCAGAGTGGCTGCACCAGCTTGCATTCCCACCAACAGTGTAGGAGGGTTCCCCTTTCTCCGCATCCTCACCAGCATCTGTCATTTCCTGACTTGTTGATTTTAGCCATTCTGACTGGTGTGAGGTGATATCTCATTGTGGTTTTGATTTGTATTTCCCTGATGCCGAGTGATATGGAGCACTTTTTCATGTGTCTGTTCGCCATCTGGATGTCTTCTTTGCAGAAATGTCTGTTCATGTCCTCTGCCCATTTCTTGATTGGATTATTTGTTCTTTGGGTATTGAGTTTGCTAAGTTCTTTATAGATTCTGGACACTAGTCCTTTATCTGATATGTCGTTTGCAAATATCTTCTCCCATTCTGTCAGTTGTCTTTTGATTTTGTTAACTGTTTCCTTTGCTGTGCAAAAGCTTTTGATCTTGATGAAATCCCAGTAGTTCATTTTTTCCCTTGCTTCCCTTGCCTTTTGCGTTGTTCCTAGGAAGATGTTGCTGCGGCAGAGGTCGAAGAGGTTGCTGCCCGTGTTCTCCTCAAGGATTTTGATGGATTCCTTTCGTACATTGAGGTCCTTCATCCATTTTGAGTCTATCTTTGTGTGTGGTGTAAGGAAATGGTCCAATTTCATTTTTCTGCATGTGGCTGTCCAATTTTCCCAGCACCATTTATTGAAAAGGCTGTCTTTTTTCCATTGGACATTCTTTCCTGCTTTGTTGAAGATTAGTTGACCATAGATTTGAGGGTCTATTTCTGGGCTCTCTATTCTGTTCCATTGATCTATGTGTCTGTTTTTGTGCCAGTACCATGCTGTCTTGATGATGACAGCTTTGTTTTTAGTCATTTTTGTCTTCCTTGTGTGCCTGGGGATTTTTTACTTAATGCTGTACATTGAAAATTACAACTTATACAGGTTCTGGATGATTCTCATCTTTTGCCAGAGAGATTTTTCTCTTCTTTAGCAGACAGAGGAGGGATAGATCACTTTGGTATATTTGCAGATAGTCTATTTCCAGTCTGTTCTTGGTCCTAGAGGATTTCCTTTTGGAGATCTTTGCTGAGAATCTGGAAGTGTTTATCAAGACCTCTAATCCTTGTTGGGCTTTGAACTCCAATTTTCAATTTAACTGTGGTCAGTTAAAGATTTTTCGTCTTTTTTTGTTTTTAACTGTAGATTTCTGCTTGGTTTCTTGGCTTCTGAGCCTGCAAAATTTAAGAATCTGAAAATACCTTGAGGAAAAAATGTTCCCCAAAATGTCAAGTTTACTTCCTCCTGTGGTCCCCTTTACTTTTGGATATTAGGTCCTCAAATTTTGGAAGCCTGGGTATCCCTGATGAACTTGAATTTGAGTCTCCCCAACTGACAACAAATTCTAGACCAACGCTTTTTGTTCAGTTTCAAAACCTCACTACAAATGAACAAATGCTCTGAGGACCATCAGTGAATATAAGACCCACTTCAGTATATTTCCCTTTCTCTGTGATCTTGGCTCTTCAAATCTTGGTTGCCTTAGTTGTTTTCAATGCCTTAAAAGAACTGTTTTGGGCACCTGGGTGGCTCAGTTGGTTAAGTGTCCAACTCTTTATTTTGGCTTCAGTCATGATTCAGGGTAGTGGGATTGAGCCCTGCATTGGGCTCTGAACTCAGTAGGAATTATGCTTGAGATTCTCACTCTTCCTCTCCCTCTTCTCCCCTGCCCTACTTCATCCCTCCCTCTCTCTCAAATAAATAAATAATTAACATCTTTATTAAAAAAAAAAAAAAAAAAGAACTGTTTTCACCCAGATTTTCATTTGGAAATCCCGACTTCCAGGAATTGAAAAAATTTTTACATTAATTCTGTAATAATTTATCTCTTTCCATTTCAGTTTTTTCTTTCAGCCATTTCTGATATTTTAATATTGAATCTCTTTGATGGATCCCTTAATGTTTAACTTCTTTCTCTCACATTTCTATTTCTATATCTTTTCCCTTGGGCCAATTCAGAGAAGAATCTTTAATCTTATGTCTTGGGGTATGGAGTAGGTATGGTTGCTGGTGTCTGAGAGCCAAGTATGGGATGGGGTTGTGGGAAAAGGTTGTTGCTAATGTAAACTTCCACCCAATTCCCATCTTTTCAACTTCGTATCTTTCCCATTCCTTCAGCTGTAACCTGAACCTTGATTCAGAACTTCCCTAGTTTGTCCTCTCCATAGAGTAAACTTCAGTCTTCAGAACAAATGGATGAGAGAGATATGTCTATAATTTTGTTTGCAGTCCCACTATATACCCAGCTTCAGAAATGCTTGGTGCTGCTAGTTCTTGAGGCCTTCCAAGCTCTGTGGCACAATTAGATTGTAGACTTAGTTTTTGGCTTTCTCTGATATTTGAGACACTTACCTTTCATCCATTTGTTTTTCAGCTTCTAAAATCATCTTATCATCTCTTGTCTCCTGCCTTCTCTCTCATTTTTTTGTCCTTACAGATTTACATTTAAAAGTTTGTTTTGTTTTTCTTATGCACATGTGTGTGTGTGTTTTTTAATCCACAGCTTTGTGGATGGACCAGAGAACAGGTGTATTTAATCCACCATACTCACAGGAAGTTTTAGGTGCTTTGTATATATCACAACAAACTTCCATTGCAGATATTAATATATACAAAGAAAATACTGGATGGCTCAGCCAGCGGAGTGTCAACTCTCGTGTTGAGCTCCATTCTCAGCAGGGAGTCTGTCTGAGATGCTCTCCTCTCCCTCCTCCTGCCCCACCCCATCTCTCTCTCTCTAAGAATAAATACATCTTAAAAAAGAGAGAGAAAATACTGATGGAACACAGTAAATGATAAAGTTAGAACTGAAACACTCTCATGAAAACCCTCATTTTAGGATGAGGTGGGTTTTTTTGTTTTGTTTTATTTTTAACTTGAAATTTTAGGTTTTCCTCACAATCATGAAGGAATCCAATTCTTTTCAAAACTAAATGATTTGTGAAATAGGAATTTTTGCAACACACTTTTACTGCTCTATTTAGCAATAAATTCTTATATTCTTATCTCCCTCTAATGAATTATAAATTTTCAAAATCTGATGTAATGTTACTAATATATTTTTCATTATATTTGAAATTACTAATACTACATTTTGGAGAAATTATTTTCTTTTCCTTTTTTAAGGATTTTATTTATTTATTTCTCAGAGAGAGAGAGAGTACAAGCAGGGGGAGCAAAAGGCAGAGGGAGAAGCGAGATCCCCACTGAGCAAGGAACACAACATGGGACTTGACCCCAGGACCTTGGGATCATGACCTGATCTGAAGGCAGAGGCTTAACCAACTGAGCCACCCAAATGTCCCTGGAGAAATCACTTTCTAATTGAGATTTCTCTAAGTCAAGATTATTCTCCCCAATAGATTATCTCCATTTTCTTTCATAGAGAATAAATTTTTTTATTTAACCCTCATTTTATGTTTTTACCTAAAGCCCCCAAAATTTTGAGAAATTTCTTATTTTGTTCTATTTTGGGCTGTTCTAGAATTTCCTTTTACTTCCTCTCAATTTATCTTTGACCCTGGTGACCCTTAGTAAAAATTTCCCTCCGTATTCACCACATAATGATTTTCTTTTTCTTTTTCTAATTGGAAACAATTGAGATCTTTTTCAGGAGACAATTTAAACATTTTGTAGCAAATGTAACATATAATGCTTGGAGAGTTTCTGTAAGAAAACCCCCTAAAAGTCATGTCAGCTTCACTTTCATATTTCTAGTAAAGAATGGAGAAAGCCCTGCCTGTGGGGCAATTTCACATGAGGAAATGGAGATATGATGGGCTGTTATCACTTCTAAACATTTTTGTTCATGAGAGTTTTAAAGGAACATATTTCCCTTTTGAAGTTGTCACCTACTTTCAGGAAAACCTTTGTCTCCACTTCCTTCTCTATTTTTAAGAGGGAGGGCAGTTATATCTGCGAAACATTTGCAGGAAAAATATCCAAATAATCAGAGAACTGAAACCAATATGAAAGCATCTGATGTTATATAATATTTTTTTAAAAGATTTTATTTATTTATTTGATAGACAGAGATGACAAGTAGGCAGAGAGGCAGGCAGAGAGATAGGCAGAGAGACAGGAGGAAGCAGGCTCTCCATGGAGCAGAGAACCCGATGCGGGGCTCGATCTCAGGACCCTGGGATGACCTGAGCCGAAGGTAGAGGCTTTAACCCACTGAGCCACCCAGGCGCCCCTGATGTTATATAATATTATTTGAATTCCAAACAAAGTTGATCTCAAATGATATCATTGGTTTCTGTATCTCTTGGCACGCAGAAGCCTCCACTTTATTGCCTTTTCTGAAAGAATCAAAATTACTTTCTTTTGTTAAATGCCTAACAGATTTTTTAACTTATTTTAAAAAAAATTTCTACTCCCTGGTAACCCTTTTCCCCCTATGAGATCAGAAACAGTCACTTGCTTGGTATCTCCTTTGAGTGACGTGTATATTCAGTTTATCTACTTTTCCTTCAAATTTGCACTTTTTTTTTTTTTTTTTGAGGCGATCTCTGAACTGTTCCATGGTGTTTTTTCTCTCCCAACTGGGTTACAAGCTCTTAGAGTTAACAAAGGAGTGCCATGCTGACACATACACTATGCTACTATGCTTAGTAAATGTGGTTCCCTTAAATGCAGGAAATATATGCTTGCATTTTAATTCTGGAGTGTGTGTTCTTTAGTGAAGGAACTGATGAGAGCTCTCCATTTCCACATGGGATCCTGGGTGGTCTGCTAGGGGCAAAGAAACAATAGGAGGCTCTGACTTGGGAGTCTTTTTAAAAGAGTGTAGTGATATTTAGGATATTTTCCTTGGTGTCCTACTGGCATACACAGACTAGAGGAAGATAAAAATGAAATAAAGAAGAGGAAACAGTTTTAAAGTAAAGTAGTACAATTCTAGCTGAATAAGTGATCAATTAGCAGTTAGAGGCAGATTGTAGAATTTTCCAAAACAAGTCAGTAAAGGGAGATCTAGAAACCACAGAAGAATATATTTCTGTGTCTATTATAAGTCATGGTGACCTCTTCTATAACAAGGGCAGCTTCCAACAGGCAACTCTGGGTAAGAATTTAAAAACTAGTGTTAGAGCCAAGTAGAGAAAAATAAAAGCATGAGCAAGAACAGCTTCAAAATGACTTTGTTTCAAAGCCGCTTAATGATAACAAAATATTAGCAAAGAGGAATAAATCCCTGAAGGAAGAAAGGTACAAGTAGGTATTAAAATTACAAATGTTAGAAAAAAGAATCACAAATTGATGCAATTTCCAACTAAGAGTAGCAGAAAAAGAGATATAAATCATTTTGATGAACTGACTCTCTCTGATGTTGAAATTACTTCTTTTTTTCTCTCTCTTTTTTAAGATCTTATTTGTTTATTTGAGAGAGAGAGAGTGCAACAGAGATAGAGAGAGCACAAGCAGGGTGGAGAAGAAGAAGCAGGCTTCTTGCTGAGCAGGAGTCCCATGAGGCCTCGATCCCAGGACCCTGGGATCATGACCTGAGCTAAAGGCAGACGCTTAACTGACTGAGCCACCCAGGTGCTCCTACTTTTCTCTTTTAATACCTAACTCATGCAGAAATATAAATTCTTGGTTCAAACTTGCATTCTCTCTGCCTTGAATTGTGTCTGTCTCCTTCTATCCTTTAATTTGGTCTTTTAGGAAGAAAATTTATATGACTCTGCGCTGACATGCATGTGAGGTCTTGCTAATATTTTAGCCCAGACTGGAAGGTGAAACATCAAAGACTATAGGGAACATTGAAAAAATTGAGGAATAGCAGCCAGTAACTCAGATGATTAGAATAAGGGATGAGAGATATGGTAGAAGCAGATGGTTACCAGTATCTCCCACATAGCAGGGTCCAATACATATTTGAAGTAAGAATGACAAAAATAAATACTGTTATTGACACTGAACAAAATTGTCCCACACCAAAACAGATAATAAAAATAGCTACAATTTATCAAATGCTTTACACATGCCACACACTGTTCTAAGTATTTTTGTATCTTGTTTAATTTGTAAAACACCTTATTCTCCGTGTACCACTGAGGAAACCAAGGCTCAGAGATGTCAAATATCTAGCCCAAGTACTCTTACCCAGTAGCCATTGGAGACAAGACTGGCTTCAAGTCCATTTAAATGTGGGAGCTTGAACTCCCATATATTGTGATGATTCCTCTTCTTGAACAAAATGGGTAAGGTCAGGATGTCCCCAATGTTGTTTGGAAGATGAACTAGGTTCCAATATAACCTGGCATAGAGTTTTTGTTTTTATTTGAACTGTAAAATTGCCTGGTAGACATCTTCATCTGGATGTTCTGTAGGCCAGAGTCAATTACTGAAGGGCTTTCCTTTGATAGAACTCATTGTCTTCCATGCAAGCTTCTTCCTTCTTTTTCCTTATTATGGGTAATGACACTATGCCACCCAGAAACCTATGAAGAGTCCTGCTTTTGCAGCCTCCACAGCCAATTTAGTCACTTATTCTTAGGTCTTCACCTTTGCAATATCCGTGCAGTCTGAACCCTCTTTCTTTTCCACTGCTGATGCCTTTGTCAGGCCCTCATTTCTTTTTCTTGAATTATGTCAGGAAAATTTTGATTTGTTTTACTCTCTTCCATCATGGTCCTTTCCAGCTAAAACTCAGAAATGCAGCTGGAGTCATGGCCCTTGGTTAAAAACTGCTGCCCTAGAAAAAGAAGTCTCTTTGCTCCCATGACTGCATTCATAATCTATATGCGGATAAATCACAGATTTATACCTCTAGACCAAATTTTACTTCCTAGCATCCATACTAATGTTTCCAGTTCAATAGACAATCCACCCAGTGCCTTCGACTTTCTCCCTCTAATACTCAGCAGTTACAAGTTCTTACAGCTCTACTTCCTGAATAGCTTTCCTTCTTTCATTTTTCTCTAACCTAACTGGCACTGTTACTGTCCAATCTAACACTTCTGCAATAGCCTGAGTCGCTGAAGCAGCCATGATAATATCTTTCTGACTTGCTGTATATCCATGGTTTCCCACTTTAAGTCTCTTCTCCACACATTATATTTCAAGTGCAACACACACTGTTTATCTTTTTTTTTTTTTTTACATTTGGGTTTCCTTGAAATTGAGATAGGTCGTGCAATTTATTTTGTATCTGCAGTTTAATTAGAAGCATTTGTTGTTTTAAATAAGTCATATATAAAATGATACATTGTATATTCAGTGTCATCTTAGAGTTGGTGAAATATGATAATATTTCTGGATATGCTACTGTCTAGATATGCTACTACCCTGCACAGGAGCTTCTGTGATTTCCCATGTTAGAATAAAATTGAACATTTTTCTTCTTCTTCTTCTTCTTTCTCTGCTGCTGCTGCTGCTTCTGCTTCTTCTTTGTCTTTTTTTTTTATTATTAAGATTTTATGTTTTTATTTGACACACACACACACAGAAAGCATAGGCAGGGGAGCAGTAGGTAGAGGGAGAAACAGGCTCCCCACTAAGCAGGGAGCCCAAAGCAGGGCTCCATCCCAGGGCAGTGAGATCATGACCTGAGCTAAAGGTAGATGCTTAACTGACTGAGTCATCCATGTGCCCTTTCTTCCTTTTTCTTTTTAAAAAAAAAATTTTTTTTAATTTAATTTTTTTTTTTTAAAGCAGGCTGCACGCTGAGTGCAGAGACAAATGTGGGGCTTGAACCCAGGACTCTCAGATCAAGACCTAATCCAAAATCAAGAGTGAGTTGCCTAACTTACACAGCCACCCAAGTGCCCTCAATGAAACATTCTTAACATTTCTATGAGGTCCTGCATGTCTGGCCCTTATTTATCTCTAGAGAATCATTTTGTGCTGATCTTCTCTAGTTATCTATCCTTCAACCAAATATTAGTTAGCAAATATTAATTGACTGACTACTATATGCTAGGCACAAGAATGATACATCAATGAACCAAGAAATCAACATGGCTACTGTCCGTATGGTGCTGATTATGCATTTGAAGACTCTTGGCTTATCCTGATTTGTCATGCTGTTTCTTGCCTCAGAATCCTAGTCCCTCTCTCAGGAAGGGCCCTTCCTCCTCCCCTTTCTCTATGTCCTTCTACTTTGCTAAGCCCTACCTCTTACTTATATTTCATGGCTTCTGTTACAAAAGTCTGCCCCACGGTTATCCTGTTCAATACTCTCATGACTCCTGCACTTCTTTTTATGACTCTCATAGCACTTGCTTTCTTGGGATTTGTCTTTCTTTCTGGACTGTTAGGTCCATGAAGGCAGCGACTTCATCTGTCTGACTCATGGCTTTCTCCCCAGCCCTTAGTCCAGTGACTGGGTCATAATAAGTCCTCTTTAAATATTTATTGAATGAATAAGTAATGGAATTGGAAACAGGAATTCAATTTTAAACCATCCTAAGACTCTGAATTTCTATCACTTGAATATGTTATTAAAACAAAACAAAACAACAAAAATAGAATCATCTACATGTGGGCTTAGATGAGAAGTTTTAGGCTGACAGGCAAGAAAGGAAGAAAATATACTATCAATTTAAATCTGAGATGCACAGAAGTTGATATTAAATATCATAAATATTTTCTTCCTTTAAGTGTTATAATACTCTAGCTTCATTATTTTCATTACACATGAATGTACTTACAACATATGCATAGTAGTTTTTGTGTCTTGACAGATTAGATCATATTCTTCCTCTGCTAGTCTTAAAAAGCCTCCTTCTCTTTGGACTACTCTTTGTATTAAAAATGAGCTTCCTTTTGCATCATGTATTTGCTCAGTGGATTATGTTTATGAGTTAGCTGTACGTTGAATTCCGAGTGGTGAATTAGCCTAACACTCTAGATTTAGTATGCTGTTTTGCAAACATGGGTCCAGTTATATTCCCAAGAAAGCAATAAAAAAGAAACCCACTAGTGTCATCTTACTTTTAAATATAGCATGTTTTCATTAGTGTTCAAACCAATTTTTTAAAGCAATTTTTAACTGCTTTTCTTTGCTTTAAATTTTTCTTCAATTATATATATTCTAGTTCATTATGCATATTTCTTATAATTGTTTCTACATTTATATTAGCATAATCTTCCTCAGTGTTACTAAAGAAAAATTTGAAAAATAGTAAAAAAAAACCTTACTTCTTTGTAAGAAAAATTATTCCACAATAAGTAGAGAAAGAACCACAACTTTAGGTTTGCTAGTTATTGAATTTTAGCTCTCCTATTTTTAGCAACATCTCCCAAATCCTTGGATGAAAAGGCTATAAAATGTGAAGTATTATTACCATAACCTATAGCAACAAACTACCTCAACATAGGTATAATCAAAAGGAAAATTCTTATAACCACATTCATATTCAAAGATCTTGTGATAGAAGCCAACCCCTGTGGGGGTATTATTTTCAAACATAACAGGTTGACATTATATAATTACACACTGCTGGATATTGAAATATCAAAAAAGGAAAAAGTGCTTATAGTAGTACTCACAGCACACTATTATGAGTATTCACATTTATCCACACATCTTTAGAAAATTATTTCTAGTTACATATTATAGACTTTAGCAAAGATTTAGTGATTTATTTAATATCAATATTAGGTTTTGACATTAATGTCTTAGCAAGCATAGGGAGGTGTGGTCCTAAAACTGACTTCCACTCAATAAAGGGGCCCTAACATGAACCTCTTCTCTATTGTTCTTCATTCAGTTTGTTAAATAGACATTTTATATATGTATGTGTAAGTAAATATTCAAAATCCCATTCAATTATTTTTATGATTTGTATTCACACTTTACTTAATTTTTCCCATTATTAACTTTTCCACTTTTGTTGATAACATTGTTCTTTTCTAAGATGAACTTTTTTTTTTTTTTGGTCCCATTTTACTATCTACTTTTTTCTTTTTGCGTATACTACAGACATGATGTGGATTTGTGAGCATTTCCAATTTCTCAGATTTCTTTCTCACTCTTCTCAGTGCCACCTTCCTCCCATTTAATCTCTGGAGTGTAACCGACTTGTACCTTTCTCCCTTTCATATGTCAGGTTTCTGGTATTTCCAATTCTCTTCACTTAACATGAGCTTTTTGGTCTGTGTGGTGCACTGTGGAATGTAGTTTCACAAATATTTAGGTTCCAAACACCATTATTCTTAGAACTTTACCTAGTCTCTCAAGTTGGTCAGCTTTGTAGTCTTATCTCTTCTTTCTACTCCATTATATAGGTACGGTCTATTGATTGCTTTTGAATTTCTCTCCTATCCAGTCTTCTTTTCTAAAAGAGGATGCCTATAATCATAGGGTGTATAATTTCATATTTAATATTCTTTAAAAAAATATTTTGTTTATTTATTTATTTGACAGAGATCACAAGTAGGCAGAGAGGCAGGCAGAAGAGAGGAGGAAGCAGGCTCCCTGCTGAGCAGAGACCCCCCCCACCACGATGCGGGGCTCGATCCCAGGACCCTGGGATCATGACCTGAGCCAAAAACAGAGGCTTTAACCCACTGAGCCATTCAGGCACCCCTTCATATTTAGTATTCTTAACTTTTTTTTTTTCTGAAGTGACTTACCAATGGGAGAGTAGGATTGGAGAAGAAGAGTGAGATAGAGAGGCGAAAGAGTGAGACTGAGACACAAATATAATATATTTGGGGATAATATTAATGTGACATATAAGAACAGTCACTACCTAAGAGTAAATTCTAGTAAAGCAACAGGCGAATAATACAAATGTAGTCTAAGGAATAGTGTACTTCTTTTTTCAGCAACAAAAATCAACCAGTCAACCAACCATGTAATAACAGAATAGCTTGTCCCAATTAACAAACCTGGATTTAAGTGGCTACATGCTCAAGACCCTTCCTGGGTTAGAAGAGGCCCAAAGGGGCCTTGGCCTTTACTAAACTAGCTTCCACTACTGACTCTGTGCTCTGTCCTTACACCTCTTGCTCGCTCTTTCTATTGGCGCAAGGCAAGAATCTAGATGCTAGGATGAAACATGAAAGTCTTTTAAACACCACTTCTCCAACTCCCTACCTCTCCCTACCCTCACCCATGCAGGAGTGAGTAATAACTACAATAGGTTTTCAGGAAACATTTATTGATAGAAATAACAACTTACAAAAGAAAGTCAATTAATTTAGTTAGTTTGCTTGCTTTTAATAAATTATACATGGAGAATCCATATTAGGGGTATCTTAAAACTTCTGTAGGTGTCATCTTGAGGTGTGCAACTAAAATCATTATCTTTCAACAGAAATAAAATTGGAAAATCTTGTTATCACTATAAAATTAGACATATGTATAAATAGGCATCAAATAAAAACCAAATACAAATACTTTGAAAAAACAGTATTACTATTCTGCTTTATCTCCCATAAAATCTGCTCTTCACACCCTTTATGGCCTCTTTGGGGTGTTGCTGTTGATGAATAAAAATATTACTTTAAAAACAAAACAAATTTCTTTGCTCTAATTAGACAAAATGAAAGCCTTCTGTTACAATTTATATTATTAAAATTTTGACATTTTCTAATGGCATAAAACAAGTTTTATTTTTAACAAAATCTTTATTGGAAAAGTGTTTTGAGGAGATTTCCAAGTTCTAGTGAAGCTTGAGTTTTTGTAATTATTTGATCCCCCAAATTATAGTGTAGTAAAATAATTTTAGTAGTCCTTTATCCATTTTAAATAGTAATTGACCTCTAGAATTATATACACCCAGAGTAATGTTACTTGTGATTAAAATGTAAAAAGATAATAATTATTAAAAGTTCATACATAAGAGAAATCATCATTTCTGGACAACAAAGTCTTTAGGGGAAAACAGTCAAATAGGATTTGCCTATATCAGAACGATTTGAAAAGATTCTTTAATTTGGACCTTTATTTATGAACCCTACAAGATTTTGAAAATAACTGAACTGTATAACTGTATTTAGGAACAACAAACTACAAAGGACATAGAATGAGTTCTAATCTCCATATTTAGTTCCTCTCATTAAGGAAGTGGTGATAGCTCTATACAATGTGGATAAAGGCATTTTCTCTGCTGTAAACACAGACTTCTCTTTCTTCCATATTTTATGTTTTTTTAATATATAAATATATGTCTTATAGCATAAGATATATCTTTTTCTTGCATCATGACCTTTATTAATTTTGAAATATGTAATTATAAATGCTCAAAATGTACCTTAAAGCCTTTTTTGGAAATTTTACTTTTTCCAAAATGTTTCCTATTTAATTTTCTTTTTCTTTTCAGATTTTATTTTTGGGGCACCTGGGTGGCTCAGTCAGTTAAGCAACCGACTCTTGGTTTCAACACAGGTCATGATCTCCAGGTCATGAGATCAAGCCCTGCAATGACAGCTCCATGCTCAGCAGGGAGTTTGCTGGAGATTCTCTCTCTTCTCCCTCGTCCTCTGTCCCTCCCCCCATCGAATAAATAAATAAATAAATATTTTTGAAAAAAGATTTTAAGTTATCTCTATACTAAACTCAGGGCTTGAACTCACAAACCCGAGATCAAAAGTCTCATGCTCTACCGACTAAGGCAGCCAAGTGCCACATCCTGTGTAATTTTAAAAGGAGTGGCTATTTTATGCTGTAACATCTTATTCTATTCAAAGCATTCTGGGCCTGTGCTCATTCTGCAAATATTTATCAAGCACCTGGGATGTGTAGGCATTGAGCTAGGTACTATGGACATAATAGTCAATTAGATACCATCCTAGTCCTAGGGGAACATGGAAGAAGGAAGAAGAAGTTTGGTCTTCATGGGTCCAGAAGGGCTTCCCAGGAGAAGAGCTGGTGAAATTGAAACCTGAAGAGTGAGTAGCACTCAGCTAGATCAGGTAAAGTGGAAGAATGAAAAGACTTCCCTGAGGAAATAGCACGTATACTGAAGTTTTCTTTGCATAGATACTTTTTGTACACGTGTGATGGGAATGCTGTTGTAAATTACTCTTAGCAGGGAAGAGTCACTCTTTGCTTTGTGTAAGTGCTAAAATGGATACCTTCATATGGAGACTTATGAAACTTTTTCACTGTTGACTAAGCACGCCCACTCCCACCCCCAGTAACAGCAACTAGCTGGACTACTCACTTGCATACAATACAATGAATGCAGATTTACATGTTTGACCTTGCTTGTCCTACCTAAAGGTGTACACATTAAGGAGCTGAACAAGATAAAAGAATATTTAAAAGGAATAGTTACAGTGTGTTTAGCTGCAGGCAACAACAACAACAACAACAAAATCCCACCTAAATTAGTTAAACAGTTATGAAATTTATTTTATGTAATTGGCAAGTCAGGAGTAGGACAGGCTTTTGTCAGACAATTGCAGGTGTCGGGTCATTGAGGATCCAGGTTCTTTCTGCCCATTATGTTCTGGCATACGCAGCATGGGCTTCATCTTACTCCTACTTCTCCCTTGTCATTACTGTCGGTGACATCAGGACTGGGTGATTTATTGTTCACATTGAACAGGAGAGAGTGAAATTTGCCTCAAGTATGGAACCAAGTCATTCCCTTTACTCTGGTGTAACTGGGGACACCTCCTACCCTACACCCAAAGCGGTTTTGAGAGTTACACAGTTTTCAATTGCTCAGTGGAGAAGTATCCAGAAAGTGGGTGAGGAATCAGGATATCCTTCCCTGAGTCATGGAGAGGAGGTGTGGATACCTAAGAAAAATCATCTCTTTGTTAGGATGGAGGAAGGGAGAATGGATGTGGGATAGACAAACAACAGTGTGTCCAACCACATGGTTTGGTGCACCTTCATCTTTGTTTAATTCAAATTCGGTCTCCTGACCAGAGGAAAAATATACTTCCATATCGTTGGGGGGGAAAGGTCATAATTCTAATGGATTCTAGCTCTTTGAACCACGTGTAGTTTGGTAATTAGGCGGAGATGAAGTAAACGTTGAGTTGTGGAGACCACTGTTTTATCTTTCCTTTCCTTTGCTTCCTGAATTGTACTTTTGAATTTCTATATTGGTTTTTGTGGTCCACGTTTACCATAGAGTAGAAAGAAATTGCAGGCATTTATTTTGCTGTGAAAGTATTTTTAGTTGTTTTGTGGGCTCTGTATCAATTACTGTATAACATAGAGTTAGGAAGGAATGTGCAAAATATATTTAGCAACCTTTGATAATATTTTAAGAGCATTTGATTCTGACACATGCTATATAATTTATAGAGATGCAGGTTACATCATTATAAGGTTACATATTGGGAAATCTACAAAAAAAAAAAAAATCCTTAACAAAAATACCTTCTTGAATCACAGACTGAGGAATGTTCCCTCAAAGGAAAAATATGCCATGATTGCTCAGGTTTTTCTTTTTCCTTTTTCTTAATTTTCTTTTTGAACTTCCTAAGCAAGTGTAGTTTTGTTGCTTCCCATCATGACAAATAGGTGCCTGAACCAGAAGAAATTTGTGTCAGTTGAATGATTGACCCTTATTTTTTATTCAGGACCATTCTTTCCCTCTGGCTACAAAGGGTGGAGTGAGGTACTTGCCAGAGGCTGCACAAACAGAAACATACTCTCCAATGGAAGGGGGCGGAGTGGGACTACATATGCAAACACAAAAGGTTTCTTTTTGCAAGTTTGTTCAGGGCAACCTTTGATGGACAGAAGGGAGCATAAAATGAATAGTTGACAAGAAAAATAATGATTTCCATCTAATATTTGCATAGTGACATATTTTTCAGAGTCAGAGTGCTTTTGTCTATATTCTCTCCCATGATGAACTAGCTCTGTGATAAGAGAAGGATGGTAATAGTATAACCATTTTACAGATTAGGAAATCAACATAGATGAACATTAAATGAATTGCCCCTGATCGCAAGTTCAAGAATGAGGTTCAGAAATTCAAACTTTTTGGTTTTTCTTTTTCAGAGTGTGTGTGTGTATGCTCTAGTAAAACGTTTTACTTTCCTCCCTTTTTTTTTTTTAAAGAAAGACCACAAAACAAAAATACAAAGAAAACAAAAGAAAAAAGAGTGGAACAACAACAAAACCTGCTATGTTAAACATTCATAATGATCAATTTCTAGAGAGTACACATTTGCTGGATTAGGAACTCTTGCCAGGTAGCAACTGTGAATGTGTAGAAGTTGAATGACTTAAGCTACTTTATAAATACCCTTTGGAATACAGTATTTTCATTTTTGCTTCTCATTTTCCTCTCAGGCGGAGGTCTTACATATGTAGTTCAATGTCCCTCATGTCCATGTCTTCTACTTTGGCTTTTATCCTCTTATTCCCCTCCTCAAAATCTAAACTCATCCCTCTTTTGGGGATGTTTGGGCCTCACATTTTTTGTGAACCTTCCGCTCAAGGCCTGGAGACTGTTAGTGGGCCCTCTCACATTATATAGAGTATAATTGTTGAGGAAAATACGTGAAGGGGAAAAATTATTGTTGGGTGTCTTTGAAATCATATATATCATAGGCTGGTTAGCCATTCCTGGGCATGCCCCCAGATACAATCTTAAAAAGTTGGTGATTGACACATAATTGGCCCTCAATAAACAGCAATAGATAACTATCGAATTTGCTGCTGGAGTGGCTGTGTTGTGTGATTTCATGCTTTCTGAATACAAAATAGCGTTTTGAGTAAGGTATGCTTTTTGACAGCTGCTGATAACGTCTGAGAGACAATTTAATTCATCTGCAACCTAGAGCAGCAGCAAAAAAAAAAAAAAAAAAAAAAAAAAAGCCAACAGGCTACATCACTACTCCTGCTTAGTTGATGAATACCAATAAATATGGATGAAACACCTGAAGGAGCACACAAATTCATAGTTAGCAAATTTGCCAAGTATGCAGACAATGGATGTACTGCATGATTATGTTTGTTGAAAATAAAGGAGAGAGACACATAAATAGGGCCAGTGAGAATGAAGACTCAGTGGCAGCATCGCATAATCCTCCTAAAGTATCTTTCATCTTGGGTAGTTTAAAGCATTTAAAAATGTCCTCATGACACCCTTCTGGTACTAGTAGACGGTAAAGAAATATCAACTCCATTTGAATGAGAAAGGGTACTGAAATGGGAGTCGGAAAGTTAAGCAAACTGCTTAGTGTCTTGGTCTCAGAGACGGCGGCTGTCTCTATCTGTGGCAAGAATATTGTGTCATTTGCCCCTAAGCAATCTTTTTCTAGCTCTGTATAAATTATCTACCTGGCAAAAAGAAGACTGAAGCTGGGAGCAAAAATATACTTCTGTGGGTGTAATTGTATTCGTGGCCAAATAGAATTTGGACTTCTTCCATTAGCAGGAATGCCTGGTGGTAGTACTAACTTTAAAACCCTGAATTGTCAACAAACAGAAGGAGCCTAGTTGAACAGGATTAGAGAGGAAGAAATGAAGAGATGGGATAAATACACGGGCACATCCAAGGATTTAACCTGAAACTTCCTTGAGGAAGATGAATTTGTGGGAGGAATCTTTTACCCCGGGGCTGGGCTCATGTCTTTCTCTCCACTTCCTCAACCATTCCTGTCCCTTTCTGCTCCTTGGTTTCCCCAGAAGTCCCACAAGTCAAAACCGGAACAGCCAGGATCCAGGGCAGGCTTCTTCCTGGTAAGGAGTAGCAATACTGACAAAATTCCTTCATCCTTCTGAGGAAGCTGAACATTTCCCTGAAGCACCTCGATGGGCCATAGTTTCATCCCCCCTCGACTCCTCTCACATCTTGCTTACACCACCTCCCACCACACGGGTCCCTGCGGTTGCTGCGATAAGCCAGGCCTGCTCCTGCCTCCGCCTTTGCACTTCCCGTTTCTTCCATTGGAATGTTCTGTTTAGTCAAATAATATCTTCATAGCATGCCTCCTCTGGCCCCTCGCTGTAGATTTATTTATTTATTTTAAAGATTTTTTTTTTTTTTTATTTGAGAGAGAGAAAGAGAAGCTGAACACATGTGTACTTGCACTCGTGAGGAGGGAAGGGCAGGGGAGAGGAAGAGCATCCCAAGCAGACTTCCTGCTGAGTGGGGAGCTCAACATGGGGCTCTATTCTGTGACCCCAAGATCATGACCTGAAGCAAAATCAGGCCCGACTGGGCCACCCAAGTGCTCCCACTCACTGTAGATTTACAGTGACAAATGTCCTGTTTTGCCTGAGACTGAAGAGTCTCAGGACATGGGATCTTTAGTTTTAAAACTCTGTCACATGGAAACTAGGATGCATTGGTCACCCTGTTTCAATTGCAGCTTCTTCTGTTTGTTTGTTTGTTTACTATTTTTCTTAGTATTTGTCACCATCTAATACCCTGTAAATTTTACTTACTTATTTATGATCC
Organism: Mustela putorius furo; assembly: GCF_011764305.1. Lineage (NCBI taxonomy): Eukaryota > Metazoa > Chordata > Mammalia > Carnivora > Mustelidae > Mustela > Mustela putorius. The sequence continues at coordinate 13,336,916 of NW_025422471.1, forward strand.
TTTGGCTTGCTTCCTCACCCAGTGTTATCTCCAAGAGGGCAAGGATTTTTTTTTTTTTTAAAGATTTTATTTATTTATTTGACAGAGAGAGATCACAAGTAGGCAGAGAAGCAGGAAGAGAGAGAGAGGAGGAAGCTGACTCCCTGAATAGCAGAGAGCCCGATGCGGGACTCGATTCCAGAACCCTGAGATCATGACCTGAGCCGAAGGCAGCGGCTTAACCCACTGAGCCACCCAGGCGCCCGATTTTTTTTTTTTTTTAATTCGTTTTTGCCACTGTCGTATCCTCAGTGTCGAGCATAGTTCAGAACAGGTACTTGGTGACTGCTTTAGAATGAATGAATAAATGAATGAGTGAGAACTTTAGAAAGTGCTTCTCATATACAAAGAAACTATATTGGGGATGTATTTCCTAAAGTGAATTATTTGAATCCATAAAATCTTGGTCAAATGTATCTTGACTCCCAAAATAAATGCACGATTTCCTAATGAGTGACACATTTCTTGGGAAGTTTAAACAACGTTTTTGTTCACAATTTAGAAGGAAAGGGTTTTTTAATTTATTTTTAAAACAAGCTTTTGTAAAAATAGACTATTAGTAGAATGTAGTGTTATACCTAAACATCATATTGGTGGATCATTTGTGGTGGCTAATTTTAATCTATTGTGAAGTACTTATAGTGGAAATTCAGTTACTTTTAATACATATGAGTCTCCTGTTTACCCCCAGAAAAACTTAGGTATATGTTTAGTTAATAAACTTAACATTTCTCTTAATACCCAGTTATTATTGACTGGATGAATGGATGGATGACTTCAAAAGGCAAATGCACAGAAACCCAAGTGAATCATAATCTCTCTTTGCTGGACAAGAAATCAGAAGTGTTGAGCTGCCATGTTTATAGGGTGGCACTCTAAGGTGTCTGGCTTTTACTGATGTTAGGATCTAACCTGGGAAGCCTGGCCAAGTTGTCCCCTTGTTCTGTTATTTGCAAGCACCTGGGTTGTCACTCGCATGTCCATGTCAATGATGTTCTGTGGGGAAAACATTGCATCTGGGGTCAGAAGCCCTATGTCTTCATTCCTTCCCACTGCTTCACTTTTTATGTGGCCTTACACTATCACTTAACCTCTGGGAACCTGCATCACATAATCTGGAGATGTGGATGAAAAGGCCCACCTACTCTAGAGGTTTGACATAAGCTCAAAATAGGAGTAGAGAGGCTTTGAAAATCACGAGGTGCTATGGAACGATGTAAGGTAGGGTGAGAAGGGATGAGGCGCTTCCGGGGTGCATGTGTTGCAGGTGATTGAGCAAACACTGCCAGAGGGGTCTGACTTTGTTTCCTGCTCATATCTATTTCCCACCACATAGGGGAAGCTTCTCTCTTTCATCAGTAATATCCAGAGAGTATCAGGGACGGAGCCTGCATTTTTTCCCCCCCTTCAGGTCTATAGTCACTTAGATTTTATTCTCAAAATACATGATTAAAGAACTACTCTTCTAGTGGCTTCTTATCAATTTTAATCAAGTCACCTTTACAGAAGCAGACTACTCACTGAGAGTAGGCTTTTGTTCTCTTCTTTAAAATAGGCATCAGGAGTGCTTGGCCAGCTCAGTCAGTGGAGCATGCGACTCTTGGTCTCCGGGTTGTGAGTTCAAGCCCCATGCTGGGTGCAGAACTTACTCAAAAACAAAACAAAACAAAAAAGAACAAAACAGGCTCTCCATTTTCATACTGGTGAATAGCTACAAAGATGCCAAATAACAGAGTGGTTAAAACAGACTCTGGACCCGCACTGATCAGATCCTACCTCTGCCATTTACTGGGTATTTGGCGTTGAACAAGTGACTACTTCCGCATGTGTCTCTCTCTTCCTTGCCTCATAGAGTGTATGAGAATCAAAAGAGTAAATAATGGGAAGTGCTTAAAAAAGCTCCCAAAGTGTAGCAAGTGCCATGATATTGTTATTGCATTACTATGATTATGTTACCCCAACTGACCCCCACTCAAAGAGGATGATTTGGCTCTTACTCCACACCCGGTTTCTGGTATACTTTTTTAAAGCATTTACCAAGAGCACAATGACTATGCTTCATTTCCCTTCCATTAGTTTTAGGACACTTAATGCAAATTACATATTATGTCTAGAGACTAGTACCCACCTGCCAGGCTCTTCTCTCCCTTGGAAAAATCCACCATGGACTTCAGGTGTAATTTTTGGATTATTACAACCTATAAGATAGGGCAATCACAATTCTTTTTTTTTCTTAATTTTTTAACGATTTTATTTATTTATTTGACAGAGAGAGATCACAAGTAGGCAGAGAGAGAGGGAGAAAGAGGAGGAAGCAGGCTCCCTGCCAAACAAAGAGCCTGATGTGGGACTCGATCCCAGGATCCTGAGATCATGACCCAAGCCAAAGGCAAAGGCTTAACCCACTGAGCTACCCAGGCACCTGGCAATCACAATTCTTACCAATTATTGCACCATCTAAGGGAGATTGCTTTGCTTGTAGGAAGCCCTCTGTTGAGGAAAAAGCTATATATAGTTTCTTTCTTTCTTTCTTTTTTTTTTCTTACAGAGAGAAATTACAAGTACATTGAGAGGCAGGCAGAGAGAGAGAGAGAGAAGGAAGCAGGCTCCCTGCTGAGCAGAGAGCCCCATGTGGGACTCGATCCCAGGACCCTGAGATCATGACCTGAGCCGAAGGCAGCGGCTTAAACCACTGAGCCACCCAGGCGCCCCCTATATATAGTTTCTTACCTGTATCTTGCTATGATGGTATTTCCTATCTCATTTTTATGTCAAGCTGGTTGACCCAAGGAAGGACAACTGGCTCAGTGCAACTCATCTATAGACTGTCCAGTGAATCACCCATGAGGTGACTTTGCATGTAGGCTCTGTTGAAACATGAGTGATTATTTAGGCCAACTCAGATGTTCTATTTGGGTACATCCTACCGAAGATATATGGAGAAAGCAAGAGTTATTTTATTAGGAGCTGTAGAGCTGAGTGAGCTGAAGTAAGCAGTTGTCACTTGGAGAGTAAGCTGTGAGCAAGCAGAAATCATGCGTCATAAGCAGGAGGCAAAAGACCTACTACAGCACAGAGTGAGGTAGTTGGCTTAGTAGTAGCTACTGCAGAAGAAGCACAAGTTGTAAACATACATCTGTACCCATACAAGTGAGTGACAGAAGGAGATCGACAAAATCCTTCTGTTGAAGGGGTGATAAGCTAACTATCTCCCATACCTGGTTTGAGTCTTTCAGTTTTTGAACTCTTCCAAATTCCAGAGGTCCATGGTTGTGTCTGGATTTTCTAGAGATTTTGTGAGTCTGCATGCTCACAGTATATATTCTTTTTTTTTTTTAAGCTTTTTATTTATTTATTTGACAGACAGAGATCACAAGTAAGCAGAGAGGCAGGCAGAGAGAGGGGGAAGCAGGCTCCCTGCGGAGCAGAGAGCCCGATGCGGGCTCTCAGAACCCTGAGATCATGACCTGAGCTGAAGGCAGAGACTTAACCCACTGAGCCACCCAGGTGCCCCACACAGTATATATTCTTATTATTTCAAGTAATCTGAATGAAGCTCTGTTCCTTACCAGCCAAAAAACTTAAGGATCACTCCAGATACCAGTTTTCTTTCTTTCTATCTTCCTTCCTTCCTTCTTTCCTTCTTTCTTTCTTTCTTAATAGAAGGAAATAATAATAAACTTTAAGATCCTTGTTGGCAGGAAATACATTACATTTATCATTACAAGCCTAAATTCTAAAATCGTATGTATTTATGATACTTTTACTCAAGAAATGTCTTTGAATAGATAAATGAAAAATAACCACTGTTATTTTCCCCCCCTTTTGGTTGAGATATATTTCTCATACAAAAAATGTAGAATAAAAAGTAAAATAAAGTTTAATATAAATAGAATGTTTAGTATTCTGTTTGTTGAGTTTGATAATTGGATTCACCATGTACAAATAACACCACAGTCAGATATTAAATATTAAAATTATCAAATTATTATTTTAAAATTATCAAATTTATTTGATTATTTTATTTATTTATTTGATTATTAAAATTATCAAATATTTAAAAATATTTGCATTATTCCAAACAATCCCTATGCCCCTTCTAGTCACTCTCTGAACCCGCAAGAGGTGATCACTTTCTGATATCTTTCACCACAGACCACGTATTCTTGGACTTCAGATAAAAGAAATCACACAATAGAAGTTTTTTTTTTTTTTTAAAGATTTTATTTATTTAACAGGCAGAGATCACAAGTAGGCAGAGAGGCAGGCAGAGAGAGAGGAAGGGAAGCAGGCTCCCTGCTAAGCAGAGAGCCCCGATGCGGGGCTTGAATCCAGGACCCCAGGATCATGACCCAAACCGAAAGCAGAGGCTTTAACCCACTGAGCCACCCAGGCACCCCACACAATAAAAATTCTTATGTATCCTGTTTCATTTACTCAACATAATGTTTTTGAGATTCATCCATGCTGTGTGTGATTCAGAAGTCATTATTTTTTTTATTAATGAAGAGTATTCCTTTGTATGAACAGAACGTAGTTTATTCTTTCTCCTGTTGATGGATATAGGATTGTTTCCCAGTTTTTGGCTATAAATATTTCTTTTTGTGGACATTTGTTTTAATTTCTTGAGTAAGCACCTAGTGTGAAATCACTGTATGACAGTATATATGTATGTTTGCTTTAGTAAGTAACTGTTGACTTATTTTTCAAGGTAGTTGTACCATTTATATTCCTATCAGCAGAGTATTTTGCCAATGTTTTGCATTGTCATTTAAAAAATTTTTGGACTATCATAGTATATTTGGAATGATACCTTATTGTTTTTCATTTGCATTTCTCTAAAAATTAACAATGTTAATCATTAAAATTTCTTTTTTAATTGACCGTTTGCAAATCTTTTATGTAATATTTGCATCTTTTGGCCATTTTTATTAGGTTATTTATTTTTTCTCTGCTTATTTACAGAAGTTTTTATATATTCCAAGTCATTTTTCAGATATATGTATTATAAATACTTTTTTCCTGGCCATTGACTTACCATTTACTTCATGGTGTTTTCCTGATGAGTAGAAATTTTTAATTCTAAGACTGTGAGCCTCCTCAAAAAAATTTTAGGACATTTTGTTATATGAACAAAACTAACCATTTTTAGCATTTTTGATAAAATATTTCAGGATATTGGAGGGAAATCAGCTTTCCTGAAAAAAAAAATGTATAAATTTTTTCAGAAAGATCAGTAGTTTGTGATCAAGAACATGAATTGTCCATGAGATGTCTATACTTTCCGATGATTATGAGATTAATAAGTCAGTGGTGCTTGTTCCATATTGGTGATTATTAGAAAATAAATGTTTTTTTTTTAAAAATTTACTTATTTATTTAAGAGAGAACGTGCAAGGGGGGAGGGGCAGATGGAGAGGGAAAGAGAGAGAGAAGCAGATTACCCACTGCGTGTGGAGCCCATGAGGGAAATGGGAGGTGGAGGGGGTACTCAGTCTCATAACCCTGAGATCATGACCTGAACTGAAATCAAGAGTCAGATGCTTAACCAACTGAGCCACCAAGGCAACCCCCCAAATTAATTGGGTTTTCTGTTTAAAATATGGACCACATCAACTTATTGCCATCTTGAAAGTAAACCATTTACTTTTTCAATTAAATGACTACCTTCCAGATTTGAATTTTTACCTCTTGAGTTATAAAGTACCCGAGTAGTATTTGTTCTTAATATATAGGTGCAAAGTGAAGTTTCTCTGACCTATTGGCTTGTGGCTCATTTGCAGTCACAATAACATTGCTATTTGGAAGTGGCTTTGGATATGCATCCAAGTAAGTGTTCAGTACAGTACTTGGCACATAGCAGGTACTCTGTATTAGTTGTTATTGCTATAATTATTATTACTCTCCTCCATAAGATCTTGCAGGGGTGCCTGAGTTTGCCTACTGGCAAACTATATCTTATCATGAATAATAATACAAGTAATAATAACACATCATATATTATTTTGGCTGTTTCACATTGCAGATACACTCTCTGACTCTAGCCTTCTTCTACTCAGAATGCCTTCTCTAGTCTCAGATGGATACCCATCCTTAGGCTGCTAAGAACAGCCTCTACACCTTTTATCTGATACCATATATGAGCGCAGATGCTTCTCTTAGTATTCTACAATCTGTCAGATACCTGGTTATTAGTTTTATCCAAATTAACTGAAGGTTCCTGGATAACACAAGGTAGGAGCAGAGATAATAACTTGACATTTATACTAGAGGAATTCTGGATTCCAGTAAAGACAACAAAAAGCCACAACAAAAAATACAAACCCACACCTACTCCTCCAGTGAAACGAGGAGAGTTAGGAAGGTCTACAAACTCCAAACAAAATACAAGTTGGGGGAAGAACATATGAAACCAGAACAGCATGGGATACCAAATGGTGTTGCAGGGTGGCAGGTGCTGCGGGAAAGAATTGAGAGTGAGATTTTTATAGCAGAAATAGAACACAAAAAATAATGGCAAACAGTCATCCCCCCAAGAGGGAGCCCTACCTGAGTGAGAACTCCTGGGGGTGTTTGGGCTAGAAGAAGTGAGGAGAACAAGTGTGGAAAGTTGCCCTGGAAGACATTAAAGAAAATACCTGTCAGAGTAACAACACAGGGCAGGTCCCTTGAGCCAAGAAGCTGGGAAAGCCACATTGACTTCTCTTCTCCCATCCACTAGATTTCTCTGATAATAGGGAAGCCAGAATAAAGAAACTCATTCAGTTATGAGTAAAAAGAAAAAATGCTACATCCATACATAGATGTCATAAGGAAAGACAGAAAAGTCAGAGCTTAGCAATGGAAGAAGAACACTACCAAAATTAGATGAAAGTTGCAAACAATGTTCTTATAAAGAAAAGCTATATGTATATAAAGCGATCACAGATATTTTTTAAAAAAATCACAAAATAGAAATAAAGGCCAAACAATAGGAAGGTTAAAATGGGAGTTGACAGGAAAGAAACTGGAGAAAAAGAGTTATTTCAGAAACACAAATTAAATTACAAAAAAGCACAAGAAACACTAAATATCTTGAAAACATAAGCATATGGGGAAGAAAATAAGAAAAAAGACAAAAGACAAAAATAAAAGACTAGAAATAAAAATAGTAGAAAAGACAAGGAAGATCTACAAACATATAACACATTTTTGAGGAAGAAAAACAAAAACTGTAACATAAATATTTAAAATTACAATTCATAGGAATGTCCTTAATATTATATAAAATTTGAATCTACATATTGAAAGGGCATATCATATACCTCAGAAAATTAATCCAAAATGGCTAATATTAAGACTTAAGAAAATAAACTAATAAAAGATTACTGGACTTCAAAGAATAAAAAATAATCCTGTGGTGGCACATGCATGGTTCAGTCGGTGGAATGTACCACTGTTCATCTTGGGGCTGTGAGTTTGAACACCGTGTCAGGGGAGAGATTACTTAAAAATAAATAAATAAAATACTAATACTAATACTAATAAATCCTCTGGAAAACTAGGCACAAAGTCCAAGTCAAATCAAGTTATATCAGACTTTTCAATAGGAATATTCAATGTTGAGAGAACATTATAGAGCTTGGTACTCAAGAAACTGGGAGCCAAGGAATATACATCTACCCAAACTCTCCTTCAAATGTAGAAGTTGTAGATAAAAAGTGTAAAACATATAAGAACTTGCAGTTGCATTTTTTCCAACCAGACAGCAATGGCAGAATGACTGGTAGTAAGCAATACATAGATATAAATGCAGTACCAGGAGCAGAAAAAACATATAGAAGGATGTGGGTGGTATAACACTGTACATATGTTGCATGCCTTGATGATGTAAGATCTGAACACCTGAGGAAAAATGGGGAAGGGGTACAGATAGTAGAAAATAGAATAAGTGGAATAGTGCTCCATAAGTTGTAAAGTAATATTTTAAGGTGACAAATCAAGTAGTAGAATTGTAAGCATATGTAAGAGTCTGAACATAAGCATTATGAAAAATAATTACTGGCTTAAATTGGATGATGAAAGAATGGAAGATGGGGTAGGAGGAGTTTAGGATAAATAGAAAAATTAGTCAAACTATTATCCCTTAAAATATTACTATGGCTGGTTGTTTTCTATACTATTTAAACTGTTCTAGTTTAATAAAGAAAAACATAGGAATGTGTCCAAATTCATTTATGAAGAGAGTAATCATGCAGACCAAAACTACTAAAGTTGCACCAGATAAAAAAAAAAAAACCCAAAGAACAATATTACTTCTAAATATTGATGCAACTATATTCAATAAAATATAAGCAAACAGTATTCAAAAATACATTTAAAAAACCCTTCATGACCAAATGGGAGTTCATTCCAGAAAAGTGAGGCTAACTTGATGTTAGGAACTTAAAAGAATTAAGGCAAAAAAAAAAATCATATGATTATGTCTACAAATGTTGATAAAAACATTTGACAAAATTCAGTCTCCATTTCTGCTTTATAAAAAAATAAAATAGCAATTAATAGATTAGCTATATGTAGAAATTTAGAAACATATATGTATAGATATCAAACTATACACCTATGTACATATTTGTGTGTCATTCCCAACATAACTTCTTACATAATAAGGAAGCATTGGAGGTGTTCTCAGTAGTCAGGAATAAGACAATGACATTAGTTTTTAGCACAAGTATATAAAACTTTACTGGCAATGTTAACTAGCACAATTAGATAAGAGAAGAAAATTAAAATAAGAATAGGAAAGGAAAAGACAATCTATAAATGAATAACTGGAAAATTGCAAGAGAATCCATTAAAAAACAATTACAAACAAAGCTCAGAAAAATAACAGGATATGAAATTAACATACACAAATAAATAGCCTTAACAGACACAAAAAAATGAGTGAAATGATAGTATCAAAAACAAGACCCCATTTACAACAGGAAGAAAAAAAAATAAAATATAGTATCTAGATAAAACTTAACAAGAAATATGCAAATTTTATAAGTTGTTCTGTATATTTATAGAAACCCAAGTTGTTTCTCAAGTTATAGAGAAAAATAAACAAGCAAGATGTAACCAAAAAAACCAGCACTTCTTGTCTATTTCAGAAAAGAAGACAAATGTATTGCCATTTTTATTGGACTTGTATTAAATTCATAAACTAATTTAAGGAGTGTTTAAATTCTTAGAAATTGAGAAGCAGAAGACCACCAATAGAAAAATAAGCAAAGCGCATGAAAAGAGATAATACAGAAAAAAAATTCCATGTGATCCCTAGACCTGTGAGAAGATACTAAATAAATCTTAGTCATAATAAGTGAGAGACAGGTTAAAATGACACCAAGGTACGTGTGTCACCTATCAGATTATCAACACATGAAAGTTTGGTGATACACTCTGTTGGTAAGCCTGTGGGAATAGGCACTTTCTTACACTGCCAGGGGAAGTGGTTATAAAATGGTACAACTTCTTTGGAAGGAATTTGACAGTATCAAACAAAATAATAGGTGGCTTTTTCCTTTTTACCCAGCAGTAGGAATCTTATGGATGAATCTGTGCAAATTGTTAGAGTCTATCTAAAGCCATGGGAAAATTCACCATATTGGCACATTTAGTCATGAGATCCATCAGTCAAAAAAGAAGGGTCCAAAGTACTTTGTGCATTATATGGCACAAAAATCATTAAATATTGTGGATCCTGAACATGTTTCATTGCAACATGTTAGTCTTCAGTGTATACATGTGCATATTATGGTGATGCGTTTCTTGTTTACATGAAATGTAGCCTCATCGCTGAATCTGAGCCTACCTGCAAAGCTCTCTCTACTGTCCATGTGAATCTGAACATTGTAGCAGTGGTTGCTGGTTTTTACATTTGCTTTTGTCAGGGCCTGGAGCACTTGCAAGCCTCCTGTGTTTCGTCTTGAGCTGTAGATGGAGAAGGTGTCAAATCAAGGAGATGCCAAGGAGAAAAGATGCCTTTTCTGCTCTGTTTGTTTGTACTGGGTGTAAAGGATACTTGGAATTTAATGATTTGTAGTATCTTGAGTGATCTTTGTTCTAAGGCAGAATAAAGTTTAGCGAATTCCAACACACACACAAAAATGAGATCTAGAAGGGTAACTGGACGGTATTGCGTAAACTCTACACACACGGGACCTCATACCTGAATGGAGGTGAAGCTGTCAGTTCCCTGTCCATTCCCATGTCCTTTCTAGTTCAGCTCCTGGTCTGCTTTCACGAAATGAAGTTCAGCCTGTCCCATAGCCAAGAGTACTTTCTACTCTTAATGCTCCAAGGTCCTGTACTCTGAACTGTAAGGCCCAATATGAGCAGAGACATTTTTCACTATCTCAATTGCACACTTGTCTCAGGTGGCCTCTCCTGTTCCTGGACCTTCCCACTTCCACTTTTTTTCTAGCGAAACCCCGATCTTAAAATATCTCTCGTGTGCTTTTGCTCCAAACAGTCGCATGAGAACATTAACGGCCTCACTTTATTTTCAAAGTCTGAGTTAATTTAAACTGTGAGGGAGTTACCTACAATCCATTATAGTAGAAAGCTTTTCAAACCTGGCTGTGCTTCAGAAGCATGCTTGGAACTTTCTGTGATATAGATGTGCATAACTCCATCCCCAGAGATTCTAGACTCCAGTTCATTCTTATATCCTTGAAACCAGTATAACATCAGGTATCTTTCCAACAGTTCTAAGTCTTTGTTCCTCCTCTTCTATGAGCAATAATTAGACGTATCATGCTTCTTTATCTACAAGGAAAGCAAGAGTTTGCAGATATGCTGCAGTGAAAATGGAGATTTAAAGGCTTTTTTTCTTTAAAGAAAAGAATCTGCAGAGGTCACACTGAGCTTTTTCCATGATCTCAATGTATGATTCAGCTCTTTGTCACAGCTTCCCAAATATTGATATGTAATATTTGCATAATGAAGGGACTCATTGTGGTATTTTTTTCAAGGACAAAGGAAAAAGTGGTACATGATTTTCACATCTTAGAGAATGTAAAGTTGCTCACAGTTTTCAAATGGCAGGTTTTCTAGCTTCAAGGTTCCAAAGAGTTTAGAATCAGTGTGCCTCAACTTACCCAGGCACCTCTCCTCTTCCTAGCCATTCCTGGACCAACAAAATATCAAACCTAGCTGATGTCAGAAGCGCAGCTAAGCCAAGAAGAAACATCTCTCTCTATTACACAATTAACATCCTGCTACTTTGCCCAAAGTGAAACAAATAGGAATAAAAATTTTTTAAAGCTAATGATCTTTAAGAAGAGGAAAGAGGAACAAATAATTTTGCCATTCAATTTTCTAGCTGAATTTAAAAATTCAAATTTAAAGATTTAAAAATTTAAAAAAAAAACCAACAAATGACTTTCTTTTTTTAATGCCAAGGGAAAAGATGAAGTAAAGAATGCAGATTAATGAGGAATCTAATAAAATAAACCTACTAAAAAATTGAGAGTATTCCTTTAAAATTTTGGATTGCCTTGGGATGCCTGGGTGGCTCAGTCAGTGGAGCATGCAACTCCTGATTTTGGGATTGTGAGTTTGAGTCCCACCTTGGGTGTAGACATTCCTTAAAAATAAAATCTTAAAATAAATAAATTATTGTATTTAAAAATTTTGGATTGGGGTGCCTGGCTGGCTCAGTGGGTTAAAGCCTCTGCCTTCGGCTCAGGTCAGGACCCTAGGGTCCTGGGATCCAGCCTCACATCGGGCTCTCTGCTCAGCAGGGAGCCTGCTTCCCCCTCTCTCTGCCTGCCTTTCTGCCTACTTGTGATCTCTCTCTCTGCCAAATAAATAAATAAAATCTTAAAAAAAAATTTGGATTGCCTTATAACCTATAGTAGAAATTTTAATGAAGACCAGAGTAGTTTTGTGGTATCAAGTTCTCTTTACCTACAAAACGTGTAGCATTTTAGACCAGTTAATCTCTACGAAGAGTACTTGTACTATAATTAATGTTTTCTTTTATGGTTACATGAACTCAATTATGTTTTTCTAGAAATCTACTCAGTTCAAGTTTATTTTTTCTCTTAGGAAAACAAGTGTCTTATGTTAAAATTATTATGAAAAGAATGTTTTTTAAAAATAATCGAAGAAATAATTTATATCATCCTTACAATTTTAATTCAGACTTCCAAAATGTTGCATGTAGATAGACTGCTGTCTTAACTGACTTGTGATGTTTCTGTATTAGTCCACAGACTGGATTTCAACGGGTTTATTATATCTCGTTATTAAAAATTAAATATTATTTTGGAATAAGTTAGCCAATTCTCTCCAAGAACTTGTGTGAAAGATTTGGGTGGTATTGTCTCAAGGCATGAGTGTGCCTCTTTCTCATTGCCTCTGTGCCCCGCTCCTTAGTGAATTGACTTTCCCACTATAAGCCAATTAAGGAGAGCATTTATACCCTAATAAAGAGAGCTACCAGACCAATTTGTTAATAAACAAAAATTCTCACCTCCCTCCCCCTACCTTTCTCTTATTTATTAGTTCATTCATTTGCTCAGCATAGATAACTATCATAACTAAGAAAGAGTGCTTTGTGGCTAGACTCTTCCTCTTTTACCTTACCTTTAGAAGGTAAAAAGTGTTGACAGAAGGAGAGTCACTTAAACACACACACACACACACACACACACACACACACACGTAGCTTTGGATAACATTAGTAAGATTTATGTTTGAAAGAAGCCTATCTTCTCCAGAATAACTTATGTTGTTACTACATTAGAGATAGAACTGGGTAGAAGACGTCCAGATATAACTGGAACTGCATAATCAATCTCCCAGAATTCTGTTTCTTCCTTTGACCACACTTGGCAATTTCATTAGTGTTTAGGTTTTTAAAAATTGCACACCTCAAAACAGTCGAATTCCAAATTCTAAGGTCATATGTGTAGATACATATTTTTTTGTGTGTGTGTGAAGAAATAAGTTTGTACATGATACATAGAAATGTGAAATATAATCTCTGGGTGGCAGCATGTATTCACCAGCAAAAAGTCCTTCCTAAGTAATGCCATTTTCATTTCTCTTAGGGATTGCTAAATTGATGGGTCAACAATATTCCGTGGTAGAGTGGGGCTTGGTCACTTGACAGTCCCTCATTATGTACTTTTTGAGCAGGTGCTGAAATATAGAATTAGTGATAATGCAAGTAACTGAAATTGAATATAAGTGTGCAACTAAATGCAAAGAAATTTAATTAATGCACCAATATCACTTTTTAAGACTCTCTGTAGTGGAGTTTCATAATGCTCTGGTTTCCCTATTAAGAATTTTTTTTTTTATTGCTTTGGAAACAGTATCCAAGCTTATAAAAATTGCAATTAATATAAACTTTGAGGTATAGTAAGTATATTAGATAACAGGATTAATACTCACTGGAAAGATGGAACAAAACCAAGCATATAAAATTTTGCAGATACTAATATTAAGTCCTATGATTATTAAAGTAATATAAATAGTCAGAAAGTATAAATATTGTCAAGACCTTATTAGCATTGTGGTTAATCCTAAATGCAGTAGGAGACAAAGAAAATATGTTTTGACTGTTAAGGCATATAATTACAGGCTGCATTAGCTGAGACATGGCATGATGCCCATCAAGAGAGAGACTTTTCCTGGGGCACTGTTTGCTAGTTAGACCAAACTTGTGTTATATTCAGTTCTAGGTGTCACAATCTAAGAGGGACATTGACATACTAGAGTATCAAAGAGAAAGGGGGAAGGTAAAGATAGAGTGTCTGGAAAGTGTAAGAAAACACTTGAACGATGTGAAGGTGTTTGGTTTGGAACCAATGACAACCTGGGTACATGGCAGCAATGTTTGAATATTTGAAAGACTGCCATGTTGGGGAAAGAGAATTTTTGTTGTTGTTGTTTTCTTTGGAATAATTGGTATAGGGTATGGGGGCTAGGTATTGGAACCAGGAAGGTCCCTTCAATAAGAATTAGAACTATTTAGCAAGGAACCATTGGCTGTTAATTTCCCATCATTGAGAGCACTCACCCAGTTATCCAGTGTGAATGGTCATCTGTCAAGGACTGTTGTATTACCAAAGCCTCTAAGAGCCTTCCAGTGTTCAAGAGTTTTTACTTCTACTTTTAGATACTTAGTGACATCCAGGCAGAATATCAAGCTGAGTGACTGCACTTACACCTTTGCATTTGGATTTTTGTTTGTTTGTTTTGTTCACAGGATGGCATACCCAAATTGTTAGAGTTTGTTTTTTTTTTTTTATAATTTTTTGAGTTGCAACTACTGATAGCCACTTGAATATAAATTTTAATAATATTAGACAAATGAAATAATGTAATCTATGACATACTGTGGTCTGGATCTTAGGAGGTATTACTGATTTAAAACAAACCTCAAAATCATATGTAGAAATAAAATATCTTATAATAATGTTGACACATGTTTTCCCCTTGCTTTTTGCCATAGTTGCCCAAGCATCTGATACCTCACAAACACTGAGTTGAAGTGATGCTCAGATTATTAACTCATGTTTATGCTTCTAAGGGTCATTTGGAGAGGCTCTAATCTTCCCAAGTATATTTTCCCTGATTTGAAAAAGTGATTTCATTTTTTAAATGAAAGATTTTTATGTGAATCACAATGTATTATTATATATCACTTTAAGAAAATATTATGTCTACATTATCCTGATTTAAATTTAAAATTAATATCTTATAAATTAAATAGCAACTATGATGTTAGCTGGTTTATCATTTATGTTCTTTGCATTTTGAAGTGTAATATTGTCTTATTTCTTATTTATTCAACATTGAAAAGCATTGGTGATTTTTTAAAATACTTTTTTAAATAAGAAAAGAGTGAGATGAAGGCAACAGTAGTACTAGAATTTTTTGTTTTGTTTTGTTTTGTGTTATTTTTGAGGGAGAAGAATCCATATTGCCTTGACAGAGAACACAATACACTTTTATTTCCCCTACTACTATAGGTAGTGATTTTCAAAACAATTGAGAACTAAACAAAATAAAGATACAGCAAAAAGGTTTCAGGAATTAAGTTAAAACTTTTAACAGAGGCCTTTAGGCATTTATTCTTTGACTAGGTTGTATCTTCAACGATTTATTTTTACCAGGGACAAGGGACAGAGTTGCCCTTTATCCCACACTTTTATTTTCTATGGTAATAGGGCCTTTGGGTGAGGCCATCTATATATTCCATAAATATAACTGTTACTGACATAAATGGAGTGGAGCATATAAACTAGCATTCATTGTTGAAGATCTTATAATGTTTGTCACTCACCTAGACTTCTTGTTTACAGTCTCTGTGGACACAATTGAGGGTTTAGCATTAGTCTGACTGTATGTATTTTTCTTCCTCTAAATTGTAGTCATTCTCTTGTGAATTCAGTTCTACCCCTGAGGTTACATCTTTCATTTTACATTAGCAACTCACCATTTCAAATATTTATATATTCAGGTTATCAGCTGTCTAGGGAAAAATAGTGTATTGTACACTTAAATCCTTTTACCTGCTCCAATTTTTTAATTTTTTATTTATTTATTTATTTATTTATTTATTTATTTTTGAGGCAGTCAGGAGAGACAGCATGGCCTTCTTTTTGTAGTACTTGGAAGAATACATTTTAAAAAACCATCCTAAAGAAGAAATCTGGCCTGTAATTGATTTTATGTCTTAATACATGTCAAAAGAAAATTCATTAAGAATATTTTTAAAAGCTATGTGATTCAAAATGAGAAACTATGAAAAACCACAGGATGAAAAACAGCCCTCCAATTCTTACCTTGCACATGCTCAGTTCCTACTCTCTGCCAGGAAGTTATTGTGAAGTCTCTAACAGTGCCCTTACAGAGTTTGTTTATGCATATACTTGCTACAAATCTAGATATTTATCACTTTTTATCATAAAACTGGCATTATATTACACACATCAGTCTGTATTTTTCTTAAAACTTAGCCATGTAGCACTCTGATTTTTTCATAACTATGTAGAGTACCTTTTCATTCTTTTTTTATAGCTACATAGTATTCTACTGTATTGATGTTCTATAGAAATGACTCAGCTGGTCCCCTATTGGTGGATGTTTCTGTTGTCGCCAGGATTTCACTGTTACAGTGCGTAATGACTTACCTTATTTTTATATCTGTTTCACACTTGTGCAATAATATCTGTAGGGTAAATCCAAATGGGATTTTAAATATTTTGATTTTTTTTTTTAAGGAACAGCTTACTAATACTTCTTAAAGATTTGGACAAAGATTGATGCCAACCCATTCTCCCTTTTGAAATTTGGGCATGTGGAATCAAAAAAGTTTTTTGTCCCTTTTATAAATGCCTGGCCGGAGATTGCACACTTCTTTTCTATAGCTGCTCTAGAGAGTGTGGGCCTCTCAGCAGAACCCCTGGCTGGGCCCAAGTGAGCCTCTGCATTCCACAACCACGTTTCTTGTTCAGAGAACTACTTTTACAAACTGGCGCACTGCTGCTACATGTCTCCTTGAATTACCATTTCATTGTTTAAGAACAGGTCTCTTCTAAGCATGAGAGGAGGAGTTCTTTATTCTTTTACTAAATTGGTCAGCCAAAGAACAGCTTTTGGTGAATAAAAGATATTCTCATTTTAGCAAATGAAGGGGAAGTTCTATTCCCTCCAGCCCAATGCAAAATGTTGTTATTCCTTAAAAATGTTCTAAGTGCTCAAAGTGCTGGAAACTGTTCAGAACATACCACAGAACCCAGTTCCTCCCTACATTCAAAATGTTTACATTCTAAAAATGACAAGAGAGGGAAGGTTGGGAAGGTAGCTAGATCCGGAACAGATGGGCACATATGCCCTCTCTCTCTCCTTACCAAATGCAGTCCTATGGATGGCTCAACAGTTAATGTAGATTTCTCTTTACTAAGTTTTATAAGTAACTCTGCTGTGCACAGCCAAATGACTTGAAATGTGAAGATGTAATGCCTCTTTGCTGTGCCCTGCTGTTCAAATGTTCTCAGCTTTGACAATTTATCTTGCTGGAAAATGTCTTCAGAATGTCAGTCACTTCAGTTTCTGCGCTTGCCATTTGCATGTTGCACACCTGCCGGTATCGTTGGTCGTGTCCTATTGTTATTTTTCTGTGGGGACGGGGAAGGTACAGTATTGCATTTTCAGACTTGGAGTTCAGTTTGTGTGCAGTTTGGAAATAATTCTTATAAGCCCAGACATTCTTTTTTACACCAGCATCATCTATAAACAACTGTTTACGGAGTGCCTGGTGAAATTTTAGCACCCCATTAGCCACTCGGGGAGATAATTATAGGTGAATGACAAGATAAGTTCTTTGTGCCAAAAGGATTAGGTCCCACATGAGGAGATACATAGATCTATAGACACACAAAAAGGGACTCACAAGTGGTATTATCTAGGTGAATGTAGGTGCAGATATTCCAATAATATTTAAATCAAAATATGTTAGTGGTGGTTGCCTCTGATAAGGAGTAAAAGATTGGGGGAGAGTATAAAGAGGAATAATTACTCTGTGTCCTAGATTCTTTTCTGTTGTCTGTTTTCCTTTTCAGAGAGTGTGTAGTCACTTGTTTCAGTGAACATGGGGTTCCTCGTATAATTAAAAAGGACTAATTTTCAAAACAGCAATACAATAATTTTATGTAACATTTAAGATAACATAGGATATTTTTGGCTGCAAGTAATAGGAAACTCATCTTACTGTTATCTGAGATAATAGAGTATTTGTTACTTGACACAGTCAAATCACAGAATAGGATAGTTTCAGGGCTGGTTCATCCTTGGCTCAATGACATCGTCAATGAATGAACTTCTTTCCCTTTCTGTGCTCTGCCATAAATAGAGTTGTCCTGTCCAGGTCATAGTAATGTTCAGAAGCTGGAAACAGGAAGAGGGGACGTCCCTTCTTATGTCAAATTTTTCTGACATCTCTAAAATTTTTCATTTTTAGAAAATTTCAAGTTTATGCCCTTTACCCAGTTTTAATAATTATTGACATTTTGCCAATCTGTTTTCATTTATTTATCTCTTCTGCTTTTTTTTGTTTGAGTTTATTAAAGCAAGAATCACATATTTTGCCCATAAACATTTCAGCATGCATTTAGCAAGTATGGACATTTTTATTCAACCATAATATCATTATCACATATAAAAGTCATAGTAATTCCTTAAAATCATTTTGACACTAATCTGTGCTCGATTTTCCCCAACTATGTAAAGAAAAAAAAATTTCAAATAAGGCCCATATATAGTATTTGTTATATTTCTCTGAGTGTACTCAGTCTTTAGCCATCTCTCTCCATTCCTTTTATTGAAGAAACTATGTCATTTATTCTGTAGACTACCCACATTTTGGATTTGGCTGATTGCTTTCTTGTGATTCATTTAACTTGAACTTCTTTTTTTATTTCCAAACTAGAGACTCAAATATAGAGACTTGAATAGATTGATATTTATTTTTGTTTTGTTTTTGCAAGAGCAGTTCATAAGTGCTATTGTACACTTCCTAACAGTTCAGGTCAGAGCACAGAGAAAGTCTGGTTGTTCTACTTTTAGTAATATCATGATTCATCAGTAAATTCAGAAGCTGTCAATAAATTTATATTATTTATAAAATAAATAATAAAAATAAATAAAAACAAATTTTTATTATTTATAAAATACCACATCAAATTTTACATAATATTTTGGCATCTCCTGATACTTGTTGCCTAGCTTCATTATCTCTTAATGGTTGTATTTATTAATTGAGTTCTTGAATAAAGAAGAATTTTCCTCATCAACTATTTGGTTACTCAAAATTCAGGAGAGAGAGAATAAATGATGTATACTTTCTTTTCCTTATTATTATTATTATTATTTTACTTTTTCAAGATGACAAAACATCAGAAGTTTCTCCTTACTTATTTGCCACTTGTGCAACACATGACCAGTTTTAAAGTAATCATTTGCCAGGGAAATGGAATTACCACAATTGACTTAAAGCAAACAAGCCCAGTCTTTTGAGAACATGGCTGATTTAAAATTTGAATGAATTGTGTGGTTTTAGAAAAGAAAAGACAGAAAAATTGCTAGTACGTAGGCAACAACAATGCACAATGGAACACTACCATCTATGTTCATGTGATTGTGATCTCCTTGTTTTTTGATCACTAGCAAGTTGACTGAATTTACTAAAATAAACCTCATCCTTTACTTGTGTACTCTGAGTACTCTTCAGTTTCTTTGAATATTCATTTTTATATGTTAACTAAGTCTTGCAACTTAGTTATTTTTTTTTAAGATTTTATTTATTTATTTGACAGAGATAGAGTGAGCACAAGCAGGGGGAGCGGCAGGTGGAGGGGAGAGGGAGAAGCAGGCCCACCACTGAGCAGGGAGCCCGATGTGGGGGTTCGATCCCAGACCCTGAGGTCATGATCTGAGCCAAAGGCAGACGCTTAACTGACTGAGCCACCCAGGCACCCTTCCAATGCAACTTGTAATGGTAAATTTACCTCACTGTGTTACTTCCTTCTCCTTCGATGGCCTGACATTGCTTTAAGATTCCATGGTCTGAAATTCCATGGTGTAAAACTTTCCTGGGGCTGATCTCAATACCATTGAGTTCTTGCTACCCAAGTCACCTGAGGAGTATTTGAAACCCCTGTGTGAGACTGAAGCATAGAAGAACACTGGGAAGAACATTTTTAGCAGAGATGATTCAGATTTCCACAATACAGGATTTTATCCCAAGTTAGCTGTATTCTATCCTCAGAGAGCTGGTGGTTTCACTACCCACACTGATACCTCCTAATTACTATGATCTTTCCTATACAACATGAGGGTGATGTCTTGAATACCTGGAGTCAGATTCTTCATTGGTTTGTTCACATTTGTGAAGTTATAAGAGACCAGATTAAGAGATAATTTTTATTGAGCATGTGATGTTATAAGCCATGTTCTAAGCACAGTTCTGTGAGGTAGATAAATTATTCCTTTTTTTTTTTTTCTTCTTCCAGGTGAGTTACAGGAAAAATACTGTAAATTCCAACCTTATGGCTTTCTGGAAAAGGCAAAACCAAGGAGACAGTAAAAAGACCATTGGCTGCCTGGGATTGGAGGAAGGAGAGATAAAGAGGTGGAAAATAGAGGATTTGTTAGGGAAATTAAACTATTCTGTATGATACTAGAATGGTGGATACATGTTGTTGTACATCTGTTAAAACTCATAGAACGTACAACACCAAGAGTGAACCCTCATGTAAACTCTGCATTCTGGGTAAAAACAATGTGTTGATTGTAACAAATGTACCATCCTGGTGGGGGACATTGATAATGGGAGAGTTATGCATATGTAGGTACAGGGGGATGTGGGAAATCTCTGTACCTTTTGCTCAATTTTGCCATGAACTTAAAACTTCCCTGAAAAATAGTCTATCAGGGCACCTGGGTGGTGCAGTCAGTTAAGGTCCAACTCTTGGTTTTGGCTCTGGTCATGATCTTAAGGTGTCTGTCTCCAGGCTCAGTGAGGAGTTTACTTAAGACTCTCTCTCCCTCCTCTGGAAAACAGTATGGAGTTCCTCAAAAATTAAAAACAGAACTACCCTGTGACCTAGCAATTGCACCCCTAGGTATTTATCCAGAAGATAGAAAAATAGTGATTTGAAGGGCCAGATGCACCCCACTGTTTATACCAGCGATGTCCACAATAGCCAAACTACAGAAAGAGTCCAGCTGTCCATCAATGGATGAATGGATAAAGAAGATATGGTGTGTATATATGTACACACAAACACTTACAAACACAGACACCACAATGGAATATTACTCAGCCATCAAAAAGAATAATATCTCCTCATTTGCAATGACATAGATGGATTTAGAATGTGTTATACAAAGAGAAATAGAGAAAAACAAAATATGATTACACTCATATGTGGAATTTAAGAAACAAAACTGATGAACATAGTGGGAGGAAAGGAAAAATAAAATGGGATAGAAGCAGAGAGGGAGACAAACCATATGAGACTCTTAAAAAATAGAGAACAAAGTGAGGGTTGTTGGAGAAGTGGGTGGGGGGATGGGGTAACTGGGTGATGGGCATTAAGGAGGGAACTTGATGTAAGACCTGGGTTTGTTTTTTTTTTTTCAATAAAGATTTAATTTATTTATTTGACAAAGAGAGGTCACAAGTAGGCAGAGAGGCAGGCAGAGAGAGAGGGGGAAGCAGGCTCCCTGCTGAGCAGAGAATCCAATGCAGGGCTCCATCCCAGGACCCTGGGACCATGACCTGAGCCAAAGGCAGAGGCTTTAACCCAGGCGCCCCAAGACCTGGATTTTATATGCAACTGATGAATCACTATATTCTGCCCGAAAATTAATAATACACTATATGTTAACTAACTTGAATTTAAATAAAACAAAAAACCAAAAAACTCTACTGATTTCAGATTTAATACATCTAAACATTTCATTAAAATTCCAAGCCTAAAATTTAAGATTATATTAAATGTTTTAAATACCTTAAGAAACAGGTAAGATGTACCCAGAATATTAATGACACCAAAACCATAAAATGTTTAAAAAAAACAGTTTCTCTCTCTCTCCCCGTGCCACTCCCTTTGCACTCTCATGTCTGTGAGCATGTGCTCACTCTCTCTTTCTCTCAAATAAATAAGTCTTTTAAAAAATATTTTATTTATTTATCTGACGAGGGTGGGGGAGAGCACAAGCAGGGGGAGGGGCAGAGGGAGAGAGAGAAGCAGGCTCTTCACTGAGTAGGGAACTTGATGTGGGGCTCGATCCCAGGACTCTGAGATCATGCCTTGAGCTGCAAGGAAGAATCTTAAGGTTGAGTCATCCAGGCTCCCTTCAAATAAATAAATATTTTAAAGATTTTATTTATTTATTTATTTGACAGAGGGAGATCGCAAGTAGGCAGAGAGGCAGGCAGAGAGAGAAGGAAGCAGGCTGCCCGCTGAGCAGAGAGCCCGATGCGGGACTCGATCCCAAGACCCTGGGATCATGACCTGAGCCGAAGGCAGCGGCTTAACCCACTGAGCCACCCAGGCACCCCACAAATAAGTAAATATTTTAAAAAATAAAGTTATTATTGGGGCGCCTGGGTGGCTCAGTCATTAAGCATCTGCCTTCAGCTCAGGTCACCATCTCAGGGTCCTGGGATAGAGGTCTGCATTGGGCTGCCTGCTCAGCGGGAAGCCTGCTTCTCCCTTTCCCCCTCCCCCTGCTTGTGTTCTCTCTCTTGCAGTGTCTGTCTCTGCCAAATAAATAAATAAAATCTTTTAAAAAAATTTTAAAAAACAAAGTTATTATTATTTTTTTAAATGGAACTTTGCCATTCTTTGGGAGCTTCCTAAGGATTCTAAACATGAATTTCCGTTCCTGAGATCCCATGGTTGGCCTTCTCTTTTTACCAAGAAATAATTGTTCAGATTTTTAAAAATTCTGTGAACTATCCTTACCTTTCATTAAATTACTTTTTATGTGCAAATTAGTCAGAGTTGCTTTTTGTTGCTTAAAACCAAAGAACACTAACTGCATATCCACACATACTCATCCATGTTTTATGGCCTGTTTTTCTGGGGGAGAAAAAAAAAATTGGCTTACAAATTGTAGTCACATCTTGGCCAAATGCAAGGAAGCTTTAAGGTTATTCAAAACCAGCTGAGATTTCAACACACTTTGCACCTGACTTCGCAATGTTACCAAAGTGAGGTTACCTTCATTTTTCACAAACTCAAAATAGTAAGAGCATTGTCATATTCGTAGGTAGATATACTGTTATAAACATACTATATATATATTTATATTTTATCTACAAAATGACAATTGCATGTGGTTCAACGTATTACATGCATGAAAAGGAATTAATACTTTGCTTTTTGTTTTTGCATTTCTGTGTTCTCAGGAGCAATCTGTTTAGGCAGTAGAATGGATGAAAAGAAACTTAGAGGAGAGGAGAGGTGAGGGTAGGAGAAGTAGGATGAGGTCAACAATTCTTGGCGAAACAATGAAAAGGGAAGTGAACTGCGAAATAGAGAGAAAGGAGATGTGAGGAAAGTTTATGGTCTGCCAGGCTCTCCTGGCTTCTCTCTGTGCTCCCAGCACGTTACACGGGTCTCTGGTCTAGTTAATGCTTGTGATTGTGCCTAGTTCTTATAATTTGCCTATGGATATACTAATGTCTAAGATGAAACATATTTTCAATGAGGAATAAATTACACTTCTCTTCTTTTAAAAAATTAATAGTTAAAAGTTCAAAGCCTGTTATTGATAATAACATGGTTACATTTACTCCATTTCCGGAGAATCAATGATAGACTAAGCACCTACTTAATCCTCCCAATACCCCAGTGTGCTAGGTTTTGTTGCTCTGATTTTACAGACCTCAAGTCTGTAATTTAAAGAGTTTAAGTGGGTGCCTGGGTGGCTCAGTGGGTTAAAGCCTCTGTCTTCAGCTCAGGTCATGATCCCAGGGTCCTGGGTTCGAGCCCCACATCGGGCTCTCTGCTCATCAGGGAGCCTGCTTCCTCCTCTCTCTCTCTCTGCCTGCCTCTCTGCCTACTTGTGATCTCTGTCTGTCAAATAAATAAATAAAATCTTTAAAAATAAAAAATGTTTAAAAAAAAATGAAGAGTTTAAGTAAGTTTTCCTGAATCTTTTTGTTTGGTAGTAGCTGACTAGAACCGGCGCCCAGGTCTTTGTTTTCACTCCTACCTCTTTTCATGGGCAGTCGCTTTTGTCTTGATTCTTTCTCTCTCTTTTTAAAAGATTGATTTATTTATTTTAGAAACAGACAGTGGATGGAAGGGTAAAAGGGAGAGAGGGGCCGAGGGTGAGGGAGAGAATGTCAAGCAGTATAGCGGAGTAAAGCCTGGAGCCCCATGCAGGGCAGAATCTCAGAGATCATGACCCGAGCCAAAACCAAGAGTTGGATGCTTTACTGACTGACGCACCCAGGTGCCCCACTCTTGATCCTCTCTTTAATTCTTTCCCTGAGTTACTCCTTCATACATCCCATGTAGATTCTTTGCTTCGGCCTCTGTGTCCTGTAGCCTCATGATCTCTACTAATCTACTGAGTAAATCTTAACTTTTCCAATGTAAGAACAGAGGAAGCCCAAGAAGCAATGCTAGAGTTTTTAGAGTAAGGCAAAGAGGCTATGAATATTTGTTCCTGTTATGTTTGTTTGTGAATTTTTTCACAAATCCAATCTTTACTGTTTTAAACTGCTGACCTATTTAAATGCTTACCATCATATTATTTGCACCTCAAAGTACAAGTTTTCTATATATGTATTGACAACTGTTTTTACTTCTTACTTCAAAGTGGTGAATAAATACATGTTTCTATTCTGTAGTTCTCAACTTTTTTGTAACCTCATGAAGCCTTTTGGTAACAGGCCATCCTAGAACCAAATTCTCAGACATTCATTAAGTGCAAGTAAAAATGTGTTCGCTCCTATAATAAGTATTGTGGGGAGGCAGACGTTATAGTTGCAGGTTAGTTAGGATTGTAAAAGCTACCCAGGGGGAGCAATAGCAAGCAGTATAGGACATCATTTGCTGAAGTATAAGGTGGAAATTGGAAAAAGTATTACAAATTCATAGAAGTGAGGGTTGCTGGGGTTTGGAGTTGCCACATAGGGAAGTGGGATTTTAGCTGGCCCTTTAAAGAGAACAGTCCCTAGGATGGATGAAGAGGAGGGAAAAACATTCCAGACCAAGGGAGCATGAATAAAGGTAAAGAAACAGAAATGTATGGATGTCAGGAAATAAGACCAAAGTGACAGAAAGCTTTCTACTTTCATGGCTGTTGGTTGAATATTTGATCTGTGCCAACAGTTTTCTTTCTATGCCATGCACTTTTTAGTAGCTGTCAGTCACAGTTCTGCTGCTTTTCAATATTTCTAACTTGCTTTGTTGTTGTATGGGCTACATTCTTTGGAGTTTATTATTTTACTTCATGGTAATGAGATAGCATTTTTTGGGGGGGGGGTATATCCCAGCGTTTAGCACAAAGCCAGGCATATGCCTGGTGCCCAGTTAATGTTATTAGTGGGATGATTTGATTGCACACTAGTATATAAGGCTTAATTAGATTTTTAAAAAAATTATTCTCTGAAGTCACCTCTTTTATGTAATCGGAATGGTGTAAGAAGGGACAGACTCAGGTATATGTCACCATTCCAGGGATCTGTAAGAGTGGACCGAAACACTGTCTTTTCTTCTGTGTCTGTGAAGAAGAGGGAAGGTGAGGGCAAGGAAAGCATTGTCATTTCAGAGAAAAACACCAGCAAGTCTGTGAGTGTGAGAAGCTTTCCAAGTGACAGGAGGATTGCTCGGCTTTGCTTCCCGTTTGCTAACACTGCATTTTTGTGACAAGATCCTAGATACCATGGCAGACCCGTGGGTGGCCTCCCTTGTAAGCACCTCAGAAATGTGTTCTCCTTGTAACGAAGCCATGAAATCAAATTTAGTTTGGAAACTGACTGGCTTATCCTTCTCTTTGAAAGTAAGCATGTCACAGGTATTTATTTCCGGCACAACAGCTTCATCGCCATAACTAATAAATTCTTTACACCGAGACCATCTGTACTAAGCACTGGCATGGATAGGAAGTGCTCCTGGAGTGAAGACATTTCAAAGACATTTTAATACAGTGGCACCATGCGGAGGGCATTAATCTTTCTTGTGATTTCCTCTTATTGTAACAATGGAAAAGGCTTCTAATGTGCAAACCTCGTTAAATCAATCATCTTGGGAATTTAGATGCACAGTGTGATAAAGGCAACAACTTTCTCTACCTTAAGGCAATTTTCCATATGTTTTGGAAGTTGGGATTTAGGGAAAATAAGCTCTTTGATGGATTTATGATTCAGCTTCAAATGTAATATTTGAATTATTCACTTGATTAGCCAAAAGAAATAGATAGTCCTAAAGAGCTAAGAAAGTGAGTTTCACTTTTAGATAAAATTTATTGTTTACACGGCTGCTTTGTACAATCCTTTTATGTCTTTTAAGCTGTAACTACGCTGACAGAATATAATAGAAAATGTATTAATTTGGAGCAAGGAACTATTTAACTGTTCTTTATTTATTTACAATCCTTGCTATTTTTGTTAAGAACTTAACAGCTCTTATTTGACAAAGCAATTTTATGAACAAGATTAAGAAGTGTGAGGAAAATGCTTAAGACAAAATGTCCTATGTTAATTATACTTCAAAAAACACAAAAAAGACAAATGTCTTAAGAGATACAGATTTTTGTCTAGGCTTCTCTTCTTCCTGTTTGTATATAGAAATATACATTGAAAAGGAACACTAACTTCCATAATATTTTAAATTTGGACCTAAATGCACATGGGTTATGCCTAAATAACTACAACATTAGTACTGACAGGTGGGAGTGACAAAGTTGTAGGAGGCACTGTTTTAATGTTAGAATGAGATCGGCCAGAGGAAATGCACAATTAAAGCATTTGCTTTAAATTTCTGCTGCTATATTAGGGAAGGAGCTGAATTCAAAATGTTAAGCTTGATTTGCTTTTATTAAATGCCATCTATTATTTACCTCGCTGCTGGGGTATTTCTGGATTTCACAGCAAGATGGTTAGTGTGGGAAGGTCTACGGGTTTACAGGAACACATTGGCCCCATGGTTTGTGCATCTGTATCTCAACTATCCTGCAATTAATTTGGTCCAAGTTTAGAGACTGCTGGATCTTTAGTGAGCTCTGTCTGAACTGTAGATATTGGTTCCAGGAATACCTAGATCTATAGAGCAAGTGGGAAACTCTTGCTCTGAACTCAAGAATTCCACAAATCAATATCATATTGAACCAGTTTTCTCACTGCTTTCCTGTAGTCCCTGGTTTGGTATTTTTGGAAGTTATATTAACTCTTTCAAAGACATTGATGCTATATCCTAAGGGACAAGTGTTTTCTAATTATATCATACTGTGTTATCTAGCTCTACTTCAGTTTGAATTGCATTTATTATGTGGCAATAACGTGTTAAAAACAGACCAAAGAATTAGCTGAAACAAAGGAACTCTATTATTTGAAATTAATTCATGCTTAGTATTAGGGAATTTAAAATATCAACTATTAATCAAATATTTGATACCAAAATATCAAATATCAAATAATATCAATTACATATCAAAAGTCTTATATATATATACATATATATAAATATAGATACACATACATACATATACTATAAACATTTTGCAGAACTGAGATTATATTCTGTAGTCTCAGAAAGAAGAGTGTAGCACCATTTAAAAAATCCTAATTGTATTACTTTGCATCCTGAAGGATCACTGAGTCTATAATCTTTAAACATTTATTAAACCATGGTTTTCGTCAGAAAATCAAGGTTTGATTAAGCATTACACCCTTGGAAGAGAAGTAGAACATTGCAAGTATTTATACATGGCCAAAAGCTTACGAGGCATATGGGTAAGCTTACACTATTTTCTAATTGACAACCTATATTTCTATGGCTTGCTCAGAGGAAAATGACAACTGTGGGAATGAAATAAGCCATCAAGGTAAGTGGTTATCTATGTTCTAACTGAACCAGTGGTCATTTTCCAAATATAGTTCGTTTCATAAAGTCGATTTACGTATGGGTGGCATCAGACGTATTTTTAAATAAGAACACCATCATTGGGGCAGGGTGGCTCAGTGGGTTAAGGCCTCTGCCTTCAGCTCAGGTCAGGATCCCAGGGTCCTGGGATCAAGCCCCATATCGGGCTCTCTGCTCAGCAGGGAGCCTGCTTCCTCCTCTCTCTCTCTCTCTCTGCCTGCCTCTCTGCCTACTTATGACTCTCTCTGTCAAATAAATAAATAAAATCTATAAAAAAAAAAAGAAAATGTGAATTAATGTTTACCTGGTTGCCTTCAGGAGATTGTGCAATGGAAGTTTGATTCTATTAGGAAAGCTATGAGAATGGATGAGATAAATGAGCAGAATATGTCCCTGAACACTGATACTTGGATAATAATGGGGCTAGAGAAGTAAAAGGCAGCAGTACCCTCAGTGGCTAAAGGGCTGGCTTCCTTTTTCAGCAGTGCAAAGAGCAACCACAAAGCAAAGTCTTCACTAGATAGAAGGGAGAGTACTCTTACAATCCAATCACACACAAGGAAGTGTGTGAGAAACTTAGGACCCAGCCAGAAGTGAGGCGAAGATGGTACGTCTTTTAGTGGAAGGCTTGGAGACAAATATCATTTTATAGTATTGGTTCTTATACTATATAGAGAGATACATATATACTATATATATATATATATCATATATAGATACCTATATACTATATATAGATACACATATCTATATATAGTATATATAGATACACATTTCTATATGTGTATCTGTAGATATGTATAGATACACATATCTATATATAGTATATATGTATGTCTCTATATATGCATATATGCATATACATATGTAGAGAGAGTATATAGATACATATGTATATGTAGAGTATATATATGTGTGCATACATATATATATGCAGCATAGTCTTTGTAATTATACTATATAATAATAAAATACTATACATTATATACTATTCATTATTTAAAAATTAGCTGTTTTTAAAATTTAAAAATTTAAAAATTATCTGATACTATATAGATACAAAGGTATTGTTATTATCGTACTCTTATGCCTTCCATCTGTTGCCAGATATGCCCATATCTTTCATCTATAATATAGAACATAGTTGCTCCAGGCATGTAATTGTGATTTAGAATAAGAATGAATTGTGTATGAGTATGTGTCAATCTATAACAATGGAATTCCAGGTTTGTTTTTATTTATTTATTTATAAAGATTTTATTTATTTGACAGAGAGAGATCACAAGTAGACAGAGAGGCAAGCAGAGAGAGAGAGAGAGAGAGAGGAAGAAGCAGGCTCCCTGCCGAGCAGAGAGCTCGATGCGGGACTCGATCCCAGGACCCTGAGATCGTGACCTGAGCTGAAGGCAGAGGCCTAACCCACTGAGCCACCCAGGTGCCCCCCAGGTTTATTTTGAGAGGAGCACAATTTGTTAATAATGTGGTCTTAAGAACGCCTGGGTGGCTCATTCAGTTAAGCATCTGCCTTCGACTCAGATCGTGATCCCTGGGTCCTGGG
This sequence comes from Mustela putorius furo, assembly GCF_011764305.1. Taxonomy (NCBI): domain Eukaryota; kingdom Metazoa; phylum Chordata; class Mammalia; order Carnivora; family Mustelidae; genus Mustela; species Mustela putorius. The sequence goes on from NW_025422471.1 coordinate 13,366,163, forward strand.
ATCAAGCCCCACATCAGGAGTACTTTTTGACTGATTCTGGCTTTCACACCTTGTTTGATGAGTACTTAAAAATGTTTTCCAAAATCCTCATGAGCTCAGTTTGATATCAGTAACCTTTTTTCCTCCTTTGTGCCTTTGATATTTTATATCCTATCTTTGATTAGGTTTTTCCATCCATTTCAAAAAAAACCAATATGGCCCGCAGAACTTAGGTTTGGAGACCACCTTGTTTTTGCCATCCTTGCAAGGATGCTGCAAGTGGCATGGAGTGTTAGGGCTACAGATGGACATTCCAACTTCAGGGCATTTCCAAATTCAGCTGTTGAGAAAGTGATTCTTGCCCCTAGAATGTTAAGAAAGCGAGGGCCTTAATACTGTTGAATGACTTTGGCATGATTAATAGAGTAGGATGTCTATTGCAAAGAGGGGCTAGAGTGTTTGGTAGCTTTCTGGAGAATGGTAGAAGCTGGGAAGAACATAGAAAAAAAACATGATAAAATTAAACCAGGAATGGGAAAAGGATTATTAAATAGTGTTGAGGCCTGAGTAAGGTTGAAAACTGGAATGGATCCCTACCTAGAAGGAGGCAAGATGGAGTACCAGGTTAGGTAGGAACTTTTGGATAGGTGATTGGGACAGGACACCATTCAGTGGTTGCAATTGTATCTTTGTATGTGGGAATCAAAGGTGACTAAGACCTATCCTCAAAGAGTAAATAGTGTATTTGGCACTGAATGTGCCTTGTCAAAAAGCAAAGCCAAGTACAAATAACTACAGTTCAAAACCCAGTTTGTGGGTGCCTGGGTGGTGGAGTCAGTTAAGCATCCAACTCTTGCTTTCGGCTCAGGTCCTGATCTCAGGGTTGTGGGATCAAGCGGTGACTCGGACTCTGTGCTCAGCACGGAGCTGGCTTTACGACTCTCTCTCTCCCCCTCTCTCCCTGTCCCTCCTCTCACCCCTGCACTCTTTCTCTCTTTCTAAAAATAGAAATAACTAAATCTTTAAAAAAAAAAAAAGGTGAAAAACCAAAACCTAGTTTCAATCCAAGTGGCCAGTCAAGAGTGAAATCTATGTAAGGAGTCAAGGTTATTAACAAATACAATCATCTTCATGAAGGCTGGGATGGGGTTAGAAAAAAGATGGGCCAGACTGACTCCAGAGCTGACTAGTGGACAGCTACTGCCGCGTATTGTGGTGGTGGCAATCTTGGAAGTTAAAAGCAATCGAGGAAAAAAGACATGGTAGGTGTTTGTAGAAGCTGGTCCATGTTGCTATCCGACCTCTTTTAGAAATGGTTTACAGTTTCACAGCAGAAGAGAACAGTTAGGAATTTTAGGCTTTGGAACTGGCCAGGCAGATAATTGGAAGGGTTTGAGGTAGAGTGATTAAAGAGATTAGTAGACTAGATACAATGAGGTTCTGCCTTTCTGGAAGAGACTAATTGCTGGGAAATAATTGTCACGATGAGGTTAAGTAATGTCGACTGTCATGGTATAAATTATTTTTTTTTATTCTTTAAAATTTTTGAATATTATTTTATGTTAGTCATCATACAGTACATCATTAGTTTTTGATGTTGTGTTCCATGGTTCACTTTTTACATATAACACCCAGTGCTCCATGCAATACATGCCCTCCTTAATACCCATCACTGGGCTAACCCATCCCCCACCCTCCTCACATCTAAAACCTTCAGTTTCTTTCCTGGGGCCCATAGTTTGTCTTGGTTTGTCTCCCCTTCTGATTTCGGCCCCTTCATTTTTTCCTTCCTTCTCTTAATGTCCTCCATGCCGTTATGTCATGATATAAACTTCTTAAATAAGTTCTAACAAGATACTATCTTTCTCTCAAGTGTAATCAACTCTCCAAAAATCACATTCAAAATAATTTGACCCTTCTCTCTGTTTATATTTCAAGTTTTCTGTAAAGGAAGTTTGCATCATTAACTTTCATTTACCTTTACAATGTAATTTCTGTGAGAGGTTTAAAGATGTGGCACATGTGAGAAATGTACCCTCTACATTATTCATGTATCAATCATGAGCTAGAAGAAATCTTACATTCTTGAGACACAGAGCTGTATAACTATAGCACAAATGACTGGTCAGTCCAATTTGGTGCCTGTTCAGGGACATCCCTGGGGCAGTGCATGAGTGAGAACCTGGAGCCTTAATTTATCACCACTAGAGTATTAAGGTGAATCATAGCAAATCATATCTTATGGTTTCATGTTCAATTCAACCACAGTGTATAGACATGGATTATTTTAAGTATTAAAAAAGAAAATGTGTAGAAAATATGTAGACTGTGTATTCATTGTATCTAGCCCATCTATGTAATTCAGAAACAAGATTTTGAGCTGAACTTGCTAGAATTTGGCTCGTTTAAACTGAGTAATTCCCTGATTCCTTCTCTTCTTATTCCTCACAATCTAAACTACCAGTCTATGCAAGGAGCATGATTATATTTGAATCATAATTCCTGGTACTCGTTGTTTACCAGAAAGTTTTACAGTGAAATTGGGAGTATGACGCTATCTCCTTGCTGTTGTCAAAACAAGTGTGAATCATAGATAGATGGACAAATTGCCTGTGTAAAATGCCTTTTATTAACAAGTTTTAAAATTTACTATCTACAGACTGTATCTGCAGGACATATAGTGGTTATGGAAATAATCATTGATCTTTAAGAGGTCATTTTCAGTTTCTACACATAATGAAAATTAGTGAAGATGTCAACAACTTAGGACGGTCTTACGTGGCAAAGGACAAATTTGGACTAATATCTATTTGTGGCTACTAAGAAACTCATGAGTTTTCTCCATCACCCACACAGGTATGCAGTTCCTGCCACCCAACTAAGAATGACTACTCTTGTATGACCAGCTAAATTCCCCTGGCTGCGAGGGCTATATTTTTCACTTGATGCAGATATCTGCTAGTTCCTTCCCAGGTGCCTGCTCTTTGTTTTCTATAGACTTTTCATCCTCAGTGGCCACCTGGTTTGTATTCCTTTTGTTTGATTCTAGCTCCCATCTTCTTTGGTTCTGAATAGTTTTGCAGAGATCAGCATATTCTATTTCTTGCCGAATGCCTCCCTTTCTGTGAGTTACATTTTGTTGTTTTTGTACTCTCATTTAATCTTTTTCTTGCCTCTTTTCTAATTAACTCCATCGTTGCCTCCTTCATTATGCTTGTAATGAGGTCACAAAGGTGTTCTGAAATTTCGCTTTTCCCATCTGCTTCAGGGTTCCAATTAGTTTTCTTTGGAATTCTAAAGTTTTTTGCTTAGTAGAAGCTTCCAATAAGGCTAACTCTAGGATGGCCTCTTTTCCTTCATCAGTTCATATGAAAACTTTCAAGATTATTCAGGCTCTCAATGGTGTAAAAAGCATCATTTTCTTTAGCTTAGAAATGGAGTTTGAGACAACAACAGTTGAGCTACACAGAAAATTTAAATATCTTTTGAAAGAGTGTGAAGTCTGTTCTTCCAGATTGCAAGTAGATGCAGGTGAGAAATTTCAGAAAGACACTTTTATCCACACTTGGACGTGAAGGGTATGTAGCTAACACAACAAAATGAATTTTAAAGGAAATTTGCAAATAATATATTTTAAGGGAAAAGTTTCTTAACTTTAGTATCTTGCTCCTAGAGCATTATTTTCATATAGAATTTTTCAGTAGGCTATTGTTTAGCCATTGCTGTGGACTGAATTGTGTTCCCCTGAAATTCGTATGTTGAAGCCCTAACCCCCCGTGTGAATTTATTTGAAGACAGGGCCTATAAGGAGGTAATAAAGGTTAAATAAGGTCATAATGGTGGGGGCCCTAATCTGATAGGATTGGTATACTTATAAGAAGAGGAAGAGAGACCAGATGTCTCTCTTTTCTCACATATGCTCTGGGGAAAGGCTATTTGAGGATAAAGCAGAAAGGTGGCCCTTTGCAGGCTAGGAAAAGAGTTCTTACAGAAATCAAACCTTACCAGACCTTGATCTTAAACTTTTTAGCCTCTAGAACTGTAAGAAAATAAATTTATGTTGTTTAAGCCACCTAGTCTATGATATTTTGCTATGGGAGCCTGAGCAGACTAATCCAGCCATTTAAAGAAATTATTTTTAGGGGGCACCTGGGGAGCTCAGCTGGTTAAGCATCTGACTCTTGAATTTGGCTCAGGTCATGATCTTAGGGTCGGGAGATCGGGCTCTGCCTCAAGCTCAGCCAGGAGTCTTCTTAAGATTCTCTTTTCTTCTCCCCTACCCCTTCCCCAGTGTTCTCTCAATAAGTAAATAAATAGATCTTTTTAAAAAAAATTCTTTTAGTGAAGCATTTATGTAGTTTGTAAAATAGGACATAAAACTGTATGTGTAACCCAACTAATGTGAGTTTGCTCCTTGGTGAGTTACAGATAGATACAACACCAGGTGGAGTTGCACACAAAGAAAACTATTTGGAGTGAATAAAGAGATCATGGGGACTAACTTCTAAAGCCCCGACTCCTGAACAGGGGTAAGATAATTTCTGTTTGTCAGGGTTAGGATGAATATTCAGAAAGGGGAGTTTTGTTGTCCCATGTAGAGGTGGGTATAAGTTGTGTGGGTATGCTTAGGAAACGTGCCTGTACACGTATCCATGTTATGTTAATGAAGCTCGGGCTTCAACTTGGGTAGAGAGTTTAACATTATAATGAGGTAGAGGTAACTGTGGGACACTTCATGGTCCTTCGGTGCTGGCGTGAGTCAGTGGTTGAGCTCAAACTGGCCTAGGCCAGCAGGAGCTCCTCCAGTTGTTTGCATCTGAAAGATACAGGTAACATTCCTGTGGAGAAGAATGGGGTCAGTGGAGGTCTTGCTAGTGACAATTTTAATCTCATTAACTCTGTGGGGTACAATTTCATATGCACTAAAATCTTAAAAAGCGTAGAAGAAACTGAAACCCTTGTATATTGCTGGTGGGAATGTAAAATGGCATAAGCCACTTTGAAAACAGCTCAGCGGTCGCTCCAAGTGCTAACGATAGAGTTAACACATAGCTCAGCAATTCTGCTCCTCAGTATATGTCCAAAAGGAAAGGCAACGTACATCCACACAAGACTTGTACACAAATGCTCATAGCAGCATTATTTCTGATAGCCAAAAAGTAGAAAAAAACCCAAATGTCCTTTAATTGATGGATAAGTAAAATATGGTATAACCATACAATGAAGTACTTTTCAAGTATAAAAAAGAATGAAATAGTGATACATGCTACACCAGTAATGAACTTTGAAAACATTATGCTAAGTGAGAAGCAAGTCATAAAAGCTACATACTGCATGATTCAATTTGCCTGGAATAGGCAAATCCATAGATCCAGAAAGTAGCCAGTGGTTGTCTGGGGCTGGGTGTGGGCCACTGGAGGGAATAGGGAGTGTTTGTTAATGAAATGGTATCGGGGTTTCTTTTTTCTTTTTTTAAGATTTTATTTATTTATTTGAGAGACAGAGAGAGAGCATAAGGGGGGAGGGTCAGAGGGAGAAGCAGACTCCCTGCTGTGCAGGAAGCCCAATGCAGGACTTGATTCCAGGACCTTGAGATCACTACCTGAGCTGAAGGCAGATGCTTAATGACTGAGTCACTGAGCCGTCCAGGAGCACCAGCCCCCCACCTTTTTTTTTTTTTTAATTTTTTATTTATTTGCCAGAGAGAGAGAGAGCAAGCGAGTACACACAAGCAGGCAGAGAGGCAGGCAGAGGCAGAGAGAGAAGCAGGCGCCCCCCTGAGCAAGGAGCTGGATGCGGGACTCGATCCCAGGACCCTTGGATCATGACCCGAGCCGAAGGCAGCGGCTTAACCCACGGAGCCACCCAGGCGTCCCTGCCCCCCACCTTTTAAAAATATTTTATTTATTTATTTGACAGAGACAGAGAGAGAGCATAAGGAGGGTATTGGGGTTTCTGTGGGGGAGGAAGTAAATGTTCTAAAATTGATTGTGGTAATCGTTGCACAACCCTATGAACTTATGAAACAACATGCTTTGTACATTTTAAAAGGGCAAAGGGAATAGTATATGAATTAAATGTCAATAAAGCTATTAAAAGTGTACATACCCATACATAAACACATATATAGAATCAAACTGTAAGGAAATACATAGAAATATTAATAAAGGCTTCATGTGTGTTTTACTTCTTCTTAATACTTTGTAATATAATATATATATTTTTCAAATTCCCAATAGTGAATATCCTTTTCAATAACTAGAAAATAAATAAATATTGCAAACAAAGTGGATGTTCACAACTCACATGCTCCAAGCAATGTTTTTCTCAGAGGTTTCCCAATCAGTAACAATGACAGGAACTACTGCTATCCACCCAAACTCTCCTGTCTGCCTACTTATTGAGTGTTTACCATATACTAGGTTCTCTGCTACGTGTTCGAAAGACAAGCTGTATGAAGTATGTAAGCTTTTTGAGGACAGGGACTCTGGTCATTGTTGTAAAGAAAGTCAGTTTGGTGTATGAATGGAAGAAGAAATGAATGAGGGCATCATTTTCTCTCCTTCATGGAGGTGACAGTCTAGGTGAGGCAAAACTTGAATGGGTAATGGGTGCAGCATGATAAGCATAGGAAAAAGGATGCTGGTTTTCGAGTGTTTTTTTTTTGTTTGTTTTGTTTTGTTTTTGTATTTTTTTTAGATGGAGCATTTAAGTGGGACACAAAACCCAGGATAAGATATCTAGGACAGTCTTCTTATAGAAGGTGGTTGCTAATCTGAGCCCTAAAGAAGTTGTGGGAAGGAGAGAACAAATTCTAGGCAAAGAGAGCAGCACATCAGTACCAAGACTAAAGGTGAGCTGGAGTGTTGTCCCTTCAAGAAACTCTGGAAGCTATTGTTAAGATTGTTTGGAGGACCATGAGTGGAGTTGTAATGACAGGTGAAGTTGGAAACACCAGAGGGCACAGATCATAAGAGGCCCTGCATGGAGTGCTGAGAGGTTTGGATTTTATCTTGAGGCAATGGTGAATCATTAGAAGGGTTTAGATCAGGAGAGTATTCAATTATATTGGTTCTTCTCTTGGTTTAGAAGAGTCCTCTGTTTAGGTTCCTTTGTTATAGGTGGTATTTACCTGGAGTTTAGCAAGGAGTAATTTAAAAGTAAAGGAGGAGAAGGTTTGGGGGTCTGTCTCCTCCTACTCTCACCTCTAACCCTGTTGAATAGGAAGTTAAAATCCTGGGTCAGAATGAGAGGGAGACACTTGGGCTGGAGTTTTGAATTGGTTAGCAGGAGCCGAGAGCTGTGACTCTTGGATATTCACTCTGGAAGGATATTACTAAAGGCTGACCTTCCTCTGAAATGGCCAGAGCTAGGGTTTCCAGCCCTCTCTAGATCTCTCTAGATCCATCCAGTGTGTGTGGTTTTGTCTTCCCTACCCTATCAATCTACCTACCTACCTTATTTGAGCTTTTGATATTTATAGGTCATACTTGACAGATGACTCTTAGTTACAATTATAATTACTCTGAATAATGTTTTAATTCCACCTTGTATTTTAAAGTTATAATATTTAAACCCTCTGTACCACTCTCTTAGGTAATAATGACATTGTATTTCCTATATATTTTGGCCATATAAATAACGCCTGGCTTTAAATCTTACAATCTTTACATGCAACATACCATATCCTAAACCAACATTATATACTACTAACCAGAGTTGGAGTCCTTAAGTGTTTTTGTGTGTGAAGGAAGGGGAGGATTTAATGTGGAGAAGGGATCTATGTTTTTGTTTTTGTTTTTAAAGATTTTAGTTATTTATTTGACAGAGAGATCACAAGCAGGCAGAGAGGCAGGCAGAGAGTGGGGTTGGGGAAGGGGTGGAAGCAGGCTCCCTGCTGAGCAGAGTGCCTGATGCAGGATGCAGGGCTCGATCCCATGAACCTGAGATCATGACCTGAGCTGAAGGCAGAGGCTTAACCCACTGAGCCACCCAGGAGCACCTGGAGAAGGGATCTCCTTGTTTGGGACAATGGCAGTCTGAGCTGATCTGATATAGTGGCAGAAATTAGGGAAATAGTTAAGGTATAAGCAGTAGACAGGGTAATGCCAAATGATAATAATAATAATAGAGAGCACTCACTAGGCACAATAGTGCCGAGCACTGTACTATGTTTTATTTATTTTAATTAACTAATTAATTTGTTTTATTTACCGGGATGTTTTCATTTAATTTGTTTAATCCCTGCAACAGACTGTGAGTTAGAATCCCTTCACTGATTCACGTACGTCTAGCCTTGACTGGCAGCGTGCTTCAGCTGACTTTCTGAACAGTTTTGATCATAATAATATTGATTTCCTATCAGTTCCATTAACATGCCTTGTTCCTCCTTACTCAGGCCTTTGTGTATGCTGCGCTGTATCTGGAATGTTCTGCACACTCATTCCTACCTACTCCCAACTCAAAAGCAATTATCTAGTTAACATCTACTTTTAGATATAGCTCAGATGTTCCCTATTTAGAGAGGACTTCCTTATACCCAAATCTAGGTGAGATCCAATTAGTTCATGATCTTATAACACTACATATCTTTATTTCCAGTAGTAATCTCAGTTATAAATTTATGTTTATTGGTATGTTTATTTGGCTTATTGTTTCATATACTAGGTTATAAATTTATGGGGATAAGAACCATACTTAGGTTTCAGTTTTATTTATCTATTTATTTGTGATCATCACGATCTCCCCAGCAATTAACACATTGCATGGCACATGGTAGTCAATTGATTAATATTATCTAGACAGATTGTGAATGTAAAGACTTTCACTTTCCCCCATTTACTTTTGAGAATTCATCAGTTTAAAATGATTCTCTCACTACCACCTGTGGCATCCTTTCCCAGTACTTAGAGTGACCACTAGTACTCCAAACACAATGGCACTCAGGATTTCTCTTGAACAATAATAGTCATCATGCTACTGTGACTTCCAGCTTCCATCTGCTTCCAGGATTCTCCCTGTGACCAACACTGCTCCAATGAGAACAGAGTCTTTTAATTTTGTAGATTCATAATCAAACACAAAGATGTGTGCCTGTGAGTTGACCACTAGTCGAATCAAAATCTGGAGCAGTTATTTTTGAGACAAGAGAATGGACAGTGATCAAAGGCTGGGAACTTTTAGTGCAAATAAAGGGTGGCTCATGCATTTTAAAGACATGACATTCATAATATCAGAGTGCAAGATGAAATTGCTACTGTAGAGATTACAGTTCAAGAAGGTAGTAAAACTTTTGGCTTCAAAGGCAGGAAGACCAACAACTTTATCATTTCTCTCTGCCTGCTTGAGGGAAATTTAAAAACGAGACAGAAAAAGAGACATCTCTGAATTCAGTTTTCAAAAAGTCAGGAAATTACAAAATTGGATCTACTTTAGGATTTTTATTATGTAAAAATATTCTATGTATATAAAAGGGAAATGACAAGATGAAATTTTTTGCAGTAACAAGATTATAGGTGAATTTCTTCCTTTATTTAATTTTGATTAACATTCTATCATATGCAATATATAACATATTTTTCAAGGAACTCCAAATCTTCTGTAAAATTCCAAGTTGTAATTACTGTGTATTTACCATATGCTAAATTTCCTATTATATTATTTTTGTTATTCCCAATGACTACCCTGAGATAATGATGTTGAAAGGCAAAAAAAAAAAAAAAAAGATAGAAATTTTCTTCAGGTCTTGTACCTTGTGAGAGGTGTTGGGATTTGAGCCCTATTTATCTGACTCCAAGCTTAATTTTGATCAGTTGTCCTATTTTGTTTCCTTTTAGAGTCACTTGAGACAACATCTTAAAAGAGTTTCCAAATTCCTTGATACTGTCGAAAGTATTTCTTCCTCTGCTGCTTTGTTAATTATTTCAATAGTTATTTATTAAACATTTGCTGTATGCCCATAATTGTTCTGGTTTCTGGCTGAGCAAAGGTGAACATAATGGACAAGGTCCTTACTCTGAGGCTACTCTAGTAGAAGAAAAATAATAAACTTTAAAAATAACAAACCAGAAAACTATGAGATCATAGTAAGTGATACTTAGGGAATGAATGTTGTTATCTGTTAGTAACTAATTACTGGACCCCAGAAGCTTGAACTAATGTGAAGACCTCTCTGAGGAAGAAGCAAACATTGTAGCTGAGATCTGAACAACAAGGATGTTATCAGCAAAGGAACACATTTTTACAAAGGCCTATCATGGTATGTTTCAGTTGTGGAAAGAAGAACAGTGTTGCTAGAGCATAAGGAGGAAGCATGTAGCTGGGTCATGTAGAGATCTATAAGCCAGAATAAGGGTAATGGATTTTAGTTTAATGGACATAGGAGGTCCTTGGAAGATTTCAAATAAAAAATGTGATTTCTGTTGCTGTGAGGATGGTGGATGGTAGAGGAACAAGCAGAGAAGCAGAGAGAGGACACTGAAAGCTGTTATGATATTCCCATACACTGACACCGGAAGCTGGCAGTGGTTTTGTTGGGCACAGAGGTTTGCAGGCCAGAGTGTTCATCAGAATTCCCTGGAGGGCCTACTAAAACACAGACTGATGCATCTTCCTCTCCTTGCCTCCACCAGTTGTCTGATTCAGTGTTTCTGGGATGGAGCCTAAGAACTGCCCAACAAGTTCCCAGATGATCCTGATGCTGACTCTCCAGTAGACAAAGATAAAAGGGAGAAAAATAATACAGATAAAAGGGGAAAAATTCAGAATGTATTTTACAGTGGCAGTGGTAGAACTTGTCAATGAATTGAATTTAGGGAGGAGAAAAAGAGAGGAACCAACCCCTAGAATTTTGGGGAACTTGGGAGGGCTTTTCACTGAAATGAGGGTTCTTAGGAAGGAACAGTATTTGTGGGATCGAAGTAAGGGAAGAGTCAAGATTCAATTAAATTAGGGGAAAATATGAGGACATAATATTTTATACAATTATACTGGATTATTTAAATATGACTTTATATGATTAATTGCAGTAGTCTAAATCCTTTTATTGAGCTGGGAAGGTTGGTGTAGGTGGCTTGGGTGGATTCCAACTAAGTTTTGGGGGTCAAAATAAAGGCTATAGCAAAAGAGGGTACAGTGAGGCTGTTGGAAGCCAGAGTTATGATTCAAGCCAGGTGAAGTGACTGAACAAAAATTATGTCAGAAAAAAAAAAGAATATCAGAAGTAAGTTTGGCAGACTCTAAATGATAGGACTGGCTGGTGTTTTTGTCTAGGGCATATGGGCTGCAAAGTGCTTTGATCAACCAGACCAATTTAGAGGATGAGTGGCAAGACAGGAACATATTTCTTAATAAGTAGATATGATAATAGTAACAGCTAGCCTTTATTGAGTGCATAGTGTTTGTTAGGCATTGCTCAGTGCTCTGCATAGATTATTTAACTCTTATAATGTTCTTGCTAAAAAACAAAAATTTAACTGACTAAATTTGGAAAGTGTAATTGTCTTTATCCAACAATTGGGTTGCATCCCATGTAGCAAGTAGAAAGGATCTCTGAGGAGCTGTAGAAAAAAGGTTTTTATAAGCAGAAGCAGGTAGGAGCAAGGAAGTCATAAACAGAAGATAGGATTATTTCAAGCAAGATCACTTTTCTTTGGGGAAAGGGAGTGGGCAGGGGTCTTATCAGGCCAGTTACCTCTCTAATATTGATCAGGAAATAATTTGTTAATTATTTCAATAGTTATTTATTAAACATTTGCTATATGCCCATGATTGTTCTGGTTTCTGGCTGAGCAAAGGTGAACATAATGGACAAGGTCCTTACTTTAAGGCTACTCTAGTAGAAGAAAGATAATAAACTTTAAAAATAACAAACAAGAAAACTCTAATATTGATCAGGAAATTCCTGACTATAGGTTTAAAATTCCAGTCTTGGGAGAGGTCGAAACTGCAATTAAGTTAGGTTTTAAGTCGTGGTTGCTGATGTAGCACAAGTGACTCCATCTTGGACTTTCTTTTTTTAATACTGTATAGAAGAAAAACTCTATTCTCACAACACTTCTGACACCAAATGTGTGCATTTTTATAAACCAAGCAATTCTCCATTTCTTGGAGGACACCAACCAGGTGTCCTACAATTTAACCCAAGTCTGATACTGACGGATATTTGTGCAGACCCTACAGGTTAAGGGCTCAGTCCCAGGAGAGTGCTCCCCACTTGAGATACCAATTGCATGTTCCAGGTTGTCTCCTGTAGTTCTGCCTGATCTGCTATAAATCAGGGGTCCCCACAAACCCCCTCTTTGGGTTTGGTAATTTGCTAGGACAGCTCACAGAACTCCAGAAAGAGCTTTACTTACTATTACTGGTTTATTATAAAAGATGCAACTCAGGAACAGCCAAATGGCATTAACCGATATATGTGGCAAGTGGTGTGGAACTTGTATAACTTTTCTGGGTGGGTCAGCCTCCTAGCACCTGATGGTTCACCAACCTGGAGTTCTCTGAACCTGTTTAGTCAGGGGTTTTAGAGAGTCTTAATTAGAGAAATATAACTCGTTAAATTATGGACGATTAATGATTAACTTAATGTTCCTCCATTCCCCCCACCACCCCCCTCGGGATATTGGGGGAATGGGGCTGAAATTTCTAAACGCTAATCACATTCTTTGTTCCCCTGGCAACAAGTCTTCCCATTCTTAGGGGCTTTCCAAAAATCACCTCATTAACATAAACTCAGGTGAGGTTGAAAAAGTTTTGTTATTTTAACAAAAGATACTACCTTCACTTCTGTCACTCTTTTTTTTTTTTAATTATTTATTTTCTCACCATAGCACATACCCTCCCCAATGTCCATCACCCAGCCACCTCATCCCCTCCAGCAACCCTCAATTTGTTTCCCGAGATTAAGTGTCTCAGAGTTTTTCTACCTCTCTGGTTTCATCTTGTTTCATTTTTCCCTTTCTTCCCCTATGATCCTCTGTCTTGTTTCTCAAATTCCTCATATCAGTGAGATCATATGACTTGTATCACTCTTGCTATATCAGTATTCAGGGACAAAAAACAACCATTTCGACAAAAGATACTCCTTTCACCTTTTTCAGTTGAGAAATTGTAAGGGTTTTAGAAGTTCTGGCCAGAAGCTAGGGAATGAAGACCGAAATATATATTGCTTATTTTGTCACAAATTTATGCCCTTTAACATAGGTATCATTATAATCCAGTTTTATAGATGAGAAAACTGGGTCTGAGAGGATTGATGTAGGCAGACTTGGTCTGGGGACCCAGAGAGGTCCTAATAGGACCAGCCGAGAGGTCCTTGAATTTGGGCAGGACAGAAATCAAACTCAAGCCAAAAGGAAGTGAGAGCAGAATTTACTGAAGATACAGAGAGAGTGCAGATATGAACAGGGCAACTGGGAGACTCTGAAAGTAAAGTTAACTGAGTCTCGTCTTTGCTTGGGGTTTGGGGTTTTATTGAGGATTATGGTCTGGTGTACATTTCCTCTCAGGCATCTAGGAACTGGCCAAAACAAGGACAAGTGCTCAAGTGTCATCCATAAGTCACTTATGCCCTAGAGTCAGGGGTCTTGGTGAGCCAGGGTCTTGGAAAACTCATGAGGACCCTCCCCAATCACTCCTTAAAAATTATCTGTTGTGCTGAAAGACTCCAAAGAAATAATTAACTTCTTGACCTTTAAAAGGAGGACGTACATTATCAGTTATATAAAGCATATGTGATGTGGAGTTGTAGGTCCTAGCAAAAATAGAACCAGGAAAAGGAGCTTTAAAAAAAGCAGTTTTTCATGTGGGTCCCTTCAGGATAGTATAACTTACCTGTATAATTTACCTGACGTGATATAGTTTGATACTGATAGAGCTAGAATTCAAAACTAGGTACTGTTCAATTTCAGTATAGTTTAATAAAGTTTTACTCTGTACAGTTTATTTTTATTTTTTTAAAAGATTTTATTTTATTTATTTGACACAGAGAGATCACAAGTAGGCAGAGAGGCAGGCAGAGAGACAGGGGGAAGCAGGCTCCTGGCTTAGCAGAGAGCCCGATGCAGGGCTCGATCCCAGGACCCTGGGATTATGACCTGAGCCGAAGGCAGAGGCTTAATCCACTGAGCCACCCAGGCGCCCCCTCTGTACAGTTTTAAAATGAGCATTTTACTGGGGGGAATATTGAGGTATTCATTTAGACATCTTGAGAACCTGAGTTGGGGTGGAAATGCCAAGGATCCCATGCGCTGAATATAGGCTCTTCAAAGGCGGGGAGATAACTTTTATAAAAGAAATAGATTACTTTGTACCACGATATTATGCTAGGTTGTCATTTAGTAAATATTTTTTCAATTTTTAAAAATTTCATAGAAACTACTTTACAGACTGTGCAATAGTGTGTGTCTCTGTGCATACAGATGCAATCAGCACATTGCTGGTTGGTCTTCATTTCTGCAGAAAGGACTTTCAAATGCACCTTGTATTAATAACTGAAGAATACTTTCACAAATAGGACTTTATTTATTGTATGAATTTTTGTGCCTTGAACAGTTATGGAATGATAAACATAAAACGAAATGTGTCTTGATTGGGTATTGATTTGAATTAAATGGAAAAGCAAGAAAATCCCGAGTTGGTCAGGTACATAGAGAGAAATATGATACGACTGGGGGCTGGGAAGGTGTTTGGCAGAAGTACTTGTTTCTAAATATTTCTCTAATAGAACAGATAGGTTCTCAATATGTTGCCATTAGCTGTGAGGAGTTCCTAATTTAAAAGTAGTCTCCTGAGGGCAGCATCCAGTTGTCGTTAACAACTGATACTGGAAGTATTTGATATCTAATTAAGAGTTGGAGTTAATGAGAATGGAGTCCAGGTAGGTTTTTCAGGAATGAAGTTAAAGCATTTTCCCAGAGCTAGCTTTTCATGGAGATAAGCTGGAAGGAGTGAGAGGAAAACACAGAGAAACGCTGCCCCAGCTGGGCACTGGAGTCTCCCATTCTGAGGGAGACTGCCTTGCCTTAAAACCCTGCTGACAGGGAAGTGGTGAGGATTTTAACTACACTACATGACTCAGCCTTTCTTCTCTGGCCAAAACAGTTTATCTTGCTGTGGGGGGGCTAGTGAGAGGGTAAGACATCTGAAATAGTGCAGCTGTTTTATAGAGCAGCCAATGACCTATGCCATAGTCCAATACAACAGGGTGAGTTGGACCAATTAGAGTCTCCCTTTCAGTTTGAGCTAGAGCTGAGAGGATGCTGTGGTGTGAAGTTGGCACGAGAGTGGACCATAATGAAACCGGAGTTTTTAGGGAGCTCACATTTTGAAGAAGCAAAGGAAGGCAGTAATTATGACCACCTAGCCCAGGGGAGGCAGACACAGAGAGTTACTGGTTCTTCAAGCCTGTGAGTAATCTCATAATAAGCGTGCCTGCTCATATGATGGCCTAAGCCAACCTCCCTTGTAGTCAAAGGACTCCGGCTAAAATGCTGCCTGGTTAATTTTTGTTTAGGATGATCTTGATAGAAAATACTGAAGTGTGTGATCACTATGCCACTAAGTTTCTAGAAGAAAGCAGGCAGTGTTATTTAAGAGGAAGGCATTAAATTTTATATACTCACTGGTAATCTAACTTCACAATCAGTCTTCTCAGCCCACCTACTTCTCTGATCTAATCTTGTATGAACACGGGTTCTGAGACTCTGCATAGGTTAAAAAAAAAAGGGTGACTACTAAAGGGAGGTTAGTAAGCATTGGGAGACAACTATGAAATTATCTATAGCTCTTGATTCTATCAAATAGATGTGAGCAAAATTTTATCCAGATTTAGTATAGAAACACCAGGGGCTACCCAAACTGAGTTTATTAAGACTTTTTATTTATTATTATTATTTTTTTTTGCTTAATCCACTTTAAAAAGTATATAGGAAAAGGAAAGTTTGTTGTGGCATCATTCCTAACATTTTGGTTCCCACAAATGATTAGCTTTACCAGAGGATATGAAAAAAAAAAAAAAATAAGAGCAAAAGATCATGAAATGAGACCATATTGTCCAAACAGGCTATGTATGCCTTGGCAAACAGAACGCATATATTAAGACAAATCACATTTAATTTGCCAGAGAACTGGATCAAAGCTGGCACAGAAAAAGACTCCTGTTGGGCAGATCAGGCAGGGAAGCTTAACAGCGGTCCTGTGAAGTAGGGAGACCATTTAATGTATCTTCCAGACTGGGACATTTTTGAGAGTAGTAGGGATGTTACTATTAATTACTAGGTCAATAGATGTAAACTAGAAGTCTTCCAGGAAACTGGATGTATGGTTACCCTATAAGAAAGCCAATTCATCATTTCCTCTGAAAAATTGCATTTATCTAATGGTGAAAGAACTGAAAGGCGGCAAGTCCCAAATTTAAAAAGAGGAAGAAAAAATCCCAAATCTAGTTCTTTTGAAACTGCTTATTGTTAAAATGATTAACAAAAGTCAACATATCAGGGTTTTTATTTTAGGGCCACATTTTTTTTTTTTCCAAAGATTTTACTTATTTATTTGACAGAGATCACAAGTAGGCAGAGAGGCAGGCAGAGAGAGAGGGGGAAGCAGGCTCCCCGCTGAGCAGAGAGCCCAATACGGGGCTTGATCCCAGGACCCTGAGATCATGACCTGAGCCGAAGGCAGAGGCTTTAACCCACTGAGCCACCCAGGTGCCCCAAGGCCACATTTTAAGAAAGTTTATTTAGGTTTTGGGGGTGGGGAGCTTTACTCTTAAAAAAACGGCATCTCAGCTATTGCTGTGAGGATTCTTGGATGCCCAGGGCCCAGCTCACTTGTGCTAGGCACACCAGTTCTGAGGATTTTCTGGGCCAGGTCACATGCACTGGAATTTAGTTTAGTTTTTGTTGTTGTTGTTGTTTGTTTGGTTTAATCAAGGTAAAATTCATATAACATAAAATTTACCATTTTCACCATGTAGAGTTGAGTCTTTTAGCAAGTTTAGCACTGTTGTGCACCCATCACCATGATCCTAGTTACAGGACCTTTCTATGATGCTTAGAGGAAGTCACATGCACATTATGGAGTCAATCTGCATTCCCCACTCTCCCTGGACCTTGGTAGTCAGTAAACTGTGTTCTGTCGCGGTGCATTTGCCTTTTCTGGGTACTTGATATAAATGAAATCACATAATATAGGGCCCTCTATGTCTGAGTTCTTTCCCTTACCATCATATTTTCAAGATTCATCCATGTAGTAGCATGTATCAGTACTTCATTACCTTCCATGGCTAAGTAATACACCATTGTGTAGATGTACCATATTTTGTTTATTCATTCATCTAGTGATGGACGTTTGGGTATTTCTACCTTTTGGCTATTTAGAATAGTGTTGTTATGAACATTCTTACACAAGACTTTGAACACCTGTTTTCAGTTTTGAGGGGTATATACACCTAGGAGTAGGACTGTTGGATTATATAATAATTTTATTTTATACTTTTTGAGAAACCACAGACTTCGTTTTATAGGCAGGGCAGCCATAAGAGTATTCTCACAGAGGTCACCCAGGAGAGGGATTCAAGGGTGGCCATCTAAGTATAGGGTCATTTCCTCAAAAGATTGAGGCCCGAAGATGTATATCGCTTTTTTTTTTAAGATTTTATTTATTTATTTGAGAGAGAGTGAACATGGGTGGGGGAGGGGCAGAAGGAGAGGGAGAGAGAGAGAGAAGCAGACTTCCCACTGAGCAGGGAAACCCAGTGGGCAGGACTCAATCCGGGACTCAGGCGAAGGCAACCACTTAACCAACTGAGCCACTCAGGCGCCTTGTATATCACTTTCTAACGCACAATAGAAGTATATTTGTTTGGTTATTTCTAAACCAGACAGACTTAGGAAGGAAGCCTTAATACCCAACACTTGACTCCACCAAGTGATTTATTTATTCAATAAAATGAGGTCGGAAATTTGGCAGGGATTTTTGGTGGCTGGGTTATGGACATTGGGGAGGGTATGTGCTATGAGGAGTGCTGTGAATTGTGTAAGACTGATGATTCACAGACCTGTACCCTTGGGGCAAATAATACATTATTTGTTAATAAAAAAAAAAAAGAATTTTCTCTGCATCCAACACTTGTCTTGGTGCTACCGAGTCTCTCATATTTCTTAGATTTATTTTGAATTTACCAACCTTCACAAATTATAAAAGGAGACATTGCTATGTTTTTTACTATGTATTTGTTAAGTGCCACTAATCTTCAGAGGCTGATCTTTTAATATCTTCAGAACAGATTATTTCCTTGTTTTGTTAAGAAATTGCTAATATAGGGGCACTTGGTTGGCTCAGTGGGTTAAAGCCTCTGCCTTCAGCTCGGGTCAAGATCCCAGGGTCCTGGGATTGAGCCCCGCATCAGGGTCTCTGCTCAGCGGGACCCTGCTTCCCTTCCTCTCTCTCTGCCTGCCTCTCTGCCTACTTATGATCTCTGTCTGTTGAATAAATAAATAAAATCTTAAAAAAAAAAAGAAATTGCTAATATAAAAAATGAATATGTAATATAAGCACATTGGGTTTTTTTTCCCTTACTCTTTTTAAAAGTATTATTCTTATCTTTATGGAATAATTTTTTCCAGTGAAAGAGTTTATTTACTAGAAATAAACCCTTTCTTTGTATAAGAACAGAAGGAACACATGTCTTTGGAAAGCTAACAGATAGGAGTCTGTGTTTTTGAGTATTTTACCAATATTATTTAAGAAGTTTAAACAGAGGGTTGACTAGCTTCCAAATCAAGTTGGGAATACTGTAATATACTTTGATTTCTTTTGGATGGAGGGTCCAAGAGACAAGTTCTATCCTGGGTTTTCTTGTTTTCAACTAATGAACAGGCATGGGATGTCTAGGGGAGTGACACATGTAATCACTACCTATTATGATTAGACAGTGGTTTCAAGTTGTTTCCTAGCTTCGTAAACGCTCTCTCTTTCAGAATGTTTACTCAACAGATTATATATGTGCAAAAGACTTATCCTATAGATGTGAATACATTTCAGCTCATATGTGATAATTTCTTTGCTTTTAAATAGCTTTTGGGGGGATGTATACACATATACATATTTATAATTATATAATTGTATGATTATACAAGGGTCAATTGATTATATTTTTGTTCTCCTTTATTCCAAGAGAGCAGATGAAAATTTTCTCCATTCTGTCCTTTATTAAGAAAATTTTGAATATCTTTGTCTTTCCACTATTGTGGCATTTATTTTGCCAAACAAATTAACTTCCCATTTATGCTCCCAAGCAATACACCTTTATTGATTAGATAAGACAATTATACTTTTGCTTTATTAAATTTCACGTTTCCTCTATTATAGAACTAGCACAGACCATAAATAATAATAAAAATTCAAGATCATAATTAATAAAATGATCAGAGGCAATGACAATGAGAGGACTGAACAGAGGAGCAACACTAGCAAAGTGACTAGACAGAAAATGTGTACCACACACTGGAACCCTGGCAAAGATGTTGGAGGTCAGCACGTTGGTCAGAAAATTGATTTTTATCATTTCAAAGACCCAGGCTAGTCATGGATCTTTGTGTGTGTGTGTGTGTGTGTGTGTGTATACACTAAATATATATATATATATATACATAAATATATATATATACATAAATATATATGTATATATATATATTCTATAGAATCAACAGTGGAATGCAGATTGTAATTTGTTAGGGTTTCCCCCCTGCATTGTTCAGGCACTATGATTGCAAACCTTGAGGTCTGAACATGATACTTTGGTGTTCAGTGTTGGAAAGGATAGTCAGCAAAGGAAAATCACCCTGAAATACCAGATTCTTTTGACTGGCGAAGGAATAAAAATAACCAGGAAGAGAGAACAGCAGCAGAGGGACAGCATCTGTTTCACTTTTTTAGGAACCGCATCTCATGGACCCATTCATTAAAATTCCAGTGCGCCGATGCTTGCTTTCTGTGAAGCTGCATTTCAGCCCTGTTAGATTTGGAGGAGAGAGAGGGAGAGGAAGAAAGAGAGGAAGAGCAAGAGGGAGAGCCCGAGCGACAGCGTCCTCATTTTAAGTGTTTCTCATCTACTACATTGGATAATATCTACTATGGGGATTGTAAACTTTCAGGCACAGTGATATATTTTTGAACATCTGAGATACTACACACTGAAAACACCATGAAATAAAAAAATCTCTTCACACTTCCCAACTGGCTGTTTATCAACTTTTTCCTTTCCCACATTTATGCATGCAGTGTCCCTTTGCAGCCAGAAACCCTGTGGTGTTTTTGGCTCTGATTTGGACAGTAACTTGCTTATTTTCAGAGTTAATGGCAAAAAGCAAAGAAAAATGTAGTCCATTAGTGTGTTACATTATGTAAAGAAAACAAGATTGCCAAATACTGCCATCCAGTATACTTTCCAAGCATCTATTTCAGCCTTTTAATTTCAAATCAAACATCAAATCGAACAGTCCTAAATAATAGAGTTGGAAAAAAGTTAAATCTCTGCCTAACAGCGATTGACCCACTTATTTCAAGTTTCTGTAAACCCATCCTCTATCACGAAACCTCCAAGGGGAAACAAACAAATGTATATATACTTACAGTCCCACAGCAAATATTGAATATTGACTTGCCTGATTTCCTTTCCTTCCCTTCCCCCAAGGCGGGGACACTGTAAGGTTTAATTCTCTCCATGGCTGCGTGCTTGTGCATGTGTGCATTGCAGATTTAACAAGCCATGACGATAAAAGGTGAGTAAAGTGAGTTGTTGGACCAGAAGGGTATGTGATCCAGAAACTTGCTTTGAGGTTCTTCAGGTAAGATTTTTTTTAATGGATACTGAGTACGAATAATATCGCTACTTTGTAGGTGAGCCTGGAACTAAATAGATGCTTTCTATCGGAGGGCTGCCAAGGACACCATAGGGCTACTAAAGCAGCTCTGTCTTCTTTAGGCAGGGGATGCTCCTGAAATAGGTTATTTCAGTAGCATAATGCAATTCTACCTTCCAGGCCAGTAGTTCCAGGAAAATGTTTTATTTTGCTCAGAACAATTACTGAAATTACGCTATCCTAGAATTAAAGGGTATCTTCTTTCTGTTCATGTAAAAGCAAAAAAAAAAAAAAAAAAAAAAAGGATATATCCCAATGCACTAATTGTATGAATAAAGGCAGTTACGCACTTATTCTTTCTATCTTTATAAGTGTGTAAGAAAATGTTCAGAGGGGTTACACTTGTAACTCGTAACATTGCTTTCCTCGTGGGAGCTGATTTGGATTGGGGTGACGATCGAGTGGGACTTCAGAGTTCTTTATAACATTTTTCGTGTAGTGTGCGTGCATAAACGTGTCACTTGAGACATTAAAAATTAAAATAATTTCAAGATATAATTATAGGGATCATTTAAATTTAAAGAGAGAATTAGAAGAAGAGGTCAGAATAAATTGATATTACTATATCAAAAACATCAAAATATCATTGCTAACTCTGAAGATGGATGAAGAGAACCACAAGCCATGGAATGTGGGTACCTAAAAAAGCTGGAAAACAGAATATATCCTCCCAGAGAGCCTCCAGAATGAACACAATTGGATAGACACTTTGATTTTAGCCTAGCATGACCCATTTTGGATTTTTGACATTTTGTATTTGAAACCATGAAATAAATGTATGTTGTTTTAATTCAAAAAAAATAATAATTTCAAGAGTTATCTTTTCTAGGTGCTTGCCCTTAAGCAGAATATTTAAGTTGTTCAAGATAGTCTCTTACTTTTCTACTTAAAAGTTTTCTAATCTAGGGAAAGCTGCATTCCTAGCCATTCTAGTATTTTTTAGACGGTTTTTTCCCTTTATTTTTAAGTTAAATTAAGAGGATGTAAATATCTCTTCTTTTGGTTCTGTTTTCTTCTTCAGAGGTGAATATAAGTGAAGAATGCTGAGCAACATTTCATGAAACAACAGGGCATTGCTGAAAATGGCAGCATTCAGGACAATTTGACTATCAGCATCCCTAATAACATGGAAGTACTTCTAGAGCAAAGTATAAGAGCAAGAGTAGGAACAACGATACATTTTGTGCATAAAGTCTTTATTTGTAAATATCTTAATCCAAAGCCTTAAGTTTGCAGGTGAAAAATGCAAAACCCATTGAGTCTTTGAGTTTCCAGTTTCATCTGCATATCTGGCAGGTATCTCCATGGTAGTGTTTTTAAAATAGAAAAGAATGTAGCACAGTATAGTACTTATTTAATTTGGGTAAATCAGTCCCCAGGTTCTTGATGCATAGCTTTTCCCTTGCTAGGTTCAGTTAAGACTGGCTCAAGCCTCCATGTGCCAGACTGGCTAGAAATGTAGATGTGCAATTGCTGCGGCCAACCAGTTTACAAGTCTGTAAAGAATTTCAGGGGTTACACAGACAAAAAAGAAGCCCTTCCCCAGCAGCACTCAGTCATGCAGATGGGCCCTGCATCAGCTTTGTGTCCTTGACTGCCACCAGTTTGCTTCCCACTGACTTGTTCCTCCGCTGCTGAGCCCCAGATTTTCTCCATCTGCTAGGCCATGCAGCAGCAAACTTGGCTGGGGCTCACCCATGTGGTCTTTCAAAGGAAGATGACTCTGGATGTTCTTCAGATTCTCAGTGCCCAGTCTTTTTAACCCCAAACACAACGCTTCTCTTTTGAGGCCCCACTGCTGGGCACAGAGTTGCTTCCGTGACTGCCCATTGGGAATCCCCCAGTCTCCCATCCCTCCTTCCCTCCTATTATACAAGGGTATTATCTTTTGCCTCAGAAGTTTACTCTCTAGGCCAGGCTTTTCTTTCATTTATTAGGCTATATCTGTTTCTGTTCTCTTAATTTCTTTCTTTCTCTCTTTCTTTTTTAAAGATTTTATTTATGGGTGCCTGGGTGGCTCAGTTGGTTAAGCAACTGAAGGTTAACCTTCAGCTCAGGCCATGATCCTGAGGTCCTGGGATCGAGTCCCACATCAGGCTCCCTCTGCTCTGCGGGGAGTCTGCTTCTCCCTTTGCCTTCCACTCCCCCTGCTTGTGCTCTCTCTCTTTGACAAATCTTTTTTTAAAGATTTTATTTATTCATTTAAAACAGAGAGAGAGAGAAAGAGACAGAAAGAGCACAAGCAGAGGGAACAGAAGAGGGAGAGAGACTCAATCCCAGGACCCTGGGATCAGGACCTGAGCAAAAGGCAGATGCTTAACTGACTGAGCCACCCAGACACTCCACTGTTCTCTTCATTTCTTACCTGGCTATTCCTCTTGTTTGCTGACAACTCCTAACTGCCTTCCTTGCATACTGTCCAGGCTTCCTATTACTGCACTTTGTCCGGTATGACCTGAAAAGATCATTCTACTATATTAGCAAACTATTTAACAAGATAAACATCTTTAGTTTCTAGTGATTGAGAATTCCAGGGATTGTGTCCCATGAAACAACAAATTACTAAGAAGAATGAGATAATATATTATTTAAGCTGCATAATCAAACTTATGAAGGATTGATTTATATCGAAAAGGGTTTATGGGGGCACACAGGTGGCTCAGTCATTAAGCGTCTGACTTCCACTCAGGTCATGATCTCAGGGTCCTGGGATTGAGCCCCATATGGGGCTCCCTCCTCAGCAGGGAACCTGCTTCTCTCCCACTCTCCCTGCTTGTTGTGTTCCCTCTCTCACTCTCTCTCTCTGTCTCTGTCTCTCTCTTTGTTAAAAAAATAAATAAATAAAATCTTAAAAAAAAAGACATTTATGTATAAAAGCACAATGTAGCTACCTTCAGCTTTTTTTGTTTTAAATCTTTGTCACTATTAGTGGGGGGGGGGGAGAATCCCATTTGTTGCAAGCCTGGTTTATACCACGATCATAACTAGTTGTGATATTAGTGTGATCACATCATAGTCTGAGCAGAGCACCAATTACTTCTTTAGAAAGAAAGTACAATTAAAAATATGTTGGAAAGCCAAAGGCTATCATTCTGCTTTACATAGTCTAACAATTTAATATTCAAATGTTCATATCATCTTAGAAACTGTAATATGACAGCTTTAAAGTAATTAAACATATCAAGAAGCAACAAATTTATATATTTTTTGTAAGTAACTTCTTCCAAGATATTGATAGGATATTAGCATCAATTTAGATTGCTTTTAACTCTGCTTAGTTGGCTAGGGTTTGCTTGTATGACAATTAAGCCTGTCAGTTCAGAATGTCTGTTAGGAGTGCCACCATCCTTAATAGCTATATTGTTTGGGCCATTGTTACAATTTTACCTATAGATATATTCCTCTTGTAAGGCTTAAACGTTAATCTAGTCTTCCTTTTATGTAACCTCTAGGTCATCTTAGCTTGGATATACGTATAATACTTCAGTCATGTTATAATATGCTATGACCCGAATCTTTCTTGGAATAACTGCTAAAATCAAGAAATAGGGGGAAACAGCTATTATTAGTTGGTCATACCATGTATTTTCTTTTTCAGATCTTTGAAGTACACTTTTTAAGTAGATCTGTGATAACTCAGGTCAGTGAGACTTGCATAGTTTGATTTAATCTCAAGAACTTTTGTTAAATTTTATTTTTTATGAAATGTATTTCACTTTTGACATTAGGAAGAGTGCAGCTTTGAAGAATTCACGTAAACCTTCTACCAGCACTTTATTTTGCTAATGAACTAGAATTGATCTCTGTAATCGAAAGATAATGATACTGTTTGACTATAATGACTAAATACCAAATGAAACTCTGCGCAAGTAAAATTCTACACAATCCTGGATATAATGTGATTGCTTTAATTAATTGTGAAACCACATTGTATATCTTCTTGAAATTGTTTAATTATTAAAAAAAAATCAGAAATGAGCAGTAAAAATGTTGCTGAACTAGTCTTAAGTTTTAACCTGGATTCTTTGCAAAACCTTGGGCAAGTCACCCAATTTTCTTGGGACTCAGTTTTTCACCTACAGACCTCGTAGAACAAGGTCATTTAAGGTCTCTTCCAGCTCTTCCCTCTCTAGAATCTGAATCCCACCATTGATTTTTCATAGTCAGTAAAAAATCTGAACAAAGCTAAACTGTGAAATATTTGACAAGCATTAACAGGATTGAACATGTTTTAGACGTTCAGTGTTCTGTAGGAGAAAAGAACAGTTAGATCTACTCCCTACAGCCCTCTCCCCCCATAACTTGTATTTTTAAAATTTTGAAACACTGTACAATTGACAGTTATCTAAACTAGTTTTATAGTTCTTGTGGTAAGGATGAAGGGAGAATGCTTAAACGTATAATTTCACAGGGCATGTTGTGCTTTATAAATGCAGTGACAAACGGTGGTTTGGGTAGGAGATCTGGGTTAGCTTGGGTGGTATATAGTCCAGACTATACTTGACTGGGTTTATCCTTGATAAACAGGGTCATGAATCTTACTGAGATTTTTTTTTTTTTTCCACAGGGATAAGAAAAAGAGAGGGAGACAGAAAAGCAAAAGTGCCTGCAATACCAGAGCACCTGCTTTATTAAATCTTCCCCAGGGAGGTTCATTATTAAGCTCTGGAATATAAGATCTTACTATAAATGGCAGATAGGAACCTGTACTCTCTTCACTTGTAATATGCATATTTTACTGATTTCTTATTAAAATCAAATTTACCAATCAGCTTATGCACAAAAATATACTTCTTTGTAGAATTTCATGGGTGGATACAGCATATTAAATTGTACGGGAAATGTTCACATATTCATTAATAAAGATTCCTGCATGAGACAAAACGATTCATTTTTATTGCCTTTGCATTTTTAGAGTCTGTGTAAGATAACTGTCTTAAAAATATCAGAGAGAAGATTTTAGAAACAGGTAAAGCAGACTTGCTTAATATACCAGAAAATATCTAGCTTTATTTTTACTGAGGGATAAAAATAGTATATGCGCATATATTTTGAAATGAAAGGGTATAAATAAAAATGCAATTGTAGAGCAGATAACCTGAATTAATAGACTGCTATTTATCTGCCTTAGTATTCACATGAGGCTAGATTTTAGCCATTTACATTAATAGACTTTTAGCCAAATAATCTCTGAGTTACAATACTTGATTTCACTTTATAAATTTTTTTAAAGGACTGATTTTTTTTTGAAGGAATAAGTATTTTACTGTATTGTAAAGAAGAATCATATTCTCATAGTCTTTTGTCCTGAATAAACAAATTCCATGTTTGCAACTTAGGATTTTTTTTACAGTGATGATTGAAATATTAGATAATTCAGTTTAATTTAGACAGAGGAAATTTTTTTAAAATTTTTTTTTAAAGATTTTATTTATTTATTTGACAGAGAGAGATCACAAGCAGGCAGAGAGGCAGGCAGCGAGAGAGGAGGAAGCAGGCTCCCTGCTGAGCAGAGTCCAATGCAGGGCTCGATCCCAGGACCCTGAGATCATGACCCAAGCTGAAGGCAGCAGCTTAACCCACTGAGCCACCCAGGTGCCCCTAGACAGAGGAAATTAAAAGTTTTGTTACAATACACAAATTTCATAGCTTTCAAGGATTGTGGTGACAGGAGGTCTATTTTATCTAAACCTGGAAAAGAAATGCAAAAGGAAGCACTGAGAATGGGGAAGAATTTGGGATTAGGAGTATATCACTGGAGGGTCTGGGTGAAGTTATGCTGAACATAAAATATTGCTTTAGACACATAGTAAGCCCAGCAACACCATGGGTGCACCTGTAATCATGGCCTATGTTAATTTTTCTGTGATTAGTTGGCTTATCTGAAAAATGGGGATGATGGTAGAAAATATAAGGCAAAAACATAGCAAAATTTGCTTAGAAACTATATTTGAAAATTTATTTTAAAATGAAAAGTTTATTTTCTATGGAAGTCTAATATATTAAAGTAGATTTTAATGTCATAACTAACTAAAGAACTCCAGGAAGAGGGATGCTATTTTTTTGGTGGAGGACTCTTAATGTTCAGAAAAATGCAGTATTCATAGTATGAATTGGAATAAAATCTATTCCATGAATTCAGCATTTTCTAAAAACTGATAAAAGTTAATTGTAAAAATCTTATGAGAAAAAGTGGTAGTTATACCCCAATAAAAAAGGCAGAGAGAGCACAAAAACTTCAAGGCTTGTATATGTATAATGAATATCTTTTCCTACCATCAGTCACTTTCATTTTCCAAACTGACGCTATTTTAAAGACTACATATATATGTGTGTGTGTGTGTATATATATATACACACACATATATATATATATACGTATACACACACACACACACACATATATATGTAGATATATATATAAAGTTGATGATTAACTTCATCATAGTCATTCTCCAAACCAGGAAAAAAGGCAATGATATTACAACTGTGAGACCAGAGTGCTGAGCAGGTTTGTTGAATTCTGTGCAGTAGGCTAGGGAACCGGCGTATGTCCGGGCGAAATTCCTCTTGAATATGCTCCTGTTCTTCTGAGCTGGTTCTTCAGGGACAGGCAATTTCAAGTCTCCTTACCCAGGAGCTCCTTCTTTCTGGTTGTTGTGACCTAAATTTGTTAATACTATATAGACAATGATAAGTTGTACTTTGATTCATTAGGTCTGTAAATGCTATTTTATTTTAGAGACTGAAAAGGAGGCAAACTTCTGTGTTTGCCTAAGTACTGAGAGCTGGTGAGGGCCGGCAACAGAGATAAGGCCATCTTACCTCTCTTTGGCTTTTAGGTAAACTCTGTTATGAGTTAAGAAAACTGCAGCTCAGACATCATTTTACATTCACAAAATAGACCGAGTGATCATGGTAAGACATAATGAAAAAGGGTAGCTTAGAAATGGAGAAGCAGAGCTTCTGATAGATATCCTATCAGAATAGGATATTCCTGATAGATATCCTAGGAAATGCTAAGGTGTAAGTGACATAGAGGCCTTTGAGGCTGGGGTGGTGGGGGGAAACAGAGAGAGGGGGAGAGCCTTAAGACTTTAAGGTTCTTTTTGGCTCTTTTATACTGTATATGGTTTAATACTGGTTTTTACCTTGCGATTTAGGTGGGTTGGATAGGGATAGCAGTTCACCTCAGTTGGCCAGAATCTTTCCAGTCTTCAGTCTCCTAAATGCCTTAATCTGACTCTGGTTATCTTGCCTTCCCTCACCCTGTGCCCTTCTAGACTTTTTTTTTTAAAGATTTATTTATTTGACAGAGAGAAATCACAAGTAGACAGAGAGGCAGCGAGAGAGAGAGAGAGAGAGAGAGAGAGAGAGAGAAGCAGGCTCCCTGCTGAGCAGAGAGCCCGATGCGGGACTCAATCCCAGGACCCTGAGATCATGACCCGAGCCGAAGGCAGCGGCTTAATCCACTGAGCCACCCAGGTGCCCCCCCCCTCTAGACTTTTGATACCACAGGTATTACTCCTGTCCTCTCTTAGAGAGATGACAGGAAATTAACGTAGTATCATTAACTTGAGTGCGCTTTGCTCGTCACTATTAGAGAAGTTAGTAAAACTAAAAAAACTGGTTTAGAGAGCAGTAGTTCTTAAGATCTCAAGATGTGGTCACTGGGCCAGCAAGAGCAGTATTCCCTGGAACTTGCTAGAAATGAGGGACTCTCCCTACTTCCCCCCAATACTGAATCAGAAACTCTGAGAGGGGGCCCAGCAATCTGTTTTGACAGTTTCTGTAGGTGAACCTTTCGAGTGCCAACATTTGAGAAGGAAATCTAGAGACCCGAGCTCTTTTCTCAGTTCTACCACTTTCTAGCTGTTAGATCTTGGTTAAATTTTGCTGAACTTTTCTGAGTCCGCTTCTTGTGTCTGTAAAATAAGAGGGCATCAACAATAGCCCTTCTAGCTTCCATTCTGTGAGTCTGTGATTCTAATTACCTGGTAAAAGAGAACGTAGTGGGGGAAACAGTGGCTGGACGCCCAGCTACAGAGATAAGTTTGATATTGCTGAGTTATTTGCTCCTTCCACATGTTTCACGTACAGCGATCCTTCTCTATCCTCATTAGCTCTGTGTCTTCCATGTAGCAGACACTGTAAAACAAAATGAGCCTGCTAAATAACTCAAGACCAATTCAATTTCAAGTAAGTAGAATAGATTACAATGATCTGACTTTTAATTGTTGAAGATGACACAAAGCATCAATGATATTATAAAATGTAATTTAAAAAATACACAGCTTTTAGGGGAATGGCTTTCCCCAAATTCACCATAAATCGAGTGCTCAGAGAGCACGTAATTAAGTCTAGAAGCAATAATAGGGTGACATAGCCCTCTTTTTACGTGATATAATGTATTTAAAGTTTAGAGACCGATAAACATAAATTTTCATAAGGATCTGCTGAAGCACACTTTTGATAGCCTAGTGAAGATTAGTTGGAATGGCCAAAGGGCAAATCTTTTACTTGTAGATTTCCTACTATCCTCAAAGCAGTTTTCAAATGGTAACCTGCTTTTCAACTTATGCAGAGGTATGACACATGATTTGGAAAGCTATAGCTTCTACTGAAAAGGTATAAATGTATGTCCTTATAAGTATTAGCTATGAATGTGAGTATTTGTATAATATACGGGGACTTAGGGCTGCTTTAAGACACTGAATTCTGGATACTGAGAAGTGCAGGTGTTGACA
The DNA here is from genome assembly GCF_011764305.1 of Mustela putorius furo. Classification (NCBI taxonomy): domain Eukaryota; kingdom Metazoa; phylum Chordata; class Mammalia; order Carnivora; family Mustelidae; genus Mustela; species Mustela putorius. The sequence goes on from NW_025422471.1 coordinate 13,395,813, forward strand.
TTTCCTATATTTGGGTTATGTCAATACTGCAGAAAAAGTTAACCTCCTCCATCCCTTTATTGTACTAATCTGAGTCATTATTTATGTATATATGAGATACCAGTTTTTATAAAAGGCGCAACAGTGATAAATTTGCTTTGACTAACTTGAGTTATGTTAAAAAAAAAATTAGCCCACCAGACACGAGTGGCACACGTATGATCTGGCTTTCCTTGTCTGTGTCTGTTCATAATCTCATTCAATCAAGTTGGGTACAATATACACTTGGTAGCTTTGTTTAACAGCCTCTGTCTATGTATATGCATGCTTTTTTCTTTATGCAATTGAATGTTTAGTAATTGAAGCTTGTTTATGATATCATGGAAGCAATATGATTACAACAATTTTTAATTTTTTTGCTTATATTCTTGGTATACATAAATCGGAATTATTTTTAAAAAGGTGCTTGTAAATGAGGTCTTGGAGTAGCTTCGTGTAAAATTATGTAAGACCAACTTTAATTGAGGGTGACTCTTCAGCACTTTGTAGGAAATTATCATATCCTCTCCTTGACAATACACGATACCAAATTATTTTCTGTTGGCTTTAGGTGGTCCCTGAAATTCTTTGCTTCAAAACCTGTTGTTAAATATATAAAAAGAAGACAATACAGGGTCGCGTGTTCTTTTAGAGTGGCAATGTCATTTGTCCAGAAGGGGGCGCTCTCAGTCCGCATGCAGCGGAGCAGAGCAGACAGTCTAGTATCTTCTCCGCTGCTTGGAAATTGTCTGACAGGAAAATATCAACACAAACCATGCGATTTGCCGCTGGAGCACGCTGGACCTCATCTGCTTAAAAAGATGCACGGATATAGTCATCACAGTTCATAATTTAATAAACTGCTAAAAAACCCACACATTTTCATTTTAGCGACTTTGGTCTCACAACTAAATTCACATTGCTACAAAGACATTTGAATTTTGCACTAATATGTCATGAGCACTGCACCCATTGCAAATTAATGAGTCTCTGAATAGCACTGTGCATTTGTCATTTGAATTTATGCTAATGCAATGAGGTCTCCTGGTGATGCTGATAGTCCATAGCAGCTGCTCGAACCAGAGAATGTACCAGCCCTTTGCTTCTGCTTTATATCGCTACCTCCTTTCTTAGCTTTTCTGGCCTGTCACTTAGGCGGCAGTTCTGTAGCTGGTTATTGATAGGGCTGCTAATTATCTTTGACTTTACACTATTGGCCTGACCCCCAACACTGAGCAGAAGTAATGGATCAGTGTTGAGAGAATTATGTACATCATATGGTGACAGCCTCAGACCAGGAGGTCAGAAGGAGTTCATTGAGAGCCAATGGTATTTACAGAGGATGTTGGTATGGAAATTCGTAATATTTTTCAGTGATATTGTGTAATTTATATCCATAGGTCAATCTGAGAAAGTGACTGGGACCTTTGCAATCATGATGAACAGCATATGTATGCGTGTGCAAAAAGAGAGGGTGGTCCTTTTCAATCTATTCTATTGCAATCTGAGAAAATGGTCATGGCAATACTTCTGGGGAATCAAGGCGTTTGAGTCCTCCTTATGGTTGTACAAATTGCTTACTGGTCAAAGAGATGTGGTGACACGTTTGGATCTAGTGGAGGGATTGCTGGCATATTGTGTGTGGGAGGGAGATGCACAAATAACCATTTTCATGGGACACAAATCAATGACGAAAGGTTCTCACTGTTATCTTCTTAGGCCAAGTCTTAATTACAAAATTAAAATTTTTCCTTAGACTAGTGTTTCCATTTGACCTGCTTCTAGAACGAAAAATGAAAAGTATGTAGAATTTATTCTAATAGATTCAGGAAATTAGATTTGGTGTTTAGTAATGTCATGGAAAAATTAAGCAGAAAATTAAAAGCTAAAAACAAAAGTATCCATTAGATTATGTACCTTTTGAAAATTGTTACTGAATTTAAGAAATATTCTTTTTTTTCCCGGGGCCAAAGAAAAGCGTGAAAGCTTTTCCTTTCAAATAAAAAAAAAACAAAACAAAAACAAATGTATACCCTGATTAAAATGTGGCATTGTTAGCATTCATTTCCTCAATTGTAAGAGAGGCTGAGATAAGTAAGAGCCAGTTCCTGAATTTATCTCCAGAGGGGGAAAAACATTTCAAAGCAGGTATGTATAATTGTTTGTTAAGTGATGACAGGAGGTGTGGAGTATAGAAGTAAAAGTGACCTATTAATTTCAAGTAGTGCCCAAGAGCAATTATTTAGGAATTTTTTCTTAGGAAACTCATAATAGCAGGAGGGATTTTATCCTGATTCCATGGGCTGGTACGCTGCTCAGAGCCCAAGCCCCAGGAGATGCACACCCCACTATTTCTCTCTACCTGGAGGTAGCAACCTGAGGTTTAAAGGGCCACCCCGGAGAAAGCAACCTGCCTGAGAAGGCTGCAGAGATGCTTCACTATAGGCGCCTCTGTTTCCCATCAAGGCAGGGAGACGTTTTTCACTCTTCTTGGAAAAACTTTGAAATGTAAACTGTTTCGATTGATGGCTCCTTCTGGCCTTGGCAACTCTTTTTGGTAGCTGGTGCTCTTTCTGTAATACTTGTTAAAAACGTCTCCGAAGCAAAGATGTTGTTTTTTATGTGATTTTTTTCCCCCTAAGTCAGTACATGTGTGAGTACAGACAGGCTCTCATCTCGCACGGCGGAGACTGGCAGGTGAACACCTACTCCTGTTGCCCTTCTTCATTTGCAATACTTTATAAGATTAGTCTCTTTGAAAGCTGTTTTCAGTCTAAACTGTCAATCCTCTTCGAATGTGGTCCCTCTCCCTGGGAATGACTTCTTAGAACTCACGAGAATGTTGTGGCCTGAAAGCCCCTTTCTTCTCCGGGAGATGCTTTAGTGAGTCTCTGCTACCTTGTCCCTAAACCTCCTACAGAGAGGCTGCCTGGGGGCAGCTTCACAAAACTGGGATGCACATTGGAGGGATCATATGTTTTCAAGCTTGAAACTACAGACACAATTTCCCCCACCACCCACATCATTGTAACTCTTTTATCTAGTGTTGGAAATTTCATTTTTGGTCAATCATCTATGAAATTACTATGCATATGTGGGTTCTTAGAGTCTTGTCACATTCTTAAACTATCTCCATGTGGAAAGAATTTAGGTGGTGACATAGATCAATCTGCTTAAACCAATTGATTTAGAAAGCGAAATTGTCAAATTGCATAAACCAGTGTGAAAAGTGCCCATTTGAGTCTAAACATTGACTGCTTATATTGATCTGTTGGACTTAGAATGGTTAAATGATTTCTTTATCCTGGGCTATATCAAGTCAAGTTCATGAATTACATATTTTTATTTGTTGGGGAGAGATTTTTCTTTGTCTGATCATATTGGATGCATTATACTGCTCCGTTTTGCAGCTGTTGCTTTTCTTTTACATGCATCACGAAGAGGAAAGCCCTATGGCCTGTTTCAGAGTGGAGCAGCCCTCTCCCCCAGTGTCTTGCACCCTGGGTTCTCTCTCTTGCCAGACACTCTCTCCACCAGTAGCACAGTTTGAGGCAGAGAGGCTGTGAATCAATAGCTTTTTGATTTGCAAGTGTGAAGGCAGGCACTGATTAAATGTGTGATTGGAAGGGCAAGAAGCCAGGCTGGTCTTAGTCCTCATCAGCCAAGTGGCCGCCCAGGTGCCCAGAAATGCTTCTTTCCTTCCATGGTCTCGTATATTTGTACACACATTACACACACACACACACACACATACACACACGTACACGTGACCTCATATGTAGGCATACACACAAAGTTGGGCTGGGATTATCACACTCTGCTATTTTTAGTTTTTACAATTACAGATAAACAACAAACACTTGTGTGAAGTTATCAACAATATTTCTTAAACTCATTTTTGTATTATTTCCCAAAATACAGAGAAAGTTAATCTCTCCTAAATCAATATGAAACATTACATTCCCTTCTTATGAACGTCTTACAAACCAATGTTTAAGTTGCAACTGATTCTATTTCATTTTAGCAGTCAAGGGCATATGTATTTGGTATGTTATGATTCTTAAGCTGTGTGTACAAGCCCTGTGTCAGGTTCCTTGCCTTCGAGATGCTTGTAATCTTGTATGAAAACTGAATTAGAGGCAATATAATATGAATAAATGTAGAAGATATTAGCATTATGACATTGTTCCTTTGTATTAAAGAGAAAAGTGTTAGGTTAATACTTTTCTGAACAATGTTCTTGATTTCTTACATATCATTCTTATATTCTTTGTTTTTAAAAAAATGTGAAAAAATGCAAACCAGTAACTAAACGACAAAATGGTTTATGAAGTCAGTGCTTAGCTTGCTTTTCTTTCCCCCACACCCTCTTTTTCTTCTCCTTGGTCCTATTAGGGACCTCAGAGCTACACTGAGACCCTATTCTCCCTGCCCAGAGGGGAGATATGTAAGCCAAGTAGAAATCAAACAAAGGATGAGACCTCTCTGCAGGCCCAGGTAGAAGTCCTGGGACCATTGGACCATTGGACCAAAAGATTTAGTTTTCAATAAATTCCTGCCCTTACAAAACTTTCTTTCTTTATCATAATGGCTTAAATTTACTGAAGAGAATTATGGCAATTCACTCCCCGGGAGGTCTTAATTTTCTCATTTGTAATGTAGGATAAATCTGTAAAAAATTATAAACCATTAGGTGATACCTAACAAACCTTCTAAAGAAAAAATTGCTCAGGGGCGCCTGGGTGGCTCAGTGGGTTAAGCCGCTGCCTTCGGCTCAGGTCATGATCTCAGGGTTCTGGGATCAAGTCCCGCATCGGGCTCTCTGCTCAGCAGGGAGCCTGCTTCCTTCTCTCTCTCTCTCTCTCTGCCTGCCTCTCAGTGTACTTGTGATTTCTCTCTGTCAAATAAATAAATAAAATCTTTAAAAAAAAAAAAAAAAGAAAAGAAAAAATTGCTCAGGATGCCTGGGCGGCTCAGTGGGTTAAGCCTCTGCCTTTGGCTCAGGTTATGATCCCAGAGTCCTGGGATCAAACCCTACATCAGGCTTTCTGCTCAGCAGGGAGCCTTCTTCCCCCTTTCTCTCTGCCTACTTGTGATCTCTGTCAAATAAATAAATAAATTAAATCTTAAAAAAAAAATCTCTTTTCTGTGCTTCCAAATGATAACATCATGGAGTTCCAATTTTTATTACTTTGGGTCCTGGAGACTAATGCATAGTAAAATACCCCCAAAAGCAAAGAAAACAAACCCTAAAATTATTTAAAGAATTTATTTATTTATTTGACAGACAGAGATCACAAGTAGGCAGAGAGGCAGGCAGGGAGAGAGAGGGAAACAGGGCTTGATCCCAGGACCCTGAGATCCTGACCTGAGCCAAAGGTAGAGGCTTAACCCACTGAGCCACCCAGGCACCCCTACCCTAAAAAGATTTAAACCAAAGTATGTTTTCAGTTTGATTAAGAAGTAGCAGGAAGAAAAAAATAATCAATTCATCCTGGTAAGATTTCTATCTTAAAACTGAAGATATTAGTAAGAAGAAAACAATTATATATATATATGTGTGTGTGTGTGTGTGTATACACACACACACAGTTTTATAAAAAAAATTATTATTGTGGTAAGAACACTTAACATGATCTCTGCCCACCTAACAAATTTTTAATTGTACAATACAGTATCATTAACCACAGGCATTATGTTGTATAGCAGATGTCTAGAACTTACTGTCTTGCCCAAGTGAAACAACATACCAATTGAACAATTCCCCATTTCCCGGTCCCTCAAGTCCCTGATAATCACCAGTCCACTCTCTGCTTTTATTACTCAGCTTTAATGAAGAAGGAAATACTGCATATGTGACAACATGAATGAAACTGGAGGACATTATGCTCAGTGAAATAAGCCAGTCGCAGAGAGACAGTTACTGCACGCTTCCACTCACAGGAGGTATATGAAATAGTCTCAGAGAAGCAAAGGGTGAGAGATGTTTCAGGGAGCAGAGGAGAGTGGAAAAGAAAGGGAAGTTGCATATAAATCACTTTGCTCAAGTCCCTCAAAGAATCTCTGGTATCATCCTCCAATTTCTTTAACCAGGTTTTCTTTTACTAAATAACTCACCTTTTTTGCTTCTTTCTGCTACAGACACTGGGATATAAAATGATAAAGACTTTTGAGCTCCCAAAGTACAGAAGGAGTCTGCATGATCCCAGCCATGTACACTATGTGGGGGGGAAGGGCAAAGATATTTAAAAACTTACCAGCGCACTGAAAAGAGAAAAATTACTGAAGTGAGGAAATTTGAGACTGTCACCTAACATTTATTTAAGGTCACTTGAGAGAGCTTTTAAAATCATAAGCGAGAAAGAGAAATTAAGATGCTAACAATCATTTGAACATCATTTGAACAATGTGTGCATAATATCATGATAGGGCATTTGTGGGGCCTGGTCCAGTTGATGATGTGGGGACATTAGAGTAAATTTTCACCCTCTCTTTTAAAATGAGGAACAGAGCAGTACATGTGAACTAAAGCCCTGTAAGGGGAAGCAGCTGATCCAGAAAATACGATCCATGGCCCTTAATTTTTGGTTAGATGACTGACAAATTTGAAATTCGTAAGCTTGCAAAGCCCGTGTCATACCCCTTGGCCTCTCTGTGTGTCCTGGAGGCCAGATTTAAGGGGATGGTCTTTGCAGGGCAGGCATGTAGGAAGTGCTTGCCAAGTGATTTATTTTGCTAAAATATGATAATCGGCTTAGTAGGACTTGGTAGCTTAAAAAAAAATCATAAACGGTATGGAAAAGATGTCTACATTTCTAAATCTTTCAAAAAAAAAGCCTTCAGAAATTTTATCTGGCACTATGAAAATAGACTCTACAGAAGATTCTTCCCCTTCCTCCTCCCACTCCCCAATTTAAATCAACTAATTAAGAAAGACTGTAACTAGAAGGGAATGATTAACTCATTAACTTAATCATTGTCATACTTGTGAATATGGACTTATACCAGAGTTAAGAGGTTAATGAATTCAAATATATTGTCAAAACTGCCTATGGTTTTCAAAGAGGGGGATTTTATGTTCTGTAGTTCACATGCTTAGAAGTTAGAACTCGGCTGTGATAAAGTTTGACATCAAAATAGGTTACTGAAATTGTGCAGAAAATGGTGAGTAGGAAAAATAAGAATTTCTCTTTACCACCATTGCCACTATCATTGCTACCTTCAATACCACTGCCACAAACACTACCATCATCTTCACAAAGACTTTTCTTTTTTCATCTGGGCAGCTGGGAATTGACTTGCTTGGGCATTGGGCTTGGCCATATGTAGGGATTTTGAGATCCCTAGAATTTAGTCTGGCCATATACCCTTATTCTGGATGTTTTGTAGCGATGGGTTGATGGATTAATGGCTAATGAGTCCATTACCTACCCTGTTATCCATCAAATATAGCAGGCACTGAGCTAGGTGCAGTGAGTGGATCCAGTGTTCCACAGAACAGACACTGCTCTTGTCCCAGCAGCAGTTACCCCCATCAGTAAGCACTTACCCCCTGGGGAGTTGCCTTCAACACAGGATACAAGTAAATATCTAATCGTAAATTACACAAGAGAAGATGAGAGATTACCGCCTCATGGTGGGACTTGGTTTAGGTTAGGAAGCTTCTTTAAGGAAGTGACACTTCTTGAAACCTGACGGGTAAGAAGCAGTGGCTTGGTGGAAGGTTGGGAAGAAGAAAACTCCAGACAAAGCTAACAGTAGGTGCATGAGGAGACCATGCAGAGCCTTTGCTTTGCTTTGGGATTGAGGATTTTGTTTTAAGAGAAACAGAGAACCACTGAAAAATTTTAAGAAGGGTCGACATGACCAGAATTTTATTGAAAGAAAATCACCATGGTTATTTGTGAGAAATATACTGGAGGAAGGAAAATGGTAGAAATATAGGAATAGTGGTCTACCTGAGAGAAGACGGTGCCTCAGTAAGACGGTGGAGATGTCGAGAAGGACATGGATTCAAGATACAATTTGAATTGATTGTTAGATTATGAATATTTAATAGATACTGAATTGATTGGTAGAATTGATAGATCAGGCCTAGTGAACAATGTGTACCAAAAGAAGGGTTTGCAAGAAAGTCTCATTTGTCAGAGATTGACTACCCCACTAACCACTTAACACAATTGTATGGTGATCCCACCCTTGGAAGAGAAATACTGTGCAGTGCAGCCATGTGGCACGACTCCAGGGGAACTCTCACAACTTTTCTTTGTGATTGGGTGTCCCCTGGAGTTGTGCAATGCAATGGCCCTGGGGCTGTGGAATATTGATTGTGCTTTGTTGCCTATAAAGATTATAACATGGAATGTTATTTACGCTGAAGGCCTCCATGTATAGTTATGTTCTCCTGAGAGGCTGGCTGGGGACTGGAAAATGCACCCTAGGAAGGGGAAACCATTTACTAGTTGGTCCCAACTAGGGAACCTTTGATAATTAATAATTTAATAATAATTCACTGTCCAAAGTGTTGCTCTTATATGATTTGTGTATCCTAAAGGGTGATCTTCTCCTAATTATGTGCTACCTGTAGCCCTGTTTCCATGAGGTACCACAAATTCACCTCTTCAAAGCATAGAAGAGGGGCGCCTGGGTGGCTCAGTGGGTTGAGCCGCTGCCTTCGGCTCGGGTCATGATCTCAGAGTCCTGGGATCGAGTCCCGCATCGGGCTCTCTGCTCAGCGGGGAGCCTGCTTCCTCCTTTCTCTCTGCCTTTCTGCCTACTTGTGATCTCTCTCTGTCGAATAAATAAATAAAATCTTTAAAAAAAAAAAAGCATAGAAGATGATGGTAGACAGGGTAGTAGCAAAAACGTTTATAAGTTGGAGATGAAATAGACATCAGAGGAAAATTATCCGTAGTAGTAAGGAGGAGCCATCAGTCAAGACAGGAGATTTGGAATCCAAAGCTTCTGGCTATCATTTTCATACATTCTCTTGAGTAGGTAAAATCCTTAAGCAAGCCACCCCTACATCATCACAGCCCGCTTTCACCTTGGAATTCCAGGCCCAGCCTTTCTAGTGTTCATTCACATGTTCATAAACGCAGATCACTGGCACCACTTTGAACAGTTTCCTTCCTTTGTCGGTAGGAAATAAGCCAATAGAGAGAAACTCAGAATTTGTTCCTCTCCCTCCCCTTTCCCTGTGTTCTCCAAATCTTGCACCTTGACACCTCTAAGGGGCTGCAAGTTTAGACATCCGAAGGCTGCTATTTCTACTCTTTTGATTTCTGAATTTGATAGGCCTCTGAATTAAAAGCTGAGGAATCTTGATTCAATCTTTATTTTATTTTTTTTTAAAGGTTTTATTTATTTTATTTGACATATAGAGATCACAAGTAGGCAGAGAGGCAGGCAGAGAGAGAGAGGAGGAAGCAGGCTCCCTGCCGAGCAGAGAGCCCGATTCGGGGCTCGATCCCAGGACCCTGGGATCATGACCCGAGCTGAAGGCACAGGCTTTAACCCACTGAGCCACCCAGGCACCCCTCAATCTTTATTTAAATTTAAAATAATTCAACTCTTCAACCTTAGGTCTTAATAATCTTTTTTTTTTTTTTTTAAGATTTATTTATTTATTTGACAGAGAGAGTTCACAACAAGGCAGAGAGGCAGGCAGAGAGAGAGGAAGAAGCAGGCTCCCTGCTGAGCAGAGAGCCCAATGCAGGGCTTGATCCCAGGACCCTGAGATCATGACCTGAGCCGAAGGCAGCGGCTTAACCCACTGAGCCACCCAGGTGCCTCAGGTCTTAATAATCTAAAACAGAACAGAACACATCTATTTTACTCCATAGTTGTTCTATCACTGTCTTCATTATTGTAGCAAAAGCACCACCATCAACCCATTTGACAAGACAGAACCTGGACATCTTTCTAGTTCCTCCATTCTCCATTCTCTTCTTACTCTCATCTGTTCCCTGAACCGATATCTTGAATCCATCTTTCCTCCATATCCATTGACCAATTAAAGCAGGTGGGGGGCACCTGGCTGGCTCAGTTGGTTAAGTGTCCAACTCGTGATCTCAATTCAGGTCTTCTTCTCACGGTGGTGAGTTCAAATTCCATGTTGGGCTCCATGCTGGGTGTGGAGTCTACTTAAAAAAAAATTTAAAAAGCAGCAGCGCCTGGGTGACTCAGCTGGTTGAACATCTGCCTTGGCTTGGATTGTGATCCCAGGGTCGTGGGTTAGAGTCCCGCATCTGGCTCCTAGCTCGGTGGGCAGCCTGCTTCTCCTTCTGCCCACAACTCCCCCTACCTGTGCATGCGCTCTCTCACTCTCTCTCTAACAAGTAAATAAATAAAATCTTTCAAAAAAGCAGTTAGAAGGATTTTTTTAAAATGCATATTTGATCACTTCCTTCTTTTGCTTAAAATTCTTCAGTGACTTTTTATTATCTTTAAATGCAATTAAAATTTATTGGCAAGTCAGACAAAGTCTTTAATAAACAACTGATGTCTCCCTGCTACCTGTTTGTCTGTTTTCATTTCCTGCCATTCCCATTTAAGTTACACTGAAATGCAGATTCTGACATAGGCCTGGTCTTAAACTCTGTGAGTTCAAATTTTTTTCCTCCTTCCTGGCTCTCCCCTTTATCCACAATTTTCTGTCTAACTACAAATAATTCTTTAAGACTCAGATCAAAAATAATTTCTGATATGCACTGACATGCCCCCTGCACCTGACTCAGGAACCCCTTTCCTGGGTGGAATTAGGGGCTTTTTCTTGTATTCTGTACTGGAATCTACCATATGATTTTATTGTATGATCTCTGTCGAATCATTTTTTTTGTGTAGTTGCAGTATATATATAGAATAGTGACTAGGAATGTGGACTTTGGAGTTATGCAGACCTCCCAATCAAACGTATGACCAGGCAAAGTTTGGTTTCTAAATCTATATTGATAGATTATTGATTGAAAAACATAATGCAAATAAAATGCATAATTGTGCCTGGTGCATACTACATGTGTAACAAATGTTGTTTGTTGCTATTGTTGGTATCAGTAGGAGTAGAATCTTTTATCCTTAGTTTCTAACAGAGTATATATCACTTAATAGATACACAGTAATTTTGACTGATTGAATAAATAAGCCTATACCAAGGGAAATTGGCTTATAAAATCTTGAGGAAAATTTGAATTTCTTATAGGAAAACTATCTGAAGTTCCAAGCAGTTTGGATACCTGACCATTTTCACATTGCATTGTCAAGGGCATGAATATGGAATACTCCACATTTCATAACTGCCTCTTGATTTGCAGGTTTAAGAAAAAAAAACTGTAAGTGTTCATTTAATTAAAATTGTTGGTATCACCTAGCAGAATTTAATACGCCATGTAATTATGAGTGATATAAAGAAGACTTCTGGGAACATTTTATGAGGTGTATGGCATAAGGATGTTTCCACCAGATTATAGATTCCATATCCTGAATTCCCAAATATCTAGTTTCTATACAGAGCTTATTATTTTATTTTCCTGTGTGAATCAGCTGATATGTAGACGTTTGAAGGCTGTCCTCTTTTCCTTAACTCTATACATGTAATTAGCGATCATTAACATACCTAATTAGGTAAGATTATATTTAGAACAAATGTTTTATCTGTAAGTATTATTCATAATAACCAATATAACTAAGTCTTATTCATCTATGCCAGTGAAGCAGATTAGTTACGTGAACAACTTTCTAAATTTTTTGGTTGAAATTTATAATATGCTTTGTTATTTTTGTTTGAGTTTTATGTACAAATGTTTGGACATAGAAAAGAATTTGAACCAAGTGACAAAGATGCAGTGCAAACCACAGGTAGGACTTCAGGGACTCATGCCCTGATTGGCACTGAAATTAGGCACCTGGACTCTGAGGGTTGGCAGGGATCTCAGAGACTGTGGAGTCCAACTTTCTACATAACGAATGTTTCTCTCCATGCCCCATCCCCGAAGTCTTTATCTAGTGTCCTTCTAATCCTTTCCAGTTTCACAAACCTTTCACTAGTGAGACTTGAAATAACTCTAGGGAGTGTTTTAAATTTTTTTGGTGAAACCCTATTTTCCTGTAACTTCCATCTATTTGTCTTAATTGTTCTCTGTGAATATATTCCAAGTATTGATTTTCACTTGACGAAAAGCCACTTTAAACAATACTTTTTATCAAAAATGCTTATTTTATAGAGGAGACTAGAAGATTTTTACTAGAAATCTGGAGTTTCTAGATAAGATAAAAGTCAAGATTTCCGTGATGGGGGAAAATTAGGTCATTCCAAAAGTTTTAACCATACTTCTGCTTTAAGAGAGGTGGCTTTGTTTTGTTTTGTTTTGTGACTGGGCCATTTGTGTGTGAAAAGATTAAGTCTGAGGTTGTGGTCTTGAAGGTGAAAAAATGCTTTTCATGGGCTTCCAAAGAAGGAGAGGGTAATGGGCCAGTGATTGGGGGAGAGGGAAACCAGTAGCTATAAAGGAGGGGAGGATGCTATGAGATGGCCAGAGGCCAGGGCCTGAAGAGAAAATATTGCCTGTGGAAAAAATTTGCTGTGATGGGATTGGCACAAGCACTTAAGAGATAGGGTTATCTGGGGGCACCTGGGTGGCTCAGTGGGTTAAGCCTCTGTCTTCAGCTCAGGTCATGGTCTTAGGGTCCTAGGATCAAGCCCCACATCGGGCTCTCTGCTTAGCAGGGGGCCTGCTTCCCTCTCTCCCTCTGCCTGCCTCTCTGCCTACTTGTGATCTCTCTCTCTGTCCGATAAATAAAATCTTAAAAAAAGAGAGGTAGGAATATCTGGAAGACATTTTTATTTTTAGTTTTTTTTTTTTTAAAGATTTTATTTATTTATTTGACAGAGATCACAAGTAGGCAGAGAAGCAGGCAGAGAGAGAGAGAGGAAGCGAAGCAGGCTCTCTGCTGAGCAGAGAGCCCTATACGGGGCTCGATCCCAGGACCCTGAGACCATGACCCGAGCCGAAGGCAGAGGCCTAACCCACTGAGCCATCCAGGCACCCCTGGAACACATTTTTAATCTTGTGGTTTGCATGCTGCTTCCATGTATTGCCCTCCATCTTAATCTGTAGTCAAAAATCTATATGTTACACACCGCCTTTTATTCACTATTCCTTTTATTATTAGTACTCAGGAGAGAATTGATGGAAAAAGGGACCATATTTCATAATTGGGTGAGCAGGAGTATAATAATACAGCGGAGAACCTTGAGGATGTTTGGGGGTGGGTTTGGATTTGAGACTGAATTTTCTACTCATCATATTTTGAGATAAGATTAATTTCTTAAATAATACTAAATATAGGGTGCCTGGTGGCTCAGTGGGTTGAGCCTCTGCCTTCGGCTCAGGTCATTATCCCAGGGTCCTGGGATCGAGTCCCGTGTTGGGCTCTCTGCTCAGCCGGGGACCTGCTCCCACCCCCCCACCTCTGCCTGCCTCTCTGCCTACTTATGATCTTTATCTGTCAAATAAATAAATAAAATCTAAAAAAAATACTAAATATAGGGGAGATTGAATACAGTTGGAAGAATTGAGAACACTCAGGTTATTAAGGTAGGGTCTCACTTAAAAAACTTAAAATTTTATGATTGCAGTGGGCTACTCTGGATGTGTCTAGTTATGTTGGAGTATGAACTGGTAGGGTTGTCTGAACCCCGTTTGCTGTTAATATTTTCTGTATTATCTGAGTAGAAATACTGCTTATATTCTGTCAATATAATTCTTGATAAGTGGATAGTTGTCTTTCCTATTTAGTTTTCCATATATTTAATGACATGAAAGCATATTATTTCAAGAGAAAATCTAAGTATTATACTTTCTCTTTACTCATGGCCTCATATTTTACATAGTTGTAAATCATTTACTCAAATTGCCATCTCCCTTGGTTGGTGGTTCTAACTAAAGAAGTCCTGTGGTGTAGGGGAAATACCCTAAACTTAAAGAGTTGGAAGATCCTGCCTTGAATATTAGCTCTGCTAAACATAATATGAATGCTTGGAATGTCACAAATTCTGAGTCTGAATTTCTTTATCTATAGAATTCAAATTTCAGAACAACTTTTCTATCTTCCTTATAGAATTGTGGTGATTGTCAAATGCCATGATATGAAATCATCTTACATACCAAATACCCATACAAATTGGAAGTGATATCATTTAAAATGTCTAATAAATGTCCTTTAAAGAAATGGTGTGAGGCATAAGGGGTAAGAATAGCACACTAGGGATGCTTTTGAAATCCCTTTGTTAAAAAAAAATATCCAATTAGAAGAAATGGAGATACTTTCGACTTGTCTATGAAATCATTATTTTGCTTCTATAACTTTGTAACTCTCCATGATTGAGTGAACCATCCAAACAACGAGTTTTCTGTATGCTAATTCACATCTTCAATCAACTAAATTCTTCAGATAAATTGCACGTCCTTTAAAAAAATTGATAACTATGCTATATAATTCACTGCTTTAGCAAGGTAGCTACTCAGAGTAGCTACTCCCCCCCCCCATTGGAGGGCATGTAATCATTAGCAAAAAAAAAAAAAAAGGAAAGAAAAGCCCCAAACCTCCAAGCTCAAGCAATTTAATCTTTTTTCCAGTGAGAGGCATAAATATACATTTCACAAGTCATACAAAAATACAATTTTATATCATGGCCAGTTAAGGAATGAGAGACACTGAGGGGAAGAGAAAAAGGAAGAGTAAGAAGACAGAATCTTTCATTCATTGTGTTTTGAATTCTTACTTTTCTTTATTTCACTGCCTAAGTCCTGACTTTTCTTTCCAAAGGCTTAGAATAGCCTTCTCCTACCTAATGGCTATTAAAATCCATGACTGTTGCCTGGCATCCAGTATCTATTTCTTGGCCACTCTACTGTTATTGTGACCCATGCCTTTGTCTCTCCCCACAAGCCCACCTTTATCTGAAGGCCAGAATCAGTGCCCCTGGTGGGAACATGGGAATAGCACCTCTTTAAACTATCACTCTTTTGGTCCTATTGCTTTTGCAGCGTTCAGATTTCCTTCTCACACCCAATTTAACTGTTGAAATGAACTGCTTGGGACGTACCTGGCTCTTTTCTGAGAATCTCAGAATCAACTGTTACACACGATGTAGGGACCTCAACCATACAGTTAGAATTCTATTTGGCACCTTTGCACAACTGGATGAACTTATCAGTCAAGAAAGGGATGTTGGGTAGGCAATTAATAAGGAAGCTTGTCAGGGGCTTAATGAAATGAGGTTCAGGACTGGTTTCAGCTTATTGTCTGGTTCCCCCTCACCAGTCTAATTAAAGCACAGATTTGAAAGCTAAGAGGAAGAATTGAACATTATCCTGATTAATTTTCATACTGGTAAGACCTTAAGCTGATTTCTTACCTTCTCTGGGCTTTAAAGTTCATAGCAATTTGGCATGCACAGAACAACTGCTTAATGGTGAGCCATTTTTTCCCAAGAGACTGAAGCTTCTAGAAAGCCCAATGGATGACTTTTCACATCCTATGAACTGGAGCAAACATGTGATGCTGCCAAATTGGAGGGCTTACCCTGCCTTAGTTGGACCAAGACCCCAGTGAATGCCAAGGCCCAGCACAGTGCCTACTTAGTGACTTGCTGACTACCTCACCCATACTGCTGGTGTTGAAACAAATTCTATTTGGAAACAGTCCAGATTCTTCTGTGTCTCCTGGGGGACTCTAGAATTTTATAGTGCATGTTTATATTTGTGTAATCAGCACATTTTTCTAATTAAGTGGAAATTAGTGTGTTTTACTAAGTATAGTTAAAATTATTGCCTTTAAACACCAAACTACACTGTAAAATATAGCTTACAAAATTGTGTGTAATGATAATAATAATAATATATTATATAGTGCTTACTGTGTGTAAACACGGTTTTAATTGCTTAACTTGTATTAATTCATTTAATCTTCACAATGCTGCTAGATTAATTTTCTCTTATTAACCTCAGTTTACGTATCAGGGAGGGTCTTAAGGCCAAAAGAGGTTAAGTGATTTGCCTAACTTACACAAAAACTCAAGGTTATACAAAACATCCCACCTTTATTCTTGAATGACAAAAACATTTAATAGAAATCAGCGTGGGCTGATGTTTACAGGTGTTTGTGTAGGAAGAAGCAAAAAATCAGGAAATGGGTACCTAATTTAGAGAATGATTGAGTTAAGATTTAGTGACGAGGAGAGAAGATTTGAAGACTCAGATGGCAGTGTAGATAGTAGTATAGAAAGTGTAAGAGAAATGGAAAATTCAAGATGCAAGAAATATGTCTTTTCAAATTTTATGGGGATAATCTATAGATTAAGCAGTGAGTAAAGATAAAGTAAAGTGAAATAACTTAAGGAAAAGCAAGAAAGGTTAATTCAGGGAACTTGTGTGGACGGAGTACAGTCCTGATGCTGACTCATGTTTGAGTTGTTCAAAGAAGACAATTTCGATATTCAGTAGGAGAATTGATTGAAACCCTGTCTGAAAGATTGGGCTGAACTAATGACCAAAGAGAGCCTTTCCTTGGATTTGGGGGAAAATAGGGACAAACTGTGGAGAAATTTACCCAAGCTGTGAGACACATGAATGGTAGTCAGAAACTATATGCATTAGGACTGGCTGTTTAAAAAAAAAAAAAAGACTGGCTATAAACATTGCACATCTAATTCATATTTCCATCCAAAGAAATTATCTAAGAATGGGATATCAATCAGCTGGATACAAAGATAATATCTTCTTTTAAAATGCTAACATGTAAAAAGGCTTACAAGAATTTGATGGACTATGTGGATAAATTTTTCCTTTACAACTTAGTCCTCTGTATTTTTTAAAATTAACATATAATATATTATTTATTTCAAGGGTACAGGTCTGTGATTCATCAGTTTTACACAATTCAGAGTGCTCACCATAGTACACACCCTCCCCAATGTCCATCGCCCAGCCACCCCATCCCTTCCATCCCCCTCACCTCCAGCAACCCTCACTTTGTTTCCTGAGATTAAGAGTCTCTTATAGCTTGTCTCCCTCTCTGGTTTTGTCTTGTTTCATTTTCCCCCTTCCTTCCCCTACGATCCTCTGTCTTGTTTCTCTAATTCTTCATATCATTGAGATCATCTGGTTATTGTCTTTCTGATTGACTTATTTTGCTCAGCATAATACCCTCTAGTTCCATCCACGTCATTGCAAATGGCAAGATTTCATTTCTTTTGATGGCTGCATAGTATCCCATTGTATATATATATACCACATCTTCTTTATCCATTCAGTTGTTGATGGACATCTAGGTTCTTTCCATAGTTTGGCTATTGTGGACATTACTGCTATAAACATTTGAGAGCACATACCCCTTTGGATCACTACATTTGTATCTTTGGGGTCAATACACAGTAGTGCAATTGCTGGGTCATAGGGTAGATCTATTTTCAATTTTTTTGAAGAACCTCCGTACTGTTTTCCAGAGTGGCTGTAGCAGCTTGCATTCCCACCAACAGTCCTCTGTGTTTTTAAAAGTATTTATTTATTTATTTATGAGAGCAAGAAAGAGAGAGGGAGAACAAGGAGAGGGGCAGAGGGAGAGAGAGAATTTCAAGCAGACTCCCCTCAAAGCCCGGAGTCTGATGTGGGGCTCAATCTTATGGATCCTGAGATCATGACCTGAGCCATAATCAAGAGTTAGATGGTCAACTGACTGAGCCACACAGGTGTCCCAGAGCTCAGTCTCTTTGAGCCAAAGTTCTCTTTTTATAGTATCTATTTGGTAATGTCACCAATACTTTGCCGAGATGAATTCCATAGGTAATGTCAAATCAATAATACAACCAATTATGTAGAGGAGAAATAAATGAAAAGATTAATATTAAAATAGTATGTATTTCAATATGTAAATGGTCTGGCAAAGTGACTCTAAAAGACATAATTAAGTAGTCAGATGTTTGCTCCTCTTTGAAGAATTGCTTGGATTTAATGATATAAAGGCAAACTGACACAGTTGTGTTATACTAGCAGCCCAGATACCACGAGTGGTATTGTTCTCAGTGATGTGATTTTCCAGAATGATGAACAACTATAGGCATGCTTTCAAACAAAATAAAATGCCATCTTCTCTCATTTTCCGTGTATGGTAGATCTAAAAACTGTGTAAAGCATACTTGGTGTTTGTATGTGAAAGGAACTTAAGGTGTAGGCTCATGTTTTTCACCTAATTGAATATTGGCATGATATTCTCAAGTCAAGAGAGATGCTGAATAATATCTTGTGGTGCAAGGTGTCCAGCATTCCTGGGTTCTATCTACTAAATGTTCATAGTGCCCCCCATCACTGTGGCAACAAAATACTTAAGTGCCCGATCCAATATTGGGCACTCATAGTTTTTAGTCTGCAAAAGCAAAAGAAATCAGACTCTGCTGTCAGTAGTTTCTCAAGATGATCAGAAGACCATTTTAACTTTCTTAACACTTTATGTAGGCCATGAGAAGACAAAACAACAAAACACCCCCAAACTGAATGGCTTAAAGCAACAATGATATGTTGTTTTTCATAAGTTGGTTGGTTGGGCAGTTAATTCCTATGAATGCCAACTGAACCTATTCAGTCATAGAGACTGTCCAAAATACCCTCATACAGTCTTAAATTTTCACCTGGCAAACATATATTTAGTTTCCAAATCTCAGTTAGATATCACTTTGTCTAGGAGGTATTTTCTGATTCCATATTCTAGACTGAATTCTCCATGTGGTACTCCCATAGCATTCATTTCCTAACTCTCATCACGTTTTTAATAACTTGGGTATTTTCACTGTCATATTATGAATTCTATGAAGGTGAATCCCATGTTTTTTCATCATTGTACCTGGTTATGTTGTCCCAGATAGTTAAAGGGAACATATTTTTGCATTGTATTGTATTTGAAGTTGATTTGAAATTCAGTGTGTGGATCAATGGCCAAAAAATGTAACCTAATAGTTTTAAAAAATATTGGTAGATTATTTAAAATGTCATTGTATTAACTTAATTTTAAAAATTTCCCTTGGCGATGAAGGGAAACAATGTTTTTGATCAATAGAAAAATATCTGTACAAATAACGTGCATTTACCCTTCAGTGAGGCATTGCATCATTACCATTACATTCTCTGCTATTCTGCTAGTGGGTGCTTAGAATCTTCTTTGGACATACATCCTTACCCATCTGGATTTCTTACCACGTCCTGTCCCATATTTCTTGGGTACATACTCTAAATGTTGAACTTAGTTTGAATTCTTAGTTATTTGTATGCAAATGGTAGATATCTTTCCTTCCTAGGGATTTATCCACAGTTTTGAGTCACACTTCAGTCTCATTACAGCATACTTAATTATTATGCTTGATGGTTGGCCATACTCTCATGTTGTCACTCACAGGCTATACCTGATCTGCACAAATGTGAATCTCAGACTTCCCCTGTACGTCTAATCCCATGTTTTGTCCTGAACCTGGGAAGGGGACATGGCACCCATAAAGCTCCCTTTGTGAGCTCTCCAGGCAAATGATGTTGTTTTATTCATTTAATGATCCTTCATTCAAAATACATTCTTATCACTAATCTCTGAGTCCTGTCATGGTTCTAGGATTACAACTTTGGGAAAAAAAATCAGACTCTAGTTAATAAAAAGTCCACTTCTCAATAGGCTTTACATCTCAGAGGCTTTATTGAACTATTATATTAGTTTAACCAGTCCAATCTACTTTAAGTAAAATTTAAGTTCTCCCTATGAAAAGCAGGCACTGGTTTAGAGTATTTCTATGGTCCCTAGCAAATGCAGTATCAGAAATTTTGGAATTCCTCTCACATTGCTTCTTTGTGAACACCCCATTAAAAACTCCCAGATTACTGGTTTCTCTCTGCCTCTAGTTGGTGTGGTATCCATGCTTAGATAAGAAACTGGAACCTGGGAGAGTAAGGTGGGATGTGAGTAGGTAATTTTTTTATTTGCATGCTGCCTTACACATATGCTTAATCAGCCTTGTAGTTTGAATAAGTAGTAGAAGCAATGCTATGTATTTGAGCTATTTTGAGACATTGAAAACATTGTGTCTCTTTCAAAATTGGCCATGTCTTTTTGATTTTCTTCCCACTCTGAACATAAAACAGGTGCACCAGCAATAGTTGGCACAAAGTGAAAAAGTTTTTGCGTTGAAGACTGATCATTTCTTGTAGTTCCCTTTATCTTAGTCATCAGTGTTGATTCAGAGATATTAAGTATGGTAATAACTTGAAGCCAAATTAGTCGAGATTTGGCCAGCACTAACCAGGGTTTGCTTTTACTGTGGGAGGAACTTGAAAAAGGCAATATTGATTATGTCTGGGATATGCCAATTATAATTTGACATTCTGATTTTTGCTTTTTGTTTAACTTAGAAGCAGATTCTGCTTTGCTCTATTTGTGAAAGACAACTGGATGAGTGAAGATTGCTGCAACTTGCAGTAAGACTAGCAGTTTATCTGAAATCCTAGGCAGAGAAAACAATATCTCCTTTTTCCTTTTTCTGATTCAAAGTATGTGGAGTTGAGGAATATTATTGACCAGGATTATCTAGGTAAAAAGGGAAAGATGAAAAGAGTAAGAAAGCCATGAGTGATAGCTGAGATGAAAATTAAAACAAAATATAATAAAGTACTTAGAAGATTTAAGTATGATATATAGAGTGATGAAAAAAGTTAAAAGAATTATGTTGCCATGAAGAAAACAGTTGGGGACAGAAAGGGTGCAGAATAACTTGATACATAGGAAATGGGTATTTTGTCTGGCTGAGATCATTGCACTTTAGCATGTGGAACAGGACGTTAAAATGAGATTCTTCTTTTAGCTTTGGCTGAGGCATGAAGACATCAGTGGCTACATTCAAGAATGAATTATGAGAGTGGACACCTTGCCTGAGAATCAGCGAGATGACTCTGAAATGTATGTTGAAGATCAAGAGAGAGGGGAGAGGGCAGGATTCTGTGAAGGGAGTTTTTGGAGATCTGTGTGTGCTGTGGGTGTCACCACTCCTCTATATAGGAGTAATTGAGAGAAGTTCAGCTGAGAGAACTAGATGTGTGTTTTTTACAGTTAGGAACAGAGCAGACTGATGTCTGATTCATGCCCAAGTAAGCTGAAGTGGACTTTAAGGGAAAACGAGCGTGTCTTGAAAGTTTCTGTAAATTCCTCTGTTAAGGGGCCAAAAGTGCATGAATTGTAGCCACGGGGAAAATTCAATACAAACATAAGCTTGAAATAATTTAAACATGGGACTCTGCAAAAGAAAATGGTGTGTCAGGATGAGAGGATCCCAGAGTAAGAGGCTAAGGGGTATGCCGCTGAGGTCAGAAGCCACAGAAGGATTAGGGGCAACCAGTCGCAGACGAGGCACTGCCTTGGTCAAGGGAGTCCCATTTGCAGGTGCCCAGCATGAAAGTCTCCAAAGAATCTGCAAAAACAATGAGAGAATAATTCTGTGAGGTCTGAAGATAATGGGGCCTTTCTATGACAGCAAAGTCAGTAAGAACCTTTCTGTGTCTTTTACTTCTCTTACCTCCTACCATGAATTGGAACCTGTAAAGTCAAGAAACAGCAGCTATTGATTAAGGGAGAAAGATAAGAGAAGCAAGGGAAAGAAAGAAGAAAGGTATCCCATATTCCTGAAGGCAGGTGGCCCATCTGATGCCAGCCTTACACGGAGAGCAGTGGAAGAGTCTTAGTTGTGAATGAAGTTGGAAGGGTTCATCAATATATTGGATTAAATATTGTGATGTCTGAGTAAAGGGTTAAAGGGACCATAGGAATTTCTATCACCAAGAAGAGATGAGAAAATCGTGAGGCTTGCTTGACATTTAATCCAACGACGAGGATGAGTTTCCTGTTGTGATCCTGTTTAAAAGTACAGAGGAAGACAGAAATCACAGAGGTAACTTTTGATTATATGCCATGAGCCCTTTTCAAAATATTGGTTCCGGAGGAAAAAGCATAGGCCCTTTCTTGAAGAAGATGTGCCTTGAGTTAAAAGATCATAAGCTTTAGAATTTGCTTCAAAATCTCTGATCTGCCATTTCTTAGTTATAACCCAGAACAATTTACATAACTTCTTTGAACCTCATCTATGAAATGTAACATAATAATTTGTGAAGCTCCAGAGTTAAGCTCAAGGAATGTCATTTTCTCCACCTTCTCACTCGCTTTTCTAGATAAAATCTGAATCTATTATTTTAAAGAGTATACTTCATGAAACTTGTGGTAGGTGGTGTGGGGTCATTTAAACATGGGATTCTGGAGAAGAAGATGGTGTATCCGGGTGAGAGGATTCCAGAGGAAGAAGCTAAAGGGTATTCCACTGAGGTCAGAAGGCACAGAGGGATTAGGGGTAAAAAAACTTCCCATAGGTTAATACATATATATAATTATATGTATAATACATATCATCTATTATATCTATATACATATATATAGATATAAACAATTACTATTACTATATAATTCTCTCTAGAAAACAGATTATAAATTCTTTGAATGCAAGAGAGACAGCAACAATAATGAACATAGTAAAATATGATAGTCAGTGGAGACAGTTACCGAGGACAGATCACCAACATGGGTTATTAGAAATAGTTATGGTATGAGGTGGTCAAGTTCAGCTGTATGGATATAATCAGACAAACTGGATTTGATAGGATGATGGCATAACAGGCAAGTATGTGGGATAGAATCTACAAGTATTTCCAGATAGAAAAAGATAAGCTTGGGCAAAAGTGGAAATGAGCAAAGCATAACTAGGGGACAATGAACTGATATTTGTGATGGAGCAGAAGACTTGTGTAGGTTTGGGAATCCCTTTATAGGGATTTATAGAAGAAGGAAATAAGTGAGTCGATAGAAGATTCTTACGAACTGAGCCCTTTTGCTTGGCACATATATCATAATTAAGGTGAAGATCCTGAAAGTTTTGGATGGGGAAAAAGAAATCGTTTGAGACAAATTAATCAACTTTGGTTTATAGGGTGGGTGAGCAGGGGATGAGACCATTTACAGATTATTGCAATAGCCAACTCGTGAGGATAGTGAACTCAGAAAGTAATAGCTGTGAGAATAGAAAGAAGGGATGAAATATAAGGAGTGAAGAGTTGACAGACTTCAGAAAACATTTGCATTTTCAAACATTACACAACGAAGAGTCTCTAGGCCAGCTCTATCCAAGTGAATTTTCGGATTTTTGAAATTTTCTCTATACTGTGCAAAATGGTACTCACACGTGGCTATTGCTCACTTGAAATACAGCTAGTGAAAACTGGAATTGAAAGTTTTATTTGATGTTAATTACTTTACATTTAAATTTAAAGAGCCCCATGTAGCTCGTGGCTACCATGTAAGTGTGGTATCTCTTCCACAACAAACTGCAGGACCCACACATGAGTTGGTAAAGGATATTTTGAGTATTGCATTGGCAGAATTGCCTCCTACCCAGTGATTTGAATTTGGCACCGTTGCTGTCTTTGGCAATTAGTGCAATGAGTTGAATATTTTATTATATTTTTCTCTGACTGCCTTATGGAAATAGAAAAATGAAAATGCTATTACTATTCTTAATAAGTGTGTGTTTCATCAATTAAGTACAATTAAGTGTCCAGAAAGTGGTAAAACTTCTGTCTCAACCAAACCTGGGGAGAAAATAAAAATAAAAATCACATATAAAAAATGGTAGAAATAGACTGCAAAGGGTAATTTGGGATTTATGTAATTTTATTATTATTATCCTCATCATTATTCAGCAACAATGCTTATAGGTGCAGTGACATGGAACAGTATCATTTACTTTTCTCACATTCCATTTCTGGTTATAATTTCAACAAGGAATGTAGGCATTTCTTCTATAGATCACTTCTCACAACATTGGAAGTTATTACTATCTTCATTTTTAATGGAGAAAATGTGACTAATTTTTCTATAACTACACATCTGTAAATGACAGATTTTGAACAGATCTAGCCGATGCCCGAATTTCCATTTTTGGAGTAGTTAAACACGGGACAAAAAGTCTTCAAGTTATCACATGGAATAGGTCATGTTTTAACATTTTTATCTTTGGTTGTTCAGATCAGGCTTATTCTATCAGCATTAAAGCTAGACGTAATCACATATTTGAGTCTTTAGAGAGTTGATAATTAATTACAAAAATATAATGATTATTATATTAGTAAATAATATTTAGTATTTATTAATGAGGTAAAAATTAATTTCTTAAGTCAATATATTTTCTTATAAAATGTAATAGGAAAGGTTTATCTGCTAGAAATTCTACACTGGACCATAACAATCACCCTTTTGATTGAGACTGATATGTTCTTTTTCTTCAAGTTCATGAAAGGAAGTACAAGGAGGATTGTTCTTTGGTTCTAATCTCCAGTTGTCAACAAGGAACCACAAAACTGTTTGTAGACCTTTCCTAAACAATCAGCAGTCTTGCTCAGGTAACCATGTTTTTGAAAGCCAGCCAATCACTAAACACACTGAAAGTTAGCCAGTAACTATATACTTCCATTTTAAAAAAAAAGATTTTATTTATTTATTTGACAGAGAGAGATCACAAGTAGGCAGAGAGGCAGGCAGAGAGAGAGGAGGAAGCAGGCTCCCCGCTGAACAGAGAGCCCGATGTGGGACTTGATCCCAGGACCCTGAGATCATGACCTGAGCCGAAGGCAGCAGCTTAACCCACTGAGCCACCCAGGCGCCCCTATATACTTCCATTTTTAAAGTCAGCCAAATCCCTGGACTCTTTGCTTTCCCCAAACCCAATACAAGATCAGGTTTTTGCTTGTTCAATAGACTGTGTTTTGCCCTCTCTTAGCCTGCAACAAATACATCTCTGTTTCAAATATAGTTGAATGGTGGTGGTCTCCTGCCTCAGTATTTCTTTCCTATTTTACTAGGTGAGTGATGCTTACCTAGTATTTATGACTAGAAGTGTTTGGCAGGGGGCAAATGACAAAAGAGATTAACTAAAAACCTGGGGAAAATATCTTTTTCTCCTAGGTTCTCATGGCCCTCCCAATATTTAAATATTAAAAGATAAATAGAGTGACCAGTTACAACTTGGTCTCATAAACTAACAAATATTAAATGTCCTTCTTTCTCAATTTCCTTTTTCTCTTAGGGTTTCTCCAGTACCTACTGGGAATAACCTGAACTTATATAAAATCCAAGGGAATGAGAATTCTTCCATGACCTGAAAAAAGAATTTGTTAAAAATACGATTTCTTTTAGGGTGCCTGGGTGGGTCAGTCAGTTAAGCTTCCAACTCTTGGTTTCAGCTCAGGTCATGATCTCAAGACCACTGTGGGGCTCTGTGCTGGGCCTACTTAAGATTTTCTCTCTCCCAAAAGATAATTATCATATGATCTCACTGGTATGAGGAATTTGAGAAACAAGACAGAGGATCATAGGGGGAGGGAGGGAAAAATGAAACAAGATGAAACCAGAGAGGGAAACAAACCATTAGAGACTCTTAATCTCTGGAAACAAGCTGAGGGTTTCCGGGGTTGGGGGTGGGAGAGAGGGGGTGGCTGGCTGATGGACACTGGGGAGGGTATGTACTATGGTGAGTACTGAATTGTATAAGACTGATAAATCACAAACCTGTACCCCTGAAAAAAGAATGAAAAAATTCTCCCTTCCCCCCCAGCCCCCACTCATGCACTCTGTCTCTCTCAAATAAATAAATGAGTCTTTAAAAATATGATTCTTTTATTATATAAAACACAAAATTTAGGGGCACCTGGGTGGCTCAGTCAGTTAAGCATTTGCCTTCTGCTCAGGTTATGATCCCAGGGTCTTGGTATCAAGGCTTCTCCCTTTTCCGCGTCCCCTGCTTGTGTTCCTTCTCTAGCTGTCTCTCTCTCTCTCTCTCTAAAAATAAATAAATAGAGAGGGTAGTTGGGTTATGGACATTGGAGAGGGTATGTGCTATGGTGAGTGCTGTGAAGTGCGTAAGCCTGACGATTCACAGACCTGTACCCCTGGGGCTAAAATACATTATATGTTAATAAAAAATAAAAAATTAAGAAATAAATAAATAGATAAAAAATAAAATAATTAAAATATGACAAAATTTATATAAATTTGATTATTGATTGAATGTTAAATTTCATAGGGTTATATAATTGATCTCTTTGTAATTTGTTACAAAGTATCCTTCTTCTGTTTGTAACTCCTAATAAGAGATTCTGAAATGTCATTCCCGCCCTTGTTATTATAAGAGTAACATTGCCCCTGTTTGATGGAGAGTACGTCCTTAATAGTCGTCTATAAATGATTACGTGGCCATTGTGGTTTTTCCTGCAGGGTTACAAGATTCCTGGACCTGAAGAGTTAAGACTAGAAATCTGACAACATTTGGCACAGTATAATACCATAGTACTATGTACAAATTAAAATGAACAAGTTAAAATTTATCTTAAGAATGAGATTGCAAATGTGATTTCCTATGAGGGACTAGAAATGGGGCAAGTGGCATAAAATAAAGGGTATGAGTCTTGATGGGGGGGTTCTCCTTCAAGTCATGTCTTCCCATTGAATATAATAAATAAGTAAATAAATATCAATAGATATATTTATTTAAGCATTTGTTAGTAGATAAAGGATTAAATCTGTAGGATTAAGCTTTCAGCATGTATACAAGAGGGAATTAGGTAAAATAAACTGGAAAGTAGTACACAGTGATATGCTGGAATTCCCATGGTTTGGGTCACCAGAACCAATTATTACATATTTAAGAATTTTGCTAGCTGGTTGACAACATATTGGGAAGCTTGAGCTCTGCAGTGATAAAAGTTTTTATACCTTGGAAACTGACAAATACTATAAATCAAGGTTTCTTCTCCTCCCCACCCCCACCGCTTGTGCCCTTCTGTTTATAGTTATCTTTGTCTGAAGATAGATTTTGACACCAGTTTGTTTTTATGAGCCACATGGACCCCATCATGAAAATACTGTATTCTTATTTCTTTGTGGAAAAGGCATAACACCAGACAGATGTGTTTTCTGACGAAATTGAAGTGGAATTATTTACCAATTCTAAAATGAGGTTTAAAGGATGAAGTTCTGACTAAGTCTCCTTCTCTTTTTCTTTCCTTTTTGTGACTACACTGAGAAATTATAGGCTAGTTGGGATCAGGTATAGGTCTATTGTCATAGTGGTACACTATTCACAGCCTCACTAACAGTATACAAGGGCTCCATTTTCTCTTCCACCTCAACAACTGTTGTTCCCTTGCTACCTTCTCTCTCTGTGTGTGGTAATAGTCATTCTACAGGTGGAGTGTTATTTTCTCGTGATTTTGATTTGCATGTCCCTGATGATTACTGATGTTGAGCACCTTTTCATATGCCTGTTGGCCCTTTATCTGTCTTCTTTTGAAAATATCTATCAAAGTCTTTTGCCCATTTTTAATCAGGTCATTTTAAAATTTGTTTACTTTTTTTTTTTTGCCATTGAGTTGACTTTTTTTTTTTGCTATTATTTTGATATTTACCCTTTATCAGATACATGGTTTGCTTACATTTTATAGATTGCCTTTTTTCCTCAGTTGATTATTTTACTGTGCAGAGGCTTTTTAGTTTTATGTAGTCCCCCAAGTTAAAAACAGAACTACCATGTGATTCAGGAATCCCACTTATGGTATATGTTCAAGATATGAAATCTCAAAGAGATAGCTACACTTCCAAGTTTATTGCAGCATTGTTCACAATACCCTAAATAAGGAATTAATTCAAATATGCATTAAAGAATTAATGATTAAAGAAAATATGGGATATACATACAATGGAATAATATCCAGCCTTAAAAAAGAAGGAAATTCTACCATTTGTGACATGGATAGATCTGGGAGACATTACGCTAAGTGAAATAAGTCAGTCAAAGAAGGACAGATACTCCATGATTGCACTTTAGAAGGAAGCTAAAATAGTAAAACTCATAGAAGCAGAGAGTGGAATGATGATTTCCAGGAGGAGTGGAAATGGAGAATTCTTGTTCAAGGGGTATAAAGTTAGTTATGCAAGATGAATCAGTTCTAGAGATCTGCTGTCCAATGTAGTACCTAGAGTTAAACATATGGTATTGTGCAGTTAAAAATGTGCTAAGAGAATAAGTCTCATGTTAAGACTCGTGTTTACTCACCATAAAACAAACAATCCCCCCAAAAAACAAGGACAACAACAAAAGGACATAAGGAAACTTTTGGAAATGATGCATAGTTTAATTACCTTGATGATGGTGATGATATCATAGGTGTATACACATATCTAAACTCATCAATTTGTCTACATCAGATATGTAGTTTTTACATTTGTTATACCTCAATAAAGCTGTGTGGGAAAAAAGAAATGAAAATCTAATGGCTACATCTTGATTAATTCATTCTTTCCTATCTTCAAATTTTGGTGACTGTTAAAAAAATGAGAAATTCTGGATCTTTGGGGAAAACAAAGGAGTCCTTTACCTCAAGTAACTGTGAAAAAAATGTAACAAAGTTTCAGCAAAGACAACCTTTTTCTTTTGTAGGCTAATCTCCTAGGAAGGGCTTCGAAAGCCGTACCAGCATCATCATAATAAGTGTGGAATGATCATTTCCTTTGTATCCTGTGTGATCTCTGGGAATTTTGAAGCCAGATTCATTCTAGATAGTACAGCAATGAAAAAAGAGAAACATTCCTTAGTACTCTGTGGGAGGGGGTTTATGGGATTGTGGCGGGGCTGGAGGGTATATGAATTGGCTGCTCTTTAGAAGATTCACCTCTACTGGAATCTGATTAGTTGGTGATTAGTGTTAAGCAAAGTTAAATGATGATTTGGATGAACAGGGTTAGATTTTTAAGGCACTTTTTATTTGCCTTTTTGCTTTCTTGCTCTATTCTGAGAAATAATTTGAAGTTAGGTTCCATTTCCTATTTTAGTTTTTCTTGTTAATATATTGATTCCCATCTTTGTCTGTATGGAGAAAAAAAAAAAAATCCTGATACCTGGCCCCTATCCCAGAACAATGAAATTCAGAGCAATTGAGAATCACTGCCCTGGAATATAAACTTTTAATGGGTTCAAGATAATTTTAATTTAATTTTGTTTTATCACTTAAGGAGTTAATTTCTAAGTTGGTTGTTCTCCTGGCTATCACATTTTCATATGGTTCTCTTAACTTTCTTTTTTTGTATACATGAAATATTTTTGATCAGATGACACCTACTGAATAGGCGGCTGTTTTGTCCAGGACATCAGTTCTACAGGCTGTTAATTTGATAAGCAGTTTGTGTGCTTTGTTTTCCTTGATATAAAAAAGAACCTATTGAGACATCAGCACATCTGGGGGAAAACATGCTTTTAATATTTAGGTTGTTATTATTCACTTAAAATAAAAAGCTATCAAACTTGACATGTATCTTTAAAAAAATAGAAATGAATCCTTATGGGTAATAATGAATATGATTTTGAGAAGAAAGCCAACTGGGCAGAGAGCCTTAAGCAGTTTTTCTTCATTGTTATTTTATCGTAGGACAGGACCTTTGAGGATATTAAAATATGACTCTTGTCTATTGACCTTACAAGAGATGCAGCTCCTGTTAAACATGGTCGCTTTGTTTTTTGCTTTTGTTCTGCTGGCTTATACTGTGGTTTGTTGATTAATTTAAAAAATCCTCAAGACATGATGTAAAATGAATACCGTGTTCTGGTGACTGGTATATACCAAACTAGAAGCAAATTCACATGAGAAAAGTGCTCGACAAAAATATTTCATCTAAGATATTTTCCAGCTGAGTTGCCTTCGAATTCTGTTCCCACCACATTCTCTGAATTGCACGGTGGAAAAGCTGAGACTTTTAACTTATGCTCTGCAGAGTACTGGGAACTTGGGCACAGAAACCAGGTCATTTCTTTCCTTTTTTTTTTTTTTATTGCTGTCTTTCTGCAAGGATTTAATTATTTTTTATATTGTTTATGTAAGGGAAGAACAAATTTAGGAAGAATTTACTTTAAGAACTGTCAGCTATCCCAGTTATATATTCCCATGCATTTTGTTATTATTTTGTAACAGTGTATTTTGTTATTATTGACAAATGATATGGATCAAATGATAATGGCCTTTGTAGCCCCAGTTTGGGTTTATATCTGTTGTAAGTGTAACAGTATAAGAAGCCTAATATTGTTTGTAAACAGAGATCGATCAACAGAGATCAATGTGTTTTACTGAGAGCATATTACCTAAATTTGGGCTGTTATCACTATTGATTATTGCATGCCAAAGGTGTTTTCAGGTCTCTACAGTAAATGTAAAGTTTCTTCCTTAAGTGTTTACTGTCCAAATTACATATTATTCAGCAGGACTATCCAGGCATGAAATAAACATGTTACTGGATTCCTCTGCTTTTATATGCTTTCTTTGTTTCTAATTTATATCACGAATCATTTGGCAAGAACCATGTTTAATCCTATCAGCACTTATAGAATAGTAAGTGAAGTAGATCCCTATCGGTTTATTGAAGAATTCCAGTAGAAGAGACAAAATGACTTTACTGAAGAGATGGTGTAGGATTTGAAGAAATCCGGGGGATTTTGAAAAATGGCTGACTTTGAAGAATATTTGTTCATTCGTGAAATACTAATTGACTACCAGTTGTATGAAGGGCACCCTATTAGACCATAAACACATACATCCATATATATGTGTATATATATATATGTGCATATGGATGTATTTGTATGCATACATATACACACATTTTTTTCTTTATTCCTAGGAAACTCAGAGTCTGTTGAGGAAATGAGATGGATACAAATAACTATAAGGCAGGAGAAATTTTGAAGAATGAGGCTAAGATTTACACTTACTCCTTGTTCTACTATTAACTAGTTTGTGATAGTAGGCATACCATAGAGCCTTTCCGGGACTTAGTTTCCATGCCTGTAATATGAGAATACAAACTACTTTGTCTCCAAGATCCTTTCCAGACTTTACCTTTTTTATTTTATTTATTTATTTATTTATTTATTTATTTTATTTTTTATAAACATATATTTTTATATTTTATATATTTATATTTTAATGCACTTGAAAATATAGTTATTCCTTAGTAAGAAATTATCATCAAAAAGCTGATAAAAATTGGATGCATCTGTAAGAGCTAGAGAAGGCTGGCATGTGTATCAGATGTGAGTAATCAGGAGAAAATCACTACTTTGGTTTTCTTCTTTCCTGTTCCTGGAATGATCTTCCCTCAGAACCCCTGCCTCCCTCTTTGGCACTCTCCCTATGCTCCAGGTCTTTGCAGATAGGTCACTTCTTCTGAGAAGCCTTCCCCGACCAACCTACTCACAAAAGTCTCCCTGCCCACATTTCTCTATCACACCCCTTACTTATTTTTCCTCATAGCTCTTATTACTCCCTATCATTGCATTTTGTATTGGTTCATATTGTTAATTAGCTGCCTCTCCCACTAGGATACAAGCTCTATTATGAGAGAAATTTTATTTATGTGGTTCATTGCTGTTTCACCAGCTTCTACAACAGTGTCTGGTACATTGAAGCCATTATATAAACACTTATTGACAAAGAAAGTAAACTTCCTTAAAATGACTCCAATTTTTGAACAATAGCCCTTCCTCTTTTTCTACAATATCTATTTACTTTCACAAGTATTACAATACCTAAATAGCTTACTAATTTGTGCTAGCTTTTGTAGATCGGATTTCAGTTTTGCTTCCTTCATTCCTTCCTTACTGAAATGTGGAAAGGAATTTTCAGTAAAGTAGTCAAGAATGTGGAGCCTTTACTTACTCCTTTCCTAAATGTCAACTAGAAACCTTATGAGATTGAACTTTCTCATGAGCTTAGTGTTATTTACAAGCTTTATCAAAACAGATAGAAGAAATAATTCTTGCAGTTGTTTTCCATTTTATTTTTAAGACAACCTGAATGTACACGAAGACTAAATATATATAGGTATGTATATTTATTTTTAATATTGAAATGAGCTTTTTGAACTTATAAATTATTTGTGTCTGCTCAGGTCAGAAAAACAGATTGTACTTTTATTTTTGATTCAAAATGAAGTGTCATAAGAGTGAAAAGCTGAACTGTAGCTAAATTTGGCTCCCATCATAAATCATTAGAATACTTAGATAGTCACATTGTCATTGGCTACAAAGTCGATGGGGGCAGTTGCATAGGATGAGCTCACTCTATAAGGAGAATCCTCCTGGAATTCTGTAGGTGAAAAATGGTTTCATTATTTGGGGCAAAAATGGAATGAAATTGCTTACATCAAACTTTATTTCCCTTTCAACAGAGACTCTAGAAGTCCAAACAAAATGAAATAAATTAATTGGTCACTTATATGAAGCTAAATTATAAATTTTTATAACAAAAGCTTAACTTATTTGAATGAAGTAAGAAAAAAGGAGAGATAATCATAGGTTTGTCATAAACCCTGTATTCTAGCATAACTGATATTGATTTATAGCTTATATTTTAAGTTTTTAAATTTTTAATTTTTTAAAAGCTTTTTAAATTTATTTTGAAAGAGAGAGGGAGAGAGCGCACAACCAGGAGGGACAGAGGGAGAGGGAGAAAGAATGTCCCAAGCAGACTCCTTGCTGAGTGAGGAGCCTGACATGGGGCTTGATCCCATGACCCTGAGATCTTTACTTGAGCTGAAACCAAAAGTTGGACACTTAACCAACTCTGCCACCCAGGTGCCCTTATAGCTTATGTTTTTATTATATGCAATCGTATTTGTGAGTTCTTGCTTTTTATTATCACTAGTATATTAAATATGTTTCTAATTATCATAGATACAGATATAAATTTGGGTATTTGCATTTTGATTTCATGTATTAGTATAATTGTGAAAAAAATACCTTAAGCAGATTAGAAAATCAGTTTTCACCTTGGAATTTAGGCTTATTCTAACCTCTGAAACCTTATTTATGTGTTGCTGGTCTCTGCTCAAGAAAGAAGCCATGGTCAAAAACACCTTATGTAATTTGCTTCTGTTTGCAGCTTGACCCACTATTGCTTTAATGTGGCCCCTGGCAACAGATAGCTTTGATGAACTGTGTTTGCTACAACTGTCTGCTATTGATAGTAGAGAAAATGAAGGACTCTACTTTTTAAATAATATGGGCCCCTTGATATTGACAAGCACAGAAAAATCAATCAAAATATCATACTTGTTCACCATTAATATTAAGTCTGTGTTTCATCCTTTCCAAAGCTGAGCAAAATGGGTATGAAAATGGGTATGAATTTAAGTACTTGGGTTTATACAACCGAAGCAAACATGTTTGTGCCAGGCAGTGATTGCATTTGTAGTTCTGTTCATTTTAAAACTGACTCATGGCTGAATTATGAATGGGGCATTGGCCTGTAATTTACAAATGGAAAATTTTGGATCAGTGCCTCCTGGTTTTAGCAAAGTCAGATTTTATCAGTTTTGAACTATTGGCAAGTGCAGCATAGCATGAATATTAAATAAATCATTCATTTTACTAGTTAACAACATTGAGATGTGACGGAGGCTGATGATCCTAATGACTCTTCCTTCCTCCTTTCTCCTAGCCATGGTTGATGTCTACGGTAGAGGCAGTGTTAGGTTGGCAATAGTTAAGTGGGTAAAATCCTCTCATCTGACTCTTAGTAAGCCTTGGGGAAGGTGTCTGTCTCAACTCATTGGTAAATCTCTTCAACATTTGGAGGTATTAAGCGTCTCTTTTTATTTTTTAGGAGTACAAAAAGGTTTGTTATCATATCATGGGACTTCCTGGGGAGAGAAGGGCAGGCCTCTCTAGACTGTCCAAAAATGGCTTGAAAGAGCAGAGAAAGGAGACTGATTTGGAATTTTTATGGTGGTTAGGGCATAGGAAGTGAGGAGAACTCCTGTGCATGAATAGGGGTTTGCATATTTTGAACATCCCACTGTTATCAAAGAAGAGAGCACCTGGGTTTTCTTTTCTTATTTATTTATTTATTTGTATTTTATTATTTTTGTTTTTTAGCTTTCAGCCCTATTTGTTCATTTTGGAATTATTTGTTTAAAATATTAATAAGGTCTTGGGGCACCTGGGTGGCTCAGTGGGTTAATGCCTCTGCCTTCAGCTCAGGTTATGATCTCAGGGTCCTGGGATCGAGCCCTGCATTGGGCTCTCTGCTCAGTGGGGAGCCTGCTTCCTCCTCTATCTCTGCCTGCCTCTCTGCCTACTTGGATCTCTGTATGTCAAATAAATAAATAAAATCTTAAAAAAAGAAAATATTAATAAGGTCTCACTTTATGTTCAAAATTTGAAGCAACTCTTCTTGATTTAAAAAATTCTAATAATTCCACAATTCAAACCTAGTGCATCAAGTAGCCCAAGTATTGAAACGGTATTTTCTTTGTTTCTGCCTGAAGTTGATACTTAAGCTATACACAGTAATACTCCCATCCTTTGTAACATGTGAATTTTGTGAGTACTGAATTGGGCAAAGTTTTCATTAGTTCTAGAACCAATGTCTATTTCTCAAACATCATAAACACCAGGGTACAATGTTACAATGTTGTTTTTAGAAACAAGTTCCCTGAAATATTTTATATAACCAGATTCTAATGAAATACGCATTTCAAATGGAGTCATTCCCAGGTTGTATGATCCTAAGACTTCTCTGGGTCTAGCTTCAAAATCAGTACTGTTGCTGGTATGAATGGCAATTATTATTCACATACTTATTCAGACATTAATTTAGAAGAGAGTTTATTAGTAACACCTGCTTACATGTAGTCTTTGTGTCATCTTATGGCTCTGAATAAAAAAAGAGAGGTAATTTCAAATTTCAAGGAAAATTTGATGTCCTTCAATGAAATTTATAAGGGAAAAATTGGGCGCCTGGGTGGCTCAGTTGGTTGGACGACTGCCTTCAGCTCAGGTCATGATCCTGGAGTCCCGGGATCGAGTCCCACATCAGGCTCCCAGCTCCATGGGGAGTCTGCTTCTCTCTCTGACCTTCTCCTCGCTCATGTGCTCTCTCTCACTGTCTCTCTCTCAAGTAAATAAATAAAATCTTAAGAAAAAAAAATGTTTATAAGGGAAAAATTATGTGGCTATTATTTCTTATCCATGGGCAGGCTCTTTAAAGAAAGTGATAAAATACTGGTGTGTGAAGAGGCAAGGAAGCTGGTTTAAGAAGGAGAAAGGTGAATCAGTGAGGCACTGGCCAGTGATAGAACAGGGTGGGAGACGGAACAGTCAAGAGCTGTAATTTGGCTGTCGAGTGGCATGTGGGAAGGGCACAGAAGTCAGGTAAATCATGAGTGCTGTGATGGAATATATAGAGGGGTATATACGTTGTAAAGAGGTGGAGAATATGAGAATGTCTTCTCTGATAAGAGAAGTTCCAGTCTGTGATAGATCTAATGCATCGCCATTATGTATGTGTATCATCACAGCATATACATACATGTATATGACTATATCATGTGCACACACATATGCACATATGTACATATATATATATATTTGAATGTTCCTGTATTTTATATGCTTAATCATACTATGATTACATTAAAAGAATGGGATAGCGAAAGTATACAGTTTAAAAAACAGTGGGAAGGTTGTATTATCTTGCTTTGTCAGTGTGACAGGGTGGCTTCTTGTCTTAAACTCTGTATACAGTACATCTCTGGGAAAGGCTAGGGAAAACTGGAACCAACTGTGCTCTTTGTTTCTGTTCTCATTCTGACCAGAGACATCTTTAGAGGATATAGTCTAATCGTGTGTGTGTGTGTGTGTGTGTGCGTGTGCACGCATACTCTTACTCTTTTCATCTAACTTTCTAACAACATGTACAGTGTTTCTAAGAAGGAGTTTGGTTATATGGGGAAGGTCTATGGCACAGAAGCTAGCAAAGATAAGAGATTTCACTTAAGATTAGGACTAGTATCTTTAAACAAAAAGTGGGAGTGGATTCGGAGGCATCCTCTGATGGTTTCTTTATTCTTTTTAAAGGATGGTTTATTCTTGCCGGAGAAATCTTAAAAAAAGTTCTAGAGGTTTAGATCTGTATTTTATTTATAGTTAATATCTACAGTTTTACTCCGAGATACTCTGGTTTAGAGTTTGGAAGGAGGAGGATTTGCGATAAAAAATGTACAGAAGTGAAAGACTATAAAGAACACTCATGACAAAGGCACAAGCATTTGCATTTCATGTTTGTAAATGACTCATAAAGTAATGAAATCCTTTATGGTATTTCCCCACATGAAACTGAAGTCAAAAGCTTTTAATCAGGTCTTCCTCAAATGCATCCTCCAATAATTTTGTAAAGAATTTTTGGTTTTCCCTAGAAGAGAGATGGGAGTATCTATTTGGATTAACTGTAATGGGAGGGAAAAATTAGTTAATTCTCTCTATAGTGGGTGAAAATTGGAGGTTGCTCTAAGGACAAATGCACAGGAATGACATGCCAGGACTGCTTGCACAGAAACTCATGTGCTTAGGTTCAGTGTTTGGCCTCAGGCCAAAGGCTGCAACTAACAGGAAAGTGTCAGCATCTCAATATAATTGCATGTCCTGGAGCCTATTATTGCACTAATAAAAATGCTTTTCAATAAATCTGAGAAAGGAAGTGGGGGGAAAAAAACACCAGAAAGAAAGGAATTGCCTGAAATATTTTATTATATTTAATAAAACTCTCATTAATGGAAAGAGTAGCTTTCTGCTAAATAAATGTACTTTAATTTTATTTTCTGATTAATTTGATTTGGGGGAAAATGCAAGTACTTTTTTTTTTTCCCCCAGCATACTTTCTTAAGAGAAGAGTAAAAGGCAAGTAGGCATCCCTGTAGGCGAATATTTTCTCAAGGAGAGGAAAGAGGAAGGGGGACCAAGACACTAGAAGCCTAGAGTTTAGCTAGTAATTATGTCACTGATGTACTGAGTGACCTTGGGCAAATGATTTAACCTCTCCATCCCCATACATAAAATGTAAATGTTTCAAGCTTACAAAAGTCTTTGAAATAGTAAGGATATCAAAGGTACTTGATGTGTGTGCTGTTACTTCTAATGGGTGCAATAGAGAGCGTATATGATCACTAATAATATGATCACTAATAATGAGTTCACATGGTACTCACCTGCGTGTTCTTATAGGCACTAGCCCTAGTAATGTTAGTATAGGAATGTAACCTATAAAGATTTTTCTATTCTGCTTCCTATAAAACAAAGAAGCACAAATAAGAGGAATAATGATAACCAAATTGTGTAGCTCATTTGCCATGGCTGATGTTCACAGAAATAAAGGGAAGGAAAAGGAAAAGAAATTCTTTTGCATCGAGTTTCTACCAAGAGTCAGATGTTTACATATGTTACCTTTTCTCTTTGTGTTTAGCAAAATTTCTGGCACATAGTAGGTATTTGACGAGTATTTATTGGGTGAATGAATGCTTCTTGTTTCTCTTTTAGTTTTCAAAATAACCTTATAAGGCAAATCTTGTCTCCCTGTTATAGAAGAGAATGAGATTAAAACTAAAAATTTGATTAAGAGTGCATGGCAACAAATGGTAGAGCCAGAATTTGACCCCTGACTTGTCTGACTCCCAGAGGAATGTTCTTAGCAACAAGACTTTGGAGGTATATTTTTTTTTTAATTTTTTTTTTTTTATTTATTTGACAGAGAGAAATCACAAGTAGACGGAGAGGCAGGCAGAGAGAGAGAGGGAGGCAGGCTCCCTGCTGAGCAGAGAGCCCGATGCGGGACTCGATCCCAGGACCCTGAGAGCATGACCTGAGCCGAAGGCAGCGGCTTAACCCACTGAGCCACCCAGGTGTCCCAGTGGTATTTTGATTAATAGAGGTTAGCAGTCTGAAGTTTGATAGTTATTATGATGACTTTATTGAGTGCAAAAGATGTTGACGTGATGAGATCACCTATTCATTATGGACTTAACGGGATTTGGTTAGTGCTTTCCAAGTGAGAACTATATCTGAATGGAAGTGTGAGGGAAAGGGAGGGCAAGGGAGGTGCTGACTGCTTCTGCCTGGCAAAGAAGCTGGCATGGCCTGTGTGGGATCTTGTGGTCAAAGCTGACCTGCAAGAACACTTCTCACACAGTCATGGATGTGAGGAGCTATGAGTGGAAGATGTAAGTCATGAGGGTGAGGAGGGCTCAGGTACTACTTTGAGCTGGGAAGCAGGGGGGATCAAAGGAAAGAACAGCAGGTGAGTGGGTCCTAGCGTGAAACTGCTGCTCATGCTTGAGCTCTCCTGTTCCAGCTACTTTGGTAAATGGCTGGGGGAAAGACATGTTTTGACCACCATAGGTCAAAAGCTGTCTTTGCCTTGTGTGCTAGTTGTGACTCACTGCCTCTCTGTTCCCAATCTACCCTTCTTTGCCCTTGCTTTGTGCTACTGGAGCTAGAACCTGCAGACATTTTTTGTTAGCCAGCTGGCACAGTGTTAACTTTGCTGATAGAAAGAACTAGAAGGACACTGCAGGCAGAAAGGGTTTCTCTTCATCTTTTCAGTGTATTTGTTTGTCTTTGCTCCCTGTAGCGAACATTTTTCTATTAGTTTAACTAATGCCCAGGGGTTGTTTCTCAGAGATTGTCACCAATACTCCCAAGGGTAGCTTTCTGGCTAGTTTCTCCAGCAGCAATGATGGCTTCCTGAAGGATCTCACCAGAGTCTGGGGGGGGGGGGCAGCTTCCCAGAGAGCCTTCCTGGCGTTCTAGGGGATGGTTTTCTCTTTGGCACCCCAACAGGCAGTTTGCTGCAGGCCAGCCCTGACCAGTGGCGGTCAAGCTAACTCCTCAGCTTTCCAAGGGCCACAGCCACACCTTCCCTAATGAGGTTCAACTCTCAGCCTTGGGGAGAGCTCTCTTCCAGATTCATTCTTTCTCTGAATACTTCATCTTCGCCCTAGAAGTAGGGGCTGCTTCCTTCATCTGCTCTTCATCTTCGCCCTAGAAGTAGGGGCTGCTTCCTTCATCTGCTCTTCTCATGTTCTTTACTATTCTTTTACTTCTCTGTAGTTATTCCTCTGGTATAAGTTAATATATATATTTTTAATAGTACATTGTCCCTGCTTAAATTTCTGGTTTGGTTTCTGATTCCCTGCTGGTCCTTGATCAGTACGCCAACTTCCCCTCAAAAGCAGAGCTTGAGGCAGAAGCCTATGTGAGAATGTAGTCTTAAGGAGCTGGAGACAAGGACAAGGGAGTGAAACAGGAAGAAGGAAGAGGCAATACAACAATGCGTTATCAAGTTGTTCATGCCAATGGGCAGCCGGTTTTTCAATCCCATGGAACTTTCTGAGAAACCGTGTGAAGTATATCTCAGAACTGATGGTGGAAAGAACTGAGAAAGTATTTATCCTTTGGCTCCCCTGTCCCGTTGTTCAGAGTGAAGACCTGCCAGACTGTATCAGCTTGAAAGTGGTTGAAGCCTGCAGGGAGCCGGTTGCCTCAGCAGGAGGTAAAGCCAACAGAATGTGTAAGCTGATACATAACCGATGTTTGGTATGATTACCAAAATAAGAAATGAATATTTAAAAATCTTTTCTCAAATATTTTACAAAAACTTGGCTAAATTTACACAGTGAGAAGATCAGGTTAGTAACTGAAAAATATATGAACTGCAACTTGGTTCCTTCATTTAGGGTGTCTAGATCCAGTTAGGGCAAGAGTAGGTAGAAGATCAGCCCTGCATAGATACGCACTGAGCAGGACAATGTGCAGTTGATGTTAAATTATGGTACTATAGGAATTTACTGGGAGACATTGCATCTTACTGGAGCAAGAGGCCAACCAGTCCAAGAAATGACATTATCTCTGCCAAAGCTAAGAGGTCATAGATAACTATGGCAAGGAAGAGGAGACCTTGTCAGGAATTCAGGAAATAACAAGAGAGAGGTCAACTTGCTAATAGTTAAGGCAGCAACTAAAAGCAAAAGCTAAAAACCAAGTGTCTCAGGATTTTGTTATTTCTAGGGCTGTGGATGTGATTAGAGAGAGAAAACTGTGAATCCAGGAAACTTCTGATACCAAAAGGAGAAAGTCTTGGAGAAATAGTAATACCCTCCATTCTGCTGTCCTCTTTTTTTTTTTTTTTTAAAGATTTTTATTTATTTATTTAACAGACAGAGATCACAAGTAGGCAGAGAGGCAGGCAGAGAGAGAGGGGGAAGCACACTCCCTGCCAAGCAGAGTGGGGCTCGATCCCAGGACCCTGGGATCATGACCTGAGTCGAAGGCGGGGGCTTAACCCACTGAGCCACCCAGGTGCCCCTCTGCTGTCCTCTTTGATAGACATCTCCTGATTTCCTTCCATCCACTTTCCATCTTGACTCAGTGGGGGATGGGAGAAGTCTGTGTCTTCCTTCCTCTTCTACCAGGCCACTTCCTGACCTCAGGCTGGAACTCTCTCGCATCCTCATTATCTGAGGCCCATAGTATTTGTTTCTGGCTAGTTTCCACTTACCATTTCCATTTTCTAATCTGTGAGCAAAAATTACAGAGCTTGACATTTATTTTGCAAATATTTATACTTTTTAACTTGGAAATCCTCAAACATATTTTCGAACTTTAATTTCAGAATTTTTTTTTTTAAAGATTTAGCATTTTTTAATTCAGGAAGCTAGCAATTTATGCGAATCATGCAGAAAGGATATACAGTTGTCTGCAAAATGATTGATTCTCCAAGTAATATAAAGGTTAGGGGTGGAAGGAAATCAGAAACAAATTTTGAAGGCGGCCATGAGAGCCAACATCGACTGAGAAGTCTGGCTTTGTGTAAAAGCTTTCATTTTCCTGGTTAGAAATGCGACCAGAAAGACATTATCTTAGATTTGTAGCTGAAGAAACTGACTGTGGAGGCGCATGACTAATGTGCTGTAGGTCAGATAGACCAGCCTTTCCTGGACTTCTATGTCCACAGTCATTTCTTCCTTTTCTGAAATCCTCTTGCACATTTTATAGATAGTGTGATTTGGGCCCTTCTACTATCCAGACCTACACTGTCAAAATATTTTTAAGCTCAGCCTCTTCAGTTAGATTAGAGACAAGGAATATTTCCTTAATATTACTAGTGTCTAGTGATGCTAAAAGGATGAGGAGCTCCATGTGGTTCAGGGAGAAGACATTAGAGTTGGTGGATTGATGCCAATTCTGTCACTTACCAGCTGGTGACCATAGGAAAGTCACTTAAACTTCCTGTGTCTCAGATTAATTATTTTATGAAATGGGCATAATACAACCTATCTGCCAGGATTTTTAGGATGATTAAACTAGGTTCTGTAGCTAAACAGTTCCTAAAGTGTGTTCTTTGGAATACTGATTGTAAAAGGTACTCCTCCGGGGGAAAACTCCTTGCTTAAATTAATTTGTGAAATGTAGTGTACCTCTTAAACTTTTTGAGTCACTATGCAAACCATATTCAGGAATCTGGAAAGTTCAGCAAGAGAGAAGGCTGTTTACCTTTTTTAAGTGTTATGTTTTCATTTAAGTGTTTCTCATAGATGTCTGACCAACCATTCTTTCAGTTAACATATATTGGATAGGTAGAAGGTGTGCTGAGAAACATAAATAACATTTGGAGCTTGTATTATGGTATTCAGATTTTAGGATTTGATTCTTAGATTGAAGGATTATAGGATCTGAAGGCAGTTTATCCAAAAATGTTATTAAGTTAAAAAAAAAAAAAAAGGAAAGTGTAGAAGATCAGAAGATGTTCCCATTTGGGTTTAAAAAAAGATATGTATTGCTATATGGTATTAAAATTTTGTGAAGGATGCAATAAACTATTAGTACTAGTTTCGTCTGTGATGGGGTCTGTGGTACAAGGGAGTCACATATATATTTATATTTACCTTTTTCCTGTTTCTTACTATAAGCAAGAATTACTTGCCTAAAAAAATAGAGGACAAACCAAGAATGCACCTTCATTTTTAATGAGTTTTAATAGATTAACACTTTAAGAAAGCTTTCTTTGCATTATTTGTGAATCATTAATCATTATTTTTTTAATCGTTACTTTTGTAAGAAGGAATTTTATGATCAGCAGGCCAGTTTCTACATTTGTTATATGAGCTTACCAGTATGGTTATTTAAGTGTACAACAGTTTTTTTGCCTTATTATGTGCAAGCTTCAGCAAAGATGCTGTTCTCCCAGCTAGGAATTCTACTTCTAGGTTTCTTACAGCATGGAAACCAATGCTAGAGATTTTTAGTAATATCAGTCTGTAGATTTATATTTCCAGTTGATTCTTTAATCCAGAATCAACTTACTAAATGGTGCTATCATTGAAAGCACCAAATAATTTGGGAAGAATTTAGTAGTTGTATAAGACTTTGTATTTGCTGGCTTACGAAGTTGGAACTGCATTTAGGCCAATACTCATTCAGAAAGGTCATACTGTTTGACATCTTACAGGTTCAAATCCAAAAAGTACAAAGTGTTATAAAGTACATCCTAGACATCAATTTCTTACAAGGCAGATGAGGTGGATTTGAATATGCAGTGATCGATAATATAAACAGGAAAGAAAGAAAAAGCTTCTTTTCCTATTCACAACATAAGGAAGGTAATTTGCAGTGTATTTCCAGTACA
Organism: Mustela putorius furo; assembly: GCF_011764305.1. Lineage (NCBI taxonomy): Eukaryota > Metazoa > Chordata > Mammalia > Carnivora > Mustelidae > Mustela > Mustela putorius. Next base: position 13,438,514 of record NW_025422471.1, read on the forward strand.
TGAGGTACTTAAAGCACATTTGGCAACACTTAGCAGTAAGTGGCAAATCATTGTTATGTCTCTCAGTACCCTACACACCCTCATCCATCCGGTGTTGGGGCATTAGAACAGTTCTGTGGCTACAACTGGTCTGTAGGTCTTGCCAGACTTTCGATTTTTGAATTTTGCCTTAAATCAACTGGTCTGTTTTTTTTGTTTTTTTTTTTTTTAAACTTGTTCTTTAGGCGTAGATGGAAGCTACTGGTTTCATCCCTAGTAGGAGATAAAAGAAACAGAGATGGTCTCTTGTTTTACCACTATCTGTCCATTCTTCCTCCTCCCAAAGCCCTGGGCTGCTTGCTCTCAGTGGGCTCCACCCTCCGTTCTCTAGCTAGAAAAGTCACCATTTCCTTGTGGACTGGAATTTCCTGTTTGATATCCATCTAAAAATAAAGTCAGAGGGAAAGAAAGGAGAGGAAGTTAAGAAAGGTCAAAAGGAATGATGCGGGGGGGGGGGGGGGGGGAGTTTCTTGTTTTCAGAAGTGGCAGATTAGCATTTAAACCAATGAAGGAGAAAGCAGAATAGCAATTTCTTCAGGTACCTTTTCAGTCTTCTTTCTTCTTCCTTTCCCAATGCCCATAATTTGAGAATCAATAAGCAACAAAGTATGTTTTGTACCAACCCCAAACCATCACTACCCAAGGGCAATGTGTTAAAAGCGTGAGTGAGGATATCAGTGATCAGCTAGGGAAAGTTTGTAGTGTTCGGTACAATCTGCTTTTTATTCCCCACAGTTGTGAACATCTGTTGAACAATTACATGTCTCTACCAACATTAGGATGAATCTTGATTGGTATTTTAACATTTTAGAAAATTATAAAGCAGAGATGTGATAAAGATAACCTTTGTTGATTTGTTTTGCCATGTGTTAGGCACAATCTGGAATACTTTACGTATAACAACTCATTTAATCATGGCAACCCAATGAGGTAGGTGCTATGAATATTATTTCCAACTTAGATAAGAAAAATGAGGCATAGACAGGATAAATATATTCCCCGCAGTCTCATAGCTAAGTGAATAATCTGGATTGGGTCTCAGGCACTCTAGTTCTGCAGCTAGTCCCCTTAACCACTGTATAGTACAACACAATCTCCTGATAGATATAGAGCATTATGGATGTGAGGAAATATGATTCTAAATAGCATAGTATCACTTGATGGTTTTATATATTGTATCACAGAACCTTAGAAAATGGGGAATTTTGGGGCGCCTGGGTGGCTCAGTGGGTTAAGCCGCTGCCTTCAGCTCAGGTTATGCTCTCAGGGTCCTGGGATCGAGTCCCGCATCGGGCTCTCTGCTCAGCAGGGAGCCTGCTTCCCTCTCTCTCTCTGCCTACCTCTCCATCTACTTGTGATTTCTCTCTATCAAATAAATACATAAAATCTTTAAAAAAAAAAAAAGAAAGAAAATGGAGAATTTAGCACAACAGTGGTAGGTGAGAACTAATACTAATTGAATTTGCAAAACACCAGGCCATTTGCATCCATGAAGAGGTAGAGACAATATCTGGATGCTTCAGTTGGCTTGGGGGTCAGGAAAATTTGACTGTACAGGGCTAGAGAGTAAATATTTTAGGTTTTATGAGCCCTATATGCCAGTTTCTTTCTCTTCCTTCTCCTCACTGTCTTCTTCCTCTTCTTCTTTTTCTTCTTCCTCCTTCTCTTTCCTCTTCCTCCTCTTCTTCTTCCCCCTTCCTATGCCTTTTTATTTATTTTTTATCTTTCTCAGCATTTATTAGGTATTTATAATTCATTTCTTTAAAATTTTTATTTTATTTAAGTTCAATTTAATTAACATAGAGTGTATTATTAATTTCAAAGATCGTTCCTACACCTTTTTAAAATGCAAAAATCATTCTGAGTTTGGAGCAATACCAACCAGGTTTGGTTCTAGGTCATGGTTTCCCACCCATGGGAAATGGGTGATGAATTTCCACCCTGGGAAATGAAGGTGAATTTGCTTAATTATGTTTTGAAAGGGCAGTCCATCAGAGGTCTGGCTCCACTCCACTCAGACTCACTGAGACTCTCTTTGTGTTGGATCAGTTCTCTGGCTTTTTCCTTCATCATTGTAAGGTGGTAGCAAGATGGTAGCACGGAACAGTTGCCTTTCCATGCTTCCTTATTTGTGTTCAAGGGATGGTGTCGCAAGGTAGATAAAGCCTCTGCTGATGAATTCAAAGCAGAGATCCTGAGCATCACTCTAATTGGACAGTCTTGCATTATCCACAATCTAGACTGGTTTTTGAAACCAGGAATTTATGGCATTTATTGGCTTAGACATGGGTTGCATGAACTCTCAAAGAATGTGTGGCAAGAGAGATGGAGTTACCTGTAAGTCCAACTCATTAGTCTGGAGTGGGTCTTGAGATTTTGCATTTTGAATGAGCTCCCAGGTGATACTGACAGTTTCTGGTCCATGGGCCACACTTTGAGTAGCAAGATTTATCTAAATCTAACCAACATAACTATTAAATAATGAGAGACTGATGGGATAAATGTGGAGTTAATCACAATGCCTAGAATTGTTTACAAGTATATTTTTGGTAACTGTTGAAAGTAATGTATGTACAATATATGGACTAGAATCAGGACATGAATAATAGTTATTGCCAAAGTTTTATAGTAAGAGAAGATTTTTTCATAATAGAGAGAGAAAAATTCAGAACTACCAGGCCATTTCTGGAGGGAGGCATGAGAAGGTAGAGATAGAGGGGTGAGAGAAGCCAGGAAGAGAGAGAGAAATAGTTGAGCAATGTTATATGATCATGATTTTACTTTAAAAATTTGTGAAAACTGAAAGAAGGAGACTGATTTTTCTGTGGAATGAGGCAGAGGTAAAATTTAAGGAAGCCAAAGCCTCAGAATCAAAGGACACTGATCTGTATAATTGCCTCATGGATTATCGGAAGTCTTGGAGGTGCCAGTTTGAAGGACTGGGGATTCTCACGGCCCAGTGAAAGCCACCCAGTTTTTTTTTTTTTTTTAATTTTAATTTTTATTTATTTATTTATTTATTATTTTTTAATTTTTATTTTATTTTATTTATTTATTTGACAGAGATCGCAAGTAGGCAGAGAGGCAGGCAGAGAGAGAGAGAGAGAGAAGCAGGCTCCCTGCTGAGCAGAGAGCCCAATGCGGGACTCATCCCAGGACCCTGAGATCATGACCTGAGCCGAAGGCAGCGGCTTAACCCACTGAGCCACCCAGGTGCCCAAGCCACCCAGTTTTTAACATCCCAATTATATGCAGTATTTTATTAATTACTCCAGCAACTTTGTGAATTGGGTATTATTATTCTTGGTTTTAAAATGAGGAAACTGAAGCTCTAAGATACTAAAGAACCTGCCCAGTGTTTCACATAAAGTAGAACAGAAATTTGTGTCCCAACTGGACTAACTGTAAGATCCATGATTATTTGATTATGCTAGTCATTTTCAGAAAAAGAAAGAAAGAAAGAAAAAGAATAAGAAAAAGAACAAACCCTCCCCCATAAAGCCTCTTAAAAATGAAATGTGAGGGGCACCTGAGTGGCTCAATGGGTTAAGCCTCTGCCTTCATCTCAGGTCATGATCTCAGGGTCTTGGGATCAAGCCCCACATTGGGCTCTCTGTTCAGCAGGGAGCCTGCTTCCCCCTCTCTCTCTGCCTACTGCTCTGCCTACATGTGATTTCTCTCTCTGTCAAATAAATAAAAAAAAATCTTAAAAAAAAAGGAAATGCAAGTGGGTCCAGTGGTGGCTTAAGAATTTCTATGCAGAAGGATTTGACGGTATGTTATGGCTGTGTGTATGTAAGCTATGCTTACACAGGCTAGGATGCTATTTTTACTTAGGTAGTATGTTTATTGGAGATGGTTCCTTGGGAGTCAGTTAAATACCCTACAACCCATTTTTCAAGGTGTCCCCATGTGGGACCTGAGTACATGATAGAGACAAAATTGAGCTTCTTGCTTACGGCCTCTCAAGCATCTCTAAGGAACCTTAAAGTGAAAACCACTGAGGTATGTACTTCCTATTACTCCTAATTCTGTAAGTAGAACTGAAACCCAGAGATCTAAAGTAAATTGTCCAGGGTAACATAGGAAGTTAGCTGCTGAATGACTCTGAGGATTATTAAACCCAGGTGCTTAGAGATCGATTTCTTCAAATTGTATTTAAAGTACAATAAAAATTAAGATGATTGCCTAAAGTGTTAGAGTATTTTGAGGCTTGTGGAAAGTAGAATATTTTAAGATTTTTTTTTTTTTTTTTAAAGATTTTATTTATTTATTTGACAGAGGGAGATCACAAGTAGGCAGAGAGGCAGGCAGAGAGAGAGAGGAGGAAGCAGGCTCCCTGCTGAGCAGAGAGCCCGATGCGGGACTCGATCCCAGGACCCTGAGATCATGACCTGAGCCGAAGGCAGCGGCTTAACCCACTGAGCCACCCAGGCGCCCGAAAGTAGAATATTTTAGAATTAAGATTTGCTTTCTTTATAGAAGCAGTATCAGGTAAGGCATAATAAGATGTACTTTCAGAGTTTCTCTTAGTGTAGTATAATAGAGTTTTATTATTTATTTTTGTTTTATAATATTTTTGTTTGTTATAATTTTGGAGGTTCAGTTAATGTTTTACCAGAACAATGTTTCTTTTCTTTTAAATACTTGATTTTGTGTAAGTAGCCATATTCTTAGTTACTACTACTACATACAGAGGGCAAAATTTTGCCAGCAGAATGTGTATCTGAAATTAAATTAAAATCAATGACAGGTTAAAAGGAATTCACTTTACATAAGAACGTTTTTTTTTTTCTTTTAAAGCATTACTTAAATTAAGTGACACATGTGTCTATGTTATTTTGATTTTATAACTGTCAATTATATTGCTGTTAATTGCCAGTAGGGCCTTGTTATAAAAGTGTCTTTAAAAAAAATATTGAAGAATAAATTCATCTGAATTCAGTATTGACTCTGCCTTCTATTAGGCTTTTGGCCAAAATGTGACTCAGTAGGGTGAGTACAGTAGCTGAAGCTCACCCTTGGAAATCCTTTGGAGTAAAATGGTAACCACAAGGGCAAAGGGGCATGCCTTGACAACAGTGCCTTTCATTGGTGCAGACGGTCAACTAAAGGACAACGCACAATGTTTCAGGCTCGATCTATCATTCCAATGGCTCAGCTATTTGGCAGGAAGCATCATATACATAAAAACTCATGAGACTAAAATAAAAAAAATATTCATGTTACCCTAAATCTCAGTTTCCTGGGTAGGAAAATAAAAAAAAAGACTAAAGACTGATTACAAGGAGAGGGAGAGAGAGAAGAGTGGAGGAAGGAGAGGAGGCTGGAGGCTGTTACAGCTGGTTTGGACTTCTGTAAGGTTATGCTTGAGTATTGTTGCTCCTCATTTCTTCCCTACACTCATCACCAGAATAAGCACAGTTCCTGTGCTTTATGTCAAAAGTCATGTAAGTTCTCCTTTTATATTCACTTTGAAAAACATCCTTTTTTTTTCATTCTTGAATAGGGATTCTTATTTTTTTTTTAATTGGGAAAAAGCTAGTAATTCACTTTTTTCAGGTATATTAGCAGTTATAAAAAAGTGAGAGGACCACCTTGTCAGTAATAGGGTATTTATGTATAAAGCATAAACATTTTTTTACTTGGAAGTTTTCAGGTCCCAAACACTCATATGTACATTTGTGTAACTCCCTAGTGAGGAAGATAAAATGGTAAGTTGTCCAGATATGCTATGGATAGACAATTTAGAGATTATTCATATTTTTAAATCTCTCGATTTATAGTTTCAGGTCTTCCTACTTTCTGTAGAATCAAATATGGTTCATATGATATGAATCAAATACTGGTTTGCACAATGTGAAATAAAGAGCCATCACTTTAAAATACTTTTTCATAGGTCGAAGCCTGGTTGTGTTTTATCTCTACAGTTCCAAAGGCATATAGCCTTTCTTTTCATTTCATTTTATGCTGAAGGGAATCAGAATATGCCATCTCAAAATATGCCACTTTGAGCTGAAGACAATTAAGAAACAGCCAACACAAAAGGAACTCTCTTGCTTCCTCTTCCTAATTAAAAGTGGGCATACATTTCCTTTTGTGAAGGTATGCTTCCCTCCCCTCTCTTGCACCAGGAAGAGAACTACCCTTATCATCGGAGGCAGAAAGTTAGTACTGAGATGAGTCTTTATAAACAAACCTTACTCATATAACTTTTATCTTCTATTATTTTTCCCTCATATGTTTACCTTCCCACAATTTACCGTCCCTAGAAGCCCAAATCTTTCTCTTTGTCTTGCCATTTCTCCATAATTTATTACCCTTTGTTAAGATGGTATATAAGCGCCTAATTTTAACCACTCCTTTGAACTACTCATCACTGTGTTCACCTATGTGTATGCTCAGAATATGTGTAAATAAACTCTTTTTTCTCTTGTTACTGTGTCTTTTCTCACTTTAATTCACGGACCCTGGCACTAAAGCTAAGAGGGTAGAGGAAAAGTTTTTTTCCTTTCCTACAATGCCTATCTGGAAAACTCAGATTTCCATTTTATAAGAAATTTTATTACTTATACTGGATAATTTGATATGATCATCCTGGCCAGTGTAAACTCAAGTTGTGATAAATTGATGGCTAATTACACAGTTTTTAATTAAAAAACTAAAGTAAAAGCTTAGTTCAAACACCATATATAGGGAAATAATATTTTTTGCTATGTTAAACCATTTGCATACTCCCCACTTCACTGTCCCAGCTAGAAACCTGCCATCTTGACTACCCTTTTGAATAAGATAAATGAGAGCATTTACTGAAGAGATAGTGAGTTAGAATCTAACATGAAGAATGCTGTGTAGATTAGTAGGTTAAAGATCTGGGTTCTGGTTGATTCCTTCAGACAGATCCGGGGAACTGATGGATCCAGGGTAGTGTGTGGATCTGGAAGTCAGGGACAGGATTTGTATCCAAAAGTAGGGTGGTGGTGGTAGTAGCTCAAGTGTGAAGGAGAGAAGCAGTCCACAACCAGGGTACTATTCAGGAAAAAGAGATAGGAAGGGAAAGAGGGAGTAGATACAGAAATCCGGAGTTCTGAGAGTGCAGAATAGTTGAGCGGATAGGTGGGAGGAAGACTTGGACAATGCCAGAGAGAAAAAGTAGATCTGTGGCTTGGACAACTGTGTTAAGTTAATATAACGGGTTATAGGCAGGGACATATGCTGGTCCTGGTCTTATATCTGGTGTGATTTTGGCCACTTTACCCTTTTCATGGCCATTTATCATTTCAGTTCAGGCTTCCTCTCTTTAAAAAAACAGATTACTAAACCTCTTTGTAATTTTATTCAGCAATTCAAGTTGATTTTTGATAGAAGAAGTTCTCCTTTTTCTTTTTAAATTCAACTTGAATCACTAAGATATACTAGAAAGATAAAGGAAACTCTAAGCAGACAGAAATCTAGCAGGCAAAAGCAGGTCTAATGTTTTTTAAAGGAAGATTCATATCATTTTTTATTGCTCAGGGCAATTTTTCCCCAAGTGTGTCCAGAGGAATACTTGTATGCAATGAAAAGTACTTATATAGAGTTCTTTAGTCGGGACTACTCAGAACCATTTTTATTGTAAGATCATGCTTGGTATTGAATCAATTTATTTCTGGAAGTCCTTCCCATCTTGAAGTTTAATAGAGCTATTAGAATCATGTAAATTCAATCTGGGATCAAGAGAAAATAAATTATTTTCCAAATAATTTTTGTTCCCCCTTTTCCAATTTATTATTTCAACAGAAAGTATCACAAGGATAATTCCAAGCATTCAGTGGTAAATCACCTCGGCTTCTACTGAGGTCGTAGTGATCTCAGATCACTACGTGGAGGAGATATTATTCCATTCTGATTGGACATCTGTAGAACTCCAAAGGCTGTTGTAGCCAAAAAGCTCTTGGGAATTCTGACTCCTAGGGTTCCCAAGGTCCCACCACCTTGGACCAACATTTTTTCTTTTATTTTTGTTCAGTCACTGGAGCTATTGGAAATTAGCCCAACCGCAGTAAGGTTTTCTATTCTATTCTATTTCAGATTTCCTTTTCTATTCTACTTCAGAAAGGCTCTTTGATTTTCATCCTGATGGGTTTCATCTTGGGTTTTCTAACTAAGCGAGAGGCTGATACTAAAGCAGGAATGAAAAAGGAATCACTGTCCGTTCAAACTTGCACTGCTAGTTGACTGATAGATTGTCCACTACTTGGGGATTTCCTCCAGAAGGGCCAAGCCACTGTGAATTCCAAATACATTTTGCTCTGTGAAGTAACACTGTTAATAAGAACCTCATGAAAGGTTTGGTTTTTCTTCTTTGCCCCCTGAGAATAACAAAGTAACACTGACTGAATAAACTGGACATTTTTGTATTTAAAATATGATAAAATAAATTCCGTTTTATGCCCAATTTAGTGGAGGTCTAAATGTTGTTTATTGGTAAAAATTTAATCTACAAATTAGAGATATGTGTTTATTGACATGTCTAAGAAAATATAATCACATATTTCTTTTAAAAATTGCATTTATGAGTGGGAAAAAGGGGAAGCTTCCACTTTCTCTTATTCCTTTAAGAAGTAAAGAATACCTTTAAAACCCTCTAACAGCTTTTCTTTTATTAGTAGCTAAAAGAAATCTCAAAGAGAGGTGGATACTTTAAAAATAAAAGGAGCAACATGAAAAGGTGCTCATCTTTCTGAAACCTCTATTGTTCAGTAATGCCTAATGTTAGACATTAAAGGTTTACATGTTCATCATCATATTTTATTGAAGTTGGTAATAATTTACTTATTATCTGCAATGGGTTTCTGAAAAATATTTCTCTTTCCATTAAGGATTTCATTTTCAGCATTTACTTGTCAGTTAAATCCTCACATCATTAATGTAACTTCTCATCACAGGCAAAATTGAATATTCATGCCTAGCTCAAATCACTGTTATTTTGGCCTCTTACATTTTTTTTCCCCCCTGAAAGTGTAGATTGTTAACCCATCACTTTACAGCTAAGATTGTTCGATTTCCTGAGACTGCTTTGGTTTGTCAGTGTAACTTGAAGTTTACATTTGGTCATTTTTCCATGGACGATAATTTCTGCTTTTAACCTTGACCAGGTCCAAGCATGTCATTTAACCCCTTGCTCTTTGCTAGCTACTTTATTAACTTTTTGGTAATATTCTTTGTCCCAGAGCCATGCTGTTTCAACCCTTCATACAACGCCTTGCCTGCATGGCAAATACATCCTTTAATGATGATCATTCTCTTAAATGCCTGACCTTCACCCAAAGAATTAATTTCCTTGTCTGAAAGACATTTGAAGGGTATTTTTAGATGGTCAGACTTAGAAGAGATGATCTCTCAAACCCCTTAAAACCGTAAGATTCTAGAATTCTATCTGATTTATCTCACTTTTGGTGAATCAACATTAATGAGGCTAGCTTTCAAATACATTTTTTTGAAGTTAAGGACCATACTTTCCTTAATCTGTATTATAGCAGGATAGAGTTTATTCTCCCTGCCAATCCTCCCCTACCCCCACACATACAACACACCATACTGGTTCCTTGCACATAACCATCTACCTTCTAAGGCCAGGTTCTAATTGATCTAGGGTAACAGTAAGAGGACTTTTGTAATGCTCCACAGGGAAAAAATCGACAAAGACTCTTTTCACATAATAACTCGCAGGAATTGTGATATTCTGAGAGTAGATAACTTCGGCATTTTAAAATTCTGATTGTCTTGTAGCTACTTGATTCTAAATTGTAATCACTGAAAGACGCTTTTCCTCATCTCCTTCAGAAGGAAAAGAAAACAAAAACAAAAACACCTAACCCTGAAGAACAGATCAACAAAACTTTCTTAAATTGAATGAAACATGGCAACTAGTCCAAAGTTGAATAGGAGATACGAGGGTAGGCTGAGGGGTAGCGTGGTTTTTGGTGGGAAGCAAATGGATTTTAATGAGCTATAAGACCTGTCATGAAGGAGACAGGGAAGAGGTATGGGGGATATAAGAAAGCAGAGAGGGTGCAAGGTTGCTGTACCTGTTTAGGAGGGACTGTGGCCAGAATAAGATGACGATAATGTAGAAGCATCTAGAATGGATGCTATATGGAATACAGTATATGACTTAAGCCTGAATATGCTTAGGCATCTTATGCTTGTCATTGCTTACTTAACAATAAGATATTATTTTGGTAATGAATTGTACAGTTCTGGGCTTTCTATAAGGGCATTATAAGAGGGTTACATTGTTAATATGCAACTAATATTCATTTAGGAAGTGTTTATGCTAAAATATGTATGACGGCAATGATGAATGTCAGGCTTCAGAATGTAAGCTCCTAGAAAGTAAGTATATTTCTGGGGAACACGCTGTTTGTGAGGCTCAGTTAATCCAATTCTCCTTTTGCATTACTCCCTTGATGGCACACATATTGTTTCGGGTCATGCTTAGCCATTTAATAGTTGACTTACTATCAGAGAGTTATTTGGGAAAGCCACAGGGCAAGAGAGAGCCTAATTAATATTAAACCTCAACAATAATTTGGGCTTGTTTTCGTAAGTTGCCTGGTAAAGGAACATGCCAGCCCTGGGTTATCGGTATGAATTAATGGTGACTTCTTGTGCTGCTGGCCAGAATCATTATACACTGTTTAGCATACAAATTATTATGGATAATATTTTTGATATAGTAGAACTTGACTCATTCATTTCACTAATCTGCAGATCCAATAATTCTCAGACCAACCTCAGCCATCTCTCTTTACTCTCCGTGGAGTTTATTAATGGCAAGAGCTGTCATGAAATCTCATATTACAAAGAATTCATTACTTCTACAAAAGATGCTGGAGTACATTTATTGGTCTATTACCAAATAATCTAATAAAAAATTAAATTGCAAGTCTATTTATCAGGTAGAAAGAGCAGTACTCTTTTTTGTGATATGACATCATAGCAGTTCATCCCATCCATATGCATAGAAAGTACTTACACTGGTTAGTTTGCCCTGATCTTTAATAAGTTTCTTCATTAGTATGACAATAAAACTTTAGAAGAATAGTTCAGCGGTAGAAGAATTCGGCTACGTCTGGAATATTCAGCAAAAGTAGGAAGAATGGTAAGTGTCTCGATAGGTGATCAAATACAAGATTATTACTTATGTGTCTAATTTTTTTATGATCCCCACCCTCCATAACAATCCAGTCCAATCCAATTTCTTAGCAAATTTACAGTTCATATAACAGAACAGACTGAAAGAGAGTCTGTAAATGGCAAACTGTAATAAATTTTCCATACAAATGATGGGTTAACTATCTGGGGGAAAAAAAAAAGCAACAGGCCAGAGTAACAGTGATTTGAGCTAGGCATGAATATTCAATTCTGCCTGTGATGAGAAGTTACATTAGTGATGTGAGGATTTAACTGACAAGCAAATGCTGAAAATGAAATCCTTAATGGAAAGAGAAATATTTTTCAGAAACCCATTGCAGATAATAAGCAAATTATCACCAAATTCAATAACACATGATTACTGCATGCCAGCTAATTCATTATATGCTACTTGACCTTTGGTTGAACAACAGTATTTCTGTGCAACTCAATTCAGCAATTTACAGTTTGAGTGCCTACTATGTGTATCCTATGTATAGCTATCTTGGTTAAGATTGAGAATAAATTCAGTTCCTTTCTAAAGCCCTTCATTTTATTTTAATCAATTGAGGGAAGTGCTAAATAAATGCAGTAATATCACATGCATTCAGCAAATATTTATGAAATGCCTGCTGAATTTGCCCTCCTTATAACTGTGTAACAAGATGTTAAATGGGAAAATTCAACTTGGATACCAAGTATGATAATATTATAAGCCAGGGAGAGGTACCACGTGATTATGCATATTTTCAATGCAAATGATAGAAAACTGGTTTAGGATTCATGAGCCTTTGCTTATTTTGAGCATATGAAAAGGTGGAGAGCCGAAAATTCAAGATTATTTGATGAATGGGATTTCTTTGGAAAAAGCTGAGATATGATCCCTTCTTTCTCTTTTCCCTCTAAGCCCTGCAAGGAAGGGCAGGGAAGTACTTTATCCATTTTTCCTAAGTAAAAGGACATAGTAGACTAGCCTTACTTACATTTGAGAAAAAAATTTAAAACCCTTTGGCAGCTATATAAATGCCCTGTCTAGGGATCTTGACACAGTACTTCTCTTCCCCCCATCATAGGCAAAAGAACTTAAATTTTAAGAAACAGATGTGGAACTCTCAGTAGAGATGTTTCCTGGGGACTTTTTTTTGGTGATGGTGGTTGGGGGCTTTTAAATAGAAAGCTTGCCAAAGGAGAGCGCTCCATGCAAGTGGCTATGTAGAGTACATGGAATCTGCAGCTGGGGTGTGATGGGCAGCACCTGGCCAAAGAGGAGGTCCTTCCCATGACGAGGGATGGGCATTCCACGGAGCTTGGCTGGAGAGATTCTTGAGACCCTGAGAAAGGATCTATTAAGAGAAAGCGTCATCTTTAAATAGTCATCTGTTTAAAAAAGTATGATGCCATTTTACCCTTCTTTCTTTGAATTCCTTCAACCACAGAGGGGCTAGAATCTTTGAGTATCCAGTTGGTGGATGTATTAAAAACTCCAAGATGGAGAAAAAAAAGAAAGGAAAGAAGGGAGGACAGAAGGCAGGAAGGCAGGAAGGCAGGCACAGGCAAAGAAAGGGAGGGAGGAAGAATGAAAAGAAAGGAAGTCAGCCGCTCTTCCTTTCCCAAGGTAGAGGTCTCTGCAGGGAAAATTAAAAATTAAATAATTTAATTGAGACAGATAGTATTTGTGATTTGGAGGACTTTTTTTTTTTTTAAAGATTTTATTTATTTAATTTGACAGACAGAGATCACAAGTAGGCAGACAGGCAGGCAGAGAGAGAGGAGGAAGCAGGCTCCCTGCTGAGCAGAGAGTCCGATGCGGGGCTCGATCCCAGGACCCTGAGATCATGACCTGAGCCGAAGGCAGTGGCTTAACCCACTGAGCCACCCAGGCGCCCTGGAGGACTTATTTTGCCAAAGATATGGAGTAGCTACTCTTTCCCATATTCCTCTCATTAAATAGAGCTAAAATCCCTGGACATTATATGTACAATAAACATTGACAGTGAACATTGAAAGAAGACAGGAAAGCTAGGGAATTTGGGACCCAAGGGACAACATGGTGGAGAGTTCCCTGGGTTTTATTTTTGCCTCATAGACCTCAGACTGGGTACTACAGAAGTCAGTAATCCAGAAATGTCTCAATGGGTGTGGAAACAAAAACAAAGCAAAAACATACACACAACAAATTCTTGCTCTTTCTCATCAAAGGACCAGTCTAGCAGAAAATTTTAAGACAATGAATTTTTTTACCTAGGCAAACATGGCAGAAAAAATTATTGCCCTTCCACCACTTGAAAAGATGAAGTAGAAAATCCCAAGGAATATTTAAAAACCTCCTAGAACTAGTAAATGTGTTCAGCAAGGTCACAGGATACAAAATCACAAAATCAACATAAAAAATAAATTATATTTCCATACAGTAGAAATGAACAAATGAAAACTGAAAATAAAAAACAGTATCATTTAAAATCCTTAAAAAAAAAATACATACTTAGTTGTAAAGGTAACAAAATATGTTTAGGACTTTAATAAACTGCAAAATACTGATGAAAGAAATCAAAGAAGATTAAATAAAGAAATGGATATGCTATGTTTCTGAACTGGAAACTTAAACATAGCAAAAGTGTCAATTCTTCTCAAATTTATACAGGTTGAATTCAGGTCCTATGAAAACCCCAGCAAGATTTTTTGTAGATATGGATAAGTTTTTTTTTTTTCTAAAATGTATATGAAAAAGCAAATGTACTATTATAGCTAAAACAACTTTGGAAAAGGTAGTATATATGAGAGGAATCATTTTAGTCAATATTAAGAATTAATATACAGCTACATTACTCAAGACTATATGCTGTAGGTCGGGGGATAAACTTCTGGACGAATAGAACAGAATGGAAAGCTCCAAAATAGCCCCACAAAAATCATAAGACTCAGTGATATTTGACAAAGGTATAGAAGATACTTAATGGAGGAAGTATCTGTCCTCCTTCCCTCTCTGTCTCTTTCTTTCTTGATTTTACTTATTTGTTTGACAGAAAAAGAGCACAAGTAGGAGGAGCAGGAGGCAGACGGAGAGGGAGAAGCAGTCTTTCCGCTAAGCAGGGAGCCCAGTGCAGGGCTTGATCCCAGGATCCTGAGACCATGACCCAAGCCAAAGGTGATGCTTAACTGACTGAGCCACCCAGGCTCCCCAAGGATAGTCTTTTCAGCAAATGATGCTATCCATAGACCAACTGGCTATCCATAGATAAAAACATGAACATTGACCTAAACCTTACTTGTACAAAAATTTAGTCAAAATGGGTCATAGAGTTAAATGTAACTTACAAAACTATAAAATGTTAGATGATAAAGTAGAAAAAAAGCTTAAGAGTTCCTAGATATGACACTACAAGTAAGATCCATAAAAGAAAAGAATAATAGCTTGTACTTCATCAAATTTAAAAATATTTTGTTTCGCGAAGGTCTCTGTTAAGAGGAAAGTATTTCCAAACCATATAGCTGAAGTTCATATCTGGAATATGTAAAGAACTTTCAAATCTCAATAGTAAAACAAAACAAAACCCCAAAACAGTTCAACCAGAAAATGGAAAAGACATGAACAGACATTTCATTGAAGTGGTAAGTGGATTGGTATTGAACATAACTGGACATTAAGGAAGTGCAAATTAAAACCATGATGGGATACTACCACTACCTATTAAAACAGCAAAAAGAAAACATGGTGACAACATGAAAAGCTGTCTGTGATCTCTCATACATTTCTGTTGGGATTGTAAAATTTGAGAGTTTTAAAAACAATAGACATGCATTTACTATATGATCCAGCAATCCCAGAGAAATGAAAACTTAACATCTACACAAAAACTTGTATGTGACCATTCCTAGCACCCTTATTTGTCATAGTCAAAAACTGGAAACAACCAAAATGGTTCTCAACTGAATGATTAAACAAACTGGTACATCCATACTAAGGACTATGACTCAGAAATAAAAAGGAATAAAGTATCAATACACACAATTCTTCAGTGGATCTCAAGGACATTATGCTGAGTGAAAAAAAAGAAGCCAATCTCAAGAGGTTACATTAAACATAATTCTTGAATTTACAAAATTATGGAGTTAGAAAGCAGATTGGTGGTTGCCAGGGGTTTGGAGGTGGTGGTTGAAGGAAATAGGGGTGATGTTTAACAGGCAGTTTGGGATCTTTGCGATAATAGAAGAATTGGAGATTGTGATTGCAGGGGAGGCTACACAAATCTACACATGTGATAAAAGGATGTAGAACTACACACACTTTGTACCAATGTCAGTTTCCTGGCTTTGATACCATACTATAGTATGTATAAAATGTAACCACGACTCAGGTCGTGATCCCAGAGTCCTGGGATTGAGCCCCGCATCAAGCTCTCTGCTCCGCAGGGAGCCTGCTTCTCCCTCTCCCACTCTCCCTGCTTGTGTTCCCTCTCTCTCTGTGTGTGTCTCTCTGTCAAATAAGAAATAAAGTCTTTAAAAACATAATAATAAACTGCTTTTGACCCTGTCATGTCTAGCCAGAAGTGTTTTAGTGGTTGTCCATTGTGGACAGGAAACTTAGAAGCCCCTTAACTTGCCAGCCAAGGTTCCCAATGATCTCCCCTCTGCCATGCTCTCTGCAGCCTGCCTCCTATTTGGTACACAGATTTGTATCTCTATGCTGTTATTCATGCTTCTACCTCTAGCGTGAATGTTGTCTTTGCCTGAAGTACTAATAGACACACATACACACCCTCTCATTATTTTCAGATTCAAGGATTCCACGAAACCCTCTATCACCCTCTTAGGCTAGATCAGGTTTCCACCTCTGTGCTCCCTAAATCGTTCTCTCATGTAGACTATGCCTATGGTGTAAGTGTAGTCTTACTCTATAGGCTGCGAAATGGATTAAATTCTCTCTAGGTCTTTCCAAATTTGTTTTTAAGGAACCCATAAGGTAGCTCGTGATCATCTGGTGTCTCTCATTCATCATTCGTTCAAATTCAAGAGACATTAGTTAATTGCTTCTGTGTCAGAAGTACATTAGGGACAGAGATGCAAAAGTAAGTGAGGCACAACTGTTGCCCTTGCTTACCTCGAAGTACACGACATGCATTTTATGTTTGTGGTCAAATGGGAAGAGGACAAGGCTCTCTTGAATAAATTAGCAACCTGACAATGGTGTGTTGGTATCCAGATGAGCTTGGGGGAAGTGCTTCATTGCTGAGGCTTGCTGTGGGAGGACCAGCGCTGGTGCGGAGGCTTCCTGTGGTCAGCATCTGCACACCACTTGCCTCTTTCAGGATGGATAGAGCCACAGACTGTTAGAGTCAGTTTATGCCTGTTAATTCACTCTGAGCATTTTAGCAGTGAGACTGGCTATACGGTGGGGCATTTGGAAACCAGATCTTTCTCAGTGGCATTATCCAACAAAAGAGCTTTCTGAAGAGTGAGAAGGATTTACAGCAGTGGTCAGTTGGTAAAGTCAGAACTTAAAATTTTTCTATCATCGAAGCATCACACTGACTGCTGGTTTTCTACCATCTTTTCCTCCTTCTCCCAATCTTGATTCTAAACATTACTCTATTTTTTATTGCTATTTTGGTTGTAAAGGATTAGAGAATGCTATAGTAAAATGTTGTAGGAATTATAGAAGACTGAAAATGCTTGGTGTAATGCCTGGTCCTTTGTAATATTAAACAATCTGTGTAGAGAAACAAAAAAGGGTGTCTTTGCAATTTTGTTAGATATCAAAAGAACTCTTAGAAGACAAATTGGAGGAGCAATGCAGCCTCTCTTTTTATAATATGACAAAGAGCTAATTCAGCTTCTTTAACAGAAACTCACATAAGCCCAACCCTTTCAAAAAGCCTTTATATTCAATGTAAAGGAAAAATGTGTCTTCAAATCCTTGGAGTTCAGCTTCCACTGGTTTCAATGGGAGCTGTACATTCAGAGCCAAGGGCTAATTTTGGTCTATGTGTTTCCCCAATAAGTCCTCTTGGGTGATCGTTTTAGTTTCAGCAAAGTGTTTCCTCTAGCTATAAGAGCCAGTGTTTAAAAGTTTAAAGTAATGCGAATAGGCCAAAATCTAAATCAATATTCTGTAGAACAAATAAAGAGAACAGAGATTTAGAAGGCAGCCACATGGTATGTGCTCCAATTCCCTGGTAGGCAGATCAAGGCGGTTTCAACAAGAACTTAAAAATAAAGAAGCCTAAAAAAACATGTTAACAAAACTGATCTCTCCCCCTCGCTGAGAAATGACTGGTTATGTTTTCAGATCAAGACACTGGGGTCCCAAAGGGAAGTACCATCGTGTCATGTCAAGTGAGTTCTAACACGCAAAGAGGATACAGATCAATAGTGGCTTATTTATCTTCCTCGATGCCGGTGATTTGAACGGAGTTTGTAAGGACTTTGTTTAGCTTTAAGGCATGCTACTTTGGTTCACATAGTAGCTTATGTGGAAATTACATGGTATGAACGCCACGTTTTCTCCTTTTCTCCACTGCCCATTCCTGCTTTCAGTGCCCCCTGACAAGTCCCCTGACTTAATAATTTTGTGGGGAGGATGACTTGCCCATTGATCTCTGGGGCCCTGAAGATTACTTATTATCTTTTACCTTTTGAGAACCTTGAGTAATGCTAGCTCAAAGCCAACGACTGGAAAGAAATACTGCAGTGAAAGAACATCCAAAAGCAAGTTCATCACAAACCATAGATCATAACATTTGACTTCCCTATAACAGTAATTTGAGATATCATGGTAGGAAAAACGGACCACTGGAATGCGTAGGACCTTCGATATGCTTTAGAAGAGGGTTCAGTATAAGATAATTTAATTGCTGAGATGCCAAATGCATTTTATTATGAGGAAAATTTACTTTTAAAGAATATTCCATAAATGTAGTAATAATAAAAATAAATGGAACTTGTAGAGTGACTTCTGTTCCAGAGCATATTTTTACATTTATGATCTTATGAACCTCTCATGCAGTTTTTTAAAAGGATTCCCCTGTATGATATGTTCCTAATAGGCAAATACAAAACTCCGAAGAAATAACTGTTTTAAAAAGTTGAAAAGGTGGGTGCCTGGGTGGCTCCATCAGTTAAACTTCTGCCTTCAGCTCAGGTCATGATCCCAGGGTCCTGAGATGGCACCCAAAGTGGGGCTCCCCGCTCAGCAAGGAGCCTTCTTCTCCCTCTCCTTCTTCCCCACCCCCCCACACTGTGCTCTCCCTCTAGCTTGTGTTCCCTCTCTCGAGTAAATAAATTATAAAAGTCTTTTTTTAAAAAGTGAAAAAGGAAATACTAGGGAGGTCTGAGTTACAAAGTACCACTCTTTTTTTTTTTTTTTAAGATTTTATTTATTTATTTATTTGACAGACAGAGATCACAAGTAGAAAGAGAGGGAGGCACAGAGAGAGAGAGGAGGAAGCAGGCTCCCTGCTGAGCAGAGAGCCCGATTCGGGGCTTGATCCCAGGACCCTGAGATCATGACCTGAGCTGAAGGCAGAGGCTTTAACCCACTGAGCCACCAAGGCACCCCACAAAGTACCACTCTTAATATGCAGCAATTATGTATCTGTTTTGCCACAATAAAAGAAATGAAAGGAAAGTATAGCAATGAGACTACAAGTTGTGGAAAATATACCACAGCAATATTTCAGGAGATGGATCCTCCTTAAATAAGGGTTACTGAGTCACTGAAAAGGTGTTATAGGTACCCCACATTCTGATTCCACTGCCTTTTCTATTTTCTTTTCCTGTGGAAGCTATGAGAGTTCCCTGAATTTCTTGGCTCTATTTTAAGATACTAATACTTTGGTCAATGAGCAAATGCTTGTGAAAGTGCTTAAACATGAGTTATTTTTTTATTCTAGATGTTATTTCATATGATTCTCAGAGTGTAATTCTAGCAATTTTGAATTTTTTTACTTTATTCCCCCTTTCACTCCTTGATTTGTATTTGGAATTACAGAGGCTATATATCCGAAAGTGTAAAAAGTTCCACCCTTATTCTGGAGGAGTTTGATGCCACATTGGGAAGAAGGAGGATATGCAGAGGAAAAATTAAGTTCCAAGGTAGAATATATCCGGAGGAGTAGAAACTTAATAGGGAAATCAGAGGAGTTTTTCATGTGCTGCTGGAGTAACTGTTGAGGTCTGTATAGAGGTTTCCAGAAGAAGCCTAGAGGGAATGGTGAAAGCATTGATGCAGGGGTCGGTGAGGGGGTAGAAGCAATAATGATAGAGCAAGGAGGCGACAAGCACCACCACTTAGGACATGACATGGAGGCGATGTTAATGAACATGTGCACAAGAGACAGAGGCTGATTAACTCGCAGGTTGGCTTGACAGGGGAGGAAGGTTTGTGTTAAAGGGCTAGTGAAAAACAGGACTGAAAAGATGACTGAAAAACAGCACACATTAAGCTATGGAGTTTGAAGAATCTTCAGCAAGATGAGCAACTAAGGTTTCTGAGAAGGGACATGGCTTGGTAAAAGCAGTATTTTAGACAAATCTGGCGGGAATGTTCAGAGATGGTAAGTCTGGTATTAATGGGAGCAGTTAGGAGGTGGCCCTACGAAGCCAGGCATTAAGTGTTGAAGGGCAAGAGTTATTCCAGCTCTGTTCAAAACCCACGTATTTCTGTGCTTTGGGAGCACAGAATTCCCTAATGTTCCCTAAGAGGACATCCATCTCAGCAGCTTTAAGCCAAATGGGATACTTAAAAATTTGCTGTAGGGATTATGAAAGTATCCACATTGGTAATTAAAGAAATGAAACTGTTTTGGACTCCAAATTAACTGAAATGTAGAATTGCAGACCAGGAGTAGCAGATGCTCAATTTATGTAATTCTGGAACGCTGTAAGGAAGAATCACTACCTTATCTAGGAGGGAAAGGGTTTTCATTTCAGGGTTTTGGAGACTGACCAGACTTGCCTTGGTTAGCTCTTCTTTATTTTCCCTTAGGCCTTGCCTGCTGCCCTTGTCCTAAATTCTTTCAGTGGACCACTTGACAATGAACTCTATGTCAGCCTTTCCTGAAAGAGCAGGCGGGCAGCCACTCAACGTATCCTAGCTTACAACTTGGTTAACTAGCAGCATGTGGCTCCTTGTTTACTTTTCTGGGGGCTGTTTTTTTTTTTTTCAAGAAATTTTTAGAGAACTGAAGAATTTAACAGGAGCTGTGACTTCCCTAAATATCGGTGAGGTCAGATTCTACTGAACTTCAGGATTAGTAGTGATCTGGGTGTAGTTTCCTTTTGGTGCTTGTTATACTCTCTGCAGCTCTATGTGGTCCTTATTGTTCCCGAATGTCTCTTTAAGTTAAGATGTCTAGGAGTTGGTTGAGTTGGCAGACTACGACATTACATGCTGTATTATTCATTGTTTGGTGACTAGACTTCATATCTGTGGTAAAAATAAACACGATGCCTCTCAGCTTATTTCAATCCATTCAGTACTCTTGAATGGCTTCCTGTAACTGTGTAGACTCCCTTTAAAGAATGCATGAAGAAGAGAGGTGGAGGAGGAAGAGGAGGAGGAGGTGGGAAAGCAGGGGGGAGGGAGGAAGGGAGGAGGACAGGGAGAGGGAAGGGGGAAGGAGCTCCATCTCAAACACCAACTGTATGACATCATTTTTAGAAGCAGGCTGAATGGCAACTTCAGTTTACAGAGAAGCGCAACAATCTCCTTTGTCGTACTCTCAACATGGAGTTCATTTTTCTTCAACCTCTATGGTTTTCCTTTCCATTCTTTAATATGGAAGTAGTCATTCTTATGTGTCAATATCTCAGGTAAAAAGCAGGTTGTAATTTTTCTCATTAAGATGGAAGAACCGATTTCTGGCCATGTTGGTTTCAACTTTACTTCAGAAACGTACCAGTAGGTGTTGCTATGCTAGCACTAATGCAGACTCTCAAAATTAACTGGTCACTCTGTGGTGAGTGGGTCCCCAAATAATTCTAATTTGTGTATTCTTTCTCAAAGATCAGAACACTGCTACCAAACACTGACACCAAATACTGAAGGCTTGACGGGATTGTTTTGACTGCAAAGTGAGTTTTTAAATGAAGAAGATCTTCTATTCTGTTGTGTCAATTCGTAAGCCTGGAAAATAATTTCATGGACTTTCCAATAGTTAAGGTATTTTGGCCTTTGGAGGAGTAAGCGATAACCAATTTGTGTTAACTGGAAAAAAAGAGATCATTTTTCTCCTTTGCTCTTCTTAATTTCTACACTTCATTCGTAATACATACTACCATCACCGCTGTGTCCCAAATGCACATAAAAAAGGGGTGGGGCGAAGTCTCTCCGCCTGGTATAGCTTCCAGGCATAGATAACCTTTGAAACATGCTCTGGCTTGTCAGACAAGTGAATTTACACAAGACCCACAGTTTAACTCTTCATAATATACCTCAACATCTCAAGTATGTTTATCCTGTAAAGTGTTTTCATATTCCTATGTGTAGGCAGAAACAAATGATTTCCTCGAGTTAACATCTATAACCCTGTTGCCCGTACTAATTATTAAGCAGAAACAACAGACGCCACTACTTCTGTTTTTGACTTAAGTTTGTTAAGCAAAAATTAAAAACTCGAAAGAGATTTTTTTGTTGTTGTTATTTCTATATTCAAAGATGAGGTTCTTAAATTTTTTAAAAAAAATTCTGTTAATTGACTCTTAGGCAATCAGCCAACCATTTCAGTATGTGTTTTGATGAAAAAGGAATATACAGTTCGTGTGTATTATACGGCTTCTACATTTGACGTTTCCTCAGTTGTACCAAGTGTGTGAAATTGAACAGTAAAAATCTGAACCTGTCAGGCTGCTTTTTTCTTTTTTAATTGCTAAACACATATACTAGAGATGAAAACTTGTGCTTTGATCTGAAAACACTGTTTAAAGAATGTGAATGTTGTATACACGCTGAAAAGTAAAGACATTGGTGAGGGAAGGAAAGAATAAAGCTTTAGAAGGAGACAAGATACAAAGAATTACTGGGGATATGAAGCTGTTATATTTCTGTTTTCATAGTTGCAACTATTCAATAATATGAGGCAATAACAGTTTATTGAGCCTTTAACAGGTAGGGCTGAATCACATGAGCCAAAGAGAACATGGATTTTTCTATAAATTGCTCAGTGCTCATTTTAAAGTAATCTTTAATAAAACAGTGAAGGGCTTCTGTTGTAGAAATCTCTTAGCACTTTCTAAACAGCAAAACAATAAAAACATTTTGAAGAGTAGGGTTCAGAGCAAAGTAAACAAATCTGAACATTTTTCCCCTGTATTTTTTATAATGAATTTCCATTGATTTTTTAGAGTCATATGCTTTGTGATGTGTGATCTTTTCCCCTGCCTCCTTCCTTCTCTCATTCCTTCCTTTCTCGCTCCCTTTTCCCCATCTTTCTCAGTGGTGTCATTTGGGGGCAATGCTACTATGTTAGATAGTTGAGTGAGATTATACAAGGTGAAGGAAAAACATTCCAAGTTTTTCTCCCTGTAGAGTTTCATTATTGAAATGTTCTGAAGTCATGGGTGGTGAATGTGAAAATGTAGAGATGCAGATTGGTTGGTAATCGACCCAGTGTTTGTAGGAACTGGAGATGTAGCGTTCTAATCATTCTCTGTACCATCCCATGGAAGCTGGGTTTAATTCAGCTAAATGGCCCATGATACAGACTTCACTCCCCTTCAATTTGGTTTCTCTCCTCTGGCGAATTCTTAATCAGAACTTCCTACTATTTAGTAACTAAATTAAAATCTGTGAATTGTAGGCAACTGCATATAATGCAATGATATATCCATAAGCATTGAAATTGCTTAGAACATTACATGTAATGAACATTCTAACATAATAATAACATAGTTAAGCTTTGGTATGGGGAAATAATCTGGTTAGATATGGCAATAAAGCATAAAGAAGCACTTGTCTTTATTTCTGAAGAAAATATTAAAAGGTGGATGGTTCTTATGAAGAAAGTACAGATTTAAAAGGAGGTAGGTATGAGATTTTCATACAAATAATAATTATCTTTATGAACTGATTGCTTAATATGTGACAGATATTTTGCTAAGCATTCGACTTACCACATTTCATTTATTCTTTGCAGCAATTTAATGAAGTATTACAAACTTTTTACATATCAGAAAACTGAGACTTAGAAATGTTAATTTGTCCAAGTTCCCACAGCTAACCAGTGTTGGAGCTTGGATTCAAATCCAGGTTTGCCTACCTGTAGAGTTTGGGCTTTTAACAGTATGTTATAGAAATATAATCAGAATATATTTATACATTTAGTTTTTATTATTTTTATTTATTTTGTATGGAGTGTTTGTCTTAAAATGTGATCAAATCAAAGAGATAATTGGAAGTGTGGCATATTTAACAAGTTTAAATCGGATTTCCTGCCCTGAAGGTATTTGTAATGGAGAGTCAAACACTAATCCATGAACCTGTGAAATAGTAAGTCAATAAATGTGAAACTCTAGAAGATTAGAGTCAATAGGGATAGTGGGGGAGAAGGCTACCTGAGGTGAGACTCCATACTGAATCCTATACAAATAGAGAGGTGTCTGAAAGTTACCAAGAGAGATTGGTAGAAGAACATGAAAACATTACTAAAAGTGAATGAGTTGCTATCAGGAACAAGTGAGGCCAATACACTAACTCATTTCTTAATTATGGTTGTACATTAGAATACTCTAGAGTGTTATTTAAAATTCAAACACCTAGGGCATCTGGGTGGCTCACTCTGTTAAGTCACTGACTCTTGATTTCAGGTCAGGTCAGATCCTGGGGTCCTGGGATTGAGCCTCACGTGCAGCCCTGCACCGGGGTGATCAGTGGGGTGTCTGCTTAAGGATTCTTAAGGATTCTCTCCTTCTCCCTCCTTTCTCTCTCTCTCTCTCAAATAAATAAATCTTTAAAAATAAAATTACATTCAGAGACCTAGGCCCTACCCTTGACCAGTTTAAAAAATCTTTGGTAGAGAGGTTTGGGGACTTGGGAATGGAATTTTTAAAAGCTTTCTGGGAATCCTAATGTCCAGCCTGTGCTGAGAGTCACTGATAATGCCATGTTGGTGTATTTGTATTGGGGTCAAGTAGGAAATTAAATTAATTGGGCACTCTGTAGCCAAAAAGATGGCAAGATTATGTGATTGGACTTGATGATATAGATACATGGGTATAACTGGAGATTTCTGGGCAAGAGGTCAATTCAGTGCAGTTCAACTAACAGGAACTGAAAACTTTTGTATAAGGAACTCTGGAGAACCATAATAAGATGAACAGAATATGCTCTCTGGTCTTTAAAGCTTTGTAAATGTAGTAGGAGGTATACTCGTAGCTGTATGAAAACATGCACATGTTAAGGACTATAGTGTGAATGCAGAAATGCTCTGAGATTACTTAGGAATACCCTATTGGAATACCCTATTTCTGGTTGGGAATATCTGAAAATTGCAAAGAGAAGATAACATTTGAATTTTAACCCAAAAGTAAAATGTTAAGTTTTGGAAGACACGAGGAGAAGGGCATTCTTAGGGTAGAAAGTCCTGGAGCTCAGAGGCCTGGAGTTGATGTGGATGAGGGCAGGATGGTAGAAGCAGAAAGGAGCCGGATGAGAAAAGGGGAGGAGGACACGAAGAGAAGGAAGGCCATGGGGCCAGAGTGCTGCAATGCCCAGCTGAAGGTTCAGGCATGCCCCTGACACGCCGCGTAATGGACTCCACATTTGCCCTCAAAAGACTGCCTGTGCTGCTCAGGATGGAGGTGAGATGTAGCTTAAGATCAGCTGGAGGAGGAAATCGTAAGAAAAAGAGGGGTCTGCCAGGGCAGGACATTAAATGTGCTGGAAGGAATGATGCTCACTCAACAGGCCACGCATTCTTCTGACGGTCAGCATGACTCTCGTCGTCCCCTTTTCTAGCTGCTGGTACCCTGCCAGGCTTTCAGTCTCGCCTTCTCCCTCGAGCTGTTCTTGAGTCATGTTAAGGAAGACTTAATTTGAAATTTCTCTTTATTCTAATCGCATGTTGTTTAAATGCGAGTTTCAGCATTTATTACGTTTTATTAATGTGTGACTATGTGTGTTTCTCCATTACACTGTGAGTTTCTTGAGGGAAAAAACACTTTACCGACATTTATTACAATGTGGACACAAGTGTACAAGATGGTAAGTAGCTTGTCTGGACCTTAGAGAATATACAAGTATAGAGTTTATAGTTCATAGTATAGCCTAAAAGCATATGGTCTATATAGTATATAGTTTTTAAAAACCCTAATATTTTAAAATAAGTTATTGAGCTCTTATACACTAAACTCATTATTCAAAATTAATCTTTTCTGTAAACCTGTTAGGTAGACATTGTCTTCATTTTTCTTTTTGTAGAAGGAAATCAAGGCTTAGAGAGGCCAAGCAACTTGCTCAGCATCATATTGCTGATGCTAGTTAGTTGCCTGACCTCATAGCCTCAACCAGAACGAGTCAGTATACCGTACAGCAGTGGTTCTTAGTTAGCAAGTATCAGAATCACCTGGAGGGCCCAGCTTCACTCAGTATTATGGGATGGGACCCAGCAGGTGACACTAATGCTATTAGTTGGGGCATCTTATTTTGAAAACCCATTACCCAGAAAGTCTGGTTTGAGATGTTGCTCAGAATTGATTTTTTTTTTTTTTTTGCAGTATTCCTAGATGGTACTAGTGAGAAACTGGTAGCGAGAACCACTGTTCTTGATCATGAAAAGCCCTGAATTCTAATTGGATTTTATTATGGCACCTGTTGACAAAAGAGAGTCATGCATGATGGTATTGCTTTCTGATTATGAGAGGAAAATGAATTCGCAGACGTACTCGACCAGAAGTATGAGACAGGGGGTTTGGGGTGGGGGAGACCCTGAAAGTGGAATCTTTCCCTCTTCTCTGTCATCTCGCACACTGGAGTCAATCAGATCTTCCCAAAACATTGCTTTCACCCAGCTGTTATTCAGACAGGTAAGTCTGAAAGCCCCCAACAAGCTACTGACCTCACCTTTCCTAGCAGGCTGTGTTTTGTGGCACAGTAGCACTTCAATTCTGATCACCAAGGCTTTTCACCAAACCTAAGATTAACACTGTGCTTTTGTGTCTTCAGTTTTCCTTGATGATTTTGATGGGCCTTCCCCACCTCATTCTGCCAAATCCTATTCACGTGAGCCCCTAATCTCGCTACTTAAAAAACAGCAAAACAAAGCAACAAAAAAGTACACTTAAATTGAACTGGTGGTAAAAAGCAAACAGCATGGACAGGCTGAAAAGGAAGACCTAACTCTCTCTTGCCCCCTCATCCCCTAGACTATATCCCAGAGGAAAGAATCTTTAACCCTTTTCACTATTTAATTCTTTATGTTGGTGTTTTGTGATGAGCAGTATTAGAAACTATTTACTTCCTGTCCTGAACATAGGATAAAGGTCTCTTAAAGTCCTCATTTCCCCTTCCTATACTCTTTATACAGTAATATGATATTTAGTCAAGTCAGTTTTCAGTGCTATGACTGTGATCTTGTTCTCTCCAGATTGAAGTAAATCGCTATTCTCTTTTTATTTTCTAAGTGTTTGTTTTTTCCTGAAGTTTTGATTGTTCCCTTTTTCCTTGCCATGATTTCTTTCTAATAACTTCTCACTTACATTTCATACCCTTTATTATATTGGTATTTTTTCAAGTTTTAAAAATACTTTTCTTTGTGTCCTCATGACTCTTTTTTTTTTGCCATGTGGGATGGTTATCACCAAAACTGCTATAAAGCAGTAATCTTGGAGCTTCCCTCAATACCTTCCAGGTATTGAATCAACTTATTTTTTTGGATTTACTTTTTCAGCTTATATCTTTTGGTTTACTCCTTCCTTCAGCTGGAGCACGTTCCCAAATAACTTCCCAAGAAAGGGCATGTAAGAGGAAAATTGAATGAGTTCTTACATGTCTGATAGTGTTCCTTATCCATAGATACTTGATTTATAGTTTGGCTAAATTCTTCAGAAATCAATGGGGAAAACTATATTCCTTCAGAAATTTGAAGACATTGTTCCATTTTCTCCCCCTAATGTTCAGTGTTGTTGAGAAGTAGCATTCTAAATTCCTTCATAAGAGAATTAGATATTTCTTCTCATAGGAAAATTTTAGAATCTCCTCTTTTTAAAGAAAGAGCTAGTGCAAACTAGGGGAGGGACAGAGGGTGAGGAGAGAGAGAGGGTGAGAAAGAATCTCAAGCAGACTCCCCACTGAGTATGGAGCCCAATGTGAGGCTCCATCCCACAACCATGAGATCATGACCTGAGACAGTTAAGAGTTGGACACTTAGCCAACTGAGCCAGCCAGGTGCCCTGGAGAACTCCTCTTTTTAAATAGTGTTCTGAAACATTGTTAGGACATCTGGTATGACAATTTCCATTTACTTATTAATATTTCTGTTCCTTTAGTAGAGTATTTGAAAGTAAAAACCAATCCCATAAGCTTTGGAAATTTTATTTTATACTTTTTTTTATATAATTTCCTTCTCTCCATATGTTCTGTTCTCTTTTTGTCACTTGTTGAATCTCTTAATTTACAACCTTTTATTTTACATAGTTTCCGTCAGACTTTCCATCTTTTTTTATGTTT
Source organism: Mustela putorius furo (assembly GCF_011764305.1). Taxonomy (NCBI): domain Eukaryota; kingdom Metazoa; phylum Chordata; class Mammalia; order Carnivora; family Mustelidae; genus Mustela; species Mustela putorius. The sequence continues at coordinate 13,466,391 of NW_025422471.1, forward strand.
TGCTTTATCTTTTCAGTCTATCTATATTTTATCTTTTAACCCATCATTTACATTTTACTTTCATTAGCACTTTTAAGTGTTCTTTCTTGTTCTCCGACTCTTGCTTTTTTTTTTTTTTAATAGCACCTTATTTATGAGTTATAGGCACAACATAATGTAAGGGGTGTAAAATTGTTTTCACTATTTATTTAGTGATATATTTGGGCTCATTTTTTACTCCTTTCTTACAACTTGAGCATTTTTTTTTTTAATCTGATGGTCTTGTTTATACTTAAAAGAAAGACCAAAAAAAAAAAAAATTGAGTGGGAATTCTGTGTTTTTGCATGCAGCTCATGGACTACAAGGGATTATTTTGAAGTTATTGTTTGGGGAGCTGACCGTTATGGCTAGAGAAGTGCTATGTGTCAGAATGTGGTGGTCTTTCTCCAGGCTCATTCAGTTTTTTCCAGAGGTGAAACATTCATTGTCCTTCTAGGGTATAGAGACCAGTCACTAGTATTTTCTATAGTACATGGCAAATGAGTCTGGAGTTTATGGGGACTAATCAACTTTTTTATTAACTATAACCTTCTGTGAAAGCTTTTTAATATGTGGTTTTGTTCACATCAGTTATTATCTCTCTCTCTCTTTAACCTCTTCCATAATTTTGTTGAAATCTATTGTCTGCCAGTGGATCCTCTACTGATTCTAGGCTGAAAGCCTGGGCTTTCAGGAATGGAGGATCTTCCCTGGACATGACCTCATCTTGGTTTGATCATTGTTCCTGAGTAAGTAGCATTTGCTATAGGTTCATAATTTTCTATTTTGTGGCTCTTATTTTAGTGAAGTCCTGGGAAGAACACAAGTGAGTTGTGTGTACAGTTCTGATTTTTAGCCCTAACTTAAGGTCCAATGGAGTACTAAGTTCTATAAAATTTTCCTTTCCTGACTTCTTTCTCTACTTTGATAGGTCTCTCCTCAAAATTCTGTTATAGTAAATCAATTTATTTATTTTACCATTTATAATACTTTTTTTTCTATATATGAATTCTGGATTTTAGACTTTATGTCTATACTTCTTTTTTTTGGTCTATACTTCTTTTGAACCCTCTGGCACCAATACATATATGCTGGACATGTAGTGAATGACTTGAAAATAATTGTACATTGGTAGAATCCAGAAACAGAAGGAAAACAAAGATACACCCATGACTGATAGTAGAAGCCTTGGTTATCTGGTAAAATACAGAAATATTGACAAAGGACGAAGTTGGGAAGGGAAGCCAGTGAATGTAGTAGACATTTGTCAGAACTTATTTCCAAAGATTCTTTGAATACCCTTTCTAGTTTGATGCTATAACTTACCTTATTAATCCCTCTCTAAAGCTGAGGGCAGTAATTCACTTTCACAACTTCTTACAGATACGATATAGTCATGTAATTGAGGTATCTTTAATCAGACAGTCATCAGTGAGACTTCAGTTCAGAAGTGAGCAGGGGAAAAAGTAGGCACAATGAGTAAGTAATTTCAGGTGAAGATGGTGGCAGAGACATCTGCCTTCCAGAGCAGCAGTAGAATGATTTCTGGTATCCTGTCCTGGGTGCCCTAGGCTGTAGGTGTGGGCTTTCCTGGGTGGCCCTTCAGTTCGGCTAGGATATGCTCCTAAGTAGTCTCCAAACCTGATCTTTAGGTGATCTTGGACACTCTATGTACATTCTTTAAGAATCCCTCTGTATTTGCTTGCATCTAAGAACTCTAAATGATATATCAAACAAGAAATATGTGTGTGTGAAATAAAGTATAAAAGAAGACAAAAATAGATCTCAGTTTTGTTTTTTTATGTATACATGTAATATAATTGAAGAAAAACTGGTTTCTGACAAAAAGTAGAACCCAAAGTAAGAAGACAATAAGTTAATATCAACTATAGTCAAGGAAAGGAAAGGAAAGGAAACTTGTTTCCCATTATATAATAATACAAAAATGGAGGGAATAAGGAGTACTCTAATTGGTTCTGCAGTAAAATGCTTTTATAAATATATTCATCGAAGTCTAAATATTTGTGAACTCTTTGGGGATTGAGCATATTACCTCCCACTAATTCTTGTCAGGTTAATGTTGGTAGTAAATTATGTAATTGCTTATTGACATTCCTTCATTTGTTCTCCCAACTACTTGGCCCTGCATGGAATAAACCATGCTCCGAGAAAAAACAAATGCTTGCTCTCCAGTAACCATGAGTGAGTTGCTTGAATTAAAGCAGCCAAGGAAATAATTTGCTTCAAATGAAGTTTCCATTCCTATTTTTGTATGGGAAGTCTTGGCTAACATATGAAGAGAGAGGGAAAGATAAGGAAGTTTGTGTACATGTCAGTAGGGGAATATATCAGATAGAATGTGGGCATAGGCGTATGTGTAAGAAAACTGAATTTAGGTTAGTTTTGAACATGTTGGGATATCAAGGGAAGCATGGTAATGAGATATAATTGGGAATATTTAAATGAAATTTGGGTAAAAATTTATGCCTAGAGACTGATGAGAACCATTCATAAGGGGGTAATGATTGAAGCTGGAGAGCTGATGCTATTTCCAAAGGAAGACAGTAGAGAGACACAACAGAGGACCTACTACTGAGCATGGGAGGAAACCCCTATTAAGGGCTATTGGAAGAGGAAGAATAGCCAAGGAAGATAATGGAATAGTCAGAGCTGAAGTATGAGAAGCAGAAGAGTGTTTCCATCCTAATGCAGGCAAATCCAGGGAGATTCTTTAAAACAGCCCAGTGCTACAAAATGGTGAGATCTTAAAAAAATTTTCCTTTTTATCCCAATCCCTTTATTTCATGATACAGAGGAGAAGCTCAACAAATGTTTGTTGCATGTACAAATTTGGACAGAGAAAGGAATATATAAAATAAAATAATCTGAGGGGCAGAAGAATCCAATAAAAAGATTTTATAAATTGAAATAGATCTTTATGTGACTAAAGATACAGGGAATGAGCAGTAGAAAGAGAAGAATTAAAAATATTGCAAAGAAAGTATTAAATGAGGGAAATGCATGTATCAAAAGTCTTTTTATCTAGAAAATTATTAAAATAGAATTTATAGATATATCTCTTTAGATATAATGCTTGAAAAAGAATTGAGATCTGATCTATTTCAAGTCACAGTGCAGTATGAACCTTAGACCATAGGATTTTGAAACTCCAACAACACTCATCCATCTAATTTTACAGAAAAGATCCCATGAATTATGTTTGATCTTAAAGATTGGTTTAGGTTCAAGGATTACCAAGGATTAGCCTAAAATCACTTTTTCTCTGATTTACGAATGAACTGAACAATTTAAGATACACACCAAGTCAAAGGCACAATGAGAAGGTGCAGCTTCTTGATGCATTCATTTTATCAGCTGAGGTGCAGGCTAACCTGCTATGACAAAGTGTACCTGATCCATGAATCCAGCAAAGCTGGAGGATATATAGTTGACTTACTTGTAGAATTTCTACACACCAACAAGGAAGCAGCAGAAAGAGAAATCAAGGAATTGATCCCATTCGCAACTGAACCCAAAACCATGTTACCTAGGAATAAACCTAATGAAAGAGGTAAAAGATCTGTACTCTGAAAACTACAGAACACTTATGAAAGAAATTGAATATGATACAAAGAAATGGAAAAACATCCCATGCTCATGGATTGGCAAAACAAATATTGTTAAAATGTCTACATACCCAAAGAAATCTATACATTCATGCAATCCCTATCAAAATACCGGAAAAATGAAAGTGGACCACTTTCTTACACCGTACACAAAAATAAACTCAAAATGGGTGAAAGATCTAAATATGAGATAGGAAACCATTAAAATCCTAGAGGAGAACACAGGCAGCTCCCTATTTTATAGCAGCTATAGCAACTTCTTGCTGGACATGTCTCTGGAGGCAAGGGAAACAAAAGCAAAAATGAACTATTGGGACTTCATCAAGATATAAATCTGCACAGTGAAGGAAACAGTCAACAAAACTAAAAGACAACCTTTGCAGTGGGAGAAGGTATTAGTCAATGACATATCTGATAAAGGATTAGTATCCAAAATATATAAAGAACTTATCAAACTCAACACCCAAAAACCAAATAATCCAGTTTAAAAAGGGGCAGAAGACATGAATAAACATATTTCCAAAGAGGGTACAGATGGCTAACAGACACATGAAAAGATGCTCAACATCACTCATCATAAGGGAAATGCAAATCAAAACCTCACACCTGTCTGAATGGCTGAAATTAACAACATAGGAAACAACAGATGGTGAGGATGCCCAGAAAAGGGAACATTCTTACACTGTTAGTGGGAATACAAACTGGTGCAGCCACTCTGGAAAGCAGTCAAGAAGTTAAAAATGGACCTACCCTATGATCCAGCAATTGCACTACTAGGTATTTCCCAAAAGATACAAAAATATTGCCCTAAAGGAATACATGAACTGGGACGTTAATAGCAGCATTATCAACAGTAGCCGAATTATGGAAAGAGCCCAAATGTCCATCAACTGATGAATGGATAAAGAAGAATATTACTCAGACATCAAAAAGAATGACATTTGCCATTTGCAACCATGTGGGTGGAGCTTGATTGTATTCTACTAAGCGAAATAAGTCAGAGAAAGACAAACACCATCCGCTTTCACTCATATGTGGAATTTAGGAAATGAAATATGTGGGGACACCTGGGTGGCTCAGTCAGTCTGATTTGATTTCGGCTCAGGTCCTGATCTCAGGGTCCTGGGATCAAGCCCTGAGTTGTGGGCAGGGGGGGGGTCCCTGCTCAGTAGAGGGTCTGATTGTCCCCCTCTCTCTCGGCCCCTACCCCTGCTCCCACTCTCTCTCTCTTCAAATAAATAATCCTTTTAAAAAATGAAACAGATGAACATAGAGGGGGGAAAAAAGAGAGGGAACCAGGGTTCTTAGTGAGGAAGTGGGTGGGAGGATGGGCTAAATTTGTCATGGGTATTGTAATGAGCACAGGGTGTTAGATGTAAGTAATGAATCACTAAATTCCACTCCTGAAACTAAGATGACACTGTATGTTAACCACCGGAATTTAAAAACTTGAAACTACAAAGGGGCGCCTGGGTGGCTCAGTGGGTTAAAGCCTCTGCCTTCGGCTCAGGTCATGATCCCAGGGTCCTGGGATCGAGCCCCGCATCGGGCTCTCTGCTCGGCGGGGAGCTTGCTTCCCTTCTTCTCTCTCTCTGTCTGCCTCTCTGCCTACTTGTGATCTCTTGTCTGTCAAATAAATAAATAAAATCTTTAAGGAAATAAAAAGAAAAACTTGAAACTGCAAAAATCAATCAAGAAATAAAAGATGTGTGTGGGTTCAAAAAAAACAAACAAACCTCAAAGTGTATCTGCTCTATAGTCTTAAGAGTGAGAGCGGTTCATTTTTCTCTCATGGAGAAGTGTATAGGTGATGACTAGTGTGGGGCTGTCAGAACAGCTCCATCACCCACCATGGCTCTAGTCATCACCACTCCACAGCCAATGACAGGGGGACAGAGAATTCAAGGTAAACAGTCTGTATGAATGAAAGTGACTCAGAAGTTGTAGTCATCCCTTCCATTGGTGTCCTATAGGCCCATATTTAGTCATATGACCACACTTAGCTGCAAGAGAGGTTGGGAAAAATAGTTCATAGCTGGGCACCCATTATTGTCACTGCATCTTAAATTCTTTAGAGTCTAGGATAAATGTTCTTCCTCCTAGCATGAGGTAGGTGTTTCAGTTGGGAGAACTGAGGCAATGAAACAGACAAGCAAAATGAATACTTAATGAAACATCACAACATATTGAATAAATATGAGAGAGATTAAATACAAGTTTACAGAGGCATCTATTTAAAACGACAATTCTATTTGGGTGCCTGTGTGAGTTCCTACCACGTGGCATTTTCAGCCAGTGTGTGTCTATTGTCTCTGGGCAATTAAAATTATTCAGCATCAAAATCTTAGCTCTGGGACCAGAAAAAAGAATCTAAGAGGCATCCACTGATAGTCTGATTCGAAACAACTGCCTTTCCCTTTGCTCTATTCATACATATTTCAGTCCGCATTAATGTAAAGTACCTCGTGGGCTCTCTTCTACATGAAATCCTTGTTCTCAGCTTGGCAGCAGTCCTGGCACTAGGTTCTAAATGGTCATTCTGGGATGGTAAATCAGCAGCCCTCAGCTGATGGGTCTCACAATGAGGAGATTGCTGGAGGCAGGTGGTGTTGTGAGGCGTAATTCTGTTGGCATTAAGTGACAATTCATATTTGCTACAGGAGCAGTAAATTGCACTGTTTTAAAACAGGAAGTCTGAGTTAAAAGCTGTGTAAAACCATTATACTGTAGCCAGCACTCCAGGCTTTTCTAATTAGGTCATTTGGAAAAAGATGACCTTTTAGTTTCTGTGCCTCTTTGCTGGGGACACATGTTTCTAATTATCATTTGTATTTTACTCCGCCAAAGCTGTTGACAAGTTGAGCTTTTTTTGTGTGTGTGCATGCCTGTGTGTGTGTGTGTGTGTGTGTGTGTGTGTGTGTAGGCGCATGCACACGGGTACTTACTCTATGAGTTAATAACATTTCTGTGTTCTAGCACTGGGCAAATAGAAGAAGATGGAAACAATACGTGCAGTAATTCTAATGTCAGAGCAACTAAAAATCATATGGATTTGTGTGAAGAACACACTAAAGGAAGTTTCTGATGTTCCTAGTATTTTAGGACAACTTGACTAGAATTTTGTCTAAACTCACTGTATTGATGTTTCCTCTCTTTGGGCTGGCAGGTGTGAACACACCGTGTAAGATACAAGGAAGAAATGAACTTAGGTCCACACTGTTACCCGAAACATAACTGCTAGTCGTGCTTCAAATTCTATCCAGCACTCAAACCAAAGATCTCATGATGGTCTCTTATGGCTCACTTGTCCTTCTGCATGCTGTTCTTGGAATATTTACAAATGCAGACACATACTATCTCTGACTATCCCCTCTTTGACAAGAAGTTCTGAAGAAAGGGACAACATGATTATCTGTGGTTTAAAAATATATTTCATGGTTTAGGAGATAACAGAAGAAGCCAGGCATTCTCTAATGCTGGCTGTTCCACTGATTTCCTTTTCTTTTGTGGGGAAAGTTTCTCAGTGTTGTATTGGGTTCTCCATCTGAAATCATAGAATTGTAAAATCACAGAGCTGGCAAACCTTTGAGAAGTCTTCCAGGTCACAGTCTGCCTTGAGGCCTTTCTGAACTTACTTTCTCCTGGAATATAATGGTCTTCTATTTGCTTAGCAATCTCTCACCAGAGAGCCTTGACAAGGAAGGATGGTACTATCTAAATGTTTAATATACAAATTACTCTGGCAGTTTGAGGAAAATGTATGGAAGATGATTTGAAGTTTATTATGAAATTGCTAATAATTTATTCAACTCAATTTTCTCTTAGAAGTCCTATAGTGGATAATGATGGGTCTCTAATGGAGTGCTTCCAAGTCTGGAAAGGGAGCTGGCAGTCACTGTATGATAGAGGTTGGTGACCTGCTAAGGATACTGAGCCAGAGTTCTGAGCAGCACAGCCTGGGTCCGTCCCAGGTAACAGCATCATATTGGGGAAGGATTTCTTGGTTTGGGCACTCTGAAGTCTGCTAGTTTTCTCCTACTGCTCTGGTGATCCTAGAGGATATGGCTTTTATTTCTTTCAACTCTTGAATAGAAACTCTTGAATAGAAACTACTACTGAGTTGTTTATCAGTGATTAAAACATCAGTGCAAGTGGCTGAAAGGAGGGCATTTGAACAGATGATGGGGCTGAAAGTTGGTGTCCGAAGACCCAGTCAAATAGCTGGTGATTTATGAGATGACCATGAGAATGTACCTAGCGGACCTCCCAGTGAGGTGGCTATAATTGACCAAAGTTCCCCAGCTGGAGCACTCTGAAATCTTTTGCCACATTCACATCGAGGCCACACTTTGTAGCCAGTAACTGAACTGGGCAGGCATACTAGGGCAGACTCATTTCTGGGAGACACATGACTCTTCTGGCAGCCACCTTTGGCTCATCGATTTACCCACCACCACCAGAACTTCCCTTAGGCTGTTGGGTGAGTGCTTTCCCTCTTCGGCTCCTCAGGGAATGGCTTACACATGGTTATCCCACTTTTCCATTTTCCTCTCTCTCTCTCCTTACTTTTACCTACATCGCCCTAATGAAATTCTGGGCATGGTAATCTTTATGCCCTACACACAACAAACACTAGGCTGTGGTACTTTACAGCACTTCTTTTGAAGGCTTGGGGGTACTATCAGAGAACACTAAGATGAGAAATGAAGACTTATCACCGGTTCAGATCTCACCTGTTCCAGATGCCATCTGGCAGGCTCAGGAAGCATCATTTTCACTGACTCTGCTTACCCCTCTGCCTGTGATGACATTACTCAGGGTCGTGTTATCTCCCTTAAAAGGGAGTTCTCTCAAATCAGTTTTTCCTGGAAATCTGGGACATTTGTTCTTGCCTCCTCCTTCGTTTCTCATCCTAGCCAAAGAATTTAAAATGAAGTTAACAACATCCTGGTTTCCACAGAGATGCTGTTCATAAAAGCTATCATTCAAACTTAGTCTAAAATTCCCTCTTTCAGAATAAGACTTTGGTTTTTCTTGTGCATTAAACAAAGGCAATTAAGGCGATTTCCTAAAATCGAAGACTGCTTTGACCCCTAGATCAGTGTTTCTCAAACTTGGCACTATTGACATGATGGACGTAATACTTCCTTTCTGCGGGAGTCTGCCCTGTGCGTCATAAGGTGTTTTGCATCACTGCCCCAGTCATGACAACCCAAAATGTCTCCAGACGTTGCTGAATGTGTCCTGGGGAGCAGAATCACCCCTGCTTGAGAACTGCTGCCCTAGAACAACAGGAGCAAACTGAAAGCAACTTTCAAAACAGCATTTTTGCTTCTGTATGGATGACCACCTGTGCTGCACATTGTCTATAATGTTAACCCAAAAAAGTAAAGTATAAGAAAGAGAGTGTGTGTGTGTGTGTGTGTGTGTGTGCGTGCACATACATGCATATTTGTGCACATACATGCAGTAGCTTAAGTCTGTGATGCTGGGAAAAGTGAACTGATTTGCCATTTTACAATGTTATTGACTAATGCAGGAAAAAAAAAAAAAACACACCAAAAATTCTCCACTACTAAACCCACCACACAGCAGAATATCACAATGGGAATAGAACTACATGGTATTTTTCCAAGGCAATAGAAATCTACTTCCAGCTTTATATTTATTTACCATGAAACACTTGCTAAAAAAACATGACTTTTTGAGATCATATATCTGCCGTGTCAAGGATGCTCTGTTGCCATCCCTGTGACACATAATTATTTCTGGAAGTAGATTATACCTGGAGGAATGAGGGCAGAGTCCTCAGCTGGCAGTGGTTGGGCATTGATTTTCTCTGGTGATGACACATCATCACCGTCTGCTGCTTTGTAACCCCCACCCCCCCACCCCCGCCAATGCTTCATTGGGTAAATAGTCCATTTGCCAGAGTGGCTTACTGGGGTCATCCAAGTTTTGGCCTTTATTTTAGTGTGACTCCAAAGGGCAAACCATTGGGGGGTGGCTATTGTGATGGGTGGGTAGAAGTAAAGCTCTGTTCTCCCTCCTTGACACATTGTACATGAGATATAAAATATTTCTGAAAGTGGATGAACTAAGAATTGGGCAAGATATAAAGATCTTATTTGCCATGTAGGCTTTTCCTGATGTATTTCATTTTTTGGTTTACTCCTCTCCATGACCTTTTGATCAAATCAAAGAACCAGGCTATGCACAATGAAGCAGTTACATGATGATGCTATATTTTAATAGTTCATTATATTTAATGACCCCAAAGCATAGGCAATTGACTAGATTATAAAGATCAAAAACCACAAGCTGGGGGGTTGCCTGGGAGCTTCGGTTAGTTGAACATCTGACTCTTGGTTTTAGCTTAGCTCATGATCTCAGGGTCCTGGGATCCAGCGCCTTGTTTGGCTCTATGCTCAGTCTGCTTAAGATTCTCCCTTTCCCTTTGCCATCCTGCATTCACATGAGGACACTTTCTCTCTCTCTCCCTCTGTCTTTCAAATGAATAAATAAATCTTTAAAAAAATAAAGGTCAGAAGCTGGAAAATTTTGGAGGCATATGGTAGGCGAAAGGCAACTCTATTTTTTAAATCTTTCCACCTAGGTAAAGCGAGGAGTGGCTATTTAATAGTGGGTCATCTCAGGGCCATTCCACAGGTATCTTATGACCACCAGCCTCTGGAATCACCTGCAAGTGAACAGGAAGACAAAATGCCTAGTTTTTGCATAAGAATCTCTTTCCTCCCTTGTATTGTTGAGAACACTAGGAGAATCATTATCTTAAACACCCAAGGTGTGGCAAAATAATACTGAATTGGAATCAGCCTACTAGGACTCCATTGGGTGGCTGGGAACTTTGGAGGAGTCACAAGAATCTCTGCATCTCAGTTTCCTCTTCTGTTCCCTGAAGCCGCTCCTTTCAAAGGTCCCTTTTCTGCTCTAATTCCTTGTGTCACCCTCTAAACTTATGCTTCCAAAATTCTTTAATGTTTTCTAATTCATCTTAAAAATTTATGAGACTTTTGCACTTGTCTGTGTATGTTTGTCTTAATATAAAAATAACAAGTTATTTCTTTTTCCACAAGAGACCTGCTTTATTTTTTTCCAGCTTTATTGGGATATACTTGACATGTAACATTGTATAAGTTTTAGGTGTACAGTGTGTTGATTTGATACATTTTTACATTGCAAAATGATTACTACCCTACCATTAGTTTAACACCTCCATCACCACACATAATTACTTTTATTATTATTATTTTTTTTTTTTTGGTAGTGAGAACATTTAAGATCTTACTCTCTTAGGAGCTTTCAAGTATAAAAATAACGTTTAAAATTAATGAGTCCAGTGGATGCTATGACAAGATGAGCCTCTTTTATTTGGAGGCTTCTGCAAACCCCTGGTATGTAATACTGTAACTTACTTCAATTTGGGGAGGCAGGCGAATAACCGTTTTAGCTCATCCCTGCTCTTATCAATCAGAATAGGGTAGGTTATAATCTCAAGATTTCAGTGGCTTGAAATAGTAAAGTTTTCTCTTTTTTCCTCATAGCAAATAGTCTCCGTTGGTCGGCGGGGAAGTTCAGCTCATTCTCACTTAGGGCCCAGGCAGAGGGAGGCTCCTTCTCTGCACTTTATGCTCCATGTCAGGCAAGGCAGGGCAGTGGAGATGTGGTGAATTGTTCACTGGCTCTTATATCACTTACATTTCATTGACTGAAACAAGTTACAAGACCATGCGTAGCTGTAAAGAAGGAGGAATGCCATTCTACAAAGTTCCAGAAGGCAGAGAGCCAGAATGAGTTGGCAAACAGGACTAATGCTTACCACATCAGCTAAAATGAAGAATGGGACAGAAAGAGGTGTCTAAGAGAGCCAGCAGTGGTTTTGGACATGTTACCAGAAGATTACCAGCTCTCTAGGAGTCTCTTTACACATGAACTCACACAATGAACTCATGATTAATTTTTATTTCCCTTTACTATTTACACGTTTGCTTCACAGTATCTTCAAAGAATATAAGAGATTTTGAAGACTACAGTCACATTCTAATCCTGCTTCCCTGAGATTACTTCTAGAGACTACCTTGACTGGAGTTCTTGGATTTTTAGATCCCTCTGTCCTTGCTGGCAGTTTTCTGTATGACTAACTCCCACAGCTGGTTAAGTAAGCAGAGTCATTATCTCTGGATCCTGCTGGTTTACATTTCAAAGGGCCACCTTATCTCCAAGTTTTTAAAGGGTATCTCATTAGCAAAAGAAAAGGGCATCCTCCCTCTTTTGAGTACTGTTTTGTTCCCCACAGAAGGAGGGAAGACATTGAAGACGGTGGAGATGGACTCTAGACAGACTACCTAGGGTCCTTTTCAGTTGCCCTGGGTCTAGAAAGTGCCACACCAGGTTTGCACTTTTCTCCTTCCAGCCACGGACTGTCTGTTGACCATTAGGAAATATTTTCTGAGCATATTCTTTGTAACATGGTGCCAGGAAATATAGAAAATCTGAGGCAAACTGAACCACCTCTCTCGCTCTTGCTCTCTCTCTCTCTGAGGCTCCTGGGATATTAAAAAATAAAGTAAAGCCAAAAAAGGATCATAGAAACTGTGATGAATTTAAAGTTGTTGGATGGAGTGCTTCTTTTTTAAAACTCTTGCCAGTATGTCTATGAAAGTCTAGGTATAATCTCATTTGGAGATATCAAAAATCTAAATTTGAGTCTTGTTTTTGAATACGAGGCTTATGCCAAATGGTTCTCTTGGATTCTCCCAACCCCACTATCTCCATGATAGGTCCTGGTAGTAAGTGTAAGACATTTTGTCTGCCCTTGAGACACTCAAAATCAATTTAGGGAGTCGGTATTAAAAATATAATACAGACACTAATACAGGTGGGTATAGAATAAAGTGCTTAGCTGGCAGCAGATGCCATATGTATTTTTAAGAGTTTCGAGAACAGAGGGATCATCGTGGGCTAGAGTAGTGAGGAGTGTTGTCATGTAAGGCTTAGGATAAAAGGACAAGAGGATTTTAGGAAAAACAATAATGACAACAAGGTATTGACATCCTTCTATAAATCTATATTCCATTAAAACTGTCTCTGCTCTATCAGTTTCACTGTTGGTCCATTCTCAGCCAAAAACCCCCCAGAGCTGAGCCCTTCCGAAATCCTGTATGATTTAAGCCCTGTGTTTTCTCTGTCTTTGAAGTAAGTTAATATGTGAACCAACCACCACCAGGGATGCAGATCTGAGGGCAAACAAGAGACTTTGTTCACACTTCCCTTTGAGTCCAGGAGGGAGCTAATAACTTTCCTTCCTGGTTCGCCAAAACATGGCAGGGGATGAGCAGTATGGATGGCAGAGTCAACGCAGGCAAGCCTTCTGGAGGGATTTCTTAAGCTCTCCGCTCTTTGAAGCAATTCAGGATACCGCATGTGGAACTATCCTGAATGTAGTGAGAACAGACTCGCAAAACCTCCTTGCTCTAGTGGGGCTGTGAGCATCCCCTACGGCCTCCCTTTTGGACAGCAGGAGCCCAGGGAGCATGCTCCATGGAGTCACCAAGTCTGCAAGAGGTGGGACAACCCTTTCTACTCATTGAATCCTGCTCTCCTCTGTGGTGCTGACTGGAGGGGGGGAGGCTCATCAGACTGAACTCCCTTCCCTTCTAAGGAGGGATATTCCCTCCCCCCACAAAACCAAAGTTAGAGTTTTTGTTTGAAAATGAATTCCTAGACTCTGGTTTTAGTTAGAAATTTCCATAGGGAACAATAGAACTATAGTACATTTCTAATTTAAAACTTTGCATTGTTGATGAAGTCTTGAAAATAACAAGACCAGGCAACCCAAACATCTGTTACTTTCAATCTTTTCTCTCTCCACTTGCAGCAAGTTTGTGGCACAGTTTTGGAATGTGGGAACCGTCTCTGATCAGTATTTTGGGCAGGGGGGGGGTTGGAATGCACAAGAAAATATAGATAAGATTCTGTGCTCAAAATTTATAATGCATTGCAGATTGCACTGTGGGTTTCTGAAACAACAACAGAAAAATCGTGGTGGGTTTTAAAGCAGTTTGGAGAAATAGCACAGCTCTTTGATGTAGGGTATTTAAATTAAGGTTAGTCACAACATAAAGCTCAAATTTAAAATGTGTCTCCTTTCGATTACCACACATCAAACTACTTGTAATAGAGACAAAATTGCATTTCTCTAGGGGGAAATGCAATGCTATTTTGATGATCAAATGTACTGGGAACAAAGGTTCTTGTTAGCCCTACTGAGAATGGTATAGACAAGTTTCAGTCAACTTGGCTGTGGTCCAGTTGTGATGGCTGAACAGGGTGGTTTTTGGAATCGGCAGCCTCTGGTGGGGAAAGTGGGGCTGGGGTCTGGTAGAGGCAAAGCCAAACTCTCAGCACTCCGATTTGAGGCTTAGAATGCTCCAGCTCCCTGATCCCTGGCTTCTGAGTCAAGGAGAACGGGGCAGCTCACTGTGCAGAGGCTCAGGAGAGCCTGAGCCACACAGCTGACCTATGGTAAAGGATTCCTGTCCTTTGGTAATGGAACAAATCCCTATATGCCACATTATTATGATAATCGTGATGATGACCCCAGTGATTTTCTGGCAAAGGCTTTTTTAAAATGAATGTGACTTTGAGACGCTTACTATTTAACAAAAGTGCTATTACAGGGCAACCCACCAAGAAGTTATCATCTTGTGCAAAATATTAAAGGCCATTTTCTTCCGAAGGGCCTATGTCAGGCAGCCTGCAGCCTGGCAGAGATGAGGCAGTGCTGAGAGGAGCTTGTGTATGGGGATGAAGTTTTTCCCTCCACCCTCTGAGGTTCGATAGCAGGGTCTATGGAATAAATAAACACTGGGTAGATTAATAAGAGGAAAGTTTACTGTCTTTATTAATTTTTAACATTCCATACATAGGGATGTCACAGGGAAAAATAGATACCCTCCCCCAAATGGCGAAATTTGAGAGCTTATGTACTGTCTTAACAGAGGAAGGGGAGTAGGATTGCAGGCCCCTTAACAAAGATGAATGGGCCCTTAGAATAGACAGGAGGCATGACAGTTTGTGACAAAGCTTGTCAGGGGGTGGTGTCAACTTCTAGTTTCTTCTGTGACCAGAATCAATCTTCCCTGGTTGATTAAACTCCCAGGGAGTGGATTTATAACAACTGGGTTCCTTTTGGAGGATCTGTCTTTAGGCAATAAAGGGAAGTTCAGAGAAAGCCTCTCTGCATTTGCTGTTTTCGAGTGTCTTCAGTTCACAATAAATCAGTATACCGAAGTGGTGTATTTTACGGATGGATGGTGTGTCCTGACCCATCCTTCCTTCAGTGCCCAGAAGGTAGCCTTATCTGGCCGTCAGCAGTGAGGTCCTGAGCTGAACTAGTTGGGAATAAAGGATGATTAGGTGAGCAGGCTTGGTCTGGAGCTATCTCTAAAGGGTGGGGTAGAGAGATCTCAGTGTCACATATTGCAAGGAAGCTTGGAGTTAAGGGTGGTAAAGCAATTGCTTCTAAGCCTGTGGGCTCCTATCTGATGCTTTTCTGGACTCCCTGGGTTTCCTTTTTCTTAGTGCTCTGTCTTTTGGGGAGACTTTTGGGTCTTAGTTACTCAGGTCTACTTGGTTCTTCAGTTTCATCAGTGGCCCTGTTTTTTCACAGTGGGCCATTACCTGTTATTGCAGGGAGTGTTGGTCTCCCTGGGAGCAGCAATGGAGGGATTGCTCTGTTTTCCCCTTTTATCCCCCCATGCATTCTATAAGGTACCATTCTTGACACTTTAAAAACGAAGATGTTCCTTCCCGATTCCTATGACCCAGAGGATTTGTTTCCTGCTTGCTTCTCTTACGAAATAATAACTTCTGAAATGTATGCATCATAGATCTAAATCAGAATTAAGACTGGATCTCTTTTAGTTTGGAAATCTAGGGTCTGCCTTTTATAATTACATCTCTGCAGAAGTTTCTGCTTAGTATTCTACCATGTTGGATTTTTCCTAGTTGCATTCTTATGATGGCTGTATCTGCCTGCTAACTCAAAACAAATATGGTGGCCTGTTAGGCTAGAAGATTGCTGGGTCGCTCCAACAAGAGCAGTCCTTATCTCTAGTGTCAGTGTGCATTGCTTCCCACAATTGCAGAATCTCACCCCTAGCACCCTAATTTGGTACCTTTTTTCATGAATCTGAAAGGCTGCTGAGGTAGAAGTTTGCAGAGTTTAAGGAAAAAAGAGAATATCCAGCCCCCTCTCTCTTTCTTTGTAAGTGAAAATAGTGGTGCAGTTGCCCTGTAAATCGCAACTTGAAAATCCACAAATTTAAGTAGTCTTCTATGCAACTTCAGAAATATTTTTAAATAACTTCAATTTGAAATGTTGAATTGAGTGGCACCTGGGCGGCTTAGTTGATTAAGCATCTGACTTGTGATTTCGGTTCAGGTCATGATCTCATGGGTAGTGGGGCTCTGTGCTCAGTGGGGAAATCTGCTTGAGATTCTCTCCTTCTCCCCCTCTTCCCACTCATGCTCTCTCTCTCTCTTTCTCTCAGATAAGTAAGTCTTTAAAAAATATTGAATTGAAAGGTTTTGAGAAGAATGGTGTATGTATAACCTGCTTCAGAGGATAACGATGGGTACCCTCCCATCGTTGGGTGTCATCTTACCTGTGTATGCCCTCTTTGCCCTTAGGCCTTTCTCTTGGCTTTGCGTTCCAAGATATATTCATACATAAGGTTATATTCACATAACATACACATGTTCATATATGTATATCATATATAAATTAATGTACATGGCACGCAATAGAATTATGTTGAATCAGTTAATAAACATATGCTGTAGAGTGTGTGTGTGTGTGTGTGTGGAGGGTTGGTTTGTTTAGCCTGTGGTCTGTAGATGGAGATACCAGGAGGAGTTTTCTTCTGTCTCTGAAGTTTTTATTTGTAGCTTCGGAGATTTTGCTTTCCAGATAATTCCTTCTCAAGAAGTTTGAAGAAAATTTACAGAGCAGTTTTAACTTACCTGTAGGTGGAAAAAAGGATAATTTTTACACTTTATAGCAATTTTGGATTTTTCACATGTGGATAATTCTGAGTTTACAAAGCAAACGCTTCAAAATTTCCTATTCTTTAAGTTGAAATGGTTGAAAATAATATTATGTTTGTATTTTGCTTTTCATAATTATTACTATATATACACACTTATATACTTATGTAATTAACACTACTATGAATTTGTGGTTGATTAGTTGCTTACTTTATCAATGCATTTTTTAAATCTTTCTGAAATCTACATACATCTTAGACACAAAAGATATACTCTTTTTCTTTTTGAAACTCTGGAAAATCCACTTATTTGCTTTTAGCTCTGGAAGAAATTATATGTATTTTTTGTTCAAGGAGGCATTTACTTTAAGCTGAAAAATAAAGCATACTACCCCCCCAAGTCTATTTTAATATCACCTTCAACTAAGTGTGATGGAGATTGGGTTACTGTCTTCCTCACCTTATCCACTTTATCTCAGAGTGGTTTGCAGTTAGATGGCATTGGTCCTTTTTATATACGTGACAACATGTCCAGGAAATTTATGATGGTGTAAAGTCCTATGGAAGATAGAAATTCTCTCCTTTGAAAGTGGAATGTCCTCTACTACTGGTAAGAATAAGCCTTTTTTTTTTTTCTTGGTATTGAGAGAACTTCAGGGTTTCTGCAAATTAGGAGGAAAAATCTCACACAGTCTGAGAATACAGCATTTGGGAAAGTTTGGCTACTGACATCTAGATGGTCTTCTTTCATTTCTTGGAGAAATAAATCTGTAAAAAAGTAAGACTTTCAAGCGGTAGTAATAAAGACTGAAATTTAACTTCTAAGGTCTTTCAGTAATACTAACTCAACTCTAATTCAATAGTATGCCCAGACTGGATATTAAGTATTATTTTAAAGTATAGGGAACAGAACATGTAGTACATAGGCAAAATATTGTTGTTCCATGAACATCATGTTTGACATTGCCCTACTTCTCTGGGTAAAATTTGTAAGTACAATCTTCCTATAGGCAGCAGCATCACATTCCTGAGCATTTATATTCCCCAAATTATCTGAGACAGGTTGGCAAACTAGGGCTGCAGGCTCACTCTAGCCCACCACTTGTTTTTGCAAAGAAAATCTTTCTGGACACAGTCACGCCCATTTATTTGAGCCTCGTCTATGGCTGTTTTTGTGTTAAAAGGCAGAATAGGGTATTCATGATACACACTGTACAGTTTGCAAAGCAAAAAGTATTCTGACCCTTAAAGAAAAAGTTTGCTGATCCCCTAGTCCAAGATATTAGTTTTCTTCATTTTTCCTCACTGATGGTACCACAGAAAACCTTAAATAATATAGATTTAGACTCTTGTGAACAAAGTTAAAGTAAAACAAAGTATAAAAACGACAGTCTCTACTCCCCCCAAAAGGAAAAGCTCTTAGAAAATTTAAGAGGTACTGATATGAATTGAACTCCTAGGATCCTGAAATAAGCTCATTAAAATATGTTGATGTTGATGAAAAATTGTCGGGCAGCATATGAGAAAAAAATACTGGTCCAACAATCAGAGGACTTATGTTCCTATTTCAGGTTTGCCATTCTCTAACTCCGGCATTGGCATCTTCTCTGGTGAAGGGCAAGCCAGAAAACACTGTCGGAATTGTGGCCCATACTTATTTTATTTCATACAAAAGAGGAGGTGGGCTGGACTTGGTATGAGTCCTGTGATTTGACCACCCTGCTCTCAGGGTGATAAGCCTGATAAGCCACAACCTTCATGGGCTCCGTTTTTAGGAGACCCCAAATCAACAACACTTTCCAGTTTTAATATTTTTCTATCTTGTTACATGAATCAAAGTCAATGTTTACACATGGCTAAGTTTTACATGGATAATTTTCTTACCACGTGGCAAATAGAATCAGAACAATACAGGTGGGAATAGTATGTGACAAGAAACTCAATTTTGACATTTCCTTGTATAAGAGCCTCTATTCCCTTGTAAGACAATGATTCCAGACTTAAAAGTGTGACTCAACAACTATTTGATCTTACTCTCAGTTTTGTGGGTCAGGAATTTTGGCAGGGCTTGTTTGGATGGTTTTCCCTTAGGGTTTCTTTTGCAGCTTTTGTTAGATGTGAGCCAGGGCTGTGGTCATCTGCAGGTTTGACTGGACTGGGGATCCATGACACCTGACGGTTAATGCTGGTTATCAGCGCAAACTTAGCTGTTAATGAGAGCACCTACATGTGTCCTCTTCCCCTTGGAGATCTTGGGTTGGCCAAACTTTTCGCATGGTGCTTAGCTTGTCCCACAGTGAATTTTCCTAGAGAATGGGTGGAAGCTGCCTGACCCATTCTGACCTAGCTCCATAGATACGTAGAAGTCACAAGTTTGCACAGATTCAAGTGGAGGAGTGCTAAACCTGCCCAATGTGAGAAGTATCAAAGAATCTGGGACCATATTACAAAATCACCACTCCTAGCTTTTGTGAAGTTTAAGTTTATAACTCTTAACACCAAGTTAGTAGAACTTCTGTATCAGCTATTATATAATTAACCACATTTATTAAGGGCAAGATATCATGATTAGGATCTTCTTAGGTCTCAAATGAAGCTGACAAATGTGTGTGTGTGTGTGTGTGTGTGTGTATCCATTTCTTATCCAGTCATCATCCATCAATGAACATTTAGGAGATACCCACACACACTGGAATATTATTCACCCTTAATACAAAAGGAAATCCCATCATTAGTGACAATATGGATGAAATTGGAGAAAACTAATCTAAGTGAATTAATCTACACAAGTAAAAGTCAGGGCAGAATGGCTGTTACTAGGGGCTGTAGGGCCGGGGAAATGGAGAGATGTTGGTCAAAGGTTATAAACAGACATAAGACGAGTAAGTTCTGGAGACCTAATGTACAGCCTAGGGACTACAGTTAATAATGTGGTGTAGTATGTCAAAACATGCTAAAAAAGGAGACCTTAAGTGTTCATCATACACACACGAAGAAAAGAGGTAACTGTGTGAGGTGATGGATTTTTAAATTAGCTTCATTAATCATTTCAAAGTGTAATCACCTCAAAATGTATATCTATATGAAAACATCACCTTATACATCTTAAATACATGCAATTTTTGTTAGTCATATCTCACTAAGCTGGAAAAAAAAGGTGGTTAGAGAAGTGGTGTGGGCGTGGAGTTCAGATAGGACTTGTCAGCCATGGGAAGGAGTTTGGATTTCACTGAGTAAAGTGAGAAGTCCTTACAGTGTTTTAAGCAAAGGCATAATACTCTCTAACTTAGATTACTGATATCCCTATGGCCCCCATATATCTAATAGCCTATTTTTTTTTATAAGTGGGCAAGAATGGAGGCAGAAGGCTCTAATTGGAGGCTTTTGTGTAATTTTGTGTGCAAGATGTTCATGGATTGCAGTAATTGTTAACAGTATGGGTGATTAGCAAAAGTAAAAACAGATAAGAAACTATTCCCATTTTCCAGGTAAGTAAGTAGAGAGAGATTAGCCAATTTTTACAGAAGTGGTAAACTGGTATTTGAATCTACATCTAATTTCACAGAGCAACTTCAGCCAAATGTCACATAGATTTGTCACATTTAAATTAGTGAAGTCCAATTAAATGAGAATTTATTATAATTTAGGTGGATTAGGCCAAATTAAGTCATTAACCATGGTCCTATTTTTAGGCAATTTTTACGATCATGCCTCTTCATTATCTCCATGTTCAAAATATTTAAAATATAATAAATTGGATGAACTGTAAATTATATCACCACCTTTTTATATGATTTTTATGGCAAATGGGGAACTCTCTGCAGATATAAAACCCAGAGCCTCATATACACATCCTGCATTATCCTGAGGATCAAGGCCTAATATTGTCAACCTGAGAAAGGTTGTTATTATCAGTCCTGGGAATTAATAAATGATCAGTAATGTATCTGAAATTTGTTTTTCTTCAGGTTCAATAAGGGCGGAAGAGAGAACTGATGGTAATCTGGAAGCAAATCTAACGAGTGTCTCCTTTTCCTGAGAAGCTGGATGTTACCGGCAATTCCTCATGGTACCTAAAGGGCCTGGAGAGGTTCCCTTAACTGGGTCTTTCTTCCTTTCTGCAAGGGATGAGAGGGAGACTCTTCAGTTCTATTCTTGCGGCAGCACTTTAAAAAATGTTTATTGGAGAAGAAATTGACTCCTTTGTCATTAAGTTCGCGGAATCTTTTTGTATTTTCTTCACTACGTTACCTCCCCTGTGATCTCTTTGAGTTGCTGGCAAGGTGATTTACTTGTAGCTCTAAAACCTCTCTGTTCCTTGATTTATAGGTTATACCGTGCTTCCTCTCTTGCACATGATCGAGATCTTCAAAGTGAGCATCTTTCAAAGGAGCGACAAGCAAAATACAGCTGCAGGAGCAGTAACTCCCTGTTCAGCAGCTTTGCCTGCTGTCACTGTTGACTGCTGGAGGTGGTGATCCATGTCAGTCACTAAAACGACACCTTGGCAAGACTGCAATCTGTTCCCAGAGTTTCTGTGTATGGCAACACTTTTAGATAATGAGGTTTTCATATATTCTCAGCATCTCACACAGTGCCTGGAACATAGTAGGTACCTGGTAAATGTTTATTAATATTAACTAGAAAATCACATTTTGAAGGCTTTGCTGACCTGCTAGAGGTAGATTTGTTGCAGAATGGAGCAAGGCAAGAGTTTCCTCTTCCATCTTGGATACATTTTATTAATATCAGAATAAATAACTCTCCAAGCAGGCAGAGACTTTTAACGAGACTCAATGGATTGATATAAACTTATATTTTTAAGCCATCAAACTAAGAAGAGGTTAAGACTAACGTTTACTTATTAAGATAATTTCCTAATCATTCTTATAAGAACTTAATGAGTGACAAACTGATGCTGGATATAAATTTATGATTTCCCAAAATAACATTTGATTGGTTTGAGTGATGTCTTACATCAAGTAATCATAGTTAATTTTTGCTTCTGGAGAGATTTGACTTTACCAGTCTATCATGTCATCAGATGTATTTCAAGAATGATTTCTTTGTCTGTTGATACAGAGTTAAAGAATTCCTATGGAGATTCTTGAATCTATAACTTGTATTTTTATCAGGGCAGATGGGAGAAGTTCAGAATAGTGGCAAAAAAACTACATCTTCATCTGAAATATACTGCAAACACATAAAGAATGATTTCACATCGAAAAATATTTTTAGACATATAAATCAAGGACAAATTTAGGATTTTTCTCATATCTGAGTTATGGTGCAAAAAACAGCGGGTCACTTAAGTTTAAAGGAAGGTCAATAAACACTGCGTCCTTAATTATAGTGTAAACGTCAACAGTTCCAACAATGAGAGGCTGGAGTTGTAAATTAAACATACTATAAAACAAAAGTGAAATGCATTTTTCTTGTTATATTTATTTCTCTAGCATTTAATATCTATCATTAAGACTGATGTTTGCTTTTACCTCACAAAAACGACCCAGGTCTGAAAGAAATTTCAGAGAGTAAAATATGGGGACAAAAAATGTTAGGTTTTACATTTCTGGGATTCTTTTCTAAAGAATGAATTTTGAATTATCATCATTTTTGTAATGAACAATCACCTTAACAACAAAAACAACCCCCTTGCCAACATTAATATCACAGTCATAGAAGGCACCATGAAAACTGGGAATACGGTAATCTTTCTGTGTAGAAAGAACTCAGGCAACATGTAGGAATGGAGACTTATCTTGGGTGAGGCAAAAATGTTCCCCCTATTATTCAAGCACTTACTTCCAGGGCTGATACATTGAGTCTGCATCCGGCTATCTTTTTACCCAGATTCCAGTTCTTCCACAGACCAGGCACAACTGTTCTTTCATGGTCTTTACCCTTTTCCATAACAGCGGTGAGCGCTCACCCCAATTGCCCCTGCTGTTTCCCACTGTGCCCTTGCCCTTGTGATATGGGATTTAGCCCACTGCCCTGGTTCTCAAACCCTGGCTGCACATTGGAAGCCCCTGTAAGCTATTACAAACTCTTCCTAGACTGGCCTCTCCTCCAGAGATTCTAATTTCATTGGCCTGGGTGGGGCTCAGGCTTTGGGAATTTTGGACAGTTCCTCAGGTGGTTCAGAGTTAAGAACCTGTGGTCGAGAAGGAAGAAGGAATAGATCACAATCTGAAGTTCTGCCTTTTAGCTCTCATCCTCAATTTAATGTTTCTCCACAGGTCCCCCAAGAGCCTCACAAAACCCAGGGCAGCCAGTCTCAGGTGAACCAGGGTGGTGGTCCATGGTTCCTGACTCTTGCCTAAACTGCTTTCTGGATTCTCATTGTCTACAATCCTTCTCAGGTGAGAAACTCAAAAGAGAGGTCAGAAAAGGGTAAGCAATCCTGATGGTATCTGGTATCATATCGGAATACATGGTGGAATGGATTCTTTTTACATGTGCAGTAAGTGAATTGGGAAGAATGAGGGGGTAATGGATTGGCACACCAAAATACATATGTAGCAGAATTAATCAAAGCAAACAATTTTAACCAACAGTATCACAGTAAGCAGCATTTCTATAGGATTTGGAAAATCTCAGATTCAAGTGCTGGCTTTACCGTTGCCAGCTGGGTAACTAGTACAATTACTTACCCCTCTCTGAGCTTTAGTTTCTTTATCTATAACACAGGCACAGTATCTGCTGTGCTCTCCTTACATGTTTGTTTTGCAGATTAAATTAAATTACAGAAGTGAAATAACATTTTATATTATTAGGTGATATATAAATGTTATTACTATGGGTTGAGCTGCTTTAATACGTATTTATATGAGCACATTTCGTGGTTCACTTTTTCAACAAGGGAATAATTCTGGGGAACAATGGTTATAAAACTGTAATGAAATCAATGTGTCACAGTCCTCAACTAATCTGCCTGGGTGGCAAGTTTATAAAAAATGAAGAATGCATCTTTTATAAACCTGATGTTTTAACCTTATATAGGGTACAATTGGTTATGGGTTTTGAAAAACAAAGTGCCATATGATTTTCTCATAATTTAAGAGATTTTATTTCAATAGCTATTGAGTACATAGTAAACATTTAAAGGGGGGAAAGCCCTATGGGAATAGGAACATCTGTGATTCTGATAGGTTATGGAAGAGGTCTTAGTTTTGTCTTAAACAGTTTTGTCTTAGCCAATTTGGGCGGCCATAACAAAGTACCATAGGCTGAGTGGCTTAAATGACATTTATTTCTCAGAGTTCTGGAGACTGGGAAGTTTGAAATGGGTTGCCAGCCTGGTTGGGTTCTAGAAAGAGCTCTCTTCCAGGTTGCAGTCTGCCAGTTTATGTCCTCATGCAGTGGAAAGAGGGTGAGCTAGTTCTCTGGCGTCTTCTTAAAAGGGGACTAATCTCATTCATGAGCGTATGAGGGTTGTGTCCTCATGACCTAATTATGTCCCAAAGCCCCCACTTCTAAGTACCAACACACTGGGAATTAGACTTCAAAAATTTAAAAAAAAAAAAAATTGTTTCAGAGAAAAAGAGAGATTGAGAATGAGCCCCCAAGGCGGGGGAAGGGGTAGAGGGAGAGAGAAAGATTTTTTTTTTTAAAGAGTTTATTGGGGCGCCTGGGTGGCTCAGTGGGTTAAAGCCTCTGTCTTCAGCTCAGGTCATGATCCCAGCGTCCTGGGATCGAGCCCCGCATCGGGCTCTCTGCTCTGCAGGGAGCCTGCTTCCTCCTCTCTCTCTGCCTGCCTCTCTGCCTAATTGTGATCTCTGTCTGTCAAATAAATAAAATCTTTAAAAAAAATAAATAAAAGAGTTTATTTATTTATTTGTCAGAGGGAGAGAGCACAAATAGGGGAAGTGACAGACAGAGGGAGAAGCAGGCTTCCTGCTGAGCAAGGAGCCAGATGCAGGACATGATCCCAGAACCCTGGGATCATAACCTGAGCTGAAGGCAGATCTTAACTGCCAGGTGTCTCAGAGAGAGAGAGAGAATCTTAAGAAGGTTCCATGTCCATCACAGAGCCCAACAGGGGGCTCGATCTCATGACCTTGGGACCATATTCTGAACCGAAATGAAGAGTCAGATGCTTAACCAACTGAGCCACCTAGATTTCAAAGTTTTAATTCTGAGGGGACACAGACATTCTGTCCATAACATGTGACTACCAGAAATGGAATAATAGGTAATGTCCATTTATACCATGTGCTGAACCCATGCTGTGTATGGGGTACCATACTATAATCTCTGGATGCTTCATCTCATTTAGCCCCTCCCCCCTGATTTCTATGTTAATTAGATTCTAGTATATATTTTTAAAAAATCAATTTTATTGCTGTAAAGGAAAACAAAAAAAAAATGCCAAGGCACACAGGGTCTGTCATTTCCCTCGTTAGCCCAAGTAGTCTGACTCCAATTCCTTAATTTTTTTTAAAGATTTAATTTATTTATTTGACAGACAGAGATCACAAGTAGGCAGAGAGGCAGGCAGAGAGAGAGGAGGAAGCAGGCTCCCTGCGGAGCAGAGAGCCCAATGTGGGGTTTGATCCCAGGACCCTGGGATCATGACCTGAGCCGAAGGCAGAGGCTTTAACCCACAGAGCCACCCAGGCGCCCCCAATTCCTTAATTTTAACAACTGACCTGTACTGTCTTCCAGAAATCAATGTTATCAAGGTTTATTGGCATATTTTTTTGTGGGAAATTGGCAAAAAGAACTTAGAATGAGGAAGAAGGATATCTTAAGATTTTTTTCAGAAATAGTTACCCTGGCTCAGTGTGTAGAGCTACAGCTGAACTCTGTGGAGGGTGGAGCTGCACATACTAGTTGAAAAAATTGTTCTCATGAGAAACTGTGGGTGGCTGGTACTCAATCACCCTGCTTCAGGTGATGGAGTGTGACATCACTGGGTCTACAGTGAACTGGGGTTTTGAGAGTATCAGAAGACAGCATTGTAGGTTGCAGTTATAGTGGTCTCAAGTCATGGACCTTCTACATTACACAGGGCACCAACCAGGACAGGAAGAACATGATAGAGACCATACTGTAGTAGACCGCCCTCGGTTATGAGTAGAGGCAACATTCCCTTAGGTGTTCCCAGAGGAAGTCTGTGGGACACTTTGTAAAATCAAGAGGAGACATGTCCCAGTAAAACACAGGTGATTCCTGTGGAAGTGACTTCAAAGTACCTGGAGGCTGGGGTGGCCTCAATAATAATAGGAGCAAGAATGATAACAATTACCTTATCATGTGCTCTTCTGAATGCTTTCCATACAATTATCTCAATCTCTAAAGCAGTTCAATGAGCTAGACAACTAGGTAATATTAATACTGTCATTTTACAGATAAGCATCTTGGAGATAAATAACTTGTACAAGTTCACACAAGTTAATCAATGTAAGGCCAGATTAAATCAGATTTTTCTGATCCCAGAACCCATGCCATATATTACACTTTATTTTCTTATTAAAAAAAACCTAGCTGAAGAGGGTGTTATACACCTTTTGATTAGAACTACCATGAAAATTGGAAGTGGTTGAATGTCAACCAGGCTATTACACCAAGGGCATGAATACCAGTGTTGGATTCATTAATATAACAGGACACAGCTGGGGCTTTTTGTTCAGTATGCTCATAGTTTCTTCAACTGATCCTATGACCTGCAGAAACTATGCTAATCATTTAGGAACAACAAGTGCAATTAATTACCCTCTAAATGCAGCTTAAGTCACAAAAAATGCTTTGAATAAAAGGATTTTGATTGTTTGTTTTGCACTAGAAAGGCCAGCATTGATCGGTGATTCCCAATTACAATCACAAACTCATGTTGATTTCAATATAAAAAAACTGGGTCTTTAATCCTGTTGGAGGACACCTCAGTTTGAGATTTTAGGTCTGGTTAGGTATGTTCATAGGAATATGAACAGATTCCACTTAATTATAAAGGACAGGAATGTTGAAATATTGAGAACCATGTATCTACAAGCACTGAGAATGATAATAGGGCAAAAGGGTTTCAGTGATTTTATTAGAATATTAAGTTATAACATCAGCTGGAACTGCACACCATATTATTGCTCCCAGGGTATATGGGTCTACCTGATTTATCAGCCTCAGAAACCGTCTTCTTTCATCATTGGAGTCTAGTTGGCTCCTAGATGCAGAACTGGCCCAACATTCTGGCCCTCTGAATGAGATCGCACATGCTGTGATTTTATCTCTGATCTTAAGATCGAGTTATCATTTAAACTTTTTCCTTATTCCTGTGACTTTGTCCTACTTTGTCTTCCAGCTCTGGACCCAAATGCTGGCATTTCCTCTGTGCTGGAGTTCTGGCTTGGTAATTTGTTCAAGACTATGGCCTTTTTTTCCCCCCCCGTAACTTGAATCTCTTCTAAAACTCCAACCTGGTGGCTGGGAAAACCCCTCAAGATTCTCTCTTACTGGTTATCTTCCTGCACAGACATGTGACCACTTTCAGCTGCTGGACATTGGCAGCCACATGCGGCAAGAGGCTACTTGGTATTGCAGTGGCTGTTGAACCTCAACTTTCATGAAAATCACTTGATGAATTTTTCTAATTTAGAACTCTGCGTTGTACCCCCAAGAGATTCTGATTCGTCGTTTCTCTAGGTAGGACTCTGCAGGCGGGTAGAGAGAAACATTGCCTGTTGTCTGTTGTTACACCAGTGCCGGCCAACATTGCGCTTCTTGTTCTACCAGGTCGGTCCCTCTTCCCAAAGGTCTTGTCACTTTATCCTACTGCAGATGACCTTCAGGTCTCAGGTGTGGCCTCCTCTCATCTCCAAACACGGTTAGATGGTCTCGTATGTGCTACTGTATATTCTGTCCTTATCCCATCGTAGCACATATAACATGGTTTATATTTCTCTATTCACTTCTTTATTCATATAAATATACACTGCCAGACTATGAACTTTGAAGGGAAGTAATGTTTATCTCTGAATCCTCACTGCCTAATGTGGTACCAGGTGCAGAGGAAGAAGACAAAAGATAGTTACTGAATGGTCTGGTCTAAATGGGTCTAGATAGTGGCTGGGCTTAGTCAGTCTTGCTCCGCTGAGTCAGCGGGGCTACTTGAAGATCTCAATTTGAATGACTTTAGGGATGCTGTTCTAGACATGTTTCTGGGACGGGAAAGAACTAAGCTTAAGGACACAATCTAGCCCAATCTATCCAGTTGATTGCTAGACTCTGATATGGTTTCCAGCACTGGTTCTCACATAAGGAACTTCCTCAAGTACAAACATGGAACCAGGCCCATGTGGTTTCTTAAAATTCAAAATATTCGAATTTTCAGTGTGAAATAAAACATTTTGGACATAAGGCACTTAAGTGTTAGAGAAAATAGGAAGCCTTCACGTTGGTTTGGGGCTGGATCTTGTGTTTAGAGATAGCTGATGCATTTCAGAAAGCAGCAGTTTCCTCTT
Organism: Mustela putorius furo; assembly: GCF_011764305.1. Lineage (NCBI taxonomy): Eukaryota > Metazoa > Chordata > Mammalia > Carnivora > Mustelidae > Mustela > Mustela putorius. The sequence goes on from NW_025422471.1 coordinate 13,494,568, forward strand.
ATTTTTTTTTTTCTCTCCCTTCTTGTTGGAGTTAGTGTCTGATTTCATGCCAATGAAACCTAGAATGTTAGAATCACTGAGTTCTGGTTTTGGAAAGGAGGACTTTTGAGATGATCATGTTTACAGATGAGGAAAGTTGGGTCAAATATTTCTTCAGTGTCTGCAGGGTACAACAGAATAAAAAAAAACAAAACTGAGATCGGAGGCTATACAGAGCAGGTAGTTTTACATTTTGGCCAGATCCCAGATCTCCTGATCTCCCTGACAATCCTTGCTCTGTCCAGAAGTTGCCATGCTGAAGTGGAATCATGGAGACCACAACACATGCTTATCTGATTTGATCCTGCCTTGTAGCAGGCTGTTTTCACTCTCCTCTGGGTCTTCATGATTTCTTTTTATAATGCATTGTTTTTTCCCAAGGTCTTCTATTATTTTTGTTGTTAGCCTGTTGAGTGTGTGTATTTCAGGGCTAATTATCTTATTACTTATTTAAGACACGTATCTGGAATTGGCAATAAGGGAACATTTAAGTGGCGCTTAAGAAGGAAATGGAGGGCAGTTGAGAATGGCCATACTTAGGCTGCTAGATGTTTTTTGGCTCATGTTTTATAAGCGCAGATTTTATGATATTGTATATCTTCTCAAATATAACTAAACTCTTGCCAATTCTGATGATTTCCTCTAATGGAAGAAAGCTGAGGTTTGCATAATATAAAATGGAGGATAGTCCAAAAATGATTAATATTTGACATTTGAGTGTTTTTCTACTTATTTTTTTCTCCAGCAAAACTTCGCTTAGCATCTTATATGCCAGACCCTGTGCTGGGCACTGGGCATCTATGTGTTTATCTGAATATAAACATGGAAGCCAATTTAGAATTTCATCTTAGAAAAAAACCATTAGAGGTACAATTTTAAGCAGTAGAGAAGCTTTTGAGAAGCTGTTTTTCGTCCTATATTTCATTTCTCCCAGAAGTCTACTCTTGGTGGGGACTTGACTTTTTTTCTTAGGTTAATATAAAATTTGCTTTCTCTCAAGCTGTCCCTGGAGGAATCCTCCTGGATTAGCTGGTATCTTTGTATGCAAATTGCATAGAGAGACTTGGGATGTCAACAGAACTGTCATTATATAGATTAAATGTTAGCCTCTAATGTAATTTCTGAGCTATAATCTAAGTAAAGCTACAACAAATGTTCTCAGTACACTAGGAGGCAAATTCTGTCTTTGACAAGCCATATTGTCTAGTCGGGTGATTAAAACTGAATTGTACCATTAAGGAGAAATCTCAGTAAGAATGGAGAAGATTTAATGAAGCTGAACTAGTGCTCTTTTAGAATAGGAAGGAAGTCACACACAAACCAATAAATAGTATTAGATAACTCTCTTTTGCCTCTTGAAGCTAATATTTCTAAATGCTTACAGTAAGGATATAATAATATTTCTGATGCCTTTAATCATTCAAGAACTGCTGTGGATAACCAGTTTTCTTAAAGGTAAAAGCACAGAGCACCGGGTATCCCTTGACTAAGTAATAAATGGAATATCTGAAATGCAAACTAGTATCTAAAATCTAAAAGTAAAAGAAAACACAGAGGATCTATATATTGATAAGGTTAGAGTGCAGAAATAGAGATGTAGGAAGTATTAGTCTTACAGACACACACACACACACACACATAATGTTTTAGATGATAAAGAAGAATGACAGATTCTAATCTGTCCATTTTACATTTTTACTGGACAGACTCAATGATTAGGTAAACCCTACAAGGTCTAATGTCATGTAAGAGACACTCACGAGATCCTCCTTTCGTTATATTTATATTAAGATGTCTTCTTCATAAGGTCTCTGTCAAAATGTAAATATAAGGGTGACATGTAGGGCATACTAACTGTGTAACACAAAACATTTTTTGGATTAAAAAAGTGTTGCTCAGAATAAGGCAAAGTTATGGGAATTCTAGAAAGATGGGCAAGTTTGGAAGGACGCTTAGGGGTGAGGGATGATGGGAAGCTCCTATAGATGGGATGGAGCCCTACAAGAGATAGGTAAGGGTTCTAGAGAAATGGAAATGGGTGAGAAGGCTTGGGGCAGATGAAGCTGCCAGAGAGGGTGGGTGGCCTGTGCTGCTGGGAGTCTACCTTGGTAGCGCTGTCACTGCACACTTTTGTACTCATATTAAGTGGGACATTTAAAATCACAGAGCAAATCATTCTACCTGCCTTATGTAGCTGCTTTGAAGATTAATGAGGTAACGCTTAAAAAGGGCTGGGGATGAAAGTTCACTATAAATGTTTGTGTACTGTGCTAAGAAGAGCTCTCTTTCGGAGCTGGTGTTTTTAAAATAAGTGTAAACATTTAGTGTTCCTGGTGCCTCCAACCTATTATTAGGGAGCTACTACATTGGCAGCTGGACAAAACTTTGGTATTTGATCCTCTTTATGTTTTTCTCACAGTTTCCCTGGAATATTCTCCACAGGGATGAGCCTTGTCAGGTTGGGTTAGTCACTTCATACAAATGTAAAAGAAGAAGACAAGCACCGGATCCAGGAGCTCTGAGCATGGCTACATTACACCGTCATGCTCCACACCCCAGTGCTTACAAGCGCAGCAAAGCAAACATAGATACATAATGCACACATTAGCAGATGTAGGCAGAACCTTGTTGCATGTTTGCATAGACAGAAGTGTAAATTTGAAAACTATAAAACAATCATTCATGGTTTGGTATGGGTTTTGTCTCTAATGATGCACTGGGGTGAGGGGTAGGGACCTGGAGAGTGCCTAGGCATCCAAGCTTCATAATCGTGCCCTGGCCAGGAGAAATAGCATCTGAGAGCCGTGAGTGGCTTTTCTTGTGGCTGCAGGAAAAAGTCAGAGATTCTAAGTGGGAAGATTTCCTGAGTGTCATCTGTAATTTTCTTCTTGCCTTTTTTTCTCCATGGCAGAGACATATGCTTGATCTATAATTGGGTGCTCAAGGAGTGAAACCTGGATCGAGTCACCAACTTGAGTCTTATTTTGTAGCTTGGCCTAATGGATCAGCAGTGGTATAACTGGGGACTTGCAAAAGGAGTAGTGATTTGCCAAAGAGACTATGAAAGATCTGGACCATCTTCTTATTTTACTGGGCTACGCTGAGCAGTTAAAAGGAAACTAAAGTGAGGAATGGGGTCTCCGTATCTATAAAACCAGGAAACAGAGGTGTAAATACTGTATTGTAAGCAGAAAGAAACAGGGCTTCTAGATAGAAGAGTTAAAAGTTAGCAAATCTCTTCCTTCTTTTCTTCTTAGGATGGGATCTATTTTCTTTACCCCTTGCCTTTCTCCTCCCAAATATTGGACTTTGCGTTTTAAAATAGAGTACGTAGAAGTAATATACTAGAAAATTCTCCAGAAGGAAATTTCTATACCTGTCTTGCTGGTGCAGGATCCTAGTAATAAATATGTTTACATATATGACTTAGTGATATACTATAATTCTAAGCACTTGGGTTTCAGAGTGAGATAAGGATTTTTCAGAGAATGAAAGATGATAAGGAGGGAGGTTCAACATGGTAAGGGTCTTCGAATCCTGGGATTGTTTGGAAGAGGGAAAGTGGATCCCTAATTCTTCCAGGAAACAAAACCAGAAGTCCAGAAGCACCTTTCCTTTTGTTCTTGCCAGTCTGCAAGAACCTGTGCTTGCCCACACAAAGAAACTTGACAACGCTTTGGCCTATAAACACCGGCATACCAACTGTACTAAATCTTTGCCCAGCTATTCTGGGTAGCTAGAGGAAAAATAGCAGACTGCATAGGAGGATGCTTGGGGGCCCGCCAAGGCCATGACGTACAGGTTTCCAAACAAAGCTATGACTGAATCAGAAAAAGCATGTCTGAGTCAGGCTCAAATACAAGGCCTGCTCTTCTCAAATTTCTCAGCTTCTTTCACAGGAAGAAGAGTTAGAGATTCACAGTACCTCTCCAACTCTCAGAAGTTATCCAAGAGGCCATCAGACTCTATTCTGTTGAAGTTTTGTGAAACCTAGAAGAGGATGTTGGAGGAGGTATTCTCTGTATTGTTTGCTTTTTACTTTGCGGTTTGGCCACTAAACAACTCGTATACCAGGGTGCCTGGGTAGTTCAGTCATTCAGCGTCTGCCTTTGGCTCAGGTCATGATCTCAGGGTGCTGGCATCCAGTCCCATTGGGCTCCCTGTGCTCCTCTCTCTCTCTCTCTGTCTGATGCTCCCCCTACTTGTACTCACGCTCTCTGTCAAATAAATAAATAAATAAATAAATAAATAAAATTTTAAAACAAAGAACTCATATACCCTCCTCAGTGAAGCCAAAGATTTCCAACGGAGGACTAATTAAAACTACTGGTATTTTCTTAATACTGTTTAATGTTTCAACAGCTCTAATGACTAGCTCCATAGCTGTAGCTTTCACACTGCTGTTAGCATGGAAGATAAAAAGATTTTGGAAAAGTATCTTTCTTGTGTTACGTTGTTTCTGGTATCTGATAGCTGGATGAATGGTTTATTTTTCTGTTATCGAATGTGGATAGACTTGGTAGTAGGGTCCTCTATTGGATATTGAATAAAATAATAGGAAAAATTATCATACTCACATGTATGGAAATCTAGGTCCCTCTCCTTCCTTTCTTCTTTTTTCATTCTTTAAAATTAAAGTTTTTTTTTTTTTTTTTTTTTTTTTTTTTTTTAAAGAAAGGATCCAGGTTACATCAGTCAGAATCTCTTGGATTTTCAGAGAAATAGTTTTCTCTCCTAAGTGGCCAGGTAAATTATGGGTGTGATTTAAACAATAGATGTTTTACATATAAGCATCTTAGGGGTATATTTCTTCTTTGTCCAGGAAACATCTTAACCAAGGCTTAGTAAGTTCAACTATTTAGTAATGATGTGAATGCCCACACTGAAATCATAGTGTTAACAATTTAAGCAATGAAATTTTGGCCTGAAGAAAAGCTGTATTTTTAAGATCAATTGGATTAGCTTGGGCTGCCGTAACAAATGCCATAGACTGGGTGGCTTAAACAAAACAAAACACAAATTACTTCTCACAGTTCTGGATCCTGGGAAGCCAGCTGATTCAGTTCCTGGTGAGAGCTGTCTTCCTGGCTTGCAGACAGCCATCTTTCCCTGTGTCCTCACATGGTGGAATGATAGGGATCTGCGCTATCTTTTTACAAGGATACCAGTTCTGTGGGATCAGGGCTATACCCTTATGACTTCCTCTAAACTTAATCATTCCTAAAAGGGCCTGTTTCTAGTCACGTGGGGTCTAGTGATGCAACATATATATTTTGGAAAAGACACAATTCAGTCCACAGAGCCAGTGGTGGGTAGTGTGAAACCTTTCGATGTAAGTCTCAATTCAAGAGACAGATCATTCAAGGGCCACAAAGAAGTAGAAGGCTACGTATTTTTAATATTCTCCTTTGTGGAGGAAGAGACCTAGATATAGAAAAGGGTACTCCTTTTCCTATACTGCCAGTATGCCTTTTGAATTAAAAATATGGGATATAAAATACTCATCATTTTAAGAACTTACATGAAATCCGTATCTAATTTGATTTAGAGAAAGGGATAGTCAGGGAGAGAGGGAGAGCCAGGGTGGGGGGAGAAAAAGAAGAAGGAGAAAAGAGAAATATTAAAACAGAGGGAGAAATTAATGGAGACAGAAGTGGCCGCAAAGAAGGAAGGACTCTTAGGAGAGAAAATGAGAGACACATGTAGACGAGTAGATGATGGAAGTTCATAGAAGGATCTGTCAATGAGGGGCAAGGTTGTAGGATGAGCCTTTGGATATCTAGGATGGGGGTCACTAGAAGCTCTGGTGGCAAGTACCTGGGTTTAAAATCTATCCAGTTATTTACTCTGTGGTCTTAAGCAAATTAATCTCTCTGAGCTCTTTCCTACTTATAATATTTATCTTACGCTATGGAATTAAGGATTAAGTGAGATACCACTTAATGCCCGACAAATAGTAAGGGCTCAATAACTGTGAGCTATTATTATGACTACTTGTCCTCCTTTGACATATGCTCTGTAGCTGTTGTTGACAGCTCCTTACATGGGGATCACACTCAGGTCAATTTTCTCTGTGACCTGGCATCTGTTCCATGCTGATTATGGACCCGGAATTATCTTGCCCATGATTTTGTAGCAGGTATCTTGGTTTAATGTGGACCCCCCATTAAACCTACTCCCACCCCCAGATTATAGTTACTAAAGATGGCGTTCTTGATGGCAAGACTCTAACTTCTTGAGGCTCATTATAGGTGATGCTCAATGAAGATTTCTTAACTGATAAATATTATTTGATATATCCATTCATGTCTTTAAGAGAATGATTTGCCCGTTGGCTTGGAAGTGCTTTGAATGTATTTGTGTTAAACAAGATTTGGGTAAATTATAAATTTCCTTGATTATAATTTTCCCTTTATTAAAGGGACACTCAAGATGTTTGTGAAATCTGATTCACCAAGTGAGTAGAAGCTCTAAATATGTTTTTGTTTATCTTCCTTTCTTGGCTTTTAAAAATCTCAAGTCCTTGTGTTTAGAGAGAGGCAGTTCCTTTTAAGACTTCATCGTGTGACCAGAAGCAGAAAGGATCAGTGACCTGCTTTTGAGAAATTTGCAGTTCAGTTTAACAGATGATGTTTCTGGGAAGAGGCTCATGAAAGACAGACTTGAGAGTTGCCTGAGAGTGGCCTGTTACCGAGTCTGGTGTTCCTGAGACTATAGCCCTGATGATGTGGCCCCTTGTATGTTTTAGAATTTGTGAAAGGTGTGTAGGTGACTAGTCATAAAAACCAAACCCTGTTCTTTTTTTTTTTTTTTAATTCACTGTCATTCCTTCTTACTTTCTGTTCCTACTTCCATTTCTGCATATCTCCTTTTTCTCTTGGCCTTCTCTTTTCCTGCTTACTGTCACATAGAACATGGCCTGTTTAGATTGTAACGTTAGTTCTGAGAAGAGACTCATAACATAGGCAGGGAAGAGGAGGTATGTGGACTAATAGCAATGAAAAAAAAAAGGCACTTCGGGTACATATGAAACTAAAGCTATGCTTCTGGTTACTTTCTGCCTCTATTAGGGACTCTTAGAGCAAATACTTTGTAATTGTATTTTACATGGTGACCTTCTTCCTCTTTGACTTTTACATTTTCTCTCTCTTTCTGCTATTGGCCATACTCAAGATTGTGTATTTGTACGCTGTTACCTTGTCTACATGAAGAAACGTACTCCAAGCCTCTGTTGTCTGATATATTACACCAGGGACCTCACTATCTGAATCCTATCCGGAAGGGTAGCAGGATGGGGGACTTTGGGATAAACTTTGCAAGTAATGGGAGGGCGGGAAGAGAGTTTGGATTACAGGGCCCTCGAGTTCCTTTGAGATCTGTTTATCCTCATTGTGACTATTTGCATTTTCCCTGTAAAGCTTCCGTTTCTCCTTTTCTGCCTTTCTCAGTTTCTCAGCCACTCTGCTGTTAGGATGGGCCTGGCTGTGCATTTCTGGGTTGTAATTCTGCGCCTGTATGCTGTTTGCGAGGACTGTCTCCCTAGACTCGACTTGGTGGCTCTGCACTCGGGGATGTGGCTGGCACACTTTCTGTCCTATTAGTATCCTGTTCAATTAGTGTTGCATGACAGGCCCTGGGAGTGTCTACAGCCTCGCTGGGGAGTGACAGCAGAAACCTGCTTTTTGTCGGTGACCCTACAGGGACTTCTCCATCAGGATTTGAATCTCTGGTGTACAACTCACTGCATCTCATTCTCTGCTAATTTGCATCTTAAGCGAAGCATCTTACTTTCTAGTCATCCATATTTATGATCTATCATAATACATGGGTGACTCCTTTCAGTGCAATTTTCCAATGCCATTAGTCTCTGTATTCCAAATTAGGGCCACCCTGATAAATAGGCAAATAGTTTAGCAGATTTCAAACAGGGATTAGATAAACAGGGGTAAATAAGAATAAAATAACACTTGTACCGAAGCCAGCTTAGAAAAAAAAATGCAGTTTATGTCAACATCTGATCACTTTAAATGATATATTAATAGTAATAATAAAAAGTGCCTTGATATTTGTATAGTATAGAAAAATACACTAAGCACTTTCACGTGCAGTTTTTATCCGTGCACCTCTAAAACCTGTGGAGTATGGCAGAATGGGAATACAGAGGAGAGAACCATTGGAGAGATAAAAGACTTATCAAAAATTTCCAGGGGCACCTGGGTGGCTCAGTTGGTTAAGCGCCCAACTCTTTATTTCGACTCAGGTTGTGATCTCAGGCTCCCTAGGTAGAGCCCTGTGTAGGGCCTCTGTGCTTAGCTCAGAGTCTGCTTCTCCTTCTGCCCTTCCCCCTCTGCCTTCCTCCTCTGTTCCCTCCCTCCTCTGCCCCTGGCTTGCACACTCAGTCAAAAATAAATAAATAAGTCTTAAAAAAAAAAGTTCCAGAGCACACCTAAAACCCTAACCTTCTGTGTCCTAGTCTTAGGTTCTAGTCACAATAACAAGTTGTTTGGTAGAGTAACTTTAGACTGGAGAAGTGTTTAGGAAATGCTGTTCGATTTAACAAACAGGAATGGAAGCTTCATGCTAAGTTTTATGTTAGGTTCCAGGTACACAATGATGAATAAGAATTGAACTTTCGTGCTTCTCCCCTTTATTAGCTTCTGCTAACCAGTTTCTACTTAGACAATGCTCATATTCCAACTGGCCTGGGGCTGTACCTTCTGGATACGTGATTCAGTATCCTACTTCTTCAACAACATCCCAAGACGGAACTAAACCCCTTGCTAGAGCTGGGGTTTGCATTTCCACTAAACCAAGAAGAACCTGCATCCTAGCAGGTTCTTAGATGAACAGGAATAACTTTTTGCATTTATTCATGAAGACGAACCCTAAGGAAGGCTGGATGGCATCTTGGCTGTCCTGATGCACTGAGACAGACGTGACATACACTTAACATGTCAAACTTTAGCATGCTTCCACCAGAGAAGTGTGGCTCTGGTGGTGAGAGTGTGAGTGAGGGCGAGATTGGAAGGAGTGGGAGGGGTTTGAAGAAATTATGATTTAGACTGCTCTTGAGAGATACTGTGTGATTCATGATCATCTCTTTTTGGTAGGCTTTCCCCTACCTCGAAAAATGCATTTCTTAACTTGTTGTAGTGACCATCTCATCGTTCCTTTCTTGTTTGGATGATTGGTCTATGGTTCTAATACCATTTTTTAACCCTTAATTCCATCTTATTAGCATAAAATATGGCTTTATCCCCTGCTCATTTCTTATCTTCTCCAAGGTACAAATGACCTAATTACTAAAATAAATGTCAGTATATTTTCTGTTCTCATCTTCTTTGACCTCAACACAGGAGCAGACAGAAATTACTGAGCCCACTTTTCCTGAAACTTTTCTTGAATCCTTTTCCTTGGATTGAGCAGTTTCTATTCCACAACTTTTTCTTTACTCCATCTCACCATTTATTCCTGCTGTAAGCTCCTAAATGTGGACACCACTAGATCCAATTCTCTATACTGTTTATTCTCTCACTGGATATTTCATTTATATCCACTGATTGAATAATGATCTATATGACTGATTTATAGATCAGTAGTAGATCCTGCTATATCACTTTAGATAGATGATCTGCTACTTCCTCTGAAATATTCACATTCAGAAAGTCTCCCCAATCCCCATTTTAAAAAAACAAAACTCAAAACAACAAAGTTGAAAAAAAAAAAAAAGAGTTATCTTTCCTGACCTAAACCTTTTCTGTTTCTGTATTCTCTATTTTGGTTAATATTATCACCATCTACCCCAACATAGAACTGAGATCACTTTAACTCCTCTCTCATACTCTGATTAGTGGTTACTAAGACTAATCTAGTTCTGAGGTGTCTCTAAAGGCTCACTTCATCATTCCCAATTTACTGTCCTTCTCTGGGCCATCATCTCTTTTTCCTTAGACTAGTGCAACTGACTTCCAGCTAGCTTACAACTTATTATAACTTTTCATGTGGATACAATTCTGTTTCCAAATGGATAGTTAGAATTCTAACAAAAATATCTTATATTTCCTGCGGTAATCAGGACTGCTCCTTATACATAGTAGGGATTCAGTAAATATTTATGAATATTTTAAGCCACATGGATCTTTCCAGGAACAAATCTGATTGAATTCTCTGTGTTTGGTCCTGGAGAATGTCTTGGCATGGAAACATACTAATGTTAGACCTATGGAGGCTTCTTCAGTGTGGTGGGGAAAGTCTTGTTTACTAGGCATTTTTAACTGATAGCACTAACTTTTTGATTGTGTTATAATATTAGGCAAATATCAAGTTACATTATGGATATGCTCTACTTCCTTGTGAAGTCTTCTTTGAGATTTAAATATTCATGTTTATCATATTTACATATTTAAATCAAGTTGTATTATGAGTATGCAGTGCATTATGGGTATGTGATACTTCCATGTCAGTTATAAATATGCAAATATAATCTACTCTGCATTGAGGTAAAATGTTTCTTGGCACTACTGCTCTCAGTACTGCTTTCATACTACTGTGGTATGAACAGGTGATAATAGATGGCTGCAGTGAGTTTTAGGTATAGTGGATTCTTCTCTTATATGTAGACCAGATTCCTCAATGAATAAGAAGAGCAAAAATTACATAGAATCAAAATAACACTATAATTCCCCTAAGAAGTTGTTACATGAACATGGACATGAGGTATTACCTCACTGTGTCCAAAATATCCGTATCTTCTTCCTAATGTTTAAAAAATTACTTTTTCTGGGGTGCCTGGGTGGCTTAGTCAGTTAAGCCTCTGCCTTTGGTTCAGGTCATGATCTCAAGGTCCTGGGATTGAGCCCCCCTATCAGACTCCTTTTTTTGCTGGGAAGTCTGTTTCTCCCTCTGTCTCTGTCCATCCCCCTTGGCTTGTGCTCTTTCTCTCTCTGTATCAAATAAATAAATAAAATCTTTTTTTTTTTTTTAAGATTTTACTTATTTATTTGAGAGAGAGAGAGAGAGATAGGAAAAGAGCATGAGCAGCGAGAGGGAGAAGCAGGCTACCCTCTAAGCAGGGAGCCTGACACTGGGCTTGATCCCAGGACTCTGGGATCATGACCTGAGCTGAAGGCAGATGCTTAACTGACTGAATCACCTAGATGCCCCTAAATAAATAAAATCTTAAAAAAAAAAAGTTCTTTCCTTAGTTGAGAAACAGATGACTAGATAACTTGTGTATAGGACACAAACCTCAAAATGCATACTATTAAACCCCAGAATCATACTCAGCATGATAGGATGCTCAGATTATGAAAGGAATACATAAACTATGACAACTAAGGGGACATGAAGCCACACTTCCAGTTTCTAACATCCCAGTCTGTGCGCTCTTTGAATGGAAAAGTGAGGAGAATCACTCTTCCCTTTTTTTTTAAATTTGTTAAAATTCGTGTAATTAATTTTGCATAAGTTAAATGAGCTTAGTCCATGACTCCATTGAACATGCACTCATATATGTATAGAATAGATTTTGACACCCTGATAATTTTTAAATGAGGTAATTTTATGCTATTAACTGTTTGTGTTTAGAACACTTCAAATATCTGCAACAACTTTTAACTTTTCTTCATTAGCAGTGAATTTTGACCATAAAATGTAAAATCTAGATTCTCCCAGAAATTAAAGATCACTTGGTCTTTATTTTATTTATTAAAACAAATTATTTATTTATTATTATTATTTTTTTAATTAACAAGGATGTTTTGCATCTCCCCATTAGGACCTTGGTCACATTAACATGGACACATGATACCACACTATAAAATACTTCAGCTTCATCGGTTTTAAAAAGGTATAACTATGGAAGTTACTTTCATAGTACTGCCCAATTTCTTCCAGATTATTGTAATTTACTGTTAATAAGTGTATTTTGCTTCACATTTCTGGATGTGTTTGAATAAGTTTGTGGGACTCCTAACGATGCAACATTCTATACTAAGGAGTTGCTAATACATGATGAGTTGTCATTATTTAAGTAACTCTTTAACCTGGTCAAATGTTCTTAAATAAGTGGGTGTGAGGTTCAACAGGATCAAAGGTAATTAATGTTTTCCAGCAGTAAGTGTGATAAATGCTTGCTTGTTAAGTCAATAACAACAAGACAAAACTTGAGTGTGAAGTAAGGGTGGACTATAAGTCAATTGCAAGTAACATTCATGTGATAGATACACTAATTTGCCACTTGTTGTTCCAGCAAGATTTGAAAAATTAGATAGTTGAAGTTGCTATAAGGAACACAATTTACTGCACAGATGCCCCAAGAGAAAACTTTAGGCCCCAGCTTCACCTATTGACTTTTGCCAAGTAGTCACCTGGGGTCTGTTGTGAAACAATCTGTGACACACCAGAGCAATAATTGTGTAGAAAAATTAGAAACAATTAAACACTCTGCTTCCTGGTAATATAATGCTGTTTGCTTACGATCTGCAAGTACTTGCTGAAGAGTACGATGGTATTGGCCTAAAATAAGAGTAGAATAGGAAAAACTGTGGAAGAAAGGACAGCATTCCCCATTGAAATGAAATTTAATGAGGGCGGTGGAGAAATGTAATTGTGTGTTCTACCCGACTCAACTTTTAATTTAACTGGGATCTGTAATATGTGTTCTATAGTTATTGGTACTTAGTAAAATAAGTTACAAGTCTTGCTTCTACCCATTTACTTGGAGTTTAAAAAAAAAATTGAACGAAAGGTGGAAAAATAAAAAAGTTTTCTACACGGTCCATGCTTTTAGATTTCCATCGTCAGAAGTTTTTAAGATGAGAAATTGAAATTATTTGAAAGTTAGTTATGGTTGGTGCAGGTGGAGGCGTCCCCAGGGTTGGCTCAGCTGCTGCCGGCCCCGCGACCCGACTCACTGCTCGGCCCCTTGCTGGCTGTGGGAACACCCTCCCGCACCAACAGCATCGGATCTTTGGCCGCCCACGTGGAGCTCCTCGGATCTCTTACTTGCTGCGTTTCCAGGAGGAGGAGGGCTGCAATTCTGAGGCTGAGGTCGGCAGGGTCAGGGGCCCAGGCCCAGGAGTCCTGAACAGGAGCTGCCAGGCCACGCGGTCCTGCCTGCCTCCCCCAAGGCCCGCCTTGCCCGCTTCCGCCCTCCAGGGGGCGCCCGTCCTGCCTTCCCGGCGCGGTCAGCGCCCCTGCTGTGCGTCCTGAACCGGAGCATCTAGGGATGGACCTTGGAGGAGGAAGATGGCGGCGGCAGAGCCAGGGCTGAGGCCGTGTCCACTTGGGCGGCAGAAGGTAGGATGGCTTGTTTGAGGAAGGTGAGGCTAGAAGGATACCTGAGCGAGCCTAGAGGACGAGAGTCCAGGCGCACTGTAGTTTCCTGGGCTATGCGGAGCGGGGCCCATTCTCCTATTAGGCCGAGCATCGGCGTCCTTGACGTCTGTGCAAAGAGTTCTGGGTGCCACCCGCAGTGTTTCCAAGTCGTTAGATCTGGAATGGGACTCAAGAGTTTGCATTTCTAGGACGTTCCCAGGTGTTGCTACTGCTGCTGATCCAGGCATGACAATTTGAGTCATACATAAAAAGATGTTTATCAGGATATGCCTGTCCTGATAATCTCCTTCTGAAGAGGCATCAAAGTGCATGAGCTGGGGGACTTTTGCCTTATGTGTCATGTTCAATTTTTTGTTTGCAATGAGGATATAATAGTTTATTACTTGTGCAAAGACAAAAAAAAGTTATGGTTAATACAATAATACCCAAAGATAAATATTCACCTGATTTATGGTTTCATCAATGGTGCGTCCTCTTGACACTGTAATATACTCTTGTTTAACATTCAGATATGATGGTTTTTCCCAGATATGGGTGTTTTCAACCTTTGACATTTATTGGTGAAAAAATTGACAGTGTCCATAGAATATGGGAAAGTATCTCATGGTTATAAGTAGCTTTTTTAAAAAGTTTGATTTCCTGTCACACATACTTAACTTATTCAGATGTCTATGTGTTTCCTTGGTATCTTACTCATTTATGTACTTGCTTTTGGTGACGAGGCTTAATTTTTCAAAATTAAGCTGAGTTTCCTTTTCACCTGGGAATTGTTTAAACTAAGCTCTATGAAATATTCTGTTAATTTCCTGGCGTGAGTAGAATAATTTTCAAGATGGAACTTCTCAGAAGAACATTCTGAAATGTGCATAGTATCACTGATAAAAACTAAGCACATTTCTAGAAGAATGGGTCTCTCTGTAATAGGAGAATGCTGAATAGTTCTGGCTATTAGGTTAAAAACGGTCTCACAGAGGCTTTTCCCTTGTTTCCTCCTATTTCTCTCCAGCTCCTCCTTCAAAGTTCCCAGTGTCACACTGTTGATAGGAAACTGAACTAGCACCAGGTAGGCTTCGGTCCACGTGCTGAGTCTGCCGCCTGTTAGTCATGAAACTCTGATCAAGACTCTTCCCCTCTCTGACTAAAATGTACACAGATCGGGGCAATCTGGGTGGCTCAGCCGTTAAAATGCACATAGATCATACAGGGGTGGTTGACAGGAGCTCCTAGTTTACAGGGTGGCTGTGGGGATCACAAGAGCTAATGTTTATAAAATACTTAGCACAGTGCTTGGCACACATAGTTAAAAGCATACTCATAATTCCTTCTAGGATTAAGAGCAAGCCTCCTGCTTGTCTCACTTTCATCAATTACCCAGCCTCTTCTGTATCCCAGTAAGAATCAATTCCACATCTCCCAGCTGGGATTGTAGGTAGAGAAAAATAACATCCTCCACACATTCCTTTCATTGCTCTTCTTGGTAACATATCTTTTACATGAGTCCCCAATTTTCCTTGCCTAATTTATAATGTTAATGATAATTGATAATGACAATCCTCAAAGAATTTTGATCTAAACTATTAATATATTTATTTTATAAATGAATAATATATTTAAAGGGGTGAGTGAGCAATCTTTTTCTACTTTTTTATAAATAAACTGTCACTATCAGGTACTACACAATAACAAGATTGGAAGTAGGATTGGAATTTGCATTTTCCAAGACTGATACAGGAAATCCATTTCAAAATCACAATAAAACAACATCAACAATTAATATCAACAACTATAACAACTATTAACTTTGTGACAGACATCATATTAAAAAATTCATATGTGTTATCTCTTAATTGTTATGTCAACCCCATGAAGTAAGTAGGTACCACTATTATTCTCTGAGAGTAAGTGCCTTGCCAAAGGTTATGAAGCTGATGTGTAGGAGAGCCACATTTTGACCCTAGATAGTATCATTCCAGTCTTTTTTTTTTTTTTTAAAGATTTTATTTATTTATTTGACAGAGATCACAAGTAGGCAGAGAGGCAGGCAGAGAGAGAGGGGGAAGCAGGCTCCCCGCTGAGCAGAGAGCCTGATGTGGGGCTCAATCCCAGGACCCTGGGATCATGACCTGAGCCGAAAGCAGAGGCTTTAACCCGCTGAGCCACCCAGGCGCCCCAGTATCATTCCAGTCTTAACCATTATGCTGCCCTGTCCCCCAGTATGTGTGACTATATGGATATAGAATGATTGCATATGGGTTGTATATCTCCTTAGCACTAAGCAAAATTTCAGCAGCTGTCAGAAAAATCTTTTCTCTGTTCCTTCTCCCTGTGCTTTTGCAGTCACTGTCTGCTATGATCAGGGTAATTCATACTCTTCTCTGCCAAACCCCACCTCTTTCACTCTTCCCTTATACTTGCAAACATAACTCCAGATAGTCTTTCTGTACAGACCAGAAAAAAAAAAAAAAAGGATTTGGCCTGTAACTCTTGTTACCAGTTGCCCTTTGCCCAAAGCCATGAACTTAAGTCTGCATGCTTGTGATTTTTGCTTATTTTCTATGCAATGTCAGTTGCATTGTTGCATCTTTGCCTGCATCGTCATTTTTTCAAATCCCGAGTTCAGTGAGGGGTCAGAAACAAGTTGCTTCTTGGTGTCACTGTGCAGTGGGTTGCATACGATAGGAGCTCAGTATTGATGATTTTATAAACCTAAGAGGAGCATAAACAGAAGTAGAAACTGCCTTAAGGATTTAAACCTCAGTGGGCCATCTGCATATTGTCTGTGTACAATTCCGCATACTAAGTGTTAATTTTGAGATTCCCTCTTACTCTCGAGGCATAGTAGAAATGATTAGGCTGAGAATCACAACCCTGATAATTAGCTTAGAGATTCTGAATCAGGATGTGTGCTGTGAAAAAAGTGATTTTTTTTTTTTTTTTTTTTTTTTTTTTTTTGGAGCATTTGGCCCTAAGGGGTTGGATAACCAGCTGTCTCAGATTTTATACCTGCCAACATCTGGTTCGGTCAATAGGTACCAGGAAATGTAACAGAGCAGGAGGGAGTTCTAACTCTTTCTTGACCTCTAGAGAGTAGGACAAGGCCCCAATTCTCTTTTGGGAACAGTTGGGAAAATATAGAATTATTTATATTGTATAACATTTACAAAGTGCTTCACAAGCATTTTTTTAAAGCCCTTGCTTCTCAACTTTATTTGAAGTGAATGTGTATATATATCCCCATTTTATTGAGCTTGTTAAGGTGCAGAAAGATGTACTTTCTTGCTTTGATGCCCAAATGAGTAAACAGCAGACCAGAACAAATATTCATATACTTCAGATTTCATTCTGTTTTTTCAGTTTTTATGTTATCTTATTTCAAAGGCAAATAAAACCAAGAGGAGAGGAGAATGGAAAAGAAATATAGTAGAGTAGACCAAGGGGGAAATGTTAAAAAAAGATTATTTATGTACTTCTCATATTTTTAAAATCTCAAATGTGTGTTGATTCTATAGTGGTTTAAAGATGTAGTCATGGTCTGCGGCACCTGGGTGGTTCAGTGGGTTAAAGCCTCTGCCTTCGGCTCAGGTCATGGTCCCGGGGTCCTGGGATCGAGCCCAGCATCGGGCTCTCTGCTTGGCAGGGAGCCTGCTTCCTCCTTTCTCTCTCTGCCTGCCTCTCTGCCTACTTGTGATCTCTGTCTGTCAAATGAATAAATAAAATCTTAAAAAAAAAAAAAAAAGATGTAGTCATGGTCTTTGAGATGGCCCAAGAAACATTATATCTTTTTTCTACAACTCCTATAATCTTGCTCACTGGTATTTCCCCCATCTGACCCTGACTGTGCTATGTGGTGGAGGGAAAAAAAAAAGAAAAAACACTTAACCTATAATTTTATACTTGTAGTGTTTGTGATACTTCAGCCTCTTCCAGTTTAACTGGTCCTCTGATTAATTAGTCCATAGACCTATTTCTTTCTTCCCTTTTCCTTTTCCCAAGGTAGCCCTTGGGTTCAGGAGAAATACCAATGATCTTAGGGCACTGGGGTACGGGAGGAGGTTCTTTGATCTTGTGCTGATCTTGTCTACAGTGTAGCTGTGTTGCCCCTGGGTGAGGACTGGCTGGTCTCTGATGAGGTGTGATTAGTTGGTAGTATACTTGGCTGGTATCTTGCTGCTTTCATTCATACCTGGTGTGTACCTCCTATTCTACTAAGACTATAACTGTATTTGTGTATGTATGTATATAATTCATATGTATCATAAAATACATATATATACATACATGCAAAATATACACAGAAAACATAAACAGTCATATATATATATGTGTGTGTACGTGTGTGTGTGTACAGTTTAGAAAATCGGGTGCAATATGAAAATGCAGGCTCATAAGTGTCCAAAGTTGTACGTTTGTTTTCTTAAATAAGCAAAGTACATGAGATTTTGTGTGTGTGTGTGTGTGTGTGTGTGTGTGTGTGTATTTCTCTATGATAAGACCTTATTTTTTTCCCTATATTATTAGGGGGTCTTCATATTCACTAAATCAGTTCTGATTTGGAGGTTTGCCAAAATAAAGTCCTGTTGGCTTCAAAGAAACATTGTTCTTTGCTGATCTCTGTAATACTAGCTTTTGGAGACTCTTAATTTCCAATCCAAAAGATTTTGCCTAACCTTTTACAGATAGACTCACATAGTTTGGGAAATCAAAGAGAAAGGCATTTACAGCTAGATTGTTATGATGATCTATATGACATGATGAATAAATCTCTTTCTTTTTTAATGTTAATATCTCTTTCTACAAATCTCTGATGATTATACCTTGGTCAAAAGTAATGGTCTAGGAAAAAATATTTTATTTAAATGTCTGTCAGATAAATAAAAACTTGAAAAAAAGAAAATAAAAGAAAAAAATTAAATGACTGTTGGAAAATCCACAGTATACTTCTGAATAGACTTATTTGCAGGGAATGAAGATTCTCTAAGATACGTATGTACCCATTGGTAGATCTTTGAAGTGAAGTTTTTAATCTGTGCATTAATTTTAGAATTTTATCTAATGATGTTGTGAGAACTAAGAGAAAAACCAAAGAATAATTAAGATTCATTTTGCAAATTATCTGTATATTCTGTTTTTTAAAAAATTGAAAAAAGTCAGTCATGAATACAAGCTCAGGATTCCTGACATATATTTTTTTGAATTTATAGCAACTTGTTATTATATTGTAATATAGGGGGCTTGGTTTAAAATGGCCTGAAAACCTCTTTTACACTAGTCTTTTAAAGATGCATATTTCTGAGCAAGAAAAGAACTTCACTTAATTTTGAAAGCATCATGGAAGATCCAAAGACAACACAATACCTAAAATGATTGCCAGGCTTCCAACTCTTTCTTTTTGAAACTGAATCCAAAAGGAAGTTATTTATTGGCTGCGTAATTTTTAATCTGGAGGTCTCCTTTAAGATTTGTTGTATCCCTGAACAAACATAATTCCAAGATCTATTTAGATTAATTGTAAAAATAAATATTTACTGAGTGTCAGCAATGAGGGAGATGTTGAAATCTAGTATGTGTTAATATTTAGTTAAAGGGAATTCTTTTTCATCATGGTAAGTTAGGCCTATCTCTTATTACTGAGTGAGAAGTAAAGCAGCCTCATGGGTTGAACTGGGAAAAATGCCAGTTACACATATATGTGCAACTACCTTCGGGGGATCTTACACATTTTGCAATCCTTGTTTTTTTTGGGGGGGGGCAATTTCTTTCTCTTCCTTGATGTTTTCTAACCTAAAAGATAAGGATTTCTTATGCTTGTTATTCTCAACAATGGTGTAATTTTAAAGCTCTGTGAAGTACTCAGCTTTATAACAAGATAGTTCCTTTGGCAAATATCTTTTATTTTCTTTTTCCTCCTTCCTCCTTCCCTTCCTTTCTTTATACCTTATTTTTCTCTTTTCTTCATTTATTGTTATTTTCTTCCCATCTGGAGACCTTCTCCCACCAGCATCAAAGTTAGTAAATCTGCATTTTATTATTTAAACATTTGTGAGTTCTGCAATTCAAAACTTGCCCAAACATTTGAGAAGTTTTTTCTATTACCAAATGGAAAGTAACATGTTAAAAACATAATGCCTATCTATAGAAGGTTAAACACATTAAAAATAACTTTCAGCAATCTTTTGAATACTTTCTAGAGCACCATAAAATCGTGTCCAAATACTGTGCTGCTCTGGAGGACCATAACGATGGTAGCATTTGTTGGTGTTTTTGAATGTAGAGCGTTGATCATGGTAGTGTCAGGGAGTGGAATCAGTGAAGGAGAAAGAGAAGGCTATATTGACAGAAGCAGCAAAATAACTGGAGGAGGCTGGGTTCAAGATTGCTTATCTATGGTGTTTGGTGTAGAGCGAATGTTTGTGTTCCCTCAAAAATCATTCTGGTGAAACCTAATCCCTGCTGTGATGACAGCCAGAGGTGGAGCTTTGGGAGGTCATTAAGTCATGAGAAGGAGCCCCCAAGAATGGAATTAACAGTCTTATAAAAGAGATCCCAGAAGGCTCTCTCACTCCTTCTGCCATGTGAAGATAGAGGGAGGAGACCATAGTCTGTGAACCAGGAAATGGGTTCTCAGGAGACAGTCATTCTGCTGGTATCTTGATCTTGGACTTCCCAATCTCTAGAACTGTGAGGAGTAAGTTTCTGTTATTTAGAAGCCACCCGGTCAATGGTGTTTGTTATAGCAGCCTCAACAGATTAAGACAGTTTTGGAAGCAGCTGCTGAAATGGTGAGCCAATGATGGTGTAAGTAGGCAGTTGGAGTGCCTTCAACTAGTACATTATGGTGTTGTCCTCACTCAATAGTTGCACGCAGTTGAGTGTTAAAAGAGACCATGAGCATGAAAGGGAGGTTATCACATGAATTAGGATATTAGCTCTAATTGCTAATTAGATTCTTTTTTCTACCACAATTTGTGCTACACCTTTAAATTTAAATGTAAACAATGGGGCAGTGCTCATTGTTATGGTTTTGTTAGATTTATGAAATGTCCACAAAGTGCTTACATCTAAGCTGGCATTACTTTATGTGCAGAGCAGTAGGTAGGAGGTGGCTTTAAGCAAATCACTGAAAATTGCAGAAAATATTGCAGTATGTCAAGTGATTTAAGTTGTCAGGAAGGTTCGGAGATTAGTTCAGTTACTGAATTTCATGCTTAGTTCTTTCCTTTTTTTTTTTTCTTTTTTGCAAAATAATACTAGAAAATAGAGGTTAGCTATTACTCTTACTTTAATATTTCTCTTCTTGATTGCAATTGACATTTTTATTTGGACCACAAAGCATACAAAATATAGCCATATTCTTTTTCTCTTAAAAAAAGGTTGCATGAAATGAAATTCAGGCCATACACCTCTGTCTATTTCTTTTACATTTTGATGCAAGGAGCAGAGCATCTGTACTAATTTCTTATAGAAGATAGTTTTAGTAATACCTCTTCATGTTGCTGGAATACATTTATTTAATAATTATTTTTGAAAGGTCTATTGCATGTCAGGAATGCCAGTACATGGTGGTTGGGATACATTATTGAATAAAGAAGACAAGGATCTCTAGCCTAGAATTTACATATTTAGCAGGAAAGGCAGATAATAGCCAAATAATAAGTAAGTAACTTATACTATGTTAGAAAGTGATAAGTACTGTGGATAAAAGAAAAGTAAAGCAAGGTCAGGAGGATTGGGTTATTATGTTAAGTTCAGGCCATCTCCTCACTGGGATGACACTGGGGGAAAAAAATTGAAGAAGGTAAAGATTATGGCCATGAAGATCATTTGGGTAAGAATGGGGCAAGAATTGTCTGGCTGACTCAGACAATAGAGCCTGCGATTCTTGATCTCAGGGCTTTGGGTTCAAGCCTCACATTGGGTGTGGGGACTCCATAATGAATGAATGAATGAATGAATGTCCCCAAAAGAATGCCCCCATTGAAATGTGTATTGCAGGAACAGTGGGGACCCATGTGTTCTTCCACATCCAGCACGCCTTGTCATCTGACAAGGTGGAAAGTCAAGACTCTTTCCTTCAGTCAGTAAACACATAGCAAATGCCTGCTGAGCTTTTGGGAAGATTAACATGTATCCTGACTGCTTAGAGCTTATAATTTATGGGGAAAAATATGCATTAAACACCTTAACTATGCCTGTGAAATGTTTTCTGAAGTGTGAGGATGCCACAGAGGAATGTAGTAGGAGATTTGACTTCACCTCATACTCAGCAATGATTTTCTCAAGAAAATGACTTTCTGGAGATGTGAAGAATGAAGAGAAGTGAGTGGGATCAATGAATGAGTATTATTTTCTAGATAGAGGAATTAGCCTGTGCCAGAGGGACTGAAGTGGGAAAGAGACCAGCAAGTTTATGAAATTAGGAAAAGGCCAGTGTGACTTGAGCATGGAGAGCAGGAGGAATGGTTTGAGTCAAGGCTGTGGCCAGATGTTACACATCCTTAGACCATATTAAGGAGTTTGGACACTACCTAAGGGCCAGATGAAACCACTTGATGAGTTGTAATGTGTGCTGGCATTATAGAAATAGCAGCTAACTGGGAATCGGTGGACCTGGGGTCTAGAGCTGGCCATGGTACTAACTTGCTGTATGATTTGAAAAAGTAAAAAATACCTCTGGGCCAAATTATTTCATGCATCCATAAATAAATTTATATCTATATCCTTTTTAATAATCTTGTCTGTATCTATATCTATTTGCTAGATTGCTTTGTCTTTACAGTATTGTCATAGGTTGAATTGTGTCCCCCCAAAAGATAGATTGAAAGTCATAACCTCTAGTACCTCAGAATGTGACCTTATTTGGAAATAAGGTCATGCAAATGTAATTGGTTCAGTTAAGTTTAGGTCATAGTAGGGAAGGATGGGCCTTTTAATCCAATATGATTGATGTTCTTATACTGAGGGAGAGATTTGGGGGCTTGCAGAGGGAAGACAGCCATGAAAAGACAGAGGCAGAGATTGGAGTAATCCAGCTAAAGGCCAAGGAGTGCTAAGGATTGCATTTTTAACTAATTACATCTCAAAAGACCGTTTCCAAATAAGAGTCATATTCACAGGTTCCAGAAACTCAGACCTGAATATATCTTTTTAGAGGAAACACATTGTCCCATCTATTGTTCCTGTTCTCTGAAGAATTGTCTGTCTATACTCATCATTTTGAATTTCTTGTGATCCTATTTAATCCTATAATTTGGTTTCTTTTCCTATCACTACCAACTAGCTACCATGAAAAAAAGTCACCAAAGATCCTCTAAGTGCTAATCCTTCAGATAATTTTTAATCCCCATCATACATGACCTCTAAAGGAATATTTGAATCTGTTGGCCACTTCTTTTCTTTTGAAACTTCCTCATCCCTTTGTTTCAAATCTGCATTCATAATTTTCTTGTACTTTCATCCCTCTGCCTGTCCTTTATTCACTGGTTTCCCTTGAGTCTTATGCACTTTTTCTGGTTCATTCATCCATCCCTATGTCTTCACTCACTGAATGTAAGTTGATGATTCTCACATCTCCATCTTTAGCCAAGACCACTTTGAACCCCAGGTTACAGTGTTGAAATCCCTACTGGATAGCTCTGCTTAACATGTCCAAAACTGAGCTCATTGTTTTTATTTCGTAACTATTCCATTTACTCCATTCTAGTGAACAGTATCACTGTCTACTCTTTCATCTGAATCAGATACCTGGAAGTTGAATTGGATCCCTATGCTGCTGCCATTCCTCACCAGTCCTTTTTATTGTTTTTTCATCTTCATTGCACTGGTATTAGTTCTTGCAACATAGCTGGTCCCCCATTCCCAGTTTGTACTCTCTCAGTCTGCTCTCCAGGATCAGAGAGGTCTTTCTCAATAAGAACCTTAAGATGTAAATTTTCTACTCAACCCCTTGAAATTGTTTTTAATTTTTATTTTTTATTGCTCAGAGAATAACATTCCAGCTCCTTAGCATGGTATCCACAGTCAGCCTTCTGCCTGTAGCCTAGCTTATGTTCTACCTGCCAGCCGTTAAATGATGCTTCTCTCACACCCTGATGGCTGTTCTTATCCAAACAGGCCAGGTGACTTTCACAGCATTGCTTTTACTCATCCTCATCCCTTATAATAAAAGCCCCTTCCCCAGTCTTCCTGAATGAACATCCTTCATGTTTTTTTCAAGTCTAACCTCTAGCATTATATTTTCTGTGAAGTTTCTCTGATTGTCCTTGCTCAAGTAGTTCGCCCTTTATCCTTTGAGATGTTCTGTCTTATCATCTATGACATTTTATGAATTTAATGTGCATGCATCTGTTTCCTCTTCCACACTGCAAATACCTTGAGGGTAAGGGCTACTGTATTGATCGTTTTATTTCCAGGACCTAGAACAGTGCCTTCCCATAACTAGTGCTTAATGAATGTGTTTTGAAGGTATAGCATATGCAGTTTCCAAGTACTTTATTTTTAAAAGGAGCACAGTAACTTTAGGATTTTGATTTCTTTATGTACCAAATTATTTCTTCAAGTTATTAAAAAAGGCAAATCTTGAAGAACTTCCAGGAATTAAAAAAAAGAAAAATCCAGCTGAATATGAAATCACTTCATAGAGTAATAATGCAATACTATACCTTGAAATTTTGCCACGGTCTATATTCCATTATGTTTTGTAGTTAATCACTTTTGCTTTAAAAATTCTAAGTTGATCAAAAGGTAAAATAAGAGGGAAACTCTCTCTCTCTCTCTTTTTTGAGAAAGAATGCGCAAGCACACACACAGGATTTGGGGAGGGGCAGAGGGAGAGTGAGAGAGAGAGAATCTCAGGCAGGCTCCTCACCTTGACACAGAGCTCAATGCAGAGCTCAGTCCCATAACCCAGAAATGATGACCTAAGCCTAAATTAAGAGTCAGAAGCTTAACCAGCTAGGCCACCCAGGAGCCCCAAGGGAAACTTTCTTTAAGCCAGCAGTGGCTGGTGAACCAGTATGTATTGTCTTCAATGGAAAAGAGTTAGTCAACTTTTCCTTGTTTCATCCTGTAGGACAGAGGGAGGTAGTGACCATAAGCAGTAAGCAATAAATTCTGTTTAAAGAGGGCATGCCAATAAAGGTTTCCCCACAGTGAGGAAGTTGCTACCAGTTCGTTTTGAATGCTTAATGCTTTATTATGTTGTTTCTGGATGGCTTTCCTTCTTTCTTTTCCCACTCCTTGGGCCCCTCCTCTAGGGCTCAGTAACACGGTAGAGATGCTTTTTGACAGACAAGAGATAATCTTACACTTGACTTCCAATATCAAGGCATTTTAACCGGCACACTTTATATTGAATAATTCATGGGTATTCAAGCTTTAGTTCACTCCACAAAGAAAGTGCTTTCTCTTAGCAGCCACACTAGATATGAGCAGCTAATTCATTATTTAAAGAGATTAAGTATTAGCAACTGGTACTGGCTCTTCAGCGCTCTCTTTATTCCCTTTGCTCGTGTTATCCCCAGCCTCTCAGCTGCCTAGAACAGTTTTTAGATTGATTTTACCATATTTAAGTCTTTTTAAAAACAGATCTACCCCAAAACCTCACTATTTTCAGACTGCTTTGTCCTATTTTAAAAATGTAAAGCAATGTCTGTTAGAACTCTGTGAATCTCTGCAGGCTCGCAGGAATATATACAATTGCAACTCTTTTTGCTTTCAGTTAAGAAAATGTGGCAGGTGGGAGGAATGTAAGAAATCTGAGTTTGTTCAAATTTACAGACCACTTGCTGCAATAGGCCAAGGAAGGCTTGGGCATTTTAAACAGGTGGTGAAAGTGGATGAATTCTCAACTTTCAAGTATTGTTCCTCTGAAAGGAAAAGTCCCCATGGAGAACTGTCCTCTTTATATTTTGAGAGAAAATGAGAGGAAGAAGGGTTTGAAATGTCTGTTTCTCTTTTGTAGACAGATCCTCAGGTTGGATCTCATTCACCACAAATTTTCACTCTTTCATTACCAGTTAAGAAGAGAGAGGAAAATTTGTCAAGAGGTTATGAGGTTTCACTTTCTGTAAACCTTGCCAAAGGGTACCATAACAATGTAAGCAGGTCTGGAATGGTAAAATAGTGAGAAACGTATATACACAGGCACACACACATTTATATGAGAAACTTTTTTAAAAAAGTGACTGATGCTGAAGAAATGTATTTTCAGGATGTGAAATGAAAGAAAACATTGGATATCATGTTGCTTAAAGCAGTAATAAATTCTTCTCTTAATTTTATATTTTGGATTAGAGTTAGCCTTTTCTAGGAGTGTTGTAAAGCAGATATTCCATTAGAATGATAAAAATAAGTTGATGGTTTTATTTCTACTTTATATGGCCTGAACAAAACTGGATGCCTTTAAAACTAAGGAACCTCTAAACTTGTATAGCTTTCCTTTTACATTTAAATTATTCAACGGTATGGATTGTAAATGAACTCCCATACCTCTAGAATGCTCTTGAATTTCAGGTAACTTCTACTTTTTGGGTAGGGAATGTATTATGTGCACATTTTATTCATTCAAAAATTTCCTGAATTGGAATATTGTAAAGAAAATGGGAAAAGCATATAATAGATGATCAATAAAAGATATATTTTTTGAATGACTAAAACTTAAATAAGCCCAGATTGGGCCCATCCTGTGAAAAACCTTGCTTTGAAAGGGAGAAAAATATGTCTGCATCAAAAGCAATTGCCCTTTTATTGTGTTTAAACGCAAGGTCCTGTGCATTTACAAATATTCAAAAGCAAGATACTGTCCTCACCTCGTAACAGTCAATGTCTACACTAGCCTTAGAGCCATCAGGGAATAGAGAAGTGAGACATAGGAGACCAGAGGGTCACCAAAGTTGTTTCTTAATGTTAGATTCTACAAGCTCTTTCTTGTCTAGTATGCAAGGAGGAGCCCCAGTTGAGTATTTTTCACACAGAAGAGCATATAATGGTAAGTGGCTTGGGTTTTGAAGTTAAAATGACCTGTGTCTAAAATATAGTTCTACCATGTAATAGCTGTTGCAACCTTGAGGAAATGGTGAACTCTCCCCAAGCTTCTTTTTCTCATCTGTAAAACGAGGATTTTAATAATATGTACCTCATAGGTATGAGAATTAATGAGATAATGTCTGAAAATTGCTTGCATAGTGCTGAGCACATAAGAAACATTCAGTAAACCTCTTTTCAAAAAGTGTTTTTGGAAAATTAACCTGGCACTGACATAGAAATTTAATTTGCAGTTGAGATTGTAGAAGTTTAGGAAATTGCTGCATTGTAAAAAATGGGGAGTTATATGAAATGCTAATGTGTTTTGTCCTAATGTAAATAGGCATTCCGGATCAGTTGTGGCAAAAAGGAGAAAAAAACATTTCATACTGATCTTGGACATAATTATCCGTAGATAACAAAAGAGACCTGCACAATATGATCTGGTAGCTACCATTTCCACTGGGGTGCTTTTACATGTCTTCGTTGAGGTAAAATATGTTTTAAAAGAAAAATAAATGTAGCTTTGTTCTTTGCAAAGTTTTATAAACATTTTGAAGTTTCTGTAAAAATTTGATAGTATATGTTGTGCTATGTATTGATTATATTAAGCATTCAACTGAGAAAGAGATTGGAATTGAAAACTTTGTTTCTTGAATGGGAAAAAGGATTGGAGAATGAGGGCCCATCTATTATTATAACTTAGCTTTAAAAACTTATTTAGGAATCTGAATTGTGAAAGATTGAGACAACGTAGTTGGACAGAAACTGTCTTCTCCAAGAATCAGAATTTAAATTACGAATCCCACATTTTAAGATTTATCTATCATGTCATTTGTCACATAGAATCTATATCTTTCTTCTGGATTTCTTCTGGAGACCTTTTTAAACAATATTAAATTTTTCTAGCACACATATACACACATACACATTTATAAACACAAAACTTTCAAATGTAGGTAGCCACGCCCACTTCCTCTGAATGATGGAATCTCAATAAAGAGACAAAATAAGAAGACTAAAATACCATATATGTATAAAAAATTTATCAATCATTCTAAAACTTTATAAAAGTAAGCTATTTTTTCCCTTTGTAAGCAAGCTTACTTTTATGGATTAAAAGTGCTGACAGCCAGTCTGGAGGACCAAATTGTGTTTGGCAGTTCTCATTTGCAATTAGCGAGGGAGACCATTCCTCAATGGTAGGGTCACCTAACCAATGCCAAGTTGAAGTCCACCCACAATTATTGAATGCTGACAACATGCCCTCCTTGTGCTATATGCTGGGAACTTAAATAGGAACTAATGCTGGAAACTCAAAGAGCTAACATCAAGATGTTTTTGACTGAGGGCAGATACTAGAATATTTGTATTATTTTGGTGTGTGTAGCGAGTACTCTGTTGCTAATAATAGTCAAAGACCTAAAGTTTGTGAATGACATGAATTTTTCATCTGTCTAAAAGGACTTAATGTTTATGCACCACACCCAGTGCATAACAATGAGTTCTGGAACACTGAAAAGAATAACATAAAATAAAATGAAAAAAAGAAAAAAAGAATTTCCAAATGCCAAAACAAAAAAAATAAATAAATAAAAGGAGTCAGTGTTATTCCTCTAATGCTATCACTTGCACTCATGTACTTGTATGAATTCAGATATGATTTTAAGGAGGATGAGAGAAATCACGAGTAGAGCCACAACTATGCAGCAGCCTCTGGTGACCAGCCATTAGTGCTCTATGACTAATAGTTGTGTGCTTGGAGTGTTTTGTAGAATTTGTGAAGTATGACATTACAGTTGCTTTCATTGTCTTTATAATTTTACCCATGAATACATTTTTAGTGAAAGTGTGAGACGAGATTAAACACCGGTGCTTAGAGTTTTATACAGTTAATTGTCTTATTGAGAATGATGTTCTTTACATAAAAATATGTTACAGCCTATACATTATATGTAGTAATAAAAATGAATTATATTTATTTATGAATATTCCTAGTGTTACACAGGTGCTCAACTTATTAATGTTACTTGTTAAGTAGAATTCTAGAAAGTTCAAAATTCATATTTAAGAAATGTGGTTTAATATTATAGAAAATATTAGTCACTTATTTTTCCCTATAAAAACCATTTTGACACCTTAAAAAATATGATTTAATTTTCATGTTTTATAAGTACTTTTTTGAATGCTATGCTAATGAAAGTAAGACATCCATATTATTTGGTTTATTTCCAGATTTTTTCACTTTTTCCTTTCCCACTGAATTGTATGGCTCTTGTAAGCATTATTTGACATGTGGAATACAATGGGGAAAAAAGAAAGTTGGGACGCAGTAGCCTAGTGGATTTCAATTATACCTTTCCTCCAAGTGTGTGATTGTCCTATACAAACTGTTGCAAGGCCTGAGAGTTATTCAGGTTTCAGTTATTTGGCCAGCTACAAATCTTGTTTTTGATACTTTTATTTATTTATTTATTATTTTCCAAACCTCAAATTTCCTGATTTTTATTATATTCCTTTTTTTGGGTTCAGATTGCCCACTTCTCTGGGCTACTAATATTAGGATTGAGAAAGTCTTTCCAATTATTGACCAGTTCTGTCCAGACAGAGTAAATGAGGACCCTTTCCAAATGCTTTTTGGAAATAGTTATATTTAATGCCTCAGATTTGATTTGTCAATCTTATTTCAATTGACTGCCTTACCATCTAAATTCCATATTTATGAGAAACTGAATTAGTATATATGGGGTGATTCAAGAGCAGTAAGATATTTCAAAGTTGCTACAAACAACAGGTGTATTTTAAAATAATATGAGCCTAACAGGGCTGAGAAAGCTGCATGTGTCTAGAACTAAACAGACCCATAAGAAAATAAAGATACATTACTGGCCAACTTTGGTGCCAGAAAAAAGATTGTGAGTTTTAAAATGTAGGTATCAAGATAAAACCTCAGAAATTATGTTACAAAGGAGGAAAAATAGAACTAAATCAATCATCTAAATTCTTTGGTAATTTTTAAAGTACTACACTAATTTCCTCTCTAAAGACAAAAATAACAAGTAAACTCAACAAATAACAACTGGTTATAAGAACAAATGTCTTTAAGGTGACATCTTTTTGATTATTGATACTCTAGCTTCAGCTGATTTGCGTTTGAAAAGTACCTCTTTCCCTTTAACAACCTATACATTTTTGCCACCTCAACTGTAGACAATTTAAAGAAGGGAAAACCATTTTTGCTTATTGTCCCACAGGTATCGTCTTTTAAACAGAAATTCAAACAAACCATGGATTCCAAAACACTTGAATCAAAACAGGGCCGTGTGTGGTATATTCAGCTTTTGTCTCTAAAACCTATGCTATTACCCACTAATTCAATTAATGTAGATAAGTTTTGGGTATTTTATTACTGATAAGCATTGTTTAATACAGTTAAAAGTTCTAAGAAAGCTGAGCTAGAATTACTTCAGAATTGCATATTTTTTTTCAAAAGATTTTATTTATTTATTTGACAGACAGAGATCACAAGTAGGCAGAAAGGCAGGCAGAAAGAGAGGAGGAAGCAGGCTCCCTGCCAAGCAGAGAGCCAGATGCAGGGCTTGATCCCAGGACCCTGGGATCATGACCTAAGCTGAAGGCAGAGGCTTTAACCCACTGAACCACCCAGGTGCCCCCAGAATTGCATAATTTTGATGGCTGTTTTTGTGTCATTTAACTTTTTTAAAGTTAAATGAACTATTATCCATCTTTTTCTTTTTTTAAAGATTTTATTTATTTATTTATTTATTTATTTGAGAGAGCAAGCACAAGGGGAGTGTTGGGGGGTTGGGGGATGGGGCACCAGAAAGAGAGGGAGGAGGGAGCCTGATGTGGGTCTTGATCCCAGGACCTTGAAGTCATGACCTGAGCTGAAGGCAGACACTTAACCAACTGAGCCACATAGGTGCCCTCTATTATTCATCTTGTCAGTAACAAATGATGTAGATATTGTAGAATACATATATGCAAATTAGTTATACTGTGCTTTAGGAGGTATAACATAGCTTTTTCTTGTTGATTATTATCTATTTAGAAATTTTCCTTTATGATTATCAGTTAAAAAGCAATAACAGGCCAAAATTAAAATTTGGCCATGTATAAACCATAAGATAAATTATTCTGAACGTGGGAAATCCAAAGTGATTTCTTCGGTGAAGTTGAGATACAACATGTAGGAAGAATTTTGTCAGACCCTAGGCAGCTATGCTACTGGAGTCCCAGGACTCAGATTATAAGAGAAGAAACACTCTGCCTTCCAGAAACATTTGTGTATGGGGAATACTGCAAATGAAGGCAGATGTAAAATAAAAACCTGAAGGATTTAACGCTTGAATTCTTCTCTTTAGTTTGTTCCATTTCCTCCGAATGACTGAACATATCCTGAAATGTCTGTTATCTGTCCTTTATCTGTATATCTACCACAGAAACTTCCAGTGTATACAAATACAAATTATTTGATATCGTCAGGACATACAGCATTTCATGTAAATTCATATATGACTTATCCACAGAACTGAAGCATAACTCTGAGAATTGCACTTAAAAAAATCAACAATTTGAGGAAAAAATGTCTTCAAAGTAGTGAAATGTTTCTGGGCTTCCTTAAAAGAACACCCAGCCATAATTTTTTCCCTCAAATTCAGGATTAGAAAATGCTTTGGGTCCTCATACACTGAAGCTTGAGAGAGCCCCCCTCCCTGAGGAGTTCGTAAGCCTTTGGTATGTCTACTGTTATACTTTAGTTTGTTTCAACCACGCTTTCAATCTTTATTGCTGTTATGAGCCTATGTTTCAAACAGCCCTTCTATTGATACTCTCTTTTCTCTACCGTAATTTGTATATTCTGTACAACCTGAGGCTGAGAGTCTTTGCTTACCAGAATTTTCTCTACATACTGGACTCCAAGCAAACTCTCTGGGAGCTATTCTATGATTATAAAAATCAAAACTATTTTCATTTGTAGTGTTATGACTGGACACTTACTGAAACCGTTTTGATCAGGGCTCCAAGAAACAAACACATATAAGTAAGAGTTGGGCCCTTCTGTGATCAAATATGCAAATAGGTCACACTTTGTTTTATTAATGTTCTTGGGAAAATATTGCTTATAGGCAATATGGGCAAATAGGGCACGATTAGAGTTGCTAAAACTCTAGAGATCTTTCTACTTAGCTTAATATAAAGTATGAGAGACACAGAAATTCTGTTTTGAATTATTAAGCTATTACTTTTGAATTTTGTGTAGCCAGATTTCCCAGGGTTTCCATTTAGTGTTTACTAAACTAATAAGAGTTCCTTCTGGAATCAGCAGAACTCAGCTCTAGCAAGGACCTGGTAAAGTTCTAGCCCTGGATGCGAGTAGGAAATAAAATCTCTTTGCATTCCTTCTTCCAGAGAGGAGAAATAAACAAGTCCCATGAAAAAATGTATGTTCATTGTATTACACATTACACAAACATCTCTTTGAGATGTTTGTCGGTCACCCCTCCCCCACTGCACTGCATTTTGAGAACCTAATACCAGCTACTAGAAGTTATGCTGTACTACAAAAAATAGAAGACCTTAAAAAAACCCCTCAGATATAGCTAGCATTCAAAATGCTAGATTAATGTAAAATTAATTTCAGTTGCATAAATATCTAAATAACTCTTGAGTTAGAGTTGTATTAGTTCCTTTAGATGACGTTCAAGGTGTAGGAAGGCAAACGTGAACATAGATATTCATTTATCTCTATAAAATACTTTTGGCTTGAAATTATTAGCCTTTATGTCCGATACAGATAGCTGGCTAGAGAACTCAAGATGTCAAGACATCCCTTCTATTGTAGCATTTATCATTATTTTTTAAAAGATTATTTATTTATTTATTTGACACAGAGAGAGATCACAAGTAGGCAGAAGCAGGCAGAGCTGGGTGGGGGGCGGGGAAGCAGGCTCCCTGCTGAGCAGAGAGCCTGATTCGGGGCTCGATCCCAGGACCCTGAAATCATGACCTGAGCCGAAGGCAGAGGCTTTAACCCACTGAGCCATCCAGGCACCTCCACTGAGCCACCCAGGAGCCCCTCTCTCTCTGCTTTTAAGTAAAATAGCATTTTAGTCATTTGGGAAAACTGTATTTGAAAAAAAAATTCTTTTGAGAAATAGTTTTTGTCTCAGTAGTTTCCAACTAACACATCAAACTGTACTAATAGGTCTCACACATGTAATGGACTGTTGCCATCACAATTCCTTAAATTGAAGGTAGAGGTTTGGAAGGAGCTCTGGAACATGGCTCCAGAGTTTGGCTATCTTGCTTTCAGCCTATTAGTTTTTCGGCAGTACCCTCCCCAGCTCCACCCGATAAAAGTTTAGGGGAATGAGTAGTTCTCCTTTCTTTTCTTTTTTCTTTTTTTAAAAAAATGAAAGTTTGAGTGACAGACAACATTATATTAGTTTTAGGTGTACAATATAATGATTTGACATTTATATACATTACAAAAAGTCTAGTTACTGTTTCTCAACATACAAAGTTACAAAGAAAAATATTTTTTCTTATAAACTTTTAAGATTTACTTTCTTAGCAACTTTCATATTTATAATACAATGTTACTGACCAAAACTAGCACCATGCTGTGCATTTCATCCTTACGTCTTAGTTATTTTGTAACTGGAAGTTTGTACTCAACCATTTTACCCAACCCACCCATGCTCCTCCCTCTGGTAAACACCAGTCTAGTTTCTGTACCCATGAGTTTTGTTTTGTTTTAGGACTGTTTGTTCTATTTCTCTGAAAAATGCCACTGGAATTTTAATAGGGATTGCGCTGAGTCTCTAGTGCTTTGGGTAATATGCACATTTTTTATAATACTAATTTTTCTCATCCATGAACATTGACTATCTTTCCATTTATTTGTATTGCCTTCCAGTGTTTTCATCAGCATCTTATAGTGTTCAGTGTATAGGTCTTTCATCTCTGTGGTTAAATTTAGTCCTAGGTTTTTCCTTGTTTTTGATGCAATTGTAAATGGAATTGTTTCCTAATTTCCATTTCTGATAGCTGTTAATTTATAAAAACACAATAGGTTTTTTTTTTTTTTTTGTATAGATTTTGTACCCTACAACTTTATGGAATTGTTTATTAGTTCTGACAGTTTTTTTGGTGGGGTCTTAAATGTAAAATCATGCCATCTTCAAATATGATAATATTTCTTCTTACTTATCAATTTGGAAGACTTTTATTTCTTTTCCTGCTTAATTGTTCTCTCGAGGACTTCCAATATTATAATGAGAAGAGTGGATATTCTTGTCTTATTCATGATTTTAGAGGAAGAGCTTTCAGCTTTTTGTTCTTTTGTGATATTAGTTTTCATCTGGTTATATGTGGCCTTTATTATGTTGAGGTATGTTTCATCTATACCCACTTTGTAAAGATTTTTATCATATATCTGAAATTAATGATGTAGTATATGTTGGCTAATTGAATTTAAATTAAAAAAGAACTTTTATTATAAATGGATGTTGAATTTTGCAAATGCTTCTTATGCATCTATTGAGAAGAGTATATGATTTTTTATTCTTCATTTGTTAATGTGTTACAGCAGGATGATTGATTTGCAGGTGTTGAACCATCCTTGCTTCCTGAAGTTATTTCCTACTTGATCATGCTGTATGATGCTCTTAATACATTGTTGAATTTAGTTTGCTATTTTGTTGAGGATTTTTGCATGTAGGTTCATCGGGGATATTGGCCTGTAATTTTCTTCATTTGTGATGAAGTGTCTGGACAAGGTATGCTGGCCTTGAGTTTGGGAGCATCCCCTCCTCTTCAGTTTTTTGGAAGAGTTTGAGAATAATAGATATTAGCTCTTCTTTGAATGTTTGGTAGAATTCACCAGTGAAGCCATATGGTCCTGAACTTTTATTTGTCAGGAGTGTTTTGATTACTTATGCCATCTCCTTACTGGTAATCAATCTATTCAGATTTTCTGTTTCTTCCCGATTCAGTCTTGGAAGATTGCATGTTTTGAGGAATGTATCCAGTTCTTCTGGGTTGTCCAGTTTATTGATGTGGTCTCTTATGATCCATTGCATTTCTTTGGTATTAGTTATAACTTCTCTTTTCATATCTGATTTTATTTTTGTGCACTTTATTTTTTTCTTAATGAGTCTAGTTAAAGTTCTGTCAATTTTGTTCATCTTTTCTGAGAAGCAGCTCTTAGTTTCATTGAGCTTTTCTGTTTTTGTTTTTGTCTCCAGTCATTTATTTTACCTCTCATCTTTATTATTTCCTTCCTTCTACTCCCTTTGGGCTTTGTTATTCTTCTTCTAGTTCATTTGAGTGTAAACTTAGATTGCTTGAGATTTTTCTTGTTTCTTGAAATAGGCCTGTGTCATAAATGTTCTTCTTAGAACTGCTTTTGCTGAATCCCAAGCATTTTGGATCATTGTGTTTTCACTTTCATTTGTCTCAAACTGTTTTTTAAATTTCTTCTTTCATTTGTTTATTGACTCATTGGCTGTACAGGGTCTTGCTGTTTAATATTTGTGATTTTTCGGTTTTCATGTTGTAATTGATTTCTAGTTTCATACCATTTTGGTCAGAAAAAGATGCTTGCTATGATTTCAGTCTTCTTAAATTTATTGATGCTTGTTTTGTGGTCTAGCATATGATCTATCCTGGAGAATGTTCCACATGTACTTGAGAAGAATGTGTATTTTGCTGTTTTTGGATAGAATGTTCTGTATATATCTATTAAGTACATCTTGTTTAATGTGTCATTCAAGGCTGATGTTTCTTTATTTTCTGTCTAGATGATCTTTCCATTGATGCAAGAAGGCTATAAAAGTTCCCTATTATTATTACTGCCAATATCTCTCTTTAGGTCTGTTAATATTTTCTTTATATATATAGGTACTCCAATGTTGGGTGCACAGTATCCTCTTGTTGGGTTGACCCCTTTACCATGTAATGCCCATCTTTGTCTCTTATTACAAATTTTTTGTTTTAAAGTCTGTTTTGTCTGATATTAAGTACTGTTACCCCAGCTAGTCTTCTTTTCTTTTTTTTCCATTTGCTTGAAACATCTTTTTCCATCCCTTTACTTTCAATCTGTGTGTGTTCTTACAGTTGGGTTGACCCCTTTACCATGTAATGCCCATCTTTGTCTCTTATTACAAATTTTTTGTTTTAAAGTCTGTTTTGTCTGATATTAAGTACTGTTACCCCAGCTAGTCTTCTTTTCTTTTTTTTCCATTTGCTTGAAACATCTTTTTCCATCCCTTTACTTTCAATCTGTGTGTGTTCTTACATCAGAGATAAGTCTGTTATGGCAACATACAGATTTTTTTTAATCCACTGACCTTCTTTATGTCTTTTGATTAGAGAATTTAGCCCACTTATATTTAAAGTAATTATTAATAGTTAAGTACTTATTGCAATTTTGGTGTTTTCTGGCTATTTTGTAGCTCCTCTGTTCCTTTTTTCTCTTGTTTTCTTCACTTGTGGTTTGATGACTTCAAATTTAGTATTATGTTTAGATTCCTGTCTCATCTTTTATGTATGTATTATAGGTTTTTATTTTGTGTTTATCAAAACTTACTTATGGTCTATTTTAAGCTGATAACAAGTTAAGTTTAAACACATTTTAAATCTGTATTAAAATAATAAAAATAAACACATTTTAAATCTGTATTTTTACTCTCACCATATTATATGTTATATTTTTGATGTTACATTTTACATCTCATTTTGTGTATCTTTAACTAATTATTGTAATTAATAGTTATTTTTACTTCTTTTGTCTTTTAACTTTCATACTAGTTGTATAAGTAATTTACTTCCTCTACTACCTGTTTACCTTTCTTAGTGAGATTTTTACTTTCATATGTTTTATTACTAATTAGTGTCCTTTCTTTAAAACTTAAAAGAAGTCCCTTTAAATTTTCTTATTGGGCTGGTTTAGTAGAGACATTCCCCTTTAGCATTGCTTATGTGGAAGATCAGTTCTGAATGATAACCTTGCTGGGTACAGTATTCTTAGTTAGAAGTTTTTTCCCTTTCAGTGCTTTAAATATATATTGCCACATTCTTCTGACCTACAAAATTTCTGCTGATAAATCTGTTAGAAGTCTTACGGGGTTTCTCTTTTATGTAATAAGTTGTTTTTCTCTTGTTGCTTTTAAATTATCTCTTTAATTTTTGGCATTTTTATTATAATGTGTCTTGGTGTGAGTTTTTTTTAGTTCATCTTGTTTGGAACTCTCTGGGATACCCAGATCTGCATATCTATTTCCTTCCCTGGGTTAGGGAAATTTTTAACCATTATTTCTTCGAATAAACTTTATACCCCTTTCTCTCTTCTCTTTCTGGGACCCTATAATGTGAATGGTATTCTATTTCATATTATCCCATAGGTCCTTTAATCTATCTTCA
The DNA here is from genome assembly GCF_011764305.1 of Mustela putorius furo. Lineage (NCBI taxonomy): Eukaryota > Metazoa > Chordata > Mammalia > Carnivora > Mustelidae > Mustela > Mustela putorius. The sequence goes on from NW_025422471.1 coordinate 13,531,414, forward strand.
TTTTTTAAAATTCCCTTTTTCTTTTCCTCTCTTTGCTGCTGTTTGGGTGAATTCTACTGCCCTGTCTTCCACATCACTGATTCTTTCTACTCCTTCATTTGGTCTTTTATTAAACCTGTCTAGCATATTTTGTTCTTCAGTTATTACTTTCTTCAGCTATGTGAATTCTTTTTGATACTTTCTTATATTTTATGCCCTTTCTTCCTGTGTTTATCCCTTTTCCTTCCAAGTTCAGTGATAATCTTTATGACCATTATTACTTTGAAGTCTTTAACAGATAAATTACTTACCTCCATTTTGTTGAAGTTTTTTTCTGGATTTTTATCTTGTTCTTTCATTTGGAATATATTTCTCTGTTTCCTCATTTTGCTTAACTGTATGTTTGTTTCTATGTGTTAAGTGAAATAGCTCTCTGAATTTTGAAGGGGTGGTCCTGTAGTGAGGTGAACTTTATTGCTTAACCTTCCCTAGTTCTTTGTTGTCTCTTGAACTATTAGGCTGATTGTTTTAGGCCCATGGGTCTCAGAAATTCAACCCCTCTTAGGGTGTTCAAAGTGCATGTCTCCTGTGTGGTCTCTGTATGTGTACCCTGGTTTAGAAGGTCTTGGGTGGGAGGCAAGGCATTCACCCATTGTCTTGGCAGGAGTGGGGCATGGCAGAAGCACATTGGGGAGCACTAGCAGGTTATTACAAGGGTGCAAAAATGGTTCCCACAGTGCCAGCACTAGTAAGGTAGAAAAAAATATGAAAATGGTGCCTGATAAACCCCCATCTCTGTGGAGAATTTCAAAAGGCTTTTGCCCCTCTGGCAGATGCTTTAAGATTAACAAATGAGTCTTCTTCACATATGGTCTTGGCATTTTTCCAGCTGCTGGTTTTGCACTGGGTCCAGGGATTATTGGGTTTGCTCAGGAGCCCATTAAGATCATAATCTCCATTCTCTACAGCCTTATGGTTCTCCTGGGTGTAAGCCCCACTAGTTTTAAAAGCCAAACATTTTGGAGGTTCATCTCTCTGGCACAGGTCCCAAGTATTGGGGTGCCTGATGTAGAGCATAAAACCCTCACTCCTCAGGGTGGAGTTCCATATTTGTGAGACCTCCCCCCGCCCCACCCTGACTCCCACCCAAGACCTTCTAAGCCAGGGTACATCATACAGAGACCATACAGGAGACATGCCCTTTGAACACCCAGAGGAGTTGAATTTCTGAGACCCATGGGTCTGAAACAATCAGCCTAATAGTTCAAGAGACAACAAAGAACTAGGGAAGATTAAGCAATAATGTTCATCTCACTACACAGTTTATGAGACTTCAGTTAGGACCCAATGGTGGGTCACTGTGTTAGGAGTGAGCTTTCAGCAAGACAATCTCTAACTGGCCTACCATCTTGATCTGACCCTTATTCTTTGTTGTGGAGTAGCTGTTAACTAGTTATCAGATTCTTTTCATAAGTAATTGTTCCACATGTAGCTATAAATTTGTTGTGTCCATGGGAAAAAGTGAGTTCAGGATTTTTCTATTCCACCACCTTAAACTGCCTCATGTTTTAATTTAAAAGACAGAGAGAGAGAGAGAGGACCCCTGCTTTGTTACCACTTGGAAATTTTTACTTTTTTACCATTTTTACACTCTGTGTTCTTATCCAAATCCATTCTAATTCTTTGTGCTTTTACTGAGTCCTTTCTGGTCCTGCAAAGAAACAGGGGAAAGCTGCTCTGAATCACTGATAGCACAGCTCTCCATGCAATTGATGACTTTTGGCTCATGGCTGATTTGCTGTGACAGAAGCAATGTGTGACTCATCAGGGGCTGCTCTTGAGTCAGTGAGTGATAAGACAACTGGCTGTATCTCTAAAATACTCCTCAAGTCTGACTCTCACACTCACTGGCTTAAAAGCACAAGAATTAAGAACACAGGATAGGATTTTTGTCCTCATTTGAATCTTCAGATGATTTCATTTTCAATTCAGCACCCCAAACTCAAATTTCTAAAAGTTCAAATCACTTGCTTCCTGATACATAAAGGTGACTTCTAAATAGTATTGCATTTAATATGGAGGGATAGGCAGTGTCACATGATGAGTGGTATGAGGAATTCCAGGAAAATCCTTCTATCAATATCAAGTCATCAGAACTAGAAATTCCTTGGGAAGGAGCAGAGATTAGTGAGAAGAGTGCTGGAGACAGCCAGCCCTGGACTTGAATTTCTGCTCTTCCACATAACAGTGATGGGCATGTGGAAAGAAAAAGGTTGGAGATAACAGAGCTAAGGTACTAAGGACTGGGGCGGGGGGTGGTGGGAAACAACATGTGCCAACCTGGAAGACCTTGGATGTATATATGTGTGTATATTGGGGAAAGTTGGGTAATAAGCGGTCATACAAAAGATAAGGTGAGATAACTCCAAACACAAATACCAAATACTTTCATAATGATAACAGTAAAATATAAGGTGAGAGAAAAATTTCAAAGTTTACGTAGCTAAATTTGTTGATACTCAAATGCAGTTAGTTAGATTTATTCATTCTCTCACCCTCTCTCCATATATATATTAATTTATCATATATATATGGTATTACATGTAAAAATCAATCAATCAATCTATCTATCTTTCTGTCTCCTCTGAGCCTGTTGTTGCACATCGGATATGATGTTAGCCATTGGGAATTCAAAGGCAATAAGCCATGGTCTTATTACCTTATATTTGCACACTACTTTGTATCTTTCAAGGTATTTTCGCATGTATTAGCTCATTCTGTGTTCTCAGACAGAGAGATAATTAGTCTTGCTAGGTCATGAGAGTCTGCAGGGGAATGTTGTAAAGAGTCATGCCCTGTATCTTGGTATGGCACCTTTCCATGTGACTTTGGAAAGAGTATGGGATTATAAAGTCTAGAGAAACCATGACTGCCAAAGGTAAGAACTGTTGGGTCCTAGAAGTTATAAATTATGCAACCTCATGAGTGTTGAAAGAGAAGGTATCTCCATTTATCTCTTTCCTGAAATGTCCTGTGTCCTGGGAAGACAGTACTGTTCCCTTGCATAAATGCTAGGATATCTGTGAGTCCATTTGCAGAATCATGTTAGTTGCATGGGCTCCCAGTGGGGGGGGATTGTATAGCTAACTCTCCAGAACAGTTATGAGGCCTACTCTCATCCCAGGTGGTAAAATCAGGATCTTTTAAAGCACTTCTTTGGATAGGTTATAATATAGGATCACAGGGTGAATGAGAATTTACATTCTTAAAACAAGCTAGATAGACAGATACTCAGGAAGGCATTTTTCCAAATGAAGGGGAAATGTAGAAACTAATTTTGAAAAAATGTCATCAGAGATAATTTCCATTATCATTAAATATAGATAGACAATATAGAATGCAATTAATGTTATTTTTGATTCCTGGCAGAACTCGAGATGGTGGTTTGTCTGACTGCTATAGGACATCAGTGAGTGGGACTGGGCCTCATTAGGCAGGTGAAAGGAAGAACAAAAACTGCCAACACAACAAATGCAGCCCCTTGGTGCAGACAGTTAATGCATTTTGTCATATTATAGTGGAAACTGTAGATCTCCCTGGTAATGATGAGAATAGGGAAAACAGAACGCCCAGGTTAGATGTTTAAGGACCTAAGTGGTTGTGAGTTTATGAGACTTCAGTAAGGAATGATCTTTGGAATACAGCCATTAAAATTGAGTTTCATTTGAGCACAAACAGGTTCAAACAATAAAGGTTGCTGAAACCTTTATTTCAAGTGCATTGTGGAAAATTTCAGAGCAAATCAAATTTAAGTTAGCAGTATTTAATTTAGTTTAAGAACTAAAAAAAAAAACTATCATATATTAATAGGTCAGATAAACCCCCTCTTTAACCTCCTTCAATGGCTTCTCAGTGCTCTGAGGGAAAAACCTCACTTTGTATTATGGCCTCTGTATTAGGTCTTGGCCATCCCAGTCTTGTTTCAATTCCTTAACATGACAGTCCCCTTCCGGCTTTAGAGGATCATCTTCTCAATCTCTTTTCAATCTATGTGATGCACCATTTTTCAAATTTTTGCTTAAATATCACCTCTTTGGGAAAATTTTATTGAGTAAACCAGATCCTCCCCCTCACCTCTTCTGCTGCTTCTCATCTGCTGTTGTTCTCATTTTAATCCCATATTCCTTAGGATTTTTACTATTTTGTTAATTTTTTTGCGTATTTTACCTGCTTTTCACACCAGAGTATAATATCCATGAGAGGGGGCGCCTGCGTGGCTCAGTGGGTTAAAGCCTCTGCCTTCGGCTTAGGTCATGATCCCAGGGTGCTGGGATTGAGCCCTGCCTTGGGCTCTCTACTCCACAGGGAGCCTGCTTCCTCTCCCCTTTCTCTGCCTGCCTCTCTGCCTACTTGTGATCTCTGTCTGTCAAATAAATAAATAAAATCTTAAAAAAAAAAAAAAATCCATGAGAGAAAATGCTATGTTTGTTTCCCACACCATGGTATTTCTGGTGTCTAGTAGAGTAACTAGTAAGATAGACACCCAATACATGATTGATAAAGAAATGAATGAAGAATGTCAGTTATTCATATTAAATTTAAAACATTACAAGAATACAGGGGACCTAATTTCTGAAATTTCTTTCATTGGCTGTAGTTAAAGCAGACAGAGTTAGAGGAGGTGGGCTAGACCAAAAATCGTTCTTCATGCACATCACAGTTAATATGGTGCTAGTGTGCATACTGAAATGTTTAATAAAGCTATCATCACAAAAACTCTGAGGCAATGTGGGAGCTGATTTAAAAACAAATACAAGGACATATAATGCTACTTTAGGTGCACAGGGTCTGTTACAATAAATTACTTTAAGTCCAGAAAGAAACTTTGTTTATCTACTGCAGGTGTCTTCTCTCCTTAGTTCATTGGGATACTTGAGAAACTGAAGAGTAGTAGTGTGTAGAAAGCACACCATCTGGATCCCAATTTTGCTGTAGAAAGTCTTTGCTCTACATGATAAGCATTGGCAATACAGTGATGAAGGGAGACAGGTTTCTTTGCTTCCTGGAGCTTATAGTCTCAATTAAAAAAAAAAAAACATTTTATTTATTTGACACAGAGAGATCACAAGTAGGTAGAGAGACAGGCAGAGAGAGAGGGGAAGCAGGCTCCCTGCTGAGCAGAGAGCCCCATGCAGGTCTTGATCCCAGGACCCTGGGATCATGATCTGAGCCGAAGGCAGAGGCCTAACCCACTGAGCCACCCAGGCGCCCCATTATAGTCTCAATTTTTATTGGAATTTTCTTCTTAAGCCTTTATCAGTTGCCAAATTGGGCAATATTTTATGAGACATAAAATGCTCTGTGGTCAATTTTCAGTGAATATCTTTAAGCATTTCTAGTCTAATATCTCTCCCTACTTTTCTTCAGTGTTAGCCTTTGTCCTCTTGTTCTAATGCTACATGTTTAGTAACGTTTTAATAGAAAGTCAACACTTAGGGGAAAATGGACTCTGAAAGAATAGAATTCTTATTTCCAGCATTTTTTTTTAAACTGGAGAACTAGTTTACGGCCATACCACCCTGAACGCACCTGATCTCGTCTCATAAACTGGAGAACTAGAATAGTTGTGTGACATTATATCTTGGGAAAAAATGACTCTGGTGCAGGTTTTTTTTTTTTGCATTAATATGTCTCCCTTCCCCCGCATTAGTGTGAAGCACCCACATTTCAAACAACCACAAAAATAAAGCAAAAGCCACTTTATTTTTTACATTCTGAATTCAGTATATATACTATAACTTAAACCTGTTGATACTGCCACATAGAAATCACTCAGTATGATTTTATTTTCATGCCCTGTATTTAAAAATAGAATATGCTGAACATATCATTATAACAATCACTTATTAAAACGTTTTTTAATTTATTATAGCCTCCAGGAATTTTGAGATATGAAAGATATTTTTATTCTTTAACAATATACTCATTTTTTTTTTGCTTTTCATGGTTTTCCTTCCACATATAATTTCATATTTTCAGTATATTACTAATACTGCCTACAAGTGTTCCTCATTTTTTACTTCATATTTATTTTTAGCCTGTGATTTTTAGATACCAAGTAGCCAAGTATGTTATGTTGTTCTTAAAGTAAGAGCAAGCTCTTTTTTTTTTTAAAAGATTTATTTTTTGAGAGAGAGCGTGTGGGCTGAGTGTGTGGTGGGGGAAGGGAATGGAAGGGGCAGAGGGAGAGGGAGAGAATCTCAAGCAGGCTCCCTGATAAGTGCAGAGCCCCTATAGGGGCTTGATCTCAAGACCTTGAGATCATGACCTGAGCCTAAATCAAGAGTCCAGTGCTTAACCAACTGGGCCACCCAGGTGCCCCAAATAAGATAAAGTCTTGAATGAAGGCATGAAATACTTTTTTGATTGAAGTATACAGAATTAAAAACATGAATTTTGTTACATTAATTTTGTTTCCTTGGAGATGTTTATATATTTACTTTTTCTGGTAAAGTTGTATTCTGGAGAGTTGAGTTCATTAGATAGACAAGACAGGAGTCACATAACTATGTTTTAGCTCTCTGCTTTGCTTGATTTTTGTTCCTAATCATTTGAGATCAAAATCAGCTCTAATCCTTTTATTTATCTTCATGTGAATGATTCCAAATAATGTCTGAAAAGGTGGTACATGCAACCAGGAATACACTCTCTTTGGTAGTACTCCAAAATTAAACAAATCATCTTTGCTTTGCTGCTTTTCTGGATGTATAAATAAAAGTAAAAAGAAATAAAGACAATTTTAGAACTTTTCAACAATGTGAATATATAGTTAGTGCTACTGAACTGTACACTTAAAAATGTAAAATGGTCAATTTTATCTTATTTGCATTTTACTACAATTAAAAAAAGAAAAAGGAATAACAAAATAAAGAAAAGGAAAAAAGAAAAGGAAGAAGAGAAAATCACTTGAAAGTTGTCATGATATTCCACTCCAGGAAACACTCAAAAAATAAATAAATAAATAAAGCCAGCACATTCCAGAGATATGTCAGCATTGCCTCAGGAAGACAAGAATAAGGAAAAACAAACTAATAATGAAAATAGCATGCAAACAAGACAACCCTAATTATTTAATTATGGAATTTTAGAATAATGCCTTAACCACATTATTCTGAATAACTATCAAGACAGTAGCAATTATTTAACCATAGTGTCCAGAATTGTATTATTATAGTATTTCACTGATTTGGAAGTTTATAAAAAGCTGTTCAATACATAAAATTTTAGAAAAATAAATAAGGACTTCTTTCTTCTACAGGTTTAATGGGAGAATAACACAATTAAGTTTAAAAGGAGAGGAAGAAGTTATTGGAAAAAGAAAGGGTGAAATGTTATTGCAGAACATTTAATTCTTGATTCTTCTTGCTGTCAGTAGGAGCATTAATGTTACAATAAGGAAAGTCTTGAAAAAAGATAAAATGACTATTAGAGAATTAGGAATAGTTTTTGAAAGGGAGTTTGAGTCATACCAAAATAAAAAAATAATTCCCTTTCCTACCTTAAATCCTTTTTAAAAAACTTCTAATTTTCAAGTCTTTCCAGACTTACAAAACTCTTATAAAAGTATATAAAGCATTCCTTCACTCATATTCACCATAAAATAACATCTCACATAAACGTAATACAAAGGTCAAAGCCTGAGGACTAACTCTGATATGGCTCCTTAGTCAATTCTAATTGGCCATTTTCTCAGTCATACTTTTCCATTTGTGATCTTGACATCTTGAAAGAGTGATAGCCAGTATTTGGTAGAATAAATCTACTTCAGATTGAGTCAGTCTGATGTTATCTCATACTAAAGTTGATATATGGCATTTTTGCCAAAAATAGTGGAGAAATGATTTTGCGCCCTTCTCCATGCATCATGTCAGAAGACCCTTTTAAAGTTCTGATACCATTTCCCCTATCCCAGCCCTGGTTACTTTTTTTTTGGAAAATGGTGTTTGAGGGGGAAAAAAATGTGGTGTTAGGCATGTTCATTACTATTGGGTAGTCATTCTTCTAGACACTGTCTTTCTTTCTTACTTTCTTTTTTTTTTTTTCTTTTTAAGATTTTATTTATTTGAGAGAGAGCACGATACAGAGCAGAGAGCACAAGTGAGGAGGTTGGGGGAAGGGCAGAGGGAGAAGGAGAAGCAGATTTCCTGCTGAGCAGGGAACCAGATAGCCAGATGCAGGGCTTCATCCCAGGACCCTGAGACCATGATTTGAGCCGAAGACAGACGCTTAACTGACTGAGCCCACCCAGGCACCCCTCTTCTAGACACTCCTAGTGGACAGAACTAGGAAAAACACATACAGACATATACATATTCACACAGATGAACATAAATATATGAAAAAAAAATATATATCCACACACATACACATACATGCATGCATCATACACATTTATATCTATTTCTAGATATACCTGTATTAAAAACAACAGCAACAACAGAGTTTATACTGATTAATCCAATTTTAATTCAAACTGTCCAGTCCATTCTAGCCTTCTCTTTTATTCTATTTATTAATCTTTACTCTGACAATGAGATAGCTGTCTCTCGTACCACAACATATTTGTCTGCCAAATCCTAGATGGCACATAAAGTAGTTTCACAATTGTTAATCTTATACTCCTATGAAAAATAAAGTTATTACTTAGAGTAAATATTTGTGCTTCTGCTCTAGCAGTATATATAGTCAAAGTATTGCTTTATATAATACTTAAGCTAGCTATCCCAACTCCAATAAATTTAATACATTATTTCATATCAAATAGAAGAATTGCATTTTGAGCAAGAAAAACACCATGTGACTGATGTAAAAACAGTGAATGTGCCTGAGTAGTTGGGGCTGTAGCAAGATCTTTCTTTTATATATATTTTTTGGTTTTTATTTTTTTTAATCTACTCTAGTGTCTATATTAGATTCAATTTGGACAAAATGTAAGCTCTAGTGACCAAAAATAACATTTTCTTATTATTTTTTATTTTTATTCATGTGCTTTAGAAAGATATTATACAGATTAACTCAGAGAACTATGGCAGAAAGTAGGTATACCATTTATGTATTTTTAACATGTGCTTCTTTTTAATGTGAAAGTCATAAATTCTCATAAGATGGATAAAGAAAAGTAGTATAGATGACATTCAAAACCATTTGTTACCTCATTATCTAGAGACAACCACTATTGAAATCCCAGTGCATTTGATTCACTTTTAAATATGGGTATATGAAAAAAAATAAATATGGGTATATGAAAAGCTAAATGTATAGCTTTTAATCCTTCTCTTTTCACTTCTATTTACATTGTAAGTATTTTCCTTGCCACTAACTATTCTTCAAAAAATGTGATTTTCATGATTTTTCATGAGTATTTTTCCATCAAATTCCATAATTTATCTAGCTATCTTCCAAATGTTGGTGATTTAGCCAGTTCCCAATTTTTGTGTTCTTGTAAAAAAAACTTGATTGAGTGTTTTGACCCTGTTATAAAAATTATATATATTTGATGGTGAATGAAAGGTTAGTGCAATTAAAATGTAGTAAACACAATTTAAACGATGGTCAGAAACTCTTAAGGAGAAAACAAGTGGCAAGACTTTTTTGAATGAATAGAGGAAACTGAGGAAAGTGGAAAAGACAAATTCACACCAGATGAAATATACAGAAAGGTTCTTCTGTACTGAGATGATGGGTGGTAAAATGTATTGACCCTTACCACCAACATTCTGTGAAAGAAATTTTACTGGGTCTATCAGGGTTTGCTATATAACAAACCATTTCAAAATTGAGTTGCTTAAAACATCACACTTTAAAATTTTTTCCATAATTCTGTGTAGTAGTAGGGCAGTTTTTTTCATCTGAGATGGCTTGGGCTTGGAATAGATGGTCTAGGATGGTCTCAATCACATAGCTGCTTTAGAAGGGAAAGCTGGATTCTCTCCACATGCGATCTTTCATCCCTCAAGGAAGCTATCCTAGGCTCATATATGATATCAGAGGAGTCCCTGCTTTTTTAGGAGAGTTTCTTTGAATTTCTTCCCTAGTGCTTACCAAAGATTAGGTAAAAATAAGTCCTTAAGTTGGTTGTTGGTCACTTTGTTCATGGAATTGCTCCGTTTCAGTTGTTTTAAGACTTTGGACTCTTTGGACCACATTTTAGAATCACCTTAGGAGCTTCTTAGGAAAAAAAATCTGATGTGTGAACTTAAGATACAAAGGTTCTTTTTTTTTTTTTTTTAAGATTTTCTTTATTTATTTGATAGAGAGCAGGGGAGAGCACAGGCAGGGAGAGGGGCAGAGGGAGAGGAGAAGCAGGTCTCCCAGGTGAGCTGGGAGCCTCATGTGGGGCTTCATCCCAGGACCTTTGGATCATGACCTGGGTGGAAGGCAGTCGCTTAACTGACCTAGCCACCTACGTGCCCAGGTCCAAAGGTTCTGATTCAGTAGGCTGCAACCAGATCTAAGAATCTTAACACCCTAAGTACCCTTAGGATTTTCTGATTCAGATAGGCTAGATTTTGAGAAAACTCTGCTAGGTTATGACTCAGTGTATTACAAAAGCATAAGGGAAATTCATGAAGTACATGTGGGTAAGAGATACAACAATTTAAAAGTTGATATCCTAATTTAAAAAGAATAGGTTGTGTCCATTGCGTGCTTTTATTAAAGAGTTCATTTCCTCTTTTCATTTGTTGTGGCTGGCACTGTACTGGCATTTGTTGTGTACTGTAAGATGGGCTAGACTGAGGAAGCCTTGAATCTAGAGAGTGGAAGTGGTTCAGAATTGAGCAAAAACCAGGAGTGCAAACTCAAGAGCAAGACCAGAGTTCTAATTGTTGTTTTGGGGAAGTGCACATGGATTTAAAGCACCAAGAAAAAATTCCAAAATCAAAATACAAACAAACAGACACATATAGATGAAGCTACTATTAACCTGAGGACTGCACGGGTTCCAGATATGACATACAGAAATAAGAGAGAAAGAAAAGATGATGGATAGTGATCTAAGCATTAAAAATGCTAGATTAAGGTTTACAGATAGATATGAGGAATGCAGTTGGTAGGGTATCAGGATTAAGGGTTAGGAAAACCCAGTAATTTGTGGAATGTAATTCAGATTGGAGAGTTATCTAGTTCTGGAATACCAAGGGTGGAGTCTCCTGTGACTTATTTATTTATTTTTTTCAATTTCCAGACATAAAGGAGAATATGTTGTATGATTCTGTTTTACGAAGTTCAAAAAGCAGGCAGAACTTAACCTATTATAATAGAAGTCAGAACATTGCTTACCTTTGGTGTACTAGGGGGAGTGGCAATGACTGGGAAGATACAAGAAGAGGCAAGACGCTTCCGTGGTGTTAAATAGTATTTTACATTTTGATCTGGATGGAGGTTCCATAGACATATGTTTTTCAAAATTTAACTGGGCTGTACATTTAAGATTTATGCACTTTCTGTTATATCTCAATAAAAAGTAAAAATTAAATACATGAAAGAGGCTTTTAAAAAATATACTTCTAGACACTGTCAAAGGAGGGAAGCTTAGGTCATTTAAATGAGGAAAAAACACAGCTTCTGATTTTGTCAGTGAAGAAACTGAGGAAAGTGGAAAGAACAAATTCACACTGGATGAGATATATGGGAAGTTTCTTCTGCACTGAGAGAATGGATGGTAAAATGTATTGAACCTTATCACAATTTCTGTGAAACAAATTTTACCCAGCCTATCAATTTTTGCTGTGTGACAAAATTCTTTTTTTTTTTTTTTGGATGAAAGGTATTATATCTTCATGGATTCATATTATATATTACTATAATGATAGTAATGAGGCAAGTTTTGTACCCCTTCTATTCCTGTTTTTTGTTTTTATAGTTGAAAATATTGATAGATATTTTCACCTAAATAAGTACGTGGAAAAATTTTTTATGGTGTTGTCACTTTTTAAAGTTCTTTATCAGTCTTATGTCAAAAATCATATGGGGATATATTATTAAAATTATATTTCAGTTGTCAACTTGATAAAGATCTCCTTCAATTTCCTTGTAAGCAAGGAATTAGAAGTCATTTCTCTTGCAAAAGAATTTATTATCTAGTTATTAGTCATATACTTTGTCAACAACATAAAGGCTTTGCCAAGTCTTTTCAAGTAATAGTCATTCCTATTACTTTTTCATGTGAAGACACCTTGCTTAACTCAATATACTCCGAAAAGGCTGGTGAAATAAAAATATCATTTATTTTAATACATTTATGCCAATGTAATTTATGATAAAGCACTTTTTTCTTATAAAGTATCTTATATTTATTTCTATCAAAACTCCAGTTATAGACTTAACTCTTTCAGCTCATGGAAAATGTTCATCTTAAACCTAATTGGAAAGTTTAGTTTCATTGTCAAATAAATCAGCCAAGGCAAGCTGTCACAGAATGTCTAATTTCATTTTTTAAATTTACAAAACACTGATATTTTTCTCAGATAACCACATCGCTTTGGATTTCCAGAAGTGATTCTGATGGGTAAAGCAGGGATTGAGTCTTAACATGAGTTTGCTAGTAAGGTGGCTGCACCTTTAGTATTTTGTGCCTGTGTGTCCACAGGGCTCTCCCTCAGGGTAGTGTCAATAGGCAATGAAGGGGCAAGATGGAGTAGGCAACAAAAATTGTCTTCACTCAGGCTACCCTACTTAGAATTTATCTAAATTCAAATGATTCCAAAGTGGGCCAAATTACCACCTTTAATTTCACTTTTAGTCCTTACTGGAAATAGGTATACTATAAGGATGGACACAAAGCTGCGGCATATATATATTGTGCCTTGATTTAAGAAGTCTTCACAGATATCAGCATTTCAAATTGTTCCTTTGATGGATGCCAGGGAAATGTACACTACACAGTGCAGTGTAGCACTGTGAGGTTCTAGATGGATAAAAACAAATATGCTTTTTCTTTTCAAAGTGGGAGAAGAGTGAATATCAAAAGGCAAGTGGGAGAGGAGAGTATGTTTGATTCCTGGGCAGATTTATCTAACAATGGGCTATTTATTTCCTGTTTGAAGGTAAAGTATGTATATGCACAAACATACATATGTGTATAACATGTATGAAAAAAAATAACTGAAATGATTTTTGTTGGCCTTTATTTTTAGTAGTTAAATTTGGCAGATGAAAGACAAAGCTTTGTTATTTTACTGTTATTTTAAATGGATGAGGAGGCGTGCATTAACTTATATTTCATTTTTAAAATTTACCTATTCTTTCAATTGTTAAAAAGATTTTCTATTTTTAGAGCAGTTATAGGTTCACATTAAAATTGAGAGAAAGCTATGTACCCCTATCCCCATATATGCAGAGCCTCCTGCATTATCAACATTCAGCACCAGAGTGGTACATTTGTTACAACTGATGAACTTAGGATGACATACCATTATCCCTTGAAGTTTTTAGTTTACGTTATGGTTCACTTGGTGTTGTATATTCTGTGAGTTTGGACAAATGTACAATGACATATATCCACTGTTCTAATGTCATACAGAATATTTTCACTGCCCTAAAAGTCGCTGTGTTTTGTCTACTTTTCCCTCCTGATCCTCCCACCCCTCTACCTCACAACTACTGATCTTTTTACCGTCTTCATAGATTTGCACCGCCTTTCAATTTTGTATGTGCCAGAAAATCATAGGATGCTATAAGATTTCAACAGATCTGAAAGTTAGGAGAATGCCTTGCAGAGTTAAAATTAAAAATCCTGTCTTTTCTGGAAAGGTTACCTACTGTCTAGCTAGAGAATAAGATAGGAGAATTCATAGAAATAGAATCTCTTTGAAACTTAAATCAGGAAATCCAAATGGATTGGGTATAGTACTTTAAAGAATTTAGGTTATGAATAAAAGGGGAAGAGTACAATGCAACTTTTGCCCCTTTTTATTTAAATTAATACAAAGTCTTAGTTCCATGCTTGATTGGAGGAAAAGAATAAAGTGTCAGAAGGAGACAATGAAATATTTGTATGAAAACATGGGCTATTAATTTAAATGCATGATGCTGTTTTTAAGAATATGCTAGTTTAAAATGTATACAAGTTCATTTAAAAATTAGGAAAAAAGCAAAAAGAAGAAATAGATATTACTCATAATTATAATATTTAGAAGCTGTCATATAATACCTTTTTTCAGTTATTTTTCCATGCATATGTATTTTGGTATAGCTGTAATTATATTGCATTTATAATGTGGTTTTAACACCTGTCACTTTTAATATTTTGTCATTTAACTAAAAATTCCAGAACCCTAATTTTAATGACTCTATGGTATTTCATCATATAGATGTATTATAACTTAAGGCATTCTCTAGAAGCTGAAAAACGTAAGGAGCCATATTTTCTCCTAAGCCTCCAGAAAGAAGTGCAGCCTTGCTGACACCTTCATTTTTAGCTCAGTGAGATGTGTCAGAATTCTGTTGTTTTAACTCACTGAGTTCATGGGGATTTGTCACAGCAGCAATAGCAAACTAATACATAGAGAAGTGCTTTTTTGGTGATTCACTATGGTCTGGAATATTAAAAACCTGCCTTTATTAATAAAATCTGCCTTATTATCATTCAAATTTCAGGTGCTTTTTGCCAAAACACTAATTAAAATATTTACTACAATTAGTTTTTTTCTCCACTGACCTTAATAATATTAAACAGATGTTTATTTATTAACGTCGCTTTACATTTTGCATGCACATTATTTATGATTTTCATTTTATGTACTGATCAAAATCCATTACCTTTATTACTTTAGTTGCCATTTCTGGGATTGGCTCACAGCCCTAATTTTATTCCTTTCCATTTCTACTGCATAGAATTGGAGAGCAGTACCTCAAAAAATATAGAATAATACTAATACTTTTCTCCTCCAGTGAATCAGCCCCAAATTATTTTTTTACATAAATATTTCCTTTTAAAAAGATGTGATGTTTGGATCTCTTTAGGGTCTGAATTTTTTTGAAAGTCTATGTTAATAGATTTTTTTTTCATTTAGTCAACATTTGCCGAGCACTGTACTATGCCGAGTTTTTGGTAAAAGGTTGATATACATAGATAAGAGACCAGTTTCTCCTTTTAGGGATGTCAAGACAAAAGCTAAGAGTAGGATAATGGTAGGCTGGACTTGTGGCCAGCTTGTAAAAGGAACACATAGGGAATCCCTATTATCTTTAATTTTAAATGATTTGCCAGCTTCTTCCCTGGTCCCACTACAGTCCATTCTTGAGACAGAAATCAGAGTAATTCACTTAAACGTAAGTCATAACTCAAACCCCTGAGTGGCTTCTCAACTCACTCCGCGTAAATGCTGGAGTTCTCAAGGTCTATTAGGTGAAAGGCCTCACTTGTCTGCCATCACCACATTGCCCCATTCACAGAGCTCCAGGCATGAAGGCATCCTTCCTTAACACATTCTGAGCATGTTCCCACCTCAGGCTTTCTGCACTTGCAATTCTTTCAATCTGGAGCATTCGTCCTCTGAATATACAGAAATTTGTTCCCCTTCCTGGGAATTACTGCTAAAATGCCTTAGTATCATTAAGACTTTCCTATTTAACAGCAGTTACCCAGTGGGTTGGGACGTCCTAGCTCCCCCAGCCTGTTAATTTTTTTGCTATCCTATGTTTTCTTTTCACTTACATGTCTTATTATTCCCTGTGGTTTATTAGGTGTTTTATCTCTTCTCTTTCTTCGTTCATTAGGAGGTATGCTCCAGGAAAATTTTTAGTTAATATGATCCCTGCAGTACTTCCATGTGTAAGACAAACTTGGCACAGAGTAGGTGCTCATATATTTGTTGAATTTA
Organism: Mustela putorius furo; assembly: GCF_011764305.1. Classification (NCBI taxonomy): domain Eukaryota; kingdom Metazoa; phylum Chordata; class Mammalia; order Carnivora; family Mustelidae; genus Mustela; species Mustela putorius. The sequence continues at coordinate 13,547,277 of NW_025422471.1, forward strand.
TGGTCAAATGAACAGAATTTGATTCAGTTTCAGGATGTCAGAAGTACTTTCCTATGGAAGTTACTGTGAAATTGGTTTTAAAAGATGACGAAGAGTGACAGTGAAGGGAGAAGAGAAGGTACGCTAAGCAGAAGAGAAGGCAGACAGTAAAGCAAGGTCTTCCGGAGTATTAGCCTTTAAATGGATTAAGGTCGTATCAAAGATATTTAGTCTTACTCTAAGAGAACTTATAAACCAGCTGGTGTGTACATCTTATCTTCCCAACTCAGAAAGAGAAATTCTTTCCATTACAAGTGGAAAGAACACTGAAGATGGATAAACAACTGCTTGTCCAAGACAAAAAAGTACAGTCTATTTTATCAGTTGAATGAAAGTGAAAACCCTGGGACACCTGGGTGGCTCAGTGGGTTAAAATCTCTGCCTGTGGCTCAGGTCATGATTCCAGGGTCTTGGGATCCAGCCCCACATCGGGCCCTCTGCTCTGCAGGGAGCCTGCTTCCTTCTCTCTCTCTCTGCCTGCCTCTCTGCCTACTTGTGATCTCTGTCTGTCAAATAAATAAATAAATAAAATCTTAAAAAAAAAAAGTGCTAACCCTGGTCATACATGTTCCCAGTAGTATGGTTTTTGTATGTTAGAAACTTACAGGGATGGAAACTCTAACTTGAGAAGTTTTCATTTTCTTTGCGTAAAACATTTGTTCTGCTTCTGCCTCAGTGTTTCTGTTTTCAAATTTCAAAGTATATTTTGGTGACAGCTTCGCTTTAGGCTGACTTTCCTCATAGGTTTTATAGACATCCAAATCTAGTGGATGGTAGAATACGTCAGTACCTCATACAGAGGATAAAGGAAAGGGTATCTTTGAAAATTGGTCATCGAGGGCGCCTGGGTGGCTCAGTTGGTTAAGTAACTGCCTTCCGCCCAGGTCATGATCCTGGAGTCCTGGGATCCAGTCCCACATCAGGCTCCCTGCTCAGTGGGGAGTCTGTTTCTCCTGACCCTCTCCCCTGTCATGCTTGCTCTCTCTCTCAAGTATATAAATAAAATCTTTAAAAAAAAAAAAAAAGAAAAGAAAACTGGTCATCGAAGGCTGGGATTTAGAATTATAAAAACATAGTCTGGTATAATAACTGCCTTCAGGATACTTACAATTTGATGCAAAGAGTAAAATGAACAAAAAAGTTGCTATTATCAAAGTCACAATGTCCAGGCACCATGATAAGGGATTTCATAATCATTAGTATCCCTAGCAACCTTATTACTGTGTTTATTTTACAGATGATGTAAATGAGGTTTGGAGAGACTAAGTAACTTGCAAAGTTACAAAACTAGGAAGCAGTAGAGCCACTTCTTGACTCCAGATCTGCTGACCTCCAAGCTCATACATCATTTTTCCTGAAGACACCAAGTTTTGTATTTAAAAGAAATGCATTGAAAGTTTCATATGGGAATATATAGTCCCATATGAATCTTTTAAACTATTGTAAACTATTGTATTTCATATATATATGGAGTACAATAGTATATATACTTCATACATATAGTATATATATACTTCATATATATGAAGTACAATAGTCAAATAACATAAGCAACTAGATATATATATGCATATCTATATATGTATATAAACATGTATGTTTATATATTTTCATATATATATATCCACTTGTTTATAATATTGGAGCAACTAAAAGCAAGTAAATTCATCTTTGCTCTGTGCACTTGGCTAAACTTAAATACCAAAACACAGAAATTACCAACATTCCTCTGCATTTAGTTATATTTTGGGGGGTAGGTGAAAAGTTTTAATGAGTTTATCAGACTTTTATTTTCCCAAGAAGTCAAAAAAATAAAAACAAATTATTTCTCAAAGTGTGTTTACTTTTCTTTGTTACTTTTATATTGTTAAGTAATATCTGTCATTAAGGATCTAATGTGTATAATACTCTCAGTTGACATCTATCTTTTAAAATAAGCCACGTTATAAAAATTTAGCATTTAAAGAAATGCATTATCTTTTTCAGGCCCCCATTTATTGCTCTGCTGAAGTAATTCATTGGTCTGTTGTACATCCTGGAGTACTTTGCTGGCAAAGTGAAGAATGTCATCTGTTAAAACTCCAGAGAGTATGCTGCCTTCTGTAGAAGCATAATGACTTATTAAAAACAAAACAAAATGAAACAAAATAACTCTGGAGATTTTGCCGAAGGTTTTGCAAATACTTTTCCGTGCCTCTCTAAAAACCTCCATGTTTCTGAAATTCCTAAAAATTCAGTAAAATCTCATCAACTGGATGTTGGTATTTTAAAACTAGTTCTAATTTGAAGAGTGATTTCCCAAGTCACCTAAATTACATTATCTGTACAAATATGAAAGTTGAAAATTTGGTGCGAGTGCAGTCTGCCTCTAGAAACAGCTAATCTCAAGCAACTGTTTTTAAAACTCTGAAAACAGAGTTTTCACAATTTGTAAGGCACCTGAAAAAAGGCAGAAAGGAAGAGGATAAAGTTCTGTTTACATTTTATTTTTTTCTTGCAACTCTTTTTTTTTCTAATCCCTTGTCAAATAGTCATTTATGACTATAGCAAATGGTTTGCCTAAAGGAGAATCTCTTTAAGTGTTTGCCTCGCTCACTGAAGATCATATAATGTTGATTTTATGTATCTTTAATTCACAGGCGTTTCTTCTGGGTCTCTGTTATTTTAGATCATTAGAACTTTACTTTCTTAAGGTAGAAATAGCACAGATGAATTTATATGGATGGAAAACAGACTTTAGTTTTATCTCATAAAATCAAACTTTTAATCTTTTTTTTTTTTTTTAAACCAGGGTCATCTTCTACCACTTTATCTTGATAGCACTTGAATGAGCCAATGAACTTAGACTCAAGGAGCCTTCGTCTTCTTTGAATCTTACTTTGTTTTTCTTTTCTACTTCCATCTAATGAGTGGCCAGATCTGAATTTTCTTTTGCAACAGTACTCATTGCTTTCTATTTTTGCAAGGCTGTTGTCACAAACCAAGTTCATGTCCTTACTGTCTAATACCTGCAAATGTGGTGATGGTGTTTCTGTTCTCAACCCCAGTTTCAATTTTTTCTGCACATCCCCTCTAGGACACCGATTAATTTAACTTCTTGCTCAAGAACCAGTAATGAGTCTCATTTTGAAATCATACTTGAGTTCTTGGAACAAGCTGACCCCCAAAACTACGTTTCTAGCATTATTTCCACTTCAATTTACCACAAATCCTTTAGAAAAACTGCACAATAATGTTTTTGGTATATGATATGATTTTTCCTATAGGTCACCTTTGCTCATGGTATTTGAAAATAACCTTTAACAATTCCAGATATATAAGCATATATAAATTGCCATAAGTTTATATGGATCTGGAATATAAGCCGAAAACCAGAAATTTTGTTTTAACCACTATGATATTATGCATCTATATTTGTTTAATGCTCAAATGAATCAATCACACCATTTTTTTCTCCTATTAAATGACAACACTGTAGCATCCTGGGAGTGAACATTTTGGGTTAAATCTATTTAAGAAAAAAACCCCTATTGTCTACCTAATAAACTTTTGAGGTAGTATATAGAATGAATAAGAGGATGGACTCTGGCCATAGATCACCAAGATTCAAATCCTGCCTGCTACTTGCTCGCTCCTTAATCTTGAGCACATTATTAAATTTCCCTCTGTGTCTTAATTTAGAAATGCTATCTATCGCATGTTTATAGAGGATTAAATGAGTTAACATATGTAAAGCACTTAAAATAGTATCTGAAACTGCAAATTATTAGAAAAATAAAGACTAGTTATTAAAAATATAGCAAATTTCAGAATGTCAAAATTTAGAAATCTAAAGACCAATGTTCTCTCTTACCTCTTTAACTTGATTTTTATCCACATTTCTTTACTGGATACATTTCCTACAATCAGTTGCAGCCTTTGGGCATTATAAAATGAGAAGACCCTGGGTGCCTGGGTGGCTCAGTGGGTTAAAGCATCTGCCTTTGGCTCAGGTCATGATCCCAGGGTCCTGGGATCGAGGCCCGCATCGGGTTCTCTGCTCAGCGGGGAGCCTGCTTCCCTTCCTCTCTCTCTGCCTGCCTCTCTGCCTACTTGTGATCTCTCTCTGTCAAATAAATAAATCTTTAAAAAAAAAATGAGAAGACCCTTTCTCATTGTAACCCCAGTGAAAGAAGATACGTGACTTGCAAGGGTAAGCTGTGTCTTGAAGGCTCCATAGCCAAAACTGCTTCTGCTGACCTAGAGACTTTATCCACAATGTTGCCATAGTCTTTGAGAATGCTGAAGGTCAGAAGGATTGAGAACCTTGAAAAGAATTATAATAGCTAATTAAAATAGTTAAACTTGTTGATCAATAATATATGCCAGTCGCTGTTTTAGGTATTAATCATTTCAGCTCCTTTGAGTCTGATGACAATCAAATGAAGCAGACACCATTGTAATGAATTCCTCTTTTTTAAATGAAGAAACCAAGTTAGAGAGGGAGTAAATAACTTGCTCATAGTCGTATAAACAGAAAGTAATGGAACCAAAATTTGAACTGAGAAGTCAATCAGTCCGATTTCAGGCAAACCCCTTCTCTCACCACTTTAACCATTAAGCATTTTACTGCCCCTTGATAGCTAGTATAAATGTTTACCTCTTGTATTAGTTTACTTGGGCTACCATAAAATACCACGGACTGGGTGACTTAAACAACAGAAATAAATTTTCTTATAGCTCTGGAGGGTAGAAGTTCAAGATCAAAGCTGTCTGCAGGTTTGGTTTCCTCTGAGGCCTTTCTCTTTAGCTTGCAGATGGCTGCCTTATTGCCTTATTGACCTCACATGGTCCTTTGCTCACATGTCTCTGATATGTTCTATGTGTTCAAATTTCCTCTTCTTATAAGGACACCAGTCAGATTGGATTAAGGACCACCTACCTTAAGGGTTTCATTTCAACTTAGTCACCTCTTTAAAGATCCTGTGACCCAAATACAGTCACATCCTGAGTACTGGAAGTTAGGGCTGCAACATATAAATTTTGGAAGGATATAGTTCAGCCCTTCACACCTCTGAAATCTGTGACCCCAGAAACCCTTTTCTAGAATGTGTTACATTTTTAAAAAGTAAGCTTCAGGCAAAAAATTTCATTCTTTTGTCATATTTCTTTCAGTTAATAAGCATCTGATAATTTTGTCAACACTAACACTTACTTATCTCCTGTCCTTTTTTGTCTTCGAACATTCCTAATTCTTGGAAACTTCTCACAGTTTTATCCCATATGGCACTCTCATCTGTCTCTACCTGTCTCTACCTGTCTCTGCTGTTTTGCTCGCTAGATCCCATCTTCTCTCAATGAGTGGAGGTTCTGGGAGAAAAGTTGTTTGTTTGTTCCATGGTTCTCTTTTGAGAATTTGCATGTACTTAGTTCTCTTTTCTTATACACTTTCCCACACGACTGGCAAAGAGGGAGAAGGAAGAGTGTGGACCTTCTTATATTCATAGCCTCTTCCCCACGACAGTAGCCTTAATTGAATACTTGCTCTGAGCAAAGCACTGTGAAAAAGTGTTTTATATCCATTCATATTTTTAGTTTCACCTGAGTTTTATGTTAGCTAAATTTATTACCCCCATTTATAGATTATTATCCTTATTTGCTGATGTTTAAAGAGATTATTTTAGTTACTAAGTGTCACAGAGCTAGTAAATGATAGAGATGGAATTTATACTTCAGAGGTTGGCTTCTTAACCCTGGTGATACATAGTGACCTGGCTTTTATAACTGATAAACGTTTATCATTGTATTTGACATCACTGAGCAATTTCTCTCTATAATGGTGAAAAATTTGTAGAAACTCATTTAAAGGGGTTTATTCCAATTATGTAAGTGTAACACTTTCATCTTCATTATTATCAGATATTAGAGTGTGGAGATTACCAAAATGAACACCTTTAAGTTGCAAAATGACTGCATGTTAAGACATTCATACCTATTTGTAAAAAGTCCCTCATAGAGCCCTTGGGCTGCATGCAGGTGCTAAACATAAATGGAACCCTGATAGGCTATGAGAAAAAGAATCCCATGTTCCAAGTATAAGTAGGAAAGCCAAATATTGCACTGATTCTGGCTCTGGGAAAAGTACATACTGTTATATTCCGGCACATCAGAATTTTCCAGGGATGTGCCTGGTGTCTTGGAATTAAGCCAATGTGATTTTCCTGCCATCTAAGTCTTGCTTCTTTATAGGTCTCTGTGCCATGTTCATTATGTAAATCATAGCTTCCTGTCCCTGAATTGTGAGACTTTTCTCTTTCTCTATACAAATGGAAACACCCTCACCATTTTCCAGAATCTTGCAGATATAATCATCATTTGTCCTTTTATAGCTACAGGCTTTACTTTATACAAATGTATGAAGGAGAGAACTGATGAAGGGAAGTTGTTCATACATACCCATACTATTCAATAATTATTCTTTTATTTATTGATATTAATATCTAAATAAAAACCCCTAGGCTGTTTAATTTTGGCAGAGAGGGGAATATTTTATTTTTCTGTTGGTTTGCTTATAGTTAAAAACTTAGACACAGGCTTTAAAAAATTATGATGTTGTATATAATTCTCAATTTCAAATACATTTTACTGGTCCTCAATCTTAGTTCAGTCTGACAAATCCTTTTAGGATCCTTGGAGAAATATTGTAATTTCTTAATCAGTTTAGAAAAACCAATAAACCCAACATAAGCAACTCAGTAAAAATAGAAATTAACAATATGAAGAATCACTAAAAACTACATACCTATGATTTTTAAAATGTCATTTAATTAGAATAAAATGTAAATATTGATTTATTTTCATTGAGACTTGGGATTAGTTTTTAGTATGAAAGATTAATAGCATCTAAATAAAGTAATATATGAATGCCTAGCATTTTATATAAAATTAAAAGAAGAAATGGGTTATCTATGTTATAAGGAGCATGTATCCAGTTGATATAAAGTCATTCAGAAAAATATCTTCATATTGCCTAAATGACATGATGAAATGATGGCTGACTCTCAACTTAGAGAGAGAGAAGAGTCTTTTAAAGTCAATGATTAGGGGCAAATTCTTTAATTCTGGTCATAATGAAGATTTTTGATAGGATTTAAATATCTTGAAAATCCTGAACCTTATTCTCTGTAAATTTACATTATCTTACTTGTAATTACCAGTGAATCACTTCTGAAGACAAATTTATTCCCATTATTTTTGATGATACACAATCCGTTATCCAACCAGGAAGTTTAGGAATTCAGCAAGTTTAGGAATGCAGACATACCACAAAGTGCAAAATATGGCAGAGAGGGGAATAATACGGCCATAGTAGCTGGCTTGGAGAGCAATCAAAAAAGCCTGCAAGATGGATGGGTGGCTCTCCAAATTCTGATTAGAAATTCCAGTGTAGATTAATGGGGACCTTACTGAAATTAATACATTTCTTTTGAAAATTGGCAGTGGGTTTTATGTTGAAGGTCCCCAAGATCATCCACACGCTTGAGGTTTGAAGGACACATAGGGTTCAGAAAAGCTGTCATATTCAAAGTGATGGTTTATTACAGTGAAGGGATATAGATTAAAATCAGCAAAGTGAAAAAAAGCTTGTGGGGCAAAGTCCAGGGACTGGCAAGCTTCTGGGGGTTCCTTCCAGTGGATTTGGATAGGAATGTACTTAATGCTCTTGAAATGATGTATAACAAAATATGTGCAGTGTTGCCAGCCAGGGATCCTCACTCAAACATTGGTGACCAGAGTTTCTACTAGGTATGTGTCATGTAGGCATCCTCATGACTGACCTCAGCTAGTCAGACTTCAGAGCCACCCTAGATCAAACTGAAATAAGAGTAACCCAAGGCTTCAGTCATTAAAAAAATTCGTATCAGGCAGAATATTTCCAGCATTCAGAGATTATCTCCCAGGAGCCAGGCCAAGGGCCAGTCTTAAGTCAGTTTCTCCTTTGGAATGGGCAGGGTTTGAAAAGCCCAACCCTGATAAGTTTATAGCTACAGAATGGTAGATAGATAGGTTATTTCCCTAAAATTTTATTCAAACACATTTTCTCAGAGTAATTAAAACGAAATTGTAGGGTTCATGATGATAAGAGTTCTAACTATGGAAGAAACTACTGTTCTGAATCTTATTAATGGAGAGTTTAGTAAATCATCTAGAGTTCTAGGAGATCCATGTAACTCAGTATCCTTTAATAAAGGAAAGAGTACATTTTACATCAAATCAACTATTTGTATCTTTTTGACACAGATAGATAACACAAAGTTGGTATTTTGTTTGCTTAGTAACCAGTGATAGACGAGTTGCATCTGTGGTTAAGTTAAAAGTAATAATAAAACAGTGCTCATTTTTTTAAAAAAAAGATTTTATTTATTTATTTGATAGACAGAGATCACAAGTAGGCAGAGAGGCAGGCAGAGAGAGAGAGAGAGAGGAGGAAGAAGGCTGCCTGCCAAGCAGAGAGCCTAATGCGGGGCTCGATCCCAGAACCCTGGGATCATGACCTGAGCCGAAGGCAGAAGCTCTTTTTTTTTTTTTTTTAATATAATTTTTTATTTTTTATAAACATATATTTTTATCCCCAGGGGTACAGGTCTGTGAATCACCAGGTTTACACACTTCACAGCACTCCATAAGTGACTCTTAATCTCACGAAGGCAGAAGCTTTAACCCACTGAGCCACCCAGGTGCCCCAACAGTACTCATTTTTATATTGTGAAATATGCATCTTAAATTAGAATTCCCCAAATCTCAATATAGCTACTGAATATAAGTGAATATTTCATTAATATGTTACTCTATTTTCACCAATTTTATCTCTGGAAAATAAACATATCTGTCACTTCTAAGAAAAAAAAATTCTTTTTCTTTCATATGAATTAATATTTTTTGGGAAAAGCCAGAAGAACAAGATACAGAACCTCAATGGTTTCAAATAGGAGTATAGTATTTTTGTAATGAGCACTGATTTATAAGTCTAACCCCCAGAGATGCACACAGGTTTATCATCCAGCTGTAAATGTCTAAATGTGTAATGGAATACAAGGTCTAATTTCTAAATTATTTGTATTTGATGATGCATTGCTCATTGATAAATGCAGCTGAAGCAAAAACAAAAAACAAAAAACCAAAAAACAACCCCAAAAAACTTCAAGTTTGGTTTTTTAAAAAAATGTTGGTCATACAATGCATTATATTAAAGCTTTTAGATAAAAGGCAAAAATATTATCTAATGTGATATTATGGGGGAAAGATAAAAGAATGAAGGAACATGACCATTTTTATTTGTTTGTCAGCTTTCTTAGTTTTTTAGACCCTTATAATCTCTTTCAGTTTTGGAGCAAACATATCACGTGTGACAGAGTATCAGTGGTTAATATTAGAATCAGGGTATCATGAGAAATATATAGTAGAAGCAAGATACTATTATTTTTTGCTAATAACTCATGCTGGCATTAATTAGCTCTAACATAAAAATAATAGAAGCCATGCATACCTCTCCATGCACAGTTTGGAGGTTCTTTTCTCAAAAATGATTTGTTCAGTTAAATCTTAATAACAATAGACCTGGGGCGCCTGGGTGGCTCAGTGGTTAAGCTGCTGCCTTCGGCTTGGGTCATGATCCCAGGGTCCTGGGATCAAGCCCTGAATTGGGCTCTCTGCTCTGCGGGGAGCCTGCTTCCTCCTCTCTCTCTCTGCCTGCCTCTCTGGCTACTTGTGATCTCTGTCTGTCAAATAAATAAATAAAATCTTTAAAAAATAAATAAATAAAAATAACAATAGACCTAATACCCTTCATTACAAATTCAAAGTCGCATATCTGTACATATATTTTAAAATGGCCAGGTTGCTTATGTTGTTTCAAAAAACAGTAGAACTTGAGTTGACACAAAAGAATATGACTGGTTATAATTTATATGATAGCTGGAAAAGGAAATGTGATAATAGTTTCTTGACAAAGAGCAGAGCAACTAAAGATAGTTCTAGATTCCACTTCAATGTAGGATGTAGTGATGGGAATGGATTGCCACAATTGCCACATTTCTCCAAATAAAACTTTTTCTAAGATAAAACCAAAACTTAAGCCCAAGAAATCCTGAGCTCAGAGCTTAGAGAAAGATTGTTAAATGTCAGTTTGAGGTAAGGAAATAAAGATAGGCATTAGTGATCCATAGAACATTTCTTAAGGATGCCACTGTCAAAAGTCCTTTTTACCACTGCCCTATGGTTCTTACTAGTTTGCCTTCTTTTAGAAGTTGTTTTTCTCATCAAATTTGACAATTTTAGATAGACAAATGACAATTTGATTGACAGCTTGACATTGCTAGATAAACTAATTCATTTTTGGAATAAATTCAATGTCCAGTGGCTCAGAGGCTTCATACTGAATATGTCAGAACTTTGTTCTTGTTTAATAAGTGCTTATATTTGTATAATTAATAATAACCTAGAAAGATAGAATTAGTCAGAAGAGTTTTATGATAACTTATTTTTTGTGACAGTCTCTTAAATTTGGGTATTTTTAAAAATCTAGGGTCAGTTCAAACTCTATTCTTAAGTAGTGCTTTCTGAAGTAGTTTTCACTGGAAGACATCCCAATTTGCTTTTTAAGGAATCCAGATTTTCAAAAGTATAAACGTATAATGATTTTATTTTTGAAATTCAAATGTAACATACAAGTCAGTTTACTTTTAAATGAAGACTTGCCTTCCCATTAGAGAAGCTAGATTGATAAATAAAATCTATTATTTTATTACCCACATTCCCCAGAGTAAAGTATAACTCAAGTACATGACTGTAATTTTGCTAAAACTGTGTGATCATAAAAATTACAATAGCTACCTTCTCATACTTCCAAATATGGAAGATTAGCAAAACAATAGCAAAAATTCAATTAAGTTCAAGTCATACTTGTTGAGATCTAACTTAATGGAAAACACAGTATTATATCCTTTCAGTGATACTAGAACAACTGAAGTGTTCCAGTACAAAGAAATTAAAGATTTTATCATGGCTGGTAAACATAACAACTGTTGTTATAAGTTGAGGTAATGAAGTATCCAACAATTCTTATGAAAAAGAGGAAACTAGTATGAGCTCAAAGATACGGAGACAACTCCATCAAGGAAGTGGTGAGAAAAACCAGTCTTAAGTGATGGGTCCAATTTGGACAAATGGAGAGAGGAAAACAGGAAGGCTTTGGGGGAAATCATAAAGAAACAAGAAGGTTGGAATAATCAAGTTAGGGCCATAAGGATGTCTGCAGTATTAGACATCGACACTTTGCAGACTTGGACTTGGCTCTGTTGAATTAATAAGGAATTCCATAGAGCACAGTTTTTTGTACTTTCAATCTGAAGAAAATCTGAGTACTGTGTTTAGATTCCTGCTACATTTAGACTCTCGTGTCTCCTTTTCAGTGCACTTTGACCCTGAATATTTGGATGCCTAATGATAATGTTAGGATTTAAGGAAGCCATATTTTGAAAGACATCGGAAGGAAATTAAAATATCTATTATCCTAAATTTTATCCTAAAATTTCTAGAAATACTGCAAACTTGAAGAATAATGGAAAGAATGTAGCAAAAGTTCTTACTGAAGGGCCCCTTATTTCCTTTTCAGGAGGCTTTCAGGTGGCTTTCCATCCTGATACCCCAACACAACTATTTTCAGTATCTCTACTCTGCTCTGTCTTCATGTCCTTATGACATTTGCGATAAGGAACAATAAGGTATTAATTCATTTCCATATGTTCACAAATCAAAAGATTATATTCCTGCTGGTGAGTCATTTCCAGAGTAGTTCACTGGAGTTTGGGATCAAGGTCAGGAAATACATTAAGCTTCCTTAAGTACAATTCCTTCCTCAATTGTAAATCCTGGTGGCTCCAAACAAGATATGACGGATGGAAGTGAAAAAGTAGATTGTTCTAGAATTTATTAAGGTGGGGTGGATGAAATGAGAGAAGAGAGAAGAAAATAAATCATACCAGAGGTTTGTTATGGTAAATCAAGGCATAACCAGCACTTCAAAATATTTCCTGTGGTTGCATACTGCCACTTTATATACATTGCATATAGTATAGAGGATAGAAGTCTCTCAAATAGAGTGTCTGGATCTGAACTCTTGACTTGACCATTACCTAACTATATTCGGGGCAAGTAACATAACCTCTTTTTCCGCAAAATTAGAACTTCTTAGTCAGAGTTGTGCTGATTAGTAACTCTGAAGTGTATACTGGTAGGTACTTGATAGATATTTAAAGTTGTGCATAGCTTATAGTGAGTACTCAATAAATCCTAGAAATTATTATTCAGTAGATATTATTATTTCCATTATAGTTTGGTGACTTTATAATTCTAATATATTACAGAATTAGGATAATCATGTCCACTGATCTTTTACAGAGTGCCATATTGGAGACATTTGAGCTATGTTTACATACCTAAGTGGTTTGTAATTTACAATAGTGTAGCAGCTGGTTCATAGAATATCAGTAGTAAGAGTATACTATAACAGATTACTTCAGAAAGACAGAATGGGTGGAGTTAGCAGACAGAATCATGGAAAGAAAGTTTTGATCACTTTGGGCATAGGTCGTATTTAGTAATCTGTGTGACATCTAACCTTAATAGATGAGACAAATATTTTTAGTTGAAAATGTTAAAGGTTAATAAAAATTAATAGTTGCAGGTTAATATAAATTAAATTGGAAGATTAAAATAAGAGATGTCAGAACCTCACATATGCTGCAATCAGTGGAAGCACTTTAGCATCCCAGAATCTCTATCAGCATACACTTTGGCAAATAGAATGTGCTTGCTGTGAAAATTCACCTTTAAGGTAAATGCCCTAGCTCCTTCTTCCAAGAAATTGCTATTTTTAAAGTATTCTTATGCAGAAATTCTAGAGCCATTGCAAATTACAAACACCATTTCTGTGCTGGTAGAAGACATCTAATAACCCTTTCACCCTTTGCTTCTTTTGATGTGCATAAAGAAGATATCTACAATACTCAGTTAGCGAGTGTGAATCTTAGAAAGACTCAGACCATTTGATTTTCCAGGGTGGGTGGCTGAGAGGGTTTCTTTGAAGTTACTTAAGTGTTTCCTTTTCTAGTTGAATTAGGAACCAAAATAAATTGTGATGGACATCACTATGATTTATTAGTATCAGATTCTCCTTTTTCTTCTTAAGAAAGGTCATACTTTTCAGTTACCTTGCAGTTAGGAGGACTGGTTTCTGATTTTAACCAGTGCAGCATGAGCAGAAGTCACGTGTGAGGCTCCTAGTCTGAGGCTGCGCAAGGTCCTGCTGGTATCTCTAGACTCTCTTCTGTCTGAGGAATTTTGGAAGTGAGCCCTGAGATCCTAAGGGATTGAGATGGTAAACCACAAAATCATATTAGCCTAGATTTTCAGGTTTTTTATTGGAAAATATCTGTGTCAAGAGTTGCCTGGGTTTGTAGAAGGCTTAACATAATAGAAAAAATAAACTTTTATTGTGTTAAGCCACTGCGATCTTGAGCTTGTTAGTTATCACAGCATAGGCTTTCATATCTTAAGTAAGGTGGTGGGTTAAATGATTACTTACTATAGAAAAAAGCGATTTTTGTTTAAACATATCTACAGTTTGGGGATGATTAAATTATTCACAATCAAAGAAAAAAAATACCAAATAAGCAAAAACTTAGAATCATGGTATCGCTTTATCTATCTATCTTCATTCTCCCATTGCTTTCAAATTATTGCTATTATATATATATATGGGTGAAGCAGGGAAGCAGAATTCAGGCTGCTAAGAAAAGATGAGTTTCTATTTTTTATTACTGATTCTTTTTGTTTTGGGCATGGGAGCTAAGATTTCCCTCATAATCCATATTTTAGATAATTTTTCACCTTGCTAAAGATTATTTTGTGTTTCTGCAGTTTGTAAAAGAAAACTGCTTCAAACCCACCACGCTAAAATGTAGTTACTTAAATTACAGAGACAAAAGGAAGCTGAGAACAGGAATTACTAAATACTTGTTCCCTTGTCAAGGAAATTTTAGAAACTAGTGCAGAGTGAGTGGTGTGGGGTGTATGTGTGGGGCGAACATTTGAAAGAGGGAAGCAGGAACTATTTTGTTGGCATCACCAAAAAGTTGGTTCAAAGTGGCTCATATTTTATTTCATTTTTTTGTACAATTAATGCCTTTGTTATTTCTATTCTCCCCAGAAGATGTGCAAATATTAATATACTTGACTTAGTTAGGTTGCTTGTAATGACTAGTAAGTATGGTGTGGCAGATTTCATTTTCCAGAGAGAGTTGCACCAGCATATATTTCAGCCCATGTGCTTTTCTTACAATGTAACATTGATACTCTGTCACTGAGAGGTAGGTTCCATGTTCTTCCCCACCTTGAGCCAGGGCCAACCTATGTAACAACTGCTTCTACCAAGAGAGTGCTGAAAGTGATGCAGCAGGACTACAGAAGCTAAGTCATAAAAGGCTTCTGTGTGTTTATCTCTGAGGGATGTATGACACAGGAAGCCATGTAGGAAGTATGGCTGCCTTAAACCTCCTGTAGAGACAGGATCTCTAACTGTTCCAGCCCCAGCTCTGCAAGTCTCAGGCTGGGCATCAGACGTAACGGGTAGGTGAGCCTCTAGATAACTTCAGAGCTTAGTCTTTGAGCAGTAATAGCCAAGCCTGACTTCACACAAAACACTGATAATCCTGTGGTTTCATGAGGAAAATACATGTTATTGTAGTTTTAAGTCAAGTTTTTAAAAATTAATTTTTGAGATATTTCTGTTTGATTATATTAATTATGTTATTTGAGATATAATTCACATGCTGACAGCTTCACAAAAGTATAAAGTTCAGTGGTTTTCAGTATATTCACAAGTTTGTGTAACCATCACTGCTATTTAATTTAAGAACATCTCATCATCAGAAAAAGAAACCCTATATCCATTAGCAGTCACTCCCCATTCTTCTCCTCACCCTATCCTCTAGGAAACAATCTCTTTTCTATTTCTGTGGATTTGTCTATTTTGTGTCAATGGAATCATACAGGATATGGCCTTTTTGTGGCTTGTTTCTTTAACTTAGCATAATGTTTTTAAGGGTCATCCATGTTGTATCAGATACCAATATTTCACTCATTTTATGACTGACTAGTATTCCATGATATATCCCATGGTATGGATAGACCACATTTTTATTTATTTTACTTTTATTTTTTATAAGTTAATGGACACTTGGCTTGTTTTAATTTTTTAGCTATTTGAAAGTCCAATTGTCAGGTCATATGGCATGTGTATGTTCATTGCCTTGAGGCACTGCCAACGTATTTTCCAAAATGGCTGTATCATTTTACATTTTCATCAGCAATATATGCAGGTTCCAATTTTTCCACATCCTTACCAGCAATTGTTAATGTTTGTCTTTTTTATTTATAACCATCTTAGTGGGTGGGAAGGAAGTTGCTGGTTTTGGGGTCCTTTGTTACATAGTCATGCTAACTGGAACATATGGTTTGAATGAAAAAATGCCAAATTAGAAATCAGAAGACATGAGTTCAAGTACCATCTTTATAGCTTGCAAATTGACCTTTGCAATTTATTTGCCTTCTGAGCCTCACTTTTTTCATTTACATGATGAAACTATTTCTTTCAGTTCTTAGTTTCTTTCAGTTTTCTTTTCCTTACCATTTAAGTCAACTTATCTAAGTATCCATTGTGATTTAGGAAAACTTTGCAATGGACATTTATCTTTGGCATGAAGGTACACATGGATTGATTTCATTTTTTTAAAAAAATTAATAGAAATTGGTCTAATTAATCAATGGTCAATTACATGTCTTGATTACAGAAAAGGTTGATGTAATGATAAATATGTCACACATATTTATTTACTTATTTATTTTAAAGATTTTATTTATCCATTTGACAGACAGAGATCACAAGTAGGCAGAGAGGCAGGCAGAGAGAGAGGAGGAAGCAGACTCCCTACGGAGCAAAGAGCCCAATGTAGGTCTCGATCCCAGGACCCTGAGATCATGACCTGAGATGAAGGCAGAGGCTTTAACCCATTGAGCCACCCAGATGCCCCAATATGTCACATTGAAAGCCAAGGTGAATGAGAGTTTTTGTATGGGGTCGTTGGACTTAACTTGTTACCTGAATAACTTGAGCAGTATAGACTGATACAACATGACAGACAAATTGACTTCTGGAAAGTAAACTCAGCTAGCTTCCATTGTCCGTTTGGATCCTATTACCCTTACAAAGAAATTTATGGCACCATTTTATGCTTCATGGCCAATACATTGATAGGACCAGTTGGATGTTGTCAAGAATTTGAGGTTATATCACAGAAAATCATTTAGTGTTTTCACTGACCATTTAAAATAGGTGCATTAGTAATAAATACATGTCATTCCAGCAAAGTCAGCTCAGTTGAAGTCCTTAACATCATGGTGCAGTATAACCTCCCTTTGATTATTCATTGTTTGAAACTTCAAAAGGAAGATGAATCCAGTAAAAATAGTAACTTGAAATTTTTATCTTATTCATTTAATCTGCTTTATACACTTTGACTTGCCTACACAATCATTCAGTTGATTGGGTACACTTTAAAGGAAAAAAAAGTCAAAAAACAATGTTTTTTGGCCTACATAAGAAGAAAATTGTACTTTTCTTAATTTTTTTCATGTATGACTAACATGTCTGTAACCTATGTCACTGGGAAAGAACTGAGGAAAAGGAAGTGAAATTGTACATGTAGTATTCTTAAAGAAATCTGATGTGTTTCCACTTGTGCACATGAGCTTCAGAAAGATGACTCTGTTCTGTTCTATTTCTCCATAACACTTGGAAGAGTACCCTTCATAGAATCATTTCTTTATAAGTATCAATTAAATGATAAATATTTAATCTTAGAATATGAAAGATTTGCCTACACTATACAGGTTATAACACAAAATATTTAGTTTTATGTCTGGAGTTTTGTCCACTTAAGTCAGTAACCGTGCACTTGTTAATTAGTAATTAAAACCCTAACTATACATATTGTTGGAGTGGTTAAAAAAGGCATATGATCCTATAAATGTAGCGTAATGTAGTGGAATACCATTCATTTGAGAAGTTGCAGTCATGGGTGCCTGGGTGGCTCAGTTGGTTAAGTGTTTGCCTTTGGCTCAGGTCATGGTCCAGAGGTCCAGGCATCAGGCTTCTTGCTCAGTGGGGAGTCTGCTTTTCCCTCTACCCTCAACCCTTGCTCACGATCTCTCTCTCTCAAATAAATAAATAAAATATTTAAAAAAAAGTTGCAGTTAGATGCCAAACTTCTGCTTAAAAATGTCTTTTTAGTGGCAAGTTTCTTGTTAGGCATCAATTCAGAGACCTGGGGTGGATCAATCTGAATGAAATCTTAAGTATAGACTTATACTTTATTTACATGTATTTAGAATGAGTATGTAGACACAACAAGACCAAACAAGGAAAGATTGGGTATATTCCGGTTAGATCCCTGAGGCTCTTAGACTATATGGCTCTGTTCAGTTTTGGATTAGCTGAGCTACCTATAGGGTAGCTCAGGGTGTTGGCCTATTTGTTTTTTTGTTGTTGTTCAGGGTTGCCCAGGTTACATGGTATGTTACATTGTACCTCAAAGCATAAGGAAGACTTAAAACTAACCATTGAGAATTTATCCTCTTATAACTTTAGAGAGATCCAAAATAGAATACACCTGCAGGAGAATGTAACTGAATCCCATTAAGCAATCATCTGCCAATATTTGAATTTTGAGAGGATGGTATTAAATGTCTTGTTAATTTAACTATGCTTATAACACCAAGTTCTGAGATTGTGTTGAAATAATGTTAAAATAAATATGAAATAACTCAAACTAGCATCAGAGACACATTGAAACATAAGTGAAAAACAGCACATGAATCTATCTAGCCAGTTTATATCACCCTAGAGATTTAGATAAAGAAAAACAAACATAACCTTTTCAGCTGTTTCTCACAGGGGAAAAAAAGAAATGAAACATTTGATTATAATTGTTTTAATGAGCTATGATTCAAAATGATGAAGTTGTAATGGTTTGGGTAAAAAATATTCTGTTAATGAGCTTTTATTTCTATCCAAATCTACAAGATATAAAACTCTCCAAGGATAAAGTTTAGTGGCAAGGAAGTATTTACTTTCTGAAAATTAAAATACCTAATATTTATCTGCTCTATTTTCAACAAACATACTTATCAATTATTGGGATTAGCATAGAACACCAAGGATTTAAAGAATACAAAAAATCTCTTCAGTGGACATAGAATATGTTTATGTTACTAGTTCCCACACTGAACTTTAGCTGTAAGGTAAATTCTTTGCCCAATATTTGGGAGTTGTAATTTATATCTGTTATTTTAATTGCAGGGAGTTACAGAGTAGTCATAAAGTTGTTCCACGTGAAACAGCAAAACTACCAGGTTCATTTAAAGTAGGGCATTATAAAATGATGCTTGTTTTGGATATCCACTATCACTTCTTACTAATTCGTGTTTCCAAAAGGAACGCTATCTGAGGAAATAGTGTGTGGTGAACAGATGTCTCCTGGTGATTGCAACTTTCTAACATGACTCCAGATAAAACCAAGCAATGTAGGAATTAACAGTGTTGTTATTACAAATTACAAAAGATTAAATATGAGCAATTTGTCTTCACATTAGAATTCTAACTAGTTGTCAATGAGAAACAGAAAAGATATTTTATCATCTCAAGAGTTTTATGAATATTATGTTTTAATCTTCGTTTTACTAGTGAGGAGACTGTGGCAATGAAGAATTAAGTAGCGTATGGGGCACTGGCTGGCTCCGTCAGTTAAACATCAGACTCTTTAAAGATTTTTTATTTATTTATTTGACAGAGAGAGATCACAAGTAGGCAGAGAGGCAGGCAGAGAGAGAGAGAGAGAAAGAGGAGGAAGCAGGCTCTCTGCTGAGCAGAGAGCCTGATGCAGGACTCCATCCCAGGACCCTGAGATCATGACCTGAGCCAAAGGCAGCAGCTTAACCCACTGAGCCACCCAGGCACCCAAGCATCAGACTCTTGACTCCAGCTTAGGTCATGGTCTCAGGGGCCCAAGATCAGGTCCTACATAAGGCTCTGTACTCATAGGTACTTTATTGAGCTGAAAATGAGTTAACATGTTTTTAAACTGTTTACTACATGTATGAACCATAGTTATTAAGTAGTATAAAATATATTTCTGAGCTTTCCAGAATAATAACCACTTACTTATCCACTTAAAAAACATTTATTGAGTCTTTACTGTTATCTACCAGGATGTTCTAAGGACTGGGAATAAGATTGTAAATTTCCTGCCCTAACTGAGATTATAGTCTAGCATTATCATATTATACATATCATTCAGAAACTTGCTTCTCTCAAAATTGTGCTATTAGTACAAATCCATATACACATAAATTAAGTTCTGTATTTTCAGTTACTATACCATTATGTAAATACACCACTACTGATGAGTCTCACTACTCATAAACATTGAGATATTTATCACTTTTGTATTACTGTTTTTTGTATCACTATTGCATCAAAAATCCATGTCTCTTTGTATATATGTGTGAGAATTTTTGTTTGATGTATATATTTATGTATTAGTCAGAGTAAGCTCTTTGTGCTGTCATACAGAAGTCTCTCCGAATCTCAGTGGCTTAACAGAAAAGAAATGTGTTTCTTGCTCATATAAAATCTGTTATGGATTCAGATGACTCCCCAGGATAGCTTTCCTCCATGTGATTGGCTCAGCATTCCCCTGATTGCCTTGATCTTATGTTCCCTACACATTAGCATATGCTTCCAAGATCATCTTGGCAAGGCAAGTAGGAGCTTAAAGGTCTTATATTCACAATCATATATCGAGCAACATGTGACATCCATTTCTGTTTCCCAGTTACTGGCCAGAGCTAGCCAGACCTAAAGACAATGGTCCTGAGGACTATAATCCTTCTATATACCCAGAAAGAGGAAAGAATAGTTTATATTCATAACCTAGCCATGAAATTGTCTTGTCATGGGGTAAACATATTCTGCATTTGTAAGATATTGGTAAATTCCTCCCCAAAGTGATAGCTTCAAGTTTATATCCCCATCAGATGTACAAGAAAATCCCTTCTTCCCCAAAGATTCACCTGGGCTTTGATCCTGTTAGACTTTGTAATTTCTGGCCAAGCTGTTGTATGTATATTGTTATCTCATTATTTTAGTTTGCACTTCCCTGGCTACTAGTGAGGTTGAGCATTTACTAAAGGTTTCTGAAGTAAAAAATCTATTTAGAGAGTTTGCCTTTAGGGAAGAAAGGAGTGAAATGGGAAATAAGAGGTGACTATAGAGGACTTGAGGTTTATCTGTACTGCTTTATTTCTTTAAAATATGACTTGAAAAAAGATACAGAAAAATGTGGGTGATTGTTAATTTTAAGTAAAGATATGTTAATACTTACTTTTTTTTTTATAAACATATATTTTTATCCCCAGGGGTACAGGTCTGTGAATCACCAGGTTTACACACTTCACAGCACTCACCAAAGCACATACCCTCCCCAATGTCCATAATCCCACCCCCTTCTCCCAAACCCCCTCCCCCCAGCAACCCTCAGTTTGTTTTGTGAGATTAAGAGTCACTTATGGTTTGTCTCCCTCCCAATTCCATCTTGTTTCATTTATTCTTCTCCTACCCACTTAAGCCCGCATGTTGCATCACCACTTCCTCATATCAGGGAGATCATATGATAGTTGTCTTTCTCTGCTTGACTTATTTCACTAAGCATGATACACTCTAGTTCCATCCATGTTGTCGCAAATGGCAAGATTTCATTTCTTTTGATGGCTGCATAGTATTCCATTGTGTATATATACCACATCTTCTTGATCCATTCATCTGTTGATGGACATCACAATAGCCAAACTATGGAAAGAACCTAGATGTCCATCAATACTTACTTCTTTTGAATCTCACATTATAAAACAAGTTTAACATTGTTTAAGTTTTATTAATAGTTATTTATTTATTCATTTATTTATTTTTGTTATGTTAGGCACTGTACAGTACAGCCTTAGTTTTTGACATAGTGTTCCATGACTCATTGTTTGTGTATAATTTTAACATTAAAAAAAAAAGATTTATTTATTTATTTATATTTATTTATATATATTTTAAGATTTTATTTATTTATTTGACAGAAAGAGATCACAAGTAGGCAGAGAGGCAGGCAGAGAGAGAGGAAGGGAAGCAGGCTCCCTGCTGAACCCAATGTGGGGCTCCATCCCAGGACCCTGGGATCATGACCCAAGCCGAAGGCAGAGGCTTTAACCGGCTGAGCCACCCAGGTGCCCCAAAAAAGATTTATTTATTTGAGAGTGCATGTGAGCACACGTGGGCTGTGGGGTGAGGGGTGGAGGGAGACAGAGAAAATCTCAAGCAGACTCCCTGCTGAGTACAGAGCCTGACTCAGGGCTGATTTCAGGATCCTGGGATCATGACCTGAAATGAAATCGAGAGTCAGATGCTTAACCGACTAAGTCACCCAGGTGCCTTACAAATTTAACATTTTTAATTGTTTTTTTTTGACTCACAGTCTCTTACCTTGATCGTTGGTGCTGTATTTTACTGTGACTCTGGTGACAAGACATGTCTGGATTCCGAGTAAGTGCTCTTAAGACCCTGATACCTTTGTCCAGCTTCAATTTAACTGAGCCTTTTGGGATTTGGACATTAAGAGAAAGAACTTGTTTGCTCTAATTCAAGTGAAAGTGAAATCATATCTTGAGAATCCATAAATGTGAGATTCTCTAAGAGTAGAGATTATCTTTCTGAAGTCATAGCTAGAGAAGGAACATTTAAAGGGAAAGCAGGTCACTATATTTGCCATCTTAAAAACAACAACACCACCACATATTAGGAGCACCTGGGTGGCTCAGTGGGTTCAGCTCAGGTCATGATCCCAGGGTCCTGGGATCGAGCCTCACATCGGGCTCTCTGCTCAGCCTCGAGCCTGCTTCTCCCCTCTCACTCTGCCTGCCTCTCTGCCTACTTGTGATCTCTCTCTGTCAAATAAATAAATAAAATCTTTTTTTAAAAAAAGAGCTCTTTAAAAAAAAGAAACTCGTATTAAATGATTTAAAATTTGGATAGTTTATGTAAGTAATTATTTTTAATGTCCTTTTGACTTACATGTGTGTCTTCAGAAGGAATATGTAACTATAATTTTAGCATTACAGGTTAATTCTGCTAATTGGGCTACTTCCCAGGTAAATATATTAGTTATTCTTTAGTCTTAAATATCTTGGTCATTGAGTTTGAAACCAAAATGTACCTACCTACTTATTATTTTCCCTAGGGAATTTTAGTAATGGATTGATTTTTTTGTGAAACACACAGTCATACTGGTTGATTGGAAGAGTTTTCATGTTTTTCACTAAGCAACATACCCTGAATTCTGACACGATAGTTTACTCTGGCTTTTTATTTCTAGAGTTTCAATGTGTGTTGCCCACATCTGACCTGAAAAGCAAATTTGGCCTTACATCTTAGAGTTTTAAATAGTTAAAGGCACTGTGTTTTGGAGTTAAAATATTCTTTCTTTTTTTCTTATCTGTGAACATTCCCAGAGTTTAATTCTTGGCCATTTCTCTTTCCTTTTTATATACTTTCCCTGGATCAACTATGACTCATGGTTTTGACTTTCACTTCCATGTTGATGGCCCTCCTCTTCACAGAACTTCTTCTATTTATAATTTGGTTAGGTTCCAAAAGGTTGGTTTAAGTCTGTTTGCAAAGTGACACTTAAAATGAGTAACTGCTAACACCCTCTGATGGTACTAGGCAGAGTTGATTATTTTTTCCTCTCTTCTGGCTCATAGCTTTGTTTGAGTCATAAGAGAAACTTTTGTTCCATTTACCCCAGCTTCAGAGGTCGGTATCTCAGTTGCTTTTGGGACTTGTTCCCTTGGTGGACTGCCTATAGCTCCTCAAACTGTTTTAAACATATTAAAATTTGGGATCATCTTCTTTACAAATAAACTCTGCCTTTCTCCTTTCTATATAAAAAAATGATAGCTGAAGTCACGGTCTTCAACTCAAGGTCTATACCCTCCCATCATTTTAATCTCATACATCCATTTTCTTCAAATGCTGTAGATTCTTTCCCTATACTTTCTCTGATGTCTTTATATTCTTTGCCCTGACCCTTATGAATAAACTAGTTTCAAAACCAATGATCATGTGCTTTGAAGATTATAGCAGAGTACTTCCTCTTCTCAAGACCTCCAGAGCTCTTGTCTCACCTACGCAGCCACTGTATGTGTATTCCTACAGCTTTACATGCTAGTCCTTGGCTCAGTGGTTGATACTGATCTACAATTTATTATTAGATAACATTCAAAATCCTCAAAATGGCATCAAATTGCCCAATAATCTGGTTTCATGCTATTAGCTAAAATTTATTTCCTATCTTTCCAAAGGGAATCCTGCATTCCATCAAATTAAGACATTTCCTCACAGATGCAGCCTGAACACACTTTACTCCAAGCTTTTTGCTCCTAGGACTAGCCCTGGATTAACATTTCCTCTTTCCTCATATAAATCTTGGTGGTGTTTCAAAATCCAACTTAAGCCTCAGTGCTTCTTGAAATTTTTCAATGATCCCCCATTTAAAAAATCTTTTTTATTATAAATATAATATAGATTTAAAATAGAAGATTTTTAAATTTCAAAAAGCTTCAAAAAGTTGAAAAAATACATGTAAATATTATCTAATTATGCCTTGTTGACTTTGACTTTCATTATTATTTTGATGATTCTCCTTTGGAGCTTGAGATCCAGGTTCAGTCTCCTATCTTTAATTGCACACAGAACTTTTTTACCTAGATGGCCATAAACTCAAGCATTACAATTTGGCATATTTTATTCCAGTCTTTTTCTTAAATGTATTTTTATGTGTTTAATACTTTTATATTATAATGTTAGGTAAAACTTTAAATAAGACTTTGATGGCTATATATCATTCTAATATATAAATCTTCCTTACATTACACTATATTTATATATCTTTAATAACTTTCAATATTTGTTATTTCTTATTCTAAAGGGTACCAAAAAAGAGAATTTTTAGATATAAATCTTTATCCAATTTCAGATGTCTCTAGGTTAATCTTTTAGAAATGGAATTATTGGGTTGAAGGTATGAAAATTTTATATTTAAGAAAACTCACATTGTCAAATTACTTTCAAGGGCAGTTTTATTCATTTATAATCCCAAATCAAGATTCCATAAGACAGTGCCTGTATTTATTGTGATGGAATAGTGACTGAACAGTCTTTTTTTTTTTTCCTAGTGAGATTTAAAAGGCTAAAGGTAATATAACTTTAGGACAATTATTTAATCTCTTTTGTCCCCAGGCTCCTCCATAAAGTGGAGAATATAATAGGCTTTCCCTCATGGGTTTGTTATGAGGCTTTAATTTATAAAATGTTTTGCATGGTGCCAATACAAAATGCATAGTCGACAAATAGTAGTTATTAGGATTATAAGTGCCAGTGTATTGCACAAATTATTATTCCATTTATATATTTTTTTACTTTAGACTTCATACATTTGCTAGCAAGAAGGAGTTTCCAAAGAGGATTCTTTAATTTAATGTTAACAACTTGGGGGCCCCTGCGTGGCTCAGTCAGTTAAGCATCTGCCTTCAGCTCACGTCACGATCTTACGGTCCTGGGACTGAGCCCCATTTTGGGCTCCCTACTCAGTGGGGAGTCTACTTCTCTTTGCCCCTCCTCCTGGTTATGGTCTCTCTTGCTCTCTCTCTCAAATAAATAAATAAAATCTTTCAAAAAACGATGTTAACAACCTGTACGTTTTAAAGGAGTTTTAAATATAGATGACCTGAGATTGCTTGGGTGGCTCAGTTGGTTAAGCATCTGCCTACAGTTAAGGTCATGATCCCAGCGTCCTGGGATTCAGCCCAGTGGGGGAGTCTGCTTGTTCCTCTGCCCCTCACCCTGCTTGGGCTGTCTCTCTCTGTCTTTCAAATAAATAAATAAAATCTTTAAAAAAATGTATATATATATATAGATGCCCCAAACAGTAAAACAGAACTCTTTTAAAGTATTATAGGTTTCATTGCTATGTCACCCAGGCCAAATTTCTTCTTCCACTTGAAAAGTCTGTGAACCTCTAGCAGCACCATCAGTCAGCACCTCACCACTCTTCTTGTAGTAGTTCCACATGGAGATGTGCAAGTGTTAAAATTAAACTTCTGTTAATCTTCAGTGGAATAGGATAGGGATGCATTTCTAGGTTTGTGGAACCTAAAGGTCATGCCATTTTAGAAAAATTTTTAAAGAAAATAAGAAAAATTGTGAATTTAAAAATTGCCAGCTTCCCTACCAGATTCTTGTGAAAAGATGGGAAGAGTGCTAAAATTATATTCACTTCTTGGGAAATCAACTCATGCTCCTTTGAGTGCCCTGCCATACTTTGCAAGTACCTTTCACACAATAGGTGCTCCATACACATTTGTTGACTTGAACAGGAATTGAGACTTGAATAGGAATTTCAGAATTATCACAGATGCTTTGATATTGGTGTAGATAAAATGTTAGCTGTATTCCCATGATCTGCATATAGCTGTGATGTAGAAATCGAAAGTTGCTGACAGCATGTTAAATATAAAGTACAAAATCCACCCTTGATTTCTCTTCTGACACCCCTTTGTAGCCCCTTGAGGTAGAGACTACAAAGGGAATATAGCCATCTCTGAGAAAATTTAATTTATTCCTGCTAGTCTCACAATTTGAGAGATTCACTCACTAAGTTCTTTTTTTATGTTCTTACTCTCTAAAATTATTCTAGTGGAAATAGAGAAGTTGGCTGCCAGTGTCATTGATAGAATTAAAACTGATCATAGATTTTAATCATAACTAACAATATTTGAATTGTTAAAGAGAAGAGACTTGCTCTCTTCAATAAGGGACCACTTTTTAATTTTTTTTTTTCGCCTTAAGTAGGCTTCAGGCCCAACATGGAGCCCGGTGTGGAACTCGAACTTATGACTGTAAAATTAAGACTTGAGCCAAGATCAAGACTCAGACACTTAGCTGACTGAGCCACCCATAAACCTGAAGGGACCACTTTTCAAACTCTTTCGCCAACTTAGGACAACTGAAGAAACATTCCCCAGCAGGTTAAGCCCTGTCACTAGAAATAACAGTTGTTCTCATGTATTACAAAATCCAGACAGATGAAGTCCTGTTTGTAGTTTTGATTTGCTGAAGAACAACAAGAAGAGCAACAAAAATGAGGTGAGCAGTGTTTACTGGTATATGCTAAATGTGCCCACTGGATTTAAAGATTAAACTACTTTAAATTGAGGCGAGTTGGTTTCTGCGTCCGGCCGTGACTGCATTCTAACCGTAAAAGCTTCTTACTTTGAAAACGAAGGTTTTAGCAGGCTGCCCTGCTACTGCTCTAGTGGCTTTAATTGCTGCCCTTTCATAAAGTCCACTTCTTGTTTATCCCTTAACTGAGAGAACTTCAGTTTAGAGTACGTATCTGCATCTTCACAGCTACTGAACTGCTCTTTCACCTCAACACCTTGTTGAGAACTATTTAGGAGCCTGGTTTCATACTTCCTTTACAACAAAGAACAAAATGTTCCCGGCACGGTAATTCTACTTAGGAATGGATAGATTCTCACATACTTAAATTCTGAAAGGTACACGAGATGGTCTGTTCTAAATGACAGGTTGCTATGGTTACATTCTTCTGTGGCTCAGATGGGGATGGGGGACAATTATCAAGTTTTGTTTGGTTGATTTTAAGTAGTTTGTTACCTGGATACTCAACAAGTAAGAAAACTGGGGGGGGGGGGGAGACTTGTTTTCTTCTTCCCCAGAAAGGTAACAGTCATCGTGGGGCAGGGGGGACAGAAAACAAAACCAAACCCACATTCTAAACAACGTGGTCAATTACTTAGTTCAGATAAAGAGTTTCTAAACTGTTGACTTTATTTAGAGACTTGCACAAGGCCTGTGAACAGAGAGTTTAATTCTATGAATTGGATTTTTGTTAACTCAAGTCGATTCTGTAATACCAGCTTTAAATAATTTGCCTCCTTTCCAAATTTGTCCTGTGCTTCTCAAATGAGTATGTGTGTGTATTTTAATAGTTACTTCTTTTGTCAGTTTTGCTGCTTGGTCTTCCCCCTCCCTCCCATGGTGGAAGCGAGATTGTTAATTAATGATATTCCAGAGGCAATTTCTGGAGTGACTATTGGAAAACCCTCCTTAATTAACAAAATGATAAATTCCCCACTGCAGCAGTGCTGCAACGAAGTTCATCTCTGTCATTCAAAATCCATGATTCTGAAACAGTCTCCGACATTTTTGTGAGGATGTTGGGCACTTAAAGTCTGGGTCTTTTATCAAAGGTTCCACAGTAAGCTGGAGAAGGAGAAATGAAGAGTGAAACGGAGAAAGAAGAACTGGACAAAATTAAAATGCTCTTCTGTCATTGTAATAGTTCATATGGGCACTGACAGGAGAGCATTTTAATTTTGTCAAGTGTGTCTGCTACTCATTTATTCCATCTCCTGCTTGTTATCGAAGTTTCAGATTAAATGTAAAGATATGAATGTATTGCCATAATAAATTTATAAGTGGATATTTAAAGAGCAAAGATTTGAATGACACAAATGAACCTCGGTGTAGCAGTAAAGTAGATAGGATTTGTAGAAAGATGCCACAGAAGTCAGAAATGACTGCTGGAATCGCCTTAATTAAAAAAAAAAAAAAAGGAACTTGAGCTGCATGAGCAACCACAGAAGGTATCTAATACGAAATTAGGCTTACTTTACATTATTTATGCCACTCTAAAATAATCTAATAAAAGCTTTAGAAAATCTGATTAAACTGTATTATTCAAATGTAAGGCAAGTGCTTAGACAATGGATAACTAAGCTGTTAAATTTGGGGGCAGAAGGTAAGATTCCAGACCAAGTTAAAGCAGCATGTAATTTTAAAAGTATGGATTTATTTATAAGGTATCTATAAAGTATAATTAATTTTTGAAATTATATTTTGTTAAGTGATTAGGAATCCCAGTGAAATAAACTATAGAGGTAACACTTTGTAAGGAAGGATGCTTTATTTTACTCCCATAAGAGGCTTGGTATTTGTTCAGATGTCCCAGCAAAACCACAACCTAAGACACTTTTGAGGAGTTGTCCTAACATTTTTATTCATAATAGAGAGAAAGTGATTCAAGGAGGCATTGGCTACTATTACATGATGTATGGTCAGGACCCAGAGTGCAGGGCTGGGAAGAAGCAATGGGGAGTTAAAATGAGGACACAGGGATAGATTATTTGACATAATCCTGAGCAGACCTGACTTTTGTAATGACACTCAAACAGCAGATAACCCTGAAGGCAATCTGAAAAAGAAGAATAAGGTGGTCATACTAGCAGATATGAAAGGAGATGAGTAAGCTTTTCTAAAATGTCTGAACCGCTATTGAAAAGCATGTCCTTCGATTGTGACCACTACTTCTTTTTTCTTCTCCTGCCTGCTGCCTCTGGCTAATAAAGGATTCACTTTTGCTTGTCTGCTTTAACACAGAAGAACCCCAGTGAGGATTAAGTTATAAGGATTTTAAGGAAGAGGGAAAAAAATGCATACAAAAATAGCAATGGAATAATAGCACGAAAAGGACCTTGCTTAGGCTGGTTTTCTGATTTTATCCAAGTAAATATCACCTTCAAAATATTATCTGACTTTAACTTAAATGAAGAGGAAGAAGATGATAAAGTTCCCCACTTAGCTTCAGATCCAGTGTTTTGTTTTCTGTTGAGTATAAATAGTAAACCTTAGAAACAGTTCATTTAGTTACTCTAATACTTAAAAAAATCCCTTGTGGGACTAATAACAGCCCATCCTTTTGGTAGACCTATTTAGTAAGTTGAGGTGTGGGGAGAAATGTTGGGGACTCTAGCAAATGACCTATGGCAATAGATTTTGCCTAGTAAGTATGTGTGTATGCGGTACATGCCCTATTAAATTTTCAAACCATTAAATTGATTTTATTATAAAGTCAAGTTAATATTAAACATTTTTAAAAAACTATATGTTATTGATAACATCTATAAACTGGAAAACTAATTTTGGTGTATGGCATAGGTCTTTGATAAACAATATATAAAATTGAGATTTCCAAATTGTGGTATGTAGCAGGGTCACAGTTGATAAATTGTGACTGAATTGTGTGGTCTGTAAGTAATCTTTCTCATGACCACCCCATCACTGACTAGTGTGCAGGGAGGGGTGGTAGGAAGAAATCTTGACAATCAGTGGTCTCCTGGCCTCTTCATATTTAATAGTCTCTTTGGTAAAAATGCTAGTCCTCTGAGTTTCCTTTTCTACCCCCAGATAGTATCTGTCTGGCAATGATAGATGACAATGAGGAGAGTGTGAGTACTCCCATATGGCCTCCATGGTTGTCATGAAGGAAGTCACTACTCAAGTCCATGGTCCCAGTTATTTGCAAAGACATATTAAAAGCTCACTAAAATTTCTTTTTTTTTAAAAAAATTATTTATGTATTTAAAAAGAAAGGCAAACTGCCATATACTGTGCCTCATTTAGATGTGTCTGAAGTCTTAGAAGCTTGACTACCCTATGTTCTCCTACAAATAGACATCAAGAGCTTGTTTGGAGGTTCTAGCAGGAAAGCACAGCTACCGGTATACCCTTGACTGAAGAACAGTCCTCCTCTGTCAGGGAAGGTCATCCTCTTAGACTGAGCACACAGCTATGGGAAGGATGAACAGGAGTGATGAAGGGGGGAAGGGGACACCTACCTAGCCAGCCAGATAGCCACATCAGTCCTGGAAATCCATGAGGTGGCAGATGTCACAGCCAGATTGTCCTCACAACTTAAAATTTCTTGATCTTGATCCAAGGTTTCTGCTCTTTCACCTTTCCCCTCAGAACCCCTATTACTCCTTACCAAGGCATATATAAGCCCCTATATGCAGACCGCTGGTAACTAGGAACACTATCTTTGGCTAATATCTCTAGCCACCTCTCTTTACTGGTGCTGCACTACCTTTCCTCCTCCACACTGCCCAAGACTTGCAATTTTTTAATGTTCCCAAATTCCTCATAGACATTTAGAGTTTCCATAGACCCCTCCTCAAGTTTGATCACTTTTTTCTCTACCTTTGGCTTTCATCTTGATCCTCACTCCACTAAGGCCACCAGGGGAGGGCTTTCTACTTCTCTTTATATGTGGAAATAATTTCCTGTAAGTCAACATATTAGGGTTTTCTAGAGAAACAGAATCAATAGTATCTCTCCCTCTCCTCTGCCCTCTCTCTAGCTTTCTGTCCATCTTTGGAAAACAAGAGTGTGGAAGCTGAGAAGTCCTGCCTTGGTCATCTGTAAGCTGGAGAACTAGGGAAGCTGGTGATGTAGTTCCATTCCTAGTCCAAAGGCCTCAGAACCAGGAGAGCTGATGCTAAAACTTCTAGTCCAAGTCCAAAGGCCTGAGAGCTAGAGAGCTGATGGTATATAAGTGACAGTCCCAGGGCAGAAGAAGACCAATGTGGCAATTCAGTAGTCAGACGGAAAGAATGAGTTCTCCCTTTCTGTACCTTTTGTTCTCTACCGGCCCTGACTGTATTGGATCATGCTCACCCACATTGGGGGAAGTCAGTCTGCTTTATTAAGGCTGGCAGATTCAAATGTTAATCTCATCCAGAAGTACCTCTGCAGACACATCCAGAAATAATGTTTAACCAAATACCCTGTCTAGGGTACCCTGTCACCTAGTCAACTTGATGCATAAAATTAACAGTCATAGTTCTATACTCTTTTCCAGTTTTACTACATTCTTCCCATTTTATCTAACTCAAAATGCACCCTCCTCCAGTCCATACAGTTTGATCAAGTGCCCTGTGAACTTATCCCTCAGTACCTCTCTGAACTCATCTCCTAATAATTTTCCTCTTGCTCATTCTGCTCTCACCACATGGACCTCCTCTTGCTCTCCAAAAATATGAAGGGACTGCAGCCTCAGGACTTCTTACTATGTGAAAGTTCACATGTAACAGATACCAGCATTGCTGGCTCCCTCATCTTACTTAGGTCTCTGTTCAAAGATCATCTTGTGATACACTCCTTTCCTTTCCACCTTGGGTAAAATGGGAACCCTCCCCCTAACATACTCCACTCTCTGTTCCTTTATCCTTCTTCATTCTTTCTTCATAGTACTAGCCATCTGAATATCATGTTTTACTTGTATATATATTTCTATTATCGGTCTCCCCCTACTAGAATGTAAACTCTATGAGAGTAGAAATTTTGTTTTATTGAATGTTTTATACCCAGTAGTAGAATAGTATCTGGCACATAGTAAGAAATAATGAATATGCACACATACATATGTACATATGAAGTCAACATGCATACACACATTTGTCAGATGAACAGATGATAATGTTGGATGATATGCAGGAGGATAAACTGATTTACTGAAAGGAAATATGTGTGGGGAGATTATTTCCAAAAATACCACTTACAACACAGAGGTTGCTTTTATTTCATATGGTGTTAGATTTTTTTTTTCCCCCAGAAGAATTATTTTAACATTGTTTGGAAATCTAGTTAATGTACCAATCAATGTCGTTGGAAAAATACCAGATAAATCATTAAATCATTGTGTGTATAAACAGAACTCCTTTCTTTCTTTCTTTCTTTCTTTCTTTCTTTCTTTCTTTCTTTCCTTCTTTCTCTTTCTCTTTTCCTTTCTCTCCTTTCAGTCAGTTATTTCAGAAAACCAGTTCTGAGATAAAATATATATTAAAAAACTAGGTCCATTTCACAAGTGTTTTATGTTCTAAAAAGTAGTTCAATTCAATTTACTCTAATTAGTAAATAGAAATTACATTTTAAGCAATGTCTTAAGCTCTGGCAATACAAAATTAATCATCATGTATTCTGTGAAGGATGATTTATAAAAATAGTGGTTTATTTTTATGGAGTTTTGTATTTTACAGAATCTTTTTATGTATATTCCTTACTTAATTCTCATAGCTATTTCTGAAGTAGCTTGTTACCCTTACTTTTCAGAGATTTTAGAGGTTAAGAGACTTGCCCAAGGCTTCACAGCTAGTAAATAATGGAAGCAGAAGTTAAATTTAGGCTTTTATATGTCAAACTTGGGATATTTGCTTCCTTTTTATGGTTTATATTTTTAGGCAACTTCATGATTTAAAATATGATTTATATACATTATCTACTTTATATAAAAACATTCCTGTGGGCATATTTTGCCAAGGAAAATGTGCTTTATAAAAATCCCACTAAGATGGTCAAAGTTATATAACTTATTTGTGGCAGAGTCAGTTCTTGATTTCATGACTTTTTACACAAATATCAGTGCCTTCTACATTGTTCATCTGACCCAAAAGTTTAGTAGCTGTCACATTAAGACTGAATCAAAAATAAACTAAAAAGAAAAAACACTGAATTTTAGGATAAAAATTATAAAATTTACTCAATTAAAAAAATTCCAACTAGTTATAATGAAGCAGTACAAAATATATCTGTAGTTCATACACATGAAGTGTATATTTTTATTCTATGGGCTATTAGTTATCTATTTACTATAGTTTATTCAGACTTAGGAGAGTTTATAAAGTTCCATAAAATTAAACAAAATAGAAAAATTTTAAAGTCATCTTTAAAGGATAAATAAGTAAATAAATAAATGAAAATTGTATTTAAAGAAAATGATAAGGGCACCGAATAGCATTACCTACACTGGGTGACCACATTTCACTCTTACTAAAAAAAGAAGTGTGGTGTGTGCCACAATTCACTGTATTCAAAATGTAATGATAAACCAGTGACTTAGAGGAAACAAAGATTTCTTTGAAATGAGATCAGAAAGAAATTGCTTTTGAGAATGTTCATAAAATGACATTATGTAATATCATGAACATTTTCAGCAGTGTTCTTAGAATTTTGTGAGATTGTTTACAGTGTCTCTCAATATAAGATTAGCCCATTACATCAAAACACAATTCATAAAAGAAATTCACTGCCATTTGTCAGGCTATTATCCCTCCAATAAAAATAAAAATTATGAAGCTGAAGAAAGGGGATTGTTAATATAAGAGTTCAAATGTTGGGTAAATCCATATGAGCCTGTGTCTTCCCTTTGGGCTCTTCATCTTGGTATAGATTCTTCTTGTTAAGGGAATTTGATGGGATCATGTGATTTCTCCTAAGGCATTGCTTTTGCAGATATTTCTGCAGAAATACCTCCAATCGTACTGTAGGTAATAATGAAGACATTTGCAGTGAAAGGGTAAAATGAAAGAGATACCTGAGTGAAGGTTAGAGACAATAAAAGGCAACTCAGACTCTTTCTCATGAAAATCTGTATTTGTTATACTATTGTAACTATGTGCCTGAACCAGCCCCAGTGCCTGAACAACATTGATGTTCCTGAAAGATGGGACTTATTTATGTGGCTTTGATGAGTCCCCAGGACAGTGTTGTGTGCTACCTGGGTTCTGGGTACCTTGGTTTGGATAAGCAATACCTAAGGAATTGTGTTAAGACAGAGGCCATTTACATCTCTTTGTTCTCTTTTTGAAGCTTTCAAATTTTTATTTAAATTATGACATATTAAAAACATAAAAAATTATAAAGATTAATGCAATGAACGCCCATATAATTACTCACCAAATTTTAAGCATCTTAATAACTTGCTATTTTAGCTCCAGACTTTAATAGAATTACAGATAAAACTGATGGCCCCTTGCTGCAGTCCTTGCACACACTGTTCCCTTCCCACTCTTGAATCGCCACTCTCCTTAAGTTGGTTTGTATCCTTCCTAAAAATGTTTTTCCTCTTTTTTACTTTTACTACTTATGTATGGATCTACGAAAAACAGAATATTGCTTGTGTGATTGATAGCTGAAATAAGCATCGTTCCGTAAACTCCTTTATTCAACATTATGTTTTCAAAATCCATCCATTTTAATACATGGAATCTGTTTTGCTAAGCTTAACCCATGGTGTCCTATTTAGAAATGTACTACTGTGTATGTATATCATTATCCAACTGATGGATATTAACTTGTTTTCAATTTTTCTCAATTACAAAAGTGCTGCAGTGAATATCATTGTTCAAGTCTCCTTGTATGTACATTTAGATATATCTAGTATATATGCCCAACAGTGAAATTCTTGGGCCTAATGTATGTACATCATTTTTTAAATCTATCATCTATCTATCTATCTATCTATCTGACAGAGAGAGATCACAAGTAGGCAGAGAGGCAGGCAGAGAAAGGTGGAAGCAGGCTCCCCACAGAGCAGAGAGCCCAATGCAGGGCTGGATCCCAGGACCCCAAGACCATGACCCGAGCCAAAGGCAGAGGCTCAACCCACTGAACCACCCAGGTGCCCCTGTATATACATAATTAGCATAATGAGATTACCAAGTTGTTTTTCAAATTTATACTGTTACCTGTGTACCAGATCCATTTAAATTTTTTTGTCAGTATTTTGGGGTAAGATGCTATGTTATTATTATTTGTTTTTTTGCTGTTTTTTAGAAATTTTTATTTTTTTAAAAAAATTTCTTTTCAGTGTTCTAGAATTCATTGTTTATGCCCCACACCCGGTGCTCCATGCAATACGTGCCCTCCTTAATACCCACCACCGGGCTCACCTAACCTCCCATTCCCTTCCCCTCCAAAACCCTCAGTTTGTTTCTCAGACTCCACAGTCTCTCATGGTTTGTCTCCCCCTCCAATTTCTCCCAATACACTTCTCTCCATCTCCCCAAGTCCTCTGTGTTATTCCTTATGCTCCACAAATAAGTGAAATGATATTATTGACTCTCTCTGCTTGACTTATTTCACTCAGCATAATCTTTTCCAGTCCCGTCCATGTTGATACGTCATGTTTTGTTTTGTTTTGTTTTTTTAAAAGATTTTATTTATTTGTCAGAGAGAGAGAGGGAGAGAGAGTGAGCACAGGCAGGCAGAGGCAGAGGGAGAAGCAGGCTTCCTGCAAGGAGCCCGATGTGGGACTCAATGCCAGGACGCCGGGATCATGACCTGAGCCAACTGAGCCATCCAGGCATTCCACGTCATGTTTTTTAATTTGAATTTCCCTCATTCAAGTAGAGGAGGTTAAGTACATGTTCATGTGTTTATTGAACATTGAGCTTTATCCATTTGGGAATGTACATAATTTTTGCCCATTTTTCTATTTGGTAATTTTACTTTTCATACTTGTATTTTATATATTATGGATGCTTTCATCTTATTTGTTATACATGATACAATTATGTTTTCCAAGCATGTGTCTTAAAATTAAATGAATATGTCTTTCAGCTAAGCTTATGAACTCTTGTCATAGCCTAATTTTTTTAAACTTTAATGTAGTCAATTTAAAAAAATTTTTTTTAATGTAGTCAATTTACTCTTCCCCCTGTTTTATGTTTGGTATTTGAGACATATTTTTATTTATTAAGGCCTTAAAATATTTGCTCAAATTTCCTCCTGAAAGTTTTCAAATTTTTTCCTTTACATACTACTTTCTTAAGGTGTCTGGGATTGATTTTGTAAGTGTCATGTAGAGAGATCCAGTTTCCTTTTTCTACTTGATAGTCCTATACTTGGAGAAATGGGAGATTGTTTTCCATTTAATTAGCAAAGTAACACAACATCTTGTATTAAATAATCTGTTCTTTTCTTACCACAGTGTAAAATTTGGTTTATATAAAGTTGCCACTTGTGCACACACATATCTGGGCTCTGTGTTATGTTCCATTGTTCAGTAAACCCCTCTTCCTTCTCTTTCTTCTTCAAAATTGCCAGTTATTTTTGGCTCTTTACTCTTAGGTATGAATTTCAGAATCCATTTTTTTTTTTTTAAGTTTTGCAAATAGTTTTATTTGGTTTGGAAATCATACTTATGTTAGCCTCATGAAATGAGTTGGGTAGCTTTTTCTCTTTCCAGGTTTCTCAAACAGATTTTTTAAGATAGGAAGCATCTGTTTATTGAAGGCTTTGTAGTGTCATTTCTAAAATTGTCTCTGGTTCATATCTTTTTCATGGGAACTACTTTTGGATTAATGATTTGTATTTTTGAATATTCATGACCTTTTAAATTTTCTGTTTATTCTTTAGTTTTCATAATGTGTATATATATATACATATATATATATTTTAAGATTTTGTTTATTTATTTGACAGACAGAGAGAGATCAAAAGTAGGTAGAGATGCAGGCAGAGAGAGAGGAGGAAGCAGGCTCCCTGCTAAGCAGAAAGCCCGGGACCCTGGGATCATGATCCCAGCCAAAGGCAGAGGCTTTAACTCACTGAGCCACCCAGGTGCCCTGATAATATTAATATTAATATTTTTCTAAGAAATTAAATTTCATTGAAATTTTAAAATATATTGTCATTTATTTGCTTATAGCATTATGATGTTAAAAATCTTTACTCTTTTCATGGTTATGTTTTATGTATGTTCATTTTCCTTTAAACTTCTTTTTTTTTTTTTTTAAAGATTTTATTTATTTATTTGACAGAGAGAGATCACAAGTAGGCAGAGAGGCAGGCAGAAAGAGAGAGGAGGAAACAGGCTCCCTGCTGAGCAGAGAGCCCGATGTGGGACTCGATCCCAGGACCCTGAGATCATGACCTGAGCCGAAGGCAGCGGCTTAACCCACTGAGCCACCCAGGCACCCTTCCTTTAAACTTCTAATACTTGTAATTTTTTCTCTCTTGATTAGTCTTCTAAGTATTTTTCTTCTAGTTTTTCTAATGTATCAACTTATCCACTTATTTTGAATCATACTTATTTTTAACAAATCTATCTCAGATTATAAACTTAACTTCTAAATTTTGCATTAGATGCAGCCCACTAGTTTTTTAATGCAATTCTTTCATTGCCATTCAATTTTTAATAATTCATTAGTTCCCCTTTACTCCTTAACCAATGCATTATTTCATGATTTACTCTTTATTATATGCTTAA
The DNA here is from genome assembly GCF_011764305.1 of Mustela putorius furo. Classification (NCBI taxonomy): domain Eukaryota; kingdom Metazoa; phylum Chordata; class Mammalia; order Carnivora; family Mustelidae; genus Mustela; species Mustela putorius. The sequence goes on from NW_025422471.1 coordinate 13,584,482, forward strand.
TGTAGATATTTATTGTTTAAACTAAGAGCTATTTTAAAATGTGTTTTCAGTTTCTAACACACACTGTATGGTATTTTTATTATTCATTTCTTATTCAACTATGGTCGGACAACATGGTCTGTGTGGTAGTAATTTTTTAAAATATCTGTTGAGATTGCCTTGTGACCTAACTCTTGATTAATATATGTAAAAGTTTCTATCTGTGCTTAAAAAGAATATATGTTTTGTATTTTGGGGAGTACAGTGTTCTAAATTTATCAAATGGAGTCATCTAAATGTGTTGCTCAAATTTTATATATCTCCTATACTTATTTTGTCTGTTTGTTTTGTCAGTTTCAGAAAGAAAAATGCTAAAATATCCCATTTTGATTGAGGTTTTGTCAGTTTTTTTTTTTTTTTGGTAATTCTGTATTTTTTAAAAATTCTGTTCAAGGTTATCTTTTTAGGTATATGTAGAGTCAATAATATCTTAGTGGTTAATTGTCTTACTATTATCTACATAATAGTAAGTTCCCTTTTATATCTATAATACTATTTTATTTGCCTTGAATTTTATTTTGTCTGCTATTGGTCTTGCTATGTCAGCTTTGTTTTGTTTAATATTTACTGTGAATTAACAGTATACTTTCCTTCTGAAAATTGGCACCTTTTCACATTTATCTAACCACTGACTGAGTACCTAATCTAAGGTGAGACATACCACTCAGCAATATGATATTGCCATCCATATTATTTTAAATGTTGCCTCTTCCTGATGTAGTGCCCCACTCTGGAAGTGAATCATGAACTGTCTTTTTCAGGGTTATGTTCTACATTTAGATTTATTTCTAGGTGGTTCTACATTTTTTCTTGTGGTTCACCGTGAAGGTTCTTGGATGGTTTGTAGTTGAGTCAGCTAGGGTGAGATGTGAAACTTTAAACATCCTGTAATCAGTTATCCAGTTTCTCTCATTTAAAATGGACTCCCATGGAACCAAAGAGTAAAGTATAAGAGAATCTGCAAATTGATTACATGAAGTTTAAAGTGAAGCTTCCCTGAAGAATTTGTAAGAGAAGGAAATAAGATTGTCCCTAGAAACTTAAACCATAAATATTTTTCCTGCAATTTGCTTTTTTCACTCAATTATATTTTTATTTTAATTACCCATTACAACAAATGCACTCCTTAATTCCTGTCACCTATTTCAGCCATTCCCCCACTCACCTCCTGTCTGGTAACCATCAGTTTGTTCTTTATAGTTAAGAGTCTGTTTACTTGATTTGCCCCTCTCTCTTTTTTCCTCTTTGTTCATTTGGGGTTTTTCTTAAATTACACACATCAATGAAATCATATGGCATTTGTCTTTCTCTGATTGACATACTTTACTTAGCATTATACTCTCTAGTTCCATCCATGTTGTAGGGAATGGCAAGATTTCATTTTTTCTTATGATTGAATAATATGTCACTTCTTTTTTTTGTCCATTCATTAGTCAAAGGGCTGCTTCCATATGTTGGCTATTGTAAATAATGCTGATATAAACATAGGGGTGCACATAATCCCTTTGAATTAATGTTTTTGTATCCTTTGGGTAGATACCTAGTAGTGCAATTGCTGGATTGTAGAGCCATTCTATTTTTAACTTTCTGAGGAAACTCCATACTGTTTTCCAGAATGGCTACACCAGTTTGCATTCCCAAGAGTGCAAGAGTTCCTTTTTCACCACATCCTTACCAACACTTGTTTTTTTCTTCTGTTTTGTATTTTAGCCATTTTGACAGGTGTGAGGTGATATCTCATTTTTGTTTTGATTTGCATTTCCCTGATGATAAGTGATGATGAGCATCTTTTCATGTGTCTGTTAGCCATCTGGATGTCTTCTTTGGAGAAATGTCTATTTATGTCTTCTGCCCATTTCTTAATTGGATCATTTGTGTTTTGGGGTGTTGAGTTTTATAATTTACTTACATATTTTGGATACTAATTCTTTTTTGGAATTGTCATTTGCAAATATGTTCTCCCATTCCTCAGGTTGCCTTTTAGTTTTATCATTTCCTTTGCTATGCAGAAGCTTTTTATTTTGATAAAGTCCCAATAGTTAATTTTGCTTTTGTTTCCTTTGCCTCAGGAGGGATTTGCCTCAGGAGACAGACCTAGAAAAAATTTGCTACAGCCAATATCAGAGAAATTACTGCTTTTGCTCTTTTTAAGGATTTTTATATTCTCAAGTCTCACATTTAAGTGTTTCATCCATTTCGAGTTTTTTATAGAGTATAGTGTAAGAAAGTAGTCCAGTGTCATTATTTTGCATGTTGCTGTCCAGTTTTTCCAACAGCATTTGTTGAAGAGACTACCTTTTTCCCATTGGATATTCTTTTCTGCTTTGTCAAAGATTAATTGACTATGTAATTATGCTTTATTTCTGGACTTCCTGTTCCATTCCTTTAATCTGTGTGCCTGATTTTGTGCCAGTACCATACTGTTTTGATTACTACAGCTGTGTAATGTAACAAAGTCTAGAATTGTCACACTTCCAGCTTTGCTTTGCTTTTTCAATATTACTTTGGCTATTCAGGGTCTTTTTCAGTTCTTTATAGCTTTTAGGATTTTTTGTTCTAGCTCTATGAAAAATGCTTGTGGTATTTTGATAGGAATTGCAGTAATATGTAGTTTGTTTTGGGTAGTATAGAGGTTTTATCAATATATGTTCCATCAATCCATGAACATGGCATATCTTTCCATTTCTTTGTGTTGCCTTCAATTTCTTTCATCAGTGTTTATAGTTTTTAGAGTATAGGTCTTTCACCTCTTTGGTTAAGTTTATTCATCAGTATCTTATTATTCTTGGTGCAACTGCAAATAAGATTGTTTTCTTAACTTCTCTTTCTGCTGCTTCATTATTGGTGTATAGAAATATGACAGATTTCTGTAGATTAGTTTTGTATTCTATGACTTCATGAATTCATTTATTAGTTCTAGCAGTTTTTTGGTGGGATCTTTTGGGTTTTTCTGTGTGTAGTATTACATCATTTGCAAAAAAATGAAAGTTTGACTTCTTCCTTAGTGGTATGAATGCCTTTTATTTCTTTTTTGTTCTGATTGCTGTGGCTAGGATTTCCAGTACTATGTTAAATAATAGTGGTGAGAGTCAACCTCTCTGTCTTATACCTGATCTTAGGGGAAGGACTCTCAGTCTTTCCCTATTAAAGTTGACATTAGCTATGGGTTTTTCATATATGGCCTTTATGATATTAAGGTATGTTCCGTCCAAACTTAATTTTTTGAGCATTTTTATCATGAATGAATGTACTTTAGCAAATGCTTTCTCTATGTCTATTGAAGTAATCATATGGTTCTTATTTTTCTCTTATAGATGTGATGTAACATATTGATTTATGAATAAATCTCAGTTGATTGTGGTGAGTGATGTTTTTAATGTATTGTTGGATTCAGTTTGCTAGTATTTTTTGAGGATTTTTTGCATCTATCTTGATCAGGAATATTGGCCTGTAGTTCTCTTTTTTAATGGTATCTTTAACTGGTTTTGGTATCAAAGAATAAATTTGGGTTTACTTCCTTTTTTATTTTTTGGAATAGTTTGAAAAGAATAGGTACTAACTCTTCTTTGAATGTTTGATAGAATTTGCCTGTGAAGCCATCTGGTCCTGGACTTTGATTTGTTGAGAGTGTTTTGATTATTGATTCAGTTTCTTACATATCATTTATTTCTATTTTAATTTTTATTTTTTCCTTCCTTCTGCTGCTTTTAGGTTTTGTTTGTTGTTCTTTTCCTAGTTCCTTTAGGTGTAACATTAGGATGTTTGAGATTTTTCTTGCTTCTTGAGAGAAGCTTGTATTCCTAAAAAACTTCCCTTTTAGAACTGCTTTTGCTGTGTCCCAAAGGTTTTGAACCATTGTGTTTTCATTTTTATTTGTTTTCATGTATGGTTTTATTCTTTTCTTTTATTTTCTAGTTAGCCTATTCACTGTTTTATTTTTTCCTTTTATTCCCTGGTTAACCCATTCATTGTTCAGTTGTGTGTTGTTTAACCTCCAGGTATTTATGGTCTTTCTAGATTTTTTCCTTATGGTTGACTTCTAGTTTCTTAGCATTGTGTTCAGAAAAAGATGCATGGTATGACTTTGATCTTTTTGAGTTTGTTGAGGCTTGATTTGTGGCCCAATATGTGATCTGTTCTGGAGAACATTCCATGTGCAGCTGAAAATAATGTACATTCTGCTGTTTAGGGTAGAATGTTCTGAATATATATGTTAAATCCATCTGGTCCATTGTGTCATTCAAAACCACTGTTTCCCTTTTGATTTTCTGTTTAGATGATCTGTCCATTGATGTAAGTGGGGTGTTCGTGTCCCTTACTATTATTGCATTATTATTGATTAGTTCCTTTATGGTTGTTATTAACTGTTGTATGTATTTGTGTGATCCCATGTTGGGTACATAAATATTTATAATTGTTCTATCTTCTTTTTGGATTGACCCTTTTATTATTATATAATGTTCTTCTTTGTCTCTTGGTATAAAGTCTGTTTTGTCCAATGTAAGTATTGCTACCTTGGCTTCATTTTGACATCCATTTGCTTGAAAAATGTTTCTCCATCCCCTCACTTTCAATCTGTAAGTGACTTTAGGTATTAAAATGAGTCTCTTGTAGGCTGTATATAGATGGGTCTTGTTTTTAATCCATTCTGTCACCCTGTGTCTTTTGATTGGAGCATTTAGCCCATTTATTTTCAAAGTAATTGTGAGGGATATGTATTTATGGCTATTTAATACTTCTTTCGTGATTGTTTCTGAGGACTTTCTATGATCCTTTCTTGTCTTTTTCCTCTTTAATGGTTTGCTGGTTTTCTTTAGTGATATATTTGGATTTCTTTGTCTTCTTGCAAATTTGTTAGTGGTTTTTGATTTGTGGTTACCATTAGGTTTGTATATAACATTTTGTGCATATAACAGTCTATATTAGGTTGATGGTAATTTAAGTTTCATCCTATTCTTTACTCTTCCCCAAGTTTTACATATATGGTGTCATATTTTGGATCCTTTTATTTTTGAGTTCCTTGACTGATGTTTTACAGAAATATACATTTTTACTGCTTTTCTGCTTCCTAGCTCCATAGTGACATTTTTGGTCTTTCTTTTCCACTTGAGAGTCTTCTTTATTTTTTCTTGTGGGGCTAGCTTAGTGGTCATGAACCCCTTTAGTTTTTGTGTGTCTGGGAAACTCTATCTCTCCTTCTATTCTGAATGATAGCCTTACTGGACAGAGTATTTTTGGCTGCAGATTTTTCTCATCTAGCACTTTGAATATATCATTTCACTCATTTCGGGATTGCAGAGTTTATGTTGAAAAATCTCCTGCTAGCCTTATGCACTTTCCCTTGTAAGTTCCTGACTTTTTTTTTTTCCTTGATGCTTTAAAATGTTTTTCTTTATCACTATATTTTTCCATTTTAATTATAATATGTCTGCTTTTGTTGATTTTGGTGGGAATCCTCTGTGCCTCCTGGATCTGGGTGTCTGTTTCCTTCCTCCAGTTAGGGAAGTTTTCAGCAGTTATTTCTTCAAATGAATTTTCTGCCTCCTTTTCTCTCTTTCCTTCCTCATGTCTTACTCATGTCTTCCACTCTTTTCTCAAGTCCACTGAATTCATATGATCATTTTTTGAAATTCTCTACCAGACATGTTACTTATATCTGTTTTGCTTAGCTCTCTGGCTTTATACTTCCCCTGTTCTTTTATTTGGGATAAATTCCTATGTGTTCTCATTTGTCTAAGTCTCTGTGCCTTTTTCTATGCATTAGGAAAGTCAGGTACATCTCTGCCTTGAGGGTAATGGCCTTGTGAAGAAGAGGTCCTTTCTTGTCCTGCCATTTAAAATCCCTTATTCCCCAGGGTCTAGCACTTTCAGAGTGTTTCTAATGTATGCTGCCTAAAATCTTTTATTGTGTCCTGGGTGCTTTATCCTTTGGGCAAGTCATCTGCAGAAGCTCTCTTTGCCCGTTGTGGGTAGTGTTTGGTTCCAGGCCTGAATGTGGTGCATTTTAATTAGGTATTAAACTGGGTCTGCTTGTGAAATGAGACCTGTTGCTGCTGCCACCAGAATTGAGGCTTTGCAAAACTCCTAGGCCTTGCAAAACTCCCTGCAGAACTCTTGACACAGTGTTGGGAGGGGTATGGTCTGCTCTTCTGTGGGAGGGGGGCCTACTGTGTTGAGACTGAGGCAAGTATGAGTAGGAAGGGTGGTTCTTCCGGAGTGTGGGAGGTAGGGGTTTGGTCTAAGCAAGTTAGATAGGGAGTGTTGGTGTTGCACTGCTTCCTGAAGGTGGCCCTATGCTCATACCGGCAGGCAAGAGAGGGAAATGTCACCTTCCAGTTCCTTTGTTCCTGGAGAGGTCTCTGTGAACACTGCCTCTCTGGGACATACTCCAAGATAAGCAATTAACCTCCCCACTCTGTGCCCCAGGCACTCTTCAGATTTTAGTCTTCATGCAGGCTCTTTGCCCTGCGTTTTCTCTGAGAGTAGCTCCCATCTCTTCCCAGCTCTCCCAGAGCCAAGCACACTGACCTTTAAAACTACAGGCTTTAAATGCCGCTCATTACAAGAACTCAGAAAATTCAGGCTTCTCACTTTCCAAGCTAATTGCTATCCCCATAGCATTTAGCATTGCTATCCCATGCACTTCCATGTATGCTAGTCCATCTTTTGCCTTTCTTTATGACTGTGGCTCCCTCCCCACCACAGCAGCTGTGATCCATTTCTCTCCACACTTCTGTCTTCTTCAGTGTGGCCTCTTCTGTACCTTTAGCTATGGAGTTTGTTCTTCCAGTCTTCAGACTGATTTCTGGAGTATTTAGGATGATTTGATAGTTATCTAGCTGTATTCATGAGATGAGGCAAGCCTAGGGTCCTCCTATTCTGCCACCAACTTCCTCTTGCCTTCCAAACTAACATTTTTATACAACTGCATCAAGACTGGGGAATCTTAAGTTGCTTCAGAGATACGCCATAGGAAACTCTATTCTGAATGAAGGTACTATAGAAAAAATTTGTCTAACAATAAGGGTAGTATTTGGCTGTGAAGTTTAAGGAAAGGAAAGTCACAGAGATAAACTTTGAATGTCCACGCAGCTTTCCCAATGGAGGGAGCCTTCCTTAGCTAAAGGGCTTTGGGTTTGTGTGGTCCCATTCACTAAACCATAATTTCTGAGAAAAAGACTACAAAGAATTGTAGTTAACAACAACCATCATGTACTTTAAGCCTAATATAAGACCATCCGCTTTATCTTCAAATGGTAACATAAGATTCTGTTATCCAGATGCCATTAAACATTGATCTAACTAAATTCTCTTGTTCTAATTCCATGCTCATTGAGCAAACTCTTGGTTATTATTTGGTTTTCCATATAGATCTGCTTTTAGCTAGAAAACTGACTGGTTATCTGGACAAGATAATTCTATTGCTGAAATAAATATATTTCTCACTGTAAGTTAATAACTTAGTATTCTCATTATGATTTTATTTCCCACATGTCTGTTTTAAAAGGTAGTATTGCATATAGTTAAAAAAGAAGGAGCTTTTTGATTTGGAATGTATAGTTATTTCTTAAATGGTTGTATAATTTTCCATTTACTTTTGTGTGTATGTGTGTCATTTTTTTTAAATTATTTTTTTAATTGAAGTATAAGTAACATATGGTGTCATATTAGTTTTAGGTGTATAATGATCATATAATGATTCAGTGATTTTATACATTACTCATTGTCCATCACCGTAAGTGTTCTCTTAACCCCCTTCATCTATTTCATCCAGCCCCCCATCCATTTCTCCTCTGGCAACCACCAGCATGTTTTCTGTATTTTAAGAGTCTGGTTTTTTGTCTCTTTTTTTCTTTGCTCACTTAACAAACATGTTGTTTATTTAGTTTTTTTTCCTGTGCTTTGCTATACAGATAATGCTATAAACATCTCCTTTATGTATTTTCTAAACACATGCAATGATGTCAATAAGATAAATTTAAGAAGTTGCTTTTCATGTGTCTTAATTTTAAGAAAGAATATGTCGATCATGTTCACATGAGTATTTATGGCACATGTAAATGTGTGTTGCATTTGGGTTTATATCACACTGTATATCTATATATCAATAACTGTATTTGAATCGTGATGTTATGTTGCACTGGAGCTTATAGAACTGTCTCATGACTAGTTTAGAGGAAGAGTTAACATGCATCTGCCTTAGAGAGATGACTATGCTTTCAGGCCCTGAAAAAGTTGTGTCGGAGCCTGCAGATTTAAGGAACAAGGCCTTGCCTAAGGAAAATTCTCAAGGACAATATATGTGATTCTGAGGCTTCCCATGAGAACGTTCCCAGGTGACATTCTGACATCACTGTATACATTAATATTTGTGCTATTCCTTCCATTATTTATTTAAGTAGTTGACAGATAATTTTTTAGAACTGCTTTATTTTCCCTGCCACAGTTTATCTCCCTCTACTCTGATTCCAGCATAGGTTTCTGACTTTCTGCTTAATCCATAGCTAAATAATTGGTCACATAACTCTTTCCTTGCTTATTGTAATTGCCCCTTGACTGTACTTCTCACTCACATGGCCTTTGAAATCTGTGTGTTGCACAAGGATGATGGTTGAATTTATTGCCTGCCACTTTTCTGAACCCTGCTATCTCCTTTCAGCCCACCTAGTAACAGCAGAGACAATCATTTTGCATACTACGTGTCTCTTGTCACCTTGCCAAGTTGATTGGCCCAAAGTTAGGTATGTTATCCAAAATATTCAGAGTTTTTGACCATGTCCTTATACCTGTTATGTTGTGGTTTCACTCTGACTGCTCTTTTATAAAATCAAGAACTGGAGGGAACTTTTTTATTTAAATTATTTGGGAAGCCAAGAGAGTTGGTCTTGACTGAGATCTTGACTAGAATAAATATATGGGTAAAAAGATGTAGGTAATGAGAAATTAGGAGATATGACTTTCCACATTACGTATAACACTTTAGTCCTTGCTTTCAGTGTATTTCTTCCTGAAGCTCAGCTGCATTTCTGTTTTTGAATTCCTTTAACATTATATTAAATGTCACCTTTTTTCATGAGGCTAGCTTAAAAGGGTTTCTATTAAAACTATATGAGCAATCACATTGTCCATTCTATCCTTTTCTTATTTCTGTATCTTGAATACAAAGCTGTGACCCTCAGTCAAAATTTTCCTCCAAAGTCTTCCATCCATGTACCAAAGCTTCAAATTCTAGGTGGTTTATGAAATATGAAGCTCTTTGTGCTATTTGTGAATTTATTTATCTCATGAAGTGAAAGCTTGATCACTTTCTCTGAAAATTAATTTCCATGTAAAATATTTCAATATTTTTTATGCTATGGATTTTTTTAAAGTAAAAACTTCACAATTTTTAAATAACTTGGAACATTACATATTTGTCTATTTTTATAATATATATACATATGTATACACACATACGCATGCACACACACACACACATTTTCTTCTCCTAGGCTAGACTTTCAACCAATTTGGTGTGAATTTTAATGTTCATAGCAAAAATTGAAGCTTTTTTTCCACTTAAGACGTTACACTCTTACCTTTTAAATTTTCCCAGTAGAGTTGCACAGAATAAAAATGATTCTTTGATAGAAGAAGAAAAAATCTCATCTCTTTTCATTTTTATCTGTACTATAAATGTCTATTTAGTTCCCATGGAAATGCAAACTCAAGTTTAAAATATCTGTGTGCATGTGTTTGTATATGTGTATGAGGAAAATCATGCTAAGAGTAGAGCATCAGTCATGTAGGCTAATACTCTGTTTCTGACAATGAAATCAGATTAAGTTTGGCAAGAAAGATGCTTTTGTCCTCTGTGGAGCAAGCTCAAGGGGTTAGGGTTGTTGGAAGTTGAAGCAGAATAAGGGGAAATTCTCCAGAAAACATGTGGTATATTTGAATTATTTTAATGTGTCTTCTGAAGGTTTCATTCTTTGAAAAATTGTATATGATTTCCTTCACTAGAAACTTCAAAAATAAAAATGTAAGGTAGAACAAAAACAGAACGAAGCTGATGCCTGGACTGACTCAAGCCCATCTGGGAACACTTCTCAGATACTGGACATTTCTCGTGAGGGTGGTGTATCAGTCCTAAGGGACTGATTGTGTTTATTTGCAATCTTAAAAGCCTAAGGGGATTCCATGGCGGTAAACTCCTGTTCTGATTCCCTATCAGAACTCTTAACTGCTGAAGTATCCCTGATAAAGTTCTATCTATTATTTCTTGGCCTTCTTTCAGGAATGGGTAGCATAGCTAAATTCAGACATTAAGCTCCAGCCAGGGTCAAAGAGCAATTTATGTTATCAGCTAAAAACACTGTATGTGTGTTTATTAGAGTGTTGTCAATACAGATGAAAATGCCACTTAGTATCTTATGTTTGGCCCTAATTACTTATATTCATTAAAATTCATAAGCATTAAGTTGGTAAAAAGCTTCAAGTAAGAAAACATGCCAAGAGTAATGTACTTTTCTTGTTACCTGCATTTTGTATTTGAGAAAACCGGTATTGCTGCCTTGAAAAATTTAATGACCAAGGAGAGATGATTGCTACAGCACCTGGGTAGCTCAGTCATTAAGCATCGGCCTTAGGCTCAGGGCATGATCTCAGTCAGGGTCTGGGGATTGAGCACCATGTTGGGCTCTAAGCTCAGCAGGGAGTCTGCTTCTCCCTCTCCCTCTATCTCTGTGCTCTCTCTCTCTCTCTCAAGTAAATTTAAAACAACAACAACAACAACAACAACAAAAAACCCAAAACAAAACATTATTGTTGTAGGACTTCCTTTTGTTTAAGTACTTGAAGAATGGTAAAAATCTTAGAGATGGCAGGTTATGTAATTCAAATAACCTTTCTAAAATAGAGGTATTTATCAACTTCTCTAATTAATGTCATTGAACTTTGGCTTTCCTACCTCTAATATAAGGGAATTGAGCAAATTAGAAAGCAGTCTTTTCCATGGACAGCTAACTTTAACAGTTTCCTTCTTAAAATGAGCTATTCTTATTTTCTGCATAATTGGGTACATGTTACTTTCACTTGACTATTGTCACAAATTGTTACAACATCACTGCTGAACCCAATCCTCCAAAGTGCTTAAAATCACATAGGCATGTATTTTCAAGCAGATAAAGGAAGAAAAACAAGCTTCTTGTTTTTGGTTAATATCCTTGTTAAGTTTATACTTTGAGCACCAGAACACTACAACAGAGAGAAATGATTAGACAGTTTGAAGGACCCTGCCTTTCTCAAAGGGAAGCATCCCAAGAAGCAATGTGGCAAATGGTGCTAAAACCATGAGCTTATTGGGTCTAGTGCCTTTCTAGACAGGTGGAAACGAACAAACAAACAAAATAAGACTAACTGCTCCTGTGTCAAGGAGGAGCAGGAATCAAACTCACTGGAAAAAGCTCGAGGTCAGTGTTAGACTCTCCTTTCACCTTTTCTTCCCTATCCCATAAAAGAGAAGTAAGAAAAAAATAACCAAAGCTCTCTTTGATCCTTTAAGATCCATCTAAACTGAGTTCTTCTGTGATTTTTTTATATGCTATTATCGACTCTACAGAGCTCCTCCCTTCCTTTTTGTGTTCTACTATGTTCTGCACACATGTCTAGCACAGCACCCAAAACACAATTGCATCTACTGGCCTACAGGTTTAGCAACTTGAACCAGGTTGTAAGAGCTCCACGATGTCAGGCACCATGGCTTATTCAGCTCTGAACAGATGGTGGGCTGACTCTGAAGAGGTACTTAATTTCTACTTACTTCTACTTGTGAAGAAAGGAAAGAAGAGGAAGCATTCCCTTATTGCAAGACACTTGTTTCTCTTCCTGAATAGCAACTTCCTTCCAGATAATAATTCACCTTGATTGGCTTGAACTCTGCCATTCTCTCTGCCCCTCTGTTGTTGAAATCTTGTCTCTTGGAGCCCAAAACATGAGTATGAAATGTAAATCAAATTCAGTAAGTAGATAGATCCTAGAAGGAAGAAGATATGCTTCACTGTAGCTTGTTTTATGACTGATTTATTGTTCACCACAGCAAAAAAGTGAAAGAATTGTACAACATATTGTATATAACCATTACTACTGAAGCAATTTGAATTGCTTTCTGTGAGTATACTGTCACTGATCTAATTTTTACTAAATGTTAAGCAGGTTTTTGTGCTAAAAATATATTGAGCTGAAATAGTGGATTAAGAAAGATGTTGTTCTAAATCCCATCTTGTAATTTTCATTTAATGGGTCTAAATTCCTTGAAGTCTCAGACTTTAAAATTGACTTGCAGAGATCTTAAGTTATGGCTCCGAATCCCTTTGGAGGAGGTGCTTATGAATATTAACTGTACCTTAGGATGCACTGTGTTGGTACAAGACTCATTTGAGCACAAAATTAGTGAGAGGTGAATGATGAATAATGGGCTCAGTGTGTGGAATTTAAATATTCCAAAGAACAGACTCTGTATGGTATTGTAAAATGTCTTGTAGCTTCATTTCTGATTTTGAAATGTTACAGTGCTTGCTTATTGTCACAGCATGATCTTCAGCACAGTTGGGTAGTGCTTTTTTAAAGTAATGCAAATGCATGAATGTCAGAAATACCTTCAAATATCGAAGACTGCATCTTTAAGGAGTGCATTTGGCATTAAACAGTCTTTTCCAGCTAATGAATTTCTCAAGTTACAAGAATAATGGCCTTTTTAATCTTAGCAAGAGTAATTAAACAGACATTTGTTATTAATGATGTTGTTAATGGCAGAAGATATTGAATTCTCACATTAGATATTATATGGCTTGAGAGTGATTATTTTGATTATCAGACATATGAGTATATGGTGGTCTTAAAAGTACACTTCCTTAAGAGCATTGTAAGTACCAGTTATTTTAAATAGAAAAAGAAGTCCCATAACTTTAATTAATACCAAGAAAACTGAATATTTCCAAACGGAGGCAGAATTAGCTCGTGGGGACTAAGAACATTTGTTTGATTAGTTCTACTCATCAGCTGAAATGGTGTTTTTCTCCTATTGAGATGGCTATGTGCAGCCCTCAGCTTGAGAAAAAAATTACTTACTCAAAGTCTGCTTCAAAACAGAAAGGCAGATTATGTTTGTTGGCTGCTCTATGTCTGTTTACCTCCCCTAACAAGTTCCTCAATTCTGTTCAGGAATTCACCCTATCCCCAGCTTTAGAAGGGCATTTTAATCAATCAGATCATTCATTCATTACACAAATATTTACTGAGTGTCAGTTATGGTCAGGTACTGCTCAACGTACTGGGAATATAGCTGTGCAAATAGAATAAAACAAAACAATAGAGCCAAAATATCACAAATAAATAAAAGCAATGTAAAAAGACAAAACTACCTACCTACTATGATTGGAGTTAATGAATTAATCAAAGCAAAGCCAGTCATGCCACAGCAGTTCCCAGTTATTCTCATGGTCCAGTGTCAGTGGTGGGTATGTTGGCCAAGCGGCCTTCTTTAGGCTGGAGAACAAGGCTTTTATCTCTGCTTACAGAAAGAAAAAAAAAATTCTATCTCTTTCCCTCTAGATATAAACAAAACAGCAGCCTGACCCAGTTGCCACTGGCAGCCATTTTGGGTTATCCATGTCCTGCTCTAAAAGTATCTGAACAGATACAATTTTTTGAATTAAAATTAAATACTTCTGTGACAAAACTGAATGGCTGTGTTCTTTAAGTGTATGATTGATGGCTTGGGGCATCAATTGGGGCAAATAAAAGATGCTTTGGGGATTTGAGGATCAGGGCATTTTTATAGCAGTCATATTGAGGGAACTATTGAGGGATGAGCTAACATGTACTGGTAGGAGCCACAGGATTGGATTTTGAGGATGTTTGATCAAGCTTAAAGGCAGTAATGGCCCATACTTAGTAAAATAAAATTCCTGAACTGCTGGCGTAAGTGGTAGAGGAAAGAATTAGCTCAGGGAAGTGAGCATGCTGGAATTTATATATTATGTGACGTCAAAAGACCCACCAGAGAATTATGTTGCAGGGAGGTTCCAGGGGACACCCCATTCATCAAGGCCATCAGAAACTCATTGGTGAGAGGAATGTCAGCATCCTGAGGTTTAGTGGTAGATTTTCTCTGTAGGCTGGAGCTGATGGCAGGAATCATTGATCTGGGATCTTCATGAGTTCTTGAGAATAATGACAATAATGAGAATAATGGGTCTCTGAGACAATAAGCAGTGCTTAACCATTAAAAGCCAGGGACATCACAATTATTTTAAGAATTAGCAAGCTAAGAGGGGTTAAGGCAAGGTAAGAGGCTAAGGAGGTTGTCCACAGGGAAGGTTGTGGTTAATAGAACATGGTTTTCTGGGGTCAAAATAGCTCTCATGTGAGCTACTTAGTATATGCCATAAAAGACAAGAATGGATGATAAGAAGGTATCTGATGGTGGTTGCTCTAGACAGAAGCCGTATTCTCTTACCGAATTTTGGTACCTGAGTTAGTTTCCGACACAGAGTCCAGTGATTGAGGAGGTGGCAGGATCACTCAAAGATCCCTTGGCAACACAGTGTCAAGTATATACTGCAATAATTCCCTTAATCTTTCCCCAAGAGGATCTATGGATATTTAATTGAGTGCCCATGCATTGTGGAAAGGGAAATGTGAGGTATTTCCAGGGCTATTTAATACAGGGTCTGAACTGACATTGATAATCAGCAGTTGTAGTAACACCAGCTGAATCCCTGGACTATGCCGTAAGCACAATTACAGTGGAGGATACCAAGCAGAAGCCTTTGGAATTGCCTCCTCCTGCCACCAAGACAGTGAATCCAAACCAGTATTGACTTCTGGGAGGGATTACAGAGACTAGAATCACCCTTAAGTATCTTAGGGTGATACTGTATCTGTATCATATTTCTATTTACAAGTCTGGTCCCTGCAGAAACTGAATAGACCTTTGAGAATGACTATAGAATGCCGGAAGCTCAGTCAAGTAGAGACCTGAGTGAAACTGCTCTGCTGGATGTGCTATCTTCGCTTAAGTAAAGCAATATATTCTCAGGTATATGACATGTGGCTTGATGTAGCAAATTTGTTCTATTGTAGTCAAAAGGAGGATTTGAAATAGTTTGTACTAATGTGGAAAGGGCAATAATATACGTTTAATGTTTTGTTCCAGGTATATATTAAGTCTCCCACTCTCTTCATGATATAGTCAGAAGATATTTGGAACATCTAGACATGCCATAAAGCATCACATTGATCTATGTTATATTAATAATATGTTGATAAGGAAGAATGAGAGAGATGTGATTAGCATGCTGGAGGTCTCAGTAAGACACATGTGCCTCAAAGGGTGGGAAACAAACCCATCAAAGTTTCAGAGACCTGATAGGTCTGTAGTTTCTAGAGATACCATAGTTGGGCACCTGGATGGCTCAGTTGGTTAAGCAGTTGCCTTTGGCTCAGGTCATGATCCTGGAGTCCTGGTGTAGATTCCTGCATCGGGCTCCCAGCTTGATGGGGAATCTACTTCTCCCTCTTACCTTCTCCTTTCTCATGCTCTCTCTCACTCTCTCTCTCTCAAATAAATAAATAAAATCTTAGAGATACAGTGGTCAAGGGCATGCTGGGATACTTCATCTAAAATTAAAGACAAATGACATCATTTATTTATTAAATTATTCATTAATTTGTATTTATTTATTTATTAAATGACATGATTTATTATTAAAGACATTATTCTCTCACCACAAAGAGGGCATAACATTTGGTAAACCTCTTTGTGTTCTGGAGGTGGTACATTCATATTTGAAATATGTCCCAGCAGATATGTAGATGATACAAAAGGTTTAGCTTTGTGTGGGGCCTAGAACAGGAAAGGACTTTGCGGCATATTAAGGTTATAGGGCAAGCAAACATCCTCTTGGGGTATACTTTCTGGCAGACTCTAGGATGCTTGAGGTGTCAGTGGTGGGAAAAGATGCAGTTCACAGCTTATGGGAAGCCCACTGGAAGAATCATATTGAAGGCCCTACAATTCTAGAGTAAGGCATTGCCCTCTGCAGTGGGGAAATAGCTCCTGAGATGTTACTGGATCCTGACAGAGACCCATATGAGCTGGGTTCTGTCGGATGCCTGAAGGTTTTAAGTTGGATGGAACTGTCAGAATAAATAATAAATTTGTGTTGAGCCTGAGCAGAACAGAAAGGACAAGAAAACTGCATGGGCAGATAGTTTTGATCTCTTCCCCCTTGTGTGTGCCAGAACCCTTCCTCAGCTCGTGTTTGTGGTCATCTGGGGATGTCCTTTACACTGCTGAAGGAAGAGGAAAAAGCCCAAATAATGAATGGGGTCCTCACTAA
The DNA here is from genome assembly GCF_011764305.1 of Mustela putorius furo. Lineage (NCBI taxonomy): Eukaryota > Metazoa > Chordata > Mammalia > Carnivora > Mustelidae > Mustela > Mustela putorius. The sequence continues at coordinate 13,600,903 of NW_025422471.1, forward strand.
ATAATCAAATACACTGGTTCACTATGTGGGTCAAACCAAAAATGGATGAGGTTGCTTTACAAGCTATACTTAGACAGTAGTAGGAGACAACTTTGCCGTTAGAGTTTCTAGTGGTGCACCTGGTTACCTACTCTGTGTGGAAGAAGTAGCCAGAGACGTCCTTGCACCTGAGCTCTCAATGGTGGAGATTCTGGTTCCTGAATGGAACATGCTCTTCTCAGGGGCACACTCAAGCTGGAAAGGAAAAAGCCATCTATGGTCTCATTTTTCTGTGTGATTAAACATAATAACCCCAAAATGCCTGGCCAATCATTTAGTCTTAGCAGAAGCTCAGTCTTTTTTTTGTGGCATTTCCTGTGATCTCTTTCTCTTTCATGAGTTCATTTCCTTCATCAGGAATAATGAGCTTTTAGTTAGGTGTAAGGAATAAGGGGGCATGACCTTGACTTCATTTTCCTTCTCTTCTTCATTTTATGTCCCTCGATTGTCTCTGTGGCCCCAGAAAGGTGCAAATCAGGATGCTATGGGTCTAACAGTTCTGCTTATATGTAGAAGTGGCCCAATTTCTTGAACAGAAGGCTTATGGCTTACACTTTTATAGCTGAAGGAACAGGGCTGGGCACTAGAAGGTATGGAGCTATACCTACTGTACTGTGTGAACGAAAGAAACCATATCATGTGCTGTTGCTGTGAAGTGATTGTCTTCAACATCTCAGTAAATGACTCTGAGCTGCTGTTTAGTCATTCTTGTTACAAATATGAATTAGATTGTGGGCTGACTTGGCAACCTAGAAGAGATTTCTTTCAAACCAGAGATTCAGTGGGAAATTATTTTTCAGTGGAAAGGAAGTACTTTAATCCAACTTGGGGGCAGCTTCCACAGTGACATAGTGTGTGCTTCTTTTGGCTTTTGAATCTTTATTTCTCCTGAGGAAAAAAAAAAAAAAGAAATTGAGCAAAGCTTTAAAACATCTACGAGGCTCTAGAGAGTAGAGTTTACAGAAAGCTGAATTATGCAGCTCTTTGAATCCATGAATTGAAGCTCTCCTGCTTCTGTGGCTTCCAGCAGACGCCTTCTAAGAAGCACTGGTCTACACTGCTTTCTCTCATCAGGAAACTCAGCCATCTTAGTTTCAGGGTCATTTGAATCACATGGTTAGCCTGGTTCTTTTTTCATTTTCCAAAATATCACAAATAGTTTTGTGTGTGTGTGTGTGTGTGTGTGTGTGTGTGTGTTTAAGGGAAAAAAGAAATCTGGCTTCAGTTGTTAATTTCCTCTGTTCCGTCAAGATTAGGCTAGTAGTTCTGAGTAATTCTGGTTCATTTTCTCAAGGGAGAAGGCCTGAAATAATCCAGTGTTTATTTTTATACAAATTCTCACAGTGCTACAACATTTCAGTGACTTCCTGGGATGTTTCTAGTTTTTCACAGGGCAAGAGGCCATTCTCAGAGGTAACTCCTTCATGTAAACCTAAAAATGGCACTTTCCCACATTAGAGTTTATCAGGAAGTTTAAAGTTCAGTAGTCCTCCTCTCTTTTCTTTCTCTTCACAGAGAAAGGAAAAAATAAGGGGCGGTTCCAGCATTTTAGCTCATTCCAGCACGGTCATTCCATTTCAGTATTTTGGAACCTGGGAAAGAGGCAGGGAGATTGTAGTGTATCTTGGCTGAGAGATGGCTGGACTGGGAAACAGGACTCTCTGTCATTCCCTGTGTCACTCTCTGTGTGACCCTGACCTCTTCCCAGCATTCCTGACCCCACCTCTGAGTTGGGGAAAATAATACTTGTCATGTAGCCCTCACAGCATTCTCCCAAAGCCATGAGATACTGTGCTGGAAAAAAAAAAAAAAAGGAAATTTTGTTCAGAAGGCCAGCACAATGGCGTTTCAACCTGCCTTGCTGGATTTGCCCTCTACTACTCTTTCTCTGGGACCCTTTCTTTCAGCTCAGGTGGTAGACTCACTCTCTGTTCTATGTAATGTGCAATTGTACACTTTTCCTCAATGTCTGCTGCAGCTGCTTCTCTGCCTATTTAATGTTTAAGATCAGTCAAAACCCAACTCTTCAGTTTAGCCTCACTCTTTTCCTTCCTGTGACTCTTTTCACTTGATATTTCACGTGCATACAAATTTCCTGCTGCCCTGTTTGTGGAATGTATTAAAACAATTTTTTGTTCTCCTTTATCTCTTCTAATATAGACGGAGTACTGGAAGCACTCGAATAGTCTGTTTCACTGACCAAACAATCTTTACATCAGCTCCTTCGCCATTCAGTTTGGGTTTTAATGATGTCACGAGCCCCTGTGGGCACATGGTTGTTAAAGTTGCATGCCAGATGTCATTAAGGTATACACATTCAAACATACGAAGTGGACAGTAAAAGATCTTTGTGAAATGTTTAGCCTAGAGTGTTTAATTCGATCCTAGAAGGCAAAAATCTCTTAGTGGTGTCAGGTCCAGAGCTATATTTAAGTTTATTGTTTCATAACAAGTCTGGTCTATTTCAGTGTATTGTTTTCTGTACAAGGTCTCCCCGTAACTATGCATTATAATAGACTGTTGCCAGCATTCTCAAAGTTTCAGAGATGGATTCTTGATTACTTGCTTCCTGCCCCAGGGATTCTTGCTGTTAGGATTGTCATTAAACAAAGCAGCCTCCCTGGCATTGTATTCTGAACAAATAATTTGCACCTTCGTAAACTGATTAAGGGGATGAGTTTGTTTTGATAATTGATCCTTGACTTGTATTTTAAAGGACAGCAAAATCTTAGAGGTCTTCTATATTTGTTACAAATGCTTTTCCTGGAATTTTAAAAATAATTTAGAAACTCAAGTAAAAAAAGAACATAAGAAACAAATGAAGTCTGGAGACCATTATTTCAATTATTCTGGATGTGAATTACCATGGTGACCAGCCCAGCTCTAGACTTTATCTTCTTAAAGTCATCTCCCTCCCCCAACCCAAAGTGAGTGATGAGATCTTTGGCACAAAGACAATGGCCCATATGCAGTACAGCACACAGAGAAAATTTTATAACCTAAAATATTATTACTGTGCACTACTCTGTCTGAAGACCAAATAAGAATCTTTGTTGATTAACTGGCTTAAAAAAAATGCTCCATATTGACAAGTGTTCTTCATTTCACACTCCAAGTCAATAATTCTGTCAGTCATACAGCCTTTGGCAAGTAAAAGGGAAAATTTCTCCCAATAAATCTATTGTAATCATGGGATAATTTGACAGCCATTCTGTTTTCTGATGTTTAATTACATTTTGTTTGTTAGGTTTTCTTTTCCTTTTCTTTTTTAGAAGCTTGAGGGAAATTCATACAAATATCAACAGATGTCAAAGAGTTTCAAATAAAACAGAGAAGTAAAAAGTAAAAGGAAAGATTAGGTATAGTAACTGACACACTTAGCCCAGGTGGAGAATTTGGTTGATGGGTCATTTTGGTGGTCTCATGAAATCTAGTGTATAGCTGTTATTGGTAGAGTGTATTTTTAAAAAATTGGTACAGCACATTTTAAAAGTGGGAGGGAGATTTTTTAAAGCTATGGCAGAGTTCACAATGTGACACTAGCCCTTAAAAAAGACTTCTCTTTCTATTCCAAAGTGACTCTAGGATTGGAGTCATATTCAACAAACAATGGGGGAAACATTATCTGAACATACTTGTCAACAGACTTAAAATGACAAACACTGTACCATACAAAATTATTTTTGGTATTTCTTGAGGTAACAGAAAGAGGAAAAGAGTAGATTTTCATTCGATATGGTATAACATTTTTATAAGGGCTAGAAAAATGCATGATTCTGACATCCTGAACTCTTAAAATTCCCTTAGGAAATAGCCAGAGATGGATTTTGATAGAAACAAATTCTCATTTTAAACTCTTTATAAGCATTTTTCTTATTATTCAGGTGGTAGTCCTTTGGGCATTGCTTGGGAAAGCAGAGTGAGAAAGTATATGTTCTTAACTGGTTAATGAAAAATTGAGATAAACAAGAGTTGCTTAAATATAGATTTTTCTCCTCACATAATTTGTCTCATTAAAATGCTTTTAATATTCTGTATTCTGATTTTCCTTGAAGGAAATATTGTTCTACAAAATTCCAATGAGACATGCTAAAAATAATGTCTGTGACAGAAATGTTAATTTCCTATCTAAATAATTAAATTTAAAACTATTGCATTTTATATTTCAAAAAAAGATCATTAGATCCTTTTCCTTAAGGGAAAACTGAGACTAAGAGAGCATAAAAAACTTGCCCAAAGTCACAGGGCTAACTATGGATAGTTAGGGTTGGGTTGAACCCAAGTTACTTATCTCTACTCTCATTCTCTTTCCATTATGCTAAATCATCACTGCGTATTTGAAAGTCTGCCTTCTTTCCTTTCATTACAAGAGGGAAGTCTTGTTGAAGTCTGCATACTAGACATGCGGTGCAGTAACTTGATAGAATGTTAGCTGCCATGTAGGTGTCCAGTAAGCTAGATTTATGTTTGGGATGTTATTGAGTAGGTTTTTATTCTGTATAGGTTACAGTATTTTGTATGGGCTGGAAAATATATGATTAGAATTTTATTGTTACTATTCTAGGGAATCTGAAAACACAATTGGCTTTGTATCAAATTATGAAATAAATAAAATTTTCTTTTGAAACTTCGATTTTTCCACTTAGTGTCATTTCTTTTACCTTACTTTAGTGTCTTTCTTTTGGGATTTACTACCCTGTCATTTACTTTTGATCATGACACTTTGAAACCTGGATGATATCAATAATATTTAATTTATTATGAATTCAAATGATATGCTAGCTCTCCATAGAATATTTGTATTTTGACATTTTCATTGTGGAATGAAAGACCATCTCTCCAATTATAAAAATGAATTCAGGTACTAATTAAGAGGTTTAAAAATAAGTTTTCTTAAGATTATTCTGTTCCCTTAAAATCATGCAACCTATGTAGTTGTTTACTCTATTTTTTCCTCATCTTAAGACTTCCTCTTTGGGGCGCCTGGGTGGCTCAGTGGGTTGAGCTGCTGCCTTCGGCTCAGGTCATGATCTCAGGGTCCTGGGATCGAGTCCCACGTCGGGCTCTCTGCTCAGCAGGAAGCCTGCTTCCTCCTCTCTCTCTCTCTCTGCCTGCCTCTCTGCCTACTTGTGATCTCTGTCTGTCAAATAAATAAATAAATAAAGGTCTTTAAAAAAAAAAAAAAGACTTCCTCTTTGGCATTTGTTTCCTGGAACCATAACCATAGGCACTCTGCCTTGTATCAGAGTTTGTAAAAAAGAGTTATTGGCATGATTTTTATTAGATTTAGTTAAATTTGTAAATATTTGTTAATCTGCTCTATGTACTGTGTTTAACACTGTGAGGAAGAGAAAGTTGGGTAGAACATTGGACTATCTGGAATATTCTGAAAGATCTAGAATGTTGAACACCACATTTTCTAATTTTCTATCTTCGTAGCTCAAAACATGGGTTTAAGGTCCTTTTCTATCAATTCCATGCAGTCATTACCAACTGATCCAAGTTTATATGCTTTTTAAAAAAAATTTTTTTTAGTCTATATGCTATTTGAAACCCATTTGTTAGATCTACAGGAAAGTACAGTGCAGTGCTTCTCAAACTTCGCAGTGCTTCTCAAACTTCTTGGACTCAAGAGCTTTATATAGGCTTAAAAATGGTTGAAGATCAAAAAGACCTTTTGTTTTTGTGAGAAGTATCAATATATACCGTATGAGAAATTAAAGCTAAGAAACCTGAAAACTTTGATTTATTTAAAAATAACTTTAAAGCCATTACTTGATATAAGTACAAAGTAGCATAACATATTTTTATGAGAAAATACCTATGTTTTTCAACACACATGCACATTTAATGAGAAGGATGGCATTCTTTTTCATATTTATAAATATCTTTAATGTCTGGTTTAATAGAAAACATACGTGCTTCTTCATTTAATCTGTTGTTATACATTGTTTTGGTAAAGTTATATAAAGAAAATCTAGTATTATATACATATATAGTTAGAAAGGGGGAATATTTTAATAGAGTTTTCAGACAATTATGGTTATTCTTCTTTGATATTACACCAAAACTCAACAAGTGCTAATAATCTTAAAGATCACTGGAATTGTAGAATCTGAAAGCCATGCCAAGAACTTTCTGTACTCATTAAATTAAGTTCTACTGGACTGTTTTATACTTTGAATTTATCTTTTACCCATACATGATTTTGTAACATCATTATTGATGATTTGGAAAACAGTGGGCTACTAAGTTATATATCTACCAATGGCTGACACATTTTACTTTACAATATTAATAAAGTGCATTCATTGATGTCACCAACAATTAATCAGAAAAGTTTTTAAGTATTGGGATGCTGTCATGATGACAGATGCAAATTTTCCAAAGTTGTAAGTTCTGCTTGAATGCTTAAATTTTACTTTTGGCAAGAAATATTGTACAGATAGTTTTCCCTGAAGTGACAGTGCCATTTTTGTCAATTCCAAAACAATGTCTGCCAAATAAGCAAGTCTGAGTAATCAGAGTTCATTCTTTCAGGTAAAAAAAACCTGTTCCCTTAAGAAAAGTGGCTAGTGTGGTAGAAACTTGAACAATCATGTGGTGCTTTTCCGAGAGATCACCATTATATGGTCATCTTAAATATGCAGTAGGGATTTAGGTGTGCTTCCCATTTTGTCACATAGAATATTTTAAAAAAACGTGTACTCAAAATGTGAAATTTAATGAAACTGGCTTTTTATTTATTCTTTTATAATGAGTGTGGCAGTGATGAATACAGAGACTACTGGGAGAGTTTGGTGCCACTGCTTTCATTCAAAGGTACCAGCAGCTTTATCTGTTATTTCTTTCACACACAGCGCAACACTATTAGTGCAAATGCCAATAGTTAATTTAAAAAATAGTATCTTAGGATTATTAGGAAACTAGTTCTGAGTTTATGGATCCTGAAGGGAAGTAGGGATTCCCAGAGCACTGTGGGCCATATTTTGGCAACTGTTGCTAAAGTACAGAACAATCTAGACTGATACTTATCAGCTATTGTGATTCTGAAAAAAGAAGTTTGCTTCTCTAGGTCTCAGTTATTTATGAAACGAGAGAAAGTGGAAATCTCTAGCCTTAAATGCTATACTTTTCTGATTTTTTTCTGTTTGCCTCTATATTGCCATTATATGACAGGGCAGAACAATTCTAAGTCCTGGAAATAGCCCTTTGCCAATTATTCAAGCTGTAATTCATGTCAAGAAAGGAACTAAGGATGTTCATTTAAAGTATTTTCTTACTGGTGTGCCATTTGTGGATAGGAATGCCATTTATCTCTATTTTTCTTTTTAAATTTGAAATAATTTTTGGACTTTTAGTTTTGTGTGATTATGATTTTTATACTTTTATATTTTTGTATTATTTTAATTTTTATAAAAGAAAATCAGGTCTGCTAACAATAATTGTAGTTACCATTTATTGAACAATGTGTTAGGCAGTATGCTAGCTACTTTAAGGTCATGAGTTCATGTAACATTCTGACATCATCGACAAAATACTCAGTTCCACAAGATTCTCCCTAAACTAATGGAAGTGAATTACCAATCATGTGACGAAATAGGACTTCCTTTTTGAAACTATAAAACACAGATCCTTTACATGTGTAATTCTAACATGCAATAGGTGATATGTTACAGACTGTTTTTCTAAGCTATGTTTTGAATGAACTTGAATATTTAGAAACACTTTTGATACATCTACAGATACATACATATATGTAACACACACAAATGCGCTTTATTAAGCAAAATATCATCAAGATTTTTGCAAGACAAACAGTAATAAGTAGGTATTTCAGGTAGATAGAAGTCAAGTTCATCATGAACAAATTTGGAAGTCATTTTAAAAACAGAATTGTGCTTCACTTCTACTATATGGAGTTGTGTTATTATAGGATATGATCTTTTTCTTAGTCCCAGAGGAAATTGACATCTGTATTTGATTTAATGAACTTCTGTTTGTCCATAACCCCATGCAAAAGAAAAGACCCTAATGCATCCATGAACATACCCAGCTTTTCAACTTTGTTCCCAGAACTCCAAGCCGGCACTCTGAGAAAGAGCTCTCAAGTTTCCACATGTTTTGACAGACGGAGTCACTTAAAGTTAGCCCTCCTGTGAATCTACATTTATCTTTAGATTGATGAAAATAAGTTTTTTGTTATATTTTATCATTATTATTGTTTTAAGCAAATATGAGAATCTTAACATGATTTTTGCATTAAATTATGTCACTCAAATCTAAGTTCTGCTCCCCTGTTTTTTGGGGGGTTTTTTGGTCCTGAATTTTGAATAAAGATTTAGAAGGAACATAACCACAGTAGTATGTCAGGGAATCAAATAGATGTGATTAGATCAAAATCAGTTCCGTGCATATACCTGCTATTGAGTTCTACCTTTCTTCCTGTAAGGGATAGCTAAAGCACTGTTAAAAAGCTCTTTAGTATGAACATTTGAAAATGTAGTTTTGTGCTGATGCTAAACTTTAATAACTAAGGCTTCTTTCCATGTTTTTTAAAAGCCTGACAATAATGGCTCAGTAATTACTGAACTAATGTTATCAATTCCAACAGATATCACATTTATTAAACAGAAAATGCTATGTTGCTGTTCATCAGTTAGAAATGTGTGTAATTGAAATATGAAAATGAAGTCTGTTGGAGTATGTGATTCATCATGAATTCTGCAAGCCCTACACTAACTCTCCTTTTCCTAATTAAACTGTCAAATTGAAATCTTATAATTAATGCAACCACATGCCTTACACTAGGTTTTCCACCCGCATGTAAAGCTCAATTCAGCAGAAACTTTGCAAGCGCCTTCTCTAGGACAAATGCAATTCTTTGCTCTTCTGATCTCGAGCAGAAATCCTGCCTTCCTCCCCCAGCCACAGAATATTGTGTAGCAGGAGATTTTTGTTCTCTGCATGATTATGAGTGGAGTGGGCTGACGGGTTTGTCAGGGAAGTTGGTAATTCCTGCTTTGAGTTTTTCGTGGTGAGGCAGGAGAGAGGAAGTTGAAAGCTGGAATGAAGCCTTCTGTATCCCTTCTGGCATTTTATATTTCTATACCATGACTAGGCTATTTGTTGGTATTGTTAAAATTTAAAGACTGAGGTGGATTATTTTCCTGATGATAGCTTTGAGGGCACAGCATGATTGATAGGAATTTATTTTATATTTAGGGTGAAAGCTGTACACATATAACATTGTATGATATGTAGCTGAGAGAGATATATATATATATATAGATATATATATATATATATTTATCATATATGTTAGATTCCACTTTGGCAAGGAGATATCTTAGAGATATTCTTACTTACAAAGTGCTTATTTCTGCATATCTCTGTGAAATCACTTAGGTGGTAAAAAGATTTTTATCTCTTGTGTTAACTCTGATCCATTGGTAGTTGCTCCCTGGGCTGTCTTCTTAAGAAGGATTGTGAATTACTCAGGAAAGGACAGATGTTGGTGAGGATGCAGAGAAAAGGAAACCCTCTTACACTCTTGGTGGGAGTGCAAATTAATGCAGCTACTCTGGAAAATAGTATGGAGGTTCCTCAAAAAGTTAAAAATAGAACTACCCTAGGACCCAGCATTGTACTCCTAGGTACTTATCCAAGGGTTGCAGAAATAGTGATTTGAAAGGGCACATGCACCACAATGTTTATAGTAGCAATGTCCACAATGGCCAAACTATAGAAAGAGCCTAGATATCCATCGACAGATGAATGGATAAAGAAGATGTGAAATGTGTATGTATATGTGTATATATATACACATATACACACACACATACATATGTACATACACACATATACATACTATGGAATATTACTTAACCATCAAACAGATTGAACTCTTGCCATTTGCAATTACTTGGCTGGAACTAGAGGGTTTTATGCTAAACTAAAGAAGTCACTCAGAGAAAGACAAATATCATATTATTTCACTCATATGTGGAAATTAAGAAATAAAACAGATGAGCATATGGGAAGAGAAGGAAAAATAAAATAAGATAAAAACAGAGAGGGAGGGGTGCCTAGGTGGCTCAGTGGGTTAAGCCTCTGCCTTTGGCTCAGGTCATAATCTTGGGGTTCTGGGATCAAGCCCTGCCTCAGGCTCTCTGCTCGGTGGGGAGCCTGCTTTCCCCCCTCTCTCTGCCTGCCTCTCTGCCTACTTGTGAACTCTCAACCTGTCAAATAAATAAAATCTTGGGGTGCCTGGGTGTGGCTCAGTGGGTTAAGCCTCTGCCTTCAGCTCAGGTCATGATCTCAGGGTCCTGGGATGGAGCCCCGCAATGGCTCTCTGCTCAGCAGCTAGCCTGCTTCCCTCTTTCTCTCTGCCTGCCTCTCTCTGCCTACTTGTGATCTCTGTCAAATAAATCTACAAAATCTTTAAAAATAAATAAATAAATGAATAAATAGATAAATAAAATCTTAAAAAGGAAAAAAGAAAAAAAACAGAGGGAGGTAAACCATAAGAGATTCTTAACTATGGGAAACAAACTGTTGCTAGAAGGGCAGTGGGTGAGTGGATGGGGTAATTGGGTCGTGAGCATTAAGGAGAGCACTTGATGTAATGAGCACTGGGTGTTATATGCAACTGATGAATCATAAATTATACCCCTGAAACTAATAATACACTATATGTTAACTAAATTTAATTTAAATAACAAATTTAAAAAAATATTGTGAATTTATCACAAACAGGGCAAACAGGGTTAGGATCAATTAGTAATGTCTGATATGTTGAGGTAACAGGTGCTGGCAGAAAATTGATTCTTAATTCTATTCGTGGGTTTGTCAGATTTTTTTTTTTAGGATTTTATTCATTTATTTGAGAGAGAGAGAGCATGAGAGGAGAGAGGTCAATGGGAGAAGCAGACTCCCTGCTGAACAGGGAGCCTGATGCGGGACTCGATCCCAGGACTCCGGGATCATGACCCGAGCTGAAGGCAGTCGCTCAACCAACTGAGCCACCCAGGCTCCTGGGTTTGTCAGATCTAAAGAGATGTCTTTGTCAATGCCTTTTCACCATGCATGATGTCTCTAGTCTTTCTGTTTTTTATTAGACACTAACTCTGGTCAAACTTGAGTTTCAAGTTTATGGTCAAACTTTGAGTCTTAAGTTTTTTTTTTTTTTTTTTTTAATTTTTATTTATTTATTTATTTGACAGAGAGAGAGATCACAAGTAGGCAGAGAGGCAAGCAGAGAGAGAGAAGAGGAAGCAGGCTCCCCGCTGAGCAGAGAGCCTGATGTGGGGCTCGATCCCAGAACCCTGAGATCATGACCGGAGCTGAAGGCAGAGGCTTAACCCACTGAGCCACCGAGGCACCCCATAAGCCTTAAGTTTTACAAAGAAACAAGTTTCTGATTTTAATAATCAATAGATCTGTTCTCAGTTTCTACAAAACAATATTTTACTCACTGAGCTCATCTTCTACATCGGTGCAGTTCTCTTCATTCTCTGATTCATTTGGACCTGTAGGCCTAACTACATTTTAGGAATCTCTAGTTCTCAATTTGGTCAATTAATTTGCACAGTTATACTTATTTTACCTGCCTAAATAGAGATAGCTAGTATATCACTTGTTAGTGTATCCTGGTCAGGCTGGCAGGCAGGTTAGAGCAGTTCATGGAGAGTCATGAAGCATCAACATTAATGGTAACAGTTCAACTCAGTCTATAAATCAATGAATATGTGAGTATCTAAAACACTGCACTATATGAGTGAGTGGGACTGACTGGGTGGAGCTAGCGAGAAAAGGGTTTCTTTCTCTCAATCTCTCTCTCTCTGTTTTTTTTTTTCCTTAAGTAGGCTCCACACTGAGTGTGGAGACCAGTGCAGGGCTTGAACCATGACAGTGAGTTCAAGACCTGAATGAAGATCGAGAGTTGGACACTTAACTGACTGAACCACCCAGGACCCCTAAGGGGCTTTCTCTTTTTATTCTATGATATATATGTATATATTTTTTACCACTGTATATTCCTTTATTGTTTTTTTTCAATGTTGTAAACTTTATACCATTCTATTTACAAGCATATGTAACTTGCATACCAGCTAGGACATCTCTACTTTTTATGATTTAGGCAAGATACTCTTGAACCCCTGTTTGTGACCTAGAGTAACGTGCTACTGCCAAGATTTCTGAGTATTACTGGTAGGCTTACATTTTCATGGCTCTGGCTTCCTTGCTTCTTTTTATTTTCCTAATTTCTCTGTATCTTCTAACTATTTCTTTATTTATGCCTTGGCTCCAAACAAAGCATGGAACTCAGACCCTTTCCTTAATTTGCACAGACCCATACCTACATGACATGCCCTCTATATACACACCAACTTTTTTGTGTAGACCAGATGTTTCTGCAAATTTGAGAAGATAAAGAGTATTTGATGCCACAATAGCACAAGCAATTTAAGATGAAATTATTCATTATAGTTCCTAGGAGTCCTTTGGCCCTAATACCATGTTTCTCTGCCCAAAATTTTGTTTCTCAGGGTCCTTCTCTGAAACTGAGAATTGAGTTTTTTGTCACATATGAAAAGAGAAGGTAATGCACTTTGCTCTTCAGTCCTCTGCTGAACAATAGGTTTAATAACTGGGTTTCATCCTTTCTTTCCCTCACACAGTGTAGAGATTATACTTCCCTAGACTTATGCTTTGCTTTAGAGTTTATATATGCATGTGTGTGTGTGTATATACACATACACATTTATATGTGTATGTATACACATGTATATATACAAATATATATATATACATAAATATATACAAATATATATATATATATTTGCCAAACATATACAAGTACATATAGGTCTTTTTGTATGTATATGGGGGAGTATATTTTCTTCAGCCATTACCATGTTGATTAACCTGTAGTTTCACTACTAGCAGCAGTGCTGTACGCATGTCTTTATAACTATGAGGTTTTCTAGAAGTACAATGAAGTTTTCAATAGATAATATTATTCTGATCCTCACAACGGATGTTTCTTAAGTATAATCCACCAATCCAGTGTATGAACATCTTCATTTCACCACAGCATTGCCAAAACCTCAGTATGTTCTAATTAAAACAATTTTGGTTACTCTTCCAGGGATCAAAATGGTGTCTTATTTTTAATTTGCATTCACTCAGTTAGTAGTGATGTTGAACCTTTTTTAAATTTTTTTAAACTCATGAATTAGCTATTTGGATTACTTCTTAGATTGCCTATTCTTATCCTATGCTTATTTTCCTGTGCACCCTTTCTATTTTTCTTGTTGTTTTGTGAGAGCTTAGCACGTACTAAGAATGCCGGCTGATTTTTATGCATTAAACATTACAATTTTGTCCAAAAGTGTCACTTATCTTTTATGTTGTTTAAATTATATTTTGCATCCCAGGGGTTTTAGATTATATTTAATTTTTAATCTATCACTGATTTTCTTGGTGTTTTCACATACGACATCAAAAGCCGTTTCTACTTTTCACTACTTCAACTTCTTCATAGACTGGCTTCGTACATATGGATCTTTATAAAATTTACTTTTTTGAATGTAGTGAGGTAGGATTCTGATTTCTTCTTTTTCTTTCCCCAGTTATCTGAACATCACTTATTAAAGAACTCAACATTAAAAGCTGATTTGAAATTCCACTTTCCATGTATTGAATATACAGAAATCTATATACAAAATTAATTTCTGTATTCTGTTGCTTTAAAAATATCCTGATACTCTGCATAATGCTGCCTCTTATTATATTTCATTTTCAATTAATTTTTGGCTGTTTTTCAACTCACTAACATGTATTCAGTGATTTCTTTCTGGGCACCATGGCTGGCTTTATCCATCCATTCTCTGCCACACAGGGGTTGCTCAGGTGCTGGCTAGGTTTATAAATATCAAATGTCACGTTTTCTTTCCCAGTTCTATGAAGAGATGAAAATAAGAAATTTCTGTTATCTTAAACTTATGATGAATCTTTCATTCTACTTCTGACTAAATGCCAAATCCCTAGGCATATAGTTTTATTAAAATATTTGAAACAAATAGTAATCTTGTTAAAAAAAAAAACAGAAAGAGTTTACACTTGTTACGCTAGGACAATATAGTAGACTGTATTTTTTTTTCTCTAATTTTCTCAGAATGAAAATAATCATGTGATTTTTAGAAAGCATGTCTACATGGGTGGCTAGGTGGCTTAGTCGGTTAAGTGTCCACCTTTTGATTTCTGCTCGAGGTAGTGTTCTCAGAGTTGTGGGATCAGCTCCGTGCTGTGTGTGGAGCCTCCTTGTAGTTCTCTCTTTCCTTCTCCCTCTGCACCTCCCCCCATGTATACAAGCGTACATACATTCTCTAAACTTTATGTGCATTTGTGATTACATTCTTTGTGAATTTGCAGAACTCTTAGGGCAAACATGATGTACACTTAAAAAAATTGTTATATCCTGCTCTATTACCCTCAAGAAACCCCAACTAAGGTGGCATTTATGTCTCTGCACAGAATAACAATGTTCTTTAGTGTATGCATGGGGATAGAGGTCATTTAACTATAATCCCACTTGGGCATCTCGGAAAGAGTGCAACGAGGAGTTGCTGAAAACAGAGCTGGAGCCTGTGGGCATTTCTCCAGTTCACACTCTTGGAACTGTTCTGTGTCTCTGCATGGTTGTCTGTCCAATATTTAAATGGACTGACTTAAAAATACTTGCTGGCTGGTGGCCAGTTTTGGATAATGTTGGATGGGAAGGGATTCTCAAAGGAGAGATTAAGGGAGGAAAAAAAGGAATAATCAGTTTCTCATGGGACTCAGGAAGATGCTAATGCTCTCTGATAAATGAAAATGCCACCTGTGTGTGATGAATTATTGCCTGTTTCTTGTCTATTTCAACTTAATCTAGCAGAGGGGTTCAGAACATAGCCAATACAGTCAAACATGGCAGGTTCTAGGCTTGGCTCTGCCATTTACTCTCTTAAGTCAAGTCGAACAAATAATTTCACCTTTCTGAGTCTTAGTTTCCTAAATAGTTGTAAGATTGAAGTGAGGTACTCCATGTAAACCCTTTGAAAAACACTTAGCAAATAATACATATTCAATAACTGTCAGTATTATTAGCTAACTTTAGGGTACAAAAACTTGTTCTGGTATCAGAATAGGTAGGAGCAATACCTCTTATACAACAGGCGGTTTTAAGTTTGACTGGACATTTATCTTCTCCTGTTTTCCTGTGGGATATACTGCATAAACCAAGTAAGAGGAGAGGAGGGAGAAGGAGAAATCAGCTGTGACAGAATTATGATGCACTTAGTTTCTATTTGGAAGATAAACTGCTTATCTGGACCGACAGGTAGAGAATATCAGTTGGATGCAGAGGACTAGAAAAGAGTAAAGCATGTATTTATAGACATTTGTATGAAGTTGAATTATTTTATGTAAACATTTATCAATTTGTGTTCATCTTATATTGCTCAACACATTCCTTACCCAAATGAGGCCATCTGGGAATTTCAGCTATGCCCACTTCCCCCACAAATTAATGCCCATGTATTCAGAATGGATGTTTTCAACTATGTACTGTCAGAATTTTGGCCCCTATATTCCCAAACCATTATTAGTAGCCCATTCTATTGTGGCCGAGTGAGTCTTCCATTCACCCTAATTGCCTTTAGCTTTAATTTAAATCTGTTTCCTTTTCTTTCCCCTTCAGAGATGGATAAAAGCTTGACATTTTCATGATAAAAATGTCTCCATATATGTGAAGACAATAATTAACTAATCTCTTAGAGTTTCTATTTGGTAGACTAAAAAACTCGATCCCTTTAACCTTTCCTTTCAGTTCATTTGTGAAAGAATTGGCTTAAAGTGCTTTCAGACTTTGTGTCTTGAACTCTCACCCCTTGAACTTGGCATTTCAGTCAAAAAGGGTGTGATTTTTTTTTTGCTAGGCCACAATATGATTTAATTATAATAACGTTTAACAATAATGCAATGATTACAGACTTCGACATAAATGCAAAGATGGCTTTTTTTTTTTAACATAAATGCTGTTCATTCATTTAATACAACTATTGTTTACTATGTGCCAGCCTGGGTGCTAGGGAAACAGTGTCAGGTGTGACCTGAATAGTCCCTGTCCTCATGAAGTTTATAATCTAGTGGAGAGGAAAAAGACAACAGATAGAAACAAGTAAGATACGTAGTATGATTTCAGATAGTGATAAATGACCCCCAAAATTAAAGCAGGGTAAGATGATAGATGACCTTATGGAAGAAGGTCAGGGGCAGTTTTAAAAATGGTGGTCACATTTGAAATGATATTTTACAGAGAGCAGAACTGTGTTAAGTCTATAGAAGGATCTGGGGGAGAGCACGTCAGGCTGAAGAGTAAAGTGGTGCTCAGATGTGGAAGAGCTTGGGGATGAGGTAAAGAGTGGTGTCAGCTTGGCTCAGAGAGGTGATGGAGGCCAGGCTAGTCAGATGGCATCTGGAAGGTGACAGTTCTGAGTTTGGATTTTTCTCCAGGTAGGAACGAAAGCTGCTGAATGCATAAGATCTGGACAAAGTTGTGATGCAATATCTTACAAAATCCCTGTGGGTTATGTGAAAATGGATTATTAGAAAAAATATTAGAAGCAGGGAAACCTGTCGTTGATACGGTTTTCCTCATGCTCCATACATGTCTTTTCATTCCAGTATGCCTTTTTTCCCACCACTGCCCAATTTAAGGATCTGAACAAGGAAAGAAGACAATTTTGGAATGTTGTGTTTTTGCAGGTCTTGAAAACAAGGGATATAAAATGTCTTCAGGTAGACCTTTCTCAATGGTCAGGTATGAAATGCAGTAAAAGATCAGGGAAAGCTGCAAAGTGGTGATCGAACTTTTTTTTTTTTTTTTTGTCTGAGAGATAATTTCATTAATGTGGGGCCCAAAGAGGATTGAAAACTACAATAGGTGTGGAGATTGAAATAAAATAATTGTCAGGGGGGCGCCTGGGTGGCTCAGAGGGTTAAGCCTCTGCCTTCAGCTCAGGTCATGATGTCAGGGTCCTGAGATCGAGTCCCGCATTGGGCTCTCTGCTCGGCAGGAAGCCTGCTTCCTCCTCTCTCTCTCTGCTTGCCTCTCTGCCTACTTGTGATATCTTGCTCTCTGTCAAATAAATAAAATCTTAAAAAAAAAACAGTTGGCAGGTATTATTTAGCCTCTTGTTCCCAGTAGAAGACACATGCAAAATAAACACATGTGTTGATGATGTAATTTATAATTTATTAGCATATGATTGACTTGAATTTGATCCTGTTGTTCTCTGCAATACCAAAACCTAGCTCTTTAAGTTAGTTTCCTTCATAGAAGTAATGATTATGAGGCATCTACCCAAATCTCGTATTCTTTCATCACTTTAATTTTCAGCTTTCCACCTTGAAAAAAATCAAAGCACCAGTTCAGATGTTTTTCTTTTTATAGGATTATTAGTATTCTAAGAATATTGAATTCTACAATTTCCACCACAAATATAATACTCACCATTTTATATACATCAAAGTGAAATTAACCACCCTCAGATAGCTTAGAAACCTAAACCCCACGTAGGGTATTTTTCCATTATGGTAAGACACATTTTTGAGCTCACTAATTTACAAATGTGCTTTTGGATGACAAGCTATTTGCAAAGATTGAGACCATATTGTGTGTACTGCACAGAGGAAACCTGAAGGACAGATAGCCGGGTGAGGTTGATGAGGAGCAATGAAGTCTGTACTGCGTGTTTTTAGTAGGAAATAGTTAATATTTCCTCAGCTTTGCCTTGAACCTGACTCATCTGCTGCTTGATATTTACTGAGACTAGAGGAGTTTTTTTTTTTTTTAACCTTTTGAGCAAGTTGGCTCTGTGTGCAATTATGCCCTAAAATGGAGCCCTTAAGCTGTGTTTTGAGGGGTAAAAATAATCACAGCAGAACAAAAGTGATTCACCTCTCACTTTGCCAGAGAAAAGCAGATGAAGAGAGCAAGAGAGTGAAAACATTGTGACCACTGAGAGACAAGCTTGTTGGAGGTAACATTATTTAGTCTTCAGATGTTTTATGCTCCCCTTTCTTTACTAGAGCATCAGTCTCGTTAGCATGTATCCAGAAACCTGCCGCAGTCTTTTCCCATAATGATTTACTTATCTTGTCATCTCATCAGAAAATGAAGCCCATGTACTCCTCAGTCCCAGCCATTGCGGGAAGTGATTTCACCATCCTGAGCAACGGGAGCTGCTGCTTCTTTGGCACTGTAGTGCCCAGACTCCACGAGGCGTTTGCCTCCCAGGACAGAGGGGCCTTGTTGCTGAGTAGGCCCTACTGTACATATTACTACAATTATACTGGATTAAATGGCAGTATAATCGCATAATAACTTTACTTGGCTGAAGGGGAGAGTGCAACTTACAGAGAACTGTGATTTCCCAAGGGGCTCACAAAGCAGAGGAAGCATTTGAACAGTGGAAGCAGAGATGAGTGTTTTATTCCACAGTCCTTGGGATACTTATAACTCACCAATGATTAAGAGCATTTTGATTTGTATTCTTCATCAAGATTATACTGTACATTTTGAACAGGTTTGATTTGGGTTATTCTCTCATTTGTCAGTAAATTGTTATTGACCAACTTATTCCTGTAGCTTTTAAAAATAAACAACCCCTCGCAGGGCCAACATTTTTTTCTCCTTTTTACAACAATCAAAATGCAGAAATGCACCGAATAATTTTCATTAAAAAAATGTGAGTTTCTTCTCAAAGATACCAACTACAGTTATGTTTCCTCTGGGGTTATTATTTCAGAAACTAACTATGCATACACACATTTAATCTTTCACTCCTAGAGAGTGGGCAATAAGCAATGTGCTTAGGGTGCAAAACTCAATATCAACGACTAACACCAAAAGTGTATGTCCCCAAATTGAGGGGTACAGTCTGCTATCAGGAAGACACCAAACTTTTATCCAAAATGTCAATATAAATAATTGTTCCTCCTAAATTTTTCAGGAATAATATTTTAGAGGAGGAGCCTTCTTAATTTTCATGGTTGACTTGTCAGATCTAGGAGCTATGGTAAGAAAGCTCTGGAAAAAAACAGAGATGAGATTTTTCAACTTTGATTTCTGGCAACAGTTAGCCATTGGGAAATGGTTTTAAATTTACTTAGTCTTTCTATTACTTTCTATTTCTATTACTTTCTATTACTTACTTTCTATTTTCTTTTCCTTGGCTTAAGAGAAATATGGATCTTATTTCATTAATATTAACAACATTAATTCCAGTGATCATTATCTGAAATCCGTATATTTTGCTTAAATGAAGATCTGCTTAAATGAAAATCTACATAGGGGAATATTTCTCTATTAGATATTATACTAATTTTACATGCAATCCTATAGATACTTGCCCTGGTGGGTTTTCTTGAAAAAAAAAAAAATATATTCTGATAAATCTCTCCCAAATACCTGTTTTATTCAGAGGAAAGATTCTAAAGCAAGGGTTGAAACTTTCTCTTCAGAAGTTTTTCCAGGGTAAGAAACTCTTGCTTTCTTTGGAAATCCTGTCTTTACGCCCTTAGCAGTTTTAGAATTAATCTTTGTTTTTCATTTTCTGGAAGAAACATACAAGGTGTGCTTGTACAGGAAAAGAAAACGAAAGGAAGGAAACGAGAAGACAATAATTCCTCCTTTAGCACATTCTCTTTTTACTTAAACATTTGTGGAAGTGAGAATGTGTCTGTGTTCGGAGCACAAAGCTTTAGTCTGTATGGTTTCATGCTTTTAGAACCTGTTCTCTGTGTAGCGGCTCAGATGGAGAGACCAAAAGCATGTGTAACTCTCTTGGCTCAGCGGCAGGACAGCAGCATTCTACCCCCACACTGTAGGGGACATTAGAGGAGGAGCTCCAACGCCAACCTCGGGCTCACCAGGGTTCAAAGGAGTGATTGCTATGGTTCCATGCTAGAATTTAAATAATATTTTGGATGCATTTCACAATGTCTTCTCTCTCTCTCTCTCTCTCTGGCTCTTTTCCTCCCTTTCTCTCTTTCTCTCTCAAACACACACACACACACATATACTCACATATACACACACACATACATATATACTCACACGTACATTTCACCTTCCTTATGAAGAATTATTCTCTGGACAGAGGGAGGAAAATTGTTCAAGATATGTTTTAACATTCTATGCACAGCAACACTGATTTTATACTACATGATATTCAGAAATAGCTTGAAAATAACCCACCCAGTTCTGAGTATTCACAAAGCCTTGTTTATCCTGAAACGGAATATCATTGACTGTACTATCTCTTCTCCTTGGCTGCATTTTTAAAAAAGATTTTACATTTTATTAGCACATTTATTTGAGGAAAAGTATGAAAACAAATGCAAAGCTTACTATGAGTCTATGTCTGGTTAATAGTTGATGATTTTATAAATGTAAATTGGAGGAGTTTAATATGTAGCATAAATGTTTGGAGACACAAGATTTCATGACTGCCTAACTGAGGGTTGACTGCATCTATTACCATTTCAAACGAAATCTCTGAAGAAATTTATCTTTTACATCTGATGTTGATTTGTTCCACCCTACCTAGCTATCGTGGATGCCATCTCCAGAAATACCTTCTACAAAAACAGTGAATAATGTCCTCTGGATGCTTAAGATTTCTGATTGATTTGTTCTCTACCCAAATCTCCCATGTCCCACACCTGACTTTACTGATTATGTAATCCATGCATCAGGCCTAGATAAATGACTAAGATGTGTCTGGCTATGTGCTTAATAGAGAAATTTCAATCAGCCAGAGTTCTGTTTCCCTGTTATGCAGCAGGCAAACATTTTTCCCCAGTATATGTTTGACACTCTAATTAATGGAATTTCATATGGGAGGGGCTTTTTATTGTTATATCAGGTCACTGAAGGGCATTTTTGGCTAAATTAAGACTGACTCTCCAGTATCAATATGATGATATCCTTGATGATCTACAGTGAGCTTAGCCCTAACTACATCTGCATGCTTGTCAAATTGTCCTCATAAACATAACATGTCGCAGAAGAGAAGTTCTGATACTCCATTCTCACACCTCAGTTGAACAGTTTTCTCCTTTCTTCCACATCCCAGCAAATGGCACCACTGTTTGTCATCTTTGATTCTTGCCTTTTCTTCAACACTCATATATGATACATCAGAGCATTCTTTCGATTCTGTCTACAAATGGTATTTAGATATGACTACTTCTTTTTTTTTTTTCCCCTCACCACTACCCTGATCCACATCTCTGTTGTTTCTCTTGTAACTTCTGACAGGTATCCTGCTGGTTTTTTCATTGTTCTCTTATTTAGCTTACTTCAAAGACCAATAAGACCATTTCCCATCCAGCAATTCCCATTACTTCTGAGATAAAACCAGCTTCTCCTCAAGGCCTTCCAAGTCTTGCATCATCTAGCTTTTCTGTCTTGCCTACTCGTGTTCCTCTAACACACGAAGATCACTTTGATATTTGACAGCATTACCTTGTCTTCTTACACTGCTCCTTCCCAAAGTTTCATGTGGCTGGCTCCTTCTCTCAACTCTTGTGAATCACTCTATTTATTTACTTACTTATTTATATTTTTAGAAAGAGAGAAAACAAGGTGAGGGGAGCAGGGGGTGAGGGGAGGAGAGGCAGAGTGAAAGGGATTCTTTTTTTTTGTTGTTTTGTTTTTTGTTTTTTGGTCAGAGAGAGAAAGCACAGGCAGGCAGAGTGGTAGGCAGAGGGAGAAGCAGGCTCCCTGCTGAGCAAGGAGCCTGATGTGGGACTTGATCCCAGGACGCTGGGATCATGACCTGAGCCGAAGGCAGCCACTTAACCAACTGAGCCATCCAGGTGTCCCAGAAAGAGATTCTTAAGCAGACTCCGTGCCCAGCACAGAGCCTAATTTGGGTCTCAATCTCATGACCCTGAGATCATGACCTGAGCCAAAATCAAGAGTTGGATGCTTAACCAACTGAGCCACCCAAGTGTGCCTCTTGTGAATCACTTTAAATGCTACCCTTTAGAGGTCATTTCATGCCCACTTACCTAAAAGCCCTATCCAGAGGGCTGTGTTCAAACCCCTTCTCCCAGTGTTAGATTCTGTCATTTCATTTCACCTTGTTATTTTTCCTCTATAACCGTGCACAGTCTGTTATGTATAACTTATGTCTGCCTTCCCCAAAGATGTAAATTTTGCAAGAACAAGGACTATGCCTTTTCACCATTGACTATTCAGTGCTAGGAATGGTGCCAGGCACAAAGCAGATGCTCAGTAAATACTGGTTGAATTAATGCTGCTATACCAAATAAAGCTTTATATTCTGGTTTTATGAAATTGAAATGAAATTCATGAAGACATTTGTTTTCTTATAATTTATAAAAAATGCTACAAAACAAAAAATAGAATTAATAATAAAAACCAATATAATAATTCCTCTCTGTAGAAGTGTAGTAATACTTGCCTCTATGTGCAAGTAAAATGGAAAAACTCATCAGACTTAATGATTCATTTAATTATGAAATTTAAGAATGAAAATTAATTTGTTTTACGGTTTCAAATGACTTAATACACAAGCTTATTAAGCCTCAAGTATTCAAGAGGTAAGTCAGTCATTCAAAAATCTCAGTAAAGACCAAAACCAAATACATGTGAACCCAGAGTTCATTAATCATAGTTGTAAAAGCAAATATTCATTGAATCATTTCTGTATGAGATCTTTAACATTATTATTTTGTTTGACTTTCACAATGTTGTGAGTCATGCGTTTTTATTTCCATTTTGCAGATGAGAAAGCTGAGGCTTAATGAGGTTAGGGGATTCTATAATAGGTGCCAGTTCTCGTAAGTAGTAGAAGCTTGAAAAGTTTGAAACCCAACATTTCTGTAAATAAGTTTGAGGTCTTCATCTGCCCCTTTGATGTCTTTTTTTCCCCCCTTCACATGCTTCTGATTTGAGAAACTTGCAGATAAAATGAAGCCCTATCACGACTTTTTTACAAACACTATTAAAGTGTACTTAAGTTTGTACTTAGATGCAGGGAACAAAATTTGGCAGCATATCAAATACACTCCTACCTCATTCCTCAGCTGTGGTTTGTACCAACTATCTTATAGGCTGGAATTTTGATCAAACCAAATGATAGGAAAAACACATATGCCTCAATAACTGGCCAGGATAATAAATGTTCAGAGCTGACATGGGATACTGTGGAGGAAGCACCATAAATTTCGTGCCGAATCAGCTTAAGAAGGCAAGCTGAGGCCAAAGAATCACAGCTGTCATTTGGCTGTGGGAAAGAGTTCAGAGGTCCCTTCTACTGTTCATTCCCATGAACTTGAGGTTCTCCAAGGGGCACTTCAGGAGGTGACGTTCCATTTTCTGTAGTAATGTGACTCAGAACATGACAGATAGCTAGTAGTTAATCAACAGGTTATGATAAAAGTCCAACCTGATTTATTTCTTTTGCTGGAGATTGGCTGTATTTTCACATACATACAAACACATGTGTGCAAACTAACAGATCTAACAGAAACCAGTCTAAAGGGTCCAATTGACATTTCCAACTAATATTTTATTCTCTAGAAATTCATAGGAATTATAAGACATAATTAAATATTTCAAATTTCCAAATAGAAGTGACCTCTACCCACAAATGTAATTTTTATTTATGTGGTATAAAAGTCATGTTAACATTTGAAAAATTAACTCAATTTAGGAGAAATTTCTTTTGTGATGGAAGGATATGACTTAATCCAAATATGGAATATGGAGTATTAAAGAAGATCATGAGAATGGAACTCTGCCAAACACAGGGTTCTGGTAATACTGTTAAGATCTTTTTGGGTTCCATGATCTTGAAATATTTGTCGTGATTGACAATTTGTGATAAACCTTACATTGTTGTGAAATGTAATGATGATGATGAGAGAATAATGGTGATAATAAAAATAAAACAATATCTAACAATTATCAAGTCGTTTTGCATGCCAGAAACTGTTCTGTTTTGTATTTATTATTTAAAAAATTATTTATAACAACCCTATAGCATAGAAACTATTATTATTGCTTTCATTGGTGGGCAGATTGAAGCACAGGGAGGTTAAATAATTTGTGCAAGGCCAAACAGCTTATTTGTGATTATACAAAGTTATTTGGAGATAATTGTGATAAAGGAAGTGTATTCTGCTCTTATTCCATCAGGAAAAGAACATATAGGAGGGCACAGTTAATGGAGAGGGATGCTAATTTTGCTACTACATTTGCTAAATAGTTGATAATCCTTTAAGTTGGAGGACATAAATTGACAGAAAATAAAGAAAAAGTAACACTTTTCCACATTATTGCATTTTTGTTAAGTTCTTTAAGTCTTGATATAGTGTATCAAATATATAAATACACCGCTTATTTACATCCTGTTTGTGGCCCATTTTGGCACTTGATTTACTGTTTTTGAAAAGCCAGCAGATCTGGTAGGATCACAAGCTTTTGATTGGAGGAGGAACAGAAATGAGAAAGGTGTTCAATTCCTTAGGGCAATGGTTGATTTATTTTGACTGTTGTCTTTCTGTCGGCATACTTTTTTTTGGTACCATCTCATAATTGGAGCACCAAGAAAAGGTTGACTTTTTAATGCTACTCAAATAGAAAAACAGTAACAGCAGAAATTAGAGTGCAGTTTTTAACAAATAGTTTGAAAACCTAATACACTGCAAATGAAAACAAACTTCTTGGTCTTTAAATTATGACAATAGTGAGAGAATCAGAAACAGCTGTGGCACTTCAGGAAGAAGAAAAATACTCAGCTGTAGTGTAGAGGGGTGATGCTGAACTGTAAAAAATTGTCATTGGGTTCTATTACATGCTAGCTAATTAATGATAATGAATCTTGTTTATTTTTTCTTTGTACATTTGGTACATATTTCAAGATGAACAGGCGGACTACTCTGTGTGCATATCTATGCTTGCCTTGGCATCCGAAATAGTTTCTCTTTTATTCTGTGAAACTGAGTATAGAAGAGACTGTCTTTACTTTAAGCCAGTAACTGGGTTGATTCGTAGGCTGGCTCTTATCATTATTATTTAATTCCTCCATCATGTAAGACTTTTCATTTTCCCCCAAGGTCATCAATAATGCCTGCCATAACTCAGCATTGTGGGACCAAAAAATTAAAGTGAAAAAACTTCTATACTTGGTAGCTGGGTCATTATTTTAGAATTAAATAAATGTTGGTTACATTGTTACAAGTGACTGCACATGGTGAGAACATGATTTCTTTCTCTCTCTCCAAAGCTAAGAGGCTACTTTCTGTGTTTTATTTGTATGTTTATTTGTATTTTTATATTTATGTCTCTCAGTAAGCAGGCCCTGGAACAGCAAACAGTCACTTGGTATTTTGGGAAAGTGTTCATTGAAAATATCATGGGGCTGTGTTTGCTGTGTTTCTGTACACACATTGTATATATGGTTGGCAATATATATGGCTTTCTAATTTTAAAAACCACTTATAGGGGTGTGGGCACTGTGGCCAGAGTCTTGGGATCTAGATGAGTAGATAGACACCCAAAAATCATTAATTTTGTAGTTTTGCTTTAGTAGCAGGGCTGTACACATGTTTATGGTAGTGATGACATGACTACATTTATTAAGATTCAGAAAGCTTTCATTTTCCTAGACACCCCCAACAAAACCACAATGATACCTTCGAAGGAGACAGTCCCCTGCCCTCACCTCAGCTGCTCTTTTATTCACCACAGCCTTAGGGACACCTTTGATTCCTCCTGCTCATTAAGAAAAAGGCATAATTGTTCTTGTTTACTTATCTTTTGAAAATTATTGAAGAGCTTTTCTAAAATAAACAAACCCCCAACTAGTCTAGAAAAGGCCTCAAAGCCATGGAGCCTCTTGGTAAAACAGTTTAAACCAGAACTATATTTGGTCTTTAGACTGATACTGTGACATAGACAAAGTAACACTGCAGTATTTTGAGGTTGGTGTAGAATTAAGGGTTAAAGGAAAGAGAAGAACAGATCAGACAATAATTATAGGAGAGAAAAACTTCTTTTTTTCCCTTCTAGGGCCCTTGGCTGGTCTAGTCATTAAATTGACATAAGATAGATTAATAGGAGATGGGACACCTGGGTGGCTCAGTTAGTTAAGCGTCTGCCTTCTGCTCAGGACATGATCCCAGGGTCCTGGGATCAAGTTCCTCATCTGGCTTCTTGCCCATAGGGGAACCTGCTTTTCCCTATACCTGCTGCTTCTACTGCTTGTGCTGTCTTTCTCTCTCTGGCACATAAATAAGTAAATAAAATCTTAAAAAAAAAAAAAAGACAAATCAATAGGAGAAAAATTTAATTTTGTAGGTATAAGAGCTTATAGATTATGAGACTCAAGTAACCAAAGCAGGCAACTTTTATACCTTTTAGCTGAAGTAACAGTAGATTTGTGAAGAATTAGTAAGAAAGAAGTTAAGGTTTGGATTAGTAAAATAGTGAAGAAGTAGCAGGGTTTATTAATACAGCTTTCTTGCCCTAAGTTTCCTATTTCTCGTGATAAGGATGTCTTTCTCCTGATTTAGAAAGTATACCTTTCATATGGGAGACTTCCTTCCTGCCGTCGGAGGGACAAAGGAGGGTGAGTGTGTCCTTCCTGCATTGGTTGTTTCTTAAGTAATTTAAATCCGAAATAATAAGTATGCCAAACTGGTTTATTTTGGAGGCCTACCCTGAACTCCATCATCGTAAATTGCCTTCTTCTTTTCCTTTAAACTTGAAAGGACCTTAAAACTTCAAGTGGACTAAAACTACTTTCATATTCCTTTGTCCCTTCACTTCTGAGGTTGAACACTTTCAAACCTTTCCAAGTCACAAAGTGCCTTCAATGCTATCAGCTGGTCTCTGAAATAGGTTAGTTTTTAAAAATTTATCTATTTGTTTGTTTATTTGCTTCCTTATTTAGTTACTTACTTACTTATGGCAATTCTGCATCCATAGAGATAAATCTGTATTGGTAAAGTGGTAAAGTGTATTGGTAAAGTGGTAAAGATTTTAAAATGGAGAAAATGGCGAGAAATGGAGAAAAACCTAAATCAGTTATTGCAAATGTAGCTCATGAAAGGGAATAACATGTATATGAAGGCTAGAAATGATTTCCATGACGTAAGTGGAACTAATAGAATAAAATTGTGAAGTTAAGGCTATTGCCAAGAAAAATAAACTAATAGTAAAAAGTAGGTAAATGTGATAGTGGTAGGAGAATTGACTATAATTAAAACCTGCTAATAAATTCCTGCAAATCAGGACCTTTTGATTGTTTGGGTGGGGACTAGTTGAACTCTACTTTTGCTTAGCAGGAGGTAGCAGAAGTTAATATTTATATATTTTGGAAGTGAATGTAATGTTCATACTGACTAGAAATAAAGTGTTTTCCAGCGTATTTATGCATTTAGTAGCATCTTTTAACATAAAACACATTTGATGATGTTAATTATAACTTAGTCCTACCCATTTGTTTAAAAAAAATCTGCTAAGAAAGCTAAGTAGATATTTGTTAAAATGAGAAATGTGCATTCAGATTTAGATTTTACTGCATAAAGTAATCATTTAGTTGCTAGGGAAGATTAGATGTTCATTAAAAAATACTTTTGATAATTCTGTAGAAAAGGTACTTATTAATAACCCAAGTGCTATGAATTTTCGATGGAGATCTATCTGGAAAGCAAATGTCATAAGTGCAAGAACCGATATTTATAATGTTATCATCTTTTGCAATGCTTTTCTCAGTATTTCATATTTAATTAATTCCTTTATTATATTATAAAAATTTCTACTGATTTCAAATAATATATCTTCATTTTAGAAAAATTGGAAAATAAGAGGGCAGAGAAAATAATTTTAAAATTGCCTATTATTCCCCCATAGGAACAGTCATCTTCCTTACTGGTGAAAGTTTTAGTGTTCTTACTCTCCTCCTTGTATCTAGGTGTGTGTCAAATGCATGTGTGTGTCTCTATGTATGCATTCGGTTACATAGTCCACTTTACATTGTGTATGAAAACTCTATTTCTAAATTAAAAACACATTTTCAGATTCCTTACATTTTCTTGTCTTAATAAATAAAATCTAGTAAGGACAACAGTTAAAAAAATAATGCTTTGCACAAACAGCAGGCCATCTGTTACTTTCAGGTAGACTGATAGCACTTCCATGAGTCAAAGGAGCTAATCTGAAATTATTCATCAATAGCCCATCCACAGGGCCCACATAGAGCAGGATCTGATAAGACTAAAGAGTTAAAAATTTTGTATTTTTCAGTCAACCAGCCCTCCAGTTTATTGCTTGGATTCTTTCATCATCCTTGAAAACTATTAACAGAACATTAATTCTTCATCCTTCTTCCTGTGGTGTGGTGCCCTTTACATGTTTGAATCTGATCATAAGAGCCTCTTTGGATTGTCATAAATGTGGGCTATAGTGAAACTAAGAACAAGCAAGTGTCAAATTCATCGTACAAAGTGACAAAAGTCCTGTTAATAGTTATAGTCAGTTCAGTATTTACAACTCATGCTTTTGACCTAGTTTTTGTTTTCCATCTTTGTCTTATTTTTAGTGTAAATCTTTGCCAACAAAATTGAAGTCTCCTATCTTCGGGTGCTAGTGCTACTTCTTTGTAGCTTACAACAAAAAAGTGCCTAGTGAGTGTACCTACATCTATGAATATAGAGATCTGGGAAGACAGGAATATGTTAAGTGGGACAAGAAAGCTGTACTGACATAATAAATAAACCCGTGAATGAGGTTAAGAAATCTGAAGCTTAATAGAAGGAAGGTGTGTTTCTCAGTTTCACCAAGTCTGATGAAATTCAAAGGACACTTCCTTTACAGGTCTCAAGGTTACAGGCTGCTTCTGTCTGTGGCTTGGTCGTCTAGACATGTGGCCTTTAAGGTTGCCACTGACAAAGGAGAGACAGAGGAGGCTTTTATTTTAGCTCCCTCAGTATGCAAGTAACACGTGTCCCTTCTCACCTCTTAGTCTACCTGCCAAACTAGTCACACAGCTTCAACCTAATTTTAAGGGGAGGTAAGGAAATTGTGTGGGGTGTATCAGTCAGGGTTTGACTAGAGAAGGAGAACTAGTAGAGATACAGATATCAAGAGATTTATTATAAGAAATTGGTTTATAAAATTGTTGGGCCTGGATAGGCAAAATCTGAAATCCACAGAAAGGGCAGGCCACCACGATGTGGGGATTGCAAGTGGGCAAGAATCACAGGTGGAGGGGCGCCTGGGTGGCTCAGTGGGTTAAGCCGCTGCCTTCGGCTCAGGTCATGATCTCAGGGTCCTGGGATCAAGTCCCGCATCGGGCTCTCTGCTCGGCGGGGAGTCTGCTTCCTCCTCTCTCTCTCTGCCTGCCTCTCTGCCTACTTGTGATCTCTCTCTGTCAAATAAATAAATAGAATCTTAAAAAAAAAAAAAAAAGAATCACAGGCAGAGGCTACAGCTGCTAACTACAGGAGGACTGTATTTTTTTTTTTTTGAGATATTATTTATTTATTTGACAGACAGAGATCACAAGTGGGCAGAGAGAGAGGAGGAAGCAGGCCCCCCGCGGAGCAGAGAGCCCGATGTGGGGCTCAATCCCAGGACCCCGAGATCATGACCTGAGCCGAAAGCAGAGGCTTAACCTCTGAGCCACCCAGGCGCCCCAACAGGAGAACTTTTTGTCTCCGTGAAGCCTCAGCTCTGTTTTCAAAGCCTTTCAACGGATTAAATTAGACCCACCCAAATTATCCAGGATAATCTGTTACTTAAACTCAGCTGATTGTGGCTTTTTTAATTAATCTGCAAACTTCCTCCACAGCAACACCTACTAGTGTTTGATTGAATTACTGTAGCTAGCCAAGTAGACTCCTGACAAGAATGAGAATAAGAATGAGAATGAGAATGAGGAGGAGGAGAGCGGGGGAGTGGAAGAGGGAAGAAGTGGAGGAGGAAGGGGAGGGGGAGGAGAAGAAGAAAAACACTGCAAGGAAGCATGTGGAATAATAGGTGAGCTCTGTCTCTGTCAGGATATGAGATCATTATATTATGTCTCTTGAGGCCTTACGCATTAACAGCTACAACAAAAAAAGAGATGTGAATCAATGGTCCTGTGAGTTGATGTGTGAGAAGAATGAGAACAATCATTTAATTATATAATATGCACATTTCATCATCTAAGTTGAACGAATAGATTATTGAAGACATTTAATCTAGAAAAATTTTATCCAATTCTTAGAAACCTGTCAAGAACCAGCAAGCACCTCATCATACCAACTTATTCTGGCTTGAGGTCGTTTTGGTATTTGGCCTAATTGTGTTACTAACTATGTTTTTATAAATCCTGTTCTTATTTCTCCATTCCAACTATTTTGTTATGCTATATTATTGTTCTTATCGCCTAAGCATCATGTACATATTTGTTAAATTCTTATTATGAGTAGGTCCAAACTGGCCTGTTCCTTAATTGTAATGCTACAGAATTTAGATTTTACTTGAAGTTTAAATGCTGCCTCTTGATTATCTTCCTTCCTTTTCTTATGCCTGTTGGCATTGCCTTTATAACCCTCTTGTGCTTCTCATTAGCAGCCCACTGAGCTGCATCATCTTCTCACAGTGACAACAAGCAAAAGGCTTCAGTTTAGAAGCTCCCCCTTACCACCAGCCAGTTGGTCCTCCCCATTGCCCAAGTCACAGCTCCCTCACTGTTGTTAGCATCACCTGGTAATGGTGGATGCTGTTTCACGTGTTTCCCCGTACTCTGAGAGTAATATTTGCCAAGAGTTGGCCAGACATGATAGTGGACGGAATCAAGCTAGTCTTCCATCTGCTGCCTGCATGTGCTGTCTGTGTATACCCTGCATATAACCTGAGCAGAAAGAGACTTGCTTCCACAGACATCAGTTCTACCAGGTGGAGCCAAAAGCAAGCCCTTTCTGGCCAAGTTGTGCTTAGCCTTTCTCTGTTGGAAGTTACTCTTTGCCAGTCAGGCAATAAGTCAGAACTAAAAGCTGCAGGAGACAGACAAAGCGATGCAGAATTAATGAACTTCTTTGTGCCAAAGTACAAAAATAATATTTGGGCAGTAAACATTTTCGTTTTAAGGTCAAAGTTATTTCACCTTGGGACCATTATTAGATTAACAGGTGATTTATCAGGCACAGACTGGACTGCTTTAGGGGGCCTGAAGGAAAGTGATTGTGCCCGCAAAGCCGAAGTGTATACTTCTCCTTCGTTATCTATGAGGTCAAGATCTCACCTTATCATGACATACCTAAACCTGGATTCTTATTGAGGAATATCATTAGTGCATCGTCTGAGTAAGCAATATGCATTTTTAAAATTGTCTGAACACCTCTTTACATGCCAACTCTGGCGATAATTACCAAATGTCTATATCTAGAAAAACAGGCAATTCAGAAATATCAATTTGTGCTATTATTTATGATACACATGTGCTAGTTTTCCCTAAATATAGACATTTGGTAATTATCACTGGGACTATTTGTTACAATTCCAAAGTAGATACCAATGAAATAGAAATAATTTATTTGGTAAAAATGTAAATGCTGAAAAATTCTCATTATCTTTTTGTAGAGTACAGTTCTTGGTTTCCTATTCATATTTCATGTAATAATTTTGGATTAGCCATCTGGTTTGTTGAGGGTTGAAAATCTGTTTAACACCAACGCAGAATTTTTGTTAAAAAATAAAACAAGTCACACAGAAATCACAAATGTTTTTCAGGTATTTCACAATGCTAATAATGAATAACTTTTAAGAGACGGTATGTAAATTTGCACTTTTATCTTTATCACCTTTATTATTTTTCTTCTTTTTCTTCTTCTTCTTCTGCTGCTGCTGCTGCTGCTGCTTCTGCTTCTTTCATTTGTGCAACTTGGATTCACCTGCAGCATGTTTTTGAAACCTATTTTTCAGGGATGTGCCAGTCTAAATGGTTGAAATATAACAATTCTTACAAAAAATTTGTGTTGGCCCACCCACATTACTCTAGCACCACTCCTTCCCTTGTCCAAGTGGTTAGCTCAGTGGATTAGATACAGCATTTTCTCAGTGATTCCACGTCTATATCCCTGAGACTGAATTACCTCCTCTCTGCCTCCATGTCTGCAAAGAAACTCCAACCTGTTGTTACTTATCCTGGGTAGATGTGGGTTGGTCCACACTAGAAGACAGGGAAGCAGAATATGGATTGATTAGTACAGTTCCACTGCTTCACATGCGTAGAAAACCTAAAGTGTGTACTCTAAAAAAAGTGGGTTTGTAGTGCTATTTCTTTTGTCTTGGTATACACCATTCTCATCAGTGAATTTCCTTCCAACTATACTAGGAAACAACCTGTGAATGTGGGTGTGTGTAACTCCATCCCAAATCATTGATCCCAAGACAGCAAAATGTATTCTGATGTATCTTGCTAAATTATTTGGTAGTCATATTTGGTAGTCATATATTATTTGGTAGTCATATATTATATTTGGTATAATTTGGTAGTCCTATATTATTTGGTAGTCATATATTTTACCCCAGGTGTTAGAATATCTGAATAAATTGTTTCACCCATTCAAGTATCAAGCAGGGTGGATGTGGGTTGACCAGCATATCTGTGGTATTGGACCCTGGAGACTAAACTGTGGCTCCTGCAGCTTCTCTGAATATGGTATTAGGAAACATTCAGGGTCTTTCAATGGAAAGATGTAGAATTCTGTTAAGTACTCCTTCAGACACCACCTATAAAGAAATGCAGCTTTGAAGAGAAGTGCTTAATGGAATTTGAGGAAGATTTTCTGTTTCTATACGGACTGGGCCCAAAGCTGAGTAAGAGAATCCCAAGAAGCATGCTTCTAGATGCCTGGAGAAACAACTGGAAGGAAGCAGGTTGGCTTTTCATTAGATTTCGAAGTGGCTCCTGATTTTGTTTTGATAGGGAGAAGAATGTTCAGCTTTACTATATGATCTCATATGTAATCATCTACCCTCTGATAAGGAAAAGGCGAGGGAAGTATTTCTTGCCTTTGTAGAAGTCCTCTAAGGTGTAAAGGTGGAGGTTTTAAGAAAATGTGTATATAGCTATGTTGTACATTGAACAAGAGATTCAGAATCTTGGTCTTCTCAATTCTTTATTTTCTCCTTAAACTTTTTAATCTGGAAAGGAATGAAAAATGATCCATATATTACTATCAGGCCAGCACTTGTGGTGCTCCCAGTAACAATCTATTTTTATTGTTATTGATGTTAATTTGGCCAAGGTGGAAAATAAAGGCTATCATGAGTTAAAAGGCTAGTAAATGGATATATGTGCAGACTGAGCATTCCCACACAAAGCTATGCACAGGTAGTAAGGTGTTGGAGACAACACTGACTGTTTGATGACAACACTGAGCAATTAGCACAAAATTAGTCTCTTGCTGCAAGTAAAGACACACTGAGTGCTATAGGCATATTGAAAGGCTCACAGACCAGTGTAGCAGAAAAATACCATAAATAGCCTTGGTCAAATCAGAAAGGAATATTCGAATCAAAAACCTATAGAATGTTTATATTCTAATCCCTTTCACTAGGAAAAATGACTCTTGTCTCCATTTCTTTTATTTGGGATAATTCTGTTCACTAACTGGTGAGGAATACGAAGATAAAAGTAGTTAAGAATATGAGAATATCATATTAAGATATGATTAAGGCTTATAATATCTTAGGTGGTACTTAAGTATATTTGGAAAGGGATCTGAAGTGGATTCTGTCCTCCATTCTGTCAGTTTTTTGCAAGAGATTTCGTGTGAGTAACTCGAGTTTCTGTACCTGGTTCTAGAAGATGACAGCATTCTCTTACCTAAGTGATGGAAAGAACTATAGTAGAAGGGGATGGAAATGGCTGGGTGGGGAGCAGCAGGAGTATTCTCAGACAAGACAATTACAGTTTGGAGCAATGCAACATAATTTGCATGGGCCCAGTAATTTCTGAATATTAATTTGAAAGCTGAATTAAAAGGTCTCAGCTTAAAGGGAGTGATTCAGTGATTCTGTCTTCTGGGTGTTTTCTTGTTTCCAATGTTTATTTTCTACCCACTTTTTTGCTGTTCTTAAACACACACACACACACACACAGTGTTTTCTATACAGTACAAACAGTTCTGTACCTACTCTGTGCATTCTGAGGCACAAGACAATTAAGAGCATTGTTTTCACATTTAAAGTTTAGGTCACTCTGTTACCAAGTCTAGGTGCTTAATTTTGTAACTCTTCCAGTCTGACTCTGAAATGTGTAATTCTGTGGTCTCTAATGTCTACATTCCGCTGATTCTCCAGGGGCAGAAGGCCCTGAGCAAAGTAGCTCTTCCTACAGGTCCTGCCAGGTGAAGTACAGGCAGTCAGCTCTAAGACTCCAGCAGGAGAAAATGCTTAGGAGTATGTGTATGCCAAAATATATTTTTAAAACTCTTTCTATTTATGATCTGTAATCCTTCATCTCAGGGCTGTTAGGCACTGCCCTTTTTTGAAAGCTGTCCTTTTGAGTGCTGATACTAAAACCAAAGTCTCAAAGAATCACAGAAGCCACTCTTTTCCTAACTACAAGCTTTAGGATTAGTTTTAATAGCATGCCATTCACCAGACTGCCCGAGCTGCTGCAGGCTACGGCTAATTCCAAACACTAAATAAGATGGGGAATCCCATTTGGTGGGATTGTATCATAAAGCCACAGTTGTCTACGTATACATGTTCCTGTGCTTAGCATTGTGTTGACAATAAGAAGAATCATCATACATTTCTATAAGAAATGCAGGGTTCTTTAAAGTGGTCTTTTTACAGCATCCCTGTGAAGCATTCCTTGAAAATATGCTTCTCTGGGTTTCCCCAACTGAAGACACTGATCTTCATCAAATCAAAACGTGAAACAATTTCCCAGAAGTCATACTTTTTAACTCTGGGATGAGGGTTCACTCCACTTAGGAAAACTTGATAAAAACATCACTGTATCATCCTATTATTCTAATATTTTAATAACTCTTATGATTCTGGCAGATTCCTTTTCTAAAAAGAAATATTGTCTTTTTTTCTCTAAATCTGTTTGAGTGTTCAAACTTAAATCTAAACATATTCCTGAAGCAAAAGCAAAGCCTAACCTAACCCTGAATAATATTGATGTATTGTTTTAATCAGATATAAATACCCTTTAACTCTGTACTGCTCCTTTCCATTATGGAGATAAAGTTCTACCTATTTATGATTAAAATGGCCAATTCTTGGAGCTGCCCAAGCAAGTCATAATATGGCTATAAAGAAGACCCCTCCAACGAATGTCTGTGTTCAGACCAAATTATCAGAATGTTCTTTATCCTCCCATGCATCTTTAATTAGGGTGCCATTAATGCCTAGAACTGGGAACCTCAAGAGGCAGCCTATACTAGATACGAATTCTGCTCCCAAGGTACTACATGATTATGTTGTGAGATATTTGCAGAGAAGTTTATTTTGGGCTGGGTGAAATTAGCATCTTTGTTTACAAGAATACCATCTCACTGATCAAGTTAAAGTACATGCCTAATAACCAGCATTTCTTAGGCTTTTATGTTGCCCTTAATTAGACTCTTCAAAGTTAATTAGGGGAACAAATGGTACTTTTTGTTCTTTTAAGTCCCCTTTAACAGCTTTCTCACACTTAAAATGTTCCCACATTTATAGGTAGCTTGGCTTCTGCTTTAAACCTACTGGTTAACTGCTCATTGGTTAACTCCTCCTTCATTCACAGAGTGCAATCCACTCTATTTTCCTGGGTGCCTTTGATCTTTTTTTTTTCTTTTTCCAATTTTCAACTGTTAATATGGTTTATTTTTAGATACAAAATTATTCATTAATTTTTTTTTTTTTTTGTTCCTGTTTGGGAACAGCATTTTGCTCAAGGCTTAGAAACTGGCAAACTAAATTTGTGGAACACTGGCACATGCAGGGAGATGAGGACAGTTTTTGCCTTATAAAATTGCACAGAAAAATTTGAGTTTTCCATTCCCCTACCCCTGAGCATGGAGTGGTGGTAGTGGGTAGGACATAACACACTTCATTTGAATTAAAGTAAAAATGATTGACCTCATTTGAGTATTTTTCTTTTTTTAAAATATTTTTCCTTGTTTTTCTTTTTACTAAAGGGCTTATTACATACAGAAAGCTGGCAGTTAATATAATAATCTAATACCAAGGATGTAAGATTTTTCAGCCATGATGTCTGTCTGCTTTGTGCTACTAATGGTAGCATAAGACTATTAGAAGTGAACCGAGTAAATGAGAAATAGTCTTTGCATTAGAGCAGGAGTCTGTCACTCTTCTGGCAACCCTGCAGAGAGCTACACATCAAAGCCACCACACTGTGCTAATAGTGTCACTTATCCCACAGCCTTTACACTGTCCCATATGCAGTTACTATGCAGGGGGTGCGCACATGAGGGTGAGAGGGGAGTTGACAATGTGCTAGAAGAAACCGTAGGAGATAAACTGAATGTGATTTATCACCTCTAATCCTTGCAATGAAAAACATTTAGGAAGAGCAAATAATTGAGGTCTTTCAGAAGTATGTTTTTATTGAAAAACAACAACAACAACAACCAAAAACAAAAAAAAAACCCCAAACCTTGAATTAATTAGCAACCTAAAAATGGAGGAATAAAAATATTTTTAAGAAATCATGGGAAAATTCTCAGTATGTTTATATAATTGGAAAAATTGGTCTTTAAAACAATCTCCTTAAAATTATATGCCTGAAAAAAATTATATGCCTGAAAGAATGTAAAAAAATATGCGTTCATGCTTGTTTTTATATATGGCAGTCCCAATTGCAGGTCTCTACATAACTCAAGCTGCTGAAACTATTTCTATTAAGAAAATATTTCTATTAAGTTGAAAGCAATATTTCTATTTCTATTAAGATATTTCTATATCTATTTATTTCTATTAAATATTTCTATTTTATAGAAATATTTCTATTAAGCTGAAAGCAATGGGTGATAATGTATCTATACTCTACTTATCATCGTCTTCCTTCTCGGGCTGATACTGTTTTCCCTGTATTTGATTTTTTGGCTGTTGTTGAGTAATCACCGAGTGGTACCAGATTGACTGGCTGGGAGGGTGAGAAGCATGCAGGCAGCCCAAGTGGAGACCAGGAAAGCCGCTCCCGGCCCTGCCCCTGCGGGTGGAGCTCTGCCTCCCCATGCTGGTGAGGTAACTCCAACAGAGCTCGCTGGTGCCTGCTCCAGGATTTCTACCAGGCCTCTGGTGAAAGGGCCAGCTTTATTTCTAGGTCACTCTACTCTGTTGTTCTCTTAGGACTGAGCTAGCTGTCCATGCTTCTCCCAGAGTCCTTTAAAATATCCAAAAAGGGGCGCCTGGGTGGCTCAGTGGGTTAAGCTGCTGCCTTCGGCTCCGGTCATGATCTCGGGGTGCTGGGATCAAGTCCCGCATCGCGCTCTCTGCTCAGCAGGGAGCCTGCTTCCTCCTCTCTCTCTCTCTGCCTGGCTCTCTGCCTACTTGTGATCTCTGTCTGTCAAATAAATAAATAAAACCTTTAAAAAAAATAAGTAAAATATCCAAACAGTTTGGGAGAAATGGGAGGGAGGGTTAAAATGGCTGAGTTGAAGTTTGCCTGTATATTTCAAGCATGTACTGAGTTGGTATAAAAATTTTTCCAACAATGTTGGTGTGCTCTAGGAGACTATAAAATGAGCATTTAGAAAAAAAGGAGCATTTCATGGAAGATAAAGCCAATAGACAGAAGGATTAAAAATAAACACCCCATTCTTTCAAATTACCCCAAGACCTCTTTTGCACAATTTTGGCACTTACACCTCTTATTTGGAGGTCAAAACCGACAATTTCTGTTTACTGGGCTAGAACTTTTAAGCAACCAAGAAAGAAATCATACAAGGGATGCCCTGAAGATTCCACATTTTAATCTAGAGGAGTCCATTTTTTGACCCTCTTTTAATCTTATAATTGTAACATATGAAGTGATTTGATTTACAACCCATTTTGAGTCTTTGACAACATGAAGGTAGGACGAGTTCTCTAGGACCAGGAGAGAGAACTTTTTAAAAAGCAAAAAAGGAAAAACTGCAAAATTTGGGGGGTCTTTCAGGGTAGACCAGGAATCTTGGGATCTGACATTATGCTTCTGCATGAGCATAATATCATAGAAATGAAATGAATTTTGCCAACTCTAGAAGAGCTGTTCCCCTTCTCATAGTCTTATCTTAGTTAATAGCATCGCAAATTACTGAACCTCTGAGACATCCTCAGTCCTTCCTTTACCCTTCCCCTTCCTTCCTTACCCAATTAGCTTTGTCCTATTGATTCTCCCTCTTAAGTAGATCTTCATTTTTCGTCCCTGTCCTAATAGCCACAGCTTTATTTTTGGGATTATTGCACATTTGAGACCTTATTCTTCATTCTTCATGTTTCATATCCAGTCCCATAGATTAGATGTAACAAAAAATGTTCACATATAGTCTGTCAATGCTTGAAAAGGGGGTCTTGTGTGTCACTGTTTTCTGGATGCAACTGCCTATCACTTAGTCTCCCCAGTTTTAATCTATCCACACTGCCCGAAGTCCTCTCTGAAATCACAAGGCTGATCCTAGAGTGTGCCATGCTACCATTACATAATCTCCAGTGTCTTCTGGGAGAACGACATTCATCATGATGCCTCCCCAGTCTTTCCCCTCCACAAACCCTGCCACCTTCATCTCTTCTCATCTCCCACATGCCCCCTACGCTTCAGCCACAAGGAACTTCTCACCATTCTCTGAATATGCCACTCTTTCAAACTTTGTATTTTCCCATATGCTGTTTCTTTTCCTGGAGTGCCCTTCCCTCCTTTCTCTGCACGGCAAACTCCCACTCATGCTGCAAGACCCAGCTCAAATGCCATCTCCTCTCTGAAAACTTCCCCACTTCTGCAAAGAAGAACTGCCATTCAGAGATCCACTAGCTTTTTGCGGACGTCTCTTTCAAGATAATTGTAGATAGTCTCACCCCCAACTGTGGGCTAGAAGGGCCCGACTTAAAGGTCTTTGATCATCCTTCAGCTTGGGAGATGTCCATGTGTTCAGAAGGGTGTTACCCAAACCTCCCCCTTTCTGAATTATGCTCTGGATACCTGGTACCATAGAACTTCCTGCCCAGATGGCCCCAGTACCATCCCAGAAACTGTTGGGAGTCCTTTCCCTGGATCTTTACATCTGAGAGTAGTCCTTGCAGTTGGTGTGAGCACCACTAAGTTTGAGGGTTGGGTGGATTGTGGTTGGAGCTTGAACTTGTTGCTTATGATGTCCTCACACAGGTGCCCAAGGCTCTTCATGATAAAAGAGCTGACTATGGGATGGTGAGAGAAGGTAGGAAAGTTACAGGCCTGGGGCTGAAGGCCAGCATCTTCAATGACATTGATCTCCAACCTGGAACTCTGAGGAATTCAGGAATTCTAAATTTGAGCCTTGTAGTCCATGTTATTAAGAAGGCATATTTGTCAAGGTAGAATTTTTTTTAAAAAATTGTATTTCAACTGTTTATAGCTTAATTGGTAATTAAAAAAGTATTTAAACATCAGGAACAGGTCCAGCAATTGTTGGGAATGGGCCTTATAGCATAGTTATTTCTTAACATCCTTATCTCCTTAACTAGACTGTGAGTTCACTAGGGCTAAGACTCTTCTTCTTTTTTTTTTTTTTTTTTTTTTTTTAATATTTGTACTTCAGTGGTTCAATATTTTGCTTGAAAATACATTTGTTGATATAAAAAATTCAAGTATTCAAAATACTTGATTTAGAGAGGCAGGAACATGTATAACAGAAGTTAAAGAACAGTATGTAAATTGGTTCAAAAATAAATCAGACTTTCTGTGGTTGAGAAACAGACTCATGAACCTTGGGTAATCATCAGTCCCTAGTATGATGAAAAGAGAGCAGCACAGTAGGTAGGGACAGACATCATAGGCTTCTGAACTTCTTCCTCCCACAGACATTGAATTTACAGACACCCATGGAGCAGTTCCCTCTGAGAGAAATTCTGAAACTAGCTAAGTGAGTCCTACACACTGGGCAAA
The DNA here is from genome assembly GCF_011764305.1 of Mustela putorius furo. Lineage (NCBI taxonomy): Eukaryota > Metazoa > Chordata > Mammalia > Carnivora > Mustelidae > Mustela > Mustela putorius. The sequence goes on from NW_025422471.1 coordinate 13,641,165, forward strand.
TGAGAAAATACACATACTAAAACAGGTAGGAAAGGCTGACAACACTGTTTCCATATACTCTCCCTGACACAGTACCATATAGTCGGGAGAGAACCCCCAATTCCCAGCTTTTTTCTGAGCAGCAGAGAGTTTGGACTGCACTTCTAGTGCCCCACTTTTAAGCTTCCACAGCAAGGATGGGCCCCGACAACACCAGTTTCTGAAAGTGCACGGGGCTTGCCTTCTCAAGATCCAAAGGACTGTAGTAAGCAAAGAAGCAGTTCTTAATAGGTGTGCAAACTCTTCCTGTGACTCTCTTCCCAGGGCTCAGGGCAGAGGGGAGCAGGCAGCAAGACCTGTCCCATTGCCTTTTTCCTTGGAAGAGATTTGAATGTATAGTTTATAAACTGCTGCGTGAGGTTTCACCTTCTAATTCGCATGCATCTAGGAGCTGGCTGTGATTCTCCCAGAGAGCAGGGACGCCAGTGAACATTTCCTCCTCTCTCTGGCTTACTCCAACAATAAAAACAAGTTGCTTGTATAAACTTGTCCAAACATCTCTTGTCCTAACTTTTATAACTGCCACCCAAGGGATGGGTCAGTAAATCACCTAGTTTTGATGGTCAGTGGGGCTTTTATTCATGAGTCTATAGCAAAAAAAAAAATAAATAAAAACAATTTTTATACAAAAACAGAAGCACCCCTCTCCCCCACTTCCCCTGCAGCTATATACCTGGACTCAATGCAGAAGAAGCAGGTGAAAATGCCCACCTCCCTGTTTTTCCCTAGAAAAGCCATCAGTACATACTTTCTCAGGTGCTATCTGAGGGTTCAGCTGTCTCTTCTTCTTTTTCCTTTTTTTTTTTTTTTTTTTTTTTTAAGATCTTATTTATCTGTTTGACAGAGAAAATGAGAGAACACAAGCAGGCAGAACAGCAGAGGGAAAGAGAGAAGCAGGCTCTCCACTGAGTAGGGAGCCCAATGCAGGGCTTGATCCCAGGACCCTGGGATCATGACCTGAGCCAAAGGCAGTTAGTTGCTTAACCAACTGAGCCACCCAGGCATCCCAACGGTTCAGCTTCTAATCAGCCTACATCTACATACTGAAATCCTTTCCTTTGGGACCCTGATGGGTCTTGGCACATCCTCAACTACTTATCAGCCTAAAATAGACTGTGAATAATGATAAGATCGTTCATGTAGGTTTCATGGTAAGGCAAAAACCTGCAGTGGGTACACAAAAGAAAGAAAGAACAAATCTAAGCATACCATTAAAGAAAATTATCAAACCACAAAGTAAGAAAGCAAGAGAGGTAGAAAGAAATAAAAGAACAACAAAACAGCCAGGAAACCAATAATAATAAAACAGCAATAGTAAGTATACCTATCAGTAATCACTTTAAATGTAAATGAACTGAGGTGCCTGGGTGGCTCCAGCTGGTTAAGTGTGGACTCTTGGTTTGGCTCCGGTCATGATCTCATGGGTCCTGTCTTTGACCCCCTTGTGTAGGCCTAGCAGTGCTCAGGAGAGAGTCTGCTTAAAGATTCTCTCCCTCTGCCCACCCCCCAGTCGCACTCAAGCATGTGCTCTCTCTAAAATTAGTAAATAAATCTTGAAAAAAGATAAATGTAAATGAACTAAATTCTCCAATGGAAAGACATGGGTTGGCTAAATGGATTTTAAGAAAGACCCAATTATATGCCTACAAGAGACACTTCGGCTTTAAAGACACACATAAAATGAAAGTGAAGCCATGGAAAAAGGTATTCCATGCAAGTGAAAACCAAAAGAAAGCAGGATAGTTATTCTTCTATCAGGTTAAAAAAAATTAAAAAAGCCTTTAAACTGTAATAAGAGACAAACAAGTTCATTATATAATGACAACTGGTCAGTTCATCAAGAAGATAAAATAATATTTTATATTTATGTACTCACCTTTGGAGCACCTAAGTATATAAAGCAAAAGTTAACAGATCTGAAGTGAGAAATATACTAGAAAGACAACAGAAAAGATCAAACCAAAATGAAACTAAGATGAAACTAAAAGCTGATTTTTGAAAAGATAAAATTGACAAATCTTTAACTAGACTTACAAAGATAAAAAGACTCAAATAAAGAAAATTAGGAACAAAAGAGGAGGTATTACTGCTGATACCACAGAATACAAAAGACTATAAGAAACTACTATGAATTATAATATGCTAACAAAATTGGACAACCTAAAAGGAATGAATAAATTTCTAGAATCCTAAAATTACCAGGACTGGACCATAAAGAAACAGAAAATCTGTATAGACAAATTACTGGTCTGTAATTCCCTCTGAGAGGTAAATAGAATCAGTAATAGAATAGGAAATAGAATCAGTAATCAAAAACCTCCCAACGAACAAAAATACTGGAATATATAGCTTCACAGGTGAATTCTACTGAACATTCAAAGGAGAATTAACACCCATTTTTCTCAAACTCTTCAAAAAAATAACAGACAAAGCTTCCAAACTCATTTTATGAGGCCAAAATTTATCTAAGACCAAAACCAGGCACAGGCACTAAAAGAAAAGAAAAGAAAATGATAGGTACCTATCTGTCTGATAGATAGAATGTTGATGCAAAAATCCTCAGCAAAATATTAGCAAGCTAAAACTATTGAATACCATGGCCAAGTGGGATTTATTCTCAGGATGCAAGGATAGTCCAGTGTATGTAAATCAATCCATGTGACACACCACATTAACAAAATGAAGGATAAAAATCATGGTTATCTTAATAGATGCAGAAAAAGCATTTGGCAAAATTCAACATCCTTTTGCTATTAAAAACTGTCAATAAACTGGGTACAGAAAGAATGTATCTCAGCATAATAAGGGCCATATACGACAGGTTCATAACACACATCACACTCAATAGTGAAAAGTTGAAACTTTTTCCTCTAAGAACAGGAAGAAGACAAGGATGCCTAATCTTGCCTCTTTTATTTAACATAGCAATAGAAGCAGAGCAATTAGGCAAGACGTCAAACAAAAGGCAAAAAAAATCTGGAAGAATGAAGTAAAATAGCCCGTTTTCTGATGACATGGTATTGTATATAGAAAACCCTAAAGACTCCATCTAAACCTTAAAGACTCTAAATGCTGCCAGAACTAAAAAATGAACTTGGTAAATCTTTAGGATACAAAATCAATATATAAAAATCAAGTGCTTTTTTGTATATCAACAACAAATGGTCAGAAAGGGAAATTAAGAAAATAATCACATTAATATAGCATCAAAATGAATAAAATACTTAGAATAAATTTTATGAAGCAGGTGAAAGACCTGTACATTAGAAACTAGAAGACATTGATGAGAGAGATTGATGAAGTCACAAATAAATATATTCTGTGCTAATGGATTGGAAAAATTAATATTGTAAAACTGTGCACACTACCAAAAGCAATCTACAGATTCAGTGCACTCCCTATCAAAATTCCAATGGTGTATTTCAGAGAAATGGAACAAACAATAATCTGATGTATGAAATTACAAAAGACTCTGAACAACCAAAGGGGTTTTGAGAAGGAAGAACAAAGTTGGAGGCATTGTACTTCCTGATATTAAACTGTATTACAAAGCTCTACTAATCAAAAGAGTATGCTATTTATTGGTATAAAAACAGATCATAGGTCAATGGAATAGAACAAAATGCCCAGAAATAAATCCATGCATATTTAGTCAATTAATTTTTTTTTTAAGGATTATATCTGTTCATTTAAGAGAGAGAGAGAGAGCGAGCATGAGCCGGGAGAGAGGGAAAAGAAGCAGCAAACTCGCCACTGAGCCGGGAGCCTGACGCAGGGCTTGACCCAGGATCTTGGATCAAGACCTGAGCCAAAAGCAGATGCTTAACTGACTGAGCCACCCAGACACCCCTAGACAATTAATTTTTTGAAGAGTTATTTATTTTCAGAAGAGTTCACACAAGAACAGAGGGAGGGGCAGAGGGGAAGGGAGAGAATCTTACGTAAGCTCCCCTCTGAGCGCTGCTCCTAATGTGGGGGCTCCATCTCAAAACCCTAAGATTATGGCCTGAGCTGAAACCAGGAGTCAGATGCTTAATTGATTCGGCCACCAAGTGCCCCTTTAGTCAATTAATTTATGACAGAGGAGCCATGAATATACCATGGGGAAAGATGGTTTCTTCAATAAACAGTGTTGGGGAAACTGAACGGCCAGATACAAATGAATTATACAGGACCCTCTGTCTTACACCATATAGAAAGATCAACTCAAAATGGGTTAAAGACTATTATATAAGACCTGAAACCATAAAACTCCTATAAGACAACGTAGGGGGTATGCTCCTTGACGTTGGTCTTGACAACAAAGTTTGGAATTGATATCAAAAGTAATGAAACAAAAACAAAAATAAATAAGTGGGACTACATCAAACCATAAAGCAAAGGAAATGATCGACAAAATGAAAAGGTAACTTGTGGAATAGGAGAAAATACTTGCAAACTGTCTTTCCAATAAAGGCTTAATATTTGAAATATGCAAGGGACTTACACAACTCAATAGCAGAAACAAAAATATACAATTAAAAAGTAGACAAAGGACCTAAAGGGACTTTTTTTTTTCCCTTAGAAGGTATACAAATGGCCAAAAGGTACATGACAAAGGTGCTCTGTATCACTAAATGCTAGGGAAATGCAAGTCAAAATCACAAAGAAACACCAACTTAAACTTTTTAGGATGTCTATTATCAAAAGACACGAGATTACAAATGCTGGTGAGGCTATGGAGTCAAGGAAACCCTCCTGTAACCGGTGGGAATGCAAACTGGTACAGCCATTGCGGAAAACAGTATAGAATTTCCTCAAGAAACTAAAAATAGAACTATCATATGATCCAGTAAACCCCACTTTTGGGAATATGTCCAAAGGAAACAAAATCACTATTTCAAGGAGACATCTATACCCCCATAGTCATTGCAGCATTATTTACAATAGCTAAGGTATAGAAACAGCCTAAGTGGGGTGGCTGCCTGGGTGGCTCAGTAGGTTAAGTGTCTGCCTTTGGCTCAGGTCATGATCCCAGGATCCTGGGATTCATTCCCACATTGGGCTCCCTGCTCACCTGGGAGCCTGCTTTTCTCTGTCCCACTTGCCCTGCTTGTGTGTGTGCTCTCTCTCTGTGTGAAATAAATTAAAAAAATAAAATAAAAACAACCTTAGTGTCATTCATCAGATAAATGGATAAAGAAGTTGTTGTGTCTGCACATACAATGAAATATTATTCAACCAAGAAGAGGCCCTATGTCCTCACAGTCCAAGTCCGTTCTCAGGAATGAATCTGAAACTCTTATTAACGGCAGTTTCATCCTTTCATTCATTTACTTATTCACTCATCCTTACCACTCTATAATACTTTAGTATTTTAATAGAATTCAAGCTAAAGAAATTGCATTCCATCAGTGGAATTTCAGATAACTTCCAGTATGGGGTGCAGGAGTCAGAATGATGAAGGTATTCAAGGAGACTAGTTCAAGGAGTAGCAGATCTACTTGTGACAACTTGATACCCTAAGATATCAATGGTTTAATATTCTGCTCAAGGAGCAGGTGTGCCATATACACTGGATGACATTCCGTCATCTTTAAATTTACATGTTCATACATAGGTAATGAATTTTAGGAGCATGAAGTTGTAAAACATTTTTGTTTTAGGAAAGGCATCATATTAATAGCAAATTATTATAAATATCAGTAGCCACACAGAGGGATTAAAGCAATTGAAAATACAATCCCATACCTATATCTCACCATATGCAGCTCAGAGATAATACCAGAAGTAAAGTCTTTTAGGGAATTTTGTCATTAAATTTGAGAGAAAACACTTCTTTCTTACTAGGCACATAAAGGCTAGGAAAGAAATTAAGGCATGTTTTATCAGGATGAGACTGGTTGGAGAAATAAAATCTGATTTTTCATTTTGTTTAACCCTTTTCCTAAAATGTACTTATGAATATGCTATCCTACTCCTATAAGTTTAGAGCCAACATGATTCAGACTTGGATGACTGAAGATACCATGGTGCCTAAGATTATCACAGAATATGAAATTATCTTTATCCAGTAGTACAACTATATATGTAATGGAAAAGAGGTTGAGCTGACTGATTATTGACACCTAGAACAAACCCTAGAAATTATGTGCTGGGGTTATTTGGTTTTAACATTGTGTGTCCCTTTCTTAGAAAAATAGTGTGCTTATGCACAAGGATGGTTTATAATTATAGGTGCTAATTAATGATCAAATAATTGAGAAATGGGTACATGTACATACATACAAGTATATGTATATATTTATATGATTTGTATATTTAAATAAGCTCTTTAGAGTGTCTAGTTTCGTGTTCTTTACATAGTATACCTGCAAATTGTTTCCTTAAAAATTAATGTTGTCCCATCCACAAGGGCTCGGTTCTTGTCCAAATGCACCGAAAGCCACAAATCTTGGTGACTGACAATGACCAAAGCAAATTCATGCTAATTTGTGTTTTTGGTAATCTCTAGTCAAAGAGAATGCTTACTAGACCTGGGTTTAATTTTGGTTCTGTTATTTACTAATTTTTTGGGCAATATACTGAAATCCTCTGAATCTCAAATGCACTCATAAAATGCAATGAATAATACACACTTCATAGTGTTGTCCTGAGGAATAACTAAGAAAGTGTGTGTAAAACAACTGAAATGGTCTCTCTCCTAGAGTAGATGTTTAACTGTTACTTTCTCTCCTTTTTTGTTCTTTCACAGAGATGGCTGAAAATGCACCCCAAGGCATCATATCCTTTATTCCTGATATGCTATTGTAGGTTTACTATAGTAGAGTATTAGGGGGCAAAGGATCCATTTTAAGAGCTAATTAATTGCATTTTTATATTCTTTTAAAAGCATGCTTTGATTCTGCACTGCCAGGGAACAACTATCCTATTCATTTGAAGTGTACTACATGCTGATTTGTTATATATATGTAGATAGATAGATCTATATATACATATAGTGAAAGGATTCCCGCCATTGAATTAACATATCATCACTTCACATATTTGCCTTTTCTTTTTTGGTGAGAACACTTAAGTTCTACCCTATTAGCAAATTTCAGTTATATGATATAGTATTATCAGCTACAGTCACCACAATTTACACTAGATCCTCAGACCTTATGAAAGTTGCGCCCTTTCCAGCTTCTTTCTATTTCCTCCCCCTCCCCAAACCCCTGGCAACCACCATTCTACTGTTTCTGAGTTGTATAATTAAAAAAAAAAATTACATAATGGTGATACCATGCAGGATTTGTCTTTTCCTGTCTGGCTTATTTTACTTAGCATAATGTCTTCCAGTTTCATCCATGTAGTTGCAAATGGCAGGATTTCCCTCTTTTTTTTTTTTTTTTGTTAAGATTTTATTTATATATTTATTTATTTATTTGACGGAGAGAGAGAGTGTGTGAACAGGGAGAAGGGTAGAAGAAGAGGAAGAGAATCTCAAGCAGATTCTGAGCTGAGCACAGAGCCAACATAGGCTGGGTCTTATGACCTGAGGCACCTGACCTGAAACCAGGAGTTAGGGACTCAACCGACTGAGCCACCCTGGCACCACCCTCCCCTTTCTTTTTTTTTTTTAAACAGAGTTAATCCTGTCTCTCACGATCTAATATCTTGTAAGTCAGACTAAGATTAAGAAGAAGAAATATTCCAGGGGATATAAAGTTTAAAAAGCAGTAGTTTGAGGATTCTTTGAGAAACAACTAGCCAAATACTCAATTTTTCAAAAACCTTGATCTAAGTGACTGTGTTATTATGATAAATGGTTATAGATTAAACATTAATTCTGGCAACTATATGCCATCTGTCACAGTGATGGGGACCAGTGTCTTCTGGATAGGGAAAGCTTCAGTATCAGTTCTTGGATTAGGGCACTTATCTTTGCTAAACCCAACGTCTCTGTATTCCTTTCTTTTCTCTCCTCTCTCCTCTTTTCTTTTCTTTCTACATAAATTCTATCCCTCCTTCTCTGGAAGGATACAAAGTCCTTTGATAGTTCCTTCTTGGGTCCAGGAGGGACTATATTGAAGGGGAAGAATACAAAATGGAGGAGTGCTTGTAGCATCATCCTCCTGAAGTCTCTACTCAACTTTCTCGTGCTCCCTTCTCCCTTACCTTTTTTTAATTTTTAAATATTTAGTCATTTATTTTAGAGAGAGAGAGGGAGAGAGAGGTGGAAAATGGGCAGAGGGAGAATCTCTTCAAGCAGACTTCCCCTGAGTATGGAGCCCTACACGGGTTTGATCTCATGACCCATGAGTTTATGACCTGAGCCGAAACCAAGAGTTAGATACTCAAATGACTGAACCATCCAGGTGTCCCTCCCAAGCCTTTTTTTTTTTTAAAAGATTTTGTTTATTTATATATATATATAGAGAGAGAAATTGAGCACGAGCAGGACAGAGGGGTAGAGGAGAGCAGAGAGGGAGAGGGAGAAGCTCCCAGCTTAGCAGGGAGCCCTCTGTGGGGCTTGATCCTAGGACCCAGGATCATGACCTCAGGCAAAGGCAGACACTTAACTGACTGGCACCCCACCCTCCAATATCTTTTTTAATAAGGAATTAATAAAGTTTCTTAATCTCTCTCTCTTCTCAAAAAAAAAAATTAAAAAAAGACTTCTGGGTTTAAATTCATTTAATAGGTGACCTTTCTGATCTAATAGCTCATGAACAATGTGGCAATGAGTGCACCTTAGCTTAAGCTTCAATAACAAAATATCATAGACCAAGTGGCTTAAACAATAGACATCTACTATTTATTCCCAGTTTTGGAGCTGAGATGTCCAAGATCAAGGTGGACAGGTTTGGTTCTGGTAAGGACCCTCTTCCGCACATGCTGTTAGCTACCCTCTTATTATATCTTCACATGGTGGAGAGTGGGGGGAGGAGTAGGAATATCTGGTGTCTTTCTCTTCTTATAAGGGCACTAATCCCATTGTGGAGGCTCTACCCTCATGAGCTCACCTAAACCCAGTTACCTGCTGAAGACCCCATCTCCTAATACCACCACACCAGAGTTTCAAACCTCAACCAGTATATTAATTTGGGGAACCACGTGTGTATGTATATGCGTAAAATATATATAGCATGTAATATTTTATATACATGTGTATATTATATATAGTATATTGTGTATATAAATATATATAAATTTATGGTGATATGTGTGTATTTAAGATCCTGGACACGTTTGAATCAACTTGACTCTAACCCTGTGGGATGCAAAGGAAATAAACTATTAACAGAAGTTCTTTGTCTGCCTAGTATTGAGCTATACGGACATCTTTTCCTGTTCTACTCTCAGCATGCAGTGAGTAGTTTGAATATCCACAGAATTATATTGGACTTTTGATTTCATTTTTAGTTCATTTTTCTAACCTATTTTTCTTTTCAAAATCTTTCTTTAGTTTGCTTTTCTTTTTCATGTATTCTTACATTAAATCTTTTTCCTTAAGGAACACTTGTCAGTCTTAACCAATATTCTGTTTGATACAGAATCACCAAAGGATAATAAGTCATGGTTATGGATTAATTATCCAAGAATCTATTTCAAATCTTTGAATCTACTGGAAGCTTAATTATAGAATTTAAAATCTTAAATAACTTTTAGAAATCAACTCCTTATTTCCTTCTTATAGAGATGAGGACTCAGAGACATAATTTCACTTTCTGATTTTCATATACTGAGACTAGAACTCCGTTTTCTTGGTTGAAGGACAATATTCTTTGCCTAGTCATTAATTGCTATATTTTGTTTCCCCAAAACTTTTTTTTCCCCCAAATTGGCTTCTACTTCCATTAGGAAGCATTGAATTAAGTCTGAGGTTTAGGTGCAGTTCTGCCTGGATAGATCAGGTTGGACTACATTAGTGATGAAAATTAGCACTTGTGTGAGCCTTGAGCTTAAAATAAGTCAAGGCTAATGGAAATCATCCAGTGGACCTAAAAGCAATTTAGCATTCCTTTCTGTTTTTGCTTTGGTTTTAAAAAGAATCTGTATATGTGGGGAGTTCTGAGTGGTTCTAAAATAGGCAGGTTCTTATATTTTCTGAAGCCACATTTTTAAATATCAGACATGGCTGATAAAATGTAGTTAGTCTTATTTTCCATGGGGTAGGGGTGTGAGACAGACACATGTATTTCTATTTATTTCTGACCTCATTTTCTCTCATGTCCCTCGTGTTTCCTTCACTCTAGATATGTTGGCCTTCTTACTGCTGTGTGTTCCCTTGTCTGGGGTCACATGGTTTATACTCTCATTCTCTTTAGGTGTCTGCTCAAGAGTCACTTCCTCAGAGAAACCTTTGTTGATCAAACTCTCTAAAGTGCACTCCACTGCTCTAATTCCTTCTCCATGCTTTATGTTTTTTGGTAGTGTTTTTCACTACAGGCTTTAATATAGTGGTTTGCTCTTTTGTTTTTGTCTGTCTTTTGAGTAAACTGTAGTTCTGTGAGAATGGGGACTTTTATTTGGTTCTCTGCTTTCCTCTAGGGCCCAGAACAGTGCCTGTACTAAGCAGTCCTCCAAAAGACACTTTTAAAGGGATGAATGATTTCCGGCATTCATCTTCTTCATGTCACCTTCCTAGAGCACCTGTGGAGCAACATGTGGAGACAAGTGCCTTTGAGGGAGTGCTGGTTTTAAGCTGAGAGACCCATTCTTTTTCCGAAACTTCTTTTTCTTTCAAAGAAGTTGAATCTGAAGAATTTTGTAACTTTGGATTCAGTTTTTTACTATCAAATTAAAGCTAAAACTGCTGCCAGGAAGGAGGGAAAGCCAGATTGGAGGGGGAGGAGGCGAGAGGTAGAAGAAGGGGAAGCAGAGAGTTGGGGGAGAAGATAGCTGAAAGATCCAGGAAACCTGAGGAGAGGCAACAAAAACCAATTAAAGTTAATGAACTACAGCTAAGCGTTTTATTTTAGTTGTTTTTTCCCCCCTCACAGTATACCAGCCTCAACTTGGAACTATTTTTCTTGGAGAGATACTTGCAAAAAGTAGATTATTTCCTCCCTACCCCCATGCTCGGGGAAAAAAATAATATGACACTTCAATCAACAAAAGCATGAGGGTATGTTTTGTGCAGCTATCTAGTGGATTTGTCACTTGGCCTTCAGCCTTGGTCCTACCTCCCACTGAATTCTGGCAAAATCCCAGAATGTCACAAATCTTGTTCTCCTCTAGCTTCACATAAGCCGAGAGAAAGTCGGCCCTACTGAGTAGCTATCTGGAGACAGGAGGCGGAGGTCCAATTGTAGTATCTAATATTAGAAATAGAGACGCCTCCAATGGTTTTTGGCAGACTGAGCCTAGAAAGAGTGGCTCTGGCTCTCCCACTCAAACGTCTTAAATAGTTTATATATCTCTTTGATTAATTTGGCTGGAAACATGATTGCAGTTAATGTATTAGGTATAAAAGTTTAGAGGAAGATTCTTATCTCTATTATACCCATTCTCTAGAATAACTTATTCTATCAATGCAGCTATATTTAAATGATGAGTGCTAATAAAAATGAAAGACCCTCATATTAATTGAGTGTTCTTTATTACCCACAAAACCAAAAAATTAGAATATGAATGAAATGTACTTCACTAACATTTTCTATTCATTCAACATTTTGGTCAAATATCACATTCAAATTTATGATTTCATTCTAAAACACAAAAAGTAGTATAAACAGTTATAAATTACTTTAAAAGATACTTAAAATCTGAGCTCTGGACACTCAGGTTTCCAATTTGAAGTATGTTTTCAAATACTCTGCTATTCACAATAATCTCTTCCTCAACCTATTGTCTTTACCTCGGGCTTAAAATCAGAGTTTTGTCTATTTATTTCTCAGCTTCCATCTTATTCCATTCATTCCTTTTTTGATTCCATATATATATTTTCCATATATATATATATATTCCATATTCCATATATATATATATATATATATATACACACACACACTCACATATATATATATATATATATATAAAATTTGTCTTCTTTCATACAATTTAAGAATCCTGGAAGTAAGAGTGGCCTTACTCAATGTTTGGCTGGATGCTAATTCATCTCTCTGTCACCCCAGTTCCTTTTCTTCTATCCTTAAAAATGCCGGGGCGCTCCCTGTTGCTGGAGGCAGCCCTTCCTTTGTTGGGAAAAACCTCCTGATTAGAAAAGTTGTCCCTGGGTTAAATCAAAACATGTATGTTGAAATGTATAGTTGTTTTAGCACATCAATTTTGCTCATTTGGTGATTCATTTATTCACTCACACATTGATACATGCACTTAATAATTATTTGGTTATTTGTTGAGGTTTACCATGTATAGGGGCTATACAAGCTCAGGGCCCTAGAGTATAACAAAATTAGTCTATTTTGGTATATACTTTTTTTTGTTGTTGGAAAGAGAAGAAAACTACAGTTGTAAATATAAATATAAATATCCTCACTTCTACTTTATCTGACACAATATAATTTTAAACTCTACTCTGTTTTTGAAAAGCCTTTATATGTTAATATTGCTCTTAAAATGTACACTCACATTTGAAGGGGATTTTTTACATTTAAAAAACACTAAAATTATTACCTTCCACATTTGAAGGCATGCCTTCTCTTAATATTGCTTTTTTTCTTCATATATTTAAATGTTGGTCATTATTTACTTATATTATCTCTAAACCTCAGATTTTGAAATTAAGATGAAGTATATTTAAGTCAGGAATTCATCTTGTGCTGGGATATGTGTGTGTGAGAGAGAGACAGAGAGAGGAAGGGATTGGGAGGGACTGGGAGAACTCCATTTTTCTTTTTATTTTTCCATATTAGAGTTTAGCTTGTCAAAGAATTATTTTCCCTACCTATATAAAGAGTGTTTACAAATAATGTAAACAAGACAGACATTTTTACTTACCAACAGAAAAAACATATGACAGACAGTTCACAAAAAATGTGAATGAAGATTTCTAAAAATACAAAACTTCAACCCTCACCTGTATTAAAAATGTAAATTGAAACCTCAATGAAACAAATGTTTTTAACCCATCAAATTTCCAAATTGTAGTCAGTTGTTTTTAAATTTTAATTCAATATGGGAAAGAAAGATGCAGGCTTTCATTTATTACTGGTTTAGATATAAATATAGAAGATGGATTGAACATTAATAACATTTCCTGAATCATAAGGAGATTAATGAGAAATAACATTAATGATTTTTGCCCCAAATTGTTCAGTGTTATTCATGACAACAGTATTTCAATTTAGACATCCAACAATAGGGAAATGGTTAAATGCATCATAATACCACTAATGAAATATTATACAGTTATTTAGTATCATTTTCAAGAAGTATTTAATGACACAAAGGATGCTGTCATTGTAATTTTAGGTGAAGAAAATGAAATATTCAAGTATATGTAGACTGTGACTTTTATAAGTTCAGGAGTATTTGTCTGTTGTATTTATAGTTGACTGTCCCCAGTGCAGTAGAATTATGCCAGGCACTGGCAGGCATGCTGTACATATTTGCTAAATCAAGTAATGAATGAATACGCAGTATGTTTCCACTTAAAAATATACATACACATATATACACACAATTAAGAAGAAAAACCATCAAAATACTAACAATGTCAATCTCTATGTTGGTCGTTATATTTTATTTTTATATTTTCAGTAATTTCCAATTCTCTATAGTTTATAATCAGGCAAAATTTACTGAGCCAATATCCTAGTTATCTTCAACCAGTAACTCCAACTTATAGAGATATTCTTCATTTCTGCTTCTATAGTTCGATTCTGAAGCCATGCCCAATAAATTTGGCATATTTGCCTTTCTAGTGAATACTGATAAGGATGGAATTCTTTACAGTACAAACTCTTTCTCTCCAGTGCACTTTGAAATAATGAGCTAAACGATTTTAAACCCACCTCCTGTTGAGCGTATTAGAATGTGTGGTCAGCCCATACCCTTCTATTTTGTTCATGATGATTCACTGTAGAACGTTTTGGTAGCAAAGACCTGCATCCTGACCTGCATTAGCTACTGAGCTTCTCAGAAAAAGAAACAAAGTTAGTTTGGTTTGGTTTGATTTTAGTGATCCTTGCAGGGATTATGTTTTTGTTTTGTTTTTGTTTTAATTCTCAAAACATAAATGTTTGAAAATCAGTTTCAGAATTTTATCTGTATAATTTCAAACTTATCTTTCTCTTTTAAGATCTACATTTTTTAAAGATGAATAAAAACATTTGCTTGTCTCCTGTGTAGCACCTGGATACCCTTGACACTGGTCTCTCCGAATGCGCCAAGAATAAGTTGACTTTCACATCAGCAGTTGTTAACTAGGTTGCTTTCCCCAGAGAACTTTAGAGATCCCTTCCATTTTGCCAAGATGTTGTTCTTTAGATTTCAGTGTTTGCATACATTTTAAATGGCACCGGTGCTTTCTTACTATGCCTTTGCTTTTTCATTTTCTAATTCAGTACTTAATTTGTGTTTTCCAGTAGATCATTCTCCTTGATAGAGAGGATTAAGTCACCTTTGTTCTTGCTTCCCTGTAACAACTGACAATAACACCATTATCTCCTGAGCTTATTCTCTAACTTTCCATCTGAATTTTCTGTGCCATCGTCTGCATTTCCTCCAAATGGGGGAAAATGTTTTTTTTTTCTTTCTTAATTTTCCATCTTAAAAGATTGCAGAAATACTGAAGAAATAATACAAGTATTTAACCCTCATCTAGCTTCCCTGAGTGCTAATTCTTTCCCCACCACCTTTCTTAAACTGTTTGAGAGTAAGTGCAGGTATTCTGTCCCTTTACATCTAAATGCTTCTGTGTATTTTTCTTGAAAGAAATTAAGAAGAAAAGAAAGAAAAAGAAAAAGGAAAAGGAAAGGAAAGAAAAAAGAAAAGAAGCGAGGCATCTCAGTGGCTCAGTAGGTTAAGTATCTCCCTTTGGCTCAGGTCATGATCTCTGGGTTCTGGGTTGGAGCCCTGCATTGGGCTCTCTGCTCAACGGGGAGTCTGCTTCTCCTTCTCATTCTCCTTCTGTACCACCCCCCCATCAAATAAGTAAACAAATAAATAAAATCTTAGACAAGGAAAGAAGAAACAAGAATATTCAGAGTGTAGTTATATAAATCAGGAAATTGGCATTGATACTGATAGGACACGCTACCACAAAATATGGCATTTCGGCATTTTGATTAAAATGAGTGAGTCTGAGAAAACTGCCAACGCAGGAAGGTAACTGACCTCTCCCTTCTTGCGTTCTTCCCTGATAGGAGATAAATCTCCATTGTGTAGATACCCTCCCAGGACCAGGAAGAGGGAAGACATTCTTATCACCAGAGACAGAAAATTAAAAATCTTGTTAAGCTAATCCTTATCTTCCTAGGAAGTTCTTCACTATTCACTACCTCTAGCCCACAGGCTTTTGTCTTGTCAGTTCTTCATAAATTTATGGTTTCTTTGTCTAAAAGGTATGAAAGTTTCCTGCTCCAGTCAACTCTTTGGGTCTCAATCTCTTGTGAAGACTCTCATGTATATGTAAAAATAAAATTTGTATGCTTTTCTCCTATTAAATTTGTCTTCGTTAGTTTAATTTTGAGATTCAGCCAAGGACCCTAAGAAGATCGAGAAAAGGTTTTTTCTCTCCTACATCCAATCCAATGGTATTATAGTAAAATATATATAATAAACAATAATAAAGAACTTATTCAAATATTGCCAGTTTTTCTAAGAAATTAATGTTTATAACAAATTATTATTTCTTTCTGGTCTAGGATCTCATGTTGCATTTAGTTGCCATATCTCTTTAGTCTCCCTTATTGTGGAATAGTTTCCAATTTCTCTTTGTCTTTCATGACCTTGATGTTTTTAAAGAGTGCAGACCAGTTATATTGTAGCATGTCTCTCCATTTTGGGTTGTCTGATATTTCTTCATGATTAGATTCAGGTTATGCATTTTTAGCAGGAATACCACAGAAGTGATATGTCCTTCTCAGGAGGCACTTGATGTCCATTTGTGCCATTACTGGTGAATTAACTTTGATCATTTGGTTAAGGTGGTGTCTGCCAGGTTTCTCCCATAAAGTTACTATTTCCCCCTTCATAATTAATAAGTATCTTGTGGAGAGATACTTTGAGACTTTGTAAATATCCTGTCTGATCAAATATTCACCCTTTAATTTTAGTATCCATTGATGATTTGTGTCTGAATCAAATAGTATCATAATGATTATTTCCAGAAAATGAATTTCTAGTTTGATAACTTTTTCCCTGTATTTATTATCTAATATTTTTATGTAAGGATGACTTTTTCATTTTCTCCCTTATTATTATGTATCTATTTATTATATTAGTATGGCCTCATGGATTGTTATATTCCATTTAATTCAGTGAGTTATATGCTGTTACTATCATTATCTATTTTGATGCACAATTTGTCTCAGATCGGCCTGTTAGAGCCCATTCAAACTGTGTGTGTGTGTGTGTGTGTGTGTGTATTTTGACATGTCCTCATTTAAGTGCAAGGCAAAAATTCTTTTTTTCTGGACTCAAGATACTGCAAGAACATGTATATCTTCCAAGTCCCAACCCTGGCATCAGCCAATTAGCCAAGAAGCTCAGTTTCCTGTTAGTATGGGATGATGTTTAAAAATCCAAGATATGGATGCAGGTGTGGTCATTGCTTTTGGAGGTATTGTTGCCTCTAGCTTTTTTTTTTTTTTTTCAGAAGGCACAACACACTACATAAATACATACATACATTGTATACATATAATTACATCTATTTCATTATCTATCTGTGTCTTTTATATTGATATCTCCAGTCTGAAATCAACATCAGAGATCCTTCCTTCCCATAGTTATAACTCTGTTCTTGGACAATGAGAAATCTGGCTGGCTATGTATATTTTGATATGTCAGAGAAGGCCAGGTTTCTACTTAAAAATTTATGACAAGAGTTTTCAGGGGTTTTTTGAAAGATTTATGTATTTATTAGAAAGAGAGAGAGAAGAGAAAGAGTTCATGAATGGGGCAGAGGGAGATGGATACAGAATCTCAAGCCGACTTCCTACTGAGTGTAGAGCCCAATGCAGGGCTGGATCTCATTGACCCTGGAATCATGACCTGAGCTGAAATCAAGAGTGGATGCTTACCTGACTGAGCCACCCAGTGCCCTTGTAGTTTTCAGCTTTAAATTAAATCACTAAAAACAAGGCAGAATAAAGAAGTTACAGTACATTGAGTACAATTATTGAGAACACAGAATTTTCTATATGTTTTCACACACACTCTCTCTCTCTCTCTTTTGAGAGAGAGCAGGTGAGGAAGGGCAGAGGGAGAGGGAGAGAGAGAATCGTAAACAGGCTCTATAACCAGTGTGGAGACTGACACAGGGCATAATCTGAGATCATAACCAGAGCTAAAATCGAGTAAGATCTTTAACCAACTGAGCCACCCAACCACCCCTCCCACTCTCTTTTAATATATTGTCACCTTTATTCCCTGCCATACTTATTTTTATCCATGAGGCTTTTAAACATCCCCGTACTTGGATTATCCTGAAGATTATCTTTACCACTGGGGAGTCTTTCCCTATTGAATAGCTGGTTTGAGTCTTTGTACCGTGTATGTTGTAAACTCTGCAGCAATGTACCATGGGCAATGGGAACACGCAGACCAGGCACAAATGGTAAGAGAAGACATGTCTGTAAAGAATTTTAAAACAATAAAACCAAATAAAATCAGTCTCATATATATTACAATTATGCATCAGCAAATTTGAACATTTTCGGTGATAAAATGCTCTTTCCTGCAGATGGGATGTTCCTCTCCTGTCCCACTAGTGTATCATGCAAGGTTAATCACATTGATCCAACTGTTACAGCATGAATTCATAGCTAGACTATGCCATTGTCTCTATGTTCTGTGTTGCTTTCAAACTGTTTTATATTTATTTAAACTTTCTAGTGTAAAATTCTTTTTTTTTTTCAGATTGATTAGACTTAATGCAGTAAGTACATTGCTATACTTATTTCTCAAATGTAAATGATGGACTGGTCCTTTTTTTAAAAATTTTTTGAAGATTTTATTTATTTGACAGACACACAGTGATAGAGGGACAAGCAGGGGTAGTGGGAGAGGGAGAAACAAGCTTCCTGCTGAACACAGAGCCTGATGTGGGGCTCATTCCCAGGACCCTGGATCATGACCAGAGCCAAAGGCAGACAGTTAATGACTAAGCCACCCAGGTGCCCCTGAAAAAGACATTCCCAGGGCACCTGAGTGATTCAGTCAGTTAGGTGTCTGACTCTTGGTTTCAAGGCTCAGCTCATGATCTCATCAAACACCCTACCAGGCTCAGTGCTCACTGGGGAGTCTGCTTGAGATTCTCTCCCTCTGCCCCTCCCTGAACTCTTATGTGAGCATGCTCGCTCACTCTCTCTCTCTCTCCCAAGTAAATAAATAAATAAATCTTAAAAAAGGAAAAGGAAGATCCTCATAATTAATTTGGTTGTTCCTTCTTGAACCATAGTTTAGAAAAGAATGATTTAAGAAATAGGTGTTCAGGGATGCCTGGGTGGCTTAGTTGGTTGACTGTTGGACTCTTGCTTTTGGCTCAGATCATAATCTCCGGGCTGCGAGATGGAGTCCCCCATTTGGATCTACCCTGGGCATGGAGTCTGCTTAAGATTCTGCCTCTCTCTCTTCCTTTTCCTCTGCCCCTCCCCCTGTTAGTGCATGCTCTTTCTAAAATAAATAAATAAATACATAAATAAAATCTCAAGAAAAAGAAATATATTTTCAGCCTTTGAAAATAGCTTATTTATTCAGTTGTGAATGATCATCTCAAAGAAGTTTCTTTACAACTGGTTAGTTATTTTTTTTAAAGTAACCATTACAGTTACAAATACTATATAATTCAAATATTCTTATGGATATTCTGTTTCTTCAGGATACATTCTTGGATCCCAGTTTGAGAAATCCTGGGCTAGATTTTTAAATTGTCCTGTGTCATTCAAAGAAACATCTCACATTTTCTTTCTTTTTTTTTTTTTTTTGGTAGAGATGCTTTGGATTTGAGAACATCTGCAGCAGTCTGAAACACGTTTTCTCCAGCATTGTGCTTTAATCCTTCTGTAGATATCAGACATTCTCACAGATTCTGGGATATATTAATTTTACTAAACAAATACCATTTATACCTCTGTCTTGAATAGTGTCAATCTGAATTGAAAACATGTCAACTTTGTTAGCATCCTTAAATTCCTCTTTTAAAATTGAGAGAAGTCCATAAAAAGGGATTGGGTCATGATAGAAACCTTTTCAAAGTAAGTAGCTATGAGAGATACACTCACCTTATGGTAAGAAGCAGGTCCAGGTTATGTCTTCCCACTCACTTTAAAACCACTATGTGAAGAGTATCTAGAATCTGTCTTCCGGATAGGAAATGAAAGTTCGAGGTAGAACATTTCTTACTTCCTATACTATAAATTGAAGAATTAATATTCAGAAATGATTAACTGAATTCCTCCAAATTTAAGCTTCTTTCTTCTTTATGCTTTTATGAAAATAGAATTCTCTGAAACTATCTGGGACCCTTAACTGATCTTTTGCAACAAGAGCAAAAAAGAATGATCATTCTACTTATCTAATAAGTAATAACTTATTAACTAGAGCTTTGGTAAATTTGAGAATTTAATCTCATTTGATTTTGGTTAGAGATACAGCTTAACTTGAATATGTATCTAAAATGGATGTGTACCATGTAAATTCTTCATAGCATTTTTAACATTTTAAATACTACTTAATTAAAAATATTCAGAGTTTACAGCATTGTTTGGATGCTGGTGGAGGTTGTGAAACAAAGAATCTGTACTAATTCCCATAGATACTTTTTTTTTTTTAACTTAGTAGCAGCCTGGATGTTTTACTGCCTGAAGATGTGGGTTCAAATCTAATTCTATTAACAAGCTTTGTGAGGTTGTGGAATTTATTTAACCTCTTTCAAACTTCATTTAATTTTGTAAAATAAAAATGCAAGTGCCTCCTCAGGCCATCTCACCATAATATTAAGAGATCAAATAAGATTAATGCATTTGAAAGTGCTTTGTAATTTCCAAAGCACTATATAAATTTGTTTTTTTATTATTGCATATGTAAAATATTTTTTGACTCTGTCTATATTTAAATTTACTACCTCCTAAAAATGATTATCTAGAACGATGTTTCTTAAAAGCGTGCATCAGAATGACCCAGAGGGCTTGTTAAAACAATTTGCTCTGCTCAGTCCCAAAGTTTCTGATCAGATATGTCTGGGGTGGGGCTGGGATTTGTATTTCCAACAGGTTCCCAGTGCAATCCCTGGTACAGAAACCATGCTTCAAGCATCACTAATCTAGAATTCAGGGCTGTGTTTTCCCCCTATATAACAAATAGCTATCAAATAATATCATGATGTTTACCCTGTTAAGTAGTTGTTGCACTTTTCTTCTTGAGTTTTATTTCCATTTCCAATAAAATAATAGCCCCACTGAATCAGACTCAGAGTGTTAATAATTTATGATTATTAACCACAGCATGTTTTCTGCTGTATCTTCTCAGTTCTGATTGAGCCTCTCATTTGAGCAGATTTCATGGGTGAGGAGAGTGTTTGTCCCAACAGTTACTGCCATCTGAACAGAGTAGTGAATCCGTAAATAGGCATTTTACTTCCGTTGTGTGCATGTAAATTTTTAAATTAAAAAAATCACAAAATACTGTCTTTTCCTAAAATTCACATACTTTTTAAAAGAGGTGATTTAAACCACAGTAGAGGATAATGGCAGAGATCTATCACTCAAATATGGTTCCCTACACATATATAAAGAATACATATGTTGTGAATTAAGTTATTTTCTGAGTATCTTGCTTTTTCACACTTTGGGGAGGCCATATATATCTTAATAAATTATGGTAAATTTCTCTGCAAATAAACTTACCATTGGAATAGAAATTATTAATAAAGAAGAATTCTGGTGACAAATGAAAGTGAAGTATTCCTGAGTTTATGCAAGGTAGAATAGGAGCATGTAGAAGCGATCTACTTCAATTGTGTAAGTTTCATTGACCTTATGATTAATTTAAATGTGCTGTGTTTATTTTCCACAATGTGATTCTAAATGTACCGAGAGCAAAATGACTTGGATAGTAACTTTTGTTTAAGTTTTCTATTTAAAAACCAGATTCTAAGATCAAGGCTTTCAGGAAGTTGGCTAAATTGGATGATTTCTTTTTTCCTTTCTGTATGTATTGTTTTACCAGGGACAGATTCCTTCTTAAATTAGATTAGTTCTTTTCATACAGTGTCTTCAGGAAGTATAGTTGGACCAAATGGCAAGAAATATCAGCCAGAGAGTTTATGCATGTCGAAATGTATGGCTAAAAGAAAATCTGTTTTGGCTATTTTTATGGCTTTGAAGGAAAATATCCCTTCCGGTTCTCTGCCCTTAGCATGAATCATCAAAGGGAGCTGAAAAAAGTAATGGTTGAAAATATTACAAATGTTCACAGAGTATGTGATTGTCTCTTGAGGGTTATGTCAGAGTTGCAAGGAACTTCCAGAGTGCATGGCCGCCTCACACAAACATTATATGAAACGCTTGGAACATAAAAATCACCTGTTTTAAACAAAGATTGGATGAATTTAAAGTTATTTTGACTTCATTTCAGAAATTATATTTCTTAGACAAGAGGTGTAAGTTATTGTACTTTGAGCAATACAGAGACCCAACTTTGTTTTTGAGAAGCCTCAGATGGTAAAGATTAGAATCTAGTAATTCATCTTTTTTAGAACCATTTTGGAAATTATCTCAATGGAATATAAGTATACTACATTAGTATAAGGTGTGGTCACTAGACGCTGCAGCAATACATTGCAATTTGAATTGCAAAATGATAGAAGTCATTCTTTAAAGAAGATTCTTCCTCTTTCTAATTTGTGGAATAGAAACTTAGTTATTATAGCTCCAAACTGATACTATTCCCAGATTTCTCCTGCTGGAAAAAACTACCCCTTGTTCTAAGACACTCAACCTAATGAAGGTCCTCAGGTAAATATCAAGAAATATCAAAAATATATTGAAATATCAAGAAATAATTGAAACTAGGGGAATGAGCCATATTTAGAATGCCAAGCAGAATTATACAAAAGGTACAAACCAAAGAATCCCTGCAGAGTTACAGAGGAGGAGAATCTGGCCTATGGCTCAGGTTAGAAAGCAAAACATGAAATAGAGAAACAAGTATCATCTGTTGTGCGATAATGAAGAAAGAAGTTATGTAATGGCATCTGAAGACTGTGTTTATTGTTCTCACTTAGATGTTGGGTCCAAGATTCTCAATCTGTTCTTGAATATTTTTTAAAAGCAGGTAATTACCAGGACTTGTGACCCCCTGTTAAAAAAGTGGCAGGATCTCGCAGACATCAATCTTTCCTGGTGGCTTCTTATTTGGAAGGAAAATCTGACTTGAAGTGGAGTTTCACTTAATTTTGTCTCCCGGCTTTATAAAAAATTTGTAGTTTATCTCTAGGCACCAGACTGATGCTTAAATATCTTTGTGTTTTTCTTTTCCACAAAAAAATGGTTCCCTTCTATATGTGTGGTTAGATATTATATCTTATGACATATCATTTGGAATCTCACAGTTTGAGCATATGTCTGCTATTCCTCTTCTTAGAGTCTCCTTCTTTTCCAAGTAATTCTTTTAAAATTTAGATGACATGTGCTATTGCCTGGTTGACAAAGCAAATGAGTTAGAAGGCATCTTTCTTGATTACTACATAAAGATGGATAAAGGTGAATTATTCATGCATTTGTATTCCATGTTTGATGATAAATGTCAAAGGCCCATTTTATGCTTCTGTTTTTGTACACTAATGATGATGACCATCAACTTTCTGAACTTACAATTAACCTTCAAGGCAATTCATTAGGAGAATCAGAGCTACCTATTACCAGAGGCACCAATGATTAAATCCTAACCAAATTGGTTTAGGGCCTTAAGATCAATTACTTTATTGGTTTAACTCTTTCATGATTACTTATATTTGTAATTTAGAAGATGCTTGTGAAAAATAAAGAAAGTTCAAAAATTGGTATTTAAATACTTCAATAGTCAGTACCCTCAAATTTTGCCTTTGGGTCATTAATATTCTAAACATCTATTACATCAAATGTAAATGGGCTTCATTATGTCTATTCTGAATTGACTCTGTAATTTCCATTTCTGTCTATTTTTCTGTCTGCACTAAATTGGGTTGATATATACACCTCCCATTCTCCTTCACATTTAAATTAAATTCCCTAATTGCAAAATTTAAAATTAGGCCTGTTCTATTTTTGATTTTAAATGTCAGATTCTTGAGAAGACACTGGCCTAATGGGCCTGTTAGTAATCACTCAATCAATCTATACAAGTTTCCCTGTCTTT
Source organism: Mustela putorius furo (assembly GCF_011764305.1). Lineage (NCBI taxonomy): Eukaryota > Metazoa > Chordata > Mammalia > Carnivora > Mustelidae > Mustela > Mustela putorius. Next base: position 13,664,697 of record NW_025422471.1, read on the forward strand.
ATTGTCAGTTTAGTTTAGAAAAGTAGAACTTCTCCCCTTCTCTGAGGTTGGGTAGCCCTTCCTTGGTGTTTAGTATTGATCTTTGCTTTGTTCACTTTATTCTTGTGGCATTTGAGAAGGACCACCAAGTAGCAATTAGATCATGATCCCTCAATTGTGGTTAGAACGGATTAGGTGTACCCAATCACTGTTCTGATAATAATTCTCAGAGGGTGGGGCTCATCTTGCAAGGCTTTCTCAGGTCCTGCCAGTCATTGTCAGGAGCTCTTAAATAGAAACACTTTTCAACACTTCAGAAGTTCCTGAAAAAACAAACAAACAAACATATATTTTTCTTTTGTTGTCTCTTTAGGTTTTTCACTGCTAACTACTGCTAAGATGTATAAATGGAATAGTTTAGCTAAGAGAATTTATCTGAAGTTTAAAAAGTCTCCTGCCCCATGACATTTTTTTTTCTCATTTTGTAGTTGAGTTGGGACAGAAAAATATAAGATAGGGAAGCAAATGATCTCTTTTAGCTAATACAGTTGAACCACAGGAGAGCAGTTGATTCCTTAAGAAACTTCCTTGAGTTTTATGGCTTGAAACCTGGAAACTCAAACACTTTGAGAAAGGGGATTTAGACCTACTGTGATTGTGGAAGAATGTCTGGAATTTTTAAGAACAGATCATATCTGGCCTCTGTAATTTATAGAAATGAAAAAGCAAAATGAATTCTAGAAGAAGTTCCTGTATTTTGGAATTTGCAGAGAACGGGGGCTATCATATTAATAACCTGTGAAGGGTAGGGTAAAAAATTAGTCCTAATTTGGAGAGACTTCCCTGGTTGAGCACAGAAAGTCCCTTGTTTTGGGAGCCTCCCTCTGTTCAAGGCAAACCAGAATAGTTGGTCACCCAGGAAAGGGATATGGGAATAATTGAGCCACTTTTTATTCTCTTTCTATGAATGGCCTTCCCTTGAAGTGAATGCAGATATGTGCATTAAGCATACATTATCATTATTTGAGTACGGGTATTCATGTTATATTTCCCTTTTATTTAATTGATTTTTAAAATGGTTTGGTAGATATATCACTGGAAAAAGAGAGGAGGGCCTATATATTCCAAACCATGGACTCCATTAGCTACTTTCATGGGCAGAATAGAACAGCTCTCTTTGTAGCTAAGTTTTAGAATGTAGGTCAAGGCATGTTTAAAAAAGAGGATCATGGATATTTCCACTCTTAGACTGATAATTATTTTCTTAAAGTCATTGTTCTATGATCTGACCCGCTAGTGGGCAGAGGAAGGTGTGACTTTGTCTTAAAAAATCCACTCAGAATAATCCACTTTGGGAGTTCATCTTACATGTCTACTGACATGGATGATATGTAGCCATGTTTACAAAAGTTGGCATATACACAGAAACCTAGATGGGAATTTAAATCTCTGTGGACTTTTGCTTAGATCAATTTAATAAAATATTTACGAAGATACATTTTCTGGTGAGCTCCTGATTGGGTTGAATTGAGTTGATGCAGTGTATTGTTATAATGCAGAGGAACTGAGCAATCAATAGTAGCGAAGTGCGAGAGCAGGGATATTCAGGGTCCAAACAGTTAGGACAAGGAAAACTTGCTTAAGACGGTGTCTTAGGTCATGCTGTCAGCATAACAATAGTAGGAATAGTAGGCTTCCAGACTCAATGTGAATTATGCTGTTCCTAAAAGGAGGAGGATTTTCAAATACCTATGGTGAAGGTGGAGAAGAAAGAAATGGAGAGAGTCACAGCACAAAGACTCTCTAGTGCAGTAGACTGTTTATGTTATTTCCATACACCAGTTAATTCCATCTGTTTAATTTACATTTTTATTTTACATCAGGCTTTACATTACTAATATAAATTAGTAGTAATTCAAGTAATGCAAAAACATAACAAAAAATGGTTTTAGAGGTGTGTGGGTGGCTCAGTCAGTATGTCTGCCTTCAGCTCAGGTCATGATCTCAGGGTACTGGAATTGAGCCCCCCATTGAGGGGGCTCCCTGCTCAGCTGGAAGCCTGCTTCTCCCTCCCCTGCTTCTCCTGCTTGTGTTTCCTCTCTCTATGTCTCTCTCTCTCTCTTTCTCTCTTAAATAAGTAAAATCTTTTTAAAAAAGTGGTTTCAACTAAGCGCCATAACCAAAAATCAAAATTTATTAGTGCAATAAAAGAGGCTCTAATACCAGTTTGTGGGATTAGGAGAGGCTTTGTTGAAGATGTAACAGATGAGATAGATCTTTTTTTGTTGTTTTTTTAAGATTTTATTTGTCAGAGAGAGAGAGCACAAGCATAGGAAGCAATAGGCAGAGGGAGGAGCAGGCCCCCCACTGAGCAAGGAACCCACTGTGGGACTTGATCCCAGGACCCTGGGATCATGACCTGAGCCAAAGGCAGATGCTTAACCACCTGAGCCACCCAGGTATCCCTGATGGGATAGATCTTGAAGGGTAGTAAGACTATGAATTGGAAGACAGGGAGAATATTTTGGCCAAAGGAAATGGTATCAACAAAAGTCTTGGCTTAGAAGAGCACAAATAAGAATGGACAATACGGTTTTCTGAATTGCAGGATAAAGGTAGGAGAGAAATGAGATACAAAAGTAGAAACATGGGCTAAGTTTATATGAAGATTCTAAGTGACAGAATGAAGGTGTAGTATAGTAAGCAATGGGGGAAATTGGATTTTAAGTAAGAAAACTGTGTAATTGATAACCTTGATTTAAAAAAAAAAAATCTGAGGGAAGTATGAAGAATGCATTGAGTAAAGAAAGACACCTCTTTCATGTCTTTGCGACATACTTTCTAATGGATTTTAAATGAAATCTGAAATACATCTTTGCCAGCAGTCCCCTCTGTTTGTAGCTAAACCCTACAATAATACAGTAGTGGCATGTTTTCTAACTCTGTCCATGTTTATGATGTTGCTGGAACTCTTTGTAAAAGAACTGTATTAGAAAGAACACTTTAGTCCATGCTGTAACAAATGTACCCTGTAATCTCAGTGGTCTACCACCGCAAAGCCTGGTGAAGGGTAGCAGAAGTTCTTCCTCACACAGTGACTCAGATCCACTCCATTTTGTGTCTCCACTATCTCAACATACGGCTTTCAAGGAGGCCGCCAAAGGGAAAAAGATTTAGAGGAAGCACTGTGCTCTAAATTGCCGCATAAGTTTAACTGCCTGATAAGTGTCACTTCTGTTTATAGTACTTTGGAGGCCAGAACTAGTCATATAATTTTAATCTAACTGTAAGAGAGGCTGGGGAATGTAAAGAACCATATGGATATTTGTGTTCTGCCACAATCCAACCTTCCAGTCATGAAGTATCCCCTTGCTACTTTCATCCCACTCATATAACAAACCCAACTCCTCCCCAAGGAGATGGTCTAAAATTTATTCATCACTGAATCCAACTCATAGTTCAGGAATTCTGGATTCATGGTAGCCTCTGAATTAGGTCTAATAGTGTTTTTGCTTTTTCCAGAGTCCCACGAACTTGAGAGACAAATTATATCTGCCTTCCTCTGCAAATAGAACAATGGAATTCTCTAATTAGGAAAGGGGAAGGATTGGAAACAGACCATAGTCCTTGGCTCATAGCAAATGTGAAATCTCTGTACAGATAAGGTGAAGGCCCCCTACCTCAAGGAGGCAGGGAATGGGTGGGGATTTCCTTAATTAGGTCATGATTCTGCTGTATTCCTTTTCTATTGTTCTCAGAAGTCCCATGTGAAGTGGATGCTGAGAAATGTGCCATCTTAAACTTAGCACCTTTTTCTCTCACCCATTTCCTGCTCTTGGAAGGCTGGGGGCCAAAGAGTGATCTTAAATTTTAAGAAGACAGATGATTTTTCAATCAGTCATGTGGTTTCTCAGGTAATGCCGTTGCTTTACAAACTTAATAAGCTTCAAATCTATTTGTTTCCAGTAACTTTCATGTTCCAGAGCCCACCCCAAATTCTTTTTTAGATAGTGTCCTTAACCCACTGAGCCACCCAGGCGCCCTAGATAGTGTCCTTTAATCTGCTTAATGTTTTTGATCCTAATATCTTTTTCTCCTCAGTTTTATAGTGGCTTCCTTGAGGCTATTAGGTTTGAATTAAAAGGCTATACCTTAATTTGACTTTTGCAGTGAATCATTTTAGGGACTCAGAATTTTTGCTGTGTCATAAATTGGAGTGTCCTGATACAGGTTTTAGAAGAGGCAATGGATTGGAATCATCTATAACCATGGTTCTCAATGCCTTCTAGGGAAGATTGTCTTTCTTCTTCTTCTTCTTCTTCTTCTTCTTTTTAAAATATTTCATTTATTTGACAGAAAGAAATCACAACTAGGCAGAGAGGCAGGCAGAGAGAGAGGAGGAAACAGGCTCCCCGCTGAGCAGAGAGCCCAATGTGGGGCTCGATCCCAGGACCCTGGGATCATGACCCGAGCCAAAGGCAGAGGCTTTAACCCACTGAGTCACCCAGGTGCCCCAAGATTGTCAATGTCTAGGTGTATTTTTATTTTTATGACTGGAGGGGTGGGTGGTGCTTGTGCTACTGGTATTTAGTGGGTAGAGGGCAGGGAGACAGCTAAAAACTCTACAGTGCACTGGGAATCCCCACTCAACAAAAGATTCTCTGACTGAAAATGTTGAGAATGTCAAGGTTGAGAACACTGCCTCCCAATACACACAGACATAATCTAGAACCTCCACCTGTAGTTAGTCCAGAATTTTCCAGCAATTTCTAGGTGAACTGACAGATCCATTCACCTTCTTCAGATTTCTTTGGAATTTCCAGGAGTCTTCTTCTGGAAGATAAAGCCAGTAAGTGATAGTTCACCACCTTGGAGGAAACTAGCCCAACAAGTTTCTAGCTATACTTAATTTATATATTTTGGTATTCTATGTATCCCTAACACAACTCTAAGTCCATAGCAACTACCTAACATTATTCAAGAATAATATCACTGGCTGTGGCCATTAGAGGGTGGCTTCTCCATTTGCCAATGTTCAGTTTATTCATTAGAACAAATACAAAGTCTAAAAACTTGGCCAGATATAATCTTTTTGGAAGATGAAAATCTTAGTGGTAAAATGCTAGAAATATAATTGGCCAAATGCAGTAGTGAATATAGGCAAAAGTTAGTAACAAAGCAAAAATTTCTATAGTTTTCAAGAGAGGTAAGACTAAATTGTATTCCTGGGAAGTTAGTTATGTTTTGACATATTTTTTCTCTCTATCTTGAGATGGTTTAGAGCAACTGATAATTAATCAGCATTTTCTATAAGAAGAACTAATATTGTTGTGGAAAGTTAACTTCATTTTAGAGTGTATTTAGTACTTAGTGAAAAAGACTAGAAAAGATCTATAAAATGAATCATTTTCGGGGCGCCAGGGTGGCTCAGTGGGTTAAAGCCTCTGCCTTCAGCTCAGGTCGTGGTCCCAGCGTCCTGGGATCAAGCCCCACATCGAGCCCCACATCGGGCTCCTTACTCAGCAGGAAGCCTGCTTCTCCCTCTCCCACTCCCTCTGCTGTGTTCCCTCTCTTGCTGTGTCTCTCCCTGTCAAATAAATAAAATCTTTAAAAAAAAAAAAGAATCATTTTCTAATAATAAGCTCTTGCTTAAAATTACTAGTCATATCTGCAAAAATGTGTTTTTTAATGTTATAAGATTTATATCATGTCACTCTCCTTATTCATTATCAATACTTCCTCCATTTTTGTTATGTCTCTTCCTTTCTGGTGCTCATCTTATCTGTAGAAAGAAGTGTGTTTGAAGGCAATGCCCTTGGAATATAATGTTTGCTCCTCAACGCATGTCTTCATAATAATAATCATAAATTTACATTCCTCAAAAAATCTGAGGTTGGAGGAGGAGGTTCATTATAATCTGCTACATTTCTTGTATTCCTATATCTTATTTCCGTTTGCCAGTTTTGATAGTTTTAGAGTTGAGGCACATGGATTATCACTTATTTTATTTTTATTTATTTATTTTATTTTATTTTATTTATTTCTTTTCAGTATCACTTATTTTAAATGGTATACTCATTTTTGTGGAGAAAGAAAAGCAGCCAAAAATCATAGAAATTGTTCAATGTATTACAAATGAGAATGTCACAAGTAGAATGCCAGATTGTTCACCTTGTCCTTTACCCTAACATAAAACTGTTCTATTCTATGTCTTTTTTGTAGTTATGAGTAATACCCCAAATATTTTACAGCACAGTGATGAGTCACAAAGTAAGGAACTATAAATACTCTTGTTCTCCAGAAACAATGAAGCTTAATCTATTCTTTCACATTCACCCACCTCATATGTTGTATCATTTAAGGTTAAGCTTTTTAAAAAACCAACTTTTCTCTACTTTAAACATTTAATCTCCAATACAAGTTATGTTTTCTAGTAAACTGTTTCATTTTATCTAATGTTTCAAAAATGCATCTAAATGTAGCTCATCGTGTACTGCTAGCTACACCTAATCATACACACAGGTCTGAATTACTCCACTCCTATTTAAAGCGAAAGAACAAAAAGTAAGAATGGCAGATGTGTTCATAATTAATATCCTACTGAGTTAATCAGCAGATCCCTGGGAATGCTCTGAGACTTTTGATGTATTCCGAAAATCACAGCCTTAATCTATAGACCTCTCTTTAACAGACATACAACTGTTAGAGTTTGAGGAAGATGTGATCCTTGCAAATAGGTAATAAATATCATTAAGTCACAAACTTGTCTCTCTGAATAACCTAAGTCCACGCTTGATTTTGAGTATTTCAGTGAGGCATTTATGTTTAACATTTATAGTGGATACTGTGTACAAGTGTTGCAGTTTACTAATATTGCATTCAGTGTTTCTTGTAGGTAATTCAAACAACGTGAAGTACAGCTCTTCTAAAACTAAGAAGATAGTTTTTTTTTTTTAATTTTGAAATGGATATTTCAGAATTGTTGACTTACAGAAGACTTCTGAATGTGAGGATATAAGATGCATGATAATTCAATGAAGAAGAGGAGAAAGGGGAAGAAGATGATTTACAGGAAAATTCCAAGTCTTACAGTGAGACAAACCTGAATTGTAAGCTCAGTCTCCTTTGGTGTGTCTCCCGATTACCTAACAGTTCCCCTCTTCAGTTACCTCATCTACAAGTGTGGCAATCTGTCTTAGAGTGTGAAGTGTTAAATAAGCTGGAGCAATATTTAGGACATTAAAAAATGCTAAATTTAAAATCTCAGTTTCATTGGGAACATGGAACTCTCATTGTAAAAACACTACTCTATAAAAAACTGAGCTTTAGTTACATTGTGGTTTGCATTTTAGTTTGTGAGTTAATGTATTCAGGTATGTGCCTGGCACATGGTAGGTACTCAATAAATGTTGAATGAGAAAATGTTGGTCTAAACAGAAATCTTGGGATTTAACTAGGGATTTAGTAAAAGAAAAAAAAAAAAGAACAAAATTATAAGAGATTCATTGGCTCTCTCTTGACTGTCTCTAGATTGAGGATTTGTGAGGTATTTCCCGCAAGCTGAAGGATGTAATACATGGTCATTTTAGGTTTATTACTCCTTAGAAATTATGTTTCAAGTACTTTCATTTTGTGTTTGATTAGTCAAAGCATTACCTTTTCCACAATCTAGTTTTTCCATTGAAAGTGGTATTAACAGTTTTTCTGAGTCAGAGAATTTGTATCATCTTAGTCTCTGGGAGAGTCAGAGCTTACATTCTGCCGTTTGGGGATGGAGCATGGCACTAGGTGCCCTGGTAGGCTTACCTAACAAGGATCTCCATGCCAGAGAGAGGGAGGCATTAAATAGCAAATAAAAGACATTGTGACAGATTGAAGTAGGTTGGGGAGGAAAGCCAAATGGGTTATGTTTTAGTACTTAAGTACTTTAAACTGCATTTCCCTCCATTTTTAAAAAATAAGGAGCTTCACATTTTCATTTTGCACCAGGTCTTACAAATTGTGTGGCTCATGCTGATACATGTTGGTGAATCATAAGAAGCTTAGTGACTTAGCCTGACTTGCCTTTGCCTTCCTCTCAGGCTACATCTGGTAAAACTCATCTTCCTCACACTGCCTTTCGTCCTCACTGACCTTCTGTCTGCTTCTTCAATACATTCTTTCTTCTTACTTCAGAAACTTCATGCTTGCCAGTGCTTCCTCCCAGTACAGCATCCTCTCTCTTGTCTTATTTCTCAGCTGGAGAATCACTTCTTCAGACAATGCCCCTTCAACACTCCAACTAAAGGGTCCTCTCTCCCAAACTGCATCTTTTCTCTCTTAATTCTCTCTTTTATTGCTTTTATAAAACTTAACTACTATCTGTGATTTATTTACTGGCCATTTTTGCTCAACCAAATGTAAAATTCCATGAAGAGACCATCATGTTTGTATCATTCAAGATGATACACTTATACAAATGGGTAGAAAAGGTCCTAGTGCATAGGTGCATAATTTCTTGTTCAATAAATAACATGTTCAATAAATAACATTTCTTGTTCAATAAATAACATGTTATTTTTTTTCATCCAAAAATATGAAAGGTCTACTCTGACAAAGTACTAAAATTTGAAGGGGATATTAATATGGCTCTTCTAGGAGCTTTTAATCTAGTTAAGAAGAGGCAAGCACATATACAGTTTAAAATAGTATATAATAACTTGTGGGTGCCTTAGTGGCTCATTTGGTTAGTGTCTGCCTTTGGCCCAGAGTTCTGGGATCAAGCCCCACAGAGGGCCTGCTTCTTCCTCTCCTTCTGCTGCTCCCCTTGCTTGTACTCTATCTCTCCCTCGATGTTAAAAAAAAAAAAAAAAAATATATATATATATATATATATATATATATATATATATTTTAAAGATTTTATTATTTGACAGAGAGAGACACAGCGAGAGAGGGAACACAAGCAGAGAGAGTGGGAAAGGGAGAAGCAGGCTTCCTGCTGAGCAGGGAGTCCGATGCAGGGATCTGTCCCAGGACCCTGGGATCATGACCTGAGCCGAAGGCAGATGCTTAACGCCTGAGCCATCCAGGTGCCCTCCCCCGCCATATAAATCTTTAAACATTTTCTAGTGTTAAAAAATATATATAGTAACTTGAGTGGTCAAATGTAATATGGCAAAATTATCATATTATTTCTTGTGTGGCAACAGAATAGAGTGGTTTGGAAATACAAGATTGTGAGAAATCTAGCTTCTATATTGTTCTTACAGCAAGGAGGTCAAATATTCAGGGAGAATAGCCTACAAGAATCTTAACTGAAATGAACTCATCACAAGCTTACAGGTTCATGGTAGTGGAATGGTAAGAAGGGCTTAGTTTTCAAAAGTATATTCTGGGAGTCAGGAAAAAACAGATGAGTTGATCTCCAAGAAAGTAGATAGTTTCATCCTCAAGGTATGTGAAAAATAGCTTAGTTGTAGAAGGTCACTACTTATCCAAAAGCCATGAATCTATGTACTATGCATCAGTGCTTCCTGATATTTCATCAAGCTCAACCCTGAATTCATTCCCCCAAACTTCCATGATCCATCTCTTGACCCTATTGTAAACTCTTTGCTTTGGAATTTATTTTTGTCTTCTTGGACTAAAATTACTCTGATTGTTTTCTTTGGTTCTGAGGCTTCTTCTTACCAAAGATGCTCTCCTCGGTTACCCATAGGGCCATGACCTCTATAGGTCCACAAGCCTTGAGGTCCTGAATCTCTCCCCTACCAACATGACCAGGTTCCCTTTTATTCCAGAAGACCAACAGGTACATATAGAAGCTTGGCCAAAGCATGAAGGGGAGGACAGGAAGTGATTTTTATATTACTGGGCTGGATTTCAACATCCATTTTTAGCTCTTTTTGGATGTAACAGACAACAGATTTTAGGAGGAACATCCCACAGTCAAAAATTTTGGAGTCACACAACCAGTAAACTGGGTTATGGCCACTGATTACAGAGAAAAAAATCCTTATGCTCTCTTTTGGTTTGGGGCATTTTTTTAGATCGTCTTCCTTAGAAGTACAGCCTCACCTCAGGCAATGTCTAAAACAAGGAAGGAGGGTATGTGTTTAGGAGAAACTTTTATGTGAGTGAGAAAAGAGGATAGGGAAGGGGAAAAAGCTAAGCAAAGACTTGGTTTTAGGTATTCATCTTTAGCCTGATCTATAGGGAGGTGCAGGAACATAAATTAGACCAGAGAGTCTATCCTTGAGGCAGTAGGGCTTTTGTATCCACATTAGCTGCACACTTGCTTGGAGTCACCCAAAGTGGGTTGTTTCTCTCAGGTATGTTTAGCTAGGTGACCCCCAGATCCTGTGGGGTTAATTGTCTGAGGGGTTGATGATAAGAGCTAATAGCAGCAGGCAAAAGGGACTCATGTATGTCTGAGTGGGCCACCGATAATATCTTCAGTGGTCAGTGGATATGGAGCTGGTAAAAATAAATATATAGAGGCAGGTAAGTGACTGCAACCAGAGAGCAGAGTTTTCACTACATCTGGTAGTTACCTTTTTCAGAAGAGCCAGAATACAAGATAGAAATAGAGCAAAGAAAATGTACATGCTAAATTCTATAAAGAGAAGCCAAAGGAAATGGGTGAATACTGGAAACCTGTAAGAACCAGATGTATATATTTATTACATCTGTAAGCACTAAGGCCTCAAGGAGGAAAAGCGTAGTGAGAAATTGAGGAAAGGAAGTAAAATATCCATAAGAATAATCTTCAATTATTCATTCATGTATTTGAGGATCAATTTATAGAGTAAAAAATCTGAAATTGCCATGATCCCATGGATCCCATGATCCCTTGGCATCACATGACACATGACTGTGAGCAGGAAATGTAGGTTTGATTTTCATCTTACTGTGCACACTATTCATCACTTTCATGTTTATCATAAAATTTAAAATCTCTGCGACTGGACAAACTGTGAGAAGATGCATACAGGCTAAGTTCATTCCTGAGAAGAATAAAAGGAATTCATTTCAGAAAACTCGCTTTAGGTGAACTGTGTAAAACACTTAATATTTTTAAAAATCACCACCTATTGGGTGATGAACGAGATGTTTCTTTGTAACAACTATTCAAACCAACTGTCGGGAAATGGCTGCAATAGAACTTTCTGAAAAAGAAAAATCATCATAAACAGAGGGACAGGTTTAAAGGATGGATCAGAAGAACCATCACCATTTGAATATTTAATGATGGGCTTGACCAAGTGTGCCTGGATTGTATAGTTGGCTACGTGTCTGATTCTTAATTTCAGCTCAGGTTGTGATCTCAGAGTTATGAAATTGAGCCCCACGTTGAGCTCCATGCTCAGTGTGGCATCTGCTTGAGATTCTCTCTCCCTCTCCTTCTGCCCTTCCTACTCGTGCTCTCTCTCTCTCTCTCAAATAAACAAACAAATAAATAAAAATTTAAAAAATTAGCCTGTTCTGAAATACTGAACACACCGAAGGCACTGTCTTTCTGAAAGAGGATGCATTTTGGTTTTAGATACAGTTGGTTTTAACTTTCATCTTGGCTAGTTGTGTGTAGGTATGACCTTGGCTAAGTTGCTTAAACTCTCTGAGTTCATTTTTCTCATTTGTTCAATGGCCCTTGACAAGTTTTTATGAGGATTAATAAGGTGACATTAAAACAGTACTTGACATATCGTCAGAAATTGTTAGAACTCTTTCTTTTAGAGAACTACCAAGGGTAGTTCTTGAGGTCTTATCTCTGCTCCACAAGATAGGTGCCATCTTTGCTGTAAATTGGTTATTTCATCTCTGCTGGTGGCAGGAGGTATACTTTAGCCTCCACCTTGGAAATGGTGGTTAATAGTAGAGGATAAATAAAGCTAGATTTTTTAGTACTCCTGGATAATGTGTGAGTGAGTGAGTGAGTGAGTGAGCAAATGAAGAAGCCAGTTGATCAAGGGCAGCCAACAGTTAAGGATATAGTAAAAAGCACCATGATTCCCAATGAAAGAGCTCATCCATATCCAATTTCCAATGGATTCATACATAATACATTCTTTAAACACATAATAAGAGTCATAATGTTAAATTAAAAAAAATAGACTTCATGTGTTATACAGAGTTTCTTTTTCCCTTGAGGTCTAAAGTATATATGACATAATCTCTAATTATACCTTGCCATTTACATGCAATCTTCAACAATTTATTTCCAGGATTTTATACAAGGTTCCTGATATTATGTTTTTCCTTCATAATTGAACCACAGTTGACTGGGTTTAAATCTAATAAGAGCCTGATTGGGGTTAAAGATGTGCCATAATGGGAATGACTAACGATTTCATCTTTGTTTCAACTGTATTAAGCTCATGAGACCTATGATTTTATCACCATTATCAGCATTTTCAATATCCATTTTCCACTCATTTTGGCAAAATAATAAGGGCAAAGAGCAAAAAACATTCAAATAATTACATGAAGCCTGCTCTTACAGACAAAGATGGCATGACTGCCCAAACAGAACTCTTGGCTGTCAGGCGGTGCCACCACACATTAGTGCAAAATGTTCGTTGATCTGCTGATGTATGAAAGTCTGGATTTGGCATACAAAAGGCACTTTGGAGTGTCGATGTATAATGCATGAAAGTGTTGGCTGTTCAGAAGCTGAAAATATGAGAGTCAGGGACAGCCTGTATGTACATGAACAAAGGAAAGGAGACAGATACAGTAAACCATGACTGACTTTGTCCTTTAGGTGTTAAGGAAGACTTCCAAGTAGAGGTGTCTCGAGTGCAGTTCTTAGAGGTGAGTAGACTTGGATCAGGTATTGGCCCACGGTCTAACTGTGCACCCATCTTGGAACCGTTAAAGAACATGGCATGTTCAGGATGTCTGAGAGCAGAACATAGAGTGTGGGAAGAGACAGAAGGAAGTTAGTTTGGAAACAGAGTTTGAAGAGCCCTGCATGCTGTGTCAAGGAGGGAACAATATTTTGTAGGTCAATAGGTCCTTTTTATGGCTTCAAAAATGAACTGAAGAGTTAGGTGATTTCAATAAAAATCCAGTTATCATGATTTTCTTAAGAAAGAACAACACTGAGCCTCTATTCCTATAAGGCAGCACTTGGCTGGAACAGGTTAGCTGCTGCTTTTTTTATATAGGGCTTCTGCTCTCCATATTTTTTCTTCCTATTGGTAGGCTTCTTTCATCTAAATGACCACCTGGCCTTCATAGGCATTTAAATGTCTGGGCCCTGAACATGATGGGGACCATCAGAGGCTTACAGGAAAAAAATAATCAGAGAAATCCACTTAAAATTTTTATCATGATTTGGATACTGCTTTGGGCTCTGTAAGATAGAAATATGGATCTGGGAGCAAAGAAAAGATGGTTGGGGTGGGTTTGCTAGGGACAGAATGGGGAGAGAGGGAGAGGGGAGGGCGAGGGAGAGAGAGACAGAGGGAGACAGATAGTGAGATACTGAGAAGTTATTTAGGAATTTTAGGTGAGAAATAGAGAAAAACTGAGTATCCTCTGTATTTTTGTGAATGCTACAGCACTAGACGTATTGCCTTGCATATATATTGGGTACTCAGTAAATGCTTTTTGAATTAACATACATTAACATATTGATAAACATTTAGTCATTGTGTGGACTTTTTCATACCATCTTTGGGCCCTAGTTTGTCACTTAATAAATACAAGTAAGAAAATAGAATTCAGTGACAGCTCCAAGTGGAGACTGATTATTAGAGGATTTGTTTAAATTGTTTACAGTGTTTCACGTGGCACAGAAGGATGATATGTTACAGAAATTCCAGTTTCTAGTTCTATGCTGGTTTTGGACAATTATTTCCTTTAAAATCAATTGTATTGAATATGTGAGGATTAATAAATCCATTCACTTTATATTAATGCTTTTGTTTTAGAAAATATTTAGAAAATAAACATTTTAGAAAATGTTTATAAAATATAGGTAACGTAGAAATCATTATTCAAAGAATGCTTATGTATGGATCACAGAATTACAAAATGGAACATTATGCCTTTGAAATCTTTTGTGTTCCTTTTTCTGAATCTATTCCATTCCCATTAACTCAAGAAAATCACTAGTCTAAATTTTTGTTTATCATTGCTTACCTTTGTATTTTTAGTTATGTTTCTAATGTTAAACCATTTATTGCTTGGTTTTGCCCATTAATTTTAACTTAAAAAAAAAAGATTTTATTTCTTTATTTAGAGAGAGAGTGCATGGATGCAAGCGGTGGGAGAAGCAGAGGGAGAGGGAGAATCTCAAGCAGATTCCTACTGAGTGCAGAGCCTTACACAGGGCTCGATCTCATGACCCTGAGATCACGACCTGAGCCAAAATCAAGAGTCAGATTCTTAACTGACTGAGCTACCCAGATGCCCCTTTAACTTTCAAAAATAGAACAATATTGTATGTATTCAGTGATTTGCTTTTTCACTCAGTGTTAGGTTTCAGAGGTTTAGACATTGATGCAGGTAAATGTAATTAATTGACTTTTCAGTGCTCTCCAGCATTCCATTTATGATCACACCCTGATTTATTATATTTTTATTTGGTATTATGAACTGTGTTATTATGAACACTTTCCTGGGATGTATATATGAGTGTTTCTTTAGAGTTTAAACCTAGAAATGGAATTTCTGCATCAAAAGAAATGTGTGCATTCAGATTTGTTAGATTAGGTCAAACCATTTTCCAAAGTAGTTTACCAGTTCATGCAATGACCAACAGTGTATACATGTATAAAATATTTTTTTGCATAACGTGCTTGACAACAGTTGGTGTTGTCAGACAGAAGTTTTTTGTTTTTATTTTTGTTTTTGTTTTTCACCATCTAGTGGGTATGTAATGCTTACCTTATTGTAGTTTTAATTTACATTTCCCTGAAAAATAATGCTAGATACTACTTTTTCATTTATTTGGATTTCCTTTTGTGTGAAGTGTCTGTTTAATTCTTTGCTCAACTTCTGTGGTTTCTTATTTATTAGCTGTTCTTTAGAAATTTTGCATCCTAATCCTTTATTACATGTGTTGAAAACATTTTCTCTTTTTTTTCTGGATGGTGTCATTTTTTTTTTAACAAACCGCTTAATCTGAAGGTGTTTCAATTTTCAATCCCGTTTTGTATGGATTGAACTTTTTGTATGGGGTTCTTATGGTGCTTATAAAATAGTGTTCTGTGTTATCTTATAAAGGTTTTATAGTTTTGACTCTGTAGTTAGGACTGTATTGATTTTTTGTGAAGAGTATTGGGGTAAAACTCCAGTTTTATTTATTTTTTTCCATATGGATAACCAGTTGTCCCAACACTATTTGTTGTAAATTCCATATTTTTCCCATTGATCTGCAATATCACCTTTGTCATAAATCAAGCTTCCTTGAATGTGTGGGTATTTTTTCTGGGACATGTCATTTGAGCAAACTATTTTTTAGTCTCCAGCAATACTGCAGTCTTAATTTTAATAAATTAAAAATAATTCTTGATACTTGATAGGAGATACATTCCAACTTGTTATTCAGGGGAGTCTTAGCAAATCTTAGACCTTTGCTTTTCTACTTTTAATCAGTCTATCAAGCTATACTTAAAAAATTTTATTTAGAGAATGTTTAGGGTTTTATTGATAAATTTGGGGAGATTTGAAATTTATGATAGCAGATCTTCCAGCCTATTACATCTCTCTATTTGTTTAAATCTTCTTTAATATTCAATAAAGTTTATAAACTATAAAATTTTTATAGATTTTTGTTAGATTTATTTCTCAGACTTCATATATTTTTATAAAGCATTAAATAACATTTTAAAATATTGTACATTTTGAATTTGTGGCTGAGGTATTAAAAAGTGTATTTGATTTTTGTATGTTATTTTGTATCTTACAAGCTTGGTAAACTTGACTTCTAATCAATTCTAATAATATATATATTGATCTCTTTGGTTTTGCAGCTAGGCAGGTATATTGATGATTAATTAAAATTTTATTTGTTTCATTTCTTTTGGCTTTTTTTTTCTTGCCTTACTATGCTGGATATGACAACTAGTACAATCATGAATAGAAGGGAAGATAGTAGGCATTGTTCTTTTGTTCCTGATGCTGTAGGGAAAGTTTTCATTATTCTACTACTAAGGGTCATTTTACTATTTTTCCCCCCAAATACCTTTATCTAGTCAAGGAAGTTCCTTTCTATTTCTTGTGTGCTATTAGGTTTTTTTTTCTTTAATCATGTATAATTCCTGAATTATTAAATGTTTCTAGACCAATAGATACTAGCATATGATTTTTCCATATAGTCAATTATCAATTATTTCCATAGTCAATTATCAACCTATAGTTCACTCTGTGGAAAACAATTTGACTTTTTAATTCTCAGAAGATTTTTCTCTTTATCTTGTGGTTTCACTGTGGTGAATTTAGGTGAGGATTTGTTTTGTTTTTTTCCTAACTTAGAAATTTGGAGTGCCTTTTGAATATGTGGATTTATGTCTTTCATTTTTATCAGATACTTTTCAGAAATTTCCTTTCTAATACTGCCTATAAACTTAGTTTATCTTTCTTCTGTATGTGTTTCTGTAAATTCAAATATTAGCCTGAGTTTTTCAGAGCACTCCAGTTGTGTGAATTAAGACTGCAAAACCATGTAAAAACTGTTTTTTTTTTTTTTTTTTTACTTAAGTTTTTAACTTTGCCTTTACTATGAAGATTGGACTTTTTGAATGTCACAGATTTTAGGGTTTTTTCTCTTAATACTCCTCATCTATTTACTAATGTATCCCTGATATGTATTTTTTTATGTATCCCATCCCTGATCTATTATTTTTTTAAAGATTTTATTTATTTATTTGACAGAGTGATAGAGAGAAAGCACAAGTAGGCAGAGCAGCAGGCAGAGGTAGAGGGACAAGCAGGCTGTCTGTTGAGCAGGGACCCCAATGTGAGACTCGATTCCAGGACCCTTGGATCATGACCTGAGCCAAAGGCAGACACTTAACTGACTGAGCCACCCAGCCCCCCCCCCCATCTCAATCTATTATCAGTTCTATCTGGTAAAATTTAAATCACAATTGTTTTTTATTTCCATAAATTCTCTTTGGTTATTTTTTGAATCTGCTTGGTCAATTTCTTTTAATTAGTTATCAATTTTTCTATTCATATTTAAATATTCATTTAAAATATATAAGTTCATTTAATATTTTATATTCATAAATCCATTCCTGCTGTTTTTATACTTGTTTTTTCTTTTGATTTCTTGGGGCATTTGGGGCATTTGGTGAGTTATGTAATTTTGAGCAATGACCTTATGTTTCTTGCAGTCTCAACCTTGGGAAATATTTCAGTCCTGAATGAAGATAGGTGCTCAAGAGAGAATTTTTATTTGCCTCTGTAAATATCTGTGTCTATTAACTAGTTGGGGACCAATGTAAATTCAGTTTTTTGGCTTGCAATCTTCAGAGTACCCACATGTATGAATTCGGGCTATAAACCCATGTGAAAACTAGCTTTTGCTTATGAAATCTCAGGGAATATCTTTAACTTTACTTGTGTTATGAAGGCAGGAACCTCAAGGTCATAGCTATTTAATAATTTTCTGTTAGACTCCTTACCTTGGCCAGAATTACATCCATGCCCCTTGTCTCTTGAGCCCTTGAGGGCCATGAAAAGGAAATTTTAATTCTATCTTGTTTAGTAAATCTCTCAAGGTGAAAACTACACTTGATCTTAGCCAAAAGGCCGAGAAGTGATCTCAAGGTGAAAACTGACTTCAGAAATCCTCTTAACACCATTCTTCACTTTTACTTATATTTTAGTCTGAATATTCCTTGTTTTCTTTTGAATAAATCAAGGCACTTAAGAAGATATCTTATTAACATTTTCAG
Source organism: Mustela putorius furo (assembly GCF_011764305.1). Taxonomy (NCBI): domain Eukaryota; kingdom Metazoa; phylum Chordata; class Mammalia; order Carnivora; family Mustelidae; genus Mustela; species Mustela putorius. The sequence goes on from NW_025422471.1 coordinate 13,682,570, forward strand.
AAGTTTCTTCAGTAGAGAGGTGTGTGTACCACATTGCTAGAAATGAAGGTCTGACTATGTTTTGACTAAAGGAGAAAGAGAAAGTTACCACTGGTGTTAGTAATTTTCTCATGCTGGGAATGGTCTCAGCACAGGCAAGCCAAATAGGACAGTGATTCCTGACTGTGAAGAGTAGTTTAGGATACTCCTTTGGAAGACATTGGTCTCAGGATAGGCGAGAGGAGTTTTATTGTGCACATTTGAAGGACAGAAGGACAGAGTCAGTGTGTGCATCCCAGATAGAGCTGCTGGATTAAATTCCAGACATCTAGCTAATCTGAATTTCGGATATATAGTGAATTTTTAAAAAAGATTTTATTTATTTATTTGATGGACAGAGATGACAAGTAGGCAGAGAGGCAGGCAGAGGCTGGGGGGCGGTGGTAGGAAGAGAAGCAGGCACCCCACTGAGCAGAGAGCCTGATGTGGGGCTCGATCCCAGGACCCCAAGTTCATGACCTGAGCTGAAGGCAGGGGTTTGACCCACTGAACCACCCAGGCACCCCTATAGTGAATATTTTTAAGTATATGTCCCAATTATTCCCTTTCATTCAGCCATCTCTCATCCCAGTTATCTAAGGTGGTATGGATATCATGGAGTGTATTATTTATAAGCACTATATTTTGGCTAAATGAAAGCCTTAGAGAAGTAAACTTTACATTTTAGTGTGCAAAATAAATCACCAGGAGTATCTTGTCAAACTGTAAATTCTTATTTAGTTGGTCTATGGCTAGGTAATGAGCTTTTGCCTGCCTTTCTTTTTTTCCCTTCCTTCCTTCCATTTATCTTTTTTCTTTTAGTTTCTGCATTTCTAACATGAATGGGTGCTGCTCTAAATGTAAACATGAAATCTCTTCTTCATATAAGAGAAATTTCAAAAAATAATCTTTTCTCAATAGACAAGAACCTTCTGCTGCTCCCTCCTAGAACCTTCAAGGCAGACATATTTTTCTCAGCTTTTGAACTGAGAAGCATGCTTGTAAATATCTCTGATAAAATGTGGCTGTGGTTCAGTAGGCTCAATTCTTGTAGGTAGCCCTTCCTGAAGCATATTCTCAAAATACTACCTCATCATTAAAATGCTGAAATACTAAAACTCACTCCTGCTCCCTTATCCACCCATATAGATATATGTAGTTCAGCATGCTTCATGGATAAACAAATACATATCAGTGTACCATATATGTTATTCTCTAAAACCCCAAGGAGAGGAATCATTTTGAATAAACACATTTCCAAAACAGGTAACAGCTTATTCCTTCATGTTTCCTGTATTTGAGGTAGAATGGGAACTAATGTTAGGAAACACATTAGCTTCCATTATACCAACTGTATTGAGGGGAGTTTTATACCTGAATTTTTGCACGAGTTGTATATAGATCTAAATGAGTAAACAGTAGAGTAACAGAGATAGAATGATAGAGACATGCTAGAATAATTTCTATATGCTTACCTCCCTTTCTTCTCTAAACTCTGGTAAGTTCCATACTACATTTACAAAAACAGATGGGATGTAAGTAAAATCATTGTCTAGGGTTAGATTTTCCAATATTTTGTTAGAGATAGAAATGTTTTCTTCTTCCTCTGAAATGCCTGTTCTTAATTTTTCTGTAAGATAAGTGCATCATTCAAATTCATGAGTTTAGAATATTCAAATGGTACAATATAACATGAGTAATGAGTGTGAGCTCTGTATCACCTTATCATCCTGGATGTTTTTATCTATATGTGAATTTTTAAGAATTTTTAAAACTGCTTCTATTCCCATGGTATTTCGGTAGTGGTCATTGTTTGCTGTTATTCTGAAATTTTGTTTCATTTATTCTTTTTCCTAAAATTGCCATGAAAATAAATATAGATCATGATATGTTTAAAGAGCAATAATTAAGAAGAATTTATTCTTTTCTCCCAATTCATCAAATGTCGATGCTTTTGCATGTGAATGGTTATATCTCATTAATGGCTTCTGTGGTGTAACTCTGTAATTAATATTTATATATTAGCTACAGTATCTGTTCTTATGGAAGAAAGAATTATATAGTATAAAATTGAATGTTTTAAAGCATTCAAGTAAACCAAAAATATTTCCTCAAAAATGTGTTGAAAGGATGTAACAATCCAGCATGTGATTTTAATTAATGTCCAAGTAACTAAAAATGTATTTAGTTCATAAAGAAAACATATTGACATCTAATTATGGATCATAGAATTTGGTGCAGTGAAACCGTAGTGCATCTGTTCAGTGAAAACATAATCATGGAGAATACTAAATGGCACAATATATAATGAAAAATTGAAATAATGCACAAATAAGACCATTAAAAAATCACAGTGTGAAACTAAATAGAGTTGGAATTTAGCAAGAGAGGTCTGGTAGTTCTAGATTTACTGATAACAGAGATTGTCAAATTCATACAAAATTTACTATGCTAATTTTAATGGTTGTGCAGCAGAATCATCTCTCTTTTCTCCTTTAATGGAATTTAAATTTTTAAAGTAGAAGAAAGTTAGTGCAATTAGCCCACTTTCATATTTTCAGACTATATATAAATTGAACTAAGGGTTATCTTTTTGATAAATTATTTTTCCTCTATTAATGATGGCAAAGACTAACAAATGCCAAGAGTGTTGACTTTATTTTTTACAATACTGTTGGCTCAACCCCTTTACCTCTATTTCTACTGATTTAGTACAGGCCGTAACTTCTTCTCATATGGAATTTCAGTAGCTTCTCAGTGGCTTCCTAACTGGATCACTAGGTTCACGGTGGACCTCATACCTCCCAGTCTCTCCCCACTGACCCCCAGTCTATTCAGTACTTACAGCAGTGGTTCTGAAATTTGAGCTTGAATCTGAATCACCTGGAGGACTTGTTAGAACACATAACAGCATCCTTAGAGGTTCTAGTTCAGTTGGCCTATGAAGAGGCCCTGGAATTTGCATTTTGAATGATTCCCAGGTGATGCTGATATTATGGGTCCATGGACCATATTTTTGAAATGACACCTGGGCATCTTGCTAATTGCTTTAAAGCTTCTTGCCTCAGCTCTCCTGTTTTCATAGTCTCTTATTGGCTTCTTGTGGTCCTTCAAATCTGGCTCAAATTTAGCAAGGTATTTAGGGATTTCTACCATGTGGCCCCCAATCTATCTTTTCTGCTCATCTCCAAGTTGTCTTTCCCTGGGTACTTGATGCTTTAACACACAGAATAACTCACTGTTAAAGAACATGCCCAAGGGACGCCTGGGTGGCTTAGTGGGTTAAGCAACTGCCTTCAGCTCAGGTCATGATCCCAGAGTCCTGGGATGGAGTCCCACATTGGGCTCCTTGCTCAGCAGGAAGCCTGCCTCTCTCTCCGACTCTGCCTGCCTCTCTGCCTGCTTGTGTGCTATCTCTCTCTCTCTTTCTGACAAATAAATAAATAAAATCTTTTTTAAAAATTTTTAAAAAAAGAATATGCCCAAATATTTTTATAACTTCTTGTTCTGTTATGCTATTCCAGTCTGTCTGGAAAACTCTTAGCTCTTCACCTCCATATTTTAGTCATTCAGTTCTCAGCACAACTGCCCTCTCTCTCTCTTTTTTTAAAAGTATTTAAAAAATGTATATAATGATCATGAAAATAGATATGATAAAGGTAATCCCAGTAATAAGATCATCTAAAATCTAGTGAACTTCTAATATGTAGCTAGGCAGGTGTCTAGCTTCACACATTATTTCATTCCACCTCCTCATTATTTCCATGAGATTATTTTCATTCCCATTTTATAGGTGAGAAAACTGAGGCACCAAGAAGTTAAGTAATTGTCCATAGTCACATAGCTTATAAGTAGAGTAACTGGGATGTGATCCCAAGAGGTAAATCTCAAGACCTCAGACTTCTAAATGCTTATACAATGAAACTTTTTATATTGTAAAAATGTAGACACTTAAAATTGGGCACCAAAAGGACAGATATTTTTGCAAATTTTATCTTGTATAAAAATTGTCAGTATAGAAAACTGACTAAACGATGATCATTAACTCAAATTCGGTACCAGAGTGGCCTTGAACATTCCTCCAGTTGCAGTTCTTTAAAATTCTCCAGTCATTTCCCTTACCCAGTCATTTATTTGCATGATAGAATTACAAGGAATGCAATGTAACCTGTTCTTATTTTCACAATATCATGGTAAAGTATGTTTCTCTGAGGGTGGGCTTGGGACCACCTGCATCAGTACCACCTGGGGTGCTTGGGGAAAGTGCAGAGTCTCAGATTAACCAAGATCGAAGAAATCAGAGTATCTGGAAGAAGCTCCTGAGAATGCCTTTTCCCTAAGCACCCTGGTGGTTCTTAGGTACACTCAAGTTTCAGAAGTACAGTTCTCTCTGGATATCAGATCAGTCAATGTGATTTATCAACACTCATTTAGTGTGTGTGTTGTGGGGGTTTGGGGAGGTTGATTCTAGTTACTGACAGCTCTGAGTTAGGTTGCATATAGGGTACCTGTGAAGGCACACAAGAAGATTTGTTTGGATTACCAAGGCTTCTTTAAAAACGGTTGTAACTATTTAATGACTTAGTATGCATTATTTAAATCAAGTAACTGAGTCATTTTCCCTTTAACCCATATAAGGCTCAGCTATTCTAGTATTTCTTAATCTTAGATAATTTTCCACAACTTTCTAAAGAAAAAAAAAAGAACAAAACAAAAAACACCTTTTGACTTTAGAGTTGACTCAATTATATCCAATATAAAGTTTCTTAAATATTGTATAAGCATAAAGCAAAGTACGCATTTTATATAGTTATAAGATGTACTATAAATTAATGTATAAATGTATAAATTAAGTCCAAACAAAACCATAAAGATATATTATTCAAGTTACAAATATTAAAAATGAAGATTTTTTTTAAATTGAAGCTCTTAGGTCTTCTGTTATATTTTAAAGTAATGAATATGTTTTTTTACCATGTCACTCTTTGTCAATGTAATTTTTTTTTACTTTTGCATACAAGGTACTATAATTTATCATCGCTTTAATTGTTTCTCTTTTTTAAATGAATTTTTAACCTTACCAACTACTCTTTTACTTTCATGGGCCAATCAATTTAAGAATATGTACATAATGTAAAATACAATCATAAACGTGATAACTAAATGAAACATTCTCCAGGGCATATTTGTTTTTGTATGCACTGATAATGAACTATTGCAAGATGATCTGCAGTCAGACTAGGCTGTGTTGTCTGTTGGGCAGGTTTTTTCTGGTCAGTATGTTTTCACAACCACAAGCTTTTTTTTTCCCCCCAAATATTATTTATTTATTTGAGAGAAAGAGAGAGAGAGCACAAGTTGGGAGGGGCAAAGGGAGAGGGAGAGGGAGAAGCAAGCTCCCCATAGAGCAAGAGAACTTGATGTGGGGCTCTATCCCAGGACCCCGGGATCATTACCTGAGCTGAAGGCAGATGCTTAACCAACTAACTGAGCCACCCAAGCACCCCCAAGTTCATGCTTTTTGATGACAACTATTGTGCAAACTTCACTCAGATTTGGCTTTCAGTTCCATAGAATGTGATCCAATGTAAACAAGGTACCTGGTTATAAGGCAGTCATTTAGATTGGATGGACTATACCAATATCAGTATCCTAAAATTCTTTTAAAAAAGAAAACACAACATTAAAAGCATTGAAAACAACAAAATTTCCAGAGCTTCAAAACCAAAATGAGTAGACCCCTGTTCTTGGCATCCTTGAAAACCTGTAACTATTCTTTGGTGCATTGTTTTGGCTTGGAAGTATAGAGTGAATATGGAAATTAAAAGAACAGAAGAGAAATTTTGTATCATGAACATGAATTTCTGCAGATTGGTGGCTTGTTAGATACTCAAATAAAAGAGGATCTGAAGAAAGGAAGAAAATAGTATGGGGAAAGTTGCAAAAGTAATGGTAGCCATTGGCACTCTTGTTTCTTGTTTCTTTCTTTTTGTTCTGGTACTCTCAGATCACTCAGGCAAGTCTATGTCATGTAAAAGGTGACTTCTGATACAAGTAAATTAAATACAAAAGCTTGATGTGTTTAGGTTGCGTTTTTGGTCTTCCATCTGCAGCATGTAGTTGACAGTCCTGCGTTAGGCAGACTTTGCTCTGGATTTCTAATTGTTCAAGACCTTTTGGTCTTTATTCACTGTGTCAGATGATACCACTCAGAAGAACAGAGGAATAAAGTCCACTTTCCTGACTTCTTAAGCATCTATTGCTGATACAAATCTAAATTAGTTCTAAAGATCTCCATATTGAGAGAAGTTGCTATTTTCTTCCAGAAACTTATTCCATTGTATAACACCTCACATTTCTGTGTAGGCATCCTTGTCCATATCTAATCCAAACCCTCTGTACTGCATTTTATTCTTTCTCCCTTTGTCTGTCTGTAGCATGAGAAGAACAGATGGCCATCTTTTGTCAGTACTTAAAAACTGTTTCTAAGAAACATTAATTCTGCACCAGGCCTCACTTATTAGACAAAGCTCCTTTTCAGAATAGCCAGGACAGTTTTTTAATTCATCAGGTATGTCTTGAAGCCCAATTCCCCTTTTCCTCACTTTAAGTCTCTCAATAGCTTCAGGCTTTTATTTTTAGTTTATTTTACTTTTTTACCTTTTTCATCCCTATCTTCAGATATATAATCATTAAAATTATTTACATTGAGGTGTAAATGACTGCTAAAGCTTAAAATATAGGCCATTGGGGGTGGGTATCTTAATTTTAACAAAGAGCATTTTTTCTTAGACTGAAATTTTAATTGCAGGGTTAGAATATCTATGGATTGGATAAGGGAGGGTGGAAGGAGTGTGGAAGATAGCTCTCAGCAATGCTGTGATCTTTCTGTGTAGGCAATTGGTAAAATGCTCCCTGTGTGAGTAACGTCTCTCTTCATTCATGCTTCATTAAAAAAAATACTCATTGGGCAGTTAGTGTCTGGGGCACTGGGGATCCAGCAGTGAATTAGACAAAATCTTATAGAACTTGTTCTTTTGGGAGTAGAAACAATAAACAATGGCGTCTGGGTGGCTCAGTTGGTTGAGATTCTAACTGTTGGTTTCAGCTCAGGTAATGATCTTGGGGTCATGGGATGGAGCCATGTGTCAGGGTCCTCACTCAATGGGGAATCTGCTTGAGATTCCCTCTGCCCCGACCCTTCCACATGCACGTGCTTTCTCTCTATCTCATATCAAATCAATCAATCAATCAATCTTAAAAAATGAACAGACCAACAAAAACAAGAAAATGCCTGGTGTGAGAAATTTTAGGCAGAAAATTAAAATAGGGTAAAGTGAATAGTGAATGGCTAGCTACTTCAGATCCCGGAGTCCGAAAAGGCATTTCACGGCGGAGGTGACATCTAAATTGAGATCTGACTATAAGACAGGGCCAGCCCTAAGCAAAGGTACTGTAGAGAGAGGTAAGAACAAGTGCAAGGATTCTTGGAGATAAACTTAGTGTGTGAAGATAAACTTAGTGTGTGAATGTCTGGCTCTCATTAAAAAAGAGGGAGTCTAGAGGATGAACTTGGGGAGAGATGGAGGGATCAGGTCATGTGGAGCTTTGACATGCCACTAAAGATATTTAAGATTTTATTCTAAGCAGCGTGGGAAACCTCTGGAGCCAGATCTGATTTACATTTTTAAATATTACCAAGTCTGCTGTGTGTTATAGGAGGAATGGAAACAAGAATACCAGTTAGCATATTGAGTAATCTGGGTGAGAGAAAATGATGACTCAGGACAGGAGGGTAGAGGTCGAAGCTTGGAGAAAAATTTAAAGAGGTTGTCAGGGCTTATTATTATTGGGTTGAATGTAGAGTGGGGGTAAAAGAGGAAGTCAAGAATAATGCCTAGGGGCGCCTGGGTGGCTCAGTGGGTTAAAGTCTCTGCCTTTGGCCCAGGTCATGATCCCAGGGTCCCGGGATTGAGCCCCACATTGGGCTCTCTGCTCAGCAGGGAGCCTGCTTCCTCCTCTCTCTGCCTGCCTATCTGCCTACTTGTAATCTCTGTCTGTCAAATAAATAAATAAAATATTTAAAAAAAAAAAAAGAAAAAGAAGAAGAATGCCTAGGCTTAAAGCTTGACTAATTGAGTGGTGATGGCTTCTTTATTATTATGAGGAAAACTTAGGGAGAAATAGGTCTAGAGGTGAAATCACGATTTCATGGTATAACTTGCAATAGTAGTTAGGGTCACAGACTCTAGGTTAGGTATACCTGAATCTAATTCTTTGCTTGGGTGTTTTGAACTCAGTGGTCTTGAGCATAAATGGAGATCAATATAAGAGCAGAATTATGAAAATGAAAAAAAAAACTTCATAGAGAATACTTAGGTACATCATCATTATTACTAAATTTGAGGTTAGAATTTGTAATCTATTTTTTCCATTTTCTAAATTTTAATATTCTTTGCTAATATTTTATGCCATGTCTCTAAGATATCTGCCCAAATTTTAGAGTTTAAAAATTTAAACAGTAGTGTTATTGTTTGATCAGTTATTTAACTAACAAGTTTACATTCTTTTAAATATACCACAGTGTTGTTTTAACCATAGTAATGTGTTGCTTTCTCATAGTCAGTTGTCTCTAAGACTCATATCATTGATCAGTACAAACTTTGGTCATTTTCATACTTTTCATTATCCTGTGTGGTTTTCTTTATAAAGACAATAAACCAGCAATTATCCACTTTATTCATATACTTTTAACCTTTTGCTTGAAAACATCATAATATATTCTAGCCTTCAACAAACACTACACTCTTCTCTATTTGTTGTCTTTATCAAACAGAATTCGTTAGTATCTCTTGCATTTTTCCAAGTTTTTGATTTTTTCCAACTTCCAATGGAAGTCTGACTTCTGGACTTAAAAATCATTTCTTTGAAGAGAGTATAGTAGGAGAGATTAAATTAAGTAGGTTTTTTTTTTTTTTCAGTTTTGAGGAAGTTAAATTTATATTTCTTTTTCTTAGGCTGTGTTTTATGGGAAGAACCATAGCTTACAGTGGAGAGGAAAAGGGCTTGGAATAATACTAAGGTCATTTTTATTTATTTATTTTTAATTTTTAATTTTTTAAAATTTTATTTATTTGACAGAGAGATCACAAGTAGGCAGAGAAGCAGGCAAAGAGAGGAGGAAGCAGGTTCCCTGCTGAGCAGAGAGCCCGATGTGGGGCTTGATCCCAGGACCCTGAGATCATGACCTGAGCTGAAAGCAGAGGCTTAACCCACTGAGCCACCCAGTTGCCCCCTAAGGTCATTTTTAAATCATCACTTGTACAAAATCTTTATATAGAAGAAATCTGTTTAAATTTTGAACATCTAAAATTGGCGAATGCTATTGATTGGTCTATGCTATTAGTTACCTTGGACTTTTTAGAAAGATAAAGAAGAGAGGATAATTTTCACTGATCAGGGGAATGCAAGCCTTTGAGGAAATTTAGATGGTGATTAGTACTTTGTGTATCAAAGTTTTCACTTTTTTACATTGATTAATGAAAATGCTGATGAGAGAAGAATCAAGATAGAAAGATAAATTGTACATGCTTCTTCCTATCAAAAAATAATGCTCTTAAACATGGCTCATTAATTTCTAGCCTGGGGGTAGTATTGATGATGTAATACTCCTCTGAGAGTAACCTCTATGTTTAACACATTTAACTCATTCATGTTTAACTCATTCAATATGATCAATTTATCAATATTAATAAGACCATCAGAGAGTCTCTTATAGAAATATGCATACTTTGTTCCTATGCATATGCCTCTTTGCTAGGCAGAAATGATTTCGGTGGGCTAACTCAAGAAATCCTAAATGAAGGTACAAATTGAAGATTTCTAAAATAAGTAAGTGGTACTCGTGGTTGAAAGCATTATAGGGTCCAAAATTCTGAGTAAAGAAATCATTTTATATTTACTTCAGAGAGACACTATTTATCTCTGTTGGCCAACATACTTTGAAACAACTATTTGGTTTTAATGGATATATATCTTGCCACTCTGCCATCAGTAATTTGAACAGCTTGAAATACTGTATGTCATCTTACATTGCTTTCTCTTTGAAGCAAACACAATCACTGGATTGTTTTCCATTGATTTAAAAACATTGACTTGCTGAAGTATGAGCCTGTGTGCAGTCATAATTCTTGTCTTTTTTCCCTCGGCAAAGCCTGTGATAATTCTTTGAGTTTCAAGCAGGTGTCATGCATCAGATCCAAGTGCTTAATAAATGCACCAGAAGTATATTTTCCTTAAGGCCTTGTGTTTATCCCATTTCCATTTATCTTGTGAAATATCTTCAAATGCTTTTTTAAAATCCTGGGAAAGAGCAGGTTAGCATTTCTACTTGGCAAGCAGCACTAGTAAGCGTAAGGCTCCCTTGTCTGTTTTGACCTTAACCAACGTTGGTGATTCCCAGTCTGTGTGCCAAGGGACTGTGAGGAGTGATGGAGTTGTTGGACAGAGCCCACCAATCCATATGCACACCAAACTTTTTTTTTTTAGTAATCTGAAAAATATTTCTAACATGAAAATGTACTGTGCTTTTTCCTAAATGCATATAAATACTGCTGTGATCAATAAAATACAAATACATGTTAAAGAGATTCCAATTTCAAGATGGCATTTTGTCGCTATATTTTCTCAATTAATGGGTGGTACTGGGTTACCTGTATTTTTGATATTATAAATGACAGTGCTTGATGCATTAAATTTTAGGATGACATTATTGGCCAGAGGTACCTTACTGATTCCAAATTGAAATGATTTTTTTTTTATCACATCCATGTTGTGAGCTGATAATCAGGAATTTTACATTCAGTTTGAATAACAGCACACTACTACATTAATGATGGTATAATTAACAACTCCTATAACTATTTTGTTGGGTGCAGAGAGTCACTTAGTTTTTATAGCAACCCAGTGAAGTAATCATTATTATTATTCCCTTTTTGTTAAGAGGAAACCAAGGCTCAGAGAACTCAAGGATATTGCCATAGGATACTCAATAAAGTAATAAGTCATGTGGGCTTTAAATCCTACCTTGGCCATCTGACTCTAAACTTGCTCTTTTGACTCTGTTGTACTACAGAGCAGTGTGACAGGTGAGACATGCATATCAAAGTTGTGCTTGATTCTAGAAGACATGTATTTATGGAATGGATAATACTGGACTTGCCTTAAATTTTTGTTGAATCTAAAAATTATGAGTTTTTAAGAACTTTTAATCTAGAAAATTTGTTTGTGAAACCCAGGACATCATGTTAATGCTGCTCAAACGAAGCAATTACAGCAACTACCTCTTACTGTTAAACCAGCAGCCACCTATTAAACATGTCCAATTTTTACCTACCATTTCAAATATCAAGAAGAAGGAGGAGAAAAAAACAAGCAATGATATGGAGATTTAATAACTTAAGTGCAGGGAAGAAAAGGAAGGAAGAGCTACATGTAGTTCATAGATTCTAGAAAGTGAAGGATTTGGGGCCTTATCACTAGAGTCCCTAAAAGGTTTCAACTCATTCTTTTAATTCCCAGTTGCTCTGGTGAACTAGGTGTTAGCTTCACCTAATGGTTCTCTTCTATATCCTTCTTCTCATTATTCTCCCTTCCACAGTGGAAAATCTTACTGTTTGTTTACAATCCAGAGTTTTAAAGAAGCTGAACTAAAATTGGCTGCTTCTGGGACATCCCTGCCAATGGATAGGTTCCAAATTGGCTCTGCCATGAAGAGGCAGCTATGCCCACATAAGGATATTTTGGCTTAGTACTTCTGTCGTCTTGTTGCCAGGCAGACAATCATCCAGGAGTGGGAAAATACAGCTGGGGCAAATGTTTATAGCTAGGATGGTCAGCTGGTTGGAGCACTAGTCTGAAGGAAAGGCTATCTGATGTCATGTCTGACTCCTCATGAGAAGCACTTAATGTTGAACTTAGCTTCTAACCCGATCAGATGGACACAGACCACAGTGCATATACCTTCTATCTGCCAAGGCATATTCTTAAATCATTCAGTTTATTTCTTCCACTCTTGACTGTAAAGGAGATAACAACTTTCTTTTCTGATATGAGAACAGGCAGATAACTCTGTAGCTTTTCTGGTGGTGTAGTCAAGTTTAGGAGAAAGAACAATTCTCTCAGCTCTGGGAAAAAAGCTTCCCTTTAAATGTTTCTCGTGGGCTAATATGTTACCTGGAGATGGGAAAACAAGGGTGTGTGTATAAAAATCACATGTAGAAAGCATATGTGTAAAACATAGATGTATATACAGTATTTATGTAAAGATGTCTTTATCTAGACATTCCAGCATAGCTCCGAGTTAAGCCACAACTTTTATAATGGGAAAGCAAATCAGATTTGACTGCATTGGCTGTTTAACTGAAGGAGCCACACAGATGGGAAAGAAGCACAGACAAATTGCTTTTGGCTCTGTTTTCTTTTATAACAACATCAGATATATTTAGTTTCTTTTTCTTTATGCGTTGTGCATGTTTCTGCCTCATATAGAAAGTCATTGCACATTGTCTTCATCAGTTTTGCCACTCTCTACTAACAGGCCCATTTAGCATTTCATTTACCTTTAAAATTTTTGAGATCCGAAGATATCATAGGAAAGTCCATTTTCAGACGTCGATGATGGGCAGCGAGAAGTACTTAAATATCATGGAAGTGATTCTTATTAGGAGAAAGGAGAATCTTATATTTTGACCACATGGTGGAGAAATATTTCTGTTTAGCACAAAGTGTATTTCCAAGCTGGATGGACCTATACACACACCTTAGTTCCAATAATTTGAATAATTTTTTTGACAGACCCTGTATTAACATCATGAACTGTGAGGTTCACTAAAAACATTTGATTAGTTCATGTGAACTTCTCATAAGGTGGTCACTTTGTTCTCCCCCTTTTGAACTCTCCCATCTGTAAATGGCAATATTTTCATATCCAGGCCCCTTGTGATACACTGTCAGGTTGAAATAAGAGGACTATGGTACAGGTTCCATCAGTTATCCTAGTAGGCTCTCCAGTAATTGTTATCCTCTAAAACTAGTCCATGAGCCAGAAATTAAAAACATACGGCTCAAACAATGTGGCAACTTCTTAAAAAGTTAATCGTGGAGTTACCATATGATCGAGCAATTTCACTCTGAATTATCTACCCCAAACTTGTGTTCCTTTAAAGACTTGTCAACCAATATTTATAGCAGCATTATGCATAATAGTCCCGAAGTGGAAACAATCCAAACGTCCAACTGGTAAATGAATAAAGAAAATGTGGTATATCCATACAATGAAATACAATTCAGAAATAAAAAGTGACAAACTACTGCTGATACATGAAATGACAGAGGAACCGCAAACACATTTTGCTAAGTGACAGAAACCAGACATAAAGACTACATATTGTGTGATTAAATTTATATGACATTTCTAGAAAAAGAAAATCTATGAAGGAAAGACGCAGATTACTAGTTGACTAGAGCTGGAGATAGGAGTGGCGACTAACTCATTTCCCATACTTTGCAGTAGTACATGAGGCAACTTTTTGAAGTGATGAAAAGTTTTAAAGTGGTTGGTGGTTATGGTTGCACAATTTTATGTATTTATTAAAAATCATTGAACTGGGGATGCCTGAGTGGCTCAGTGGGTTGAGCCACTGCCTTCGGCTCAGATCATGATCCTAGGGTCCTGGGAATGAGTCCCACATTGGGCTCGTTGCTCAGTGGGGAGCCTGCTTCTCTCTCTGCCTCTGCCTGCTACTCTGCCTGCTTGGGCATGCTCTTTCTCTCTGACAAATAAATAAATAAAATATTTTTTAAAAAATCATTGAACTGAGACTTAACATTGAATTTTATGGAATGCAGACCAGCCTGAATAAGGCTATGATTCTGAAAGTCTATCAGTTTCTATAGCTCTGTATCCACATTATTCCAATTTTGCATGCTATGTATTTCGGGGCAGTCAGTGTGTGTGTGTGTGACAGGTACTCTTCTGGCTGATGTATTCCAACTATGATGGAATCCTCTCTGTTTCATGAATATTTGCCAAATTCTACTCTGCTCCCAGAAATTCTTCTGCACATGCTTTCCCTGGAGTGTTCTTTCCTGATACACTTGTCAAGCCTGGCTCCTGTTCTCACAGGTTGTTGCTCATGTTACCTCCTCAGAGAGGGTTTCCCTGGCTTTATAAAGGAGATTCCTGGACCCAATAATATTTTTGGTCCCTTGTGAACTCTTTTCAAAGCATTTAACCCAACTTTGAGTTAGTTTCAATTTCATATGCATGCGTGTTTACATGTATATATTAGTCTCTTCCCTAATAAAATATAAGGCCTGTAAGTGGAATTATATCCCAGCACATGCTACAGTGGGGGTGTTTAAAATTTTGTGAAGAATTAACAAATCGATGACTAAGAGTACTCCCTGTATTAAACCATGAAACGTTAGAAATGTCCTAAATAATTTAGCTGGGTCTGTGTAGTTTTCTCCAACTATTTCCATAGTTGAGAATGCACTTATCTCATCTAGAAAATACTGGTATTCCTAGGAATATTCTGGAATTAACCTGGTATTTTGAGCACTTCTGAGCATGGGTTTAAGTCTTACCTGACAAAGGATTCCTGTATAAGTGAGGGATAGATACCCAGAACTTTCCCAGGTCTGTTTCCTAAAATCTTACATGATTCTGGGAGACACAGAGTCTCCAGATTTATTCAGTGCTCGGGAATTTACAGTTGCTAAATATTGTTTTTTGACACCTCATCAAACTCTTTTAAAAACCTATTTTTACAATTGAATTAGACCTCCCAGGGTGCAAACCATAATACAAAACTAATGTACAGTTAACTGTGGCCTAAATAATGAGGCTTCCCCAAAACCTAATCTTCCTCCCAGGAAGTAGCTTATACTTTGGAAAAATCTCACTCATTACATAATCTGACAAAATAATATAATACAGTTTTAATAGCTACAGTTAATACATTAAACATATGGTTTCTTCAATAATTACTAATTTTTACATTTCTCACTACTAATTACGGTATTAAATCGTTCACTCCTTAATTTGTTCTGTCATAAGTTTTTATTTATTCCAGGCTAAATGGTGATAGAGTTGAGACTTTTGCACTTCTCCCATTAGCTTAACATCACTGATATAAAGCTGCTGTGTGTTGTAATGGTTTATTATCATATTATTTTTGGTGACTTAATTTTCCTGTGACGATCGTCTCAATTTAGCCATTCCAGATGTGAAATAGTTTCTAAGGATATTTTAAAAACCTAAGAAGATTGTTGTTATTTGTAGTTTTATATCATTTTAATGCCATTTTGATAACGGCCTATTATAATTGCCAACTGCCTTCAGCTGCCTGTTTGCTGCAGGGTAACTTCGCTACTGTAGTACTGTGGGGGCAAACTAGGCAGTTGGCATATTTTCTGAAGCTGCCGCTATTGCCTATCTCCACAATTTTTTGGACCCCATTATTACATGGGTTAATATTTTGTTTGTTCCAGACTCCTCTAAAAATTCAGTGTCATATAGGGGTGGATTCCTACAGAGTGTGAGAGTTGAGTGGCAGGTTTATGAGCCAGTGTTATGAGTTTTGAGTCTTAGGAAGCTAAATATTTCAAATGTGCTCTGCACTCGGTCAAGTGGGGGCTGCTTTTCCTCCCATATATTTTGTACTACTGGGTTTTCAGGTAAGGTCATTCCTCTGTATTTTTCATTCCCTTGTACCTCCTGGAAGCAGGCCAACTGTCCGTTGATTGATAAATGGGTAAAGAAGTTGTGGTACAAACACACACACACACACACAATGGAATAGTATTCAGCCATAAAAAAGAATGAAATCTTGCCATTCATTGTCATTCTTATCAATGCGACTCTCTGTCATACCTCTTAGTAATTTTGATGTCCACAGAGATTCAGGCTTTCAGCTTCTCTTTTTAAAAGACTTATTTATTGGGGCGCCTGTGGGTTAAAGCCATTGCCTTTGGCTCAGGTCATTATCCCAGGGTCCTGGGATTGAGCCCCACATTGGGTTCTCTGCTCAGCAGGGAGCCTGCTTCCTCTTCTGTCTCTCTGCCTGCCTCTCTGCCTACTTGTGATCTCTGTCTGTCAAATCAATAAAAAATCTTTTTTAAAATTATTTATTTATTTATTTATTTATTTATTTATTTTGAGAGAGAGAAGACAAGTGTGAGTGGGGGGAGGAGCAGTGGAAGAGAATTTGCAAGCAGACTCCCTACTGAACACAAAGCCCAACTGGGGGCTAATTCCAGTGTTTGAGTTCTTAATCACGACAGTATACATATATTATCTCATCCGAGTCTTATAACCTCTAAAAATAAATCAGGAAGTAGAAGCTTGGAGAAACTAAATAAGTCTTTCAGGATCACACAGCTTACAGTGGTGGTGTTTAAACACTTTAAAACTCTGCCTACTTTGTGCCTAAACTTAAGTAGCTGAACTAGACTAAGGAAGAATTTATGCTTACTCATCTCATTTTAAGTTCATGATCATTTCAGTGGGAGCTTTAGCGCTGTCAGGCAGACTTATAGTTCCTTAGTCTGTCTTATTTTCCCCCATTATCTCTACCCTCTTCTCAAGCCTCATATCCTTTCTTATTCTAAATCTCTTCTGATAGTCTTGAGTAATATTACATTGAGATCATAGAAATGATTTGAAGAGATTGTTCCCATTGTCCTTCCACCACATCCACCACCGCATGTGTGGGGAGAGCCATATATTCGACATTCTCTGTTCTTAATGCAGACCAGCCAGCTGACTGTACTCCTATGCATATATAACTCTTTGTTATTCGCTAGATCCCAGTTCATTCAAGTAATTGACCCTTGTGTCTGTTATGTTATTAAGTTTTCCCTCTTCACTGGGGCACCTCCAGTGCTGTAACTTCTTCCATTAAAAGAAAATAATAATAATGAAAGATATCATTAGGCACATAGATCAATGGAATAGAATAGAGAGCCCAGAAATATATCCATATGAATATAGTCAACTGATCTTGGACAAAGGAACAAATGCAATACAATAAGTTTCAAAATAGTTTCAAAAATAGTCTTTTCAACAAATCATGCTGAAACAATTGGGCATCCATATACAAAAAATTAATTTAGACATAAGCTATACCCCTTTCACAGTAATTAGCTCAATATATCACAGATCTAAATGTAAAATGCAAAATTATCAAACTCTGAGAAAATGACAGGAAAAAATCAGATGCTCTTGGGTTTGGTAATAACTTCTTAGATGTAACATCAAAAATGAAATCCATGAGAGAAAGAATTAATAATCTGGACTTCATTAAAATTTAAAGCCTGGGTGGCTCAGTCAGTTAAGCATCTAACTCTTGATTTTGGCTCAGGTCATGACCTCAGGTTTGTGAGATCAAGCCCTGAGCTGGGCTCTGTGATGGGTAGAGACCCTGGTTAAGAGAATGAATGAAACAAGATGGGATTGGGAAGGAGACAATCCTCATAAGTGACTCTTAATCTCACAAAACAAACTGGGGGTTGTTGGGGGGGGGGGTTGGGAGAAGGGGGGTGGTGTTATGGACATTGGGGAGGGTATGTGCTTTGGTGAGTGCTGTGAAGTGTGTAAACCTGGCGATTCACAGACCTGTACCCCTGGGGATAAAAATATATGTTTATAAAAAATAAAAAAAATTTAAAAAAAAAGAGTCTCTCTCTCCCCCTCCACCTGTACCCTCACCACCACCCCCAAAATACATACATACATACATACACAAAAAGTGAAAGTTCTCTCCAAAGACAATGTCAAGAGCATAAGAAGCAGAGCCCCAGATTGAGAGAAAATATTTGCAAAAGATGCGTCTGGTGAAAGACTTACCCAAAGTATTTGAGGAACTCTTAAAACTCAATAATAAGCAATCAATATGATTTTTAAAAATGGACCAGAGACATTTTGTTAGTAGTTATGTCACCAAAGAAGATGTACAAATTGCAAATAGGGATGTAAAAAGATGCTCCATGTCTTATGTCAGCAGGGCATTGGAAATTAAAACGTAATGAGATATCAATACACACATATTAGAATGGCCAAAATCCAAACCACTGACAACACCAAATGCTGGTGAAGATGTAGTGCAACAGGAATTCTCAATCATTGCTGGCTGGAATGCAAAATAGTACAGTCACTTTGGTAGACAGTTTGGTGGTCTTTTACAAAACTAAATGTACTTTTACCTTACAATCCAGTAGTCCTGGTCCTTGGTATTTACCCAAAGGATCTGGGTAAACTTATATCCACACAAAAACCTACATGAGGATGTTTATAGTAGGTTCTACATTTGGAGAAAAGGCAAAAATGCAATAAATCATTACCAGATCAATAACCGTCATAGCATTTAATGAGTGCCCAGAATACTGAACATTGGAGGGAGGAGAAATCAGTTAAAATTATATGATGTAGACAGAGAAGATCTCAGAGAAACAACATTTCTTCTGGCTAATGGAAGGTGAACCCTGTTTCCCTGTTTTCTACACCCCTTTAGTAATAATAATGGACCTCACCTAAGGCAATATGCTAGCATTTATATACAATGATGATTATCTTTCATTTCTCTTCCAATGATAACCCCAGAACTCTTCCAGGTTGAGAACTTCATTGGTCTTACTTATGACTGAGTAGAACAAATTTGCACTGTGGTCAGTGAAAAAGAATGACAATAAAATTTATAACCCCAGATTCTTTATTCTTACCCAGGAGGTTCTCAGGTTCTCATATGACACATGTAAAAATGCTGTCCCTCTCTTTGAGGTACACTATCATTGAGGAGGCAGAGTTCTGTGCAAATGCTGTCCAGGTGGTTGTAGCTATTACTGCACAGATTTCGTGTCCACCCAAAAAAGTGTCTTGTAGTGAATGAGTGTGTATGACAGCTATATTTAAGTTATAGAAAAATTAGCCCCTCTTGAACTATAGTACCTTATTATTATTAATAAATTACTTGTAAAAAATGTCTTAAGTGACCAAGATAAATTACTAGGCTATAAAACCATGGTTTAAAAATTCCGTTGTATTTATTGGGTCCATTGACTTCCAGAAGATGTAAGGCTTTTTTTTTTTTAATTTTCATTTTTATGATTTCAGAATTTATGTTGATTTTTTAAAAAGTAACATGATGTATTGACAAGATCATAACATTTAGACTCAAAAGGCTTCAGTCTGGTTCTATGTTCCAAGATGTATCAGTTATATTGAACAACCCACTTAATAGTACTAAATATTGGTTTAATTATGTGCACCATAGGATTGTGTAAATTACAAAAATTCAATAGTCTTGAGTTGTTATTATTGTAATAGCAGAATCAAGGCACAGTAATTGTCTTTTTCTATTTTCCCTTTTTCTTTCATTTTCTTTCGCTCATAGAGATAGCTCCACAGTACTTTTATAGCTTTTCTTTTCTAGTTCATCATGAGCATCTCTGGTGAATAGGGATTTTTACAATTGGGTAGATAGCGTACAATGTATTGTCAGGGACTGCTGAATTACTTAGAGAATTTTTCAGTGTTGAGGTACCCATTAGTTTAGAATATTTTCTATTTTTAAAAACATCTGGGTGTGGTTAAGTGAGAAGGAAGGATCAGTTTGACTATGACATCTAAAGAGAAGTGGAAGAGATGGGGAGTTCGGGGAAGCAGTAGAGAAAAGAAAACATTTTTAGACAGTACAAGGAAAATGTTCTCTGAGGAGAAACACTGAACTGATGGTATATATATATATGTGATTAGATGGCTCCGTGCTGCTCCTGTGGAGAAGGAGGCATGGCTGTACCTTTGCTCCTTGGGAACGACTGGGAGGCCAAGATAAGGACTGAGCTCTTGCACAATGCTGCCTCCAGTTCCAAGGGAGCTGCTCTAAGGACAGCCAATATAAGAGCAGGGTTTACAGAGTTTGACTTCACGTAGAGATTGGGGGTGGCCTGAGTCTCATCTGTTCATCCAGTTCTACAAATATTAGTGTGTACTCTGTGACAGGAATAGCAGTAGACAAAACACACAACGATCCTGTCCTCGGGGAGCTTATACTGCAGAGAAATCTAAGCCTTTCTTGTGAACAAAAATCTCTTCTGATTCACTAGATTTTTACTGTCCCATTGCCCCCCACTGGACTGTTTGGATATCAATAATAACCTGAGCATGGTCATTGTATTTCTATTGATACGGGCTGCCATATTACAGGCACTTTGATGTGGTGGAAGAAGTACCAAACTGGGAATCAGATGATGTAGATGTCATCGCATCTGTCACTAATGAGCTACATGAGCTTCAGCCAATCACAGAGTCCAAAGAAAAAAGAGGTGTCTAAAATATTTATGCTTTTTCAGGCAAAGGGGAGGATATCCTCTCCTCCTGAATTCACTTCAGCATAAAATCATGCCTGCTCTCATTTGTTACAGGAATGGTGGTCACAGCTAACATCCAGGCCTCTGTGGCGTAGACTCTTTCCAGTCAGAACTTTTTGGACCTGAGATCAGAATGTGCCACTCTGAGAAAAATTTGTCAGACAATTAAACAGAAACCTATTTAGTGTCTTCCAGCTTGGACTGTTTTCGCTATGCTTGGAATCAGGTGTTTTGTCTAATCAAAGAAAGCATTTTCTGTTTCCTAGAGTAACAGCAAGACTGAACTTGGGTCAAATACTAAAAATAGTTCAGAGTCTGTTAGATGTCCCCAGTATCTATTTCTCCTTTTTCCTTTGTAATGGATTCCTTCAAATTATAGCTGGGCACATGGCTACCACAAGACCAAAGCAATATTTTCTAATCTCTTTTGCATTTTAGAATGGCTGAGTGACTATGTTCTGGTCAAAGGGATGTAATGTGAACAACTTCTAAATAGTGCCCTTAGAGAAAGGGCAAGTTCTGTTTTATACTCCTCCCCACCCAACACAAATTTTCTATGCTAGGATGAGGACACAGTAGACATGGTGGTGAACCACCATCAACTGCAGACAGGCGATACTCCAGTGAGTGGTAAAGTGACATTAAAGAAAGATACTGGGTCTCTAGCTTTGTGGAACCTCCACACTAGCCTTGAACTACCTATTCTGAACTTGATGTCCTTGAACCTTTTCAATCGGGTCCTCTTTGTTTGGACAGCTTAACCTATATCCTAATTAATACAAAGATAAATGACTCAGGTAATAAGCAGACACAGAAGTGTTACATTATAAATAACTTTCTTTGACCTCTTCTAAAAAAGTGACAGCCAGTCAATAGTCTTTGTGAGAAGTGTATGTATGTATATGTGTGTGTGTTGTGTGTGTGTGCATGTATGAGTATACCAAAATGAGGGAGCATTTTGGGGATGACCAGTAAGAGAGTGGTTTTTTTTTTAAAAAATTCATTCCTTTTCTTTGTTTCTTTTCTTTGGAGTATAAATTTGAAAAATGATGAAAAGAGCAACATTTGATTGAACAGTAAATTCACGTGATTTTTATAAATTTTAGTGACGATTCTGTCATTGATAATAATTTGTTATAATCCATGGTCATGGAAAGTCAAACTGAAATAGAGAAGGCCTGAAAAGTACATAGAGAAGGTTAAAATTATTTTGTTGTGCATATTCTAATATTGAATTTCCTGATATTAGACTTCTATTTTCTCAGCAATAATAATACATCCATGCTTGCATTGGTTGCCAAATTTGTTTATAAAAAGGTTGTGAACAAACAAGAATAATTAAGCCCCTCAATATTAACTAAATAATATCTTGATGAGGATTTTAAAACAGTTTGGCTAGCATTTTTTCCTGCTTAGAAGTGATGTCGCTGTGAAATGTGAAGATAACACTTCATGTGTTACTATTTGTTGTGAAGTGATTTAATAAATGTTTAAACAAGTCATTACCACGTTGACAGCATTTCTTATCATGGAGCTGTAATTTTGATATTGATTGTCATGCTCGGCTTCCCATCCCCTTCCTCTGCCCTGAAAATGTGAGGACACGTAAGCATGACCCTCAGAGAGTGCTAACAGACTGCATGGTTTTGTTTGTTCTTGAGTCTTCCTCTCTTTTGTGTCAAAGAAGGAAAGACAGTCAGCTGTACTTTCCACACCGAGGTGGTAGCATGCACGGAAGGGATAAATTTTGCGTAGTATATACTCATCTGCTAGGAGAGCACCAAGGTAGCATCTTTAGAGGATAATAATTTTGCTTATATATGAATCACTTCAAAAGAAGCAGCCTCCAGGAAGCCCTTTCTCACGTTGTTTAACAGCTTTCAAACTTGCAATCAGAGAATAACTGTCGTGTAGCCTTCTGGCTCCTTAAGTGACACCCACCCTACCTTTGTGAATAAGTAGAGTAAAATTAGATGGTGACATTCATTTCCTCATTAATAATTACTGAGCACTTACCATGGGCCAGGTAAATAACTAGCTAAAGCAGTGCTATTTTTGTCCTCTTGAAACTTATAGTCTAGTAGTGGATCTGCATCCTAGTTTTCAGGTGTCATTTTATGTATTTTTGCTGGGTGAGTTTCCACTCCTTCAAGATCCTCAGACTGCACTACCAGGAGCTCTTCCTCGTAAATTTAATCAATGAGAAAAGAACATGTGACCTGAGTATGGTGTGCTATCTTCACTAGTACAGTCTTAGTGATAAAAGGTCTCGTTGTTTATTTGCTGCACACATTTTCTTGAAGAAAGACTCCTGGGGCACCTGGGTGGCTTGGTGGGTTAAGCCTCTGCCTTCAGCTTGGGTCCTGATCTCAGCGTCATGGGATTGAGCCCCACATCGGGCTCTCTGCTCAGTGGGGAGCCTGCTTCCTCTTCTCTCTCTCCCTGCCTCTCTGCCTACTTGTGATCTCTGTCTGTCAAATAAATAAATAAAATCTAAAAAAAGAAAAAAAAAAAGAAAAGACTCCTATGTGGGTGGCATTCAGTTTCTGCTCCAACACCTTTGAAAAGGTATTCCAGTTTTTGTCAAATTTCTTATGGTTTACATTCAGTATTTTCCAATTTATTTATGTGTTCATAAAAGGAAATGAAGTCAGAGTGGTGCAATCTGACCTTAATTGGGTCTATATTTAATCCTAGTGACTACCTATGTCTTCCTAAATTCTGGCAACTTCAGGAAATATTTAAAAAACTTGTTTTTTTAGGGACAAGATTTTCAACACAGATTTTTCAATATCTACCTTTTTCCCTATTGAAAATAATATAAGCTGCTCATCTCAACTTTTCTGTCATTTTTCTCATTCTCTCTGTAACATGAGACTGCACCGTAAACATTCTTCTCTATGTCACAGATGTCTTTCCCATGAGAGTGTTTCTACTGTATCTTGAACTTTTCCTCCATTCTCTATGAGTAACAGGGAAATACATGGCTTTTTCTTGTATAGTCCTAGAAAACAGTTATACTCTTACTCTTCTCAACCAGTGGTCATTTTGTACCCTAGGGGTCATTTGACAATATCTTGGAGACATTTTTGGCTGTCACAGCTGAAGGAGGATTTGTGACTGGCATGAATAGAGGCCAAACACACTTGCTAATAATCTTACAATGCACAGGATATCACCTCACAACAAAGAACTGTTTGCTTCAAAATACTGTTGATGTTGAGTTTGAGATAATTTGACTTAAAACAATTGAAATCTTCATCTTTATTAAGATATTTTCTTAGCAATTTCTTCTCTGTCTCCACTTACATCCAGTTAGAGAAGCTACTGGTAAAATACTGGTAAGTATTTTAATATGCTTTCCTTCTTCACTGATCTGTTTTCTGTACACACTGGAATATTTGTCTGTACTAGGCACTCTAGGTAATATAAAGATAAGTAAATCCTTGGCTCTGGCTTTATACTAAGAAACTTGACATCTGTGAATTAAGATAATTAGAATTAAAGTGAAACCAATTAATTATGTCAGAGCAGACAGAAAGAACCACAAGAAGTTGGAAAAATTGGTTATTTCCGGCTGGAGCGATATAGATGATATAGGTAGCATTGGAATTGGGTCTTAAAGAATAGTTGTGATTCTAAACATGCTGAGGTGAAGAAATAGGTGGGAAGTAACAAAGAGAGAAGGCAAATGGAATCAGAGCAGGCTCAGGGGACTGCCAGTGGTGGCCAAGCTTGGCCTGAGGTAGAGCACATGAAGAGACGTGGTTAAGAACTTCTTTCCTCCTTTAGCCAGGAGGAAAGAAGCTTAATGGTATAAGCTAGATCACTGTTTTGAAAATATGCACATCAGGATCCTTATAGCAGTTTTTTACCTTTCTGAGCAAAAATAATGTCAAATTTTCTTATCCTATATTGAACAAATCGGGATTTTTCATTGCAAGCTGAGCTTGTTTGGATTTTCCTGAGTTTCCTTCCATGATACTTTTATTGCTTTTCCATCAGCTGATATTTGTTGTAATCAAGAAGCAGAAACTTTTTTTTTTTTTTTTGAGTCTGAAAATTCACCTTGATATGCACATTCTCATAGCTTCTTGGAGGATTCAGTGATTCACTCCTACAGTGCAGAATGAAAATACATTCTAGCCTGAGATAATAAAATGTGCTATAAAACATCCTTAGAAATACCCATCAAAATGTGGCATTAGAATGGAGGAGCAATGGAGAGTCAACTTCCCTCTTGTGGCCTGGGAAAGTCCTCAGGTTCCCCCACCCCAGGGCTTGCTTTAAATTGCTGATTCCTAGACTCCTCTCTATAGTGAAGAGATTGAACCAGAATGGAGAAGGAACAGGATGAAATCTCTTTTCATTTTTTTCTTCTTACAAGATCCTTAGGTAATACACTTGAAACTAAAGTTTAGTATCTATGGTAGTGTCCGATTGCTCATGCTGTGGTTTAGCTCTTCAACATGTAAGAGTCAAATGTGTAACCAGAAACATGGCTTTGTGTGAGTAAGTGAGGCCTAGGACCCTGAATTATGTATACAAAAAGGGTACAGATGAAAAGTGAAAATATTGGTCTGTGATTAGCATTATCGAGGGAGAATTACTGTAGTTTAAAGAAATAAATGTGTTTATTCTGTAAAAATAGAGACTGACAGGCCCAATCATTAATTTCCAAGTCAATTTGGGGAATCTGCATGCATGTGATTTTAAAAATGCCTTGTTGTTTTACTATTCTCAGAACAAGGGAAGTTGAGGACATGAATGCTATTCTTTTCCCTTTTGTTGAGCTACTTAAAAATATTAAGAAACCGTCTTAGTTTTCCTAGAGATTCCACCTAGCCTTTGTCCTCTAATGTTATAGAGCTTTTAAGGTAGTGATAAAGTGAATGGATTTCTATTTTTCTTATTCTTATTATATATGCATAAATTTCATAAATTCTTACCTTGTTTTATGGACTGAATACATTTTCCCATTGACTTGGGTATTGTATTCATGTTTTATTCTGTCATTTTTAAAAGTATGCATGTACTAACTGTGCCTATATGATCGTCAACTCTCAAGGGGCTATGTCTGCATTAATTCCTATCACATTATAATGAGTTCTTAATAAATATTTTTGATGATGAGGATGACACTTTGTATACCTGGCTTAATGGGTCAAATTCACTTGCAATCTGATATTCATGGCCTTCAGCATAACATTATCATTCCTTAGCATGGTTATTTTCTCCTCCATAAAATCAAGCAGCTGATGCCATCCGACTCTGTGTTGAGATGATTCTATGTAATAATTATGTAAAGTACTTAGCCTGGGAGGTGCCCAATAACTATCACTCTTGTTTTTACTTGCTTATGTAATAGAATTGACTAAAATAATTCTTGGCCTTTCTCTGCCTTGTAAAAATTAGCAGTGGAGATTATTTGACTTGCTGTGGAAGTCAAAATACCCTTCTACTGTATTCAGTGTTTCTCCCAGTGGAACCCCTCCCAGAGGAGGCTTACACAGCCCTGCACTGTTCACCTTAGGCATCACCCAGGGACTAGCAGTGGCAAATGAAATGCAAGTGAAAGTGATGAGCCACTTCCTAGCAGATGATTCTGAGCCAGTGCATGACTCACAGTGTTCTTTCTTTCTTCCCTTTGCCTCAAGGACAGGCAATGCTTCATTCATGACTGCCCCATCAGCCTGAGTCCAGGGAGAATGCTCTCTGAACCTGGAGCAGAGATAAAGCTGACCCGCAGTGAACACAAGTCATGAATGAGAAATAAATACTTGTTGTTGGAAACCACAGAGATTTTGTGGTCGTTTTATGTCCCATAAATAATCCCCACAAGGAATTTTGTGAAGAATAAATAGCAAGGAATACTTGATCAGAGCCTCTTTGAAGTTCTACCTTACATCTTAAGACTTTCCCAGCCATTGAAGTAGGTCACAGGAGTCCCTTTAGCCTCTCAAGTCTTGTCTGGCTCTTAACTTGACACCCTGTCATAGCCAGCTCTGAGATATTATAAATTGTTTGAGGGAATATGCGCCCCTTTGTAATCTCCACACAGATGGTATATACCAAACAGCTTCTGCAAATATAACTGCTGAGTGTTGAGTAGATATATTTTGTATTGGAATGTAAAGCAAGCTGTGGTGGGTGGGTACACCACAGGTAAATGGACACAGCTGGATAGAGTGTGAGTTATGTGCCTGCCGGAACACAAAGGAGAAATTTGTACCTAATTTAGAGGCCCAGAGGTTGAGGGAAGACTGTTGTTCCTAGAGGCCAGGAGAAGTTATCCTGTATAATTCTATCAACAATGCCAGGTTCAGATGCTCTTTTAAGGGGGAAACATTTTTATAATTTTAGCATTTTCCAAATTATTCCCTCAGTGAGTCATAGTGTTTAACCTAAGCAATTTGGGCTATGGCAATAGAATTCTTCTGAGAATTTAAAGAAAATCTAAAGGGAGTCTGAGCCCACATTCTTATAAACAAGATGCCCCATTCTATTTTAATTAGAAATATCAGTTCGGTACAAAGAGGCTCATTAAGAAATATTTATCAGCTTGTTAAATGAGCTACTCTTGTTACTTCCAGAACAAGTGTCTTAAAAATGTTCAGAATTTCACCAACCATTCAGCACGAAGGATTAGGGCATTTTTTATCTGTTTCTTTTCCTAAAGCAACGGTTTTCTGTAGGCACCAATACATCTTAAATATTTCCCTGTATCATTAAGTGTGGGTGAATTTAGGAATACTCAGATATTTTTTATGTTAGATTTTGATGAGGAAGTACCTGGACAAATGCACATATTTCACAGGCACGTGACAGATACTGATGAATTCTCTCCTAACTGGATATATTATTGAAGGTTTGTCTTTTACTGTTTATTCATTTAGAAATGTAGATTAGATTTGGACTTTGTATCAGATGTGCTGTTTATTCACTTAGAAATGTAGATTAGATTCGGACTTTGTATCAGACTTTGTATCAGAACATTGTGTGTCACCATAGTAAAAGGACAGCTTTTTCTGGGGGCATATATTCAGCTTTTGTCATTTGTGTTAAAATCTCTTGAAAGTTCTTTTAGCTTTGAAGGTTTATTTTAAAGTCAAAACAGCAAAACAACTGTGAAACAAACAAATAATAAACCATATATTTTGCATTGAGCAGACCAGAAAAAATTGGGGTCCATATAGGTATTATTAATCTAAATTATTAAACTAAAGTCAGCTATACTGGTTTTTGGATATTGAAACCCCAAGCAAACAAAATACTAAAGTAGCAGCAGTATCAACAAAAGAAAAAAGTAAGTGTTTAAATAATATCCTAAGAGGGAGATTCTCAAATTGAGGACACATGTTTGGTCTGTGTTAGTCTCTCCTTTGAATTTGCTAGAAGTGACATTTTATAATATTACGAATTATCTTCTATAGCAAACTTTTTTTGTGTGAGATCAGCTATCCTATTTAGTAGATCTTAAATTCTCCTATAGATTACGATGTCAAACTTAAATTTATGTGCCAACAATTGCTAAAGGCTATCTGGATTGTAGTATTGAGAAGAACTCAGGGGCCATATTTATGCTCATCAGGAAAAAGTCCTGGCAAATGAATAATATTTACTATGTTTTGAGGGGGGATGGCTGTTCTATTTTGAGGAAGTCTCGTAAGTACCACAAATTTGCCATCTTTGTCTTAGAACATTTTGTAATTGGGGAATCATTTTGTAAAAGTAGATCTTTTGCTTCCTCATATTCTTCAGGAAAGATAACAAGGTGCTTTCTTCTTTGATTTATTACTACAGTCTTATTTAATATTGCTAAAATCTCATTTATTTTGCTTCCCCATCTTGAGAAGATTCCAAATGGTGGTTTATTAGAGAGGCATATAAGACTATAACAAGAACTAAAGATATAGCTGAAAGAAATCTTGAAGAGAGACATACTATAACTTATTCCTTAACAACATTGCTCAGAATTTATGAATTTATGAATCCCATAGTGATGGGATTTGGGGAAAGTTTGAAATGAAAAGAGATTTTAAGTGATAATGTAAAGTTGAAAGAATTTTGAATTACATAAATTTACGAGAGAACTTACTCCTAAGTATTCTATGAAGATATTATATTTCTACCCCAACAATGCCAACATGCTTCATCACTAGGGGTTAGCAAAATGTGTAAGTAGATTTGTATCACGTTACTCTCAGGTCTCAGAAATCAGTTCTTCATGGAAGGATCCCAAGTACTAATATTTCTGTTGATACTTCATTCTTACTGTATGGTGTTTTGTTTTGCTACTTTATGATTCCCTTTAAAGTGATTACTTTAACTTTTCCTGAAGAGAGATTGACTTATGTTATCCTTCCATCAACACAACTCAATTACTATCCACTCTCTTAATTGCTGTATTTGAATAAGTCTTAAGATCTTCTGGCAAGCCAAGCTGGTATATTTGACCATCAAAAAATTTCAGAGTTGCTGGTGAAACTTTATAAAGTCAGAACTTTATAAAATGCTATATTCATCTTTAAATTTTCACCACGACATCATTTTTCTTACCTGTGTAACAGTAGCTTTCTCAGTTGTAAGCAATTTCATAAGGATACCATGAGTAGTGTGTATTTTTAAAAACACTACCTAAATCCTACTAGTGCTACTATTACTGCTGCCGCCACTGCTGCTGTTCTTTGTAGTACTCTCTCTATACTCTTGTCATGGTGAAAAAGGGCTTTAGGAATACTTTAAAAGAAAAACAATGCAGGGAATTTAGCCACGTTTCTAAATATGTCAGTGTTGTTTTCTTTCAAAGAAGGGCTAAAAATATCTACTGCACATTAGTCCATTTGAATTTTTAAAAATTCCTACTTATGTATATTCTATGAAAGTACTGAACATCCATAAATAGTATGCAGGATTTATTTGTCAGCTGAATAGGTATCTTTTAACAGCATCACAAGTGTGTGACCAAATCCCAACTAGCTGTTTTTGTTTGATCAAAATGTAGAGAAAAAATGATAATTCATTATGTTCCTACTTGTTGTGTTCAGCCTTCCCTTTGCATGGTTTCTCTGTATAACACTTGGTGGAATTACAATGCTTTTGCTGTTGCCTCTAAATATCACTACACCTTAGAGAATCTGCAGAGTTATGTAACACTGTGATTAAACAGAATCACACCCCTTTCATAGCACAGACTTTGAGTTTTGCTGATGTAGAAGATGCAGAATCCCAAGATATCCAGCTGTCTTACCTAAAGTTTATAGGAAGGAAGAAAGATGAATTGGCTGAAGGGAAATTAAGAAAAACCCCTCTTGAAGCACGAATGAGCAAGAATGGACGAAAATAAATCAGGCTTCCTTAGCTTCACTTACAGCCTTTTAAACCAACAATATTTTCTTTCATTCTTGGCTTACTGCCATGAGGGAATTCAGAACTTGAATGCAAATTGATTATTAAAAAGATAGACTTAATTTGGAAATGAGTAAGGTAATTAACAAAGAAAGAGAATATTTCTAATCCCTGAGATTTTCAGAGTGAAGGAAACCAGATTTGTAGATCATATGGTTATAGATCATATGGTACCTCAGTAAAAAAATATACAGCAGAAAAATTATTCTTTGTTTCAGGGATAAAAATGTGATGTCTTTTGTAGTTGACACCTCTGTCACACTCGGGTTACCGAAGCAAATACCCCTTTCTTCATTAACAAAGAAAAAAGAGTTCGCATCAGAGCTTGGCTATTTAAGCAATGCCTCAGATATCACTTACACAGGTCAATTACAATTTCCAATAATTAAAAACAAGAAGGAAAATGTTCATAGTTCATGACACTGTCTAATTTGGTGATTTTCACACATTTCAAAACTGAGACTTGAGGCTGAGTGCAAAGAGTATGCAGGCCTGGCTGACACATCCAGAGTTCCTGTGAATGTTGCTGGAGAAGTCACTAACCTTCATCCCAGAGCTGACACCCCACTTCCGGAGAGCAAACTCGCCTTCTATGTGTATCTCAGAAAACTCACCTGTCATGATTATGTCTGTGTTATTCAATACTGGCCTTATTTCACACCAGATGGTCAAAGGGTATTTAATGAATAATGGTTTGCCACTATTATTTAATTCCATCTTCAATTTCTACTTCTACTTCCTAAGCTCAGATTTACTTTCATTTTTTTCTGCTAATTTTGTAGGTTATTGGATGCCCTAATAAGGCAGGCAGTGACAGGTCTGCTCCCAGTTAAGTTGAACTCTTCAAAAATATTCTTCAAGTACATAGAACTGCTGCAACTCAATGTTCACATCCAACAGGAATGGACTTATGGGGAAATGCCATCAACCAATGTTTCTATTTAAAGTTGATCTTCATTATTTATTTTATTTTTTCCTGTGTGTGTGTGTGTGTGTGTATATCTATTTTCTCATGTATGTATTTTATTGCTCACTAAGCAATCAATTCAGTCAGCCCTTCCTTGTAACCAGCACCATGGAGATAGGAGAAGGGATCATTATGTCTGAATGAGATCAACAGGACAGGTTACCAAAGCTTGGTTAAGAAAACATCCTGTGGGGGCGCCAGGGTGGCTCAGTGGGTTAAGCCGCTGCCTTCGGCTCAGGTCATGATCCCAGGGTCCTGGGATCGAGCCCCGCATTGGGCTCTCTGCTCAGCAGGGAGCCTGCTTCCTCCTCTCTCTCTGCCTGTCTGCCTGCTTGTGATCTCTGTCAAATAAATAAATAAAAAAAAAAAAAAAAAAGAAAACATCCTGTGATGTTTTGGGTTTTTTGTTTTGTTTTGTTTGTGGTGTGTGTGTTTTCTTTTTGTTTTTCTCATTCATTTGTAAGAAGTGTTCTTGTTACGTACTTTTCATCCTTCAGCCTGGCCCTGCTATTCTGGTAAGATCAGTTGAACTCTCATGTAATATATTTCTTTGTTCGTGTTGTCATTTTGTACTTTCTGTCACTGGTGATCTGTGATACCTGTTAGTTATCTTGGAAGTATGAGTTCACCCATGGGAATCAATTTTCTATCATGTGCTTCCCATGCTTATGTGAAACCTCCCACAAATGCACTTAACTTTAAATTTTTATTCCTATAATCAGAAAAGTTGTGGTTTTCTTGTATTTATGCCTTAAGTAAAATACAAGACTGCAAACTAAGATTTAAGTGACATTGGGAGACGGAGAAGAGAAGTGAGTTAGGGGAAATTGGAGGGGGAGATGAACCATGAGAGACTGTGAACTCTGAGAAACAAGGTGGGAGGGATGGGGGAGCCTGGTGGTGGGTATTGTGGAGGGCACCTATTGCATGGAGCACTGGGTATAGTGCATAAACAATGAACCTTGGAACACTGAAAAAATAAAAATAAATGATTCCTGTGTTCTAGGCAGTGTCATTTACCATATCTGATATATGTAACCAACTAAAGATGTATGTTTACATATTTTAATGCGTCATTTTATTGTACCATTGAATAACTCACAAAACTGAAACTCAGAAAGGGAAACTCATTTTCCAAAGTCACACATGAGTACTTCTTGAGTACAGTTCTGATGCCACGGCCTGCACAGCCTGGCTTTGTACTACTCCTTCCTTCACCGGACAGCTAACACTTGAGGACTTAGCACATGTCAAGCTCCGTCTTAAGAGCTACATCATTTCAGGGTGCTTGCTTGGTGGTTCAGTCGTTTGAGCTTCCATCAGAGTCTTGATTTCTCAGGTCTTGATCTCAGGGTGCTGGGAAGGAGCTCATCAGGGAGTCTGCTTGAGATGCTCTCCTTCCTCTTCCCCTTCCTCTCACCCTTGCGCTTGCTCTCTCTCTCCCTCAAATAAATAAATAAATCTTTAAAAAAATAAAAAAAGATTTACTTTATTTCATTTAGTCTTCACAGCTGTGTGAGCATGTACTTCCCTTCCTCTACATTTATAACAGGGCAAAGCTCAAACCAACTTCTTGTTTTAAGAGTTTCATGCAAACTGACTAGCAAGAAGCACTGTAAGATTCAAACTTGGGCCCACATGAAGCCACAGCCCAAGTTCTTTCTCACTGTGCAGGGGACTCCCCATTAGTTGCCAGGAAATGAGAAATTTTTCATGGATTTGGGATTCTAGGCCATGGTTCTCAGCCCTGACCTCACCCTAGAATCATCTGAAGTATGGGCTCCACCTCAGACCAGTTAAATTAGAATCTTGTAAGGGAGGGGCTGAGTATATTTTCAGAGGTCAGCAGGTGACTATACAAATGTGCAACCAGCCTGAGAACCGTTGTTTTGGTTGTATTTCAGTCCTGTCTCCTTTTCTTCCTCCTTTGCCATCAGTTGATGAGCTCTGTCTGCAGGCCCAGGCTTGTTCTGGTTCCAGTGCCAACCTCAACACAGGCCAGGGCCTTCACCTTAGTGTCCAACAGGGTGACGTAGGTTCATTTACAGGTGAGTTAGTAAGTGATACAAAAATCTGGTTTGTTTTTTACTGGTGCATGAGAAATTGGCTCTTGGAAGCTTTCTGGTATCAAATGTAGCTGAAATTTGGAGTCCATGTGGGCTCATCTCTTCATTTCACTTCTAGAGTGGGACATTCTTAGGATTATTAATGCCCTCGCTCAGTAAAAGAGATAGTCCCAGTAGCTGAAATCCAAGTCTAAAAATGCAGACTCTTGGGCTCTCATTGGCCTCACTAGAGTTCTGTGTCCATTTCTGCAGCATCCTCTGTAGATAAGGTATTCTCTGCATGAAATCTGGCTTATCCTCGGCCACCAGCTCTACTTCTGCAGCCAGGAGGGAGAATCAGTTTTAAACTCAGCAAGGAGCTGGGGGTAGGGAGGAGTGGTTCTAACTAAACAGAATAAAACATAGATTCACAGATGATTGCCTTAAGAAAGGAAAAGAATCCCTTCAAGCCTATCTTCAATGTACAAATTTTATTTACCTAAAGTGTATAAAAATATATCCAGTACCTCCCTCCCTCAAGAGACTGTGCTTGAGCCGGCAGTGTTCACCCATCCTGGAATGGTACCATTTCCTTTTGTTTCTTTCCCATTACCCATCTTTTTTCTGGGACTGGCCCTCAACAATAAAATCCAGCTCACTTGGCTAGAAACTTAGTTCTTTGTTTAAATTTTGTTAGCTCTTTATTAGGAAAAACAAAGAAAAGAAAAAAATTGTATTGAATTATCTTTTGAAGATAATCTGTGACAAACAGAATTACCAAACCAAGTCACTCTGGCCCACTCTACCTATCAGATTTAGAAACCAATTTCTCATTAAGATTTTGGTTGAGTCCTTCCTGCTTTCTGGGCCTCAAATTACTTATCTGAATAATAACAAAATGATGCTCTATGATTCTAAAGTCTCTTCCAGCTATGATGTTCTATAAATTTATCTGGACATTATTCTACTTATTCTATTTTTTTCTTGAATAATTAAAGCGTATCTAATGAAATTTAAATGACAAGGAGTTTTCAACTTTGTCCTCATGAAATTATTATTATTATTTTTTAAAGATTTTTTATTCATATGTCAGAGAGAGCGCAGAAGCAGGGAGAGTGGCCGATAGAGGGAGAAGCACACTTCCTGCTGAGCAAGAACCTGATGCAGAATTGGATCCCAGGACCCTGGGATCATGACTTGAGCCTAAGACAGACCTAACTAACTGAGCCACTCAGGCGTCCCTGTCCTCATGAAATTATTGGTTGTGTCACGGTTATTTCTAGAAATTTCCTGTTTTGTGATAAATTCTGTGGTTATTGTAGAGATCATGTTATTTGAGAAAACATGATGCCATCTTGCTTTAACTACTAATAATATTTATCAAGCAGTTACCATATGCCAGGCCCTATTGTAAGTACTTTAAATCTTTTAATTTACTTAATCTTCGTGACAGACCTAAGAGCCAGGCACTATTGCCAACACCATTTTATAAATGAGAGGAATGAACTTCAGAGACATCAAGAAACTTGCTAAAGATTACAGAACAAATAAGTAATAGAGAACTATATTGTCTGGCCTCTCACATTTAATACATTTATTGACAATTAAAATTAACAAAAATAGTTTTAACAAAAGCACTAAATTAAAATATTTATCAAACTTTTAGAACCCAAATAATACCTATTTTTACCAATTATGACCTAAATTGTAATCTAGAAGATGCCAATTATGAAATCTAGTGTAACAAAGAAGAGTATGCAGAAATTTATGATATCACATATGTAATTTATTTCCTGGGGAAAAAATTTCATAATATTGGCTCTCTCACCCCAAATCATATAGTTTTACTGATAAAATTAGGTCTTTTATGTAGTACATATATAAATGCACATATATAGTATATATTCATATATACTAATCTAATTTTATCACTAAAACTATATATTTGTATATATGAGTATATGTATGCTATATGATAGCATACGGATATAATAGTAATTCTGGTACAAGATGGGCATATATATATGTATTATTTACATATATGCCATATATGTATATATTATATATATATATTATATGTGTGTGTTATATATGTATATGTACTTATATATAATACATATACGTGGAACATCTTGTATCAAAATATACCTAATAAATCTAAGTGATATGTATGTTTAGTAAAGGCTATATTTTTCCCTCTTGGTTTTTGACTTGATTTCCAAACTACCCCTTCTTTTTTCTTTACTTCTTACTTAAAGAATTAGGTATGGAAATATTTCAGTTACTATCACGTTATGATTTTGTTTTTTTTTTCCTTTTTGATTTATGTATTTGTTTTCTTTTAGTTGTCCTAAGGCACTAAAAATTAATAGAACTGTGTACCAGTAAATTTCTTAGAAAACTGTTTTCTCAGTCTTCTTTTTTAAAGACTACTGTGTGACAAACTTGTCTGATTCTAATTATTGCCTGGAGAGCCCCAATCCAAATCTTCTGCTTTGACTTTTTAGGGGAGAGGCCTAGTAATTGTTCTTTTTGACAAGTATCACAGATGAATCTTAATATCAAGATCTTAAGAACATGAATGTCTGGGAAGCACTGTTTGTGAGACTTGGAATGATTTTTATTTTATTGAATAGAACACAAGGTCTGACAGAAACCTTGTTTCTGAGGCTATTGGATAAAATTTTAAATTACACAATAAAATCCATATAAAAATCCTATAAGATAAATTTTTATACTAGCAAATATCTATTTTTGAACTCTGTGAGTAGATATGTATTTGGGGGCACTGAATCTACTAAAAAAAATCAACTTGAAAATCAAGTAAACAGTAAACTTGAATTTCCCAGAATGCACTCGCTCCTTTTTGAGAACTTGAATTTTATTGGCATTAATTCTCATGGTAAGGAATAGTGTCATATCTATGTTTTTCTCTAATGATTTACATGAAAATGACTAGAACTATATTTATTTACCTACTTTTTTAGTTTTTCTAATATTAAATATGAAAATATACATTCACTTTCATTAAACTTGTTAGAAAACAATTTGGAGCATCTTTGTATATTTTAACAACACAAATTATTTTGTTATTGATGTGATTCTCTAAAACTGTAAATTTTGTCGCTTTTGCCACAAAGTTACAAGTCTGTCACATTTCTCAGTGATTGACAGAGAGCCCTTGATTTAGGCCAGCTGTTGGAGTGCTGTGCACTTACTGCTAAAGCTTTCTGGAGGCCTTGGCTATCACATTTTCATCGAATGTGAATTCCTTTTTGTACGTGTACATATTGTACAGAGAACAGAAGAGCTCACAGCAGCCCCTAAACGGCATCTGTTCTTTATAGTGAGATGAAGAAGCTGCAGAAGGTTTGTAGAAACTTGCTGAAGCTTGTTGTCACTTAGCAGGAAGTGTTTAGAAGTTTGCGAAGAACAGAATTACAATTTGTCAAATGTTGCAGACTTCACAGTGAGCACACAATGTTTGATTTCACCGTTGCTCTAAATAGGATTGCATTTTATATATTTCAAAATGACCAACTTTCTTTTTTTGGTAAAATACTAAAAATTCTAGCACAGGAATTCACAGGCATTCAGGTGAGACACATTCTTCTTTAACTTTACCCTTTTTTGGAGCGGTGGGTGTTGGAGGTGGTAGGAGGTGGAGAGGGTGAGGCGGTGTTGGGGGAGTGGGGGCAATATTGTAGAAGTCACAGTCACAGCACCTGGCACCTGCCTTGCTGATTGAGATAAAGAAAGTTTGTGTGTGTGTGTTTTGTTTATAAACTTTACTTTCAGTCTTAGAAGAGATTCTCGAAGAAGCCAGTGAAGTGCTGAAGTGAATGCTTTATCATGTGAAACCTGCACTTCAGGAGCCCTTTCTTTAAAGTTCACGCCTCCTCAGAATTCTTCTTTTGTTGGTTCTATAGGCTGAACCACTAAGGTCAGCAAAGACTCCATTGAATTCCGAAAGTTCACCATTTTTATTATGGTAGCACTTCCTTTTCTCTCTTTGTCCATGTGTGATTTCTAACTTCCTCATCTTTTTTTTCCTTCAGTCTATCCACCATGCATTTTTATCTTCAGGGCAGCGGGGCGGCGGGGTGGGGGGTGGGGGATGGGGAGGAGCGCTCTCTTTCTCTCTCTTCCTCTCTTTTTTTTTTTTTTTTTTAATGATTTGATTGCTTTGGTTTGGGTAGAAGAAAAGATTGTGTTGCTTTGGTTAAAGAAGAGTTTGATGGGTGTTTGGAGTTTGCCAGAAATAAGTTACTACAACAACACCCTTTAACTCAACCAAAGTAGTTGAAAAGTAATTTACAAGAAAACTAGGTTACAGGCAACTTTTTCCGTGATTTTAAAAAGCCAGGTGCTATAACGAGTTGTTTAAGTCCTGAAATCTTTTTTTACTTTTCAGGCTAAGAGTACATATACACGGAATGTAACAGCAACATTTGGAAAGTCACCTGCCGACTAAATAGGCCTCTGCAGTTTGGAAGGATTCCTCATCTTTAATTTTTTTTCTCTTGGTACACATTGTCTCTTTTAAGAGAACTTGGATGATCTAATATGTTCTGAGTTTTCTCCTTAACTTAAATTTTATGATTTCCTATTCAGAATAACTGAGGCTTCTTCTGAGGTGAGGAAATAATATATATATATATATATATATTTATTGTCCTCAGATCTTTTCTGAAATATTGTCTCATGTTTTAGCTGTTCTTATTCTTGGATTAACTCTCAAATACCTGTCTGAAAATTCATGCCAACAGGGTTAGGAATGGAGTTTGAGCAAACAGAATAGAGTGTGCTAGAATGTGCTGGGGCTGGTCCTTGCAACAGCCTCCCACTGCCTTCAGTCCATTTTCCACACCGCAGGTCTGAAATGGCGCTGGGCTCCTGTGAGAGTTTGGAAATAACTTGAGGGCTTTCTCCTTCATCTCCTTTACTTACTGTGTGAAGAGACATTCTTTCTAACAGGGTTTCTAACATGCAATGTTAGAAAGTGTCTCCCCCTTTTATTCCCCCCAAAAGGGAGAAGGGACCCTTTCTAATAATTTTTAAGAAGAATCTTAATTTCACAACTTTTCTGAAAAATTAATCCTTTTGGGGTTAAACGGGGCCCGCTCTGTTGTTTACCTAGGGAAAAGAAGGAAAGGATCATTTCTATAGGTCTCTGCATACTTGTTCTAGAGTGGGTATAAATGACCATTTGATGTGTTATTTCAAAGGAACTTTATAAGCACCCCAAGAACTGATGAAGAAACTCATTAATTCCTTAGGAACATTACCTCCCTTAATGAAAGGAAAACAGTCTATTGGCTCTTTAATAGTAATCAAGTGAAATGCAGATACTTCTAGGCTTTTATTTTCAATCACCACTTATAGTGAGGCCTCAGTTTCTACCGTTAAGTCTAACCAGAAACTATTATAGAGCAGTTTAATTGTAACGTGTATCTGCTTTTCCTATAAAGATTTCATTCTAACTTGGGGGATTACTTTATCAAATAATTCCAAAATTTTGCCAGCAGTCTATCATAAAAATAAGCTTTTTAACTGCCCACTTTATGTCACTAAGTGAGGAATTGGGAAAAGCACACAACTGTTATTTGTACCACACATTGTAAGAATACATTGTCCAGTAGATGTACATAATTTCAAGAACTTAGATAATAAAAAAGTAAAATAATTTGAAAGTGATGTATTCTGAATATTTATTACCTTTGCTTATAATATAACTCATTATGTTTCTATCATTTAATTTTTAATAATGGTCATCTAAAATTGCCTGCAAAATTTCTGACACTTCAACAGCTGTCCTCACAAGCTTGTACAAACCAAATCTAGCACAGCACTCCTAGTCTTTTTTTCAACTTGAAGCATTCCTTTTATGATGAGATCCTTGTATCTATGGATGGCCTTGCTCAACACATAAACCTCCAGTGTCTTCCACATATCCATTTGAAATGTCAAAAATCCCATGGAATTTATTATACTTCCATGACAACTAATGATGTGTCAAATGTAAGATCAGATTCACCGTTTCCACCTGTCCTCATTCCCCTGCCCACCCAATACTAGTTCTCTTTTCCATTCTTTCCCACATATGTTAAATAACACCATCTTTCTTTCCATTCCAATATTCTCAGCTTGGCAAAATGTAATGATATTAAGCTGCAATTTGCTTTCCTTATTTTCTCCCAAAACTGAAACCTGGCAGTCACTTGGAAAGAAATGCCAGTCTTGTTAAAACTTTGAGGAATTATGTATATCTGTATATAACTTGTCCTTAACCTTCAATATACCAGAAAAAAAGAGTCTTTGTAATTTACCATTTGTGTCCAATTGCCTGTTTTTGTTTATTTATTATGTCACTTTATGAAAAGTAGAAGAAAAGTAGAAAACAACTTTATTAGAAATTTTAGTAAGAATTTAAATAAAAGAAACCTCTTTGAGTCAAGTAAATTTTGGCATTCAAACAGCAAAACTGATGAAAGCTGACTATCAAATGCCTTCTTATCTAAATAGATAATACAGACTTTTTGTTGCAAGTGTTACATGATGAAGTCCTTTCTGTTGAGCGAGAAGACCATATTTCCTTTTTTCTTGAGAAATCTATTGTTCATTGAGCCTCATTTAAAGTCTCATATTCCAAGATCTCTGAGTTCTTTCCTTTGGACTGCCATTGCATGTTCTGTAGACCTCACCCCTTTTACAACTGGACCTTATAAATGTCCCCACTTCATGACCAAGATGTAGGGAAAGTGGGGAGAGCCAGGGTAACTCACCTTGCCACTAACTCAACTGCTTTATC
The DNA here is from genome assembly GCF_011764305.1 of Mustela putorius furo. Taxonomy (NCBI): domain Eukaryota; kingdom Metazoa; phylum Chordata; class Mammalia; order Carnivora; family Mustelidae; genus Mustela; species Mustela putorius. The sequence goes on from NW_025422471.1 coordinate 13,722,249, forward strand.
CTAGGAGTAGCTTATATTTTCTTGTAGTGAATTTTGCCATCTGGTATCAATCCCCCCATGAATACTGAGAGATCTAGGTCTTTCTAGACTCATCTTGAATTCTTGGTTTCTTATGATATGGTGAAATGAATTTCAAGTTAAATCTTGCCTGCCTAACACCTAGGGAAAGGCAACAAGCTTTTTAAGGTAATAGAATGTTATGACTGGATGCTCATTATGAATCGACAAGGACATTTAGCTCTGGTGCCTTAACAGATCTTTGGTATCTAAGTGGTGAGACTAAAACACTCCTCCAACTCTATTTGTAATATCTCAAGTACAAACTAATCCATATGGGTCTATCTTGTCTTTCCAATTACATTTTGAGTTATTGAAGGAAAATTAAAGAACTTTGCCTTCTCTCTCTAAAACATTCCACAGTGATAAGCATTCATTCAGTTTGAACTGATTTGAAACTGCAAATTTATTGAAATATTTGAGATAACTTATTTAAACTAAAAAATGTGTAAGCAAAAACAAATACTTTTTCCCCATGAGGGAAAGTGAAGACTAAAAACATTTCACATTTGCCAACATATAAACATTATATTGCATTTTATTATTTGATTTCTTCTTCTTAAATGATTGTCTAAAGCTTACTCTTCTAAATTTCTGCCTTTCAGCTGAATGGCAACAATATATTTACCTAAAAAAACCATCATTACCAATTATTCTGCCCACTCCAGGTATTGCTGTCTTCTGTAAGATAGTCTGTGTATAGGCAGTTGCTTTGGAGTTCTCTACCCGCTATTAAGATGGTTCCATAACTTATTTTGAACCTTGTATATTAGGGTGGAGGAAATTCCAAGTTATTGTAAAAAAGGTTTTCAACTTTCAGGCAGATCTATGCCCTGGGTTTTGAAAAAAATACATTGAAAGGAAAATGAGAAATGCTGTCTGGGCTTGAGTCATATCAACATAAATATAAATATGAGCACAAATTTATTTATTTATTTATTTATTTTAATCTCTACCCCAACACAGGCAATTTTGTTTGCGGCCAGGGCAAACCATTGTAAAGTTGTGGGACACCTTTGCTGGGCCATGAACAAAATCTGCACATGACATTTATTTCGGGGAAGCCAAGAGTTTTAGAAGGAATTGAGAGCCAAGACTGGACAAGCCAGCATGCTGAGAAGTTCTGTAATTCGTGGCTCATTTGCTTTCAAGCATATGCATGTTGACGTTTCTTTAGAACTTCAGAGAAAAACTTACTCATGCTTTCCATGCAAGTAACGAGAGGTTCAGACAAAGAGTCTTATGATCTGTACAGGCACAAGATGCACAGCGTTTTGAATATCCCAAGATAGCTTATGCACTTTTTTTTTTTTTTTCTTCACAGTAGGAGGAGAACTGGAAGTTCTGAATCAGGAGTGTAAATGCATTGCAGTGTAACAAAAATTTGAGAACTAGTAAAGGAAATACAGATTAATTACCTAGGATTCTATTGTCACATCCCCTCAAGTTACTGTTAACCATAGCACTGCAGGTAGTTTATTTCAGGTATAAGTACCTGCTGGTTAGAAAACGAAAAGATATACAAACCATCTCAAAATGTTACTTGAGTAGTATAATGAGGTCCTATTTTTATTGAATTATTCCCAAACCTGGATCAAATGTATACAAACACGACTAATTATTTAGTAGTAGTGTAAGCCTCCTCATTCTGCAATTCTGGAAATAACAGTCAAAATGGATTGATCTTTTATTTATTCATTTATTCAACAAGCAAGTATCAAATGTTTGCTGTACAATTCAATGTTCTAATAGCAACACTGGATGCTTTTGCATGATGGTCCTGCCAAAGAGGAGAGATTATGCGTGTGGGTTAATGTCAGACTTAAATGCCTTACTGACCCTCCTGCGGCAATAGCTAGTGACTCCAAACTCCTAGTTATATTCTTTTTCATTCTGTCGCATAGCTTACGTTTTTGGGTTAGAACATGTAAATTGTATTATATATTATTTGAAATGATGTCCTTTGCTAGAATAGAACATCTTTCAAGGGGCACTAACTTAACCTTACTATGCATTCCTGAATCGAGCTACTTTTTATTATAAATACCTCTTGAAGAATATTCTTGAAATTCTATTTTTCGATACCACCAAGTAAACAATGGTCTGGTGGCATTATATGCTGTCTACCATAATGAATTCCAAGACAAAAGGAAAATATGTCTTTTTGTTGTTTGCACTGTGTAAATATAGTTTCATTGAAATTGTATGTGGCTTACATATATTCTGGAATGTTTGTCAATGTAAGTATCTTTCATATGAAAGAGATCAAGCTGGTGAAATGCATTTTAACTTACAAAACCATGTGCATCAGTTTGTATCTTCTATTGAAACACTATCTAATCTTTATTATTTTAGGTATAGATTCTATTTTTTAAAACTTCAGAAAGAACAGTTTCAACATATTTTCCCATGGAAATGGTTCTCATAAAAAAAGTTGAAATGGCAATTTTCCTGTTTAGTATAACCCTAGAGTTGGGCAAGTAAGGCCCTGGCCTTGTGTTTTAGAATGCCCCACTGATTATAAATGCACACACACACACACACACACACACAATTTATTAAGGAAATAGGCACCTTGGACACTTGGGATTGGGCACGTAATGCTGGCACAAATATCCGTTAACATTTACTCTCATGATGAGAATGCTTTTCAACATTCTCCCACCCTTTTTTAGATAAAAGGTAACTGAATGATATAAAGGATCAAGCATGGTATCACTGCCCAAGAGTTAGAATGTGAAAGGTGCTATGACTGGGTGCTACCTAGCTAAGAAAAAAATTCTTACATAACAATGTATCGTTTACCGTTTGTATCTAGCATCTATTTTCTCTTTGTATTTCATTGTGTAATTTTGAATTCACAAATGTGGACAACTTTACAATATTGAATAACTATTTACAAAGATAGGAGAGTAAATATTGCACATCTTTTAGAGGCTTTAGGTTAATTTATGGAATGTGGGCCTTATTAATACTCTTGCCTCAAACCCCACAAATATTAGGGGCATGCCTACTTCTATTTAGAATTTAACTCACCAAGAAAGGACAATGTCTAAACCATGCCAAATACTTGGAAGATAACAATTTCAGTTAGAAACCTTAGACTGGTACTCACGATACTCCATGATATGATCCTGGGTATCTTCCCAGAACAGACTCTTAGACAAGGATTTGTGTGCATGGAATATATCAAGACAGAGCTTCCAGGAAAATCCAATAAGGGAGAGAGGGGAGCAAGACAGAGATGGGGAAGAATCAAAGTGAGAGTATATAAATAATGTCAGACAGGCAAAGCTTCAACCTGATTCTTCCTTAGGGGAGCTCCAGAGTATAAATTACACAGGACCATTGGTGCTACTGTCAGCAAAGGATCTGGGTTCTCCATACTCTGGCACCGATCAGTCCTGCGGGGAGAAGGGCAAGAGGGAGGGGAGGTCAGGGAAGGAATGACAGTATAAATTCCCAGAAACTTCTCCTTCTTTAGCTTTGCTGGTAAAGCAGCTCCAGTAATTTGAGGTCAGTTCTGCAAAGGTAAACATGGTAGATGTTCGTAGATGATCAGCAGCCGCTGCTGTATCCCTGTTATTTTCCCTTATGCCATCGTGGGAAAGGTTGATTCCCTTCTCTCTCCTAGAGATTTGGCTACACAGGGACACACTAAATGCTCTACGAAGACCACTCTAGGATTTTTAAGACTTATTTCTTATTTACACAACAAACCATGTCCTCTTACTTTTCTGACAATTTATGCTAGCCCTTTTGTCTGGAATATAATTTTCTCATTAGAAGATGTACTCTAGAACGCTTTATTAAAGTCTGTCTTATAACACATATCACAAACCACAGAGGTTTCTGCATTTTTTTTCTTAGTTATCCATGCATCACTTCCTTGCTTTCCTACTTCCCCATGTCACCCACAAAAGTGAGATAGTATATAGCATTCTAAATACAATGTTTAGAATCACTGCAAGGAATGGCTAGACTTGGGAAACTAATTATTGTGTATTAAATTATATTAAATTGATTTAATTAAACATTGATTAAAATGTTATACTGATTACCCACCCCCCATTTTTCACCTGGATGTCTGGGAAAGGAAATTTTGAATTTAATATCTACACTCAATGTTTCCCAAGCCAAGAAAAAAATATACTCAAACACAGTTGAGCTTCTTTAGTAGGTAAGGTGCTAAACCGAAGTGGTAATCTAATTCTGAAGAAGTTATCAACAGCGAACACTGGAAAATGGTGCCAAAGAGTAAAGTATATAGACAGATTTTTCACTAGCTTTAAAAACTATCTATAGTGTATGTTGAGGTAAGAATGACTTAAGTAAATATTAGCCTTTAGATAGCACTGTTAAAAAAATCTGAAATGCTTTGACTTACTTTCAACAGAAAAAAAATCATATATAATTTGATGATCAAAGTTCATAAAAGGCAGAGCTTTTACATGCCTAATTCAATGATAAAACTCAAATATATATAAATATAGTTTTCAGGGATTAATATTGAACCAAATTGCTAAGGGGGAATATTCTACCTTCTATTTTTATTCTCAGTTTATTGATGTAAACTTCACTAGGACCCGAGGTTTTTACTAAAGATTGCAGGCCTTGCAATCTGCAGGGATTTGCCTGAGAAATGGACCAAGAAGTCAACAGTGGCCCGAAGAGATGGAGTATGCCAAGGCCTGCGGGGTGTACTAACCCGATGTGCTGGTGAGAAGCCAGCCACTCCTCAGCCCAGCAACTGCAGCTGTTGACTTAGTTCACCTCCTCTCTAAGGACCTCATCTGCTCCCGTGCCTTCTCTGTCACTTAGGTTCATACCCCCCAAATCTAAATCCCCCACTCAGAGGCAAAAGTACTATGTCATTAGTTGTCAAAGTTTTCTGCCTTGGGTCTCTCAAATTCAAAATATCCCCAGCCAGACACATTAACTTGACTGAGTACTGTTTCTAATTAGCTCTTCTGGTTAACTTTCTCCTTATAAACCTTTTTTTTAAAGGTTCTGATTCATTTCTTTCTCAAATCCCACATCCAGTTTGTTTCATATTCTCTCCTTTACTTTTGAATCTTATCTTTCTCTTTATATACATAACTCTTCTAGTCCTTATCTACTATGAAATATTATAGAAATCCTTTTAACTGGCCTCTCGACCCAGTGTCTCTCTCCTCAAATTGATTTCTTTTTCAGTACTCTCAAGGTTATTTTCTCAATACCAAGATGAGTTTGCTTAAAACAAACAAAGCTGTCGAATACACAGCAAACACCTTGGATAGCTTCTCCCTGACTTACATTTTCCAAATATTTCCAAGTATTCCAGATACTTTCATACCTTCACGCTCTTACCACTACTTAAAATGATTTTCCACATCTCCTACTCTATCTGGTGAAACCACACTTATTTTTTAAGATGCTGGTAAAAAATCTTATTTTTTACATGATAACTTTCCCGATCAATCCAACATCTCTGATTCTAAATCATTTTGCTTATACCTTTAAGTAGTATTTGATTTATGTTAAAGTAACTTGTATACCTATCTTGATCTTACTCATCTTTGTATCATTAGAGCTCAGTACATGCTCAAGAAATTTTTATTGAACTAAATCATTCAACTTAAATCAGGAAGAATGGGATTAAGTAGAATATTCTCGCCGAATTTTTCAGTTTTAGAAAGAGGTGACTGAATGGTGAAATTAGTTATCCCTTTAAATTAAGGGATAACTCACATGATACATTCACCTAAAGCCACAGGGTCTATTTCTCTGTTCCTACTGAGGTCAAGTGAAACTCACACTTTAGATTTGTCTCAGTTAATTTCCACAAGCATTCATTTAGTGATTAAAATTTACTTTGATTCTACTCTCCATAAAATAAAAGTAACAAGTCTATAAAGGTACACTCCCAAAGACATTTGCTAGGGTCCTCATTAGAGATTTGTTATTTGTAGGAGAAAAAGAAATTTCTATGGGTGCTTCGGTAGAACAGCCCGCATCTAAAATACCTCGTGTTTGTAGGCATAATTTTACACACAATTCAGGAAAAAAAAAAAAGCAAGTACCCAATCAAACATATATAAAAACAATAGCAACAATAGCTACAAAATAATGCCTCCCCCATACATACTGCTCTTTTTCTGAATCACCCAAATATCAGAAGAAAAAATAACATATTTTCACTAATATCTCAGATGCAGTCAGATCCTTCTACATCCCTCTCAGCTGTGAGTACCCGCTCTTCAGATGAAATAGTAGGGTCAAGCCTTTTGCTGTGTTTAAAAGACTGACACCATTCTCTGCAGCAGATTTCGAACACAATGTAAAATCTCTCTACAGCGTGACAATTGACATTTTTCAGCACAGAAGAAGCCATTACCATCTGTCATGTGACTGCTCCGAGGATAATGAGAAACCTCGGACATGTGGGTTGGAAAGAAATGACTTTATTCCAAGTAAAATAAATCTAAATAATACAAATGCAGTGGGAGTGTTGCTAAATATTTCTGGAGACTCTTGAGGCGCTTTGGGAGAAAATGAAGCATGTTAGTAATAATTTTTGCTTCTTTTTCTCTTAACTCTGCCAATTTAAAAATATCATACAGGCAGGACCTGTGTTTTAAACTCTACCTGTACTTCCAGAAGGGTGTCCTCAGGGCTTTGCCTGCAGGGAGGTCACCGGGAGTCAATGCAAATCAAGCCACTTGCGTCCCTGGCAGCAGCTTACCTCCAGGACCCTTGCGGCACAGACAGATTTTAGAACAGCAGAAGCACTACCAATGTGGTGAAACAAAACAAAATAAGGTTGTTTATGATCCTTTTTAAAAGGAGGGCAAGATTTTTTGCTAAGTCGTGCACCCTCTGCTTCTGCCCTGACAAATGTGATCGTGAAACTAGTAGGCTGTGTGTCTATGTGGGGTTCATCGCAGGGACTTGCACTGGGTTGAGTTAAAGGAAGAACTCAAATACGGAGTCTTCACTCTGAAGGTCTGCCTTCTGTCAGACCTTTTAATGTAATCTTAACATCCATTCTGTTTAATAATCCTTTGTCCAATAGACATAAATAAAGCATAAATATGTGTCTGCCTGCAATGAATTAGTTTTCTAACAGAAGGAATCCTTGCCAAGATTCTGCAGCGATCTGGTCAATGTAGATAATGTGGTACATTAGAGTAGAAGCTGGCTGTTTATTGTTCTATGAATAGATATAGATTTAGCATTTATGGGAGCCTTTGAATAGGATGAAACAAAGCAATGAGTAGCCAATGGTTCTTTGTGGGTTTGATTTTAGCTAGTAATTTCCTATCGGGTCAGTAAATCTTTTTTTATGACTAGGGAAAAATTGTGTTCAAATATCAAAAAGTAAACACATTTCCTTGCATGTGTACTTTTGCCTAAAATGTCATTGCCCAATGACATTTTGTATATAAATATATATATATTTATACATATATTAATGAGTGACATATTATATATATAATATGTCATATTATATGTAAATATATATATAATATGTCACTCACTTCCTCAAGTTTGTAGTTCCTTCTCCGTATTTGAAGATTTGAGATCCCATGATCACCAAAGTCCCTTTTGGCTATGTAATTCTATGAAAAAAAACACCAAGATGATCATCCTGTCTTTCACCATCCTGAGCTGGTTGTGCAAGGCATTCAGGCCTCTTTAATATTGGGGCTTGTACTTATTAGTGATTCCTTTATGGTACTTGATTTTAATCAAGTTTTCAAAGTTCTTTTGATTAAGGTTTACTTGCACTTTCTTGCTGGCGTTCAATAGCTGATTTGCATTGTCCCTACCTTCTTTAAATATCAGCAGCACAGATGTTTCTGAATAGCTCTTAAAGTAATTAGCGGCAGTCACTAGAACTACTTGAACTACTTCTTTCTCTTGCTCACTTTTCTTTCTGCTTTCCTGTTTTCTCATTTTTTTCTCCCATTTTCCTTTCTGTAGCCCAAAGTCCAAAGCATTTCTGATTCTTAGAAGCTTTGAGAGGACTGCTCAACAGCAGGATCTCACTGTCACCTGTCTTAAAATTAACATATGGAAAGTGCTTAAAAGAAAGCTCAGCCCAATACTTGTCACAAAACTATCAGTCAATAAAGAGATTTTTTTCCCCTAAAGGTAGGTACTTCTTATTCTATTGCTTTCCATTTCAAGTTCAATAATTACGGCTCTTTCCAAGATTTACAATAAGATTACTTACTCAGGACTGAAAAGTGGAGTGGGCAGTTGTACCAGGCACACTTGAGATCTGTAGTACCTATTTGTCTCCATTGTTTTGGCAACTTGTCCTATCTCAGGCACCACTGAGGAGGCCAGTTCTGCTTAGACTCTGCCAAATTACATGCAGACATCACTTGACCCTACATCCTCTTATGATCAGGTTTTCTTCTCTTGCCATCTGGCTTCCTTTTTGATACTGAGCAAGAAGACCCTCAGAGAGCAGCTTAGCATGTATACGAGTATCCAGAAGTGCAGGTGGGCGGAGGCAAGGAACAGAGGACTAGAGGCCAGAACTCTTCATTCTGCAGGACAAACTTGTGGCCAATGGAGAATGGAACTAGTAGATAAAAATATTCCCCTTTTGGGGACGCAGAGAGACTTTCCTTTTTGATGGTGAATGTGTTAGGTCTTCCAACATTCAACAACCAGTTGTATGTGATACCAGCTCCATAAAAATATCCAGTTGTTAGCTTGTCTATTCTTCCTAGCCTCATTCTGCTCCCTCTCACTTATGCATCCCTGGGTTTGCATCCTCTGATAAAACAGTAGTACGTGAGGTTTTGTTTTAGCCTCTGACTTCTGAAGGATATTGGTTAATTTAGGTGATATTTATGAACACGTAGAGTCACTCATGGACTGATGAATTGTGAGAGTGGAATACAGGAGAGTAGAAGATTATGAAGGTGATGGGCATTAACTACTTACCTCTACCTCCTTTAGGTCCTCCATGACTTTGTTATGTTTAATGTTTCACGGCAGGGTAGAAATGCATTGGGATGGAAAAAGCAGCACATGTAAATTCACAAGGATTCTTTCTGCTCTGTTTTATAGGTGAGAGTCTTTTCCCAAATAAGAAGGGCAAAAACGCTATTGTAGCCAAATCTGGTTTCTAGACTTACTTTAAAAAATATGCTCACTTGAAAACGCTGCTTGTTCATTTGACTGAGTTAGGTAGTAGAAAAAGATTTCAGAAATACAATGTTGATTATGAAGAATGTTATAAAATTAACGTTAGAAGACAATTCATATCTTTGTCTCTCTATACAACAATTTCTGCTTTACGTTTGCCATCCTCATCTAAACATATTTTTAAGGGCCTCTGGGTAGCTCAGTTGGTTAAGTGTCTGCCTTCAGCTCTGGTCATGATTTTCGGGTCCTAGAATCGAGCCTTGCCTTGGGCTCCCTGCTCCGCGAGGAGCCTGCTTCTCCCTCTGTCTCTGCTCCTCCCCTTCACTCTTGTTGTCTCTCTCTCTCTCTCTCTCAAATCAATAAATTAAAAATAAATAAATAATAAATAAATCTTTGAAAAATAAACAATAAATAAATCTTTAAAAAATAAACATATTTTTAGAGAAAACAGGAAAGTAGATATTCATATATTCAACACATATTTGTTGAGTGAGTAGTTTATGCTAGGTACTGCTTTAGGTGCTAGAAATTTGGCAGTAAATAAAATAAGCCAGATCCCTGCTTTTGTAAAGCTTATATTATAGAGGAATGACATAGACAAAGATAAAGGAGTACACAGAGCAGTTAACAAGATAATTTTTAATATTGATAATTTGCTAAAGATAGTAAACAGTGATATGGTATATAAAGATTAAGGGAATCTGCTTTAGATTAGGTATTTGGGAGAGACTTCTTTGTGGAGAGGATGCGAACACTAAGTTTTTCCTAGAAGCTGGCTGTTCAGTATTGAGGCTACAGGTTTCCATATCAAGAGAAAACCAAGGGCAAGACTCAATATGGAGTATGAGTTAGTATAGATGAAGGAAACAAAGAAGCTAGTATGGCTTGAGGGTAGTGCCAAGAGCTGTAGTGGTCTGAGATGAGATAGGAGAGGTTAGAAATGACCCGAATTTTATTTTAGGCTGCATTAATGAGTTTGAGTTTATTCTAAATGTAGTGGAAATTCATTGGAGAGTCTTAATAACATATAAAAATACATAATCCATTTCACAGAACTCTTACAAAATGTGGATACTGTTGTAAAACATTTGTGAATGGCTTTTTTTAGTGACTTTGCTTTTTTAGAACAGTTGTAGGTTCACAATTGAGGGGAAGGTACAGAGATTTCCTATATAGCTGTGCCCCCACACGAGCACAGCCTCATCCATTATCAACATCTCCCAACAAGAGTGGTTCATTTATTAAAATTGATGAACTTACACAGACACATCATAATCATCCTATGTCCACAGTTCACATTAAGGTTCACTGTTGGTGTTGCAAACTCTATGGGTTTGCAGAAACATTTAATAACATGTGTCTTTCTCATTGTGGTATCATAAAGAGTACTTTCACTCTCCTAAGAATACTTTGTGCCCTATTTATCCCTCCTATGCCCTTACCCTCTGACAAATCACTGATCTTTTTATCGTCTCCATAGTTTTGACTTTTCTGGGTCATATGGTTGGAATTAAGCAGGATGCAACCTTTTCAGAATGGCTTCTTTCACTTAGTACTATACGTGGAAGGTTCTCCCATGTCTATTCAGGGTTTGATAGTTCATTTCTTTTTAGCGCTGAATAATATTCAATTATCTAAATGTACCACAGTTTATTTATCTATGCACCTAACTGAGGGCATCTTGGTTGCTTCCAAGTTCTGGTAATTATGAATAAAGCAGCTGTAAACATCCTTGTGCAGGTTTTTATGTGAACATGTTTTCAGCCTCTTTGGGTAAATACCAAGGAGCATGATTGCTGTATCATATGTTAAGGTTGTGTTCAGATTTCAAGAAACCACAAGCTGTCTTCCAAAGTAGCTGTCCCATTTAGCATATTCTTTCCCCACCCCCCAGCAGTGAATGAGGCTTCTCACTGCTGTACAACCTCACCAGCATTTGATGTTGTCAGTGCTTTGGATTTTGGACATTCAAATAGGTGTGTAATGGTATTTCATATTGTTTTAATTTGTATTTCCCTGGTGACATATGATGTAGAACATCTTTTCATATGCATAGCTGTAATTCATATATCTTCTTTTTTTATTGAAGTACAGTTGACATACAATGTTACATTAGTTTCAGGCATATAACACAGTGATTCAACAACTCTATACATTATGCTATGCTCACCACAAGTATAGCTACCATCTGTCACCATACTATGATATTACAGTATCATTGACTATATTCCCTGTGCTGTGCCTTTCATCCCCATGACTTATTCATTCTGTACTTGGAAGCCTGTACCTCCCTCACTCATTCCCCTTCGCCCATTTTGCCCATTCCTTCACCCCTCCTTCCCTCTGGCAACCATTATTTTGTCTCTGTATTTTTGGGTCTGTTTCTGCTTTTTGTTTGTTCAATCATTTTGTTTCTTAGAATGTACGTATAAGTGAAATCATCTGGTATTTATCTTTCTCTGTCTTGACTTATTCTACTTAATGACCATGAGGTCCATCCATGTGATCACAAATGGCAAAATTTCATTCTTTTTTATGGTTGAATAATATTTCATCATGTGTATGGATGTATTTCTTTATCTATTCATCCATTGATGAACACTGGCTGTTTCTGTATTTTGGCTATTGTAAATAGTGCTGCAATGAGTATGGTGGTGCATGTATCTTTCAAATTAGTATTTTTGTTTTCTTTGGGTAAACATATAGACGTGAAATTGCTGGGTAGTTTTATTTTTAATTTTTTGATGGAACTCCATACTATTTTCCATAGCGGCTGCTCCAATTTACATTCTCACCAACAGTACACTAGGGTTCCCCTTTTCTGTAAAATCTCACCAACATATTTTGTTTCTTGTCTTTTTGATAATATCTATTCTAACAGCTGTGAGGTGGTATCTCATTATAGTTTTGATTTACATTTCCCTGATGATTAGTGATGTTGAGCATCTCTGTATGTATATGTTAGCCATCTATATGTCTTCTTTGGTTGTATATATTCTTTGGTGAGGTGGCTATGAGAGTCTTTGGTAAGTTTTTAAAATTGGATTGTTCATTTTCTTATTGTTGAATTTTAAGAGTTCTTTGCCTATTTTAATAACAGTCCTTTATCAGATGTATCTTTTGTAAATATTTTAGTCTGTGCATCTTCTTCTTTTGATAGTGTCTTCCTCAGAGCAGAGGTTTTACATTTTAATATGTTCTAGATTATCAATACTTTCTTTTGTAGATTGTGCCTTTGATATTTCTTCTAAAAAGTCATCACCAAACCTAAGATCATCTGGATTTTCATGTTATTTTCTAGGAGTCTGATAGATTTGCATTATAGATTTAGGACTGTGATCCATTTTAAGTTAATTTTTCTGAAAGGTGTAAGGTCTGTGTCTATATTCATTTTTTTTCAAGTTTGTATGAGGATGTCCACTTGTTTTAGCTTTATTTGATGAAAGACTATTTTTTTCCCTATTGTATTGCCTTCTGCTCCTTTGTCAAAGATCAGTTGACTATTTATATAGGTCTGTTTCTGTGCTCTCTATTCTTTCCTATTGATCTATTTGTTCTTTCGCTAATACCACACTATCTTGATTACCCTAGTGTTATAGTAAGTCCTGAAGAAGTCACAGAGTTTCTGTTCTCCAACTTTTTTCTTTTCCACGAATAGGCTGGCTAGTCTGGGTCTTTTGCCTCTCCATATAAACTTTAGAATTCATTTGTTGATATCCACAAATAAGCTGTTGGCGTTTTGATTGGGATTGCATTGAATCTATAGATCTAGTTGAAAAGGATTGGCATCTTGATAATATTTAGTTTTCCTGTCCATGAAAATGGAGTATATCTCCATTTATTTAGTTTTTCTTTGATTTCATTCATCAAAGTTTTGTAGTTTTCCTCCTATAGATCTTGTGCATATTTTATTAGATTTATAACTAAGTGTTTCATTGTTTGGGTGCTAATCTAAATTATATTGTGGTTCCATTTTCAATTTCTACTTGTTCTTTGCTGGTGTATAGACAAATGATTGACTTACAAATTACCCTTGTTTCCTACAATTTTGGTATAATCCCTTATTAGTTCCAGGAGTTAGTTTCCTTCCCTCCTTCCTTCCTTCCTAAGATTTATTTGTTTGAGAAAGGGAGAGAAGGAGAGAGACAGAGGGTGGAGGGGGGGAGGGGCAGAGGGAGAGAATCCTTAAGCAGAATCCTCTCTGAACACAGAGCCTGATGCAGGACTTGATCCCAGGACCCTGGGACCATTACCTGAGCTGAGAATAAGAGTTAGATGCTGAAACAACTGAGCCACATATGTGCCCCAGTTCCAGGAGTTTTCTTATTGATTCTTTTAAATTTCCTACATAGATAATCATGTCTCCTGCAAACAAAGAGTTTTATGTCTTCCTTCCCAATCTGTATACCTTTTATTTCCTCTTCTTGTGCTCTTGCCTTAGCTAGAACTCCCAGTACAGTGTTGGAAAGGAATGGTGAGAGGGGACATCCCTACCTTGTACCTGATCTTAATGATCATTTAACCAACCCTGAAATTATGCTATGTCTGGATTTCCTAAATTTGTTAAATAAGCTTTTTATTGTTTAAGCTAATTGAATCAGGATTTCTTGTTACTTTCAGCCAGAGGTAAACTAACTGAGAAAGGCCCCATATAAAAAAAAGAACTTATAAAACAGAGTGTAAGCAAGGTGAAAATATAATTCCATAGTGCGTTATATTAAAAGTACTTCAAGGAACAGAGAACTAGAATGACTTTCTTCTTCTTCTTTTTTTTTTTTTTTAATTGAGGTGAGGGACAGAGGGGCAAAGGGGCAGAGAGAGAGAATCTTAAGCAGGCTCCGTGTCCAGCATGGAGCCTGATGCAAGGCTCTATCTCACAACCCTGAGATCACGTCCTGAGTTGAAATCAAGAGTTGGACCCTTAATTGGCTGAGCCACGTAGGCGCACCCTCAAGAAATACTTTAAGTATGCCTGCTAAAGTTACATTTATTTCTTCTATGTAATGTAGTTTTCCCCCACTGACATTCCATAGCACCATGTTTATACTTCACCTGTGTCATTTATATTTTGAATTGTAGTTATATATGACTTTGTGTTAATGTTTCTAGCTTGTAATCTTAGAGGACTATACTTTTGCTGTTTGTACAGGTATGCACTTTTATACCAGTGGGAACTGAATAAGCATTTTTTGAATGAATAAATAAATATTACACAGGGTTTTAGGATGTTAGAAGGTGAGGTCACTGAAGAGAGTTCATAAATACAGTTGAGGTAAGCAGGAAAGGGATCAAAGAAGACTTCTAACTGTATTTTAAAAGATTAGTGGGGTTTGCTTAAGTAAAGAAGCCAGGGGAGGATGTTTTAGTGGTAGGATGAAGAGACAAAGGAAATATTAAGACAAAGTTGTAAATTGTCTAGCTGTCACGACATGTTAAATTAGCTGAAAAAGTAGTTTGGAGTCAAACTAAGGAGGATCTGAAATGTTAAAGTTAAGAGATTATCATCACCCTCTAAGAATTAAAGAGGAACTAAAGTTTGAAACAGAGACATTAAGTTATATGAAAGTGTGTTTTATAGGACTATTAATCTAAAATTTCTCCTTCCTTGCCCCTTGCTGTATGAATATAAAGTCCTCTTTACAACTTTCCTTTAGGATTGGGTACCTTTCTAGTTCATACCCCAGACCACATTCTGGCTGGGAAAAACAGTTTTGACCTAGCTATTTTTTGATTATATACTATCTCTGATGAATATACATGGTCCTAAGATTCAATGTAGCATAATTCAAATAACTATATTCTGTATGACCCTGCTGCTCCCTTTTGCCTGCATCTTTCCTACTGCAGCCTCTTTTTCATTCCAGGCCACTCACTTACTGTCCTTACTGGATGAAATTCAGGGCATTTCCTTTTGCGGTGTGAATAAAGCTAGTAGTATTGCCATCAGATACCTATGCGTACCGAAGAGGGAGAGATTAATATTAGTGGAGTGCCAATGGAAAAAGAAGTGTTGCTTTCAAAAATCTAAAAAGAGCAGCAGTTTTACAGAAGATATGGGCAGTGAGCATTTTAACAATACTACTAAGTTTAATATGACATTTTGGGGAAAGAAATCAGGGCTGTGTAGAAAGTATGCCAAGTGTGGACTTTTCCACAGTATAGGTCTTGTGGAGTTAAGTAATATTAAAGCATGTTCAGTAATGGTTGGTAGGCTAAGCAATGTAGTCTGGTCACAAGCCCAAGAATACCTAGGCATAGTCCCAAGAGAAGTTTGTAATCAAATGCAGCTTGCAGAAAGAGTTTCAAATCTTACATGATTTTCATAATGAATGTTTTGGATTATCACAGTATGTTTTCCTATGCTCATTTTCATCTAGATGGAGGGGGGATTTTAAGAAGCTATGCCTTATACTTTTTATTTCAGTTCCTTAAGGTACCCAGAATTTCCTTGCCAGAAGGATCCATGTAAAAATTAGAATCCATTTTGAAATTCAACTAAAGATTGCATCCCTAAGTTGTTTCAAAAAATTGAGAGCTGAGCATATTGTAATCCTCAGAGCTGTCCCTAGACAGACAATATTGCAGAAGTTTTTGCCCATGTGTCTTTGTTTTGCAAATGAATATGCAGCATTACATTAGAGCAACAAAAAAATTAATCTTGGAATTGAAGAACCTAACAAATGCTGAATTTAAAAACAAGTTAGTTAACCTTAGAGAAAGAGAAAAAAAAGCATCTAGTAAATTTATTAATGCCTCAAAATTTACAGTGACTTTTCCATTAACCATTAAGGGAAACAGGAAGGAACTAGAAACTTACATACAGTATTAAATGGTGTTTTAAATGAATATCTATTATTGTTCCTGTAAATACCATATAATAAAGCTAAATTATTTAAATATTACTTAGAAATGTATTCTTATAAAAGACACCAGGCACATAGCCAGTATCATTGCAAAACAAAGAGGCAACAAAAAATAAAACTGTACCATTTACAGAAACCATGGCTTACAATACCTCTCATGACTAGAATTGTTAGAATTCTGGTATAAAAATCTGGTGGAATTATTCTTTGCATTTTCATGCAGATATTGCAATGACAATATCTTCTTGTTTAGTGTGGTATTATGAACAATCTGTGAAAAATTTTATTGTATATCCTTTGGTAAGTCTATTTTTGTCTCTTTCAAAGTTGCATTATTTTCTTTTTAGAGAGAGAGAGAGAGAATGAAGGGGCAAGGGGCAGAGCTAGAGGGAGAGGTGGGGCTTGATCCTGCAACCCTGAGATCATGACCTGAGCTGAAATCAAAAGTCAGACACTTAACCAACTGAGTCACCCAGACGCTTCTCAAAATTTCACTTTTAACAGCTTCTAGTCTTCTTCTTGATCGATGAAAATACATTGTGCATCCTTGGTTTAAATGAAAAAAAAAAAATCATGACTGTGAATTTTGTGTAAAGTTGAAGACTAATAGTATCTGCAAAGAGATTTGAAAAGTCGAAGTAAAAACATTTCTTTATTTCATAATTTAGTTTGAAATGTTTAAACTAAATGTTTTTTCTTGAAGAACATTTCAAATAGCTTGAGAAAGGGATCTTTTAATGAATACATTATGTGTAGGTAGATATCTAGATTGAAGATGGTTGATTAACTGATAGTTTCACCTTCATAGTCTTGGGAAAGAAAACCGTTACATTCTGCCTAGTAGTGTCAGACAGCTGATGGTAGAAATGGTTGGACTGAGAAATGATCTCTATCCTTCCCACACTTCATAAATGAGGTCAGTTGGCTGTCAAGTAGGTTTCCTGTCCCTCTTACTTATTCCCCTCTCCTCATCTAATTTTTCTCATTGCCATGTCTCTTTTAGTATGACTACCTCTGGTAATGACACTTAGGACAATGAAGTGTGCTGTCGAAATTTATTCTTGTTTAATAAGAGTTTCTTCTATAATTCATTCCACTTCCCAACCTGATTTCACTATTACCATAATTCATTAAAATGAGAAAACTGGCACACATATAGATTCAATCTTTTAATCCCAGGATTAGTGACCAAGATGTGATCAGAATTCAGTTCTCTCACTTTCTAATACGACTCCCTTTCCATGGTAATGCCCAGCCTTCAATCAAACGAACTGAATGTATTTCGTTGGAAACAGTTCTTCTCAGAGAAGGGTCTTATCTTCAGCTCTATCTGTTGGTTCAGTATGGCCATGCTTTTCATGTCATTCCCAGTACTCTTTGAGGCAAAACAGCATTGACTGTGGCAATGAAGAATTGATGACTGAATTGGAGGCTGGTTCTTTTAGACCAAAGAAAGCCTCCTTGTCATAGGACTTGACTTTCTGGGATCTTTTGCCATTTTAGCAATGACTTTCTTCTGAGTCACTGAGTTCTAAGTTAAAGTTGGTTGAAAAGTTTAAAGAAGAGGGTGCTGGAGGTTTGTATATTTATAATTTTGTACTGTATATTTGATAGATGCTTTGATAAAAGAATGCATATCTCAGAAATGTATATAGTGTTATTGCTTCTTATAGCATTTGATGCTTATGTGTTTATTAGTAAAACTATATTCAAATTAGAAGTATTAATTCACTTCAGATTATTTTCATTTTCATCAATTTTGTTGAACATTTTGGAAAGAAATCCACATCCAACTGAATTAATCCAAGACATTATTTATTTTCTCTTACAAACATTACTTTAAAGTTTAAAAATTCTCCAGCTACTACCTGTAAACTCTTTGGGATTTAGTAAAGTGTATTTGTCAGTCTTTTCATATTTACTGTGCTTATGACTCAAAGAGAAATCAAATAAGGAACAAGCTCCAAGAATAACTTTGTGCTTTGTGTCAGTAGATAAGACATACCATTCTCATTTTGATTCTTCTGCATGGTTTACTTGAGTTGGGTTTTTTTTTTTTCTGTATTGTTTAGTGATTTTTAAAAATTTTTGGTAACTCAATTTGTTCAGTTTTGAATCATGTTGTTATGGTTCTTTGTAGGCTTGAGAATGATTTTTAAATCTAAGTCTGAAGTAACAATTTAAAAAAAATAGAGTTCTCAAATTTTTTTATAAATACAATATTTAGTGATTTTGCATGCATAAATTTTACTTATTTTAATTAAAAGAATTATTAGTTTTTAGTTTAGTCTTTTTTATATTCTAGAACTTACTCTTTATGTGAAGGTCATTTGCAAATAATCATCTGTAGTGCTCATATGACTAATCTTGTGCTTATTTTTCTTTCTTTGTTAACTAACATGCTAGAGATGTGACAAACTGTCTTTAGGAATAAAATCATGTATTTTTGTGTCTACCTATCTACCTATCTCCTAAAGAATATGCAGATTCTAGATATTAATAGACCCTTAAAATTAGTTAGTTGTGAATGAGGTTTACACTTTTTTAACTTTAATCTAAATTCCTACAGAACATTTGGAGAGAACTACAAATCTCATTTGCTCTGAAAGCACTCTATGGGCCAAAAATTTCTACTTTCTTTATCTGGCAAACTATTTGGCGGCTAGAAAACTGATTTCTCTTTAAGTCTTTTCTCCCTTAGAGTAAAAGTTTTCCCAAATGTTGCAGCAAATGACTATTTTCCTTTAGTTATTAAAAAGGCTTATTTTAGGGCACCTGGGTGGTTCAGGGGGTTAAAGCCTCTGCCTTCAGCTCAGGTTTGATTCCAGGGTCGTGGGATCGAGCCCTGCATTGGGCTCTTTGCTCCACAGGGAGCCTGCTTCCCTCTTTCTATCTCTGCCTGCCTCTCTGCCTACTTGTGATCTCTGTCTGTCAAATAAATAAATAAAATCTTAAAAAATTATTTAAAAAGGCTTATTTTTACTGACTTCTCTTTAATTTTTTTTCAACTAGACTCTCAAATTTATCAGGGTAAAGTTATATATAATAATACATTTTTATTTTTTCTTTACTCTTCATCTTTAAGTATCCGAAGCCTTGTACTTCCTTTCTTGAAGTGGATTTAGAAACTGAGAAACAGAAATGATATAATTATTGGGGTGCCTTCATGGCTCAGTCGCTTGAGCATCTGACTCTTGGTTTCCGCTTTGGTCATGATCTCATAGGACGTGGATTTGAGCTCCATGTTGGGCTCCAGGCTCAGGGGGAAGTCTGCTTGGAGATTCTCTCTCACTGCCCCTTCCTCTGCTTGTGCTTTCTCTCTCAAATAAATAAATATTTATAAAAGTGGTATAATTGCCTAAAAATATTGACAGAGAACCAAAAACTATAGTGGTAGCCTCTGACTTATAGGAATCATAACAAAACCACTAGAAAAAGAGAGATAGAAAACAGATGAGAAAGAATAAAACTTTAAAAAAAAAAGAAACATTTTAACCATGAAACAAGAATAGGGTGCTGCAAAAATGGACAAACAGATTAAAAAAGAGCAGTTGAAAATGTGAAATTTGAGAGAAAACATGATAGTAAATCATTGGAAGATAAATTCAAGAAAATCTCCCAGAAAAATGCCAATAAGACTAAAAATGGTAGAAAAAAGCTAAGACATTCAGAGGACCTGAAAAATAAGGATTCCATAGGAAATTTAAAGAAAAACAAGAAAGTAAAACATTAATTGTTTTCTTGGAATAAGCCACGATAATTTTTTTTGCAGATTGTATTGGTTTCCTGATTTTCTACATAAAGGTAGAAAGCAGAGTCATACCAAAGCATGCCATCACAAAATTTCCCAACTATGCAGACAAATGAAAGAAATAGTAATATATAAATCTAGGGAAAAGAAAAACAAAACAGGTCTACTATATGTGATTAGAATAACTCTGGGTTTTTCAAGAATAACATTGAAAGATAAAAGGCAATAGAGAATTGACTTCAACAGAATTCTAAAGAAAAATAATTTCCAATTAAAAGTGTACATTTAGCCAAGCTATCAGTGATGGGAAAATCAAGGATATTTTGACTATTCACTTCCTCAAGTCATGTATTTCTTTATCTAATAAGATGGAAGAATGTGTGCCACTAGTCAAGGGAATAAAAGAACAGAAAAAATGAAGACATGAGATTTGCCAGAGCTAGAGATCCACCAACAAAGATAGGTAGTGAAGGGAAGCCCCCAGATGAGAGCTGTGCACTACCGGTACATGGAAGCTGCTCCAAAAGAATAAGGTCAGAGGCTCCAAGAAAACTTCCTTTAAACTTCTACTTTTTAAGTAGATGAAACTGATAGCATACCTGATGCCTTTGAACCTCTAGAGTGGAGATTTAGTAACTGATAAAGAGTATGAATTAGTAATAAAGGTGGAAGGAACCAAGCAAGTGAATAAAACAAGAAATATGTGATAACTATAGGGAAAACTACAGAAAAAGAAAACGGACATAAATACTAAGTTTATTATATGGATCAGCTTTGAGTTAAATTTATTGTCATAATAATAGATACTCTGGATATTAATCTAAACAGGTTACAATATAATTAGGTGATGTGGGACATAGATGGAATGATTCTGAGTTGGGAGTAATAAAGGAATGGGAGGAGAGAGTTTTGAATGCTGACCTTATGTAGTATGCACGTAAATAAATGATACCTAAGACCCGCTCAAAAATTAGCAAAAAATATGACATTACTTTGAGATCCAGTGAATTATATCAATCTAATTGTCTAAAAGTACCAATAAAAGCATATGAGAGACATGGTGATAAATAACAACATAATCAGCTAAAGAGATAAGAAGAGTAACCACGAGGAGGAAAAAATGTGGGAGTGGGGGTAGGGGTCTGCTATTTTTCATAACGAACTTTGTAGAACTATTTGACTCAAATTCTTTGAAATTATAGATTTTATTAAAATTAAAGCAAGAGAAAAATAAATTACTAAAACAAAACCAGTCACTACTGAACTAAATATATTGGAAGGTATTTTTTAAAGATTTATTTATGTATTTATTTGAGAAAGAGAATGAGTGGGGAGGGGAGGGACAGAGGGAGTGGGAGAGAGAGAGAATCTCTAACAGACTCCCTTCTGAGTGGGGAGTCCAATGTGGGGTTCCATCTCACGACCCTGAGATCATGACCTGAGCCAAAATTGAGTCAAATCTTAACCTACTGAGTGACCTAGGCACCCCCATTGGAAGATAGTCTTAAGGTTCACAAAGTAAAGAAAGGAAATCAAATATGCATGGAAATCTTAGCCAGTTGAAAAATTTAACATGGTGCTTACCTGCTTACTAAATCACTTTGTTATATCTTATTTATTTACATTTGAATTTAAGTAACATTTTATATTCTTCTTCTAATTGTTTTCTTATTTACTTCTAATGTGTGTAGCAAGACCAACATGTGTTCTTATAAGCCAAGAAATCTTCTGGAAACAAGAATGGTACAAATAAATAATACTGATGGCAAAAAAAAAAAAAGTAGAATTAAAAACTAACACATATAAAACAAATGGAGGGAAATGAGATGATTAGGGCCAAGTAATAAAATAAGACTTGGGAAATGGGAAAATCATTATCAGACTAAATAGCATATTATCTAAAATTATCTTTTTTAAAATTTAAATTCATAGCCAATATATAGTACATCATTAGTTTTGGATGTAGTGTTGAATAATTTATCAGTTGTGTATAACACCCAATGTTCATCACATGCCCTCCTTAATGCCCATCACCCTGTTGCCCATCCCCCCATCCACCTCCCCTTCCACAACCCTCAGTTTGTTTGCCAGAGTCAAAACTTTTTCATGGTTGTCTCCCTCTCTGATTTCTTCCCAGTTTCCCCTCCCTTCTCCTATGATCCTCTGCACTTTTTCTCATATTCCATTTATGAGTGAAACCATATGATAATTGTCTTTCTCTGATTGACTTATTTCACTTAGCATAATACCCTCCAGTTCTATCGATGTCATTGTAAATGGTAGGTAGTCATCCTTTCTGATGACTGAATAAGATTCCATTGTGTATGTGGACCACAGCTTCTTTATCCATTCATCTATTGAAGGATATCTTGGCTCCTTCCACAGTTTGGCTATTGTAATCATTGTTGCTATGAACATTGGTGTACAGGTACTCCTTTGGATCACTACATGTCTGTCTTTGGGGTAAATACCCAGTAGTGTAATTGCTGGGTTATAGGGTAGCTCTATTTTTATCTTCTTGAGGAAACTCCCTCCTGTTTTCCAGAGTGGCTATATCAGCTTGATCTAAAATTATCTAAGTAATGGTTTGAATAACCATTACGTGATCACCTTTCTGTTTTGAGTTGTGTCAGATGCAAATATAACATGCATTCTTTATGAAGGCAACTGAATTTGTATATGAAAGAACTTACTCCATTTAAGAATTACAAAATAACACAAGGCAGTATCTGAAATGGTAAGATAAGTGAAATGGACAGTAGGAGGAAACTTTGTGCAGTGTGTAAGGCAAGTGAACATTCCAAGAAGAACCATATCTGAGATGGGTCTTAAGGGTGGGAGGAATTCCTGGTTGGGAAAGAGGCAGAAAATATGAATGAAACTCCTCAAACATGAGTTGAAGGCACATGCTGGCAGGTCATGGAAAATGAAATGATACATGCAGAAAAAATTATATAGGTAGAACCAGATTATTGGAGATTATGGATTTATATATAATAAGTACCAGAAATATTGTAAATTCTAGAAATGCATGATAAAACAGTTTTTTGAGAGGACTAGTTTGGCAAATAAGTCTTTAAAAAGTCAGAGAGGGAAGAGTCCAGTGGCGATAAGATCAGTTTGAAGTTGTACGTGAGTTGATTAAAGTCTTTGTTAAAATGGAACTGGAGAAATGGGTATAATGAAACATATCTGGGAATTTGTGATATTATTTATATTTTGTATTTATGAAATTGTGTCAGAGAAAAAAGATGGTGTCATTCACTAAAATGGGTAATTTCAGATGGAGATTTTGCTGACAGGCATTTGAAGCAAAATTGTAGCTCCTGTAACCAGTTAATATCAATAAATATGTAAGATTACTTCTCACTCTCCATTTCTCTGGAGTGCTAAAGATATATGATCAATCACTTTTTGAACATGTGTAGTGGAAACAACGCAATAGACAGTCTGGGGTGTTGCATAAGGTTTTCAGTGTAAAGACAAAGATCTACTAAAACAAAGTAAAGTTGGAGAAATGTCATAACAATCCAGAAAATTCATACCTTTTACCAAGAACATGGTTCTTGGAATATTCAAGGAGTTATAGCATTTTTCAAAACTCTAGCTGTCCAGATAATGACTTTAGTTTGCATGTCTGTTTAGCTAAAATAGACATAACCAATGTTTCAGGTGGTAGGGGCTTGCAAATTATTTTTTGTTCAGTCTTGTTTAATCTCGATGGATTTGTCATTGCAATGATACCTATACAAATAAACACATTAAAGTGATCTCTATGCATATCATTAGGTTGATACCTTTGTTTTGTTGTTTTAAAATGTTCATATTATTAAATCCTTATGATAAGTCAGATCCAGAGGTTAATTAAGCAAACAGTAACTTAATCATATTCCTATAAGTGAAGTTAATGGCAGACATGTGGCTAAACTTCTACTTATTATGTTAAATATTTATATTGCAGCCAATAAGCCTAAACATTGTTCATATTGTGCTACCGATATAGGAGGAAGCAGGAGGCAGAATGAAGGTTGCTATGGGATGTGGGAAGGACGAGGAGCCAGTGAGGGATAGGCATCTCTCCACCTGGCACCTGGGTATTTTGTAAACTGCAAGGATAGGGATATTTTTTAAAGCTATTTGACTTGGAGATACAAAATTTTAACTCACAATATTGTGTTTCCTTTTATTTGGACAGTTTCTCTAAATTTGGTTTATTCAGTATAGCCCTAGACTATGTCCTCTTTTTTAGCCAGATGAAATAATTACAGCTTTTCCCCCCTGAACAATAACAAATCAAGCAGACCTGAAATACTGTGTTTTTCTATTTATTTCTTTTATGCATTTCTGAAAAGTATGAAACCAAGTGCTGCTCTCCTTTGGCATTGGCAAATATTCGTAATTTTATCAAAAGAATTATTGAAGTTCAACTTATTTCCATTTCACAGTTGAACTTGAAGAAGGAATATGCCCCAAGACAGTGTTGTTGTATGTGGCAGTTGTGGAAATTTGTAATACTGCTCATTGTTGCAGATGATGGGATGGAGCTTGCCTCTTGACTGTGTATAGGATATACCTTAGTTAAGCACCACCTCTCTCTACATATACACTGAGGTCATCTCCAACTCAACTTAACCTACAACTGCACTCACCCTGCCCTTCCAACCCGTTTTTTTTTTTTTTCCAGATGCTGTACTTCTGTTAATTTTGCCTCTATATTCCCTGATATTGAACTTAAAATCAGTGTCTTACTGAAATCTGTAAACTCTCATGCTTGGATTATTTAGTTGTTAGTCTTCCAATAGGACACACAAACCCCCAATTTTTCCTAATCCAGTCTTTCATATGCATCTCTGACCGACTGATCTTCCTAAAACATGTCCTTATCAAACCTTTATAGCCTCCATCTCTCTACTAAGTTAATAAAAAGCCTCACATTGGAATTAAAGACCTCACGATATGCTCCCAACCTCACCTCTATGACAGACATCTAGAGGATTCTTTCTTTCTAGGGAACTTAGACTATACTCTTTCCCTAAACATATTTAGATTTTTTAGATTCTAGTGACTGCTTATACCATCTCCATCTCCTTGGGTAGTCTCCAAAGACATCAACTAAAATCTTAGGTTTTCCAAATAGAAACAGCAACTGCCCCATGAAACCTTCTGTGGTCAGCCACAAATGACCTCCAATCCTTTGAGCTCATACCATGTATTAAATAGCTACAGAGTCTATGTGAAACATATATGCAGCCCTGTATTGTCTATATCAGTGGGCTGAGAGAAACGTCCTCAATCTAGAAGGAAAGGATATAGTTGACCCTCAGTAATGTTAATTTCCTTCTGCCTGAAGGCTTTTGTTGTTGATATCTAATATCTCTATATTCCCTATATTGCTCATAGTAAGTAAATATTTGCCAAATAAGGACTTAGATGAAATTACTTTTTGGAACCTATTTAATTTGGTATAAAAAATGAACCTATTCTAGGAACTGAAATCTTCCCCTGAAATTCATGCAATATCTCTGTATGAACCTCTGAAAACCCTCTATTCACAACACATGAACAGAACCCCTTGCTAGAAATGTTATTTTGAGCGTGAAGACTATGGAGATTTCACAAAATCCAGGAGGGCTTTCTGAAGAGTATTCTGTGAAGCCCCTGCAAAAGTTGTCCTAGCAAAATTTCCCATACCAATTAAATATGCCAAAGATGGCTTACATGGAGATTAACCTCTGGGTTTAAGGGTAAGTTGACTTCCTCCTTTATTTAAAATAAGTTACTTCTCACTGGATTGGAAAGCCAAATAAGGTCAAAAAATTGAATTCACTGGAGGCGTGTGTAAAGAAAGGTATGTGGCAGCAGCTTCTATTCTCCAAAAGGCTTACATTTAATCCAATGATAGACAGTCACTTGTAAAAAAAAGTAAAATGAGTATTTGGAAGAGAACTAAAGGGCATGGATAAATTCAGAAGCATGGAGAATAAATAATGATGATTCTATGACAGATTTCTTTATCTTATTTAGTATTTACATTTTATTAATGATTGTATTTAAATATTCTGTTTTAAAAATATTTTTTATCAGCAAGCACTCAGTGCTGAGGGAAAGAAGGTGTTTTTTAGCAATTACTCTGTTAGTTACTAATCAGTTTGAAGGTTTTTATTATGTTCTGTGCCTGTTGAAAATGATTTCTCTAGAGAAATTCTGATTCTGCAGACACGGTTCAGGAAAGCAAAGTCTTTCGGGTTGCTGTGCCAAGTCCTTGAGTTATGTGTTTGGACCCTAAGACCACACTCTCTGAGTCTGGAGCCTTGTTTAGAGTTCATAAGAACCTGTACTACTCTGGTGTTATTTCAACAGCACATCACAGTAGAGATTCAGGGAATAACACCAAAAAAGGGTCTAGGTTTAAAGTCCTCTGTTTCTGCTTCCATGGGTCTGTTGACAATAATCTTATTTATTATGTAATAGAATCTGGCAGCATTAATAAGCTTTCTTTTTAAAAATTTTATCTTTCTTGGATTTCTGTTAATCTCATGCCTCTTAATCTTACACCTTAAAGACTGGTCCTCCTTAGTGCTCTGATTTCTGCTCTTATCAGTGAAGTCTCTTCTATTCAGTCCTCTCCTTGGGGTCATCTCACACACTGTTCATTCACAATGTGTGCCCTTGTGAAGCCATACAACTGGTACATGGTGGAACAGAGGTTGGAACCCAGGTCTGCCAACACTGAAGCCTAAAGTCCTAATCACTTGTCAGCCGAAAACTAACTCTGCAGCTTGAGTGTCTTCACCATCTTTGCTGATACTTACAGAGGGCCTACTGTGTGCCAGGCCCTGGATTTAGATCCTTCACGTCTGTTGTGCCTGACTTCAACACAGTGTTATTCCATTTCACAGATGAAATTTCATGCTGTGGGCATGGTCCAAACAAGAACATAAGGACCCGCCATTTGCATTTTTGCATATGGAGTGCTATCTTTTCTCTGTCTTTAGTTCAGTTAAGCTCTCAAAGGTAGATACAATTCCGGGGCATGTTTATGTGCTGATGTCTTCATTTATAAGTTCTTTTAAAGTAGAACACACTGAAACACATAAAAAGAGAGAGAGACAGACCAAAAAACAGACTCTTAGCTATAGAGCATAAACTGATGGTTACCAGTGGGGACGTGAAGGGGAGGATGGGGGAAATTTGTGATGGGGATGAAAGAGTACACATATCAGAAAAAAAAAATCATTTCACTATGGGTTACAATTGTAGGAGTGAAATAAACCAACTGATTTTAATAACTTCACTATTTAAATATATATGTAAAGTATGATTCACAAAATAAAATTTATTACCATACTAAAAAAATAAGAATGTTGTTTGACTAAAAAAATAAAGTAGGACACACATACTCAAATGTTTATATTACTGGAACAGGTAACATTATTGAGTAAATCAGACTTCAAGATGATTAGGACTAGGGACCCCTGGGTGGCAGGTTGGTTAAAGTGTCTTGACTCTTGATTTCCACTCAGGTCATGATAACCAGGTCGTGAGCCCACATCAGACTTGGTGCTGGGTGGAGCCTGCTTGAATTTCTCCCTCTCCCTCTGCTCCTCTCCCTTTCTCTTTCTCAAAAAAAAAAAAAAAAAAAAAAAAAAAAGGAAAGGAAAGAAAGAGAGAGAGGATAAATACTTGCTAGGTTTCTGGAAACTTGAGAGTTTGTGCCCCATATCATGTCATTCAGGTTTATTATAATGACATCGTACAGGTAAGTGCACACACTCTCTCTCACACACACACACACACACACCATGGACACCTGCAGGTCACCCATTTGCAGCTTTTAATTTTTTTATTTTGTATTTTAGAAAATGTTTTATTTATTTTTTTTTTTTTTTTTTTTTTTTTTTTGTAGCTTCTGTGCCCATGTGGAGCTTGAACTCACAAATCCGAGACAAGAGTCACATGCTCTCCCAACTGAGCCATCCAGACATCCGGATCTGTGGCCCCTTAAACTATCATTTTTGCCTTAAGCAAAAGTTACTAGGCTAGATTAAGAAAGATATTAATTCCATTTTGGAGGGGGATGAAGAAGGGGGTGAATGGACATTGGGGAGGGTATGTGTTTTGGTGAGTGCATGTAGTGTTAAACCTATTCACAGACCTGTACCCCTGGGGATAAAAATATATGTTTATAAAAAATAAAAAAATAAAAAAAAAAAAAAAGACTGGAAAGATAATTCCATTTTGGCAAATGGGTGATGACCACTTTGCAAATGGTGATGACCACTTTGAAGGAGTCACTGCTTTGGTCGAATGGTTTTGCTTAGGGGGTCATGATACACATTCACTTGTGTACTTTTCAAAGAAGGAAAACAGATGATGAGTTCCTTTCTTCTTTCATCAGATGATTATAATTAATAGCTTGAGAGCACAGTTCCCACTCCGTGGAAGGACTCCCCAGGGATGGAATGTGGCACCTGACGATGCCTAGGGGCCAGCAAGCCGGGCGGGGGACTCCAGCCTCACTGGAGGGAGCTGCAGGCGACTCCATTCCACTTGGTTTTTCAGTGCTGGCAGATGGGACTTCATTGTTTCAAAGTTTCAGTTTGGAAAATTTAGACATTAAGGGTTAATCTACATTTTAAAATAGCTGTCTTTGGAGGAAATTATGCTATAAATGAGAAACCTGTGTGGAGTTCTGGGTTCTTTATGTTAGCTTTGGCAGGGCCAGGAGCCTGTTTTGATGATAAAGCCAGCATTTGAAACCTGTATTTTATATCGCAGGAAAACTAAGCAAATTTAAAACACTCCACATTTGCCTTTTGACACCCCATAACCAAGAGATGAACTTTAATTTCTGGGAGGCCTCCCAGTGATTAATGCCTTCCATTTATGACGTGAGAAGAATGAGCCGTATGTTAGTTGGTCTTCTGTCCGTTTCTAAAGAGCACGCGTGCCAGGATTTTGATGTGCACTCGCATTCTGGCACCAGGCTTTACACTTCTCACCCAGCACAGAGCCAGCTCACAGATCCTGTTCGGCACAGCAACTCCAGACACGCAGCCTGAATTTGAAGGCAGCCTCCTAAAATGTGGCAGGCACCGTCTCCCTCTTCCTATTTGGAGCCCGTCATGTGGGGCTAGGACCACTCTCAGCTGCCTGCAAGGCGGCCTCGAGAGAGTTGGATTTGTTAGCTTCTCACCAAAGCAGTGTCCATGAAGGTCAAGTGTGGCACTATGGGACTGCTTGGCACTGTTATCTGTTGCCTAGACTTACTATTAAGAGGAAATGGTTATATATATATATATATATTTTTTTTTTTCACATTTCCAATAGAGATCCCTTAGTCTTCTCTTGTAGGGGACAGTATCCAAATAAAGACCTTTGGGGCCTTCCTTGGTTCCACTGCCATCCATGGGAGAGGAATGACATTCACTAAGCTGTGTGTGTAGCTGTTAATGCTGTCCACCAATATTTTTGGTTCTCACACCTTGAAGGCACATAGTAGTTTGCATTTCCTGCCTCTCACTGAGCACATAAACTGCTCAAGTCAATAAAAATCGAGCAGAAGTGTCATGTGTTTTACTTTGCACCGTAAATGTTAAGAGCCAGGTGGTGATTCACCACTCTCCACTTATTGCTGCTGCAGTGACTGGAGAAGCACACAACCAGAAAAGGCCTCCATTAGCCTGGGTCCCCGAGTGACTAATAAATAGAAAAGTACTGTTCACCAGTGTTAGACTTGCAACATGAACAAGAAGGATCCTTGGGTATGTTAACCACTGAGATTTGATGATTTCTCGTTCCTGCATCACAACATAGTCTATGCTGACCAATGAGCCTTGTTAAATAGAGATTAGACCCAGTGCCCTGATGCTCAAACAGTGCCAAGCCAGGTCCGTGTCTTTCTGGTCTCATTTTCTCTTACAGATATCAGCAAAACGTGAGTTCCCTTTATGTGGAAAAGAGACAGAGTCTGCTTTAGCATTCCATTATCTTCCAGCTCCCCCTGCCCTGCCTCCACAACAGACTAGGAATAACAAAGTCTAAATCAAGAAAGGAGATAAGGAGACCCGGCTATATTCTTAACCAGTTTCACCATTGGTAAGTTTGCTAGATTTTGGTCCCACTTAGTTCTTGTCTCTTTCTTCTCACGTTGGTTAGGAAGCCAGAAGGAGAAACAATGATGGCTGTTTTCCCAAACTTCCAACACTTATAGACCTTAAGCACACCACTTGATCAAGTCTATAGGTAACAGAGGTAAGCATACTATTTTTGTTGTTCCTTTAAAGTCTTGAAATACTAGTACATAGATGTCATAGACAAAACTGTAACATGGTCTTCAGTTTCTGAGCCCCTGGTGTACATGCCCTGAATCCCCTTCCCTTCAATGTATAAATGAAAATAGCATCAATGCACAAAAGAAATATCACTCCAGTGGTTAATTTACATTATATGGCAAAGGCTAAAGAGATTTCGCCATTGTAATTAAGGTCCCTAATCAGTCGAGTTTGAGATGATCAAAAGGGGATTATCCTGCCTAAGCCTAACATAATCAGGTGAGAGTTGGAAGAGAGTTTATAGGTCACAAATAGAAGTCGGTCATTTTCCTCCTGGCCCTGAGGGAGCAGCTATCTGTGCTGTGAGCTGCCGGTGAAGGAGGCGCCATGGCTAGGACTTGAGTTTGGTTTCTAGTTGTTTCAGGATAATTCCTGGCAGACTTCTAACAAGAAAATAGGGACCTCAGTCAGAAACAAATTCTGCCAACAACCTGAGGGAGCCTGGAAGCAGAACTTTTCCTAATTGATTCTCCAGATGAGAATACAGCAGGACAGCATTTTGCCTTAAGCCTTGTGAAACCATGAGTAAAAGATGTAGCTAAAATGTGCCAGCCTTTTGACCCAGAGAAACTGTTAGATAATACTTGACGTTATATCTTATGTACATCAAAGACAGAAGCAAACAAAAAGCTAATAAATGGTTTGCAAAGATTTTTAGATGTAAGTGAATTCAAAAGTATTTAGAGCTGTGGCTTCCTCTAAAGAGTTTGTGAAGGTTCTTGATGAAAATACTGATGACATGGGGCCAGTGAATAGGGCTTATAGGTAAAATTGTTTGAGGAATGCTGAATTATCATTCTCCCACTGATTGACTAGAAAAATCTAAATAAAAATATTATGTGATTGCTTATCTACATTGTTTCACCAGTGCTATAGGTCATCAATTCTTGGATGAAAGCCCCAGCTGAGGCTAGGACAATATGGGCTCTCTTCGTGCCCTGTAGTCATTCTAAGATTTCCTAGTAGCCTGTTTTTTTTGGTTTGTTTATCTTGCCCTTATCATTGTCCAAAGAAGATGCATTCACTCAGGGGGAAAATAGAGACTTGATATTTTGAAAGTAGTAGTTTTTAATGCATAACACTCTGGGTGGTTATTGAGGGTGCCAACTAGTTTAGAAGTTTGCTGATTGATTTTCTGTAGTTCATAGTATTGGCCACCTGTGTTAATAGTAGAAAAGTTCTCAAAGGAGTTGATTTTAAGGGACTTGGGGGATTTGGGTAGGAAGCTGAGATCACTAGGGCCCTATGAAAAACTGTAAGGTTGGCTGTCTTCTCTTTTTGATCATCTTCTCTTCCCAATCTTATGAAGATCCTCTCCCTGATTCTCAGAAACATTTTGCTTCCCATTTACTATTTAAAAATGTATTTTTTTCTACTTAAAGTTTCCAGTTCAGCAAGTTGGTTTATCTCAGTTAGAAGAATACAAATCTGATTAAAGTACTTAAGTAAGACCACATTATGAAGATTTCATGAACTTACTCCTCCAAGGTAAAGTTTAAAAGATGGTATTCATTAATCCAGACAAATCCCTATTTGAGTAGTAAGGGCAGAGACTTTTGAGTGTAGGGATCTGCGTGTTCTTCTTTTCTAACCGCATTTGCCATTCTTGCATATCTTTTCCTCATCAAGAACAAGGGTCTGTAACTGAATACTTCACTCCTGAAAGTCTGCCAACCATCTCAGTAGATGGGAAATGCTTTCTGCCAAAGGCATGTTGTTCTCATTGGAGTTTGAGCCACTCTATCACATACCTGAGTTCTAAGCCAAAAGAGAGATACATAGAAGATCAGGTAGAGAGAAATAAACATATCAGCTTCAATAGTAATAGCACTAATGGAAAACAAGGTTTAGGCATGTGACTAATATGTGCACCAGAATTGGGCCGATCTATCCACCCCATCAGATACAGCCCGGAAAAACCATAATCTTGCCCACAAGAATATTTTCTTTACCACTCAGCTTCCTATAAGCAGAGAATGAATCCAACCATATGCTCTCCAAGTAGGTTGATCCTGAAGAAAAAAGGAAAGGGGAAGGGTAGAACTAATTAATAACATGGTTCCTGCTCCCAAATTTAACTCTTTCCTCAAGTTCACTCCCATAACTGGCTATGTAAATTGTGGGGCCCAGTGAAAAATGAAAATGCAGGACCCCTTGTTCAACAATTTTTATGAACTTTAAGATAGTAGGAATAGAGCATTACATCAAATATGAGCAAGTATACAGGCTACAAAGTTAGGAAGCAACCCCTGTTTACTTCTTTTTTTTTAAATTTTTTATTTTTTTTATAAACATATATTTTTATCCCCAGGGGTACAGGTCTGTGAATCACCAGGTTTACACACTTCACAGCACTCACCAAAGCACACACCCTCCCCAATGTCCATAATCCCACCCCCTTCTCCCTGTTTACTTCTTATCTGGGATACAGAATAAGGAAGTTAAGCAAATACAGGAGTGCATTTTATTTATTTATTTATTTAAAGCGGTTTTTAAAAAAAAAAATTTATTTATTTGATGGACAGAGATCACAAGTAGGCAGAGAGACAGGCAGAGAGAGGGGGGAAGCGGGCTCCCTGCTTAACAGAGAGCCCGATGTGGGGCTTGATCCCAGGATGCCGAGATCGTGACCCAAGCCGAAGGTAGAAGCTTAACCTACTGAGCCATCTAGGCACCCCAAGAGTGTAGTATATTTAATTCATGTCCATCTACATGTGTAAATCAAGTATAAAAGAAGTTTCCTCAAAAAATGACATTTCCAAGTCTCCCGTTCTCTAATCCCTTAGGTTTAACTAGAGAGTCCATGGTCCACGGGGGAGTGGCTATACCTGTCAGAGTAGGAAAGCAGCCATCTCATCAAGGAGTTCTTGCTGTCATAGCTGTGAACCTACCCTTCTAGTACCAACCACTGTTGCTTTTTTTATCCTTTTGGCATACAGCAAAGAATTTACTTAAGATTGCTATAAAATAGGTCAGAATCATATAATCATAATCATACTATATTACTCCATACTACTAAGGGATAATGGATCCCTTAGACCAGAGGAAGAAAGCTGGTTATTTGAAAATTGATCCCTGAGAGGCCTCTAGGAGAAAGAGAAAGTGATACTCTTCTGCTAAATAAAATGTAAACTCAGTCATTTACTTTAAATATTAAATAATGTGTTTCCTGATTACAAATAGAATTCATTTGTGGGGTCTAATAATGAAAAAGCCTTTGTAATCAATTTATGCTTATTCACCTTAGTGTTATCTTCTTTCTGATGATGTATTGTCAGCTGTATGTCAGGCATTTCATCCTTGCCCCTTTTCTGTGTCTTGCTCTGGGGAAGAATATCAGGATTGTTCATCTCACCTTCATTGCACCCTCCTGCATCTTTTGGGGCAGGGCTGAGTCCCAAGCCTGGGCCATTAAGGGGGAGTCATGGTTGCAGTGATTCCTTGTTTTGACATGCTGTCCTAGAAGCAGGAGAGATGTGTTCAGCTGGGAGAGTGAATCAATTCATGATGAATTCAGAAGCCTCTGCCCTTGACCCTCTTCTGCATTATCCAGGGCAGCCTTAGAGTGGCTAATGGTGATGTGGTGAAGAGGTGAACAGGGGTAACTCCTGTCCTCTGAGCCCTTACAACATCTGTTGTATCAAAAAGAAAATGTAGCTGATAATGTTTTTATCATACTCAAAAATAATTCTTGTTCTCTAAGAAAGAAAAAAATCAGGGCAAGGGAAATGCTATTCCTCAAGAACTATTAAGGCCTTTGTGCTCTTTTATATTCAAATCAGTTGATAGTATCCATAGTTTTACTGATAAAAATCTTACTGAGCTTATAGCACTAGATATGACCCTATATATTCTAAAGCAAGTTCATATGATTTGAAGCAAATTTAATGCGTGACCATGGAACGAACACCGTAGTTCCAAATTTTCACTTAGAGAATGTCCCTTAAAGAAGTTTAAGATTCAAAAGCTTTCTAACTTTGCACTTCGTTCTTCATTTTTTCTCATGTTCTATAGAAAGATACAAAGAAAACCCCCCAAAAATATAAATGTGGAAAAAAATCTAGATAGAATTCATGAAAATATTGGCAATAGTTTATGGTATTGTACTATTAAAACAAACAAACTCATTACCAAACTATTTAAATTACAGTTGTCTTTATGCAAGGATATGAAGTTTCTCATTCTTCATTGATCTTCTTTCTCAGTAT
The DNA here is from genome assembly GCF_011764305.1 of Mustela putorius furo. Lineage (NCBI taxonomy): Eukaryota > Metazoa > Chordata > Mammalia > Carnivora > Mustelidae > Mustela > Mustela putorius. The sequence goes on from NW_025422471.1 coordinate 13,756,612, forward strand.
CTGAGAGCATATTTCATATCTAGATGGTCATCAAGCCCAGTATATTTTCTGGCATTGCCCCTCTGTGTTTTTACAGTCAACAAGATCAGCTAGGGCCTCATAACCTCACTTTCAAGTGCTTCAGCTCAGTAATCGACTTTCAATTTAGACTGGTGACATATCGTCTTCTTTTTAGGAGGCCCTGGGGTCCCTGGCACCAAACTCCCCTTTCCCTTGGTAGTTGTCAATATGTGATATGTCACAGAAGTTCTTCTCCAAACCTTGTAGTTCAGCAGATCCTATCCGGAAGCCCCCATGTCATAAGCACATCAGTTCTTTTCATGTGGGCTGCATGGTCGTAGATAGGTTAAAAGAAACAAGAAGTCAGAAAGGTATAAAGAACTTAATACTGTTTCTAACTGCCATCTGAGATGTAACATGAAAGATACACTTGACTTTATTCCTTTGCTTTTATTTCAAAGGATGGGGTTCACCATGTCTACTTAGATTTCCATATTCTGCCTTAGTAAAGGTTAATTTAGAATTAACCTTATATCCTAGCTTGATGAAGTAATATAGGCAGAATTATAGGCATCCCCGGGGCCTTTACGGAGCTATTGTTTCTCTGAGAATATCCAAACTAAGTGAGGCCCAGATCCCTGTCACACATAAATCCTCTCAGAATTTTCATACCCCTTACTTTTTATTTTAATTTTATCTCCCTACTATTCCTTACTCTTCCTTTAAACCAGTGGAGGAGAGAGGAGAGAAAGATGGTACTGAAGAAGGCATAAATGTTATGGAGTTGTTCTTGTCACTGCAGCCAAAGCAGTTGTGTTCTCATTTGATTTTGTTTTACATGTATGCTTTGAATAATGGGATTTGGATCCCGCCATTTCTTCAAGCAATCATACCAAATCTTTTCATCTTTCTATATAAATATTTCTTGGGAAAAGTTATCGACACTACCCTACTGAATTTGCCCCTCAAGTTTTTGTCATGCATACTTTCTTTTTTTTTTTTTGTCATCCATAATTTCTAATTAACTTTTGTTTTTGTCTTTTATAACCACCTTTGACACCAGTGACTATTCTCCCCTCAATCAAGACTCTCTTTCTCTCTCACCATTTCTAGGATGTAGCCCTATCTCTCTGACAATTTTTGCTATGCCTTTTTTTTTCTTTCTTGATTTTACTCTGCCCACACAAGGCACCTGTCCTAGGTCATGTTCCCTGGAATGAAAATCTGAGATGGAAGATCTCACTCCGTCAAATCTAGCTCTGTTTTCTTTCGTCCCGATATGGCTCCCTTTAAGTGATGTATTCTCACATTCTATGTATAAGTGTATGTCTACCGCACACATATCACCAATGTCTTGTCCCAACTGCACATCTTCATTTCTTAATTCATTGCAGAATGGATGTCCTACAAAGTTCACATTTCCAAAACTAAAGTCATTACTCATTACTTGATTTCCCCAAACCGACTTTGCTGTATTTGTAAATGATATTGTTACTCTTCATTACGAGGGCTCAAAAGATATGAAACTATCATGCTCTCTTCCTCTGACATTAAACTATCATGTTTTCTTCTCTATCTCCCACTTTTAATTTCTTGGAAATCACCAATGGTTCTATTACCTTAACACTTTTAGTCTTTGTTCAGAACATTTTCTTTATCTTCACTGATTTTCTACCCATTTACACATTTTTCACATGGAAGAACTGATAAAGGAATGTGGGGCTAAGTGATGCTGAGCTTTATTTCTCTGGTCTATTGTGTTCACCTCTACCTCCCTTTTCTGAATCTTTGAACATGCCTTGTCATGTTGACTTCCATAAGTAAAACTTCCTCAACTTTTGATTCAGGCAGTACCTCGCACCTTGTAAATAATCAAAGTTGTCTATGTAAATATATTTAATAGGGACAGAAGCACATTAACAATTTGAAGAAAACACTTATGACTTTCATCCCCTAATCTATTGCTTTGAAGAAATAAAACATGACCCATGGAATATCAGTAAAGAAAATATTTGGGGGAAAATTCTATGGCCTGACTTCTTTTTTTTTTTTTTTTTTTTTTGGACAGACAGAGATCTCAAGTAGGTGGAGAGGCAGGGAGAGAGAGAGAGAGAGAGAGAGAGAGAGGGAGAGACGAGGAAGCAGACTCCCCACAGAGCAGAGAGCCTGATGTGGGGCTTGATCCCAGGACCCTGGGACCATGACCTGAGCCGAAGGCAGAGGCTTAACCCTCTGCCCAGGTGCCCCTATGGCCTGTCTTAATTCATTATGACTGCTCATAAGGCTGTCCCTTATATATGCTGTATTCCCACCAGGCAGATTGTCACATTCTGGCTGGCCTCAGATGTTCAGAGATCTGTAAAGGTAACAATAATAATGACTGCAATTTCTTCTTAAAATGAAGACAGCTCTATATTCTTGGATGAGTCTAATATTGCATACTTACAGTCACAGAGTGTTTTTGTATATTTAAAGCTAAGGATATTCTGTTAGGTTGCTTCTCCCTAAGGCCTCTGCTCACTCTGCATTGTTCAGGGAGCAGATTTGGTCAATTCAGTGGAATAATTATACACTTCACAGCTGAACAAGAGATTTAGGATTTACAAATGAATGTTTGATTAGTTCCAAAGTTGACAAAGCACAACTTCACAGGGGAATGGTAGTAGATAAATTCAGTAATAACTCTCAAATAGCCAAGAGGTACATGACATCAACATCACTAATCATCAGGTAAATGCAGATCAAAACCATAATGGATATCACCTCATACCTGTTAAAATAGCCATCGTCAGGAGGACAAGAGATAACAAATGTTGGCAAGGATGTGGAGAAAAGGGGACCTTTGTACACTCTTGGTGGAAATATAATCAGTTCAACCACTATGGAAAACAGTATGGAAGTTCCTCAGAGAATTAAACATAGAGCTGTCATAGAACCTGACAATTCCACTCCTGGGTGTATATCCAAAAGAAAGGAGGATATCGAAAACCCCATGTTTGTTGCATCATTACTCACAACAGCCAAGATTTAGAAACAGCCTGTCTGTTGATGGATGAATGAATAAAGAAGATGTGAGACATATATATGTGTAGTAGTATATAATAATAAGTGATATACATCCAATCACAAGAAAGAAGGAAATCCTGCAATTTGAGACAACGTAGATGGAACTTGAGAGCATTATGTTAACTGAGATAAGTGAGACAGAGGAAGACAAATGCTGTGTGATACTACTTACAGGTGGAATTTAAAAAAGCTGAACATGCAGAAAGCAAGAGTATAATGATGGTTACCAGACACCGTAGGGAATTAGGGAGTGGGGTAATTAGGGAGATGTTAGTCAAAATTACAAACTTGAGGGGCGTGTGGGTGGCTCAGTGGGTTAAAGCCTCGGCCTTCAACTCAGGTCCTGATTCCAGGGTCCTGGGATCGAGCCCCGCATCGGGCTCTCTGCTCAGCAGGGAGATTGCTTCCTCTCTCTCTGCCTGCCTCTCTGCCTACTTGTGATCTCTCTCTGTCAAATAAATAAATAAAATCTTTTAAAAAAATTACAAACTTGAAGTTAGAAGATAACTAAGTTCTAGAGACTTATTGTACAGCATTGTGATTATCATCAACAATATAGTATTTAATATATACTTCAAAGTAGCTAATGGACTATATTTTAAATGTTCTCAACACAAAAAAGAAGTAATTATGTGATGTGACAGAGATGTTAGCTAATATATAAAAATATCAAATCATCACATTTTACACCTTAAACTTATACAGTGTTTTATGTCAGTTATTTATCAGTAACAATTATTCTTTCTGTACTTAAGTAGTAGTATATTCATTTTTTTCTGCTGTGTCTTAGCATCAGCCATACAGTGACTGTAAGTAAATGAAACTGTATTTTTCTTCGGGTATTTTTAGAGTTTTATTAATCTTTTCTTTAATTGAAGGATATTGACTTAATAAAAAATATTCATATGAAAGGCTCTCTGATCAAAATTAAAAACACATGATTTGAGAATTTCACTTCTAGTAATAGCTGGTTGACCTAAACCAGTTCTTTCTCTCTCATAAAAGCTGAAGAGCCTGGTCAAAGTTTTAAAAAGACATCTTTTTGAAAATAGCAAAGAGCTTGTAAGATAATGAGGAACAGTGAGGCCAAGATTTTGGATAACTCAGGTAAGTTGCTCAAAATTGCTTTTGCAACAGGTCCACAGACATGACATTATGGAACTCAGACAAGACTTAGACTCAGACAAGAAAACAACTAGTCTCATTATGGTCTTAAAAAAATTAAGAGGCAAGATTGAATAGTTTGGCAGGGAACTAGAAACTATGAAAATTATATAGGAGATACCGGTATATACCTAAAATGGCCAACATTTAAATCACTAACAACTTTAACTGCCAGTGAGGATGTGCAGCGATAGGAGGAACTTCATTCATTGCTGGTAGGAATACAATGGTCCAGCCATTCTGGAAGACAGTTTGGCAGATTCTTACCAAACTAGCCATATTCTTAACCATAATTGCCAAAATGTGGAAGTAACCAGATGCCCTTCAGAAGGCAAATTGATAACCAACTGCAGGACAAATAGATAAGGTAACATTATGCAGCACTGAAAAGACATGTGCTATCAAGCCATGAGAAGACATGGAGAGACCTTAAATAGTACTAAGTGAAAGAAGTCAACCTCATAAGACTATAAACTATATGTAAAACTATGGAGCCACTGAAAAGATTAGTAGTTGCCATGACCTGTGGAGCAAGGGGAACAATGAATAGGCAGAGCACACAGGATTTTCAGTGCAGTGAAAATACTTTTCATGATATTACAAAGAAAGATACTTGTCGTTATATATTTGTTCAAACCTATATAAGGTGCAACACCAAAAGTGAACCCTAACTTGTACTACTATGTAATTTGAACAATTATGTGTCAGTGGAGGTCCATCACTTGTAACAAATATACCACTCTAGTGGGGAATGCTGATAATGGGGAAAGCTATGCAAGTGTGGGGGTAGAAGGCATGTTGGAAATCTCTCCACATTCCCCTCAATTTTGCTCTGATTCTAAAAATTCTCTAAAAAATCTTATGCCCAGTGAGTCACAAGTGGGAAAAAAAAATTTTTCTTCTTTTAAACCCATAGTGATACCCCAGAACTCCAGAGACAAATTTTAAAGCAATTAGAGGAGATTACCTTTAAAGACAGTGGTTACAAGGAGAGTTTATTTCTCTACTGCAACATCAGAAACCAAAAGATAAGAGTTATGTTTACAATGTACTAGAAAAAAAAACCACCACAAGTTTCAAAACTAGAATTTTATACACAATGATACAAACATCCTTGAAAATAAATACAAAATGATATTTTGTTACTATCCTGATAGTTACTATCAGGATGTACTAAGGAAACTTCTAAAGGATGTATTTTAAGTAGAAGGAACTTAATCCCAGATGAGAAGTCAGAAATAGGAGAAAAAAAGATGCTGAATGTGAAGGTAAATGATGCATATTGCGTGGTTAAAACAACAAGAACAACAATGACAACAACAATTTTTATGGGCTTTAATATATTTCTTGCTTTATATCATTAGTAACAGCAACAGCCTATAAATTTTAAAGTGAATAAATGGATTTAAGATATTCCAAAGTCCTTATATTGTCCTGGATAAAAGGAAATGTATTGAAAAATACTAAATTTTGTTAACTTATGAGTACATATTTAAATTTAGAGTATAAGCAATTCTGCAGATGCTATTCCTGCCCTGAGCCATAATTCATTTGCCCACTTACAGATATCTGTTGGTATAGTAGACTGTCCAGCATCCATGCTGACAACTTAATCTCACAAGGACTTAGAACTCTCTTCTTCCCTTCCTGAAGTTCTTCTATAGATTTCTGAAACTTATTTCACCACAATAGCCACAGTCTACCTTGCACAGCAAAGCTAACTACTCTGAGGACATCTCACAACCACGGGGGATAGAATTCGGTGGAAAAAGTGCCCTAACTACTCAGTCTGCTGGTGGGGTGATCCTGTGGTCTGTTTCGTGAGTTCTTAGAGAAGTTGCAGTAGGATTGACCCTATTTGTCCATAGCAATACCTCACTCATTCATATGCCCTTTATTGGCTTCTCTCCCTTCTGTGTGTCATATTCTACAAAGTCCCAGTTATTCCTGGGTTTTTTTTCCAACTTCTGATGTATAAGTCCTTATCTTAGGGTCTGATTTTAGGGAAGACTAACTAAGATGATTGCAACAGGCTTGGCTCTAGAAAACAGTTTTTTTAGGATACGATTCTGGCATTGGATCCCTCAGCCAGCAGATGACAAAGACTCTATTGTTGATAATAAATAGGCCGTGGAAAATCTTTTGTGTGTTATGTTGTCACACCTTCCTAGACTATCACTGCAGTGGACTGACATTGTGGTCAGGTTGGCAGGGAGAAAAGTGCTGACTTATAACAGCTCTACCACCTGAACAATAAAGAGGCATGGCAGTCCTAACTAATGTTGAGGTACCTGGTTTTTCAACCGACTTAGAGGACTTGAAAAAGGATACCGTTAGTCTTAGGTCAGTTTTGAAATCCAGAAGTCTTCCATGGAAGAGTCTAAAGAAATTCTGACCTCCAGCATCTAGAGACCTAAGGTACTATAAAATCAGGTCCCCCAGTTGTTCCAAGAATGGCAGAGGTACAAAAGAGTCTGAATGCACTTTTACCGAGGATCTTATGCTAAAGTCAAGATTCTGATGGAGAAGCAGGACTTATGATCTGATAGGAAAGGAGAGAGTGATATATTTGAAAACCTTTAACCCCCAGATATCGCTGAATCCTTTAGGCCAGCAGAAGCAGTCCTCTGCTTTGCTAGAGGAGAACAGCTTCCCCTTCCACTTTACTATCAAAGGCGAGATGAATATAATTGGTCTAATGATCAGTGAGGCTAGAGTAACTTTGATCTGCAGATCAATGGCTAATAGACCATGGAATTCCTAGAGGCTAAATGGAGAGGCAGCTAGCAAAGGTGTTTCCTAACTAATCAAAATGATTATGAGTAGGTGAGTAAAAGGCTAATGTTAGCCACCCCAGTGGAAGCCCTCTTAAATGGCCCATTAAAATAGCAGCTGCTTCCTATGAAAATGGTCTACCTTGTCACTCTGAATTGCCCTTACCTGGTTCTAATCTCTCCCCTCACACTTAGAACTTATAATGCTCTAGTTTTTCCCATTTGTTAAGTTTCTTTTTCATTATCTACTTCCCCCCCATAATGTATATTTCACAAGGACATTTTTGGGTCTATTTTGTGTATTGATACATCTAAGCACCTAGAACAATGAGTGTCACAAAGTAGGGGCTCATTAACTTTGGTTAATGAATAGCCAGTTTTCCTCACTGCAGGATATATACATTTATATATGTATTTGAATAGTACCATGATTCAGTATGATTGGTCAGTATCAAGGGGTGCTTTAGAAAAAATATACTATGAAATCTGTGGCATTGTAAAATGGTGTCCATCTCTTTGTATGAAGTATGAGTATTCTCAGGATGCCTTCCTGGCAGGCTGAGTTAACAAAAAATAGTTAAACTTTTTTTGCTAGGTAATTGGTTTATACTTACTTTGTGGGCCCAAGACTTGGATTTTCTTTTCTGGAAGCCATTTTTTTCCCCCCTCTTTACTATTATCCTATTGAATGTGATTAATTCTGTTTTATATGTTATTATGATGTCAAAAGTCCTTTGAGGAAAAATGGGATTATTTATAAATATTAATTATCTTTCAAAATGAACAATTCTCAATATACCTCGAGTCTGGAAAGGGTTAATGCACTACCCAACTTGCCTAACGTTATCAGAGGCTGGGGTATGTGTACTTCAAAAACCTATGTAATGATGCCATTAACCTTTCTTAGCCTAGCTCTGTAAGGTACTTCACCATTGGTTCAAGTGACTCTCTTTCTTTTCATTGCAACTAGCTGGAATTTTTATTAAGTGTCATTAATCAAAGGTGAAAAATTCTCAGAGCAGGAAGATTGTCAGTGAAACTGGCTGTTGTATGTGGAAAAAAACCACAAATAAAAGGGTTTGATAATTATGTATTAACTCAAGCATTGATAGTCTTTTCATATCATCATAGGTTATGGCTCCGCTTTGATTTTAGGGGTTTAATTTTGGGGGAAGACCTATTAATCTCTTTTCCATTTCTTTGCTTTCTTATTTAGTAATTGAACTGCTCAGGTGTTATTGATTAATGTAGCTTTCTTAAATGACAGGTGTGGTATGGCAGTCAAAGCTATTCCCTATGCTGTTCCTCTGAAACAACTCATTTTGGAAAGTGGGGAAAGAATAAGGATGTTAAGTTTTCTCGTAAAAATAGATAGACTTAGGCACCACTTTTGGAGGCAAAATGAGCTTTTCTTTAGAGCACTGGTGTTGGGGTTAATTAGAATGAACTTTAATCTGTACTGTAAAAATTAATATGGGGAAACCTCACTAAAATCAAGTTGGGAGGTTCAGGAGAGGGAGGTGCTCATGCCCTACCACTCATCGTTAATTGCAGATCAGAAAATCAGATCATTAGTTGCAGAAAGAGATGGGTCTTGCAGGGGATACTACTATGTTGTCCCAGTAGAAGGAAACAGGGCTTTTGCGCTCCCTTGGCAACAGCTCAGCCAATGACAGAGAGTCACAGCTCAGCCAATGAGAAACCACTATACATGGAGCACCCCCCCCCCCCCGTTTTGGCCAAAGGACTTTTTGTTTATAAAGCCTTCCCAACTTCCCCCTTTCCTCTATAAAGGAGTGTTCCTTTCTTTTGTATTGTAGACTTGCTTTTAGTTTTGCAGGCATTTGTTCGTCCCGAATTGCAATCCTCTTATTCCCGTATTGACCCATTTCTAATGACCAAAACAACCGGCGGTTTTGTTTTTGAAGTTAACAGTATGAAGAGTTAAGAGCTAGCTTCTTATAAACATCAGATTCGGACCTTAGAAAGGTTTTTATTAATATGCTCCTGTAAACCTATAACTGAACTGACTGCCGGAAGAAATTCTACTCCTGATGTGACATATTGAGGCTTTTGCTAGCTGCAACAAGTAGGTGAGTGAAGCTCTTCATATTTTTAATGGGCTCACATCACAGAGAAGAGAGAAAACACAATCTTGAGAACAAGGGAAAAAAGATCAGTAGAAAATCGATATTTAGAAAGGTAGACCCTGTAGGATTATATCATAGCCTAAAACTGCCAATATCATTTATTTTGTGGATTAAACATCTGTGCTTTGCAATATAATTGGGGGATACAAGTACAATGTAAGTTCTGTTTAGTTTGCAACTCTGGTTGTTTCTTCCTCCACACTGTTTGTGTTAATTGCCCCTTGTGGATGGGCTTCATAGTCTCTAATCCTCATAGTGTGCAAGTGAATTTGTGCTGTGCTTCTCTCAAACACACCTGCAAGAAATTTTAATAGCTTTAAAAACCTTAGATGTTTCCCTAACTCCCTGTTGCATAACAGTCCTGACTATCTGAGGTATCATCACAAAGGATAATTTAATAATAGCTATGATGATGTAGGCACCTGAAATTCCATCTGGCAGCTTACACTGTAGTAAGACACACACACACACACACTCACGCACACACACTTAAGAGATTTTTTTTTTTTTAAGAATTTTATTTATTTGACAGATCACAAGTAGGCAGAGAGTCAGGCAGAGAGAGAGGGGGAAGCAGGCTCCCTGGTGAGCGGAGAGCCTAATGTGGGGCTGGATCCCAGGGCCCTGAGAGCATAACCTGAGCAGAAGGAAGAGGTTTATCCTGCTGAGCCACCCAGGAGCCCCGAGAAACATTTTTTTTTTTTTAATAAACTTGTCTAATGTATTTCCACTCTGTATACATGCTGCTTGCTCTTGCTTGGACATCCAAAAGAAGAATTCAGCAAGTTGTAACAGTGAATCCATTACAAGTTGGTGAATGCTTTGACAAATTATATCCTGTTTCCAACCATCCCCTGAATTTTTTTTCTTAACATTTAAATTTAGGTTACAATAAAATTGTATAAATATAGGATAGGAAAAGTAATATGCTTCAGTAGCTGTAGTCTTTTTGAAGCTATTGATTCCAAAAAGCAAAAATAAATGGTATTTTACCTAAAATGTGCAGCAGAGTTTAAAGGTCTTCTATGCTTGCAAAATTACTTATTTCCTGTATCTCAGAAAAATAGATGACAGTTTTAGAGGAGGGAAATAATTCTAAATGGGGCTTAAGGTAGTTTTTCTGGAGAGGTCAGTAACTATTGAATGAGTAAGTGGATAATTGTATGTATGGACAAATGAATAAACTAAATATGTAAATTTGTTATGACTAAAAATTAGATTGATTCATTTACAATTATATTCAACTTCATGTATCTTGGGCATAGATCTGCTTTGTAAGTGGGCATTTTTTCTTGGCTCTTGGCCATTACTGTATGACCACACATCTTGGCATTAAACAGATATTTCGAAATTTGAACGTGGGATAGTTAGATGAACAAAGTGTAGCCATAGCTGTGAACCATTTGCTTTTTTTCTGCTCTGTGAGCACCTTTTCACTGCCGCTGGAGGTGCAGTCGAAGACACTTTGGAGTTTCCTATCATTAGAAATTATTTCTAGATTTAACTGGATCTCCTTACAGCTAATAGGATTTCTGGTATGTGTGTGGGAGAAGGGTGAGAGGAACAGGGGCTAAGTATTGATTACAGAAGAGTCTCGGAGGAGAATTTACTGTATTTTGTGGTTAGTTTCCTGATTTGGATGCTTTCAGCTTAATGCTAGCATATTAGATTTGTTTCGTTTTCATATTTGATACATGTTAAAACCATGTTAATTCGGGACATCTGAGTAGCTCAGTCTATTAAGCCACTGCTGGCTCAGGTCATGATCCCAGGATCCTGGGATCGAGCCGGGCATCGGGGCCCTTGCTCCTCAGGGAGTCTGCTTCTCCCTCTGCCTGGCACTCCTGCTGCTTGTGCTTGCTCCCTCACTCCCTCTCTCTCCCTCTCTCTGACAAATAAGTAAATAAAATATTTAAAAAAAAAAAAAACCTATTTTAACCCTTACTACCACAATGTATTTTTTAATAGAGCACAGTTAGCAAAGGTGGAAAACCACCAGCTATTTTCCATTAAGATGGTTTAGAGGCCACTGAAGCTTCACCGACGTGGTTGTCCTGTCTATATTCTTTCTTGAGAACATGTGTGTAACATTGTGAACTTTGGGCCTGAAACTTTGATCTGGTTGAACTAGGCATTAAAACTAAATACCAGTGTTTCTTAAAAGAAATGATCCTTCTGAAGCTGCAGATGTCAAAAGCTATCTTGAGATCTTAAAAAATTTTTCTGGAAAGTGAATTTAAAATGCCAAACCAATACTTCAGAAAACATCTTTAATCTTAATTGATTCAAAAGCATTGACTATAATTTGGTTGGAATTTTAGATTTACTCAGCTCTTTTTGTTTTTTAACCTAAGCTTTTATCCATTTTATTGAAATACTAGTTTTTTATCAAAGAAAGAATCATATAAAATGTCCTTTCTCTCACATGTGTGGTTTTTCAGCAAATAAAAAATAATCTCTAAAAGAATAGTTTTTTTAATCAAGACAGCAATTATACAATGCATTCTTTGCAGAATAAAAAATTCTGTATCACATAAGAATGCATTTACCTGTAAATAACAGAAATATCCCTAACAGTGGCCTAAGCAATGATCTTTAATTATTGTAAATAAGAAGAAGTAGGGACAAAGAAGCTTGTGCAGCATTTCCAGCATGCCAAAATAAAATACCTGCTTCTGTTATCCTTTCATTCTATGTGCTTGTCACTCCATTGCAAAATGACCATTAAAACTCCAATTGTAGTTAGAAGAAGGGGTAGTGCTACTAGAGTGTGTCAGTTGTTTCCCCCAAAAGAGCACTGCCTTCTCAGATAAGCCCTAGGGGACTTCTCATTAGTTCTTATTGGCTGGAATTGTATTGCATGGACAACTGTAGTTGCAAGAGAAGCTGGAACATTAAGCCTTTACCTTTTGCAGAACAAAAGCAAGTGTTTAGTGTGTCCAATCTCTCTGTTTAAAGTCAGCAAGAAAATAAACGGTGAAGAATTACGTCAGCAGCAGCTATGATTTCCAAGCTCTATTTTAGGTCTAATTGAATTCTAGCAGTCTGATGACAAAACAAATTTATGAGACAACAAAGAAACTGAGACATCTTTTGCACATTTACTGCAAAGGATAGAACTAAGATAAATGCCATTATCGAGTAGAGCCCATATATATTGTAATTTCACACAAAAGAGGTCACTGACTCTTTTAGAAAAATGAACTTCAGCTGTATCAAGTCTGTCTTTAAAAATGAGGATGAAAAGTGGAGTTTTCTCTTTAAACAACCATTTGAAACAAACCCTCTTCAGTAAAGCCTATCCGCAGACCAGTGTGATGAGTAGATATGGATTTTTTTGGGTCAGGATTTAGTTAAATGAGCACTAGTATCACTACTGAAATGAGTATTCTTAACCACTACTTGTTTTATTCTAGAGCAGCAACAAAATGGCAGAGACGACAGCTGCCACATCATATACATACACACACTCCTTCCTACACAAACTATGCTTTGTACATCAGATGCAGCATAAATACCATGGCATGTGGCAGTTGCTATGGTGACAAGTTTTTTTTTTAATGAAGAGCAGATGGACTAAGCATGTAAAACTTGCATAAGTTGTTAGTAATCTGTGACTTACTGTAGACTAGTTGATGAAGGAAACTACAATCTAGCTTTTGTAATTTTTCCACATAACATGTTTAACTACCCCTTTTCTCCTTTTCTTCAGTTCATTTTGTTTTCCAAATGGCAGTGGAAAATTGTTAATTGTTTTTCCTATACCACAGGAATTATATATATATAACACACACACACACACACACACACACATTATATATATATGTATAGCCCTTCTTTGCCAAATAAATTTCTATTGTAAGGCTTTTAACTCTTAAGTGGAATACATGCATATTTCCAGTTTCTCATATAAGTACATTTCGTTTAAGTTTAAGTCACAAAATATACATGATAACTTGGGAATGGTTCTGCATGTGAAAGGGTTAGAACCAGCGAGCAGGTAGCTTGCTCTGTATAGCTCAAGTGCTGGATAATGTGTAAGGGCTCTAGGACGTATAATGAGTATTTTGGATTAGTTTTTGCTCTGTTGGTCTAATCATCCAATCTAGGCAGGCCTTGTTCTGAAGTGGCCTAATCATGTGTTGTTCCTAGCTGTTCATGGAACTGGGCAGGGGGAGCACCCTCAAGGAATGATGAAATGTGCTTGTACGATCTTAACCAGTGGTTTTTCTATAGGCCATATTTTCTCTCTTTATGTGCAAAATAGTGAAGGAGATTTTAACCTATTTCAGGAACTACTTATTGTGCACCCCACATAAGGCAAAATTAAGGGGAAGGCACAGAACTGCTTTCAGTGTCAAGAGAATCCTGGGAAAAAGAAGATGAAGTGTCTCTAATACCAAATAGACCCTAACTGTCATTAAGGAGGAAACTGCTGAGGATCCAAGCAGGAAGAGATTCTCATTGGTAATGGCTTTCTTGGATATTTCCTGATGATTTGGTACTATTGGTTTTAGGCAAATCTTTTTTAGATCTTCTTTCCAAGCATGTGTGATCGTGCACTCTGCTGTTTTGTTCATCTTTGATGGTGAATTCACCTTGACTATGGAACTATTATGGGGAAGTTGGTTCACCTGGATAGAGAATAAAATGACATTAAGCTCATTTTAATTATTCCTTCAGCTCTTCCTTGAGAATTTCCTCAAAGATGAGTCATACTTATTGTTAATCTTTATATTTTCTCTTTTGCTTAAGGCTAAAACAGAGTAGAGAGATTGGTGATTAGCAGTTCCTTTATATTCCCCAGCATGCAAAGATAGCCCTTTGGATTGCCCCCCTGGTTGGTATTTTAGATGCCATGATGACTTGTGTTGCTGCTGCGCCCAGTAACCAGCTCTGTGATGGGGCAGTATTTAATAGCCACGTTCTGGTGTGTGTTTCGTGAGCGATGCATGCTGCCCTTATAGCCCAGGTGTTCTCAGACGTGTCTCCTGGCAGAAGTTGATCCTTTTCTTCACAGAGTGTTCATTACAGGCTCAACTGTTGCCACTTCCCTAGATTGACAGCTGGTTGTGAAAGCTGGGGCCATAAACTCTTAATCGTTAATTTACTAGTATATCTATTTAACATTGCTGTATTAAAATGTATTCTACACCAAGCCCATGTGGCGCACTGGAAGTACAGAAGTTAATGTGACAGACTTCTGTTGCTTATATTCTAGAGAGGGCATCAATAATAATCATGTGGATTCTTTTTTTTTTTTTTTTTGTTCCCCTAATGATGATTGCAAATTTTACCAGTGTTTTTTATCAGCTCTAAAGTGATAGCATGGATTGGTGTGACAGAATTTAGGTAGGGTGGCCAAATTCAGCTTCTCCAGAAAGAAACGTTTGCGGTAAGAGTGTCTAGGTTTGTAGATTGAAGGTGGAATTAAAATGGTAACGGTTTCCATTTTAGGCCTGGGTTGTTGACATTGTGTGTATTCTGTAGCACTTTCTAAGTAGTCAGTGTGAAAAATCTGAGATTAAAAAAAATCCTTTTTGTTCTTGTGTTATGAAGAAAGCACCAATTGTGTTATCAGGCTTGGAACTGATGAAGTACCACATGCATTGAAAGAAGCAGAGTAATCATAGTGGGCTTTTTAAAATTATGATTTCATTTAATTGTACTATAGTAAGCCTAAAAATAATGATATAATTACAGAAAGAGGAAAAATGTCCTTCCTCAGGATTGATATTCTGAACCCAAAGTGTATTTATTATTTCTTAGTGATAAACCTGGTATCCTTAATTTTGCCAAAAGTCCATTAGCTAAAGGTAAATGTACCCGTAGTCATTTCAACACATAAGAGATAAAAATGTGCCTTCTGGAGTTTTAAGAGGATCGCATAGATGTTCTACCATGCTGGATTTAAAACTCAAAGTCTCTTATCAAGAATCAATACAAAATAATTACTGTAATCCTACTGCATTCCTATATAAATTAACCCTTCACTCCGCGGGAAGCTAACAAGAATTAAGTATGGTTTGACTTCCAGAGAGTTGCATGTATTTTTATATTTCCAATTCATTACAAAAATAATTGTGGACTCTAATTTTGTTTAACTAGTGTGCTGCTTATAATTGCAAAATAGCTGTTAAACAATTGCTGCAAAGGCTCAACTATGTAAGGCACTAATGACTATTCAACCTCTAGTAAGACACTTAATGTGGAAAGACGTGAGAGATTTATAATTAAAACAATCTTCTCAATGAACTGTTTGCTCAGAAAACAAACAGCTCGCCTTTACCTTGGCACTAGTAATCGACAATTAATTGACAACATTGTTGACAGTACATTTGACTATGCTTCACCACCTATTAGAAATAGGATTTACTTCCATAGTATTACCATGATACTCGTGAGATTATTAACTATAACTCACTAGCAAAATAAAATATACGATGGACTACTCTATGCTTATGAGTACCATTCATGAGTGTTAATCGGTGCAGTGGAGAAGCCTGTATTGTTTCTAATTTTGGTTATCCTCTCTATATATTTCCACAAATGATGTCAGATGAACAGATGTAGAAGAATAGAGTTCACATTAAAAAAAAAAAAAAGATTTAACTGTTAAAATCATAGCATAGCTCTGGGAATTTATTTTCAAGACAATTCTTATCAAATGAAAGTAGTTTAATCACAAATGGAAGTGGTCTAATGTGCTTGTTTAGAACTACAGTGGACTCCAAAGCATCAGACCTTATAGCTTTTTCTTTTCACAAGCACAACTGAAGCTTCAGGCTTTCTGATATTGAGGCACATAAGTGTTTTCAGGGTGCTAGTTTTGTAACTAGCCACCACAGGGCAGATCCTTTGAGAACCAAGACGTAGGTGGGTGCTCTCTTCACCATTTCTATGACCTCCTTCCCCTCCAGCCCTCCTCCTCCATGCACCTGTCCCTTTTGGGGGAAACCAATTCTGTATTTGAAGAGAAGGCAGGAGATGGAGACCTAATACTATTACTCAGCATCATGTCTGGCCAGTGGCAAGTGGATTATAACTCTCTAAGCCTCCGTTCTCTTAAACAGTAGTATAGGTAAACTAATAATACCTACTCTAACTACCTCACAGTATTGTCCTGAAATCACAGTGAGATTTTTTTGTGAAGGTTCTATATGCATAAGTAGTTGATGGTTCCCAAACTGGTTTTTAGTTCACATTAATGTAAAGAAGAGTCATTTTTCCACTAGTGTTTGTATTTTAATTTTGATTGAAGTCTTAATGCAAAGTTTTCATAGGCAATGCAGTATAGTAACGTAGGTTACTGAATTCCCTAAGCCTCAGTTTTCTAATCTGCCAAATGGGGAAAAAAATCCCTACCTTGTGGAGATGATGAGAAGCTTAAATACAAAAGAATGTGCACAGTTATTGGCCTTCTGTAGGTACTCAGTAAGTGCTAGTTATTACTAATGACAATGTTTAAGGAATTATAGAGCTTTTGCATATTCTATGTTCTCTATGAAATTACACCTAGTAGGCATTGGTAACCTCTGCAGCTCTTGCTGTACCATTGATGAAAAGGAGGAAATAACTTCCTCTTGCTTTGGTGCATAAAAGACTGTAACCTGTTTGAGTACATGCTTGTATTTTATGGTTTTGCTGTACATTGTATCTTCTACTCCTCACATGGTAATAAAAGCCTATATTTTATCTACGGTGTATCTATGACATAGGTGTAGTTTTCTACTGCTGCTCGTTATGAAAAAATACAGTGTAGGGGTTTAAACAACGCATATGTGCAGTATCTCACAAATCTGTAGGCTGGAAGTCTGAGCGTGATGTAGCTGGGTTCTCTGCTCACCAGCATGACATGAAGGTATTGGCGAGAACTATGAATATATTTAAGACTTAGAGTCTTTGTTCGAGTTCTCTGGTTGTTGGCAGAAATCCGTTCATTATGGCATAGGATGCAGGTCACTGATTTCTTGCAGGCTGGAAACCTGTGAGTGGGGTAGGGCAGTCTCAGCTTCTGGAGGCTGCCTACCATCTTCCCTGTGTGTCTCTCTCCACAACATGGCAGTATGTTCCTTCAATATCAGAGGGAGAATTTCTCACTTCATTCCTTAATCACATCACAAGTCAAGTGAAGTAGCAGTGTTATAAAATTTTGGGGTGGGGAGTTGCTGCTGTATGGAATTCTGCTTCATTCAAGCTACCTTATTCATGGGGTCCTGAATGAAAGGAACAGAGACAATGCATTCCAGTGACAGGAAAACAAAGGTAGTTAAAAATAGTCAGATAAAGGGATGTTTGCCTTATGGTATAGACACTATAGTAGGCAGACCTGGGGTAAGAGAAACAAGGAACAACAGCAAGCAATACTAAGAACTAGAAATGGCATACCCTTTTCATTGTCTTTGACTTTGGTCTATAAGAGCCTTATCAAACAAAGAGAAAGATGAAACATTACTGAATTATTCATTTACTATTTTAATATTCATATAAGTACTACTAATAATGAACAATTAATTTTATTTTTTATTAATTAATAAAGTGTTGTTTTGAAGCATCTTTTTTCTGATATTTTTAGTTTCCTATAGCAATATTATCAGACAGGACAGGGGAAACATGGAGACACATCAGCTTATTTATTCTGCAAATAGTCAGCAGGAGATAAAATAGGTCTGCCATGCCTTGAACACATAGGTATAGTTTCAATCTTTTATACCTAATACTTAATAAATAATACAAATTCTTCCATTTGAGTTCTTAGGCCTTATTGCATAAAACCCTCCCAATGTCTTTTGCTCAAGGTGGATGTAGTTAGTCCACTCATTGTTCTATTCCTAATGCACTGACATTTTTTCCTTAAAATTCTATAATTTTTACAGTGTGGAAGCTAATTGCCATTGTGACCATGGCCTGTGCACAGTTTAGCGTCACTGTTTTGCCAGACTCCAGCAGTACTCTTTGCTCATCCTATTCTGAAGGTGGCAGGAAATCTGTCATTCTGAGGTTTCCTCCTTACTGTTTTGTGTTTTTTTTTTTTTTTCCTGCAAGCCCTGTGAGCAGTTTCCATCCCTGTGAATCTAATTATTTAATTTTACTAACTGAATGAGGAGAATTTTCTTCCAACACACGAGTTTCTCTTCTGAGAAATACTGTCAACTAAGCCCCTTTAATAAAAAACAAATTCCTTTACTTAATCATCTCAAGAAGATTTTGGAGTTGTTACTATTATCCTGGTTTTGAGATAAGAAAACCAAGGGCCAAAGAAAGTGAGCGATGCCCCTGAGGACACAAGCTATAAGCAGTAACTTTTTCATGTTTACGTGTTTTGGTTGCAAGTCCAGTGCTTTCACAAATTATGCCATACTTTTCTTTTATTTTGCCTGAAATAAATATTAAGTATTGGTTCTGTTATTGGAATTTCCTATTATAGTTGCAGTTTTGTGATGAAATGAAAGTTTTCCAGGTTTATTTTACTGTGTAATTTTAGAATAAGTGATTTTATTTTATTTTAAAGATTGTATTTATTTATCTTAAAGATTTTTTTATTTATGTTTTATTTCATTATTTATTTATTTATTTTATTCTATTTTATTTAGTTGAGAGAGACAAAGAGAGAGAGTGGGGAGTCTGATGCAAGACTGGATCCTGGGACTTTAGGATCATGACCTGAGCCGAAGGCAATGGCTTAACCAACCAAGCCACCCAGATGCCCCTAGAATAAGTGATTTAAAACTGAGCATAGAATAACATGTAAACATAACTTACATATGTAGGACCACATGAAACATGGATATATGTTCATTTCATATTTAAAGTTCTGTGTTAGTTGTATTTTCTAGGCAGACATTTAGTGAATTATTCTAAGATATTTAAACATCAGTCCAGGTGGTGATGTTTGGCCTTAAGTATACTGGCGAGGTTGGGGGGGGGGGGGTGGGAGGTTGGGGTACCAGGTGGTGGGTATTATAGAGGGCACAGATTGCATGGAGCACTGGGTGTGGTGAAAAAATAATGAATACTGTTTTTCTGAAAATAAATAAATTGAAAAAATTTTTTAAAAAGTATACTGGCTTTTGTCAATGGATATGTGTTTTATTTTCTTTATGACTATACTGAAAAAATTAATTATAGAAAATTTGGAATGTCCAGGATAAGTTGATTTCTATTTGGTTAAAGGAGCTCCGGATACCTTTGGCTGTTCTCAGTAATACTTATTAGGGGTCCAGGGGGACTCTGCCTTCACAGAGAAGTTCATGGGATGTAAGGTAAGGTCCAGCCTTTTTCATAGCAAACACATGTCTCATATGGGCACTCTATAATACCATACTTGTTTGACCTTGTCACCTTTTCTTTTGGAGAAAATGAATTTGAGTGATGATTTTATTTGTAATAATCATTAAGAGAAATGACTAAGAAGGAGAAGAAAAACTCCTTTCCTGGGCCATGTCTCAGGCATTTTTGTCTCTTATGTGAAACCATGCGGTCCTTTTCTCCTCACCATAGTAGTTCCTGTATTTTACATATTAGGTGGGGCCAACTATTCATTCAAAAGTAGTTACCAAATGAGTACTAACTTGTAGATATTATTCTAGGCATGGCTTTTAAACTCAATTTTTTAATCAGCCAACTTGGATCCTGGTTTACAGTGAAAGCTACGTAGTGATTTGAGTGCTCTACCTGAAATAAAAGTGGGATAATAGAGTGAAAAAATAGGTTCCTCACCTAAGAAAGTCTTGTTTTGATGAGGGGCAGAGACCTTTACATCTTTGAGTGGGAACATATTAGAGAATTCTTTGGATTTGTACTGATGTCCATTATTACCCTGGTAGCTATACAGACCATTTCCCCCCATTTTCTGAGGGTAATCCAGTTTGGAGAAACATATAATGGTCATTTTCAAAAGCAAAAATGTATATATCACTACCCTCTTTTACAGTAAGACATTTTTATGCATTCCTGAGCCCAAGATGATACTGATTTTTGCTAAGACAACACCAAATTCCATTGAGATGGACAAAATTACTCCAGCACTAGCGATCATAACACAGCTTAATAAATCATACTACCTTCAAGTGTTACTTTATAACAAAACTGTTTATCTGCTAACATTCAGTTCTTTTGTAACCAATGCCACCATATGTTTAAGACTATACTTATAAACATAACATACATATGATACTCAATATTTATGTATTTTAACCTTTAACTCATAAACAACAACAAAACCAGAATGGTGAAGATGAAAATAAATGAAAAACAATGCAAATGGTGTCACTGGTGGATCTTCAATCTTGGAAGACTCTAACAGTCTCAATTAGATGATTAGATGTTTTCTTTAGTTCTGCTATTCTCAAAAATACTACTATAAACACTTTATATGTCAGTCATTTGGTGCATTGCTAACTATGTTCATAGGACATATTTTTAGACGTTGACTTCATAGAACATTTGCATGTTGTAAAGGTCTTAGACATACATTCTAATTTGCTCACAGAAATACCTTCTTAGTTCATACTCTGTGGCAGAATGTGACAAGGCCCATCTTACGAAATCTTTGTCCTAACTGAATATTATTTTTTAATAATTACCAGTTTGCTAAATAAAAGTATGTATGTTTATAATTTTCATGGATTTTTCTACCAAAGAGGTTAAACATTTTCCCCCCATGCCTAGTACTCAGGTGGGTGTATGCTTGTGTGCACACGAATGGATGTTATGTGTTTGTGTAAGGGGTAGAGTGCTTGTGTCGTTTGTTTATTATTATTATTTATTTACCTTGTTTCCCTTTTTGTTGGTTGGTTGGGTTTTTTGTTTCTGTTTTTTGTTTATACTTCCCTTATGTTTTTGTTCATAGTGATTTCAGACCTAAGAGTATTATGCTGTCATGAAGTCAAGTTTTTTTTTTTTTTTAAGATTTTATTTATTTATTTGACAGAGAGATAGATCCCAAGTAGGCAAAGAGGAAGGCAGAGAGAGAGAGAGAGGGAAGCAGGCTCCCTGCTGAGCAGAGAGCCCAATGCGGGGCTCGATCCCAGGACCCGGGGGATCACGACCTGAGCCGAAGGCAGAGGCTTAACCCACTGAGCCACCCAGGTGCCCTATGAAGTCAAGTTTTTGTCGTAAAATGTTGTCTTGGGGGGCTTCTCTAGTACAATGTGAGGTTGATGCAAGGTATTTCTCCCAGCTGGGTCATCTAGAGCAATAGAGGTGTTCTGGAATGATGTCTGAAGTCCCTTTCCTTGGGATCCTAGCTGTGTGTCTTAAGAGCATGCCAGACTATCCA
The DNA here is from genome assembly GCF_011764305.1 of Mustela putorius furo. Classification (NCBI taxonomy): domain Eukaryota; kingdom Metazoa; phylum Chordata; class Mammalia; order Carnivora; family Mustelidae; genus Mustela; species Mustela putorius. Next base: position 13,778,046 of record NW_025422471.1, read on the forward strand.
AAAACCAGGGAAACCTAAGCAGTGTTGTGAGAGAGGGCAGAGTGAGTCTTGAGCAGCAATGTTGTGTCAGCAAGAAGCAGTGAAGGTGGTGAACTAATATGTGGCTTCTTCTGGTTCATATGTGGAAAAAGAATAGAGTAGTTGAAATGCTGGGAGAGGCTCTCCATAGAAAGGTGTTAGACTTCAAATAGAATATTTGAACGCGTAAGCATTTAGTTGAACATAAAAATGTCTCTATATACTGAATTTTTTGGAGTATAGTATATCATTTAAGTATACAATAAATTTTTTACTTTAGCCCCTAGAAAATAATGTATGTTTATGAATTAAATTTTTTTTGTTCCATTGCATTCCCTGTGATTGAATTTCCAATTTGTCTTAAATATTGCCATTCTGCTCTATCTTTCAAGCTTTTTTCTGATAATTTTTATTTCTATTTTATGTTCCTGAATTTTTTTTTTAATTTTACTCATTTCTCCACAAAGCAGAATCCTAACACAAATTTGTAGTCTTGGAATTTAATAAGTTTAAAATTTACATGTTTATCTTCATGGCTACTACTTTTGATCCTACAGCTGTCATTTCTGTTTTATCTGTTTTGCTTTCTATTTTTCATATTTGCTGTTTTCCTTTTTGTATAAATACTACCCTGCTTTTTAAATTTTATAGCAATTTGGAGGGAAAAACGAGCTTTTTTTTTTATAAACATATAATATATTTTTATCCCCAGGGGTACAGGTCTGTGAATCGCCAGGTTTACACACTTCACAGCACTCACCATAGCACATACCCTCCCCAATGTTTATAACCCCACCCCCTTCTCTCAACCCTCCTCCCCCCAGCAACCCTCAGTTTGTTTTTGAGATTAAGAGTCACTTATGGTTTGTCTCCCTCCCAATCCCATCTTTCATTAATTCTTCTCCTACCCCCTTAACCCCCCATGTTGCATCTCCACTTCCTCATATCAGGGAGATCATATGATAGTTGTCTTTCTGTGATTGACTTATTTCACTAAGCATAATACCCTCTAGTTCCATCCATGTCGTTGCAAATGGCAAGATTTCATTTCTTTTGATGGCTGCATAGTATTCCATTGTGTATATATACCACATCTTCTTGATCCATTCATCTGTTGATGGACATCTAGGTTCTTTCCATAGTTTGGCTATTGTAGACATTGCCGCTATAAACATTTGGGTGCACGTGCCCCTTCGGATCACTACGTTTGTATCTTTAAGGTAAATACCCAGTAGTGCAATTCCTGGATCATAGGATAATTCTATTTTCAAGATTTTGAGGAACCTCCATGCTGTTTTCTAGAGTGGTTGCACCAGCTGAAAAAATGACCTTTAATCTGTATTTCTCAAATTCTCACATTCAAGGCAAATTGAGTCTTTTGAATCTTTTGTCTTTTGGGCACAGATTGAGCAAGATTTTATTTTTCCCATTATTCTACCACCCAAACATTACCTCTTGTACTTTGCTAATACATACCTGGTGTTTGCCCTGTATTTGTTTTCTTAAATTATTAAACTGTTCATTGTTTACATAATTCATGTTCATTTCCTTTCTCATGTCTTTGTATTTACATTTTATTTTAAAACTACTTAAAATAATTATTTATAGAGCTAAAAATTGGTGTATTTTACTTCTAAATGAGGAATCTGTGCTGATATTATCTCCCAGATTTTGAATTCTTATTTTTGTTCCTTCTCTCAGTAGACTAGATTATTACCTGGTATAAATTACTTTTAATAATGGACTGTTTATAGGACAGTTTTAAATTTAGAGAAAATTGAGATGGTACTACAGAGGAATCCCACATACCCTCACAGCTAATTTTCCCTCTTAACAACATGTTAGGTCAGTATGGTACGTTTGTTACAATTCATGAACCAATACTGATACATCATTGTTAAGGCCTGTACAGTATTCAGATTGCCTTAGTTTTATCTATTGTCATTTTTTGGTTCCATGATCCTACCCAAGATACCTTTAGTTGTCCTATCTTCTAGGATCCTCTTGGCTGTTAGTATCTTAGACTTTTTTTTTTTTTTTTTTGGCAACCTTAACAATTTTGAGGACTATTAACCAAGTATTTTGTAGGATGCCCCTCTACTGGAATTTGCTTTTTTTTTCTTCTAATAATGCAAATAGAGTTAGGGGTTTTTGAGAGGAATCCACAGAGTTAAAGTTCCAGTTTGTATCACAGAATATCAAGGGTACTGTATCAGAGTTCTTCAAAGAAACAGAACCAACAGGATGCATGTAAAGAGAATTATTGTAAGGAATTGGCTCACATAATTGTGAAATTCGTAGGGCAGGTCCAGGCTAGAATCTCAAGCGTGGATGCTACAATCTTGAAAGAAACCAGGATTTCTTTGTCTAGGGGAGAACTCATTTTGGTCTAGAGGTATAAGGACTGATGGGATGAGGCCCACCCACATTGTGGTGGGTAATCTGCTTTACTTAAAGCCGGTTGGTTGTAGGTGTTAACAACATCTACAGTATCCCTTAACAGCAATGCCTAGATTAGTGCTTGATTAAATAACTGGTTACTTGAGCTAAACCAAATAGACACATAGAAGTAACCATCACAGCTACCTACTGTGAAAATGATTATCACTATTCTTGTTAACTTAGGTCACCTGGCTGAGGTATTATTTGTCAGGCTTATGAAATGTTTTAAAGTTGCTTTTTTTTTTTTTCCATTGTATGTAGCCCACACTTAAGAGACAGGGATTTATGCTTCTCCCCTTGTCAAGGGCAGAATATTTACATAAATTATTTGAAAATTTGCAAAGGAATTCTGTCTAATCTCTTCCTCATTTGCTTATTTATTCAGTCATTTATTTTTATCAGTACAGACTTGCTTCATACTTTGGGTTATAATCCAGTGCTACTTACTTGGTCACTTAAATTGTTCTAGCTTTGGTCATTGGGGGCTCCTTTGGTGGACTCATATTACCCTTTCACATAATATCAAAAATGCATATTTTGGTGTTTTGTTTCTGTTTTTAGATAAGTCTTACTTTATGGAACTACAGGATGCTTCTTAGATGTTTCCAACCTGTCCTCAAATCAGCCATTTCTCCAAGGAACCCTTGTTCCTTTTACTGCAGGGTGCCTTTAGTAACTAAAGTCCAGGTGCTAGTGCACTTATTGCTACTGGAGTGTGATTTTTTTTTTTTCTAGGTCTTCTTAACTGACAGAATGAGGAAATGTATACATGCAGACATGTATGCATACGTACATACATACATACAGAGTATATGTAAAATGTATGCACACATTTATAAATACTTGTGTATATATAACCATCTGTATCTCTATTAAGTTAAACATGAGTTCATACTGATCTTTCCAACCCTAATCCCTTAACACCTGGATCATTCTAGCCTCCTTTTCTTGCTTATCTGTAAAGTTTTAGTCCAGTGAGAAATGTCTTATACTACTTACTAGACATTTAATTACCCAGTTTCAGTTCATATGTGTAGCGCTATCAGAATTGTTAACCAGTATCAATGTGGGAAACAACTTTATCAACCAGAGCAGAGTACATATTTGGTTTCTTTTGTTTTTAAATTAATGGACTGTGTTTATGTTCAAAATTACTTAAGTCGGACCTTTACACTCAACCTCTATAGTGAGGTTATTGCATACATTTGTAACACAGCTAGCTTCTCTTGTCTTAGTTTGCATTCCTTCCAGGGATCTCTTGACCTCCTCAATAATGTGATTCCCATCATTTATCCTGTTACATTATGTGGGTTTTGACAAATGGATAGTGCCATGTTCTCACCATTGTAGTATCATATAAAACAGTTTCATTGCCCTAGAAGCTTCCCTGTGCTCTATACTTGTGCTCTACTCTAACTTCACCTTAACCACCCTTAATCTCTGGCAAACACTGATATTTTTACTCTTTCTATTCTGTTGCTTTTTCCAGAAGCTCAAATAGTTGGAATCAGACAGTGTACAGCTGTTTCCAAATGGTTTCTTTCAATTAGCAATATGTGTTTTGGGTTCATCATGTCTTTTCACATAAATTGATATTTCTTCTTTTATTGCTGAATGATATCCTATTGTATAGCTGTAGCATAGTATTTCATAAATGATAATCTTCAAGTAAACTTTTTCATAAAAAATCAGTATGTAGTAAGTATGTTTTGAGTGTTTGCTCATCTGCATGAAATTTCCTGATGCCTTAAAAAAATAATGAAAACTTGAATGGGTAGAAGATCTTTATGAACATAAACTTTGACTCTCAATGTTCTGTGCTACGACACATTGACAATATTTACTGAGTATATTTCATCAGTTCTAATGTACTTTTTCTTATGTTTTAACATTTCTTAAATTCTGGTGAAACATAAAATAACCTCATATAGTCACTTTGGGGTGGCACTCTGGGGTTGTGCTTTGAGATGGAAATGTCAGTTTTGTTACCATACACAAATTTGGTCACAATTCTTTATCATTACTTCAGTTAAGTGTATGCATTGGTGTTGCTGCGCACACTGAGTTTAAATACCATGTCAAATGTCTTCAAAATAATTGCACACTAATTCAGCAGTTAAAGATTATTGAATGTAAGGAAAGTCATAGATCAGAAGAGAGGCATAAATTTGATATTAATGCAGAAATTTTAATTGTTGGAGGAATGACTATAGTTTCTTTTTTCTCTTTTCTTTCTTCTTCTTCTTCTTCTTTTTTTTTTTTTTTTTGCAAAAACTAACGAAGTGTTTTATGTTATCAAAGAAAGGACAAAACCCTAAAGTAGAGGACTGAAGTGTATTAATTATTTATTTATTACAGATTTTTGTGCACAAATATTGTCTGTCATACTCAAAGGAATGCAAATGAAAGTATGAGAAACTGCCATAAAAATCTCCGTGTAGCTGAAGTTAATTTCAAAGCAAATGAGAAGCTGGTGTGATGGATTGTCACTTAGGATTATCATTAAGGCATTATGTCACAGTTTAATTGACAGTCTTTTGCTCCCTTACTTAATATTCGATAAAATAATGGTGTATTTTACAATCCTTGAAATCTTATATTTAATAACATATGTATTTATGATTTACTGTGCTCTGTGGTTTATGTACTCAGTATCATTTTAGCTTTGCTATCACCCTATAAGGGTAGTATTATTGTCCTTGTTCAGCGATAATGTTATTAGGAAAAATATGTAACTTGCCTGGGGTCATGAATCTAAAAATTGGTAGAGCCTGGACTTGAGTCTTTGCTGTTACATTCCACTATGGTGCTCCAGTCCTTTCTTTCTTCCACTGTTACTGAGAAGTTTCAAGTCAGCTGGTATCTTGGAGTTTTTTTTTTAAATGTTTCTAACCAATGTGTGGATTATTTCTTAATCCTGTCTGTCCCCTTTTCCACCCTTTTTCTCATAAAGTTATCCATTAAAATGATGACCACAGTTTTAAAATGAGGGGAATGGGGAAGAATCCATAATACCACAAGAAATTTAGGGCATTAAAGAGAATTTGAGGGTTTTTTTTTTTTTTTCAAGCGGGTGTATGGTAGAGAGGACCATACCAGAGATGTCATTGAGAGCCAATTCAAAATTCACTCCCGAGAAGTATATAATAAAATGTACTGTACTCCATTATCCACTGGCAGCAGTATTTTAAAACTGGTAAGTTCTTGACTTGTGTGTCAAGTTTTTTAACCTAACAAAGTGATTCAACTAATCTATAGTAGGAACATTAATCCTATATCCTATGTGATAGAACAGTATAATGCTTTAGGATATTGCAGAAAATTTCACCAAAGATATCAGGAACATTTAGAAACTCTCAAACAATATGAAGAGGCAAGGAAGAACATTATAGAAATAAAAAAGAACTAAGGAGGGGCTCTCGTGTGGGCTCAGTCAGTTAAGCTTCTGCCTTTGGCTCAGGACATGATCCCAGGGTCCCGAGATTGAGTCCCACATCCGACTCTCCGCTCAGTGGGGAGTCTGCCTCTCCCCCTCCTCACCACTTGTGCTCTCTGCTCTCACACATTCTTGCTCTCTCTCTCTCTCATATAAATAAATGAAATCTAAACAACAAAACAACAACAACAACAACAAAAAAAAACAGCTGAGGAGGGTGTGGAAGACAAAGAATATAATGTCCAATATATTTTTGTGAAAACAAGTCTTTTCCTTGGAGAGTAGGCCGTTGTTATGGAAAACATTGTTGGCTTATTTCAAATTACTCTTCCTCCCCTCCTGCCAGAGCCATGATGAGACCAATATATATATATATATGTATATATATATATATGGAGATTGATAATTATGACCTTTAAAATCAGGAAGGATAGAGTTCAATTATTGGTGATGGAGTGTTTATTTGCACAATAATAGGCTCGAAAGAGATGCATACTTTCCAAAATAAATCAAAATAAATTCCAGGTGGAAACATTAAATGTAGAAAGTAAAATATTCAAATAGCAATAAATATTAGTATATTTATCTGCTTTCCAAAGCAAGGAATACCATATATATATATAATATATATAATATATATATATATATATATATATATATATATATATAATCAAGAGAGAAGTCACAATGAAAAATGATTCATGGCCAATATAAAGGTTTACAACTTTATTAAATTAATTAGAAAACAAAGGTATTCAATGAACTAAGAAATTTCTGAGACATATAATAAATAAATTATTACAACTTTGAAAAAGACAAGTTTCCTCTTATTCTCTCATAAACTTAACACTTCATAAAAAATGAAAAAAGAATATGAATAAATAATTCATACCCCTCAAAAGGAAATAGAAATGTCCAACCAGTATACTAAAATTTTTCAACCTGTCCCAATAATTCTTTTTTTTTAAGGCTTTTTTTTTTTTTTTTTTAAATTCATTAGAGAGAGGAAGACAGCATAAGCAGAGGGAGCAGCAGGCAGAGGGAGAAGCAGACTCCTTGCTTAGCAGGGAGCCCAATGCGGGACTGAATCCCAGGACCCTGGGATCGTGATCTGAGCTGAAGGCAGATGCTTAATGGTCTGAACCACACAGGTGCCCCTGTTCCAATAATTCTTAACCTGGGAACTTAGCTCTAAGGAAGTAGCGGCATTGTTTATAATGAGACAAGGATTTTTTACCATGAATTCCAGTGGTCCTAGCTTTTTCTCAGCCACAAGAAATGAGGTTAATATATTCTTTAAAGATTTTACTTATTTATTTGACAGAGAGAACACAAGCAAGGGGACAGCATGGAGAGGGAAAGGGAAAAGCAGGGAGCCCACTGTGGATGATCCCAGAAGCCTGGGATCATGACCTGAGCAGAAGACAGATGCTTAACCAACTGAGCCACCAGGTGCTTTGAGATGAGGTTAATATTAATATATGGAAGAACTCCACAGGATAATGTTTAATGAAGTTGTTGTATGGATAAAATAGCAAGTTTTACATACTTTTTGGGGAGAAAAGAATGGCAACGATATTTTTTCTTTAAATCATTGCATCATGATAACAGTGGTTGAAAACTGCAAAGTAGCTATCTAGGTAGAAACTTGGTTAAATAAGTCAACCAAACTTGGTAGTCATTTAATTATTTTTAGTAATAGTGCTGATAAACAAAGTGTGTTGGGGGGACATATAACAAAGATAAACAGAATTACCTCAGTTCTAAGAAGCAGAATTCACTCACAAATCTGTTTCCAGTAAGTGAGCCATAAATTTGTACATAATTCTCTCATGGAGGTGCTATGATTATGTTTGATGACTCCATGCTTTCTCTCTCCCTCCTTTCCTTCTTTCTTTGTCCTGTTCATCCCTCACTGCATGTGTATCTTTTTCTTTCTCACACACTCTCTCTCTGTCCCTCTTGTTCTCTCTCTCTTTCCAAAAATTTCCCACTATATATGTATTACTTGAGTTAGAAGAAAATAAATGTTATAAAAATTGCCAGCAGTTGCCCAGGCTCTGATGGCACCTCAGAAAAGTTTGTTTTGCTACTCAATATATCTTGGTTATTTCTCTTCCAGTTCTGTTTTCTTTCTCAGGGTCCCCGTGCTTTTAAGTAGGATCTCTACCTTCCTCTTTTCTCTTTGATTTTATTTTTTTTTTGCCCTTCCCTCTGTTTTGGGGAGAGCTTTGCCTTTTCCCTCTGTATTACTGATTTGATTTCAGCAATATCTACTTTAAAAACTTTCTGATTCCAGTGTAATTAGCATAGTATTATATTAGTTTCAGGTGTACAGTAATAGTGATTCAGCAAGTTTATACACTGCTCAGTGCTCATAATGATCAGTGTACTCTTAATCCCCTTTACCTCACCTGCCTCCCCTCTGATAACCACCAGTTTCTTATTATAGTTAAGAATCTGTTCCTTGGTTTCTCTCCCTATCTTCATTTGCTATTTGTTTTATTTCTTAAATTCCACATATAAATGAAATCATATCTTTCTCTGACTTAATTCACTTAACATTAAACCCTCTAGATTCATTCATGTTGCAAATGGCAAGATGCCATTCTTTTTTATGGCTGCATAATATTCCATATCTATCTATCTATGTATCTATCTATATAAAATCATTTTTGTCCATTCATCTGTCAGTGAATACTTGGGTTGCTTCCATATCTTAACTATTGCAAATAGTGCTGCAGTAAACACAGGGGTGCATATATCTTTTCAAATTAATGTTTTCATCTTCTTTGGGTGAATACTCAGTAGTGGAATTCTTGGAATAGTAATAATTCTGTTAATTTTTCAGGAGCCTCCATTTTGTTTTCCATAGCGGTAGCATTACCACCAACAGTACATGAGGGTTCTTTTTTCCTCTCTCCTTATCAGCACTTGTTGTTTCTTGTGTTTTTGATTTTAGCCATTCTGACAGGTGTGAGATGATAGCTCATTGTGATTTTGTTTTGCATTTTCTTGATGATTAGTGATGTTGAGTGTCTTCTGCCCATTTTTAATTGGATTATTTTGGTAGGTCTTTTTTTTTACAGGGGGGGTTATGTCCCTACTACCCAAAGCTATCAGCAGATTTAATGGAATATCTCTCAAAAGACCTACATTTTTCACATTACTAAAAAAAAAAAAAAAATCCTAAAATTTATGTGGAACCACAAAAGACTCTGAATAGCCAAAGCAATCTTACAGAAGAAGAACAAAACTAGAGTATCATAACCCCAGATTTCAAGATCGACTACAAAGCTGCAAATGAAAGCAGTGTGGTACTGGCACAAAAATAGACACACAGATCAATGAAACAGATCGGAGAGCCCAGAAATAAACCCATGATGTTATGGTCAGTTAATCTATGACAAAGAAGGAAAAATGTGCACTGGGGAAAGGAATAGTCTCTTCAACAAATGATGTTGGGAAAACTGAACCACTTTTTTACACCATACGTAAAAGCAAACTTAGAATGGATGAAGGACCTAAACGTGAGACCCGACATCATAAAAATCCTGGAAGACAACATTGGCAATAATTTTGTTAACATTAGTCATAGAAACATTTTTCTACACATTTCTCCTCAGGCAAGGTAAACAAAAGCAAAATTAAACTATTGGGACTACACAAAAATGAAAGTGTTGGACAATAAAGGAAACTATCAATGAAACAAAAAGAACAACCCACTAAATGGAAAAGATACTTGCAAATGGTATATCTGATAAGGCGTTAATATCTAAAATATATAAAGAACTTACACAACTCAATACCAAGAAGAACCAAATAATCTAATTTAAAAATGGAAGAAGACTTGAACAGACATTTCTCTAAAGATATTCAGGTGGCCAAAAGATGCATGAAAAGATACTCAGCATCACTTATTATTAGGAAAATGAAAGTCAAAACCTTCAAAAGCAATATCTACTTTTCTATTAATAGCCTATAAAAGGATTTTTAAAGAAATGCTATTCTATGCTTAACTTTCCCTTTCAGTCCTTCAATGGTCCATATAATATACAAAGCAAAATAAATACAAAAATGAACTCTAATTCACTGTTCCTTTTTTTTGTTTGTTTTCCCTGAAGAATCTTTGTTTTTCTAAATTTCACTGTATGGTTTCCTTGTAGTGGTATCCTCTTACATTTTATCATGGATACCAAGGTTTTTAAACAATTGCCTAGTTTTTCAGAAGTATATCTTAAGATATGGTTGCCAAGGTGAGATTCCTTTTATTAAGGCTTTGTAATGGTCCTTTTAAATCCATTATTGCTTTTTATTCATTTATCATTATAGTCTAAAATAGATCTTTTCATGTATAATATTTCAAATATTTTGTTCTTGACTTCAGCTGCCATCCACTTAGGTCCTCACTGAGTGCCTTCCCCAGCTATGCAGTTGTAAGGAGGGAATATAACAGGTGCCATCCAAGTGGACAGGAAGCTCTCCTGGGATATGGATATGTTGAACTGAATTGAGAGTCTTTTACTTGGTTGGTTCTTGGACATTCCTGGTCCACTCAATATAAGATAGGCAAAAATTTCCACAGAAATTTCTATTCCAGGTCTCAACAGGTTTATCCTTCTCTGTGTGTCTGAATCCACTTTCAAAGGCCACTTCCTTTATGCACAGTTGTGTTATCAGAGTCAAGCCACTAAATAGAAAAATATGAAAAGTACCTAGAGAGGGATATTAAGTTTCTTAGGAAAAACACCTTTTAGTAGAGAAATGGATGCCTAATTTTCAGGTTATAATTCTCTTGCACTTCAGAGTTAAGAGTTAAAATTTGTCAGATAACACGGAGGACATTAGGAGAAGAAAAGGAAAGTGAATTGGGAGATATTAGAGGGGAAGATGAACCATGAGACAATGTGGACTCTGAGAAACAAACTGAGGGTTTTGGAGGGGAGAGGGGTGGGGAGATGTGTGAGTCTGGTGCGGGGGAAGGAAAGAGGGCATGTATTGCATGGAGCACTGGGTGTGGTGCATAAACAATGGATCTTGGAACACTGAAAAAATAAAGTAAATATAAATAAAATGTGTCAGTGTAGGGGAGAGAAAGGTTTTTTAATCTTATTTCTATTGAACAGCTTTCCTCTGTTTTCAGCAGCTAAACATATATAGCTCATTAAATTTGTTTGTAAACTCTCTCTATCCGTTCTGGTTTTAATGGGAATTTCTTCAAGAATCCGCTAATGAATTTACTGCACGGCTTTATGTTGTGATTGTAATCTTTTAAAAAAATCTCTTCATATATTCATAGGTATTTTTTAATTCCTTTAGAGAGTTTGGAGAAGCTGCGTCATGGGGTCTTAAACCCTTTGAACAGATATTCTAAGGTCATGAGTTTAAATGACTTTTTAACTCTTAAATTGTCACCAAAATGAAGGGATTAGAGGGAGAATTTTCTTTGAAAGAAATGAACTTGTCATTTTTCTTTCCTCTTTCTTTTTGCCAAGTATGATATCACTTCCAAGTTAGATCTGTTTTCCTTGTCTTCTTGAATTTTTGAACTTTGATATTTCTGTATTTATAACCCTCTAACCCCCCTTCCCCCTTTGCTTTTATCTCTTCTGATGGGTCTTTCAGAAGTCCAGACTTCTCTTGTTAATTTTTAACACAAATACTATTAATTGTCAGTAAGCTCAGTAACTGTAAAAATCCTTCTATGTGCCTCAATAATTTTAGACAAAGTTTAGGTTTTTTTTCTCTTCTCTTGGCCTTCCCTTAAAAATCCTTTGCTTGCCTCTGCTGTCCCCCCACCCCCCACATCACTCCTTCTCCATCTGTGTACTAGTCTCTATGGGTTAGCCTGAGCAATGGGATGCCTAAGCATCCCATTTTGGAATCAGAGTATTTTCCTATTTCAATTTCAGTAGGCCTTTCCTTGGGTGGCTCAGTCAGTTAAGTGTCTGCCTTCAGCTCAGGTCCTGATCCTGGGGTCCTGGGATAGAACTCAAAGTCAGGCTTCCTGCTCCGCAGGGAGTCTGCTTCTCCCTCTGCACTAACCCCCTCCTGTGTGCCTGCAGTCTTTTATCTCTCAAATACGTAAGATCTTAAAAAAGCAAATAGACCTTTCCTAAACAGTGCATCCTTAGTTTGAAAAGTACTAGATATTGTTCAATTGCAGGTTGGATCCAAAGTAAGTGGAAATCAGAACACTTTGAAAATCCGATAATCCCTTCTTCCTTTCACATACATGCAGGAGTTTATAACTCTATAGTGACTTGAGAGAAAAGAGACCTGAATTTAGTGCTGGTTCAGCCAACAGGAAGTGGCCTCACTGGCTCTGTTTATTTTCTGCTCTCATGTCCTACAGGCCCTAACTTAGCCTTAAGGAATTCTATCAATCACCACTTGCCCAGTTGGCAGAGTGTATAACAATAGGGCCATGTGCCATGCTCATTATAATCCTGTGGGGGTTGAAATAAGTGCAGATAAGAGAATGTATTCAGGAAACTGTTCTATTTTCTTATCTTTCCATGAGTCAATGGACAAGCAAGTGAAAGAAACATGATCAGCATTTGCTTCCTTTAATATCTATCCTGTCATCCTTTTCTTATTAACCTGAGGGAGAAGGGTTGATCAATACAGGGATCATTGCATAATTTAACAATCAAAGGATCATAGATCTTTGAAAATGTCAACAATATCAAACTCCTTGACAATTATAACTATGCAGATTAAGACCATATCTATTTCTAATGGGCAGAGGACATAAACAGATATTTCTGCAAAGAAGACATCCAGATGGCCAACAGAAACATGAAAAAGTGCTCCACATCACTTGACATCAGGGAAATACAAATCAAAACCACAATGAGGTACCACCTCATACCAGTCAGAATGGCTAAAATTAACAAGTCAGGAAATGACAGATGCTGGCGAGGATGCGGAGAAAGGGGAACCCTCCTACACCATTGGTGGGAATGCAGGCTGGTGCAGCCACTCTGGAAAACAGCATGGAGGTCCCTCAAAAAGTTGAAAATAGAGCTACCCTACGACCCAGCAATCACACTACTGGGTATTTACCGTAAATATACAAATGTAGTGATCCGGAGGTGCATGTGTACTCGAATGTTTGTAGCAGCAGTGTCCACAATAGCCAAACTATGGAAAGAACCTAGATGTCCATCAACAGATGAATGAATAAAGAAGATGTGGTATATATATATATATATATATATATATATATATATAATGGAATACTATGTGGTATATATATATATATATATGTATATATATATATAATGGAATACTATGCAGCCATCAAAAGAAATTAAATCTTGCCAATTTTGATGATGTGGATGGAACTAGAGGGTATTATGCTTAGCGAAATAAGTCGATCAGAGAAAGACAATTATCATATAATCTCCCTGATATGAGGAAGTTGAGAGGAAACAGGGGGGGGTTGGAGGGTAGGAAAAGAATAAACGAAACAAGATGGGATTGGGAGGGAGACAAATGATATGAGACTCTTAATCTCACAAAACAAACTGAGGGTTGCCGGGCAGAGGTGGGTAGGGAGAGGGTGGTGGGGTTATGGACATTGGGGAGGGTATGTGCTGTAGTGAGTGCTGTGAAGTGTGTAAACCTGGCAATTCACATACCTGTACCCCTGGGGCAAGTAATACATTATATGTTAATAAAAAAAACATTTAAAAAATTGTCAAAAAAAAGACTATTTCTAACAGTTCAGCAGATAATGTAGTAAAAGAGGAGAGGTCTATTTAATTCTTAAAATTTATTGTAAATTCTTTAGCACTATAGATAATTAACTTGAGGCCTATAAATTACCTGTGAATATGTTGTAATTCCTGGGCCCATATTCATTCAGGTGTATTTGTTGAGTAACAAAGACATAATTTATTCTATCCAACTTGCAAAATTCTTACATCCATTAAGAATAGCAGTCATAGAAAATTAACTCTTTGAAAGGAGTTTGAAATAATACTGATAAACTTTGAGTCCATTTTCTCCTGAATTCTTACTTTCAAATGTGTTGATTTCAGTCAGCTGACCACATAGAAAAATCCCATGTGCATGTGTGTGTGTGAGAATGACAGTTGTGATTCAGAAATTATACTGTATAAATACAGACACACAGATACAGTTTATCTCTCTCACACACACACACATGCACATAAACTCATATTTAGACTTCCATTCATACAAGTGTTCCAGCACTGTGGAAAGACTGTTTTATTCCTATTGAAATAATAATGATAGGAGAAAAATGATCCACTACTTTCATAGGGACTAACAATTATATTTAAATGATGTTTCTTCTAACTTAAATCCCAGATTTATTTCCTCTTGATTCATTTTGAGGATTGACTTCTGATTTTAGCTATGCCAGGTGAAAGGGCAGCTTCTTGATGAAGTAGCTGTCAAATGTTGGGGTCCATTTTCTAAAGAACAGGGCATTCAGAAATCATTAATAGCCAATACTCACAGCAGCTGGGGGTGGGAATATCTGCCAGTAAGTGGATCTGGTTGGGTACTGACAGTATTCACTAAAGTGGTATACGTTCTTCCCTGAAATAATCTGACAAATTTTGGTATGATTAAAACTTTCCTGTCATCACTCATTCTTATTTGGCTTACTGTTAATATTTTTATTAAAAACTTGCTTTTTATTAATATTTTATTATTCCCTAAAATATTTGCCTTATGCTTTGTTTCCACAGATTTCTTAAGGGTAATACTGATGCTGACGTAATGTGACAATAACCAGATAGTTCCACCTATTCCATGACTGCTCTAGATTTCTCTTGTCATTCTATACTTTTTACTGTGGCATTAAATTTATAACTCAGAATGTGGCTAGATGGTTACCATATTGATAATATGTAGTATGCTATTATGTTAACTGAAATTATGTCACTGAGGATTCACTAAAATTTTTTTAGTGGAGGGTGTCTATAGTAATAACTTTTAGGATGGAATTAATTTTCTTAGGAAATCCTAAAGACATTTTGATCCAAGATTAGGTGAGTTTTTGAACACTTCTGAGATTCACTTGTTTTTAATTCTAAACATTAGAAGACCCTTTTCCTTTGGAAGAGTTCAAGGGCTGATACTATTATTTCAGTGGATTTTGGATCTGGACTCATGAATGTATTTTGGATACTCTAATGGAGTAAATCACAATTTCTTAGAATAACTCCTTAAAAATTATATGCTGTAATAAAGCTTCTTGGAACTATACAGGAACTTAACTGTTGTGGGTAGGATAGATGATGTAAAGTTAAGGAGTACACAAGGTAAGTGAAAATGTGTTTTTTCCCTTGTACCAAATTCTTATTAAGCAACAAAAATCATCACATAGGTAATAAGAGTAAAAAGAACAATACCAAATATCTACATAGAACATATGCCAAACAATCATCTGAATGTTCTCAACATATGAACATATTTAATCCTCCAAACCATCCTGTGAAATATGCCTGATTAGTATCCTTATTTTATACAGGAGAAAACCTATGACTTCACGGTGATTAAGTGACTTGCTTGAGATCACATAGCAAATTTGAGAGAGCCACCACTCAAACACACAATCTGACTTCAGAGCTTCACCACCTTATTAATGAAAGCATCTCACCAGGATTCTTAATCTTCCTTCCCAAGAGACAATCTGCATATACACAAGGAGATAATACTGCTCTTGGTCACACTACTATGCTTTAGAAGTTACCAGCAAAGAGCTGTTCCTTTAAACCAACTATGGCTTTTACCTTCAGCCTGCTGTGATGCTCTAATGAGGGTATCATGCAGATGCTCTTCCTCTTGCCCTCCCTCTCTGCCTGTCCCCCTCCTCTGTCCTTTCTCCTACTCCCTCCCTCCACCCCTGCTTCCCTTTCACTCCCTTTCTCTATCCCAAGTGCAGTTTGCTATTCAAAAAGAAAATTAGCTGGTCAAGGACTTGAAACAGCTGTAAAATTCTGCAGATCAGAAAATGGGAAAAGAAATTTGAAAATATGCTTACGAAAATAGTCTGGCATTAACTATCTTATAAACACCGACTTAAGAATTACATGCTTCGAGTATAAATGCCTTGTGTATACCTTATAACTTTGCTTCCTAGAACTTGGGTGATGCTAAAGGTGACTGAGGACTTTAATAAGTCCTTATCTTACCGATGGCTGGACTAAAATCTTGCAACTTAATTTCTTAATGTTCCTACTTTTGATGTTGAAGGTAGTACTCATAATTGGTATGTTTGGAGAAATCTCAACTTTTCATTTTTTTGAGCTAAGTATTTGGAGGGGAATCTTTTTAGATACTCTTGCTAGAAGGAGGGGAAAATGTGTATTTGTAATTTTCAGAATTAAGATGGTTGGAATTGTTTTCTCTACTTGTGTGTATTTTTTTATCCTGAGGTTTTTGCTGCTTTTAGAAAGTGAAGAACACCATTTTTGGAAAGTGAAGAATCTTTTGGTGTTGAGCTCTCTTTGGAAAGGGAAATTAACAGCTGTAGAGTATTATTCAGACTCAGTCTGATTGTGTATCTAGAAATGAAGTCCTACCTTAACTGTTTAATTAAAGATTGGGAGAAAATATTTAAGCAGGTGTTAATCAAGTCTTTAAAAAAATATTGCATACCCCTGCCTTCCCAGGTGCAGTTCAAGTTTTCATACTTACCAAGTATAGTAGATACTAGATAGAGAAATAAAGTCTATTTTGAGGACTAGCAGTTTATTTCTTGAGGTTGAATAATCTTATGATTATCACCCAACACATAGTGCTTGATTCCTTTTAAAGAAATAATATATGTTAAGCTCTTATTTCTCTACAGGTTTTGTTTTTTATTTATTTATTCTTTTTTTAAAAGATTTTATTTATTTGACAGACAGAGATCACAAGTAGGCAGAGAAGCAGGCAGGGAGAGAGGAGGAAGCAAGCTTCCCGCTGTGCAGAGAGCTGATGCAGGGCCAGGACCCCAGGGCCATGACCGGAGCTGCAGGCAGAGGCTTTAACCCACTGAGCCACCCAGGTGCCCCTATTTACAGATTTTAAACTCATATTATTTGTAATTGACAAGCATTAAGTTTCATAAAAGTGTATAACTTGGTGAGTTTTGCATATATATATATATACCAATGCCATATGGAAATAGATCCATCTATCTCCATGAAACCATCACTACAATCGAGATAAAAATACAACCTTTTTGTTGTAAAACATATAAACATGTGGAAAGTTACACAGAACGAAGCTGTATAACCCAATGATTGATCATAAAGCTAACATTCATAGCCACCCCTCTGGTCAGAAAATAGAATATTGCCATTTCCCAATAGCTCCTGTACCCCATGAATCACTAGCTTTTATCTCCCTCACAAAAGTAAATCCTAACTCAACTTTTTGATAATTGATGTCAGACTTAAGAATAAAAACAATCATTAAGAAAAACAAAAACAAAACAAAAACAAACAAACAAAAAAACCCACAACCAAACCTGAGGAGCCTTCGTTGTGGTGCACTCCTAGGAGACCCACTCCAGAGAGCTGTTCCAGGCAAGTCATTGAACAACAAATAAACGGCTTCTGGGAGTGGGAATGAGAATCTCGGACTGTGGGTTTGTTTCTCCTTAGCTTACTCCAGGTAAGATGCTCTTGGAGGAGATGGCCGGCGAATCACCTCAAGTTGGAAAACTATTATTTTTCCCCTCCCCTCTTCACTGAATATTTCAGATACCCTTCTTTTTTTCTCCCTATGAACTTAGAGTAGTACTCCTGTAAGTTGAGGCTTCATGGTGTGATTTCACACTATGTATATTTGTGTAATTGTCTGGAACTCTCGTATCTGTTTGGAAGACCTATATTTGGTGTAAATACCAAAACGTGTACATAATTACATGTTCACAATGGTTATCACTACCTAGACGGTGAGTATTGCTGTTGTCATGTGTTTCTTCCCTTCAGTTCTTCTGTACTTTCATTTTTTAATAACCATTCATCACTGTTCAGTATTTATCACATAACTTTACTCTTAATCTCCTTCACCTATTTCGCCCATCCTCCCCCACCCACTTCCCCTCTGGCAACCATCAGTTGCCAGTTGGTTCTGTGTTTTTAAGTCTGTGTTTTGGCCTTTTTCTTTTTTCTTTGTTCCTCTGTTTCTCAAATTCCACATATAAGTGAAATCATACGGTATTAGTCTTTCTTTGACTGACTTATTTCATTTAGCATTATGCCCTCTGATCCATTCATGTTGTTGCATGTGGCAAGATGTCATTCTTTTTTATGACTGAGTGATACTGCATTGTGTATCTATCTACATCTTTATCAATTCATCTGTAGATGGACATTGGGTTGCTTCTATATCTTGGTGATTGTAAATAATGCAACAAACATAGGGTGCACATATCTTTTTGAATTAGTGTTTTTGTTTTCTTTGGATAATACCAGTATTGGAATTACTAGATCAGATGATTGCATTTTTTTTTTTTTTTTTTTTACAAAACTCTCCTGTTTTCCACATGGTTGTACCAATTTCCATTCCCACCAGCTATGCATGAAGTTTCCTTTTTCTCCACATCCTCACCAATACTTGTTTCCTCTGCTTTTGATTTTAACCATTCTGATAGGTATGAGGTGATACCTTATTGTTGTTTTGAATGCCGTTTTTCTGGTGACTAGTGACACTGAGCATCTTTTCATGTGTCTCTTGGCTATATGGATGTCTTCTTTAGGGAAATTGTCTATTCAACTCCCCTGTCCATTTTTAAAAATCAGTTTTTTTGTTGTTGATGTTGAGTTGTATGAATTCTTTATATATTTTGGATATTAACTCCTTATTTGATACACCATTTATAATATCTTCTCCCATTTGGTGGGTTGTCTTTATGTTTCTTTGATGGTTTCCTTTGCTGCCCAGTACCTTTTTATTTTGGTGTAGTCCCAAGAGTCTAATTTTACTTTCGTTTACCTTGCCTGAGAAGAACTATCTGGAAGAATATTTGTATGGCCCCTGTCAACAGAATTACTGCCTATGTTGTCTTCTAGGTCTTTTTATGTTTTCAGGTCTCACATTTAGGTTTTTAATCCATTTTGAGCTTGTTTTTGTGTATGGTATACGGAAGTGGTCCAGTTTCATTCCTTTGCATGTAGCTGTCCAGTTTTCCCAACGCCATTTATTAAGGGGACTATCTTTTTCCCCATGGTATATTCTTGCCTCCTTATTTGACCATCTTAGATTATTTGACCATGTATTTGGCGGTTTATTTCTGGGATGTCTGTTCTGTTCCATTAATCTGTGTGTTTATTTTTGTATACATATCATACTGTTTTGATGACTGGAAATTTGTAGTATATCTTGAAATCTGGGATTGAGATACCTCTATCTTTGTTCTTCTTTTTTTCAGTTTGCATTGGCTATTTGGGTTCTTTTGTGGTTCCATACAGATTTTAGGATACTTTGTTCTGGTTTCCTGAAAAATATTGTAGGTCTTCTGATAGTAATTGCATTAAGTCTCTGATTGCTTTGGGTAGTTTGGACATTTTAGCAATACTGGCTCTTCTAGGAGTGAGCATAGAATATCTTAAATGAATTCAGTGAAGTCAGAGGATACAAATTAATATACTGAAATCTGTTGCATTTGTTTACACTAATAAGGAAGTTGCAGAAAGTGAAATTAAGAAAGCAATCCCTTTTACAATTGCACCAAAAACAATGAAACAACTAGGAATAAACAACCAAGGAGGTAAAAGTCCTGCATCCCCAAAACAATACAAAGTCTATGAGAGAAACTCAAGTGACTCTTCTGTGCTTATTACAATTTCCTACATTAAATAGATAGGCATTCTTGGGTCCCTGGGTGATTCAGTTGAACATCTGCCTTCCTCTCAGGTCATGATCCCAGGGGCACAGGATCTAGCCCCAAATCCAGCTCCCTGCTCAGTAGAGTCTGCTGCTCATTTTCTCTCTCCTTCTGTGCCTACCCCGCTTGTGCTCACGCATTCTCTCTCTCTAAATAAACAAATAAAATCTTTAAAAAACATGTAGTCACTCCTGTAAATCTTTTGGGGGAAGATCAAAATGCTATTTATTAGGTGATAATGTAGCTACAGTGATTAAATTTAAGGTAAAACTATATTTCGTTGATTTTAAAATATAGCAATTTAAAGATACAAGAGTGGGACACGTGGGTGGCTAAGTCAGTTAAGTGTCTGCTTTTGGGTCAGGTCATGATCAGGGGGACCTGGGATTGAGCCCTGCACCTGGCTCCTTGCTGGAGGTGGAGGGGAGGAGCCTGCTTCTCCCTCTCTCTGCGGCTCCCCCTGCTGTCCTCTCTATCAGATAAGTAAAATCTTAAATAAATAAATAAATAAATATGCTTTGAAATATTGAATACAAAAATATGCTTATAGAAGTTAAATTTTGAGATTGTTCTTGAGACTTAAAAAAATTGGAAAAGAATTCTCTCAACTTTGGGACAGACCGAGACATATTTTGTAATATTGAGCACTGCAGAATCAGTGTTTTTTCAGACATTTTTGATGAACTCAGACTGGGCTGTATTATACCAAAAACATATTGCATTAACTTTTAATACCATTGTCATCCAGTGAAAGCTAACCCATATGTTTATGATTCATTTAAATGAAATTCTCAAAATAATGATTTTTAGAGCTGTTTGGTGTTTAAAGAGAAATTTTAGAGTTTTAAAATGGGTTATTTTATTCCGTTAATGGTCAGGAAAATCAAAATGTTATGGAAGAGTCAGAAATATTGTTAATATTGAACACATGAATTTTTTAGGTCATTAACAGAAAGTATTTACTCCTACCTAAAAGAGGATAAATGTGTTTCTCTACATGAGTAAAATCAAAGTCTATAATAATAAAATATAAGTAGAAATTCCATCATATTTCTGCTTTTAAACAATTATACACAGTATGTATGATATTTCTGTGAAAATGGCTTTTTTCAAAATATTTTACTGTTTTTTAATTTTTCACAAAACTGAATAGCTCTTTAATTCCCCAATAAATTTTGAAAATCTACAAATACTATGATCTAAATTCAAGCTTTGTTTTGTTCGTTTTTAATGTTTCTGGTGGTTTTAATTCTCCCCTTCTCTCTCTCTCTGTTTTTAACTTACTGTAGAGGTCAAGCTATAGTGATAAGATTGTTCTCCCTGCCCCCGGAGAACTTGATTCTGAATACAAAGTTACTTTAACACTTACATAAACACATGTCTACAAACACATTCATGTACTTCATGAGTTTGAAAACATGCAAATCACATGGGAAAGTATTTGTCACAACACTTTCAATCAATATATACCTTTTCACATCTGTAAGAGCTGAAGTCTTTAAGCCTAATTCCTGTGGAAACAAAGAGGTATAACTTTGTCAAAATTATGCTAAAAATTTTTGGAAAACAACATTGATTTTGGAAATGCCAGCCACCTTAGTTATGTTTCCTACCAGCTCATATCACATCAAATAATGTGTTTTGGTGTTTGATATTATTAATATATTAAACAATATTATATAAGCATTATTTAAATTACAATATATTTTAGCATTTAAAATATGCCAGACATTGTGCTAAGAGCTTTATATATTTAGCATCCTGGAAGTGAAGAAATGCTTACTCTTTCATGCTTCTCTTCCATTTTCTTTATTTTAATTTTTTTTAAGATTTTTTTAAAATTTAATTTTATTTCCAGAGTGGCTGCACCAGCTGGGGATAAAAATATATGTTTATAAAAAATAAAAAATTAAAAAAAAAATTTAATTTTATTTATTTGACAGAGAGACCAAGATCACAGGCCAGCAGAGAGGCAGGCAGAGAGAGAGGGGGAAGCAGGCTACCCGCCAAGCAGAGAGCCCAACATGGGGCTCAAGCTGAAGGCAGAGACTTTAAGACTTTAACCCACTGAGCCACCCAGCCACCCTTCTCTTCCATTTTCTAAGTACCAAATATGTCACCTTTCCAGAAAATTTCCAAAAGTATTTTACTTTTTCTGTGAAGTTTCCCTGAAAGTCTTGTATTTCTCTCATCATTAAAGAATGGCTAAAGGTTGCATAACATACTTACTTATGTATTCTTCATATATACATATTACAGTAAATAGCTGTCTTAGATTGGCATCATAGTCTACCATATTTTCTCCACGTACTGTGTATGGGAATCATCTCAGGAATTCAGCAGTACTGTGTTCCTTTCTTCATCACATACTAGATGCGCTCTGCCTTGTATAAATTACAAAACTTCTTTACATACTACTTTCTTCACAGGAATAATGTCTAATTGGCAGGTAATTGGCTATTTGAATATTAAAGGAGGTAACTGCGTAGCAGCGTTTGAGTCATGGAGTCAGTATTCGGTAAATATAGATATCTTAGATTGCCTGAGTTTACATTATACCCCTTGTGCATTCTTGATTTGGAGGCTTTTAAAATGTTGAGTCTTAATTTGGATAGTGTTAATGCCTCCCTGGAGGGGGATATCCCAGTGATCCTAGGACTTAGGCAAACTGCCCTTCTTTTTCCACTTGTCCTTATCCAGCTCTAGATTCATTCCCTGAGAGACAATTTTCCAAAGGTCAATTTATAAAAATCTAATCATCTGCATTTATTTGTTTCTTTTAACTGTTTTGAACAAATTTACAGTAAGTTTTGCTACATAGGGTAGCTTTACTGACCACTGGATTTCCTGCAAATTTTGACAGTTGCCATTTTATTTTCTCACGATGTTTTTGGTAATTTTGATATGTCTGTCCTTGACAACTTGTTGCTCCATCTGGAAGGAAATGAGATAAAGGGTAGAGATTGCCTGATGAGAGCTAGGACTGCTGTCACACAACAAATTCCAGACTGGAGATGACACGAGGATTTGAGAGAGAAACCATATATTGTTCACCCAGGATTCACTTGAGATGTAAAAGAGACACAAAAGTTTTAAACAATTATTATTTTACTGATTCAAGTGAAAAACCAGGAATGTTCTGGGAAAGGATGTCTGGTTACCCTACCTAAGGACAGATTGAAAGGGACTTAGGAATAAGTCATGGATGGGGAGATTGATGTGTATTGAAAAAGGAGATTGGAATAGTAAGATGAAATTAAGGAATTAGAGCAGAGAGAGGGGAAATCTGAGGGTCACAAGAAGATATTTATGAGACTGTATTTAAAATATATATTTAAGAACATATTCAAGCCCAAGTGTCCATGAACTGATGAATGGGTGAAGATGTGCTATGTGTATGTGTGTACGTATATATGTGTGTGTATGTATAATGCAGTATTTCTCAACCATCAAAAGAAGGACATATCGCCATTGGCTATGATGTGGATGGAGCTAGAGTGTATGACACTAAGCAAAGTAAGTCATAGAAAGACCAATACCGTGTGATTTCTGTCATATGTGGAATTTAACAAAACAGAGGAACATAGATGAAGGGAAAGAAAAATAAAACAAGATAAAAGCAGAGATACAAATCATAAGAGAGACTGAACTATGGAGAACAAACTGAGGGTTGCCAGAGGACAGGTGAGTGAGGGATAGGCTAAATGGGTGATTGGTATTAAGGAGGGCATTTTATTTTATTTTCTCAGTGTTCCAAGATTCATTGGTTATGCACCACACCCAGTGCCCCATGCAAGGAGGGCACTTGTGACGAGCACTGGTTGTTATATGTAAGTGATGCGTCACTAAAGTCTACTTCTGAAACCAACATCATATTATGTGCTGACTAACTTAAATTTAAATAAGAACTTGAAAAAAATATTTAAAGAACTATTCAAAACTGTATTTTTAAATATATAGATGTATCCTTCATGAAAATAATTTTTCATGAAAACATTCTGATATAGTTTTATGGATATGTTTTTCTCTTGGGGCAGAGGGAAACTGAGCATCCCTTACGATGCTATTACGAAGACAGATTGAAAAGTCGTCAACTAAAACTTTACAAAAATCTTGAATAGATGACACAACTGTCTTGTCCAATAGCGACTCTTGTAATTTATTTTTTAAAGTTTAGCAGATAAAAGTACATTAGTCTTCAATAAATCAACTTTCAGTGAATTTTCTTGTACTGAATAAACTTTCAGAGATTGACCTGACACAATTTTGAGTCCAGACAAACATGCTGAACGTAATTATTAGTAGGAATGAAAACTCCTCTAAGATTAAAGTTGGGATTACTTTTATTATTTGGTTATTTTGCATAATAGGAAAGGGAAGACATTTCTATATGAAATACTTGGATTTCTTTACCGCTTTTTCCGTTGGATAAGCCAGTGGAAATATTGGGCAAGGGATTAGCCAAAACAGAGGTAAGGGAGAAGGTAGTAAGAAGATGTAGGGAAAAGAGGGTAGGAAGAAGCTAAAATTGGATTGGAATTCTCTACAAAGGTAGAATAATTAGGGCCTTAACACAGAGTTAGAGTTGTCTTCTGTGTTTTGAATTTAAGCAGTTTAAATATTCCTAGGGACAGAAATATTTTCTTAGCATAACACACAGGTGCAGGTACTGTGCAGCCAAGGAAAAGCATTGGTAAACATTGGAACATTCTTCCAAAGGCATGGTCCAGAGCCAAACTTTCAGACTGCCTCAGTGGCTTAAGTTCTTCATCATACTCAAAAAGAGATGGCCTGTTCTCAATGTAATGAAAGAATGATCTCAAAGTAACACGAGGAATCTTTGTGCAACGGCAATGAGGGCTAAAATAATCTTCAAGGGAGTTAGCTATGTTTGTACAGCAGCAAGACATTTTTAAATGGAAAGTGTTCCCTGGCTGTTTGTACTGGACAGTGGCGTGTTACATTCCCGTCATCTCTCTTAGTCTCATTGGATTGGATTCTCCCTTTTACGTTAAGAGGTGGTTGGCAGAATATCTCCCCTAGCATAGAATAGAAAAACTTTTTCTTTCTGTGTTTTCAAACTTTACAAAGCCCCCGTGCTCATGCCAGGTTATGACAATAAAACCTAGAAACCATACATCACTTTAGGTTTTTGGTAGATCAAAGAATTTCGCTTTTGCTAGGAGGTCAGGACCCTTTTGGCATTATTGCCTTGATAATGCATTGTTTCACTTTTCACATTCTTACATTCTCTCCCTGGACAGAACTGCATGTTCTCAGACATAGGCAACGTTTTCCCCTTCTTCTCCATGTGTAGTAGCCATGAGAGCATCTGTGTGCACCCTCTCCTTCTCAAAGCAGGGAAGCACTTGTTCCCTATTCTGATCCCGTTTTACTTTTTCTAATTCTGAATCTTTATTTCTGTCCATTAAAATGTACATTCCCAGGTGCCTGGGTGGCTCAGTGGGTTAAAGCCTCTGCCTTCGGCTCAGGTCATGATCCCAGGCTCCTGGGATCGAGTCCCACATCAGGTTCTCTGCTCAGCAGGGAGCCTGCTTCCTCCTCCTCTCTCTGTCTGCCTGCCTCTCCGCCTACTTGTGATCTCTGTCAAATAAATAAATAAAATCTTTAAAAAAAAATGTACATTCCCCAGAGCTGTGTTGTCATAGGCATCACCACCAACATCCTTTCCTTTATGAGATTACATTCTGGCATCTGAAACATCTGGATGGGGCTGAATATACTCGTATTCCAATTCTGACATTTTTTCTGTTAACAAATATTTTGAGGCTTTCTTTTAAAATTACCTTGACTCGCATTTTTTCCTTGGTTCCTCATTCCTTTTGAACAATTTTCTCCTTTGGGGATATAGTCCTGTTTATATTGGGGCTGTAGTTTCTCTAGTGATTGGATGGGGAGGTAGGAAGGAAAAGAAATCCAAGAATGCCATGAGAATCCAATGATACAGAAGTACCTTTCCTAATTCTTTCAGAAAGCATACAGTTCTGATTCTATGAAATATATATGATAGTACTTAAAACACTGGTGTGAAAAGAATAACGATTTGACAATGAGAATGACAAATTTCAGTTAAACACAGTTACTTTCTGGGTCAGACTGATTCACCTTTAATAGCAAGGTGCCTTTATGTCAATTCTGATTCACAGTTGCAATGGACTCAGCAAGATCCTATGTGACCAGTCATGTTTCCAGATACTAATCCAAATCGGAGCTTAAAGAATTTGTGAAATGCAGGGCTGCCTGGGTGGCTCAGACAGTGTAACATCTACCTTTGGCTCAGGTCATGATCCCAGGGTCCTGGGATTGAGACCTGCATCGGGCTCCTTGTTCAGCAAGAAGGCTGTTTTTCCCTCTGCCTGCTGCTTCCCTAGCTTGCACTCTTTCTCTTTGATAAATAAACAAAATCTTAAAAAAAATTTTTTTTTAAATCTTGTAAAATTTAAAGAAGGGATAAGGTTGTTCTCAAGAGAAAATTCAGTTCCTTAAACTAACATTTTGCCAATGACACATTTGTAAAAAGTGGAAATTTACTATTTGAAAATATTTAATCCAGTTAGTTTTCCATGTAGTGGTATAATTCAGACAGAACAAGTGAAGTACTCAGTGTGCGCAACGTAAGGCAAAAGATAGTTTGGCTTGGATTGGGCTGGATCTCTTCATTAATGGTGGCATGGTACAAGGTTCAAAGATAAGTATCCATTCTTGTCAGGACTTACACGCCAGGATGAGCGGTGATGGAGGTCCACAGGAACCCCTTTTTGAGACTGTTCTTCTGGATATGTGGTAAGGCAAAGGAATTGGGATTTGGCAGGCTCAACTGCATTAATTGTGCTCTGGGTGTAAAATATGTTAGTTTGCCACTGTCGGAAAGAAATCATGATGAGTCATTCACCGAACTACTTAGAATCTACTTTTAACACTTCGAAGTATTTATTGCTTTGGTCATTCCTTTTTTTCTCTTAACAGATGTACTTTTTAATAACTTACTTTAAAGAGTCAAGAATCATTTTACTTTATTTCATCTGAAATTTCTAACAAATTTTTCGGTTGAAAAAATACCTGGTTGTATTTAATTTCCATTCTGAAATTATTTTCCACTTGATCCGGGAGCATTTTATGAAAAGGGGCAAGATCATTTTTATTCCTTCTGATAATGTAAGCCATTAACTTGTGAAATCAGAACCAACTGTATCCATAAAACGAGCTGTCTCAGTACCAAAAGATTTTACCTGCACTTTCCAAGGATTCAGAATAATCTTAGGTATTCAGCTGTTTGTTGAAGCAGAAGAGGGTTGTACTGAAAGCAAAAAATATGAATCCAGCAGGTTAAAAAAAGAGTTTGTTTTATGATCTCAAAATGTTTCCATAATTTGAAACATAACACGCCTACTACATGCATAACCCAGCTTCAACAGATAACTCAAACCTTGTAACAAGAAGTTCCTCTGCTTGGCCTTCAAGATTACAGTATCCATGCTTCTCTTTTCCCAACCAAACTTCATATAATTAATGCCATTCTTAAATTAAGCAGTTAGGAAATATAAAAGTCTACATGGGTTTATAATCAACCATTAAACAACTGACATTGAGCCATTGAATTAAACAGACATGATGCTTTTACTGCTGTAAGAGAAATAAAAAAAATAACAGAATAAAATCCGTATTTGGGAAAATTGTTAAGCTTTTTCTCTCTCAGAGAGAAAACACAGGTTCTCAAAATGCTGCCACTTTCCTACCTGTTTTCAACTAGCAATGAACATAGAATTACAAAAATTTGCACACTTAAAGTTTGACTCTTAAAATAGTGCTAAACGTATGTGAAGTCTGCAAATTAAAGCTTCCCCCACCCACACCCCCACTACAGGACACTGTAACCACGAATGCCTTGAGATATTGGCTGAATCATCCCCCTTTCCAAAACTGTCCATCTGTCTTTGAGAGTAGTTGTGATCTGGAGGTTCAAGTTGACTTACTCACTGAGCTGCCTGCCAGTTGAGTTGCACTTTGTAGGTGGAAAATTGTTGGTCTTTGTCCCTCCCAGCTTGTAAGTAAAATGAGGCTGCCAAGAGATAAACACATTCTAAGTTTATCATGCTATTCTTGGCCTCAAACTACAAGCCATAAGGCAACTATTGCTCAAGGTACCGTGTTTACAAGTGTTCAGTCCTCCGCTGTTTCAGAGACCCAACAAGATGGAATTTCTTCCTGCCAGCCTCTCTCTCTTTTTTTTTCCCCCCCCCAAGCTTTCACATTTCTCATTTCCTTTTTAAAAGTGAGGACAAGGAATAGTTCTTTGACAACATTTCGAAGGTTTGAAGTCTCATTAAAATTTTGATTTTGATGTTTTAGGGTTTTCTCCCCCAAAGGCACTATAAGTTCCTAAGAAAGATTAGAAGCTTCTTTCTATTATCATTATCATGATTATTATTTTTTTGTTTTAAAGATTTTATTTATTTATTTGACAGACAGAGACCACAAGGAGGCAGAGAGGCAGGCAGAGAGGAGGAAGCAGGCTCCATGCTGAGCAGAAAAGCCTGATGCAGGGCTTGATCCCAGTACCCTGAGATCATGACCTGAGCTGAAGGCAGAGGCTTTAACCCACTGAGCCACCCAGGCACCCCATCATGATTATTATTTTACTTAAAAGTAAACTAAGAGGTATACTAATGGATCTTAATATGGGCCTTTTCACACATTTATTGTAAAATCCATGTTTCTCTTAATTGATACTGATGGGATTTTTTCTACTAAGTAGCTGTATTGAAAATAATCAGTTTTGGTAATTCTCTCAAATCACCCCCTCCATATTTTTCTTTTACTTTAGTTCTTTTTTCTTCTTCTTATTCTCTCCCTCTCTTTCTCTCTCTTCTTGGTGAGAGAAAGTACTGAGTTAACTTTTCTTCACAAATGTCTTCCTGGCTGCATTGGATAACAGGATGTATTGAGTTCATACATCTTAAAATATAAAAGAGGAGTATAGCTATATCACATCCTATATTGGCACTGTATATTGACATGTATTATGTATGATGTTACACTGTTTAAATTATTAGAAATCACATTAAAAGAAATTATAATAAGATAGGGCTTTTTACCAAATCTAGAATATTTGGCAAAGATAGGATAATCAAGTTCAATCCTTGATTTACAAATAAGACTTTGAGCTCTCAGAATCTTATAACTATATTCTATATCATGATTTTTTTTTTGCATTTCATTAAAAACTAACATTCCCTTCAGATTTCAGCATAGTACTTACATAATTTACCTATAGAATCAGGCCTTAATTGTTTTCTTGGACATGATAGCTACTGTTCTATATCCTGGAAAAAAATTTTTGAACACATTCTGACTAATGTCTGCTCTTACAGTGGTTTAATGTTGTTATAAATTAAATTCACTGACTATACTACAAATGAAAAGAATATGACAAGAAAATTTTACTTGTTCTAGTGTAAGTACTAAAGGTAGAGATGAAAGATTTACAACAATCTCCTCTAGGAGATTGCAGGGAAAAATGTGTTAATTTTGAAGTACTACTTGAGATCATCCTGTGGATCAAAGTCATGTCCTCACTAAAATGGGCAGAAGGACTGTCATGTATCAGGGTCAGAATATATTTCACAACCACCCAGTGGCTTCTGAAGGGGTACAGATCAGTTGATGAGGAGCAGGTGGGTGAATATGCTATTTGAAAATTATCTCTGTTATTGCTTGAACCTACCTGCAACACTCCATTAACAACAAAAATTGTTACACATTATCATCAGTGCCTATAAAAATCCTAACTGCTTTTTTTCCCTATACAACTAAAAGTAGGTGTTAAGACTTGTGTATATGCTGAAGAACACATCACTGGAGACATTTGATAGCTTTGCTTTACAGATCTCTTTTTTTTTCTTCATTTATTATTCTAATAGTGTTTTTTAAATGTACTTATATGACACAGAGTGGCTCAGTAGATTATAAAATTTGCCATTAATATTTCAAATTCACATTGCTAAATATATAAAAGGCTTCAACTTTGAAGACAGAGTCTAGATTCTGAGGAATTAAAGGACTGGTTGGTCATTAGTACCTAGTAGTGCTAGCAGACGCTATTCTTTGATTAGACTAATAGGTTCTTTCTATAGCTGGCAGAGGAGACTCTGTTAGTGTTATTTTGGCATTGCCTAAAGTGTGAGACGGGTCACTAGAATATTTCTGATATATCAGGAGTCATCATGGAGAAATGCTTCCTAAATACAGTATTTTAGTTTTCTGCACTATGCACATTTATTTGATTTTTTATTTGTTTTTAAGTCTGATTCTTGATTTAAGCTAAATGTAAATAGTCCCAGAATTAAAATTATAAAGTAGATAGCTTTCAGCATTCAGTGTCATTAGTAAGAAATTAAAATTTCAAGTACCAGGATTTCACAAATAAAACAACTAAACACACACACTTTTTTTTTTTCTTCCTGAAAGATTAGGAATTGTTGCTAAAAGTAGATCATTTTCCTTCCTCAGAAATATCTTTGCTTTAACTATTAATCCAGGATTTTCTTTGAGTTTACAATTTGATCTTCCATTGAAATCTTTGTTTTTTGGTACAATTTCCTTCCATTTTGTTTGTGGCTGTTCTTAAGGGGGTATGTATGAGGTCATGCTGTGTGTATTGGTGGTCCAAATGATGCTTTGGTAACAGTTCGCAATTCTGAAAATCTTGATGGTTTAAACAAAACAGAAGATTATTTCTCACTCACACTATGTGTTTAACATGGTAAAGTAACAGCCTTCCAGTTAGTTGGAGAATCTGTTTATCATAGTTACTCTAAGACCCAGTGGTTTGAGGCTTTATCTCAAAACATACTCTGATGACTGTTGAGGCAGGAAAATGGAATAAGGTGAATTACTCTATGGCTCTTAAAGCTTCTGTCTGAAAGCAGAATGCATCACTTCCTTCACATTTCCTTAGCCAAAGAAAACCACACGATATTGCCTAGCACCAAACATGGTAAAGAAATGCTCCTACCTTGTGTTTTGAAGAAATGGAAAATTCTTGGGCAGACTTTATGACTTGACTATTACAGGGATAAGGTTAATAACTATTAAGAGAAGTCATTCTTTCTTAGGCCACCAGGAGTAGAAGACATTGGATACAGAATTCTGTTTGCACACCTAGTGTTAACTTAATATTTGGGTACCATTCAGAAAGATTTTGAGGCCTTGCTTCCCCCTTAGTCTTACTTTGATGTGCCTGCAATTGTTAGGCCATGACAAAGGCTTTGGAGAGAAATATCAGGGTTTTCCACACTTTGGCTTAGGAAGTGGGCATGGAAGTATCCATTTGTGTCTATAAACTGTAGTGAATTAGCAGAAGCTGGTTCAATCTGTTTGGAAACAAATTGTGAAATGGATAAAATAAGACCTAGCATACACTAACGTGAAAACATACAAAGTCATCAAGAGATAGGCAACAGACATGATCCTTGTTATGAAGCATGCAGTTTCAGTGCTTTTAGATCAAATTGAAATGGGTAATAAGTTCATTCATGTGAAATATATAACATTAGAGTGTGGTGCTTTAATCTTAACTATTTTTCTGTAAATACTGTATTATCCATAATTTAAAGGAGCCAATACATTTTAGAAATATAACATTTCCATCAACTTAAACATCCCATTAAGGACTTGAAGGAAGTCTTGATAGATACACCTTACGTGTTATGGTACCTTATTTGGTCTACAACTTTCCTAACCATAGTGACATTGATGATTATCTAAATCTTAAATTTTACATTTTCCCCCAAGAGAGACACTAGAAATTCGGGAAATGGAGACTAGAAAATGCCCCCTGAGGATAATGCAGATTTATGTGTGCTTTTGTTAGTTAGTTTTGCATACTATCTTAACATTTTTTTCTGTATACAACCCTTAAAACTTAGAAGAGTGATGTGGAAGAAGAACTGGGTCGTTGTTCTTAGAAAAGGTCATAGGAGCACGCTCAATTAAAATAAGTAGCAAAGGACCAGAGAGATCTTTGTAAATGGGAGGACAATAAAGAATTTTTAGTGAAAGAACCTAAGAAACTATGAGAATAGGTGGGAAATGGTGGGGGCAGTGGTAAGGGGGCCTGGCTAGGGCCAGGGCAGGGCAGGGTAGGGCAGGGCCTGGCATTGCGGGCCAGCAAAGAGGAGCAGGTTTCTGATCTGTCCTGTGCCTGATGGCTTTCTGCTTCCACTTTCTTGTTTCTTAGAGTGGCCAGATAAGATTTCTTTTCTTCACAGTCAAAATACTTGTTTGGGAAAGTGGAGGCTTCTTAATTGTATCTGGTGGAATCTAACATCTCGCTCTAAGAGAAATCCTTTAATTGTAATTATTCCACATGTTTTTAGTTGTTTGTGTTCAGTAGGTCAAGATGTAGTCTGTGAGTTTCTACCTAGTTGTCTAAATCTTCCTACGAGGATTAACTATACATAGTTATATATAATTATAATAAATTTATGAATATAAATGAGGACTAACTTTTACAAGTAAATTTTTTAGCTATTTCAGAAATTACACAGAATTTAAGCTTTCTCTATTACTGGTGAAAACCTGGATGTTGTTTGCGAATGACCATTTATTTTTTGTATGTTGACTGGTTAAAAGATGATTGAAAAGTTCCCAGAGTAAGAATTCTAATTGTGTGGTCACACAATGTGAAATATAAATTCTCAAGTTCTAAGCATACGCTGCTTTTCCTGAAGCATATGCCATACCGCAGTGAAACATCTGATGCATTTTTCTTTTTTTTATTAACCTGTATTATATGAACATCTATACCTTTGTGACAAAAAAAAAAACAAAAAACAAAAACCCAAAAACCAAAAAACAAAACAAAAAAACCCCAAACAACTGTGGAGCATATGGGTGCATTTTGTTGACTGTTTCAATGTTTGGGGATTGAAGACAACATGTAATTATGCTTGAGAAGTCAATCCCCTGTGATACCAATTAAGAAGGATAGTGTTGCTAATACATTCCAGTTGTCATTAACTGCCATAAGTCACCTAAAAGGCTTAGTCTATTGTCTTTTTTAAATAGACATAGGTAGCTTGATGATTTTTTTTTTTTTTTACTGAGGCAAAAAAAAAAAAAATTACACTTCAAAGTATTTTCCTAAGTTGAGACAACACATAACTTTGATTAAATTTTATGTGTTGGACATCTCAATAGGCATAATGAAATAACTTGTATTAGTGAAGTTGCATCAGGTCAAGATGAATACTATAAGTAGTTAATTCATATTGTTATTTCTTTAATTTCAAGAACTTAGCTGACAAGTGGTGCCAAAAATTAGGCTGTATCTACTGGACATGCAATGACCTGAAGGTTTGACATTAGCAGGCTTCAACATGTGATCCAAGTGGTTTATCTAAATGCACTGGTCATCGTAACAAATGTAGGCGAATAGAGCTGAACTAGGAGTTGGAGGACCTGTTCAAGGTCTCTGTTCTGCCTCTTCAAGGTCATTGCTGTTTCTGGGGTAGGAAGGGTCTGCTGATGTCTTTATTCTGTGTAAAAGGAATCAAATACCTGGATGTTGTAATCTACAGTGACATTATGAGGCTTGAACCAGGTAATGCACACTGAAGTACATTGTGATTACAGTATATTGAATAAATAGAATTATCAATCAGAGGTACCCATTTAAATATCTGTTTGAAAATATTTATTAATAAAAGATAGGTTAAACCAGACACTGAATCTGAATTTAGTAGATATGAATGTTAAT
This sequence comes from Mustela putorius furo, assembly GCF_011764305.1. Lineage (NCBI taxonomy): Eukaryota > Metazoa > Chordata > Mammalia > Carnivora > Mustelidae > Mustela > Mustela putorius. Next base: position 13,811,583 of record NW_025422471.1, read on the forward strand.
ATAATCTTTAAACAGGCTTCTAAGACCTAAAAGTAGGTATGTTCCTGACTGACCTCAGTACCTTCTCATTTTCCTCAGGAAGAGGTTTTAGCATCACCTCTATTCATAGGGCTATGTCACACCTTTTACCTTTTAGAGAAACTTATCTTTTTTTTTTTTTAAAGATTTTATTTATTTATTTGACAGAGAGAGATCACAAGTAGGCAGAGAGGCAGGCAGAAAGAGAGAGAGGAGGAAGCAGGTTCTCTGCTCAGCAGGGAGCCCGATGTGGGACTCGATCCCAGGACCCTGAGATCATGACCTGAGCCGAAGGCAGCAGCTTAACCCACTGAGGCCACCCAGGCGCCCAGAAAACTTATCTTTTAAATATGTCTGAATAGTAACTTTAAAGTTAATATAGCCTTTGGCTGTGATAAAATTGTGAAATTAACTTAGTCTTGCTCCATATAACTGTAAAAACAAACGAAATGCATGAAAATGTGGGAATTGGACAAAAATCAGTACAGGAGAGTGATCTCAGAGAATGGAAATCATGGAGATGAGCTTTACTATTGTCCCAGTTTGCGTATGATCATCCTACTTATCATTAAGCTCTGTGCAAGGAGTGTGAAAACCAAGAGCCTAGTAGTCTCTGAACTGAAGAGGCGGGAAAGCCAAAATGGTTAGAATTTGCAGAGTAGGGGGACAGAAAAGAGGGCTGTGTTAATTGAGAGCTACAAAGATTGTTGTGGAAATCTGGTCAGTATTCTCCCCAAGTCTTTGGTTGTATACAGAAAAAGTACGTGTATTTGAGAAAACTACTCAAGGCCAGAGGAGTCTCTGGAAAGGAATTGCCAGAGCAATCCCAGTGATTATACGAGAGGAAAGTTTGTGTTCCCACAAAGCAGATAGAGAAAGCTCTCCCAGCACACAGGGCATATGGTAGATTACTCAAAATTGGCCTTGCCTTATTAGGGAGTCACAATTAGCCCTAGACTAAAGAATGCCCTGGAACTGCCTAACAATGCTTAAAAGCAAACTTGGGAAGGATCAAATGATTTCCAAGTAACTTATATCTTAATCCAAAGCTCAAGAGTATTTAAAGGAGTAAAAAATATATCAACACCCTATAAGATTTAAAAAAAAAATCTGACATCAAATGAAAAATTACCAGGCCTGCAAAAAATGTAAACTATGATGAGGAAAAAAAAAATCAATCAATGGAAAAATAATGATGCAGAGGACAGAATTACCAGAAAAGGATATTAAAATAGTTATATAATATTTATATGCTTAAGAAGATAGGTAATGACATGAGCATGTCCTAATATTCTAATTTGTGAATTTGTATCATAGATTTCATGTAGAAATAATACCAAATGTTTTACAAGAAATTGAAGGGGGCTAGATACATCCCAGCTCATTCTACAAGTAATCCATAAAAGTAGTATTATCCTGGTACTCAAAATAGAAAAACCTTATTGTAATACAGCTGTGAGCCAACATGATTCATGAACAGAGGTGCAAAAATTCTTAACTAAGTTTAGCAAATCAAATCCAGCAATATAAAAAAAGATAAGACATTGCAATTAAGAGGAGTTTATCATAGGAAGGCAAGATGTATTTGATTCAAATCTCAATTTAACCTGTCATATGGTGACTAAAGAAAATGTGGAGATAATGGATTATTTCGATAGAGGCAGAGAAAACATTTGTCAAAAATCCAGTATGGATATCCTCATAAAAACTCTAAACGAATTAGAAATAGAAGAGAACCTTCTAAATTTGTAGTTAACAGTATATGTAATTGTAAAACATTGAATGTTTTCCCCTTAGGATCAGGAATAAGACAAAGATATCTACTTTTTTTTTTAAGGTTTTGTTTATTTATTTGACACAGAGAAAAAGAGATCACAAGTAGGCAGAGAGGCAGGCAGAGAGAGAGGCAGAAGCAGGCTCCCTGCTGAGCAGAGAGCCTGACATGGGGCTTGATCCCAGGACCCTGAGATCATGACTTGGGCCTGGGCTGAAGGCAGAGGCTTACCCCATTGAGCCTCCCGGGTGCCCCAAAGATATCTACTCTTAATGCTTCTGTTCAGCCTGTCCTGGATATTGTAGTCAGTACATAAAGATGAGAAAAAAATAAAATCTTATAGGTTGAAAGGAAGAATGAAAACTGTCTTTATTTGCAGATGATACGATAATCTGTGTAGAAAATACATATAATCTATAAAAAAGCTACTAGATCTTCAAAAATATTTATCAATATTTCCAAATACAGAGCTTAAATGCAAACATCAACTGTATTTCTATGACATATCAATGAATAATTTTTAAAAATGCATTATGGTAGCATAAATATAATGAAACACTTGGGATAAACTTGACAAAATACTTGTTGATGTTACCTCTACACAGAAAACTACAAAATATTGCTGAGAGAAATTATATAAGACCTAAATAAATGGACACATATGCCATATTCATGAATTATAATGTGAATTTAACAAGATGTTAATTTTTTCCAAAATTGATCTATACATTCAATGCAATTCCAATTAAATCAATAATAACAGGGGTTTTTTGTTGTTGTTTTCATTGTATTATTTTAAAGAGGTTGACAGCCTAGTTCTAAATTCATTTGGTAATATGGGAGCTAGAATTGCAAAATGACTTTGGCTTTTCTAACTTTGAAAAAAGTGCTTACTCTAGTTGATAAAAATATTTTATGTAAACCTCCACTAATCAAGACAGTATGGTATTAATAGAACACGAGAGAGAATCCAGAAATAGCCCCACACTATATAGTCAATTGATTTTTGATGAAGATGCCAAAGAAATTAAATGGAGAAATAATCATCTTTTTAACAAATAGTATTGCAAAACTCGAATAACCATAATAAAAAAAGGAAGGAAGAAATTTGAACTTTCCTTCATTTTGTGTACAAAAATTTAATTGAAATGTATGCCTAAATGGAGGAGTTAACACTATAAAAGTGCTAAAGAGAACAGGAGAAATACTCTGTGTCTTGGGTTAAGCAGTTATTTCTGACATGATAAAAGCACAATCCATAAGATAAAAAACTTGAAAGTTAGACATCATCAAAATTAAAATCTTCAGCTTTTAAAAGACACTGAAGAAAATGTAAAAAGATAAGCTATGGACTTAGAAAAATATCTGCAAAACTCATATTTGGTAAAGGTCTTCTCTTCGGAATACATAATGAACCCACAAAACTCACTTACGTGTAAGTAAACTGTCTTAATTAGAAAATAGGCAGAAGATTTTCAAGGACAATTCACCAAAAAGATACCCAGCATTATTAGTCATAGGAAATACAAATTAAGCTGCAGTTACATATACTAACACACCCACCAGGATGGTTGAAATAAAAAGTTTAACCATGCTGATTGTGAAGCTTTGGAATGACTTGATTCATACGTGGATATGAGGAGTAAAAGACAGAATAATAGCTTTAGAAAACACTCGGGAACCTAAAAAGTTAAGTGTATTTCCCCCATATAATACAGTCATTCCCATTTGTAGATATTTACTCAAGAGAAATATTAACATATTTCTATATATTACTTGCACAGAAATGTTCATAACAGATTTGTTTTACGTAAAGACAGAAAATAATCTGAATGACCGTAGCAGGTAAATATAGAAACAAATTATGGTATATTCATAAATTTGACTATTTATTATTAAAAAGGAATATATCAAAATGGATAAATCTCAAATAGTTATGTTGAGTGAAACAAACCACACAAAAAGGAGTACTTACTCTGTGGTTCTGTTTATGTAAAATTGTAGAAAATGCAATCTATACTGGCAGAAAACAAATAAGTGTTTCACTAGAGATGGCCAGTGGAGGAGAGGGAATGAGATCTGGGTTACACAAGAGCACAAAAAATTGGGGGGTAGGGTAATGTATATGTTCATTACCTCTATTGTAATGGCAGTTTCATGTATATATACATGTCAGAACTCATAAAATTTTACATTAATATGTGCAATTTCTTATACATCAGTCATGCCTCAATAAAGCTCTACAATGGAGAGTAGTATATCTATACTAAAGTGATGAGAACTACAGATATTTTCATTTCCATATAATCAGTAATAATGGCAGTTTTTATATAGATCAAAAGTGACCATTTGTGTGTGTGTGTGTGTGTATATGTCCTGTGTGCATTTTAATGAAATGCTCGTGGGCTTTGGCCTTAAGAGCTTTTTAATATATCTCCTAGTGAGATGTAAAACTAAAGCTGTATCTAAGAAATATGGATTCGATATGCTTAAATGCCTTACTATTCATATCAATAAAATAATCAATTTATCTTTGATAATCAATTCTCAGTTTAAAGGCAGCTGAAATGCACAAATTAATGATGTGCATGGGTTAGTCCTCCCTGACCCGTTGGACCCGATGTGGTCTTAATATCATTATTAGAAGAAAAATGTCATTATCCAATGTGATCTTATAAGCTACCACAATTTATAGCCACCCCTGCTTATTTTCTATTCTAAAGAACAACTTTGTGGCTATGCTTAAAGAAAGTGAAGTCTTTTGTTTCTCCCTGAGGTTGTCATACCAACAACAATTATTTTGCTCTAATTGGTCTGTAGGAGGTCAGGATCAGCAGCCTAAAAATGCACTCTAAGGATTTCACATTACAGCTCAGTTTGTAGCAATCTCTGTCTTTATAGTAATATTCTGAAAATGCCTATTTCAGACCTCTTATTTGCACCCCTCCTTTTTTTCTTCTAGAGGAAGTTTCAGTCCATTAATAAGGAATAAACCCAGGGTGCTCATGGCTTTTAAAATGTGATTTTTTTTTTCTTATATTTGTCCCACTCCACTTCTTTGAAACTGGAGGTGAAACTATGCTTCTATAGTTTCAAAAATATGCCATTCAGTTTGCATTGTGGTTTTTTTTTGTTGTTGTTGTTGTTGGGTTTTTTTTTTTTTTTTTTTTTTGGTCTCTGAAAAATGAGAACACTTAAAAAGTTGAAGACAACCTAAATCTGATTATTTTACAGCCACCTTTACTCCCATCTTCCTCTCTTTTTCTTCCCTGTTTTTAAACAAAAGTTGTGTTTAATCTGCTCTGTGTCTGCATATCTGCATCATTAGGCTTATGTGTGAGAGGTCTGTCACAGCTGAGGGCCATGTTTAGTAAGGGTAATAAATTGGAGATTAGACAAAATATGATTTGATACTAAAGTTATCAATACTAGTTTGTTGGTTTGAACTTAAGATTTCTTTGTAATCTTTAATGCTAGCCTGATTTTCAAAGTTATGATACGATTTACCAATTGTAACATTTTTAAAAAAAGACTGTCAACGTTTTCATCTGTTGATACTTTTCATAAGGCATGAGCCTTCCCTCCAAAAGCTATTTGATGCCTTCCCTTACAAAAGAAAGATAAACAGATTTTTTAATGTATAATTACACTAACTGTTCTTCACTGCAGAGGACTAGAATATCTGTTGTCCATCTTTAAATTACATGTATTTGTGTATATGTATATCCATGTCCTCAAGCTTTGGCTTGATCTCCTTTCTTGAATTTCACTCTGTCCCTTAGCCATTGCGATGTACTGTTGGGGTAATTTTTGTCCCTAATTATAATTTAATAACATCACCCATTTCTTCTGGAGTATTTAAGTCATAATCAGCAGTCTAGATGTCCTTATTCCCCTAAATATAGCTTCTAGTTATACAAAAATATTGGCAAAAATGTTGAATGATAACAAATAAATAAAATGAGACACTTCCACCCAGCTTTTGAAATACTTGAATTGACTATTATTTATTCTAGAAGAAGAAATATTAACTTTACTCAGAAGTTTGGGGAAAGCAGCTTTACAGAGGCATACGAGACAACCCTGAAAAATTTAGTTAAAAAAGCATTGATGGGATTTCATGTGATAGAGCTTACCATTGCTAATAACTATATAATGTGGGTAAGACTGTAACATAATGGGCAACATTATGTTCCAACCTTAATATCAAATGAACATTTTCAAAGATTCCTTACCTGTACAATGGCAATGATAATTTTTGTTTCAGCCTATGAGTATAAATGGTTAAATGTGATTATGTGCATTAGGTTGTAAACACCAAGTGGTAGTCAATAAATAAATGATAGCAATTAGAATTAAGGGGAAAAAAACCAATTGGACTGATCTGAAAAGAGAAGAACTGAATAATATAATCAAGGCAATGATTAGACCAAAATAAAAGATTAATAGTTTGAGGCTATATCAACTTTTTTTTTTTTTTTTCAGAACAGACTTTTTATTTTTTAGAGGCTAAAGTTTTAAGTTCATAACAAAATTTGGGAAAACGTATAGAGATTTATCATATGCTTCATACCCCCACACATTCATACTCTCCCCCATTAAACATCTTACAACCAGAGTGGTACATTAGTTATAATTGATGTACCTTTACTGACATCCCACAGTCACCCAGAGACCATAGTTTACATTAGGATTTTCTTCTGGGACTTTAAATTTGTGGGTTTGCAAAAATGTGTAATGAATTGTATCCACCATCGTAGTATCATACATTTTACTGCTTTAGATATCTATCTAGAACTGGCTGAAATTGGGTATTTCCTTTTCCTTTGGGTCAGTTAGCCTGTGATAAACCCCAGCAGGTTATATTCTGGTTAAACAGTTTCTATGGAGGGCAGAACTCTTTAAGAGCAGAATGTTGTGGTGTATTTCAAGATGGTTCCTTTTTTTCTTCCCCTGCTAGAAGCATGAGGGAATTTTGTGAGAGAGCCAGGTTGAACTCCCAGAGCTAAAATTCACAGAGATGTGGGGCCACTCCTGTGATTGGGTCTCCTTGGAGTTTTTAACTCTGATTTGTAATTCGTCACAGTTCGTGTTTGTGTTTTTCTTCACTTCTTTCAGCCTGCTTCTGCCCCCAACTTTCCTGTAGATGTCTCTGCTCAGAATTTTCTGCTCCAATAAGTTTTGAGTCTCTGTTTTGCCTAGTTTGTCTCTCCACCTTTCAGGGCAGTGGTTTTCCCAGTGACCTCACTTCTTTAATGGTTCTGAGAAGAGTTCTCCATTTTTCAGTCTCTTCAGCTTTTTACTTGTGTGGCCAGAGTGGCAACTTCTAAGGTTCTTACATGCCGATTTGGAAACTGGAAGCCCTTACTGTTTCAACTTTTGCTAAGTACTTGAGATATTTTTCACAGATACTTAAAAATAATTTTTAAATGACTTTGAGATTTAGTCCTCAAAACATTTTATTTTTGAAACCAAAATGCCATTTAAGCAAATCACTTCGTCAGTGATTTATTTAGCTTTCAATATTAGAGTATTAGAAGTGTGGATAAGGTGCCAAAATAAATTATATATTTTTAAAATATACATTTATGTTTGATAATGTATATTTTATTTTGTTATACAAAAACACCCCCATATTTTAGGGATAAATATTCCAATGTGCTTCCAGATATGTCTGTGGGTGTGGTGTGTGTCTGTGTGTGAGTGCGTGTTCATAATCCTTGTCTCCTCTATTTTGCTTTTATTTATTTGTCTGTCTTGAGTTTAGTTCAGTTTCGTAAAAGCATTGATTTTTATGCACTGGGTAATGTGATCTTGGTAGAAAAGATCTAATAGCGCTACTACTGTAGCTTAAGGGTAGAACACAGTTTTGCCTGAGGAATCTCATAAACACCTAATATGGTCTGTGTTGCCATATCACTGAGGTGTATGAGGAAAATATTAATGTGAATTATATAACCCTAAAATAATTTAATATTTGGAATGTAGAAAAAGTATTGGTGGTTGGAGCTTATACACTGGAAAATGGAAGCAAGCCAAAACACTGGCACTAACACTCTGCTCTTGTTAAGAAAATGCCAAGGGATCTTTTCACAAGAGTAACTCACAGATTGCAACACAGTTACCTTAGCTGGCTCCTGATGTGCAGTATCACACCACATTTAAATTTCCATCTGTGGTGTCTGGAACTATTGTTCTCACTATGAACACCCCCCCCCCCCCCGAAGTAAATCTACAGAATCTGAAAGACCACAGGATACGCTTCCTTTAGTGGGACAACCAACTAAACTTAAAGAAGTTATAAATGAAGTTTGTGGTCTTTCTAACCACCATGGAATCATTTCATAATTCAAAACAAGCTTTAAAATTATACATAGAAAATGCTAAATTTTGATATATCTGGAATCATCCTTTTTTTTTTTTTTTTGGAATGTCTTCAGTGCTCTATTGCTGCAGCGTGTGTCTTGGAGGACGAAAAATAAGGATGCTGTGTTCTTTGTCCTTTCTCTGTGGAGTTTAGTCATCAATACCCTTAAACCCAAGTAATTGATGGTTATAAAATAACCAAATTGACAAAGGTGACTGTTTAGCAAATTGATTTTAATACAGTTCTATTTACCTATGCAATGTTACCTTGTGTACCAGTTGAGTTGTGATGATGAAATTTCACATGCACACTCACACGTGGTATCTGTTTTGTAAGTATAATTGAAGGGAATATTAACTACAGCTCATGAGTTAGTTATAGGGCTAGTCTTTCTGCTTTAAGAAGAGTCATTTAAGAAATGACTTTATGATAAACTTTATTTTTTTTACTCTTTTTATACAAGGAAACACATATTTGTAACTATTCAACTCTCAAAGAACCTGGGAAAGAAAGTAAAATTGATTTTGAACATCATTGAAAGGAAAACTTAAATAAATAAAGGATTCATATATCTATTTTTAAAAAAAGAGAAATACATTTGTTGATGTCTTACTCTTTGCCTTATGGATTAACCTAATAATCGTGCTCGCTTCGGCAGCACATATACTAAAATTGGATTAACCTAATAATCATTTTTTCTTTTTAATACATATTTTTTCTTATGTATACTCCATCTCTTCTCAGATATATGTATACTCATTGTATTTACACTATCTCATTTTCATCTTTTCCATTTTCTACATTAGAAGTTAACGTAATCAAAGCATTTAAAATAATATCTAACATAGCCATACACCAATAAATATTAATTAATAATTATCTTGTTATTGGAATGACTTTACATTATGTATTTGACTATCAACATTATCCTTGTTCTAAGTCAGTATTTATGGAGAGTTGCTGGTTTTAGAGGTTGCATGATCTGCAAGGACCTTTGAATGATCAGTCCAAGAAGCAACATTAATGCAAATTCTACCTCTTTGCTCAGCAGTCCTGTTGCTAAGCAACTAAGTTTGTTTATCCTCTCTAGTTTGGGTCAGGACTAGGGGTAATGAGCTGATGTTGCATGTCAGAGAAAGGAGTTAGTGGCTGACAGCGAACTTTAAACCTCTTGGCTTTGCATTGTTTTCACACTTAGGAATCTTCTGCGTAATTTTGAGCACATTATTCTACTTCCATAGGGTTGTTTCTTTTAGATCATTAAAGTAACGGTTATATGTAGGGGCCTTTTGCAGGGTGCTGCCTACATGCTGATATAAAGATAGTCCAAATAAGATGAACAAGAACTTGGACTTCAAGACAAATATTTTGAAACTTTTAAATAAAAATAGCCAAGAAATGTCTTGTTTGCCAAAGTGAAACATCATCATTATTATTACTGACTTGTTTTCTAGTTCCTTCCAGAAATGAATGGCAGAAGTGATTGACAAGGCACCATGTACATTTCCAAAGCCAATTCTTATGACATAATATAGTCTACAAATAAAAATGTCTATAAAGATGCATAAGTTATTTCTGTAGGAATAGAAGGGATGAGTTACATGCCATTCCATTTTGATGAACTTGAATCCAGTTTCTAATCAACAAGATTGCCCTATACAATAAACTACTGATTGTGACTGCTGGCGTTAACAGTAATAGGACAAGAAGATGTGTGGCACAATTTTCTCCATTCAGCTATTCATTTTCCTACTGCTTTGAAGGAGTCTTTATATCCTTATGATCCTTCTCAAAGTTAGTCTGATCAATTGTGCTAAATGTGCCCAGTAGAGCCATTGAATATACGGACAACTCTTGTTGATTGCAAAGTAGTGTCAGTTTGGCCTCAGTTCCTCATTTTTGTCAGAGTTCTCAAAATATGAATTTAGTTTCGGGGTGTTTTTGCACCCTTTAAAGATAATGTTCTCTACTCAAAGCCCACTTAGTTTTATGAATACTGCTAAATATAAGAAATAGATGTATAGAAGCTGATATCCTCAGGCCACATTATCTCTGTCTATTTAGTCTTTCTGAAGTCTGCAGATTCATTTTTTTTCTCTGCCAGTGCTAACTAGAGATAATATGATGTGTTGTATGTAGCTGGAACAAAAACCTTCTTTTGTAAGAACAGCAATAGAATAGAAAACATCAGCAGAATGTCTAACTTTTATCAGTCTTCATAGTCTTTAGCTCTGGCATTTGGACTTGAAGTTTGGATAGAATCTGTGAAACTGCTGTGAGAATTATTAACTCCAGAAGGCTTTCATTTGGAAGAATCCAAGTTTTTATTTTCCTAGCAAATTTATAACTGAACATGAATTTCAAAGTTTTCAAAAAACATCGAAACACAGCATGGATATGTATTTTTAAAAAAATCACTTGATAAATTTCAGAATGCACTGTTTTGTTTATTTTTAAAGAACCTGTCAAACTTTATTGTTGGATTAACTAAATAATACAGTTTGCCTGTCATAGACTGCTATGTTCACCACAGTTAAAATGTGCCTTTCTTCCCACTTCTCATTTGGTATATGTATTAGCTGATATTTGTGTGACTACTGTTTGTTCAAAATAATTCTTATAATGTTGTTCAGAATACAGTGATGCCTTTATAACGAGTGTCCTCATACCTAATTTATTATCCATTATCCATTCTTGACAGCTTAGCTCTGTCTCACTGAATCTTCGCCATGAGTTCAAACATGTTCCTTTCCATAGTACCAACCAGAGTGTTGGCCAGATGCTACCTGTATTTCTAACCACTGATGATGCCAACTGTAGAGATATAAACCATTTGATGCAAATTTTAAAATCAATTTTTCCTTAAAAATTCTGTTAAAAATAAGATTTGGAGATTATTTTCCTCCTTTATTATTTTCTTTCTTTCTTCGTTAGAGTAGTAGTAGTACTGCAAACATTGTTGGGTTCTTGATCTGTGTAAATGCAAAAAACTTTACATGTCGAATTTTTTTGATCCTCCAAACAGTCCTACAAAGTAAAGGGGATGCTATTTTATGCCTGCATTACTGATATAAGAAATCAAAGGCACAGAGAAGTTAAGTAATTCAGGTCATGTAGCCAGATACAGTAGAGTGGGGATTCTCCCCCAGGCAGGTTCATTCCACATCTTGTGCTGATAGGCTACCCAGCTTTAGACCAACAGGAAGCATCAACACTGCATGAAATTATTCATTTGTAGGTCTTTCTTTGAGATGTTCTACTTACTTGGTGTTGATCATAGCCAATATTAATTAAAAATTTTCCAAGTAATGTAACTTTAGATTTTTAATAGTAGAGAGCCAAACGACTAACCCTTATAACTCATAGACCATTAAGATTTAGGGGGGCTTTGCAATCACTCGGTCTTACCCACACATATTATATGACTTGGGAATCTGAGGTTTATGAAGTAAAGTTACTTTTTTCAACTTCTACACCTAGTTAGATTCAGAGCCAAGGTGAGGATTTGGGTCTTCTGACTCTCAGTGTGCTGATTAATTGTATTTCTCTCTAGTCATAAAAGAAGATAATAATCTTGTGGGAATTCACTTTCTTTTGGCAGGTGGTAAGGTGAGGAGTGGATGTGGGGTGGGGGTTGGGGGTTGTTATATTCTACCCGAACACATTGTGTTCAGCTGATGTTCACTGAACAGACACAGGAGAGCTTGGACCAAATGAACACATGCATATGTATATGGGTCTTTAATTAAATTCCAACTACTTCCAAAAATGTTTTGAGGCCGCTAGATCCAGTTGTGCATATGAGAGAAAGATTTTTGGGTAGCAAAAATCTAAATAACTGGCTCATAGCTAAAAGATGATATTGATGGGCAGTGATGTTTTTGTTAGATGGAGATACTAGGCGTTCCCTGATTCCATAGGAAAGTACCAATGAGAGGATTTTAATAAGGCCTTTTGAAGATACTATTTGGGAAAATAGTGTGTGTTTGAATTCAATACATTTCATTTCCTGGGGGAGAATTTTGAACACTCGAATGCTTCACATTTTTATACACCAGGCCAAATCTGCTTTCAGTAGTTTAGGCCAGATATGATTAAGGAAAAAGTTTCCTGAGATATTCACCACTGTAGAAAGGAGAGACATAGATATTTTCAACAAAAGAGTTCAGTTTCTTTGAGCTCTGTGTAAGAGAGAAGAGAGCAATGTCAGATGTCCTCACAAGATTTTCTAACAATCTTCTATGCCAGAGAATTATAAAATACTTTGAATTGCTCCATTTACTCCTTTTATTCACAGGGAATCACACTATGTAACAACAAAAAAGGCCTCTAGACTTTTATGAATTAATTTTTCTTATTATCTAGGAGAATTCACATCCTATTTGTCCATTATTTTGAGGATTTCTGAGAAACATTTTTATGTTTCTGTTAGTACATTTTTACTTTTCTTAAGGTAAGTGAATGCCACCCTGATCCCATAAATATGTGTGCTTTTCCTAAAGAACTGGCATCATGGGGATTTTGCAGAAATGTTCACCTCTTAGAATACTTCGCTTTGGTTTCATAGTTTAAGTGGTTTTCATTTTTGTTGTGTTACAGAACAACATCTGCCCCATATGAAATACCCTCTAAATACTTGAGAAATCAATGAGTTTTGTTGGATTCTTCCCATCTAGCTAACACTTGGCTTCATTTTGAGTGAAAATCCAGTCACTTTGACCACACTTATGACTTAAGTACTACCCACTGTGCAGTTAGTCCTTGCATGTATTGCCCTATGAATATTAATAGGAAATGCCTTTCATTTTAATATGGTTTTCATATTCTTTTTTTTTTAATTATTCATTTATTTGACAGAGATCACAAGCAGGCAGAGAGGTCGGCAGAGGGGGGCGGGGGAAGCAGGCTCCCCAATGAGCATAGAACCCAACGTGGGGCTTGATCCGAGGACCTTGAGATCATGACCTGAGCTGAAGACAGAGGCTTAACCCACTGAGCCACCCAGGCTCCCCTAGTTTTCATATTCTTGACTGTCATTATCATTATCTTAGGAGGAGTCACAAAAGCATTATTTAGAGATGTACACTAGAGGGTGGTGTTTTACCTGGACACTAGACCTATCAATGCACTGGCTTTGAGGAAGAGTAAAAAATAATTCCAGGAAATGTTCCCCATGTTTAATGTTACATAATTCTCAGCACATATGCCCCATTAACAAAGTTGATAAACCCCAGGGAATGGAAGCAGAGACTGAGTCACTTGGCGGCCTTGCTATCTGGTTTCTTCAACACATTCCTGTAGGTGTTTGGTTTTTCTGAGCTCCACATGCGGAGTGTCACTTGAAAACCAACACTGATCACTGGGTGAGAATATATTTGACTCTTTAGAGCTACAGGGAATTGGAAAGCAAGGGAGGCAAATAGTGAACATGGATAAAGCTATTAAACTCACCACTTCAGTCTTTAAATCCTCTGAATTGTATTATGTGTACTCCCATGATCTGAGAACAGAAACTATTAGTAGTGGTGGGAAAGGTGATTTCTGAAAGAGCTCATATTTATGTGCCCTACTTTTCTGGTTTTTGCTTGGTTGGGGGGAAAATGAAGTTTTGTAATTCTGGAGAAACCCATCTTTCATAATATCTTAGAAGGGATGATCAAATGTTGCTATACGTTTCCTGCCCCTCAGTAAACCTATAAATGTTAATGGTAGATTGAGGCTTTGGTTTAAGTCATTTTGCTTGTAGCTAGCTGTTGCTTTCATCTTTGTTTTTCTCAGTTCATTCTATTGATATTGGTACAGTCTTTCCTCAAATCATGAATTCTTCCATGGTTTCTCATGACAAATGTCCAAATTTTCATCGACTTTTACTTAGACATGTGAATAAATACATGAAAGGGGGAAAATGTCAAATTTATTGCTCTGAAATTTCCTTTCAAGAGAAAACTATTCTCCCTGCTCTGGCCAGTGGAAATTTGCTTCTAATACAAGCAAGTCTTCATGTGATGTTTCGTGTTTTCAGACGTATATTCTTTATTATTCTTTACCACTATCTGATTCAGAAAGACTGCTGGAACCAAGATCTCCTGGAAGAAATTTAAAAAACACAATTTCATGTGATTGAATTAGAGTTGAATTGACTGGTTCCTATTAAAGTTAAGCCCTGACCAATACTGCCAAACTCTACTGAAGCTAGGTGCACACCTCCCTTCAAATGTTCCTTAGCATTTGGCTCTCGCTGTTTCCATGCCCCCCCTTTCCTCAGTGATACGATAACATTGCAATAATACTTAAATGCTGACACAACAGAAAACCTTGCCAGTTTGGCTCTCAACCTTGGCAAGCTTTTTGTTATAGTTGCAACCCAGCTTACTCCTTGAGTTGCACAAAACTTCCAGAGCTTCTCCCCAGCATGTCTTATAAAGGGGACTAAAAGAGAAAGTAAGAGAGATGCTAATTTTGGACAGAGAATAGTAAATAGGACAATAAATAAAAGCTCTGTTTTGGCACATTGGAACTTTCTCTTTTTTTTCCCTTTTAAATGTGTGATTCCTTTTCCCAAATGTTGCACTAGATTTATTTTTAAAGGTGTCATCTATTTCCATTCCAGTGCTATGTCATCTATAATTTAAATTTATGAGATAAATCTTGAGGTTCACCAGTGGAGCAGCTGGAGAATTCTAGCCACTTTGCCATGGAAAATGCAGATTTGCTGAAGGTTTTGTGTCTGACAAGCCCCATTGAAAGCATCTCACTCCCTTGCCTGACAAGCATCCATCAACATGTAATATTTATTCTTCTGTTTTAGTTTCACTACAAATAATTGGCGGTCCCTCAGCAAGAGGACGGTTTCCTGCTGAGGCAGCACCACCTGTATAGCTTTACTGAGCTGAGAACGAATGCTCTGAGAAGGAAGCTTTCCTAGAACTGATGAAGAAAATGAATGAGAGATGTTTAATAAAAGGAGGAAAAGTGGAATTTGTTCCTCTAGTTGCATCATAATTGTTAGTTCTCCACTCTTCCTCTGTCACCATCAGAAATAGCAGTGGAATGTTTATACATACATTTTATGGCTGATAAGAAAAATATTCTCCTTGATCTTTCACTCCACTTGTCTTTCGATAGATACAAATAGGTGTACATATGAGCCTTTAGCTTCACAGTTATCTTCTCTGGACTCAATCTGTGGTCTCTTTTTTTTAATATGCAGCAAACATGGAAATTTTACACCCAACTATAGCCATTGTAATAGCCATTGTCAGAAGGCCATGACCCTCATATAATTATCATGACCTCCAGTTTTCTTGTAACGCCTAGACCTAGATTCCCCTTGTTAGGAAAGGACGTACTCTTAAAGAATTATGTTTCTGTAAAATTCGCGTGGGGTTACACTCTTAAAAAATATGAGAGGTATGAATGAAACAAACAAATTGACATACTGATTTTTTTTTTAATTATTTTTAGATAAAGGACAAACTAGAGGGACAGTTTAGGTTTACCTTAATTTCTAGTGCAGGGATTTACAAACTTTGAGGATCAAGATTGGTTTACTCTGGGCTGCACATTGTGCTTCATTACCAAAATCAGGTAAGGTTGTTTTCTCCCAATTTCCAGGAAAATTGTCAAATTGTCATTTAGTATGTCCCCTGTTTGCAGCATTAATCTCATGATTGTGTTTTATAGAGACTTGGTATCTAGCATTGCCCATTCTCTGGTGAGCAAAATAAGTGAACTGGTAATAGAGGAACTTCAGTACAAACACCAACACCTGCATAAATCCCAGCTCTTCGAGAATGGATACCAGTGCTCTTGGTTGTTACTCTGCATTCCAGGCGTTTAATTTAAACGTCAACCTAACAAGCAAAGTGAGACATCAAAAGGCAAACACCAACTTGTATGCTGAATTACTGAGAAGGAGTTAGAACTGATCATTATTCTGTGGGGTTTCACAAAGGGTGCCCTGATTTCTGAGGATTGTGCTATCAGAGGAAGTCTGAGGACTATGCAGTGCACTTCATTTATAATTTTTTTTGTTTTTTTTTTTAATTTCTTATTTTTTATAAACATATATTTTTAGTCCCCAGGGGTATAGGTCTGTGAATCACCAGGTTTACACACTTCACAGCCTCACCAAAGCACATACCCTCCCCAATGTCCATAATCCCACCCCCTTCCCCTAAACCCCCTCCCCCCAGCAACCCTCAGTTTGTTTTGTGAGATTAAGAGTCACTTATGGTTTGTCTCCCTCCTATTCCCATCTTGTTTCATTTATTCTTCTCCGACCCACTTAAGCCCCCATGTTGCATCACCACTTCCTCATATCAGGGAGATCATATGATAGTTGTCTTTCTCTGCTTGACTTATTTTGCTAAGCATGATACGCTCTAGTTCCATCCATGTTGTCGCAAATGGCAAGATTTCATTTCTTTTGATGGCTGCATAGTATTCCATTGTGTATATATACCACATCTTCTTGATCCATTCATCTGTTGATGGACATCTAGGTTCTTTCCATAGTTTGGCTATTGTGGACATTGCTGCTATAAACATTCGGGTGCACGTGCCCCTTTGGATCACTACGTTTGTATCTTTAGGGTAAATACCCAATAGTGCAATTGCTGGGTCATAGGGCAGTTCTATTTTCAACATTTTGAGGAACCTCCATGCTATTTTCCAGAGTGGCTGCACCAGCTTGCATTCCCACCAACAGTGTAGGAGGGTTCCCCTTTCTTCGCATCCTCGCCAGCATCTGTCATTTCGTGACGTTGATTTTAGCCATTCTGACTGGTGTGAGGTGATATCTCATTTATAATTTTAATAATTTTTTCAACCTATGGAAAATAACCCGATTAAATAGAGTAGTTTTCGTGAAAACCCAGAAGTCTACGTGTTTTACTGGCAGTTACTTTTTTTTTTTCTTTAAAGATTTTATTTATTTGACAGAGATCACAAGTAGCTGGAAAAGCAGGCAGAGAGGAGGAAGCAAGCTCCCTGCTGAGCAGAGAACACGATGCGGGGCTTGATCCCAGGACCCAGGGATCATGACTTGAGCCGAAGGCAGAGGCTTCAACCCACTGAGCCCCCCAGGCACCCCTGGCAGTTACTTTTTAAGATCTATCCAGATAACGTGTTCGTAATCAATATTTGCTTCTTATCTTAGTGGTCATATGAGAAATGAGTAGTCAAACTGAGATTAGAGTTCTAATTGACGTGAACTGTTATAATACTCATTGAGTATTCAGAGAGTTAGAAAGTAGTTAAACAAGGGGTTTAGGGACAACCTAAAAATCCTGTTGTAAGACCTTTCCTCGAGGAAATTAAATAGAAGATGTGTAATGTGAAAATCAGGTGCAGACCAATGCAAAGAGAAAAAGGACAGCCCAGGGATTATGTTAGAGCGGCTGAATCCGCACATTCACCATCATGGATGAATTCTTCCCCTGGACTGGTCTTGGAATCAAGAGTCCTGAGACTCCTGTTGACTTACATTCTAGCTGAATTCTCTTGTTTAATTTGTTAACCTTTCCTGAATCTTAACTTCTTTTTCCATCAGAGACAGCTAATGCTACTTACCTCTAAGTGGGGTTTTGTTTTGTTTGAGAATCAGACGGTTGACCAACTGCTGGGTAAACTATAAATTGTTAGAACATGTAAGATACCTATATGATCTTTTCTTGCTGCAGGACAGTGAAGGGGAAAGATCTAATAGGGGAAAATCAAGATATCATAATGATAAAATAATTATACTAATATTTATGGAGAATTCGTTATGTGCCCGGCATGGTTCTCAGTTCAGTGTATTTGAGCTCATTCAATTCTTATAATACTCTTTTTTTTTTTAAGATTTTTTATTTATTTATTTGACAGAGAGAAATCACAAGTAGACGGAGAGGCAGGCAAAGAGAGAGAGAGAGAACAGAGAGCTCTCTGCTCCGCGCTGAGCAGAGAGCCCGACGCCGGACTTGATCCCGGGACCCTGAGACCACGGCCTGAGCCAAAGGCAGTGGCTTAACCCACTGAGCCACCCACGCACCCCAATTCTTATAATACTCTTAACTCACATGTATACATGGCCTAAATAGATAATGGTGCAAATAGGTATAGTATTAAAAGAAATTGATGCCATACGCATTAATCAATTACTAGATAGGTGTGAAGAAGTTGAAATCTTGTGGATTCTGAGTAAAAAGAGATCAGTTTGAACTGTGGAGGTCAGGAATGGCTTTATGGGAGTACTTGGATCTGTAGTCAAGTTACCTGCTTTAGTATATGTGCTGCCGAAGTGAGCACAAGTTACCTGCTTTAAATAAGAGAGATAGGCAGAGATCTGTAATTCCACACCAGCTACTGACCAGCCATGTCCTGTCAGGCTTCAGATGACTCAACTCCTCTCAGGCCTTTTTGAGATCCCTGCAGCAGAAACCTTCTGAATGAAATGTATCTTACCGTCGATAGACTGCTTCAAATCTCTTTGATGCCTCAAGCAGCACAGTGTCTAGAAATACTAGTCTCTGCTACTAGAGCAGAAATCTTAAAGAGCCATGCAAATTGGATCCACCCGGTCTTTAACTTGGGCCAATTCTTCCACAGTATGTGCAGACACATTCTTAGGTGACTTGACTGCATAATAGAGATCATTATAAGCACTTACTTAATCTCACAGGGGTCTACTGAAGATTAATTAGTTAATGTTGGCAGACCAAAGGTGCAATGTATGTGCTAAGTATTATTATTATTACTGTGCCACTTATCTTTAAAGAATGTTGTTTCTGAAGTCATAGTGCCTATGTGCCATCTGCTCACAGCAGCCTTTACCATCTCTCTACTCAGAGACTGAATCCGGTATCTGAATAAATAGATGTGCTCAAAAAAAAATTCTATCACACCTCCATCTGTGCTTATGGTATATGAATTCAGACATAGGCAGAAATGCAAATCAATCACAAGTGGAGAGGCTTCTCCAGTGCCCAGAGTCACATTTTGAGATGTTGCTCTAATATTCTAGCTTTTCATTTTAGAATCCGCTAACTCACGATGTGATGCTTCTGTGAAATTTTCTCTCTTCTGCATCTGAAATAGGGTGTCACGTTAGAGCCCTGAACTGCCTTCTCTTTTGTTCCCAGAAAGTTGAAAGAGAAAACTTCCCCAGAACACGTTCACTGCTGATCTTTTGCAGAAATTAGCTCCATGGTTTTAGTGCTTTAGATATTAGTATAATTATCAGAAGCTAATGAGTTTTTAAAGGTTCCTATATGAAATCATGATTTTGAAACTTCCCTCCTGCCAGAATTATAACTAGGTTACAGACAACATGACATGATCTATGACCCATTTTTACTAATGACTAAAGAATGAAGATACAGCTTCTTATGAATAAGCACTCCTTCCCGAACATGATAGGGCACTGCAAGTACGAAAGCTCTGAAAATCAGGAAGATTAAAACCTTGAGCTAAAATTATCCAAGTGTTTCATGGATGCCACTGTAGTAATATAAATAGCATTCTTTGCCTCTGAAATAGTTATCGGTATCACAATTATCATAGATATTTAATATTCTTCCACAGTAGGTGGCTCAATCGAATTATTTCTTCCCCCATCATCCTACTAGCTCTTTTCTCGACTCAGCTGCAGAAAGTAAATTTATCTTCTATCTGAAACTCACCTCACTTGATCTATACACCCCTGATAATTCCAGTCATATTTTTGCTTAGTTTTGTTTCCTTGTATCCAATTTGTTGGGAGATTTCTTGTCTAATCCAGGAGTATGCTAAGATGTCTTATTTATGGTGGCCATAGAATTAATCAAGTAAGAAATAAACTCTGGTTCCTTAAAGCTTCTGGGACCTATTATATGTATAATCTGATCTCATGGAGGATGCAAGTCATATTTGAGTTCATTTCATCTAATCTAAATTATGCATCCACCTTATGAATTGGTGAGGTTTTGGGGATATAAAGAGGCATATAAAATACCATACCTGGCCTCCACTCAAGAAGATAAATCTATAACTAACTATATTAAAATGATAAGCTCCACACTAGGCAATTTGAGCAAGTCTTCAGAGAGCTCAGAGGAAGGATTGATTCATTTTGTTGAGAGTCGGGAAAGAGTTTCAGGAGGCTTTAGATGGATGACATTTGAATTAGGCCGTGGAGACTGAAAAATGGTGTCAGTAGGTGGAAAAAGAAAGCGAAGAGAAACTCAGCTGTCCTGAGTCGACTTGCCAGCAGACTTCTGCCTCCTTGAACCGTGCTGTCCTCTTGGGTTAAAAATGAAACTTGGACACATTTTTATGGACACATTCCTTACCTTTTTTGAAAATTTTCATCTCAGACCCTTGGATTCCACCCCCTCTCAAAGCCTAGCCTCCTTGGTGTTGTTTTCTGTTGCTTGATCCTACCCATCTTTCCCACTTCAGAACCTCCACTTGGCACAGCTTTCACCCTGCTAATCCCTGAAGCACAGTGTCCCAGACATCACCCACCTGATGTCCCTACAGAGTTCACCGTGGCCACCTAGAAGGAACTTTAATATTTTTCAGGTGGAGGAAACTATGAGGAAAAGACATAGATGGCATAGATCACGGCATGAGTGACAAAAAGCAAACTATCTGGTTGGGCCAGAGCTCTCTGTTCCCTCACACATCAGGACATTTGACAGAATGATGTAAGCAGTCCCACAATAGCAGTAATACTGCGAAATAGCAAAAAGTAATCCTACGCTGGCCATGCTTTAGTCTGTCTCTCAGAAAATTCTAATTATAGATGGGGTGTGCGCACAAATAGGCTTAACTCCCTAAGCGACCATGACATCGTTGCTTCTTAGAGAAGATGGTGTCATCTGTCATTTCTTGAGGCTAGGTTCTGTACATTTAGGGGTCCAGATTTCTCAGGGAATAGCTCATCAAAACATCTTGGAAAATTAAATATTTTCTCAACATGCTGCTTACCGATTTGTAAGCATAGAGTGAATGCAGAGATCTTCAGTGGCTTGGATCTTGGGTGTTTTAGACCTTGGCTGCATTTGCCAGCCCACTGTGTTAGTGATAGGATAATGTCCCATCATTTGGGGAGTTGAGGTTGCAGCTAGATTTGCTGATCTTTAATGGTACTTTTATTATTGGATAGACTAAAAGTCTGAAACCCTTGTGTCCCCTCAGGAATAAGGATGTGATGGAGTGAGGCTAGCTCAGAAGGCTTGCAGCATGACAACTTATGCAATGCCTTCTCTCTAGACTAAAAAAGGGAGTCTGGACTCTGGGGCTGTAAATTTGGCACCGTTCAGGAGTTCTAAATTGACTTTAAAATGAATGAGGTAATGGAATACTCAGACAGAAGGCTCATCCATTATAGAAATACACCTCAAATTGGTCCTTCTTTTGGTAAAGGCTAAGGAGTACTTCTAGTTAAAACTTGGCAAGTTATTTGCTTACCAGGTCTTGCTGGGATTTGAATTAACTGTCACAGTGACAAAATTTTCCTAGAAACTAAATGAAAAAGCCAACATAAACAAATGTTACGGAAAGCCTTCAAAATTTTCAGAATTAACTGTTTGATCTAGTTAGCACCTCTAGATCTGTTGGTATAGTCCATTTAAAACAGATTTCTGTAAGAGGATAAAGAGTGAAATTGAAGCAAATTACACATATGGCGTGGGTCTATCTATTTATGTAATGGAAGAAGAGGCAGAAAACAGAGAGAGAAGAAAATTGGAGGAAAAGAGATAGTGTTAAGGAACAAATAAAATGCTCCTTTAGTAGACCCTAAAAATTCTCAATCAGGTCATTAAAGGCAACAACAAATTAAAGAGTATTTAAAATGCATCCCGCTGAATATAACCCACATGCCTCTGTGAGCTTTTCACATTGGTCAGGAGTTGCTTAGTGAATTGAGACTCTATTAAGTTGCATGTGGTTTCCATTCTCTTGTTTTTATAGCTTTTTGGAATTTACTTTGGGTCTGTTGGGACCGCTAGCCATTTTCTGGCCTAAAGATGCTGTTGTAGACCACATCACAAAGGTAATCTCTTTTGTGTAGTTGGCCGGTCACACTCGAAGTCCTGGAATCTTTATTCAACATTAATATGTTATAATTCAATCCTCACAACTATGCTATAAGGTTGTTACCCATATCTCCATTTTGTCATTCAGTTCAGACCTTTAAAGATGGAGTAATTTGTCCAAGTAAGAGGTAGAGCCAGTTTGAAACCCAGACGATCTGGATTCAGTTCCTGTATTCTTCCCTCTAAATCACATACATGCTATTAAGTTCTTATAGCTTCATATATATGTATGAATCTTTTTGCAGTTATGTTACTAGGATTTAAAGAGATGACATTGATTATTGAACATTTCTTTGCCTTCCATGCCCCCAGGATTGTTTTTGCATGGAGGGGACAAATATTAAGGTGAGAAATGATGACATAAAACTGTATTAGTAAACTTTATACTTTTGTAAAATTTATTGGCCACTGTCAAAACATGAAAATAAAAGGTTTATAAGGAGTATAAGTAATGCTTGCTTTACCCTCTAGATTTTTCATTTTATCCTTCCTTATTTTTTTTTATTTTAAAAGTAACACATGTATGTGTAAAAAAATTCCAAACAGTAAAGAAGTTGTAACATGAAAAGCAACTCTTTGTCCCATCTTTACTCTCCAGTCTCAATTTCCAGGTTAAAGTCTTATGTATGTTTCCAAAAGACTTTTATACATGCAGACAAAAAATATATCTCTTTTTTTATATATTCTATTTGGGTGGTATTTTTGCTATCAGTTCTATAATTTCCCTGGCTTTTCACAGCTGCAGAGTATTTCATTTATGGGTGGCCTGATATTGGCTTAACCCATTTATTGCTGTTCAACATTTAAAGATTCTCCAGAATTTTGTTATAAGTATGCTGCGATGAACAGCCTTATTCTTACTTCACTGTTTAAGGATGCATGTATGTAAGGATGCCTGGGTGGCTGGGTTGGTAAAGCATCCAGTTCTTGATTTCAGCACAGGTCGTGATCTCAGGGTTCTGAGATCAAGCCCTGCGTTAGGCTCTGCACTGGGCATGGAATCTGCTTAAGATTTTCTCTCTGCCGCCCCCCCTCACTTGCATATTCTCATTAAAAAAAACTTAAAAATAAATAAAAATAAGATGCAGTGCATGTGTAGATGCTGGGTAAATACCTGAAAGTTGCATTACTGAGTCAAAGACTAAATTCAATTTATTTAAAAAAAAATAAAATAAATATATATATATATATATTTATGTTTCTTACAAGTAAAGGAGATTATTCTATTTAATACACTTTATAAAATATTTAAAAATTCCTTATATTGTGAGGTTATAGAATATTACAGAATATTTAAATTTCTAGGTAGTCAAATTTATCAGTTTTTTTAAATGCTGTTTCTGATGGTTCCTATTATTTGGAAGGAGTATTTCCACATCAAAACTCTTAATATAAATGTAAATTTTGTTCTTTAAAAATTTTATTTTTACATTTAAATCTTTGATACATCTGGGATTTATTGGGGTCTACTCTTAAGACAATAATCAGCTTTTTAATTTATGGCTGGCTGGTTGCATCAACGAACTTTATAGAGAAAGCTATTTATTTTTTAACCTATTTGAAATGCCATCTTTATCATACAGTAAACTCTCATGTGTATTTGTTTATTTCTTTACTTTTTCTACCATTCAGTTGATCAGTCTGCCGATTCAGACACTGCTGCCAAACAATTACAGTGGTGGGAAAATTCACCTCACTATCTTACCAAGGTATCTTCTTTTACTACTTTTAATTTTTTCAGAAACTTTCTGCCAATTTTCCATGTTTATTTTTACATAAGAAATTTAGAATCAGCTCAAGTTCCAAAAATAAGGCTGTTGGTATTTTATTTGGATCATGTGAAATCTGTAGATTTATTTAGTTTGAACTTAACGTTTTTACAATAGTGAGTCTTTCTCTGCAAGAATTAATTCTGTCTTTTTTACTTTTGAAGCCTTTTAAGAATATTTATCGTTTAGTAAAATTCAAAATTGTTCTTTCAGAGACATCAATCACATTTGTGATTAACTTCCACCTAGATATTTATTCTCTTTATTTTGAAGTTGGATTCTTAATTCCTATTTTATAGCAGGGTATGTTTCCTAAAAAGCCATTTTTAAAAATTATTTGTATTTGGTTCCCTCAGTAAATAAGTTTTCCAGTTGTGTATCATCTGAAAAAAAAAATGTTGTTTTATCTTTTACAATATTTTTCCATTTAAAAAATTAAGTTTTTAAGAAATATTTTAAAGTATATCACCTGGTACATATAGAACCATATTAAATATAGTAATCCTAATAAACATCCCATTTTATTGTGACTGAATTGAATGAAAATGCTTTATTATTTCTGTTATCATGGGTTTTGCTTTTAGACATATATGCCAAACAGATTACAAAGTTTTAGAGGATACCAGTTACCATTTTATTAATTATAAAAATCAAGGTCAGATACCAGTTTTTACCGAATAATTTGTGCTGCCTACCAAATAATCTTGTGCTTTTGTTTTCTTATATTTTTAAACATAGTGATATTTTTTATTTGAAGATGTATGTATATTCCTTGAATAAAACTTCTTAATTGTGTTCTATTCTTTTAATATTCTAAGAATTTCCTCCTTTTGCTTCGTTTTGTATACAAAAGCAGTATGGGGCTATAGCCACTCCCCCTTTTAAATCTGGAAAGATAATTTTTCCAGATTTAAAACGTTAGTTTTATAAAAGACTTCATAAAAGACGAGTTTGGAAGTTAAAGGTTTATGTGCTTTCTGGAATTTCAAATAGCTTTGCAATTATCTATTTCTTAGGGTCTGGTTATAATTCATCACTGGAACTCCATGGTTTAAGAAGTATTCGGCTTCCTGAGGATAAATAAATACTTTTCTTAATTTTCCTCCACAAAAATTTGTAAATTTACTTTCATTTGACTTCTCTTGTCCTTTTAGATCAATTTTGTCCCTTCATTTTATTCAGACTTTGAAATTTAGCTTCAGTGTGTGAGTTAAATATTTTCTCATAATTAATTTCATTTTCCTAGCAATAGTATCTACTAACAAATTCACTTTTGCCTATTTTACTATATGTAATATTATAGTCCTCAGCTTATTTTTATAAGAATAGTTTATATATACGCATATATGTTTCAAAACATAAATACAAACACACAGGTACACACATATATTTAATCAGTTTTATATATGTATATGGTTATATATCTGTGTATAATATAGTATGTATATATAACATATACAGTTACTAGCACTTTGAGTTTTACTTTATTATATGTGATTTCTCCCTAATGTTATTTTTTAGTATTACTCATATACCAAGTGTATTTATGTCTGTATATTATTAGCATATGCATAGGTGCATAACATGTATTCAGTTATATGATACCTATTTATATGACCACATATGAATCAATTAGTGAATTAGCTGTTTTACTCATTTTCTATTTTCCATTTTATTAATTCTGCTTTTGTCAGTGGCAATTCCTTCCTTTTGGTTTTCTTAGTTCTATGTTACTGTTACTTTTCTAATTCCCTCAGTAGAATGTTTAATTAACTTATTTCATTCTTGGTTGTTTAGAAAGGTAATTATTAAAGCCTGTAATTTTTTTTCTTTTGATCATATTTTTAGTCAGTTTTCATAGGTTCTGATATATAATTACTTGTTATTGTTATATCCTGGATATTCTACACATTCCTTTTTTAACTCGTGAGCTGCTGAACACAGAACTTCTAAATGTTTAAACAGCTGGTATGTTAGGTTTTTCTTTTGTGTTAATGTAATTGTAGTGCATTTCAAGCAGGGGATGTCTCGAAATTAATCGCTTGTCAAAAAAATTGCTTTAACTTTTCTTTATAACTGAATTTGTATGCTATTTTATATAAGGAGATTGATATATTTTGGTAGGTACAACTGTATATATTTATTTGGTCTATTTGACCAAATGAGTTCAAAGATGTAATTAAAAATACTCTAGTGCTATTGTGTATGTTCTGCTTCATTGAAGTGGTTCTTTTAACTCCTTTAATATTTTTTCTCCTCCTTGATTTCAACTTTGATATTAATATCACCAATTTTGCTTTCTTGTTTGTTAGTATTTTCTCTGGTATGTCTTCACCTATCTGTTTCATGTATTCCTTTAAAGCCACTTTATTTTAAAAGTTTGCTTTATTTCACTATGGGATTAGACTTTCTTGTGGATCAAATTAGATAATCTTTTATTCCTAATAGCTTATTTTATTCAGTTTGCCTTCATTCATGTGAGAAATATGATTGATCTTAGTATTATAATCTTACCAGTATTTTATGTTTCCTTTTCAGTCTCTTGTGTGTTTTATTGTGCCACCTTTTCTTTGTGTACTTCTTATTTTCTTGTAATTACTTGGGATGTTTATTGACTGTTGAGTGCTTCTTGGAAGTTAAGCTATCTTAAAAATAATTTCCTTATTGTTTAACTTTACAAAACCATTGAATCTCTACATCAAGGTAAAAAGAAATCAGCTCACTAACACTGGTGTTACTATACCTCCCAATATATGTGTTAGTTTTGTTGATTTTGTCATGATTTTTTAAAATAATTTTTTATTTTTTATTAACATATAATGTATTATTAGCCCCAGGGGTACAGGTCTGTGAATCGCCAGGTTTACACACTTCACAGCACTCACCATAGCTCATACCCTCCCTAGTGTCCATAACCCAACCCCCTCTCCCTATCTCCCCCTCCCCAACCCTCAGTTTGTTTTGTGTGATTAAGAGTCTCTTTTGGGTCATAGGGCAGTTCTATTTTCAACATTTCTGCCCTATGACCCAGCAATTGCACTATTGGGTATTTACCCTAAAGATACAAACGTAGTGATCCAAAGGGGCACGTGTACTCCAATGTTTATAGCAGCAATGTCCACAATAGCCAAACTATGGAAAGAACCTAGATGTCCATCAACAGATGAATGGATCAAGAAGATGTGGTATATATACACAATGGAATACTATGCAGCCATCAAAAGAAATGAAATCTTGCCATTTGCGACAACATGGATGGAACTAGAGCATATCATGCTTAGCGAAATAAGTCAAGCAGAGAAAGACAACTATCATATGATCTCCCTGATATGAGGAAGTGGAAGTGGTGATGCAACATGGGGGCTTAAGTGGGTACGAGAAGAATAAATGAAAGAAGATGGGATTGGGAGGGAGACAAACCATAAGTGACTCTTAATCTCACAAAACAAACTGAGGGTTGCTGGGGGGAGGGGGTTTGGGAGAAGGGGGTGGGATTATGGACATTGGGGAGGGTATGTGCTTTGGTGAGTGCTGTGAAGTGTGTAAACCTGGTGATTCACAGACCTGTACCCCTGGGGATAAAAATATATGTTTATAAAAAATAAAAAATTATTAAAAATAACCCCCCCCAAAAAAACAACAAAAAAAAGAGTCTCTTTTGGTTTGCCTCCCTCCCAATCCCATCTTGTTTTGTTTTTTCCTTCCCTACCCCCCAAGTCCTCCATGTTGCCTCTCAAATTCTTTATGTCAGGGAGATCGTATGATAATTGTCTTTCTCTGATTGGATTTTGTCATGATTTTTTAGCTTTTATCTGAGAAATTTATTTTACAGAATTAGTATCTGTTCGGTTCTCCACCTGGAAATGACTGTACATTCACTTCATCAGGCTTCCAACTTCTCTTGCTTCCTCTCCTGTTTTTGTTTTTTTTTATTATAACATTCTATAATTGACAAATAATAATACCTACATTGCTTTATCATTAGTTCTTTGAAGTGGTATCAATGACTCACCATTTTTTCCATTCCTGGTCTTTACTTTGATTCATCTCTGTCAGGTTGGATTTTGTGATTAAGTGGTTCCTATGTGTGCTCATGGTGATCCTATTAGCCTGGGCTTGATGAAGTGTTTATCTGTTGCCTTAATTATTAAGAAGCAGTTTGTTGGGGAATAAAAAATGAAGACCATCTTTTCTTTACCACAGTGATATACTGTTTTTTTTTACTCTGATTATTTGTCTTGTTTGTCTCTTTTTACTCCAAATGGTTATTTGTTTGGTTTTGTTTGTCTAGGGTTAGTTCTTTATACTTAAAAATCCAGTAACTGTTCTGAGATATGGTGATGTTTGGTTGACATATTTCATTTTTTTCCTTAAGATAGAATTTATCATTTTAATGTACAAACTTTGTCATTTGTTATTTTGGTGTTTGAATGACCTAATTAAGAAACTTCATGTTCTTTTCTTCAGAAATATGAAAATATATATATGTACAAATATACACTCACATATATAAAATTCATCTCCTGTATCTCTTATTATGTCTAAACATTCATTTTTCCCCCATTTGACCATATTCTCTTTATTCAAGCTGGTCTTCCCTGTTCCCAGTTAAATTTTCCATATTTTCCCTACTACTTTTTGTTTCTTTTAATGTGCCCTTATTTACAAACTGTTTTACATCCACCTTCTTTCTATTTCTATTTCTAGTATTGTTGACTCGCTTTAATTTTTTTTCTGGTGTCCTCCTTGACCACATACATCTCTGCTTTGAACTCTTAAAAAAACAAACAAAAAACCAGAGTTTGCTTTCTTTAAGCCATGATGGAGAAAGATTTGTTCCAGGCTCTCAACTGTCTTCCAGGACATGTGTAATCTTCTGATCCCTCATCTCATGCTGGTGTCCTTCTGATGACTGTTCCCCGTTGAATGGGGTCAGCACTCTGTTCAGCTTTTGAGTCATGAAGTAGGAATAAAGGGGAAAGAGGCTTGGTGAACTAGGGCATAGCCTGCTTCATTTCGGACATTTCATTATAAGCTCTGCTGACACCTCTGTCTTGTAGAACAAACTTGACAGATGGAGTCAGTTTTTTTTCTCTTTTGTGTGGAACAAAATATCTACATGGCTCTCAGTGATGTGTGGTGGCAGAGAATTTGTGCAGGAATGTGGCTTGTTCATGCAGGAATAGAAATGAAGTCAGATAGAGGCAGTGTCCTTTAGTGGTTACAGGCACAGGCTTTTGAGCGGATAGCCTTCCTGCGTTAAATCTGAAACTTCACCACTGATGAACTACATGCTATTGAAGAAGTGCCTTTCCTCCTTCAGTTGCTCACCTGTATCTACCTTCCAGACTTGTGAATATCAATGACATAATGTGTCCAGGGCACTTGGTGTATAGCAGGCACTCAGATTGCCCTAACACCATTACTGAGACATCGTGTACTCAGTGGTGAGGCTGCTTGGGTTCAAACACCAGCTCTTCATTTACTGGCATTAGTACAATTTGGTACAATTTACTCAACTCTTCTGCGTCTCTGTTCCCTCATATACAAGAAGGAGGTTATAGTAACAGCTACTTCTTTCAGTGTTGGGGAGGTTTTAGAACAATATGTGGCATATAGTAGGGGCTCAGTAGCTTTATTGTTAATCATGACACTCAACACACAGAAAAGCTAAATCTGGCAGACAATTTTGATCCATGAATCTTGATCCATTCATGAGTATTAAACAGTTAATGCCTGAACTTATATACCACAAAGTACTGACACCTTGTGAGCATCTATCCCAGTATTCTGTACAGTAACAATAATGGTAAATGGTTGCAGAATGAATAAATATATTCATAGAAGTGAGGTGACACGGGTACCAAGTTGCCTCCTGTTTTTTGTTTCATTTTGGTTTTTTTGTTTGTTTTTGTTTTTGTTTTTTTATCATGGAAAAAAATATTGAGTTTAATTTTGATAGGTTTCTTCTGTGATGTTTTGACTTATTTATGTTAGTTTGGTTTTCTCGGTTTTCAGTAGCCTTTTTTGCTTTCTAGTTATGTATTGATAGTACCCGTTACCTGCAAGAATATAGATAGCATGGATTGATAGGAATTAGAAGTCCTTTGAATTCCAATGTGAAGATTATTATTATCGCATAGAATCGAGCCTCTGATTTAACTTTAACACCGTTAAGGATTGCCTTAATAACAGCTTGTGTAGGTGGACTAGATGGTTTGCAATATTTATTTAAAACATTAGCTTGATGTGGAGAACTTTCAGTTTCGCATTTTCTACTTAATTTATTTGAGTCATCTTTACTTGTTTGTGGCCACTGATGTATCCTTGGTTTAAAAGAAAAGTGACTTTTATCTCCAAACAGTGGTCATGCTTCATTTCCCCAGCTACACTAGAATGCCCAGCCTTTGTGAGTAATTCTTGTTTAACCAGTTTACTGCAGTTTTTATCTTTATTATTGTTGCCATTACTGTTCACTAAGTGCCGAAAACATTTTCAATACTTTCAAATGCAGAACCTAACCAAGTGTAGTTTCTGCCCTGGCAGCTCCTATCCATAATGCCACAACTGATATTGCAGAACAAGAGAAAAAACACTGTGAGAGAACACAATGAAATTAGGTTATCCAGGGTTAACAGCATTTCATTAAGTTATTTCTGAGCACCTTTCTTTACTGCACTAAGTTCTTTGAGGAATCTAAAAAAGCATAGGACATATCACTTTCCTAGAAAATTTTACAATTAGATTTGGAAGGCCTAACGTATGCCTGTAACATGACTAGACAAAAATTACCAGGTACCTTTTGTTAATCAATAAATTTGCACTGAGCCTCTATTAAATGAAGAGATTGGCTCAGGATACAAAGACATTTATGACATTGTCCCTTTGATTGTAAAGAACTCAGCATTTGATGAGGGATAAAATGTCACTCCATATTACCATTACCACTACCGAAAGTGACCATTTTTTTTTGCAGACTTGCTACATGTGCAGTTACTCTATTACATGCATTTGACATCCTAACTCCCAGAATCCCCACAGTAACTCTGAACATGTGTTGCTGTCATTCTCGTTTCAAAGATGAGAACACAAAGGCACAGAATGTTCAAGTCACTTGCTCCAGATCATTGACCTAGTAAGACGAACAAGATATAGGGGCCTGATGACATCAGGGTGAAGGGGGGATAGTATGGAATAGGAATTGGGAAAATCTTTTGGAAAGAGTTAAATTTTTTATCACTATCTCAAAGGAATAAAATAAGGACTTTTCCGTGGGAGGAAGCTCAGGAGTCCATGTATTTTGAGGAGGCACGGGCCGGGAGAAGAGTGGAAAGCTTGAGGAATAAACAGAGACAAGACTTGGTTCTGGCCAAGATTTTAGAAGCTTGTGATAGAAATGCCTCTGATAAGTCAGAAATGCTGAGCAAAACAGACTGCTCACTGGAAATTTTTCTGTGCCTGTTTCAGAGAGACTTGGACCACATGTCCAGGTAACCTCTGAAAACTGACATGATTGAA
The DNA here is from genome assembly GCF_011764305.1 of Mustela putorius furo. NCBI lineage: Eukaryota > Metazoa > Chordata > Mammalia > Carnivora > Mustelidae > Mustela > Mustela putorius. Next base: position 13,843,092 of record NW_025422471.1, read on the forward strand.
CTAAAAGCTGTGTGGTTTTCCTCGTGCCTGATAATGCCACAGAGACAAGATTCAGAGCTAGGACATTCTTTCAAGAGACCATCACTCTTAATATTGCAGATAACCCAAGAAAGAATCTAGAATCAAGCTGTTATCTCCATTAACACTTAGTGCCCATTAACTCATTTGTGAGTTTATTGGCTCACTTAAGTTATTAGATCAGTGACAGAATGCTAAGCAAGGCAAGTGGTTTTAATAGCAGTGAAAGCACATTATAAGATTGCTAAATCACATGACACCAGCCAGGCATGTGGAACAGCAAAGTGATGAAAAGCCAGGGAAACTGAAAGGCAAAGCAAAAGGCTCTGAGGATAAGTCCCACCAATTTTGCAAGTTTGCCTAGAGCTGGCCCTGAGAAATACACAAAGGCAGATCTTTCAGTAATATGCATAATTTGTAGGATAGAAAGTGAAAGGGATGTATTATTCCTCAAAGTTTTTTGTATGGCATCCTTTTGCAGAGCTAGCTGGTAACAATCACTGAAAGCCAATTGTTAGATTACAAAAAAATGTGGGAGCCAATTAAGTGCTGCTAGACTGAAGTTTACCATGGTGGGAGTATTTACACCATGGATGTTGGCAAATGTTGCAAATCACATTTTCTACCCTCCTATCTTTCTCACCCTCTGATCCCCCAACACATACAACACCTCACTGTGCATTGAAAGCTAAGGAAGGGAAATTCAAGACGTGGGGTTTAACCAGCCTGCCATGGACTTTGAGTGACAACTCCTTTCACTGTAGTGAGGGGAATTGGATCTGCTCTAGGAAGGTGAAGAAAGAATGCCCTCCTGCCCCAACATTCCTTGGAATCATGGCAGGGAACACAAACAGCCTGGGTTGGTGTATGTAGCTTCCTGCTGCTCTTAGAAAACAAGATACTATGGAGTTTGTGATTCACAAAAGTAAAGAATGTATAATGTCAAGGAAGGAGCATGAATGCTTGGGGGCCCTTTGGCGGACCAGTGGGAAGGATTCAGAGAGTTAAATGTTGGAGTGGTACTGACTCAGCAGTTGATGAAAATATAGCGACCGAGGCCTTTGAGACTCCATTTGCTTACAAAGTGCTTCCTTCTCCGCCTTCAACTTTAATCCTCATTCTTCCAACTCTTCGTCCTTCTTCGAGACCTCATTGAGTTTCTGGAACTGTTTTAGACCAGACAACATCAATGGAAAAGAGAAGGGAAAGGGGAAGTTTTATAAAAGGCCTCTGAGAAGAACAAAGGCAGACTGCTGGAAAAAGAAGGTGGCAGCGGGGGGGAAAAAAAGGTACACCCGTACATTTTAACATACTATTTAGTGAAGAGCCTTGGAATTTTCAGCTTGAGAGGAATAAAACCACTTAAGCAGATGGGGGAAAATAAAAGTTAGATGAAACTATAAAATATTCCAGTTACTAAACTGAAGAAACCATTAGTAGTGCTCCTCTTCTCATTTAAACAGCATGAATAAGACTCATTGAATAATAAATTCTTATCCTGCAAGCTGTTTGTAGAGTCAAGGAACCTATCTCATGCAGGTGTTCCATGTGTGAAATGCCAAAACAGATAATAGAAGCCCCAAACATACCATATTGTGGTTAGAGGGAGCTCTAAACCCAGAGACACAGTAAGAAGAATAAGAGGTTTTCAAAACAAAAGTATGTTTGTGCTTTAGTGCTGCTTTAAAGTGATTCAGTTTGTTTTAATCAGTTACACTTTTTGTGCCATAAATTCCGTATGTATACTAATTATACTAGTAAAATTTGAGTTTAACACTGCTGGGAGAGAGCTTGTGAGTTCTGTGGGAAGATAGAGCTTTTCCTACAGGATACAAACTCAACTTCAGGTCATTACGAGTGAAATTTACTGTAGAAATTATTTGCAGCCTAGCTTAAGGGCTTGATTTGGCATGCTTATGCATGCAGAGCTCCTGGAGAAGTTATGGAAACTTATAGCTTTGTAAATGCCAGCTGCTGAAGTCAGGCTGCTCATGATCTGAGCGGTGGAGGAGAGAAAATGTAGACAAGAGAGAGGAAAATAAATGGGAGTAAAGAGGAACACGAGGCTACGTACTTGGTATAAGACTTTGGCAGAAACAGGTTCAATTTTGCTTGGGAGACATGGGAGGAAGGGAATGAAGTGTTCCTGATGCCAAAGTAGACTTGGAGGCCCAGGAACTTCACTTCGATATTCATTAAGTCAACCTTAGTCATTGGTACTCTTGCATCCACTATTACGTATATAGGCTAAACATACAAGTACACATATGCTCATGCATTTATACATAAATATATATACACAATAGATGCATATCTATGCACAATATATAAGCATATATGCATACACACATATAAATATATATACATATATAAAATGGGACATAAATAGGAGAGAAAAGAGATGTAAAAAGTGCCTTCTAGAAACTTACAGTTTAACTGAGGACACAAGGTAGGATATACAGAATAATTGCTCTTGTGTACTTTGATCACTCATTTTTTATTTAACCTACTTTAATTTAGGTCCTGCCCCACATGTCATTGAAACAGCTCTATCTGCATTTGTAGCCAAATGTTATGTACTTTGTAAAGTTCTCTCTCAAACTTTCAGTGCTGCAACATGTAACTGATCTGTAATACTTGACCTCTCCCCCACATTTTTTTCCCTATCCTCACATCTTGAAATACTTCCTTTCCTAGCATTTGATTCACCATTCTCTGGATTTAACTTCATCTCTCTGGACATTCGGTCCTTCCATGGCCTTTTTGTCCTTAGCTGGTCTGTTAAATGGAGATGCTCCCCGGAAGTCTAGTCATATAATTCCTTCTCTTGGTGATTTCACCTGTACCCATGGCTTTACCTACATAGATGTTGATGATTCTGAAATCCAGCATAAACCTCTAGTCTGAACTCAGACCTTTGTATATGACCAGCTAGAATAAATATCCACTTGGTTACCTTATAGTTTTCTTACAATCTTTAATCAACCGGCACCTCCTCCTGTCTTTCCTCTCTGACTTGGTGACATTCTCATTGTCTCAGAAACTGGAACCCTGAATCATCCCCGACTCTACCTATCACCCCTTCACCCCCCATAATGAATCCGCATAAAATACTGTCCAAAAAACCTCTCCAGTAACATTTCAAATGAGCTTCTTTTCAAAATTCTCTCCAAATAACTCCTAGCTGGATGAGCCCAAAATAAGTCTGATTGTATCTTTCTTTTTGAAAATCCTTCCATTTCTTCTCCTGACCTTCAGATAAGACCTGAATTCCTGAGCATGGCATAGAAAGGATTTTATAATCTGTCCTCTGCACACCTCTTCAGCCCCATGTCTCTGCCCCCTCTTTCTCTCCTCTTCTGGGCAATTCTTGATACAGGACTTGAGCCAGGTGTCACTTCCTCTAGAGAGTTTTCTTGGATGTTCTTTCTGTTTGTGCTCATAGCTCCCGAGAGTTGCCTATACCACAGCGTTTCAGTCCATCGCCTCATACTGTTTTTTTCTTGTTTATCTTTCTCTCTGCATTTGGGAGCTCTCAGAAGGCAAAGACCACTTCTCATTTGTCTTTGTGTCATCATTATGTTGCAAAATATCTGGTACATCTATATAATAAATATAAAAAAAATGCCCAGTGCCCAACAGATGTTTTGTTCATGACTGAATTCAAGGCTAAATAGTACTAGATCTGTCAGGAATTGCATTCGGTTAAGGGAAAGGACCTCACTTCAACAAAACCACAGTGGGTTAGACTCATGAGTGTTTTCTTTTGATATTTGTGGGGAGTTGCTGTGGCAGCCCCACAATGTTCAGATGTAGGATCTTCACTCTTTCTCCTCAGTGGTTAGCACTTGGTTGCCAATCTCAGAATCAATCCCATGATCCAGGATGACTAACGGGTTTCCAGCCTTCATGTCCATATTCTAGGCAAGGAGAATGAGGATTCAGGGAGAGGGCAAAACAGAGAAATGTCCACGTGGGTCTAGCTTCTTTGGAGAATTTCCCGGCAAGTCTCACCACAGTCCTTATTCTTACTTCTTACACATTACCACCATCTGCATGGCAGGTTAGGGAGCATAATTCTTTAGGTGTACATTTTTCATCTTGGAATGAGTATCTGTTAGTATAGAAGGTGGAAGTCGATTTCAAAGAAGTAGATGTTTAATAGGCAAATTTTATTATCAGGATAGTGCCAAAATTAATTTTACCAATGAGCAATTCTGTAGGAGTATTCAGTATAGCCCCTAATGGTTGATGTGTCCTTGCAAGGAGAAGGATGGAGTTTTTGCAAATGAGGCGTGAAAGGTGGGTAAGATTAGAAAAGGCGTAAGCATGGAGTGGCATTTCAGAGTTGGAAAAAAACTGTGCATGGATTTGAGAATTAAAGATCAAGGATGGTTGGTTTGGGGGTATTGATCGTTTGCTATTGGTCTTCGCCAGATTTTAAACTCCTTGAATTAGAGCATACTTTGATCCTTATACTTCTCCATTACCTAACATAGCCCCTGATACCTGATAGGTGCTCAGTCAGTTCTAATCTAGAGTCGATGTGGTGGATGGATTAGAGAACATGTTTAGAGAAATTTTCTTAATACATAAAAGAAGTTGGAATTAATTCCACACACCACTAGAGGCATTGGGAATTTTCAGAAGAACGACATGATGAAAATCTTTCTCAAGGATCAGTTTTATTGTAAAGGTGCCGAAAGGAGCCAAGGGAAGTATTTCAGAAGTTCAGTTTGAAGATGTGAGGAATTTAAATGGAAGGGAAGCAGTAGATAAGCAAAAACAAGGAATGATTAAAGAGATTCCTCTGTAATAATTGTTACCCTTGTCCCTGATAATACCTTTTCCCTTTTCTTGCTTAATTTTTTTCTATATCACTTACCACCTTCTAATATACCATATAATTTGCTTAATTTTTTAATAGTATGTCTTTTGAGGGAATAGGAAGCATTGTGAATTGGTTTGTTGGATTACAATGTTGGCAGACTATCCAAGTTAGAGAGGCTTGAGATTAGATTAGGAAGTAAGTACAGAGCGGCAGATACAGGTTTAAGAATTATTAGTATGGGGGCACCTGGGTGGCTCAATCAGTTAACCATCTGCCTTTGGCTCAGATCATTATCTCAGGGTTCTGGGATTGAGCCCAATGTCCTGCTCCCTGCTTAGTGGGAAGTCTGATTCTCCCTCTCACTTTGCCCCCCACCCACTTGTGTTCTCTCTCGGTCTCTCAAATGAAATCTTTAATACTCTGTACTAACTGTATACTAATAATTATTTTTCTTAAAGCTGAGAAGAAAGAGCACCTCCACAGGTAGGATAATGTACAGTGATAAAAATAGAAGGCAGAAGAGTAGGTAATCAGATATCAGATGATAATCAGGTGGCAATGATCGATGATGTTTGCAACCATAATACATTCTTGTTCAGAAAGAGACAAATCATGAGACAAATCTTAATATGAAGATATTCTCCCTCCCTCTTATTCAGCCAGAAGAAGCAGGTTTGGTTAAGCCAGGATAGATTCTAGGCCATGAGTGGGAATGGGATGAAAAGTTTTTCTTTTTTTTAAGATATTCATTCATTCATTCATTCATTCATTCAGTCAGTCAGTCAGTCATTTATGAGAGAGAGAGAGTGAGAGAGAGCAAGAGAGGGAGGGAACCGCTAGGGAGGGAAGAAGAGGGAGAAGCAGGCTCACCATTGAGCAGGGAGCCTGATGCAGGGCTTGATCCCAGGACTCTGGGATCATGACCTGAGCCAAAGGTAGATGCTTAACCAACTGAGGCACCCAGGCGCCCCTATTTTTTATTGTCATAGTATGGATCCAAGTTGCTTTTTATATTGTGTTTGTATATTGAGAGAGAGAGAGAGTGTGTGTGTGTGTGTAGAATTTATTTCATTCCAGTTTTGGTGTCCAAGACTGGCTTTAGGAGAAACTTACACAGTAGAAGCCAATTTCCAAAGTGTTTAAGACTACTTTGTTAGGGTTTTTGGTCTTTTCTGATGTAATTTGTCCTTGAAAGAGAAACCAACATGGAGAGTTGGGAGTGCCATCACCTTGTAAAGTTATTTGTTTTGTTTTTTTCTTCCATAAGTAATGTCTTACTAGTCTAACTGAGCTTAGGCATAAAGCTTGGTATAGTCGTGCTTATTCTTGGGGAATGATGAACTCTTTTAGTCATGTTCTAAGGAGGAAAGGATTTTGTGCTGTCGTTTGGTTCCCAGCAAGGGTAAGAGTCTAAGCTAAAAATTAAACTAATAGTGGGTGTCCCCATGGCATTTTGCTTATAAACCTTATTGATTCTGCCCTACTAGATCAGGTAACCTGTCATCTATAAATAATGCATATCTGATTAGAGCAAACTTATGACTCTTTTTAGTTAGAATAGAGTTGTGCCCAAAATTACTTTAAACGAAGATCCCTTATGTTGGGTTTAGGATACTTAATTCTGCTTTAAGGTTTTGCAATGAAGACATCTGCAATTTGGCAATTCAAATTCCTATTTGTAAAATATTTCCTAAAGTAGGCTTCTGAAAGTTAGAGATTATGATAATTACCTCTGGACATCTCTCTATATTTCCCTTGTAGAGTTAGCACATTTTACAATTTCTATTTAATAAACGTCATTCTCTCATCATCCAGTTAAGTGTCCTGTCACAATGAATCTGGAAGCAAGTCCCAAGCTGAGCTTTATTTCCTTTCTACATTTGTTTACATTCTGACCCCAATTTTATTTGCAAAAAAATTATGAAGCTCTTTTTTCCCCCTTCTTGCTTGTGAAGCAGCTCGTGGGTCTGTAAGCCGTAGAGTAGTGTTCTCATCATGCATATATTTAGCATCCTAATCTCTGCAACCAGTTTTAGCTGCTTGTTATACTTTTCTTGACATTTTCTTGTATGCTTTTTGACATCTGCTTGCAAACTCCTGCAGCCTTTTCAATCCTGATATTCACTTGTTTCATCTGATGTTGTTATCATTCTCCTTAGATATGCAGATGTGTTGCTTTCCTTCCAGTCCTGTCCCTTCAGTCTTGCTAGAAAGACTGTTCTGTAGACCCACCCCCATTGCTTGTCGATTTGTTTGTTTCTCTGCTTGTTTATTGTTACACTGTTTTCTGTCTCAGACCTCTAGCATTGCACTCCTCCTTTGAGGACCGAATGCTTTCAGTTGACTTTTTAATGCAACCCATTTGAAAACACACATGGCAGAACTCTGTTTCACAGGAGCACGAAAAGCCTCATGGAATGAAGCCTTGTCAGAAACGATTTTATAAACTTAAATAATTAGCAAGCTAAGGTGCTGTCTCATCACATGGCATCACTTTGTGTCAGCCATCTTCCTTTCTGGTCATCAAAACTGATTTAATTGTTTATTTGCCTCTAATACCATATAGATCTATGACATTATCTGGGTGTTTGGTAATGAACCCGAGTATAGTGCAGTGCTTTCCTCAGATCTCTGAATATTTCAAAAGGCAGAATCTTTTGTCTGTCTGGAAATGTACCCCCCCTTGTTACGCAGTTTATATCTTTGGAAGAGATGCCTGCAGGGATGCATCCATGATTTCAGGTAAGCCGAGCAAGGTCTGGAGACCCTGGAATCATCCCACATAGGGACTCAATGAAGCACAGAAGTTCAGGTCTAATGCTAGATGTCTAATTCCTGAAACAAAAGCTCTCTTGCATCTATGTTCCAATTTTCAGAAGACATTTGGGTAGTAGTTAATTGGTAAAAATCTGTCAGTGCTGAAGGTGAAGCCGTAAGAAGTTCAGTTTTCATCGATGCCGAATGGTGCAATGTCTCGCACATAATACTTAAGTCAGTAGCTTAAGTATATTTTATGCACGATGAAGTACCAACACAGCACTTTGAAGTGTTTCGGTAACTCTGTATTTGGATTGAGTTCGAACGAGCAAAATATTTTTTTCTAGTAACGTTAATTAAAAGAAATAGTTGTGGACATGATGTTGTCTCTATTCAAGTCACTGATAAATGGCACATGATATTTTGACTTTATTTTTGATATCAGACGTTGGATTAGAGGGCTGATCTGAATTACTGAGAGATTAAAAAAATTGTAAACAGTCTGGCCTTAAAAATACACTATCCCACAACCATGATAAAATCTTTCATGTGTAAAGTTAAGTAACATTTTTTGAATATATCAGATTTTGGACACTGTCTTTACTATCCCTGATGAAAACAACAAAAAAAAACAAGCTTTAAAGGCATAGTTTTCTGGGAAAATTGATGCCTTCCTGGATCTTTAAACACTGAGCTAAGTACATGAGTTATTGAGGTGAAATAAGTTGCTTTCAACAGTTGTTAATATATCATTAATAATCATACATGCAATAAATAACAACACATGAGTTATTTCCTAAGAGATATATGACTGCAAATTGCAGCAACAAATCACAGCGTGTGTAAAGAATGCTCATTACTCTAGTGTGTACAGAAGCTGTTTTAACAACTGTATTCTTTATGGAGAAGCTCACCCTAATTAGCCTTGCAGATTCCTTAGGGAATGTGTGCGGAATGTTTGACATTGTGATGCTGTAGCTAAAGTGGGGGAGGAAGGTAGAATTTCTGCGCCTAGAAAGCACCAGGCCACAAGCCTGGCTTTCTACTCAGTCACTTGTTTTAATGTATGCATTGTGGTGAAAGTAAGTAGCCTTTTCAAACAAGTAGATAATAAGGGTGTTTGGAATTAAATGACTAATTAAATCAATATTAAATATGTAAACTAGACAGCGATATGGACTAACGTGTTTTTTTTTTCCCCCCCAAGTGGTGCCCTTCCATTATAATAGGTGCATAAACCAACCGTACGTCTATATGGGCTTGCACACCAAGATTTGTAGCCACAAATGTAATAGGAGCACACTGGCTAGTCTCTATTGTATTTGAAAGCTAAGTGGACTATACATTTAAAAAAGAAGAAGAAGAAAAAGTAAGGTTGAAGCAAACAAAAAAGCAGCATGTTTTTTTCCCCTTTCAATGAAACATTATATGCGGATTCTGCTGCTCTATTAGCTTATAGCTTGTTACTAAATCAGACCTTTCCTGCAGTGAAAAAAATTGCATCTTTTCGTTGTAATCCTTGACAGCTTAAAGTTTAATGGAGGCAGTTTTTTTTTTTTTGTTTTTTTTTTTTTTTTTTTTAAGGTATATAATGGGTTGACACCATGGAAGGCTGCTGAGAGCTCACAAACTCAGAAATAGCATGAAATGCAATAAGAACAAGCTCTTGCTGGTTTTTTTTTTTTATCATAATTTCCTACTCTTGATAGAGAAAGCAAGTGGAGAAAACAGTTTTATGTTCTCTTAAAGTAAGTTGTTTGTCTCATCCCAATCAAATGATTCTCTCCTTCCCTGGAAGAGTTTGAGTGGGGATTTGCTTAAAATGTACGAATAAGGTAATACAGCCATTAATAGAAACTATATCTCTACCTCTGAGTACTAGTCAGTAGAAGTACCGGCCAAGACGAGAACTCAATGAAAGGGGCAGATTTCCCTCTTCTGGACAACAGAAGCAGGGTAAAGTAAACCATCACTGGCTGACAGTGTTGCCCTTGACACCCAGAGGTTATGCTTGGTTCCATTTCAATTTACAGATTCCAGAATACCATCTCCAGATAACACATGCTCAGGACTGTGGTTGAGGAGGGTTCAGAGATTACACCTGTAGCAGGCTTTAAAAGTCTTGACAGTTGGCACCAAGATTCTTCTGGGGAGGAGATAACAAGGGTTTATCTTGGTTTGGGTCCTCTTGATTTGGGATAATTCTCTGACAAATGCTTAAGAGTGATGGTGTGGGCTGGGGTGATAAGTCAAACTTTAAGGGAATATAATGGCTACAGGAAAGAAAACAGATGGATTACTGTGTAAAAATTAATAAGTATATGAGGGGCTGGAAAAGGGGAGCAGAAGAAGGAGAGGAAAAGTATAGTTGAGAAATATAATGTGGTACAAATTTTTTCTTTTACCAGCCAAACTGTACTATTGAATTTCTGTGGACAGTCACATTATAAAACCTGTTTCTCTACAACATTCAGTAAAATCTGCCCCATACACATAAAACACTTTGTGTGGGTGGTACTTTATTAGAAAATAAAGAAGGGAAAAATGAAACACAGAGGTGATAGGTGATGACAGAGTATTCAGCAAGCTGTAACTAGTGTAAGAAGTAGCTCTAGGAAGGCAAGATGTGAGAAGGTAGAACAGTATCCGGAGGTGAGGCAGGAGGAATTTGTTTTCAATGTGCCTACTTCACACCTCCACTGGAGAAAATATTTACTTGTATCTTGAGTCTTACTTTATATTGTTCCATTATACTTTCTGAGATCTTTCTTAGGATTCTGTGAAGTTCAGTACAAGTGTGACACATTGTGGGGTGGTAAAATTTATGATCATGGAAATGCTGATATTAATGAACTTTCTGTGTTTTGAGAGTAAATTGTAATGGTAGTGTTCAGGATGAGTGATTGTTCTCAGCAGTTAAGATGGTGCTTAAATGTTGAAATAAACAGTGGGTTAATTAAAACAGTGGCTCAGTGGGTTAAATCCTCTGCCTTCAGCTTGGGTCATGGTCCCAGAGTCCTGGCATCAAGCCCCATGTTGGGCTCTCTGCTCAGCAGGGAGCCTGCTCCTCCTCTCTCTCTGCCTGCCTCTGCCTACTTGTAATCTCTCTCTCTGTCAGATAAATAAATAAAATCTTTAAAAAAAAAAAATTCCGTGGCTATCCATTTTATTGCTTGGTCTTCCATTTCTCATTTTGTTTTTTGAGTCTCTTTTTCTTAGTTAATGTAGTTAAAACATTGGCAATTTAGTTTAGTTTAGTTTTGTTTTGTTTTGCTTTTTTGCTAAAACTATCATTATTTTCATGTTACTTCAATAATATTTCATGTTGTTATGTTATAGTTTATTCTGGTCTCTATTTATTTTTCATTTTTCTTTGTTACCTCCTTGCTCTACCAAATTTCAGCTAAGTTTCTTCTTTTAGTTCCCTTGTGTAATGCTAAGGTATTCAGTTGAGCTTTTTTTCTTAATGCAAGTGTTTGTAGTATAAGCAATAAATAAAATACTATTCATCATGGAATTTTTAAAAAAAAGACTGGAAAAAGCAAATGGGGAAACTAACATTTAGTTAGAAGGTAATGAATATATCAAGGAATTTTCTAAACAGATACTCTCATATTTTCAAGGGCTTTTCATTAATTTAATAAACCTTTATGAGAACTTTGAACCAAACAGTATTTTTTAAAAATTTTTTAATTTTTTATTAACATATAATGTATTATTAGCCCCAGGGGTACAGGTCTGTGAATCTCCAGGTTTACACACTTCACAGCACTCACCAGGCACATAACCCTCCCCAGCGTCCATTACTACCACTCTCTCCCTTCTCCCCTCCCCGCAGCAACCCTCAGTTTGTTCTGTGAGATTAAGGGCCTCTTTTGGCCAAACAGGATTTTAAATACATAATCAGTACTCATGGTTCTAGACTTTGATTGCTCAGAATTTGAACTTTCAAATTTAAACCATGTTTTTCTTACTTTTTTTTTAGAAGTTTTATTTATTTTTATAATTTTTTATTTTTTATAAACATATATTTTTATCCCCAGGGGTACAGGTCTGTGAATCACCAGGTTTACACACTTCACAGCACTCACCAAAGCACATACAAATCCGGTTTTGTTAAAGTTTGGGTGCAACTTTGCACAAATTTTTTAAAAAATGTATCAGCAGGTGTAAATCAAATCCTAATTAAATTTTGATTTAGGATTTATGCTCTTCAGTGCTTATCTGCATCCAGTGCTGAAGTTTACATTTTAAAATACTTTTGAATATCTTTTGTTTTCAGAATTGTTAAAACTTTGAGGATATACTGTGTTGACACACAATGTTACATTAGTTTCAGGTGTACAACCTAGTAGTTCAGCAACTCTGTATTTTATGCTGTACTCACCACAAGTGCAGCTACCATCTGTCACCATGCAAAGCTATTGCAATGTCATAGTCTATATTCTCTATTCTGTACTTTCCATTCCTGTGACCTGCTCATTCCACAACTGGAATCCTTTATCTCCTACTCCCCTTTGCCAATTTTGCTTACCCACCCCCAAACTTCTTGCAACCATCAGTTCTCTGTATTTGTAGGTCTGATTCTGCTTGTTGGTTTGTTCATTTGTTTCATTTTTAGATTCTACATGTAGGTGTAATCATGTGGCACTTGTTTTTCTTTGACTTAATTTATTTAGCATTATACCCATTAGGTCTATCCATGCTGTCGCAAATTGCAAGATCTCATCTTCTTTTTTTTTTTTTTAAGGGCTGTGTAATATTTCAGCATGTGCACATGTGTGGATGGGCGCATGGGCACATATACACAGCACATCTTTTTCCATTCGTCTCTTGATGGGCACTTTTGTTTTTCCTATATCTTGGCTATTATAAATAACACTGCAATAAACATAGGGGGGTATATATCTTTGAGAATTGGTGTTTTCATTGTCTTTGGGTAAATACCCAGTAGTGGAATTATTTCATCATATAGTAATTGTATTTTTAGTTTTGAGAGGAACTGCCTACTCTTTTCCATAGTGGCTCTACCAATTTACATTTCTCCCAACAGCATGCACAAACTCCTTTTTCTTCACATCCTCACCAACATTTGTTATTTCTTGTCTTTTTGACTGTAGCCATTCTGACAAGTATAAGGTGATAACCTCATTTTAAAATGATCATAAAGTTAAAAGAAAATTTGAGGGCATCCCTTGGCCTCTAATTTATGATAAGCAAATGTAATTGGATAAAGCACAAATATGTACTGAACACCTACAGTGTTCAAAGTGCTCTACCAGCTTTGGGTGTGATAGGATGCTGAAAAGACATGAACTTCAAACTGAACTAATTTCTGTAGCCCAATATGAGAAATTATTCATTTTAATGCATTGTACTATAAGGAAGGAAACAAAGTATTTGAAGAGAGCTAAAAGACTAGTGCATCAGGCAAGGAAGATTATATCCAGTTGCTGGGAAGGCTTCCCAGAGCTGTGCTAGACTTTGATGGAGAGTATGTGGAAATGGAAAGATGATTTAAAAAGGGCTTAAAAGATATCCAGAGCATGTGGACAAAGACAAGCATATGGGTATCCTGGTGCATCCACAGGAAAAATAGGTACTTCATGAGAATACTGAACCCTTCATGGGAAGTGATGGGCAGAAACCATTGGGAAAATGGGTGAAGGGATAAATGCTCTGCTGATAAATTTGAACCACATTTTGTTGGAAATGGAGAATCCTTGCAAGTTCATGAGCAGAGAAATCAGTGCTAAAGCTATGGTGTACAAAGATTAATGTGGCACTAGTGCATAAAAAATTGGGATGGGATAATTTATTTGTAAAAGATATTTAGTGGCCTGAATAGTGGCACAGATTTCTCCCACTTTTGGTGTAACCAATTTTGATGTGATTTCACATTGAGTCAAGAACCCAATAAATACTCATATTCAATTAAATGTTTATAACTTATAAAAAGCAGTCCCATCTTTTGGGGACAGAGAGGTTGTCCTCCACCAGCATGAAGAACAACTGATCAGACAGCAAGCCTTTCTTCAATGATTTCTTAATACTATTTAAAACATATTTAGAAAGAGATAAGTAGGCATGATTAAAATAGGACACTAAAGTCACAATCTCTTGGAGCTGTCTAGGTGTCAGTGATTATGCTAGGCACATTATATGAATTATAATATTTAATCTTCAAAACTATTCCAGGAGGCCAGCATGTTGTTCCTATTTCATAGATTTGGAATGCTAAGGCTTTGATAAGGAAGGTGAAAAGACCAGCCTACAAGTATAATATTTACCTTAAAGTCATATATTGCTAGAAATCCACTGGTGTGTATTGAATAGGGACCATGAATGAGATAATTATTTCAGGAAAAAATGCAAATGCAAGACACAGTTAACAGTAATACCTATGATTTACTGAGCACTGACTCTGCCAGTGTGCTGGATGGGTTGCAGATAGCATCCCTGGACTGCTAAGTTAGACTCAAGTACCATTGTCACATCTACAGTATGACTGCGAATCAGTAATATAAGGATGCTTTTCAGGGGGATATGGACAAATGGGACATGGGATTTTATGACGTGTGAACTCCAAATAGGAAGCCTTCTCCTTGGTTTATTTTGGTCAGGCCTTTAGTATGTTCCATTTTGAGGGCCAAAAACAAACAGAATATAGAGAAAACAGGGTTTAGAGAAAAAGAACCAAGTGATTAAGTTGGCAAAAAATATTTCCTCTGAGAAACAGCAGGACTGAAAGTCAGCATTAACATGTTTCAGTGCTGCATTTTGTACTACATGGCTATGTAACTTCGGAACTCATTATTTATCTTTTGCATCTTAATTTCAAATCTATAAAACCTGTTTTATAGTTACATTAACAAAGTAAATGTAAATGTTGTTGAACGATGGGTATCATCCTAGGCATTATGGACGTAGGAAGGGGATTTTTTTTTCTGTTTTTAAAACTGTTTATTAAGTAAACTACAAATTCAACTAAAATTAGAGAAAAAAATGAAAATAAACCCCTATAGAATAGCAATAAGATCTAGTAATTAAAATTTTGCCATTTAAAAAATATCAGAGATGACATTTAAAAAAATTTTAAAATCATGAATAATACTTAATTATTGCTTGACAAGGATCAATTTGGCAACTTTATTATTTTTTTAATTCGATTGGCCAACATGTAGTACATCATTAGTTTCAGAGGTAGAGTTCAATTAATTCATCAGCTGCATATAACACCCAGTGCTCATCACATCCTGGGCTCTCCTTAATGCCCATCACCCAGTTTCCTCATTCCCCCACCCATCTCCCCTTCTGCAACCCTCAGTTTGGGGATTTTTTGCCACCAAGGAAGTGATGTGTACAAAGAGATCAGAGGAAAGGGCAGACATGGAGCATTCAGGGAACTGTAGGTATGTAATTTGTTAAGACAGGAGTGGTGAATGTTGGGGCATTTTGAGAAGTGAGGATGACAGGTTAGTGCTTAAAAAAACTGAGAGCAGCTATGGGGCACCTGTGTGGCTCAGTGGGTTAAGCCTCTGCCTTCAGCTCAGGTCATTCTCTCAGGGTCCTGGGATCAAGCCCAGCATCAGGCTCTCTGCTCAGGAGGGAGCCTGCTTCCCCCCCTCTCTCTGTGCCTGCTTTCTGCCTACTTGTGATCTCTGTCAAATACATAAATAAAATCTTTTTAAAAAAAGATTTTATTTATGTATTTGATAGAGGGAGAGCATGAGAGGAGAGAGGTCAGTGGGAGAAGCAGACTCCCTGCTGAATAGGGAGCCTGATGTGGGACTCAATCCCAGGACTCCAGAATCATGTCTTGAGCTGAAGGCAGTTGCCACCCAGGTGCCCCTAAGTAAAATCTTAAAAACAAAAACAAAAACAAAAACAAAAACAAAAAAACCAAGAGCATCTATATATAATAGTAGTTAAGAGTATGGGCTCAGGAACCAGATGATTTACATTCAGATTCTCCTATACTCTTTACTTGTTGAAGAACACTGGGCAAGCTAATGAATGAATGTCTCTTAAACTCTATTTCTTTATCTGTGAAGTGGGCACAATAATGGCCCTACCTCTCACATTATTGTGAGGATTAAATAAATTACTCCTGTTGAAAAGAAGAGGCCACCACTCAGTATCTAAAATGAAGGGCTGAATGTACTGCTTGGTAAATAGAGGAGAATTGTTCTTTAAAAACATAGTCTCTCTGAACATACTATCAGGGATTGAGGAAGTATAGAGCTCTGGGATTGGCAAACTTTCAGAAAGCAATGGAAGGGTGGCTCTTGGAGTGTGATTCTTACAGCACGGCTGACTCTAAGAAGCATGGTTCCTAGAATGAGGCTGGTACTGATTGAGACCTGAGTCACTCATGACTTAGCTTTCAGAAGTATGGTTACAGACTACTGTCTAGTTTAAGTGCCTGAAAAGGATGGGCTCAAAATTGGTTCTAGAGGTTACTTGCTACTGTGACCAAAGGATAATTAGTCTTTTTTTTTCTTGCATATATAGTATAGGAACATCATTTCAATTGAGTAGTGCCTTTGCATTAAGTGTTATATTACTAGTCTTTCTATTAATTGTTTGAGTGGATTGAGAACTACTTTTTTTCCCCACGTAATCAGGAAGAGGATTGTTGTTGTTTCTGTCCTGAAAACAATGGAGATTCTCTAGTAAAGGGTTTTTAGTAGTGGAATGATGTGATTAAATTTGTCATTAAAAAAAAAAAAACATCTCTAGTGTATGAAGGTCAATGAGAAAAAATATATACATAAAGACTCTATTTCTCTGATTTTATGTGTATCAGAAGTGTTGATCTCAGATGTATTTTCTATGGTGTCATAGTGGTTAAAAAAAAAACTGAGGAAAAGGATTAAATGTTACTTTATATAGCTTTGTGGCAAAAACACCTCCCTCACCAATTTTTACCAATAAAAATAACTCACTTGGAAGTTCCAAGGGATTTTCACATTCAGGGGGTAAAAGGGAAATCAACTAATGCTCTAGTCTAAATTAAATGAAAATTCATTATCCAAATTATTGTTGAATTTGAAACAGGTGTTCCCTTCCTCCTTAGGAAAATAAGAAATGAGAAAACTGCCACAGAGTTGTTACTGATTTAAAGGGTTCTTAAATTGAAGAAAAAGTTAAATCCTAGTGCTGTACTTCTAAGTTCTTTGAGGAAATCCTCTTTAATAAAGAGAATTTATAGAACATCAGAGAGAAAAGAAATTACCAAAAAAGGAATGAGTCATTTATAATATTTGGGCCTGCCCATATGGTTGGCCAAATAATAGGGGATTGCAGGGCTACCAGTTTCAAAATAAAATCTTGATTTATTAGTTGGCACCTCTCAAATAATTGTGTCTCTAGTGTCCATGGGAATTTGGAAATGCCTGATTCCATCTCTAAAAGGAAGATGGAGATTAAAAATCCAGGACAGCTGTTGGGAGCCTTCTCAGAGGGTTCTCATTCTATTGCCTAAAAAAGGAGCACAGAAAGAAAATTATTACATACGAATCTGTTGGTAGAAATTGATCTTCACAAAACTCAGCTGTTTTCGTGTAACTGTAAGAACGCCCATGAGGTTTGAATAAAAGCAGACTTTCCTCTTATACTGACCTCACTTAGAAGAGATTCAAAGGATCAGTGTATTCTCAGAAATCTCAAACTGACCGCTTACAATAACACAGTTTGATGTATAATTCCCTAAAGAAAAAGATCACTAGCATGTAACTTTATTTTCTTGCAGCATCCCACTTCTGGAAGCATAATGCTCCATGATATTCCCAACGCTTTCATGATAGGGTGAGAAAGAGACAGTCTGAGAAGCATTGCATGGAAGTGGAACATACTTAACACCCAAATCTGATTTCAGTAAATAATCCTGGACCCAGGAAATCAAGTTTTCAAAATCAAGTTCTGTAGGTTGCCCTTCACACAAGTTGAGTGTGCCTGTCCTTAGCCCACCCTATGTTTCCCAACAAAAGGTAATCACGTTTTAACTGTCTGGCAGGGCAAGTAAAATTTAAATGGAATTAATGGAGTATTGGCAGTGTGGTAAAATTTTACATTGGAATGTGATGAAGTTGAGGCAAGCATTCTGCCTTTAAACTAGCTACATACTGCAATAGTTTCCATGGGTGTAGATTGTGGAAACCAACAAATTAAGGAAGGGTGAGTGCCTCATTTTGAATCTGCCATAACTGACACCTTTAGATGGAGTAGAAAATAGATCCATCATATCCAAACTTACCACTGAGAGTGTGGTCATTTTAACATGAGATACGTGCTAAGTGCACTGTTGAACAGTGAATATTTAACAAATGTCACAGAAGAGTGGCATTAGGAGGCAAAGAGTTGTTAAGACAGAGGATAAAGTTCAAAGTCCATAGAATGTCTCCAGGACTAACTCCTACTTTAATCTCCAGCTTCATGCACCACTAACCTCCCACATTCAAACTCAGGATTCCAGCTGTTACCAGACACTATCTGTTCTGAATGTCCCCTCTTCCTCCTCTTCCTGCATTGCCTTATTTTTTTTTCATTTTTTTTTAATTTTTATTTTTTATAAACATATATTTTTATCCCCAGGGGTACAGGTCTGTGAATCAACAGGTTTAAACACTTCACAGCACTCACCAAAGCACATACCCTCCCCAATGTCCATAATCCCACCCCTTCTCCCAAACCCCCTCCCCCCAGCAACCCTCAGTTTGTTTTGTGAGATTAAGAGTCACTTATGGTTTGTCTCCCTCCCAATCCTATCTTGTTTCATTGATTCTTCTCGTACCCACTTAAGCCCCCATGTTGCATCACCACTTCCTCATATCAGGGAGATCATATGATAGTTGTCTTTCTCTGCTTGACTTATTTCGCTAAGCATGATACGCTCTAGTTCCATCCATGTTGTCGCAAATGGCAAGATTTCATTTCTTTTGATGGCTGCATAGTATTCCATTGTGTATATATACCACATCTTCTTTTCATTTTCAGTAACCTAGAGTCACCCCTGATGTACTCCTGTTTCTCCCCCCACTGAGTTAGGTGGCTCTTCTCTATATTACAGCTACTCTGTACTCTGTATTCCTCATTATAATGTTTATCCCACAATTAATAATTTTCATATTACATAACTATTTCCCCCATGAGACCCTCTCCTTCTAAGGAACAGTAACATTAACTTTCTAGTTCACCATTGCATCAAAGGCTTTTGTTGGTCCTGTGTATGGCACTTGGTAAGAACCCCAAATAATTACTGATGGAATAAAGGATTATATTTGAAGGATATATAAGTTGATCAAGTGCTTTAATTTTTTTTTTTATTTATTTGACAGAGAGAGATCACAAGTAGATGGAGAGGCAGGCAGAGAGAGAGAGAGAGAGAGAAGCAGGCTCCCTGCTGAGTAGAGAGTCCGATGCGGGACTCCATCCCAGGACCCTGAGATCATGACCTGAGCCGAAGGCAGCAGCTTAACCCACTGAGCCACCCAGGGGCGCTGATCAAGTGCTTTAAATTAAGATATTCATAGGTAAATATTGCCTTATCCACCTTATCGATGGTCACTTGAGTTTTGGCCTGGTTCTTAGACCCAGAGGTGGAGGATTACAACAGTATCCCATTCAAAATGTCTTTTATAAAAGCGATTAAATCAAGTTTGATATTGTAATGATGTACAGTCAGTTAAATCTGTTGACTCATTTTATGAATCTGTGTCATTCAGTAATTTCTCTGTATCTGTATGAAGTTTAGAAGCCATAGTTTTAGATAAAGCTTTCGCTTTATTTTGATTTGAGGAAATATGACCTTCTGGAAATACATAATTTTCCAAAGTACAAATATGGAAATGCTTTTTTCCAATTTTCTGGAAGGAATAATGATTTTTTTTTAGAGCATGTTTTTTTTTAAGTAGATGATAATGAATGTAAATCATTCGACAAAACAATATGAGCTTATTTTCACATTTGTTTGGGATTAAACTGCATCCATAAACTGCTTCCACATGTATGTTAATTAACTCTGCAACGAACCAGCCCTACTTTGAGGATTATAGACAAAAGCTTTATGAAATCCTACCTTTTCAGTTCAACATTTATCATATTTCTGGTCATTAGGGCTCAGTTATGAGTATTGTGGGGTTTCTTTTGGCCCAGGACATTGGTAATAGGACATGAAATCTTTCCCTTGGAGATAAAAAGATGGAACACAAACCAGCTTGATGTAGATCCACAGTTAATATTATTTGATAGCTGCCAGTAGTGAATATAAAATTTATGGTTTCCTAGCAAATAAATATTAATTTTTTTTAAAAAAGTTACTTTTGCATCAGCATTAAAGAGTGTCATTGCTAGGAGTTGCAGAAGGCCAGAGTTTGAGTAGGCATTTAACAATATATGCACCTCTAGGACTAGGAGTAATTTTAGAAAGGTTACTTTGATGACTTCAGGAGGTTATAATATGCCTAAGCCCTACTTGGACAGGCTTATTTATATTGATGCTTACTTGTAATTGCGGAAGAGTAAAATGAAAAGGAACAACTGCTTTTTGTGTGTATGTGTGTATGTGTATGTGTTGTGTTTGTGTGTGTGAGAGAGAAATTCATCTTTTAAATACGGGCACTGTTTATAACTGCAAATTGGTAGAGAAATAGATCTATTATTTATCCTAAGACTGTTTGCTCACTGTGTTACTGTTGTGTTTCATTTTGCTTTGGACTAAATATGTTAATAAAAATTTTAAGAATTTTAAGAATACTTAGTTCTACTTGGTTTGAAATACAGGTCAAATCCTTCAAGATAGCAGTATAACTCAGTTTCCATCATATTTCTGTAATTGTTCTAATGATTCAGGTAATAATTATGAGCAAATAATGCCAGTGATAAAACTTACCAATAGCTTTTAAGTTTCTCAGATTACAACAGTATCCCAGAATTCCCATTGGTGTTCTGTACTTTCATTTATACATTCATTCAACAAGAGGTCATACCAGATACCATGCTAGCTGCTAGTTATATACAGACATGAATAAATGAAGGCAGTATGTTACTTTACTTCACAGAGCTTTCAGCATAGTATGGGTGTGTGTTTATAATTAAAAATTATGAAAACTTTTGTGGAAGATATTAAAAGGATCTTTGAGATTAAGAGTAATTTACCTAATTTAGTTTGAGGACTAGGCAAGGCCTCTAGCATTTGCACTCTTGAATTTGATTGCCTCACTATGCTATTAATAACATTTACTTGGCTTCACAGATACTTAATAATAAGGAAGAATGTTTTGTCCTCAAATGTGCACACTCATAATGGCTTTGGCGTATTTCTTTCTGTAGTGTATTGGCTACTGGCCAATATAAATGATTCAGAAAATACTAGGGCAGTTGAAAATGAAAGGGAGAAGTTGTGTAAAGTAACTAGCTCTTTGTGTTGCCCTCTCCCCTACATACACATTGATTAGCTTCCACATATTTATTAGAGATATGGAGATGTTATTATATAATCTTGAAGTTAACCTACATAGGAATAACTCAAAAACCAAATCTAATCTCCAACTGCAAGCTTCAGGCTTTTTATTTGTTTTACTAATTGATGTAAATGGAATTACTGGGTTAATATTGGCACAGTGAATATTTTTGTCCTAATACACAATTCTATCATTATTTTATCTTTGTCTATAGAAATACTATTTGTGCATGGAAATACTACATTGTGTCAATGACATGTTTTGATGGTAAAAAATAAATAGAGGGATTGAACATTTATAGATTGTAGTAACCTAAGGAAAAATGAATCTTTCTTATTTTATCTCAAACACTTTTACATTTGAAGCATATTTTCCTTTTTGGTGTGAAAAAAATCTACCAAGTTATTGCCCATCTCTATGTTGTTTCAGAGTGTGAAATGAATAAATATCAATCATACTGTTTTGTTTAATGAATACTTTGGATTGAGATAAGGGGTGGAGTGTTGAGACAAATTTCAGTCCCTGTGAGTTTCTCCACTTTATAAAATTATATACACCTGTAGAACTAATACAATGAAGGGAAAGAAAAAAAAAACAAAACAAAACGGGGTCATAATTGCTATCATCCACCCCAGAAAGAAAAGACATTTATCTTATCAGACCATAAGGATCCACTGAAATAGGTCTGAAAGGGTCTGAAGCTGCTGACAAAACCACAACACTGGGCCCAATTAACAATACCCATTTTTAATTAACAGTTGCTGACTCTTTGCCATTGAAATATTCACGCTCTAGGTGTGAAATGGCAACCCCCATTTGTCATATCTGTCAAAATTAATTTTGAAATCCCATGGTCTTCCTTCCACAGGATAAAAGTGAATAACTAGAGCATACTTCCTACCTGCCAGAAGTTCAGTTCCGGGACAAAGACTAGGAAAACAGAACCTAGAAAACTGCTGAGGTCAGCTCTAATAGTACAACTCTTATAAATTATTTTCATAACATTCCTGGTGCTGCAGACTATGCCAATATATGCAGATATTCCATACTTTGGGAGAGGGTATGAAGGGCATTTTGACAGTTTTTAACCTTAATTCTTTTTAAAATTTTTTCATTCAAAAAATGTATTAAGCACCTCATATGTCTTAAACTCTAACCCAGGCATATCTTTTAATCCTGAGCTCACATACTTGAACAGGACAGTGTGCTCTGGGGGACATCACAATGTAATAAAGAAGGAAAAACTGCTAAGTTTCTGTATATGTATATATTATGATTGAGAGTATGATCTCTTTAGAAGGATATGAAAGTATACAAACATCATTGATAGCATGGCTGAGAAGGAAGTTTAAAAGAGGTTAAAGAGCATACAAGCTATTGATTCCAGGGTAAGACTTGCTGCGAATGGGGTCTTTTGTACATGAAAAGTCTAGTTGGATTCAGCAATAATAATAGAATCATTTTGTGTATGTATTTAACATTTAATATAATTTTTTGAAAACAAATAACATATACTCTACTTTTCTGATTGGATCCTTCCAGTGATCTTACGAAGTAGATAGTATTGCCTTTGTTATAAAAATGGAAAAAAAAAATTCAGATACCTAGTTGACCATGCTAAAGTTAAGGAGTTGGTAAGCAGCAGAGCCAGAGCTAGAATGATCAATTGACACATTAATTCATGAATTCACTTATTGAGTATGTATGTTCTGAGGTAATGGGGATTGAAAATAGATAAATAAAGCCAATGCCTGATCTCAAAGCATTTACTTCTGGCAGAGGTAGAAGTTGTGTTATGAGAAATAATGATAAAGAGGTAAAAATACAGTATGCGTATCGTACCTTGTGCCAGGGGAGCACAGATAAAAGAATGAGTGCTGAATTCTTCTTGCGGGGATAGAACATTACAACAGAAAATGACATTTTCTGACCCATTTCATGATTTCCCCCGAAGTGTCAGCTGCCTTTGTCCAGCCTATGTAAAACACAGGTATCATTAGAGGTGGGGGGAAAGAAAAAGGGATCTAAAAATTTTGCATTGTTCCAGTGCTCGAGAAGCTTATATTCTAATTAAAGAACAAAATGTCACCTTTGAAGTAGAAGAAAAGCTGTGGAGTTGTCAGGGCTGTAATCATTGACTAGCTCTCTAGCTAAACAAAAGTGAGAATGGACAGTGGAGCATGGAGAAACCATGTCATTCCCAGTCACTGGGGAATTCACTATGACTAAAGGGAGAATTAAGCTGAGTGGGTCAAGGATAAAAGCAAATCGAAGGAGATTCAACACAAAAGAAGTCACCTGGAAATTTGTTTAAAACACTGCACTATGTTTCAGGTGGGAAGAGATGGGCAAGATAAAATCCGTGCAAGATTTAATTGATATTAGAGCTATGTTTTTCCAAATTCTGACACAAAAGCACAGATAAAGAGAAATACTACCCAGAAATTTGAGGCTTGATGAAGAAGACATATATTAATAATTAATTTAATGATAACTCTTTCCCTTCATTTTATATGTTAAAATGCTAGTAAATACAGGTAGGCAAAAGAAAAAAATCACATTCATACTTTTCCCACTCTTAACTGGAAACACACACATTTAGTTGATTATATTATATATTATTTAACACAAGTATTTCCATACATTGGCCCAGACTTTATTTTTAATGGTTACCTATCATTTATTATATCTATGTACTGTGTATTGTATAATCAGTCAGTTCTTTTAGGGCTAAAGAGCATACAAGCTGTCAACACCAGGGTAAGACTTGCTGCAGCGGAAGGACGTACATTGGAAACTATTATTGTAATGATGAGTATTCTTGTAGCTAAATCTTTCATACTTTCATGATTGTTTCTTTATGATAGATTTCTGGAAATATAACTAAGATCAATAAGTAATAAATATGTGAACATTTTTGGTAGGTATGATCAATTTTCTTTTAAAATGTACTAATTTACATCCATTTTCGTATTGGGAGATCTTATTTTCTCCAAATGTTGAGGCTCATCAAATGTCTTTTCTAGATTTAAAAGAAAACTGATTGATGTAACTTGTATCTATTAGTCATTGGTGTTTTGGAATGTTTTTCTTTTGTATTTCCACTCATTAATTTTTGGTGTTCCTCCCTTTTGAGGTACTTATTGGTGACATTTTCTTGATTTGTGAAAAATAATTACATATTAATCTTGTTGATTCTTTTCCCTCAGATCCACCAAAGTTATGATGGGGCTTTTTACTTTGTATTTTTGTATAGTGGAATCCAGTCTTTTCCTTTGTACTTTCTGTTTAAGTGGTGCCATATATAAAATTTTCTTCATTCTAGATTACATCATTAACATCTATATTTATTCTTGCATTTTTTATTTAGATATTTAATTCATTTAGAACTTTGGTGTGTGGTATTGACATAGGAATTCACTTTTTTTTTTTACCTAATGGTTAACGATTTTCCAAATGCTACTGGGTTCCTTCTTTTTTTTCTTAAAGATTTTATTTACTTATTTGACAGAGAGAGAAAGCACAAGTGGGGGTGTTGGAGAAGAAGAAGCAGGCTCCCAGCTGAAGGGAGCCTGATGGAGAACTCCATCTCAGGATGCTGGGATCATAACCTGAGCTGGAGGCAGACGCTTAACCTACTGAGTCATCCAGGGGCCCTACTGAGTTCTTTCCCCACAATTTGGCATGTCATATTTATTATATTTTCAGTTATTGAATATATGTTATCTTTCCCTTATCCTTATTGGTCTGTTTCTGCTTTGTTTTTTTTTAATTTATTAGTCTTTAAAGTTATTTTTACATATGCAGTGTTACTTATCAAATATTATGTAACTCTTCTCTTACATATATCCTCCAAAAAATCCTTTGAACAATTTTGTCAGGTCTGAAAAAAGAGCTACTAATTTTTTATGACTGCATTAAATTCATAAATTAATGTGGGAAGACTTGAGATCTTCATACTATCCCTTTTATCTAAGCACATAATTTCTCTTGCCATTCATTCAGAGTTTTTGTTGTTGTTTTGTTTTTTTTCTGAATTTCTTAGGAAATTAACAACTATTGGTCCTAGAAGAACTTAAATTACAGAAACCTTAGAATGCTACTAGGCAGAACTGCAAAAACTGTTACACTACCACTGAATGACTTACACAAAGGCTAATTCAATCTTGGAAATGTTTACATCTTTTGCATAGAAGAATAAGAAATGACTGGTAGAATATTGCCAAGTTAAACACTATCTAGAGACATGTGTGGCAATCAAATGATTTTTATGTCTTGTAATTTTTATCAATCATCTTTTTTTCCCCTAAATACAATTTGATGAAAAATATGCTGTGATTTTTTAAAATAAAACATAAAACCAATTAGGGGTGCCTGTGTGGCTCAGTCAGCTAAGTTGTCTGCCTTCAGCTTAGGTCATGATCCCAGAGTCCTGGGATTCAGCTCCAAATAAGTGAATAGATAAAATCTTTTAAAAAATGATTTAAAATGTAAAACCAGTTAGAAAAGCAAAAATCATATGGTTTCACTTACGGGTGGAGTATAAGGAATAACACGGAGGACATGGGGAGATAGAGCAGAGAAGTGAGTTGGGAAAAATTGGAGGGGGATACAAGCCACGAGAGACTGTGGACTCTGAGAAACAAACTGAGGGTTTTGGAGGGGAGGGGATGAGAGGTTGGGTGAGCCTGGTGTGGTGGGTATTATGGAGGGCACGTATTGCATGGAGCACTGGGTGTGGTGCATAAACAATGAATGCTGGAAGACTGAAAAGAAACAATATGGGGGAAAAATCCTGTTTACCATCTGAGCTTAGTTCTGGTGCCAAAGAATGAAGCCAAATTAGGTATTTATTACATGGTATAAAATATCAGGTTGCAAATATTTGGGGACCTGTTGTGAAAAATAGGCTAGGAATGTAATTGCATGGAGAAATGTTTCCAGATACATCCCAAAGAACCTTGAACATGTTCTAAGTGCTGGTGTTGGAAAACTTTTCTTATTGGTCCATGCTATACAGAGAAAACTCATGGAAGTTAATAGAATTTTATAATTTTTTTCTGTAAAAGTTTCTAGCAACAATAGTTTGTGCATTTTTGATAGTAGCGTATGAAGACATGACTATAGATTTTTGAGTTCTGTCTCTTTAATAGAGATGGATTTTTGTGAGCCATATCAAATTCAAATTTTATGGTATATGGCTAAACACATGCATTAGCAATGCAAAAGAAGTTAAAAAGTTATATCCAAGACATGTAAAGGAACAATAAAGTGTAACACATACAAAAATAAAGTAAGTAAGTAGTAACTGTCTTTGAGAGGCCCCAGATACTGGACTTAGCAAACTTCAAGACAAATATTTTAAGTAGGTTAAAAAAAAAAAACTGAAGGAAATTATGTTTAAATAATTAAAGATAGGTTGACAGTGTCTCCTGAAATAGAGATTTTTCGTAAAAGACAGAAATTATTTTTTAGAAATGTAAGTTTGGATTTGAAACATAGAATAATTGAATTGACAAAAATCACGAAAGGGATTCAAAAGTATTGAGCTGGCAGGAGAAAGAATCAGTGAACTTAAAGACAGATCTTTACACATTATGGAATATGAAGACAGGAAAAAAGGAATGAAGTTAAAAGAGTAGTCTCAAATGTGGAACATTATTAAGCGTATCCTCGTAAATAATGAGAGTACCAGAAAAGAAGAGAAAAAAGGAGCAATCAATAATTGAAGAAATAATGGCTAAAACTTGACAAGTTGGTTGAGAAATATTATTCTAAACATCCATGAATCCAAATAGTATAAATAAAAAGAGAACAACACACAGACATATGATAGTCCAAATGTTGATGGACAAGGATAGGGAATCCCAATAAGCTTAAAGTTAATTTATCATTGGAAGTAATAGAGGCAAAAAAGCAGTGAAAGGATGTATTCAAAGTGCTGAAGAGAAAATAAAAATCTAAAGAATTAGAGATGCAGAAAATTACTTTTCAAAAATGCGGGTAAAATTAAGACATTTCCAGATGAGTAAGACCTTACAGAATTTGTTGTTAGCAGACGCACCCTATAAGAAACACTAAAATAACGTCTTCAGCCTAAATGCAAATAACATCAGAAAGTAATTCAAAATCACATAAAAAAACAAGCACCACTTAGTGTAATTATGTAGGCAATTATGAAATCATATGAAATCAATTATGAAATCATAATTGCCTATTTTTTCTTTTTTCTCTATTAATTGATTTAAAAATCAGTTGCATAAAATTATACATGAGAGTGTGTGTGTGTGTGTGTGTGTATACACACATCATTATGAAG
Source organism: Mustela putorius furo (assembly GCF_011764305.1). NCBI lineage: Eukaryota > Metazoa > Chordata > Mammalia > Carnivora > Mustelidae > Mustela > Mustela putorius. The sequence goes on from NW_025422471.1 coordinate 13,870,480, forward strand.
CTTTATATATGTATAACTTTATTGTTGAGCCATAGTGCATAGGAATACATTTAACAATAACAGAACTATGAAATGGGTGAAAACAAATCTGTAGTGGAGTAAAGAAATGACACTATATGGTAATTTGAGTTCACAGGAACCAATGAAGAGAAACAGAAATGGATAATTTGCGTGTGATTATTTCCTTTCAGCCTGACAAACTTTTCTTTAGTATTGTTCTTTATTATACCTTATAGTGTGCTTTACAGGCAATATATTCTCTCAGCTTTTGTTTGAATATTTCTCCTTTCTGTCTTTTTTAAAATTAGACTTTTGCTAGGTATAGAAATCTCTTTTGACAGCCGTTTCTTTTCCTATCACTTCAAAGATGGCATTCCATGAACATGTGGCTTGCATTTTTTTCTAATGAGATATCACCTTTTTTTTTTTATTCTCCTCTGTGTAAAGTGACTTCTTGGTCTGTTTATAAGAATTGTTTTTAAATTTAGTCTTTGGTAATTTGATTATGATGAAATATAGTTTTATTTGTACTTATATGAGTTCATTGAGCATCTTAAATAACTGCTTTTTCATATTTTTAAATGAATTTCTTTATTTTAGTTCCAGTATTGTTAACATGAAGTGTTATATTAGTTTCAGGTGTACAACATAGTGATTTGATAATTTTATACAATACTCAGTGCTCATAATGATAAGTGTACTCTTAATCCCCATCACCTAATTCACCCATTCCCCCATCCCACCTCCGCTCTACTAACCATCAGTTTGTTCTTTAAATTTAAGAGTTGGTTTTTTGGGTTGTTTCTCTCTTTCTCTTTTGTTTTCCTTGCTTGTTTGTTTTGTTTCTTAAATACACATATGAGTGAGATCATATGATATTTGTCTTTCTCTGAGTTATTTTACCATTGTATTCTGAATGTCATTGGAAATGGCAAGATTTCATTCTATCATATGGCTGAATAAGTGTTCTGTATACCAATTCTTCTTGTCCATTTATGTATTGATGGACATGGGCTGCTTCCATAATTTGGCTCTTGTAAATGATGCCACAATAAATATTGGGGTGCATGTATCCCTTCAAAATAAATACTGGTAATATGACTACTGAATCTTAGGGTACTTCTATTTTTAACTTTTTTGGGAACTTTCATACTATTGTCCACAGTGGCTTGATCAGTTTGCATTCCCATCAACAGTGCATGAGGATTCCTTTTTTCCCAAATCCTTGCCAACACTTGTTATTTTTAATTTTTTTTTATTTTAGCCATTCTGACAGGTGTGCAGTGATCTCAATGAAGTTTTTTTTAATGTTTATTTAATTTTTAGTAGTTAACATGCAATATAATATTAACTTAATTTATTTTCATTTTCATTTCTCCCTATATGTTATTTGATTTCCTCTTTCATTTCTTTTTTTTTTCTTAAAGATTTTATTTATTTATTTGACAGACAGAGATCACAAGTAGGCAGAGAGGCAGGCAGAGAGAGAGGAGGAAGCAGGCTCCCTGCTGAGCAGAGAACCCGATGCGGGGCTATGCGAGGCTCGATCCCAAGACCCTGGCATCATGACCTGAGCCGAAGGCAGAGGCTTTAACCCACTGAGCCACCCAGGTGCATCTCCTCTTTCATTTCTTAATTGACCCATGCATTACTTAGTAGCATGTTATTTAATCCCCATATATTTGTGGTCTTTCCAGATTTTTTTCTTGTGGTTGATTTCTTGTTTATTCTGTGTTTCATACTGTTCATACTGTGTTGTGGTTGATTTCTTGTTTTATACTGTTGTGAGAAAAGTGCATGGGATGACATCAGTCTTTTTTAATTTGTTGAAGCTTGTTTTATGGCCTAATAGGTGATCTATCCTGGAGAATTTTACATGTGCATGGAAAAAAATGTGTATTGTGCTGTATTAGAATGGAATATTGTGAGTGTATCTGTTCAATGCATCTGGTCCAGTGTATCATTCAAAGCCCCTGTTTCTACATTGATTTTTTGTTTGGATGATCTGTCCATTGATGTGAATGGAGTGGCAAAGTACTCTGTTATTATTGTATTGTTATTGATTTGTTTCTTTATGGTTGTCATTAACTGTTTTATGTATTTGGGTGCTCCCACGTTGGGTGCATAAATATTTACAATTTTTAAATATTCTTGTTGGATTTTCCTTAGTATTATTATATAGTGTCTCTTGCTATAGTCTTTATTTTAAAGTTTATTTTGTTTAAAATAAGTATTGCTAGTCTGGTTTTATTTTAGCATTCATTTGCATTATAAATGTTTCTTCATCCCCTTTGAATCTGCAGGTGTCTCTAGGTGTGAAATGAGTCTCTTGTAAGCAACTTATACATGGCTATTGTTTTTTTTATTCACTCTGTTACCCTATATCTTATGATTGAAGCATTGAGTCCATTTTCATTCAAAGTAATTTTTTTTTTCTTTTCAAGGTTTTATTTATTTATTTGACAGACAGGGATCACAATTAGGCAGAGAGGCAGGCAGATAGAGAGGAGGAAGCAGGCTCCTCACTGAGCAGAGAGCCCGATGCAGGGCTCAATCCCAGGATCCTGGAATCATGACCTAAGCTGAAGGCAGAGGCTTTAACCCACTGAGCCACCCTGGCCTCCCTCAAAGTAATTATTGATAGATATGTACTTATTGCCATTTTGCTACTTCTTTTGTGGTTGTTTTTATAGTTTTTCTTTGAAGCTTCTGCTGCACTCTTTCATGGTTTGCTGTCTTTCTTTCTTTCTTTTTTTTTTTTTTAGATTTTATTTATTTATTTGACAAAGAGAGACCACAGGTAGGCAGAGAGGCAGGCAGAGAGAGAGGGGGAAGCAGGCTCTCTGCCAAGAGCCTGACATGGGGCTCGATCCCAGGACCCCAGGACCATGACCTGAGCCGAAGGCAGTGGCTTAATCCACTGAGCCACCCAGGCACCCCCTGCTGTCTTTCTTTAGTGATGTACTTGGATTCCTTTCTCTTTATTGCTTGCATATCTGTTACTGGTTTTTGATTTGTGGTTACCAGTAAGTTTGTATATAACATTTCCTGCATCTAGCAGTCTCTATTAAATTGCTAAGTTTGCTTAGTTTGCTAAGTTTGAATCCATTTTTTTTTCCTCCTCTTCTCCCACATTTTAAGTATACAATGTATTTTACATACTTTTATTTTGTGGATCCTTTGACTAATTTTTATATGTACACTTATTTTTACTGCTCTTGTAATTCTTGCTTTTCATACTCTCATTTAGGGTCTTTCCTTTCCACTCAATTTGTCCCCTTGTTATTGCTTGTAGGGCTGGTTTAATGGTCATGAATTCCTTTAGATTTTGTTTGAGAAACTAATTATCTCTCTTTCTATTCTGACTGATATCCTGGCTGAATAAAGTATTCTTGGCTACATATTTTTTTCAGCACTGAGAATATATCATGACCCTCCCTTCTGGCCTGCACAGTTTCTGCTGAAAAATTAGCTGATAGCCTTATGGGGTTTCCTTTGTATGTAACTGTCATCTTTTCTCTAGCTGCTTTAAATTTTTTTCTCTATCACTACTTTTTGCCATGTTAATTATTATGCATTTTGATATAGACCTCCTTGGAGTGATTTTGTTGGGGGAATTTCTGTGCCACCTAGATCTGGATTTCTGTTCCTTCCCCAGGTTAGACAAATTTTTAGCTATTATTTTGTCAAATGAATTTTCTGCCCCCCTTTCTCTTTTCTTCTACTTCTGGGATCCCTTTAATGTTAATATTATTACATTTGATGGAGTCACTGAAGTCTCTAAATCTTTTCTCATTTTGTATAATATTTTTTTCTCTCCTGTGCACAGCTTATTGCTTTCCATTACTCTGTCTTCCAGATCATTAATTCATTCCTCTGCTTCTGCTGGCTTGCTATTCTTTCATCAAGAGTATATTTAATTTTATTTATTGTGTTCATTTTGATTGATTCTTTTTCATCTCTTTATTAAGGGTATCACTGATGTCCTCCACTCTTTCTTAAGTCCAGTGAGTACCTTTAAGATCATTACTTTAAATTCTTTATGAGGTATATTATTTATATCTGCTTTGTTTAGGTCTCTTGCTGTGGTTTTATTCTTTTCTTTCATTTGGGACATAGTCCTCAGTCTCTTCATTTTTGTATACCTCTCTGTGTTTCTGTGCATTAAGAAAGTCAGCTATGTCTTCTACTCTTGAAGATAGTGTCTTTATGAAGAAGAGGTTCGGTAATGCCCTGTAGTACAATGTTTAATGTTTCCCAGGATCTGGTACTTCAGGTCATCTTTCCTATGTGTATGTGTGTTGCCTGTGCCCTGCTGTTGTGTCCTGGCTGTTTTTTCCTTTAATCTGGTTGTCTATAGAGGCTCCCTTTACCTGTGTGGGCACTGTTCATTCCTGGTTGGGGTGGGGTGTATGCTGATCTGCTTGCAAAATGAAAGTTGCTCCTACTGCTGCCAGAACCAAGGCCCCTCAAAACATGGGGTTGGAAATGTGGTATTGGTGGGGTTTGTGCTAGTATTCTGGGGGAGGCATTCTGTAGCACCAGGACTAAGGCAAGTGTAATGGGAAGGGTGGATTCACTGAAACATGAGGAGTTCGGGCTTAGTTAGATGGTGAATGTAGACTCCCCACTGGTTCTTGCAGAGAGCAGGGAGGGGAAATTGTACCAGCCAGTTCCTTTCTTCCTGAAGAGGTCTCCCTATGATTCTTGTCTCTCTGGGCCATGCTCTGAGATGGGCAAATCATTCTCCCTCCCATCTAACCCTGACGTTTTTCAAACTGCCATCCTTTTTCTGCATGAACTAAGCCTACTGATATTTAAAATTCCAGGCTTTAAGTCCTGCTGTTTGTAAAAACTTATAAAATTTGGCTCCTCTCACTTTCAGAGGCAAATATTATGGGGATTCGTCATCTCCATGCAGGCTCCCCAGTGTGAAAGTCTGCTTCTTGCCCTTCCCACGTCATCAGCTCCCTCTCAACCAAGGCTGACCATGGTCTATGTTGTGTCACTGCCAGACTGCATCTCCCTCCTTCCTACCTTTTTTGATGTGGTCTCTTTGGTATTGTAGTTGTGAAGTTTGTTCTGCCAATCTTTGCAGGATTTTCTGGGTTATTATTATTTTTTTCTTTTTTAATAACAGCTGCTTTTTATTTTGTTTTATTTTATTGTATTGTATTGTATTGACATATAATATATTATTGGTTTCAGAGGTACAGGTCTGTGATTCATCAGTCGTATATTTCACCCAGTGCTTACCATGTCTCATGCCTTCCCCAGTATCCATCACCCAGTTATCCCATCTCCCTTATCCCCTCCTCTCATTTTCTGGGTTATTTATGCTGATGTGAGTATTATATAGTTGTTTCCATGGGATGAGGTAACCTTAGGGTCCTTCTACTCCACCATCTTCCCAACATGTTTTTTTTTTTTTCCTTTTTAAAAATTATTTGTCTTCTTCTTTTGGGTCCCTGGTTCTACAAGTGCTTTTTTTGTCCTACATGTTTTTTATGAACTATTCTTAGAATTCTTAGTTTTGTTTTGTTTTTCTCTGCTTCAATTTGGGTAATTCCTATTGCTCTACTTTAAAATTTATAGACTTTCTTTCTACTGTATATATTCAGTTTAAAATTAAGCTCCATATCCAATGAATTTTTAATTTCAGGTTTTTTAAAAACATTTTCCATTCTAGAATATCAATTTTATCTTTAGAGATGCCATTTTTCAATGGAGATGGATTTTTCCCTATTTTATCTATCTTCTAATTTCTTTAATGTATTTATGATGACAATTTTAAAGCCTGTGTAATCTGCTAACTCCAATATCTAATTTATTTGTGGGTCTGCTTCTACAGATTTATTTTTCTATTTCTTTCATTTTGCAGTCATTTTTGCATATTTTGCATATTTTACATATGCATGATTGAATATTTATTTGAACCAAAGAATTTGGTACAAAAATACTTCTCCTCTGAAAGGGCACAACCCTTTCTCTGTCAGGCAGTTACGGGGAAGAGTTGATTATTTTGATCCAAATAGGAATTTAGGTGGGTTGTATCTGGATTGCAGCTTGAGTTTCAGTTTACCTCAAATTTCAGAATTCTTAAAAATGAGATCTATCCTGAATAATGGCAGGCACCTTTTAGGAGAAATCTGGGATTGAAGCACTGCAAAATATAAAGATTTCTGCCTCCTTTATAGACCAGCCCATAGCATACAATGGTGCCATACTCCGAATCAAATTCCTCTAAGGAAGCTTTGGTTGACCAGAGGAATCAGCACTGAATATGGGGATATAGTAGATTACAATCCTTAATGCCAGCTCATGTAGCTGTTAAAAACTATGCTATATTTCTCATCAAAGTTCATGACTGACCCATTTCTTGTGTATTTATTCTCAGAAATGGCTAATGCTCACAGAGAGGGAAATGACACTGGTATTGACTCAAGAAAGTGTCTTTCCTCTCTAGAAAGGAAATTAGTTATTTCTACAATACTCTCTGAAGTCTTAAATATATTTATGCATACATGTATCTAAATATATACATATGGGTCTGTTTGTATGTGTGTATGTTTTATCTTTTTAAAATTTGTCCTGGTTGTCATGGTGGCAGTTATCACTTGTACTTCCTAAATGAACGTGGAACACCCTATTGCCCTACCAATGTTCATTTAATATCTTAAAAAATAATTGATATCCTTTTGTTATTTTTACGTATTACTAAAAGAATTTGTTTTACAATGGATGGGAGTATCCACAGTAGTACATAGGGTGTTGTGTCATAATAACAGCTACTGTTTGGTGGAGTTCTTACCATAGGGTAGGTGATTTTCTTAGTGTTCTAAGTATATTACTTAATTTAATCTCCACAGTTATCCTACAAATTAAGTACTATTGTTAATCCTATTATCACTTGGGAAAACTGCACCATAGAGAGTTAAGGTGATTTCTCAAAGCCATGTACCTTGTAAATAGTGGAGTCAGGATTAAAAAACAAGTGGTCTTCCTCAGAGCCCCAGGCCTTAAGTCACTATACTATATTGTGGTATTGAATGAACATTTAACATTTTTTAACAGGGCTATCCTTCACTTCTCTTTATATTCTAAAATTATTTATGTTATATAGTCTTCTATTTATATAATTCTGCTCCATACTTCACTTTTTCCAGTATACTCTTTGGTCTGCTAAGAGTTACTTATATTTCTCGATTACAGAACAAACATTTATATTCCCTTTAGAATTCGATTCAGCGAAATGCAACTGATTTCTGTGCATTGATTTTATATACTGACACTCTACTGTATAAGTTCTAGCAGTTTTGGAGTGGAGTCTTTTGGGTTTTCCACATATAGTATCATATCATCTGCGAAGAGTGATAATTTGACTTCTTCTTTGCCGATTTGGATGCCTTTAATTTCCGTTTGTTGTCTGATTGCTGAGGCTAGGACCTCTAGTACTATGTTGAATAGCAGTGGTGATAATGGACATCCCTGCCGTGTTCCTGACCTTAGCGGAAAAGCTTTCAGTTTTTCTCCATTGAGAATGATATTTGCGGTGGGTTTTTCATAGATGGCTTTGATGATATTGAGGTATGTGCCCTCTATCCCTACACTTTGAAGAGTTTTGATCAGGAAGGGATGCTGTACTTTGTCAAATGCTTTTTCAGCATCTATTGAGAGTATCATATGGTTCTTGTTCTTTCTTTTATTGATGTGTTGTATCACATTGACTGATTTGCGGATGTTGCATTTCTCTACACCAACAGCAAGACAGAAGAAAGAGATATTAAGGAGTCAATCCCATTTACAATTGCACTCAAAACCATAAGATACCTAGGAATAAACCTAACCAAAGACACACAGAATCTATACTCAGAAAACTATAAAGTACTCATGAAAGAAATTGAGGAAGACACAAAGAAATGGAAAAATGTTCCATGCTCCTGGATTGGAAGAATAAATATTGTGAAAATGTCTATGCTACCTAAAGCAATCTACACATTTAATGCAATTCCTATCAAAGTACCATCCATCTTTTTCAAAGAAATGGAACAAATAATGCTAAAATTTATATGGAACCAGAAAAGACCTCGAATTGCCAAAGGGATATTGAAAAAGAAAGCCAACGTTGGTGGCATCACAATTCCGGACTTCAAGCTCTATTACAAAGCTGTCATCATCAAGACAGCATGGTACTGGCACAAAAACAGACACACAGATCAATGGAACAGAATAGAGAGCCCAGAAATAGACCCTCAACTCTATGGTCAACTAATCTTCGACAAAGCAGCAAAGAATGTCCAATGGAAAAAAGACAGCCTCTTCAATAAATGGTGCTGGGAAAATTGGAAAGCCACATGCAGAAAAATGAAATTGGACCATTTCCTTACACCACACACAAAAATAGACTCAAAATGAATGAAGGACCTCAATGTGCGAAGGGAATCCATCAACATCCTTGAGGAGAACACAGGCAGCAACCTCTTCGACCTCTGCCGCAGCAACATCTTCCTAGGAACAACGCAAAAGGCAAGGGAAGCAAGGGCAAAAATGAACTATTGGGATTTCATCAAGATCAAAAGCGTTTGCACAGCAAAGGAAACAGTTAACAAAATCAAAAGACAACTGACAGAATGGGAGAAGATATTTGCAAACGACATATCAGATAAAGGACTAGTGTCCAGAATCTATAAAGAACTTAGCAAACTCAACACCCAAAGAACAAATAATCCAATCAAGAAATGGGCAGAGGACATGAACAGACATTTTTGCAAAGAAGACATCCAGATGGCCAACAGACACACGAAAAAGTGCTCCATATCACTCGGCATCAGGGAAATACAAATCAAAACCACAATGAGATATCACCTCACACCAGTCAGAATGGCTAAAATCAACAAGTCACGAAATGACAGATGCTGGCGAGGATGTGGAGAAAGGGGAACCCTCCTACACTGTTGGTGGGAATGCAAGCTGGTGCAGCCACTCTGGAAAACAGCATGGAGGTTCCTCAAAATGTTGAAAATAGAACTGCCCTATGACCCAGCAATTGCACTATTGGTTATTTACCCTAAAGATACAAACGTAGTGATCCAAAGGGGCATGTGCACCCGAATGTTTATAGCAGCAATGTCCACAATAGCCAAAGTATGGAAAGAACCTAGATGTCCATCAACAGATGAATGGATCAAGAAGATGTGGTATATATACACAATGGAATACTATGCAGCCATCAAAAGAAATGAAATCTTGCCATTTGCGACAACATGGATGGAACTAGAGCGTATCATGCTTAGCGAAATAAGTCAAGCAGAGAAAGACAACTATCATATGATCTCCCTGATATGAGGAAGTGGTGATGCAACATGGAGGCTTAAGTGGGTAGGAGAAGAACAAATGAAACAAGATGGGATTGGGAGGGAGACAAACCATAAGTGACTCTTAATCTCACAAAACAAACTGAGGGTTGGTGGGGGGAGGGGATTGGGGAGAAGGGGTGGGATTATGGACATTGGGGAGGGTATGTGCTTTGGTGAGTGCTGTGAAGTGTGTAAACCTGGTGATTCACACACCTGTACCCCTGGGGATAAAAATATATGTTTATAAAAAATAAAAAATTAATTAAAAAAAAAGAATTCGATTCAGCTACCACTTCTTTCAGAAACTTCTGTCATTGACTTACTCTCTTCATCGACTTATTTTAAACCATATGCATACATCTACCTCAGCATTTAACATATTGCATATAATGTATTTATATATGTGTATCTTACCCATAGTCCATAAGATTGTTGAGAGTAGGAATTGGGGCTTAGCCATATCTTTCTTTATATCCCTGATGATGGTCGACATGCAATAATCACTGAATTTGCCTTTACCAAATTGATTTCAATCTGTGTCTTAAACTTTTTCTTAATAGGAATTTCAAAGGTTAAAAGTCTCTGCAGTGTATTGCACTTATCTTGCTACGAAGTTAAAGCTTAATAATAAAGCTCAAAATAAATGTTGTCATACATTTTAGAAGATCTCCTTGGCTAAAGTTAAAATAGCAAGAAATGTTATTTAAAACTGTAAAATTATTCACTTTAATTTTTATCTGTTTTTAATAGTTAAAAGCAAAATTCAAGTCTCCTATTTCAAATTAAACTACTATTCACTCTTAACTAATAATACCTTTATGTGCCTGACACTTCAGGTGGAATGATTAAATTATGTACCTGTAGAAAGATCTCAGAAAGCAATGACAGGTATTACAAACCTACTATGTTCCTGGGTACTTAAAAAAGTACTGTATTTAAAATTTAAGACATTGATTTCAAGTCATTGTTTCTCTCGCATATGACATTCTTCTTTTCAATTCACACAGAAGGTGTAAATTTTCATTTCCTTTGCTTTGCTTTTCATTGAATTTATACCATAGAACGTTGTATCGTTCAGCTTTACTCGTTACTTTAAGCAACAAAGTAGAAGTATAGAACCATTCCTTTTGCTCAAATGGAGAACAGTCTGAAAGGACGTTTTCTTTAAAAAGTACAGTCAACATTGGGCTGCTCATAGAGAGATTAATGCAGAGCACAAAATCCTTAAAGCTACTCTTTCCATTCTTTGCATATAGGCTATGTCTTGCTGCATTGAATGGGTGAAATATATTTTCCTCCACTGTTATTTAAAGCTGAAGTCCTCAAACAGAAATTTAGGGTAAGCAACCCCAAATAACTTCTTGAGCTCTTGTAAAGTTGTTTATGCTTGCAGGCCTTTTGAATTCTTTTTATGTCCTACTATGGAATGTATTTAGCACCCGACTCTAAGAACTGCTGAGAGTGCTAGTCCTAAGAAGGAAGAAACAGAAGGCTTAGTTTTGACCCCGTGGGGTCTATAATTTGTGGTTCAGGGAATGACTCTTATTTCATTCTTTTAAATTACTTTCGAGTCTCTTTTTTTCTTTAATGCTAGGGGTTTTTTTTGGGGGACGGGGGGTGGGAGGCGTTAAGATGTCTAAGAAGGAAGGACATAGCCAGAAGGCATGTGAGTGTTATCTTTCTGAAACGGCTAGATGTGCATTTTTTTTTTTTTAATGGGACAGAAAACAGACATGGAACCATGATTTGACAAGAGTTTCCTTGAATGAAAGTGTCCAGGATAGGAGGAAGCATTTTTCAAACATCTTAGACAGTACTGTCACTACTTTTCACAAGAGAGATTATAGTATTTTAGATTAAGACAATTTATTTCATCTCCTAAAATGAATTGTTACCTCAATGAGACTCCGTCTTGTGATTGGGATTTTAACATAACAGGAAGAGATTTGTCTGATGATGCGTTTCCCATGTTTGTCAATGTCCTCTCCTCCTCATTCCATGAGCAGCAGGAACACCCATTCTAATGGTTTTCCTTTGAGTTTGAATCTGAAAATTGTCCTCCCTCCCAAATCATGTCTAAATTCAGTGATCATAATTTCTTTCCTTACCTGGAGACTTTACAGATAGAATATGGGCCAATGTAATTATGTCTTCTCTTTTGCAACCCGTCATAACTATCTGTACACCATGTTAAGTTTTCATCTTCACTAAGCGCATAACTTTTTAAAAAAGAGATAGTAACCAATATCTTCTTGCCTCCAACTTAAACCTCTTTATACGTGTCTGAAAATTATAAAGGAAAAAGAGAATAGAATGGTATAGATACATGTATGAGACTGTATTTGTATGCATGCATCCCTATATATATTTATACACTTATTCATTCATTTGGTAAAAAAATCACTACTCATTACTTAGTGATGAATCTGGCTTAAAATACCACTTTAAAGCTGTGTGAACATTGGGAGGCTTGCTAACTTCCATGAGATTTTTTTATATAAAAAATGGGGCACTCATACCTATTGGGTTATAATAAGGAGCAACTGATATAATATATAAAATATCTATAAAATATAAATTTTAGATTTATATTTAGAAAAATAAAAATTTAGATTAAAATAAAATTAAAATTTTTAAATTAAAATAAAAATAAAATTTAGATTATAGGTTCCCCCAAAGTGGTAGCTATTATTACATTTACCCTGCTGTTCCTACTACTCTCTAGTCACTGGACTCAGTGCTCAGAGGCACAGAAGCAAAGAAAAAATAACCTCTTTTCTCAAAAGCCTCAAAGTCTGCTGAGGAAGACTTAGAAGAGTGTCAAAAACCAAAATACAGTATACTAAGAGCTATTAAAAATATTAAACAGGTGTGCACCTTCAAATGAAGCTCAGCAGCCAACAAGAACCTGGTGGGCAGTGGTTGGCAAAAGAATTTCTATCTTTACTGACTTAATTGAAACTAGTTACTAGCCAGGGATTTTGTCTTGGCTATTAATTATTTTAAATTTGTTACAATTGTTTATTGCTCAATTTACTTTTTTTTTTTGCTTCTATTTAAAGTTCATATATATTTTTAAAGCTTAGCATAGGGAATTGTTCTGCCTTTGTACTTGAATATCAAAAAAGTAGAGGACACAACTGAACTCAGAAAGGTTGTCTTGTCCTGAAATTAGAAGGAAGGCTTATATCAGCAGAGGATCTCTGAGGATACAGTAACATGTGTTGGGACACACACGATGGTATGGAATTTATTTATTAGAGTGAATATCAATATGCCTTATCCATTTGAATTTCAGATGTTTAGAGATCATCACTATTGTCATTCCTCTGATATTGAGGTTATTTCCCCAGTTTCAAAGCTTTAGCATAATGGTTTAATATTAGAGAAGTTGGTTTAAGACACAGTGGAACAACTGGCAGAGAACTCAGCCTTCTAAAGTATAGGAGGGAGGGTGGTCTGGACCACTGTAAGCTATGGTAACCCTAAGGGTTTTGAGGAGCCTGGGCCAGCAGCTAGAATTAGGAAAAGGATGCAGAACACATGCTCACTTTCTCCATTTCTCTGATGGGCCTGACAAAGCTTACATTGTACGTGTTTCTCAGGATAGCACCAGTTTGTGCTTTTTGAGAGAAAATTTTAAGTTAGGATAGTATGAACCTTTAGCTGATAGAGGGGGAATCTGATACTGTTCTTTTTGTATTATTAAATACAAGTGAGAGTAACTAGGCATGGAGAGGAAATGAAATACTTAGAAATAGGCATAAAATAAGAAATCCCAGGAAAATACAAAGAATGCAAGCAAAGAGAAAAACATAGGAATGCTTAGGAGTCAACAACTGAGTTAGAAGAAAACAAAATTAAATATATGAAACAGAAAAATTGACCTCAATATAATCTTTTTAAAAGACAAAGTCTTAGCTGAAATAGTTTTGTTATAGCTCCCTTTTTTGGTTCTTTCTCTCTTAGTTTCTAGTTAGGAAAACCCCCCTTCTTACTTGCTTGCTATTTTTCATAGCTAGGGAAACAGGGAGACAAAAAAGTTGCCCAAGGTGAAGCATCCATAAAGGCTGAGCCAGGACTTTGACCCAGATGTACCCGAGTCTGTCACACCACCTGTCCCCTTCTGAGATGTTGTTGTTGATTTTACAAAAAGGAGGCAAATTAAGTATATGATTTAAAATGCTTCTTATCTCAGATCTTCATACTACAACCTCCTCTGTATGCTGTCTTGCACTATGCTACATATTCATCTCCCTTTGCTGGTTTCCTCTGATGCTGGAGTTCACTTAAGGTTCAATTTTAGGAAGTTGGATTTTTAATAAGATTCCTTTAAATGGTTTCCATATTTAGCCAATCTTGCAGTTCTCAACAGTACATGGAAGAGCAAATAGGGAGCTTAAGAAAAAAAAAATTAGTTTCTTTAACTACGAGATGAAACCAAAATTTCGGCTTTCTGACTTCTAAGATTTGGAAGCAGTGTTGGCAATCTAAATTTATCAATAGTCGAACATATAGCATTCTTCATAAAGGACTTCTTTATTCTCCTTAGGATAGCAACATTTCTTAAATTTCCAAGAGTGGTCCTTTCTCTCTAAGTGTGTTCCACATGACAGCTCTTTTCTGAAGTGCGTTAATTCAGGCTCTATGCCACTCCTGCGTATTAGCTTATATATATGAAGAAAGATGTCAAATATGGAAGAAGTCATTTCTGACCTCATTTTAAAAAGACAAACAGATCTGGTTTAATTTCTTTTCAAACCACGTAGTGCTCTGGCATTTTTATTGTATACGTGAAGGCCATGCCTCGTTTTTCTGAAATAACCTTAGGGCTATATTTTTCTTCAGATTGTTACTGGATTCTGCGAGGTAGTCGATACTAAGCTCTGCCTCCTGATGGTGTGGTGTGGAAGGAGGGTTAGGAAGGAAGGAGAGCAGGAAGCGGAAGGATGGCAGTAAACATTTTGATTTATGCAATTTTTATGAAAAATGTTCTCTTTGCTTACTGCATAGTGTTACTATTATTATCACTTGGTGGGCCTGAGGCATGGGCCACACACATCATTCGCCTAAAAATAATTCTACAGCCTGTCTGGGTGTCATTATGGTGTTTGTTTCATAACAACTGCCTATGAATCTTTATTAAAATTCAAGTAGGCTGAGACTTGGTGCCAACAACGGAGCCCGTATACACTAACAGAGTGCAGTCTGTCCTTGGGAAGGCGCTGGCAGCGTCAGAGTAGGGTGTGTCAAAAACTAGGCAAACTGCAGAGAATCTCAGGCTCATAAACTCTGAAAGAGGCAGGATGAGACCCTTGGAATGTATTCTGTCTGGCAAGATTTTCAGTATTTGGTTCACTCCCAGAATGAGAGAGACTACACCTGTGGAACTAAACAAGTGGGAATGGACCTCTAAGCATGCCGCCGCTTACCATCTGACCACCTAAGGGAGTGAACACTGAAATGTTATGGGCTTTTTTTTTTTTTTTTAATGGGCTTAAGATTTCTGAAAGACAAAGGCAAATAGCACAAGATTTTTCCTCAGATTATGAAATTATAGGGTTTAGATGGTGGGTATAACACTCTCTATAATAGCATCTATTCTTCCATATATTGAGATAGAACCTGTGTTTATGAAACACAATCTCCATGAAAATCCAGGGAATACCCAGCGTGAAGCTCACAGATTTAATCTTTAAATTAATACTTACTGTTCTTACAAGTGTTTTTATTTTGTGAATGAGAATACTCCTTAAAAAATAAAAACTATGAAGGGGTACCTGGGTGGCTCAGTCAGTTAAGTGTCCAACTTTTGATTTTTGATTCAGGTCATGATCATGGGTCATGAGATCAGGCCACATGTTGGGCTTCACGCTGAGCATGGAGTCTGCTTGAGATTCTTTTCCTCTCCCTCTGCCCCTGTCCCACTCACACCCTCTCTCTTTCTTTCTAAAATAAATAAATAAAATCTTAAGAGTTTTTCCATACATAGGACCGGTTGTAAGCAAAAAACACATAGTTGTAGAACTAAGATGAAATCAAAGTTAGAAGGGCTCTATTTGGCATTTAATAGTGATATACTCCATTAATTACAATATAGCATATTTATTGAAAATGTGGGAAAATGTAGATTGCAAATGCAAAAAGATTTAGCTATTTCCCATGATCATATTGGAGTGATAGCATTATTAGTATTTCACTGGGGCTTTTGGATTTGTATGGTTAGATAAAGGCAATGAGTAATTATGGAATATTCTAATTCTGTCATCCTTTGTGTATGAAAGCAAATATTGTAATAAGAGAGAGGAAGTTAAATCCCCATTCTGTATTCAAATTAAAAGGATCAATATAAACGTATGTAATATTATATTTTGAACAATAAATTATTTATATCTGTTTATATATCTCTTACTTTATCTCTTTAGAGATAAAATATCTCTAAAATATCTACTTAAACACTTAACTATCTCTTGCTACTGTATCTCTTTACTACTAAACAAGCCTAGAAATAGTAAATTCAGTAGCATCTCTCATCCTCAGATTATAATCTAGTAATATTCTACTAAGAGAAATCAAGATGTCTTGAAGAAATTGATGATTCTATGTCTTTGGTAGGAAATTTGCAAGATTAATTTGGATCACCTTTCATCCTGGGAAGAATGAAAGCTATCAAAACTAGTAGCTCTATCAGAAGAACACAGGAGCTGTTAGCTGTGAAGAGGCTTCCACTGGCCAAAGCTGAGACAACTTAACTCTGTAAAAATTAACAGCAATAGATTGAAGCACATAAAAAATGTTTAAAATATATATATTTGATTTTTAAAATGAATAATGGCTTACTCCAAAAGATAAGAAACTGTTATCTTAAAAACAGATAGAGAAAAATAACCAAACATCTATTTTTCCAAATGGTAGATAAGGAGAAGTATTTCTTTGTTAGATATTTTCCAGTTAATAGATCAAAAAACTACTGGAATTTGAATATCACCATTTTGCAAGCCTCAATGAATTGCAGGTCTATGCACTCTGAGTATCGATGGTTGCTGACATAACCAAGAGGAAGACAAACATGATATGCCTCCTGGTCTAAGAATACAACAGTCCTCACACGATTGTTAAGAAGACCAAATTCGAGTCCAAAATAGTTTCTATATCCAGTTTCCAATTTACAGGAAACACAGAGAACAAAGACACATGCTAAACTATACTGGGAACATACAAGATCTAAACTGTGGAACACTCAATAGTGTTGGACTGGGTCTTTAACAGATTGATTCTTTTTCTTTCTTTTTTTTTGGTAATTTTTTCTTATTATGTTAGTCATCGTACAGTACATCACTAGTTTTTGATGTAGTGTTCCATGATTCATTGTTTGCATATAACTCCCAGTGCTCCATGCAGTAGTGCCCTCCTTAATACCCATCACCAGGCTAACCCATCCCCTTTTCCCCCTCCCCTCTACAACTCTCAGTTTGTTTCCTAGAGTCCATAGTCTCTCATGGTTTGTCTCCCCTTGTGATTTCCTCCTCATTTTTCTCTTCCTTCTCCTAATGTCCTCCATGCTATTCCTTATGCTACACAAATAAGTGAAACCATATGAAATTGACTTTCTCTCCTTGACATATATCACTTAGCATAATCTCCTCCAGTTCCATCTATATTGATGCAAATGTTGGGTATTATTCATCCTTTCTGATGGCTGAGTAATACTCCATTGTGTATATGGACCAAATGTTCTTTTTCCCTTTGTCTCGGCTCCTTCTACAGTTTGGCTATTGTGGACATTACTGCTATGAACATGGAGGTGCATGTGGCCTTTCTTTTCACTACATCTAACATCAATTCCAAGGAAATATTGGGTTGGAGGAGAAAACTCTAGATGAAAGGAAACTGAAAAACAATACAAAAATTTTAAGAAGATGCAAGATTAAAAAAAAAACAAATTTCCCTGGGGGAACTACTATATTTAAAATTCTGTAGTTGATTCTAATGTACATTGAAGTTGGCAATTAAGGGGTTAGAAGTTAACCAAGTTGGAGGAAATGCCAGTTGTCTGCGTTATGCTAGAAAAGTGTGTTGGCATTAAGATACCATGGACACGGGGTGCTTGGGTGGCTCAATGGGCTAAAGCCTCTGCCTTCAAGTCAAGCTCCCAGCGTCCTGGGATCGAGCCCCACATCAGGCTGTCTGCGTAGGAGGGAGCCTGCTTCTTCCTCTCTCTCTCTCTGCCTGCTTGTGATCTCTGTCTGCCAAATATATAAATAAATAAAATCTTAAAAAAAAGAAAGAAAGAAACAAACAAACAAACAAACCATGGACACAGAGGAAGAAAGGTGAGTTGTGTGCTGGAGCATTTCAGCCTTAAGATGGAAGCAGAGGTTGACAAGTCATCAGACTTTAAGAGAAGTGGGAGATTTAACAACTACCCTGGAGAAAACTAGAGATAATTAAGATCCTGCCAGGCTAAACAGCTAGAGATGTTTTGATACCAAACTCTTTTGAAGGTTGAGGGTAAGCTGTCTGGAAGGACTTGAGTATAAAGTATTGAGTATTATTTCAGAGTGACATTAAATACTTTTAAAATTAAATATTACTGGTAATGTTACCAGATTTTCCTTAGTGTTTATTTCTTTTTCAAATTGCTTTATGAGTTAGATGGCTAGACAGTATGGTGTGGGGATAGAGGGTGTGTAACTGATGGCTCTGTGTTCAAATCTTTGTATTACTTTTTAGTAACTTTGTAATGTGGCAGAACTCAGCTCTTAAGTCTCAATTTCATTGTATGCCAAGTGGACATACCTTAAAGAATTGTGAAGAATAAGTCATATTTATGTGAAAACACCACCTATTTTTAAATGTTTTATTGTTTATTTATTTATTTGTTTTTAAATATTTTATTTATTCATTTGACAGAGACAGTCACCGTGAGAGAGGAAACACAAGCAGGGGGAGTGGGAGAGGGAGAAGCAGGCTTCCCACCAAGCAGGGAGCCTAATGCGGGGCTTGACCCCAGGACCCTGGGATCATGACCTGAGCTGAAGGCAGAGGCTTAATGACTGAGCCACTGAGGGGCTGTTTTTAAATGTTTTAAATATTTAATTTTAGTGTGAACTATTTACAACTTAACAAGACATGCTAACAGATACAGATAATTACATTTAAGACATTTTAACATGGTGCATTAAAAAAAAGTAGCACAGGTAAATCAAAACATCTGTATCCCTTTTTACTTTTTCTTTAATCAAGGTATGACTGCAAAATTGTTTCATATTATATATTATGTTTTTAACAGTTTTATTGATGTACAATTCACCTGCCATATGTTCTGTTTAAAGCGTACAACTCCATTTTTTTTGGTCTATTCAGAGGATATACAACTATTATTATAATCTAAATTTAAAAACTGTTTGGTCCCCCAAAAAGAAACCTGGATTCATTAGTGGTCACCCTCCATTCCTCCCCAAATTTCATCAGCCCTAAGCAACTGATAATCTATTTTGTGTGTCCATAGATTTTCTCATCTTGAACATTTAATTTAAATGGAATAATACATTTATGGTTTTTTGTGATTGATTACATTTATTTAGTGTAATACTTTCAAAGGCTCATTTGTGTTATAGCGCTGTTTCTTTTTATTTCCAAATAATATCACAGTGTATGGATATATTTTTTTTAGTTAGCTGTTTATCACCTGATGGACATTTGGGTCATTTTCACTTTTTTGGCTATTGTGAAGAATTTTCTGACATATGTATGCACGTTTTAGTTGAGCATATGTTTTGTGTTTCTCTTGTGTATGTTCCTAGAAATGGAATTGTGGTTATCATATCATAGCTCTTTGTCTACTATTTTGAGGAAATAGTAAAATTACCTGTTTTCCACAATGACTCTGCCACTGTTTATTCTCACCAACAATGTATGAGGGTTCTAGTTTCTCCTTATCCTAATCGGTGTGGAGTATTATGTCATGTGGTTTTAATTTGCATTTCTCTAATGACTAATGATGTTAAGCATTCTTTCATGTGTTTCTCCCCACTTACATATCTTCTTTGGAGAAATGTCTACCAATTCTATAATACATTTAAAAATTGGGTTGTTGGTTTATTGCTAAGTTATAAATTTTCTTAATGTATTCTGGATATAAGTTACTTATTAATATATGATTTGCAAAAATTTCTCCTATTCTGACTTATATGCATTTAAAATGCATATAATTTATTAATATGCATATAATTTATTAATTTATTTTATATGTGTATTGATTTCTGGGTATTTTAATATTTACATATGTGACATTATTAACCCTATGTGATTTGGTATTTTTCTTGGCTCTACTCAACATTTATATTGACGTATGTCCTGGCTGACAATCCAGTATAGTTCCTTCTCCAGTTAATTCATTTAACATGATGACTAGTGTTCTTTTTTTTTTTTAAGATTTTATTTATTTATCAGAGAGAGAGGGGGGAGAGAGTGAGCACAGGCAGAGGCAGAGGGAGAAGCAGGCTCCCTGCTGAGCAAGGAGCCCAATGTGGGACTCGATCCCAGGACGCTGGGATCATGACCTGAGCCGAAGGCAGCTGCTTAACCAACTGAGCCACCCAGGCGTCCCATGACTAGTATTCTACAGCAAGGGTAAATCATAGTTTAAGGTCATATTTTATTTTTCCTGTATTTTGCCTTTCAGCCAGCTATATTTAAGAAGAGATGAGATGTTGTGAGCACATTGGTTGTTCTCTCATTCTTAACAATTACAGGGTTTGTTGTAAGGTATTTTGGGGTAGAATTGCCTCCAAAAAAAGATGACTTTATAATGTCCAGGCACTATTACTCGATATAAACAGTACCCTAGAAACTTAACTTCAGTAATCATAATTTATACAGTAATTCCTCACCTCTGTCAACATAAAAGTATTTAGTTTCATTCTATAGTTGAGACATAGTCATAGTAATTAAGCTTATTAGTAATATAACATATTCTTGAAGTTATAAAAGTAGAAAAAAGAAAGATGTTTGGAAATTGCAAACTGAGGATAACTCATGACGTAAAAACAAAAATCAATTGCAAAATAAAAAAATACCAAAAATCAAAAACAAACATTTGTAAAGTGAACCGTGGGAAATAAAGATTGTTGAGGACATTGAGGAATGATGCTAAATACTGCACGGTGTGAAAGACCTTGACAGTTCCTTATGCCAGACACTGATTTTAAAAAGTGCAGTCCCCCTCCATCAGACATTCTGTGCCAGAAAAGCCACTATCCATGTTTCAAGAAGCTGCAGACATTCTATTCACAGAGAATGCTCTGATTCTGAAGAGGCTATACTTTTTGACCTAGAGAAGTAGAGGAATGGAAGGAGAGCTCTAAAAAGAAACTTTCATATTATACTGTTTTTATTACTATTTTTCTACTTTCTAAATTTCTTCTACCTTGGCAAAGTTTTATTACATTGGTTATTAATAGTGTATATGTTTCTTTTCCATAGGTGAATTCTTTCACTCATCACTTAGCACAGAACTAAGTGCTAACTAAACGCTTACTTCATGTTTCAGGCTGTGGGTATTCGTTGTCATGAGACAATGATGTATATTCTCGTTGCTCTTTGGCTTTATATATATATATATACATATATATATATATATACATATGTGTATATATATACATATATATATATACATATGTGTATATATATATATATATATTAAGATTTTATTTATTTATTTGACAGACAGAGATCACAAGTAGGCAGACAGGCAGACAGAGAGAGCGGGGGAGGAAGGCAGGCTCCCTGCTGAGCAGAGAACCTGATTCGGGGCTCGATCCTAGGACCCTGAGATCATGATCTGAGCCTAAGGCAGAGGCTTTAACCCACTGAGCCACCCAGGCGCCTCAGCTTTATATATTTTTTTAAAGACTTACTCATTTATCTTAGAGTGAGAGGGCAGATAAGTGCAGGAAGGGGCAGAGGGAGAGAATCTTCAAGAAGACTCCCCGCTGAGTGTGAAGCTTGGCATGGACCTTGATCCCACAACCCCAAGATCATGACCTGAGCGGAAACCAAGAGACAGATGCCCAGCTGACTGAGCCACTCAGGCCCCCCAGCTTTGTATTATTTAATCCAGTTTTCATTATTCTTCACAGATCAATCATTTTATGTAGAAAACAATTTGTATTTGTGGCTTCCCTCCTCAGACATATACAATATTTCAGTTTCTTACTATACTGTAGTATAGCAGTTAAGAGGTTGGCCTCTGAAGTCAGATGTCTGAGATGTGTTAAAATCATCTGGGCTTTGGAGCACCTTGGGGGCTCAGTGGGTTAAGCCTCTGCCTTTGGCTCACATCATGATCTCAGGGTCCTGGGATCGAGCCCACATTGGGTTCTCTGCTCAGTGGGGAGCCTGTTTCTGCCTCTTTCTCTGCCTGCCTCCCTGCCTACTTGTGATCTCTCTCTGTCAAGTAAATAAAATCTTCTTAAAAAATAAAATAATCTAGGCTTTGAGAGAAATGGGTGGAGGGGCCTCTGGAGGTCTCAGCTGATTAAGCATCTGCTTGGGTCATGATCTCAGGCTCCTGGGTCGAGCCCTGCATTAGGTCTCCCTGCTCAGCAGGGAGTCTGCTTCTCCTTCTCCTTCTGCCCCTCCTCCAATAACAAAATCTTAAAAAAAGAAAAAAAAAGAAAAGGATAAATGTATCAATATACAGGAATAGAGGGTGGTTCATTAGACTATTTTTTTTTAATAGACTGAATATTTTCTGTAACAAAAGTTAAAAATGAGTATATTCCATCATATTCTTCTTTAAGTAGACTAGATTTTTAAAACCACTTTGGGTTACATAGTAAATGTGGAAAAGTTAAAATCTTATACCAGATATTTAGAAATTCTTAATTTATAGAGATATATGTGTATAAGTCTAGCTAGGAAAATTATAAATAACCTTCAGTAATCTCTTGGGAAATCTAGAGTATAAAGCTATGTATTTTACATGTATATGCAAGCATCTTCCTCATTCTTTTAGGTTTCTTGTAATGAACGTTCTAGACTTTGAAATCAAACAAATTATTCAGTTTATTCAGATAACCATGGTACCATGGTTATCTATCTATCTATCTAAATGGTTATATATATTAATATATATATAAAATATATATATTAATGATTATATATATTAATATCTATAATATTTTATAGAACAGCATTGTCCAAAATGATAGCCAATGCCAGATGCAACTATTTAAGTGTTAATTATAAACAAATTACAATTAAGATTCAGTTTCTCAGTCCTATGAACCACATTTCAAATGTTCAGTAGCTGTATGTGGCTAACAACTATATTATAGTACTTGATGGATAGAGTCCTTTTATTGTAGCAGAAAGTTCTATTGGGTGACACTGCTATCGAATATAACCAATGTTTGGAGTCAACCATTTATCTTCTCTGTCTCTACATCAATCTCTTTTAGTTGTTTTGGTCAAGAATGAAAGTTTTTCCCTTACGAGTCATACAGTACCAGTCCCTTAAGTGTCGTCAGATGATAGTTCCCATTTTTAACTAAAGATGATTTCCTGTTGCCTGGGGCTTGACAGTTCACAAAGAGACCAGAGTTGGCAGAAACACATAAAAAGAAATAATATAGGATTAGTAGGATTAAAGTATGGGGGGAAAAAAATGACAACTGAGTGAAAACGTGAAAGAATGAGTTTGGAGCAAATATGCAAAAAGCATACTAGATTACTTTGTCAACAGGAACTAGTGTCATTAAAAAAAAGGCTTGGCAGGTGTTTTATTCTCACAGAAGGAAAAAGTACTTACTGTATAGAAGACAGCATTACATAGGGCCTTGCTTTACATACTGATTTCATTTAATAAAAAAAGAATCAAGACTACCTTATGTTTAACTCTACTATATATACATAATATCTGCTCATACACACACACATACACACACACATATTTACAATAGTATTTTCTCACTTATTTTTAAAATTGAACTTATTTAAACTAAAATCCCAATTCACCCATTTCTCCTACACCCCCATCCCTCACTTCTGGCAACCACCCACCTGTTCTCTTTATCAGTGAGCTTATTTTATATATAAAATACATTTATTAGCATACATAAGTATATGATTTAATTCTTATTATTATTTAATTATATATGATTATGTAGTATTGCCTATATTATTATTTTACTTTGCATAATGCCCACAG
Organism: Mustela putorius furo; assembly: GCF_011764305.1. Classification (NCBI taxonomy): domain Eukaryota; kingdom Metazoa; phylum Chordata; class Mammalia; order Carnivora; family Mustelidae; genus Mustela; species Mustela putorius. The sequence goes on from NW_025422471.1 coordinate 13,894,051, forward strand.
GTCTATCCATATTGTCCCAAATGGCAAGATTTCATTCTTCTTTTTTTTTCTCATTGTGTTTTTTTTTAATTTTTAATTTTTTATAAACATATATTTTTATCCCCAGGGGTACAGGTCTGTGAATCTCCAGGTTTACACACTTCACAGCACTCACCAAAGCACATACCCTCCCCAATGTCTATAATCCCACCCCCCTTCTCCCAACCCCCCACACCCCAGCAACCCTCAGTTTGTTTTGTGAGATTAAGAGTCACTTATGGTTTGTCTCCCTCCCAATCCCATCTTGTTTCATTGATTCTTCTCCTACCCACGTAAGCCCCCGTGTTGCATCACCACTTCCTCATATCAAGGAGATCATATGATAGTTGTCTTTCTCTGCTTGACTTATTTCGCTAAGCATGATACGCTCTAGTTCCATCCATGTTGTCGCAAATGGCAAGATTTCATTTCTTTTGATGGCTGCATAGTATTCCATTGTGTATATATATCACATCTTCTTGATCCATTCATCTGTTGATGGACATCTAGGTTCTTTCCATACTTTGGCTATTGTGGACATTGCTGCTATAAACATTCCAGTGCACGAGCCCCTTCGGATCACTATGTTTGTATCTTTAGGGTAAATACCCAGTAGTGCAATTGCTGGGTCATAGGGCAGTTCTATTTTCAACATTTTGAGGAACCTCCATACTGTTTTCCAGAGTGGTTAGACCAGCTTGCATTCCCACCAACAGTGTAGGAGGGTTCCCCTTTCTCCACATCCTCGCCAGCATCTGTCATTTCATGACTTGTTGATTTTAGCCATTCTGACTGGTGTGAGGTGATATCTCATTGTGGTTTTGATTTGTATTTCCCTGATGCCGAGTGATATGGAGCACTTTTTCGTGTGTCTGTTGGCCATCTGGATGTCTTCTTTGCAGAAATGTCTGTTCATGTCCTCTGCCCATTTCTTGATTGGATTATTTGTTCTTTGGGTGTTGAGTTTGCTAAGTTCTTTATAGATTCTGGACACTAGTCCTTTATCTGATATGTCGTTTGCAAATATCTTCTCCCATTCTGTCAGTTGTCTTTTGATTTTGTTAACTGTTTCCTTTGCTGTGCAAACGCTTTTGATCTTGATGAAATCCCAATAGTTCATTTTTGCCCTTGCTTCCCTTGCCTTTTGCGTTGTTCCTAGGAAGATGTTGCTGCGGCAGAGGTCGAAGAGGTTGCTGCCTGTGTTCTCCTCAAGGATGTTGATGGATTCCCTTCGCACATTGAGGTCCTTCATTCATTTTGAGTCTATTTTTGTGTGTGGTGTAAGGAAATGGTCCAATTTCATTTTTCTGCATGTGGCTGTCCAATTTTCCCAGCACCATTTATTGAAGAGGCTGTCTTTTTTCCATTGGACATTCTTTGCTGCTTTGTCAAAGATTAGTTGACCATAGAGTTGAGGGTCTATTTCTGGGCTCTCTATTCTGTTCCATTGATCTATGTGTCTGTTTTTGTGCCAGTACCATGCTGTCTTGATGATGACAGCTTTGTAATAGAGCTTGAAGTCCGGAATTGTGATGCCACCAACTTTGGCTTTCTTTTTCAATATCCCTTTGGCTATTCGAGGTCTTTTCTGGTTCCATATAAATTTTAGAATTATTTGTTCCATTTCTTTGAAAAAGATGGATGGTACTTTGATAGGAATTGCATTAAATGTGTAGATTGCTTTAGGTAGCATAGACATTTTCACAATATTTATTCTTCCAATCCAGGAGCATGGAACATTTTTCCATTTTTTTGTGTCTTCCTCAATTTCTTTCATGAGTACTTTATAGTTTTCTGAGTATAGATTCTGTGTGTCTTTGGTTAGGTTTATTCCTAGGTATCTTATGGTTTGGGGTGCAATTGTAAATGGGATGGACTCCTTAATTTCTCTTTCTTCTGTCTTGTTGTTGGTGTAGAGAAATGCAACTGATTTCTGTGCATTGATTTTATATCCTGACACTTTACTGAATTCCTGTACAAGTTCTAGCAGTTTTGGAGTGGAGTCTTTTGGGTTTTCCACATATAGTATCATATCATCTGCCAAGAGTGATAGTTTGACTTCTTCTTTGCCGATTTGGATGCCTTTAATTTCCTTTTGTTGTCTGATTGCGGAGGCTAGGACTTCTCGTACTATGTTGAATAGCAGTGGTGATAATGGACATCCCTGCTGTGTTCCTGCCCTTATCGGAAAAGCTTTCAGTTTTTCTCCATTGAGAATGATATTTGCAGTGGGTTTTTCATAGATGGCTTTGATGATATTGAGGTATGTGCCCTCTATCCCTACACTTTGAAGAGTTTTGATCAGGAAAGGATGCTGTACTTTGTCAAATGCTTTTTCAGCAACTATTGAGAGTATCATATGGTTCTTGTTCTTTCTTTTATTGATGTGGTGTATCACATTGACTGATTTGCGGATGTTGAACCAACCTTGCAGCCCTGGAATAAATACCACTTGGTCGCGGTGAATAATCTTTTTAATGTACTGTTGAATCCTATTGGCTAGTATTTTGGTGAGAATTTCTGCATCTGTGTTCATCAAGGATATTGGTCGATAGCTCTCTTTTTTGATGGGATCCTTGTCTGTTTTGGGGATCAAGGTGATGCTGGCCTCATAAAATGAGTTTGGAAGTTTTCCTTCCATTTCTATTTTTTGGAACAGTTTCAGGAGAATAGGAATTAGTTCTTCTTTAATTGTTTGGTAGAATTCCCCCAGGAAGCTGTCTGGCCCTGGGCTTTTGTTTGTTTGGAGATTTTTAATGACTGTTTCAATCTCCTTACTGGTTTGGGTCTGTTCAGGCTTTCTAATTCTTCCTGGTTCAATTGTGGTAGTTTATATGTTTCTAGGAATGCATCCATTTCTTCCAGATTGTCAAATTTATTGCCGTAGAGTTGCTCATAGTATGTTCTTATAATAGTTTGTATTTCTTTGGTGTTAGTTGCGATCTCTCCTCTTTCATTCATGATTTTATTTATTTGGGTCCTTTCTCTTTTCTTTTTGATAAGACTGGCCAGGGGTTTATCAATCTTATTAATTCTTTCAAAGACCAGCTCCTAGTTTCGTTGATTTGTTCTATTATTTTTTTGGTTTCTATTTCATTGATTTCTGCTCTGATCTTTATAATTTCTCTTCTCCTGCTGGGCTTAGGGTTTCTTTCTTGTTCTTTCTTCAGCTCCTTTAGGTGTAGGGTGAGGTTGTGTACCTGAGACCTTTCTTGTTTCTTGAGAAAGGCTTGTACCGCTATATATTTTCCTCTCAGGACTGCCTTTGTTGTGTCCCACAGATTTTGAACTGTTGTTTTTTCATTATCATTTGTTTCCATGATTTTTTTTCAATTCTTCTTTAATTTCCCGGTTGACCCATTCATTCTTTAGAAGGATGCTGTTTAGTCTCCATGTATTTGGGTTCTTTCCAAACTTCCTCTTGTGGTTGAGTTCTAGCATCAGAGCATTGTGGTCTGAAAATATGCAGGGAATGATCCCAATCTTTTGATACCGGTTGAGTCCTGATTTAGGACCGAGGATGTGATCTATTCTGGAGAATGTTCCATGTGCACTAGAGAAGAATGTGTATTCTGTTGCTTTGGGATGAAATGTTCTGAATATATCTGTGATGTCCATCTTGTCCAGTGTGTCGTTTAAGGCCTTTATTTCCTTGTTGATCTTTTGCCGGATGATCTGTCCATTTCTGTGGGGGGAGTGTTAAAGTCCCCTACTATTATTGTATTATTGTTGATGTGTTTCTTTGATTTTGTTATTAATTGGTTTATATAGTTGGCTGCTCCCACGTTGGGGGCATAGATATTTTAAATTGTTAGATCTTCTTGTTGGACAGACCCTTTGAGTATGATATAGTGTCCTTCCTCATCTCTTATTATAGTCTTTGGTTTAAAATCTAATTGATCTGATATAAGGATTGCTACTCCTGCTTTCTTCTGATGTCCATTAGCATGGTAAATTCTTTTCCACCCCCTCACTTTAAATCTGGAGGTGTCTTCGGGCTTAAAATGAGTTTCTTGGAGGCAACATATAGATGGATTTTGTTTTTTTATCCATTCTGATACCCTGTGTCTTTTGACAGGGGCATTTAGCCCATTAACATTCAGGGTAACTATTGAGAGATATGAATTTAGTGCCATTGTATTGCCATTGCCTGGAAGGTGACTGTTACTGTATATGGTCTCTGTTCCTTTCTGATCTACCACTTGTAGGCTCTCTCTTTGCTTAGAGGACCCCTTTCAATATTTCCTGTAGAGCTGGTTTGGTGTTTGCAAATTCTTTCAGTTTTTGTTTGTCCTGGAAGCTTTTAATCTCTCCTTCTATTTTCAATGATAGCCTAGCTGGATATAGTATTCTTGGCTGCATGTTTTTCTAGTTTAGTGCTCTGAAAATATCATGCCAGCTCTTTCTGGCCTGCCAGGTCTCTGTGGATAAGTCAGCTGCCAATCTAATATTTTTACCATTGTATGTTACAGACTTCTTTTCCCGGGCTGCTTTCAAGATTTTCTCTTTGTCACTAAGACTTGTAAATTTTACTATTAGGTGACGGCGTGTGGGCCTATTCTTATTGATTTTGAGGGGTGTTCTCTGAACCTCCTGAATTTTGATGCTCGTTCCCTTTGCCATATTGGGGAAATTCTCCCCAATAATTCTCTCCAGTATACCTTCTGCTCCCCTCTCTCTTTCTTCTTCTTCTGGAATCCCAATTATTCTAATGTTGTTTCATCTTATGGTGTCACTTATCTCTCGAATTCTCCCCTCATGCTCCAGTAGCTGTTTGTCCTCTCTTTTGTTCAGCTTCTTTATTCTCTGTCATTTGGTCTTCTATATCGCTAATTCTTTCTTCTGCCTCATTTATCCTAGCAGTGAGAACCTCCATTTTTTATTGCACCTCATTAATAGCTTTTTTAATTTCAACTTGGTTAGATTTTAGTTCTTTTATTTCTCCAGAAAGGGCTTTTATATCTCCCGAGAGGGTTTCTCTAATATCTTACATGCCTTTTTTGAGCCCGGCTAGAACCTTGAGAATTGTCATTCTGAACTCTAGGTCTGACATATTACCAATGTCTGTACTGATTAGGTCCCTAGCCTTCGGTACTGCCTCTTGTTCTTTTTTTTGTGGTGAATTTTTCCGCCTTGTCATTTTGTCCAGATAAGAGTATATGAAGGAGCAAGTAAAATACTAAAAGGGTTGCAACAACCCCAGGAAAAATATGCTTTAACGAAATCAGAAGAGATCCCAAATCATGAGGGGGGAGAAAGGGAATAAAAAGAGGTTCAAAAAGAAAGAAAGGAAAAAAAAGAAAAAAAAAAAAGAAAAAAAAGAATTAAAAAAAAGAAAACGAATAAAGAAAAATATAAAAAAGAAAAAATATATATATTAGATAACTTGTTTAAAATCGTTAAAAAAGAAAAGGGTAAAAGTTTAAAAAAATTTTAGAAGAAGAGAAAAAAAAATGAAAAAGAAAAAAATTAAATTAACTGCAAGACTAAAAAAATCACAGGGAGAAAGCCATGAGTTCCGTGCTTTGCTTTCTCCTCCTCTGGAATTCTGCTGCTCTCCTTGTTATTGAAACCGCACTCCTTGGTAGGTGAACTTGGTCTTGGCTGGATTTCTTGTTGATCTTCTGTGGGAGGGGCCTGGTGTAGTGATTCTCAAGTGTCTTTGCCCCTGGCGGAATTGCACCGCCCTTACCAAATCTGCTCTGGTTTGCTTTCAGGAGCTTTTGTTCCCTGAGCGCTTTCCGTAGAGTTCCGGAGGACGGGAATACAAATGGCAGCCTCCTGGTCTCCGGCCGGGAGGAGCCGAGAGCCCGGGGCCCCACTCCTCAGTGCGCCCTCAGAGAACAGCGCCCAGTTACTCCGTCTGCCTGACCTCCGGCCGCGCTCTGAGCTCACTGAGCCTGCGACCGGTTCAAGGTAACCCCGAGCTGTGAGTTTACTTTCGGCTCTGTCTCTGTAGCTGGCTTTCCCATTCCAATACCTGCAAGCTCCACGACACTCAGACTCCCCCGATCCTTCTGTGACCCTGCCGGACCTGAGGCCATGCTGACCCCGCGTGGGCTTTGCCCCGGTTTAGCCTCTGGAGCGATGTCCCTCAGCGGAACAGACTTTTAAAAGTCCTGATTTTGTGCTCCGTTGCTCCGCCGCTTGCCAGGAGCCAGCCCCTCCCCCCGGGGTCTATCTTCTGGTCGCTTTGGATTCACTTCTCCGCCAGTCCTACCTTTCAGAAAGTGGTTGTTTTTCTGTTTCCAGAATTGCTCTTCTTCTTCTTTTCGATCTGCTGATGGATTTGCAGGTGTTTGCAATCTTTAGATAAGCTATCTAACTGATCTCCTGCTAGCTGAAGTAGTCTCAGACTGCTACTTCTCTGCCATCTTGACTCCTCCCCCCAAGATTTCATTCTTTTTTATGGCTAAATAATATTCTGTGTATATACACACACACACAATTCTTTTACTCATTCATTGATGGGCCCTTGGGTTGTTTCCATATCTTGGGTTTTGTAAATAATGCTGCAGTGAACATGGGGGTGCATATGTCTTTTAAATTAATGTTTTTATTTTCTTTTGATAAATACCTAGAATTGGAACTGCTGGATTATATTGTAGTTTTATTTTGAATTTTTTGAGGAACCTCCATACTTGTTCCATAGTGGCTGTTCCAATTTACATTTCCACCAACAGGGCTCAACAGTTCCCTTTGCTCTACATTTTTGCCAACAGTTGCTATTTCCAGTCTTTTTGTTAACAATCATTCTGTGTGTGGTGATATCCTATTGTGAGTTTTTTTCAAGATTTATTTATTTATTTGACAGAGATTGAGAGAGCACAAGTAGGCAGAGAGGCAGACAAAGAGAGAGGGGGAAGCAGGCTCCCCGCTGAGTAGAGAGCCTGAGATGTGGGGCTCCATACCAGGACCCTGAGATCATGACCTCAGCCTAAGGCAGAGTCTTAACCCACTGAGCCACCCAGGCACCCCCCCATTGTGAGTTTTTGATATGCATATCCCTGATGATTAATTATGTAGAGTATGTTTTCATGTACCTGTTGGCTATCTGTATACATGCTTTAGAGTCTTCTGCCTACTTTGTAATCACATTATCTTCTGCTGTTGTATGAGTTCTTTATATATTTTGGATATTAGTCATTTATCAGATAAATAATTTACAAATATTTTCTTCCATTCAGTAGGCTGCTTTTTCATTCTGTTGATGTTTCTTGTTTTGAGTTTCTGTTGCTTTGGTTGGTTGGTTGGTTGGTTGGTTTCTTTTTTTGCTATGCAGAAACTTTTTAAGTAGATGTAGTTCCAATTCTTTATTTGCTTTTGTTGCTTTTGCTTTTGGTAACAGATTAAAAAAGTCACCACCAAGATCCATGTCAGACAACTTGTTACCTATGTTTTCTTTTAGGAGTTCTGTGATTTCAGGTCCTTCACATTTTAAGTCTTTAATCTATTTTGACTTAAATTTTTGCATGTGGCGAAGGATAGCGGTCCAATTTCAGTCTTTTGCAATAGGCTGTCCAATTTCCTCAGCATTCATTAAAGAAGCTGTCTTCTCCCCCACTGAAAATTCTTGGCTCCTTTGTCATTATTCTTTTATTCTCAGTCTGGTCACCTAAAAAAGTCAAGATACTAAAAACTGCTTTTAATATCAAAAGAGAAGCAAAGTTTCCTAGTCAATGAGTTTCACATTTGTAGGATTTACTTCATACAATTCTTTATATTATGCTGTGTATAAAATAATATTAGTTGATATTTAGCATTTTGGAAAATTAAAATTTTCAACAAATAAGTATTTCTAACACTTAAAACATCCATTTAAAAGCAAATATTTGAAATTGTTTACTTTTTTCATAGATGGTTATCTAAAATTTTATGACCATTTTTTGCCTTATTAAGTAAATTGTAAAAGTAACATTTAATACTTTCTCAACTAACTGGCCTGATAATTATGCCCAGTAGTTTTCATAGTAATTCTAACACAGTGTGGACCCTACGACTATTGAGGTTAGGTTTGCTTCTGAAGTAACAGCGATAGGTAAATTGTGATTCTGAAGCCCATTATACACTTTTTTTTTTCCTCATTGTAAAGTGTCACTTCACAGTAGATCAGATACTAATACTTCTTGCTTTTCTTAACAAGCTTCACTATCATTTTGGTAAGAAATCAAGGTTTCTGAAAGAACCAGACAGAAAAGTTTGTTAAGTGAATACACTTAACTCTACATGAATTGCCAAACCATTGGATTGTTATTTGAGGGTTGGACATGCCTCCTCTGGGCTTTATGACAACATTCTTCTTCATTTTTCCAAAGGTGTTCTTATTTATTTCCTGTAAGGCTGGAACCTAAGTCTGGATATAACTGATATTGTGAAAGTGGGTTGTTGCCATGCTGCAGAAAACCATGAGTGTCTTTTTAGTTATGTTGATTCAAAACTGGGGGGAGGGCTGTAGAAATGAATGGAAAGGCAGAATTAATGTAAGAACTAACTTTAAGAACCAGAAGTTGTCTTAAGGCTATTCTTGACAGAAACCAAGGGTAATCTCTTCCTTAAAAGCAAAAATATGAGTGAAGTATTCACCCCTATGTACTTGATTACTTATAACTGCCTCATGTTAAGAACATTTCCAAAATATTTTACACATTTGCTAAATGTATCTTATTGTACACTAGCAAATGTTAAGTTGAATGCTATGTGTATAGTAAAATAATTTTGAAAACCATCTACTTACCTAGTAAAGGAAAAGGGTAACTTTAAGTTCCAGTCTACTTGGTAGGATTTAAAATTTTTTTATCATTAATAAATATTAAGTTGTCTTGAAATTAAATCCCTTTGTATGTTTTTGAGGGAAATAAAAATAAACAATTGGTTTTTACTGATTGCTTTTTAAGTAAATATGAGTGAGCCATAACAAAAAAGAAATCTACACAGAAGTATGAAAGCATTCAGAAGCAGATATCCCTTTGAGAGAAAATTACTTTTTTTTCTTTTAAGAAAGGAAGATGGTTTTAAATTCTCAGCAAGGAGTCACCATCTCAATTAAAAATGATTCTGAATAGGGACTTAAAAGCTGCTAGTTCATTTCATTTATGTTTTGGCCATTAGAACCATATATTAGAGGAACTAAAGTGATGGGAAATTAGTTTGAATTCTTTTTAGAAATAATAAAGAATAAGAGAAAAATTTTTTCTCAAATACTGTGTCCTATTCTTTACATGTAAATTTGAATCTCTTGTTACCAGTCACATGATCAAAGAGTCAAAGGCCCAAACTGGTCTTGGAGTGAGTATATCTGATTGATTAGGTAGATGGTGCTTTACATGTGAGGTGACAGAGGAAGACTGTATCCATTGAAAGTCCATAGAGTAAAAAACATTTATTCACATTTTCAATACAGACTGGTTTTTACCTGTATGAGGAGAGTAAAGATATCTTCTGTTTTTATTTATCTGATATGATTCACTGTTTGAAACAGATCGAAATAGCCAGATTGGAGTGAACAGAGCTTTTTTAGTAATTGTTCTTTATGAATGTGCACTGTTTCCAGGAGATACCCATGGGCTTATGTTTGCAGTTCTCTTTAATATTAAAACATAATAATCAGCACACTAAAAATATCACCTGTTACTCCCATAGATACTAATAACCATGTTATTAAAGATATTGAGGGCCCACCATTTTGGTGATAGAGGTTCAAGCCCTCTTGCATTTTGTCCATCCTGTTACCCAGGGCTGCCAAATCGCAGTAGGGCCATTTTTCCCTGCAGGAACGTAGGGGATGATTCATCTGGTTTATCTGAAACAAATCACCTAAGATAATTTGTTCTTGTTGTTGTTGTTTGTTTTTTTAGAGTGAGCCTGAGCCAGAGTGGGGGCAGGGGTGGCTGGAGGAGCGGGGAAGAGAGGATTTCAAGCAAGCTCCTCGCCCAGCACAGAGCCTGATACAGGGCTCAGTCTCATAGCCTTGAGCAGACATCACGACTCAGATGCTTAACTGAGCCACCCAGGAACCCCTGACCCCTAAAGTAGTTTAATGCCAAACTGCACAGCCAAACATCACACCTCTAACAATTATTCATATAAAAATGAGCTATCTTTTATAAAATTACTGAACTCTACCAAAGTATTTAAAAATTTGTTCCTAAATTTTGAAAATAAGGTAATTCCAGTTTCAATACCTAAGAAGAAAATGAAACCAACCTGAATGACATTAGATTCTGGACATTTTATGGTGTTAGGTATTTAATACTGGCCCATTTCATTGCTAAGATTTGCAAACATGAGTAGCTGAATCTTTATAATGAAGAAGTTGAATTCTCCATATACATTTCTGAAAAGTGCTAGTGACAGAAGGCAGCACGTAGTGGAGTTGGGGGGCAAGTGAAACAGTGACTGGAATAGTGTATCTTCTCTTAAGGGAGGACCAAGGACAAACTGGGAACCTAAGGGGGAGAATGGAGCTAAGTGGAGCCATTAAATCAGAGTTTATCAAGAGCCACATAGGATGAGAAAAATATTATCACTGGTTATTTCTTTTACAAACTCAAGCATAATGTGTGTAGACACCTAAGTCATGTGCAGTGAAGTCAGCTCAGTTCCTCCTATTACTCAGTTTTCCTTCTATTAAAGAAAAATTGTGTCTAATGCCATTTCTTGTTTTCATTTTTGAGTTAGCATTTTTTTTCAGGCAGGGACTACAACTTTTTTTTTTTTTTTTTTGCTTATGGTCTCAAAACTGATTTACATAGAGAATGGTAATGTGACTCAAATGGTCCTCACTTAGCAGTATATTGCTACCAACATCACAGATAAAAAGATGTGTTCAAGAAGAAATCCTTTCCTTGTACCCTTACTTAAAAAATCACCCCATCATCGGAATCTGATAGAGAAGATAAACTTTTTCAAAGAAAGAGCTTATATATTTTGCAGTAAATAAAGGTAAAGTGTGCTTAACTTTTTGCTTTTATCATGTTTACCACTTGTACTTTTATGTTTTTTTGATACCTGGGGAAATGTGACTTCAACTTCAATCCAAAATGTGTTGTGGATTTATACTTCAATAAGTTTACTTTAATTTAAAAATACCCAAATAGCACAGTAGAAAAAGAATATTCAAAATATCAAAATGTGTATCATAACTTCTCTTTGAAGAGCTGGGTTAGTAATAAGAACTTAGAGATGTTTGATTCTTTACAGTTCACAATAAACTTTGTAAAGGAAAAATAAAAAGATAGAGATAATAGTAATAATATTCTCAGTTCTCAGATGTGCTGAAAAAGGCCAAATGCTCCTAAACACCAATAAAAGGAAGGCTCTTTTGAATTCATTAAGTATGCCAGAATCCCATTACCCTTTTGTCTAGGAATGAACAGTGGAGTTTTCTCTTGCAGATTCAGATCATGTATTATGAGATTCTGCGAACTGTCAGGAAGGAATGATGGCAGTAATACCACACCTGGAACTAGAAAGATGTATCATATCTGGTGCAGCTATGTTGGACAAAGGTTTTTTGTTTTTTTTTTCATCATATACATTCTCTGTTTGATGTGATTTTTTTTTCTCTATTTCTTCTGAAAGCTTGTGTATGGGTACATACACACAGATACTGTATGAAAACATGTTCTTATTATATTTGAGTGTGTAGTTAACTAGACTAAGGGGACTTCTTAAATGAATGGGCATGATTTATTCCCTTGTAAAAGGGAAGACTGATGGTGTTAACATTGAAATTTTCTTTCCAAATGAGGCTTATATTTTGAATGACACCATAAGACCTACAAACACTTTTGATACATATTGTAAAAGATTAGGGTATATTTGTGTTCCAGGGCTGAGCTAGCTTCTGAGGATTTTTGTGGGCCTTTTCATTTTGCCCTTGGCTGACTCAGTTCTGGGGATAGTGTGGGACAGATATCTGAACCAGATTGCTTTTGGAGAGTCCCCACCATTAAAATAGTCTTTATTGGCTTAATTTGTGAATAAACTTGTACATACCAAAAATAAAAGTATAAAAATTTTCCCTATACATGATTATAATGAGGTTGATTGTTAATAAGAGGAATTTGTGAAGATATTTTTTTCTTTTGAAATGGAATCGATTTTTATTGTACCTGGGGATGGATGTCCTTTGAATGCATTTCAGATGTGTTTTTCATATGCTCAAGACTAATATGGTAGCTTTCCTTTAGCAGAAGAGTTTTCTGCTATGCCCACTCTTGCCCAGCTGACCTAGAAATTTATATTAATTGATATCTCAATTTACTGATCAATCACAATTTATCTAAAACCCCCCGGGCGCCTGGGTGGCTCAGTGGGTTAAGCTGCTGCCTTCGGCTCGGGTCATGATCTCAGGGTCCTGGGATCGAGTCCCACATCGGGCTCTCTGCTCAGCGGGGGGCCTGCTTCCCTTCCTCTCTCTCTGTGATCTCTTTCCTTCCTCTCTCCTACTGTGATCTCTCTCTGTCAAATAAATAAATAAAATCTTAGAAAAAAAAATAAATAAAACCCCCCATGCACCAGGTTTGCCATACAGAGTGATGTCTTCCAACGATAAGAATTCTCTTAAATAAGGCTCAGTTTACTGTCACATAGTGATGCAGTGAGAAACAGAAAAAGTGTTTTCCAACATTGCATCCTTCCCTTAGTGTGACAATGACAGAATGGTCATTGGTCCACATGTGTGATTCACATTCAAAATATTTTCTTGGTCCCAAATTCATGGACAAATATGTTTCATGTGATTAAAAATGTTTAAAAGTGTTTCTTTTACCCTTGCATTTTATTTGTCTGATCTATATTTTTTTCCTGTGCAATAAGCTGATAAATATTCTAGCCAGTTTTTTTTTTTTTAATAATTCTTTTTGCCTTTCTTTTGTAGCTTTTGACTGACATCTATTCACTTCAAGGGTGATTTTTCCTGTTGGCAAGAGGCAGAAGAGACACACCAAGCATCCTCTTCAGGAACAAGCAATTTAAGTACTATAATGAGATGGGTCTTTTCAGAGTCTATAATTGGTGACAAGGTGTGGCAGCTTCATATCAGACAAAGATGTACAACACCGAGCTTATTAATGAGGATGGAGCGTCATACTCCAGAAAGCTTCCCGTGACTATGAGACAGGAGAATATAACAGATAGTGTAGGTTGTTACTAAGTCCAATATCTCCAATTTGCATCATAAAACCTTTATGTAAGCCAATTCAAGCTAATCCAGAATGGGCTATTTTCCCCCTTTAGAATTCACTAGGGTAGCCAGCAATCCATCACTTTGGATCTCAGCCCTCCCAGACAACAGCAATAATCATCTAAACGTGCAGATATGCTCAATTTAATTGGGTTAGTTTAGTAACCTTCCTTGTATTAGAGCCAACTTGCAAAGAGATATAATATTTTCACAGTTATGAAGACATAGCAGCTGGCCATAGTAAGATTTGATTGTGGATCAAGAAATCAAATTTTCATCAAGTTAAGAACTCTTCATGGAAATATATATGGAATAAATAATAAAGTAAAATGATTAACAGGGAGACCTACAAAGATATTGGCAAGGCATACAAAAACTGCCTTACTGATAATGCTGAAATCTGCTACTCAGCTTACTCTGATAGCTTTTTACTAGTATTTTTGGGGAAGAACATTAGTTTTAAATAAAACCAAAAGTCGAAGAAGTAGATAATGAAGTGATATATTAATATTGAGAAGCTACATGAAACCTCAAGATGTTGTAATTATTTTGTAAATGCTAATTTATTAAGCTTTATGCAATTTTCTAAAAAAAGATAACTGTCTTTATTTTAAACATTCTTAAAAACTTAAAAAGTAAATATGTTTTATGTAGTCAAATACAATTTCAAGGGAAGTCAGAAAGAGAACCCCGGTGTTGGGTTTCTGGTGTTTGGTTCTGAGGAATGATACTTTTTTTTTTCATGTGAACAATAGAAAAGTTATCAGAAAATAAATACCTCTTCTTAAAGGTAACACTGGGACCCATTTTAATGAGGTAAGTGACCAAGATGCTGAGGAATAAAGCACTGTACGATCCTCTTACCATCTGCCCCATATTAACAGATTTCTGCAATGAGTTGTTTATAGTGTAATTACAAAGAAAAACAAGGATAAAATAAAACAGAATGAAAGATAAAGGATTGTTCAACTTCAAATGTCCTTTTCCTGGAAAGCACTTATTCTCAGAACAAGCTGCCCCCTTTTCAGCATATATTGCTTCGAGGGGGTTCTTTCTGTTCATAATTATGGGCCCTTTATTCTATGAAATTAAAGGATTCTCCCTCAGATTGTCACTCAATAGTAATGTTTCTAGGGAGTTTGTGAATTTCCAAGTCATTGAAATATTTCTTGAAGTCCAAATTTGGCCGCCTTTGATTATAAGCTAGAAATCATAGCTCAGTTAAACTTTTAGAATCATTTAAAATTACAATTGTGTAGTGATGAAAATGTTCAGGACCACATTTTGAACCAGCAGTGATTGCATAGTATTTATTACTAATGCATTGCATATTACATGTTCTGCGAAGCCAGAAGCATTTCCTTTGGGCATCAGGACTAGGGGAGAAGAGTCTCAGGGGCCGAGAGACTAGCTTCTCCTACTTGGTCAGGGCCAGGTCAGGGGTAGTGAAGTAGAATTACAGGTTCTATGGAGGATGGAAAGGCCTGTTTTGTTTCATTCTCTTCATCTGAATTTTGTTCTTTCTCTCAGGGCTCTATGGTTTGGGTCTAACCCAAATCCTGGTCAAAACTAGAATAAGTTCATTTTCTGCCTGATTTAGCATTTATAAAGTAAGGAAGTAAAAGGGCGGAGATTCATTTGATTCATTAAGACCTTCCAGTATCTTAGGTGATACATTTAAAATGAGTGCTGCGGGGGAGTTGGGGAGGGGGCTGGGGGGCTCAGTGGCTTAAAGCCTCTGCCTTTGGCTCAGGTTATGTCCCCAGGGTCCTGGGATCAAGCCCCACATTGGGCTCTCTGCTCGGCAAGGAGCCGGCTTCCTTCTCTCTCTTACTCTGCCTGCCTCTGCCTGCTTGTGATCTCTGTCTGTCAAATAAATAAATAAAATTTAAAAAAAAATAATAAAATCAGTGCTGTGGGATTTATGAAATATCGAAATATCTAATTTAGTGAATCTGCTTGTGTTAAATTTACATTCCATATGCCTGTTATAGTTGTTTCCCACTTCCTTTTCTGGGTAGAGAAATAACTAACTAAATAAATAAATAAAGACTCCAATTTAAATCTTTAGATCCCCTTGTATTAGTCCATTCTTCCCAGAAATAGCTTTGAAACAACCACAGACGGAGCAGCAACCTATGTTGACTAGAGTATGGGCTTTGAAATCAGGCACTCCTGAGGTCAGTACTTTTCAGTTTTAGGATCATAAACCTCTCTGCTTCTTTGAGCTTCCCCTTTCTCATTTATGAGCAAAAGTGATACTACTCCTTTGTAGGAGTAGTTACGTGTTTAGAAATAATACATGTAAAGTATCCCTCCTGGGAACTACTGTTTATTACGTGCACTGTGTATATTCTTGCTATTATCATTCCTACTGTTTGTATGTGGGGGCGAGGTCTCTGGGGAAAGGAAAGCGTACAGGTGAGGACTGGTGTGGGGATCATGGAATAGCTGATCTTTTCCCCGTATCCTGCTCCTGTGGCAAACTCTGTGCCTTTTCTCTAAGTGATTCATTCGCAACTTGCCTGGCCACCTGCTTGCAACCTCACCACTCTTTCATTAAGTGTTCAGTAATAAAAATAAGATAACAGTTTGCAACTTCTAAGCGTGGTGACTCAGCTCTCACTCTGCTTTTAAGTCACCTACGTTTTCCCTCACTTGATGCAGCAGAACCTTGGAAATAAGGATGTTTGAGGATGTAAACTTTATTTTTTTCACACCCTGAAACTTAAAAAAAAAATATTTCTTAACATCTTCTGTGTTTTCTCTGAAATAATGTTTTGTGTACAAAAAAAATGAAAGGGGAATTTAATGAGTATTCAGAAATTATTATTACTATCAAAATTCAAGTATATTTACTTTCTTTTTTTTAAGATTTTATTTATTTTATTTATTTGACAGAGAGAGAGAAAGATCACAAAAAGGCAGAGAGGCAGGCAGAGAGGAGGAAGCAGGCTCCCCACCAAGCAGAGAGCCTGATGTGGGGCTCGATCCCAGCACCCTGAGACCACGACCTGAGCCGAAGGCAGAGGCATAACCCACTGAGCTACCTAGGTGCCCCTCAAGTATATTTTCTAATAAATATGCTTATATCTACTGTTCCAGGCCTTTTGTAGATACAGGTTTTAGAATAGGTATAACAATAGTTAAAATTATTTCAGCAATGAAACCTAATAAAAATATGAGGAATTTGAATTTAAGATCTTTTAAAAAGAGTCTCATATGAAGGGAAAGAAAGAACTACCAATGCCAGCAATGATTTTTTTTTCAGTTAGGTGGGACTCTCTTATAAACTATGTCTTTAAAATGAATGAAGACATATTTCATCCTGTTACTTTTTCTGACAGGTGTCATTTTTCCAGGACAAATGTTTGAATATCTTAGGTACTTTTAGAAAGTAACAGCTGCTAATAATCTCTGAAGTTTGAAACTGATAACCACAGTCCATCAGGTATGGAGCTGAGCTGAACCTTCTTTCGTTATTGTTGGAGACATGTATTCTTCCTTTCTCTCTAAGGGAACTTTTTTGCAGAGAGCCAAGTAACATGCTATGCCTGGCTGAAAATAATTCGAAATTGGAGTTTTTTAAAACCTACATATCTACGAAGATATCCCGCCTGCTCAACTTTCAGGAGAAAAAGAAAACTTTTAAGTCCTTATCAAACATTTAAATCTTAACTCTTGCCATTTTTATTCTTCCTGCAGGCAACTTAATTTCTCTAATTCTCTATGTTTTACATCTGTACTCATGGAAAGTACATGAGCACATAGGAGGGTCCTCGACCCTCCTATGTTTTATAACTTATTTTAGTCACTGTTAGTCTTGTTTCCAGAAATCTGAAGAATATTCCTCTATAACAATAAATTGCTCACTTTGCTTCCTAGTTACTCCTTCTTTAAGTTAATGTTGTCCTCTCCTTGGGCATTTTTATCTATGAGCGAGAAGTAACATAGAAAATGATGGGTCTCCTCATTCTCTGAGAGGGTTTACACATTGCTGACCCCAAAGGAGGTGGCAGGTAGACTCCTAGAAAGAGAGTAGCTGACAGCTCTTTGGTGGCACTAGCAAGCAAATGTGTTGTCTTGATTTGTAAAGGGTTTTAATGTCATCAATAGTAATTCAGCAAAGAGAGAGTTGTAAAATGCAGCTCAAAATGTAGCAAATTGCATCATTGTTAGTGCTTTAGAATTTTAAAATATCTGCAGCAGATGGTAGAGTGCTAGGAGCAATGTCTTGCTTTAGTGTCTAGGAAAAGTTTATGTCATCATAAACTCTAGCGTGATTGTGGCTTCTTTGGCCTGCTGGAAAAAGTTGTTATTTATTTTCCTTCAAATAATAATTTGCTTTTTAAAATATTTAGCAGAGTATCAAGAAATCAGGATTTCTCAGAGAAGTGGTTCACTTTCCAAAGACAGAAACGAATATTATATAGTAGCCTTAGAAATGAGGACATGTTTCAAAACAACTTAATAGAGGTTAGAATAAAGGTTAGGCAGAAAAGTTTTCTGCTATATGTTGTACAGTTTGGTTTTAAATGTCCTAAATAAGAAGTTCTTGCTACCAAAAAATTGGGGGAAAGTTCAGTTATGTACAAACCCAGTAATGTACAAATTCATCAAATTTTAGTTCTGGAAGCTTCTTTAAATATTTTAGCTCCTTTTATACCATTATTTATAAATGGCAGAATTACAGCTGTCATGATGTACCCAAGAACATACATTTGGAATAAGGCTGCTAGGGATCTCTCCTTTTCCTCAACTTAGATTGATGTTTTGCATTTTTCCAGTGCATTAAAGTAAAAAATTTAATAAACTAATAATTGTGACAGTACAAAAACTTCTTAAATTGAAATTGGTAATTATCTGTGCAATAATTACAGCTATCAATCTCCTAGAACCTGGAAGAAATTAAGAAATAGGTTGCCTTATTTCTGAGAATCATGCAGAAACCCCAAATGAAAAATAGGTTAAAGTGTAATTCTACTTTTTTAGAAGCAAATAGGACAAAAAAACACACACAAAAAAACAACAGCCCAGAACACTTCAAAATAGGAATCATTTTACTAGCAAATACTATACACAAATCAACTTGGGTTATAAATTATGGGCTACTAGGATAGGCTTTAAAGCCAGTCCATCTGGGATGGAATCTTAGCTCTGCCACTTAGAACCATACCATTTAAGCCTGTTTCTTTTTTTTTTTTTTTTTAATTTTTATTCTAATTCCAGTTAGTTAACATACATTGTAATACTAATTTCAGGTATATGGTATAGTGATTCACCACTTCCATACACCACCTGGTGCTCATCAGGACAAATGTACTCCTTAACCCCAATCACTTGTTTCACCATCCTGTGGCCCACTACCACCCCCTCACCCCTACTCCCCTATCCCCTTTCCTCCCTACCCCCCTACCTGCCTCCCCTCTGGTAATTGTCAGTCCATTCTCTATAGTTAAGATTCTGTTTCTTGGTTTGTCTCTCTCTTTCTTTTTCTTTTCCTTTGTTAAGTATGTTTTGTTTTGTTTAGATTTTTTTTATTTATTCATTTGATAGACAGACAGAAATCACAAGTAGGCAGAGAAACAGGCAGAGAGAGAGGAGGAATCAGGCTCCCTGCTGAGCGGAGAGCCCCATGCGGGGCTTGATCCCAGGGCTCTGGGATCATGACCTGAGCGGAAGGCAGAGGCTTTAATTCACTGAGCCACCCAGGCGCCCCAAGTATGTTTTTTAATCTATGCCATGGTTTTCTCATCTGTAAAATGGAGTTACCTATTCCAAAATGTCATTGTGAAGATCAAATGGATTAGTAATGTAAAAACACTTGTAAAAATCTCTGGCAAACAGCAAGCTTATAACAAATTCAACTGCTTTTTTTTATTATATATTAAAGTTGGTGCGTTATTGAGTGAACTTTTTTCAGAAAGATAGCATGGCAGTGGTAGAGAGGAGCAGGAATGCATTGCTGATTCTGAGGAAAGCTACCGAGTGCCAAAGAATTAGTAGAAAAACAGGTTCTAGAGAAGTTTACAAGAGAGGTGCTCCCCAAATCATTTTCTACTTTATTCTATGGAAATTGCCCCCAAATAGACAGAATTAGCTCTATTTAGTTTCCCTCTTGATTTGCTTCAGTTTCTCCAACCTTCTGTACCTTAGTTTCATTCTCTTTTTCTGGGTACACACACACAACACATATATACGTATATGTGTTTTTTCCCTTAAAATTACGCTGGGGAGATTGTTATTCCACTAAGAAAAAAAAAATGCTCAGATAAGAATAAGGCTGTTGGCTTTTCTATTTTGTGCTGAATCTCTCTTGATAATACTCGAGGGAGAAAAGTTAATCTTGTGGGAGACAACAGAGGAGGATTTTTATTCTGCCCTGTAGCATCACAAAAGTCTAAGAAAGAGTTCACTTCACTTGTTTCTCACAGTTCTCCTGAGACCAAGGGACCAGGTTAGCATTTTCACTAACTCATAGTTGTTCCATGACCTCAGACCCCACCACTGTCTCCCTTCCCGAAGGCCATACATACACACTGTGTGGCTCTGCTGCTCTCAGAAAGCTGAGGGAGAAAGTAAACAACGCAGCAGTCAAAACGAAGGAAGAGCATGTTGCTAGGCATGCTTGGGGAATATTTCCAGACATCTTTTATTCTGAACCTCAGTACTTGTTGCCTTAGTCACCAGTCTGTAGAGATTCTTTTCTTTTGATATAACATTTTGACCTTCATCTTACACTCTTTTTAGTTATCTGTAAAGTTAGTTGTCAGGAGCCAGCATTCCTTGGTCCTTGCCCATTGCATGTTACTTTATGATCAAGGACAAAGGCATTGATGCTGCTGGCTGATGTCCCTGCCTTGTTCCTGCCATCACTGACATTCACCTTTCTGGCTGTCACTCTTGAAAAATAACGTATCGTTTTAGAGGGTCATCTTCTTTCACAGATTCAGTCGTCAATGTATATGAAAAAAAACGCCCATCCTTCTCCACAATCTTTGTCTGTCAGTTCAGCACAGCTCTCCAACCACAAGATACAAAAGAAATCTGTTAGAACACGCCTCATTCTTACATGGGTTAACAAGTGCTGCATATCACATCAGAACTAAAGAAAATTGTTAAAGTCACCCCAATGAGAGAGTATATACTTCCTATATAAACTGAGTATAAATTTCCCCCAATGTCATTATGTGTGTTTTTCCTGTGCCAGAGAAAGACTACAAGGACAGAGCTCTTTTTTTTTTCCAGTGGCCTCGCATCCTTTGTTGACAGTCAGATGCCACAGTGTTCTAGGGAATACCTGTAATTCATTCCATTGTTGTGTATGAAAAAATTGCTGTGCTTTTTGTCATCTTCTCCATAACTCAAATGTAGATGGACACCTTTGACTGTCAATTTCTTCATTCTTCTTTGTTGGTACACAGTAAATGTTGCTTGTATATTTTCCTTTGGAACTAAGATGTCAAACATGAAGCATATGTGAAATGTAGGGGGTTTTGATATCTAAGTCTCCTTTTTCTGTATCAGAAGATTGGTAAGATAGCAAAATTCTTATAACAAGTATATGTGTTAATGGAATGATCACTTGTAAAACTAGTCCCTACTCTCCACTCTTGGCACCTTATCGCTTTTCATTAGGTTTTTATTGACCACTTTCAACTGATTGTCAGAAGACAGTGCAAAGAAAAGGTGGGACAAATGTATTGCTACATGAATCTGAATCTTATTTTTTTTTTTAAAAAAAGGTAGAGTTATGTAATCAGTGTGTCTTGGAATAATCCCACATTGTTGTCTTTGTTCCAAACTGAGCTCTGAATTTTTTTTTCCCCCTCCGGGGACCTACATAAATCTTCATTTCCAGAGGGAATTCTAATTAGATTATTCTAATGCCTGGCATCTCCCTCTTAACTATCATTGAACCAAGATAAGCCTGTGACTCAAGTCAACTATTGAGTAGATGAAAATGACCTCTCTCGTAGATTTTGAGAGGAATGGAGTTTTAGCTTTCACATGTTCTCCTCTTGTAGACGTCGATAAATAACTTTCAGATGCCTCAGGCTCCCACTGTGCTACTACAAGGGAACCATCCTGTGGATGAAGCTTAGGATATGGAAGGTAGGTTGAGAAAACAAACAAGAGGTTTTGATAGTGTCATTGAACACACTCTAGCTCCAGTTGCGTCTACTAATAAATTTCCTTGAAAAAGAATACACTTATCATGATAGGAACTAAGTAATGTATAGAATTGTTGAATCATTGTATGGTACATCAATATAATATATCTTGACTATATTGGAAAGAGAAAGCCTTAACTGAAAACATTTCCTTGAAATTAATAAACTCTTGAGTTAAGAATGTTAGATATTTAAGCAACATTATATAGTTTCATAACTGAAAGTTACAGGGAAGAATTATTGGAATGACAAGCCAGAACAATGACCATTGGGTATATTGAAGACTGAGACCAGTTACCAATTACAAAAGAAAATTTCCAAGTATAAAGATATTTTATGCACCCCAAAGAGAATATTGAGATACCAGAAAATCAAGAGAGACTTCGGAAACTTGATAGGTTACTAGAATATTTTTTTCAAGTATGTATTATTTTATGATCAAGCTGGGTCTGAGAAATATCAAGGTGTTCTATCTGCCTTAAAGAATTTCACTGAAAAAATTTGCCTCCTTCCAAAAAAGAACTTGTTTATTCCAAAATTAGTACATATTATCAGTGAATATTGTCATTAATAATTGAATGGATTATTTAAAAATTTGTTTCTTATCTTTAAAGTTCTAAAATATTGTTAATTATTTGAAATGGATTGAATTTCAATTGATCCTTTTCTGTAACAATTATCACATGCAAAACACTTTTTGCGTATAATCAGTCATGATTTACTATTTCCAGTTTCAGGTAGAAATGAAATTATAAACGGAATTATTAGATATCTCTCTTTCAAAATAAGTAAAATAGTATTATACCATAAATTAATGCATATGATAAGAAAAATCATATATTTTACAAAATTACATTGATTCTAATGTCATAGCACATATATCACGGCTAGCTTACAAGATGATTCCCATTATGGCCAAGAAAAGTGTTCAAAAAGGGCTTCCTTCTTTCAGAATATGTTTTCCTCCAAACGTTCTTTTTCTTTAGCATTATAATCAATGGTAGACATTTCTAAGTGGCCAACATTTGGTAGGCACTGTAAAGTCAAAGAAATATGAGTCACGATACCTCCCAATAGAAAGTTTTTTCTAATTGTGTAGAAAAAAAACAAAGAACTGCATAGAGCCTTAAGGTAGAATAGAGCTAAGGACCAAACCAGGGCTAGAGATAGCAGGTACTAGAATCATTGTGGTTCCTACAGACTAGACTCACACTACCCAGACACCAGAAAGATTATAATCTACCAGCATTCCTGAGTTTACTATTCCAGATAAGTCTATGGATCATAGACAATGGCATCATCTTGGAGCTTCTTAGAAATGCAGACTCTCAGGCCCTGTCCTGAATCCACTCGATCACAGTCTTTGTTAACAAATCCCCAGGTGATTTATATACATGGTGAAGTCTGAGAAACATTGTATGCAGAGTATGAAGGAAAGAAAGATTTCAATCATTCTTTTCCCAGTTTTTTTCCTGAATTGGCTGGTTGTAAGTCTTTAATGTCAGGCTTAATATATACACAGATTTCTTATTTATTTTACAATCAGTATTAATGTTCTTTGTGCAGGATGACTCTGCCAAGATGGGCACTCTACAACCACTGTGTCAGTGTAGGAGGGCTTCCATACAGAGTTCTCATTCCCAGGAATCACCCATGGACTTCCTCTTCCTTATCTTCAGTTTGACTGCAAGAATGTATGGGAAAGAAGAATGAGCACTTGACAGGCATCCTGGTTTCTGATCTCTGTTTGGGCACTAAATAGCAGCATGATCTCAATCATGTAATTATTCCAGGTAGTATTTTCTTTTTAATAACATGGTATTGAATGATCACTGAGTCTTCTTTTAGCTCTGAAACTTAATAATTTGATTTCAGATTGTCATACATTAGAAGATAAAATATAGGAGACTAATACTACATAACCTTCTGTGTGGTTTTTCAGAGACGAGAATGTTGAGTTGGTGCTGTGTGTGGAGTATGCATGAAAGCAGATTGTTGTTGCGGTAAAAATAAGAAAATGCTGAGATGCCTCAATGCCGTGCTGTTATTTAAAGGAACTTTTTGCTTACTTTAAAATACAAAACAGATTTTTTACCTTCAACAGCCAACTTTGAAATACTGTACATATTTCTTATGTAAGCTAAACATTGTTGGTATGACTCATAAAGAAGAATCCTAATGAATTCAACCTTGCCCTGTATACTTATTTTCTTATTTCTGTCTTTGACCTAATTTCCTCACACATTTTTCTCTTGCTTAGAGTTGTGTTATTTTGAAGACTAGAAGCTTCCTATTCAAGGGCTTGCCTTCAAAAATTCATAAGGTAAGTGATTATTGAGTGTCTCTTTGGGACAAAGCAATGCTTATCTTCATGAGAAATTTAAAGAAATAAAACAAGTCCATGATGTTAACATTTTTGAGTAGCAATTATATAATTAAGGTCATCATAAATTCAGGCACACTATTTATTGTGGTAGCACTTGACTACCAGGCACTGTGTATACTAGATAAGATTTTAGTTAATCCTCTTGACAGTGCTATAAAGTAAGTACTATTACTTCTGTTTAATAGAGGAAATAGCTGAGATTTAGGGAATTAAGTTATTTACCCAAGGCTACTGAACGTCTAATTCAAAACTTAGTACATCATACTCATGCTATGTTAGAAAAGGTTTTCTAAAGGTACCTGGGTGGCTCAGTCAGTTAAGCGTCCAGCTCTTGGTTTTGGCTCAGGTCATGATTTCGCAGGTCATGAGATGGGGCCCTGTGTCAAGCTCTGCGCTCAGTGGGGAATCTGCTTGAAAGTTCTGTCCCTTTGCCCCTCCCCTCATGTATGTACATACCATTTCTCTTTCTTGGAAATAAATCTTTAAAAAAAAAAAAAGTTTTTCTGACCTTGAAAGGTATATTGAAATAAGACAATGATGGAGTATTAAGAAGAAAACAAAACAAGTAAAAGGCTACAGTAGTGGTCCTGCAAATAGGTAATTCAGGCTTGAGTCATGGCATTATGAGTTGAATTGTACACCCTCCAAAAAGATACATATCAAAGCTCTAACCCACAGTACCTCAAAATGTGGCCTTATTTGTAGGAAATAGGGTCACTGCAGATGTAATTAATTAAAATGAAGTCATACTGGAGTATAGTGGGCCCCTAATTCAATATAAGTGATGTCTTTATAAGAAGATGGTCATGTGAACAGTAACCGGCAGGGAGAATAACATGGGGCTATAGAAGCAGAGCTTAGTATTGCACAAACGAGCAAAGGAACCCTAAAGATTGTCTGCAAACTACCAGAAGCTAGGAAGAGTCACGGAAGGATTCTCCTGCAGGCTTCCGGGTGAATGTGGCCCTGCCAACACCCTGATTTTGGACCTCCAGCCTCCAGAACTGTGAGACCTACATTTCTGTTAGTTTAAGCCACAGTTTGTGGTACTTCATTACCAAAGCCCTTGAGAAACAAGTACACATGACAATAGAAAATGGAAACTAGAAAAGAGAGGAAGGCATACAAGTTAGATGGGGAAAAAATGGTGGAAATATATGCAGGAAGTCAATATGTGTGCAAAGGTGAGCCAAAAGTAATTCAGAAGTCTTGAACGTGGGAGGCCGTGGAATATAGAAACTAGTGCTCTTTACAAATGAGGAGGTAAGAGGTTTTTTGAATGGAGTGAAGAACAGAGTGGAGAAGGGATCTGTGTGGATGATGAAAGTAGAACACATTTTAAGGAAAGAGAATACTGATTCAAGTACAATTAAGACAGAGAAATTGTGCCCAAAAGAGATTAGAATTTTGTTGAAAATGTACATGACCAGAATGATAAAAACCATAGTATATACTGAATGCTCTTACATCCAAGTTACTTTATAGATGTCATTACTAATCCTCACAACAGCACCCTAAGATGTGTTAAAGATGAGTAACTTTCCACCAGACCATCTCCTTCATATAGTAAGAGTTGAAGTAAAAAGTCAATACTTAATCATTAGCATTTTCTAGACCCTCTTGCAGGTATATATGATCTTTTATGATTTTGACTGGTTTTCACTGAGAATGTGGGCAGACTAATATGTATAGCTTAGAGACTAAGCATTGAAGAGGAAGGTTCCTCACACCTTTCGTGTTTTGCCAGCTGGATATGATGGCCCATTGACCAAACCTGCCCTCCTGGATATTTTATAAAGACGTTTTGTGGAATGGAGCATGCCAGTTCACTCACATATTGTTTTGACTCCACAGCAGTGGAGTTGAGTTTAAACAGAGACATTATGGCTTGCAAAGGCTAAAATATTTATTATCTGGCCCTTTACCCCCCAAAAATCTCCAACTCCTGCCCTGGAAGATGGTAGTCAAATACTTGAAGGAGTCTGGGTCCCTAGAGCACTGACGAGAGCTACCATTAGCATGAACCCAAACTTTTTAGATCATTATGTGAGCCCAGGGGAAGAAAAAAACCCCCCCAAAACTATTATGTTCATTAAATTTCACAGTTTACTTGTGACAAGTTTATCCTATCCTTACTAATGCATCCATTTACAGATTTAAAAAAAACATTTCAGAGAAGTTAAATCACTTAGCTACTAATACATTAGTAAGTGAAAAGGACAGGATTTGAATGCAGGTCTGAGTGACTCTAAAGTCTATCCTTTTTCTCTAACTTCAGAGCAATCATCTCCAGATACTGAATTTATGGGGATTTGATTTTCTTCTTTGTGTTCTTGTGCATGGTTTTTTCTAATAGCTTTATCGCTTTATTGAGATACAGTTCACATATAAACACATTCACACTTTAAAAATAGATACTTTTGATAGATATTTTAATGGTTTTTGATATACTCACAAAGATGAATAGCCATCACCATTATCTAATTTTAGAGCATTTTCAGTAATCCAAAAAATCTGATTAGCAGTGACTTCCTATTTTCTAGTCCTCTTATCACCTAGGAACTACTAATTCTCAGTCCTGTTAATAACAGAACAAGGATGAGTTTACCCATTGTAAAATAAATGCAATAATAATAATATTATAATAATAATGTTATATAAATGCAATAATAGAATATGTGGACTTTGTGACTAGTTTCTTTAACTTAGTATAACATTTTCAGGATTTATATATGATGTGGCATATATAAGTACTCTGTTCTTTTTCATTGATGAATAATAATGCATATATATATGTATATATCATATTTTGTTTATCCATTAATCATTTGGGTTGTTTGTACTTTTTAGCTGAGGAATAATGTTATTATGAACATTTGTGTACTAGTTTTTGTGTGAACATACACTTTGATTGTCTTGGGTATATACACCTAAGAGTGGAATTGCTTGATTCCATGGTAACTCTATCTTTAACATTTAAAATAATTGCTAAACTGTTTTTCAAAGTAGCTGCATCGTTTTATATCCTACCAGCAATGTATAAGGATTCCATTTCTCTATGTTCTTGTCAACACTTGTTTTTGTCTTATTTTAGCCATCTTTGTGAGTACATAGTGATATCTCATTGTGGTTTTGATTTGCATTTCTCTAATGACTAATGATGTTGTGTATCTTTTCATTTGCTTATTGGCTGTTTGGATATCATCTTTAGAGAAATGTCTGTTCAAATTCATTGCCAATTTTAAATTTGAGTTACGCATCTTATGTTGATTTTTAAGTGTTCTTTATATATTCTGGATACAAGTCCCTTACCAGGCAAATGATTTGAAAATATTTTCTTTGATCCTGTAGGATTTGGGGGTTTTTGTTGTTGTTGCTGCTGTGTTTTTGTTTGTTTGTTTTTACCTTTTTTAAGAGTATTTATTTGAGAGAGAGAGAGAGAAGCAGAGGGAGAAGCAGACTCCCCACTAAGCCAGGTGCCCAACATGGGGCTTGATCCCAGGACCCTGAGATCATGACCTGAGTTGAAGACAAAAGTTTAATCAGCTGAGCCACCTAGGTGCCCCAAAATATTTTGTTTTGTTTTGTTTTGCTTGGTGTCCTTTGCATCAAAAATTTGTTTTATTTGATGCAGATCAATTTATCTATTTTTTTCTTTTGTTTTTGGTGTCATATTCAAGAAACCATTTTCTCATCCAGAATCATGGAGATTTACATCTATTATTTCTTCTAAAAGTTACATAGTTATAGCTCTTACTTTTAAGCCTGTTGTCAATTTTGGCTTAGTTTTAGTATGTGGTATGATAAAGGGGTCCACCCTCACTCTTTTACAGGTGGATTCCCAGGTATCCCAGCACCATTTGTTGAAATGTCATGCATTCTTCAGCTTTTAATTATAATGTATTTGTTTTGTGATTGAAAACACTAAGTATTATAAAAATTATGCCAAACACTTTTCAAAATTAAATATATGTAGAAGGATAATGGTATGTCACAGAAATTGAAACCAGGAAAATGAAGGAAAATTGGGAACACTAAGCTATCATATGCAAAATAAAAGTCAAAGAACTTAAAGAGAGAAAGGAGAGACACACTCTTGGGAGGGGAAACTGAAAGGCTGCATTTGTTTCATTTAATGATAAGTATATGAAGCATATGCAGATAAAAGCAATGAACATGACTCTCAAGAATTTTAGTGGTGAGAGAATCAGAGTTCAAAGGATAAGTAGAGGTAGAAGAAAGATTATTATAATGCAGAGGAACATTTTTGGAAAAAAAGGAGTCATTGGGAAAATACTGAGAATGCAGGAAAAAGATAGTAATTGATGAAAAAGTTGTAAGAGAAGGGTGTGTAATAGGTCATGGACTGGAATAGAAGTGTGGTCTCAATTTGTAAGAAAGAAAGCAATGTCAGAAAGCAGAAGGAGAAAGATTGAGTGATAGGTAGAGAAACCAAAAAAAGCAGAAGGAAAGGTATGGGAAGAGATAGGGAGGGAAGAAGTTATAAGGTGAGACTAGATGAATCAAGAACCGAAAATAACATTAATTATAATCTCTTTAATACATAAAGAGAACTGTCTTTTCCTCACATGGCATTTAAGTGTGATCATTCAGTCCAGGTCTGTAAACTTGATAAGCTACTCTTTGCTAATGAACCTGTGTACAAGAGATAACAAGTAGAAGTTTGACCCAGATATGTATTTTGCTGAGATACTCTGCGAGTTAATCAAAACAATCCAAAAAATGACTCCTCTGAAAGTCAATACACTTAGCAATCCTGAGCCTGCATGGAGGCAGCAGCAAATACTAAGGGCTACAGGTTACGTGGCCCCTTTAGAAACAGGATCTCCCTTATCGTTTACCTCATTTCTTACATCTCCCATATGTATGTATATATATATACACATATATGTGTGTGTGTGTGTGTGTGTGTGTGTGTGTGTGTGTGTATATATATATATGGGATAATAATAATAAATGAATGAGCAGAGATGCAGAGATTATATAAGTGGACATGATTCTCTACTTACTCATTTATTAATTATTTAGCTTCATAGTTGAAAAGGAGGAATGACACATGTTTATTTAATGAAACCTGTAGCATAGAAGGCAAGTTGCTAGTAAACAACCAGATCTGGCTTTAGTGTGCTTAGGAATTCAAGGGCATTTTACCCAACAATTATAATCCATGAATGGAACTTGAGGGGGGGGTACCAGAATAAATACAAAGATATTTTTGAATTAGAATAGTTTCACCTCTTCTTGTCTTTTCTCTGTGATTACAAGCAAAGAATATGATGTATAAAATCTGAGGTTATCTAATTCCCAGCAGGCCAACCGATACAAATGACTATTGCAGATTCATATTTCTGACAATCTGACAAAATAAGTACATTTTCATATAATATTGCTTTTGAGTATTCCAAAGTAAGCCTCTTATAGAGTCTTGGATCACATCTTTTTAAACAAGGAAGGTAATGAATGACCTTGATGTGTGTAAATTTACAACTATTATTATAAGACTTTTAAACAATTCCCTGAAACTGTTCATCTAAGAGCTTGAATAAGTCATTAATGCTTTCTCACTGTGTTTCAAAATTTTTACTTCTAAAGTCCTCAGAAGTCTTATTTCCCATGCCAACATTATAGCCACTAGAAGGAATAGACTGGGATTTTCCTGCTTTTATTTATTTAATGCTTTTGAAATTAAAAAAAAAATGTTCCATGCCATGACACATATAAATGCACTCAGACACAATGGATGCTGCCTAAATAGTTGTCTTCAGAAAAACACTCACACACATGAGAAATGTGTCCTACTCTCCCCTCACCCATACTGTAGAAATAGTCTCATGAACAGAATGCAATACTCGGGAGAGAGAATCAGAAAGTTGCCAGATTTCTTCTCTTTGCTCCGGCATCATAATCTAGCTTTTCTGGTGTTGTGTGGTCTAGCTCTGTTATCTCACTCTACCCTGTGGGGCCACCCATGGACAAGTTGCCTGACTTTGTCTTTTGATCTCAAATGTGTCCCTTTTTTATAATCTCCAATCTGATCCATTTGGGGGAAGTTGAGAAGAAAGGCACTGAGTGCCAGCAGACTTCATTTTCTGAGTATCTGTCTGTATAGTCTCTATCACCTTGGCACATGGGAGCAGGTACTCTGAATTTTCATATTGCATTTTAGTCACTTATCCCCATCAAGAATGGGTAGACCCACATTTTTCAACTAAGCTCTCTAAAAACACGTAAATAGCAAGCTGTTCCCTCACATGAATCTGTAAAAAACAATATCAACAACAACAAAGGAAAGAAGAAAACCACTCTAGTATTAAGGGATTTTTTTTTTTTTACAGTTTTTACTCTAGTTAATTCCAAAGATAAACATTAAAAAGAGAAACTTAAATAAACACATACACAAGCAAAACATGTGTTTTACTGATTTCCTCCCCACCAGCCATTTGCCATATTGGAGCGGGAGGAGGAGGACCATTAAAGTTCAGATTTCATTGTGTTTGGTACCTGTGACAAGCTGTTGCCCTCAACCATCCTCATTGCTGTTCACTATCTGTTGTGTTTATTTTTACATTCACCCCAGAATATAACTGGATACTTGAACATATTTTTGTTGTTATTGAGGTTGTTTTGGTGGGATGGTGGATATAATGTCATGTAATAACTAGATTTTAAAAATCAGGCTTTGAGTTGTCTATCAACTTCAAATCAGTAGCTATCACTAAGATTTCAGCCAGCAGGTACTGATGTTTATGATAATAAGGAGGGATGGTGAGGAACTGAGAGGTCAGGTAGGAAATTACAGCGAACTTTCACTTCAGAGCATATTGAAAGATTTAAGCACGACAGTTGCCTTACAACACGAGCCTTCTTCTAATATACTTGGTCACAATTGCATTCCAATATTCTAGAATAAAAATTCTCCAAACTTCTCTCTCTCTCTCTTCCTTTTTTCCCTCCCCTGCCTTTACTACCGTATCCCACTATTGCATTTTTACTAATTTGGATGGGTTTTCACCTATCTTAGGTTGATAGAATCACTGCTTCATAGAGTATGAGTAAAATAATGCATAGTCTTTACCAATATTTTTAAAATAACAGTTCAGATGTTTCTGGAATTTTAAAAGAAATCAAAGAGATTATGAAACACCCCCCCTCTTATTTTTAGAGAGAAGTTAAAATCTGAAATCTGGAAGCATTTGTCATCTTCCAAAAAATGTAACAAAAATTCTTTTTTTCCAATTCCGAATAGAATCGCAATATGCCCTAACATAGGAACTGCATTTGTATGGCTCTATACTAAATATTTTAAAGTGTTTCAACCACTTTCTTTGACTTGGAGAAGTGAAATCACTGTGCTGTTAGATCAATAAAGGCACTTTATATCATTTAAATTATTAGAATTAACCGCTGCTAAATCCATCAGCATTATTTACCTTCGGCAGCTTAGCGTCATAGAAAGATACTGCGCTCTTGGTTCTCTTAGGCAACAAGAGGACAATCAAAGGCTTAATCCTAAATTGACTTTCAGAGTGCAAGAAATTTACAGATCTAAAAATTTACCAAGAGGGAGACCAGCACATCTGCCCCTATAGGAAATGATTTTTGCATAGTAAGTGTTGATCTGCATAACCATATGATCATCTCAAGTGCTGATTACCAAATCTGAATCATCATTACTTAGCAAACTTCTATAAATACACATGGCACCATGTAATATATTCAGCTGTGCTAAATTAATGACAAAGTCCTTACCCCAAGGAGCTTGGGGGTCTAAAAACAAAGAATGACACAAAAGACAAAAATGTAGAACACCCTGAGTTGGGGGTAATTTTCAGTGAAACGAATTCAGTGAAGGGTTTTTATGGTTTGTGGCAAAGGAGGAATTAAAGATCTATAGAGTTTGCCTTTTGGACTGCTCTCCCTACAAGTTATGTGCTGCCCTAGGAAAGAACGCCAACATTTGAATCTCTTGATTTCTCAGGAATTTCAGACCTATATTTCTATGACTGCATTTTTTTTATATCTTAAACATGAGTATATTTAAATACCATAAAATCAATGTATCCAAAAATGAACTCATTATCTCCTTCTCACTGTTTCCTTGTTCCTTAAGTCAGCTCTTGCTGTGGTTGAAGGCACTGTCTTATCCCATTGATTATTCAAGACATTTCAGAGGTACTTCTCACTATTCTTCTCCCTCACCTGCCAACAAATCCTGCAGGGTGCCAAGTTCATGTTCCATTGGCACCTCCTTAGTCCTAATCCAGTCTTCATATTTTACTTTAAATGATTGTTGTGATCTTCAGTGGGTTTCTTCTTCAGTTGATCCTTCAAGTTGCTCTTAGAGAACCAATCTTAGCAGTCTTGGGTTGAACCTTAATGGTTCTCAGTATAAAGACAGCACTGCTTCCAATGGCATTTCTGGCCCTTTCCAACTTGATCCCTACCTCTCTTTCCATCCTTGCTTCCTACTAATTCCTACTTACTATACCCTAAAACTATCACCTCATTTAGGTTTCTTGACACTTACTTATGATACCCCAGTCATTTTGTATAGCTGTATAAATTCTTTCTGCCTTCTCTATCATTTAGACCTAGGAAAAAACATGCCTGTGAAGATTTCTCAAGTAGCCCAGGAGGAATAAAGATTTTCTCCAACATATATGTACCTATATAATTTGACTTTATTTTTATCTAGTAGATATCTGTTGGCTACCTTCCCAGTGATGTCCCCCTTAACATGTCAGGAGCACCCAGATCTTTCTTGCAAGTTCTCCCTCTTGTCTCAGTTTAGGGGCATTAACATTTTCATGTGCTCCAGGAGTGGGTTTTTTATTCCTTGAAATCACCGTGATTATTTAAAAAGTGAGTATGTAATTCAAGGTAATCTACTCTTCTTTAAATTCAGATATTTTGCCAAGGCAAAAAAATTTTTTTTTCTTACTTGGTTGGTGCCATAATGCCTGACATTGCTTTATCTGTATGTTCTACCATGACAGGATCAAGCTTATGGTGGTTAGAGCCCATAATGAGGAAGGAGAGATGAGAGATTGATTTTAGTAATGTATTTTGATTTCTTTATCCAGTTACTTCCAAAACTGGCCCCATTCGTGGACTTTTGTGTTATGTGAGTTAACTACTTTCCCTTTTGCTTAAACCAGTCACAGTGGGGTTTTCTGATACATACATACCCTCAAATCCTGTCACTGCTTATTTGGATGTTTAATAAGTATTTGCTTACAAATATTTTCTGCAGATAAATTATGAATTCTGTGAGTACAGGGAATGGTTTATATCTCCTGTATCTCTTATTGTGTCTATCCTGGCATATTGGGTTATCAGTAATTTAAGCAGAGACCATATAATCATCTGTCAAGAAGGCTTCCGAAAGGAATGCTTTAGGTATAGGAGATTAGACTACATGACCTGATGTTCCCCTTCAATCTCTCAGCAGGTTTTTGGGGTTTTTTTATGACGATAATTGTAAATGTTGCAAAAGTAATCCACTCTGCAAAGTTGACAGTGATGGCAAACCCACTGGAGAAAAAATGATGTTTTGGTTTCCTGGAACCATCGTAACCGAGTACCACAAATTAGTTGGGTTAAAACCATGGAAATGTATTATCTTAGAATTCTGGAGGATAAAATTCTGAAATCAAGGTGCACCTTGACAGTGCTACCTCTGAAGGATCTAGGGAGGAAGCGGACCCATACCTTTCTCTTAGCTTCTGATAGTGGGCTGGCAGTTTTCAGCTTTGCTTGGCTTACAGTTCCATAGTTCCCCATGCCTTCTTACATGGCTCTCTTCTTATAAGTACACCAGGCATATTGGATCAGGAGCTCGCCCTACTCCAGTATGACCTTATTTTTTTTTTTTAAAGATTTTATTTATTTATTTGACAGAGAGAGATCACAAGTAGGCAGAGAGGCAGGCAGAGAGAGAGGAGGAAGCAGGCTCCCCGCTAAGCAGAGAGCCCAATGCGGGACTCGATCCCAGGACCCTGAGATCATGACCTGAGCTGAAGGCAGCGGCTTAACCCACTGAGCCACCCAGGCTCCCCAGTATGACCTTATTTTAACTTCACTATTTACACCTGCAATTACCTTGATTCCAAGTAAGGTCACATTTTGAGGTAGTAGGTAGGATTAGGACTTCATATTTTTGACAGGGACCTGGAAGAGGTTGGTGGGGAGAGACACAAATATCTCTAGGAGAAATCTTTATTAGGGCTCCTTGCTATACAGAGAAGAATAGGATAATAAAGATTCTGAGGGAGAAATCTAAATGATTTAAGGGAAGCATAGAAAGTCCTGGTATTGCTCCTAAATAGAACTGACACCCAGTGATCAATGACCATTTTTTTAAAAACATGTAACTTTTCCTCCATGATTGGCACTTGCGTATGAAATAAAACATCATCCCAGTGGACACTATCTAGCTCCGTCAGGCAAACAATGATTCATGTTAACAACACGACATTACTGGTGAGGAGGTGCTTTTATTCATTTTTGCTCATGAATAAATTAGATCTTTAAAAAATTCATAGGAGAAAAATGCCATATGAAGTTGTTTTCACATTTATGGAGGTTATCTGTTTATCGGGATGAGGGCATTATGTAATTTTAATGAATGGAATGTAATAACATATTCTTTGGTTTTATAACAAGATTAAAATTGATTTTGAACATAATACAGCCCTTCCCCATTGAAAAGCAAACCCCAAAGCTTTTTTATCTCCATGAAGTTATTGCCACAGAACAAATCTATTTGTAATACATATTTGGAGTCAGGCATATCTTGGTTCAAACCCAGCTGCCACTAAAATAATTGTCATTGCACCTTA
This sequence comes from Mustela putorius furo, assembly GCF_011764305.1. NCBI lineage: Eukaryota > Metazoa > Chordata > Mammalia > Carnivora > Mustelidae > Mustela > Mustela putorius. Next base: position 13,928,677 of record NW_025422471.1, read on the forward strand.
GGCAAGTAACTCCACTTTTCTGGACCTTAGTTTCTTAAACTATAATCTCAAAAGATTGTTGTGATGATTGAATTAAATAAATGCATGTGGGGTACTTAGTGTTTGACACATAGCACTAATAAAATTTTATCTTATAAATATTATAAGTAGGTGAAAAATTTCTATTCAGAAACATTTGAGGCAGAAACAAAAGAAAAAACCTAAAATATAATAACATTTTAAAGGCATTATTAGTTCCAAGAATTCATTCTTGCAATTATTCATTTATTCAGTTATCACATTTAAAACTAGAATTTAGTTTCCTTCGGGGGGGAGGGGAAACATTCTTTTTATACCATAAGAAGAAGGAATCATTCCTTTCAGGTTTCTCTCTTGCATTATCTGTCCATATCTCTCGCCCGCATCTTAGTATTATAAAGTAGCTTTACTTAGGAGAGGTATCAAAAGAGGATAGGTATCAAATAATATAGGGAGAAACAATATGCTTTTGTGCCATAGTAACCTGGATTGACTCTCTACAGAGATCAGGTAAAGACTAGTCTGCCATGTAACCAATATTCTGTTCTGTTCTTCCTCGTATATCCCTGACCGCTTCTTGGTTTTTCCTCAAGGCTGCATATCATCTGTTTGTCCATCACACGTGGTGTCCCTCAAAAATTTTTAATCTCCTCTTCTTTCGCTGGACATTTTCTGTGGGTGATCTGTCCTCTTTTATGGATACCACCTGTGTACTAAAACCCACCAAAGCTCTGTAGTGAGCCTCTTGCCTCCTAGATCTTACTACCTAGTTAAGGAAATTATTAGAACGTGAGCTATAGGGTTTCCCTTGTATTGTTGACCACTACAGTGTTCACAATGCCAAGCACAGAGTGGGTGCCCAGTAAAGAAGAAAAACAAAGGAAGACTAGTTCCCACATACCACTGACCATTTGTCTTCCCACTTGTTTCTTGCTCCTAAATAATGACACTCTGATTCTCAAATTGCCTAATCTAGACACCTGGGAACATATTTAGTTCTCTTTCTCACTTTCCACATCCAGTCACTGGTTTTGTCAGGATTACTTCTTTCAAACACATGAAATTGGTCCACTTTCTATTTTTGCTAAGGCTCCCATAGTCTTATGTTTCCATTACTGCATCAGCCCCATCTGGTCTTCCCACTACATCCATTTTTGCATAGTACACCCGGAGTGAGTTGGAGTGAAATCCAAACTCCTCTTCGTTGTGTGCGCGTCCTCTGGAGAGTTTTTTCGGCTTCATCTCTTAACACTCCCTGCTTTCCACTCTTTCTCCCCCCCACCCCCAGTCATACTAAATGGTTTCCCATGCTGTGCTTCCTTTGCCCTTCAGTACACTGAACACACTTAGTCCTTGTCTCAGAAGGCTCCTTCTGCCAACTCCTTGTCTCTTTCTTGGCCCTTGATCTGAGCTTTAAGTATCCCCTCCTCCAGGAAACTTACCCTTAATTCCTTAGCCAAGAGGAGTGTAGATGCTGCCCTCTTCTCTGGAACACAGAGCCTGCAGTTCTGATGTCATGGAGCTCTTCACACCCTGTATTGCCATTGCTTTTCTCCCTAGGAGATGCTATAGGCATATTGAGTGTTGGGACTGTGTTTTATTCATTGATATATTCCCAGCACCTAGGACAGTATTTGGCAAATAACCAACACTTAATAAATATTTGTTGAATGAGTGTTATGTAGACACAGTGCAAAGTAGCCTTTGGCCAGAGCACTGATTACAGTATTAGCAAATCTGTGCTATTTTTTTTTTCTTCAAAACAGTTCACTTTGATTTATCTCGAACTGTTATGCAAGCTGTAACTAAAAACGACTGTGCTTGACACTGACTATAAAAATACCACTGTGCAGACTGTGTTTTTAAAAACCAATATTGAAGCTCAGATCATTTATAGTGATGTCCGTATTAAATGCTCTCTACCTACGTTCACTAAGTGTTGAAGGATTTTTTTTTTTTGCGTCTTTTCTACAGATTTTTTCTCCAGCTGCTACCATAATCGCTTCCTTTACTTGGTTCACACTGTTGCTAAATGCAAACAAATCAGACTGTCACAGACTCCACCTGATTCCAGGAGTAAGCGGTAGTCCAGTGACTCATTCATTGAGTCATTCAGCATAAGCAGCTATTAATCTAACCTGGTATTTGCAGGAACACGTTGCTTTGACCCATAGAGTATCCCCACGCTTTTAAAAATTTCAAATTTAAAAGTACTAGGATAAGAGAGTACCCCTATCATCTTCTCTTTCTTTGTACATGTATAGAAGGGATTTTAAATTCCTGATATCAGCTAACACTTGAGGTTAGTTATTACATCTGCTGTGATCAGATTTTCCTCTCAGATAGTTTTTCTCTGAGTCCATAATCCTGGTAGAGTATTAGAGTGGACCAAATCCCAAGTGTCTATGTGTAAGTTACTGAATTTTGAAAATTCTTACACTTATTCAAAGATTTGTTATTGATCTTTTTCAGTGTATCTGTTATCACACTTTGCATATTTCTTCCACCATCAAAAATTACAGAATTGTTAAAGTACTCCCAGGAGAGCAGCATGACTGACAATACCGAGAAAACCTAGTATCAGTGAACTAAATTCTTATGTCGAATTCATATCCACACTGTGAGTTTATTTGGGAACGGGGGTCTTCAAAGAAGTAATATAGGTTAAATTAGGTCGCAAGGGGGAGGTCTTAATTGAATGTGACTGATGTCCTTAAGAGGAAGAGACACTAGGCCTGTACACACGGAGAAAAGGCTGTGAAAACACAGCTAAATGGCAGCCACCTGCACCCCAAGTAGAGGCCTCAGAAGAAACCTAACCAGCTGTCACCCTGATCTTGAGTTTTAGTCTCAAGAACAGTAGGAAAATAAGTTTCTGTTGTTGAAGCCTCCAGTCTGGTATGTTGTGGCCACCCTGGTAGACCTGGGTTTTAGTCCTGATTTTAACACTTAGAGCTGCAAATGAGATGGGAGACTTCTGCTTCCTGAATTTCACTGCCTAATTTGTGAAAAGAAGGTGACTAAATGTACCACCCTAAGAGGTCATTGCAAGGTCACAAATTATGTGATGGTGCATCGTACCCTCTTTTTTTTTTTTTTTAAATTATTTATTTATTTATTTGTTTATTTGACAGAGATCACAAGTAGATGGAGAGGCAGGCAGAGAGAGAGGGAAGCAGGCCCCCTGCTGAGCAGAGAGCCCGATGCGGGACTCGATCCCAGGACCCCGAGATCATGACCGGAGCCAAAGGCAGCAGCCTAACCCACTGAGCCACCCAGGCGCCCCGCATCATATCCTCTTAAAGAGTTACATACTTAACTTCTAGTTACCTTTCTCATAATGATGTTTGCTAAATAGAAATTGATATGATGTTTTAGATTTAAATTCAAAGATTTTTTTGAGTCTTTTTTTTTTTGTAATAAGACTTTTATTTTATTCTGGGGCAATGGTCACAAAAGAGACAAGAGCCTGTGTGTTGGAGTCTCAGAAAATGAAGTCCAGCAACTACACATGTATCTGATTGCAAATTATGGGACTTCTCAGAGCCCAGTTTCTTTATCTGCAAACGGGTATGGGAGCAGCTAGAGCACATAAGATTATATTGCTAAATGAGAACATGTAATCCCTGGCCCATGTTTGCATCTAATAAGGTCTCTGTTGGGTGAGTTTGTATCGTTCTCATATTTAGGTCCCTCTTTGCCCAGAATGTAGGAAATTCTATCTAGACATTATAGTGTTGCTTTCGTTTATTTCCTCGAGAACGAGATAACAACAGCAACACAGCAGCTAAGGGATTAGTGCGGACTTACCGTGTGCCAGGAACCATAATAAATGCTTTAACTGGATTAATTTATGTAATCACAACTCCCCCATTATTATATTAATTGTACACTTGGGAAAACTGAGGCCTCAAGTAGGGTTGCCACACTGAGCTTTGCCAAATGTGGCACAGAATATACTTAGACTAAAAATGTTAACTGTTTATTTGAAATTCACTTAACTGGACATGCTGTATGTTATATGTCAATGCAGCCCAGAGAGGCTAAGTAACTTACCTAAAATGACACTGAAGCCAGGTTTCAAACCCTGTGCATGACCCACAGAGACCCAAATCTTAAGCTCTGTGATTTGCTGATTACATATGATTTTAAAAAGAGACTGACTATTTGGGCCAGAGTGAAGAAATTTAACTGAGAATTAGCCGATAATTAGAAGATCTTCATAGACGATAATTAGAAGATCTTCATAGACGATAATTAGAAGATCTTCATAGACTGAGCTGATTGTGAACAAGGTCAAGCCAAAGTCTTCAGGAAAGCTTAGGGCTCTGAACTGAGAATTTAGGGCCCTCATTAGTTGGGCAATCTGCTTTGCCATCAGGAGCAGAACAGAGTTTAAAAGGAAGGGTTTCTCTCTGCAGAGTTGTTAAAAATATCTTTTTTTTTTCCTTCTCTTGCATTGGAAAACATTTCCTGAATTGGAAACAATGGAACAACTGAAATAGCTGTGAGTGAGTTAGAAAATGCCTATTGAACATGCTTCTTTGTGGAGTTTGGTACTCTATCATGGCCTAGCCAGTGACTTGCAGCAAGTTGAAGCCAGACCTCTGCCCGTGTACAGACAGATCGTGAAGCATCTTCTCTGGTTCTGTTAGTCCGTACAGGGGAAAAGGAAATGGAACCCTGTGCTGCAGATTAACCTAGCGACCTGTAAATTGTACCAGTCACCAGGTGTCCATATCATTTATACCTCTCGGTTCCCCTTCCAGGCAACAAAAAAAGTACCCAACAAGTAGGCAGAAAATCTGGGAAAGAACACTTTTGTAGAAAGAAAATACTGCATTAAATAATTTATACACTTTATTTTTCCATCACGTAAGAGCTATTTTATTTATTTATTTCTAGTAAACCAGAGGAAGGCTTGACAAATACGACCACCTGCCTACTGAGCATATTCACATTTAAATAAAGAGAACAAGAGAAGAGCTAAATAAAGCTTAAAATAAAAGAGAAATAAAAACAATATGTGGCTGACATGCTGTAACCAACAGTGGGATTGAAAACCATGAGCAACTGATTCTTTGAATGATAGATCATCACAGGCTTAAAAAACACCTAAATGTTTAACTTTTAACATCAGCGGTAACGGTACTGATACCAAATAACTTAAATGTAAATATGCTTAGAATTGTCAGGATGGTCCCCAACTTTATGCATTGTGTTTCTAAAGTTTTTTTCTGAATTTTTTAAAATTTTGGAATGTGTTCTACTCTAGAAAGAAGATGAGAAACTGTGATAACTTCAGCAGTTTAGCTCACAAAAGCCTCCTAGATTGTTAATATGCCTGCATTGATGTACTGACTAGATAAAACAAAGCTGTGTTCTCTGACTTCTGATCGTGAATTTCAGTTGGGTTATCCATTACCACCTTGCCTCCTTCGTGCCTGTTCTCTTGAAGAACACTTAGTGTAATGTAGCTATTGCTTTTAGAATAAAATCTGAACTGCCTGTACCTTCTGAGGAGGCCCTCATGACCCGGCCCTACCACACTCTCCAGCCTCATCTCCTCTCTTCTGCTTTGTTTCTTACCAGCCTCACTGGCCTTGAGTGGTTCATTGCTTCAGGTTTTAAAGTGCCTCAGGACATTTGACCTATTTTCCTACCTTTCTTCCCTTGCAGTTCTCGTAGTTGGTCCCATCTTTTTGAGGCCTTTCCTCATTGCTCTATGTTATACCGTTGATGGTTTGTTTCCCTCAGAAGACTTATTCACATATCACTGATCCACTTAGCTCTTAGCATCAGTTTGCCATCTCCTTCAATGAGACCAGAAACTTAGGGTAAGCAAGTCTCATATCTGTATTACCTCTGGACTCCAAGAACTGAACATCATGTGTGCCATGCAGTACGTGCTAAATATTTGTTGAATGAATGAATGAATGAATGAATGAAGTTATGCTGCCTTCTAAACCTAACCAGTAACAGCTAAAACAGACTAAGCAAGCCAGAGAATGGTCTTGATAAACTTGTGCTAGTGTTTGGAGGGGATTCTGAACATTGGAGAGCTTCAGGCTGAGTAGGGCACAGCATTTCCAAATGGATCTTTATATATGCCAGATGACAGAGGATTCAGGTCATTAATTAAAATGGAGGTAGCATAGATAATTTTCTCTGTGAAAAAACAAAAGGCAGGAGAAGTAATGTTTATGGACATCAGTTAGTACTCTACTCTGAAGTCCTGACTCCAAAGTCTGTCCCTGACAGGATAGTGACATTTTGATTAGGTAGATGGCAATGAGATGAAGAAAAGTTAAGGAATTCCAGAGTTATTTAAAAGGTTAATTAAGGAATTCTCGAACTGCAGCATGACTTATGTATTGCTGGGCCTTAAAGTCAGTTTCTGATGTAGAAAGTCTAGAGTGAACCCTAAAAATGTACATTTCTGACAAGTTTCAAGGTGATATTTATACTACTGTTCAGGGGTTTACATGTCAGGAACCACTGTTTTAAATTCATAGGATTTCTAGTAGATTGATTGTTGGGAATGAAGGAGAAAGTAGTAAAAAAAAAAAAAAAAAAAAGGTCTGATTTCTAGATTTCTGGCTTGAACCATGTTGGTGTCCTTTACTAGGTTACGAGGAACTGAGATTTTAAAAGAGGCATTTGTGAGTCCTTGATTGATCTGATGAGTTTGAAATTCATTCTAGACCCACAAGAGAAAAATGTCAATAGGGTGGTGGATATGTGCCTGGTATTTGGAAGAGTACTCTGAAAAAAAGTTAGGAATTTTTGAGTTCTTCATATACTGAATGTTATTAACATTGTAGATAGGGGCATGTTTACTGAATGGGAGCAACTGGACTTGGGAGTCAGTCTGAGAAACTCTGACGTTAAGGGACTTAGTCTACAAAGAAGATGGGAGAAGTATTGAAAAGTTTAAGGAAAACAAGAACAGTGAGAGGTCCCAGAATCCAAGGGTACACAGCAATAAAAATGCCCATGTTTACATTTGTATTCATGTAATCGTTAGTTTCTAAGTGATCTCTGACATTGTCCTGTCAGAAGGCAGTTCCACTTACCTACTATTTGAATTTTTACACAAACACATACACACTGTCCTTGTTTTTAGTCACACTTGGCAAATACCATCAACAGTTCTTTGTCCTTTTTTTCAAAATATCATCAATCTCAGAAAAACTATTCCCTTCTTATGACCATCTAGAGAAGCTTATCCTGAGATCTTACATGGAAAATCCACTTTTCTGATAATTTGAAGTTTATCTTTGGTTTCGGAGTCAATTGAATCCAGGATCTCAAATGCTATGAGTTTACCCTCTGTCTGCCTCTTTGTCTCAGTCTCTCTCTCTCTCTCTCTCTCTCTCTCTCTATATATATATATATATATATATATATATTATATTATATTATATTATATTTTCTGTCATCCATGTCTCTTAACAAGTTCACATGAAGGAGGATAAGGCCTTTGGCAGCTTTGGGCTGACATCTTTACTGCTTTATGACCCAAGAGGAAAGAAGAAGGATAACTTCACTTTTCTGTTAAAAATAAATATTGAGGAGGGCTTGTGATTGGCTAGACTTGAGTCATGGAACTATTCCTCACCAATCATAGTAACTGGAAACATGGGCTACTCCATTTAATGAAGCTGGTATTGTGTTTCCAACCCTGTGCGTAGGGGAAGGGTGGTCTTGCAAGCCTCTCCTGAAATCCCTCATTAGACTGAGGAGACATAGTCCCCAAAGAGAGAGGATTACCATTACCAGAGGGAGAAATAAATTCAGGAAAAATAAAGCAGATGTCCACCTTAAACTTGTTAGCTTTTATTTCTTACAACACCCTGTGGTAAGCAATGGCACTCATTATAGTTTGCAGTCTTAGATGTGTTTCAAAGTTGATTTAATATGGAAATTCTGTTCTACCTTCTAGGAGGATAGGAATTACATCTTCTTTTTTTTCTCTTTTGTGTCCCAGGGCCTGGCAAGGTGACTAGCATACAGTAGATGCTTGAAACATGTATGTTTAAGGACTAAATTAATAAAATCCTAATTAAGACATTTCCTCTGAATGAGTTCCCTATACTGCTGTGGTATCTTTTCTCTCCATCAAGCTTTGTAGCACCTTTTATTTACCTGTGTTTACTCACGCTTATTATTTGAGGGTTAACTCAGGATCTCAAAGTCTGCTTCTGAGAACTTTGGAGGATCTAGGACGCAGAGGTTGACAGTGTTTTTCTGCAAGAGCGAGATTATAGGCTGTATGGTCACAGGCATAGCTAGTCAACAACTTTGTAGTGCAAAACAGCCTTAGAAAATATGTAAACAAAGGGGCATGGTATGTTCCCATAATATTTAGTAAAATAGGTGGTAGGTTGGTTTTGGCCTAAGGTCTATTGTTTGCTGACCTCTGACCATTGACCCTCAGCAAAGTTTTGTGCTGGTTACTTGCTAGAACAGCTCAGAGTTTGTGAATGTATACATAGCTTAGGCATCTAATGTCATAAATCTAGTTTTAGTGATATCATCATTTTCTTCTTCTCATAATCCTTAGCAGATAGGTTTCTGATCCTTTCATTAAGTTTGGAAACTGAGAAGTGGTGTTGTGTGAGTAAGAATGTTATACTTGCGGTGAAAAGGAACTAAGTGTAATGCAGTGTTTTTGAATGACTGTAAATGAAGAAAGAACAGTATCTCCAGTCTTGAGTTGTTTTCACTATGGAATCACATTAATACTAAATAAGAACTGATGTGTATACTTTCTAGGGAGTGTATGGGATGGAGACACGAAGTTCACCATTACTTACTTCATTTAGAAAATCAAATTTTAAACTTTAGCCATTTCAGTCCTGTTGTAATTACTTCCAACAGTGCCTTCAATACCTGAAGGTACAGTTTGAGTTTGATTGAGGGAAGGGAAAAGAAAATAGGAGTAAGACTTACAAAGGAGGGGGAAAAAATGAGCTTATCTTGTCTTTCAGGCACCATTGGAGTAGTTCAAATGCCAGGGATGCAAGCAGTGATAGAGTTCCTGAGGGAACTCTTGCTGCAAGCTTGGTGGTTAATTTTATGGAAACCTGAATCATATGATGATATGGGGAGTTTCCACCTGTGAATATTTCACACCGTAGGGTTGTTCTTCCCAACTCAGTGGTGAAAAACAGATGCCTGTGGTACATGGTCATGGCTGTGGAGACCTAATCATAGGTATGAAAACAGATCCCTCTATGAGTAAATACTGGGAGCCGTCAAAGCGTCTCTTTACTAGCTTCATTGGGAACTGTTGATGAAGGATGACACACCGTCATTACAAATAGTCCAGGGAGAAAGAAAACTGTCCAGTTATTCTCTGTTTTTAAAAATTAAGTAGCGCATTTTGCTGACAGTCATTGCTTGTTCCAAATTTGAGCCTTTTAAAAAGGTCTTCAGATTTGCAAAATTTTAAAAGGTCGAAGGGGCGGTTACAGGCTCTTTTGCACTCCTTCAAAGCCAGGAAACGGCATTGCCGACAAATGATCTCTACCTTTTCCTTGAAAAATACCAGGCAAGGAACTTATTCTGTCACAATGCCCATTTTGGACTTGGCTCACTGGCAGAAGTGTCCTTTTTATTCTTCCCCTAAATCTGCTCGTTTGTAGGGAACACCTACCGCCCCCACACTCAAGCAATAGGCAATGTCTTGTGTCTCTTCTACATAAGAGCTCATAAATTAATTGAAAAGAAATACATATATGCTCTGTACTTCAAGGTAAAATGGTTCTACTTTACCTTCCTGTTCTTCATCTTGGGAAATTTGCAGTCCTCTCAGCGACTAAGCTCTTTAAACAAGATTGTTTCCATTCATCAGGGTTCTGCATAAATGGAGAGCCTCAAATCTGGACTAAGTACTTCCCTTAGAGTCTAATCTGTGGGAAACATAATGAGGGATTTTCTCTGACCAGATGTTCTTTTTATCAAGAACTATCTATCCGGCTCACTAAAATGCCACATCTTTGGCAGACAGAGGTCTATCATGATATCGTTGTTTCTAATATAATTTTTAAATTATTTAATTATGTGTAAATCAGTTGGAGAAGATCAAATGAATTACGTCCTCCAGGTCATAGGACTTTGTCATCATTGGCCTTTCCAAGTGTGTATTGTTTTGTCCTGCATGCATTTTTAATTTAGGGGTGTGGTATCCTGTATGCGTTTTTTTTGTTTTGTTTTGTTTTCACCTTGCTCAGTACTGTTCTTTAAAAGATCTACGCAGTTAGGTGGATATTTAGTCTGTGCTCCTAACTGCCACATGGAATCTGGGGCGTGCATTTATCCATATTAAGCTGTCTGCTCTCCCAGTGATGCATATGCTGACTGTCTCCAAAGCCGTGACATAGCAAATTATAGTGTGAGGAACTTCCTCAAGCCTGTATAAGAATTTGGAGATTTCTGTCCCCGGGGGTGTGAATATACTGAATTTGACAAATTATGCCAGAATGCTCTTCAGAATGACTCCACCTTCACATTCTCACCAACATTTGGTGTTTTCTATGTTTCTAATTTCTATCAGTTTAGAGATGTGGCTTGTTTTAATTTTCGTTTTCTAGTTACTAATTAATTCAAGGATTTTTCTATGTTTGTTAGTGCTTTTTGCTTTTAATTTCCTCTTCTCTAGACTACTTATTCATTTCCTTTGTGTTTTTCCATTGGTGTTTCCTATCTTTTTCTTGTTGGCTCAAAGGAATTTTTTAAAAAAATTAAATATGTACTGTTTTTTAAACATTACAAATATCTTCCCTCAGTCTATCATATGTCTTTTACTTTTGCCCATTCATAGTTATTTGGCTTATGATTTATATTTTTAATATTGTGTTTAGGGTGTACCCCTTTATCTGTCTCTTCACAATGATATTTTTCTATGTTTTTCCCATTAAACTGATAGGTTTTTAATTGACTTAGAGTTCAACTTTGTATGCAATGCTGTGAGCTGGTTTTATTGTACTCCACAAAATGAGCCACCATCATGTTCATACCATTTAAGAACAAACCGTCCTTTCTGTTTTGAGTTACATTATATATTAAGTTCCCAGATACACATTTATCTCTGTGTACTCTCTCTTAATCCATTTGTCTGTTCTTGTGCTAATGCCATATCTTGTTAGAAAAGTGTCCCTTCTTCTTTTTTTTTTTTTTTTGGTATTTATCTAACAGATTCATGGTCTTTATTTTCTGTGTATTTATCAAACCATCTAGCTGAAAGTGAGTGGGAGTGCACTGAATTTATGTATTAGGAGAACTGACCTTTTTACAATATTAAGTTGTCCTATTCAAAAAATAAAATTCCTTTCCATTTATTCAGACCACATTTTTGTTATTGGTTTTATAGTTCCCTTTGTTATAGTTATGGAATAATAATTTCAATCTAATTTCTAGATGTATATATTTAAGGCTATACCTTTTAATCAGTGTTCTTTTTTCCTTTTGGTTGTACTTCATGAAGTTTGGCATGCATGGTTTTCATTATCATTTAATTATGAATAGCACTGTACATCATGCCTAAATCAAGCTTACCCCTGTAAGGCAGGGCTGCCTTACCGGCCGCCCGCATTTAGGAACCCTGGGCAGCTAGTGCTTGAGTACTACACTCGGTGGCCATATTAAACAGCAAAATCACCAACAAAGGTGAAAAATATGGAAATGATGACACTAAAAGTCCACAGAAGGGACACTTGTTTGCAGCATGAGAGCCCAAACAGGAAGGCAGAGTTTTGCCTTGCTGGACTTCAGCCCACCAGGGACTCACATTTTTTACCGCTCTACCCATGACCACAAATCACTGTGAACATGCTGCAAGAATTGATTTGGGAGATTACAAATAAATTTAACAAGTCAGGAAATTTGCAAATACAAAGTCTATGAATAAATAATGAGCACTGACTGTATGTATGAAGTGTATATAGAAATACATACATTTCTCTTTCCCCTGACTCTCAGAATTGTGATTCCCTTTCACACCTCTAATTTTCCTAAGTTATTTTTTGGGGGTTTGAGAGTTGGGTGTGAGAGGTCACCAGACCATGTTAGTTGTCTGGACGAGTAAATTATATCTGTAAAGAAAGTCATCAAGACCGATGATCGCATTTAGGTGTGGAGGATCCTAGGTAAAAAGGGCTTGGCAGCATTGACTGAGATAGGTTAAGTATAAGACAGGGAAGATAGGCCTACAACTAGACTCTACATTACTGACTAGAGATCATCAAGGACAAAAGCTAAACAGGTAGTCATAGTCTGTGAACAGAAATCAGAACCACACAAAGGAAGAATCATAAACTACCCCCATGATCCCAAACACCAACTGGGATTGCTTTTGGGGTGTGGTTGGGGGGAGAACTGAATCTTGTAAGTGCCTCCTTCCAGCCATCTGAAATGTTTGTGCCTGTGGCTTTCCTTACCATTTTACCTCTTCAGTGCTTCAAAATGATGGACGGTATTATTGTTTAGAAGTTATTTTTATCTGGTGTTGATGACATTGTGTCTTCCTCTAGTTTGTCAGTCTAGTTTTCCCAAGATCCCATGGTCTGAATTATTAGGTTCTCCTGAGGGGGTTGAGGCCTATGTCAGAGAACCCTAATGTGTGATCTGAGATGGGATAATCTCTACATAATGCTCCTGTTATTCACCGGAATGCCTTTACCTACTACATTATCAGTACACTCTCTCTTCCATTGAAAAGAAAAAAGCAGATGCGGGCCCTGGACCTCTCATTTGGTTGACTGTCTGACTCTTGATTTTGGCTAACGTCTTGACCTCAGGGTTGTGGGATAGAGCCCCCAGTGGGGCTGCGTGCAGAGTCCACTTGATATTCATTCCCCCTTCTCCCCTCCCCTCTGCTCCTTTCCACCCTCCCCTGCCCCTGTTCCTTCTCTCTTCTCTGAAATAAGTAAATAAAATCTTAAAAAAAAAAAAAAAAAAGGAAAACAAGTGCATCCACTTATAATGCCATATTTTAGTCTGTTTTTTCCCTTACGGTAGGTATTGGCAAGTTTAATTATTTTTGATAACTAAGATCAAGCATGAGTTTGTATAAGTTATTAAAATATTCACTCACGGATAGTACACTAGTTTTCTTTAGTTAGCGGTTTTTTCTCTTAAAAATATAGCCATCACTTAGCATAATTAAAATGTGCATGTAGAATAAAAACTTCTGACTGTTTTTAGCAATTCATTTTATTGGAGTTACCCCGACAAGGATTGCCAGCCAAAACACTAGTGTTTTGAAGATGCTTTTGTTTCTACAATGAAACAGATTCATGAGAATTAATTTAAGGATATTCAAAATCAGCAGTAGTAATAATTGCTGTTTGAAAGCTAGACCCAGATCCCATTAGGTTCAATTTTAATTTTCTCTGCTGCACTAAAAATCTGTATTTTCCCATTTCACCATGCTCTGTACAATTTAGTGAAACATGAATCCCCTGAGTGTGGAGTGGACGGACCTAACAGACATGGTCATCTTCCCAAATGCATCTTCACCTGCCAAGTGGACAGACATTGTGATCTTTAAAAAACAGTAAGTTTGTTGCAACCACAAGTGTAGGTGGCAGTGAAATGACTTGATCTATCATGCAAGGATGAAAGGAAACTGAACACAGAGCAGTTTTTCTGTGAAGTATTTTGTATGAAATTGTTTGAACGAAAGACCTCTTTTGCCTAAGTGATGGATACACTCTGTCTCAGATTTCAGTGCGTTATATTTTTTTCTAGCATTTCTTGCTCCATTTCTGAGCCCATGTGAACAAAAGTTAAGTTTATTTTTGTGGCCAAAAAAACTGCTTTTCATCTCTGTAGCAAGTTGAGCTTTTGTATTTATTTTTCAGTGCAAGAAAACATGATAATTTGAATTCTGAATTCATGGAATTGGACTTAGAAAACAATTGGGTTTTGGAGCTTGTAGCAGTAGAATCAACTGGGAGGACCCAATTTCATCCAATTTGTAGCTTGATTTCATCCAGCAAGACACACTTAAGCATAAAGACCTAAAAGTGGTAGGTGTTGTATTGAAATAGCATCGCACTTAGGATGCAATGAGGCATAAACTAATGCTGAATGCTTTACATTCACTAACACGACATTATTCCAGCATGACACACAACCCGAAGCTTTTGCAATTACAGCTGTGACCCCAAATTAGATTTTAAAACATGTATATATGTATATGCATTTTAAAAATTTCCCTTCATTTTATCTCCTAATAGTTTAGAAATGCAAATGCTGGTAGCTTCTTAAAATAACTCTGTTCACCCAGAATATCGTCCTTCCCCTCAACTGACTTTTCTTCGGGCAAAGTCTGATCCTTTCAGGATGGGCAGGACTGTAGCCTGGGATTTTAGGAATGGACTTAGGGGCTGAGTGGCCTCTGTTTCCATTACAGTAAAGCTTCACTGTTTTACCTGAAGTGATTCTATTGCTTTCTCATTGAGTTGTATTTGCCACCCCCCCCCCGCCCCATGTAAATGAAAAGCCAGACTCAAATAAGATTTTTAAAGCCATGGTGACAGTGCCAGCTGGGCTGATAAAAAGTCCCTTTTTCTCTCCTGTGTCAGGACTAAGTCACAGGGGCTCTTACTGCCTCCAGGCTGTAATTCTGAACGACATGAGCTCAGAGTGCATCGTAACATTTTCTCTGGGCTTGTGCAAGCATTTCTTTTCCCTCGGAAGGCACTTTCCATCACCGAGGGTCTCTGATGGGGAGGGTCTTCCCACCTCCATTTGCCGCATCCCCACAGTACTGGGCCACAAAAGGCTTGGATTGACATGCGTATTGTCTAAATATGCCCGATGTGTGAGCATTTCATTTGTGCCTTATGTCCCACAGCTTCCTGCCTCCCTTGGAAGATTATATAATCACTTATCTTTTCTATTTTTAAAGCAGATTAATATGATTTAGTAGAAAAGAGACAAGGGAGAAAAGAAAGGAATAATGGGAGAAAGCCAATATTATTTCTTTCAAAGCAGTTTGGTTTAGAGTCATTTTAATAGGTCTGGAAAATTAGAATTGGAAAAAGAAAATCAATTGTGATGCTATATGCTAGTTTGGAAAGGAAATAAATCCACCCTGGCACTGACTTCCTAGTGGTAGATAATTAGGACTGCTTTGTTCTCATGTGGAAGAGGCAGGGGACTCATCGGTTTCTTAAATCTATTATGATTATTAACAATGTCGTGAATACCAAGAATTCTCTTAGGAATACAAGGTGTTTACAGGATGCATCCGTCACGGGAGAAAAGGGTAAGCAGCCTGTCTACCCCATGTTATTGTAAGAAAGGCTGCTTCTGTTGGAGCAGTAGGGCAGCTGCGTGAATTTTGCCCGTCCCTCTCTCCCACTTGTTGAACACAGATTAACTCTCTTTATTTCCTTTCTCTGTGAACATTTCTGAAGATTTTCTCCTCAAAAATTATTCTCAAAAATGGTAAAAATAAATGCAGTCTAGAGCTTGGATTTTTGTGCAATCTAAAGCTTTAGGAAACTTCTGCTTTGAAATAGTCTCTTTTCTGTTCCTTTCGTCTATGTCACTTTGATAATTTCAGAACAAAAACTGGGTTCCTGTGGCTGAGGATATGGGAGATACATTTATGGGGGGTGGGGAAAGATTAAGTGGTCATGGTGGGAGGAAAATTCTAGAAGGAAAAAAAAAGCAGACTGAAGAACAGTACAGTGAGCAAAATTACATTCTGTGAAGTTGATCGAAGTGATTTTGTAAAGAAAATGCAGAAAAGACCGCTGGGGACATAAGAATAAATCAAGGACCGTTAGGACTGCCTTCTTGGAATGGACAGAAAAGAAGTAAGAATATATAATTTCTAGAAAGATATAGCTGACAGTAAGACAAATACTTCGGTATGAGAATCAAAGAGGAAAAGAAAGATTGTGTAAAATGTTTGTGGGAAGCTGAAAATAAATTTGAAAGTGTCGAATAAAAAATGCTCTGTACAGAGCTCAACAGGCAAGGAAGACTTTATTCAACACCATGCAGGAAGACTCTCCCCTCTTGCAATAGGAGAGAGAGATTGGGCTCAACTCTGCTGAAATAAAATGTGAGAGGTTTTTAAAGGTTGGGGTGAGCTAGTAGTAGAAATACTGAAGGATGTTGGGGGAAGGATGGAGAGGAAGGATGTTGGTCAGTGTGATTAGGCACATTGTGTTGGCGAATTGTTGCTTATGAAGGTAGGCCTCTGTCTTCTCACAGAGACTTGGAGATGGGGTGCTATCTCTCTTGATGATTACATCTTTGAAGAATAGATCCAGGTCCTGAAAAAAAAACACTCGGGATATAAAACTGGCAAGAGGCTGGTAGAAGATTTACATCTTAGGGGGACAGAGAAAGAATTAAGAATTGTAAGTTTTCTAGGAAAAGGGAGGTCAGGGGCCTATAATCAGGAAGATAAGGTTTAATTAAGTTGAAGGCAACTCAAATGCCACTGTATTATTCAAAAAATACCAAAATTGTCAATGCAGGGGGATCCCTCCCAAGACTTAATTTTCATTATATAAAACAGAAATTTTTCATTATATAAAACAGAATTTACTCCATAGTGTTTCTTGTATGACTTAAAGAAATTTATATGTGTAAAACACTTAAAACATCACCTGGGATATCACAAGTATTGCATAAATATTGGCTGCTACTGTTTCTTTTTTAATTATTATTTTTATGAATTAAGTGGAAAGCAAAAATGAAGGATAGTAAGATGCAGAGATCCTATTCAATGATTAAAATATATCATTTATGATTGATCTTTTCAGAACAAAGTAGAAATAGAAGGTCAATAGAAATTTTATTAGAATGGTTTAATCCATCATTTAGGAGGTATTTTGTATTACCGGCACAACAATGTCCCAGGCCAACGTCTGCTTTCCACCTCCCAATTTTTCAACTAAGGAATATTGACTGTGTGCATGCAGCTACAAAGGTATAAAAAGTCTCAGTTCCTGTTTTCAGGGAGATTAAAGAGGAATAACAGGTAAAGGACAGTTACAATCCAACACTGCAAAGGCAATGATCAAAATATGTACAGAGTATTCTAATATTCAGTGAAGAATGGATTGGCCTAGAATTTCCCCGGTGATGGGCTCTATTCTACTTGGTAGTGGAGTTATATAATGAAAGCATCATAGGTTTCCTAAATCTGTGGAAGCCTGAAGGCTGGATTCAGTCTTAGATCCCTTAGGTCCAATCTGAAATGCTTTTTTGTATACTAACATTGGGTTCATGGCCTCTCTCCATGGGAAAACAGTCAGGTTTTACCAGGGAAACTATTAGGAGGACAGAAATAGTAAGCCCTTTAGTGCAGTATTCCTCAGTATTCCAATGAAATGGGAAAAAAAGAAGAGACTTTTATTCCTGTACTGGAGGCAGACCAACAGGCACCCATATGGTGGAAAGCCTAAGGTAATGAGAGTAGGAAAGGGAGTCAGAAGTAGACACTCCCTGTCTTTAGCGGTAACACTAATAAATACTCTGTCTGGCCAAACCAGTTTCCTGGGTAAGAGCCACAACTTTTTCTTCTGGTTTCATGGTACCAGAAACTACTGACTGTTCACCATTTTTACTGAATTTCTGAATGAATACAAGTGCCCTCCTCCTCTCAACCGCATCTGGGATGGGCCCTTCTCATGAGCTACAGAAGGAAGAATGGTGCTTGCTAGTGATTTTTCATCTCACACAACTAAATAGTAAAAGGACACAGACCTCCCTGATCTCAGTGTCCTTGAGATTGGCAAGAGAGACACATACAGAGAGAGGCCAGAAATACCACAGTATCCAAAAGAGGCAAAAAAAAAAAAAAGCTATGTTGGTTAGAGGTTATGCACAAGAGGCAAGAGGTCTGTGTCCTATACCCCTGACTTTATACTGAATCTCAGCATGCTGTGAGGTACATACCACTCAGCCCACACTATCCAATCAATAATTGCCTCATCCACTCATTTATTCCTACTGACACCACCTTCAGTCTTGACTACCTGTGTCACACTGGCTGACGAGTAGCCGTCTGTCACTAAAACTAATATGGCCAAGGGGATGAATTAGCAATCCTTGATTATCAGCATAGAGCAATAATCTTCTTTTTGTAGTTTTTAGTCTAAATCTTTATCTCTATTTTCTCCTGAAAATAGTCAAGATTGTGTGCACCCATGCAGGCACACACACGTACCCCACAGAGCTAACACAGCCCCTGGAATGCAAAAGACTAGTGTGTCAGACATAAACAAGTGCATGCGTGCCATGGAGCACTTTATCCCAGTTCTTTCCAACGTGTCATTTTGAGAACTCCTCAGATTATAAGCAGAATGCTTTCATTTATCTACCCATTATATGATTTTGGCTCTCTGTGCCCATCAAAGCCACCCAAAAACAAAAACAGCTTGGAGAATGGAAAGGCAAGAGAACATTGGTGAAGGACCTAGTTCCTGAAATCTACATGTCTCTGAAGTCTGTGCCTCAGCTTAACTCTTGGCTAACAGATATTCCCTATACACCTGGACTAGCACTGCCAAATGGTTAATTGTAAAATGCTGAACAACGCTTTAACCATCAAAGGGGGATCTAAAGAAAGATCTTTGAAGACAAAGTAAGGGGGCTGGTTTGCATCAGTCTTGCCAGAATATTCAGTGTTTGCCTTTCCCTTGCATCAAAAGGCAAACCTGTGAGCTTACTCTTATGTACCAGCATTTGATATAGGGCAAGTGTACTTATGTGTGGAAAATTTCAATTTCACAGACATACGTGATGTTACAAACCCACAGGCCTGGATGCTGTACTCACCAGTTGTAAAGTTGTCTTCCTCTACTTGTCCTTTCTGTAGTGTACGCTAATAAACGTGTATGTGTGCACCCATGCAGGCACACACACGTACCCCACAGAGCTAACACAGCCCCTGGAATGCAAAAGACTAGTGTGTCAGACATAAACAAGTGCATGCGTGCCACAGAGCACTTTATCCCAGTTCTTTCCAACGTGTCATTTTGAGAATCTTTTGCTTTTTATTTGCTCTGCTCCTCAACTCCCAAAATCCTTCTTGATGTTTAAGCAGGATGCCCAGATAAATGAGCAAAATAAGAGGGAGATTCAAAGCAGATACTCTTCCCTGGGCCTTGGAATGATACTCCCTGGTGTTTGGGGAATGATCAAGTAGATTGATTATTCATACTTGGAGGACAACTTTTGCTTCATTCAAATAGATTCCAGTCATCAATTTTTTTTTCTTTCCTTGAACATAGATATTTGCTGCTTATTCTTGACAGTATGTAGAGTATTTTCTAAGAAGATATTGCAGGTATTTTTAAATAAGCATAATACAGTGTGTCTTCCACATTTAGAACAAATAGTAGTATCAGTAATTATTTTCATAGCTGTTTTTGGAAAGGTAATACTGTATTGATATACAATAGTACTGTATTGATATAATAGATATATATATATATATATATATATATATATATATATATATATACCTGAAATATTTGTCTGAAAGAAAAAACAGCTTTATACAATGAGACGATCAGTTTGGGCTAGTTACTATGGTACATTTAATACTGACTGAGCATCATTATCTAAAAAATGAATCTCCTAGTCCATCTTTATATACAGTTTACAGTTCAAGTAATTTTAGCTTATCATTAATGTAAGATTTTTTCCTTTTATTCCAAGTAGAGAAGTGTGATTTTAGGCTACTATTCTAACATGGTAAGAAGATGAAAATAACTTTTACAGGGCTGCTTATGTGGCTCAGTCAGTTAAGCATCTGCCTTTGGCTTGGAGGTTGTGATCCTGGAGTCCTGAGATAGAGCCTCAAGCCAAGCCCTGAATCACTGGACTCTCTGCTAGGCTCCCTGTTCAGCAGGAAGCCTTCTTCTCCCTTTCTCTCTCACCTTCTCCCCTTCCTACCCAGCTTGTGTTCTCTCAGATAAATAAAAACTCTTTAAAAAATGAACTTATACAGAGATAGGGAACTATCAATAAGGATTTAGCTCTGATAGGTTACATAGAAATTGCATGAGGCAAAGCCTGCTGCACAACCACAAATTAAGCATGACTCTTACGGGATTCGCTCCGTAACTCTTCCTCTAGAGACGTGAAGTTTTGTACCTTTCCACAGTTAGAAATGTGGTGCATCTATATGTGTGTTTAAGTTGTTTGTAATAAAAGCGTCTAACTGTTATTTCACATGCAGGGTTGAGCCACCTCCTGCTCCATTGTAGTATGAGTCATAACAACTTCAGCAACTCTGTCTAAAGTAACAAGCTCTGGTAGCAAATGTCCACCAAATTGATTATGTCTGGGAAATGATAATAATGCAAGAAATATATGCATTAAGCCTCCCTTAAAAATGAAGAGCCATCACAGTCCAACACACAATTATTTTGACAAGTTTCCATAAAAAGTCATGGCTAATCATAAGAAGGGCAGATATTGATGATAAGATTGCGCTTATTGCTGTCGTCTTTCAACACTTTCACTTGGGTAAGATGCTTAAGCAAGAGCAATTTCAATGTAAAAGAAGCCCTGATATGTTGATGATGCAAACAGGATGATTAAGACTATTGTAAACCCCCTAACTGCTACTTTTCAAGTTAGTTGTAACAAATGTGAGATTTGCTGGCATTGCTACTCCCTACTTTTCCATCTGCCTTGCAAACGGTGACAAAACGTTTTTTTCCCCCAATGACTTCTCTTCTTCTCATATGAATAATCTGAGCAAACAAATTTTGGAACAAAGAACGTACTTGTTAACAAGGAGGAAAAAAAAGAGCATCTATTTCCATTGAATATTGTTTATCTTTGCTGTATTTTCACAATGATATTACAAGGGTGCTAGCAATTGTTGCTCTAACTCGTGGGATGATGTCTGTATATAAGAATGAGTCACCAGCATTTATGAAAGGTCATTTTAGAATCTCAGTTATTTGTTTTGGATTAAGTGGTGTTTTATGACAAAGATGTATGTTCAGAATCATTCCAGTGCACTGACATTTTTGGTTGGAGTTTGGTGAGAGGCTACATAAAATATCTGTCATCAAAGCCATTACTCAGATTGCTAACCAGCTAACTGATTAGTTTACAGTGAAGTAAAATAACAGTTGAATGGAAATCTAAAATATAGTTATTTTGGATATGGTTCCAGATTGAAAGGACTTGGTGCTGCTAATTGATGGCTGCATTAGTATGCTAGGGCTGCCATAACAAAATACCACAGAATGGCATGATTTAAACAACAGAAATTTATTTTCTCACAGTTCTGAAGATGAAGTTTGAGATCAAGGTGTCAGCAAGTTGAGTTTCTTCTGAGATTTCTCTCCTTGGCTTGCTACCTTCTCCAGGTGTCCTTACGTGGCCTTTCCTCTGGCTGTGTATGTGCCTTTATTACCTCTTCTTATAAAGACAACAGTCAGATTGGGTGAGGTCTTAATGATAAGGACCACATTCTAACTTAATTACCTCTTGAAAAACCCTATCTTCAAATACAGTCCCATTCTGAGGTACTGGGAGATAGAGCTTCAACATACAAATTTTGAAGGGACAAAATTCACCTCACCACAGAGTCTTATGGTTAGTTGCTTTTGTTAGCATAACTCTTGGCTTTATTTTGGTTTTGGTAATATGGACTTAATTTCCATATGTATTCATTAATATCAACATTTCATAAAAATAATGAATACAGGGGAACCTGGCCAGCTTAGTTGGTAAACCATGCAATTCATGATCTCGGGGCTGTGAGTTCAAACACTAAGCTGACTGTAGAGATTACTTAAAAATATATTTTATTTTTTAAATTTAATTTTATTTTTCCAGTGTTCTAAGATTCATTGTTTATGCACCACTCCCAGTGCTCCATGCAATATGTAAAAAATATTTTTTAAGTAATGAATGCAAAACAAGCAATAGGAAGATGTAAGAGAACATTTATTTACCATCTGGGTAGATCAGACTTTGAAAAGTTTACTCATCTCTCAGAATTTCCATTGCCAATTGTTTTATTGCTTCATTCTCTGTACAAATATTTATTGTAAAATTAAGTTGAGTTAAATTGATTTTATTTTCTTTTGAGATTCTTTTTTGTTTTTTTTAAGACTTTGTTTAATTATTTTGAGAGAGAGCAAGTGAGAGGGAGAGAGAGAGAGCAAGTTGGGGGTGGGAAGGAGAGAGAGGGAGAGAAGCAGACTCTCCCTGCTGACCAGGGAGCCCAACGCAGGGCTCAGGGCATGATCCCAGGATTCTGGAATCATGACCCAAGCTGAAGGCAGACACTTAACTGACTGAGCCACTAGGCACCGCTTTTTTTGAGATTCTATTTTACACTTCACAGCAGTACTTAAGGGGTTTAAGTGGATCTTTAAAAAAATAAAAAAAAGATTGAAATGACTATTTGATATATGGAATTCAGTTTGAATGATACTGAGCTTTTTCTTCTTTTCTGAGAACAAAAAACTCACCTTGAAAGTATCATTAGTTTAGTAATATATCTGGAAAATTCCAAAGTGTACATACACCAATCCATGTTATTTATGAAACTTCTGAGAAGTAACCAGTAGCTGTCTTTGTGTAATTGTACTATATTTGTTAATACAAATCTTCTCATTGTCAAATTAACAATTGTCAAAACCTTCTCCAATTTCCCAAGCTTTCATCCATTACTGAAGCACAGGAAATCAAGGATAAAAATCTACTTAATAACACAGGGCAATTTAATATGCCTGTCCCAGTTAGGAAGTGAAAGCGGTAAAAGTACAAACATACACATTATGCCATATGAAATTTCATCTAGTCCAAAGAGTAGCTAATAGCCAAAAGAGAAATAATGTTCAGGTCAGACTGCATGCTGTCAACACAGAAGACAAGCAATAAACTCAGGCAAAACAGTCAGCCAAATAAAAGTTTAGAGATTGAACACTGTAAGAATTACTTTAAACCTTTTGATGAAGTCTTCCTAGCCTTCTTTATGTCCTAGGTGGACAAGAACCTTATTTCAACAGCTGCTAATGACATATTTTGTCCTCCTGGTTAGGGCAAAATGCCATTCATAAGCTAAATAGTCTTTCGTAGCCCTTTTTTGGAGTTGTCCATTTTTCAGTCCACCAAAACATTTTTTGGTATGGTTATTACATTGAGGGTAGGCAGAAAGCGGTGGTAAGGGCTAGTAGCTTTGGGATCACAGTCTAACTTTAAGAAGGACAGAATTCTCTGAGATTCATTGAAAATGTGCATTTGTTTGCATCAACCTTGTTTTCTTTTTATCTCAGGACATATTCTTTGATGTTTAGCTGTTCAAAGTTAAGATGAAGCAGATGAAAGTCAGAGAAGATTATAAGAGAAGGAAGAAATATAGTTCCCTGGAACCAAAATACACAGAGCACACTTCCTGAAGGATGAGAGAGGTAAGGAGCACATCTTTTTTTCTCTTTTTTTTTCTCGGAACAGCTTTTGGATGTGCTTCTATCAGTGAAAGGCGTCATCTTAGGGTTTCAACAGGCAGAACCTTACCACTCAGGAGATAAGAATACTTAAATATATAGTGGATTTCTAGAGATGTTGAATTACTCCTGATGTGTGGTGCCAGCTGCCTCCCCTTCCAGCCAAGCTCAACACAGACTATAAAAGTCTGGGAGGGAAATAATTGGTTATCAAAACTCATTTCTCAAGGCTATAGATCAAGGTTGTATGTTATTCATGTTGTGAAAATTAGTGAGTTAGTGGTTGCTGTTGATTGCCACCTGAACTTTCCACATCACAAGAATGAAAACAAAAATGTACAAATTTGACTTTGTATTTTTAAACTTTATTTTAATCACCCAGTGCTCATCAGGACAAGTGTGCTCCTTAACCCCCATCACCTATTTTACCTATTACCCCGTTACTTCCTCTGGTAACCACCTTTTTGTTCTCTGTAGTTAAGAATATGTTTCTTGGGGCACCTGGGTGGCTCAGTGGGTTAAGCCTCTGCCTTTGGCTCAGGTCATGATCTCAGGGTCCTGGGATCGAGCCCCGCATCGGGCTCTCTGCTCAGCGGGGAGCCTGCTTCCTCCTCTCTCTCTGCCTGCCTCTCTGCCTACTTGTGATCGGTCTGTCAAATAAATAAATAAATAATCTTTAAAAAAAAAAAAAGAATATGTTTCTTGGTTTGCTTCCCTCTCTCACTTTTTCCCCCTTTGTTTGTCTGTTTTGTTTAAATTCCACATATGAGTGAAATCATATGGTATCTGTCTTTCTCTGACTGACTTATTTCGCTTAGCCTTATGCTCTCTGGCTCTATCCACATTGTTGAAAATAGCAAGATTTCTTTTTTTTTTTTTTTTTTTTTAATGGCCAAGAAATAGTCCATTTTGTGTGTGTATAGACACACACACACACACACACACACACACACACCCCACATCTTTTTTTTTTTTTTTTTTTTAATGTAGTGTTGGATTTGGTTTGCTAGTATTTTGCTGAGAATTTTTGCATCTGTGTTCATCAGGTACATGGGCCTGTAGTTCTCTTTTTTAGTGGAATCTTTATCTGGTTTTGGTATGAGGGTAATTCTGGCCTCATAGAATGAATTTGGAAGTTTTTCTTCCTTTTGTATTTTTTGGAATAGTTTGAGAATAGGTAGTAACTTTTCTTTAAATGTTTGGTAGAATTTCTTTATGAAGCCATCTGATTCAATTTTTCTGTTGGTTATTGGTTTGTTCAAGTTTTCCATTTCTTCTCGTTTCAGATTTGGTAGTTTATATGGGTCTAGGAATTTATCCATTTCTTCTACGTTGTCCAATTTGTTAGTATATAAGTTTTCATCATAATTTTCCTTCTATAGGAGTTTCCTACTCATTAAGCCTGAATTCTATAAATAACTACAACTTTTTGCCATTTGTTTTGTGTAAATAAGCTTGTATTTTTTAAGGTGGGGTGCTGCTATTAAACAGAACTGAATCTAAGAGACAGTAAAAGAGCATGGGGCTTGCAATCATAATGACTGATTTGAAACTTAGCTACACCACTTCCAGGCTGGACAATGATCTGGTGCTTCAGATTTTCCATAGGTATATAATGCAGTTAATAATAATTTTCTTCAAACATTTGGAAGGATTAGAGACATTCATACAGTGTACATAGAACATTGCCTTGCACATTGAAGATGTTAGCTTTTATTAGCACCCTAGTAGCCTGAAGCTGAACCCTCTTCCTCTACCTGTAACCATCATCTTTATGTTATCTCAACTGGATGATTTTTTGACTGCATACGAGGGAAATTTAGAACTTAATTTGAACTAAAAGAGAGACAGAAGAACAAACACGATTTTCATTTAAATAATCTAAGACAAATTAATCTTACACACTGCTGAGATACACCTAATGATTAGTCCCCAGGCTGATCCATCATCAGTAGTTTGTAGCTAGTCTGTTCCTTCCCCTAGAGTAAAGCTGAAGGCACTTCTTTCTTTAACAAACTAGACATTAATTAAGGTAAGCAGGGGACTAGAGTGTATAATTGCTATTGTAAAGTATAAAGAATGTTACAAAAAGCAGTGAACCTACTAATAACAGAAATGGAATTCTTCCTAAAAGATAAAATAGAAGAACATCTCTTTTTGAAGAAATGTGCTTAAAGCTGAAGTTGAAAAATATTAATGAAACGTTATTCTCCCTTTCCAGCTATTTGATGCACAGAATAGAGAAAACTTTAAAACAACCTTTAATCATATTCTCAGAAGTTAGTTAGGGTACCAGTCAGATTTGCTGTATCTGATATTTTGATTTCTCTCCAAACTGTATAGCATCTCCATTGTATCTTTTATGTCACTTCCTGGGTGGGGTATCCTGCCAATACTGCCCTTTTCTTAATTTTCCCATTTTTTCACTGTTAGTTCAGTTGCCTATACTCAAATTTTGAGTGATATTCTTGATTTCTTCCTTAACCATCGTATCCAGTAAGTCATTAGTCATCTCACTTTGACATTATAATAGCTCTAAAATAAGACATTTCTGTATATTCCTATTTATTGTGGTATTCTAAATGATCTGTGTATAAACCCCAATTCTGCCATTTGTTATTGGATCAGTTCCTCATTTGCAAAATGAAGATAAAATATAGATCTCAATAAGTAATTATAAATGTGAATATTATAGTATACATGGGGGCTTGATGCAGTGCCCTGTTCTGGAAGGCCTCAGCACATGATAGCTATGATTATTCTTGTTGTTACAATTGTTGTTCCGATTGGCACCACTCTAGTCAGATCTCTAATGCTTTTCTTTTCACAGCAATAGTCTATCTAATTCAGTCTCTCTAATCAACCGGTTATCCTTAACAGTATTGTCAAATTAACCTTCTCAGTCCATAATGCTTGCCATATTGCTCTGGCCCCAAAAGGCCAAATTCTTTGTCTTGATGCAATATATCCTCTCCATTCTGCCTCACCCCCTCTAGTCTGTTCTTACTCTGTTCCTATACACTAAACTCTGAAAAATCATCTTCAGCTAAAATAAGGTTTTGGATAATACATTTGGGATTATAAGGTGAGCTCAAATGCATGGGTTCTAGACATTATAATATTATTTATATCTGTGTCTTAAAAGTGTTGACTTGATGATAATTGTGATTTAAGAACACTCCTTTATATCCCAAACAAGAAATAAGAAAGATAGTGAAAGAAATAATAACATGAGCAAGAAGGCTAAAAAGAAAATCCTCTTCATGTAGCTCCCCTCAACAGCAATAATTTAGCATCCATCCATTTTATGGGCAAAAGTGCCTTCATGGAAACTTTGGGATGTAGGTAGGAGTTTGTGACATGATCTCATACATAGAAAACCCTATTGATTTCACCTCCCCCAAAAGGAAATGTTAGAACTAACATTTCTGTAAAGTTGCAGGATATAAAATCAACATGTAGAAATCATTTCTACACTAACAAGACTGCTGAAAGAGAAAAAAGGAAACAATCCCATTTGCAATAGAAGACAATAAAGTACTTAGGAATATTTTTAACCAAACTGGTGAAAGATCTTTACACTGAAAACTATAACATATTGATGAAAAAAATTGAAGAAGACACACATAAATGAAAAGATATCCCATGTTCATGAATTGGGAGAATTAATCTTGTTAAAATATCCACACTGCCCAAAACCATCTATAGATTCCATGGCGAAAGAGTTCAAACATCCAGTTATAAGACAAAGAAATTCTGGGAATTTAATATTCAGCATGGTAACTATAGTTAAGAATATTATATACTTGAAAATTGCTAAGAGAGTAGATCTAAAATGTTCATATCACAAAAAATAAATCATAATTATGTTAGGTGATAGGGGTGTTAACTACCTTATTGTGGTAATCATTGGAGGTAAAATAAGAAAGGCATATTGAATTCTGTTTTCTTACTTATGGGGATTAAGACAAATCGATAACTAAGAGCAGACCAAAACTAGTAAATTCAGACTTCAAATGTCAATCAGCAGAAAATAATGCTGATATTAAAAAAATTAAAAATATATTTCTAACTCAAAACGTTGAGTCTAGTAAGAGTTTCTTGATTGTATCACACAGCAGCTGCCCCTCAGATACTAATCTCGGTAGTCTCACAGAGATTTGGAAGCATTTCTTTGATGAGTGAGGTGTTGATACCAATCAAAGTAGAAACACTATCTTAAATATAACCATCTCTCTTAAGGCCACAAATACAACCTAAAAAGGCATATTAGGCCATTCTAGTAGCCAAGGAATGTAGATTCTAAATTTTTTACCTCTTGCCACAAACAGCATTTAAGAAATGACAGTTGATGTGTCAAGCCCTTGTTTTTGTTTCTTATAAAAACAAACCATTGGTGGGTTTTGAGCATCGAGACTATAATTTTGTTTAACTCAGAAAACAAATTTGACTTAAGTTTGAAGGAAGTATTTGTTTCCTTATACTTTTACAATGCTTAAGTTGTCATACATAGCAACAATATCCACACTGTGTGTTTTGGTAGGTCGTACTATCAACCCAAGCAGAAGTTGCCAAAGTATTTGATATAGAAAATTCTGCAAGAAGAGGCTAAATTATGAGGTGTCTACAATGAAAATTACATTAGTTTTCTGAAACTACAGGAAACTCGCTAATAGTTATGTTCATTAATTTTATCTCCTTTGGTTCATTAATTTTATGTTGTTGACTGAAAAAATGACATTGTTTCCACCCTGAAGATTCTAAGTCTTCCTGTGCAGACTTTTTCATGATCACTCTGGTCCAAATCAGATGAAACTACCTTCATGGCATATGCACAAACCTGAACAAACATAGTTAGTCTTTTAAGAATGAACCAAAAAGATAACCAATTAACAACAACAACAACAACAAAATTCAAGGTACAGATCATTCTTCTCTGTGAAAATACTTTGCCTTCTTAATGAGGCTGAGACCAGAGGCAACAAGACTTTTGTTTGATAAGAATAATATTCATATCAAATGAGATCGTGTGAATCTGAAGTCATAAATATCACATTTTATGCACCAAGAGATAGGCTTAGGGCAAGTTAGACAAATCATTAGTCAAGAGTATATTTTGCTAAAGATTGAGATCTTTTTGGGCACATATCATCATTTTCTTCATGTCCTGTTCAAGCCTGTATCTGTCTGGAGGAAAAATGGATATCTTCCCCATAAGACAATGACAGAAATAGGCTGTGGATATGCATCTATGTCCAATCAGCCACAATATGCATAGTAATATGTGGCACAGTTTGTGTAATGAAGTTCCCAGCGTGCAGTCTGGAAAGGTATCCTCCAGTGTGTTGGGTGATTTATTTTCTCTGTCAACAGGCAGGACAGCCAGGACTTGTCCTTCCCTCCTCTACCTGCAAAAATACTCTGTCATCTTGGGTAGTGGTAATGGGTTCTGTGAGGCTGTACAGGGGCATTGTTTTGAACCCTTCATTTAACTGGTCTATTTCCCGTCCCTTTTAATTCTGTGACTGGAGCTTTAAAGGGGATATCTTCAAAAACAAAGCAATCTCTAGTGAGAAGAACTCCCGAATCATACTATTACCCTGAAAGCAGTATTTAGAATGGTGAATCAAAACACTTCTGCTGTAATAAAAGTGTATAGAAAATGAGAAGGAACAGCTTCATATATAATTTAACAATGTTCTCTCTATTGAGAGTAAAAGAAAAACAAGATTTTTGTTTATCCCTTTACATTTTTGAAGTTTGTGTATTTACATTAGCCATGATTTCTAGTGCCAGAATGTAGCTGTTACACAGTTTTACCTAGCAATTTATATTAGACTTTGATCTAAATTTTGATTTCTTTTTAACCTTTTATGAGTATACAGAAGTTTATCCAAGAGTAGCTATTTTCTTTCAAATCAGTATTTTGCTTATTTTGATTAAGTAGATAAAACTAGATAAGTAAACTTAAATTTAAGAACTTAAGCCAATTTTTCATTTTTTAAATTTATCTCTAGTTAAAATTAAATAGAAAACATCCAACTTTTCAAAAGGTTGGAAATTTAAGAACATAAAATTGAATAGGAAATCTGTTAATGTTGGTACAGATGATTTTTGTTACCAAAAATTTTTTCTATTTTTTTCTATTAAGGGTTTTCTATTTTTTAAATTTTTTTCCTATTTTTTCTATTAAGTGTTTTCTCACAGAATTTACTAATGAAAAAGCCATCATTATTTGTTTTTCAAAAAATACATCTTACATTTGTGTATCTAAAATTCCACAGGCTGCAACAGGGTATTGGGATGAATCTCATTTGGAGAACTTACAGTGGAAACAATTTCTGATTTGTCTGTAGATGAAACACGTATCAGTGCTGAAAGGCTAATAGGATAGAAAAGGATTATTTTTCCAAAGAAAGAAAACTACAGAAATTGTCTTAATGTTCAAATCACATCTTTCTATGGAAATTTTATTTGAGACTTTTTTCTAATAAGCTTATCTTAGAAAAGTATGGCAGTTACTTGGCCAAATTGACTGAAGAACCGTAATGTCACAGGCAGGATGTTAGATGGCATGTTTGGGTTCAGACTCGGCTGGGTCAGGAACTCCCCTGCGTACTAGCTGTGTATGCCTGTAGATGAGTTGCTTGAGTAAGTGTCAGGTTCTTTATCTGTAACAAAGGAATAATAATTTCTTGGTTGTTATAATCTACAAGGTTTTATGAAGTTAAATGAATTAATTTTGTAGACGTTTTTGCACAGTAAGTGAAGCCTAGTGATTACGTGTGGTATTCATGCTATGTTCAGTAAGCACATCTATGCTACTTGAAATTCTGCTACATAATTCTCCACTTTCCCATCTCACTGCTAGAATATTTGGCTTTCTATGAGTTCAGATTCTGGTAACGAAATTCTACAGAGCCACTTTGGGGATGATTTTGCTATTTCTCCAATGTTCTTTCAGGCATTTCAGACTGGTATCTTGTTTTTTGTTTCCAACAATGACTTATTACTTACTATGTAGCACTTGGTAGGAAACTTGTTTTGAAGATGTAATCAACTCTAGCCATTGTCTTCAAATTAGATTTTTTTTTTTTTTTTTTTTTGGTGGTCTCTTATGTCTATGATGTTAAAAGGTTTTAGGTTTAAATCTAAAAGCTGGATGAAGAGCTGAGAACAGTGATGAAATTACTGGAATTTCTACTGATGAGAAGTGTTATTCTAAAATGAAAAACCTAAAGCATGAAATCAAGAGTAGCTTACTTTATTCTTCACAACCTATTTTGTCTTCCTCTGTGCCCTTACTTTTTCTTATTATTGAAGTGTAATTGACATAGAATGTTATATTAGTTTCAGGTTTACATCATATCGATTTGACACTTCTATACATTACTCACTTTTTTTTTAAAGATTTTATGTATTCATTTGAGAGAGAGAGAAGGAGAGAGTGAGTGCACAAGAAGGGGGAAAGGGAGAGAGAGGGAGAGGGAGAAGCAGACTCTCAAGCAAGCAGGGAGCCCAACACAGGGCTCGATCCCAGGACCTTGAGACAAATGCTTAATCATCTGAGCCACCCAGGTTCCCCAACTCACCTCCTTCCACAAAACGGTAATTGCCATCTGTCACCATGCAACATTTTTACAGTATTATTGACTATATTCCTTATGTCCTTACTTTAACTGGACTCTTAACTTTGGCCAGGAACTTTTAGACATTAGCTCCTTTAACCCTCAAAACAACCATATAACTTTTAATCTTGTTTTATGGGAAACTGTGTTTTTGAGAGGTTGGGTAACTTTCCCAAAGTCACACAGTGATTAGGAAAGAAACAGATCTCAAACCAAGTCTTATGTCATTCTATGCCTTTGCTCTTTCCTCTGCTGTAAAAACTCTCTTTCTCTTCCTTCCCTTTCTGCTTCTACTCTTCTCTCTCCCTCTTTTTCTTTCTCTGACCCCCCCCCATCTCTGTCTCTTTCTCTTCCATCTTTTCCTATCATGCTATGGATTTGAAAGTATTTCCATTTCTTTCTCTAATTTTTAAATTATATATTAATTTAAAACAATGTTTAATAATCTCTGTATTGGGCTCCCTAAAAAATGTGTCACTGTAAGTTGAATGTTTGACTCACGTCTTCTCACTACATTGTGACCTTCAGGAGACATCAGCTTCTATGAGTGAGGAGATTCAGAGTGCAGTCAATTTATTCTGTTATGCTGAACAGAGAGATTATGGCTCTGCTAATAGCAAAGATGACATTGAGATCATGATTTGGGAGATGAGAATCAGGTTGTGTGATCCAGAAGGGAATGTAAAATATCAATCAGACTCTCATGTCAAAATCAGGGACCTAGAAGGACAGAGTTAGGTTGTAATCTGGATCAGTAAAACCAGGGGTAACAAACAACAAGACAAGGGCCAGTATTATCGGTCCAGATCTCGCCAGAAGGTATAGCAGGGGAGAGGGAGCTCTTGAAAAAGTTGTATAATTTGCCTGATCCTTAGCTTTTGCATTCTCAGATATAGGTATGATTCCTTCAGTTGAGAGGTTTAGAGGTACTGCATGGAATGCATCTAAGTGTTCCCAACATACTGCTATCACCCAGTAAATGGCCACTGCAAGGGAAGGAAACTTTGGGATTTTAAATATTTACTTATGACCTTGACTCAGGAGTTGAAGATTTTCCATGAAACAGTGTTTCTCAAACATCAAAGTGTTCTGCTGAGTATGGGCAAACAGTCATTCGTGTGTCGTCGCTCCCCATGTCCCCATGCATGTGTAGACGCAAATGTCAATGTTTGCTTATGTGAATGGATTAAAAATTTAAAAATGGTATGTGTATGCATACATATAAATATATAAATTAATATATGCACTGTATCTTTTTTATTTGTAAAGTTAGATCTATGATGTTGTCAATTCATAAGAAATTTATTTCTTAGGCTATAATTTCAAGTCAACAAGTTCTTAGAAAACTTCAAAATGGCAAGTATTCCTTAACATTATAAATGTTAAACAAATGTTAAACTCTCCTTGAGATTTAGGGACTAGATGCGAGCTGTGATTAGATGAGAAGCAAATAAAATTGTAGAAAAGAGTACTGGCTAAGGATTTCACAAAATAATCAGCAGCAATACTCTGACTTGTCTGTGTATACCCATAGAAGTTAACAAAACAAAACAAACAAACAAAAAACTAGTGCCTTCAAATTCATTTAAACTTTTTTTTTTCTCCAAATCACCAAATAGCTAGATCAATTTATCAGTATACTATAGTTTTCCTCTTCTCGCATCACATATTGGTGACAGGAGGATCAGAGGCAAAGAGAACGGCAAGGGTAGCAGGAGTCCTGGTTGGCCAAAATCATCCTTCTAAAACACCTCTGGTCGTTTTATTCCAGGGTTGAGATTCCTTCAATATCTTACCATATCATACCTCTATATCAATATCTATATATAAAATCCAAATTCTTTGCCTGGTAGGCCACATTTTCCATCACATTTCCCAGGTCTTGTGTGTGTCATTCTCTATGCTGCAATGTCCTTTCCCAGCTGATGTTGCCCAACAGACTTCCATTCATACTTGAAGACAGAGTTCAATGGTAACTTTGGTGAAGACTTCCTTAATTGTACGCTGCACACTTGATCATTCTTTAATACCTTTTGCTCCTATCCCTTTTATCCAGTAGTTATACTTGCAATAGCACGGAACAGAACTGCAATGCTCTTTCTTAGGGTTTGATGCCCTGTTTAGCTAGTAAGTTGCCCAGCAACAAGGATTCTGTTTTCTGTATCTCCTGTACTCAAATCCAAGCTCCTGCCTGGTTTAATACTAGTAGAACTCAAAAGGTGCATGTTGAATTGATGACTTAGATAGTGCTTCTGTGAGACAATTCCGTGGTTCACCTGGGCTTAGATTCTGCCTGAACTGTGATGATAGAGCATGGTGGTCTCTATTATCACTTAGCCATGTTCTATCATCCTTTAGGCGATTCTAAGTTCTTTGAGCTTAGGATCTCAAAATTTTTAGGAATGTTAGCATAATACAAATAAGGGGTCACATTTTTAAAAATGATAATGATACCTGTTTCCATTTAAGTTGATAATACTTTTACTTAAATATTATCTTACTTTGAAATGAAGTAGTCTGAGCAAATATTAGGGTATATCGACTGAGTAGTGGGTAATGTCACAACAGAGTTATTCAATTTGACAGCAACGTGAAAATTCCTGGGGACTATGATGGTTGACCATTATACAATTACACATTTTTTTTCTCATTTTTTTTATCTGTAATGTAATGTTGATAAAAGACAAACATAACAAACATATGATACAAAGATGAGTGAAGAAAATTTAATTCTACAGAATTGTCTGAAGAAGACCTAAGTAGCTTCCATATGGTCATAGTCCTAAATTGCTTTCATCCTGACCAGAATCACCATGTTTCTACTACTGCAAAAGCCATTGTTAAAAGAAAAAATGTATTGTGATGAATATATCTAATTTATATTTTTATCCACTGAGATGAAGATAGTCTATATCCATTATGGGTCCTTTGTGTGCATGTGCTTGTAAATAGCCTGAACTCTTTTTAAATTATCATTTAGAAGAAAGAGAACGCAAAACTCCTATTTTAAAAAGTTCTAATGAAAAAATACGAAAATTCAAAATACTAGTTGAGCTAAGAATTTTTGTCTTTTTTGGTTAAGACTGCTCTCTTTCCGTCTCCTTGGTAGTGGACATTAGTATCCCAATCCAAATGTGGTATGTCATTTTCATAAATTTGTTCAAAATCAAGATTTTTATAAACATTTAAGTTAAAGGAAATTAAATAGTATGAATGACTTCCCAAGTGGGAAATGTTGATTTTTGTCATTACGTGCTATAAAATTTATCAAAATATGAAAACCAATTTTATATTACTATCTTTTCTAAAATGGTAATACAAATTAAAAAGATCTCAATATTTTTATTCCATTCCATGCATATATTAAAATTATAAAGGAATTTTTAAAAATAGTATGAGGGCTCCTCAAAATTATGTGCTTCTGGGAAAGAAATTTATGAGTTAAAACCTTGGAAAACACCCACATAGTTGGGTATAGAATTTGAAGGTGCATTTGGATTCTATGCAAAAGTATTCCATTGACTTTGTCCAAGAGCATGATGTGTTTATGATCTTCTAACTATAGAGGCTTTTAAATTAGACTATTTTTAAAAAGTCATAATCAGATGCTCTAAACATCTCTATTAAATTTTTGTGTAATGCCCAATGCATATTGCATTACAGATGCAGTCCAATTGTTTAATGATTCAGTCAGAGACTGCTTTGGGAAGATCACCTCCTCAGTGGGATCTGAATACCTACCTTCCTCCATCTCTCCTTCTCCCCCAGCAATCCATCCATCCATCCATCCATCCGCATGCATACCTATGTGTTCTAATTACTGAGCCAAACTAGCCATTTGCAATTGCTTACATTTTTGCTTGCATTTTTGGTGGGACTTAGAGGCCAGGATATAATAAAGATACAGCTAATTGGTAAGGAATATGTATGCCAAGCCATGGGAAGGCCACTATTTTGTGACTCTCAGTGTTATTTTAATTATGATTTCTGAATATTCAGATAATTAAGAACAGTTTTAGAAAATGCTTAATCATTTCTCTCCCTATTATATTACCTACATATTTTCTAACTCTGACGCTGTAGCCTACTGTCTCACACTTTTCCAGAAAACACATCCCTGGGGACTTGTGCCTTGTTAGCCTTAATCCCTGTTAAAACCAGGGATTTTATCCATTAACCCCGCTGCCTCCACCATTTACTAGAAAAGTACTGCAATTTCACTTATACCTTAAGGAAACCATAGTTTCTGCATCTCAAAGGAGGCTTCCTTACTCTGTTAGCAAACCGGGAAATAGCAGAAGTAAAATTTCAGGCACAAAGAGGGTCTCTGTGGCAGTCATAAGGATGACAATCTATTACTCAGTTGGTTGAATATGATAATAAAGGAGGGAATAAATACTGGCTACATTACTTTCAAAAATGTTCCGACCTTCTGTTTTTCCTCCTCAGTTCTTACTAGACAGACAGGTATTTTGGTAGAAGATTTCAATGTATCTGCAATCTGGCCCCCAAGTGGCTGTATTACATTTCTTTTATTTATTTCAGCCCATAACCAATGAGTGTCATCCTTATAGAAACCAAACCAAACCAAACCAAACCAGAACTGCGTCAGGCTTACCTGCTATTTCAGAAGATTTCTAAAATTGAGGTGTGTGTTTAGCAGACGCAGAATAAAACGGTTAAAAATAGGACCCCCCTCAATCTAAATTATGTTTGATTCAAATCCTTGCTTGGATGATTCTTAGGTCTCTTGTGCCGAAATGACAGAGCAGCCCTTTCACTCGCAGTGCGGGTTTCAGTGGGAGAATTTCTATTTCCTTACAACCTAAGTGCAATGCAGTGAGTTCACCAAAGCAAGGTAATACCAGCCCAGCATGCATGTGATTTAAATACACAGACTTCCATTTAAAGAACATTTAATATCCTCTTAGTTGCCCTTAGGTAAGAGAATCCCTAAATCCATTCTTTTGTGCTTCTGCTGGAATCGAGTAATAGACAATTAATATGATTCCTCTGACTATGGACCTCACTTTTGGAGAGCTGGATGAGGAGTGCAATATATTGACCCCTTTCTCTTTTTCTCTCGCTCTTTTTGTGTGTGTGTGTGCTCCATACAAGGAGAGCCCAAAAGAGAAACCTGTGGAAAATAGCTAAGTGTTCATCCGTTAGCATTTTACCACTCAGGTACTACTAATACAAATTCAAAAAATGCTAATAAAGTCTGAAATTTCCCAGTAGGGGAGTAATGGAACACTTTTAAAAAAGGCACTTTCAGTTAATGACTAAGGCATTTTTTGCTAACAGCAATTTTGGCTTCTTATCCCAGGTGGAGAAAAATGCATTAAACAGGAGATTAAAATGTCCTTTCAACTGCTTGGTAATGCCAGCTGCTGCTGCAGGCTAAGGCATCCATGAAGTGGCATTTAGTTGATGGTAGTTCTGTTCCAAGGGATGGAGCAAGTATGAAAATCCCACTGGATGGGGGTCTCTTTAAATATGCTGCCGACGCACAAATAGCAAGTGTAGGAGCTGGGCTGGGATGGTAAACTGTACAATCTGTTCACTGCATTTTGGTTGCTAATTAAGAGGTGACATACAGTATGAATGCACAGAACCTGTTGAAATTCTGTCAGGCTCTGTCTTTGCTTTCACATGTTTGAATGCTATTTAATAAGGCGTCTTAATTGAAAGCAGAGAAATATATAAAAGTAGAGGACAAATATGTTACATTAAGATTCCTTGAAAACGTGCGCGCGCGCATTGTGTGCGTGTGTGTGCGCGTGTGCGTGCGTGTGTGTGTGTGTGTGTGTTCATGCTTCCTAACCCCTTGGTGCTTCTCTCTGAGACAGCTACTCTACTTCATAAGCACAATATGCAAATTTCGTGATTTTCCTCTTGCTGTGGGGGATAGAACTGGAGTGGAAAGTTGGAAACAGAACTTGCAAACACAAATGTGAACTTAACAGTGACTCTGACATAAAGGAAAAATGGTTTCTCTTGCCAAGAAATACCGTTTTTATGAGGAGTGCTTAAGCAAAGAAGATGGAAAAAAAGGGAGGGCAATGTTACTTTTAACAATGTATTGTGTGTGTGTATTTTTATAGCTAAACGCATATTTTCTCTCTGCCTTTCCTCAGTGGATGAAGCCAGATTAATACCCAATTTTATTTTCTGCAAATTGGCTTCAGAGAGTATACATAATGAAAAAAGAAAAAGATGCAGCAAGAGCCAAAGTCCCTGGTCTCTGTGAAGCTAGAAACAGGAACACGCTGAAGTTGAGCATAAGGATAAAAGTCCCCAGAACAGCAAATCCGGTCTCCATGCTTTAGTTTCTTCATTTGCATACACTGGTTAATGAGTTAACAGATGATACTGAGCACTCTGGATTTGCCTAGCACATAAAAGGGGCTCCAAAGGATTTGCTCCATCTCTCGTGCCTGTTATTGTTTAGTACTGGGAAGTGCAAGTAGACTTGGGAAATCTGATCATTGTGAAGTTTTCTCTGTAGAATTTTCATTGCCCATGCTTCTGTCTGGAGCTAAAATTATTTGAATTTGTTTTACTTATGTTAACTAAAGACTTTTCTTGTCTTTCTCCGATGACCAGTGAAAGTTGCTGAGACAATTACATAAACACTTACATTAACGATTGTTTAGTGATAGCTTAAAAAGGTATGTTTGGAGTTTGAAGGCTCCTTTTATTTCTGTCTTACTGTTCCCATCTGTCCAGTCTCCTGGTTTATTCAACTCATACAGTTGGGTGGGACTTCTTCATCTGATGCCCAGACCCACTGATGCTCCCCCTTAAATTTCAACAATACCCACACCAAAATGACATACAAACTACTATGCTGGAGCAGGGAGTTCATCTGGAGCATTTGTCTTCATGTGAGAAACATAAACCATCTGTATTGTGGACTCTCAGTGGCCTGAATTCACAGCCCACTAATACTGTGAGTTAACAATAGGACATTGGAAACAGCCATCCATTATTACATAAATAACTGAGGGGTGACTTGGGTAAATAATTTCAGTGAACGCGTAATGTGAAAAATGCTTATTTGTCATATTCATCACAATAGGTCCTAATTTGTACCTTCTATAGCATAAGAGATTCCAAATTTAGAAAGTAAGAAAACTGAGTAGTGATTTTTTTTAAAATTGTATTTATTCGTTTTAGAGATAGAGAGACAAAAGAGAGGGAGGAGCAGAGGGAGACAGACAAGCAGACCCCGTGCTGAACACAGAGGCAACCCAGATGCATGACTCAATCTCACAGTGCTGAGACCACAACCTGAGCAAAAATCCAGAGTCCAGTGCTTAGCTGACTGAGCCACCCAGGTTCCCCCTGAGTAGGGATTGGTAACCTGTTAAGGGAAATCTGGAGAAAAGAAGAGAGGGGAGGAAAAGAGGTAGTAATCTCCTCCAAGGTCTGATCTAATCTCTAGAGCCAAAATCCAGATACCTTTATGCTAAAGTATGGTATTAAAAAAAAAAAATCCATCAAATCTTCAAATTATCAGAAATTCTGTTCTGATGAATCTCCATGTCCTTTGTCAATAGCGGACATAGAAATATTTCTCAAGAAACATTATTTCTAGGGCATTTAAAGGTATGAAGAACTGTCCCTGGGGCAACAATCAGGGTGAACGGAGATGATCTCCCAGACAGTTTTGAAATGCCTGGCTTCCTAACAATAGAGCTGAGTAGTTGTGCAAAAAATTCCATGCTGAGATGCTCTGAAATTCTTTCACATATTAGTAAGTATATAAATATTAGAGATTTCAGACTCCTAATCACTAAGAAAATAAAACCATACTAATGCTCCCAATTACAAGTCACTTCATTACATTGCTTACTGTAAGAATTTAGTTTTGCTTGGTAAATGGCAGTTAAAAACATAGCAATTACATGTCCTTACAGATTACTTGGCGACTTTATTTCTAAAGTTTGTATGACTTGCCCTTTGATTTTCATAACCGAAATAATCTCTTTACCCTATAATTACTTGCTATGTAAATACCTGTCAATAGATGATTGACTCTGGCCATTTCCATTTAATTAAAAGGTCAATGCCGACACATAAATACTTTTTTTAATTTAATGCTAATATTTGTACCTATAACCACACAGTTAGCTTAGTATCCAAGGTAAACTTATCTTTGCTGTGCACACTGAGATACACAATATGAATTTGATGTCACAGGCATGTAACATCAAATTCTCCACATGGCAATTATGAATGGTAGGGCATTTGTAGATAATAATACATAATAAATGCATACAGAAATGTTGCATAAAAATTATTAATCATGTATGAACTTATTGAATTATTGCATAGATTAGATAAAAATGAGTAGGATGAATAATCATTCCGGAGACTTTCTATTCAGTTACCAAAATGTACATAACTGTTAGTTCTCATAATTCTTCTCCTTTGAGCACAGCAGAGAAAATAGGAAGCAGAGATGGATAGGACTTAAAAAACGTATTCCTCTGTTTCTGCGAGAGTCTGTGGGGATAGAAGGGTGAAATGGAGCAGAAAGACAGAGGAGGTCAGATGGGTTATGTGACAGGAGTAAAGAGCAGGCTAATTGAATTTGCAAATGATATGAACTTGGGAGTTGTCAGGAACAGAGGGGAAGACAGACTGGTGAGTGTTAGTAGATGACTTACTTAAGTTTGAGTAAGTTGACATTCTGCA
Organism: Mustela putorius furo; assembly: GCF_011764305.1. Taxonomy (NCBI): domain Eukaryota; kingdom Metazoa; phylum Chordata; class Mammalia; order Carnivora; family Mustelidae; genus Mustela; species Mustela putorius. Next base: position 13,968,488 of record NW_025422471.1, read on the forward strand.
ACTTTGAACATTTATACTTTGCATGCATTGGCCTGGCTTTGTTCTTTGCCATAGGATTTATTAGTTGTGGTCCTTGAAATTAGCCAGCAATTATTCCTTTATCCACTCAACAAATATGTACCAAAATGTTCTAGCCCTTTTCCACTCAAGGAAGGACACGGAGAATAAAATAAAGATGGTCATTATTTTTGTAGCCTTTCTGGCTTAAAGACACACTTTGCTTGGAAATGTTGTAGTTAAGTTTAAGACATGTGGCAATTTGAGATATTTGGATGCTACCTGGCTCTTCATTTGAAATTTTCACAAAAATCAATTCAGGATCAATCTGAAGGAGAGTGCCCAGGACCAATTTTGCAGAGCAGAGGCTTTTTTTTTTTTTTTTAAGTAGGTTATATAAAAGAGATAGAAGAGATGGAAAAGGGTGGTTCTTGGTGAGTTGGTAGCTGAAAACTGCCTCATCCCTGTTACCATTACTTAGGATGGAGAAGTGTAATTTACACCTCAAAGACTTGGCCTGCTTTGCCATGTCTGAAATGTCTCATTCTTGCTTTAATTGAACGTGGCTTCATTTTTGAGTGATGCGAGGTGCCTGCTACTGTCAGTCCTGGAAGGAGAAGGCCCATCCATGAAATGGGTTGTAAATGAGAGGTAGCACCTCTTTTCCACACAGCTCTCATAGCTCTCAAAAAAAAAAAAAAAAAAGCTCTGGGAATGAATATATAGACCTCATAATATGATACAAAGAAATGTAGGTCATGAAAATTTCAAGCCTGATAGAAATAGTTAATGCTCATTTATGCAATGACCTATGTTGTTTAATTTATTTATAACTTCTAAATGTTATAACATTCTTTTGAAACTTATCTCCTGTCAGTTTTCTTACAGTGCCCCAGGGAAAATTTTAAACTTGAAAGTTCCAACATTTCGGATTTATCAAAGTGAAAGAATTTCTCAGATTCTTTTTTCACTGGGTTTCATGGATTTTTACATTGGAGAGTTAATATAACTAAAGAAAAAAAATCTTTCTGTTAAAAAAAAAAAAATCACCTCTAGGCTGAGACCATATTTGGAGAGCTTCTGCTCCAAAGCAATTTTGAGGCTATTTACATAAGAGAAGGAAACTGGAATTTATAACTGAAATTATTTAAATGACAAAATTCGCTAAACTTGATGCTATGATAATGTCTGATGAATATACACATTTTCTAAAGAAAATCAGATAAAATCTCATCCAGTTAAAGCTCTATCTAGTTTATAGTGAAAAAAGGACTTATTTTAAGGTGCTATTTTTAAAGTGTTCTGCAGACTGTGAACTCTCAATCATTTTTTTAAAGAAAGATGTTTATTCTTAATAATAGTAACCGATAAAATTGGTTAAGAGCAGCAAACCATTTCATAGCCAACTTGCCACTATTGTAGCATTCAGAGCCAAAATAGAAAATACTGTGGAAAGATCATGTCCCAGTACTTAGAAAGTATTTTATATACTAAATCAGTTGTATGTCTGGGGGTTTAATGTGTCCCTTTAATAAATCTATGCATGCCTTAAAGCCATAAATTCTTTCAAGTTCAACAGCAGACTTAACTAAGTGTCCTGAAACCTCGAAATTTAGCCAATGCCTTAAATATGATTAACACTCGAGAGTTTAGCAAATCATGCTGTCATACTTTCTTATATACCCATATATACGGTGGTCTAAATTACCACTCACTGATTGCTATTTAATTAAACAAGAAAGTACAGGTAAATTGCTCTTGTCACTATAAAGGCTCTGGACACATTCAGTGACTGTCACTCAGCTAAACTAGACTCAGAGTGATTAGGTAGCTGCAGGCTATACAGAATATATCATTTCTTTGAGAAACACAGCAGGACATTTTTTTGGAGGGGGGAGGGGAACGTATTTTATTTGTTTTACATCTCTCTGTGGATAATTGTGTGGTTTGGTTATTTTGAGACAATAGCTTGGTGCGAAAATTACACTGTGCAGCAATTTTAGCCCACCTACATTCTGTGGCTATTTGCTATTATTATTATTATTATTTGCATTGTTTGCATTCATATTTAAGACATTTAAAAGCATAAACAAGTAACTTGAGGCTTTCTAATGATGAAGACTGTGTTCTCTCACGGAAATGATAGCTCATTCCATTTTCTCCTCACTTGCACCTGCCTACCTCCTCAGTGTTTCTGTCTCACACGCTTTGCTTTCAGAGCTCATGTAAGTGTCCTGTGTTCTGCTTTGCACATAGCAGGCATGGTTCTTGGCTCTGAGCCCTGTGCTTTGGAGGACCCTCCACTATGACCCTCCCCTCACTGTGCCATTCCTAAGTTTGACAGAATCCACCAGGCTGGCTTGAGGGACAGGCCAGGTAGGAGCCCAAAACCCACCCAACTAGATAACATTCAGGTACTGAGGACCCCCAGATTTTCTATCCAAATATTCCCGAGATCACCCTCAGGGCGTGTGCTGAAGTATGTTCCTGGTTCCTTCTCCTGAGGACACCGGTGTGCTTTCCCAGAGGGAGAGAAGGAGGTGAAGGTTGTGTCAACTGTTCATGAAGATGGTGGTCTGGGAATGGAAACAAGAGTGGTGGCTGGCTTCCCAGGGGCTTCATAGGACTTACGTCAGGAACAGGCCTCTGGTCATTTACCAGGGAAAGTCTTTCCTAATCTTCCTGAAAGGTCAAATGCCTCTGTTGTTTGTATAGGCCCTCGGATCACTATGTGGCAATCCCTGAGCTGTTCTGATAGTACACATGTTTGTGTGATTACATACTCGATGTCTACCTTGCTACAAGTATTTGGCTTCAAGCCAGAAAATGGGTTTTATTATGTTTATTATTACATCCTCCTGCCAAATTCAGTGGCAGGCTCCTAGTAGATGCATAATCAGTATCTGTAATAAATGAATGAGAAATTTGTCACTTCCTCTGAAAACTGGAAGACAAGTGACCTCATATACTCATGATGCATGACTATATGAGGCTTAATACGTGCTTGGCAGATAGTTCAGGGAAAGTGTGTTAGTTAAGATTTATCTATCCAAGTTGATAATCAGTTTGAATGAGCATTACCTGATTGGCATATGTGTGCTATCAATTATTTATATTAGTCATAACTGTTTTGGCTTGCAAAGATTGTTTTACTGTGCATTACAGATATGTCAGTACATTTAACTGAAAAGTCCAGGGAAATTAATTGACTTTAGGCACATATGGATCTAGGAGCTCACATGATAATACAAGTAATCTGTTTCTTTCTCTCTCTAGACACTGTTTGGCTTTGTTCTCTGGCAGGCTCTTTCCCCAACAATTGTACTCCCAAGTTCCAGGCCTCACACTCACGGGCTTTTTGGGGGTCACGTGGGCAACCCAGAACTATGCAGGTCAGGCCATCACAACATGAAATTGCAAAATGAGGGTGAAATTTGTTCTCCAAATGAAAATTAGTATGTTATTACTGTAATGAAGATACTGATCAGCTAATGCCATATACACTATCCACTATTATCAACACTATAGAAAAGAGTGTTTTGATTTAAGGTGGCTTGATTTAATGACTTGGAGCCCATTGTTGCTGTGTTACCAATTTGTCACACATAGAAAGAGACAAAGCAGTATGCACCCTTGCTTTCTGGGCTTGCTTCCCGAGGGATCTGCTCAAGCATCCCAGACTATACTCTCAGAGTAGCCCTTCCTTACTTCCTTTGTGGGGGATGGGAGGGAGAGAGCTTACTGGCGCGTGTTACAGCCCATTCACACTCTTGGCATACCCATTGGCTGTTGGCCACATATCAGAATTGAGGAAAGGAGGCAGAGCCAAGCTGAAAGAAAGAATTGGAAAGGAGGAGAATGGGTGTTACAGTAGTCTACAGATTATAATGCCTCTGGGAACAACAAACCACCTCTGCAAGATGACTCCTCAAGAAAAGTCCACTTAATGTTATGGAAGAATATAGAATCATTGGAACAAGTGTTACCTCCTTAGGGGACTACTCTGAAAAGTAAAACTTATTTTTGGTGCCTTTGTTTAGAAGAGAGAAGTGATTAGAGCACTGGCTTTGGAGTCCATCTCTCAGAGTTCAAAGCAAGGCTCTGCCACATACTTCCCCTCTGACCTTGGTCAAAATCCTTGATTTCTCTGTCCTGCCTGGTTCACATCTGTTAAATGGAAATATTTATAGAATCTGCCTTGGAGTTGCTCAATAAGTAATTGAGTTGATACAAGTAGAGATTTAAACTGGCACGTAGTAATTATTTAAAAGTTAGCATAGCTGTTAGAATGCATTTGTAAACAGAATAGTTTATATATATTTGGTACTAAATTATTAAAACGGTCTCAGTAGTTTTAGACATGTGTGATAAACAATCCATAAAGCGTTTTTAAAATGACTAATAAAAGCAAAGGAATGAAAAAAGTGGTACTGACTACACTGGAGAGTGTGGGCTCTTGTGAGCTGAGCGTGGAGTATGCCCTGCAGTGGGGGCGAGCTTTGGGCCTTGAGGACACTGACTAACTTTGAGTTCAGCCACCACTCATTCAAAGCTTTGAAGCTCTTGGATGCAGAAATAGCAAAGTGGTAAAGGATCAAAGGATGAAAATGTCAGCACCAGTAAGGATTGGTTCTTGGGTTTTAAAAGTCGTCTGACTTACGCAACACTTAGTGTGTAGAAGCCGGGAATGGGAACTGACAAGATGGCGGCTAAAGAAAACGGAGTGGATTTCTAATCCGAAATAAGCGAAAGGTCCAAGAATATCCACTCATTGTAATATTTCTTGGTTTCACCATGTATGCGTTAATATACGTATTAATTTAACACATAGTCATTGAGTACTTCAAATAATATACCAACACTGAGAATGAATGCATATGTGTGTGTGCGTGTAAATATATGTATTTAGTTTCTGATTATGAGGGATCAAAAAAGTCTTTACAGAGATTGTCACCAGGCAGAAAAGGGGTATTTCAGTGGGCTGACAGCCTGAGAAAAGGCACAGAACTCTAACACACCTCTGAACATTTGGGGAGGGCAAGCCCAGTGTGTGAGGCAACATGACGGCCCAGTGAAGAAACAGTCATTGAATGCCCCAGTGCTATCTAATGTTTACATTACTGTATATGTGTTTAAAAAAAGCTCTTAATCTGAGGAGTAATAAACAGCTTTGCATTTTAGAAAGATGACTTTTGTGACAATGCAGAAGACAGGTGTGGTGTCTTAAGATGAGAAGCAGGGTGATTTTTAGAACATGACTTCAGGTAAGCAATATTAAGGACCCAGAGAGCAGTGGACATTTTGCTAGAGAGGTATAGATAACAGATGATTTGTGTAGGTGGATTTGGTAATTGGTTGGAAGTCTGACATTGGTAGTATCATTCACCAGATTGAGTTTAGGAGAAGGTATAGATTTGGAGGCGGACAGTAATGATGGATGTGCCTTGGAATTGCTGACTTGAAGATCCAGGAAAAGCTTAGGGGAGTAGTTTGGGTCAGAGGTATGGAAGTGTGTTGGGAGGACAGAGAAATGTAGGGTGTGGAAAGGAAAGAGCAAGCCAGGGAGAGACCTTTAGGATTACTAATTGTCAAAAAAAAAAAAAAAAAAGTTTAAAGAGGAAGAAAACTCCTTAAAAGAAACTGGAAAGGCAAAAGAAGATCAGAAAAATCTAATAGCATGGCCACCTGCATCAGATGCTAAATAAACAATTTCTTGAAAGGCACGCACTTGTGCATGTGCATCCAATGGAATATCTGCAATAAACCTAAGAAATATGGTCACAAAACAGCATCCCTTGATCAATTTTCTGGAACATTCATTTGGTCATCCCAGTTTTTCTCTCAGATCCTCTCCTCTAAAATGTTGTCTGCAAAAACCTCCCCTAATGTCTTCTGTGTTTTTCTAATTAATTATATGACCCTAATTAAGGTAGCCCTCTAATATTTTAGATTAGGGGTTGAGAGTTATTAAAGAATTGATAAAATCTTACTGGATAATAGTAAATATATGAGAAACTTCATATAAGTCACACAAACATTAAGGAGTTTCATATTACAGCTGTTTCTATGCAACTGATCACTAGCCAGGAGAAGTGTCTTTTATTTATGCCTATAACTTCAGTACAATCCCCATTACTATGCTCCTAGTGCTCCCACTGAGCCTGCCCCTACTGTGTGTCTACAGAAGATGCAGTGTGTTTCCAGGGAATTTGAATTTCCTTTTTTATTTAAATGGATTTTTATTTTTTAAATTTTTTTTTTAAGATTTTATGTATTTATTTGACAGAGAGAGATCACAAGTAGGCAGAGAGGCAAGCAGAAGGAGAGAGAGAAGCAGGCTCTCTGCTGAGCAGTGAGCCCGATGCAGGGGTCAATCCCAGGCCCCTGAGATCATGACCTGAGCCGAAGCCAGAGGCTTAACCCTCTGAGCCACCAAGGAGCCCCCAGGGAATTTGAATTTCTAAGGGATTTACAATCACTAACTCTAAACTTCTGCTCTATTATTTCACTTTATGGATCATTTCATCATCCTACCGTGCTGATATCTCTATGCTCCATTTTTTCCATACCCACAAACTACCACCTAACATCTCTGTGTGTGTTGCAGCCTTAGCTAAGGTTTTGAAGAGATATTAGACATTCAGAAGATTCTCTTTTAATTATGAAAAGAGAAGCCCTTTCCAGACAACTTTCTGACATCTCAGGTTTAGAAAGGGGGTTCCTCTGGTTGCAAGATGGCTAAGACAATAGAAAATCTGTGTCTCCAGCCCGAGTGATAGGAGAGAAAATAGAGAACATGATTAGTTACGGTTGCCAAGTAAGCGTACCAATGATAATGTCCCCTAAACACAGGAATCTCTTCATCCTCATACAAATCCCAGGACATTGGACTACTAAGGTTCTCAATTTTATAGATAAAGAAACTGATATTCAGGTAGGTGAACTAAAGCTGAAAACAAGGTGCAAATCATTTTTTAAAACCAACTTCTTACTTTAAGTTCTATAAATTGGCCACAAGCCACATGTGAGTCCTAACACTGGTCAAAAGAATACCAGCAGTCATTACACTGTGGTTGGTTTCACTGTAGCAATTCCCTGAGTATTCTTGTTTATGTAGCTTTTCTGTCCCTTCCTCTCGTCTTTCCAGAATTCCATCCTTTAAATTCCTAAGCCATCCACGAAGGTTTCCTGACCATCGTCATTCTGGTAACTTTGCTCTCCTTTAAATATCCATAGCTCTTAATCTGTGATAATTTAGTTGATACTTGTTACAAATTGTCTTGAATTTTTGGTTATTCCATTTTGTATCAAGACGTTTTACTTATAAACTTCTGAAGAACAGAGAAGATAGCTGCTAAGAACTATAGCTATCCGACTCCCACTTCCTCCTGTCCCTTGTCCAATTTCTCACAACTGTGTACCATTTAAAAGATCAGAATTATAACTTACTCTGGTAATGTACAAGTAGATTTTTAAACTTAAACCATTTTTCCTAAACCATATTCATAAACAAATATTACTAAACTAGAAGGCATTGGCTTCTCATGTCTGAACTGTGAGAATAACTGCTCACCCTTGTGTAGGCAAAGCTTCCTAAAACAAGGTAAAGAGGTCAAAGTTCTTTGTCCTTCATGTAATACTTATTGAGAACCTAAAAAGTTCTTATAGTGTACTAGGTTTTGAGGTTTTAAGGGTAAGTGATGACACAACCCTTGTCCTCTCAGAGCTCATAGTCTAGTGGGAAATGCAGAAGAGTGAAGAGGTGGTTCTGTCAAGTACCATCTCTATCCCCATTTTGCCTGGAGCCTGTTAACTACCGTGTGACCATTATCTCTAGGGGTTTAAATCTATTCCTTTTCCCCCTCCCCCTCTTTCTATTCTATTTTGCAGGCTTGTTTCCTGGAATGTAGCAGAATGCATTCTGTCCTTTCGAATAGGCAACCTCTAAGTCATGACTTCATGTTGTCTCCCAGTTCATGTTAGTTGTACATTTTAAAGCCTTCCCTCTGTGGTAGGCTACTCCTAAAATAGCTTCCAGTTGTCCCTGCCTCTGGGTAGTCAGTCATGCTCTTGGACAGTCTCCTCCCCTAGTGTGTGGACCGGATTGAGTGGCTTGCTTATAACAAGTAGAACATGGCAATAGTACCTTCCACATTCTCTCTGTGGCTTGTCTTGTGTCCTTGCTCTGGTGAAGCGATCTGCCAGGTTGAGAGTGGCTCGATAGTATGACCTGTAAGGCAAGAAACTGAGGGTAACTTTTTAGCCAACTGTCAGCCAGAAACTGAAGCGTTGTGTCCAACAACACAGAAGCAACTGAATCTGCCAACAGTCAGATTCTTGATCCACAGAAGCTGTGAGATAATTAATGCTGCTTTTTTTTTTTTTTTTTTTTTTTTTTTTGAGCCACTTGGGATAATTTGTTCAACAGCAATAGATAACAAATACAGCTTGGAAAAGACTTCATTTATCAGTTGCTGCATGGACTTAATATCTCGTCCTTTGCCCTCATTTTATCCAAGAGCTCCTTTTAACCTCTCATAAGAGGTCTTTCACTTTGGCTTCACCTCCCTTCCCTTCTGTCTCCTAACTGGCCAGGACTGCTTGGTGAAGATTTCTGATTTCTTACAAGCAGCTAGATTTTGATTATTGCTGTAATTAAGAATGGGTTACTAAAAGGACCATAAAACAATCTTCCTTTTAGTAGGATAGGTCTCAAAGTCTTAGAAAATCTTTTCTGTTTAGGGCACAGGGATGGCTACACATCTCTCTCAGCTAGACAACACTGGTAGCTTCCTTACTGGTCTTCTTGACCCCGAGTCTCTTCTCCCCATTGCAAGTCAGAAAAATCTTTCCCAAATGCAAATCTGTTCATTCCACTGCCACCTCCCACCCTCGCCCCCAACACACAAACACACAATACTTTGAGACCTTCTCAGTGATCTCAGATAAATGGTAGATGACCTCTTTAGTACCTCCCAGGCCCTGCAAGGTCCAGCCAGGGCATACCTCTCCACCCAGCTGCTTCCTACTCTTTTTGCTCTTTCTGTCTGGCCACTTCAACTCCCTCCCTCTCTGTGCGCTCTTTTTCTATAACCTGTTTGCACGTCCTGTTTCCTCTTCTAGGGATACTGTAGATGATTAAGGCACATTCATCGCTCAGATGACAGCTGCTCAATCTGATGTTCTTCCAGTGCTTTTATGATCTCCTCATATATGTTGACTTCTCGCTATAAAACTCTGCTTCTTTGCGTGTATCCTAATCACAATACCAAGACCTTTTGGTAGGAGTATTAGAATGCACATCTCCAGTCTCTTCCCTGTGGGCACCACGGAGTGTTTTTTTCTCACCAGTTTGTCAGAATGCCTGGCTGTGGTAGGTTCACAATAACTATTTGTGAACAAGTGTATGAACTAGACAGGACTCGACTGTCAGTTTTAATGAGTATGCTACTACTAGGCTAGGACTTCAGTGGAGAACTAACCTTGTGTTTCTCTAATACGACCATAGCAGAGAAAACCAAAGGGAGATAGTAAATTTTGAAAGCTTGCCATATTTGTACATCAAATGTGTTTTTCTCAACCTACTTAGTATATATTATTCCCAGTTTTGTGCTGTATGATATTTCATACATGCCAGAGTAAGAATTTATTATTAATATACAGCATTAATAAATTTCTGGGTTCTTTTGACTAAATGTGATGAATTATTAGATTAATCCATTCAAACAGCAAATTAGTCACTTGGTTAATAATTGATTAGTAGCTAATCTTTTTAAAACCAGGCATATCAGGGAGCATAAAACCTATGAAGAACTGACATCCCTGCGAACACAGAAGGCCATTCCACACCATCTCCCTGACACTGCCTGGTTTTCTTCTTGGCGTGGCCACTTTTCCTTGGCACCGTTACTTTTCCTTACAATCAGGCTGGTAGTTTTCTCTAATCTTTGTTCCACTGATTAGCCTCTCTCAAAACGAATTTTTAAATAAGGCTCAAAGCTTTTGAAATATTGAGGTTTTCAAATTTAATTTTCTTCATTTTGTTTCTTATTTATACTCTGTAAATAAATATATATATATTTCAAATTGAGACAGACCTTGAAACATAACGTGTCTTTATATAGCTGTGATCCACCCACTCAGAAGAAAACAATTCATGAACATGGAGTTTAAAATATATCATAAAATTCACGCTTCATGCTGTGCCAATTTAACACAAACATGCCACATCCCTTGCATTAATAACCCTAGATGATGACTGATAGAAGTTCATAGGATTGCAACTTAAAATCAGATTTTAAGATTTTATATATTTCTTATAGATCAGAAAACAATTTGAGTAAGGAAATTTAGGGATACAGAAGAACCCTATCTACACTCTTACACAGATTACCAGAATCTGTGATGTCCTGTGATTTGTTACATATATGAGGCAGCAGGCAGTTGGGCCATTTTGTTTTTTTCTCAGGGGACTGGCATGTGCTTTTTAGAGACATTTTTTCTTCTAGAAATTGATTAAAACAATAGTTGGGTAATATTCATGGAATTGGAAAATAATTTTCTTTAATTCTTGGAGTGTACAAAATGTCTCTCAATTATCACTAATGGTGCGTGGAGTTATTCAATCCAGGTTTAAAAAGATGTTAAAATTATGTGTTAAATTTATATGTTAAAATTAAGAATAAACATTAAAATTATATGAGTAAAAACAATATTGCTGTGCAGATTGTGAACTGTAGTGATGCTATTCACTAGCCCTAGAAGAAGGATTTACATAGAGGAAAAACAAATAATAGCATTTTGCGTACGTGCAATTATATGATCAGTTATATCATCTAGCAACCAAAATATTAAAATGAGCTAAATTAAGTTTATTTTTCATTCTCTAAGGGATTTTACAATCTAGGTCACTAAATATTATTTTGCATAGTCCATAAATTTTCAAGTTTTTCCCAAAGTTGAACCCAGGAACAAAATTGTATTTTATTCCGATGTGTTTTTTTATCAGGAAAGTGTAATTTTTTAGAAAAATCTTATTAGAATGCTAATGCTGAACAAATAGACTAAAACATCACTTAAAGCTATCCATATTAAATGAAAGTGATTTGTGGAGATTTCTTCAGGACAGAATCTTTGTTCTAGTGCACACCTCTCTGATTTGAATTTGTAGCAGCAAAGTGGAATTGTGGGAGATACGTTTCATTGGAAGAGTTTAGAAAGATGACATCACAGGTGAACACTTTATGCAAGAATGTTTTTATGATTTCACTTTTAAGTAATACATTATTCAAGTTGAAATATTCCACAAGAATTTGATAGTCTACAAAAATTAACAGCCATCCTTGTGGGTATTGTTTTACTTTGTTCTGCTTTTATTTTTGTTTTTTTGTTTTGTTTGATTGTTAGGCCAGACTTTATTATCTGTGGGAAATAGTTTATTTTTTTTTAAAGATTTTATTTGTTTACTGGTCAGAAAGAGAGTGTGCATAAGCAGGGGGAGCAGCAGGCAGAGGGAGCCAATGCGGGACCGGATCCTAGGACCCTGGGATCATGACGTGCGCTGCATCAACTGAGCCACCTAGGTGTCTCTGTTTTTGTATTATTATAAGATAATGGACTTACTATCTTAAGACATTTTTTCTGCATTTCCCATAAAAACCACTTATCTAAATTTGACTACTCCCTTCAGTAGCTGTGAGTGTGGGGCAGTGGGATGTAAGAAGATGGGACACATGCGCCTTTCAGGCCTGGCCCTCTCAGGGGAGCCAACCCATGACCTTTCCTTTTTGCCAGCCTGAGGCAGCCCAACCAGGAGAACTTGTGATCCACATATTGACAAATACACAAGCAGAAGGAAAATGGAGGGAGCTTGGTTCCCTGAATCACATATACAGGAAAAGTGCTTATGGATTACAGACCATTATTTTGAACTTTCTTGGGCAAGAGATAAATTTCACATATTAGGTCACTGAGTTGTTTTTTTTTGTTTGTTTGGTTTTTTGTTTTTTTAAGATTTTACTTATTTATTTGACAGAGAGACACAGCAAGAGAGGAAACACAAGTGGGGGGAAATGGGAGAGGGAGAAGCAGGCTTCCTGCCGAGCAGGTAGCCTGATGTGGGGCTTGATCCCAGGTCCCTAGGATCATGACCTAAGCTGAAGGTAGCCACTTAAGGACTGAGCCAACCAGGCACCCGTAGGTCACTGGGATTTTAAACCAGCAGCTGTATTTTAGTTTTCTTACTACTGTTTTAACTAAAGCATACTTAAATACGGTAAAATTAATGCTTTTTGTGTGTAGCTTATGCATTTTGGCAAAGGTATGTGGACACTACCACATAGTCAAGCTCTAGAACTGTTCTTTCAGCCCCCCAGAAAAGCACTCATGCCCCTTCGTAGTCTGTATCTCTCATTACTGTCATCCCTAGAAAACACTGATCTGTTTTATTTCCCTCTAGTTTTATCTTTTTTGAAATGTAAAATTAACGACACTGTACAGCATGTAGACTTTTGAGTAATTTGGCATGAACATTTGATATCCATCAATGTTCCTGCTTGTATCTAGTGCTGAAGCCTCTTTGTTGGTGAGTATCCCATTATATGGGTGTATCACAGTTTAACCTTTCAAATGTTGGTGGGCATATGGGTTGTTTCCAATTTAGGACATTTATGAGTAAAGCCACTGCAAACATTCACCTACAAGTTTACTTGTGAACATACATATTCACATCTCTTGAATAAATACCCAGGCATGGGCTCACTGGGTCAAAAGGTGAGTGTATGTACAGCTTTATAAGAAACTGTCACATTGTTCTGTGAAGTATCTGTATAGTTTTTCATTCTTATCAGTAATGTATGAATTCTAGTTTCATTGTGGTTGTTAGTGTTATTTGGCCATTCTCATAAATGTTTGGTGGTCCTTTGTGTTAGTTTCTATCGCTGTGTGACAGAGTACCATATACTTAGTGCCTCAGTGCTGCCCAAATTTGTTACCTTCAAGTTCCTATGGGTCAGAAAGTTAGGCATGGCTATCTGGCTACTCTGCACAGTCTTTCTAGACTGCAGACAAGGTATCCGTAGGGATGCACCTCTCTGAGGCTCCAGATCTTCTTCCAGACTCATTCAGGTCACTGGCAGAGTTTAGTTTTTTGCATTGTGGGAATGAGGTCCCCGTTTTCTCACTGGCTCTTGGTCTGCAGTCGCATTCAGTCCTAGTGGTCTCTTGGTCATGGACCCTCTCACAACAGGGCAGCTTCATTCTGACTTGCAGCCAACAGAAATATGTCTCTTTGATTTCCTTTGTCTCTGACCACTGAACCATTCTATAAGGGCTTATCTAATTATAAAAGGCCCAGCAACATAATCTCCTTTAGGTTGGGCTCAAAATCAACTGATGAGAGATCTTAATCACACCTATAAAAACCTTTCAACTTGGCTGTATAATGTAATAGTGAGCCTGATATCCCCTCACAGTTACAAGCCCCAGCTAACACTTATGGAGACGTGGATGTACAAGGGCATTGGTCACTGGAGGGTCATGTTAGATCCTTCCCACCATCTAGCTTACTTGGGTTTTAATTTCTACTTCCTTGTGACTAATGGTGTTGAACATGTGGTTGTATACTTACAGCCAGCTTTATCTCTTCACTGAAGTGTCTTTTGAAATATCTTGCCTATTTTTTTATTGGTTTGTTTTCTTATAATTGAGTTTTGAGAGTTCTTTGAACATTTAGACATGAGTCCTTTGTCAGATAAGTATTTTACAAATATATTCTCCCATCTGTGCCTTGTCTTTTCATTCTCTTAACATTATTTTTTCAAGAGTGAAGTCTTTTTTTTTTTATTTGGAAGTTTTTAACTTCAGTGAAGTCCATTTTATAATTTTATGGTTCATGCTTATAGTTAGTACAAAGAAACATTTGCCCAACAAGTTCACATAGATTTTTCTCCTGTGCTTTATCTTGAAGATTTCTAATTTTAGGTTTCACATTTAGGTCTATGATTGTTTTTTATTAACTTTGTTTAGGGCATAAGATACAATTTGAAGTTAATTATTTTGGTATGGATGCCTGGATTCCAGAATCACTTGTTGAAAAGAACATCTATTCTCCACAGCCTTTGCAGCTGTGCCAAAAAATCAACTCACCATATATGTGTGCATCTATTTCTGGACTCTCTTTTCTTTACAGTTGATTTGTATTTCTCTTCTTTCTTTAATATAATATTAATTTCATTGCTGTAGTTTTAAAGCACCTCCTAAAGTCAGATTATATGAGCTGCCCAACCACATGTTTCTTTTCATACTTAGTTGTCTTTTAATATTAAGTAGGAAGCTGGCTGTAAGGTTTTGTTTAGCTGTCTTTTTAATGGATGGAGGACATTCTCTTCTATTTCTAGCTTACTGAGAGTTTTTATCATGAACAGGTATTGTATTTTGTCAAATGATTCTTCTGCATTGACTGAGATGATCATTTGTTTTTACTCTTCTTTAATCTGTTGCTGTGGTATAATTGCTCTGCTTTATCATGATGTATTAATATTTTTACATATTGCTAGATTCAATTTTTCAAATATTTTTGTGTCTATGTTCATGAAGGATATTAGGCTGTAGGCTTGTTTTACTGTAATGGCACTATGTGATTTTCCTTTCAGGGTAAGGCCAGCCTCATAAAAGAGGTTGGGAGGCAATGTTTCCCATTTTATGGAATATTTTGCACTGAATTGGATATTTTTTTCTTTATAAAATATTTGGTAGAAGTCATCTAGTGAACCTATCTAAGGTTTTCTTTGTTGGAAGCTTCTAAACTACAAATTCAATTACTTTGTGACGTAAGACTCTCCAAGTTGTTGGTTTTTCTTGAGTGAGCTTTGGTGGTTTGTGTCTTTCACAGAATTTTTCCATTTCATCTGTTGTCAAAATGTGTGGGCTTAAAATTGTACATAGTGTTCCGTTGTTTTTTTTATCTTCAGCTTCATTGTTTTATACCCTTTATTGTTTTCTTCTTCCTATTTGTTTTTGTTTTTCTTTTCTTTTTCTAGTTTATTCACAGGATTTTAGGCTCTTGTCTTTTCTAAAGAAAACATTTAACATTATATATTTCTTAAAAGTACTGAGTTAGCTGAATTCCAAGAGTTTTCGTATTCTTTGTTTTTATTTCCATTCAATTTAAGTTATTTTCTAAATTCCCTTGAGACTTCCTCTTTATCCCATGAGTTATATAGTGTATTGCTTAATTTCCAGATATTTGAGTTTTTTCCATCTGCTTTTCCCCCATATGCTTTCACTAGTTCCTAGTTAAAATTTTTTATGAGCAGAGCTCATAGTTTGTATGATTTGTAAATAGTACTTAGGCCTAGAAATAGCCATGTGCTTTCTTCTCCTTGGCTGCTTGTGTTAGAGTATGAGTCAATCTGGTCAAAATGTTACCTTCATCACAGGTGCCCTGTGACTACCTTCAGGGTACCACTGACTCCAGGTTTCTCTAGCATGACCTTGTTCTTGGGTTGGGACCAGTTTGCCAGAGGGTTTTTTCAATGTTTTCTGTTACTATGAGGTGTGCCTACACTCAGGAAGGATCTGTCTCCATGCTCTTTCCCTTCCCCCAGAGGTGTACCACTGTTGCTTGTTACTCTGATTGCCAGTCCATCAGTGAAAGACAGGTGCATTCTCTATTATCTTTGTAGAGTATTATTCTCTTTGCCCCTGGCTTGAACTAGTTTCAGGGATTCTTCCCTTCCCTCAGTAGGAGACTAATGATCTCTCAGTACCAATGGGATTTTCCCTTTCCCTCTTCAGCTCTATGGGTTTATACCTATACTCTGGAGTAGTAAGGGCTCTTGGCTTTCTCACAACTTTAGGTTCGTGTTCCATGGACAGAATGGTCTTTGACAGGGGCCTCTCCTCCTCACATTTGCATTGTGAGGAAGTCTTTCTCTGGTCTCCCTGTTTCCAGTTATTCCCATGGGGCCTAGTAGAGATTCATGGAGAAGAATCTTTGAGTGGCTGTAGACGCTCCTATGTTTTTGGCTCCCAGGGCCTTTATACTCTCTCATGTTAGCCTACACTTCAACAGTGAATTAAAATTTTTAGCTGAGTTCCCCTTACTTACCCCATCATCCTCCCCTGCTCTGCTCCTGATGAATCAGTGCTTAAGAGCTGTATCTCCTTAGAAGCCATCTTCTTTTAGATTACGGGCTAATTGGTTGTCCTGCAATCTCACCAGTATGATGAGTGCAAGAAAATTTATCATTTTGAAAATTACATATCTTTTTCCCATTAGTAGGTTGAGAGCAACACTCCTTTTTGCTTTCTACGTCTGAAGAAGCAGCCAGACATTCACTAATAGATTTTGAAATATTTTTTATATATTGACTCTAAAATTTTCATTTGTTTGAAATCTATAAATGAGAAAGCCATGAGAAGTAGCTTCTCTTAGTGGATTCTGAGAGTACTACTACTGTATGCACTTTACAAATGAATAAATTGAGCTTAGGGGGTTGTCCAAGACTTGAAGTCATGCAGCTCATAATGACAGAGCTGCACTTAGGACCAGAGCTGTCCTTGATCTGTATGGTTTAGATTCTGACATACAAAAATGCTTGCTTATACGCATATATACTCAGACTATCCATTGGAATAGAAAGCCTAGATTTCAAAGAATTTGTGGGCATTTAAAAACTAATCATGTCCCTTGAAAATGAAGACAAAATAAATACCAATTTGAAACAAAAACAACAAAAAGCCTAGATTTTAAGATGAATTATCAAAGCAGGCACCTCCTCTTAACCCTTTAATCATCAACATTTAGCAAGTCCTCAAAGAGTCTTTCCTGAATGATTTAATAAGTTCTTGAGTGGATCAATGGATAAAATTTTTTCAGGAGTTTAAACAGAACATTCACTATTACTTAAGTATTTTGCTGGGTATGCTTGCACACAGGATACTAATCTTCTCATAGGAAATTGTGGTGTTTCCTGATAGTATTTGTTTTTATTAAAATTTGTCACAAATGTCCTGTGAACTTTATTTTCAGGAAAAGTGAACTGATCTCAGCTAAATAAGAAGGAGACTGAAAAGTTTACCAAACGATGAGATTGTGATAGCAAAGTCCTCAGCACAACAGCTAATTGCACATACCATAAACTTGAGTTCCTCACATTTATTTACAGTATTTGAAAGTCTACATTCTAGGGCTAGACTAACATGGAATAACATAATTCCATGGAGAGAGGAGTATCAAAGGAATAGAGTAGGAAAAACAGAAGTATTTGATAATATGTGTGCTTTTAAAAACATTCCAGGGTGGATTTATTTACCTGTTTGGAAATGAATTCAGTAAGATCATTTATTTAGGAACTGGGAATGTCATTTTTCCCACATAAACCAGATATAATCTTTTTGATGCACAATAGTCCAAGATGGTTCACCATGTATGGTGGTTTTGGACATACAACTGTAGTCCTCAAGGCTAGGCATGTGTTGACAGTTCATGTACACGTTTGTATGAACATCAGTGGAGAATTATGCAAACATTTGAAATCACCATGATTATTAATGAACCTTTACTGAATCTACAGTCCTTTTAAGCACACCTTAGAATAAATTGGAATGATTTAAGAAATCATGATATCAATTCTTGTTTTGCCCAACCTGAGAGAGGCTCTATTGTACCACATAGTTTTACAGTTTTTTCTTTCTAGGTTATTTAATACTGAGTTGAAATGAATTTATCCTCAAAAGTCATATTTCTGTTGGGGGGGGGGGAATAAAGACCTTATGGGAATTCTAGAAGCAAGACTCCTAATTGGGCTATAACACAGTATGGATACAACCAAATCAGAGGATTACTGAAAATGGTTTCAAGAAATTCTATGGTTTTCACATTTTTTTTTTGTTGTTTTAAAAAAATCTCATATGAGATAGGTATTTGAAGATACAAGTATGAGAAAACAAATTAGACTGCTCGATTTCTATTATCAATACAAGAATGCCTAATAATAATTATATCAGAAAATCTAAATTTTTGAGACATTTTCTAAGTCAGGCCAGACACATCACATAAAGCAATTTTCACCTATGCCTTTTGACTTGGGCCAGCTTAAAATACCCAGGCGCATAAGCAGTCAAGATATAGGGATTTAAGGAATCAGGAATGGTCATCCAGGTTCTTTATTACCTTGGGAAAGTCACTGTACATATTTTATTCTCTAGTGCCCTTCTCTCAGTTGACCAATATATATAATAGCATCACTGATAAAATATTCTTACATAAACTGTTCCCATTTTTAAATATTATATATTCGAAAATAATAGTCCAAGTTAGCAATACTTTGTGTAATCCAGATTTTCCATTTGAGTTTACTTAAAAAGATTTCTAAATGCTTTAAAGGAAGAGATTTCTTCCTTTTGGTACAACAATTAAGTTGTCCTCCAGAGATTGGATATGCAAATGGTTATGTAGAACTTTGGGAATATTCGAAAGTTTAAAGCAGGAGGCAATGCTCCAGAAGGTGGAGGAAATTATAGTGAAAGCATGCGTAGTATGCCTTCTTTGAAAAGTAGTTCAATCTGCCTCATCAATGATTATGATATTCTTGTAACTCTTCTTCGTGGGAAGTTTGTACTCTAAATCAGGTTACATGTTACTAAAGTGCTTTCTCGTTTACTACGGAGTACTTAGCAAGTTCCAAGTGCTATACTTCTTATCTTTTTTTAAATGTTTTTCTCACCATAGCACATACCCTGCCCATTGTCTATCACTGAGCCCATTGTCTATCACCGAGCCCATTGTCTATCACTGAGCCCATTGTCTATCACCGAGCCCATTGTCTATCACCGAGCCCATTGTCTATCACTGAGCCCATTGTCTATCACTGAGCCCATTGTCTATCACCAAGCCCATTGTCTATCACCGAGCCCATTGTCTATCACTGAGCCACCCCATCCCTCCCACCCACCTCCGTCCATCCATGTGCTGTTCTAAACACTCTCACAGAGGCATTTTTTCAACTTATTAACAAACTTAGGAGGAAGTTAATAATATCTGTGCATAAAAAAACTGAGACAAAATTTAAATTCTCTGAGTTCACGTAACTCTTAAGGGATGGATCCAAGTTAGGGACCTAGTTAAAAAACCCCATTTGAATCTCTAAAATCTTGTGATCCCAAGTTAGGAAGGCTGTGTGTCTCTTATATAATTAAAAGAAAAAAGAGATTTGTAATGAATGTGAATTTTATACAGTAGTGGATTTGTGACATATGGAAATATATTTATTTAAATTACATATTTTGAGTTTATTTTTACTGACTTTGTTTTCAGAACTATAAATTAGAGAACTGTAATAATTCCTTAAATACGAGAAGAATATAGTTCTATGTTAAATAGCCATGTTGCTGAAATATTTTTGATTGACCATATGTAAATTAAATGTTAAATGCTGTGTTACTCTCTAGAAGAAGCCCTGCACATGTGTTTATCAATAAAGAAAATGTCATATTCAATTATAATTTATCTACCAGTATAATTATAAATCTATGAGATCCTGGTAGTGTCTGTCATATGTTTCTGGAGTCATATACTTTCATAACTTCAACAGATCTCCAAACCTAATCTCATCATGAAGCCAGAAAATATATTAAAGTCTTTGTGGTTAGTTTGATTTGCTGGTTCTTTGGCCCTCTGCAAGTTTCATAACCAGTAGCAAAACTCATGGCTCCTTTTTAGAGCCAAACCTCATTCTGGCATAGTACCAGTGTTCAGTCATTTCTTTGGGAAATGTGCTCTACTGTTTGACCAACTAATTTTAAAATAAATGCTGGTAATAAAGGAAGAATATTCCATACTAGCTTTATTTATTTATTTATTTATTTATTTTGCATTAGCTACTACTGTATTGGGTCTTAGAGTATCATTCTTGAGGTACAATTTTTTTAATATTAGGGTGACTCCAGCATTTTTTTTCTTCTACTCTTTCTCTCTTCTTCTTGTCAACTACTACTTGTCTAAAGCGTACCTTAGGACAGGCATTTTGTTAAAGAAAATTTTACACACCCCAGGCATGATGCAGAAAGAAAACGGAAACCATTTTACTGCTGATTTTCAAAGGTTAGTGTCACCTTCCTCAGGTGGGGATCCTGGTAATCGGAGCCAATATGATGGGGGGACTACCGAGTGATGATCGGTAGATGACTTTATTTTTTACAGTCACTTCTTTTATACTTTACATAAGATCCGGTTACAAACAGGATATAGATTTACGTGCAGGACATGAACTGCATGTGAGATGTGAGCTACGTGCAGGACGTGGGCTACGTGCAGGCAATCCAGTACGACAAATATACCAACAACGATTATCTCTTAGCTTTAAATGACAAGAACACGTTAAGGATTCCCCATTTTTATCAGATCTATCTAAAGGAGGACAGGAAAGCACTCCAGGGATCCTCCCATGTTCATTCCCAGCATTGGCCCATGAAGACTCTTGCCTTCCCATCTCCTGGAGTTTTCTCTCAGAATCCAATGTGACCAGTCACATTGGTGAGGATCCGGGTTGTGTTCCAACAATTCCCCCTTTTCTGTTTTTTAACTGCAACACTTTAAGAGCCAATTCCAAGCTAGATGCCTGTTGTTTGTTCACTCGTCTTTTGAAGAGACAGTATGCTGTAAGAAATGTACAAAAACATACTAACAAGCTAACTCCTGCCCCAGAAACAGAATGCATAATACTCTGAAACCAAGCTTGAGGGTCAAGGCCCTGCAGTGCCTCAGCAGTCCCTGTAGGGAGCCCTCATAAGAAATGCCTGGCAATTTGTGTCGAAGTTTCAAAAATCTCCTGCTGGAGCTCTTGGATGTCAAAAGATATATTCCCTCGTAAGTCTTGTAAAGATATTTGATCTTATCCCATTCAAAATGACTATTCTATTTTTCAGGGGTCCTTTCTTACAAAGGGACAGCACATGCATCTTGTGAGTGGCCTTCTATGTCTCTTATGTCTCCAGATCTTTCTTGGAGATCGGGGGTGCAGTGGTTATCGGGAGGGTCATTGGTTTCTGGGACCTGATGAGCCAAAGAAGAAGCTATAGTGTTTTGGAGGTTCCATCATCAGAATCTGAGGAAATAAAAGCAGACCCTTTGCCTTTCCTTACTAGGAGGCCAGGAAGCCATTCATTAAAAGATTTGAACCAAATAGAAATAGATGCTTCAAGGGATTGCTGTGATTGTGAGAAGTGTTTTTCTCTCTGCTGTCTGAATGTCGCCTTGGGGTAAATTCAAAAAATTTAGAGTAAATAGAGTGCTAAAACTTCTTTGGGGTTCCCCCTTTTTTGTTTTTTAATAATTTCAGTTTTAGTGTACAGTGAGCTCGTTCAACTATACTTTGTCCTTGTGGGTTTTAAGGTATACCCATAGTATCATGAATCTGCCAGTCAGAACAAAAGGCAGTAAATGTGTGGCTTGTGTAAGCCGGTACATTATCAGTTTTTATGGTAGTAGGGGCCCCTCCCCCATAACACTAAAACATTGCAATAGAGTAGAGTGGACAGCAGTGAAGGACTCGGAGAATTGAGGAACTGCCCAAAGAAATCTAGAAAGTGTATCAATAACAACATGTAAATAAGGTTGGAGAGGGAATAGAGCGAAATGAGTTACATCCATTTGCCATGGTTCATTGGCTTGTGAGCCATGAGGATTGGCTTCTGAAGTATGTGGGCGACAATGCAAGGATGCACAGATAGGACGGGATTGAACAATGTTAGGTGCCTTTCATAGTGGAATTTGGTAACGGTTGTGCAGTCGATTAGCATTAGTATGCAAAACTGAGTGTTCATCTGCAGGTGATGGGAAAATAAGACATATCAGTATATATGCTTGGCAGTTACCTTCTACCATGGGTTCTGGGAGGGAAGAATGGGCCCTAATATGGGTGACATAGAGAGGATGGGGACATGATCGTACAAGGGACTGCAGCTTTGTGAGGAGGTGTCAATGGTTTTTTGTGTTGTAGATATCTGAGCTGTTTCAGTGGCGGGAAAAAGACCAACCACATAAGCAGAATCAGAAACAATGTTAAGTGCAGAAGATATACGGGTTAACAGAGCAGTAAGAACAAACATTTCTGTTTGTTGCACTGAAGCATACTCGCTTTGAATTGAGAGGTTTAAGCCAGGTCCATGTATGCCTCCTTTTCCAGTCGAGGAGCCATCAGTATAATACACGGGAGTGCCTGTAATTGGACTAGTTTTATAGATATTAGAAATTACAAATGACGTCTTTTTTAGGAAATCCCATAATTTACCCTCAGGGTAATGGTTTCCAGTGGTTCCAGAATATCCTGCTAAAGCATTAAGGAGATCCATTTTCTTCACTATTTCCCTCAAGAAAAATAGGGAAGGGAAATAGGGAAGAAAAATGTTTTATAGAAATAGGAAGAATGATAACGTGAGGTTCGTATCCCAATATTTGAAGACAACTGGTTCAGTCAAGGATAATGAGGTCTGCAAGGAGGTCAACATATGCAGTTAAAACCTTAGGAGCTCAGTGTTTCAAGTAGATCCATTCTAAAGGAGAGTCTTGTTGAGCTGTCACCCCTCTAGGGGTGTAGGGCATAGAAAATAACAGTAAAGGTAATTAATGCAGGATCATAATGATGCAAGAACATTTGATGAAGGCGTTCTTCAAGGAACTGAACTTCCTGTTCAGCCTGCAGTGTTAAGCTTTGAGGACTATCAAGGTTAGGGTCTCCCTGAAGAGTGGCAAATAGATGTGTAAGTTGATGTGTAGGAATACCCAAAATCGGGCGTAACCAATTAATATGTCCTAATAATTTTTGAAAATCATTTAGAGTACTTAAAGTACTTTAAGTACTTAAAGTACTCTAAATGGAAAACTTCTGAGGACGAACAGTTGTATGTTCTATAATACGACCCAAATAGGAGAAGGGTGGAATAAAATGTACCTTTTCAGGAACTGTTATAAGACCAGCCTGTTGTAGGTACTGTTGTGTATTTGAAAACAATTGATGTAAGACCTCTGGGGTTGGGGCTGCTAGTAAGATATCATCCATGTTATGGATAATACAACATGTGGGATATAATTATCAAATGGGCTCAAGAATTTTTCCTAAAAAAAAAAAAAATACTGGCATGTCATAGGAGATTAGTGATGCCGTGAAGGAGAACTTTCCATTGAAATCTTTGTAAAGTTTCCTGTATATTTACTGTTGGAATTGAAAACACAAAATGCTCTTTGTCTGAGGGGTGGATAGGAATAGTGTAAAAGCAGTCTTATAAATCCAAAACTACTAAAGGCCATTTAGTAGGTATACAAGAGGGAGTAGGAAGTCCTGGTTGTAATGTACCCATAGTTACCATTGCAGCATTAATATTATGGAGATCCATTAATAATCTCCATTTGCCTAACCTTTTCTTTATAACAAAAATTAGAGAATTCCAAGGAGAAAAAGAAAGTTCAGTATGTCCTTTTTCTAATTGTTCTTGAATTAATTTTTAGAGCCTGCAGTTTTTCTAATGTGAGGGGCCATTGGGGAGTCCAAATAGGCTCGTTACTTTTCCAGATGATTGGAATTGGTGAAGAGGCTTTATCAGCTCCAGTGGCCCCTGTATAAAACCCAGCCCAGCAGGAGTATCACTAGGGTTAAGATCTATAAGTTCATGCACCCCTTGTAAGTTTTACCTAAGCCTTTCCAGGGAATATACCCCATGTTTTTCATCATTTTTTTTTTTTTTTTTTTTTTTTTTTTTACAAGTGAGGATGGAGGTATGTGAATTTCAGCATCCCATTGTTGTAACAGATCTCATCCCAGAGATTAATGGGTACAGAGGCAATGTAAGGTTGAATATGACCTTGTAATCCCTCTGGGCCCATATATGGCAGAGGTCAGCTATTTAGTCTTAATTGTTGAGTAATTACATAGCCAAGACCTTCAAGGGCATAATCAGCAGGCATTGTAGGCCATTGGCATGGCCAACATTGACAAAAAATGATAGAGATCTCTACTCCAGAATCTAAAAGCCCTTCAAATATTCATCCCTTAATAGAAAACTTCACTTGTGGTCGACTTCCTTCAAACAGTTTCTTAGGAAAATAAATCTTTTTATTAGTACTACCGGATCCTCCTACCCTGAAGTTTGAAAATTGAGTATATAGGGAAGTAACAGAAGTTGGCCAACTCATTCGCCTGCTGGAAGGGTCCAAGGGAACAATGACATAAATTATAATTTGAATCTCACCATAATAATCAGATTCTGTAACTCAAGTATGTATTGTAACTCCTTTCATAGTTAAAATACCCTGTCCAAGCACGAGACCAACCGTATTTGGGGGTATAGGTCCATATAGGTTTGTTGACAATTTATAAGGACATTGAGATGGATGTATAAAGCAAGCCTTAGGGAGAGGGATATCAAGAGCAGCGCTCCCCTGAGTAGCAGCTACTAAGTCCATTACTCAGAGACTCTGTTGGGTACAAACTGAATAGGATAGTTCCATGACCCCACATTTACTGGGGCCTGGGGTTGGCTCCTTAGGGAGTTTCTCTGATGAGGGTTCTAACGGATTTCCATCTCTGCTGGTTTTTGATTTCTTAGCCCAATGTTTGCCTCCTTGACAGCAGGGACAAACATTAGGAGGTTGAATCTTGGATTTATTGAGGCAATTGGCAGGAACGGAAGCAGCCACACAGGGAGGGAGACGACAATGGTTTTTGGTTTTTTGGGTTTTTTTAATGTGTCCTGCTTGTCCACAATTAAAACATTTTGCCTGCAATTGTTTTTGAACAGCCATGGTTTCTAACACTGTTACTCGGGCCTGATGTTTAAAGGATCCTACATTATGACAAGCTTTTAAATAATCTATGACATTTCCAGATTCTCTCAGAGGTCAAATCAGGGCCTAGCAATCTTCATTAGCACTATCATATGCTAGTTGTTTCAAGAGCATTTCCTGAATTTGTCCTCTTCTTATCTGCTTTCCAATGATTCTTTTAACCTGCCAATAAAATCAATGTATGGCTCTTTAGGCTCTTGTTGTATTTTTGTATAAATGGCAGTATAATCGGTACCCAAATTAATTTTTTGTCAGGCCTGTAGGACTACATCACATATGAGGTGAAGGGCTGCAGAGGGATGTTATGAGTTTGATGATTAGAAGTCGTCCAAGCTTCTGTTCCCATGAGCGTATCATAAGTGACTGCTACAACATTTCTTCTCTGTCCTAAACAACTAACCTTTTCATGTGCCTCCTCAGAAAGCCACATTTTCCATTGTAGAAATTCAGAAGAGGTTAATACCATCTTAGCTGTGAGTTGAAAATCATAGGGAATCCAGTGGACATTATTGCCCCAACTGAATAAATATTCATAACAATAAGGACAAGTAGGCCCATACATGGAACAGGCCTTTTTAAATTCTCTTACAATCTCCATTTGCATCCCATCATAAGTATTTGGCCCACCAGCACGAAAAGTTACAAGGAAAACTAAGTGCAGCTCATGGGGGCAAGACAGTGTAGAAATAGAATTGTGGTTTTTTAGTTTATGTTGGTCCTAATTGTAACATGCGTAAGTTATCATCCAACCCAGTGTCATTTCCCTCGCCACCAAAGAGGCCTGAAGCTAATTCCTCATCCTCATGCCCAGAGGGAATCAGAGATGCGGTGGCCAAGGGAGAAACATGGCGTTTGTCCTTTTTGCCGAAAAATAATTTTTACTTTTAGTTTGAATTTGTCAGGTTGTTTCCTCATTAAACTCCTATGTATGCAGAGAGGCGACTCTTTCAGCCTTGAGATCCTCTTCCTTACATTCCCCTCTAAGAAATAAAATTATAAGGCATCTGGCTAGCTCCGTCAGGAGAGCACCTGACTCTTGATCTTAAGTTCAAGTCCCACATTGGGTGTAGAGATTACTTTAAAAAAAAAAAAAAGAAAGAAAGAAAAGAAAGAAAGAAAATTACAGTTTTTACCAATGCCCATGTAACCCAAAATTCCACGGGAATTTTTTCACCTTGTCTATAAGCCTTTTCCACATTATGGAATGTGCACTCCCAAATTGCCTCTCCCAAGGTTCCTTCATCAGGAAACCAAGGATTATATTCTCAAATAATATCCAGACAATTTCTTTATTGACATCTGGACACTCGAGCACCTCCCCGAGATAAAAGGTGTGGTATTAATGCTAGAAAAGACTGGGCACAACTTTGATTCTGCCTCATCCTTCTCACTTACCTCCCTCTGTGAGGGCCTCCAGACCACAGTGTGACTATTTGTCAATTTCAGGTCCGTGTTCGGGCTCCACTTGTCACCTTCACAAGGTGGGGATCCTGGTGTTTGTAGCCGAAATGAAGGGGGGGGGGTCTACTGACTGATGATCAGTAGACGGCTTTATTTATTAACAATCACTTCTCTTGTGCTTTACACAAGATCTGGTTACAGATGGGATATAGATTTATGTGCAGGACGTGAACTGCATGTGAGATGTGAGCTAAGTGCAGGACGTGGACTACGTGCAGGCAATCAAGTGCCATAAGTGCACAACAATGATTATCTTTTAGCTCTAAATGACAAGAGCAAGTTAAGGATTCTCCACGCTTATCAGATCCATCTAAAGGAGGACATGAAAACACTCTGGGGATCCTCCTGTGTTTATTCTGGGCATCAGCCTAGGAAGACTCTTGCCCTCCATCTCCTGGAGTTTTCTCTCAGGATCTGACAGGACCCTAGTCACATTGTCGAGGATCTGGGTTGTGTTCCGACAGGTTAGCTTTTTTCCTATTATCCTGGTACCATACAGTCCCAAAGCATTTATAAATCTCTGGGCATAAAACGAGTTCAGTGAACACAGTCTATAGAATGTGATAGCCATGAAATAAAAATAAACTCACTCTTTTGTATACTCAGTAAGTTTAGTTAATATCAACTCTAAACACAAGTATTAGGTCATTAATATAATATTGCTATATATCTTTTCATTATTTTTATATTCAATTTTAATCTGAGTACACTTGTGATATTGGATATCAATTTGTCATCCATCATTAGTTTGTAAACATTTGCTGTTTTCATTGCTATCATTCATGAAGAATTATAAAACTGTCTAGTGTCTGTAACATGTTACTTTTCTTACTCTTAGACATTTAGTTATCTATTTTTGCATAGTATGCTTTTCAAAAAACTATTTAGTTATTTTTATTTTTTATTATTTTTTATTAACATATAATGTATTATTTGTTTCAGGGTACTGAATCATCAGTCTTAGACAATTTGCAGCACCCACCATAGCACATACCCTCCCCAGTGTCCATCACCCAGCCACCCTACCCCTCTTAGCCCCCTCCCCTCCAGCAACCCTCAGTGTTTGTTTCCTAAGATTAAGAATCTCCTATGGTTTGTTTCCCTCCCCAGTCCAGTCTTGTTTCATTTTTCCCTCCCTTCCCACCATTAACCCCCACTCTGCCTCTTAAACTCCTCATATCAGAGGGATCATATGATTGTTCTCTTTCTCTGCTTGACTTACTTTGTTTACCATAATGCCTCTAGTTCCATCCACATCATTGTAAATGGCAAGATTTCAGGGATATAGATAGATAGATAGATAGATAGATAGATCGATCGATCGATAGATAGATAGATCGATCGATATATAGATCAATCGATCTATCTATCTATCTATCTATCTATCTACATATCTATATATCTCACCTCTTCTTTATCCATTCATCTGTTGATGGACATCTAGGCTCTTTCCATAGTTTGGCTATTGTGGACATTGCTGCTATAAACATTCAGGTGCATATGCCCCCTCTGTATCACTACATTTGTATCTTTAGGGTAGATAACCCAGTAGTGTGATTACTGGGTCATAGGGTAACTCTATTTTCAACTTTTTGAGGAACCTCCATACTATTCTCCACAGTGGTTGCACCAGCTTGCATTCCCACCAACAAACATAGGAGGGTTACCCTTTCTCTGCATCCTCGCCAACATCTGTTGTTTCCTGACTTACTAATTTTAGCTATTCAGACTGGTGAGAGGTGGTACCTCACTATGGTTTTGATTTGTATCTCCCTGATGATGTGTGATGTTGAGCACTTTTTCATGTCTTTATGGGCCATTTGGATGTCTTTTTCACAGAAATGTCTGTTCATGCTTCTACCCATTTCTTGATTGGGTTATTTGTTCTTTGGGTGTTGAGTTTGATAAGGTCTTTATAGATTTTGGATATTAGCCCTTTATCTGATATGTCATTTGCAAATACCTTCTGCCATTCTGTCAGTTGTCTTTTGGTTTTGTTGACTGTTTCCTTTGCTGAGCAAAAGCTTTTGATCTTGAAGAAATCCCAATAGTTCATTTTTTCCCTTGCTTATCTTGCCTTTGGAGATGTTTCCAGGAAGAAGTTGATGTGGCTGAGGCCAAAGAGGTGTTGGATTTTGATGGATTCCTTTCTCACATTGAGGTCTGTCATCCATTTTGGGTCTATTTTTGTGTGTGGTGTAAGGAGATGGTCCAGTTTCATTCTTCTGCATGTGGCTGTCCAAGTTTCCCAACATCATTTGTTGAAGATGCTATCTTTTTTCCATTGGACATTCTTTCCTGCTTTATCAAAGATTAGTGACCATAGAGTTGAGGGTCCATTTCTGGGCTCTCTATTCTGCTCTATTGATCTATGTGTCTGTTTTTGTGCCAGTACCATGTTGTCTTGATGACAACAGCTTTGTAAAAGAGTTTGAAGTCTGGAATTGTGATGCCACCAACTCTGGCTTTCTTTTTCAACATTCCTCGGGCTATTTGAGGTCTTTCCTGGTTCCATATAAATTTTAGGATCATTTGTTCCATTTCTTTGAGAAAAGTTGATGGTGTTTTGATAGGGATTGTGTTAAATTTGTAGATTGCTTTAGGTAGCATAGACATTTTTACAATATTTGTTCTTCCAATCCATAAGCATAGAACGTTTTTCCATTTCTTTGTGTCTTCCTCAATTTCTTTCATGAGTACTTTGTAGTCTTCTGAGTGCAGATTCTTTGCCTCTTTGGTTAGGTTTATTCCTGGGTATCTTATGGTTTTGGGTGCAATTATAAATGGCGTCGATTCCTTAATTCTCTTTTTTCTGTCTTGCTGCTGTTGTATAGAAATGCAACTGATTTCTGTGCATTGATTTATGTCCTGACACTTTACTGAATTCCTGTATGAGTTCTAGCAGTTTTTGAGTAGAGTTTTGGGTTTTCCACATAAGGTATCCTATCATCTGCAAAGACTGAGAGTTTGACCTTTTCTTTGCCAATTTGGATATCTTTTATTTCTTTATGTTGTCTCATTGCTGAGGCTAGGACTTTTAATACTATTTTGAATAGCAGTGGTGATAGTGGACAGCCCTGCCTTGTTTCTGACCTTAGGGGAAAAGCTCTCAGTTTTTCCCCCATTGAGAATGATATTCGCTGTGGGTTTTTCCTAGATGGCTTTGATGATATTGAGGTATGTACCCTCTATCCCTACACTGTGAAGAGTTCTGATCAAGAAAGGATGCTGTACTTTGTCAAATGCTTTTTCAGCATCTATGAGAGTATCATATGGTTCTTGTTCTTTCTTTTATAAATGTATTATATCACATTGATTGATTTGTGGATGTTGAACCAACCTTGCAACCCTGGAATAAATCCCATTTGGTCATGGTGAATGATCCTCTTAATGTACAGTTGGATCCTATTGGCTAGTATTTTGGTGAGAATTTTTTCATCTGTGTTCATCAGGGATATTGGTCTGTAATTCTCCTTTTTGATGGAATCTTTGTCTTGTTTTGGGATCAAGGTGATGCTGGCCTCATAAAATGAGTTTGGAAGTTTTCCTTCCATTTTTTGGAACAGTTTCAGGAGAATAGGTATTAATTCTTTAACTGTTTGGTAGAATTCCCTTGGGAAGCTGTCTGGCCCTGGGCTTTTTTTGGGGAGAGATTTTTGATGACTGCTTCAATCCTTACCAATTATGGATCTGTTCAGGTTTTCTATTTCTTCCTGGTTCAGTTTTGGTAGTTTATAAGTCACTAGGAATGCATTCATTTCTTCCACATTGTCAAATTTTCTGGCGTATAGTTACTCATAATATGTTCTTATAATTGTTCATACTTCTTTGGTGTTAGTTGTGATCTCTCCTCTTTCATTAATGATTTTATTAATTTGGGTCCTTTCTCTTTTCTTTTTGATTAGTCTGGCCAAGGGATTATCAGTCTTAATAATTCTTTCAAAGAACCAGCTCCTAGTTTCCTTGATTTTTTCCTACTGTTCTTTTGGTTTCTGTTTCATTGATTTCTGCTCTGATCTTTATGATTTCTCTTCTCCTGCTGGGTTTAGGCTTTCTTTGCTGTTCTTCCTCCAGCTCCTTTAGGTGTAGAGTGAGGTTGTGTACTTGAGACCTTTCTTGTTTCTTGAGAAAGTCTTGTATTACTATGTATTTTCCTCTCAGGACCACCTTTGTAGTGTCCCAAAGATTTTGGACAGTTGTGTTTTCATTTTCATTTGTTTCCATCAATTTTTTTCAATTCTTCTTTAATTTCCTGGTTGACCCTTTCATTCTTTAGTAGGATGCTCTTTAGCCTCCATGTATTTGAATTCTTTCCAACTTTCCTCTTGTGATTGGGTTCTAGTGTCAGAGCATTGTGGTCTGAAATATACAGGGAATGATCCCAGTCTTTTGGTGCTGGTTGATCCCTGATTTGTGACCCAGGGTATGATTATTCTGGAGAATGTTCTGTGTACACTAGAGAAGAATGTGTATTCTGTTGCTTTGGGATGGAATGTTCTGAATATATCTGTGATGTCCATCTGGTCCAGTGTGTCATTTAAAGCCTTTATCTCTTTGTTTATCTTTTGCTTTGATAACCTGTCCATTTCAGTGAGAGGGGTGTTAAGTCCCCTACTATTACTGTATTGTTGTCGATGTGTTTCTTTCATTTTGTTATTAATTGCTTTATATAATTGGCTGCTCCTGTGTTAGGGGAATAGATCTTTAAAACTGTTAGATCTTCTTTTTGGACAGGCCCTTTAAGTATAATATAGTGTTCTTCTTCATCTCTTACTATAGTCTTTGGCTTCAAATCTAATTTATATGATATAAGAATTGCTACCCCAGCTTTCTTTTGATATCCATTAGCATGGTAAATTATTTTACACCCCCTTACTCGAAAACTGAAGGTGTCTTTGGGTCTAAAATGAGTTTTTTGTAGGCAGCATATCGATGGGGCTTGGTTTTTTAACCATCCTGATACCCTGTGTCTTTTGATTGGGGCATTTAGACCACTTACATTCAGGGTAATTATTGAAAGATATGAATTTAGTTCCATTGTGTGGCCTGTAAGATGCCCGTTACTGTATATTGTATATTCATTTCTGGTCTGTTATTTTTTAACTCTCTCTTTGCTTAGAGGGCCCCTTTCAATATTTCCTGGAGGGCTGTTTGTTGTTTGCATATTCTCTTAGTTTTTGTTTGTCCTAGAATCTTTTTATCTCTCCTTCTATTTTCAATGACAGCGTAACTGGGTATGATATTCTTGGCTGCATATTTTTCTTGTTTAGTGCTCTGAACATACCATGCCAATCTTTTCTGGCCTGCGAGGACTCTGTGCATAGATCTGGTGCCAATCTAATATTTCTACCATTGTATGTTACAGACCTCTTGTCCTGAACTTCTTTTAGGATGTTCTGTTTGTCACTGAGACTTGTAAATTTTACTACCAGACAATGGGGTGTAGACCTATTTTTATTGGTTTCGAGGGGGGTTCTCTGTGTCTCCTGGATTTTGATGCTTGTTCCCTTCAACAAATTAGGAAAATTGCTCCAATATACTTCCTGTCCCTCTCTCTCTTTCTTCTTTTTCTGGGATCCCAAGTATTCTAATATTATTTTGTCTTATGGTATCACTTATCTCTTGAATTCTCCCCTTGTGATCCAGCAGTTGTTTATCTCTCTTTTGCTCAGCTCCTTTATTCTCCATCATTTGGTCTTCTATATCAGTAATTCTCTCTTCTGCCTCATTTATCCTAGCAGTAAGAGTCTCCATTTTTTATTGTACCTCATTAATAGCTTTTTTGATTTCACCTTAGTTAGATTTTAGTTCTTTTATTTCTCCAGAAAGGGATTTAATTTTTCTAGAAGGGGATTCTCTAGTATCTTATATTTTTTTTTTCAAGCCCAACTAGCATCTTTATAATCATCATTCTGAACTCTGGTTCTGACATCTTATTAATGTCTGTCTTGATTAGGTCCCTAGTCATCAGTATAACCTCTTTTTCTTTTTTTGAGGTGAGTTTATCTACCTTGTCATTTTATCCAGAGAAGAATATATTGATGAGAGAACAAAATACTAAAAGAGTAGCAACGACCTCAGAAAAATATACACTAACCAAATCAAAAGAGACCCAAAACCAGGGAATGAAGAAGGGGGGAAAAATATAGGTAGATTGATAGATATTGATGTCTGTATATATCTGTATATATGATTAGACTGGTGAATAGAACAGAGCCACACACTTGATTTTGGGTATATTTTGGTCTGTTAAAAGAAACTGCCTCCCTAAATGTTAAAGAAAGAAAAACTCACATATGTATAAAAATAAGGGCAAACCTGATGAAGTGGTGGAATATGACTGTAAAGGTGAAAATTTTTAAAAAATTTTAAAAAGGAATTGATAAGAAGTTGGTTGGAAAGGAAAAAAAAATTAAAAAGGAGAGAATGTGATCAGGCTGGAGACTAGAACACAGCCATATGTTAGATTTAGGGTATATTTTGATCTGTTAGAAGAAACTGTATCCCAAAATTTTAAAGAAAGAAAAACTTATATATGTATATAAAAAATAAGGTTGAATAATATGAAGAGATAGAATATCACTATAATAATGAAAATTTAAATTTTTTTTAAAAGGTATTGATATATAATAGTTGAAAAAGCTTAAAATAGGAAAGAGGAAAAATTTTTTAAAAATAGAATAAGAAAAAAATAAAATTTAAAATACTTAACTTTGAAAGACTAAAGAATCGTGGGGGAAAAGCCATGAATTCTATGTATTGCATTTCTAGCTCTGGAGTTCCACAGTTCTCATTGATTGGTGAACTTGGTCATGGCTGGATGTTCTTATTGATCTTCTAGGGGAAAGGCCTGTGGCAGTGATTCTCAAATGTCTTTGCCTGAGGTGGAATTGCACCACCCTTGCCAGGGGCCAGGCTAAGGAATCAGCTTGGTTTTGTTCTTGGTAGCTTTTGTTCCCTGAACACTTTCCGTACAGCTTTGGAGGATGGGAATGAAGAGGGTGTCCTCCCAGTCTCTGACCCAGAGGAGCTGAGAGCTCAAGGCCCCACTCCTTAGTGTGCCCTCATAGAAAAGCAGTCAGTTACTGCTGTCTCCCTCGTCTCCTGCCCCATACATGCTCACCTGGCCTGTGACCAAGCATTTCTATCTCTGACACATGGCCCAGTTTGGAGTCTCCAAACCCAGCAGATTCCTGCAGTGTGCTCCTGTGCCACTCCCCCGGGAGGAAGAGGATAAGTCTCCCCAATCTGCCTATTGTGGGGTCCCTGCTTGAGGTGTCGTGGCCCAACTGTGCCAGGCATCACGGTTTATGGCAATTGCGAGCCGAGAGCCCCCTCCACAGTTCTGTCTCTGCAGCTGCCTTCCCTGTTCCAATACCTGGGATCTCTGCTGCCCTCAGGCACCCTTGGTTTTTTGTGACGCAATAGTCCTGAGACCACACTGTCCCCACAAGGGCTCCATCCCCCACTTAGTGTCTAGAGTGATGTCCCTCAGTGGAGCAAACTTCTAAAAGATCGAGTTTTGTGCTCCATTGTTCTCTCACTTGCCAGGAGCCATCCCTTCCCCTCATGGTCTGTCTTCCCTTGAATCACCTTGGATTCACTTCTCCCCACGTCCTACCTATTAGAAAGTGGTCAATTTTCTGTTCCTAGAATTGCTGCTCTTCTTCTCTTCTACCTTCTATTGAGTTTGTAGGTGTTCAGAATGGTTTGTTAACTATCGAGCTGAATTCCTGGGACTCAAAGAAATTTAGATCTCCTTCTTTGCCACCTTGCTCTTGGGACTCTTTGCATAGTATGTTATCCCCCAAAATACTAGCTTAAAATACAATTATTTTATTTAATCATGGCTTTGTGGGTCAGGAATTCAGACATGGTATAGCAGGGACATTTTATCTCTGCTCATAAAGTCTGGAGCCTCTGTTGGTATTGCTCAAGTGGTTAAGGACCAGCTCAGGGACCTGGTTTGGAATTCAGGTCATGTATGTGGTTCCTGGTTTCTCCTTCATGTAGGCACTCCATGTATTTGGCTTGGGCTTCCTCACAACATGGTGGTTTCAGGACCTTCACATTTCATACAGTGTTGTTGATTTTTTCCCCAGAGAGATACTAGGAGCTGTCATACCTCTTAAAGGCGAAGATTGGAACTGACACAGTGCCAGTTCTGCCACGTTCTGTTGGTCAAGGCAAAGCAGAAGGCCAGACCAGGTTCAGGGAGGGGGAAACATATTCTCTTCTAGATGACAAAGTAGCAGTATAGAATGAGTTGATGATATCCATCTTTAGTGATACCTGTCATGTTGTTTGAACCAATTGCCAGCTGTCATCCTTTTCCTGCTCTGGCTGATTGTATTTTGGCATCTCTCTAACCTTAATTCAAAACTGAATTCATTAATTATTGGATTTCCCAGAAAATCTGACCATATTAATCTTTTTTTTTTTTTTTTGGTAACTTTATTGAAGTTGTAAAGAGTGGCCATATCACTAAACACTAAGTATCTTATCTAAATGATTGTTATTTTCTCTTCAGACTGAGTCTTTCTCTATGAAAGAGTTATCATATCAGCTGCTAAGATGATGATGCTTCCCCATCTTATTGGATATGCAGCTTCACTGCATGCTTGTCAGAACTTAGTAATGGAAATTTTATTTCAATGTTGTATTATGGAACATTACAATCACATGTAAAAGTAGACAAAATGTTATAGGACACACTTTTGTAGCCATTGCTCAGCTTTAAGAATTATCAACTTATGGCCAATCTTGTTTTTTCTATACCTTGCACAGTTGCTAGCTCTATTCTCTCTCTCTCTCATTATTTTAAAGCAAAGTGGCACTATGAGAGGATTTAATCTGTAAATTGAATAATACTGAATAGTATGTTGGTGTTAGACCCATGTGAAAAGTACTAACACAAAGTGCACAGTTGTCATATTTTGGACTCACTGTGATTAATAGAGGTAAAAAGTAATCCTTCAGTGCCTAGAGCTATGAGCAGAAACTTAGTTATTTGCTTTTCATACAAGGAAAAGTGGACTGAAATGCAGATATACAGAGACTACTGTCTAGTGGTAAATGATTTGGTTAGGGCTGTTAAAGGGACAAAGTTAGAGGAGAAGATCTGAGGCTATCTAAAAGAGAAGTGTATAGATCAAGTGGTAGAATTGGGCATAATAGAGTTTTATGTTAATGAATATGTGAGCCTCGATTGTGGAGAGGCTCTTAGAAACTAGAGGGACATTCTACTACAGATACAGTGGGCCCATGAAGAATGTGTTCAGGATGGTATGACAGAAGGCTTTGTGTGGGCCCAGTAGTATGTGTTCCTTCTCAATGAGCCTGACCATACTACTGCCTTTGCTGAGGTCTTGACTTGCTGTTACCAGAAATGGATTCTGACTACTCAATTTGGAAGCATTCTCAAGGTGGATTAGTCTGGCACTTTGTGGCAGTTTTGTAACATCAGTACCATCTATCCTACATGGTCAGTGATGAATCCTCACCAGATTGATCCTTGCCATATACTTGGTATTGATTTGCCTTTACTCCTGAAATGCTGCCATCATGACCACCAGGGTTTAGTCATCTCTTAACATGATAAGTTCCCACACAATGTTACTTCAGCCCAAATAACCAATTTTATGATAAAGAAGGTGTTATGATAGGCCCTAGAACAAGATATTCACTGGTCTTAACATATATTCCTTACTCAGAAGCAGCTGGCTTAATAGAACATTGCAAAATGCAATCACTTCTTAGCCTTTTGGCTAAGATCAAGTGTAGAACATTGCAAAATGCTTATTTAAGCCATCAGCTCTGGGATTTTAGGTTTGTCTTCTGAGTTGGTATATGCCCTCAACTCATGGCCACTATCATGTACTGTATCTTTAATAGAATATATGGGAATTAGAAAAAGGAGTTGAAATATGTCCCCTTCCATCATCTTTCCTGTGACTCAGTTGTGAAACTTTTGATTCTCAGCTCCACAGTCTTGGATTCTACCAAATCTGAGATTCTCTTTTTCATGTGTGGGGCAGAGGATTTTTTTTTTTCCTAATTCCATTGAATTTGAAGCTCTGACTGCCACTTGTTTCATAAAATATGAAGACAAGATTTTCTTTATTGACATAGGTAACGGACCCCTGTGGGCTTAGGACTGCTGCTACACAGTGGAGGCAGATGAGAAGTTTCAAACCCAGTGGATTTCTAAGGGCATCACTTGATGCTTCTGTATCCAGTGTCTTCCCCTCAGCTACTTCTCCAAGTGAGGACATGATATTTAGAAAACATAATACAAATGTTAGAGATACCCAATACTACTAACTCGGCTCTTTCTAGGCTTTTTTATTTAAGAAAAAAGAAATCATGGGTTCATCGTGGTACTTCCAATTCAAATTCAGGATTACTTTTTTTTTTTTTTACTAATTTACATTATTGTCTCTATCTCCTTTCTTCTTACTAAAAGTCCAAGGTGTAAATAACACAATTTAGTTACTTATTTGCTTTATCTCATTATATGCATTTAATAGGCTCAGAGTAACACTACTAGAATTAACATAAACAGTATGATTACTGACAAACACTGTATGATCTTATATCACTGTATGATCTTATATGTGGAATATAAGAGAGTCAAATCTGTAGAAGCAGAGAGTACCATGGGCTAGGGGAGGGAAAATGGAGAGATGTTGATTAGGAGTATAATGTTTCAGTTACATAAGGCAAATGAGTTCCAGAGATGTACTACACAGTGTAGTTTCTAGAGTTAACAATACTGTATTGTATATTTAAAGTTTGCTGAGAAGACATATCTTCTGTTACATTATTCTTATTACCACATACAAAAATAATAACAATAAAGGGGGCAGGAGGACACATCACTTTCGGAGGTGACAGATACATTTATATCTTTGATGGCAGTGATGGTTTCAAAGGTGTATGTGTACTTAGCCCCAGACTCATCAAATTGTATACATTAAATATGTACAGCTTTTTATCTGTCAATCATAGCTGAACATAGTGATTTAAAAAACAATATTAGTGAAAGCTGCTTAAGTTTGGTTTTCCTCCCAAATACTTTTTCGTCTTTAAGATACACACTACCAAATTCTGTCAAATCACTGTTTAAAGCTACTTAAAATAGTTTTTCCCTGTGATTTGTACCACTGATACACTATGTCATTTGGTTTATTTGTTTCATTTTGCTTTTGATTTTTAGGTACTGGTTGCATTTATATCAATTTGGCTTTGTTTTATGAATTATGTTCAAAGATTTACATGAATTCAAAGTCGGATATGTAAAAGTAGGTATATCTTGGAGTTCTGTGTTCCATGTCTGTCCTTTAATTCTGTGGTTGCTCTCCTTTTTAAGGTAACAGCTTTTTTAAGTCTACCATTTCATTTTTTTAAGACAAGTGAATAAGATACGTTTACATGTATTTGTGTATAGCTATAGGTGGAGAGAGGACTGTTGTATTCTTCACTTCTTTTTTTAAATATAAATAATAGAATAGCTGAATTTTATTTTAAAAATTCAGGGATTCTTTAAAAAAATTTCTTTTTATTGAATTGAGTTGGTTCACACAATTTCATCTTAGGCTAATCCATTTCAAATGGCAACTCATTCTAAATAAGAGGCCAATGAAGGGAACTTTAGAGGTCATGTTCTCCCAGTTTAATTTCGATCCAATTTTTAGTTTTAAATGCTAAAATACTGTATTTTAAGGAGACAAACTTTGACATCAAGATAAACTCATTATTAGACAAACTAAATTAAAATAATACCAGTAGGTTATTTAGACTGGGAACAGGTAAAAATTACCCCCCTGGTTTGCTTCAGTACTCACTGTTTCCACAGGTACTATTGTTAATGGCTCTTTGAAAAATAGTTAGTATAAAATTCTGAATCATGGTATAAAAACTGATAAAGTGGACTAGAAAACGTGTTAAGCCACTGATGTATATAAGATACTGTGTAAAGCACTGTGTAGGGGAAACACAGAGAATGGAGTAGTAGTTCTTTCCTTTAAAGAATAGACAGTCGAGTTGAGATAATAGACTCAAATAGCATAAGACCATTTATAATCATGTAAGTGAATGTGCAAAGTAATGCAATATAATCTGAGTACAATAAAGCTTTCATCTTTATTTTTCCCCAAAGATTATTTTTTCAATTATTTAATGTAAAACACATTTTTAAATGATTGGTTATAAATAGTAGTTTCCAGGAAATTCTCTCTCTTTTTAAAGATATATTTATTTATTGAAAGAGAGTGAGTGAACACAGGGTAAGGAGAGGCAGAGGGAAAGGGAGAGAGAGTCTTAAGCAGATTCTGCACAGAGCCTGACAAGGGGCTGGATCTCACAACCCTGAGATCAGGACCTGAGCCAAAACCAAGATTCATATGTTTAACTGTGCCACCCAGGTGCCTCCCAGAGAAGCTCTCTTTAATGCATCACGTAAATAAACTTAATAGAAGAAAACATTATAGTGGCAACATTGAAATTAAGCAAAATCAGAAAAACAAAACAATTTTATATTATGATTACCTATCTTGAATTTGAATTTCACATAGTCAGAATGAATAATAGCATGTGTAGGTAGGTAGAAGGTGGAAGTTGATGGTCAGAGGTCATAAGGAGCTATGATATAGGGTATGAAATGTATAAAATGATTTGTAATAAGTGAATTGAGTGGCACACAGAGAGTAAGTCTTGGAACTCTAGTATATTGTCATGCCCTTCCAACCTCTTTACCCCTGGCCCAGCTATACAGAAGAGAAAATTACTTTGGATTTTTAAATTGGATGAAATGGATTGGAAACAGAAGTGTAAAAAGTTCTGTCTCACTGTGAAATTTACAGCATCTAAATCATAGTTTTTCTTTTTTTTAATAACTGAATAACATTTGCTTTTTTCATTAAGATAGAATGTGGAAACAAAGAAAAATTATGGGTACTTTGTTATAATTCATTTGAAATGACATTTCATTAAAGTTGATACACAGACAATTCTATACCCCAAAGATAACTGTCAGCATGTAGTAGATTCTCTTCCTAACATTACTTGATTGTCTGTATGTGTGTGTTTCACTGGGATTATATAGTATATGGTTTATATTCTGGTTGTTGCTTTGTCTTATTATAACTACCATAATGATTCCCACTGTTATAAAATATTATTTAAAATAATTGTTTTAATAGTATAGTATTCCAGTATGCTCCTTTCATTTGTTCCTACTTTTTACCAATGTAAATTTAATTTATATGTGCATTTTTAGGTTGACATCTCATATTTTTCTTAAGAAAATTCCTAGGAATGAAATTATTAGGTCAAAGTTATGAGCAATTTCTTCCTTCCCTTCTTTCCTCCTTCCTTCATTCTTTTGTCCTTCTTTTTTAAATAAGAAAAATATTTGTTGGAAGAATATTGTGTAACTCACAGAACAAAGTAAGTTGTAATTAGGTCTTGATAGCAAGAGAAATCCCTGTGACCTCTGCAGCAGAAATAAATGGAGGGTTTATTAAGGGTTGGCCATTAAGGGACTCAGTGCCAACTGTTTTCTATCCCTGTGTGCTTCCATTTAAGATTCATATTCTTGGAGCAGCACCTGGGTGGCTCAGTTGATTGAGCGACTGCCTCCACCTCAGGTTGTGATCTCAGAGTCCCAGGATCGAGTCGCACATCCCTGCTCAGCCGGGAGTCTCCTTCTCCCTCTGACTCTCTCCCTTCTCATGCTCAGTCTCTCTCTCTCTCTCTTTCTCTCAAATAAATAAATAAATAAATTTTTTAAAAGATTACATTTTTGGAAAAGAGAATATATTTGCCCTAATTTGGGTCATGTTCTCGCCATAAGGTGAAAGAATTACCATAAATTCATACCATAGTGTGGTTTTAATAGAACTTTATACTTTAATAGAACTTTATAGAGATCTTCAATAAATGATGCTGGTCAGACAAAAAATAAACAAGCAAAACCACTATCAGTTATATTGAACGACTAATTTGCCTACTATCTAATTCTTGGCTGACCAAAATTCCCTTCTCCTCCAATATACAA
The DNA here is from genome assembly GCF_011764305.1 of Mustela putorius furo. Taxonomy (NCBI): domain Eukaryota; kingdom Metazoa; phylum Chordata; class Mammalia; order Carnivora; family Mustelidae; genus Mustela; species Mustela putorius. The sequence continues at coordinate 14,008,846 of NW_025422471.1, forward strand.
CTGGTATAACATAATCAATTATTCCACACATAAGCCTTTCTCTAATGGGAGATAACCCAAAGCATATTCTAGTCCTGTATCCATGAGTCATGGGACTATTCTGATTTCACAATCCATGACATTTTTCCTCAAGTCTTGTTGAAATATTCCGGTAGAAACCCTTCCTTTAAATGGAAAATAAGACCCTACAAAAGGCATATAAGAACTATATAGGGCCAAGTACAAAGAGAAGAAGAGAGAAACGAATGCTTTCTGCAGTTTCCCCCATTTTACATGTGACTATCAAGGCTCTTGATACAAATGGCAACTAGCCTTCCAGAACTGATCTAGTTCACAGTCCCATCAGGAATATGTAAGAGTGCCTCTTTCACTGTACCCTTGCCAACAATGAGTACTAAAAAATGTTTGGCAGACAAAAATACTTTTGCTTTAATCTAAAATACTTTAATTCCAACATGTCTGGACATTTTTCATATGTTAAGGGAATATTTATAAAGCTTCTTTTGTGAATCAGTGAATGTAATGTCATTTGCCCAGTCTTTCTCTTGGGGCATTCTATAAACATATTTACCCTACAGCAAGTCTTGACTTAGAGTGCTACTCTTCCTACCACTCAGAGAATGATACACACACATTTGTACATGGTTAGTTGTTCCTGAAATATTACATGTTTTATCTCCATTTCATCTCTTACTAATGCTAGTTAGTTGTGAAGTAACATTATTATCCACTGTTATAGTTATTTGATTGAAAGTAGGAGAGAAGAAAAAATACATATATATTTTTTACTAAAAGTAAAAGCAAAGTGAAAATAATGAAGAAAAGCTTCATGACAAAACACTTCATTCAAAGGCACATAACTTAAAAATCAGATCTTGGTCTCTGAGCTACACCTTAGAAGTCCATGAGGCACATTAGGAAGCTGAATCAGAGTATTGTGTTGTATTTTATAAGTCGTGCTTATGAGTGACCTAAATACAGTAGTTCCCAAGTGATCTGAGAGAGCCAGCTTCCAAGGGTTGGTAAAGTTATAAGCAGGCAACAGCTTGAGCTTTGGGAGAGTTCCATCAGTAGGTCTTAAAAGTCGTGCCTTGGGTTGGGGGTGGAAAGGAGGAAGGCTGTAAATATACCACAGGTCTCACTGTGTTTCCGAGTACATCCTGAATCAAGGCAATACTCTTCTGGAGCTGACATTTCTCTTGCGGTGCCTTAAGGAGCCAGAGGGCGACATTTAACTTTGGACTCTCTTCTTTGTATTTAGTAAAGAAAGTGCTAATGAGATATGGAAACTAAGATAATAATTGAAAGAATATTATTTTGCGCTTTTGCAGTATCCAACAGAGGGTAATGAAGATACTGAAGAGCAAGATTTCACATTTGATCATAAACTAATTGAAGAATTCTTTTTGGCTTTTTAAATACCCCCAAATTAATGAAAAATGAGGGACTTAAATAGCAAAGCAAATCTGAGAAATTTAATGACTGCTAAAAATACTTAGACTTAAAATATTATTTTAATATTTATTAAATATATTATTTTAATATTTAATATTTTTCCTTTCTTCAAACTCCCGATAGCATGGTGTTTGGACAAGTATCGTGGTATTTTCCATATATTGCCATGTATTATATTATGAAGACTTCCTTGCTAGAGCATAAGTTTTGTAAGAATAGGACTCAGGACCCATGAGACATTTATATTTATAATCATCATTGCATTTTGATTATGTTGTGGTCAGGGTTGAGTAGGTGGGTGTCACATTTATTAGTGGCTAGACTATCAACAAAAACAAAAAATAGGGTTATTTTATTCTGTTTTTACCAGCTCAGCTGTTTATATGTACTTGTGTTAAGTACTTCATAAAATTTAAAAAGCTCTGAACCCTTTGAAATCACAATTCTTATTTTTACAGTTGAAGAGTAATTGTTAAATTATGAAAATTGAAGATGGGCTTGATCCTATCTTCTGTTGTGAAAAGGGAGGATGCAGTCAAACATATATTTTATTTTATTTTATTTTTTAAAGATTTTATTTATTTATTTGACAGACAGAGATCACAAGTAGGCAGAGAGGCAGGCAGAGAGTGAGGAAGGGAAGCAGGCTCCCTGCTGGACAGAGAGCCCAATGCGGGGCTCAATCCCAGGACCCTGGGATCATGACCTGAGCCGAAGGCAGAGGCTTTAACCCACTGAGCCACCCAGGCACCCCAAACATATATTTTAATAAATAGGGTCTGATAGTTTTTATTTTTGTCTGAACAATTTCATAATAAAAATAAATTTTTAAAAGGGATCTGAATACATAATTTTCAAGGCAATATTTTATTTTAACAAAAATAAAGGATTTAGGGCGCCTGGGTGGCTCAGTGGGTTAAGCCGCTGCCTTCGGCTCAGGTCATGATCTCAGAGTCCTGGGATCGAGTCCCACATCGGGCTCTCTGTCCAGCAGGGAGCCTGCTTCCCTGAGCAGAGAGCCCGCTTCCCTCTCTCTCTCTCTGCCTGCCTCTCCATCTACTTGTGATTTCTCTCTGTCAAATAAATAAATAAAATCTTTAAAAAAAAAAAGTTCTATAAAAAAAAAATAAAGGATTTAGCTAAAATCTTTGTACTATTTTGTGTGACAAAGGAAGACAACATTTGGAGTTTGAGATTTGAATTAAGCAAGATGCTCTTTGTGGCACTATTTATAAAGTGGATTGCTATATGATTTTAATTTCAAAGTAACCTGTTGTTCTTTTAATGTCTAGGGCTTGTAGTACTTTAAGGTGAATGAATAGACCAAATTGGGGAAAATATAGTCCTGGCTGTTTTACCAATGTGTATCAACACTCAAGTTCCCCCCCCCCCTTTTTTTTTTTAAATTATCACCCTGTCAAAATTAAATGTGCAATTCACAGGAAATTTAAAGGCTAGTTAATATATCTCTTTGAATTTCTGGATGTCTTATTTCTTCAGTAAACATTATAAAATGCAAAAATAACATTTTTTTATTATGCACTATTTACTTATCTTGAGTTTCTTAGTCTTGTAAGTAGTATTTGCTACTTCTCGGCCATTTTGTTAAACAAATGCTTTTCTTTATTTTAAATTTTCTAACACAAGAATTTTTTTTTTCTAACTCCAGCAGAATATAGGAATTTTTTTTGCCCATGACCTGCATCTTTTTGTTACGCTAGTGTTGGTGTTTGAAGTTAAAGGTCTATACCACATTATCTATATCTAAATGGTCTTATGTAAGTGAAATAGGACTTTGTAACTTCAAAGAACAGTATAAGAGAAGAGTAAAGAACAGAGTAACAGAAAATCAGAAGGAAACAGATTGTTCTCCCTGAGGGAAAAGTGAAAAAAATTTGCAAAAGAACTGGTCTCTTTTTTTAATCTCTGGGATGAAAATGGTAACCATAGAAATAACAATAAAACTAAGGCTTCCTTGTCAAAGAATTTCTCTTGGTGAATGACAGTCCTCTATACTATTTTTGGATCTTTGCTCTTATCACCCTTCCCAATATTTTAGAATTTCTAGAAAGAATACACCTGTGCCATTCATGGACTAACAATTTGGCCTGAAAATTGAAACACTTGAAAATTTGAGCTTCTCACAGAAACAGAATATAGCATACAAAGCACAAACAGCCAGCTCTCTATAGAAGATGGGAGAGAAAAGGAAAGGATTGAGACTCATTCCTCACTCATATTTTTAGCAGTTCATAAAGCATAAAAACTCTGGCTAGTTTAACAGAACACTCAGTGGAAGAGAAAAATAGCTTATGAAATTTAAGAAAATAAGATTTGAAAAAAGGAAGCTACACTACAACAGCAGAAGTTTGTAGGTTTTTCTTTCTGGAATGCTGTTCCTGTGGAGAATTTACTCCAGTGGCAGGTTATAGATTAAAAACAATGGGATTGGACAGCATTTTTCATCTTTTAATATGTATAGCGCTTATTTATTATACCTATTTTTATTTTCCCTTTTCTCTCACCAAACGTAAACTCAAGAAAGACAAAGATTTTTATCTGTATCTCTAGCATCAAGAGCAATGTCTGATATATGATTGGTATTCAATAAATACTCACTGAAGAAACTGAAACTTCAATGGTCTAGGTAAAAGAAAATGAAAGCCTGAATGAAAGTAGTACTATGAAAGCTGAAAAATAACAGATTTTAAGGAGTACAAGTTTCTGAATTTATTACTGATTAGATAAAGGTGAATAAACCAGAGATATTTAGCAAATATCCAGTGTCTAAATAAAATATTAAATCAATTGCTGCAAATGTTTTATAAGAGGGGAAGAATTTGATGTGAGGAGGTAGGTGGTCAGGATATATAGGAGCGTAGTTTCTTACTTGGTGAAGGGACATTCTTGTGGGGCGTACAGAAGTCAGGAAGTGTTTAGATACATGGTCCTGAAATCGAGTGAATAGGCACAAATTGAAATGAATATATTTGAGAATATTCAACATATGACTGTGGTTATATTTAATTTGTAAATATAGTTAAATCTAACATCTGGATGTTCATTCAGTTTCTCCTACCAGGTAGTAGTAATTGTGGATATCTAGTACCATGTTATTTTTTTTTCCTATTTCCTTTACCTCTTTCACACCCCTAGCCTTGCTTCACTCACTCCACTTGTGTCTTTTAAATATATAGTCTGTCTTTCAGGAGTATATATATATTTTTAAGATTTTTTATTTATTTGACAGAGATCACAAGTAGGTAGAGAGGCAGGCAGAGAGAGAGGAGGAAGCAGGTTCTGGATGGAGCAGAGAGCCCCGATGTGGGGCTCGATCCCAGGACACTGGGATCATGACCCGAGCTTAAAGCAGAGGCTTTAACCCACTGAGCCACCCAGGTGCCCCTTTCAGGAGTATATTATACCAGGATACGTGGATGTGCTCTGTTCGGAGGCAGAGCGCCTATGTTTTAGAATGAATATCAGGATGAGGAAGAACTTAGCTCAAATTTACTCAGATATAGTATTAGAAGAAAACTTAATCTTTCTGAATGTCAGATTTCTCATCTGTAATGGGTGAATGCCCAGTTTCATAGGTTATCGTGAATATCACTTTTTAGCACAATGCTTGAACTCAGTTGACTATTTAATTAATTACTCTCAGTGTAACTGTAGCTCTTGTTATATCAGGTGTAATAACAGTATTACATCTAGCAGTAGATCAAAGACGATAGAATTAAAGGTTTGTAGACAATTGCTGATCATTCCTGAACTTGTTCTGAGGTAGATTTTAGATGTTCTTCAAAACACTTCATACTTTAAAGAATTCTGATAAAGTATTCTTTTTAATAAAAAATAAGGCATAGTTAAACATTTTTTTCACAGAAATACAGGATTATCCATCCAAGTGAGTTGGGTTTTTTTTTTTTTTTTTTTTTTTGGTTGGTTGGTTAGTTGGTTTTTGGCTCTGGTACATTCTAAAATATCCATTGCATGAGACACAGTTGAACTGTCTCCTGAGTCTAGATACCTGCTGTGATATAAACTGTACTGTGTAAGAGAATAGCTTGTGTTTATATAGGAATTTTAAACACACGATCTCTTTTAATTCTTGTAATCACCCTGTGAAACCTTGGACATCAGAGATTATCATCTCCATGCTATAGATGAAGAGTTTAGGCTCAGAGTGTGGTAGCAGATTTACCCAGCAAACAGTGCAACAGCAGTGTCCAAGCCAAGTTCAGTTGAATGTGAACCTGCTCTTGTTTCCCCTATCCTTACTGCCTCTTCCTCCATCTCTGACCCAGAGGCACAGCACAGGTGGTCACCAGGAAGGAACTGTAACAGAGAGAGTACATCTGGACAAAATTAGCATTTACTGTAGACTTTTTTTTTTAAGATTATATTTACTTATTTGAGGAAGAGAGCATGAGCAGGGGTGGTGGGCAGAGGAAGAGGGAGAAGCAGGCTCCAGGCTGAGCGGGGAGCCTGATGTAGGGCTCCATTCCAGAACCCTGGGATCATGACCAGAGCCAAAGACAGACACTTAACTGAGCCGCCCAGGCACCCTGCATTGATTGTAGATGTTGATAAACAACCACTAAACATAAAATGAAAAAAAATACCTAAAGCTGGACAAGATTAAACTTACACTGCTCTATTGTAAAATGCACCCCAGAGAGATTTTCTCCCATTCTATGCAGGAGTTATTTCAAAACATTACTAGTTTGCTAAAGCCTACCCCATTATTAGCCTGACTTCAAAGATCAAATGGAAGCCATGAGGTGCCCCCAGCTAGCTTATCTGTATCCAAATACACATTATTCCTCCTTTAGTATCTCACAGAACTGTTGCCTCTTCTCCAGTGGTGCTAATAACATCCCCTGTGGGCTGGACCCCATTGACTTTGACCTACTCAGAGACTCTGTTCTTTTCATTATAATCTCTTGATGCTAACCAATATTGAAACAAATGAGTAAACAAATAATCATGACTGAAACTGGAAAGCTGCTCTGTAAATCTTCTGTGCCTTACAAGCTTCTGGATCTCTTTCATGCTGTAGCCAGGTCTATAAAAAGGAGTCTGTCTTCACTTCCTAACCTATTTTCCAGGCCACAGACCACACTATTCTGTTTCAGTGTGGTTGACCAATAACCACCTAATTGCCAAGTCTGATAGATTTTTTATTTTCAATACCTTTTTTTCTGTCCTCATCTTACCTGATTTTAATGTCATTTTTGACAGCAGCTCTGTTCCCCTTAAAGTTCAATTTTTTCACTGACTTTTAAAATGTTCTTTTCTTACATTTTTGTTAATTCTGATTTAGATTGCTGCTTTTTCTTGGTTCCATCTTCAGCTGTCTTCCCATCATCTCATCTTCTCTTAGGACCTCACTTCATCTGTATGTGATGGCTTCCAACACTCTTCTGTCAACCTACATCACTGTGTAGCACCACACGTATATTTCTCACTTTCTATTGGACACTTGTACATACATGTGACACCACATCTCAAGTTCGACATGCTCTAAATTACTTATATGATTCCCAAACACACACTTCCTATATAGTTTTCCTTCCATATTCTCTGTCTTATTGCCTGACACCACCATCTAGTCTGTCTTCTCAGCTGTACGCAGGCTATCACCCTTAGCTCTATCCACTCTTTCATCCATTCCTAAATGTGTAAGTGTCTCAGTTCTTTCTGTCTTGATTCTAAACTATCTCTCAAATCCATTTAAGTCTCTCCAGCTCCCAAGCTGTTCCTCTATTTTAGGTCTGCACCATGCCTCAGGTGAATTATTTTCAGCTGTTCTTCCAACCCATTCTCCATAATGTAGTTAACAGTCTTTCTGAACCTCAACTCTTCTATGCCATGTTCCGAAAACAACCTTTGAGTGATTTTGTTCCCTTCAAATTATGGTCCTTTTTTTTTTTTTTTTTAAATTGTGTTCACATGGCTTTTCAAGGTTGAACTCCTTACCTACTTCTGTACTTCTCTAGCCATCAGTCTGTTGCTTCTTGATTTAGTCAATTCTTGGGTATCCTTAAAAATCTTAGAAGGAACATCATTTATGTGGGGTGATTTTCTCTGATTCCCCTATTCTAGGGTAGGGGTCTCTCCTCTTTGCTTTACAGCTAGTGATATTTATCCTGTATTGTAATCATCTCTTTATTTATCTCTCTTTACTGGAATGTTAGCTCCCTTATTACAAAAAGCATACCTTTTGTATGGTGACCCCAGAATCTGTCATGGCATTTGTGAGGTAAATGTGATAACCACTATACTATGGAAACAAGGCAGGATGCACATGACAATTGAATGTGTTGTGCACCTAATAGCATTTTGTGAAATGTCTTAATATAATATATATTTGGTGCGGGCCTTCTGTAATTAGATAAGCACTGCTCTAGGCATTGAGCATACAGCTATGAAAACCATAGGCAAAGTCCCTGCCCTCAGAGAACTTACAGAACAGTGGGTGGAATAAATAAATATACTTGCATTTTAAATAGTTGAAAAAGTATAGTCACTTACAAATATCTAATCAGTTATTGTTTTGTAAAATCAGAAAGACATCACTTCTTCAAATTGCAGATTTTACCAAAATTTCTGAATAAACTGTGGAAATTATACTAAATGAGAAGTTTTATCTGTAAATTTCACATCAAACTTCAAAATGTCTCCAAATGTGTATGATTCGATGTAAGTATGATGATCATCTGATAAAAGTCACATAAGATGCTGCAAACAATTCCCATTACACTGACTTAAAACATTTTTAAATCAAACATTGCATATAAGATTTATTTCAGAAATCTCAAACCGTAAAGTATGCAAAGAAAATGGGCTATGAATGGATGAGAGTCTAAAAAAGTGTCTACTTTCTAATTCCAGCGGCAAGGAAAAGAATGTCAACTATGTTAGACTGTGGCTGTGTCTGCATCCACAAACTGATTTTAAAAATGATTGAATTCATTTAAATGGCCAGTTATTTTGACAAAACCAACAACCCAAAGTGGCCAAATCTAGTAAATACCTGGTTGTTTGCATTCAGCCGTCTTGGCCCCTCAAGTTGGCACCTATGTATAGATAGTCTGTGTATCAAGAATTCAGGGTGGGCCACTAATGTCATTTTGTGAAAACAACATGTTACCAAATAAGAGAGTTTTCTGGCCATTTGCTCTTGGCCACCCACATGTCTAAGAATGTAGTACACTGGGCTCAGTACCTTAAGGCCTCACATTTTTTCTCATCTTCTGAAGGTGCGGGGGGGGGGGGGGGGGGGGGGGAATAGTTTGATTGGAAAATAGTCTCCCTTGTAGTTGCAGGGCAGGGACATAGTTACCATAGAAGCTTGTTATCAGTCCAAGGATCAACCAGCAGGGGCTGCTACCTGAGAACCCAGCAAGCGTCCCCTCATTAACTTCCCTGGTCTGTTGGATAGCACTGTTTACTCAAAAGCAAAGACTTGCATAACATTTTTTTTTTTTTAAGTGAAGCAACTTTGCTTTTGAATTGCATTTGTTTCTGTAACAATTCCCCAGCTTTAGTTTCTGTCAGATAAAAGACCAACTAGTATTTTTCTAAATACAAACACCAACAAATATGCTTACTGCAATTACTATAGCTGCCTTTTTACTATTGTTAGGAGATATTGAAAGGCTTAATTGCTTGGATTTCTTGTAATGCTGATTAAAAATAAGAAAAATGCACACATACAATTCAGTGAGGACTGTTAGAAAAACAATGCATGGCCGAAAATATACTCTGATGTTCCTGCTAATCCTTAGGGTTGTTACAATATTCGTGTATAAAAGCACAAAATTTATATTGAGGAGGCTCACCATTTTCATTTATTTTTAACAATACCCTTTCTTTACATTGAATGAATATCTTATTACTCTACCGACATGGTAATGTCCAAAAGTAAGAATTTATCCTTGGAGCCTAATACACATTTGATTCCTACTGGGTAGGTCAGAAGGTTTTTTTTGGGGGGGGGGGGGGGGGAGAAGGTATGAAGTAAACAGGGTATGATTATTATTATAGATTCAAGTTGCCCTGACTAATCATTTCTTGTAGTTTAAAGATAGAAATAGGAGAGATGGCGAAACCGAGAGAGGCGGTGCTAATTCACTCACTCTTATTTAGCGCTCTACACGGGGAGGAAATGACTGGAGAAACAGGCATTGACTAGTTGTTAGGACACCTGAGTCAGCAGAATCACCTGCACATGGTTGAGAAAGGGGTCCCTCAAAGAGCAGATTTTGTGTTTGATTCTAAGGAGAACTCAAAAGCCAGAATACAGTAGCTGTGGATGGCATTTATATTTAGTAAGAGTGCAATATACTCGTTTGAAGTTGGGAGATGAGTATTTATTGAAACAGCTGGCAAATCAGCAGGAAAATGCTGATTTTGAAAAAACTATTCTTCTTCTGTGGAATCAGACCTACTGTATTTAGCAACACTATTATAATTGAACACAAAAACTGCATTAAAATACCATTAAGAAGGAGACAGAAATCCAGAAAAATAAGAGAATTCTAAGTTAAAAGCTGTCACAGCACTCCTGAGTCAGCTCTTTTAAGCATAAATGCACAAATGCATAAATGATCTTTCAAGTATGACATGAGATGAACCGACTGGACTCTGTTTCCCCATCACTTATGGCCCCTGCATGTCACATGCAACCAAGATATTTTTCCAGGCTGACCTAAACAGCTCATCTATTTGTATACCCCAAAGCACCAATTCCATCCTTTCATGGAACTAAAACACCTGAAAATTGGATGGAATTTTAATTTTAGCATGACGTAAACACAATCTAACCTTTCTATGAAATTAGCTTATGTACTAGTAAAGGACATTCTGTAACTCCTGCTAATCCCTATGCCACCACTTAGAAACACAGAACCATGCTTTTGTACAGAAATGAGGAAATTAAAGGATCACCAGGGCTTTTTTTTTTTTCCCCCAGAGGGGAATACTGGGAATGGCTCAATTTATGTGACTTGCTAAAAGCCATAAAACTGGTTTGTGGCTAACACCAAATCTTGCAACTTTCAATCCAGTGTCCTTTCGACCACACTTCTTGCCCTCTCTGGTTGGTCAGTGATGGTTGCTGCTATGTATAAAATAAAGATAGACTTTGTCCCAACCCTGGCCCTTAAAAACAACTAGGAAGGCAGAAGTGGGTATAAACAGTAGGGCATTTTGTGAAGCACTTACCTGTTACTATTTTCTCTTTCTGCATTTAATAATGACGGCAGTCAAGTAGGGTTTGTCCACCTCCCCACACATGCCAGGGAAGTACTGTGGCAGCCCACTTTGCAGCTGCCAGGGCAACAGTTCATTTATGTGCCTTCTGCTACCTTGGAAAAAATCAGGAAAATGTAAGCCATGCTCAAGAGCAAGGTGTAGATGCCTGAGAGCTCTCCTGCTATAGTTCAGCTCTGAACTTGGGTTCACCTTAAAGGTAGAAGTCCATCTAACCCTTTCTCAGGAGTGTACTACTGGTTTTTCTCATGAAAAATAAAGTCAAAAACGCTCTGGAGATCAACCTAATCTTCACTTTTCCTCACACAGTGCAAGATAAATCTAGGGTTAGCTTCACTGGCACCAAGCGTAAGTGTAGTACACAGTGTACATGAATCTAGCTTTGGATACTTTTCTGTAGGATCTTAAAAGTTGAGGGCAGAGTCTGCTTTCCAGAATGTACCACTGTAAGTCCACATGGCTTGGGAATGCATCTGAACCTAGATCTTAACATCTGTCAGAATTCAGGAGATGTACAGGTGGTACCAGTGTGTTTCAAGAGGCTATACTTTTGTGCCCAGGTCTTTTCCTCAAGTGTAATCCTGTCCCTTCTCACAGACCCAAGATTAAAAATAGATGTGTCTAGAATATAGCTTCCCAGTTTTCACAAAATTCAGTTATTTCTCACCTTTGGAGAGGCTCGAGTTTACTGCTTAAGATGCCTGTCAAGACCTTGGAAAGTTTAGAAGGAAAGAAACAGAAAATTTGAGAACTTATTACTCTGGTTGAGAGCTCCGTGAATGTTTTTGTGGCTGAAATTTTAAACCTAACTTAAACCTTTGAATATTCAAGTTCATACCTTCTTAGCAAAGCATGACCTCCCTTTCTTTGTGGGGAAAAATTCTAAAAACATCAAAAGTTACTTTTTGAATCATTTTAATTGCAAATGAATCAGAAACATAAGGATGAAGTAGCTCTGAAATTGCAGATAGTTGCTAATACTAAAAGGGAAAAGAGTAAAACGGTTTTAGACTTCAGTGAACCAAAAATATCCAAAATATTATTTTGGAAATTTGGGGTGTAGGGGTGCATGAATGTTGTGTGATGCCTTATTTTTTTAAGTATGAAATAGACTCAAGGAGAAATTTGTCTTGAATATTTATAGTGACAACCTCAAATTTGACTTACTCTATTTCCAGAGGGTGTTTTGCTTTGCTTTTCTATTTTGCTTTATGCTAACATATTTTTGTTCTTCTAATCATATGCATTATCAAGTGTACCATTAATAAATCCTTATAGGAAACATGGCTTTGGTCTTACAAAACTCTAGGGATAAGTCTGTGGTTTTTAACATGGATTATCTACAATTTTTGTTGGATCAAGTTTATTAGACGACTCAACAGCCCTAAGCAATTGCTGTGTTACTTCTAATAGTCCGTATCAGTGATATTGAACATTTCCACACTTTGATTTCCAGTAGGCTGATTTACATGACAGGTTTAGAATGATCTTCCAATCCATATTTTAGTCATTTTTGTCTACCTTTACTTAATTGCATTTATTTTGGCAATCCATTTTTCTCTAGCAATTCCTTTATGGATTTGTTTAAAGGAACATTTTTAGCACACTCTTGGCACTGGATGTCATATCGCCTTTGTTAATTTTGTTGAACGATAGACACTAATTGAGTGCACACTCTATACACAGATACACAAAAGCCTTATATCTGTTGAGCTTTTGCATGTGGGGACTTTCCACACAGTTTTAAATCTAATAATAAATTCTGTCCAAAGGCAAATGTTCTGTACCTTTGGTTACCCTCTCCCTTTTCCCTAAACCAGCACCACACCAGCACGGTCCACAAAAATAACTGCAAATGAGGTTTTGTAGTTAAACATAACATGAGAGACCAGGGATAAAGACTTCTATGAGAAAAGATACTATATTTCACTTGCTTATAAGTTCAGAAGTTGGTATCGGTAAAGATACCCAGGACATCTTTATTGATCCACATATCAGCTTGTTCTGTTCCTCTTGTGTATGAGGGAATCATAAGATAAATTCTTTTAAGTGTCACCTAAGATCAGTATCTGAAAGATATGAAGGTTAAAGAAAGATTTGAAGGTTAAAGAAAGATCTGCTTATACTGCTTATATGTGTACACAATGGTTTGCTTTCATAAAATGATTTACTAGACAACTTTGGGTTGGGGCAGTGAGGAAGTCTGGTTTTTCTGATTCTTTGGGCTAAAATGATTATGAACAAAGTAGGTTTGGCATAAATTGCTGATGTCCCTCACCACTGTGGTTTTCAGTCTTCGCTGGTCCACAGCAAGTCTAGATTACCCAACAGCCAGACAAACCCATGAATAGGACAATGAGAAAATAAACAGATAAACAAACACCTAACTTTTGGATTAAAAAACTGGTATTAAAAAAGTAGCAGTCACCTTGGGCCAGGAGCTAACCCAGGCTGTGTTTCCCCTTTGCCCTCTTGGTGGGAGGGGGGCTAGCCCTCAAACCTAACTTCTAATGGCACTTGTGTCACTCCAGGTTTTTTAAGAAACATTGGATGACAAGCTGGACAAGTCTGGGAAGGTTGAGGGGGTAGGGTAGTAGAAGAGGAGAAGACCTGTGCCCTGGTACAATGCTTGTCTAACACCTGTGCAAGGAGAATGCGAAGAGAAGGGAACTGGATAGGAAACATCTCAGATTCATTGCGGTTCCCAAGAAATTGTCAGCCAGCCCAATGAGGAGTTTCCTAGCAAATCTGCTCACTAGAGTCTGTCCCTGGGCATGGTGTCACCTGGGGTAAGCAGGGACTTAGCACCGACAACACAGCAGATCTAGAGGTGCTACAGCCGAAGGCCTTCAGCTAATTGTGCCCACGACCAGGTTTTGTTGGGTAGAGCGTAGTACCATAACATTTATGCTCACATGCTCTTGAATGTTGTTAAAGTGGGAGTCTTTTACTTGGGGCTTGAAATTCACTAACGTGTCTTAAAACGAACCTTCCTCAACTAGTCTTTTAGGTATACGTCAGCTCACACAGTTACACTAAACTAGATTTATTCCCCTTCTCTGTGCAAATAACCTTTGAGGTTAGGCTTCCAAAGCTGACCTTGCTCTTGAAATTTCTTCTACCTCTTAAGAAGTTTCTTTTGTTTTTGTCTTCATTCCTTCTCCAAATCTAAGAAAATTAAATGAAAAATAGGTATAAAGTGAGTTCCTTTGTAACACCTGCCTCACAATAAAGCTATTCTAGGATATCTGTTCTTTATATGATCTTTTTGAAGAACTGTATCTCTAACATCCATCTCTTACTGCCTTTTCTCTTCTGTTGGTGTGGCAGTTAAGAGCTATATAGCTTTTGGGATACCTGGGTGACTCAGAAGGTTAAGCAGCTGCCTTCAGCTCAGGTCATGATCTCAGAGTCCTGGGATCAAGCCCTGCATGGGGCTCCCTGCTCAGTGGGTAGTCTGCTTCTCCCTTCGCTCTGCCCCCTCCATTCCCTGGCCCCCACCTCATGCTCTCTCTCTCTCTCTCTCTCTCTCTCTCTCCCTCCCTCCCTCCCTCCCTCTCTCTCTCAAATAAGTAAAACCTTTTTAAAAAATATGTATATAGCTTTTATTTGGGAGGTAGTATCCTGTGACCTCAGGAAAAAAATGGAGTTCATATCCAAATGTGAGAATAACTCTAGGACAGAATTCTCGATTATCCTTTTTATTTCTCATCTGTTACTAGTTAAGGTAATTAATTCTAGTTGCCACAACAGAAGAACTTCAAAGTCTTTGTATTTTAATGCAAAGAAGTATCCAACACTGTTTAGCGGAGAGTACTTTTCCATTTGGTAACTCCAAAGATCCAAGTTTCTTCCATTTTGTCATGTCCCCTTATCATTATATGACTTCCAAATTGGTTGTAGAGGAAAGCAAGTAGGAGGCCACTGGCTCTTAAATGTTTTGAATGAGAAATGACACATAACTTTAATGCACATTGTCATCTGCCAAGAACTCACTCCTGTGTCCCTAGCCCAAACGCAAAGGAGGATGGGAAGTGTGAATGAGTACGGTGCCCCTTGCTAAGCACTATTGGTTCTTATATGCCATGACAAACTTGCTCTGCCCTCACTCCAGGGTGGCTAACTGATCTTCTGTCCTTCTGTTTTTTCTGTTTCTTAGCCCCTGAAGTATCTCCGTATGCATATATTATCTCCCTTGCCAGGAAAGAAAAAGTAAATATTTATAAAGTGAGATGTTTCTAGAGGTACCTTGAGTTTAAAATATTCATCCATGTTTCCTGTGTTTCTTGATGCCAGTATCAATCTTCATGTTTTCAGTTTCTGGTATTTCTCCTTTTCTCCGCATGTCTTATTTGAAGGACGTTATTGAAAGGACTGGAATCAAGAGGAAAAGTACGATAATGGTGGAAAAAAACAGTTATCTTTAAAACATCCAATACCTTTCGCTTCTTGGCCTTTTGGCTCAGATCAAGTGTAATACATCCAACACCTAGAGACATGCAAGCAAAAAAGTGGAGTAACCAAAAGTAAATAATTGTATTTTGTTTCTTGTAAAAGTTGAACATAATGTGATAATTTTGGTCTTGTCGTTAGAACAAAGTTTTTAAATTTGCTTATTTCATAGCAGATGAAAAATCCATTTTCCTGAGTATATTGGTTTCCTATTGTTGTTTTAACAAACTGCCACAAAAGTAGTGGTATAAAATAACAGGTATGTATTCTTTTACAGTGCTGGTTGTAAGAAGTCCAAGATGAGTTTTATGGGCCTAAAATTGAGGTGTTGGCAGGGCCGGCTTCTTTCGGGAATCTCTAGGGGAAATATCAGTTTTTTAGCCTGTTGCAACTTGTAAAGACCTCCAGCATTCTTTGGGTCATGGTCTCATTTCATCAATCTGTGCTTCTACCTTTACATCACTTTCACTGTCTTTGACCCTCCGGCCTCCCTCTCATAAGGACTCTCCCGAAATATGGACCCACACTGATAGTTCAGAGTAATCTTCCCAGTTTCAACATCCTTAATTTAACCACATCAGCAAGGACCATTTTAGTATGTAACAGAACATATTCACAGGTTCTAGGGATTCGGGCATGAGCATCTTGGGGCGGGGCGGGGGTGGGCATTATTCAGCCTACTATCCTAAGTTATATACTGTCTTTACATATCTTACACTCTTGTCAGTAGCCCATTCTTATTGATCAGATTGATGAAGATGGGGATATAACTCATAGTCATACAATAGATTGATTTTCATGAGACTAAACTTGACGGATGTGGTAGCAAAATCTTGAGCATTAGCCAGCTATGAATTGGTTTCTGAATATCCACTTAAAAGGAAGAATTGATGAGAGAGGGGTTTAACAAATTTGTGTTAAGTTCAAGGAACCTTTTGAAGATATCAAGACCTCCACTGCTTCCCTCTTGGGAATCAAAGTTCAGTCTTCCTTAAGGAACTGTGGCAACTAGACAACAGAAGTCCACAGGTAGGATAGGTTCCCCAGGGGCACCATATTCTAATGTATTAGGGCCAATAAAAATAACTTACAGAGAAGGGATTGGATTTTTAATTTCAATCCCAACTCCTCCATCCCTGATGACAGATGGGATAAATCTAGAGGTGAAATTTTGATATTACACAACCTCAGTATGGTTAAGACTTTAATAGACCTGATTTTTTCCTGGACATCACTCTGCTCTTTCCAAACATAGAGAGGTTTTTCCTTGTAAGTGTCATCCACTGTGATATTTTCTATGACCTAATTGTTACCATTGTAGTAGTGTTACTGTAGAACTACTCTGAAATCTTTTAACCAATGTAATGGAATTATAATGGCATTATAATGGGCTCCCCATAATTTCTTTTTACTATTGTAATGCTGTCATAATGGCATTGTAAGGGGTTCTCCATAAACATACCCTGAAATCATTTTGCCACCATCATGACAGTGAAATGAGTCCCCATAGAGTTTATTTGAAATTGTTTTGCTCTTCTAATGGCATTATTAATGCAGCCTTCATAGACTTACAGAGAAATTGTTTGACCATTATAATGTGGTCTTTGTAGACTTACAATAAAATCTCTTACCAGTGTAATGTGGTTTCCATTAACTTGCACTGAAATCATTTTCCTACCATAATGGCATTATAATAGGGTATCCATGAACTTGGACTACCGAAGTTTGGTTCTCTTGATGGCATCATAGCAGCATTGCTACAGAGACTGTTAAAGTAATGTTGATGCTCTGTTGTGTCATAAGCAAAGACTGTAAGTAATGCACATCTACTTTTCACACTTAAGTATCAAGTGGTTTTTCCTTTAAAAGTAATGCCCTGACCGCTATATACTTTACAAACCAACAATACTTCTCAGATAACTAGATGAGAGAACCCTAGAATCTTAGGGCAGAAGATCTTATCTTAGTCACCCTTTATATAAATTCTAATGGTTTTTGTTAATTTGACTATTTTTTTCAAGTGTGATACATTCTTTTCCTCCTGGTCCTTCAAAGCATAAACAGTATTACTTTTTTATAAATTCTGTTTTATACTGTAATTTATGATGAGAATAATATGAAGTATAATCATTACTTTCTAGTTTTTAATATGAACATTCTGAAGTACATAGTGTTTATATCTAGTTTTTTATTGCTTTGGTCCCTTTAATGTAAAAGAAACAACACAAACACAGAGTACTCACTAGCAAAGAATGCATATAGTATATAGATAGATTACAAACATGAAATAAATAGAGTGGATTAAATATTTGCTGGATGCACAGACCCAGTGTTAGGTACATTCTTACTATATGCAAGCATAGTAAAAGCTGTGATGTTGGGGATTTTTATGTTTGCATAGAATGTGATTAGATTAACAGCAATGCAACTTCATAAATAGCTTTTGGGGACCTGTCTACTACAGATGGTTTTCGAGAGTGGAAAATTTCAATCATTCTCTGAGTTAACAATAGCATAGTGAAGATATATATGATTTCAAAAGGCATAGTGTGTTATTCTTCTATTATTATGGATTTTATTTCTGTTGTCCTTAAAATTCTATACTCTCAGTATCACTTCCTTTAGGCACATCCAGGTGCAAACCTGGGCACCTGGTTGGCTCAGGGTTAAGCAGCTGGCTCTAGATTTTGGCTCAGGTCTTGATCTCAGTATCCTGAGCTCTAGCCCTGTGTCAGGCTCCGTGCTCAGTAGGGAGCCTGCTTGAGGCTTCTCTCTTTCTCTGCCCCTCCCCCAGTTGTGTGTGTGCTCCTCTCTCTCTCTCTCTCTCTCTCTCTCTCTCTCTCTGAAATAAATAAATGTTAAAAATAAAAACAAAAAGCAAATCTATGTAATTAGGTATGAAATAGGTAGGGACCAAGGCACATGATTTAGACAGAACGTGAGTATTAAAAAAAAAAAAAAGCAAGTAACTGTTTTCTTTTCTTTTCTTTTTTTTATCTTTATGTTTCTTTTTTTTTTTTTATTTAATTTTTTATTTTTTATAAACATATATTTTTATCCCCAGGGGTACAGGTCTGTGAATCACCAGGTTTACACACTTCACAGCACTCACCAAAGCACATACCCTCCCCAATGTCCATAATCCCACCCCCTTCTCCCAACCCCCCTCCCCCCAGCAACCCTCAGTTTGTTTTGTGAGATTAAGAGTCACTTAATCTGGTTTGTCTCCCTCCCAATCCAATGAAACAAGATGGGATTGGGAAGTAACTGTTTTCTAAAAGTGGCCAGCCATGTCTTTATCCTGGTGTAAAGAGAAAATTGCCTTAGAGGTGTTTCTCCTTGGCTTAGAATGTTTCCTTTAAGGTTGACTCTGCAATTGTAAATATAAGACAAGTATTTATTATTGCCCTGGTAAAAGGTTATGGCAAGATACTCTTTTTGGTAAGAATTTTCCCTGTGATACCCAGTTTATCTGTAGTATTGGTCACTGAGAATGAAGAAGAAAAATTTGTGTAGAAGTCAGTGAACCTTGTAGGAACAAAGGGATCAAGACCTACACCACTTCCCTTTCAGGATTCAATCCTCATACATTATCTGTCATGAATTGAGGTAGGCAATAGAGGTCCACAGGAAGAGATTCCCCAGGAGCACCTCAGTGCTTTTCTACTACATGTGATGACTGGAATGATGATTGAGTTCACTGCCAAGACATGTATACTCAGGGGTTAGGGCACAAAACAGTGGGGAGTTTGTCTCAAGTTAGTAGCCTCTCCCAGTGCTGCGCTTTCAGGTAATGCTATTTATTATTAATAACAATAAAATGACAACATTACTATAGCAAGAATTTTTTGTGTGGTTCATATAAATCTGCTCAAAACAACTTGTGAGTATCACATCTTGCCCATAGGAAAGTTGGGAGAGTAAATGACTTGACCAAGATCACACAGCTATTAGGCAGTTGAGGCAGGGGTGACCTTAGGCAGTTTGACTCTACTGTCTACCAATTTTTGTACTACAACATTTTGGTATCCCAAATTTGGGTCACCCTTACCCCTAGCACACTCACACCATGGGATCTTAATTTCAGGGCTGAGATCCAAGATGGTAGGAATAATTTCAGAACTGGAGCTTGTAGTGGTTAAAGAAATATTTGGTCAATTATACCTTCTGCCCTTAGGTCCTGAGAAAGCACTGCCAGAATACCAGTGATACCAGTGATAGCAGCAGCAGATAAATTTAACATCCCAATATATGAGTCCACATGTGTTCTATGACAAATGTGGCTAAGAGCAAAATGATTGCATCAAAAACAAGGGAACTTTCTTCCATTGAACTGATAGGATTTTCTAGTTCTTTTCTCAAAGTGTGACGCAGAACTGATTGCTTTGAATGAGAAAGTCTCCAGAGTTCCTGAAATATGTGGGGTGAAATATGTGGGGAGTTGGAGATGTCCCAAGAGAGATACTTGAGTTTCTGCTAATGGGCGTGTAAAGGCTCTAGAGACTAATTTGAATACTAGAAATAGAAATGACCCATTTATATCACAAACTCATGAAACAGGTTATTTTGCATATTCTGCAAAAACCTCTGGATTAACATATACCAGTCAGATTTCATAAAATACAAATGCAACCAATGATTATCTCTGAATTACTTAATGAATGCCACTGACTTTTACTGCCAAGGTTCAGTTACAGACTTATAAATAAAATAGAAAAACAAATCACAATGGTCAGAGGATGATAGCACAATAATATTGGGGTAAAGTTAAGAAAATAACTGTAAATTATAATGTGGATATCACATAACTGACATTAAAAGTGCCAAAAACAAACACATTCTTAGCATTCTATCATTTCATTTCTGTGAAAAGATTAACATCAACACTAAGCATATCATCATTCCTCAAAGATTAACAAGAGTTCTTGCAAGACTATAGAAAAGCATTCAAATTGGCTATTAGAGGATATAAAAGAGCAATGAGGATTAAATGAGATAATTCACTTACAGCCTTTACTCTAGCACTTGACACGTGGTGGGCATCCAACAGATGTTGGCTCTTATTATTGTTGCATTGTTATCTTCATCCATCAATGAAGCCTATGGCTTCAGACAAGTCACTTAGTTTCTTTAAGTCTTAAGATGACCTTGAAGTCTTCTCTAGGTCTTAAGATAACTTAAGATGACTTTAAAGCCCTTCTTAATATTCAGCTCATTTAAATATATAAATTTTGCTGGTGGAATTCTAATCTGAGTATTTTCTGCAAGTTTTGTTAAGATAGGTCAAAATTATTTAGTCACAGGTAGTAAACTGTGAAATTTTGATGAATGTAGAAGTTTGAGTTATTTAAACCAGTTGTAAGAAAGGCACTTAGCGTGACTGCTGCATAGCAGTCAAAGATGAGGACTCTGAGTTTAAGGGTTATTATGTACCTTAAGAAGAAAAAAACCTGGTGGCTAAATAGGAAGAATTACTGCCAAACACTAACTAATCATGAAACATGTTGCCCACTAACCTCTCTAAGACCCTAGAGTAGCAACATCATCAGCAGAATCCCCTTCAAATAAAAATAGTTTTTTATGGTTAGTAATACCAGTTATGTGACAAATTGTGGATGTCAGAAGTCTTTAAGAGGAAGTCTTTTGAGATATTTTGATATGAAGAGGAAATAGTTTGTCAGTCAGTCAACATGATTTACCGAGATTATTTGACCATAGAGCTGTCAAAGTGCTATAAAAGAGTAAAATGTGAGCTTTGTAAGATCAGACATCCAGACAAACATTAAGTAAGTTGAATCCATTGGAAAAAGGAAAGTAGGGCTACCTATTTTTATGGCTCTTAAGGGCAAAACATAAGATACAGCAAGGTCTACCCATAGTTTTTGGCCTTAACAACTGCCAAAATTTTTGGCTTGTTATTTCCTAATTTTTAAAAAATATTTATTTATTTATTTATTTGAAGCAGAAAGAGGGTGTGTGAGGGAGTGGGGCAGAGGGAAAGGGAGAGAGAGAATCTCAAGCAGACAGACTTCCAGCTGAGTGGGGAGCCCGACACAGAGCTGGATCTTAGGACCCGAAGATCATGACCTGATCCAAAATCAAAAGTCAGACACTTAACCAAATGAACCACCAAGTGCCCCCATTATTACTTTCCTATTTAGATATAACCTTATTCTGTGGATAGAGCAAGTCTTTGACAAAAGTGGGATGAAAAAAATTGGTGTTTGGCTTTTTGACAAAATCGAAACCTTGGGCTTTGTTCATGAACTGTAAGAAGTGACTCTAAACTTAAGGACATGGTCTTCTCCATGTAGAGGTGCCTAAGAAAATTGTGAAACATGGTGAGAGGAGATGGCAGCGTTCGTGACATCTCCCATCTTAACCCCTAGAATCCTAGAGTTGCTCTCTTATATTTCCTTTTAGTCTTTGAGCCATCTCAGGGATGGGTTAAGTTGTGACTCAAGACAAAAATGCACTAACAGTACATCACCAGCCCATGCTGTCTTTCTTCTTAGTTCTTTGAGTCATGTGATCCTTTCCTTAATCAGCCCTTCTTATCATCTCAACTAGTATTACTCATTTTAAGATTACATTTCCTGAACATAAGGAGCAAAGGTGAAAGAACACAAAAAATTTTAGAGGAATGACTTTATAGCCCCTTGATGGATTATTACAACTCAGTTTTACTACTGTGAGTGTATTTTGCTTCTGTAGTTTAAGTAGTTATCCATTTAATATGTCATTAAGTAGCCCTCATTAGTCAGATACTATATTTTTATTGAAAAGATTACTGTACCTTTATGTTAAACTAGAATATATATATACAATTTATATTTTTAAATTGTTTTCAAGATAAATATTTTAGACACAGACCTTTAATTGAGGTGTAAATGTGCACTGTGAGGGGGGAAAGTTCGTAGGCCTGAAGTATACAACTCATTTGGTAGCCATGGTGTGTATTATTGGACATTTGAGCTGTTTTTAGTTTTTGACCTTTATGAATAAAATGGCAGAAATATTCATGTCCAAATCTTGGTGCAAACATGCTTTCATTTATCTTAGGTTTGTGTGTTGAAGTGGAATTTCTGGGATTACAGAGTGCTATATGTATAGCTTTAGTGGATACTGACAAATATTCTCACAAAGTGGTTGAAGCAATTTACATTCCCACTAGTGCTTAAGAATTCCAATTGCTGCATTTTGTTCCCAAGACTAGGTACTATATTTTTAATTTTAGCTGTTTGGGGAGATGTGTAGTGTTGTATATTCTTAACTGCATTTAATCCAAATTTCAGTGACTTATGATGGCAAGTTCAAAAATTCATAACTACAATTTTGTTTTTATAGAACAGCTTTCTAGCTTCTTTGGCAAATATGGTACAATTATTTATAACACAATCCCAAATTTTTACCACATTGAATTGGTTGGGAATTAAGAATTAGGTTTTAATTTTAGGTCTGCCAAGAAGCAATAGAGTGATCTATACAATTTATTTTTCTTAACTGGCTTGTTTGTATTGTTCTAAGTTTGGTTTTATTTCTCATAAATATGGTTTAATAAATATTTTATCCTCTGTTGTGTTCTGAGTCTCTGGCCAGGAAAGGCCCCTGACTCTGTATTCAATGGAGAAAAGATACATGTAGACACACTAAACATCGTACTCTAGGTCGTTTTCATCATGTTTTCAGGTTTCTTTGGATTCATTTAGATTTTTAATCCTTCTCCTTAGCAGAAAGTGAAAGGGCCTAATGGTCTAAATTACTACTACTTATCCCTTGAAGGATTTCTTCCTATATAATTCCTCAAGAAATTCCTTCCTGGTCCTTTTGGCAGAGGGATCTTGCTCCAGGGCCACCAGCTTTCTCTCCTTTGTACTGACATGGTTCTCCTGTCAGATCTAAATCTTAAAAAGGGTTATGCCCTTCCCAGAGTAAATGGCTTCCCATCTGCTTCAGGGAAATTACATAAACTCAGGAGTGTTGGAGCATATCATGTGGTCACAATAACAAAAACAAATTCTTATTACATATAGTGAGGGCAATTGTGATCCAAATTAATGTCTCTACTCTTACCTGTGTTGGAATAAGAACTGAGCAGAGGACCAGTCCTCTTCCTCTTGGTCTAAACTTAAATCCATGATAATTAATGTCCCTAAACCATACATTTCGTTTTTAAGATCTCCTGAATTTTACATAAATAAATGATTCTATTGGAGACTGAACTTTGTAGTGCCAAAATTGCTACCAAGTGTAAAGTTAGCTGCTTGTAAAAGCTGCATTAACTCTCAAAGCCATTCAATTTCTCGTTACTATAGAAAAGCCATTATTCACATGAAAGTGAACCTAATGCATCACTGATTTATGAACTTTGCAAACATTAAACTATGCCAGGTACTATGATATTCTTGAGAATACAATAGTAAAAACAAAGAAAAGTCATCTTTCTCTGTCCTCATGGGCTTAGAATCCTGTAGTGTCATTGTGCAAAGTTCTTAAATTTCTAGTCTTATAGATCCAAGAACCTGAACTAAATGACTTAAAAAGATATCAAATTTCAGAATGACTAGGCATTCAAAAGGACCCTTCACCTAGAGGAAGGAGGAGGATTTTGTTCAAACATCCCTTTATTCACAAATATATGAAGAGTTTTTACTTCATTTGCTTTAACTGGCATTGTTCAGCCCTGAGGTATCAGGAGTACGACAGATGTGCCTGTTGTCTGCTGGAGTTTCTGAACTGTTGTTATCTTAGATTCTGCTTGGAAAACTCTCTGCTTAATGGCTAAGAGCCTGGTTACTACTAGCTTATTGAAAATGCAGTTTTAATTCCTGAACTTCATAAAATCTATGAAAGACCCACAGCAAATATCATCTTCAGTGAGAAAAAGCTCACAGCCTTCCCATTGAGATCAGGAACATGACAAGGCTGCCCACTCTCACCACTCTTGTTCAACATAGTATTAGAAGTCCTAGCAACAGCAGTCACACAACAAAGAGAAATAAACGGTATCCAAATTGGCAGTGAAGAAGTCAAATTCTCTCTCTTCACAGATGACGTCATTCTTTATATGGAAAACCCAAAAGACTCCATCCCCGAACTACTAGAACTCATACAGCGATTCAATAATGTGACAGGATACAAAGTCAATGTACAGAAATCAGTGGCTTTCTTATATACTAACATTGAAAATACAGAAAGGGAAATTAGAGAATCGATTCCATTTACTATAGCACCAAGAACCATAAGATACCTGAAAATAAACCTAACCAAAGAGGTAAAGGATCTGTACTTGAGGATCTACAGAATATTCATGAAAGAAATTGAAGAAGACACAAAAAGATGGAAGACCATTCCATGCTCTTGGATTGGAAGAATAAACATTGTTAAAATGTCTATACTGCCTAGAGCAATCTATACTTTTAATGCCATTCTGATCAAAATTCCACTGGTATTTTTCAAAGAGCTGGAGCAAATTATCCTAAAATTTGTATGGAATCAGAAGAGACCCCAAATCGCTAAGGAAATGTTGAAAAACAAAAATAAAACTGGAGGCATCACGTTACCTGATTTCAAGCTTTACTACAAAGCTGTGATCACCAAGACAGCATGGTACTGGCATAAAAACAGACACGTAGACCAGTGAAACAGAGTAGAGAGCCCAGATATGGACCCTCAACTCTATGGTCAAATAATCTTCGACAAAGCAGGAAAAAATATACAGTGGAAAAAAAAACAGTCTCTTCAATAAATGGTGCTGGGAAAACTGGACAGCTATATGTAGAAGAATGAAACTCGACCATTCTTTTACACCATACACAAAGATAAACTCGAAATGGATAAAAGATCTCAACGTGAGACAGGAATCCATCAGAATCCTAGAGGAGAACATAGGCAATAACCTCTTTGATATCAGCCACAGCAACTTCTTTCAAGATATGTCTCTAAAGACAAACGAAACAAAAGGGAAAATCAACTTTTAGGACTTCATCAAGATCAAAAGCTTCTGCACAGCAAAGGAAACGCTCAACAAAACAAAGAGGCAACCCATGGAATGGGAGAAGATATTTGCAAATAACAGTACAAACAAAAGGTTGATATCCAGGATCTATAATGAACTCCTCAAACTCAACACACACAAAACAGACAATCATATAAAAAAATGGGCAGAAGATATGGACAGACACTTCTCCAATGAAGACATACAAATGGCTATCAGACACATGAAAAAATGTTCATCATCACTAACCATTAGGGAGATTCACATTAAAACCACATTGAGATACCACCTTACACCAGTTAGAATGGTCAAAATTAGCAAGACAGGAAACAAGGTGTGTTGGAGAGGATGTGGAGGAAGGGGAACCCTCTTGCACTGTTGATCAGAATGCAAGTTGGTATGGCCACTTTGGAGATCAGTGTGGAGATTCCTCAAGAAATTAAAAATAGAGCTTCCCTATGACCCTGCCATTGCACTCCTGGGTATTTACCCCAAAGATACAGATGTAGTGAAAAGAAGGGCCATCTGTACCCCAATGTTTATAGCAGCAATGGCCATGGTCGCCAAACTGTGGAAAGAACCAAGATGCCCTTCAACGGACAAATGTATAAGGAAGATGTGTTCCATATACACTATGGAGTATTATGCCTCCATCAGAAAGGACGAATACCCAACTTTTCTAGCAACATGGACGGGACTGGAAGAGATTATGCCGAGTGAAATAAGTCAAGCAGAGAGAGTCAGTTATCATATGATTTCACTTATTTGTGGAGCCTAACAAATAGCATGGAGGACATGGGGAGATGGAGAAGAGAAGGGAGTTGAGGGAAATTAGAAGGAGAGATGAACCATGAGAGACTATGGACTCTGAAAAAAAACCTGAGGGTTTTGAAGGGGCGAGGGGTGGGAGGTTGGGGGAGCCAGGTGTGGGTATTAAGGAGGACATGGATTGCATGGAGCACTGGGTGTGGTGCAAAAACAATGAATACTGTTACACTGAAAAGAAATAGATAAGAGAGAGAGAGAGAGAGAATGCAGTTTTAATCTCCATGTAAATGCTCTTGCTCATATGTGTCCTTCTCTCAGGGAACCCAACACATGGCTTTTCTTTCCCTTTTTCAACTATAGACATGGAGTATGTATGTGCATGCACACACGTGTGTGTACTTGAGAATATTTGGTTAGTTAAGAGTGTACACAGCGTAGAAGGAAGAAAAATGAGAGAACAATTCACACATCTTCAAATATGCCTCTGAAACTTATACTTTAGTTACAACCTGCTTTCCTTTATCCCCTGTAAACCAGTAAATGTTATTAAATGTTATGTTTAGACAATTAGATTTAAAAGTCTAAATTAAAGAAAACTCTAAGTTTGGGATTCCAGCTCTGCCATTCAATTCCTGAGTGACTTGGTCAACTTACGTCTTGTCTCTGGGTTTCAATAATCTCAGCTGTAAAATGGGGATAGTAATTCCCATTGTCTGCATAATCAATTTTTTTAAAAAATGGGGGTACCTGGGTGGCTCAGTGGGTTAAGCCTCTGCCTCTGGCTCAGGTCATGGTCCCTGGGTCCTGGGATCAAGCCCCAGATCGGGCTCTCTGCCCAGTGGGGAGCCTGCTTCTCCCTCTCTCTGTCTGCCTATCTGCCTACTTATGATCTCTCTCTCTCTCTCTCTCTCTGTCAAATAAATAAATAAAATATTTTTTAAAAAATGGATTGCACAAGAGCTTCAGGACAATTTCTAAAATTATATAATGAGCTATTTTCTATAATGAAAAGAGCTAGTACTACAGTTACTTCTCACTGTCATGGCGGTTGACAAAACTAGGAGAGACGAGGAAAGTGTGCAGCTTGCTCATAAAACCCCTTATACACCATAACCTTCTCTGTTCTTTGCCTATCCTCATATGTTCAAAGTACCATTTGCCAGGGATCAAATCATGCTTTGAGCAAAAGTATATCAGGATAGTTAGGCACATAGGCACTCATAATATACCCTCTTTCATAGAGAGAAGACTTTTACAAAGTTCTCTCAACCCATGCTTCACTCCACCATGAAATATTTCCTTTCCCTATGGGTCAGTTATCCCATTTCACTAATGAGGCATGGATAAGCTAAATGATATCACTTAGGCACAAATGATAATTAGATGGCAGAGCCAGAATTAGAACCCATTAGACAGTTTTACTTCCAGGTCCATTCTCATGTCATTGAACAAGTCTCGTGCTCCATTTCAGCTCAGATTTCTTATTTACAGTGATGTGCTGTTTAAAATTTCACAGATTAGCACTTTGACCCCTTAAAAACAGGATTATGTGATTGTAACAATCCTACCTCAGTGCACTTTTATTTTTACTCAATCAATTCATCAGAACTTTCTGTTGTTAGCAGGAGAAAGACAAAGACCAGAAACTTTCATGACCGCTCTAAGCACTCAGTTATTCATTGGAATTGATAGTATTTTATGGAAGCAAAATAGACACAACCAGAGTTATGATATAGCAAGAAGTTGCTCTAGGTCTGACCATGAAAAGAATGTGGCTGCTACAACAAAAGCAGAAAACATGGAATGTAATTTTATAATTCTGTTTTTCCCATAAGAAATTTTATTTTCCACATACACATAGCTTGTCTATATATGTCTATATAAATCATTACTGAATTCATCTGCATACAACAGAAAATCTAAAAATAGTTATTGACCACATGACATTCATCCCCGAAGTTCAGAAGTAGACAGCCAAGTGTAATAATTGGAACCATGGAGTCACCAGAAATCCTTTCTTTTCTTTCTTTTTTCTTTCTTTCTTTCTTTCTTTCTTTCTTTCTTTCTTTCTTTCTTTCTGTTTCTGCTCTGTCATCCTCACCGTGAGGCTTCCGTCATCAGTGTCACCCTGTGGTTCAAGGTGGCTGCTAGAGCTTCTGTCCTCATGTCCTTGTTCAGGCAGCAGGAAAAGGCAGGGAAGGCAGAGGGTATGCACAGACTGCCTGATTTTCTTTCAAGGAGTTCTCCAAGTCCTCCATGACTTCTTATGTCACCTTGGCTAGATTTAATTCTTATGACCACCCTTAATTGTATGGAAATAAAACCTTCTATTTTGTTTGGGTTTTGTTCTGTTTCATTCTTTTCTATTTATTTTTACTATTCTATTTTATTTTTAAGTTGGCCCGTTTGACTCTGCTCTGGTTATCCAGTTTCACACAGTAAAGAAGAAGGTAGATGGTTATTGGATAGACAGTGGTGTCTGTCAGTGTTTCAGCTAGGCACAGAGTAAATACTAAACATGAGAATTACTTGGCTAACTATGAATGAGCTTCCAAATAATTCACGTGAAAGATAAGTCCTTATAAATTAACAGTCCTCCATAATAAGGAAGTCTTTGAATAGATTTTTACATTGCTATTTCACAATAAAGCAATGCAACATTATTATAACGAACAACATCAAAGTATGAAGAAATAAGTTAACCTTTATCCCTGTGTCTGTTTTCCATTCTGTCTCCCACCCTACCTCTCAGAAAACCAAAACTAGCAGTTACGTGTATTTTCCTACATTTCTCTAGAATTATACAAATAAATGATACACGTGTTGTTAGTATTGAATCACAGTATATAAATTATTCTGCAGCTTAATTTTTAACTTAATCTATGTTCATTAGATATAAATGGTCCCATTCTTTTTAATAGATGCTTAAAATTGGTGAGTGTGGATATGCCATAACAGTTTCACAAAGAAGAAACTTTTACTGACTAAGATACCCACAGGGGCAGCAAAATCATCTTGATGAAATACTAAAGACAGCTGAAAAAGCAAAGGCCTGAATGGCTGAGAGCGAGTGAGAGAGTTTAAGGATGAGCCCAGTAAGTGGGTTACCGTGGCTAGCTAGGACACAGAGCATGCTCAGAGTGTGACTGCAGCATTTTCAGGACACCAGGGGCACTTTTTAGCATAGCTTCTTCTGCCACAAAATCCCTAAAGATGCCATTTATGCCATCTGGCTTTGTTGTTCCTCTCAATCAGCATCTTTAGACATTTCTACTATTCATTTTTTCTCTTTTCAAAACATCTCTCCAATCAAATCACCATCTAATTTCTAAATTCTGAAAAAAAAATTTAATTAAAAACTTTGCCCTTAAAGCACTTTTTCTCGTTATTAGTCCACCTGTTGATGGCATTTCTTTTCGAGTTTGCATTTATTTTTATTCTTTCTTTCATACATTTTTCTTGTCTTTATTGTGCCCTCTTATCCCTTTTTCCCCTTTTTCCATGATCATCCGTCCCATCCTGTAATGCTCATCAGATAAATACTTAATGAAACACAAAGCAGCATATATAGTTTAATCTTGAATTTGCATAAATATTTAAAACGTTATATTGAGAGAAGCTGTGTTAGAGTCCGAATCTCTAGGTTAGCTATTCCTGCTTCCAGAATTTGAACCTCATGCCATGAACTGCTCTGCTTCTCAGCCTTGCCCTACCTAGTTTGTGAGACCTGACTGTACAGGATGAATGTGATGGATAAGTATGAAAAGTCAGTTAAAAAGCAAAGGAAATTCCATGAAAGAGACTAAAGAAACACTTTTTCTGGAACACAAACATGTAGATATCTTGGCATGCAAGGTAGACAGGTATGATTCTGGAACTCAGACCATGCTGCCCAGGTTCTCCTGGTTGATCCAGGCTTGGGGGATTTTGGTGGGGGGAGAGACTGGGTTAAGTAGGGTAGATGTTCATTGGGAAGGGCTGACATACGGAAGTAATTTGCATATGAGGAATCCAAACCAATAGAATGCTTTGTCCCAGGTTATATTACTGTTGTCAAAGCCAGAAGTGAGCTCTTATCTGTTGTACAGGCTTTCTTCACTCTGTCCTTGCCCAAGACTGCTTCACATATTGAACCGATGGGTATAGTAAACCTTCCATTATTTCTGAGAGAAAAAGTCCCATAATCTTTTATGCAATGCTGATCACGTATCAGACACCATTGTACAAGTTGTTTCGTGCTTTCATTTTCTCCATGAATATTTTCCCAGAAACATTTTTGTTTAGCCTCTTTATAGGCACCGTTGACAAACCAAAAGGAGTCTCTGTCCTCATTCCACTGACCTCTGGATGTGTGTATGAATGTGTGTGTGTGTGTGTGTGTACACGAAATGCTCTATCTATAGTTTCTCTGTTAAATGAGCATCAGAGATTAAGGATAGAGAACAATACAGATGATGAGGAAAAGCTACTTTACATTATCTCATTTAATCCTAATATCAAGTCTGTGAGGTAGGATTTATGTTACCCCTAAGACACAGATAAAGAAATTAAGATTGAGGGTAGTTGGTTCACACATCTTGGGTGGGAAAGAGTTGGCATTAAACCCAGGTTGGCTTCCCTATAAAGTTGTGCTCTAGTCACTATCCCCAGTTGCTTCTAAGTAAGAATGTCAAAGAAAAAAAAAATTGCTTGAAGTCATATTCAAAGTAGGGATTGTTAAATGAGAAAATACAGTGGGTAAGCACTGATGATTAAGTGTCTGAACAGTGGAGCTGAGTTGTTTAATGAGGTTAAGGCTCGTGGCATCAGAACTTGAGTTATTTCATCTTGAGAATGGCAGAAAAGAGGCCAAATAAAAATGCATTATTGGATCCATCTGGTTCCTATTTTTCAAGGATCAAAGAATCAGCTAATAGGTACACAATTCTTGAAGCCATGGTGTTCAAAGCAAGGTCAGCAGCTAATAAAGACATCTACTGTTTAATCATGGATCAGACCACTTGACTTTGCTTATATCACTGATACCAGCCATTATTGGCTGAGAACCAACAGAGTACTCAGTACAGCATGAAATAAGAGAGGTTTGGGGATCTGTTAATTGCATCTTCTCTCAGCTGTAGGAGGTATACTACTCCAAAATCAGTCCCCTCCAATTATTCCAGGTTGCAGCTGGCATGGTGAACCCTGGGTTGTTTTCACCCAATGAAAGAGTCTAATTTTATCACAGAATCACAGGACTGGCAAGACCTTGAGAGGTCAGCAGAGGCTTTCAGGCAAGACTGTGCTGAGTGAATATATCTAATCCTATTTTAAACCATTTCCAGAGGGGAGATTCCATGATTTCTCTTGAAAGCCAATGCCAGTATTAAGCAACCTTTTCTGCAGCCAGTCTAAGATCCCTAGTAATTTATTTTAAATTCATCTTTCACTGCATTCATAATGCTAGTTTATGCTATCTCTATTTTGTCTCTTCACTTGATTTTTTAAAAAAAAGTATTGTTGAAAGTTAAAGTAACTCTTATTTTTGGATAGAAGGATTAATAATTTGTAGTTGTGGTTTAATGGGACATTATATTAATTATTAAGCTTAATGTGCCTGAATTGAGTACCTATTCCATAGTATCTTTAAGAATTTCAAAGAAGGGGCACCTGCGTGGCTCAGTGGGTTAAGCCTCTGCCTTCGGCTCAGGTCATGATCTCAGGGTCCTGGGATCTAGCCCCGCATCGGGCTCTCTGCTCAGTAGGGAGCCTGCTTCCCCCTCTCTCTCCACCTGCCTCTCTGCCTGCTTGTGATCTCTCTCTGTCAAATAAATAAATAAAATATTAAAAAAAAAAAGAATTTCAAAGAAAAACAAAGTGAGTTAGCAGGACTTCCCACCTAGCTCTCATTTTCCCTAGTGTTTCCCTAATTCCAGGGACACTGGCCATTCTATATCCTCAAATGTGCCAAACTTATTTACTTCTTACTCAGGGCTTTTGAACTTGCTATTCGATCCTGTGATAGTCTTCCCTAAATCTTTGTGTCTAGGGGCCTCCTGCTAAGAAGCACCATCCCTCATTGACCTATTTAAACTTTCCTCAGAACACGTGTGAGTCTCTAATATTAAAATTATTTTATTTATTGGCCAGTTGCACGTTGTTCTTTTTGCCTTCCAGGGGAGAAGGTAAGAACTATGTGGTGGGAGACCTCACCTGACTCTTTTTTTTTTTTTTTTTTTCCAACCATTGCAATCCCAGTGTCTAAACAGGTTTCTGCTAGGGAATCAGTAAATATTTGTTCAACAGATGAGCAAAAGGATGGTTGAGTAGTCATAGATCAGGGTGGCATGTTCTCTAAGTCTCTTTTTACTTGGAGAGCTCCCAGAATGGTTGTGTTCAGAGAAGCTGTAGCGTATGCATCCATGAACTTGAAAGACCAGGAGGCTTCAAGTCCCAGATCCAGCATTTATCAGCTGTGAAACCTGGGTCAAGTTACTTAATCTCTGAGTTTTAGTTTGTAATCTGTGACATGGTGATAATAAAACTGCCCTCACTTGTCAGTTATTAGGACAAATGGGTTCTTTCATAAAAATGAATTATTTTATATAGTACATAATGAATTTACTTTTTAAAATGATATTTATCAAGCATCTACTCTGTGCCAAGCACTGAACTAAGAGCTAAGGATGCAGCAGTGACTTAAGTAATAAAAGTCTCTACGCTCAGTTTACATTTTGGGGCACATACATGCATGTTTTATAATCATTTTAAGAATAAGAACAGGCTTCTGAACTTAACCTTCAATGGGATTAAATTTGAACTCCGGTCATTGTGCTACTGCTGGCTCTTCATTCAGTAGTGAACACATATTTACTGTGCGCTTTTTATGGACCCCAGCCTAAGTATCCAGTTAATAATGGTGTATTGAGGGACGCTTGGTGGCTCAGTCAGTTAAGTGTCTGCCTTAGGCTCAGGCTCCCATCATGAACCCAGAGTCATGAGATTGAGTCCTGCATCAGCTCTCTGCTCAGTGGGGAGCTCGCTTCTCCCTCTGCCTGCCGCTCCCCCTGCTTAAGCTCTCTCTCTCCCTCTCTTTCTGACAAATACATAACTATAAAATAATGGTGTATTAAGAGGGTTCTTAGAAATGTCTATGTGTAAGAGGATGTGGCCAGTCTTAATCTACAAATGGATTGCCTGTGTTTGAAACCTACAGTGCATAAGGAGATCTATAAAGAGGTACAAAAAACATGTTTGCTTAATATTGATTATATATATTTTTAGAAAAACTATCACAGCCCAAACAAATGCATATTTCTTAGGACTCTTTTTGTTGTTGTTGTTGTTTTTTTATTTTTTCTTAAGATTTTATTTGTTTATTTGACAGAGAGATCACAAATAGAGAGGCAGGCAGATAGAGAGGAGGAAGCAGGCTCCCTGCTGAGCAGAGAGCCCGATGTGGATCTTGATCCCAGGACCTTGAGATCATGACTTGAGCTGAAGGCAGACACTTTAACCCACTGAGCCACCCAGGTGCCCCTCTCAGGACTCTTGATAAAGAAAGGCTTTTTTTTTTTTTTTTTCCCCATAGAAATAAGGATGTTTCTTGATTTTAATCAGTGAACCATGTGCATCGGAAGAACTAGACCTTGATTTTTTTTGAAAAAGCTGTTTTTCTATGAGTAATCCATTCTCCTTTGAAGATGTTTAAAAAAAGACATAAGCAGCCAAGAGGAATTTTTACTAATATATTAATAGGTTTAGGTTAAAATGTAATTCACATATTTTTTAAACATAGTGAGATTGTATTTCCAAGATTTACCTTTGTATTTACCAGTATGATATGACCCATATTCTCTCTCAGCAAATATAGATTTCCCATCATTTCTGATAGCACTATAAGATCTGTATATGAATGTGTCTTAATATATTTGTTTAACTCTTAGTTATTGAACATTTAAATTGCTTCTGGTTGTTTTGCTATTCTTAATAATACCAGTACAAATGTACCTGACCAAACACCTTTGTTCAGTTGTTTGATTTCCCTGGGATATATTTGGAAAAAATGACTATGCCAAAGAAGAAGGTATATAACAATGTATTTGATATATACATATCAGGACATATTACACATATTAAGGCAGACGCTCAACTGACTGAGCCACCAAGGTGCCCCTGAAACCTAATTTTTAATAAACCAAATAAAATGCAAAACGTGAAGTTTGCAGAACATTTGTAAGACATAGTTAGCACAAAAGCATGATTGTTCGAACCAGCCCACCAGAGTTTGAACTTCCCTAGTTATTAGCTTCTATGACCTGAGGAAAGTACTTACTCTTTCTGTGTGCTGAGACTTTCTCATCTATAAAAATACGGATCTCTAGAGATGATTGTGAGAGGCAAATGTAAAATGCCCTGAACTGAGACACTGAAGAATGTGTATGCAAAAGTTTGTTTAAAACACGTCAGTAGGGGTGTCTGGGTGGCTCAGTGGGTTAAAGCCTCTGCCTTCGGCTCCGGTCATGATCCCAGGGTCCTGGGATTGAGCCCTGCATTGGGCTTTCTGCTCAGCAGGGAACCTGCTTCCTCCTCCTCCTCTCTCTCTCTCTCTCTGCCTACTTGTGATCTCTATCTATCAAATAAATAAATAAAACCTTTAAAAAAAAATGTCAGTAATGGGTAACAACCTAAATAGGGCACGAGTTTGGAGATCAGTAAGACCTGGGATCCTGACCTGAGCCAAAGGCAGACACTCAACCAACTGAGCCACCCAGGTGCTCCTACTAGGACAAACATATTAAGAGCTTCAAAAAGAGTTCTTCAGAAAGAATCTCTAATTCTTTTTCTGGAAATATACTTAAGGCTGTCATCCAGAAAATGCACAAAGTCTATACCACAAAGATGTTGAACAACATGGCACATCTAAATGGGTCCCAAACAGGAGAGTGGTTAACAGGCAATCTAGGAAGTCAGATTAAACCTGACTTTAAAGCCTGCCTCCACCATGAACTAGCACTGAGTTTGAAACAGACGTTGAGCATCTTTTAACTGAAATCTTTCATCTGAAATTGAAGATAATTTACCTAACATCATGGATTTGTTATAAAGGGGACATGGTAACTGACAGAGCAAACTGTCAAGAAATGATTGCAAATTGCTACTATCAATAAAAGCCCCAAACTTTAGATAACCTTAAATAATTGCAGAGATATAAATTCTTAAGTATTTTTTCAGATGTCTTAAAGACATGTATAAGTAATGTCATTGAACATTCTAATGGATATAATATTTAGTTAAAAATGAGATTCAAAAGTGAATCTATTAGATAACCTTTGCTATGTGAAACTATATATTTATAAAGTAAATAATGTCAAGTGGTAGTTATTTCTGTATGATAGAATGAAAATTTTATTTGTTTATTCTCTCTCTCTGTATACACACACATATATTGCAAATTTTTGTGATTTCTAGGTTCTAAGTAACATGTATGTGGTAGTCTCAGGGAAAATAAGTATTTGTATTGATAATATAAATTAATTCCTAACTAAAAATTTTTTTATTTTATTTCTTTTCAGTGTTCCAGCATTTGTTGTAAAATATTTTTAATAGTTATAATAGTATACAAATGAGAACATAATAATATAATTTCTTTGGTTAAGGATCTGTTTTTTCCTCTTATTTTAACCACTTGCTGTCATCAAATATTTATTATATGTTCCCAGGCAGTTAGCACTTGCTAGAGGCGAGCCTGAATAAGTCCCTATCCTCAAGGTATTGACATATATGAGATCGTCTTACCAATAATGTGCCCTTAGGTATAAGAAATGTACACATGTTTAGGGTGACTTCTGAATAAATTCAGAATGACAGTAAATATTTCAGAGTAGATTTTTATGCCCACTGGTATACGTAGATGAAATTCGTTAAAAGTTTAACAGTTAAAAATGGTAACAGACTAGAAGCATTTTCTTCAAGAAAACAAAAAATCCAAAGTTTCAAGTTACTGTAAAGTTTTTTTCATCAAGTTCAGAAGTGTATACACTGAGCAGAGCAAGCGGTTTTACTCGTTGTCAGAATGTGAATAATTAGCAGTTCGTATTTTCCATGAAATGAGAAGAATCGCCAACTCCACCTGTATCTAAAAACCTTTGTGCACTTGGATTTGCTTGGGAAGTCAGCTGGAGTGTGCTAAGCAAAATTTAAATCAGCTGATTACTTTAATTCTTATTAGATTTTAACCAAGATCTTCCCAGACATCAGTTAAGATAGGGAACTTAATATAGCATGAAATTTTACCATCCTTAAACAAAAAGTAGTAATAAAAAGCCAAGTAAAATGAAAGATCTGAATGCTGTTCTGAAACAAAGTTGGGTCGTGCGCCTCTGTCTATACCTCAGCCAGGTTAGGACCGTTTTGCTCTTGCTCAGTAATCTAGTCCCTGTGCCTCGCACATAGTGGGTTTTGCTTCAGAAGATAATTAACACAAAGAATGAGAAGATGGCATTATAACAAGGCCCTAATACATAAATTAGTAATATTATCACATTAACTTCCCAATTAAAACATTAATGACTTTGAAAGTACATAGATGCATAGTGCCCTGATACTCCCTGTCACATTCAGAATTTGATAAAGATGATTCCAGAGTCTTTATTTAGTCAGTTCTCATCACTTGTGTGTAGGACTTAGGCAGCCCTACAATCATATGGTGAAAGAAGTGAGTTTACTCTTTGGAAGTAAGGGGACAGGGGGACATATTTTTTTTGTTTTAGGAGCAGACAAGTATTTATGAAAATAGAATATTAACATTTAAAATTCCTTCATATTAGTATTTCAAATATATAAGTAAGGCATTCTCACTATAGAAAGCTGGAAATTATGGAAATCAGAAGAGAAAATAACACATTTCTAGCATGCATGGACAGACACTGGACAATTTGGTAAATTCTCCATTTTTCAGTAACCTCCCCTCCAACATACTCGCTGGAACATGCACAACTATAACTTTTCTTTATATTAAATAGATATAAAAAAAAAACCCACCAATCTCTCTGCATTTCTGACCTTATCGTAATCAGAAGAGTTTGATACACTTACATGAACACTTCGGTTCTTTTTCTTATGGCTCCTAATGAACGCACAAGAGATCCTCTCATCTGATTAGCAGGTAGAGATTATATTTAACTTCCAAAGTGAAAGTAATCATTGTACAATATTCTTTCAGTGGTTCTGTCCCAGTCTATGTAAGTGTCATATGTTATCTTTAAAATAGGGAAAATAGTAGCTCCTCCATCCAAAGTTTTGTTACGAGAATTAAGTAAATTCTTACAGGTGGAGGAATTAGAACAATGACAAGTGTATAGCACAAGTTCAACAAATACTCACTGTTAATTTAATATTGGCATCATTGTTATTGTTATCGTGCACACGGTCTTGGGGTTTTATAGAACAGAATGGGGCAAAGGAAGGAGAAAATTGGGGACCACACCAGTGTCAACTGAAGCAAAGATGGCAAAGCTAAAGAGCTGTTTTTTTTTTTTTTTTCATTACATTTTTACCACAGTATATGGGAAGAATCACTACATACATGCAACAAGAAACAAACCCTGTTTGTGAGTATGCATGGCAAGATTGGGCTCTAAGACTACAAAATATTTAAAAATATTATGTAAATGCAATGTAACAAATTACCATAATAATATTGTGAAACCTCTCAAGATAATTATTTCTCATGATCATTGTGTAACCAAAGCTAATATTTGCTATTCAACAGAAGAGTAAAATAAATAACTTCATGGAATTTGTAGTATCTTAATTAATCTAATTTCATCTATAAAATATGAGTCAACTTGGCGAGGATCAAATGCATTTTTATTTATCCGTTTAAAATTTAAAAATCCAGTTGACTATTTTTAAATTGTATAAAAGTAAAAAGAAACAAAAAAGGAATTATTGCTTTCAAAGGCATCCTTTCTGCTTTTCCTACTCAGAAATGGCTCTGATTAAAATTTTTAGCTTTGGCAAGCAGTTATCCAAAAATATGATCAAATGATAAATGGATGAGAGATTCATGAGTAAAACCCAGCTTTATGCTGTGCTTTCTAAGTAATATTTTTCAACCAAATTTGAGTAATTATTTTTACAATGGAGGCTGATGTGACTAATATTTGAGCAGTCTGTTAAAAACATAAAGTGGGAGAAATGCTCCTATTAGGGGGATCAAATATACAAACATAAATTCATAATCAAATTCTTTAAAATGCTTTCTGCTTTTCAGAAAATGGGCTCTGAGATAGAGGTTTAGGGTGTTTATGGAGAAGGGCCCTAAGGATCAATACCTGTGAGAGGAAAAAAAGGGAGCAGAGGGAGAACTTGAACTGTGTAACAGGCCCCATGTCATCCTCTACTGGGAGCTCCAGAACTAAATTGGCACTTCATGGTTGCCCCATATTGACTCCAAAATGGCCAAGTCCTTGTACCCAGATATCATGGAAAGTTGGCCTCTGAGACAAGGTGTGGCCATGGACGAGGCTGTTCTGTCCAGGTGAGGCAATTTCTTGAAGGGCTTCCCAGCAGAAGTTTGTCTTCTAATAGCATGCCTAGTATCTGGACCACAGACTCCTCCTCCAAGGATAAACTGGGCAAAACATTACTGCATACTCTCTCATGTTTATCTAGACAAGTAGTGTAAGTTCAAAATAAAGTTTCCAGGGAAATCTGGTGAAATTCCCTAGCTGCCCCACTCCCCTCTCCCACTTGATTTCATCATTCATAACTCACCTTGAGACAAGCTTCTGTATCACTTCCTTCAGGAAGCCTTCCCCACCCAAACACATATGTGTTTATTCCTACTCCCACATTTTGTTTTAGAATTGTCTTTTTTTTTTTTTAAGATTTTATTTATTTATTTGGCAGACAGAGATCACAAGTAGGCAGGCAGAGAGGGAAGGGGAAGCAGGCTCCCTGCTGAGCAGAGATCCCTATGCGGGGCTCAATCCCAGGACCCTGAGATCATGACCTGAGCCAAAACCAGAGGCTTAACCCACTGAGCTACCCAGGTGCCCCTAGAATTATCTTTTAATGCTTCAGTTTCCCTTTGGGAAGGAGAGTTCCTCTAAGGCAGGGACTGTGTCTTGATCATTTTTCTTTGTTAACTGTTTACCACAGAATCTGCATTACAATGGTCACTCTGTGGAATATTGTTGAATGAATGAATGGATGAATGAATTTTTCTTGTGTCCATTTGGCTCTGTCATTTTAATCTCTCCTAATATTTCTCATATAGCTGAATTAACAGAAAACTTTCTCCTTACCATAAATTGTAAGCTCTGTTTTAAAAACAAACAAACAAACAAAAAACCCAAAAAACAAAACTCTATCTTTATCACCAGTGTATTGCCGGGGACTGGCTTAAAAGACCTTAACAGTCATTGAATGGGTGAATGTTGATTTAATAGCTCTGGAGGTGACAATAATGTAGTCTGTATATAAAGAACCACATGATTTAGAGATTCATTTTACTTAGTGTTGGAGTCTTTAGTAAATGTCAGGAAAAATTCACATCAAAATTTTAATATTATTAAGTAAAAAATAAAGCATTTTATTACTCTAGTACATTTGTCATAAATTGTATCATATGATATTTTTGCTGAAATTAATTTAGAAATGTCTGGATTCCTATTTCTATAGTCACATACAATGCCTACACCCAAAGAGACAACAAACATTTTTTGAGATCCTGAAAGTTGTTTGGTTTCACTGTAATATTATATCACTTAAGCCTAGTAATTGTATTAAGCATGTAGTATTTTCATAATTTTCATATTATTTTTATTTTGTAGATGGATTTATTTTCATATTGTCATTTGCAAATGAGAAAAAATTGAGGCTCCGGAGATTTTATATAAAATTCCCCAGTGTTCACATCTAATGAGTAGAAAAATGGATTCAAACTGATTTATCAGATTTCTAGAAAATATGCTTTAATAACCACAACCAACCAGCGTGTATTAGAAATCTATAGATTTTTAATAATATTTTTATATATTTATATGCATGTATTTTTTTTTCAGAAATTGTGAAGAGTAAAGTTTTCCTTACAAAAATGGAAGAACTGACTGTAATATTTTGTAAGAAAAACTCATTGCACATTGCATTTTCCAAAGATGACCACAACTGTAGTCTCCGATTGTACATGCTCTTCTGCAGTGTGACCTTACCACTCCCCAACAAGTTGAGTCTTTTTCCCTACCTCTTGAGTCTAGGCTGGCCTTAGTGACTCTTGAAATCAATCAAATGTTTCAGAAGGGATACACGTGACTTCTAAGGCTGAGTCAGAGGAGGCTTGCCACTTCTTCATTAGTCTCTTGGACTACTCACTTTCTTGCTATTCTTTCTCAGGGGCTCTCTTTGGATCGCCTGGTTTTCCGTCGTTCCGACTCAGACTCAATTACACCACTGGCTGTCTTGGTTCCTTAACTTTCATCAGGCAGATCAAGGGAATTCCTGGTTTCCAGAATCAGTGAGCCAATTCCAATAATGGATAAATACTTGATCTATTGGCTTGGTTTCTCTGGAGAACCTTGGCAGCATTCTCATAATGTCTTCTCAGAACTTTTCTTTGCTTATTGTGTGATTGTTTTCCAGTCATCTAGATGGTCCCTAAACCAATCAAGTCATAGACAATGCAGCCAAAGTAGACACAAGCTAGAGCTTATTATTTCTAGCTCCTAATTGTTATCCTTGACTAGAGTGAAATATGGATAGGCTTTAGTCCCCTTTTTTACCCAAATGGATATACTAGAATACATGTAATGAGTTCTGGAGAAAGGGAAGAGGCTAAATAAAACTTCTAGAAATAATTTTTAACAATTCAATTCTCTGTATATAATATTCCCCCAAATATATTTGATTATAACTATCTTCAACAGTGCTATCAATATCTGAGGACTGTGATTTTGTTGTTGTTGTTGTTGTTGTTACATTTGATTAGCTCTTGGGTACCATCTGTCCATCCACATTCAGAATATGTTATATGCTTATGTACATGTATGTGTATATACATATGTGTGTGGGTGTATGTGTATGTGCAAATATGTGTGAATAAGCAAACCATATAGTACAGGAGGTAATTTATTTCTATTTGCAGAATTTCATAAAACACACTGAAATAAATATTAGAAATTAGAACTGGGAATAGTTAGCATAGATCTATTAAGATTAATTTTCATTCTTATTCTTTGTAAAGTGAAAAGAACATTTATTTGCATCAACTTTTAAAATTATCTAATCGCCTCGTACAAAGCAAACAAGTAACATTAAATATATATTTCTTGAAATGGTAAAACCAATCATTAATTAAACATCATTCACCTTTACCTTTTTTGGGGGGTTATCAGTTCGGAAGGCAGGCTAAAATAAAATTCTTGATGCAACTATTTCTATTTTTCTTTTGCTACAAAGAAGTCAGATTAGTAAGAGTGTAGCTGAGGGGAAATAAGTCAAGCCTTGGTTATAGTTAACATTCAAATTAAAAGAACAATTTGGCAATTGATCTGCCATTAGAAAAAAAAAAAAAACAGACACAGGAAAACCTCAGTGCCTGGAAACAAATTTGTCTTCCTTAAAAGCTCACTTTCAAGTGTGTCTGGTTTCTAGCCCAGTTTGTATCAAAAGGGATCAATTTTTTCCCCCTTTTCCCTGTTCCACTTTTGCACTGGTATTGTCTGAATCCCAGAGTGAGCAGCAATACATCATCCTGCTTCAACATCTGCTAGAGCCCCCTCTCCTCCTAATCTGCCCAGATCCCCAAAGCCTTTTCCACCTGCTATAGCGCCAAATGCTCATTATAGCATACAGCTACGCCCTTCACTGTCCTTCCTCCCAGATCCTCAAGGTTAACGTGGAACAATGGCTATTATTAAGTGGGGGCTTTAGGAATATAAAAGCAGACTGGGCAAGGAGAAAGGGGGAGGGGCAGTGGAAGCGCTGGGTAGAATGCCAGGATAGCTGGCAGGAAAGAGCTGCTAGAAAGCTGTGGCCAATTTTCCAGTCCAAACATGAGTCACTGAACAGAGATGCCCTAGAAATAAATAGCTTCCCTATTCATTGCCCAGTACAAGCAGGGACCACACCCTCCAATGGTTTTATGTCAGAGTACTTTGGGGTATGGCTTTGAGCGGCTTATGGAGAAAGGGAGATAAAAATGGCCAGCGTAAGGAGGCTGGCAAGTCTGGAAGTTATGTTTACTGCTTAGCCAACAGTAAATTGTAAGCAATTGGAGGTGTTCTGCCGCCTCTTCTTTTTTCTTCAAACCACCAACCTGTTCCTTCTTCTTACATCATTGGACCAAGCCCCAATGGAAAATTTGAGGTGCATTGGATTATACTGCTTAGAAAATAGAGAAATTGCACAGTCCCTCTGACACTCTACATTCATCTTCTATTATCATGAGACCTGAAAAAATATATAAAAAGGAATCTAATCGGGGGGATGGGGGAAAGCAGCTTTAATTTAAATTTCCTGTCTTTAGCAGCTGTGTACCTCACTCCCAGATGCCATACTTGGTGCAATTTCCTTTTAGTTTTGTACAAGATATTTTAAGAAGTGAAGTGCTGCTTCCTCAGTGACAGTCATAGGGATGATCTCGATACACCACATAAATGCCTGCCGGCTGCTGACAGAGTTGGTTCGTTCTGCCCTGGACACACTCAGCTCTCCTGCTAACAGGACACTGGACAGTGTCTCCAGCAGGATCAAGTCACTCCCTATTGCTACTCAACTCTCGGAAAAAGTATAAAAGTCCACCTTGTAAAATTTTACTTGCCTCCACTCCTCTGGGCCCCAAGGAAATGTGCCACCGTCCTGTAGCCATACGATGTGCTGATCTAAATAAGGCACAGGCCACCTAGCTCAGTCACTGCTCTTGTCAAGAGATGTGGGGGATAGAATGAACTCTCAGTAAAAATAGCCAAGTGTAAAACTGCCTGGGCTAGGTTGAATAGGAGCTTGTTCTTTGCTCTCTAAAATGACAGTGCACCTAAACGGTAGACTTACACTTAGAAGATTATTGTATTTCTCTTTTCTTTTTTTAAAATCCATGTTTGAAAGTTATAGTGAATTTTGGATAGACAGCTTTTTAAAAACTTGTAGTTAAGAGAAGAGAGACATTTTGAGGGTTAGAAATTCTTCATTGTCACTTGGAATGATCAAGAAACTAGATCTTTGCTGAAGTTTTGTGTAGGATAAAAAAAAGGGGGGGGGGAGAGTTTAACTAAATGATGTACATTTCAGAAAACAATTCCTAACAGCTCTATTGAGTTACTGACATATCCAAATTGTATATGTTTAAGATGTTTTACAACTTGATATTTTGATAAATGTATACACCGTAAAATGATCTACATCTACGCTAATCTACATATCCATCACCCCTTGTGTGGTTGTAGGTGGGGTGAGATTTAAGACCTATCTTCTTAGCAAATTTCAAGTGTATCTACACTATTGTTAATTCCCATCACCATGCAGTAACTTAGATCTCCAGAACTTTTCATCTCCCATGACTGAAACTTTGTCTCCTTTCACCAACATCTCCCCATTTCCCTTCTCCCGCAACCCCTGCCAACACCATCCTACTCTCTGCATCTATAAGTTTGACAGCTTTTGATTCCACATATAAGTGAGGTCATACAGTATTTGTCTTTCTGTGTCTTGCGTAATACCCTCCAGCTCCAGCCGTGTCATTGCGAGTGATAGGATTTTCTTCTTTTTTAAGAATGAGTAATATTCCATTGTGTGGAGGGAAGGAAGAGGGATGGTGGCAGATAGATATTATACATACCCATTTGTCTCTTGAAGGACATTTAGGCTGTTTCCCTATGTTGACGACTGTAAGTAATGCTCAACGAACATAACCTTGAAAATCCAAAATCTAAACCTTGTCCTAGACATTTCGCGTATATATTAGTCTCTACTGCTGCTGCTTTACTGTCTCCATTTTGAGAGAGAGAGAGAGAGAGAGGTAGTAAATGGATGCTAGCATGGAATATTTTTTTTAAGTTTAATTTATATGAAAGTAAGAAAATTAAGGAAAATGATTTTTTTTAATTGACACAAGTCTTCAAAGCATATGGATCCTGTAGAAGCAGTATCCAAATACTGCTTTTATATACATATAGCTTTTTAATGGCATGTGGGTGATATTGGGCAAGTTTTATTTTAGTTCCCTTGGTCTTTTCTTCCTTATTAAAAGTGAGTACCAATAGTGTGTTACCTACCTTAAAGGGTTCTCATGAGGATTAAATGAGATGGCTTGGGAAGGCACTAGAGACACACGGGGAAAGTTCAACTTCCGTTGCTACTATTCATAGCTATTTATTTGAGGACATTTGCAAGATGTTTAAAAATTTTCCAAATGACTCGGTTTCTTTGCTCCTTCTTATTTCATTTTTTTCTGCTTTTTCATTACTAAATTTCTATTCAAACCTTATAAAGAATAAGATTCTGTTTTGTTTTATAAAGTTTCATATTCTTAAATCTGATATTAACTATATTTAAATATTATACACAAATACCCAGAATTAGGGGTAAAAATCGCTGACCGTGTTTTAATTAACTCAGGCTGCCATAACGAAATACCATAGACTCAGTGGCTTAAACGGCAAATTTATTTTGAAATTTGAGATTCTGAGATCAGAGCGCCAGCGTGATCACTTTCTGGTGAGAGCTCTCTTCCTGACTTGCAAATGGTTACCTTCTCCCCATGGTGGGGAAGAGAGATTCAGGTTCTCTGGTGTCTCTTCTTGTAAGGGCACTGATCCCACCATGAGAGCACTACCCTTATGACCCTTAAGACTTAATTTAGACCTGATTGTCTAATTAGCTCCCATAGGTTCCATCTTCAAACGTCATCACAATAGTCTTAGGGCTTCAAAAATATGAATGAAGTGGGGGGGGTGGTAGCCAGTTCAGTCTATAGGAGATTTGTTTCAAAATTCGAGACCTTATTTCACCAGCTTGTTGGAAAGGTTTTCAGTAGCCAATAAACAT
Source organism: Mustela putorius furo (assembly GCF_011764305.1). Lineage (NCBI taxonomy): Eukaryota > Metazoa > Chordata > Mammalia > Carnivora > Mustelidae > Mustela > Mustela putorius. Next base: position 14,053,823 of record NW_025422471.1, read on the forward strand.
TGATCACAGAGATTCCACATTGTAAGACATTTTGACATTGTAACTGCAGATTTGATTTTGATTTAGCTCTATACATTAGTTTAATCAAAATGTTCTTTATTTCCTAGGAAGTCCGTCCATACTGCTCCAGTTAAGTGTTATGCACAATTACCAGTCTAACACAAATTCTGACCTTTTCTCTCCATTGCCTTTTTTTTTTTTTTTTTAATCTTTCTTTAGCCAGCTTTGGCCTATCCTGTCACCCATCTTCTCCCCACTTAGTCTCATATTATCCTACTCACCCTTAATCCGTATAGTCTCCACGTTTCCCTTTAGTAACTCTGAAAATCTTGACTAATTTAACCTTCTTATGATAACATCTCTTCTTGGGTTCTTTTCCTCAGAACTCTGTGTGTTAATCTGCCAGCAACATTTCAGATTTCTTGACCACTTCTCCTTTCCGCTCTCCAGGCAAATCAGCTTTCCTGACACTTTCTCCCCAGATTTTCCTTCAATGTTTCCTATCCTGCGTCCTCAAATTTTCCCTGCTTCTTCTGTAAACCAAAATCTAGGTGTTTCCCCTAAGGCCACTTCCCTCTCCTCCCTGTTCCCTCTGCTTTTAGTGATACCATCCACTTCCAAAATTTTTATTTTTGCCCTTGTGAACATGACATCCACCTCTTTTTCTTTGCCCTAACTCTGCAGCTCCAGACTTTTAAGATTTAGGCGATCAGCAGGACCTAAATCCTGGGAGAGGATCCGGCCTGAAAAGAGAGCACGTGAGCTTACACGTGAGCTTACAGGACAGGGAGGAAGGAAGCACAAAGTTGATGACTGAACCCTGAAATAGTGAATATGATTCTTTTTGACGGCCTTCTTAGCTGATTCAGGATCTGACCACTTCATTTCATTTAACACTTTAAATTACTCTTTCAGTGTTTCAAAAAAACAAAAAACACTCAGGCTTCCCCTCTTACCCTGTATCATAATCACACTGATATAGTTGCCTTACTTTTCAAGTTGCCATTTGGATGTCTCCTAGAGAGTGTGTATCTAGAGTTGATTTCCCCTAATCTGTCTTCTTTTGTAACCATCCCCATGTCTTTTGTTAGTAGTTTTATCTCCCTGTCCGTAATCCAAACTCCCCTCTCTTCAGCAGACCCATAATCTCCCCAGTTCACAGGTATCTATTGGTCATCAGCAGTTAGGATTCTGTTGGAATTTCTCTTGTACCTGATACTTCAGTGCCATTTCTCTTTTCATTATTTTGTTCAGACTCTTGTTTTACATTGCCTACGTTTTGTGTCCCCTCCTAAATGATGCCTCTGTTTCTGCTCATCCTTTCTTGCCAAGTTCATCATCACTCCTTTTCTTTTATATATATATATATATATATATATATATTTTTTTTTTTAAGATTTGATTTATTTATTTGACAGAGAGAGACACAGCAAGAGAGGGAACACAAGCAGGGGTAGTGGGAGAGGGAGAAGCAGGCTCCCTGCCAAGCAGAGAGCCCGATGTGGGGCTTGATCCCAGGACCCTGAGATCATGACCTGAGCCAAAGGTAGAAGCTTAACGACTGAACCACCCAGGCACCCCTTCTTTTTTATCTTTATCCCCCTGTCGGCAGGACCCATGAAACAAACCCTGCGATGTTAACTTGGTTTACAAGGCTTTCTTCAAATTAAGCTGTACCTCATTTTTGTAATGCGCCTCTTAAAAGTCGCCTTAGCTCTGCTAAAGCTAAATCAGAACTGGTCACTGTTGACTGCATGTACTTACAAACACCTTGGTGTTGTGGCTGCCTTCACATGGCCAAGAGGCTTCCCCACTCTTCCCACCTGTTGAAATGTTCTTCCTTCAAAGGGCAGCCCAAATTTCAACCTCAGCTGAAATCTTCCATTTCTACTTGCTGAAATGTTCATAATCACATGCGCGTGCTCACACACATTTTTAAACTTAAGTGCCTTACCAGATTGAGTCTTGTGCTAAAGCTATTTATACCCCCTTCTTATCTCATCTAATATATTAGAAAGATCTCTGTGTCCAGAATCAGATCTTATTTATATCTTTTTCCTCCCCACCAAATAAGATTGCATGGCTCCATAAATATCTGTTCAAATAATGCTGATTAAGTCTTCATAAATATATTTGAGTAAATATAAAAAATAAATTACTACTAAGAAAAATTCTCACTTCTTATCATTAGGTGTTATTTCTGACATGATTGACTATTTAAAATAATTATTATACTGCAATGGTTAGAGGAAGAAGCCTTTCGTTTTTTGAATATATTTTGTTGGTAGGATGACGTGACATGGGCAGCTGCATCCTTTGGTTTTTTAAAAAAACCTCCATGTTTGCATGTAAAATGGGTAAAACTGTAATTTTGTTTGCATGAATGTACATATCTCTGCATTAGGAATAAAATCTTGAATAGAAAAATAACTTAAAGAATGGAATGTGGATAAAATTCGGTCATAGTTAATCTGCAATGGAATTATAGTCCAGCAAATGAGTGTAATATATATGTAAATTAATTAATTAATATATGTAAAATGTATAGTTTATTCCATGAAAACAATATAAATTAAAGAGCCTATATTTAATAATTATTTTTGGTAAAAGATAAGATTATTTTAATAGAATAAACCTTTCTGCTACTTTTAAAAAGTAATTTAATAAGTTACGTGCAAGGCAGAGTAGGGTTTTTTTTTTTTCCCTTATTTAAAAATGTGAAATAACATTGTTAGGCTCAACACTGTTTCCTTATTAGAGATTGTGGAGTCTTTCTTTTCTCTCAATTCCCCTGAAGTCCAAGGAATTTCAAGTAGTGTAGAAAGCCCTATGTTAAAAAATGTATTAAAGCCCTGCCAGAAAAGCCAGTTATTTGAAAGTATACGGGAGATACATCCTCAGCAAAACACGCATCATAAAAGCCTATATTTAGTGATTATTTAAAAGAGAGAAGAGAAGCTAGCTGACGCGATGGCAGCTGTGGGTGGCCATGCTTGGGAGATCCCATAAAAGGCCTCGGTTGGCTGCAAAAGGTTTCAGTATGGGTGACAGGATATTTCCATGTGTGTTTCCTTTCAGTTGATACCTTCCGGTAAGGCTTCCTGTGTGCTGCTGGAGCTCATCTACACCACCCACAGCACATTTCTTGATTTGAATTAGGGTTTCATGGAGTATGGGTATTAGAAGTTCGATTTAGTACCCAGACACCCGAGAAAGTACTGAAGCCCTGATGGTTGATTTCAAAGATTCTTGTGACTGCCAAAATAAGTTTTCACAAAGAGAAAATTAAAGTCCACAGAATTTAAATATACAAATTTCAATTCTTTAGTTATAAGGGACATTTATTCTAACTTTGTGATTTTGCAGATGAAGAAACAGAGAGAGAAAGGTAATTAAGTTGCCCAAGGTTGAATCCCCAGATGAATATAGGTTTCCTAACTTCTAGTCTCTGGACTTTGTAGGCTGACTTCTCTAAAGACAATTACCACCAGAATATTAAGGAACAAATGTTGTATTTAATAGTGAATATACCATTTTCCCCCAGATCCAGATTAAAAGAGGAAGAATATATGTCAAAATAAAATGGGCATTATTTGGTTGCATATGATTTAGTTCTTATGTACATATAGATAGATACAAATATTTTATTTTTTATATAATTTATATTTATATATTTTCATATAATTAAATAAATTTATATATATACATACACACATGTGCACACACACAATTTCTAAATGCTAAAATTATAAATGATGGAATGAAATGGAATATGTTTGAATTGTCGTTGGATGTTATTATGATAAGCTTCACACAATTATAAAATGTTCTCTAAAAATTGGCAACTTATTTTTTACATGTTATTTCCCTAATGAGTTTGTGAGGGATGAAAAAGAGTTAGTGAAAATTATCTTTGTTATACAGTTGAAAAGGCAGAGAGGCAAGTCAGAAAAAGGATGGATTTAAATTATCTTTAAATCTATCTCCTATGTGGCTCTGTTTAAACATCCTCAGGCCAGCTGAAATGAATCATTAAATAAATTCCTATATTAATACAAGGAAGGCAAAGTGATTTTAAACTTCAGTGTTACCTTAATTTGTGCATCAATATCCTTGACTCAAAGGAAATTTAAAAAGAACAGTAGAATCTGTAATTGAAATTCATTTCGGTAAGTAAAAACAAAACTGAGATGATCTTACTAATAGTTCAGCTGTCCCATTATGGATGAGCAGTTGTTAAGCAGTGACCTTCTAGGTTATGATTCTATCTGGTCACCATAATGATTACCTATTTAGGGTCTAAGCATATGCTTGGGAAAAAGTATAGGCCCAGGAAAAGAGCCTAGAGTTGAAATATACTCAACAAACTTGTGAAAATTTGTAACCAGATGTATTATTAGTTAGATTAACTGAAGTAGAGAGTTTTGGGAAAGCTATCCAATATGAACTGGATCGGACAAAAACTAGCAGGTGATTAAATATCATAATGGCAACACATAAAATCCTGAAGATTGAGCCAGTGGAAAAGAAGGAACAAAATAACATTGCAAAAGAATGGTAAATAAAAGGTGAGGAACACTATGAATGATTAAAAATCTAGTAAGCAGAGGCATAGATAATAATAAAGGTGAAAGTCTTTGTGGTTAAGCGGCTAGAAATTTTTGTGGTACAGTCCTTGCAGAATATAAGGGAATTAGATTTTGTTCTCAATGCCATAGTCTAAATGATTTAAAAAAAAAAAAGATACAGGGACAGCTCAGAGGTGTTTATAGTTGATGTTCACAAGGGCTCACTCAGTTGATTCATAAAACTCAGTAATCCTCACATAATTGTAGCTATGATTCCCTTATCCCTGTTCACACACACACACACACACACACACACACACACCCTTTCTGCCACTAATTTCATTGCAGGCATCCATAAGAGTAAATTAAATAACCAGAGCTTTTTGACGTCTTGAGACAACTAAACTGTTCCCTACGACATGTGAAATGACACTGTGAAGCATTATAAACCTTAAATATTGAACTCAATTTGACCCTAAAATTGAGGAAATTACATTTAATCAATTATATCTCTGTAATCTTGATAGGTATGTAGATAGAAAGAAAGAAAATATTTCCACTGAATGAATGCTTTTTGCCTAGCTAATACTTAGACCCCTTTCTGAATAAAGTCCTGTATCTTGAGCAAGGCAAGATTTTCACCCCACCCTTCCTTTCAACCTAAGCAAAATATAGGCTCATCAAAATATTTTTCTGAGGAAAAACAATTCTCCAAATACAGTATAATTGTAACATTCATTGTGCTTAGGGATTACATTTGTTAAATTCAGTAGAAGAGGGGCGCTTGGCACTTGTACATTATTGGAAATTCCCCAAACACAGACAACAAAAGCTCAGTCAGTTTAATCAAATTATCAGCTTTTCCTCAGTCTGTGTTTAGTCTGTGTTTGTCTAATGTCCGGGTGCATATTTTCTACTTAAGAAAATCAATAAATCTGCTGCTTTAAAAAAAGGCACATTTCAAATGCAGTATACAGCGTATTGCACTATCTGATCCAGCAATCTGTCTGCCTCTGCCCCACAGAAGGAATGAACAAGAAATATGCCTGACAGGCTTATGAGATGGTTTCGAAACTCATGTGGGAAGGGGAAAACGATGCCATTGAGAAGTGCACACCATTCACTTCTGATGTAGAAGGATGGCGTGAAATGTGTAACCGAAACTTCTTTCTGCTCTTCGGAGTGGTTTTAAGTATAATGGGCAGCCCTGATAGTATCTTAGCAGTGAAGTAGCTAAAGGTGTTTTCTTAGGTAAAATATTTATTCTTGTAATATTCTTTTGTCAACGTAACTGTTACTTCTCTGTATATCTTGAGGTCTGACAGCATGTCTTCCTTTATTATCAGCTTTTGTTCTATAAATATTTAAATTCTCGGTCTACTGTAGGATACTCAGTTTTTCCAACTATGAAAAATGGTAATGTTGCTCCAGGAACATTCTTCATGTCTGTGTGGCTCTTAGGTTCTCCATTGTTGTCTCTTTATTTGCTGTAATACTTGGCACATAAGCACAAACAAGCTGTTGACAAAAAAAAAAAAAATTTAAAAAAAAAAATTAAAAAAAATTCTCTTCAGTATTAATACTTCTGATAAATAGCTATTTTATAAATATTCTAGAAAGGTCATCCTGCTAATAAAATTAAAGTTCAGGCTTTTCTTAGATCCAGACAGAAAAATTCAGAATTTTGATGGTAAGAATCTGGCTCTTGCATTTCCATGGATTAATTCTGACTGTATTAAAATTAGTGAGTGTTCTCACCTGTATGGGTGGATCTATAGTAAATAAAATCTGAAATGATATAAAAAAGACAGACATTTTAGAAATAAGGTAAATTTTTTCCTATTGGTTGAGACATTTAAACTTAACAGAAAATAGATCCTGCTTTTCTTAATAACAATCAATAAATTATAGACTGCTACACATGTTATATTAGAGCTTTTTGACCTAAAGATTTGCTCACCATTAATCCTTCGAAATGAGCTTGTCTTGATGTAAGTCTTTAATCTCATAACTGGTACTGATCCCTCTCAATAAGTTGGTTTGAGCAATGATAGTACACTGAGTTTGGTTGCTAGAGAAATGTTATTTACTCTTTCTCCTTCTGTGTTTTTTTGGCAATGAGGAGATGGCGGAAATTATGAAATTCAGATTCCAGTGAATTTGTCAAATATTAATAATTGCCCAAGTAATTCATGACATTTTCATTGATGTGTGTGTTTATGCTCATAGGGGACAATGAGTGAGCAAGTACTAGAGAAAGAAAAGAAAGACCATTTAAAACAGTAACCTGAATTCATTCTCAGTAAAGAGAAATTTCGATGAGCTGACTCCCCTTTCCCCTACAACACTTGATAGCAAATGTTTGCTTTGTTTATTATAAAAATGCAAAAGTCATCATTGTCAAATAACTTTCTTACTTATTTCTAATGATTCTGGGGGGATATTTTTATTTTTGGTGTAAAGCTCCCTGGATTTGGTTTACTGTTTTCCCCACGGTTGTTTATGTGAAGAATTTCTAGGCAGGGTAAAAAAGGTGTTGCTTGTGCAGAGAATCCGTTTAGTGGAGCAGGCTAATAGGCTGACCAGTCATTAACTAAAACACAGCTGGGAAGAGGCTATAATCCCCCAATTTCCTTCACAAATGCAGTAAATAAATATTCAAATGAAGCAGTGCACACATTTGCATATGTGTTAAACAAAAGCCCAGCTGAAAATCTGGTTTAAAAGCTCTCCCAATGTTCTTCCCTTTTCTACCTACAATTCCTCTACCTGAAGAGTTTGCATTTCACAAATGTCCCCGCACTTCCCCCATTTACTTCAAGAATTATCTTGGAAACCTTCTGTCTTGCTGACCCCCATTAATTCCTTCATTGAATCCCATTTTTAAAAGGAATGAAAGCCTCATATCAAATTAAGTCCATTTCCTCCCCTTTGGATGATTTAAATTTGAGTATCCTTCATGTGTAAGATACCCGTGTTCCTCTCTGTGTTCTGCTGGTTTGTGAATAAAATTGTATTTTTTTGGACCCCGGAGCAGTAAATACTTGGGAAATAAAACTTGGAGACTTGATCACTGATACAACTAATTTGTTAAGCTCATGGCTGTAGGAAACCGATTCAGATCAGCTTCCTAAATTCTTCAGTCTGTCCTCTGAGATTTCAAGCAAGTGATGTAACATAGGAGGCTGTTCGGTTAATTATTCCTCAGAATAAGCCTCAATATCATTAGAAATTCCCTATTCTGCCTCTTCTTTCCCTCTCTTGCTCTTATTCCATGATTGTAATTTCTAGAGTTAGATTCTAGGGCACACCTGACCTTAGGCTCTTCTGGGTTGCTTATCCTGAAGCAGTGTGAGTCCCTCCCAAGGTGAAGAAATATAATTAGAAGAAAAAGAGATCATTCAGTGAGGAGCCTAAGGTAGGACACAAGGGGTTACTTTCTAGGGGAAAAAATAGATTGCAAAAAAAATTTTTTTTAAAGTGATTCTGAAAAGAAAAAGAGAAAAAAGAAAGCTCTGCAGTTAAAGAAAAAAGCGTATGAAAAATTAGCAAGGTACAATTGACTTGCACTTGTTTTCAACCCGGCTCGTGATCCCGGCAGATTTGTCCCACCACAGTGGAGAGAGAAAAATAAAAGTAGCCAAAGACCCATGGAGTTCCTAGGCTACAGTGAATTTGTGCTTTTTTTTTTTTTCCTAGTTGTAAGAAGTGCACTATAATTATTATCATATATATAAAGCCATATACAATGAGCTAAATATACATAATCTGCATTTTTTCACGTATATTTGACTACTATATATAAATATGTTTGCATACATTTAGAAGACACTATTGACTCACAGCAAAGTGAAGTGCATAGATTTGAAATATGTGAATCTTAGAAGGAAACGGGCTAATAATAGAAACACTACATCAGAATTTGGGCCTTCGGCTTATATTTTTAAATAAATAATAGAGGAATTATTTTTGTCAACCTGTACTTAAATGCATGCAAGGATCCTTATTAGTGCCTTGTTAGTTGTTTGCTCCACAACATCCTGACGTGGTGTAATTCTGCTATACTTAGGAGCAAGTGTAGCTTACACAGTAAAGCTTTTGAGAACTGAGATAATAAAAGATTTCTTTTCCTTCTCATTCAATCACGTTTACAAAGGATACTTGTAGGAGAAAGTCACTATCATATAAACGATAATGCTTTGTATTTTTAACAAAATCATGTCGGTATGTTTTGTATTACCCATTTTTTATAAGTAAATTTTTTCCCTTAAATAAAAGCATTAAATCTGGGAGGCTTGTTCAAATACGTGCTCTAACCGATATTATCCGAGGACAAAAGGCACTTTTAAGAATCAAGTTGTGTGAATTGTGCTGGATATCTATGAGCATTATTTTGAAGAGGCTTCAAAGCTTTCAAAATGCATATAAAACATGGCAAAATAACAATAGAGATCTCTCTGGTTTTTTTTTATCTAAGTTTTATCTTTTGCTTATTTCCTTAACTGGTTGTTAAGTGTGTGTGTGTGTGTGTGTGTTTTCCTGTTCAAGCCACATTGAACAAGACACTGAGTTACCTTACTTGATAACACAAAGGTGTGGCAAGAGAAAGGTGCCCTAAGGACACCTGTTGAATTTAAATAGAGTTCTTGTTTATTTGCTTGCTTTTCCATTTGAACTTTTCAAGAAAACTGGCCTCTCCTCATTTTGTTTTATTATCCTCAAAGCTGAAACCTTCCCTAAAGGGTTGTAGTAAAGTCTGAGATCACATACATTTATCCAAAGCCACTTCCTCGTAGCCCCACCAAGAACTCCTGTCCCATTTGTAAAGGAGATAAACTACAGTTTTCAGATAACTTGCAAATGAATTCTCTCTTTTGATTTGCACATGTGACTTTTTTTTTGCTGTTGCATTTATTGCTTTAAGCACAGAAAGTTATTTTATAATGACCTTTCCCCCTATTTTTTCTTTCCTTAACTATAAAAGCTCCAAGTTACATGAGATTGTGGTGTTGTGCATTGGGTTAGAGCTTCCTAATCAGCTCTGTGTCAAAGATTCTGGAATTCATGCAAGTAACCGTGAGTTATGAAGTGACAAGAACTAGAGAGGGAAGAGAATTTCCATCATCAAAACAGGGAGATTTTTATCAACGACTCTGTCTGAGCAAATGCAGTGTGTCCTGCAGTCCCATCTGAGGTCATGGCTGCCCCAGAATTTGGGTGGTTGGAGATATTTTGGGATGCTTTCATTAGAAGGTACAGAGTACAGTTAAGAAACAGGCTCGGGGCGCCAGCGTATGATTATGGCAAGACGAGCTGACCACGGGTAAATTGCTGAGCCAACAGGCCGAGAGTCAGGTTGACCTCCCCTGGGGCCAAGTCCACAGAGACACTTCCCAACACACCTTCTGAGGGGTCATCTGAAGCACTCAGTGTTCCAAATACTCATCTGAGCAACAGATGTTTTTATAAGACAGAAGTATTGTACATTTTCAAAGGCTCTGTTTATGAATCCTCTTCCTTTCTATTTTTAAAGGTGCTTGTATCCAAAAAAATACCCCTTATATTTACTTTAGAAAGATCCAGCATCCTTGATGCCCATTTCACTGGTGGTGGTGATTGGTGGGTGGGGGTGTGGGGGGGAGTGGATGTGGCAAAAAAAAAAAAAAAAAAAACTCTAACCACAATGCAAGAGTCACTCACTTAGCAGGCTGCAAGTTGCCGAGAGCTTGTTCAGAGAGCCATTATATAAAGCAGGTATTTTTTAGACTTCTTATGTTTAATGACATTTAATGCTTCTGGATAAAATCTTTCCACTTTCAATTTGTGGTTAACAAAATATTTCTTTCCTTCTGTGTTTCTTGCTTCGTATAGCACCCAAACTTGATGTTTTTTTTTTCCCCCTTGATTTTCAAGCAGCCTGTTTATACAAAGCATGAAAAAGAGTTAAAATGAGAGAGAATTTAGAGAAGGTGTCATTTGATAACCATGACAACTCAGAAGGCAATAAGAAATTTGGAATCTAATATTTGTTTTATGAGCATTAGAAAACCTGGCAATTGAAGCAACAGCCCTCTGTTACCTGGCATCGTCAGAACATGGTTGAAATAGAATAAATCTGAAGAAAATGGGAAAATGTTAATTCGATAAGTGGGAAAGAAAAAAATACACAGTAAAAATCCACTAATGTCAGTTTTTAATCATCTCACCACATCTCACACAGTTTATTTGGGAAAAAACAAAAAAACAAAAAAACAAAAAAACAAAAAACAAAAACAAGAATAGTGTTACCCACTGATGTCTCGGTGCCCCTCCGTTCTCCGTCCCCACTTCCTCTCCCATTCCCAGTACACATGAAACAACCCATCAGGAGGTTTGGATTGGGCAGTCATGTGTACATTTCCTTAAAATAACACAAAAAAAAGAAATAAAATGCTGAGCAGGATAAATTAATTACGATAGACTCAAACAAATTGTGTTAAAGCCTTGACTCTTAGGGTGTTGGGGATTTCAATTTAATTCAGCTTGATTTAAGTAAATCCCTTGAGCTTTTCTGAATCAAAATTTATATTTCAAGTTTGGATGCTATAAGAAGCAAAAGTGCAGTTATATAGCAACTAAAACAGACTAAGCCCAAACCAGCAGTAACTATGATTGTCAGGTTTCTCCTAAAAAGACAACAAATCAACAATAATGAAAATTAAAGTTTCTACAGAAAAAGCAAATCTATAAAAAATCAGGTCCTACTTACCACTTTATACTTTGCCTTCATTTGTGTGCATGTGCATGTGTGTGTGTGTGTGTGTGTGTGTATGCGGGTACTTTTCCTGGCTACACATTTGCCTCTTCTCTAATTTATTTCCTCCCTTATTGTTTCTTTCCCTTTCCTCTTTTAAATATATCTTAAGGTCTTCTTCAGCAATTCTAGGCCATCTGTCCTCAGCGTACTAAATAAGCATTCGTGGACACATGGCTGCCTCCTCCAGACTGACAAAGGCTCTTTAGTATAGCTAAGAGAAATGACCCAACAGCAGTGGTAAAGAGGCCTAAAAATATTTAAAGTAAAAAAAAAAAAAAGCAAGACCCACCAACTTTCTCTTTGCTTGACTCCCCCATTTTTCTTAAGTTTATTTTCTGTTTTACCATTGGAATCTGCCCTAACAGAATACATTTGCATAATTGCCTGCCAAATTGGATATAAGCTTATTTTTAAAGGTAAAGAATCTTTATATCAGAAAAGAGAAATTAATTAAAAAAAAAAAAACTTCTACCTTCCTTTTAAGCCATGGCTGCATATATTGTCAGGTAGTATAATTGGCAAACATTTAAAAGAAGAAAGGTGAGTATGTTTAAGAAGTACTCCTGAAATTTCTACTTGTATGGTAGCTATGAAGGGGTTGGTAGATATATATTTTTTAGTAGTTCAATAAGAATACACCCAGTAAGCAGATATGCTTTCAAATAACTTACATAAATTGTAGGACGTTAAGGACACACAGTTTTTAAGAAGGTATTCAGTGGATTAGATTTTTACATAAAAGACTTAGACTCTTAATTCTTTTTTTAGTTGACCAATCTTGGATTCTTTTCATGCTCTATAGAAAATTAAGTTGTTTTATTTCCAACGAATACTATTTTCTTATATGTTTGTTAGTTTATTAAAGCATTTTATCTAATGAAAAATATTTTAATTGGATGTAAATTATCACTTTATTTTTTCACAACAGATGCTGTGTGAATTACATGAACTTATATGAATTTCTGAGCTACTCATAAGTATTCAGAAAACTGCTAAAACCTGTTAACTGAATAGAAAATAAGATATTTCTATCTTCTTTATGGCCTAAACCTTGCTTATGGAAAAATTGTTAGGCTCTCCCTTTCTCCCCAAAACTTAATAATGTATAAGCAAGTGTTTTTTTTTTTTAAATTCTTGCACCTATAATATATGTGCTTATACCTACACTAAGTATACCTCAAAGTGATGCCTTCTAGAGTTTACAGTACAAAATGGCTGAATACTACCTGTTATATATTTTATGTTAAAAGAAAAAACTTTGCTCAAGTATAGTCTATCATAAATTATTCCTTAGTGTGTTGTTTCTGGCTTGATTCCAGTTATTACTAGTTAATATTATGAAAAAAAAAACCCATTTCTTTAAAAAGTCTATGATAAAAATGTTCAGCAAATTATATTTTTATAATTTCTAGAAAGAATGGAATATTTTTTAAATGATCCTTAAATTAGGATGGCACAAACACAGTGAGTCGTCTAGTTTGATGCCACAAAATGAAATTCAGACATCAGAGAAACTATTATCTCATCTATTTGAAACTCAAACCAAGTTTCCCAGTTTTAGAAACCCCTCTTTGAAAAATGCGTACAGTAGCATAGATACCATTAAAACTAGTTTTATGAGGACTTTAGTTTGTGTGTGGAGGGCATAGAGGCAATGAAGTGGGGCAAGAAGGAACTGAATTTAGGTGATGATGAATTTCTTTAAGCACTAGGTGTTCATCAGTGTGTGTCTTAAAACAGTCAGTGTTTTTTATAGAATGTTTTCCCCTTTCAAAAAAAAAAAATCTAGGGGATGTTTAGTGGGTTCTTTTGTTGTTCGATCTGTTAATTAGAATTTTGCCACAAATCTTAGTGAGGAACAAAATATTGCAGAAAGATCTTATTTTAAAATTTAGAAAATATGAATGCCAAAATCAAAGTCAGAGTTATAAACATAAGTGGAAAGATACCAAAAGATTTTATGTATTTGAAAATAAAAAGCACAGCACCCTCTGTATAACATAAAGCTAGAATTAGTGAAATGTCCAGAATCTGATCTGGGAAGGAAGCCGGATCAAAGCAACAGAACTTTGTATGGATACTAGGTAAAATGCCCATCTACTTACATTTTCATTTCAACTGGCAGTGAGAAAGTAAATTGCAGTTCTAACTCAAGAGTTTTCCAAATCTGGGATAAATGGGTAGAAATCAAGGAACTGCTTCATCTCTAATATACTAAACCAGCCCCTCTCCAAAGAAAGGAAAGGAAATAAAAGGAAAAAGAAAAAAAAAGAAAGCAAAGAAAAGAAAAGAAAGGGAGGAAAGAGATTGGAAAGAGAGACCACAGAGTAGAAACAGGGTCAGGCCAACCCTTCTAAATAGGACGTAAGCTACAGCTCTAAGGCATATCTTGTACTTTTTTCGTCCTGTTAATGAAGTTTTCTTCAATAATTCTTTCCAGTTTGTTCTGTCAAATTCTTTTTGTTGGTGATGATGTGTCAAATTCTTGATGAATATCAATAATGAAAAATTTGAACCATATATCTTCTTTCTTTTTTAAATTGATTTCATAGGAAAATAATTGGCCAAGTACTTATAGACAGTGCATTTGAAAATAAGCCCTAAATTAGAGAAGCAGCAATTGCACTCTCTGGGAAGCAACGTAACATAATGGAATAATACAGACATTAAAATCAAAAGACCTAAATTATAAATTCTTACTCCATTTCTTACGAGGTATGTGGCCCCTGTCAAATTACGTACCTCCCTGAGCCTCAGCCTCCTCCTCTGTAATCAGGAGATAATAATTGCTTCATCATGGACTGATTATGAATACTAAACATGATAATATATGTAAAGTGCCCAAAAGAGGTTTGGGCCCATAGTGGGTACTTAGAAAATGTAAAGTCCCCCACTCCGGCCTACCTCACCCTGTACTGTCTAACGGCATGTGATCAGCTTGATCACCAGAGAAGTGATTGCTCAAGAAATTTTCTGGAACAATGAGACATTCTTTGCGATGTTTATCATATTGAAGTCAACAGCCTTCTTAATAAAGACTGTGATCAATGCAAAGTGGATTTTCATATTTAAAAGATGTATGTGGGTATCTCTGGTAGGGGAGTTTTCTTTTAAAAATCCCCTGATGAAAGCCACAATTAGCATGAGTTATGAGTGCACTAAAAAATTATCAGAATTGTTACTTTGTTACCAAATTCTCCTTAGTGCATGTATATACAATCCCAATCCATAATTCAGAGAATATGAATATGGAATGTGATCCATTCAAATAATACTTAGAGTTGTGTCATTGTCAGTCAAATAAATTTTATAAACCTGCTGACTCTCTATTGGTGCATATAATGTAGATGGAACTAAGAACTAGTAAACCTTGTGCAAAACCACTGTGTTTCAGAAAAACTGCTATTTTGCAAAGGCAAAAAAACTTTCTGAAAAAAATACCATACCATAATGCTTCATTAACTTTTAATTAATTAATTAATTAATTAATGCATCAAAACCTAAGAAAAATATTCTGTGACCTAAGAAAAAGAATTTAGTTCCGATCAGTAATATAAATAATACACTTTAGGGCGCCTGGGTGGCTCAGTGGGTTAAGCCGCTGCCTTCGGCTCAGGTCATGATCTCAGGGTCCTGGGATCGAGTCCCGCATCAGGCTCTCTGCTCAGCAGGGAGCCTGCTTCCTCCTCTCTCTCTCTCTGCCTACTTGTGATTTCTCTCTGTCAAATAAATAAATAAAATCTTTAAAAAAATAATAATAATAATACACTTTATTACTATTTAGATTTTTTGGAAGTCCTCATGGCCTTCTGCCAAGTAAGTCCATAAGTGCGGAGTTTAAATGTAGTAATTCTGGAGACATGTATGAGCAAATATAATGCTGTCACTTGTCATAATTTAAAAATTTATAAATGTTTGTTTTTAACTGATTACATTGTCTTTTTTCTTTTTCCTTTCCATGAGCACGTATGTACACACATAGTCCTTGATTTTATGCATTTAATTGTGCTCACAGAAATACCACTCAAGCTGTTGTTCTGGAATAATCTCACAAGTAAACAGAGAAATACAGTGGGACTGCTTAAGAGTTCTATGTGTTCTATTTTACCCATATTACAAAGGGCCCAAGTATTTTTTGGAGTCTAGAAATCCCTAATGGAACTGATAATCCTAGCAAAGATTCCATAATACCAACATCTAACTTTGCTTTCCATGAACAGCAGAAAAAGTTTAAATTACTGTGAAAACAGAAGCACAAATACTTTGCCAGAATCTGTTATATAAAATGGTAATAATCACTTTCTCTTATTGTCAGCCAGGAGGACACCATATAAGTAAAGGAGAGAGAAAGAGGCTCTAGGGGGAAAAAGATAGGGTGTGAAGTTTACTATATGAAAGGAAAAGGCTAATAAAAAGGAAAACGAATGGGGTCTGGCTGAAAATTCATACTATTTCATTAAAATTTTGGTTTGATTTATAAGACAACACATTAAAGAAATTATTTCTGGTTGTTTCAGGCAGTGAAACAGTTCATCTGGATCGGTCCTAGTGTGCATTTGAGTTTCTGTCTAAAGAGCATACTTTGACTATAAATTCATGATCCTGCACTTTATTTCTAGCCAGAGCAGAAAGAGTCTTATTCTAATGAAAACAGTTGGAGCATTATCTTCATTATAGCTTCTGATTCTTTGAAAGGATAAAGAATGATGTTCTTTTTAAATTTTTTCACATGTATATTTGTGTGTTTATTTAAACTTACATTCACACAGTATTGTGTGTCCAATGTATTTCAACAAAGAATGGTATTCTTTAAATTTCTGCAACTTATACTGTGAGCGTAACCAGAATGGACTTGTACTGAGGTAGCAACTCTAAAACTGCTGTAGATTAGCACAGCATACATGAGCTTCTTGCTCATCCCAGGACACCTGGGAACTCTGTTCTATACCTTCTCACCCCGGGCAGATGATATTTCTATCATCTGGAAAGTTACTGATTGTCCTGACAGGAGAAGGGAATGGCAAATTGAACTTTTCTTTTAAGATTCCAACTTGAGGTGACACCTGTCACTTCTCACATTTCATTAACCACAGCGAGTCATGAGGATATAAATGGGTTTCATGTCATGAGGACAGGGAAATGCAGTTTGACCATGTGACCAGAAGAAGAGATGCCAGTGGCCAATCACAGGTAGACTCGCCAGTGGGAAGGCCGAGTGGTCAATATTCATCTGTTTTCATTGTTTGCAATTCTTCTCATCACACCGATTATGTGGAAACCCACGTTGTTTAACATGGTCAAAATTAATGAATAGCTTATGTCTTACAGTTTTGTTTCAGACAAAAAAAAATAGTCTCCTACTTGCCAGGATCCTTTTTCCTGACATGTTTTTTCCCCACACAAGAACAGCCACTAGAAAATTGTTGGCCTTTCAAAACTTAATTATTACAATAAAGATCCTAGAGTCTCAGTATAGAAAAGTCACAGTATACTCCATCTATCTGTGCTGTGGATATCACCCTTGCAGTTTCTTTTACAGGCTTTCTTTCTGCCTTTCTACATTGAAAGTCAAGACTCCTGTTTTATCCAAAAATGTCTCAGGATTGACATTGCCACCATGGTTGCAGTTGTTACTGCTGCACTGTTGCCAAGGCAGCCATAATACAGACCTGGGGTCAAAGTAGTTGCTGGGTGTGGAAGAGGGTGGTCACTTCCACTTTCATGAATACAGCTGCTCTGGATGTGACAAATACCGTTATCATCAAGGGTCTTATTACCTCCAGCCACAAGGTGCTATCTGAACAAATGCTTGGTTTTAACTGTCAGACCCTTGAATATGTCACATTTTTCTCTGGATCATTGGGTGGTTGCAGCAGCTGTTTGTAAACATTGTAAAGCCTACATTAGGTACAGAGTGGGCAAGAATATTTTGACCCAAACGTCTGTCCTCTCAACTACTGTAAGGAATGCAGCATGTCTGCGGACACTTAAAGCAATAGATTGAAATAGCAACTGGGATTAACTTCCAGCTGAATAAGTCAATAGGCATTTTCAGTTTCAGACTCCATCTGGGTCTGTTTTCTTTCATCGGCTGGCCCGAGAGCGTGCCCGGGTATTAGGACCATACTGTGAAAAAGAGTCGGGGTGGGCATGGCAAGTAGGTATGTCCATCAAGATTGTGTCTGGGCAGTACTTCCACGAAAAGTCTACTGTATGCCCTTTGATAGTGCGAGTTACCAGTGCTTGTCGAAAAGCATTCATTCCTTTTCTTTAGAAACAGGGACACGAGCAACTTTAGAATTTGTTATGCTCTGATCTCTTTCATTCTGTAAATACCCCATGCTATTTTATGTAGTGGTAATGAGTTAGATATTTCTAGTGCTTGCCTGGTAAGCAGTCATGAGGGCTGCTGTAATAAATAAATAGTAAGAGCACATTGCTCTGATAATAGTAACTTTCATTGAAGGATGTGAATGTGCCTTGCAAAAGAGTGATACTGAATCCTTAGAAAGGCGTTAATAGCAGAAATATAATACACCAGTTTTTAAATGAAACAGTAGAGTGCAGAGAGAATCTCTGACATTGTGTCTCTAGTGTCAGTTGTAATTTTGGACACCTAGGCTCTCCACCCCAGCAGCTGAGAAGCTAAGAAATATTCTAGTAGAAAGTGCACTTACAGCACCTTGAATATTATGAGAGATAGCGTCCTCAGGATTTCTAGATTTTATACATACCATGTATCTCCCAACAAATGATGGTAGACAGTCACCTTTGGAAGTAACCAAATGATGTATATCCAGTTGAAATTTTACTTGGGCTTAAAAATAAGACCCTTGAAATAATAGTCTTATTCTTTTGTCTACTCTTCACAGGATAATTAGATTTATTGCAGCCATGACCCTCAAACGTTAAAAAAGTTTTCCACTGAGCTTGCTTAAATGTAGTAAACTGTTGTGTGTGTGTACACAGAAACGACTCTAACAACCGAGATATAACTCATGTAGTTATCTCTAAAATAAGTACTTTCTGAAAGAAAATTAATCTTGTTTTAAAATGTCTGGGTGGTAGTTAGGTTAGAATTAAATGCATGACTACCGAGATAAGTAACTTAGTATGCGTATGCCAGGGTGACAGGACAAAGTCAGACAGAGATTTAAATTTACTATGGATAATTGAGAATTGGCTAAGTGTGGGATATAAGATTTCATTTAAAAGATGTAGGGGAGTCCTTTTAATGTTTTCTTTTCATGTGATGGTTGAACAAATTGAGGTTTGTTCTAGCCTCAAAACACACACACACACACACACACACACACAGAATCTCAAAACGAAACAGGCAAAGTTGTGTTCTGCTCTTTTATAGGGTGAGGATGTTTGTGAAGTTTCTCACTTTGTTCACATGTTGCCTTGAAATAAAGAAGGCACTTTCATTTGAGCATGTGTCCTGAATTTCTTTATAAAATTAAAATTGAAAATGGAGGCTAGGAATAGTGCCTGAGATCTCTTACATCTGTTTTGTCATGAAAATTATTCTTTGTCAAAGCTGGCCCTGTGTAAGTGGTGGGAAGGAGTCAATTTTTGTTCTATTGCCTTCTGCATCTCTTTTTATTATTCTAGTGTATATTCTAGTACATTTCTCTAGATTGTGTTCCCATTCCAAAGCCCTAAGGAGCCCACAGTTTAGTGCCCCTAAGAATGTAAGATTTTTCTAAAGTGCCCTCTCTATATATTTTGTTAATTCTCATCGATTGTTACAGTTTCCCGGACCACGGTTCTGAGTGCCATGGACTGTAATGAAATGATACCAATATACTGCACATCTTCTGTAACAAGCAAACATCCATTCTATGAAGGGATTCGCTCAGAGAATTTTCCACAGAAATAATGTTATAAATGGTTGCTGTCCTTCTAAATTCAGAGAAAACAAATAAAACAAAATCTTGAACTTATATTTAACATTGAATATCCCTGTTCCCCTCCTGCCTGCCCCTTCTCCTGACCGGAAATGTCACTCTCCAAGAATAGGTGATCTCAGCTGTGTTGGTAGAAAACAGTCTGAGAGTACTAATTCCCACTCTTTCAGGAAAGTGCGAATGACTGTTAATCCCTTAAACTCCCAAAGGTTGAGTGGTTAGAATAGTTGTTACCAAAATAAATCATGTATTTGTAGGACCGTAATACAACAGAAAAAACTACAGCTAAAAATGTTCAGATAATATGTAAGGATTTATTTTGCAGCCAACGCATGGGCAAATCATACCAGTCTAGGCTTTGTCTCTAGATCTTTCTGTCTACAATGCTCTTGATTCAGGCACCTTTTTCATTTTCAACTTCTTGCACCATAGAATTTATAAAAAGTCCTGTTCGTCTACATTGTGGTTCCCATTTCAGCAGCTGCAAGGGACTAGTGTGTGGGAAAAGTGTGGCAGGAAAGAAGGTATTATGTACATTGATTTGAGGTAAATCAGGAACCCTGGGTATTTGCATTCAACTCGGGACTTTCTGAGGATAGTGACTTAACTGGAACTGTGAGATGTGTTCAGGCTCTGTGGAAGGCAGTTGAGAAAATATTGAAGTCCCTCAAATCACACTGTGTGACGTTTTGTATTCTTTATTTGTAATTCAGGTGTTCATTTTTGCTAATTTCTAAGTGAAATGCTAGTTCATAAATCAAGAACCTGGCTTTCCAGCCATGGTGCTAGCATTCATTAGCTCTGTGTTCTTAGGAAAATCACTTCATCTCTTTGGGTCTCAGTTCTCTCATGAGTCAAAGGAGATGGTGATTGTAGCTGTGCCTCAAAAGATGGTGGAGACCCAATGAACTATTAGATACAAGGATGGTTAGACAAAGTCAGGAACATTATGCACATGTAACCTATTTTAATTAAATACTATAAGATGGAACCAAATGTAACCTTAAAGTATTTTCTCTTAAAATATTTTTAAAAGTTAAAAATATTTTAAAATATTTTCTCTTCCTCTATATTAGAATTGATTTATTGTGGAAATGAAGTTCAATATATTTAGAGAAATTAAAATGTCACTACTTTCTTGAAACTGAAATTAATTGCCCTTTCAGATTTTATAAAGCAATTGTTGGGATACCTACATACAAATGCTTATTTTCTGCCTTTTAGGGTGCCAGGAAACTCAGTATACTTCTAAGGATCCTTTAACACTTGAAACAACATAGATTTATCTCCCTTTTATGGTCTGTGCCTTTTTCTTTTATTCGTGGGGTACCAAGTTTTATTCTAGGTACGGATTCGAAGATATTTGAACATATGTGATTAACTAAAATTAAACTTAACTAAAATTAAACTAAAACTGAACTAAAATTAAAAATAGGGTTTTAATTTTATATCATACAAAGCATTTATTAGAGTGCATGGTTTTATTTTGGAATCCAAGAAACAGCCTTTGGTAACTTCAAGATGTAATTGAGAAAATATTTCAGAGGACTGGGTCCTGTGTTTAACAGATTGAAATGGAGACAAGAAAGAGTAAAGCTTTCTCTATTATTGTCACCGAGGTCCATTTATACCCACAGTGCATGAAGCATTAGAAAATACAAGCCAAAAAGAAGTACCTTCAGCCAGACATTTCTACTTTACCCAAAAAGATGGTCTAGAGCAAAACAAAACACTGTATGACTCGTTTTCATGGATTGCCATTGCCTAGATTTAGGATTATGGCATTTGTCATATTATATGTCTAACTGATAGCTCTATTTGATGAAAATCTGAATTAATCTCAGCTATCAATACTAATATTCTAAAGTATTTCACAGTGAAACTCATTCTTTTTAAACTATGGAGCATCATACTAGATCTCATATAAAACATAAAACCAATTAGGAACAGATTTTAAATATACATGATACATGTTTATTTTATATTATGTGTATTAATATATAAATATATGCACATATTATTAATCTCGAATCCTTCTCAATATTATTATATTACAAAATCGGGTTTTCTCCCTGGATTTATGTTAATGTTGTACTTTAAAATTATTTTTAATCCTCTTTATCTATGAAGGGCTCTGGTAACTATAAAATGTCCAGACACTTAACATACACTGATTTATTGAACATTAAGGTGACTTGAGTGCCCAAACCAGGTACTTGGGAATTTAGCAGATTTAGGCTACCTTTGAATCAGTGCATTACTCACAGCTTCAGCAGAAAGCAGATTGGACCAGGGGGGCTCCATTATGTCCCTTGATAAGTAACTTGGCCCAGGGAATTGGAGAAGAATATCCACTCACCTCTAAAATGAAAATAATGAAGGTGACAGGGTGAGTTTGGATCTCCTTGACTCCTGACTCCCCCTTACTCTTCTAAACACCAGGTCTATCTCTCAAACTGCTGTTATTCATGAGTTTCTCTGCCATATCCTCCCCAGTCACCATTCTTTCTCCCCTGAATCACTGAAACAGTTTCCTAAATAGTTTCTTATAGTTGACCTCCCCTGAAATTAGTTTTCCACTTTGCAGTAATATAATCATCCAAAAATTCAAATAATATCAAATCTACTCTCTACTGAAAAGTCTTATACCACTTCCCACAGTCCTGAGGACAAATGGGTAAGTTTGCTTTGTTTGTTCATATTCATCTTTTATTCAGTGGGTTTTCCTCAACTTTCTCAAGATTTTTGGATGTGTACTCACACTTATAAATGATGGACTATCTTGAATAGTAAAGGTAGCTGGCACATACTCTGTTTTCTCTTGTTTGGGACTGCTTCCCCGGGAGCCCTCTTACCTTAGTGAGAATCAGGCTGACTGAAGGTTCTGTGTAAGTAGGGAAAGTCAGGGGAATGTTTTGACAGGCAGTTTCTTTCAAGTGCCCCTGGGAAAAAAGCAACTTACAGGAACCTCCTCCAGGCCTAGTATATTCCCTTCCCAAAAGGGAGTGCTTTCTGACTGTCACTTTAAACCTACTGTTTTCTGTGTCTGCGTGGCAGTGTAGAGGTATCTGGAAGTCTGCTCGACTTCCCTCTCAGACAGCAGCATCTTCACAAGAGAATTTTCTTAGTAACATGACCCAAATGCCCACCTGATTTTGAGAACAACTCTTGGCCTTTCGCTGCTAAGCAGAAGCCTTTGCTGCCAAACCATAGCTCTGTTTACACCTGTAGAGGTAGAGAGTTCAACTACCCCAGCTCTTAGGAAAACAGATCGCTAGATAAGACCTAGGATTGGCCCTGGGCCTATCACTGCCCTCTGTGTTTATTGATAACAGCTTGGGGAATCTCTCGTGACTTCTGTTAAATTTTATCTTTCATTTCTCCAATAAAAATTCCCAGAATTTTTATAAAATTTTGGTTCGCTGATGATACACATTTCTTGTTTCCCAGAGTATCATGGTGTCATTCATTTAAATTTATCATTTCTCTTCAAAGAGAATTTGAGAGAAAGAAAACACAACAGATTTGAGTTTAGGCGACCATTAGGAGAGAGAAGATTAAGTTTACTTTTAACTTAAAAAAAAGTTTGAATAAATTAATAATTAGATCTAGGAAAACTCACTGTTTAAACACTGTTAAGAATTTCACAACCTATGTATCCATCTGTGGATCAATGGATAAATATATCCATCTGTGGATAAAAAGGTTGTGTATACATATACAGTGAAATATTATTCAACCATTTGCAGAAACATAGATGGACCTTAAGGAAATTATGCATGAATTTTGGATGAAGGTGGTTAAAAGGTACAAACTTTTAGTTTTAAAGATAAAAGAGACTAGGGAGGTAATGTAGAATGTGATGACTGTAGTTAACACTGCTATATGGTATATTTGAAAATTAAGAGAGTAAATCCTAAGAGTTATCATCAGAAGGAAAAAAATATTTTTTCTTTTTTTTTTAAATCTGTATGAGATGATGAATGTTAACTAAACTTACTGTGGTAATCATTTCATAATATATGTAAGTCAAATCATTATGCTGTCTACACTAAATTTATACAGTGCTATATATCAGTTATACATCAGGAAAACTGGAAAAAAAGAATTTCAAAAATATTTCTATTAATTTACATTTTTATTCATTCCTATTTGAGAAGATCCTCCAGAAATCAATTTATAAATCAACTATCAGACCATATAAAAATTAATAAAATTATCTTTATAAAGATTGTATTTTCCAGTTTAGATATTGTTTTAAGGAATTTTAACTTGTTAATTATAAAATATCAATAATCAATGATAGGGAGATGAGTGTAACTGATGATTAGTGAATATACCATTTTGTTGCTAAAATCTAATAAATGATATTTAGGCCATTTTCAGTTATTTAAACAAAACCTTATTTATTATGCCAGTCCTCAGCCAATCTTCTTGATGATTCTTTCCATCACAGTATAATTTTCAATTATCACATTTTCTTAAAGTCAATTGAAATTATAGTAATTAATGGAGATTAACTAAATTATATACCTTTTTGAACTCTCCTAACAACTAGAAGATTACTGACAAATGATTCAGTGAAGATTTGAAAACTATCATAATATACCCAAAGGAACTGGTTATTTTAAGAGATGTATAATGGTAAAAAAGGAGAAACAGAAAGAATCACATACATGGGGTCTTTCTTCCTAAAATGGCTACAGATACTACTGATGGACACCAAACATTAATCCTCACTGAAATCTAGCATTAGAAATAAGTCTATAGGGGGCGCCTGGGTGGCTCAGTTGGTTAAGTGACTGCCTTCTGCTCAAGTCATGATCCTGGAGTCATGATCCTTGATCCCAGGATCAAGTCCCCACATCGGGCTCCCAGCTCAGCAGGGAGTCTGCTTCTCCAACTGACACCTCTCCTCTCATGCTTTCTCTCTCTCTCATTCTCTATCTCTTTCTCTCTCTCTCTCTCTCTCTCAAATAAATACATAAAATCTTTAAAAAAAAAAAAAAGTGAAATAAGTCTGTGGGTTGTACATACATTTCACACAAAATTCCATTAAATCTGTCTGAGGAGATAACCCATGGGATCAGCAAAAAATGGTTCTGTGGTAGGAAATGACTTTTAACTAAAGGTTAAATAAAATTTTACTGATGTTATTTTAAACTGATCGCTCAAGAGAGTAATTTCTTTGGAATTGTCCTTAGTTCAATTTGTTCTCTACTTCTGTTTTTGTTTCTGTTGTTGTTGTTGTTAATCTTCAGTACCCCCTTTATTTCCCTGATGGTCATACTTTCCTCTCCACCTGCTTCTGTCAGTCTCCCAAACCAGATCCTCTGTCCAGGATCTATCAGTGGTTGTCTTATCTTTCACAGAGGTCTGTGTGATTGGGAAACTTCCTTATTCTTTTACCCCTCTCTCGCATGATTATCTTTTGTTCTATCACCAATCAGAATGAAAGGCAAGTATAAATTTGGTTAATTGTTTCTATCATGGGTCTTAGCACTGTTGATTAAAATTCTAAATGGTGGGTGACAAAACTGTGGTGGTAATTTCAACTACTCAAGACTAAAATATCCTAAAGGTAATTATTATTTATTTCTATTACTGATCTGTCCAAAATATCTTGCAAATGATACGTATCATAATAATCTGTATCTTTTATCTTGAGGAGAAATATTTTTTGTCTCAAAACAGTATAAAAGTAGTGCGTAGGGGAGCCTGGATGGTTGAGTTAAGTTTCTGTCTCAATTTCGGCTCAGTTTATGATCTCAGGGTGATGAGATGGAGCCCCATGCTGGGTGTGGAGCCTGCTCAGATCCTCTCTCCCTCCCTCCACTTGCACACATGCTGTCTCTCTCTCTAAAAAAGAAAGGAAGGTGGGAAGGAAGGTAAGAAGAAAGGGAGGGAGGGAAGAGTGGCATATCAATACAACTCTTTCAAAGTTTTCTAGCCACTCTATCTATTAAAAATACCCATTTTAATTAAGCATACACCTGTTAATGCCTTTGCATTAGTGTTATCATTAAAGTACACGTTGAAACTTCAACCATGAATATACTGATACTCAAATTTTTCTTTATTAGTACTAATAACAGTTCTCACAATTGTTACATTCCTACAAGCCAAACTTGTTCCCTAAATTATGATGATAGTGTATTCTAGAAAACAGTTTCAACAGCTAACGTAAGTACTCTAGGTAAAATGAGTGTCTCTAACACACATTCAAGTGTGTTTACATACAGAAGTTTAAAATTTGGTAGTAGGTAAATTATAATAAGGTGAGGTGAAACAGATTGAAAGGAAGGTTCTAATTTTAGTTTTTTCAAATGGAATTTAATTCAAGAGCTAAGGCACATTTTATTAAAAAAAAAATACGCCCTTCTTCATACTTTTTCGTGGAAAGTTGCCTATTAATGCTAAATGCATTTCTCTGTCATTTGATCTGAGAGTTCACCACAACCCTACTTCTTTAGGATGCCTAAGAACCAGAAAAATGAAAGATTACTCAAAGATATCAGGTAACTGAAAAATAGAAATTTTGTTTAACATTAAAATAAAGACCTTGTCAGGGAACACTTTCAAAGATTTTGAGAGTCATAGCCATAAGTTCAACAGCCAGTATTTGTATATTTCTATTAAGTAAAACATTACATAATGTTCTGGAGAAAGACATGGAGAAGCCAGGAAGAATCCTTCATTTGAAGAGATTAGAATTTAAAATGGAAAATAGAATGTCATAATATTGTTAATCAAAGAAGGGGTAGAGGTAAATTCTGTGGGGTTGAGAATTTTTGATATAATACCAGTTTGTTTTAAACTGTTCTACAAGACAGCTTCCATTTCTTTAACTCTTATAACTATATAATGAGAATTGTAGGTTGTTCTCAAATCTTACATGTAATCAGAACAGCTTTTTGCTTCCCACCTCAAGGTCAGCCTCAATATGGAATCACATAAGAAAGAAATCAGATCTGAGGAAATGACTTCTAAAATAAATTATTGTCTATCCTCTTAAAGAAGGCAATGAAGGCACAACACATTTGCACACACACACTGTAAATCTTCTTTAAACTAACTCCTTGTCCAGTGCTTTCTCTAGGGTCTCAGACATCAAACAATTGTTTCTATTTTTCTTCTTTTTAAAAAATACTGGGTACTTTTTCTAATAAACCTTTTCATTTTGGAATAATTTTAGATTTCAGCAATATTGAAATGGGAATATAGAGTTTCCCTCTATCCCATGAAGTTTTCCCTAATGTTAACGTCTTACATTGCCATGTCATATCCGTAAAAACTAAGAAGTCAACACTGGTATGTTGCTTTTATCTAAACTCAAGACTAATTTACATGTTGCAGTTTTTATTTTTATATTAATGTTCTTTTTCCCTATTCCATGATGAATTTCAGAATACCACCTTGCATTCAATCATCCTGCCTCTTTTAGTTTTCTCTGATCTGTGGCATTTTTTCCACCTTTCTTTTTCATGTTTTCAACAGTTTAGAGGATTACTGGTCAGGTATTTTGTAGAATGTCCTTTGATGTGGTCTTCTCTGATATTTTTCTCATGTTTAGTCTGGGGTTATGGGTTTTAGAAAATAACACATGGGTGAATTCCCTTCCTTATGATATATTATGATGTACTTCTTATCATATGATATATCGGGATGATGTTGACATGATCATTTGAGTAAGGCCATGTTTGCTAGGATTTCTCCTCTGCAAACTATTATGCTTTCTGTTTCCGTACTCCATTCTTTGGATGAGTTACTAAATCCATCACATCACCCACATGCTTGTGTGGGTATGGTATGATGGTGGTGAAGGAGGTTGGGGAAATATGCTCTTAGGAGTGTCTACATGAGTATTTGAGATTCTTTTGCAAATAATGATTGCCTCTTTCCCATTTGTTTTATTTCGTTATTTGTTTATGCCAGTGTGTATTCATATAGATCTGTTTTATATCTTGGGTTCCAATCTTACATCATTGTACTGGGTTGAATAATACCTCTGAATGTTCCTATCAACCCAATTCTATGAAAGTAACTTTATTCAGCAACAGGGTCTTTGCATATTTAATCACGTTAATGTGAGGTCATGCTGAATTAGGGTGGATCATCAATCCAGTATCAATCATGTACTTTGTGATGAAGGAATTTGGCAAGTTCACAGGAGTGAAACACCATGCATGGCAGAGGCAGAGATTAGAATGATGTGGCCTTACAAACCACAATACCAAGTATTGCTTCCACCACTAGAAGCAAGAAAGAGATGAGGAGAAATCCTCCCCAAAAGCCTTCTGAGAGAGCACTGCTCTGCTAACGTCTGGTTTTCAGATTTCTAGACTCTAACTGGCAGAAAATAAATTTCTGTTGTTTTAAGCCACTCAGTTTGTGGTAATTTGTTATGACAACCTACAAAGCCAATAAAATTATGCTGTTTGTTTTGTTGCCCAAATTGTTCCAAGTTTGACCATTGAGAGAGCATTCAGTTTGGCACTTACATCCTTTTGACATGTCTCATCCCATGCTGGATTTTGATACTCATTTTCCTCTCCTCTTTTGTCAAGCTTCTCTGACTTCTTGTATATCATTTTTTCTCTCTTCCAGATACTACCGTCTCCTCTGTAGGTAGCAGAAGACTGAACTTTCCCCCTAGTCTTCCTATTATCCTCTCTACCTGCCACCCAGGTAGAGAGGATAGTACTGACAAGTTAAGTCAACTTCCTTTCCAGAAAATCATGAAAGGGGGGCAGTAAGAAGATGCCATAAGTGATGTGTCTTCTAGCAGCTTTTTTCTGTATCTGTCACATAATCGGTAGGCCCCATATTTAATGGGTTATCTTTCTGATGACTAAATAGTTAATATTTACTGATTTAGTTTTTTAATGCTTAGTCACAAATCCAGACTTCTCACTCTTTCCAAAATGCCATAAATAAATATTAAAAACAAGTACAAGATTTGGAGGCTTACAAATATTAAAATTATTATACATCTTTAAAAAACTATCATGTATTATAAAATCAGACAACAAATACATGTAGCAAAATTTTCTGTGGGACACAGCATAGAGTTAGCAAGGAGAAATCAAGCAAAGTAAAATGTTCTCCTTCTCCTTGACCATGATCTCATTCAAGAATTCCAACCAATGATTTTTTTATGAAATTTTATTAGTGCAATTATCCTGTAGCAAAATGGATAGACAAAATATTTACATCTTTTTGTATTGCTGTCCAATTAACAACACAACAGATAGATTTCATTCAGTCTGTAGGAAATTAGCAAATTAAGCACCAGGGGAATAATCCACAAACTAGATAATTACGTAAATTGATTAAAAAATCCACCATCCTGAGATTCTTCTTGATAAATGGAAAAGTAAACAATTCAAATCCCACCATCCTGATATAGGAAGGAAATGTAATGATAGCAGTTTTTCTCATATTTCATGTACATGTCATCCCAATTGTATGACAGCACAGCAAAGATAAAGGACTAAAAAACGGGGAAAATGTCATGGGAACAAAATTGCAAATTAGAGTAAAGAAAAGGTTTAATTTTTCATGAATCAGTGCAAGCCCCGTATTTAGCCATTATCCCTATTTTTTTTTTTCCTCCAGTGAGCTCACTGGAGAGCTTTATTCTAACCCACACTGAGGCTTGTCTAATTCATGACTATACTATCAGAAGCTCAGAGGATCCAATTTCTATTTTATTTCTTATATAAGAATGGCTAAATTTGAAAGCAAAAATCAAATATTCAGTAAAAACTCATGAAAACTCATTAAATTTTTCAGAATTTTTAGAGTTTCTTGCTATTCTCGGATTAGTTATCTACCCCGAATCTCAAAGAAATATACGTATTTTGAGGCTTTACTTGTGAAAAGCATTGTCTCAAATCTGTGTTCCTAATGTTATGATAAATTAATATTTGTAAAGCATGTTTTTATGGATCATTGCACACAAATATGTGTTAAGTATGACATTCACTTAACCTGGAAGTATAGGGAATCTTCCTAGAATATTATGTAAATCTAGTATATTGGTAGCATGTGTTATGTCTACCCAGTGTACATGGCATTGCACTCTGGCAGCCGTGCACACAGAGAAAAAGGATTGAAAAATCATATTTGAAGGCACTTTAATAAATCAAGAAATGAAGAAGCATGCAACAGAGCAGTTGCCAGAATGCACTACAAGAAAATGTCTTATGTATAATTATATAAATGTCCAGAAAGTTTAGATTGTGATCCAGTAATCGAAGAAGGATGTGCACAGAAATAATAATGAAAATAACTCCATAGTGCTTAAAAGTTGTCACTCATTCTATTATAGCTGATTACCTGATGTCATGTAATCTGAGCCCATAAATAATCTGAGTCCATAGTCAAAGTATTCTAAGACAAGGCTGAGCATACATAGTATTTTCCTGAAATGCTGAATTCTATATGAGGAGGGATGAATCATAAGGTATAATATATTTGAGATCTATGATATATGTTATTATTGTTGTTCTCAATTATCCACTCTTTTACCTCAACGTGTATAATTCCCCCCACTCCCAATTTACCATGCCTTTCTGTAGGTAGACACTTTCCTACCTCATTGTCAGGATTAGCCATGTGACTTGTTTTTTTGCCAATGAGAGTGACATACACCCTCTCAACTGAAGTCTTAAATGTGCTTGCAAGTCTTAAATGTGCTTGCATGGTTTGGTTGGGTTCTTGCTTCTGTCCTCTTCCAAAACAACAGCATATCCCAGATAGAGGCTCCCTTCAGCCTAGGTTCATAGAATGAGAAGACACATGGAGAAAAGCTGAGGTAACTTGCAAACCATCAGGCAAAAAATTAACGTCTGTTGTTGTAAGTTACTAAGATTCCAGAGTTACTTGTTAAAGCACCATAAGTTACTAATATAACACAAGAGATAATTTTACAGTCAGTAGTTGTATTCTAATCATCCAGGACCCTCCATCAACTTACTGTCCCTCTGAATAAATATAAATTAATGAAGGTGGCTGCTCAGAAGTTTAAGATGGTCATACCTCCTGACTCTCACCCATGGATTTACCTGTTAGACTCCACTATCTGGGGATACTTTGGCTTTTAAACCACTTAAGATTTTATACCTCCATTGAAGCGTTCTCTCTAAGATATTTTGAGATGTGAAGTTTCTAGGCTGAAATGCTTTGTTTTGGGATTTTTTTTGTTTTTTGTCTTTATTTATAGACTATTCTGAAGGAGTAACACCACACTGACATTGAAATGTGTCAAACCTCTGTTCCTGCCAGATGTAAAGCTAGAATTCTACCTGGACCTGTGTTTCCTGTGTTTTTCTCTTATTAAGAGTACAGGAGGGTCACTTAGACTGTAGAGGAGAACATCTACGAAATCCAAGTTTGAGGTGGATTCCAAAGACAGTATACATCAAACTAAAGAGATCTGTGTGCAAAAGGAAGCTCAGTAAAGGTTTTATGGGAGGGAATAACAAAATTATTTCTAGTTTTTAGATGAATAATTCTAGTCACAAAATGGTGCCAAAAGTGGTATAGCACGAAAATTGTGGCAGGAAAATAGGAAGCTTTTCCAAAATGTGTAGTACAGGCAAGCCGAATTTTCTGAAGGCATGAAGTACAACAATAGTAGTGACGATAGACAAACACACATTTGGGATATTTTAATGTGATCTCGCCAACCAGAATAAATTCAATGTGACGGCAGTAGCATTGTTGCTTTAATTAAATATATTGCACATTTGACAATGTAATAAATGAAAAGTGATACAAAAGATGCTCTATATGTGAGATGATGTTATTCATTAACCACATAATAGTGTGTGTGAAGTGAGCAGAGAGAGGAAAGACTAAATAACTCCAACCTTTTAGGAAGAGAAAATACAAAAAAGGAAAATAAAGGGTGGTTAAAAGTGACTAAGGTTGCTAAATAACACACATTATATGATTGGACACAGTTCTCTATGAGATACTATTGTGGTAAAAATTGAAAATGACAGATTATGTCTCTTTTAGTCATAAAGGAATTAATTTGGCTTATTTATTCCTAGCACTATGAAAAATAACCTCATTCCTATAAATTTCAGTGTGGCAGTTTGACTAAATGAAATTGTTATTACCCACATTTTATTTCTGAATAGTTAAACATTAACAAGTTAGTCAAGTAACTGAGGCAACAGAGTTTAGTAGCATTTAGAAAAGAATGTTTTTATTTTTCTTTTGAGGACCACAGGTCTAGAGAAACTGGGGTTGAGGTCTCAGGCCAGGGTCAAATCCTTTGGGTTCAACATTTGTGATATGAATACTAGTAAAGAGTAAGACCTCCCTAAGGTTGAGAAAATAGTGAGTCAGAATGGAGAGATTCCAAACTAATAATCACAGTCAGCAAAATCTAACATCCTGACTCTCTGCTTAAGGGAGATGATGACTCATTAATTATACGGAGCAACTCTGAATAGTTTTCACACATTTCTGTATTCTAACCCATTTTACCCCTCCCTACGTGAGGACTGGACGTGAAATGTGGGGTTAAAAGTTCCTTAAGGAAGGGAGGGAGGGAGCGAGCAGAGAAACCTTCCACTTAGGCATTACGTTGTAAATATACTAGTTCCAGTGTTAAATAGTCTTATCCTGAGGGTGGCCTTTGGATCACTTTGTTTTTTTTTTTTTTTTTTTTTAAGATTTTTATCTATTTATTTGACAGACAGAGATCACAAGTAGGCAGACAGGCAGGCAGAGAGAGAGGAGGAAGCAGGCTCCCCGCCGAGCAGAGAGCCCGATATGGGACTCCATCCCAGAACCCTGAGATCACGACCCGAGCCGAAGGCAGAGGCTTAACCGACTGAGCCACCCAGGCGCCCCTTGATCACTTTGTTAATTGAAATTTTCTTTCCATTTTTCAAAAACCAAAATGAAAATCTCAAGTTTAAATAGGTAGGAAGTAAGAGAACTGTCTTTTACGCCAAATGTGGAAGATACACAGAATTGTATTCTAGGCACTGTTTCCAATTAACATTTTTGATAATTCTGAGGCAGGCCCTGAAAAAAAAAAAAAAGAGGTAACATTTATCACAGAAAGAGCTATCTTGACTTTTATGAAACCCCTAGTGTACTTGGGGGGCTTCTCGTGGCAGCAGCCTACATTGGTGGAGGACAAAGTCATTTTCTGGTACAAGTGACTGCAAGGGGAAATACAGGGTGGGAATACAGAAGTAAGCTGGGGAATATAAATGCAGTATTCCAGTACTAGATAATCTGCATTCTTATGTAAAGGTAAAATAATTACAGTATGGAGAAAGAAATACCTTTTTGTAAATAAAGAGAGCATTCTTCTTACGAGATACAAATATAACAAAATCTCCCTTTTCTTATTTCTCTCTAACATATCCATGAAATCGTCTAAAAAAGAAAAATAATCCTTAACTATTATTTGAAAGAATAACAGAAATCAAATTTCCAAAACTTAAAAGAATTTCTAGATTCTCTCACCTAATAGGCTATAGAACCCAAGAACTGTGCCTTCTGTCATTCAGATCTCTAGGCAGTCTTTCTGGAATTTTTCTTCTAGCAACAGCACCAGTAGGACTTCAGCCAGTATGAAATAAGGCCATAAACTGAGTACTTGGCACCATACTGCAAAACTAGTTGTTCTTAGTTAGACATGGTCTCTAAGTTTTAGCCAAGAAATCATCAGGGAAGATGAGGAGCGATAATAATAAACTGACTTAATCAAGTTTTAAAGAACCAAGTAAAAAGAAAAAAAAAATGGTGAGGGAAAAAACATCTGAAAAAAAAACGCCTGGTGAGGGAAAAATCCCAGCGTCCTGGGATCGAGTCCCACATCGGGCTCCTTGCTCCACGGGGAGCCTGCTTCTCCCTCTGACTCTGCCTTCCACTCTGTCTGCCTGTGCTCGCTTTCGCTCACGCTCTTTCTCTGACAAATAAAATAAATAAAATCTTTAAAAAAAAAAAAAAAGTAAATTTTGAAAATAGCTGCTTTTCTTTTGTAAGGAGTTAAAGACAGCAGAGTATCTGGGAAACAAAACCTGAACTGGTCAAGTCTTATTGAAGAACAATTGAAGTCATTGTTGAAAATAATTAAGTAGTGAAAATTAAATGGTCTGGCCATCAGTTCATATAACAGGAAACAGAATAAGAAATATATGAAATGTGGAAGGTATCATAAAGAATGTGATAAAATAACAGAAGACGGTGGAAGAATGTTACCATTTTTTAAATGTCCAATGAAATTATATCTTGGGTGATGATTACCAGTGCCAATTAATATCACAAGTTGAGATACCTGGAAATCTTATACATTATGAAGGAAGTATACAACACCAGTTACGGAGACCTTTTGCCAAAAACTCAATCTTGAATCTCATTGAGCCTAATGATCTAATCCCAATGCAGTAAGAAATATCTGATTATGGGAAATTCTGTGAAAGAAGTAGTACAATGTCCTCAACAGATCCATTGGAGAGAAAAGAGAAAATAATAAATTAGAAAAGACTTAACCAACTCTAAATCTAAACTGAATCTAAAGTTGTTATCAAGTCAATGCAAGCATATAAGGGAAGGCTAATCTCAGAATGCTTAAAGCAAGACAGTAACACATAAATGCTACACAAAACTCAATTTTCATTAATTTATGACTGGAGTTAAGGAGTGAGGGAGTTTGGGGAGGTGCGGAGCTTCTTTCTCCTCTGCAGGTTGGGGTTCTAGCCACCTAACACTCCTGGTCTTTCCATTTCCCAGATTATACAAAAGCTGGAGCAGTTGAGGCAAAGATTTAATTGTGGGAGAGAGGAGGAGGGTCACAGAGGGCAAGCTCCTTGAGTCTTTATAGCAATGGGTTAACAACAGTATCACTGCTTTTGAATCCACAAACAAATGTGTTTCATGGACTAGGGAAATTCTAATTTAAATTGTGAGCTCCATTCCTAGACGGACAGTTATAGACCAGCTAACTCAAATCCACTTTACATTCAGTATTAGGAAGGAAAAGTGAAGAGAGTAATCTAAAATTAATGTAGCCTTTTGCATAAGGCTCAAAAATTACCTTCCATTTTGTTCCGAACTGGTTAATTACATATGAGAAGGAAAACTGCCTTCACAAGTGTATTAACTATGCCTAGGCAATTCCATAAGAGACAGTGGAAATAGTCTCGGTGCCAGAGATCTGAAAGTGCCAGCTTAGAAAGAGACTGTGGTCTTTGTGGCTGGAAGGTCACTAGGTTCAGTTCTGCAGTACAGAAAAGAGGGACCAGAAGGAGACAGGAATTCAGATGCTCTCCATATACTGTGTAGAAAAGAAAGAACTTTGTGAAAGACCTCACAATGGGGATGCTACCAAGTTGTATTCTGCCATACAAACATATGGAAGAATGTAATGATGGCTCAAATGGAACTCTGAGAGGAGGAATTATGAATAAGTGGATTAAAAACCCTACCATATGCTGAATGCATAATGCCAAACTTAACCTTTTGTTGGGAGAGTTTTCCCAACTGTGTTTCTTCACTTTAATTTCTTTGAACTTGATCTCATAAGGGCAGTGTAATTTAGTGCATGCTTTTTTGTCTAACTCCAGAACCTCTGGGTGAGTGAGTTTGCTTCATTCAGAGGTTCAGCATTAGGAAGCATACTAGAATACAGGTATAACCCAATTCTTCGTTGAATAGTTGCTATTGAGATGCTATTTTGGTTGTCATCTCTGTCTTTCTCCTTGTATTATTTCTCAATTTGTTGATGAATATGACAGGGAATATGCAGTTGCTAATCATTCATGTCCTCAAATACTAACCTACGTGAAGGCAAAAGAAAGATTTTCCCATTTAAAGTATGCTTTCAGGTAACTGACCACACCAAATTAACTGTTCCTACAGGACCATTAAGAGCATTGTCCAGATATCTTTCAACAAATGTGCCTTTAAAAGAGAATACTGGGGGCGCCTGGGTGGCTCCGTGGTTAAGCCGCTGCCTTCGGCTCAGGTCATGATCTCAGGGTCCTGGGATGGAGTCCCGCATCGGGCTCTCTGCTCAGCAGGGAGCCTGCTTCCTCCTCTCTCTCTCTCTCTGCCTGCCTCTCTGCCTACTTGTGATTTCTCTCTGTCAAATAAATAAATAAAATCTTTTAAAAATAAATAAATAAAAGAGAATACTGAGGTAGAAAATAACCAGTAATTACTAGTGAGACCAATCAAAAAATCGAAGGTAAATAATAAAAAGAATTAAAGGATGCTTAGTTTATAAACAAATACTTATTGACAACATGCCATGCTAAGCTGAGGAAATAGTGTTAAACAGACATAGGGATACCTGCTCCCACAGAGTTTAAATTTTTGCTAAAGAAAAATACTAAAACAAAATAAAAGTTAAATAAAAATGCCAAGAGAGAATACCATAGTCTTCTGCATATCTGAATTGGGAAACAGAAACACTGTCAAACTACTTGGAACAAAAAGGGTAATGTGTTGAAGGAATAGGGGGAGGAACTGCTCTTTGTCTACTGAAGTTACATGCCATATAAGCTCTGTAATTTTTCTAGAGAGGAGTTTTTTTTCTCTTTTCTCTTTCTGGACTGCCCCTAATTCAGTATGCGTATGGTAGACAATGAATGCCCCAGCCTTGGTTCTGAGCTCCAACATCCAACACAGATTAAGTGTTCTCTTTGAATCACAATTCCCAGTTGACACATAGGAAAATCTGTTTTACCTGAAATTAGGGGTCCAGTCCACCACACGACAAGCCAGCAGTGACTGGGGGTTGGGTGGGGGGACAGTAGAATCCTGTGAAACTGTCATGGAGGTTAGTCCCCTTGGCAGACTTTGCTACTTGCCTATGCAGGATCTATTTTCTTCATCTTTATTTTTATAATAAAATCCTGATTTTGTATGGGACAACAACATGTCCAGATAAAATATAAGATTCCTTAGGCTCTCTTATGGTTAAACATAGCCATTTTAAAGGGAAAGACTTAGAAGGTACATACCTTTTGTCTTTGGCTTTAATAGTCTTCTTCCCCAAAATTCAAATAAATGGCTGGTAGTGTCTAGCCATTTCACAAGCTTGGAATGATAAGCCCAATGGCAACAGATCATTCCAACTCAGCTGAGTAGAAAGCCTAAGGGAGACCACATCATTAATGTCATGGAAAAGCCAGCATAAGATCCCTGGACTTCTCCCCTTCTGAATATAGTGATGTGACAAAAATAAACTTTTGGTTTATTTAAGCCATTGTGAACTCTTTTCAGCCACAGGTAGCCAAGTGACTTAAGTTCTGCCCCTTCGTGATCAGTTTATGATGTCTAGCTATAACAGAGAAGTGGATCTTGACTGGCTCAGCAGTCCAAAGAAGACTTACTTTTAACAAATGGTAGGGATAGCAACAGTAATAAGAATATGGAAAGAAAAGTATCAGTGTCGAGTATACAGATAAAAATTAAAGTATCAGTGTCGAGTATACAGTGAAAAATTAAAAGAGCAGGGAAAGAGGTTGTACAAATGCACAACATGTTTTATGCTCCATAAAAGTTTAGACCAGTATATGTAGTGTGCATAAGGATATTTGCATAATGCCTCATGATAATCAACGTATTATAAACATCAAAGGCTGTGGTAGAAAAGGAAGTATCAGTTAAATCTAACTAATAAAATTATGCAGAAGATGACAAAAAGCAAACCTTATACAAAGATGAATGGAAATAAAGTACAAACAAAATTAAAAAATTAGATTAAATAGAAAAAAAATGCTAACTATGTGTAAGAAATGGACCCAGAGCAAAAAAGAATCCACATAGCTAGAATAATGGCAAATATTTATACAAAATAAGTTTTGTATAAGTCTGTTATATGAATGTTAATATTATCAAACAACTTAGAAATTCATGCAAAAACACTAAAGAAGTTTATTATTTTGGTTTGAAAAAATTATAAAGGCCAAACATAAATAAATACCCATGCACCAAACAATATAGCACCCAAAAGAATTAAGCAAAAATATTTAGAAATACAGTATTTGTAAAAAAAAAACAAAACCAAAACAAAACAAAAACACCAACCATAAACACCAAGTTTTATTCTCCTGTCCCATGCAAAATCAGGATTCTGTGGCACATTAACCATGCAAAATTAACCTCTAGAGAAACCTCTAGAGAAAATTAAAAAGCTAGGATGAAGAAAGATTATGTTGTGGTATAGATCTCCTTTGGAATCCTGGACCCAGGTCAAATGCTTTGGAGTTCTGAAGACTCAAAAATTTCTGTTTTTGAAATTAAGGAGGAATAAGGAATAGGAGAAAGGGAAATGAGAGGAAGAGGAGCAGGTGGTAGGGAAGGGGCGGTGGGAGGGAGAGAGGGAGAAGAGGGAGGAAGAGAAGAACCTAATCCAGGTCCTGTGTTATGACCCTTATGTATGTTATTTCATCATATCCTCCCATGTACATATCCCTATTAATAACAGAAGAATGAACACACTTTCAGCGATAACTAATTTGTCAAGGATCATACAGAGTGTTTGGTTTTGAATGTCATCATGGTTTTTTATAATATGTGAAATTTATTTTGGGGAGGCTACACTAGTTTGAAAAAGTCAAGACAAGTAAGTTCATACTTTGAGGAAAACAAAGTATTAAGGTGTGAGGGTGATAACTTCTTGACTGGAGAGACAAAGTGGTATATTATCATTGGCTTAAAACCTGATAGAAACTAATGATTAGTTTGCACTTTAATGACCATGCACTTAAATGTGAGCATTTTGAGAAAAACTGTTTCTAGGGTTGTTTGCTTTTGTTTTCCATCATCATAAGCATGAAATACAGAGAGGAAAATAGCTTTAAGTAAATAAAAAGTTATTCAGTTTATACAAAAATTGTACAATCCAGGCTAAAATATATCTGACATCGGAATCTTTTCACTTTCATAAAAGTAACTATTTGAAATCTTTTGAAGCATTATTCTCTTCAAACATTTTGAAACAAAAAATTTGCCTTTTGATAGGAACTATGTGTTTCATTATAAAGATGGAACATGATGTTCTGGCTTACATATTCTCTGCAGAAGGAGGTCCTTTTTTGTACTGAATTTTTAGCATATAGTAAAGATCCAGATTGTAAAAAATTAATTTCAG
Organism: Mustela putorius furo; assembly: GCF_011764305.1. Taxonomy (NCBI): domain Eukaryota; kingdom Metazoa; phylum Chordata; class Mammalia; order Carnivora; family Mustelidae; genus Mustela; species Mustela putorius. Next base: position 14,092,238 of record NW_025422471.1, read on the forward strand.
GCATGACAGACTGGAAGTATATATTGAACAGATCTGGGAACAGAAATGATGCAAATGCCTTTCTTCCAGCTTCTGAAAATTATGTAATGGACCAGAATTTCAGGATAGACTTCTGTTTGAGTGAAGCATGGACTCTTAATCAAAGGAGAGTACCAAAAATGACTTTGGAAAGCAAAAGTATAAGGCAATTTCCCACAAATGGTAGTTCCATTGCCATTGTCTCTGGAAATATCACTGTAGCTAAGCAATAGGATATTCACATATATTTTAATTATTAGTGATGGTAGCAGAACTATGATAGAAAAAATTTTCCTGAATGAGGAAGAGTAGTAAAGGAAATTGACTCATGAAGGAAGAAGACCAGTGATGCATTAAAAGCTAGAAATAAAAATCAATGAAATTGTTTTAACTCTTCACTATGCTGCTATTATGTTTTAAAATATTACACACTTGTTGGGTCACAGTCAGGATGGTAACATTTATATTGCCTATACAGTGATTTATATGTTATTTAGTGTTTCTACCTCAAAACAAATGAGAATGCAGATAAATAGGCTGATAAAAAATACTTGAAAGATTTGTGCCTTCCTATCATTAAGCCATTTAAAGTACGACAGTTGCACAGAGTGCAATGAATAGTAGTAGATGCTTGTTAGTATAAAAGTTTTACCATAACATTGCAGTTGAATGACAGGCCTATACTCAGAAAAACTAATGAAAAATTAGTAATTCTAATACATGAAGTGATGAGCTTATTTATATCAGTATACATATTACTGAATTAGGAAGATAGTACATAACCACTATCAAAAGAGCAGATAAATGGGCTTTTAGAAAGGTACTGTTAAACCAATCAGCTTCCAAGTTGTCTACAGATTTTGTTCAATTCAGTGCAACTCAACAAATGTTTATCAAGATCCTGTTCTATGCCAGTTTTTCTCACAAAGTGTTTTTAGGAAGGGAAGGAATACCTCCCCCCAACCAAAAAAAAGAAGAGAGGCATGACAAATCCATCATTCAAGAAGTATAAACAAAATGCTGTGGGAATTTACAGGGATTTAAAATGTGTGAAGCATCAGGAAAGACTTCATAGCAGGGCTGGCGTTTGAGATGGTACATTAAAAAGGTCAACAATTCGACATGGGGAGTTAGGGCGGGGGGCAGGAGCATTACTCAAGGATGAAAGCCAGTATAAGTCTACTCCCATAAAAATGCTTATAATAAAACTCAATAAAGTCATTAGCTCACTTTGACTCAATAAGTAGAAGGCAAATGATCTGTAAGAGAAAGGAAGCGATATTAAGTTAGACACTCAAGAGACTGACCCTAAGTAGCCAGAACTCATGAAAGAGCAGCTTGTACAAAATTGATTTTCATTTCCATCTCTATCTCTAATCCATTTCCATCATCTATTTTTTCTATCAATTCCTATTTTCAACTATTATATGTGTATAAAATAACTCCTACCTAATTTTGTCTGTGATAGAATAGAGCTACAGATGTGTATGTGTGTGTGTTTTACAGAAGTCTGCGGTTCTCAAAATACCACCCCCAGATGTCATGCCAGAGCATTTATAATGCTTCAAAGCTCACTCTGTGAAGTGCTTTCACAGAAATTTTTCAGAGTGACCCTGCCTAAACTCATGTCTTTAAGATAATATGTAGGTGAAATTCTATACCACAGAGACTCCCAATTTAAATATAAATTCACATTTCTCTTACCTGAAAGCAATCAACCCCAAGGATAAGAATTGTGTTATGGAAAAACCAATTTAAAAGAAGTATAATGAATCTCCTTTCCATGTTTACTAAAATAAGCAGAAATGTGAAATATTAGTTGAAAAAATAGGGAGGGGTGAGGGCGGGGGAGTCTGTGTAACTGGTTTATTTTAGGATCCACTTAAAACCAAAATATTGGGCGCCTGAGTGGCTCAGTGGTTAAGCCGCTGCCTTTGGCTCAGGTCACGATCTCAGGGTCCTGGGATCGAGTCCCGCATCGGGCTCTCTGCTCAGCAGGGAGCCTGCTTCCTCCTCTCTCTCTCTCTCTCTGCCTGCCTCTCTGCCTACTTGTGATTTCTCTCTGTCAAATAAATAAATAAAATCTAAAACAAAACAAAAAACCAAAATATTTTTATATTTTTAATCACAGAAACATATTTTTTAATTTAAAATTACGGATGATATCTTAAATTCCTATTTCTTCCTCATCTTCCCTAAACTTTCCTGAATAAATAATATATCTTCCTCACTAAGTAGGTTTTAGTTTCTCTAGTATATTTTATGTAGATCTAAGCTGACATCTTTATTTCATTTTAAACAGTAGTTTCCTTAAAAAAAAAAAAAAAAAAACTCTTTTCAGTCCTAGAATTTTATTTCACATGGAATAGTAAATTGTCATATACTACTTGTTGGGGTAGAAGTTCATACCTGTTCTTGAATAACTTTCTCCTTCTCTACTTATTTTTAAATGGAACTCCTTCCATTCCCATTTCTTCATGTTTGCTTCTACACTGCCTCCCCCAAGAAGCCTCCCAAAAGAAAACAAAATAATAACAACTATAGCTCTTTTTTGCTTTCATATGATAGACACTGAACTAAATTCTTTGCATCTCTTATTTTTTTTAATACTTTAAGAAAATCCTCCTCTGTGGGTAGTATTGTCATTCCCATTCATAGATGAAAAAATCGAGGCTCAACACTGTTCACGGAACATTCAAGATGTCAGATTCTGAAGAGTATGCTCTTTGTATGTTTTCTTTTCCTCATCCTTTTACTTGTGTGTGCATGCAAATATGTGTGTGCACAAACATACACGTATATCGTTGCATAAATGTGTGTTTAAATGTGCAGATATGTATGTATGTCTCTATATAAATACATATATGTATGTGAATCTTTGCATTTCTTTTGTTGATACAGTATCTGGCACATAGTAGTTCCTCAATAAATTATTGGTTGAAGAAGAAAACATCACTAAATTTGTGTGAACTGTACTGACACAGTTACAAACATCTTAGAGCCTTATAGTATTTTCATTCACCACTGTCCTCATGGTTGCTATTCACTAGGAATAATATTTTCTATTCATTATCCCCCTCTATATTTTTAAATTTGTTTTAAGTGAATTTACCTATTACTAAGAATAATATGTTCTGAGATTGTCATATTTGATGTTGAGTAGCAAAAATGATTACAGATTAACAATTTTATCACAAATCACCTTTTATATTAGGAAAAGTAAGAAAGAAATATCTTTAGGGATCTTCTTTTTCAGTTGATACTAATTAGATTTCTTTAAACCAAGTTTAAAGCTCACACTGTTCTGGCTTGATAGTGCCAAGTGATAATCCAATGTGACATACATTTCCTATAGCAATAACATTTTGGCAGATAAACTCCCCAATGAGAAACAACCATTTCTATGCTTAGATGAATTTTGTGATAAAACGCAAATGCAAAAAAAAAAAAAAGTAACAGAATTAAAAAAGAAATACTCCACAGTATAATGAAACTCCTTTCCATGTTTACTAAAAGCACCTAAATTCACAGAGGGTAAAAATATTGAGTATATAATAGCCGACACGTCATAGGTATCTCATTGTCCATGGAAAGTTGATAAAATAACAGATTATTATTTACACTGAAATTCATTCCTAGAAATCTTGTAACCTTTCCCTTCATTATGCAATACTGTCTTGGACCTGGGAATCTAGAAATGTGGAAATTATAACACTTTGACATACCATGTAAATGAGGTATCGCTGTAACATGCTATTTAAATAAAGTTTGGAACAAACATTCAGTAGGGAAGTTTGGAAAACTTATAACGAGATTACCTCCTAACTTTTTTTATAAGAGTATTCTTGTATCCCCCCCCCCAGCCATCTTTTAATTCCAACAAGAACGTACAGCATGCCAATTTAGTTCTCTAGCAGCAAAGCCACACGTTGTCGTATTGTGGCAATTAGTCAGGAGCTGAGCTTGTCGTTTGAGCCTCTGCTTTTCTTCATGTAGATAATATTCGACTTGGAGGATCTTTGTCTTTCTGATGGAAATACCTGAATTGGATATTATCAGTCTTCATCAACAAGATTATTTCCCATCATCAGTTCTGAAATCGAGGCTAGTATAGGATGGGTAGTGAAAGTTTCCGTGTTGGTCTACACGTTTTATTTATTTTCCACTTGTTGTTTTCAAGATTAATTGCAAGACCTTGACAACTGGATTGTCTGGAAAGCTTTGGGATAAATCCAATTTAAAGGTTTCTTTTAAAAATGTGAGCTTATTTTTAAAAGATCATGGCTGTCATGGCACAAACTGGCCACAGTTAGGGATGTGGCCCGGGAAAAAAAAGAGAACAAAATGAAACTATCTAATCTTTAGAAATGAAGTCAATATCTTTAGAACTGTATTGTTCGTAAAGTAATGTATTTTCTAAGGAGTTAGAGACAAAAACTCTTTAAAAATAAGTAAGATGTAGGTTGGAAGTGTAATTAAAAATTTCAACTCCCTTATTTTATAATCTCTGCCAGACAGGCCAGATCTCACCCAAGATATGTATTTAATAAAATACATGTTTGTCTTTGTACAGTTCCACAGCTGTCAGAAGGTGCTATAGAGACCTTCTCCGACATCTGAGTGCCCAGTTGGAGGCACCCTAAACTCTGTTTTTTTCTCCACTTTCTAAACTTTTTGAATTCTAATCACATCTCCCCATCCCTTCTCTTCAGGTTTTCCCTTTTGCTTCTTTTTCCAAATTTCTTTCTATAAATGAGTGTTGAATGTGAAATCTCTTTCTGTAAAAAATAAATTATGTAAATCTAATGGAATAAATAAAGTTCCACCAGGCTAAAAGACCAGAGAGAGCAAAGAACTATCCACAGAAGTATTTGGCAAGGGAGGCCCAGACAGTCCCTCCCTCAAGAAAAGCCAATGCATCTCCTCAGAAACTATTTCAGTCACCATGTGTTCTCTAAATAGCCTTCTGAAGAATTTCCCAAGGAGATTTCTTCCCAGGGCACTTGGGAAAGGTTCCTTCTATTAGGGTGGGCTTTTGGGAAGGAGTGGATGAAAGAGACCATTAGGTCAGGTTACTAAAGATAGCCTGCCATACACTTTAATCCTGAAAGGGGGGGGGGGGGGAAGTAATGAAACAGTGGAAGGCTTTCTGAATAACAGTAGGCAGTTTTCAAATTCAACTCTGGCTATCCCATTGCCAGTGCATATTTACATCAGATTATATAAAGTTATAAATAGCATACCTTCTAATGTTTTCATTCCTCAAACTGTTTCCCACAATAGTGCCCTATCTCTTATGAAATTCGTAACCTTTCTTATTACATGAATAGAGGAGTAAAAAGCAAACTCTTATCATTTTCGTAGCTCTTAGGTATATGCAGTATAGAAAGCCATTTGTCAGTTTCATTTGCCCAAGTATTTTAAATTGATGAGTCGTTTTTAGAGGAAAGCAATAGAATCTAAGTTTAGTCTCCATTTGTGCTCTTTGCCAGTTTCCAGCAGAGCTGGCTGAGAGAAAGCTGAAGGGCACTGATTTAAAATCGGAGTGAATAGGTTAAGTGGCTTCTCTTCCCTAACACAGAGTTCACCAAAGGCACATTTTAATTTCTTCTGTTTATCATTTACTTATAATTATAGGCTTATTTGTGCCTGGTTGTTTACTTTATTGAAATGTATTTAAATTTCACATTTTAAATGAAATATTTCTGTGTGATATTACCAGCTAACCCCAATTTCTAGCTGTTCATCCTTTAATTTTTATTTTGTTTTTGTTGTATCTGTGGTCAAAGGTATAACATGAGATGCGGCAGCTTTGTATTGTTTTGTGTGCCTATGTTCAAAAATTTAAAATACTTTGATATTAGGTAATTGCTATCTTCAATTGTAGAAATATATGCCTTGTATTCTGTCTGCTGACCTCTGAACGTATATAAACAGAGGTCCTTCACCTTGAACTCACTTTCCAATAAAAGATTTTATTATGTTTATGACTTACTATTTTCATCCAACAAATAGTCATATTTTTATATGTTTTCTGGGGGCCAGAGGAAATCATGTCTTTCTCCACAAATGTCTATAACAACATTTTGGATCATTTTGCTTCTCTTTTCTGGTAGTATACATCTAAGGAAAATTCAAGGGAAGGTGATTCCTAGGATTTTTATCCATTGATTAGATGTTACAGGTTTAGAGGAAGTACTGACAAAATTTTGTCTTATATTTTAAAATAAGGTTTTTTATTCTTAAATCTTTTTTATCATCTCTGGCCTGTATATACTAGGAAGCTGTTTTATTATACCTTATATCTATTTGATTACATTCATTTTTATGTTTTATGAAAATATCACAGACTTAAACATTATTGAAAAATTTCTTTCCTATCTTAAGATTGGGGAAGTCAACCACTGAAAAGCATATGTTTTACTCTTTTCCTTTTAATAGCTCAGAAAAGGTATGTTCTCCAGATACTACTTAAAATTTGATGAATATTAGAACATCTCTGGAATTTGTTTTTCTTTTGATAAGTTTTAATTACCAACACGACTATCATTTCAGTTTCCACTATAAGCTAATATTGTAAAAAGAGAGAATTAATCAAGATACCAAACCTAAAGAGATCTTAAATTTTGCAAATTCTATAGTGAGATAATCAGATAATACAGATTTTAATAGCTGCTATCAGCCTCTATTTATGGCTATTAATTCTAAGATCAGAAATCATGAATCAGAAAGTGTTAATAACTACCACCTTCAGGCTTTGCCATTAAACTAAATATATGAAAGAAGACCATGTAACTCTAATACTAATTCTGTACAATTCTATACTATCAAATAAATGTAATCAGTTAAAAATCAATTTAGAAAAAGTAAGATGACTGGGAGAATGTGTGCAGCAAATGTGAAAAACAAGGAGCTAAGTCCTATGACATGAAGTACTCATTGATTAATATGAAAAATACTAGCATGCTGGAAAAGCAAATAGATAATTCATACTAATTGTGTGAGCACATGTGTTGTATGTGAACACATAAAAGTACAAAAACATAAACAAAAATATGCAGAAATATTCCCCAAGAAGAGAGAAAAGGGAAATGGAGAACAGAAGATGTTTCAAACTTAGCTATCATGATCTGTTTCAAAAATAAATAAATCAGTAAATGAAGCTAATATCATAAAATTGTTAACATTTGTCAGCCTTTGCTGGAGGGTTCAGGAGAGCTTATTTTCTGTACCCTTCTTATGTTCCTTATCTTTAAAGTAATTTGTAATATGAAAACAATCATCACAGAATTCACAAAAGAAATTATTAAAAGGGAAAATAATTAGTAAAATCATTAATGAGTTTTTTCAACATTATAAATAACAAAAAAATGCAACTAAAGGAATGATAAAAATAGGCAAAAGTTATCAGAGACTTTAAAATGTAGGATACTCAATGTTAGCATGGGTAGGATGACAAAGCCACATTCATACAGTGCTGTGGGAGTGTAAATTGGTGTAACCTTTCTGAAAATCCATTTGGCAGTAGGTATAAAGAGCATGAAAATGTTCAGCTCACTTTGATCCAGTAATACCATTTCTGGGAATCTAGCCTAAGGACAAAAGACAAATGTGAAAATATATATAGGTACAAATACGTTGATCATTTCTTCATTTATCTATTTAATGAATATTTACAGAGCTCCTACTACGTATCTCATAGTGTATTAGCTACTGAGTCTGTAATAGGCATCAAGACAGACAAGGTCTCCATTGAATTTCCACTGAAGAATTTTTCTAATAACAAGAAATTGAATACAACTTAACTGTCCAACAATAGTGGAGATATTTTATAAAGATAGATACAGATGTAGATGTGGATATTGATATATCTATATTTATAATCTACATATATGTATCTGTCTACACACACATGCATCAGTGGGACAATTATGATTTTTGGTAGCAAATAATCGCATATATTGAGCAGTTACCATGTGCTAGGACCTATTTTAATCATGATTACATGTATCATCTCGTCAATCCACATAACACCCCCATGATGTCATGTATGTATTTCCTATTCTTGCTATAACAAACAAAAACCATAGTTTGTAGTGGTTTAAAACAACACAAGTTTCTTTTCTTACAGTTCTGGAGGTGAGAAGTCCAAAATACGTCTCACTGGGCTAGACTCAAGGTATTGGCAGGGCCGTGTCTTTCTGGAGGCTTTAGAGATAATTTGTTTTCTTCCCTTTTCTGGATTCCTTCTAGCCTTAGTTTATAGCACTCTCTACATACTCAAAGCTGGAAAGGTCAGGCTGTGCCCTTTTCATATGGCCACAGCTCCTGTCTTTCTCCTGCCCCTTCTACTTTTAAAAACGTTTGTGGTTACATTGGGTCTAGCTGGGTAATTCAGGATAAACTACCCTCATCTCACAGTCCACTAGCTGACTAGCAAACTTAATTACATTTTCAGTTTTAATCCCCCTTTTCCATAAAACCTCATTTAGTCACGGGTTTTGGGGTTTAGGACATGGACACTTTTGGAAGATTATACCACGGATATGTTCTATTTTTTTTATCTTCCTTTTGGATAAAATACACAGAGCAAAGAGGTGTTCATTATTTGGTTCAAGGTCATACACTTACTAGTGAGAAATGTGTTATTCAAACTTAGCTAAACGAACCAAAACCTGACCCTTAATTACTGTTGTACTTCATAATCACTATGTTGCCAGTGTTAAACCCTTTATAATAAAAGGAAGTGTTTCAGAATAAAGATCTGTTAAGAGTTAATAACATTTACCTCTCAGTCCCGAGCATATGGATAATTTTTATTCTTCTTTATATGTTTTTGAAATTTTCTCAGTTTCTTCAATGACTATAGTTATGTCCTCTTCTGTTATCAGCTTGATTAAGTGGGGAACTGTGTTTTCTGGAAGCCCTTCCCTGGGTGTAATGTAGTAATGTGTGTGTTCTGGAAGGTGGAAAGCAAAGCACAGTCACTATACCCTGATGATCATTATTAGCCACAGGCAATGAGAGACAGAGAGCTGTAGGTGGTTTCCCATTTTTCCTTTCTCTTCTCATCTCTGTGTCTAGTTCTCCTTCTGACTGACAAACCTTCTGGTGAAAATCAGCCCTAGGCTCACTACCAGATTTTTACAGTGAACTCACAGAGTAAACAGTCAGAAAGAGGCAATAACCTGGCACATATTTCTTCACCTGCCTCCTTTGGTGACCCCAATTCTGCGGCTGGATATGCATAGCTTCTAGATTTCCATGTAAGAACCAACTCATTCACTCATTCAACTCACTTTGACTGGGGATGGTTAATTTTCTCTGAAATTATGACTCCTTTTTTTTTTTTTTTTAACTTACACATTTCTGGCTTCTCTCACAATTGTGGAAGTCCTAATTTCTGTAATACATTTCTTTTTCCCAGTACATGACACATAGTGCTTTGCATCTCTGATTGAATACTGACAGAGTTATTGGAATCAGAACTGGGTTGATTTTCATTTATAAAAAAAATGAAGACAGAAACATTCACTTTGAGACCGGTAGTGGAAAGGGGCTGCAAGGACATTCATGGGGTCTATGAAGATTTAAAGGATAACATAGAAATCATTATTGGAAGCTGGAGGAAAGGGAGCTCAAGTTAGGTATTGGCAGAAATATTAGCCTTACCTGCAGTAACATGGAAAACAGAAAGGTAACCTAAGGAACTCATTGATCTGGCTAAGGAGAAGGTTGAAAATGCTAACTGGCTTTTTCTGACTACATATGGCAAACTATGAGAAAAGAGGTAAACTTATGGAGGAAGTGTTTACTTTTTAGCAGAATTTAGAGGGACTATAGAGTAAGGTAAAGGAAAGTTGACCATCAAGAATAAGGATCAGAAAGTAAGAAATGGGGGCGCCTGGGTGGCTCAGTGGGTTAAAGCCTCTACCTTCGGCTCAGGTCATGATCCCAGGGTCCTGGGATCGAGCCCCATATCAGGCTCTCTGCTCAGCAGGGAGTCTGCTTCCTCCTCTCTCTCTGCCTGCCTCTCTGCCTACTTGTGATCTCTGTCAAATAAATAAATAAAATCGTTTAAAAAAAGAAAGAAAGAAAAAAAGAAAAAGAAAGTAAGAAATGGCCTCAGGGTAATGATCAACCCAGTGACCTACTTGTAGAATACCATCTCAGTTGAAAGATGGAGTCATGTAAGCAGCTTGAACCCTTTACTGAGACTGGAGATTGATCTAATGATATTCCTCACAGACCCTCTCCACTAGACAAAGATGACAACAAGGACAACAAAGCTGTAAGCTCGCCTGTTAGACCCTTTTTTCTTAGAGGGATTTTATGGATTTTAAGGGAGCTATACCACAGCACCCTGACTCTCAGCCCACGACAGAGAGCCACCTATTTCAAAGATATATGTGATGTGCTTTTGTCTAGTAAACATCAGCAATATTCCTGAGAAAACTGCAGTGTTTTTAGGACAGTTTTAATTGTGGAGACACTGACACCTATATTAAATGAAAGAGAGTCAGTTCAAAAGAAAAATTTCATAGAGTCCCAAACTTTCTATAGTCAGAAAGCAGGGTGAAAAACTTAAACAGCTGTACACATGGGCCATTTCCTGTGGAAAAGGAAGGATGCTTCAGTGTGAGGCTGAAAACCTGGAGAGTGGAGTTTAAAACCATAGAAAAGAGTTCAAAGGAAGCAGGACTGGGCTCTAATTAAGGAGCTGGCTTTGGTGTCTTGGCTGGATTTCAGAACTATTTTGGACTGTTAACTACTACTCTTTAACTAATCTACTAATAGTTAATCTACTGTTAACTACTCCCCTCTTTCCCCCTTTTGAGTAGGGATGCCCTTTGCCGTTTCCTTGCTGCTATACATTCCCTGAGACTATCTTGCTGTGAGTATGATCAAGTTAGCTACATGGAGTGGATGAGTGGGAGAAAAGTGCCTGGGTGAGCCCCTCAGCCATGCCAGTTGTTCCAGGCAGCACCTCCAAGAACATCGTGGAGAAGAACCAAGGAATCCTACAGACAGGGAGAACAGAGGCCCCAGGCAAGCCATCCTAATCATCTGCAGATGTTAGAGCCACCCCAGCTGAGACACAGATATTGTGTAGGAAAAATAAGTCTCTTTGCTATGCCCTACCTGAATTCATGACCCACCAAATAATGAACAAAATAAAATGGCTGTTGTTTTATTCTATTATGTTTGCGGATGGAATCAACATGTAATCATGTAATACATCATTGAAACAAATATACGCTGATCTTATAATTCATATAAAAAATAAAACAAAGATGGTGAATGTCCCTTTTCCCCACTGGCTAATTTAGTAATGTAAATTTAAAAACTTAGAAAAATATACATCTTAATGTTCCTAATCAGAAGATGTCACTTGGTCTGTAATTCAAATGCTGCTTCTCCATAAGCATTTCTGTGTGGCCTAAAGGTGGAAGCTGCCTTGCCTTCCTCTTTCTCCCCATAACTCGTAACTATTTATACCATTCATCTGGCATTCTCTCTAAACTTCCCTGTGAGATGGGCATAAGAGATTTTATTACAAATTTTAAGGTACTAAGCCCTGTATTTTAGAAGATGAAAGGTATATATGGTACTGCTCCTGCCCTCAAGGAACTCAACGTCTTACAAGCTAGTCAGATGATTTGTATAAGGAAATATATGACTGTGATAAAAGAACGATGAAACTTTGTTCCATAAGGAAATTCAGAATATTATGAGGACCTAAAGGGGAGAGTCTATTTGCTAGAGGGCAGAGATAAATGTAAATATAAGGGATATAACTGTGATAAAAATGGGATTGTAGAGGCCTTTGGCCTATTCATCTGTGGATTCCTCAAACGCCTCTCAGAATTTCAGAACATATAGAAGCTCAAGAATTGTTGAACAAATTACTGGACAGGCTTCTAATTTCTGTGTACTATAATTTTAGAAATAAATCATACGATTATCCCCTGTCCTAGGGTAATAATTTGGCTGTAGTGTTTTTAGGGTTTTTGTTTTTATGAAGCTTTTTTGCTACTAATTTCTATGAGATGTAGAGTTTACATATAACGCCTTTGTAACAGATTTAGATGAAGTAACCATAAAAGCATAAATTATTAGATTAAAAAAAGGACAGAGTTTATTGCTACTCCTCATGCAGCAATGTTTTTGCCATGTACCTAGAAAAACAGGGTCAAATGGCCTCAACATGAAAAATCCATGCAGCTTGTTCAAGATATTTTGACAGTTTCTACATTTTCTCATAATGTTATAAATTGTAATGTTTATAACCATCAGGTGAATGAGAACAGAAGAGAGAGAAAGAAAATCTAATTCAGCATAGAGCCTTTAAAAACAAAAGAATGGAATGAGGTCCTTTATGTCACTGAGATAAATTGTTACATCCTTTTATGTTCTACATCATGGACTTCAAACACATTCACAACTTGTATGTGTCATATGGGCATGAGCTATTTCTCATCCTCCTACTCAGACTTCCTTCCTAATAGCAAGTTGTTCCAAAATATCTTGTCAGCAAGCTTTTGCTGATGCTTGAAGACAAACTTGATTCTGAAACCCTTTGCTCTTTGCAAAAGAAAGAAAAATAATCTTATTTTATTTCCAGTGTTAGAATATAAAGCAGTATCGTGGATAATTTCAGCATTTTATGAGTGCTTGAATTAAATGCAAGTAAAATACAATGGCCTATTCTTGACAAGATTTGAATTGTAAAATGGACTCTGTATCAATAGGAAACATTCCTCAAATTCCTGGTTTTCTTGATTGTTTTTACATCTTTTTTTTATTCGGTCTATTTGTATGTTTCTAGTTAAGGAAAACTATTGGTAATTATGATGTCTTTGACACATTTTAGAGGAAAATATCAATTAATGTACTTAATATAACTACATTTACTTAAATCAGAGATCAGTTAAAAAAAACTATTCACCAACCCTGACCTCAGTTCATTTGAAAATTGAAAAAGGCTGTGCTAAAACTTCAGCCCAGAAACTGAACATGGCTTATGCTGACTGTTGCTTAGGCCTCAGAGAAATCCATAATCCCTCCCTCAAGTGTGGAGACAACATCCCTACCAAGTCAGCTCTCACTACCTACAGTTTAGTGTTAGACCCCAGTGTCTAGCTCAGAAGAATGACCAAGGAGTAAAGGTTGGAACCAATAAACCATTCCCTCTGTGTTGACTGATAGGCACATTCTACATTTGTAGTACTTGAGCTGGAATTTCCAGTGCAAGGCCATCAACTAGCTGGGTATAGGACACACTTTTATGATGTTCATAAAATATCTCTAACCCACAAAGAAATGGTCAGCAAAGGACAGGAAAGACATTCAGTCAATCAGTCAGTCAATCATATACATATATACACATTCATGCTTTTCAATACATTTACTTATTTACTTTTATGTTGGTGAATCAAAAGTCAATGGAAATGTGACAGAAGATAGATTGAGCAATTGAGCAAGGTTCTGAAATTAGTGCTAATGTGCAAGTAAGGGTGTGATATTGGAAAGGGTAAGAGTATCTCTTGCCTGAGGCAACAGAGAAGATTTGGATGAGTTAAAAGGAAATTCTGACGTGGGGAGAGTAAAGTCTTCAGCTTACCTTCAAAAGCTCTGATCAGAAGCTAACTCTGATCTCAGTAAAGAAGTGATTCTGATTGTAGAACAAAGGGAAGGTAGAGCGTGGCTTTGGGGCACGAGGATATTGGACAGCACTGAAACATTAGAAATATACAAGGCAAATGATGGACATAAGAGGCTCAGAAATGATTTAGGACAGTAGTATAGAATTGCCAGTGAGAAAAAGATGTACAACTCCCTAGGAATTGTTTAGGGAGGGTTCATTAAGAAAATTATCAAATCAAAGGTAAAGTCAAATTTCTGTGAAAGGCAGAATAATAATGGAAAAGTGGTGGGATAGAAAAATGAATTCACAAGATTGGGAAAAGATGAGAGCAAAGGAGCCGTCAAGGTTGAAGTGTATCTAAAGAATCAGGTGTGATTTTGATAGGAATCCACATATCTATCACTGGGTAAAGCAGAGAATGTTCGACTTTTTGACCTTTGGTGATCATTGGGAGTAAGGAACTGACAGATATTGGAGTTGGGGAATAAACTAGAAGGCCATAGTAAAACAGAAAAACAGGATATGTAACCTTTGCTGTTCGCAGAATTTGTAGCTTTTAAAACCACAGAGGCCTGACTGGGGACAGGAATGTTGGTGTGATCTTGTAAACTTGCTTCCTCTGCATGGTTCTGTTGCTGATAACAGCTTCATGTTGGAAGAGTTGTTGTTGAAGGACAGCCTCTCCACACATTTGACTCCTACATGCTGTGCTCTGATATGAAGATGGAGGATGTTAAGTGCAAGAGATCCTAGGCTACCTTGCCCCAGGAATTGTGTTGAATGAATGAGCTATGTGAAATTCAATTACTTGGCAGTTTATTGGTGAAGTGAAGATTTGCGAACTATAGCGTTATATCAACTTGTAGAAATCAGGACCTGAAATAGGACAATATTGCACAATTGCTGAGTCAGGAGGCCTCAACTATTTCCTTCCACCAAGCAGAAGAAGCAGCAACTAGTTCATCCTTAAGCCAAAACATGCATTATAGGAACGCCTTTCTTACTGATCAGACTACTCCTTTTTGTTTTAGAACATCACATGGTGGCATAATTTAAAGAGCACTAGATAGGAAGGTAAGAGTGTTCATGCCCTTAAGCTATCAAATTATCTAATCTTTCCATATCATAGTGATGTCAGAAATAGATGATCCCTGTAACTCTTTGAGGATCAACATGCTCATATTTGGATGTTAGGTAATCTTGATACTAAGATGGAGGGTAGGTTGGTACCCTCCATCTTCTTTCTAAAGAGATTAGAAGATATTAGAAATAAATCAAGAAACTGTTGTTAAAATCTAGTGAGAACTGATGGTCTGTGAACAGAAAGCATATGTTTAGGGAGATTAAAGTTGGTTGCAAGTCAGATATGAAACAAATGATGAAGTAGGGAGAGGAAGGTAACCAGGATGAAAGCAAGGTCTCTGGTTTAGGTGAAGATGCCTTTTCTGGGGAACAAAATATGTGTGAGAGGAAAGATGCAAATTCAGTTTTAGGCATGTTGACTTTGTATATTCAATTTTAGACATGTTGGAAATACCCAACAGGCAGCAAGATAAATATTTCAATAGTTAGAAGATAGATGATAGATAGATAATATATATTCAATATTACATATTGAATTCAATCATATATATATATTCATTCTTTCATTCATTCATTCATTTGTTCTATCTCGGAGCTCAGAGTATACATAGTTCTTAAAGTTGTGGGTTGCCCAAGGAGAAAATAGAGAAAAAGCCCAGACAAGATATTTCAAGTTTAACATATTTGAAATTTTAAGGTATAGATGAACAAGGAACAGTAAACCAAGGGCTGTCTTAACATAAAACATCATTTGAAGAAGTTACTAAATGCAAGCAATTGGCATTTAATGGATTAGTTTCCTCACAGTTGTTTGGGCATTTAAATGTTTACCTACCAGAGAAAAAGAAGCAATGTATCCCTGTTTATACTGTGTGTGCATGTGCACATGTAAGCGAGAGGATGCAGCAAAAAATACTGTGTATCCATGTGTATTTATGCTATGTATTTAGGTATCCATAGCGTTTTTGTGAATAAATACATACAAGGAAATACTAAAATTTGGTTCTTAAGGGCTAAGAGGAATGCTAGTTTTTGGATGATGAGGAAGGAAATGTTTGTTACATGCATCTGATGACTTTGCTTATAGTTCTCCTTCTCATGGGGTATGAAGTTAAAACCACTCACAGAATTTCTACTCAATATTATAAAGCTTAGAAACCATGCTTTTCCAGGGAAAGACCTTCTTTACAGCAAGTAACTCTTAAAAATTCAATTGTTAGTTCTAGTTTGTGTGTGTGTGTGTGTGTGTGTACGTACACACGTACATTATCCACACACAACGACACACAATTTTGTCACCTGTGGAAGGGAAAAAAAATTGAGTACAGTGATCATAGTGAAACTCTTAAACCAAAAGAACTATAAACAAAAACTGAAATAAATGAATTATGGTTAAATAATCAACTTAAAACTTAGTAGCATTTCTCCTGTAATAATACAGGTTTGAAAATTTTGATTAATTTGCATAAGCTTAATGTGCCAATTCCTTTTTTTTTTTTTTTAGAGATTTTATTTATTCACTTGAGAGAGAGCGAGCATGATTAAGGGGGAGAGGCAGAAGGAGGAGACTCCCAGCTGAACCAGGAGCCCAGCTAGGGGTTCCATCCCAGGACCCTACAATCACGATATGAGCTGAAGGCAGATGCTTAACCATCTGAGCCACCCAGACACCCCTGTGTCAATTCTTCATAAACTGGATATAACTTAGTATTGAAAATTATATTGAAAAGAACTATCATTTCTCGTTCTCTAAATTTATATCTATATTTTCTTGACATTTACACTAAACTCACATCATCCTTTTCATAAGCTTGAACATTTAATGAATTTTATGCCTGAAGTTGCCTAAAAACTATTCAGAATTCTTTGCTAAAGAAATAGACATTCCTAATGCCTACAAATTGAATATGTAATACAAGAATTTTAGGGTAAGGGTTTAATAAATAAATTTAATAATAAATGACTTTAGGGTAAGTCATTTAATAAATGACACGTATATTTGTCCCTCCTTCTGAGTTTGGAACTACTTGAGAACTGGCAAATGGAGCACAAAATATTAGTTTTATTATTGATAAAGTTTATCAGAGAGAATGACTTTTGATCTGTGACCAAATGACTTAGCTAAATTAATTAATCAGCTTTGAATGGATAAGAAGTGATATCCCCAAGAGCTTAACCATAGTGCATAGAGCAGAAAAGAATGCATGTATCAGAATGTGGCTCTGGAAAAGTATACAAAGTACACTCAGTTGTATTCAGGTTTTCTCATAAGCTCATCCCTCAGGTAAATCCCTTCAGTTTCAGTGAACAGAAAAAAAAGAAAGGAAGGAGAAATATTGCAAGTATCTGTCTCATATTTTTCCTTTCTGGCAAAGTGGAACAGAAATTTGCTTTCTTCTTTGAAAACTTGGACAGTGTAAAATGCATCCCTATTTCACAGGTAATAAGCAACAAGGACATACCTCACTCACTGTATACAAAGTCCCTTGTATTAAGCAGATGACAGAAATCAATGTAATGTCATGGAGAATCAAGTCAATTCTATACTTTCAAAGATATTCAACTGCAATTGCTATAGCTCATTTAAATTAGTGATTCTCATCTTGGTTTTTTATTTGTTTGTTTTGCCTCAGGTATTTTTATGTGCCTACTTGTCAGTCTTATTTAAACCTTATAAACCTAATAACTATTTTAGTGGACATTAAATTTCATTTTCCATATATCTATAATATTTAATGCACTTATGAAATTGTTGCTTTGAACCTGTCTGCCCCTGCTTTATTCTGTTTTAAAAAGTCACTCAGACAACTTTAAGTGTACAAAAATAATTGACATATAACACTGCATTAGTTTTGGGTATACAACTTAATAATTTGATATATATTATAGAACGGTGATCTGATATATATGATGTGTAATATATGTTAATTATATATTTACATATAATATATTATGAAGTGGATGCCACAATAAGGTTAGTTAACATCCATCGCTATAGAGTTATAATTTTTTTTCTCTGATGAGAACTTTTAAGAACACTTTAAAGAACTTTTACTCCCCTAGCATCATTTGGAGATACAATACATTACTATTGTCACCATGCTGTATATTATGTCCCTGGATTTACTTATCTTATAAATGGAAGTTGACCACTTTCACCCACTGTGCCCACTCCTTAACCTCCTGCCTCTGGCAATGATCATTCTGTTCTCTGTATATGAGTATGTTTGGTGTTGTTTTCATTTTTGATTCCACATATAAGTGAGATCATACTGTATTTGTCTATCTAAATTTCCCTGGCATAATGTCTTTAAGATCCATTCACATTGTTGCAAATGGCAGGTATTCCTTCCTTTTTGTGGCTAAATTTTATATATGTAAATATTTATTATATATATATAATATATGCACATATGCAAATATAAGTAAATCTAAATCCATTCATCTGTTGATGGACATTTAGATTGTTTTGACTATTATAAATAATGCTGCAATGAACAGGGGGGTATAGGTATCTTTTTCAGTTAGTGATTTCACTTTCTTCAGATAAATACCTAGAAGTGAAAATGCTATATCAAATCGTAGTCCTATTTAAAATTTTGAGGATCCTCTTTACTATTTTCCACAGACTATACCAAATTACATTCTCACCAACAGTGCTTCAGGGTTCCCTTTTCTTCATATCCATGCCAGTTTTTTTTAAATTTCTGGTCTTTTTAATAATAGTCATTCTAACAGGTGTGAGGTGATATCATCTCCCTGATGGTAAGTGATGCTAAGTACCTTTTCATGTACCTGTTGGTCGGTATATCCTTTGGAAATGTCTATTCAGATTATCTGCCCATTTTTTAATTGGATTTCATGTTTTTTTTTCTATTGAGTTGTATGAATTCTTTATATATTTTAGATATTAATCACTTATCAGATATATGATTTGCAAATATTTTCTCCCATTAAGTGGGTTGCCTTTTCATTTTGTTGGTGGTCCTTTGCCCATACAGAAGTATTTTAGTTTGATATAGTCCCAGCTCTTTATTTTTCCTTTTGTTACCTTCATTTTTGTTGTTAAGTCCCCAAAAATCATTGCCAAGACCAATGTCAAGGAGCTTACCACATATGTTTTCTTCCAAGAGTTTTAGGGTTTCTGTTCTTATGTTCACATCTTTAGTCAATTTTGAGTTGATTTTTGTATATGGTGTAAGATAGTGATCAAATTCCATTCTTTTGCATGTAACTGTCCAGTTTTTACAACACTGTTGAAGATACTATCCTTTCCTCATTGTATATTCTTGGTGCCTTTGTCAAATGTATTTTTGTAAGATCTTTATCAAAGAAAGTTGACCCTCAGATTAATGATAACCAGAATGATAATCATTTTGTAGGAATGAGAGATAGAAGTGTGTTAAGAGGGTAGTATTTGAAAGCAAGTAACAAAAGAGTTTGGACTGGAATATGGTTAACTTTGAAGTAGATGTTTAAAAACTCTTGTAAAAAAAAAAAACCTATACATTTAAAAACATGTAAAAATAAGCAATGTAATCATATTTACCTCAGTTTCTAAAGATATTCTAAGTAGTAACTTTAAAGGTAGAAATTGTACTATATAAAACATCCAACAGCTCATTCCTCCTTTTAATGCTACTAGATTTAATATTACTATTATGTGGAACTTGAAACTCTACCCCGGGGTAGGGGGGAAGCCATGAAAATCTTAGTTTTGTGATTGAATCACACAATTTACCTAAATTTATGAAGCTAAAATGGCAAGATTGTTATGGATCAGTGAATTGGCCTTATTAACATTTCTATTTAAATTAAAAACTTTTGTAAGATTGCTTTAACTTTTTTATCACTACAATATATGTAGAAATTTAGAGGAATTGAGTGATGATCACAGATTTCATGAAAGACCTTCACATTTCATAAAAATAGAGATAACAACTCATCAGTTTTGTTCACCAGTGTATTCTTTATGCTGAACACACAGTAGGATTACAGTAAAGTTTTGTTGAATACATGAATAGATTAAGAAACTAGGGGTAGATGACAATATAAAAAAATAGCCTTATTGTTTTTGGAAGGCCTTGTTCATTTGTATTGGGGATGAAAATTACTTATCTTTTCAAGAAAAAAGGAAACATACAGGTTTCTTCCATAATTGTATTATGTCCAAAGAGACCAAAGATTTATGATGGATTTGAAAACATTTTTTTCCTAAATAGTAGAAATTTGTCTTTAACATTTAAAATAGTGTCTTAAAAGTTCTCTCATTCCTTATTCCTAGAGGATATTTCAAATAGATCAAGGAGTGTGGTGATAACAGTTATTAGGCATAGAATAAATGAACTGACCCACTTTTATGGGGAACCAGAGACATTATCATGTATATTTTAATTTATTTAGATCGTTAGTGAACAATAAAGGAAAAAGAAAGGCAATATAGTCTTCACCAGGCTCTGAGTTTGGGACAAGATAAAATAATTATTTAATATAAACTGGAGTATTTCCTACCTTTTAGGATAGTAAAGATGTTGCAAGTGTAATCATAATGACCCTGGGGTAGTTTGCAATTTAAAGCATTTTAGAAAATGAGACGAATTATGTGACAATATAGTGAGAAATGAGATTCAAATCTGAGTTTATTTGCTTTTTTAAAAATTAACATATAATATATTATTTGTTCCAGGAGTACAGGTCTGTGAATCATCAGGCTTACACATTTAAAAGCACCCATCATACAACATACACCCTCCAATGTCCATAACCCACCTACCCTCTCCCTACATATCCAACCCCTAGCAACCCTCAGTTTGTTTCATGAGATTAAGACTCTCTTATGCTTTGTCTCTCTCCCAATTCCATCTTGTTTCATTTTTTCCTTCCCTGCTCCCCACGGTCCCTCACTCTGCCTCTCAAATTCCTCATTTCAGAGAGATCATATTTCTCTGAATAGAGAAATTGTCTTTCTCTGATCAACTTATTTCATTCAGCATAATACCCTCTAGCTCCATCCATGTCATTGAAAATGGCAAGATTTTTTTTCTTTTGATGGCTGCATAGTATTCCATTACACACACACACACACCACTTCTTTATTCATTCATCTGTTGATGGACATCTAGGTTCTTTCCACAGTTTGGCTATTGTGGACATTGCTGCTACAGATCACTACATTTATATCTTTAGGGTAAATACCCAGTAGTGCAATTGCTGGGTCATACAGTAGCTCTGTTTTCAACTTTTTGAGGAACCTCCATACTGTTTTCCAAAGTGGCTGTACCACCTTGCATTCCTACTAACAGTGGAGGAGGATTCCTCTTTCTCCATGTCCTTGCCAACATCTGTCATTTCCAGACTTGTTACTTTTAGCCATTCTGACTGGTGTGAGGTGGTATCTCACTGTTGTTTTGGTTTGTATTTCCCTGATGCTGACTGATGTGGAGCACTTTTTCATGTGTCTGTTGGCCATCTGGATGTCTTTTTTGCAGAAATGTCTGTTCATGTCTTCTGCCCATTTCTTGATTAGATTATTTGTTCTCTGGGTGTTGAGTTAGATAAGATCTTTATAGGTTTTGGATACTAGCCCCTTATCTGATATGTCATTTGCAAATACCTTCTGCCATTCTGTCAGTTGCCTTTTGGTTTTGTTAACTGTTTCCCTTGCTGTGCAAAAGCTTTTGATCTTGATGAAGTCCCAATAGTTCATTTTTGCCCTTGCTTCCCTTTGGTAATGTCTCTAGGGAGAAGTTGTTGTCGCTGAGTTTGAAGAAATTGTTGCCTGTCTTATCCTCAAGGATTTTGATGGATTCCTGTCTCACACTGAGATCTTTCATCCACTTTGAGCCTATTTTTATGTGTGGTGTAAGGAGATGGTCCAGTTTCATTCTTCTGCATGTGGGTGTCCAATTTTCCCAACACCATTTGTTGAAGAGACTGTCTTTTTTCCATTGGACATTCTTTCCTGCTTTGTTGAAGAGTAGTTGACCATAAAGTTGAGGGTCCATTTCTAGGCTCTTTATCTGTTCCATTGAACTATGTGTCTGTTTTTGTGCCAGTACCATGCTGTCTTGATGATGACAGCTTTGTAATAGAGTTTGAAGTCTGGAATTGTGATGCCATTAACTCTGGCTTTCTTTTTCAACATTCCTCTGGCTATTCGAGGTCTTTTCTGGTTCCAAATTTTAGGATCATTTGTTCCATTTCTTTGAAAGAGGTTGTGGTATTTTGATAGGGATTGCATTAAATGTGTAGATTGCTTTAGGTAGCATAGACATTTTCACATTATTTGTTTTTCCAGTCCATGAGCATGGAAGGTTTTTCCATTTCTTTGTGTCTTCCTCAATTTCTTTCATGAGTACTTTGTAGTCTTCTGAGTACAGATTCTTTGCCTCTTTGGTAAGGTTTATTCCTAGGTATCTTATGGTTTTGGGTGTAATTATAAATGGGATAGACTCCTTAATTTCCCTTTCTTCTGTCTTACTGTTGGTATATAAAAATGCAACTGATTTCTGTGCATTGATTTTATGTCCTGACACTTTACTGAATTCCTGTATGAATTCTAGCATTTTTGGAGTGGAGTCTTTTGGGTTTTCCACATAAAGTATCCTATCATCTGCAAAGAGTGAGAGTTTGACTTCTTCTTTGCCGATTCGGATATCTTTTATTTCTTTTTGTTGTCTGATTGCTGAGGCTAGGAGTTCTAGTACTATGTTGAATAGCAGTGGTGATAGGGGACTGCCCTGCCATGTTCCTAACCTTAGGAGAAAAGCTTTCAGTTTTTTCACATTGAGAATGATATTCACTGTGGGTTTTCATAGATGGCTTTGATGATATTGAGGTATGTACCCTCTATCCCTACACTGTGAAGAGTTTTGATCAAGAAAGGATGCTGGACTTTGTCAAATGCTTTTCAGCATCTACTGAGAGTATCATATCGTTCTTCTTTCTTTCATTAATGTATTGTATCACAGTGATTGATTTGTAGATGTTGAACCAAACTTGTACCCCAGGAATAAATCCCACTTGGTTGTGGTGAATAATCCACTTAATGTACAGTTGGATCCTATTGGTTAGTATTTTGGTGAGAATTTTTTCATCTGTGTTCATCAGGGATATTGGTCTGTAATTCTCTTTTTTGATGGGATCTCTGTCTGGCTTTGGGATCAAGGTGATGCTGGCCTCATAAAATGAGTTTGGAAGTTTTCCTTCCATTTCTATTTTTGGGAACAGTTTCAGGAGAATAGGTATTAATTCTTCTTTAAATGTTTGGTAGAATTCCCCTGGGAAGCAGTCTGGCCCTGGGCTCTTATTTGCTTGACTCTCCTTACCATTATGGGTCTGTTCAGATTTTCTATTTCTTCCTGGTTCAGTTTGGTAGTTTATAGTTTATGGATTCTCTAGGAATGGATCCATTTCTTCCAGATTGTCAAATTTGCTGGCATAGAGTTGCTTGTAATATATTCTTATAATTGTTTGTAGTTCTTTGGTGTTGGTTGTGATCTCTCCTCTTTCATTCATGATTTTAATAATTAAGGTCCTTTCTCTTTTTGATAAGTCTGGCCAGGGGTTTATCAATCTTATTAATTCTTTCAAAGAACCAACTCTTTCCTTGATTTTTTCTACTGTTCTTTTGGTTTCTATTTCATTGATTTCTGCTCTGATCCTTAGTATTTCTCTTCCACTGGGTTTAGGATTTCTTTGCTGTTCTTTCCCCAGCTCCTTTAGCTGTAGGGTGAGGTTGTGTACTTGAGACTTTTCTTGTTTCTTGAGAAAGGTTTGTATTACTGTGTATTTCCTCTCAGGGCCACCTTTGTGGTATCCAAAGATTTTGGACAGTTGTGTTTTCATTTTCATTTGTTTCCATGAATTTTTTTCAACTCTTTTTTAATTTTCTGGTTGACCCATTCATTCTTCAGTAGGATGCTTTTTAGCCTCCATGTATTTGAGTTCTTTCAAACTTTCCTCTTGTGATTGGGTTCTAGTTTCAGAGCATTGTGGTCTGAAAATATACAGGGAATGGTCCAATCTTTTGGTACCAGTTGAGACCTAATTTGTGACTCAGGATTTGATCTATTCTGGAGAATGTTCCATGTGCACTAGAGAAAGATGTGTATTCTGTTACTTTGGGATGGAATGTTCTGAATATAACTGTGTTGTCCATCTGGTCCAGTGTGTCATTTAAGGCCTTTATTTCCTTGTTGATCTTTTGCTTGGATGATCTGTCCATTTCAGTGAGAGGAGTGTTAAAATCCCCTACCATTATTATATTATTGTCGATGTGTTTCTTTGGTTTATATAGTTGGCTTCTCCATGTTAGGGGCATAGATATTTAAAATTGTTAGTTTTTTTGTTGTACAGACCCTTTACGTTTGATGTAGTGTCCTTCCACATCTCTTTATTATAGTCTTTGGCTTAAAATCTAATTGGTCTGATATAAGGATTGCCACCCCAGGTTTGTTTTGATGTCCATTAGCATAATAAATTGTGTTCCACCCTCTCACTTTCAGTCTCTAGGTGTCTTTGAGTCTAAAATGAGTTTCTTGCAGGCAGCATATTTTTATTTTTATATTCATTGTGATACCCTGTGTCTTTTTTTAAAAAATATTTTATTTATTTATTTGACAGAGAGAGAGATCACAATTAGGCATAGAGGCAGGCAGAGAGAGAGAGAGGAGGAAGCAGGCTCCCTGCTGAGCAGAAAGCCTGATGCAGGACTTGATCCCAGGACCCTGAGATCATGACCTGAGCCAAAAGCAGAGGCTTAACCCACTAAGCCATCCAGGCACCCCACCCGGTGTTTTTTGGGGGGGTCATTTAGCCCATTTACATTCATGGTAACTATTGAAAGATATAAATTTAGTGCCATTGTATACTTGTAAGGTGACTGTTACTGTATATTGTCTCTGTTCCTTTGTGGTCTACTAGTTTTAGGATCTCTCTTTACTTAGAGGACCCTTTCAATATTTCCTGTAGGCCTGGTTTGGTATTTGAAAATTCTTTTAGTTTTGTTTGATTGAAAGCTTTTTATCTCTCCTTCTATTTTCAGTGATAGCCTAGCTGGATATAGTATTCTTGGCTGCATATTTTCCTCATTTAGTGCTCTGAATATATCATGCCAGTCCTTTCTGGCCTGCCAGATCTCTGTGAATAGGTCTGCTGCCAATCTAATATTTCTACTGTTGTAGGTTACAGACCTGTGCTCCCGAACTGCTTTCAGGATTTCTCTTTGTCTCTGAGACTTGTAAGTTTTACTATTATATGATGGGGTGTGGACCTATTTTTATTGATTTTAAGGGGGGTTCTCAGTGCCTCCTGGATTTTGATGCTTGTTTCCTTCCACAAACTAGGATCATTCTCTACAACAATTTGCTCCAGTATACCTGCTGTCCCTCTTTTGCTCTTTTTTCTTCTTCTGGGACCCCAATTATTCTAATATCATTTCATCTTATGATATCACTTATCTCTCATATTCTCCCCCCATGGTCCAATTGTTGTTTGTTTCTCTTTTGCTCAGCTTTAATCTCCATCATTAGGTCTTCTATATCACTAATTCTCTCTTCTACCTCATTTATCCTAGCAGTCAGAACCTCCATTTTTTATTATACCTCATTAATAGCTTTTTTAAATTTATTTTTAAATTATTTTTTATAAACATATAATATATTTTTATACCCAGGGGTACAGGTCTGTGAATCACCAGGTTTACATACTTCACAGCACTCACCATAGCACACACCCTCCCCAATGTCCATAACCCCACCCCCCAATAGCTTTTTTTATTTCAGTTTGGTTAGATTTTAGTTCTTTTATTTCTCCAGAAAGGGATTCTCTAATATCTTCCATGTTTTTTTGAACCCAGCTAGCACCTCGATAATGGTCATTCTAAGCTCTAGTTCTGACATATTACTAATGTATTGATTAGGTCCCTAGCCATCGGTACTGCTTGTTTGTTGTTGTTGTTGTTGTTGTTATTGTTTTGTGGTGAGTTTTTCCCTCATTGTTATTTTATCCAGATAAGACTAAATGAGTGAGAAAACAAAATACTAAAAGGTTGGCAAAAACCCTAGGAAAATATACATTAACCAAATCAGAAGAGACCCGAAACCGGGGGAGGGGAAGAAGAAAGGGGAAAACATTTAGAAAATAAATAAATAAAAATATATATGTGTGTGTGTGTATTAAACTGGTGAATAGAACAGAGCCACACACTTGATTTTGGGTGTATTCTGGTCTCTGAGAAGAAACTGCCTCCCATAATTTTAAAGAAAGAGAAACTTAGATATAAATAAGGAAATGTTGAAAAACAAAAATAAAACTGGGGCCATCACGTTACCGGATTTCAAGCTGTACTAGAAAGCTGTGATCACCAAGACAGCATGGTACTGGCATAAAAACAGACACATAGACCAGTGGAACAGAGTAGAGAGCCCAGCTATGGACCCTCGACTCTATCTATGGTCAAATAATCTTAGACAAAATGGGAAAAAATATACAGTGGAAAAAAGATAGTCTCTTCAATAAATGGTGCTGGGAAAACTGGACAGCTATATGTAGAAGAATGAAACTCAACCATTCTCTTACACTGTACACAAAGATAAACTCGAAATGGATAAAAGACCTCAAAGTGAGACAGGAATCCATCAGAATCCTAGAGGAGAACATAGGCAGTAACCTCTTTGCTATCAGCCACAGCAACTTCTTTTAAGATATGTCTCCAAAGGCAAAGGAAACAAAAGCAAAAATAAACTTTTGGGACTTCATCAAAATCAAAAGCTTCTGCACAGCAAAGGAAACAGTCAAGAAAACAATGAGGCAACCCACGGAATGGGAGAAGATATTTGCAAATGACAGTACAGACAAAAGGTTGATATCCAGGATCTATAAAGAACTCCTCAAACTCAACACACACAAAACAGACAATCATATCAAAAAATGGGCAGAAGATATGAATAGACACTTCTCCAATGAAGACATACAAATGGCTATCAGACACATGAAAAAATGTTCATCATCACTAGCCCTCAGGGAGATTCAAATTAAAACCACATTGAGATATCACCTTACACCAGTTAGAATGGCCAAAATTAGCAAGACGGGAAACAACATGTGTTGGAGGGGACGTGGAGAAAGGGGAACCCTCTTCCACTGTTGGTTGGAATGCAAGTTGGTGCAGCCTCTTTGGAGAACAGTGTGGAGATTCCTCAAAAAATTTAAAAATAGAACTTCCCTATGACCCTGCAATTGCACTTCTGGGTATTTACCCCAAAGATACAGATGTATTGAAAAGAAGGGCCAACTGTACCCCAATGTTTATAGCAGCAATGGCCACGGTTGCCAAACTGTGGAAAGAACCAAGATGCCCTTCAACGAATGAATGGATAAGGAAGATGTGTTCCATATACACAGAAAGGACAAATACCCAACTTTTGTAGCAACATGGATGGGACTGGAAGAGATTATGCTGAGTGAAATAAGTCAAGCAGAGAGAGTCAATTATCATATGGTTTCACTTATTTGTGGAGCCTAACAAATAACATAGAGGAAATGGGGAGTTAGGAGAAGGGAGTTCGGGGAAATTGGAAGGGGAGGTGAACCATGAGAGGCTATGGACTCTGAAAAACAATTTGAGGGTTTTGAAGGGGGGGGGAGGTTGGGGTACCAGGTGGTGGGTATTATAGAGGGCAGAGATTGTGTGGGGCACTGGGTGTGGTGCAAAAATAATGAATACTGTTATGCTGAAAATAAATAAAAAATAAATTTATAAATAAATAAATAAGGATAAATATAATGAATGGATGGACTATTACTATAAAGATGAAACGTAAAACAATTTTTAAAAAGAATTGCTAAGAAGTTGGGTGAAAAAAGAAAAAAAAAGAGTAAAGAATGTGATCAGGCTGGAGATTAGAATAAAGCCAGGTGCTCGATTTAGGGTATATTTTGATCTATTAGAAGAAATTGTATCCCAAAATTTTTTTTAAAGATTTTATTTTATTTTATTTGACAGAGAGAGATTACAGGTAGGCAGAGAGGCTGGCAGAGAGAGAGAGAGAGGGAAGCAGGCTCCCCGCCGAGCAGAGAGCCCGATGCGGGGCTCGATCCCAGGACTCTGAGACCATGACCTGAGCTGAAGGCAGAGGCTCTAACCCACTGAGCCACCCAGGCGCCCTGTATCCCAAAATTTTAAAGAAAAACCTATCTGTATACAAAAATTAGGTTAAATACCACAAAGGGATAAAATATGATCATAACAATGAAAATTTTAAAAGATTTTTAAAAAGGTATTAATAAAATAGTTAAGAAATGTTAAAACGGGAAAGAGGAAAAATTTTAAAAACTAGAATAAGAAAAAAATTTAAAAATTTAGCTTTGAGAGACTAAAGGATCATGGGGGGAGAAAATCACAAGTGTATGTGTTGCTTTCCCCTAACTCTAGAGTTCTGCAGTTCTCGTTGATCAGTGAACTTGGTCTTGGTTGGATGTTCTTGCTGATCTTCTGGGGGTGGGGTCTGTAGCAGTGATTCTCAAATGTCTTTGCCTGGGATGGAATTGCACCACCCTTACCAGGGGCCAGGCTAAGTAATCTGCTCAGTTTTGCTCCTGGAAGTTTTTGTTCCCTGAGCACTTTCCATACCGCTTTGGAGGACAGGAATGAAAATGGCAGCCTCACAATTTCCAGACCCGTAGGAGCTGAGAGTTCAGGGCCCCTCTTCTTAGTGCAGTCTCAGAGAAAAGTAGTCAATCCCTCCCGCCTCTCTGTTCTCCGGCTACACTCCGAGTTCACCCAGCCCGTGACCAAGTGTTGCTATCTCTGGTACATGGCCCTGTTTGGAGTCTCCAAACCCCGGAGATTCCTGCAGCACATTCCCATGCCACACCTCCCAGAAGAAGAAGGAGGGTGTCACTCTGGATCTGCCACTTGTGGGGCCCCTGCTCTAAGAGCAGTGGTCCAACTGTGCCTTGGATCATGGTTTAAGGTAATCCCAAGTTGAGAGCACATTCCTCAGCTCCATCTCTGTAGCTGGCTTCCCTGCTCCAATACCTGGGAACCCTACCACACTCAGACATCCCCAGTCTTTCTCTGACCCCACATGTCCTGAGACCACACTACCCCCAGCTTAGCCTCTGGAGCGACATCCCTCAGTGGAGCAGACTTCTAAAAGTTACAATTTTGTGCTGCTGCTCTCTCACTTGCCAGTAGCCAGCCCCTCCCACCATGGTCTATTTTTCTGTTGCTTGGGATTCACTTCTCCGCACATCCTACCTTCCAGAAAATGGTTGATTTTGTGTTGCTAGAATTTTTCTTCTTCTCTTTGATCTCTTGTTGAGTTTATAGGTGTTCAGAATGGTTTGATAACTGTCTAGCTGAACTCCTGGGACCTGATGATATTTCAGTCTCCGACTCCTCTGCCATCTTTTTTTTCTCTACCTTACGTTTATTTGCTTTTGAGCCATGAAGTTTTATGAAGGGACTCAACCTCTCTGTATCTCATATCATCTATAAAATGAGGATGAGAATAGTTCTATTTCATATGGGCTCTATTTCATATGGGAGTTAGTAAGTAAAATCATCTAAAGGACTGGTACTACTCCTGGGCATGGTAGATGTCCAGTATCAGCACCTCCTTCCCTCAGAAATATAGGGAAATTTTAGATTCTCCTACTAAAAACATGAGGCTAAGCAGTCTTACAAAAGTGTTATAATATTTAGCATCTTTTCATATGATGTTAAAGCAATCGTATGAAAGTTTTTAAACAGAAATATTAATAAGGTCAATGTATGGATTCATGACAATACTACGTTTTTAGCATCTACTGAGATGTGTTTGTGAGAAGTGAGAGATCCAGAATTTCTTACAGACCTAATTTTCTCTGGACAAGCCTCAGTGTAAGGGTTTGGTATGGGCTGGATAAGGGGAAAACCATACTGAAGATCTCTGCCAAGAGACTCTCTGAGCACAGGGGCCATATCTTTGTTCTGATAAGCTCCCCAGGTGATCATAATGTACACTAAGATGTGACATGCACTGGTTGCAGAATAATAATTTTTCTGGGTCCTGAAGTAGCTCATTTTTTGTTTTGTGTTTTATAATAGGCAACTACTTAGTGGGTTGTGCTCAATCATTGAAAAGGCAGCATACTCTTCCCTCTTTTTGTCCTTAGGGCAAATGGTATAATTATAAAAGACCACTAGAAAGAGGTTTTTTTGGTGCTTGGCTGGATCACTGAGAACCCCATCTTTACCTTTTTTCTCAACTTCCCAGAGTAGCCCCTTGTGCTGCTAGGTAGGAAGATACAAAGAAAACTGAATTATATCCCAAAATTTATTTTTACCGTAAACTAGAGACTCGAACTATGCTGGGTTTATCAAAATGAGCTACAGTTAAAGACAGAGTTGTTGAGATTAATATGAGCTGAGGATTCTTGCCTTATCTTCATTTCTAGCAAGAAGGAAACTTTCTTACATAATTGGATAGGCTTCATGACTTGCAGACTTCTATTTTTTTAACTGTTGGTTTAACTGTTACTATTTTACCAATTCCTAGATCCATTCTCATGCCATTAATAATGCCAGGGAGCAGCTGTGTTAAAGCTGAGGCTGTCTCCCGAATTTACCAGCCATTGAGGTCACCATCTATAAGTAGTTCAAAAGAATTCTGCTCCCTTCAAGGTCTTATGTTTCCCCCACCTGTTATACTCTTAGGACAGTTCCCAACTTCATTGCTAATATAATCTTTCTGCATTTATTTTTCTGGTTGTTCTTCTGTTTTTCTAATGAATATTGCCATTCTTTTTTCCTTGTAATATTCATCTAGCTTACCCTCTCTGATTAAAATGTCTTTCTAGGTGCACCTGGCTGGCTCAGTTGGTTAAATATCTGCCTTTGGCTCTGGTCATGATCCCAGGGTCCTGGGATTGAGCCCCACATCAGACTCCCTGTATATCGGGGAGTCTGCTTCTCTCTCCCTCTGTCCCCATGTGTCCCCCTGACTCAGACTCATGCTCTCTCTCTCTCTCTCAAATACATAAATAAACAAATAACACTAAGTCTTTTAAAAATATATATAAAATGACTCCCTGGAATAAGATCACACACTCCTTATTTTTATAATTCTCATCTAATGTTTCAACCAGTGAGCTGCTCCTGCTTTGTAAAAATTAGCTTTGGAGGCTGATTCTTGAGTATATCAGTAACTTCTCCAGCTGTTCTGGTATATTTCTGCCCACAGATAAGTTCACCAATGTCGGTATTTTAAGATTTCCAAGTTATATCCCTTGTGAGGGAAGACATGAAATAGAAAAAGAGAGCTAGAAACAATATAGAACACACAAGAACAAACAAGTGAGTACTTTTGATGTTGCATCAAATATGGTACCAATGTCCTGGTCTGGTGTTCATGAGTTTGATATCAGTTTTGACATTTTGATGTTCTAAATCAAAAATGTGGTTAAAGATCACAGTTACTATGGAGCCCTCAAAAAGAATGGCTGACCTTCAATGAATTCTTTGTAGCATCAATGAAAGACACATGAAAAAGAAAGGTATTTAAGATGCCCAGATGCCCAATATTTCATTGAGAATTTCTTTTTACTAAGAATTTGTGAGGTCTGGGTTTATACTCTTTGTACCTGATATGAATAGTTTCTTAATATTAAGTGCAATTTAATACTAAAGATTTCCTAATATTCTTGCTTCTCTTTGTTCCTCATGCGTTCCAGGATTTTATTATTTGGTTGTCAATTTGACCAAATTTGTAAAAGCGGTCAGTCAGTGATATCAGGGCACAGAAAAATTGAACTAATTCTGTTTACTTAACCAGCCCAATTTCGGCTTTGTAGCATTTTAAATGAGGGAGAAATGTTACTCGTTGTTAGTTGGATTTCAAACAGGAGATCACTGCTGTGGGCTATTGCCTCTTGAAAACTATGAATGCTTATCTTAGAAAAGAGACACAGAAGGGCAGAAACTCAAAATGAAAAATGGAAAGCTCAGAATAAGTGGTACAATCTGCAAGCAAAGTTCTAGCACTCTTCCTTTGCCCGTTCAGAAATTGATGTTTCCGATACATTCACCTTACCAGAATGAGGACTTCCTACTTTAATATACACATTCTTTGAGGAGAAGGCTGGTTCCTCCTAACCATTAAACTTTCAGGGAAAAAAAAATCTTCCTACAGAAATATGCCTGCCATCTTTTTCGCTTTCTTCCCCATTATGAACATAGGTCTTTTTTTCTTTTTCTTTAAATTTTATTTATTTATTTGACAGACAGAAATCACAAGTAGGCAGAGAGGCAGGCAGAGAGAGAAGGGGAGGCAGGCTCCCTGCTGAGCAGAGAGCCTGATGCGGAGCTCGATCCCATAATCTCAGGCCTCTGAGATGATGACCTGAGCTGAAGGCAGAGGCTTAACCCACTGAGCCACCCAGGCGCCCCTGAACATAGGTCTTGATGA
Organism: Mustela putorius furo; assembly: GCF_011764305.1. NCBI lineage: Eukaryota > Metazoa > Chordata > Mammalia > Carnivora > Mustelidae > Mustela > Mustela putorius. Next base: position 14,124,440 of record NW_025422471.1, read on the forward strand.
ATATATACAACACACACACACACACGCAATATTAGATTTCTGTTGATGCCTAACAAATTACTACAAACAACACCTTAAAGAACATAGCACAAAATTATCATCTCACAGGTTCTGTATGACAGGATTCTGGACATGGCTTAGTTTGCTTTTGTTTGCTGGCTCTCATATGGCTTCAGTCCACATGTCAGCCAGGCTGGGTTCTCATCTGGAAGGTCATCTGGGCAGGAATCTACCTCCAAGCTCATTCAGGTTTGGATGGAATTTACTTTGTTGTGGCTATATCCCCAAGACCTGTAGGTCCGGCAGGCTGCCTCTACTTTCTTGCCATCTGGGCCTTTCCATAGGTGGCTCATATTGGTACTGTTTGCTTCTTTAAGGCAGACTGGAGAGAGAGAGTGGAGCACTTCAGAATTCCCTAGCCTCTAGTGTTAAAAACAACAACAACAACAACAAAAACAACTTATTGAGAGATGATCATTTGCAAGCAGGCCACATCAAGGAGGAAGAGCTTTACTTGGGGTTTTCTTGCAACAAGTCTAAAATCAGGAATACTAAGGACTCCCTGCTGTACATGTCTTTGCATCATTTGCCTGCGTATTCTGGGACTCAAAGAAGGACTTGTATAATTTATTGTATGTAAATTTCAGTTCAAGGGCTTATATTTATCAATCTTTTACTTCCTGAGAGCTCCCTGGGATTTCCAAATTGTGACATATATAAAGGTATATACCAGCTCCCTTCTGTTCTCCTCTACTACTCAACCTCCACCCTCAACCCCAGGTAATTTTATTCATTTCGGGGACCTCAGAGCCACTCTGTTATGCCAGTGATGCCCAGAACTATCTATGTAAAGGCCAAACTTCTCTTTCCATATTAAGTCCAGCGTCATATTTGCCCTCCAACATTTTACTGAGATGTATTACAAGTAACTGCATCTAAACAGTTCAGAACTTAATTCATCACCCTTCTTCCCCCTTACTTGTTCACCACTCACCTGATCCTCTTCCTGTCACTAAAACAACACCATGCATTCAGTGGCTCAGTTCACCAGCATAGGACTCCTTTGCTTTGTCCTCTTACCATTTACAAACTAACAAATACTGGCAATTCAACTTCAGCTTTGTTTAAAATTTTAATGGTGGATGTTATATATTTGTAGCAAAAGTCACTATTACTTTCTGTTGAATTTCACTTTATGTTTCTCTGTAGAGCATCCCAGTTCTTCCTCCCCCAGAGTTAATTACTATTCTGAATTTTGTGTTAATCATTATCTTGTTCTTCTTTGTATGTATTCCCCCAACAACACATTGAGCACTGCCTGATCTTGAACTCTATAAAAATGGCATTCTAATGTAAGTTTTCTTCAACAATTTGTTTTTTTTCACTCAAAGCTGTATCTTGAGATTGATCCATCTTACTGCATGTAGAGGTAGTTAACTTGAAACTTGAGTAGTATAACAGTATAACATTTTATATGTATATGTAACAGATTATGCATTTACTTAATGGTGGTCATTTGTGTTTTAATTTTTCTTTTATTATTACAATGCTACTATGAAATTACACATATCCTCAATTCACCTGATGTGAAAAAGAGCCTCAATTTATGGATGGTAGCACATTCATATTTCCAACTTTATAAGTTAATGCTAAGTTATTTTCCAGTGTATAGGTTAAAAATTTAAACTCCCCCTTACAGTGTCTAAGAGTTCTTGTTGTTCCAGACCCTGACCAACATTTGATTTTTCAAGACTTGTATTTTTGTCAATATGGTGGGTGTGACGTGAATTTCTCTGAAATGTAATGTAGGTGGATATGCTTTTATTTATTGCTGGCCATTTGTTTTCTGTAAAATATATGGGTGTATATTTTTGTCCATTTTTCTACTAGGTTGTTTATCATTTCTTACTGAATATTATAGACATTATTTTCCAGTTAGAAGTATGCAGATTTTATTCTCCCAATTGGTGGTTTTTTCTTATTTATTTGTAATCGATAGAAGAGCTCTTTTGATCAATAGTTCTTCTTTTTAATGTAAATTAGGTAATTCTAATGTTTTTAATATTAAGTGACTTTGTGTCTCATTTGAGAAATCCATTTACACCACCAAAGTCATAGAGATATCCTCCAGTTTCTTTTAAATTCCTTATAAATATTTTAACTACATCTGGGGTAGATGGTTGGCTCAGTCAGTTAAGCATCTGCCTTTAGCTCAGGTCATGATGCCAGGTCCTGAGATCAAATCCCACATCCAGATCTTTGATAAGTGGGTGCCTGCTTCTCCCTCTGCTTGCCACATCCCTGCTTGTGTTTTCTCTCTCACACAAATAAATAAATAAAATCTTTTTTAAAAATTTAAAATATTTCTTCAGTATTTAAGATTTTAACCCATCTAGGATTGATTTTTGTGTAGGGTGTGATGTAAGAGACATTTTTTTTTCTTTTTCTTTCTTTTTTTTTACAATTAGAAACTGATTATTCAGTTATCATTGATTGAACAGTGTGTCTGTTTCCTCATTTTGGATCATGTTTTTATACATTGGTGGTTCTATTTCTTGGATGTCTTTTGTTGGTATATTTTCTATCCTTATGCCAAAATCACGCTGTAAAATCTGTGACTTCACCATAGGTCTGGACAACCAATGGAGCAAGTCCACCTTGCTTTGCTTCAAGGATATCCTAAATATGTTTTTCTCTTTCCTGTATACATTTTTTTAATTGCCATAGGCTATGAAAAATCCTGTTAAATTTGTGTTGAAAGTATAAATATGTTTGCAGAGAATTGACATTTTCACAATATTGAATCAACATATTATTGAATATGGTATACTTATTACATAAAACAAGTTGCTACAGTTTCAGTCTAATAATTGGTCTCGAGTTTTTCATAGAGATAATCATCTGTTCATGATTGTTTTGTTTCTTCTTTTCTAATACCTAAGATTTATTTATTTTTCTTGTTTTCCAGAGAGCTTCAGGACATCAAGTGTAAGGTAAGTGGAAGCAGTAATAATTTTCTTCTATCTTATCACTTTTTTTCCTTACAGTTCAATTTTGTCTTTGTTTATAGTCACTTCATTTTATAGTTCATTAATTTCTGATCCTAAACTTATTATATCCTTACTCCTACTTCATGCACTTTTCAGTTTTTTTTCTAACTTCTGAAATTGAATACAGCTTTTTAAATTCTGAGATAAATATTAAAGTGTATGGATTTCCTTTTGAGAATTTTTTTGGTTACATCTCACAAGGTTTGAAATTTTCCTTATTATTGATCAGGTCTAAATATTTTCTAATTTCTGTTATGAAATTTGCTTTGACCCATGACTTGTATGCAATGTATGATTTTAAAAATTTTAATGTATTTTTGGTTTTGTTGATTTCTAAATGTACTACATTTTAGCAATTTAGACATTTAGTATTAAGCAATTTTGATCAGTGTGTATTGACTGAATTTTTCAAGACTTTGTGAAACAATTGTTCAATGTGTGCTTAAAATGAGTAAGTTTACCTCAGAAGGTGGGTATACAGTTCTTTACATGTACTTTACATGTATGTGTTGTTTAAAAAAACCTAGTTATTAGTGCCATTAAAATCTTTTATATCATTACTGATTATTTCATCTTGACTTAATAGTTGTTATAAACTGTGTTGAAATATCTCATTTTGATGCCAAATTTTCACTTCATCTATTCTGAAGCTATATTATTAGGTTTGGGGAAGTTTAAAATTATTGCATCTTCCTAATGAACTGAAGCATTTGTTATATTATTACCTATTTCATTTCTATCAGTGGGATTTTTGCTTTAAAACTACTTGTGTGATTTTATTATTACATAGTATTATTTTGTAGATTATCCATTTTCTTGAAGTAGCTCTTAATGAATCTAGGATCCATGTGCAGGTTAGTAGGAGTAGATATAGATAGAGGAAGACTTTTGGTTTTTGTCTCCCACATATGCCAACCATTAAAATCTAAGCTCTAGGCTACCCAAGATCTGTAGACACACCTGGGGTAGCAGTTAGCCTTCGCTACGTACTGACTTCATAGGATTCATGTCCATGATTCATTTCTAGTCCCAGAGCGTTTGCATTTCCTTTCCTACTTGAAAACTAATTTACTTACTAAAGAAAGCTTATAGATATACTGTATACCTACAGAAACACATGTGTAATTATTAAGGTATATCGAGGAAGAGTTTTAGTCCTCATCTGTCATACTGCCAGAAATGGATGTCCTTCATTTTCAGCATCTTTTAAATGCATCCAGTTCCTACCATCTGCACTGCCACTAGGCTTATTCAGGTGTTTTTTCTGCTTTTATTTTTCCCCCTTCCAACCACTTCTCCTACAGCCTGAGTTTCCTCTCTGAAACACAGATCTGTTGGTGTCACTCCATCTTGTTCTTAACATTAAGGATGAGATTATTTAATATGTCCCAAATGGTCTTAGTGACTAAAACTGCTCATTCCTCTTTATTCTGGCCTCACCTAACTCCAAAATATCTAATTCTGCTACAGAAATTGCTTTCTACCTTTGTGGAGGATGTTTTGTTGTTGTTGTTTTCTTTTTGTTTTTTGGGGGGGGTTGGGGAGCTTTTATTGTTGTCATTGTTGTTTGCTTTATAAACACTATCTTAACTTATCCCTGCAAATATCTTATTTAAGTACTATTATCCCCATTTTACAGGGAGAAATAGAAATGGTTAAGTGACTTAACCAAAGTCACACAACTGTTAATTGAAGGAATTGAGATTTCATCCTATGTCTTCCCAATTTCCGTGATGCTTATGTGAATTTATGATCCTCCTATAGTTCCTTTCTCATTTCTGGGATTTTCCTCTTCTTAGCTTTCCCTCTCCATAATATCTTTCCCATCCTTCAGGTCTTCCTTGATCAAGTGCACTTTTCAGTGTGCCTTTTTATCTATCATAATATCTCAGTTTCTTTCCTTTTCTTCATTTCCCTTCAAACTCTAAACTATATGACAGCAGAGACCAAATCTACCTTCTTCTCAGTGGCATCTATAGGACAATGACACATACTTTCGAAAAAATTTCTCAGATACTGTTTCCAAAAACCCTGATGTAATTTAAGAAAAGGGATTTTATGATAAATCAAAGCATGGGGACTTTTTTCTTTTCTTTTTTCTTTTTTTCAAAGAATAGTTCCCAGGTCAAAGAGTATTATTTTTATTTGCTGTTTTTAGTGTGAAGCTACCTCTTCTTCTTGAGATTTTATAAATATAAAAGTAGGAGCTACAATATTAAGAACCCATATCATATATGAGCCCATACAGTGATTGTTTAACTGCATGTTGGGCAAAATTTCCAGCATTTCTAATAGTATGAAAGAAATGTGAATTCCATAAAACATAAACCTAAGCATTATATTCTATATTCTATATTCTCTTTTTGTTACACTATTGCTTGACTAACAATTCAGATAAATGTTGTTAGTACATTCTTGGCAGTTCTATGAGAAAAACATGTATTTTCATCAGAAAAAGGTACAGATATTTGTAAATCTCTTTTAGGCATTAATACTTGATTTGCCTTTTATTTTGAAATTTTTGTTATAATAGCCATTTCTTTCCATGTGAAATATGGAACACTAGATGGAATTTGCCCATAGAATTTAAGAAACTCTTTTCTTAAATAAAACCAGTTAAATTGATACAACCAAGTGGTAAAAAAAATTTTTTTACCTTCATTGTTTTTCTTTTTAGTGAAGTTAAGGATATATATTTTCTCATGCCCAACAATTCACTTCTAATTATATACCATAAAAAGGCATGATTAGCTATATTAGTATATGTATGAACAAGTACCATAGCACCTTTATTCATAATACCCCAAAACTGTAAGCAATCAAAATGTGCATTTGGAAAAATAATGGAAAAATAAATTAACACATATTCATACATGATTATTAACAGCAATTCAAACAAATGAAATATACCTAACAAAGAAATCTTAAAAGCTAACACTGGATGAAAGAAGTCAGAGGTCACACCAAATAAATATATACTTGGGATTCCATTTATATACAGTTCATAATAGGTAGGACTGAGTTATATTATTTACTGATACATTTTCAGGTGGTAAAACTGCAAAGAAAAGCAAGGAAAATACCACCATAAACATTCAGACAGAGTAGGAGGGAAGGTGTTGCAGTTGAATAGGCTATTTTGTAACCTGGTGGTGGCTACAGAGATGTTTGATTTATTATAATTCATTAAATTATGAACTTAAGTTTACTCTACTATCCTTTATATTTGCATATTTCACAATAAAAGGATGACACCATGGTAAAATTTAATTTCCGTTTGCTATAGGTCCAGAGAATTACTTAAAGTTGAACTGGACTTACCAATTTCTATCAACATTTTAGTGCATAGTCACTGTTCAGGAAGGAAATGACTTTTTTGAGGAAAAAGAAGATAAAGTTTCTTTTGGCTAAAGGAGAATTCACTTTCTTCATTAGCAACTATATAAAATGCTACTTTTCCATTTATGGTGATAGGCAGGGTTGCACTGATTAAAAAAAAAAAAAATCCCCTATGAGAGTGGTTAGTTTTGCAAACTAAGGCTATAGAGTAGAGCTTTGCTTTTAAATGAAGTTAATTTGGCTAGTCATTTTAATGCCTGATATTCCTTTATTACTGTCATGTTTTAAGAAAATCTGTAATTTCATCAGACACAAATAGGAAAAGTCTGGGCATCCTTAGTTTATCAGCCATTCAGTATAAAAAATAACTTATAGGAGAGTCATAACAGTGTGTGAATGATTTGGTGACAGTTCTGTACTCCTTCTTACTTTTCTGCAGGACTGAAAAACAAACCCACTAATTTATTTAAAAAGTATTCATTGACCAGCCACTCTTTTGTGGTTTACAATGCTTAGAGCTAAGAATATGAACACAAAAAGGAAAGGCTCTCTGTCTTTAACTTACTTAAAATATTTCTTATTACTTAGGCTTTTTCAGCATTTTAGCTATGGTTCATTCAACTGTTAACAATTTAAAGAAGTTATATTGTCGGCTCCATTTAATTTTAATTCTTTCCTTTATCTATCAGAATTATAACTTTCATACTCAATAATAAATGTCATAAATGACGAGGTCACTTAATTTACCTTAGTCTGAATGAGAAGAGTGTTTTTAGAAGAAGTTCATGGATTTAAGAAATATTTGGAAGTTTATCTGGAAGGAGGAGGGAAGGAGATTATACATTCAGTTTTGGACATGTGATCTCTCAGATGGTTGTGGGACATTTAAGCAGAGATGCTATGTAGTTAAATATATAGGATTGACTAAAGCTCATCAAAAAGATAATAGTTGCGGATTTTATTCCTTGGATTAGATTCTTACACATGAAGGTGGTAAATGAAGCTACAAGCATATAGATAGCGACTAAAGCTTTAAATGATATTCCTCACATAGAAGGTATATAATGATAAGAGCCACGGGCTTAAGAGATAGCCCTGAAGACACTAATATTTAGGAAAATGGAAGTGAAAGAGGAGTCTACAATGAAAATGACAGTGTTGTATTACCGAAACAAAAAACTTGTGTTCAAAGAGGAAGAATTAGAAATAACAAGTTTTGCAAGTAAAATAAGGTAAGAATAGATTTAGAAATAAGACATCATTGATGCCCTTAATAAGAACAGTTTCAGGAAATTCTTGGGAGTGGTTTCCAGATTACAGTGGGTTAAGGAATGCTTAGAAAGTGAGTGAAGGATAATACAGTGACTCTGGGCCACCTTTTTCAATAAATTTTCTTCTAAAAGGGAGAGATAGGACAGTATTTAAATAGTGACTTGAAGATGAGGGTAGTGGTTTACTCTTGAAATTGGAGAGACTTAAGAATATTGAAACAGTATTATTTGAGAAAGATCGAGTTAAAAATATAAGAATCTAAAAAGGGGAAGAAATACATGATTTTTGAGGCACTGTGACCCTTAAAAACCCAAGATGGTTGTGTGGGGCAGCAGGGGGGTGGCCAGGAGGGAGAAGGATTGGCCTCATGTGTGAGGAATGACACCTCTACACCTGGGATGGAGGAGATAGAATCAGTGGGTGCTGATGTTCATTTGCTTGATTATGGGTTCTGTTTTCTTTGCGAAGAGATAGTAAGCTGAAGGTAAAAAGATGGCCAGCATAAAGGAGAACAGAGAAAATAGCTGTCTTTTGAATAATGGGTAAGAGAGCTAGGGAATGAGGAAGAATTGATCTACTCTTGAGGTTTTTCCATGAAGATGGTGATATAGAAGGAAAATTTGGGAGACTTTGAGGTGAAAAAGAGGAAGAAGGAGACCAGAGAGTCTAAATCTAGTTGGGAATTAGATCAGGGCTAATGGAGATGCACAATTTTCAGCATTGAGGGATTAAAGTTCTTGATCAGTTTGGATAATGGGGATGACTGAATGAAACCTGGAAGGCTAAGAAATTGTTGCCAAAGAGAAAAATTCAAAATTTTAGAGATGGGGGCACCTGGGTGGCTCAGTATGTTAAGCCTCTGCCTTCGGCTCAGGTCATGATCTCGCGGTTCTGGGATCAAGCCCCGAATTGGGCTCTCTGCACAGCAGAGAGGAGAGCCTGCTTCCCCCTCTCTCTCTGCCTGCCTCTGCCTACTTGTGATCTTTCTCGCTGTCAAATAAATAAATAAATAATCTGAAAATTTTAGAGATGGACTAGTTCTAGAGCTAACAAGTTTCAAGTTTCTACATGGTAACTCACAGCCAAAAATGGAAAATGACCATTTGACCATATTTGCCTATGTAACCCTTCATCTGCTGTATTGGTTTTACACAACTTTATCTGCAAGTATTTGTTGGTCTCTTTTGCCTTCCCCTACAATATCCAGTTATTTCCTTATCTCTCTATTCAGAATCCACCCACGCTTCACAAGTCAAGGCCAACGTCATTCAAACCTTTCCACATTACCTCAGCTCCTGGGATTACTTGCTGTTAGGAATGTGTAATGTTCAGTGTGTTTCCCTCAGTGGCCTAAATGAGTTAGTAGGGTGTGCCACAAAAGCTGCATTTCTCACTCTCCCTCTTGTTCAGAGCAGTGTACCTTTGCTCATGCCGGGCCTGTCTGGGAAGCCTGTCACCTCTTCCTTCTCTGTCTCGTTTCATCAGCGTTCTAAGTTAGGTGCCCTCTCTGTTCTCCTCATTCCATATGCATACATCTATTTCAGCACTTACTACATTATGCTCACATTAAACTTTTTATATCTTATTCCTTATAAGTCTGCACACTTCCTCAAACTGATTTTTCATTTTATTTATCCCAGTGCCAAATACTATGCCTAGTACAAAACAGATGCTCAGTATATGTTTATGGAGGTGAGCTGAAGTAAAGCCTTGTTCAGTCATTTGGTGGCTTTGTGACCCAGATAATTTTCATCCACTTTCTAGCCCTTGTCTTCTCTGGAAAGGATGAGGACATCTCACAGGGTTGAGGAGTTAGGTGAGATAGCTAATGGAGAGAAAGCCTCCAGTCTGCTATCTAGCAGATAGAAGACTGTAGTAAACTTTTTCAGCTTAATTTTAGTCTACTTTGTGCTACCTTGTGTTTTTCAACTGATATTTAATATGTGTATCACTATTTGACATTTTTATAAGAATGTCTTAATTCATCAACTAATTAGTTTTTTGAGAATAGGGATCATATAGTATATAAGCTGTGTATTTTACATTACCTAGCATATATTAGGACGATGAATACTTACAAACTGACTATTAAACATTTACAAACAAACGAACCACTTTCACAGATTCTGTTTGAATCTAGCTCTGAGACAGATGAGGCAGGATGATTTTTCCCTTTAAGAACAGACAGCGTTACATATATCTGTATTCAGTGACACAATTAAACCATAACCAACCACTAACTGAATGGGGATTGAAAGCATGAATTGAAATTTGTATACCATAAGCAGAATGCTTTTTCATTCAATGACTACAAGCCAAATTGCATATAGTCTAGTCTGTATCATTTGTGGTTCAGGAAAATTCTAATCCGGGCTACTCACCACACAAGCAGACGAGAACAGCTATAAGAATTGAATGACATAAGACATGCAGATGTTTATATAGCACCTGAATCATTAAATCTTTTTTCTTCAAGTTCATAGGAATGTTCTGGCCTTATATAGGCATAGCATTCAGCTGTACATTGTGCTGAGAATGAAAATAAACAAATGCCTTGATACAGATGACATCCATCAAATGGTTCTGTTTTTCCTCATATAAATGTATATAATTTTTATTAAAAATCGTATTCTCAACTCTTTAATGATTTCTTGGTGAAGACAGCAAAGCCTATTTCATAACTGTATAGTAGAAAGATTTATAAATATCTTATTATACGGAAAGAAACTGAAGCAAGAAAAGAATGTCACAGAATCACTTAACAGTAAATGTATAGAAAATATACTTGGTCCTCAGTTCTAATGATTCAGAAAGAAGGTAGGTGCAACCCTCAACCCCATCAAGTCCATTCCTTTATTCTGGCAAATTTATATGGTTCTGATCAGGAAGTTTTGAATAAAATGCATGTCACAACCTCAGAGTGGAGAACTGATTTGACTTGTCTATTTGTTTGTACATATTTTGAATTTTTTAAAATGACACAATACAACTTGAAAAAGAAACATTTGATTGCAGGAGTTCATATGTACTCTTTAGATGTTTTCATAAACCTTCTTCATCTATATTTTCGGCAATTTTTCTTGGACGTCTAACAAATACTGAAATCAGTTTGCCTCTCCACTTACCCTTTCATAATGTTCGTGACACAAGCCTGTGTAATTTGACACCTTGGAACTTTAAACAGACTCAGAATCTTTTGGACCTTCTAGCCATCATCAATTCACATAGTGTGCAGTAAATCCAGCTCAAAATAAACAACACAGATGGAATCGAAGCTTATAGTACAATGTCAGCAGTATCCACAGATTGACAGAGCTAGTTAGGCTGCCAGATGCACAGAATGTTGTTCTATCTACTTGTTCTTTATAACTGGACTTGATGGAGTACATCAGTGTCAAACTCCTTGCTGGTTTCCACACGCACACGCACAGAAACGCACCCGCATACACACGCGCATTCCTGCGCTCTATATCAACGGCACCATCTGCTCTCAGCTGTACATGTGGTAGCTAACTAACTATCCTACTGTGCCTGGGTCTCACCGACTGCTTTCCCTGGAAACAAATGACAACAGTTTTTATCTTGTGCCCTCCTTGGCATTATAAAATAAGGCTCTTAACATTTCCATACGCATATATTTTACATGCATTTTTTAAAATTCTGTTCTCCGTTTTATTTACTGATTCCCTAGAGAATGGCAATATCTCTTTTTATATCTCCCCCAAATTGAGATTTGCCTATGGAAGTTCACATACTGAGACTGTTGCTTCTAAGATTTACATAAAAGCAATGTATGTAAAAGTCATGGGCCCTGGGATCATTTTGTTGTCTCCACAGTATTTTGTAGGGTGCCGCATACTATTTGTAAAATGGGGGCGTAAAAATGTGGGGATTCAGAAGAGAAAAGACATCTATTTCTTTCCACTACCCTTCTATAAAATTTCACTGACAATAATGACCATGCTGGGAATGTGAAGATTGAGGGAGTACAAACATGAAATATTTTCATACACAAGTATCTTGCCTGCAGCAGAAAGCTCATGTGTTATTCTGTTACCAAGTGTAGAATTTTTGCCTTGACCTCTTTGCCATCTCATGTGAAATCTAGATGGGTAGTAAGATATAAAAAAAGATAATCACTTTTTTTTTAAACTGACAAAATTCAATTGTAATGTCTTTTCAAAGCAATACACCCATATTAACTGGAAGTAGGAGCTGTTGTAAGAAGGATGTATGGAATAAAATAACAGAGAGACGACCCAGGTTTGGGTCATACCAGATATCTTTTCCTGACCCACTTCCACGTCTGACACCTGTCTTTATGACAATCTTTCCAGAACATCTATGGAAATTATACCTACCTTCTGGTAACTAGGTAACATAATCTCCTGGAGGCTAGCTAATTGCAGCCCACAATAACCTCACATACAGTAACTGTTAAATTTTTCATTTCTTTCAAATTATTATGGATCAGTGGAGAGGGTATTGATTTGATTCATTAACGGATTCCCAGTCTGTTCCAAGGTTAATGATTACATGTATCTCAATTACATCCTTAACAGGTTATACTGTATGATTTGTTTTAACTGCTTTGTACATTGTGTATCTTCCCCAGCTGAAAGGCTTCGTAGCACTTCATGATTTAACAAATCTTTCTCCTCCACTTCCTAAAACAATGAACCTGCCCTGAAAGAGCATATCAAGGCAGGACAAAAATACATGATAAAAGCTTTTTGCAGAATTCTCCAAGAACCATAGCATAACAGTTTATTTTAGTCAGGTAAATAGTCTTAGGTTTAAGATGTTTATAAGTAGTATGGAGCAGAGGGGTCGATCCTTTCTCTTGATATTTTATTCCACCTTTCTTATATAGGAGGCATTTTTCTTTAACTTTGACCTTTTGAACATACCCATTATGGAATTTATCTTTAAAAAGTAGAAGTAAATACATATTCTTAAAGTCACCTGTAATCCTTCCAGCAGAATCCAGACACATTAAAACGGCTCTGAAGAGTCGAAAAACATTTTAAAATTTAAAATGTAATATTCATGTGACACTGTTTAGAATGACAGAAGGTCAAATGACTCGTAGGCATACTTTGCACATTGGCCATAGATGGTCAGGCGGGAGGATAGAGGGACCCATTGCAGGGAATCTGGGGCAGAGAACACATCTAGCAGAGGACAACGTGATTTTGACAAGAATGAAGACAGTTATTTATACCAGTCCTTCTATTTCCTTTTTATCCCTTTGCCCCTGCCTCCAACCCTACTTGCCTCTGTGTACTTAACTTCTCTGTCATGAACGAGAATTTGTGAATCTAGGGACAGTCTAATCTTGCTTAATTTTGATGCAGAAGCCCTGTTTCTTGCACAGAGTACTGTAAAGTCCATAGTGGGAATTACATTTTAAAGTATCTTAGTACTTTTACTTACCCACTTGTATTCGGAAAAAGTAAAACACTAGACTCCCCTCCTTTCTGGAACCCCCAAGATTCTGACAGAGTTTGGGGACTCAGAAGCCAAATGGGAATCATCAGGAGGAGAGACTTCAGTTACACAATCCATTAAATAAAACAATAGAGCCTGCAGCTGAGCTATTAAAAAGAGTAGAGCAATTTTTATTTCAATGGCTACATTTTATTTCCTCTTCTGAGTGACTGTTAACAAAGGGCCGCTGAAAGGACTGGATAAAAAGCAGGCGTCAGATGCAGGATCCATGAGTTAAACAACATTATTAGATACAATTTCATAAAATCTAGTTGCTTTTTTGCTACTAGAAATCATGTCCTTTTGTCAACTTGTGGTCACATCAGCACTTCTCCGATATAATTTGCTCCAGCTGCAGAGCATAGCTGGCCTGCAAATCAAGAACCAGAATGAGGACAGGCAGGAATAACTCAATGGCTTGGATAATGTGCAAATCACTACACTTCTCGCTATTAGTCTACTTTTTTTTTTCTTTTTTTTTTTCAGAATATTTGGAAGAGGAAAAATTTATCTTTAGCAGAGCAGCCAATCAGCCACCCTCTTAAGAACTGGTTTGTCTGGTTATCTTCTGAAGCCTAACTCTCTTTGCAGTGATGCTCTGTAATCATGATATTATGAATTTAAGAAAAAAAAAACAAAACACTAAACTTCCTTTGTTTACCGTAAGCTGGCAGTGTGAACACCTAATGTCAAATAGCTCCTGGTTTTGTTCACCTCCTCTAAAAAATGTTCCTTAGATTTAAAAATCTTGCTGTGTATTTCTGTTCATAATTTTTGCATTTTAAGTGCTTCTATCTGGCCTAGAATGCACAGGTTTACAAAATAATACACATCATTCGAATGTCAGCAAACTGCTATAAATGCCTCAATTCAAGACACAAAAAGAGCCAGTTAAAAAGGAAATGAAATACTACTTATTGATTTAGACATGAGTAAAACTGGTAGAGGTTTAACTAGTCATTCAGCATTGAACTTCATACAGCTATGGTTGCTTGATTATTGATCTTCCCTGGAATCAATTAAAATTGGATCCCGACCATTTCAAATTCAGCTATAATTGAATAATCAACAATCACTCATGTAGGGGGGAAAAAAAACAGTTTCTAAATAAAAGCAAAGTCCAAGTATTCTTGCATGTCTGAGGAAACCATTATATATGGTGGGCAAGTAAAAACAAATAAAAGCATATACAGCTGGGATAGCTGAATCAGTGTCCCTAATGACAAGAGCAGCTTATCAAGTGTGCAAAGGCAGCACTAGCCTGTAGTTCACCAGTGCAAGGGAGCTGATTCTCTCTTTTCATGGCATGGCCACCTTCCAAGGCCAGGTGCAATCATAACTGCAAGCCCATTATGTAACCCGTCACCTTCTCAAATTCATTGCTGCAGCAAGTACCCACATCCAAAGCTATGGCTTTTTCTTTGTAAACTGACCTGGGAAATGTTGTGACTACAGAACATGCTTTTAGACACCATTGTTTTAGAAAGGACAAAGAGAAGTCATGTGCCACATACCGATGACACCGAGTCTGTTTTCTTCTTGGCAAAACGAGGCAGTGAGATAGGGATCAGTCCCATCCTTTTTTCTTTCTTTCCCAACACATTGCAGCGGTGAATCTGTCAAAACCCAGAGCTCTGCTTACTTCTTCGCTTAGAATGAGAACATAATATTTTCTGAAATGTGTGTGTGTGGTTTCCTTCCATCCTGAAAGCTGTAGAAGCTCGCCCCATCTAGATACAGGTCAGTGAAGTTCATAAGCTCTAGCCTAAAGGAGCAAATTTTAATTTCTGATTAGAGTCCGTGAAAGCTGACCCTTTGCATTTTTCAGATGTATGATACCCCCACTTGTTTTTTGTTGACCCCCTCTGGGAGGGTAACAAAATTATGACTTATTTAAAATGGAATCCTATTTTATAATGCTGTTGACTAGCAAACAGGCACTGCTTAACTATCACATTAAGTGATTCTATTCAAATAAATGAGAAACAAAGTGAATGACTTTTTCCCCCTTGGGGAAAATAAAAACACCTACTGATGAAGAAGAATATTTTGCAAAATGAATTTTGACATCTCTAATCACACTCTTTGAATTCTGGTCTTGCCTGGCATCCTTATAGGTGGGCCTAGGTACAAAAGATAGGGCAAAGGAACGGAGCCTGAAATCTGTGAGGTGGCCCTTTAATGATGATCACTTGTTTGATGGTTCTTTGTTTGTTCCTCACCCAGGACAAGCTCTTCTTTTATCATCATTAAACCATAAACTAGTTGTAGTAGTGAGCAAAATATGCAGGGAACTTTTATAATGACACTATACACAGACATGCTGAAGGCCACCAAATTGCTACTTCTTTGTCAGATCTTAGATGCTCATCTGGTATCCTTAATTTGTGTCTAGACAGGGAATAGCAACAAAAAATAAACAATAAAAAAATGCTTCTGCTTTTTATTTTATTTTTCAAGAAGGAAAGCATAGCTTACTTTTTCTACATTAAAGTCAAAAAGAAGCCATTCTTTCTAAAAATTGTCTTCCTATATCCTCTGGATTGGTTGTTCTTTAGAAGTCACAAATCAAGCAGAAATATATGTAGCACTGAAAGTCCACTATAGCAATCTAATAATTTGCTTAACAGCATGGTTTCAAAATTACTCCACTTGGAAGTTGCATCATCCCACAAATGTACAAAGAATCTTTTTGAACATTGAATTTAGTGTTATTCAGGTCTGTTTCATAAGGTGCTACCCTAGCATGGGGGAGATAAGGTATTCCCATCCCCCTGGGTTTAAAAAATCATAGTTCAGATATTAATATCCAACACCTTAGCAGCTTGTGTGCTATTTTGCCAGTTGCTCTTGCTGGCAGTAGGCCTCCCTTGTAAAAGATAAAGATTTCCACAACAACAAAATCTCTGCATAAATTTCAAATTTATTGCACTTTCTTCCGAGTCCCTATATGCTATATTCCGTTTATGTCTGTGGAACACCAGATGATGAAGGGAGGGGGAAGACCGCATTGGAATATTTTGAAGATGACGGTTAACCTTAATGTATCACAAAACTATTGAGGCAAATTTAATTGCAGAAGTACATCTAAATGGATAAAAACCAAGGAGAGAAAGGAAGGAAGAAGGAAAAGAAAAAAAGAATGAAACAGAGAGGGAGAAGGGAAAACATAAAACCTTGGAACAATTTCTGTTGCTTTATCTAATGTTTTGTCTGCTTTAAACAGATTAGTGAGTCACTGTCTTTTCGTTTTGTTTTATAGGAAATTCTGTTGACTTAAAACACTACTGCCAACGTAGACAGCAATACCACAAGTATAGTTTTATGACAAAAATATTTAAAGCAAAAAAAAATTATTTCAGAGTCATTCATGTTATCGTGGTTGCCTGAATTTTCACAAAACATTCCCAAGGACTCAGTGAGGGTCGAGGAGCCAGTTGTTTCTCTGAGTTCCAGTTAGCCCAAGGCATCCCTACTGTGAGAGACAAGGGCATGCGGGCTTGACTTAGACAGCTGGTTGATGAGACCTGTGATTGCAATTATTTCCAAATATTTCTTAGAACAATGTGTAACTTGTAAAGTTAAAGAAAATTCACACACAACAATTTATGAGTATTATGTTGTGTTGTTTCACTGACTGTGAATCTAAAATTCTATCTAGTGTACTTTTTTTTTCTTGTTCGTGGTATTTGTTTTCAAGTTTGGATGCAAACCTCATAAAAGGGGAATAATTAAGTTAATATTTAATTTTTTGGGGACATAGTATGTGTTCTATGAAGAAAGTATTTATGGAAAACTCTTATTTTCCTGCTGGATTGTAAGGCTGACTACATCACAGATTGTGTCCTGCTTAGATATGCATGTCCTGGTGAACAGCAGAGTTCCTTGCACACAGCAGAATGAGTGAACATTTGCAGAGTTAAAGTGAAATCCAATTGAATTATAATGGTAGTAAGACAGCAGTCATTTGACAATTTTCTAAAACAGACACACAGCTGATAAATGGACAATTTCTAGCATCAAATGGATTAAAGAAAGATGAGCTTATATCTTTGTTAGAAGATTCTAATTTTTTTCATCTTGGATTTTCAAAAATACCTGTGTCCCCACTGATCATGGCTTTTCTGTTAACAGTAAGAATTGTCCCTTATTGGGTGTCAGCCCCATCCTAGGTATTACGGTAGATGTTTTAGGCACATTATTTTACTACTTGTTATACTCATCCCTTGAGATAGTCCTGTTTCATCCCATTTTTTCAATTAGAAAACCAAAATCCACAGAGATGTTGAATGACTGCTCATCATGTGTGGCAGACTGAAAAATGACCCCTCAAAAGATACCATGATGTAATCTCTGGAATATGTGAATGTTACCTGATAGTACAATAGAAAAAAATTTTTGCCAGTGTGATATGATTAAGTTATGGATCTTGAAATGGGAACATTACTCTGGATTATCCGGAAAGCCCCTAAGTACAGTGACATGTAATTCTCATAAAAAGAAAGTGGAAGGAGGGTTTACACACACACGCGTGTGCGCGCACACAGGAGATGGGGAATGGAGAGAAGAAGGAAAAGGAGGCATTGTGAAGACAGGGGCAGAGATTACAGCCGGAAGCCAGAAAATATCAGTAGCCACCAGAAGATGTAAGAGGTAAGGGATGGATTTTCCTAGAGCCCCCAGACGGAGCACAGTCTTAGTGACATCTTGATTTTGGCTCTGTGATTCTGATCGCAGACGTCAGGACTCTGAACCTGTGAGAAATTAAATTTCTGTTGCTTTTAAGTCACCACACATGTGGTACTTTGTTACAGTAGCCTGGGGGAACTAACATACAACTACAGCACTTTGGCAGTAATAACGTTAGAATTTGAACATAATGTTTTAGTATTGTACTGCATTGCAAATTATCACAGATTTAGCTGTTTAAAACAACACCCATCTATTCTCTCACAGTTCTGTAGGTCATTCAGGGCCGGCTGAACTGCGATTTTTTGTGTAGGGTCTCACCAGGCTGAAATCAACATGTTAGTCACACTGGGACCTTACCTGGAGGCTCAGGGAGGAATTACCCCAGTAGGTTTGGCCCATCAAAAAAATCTCCCCATCTTGAGATCACCTCAAGAGTGATTTTGTTTATATCTGCAAAATCCCTTTTGCCATGTAACCTAATTGCCAGGGAATAACACCAGGGCAGAGGTTATGGGTGCCTACTCTGTCTTTGTGATTCTAAAGTCTATGCTTTTGTGTGTGTGTGTGTGTGTGTGTGTGCGCACACGCGAGCCATACCACACTGCCTTCCAAAGCACTTTGTCTCCAGGAGTCTTTAGAAAACACCCAGAATAGCTAATTAATGAACATAATGTTCATTAATGAACATAAGAACTTGTTCTTAGACCCAATAGGGTGATGCTCTGAGAAACAGCTAGGAGGAGTCACAGAGGTGGGAGATAGATTGTAGGACATAGATGAGGACTTGCACAGAGATGTACAGAAGTAAGATGTATAATAGTCCTCACTTGGTACCCTGGTCAGATCACTCCATCCTGTTTAACCATGATTTGTGCTCCAACTTCTGTATATTTTGTTCTAACGTCTCTCAAAGGATTGCACGGAGGTTACTGGAGCTAGCTGGAAATGTAGGGAGTTAGCTAGGGAGATAGCTGGAAATGCCTGGGAGTTTATGTCTCCCTGGGGTGACTCAAGGACTGTTTGGTAAAAAGATACAAAGCCCAGTCCTTAGCATAGAGACACGACAAACTGACTTGCCATTTAAGCTCCACAGCTTTTTCTGCAATCTGGCTGAGCCTGGAATTTCACCTGATGGTGTACCCCCCCCCACCCCACCCCGCCTTTTGTTTCTTCTTCCTCCCTATTCTGAACTCCATTAACAGTTTCTCCTGGGAGCACTGCCTTAATAAATAACTTGCATTTGAAATCTTCGCTCAGGTTTTCCTTCTGGGATGACCTGACCTCAGATAAGGAATAGACTTCAAGCACTTTTCTGGAGCCAGGAGCATTACGGGCTGGCCACTGGCAGGAATGGAAAGTATCCAGGCTATTTTGTGTGGGTAGTGATTACAGCCTGCTTGGTCATTACCTGGCAGCCAGATTCTCCGCTGTCAAACAGATGCCTCTTCTGAGAGTGAGAATGTGTGCTCGACACAGAGGCTATTTGGCCTCTCTTAGCAAGTGCTATTGACGGTCTCTCCTTGAAGAGTAGAACTCAAAGCCTCTTCCAGCATCTCTGGAAAAAACCTTTGTCCTTGATTGGCCACTATTTGAAACTCATTGCCTAAACTGTGTGTATGGCTTTCTTCTGGCTCAGACTTGCTATTTCCCGGTGGGTATGCATGTAGTGAATGATTAATTTTAAGTGCCTGTAGGAAGTACAATGGTGAGCACACTGAAGGCTGAATGAGTTTGCACAGAGTGTTTTAAACATTATCCTAGTTATTTCAAATCTGCAGTTGATTCGTGATATGAGTACAGAATACAAAATGATGATTCACAGATGGATCCACTGAGCACTCTTAACTGCATATTCAGGTGCATGTGAATGATGCTACAAGGAGAATCGGGATTCAAGATGAAAGCTGGCATAAAAGGAGAGAGCAGGATGTGAAAAATTGTGTCAGAGTTGCTCATTAGATACTACCAAGAACTTGTAGTTACACAAGGGTGGGACAGAGCTCACCTGCTGTGTTTGATGAGGGTTCCATGATTTTTCACCATGGTACCCTACTGACTCCTAAATTAAAAGTAAAAACCTTTACATGGGAAGGGGGATTATGCAGATGTATAGCTAGTTCTTCCATTAATTCAGCAAGTATAAAATGATAACCTACTCTGGTTAAGATGATTAATTAGATAAAATATTACTCTTCGGGCAATGAAATTATTCCATGTAAATGAGCTAATTACAAAGAACAGCCTTAGAAGCTTTAGACCAGATTCCTTATGCTTAAGGATTACTATATGATAGTGGGTCCCAGTCAAACAGGCTTTAGATACCTAGAACTTTTAAAAGGGATCATATGATTCGGTTAGTTCCACGAGGGTAATCTCCTTCATGTAAGGTTACCTGATTAGTAACATTATGATTACATAGTCAGATAGAGTTTCTTCTTCTCAGGAGGGTCAGCCTTTTTATTCTATTCAGACCTTTAACTGAATGGGGAAAGCACACCCATGTTAGAGAGAGCAATCTGTATTATTCAGTCTACTGATTCTGATGTTATTCTCATTCAAAAACACCCTCATGTACACATCCAAATATGGGTGATCAAATATCTGGGTACTTTATGGGCCAGTCAAGTTGACACATAAAATCAACTATTATAGGTGGGTCATTTTTTTACCCACTCCAATAATCTCTGTCTTTTATTTGGGTTGTGTAAACCATTTACATTGATTGTGATTTTATGTGTGGGTTCAGGTTACCTTTTTTTTTTTTTTTAATGTTTGTTCCTTCTTTTTCATTTTATCTGTGACTTCCCCTTTCCTGTCTCTTTGGACTATTAGATCTCTTGCCCCTCATCTAGTATTCCATTTTAACATATTTATTGTTTTTAGACTATATATCTTTTATGAGATTTTTAGTCGTTGCTCTAGGGATTATAATACACACTTTTGACTTTTAACAGTGTACTTAGAATTAACTTTTTACTACTCCAAGTGAAATGTAGAAAACTTACTAGCTCAGATGTCCCTTTACCTTCCCTTCCTTATATTACATTGGTTTATATATTATATCTACATACATTAAAAACACCTTCAGAAAATATTATAATTTTTTCTTTCAGCTGTGAAAAATATTTAAAGAACTGAAGAGAAATATAGTCTATTATATTTACCTATATAGTTAACATTTCTGTTTCTTTTACTTTATTTAAAATGTTTTAAGACTACTTCCAAAAAAAAAAAATACCCCCTCTTTGTAAATATTTTCTTCTCAATTATTTTAGAGGTCTTCAGACAATGAATTCCCCTAGTTCCCACCATCTTAGAAAGTATTTATTTCACCTTTATTCTTGAAAGGTATTTTCAATGGATAAGATTGCCAGGTTGAGTTCTTTTTAGCATTTTTTAAATGTCTGTTCTGACCACCATTTTTTTAGATAGAAAGCCACAATCATTCAAATTATTATTCTGTTATATATAGTACATCATTTTTCTCTAGCTGATTTCAAGAAATTTTTCTTTAGTTTTCAACAGTTTTTTAAAGATTTTGTTTATTTATTCGACAGACAGAGAGGGAACACAAACAGGGGGAGTGGGAGAGGGAGAATCAGGCCCCCTGCTGAGCAGGCAGCCCAATACAGGGCTTGATCCCAGGACCCAGGTCATGACCTGAGCCAGGCAGATATTTAACGATTGAGCCACCCAGGTGCCCTCCCCACCGGTTTAATTATATGTCTGGACCCAAATTTCTTTATGTTTATCATGTTTGGGTTAATGAGCTTGTTAAAACCATAAGTCTACATTTTTTACCAACTTGAGAAGTTTAAGCCATTATTTTTTTCAAATTTTCTTTTTCTTACCTGACTTTTTCTTCTTCTTCTGGGGGCTCCAGAAAACTTTGGGTATTATTCCACAAGTCCCTGGGATTATGTCCATTTACTTTTCAGTATATTTTCTCCTTATATTTGGAATGAATAATTTCTAATCATCTATCTTCCTATTTAGTAATTCATTCTTTTGTCATCTCTATTCTGCCCCTGAACCCATCCAACGAGTTTTGTTATTTTCAATACTTTAATTTTTAGTTCCAAAATTTCTATTTGGTTCTTGTTTTGATTTTCTTTTGCTTTGCTGATAATGTCTATCTTTGTATTCATTTCAAGAGTGTTTGCCCTTAGTTCTTATATCATTTTTAATAATAGCTGCTTTAAAGTCCCTGTCAGATAATCTGGCATCTATACCAACTGGGTATTGGTTTCTCCTATTAAGATTTTCCTGGTTGTTCCTATACTGACAAATTTTGGATCGTGTTCTGGACATTTTGCTATGTTATGAGAGTCTGGGTCTTGGTTAAATCCTTAGGAGAATGTTGGTATTTGGTTTAGAAGGCAATTGACTCCATTGGATTCAGGCCACAAATTCTAACCAGGCTTTTGAGGGTTGTGGTTTTAGTGTCAGTTCCATTTTCAAGGCCTTTGAAATGCTATTTATATCTGTCCTGTGTTTGCTACACCCAGTTGCCAGTCTAAGATTGGTGGTAGTCTATGTCTTATTTCAGTTCCCAGAGCTTTTAGTATAATATTTAGGATCAGATCCATGTATATAAAGCTCAGGAGTAAGCCCAGAGTTTATAAACAACTTTAGTGGTCCTCTCTCCAAATTTCTCCCTCTTGATTGATATCCTCAGTACTTGCTGGCCAGAAAGCTGGAGATCTGATTGTCCTTCTTTCTTGTGCACCTTACATTACCACATCCTCATCCAGGGTCAAGGAACAGGAGAACAAAATAAAAGGAAATGGATTTGTCTAACCTACATGGGACCACAGATCATGACACAGGAAGGTTTTATCCCTCAGAGTTGTATAGTTGTGAGTCCCCCATTGCGACACTACCGCTGATAGAATACCCCTAAACTAGTGGGTTTCCTTGTGAGCTTCCTCTATCCATGCTGATGCTCACTTCCAAATTTCAGGATGAGTTGAGTCTAGGCCAGTTACTAGAGGAAACAAAAAGGTAAACTCACTGTCAGTTTGGTTATACTTAAAGTTCTGATCTTCTCCAATTGCTCTGCTGTTTGTTCTTCATAGTTCTCAGATAGCTGGTCAGTGCATTCTTTCCAGGATTTATAGCTGCATTCAGTGACAAAGAATAAATTGTGCTTACTGTGTCTTATCCAGAATTTAAAAAAAAACCCATGGTTAATTTCTGAACAAAGTTCATGAGCATGCCATAAATAATAAGATGATAGTAAATATAGTAGGGAAATATGCCATACTGCAGTTCTTCTTAAGCCATGGCATTTTGTTCTTCATTGGAATATAAGATCATTAATATAAGATCCTTTAATATAAATAAAAGGCATTTATATAAATATAAATTACATCCAGTTGCAACTCATTCGTTCAATATAAGAAATATTTATAGAACAGCTACTTCAATCAGGGCAATTTACTAGTCACTACAGGTATAATACTATTTCACATGGTGTTGGAGGCAAACCAGTTGTGTGGCATTGTAAAAGCAAAGGTACAATAGATATTCTATTGTTATTATGACAATTGTTTTATTTGGAAGATCCAGTCATCATCTAGTTTTAGCCTTGTATTCTTAATTCAGCAGGCAGTCATGTTTACAATATTTAGGAAAAATTACTATTTTGACAGATTGATCAGCTATTTCTTCAAAACCCTGGGTAAGGCCTATTTTTTCATCCAACTATTGAAAAGTATCCACATTTTTACCTCTCTGATCTATGACTCCTTTTTTGGAACCCAATTACACAATTCATCTGCTTTCTTAAGGAGTAGTTAAATCACTCTTTTGCTGTATCACTAAAGATTATTTTCCTGAACTATTGTGAATATTATTAACTGATTTATTTACTATTTTTGTGAGAAACATTAGCAAATTCAACACGTGAGCAGGCTTTATCAACCAAGCCTACAAAACGCAGACTGTAGATAAACAAAAGCCTGAAGAAGACTTCTTTATTGGAAGCAACAGATTTTATTTCTTAGCATGATCAAGGGTTAGGATTGCTTTTTGGTTTACTGAATGGAAGGGGTTCATATTATCAGATATGCAATAAATACAAAGTAACTGATGAACTGGTGAACTTTAGTAATATTCAATAACGTGGAGTCATTGCTAAGTTTGGCATCATTAAAGAAAAGTTTTCCCTAGAGGAAGTACATCAGAGGGTTTTTTTTTAAGATTTGTTTATTTATTTGATTTTTTTGTGTTATTTCAATTAGCCAACATACGGTACATCATTAGTTTTTGATGTAGTGTTCTGTGATTCATTAGTTGCGTATAACATCCAGTGCTCTGACAACACGTGCCCTCCTTAATGTGCATCACCCTGTTACTCCCCAGCCCCTCCCTTCTGTAACCTTCAGTTTGTTTCCCAGAGTCCAGAGTCTTTCATGGTTTGTCTCCCTCTCTGATTTCTTCCTGTTCCGTCTTCCGTCCCTTCTCCTGTGGTCCTCCGCTTTACTCCTTATGTTCCACATATGAGTGAAATTATATTTATTTGAGACAGAGAGAAAGAGAGAGAGCAAGCATGCAGGGTGGAAGGGCAAAGTCAGAGGGAGAGAGAAACCCAAGTAGATTCTGTGCCGCTGAGTGTGGAGCCCAACACCGGGCCCAGTCTCAGGACCCTGAGATCACAGCCTTCCTTGACAGGATCATGATTCTAAGATCACAACCTGACCCGAAACCAAGAGTCTGACGCCCAGCTGACTGCACCCCCCACCCAGGTGCCCAATATCAATTAAAACAAAAACCTGTGCATGCTTTAGAAATAAAATATACGTCTTTAATTAAGAAGTTCACTAAAGCAGCAAATGCTACTCACTATAAAATGAGAAGGCAAAATTTCCCTCAACTCTGCTCCTTAGGAGCAAAAAACAAACAAACAAAACAAAACAAAAACAAACAAAAAAAATACTAGAGTAAGAAGGATTCAGAATAAAATTCTTGCCCTTACTCATTCTCTTTCAGAATCCTGAGCAAGTCACTTAGTTTCTCTAAATCTTGGTGTATTCATCTATAAAACGGGATTATAGTAGAACTTACTTCATACAGTTGCTACAAGGATAAGATAATATGAGAAGACTTAATGCCTGGCACACAGTACACAGTAAATGATTGCTATTATGATCACTAAAGGAGTTATTTAGTAGAGTTCAGCATTTTGTCAGAAAGGGAAAATCTTTAAGAGGCAAAGACATCTCTGGTGGTTATATCCAAGGTACTTATCTGGCAATGCGTTTTGTTGCTTTTTTTTTTTTTCCTCTCATCAATATAGAATATGTGTGGATTTGAGGCTTCTATAATATTCTCAATTAGAAGTAATACCAATATAGTGAAGTTCGTTTCTGTTCATTCCTACTATTCTCTTCAATGCCTGTTTATTCACTTTTCCCCCACTTGTTGATTTGACATTAATTGAGCCTACCAAATGCCAGGGACCATGCTAGACATGGTGAATAAAAAGATAATTAAGACTCAGCCCATCTCTAAAGGGCACCCAATCTTTAGCAGAAAGATAAACATTGACATCAGAATTTCAGTAGTGTGTTGGAGACATCTTGTATCTTTTCATAATAGCCAGCTGTTGAAATTCCAGGAATTTTTCAATTTGTTAAAAACACTGTCATTTCTTAAAAAGTGACATAAGTGTATAATTATATTAAAATGCAGGTAATATTGGAAACTCATCACCATCATTTTGCTACACTTTACTATTATCTATGCATTTGAGTTTACTTACATCTTTTATTTCTGTATGCTGGAAATCTTACCTAATGGTGTGTTACTGTACATCTTTCTCCAATTCCATGCTTCATGATTACCATGCTGGCTATTTGAAATCAGCCCTGGTAGAATATTTACACCATGGGAATTGACAAACATTACAAATTACGACTCTTTCCCCTAGAACTACTTTTGTCTAACAGTGCCAGCATAACAAATCTTCTCATTATAACACACTGCGATATGTATCATCAGAGAGATGTATAGGACGCTATAGGAATACAGATGAAGTGATCCGTGAACCACTGACTAGAGAAATTAAAGAAGGCTTTGTGGAGACGGATATTTGCATTGATGACATTTAGAGAATTTGGCTCTTTAGCAACCCCGAGGACTAGAGAAGTTCTTCTGAAAACATGAAGACTGTATTATTGCTCTCAGCTATTCACTCCATCTTCCTGTTTTATATCCTTACTCAGTGCTTTTGAACTTGGCCTTGTGAACCAATTTAGTAACTGGCATGCTGGTGGATGCGAAGTAAGCCACCTTGATCGGAAACTTTAAGAACCCTTGCATGTGCTTCCAGCTCTCTTGCTCTTAACCTTTGCCTGGAGAATGTAATGATTCATATAAACACAGTTCCTTCATCCTGGGTGCTAGAATGAGAAGACATATAAGGCAGAAATGCAGGCAACTCTCACTAATTTCAGCTATTCTAAGAAGCATCAGTGGGCATGTTAACATGAATAAGAAATTAAATCATTGTTGTTGTAAGTTGTTGATATTGGAGAGTCATTTATTACCACAGCATAATATATTGAAAACTGACTGTTACTTTTAAGGTGGGATTTAACATTAGCACCTTCCTGCTTACTTATCATTGCCAGGGAAACTTTCTTGTAAGCAAAATGAATCTCTGATATACCCAAAATGCTTTTGGAACATGTTTAGAACCTTCTTCCATGGAATTTCTCCTGATGGCACAATGTACAGGTAGACTTTGGTATAGCCACTTCTAAGAGCAGGAAACTATAGAAAATAGATGGTGAGAATTCTAAAATCACACTACCTATATTACAGTTTTTGCTCAAAGCCAACAATGCATAAAACTCAAGCATGCATATATCATCAAAGAGCTAAAACAAGAAGGAACCTACAGAGTCACATCATGTAGCTCCTACATTTCATGGTTAGTAAAGCCAGGGCTCAAGGCAGTTGAGTGGTTTTTGTAAGAAGTGAGCTAAGAAGCTGCCATACAGCTCCTGTTCCCTAATTTCCAGTGTAGATTCCTATCTTCTACATCATCATCATCATCATCATCATAAATGAGTAGCATTTGTTACATACTTGCTATGAACAATACTCTGAATTAATGGCTTTATACATATAAAGTCATTTAACCCATGTAACTTGTTTAATAAAAATGAAAAAAGAGATAAGCATTATTAATACTTATTTTTAAATACTAGAAAGCTTAAAGAACTCACCCGTTGATCACACAGCTTTAAAGTGTCATTGGGATTCATAGCCTCACATTTTATCACTGGGCCCAGTTTGCCTCACTCATACTGCTCCATGAAGTACTAAGAGATTCGAACTATAAACAGGACATTCTTTTCTTTCTGAGAGCCAGCATGGTTTTTTCTTACAAAGGTCACACTGTTGCTTTAATCTGAATAAAGCTATATTTTTTTTGAGAGATATATCACTTCTCAAATTACTATCTGCTCTAATCAAAACTACCTCCTCAAAAGACAACCTTTTTTTTTTTTTTTTGGAGGGAGGGGTATTTTCTTTGGTTTCTAGCTTTGACTTAAAATGTTCTCTTCAAGATTACTAGAAAGTAATGACCAATAACTTGGTAGAAGTCCATTATAGAATTATAATATGTGCTAGAGAAGGGATGGATATTTTTTGGAGAGTTACCACCTTCGAGTCCATGTCAGGAAAGGAAGGAAAGGAAACGTATAAATGTGCCCAATAGATAAAAATGTTTGTTTTCCCATTATATTGGTTAAGCCAACCAAAGTCTCTCTCCTTTCACATTCAGAATTTTTAAAAACTTGTGAGGATCAGTTTACAGTAACTTTTGATGTTAACCAGATATGAATTGAGAATATTTTGACATTGGAGAATGCTCATGAAATTAGCCTAAGGCTTAGGTTTTTCTTTTGCTTTCAGAGGAAGCTCCCTGAGAGCAGAGGGAAAATGGTCTCATTCTTTAGGTTTCTTGATTGCGTTCTTTTTCCAATTCACCTTGCATCTGAAGACATGGTTTTATGAAAGAATTCCACAACAAATTGGAAGTTAATCCTTAGGGTCTCTAAATTACCTGATGGAATGCTTCTCCTATTCTCCATGTTGCCTCTATTCCCCAAGTCCTTTCCCAGAGCTTTGCACCTTTGAAACAAAGTGTCAAGGAAGTGCAGTGCAGCAGTCTAGGAACTTGACAGAAAAGCACCCTGGTGCACCCCATCTATCTCGAAGCACCCTCAAGTATATCAATCCATGCTTTCATCAAAATTACATATATTTTTTGAAGCAAAAATCGAAACCACTATTGTTTTTTGTCTTCGGAAACACTGGAGCACAGAGAATGTAGGGAAATTGCTCCAAAATATCAAGAAAAGTATGACTGATAAAATTGTAGAACCTAATGTACTTTTAAAAAATATATTTTTTTTCAAGATTTTATTTATTTATTTGTCAGAGAGAGAGAGTGCACAAGTGGGCAGAGTGGCAGGCAGAGGCAGAGAGAGAAGCAGGCTCCCTGCCAAGCAAGGAGACCAATGTGGGACTCGATCCCAGCCTGGGATCATGACCTGAGCCGAAGGCAGCGGCTTAACCTACTGAGCCACCCAGGCGTCCTGCTAATGTACATTTTTTTTAATCAAGAGACTAAAGCCTCTCGTTAATCTTTTCACTTCAGTTTAGCTCTTAGCCTTTCTTTTGTGGATAAGTATTCCTTATCCACAAAACATTCTGATCCCCTGTATCACCTACATTTGTATAGGGTAAAATCTCATGATCATTTGGTGTTCAGCGAAGTGAAGAAAGAATAAGAACAGAGCTTTACTGAGTTTTCCTGAACTGCTTTTACTTTAGGATGAAAATACTTTTTATATAGGAATTATCTCTATCTTTGAAATTTGCCACCTGGTGAACAGAAGTTAGTTGAGAGTTTACTTATATTAGTACTAGAATTCATTCACTGAGCTTTTTTTAATAATAAAAAAAAGAATAGAATTAGGAATTATGCTAAAGAAAGATGTCATAAATGGTGTAGCAACTTGTTTTGATGATTAAATTTAATTCTAGGCCTTTGGTTTAGAAAACTGCTTTTAATATCTCTGCTTTAGAATTTGGTCTAGTAGAATATGCTAGTTTCTTTTATTTCTTTATAAGCTTACGTCTTTCTCAACCATTCATATATATATATACACACACACACATACATATACATATATACACTTTATTTTTTATTCAATTGTTACTTTAGCAGTGTCTGCAATTAAGAACCAGCTCACTAAATGAACTGTAATTATTGCAAATTGTGGTAAGCACCAGTAATTAAAATGTTGCAGTAATGCTAGCCAGCTTTGCTAGATGCCCTTTGAGAGTAGCATAAAATGATATTATGTCTTTAACTGGTATTTGTATTACAGATGAGAAAACCTGGAAATTCAGGCCTTCAGACTCCTTTGGCTGTCTTTAGAGCATAATGTAAAGTGGGGATTAGCAGTTATCTAGTGAATTCAAACTGGGAAGATAGTTAATTTGGTTAATTCCCCAGCAAAAGTGGCTTTTTCTTTAAAATGTACAGTCTTTAGGGCATAAACATACATGGCTTCCCCACGAGGGGAAAAATGAACAATAAACTCTAATCTCTTCTTTGTGTTTGCAAGATGCTAATAGTGAGCCTTCTGGGTACAAAAGCAAGACAGAATTCCTTCAATACACACCCATCTTTTGAGGATCCTCACCCAGCTGCTACCCCCAATGAACTCTCCAGCTGTGTAGTCATTTGGCAGAGTGCACTGTTATGCATAACTTAAGCTATTTGTGTGTGACTCCAATACAACTGGTGAATATAGGCTGTCCACAAGGAAACCCCTTAACTTATTGCAAATGAAAAACAATGGATTCAATGGTCGCATGGTCATGAAAATGATCTAAATTTCAGTTTTAACATTGACTGGATTCATTTGTTGACATATTTGATTATTTGCTTCTTTTCCACCTTTACTCAAGGTGATCCCCAAAAAATGTCATCTGATTAACCCAAGGTTGTGAATTAGAGGAAGACTAGGTAATATAGTTGTGAAAACAGTGCTAATGAAGAAGTCATACATTTGATAAGATTTAAGTTCAATGAATCTCCATAAGGGCCTCAGAGAATACAGAGATTTGGAGTTGAGGATACTGTTGTCATGTTACAAAGTGAAAAACATTTGCCATCTTGTGATCCTGAAAATTGTCTGGTATCCCCAAACATTCCAATTACAAAATCCAAGGCACAGGTCTTCCTGTCCTGGCCATGATAGGTTATTGGATGTTGGAATAATTTTCCTACCACAAATAATTGTGAATCTAGGGAAAAAGTAAAATCAGCTGACTTTAGACTTCTTCGTATGACAGACAGAACAGCAGGTTTGATCTTTGCAAACAGGTAAACAGGTGGAGTCAGTTTTACACCCACCCCAGTGCTCTGCCTGGGGGTGTTTCTCAGATTGAAGCATAGGGAAGTAGAGTACAAACAGAGAACACTGGTCTCTCCAGGCAGAGAAAAGAGAAACCAGATTTATGGCTGCTGAGGTGACCAGAATTTTAAAAAGCAGGATATTAGAAAACAGGAAGTAGCTTCAAGAAGAAGCCCTATGCATCCGCATAGGTGTACCCTTCCATCTTTCCCCAAGTAATAAGCTGAGTATTCATAGGGTAAAACTCCACGGGACCTGGAAAACCACAGTTACTAAGGGTCTGTGAGATGATAGAGATTATAGAGGATAGTCAGTGCTGGAAGACATTGGAAACCATCTCTCTGAAAAAACCCAGTCATTCAGCTGAAACCATAGCAAGACCATACTATAAGAGAAGGACAAGCCCAGCCCTAAAGGAAGGGTTATTCTAGAACATTTTAACAGAGCATAAAACTAGGCCTCAAAAAAATCAAATTGTGCTACCACCAAATTAACTGCTGCTAGAACAAGTCTCAACAGTTTTTAAAGGCAGCATAATTTAGACTAATACACAATTCATAATGCCCAAAATTCAATTAAAAAAAATTACTGGATGTACAAGAAAGCTTTTCAAATGTGACACAGAACCGGGAGAATTACAGTGGACAGAAACAAACCCAGGCGGGACAGGGGAATTAGCCCGTAGGGTCTTTAAAATAGTTGTTATAAATATATTGATGGGTTTAAATAAAAAGATAATGTGCAGGAAGCTCAAAATATATTTTTCAACAGGGAAATATAAACAATGAAAAAGTGAAAATTTTAAAACTGAAAATAATATAAGTGAAATAAACATTCCAAATGCATAAGCTTAATAGGAAATTGAACTCTTAAAATAGTTAATAAAAACTATCCATATTGAAGTACAGAGAGAAAATCATGGACTTGTGGCACAGTATCAAATGGTCTTATTTGCATGTGATATTGTAGGAGACAGGAAATGGCAAAAGAATTCTATAGAGAAAAAATATCTCAACAGTGGTCTCCACTTTGTGGGAGGAATTTACTGGGAAAGGACACGAGGGAGCTTTTTGGGAAGACGAAAATGTCCCTTGTTTTGAAAAGGGTGTGAGTCACAGAGTTGTATTTGTCAAATCTCATTGAGCTATTTACGGTCTTACGGTCTATTCATTGAAATCTTCTTTACCTTTTACTCTCAGTGTGACAAATTGTTAGTGTCATCTCTTCTCTCTCTATTTTTTATAGACTCTTTCAGTGTTCCTTTTCTTACCCCGACGATTAAATATTCACATTTCTAAGTTTCTGTCCTTGGCCTTCTCTTATTTCCACTTCATACATTCTCTTGGGACCTAAGATATGATTAGTACAGTACAGGTGTTCAGTGCTTGATAGGTAGATGGATGGATGCATAGTTGGATGGATGCATAGTTGGATGGATGGATGGATGGATGGATGGGTGGATAACGAGACAAGTAATGAGTCCTCTCCTATCTACTTTCATTCAGTTTATGTGTCGGGTACTTTTCCAGGTGCTGAAGACACAGTTGTGAACAAAGCAGGAAAAAAAAATTCTGTTTTCTAGTGTTCACATTTTATTTATAGTGAAGTCTTGGTGCAACTTCCAATTTCAGGTTCGCGTCATTTCCCAAATAGGAGCACACCTATCTCTGAGTTGTACCTTGTAAGTCAATGTCAGCATAAAATTAAGACCTATACCTGATTTGTTACTCCTATATATTTTTAATATGTAATGTACATAAATTTATATGCATTTTTGTCATGTTCAACCATATCTGTACCTTAATACCCTATGCTCTAGTCATATAAAATTATTTTCTATTTAACTCTTTCACTGAGTATTTTTGCATAAGGGATTCCTTCAGCCTAGACTATCCTTGCTCTTCTCAGTCTTCACCTTCAGTGTCTCCTTGTAGAATTCTTACTCCTTCTTCAGAGATGCTTAAGAGATCTCTTAAGATTTTCTTTTCAAGGTTTCTTTTTAATACTCCCCTTAATTATTGTGTATAGGTTTATCGGTAAGCTGGGTGTTGGTACAGGTTACTCAGCCATAAACAGACTATACTCTGAACATAAAAAAAGGATACAGTAGAAGAATTAGAGGTATAAGACCAAATAAAGCACTGGTAGTCCAAAAGATTCTATTCAGGAGAGAGCAAAGAGAAAAGTAGGATGTTCAAATGCAGAGGTGGAACCCAATGTTCAGGAGTAAAGATTGCCAGGGACATGAGCCAGTTACCAAGTACAAGACTGGACTCCATCTATACCAAAATCTCAGAGGCACATGTCTCTTCTAGGGGCTTCAAATAAAAAGGGCTATAAGTCAACAGCTGGCTGATTAAAATTTATGTAAGGATAGCTAATGGCCAGGAGAACGGGACATGGGGAACACTTCTGCCCTCAAACACAAAAGAGACCTATGACAAAATTTAATGCACTGTAGACTAGAATAATACTGTTGCCATTTAACTGGCTATGTGACACAGACAGCTGCTGTGGGTGAGTTTGGGAGCACAGTCTGATACCCTCTCCAAAAAGGAGTTTGTTACACTACTTGTTAGACTGTTTACCTTTTGGGTCAGTAAGGCCCTGGATGGAGGTTATACTAAGTTCTTCTCTCTATCTACTATTATGTGTGGCCCATTGTAGGCACTGAAAGTTCCCTTTTAGCAATAAATTAACAGTTTTCAGTGAGTGGAGCAGTATTCACACAAAGCTTTCTTTAGTCCTTAGACATGCATTCTTTGTTTGGGATTGTGATAGGTTTTGTTGCCATGAGAACATTTTACCACGAGAACATTGTCAAGACAGTAATCTAAAGATGTCACATCCAAATACCAAGCAAATAGATCAGTTCAAAATCAGTTAATACTCTTTATATTATATAGATCAATGATACTTTATTCTTTATTTTTCATTTTATAACTGATTATCTTAATATCATTTATAATTATCCTAGTTTATGAAACTATTCTCTGCCCTTGGTAAGAATGGATTTCCTGGATATTTCATAGCATTTTGCCCATGTTGTTCTGCGGAACACTGCTTCAAGGAGATGTTAATATGTAAGGATATAGGTTTTAGAAGTGCAGCCATCCTGATCTCTGTCTAAAAGATTCACAATGCACATTAACATGCTAAAGACTCCAAGAAGGCCTGGGGGGCGGGAGGGGAAAGGTGATTTTTAGCACACAGGTACCCAAAGAGTTTATGACAAAACACTTTCTTCATGACAAATAAGGAACATTTGGAGCAGTGCTTCCTGAGAGTAACAGTTTAAGAGATTTCTTCTAAAGAATAATAATTATTGGGGCACCTGAGTGGCTCAGTGGGTTGAGCCTCTGCCTTCAGCTCAGATCGTGATCTCAGGGTCCTGGGATTGAGGCTCGCATCTGGCTCCCTCCTCGGCGGGGAGCCTGCTTCCCCCTCTCTCTCTCTGCTTGCCTCTGTCTGCTTGTGATCTCTCTCTCCGTCAAATAAATAAATAAAATCTTAAAAAAAAAAAAAAGAAGAATTATCTTCTTTAGACACAGAACCAAATATAATGAAATTATGACAGCATTTGGAGTCAGAAGTCATAGGTTTCAGTCACCTAAACCAGTTACTAATTTGTCATCTGGGAAAGTTCTTTAACCTCTTTGAAGATGACAGAGGCTATCCTGCAGGCATAAGATGCTCAACAAATACTGGTTTTATTTTTCTTATTTTATTATCCCCTCCCACATTCTGATGATGAGACCAAGTACCAGACTGTGGGCCCAGCTGGAGTTGACCATCCCGTAAGGGATGGGCCTCCCTGATAGCACCTGTGCTTCAAGAGAGCCAGGTGGGGTACAGTGATATTGAGACTAGGCAGGAGGTAGGTGGGGAAGTGGTTAGTCCACCCACACGTTCTCACATGCTGCAAAATGCAGCTGGTGATTATTCTCTCAAGAGAAGGCTACTAGCACGCATATCAATGAAAATAAGTCCTCAGGTCTAGTTTGGCACGGGTGCCTTAGTTATTGGCCCGTACTTTCAGGAGGTCAACAAGGAAGTTCTCTCTTTTTCTATGAAACAATCATAAAATCAACCAGAAGAGTTAAGGTTAATACTTTTCAAATATAATACCTGGAAACTTCTTTAGGCTATAACTACAACATCATCTGTAAGCTTTTTCTCTATTAAATTATCCAACGCTAGTTACAAATCAAAATGTTGAGCAAGTACTAAAACTTTAAATATGGTTTTCCACAAATTTTAAACAGATGCAGCTTTAACCTAAGAGCCTTTCATATCCATTTCTTCATTCTGCTTGTCCTAAGAAATGACTAGCATGGACATTTTGGTGAAAGGGGTGTCCTGACTAAAATGGAGCTTAGTTTCTCTGAGGCTACCAGCCCTCTGACCCTCTCTCCCAGCCCATCCCTGCTCCCATGACCCATCCTCGGCCCATGGCAAAATGGGAGGAAAGCACATGCCATGTAGGCTGTGTCTTTTCTAGGGAAAAAAAGTCCCCTTTGTCAATTTTCCTCACACATCAAACATACCTTCAGAAGGGTGACAGCAAACTGAGCAGTATAGGCTAAAACATGCAAAAGACTGAAAATCAAATGTTTAAAAAATAAAACTATGTTTTTCTCTTGGAAATCAAGAGTCATGACGTGATCCAGAATTTAGATGTTTCTAGCGAATAGTTCTATTGTCAAACCCGATGTCAGATAAACTGTGACTCCAGATGAGAAGGATGCCTGGAGAAGGCACACAGCAAGTTTTGTAAAAGAAAAGACAACCCAGAGCAAATATGTTACCTACCCACCCTTCCTTCCTTCCTTCCTTTTTCTTTATTTTCCCTTCTTTTTTTTTTCTCTCTCTCCCTCTCTCTCTCTCTCTCTTTCTTTTGTAATGAGAATATGAAGTAGTTCCAGATGGTGAGCAAGTGGCCAGACTCAAACAAGTCACTAAGCTTGCTGGCATAAGAGAACCTGCTTCGTGGTGACACACAAGTACTGAATCCCCACAGTCCTGCTTCCTGGTGAAAACCAGAGAGAGCAAACTAACAATAGAGAAATGAGTACTGTAATTTATCTTGGAGGCCATTTAGGTTGTTTATCCCAAACTACATTTTGATTCCAGTTACAGTTTAATTATGAGTATTTGTTCTCTAACAGAGACTAAACAAAGGGTAACTATTTTCTTTTATCTTTTTCTTTGTTATGAAAATTTCAGTTTCATGTTTGCCTCTCCTCTCTCCTTAAATAGTGTCTCATGCTATGTAAACGCATTCAGCTCAATTTCTTCCCACTCGGATGAAGTCTCTAAAACTAACAATAAGAGCAGGAGTTTTTACATGTAAGAAATGTGTGACTTAATAATGTCTTATATATTTCTTTGAGCTTTTACTACCTATATCTGATGAGTCACTTCAGTTGTAAAGACTCCGGGCATCAAACAACTGACATAAATTTTGACAGCGGAGGAAACCCACTAAGTTTAAATACCCCTCTCCAGCTCTAACTGGCGAGGTGTTTTTGTTTCTGATCATGAAATAGGAAATTATAAAGATACAGAAGGAAGGTGGGTTATGCTCATTCTCTTTTGTGTATCTCCCACCGTTTCTGTCCCAGACCAGCAGTGATGAATTTGCTTTCTTTCAGAAGCCATAGTCCACTTGCAAAACATGTTCTGTCTGGTTTTGCAGCTGCTCAAAGGTTAGTTTCAGTACATAGTTTTTGTCAAATAGACTGCTGAGGAGTAAAACACCCTACACAATGCTTGCTGCTACTTTATGTCATGGGAAATCACATTTTCCCCCTCTATATGCTGTAGATGGGCGCCCTGTGACTTGCTCGGCCATCTTTGGATTCTGTCTAAATTGTAGTGATGAAAAATATTTGATAATCAGTTCTTTCTTGGTAGAAAAGAGACTTCTGGTTTGGATTGAAACTAAATTCTATGTTGCTTTAAAAATTAATCGGTAATTAAAATTTGAAAAATATATAAAACATTATATGCAACAATTTAAAAAGAACTTCTTTACTATAGAGAGCCCATAATTTTGAAATTTAATATTCACTTTTCCTGACACAAGAGTAATATATTTTAATTGTTTTCATCTATCACTTGCATTATTGATCAGTTTTTTTTTCTTTTTTAAATAAACCTTCATTTATCTATTTTTGGGTTATTTTTTTGTGATTGTTCTCCCAAAAAAAACTATTTCCACTGCCATCTGTGTTTTCCATTGTCTTGCCTTTTATTTCATCATGAAAAGTTTTCATTTTTCAGTTCATGTCAACTAGGATCCTCATGTGATTTCAACATAGCTGATACACATTTATTGAACGAAAAAGAAATGGACAGTTTATCAATAATAATCTGCATTTCATTCTATATGTAACAGTAAGTGTAAACATTGTATTAAGTTGGTTTTATTTTTCAAAAGTTCATCTATGGTCTTTGAATAATGAAAGGCATTCTGAATATGCGCATACTCATCAAACTTGATGCAGACTCAAACTCCTCTGTCCATAGCTCACACACTTCACATGACTCCACAGGTTATCAGGGAGGGGTTGAGGGCATTCACTTTGGATTTGCAAATCTCAATTTAGTATGTACTAACTACCTGCCAGATGTTCAAGTCACTTAAATTTCTGACTCTCACTTTTCCAACCCTAAAACAGACATAATATTTATCTCATAGGTTTATCAGGAGGATTATAAAATATAAATGTATAAACATACATGATTAATCACTTAAATATACTCAGAAAACATGAAGCATAATTATGATTAATATGTTATTTCCATGCAATAATTTGATACAGAAATTAAAACATATCCAATTAATTTGAATATTTGAAAAATCATTTCTAATGAAATGGACTTGTAACTTACCAAAAGGTGTTATTCTACCAAGAAAGTGAATTATCATCTTATAGGCAATAACTTCTTGCAAATGATTTTTAAAGGAAGGATTTTTTTTGTTCCATTGTGACAGCTATAAAATATTAATGTAACTGTTAAAAGAAAGAGCTTTCTGGGGTGCCTGGGTGGCTCCATCATTTGAGGGTCCAACTCTTGATTCTGGCTTAGGTCATGACCTCAAGGTTGTAAAAGTGAGCCACAGGTCCCAGCATGGATCCTGCTTAAGATTCCCTCTCTCCCTATAATCCTTTCCCCAACCTCCCTTCCCCATTTGCACTCACTCTTTCTAGGAAGGAAGGAAGGGAGGGAGGAAGAGTTTTCTTATGATCTCTCAACTTGAAAAATTTAAAGCACCATAGGACAAACCTTGAAAAGGGAGTGACTTTTATGGATATCTGAGGGTTTCTGTGTGCACATTTCAGTTTCAGTGATCACTTGAAAACAAATGATTCCTTCTATAAGGTAATGTAACTTTTAATTTGAAATATAACTATGTTTACTCTCAAGAAATTTCAGGAAAAAAAACAAAATTAAGAGTACAATATAAGAAAAGTAAATAATAGATAAAGAATAACTTACTGAAAGTGTATTTCTTAATAAATTACTCTGTATTTACTTAGTGCAGGTGCATGCTGCTCATGAGCTCATATACTACGTTCAGCTTCATATACTACGTATATGAGCTCATATACTACGTTCAGAACTCTGCCATTTGGCTTGCAGTGAGGGACTCACAGGGTCACCTTCACTGATGCACCAGCACGGTCCCCAGTCTTACAGTCAGTAAGTTAATATAGAAGGTCAAAATGCAGATACATCATGGGAGAGACAATCTTACAATATGATTGATTATAATACAGCTTTTCTGGAAATGCATTTTTGGAGGAATGAGTTCATCATCTGGACTATATGCTTCAAAAACTTAGTATCTGGTGACTCAGTTGCAACAAACATTTATCAAGTGTCCACCAGGAACTAGGGAAGGTGCTGGGGAAGCAATAATGAGTAGAATACAGATTCCTTTCCTTAAGGATATCACTGTGTCTTGAGACAGGCACATAAATATTTGGAACATGCTCACTGTTACTAGAGAAAATGTGAATGGCTTATGGAGACAGTGAAGAGTATGCATCCCAAGCCCTCCTAAGCCAGTCTGTGGGAAAATTCTTGGAGGAGGTGGTACCGTCAGAAGGGATACATGGATGAAGAGACAAGGCCACAGCTTGATAACCAAAGCATAATATGCTTCAGTCATGAGCTCTCTTTAGTTTCTATAAGACACAGGAATCAATATCTAAGCAACATTGACTTGAACATGGTAGGTAAGCAAAAGAGCCTATTAAGGCTTGGATAAAGTGGAAGGGAAAATCTCAAGTGGAAGCTAGCTTACCTTTGTTTTCCATATAATGCTTTTGCTACTATTCTAGGACTGGTTTAAAAACAAATTTAAAAAAAAAATTTTTTTTTTTTTTTAAAGACAGAACACATGTGTGCAAGTTGGGGGATGGGGCAGGGGCAGAGGGAGAAAGAGAGAGAGAATCTTAACCAAGATCCATACCCAGCATGGGTCCCACTGTGGGGCTCAAGGTCAGGACCATGAGATCATGAGCCAAGTGTGAGAACCCTAAGCCAAAGTAAAGAGTCTGACACTTGACCAATTGATCCACCCAGGCACCCCCGAAAACAGATTTTCTCTTGGTTTTTTCTCTTGGTTTATTCTTTGCTTTGAGAGTTACTGAGAAGAGTTCATATGTTTCTGCTACTTCTAATTTCTTATCTCAGTTTAATATATATATATATATGGAAACTCTCTTCTTTCCTTTTAAATGTAATGAATGAATTATATTTCTCATTTATATATGAAACTACTCCTGATGGACTTCCAGTATTTTAAAATCTATCTCAGTGGGGAGGCATCTGAAAGATATTCTTACCCTCCCAAAGCACTATAATGGTAGTAATTTGGCTACATGCAGGATTCATTTTATATTGCTAAGCCCTTGCAGCCTCCTCAAATTGTCAACAGGAAGTAGGAGTTCCTTGACCACAAAACCTTTGGAATTATTAGTATTTTGAGGCTGCATTGAATGGGATTTCCTAATGTATCTTCTCAGATTTTGGCAACTAGGGCGGTGACTAGAGAATTCTTGATGCTGAGCCCTCGGGTCTGGATCATGTTTCCTTTTCATTATACTGTGGTCTGATGTTGGTAGTTTTTAATTTCCAAAACAAGAAACATCTGTTTAAAACATTTTTTTAAACAATTGATAGGAATTTCTCACTTACTATTGGGGTGAGCTTTGTTGATGAGATAAAATTAATTTCTGTCATTCTTTGGCTCATACTAATTTCCTCTTGATATTTGCTTAAGGTAGTCAGAGTTGTCTTTGAATGCAAAATAATAAATGCAGTGTATGCAAAAACAGTGATAATGTATCTCAACAAATAGACTATTGTAATTATAAATAACTAAGTAGATACGTAAAAACTGCATCAGTTTGGGTCCCCTAGAAACAGATAGGAAGACAGAATAAGAACTGCAAGTGATTTTGGGGGAGCAATTCCTGTGAAAGGTGAAGGGGAGAGTGAGCAGGAAGGCAGGGAAGGCTTTCAGATTGTGATACTAGCTTGATACCTATGAAAGAAGAGAGGAAAGAAATGAGACTGGAGTAAAGAGAGTTGCAGATACCATGTAGCACTTGGAAAGTCTTAACCAGGCCAATGTGTAGTCCCAGAGCAAAAATGAACCATTGGTGTGGTCTGCATTCAGCAAACAAGACTGGAATCTTTACCTTCCTCAGAGACCGAGAAGTTCATCTAGAATACAACCTCAGCAAAGCTAAGGTGGAAGCTAAATATGTATTCTCTCTTGAGGTAGATCCTGAACAGTGTACATCCATGGCTGCCACCCTGGTCTTTCTCAGTATTTTGCTTCATATCATGGAAATCTCACTGACCAGAAACACATACATAGGAAGGATTTCAAAAACCATTGCAGTATAATAAATTATAGCAGTATTTTTAGTTATTTTGACAAAACAAAGTTTATTGAAAAAAAAAATGAATGTCACAGTCCCACTTAAAGAAAATCCTGCTGTAAGTCAATTACTTAAAATTGGTATTTTTGACCTTAAAATGTCTTAGAGTCTCTTAATTTTTTTAACACTGATAGAAGTTTGCAAAGATAATTAACAACATATTTTGTTAGAACAAAATTTAGCATTTTATTTCATTGCTGTATTAGAAAAGAGACTAATTATGCTATTTGAGACAACATGGATGGACCATGAAGGCATTATGTTAAGCGAAATAAATCAAGGAGAAAAAGACCAATGCTGTGCCACCTCACATATATACAGAATCTAAACAAAGCAAACAAAAAAATGAACTCACAGAGACAGAGAACAGAATGGTTGTTATCAAAGGTGGGAGGTGGGAGACGGATGAAAAGGGAGAAGATGGTCAAAGGCATAAACTTTTGGTAATAAAATAAATAAGTTATGAGGATATAATTTACAGCATGGTGACTATAGTTAACAATATGTATTATGTATTTAAAAGTTGCCAAGAGAGATCTTAGATGTTCTACCGTAAGAATAAAAATTATAACTGTGTGGTAATCAATGTTAGTTAGACTTATTGTGGTGACTATCTCATAATATATAGAAATATTGAATCATTGCATTGTATACCTAAACTACTATAATGCTTATATATATATGTGTGTGTGTGTGTGTGTATACATATATAGAGAAACTATATATATATATAGTATCTCAGTGAAAAAGAATTAGAGTATTCTATTATTCTTATAGTATAAGACAATAAGTATTCTTACTATGAAAAAATAAATAATATTGAATAATTTGTGTTAGATGGTATGTGAATTATATAAAGGTAAACTAAACTTGGAGTTTTGTGTCTCTGGAGTTTTCAGCTTTACCTTGTGGTACCAGAATATCTTGATACAGAGGAAAAAGGAAAAACACATGACCCATCGTATATAGTATACAAAGTATATAATAAAACAATGTTTTAGAAAAACATTTAATGACAGGAGAAAATAGACAAGACCATTATTAAGAGGAATAAAATAATGAAAAACAGTTTGAAAATGTCCTCTTATTGCCAAATTTATGTACTACTGTTTTAACAATACTTATTCTAGGGTTTTAGGATTATATATCTGTTTGCTTAGGTTTTATAAGTGTTCTAAAATAAAAATGTATTATTCTTATAATTCTGAGCAGCTATAAATTTTTAGAGTTATAAGTAATTACTAGCTAGCAAGTTTACACACACACACAAATGCACACAAAATCACTAATACTTATAACACAACATCAGCAACAAGTCAACAGGTAGAAAAATAATTGACTTTTTTAATTGAAGTATAATTAACACACAGTGTTGTATTAATTTCTGATGTACAATGATTCAAGTAATTTTATACATTACTCAGTGCTCATCAAGATAAGTATACTCTTAATACACTTTATCTCTTTCACCCGTCTCCCCATCTGCCTCCCTTCTGGCAATAACCACTTTGTTCTCTGTCTTCAAGAGTCTGTATTTTTATTTGTCTCTTTTTTCCTTTGTTCATTTTTTCCTTAAATTTCACATATGTGAGAAATCACATAATATTTGTCTTTCTCTGTCTGACTTATTTCATTTAGCATCATACCCTTTAGGTCTACCCTTGTTGTTGCAAATTTCATTCTTTTTTATGGCTGAGTAATATTCCATTGTATGTATCTGTGTGTGTGTATGTGTGTGTATTCTTCTTTATCCATTAATTTATGAATGTATAAGTTGGTTTCTTCCATATCTTGGCTATTGTAAATAATGCTGAAATAAACATGGGGGTTCATATATCTTTTCAAATTATTATTTTCATTTTTATTTGGTAAAATACCCAGTAGAGGAATTAATGGATCATATGGTAATTCTAGTTTTAGTTTTTTGAGGAACCTTCCTAATGTTTTCCACAGTGGCTGCATTAATATGCATTTGCACCAGTGGTGCACAAGGATTCTTTTTTGTCCACGTCCTCACCAATACTTGTTACTTCTTATCTTTTTGATTCTAGCCATTCTAACAAGTGTTTGATATTTCACTATGGTTTTGATTTGCATTTCCCTGTTGATGAGTGATGAGCATCTTGTCATACATCTGTTGGCTATTAGTATGTCTTCTTTGGGAAAATGTCTATTCAGGTCCTCTGCCCATTTTAAATCACATTATTTGGGGGGGGGATGGTGCTGAGTTTTGTAAGTTCTTTACACTTTTGGGCTATTAAGCCCTTATTAGATATATCATTTGCAAATATCTTCTCCCATTCAGTAGACTGCTTTTTTGATTGTTGATGATGTCCTTAGCTGTGAAAAGCTTTTTATTTTGATATACTCCCATTAGTTTAATTTTGCTTTTGTTTCCTCTGAGAAGACATTTCTAGAAACATACTACTTTAGATGATGCTAAAGAAATTAGTGCCTCTGTTTTCTTTCAGAAGTTTTATAGTTTTAGGTCTTACTTAAGGTTTTTAGTTCACTTCGAGTTAATTTTTGTATATGGTGTAAAGAAGCAGTCCAGTTTCAAACAAGAGAAACCCCATAAGGCTATCAGCTGATTTTTCAGCAATAGCTTGCATTCCAGAAGGGAGTGGCATGATGTATTCAAAGTGCTGAATGGAAAAAACCGGCAACCAAGGCAAGGTTATCACTCATAACATAAGGGAAGGGGCATCTGGGTGGCTCAGTGGGTTAAAGCCTCTGCCTCCGGCTCGTGTCATGATCTCAGTGTCCTGAGGTCGAGCCCCACAAGGAGCCTGCTTTCCCCCCACCACCACCCCCGCCTGCCTCTCTGCCTACCTGTGATCTCTGTCTGTCAAACAAATAAAAATCTTAAAAAAAAAAAAAAACATAAGGGAAAATAGAGTTTCCCGGACAAAGAAAAGTTAAAGGAGTTCATCACCACTAAATCAGCCTTATAAGACTTGTTAAAGGTAATGCTTTGAGTGGAAAGGAAACATCATAATCATGAATAAGAAAACTATGAAAGGAAAAAATTTCATAGGTAAATTCAAATATATAATAAAGAGTAGATAAGTCACTTGTAAAACCAGTATGGAGGTTAAAGCATAAAAACAAAAAGAAAAAAAAAAACAGTATCATCAACTATATCTATAAAAAATCAGTCAAGGGATTCACAAAATAAAAGAATGTAAAGTATAATGTACATAAAACGTGGGGTAGAATAAAAATTTAGTGCTTTTAGAATGTAACTTCAGCAACCATCAGCTTTAATATAGACTGCTGTATGTATAAGATGTCCTACATGAACATAATTATAACCACAAGAGAAGAAAGGAACAGAGAACTACAAAACAACTGTAAAACAACAAAATAGCAATAAATACAAACCTATCAAAGATGACATGTATATACATATATATAAATATAAATGGACTAAGACTCCAACAAAAGACAGAGTGACTGAATGAATAAAAAAGCAAGACCTATCCATTTGCTGCCTACAAGAGATCAGTTCAGATCAAAAGACTCATGCAGATCAAAAGTAAAGGGACAAAAAACATTTACCATGCAAATGGCTTCAAAAGGAAAGTTGGGGTAGCAATACTTACATTGGACAAAATAAACTTTAAAACAAAGATGATAACAAAAGACAAAGGAGGAGACACTGCATAATGATACAGGGAAAATCTAGTAAGAGGATATAACACTTATGTGTCCAACATGTGACACCTAAATACATAAAGCAACTATTAACAGATAAAAAGGAAGAAATTAACAATAATACAATACTAGTAGAGGACTTTAACACCTCAGTTATATCAGTGGATAGATCATCCAGACAGAAGAGCAATGAGTAAACAGCAGCTGTGAGACACATTAGACTAGATGGACCTAACAAATATATTCAGAATAT
Source organism: Mustela putorius furo (assembly GCF_011764305.1). Lineage (NCBI taxonomy): Eukaryota > Metazoa > Chordata > Mammalia > Carnivora > Mustelidae > Mustela > Mustela putorius. Next base: position 14,168,607 of record NW_025422471.1, read on the forward strand.
TCCACTCAAAAATAGCAAATTATAAATTCTTTTCAAGTGCACATTAAATATTCTCCATAACAGATCATGTTAGGCCACAAATTGAATCTCAATAAATTCAAAAATACTGAAATCATATCATGCATCTTCTTTGACCAGAAAGGTATGAAAGTAGAAATCGATCATAAGAAAAAAGTCTGGAAAGACAAATACATGCAGCCTATATAATATGCAAATTTCTGGGCCAACCAGAAATAAAGAAAAAAATAACATATATGGAGACAAATGAAAACACAATGGTCTAAAATCTTTGGGATGCAGCAAAAGCTGTTCTAAGAGAAGTATATGCAATACAAGTCTACCTCAGGAAAGAAGAAAAAATCTCAAACAACCTTATGCCTAAAGGAGCTACAAAAAAGAAGAACAGACAAAGCCCAAAGATAGAAGGAAATAATAAAGATTAGAGCAGAAATAAACAAAATAGAGACTAAACAAATAATAGAAAAGATAAATAAAACCAGGAGCTGGTTGTTTGAAAAGACAGCAGAATTGATATACCTTTAGCCAAACTTATTTAAAAAAAAAGAGAGAGAGAGAGAACTCAAATAAGTAAAATCAGGAATGAAAGATAAATAGCAACAGACACCACAGAAATACAAAGGATTATAGGAAAATATTATGAAAATATTATGAAAAATAATATGCCAAAAAACTGAACAACCTAGAAGAAATGGATATATTCCTAGAAATATATAACCTTCCAAAACTGAATCAGGAAGAAATAGAAAATTTAATTACTTAATTATTTTTATTAACATTTACTGTACATATAATGTATTATTTGCCCCGGGGTACAGGTCTGTGACTCATCAGGCTCATGCACTTCGCAGCACTCACCATAGCACATACTCTTCCCCATGTCCATAATCCAGCCACCCTAGCCCTTCCTCCCTACCCCCAGCAGCCCGCAGTTTGTTTTGTGAGATTAAGAGTCTCTTATGGTTTGTCTCCCTCCAAATCCCATCTTGTTTCATTTTTTCCTTCCCTACCCCCCACCTGCCCTTTTTCCCACCCTGCACCCCCAGCCTGCCTCTCAAATTCCTCATATCAGAGAGATCATATGATAATTGTCTTTCTCTGATTGACTTATTTCACTCAGAAGAAATAGATAATTCTAATAAATAGCATTGGTTTTTGTGTAGGGTTATATTGTCTCTTCCATCATTTTTTCTTACATCTACCTTGTATTTTCTTTGTGCTTATTTTTGACTGGAAATTCATCCCATATGTTCAATATGTATAAAGAAATAAGGTTGAAAATGCTAGCAGAGGACATATAGGATTTACAATTACAGTGGAAAAAAAAAAAACACAGGAATCATTTTAACTCAGTGGATAGAAGATTACAAATCTGTACAGGATATATTGTTCAAGAGAAGATATGATTATAAAGATGACAAAGTTTTGTTCTTTTATGGTTGAGTATAAATGTAAACAGAGAAGAAAAAGTGATCTATGACACAATATTTAAGAGTTTGGCTAAAATATTCAATATCTCTTTTAGATACCTATTTTTTTTAATAGACCTACAGCTTTTTTTTTTTTTCAGTGTTCCAAAATTCATTATTTATACACTCTTGATATTAGCTCAGGGAATTACTAGGAGTTACTAGAGAATATATAAAGGTCAGGGTTGGTGAATATATCTACTGATAACACTTTGAATGCAACTAGAATTTGCAGGTGCTTTAGAATCTGAAAGTCATATTAAGTGTCTGGGTGTGAAGTAAGGGACCCATGTGATGTTTCCATTGAGATCATCCAGGAATGGGAGTTCATGCCTCAACACATTTTCAAAGTAGGTGAAAGAGATAAATATATTCTGGAAAATGATATTCAATAGAATTTATGTCACCAATGAGAAAAGGAATATACTTAGTAGAAAATGCACCCACAGAGCACTAGCTTGTACCCCTGTCAGTTGCCATTGACTTAAAAACAAATTAAGTCATGGATAGACTCTTCTCTTGAGTAGAAAAAGTTCTCTGTATAAGACATAATATTTTCCCACATTTGATTAGACATAAATTCCTTAAGAGCCAAAAGTAACAGAAAGTTGAGAAATGTAATAGTATTTATAATTTCTATTTCCCTGGTCTCTTGATGCAACACAGATCCTGTTATTAATGCAAATGCACCCAAAGAAGTATATAAAGAGCAACTTAAGTATTCTACATGGATAACCATCTCAAAGTAGATCATTAAAGTGATTTTTCCTTAAAGTGAGCTCATCTAAATCAAACAGTAGCATAAAAATATACATTTCATGGGGCACCTGAGTGGCTCAGTCAGCTAAGCATCCGACTCTTAATTTTGGCTCTGGTCATGATCTCAGGATTGTGAGATCAAGCCCCACAGTGGGGTGTACACTGAGCATGGAGCCTGCTTAAGATTCTCTTTCTCTATCTCTGTCTCTCCCTCTGCCCCTACCCACCCCTCTAAAGAAAAATAAATAAAAATATGCATTTCATAAAAATACAAAAAATATACAAATTTTGTGAAATGTGAAACATCTTGAATTCTTTATTCCAATAAAAACTTTGTTACTGAAGATAGCTGCTTTAATCCTCTCAGTTTTAAATCTAAATTAGAGACACAGAATACATCAGGAATAGTTATCGCTTCAGTTTGTCCCATTTAAAGCTTTCATTGTGTAGTATCACAAAGTGCTAGATTTGGGATTAGAAAATCTTGATAAAAAGTGTCTCACCTAAAGAATCTTTTGCACGAAAGTCCTAGATCAGTAGCTAGGTCAAAATGTTTCAGTCCTCCCTATGCTGCCTGAGGCTATCAGTCCTTCATCTACTGTAGAAAACCTGAACCTTACACTCGTATCAGAATTGTATCACCTTTTCCTCCCTTCATGTTTTGTCTAGGATTTCTCTAACTTCTCAGATTTTTCATGCGTTGAATAGTTCAACCTCTCTATTTCTGCATCAGTCTTTATCACAACTCCTGTCATTATCAGGGTAATTTCTGGGTTCACCTGGACATGGAAACCAATACACCAGTTCTTCTTTTTTGTTAACCTCTGCAAGTTCAATTCCCTTCATCATCTAGCAGTTCAACCATCCATTACCACAGCCACACCTTTGACATAATCATCTTCACAACTGCTGTACTTTTAAAATATTCAATTTTTATCTGTCACTTTCTCAGGATGGTCTTCAGGATTCAGAAATAAAGAAGTCTTATGGAGAAATCAGATTCATATATGTCTTAACAATCTTAAAAGCTATGAGAAAGAATAGATAAGTTACTTACAAAGAAATGACAATTAAACTGACAGCATCAATAGACACCAGAAACAAATGGAATAGTGTTTTCAAAGTGCTAAGGGAAAATGATTGTCAAATTAAACTTCCATGTGCAGAATTAATGAGTGAAGGTGAAATAATGATACTTTTAGACACACAAAGTCTGAGAGTTATTCTGCTCATAGACCCCTATTAAATGAACTACCATATTTCACTGGATTTAAGATGTTATCAATTATATCATGTATCAGCAAAAGAAAAAAAATGCTTTTAATTAAACTATGATATGCCCTCAATTGTAAAGTGCATTCTAATTACAGAGATGTTGAAAATATGAAAAACTTATATTTTAGAATAAATTAAATAAAAATGAGTAGAGGAAATACTTCATCAAAAAGGAGTGAACCCAAAAGCTAAGAATAAGACATAAGACAATATTGAGCAAGGAAAATTATAAACATATTTGCAAATGCAAATAAGGCCTAACTATAGCTAGCAATAATTACTGTGTGACCAAAAGAAAGATTGAGCTAAAATGCCAGTACACAATAACATGGAAGAGAGGGAAGATATCATGTTAATGCTAGTCTGTGGTCCTTATATTATTTGGAGGAAAGCCTAGCAATACTCCTGGGCATTGTTAAGTATTTTAATGGTCACCTGTAAAAGAGGAAATAAAATGTTCTATATTCAAACAGGTAGAATAAAAATATGGATATTTTTAATTATATAACAAATTCAATAGAGCAATGAGAATGAATGACTTAGACCTATTTCTGTAAATATATGTAAATCTCAAAAACAATGATGAATGTAAAAAGCAAGCTATGGTATAATACTGAGAACATAAATCCCTTCATTGTGGTAACTAGCCAAACAGCTACTAGTTACTGATTCCTGAATATTACCTAGGTCCTTATATAATCTACCCAACAACTGTCAGAAAAAACCTCACTTTCCATGCCACTTCATAAATACTCAGAAGTTAGGTATATACTAAGAACGTTACTCCACTCTCTTCGCATAACACAGTTACTAAGTAATTGAGTTCAGTTTCAGCTCCAGGTGTTCTATCTCAAGAAGAATGTTTATCTTTAATCACTACCTCCTACTATTAGTTTCCAATCCTTGTACAACAGCATCTCATATATAGCAGGCATTCAGCGAACTTATATTTAAAGGAAGGAAATAAGGGAGACAGAGATAAAGGCTGAGGAAGACAGAGAAGAGTACTGGGAAGCACAGGAAGAAGAAGGAAAGAAAGTTGAGTTATGAGGCCAACTCAGGACACGAGTAACCAAACTACCTTCACAACCAGTCTTGCAATTGCAACAGGCCGGGAGCTTTTATGGATGCATTTCCTTGATCAAGTAAATGGAGCAAAATTCCGATGAAAGTCATCCTATATGTGTGTAAAGACTTGGGGAATGTATCATCCTTGCATTCTTGGAAAGAATATACTGAGAAGATATTTGCCATCTGTATTCAGTTTGATGAATACAGTTTGTGTACTTCTGGCATGAAGATATCTGGATAGATATTCTACATTTTCACCTGCCAGGAATGCTGAGGTTTACTAAGAGGTTTCATTCTAATAAGAATGAACAAAGGAGATGAGTAAGAAGGGAACAGAGTATACTGATCACTTATGTAAGATTATGAAGATCCAAATATAAATTTCTAGTGGTTTCTCATTGTGGAAATAACAATTCCAACTGAAATAGGGGTCAGTGAATTTGCCCAGAACAGTATATGTAACTTCTTTGACTGCTGGGGTTCTACTTACCTGTGGGATCTGATTATGTGCTGAGTTGGGCGAGAAAACAGATTTTTTAAAAAGTATTTTTAAGATTTAAGTGACAAACTCAAAGTCCACAGTAGCTTTTTTGTTCAGTGGAATATCTGATATTGGCATTTGGCTGCTAGAGAACAATACATGGCTTTCTCATCCTGACTCTAGATCTTCAGCATAGCAAAGATTTCTCTTTCCTTGACTTGGGCTTCTAAACCTGGACGGCATGACATCTGGACAAAAGAATAAATAGCGAAACCTCTAGGAGAAAATTAGAAATAAATAATACCAAGATTTTCTTACCTCTCTTGACTACATGGGAGGCATGATATTTCTGAGTGGTGAGAAGAACTCAAATTTGGATGTTTTCCATTTATATGCCACTGATGACTTGTGGACTTCCTTTCAAGAGGAGAAGCTGATAAAATGAAAATACGGTCTAAATACGTATCAGTTCAGTAATTGCAACCAACACACAGACTTTCATATTTTACCCTAGATGTGGGTATTATTTCCAAAATAACTAAATTCATTATTTTCCTATGCAGAAAGATGTACCAGTTAGTAAATAGAGTAAGAATTTTGTTTTAATACCAGTCTGATGGAATAAGTTCTGCCATGCTGCTTCACAGGGATAACACATAAACTGTATTTCTTTTATATATCAGTAAATGAAGCTTGTATCTTATTTGGGGTCCAAGGGTAGTTTCACACAGATAAACTCTTGTGTTTCCTATTTGTGGATATTTACCACTGGTGATGCAGGGAGGGATTTGTTGTGGTGCAAGGACATGAAAACATATGAATTACATGATTAAAAATTTAACCTTTTTGAATTATCTTTGAATCCCTTTTTTTCTTTTTGAACAAGAAAGAATATTGAAGGCCCAGTGCCTTTAGCAGAAATAGCACCTTGCTAGAATTTAATAATGTTATTCTCTTTTCAGAGTAGTTACTTTTATTTTCCTCCTTTGCATATCAGTGATTCTAGTTTTTAATGTAGACTAGTTACAATTTATTTTCTTATAAATAAATGCATTTAAGTGAAAAATGTAAGTCAATGTAAAGAAAAATATTGGATAGCCATATAAATTCTATTTTGGATAAGGCAAAACTTACAAGTTGGATAGAAGAATGTCTGAAATCTGGTACAATACTGTAGTGAGTGTTAAGTGACATAGTATTGATTGACAGAGCAAATTCTTTCTATATTAGCAAATGGAAGTAAAGAATAGCAAATTATCCTCCAAACAATACCCTGAATAAGTAAGTCTCAATAGCCTATCATTTGTGCAGGGGTGTGTGTGTGTGTGTGTGTGTGTGTGTGTGTGTGTGTCCTAGCTGCTGGCACTGGGCACTTTGCTCAGTTGTCTGGTTCTTCTGTAAGCTACAGTACTGTCAGCCTTCCAGTCACTGAGAGGTAGAAAATGCATGCTAATATATTTTACTGTATACCTGTGCAAAACCCATGAGCAGATTCAGAGTATAAATAAAGGACAGAAAGGGAAAATATGCAATGGGTCTGAGAGTCCTCTCTTTTCCCGTTCGTTCGAAGAAGGACTCTGGCACAGAGTTTGTTCTTTTACTTCTGGCTGATTCCCTTTAAATCGTCCCTGTGTTTTTGGAACTTAGAATGAGGCCAAATGACATTCTGTATTTAGGGTGCTGGTCTTCAGGAATGGAAAAGGATTTGTCTAAGTTTTGAAAAGCTTTATGAATGATGAAGGAACCACAGGCCGTTAAGTTGGCTGCTACTGTAACCTCTAGACTGAACGATTCATAACAGCCCCAGTTCATAACCATAGCAAAATTCAGAATTATTCAAGCTTTCTACATAACAGGAACTTAGCTTGTTCCAATGATAAACAGACACACATGAAGGAAAATTCCACTGACCTTCTCTTCACCTCCTCCTCCGAGGCCTAATTGCCTTAAGAAGTAGTGTCAAAACAGAACACATACCTTCAGTTTCGGCAGTTTGGATGAGCAGGGAGGTGAATGCTTTGCTTTTAAAGTAAACGAGAATGTGCTTAAATTGTTGCATAATGATAAGCCAAATATTGTAATGGTTTAAAAAGATCAATTAACATCTTTCTACATGCAGAAAAATTTAACATAAGTCTTGGGGGGGGCGTAATAAATATTAGTTGTCTTTTGACAAAAGTTCAAAATGAAAACAGCTTATTTTGAACAATGGTCAAGATAATTCCTTCAATAGTAGTAAGATATATTGATGTGTGTGTGTGTGTGTGTGTGTGTGTGTGTGTGTGTGCATAGAGAGAGTTTGTTGTTCGGAGTGCAGAAAAATAAACTCTAATTCACTTTGTTTAGGAAATTTAGCAAAATCTACCAAAATTTAAGTTGTGGATACTAACCTAGTTATCTCACTTCTATTAATTTACTTTACTTAGATCTAATCAAATATTGAACAATTTATATACATGATATAAGTTAGAGCATGTTTGTAACAGCAGCGATTTTTAAAAACCTGGGAGCAGATATCTGTCAACAAGAGACTGGATAAACTAGCTGTAGTATAGCCATTCCTTGAATACTATACAACTCTAAAAACTAGCAAATAATACCAAAAAAGGTAAGGTAAATATATATGTAAGCACATGGAAGAATTTCTTGATCTATTACATCAATAAACAAATTACAGATATTTTAAAATAAGCAAATAAAAAAAACTCCATGCATACATACATACAAACATGCACACAAATATATTCATACACACATGTCTTTATTTCTATGTACTGGCTTATATTTTATAAGTACCAAATCACTTGGGATGTTATTCACCAAAAAGTTAGTATCAGTGGAGAGCTACTGTTATAACTTCATGGGAAGTGCAGTCCGTGGGAGAGTGATAGCAGAGCAGAAGAACATGATAGAAATGTTTGCAGCTCTTGGGAAATATTTATGTGAACTCCTAAGTATATAATTGGGCAAGACTTTGACAGAGTTTGGAAGTCCTTTATCAGCAAGGTAGGGACCAAACACACATGATTTGGGAGTCACTTAAATGTGACTACATGCATTCTATAAATCCTAGAAAATGTGAGTTACAATTTTGTTTTTTAAATTTTTCACTTAGTTGTCTGATATCAACTAATAGGTGTAGGAGTTGTATGAAAAGGTCTGTACATGAGTTAAGTTTGATGAGGTATTTCACCCACAGGGCACTCAAACATTAAGACTAATACTAGTAACAAACATTTATATAGAGCTTGATGATTGACATAATGTGTTCATACAACAGTATCTTGTTATAGTCAAATGTCATGAAATTAAATAATGCATCTACTTCATTAGTGTTATACCATGTTAGATACAACAACTATGAGTGGAAACCTTATGGAAAAGAAAGAAGAAAGATGTATTTAACAATTTTGATTTTGTAGTAACTTGCAGTGAGCTAACCAAATCATTTTGTACTATGGGTTAAGATTAGGAAGGAGAACTTTAGTCATACATTAAGATTTAAAACAGAAATAATAAATGAATGAATGTGAGTTTTGTGACACCAATATGATTCTGGAAAGTACAAAGCATGGTTACACAAAAGTCCTGATAAAAATTACAACACATTTTTTTCTTTCAAATATCCATAAGCCACAATCTATACTATTATTTTAAGAATAAAAACAAGTACCATTCCTAATGTAAACCAAGATTTTTCTGGATTAGTAGTTTTAACTCTACTATTTTATAGAGAAGTGGCCTTCATTTTGAGAAAATGGCATATGAAGACCCACGAAAGTGTTTGAATTTATTTTCATGTTTGAATGAGGTATCTCAAAACAGAAGATGTGATAAAGGAGGAAGGAAAAGGAAAGAGGAAGAGGAAAATAGGTGGGAGGTTGTTTTCAAGAATGTCAAAGAACTATTTCAATATCTATTGTAAATGTTTATTTCAAATCGAAAGTGGTACAGAGAGGAAGTTTATAAAGAATTCAGGGGAAAGAACTGATCAACCCAGGAGTTTCCTTAGTCTATCAAATACAATTCTTTTCTTCTTCCTTTTCTTCTTCTTCTTCTTCTTTTTTTTTTTTTTTCATACAATGTTATTTTAGGAATTCTATTTCCTTTTTTTAAAAAACAGGAATTAAAAGCAATACAATTTAGAAGCTACTGACTTCTTAAATTTCTCCTAATCCATAGAAATTCTCTTTAGGGGAAAGGACTCTATAACTAGTATCCATTCAATATTTGTTTCTTAAGGAAAAGAGCAGTAATAACAACAAAAGTAAAACTGATTGTCAATTTTACTAGAATGCTTCCAGCAAAATTAGCTTTGTCCCTATGTAGGTAACATCAAATCAGCTGACAATTTAAGTAAATTCTAGTAACAAAACAAAGTAGTTGTTCTACTAAATAACCAGAAGAAATTGAAGAAAGAAAATAATTAAATTAGTAGAAATTTCACTGAACCCAATTGATTGAATAGTTTTATTTAGATGACCTGGTAATCTTGGTTCACCCTAATAAGAACACATTTTACTCTAGGCAGAATTAGAGAGTGAAAAGGTAAAAGAAAAAAAAAATTCCTCAGAGGCAGAAATAGTTCAAACTGGGCAAATTTTAATATAGTGAATTTCTGGAGAGTGTGTAAGTTCTTTTGTAGAGTAGGAATGAAACCATATATTAACTATTTTTCCAAATAGGCCTTCAGTATTTAGAAATAGTTTTTCTAAATAGATAATATGCAATAATTTCCTATAAAAGAACTTTGATCAAGATCTCTCATTTTTATGATTAGATAATGTGTTGCTCATGTGGCTTTTTCCTGACATAAACATATAGAATGAAGGAAGTCCTTAGAGTCGCTTGCACTGGTATTTAGCTGACTCTCTGATTGACTACATGATCCAAAACCCAGTTACAGTGCCATGTAGGAATCTGTACCAAGGGACTAATTTTTGTTCCCTTCACATTCAGCTTCTTCAGCATCTTTCATCTTTCATTTAAATAGAGTAGTAACAGGATATTTTTATTCCTGTCCTTTTTTGTGGTTTTTCCTTTTGCTTTTTTCTGCTTTCATAAAAAATAAGGAATTATTCAAATAGATAATATGGTGGTTGGTTTGCAAGTGAATATACAATTTATGTGGGTTTCTTGGGGCTCAAAACTCTCTATTGTATCTCTAATATGCTAGCTGGTATCACTAGTTGATAAAGTGTTTATTTTTTTAATTTAATTTAAATTTTTTTAAAGATTTCATTTATTTATTTGACAGACAGAGATCACAAGCAGGCAGAGAGGCAGGCAGAGAGAGAGGAAGGGAAGCAGGCTCCCTGCTGTGTGGGGCTTAATCCCAGGACCCTGAGATCATGACCTGAGCCGAAGGCAGAGTTTAACCCACTGAGCCACCCAGGTGCCCCTTAATTTAATTTTTTAAGTGTTCCAGGATTCATTGTTTATGCACCACACCCAGTGCTCCATGCAATATATGTTTATTACATTTATCTAAATTTAGGAAAAGTGCTTGCAAAGCTTTAAAATATCACCATACTTTAAAAAATTTTTTTTAATTTAAATTCAATTTAATTAACACATAATGTAGTATTAGTTTCAGAAGTAAAATTTAATGATTCATCATTTGCATATAATACCCAGTGCTCATTCCAGCACATGCCCTCCTTAATGCCTATCATGCAATTACCCCATTATCCCACTCACCACCCCTCTAGCAGCCCTCAGTTTGTTTTCTAGAGTTAAGAGCCTTTTATGGCTTGTCTCCCTCTCTGTTTTTGTCTTGTCTTTCCCTTCCCCATTCTCATACTTTTTGTGTCTTAAATTCCACTTAGCATGATACCCTCTAGTTTCATCATGTTGTTGCAAATGGCAAGATTTCATTTTTCTTGACGGCTGAGTAATATTCCATTGTATATATAAACCACATATTCTTTTTTAAAAAAGATTTTATCATCTATTTGTCAAGGAGAGAGCATAAGCAGGGGGAACAGCAAGCAGAGGGAGAAGCAGGCCCCCCACTAAGCAAGGAACCTGATGCAGAACTCAATCCCAGATCCGTGAGGTCCTGACCTGAGCTGAAGGCAGATGCTTAACTGACTGAACCACCACCCAACCGTCCTACCACATCTTCTTTATCAATTCTAGGTTCTTTCCATAGTTTGACTATTGTGGGCATTGCTGCTAAAAACATTGGACTCCATGTGCCCCCTTTGAATCACTGTGTTTGTATCCTTTGGATGAATGCCTAATACTTTAATTGCTGGGTCATAGAATAGTTCTATATTTAATTTTTTAATTAATTTATTTATTTTCAGAAAAACAGTTTTCATTATTTTTTAACCACACCCAGTGCTCCATGCAATCCATGCCCTCTATAATACCCACCACCTGGTACCCCAACCTCCCACCCCCCCGCCACTTCAAACCCCTCAGATTGTTTTTCAGAGTCCATAGTCTCTCAGGATTCACCTCCCCTTCCAATTTACCCCAACTCCCTTCTTCTCTCTAACACCCCTTGTCCTCCATGATATTTGTTATGCTATTTAATATTTTGAGGAACCTCCGTACTGTCTTCCAGAGTAGCTGCACCAGCTTGCATTCCCACCAACAGTGTAAAGAGGGTTCCCCTTTCTCCACATCCTTGCCAATATCTGTTGTTTCCTGAGTTGTTAAATTTAGCCATTCTGACCCGTGTAAGGTGGTATCTCATTGTGGTTTTGATTTGATGCCAAGTGATGTTGAGCACTTTTCCATGTGTCTGTTCACCATTTGGATGTCTTCTTTGGAGAAATGTCTGTTCATATCTTCTGCCCATTTGTTGATTGAATTATTTTTCTTTGGGTGTTGAGTTTGGTAAGTTCTTTATAGATTTTGGATATTAGTCCTTTATATGATAAGACACTTGCAAATATCTTCTCCTATTCTGTAGGCTACCTTTTAGTTTTGTTGATTGTTTCCTTTGCTGTATGAAAGCTTTGAAGTCCCCAAAGTTCATTTTTGCTTTTGTTTCCCTTGCATCTGGAGATGTGTCTAAGCAAGAAGTTGCTATAGCCAGGTCGAAGAGGGTGCTGCCCGTGTTCTCCTTTAAGTCTTTCATCCATTTTGAGTTTATTTTACTGTATGGTGTAAGAAAGTGATCCCGTTTCATTCTTCTACATGTGGCTGTCCAATTTTCCTGACAGCATTTGTTGAAGAGCCTATCTTTTCTCCATTGGATATTCTTTTCTGCTTTGTCAAAGATAAGTTGTCCATAGAGTTGAGGGTCCATTTCTGGTGATCTCTGTGTCTGTTTTCATACCAGTACATTACTGTCTTGATAAATACAGCTTTGTAATAGAGCTTGAAGTCCTGCATTGTGACGCCTCCAGCTTTGGTTTTCTTTCACCACACTTTTTGATCCTCCTTATTATCAACTACTTACTTCAGACAAACCCTCAAACTGTACCTCTTATCTTTTATAAATGTTCTAGATGTGAGGAAGATGGAGATAAGACAGTCTGTGCTCTCAAGGAACACAGAGACTAGAGAAGACCATTGCATATCATATCATATTTAATATGGAGTGATGCCTTAAAATATGTGGTATGATGAAGGATATAATTGGTTATAATTGGATATAATTGGATATAAAAGGATATAATAAGAATAGGATATAATTGGTGCTCAGAGGAGGAGTATCTAACCCTATATTGGATATAGAAAATTATCCAAAGAAAGTTTATTTGTTTATTTGTTAATGAGATCTAAACTGAGTTTGAAGATTAAGTTGAAAAAGACAGGTAGACAATGTGGAGACATTATTCATGACCTAGTGATGTAAACCTGTAGGACACTTCCGAGGAAAAACAAGTAAGTTTATTTTGTTGGAGGGGACACATTTAGAAGCTGCTGCAGATAAGACTAAATAGATAGCACAAGCCAGATTATGAAAGACCATCACTGCTGAGATAAGAACATTTTATTCTGAACATATAGAGAGCCTTTAGACGACTTTATGGGGATGGCATGAGCAGACATGCATTTGGAGGAATAATGGCATGTGGAGAGTGGAGAGCATAGCAGAACTGGAGGGTTGGGTCCAGAAATGTGTGATGAGCAGCAGAAACATTAGTTAAGGGTCTCTTTACAATGACTTAGATTTGAAATAGACTAGCGAGACTAACAAGAGTTAGAGCTGAGGTATTTAAGCAAGTTGTGTACTAAGGCTTAATAATGAATTAGAGATTGAGGGAAAATGGAAGAAAAGAGGAGTACACTCAGGTTTCTTGTTTGGGAGACTGGACATGAGTGCTTTTCCTTTGCATTGCTTAAAGCCTTCCCCCCCCTTTAAATCTGTCCTTCCACCCATTTATTCCTTTAATATCATACCTCCCCCTTGCCCTCATCAATGAAAACCTGGAAAGATAAAGTGCCATGAACTATTCTACTCCATTCCAGTTAGGTATATAATTTTCACTAACACTTAACTGGTTATTACTCTGAGGGACTTTTTGTTTACCTGTCATTCTTAAATGTGGTAAAGAGTATCTACTGATAGAAAAACTAACCAGTGACAAATTGTGTTAAATAGATCCATCCTAGTGGAAGAATTTATTAAGACATAATGATTGATATAGAACATTGAGATACTAAAATGTGCTGTGTAAATTTTCTGGAAACTCCAAGTACATAAACTTTTCCCTCTTCATCCAGAAAACCAGAAATTTAGGACACGTGTTCACAATAGATGAGAAATAGATTTCTCATATACTTTACAGATGTTGACTATTTCACACATAATTTTAGTTCTCTAAGGCCGTGTACCAAGAAAAATTATTATGTTTGGTACTAATATAAGAGGACAGGATTTTCTCAGTAGAACTTCACCTCATTTTTTATCAAATTATTTTACTTAATAGCCTCCTACAGTACATACTATATTATGCGATTATATGTATTACATATTACATTTAGTATATTAGCTCAGTTGGCTAGAATATGGTTATTGTAGAAGAGTTTGTTAATTTCTCATATTACCCATTCAACTGTTCTTTCCTTTTGTGATAGACCCTCCCTGCATGATCCCCCAACTACATTCCCTATTGCTTAGCATCCCTTTTAGCTTCTTATATCTTGTAACTAAATTCTTTCTAGTGGGATATGGGTAGAAATATGTATAACTTTCAGGTCTTGTCCTTAAAAATAATACGTCTGTGTCACCTTTTTCCCCCCTCTCTGTCTTCTGCCATCGGTTGTTCTTGCAAAAGGCAAGAACAGGAAATTTTCTTCTACCCCAGATAGAAGCCCCATGATAAAGAAAGCAGTGTCCAGTGTCAACCTGCCAGCTTGGGTCCTGGATTACCATGTCAAAGCTGCTCATTAACTATTTTCTCCTGCAGAGTTATATGAGAGAGAAAGACACATCTGTCTTCTTCATGGCACCATATTTTCTCTCTGTTATAGAAGGTTCTTCTCTATCCAGACTCATACTGGTGATCATGACAAGGTTTGCAGCTCCAGTGTAACACAGCCAATGGTTTTCACACAAGAACGACTGTCTCAAACATATGTTATGAAAGGAACAAGTTTTTCAAAGAAAATGGGCAGGGTTGAGGGCAGATGGATGGAGAACGTGCAGATACATCATAGCAAAATGATCACGAGGACTGGAAAAATAATGATGAATCACGTGGATTGTTTTTGTTCCCACTGTCTCTACCTCCCACTCCCAAACTTTCATTAACTCCAAGCTCAACATTTAGAAATTGAGTATGTGGAAGATGGGCCATCAAAACAATATTCTATCTGGAATTTGAGACTGGTTCCTAACCCTTAGCTACACTGATCACTGATAATGGCCCATGACATAGAGGGTAACCACCCTATGATTGATGAAATGCTTAATGTGCATGTATCAAAAAACACTGAATTGATAAACTTTTTTTGTACTGTGAGTAAAACCTACAAACGGGCACAGCTGGTCAGCAACTTGGTCATTTGGACTTTCCATTCTGAAAAAAAATCCTTACTCATTTTCACTTCTTGCCTCCTACAAACTACATTTGGATTTTACACGTTAGACTATGACATCTCACTTCTAAAAACTAAAATGTAAAGGTTTGGGCGGTATTATTCATCAGCTTGTTTAAAAATGCATTTGAATTCATATTTATAGCATCATGCAAATATAAATATCATGAAGCAAGAATAAACACTGTGCCTTAAAGTGTCTCATTCCAAGAGTGTGTGGAAACCTTTAGAAGTGGGCAATAGAAAAATCACACTGCCTGATTTTATTTATCATCTACCCCTTGAGGAGTGGGCAGACTAGAAAATTTGTGCATTTCTTCAGAAGTCAGCTTCATCTGGAAATAGGACAAGGTGTGAAACTGAGAGTAAAGTCTCAAAGTAATGTGGCTGACAGTGCAATATGAATTAGTGTAATGTAGATTATTTTTCCCTTAGTTCACAGAACCTCCAGCGCTACCAAAAAGCATAATAGAATTCCCTCCAAAAATAAAGTTGATCTTCAATTCATGACATTTCAGAGTTTATTACCATGATACCAAGATGGCATATGGGTTACAAATGCCAACATTAGTCTTTCAGTAACAAACTACGGACTCAGAAGAGGTTGAAGTGAGAGCCTAAAAATTTAGGCCCTCGTATATTCAGCATTTCTGCAAAACTTGAATGGAAGTCTATGTTTTGACAGATTAACGTTGACTGTAACTAAATCAAAGAAGCTGTATTTGAATATAATTGAGTAAAGCATGCAAAATATATTATACTGCTTAAGGAGGAGAGTGAATTCCTAGGTCTGGATAATTTATCATTGGTTTTACGGAGATTTTAAGAAGTCTGATAAGGAACATGACTATTTTCTTAGTAAACAAAAGAGGTACATGTTAGTAACTCTTTAAAGAGACTTCTCCATCAATTTCAAAGAAATACACCTACCAGCAAAAAGAGAATACTCTTGGTACACCTGGGTGGCTCAGTGGGTTAAGGCTTCTGCCTTCGGCTCTGGTCATGATCCCAGGGTCCTGGGATTGAGCCCCACATCGGGCTCTCTGCTGGGCAGGGAGCCTTCTTCCTCCTCCTCTCTCTCTCTCTGCCTACTTGTGATCTCTATCTGTCAAATAAATAAATAAATTCTTAAAAAAAAAAAAGAAAATACTCTTGTACTACTTAGTAAGACTTACCTAAAATAAATTTTCCTCATTTTTCCATTAGTATTTTCATTATTCCATACTAGAATGACTTAAAAAATTGTGGAGTGATTTACTTAAAATTTAGAATTTTACTGAAGTTAGAATTTTTAAAATTTAGTTTTCTTTTTTTCTGGTATAAGTAAATAAGTGAGGTGGTGGAATAAGAAAAGAAATACAGAGTGGTACTATATTTAGAAGTTATCTTTTGAAAACTTTACTATGTTTTCAGAAAAAAACATTCTTAAAGGGTTAGAAAATAAAACTGTAAGGGAGGAGTTGTAAAGCAAAACATAAAAGTCAGTAGTAGGTGTAATTTATCGGTCCTAAATGACTACCTAGTTTTGAGAAATAATTAACTTCCATTTGGTCTGAATAGAGTATCTGGGGTATAAACAAATAAGCCTATTTGACTGGGAGGACAGATATCAAAATAAATTAATATATCCAGAGATTGAATGATAAATACACTTCTCCCTTGATAGTACATTTTTCCAAAGAATTTGAGATTGTTTATAATGACCATCTTTACTTAGAAACCCCTTTATCAAGATGGCAGGAACTCAGCCTGAATTAAATATACATCATTTATATCTCTTAATTTTAGTCAAGTTCTTATTTTTTTTTAACACAGAATCATCCTTTGTTGGCATGCAACAAAAGACAGGAAAGTAAAATGTAAAATATAATGTATATTTATCATAATCTGAAATAGACAAATGTATTTTTATTTGGATTTTTTTTTGAAACCTACACACATGTATCAACATCAAATGTTAAGAATATAATATTCTTGAAACTTATTAAAAGACATATAAGTCACTCAGTCCAGGAAACTAGGGATGAAAAATACTAGGACAGGCCCATGTTTTTCCCCTAATGAATAAAAATTTTTAACACGGCTCTAGGATCTTTTCTGCCTATGAGCACAGTATCTTATGGGAAGGAATTGAGCTCTAGGTATTTCAGTAACTAGAAATATCTTAAGATTGGAGATATTTCGTGTATAGTGTATATTTAACCACATACTCCAGTTCCCATATCACCAACTCATAACGGACTATTCACCTCATATATTCTGTTAATTTGGCCCACCCAGAGCTAAACTTCTCTTTTTTTCTTAATGGATAGATTCTACTCTTGTCCTCATTTTATTACTATTACCACCTCTTTCCTATTGTTCTGGATTAGAATTATCCAAGTCATATTTGATTCCAGGCTTTTTCACTCACCTTTCTCATCCACACAGCAATTTACAACTTTGCACACTTGGTAGTACTTGCATTCTCCTTTCCATTTCAACTTCCATTTGGTTTAGAATCCTAAAGTCTCACCCTTAAACTCAGACCTACACTTTCCAAACGTCTGTCTTTGCCTCTAATATCTTTTCTCTTTAAAAACACTTGGTACATTGTTGCAAAATTAATTTTCCTTAAATATCATTTTCATCATTCCACTTATGTGTTTGATAATGTGGAGGACCCATAGCCCTGAATCTTGGGCTTTCTAACTCTGTGCCAGTGGATGTGTAGTGTCACTCTCCTCTGTGAAAATGAAGGTGTTGGACAAGTCATTCTCAAAGTTTGCTCTATCTCATGTTTTATTGTGATTATGTGGTCCTATGAGCAACCTGGCCTTCCCACTACCTACAGTAGCAGTTCTCATACTTGACTGTACAGAAGAGTCACCTGCTATATTGTTATTTTCCATTTCCCCTCTTCCATGTATTCTTTTTTTTTTAAAAGATTTTATTTATTTATTTGACAGACAGAGATCATAAGCAGGCAGAGCAGCAGCAGAAGGGAGGGGGGAGCAGGCTCCCTGTTGAGCAGAGAGCCAGATGAGCCTGAGCCGAAGGCAGAGGCTTTAACCCACTGAGCCACCCAGGTGCTCCACTCTCCCATATATTCTTTATCGTTCTCTACTTTGTCTCATGCCCCAGGAGGATAACTCCCACTGAGTAGACCATCTAGGTTACCTTGCCCACTGGTTTCTCCTAGGATTTGGCCAATGGAAGACACTGACAGAAGACCAGTGTACAGGAGGAGAGTATCAATGTATCTTTTTTTCCTTAAAGGAAGGACAGATCTTAGTCTTTTTCTGTTTGGGAATCACATCTCTAGCAACAGTTTTGTCCCTCTGACTATAGCTCCTACCGGGAGGCCAAATGGATTCCAGATATTACTAATATCTGGCTACCTTCTCCTTAACACTGAGTCTGTTGCATTAACCTTGCTTATACTTTTGCAAGTTGTCCCCTCATTAAAGCTTCTTCATTTAAATCCTTTTTCTGGGATCCTGATCAGTAGATGGGAAGAGGTGTTTGTTTGTTTGTTTGTTTGTTTACTACCAATACTCCAATCAGTAGAATCAGAAACCTTGCAAGTGGGGCGCAAGTAGAAGTGATTTACAAAAGCTCCTCCTGATAGATTATAAAGTCCAAACATTTTATATCTTATTCAAGGCCATGTGTCATCTGATACCAGCTCATCTTTTTGATCTTTTCCATCTTTTGCAGATACTACAGAAAAAAACAGTCTCTCACAACAAAATTTGGCCAGATAATAATTTTGCCAGTACGTTTATTTAAAGAAACATCAAAAAGTACAAATGAACGTAACATATGCTAGACACACTGCTACATGGTCAAAAAAACAAACAAACAAACAAACAAACTTCCCTAAGTGGATCAATACTGGAGTCAGGGGGAATCATCAGCACAAAATCTTCTGAAAAGAAGTGACTTTAGATTTAATGAAATATGTTAAGAAGGACAGGTCTGTCAAGGTATCATAGTCTTAGTTTGCTCATACCCGTGAAATGCAAAGTCTCAAATCATCATTTATATGGTTTTCCAGTAGGTATATTTCTCTTTTAATTTGGTCAGTTATTAAAAAGTAACATATTTAACTTTCACATTTTCACTTGCCTTGATTACCATTGGTTTACAAGAAAACAAATGGACAAATACGTTGGTAGGTAGGGTGAAAGAAAAAAGAGATACCACTGTTCTTCAGTTACACAGAAACTGGTGATATTTGGAGCAAACACATGGTGGCTAGTGCCTTTAGTTATTTATAGTTCTAGGATTCTCAGACGCTTTCAAGTCTTGATTGTCTGACCGATCATTTCTTCCTTGCGTTTGTCATAAAGGCTTATTTCAATGCCTCTAATTTCAGCTGGATGGCCACCATTCACTGCTGGTGAGAAGTGGTTTCAAATCAGTAGGTCAACCCAATCTTTTGGGGATAAAACCATTCATTCAATAGATATAGAATGCCAACCACAACCAACCAGAATACCATAAATCTGATGTCTGGAGATGGTCATTAAAACAAGACTTTATCAAATGTGGTCCTTATTTGAGTTAGTAATAACACTGGTAAAATGAAATGAAAAATGTGGCGATTATATAATTTATTTACTCCAGATCCATATGCAGAATAGCTGCTTGAGGATTTGAAGTTTGGTTGCAATATGTTATGGCACCATTATCCCTACTCGTGTTCCGTTTTGGGTGGGGCGGAGGATATAGTGGTAATGACCACTATGAGTAATTTACCTGAAGCACAGCAATTAATATCACTGTTGTTCTCTTATTGCTCACAGATAAAACAGATCTTGGCCAAATTACTAAAGTAATTTAATAAATTACTTTAATTTCACTGCCTAAAAGAAGAGGCAAATGGATGCCAGTTTTGAGTTAGAGTATTCTGCCAGAAGAACTTTTTATTCCAGTTAGTGGGATATATTCTAGGCTGGTCAGCTCCTGCACAGAGGAGAACAAGATGGTAATATTTGATCAGTTATACCTTAGCCAGTTTAGTCAAGTGTAAAAATGTGAAACACTTCCCAGGAAAAGAGTTACTTTGACTCATAAAGAATCTTTCCTCCAATATGAACTTCGTAGTTTTTTGTTTCATAGGATGTATTGAGTTGCCATTAGTACCAGTGGTGAACCAGCCAGTAACTCTGAGGTTTCTAAAAGCATTGATGACTGTGGTTCTTCTGGCTACAACCAGATATGGAAAAAATAAAAATTGTATTTTCTCTCCATTTAGTTCTAAGGTTCAAACTTCAGTCTTGAGGTAAGGTTGTACCCTGTGGGAGGGTACCTCCATGCTAGGCCTACTGTTTAATACACAGGAAGATTATAAAAGCATGTCAATGAACATGGAAGGGGGGGCTTTTTTCAATCAATCAAAATGTATGGTTTATACTATAGTCAAGACACTTGAGCTGCCTTAGAATGAAATAAAATCTTAGCAGGTATTGTGGGTCTTGGAAGGGACTGTGTGACTATGTCATTAGAAAACCCTTTTTTTTTCAGTCTTTGAATTTTTTAACCAAAAAAAAAAAAAAAAAAAACCCAACAACTTTGGCAGAGAGAAGAATAGTATGTCTTCTAAACACTAAAAAATTCTCTCAGAGGCCTTTCCAAGATGTTTTGGATGGCTCTCTGCCTCTCCCTCTCTGGCAGCCCCCTCTTCCATCAGTGTTTGCAGAAGGTCAATAAACCCTGTGCAGGCGGGTGCCGGGGAGTGCATATGTGAGAAAACCTGCTGTTGTTGCGGTAAATGCAGTGTCCACAAATTCATTAGGAATGCATTTGTTCCTGGAAGTGCTAGCTATTCCGGTAACTGGCTGCCGCCAGTGTTTTTAACCATATTCTCCACTTCTCTGCAGACGGCACAGGGCAGAAAACCAGGCTTCTGTTCTCACTGCCTGCATCAATTTGTAGTTTGTTACTTGATCGGCTCGTTTTACCTTTCGTCTAGTGTAAAGGGCAGTCTGGGACACTGTAGTTATGTCTGGGGCCTTCTTATTAGACTTTATGATGAAAAGGGGCTCTCTAGGGTAACGAAAACTATGAATCTACTTACTCGGCTCTAAAGAAAATACCAGGCGTAAGGAAGAGCTGAAAAATTGTAGGCAGTGTGAAAATTGGAGGAAAATAACTTCTACCTTCCAGATTCTCTCATACACAATAGAAAAAATATATATATAGTGATTCCTTTAACATGTTAATAATTATTTTATTAAGGATTCTTTTTCGCTCTGAAAAAATAGAAAACATCTCCATTCTTTCTAAACAACACTCTCGGAAGCTAGCTCTCTGAATAGCAATAATAGTAATATTACCTGTAAACTAGAAGGAGAAATTTGAAAAGGACAAAATGAATTGTGTGCTAAAATGGCCAGAACTGTATGGGCATACACCTCCAAAATCAAACACTACTATTTTTAACCTTATCTGACTGCCAAAATGACAGGAAAAAAACAGTACATAAAAATGGGACCCCTACCTTTTTCTAAAAACAAAACAAAACAAAACAAAAAACCAGCTCTGGTCTGGCTTTTTTGAAGTAATTCACCTTAAGGGGGTGACAACATTGAACTTCCTGTGATAACAGTATCTGACACAACATGGGTTCAGCTTACTTGTAACTGGCACGTTAGAACTCGTGAGAAGTGCGAGGCCCTTCCATCACGAATGAAACACATCTGTCCAGGAAATACACTTCACCGCGCCAAAATGCTTTTAGTGTATCTGCCCCCTGAGTGCCCTCTCAAGCTACAATTCCCTGTCAGCAAGTACCTTGTAATTCCTTTCCTTTTATGTTGATGAAAGTCTTGATCTATTATGCCAATATCGCATACTTTCCAGTCTCCCAGAAACTATTACTCAGTAATACGCACAGGAGATCATGCACTGTTACTTAGACAACCAGTCTCAGCTAAGAGCATCAGGTTTTGCAGAAAAGCCATAGCTAGGTGGTCAGACTTTTTAATGTGGCTCAGGTTCCACATTGGAAAAGGGGGAAATGAAAAAGGAAAAGAAAGAAGGCCAATGATGAGGTGAGATGCTAGAGAAAATGATGCACTGCTTTTCAAGGCAGCCAAGAGGAATGAGTCAAGGAGGGACCTGACTTGCTTTGTTCTCCAGCCTAGTGAGTTGTGACTATATCCAGCGAGTTCATTTTAGGATGAGTCAGAGCTGGAAGTCCCCACGAGGTTCCACTTATATCAGTAGTAGCGACAGAGCCTCCAAATGAAGGTTAGGTGACCCCTACCCCCATTCTTGAGAAAAGCATAAAAGTCCAGGTTGTCTCTGTGTTTTAAGTTACTCAGGCATTCAGAAGTACATCATAGTCACAGTCGCTCTCAAGAGCTAACTGAATTCTTAAGTTCACGATTTCTGGAGTTAGCACAATTAGATGTGATGTTCACCTAGACCAAAGAGTCAGGAAATGTGAAGATTCAGGAGTATCTTAAGTTGAAAATCATCAAAGCTACCCCAGTTGATTACTTGGCAATAGTTTCTAGATGACTCGGGTATCATTAGCTGTTGAGGATTTATGCTGACCATGAGCCAGCCACCATGTTTGGTGCTGAGGTTACAGGCAAGTAATAACTAGCACACCTGCTACTCCTGACTGTATGCCAGACAATGTTCTAAGCATTTTTACAATATGACCTCATTCAATCTTCACAACAACTTTCAGAGAAAAGTATTACTATGATAGCAGTCTTACAGGTGAGGAAACTGACGTGGGGAGGTTGAACAGCCTGCCCTAGGTTACAGGACTTGGAGGTGGCAGAGCAGGCTTGGCTGTACTTGTAGGCTCCACTGGTCTCTCACATCCCATGATCATTAAATACAGACAGAAACACTGGCAGTTAAATGACCACCACGGTCATAGTCAATTGATGATAAAATCAAGAAGACAACCCATCCACTTCTGCGTCCCTGACCAGTTGCGGTCAGGCCTCTGAAACACAGCCCAATGAGAGCTAAGAAATGTCTATAAGCTCTTCCACAGCCCCAGCTTTGCTGGACAAAATCCAGCCCTTGGAATGTGGCTTTATTTTTTTAGGTTAATTATTTAATCTTTTGTTCTTGAACTGTTCCATGAAAACAAAATGACGTCTCCCATTCTGAATTCAATATGTCAGATCCTATATTTTATATCCAAAACCCACTCAAAAGAAAGATGGTATCTTCGAAGGCAGGACTAAGGTTTCATCAGCTCTTTTTCTTTTCTGATATGATGGCACACTGAAGAAACCTGCTTTATTACAGAAGTCTTCGAGAGTTGTGGGAGTTTTAAACCAGAGTCCTCGGTGGATATTTCTCAATGAATAATACAGGATTTGCAATAGACCTTTTAGCCTCCATGTCCCAGGCATTGTGAGAGGAGAATAATAAATCCCCTGGCATAGGTATAATTCAGATTTTCAACTCCATATTCATATGATTGTTTAATATTTATTGACAAGTCCTATTTGTTGGAGGCCCAAGTCGGCCAAACATTTAAATTTCCCTCAGTAGAAACTCTAGTTTATAAAAATAACTTGGCAAATAATTTGTAAGTGATGTTCTGAAGTGATCAGCATGCCATCTAAGGAAATGTTGAAGTCAGTATGCTATTTTAAAGAAGGAGCACACAAAAGTTTCCAATACAATTTATTATGAGACAAAGTCGTAGGTGGAAAATATCATTAATATTATTCTTTGGGTGGATATAACAGATCAAAAAGCACTCCATTTAAAACATGTCACTGCAGGAGTGACTTAATTATTCATTTTGCCTTCTGAGTCATGTGTTCAAGCTTTGTAACCTTTTGGTTAAAAAAAACCCTGCCATTTACATTTTAGTTTGGGAGCTGTTTTTCATACTTTGTAAAAGGAAGCAAAATGAAAATTTAAGTTACTACCTCTATCATAAAGTAAGACGTGGCCCATTTTTTTTTTTTTGATGCAACTCTAATTCTTTCATCTGTTTAATTTGAACATATATAAATACCTATACAGCTAGATGTGTAGTTACATAAACTGTAGCTATACAAGTCAATTACTCTCCAGGGTAGTATTCCAAACACTGCAGGAATTAAATTTCTTTAAGAACTTTACAACTTAGTAGTGGAAAATAAAAGTTGTGTGTTACTCTTTTACATGTGTGATTTTAGGCTGATAATATCAACTGTATATATGAAGAAATCAAAAGAAGCAATAATAATCTATTTGAGACCTTGAAACGCTTCGAGGAGCATCTGAGAAGGGTTTCTAGCAATGGGCCTGGACAGAAGTCCCTGGAAAGAGGAAATCAGGCCAGTACCTGAAAAATGACCCAAAAGCCAAAAATTAAGCATGGTATCAGGAGGAAAAAGAGTGGAGAGAGAAATTTAATAGGCACAGAGAGCCTTAAAAATAGTTAAGGCCAGAAAAGCTGGTTAAACATTAGAATGAATCTTCTAGCTTGTATCTCATCTAATATGGTAAAGACCTTTAGAGAATGGTCATTGAGTCACTGTAGTTGCCCTTTATGCAAGTATGTCACCCAGTGATTTGTAAGGCGGACAAAATAGAATAAAAACTAGAGATAGCAAAGGCCAGTCGGGAGAGAGGAGAAGCGAGGGGAGTAATATGATGGGGTGATGTGATGAACTCACAGGACCTAAAAGGGTAAAAAAGGAATGGAGCAAGAGAGAGGATTTGTGGCTGAGGAAGCATCTCAAAACTCCATCATCTGGTTACATTAAACGTGGGTTGAGAACTTTGAATTTCTACGACTGTTTTTTAAACCTTGATGAACAGGAGAAGCATCCCAAAGAGAAGTATCGGTGCAAAAAAGATAAGCCTAACAGTAAGCATCTATTTATCCGCGGCCGCAGGCAGTTGAATACGTGGGAGGCTGTTAAGAACCTCTCAAAACCACACAGCATATTCACCAAAGTAGATTTGCAGCTTGAAATCATCAGAGCAGATGCATTTCCTATGACCAGGAGTATTACTAAAAATATCCTCCAGGTTTTTTTGTTCCAGATGAAAGTGCTACTTGGGTGAATTTGAGCTTTCAAGTTGAAGGTGCTACTATTGTTACTTAGATGTGTTCTTCGTGTTTGAGAGTGTTACTTCCTGTGGCGTGAGTGTCCCCGTGATGACTGTAGCTCATTCTTTGGCCCCTCGCAGAGATTGGGGAAGAGTCTTAGAGCCAAGACTGACACGGCTCGTGGCTTTCTAAGTTAAGGTCATAGAGAGTGCAGCATTTTGTTGCACCACTCTCTTCAGCAGTCTCAGTGGAGCAGACCACCCTGGTCACTTACTGCTGTCACTTTTGGGTGACTGACAGCTCAGTTCTGTGGGGATTTCAGCTTAGCACCATGCAAGTGCAGGAGAGTTTGTATCCCACAGACTTATACTCTAATTTCATGTAGTCCTGTTGCTTACAAACCCATTTCATCTAAGGTAGAGGAATGGCTACTTTAGAAATCTGGCTTCATCAGTTCTCTCAAAGGTTGTTATTTGTTTGTATAAATTTAAACCGAATTGTTGGTAACTACCAGAATGGACATTCCAAAGTAGAGCTACATCCTCATCTCTCCTGTCTCTTTCTATCATACTAATTATTAATAACAGTTCATTTCACGTATCACGTTGGTAATCGATTTGAGAATTCCAGTGACTCAGAAATGTACTTGGGTACCTGTTGCATACCAAGCATGTAGCCAGCTCTGAGGACTCAAAAGAAATACAGAGAATAGTTTTATCCTCAAGTGGTTTAGTGTCAAAGCACAAAACCAGAAAAACATATCTGAAAATCTTTGTCCACAACTTTAAGAAGATATCTGTTAAGTGTTCACTGAAGCCTAAAGACAGGATAGGTTACCTGGTCACAAACTCATGTATGAACTTTCTAAATGTTATTTACTTGAGCCTTTTGGATGGCCTTTAACCAGACTTCTTTATTTGCTCTCAGAAACCCCACAAAATTGAAACATCAGTTCCTGGACAGTTTTCGTGTTTCCATTGAAATTATAGGGGGATAAATGGTAATAGAAGGAAGAGGCAAAGCTGATCAAATACTATGTGTCTGAAGAAGATACTCTGCTTTGGGCATGAAGTGGATTAAGAGAGTGGTTGCAATCACTCATTATAGTATTTTGCAAATACAGAGCTCCTCCTTAAGGAGTCAAAATTGCTATTCACAACTAAAATTGTTATGATAAGAACTCAAGATAGCTCAGGCAAAAGAATGGTCGTTATGACCTCTGTGAGGCCAAAAACAGAATGTAACTGGACCTCTGTCTTAATAGCTTTATCTTCTAGACCTTGTTCTTCTGGCATTTTTGTCCACATCTAGGGACTCTAAAGTTATTGCACTCAGAGGTCATATTTTTACGACCTCTTATTTTTCTGTAGTTGATTATCTTCTAATTAATGGGTTTAAGTCATTATAAAACACCTTTTCCCCCTATTTCACAAAGAATTTGAGCTGAGGATATTAAATGATTTTGGAATTTGGAGAGTGACTTTATTGCTCTCCAGACATTTCCTTTTAATGTGCCATGAAAAGTCTACTTGTTATGCTCCTTGATAATAACTTGGGCAGAACTTAGATTTCCAATCCCTTTCACTTATAATAATACCCATATGATGATGATGATGATGACAATAACAACAATGATGACAGAAAGATAGAGGACAGCTAGCTAGCCTTTTAGATGGATGGATATTGGACTATTATAGTTCAGCCTCTACCAAAAAAAAAAGGGGGGGGGGTCAAACTCATATGTCATTCATGGCTCTTCTCCTCACTCCCAAAAGTATTAGATTTCCTGCAAAGAAAATGAAGGTTAAGCTTTGGGCCCCTTACCATTCAGGACCCCCTTACAAACCCTATATCTAATACTGTATTTGGAATTCTGGGTTCTACTTTTCAAAAAGGGTTCCCTACTTCTATAAGGCCCCTCAAAACCTGCATACCCCTCTTTTAGAAATTTAGGCCTGGAGGACATGTGGCCTAAAAGATGGATAAAAAGGAGGGAATTAATCTACCCTTTGATTCCCTTCTTCTCTTCACGTGTTTCTACCCCTCACTCCTCCAGAGTTAGAGCTAAAGAGAAGGGATTAGAAGAAAGAAGCACCAAATGGCAATTGTTGGTCGTTCCCTCTTTCTTGACTATGGACATCTTGTCTGAGACAAGCATGTAAATGCTAGCCCTCTCTTGATATGGGCAGTGCTCTCTCTAGATGACCTCATATGACTTCCTACAAACCACCTTTCCCATGGGTCCTGGCCTCTTCCTTCTCATACCTGTCAGGCCAGCCCCCTGGGTAGGCTCTGGATGGCTCAAAGTCGATCACCTGTTACAGCATTCTCCTGGCTGGCTCACACACATTCTTCAGAGCCTTGCTTACTAGCAGTGGTAGAGGATGTGTGACTGCTGCCCCCCCTTTCCTTGTCATCTTGCCAATTGTGTTTTCTATCTACTCAGATAATGTCAAGGAGAGATTAGCTAGTCTGCTGCATAGGCAGCTATCCAGCCAATAACTGAAATGTTTGTCTCTCTGAAAGACACCCCCAAAACTCTAAGAGTGATTTCTTTGGAGCCCCTTTCACTTGGTTGAGTAAGGAGAGGGTGTGTAAATTCTCCCAAGCTAAAGATTTCTCCTGTCACAAATCCTACTACTTCAACCACTCTCTGTGAATTTTTCATCCTACCTTTATATAAATCCTGGTTGGAGTAATAAGAATGAATGTGAAAGACGTATCTGACCTATGAAGGAGTCTGAGAGATGGGAATTGGTAGCGACTCGTTTCCTTTTTTAGACTACCTTGTTCTTTGTCAATTATCAGTTTTGAAGTCTTAACTAAAATGAATGGAAAGACTAGAATGGAAAGACTCTTACTCAAATGATAATTATAAAAGCTTTTCTCTTAAATAAAACACTTATTAGGGGTACCTGAGTGGCTCATTCAGTTAAGAATCTGTCTTGGGCTCAGGTCATGATCCCAGAGTCCTGGGACTGAGGCCCTCATCAGGCTCCCTGTTCAGCGGGGAACCTGTTTCTCCCTATCCTTCCAACTCCTGCTCTCTCTCACTATCTCTGTCACTGTCTCTGTCTCTCAAATAAATAAATAAAATCTTAAAAATAAAGTAAAACCTTTATTAAGAGGTTTACAAACCTCTAAAAAACACATGGCAGAGTGAGGATCAGTTGGCAGTCGGGATGAGGACTTACCCAGCCACTCACTGATTAACCCTCCACACACAACGAGTGTCTTCACCATACCAGACACTCTAGCACATTGCCTGTCTACACGGACCATCCCAACTCTTGCTCTGTCTTTCTGGTCTCATCTCCTGCCACTAGACTAGAAAGTCCAGAAGGAGGGTCTCTATCCAATGAAACACTGTGCTTCGCCACCTGAAAGGTTGTAAATGATGTCAGTAACTAAAATTAGAAGTATAGAAAAAGGATTGAGTTGTGGGTGAAGGTAGAAAAGCATCACTTTTAGTACTGACAATGGTAATGACCAGCCCATTCTTATATAGAAAGATACACAAATAGAATTATTCATCCAATCACTGAAAAAAAAAATAAAAACAAAACAGCGTTTTCAGTACTTTCTGTGCACCAGGTTCTATGGTAGATATTGCTTTCATATTATCCCCCAATAGAATCTAAAACATTATCTGTGATTAACACACACACATACTTATTTCAGCATACAACAAACATCACACTTCATGTATCACTGATTATGGACATAAGAGCAGAACTGGACAAGTCTGTATGTATCCAGGGTTTCACAAAGCATTTTCACAGCATTAGAAAATTTGAACATAGTGAATCCCAAATATTTTAGACAAGTCATTCTCTGTGATAATTGTGATTATAGATTCATCTGAAGTTCATCTATTGCCATGTAATTTTTCAAGGAATTTGGTTGAAAACCTACTCAATAAATAAGAGATCAGTTCTTGAAGTATTATTATTTTGTTCATTTAACTTTATCGAGTACTATGTTGCTGACAAATCTCTTTTCAGATTTATAGTTTGTAGCACATAGTAGGTACTCAGCAAATATCTGCAGATGGAATGAATGAATCAATGAATTAATGAATAAATATTATATTCCCCCAACACAATTATCATCCAGAGTAAATGATTTTTTTTGGTAAAGCAGGCAGAGGGGCCTGACCATAACTTGCCAAGTACAATTTTTATTTCTTGGCATGACTGCTAGTATGCACAGGGATTACATATGTATTTCATACAAGTCTCAGCTTCTTCTGAGGTTTGTCACTCTACATGGCAACCAAGTTTATCTTCTCTCCAAATGGACGAGTGACATTTCTGGAAAAGGTGCCAGAGGCGGGGAGAAAATACTTCCTACTAACTCCTAAGGAATGAGTCCCCTTTCAGACATGAAGGAATGTACCTATAATATCTGTTTTCTCTTCTGTAACATTGTTTGTTCCAGCACAGGTAAATTAACAATGCCTAATAAAAAATCCAAAAGTTGGACTAGCTTTAGTGTGCTCAGGAAATTAGTTCAAGGCTTGAACTTAGGTTCTGGCTTTCATTTAGGAATTAATTATACCATGTTTAAAAAACATAAAATTAAGCAATATTTTTAATAGTTTTCTTAGAAAATGTAATTATGCAAGACCAAGAGCAAATTTTCATTAGGTTGAAATCTTAAATACTGAAACATTTCCTGGATATTTTTGTAGCTAGTTCTTTTTTTTTTTAATATGTTATTATAAGAATCATACTTCTTTTAAATGGAATCTTTCAAAAACATGACTCTACTTCCACATATATAATACTTGTGCCATGTTGCTTTATATTTTTAAACAATCTTATGATAATATTATCATCAATATGTAAATATAATGAGAAAAAATAAGACAATGAGTAGCTTTCTCTTGATGACCATGCAGTTTGCCCTTCAGTACTAGAGGTGAAACTCCTTAACCTTTTATTATAAAGACTTTCTTTTCTCCTTATGAATTGGTGAATTTGCCTAAGATGAGCTGAATTATTACCATGGTGGTTCCATGGCAGTGACTTTTCAGAATCACCACTCAGGCCTTATTGTCTAGATGGATGAGATGAAGCTTTATGTTATTTTCCTCCTCCCATGACAACTTACTAACCTTCACCACCCCATAGAACTGCAGAATAGGACCCCACTGTTCTAAACCCTTGCCATTTATGTATATTACATTGTTTTTGATTTCTGAAGTAGCTTGGCTAGTGGCATCTTCCTTTAAAGTGCTAATAGCAAGAAATAACAAACCACCATTTTTTCTTTTCTTTTTTTTTTTTTTTTTTTTTTTTTTTTTTTGCCCTTTCACTTTATGGGGACTACAATTAAGCTATTATTCACTTAATTCAAGTATAAAAACAAAACCCACTGAATATTCAAGGTAAAAGTCTATAGTATGTTTTTAGGATTTTTTTTTAAACTCAGATTGCTGAATGTATTAATTTTCTATTTCATTTACTATTTGCTAACCTAGGGAGGAAAGGGTATCTCAAGGGAGTTTTATAGTGATAAGTGCAAGAATATATTGACAAGGAGAGATGTCACATGTGATGAAATTTGCTAACCTCATGAATCAGTGGTAACACCATAGGCTGAAAATATAAAAAACAAAACAAAACAAAAACTACTGAGTAATATAGTTTTCTCTAAATACGCAAGAATGATGTAAATTGTATTACCAATGAGACATTTTATTTTTATTTTTTTTTAAAGATTTTATTTATTTATTTGACAGACAGAGATCACAAGTACGCAGAGAGGCAGGCAGAGAGAGAGAGAGAGAGAGAGAGAGAGAAGCAGGCTTCCTGCGGGGCAGAGAGCCCGATGTGGGACTCGATCCCAGGACGCTGAGATCATGACCTGAGCCGAAGGCAGCAGCCCAAACCACTGAGCCACCCAGGCGCCCCACCAATGAAACATTTTAGATTGTGTTTGTAAAGATTCCCACATTTGAGCTGACCCAAGTAGTTTGTCAGAAAACAATGTCCCTAATCATTCTCTATAGCTAACCAAACACATTAAGCTGACTTTCTAATGGCATAAGCAGCATTTCCCTCCTCATGACAAGTATAGTTTTGAAACCAAGAAACTTTAGTTTGCCCTTCAAGAAAAGTGATTTATAGGAGTTAGTGTGGGGGGAAAAAAAGGAACCCTACTTTGCCCAAAAAGGAGACGAAAACCTTGCCAGAGGCAACATTGTGACATTGCCAATGTGAGAGTGTTGTGAAATCCCAAGTGTATGTTTTTGTGGTAATGTCTGAAAGTACTGGTACTGTACTGGTGTCTCGCTATCATGCGTCTCTATTTCCGGATCTACTTCCTTATAATTGCTAATGCAAACAGCGCAAGGAGCAGAGCAGTGTATAAGTCTCCGCTTCACTTCTTCTGTTGTTTTCATTGATAGATGGCCTCTTCTGAAAGTTTCAAAATAATTTTCTTCTACCTTTAGGAGAGAAGATAAATCATTTTTCTAATTAAATAAATATACTATATTTGTTAAGGTGGCTTAGCCCTTTGTCCTACAAGCTATCAGTTTCTTTATTCCTCTCACTCTGGCATCCTTAAAACCAGTCCCTATTCATGTGTATTTTGCAAATAATCAAGAGGCTAAATAACAGTAACTGAGGAAAATCAGGATAAGCCTAATAGTAGCCAAGCTCTACATAGAACTATAAAATAAAAATAGAACATATGACTCATAATACAGTACTAGTTCTTCATCTTACAGATGTTCCCAGCTATCAGAGTCAGTGTGGGCTATGACACTGGTAAGTGTGGGCTAGTTGGGTAAAAATTTGAAGAGAACGATTGGCTTATTTTTTTTTCCCCCAGATTCTTTTCATATTACCTCATTTACTTCATGTTTATAGAATGTACAGAAAACTCTGTCAACTCATTTCTTATTTGCGTTAATAGCAAGCCACCCTGTCCTAATGGCATTTTAGGTTTACAAAACACATCTGAGGAAACAAGTGTCTGGCTTTAGTTATTTGCTAGCTAAATGTCGTCACCTCATGAAACAAATTTCACCAGTGATTCCTGTCATGACACACCACACACAGGACCAACCAGACAGAAAAGACAGCATCTCTGACCATGGAAGGGACACAACAGAAAGGCTGTCATGATATTTATATCCCACCTACTCAGAAGACCAATTGAGAAACTCCATATGGACTCCAGTTTGCCACTAACCCACAGAATTGAAATTTCTTGACTGGCTTAAATTAAGAATTTGGGGATAAGTATAAAACTTTGCAGATATTTATTTTCATAATTCTAGGCAGTTTATTTTCATTTAATTCTTCTCATCCTACCCAATTCTCTTTTAGTTGACACATTAAGCAAAGGAAATGCGTTCTTAGAAAGCTCATAGGAGAGAGGGCAAAGTATAATTGGAAAAAATAAAAGAACACTGTCAAAGAGCTCTAAGGTACATTAATGAGAGAAAGGGTGTCTGTATGTAGTTTAAGACAAGAAAAAGAAGCTGGCCTACATGGAAGTAGATTGGCTGATTTGAATTATCTTGGGGACTGAAACCCCTTCCTCTCACTTCTCAGCATTGCCCAAATGGCAGGTGGTACAAGTCCAGTTCCCCAGTAAGTTCCTGTAAACAAAACTACTTATTTATAGACAGCTTCTCAGTACTGTTTTCAGGAGCTCAGTCAGACTGCAACTCAGAGTCACCTATCAACTGCAAAAAAGAAAAAATAAAGACATAAAATCCAGTCTGCAAATTTTGCTTTACAACTGGAACCAGATAATCTGACATTCTATACATTTGGAGGACCCTTAAAATCATGATTGAGAACTGGTATAAAGAAAGAAAAAGAAGGCCGTGAGCCTCTTTTTTAGAAGAAAAAGAAAATTGGGCTGACATCATGGAAACCTGCCAGCAAACCTAAGCAAAATTTGATGTCTCTACTTCTCCTTTCTGCTCTTTCTTCTTTTTGTTGGGCATTCATGGGAACCAGCCTTGATGGAGGAATCACTGAGCCTTGGTGATACATCACAAACTGGAGAACTGAGATTATTGAAATATTGAAAGCTTCCCCCCAAGTACTTTGCCATATTTATTTAATTAGTCAAATTAAAATACTAATAATCCCAACAATAATTCCTTCCTTTTAAATATATATATATTTCAGTGTACTTTCATTTATTCTCATAATTCTCCTTATGGTATGTATAGATAGGTATAGATTAACTCAGCATATATTTCAGAAAGTAAATTCCTCCATTGTTTTAATCTAGTGTTACACATAGAAAATAGTATGAAGAAGTGTAACTACTTAGATGGATCAACAACGTGGCAGTCTTTAATGTAATGGCTAAATGATACCACTTCATATATCCACCAATTTTTATTCATCACTTTTCAAATTCAAGGCACCTTGTTTGTTCTGAAGTGGATACAAGTGCAAACTTACATAAATATAATCTTACTCTTCAGGACCTCAGTTTTACCAGAGAAATAAAATGCAAGCTCAATTAAAGCAGAAATGTATTTGCTCATTGCTGGCATATAACCCACATTTAGTACATATTTCCGAACAAGTATATAAAACATAAAATCAAATAATTCTAATATAATGCAGGATATAAATCCCAAACATGATCAGATGCTAACAGAGTTTCAGATGAAGGAGTAATCACTTTTAGCTGAATGATCAGGAAGAATTCATGGAGTTGTATTAGCTGATAAGGATTTAAATTAGGGAATGGTGCAAAATGGATAACTGTTAGGCAGGCAAATAGGAGAAGTCCCAGTGGGGGTGGGGGAGACTATATGGAGATGGGATAAAGCACAGAATGCAAATAACTGGCATCCAGGAGATCAATTCAGTTTGAGTAGGTAGGGAAGTAATGGAAGAAAATGGATTGGAGCCAGATTATAAGGGTTGTTGTACTGAAGACTTCAGGCTATTTTCCGGATCAGCTGACTCTAGGTCTCCCACAGTATTAAATTTTTTTGAGCACTCGCAACAGTATGTGTGTATTTTATACATTAGGATTTATAAAGTAAACATCCATAAACTACTTATCTATACAAATATATCTATACTCACACATATTACAAGTAGAAATTTTTAAGTGTCCTATAGCTACTATAGTTTCTAACACCACATTGTAAATGTAATTAATTATTTTGTACATATTTGCTTAACACATGCCATCCTTGTCCCCTGTCGAATTGTAGTTTCCCTGAGAGCAGAAAACTTGGCATTCTTGTTCTTTCAATATCACTAGAGCCTAGTGTAGTATTTGGCACAGAGTAGAGGTTTATCGATTATTTGATCACAGAATAAGCCAAGCAGTTAATTGATTAAATTGATTTTGAAGTGAGAATATTTCAGATTAAAATACTAATCTGGAATCATCAGACATCCCCATTACCCACTAAAGAATGACCATCTATCCACCATTTCATTTTCTTATAAATGTCTATCTTCAGTCTTGGAATTATCGATGACAGACTCTATTTTTAAAGAAAAGATGGAAGAAACAAGACTGTCTCATCTTGAATTATAACACTGAATCTTTCTTAGTATATTACACTTTTTTACAAAGCAAAGAAACAGTCAGCCTAAGCATTTTCTCCCCACAGAAGATGGATTAAAAAAGAATATAGAAATCAATTTGTGACTTCTTTATATAAAGCAAAGTTTCACAAAGTGAACTCCTTTGAGTCCAAGTGTTTCCAGCATGGTCTTTAGTGGCTTTCACAGTATGAGGGTTAGAAGGGGAAGCTGGGGTAGGGGTACTCCACACTATTACCTCAACCAGCCATGTTTAATGCTCTCCATTAATACGAGTACTTTTTATAAGATGCCGTTTGAAGGAAGGGATTCAGGCAATGAAAATAATACATAAAAAACCCATGATTTAAAGTTGTTTGCATCCCATATAAATCCAGTTAAGTAACTGTGTAAACCCTTGAGTCTTAATAGTTTTGTTATATCAGCTTGTTTGTATTATAGGACACCTACTCCTTCATCTATGGTATTGCTGTTGAATCTAAAGCAAAATTAAAAATGAAACTAACACTATCATCAGAGTAGTTTTACCCTTATAAATTTTTGGTGGTTTTCCTGTTTGCCTTCCCAAATCCATCTCCTCCTTTCTGTTTTCTATCCGCTGGACTCTGTTGTTGGCTGCTGGTTGGGAGTTACCCAATGAGAGACACTGGAGGGAGATCAGGATATTAGAGAAGAAATGGGTCATGCGCTGGTCCTGCATCTCTGGCAGTAGCTGCAGCCCTTCATGGCTCCCCACAGCCAGACCCCTGTCCACAGTTCCAGTTCTCACCAAGCTCCAGTAATACTGCTTCCCACTCTTCAGCCCCAGAGGGTAACAACTTTCCACCTATGTTATTCTCTGTGTTCATGCCAGCCTTCACTTATTCTCTTACTCCTCTCACATCCTAATCCCTTGTCTCTTTATTTGAGCCAGCTGGTTAATTATATTAGCCGCCATGACCTACACTGATACAAAACTTAAGTCTATTAAAATAGCAAGATCTAAAATACAGAAAATAAAATATAAAAATAAATATATTTAAATATAAAAATAAATATTTTTAAAAATCTCAAAAAAATAAAATGTTTCAACATTGGCTCTTCCTTGTTTACTATATTTTCTGCCCCCAAAAAATGACTACCCTACTCTTAGAGACTACGAAGAAAAGAACTATAGAAAAGTGAATTCAGTGCTGTGTTCATGAATGTCCAGAAAAATTCTTACTTTTTTTTTTTAAATGATGGTTCAAAACTTCCCACTTCCCACCTGCATGCAAGCCACTAGGTGACAAGGCCACATAACTCACTTCACAAAGCCAGGGAGGACTCGGGAAATGTCCCTGAGAACATTCAAAGAGTAACATGTATATGCACATATATACATTTTCTATACAAAAGCAGAATATGTTGGTTTGTTAGAGGCCTGAGATAAGAGTAAATGACTAATAACAAAATATTTTTGTCCAGGTATAAGTGTCAGCTACCGCCTATATTTCAGTGAAAAGTATAGTTGGTGCACTTTGATAACCATAACTAGGATTTAACTCTATAAAGTGTTGTCTCTAGGAACCTTGAAAAAAAATGACATGAACATGAAGAAATTTTAACAAGACTAAATAAATAAAGAACATTACTGTATGTTTTGAACATATTCTTGAAAAGAAAGCATAGAGAGAAAGTTTCCATAGAGCTTTTTTGAAAACACTGACTAGTTATTTTTATATAGCTGTAAAAAAAATTTAGCATACTTCTTTACAAAGGAATAGAGAGAAAATTCTTCTGACGAGTTTTTAAGAAAACCTTGCTTTGAGGGAAACATTCAACAATCTACTCTTTAGGGATCTTAAATATCTACAAAAAGAAAATAGGTATTAAAGGTAATACTGGAATATGTCGTGGGAGTTAAATAACTATAGTACTATCATGTCTAAAAATAAGAAGGAGGTCTCATCTAGACCGACCATTAGTGAAAATGCAGGACATCTTTTCTGGCCAAAGAGTTGAAGACGACTGGATTTTGGCTTCCATCTGCCTCAAATTTACTGAATCTACAGCAAAAAAAAAAAAAGGACAAAAACAAAAGGAACCTGTCTTTGTCAAGTAGAATCACAGTACTGAAGTAACAGAATGTCCCTGTGGTTTCTTCAGTGATTCACATGAAAGACGGCTATGATGACAAGAAATTCATAAGAAATAGCACTATCCTGCCTACAGTCTACCCACAACAAAGAGACTGAGTTTGGGTCAGAGGTGAACTTGCCTCCCTTGGGTTTGTACGGCAGAATGACCAAGACCACTGTGACTCTATGGGTGCAGTAGATAGAAGACTGCTTATCTCACAGATGCTAAATTCAGAGAAGCAGCTGTGGGTGAGCAAATTACATTATAAGTCACATTTGCAATCCTGGGCACTGAGAAGACTGATCAGTGGGAGAAGGAGCACTCCTTACTTGAAAAAGAAAATTTTCTTTAAAAGAGAATTATGTACGAAAACAAATGTCATGAGATATTAAAACCACAGTGCCATTTTGCAACTTGAGAGAGCTATGTTCCTCCAATCCTGCAGGAATATTTTTTCTTCATATATATGATAAATTCATTAAGGTCATCCCTTTATGCTTTCTAATTATGATGTGATCCCTAGGTACCTCCAATCCAACTTGCACTCAGCAATCCATAAAAAATCCTCAGAAACCCTCCAAACTTTCTCTGCAATATTCAACATGATTTATCACCACTTCCATCTTATAATTTCTCTTCCATTGGAATTGATAATGCAGGATAGCTGTGGTTTTTCTTCTGCCTCCCCAACCACACTTTCTCTGACAATTTTCCTCTTCCTATCTGCCAGCTGTCAATATGCCTGCATAACAGACTTTTTAATCAGTCAACTGTATGTTTTGGGTCTTGAGACATAAGAGGAAGCAATTTATTTTACACAGACAGAACTCTATCATCAACCAATTCCTCAAATTATTATCGAAATGGTTCTTAGCTTTTCGAAGGTCGGGCAAAATAAAACATTCTTTTAAAGATTTTATTTATTTATTTGACAGAGAGAGAGAGACACAGTGAGAGAGGCAACACAAGCAGAGGGAGTGGGAGTGGGAGAAACAGGCTTTCCCGTAGATCAGGGAGCCCGATCCAGGGCTCAGTCCCAGGACCCTGGGATCATGACCTGAACTGAAGGCAGATGCTTAACAACTGAGCCACCCGGGTGCCCCCAAATAAAGCATTTCTAGTAATATTATCACTTAAGAGCAGTTTTGTTTTGTCATGGAATGAGTGTGTGCACATGCACAAAAACAGTCCTGGACAGACTCTTAGGCACACCCAATCAGGATTTTTGAATTCAGAATAGATCTTTAATACATAAATTCATTGTAAAGTCTCATATATTAAGGACAAACATAGAAATTTGTTAAATGATAGCCATATTATCTACTTTCTAGGAGGTTTCAATTTCTTGCCTAAGAAATAGTAAAGTAACGGGCATGACTAGTGGAAGATTATTAGAAGACAGTTAACTTTCTACAGCAAACAAATTACTATCGGTAAGAGTCCTTTCTTGGCACATAGGCTTTTCTTGTAAGATTTGGTGGTATAGTTTCCACGGGAAACTCAGCTATTGGTTTGTATAGTTTCCTTGTTTTACACTTACAGGAAACACAAAATAGCATCCTAAATTGTTTTTCTACCAAGTTATAGCTGTCATCAGCTACAAATGTGTTTAAATGTCTAGAAGGTTACCATGAACACTGGTCCTGCTGCCCCTGCTCTTCACCTTGTAAGCTCCTTGGGGGCTTCCCTGCTTCCCTGGCCTCCTCTGAGTTCTAATTCCTGAGTGACCCCACTGACTATGTGCTGTTCTGCGAACTGCTCTGTCATTATCGGAAGGAACCAATTGATCAGAAAGACATGAGTCCTTGAGAGCTTCACAGGTCCGCTCAGCTGAAGGAGAGAGAGAGCTGCCTCCTCACTGGCATCAGGTGTAGAGCACTTCAGTATTAAACTGAAGTTTAAACTAAAGGAGTAAAGCACTTCAGTATTAAACTAAAGACACCTAGCACTAAAGCTTTATATTAAATTAGATAAGCTTTGTACTTTATTCCTATATGGGTACGTAGTAGCAACAATCAATATTTTAATAAAAATTATCCAAAGAAAGCACTGAATTGGGAAAAATATCTATCTTTGCCAGTGAACTAGGAAAATATTAACTTTAACAGTAGAACACATTAATACAGCTCAAGGAAAACTTTCTGGAAAGGAGCTTGCAAACTTCTCTGTTGGATCACAGAGTAATAAAGCCATAGACTCTAAGAGATGGAACATGGCTTATACATTATTTATTCTTACCCTTTAATTTTTCAGATATGAGAAATGAGGCTCAGATAATTTGGATGAATTTCCCAGTTATGTAACTAGATAGAACTGAACCAGGACTCAAGAACATGGGTATTCTGATTCCTCATTCAGCACAATATTCCTTATTCAACAGTCTCTTCTGCCTTTTGCTTACATGGAATTTTTTTCTTCTGAAAACATCCAAAAAGCATGAAAGTTTTTCAGATTCTGTAATAAATATGTTGAAGTTCTGAGTGGTCACTAATAGATACTTGTTTTATTATCTTTTTTTTCCTGGCCCTTAGCCAACTATCCCAATACATTTAATGAAAGGAAACAAAAACCATTACTCAGTAGTGATCTTTAAAATTCAGTGGCTGGAAATACATTAGGATTTTACTAAAAATTACTTAAACAAAATTCTCTTAATAGCTTTGAAAATCAACATTTGAACAAATAATTCATTGAGCTATTATATGACCTACATGCGAACAGGTAAATATTTAGTATTCAAGAGGCAATAATTTAAGTTGGAATTAAAAATGTATTTTAGAAAATCTGATTCTTGAGATTTTGGTATCCATTAATTTTCGCCATTTTTTGTGTATTTCAAATACGCCAGAGTTTAATGGTAGTATTCACAAACTTATTTACTTGCAGTTTTGCCTTTCCTTGAGGCATTTCTAAGTGCCCAAAACTATTAATAAGGATGAATAAATAGACACAAATGAGCTTCTTTTCAGTCATTTACAATTTAGTCTACTATGTGCTAATCCTGTGTCCTGCGTTAATCCACCCCAAAACACAAGTCTTCCATTGTGCTCAATAGAGATGGGGCATATGTGGTGGAATTCAGTCAAAAT
Source organism: Mustela putorius furo (assembly GCF_011764305.1). NCBI lineage: Eukaryota > Metazoa > Chordata > Mammalia > Carnivora > Mustelidae > Mustela > Mustela putorius. The sequence continues at coordinate 14,208,440 of NW_025422471.1, forward strand.
ATTAATTTAGACATCTGGGAACCATCACCTTCTTGAGAAAACTATCAGGTAAAATACACTCATTTTCAGCCAAGCTAAATTCCCACGTCCATGAATTGCACAACCCTGTTAAAGTCAGTAAGTGTCAAAGTCTTGAGCTATGGACTAGACAACATTGCCCAATAACCACAATTAGGGTTTCCAGCATCTGCTGTTCCTCTTTTACAAATCTGAATTCTTCTTCCTATGCTATCTCTTACATGCATTATTCATGCCGATGTTGAAATACTGACAATTTATGAGGAGAGTTCAGGAGTTTTGTGTGGCACTGGAAATCACTGCCTAAGTAACAGAAGGAAAACTTACCCCAGGAAATTATCTCATAAACATTCTTAAAACTCCATTTCATTATGGTGTGCTTTAAAAAAAAAATAATTATGGGATGGTATTTTGTGAAATCTTTGGTTTGTCCTGAACTCAAAAGCTAGATTTTAACCCTCAGTTTCAGTGTCCTTCAATGACTTGTCCTGATTTTACTTTTCTTTTTTCCCTCACTTCATATCTGTCCTTTAATCAGTTAAGTTTATCTGCATTGTACTCATCTCTCCTACTTCTGGCCTCCACTCTCTGTTATACCTGAAATATTTTAGCAGCTTTCAGAATTATCTTTTCCTCCTGATTCACAGAGCTGTCAAGATACAGCAGTTTAATGTAATTGATATTTAAATGCAATAATTATTTCCACTAATCCAATGTATATTCCTTAGGAATTTAATTTATTTGCCCCTTTGCTCTTCATAACACCAAGGAAAAAAAAAAAGATAGATGAAAGCTCACACAAAATGTAAATCAGCCATAAAAATAGATAATAGCCCTCAGGCCCTTAGTCTAAAAGAAATAAAAGACCTAGTGAGAATCAAAAAGTGGAACTGAAACAAAAATTATATTTCTCTTTATTAAAAACATTTGTTTGGTTTTTATGAAAATATGAGTTTTTATGAAACTGAAATATTATTGCTTTGTACAAGACTGTGTCTTCTCTAAGTCAAACAATCTATCAAATTTTGGATTACCAAGAAGAAAAGTATATGTGGGAAAATCCATTTTTGCAGGGCAGATTTAAGTTTGGAGCAAAGTATATTTCTAAAAACTAAGAAAATGTGATATAGTTATTTGTTTATATTATGCATTCAATTAATATTTACAAATACGTAAAACTCTTTTAAAAAAAGAAAGTCCAGGTACAAATGATCATTTTTTGGTTAAGTACTACATATATATCTTCCCGTTGCTCTTAATAAATAACAAATTGCCCTATGGGTAATCCAAGATCAATGGATGAACCAAAAGAATCTCCATAATGCATTTTCTTGAGGCTGGTAATAAATGAACTTCTGTCTTGAGGAAGAAGTTGACTTACTGATTTACCAATTTATTACTAAAGCTAGCTCCTAAGGAATCTCTAAAAATATTTTTAACATAAAGTTAGCAAAGTTTACAAAGCATTCTAACTCGTTCATCAACTCCTTCCATGCAGACCACATTTGTTTTCTCTGTAATCCTTTTCCCCCTCCTAACAACAGCTGTAGCACTGTATAGCGCCCATTAGTCTAATGCTATTCTTAACTAAAATTACTAACTTGCCTCTAAGAGGTGCACTAGAGGGGGCCAAAGGGCAACTCAGTATGGGGTGTTCCATTGGCCTACCCAACACCTTATCCATTCAGAGTGTACCAAAATACTCCTACTTAAAGTAATCAGATGATCAACTAGCCTAACTGCTCACTGATAATCTACTACATATAAGGCATTGTAGTAGGCAATTTTTTGAGAATACAAAGATATATATTACTGACCTAGGATTCAACATTGCTACTTTGACTACCCTCAAGCAATAGTCAAGAGTTCATGACATGTAACAATTTGTAATTTTGCTGAGGCATGAAATTGAATTACATGTGGCAAGAGGCAGGACTCTCACAGGAATCCTTTAGCTAGAGCATGCTTAGATGACTGGCCCACATATCTTCTCCCAGTGGTTTAGATATTCTCTACTTGTGGTCAAGTTACTATGCAGTAATTCTCATGACATGATGAAAAACTATTTTCTTTGTGAATACTCTCCCTGAAAATAAAGTCAGCTGCTAGTTCTGGTGATGAAAGTAAAGTGGAAGCAAAACTATCCAAGAAAGTGATCGTTCTAATCCAGAAAATAGAAGTTTTATGGAGACAATTACATGCTACACTGATATTCGTGAATTTGGGACTGTGGTATCCCTCATGAATACTGAAGATCTGCCATATAAAATAAAGTCTTTATCTTCAAGGAACATTTAGAAAAACATGAAATTCTTCATCATAGTTACGTTTTAGAACTCACATTGTCTTTAGATCATTGCAGACATGAATGTCATTTTAATGACATCAGGACATCCATTTTATTTATGTCTTCCTAAGTATTGTGCACAAAATCACCACAGTATCTACTGTTCCCCCACGCAAGATTTGAGGGACTGACCCAAACTTCTTTTGTTTGGGGGGTAGTTTTGGGTTTGTCTGTTTTTTAGTTTTGGATACCAGCTAATATAGCTTAGGTTAAGATAGGGCTAAGAATAAGACCTACCTATTCCAGTTAATTGTGGCAACATATAATATAGGCTTGGGCTAAAACAACTCCACAGAGAGTTGGATTTAATATATTTTTGCAAGGTGGCTTCAACATTTCTTTCTAAGCAAAATAAGCCTGGAAACAGTTTTTGAAGCCCAGAACATGGTGACAGTAGACATGATGTTGCACAATGGGAAGTATATGGCAGGCATATCTTGGCCACCTGTCCCTTATGAAGATCAAGGCTCATCATTTCAGCTCATGGCAGCTGTTGTTTTCCATCCTTCTTTCTTCCTGCTGCTGGTTGTATATCCAGCCATCCAGGGTCTCCTAACCTTGGGCTGTTACTGTTTGTGGTTCTTGCCCTTGCTATTTTCACTTTATATAGGCTGTTTCTGTCCTTTTTCAAACTTGTAAAAATAGTGCTCCTAATAAGGACTGAAAATCCAATGCTTGACTTCTTGAGTATCAAGCTTCCTCTTTCCCTGGACGATCACATAACAGAATGGGGGGTGGGAGAGGAAGAAAGGAAGTAGGAAAGAAACAAGTCATTTATCTCTTAAAGTTTGCAAAGTTCTTTTTGAAAATGAGAATTCTTTGTATTTTTAAAATCCTCTCCACCCATTAGCCTCAACACTACATTGCTGCTATACTTACACCTCGCTCGTTATGTATTTACTTTTTATATAACTAAGCAGCACCCTGTCATAAATGAAATATTCATGCAAAAAAAAAAAAACTGCTCAAAATGAATTTATAAAAAGAACATATAAAAACTACCATCTGCTCCCAGTCCTAGCAAGCCCTTAGATACCCAAGTGTAAGCCCTCTGATTCCACAGAGAGGTAAGGCAATGTGTCTGTGATGTATTCCTGAAAGCCAAAACTTCAGACTTTGTATTTAGATGGATCTATGAGCTCTGGCCATCGAAATGCTTAGATCAACATTGATGGGCTTAGATATTGCACATAATGAATTCACGTGCTAGCATATTGTAATGGGTAGTCATACCCGGTCATGTTGTGCTAAAATGAGCTGAAACTCTTCTGGGAAGTTGTGAAAGCATTTTGTAGTCAATTGATACTGCAGTACTTTATAATACGCCTTCCTTTAAAAAAAAAAAAAAAAGAGTTGTCCAGACATTCCAGGACTCCAAGCTGAAGTGTTGTCACTTGGAGACTTTATTGTTTTAATTCACCTAGGGATACTTCTGATATACTCAGGGCATTTTACAGCTCACATTTGGAGTATCATCACTGCTGTACATAATAAATGATTTTCTCAGTAGTTTCATTTCTCCCAAATGGTAAGTTGCACCTTTATAATTTCTATGAACATGCGAAAGACAGTCTTCCCTTTCTGTAGCCTCCCCTTCCCATCGAACACATTCCCACTTTCCTCAATGTTCAGTGCTACCCGCTCTGAACTCTGTGTTTAGAATTTTCATTTTTCCCCACCTGGAGTCATGAAGAATTAAGTCTGCCTGCAAGTAACCAAAAAGCAAGATAACAGTGCCATAAACAAGAGTTTATTTTTCTCCCACAGGAAAGATATCCAGAAACATGTAGTCTAGAACTAACATAGTGGTTCCAGGATCATCAGGTAAGAAGGCCCGCTTTTCAGGCTTGCCTCACTACCCTCAGTGTGTTGCCTGATGGCTGAAGATACTTCTCCAGTTCTAGTTATTCCACTATATGCCAGAAAGCAAGAAGAAAGTTCTGCTCTGTCCTTTTTTAATAAGACTTCCAGGAAGTACCACACATTTTAAATATATGTCTTTGACCAGAACTTAATCACCATGCCAAATCTTGCTGCCAGTTACCCTGGGGAATGTAGTCCTTTAGCTTGACACCTTACACCCAAAATAGATTAAGAGTTGTCATACTCAGGAGGAGGGAGAGAATAGATGTTGGAACAGGAAATTCATAGCCTGTGCTTCACTTCACTGGATCATATCATGACTTGTTGTTACAGATCCCTTGTTTAGGTTTAGATTTCTATTAGTCCTAATTAGTTGAATAATCTAGCTGTTTGTCATTCAACAATCAAATTATAAATTAAAAAAAAAGATAAAAATAGAGAAAAGTTCTTGATTTACTGTTACACTTTGATTTAATTTAAAGGAAGTTCTGAGACTGCCTTCAAATAACTGACCACACTTAATCACCTAACTGGATGGAGAATTAGGTCTGTAATTCTATAACTAAGACTCTCAGTGCTTTCCTCATCAGGTGTTTGTTTTATGTTTGTTTTATGACCTAAACCAAAACACTTTCGAGAGTGTGAAGGAGGGGTTATTAACAATTACATGGAAACATCAAGGGTAAATCAGGACTGTCCAGAGCAAACTGGGATGTAAGGTCATCCAACTCAGCCTCCTCCCTGGAATCCTTCACATGCCAGACCTATTCGGATAGATGTCAGTTTACTGTTATTAATTTATCAGTCATTTCTCACTGGATATGTGGTAGGAGATGAAGAAAGCATGGCAGATTTGGGCTTTTATCCTACACATCATGTCTCTCACTTGGATATACAGGGGATGGAACTCTGGTTAACAACTGCAGATTAACTGAACGTATTATTAATGAACTATTTGCAGCCCTTCTCGCTACAGTAAAGCCAGAATTGTTCCAGGAAATGGGTATGAGAGATGGACATCTACTTCTAGTGCTAAGAACCTAGTTAGAAGGGATTCTTCTTAGGATCTCTGAGTTTGTAGTATTTTTATCCATCATCCTGAATAGTTTGTCACTTTAATGTGTAACCTGTGACAGTTGACAGCTGTCAGTCGGAAGGATTTGCTCTGGCTAAGGGCCAACCATAAAGAACAAGGCTAAGAGGGAGAGGCCAGGCTGACAAACTATTCTGGCTTTCTTCTTGGGGCACTAACATGTTAATATTTTTTTGAGAAATCACCTCTGCCTATGATGGAATCTAATACCAGATCCTCCCTTTATCCTCATTTATTTTTCCATAATTTTTTTTCAGAAGCATATTTTTATCTGGAAAAGATGACTGTCTATTAAATTGTACCTTATTGCTCTGGAAGCCTCCAAAGATACTGATGCTCAACTAAGGAGAAGCAAAGGCACTGAAAGAATTTGGATTAGTAATAATTATTAGAAATTTTCCCAAACACCCACAATCTACACTATACTTTTCTCTGTTGCTTTCTAAAGTCTTCTTTCCCTAAGTGAGTTTATAAGAAGCAGTGTAGCATGCCAGTTCGAAACATGGATTTTTGAGTCAGACTTACTAAGTTAAAAATCCCTGCTCTGCCACTTCTTAACTGAGCTACTCTAAGCATATCAACTATCTGTAAAATGAGGATAATATTAGTAATTACCTCATGGTTGCTTGAATATTTATTGAGTTAATATGTTCAAAGTGCTTAGAGTAGTGCCTGGCATACAGTAAGAGCTTTTTAAGTGTTTGCTATTTACAACCCAAAGATGGACACAAGATATAAAACTTGTCTCCGTATATAGATCCACTCAAACTCAAGGAGTTCAAAACTGAACTCATCTTCTATAAAAACATGTGCCTTTTCATGGTATGCTGATGTATGTTAAGCATATCACTTTCCTCTATACACCCAGACTCTAAATATTACCCTATATTCTTTGTCCCTTTCTATTCTCTCTTTCACATCAAGAAGTATTCAAGTCTTCTTCCAAAATCCACTCCCTTCTTTCTCTTTCCACTGCCACTGGCCTAATTCAGATTCTCTTTGGGTTTTTTTTTTTTTTTTGCCTAAATAATTTCAGCAGCTTTCCTAACTTGTTTTTTGTATCTCCAGGCTACTCCCTTCAAAACCATTTTTGTAAGGATCTGAGAACATTCATGTTAAAATCCTACTGTGGAAAGGTTCTAGATTAAGAGTGGTCATACTCAGGAGGAGGGAGAGAATAGATGTTGGAACAGGAAATTCATAGCCTGTGCTTCACTTCACTGGATCATAGTGAAAAGGTTCCAGCCTATCTTTCCCTTCCCATCTTCCTCCCCGCTCATACCCCAGATAAGTAGCTAAGTAGCTGTGCATTTTGACATCTTAATATTTTTTCCCACACTTTTCCAACTAAATAGAATGTCTTGTGCTCTCTGATATTCATTTTCTGAATATCAAAGTTTACCGATTTTAAAGGTCCAGCACCTTTAAAATGAAAGGTCCAGGCACCTGGGTGGCTCAGTCAGTTAAGCGCCAGACTCTTGATTTCAGCTGAGGTCATGATCTCAGGGTCATGATAACCAGCCCTGTGTCAGGCTTGGTGCTCAGTGAATGCAGTCTGCTTCTTTCTCTCTTCTTCTCCCCCTGCTCTTTCCCACACTTGCTCAAGCACATGTTCATGCTCTCTCTAAATAAATCTTTAAAAAAATAATTTAAAAAAAAGGCCCAGTAGACATGCAAATGTCTACATGAAACTTCTAATGAATTGTAAGTACTCTTTCCCTCCTTGGAGGTTCTATGACTTGTACCTCTGTAATAGCTCATTACATTGCCCTCTAAGTTATAGTTTCTTATTGATACCTCCTCCATGTTTTCATCCATATGTCTTCATCTTTGTACTTCCTAGTAAAGCCCTTCCTCTTACACACTGGGCACTCCTAGACCACTGAATATAATTGTGAAATTTCTGTACTACTCTAAAACATACGTCATTGAAAGCTAAAATCTAGCCCAACCTCTACCTGTGAAGCCATGTGACTCTGTGTTTCCATAAAGGGGAGGGTTTCTAAATCAGTCTTCCTAGAACCTGTCAGAAGGGGTTGCCTCATTCTTTCACTCCCTCCAACAGGCAAGCTACACATCCTCCAAGAGGAGCACCTTTTACTTTATTTTTTAAAATATTTATTTATTTATTTATTTGACAGAAAGAATGTGTGTGAACTTGAGAGAGAACAGGGAGAGGGAGAGAGAGAATCTCCAGCAGACTCCAGGCTGAGTGCAGAGCCCAAGGCAGGGCTTGATCTCACCACCCTGAGGTAATGACCCGAGCTGAAATCAAAAGTCAGAGGCATAAGCGCCTTAGGCACCCAGGCGCCCCTAGGAGGAACACATTTTTCTAACTCATACACAGGTGCAGTTCAGGACAAGACAGGCTACAGTAGCAAAAAGAGTCAAAACGATATAATGGTTCAAATATGAATGAAGTTTATCTCTTACATAATATTTCAAAGAGGGTTTTTCTTGGTTGGCAGGCAACTATCCTCATGGTGATTCAGAGATGAATTTGCAATGTGGCTAAAGAAGGATGTTTTGTATAGAAGCATGAGGAACCATAGCAGGTTTAGAGAACTGCAAATAGTTTTGTCTGGCTAGTGCACTGGAAACATGAGGGAGTATGGCAGAAGATGAGGCTAGCAAGATAGGCAAGATCCAGAATGTGAATTTATCTGAAAGTCCTGTGAAGAATCAGACTCGGTCCTACAAGTGACAGGAAGCCACTGGAGTTTGTTTCTGTGTTACCATAATTGTCATTATTGTTTGTTTTTTTATCAGGATGGTTAATTTTTTTTATATAGAAATGTTAGAAATCAGCACTGCCAAAGTATGTGAGCTGATTAGGGTTGCTGTGAACAGAAAGTTAGGATCACCAACAAGGCAAATACAACATTCCAGAAAAATGTTGAGAGCTCAAAGTAGGGCAGTGGCAGTGGTGATAAGAGAGGAAGGGAGAAGAAAAAGAGCAATTTAGGAAGCAGGTCAGAGCAGGACTGGTGATTATTTAAATTCAAGGGATTAGAAGGAAAAAGTTGAGGATGCCCCAGCTTTCTAGCTGAAGTGAGGTCTGCGGCTGTGCCTACGAAAATCAAAAGTTATTCATTTCTACTTTAACACCGAATTTATTTTATTCTGGTCCCTACCGAACAAACTAAATGACAATAAGTGCCCTTTCCACTAATCTTCCAGAGGCCATGCAGTAAGACCTTTCAGGGTGGAACACAGAATCCATCATATTGTCACAATAAAGTCTCCAGGATGTTTATTGGTTAAATAGAAAAGTAACTTGAAAGAACCGACTGTAACTTTTCAGTGATCGTTGCCTGACCTCAACACCACCAAAAAAATACCTACTGGAGCCTCAAAATAGAATTAGCTTTGCCTGTTCTGAAGTTGCTATTCATTATTCATTGTCTTCCTTTGTTTTAAAAAGAATTGGAATCTGAAAGTTTGCAGTCCTCAATAAAGATCAGTATGTATTTGAAGATACTTGCTCCTGATGGCTGCTGAGTATTATAAAGTTAGAAGCAATCATAGAGACTTATGCTTGCTTTATTTTCTCAGCAATGTGGAAAAGGCACATTGGCCTCTTAAATCCATCTCCCAGGGATTAAAGGAAACTGGAAATGGTTTGACTCCTCACTGAATCTTCACTGCCATATGAGGCTGGCTGGAGATGGCACTCTGAGTTGAATTGGCACAGCTCCGCAGCATTGGAATGGTATTTTTTGACAGGGTTGGATGGCATATGTAGTTTTGTGTATTGTTCTTGTGCTTCTTAAATCAAATTGCCCAATTTAAGCCAAACAAATGTTCCATTCTCCACTGTCCCTTCAAATCATACCAATCCTTTGCTTGGTCAAATCATACCCCCGCCTCCCGACTGTGCGCTGCAGATTTTCCATGGTGCTGAAAAAAGGCTTTCATTATAATAGATATTAATAAAATAACACACTCAAGCATGCTTTCAGTATTTTTATTTATTTTGATTATATTATTCCTATAGTAGATAACTATTTAAATTTTTTAGTTAGTAAATGAGTCAACCTTATAAACCTATATATAATAAGTGACTGTATTTAAAAACAAAAGTAGGTCTCAGATCTCAAATCAGTTTCTGGATTGCTTTATATCCTGAAAGCAGTTTACCCACATTAATTTAATTTAATCAAAGAATGTCTAAATCACCACTGTGTCTTTTGTGCAAGAAACTGACTTGAAACACTCAGTGTTGGGCATTTCCTCCAACATTATAAGTAGGCAAGTCTTCAAACTACTGTTGGTGTGTTCTTTATTATAATCAGGTTTGACAAATTTGAGGACAATTACGGATAAACTTGTCTTATAATTTTAATCTTCTATTTGAACTCATAAAGGTGCCCCACTGTTATTATTGATCTAGATCATTTCTAAGATTTTCCATCAATCACTCAAATGTAAGACCTTAGTCATGCCCTAGTTCTCCCATGTTCCTGGATCTCAGACTTGTGGGCTGACTCTACCAGGCAAATTTTTGGCAAAATTGGGCTCGTGACTGGTAATTCCCAATGTGTGGCACCACAAAGAAAATAGCTCCATTTTGACAGCCACATGGAGTGACTTATGTTATTGGCATCTCACAAATCATACCAGTTGGGTGGCATCTAAGGTTATGTGAAGTCCTGCAGGAAGACAAGTCACATGATATAAAGAATATCTGGCCCTATAAAAAAATTCTGGTTGATAATCTAGATGTCTTAGAGCTTCAAAGTGGGATCAAAGAATTTGAACAATGAAATGTTAATGTCAGTGTTCTGTTCTGAATGTTTGTGTCCACCCCCACACATTCATATGTTGAAATCATAACCCCAAATGTGATGGTATTAGGAAGTGGAGTCTTGGGAGGTGATGAGGTCATGGGGTAGAGTCCCCAAGAATGTGATTAGTGCCCTTAGAGACCCCATAAAGCTGTTTCTTCCATGTGTAGACACAGTGAGAAGATGGCGGTCTATGAAGGAGGAAAAGGCCCTCGGAGGAGGAAGAAGGGCTTCATCAGACACCACATCTTCCCATGCCTTTATCTTGGACTTCCTGGACTCCAGAACTGTGAGTAATAAATGTTTGATGCTTAAACCACCCAGCCTGTGGTATTTTTGTAATAGCAGTCCAGATGGACAGTTGATGCTAAAGCAGGGCACCACTAGGGCATACACTATCTGGATTCCCACATTCCCATTCACCTTCCCTCAACATTTTGTGAGATTTATATTATAAAGTGGACACTCCGGACTTCAAGGCCTTTTCCTACTTTACATTTCCTGGTGGGAACGGACCCTAACTGTACTCCATGTTCCGACTCTCCTGTGGCAAGTGCTCAGCTTATCTCTGCCCAGTATGAGGACAGAATTTGCCTATGGGCCATTTACATTGGCAAAGCTCTCTATTCTTAAACCATAATGCTTGCTGCTGGTTTCTGGCCTCCAGCAGTTTGCTTTAGGTAATTCTTAATGTCACTTTCCTTTTTAAGGTCTCTCTTTGAGCTTTGACCTGTGGACTCTTTGGAGAATATTAGCATTGTTCCATCCTGTTTTAATATGATCACTTTTTCTAGTCTCTTAGATAACCAGAGAAGTAGGTAGGGGAAGGAGGTGGCTTGTTTTTCATTGCAGGCCCCAGAGCTGGTCCCTTTGGAAACAGATTAAAATTCTTTAGTCACTGGGTCAGCCTATTTTGCCTCAGATAAACTTTCTTGGATCTGAGGAATAAGTCTTTTATTCATTTTTAAAATTTAGTGGGGTTTTTTTCCCCTGTGGTCAGTGTTATTGCTTCATTTTCTTCTCCTTATTTCTCTCTTTGCTTTTATATCTTCTCTGTAGCTCTGCTACCAGACCCTGCCAAGTTTCTTTATCAACTGTCTCTACAGCCAACTTAACTTTCTGAGCCAATGGTGTCAAAGCAGAATGCATATGGGTGCCGTCAATCTCACATGGTGCAACTTGGAATTAATTTCTGATGCCTACCAGATATTTAACCCATGAGCAGAGTAAAACTTGGGTGGCCTTATAGTCTCTAAATTGAAGTGCTCTCTCTTTAACTCTCTATTCCTCCTCCTGCTATTTTAATTCAAATGGAAAGCCTCAGAGTCTACCTACAAGCAAGGCATATCTTCTGCATTCTCCCCACCTCTTACCTATCTGCCTGCTAAGGCTTGGGTCCAACCGTATATCCCAGCCTCACTTGTTCATGGTCTAACACCCTGCCCAGCACTTGCTAATCCCTGGCTTCTTATCCCTTCAAATCACTGCCTGCTCTGGTCCTGCCCTAAAGGAGAGGCTGTCTTCAAATCCAAAAGCAACTGTCAGAAAACTCTCTAGCATTCCCTATGCACAGAACAGCCAGCCCTCATATTTGCTGAGGCCCAACATAACCTTAGACCATTTCCTCTGGGCACTTTGCCTTCACCCTAGCCAGATACTTGAACCAACTTGGCCAGTGCCCTTTTGCCCTAGTAAATGAGTTTCTGTATGGTTCAAGCTCACTGCCCTCCCTCCCATGGCCCTCTAACCAAACCAAGCTTTGGTTTGGCCCTCAAACCAAAGCTCATGTCCTATCATCACCTCCATCTAGAACCCATGTATTCTCTCTGCTGAATTCACTTTTCATTAGATACTAGCTGATAACCTGCTTATTTCTTCTTTACTCTTACTTTTTTAAATGAATCCTTCCCAGCTCCCCTTACCACACAACACAATCTAGTCCAGGAGAGAACATCTTAAAGAAACGTCGGTTTCGGTGTTGTTGAATAACTAGTTAAAGCTCTTTAACAGGATACGCTTGTATCACTATACGCTTGTATCACTATGGCTTTAGAAGAAGTTATCTTGCTTCCTCAGAGCTCAAACTTGACTTAACAATTCATTATTTGCTAGTCACTGGGCTCATCATTCAATACTAGCTCAACTTCCACAATGTCCATGTGAGGGGGATACCTTTTTAACCCCACTTTCCCTGGAAGAACATTAGACTTGCAAAGATTAAACAACGTGCCTGTGGTTAGCACAATAAGAAGTGAGAGAGTCAAGATTGGAACACTGAATTCTTGGTCTTATCCTCAGTTACACTCAGTATTGCATGCCATGAAAGAAGTGTTCCTCCTTATCCTTTACAGCCTTTTAAGTCCCATTTAGGTATCCGTTTCCCAGGAGATAATTATTTTACTCATTCATCAAAGATTTTCTGAGCACTTAGTAAGTGCCAGTGACTGTTCGAAGCCCAGGGGAAGTATCTGTTAACTAAAGAGGTAGGATTCACTCAGCTGCACTCAGGTATAGAGGTAGCTCTTCTGATTTATGGGAAAAATCTTCTCCAAAAGGAGATGATCAGTGTGATGAGGAAGGTTAGGCCTCTCCACAGCAGGCTCCAAGCACGGATGGCCATTTTGTCATCCCCTGTGGCCAAGGCATTCACTACAACTTCTGCATTTGGTCATAGATGGGGGCATTTTATTTTTTTCATTTTATTTCTTTTCAGTGTTCCAAAATTCATTGTTTATGCACCACACCCAGTGCTCCATGCCTTACGTGCCCTCCATAATACTCACCACCAGGCTCACCCAACCTCCCACCCAATGGGGGCATTTTAAATTAATCTACCCAGAATTTGGAATGTCAGAACCAGAAAGAATAACAGAGGTGGTCTTGTTTAACTGTCTTCCTATAGAAATGAAAATAAAAATGCTGAGAAGTTTACTTTTCAAGATGACATAGGTGTGTAATAAAAGAATCACTTCTTAAATAGTTTTCCTAACCCCCAACCGGTGCTTTGATTCATACATCACATGGTGTTCTAAGGAAACGATGGGGTACATCTTGAAGCCAGAGTTTCCATGGCTATCGGCAAAAATCTCCTGACCATGGATCCACTTCTCAGAACAAGCATCTTCATTGAGGCCATGGCCCATGAAGCACTTCCAAAGGTTTTCAGAGTGGTATCAGACAATCAGGCAGTGGGAACTACGGAGATTTATAGGACCAGCACATACTACTACCGCTTGTAACCAGTGGTGTCTGGACTTAGTACCCATCTCCTGTTTGAAGTAGGAAAGGAACCACAAAGTTTAGAGAACACTGTCTGTCCTGTTGAGCCTGCTTATTCGTCAACATCCTCACAGATTTCTGTTCCAGACCCTCCTTCAAACCCGCCTAGGCAGCAATCTTGGGGTTTGCCGTTGAGAATATTAGGTCAGCATGAACTGAGTTCTGAATCTTCACCACACTCTCCTTGTAATGGTTTTCCACATTTGCAGTTTATCCTGGTGCTTGAGCGTATATATTCTCCTTGCCTCCCCCACCCCACCCCTTACAGTGTGAAGTTAGTGGCTTTGTTTATCCCTTCCGACACACTAGCTTTGTGCTATATTTAACTCCTGTACATTAGCATTAATATCCAGCTACACAAGTGAAGTTGCCGCTGTGCATTACTTCCACCAGGTACAGTAGGGGTTTATTCGGCTAATTCCCTTTGGGGATAAGGAAACAGATGCAAACACAATAAGAAAAGGGTTGAATGTTCTCTCCACAGTAGACAGAATACAGATCTTTATAAGATTTTTGTGTGCATGAGTTTATTCTTTTGCTTTTTACCTACATTTTGCCTTTGGTTTTGGCTGGCACACAAAGCAACTTACAAAAAGGGAGGCTGACAACATAAATGTTCCCCTGAAAAGAACATGCTCTTAACATAAAAAGAAACACAAAAGACCAACAACGTAAGTTATTCCTCTGAGATTTCCAGTTGCCTAGAACAGTACCTGATACAGAGTGGTGCTCAAAAAATTAATGAATAAAACCACATGTGATTTCTTGCTTTCTGGATAGTCTTCCTTTAGCTGGACAGGAATTCTGCCTATGCTGAGAAAGTCAAGATGGTGAACCAGAGAGATGATATAGTCATTACAGGATTTTTTTTTTTTTTTTTTTTTTTTGCCCAATTGCATTTTTTCTTTCTTTTTAACTTTTGCTTTGTGAAATTTGCCTCTTCCATTTTTCTCCTCCTCCTCACCTTCTTCCTTTTTAAAATACCAGTCTCGCTTTTCATTTACCTTTATTTGTTGAAGCACTCAGACCACAGTAGGGTTGGGTTTTGGTTTTTTTTTTTTCTCAAGTACAATAAATCACGCTTCATTAGAACAAAAACGGATGTATTCAAGGAGTTTTTTATCCAAGTAAAAGACACCTTTTTTTTTTTTTTTTTGGCTTGACTTTGTTTTTGTGAGAAAGGGAATAACAAAAAGCAGTATTTATTTGATCCTTAGGTGGTAAAAATTTATTTAAGTAAACAAGGTTATAGTTTTATTCAGTTAAGGAAATGGGAATGGTTTGTGGAAGATGAGAAGGAGGGAAGCAGAGGGAAAAGGCATTGGGATGGGCAGAAACACTCATAAGTAACAGGAAAAGGTGAGAAAGACCAGTAGACTGGGAGGAAAGTGGGCCAGAGACTGAAAAATCCATGGAAAGAGAAAGGTTCCAAAAGGAGGGCAGTTCCGTGTGTACCCCCAAAGGTCTTTTTGCAGAACTTCTATGGGAAGAGCAGGGCAAACATGGAGTGTGGTGTCCCTCTCTGATTCACATAACTGTTCTCTTTTTAAAGCCCCAGATCCCATCTATGAATCTTACTTCCACCCTCTTGGTCCTTCAGCTGCTGTAGGGAGAAAGCCAGCTGGAGCGAAAGGAGGCTTCTAGGATGATATCCAAAGTCAGAGAACTCCGTGCAAAAGCTGTTCTGCCTATTATAAATGAGAGTAACTCAACTGAGGGGACTCTCCACTAATAAAAACCTAGCCACTAACGAGAGGTCTAGCCATAGTGCACGTGGAGAGTGATACCCAGCCTGTGTCCATTCTAACCGATCAATGCCGATGCTTTATTTATAAATATTTTAAGTATTACTAGCTACCTTAGGATAGCACTGAAAAAAATGAAATTATTTTAGATCACACGTACTTCTAATTCTTTTAAATATGTCAGTTTAAGCAAATTCGTTTCATTCAGTCATTTATCCAAGAAATGTTTATTGAGTGCTTATTATTGCCAGACAGTGTGCTAAGCAACAGGAAATAAGGCTTGAGATTGAATTGGTGACCTGATCTGCGGGTACTTTGTAGATGGAGCATTCTGAGGGATTTAGAAGGGAGGGGAGATGGGTGAGCCTGGTGATGGGTATCGAGGAAGGCATGGATTGCCTGGAGCACTTGGTGTAACACACAAACAATGACTCAGGGCACACTACATCAAAAACTAATGATGGGGCACCTGGGTGGCTCAGTGGGTTAAGCCTCTGCCTTCGGCTCGGGTCATGATCTCGGGGTCCTGGGATCGAGCCCCACGTTGGGCTCTCAGCTCAGTGGGGAGCCTGTTTCCCCCTCTCTCTCTGCCTGCCTCTCTGCCTTATGATCTCTCTCTGTCAAATGGATGAATAAAATCTTTGGGGAAAAAAAAAAAAAACTAATGATGTACTGTATGGTGACTAACATAATACAATTTTTTTAAAAAGTTATATTTTGTTCTGCTTTTAATAGGGAGCCAAAGAAGAGTTTTAAACAGAGAAGTAGTGTAGTAAGATTTCTACTCAGAAACATCACTTCACTATCCCAGTGTAGTTACCGACTAGTTTAAATGCTGTTGCAGTAGTATAGGTAAGAGTGATGATCAGTTTAACCAAATGTGCAACAAAGGAACTCGAGAGAGACTTAAAAATGGAAACAATAGGACATGGGGACAGCTTCACTGTTGAGTGTTAGAGGGGGCAAAAGGGGCAGGATGGTTCTCCGATGCCTGCATGTAATGTGTGGAAGGTATGTATTACTTCAGAAGGAGAGATCTAGTCAGGGGGAGAGAGGAGAAAGGAAAGAGGAGAAGAGCAGAGTGCCGCAGACAGAAGTGAGAACCAGGAGGCACTGAGCTGAAGGCTGAGGAAGGTATGTAACAGAAGAGGGGGAGAATGTCCAGGCAGAGTTAGAAAAGAGAATCTGGACAGAGCAGTAAAGTTCTGAGTGATTCAAAGAGTGCAGACTTTTTTTTTTTCCAGACACTGAAATAGACAGCATGATATAGTAGGAAGTGGGTAGAGTTTTGAGTCCAACTGATATGAAATTAAAACAGCTGTCACTTACTTGGTACAAGATCTTACAAAAATTACTCAACAATTCCCAGATTCTTAAAAAAAATTATAAAATGGAGATAATATGTTGTCCATAGGCTTGTTCTGAGTACTAAAGTTTATAATATGTTGAGTGTCTAGCACTATTCTAGAATCTTCCTTCCCTGCTTTTCTCTTTAGCATTACTCTCCTCCAGGCGGTCTTCTGAGCTCATTTCAAAAAAGAGGTTTGATGAGACTAGAACCCTGTTTATCATCTTAGCACAACTTTATCTACAGAATAGAAGTCACAGGCGCTTACCCTTTTAGCCCATCTCTCATCACTTTGTTACCTCATTCCAGCTGTACCATATATACAGCATTATCTTTCATATCTTCAAGTCTTTGAACAGACTGCTTCCTCTTCCTAGACTGTCCTCATCCAGTTCTCTGACTACATAAACCTTTATCAACTTTTTAAGACTTAAGCTCAAGAACAAAGACCTCCACGTACATGCCTTAGCCTGATCCCTAGTTTGCAGTAACCTCAGATGGAACTGTTAAGGACTTCGAGAGAGATGAGGCACAGTGTGGTGGTTAAGAACACGGGACACTCGAGTAGGACTGTCTGGGTTCGAATCCCTTTCACTGGTCATTACTAACTATAGGATCGTGGACTACTTAAGCTCTCCATTAATCAGCTCCTTTATTTATAAAATGATGATGATAAAAATAAGACACACATCCCAGAGATGTTATGAGAACTGAGTTAATACAAATGAGATTAGACCAATGTCTGGCACATATTAGTAAGTCTTAGTTTCTTTTGACTTATGACTTTTAAGGATCTTCGTAGCTGAAGTTGTAGGTTTCCATATAGCACTTTGTGCATATATATAATTAGCAGGAGAAGAACCATAGGCAAGTAGAATTCATGAAAGCCCCAAGGTAAATCTGTATTCTATACGGGCTCTGAAATCCACATGAGCTCCCTCTCCAACATGCAGTCCTCTCAGAACAAGTAAGACAGAGCAGAGCACTTGGGGATGAGACTTTGTTTTTTAACAAGGAGTTTGAGCATAGATACCAGTGATGCCAGTCAATAAGTATCCTTTAAATACCTACTACGATTGAGTCACTGTTCTAGGTACAGTGAGGTCAATCCCTTTTATTCAGAGCTGTTTAAAATACCCTAAAATCATGTTGATTTCCCATGATTTGGGGCCTTAAGGGATCCTCCTATTAGGACCAGGAAGGCTCTGGACTTGGTTTTTTTTTCCCCTGCCTTGATTTTTTTCCTTCCTTCCATCCTTTCTTTCTTTCTTTCATTCTCCCCTCCCCCACCCCAAACTGAGCACTCTTACCAACGTGTGTAGGTACTATGGTGATAGTTGCTATATAAATACAGGAAGAGAGAACAGGAGAGGAGGAGGAGATAATTAACTCAATTGTATACAGCTTTCTTTTAGAAGAAGAAAGGTTCTCCTTAATTTCATTCCTTTCTCCAAACATGCAGAAAAGGGTGCTATGAGAGACATCCTGAAAGTCAGTCCTAAAACACAGTGCTGACTCCAAGACAGAGTCCACTCAGTTCTTACACCTGACTCTGCAAAGCAACCTACTTCCCCTCCTGCTTTTCCCTCTTTTTGTAAATAATTCTCTATAAATGGGAAAAATGGAGAGCAAGTCTTTCAAACAGTTGTCATAAATTAGAATAAATTGCATTAATTCAAAATGTAAAACTAGGAGAGCCAGGAGAACATGCAACATATTTTCCCCAAATAACACTGTGAACAAGCACAAGTGTATACTTTGGGCATATGTATATCTTTCTTCTGACTGACAGCCTGAAGGATAGTCCATGTGATTTTTGTGTTGCTGAGGTGGAAACAATCTTTATTTGGATTGAATAGCAGAGTAAACAGGAATGAATAAGAGACACAAAAGTTTACAGTACAGATGGTTTTCTGATTCTTTTTTAAAAATTGTATGCATTCTCAGTTAAAAGCACATTTGCCTTTTGTTCTAGTCAACTGTCCTAGAGACTTTTCATGGTTACACACCAGAAAAATTAAAGGTGATCAGTAAATCATGTTCTGGGTTTAATAATGTTATGCAGGCTAAATGCACAGAAGTTTATCTTCTTTACTTTTTAATCTGAAAAAGTTAAGGTTTATCCTGTGGAAGTCATAAAGGAAACTAAAACACTTAGTTTATTTTTTTTTTTTATCTTAGCTTGTTATCACTAAGAAAGATATCATTTACACACAGTGTATGTGTACACATATACCCATGTTTATGGGGGAGAATGGGCAAAAGATTTTGATGATTCAAGGAAAATAATAAAAGGTATGCCAAAAGTGGTCTCCAGAGACACAGAAGAATTTGATTAAGCTATAATTATGCCCACCTATAACAAGGTACACCTGTGCAGCAAAGCGCTGCCTTCATAGAATTGGAAGAACATTTTCCTTCTCACACAGTTATCTGGCTCTGGCACCAAATGAACTTCTTTGGGTGACACAAGGAAGGGATGCCATCTGTCTTCTGTTGACAAGGCCGCCTTTCCTGTTCTGGGAGGCAAAAGGCTATTCCGATCGAATGATCCACAACTTTATGATGGTAATGTCAAATGTAAAATCAAACACCGGTGCCTAAATACTTACTCAGCATTTTTTGTTTACATGATTATGGCACTGAATCATGGTTTATCTTTTAATCTGTGTCAAACATTACCTTTATCACCAACATTTCTTGACCACAGCATCTAGGGCAGTTAAAAGGTCTAACTCAGGGGCGTTTGAGAGAGAAGTGGACATACACACAGGTCTGACTTTCAGGCTCATCCTTGATTCTGCAGGGTCTTCTGCCTGCCTCGAAAAGACAAGTTATGGCTCTCAAGGGTGATCTAAATCTGGAACAATTCCCACAAAACAATCAATGGCAAATCATTATTTCTTTCCTTTTCCCAAAGAACAGGATGCACAGGAAATAATGCACATGTAGTAAAGAGTTGAAAGCCTAATGGACATAGGAAACTTGCCGCCCCTCCAGATCAGCACATCA
This sequence comes from Mustela putorius furo, assembly GCF_011764305.1. NCBI lineage: Eukaryota > Metazoa > Chordata > Mammalia > Carnivora > Mustelidae > Mustela > Mustela putorius. The sequence goes on from NW_025422471.1 coordinate 14,227,932, forward strand.
GGCCACCAGATACCAGTCTCAGGCAGGAGTTAGTCATCATCTTCTTGCATGAGCCATACTCTTCTCCCAGGATTGATGCATCTTCTTCCCCTCTACATAAAGAATTAGCTGAACAAAGTAAAAATGAGAGGACTCTGGGCCCGCAGATGGCTGACCAGCTGTTTCTGAGTGACTCCCCATGAATCAGTGCCTCATCTGAGCTTTACTGCTTCCATGTTTGGGGGGCCAAATAGTCTGCATTTTGGAAAAGTAGTTCATGGAAAATAATACAGCAAACTAACATTTATAGAAAACCACAGTAATCTTGTAACAAATGTCCTAAATTATGTACTCAAAAGCAGATCCAATTTTACCCAAGGTTCCCTGTCTACAGTGCCTGTAGGTTTATGTTGTTGTTTATAACTGCAGCTCCTCCAAACCCCCAACCCAAGTGCCTCTTTTTAAATGATTTACCACTTTATATAACATACCACACAGAATACAAAATTTCAGCTTGAAGAAGAGGCCAGGGAGTGGAGGTAAAGGATTTAAAGGGCTTTACTTTTCTGTCCCCTTTGGAGATTCATCTTCTACATTTTCATTCAGTCTGATGGTAAGATTAATGCTGCTTTTTAAAGCTTCCTGGTTCCCTTTTAAACAACACCATTTCTCAGTGCTTAAGTGCAATGTTGGGGGTATTGACAAAATAAAAGCAGAATGGAACTTTACATTCCAACCTCTTCCATTCTCTTTCAAAGCGGAAGTTTCTGGCAAGACAAGAGCTTCATTGAAGCCTTTTCCTGGTTGTTCTCTTTAATTTTAGATGATTGTTTGATGTGGATCTCTCTAAGAGAATTTATTTTAATACACAGAGGAACAGAGATAGCTCCAAATGCCTATTATCAGGAAAAAGGCATTATATGTGATGGGAGAGTAAGAAACCTTCTGTGATCATTTTTATTCAATGAAAGCCATTCCTTTGGGTGGGAGAGTCAAATGCTAGTACCCACACATGCTGCATGCATACCAGCACGAGCCAGAGGAATGCAGATTTCTGTATCTGAGAGCAGCTGCTAAGTGAAATGGAACGTCCAACAGATGGCTGCATTGTCATTGTTGGGGGAGGAGGAGAAGGAGCTATTTTGGTTTTTCTGTTGAGTGTGTGTGTGTGCGCGCGTGCGTGCGTGCGTGTGTGTGTTTGTGTGTTTAATAGGATGTGTTCTTCACTACCTGGATCTCTCTGGTGTTTTCAAGGGCTTTTATTCACTTGGAATATTGACACAAGAACAGGCATTAGAGATCTTGACATGTAATGGAGAAGGAGAGAGATCAAGGACACATAGCTTGTTAGAGCCAAAACCAGAACCCTTTCATTAGGGCCATACCACAGAGAAGTCATACATTCTACTTACTTGAGTATTGTTATTTAACACCAATACCAAAGCTCAAGAGAATGAAATGCTAGATCAGATGCTATATAAACTATAAATCCTATATAGTCTGAAAAGTATGTGAATATTGTTTTCTTGAGTTGGGGGAAATTGGAGGGGGAGACAAACCATGAGAGACTGTGGACTCTGAAAAATAATCTGAGGGTTTTAGAGGGGAGGGGTGTAGGAGGTTGGGTGAGCCTGGCGGTGGGTATGATGGAGGGCACGTATTGCATGGAGCACTGGGTGTGGGGCATAAACAATGAATTCTGGAACACTGAAAAGAAATTTTAAAAATTAAAAAAAAAAACAAAAAAAACAAAACCACGAGGGAGCCCAACAAATTAAAAAAAAAAAATTCTATGGTGGAAAAACTAAAAAAAAAAAAAAAAAAAAATTCTCTGGTAGAGTTGCCTTGTAATCTTCACATTGCAAGAAAGAACTAAGATGCTTTACAAGCAAAGTCATATCAAGTCTATATTATATATTTTGTTAGATATTTCGGACAACATGACCAAATTTAAATAACATGCTATAGAACACCATAATTCTACAGCAGTTTCATATTTCAGATTATAAGGAATTAAATTTAATAAGTCAAAGCTTTCAAAAGCCATGGCTGAAAGGCAAACAGAAAAGTGTTGAGATCCCATCATGACCTGTCTGCAAAAGGTCTCCATCCCCCTGATGATGAGAGCTTTGGGTAAGCTGTACAGTCACATGGCTCACCCATTGGTTCATGTTTTTTTCCAGAAATAGAATCAATAGAGAACAGACAAACCCACAGTTGCCAGTTTGTACAGTCTTGTGGTTTCTGTCAGGGGCTACAGACTCGAGCAGGTCTACCAGATAATGAAGGCAAACTATTTCAGTTCCTGTGGGTCCAGAGCGCCTCAGCAGAGTTCTGGTTTCAAACAAATGAATAACAAATTAAAAGGTACAGTAAAATAAGGGGGTGGTTAAAATATATTAACTAAAATCGATGGAAGAGAAACACAGTTAAAATCGCTGCATTCTCAGCAATAGCCTGTGATGCATTTTGTTAATCTCTTAAAATTTATGTTAAAAGCCTTTTAACAGAAAGTCAATATATTTGGGTGGTGGAGCAAGTACGTCATCCTGTACCAGTGGTTGCATTAAATATGATACAGAGGCTCCACTGTCTGTAGGAAAAGAACAGGGGGTCCATCCGACGGAAGTCCCACCTCAAAGAGACCAGACGCTTTTCCCAAAACAGTCTGTGGAGCCAAGCCCAGTATTGTGCTCTCCTCCTCTGCCTAGGTTCCCCGCTGACGTCAACTATAGTCCTGGAAATGAAACAGGATCAGAATACCAGAAGCATAGCCTAATAATAGAGCAAAAATGGAGAGCAGATGGAAAATAAAGCTTCTCGATAAAGTGAGACCTAATGTTATAAATTTGTTCAGGGAAAGAAAACAACAGCAGCAAAGCAAAACGGCCTGCAAGCACTTATTGGTGCTAAAATTCTGGAATATGGCTGACTAGAAAAACACCTAGATACTTAGAAACCTTCCCGAAAATGACAAAAATGAACAGGAAAGCTGGGAGTAATCCGTTTTGGGGTTAGTTTGAAACATGGCTACTAAATGTGCCCAGGGGTGAAAATGACACCAAACTGAACTAGAAAACTAAAACAGATGATTAGCAACTTGTTTCACCCATGAGTTGTACATAATTTCATCCACTGTATTTGCATCCCACCTAGAACAGTCTGTTTAACACAGGCATGAACTCTAATCATGGCAGTTAAATGGTTTAGGTCCAGAGTACAAGTTTTTGCAAAGGGGTCCTGTCATACCCAGAACTCCTAGAAATGTTCTCATAATTTACTTGCCCCTGCACCTTCCACTGTGTGTGTGTGTGTGTGTGTAGTCAGAGTCATCAAAGGCTACTGTATCTCTTTGTGTGGCTATGAGATACTCAAACCCTCCACTTACTTTTCTGAGATGAGCAGCAAACTCTTGAAATAAACCTCATATTAATTTTTACTATGTGTACATTTTTACAGAAGAGAGATTTTTAAATCTTAATAATCTTACTTATTCTTAATAATTGGATTTATGTTATTTTTTATATAGACAAAGAAGGCCCAAAGACATTAATATTGAGATACAATTTCAAACTGTAAATACATGTTTTATCAGGAAATCATGATAGAATGTTGAAGATTTTCTATTCGATAGCATTCTTCATTTTTTTATGAGAATGAGCTACTCTTTGGAAAAGCTGATGAGGTCAAGTTTTAGAACAGCTGCATTTTCTCTTACTTTTGCTGTTCAACCCACTAACGGGTTTGGTGGGGGGAAAGCCAGTTTTTAAAAATTGTTCACATTTTTGGCTTATCACGCTAACGGTTTCTGGGTTCTGTTCTCTAGCATCCAGAAAAATAAATCTTGTTTCTTCAGGTAATCTTCTAGGTTCTGCCTCTTCAACCTCTTCACTCTGCCTAGCCAACATTTTTCTTTGAGTCTGATTCTAGCTCTGCTTGATCTTGTGAACTTGACATTTCACACCCTCCCACACTCCCAGGGGAACTCCCTCACCTTGGACTCCAACTTCAGTCTCTGCTCCTCACCCTGTGGCTGAGCAGGAGCCCAGTCCATCCCTTGCCAGGCCTCTTGCCCCACCCCAGGAGAGAAGACATTGGATACCCATCTCACGGTGGAAGGCCCCCAGCCTGAGAGATCACAATGAACTGTTCTAAAGTAATGAGCCACGACACAGTATGAAAGGATGGAGGTAGGGAGAAAGGAATCACAGACTTTTAGAACTAGAAGACACCTAGAGATCAGTTATTTTACAGGAAAGGTGAGTGTTACTCAAACCCAGGTGATAATCCAGAATTCCTACAAGAAGAAGGTGATAAAATGTATATAAAATGTTTTATAAACTATATAGCACTGTACTTTATGCATAAAAACTCGGTGTTTGTCTTCTAGTTAGTATGTTTGAGAGTTATTCCAGAGATGCTGCCATTACTCAAAATGTTTTAAATCGCGTCTTTAAAATTGTCATTTGAGGCAGTTAAGATTGTCACTGTACAGTCACATCTTGTTCTTATCAGTAAAGGTATTATCCAGGGCTCAGACATTCATCTCAGATTTGATCTTAAATGTCTTCGAAGGCAGAAACCATGTCTGTCTTGCTCCTTGCTCCTAGTATACTGCCTGCCACTTAGTAAGCACCTAATAATTATTTGTTCAAGGAGGTTTTTTTTTTAAGATCTAACCCACCCTCAGAGAATGATGATTTGCTATGATTGATAGGCAAAGTCTCTAAAGACATTTCAAACGAGAATTTCCCAAATAAAATTATTTTTGAGCTGTAACACTGTTGTTGGAAGAAGTTCAAGGCTATTCATTAGAAGGGGACAACATTCATTGTATTTACACATCTGTGTTCTGGCTGACCTGTTTACATTGTTGGATTTATTTATATCTCACCTTTAAAAAAAAAAAAAAAGAGCCAGATTGAAAAACAACAAAAATAAACCCATAATAACAATAATGTTAATGAAAAGCCCATTACTGTAATTGTGTCTCAGATATATATGACAAAAAGCAGCCCACAGGGTGGGTTCCTTATGTGTGGTTAGCTAAGGAGTGACAGTAAGTAACGAGAAATAGAGAACAAATGAGACTCACCCAGTCTCAAGCACATGTCTGCATGCCATCTGGCCCTTGTTCCCTGTTGAGTAAAAGAGTTACTTACAGCTACTAAGAATGCAGTCATAAGGAAACATTATGGGGGGACTGGGGTGACAAGATTCCCAGATTGATAACAACTGCCCAGGAAGAAAGGCATCTGCAGGCGTCACGATAACCAATCATCACTGTTGTTAGCGCTAACAGGTAAAGTCAGTTTCAAGGATTCCACGTGACACATAAAAGAGGGAACAGTGCCGCTCCACTAGGCCGACGTTTCGTTTGAAGAGGAAAGAATGAGCACAATACTGAGTGGGGAAGGTGTGTTAATCACAAGACAAAGTTGTCCACCTTTCTCTCTTGGCAGTTAGTCTCAGGAGAGTCTAAGAGTAGTAATTTTACAATTGTTTTAAAACCCAGTAGGCACACAGAAAAAGTCCACTCCACACCACAAAAACATGAACTTCCTCCTGTATTTGACTAGCTCCAGCCTACAGCATCCCGGCCAGGCTAAGGTGACGTTGTACATTTTATGACTCCTGTTGGCCTTAGGGCTTGATTAGTAATTACTCATTGAACATGTTTACGTCTTCTTTTTACTGCCCTCTGAAACACTGGATTAAGAACATGTAAGCAGATTCAGCGAAAAGCACAGCAAAGTGTGGTACTTCATAAAAATGAAACCAAGGAGTACACAAAAGAAGAAAAAGAGAATGCTGAATTTCTCACCAGACCACCGGCTTGCTCATTTTGCAGCCACTTTGGTTTTGATGAGGACCAGAGTATGGGTGTCATTCCTGATGTGTGGTATCCACAAGAACAGTAAGTCATTTCTTTTCTAGAAATGTTATTCCAGTGCCATAATAAAAAGGAGGAAGTATTACTGAAATTCTGAAGTGATTGAAAATTTGAACTCTGTCCTTCAGCTAAGGAGGTAATATCAAAGGCAGCTTCATGACTGCTTTTCTGTATCCAAGAGAATTCATGGTTCAGCGTCACTACCTTAAATCCCATCCGAAGCCTTAACTGCAGGATTGGGTTCCAGTACAATCTCCACAGTGCATCGAAAGTACATTTCTAACCTGCAGATCTAATTCTATAACCACACAGGTTAAAATTCTTTTATGTCCTCCATGTCGCTGACTGAAGTCTGATTTCAAGCTTAACCAATGAAGATTTTTAAAGAACTGGCTCTCTCTTATATTTCCAGCCTCACCTTCTATAACTCCTCCATTTAGTGTGTAAGCTCCAGCCACAAGGAATTAGTTAGTCTCCAGAATCCAGGATTCCACTGTGTTCACTTACACCTCTGTTCTCTCTGAGGAACACATACTTTCTTTCACCTCATTTTCTAGAAAACTACTATTCATTCTTCAAGACACAGACTCTCACCTTCTCTTTGAAAACTTTTGCCATCATTTTCCCTTTCAACCCTAATCGTGCAGACTCAAATACTGCTGTATGCAATTCTAAAGAGTACAAAATGTTTTGAGCCATTTTGACTTCGCCATTTTGACTTTGAGGGCTCTTTGGGCCCACTGTGATGATAACCTTGACTTTCACTTCCAAAGGGACAAAGCACATGAGCATGTATATCCAATTCAGCTAGATCTCCGTGGCTGTTCCCTCTCCCCCCTACAGGATGAGGACCTGCTTGAATAAGATTTGGTTTTAATCGCTGTGTTAGTCTCTGTGGGCTGCCATAACAAAGTACCATGGACTGAGTGCTTAAATGACAGAAACTTATCTTCTCACAATTCTGGAGGCTGGAAGTCCATGTTCAAGGTGCCAGACGATTTGGGTTTTGGTGAGATTCTCTTCCTGGCTTATAGATAGCTGCCTTCTTGATCTATCCTCACTTGGCCTTCCCTCAGTGGCTGCGAGATGGCAGGGGGAGAGAGAGAGAGAGGACAAAATGAGAGGGAAAACCTGTTCTCTGGTATCTTTTCTTTTCTTTCTTTTCTTTTTTTTTTTTTTTAAATGAAAACACTAATCCTATCAGATCAGGGGTCCACACTTATGATGTCAATTAATCTTACTTAATTAATCCTACTTCCTTAGAGGCCTGATTTCCAAATAGAGCCACACAGGGGGTTAGGGCTCCAACATATGAATTGGGGGAGATATAGCCATTCAGTCCAAAACAATCATCTTGTGCTTCCAATACCCAACAGAAGTCCCACTAATGCCTGTAAACATTTGTGCTATGATTAAATGCCATACCACAGAAAGAGAGAATGAGGAAACTGGTCAACTCATGAATCAATCTAAAGTATGTACTCAGTTAGTGTATGTATACCCTGTGCAAATCCCTGTTATAAACATGTCAGTGTTCTTAAGGAATTCCTAATCTAATTGAGAATTTAAATAGAAATAAGTGCCAAATAAATGGTTCTAATCATAAGCAACTGTTGGGTAGAGAAAAGGGCACTGGATTTGGAGTCCAAAAACACGAGTTCAAAATCCAGCTCTGCCACATACCATCTCCATGACCTTAAAGTAAGCTGCTTCATTTCTGTACCCTTCAGTGCCCTTGCCTCTGTTAACATGGTGACACAGTAACAGAGGAAGCAAGTGAAAGAGCGTTCAGAAATTCACTTTGGAAATGCTAACACCACATAGACACAAGGAAAGACAGGTGTTGCTATGCCTTCACAGAAAGCTCTTTTGACAGGCTCCTTGAAACCTTCTTTCTTCCCAAAGGTGAAGAGTGGCTTTTGTGCAGGGCACTGCCTCCCTATAATGCAGGCCCTTTTCAGGAGCCACATTTGCACATGGCTTTAACCATCATTCTCAAAACCCAGTGTTTTCTGCTAATGCCTAAGCAGGGAAGGAAGAGCTGTTGCTCATGTTCTGCATTTGCTTTCTTGCATGTAAGAGAATCAGCATACTTCAATTCTGAATCATAGAGAAACTGCGGTAGAAGCAGAATAAAAATTCTTCACAAACAAATGCCACATGGGTTACTTCAAGGCTCCATGCACTCTCACTGACACATTGAAGCACTAAAAATGTTAAAGCGAAGTAAAACTGAGATGACCAACAGTAATTTAAACACACAGGCCCCCCTACATTGAAAGTCTTTATTGAAGTCCCACCAAATATGTTATCATGGGCTCCAAGCAGATAGAGAATTCTCTGTCAATGACAGAACATTCACTTTGTAGTCCCCAGAAAAAGGGAAAGTTGACCTTGACCAATTGGTAATTATTGCCTCACCTTCCAAGCAGCAACTCTCAGATCACATTCCTAAATCTGAAATAAGTGTGTGATATTTGCAGAGTTGGTGGCAGCAAACAGCATCCAGGTGGAGCTGCATAGGAAAAACAAGAAAAATGGCTCCTCACCAGAAACACGAGAGGAGCATGGAGGACAGATTCAGACACCCCAGGCTCCCAAACTCCCTATTGAGAAGAAGTAGACTCTGTGTATTTGTGTGTGTTATTTGTGTGTGTGTTATTTGTGTGTGTTTGTGTCTCAAAATCCACACACCCCCTACACAAGCACACATTATTTATTTATTTATAAACAGCCTCACTTCCTACTGACACTGGCAGTGCTCTTCATTTTCATTACATACTGAAGAAAAGAATTAAGGGGTGGCAAGAAAAAATTGTGAGAAAGATTACTCTGATGCATTCAAAGGTAGGCTCCAAAATTGGCTTTGTATTTATTATTTCATATATATCAAAAGCAACAAAAGAGCACAACTAAAGAAATAAGACTCTGAGAACTTAAATTGAAAATGTAACTGAAGTATCAGGAACTGGCAAATACAGCATTTAATACATTATTTATTTTCTTTCTGCTCCTTAACAAATGTAAAGGTGTCAATGCATATAAAAAATATTCGCTTCAGTTGCTAGCAAAATACTAGAGCAAAAGCATGAGGGGGCACTCCCAGCTGCAGGAAATGGAAGTCACTTGCCCAAATCACTGAGTGGTCAGGGCATGCTTTACAAATCTCTTCAATATCTCCCTCTAAGCTCTTCACAAGGGAGTTCACACAGGCAGAGACATATTTTTTTTCTTCTTAATCACGTACCTTTTAAGATTCATAATTTGGGATGAGCAAAAGGCTCGGCAGGAGGTGGGGATGAATTAAAAACCATAAAATTGATGCTATCACTCTGATTGACATACCAGTAGTGCAGCATACATTTCCTGTTTGTCAGGAATGAAAGGTGTTCACATTCTGTAATAATACCTAATAATGTTTTGGAAAGACAAACTGCTGTCTGACTACATTTTAGCAAGATGGATTTTTTTTTCCTTCCTGGCAGCACTGAAATCAGAAGCTAGAGTATATATTACAACCCTCTATAAAAGATGACCTAGATATTTAATAGCTGCAGCTATTCCAGTCCACTACCTGGACCTCCCCAGGTCTCTGATGCTATATTCTAGCATGCCTGAAATCACCATTACAACTTAAGACTAATTCAAGAGAGTGTCCAGGGAGCTAGCTGTCCAGCACTTCCATAATAAACTTAAGGGAACAAGTATCCTTTGCAACCTCCAGCCATCTCATCACAAAATTGGCCAACCCCCTACTTAAAGTTTGTCTGATCGGACAATTAACATTTTGTTGCAGGGTAATAAAGAGAATCTTGTACATGTGGATCAGGAGACCTGAATCCCTCTAGCTGCCATGTCACTGCCTAGGTAACCATGAACAAGACACTTAACCTGTCCACATTTCAAAGTCATCATTTAAAACAGAGATGCCTCTACTTGCCTTGACTTCCTGAAAGGGTTGTTGAAAACACAAAAGCAAAATGACAGTGTTGTAACTGTCACGTGTCCTCCATCATGTAGGCCCTCAATATGATTTTTGTTAGTTGAACAAAGGATTTGGGGGATGTTGGAAGTCACCTGTTTCCGGGGTGATAATTTAGCAAAAGGAGGAGGAAAGAATCAATGCAGCACTAGATCTTATAGGACAGAACTAAATCAGAAAAAAAATCTAATATAATTATAGCCATCCAACAACTATTCTTATGGTAAACTTTGAGCCAAAGACATAGTCCTCAACTTACCGCCCTGTTATTACCATTTATTTTCCTATCGAATATTGATTGTAGGCACTGACTACCTAAGGTCCTAAGGTCTCAAATGTTAAAGGTATTATTGTGGGAAAAGGAGAATATAGGAACAAGATTAAATAAATCCAAAAATTTCAGGAGGAAGACAGAAAGCTAATGTTTGTGTTAAATATTTTAATGATGTATTTTTGCATTTTAATCTCTGGGATTCTGTTACTTCCACAGAAGATTTCAAGAAAATAAATATGTAAGAACAGTGTAATAATAATGGTCTAATAATACCAATTTCCAAGTACTGGGCACTAACTAGAGTCTGAATAATCCTTTGTCTCCAGAATTGTAAACACTGATTTGGATGCTTTGCAAAAAACCTAAGGAAAATTGACCCAAACAGAAAAGGTAGGATGCTGTATAGACCCTGCTCTTGGTAATAATACTGTTGCAAGGGATCGAAAGTGCTTTGGAATACAATTTGTTGCTGTTGTTTTTGCTAAATCAAATAAACGCTTTAAGCAAAAACAGGTTTCAAGCCTTCTGCTTATAATTGCACTTCATGTGACTTGACAATGCTGATTTCTGTGTAATTTTTTTAAATCCATGTTTGGTAAAAAAGAAGGAGCTTTTCTACTAGTTCTTCAATGTTCTAATAAAATCAGCTCCTGATGCACATGCTTATAGACATAGTGCAAATTCAGTCATAGAAAAGCTCAGCAAAGTCACTCCACTACACACAACTGATCCTAGCTAAACCTGCAGGAGTTATGGCGCAACTCTTTCAGGATTTGAATATATTTAAATCATGGCCTGAATTAAATTCATGTGCACTAAAAAGAACGTTAAAAACAGAATGCATGGATCATTATCCTCATAACCTTCAAGTGGCAGCCCATAGACTGCTGTCTGTTTCTTGCGTCAGATTGACAAAAACTGGAAGAAAAGCATGAGCAAAAGGGATTTTGAGTGCCATCAGCTGAAATTTACCTAAATCCTCACAGCAAAATATAATCCGGAAGAAATAAGAGATTCACCTTTTGGTTCTAGTCAATGATAACTTGAAGGCTGGCTTAAGCAACATCTATCCCTCTACTTGCTAAGTACCCTAAATGTGGTTATAAAAAATAATGTTAAGTATTCAGGCCAGAGATATTTATCAGAAGGATATGATTTAAATGGCTATGTACCTCATGGAAAAGCTTATAGAAAAATATAGGTACAAATATGCATAAGTCATATTTATATACTTTCTATAAAATTAGACTGGCATTAATTAAATGGCAGAAAAGGCAATGAGAGCATTGTTTGGAAGGTAGCTTGTTCCAAGTTCTGATTATAACTTGCTTCCCAAAGAAGGAGCCGCCCACAGCTTAGAAGACAGATGAGAAGATCATCATCACAGATTTGCTGTGAACAGCTCTGCTCAGCTCTGTCCCTGCCAGACTTGGGGCCACACACACCCTTCTAAGATGGCTAGAGAAGATTCACAAAGAGCATCGATTCTTGCTCCAGCTTTGCAAGAGCAAAGGATGATTTTGTCCCTGGGTAACTTGAAACCTTCCTATAGTGCTGAGAACTGCCCTCAGTAGCAAAGTTGTCCTCATCATCATTACGCCTAACATTTACTGAGCATTTACTATGTGCCAGGCATAAATTGCTTTGCATCTCATCTTATCTTCACCGTAATCCCATGAGTACTATAATTACCCAAATTTCACGGAAGAAGAAACTGAGGCCAAAATTTGCCCATGGTTACAAAAATGGTGAGTGCCAGCATCGGGACTTGAATTTAGACAACCTCACTCTTTTATAATCTTCACTTCTTGTAACCATTAGAACAGCTTAATTAGCTGCAGACAACCCATGGATTAGCCATTTTAAAATGCCATCCCACTTACAAATCTCTTCCTATTTATTCACTGATCTTTTTGTTTGTTTAGCCCTTGACGAGTGCTAGGAACCGTTTTAAGGACTGGGAATCCAGCAGTGAACAAGACCAACCCTCTACCTGCGTGGAGCTTACATTCTACTTTCACACACATAGTTTCATTTATTCCTTAAAATAACCATATAAGTCTGGGGCCATTAGTGTCACCCACTTTTTAGATAGGGAGCCAGAGCTCGAGAAGTGAAGTAATTTACAAAGGCCACTCAATTGGTCAATGTGAGAACTGGGGTTTGCCCTTTGACCTTCAGCCAACTGATCCTACATTCTGTTATGCCCCTGTTATTCAAGTATTATGGTTCCAAGAGGGCCTTCAGTAGTTGGGCAGAATGCCAGTACTGCAGGAATGGAAAATAAGACCAAGCTGGCCCTTTTCCTCCTAATTTCCTCCTCTCTACCCAATTTCTTGGTTCTTACTTCGCTCATGCTCCAGGTACCCACTGTTTTCTGGCTGTCCACAGTCTCCTACTTCTGTCCCCACACCCACCCCACAAGCCTGTTCTCCCCAATCCTCTACTATTTTCTATATTCCCCCACTCCATTCTTCACTCCTCCCACATCCGCACCTCAGAGTTAATCTTATATCCTACTCTTCACTTTAGAGGGCTGGCCTTTCCACTGTTGTGGAAAGTGACCAAAAAGAAGTCCCTTCTTTCATTATACCAGGAAAGACTTAGCCCTAGTCAGTCACATATGTTATTATCTCAGAATTTCTTGAGTGAATTTTCCCAGAGAAAAAGTCTCCCATGTGGTAGTTATATTCTGTAGTATTTATTACAGGTATATATGGGCTAAATATGTTCCTGATGGTGGCCAGCAAAGTTGAACAGTGGGTCATGTGCTTTGAATTCCAATCAACCAAACTATAAGTGACTTCTGTCAAAGACTTCCTTGGTAATGCATTCCTATCTCCACTATTATTCACAATAAAGAGTGGAAATCAGTAAATGAAAAGCTTTTTAAAAATTAAAAATACATTTTTCCTTAGTATTAGAGAGATAAGGACGAATGTAACAAACACTGTGTAGAAAAAGAAGTGATTTTTTTTTTTAAAACATATAATTTAAACTTAGAGGTGGCAATAGGAGACATTGCAAGAGACAAAATATAAATATGTCTGACTTGAAACTTTTTCAGGTCTACAAACTCTGAATGCAAATGACATTCAAGAACCTCCTCAATCTGACCCTCACTTTTTCATTAGCTATAAACCCTATGAGAGTAGAGAACCTGATTTTGTTCAACACAGCAACATTTAGCACGGGGCCTGAGACATAGGAAGCACGTAATAAATGATTACCGAATGAAGGAATGTCACTCTTAACCTATCTCTAGCACTATCTGCTTCCCAACCAGCAGAGCCCTCCACTGACCAGCATTCCTTAAACCTAGGTTTTGACACTGCACTTCTCCCTCAAGCAGCAGCCTCTGTCTGTACTACCTTTTCCGCCTTTCCAGACCTGCTGAAATGAGATTCTTTAAGGTCAAGGTCCAAACCTGTTTCTCTTATGATTCCCCTAGGCTGGGATTCTGGCATGAGTACAGAGAGGCCATCCTTGCCCACAGCATCTCAGTGTGGGACAGCAGGTGTCCAACCTTCCCTTTGCTGCAGGGCCCTGGGCTGTTTGGCAGGGATTGGGAGGGGGCTTCTTGCCTGCGTCAGCCCCAGGTACAAAGTATGTACCACCACAGAGACCGTGTGCCTTTGGGGGTCACCCATTCATTTGTACAAAGGGGAGATTGTCTTTCCTACCATGCTGAGCCCTACACTGTCATTTTGCACTGGGGATTCTGAATATGACGTAGCCGGTCTGGGACCTGAGCAGATAACCATTGCGTCTTCCTTTAAGCACACACTGAAACTCCCCCTGTAATTATTAAAGAATTCTCTAAGAGCAAAAGGGCCTAAACTAGGCACCACAGCCTCTAATTTGCACACAGGCTTGTTAACTGACTTCTACAAGGGAAAATATCATTTTATTTCATACAAAATGTAAATAATCCTCAATCCAAATTTACCTGGACAGATCAGAATATGGACTAAATAACACTGATTCCTTTTCCTTTTTTCTGGAATTATCACTCATCTTTTTGAAGAGAATTTTACAAATTTCCCATGCTACTCATAAACGTTTTTCTGCCAGACTAAGAGAAAACCTTTAGAAGCTGGACCTGTAACTCATTCTGAGATATGGTCTTCTGCAAAGGACTGGGCACTGTTCAAATATAATGATTATACTATTCATTCGTAACTGTTTACTATGCGCAAAGTGTAAGAGCAGGCACTGTTAAAAGCTGATCCCTCAAATTAGGCCTTAAGTTGGCTCTGCCCAAGACCACTGTAGGCAGTTGCCCACCTAAAAGAGGAAATGGGAACTAAATGCAGCCTGTGCTCTGTTTGCCAAACCACATACTCTGGCATGGGGTTGGCTGTCCACCCAAGGGAAGTTACACCTTTTTCCTCATTCTCACAAAGTACCTTCTTGACCTTGCCTCTCCTTCTGCACATACCTCTCAAGCTGCATTTGGCCATCTGTGATTTCTTTTCTCTCTCCAGAGTCGTCACTGTTCAGTGGAACATCCTTTCAGTTGCATGAAGATGCCAGACTAGAGGAAAGAAGACATACCATGTGATTTCCCAAAGGCCAACATCTCCCAAGCGTTGGTTCTGACCGAGGGGCCACAAGAACAAACAGTCTAAACCAAAAGTTATCCTGTCCAAATTATCTTTTTATAGCACAGCATAGCTGTATTCAGTACAAAAGAAGGAGAGTGAGAACCCAATGTGAATTACAAAGCAGAATTTGAGTCATGACACATGAGTTAAAGAAAAGAACTGGAACCCCTTTTCATATTTTATTACCCACAGTGTTACCAAATAGATGGCTTATTTGGAAAGGTAGCACCTCCTTGAAATTAACTTTTGACTTCTAAAAGTTCAGATTGTTCCCACCCTCCTTCGTCAATTAAAAGTGATTATTTTTATTGCTATCAGTCATGCATATTGGTTTTTGAGAAACATACCATTAATCATAATTAAATTGTATGGGCTCAAAAATCTCTAAGACTTGCAAGAAAAAACAAAGTCCAAAAAAGCTGTAAAATTATTTCTTAATCTGTAAAATCTTGTGTTGGTTTTCTATAAAACCAGCGATTGGAAAATCACAAAATTTCTATTTTTATCTTTATAAGAATCTTTATAGGTTTACCTAAAAAGGAGGAATAGAGTCACTTACTACTATTTCAAATAGGTACTGCTTTTGACAAATACGCAAATCATACTGGAATTGTACATTTGAGCTTTTTAATTACAGCAACTCTGAGATATGACTTGGTAAAACAGATTGTGCTGCTCCCATTACCTCTCCAAGCTGTTCTCAAATGTTATCATACTCATGTTTCCAAGGAAGATAGAGCACCAAAAGGTGAGATTCTGTCAGCTCCTGCTATGGACTGAATTATGTTCCTCCTCCCACCCCCAAATTTATAGTACAAATCCTCAGTACAAGTATATCTGGAGATGGGGCCTTTAAGAAGGTACTTAAGGTTAAATGAGGTCATATGTCTGGAGCCCTAATCCAAGAGAACTGGTTATATAAGAAGAAGAAGAGACATCAGAACTCTTTCTCTGCTATGAAAGGACATTTTGAGAAGTCATTCGTCTGCCAGTCAGGACAAGAGCTCTCACCAGCATTCAACCATACTAGCAACCTGGTGTTGGACTCGAGGCCTCCAGAACTGTGAGGAGTACATTTCTGCTGCTTAAGTCACCCAGTCTACGGTGTTTTGTTACGGCAGCCCAAGCTGACTAATAACACAATCCCTTAAGTAACCTAACCAAAAATAATAATTGTTACTAATTTTCAGCAACTAAGGAGAAAGAAAAAATGCTTTATTAGATTTTATTTTTGTAAGAAAAAATGTGAATAAAAGCATCTTTAAAAATTGAGTTCTCTTCATTTTTTGTAATATACAGCTTAAGAAAATGTGGTGTTCCTGCTATGCAAACATGGCTTCAAAAGAAATACCAGTGCTTCTGCCAATCAGACTGATGCTCCAAAGAGAATGTCTACAATTCAACACCAAAATAACAAACAGTCTGATTAAAAAATGGGCAGAGGACATGAACATTTTTTCAAAGAACACATACAAATGACCAATAGACACATGAAAAGATGTTCAACATTACTAATCATTAGGAAAGCACAATTCCAAACCACAGTGAGATTTCACCTTATACCTGTCAGAATGGCTAAAATCAAAAAGACAAGAAATAAGTGTTGGTGAGAATGTGGAAAAAAAGGAACCTTCATGCTCTGTTGGTGAGAATATAAACTGGTACAGCCACTGTGGAAAACAGTATGGAGATTCCTCAAAAAACTAAAAATAGAATCACCGTATGATCCATTAATTCCCCTACTGGGTATCTACCCAAAGAAAATAAAGACACTAATTTGTAAAGATAAATGCACCCTTTTATTATTATTTTTAAGATTTTATTTATTTGAGAGAGAGCATACCCACATAAGAGCAGGGGGAGGGGCATAGGAGAAGGGAGAGGAACAAGCAGACTCTGCTGAGCGTGGAGCCCAAAGAAGGGCTCGATCCCAGGACCGTGAGATCATGACATGGGTGGAAACTAAGGGTCCATGCTTAACCAACCAGGCATGCCTGCACCCTTTTATTTACTGCATCATTGTTTACAATAGCCAAGGCATGGAAGCAACCCAAGGGTCCGTTGATAGATGAATAAATAAAGAAGATGTATGCACACCTGTGTGCACACAGATAGGAGTATTATTCAGCCATGAAAAGGATAACCTTTGCCATATGTGACAACAGATGGACCTAAAGGACCGTTTCTGATAACAAGGATGGACCTAGAAGGTAAGTAAAATAAGTCAGACCAATAAAGACAAATACCATACGATTCCATTCACTTGTGGAATCTAAAAAACAAATGACTAAACCAACAAGGCATAATCAGACTTTATAAATACAAAGAACAAGCTGATGGTTGCCAGAGGGCAGGACTATGGGGACATAGGCAGACTGGGTACAGGGAAGTGGGAGATACAGGCTTCCAGTTTGGAATTAATAAGTCATGGGAGTAAAAGACAAAACACAGGGAATATGCAATGATATTGTAATAGCAATATATTGGGAGAGGTGGTAGTTACACTTGTCAGGAGCAAAGCATAAGATACAGAGAAGTTGGATCACTATGTTATGCACCTGAAACTAATATAACATTGTTTGTCAATTATACTCAAAAAACCTTTTTGTAATTCCTCTTATACAGAAATCCTGAAGGCACTACTATTCAAGTCCCAACACGATGCTGCTGATTCTCTTACACTCTTCACATTCCCTGCTCTATCCTCCTGCACAACCACAGTACTTAATTTTAAAATATCTATGCCATTTATGATGCTCCAACTTATAATTCCCATGACGTGCATTTGCCTATCTCCTCCACTAGAAGACACAGATCCTGAGAGCAGGATCTTTTTGGATTTTCCCCAATGTCTATGACGATGTTTTACCATAGTGGATATATATTGGTGAATGTCTGGGAAAGAATGAAAAAAATACTGATGGTTGGATGGGTGGATGCATAAATGAAAAAGTGGATTGACAATTTATTAACGATAAATTAATTAATTAATAACATTTTGCCTCATCAGTTTTCCACAGCATGGAGAAAAATTATCTTTGCACCATGATGCCTCCCCTTGATGCCATACTTACAAAAGAGAAAAGGAAAATGGAATGACCCTTAGCTGCAGTACCTTCCATTTGTTAGGCACAGTATTCTTGTTAACTTCTTTAATCCTACTGCCTTGAGAGTTAAGTTTCACTACCCCCATTTTTCTAACAAGAAAATAGAAGCTCTGTGAGTTGAAGTAATGCATCCATGCTTGGCCAGCTGCTAAAAAGCAAAACTACAATTGAAGGGCAAGAATGAAATACAGGCTCAATCCCAGATATTGTCTTTCTTTCTTAGTTGTCTTCCCTTGACATTTTGCTTCAGTGTTCTGGTCAAAATAGAGTTAATTAAAAAATATTCTCTGACACATAGATCAATGGAACAGAATAGAGAGCCCAGAAATAGACCCTCAACTCTATGGTCAACTAATCTTTGACAAAGCAGGAAAGAATGTCCAATGGAAAAAAGACAGCCTCTTTAATAAATGGTGTTGGGAAAATTGGACAGCCACGTGCAGAAAAATGAAATTGGACCATTTCCTTACACCACACACAAAAATAGACTCAAAATGGATAAAGGACCTCAATGTGAGAAAGGAATCCATCAAAATCCTTGAGGAGAACACAGGCAGCAACCTCTTCAACCTCAGCCGCAGCAACATCTTCCTAGGAACATCGCCAAAGGCAAGGGAAGCAAGGGCAAAAATGAACTATTGGGATTTCATCAAGATCAAAAACTTTTGCACAGCAAAAGAAACAGTTAACAAAATCAAAAGACAACTGACATAATGGGAGAAGATATTTGCAAACGACATATCAGATAAAGGACTAGTGTCCAGAATCTATAAAGAACTTAGCAAGCTCAACACCCAAAGAACAAATAATCCAATCAAGAAATGGGCAGAAGACATGAACAGACATTTCTGCAAAGAAGACATCCAGATGGCCAACAGACACATGAAAAAGTGCTCCATATCACTCGGCATCAGGGAAATACAAATCAAAACCACAATGAGATATCACCTCACAGCAGTCAGAATGGCTAAAATCAACAAGTCAGGAAATGCCAGATGCTGGCGAGGATGCGGAGAAAGGGGAACCCTCCTACACTGTTGGTGGGAATGCAAGCTGGTGCAACCACTCTGGAAAACAGTATGGAGGTTCCTCAAAATGTTGAAAATAGAACTGCCCTATGACCCAGTAATTGCACTACTGGGTATTTACCCTAAAGATACAAACATAGTGATCCGAAGGGGCACGTGCACTGGAATATTTATAGCAGCAATGTCCACAATAGCCAAAGTATGGAAAGAACCTAGATGTCCATCAACAGATGAATGGATCAAGAAGATGTGGTATATATACACAATGGAATACTATGCAGACATCAAAAGAAACGAAATCTTGCCATTTGCGACAACATGGATGGAACTAGAGCGTATCATGCTTAGCGAAATAAGTCAAGCAGAGAAAGACAACTGTAATATGATCTGATCATGCTTAGCGAAATAAGTCAAGCAGAGAAAGACAACTGTAATATGATATGAGGAAGTGGTGATGCAACATGGGGGCTTAAGTGGGTAGGAGAAGAATCAATGAAACAAGATGGGATTGGGAGGGAGACAAACCATAAGTGACTTTTTTTTTTCTTTTTCAAAGATTTTATTTATTTATTTGACAGAGAGAAATCACAAGTAGACAGGCAGGCAGAGAGAGAGAGAGGAGGAAGCAGGCTCCCTGCTGAGCAGAGAGCCTGATGCGGGACTTGATCCCAGGACCCTGAGATCATGACCTGAGCCAAAGGCAGCGGCTTAACCCACTGAGCCACCCAGGTGCCCCCCATAAGTGACTCTTAATCTCACAAAACAAACTGAGGGTTGCTGGGGGGAGGGGCATGGGATAAGGGGGATGGGGCTATGGACATTGGGGAGGGTATGTGCTTTGGTGAGTGCTGTGAAGTGTGTTAACCTGGCGATTCACAGACCTGTACCCCTGGGGATAAAAATATATATTTATAAAAAATAAAAAATTTAAAAATATATATATTTTTTCTGAGGCCACCGGACATCGCCACTTTACTGTGTTCTATTTGGAGAATGGGATGGGGGCATTCACTCTCTCCTAGTGTTTCTCACTCCCCCACCAGTGTGAAACAATATCAGTCTTAGGATTTCCTCTGTATGCATTATCCTTAAATACTTCCGCTATAGTACCACCAGTATAAAATTTAGGGGGATAACATAACTTGAGATTCAGGAAAATTTGAGTTACATTCCAGTTCTGTCATTTATTAGGGCTGTATATTTAAATAATCTGTCTGAATTTCCATATTAAACAATGTTCATAAACCCAGACATATCTGAACATATGGCAAAAGCTGGGAAGACAGACCTACTAAGGATTAATTTGCATTAGGAATGGAAAAGCTCCTTAGTCAGTGTGGCAGAGACTACACAAAAGCTCACCAGTCACAGTTCTTCCTCCTGGGCACTCAAAACAACAACAAACCATTTTCCAGCATCCTTTGCATTTAGACTGGTGCCATGTCGTGGAAGTCATGTTCACCATTTCCAGTCATGCACATAAAATGCATCATGTGATCTTTCTTACTCTTAGCCGGTCGGCCACCTAAACAAGGTAATATACAGCAATGGACTCCAAAGAGGCCCAGAAGAGGATCCCACCACAAGATAAAAGAATTGGGATTCCAGAATCATGGGTTGGGAAGCTACCTGCCACACAAAACTGTGATATTAGCCAGAAGAAAAGCCTTTACTGGGTAGAGTCCCTAAGATTCTAGGGTTGTTTGTTAGAGCACCTGGCACTAACTATCCTAATACAGTTTCTCAGAAGTCAGAGAACCCAAGTCTAGGGCGAAATAATGGGTCATCAAAGAAGAAAAGTGTTGGTTTGTGTTATTCCACGGCTGATGAGCATTGCTCAGAACATTCTTTGGACTGCCTCCCTCCCCTCCCTCCCCATCTCATCCTCACTTTCCCAAACCCAGTTCATGTAACTAAGGCCACAGGTTTCAGGAGGAGCCCATCATGGAGACCATTCTCATTAGAGTCTCCACAGGGCACTGACAAGGCAAAGCAGCACTGCTTTGTGGTCTCTGTAACAGAAAGGAAGGTGGGGACTATTTCCCCACTTTGACGAGAAAATGGTTGGAGAACAGAATGGAGGAGCGGTATCGTGTCAGAAGCAGAAAATGTCACACCAGGTACTAGGCCAGGAGCAACCCAGTCAGAAATGAGAAGAGACAGTAAATTGAAACCTTGAGAGGTTCAGTCCCCCCAGACACCCCCATAGTTAGGCAGGGCAGAATTAAGCTAGAAGAGCTCCAGTTTTTAAACCCCTTTTCTTCCCCTCCTCATTTCCCTTTTATGTTGAACTTCCCTCATTAAAATCATCCCAACGTTCTGACTAATGCCTTTGAGTAGCACAATGACTTTACACTTCCCTGTAAAGGAGAATATTGGAATCACACACTGAGTGAGGGACACGCTGAGAGTTGCTGTCCATCCTCTAGTGAACTGCATGATAATCCTGTTAACCTTCCTATCAGGAGGTCATTAAACAATTTTGAAAGCTGTTTCCTCTCACATCAGAACTACATGTGGAATCAGATCTAGAATTTTTAATATAAGCTGTTCGGCTGCACAGACTTAAATAACAGCATCTCACATGTTTTAGATGGTCTTTTATTATTCTTCCCCTAACTACTAAGTACCTTTGTCGGCTTCTGTCACTTTGGATATTGTCCTATGTTTTTTTCCTCTTGTCTTGATTTTAACATCTAACACATTTTCTTCCAGTAGTACAGCCTCACCTTCTCTACTTCCTCCTGATGCTTTGTTTATCACTTGTGCTAACCTAGGCTTCATTCATTTCAACATATCACCTTCCTGTACACCAGTCTTTTTCAATTTGTTATACTTGGTATTGTGTTATTATTTCTGCATAGCTGTTTTCATGAAACTACCCATTTCTGTTAAACTTGTTTTATTTCTGTATTCCGCTCACAATCTTTCTTTTTATCGCCAAAGACATTTTACCATCCAGTTTTCCTCTTTCTTTCCTTCCTTTCCTCCCTCCCTCCTTCCTTCCTTTTTTTCTGAAGTGTGCTAACAGTCACATGATGTCAGAACTTGTGTCTGAATACATTTTCAAGAAAAAAACAAGTTTTCCATTTTTATCTTTCTTGATCATATAGTCCCTTCATTCAGCTCAAAACTTGATTTCCTTTTGGACTCCCAGAACCACTATTTTTTTTTTTTTTTTACCTCCAGAAGAGAAAGAACTTAACATTTTTAATCACATTTAAGAAATTGGGCAAAATTGAAATGTGCTTCCGGTGACTTAAATAACACAAAATGGATTCCTAGTCTCTGGGGAAGACTCCATAATAAGACCCTATCATTGAATTAGCAATTCAAACATCAAAAAAAGTCAGTTTTCAGGGAGTGTCAGTTTAGGGACTTGACATTTTTAAGAAATGTCTTTGCAAAACAGGGGCCTAGTTATCATTGGATGAAGGACACTGATTTAATCTCCAGGGGTGACTGAACCCAGTGTCTGGGGTTCTTCCAAACATTTAAAGTCATTTCCAAATGTTTTTGATGCAGCACAACCCAAAAGGATTTTGGCAAGTATGTTTTCCCTTCATTTTAAAACCCATGCGTATTTCAAGGGAAATGCAATCCATATGTCTTTGATTCATTTACACTTAAATCATCTAAATGCCATTGTGTAAGAGCTATTTGATGTACAAGAAGCCTGTGAGCCTGTTTTATAAGCCTTTTTAAGCCTTATTTCTTTGAATCAGAAAGTCATGTTTTGCCGGCCCTAAACAGATCTTGAACTGGGAAAGGCTCAAGTTCACTTCTAAACTGAAAACCCGCAAAGTTTTGCGTGGCTTCTGTACTTAGCAATATGTTTCCCCTTGCCTAAAGCTCACAAACACCCAGCATTTCTCTTCTCTGTCTCACATGTAGTGAGAACAGGGTAAATCAATTTTTGAATCACATTTTACTTGTAAAATTCACATTTTGAACCTCAGTTATCTCCCAGGCACTGCCAGAAGTTAAAATAGCAACACTTGAAAATTAGGCTTTTGCTCTAAAAGGGCAAAACAGTCTATAAAGTACATAAATTACTGCTTCTGTACATTTATTTGTTTGACAGGTTTAAGATATAAGTGTGGCTTACATATGGATTTTCAGGATGCCAGATTGGATGCTCCACGAGCTACAGTCACAAATGTAACCTCTTTTTTTAAGACTTATGTTTGGGAGAATAGAATTGGAACAATCTTGCTGTTCTGTACAAATCTAATTGCTGTGTCAAAACAGCAATGGAATATGATGAACATTTGCATTTTTCTCATTTACTGGCCTTTTCTATGGCTCTAATCATACTTGCATTAGTGGTCAAGAAGAAAGTATGTTGGGCTATTTGTTCTCCTGCTCCCTGACACTTTAAAAATTTCTGATGAATTTCAAACTAATACTTTTGGGGGTTAACTGTGGATGTCTGATCAAGTGTTTGGAGATACCTAAATGATTAACACTGATTGCAATGGACAGAGAAACGTACCTTGAAAATGGGTAAATCATTCACAAGGAAAAGCACTAATTATCTTCAAATGTGTGATTTCTTTGTTTTTATTTAGTCATATCTTAGAGGTTGCATTTTAGTAAGAAGGAAGAAATAATGATGCTGTGATGGTCTGAAGAGAAACAATATTTAAATTTGTAATCCAAGTTTAGGGGGATGGAGATAAAGTTAAAAAGAAAGAAAGAAATCCAGGAGAACCTAATTATTCCTTATGTACTCTCTCTAGTTCACTATATGAAAGACTATCATGTTTGTGTAATCAAAAGGATTATGAAATTTAAGTTTGGAGAGAAGGATTTGGGCGCTAAATCTAGCAAACAGTTAATTATGCTGAGATAATTAGATAGCAGAAAGTGTTGGATTTAGTTCTTTTTCATAGTTAGTTTTCATTAACTACCAAGTCTTCATGATCCTCTGCAGGCAGAAATTATTAGTATTCTATTCTTAGGAAGAACGGGGCACTGACAAAAGAAACTTTCAAAAAGTGTGACAGAAGCCTTTACATTGACCTATGTACGTATTTTCTCTAAAAAATTAGGTATTTTTCCTATTAAGGTTTTTGATATTACAAAGTTTTAAAATCTAAATTAAATTCAGGCAATACATTAAGAAAGTTCAGCAGACAATCATAACAGAACCATTTTTTCAAGCATCAATTTAAAATATAAAGCAAAAGTTCTTATGATTTAGCTGCTGCTTCACAAAACTCAACCAAAGGGTATTGATTAGGATTGTGCCATAGGTTAATAACTGTGATTTTGGTTAAAGCAACTAATGTTCTATTGTAGAATTTCAAGATTTATGAGATTTAACTTGCCTTCAGATGGACATTAAAAAACTGAAGGAAACAAAGCTCAGCAGTGCTTCTTGCCCCTGACTTGTGGCTATCCACACTCACCCCTTCTTGCTCTAGCTAAATTCATCTTCACCTGGTAAACACAAAAGCTGTGTCAGCCCTCATCTGTCATCTCAGAATGACTTGGTGACTATCTTGAGAAACCACATGACGCAAGGCATTATTTACTTCACCTACTGGGTCAGACTGACCAGCTCTCTGTCAATGCAAGTTTCAAGCCCAAGGGAAACACAGCCAGCAGAGATTGGAATATAAATGGAACCCTAGCAGTTACAAGAGGACACTAATCAGGACTAAATTTCATGAGTATAATCCCAGCCCTGAGAATTCCAGTTCCTACTTTTTAAAATGGATTAGAAGCTCTTTTTTTTTTTTTTTTTACGATTTCATTTATTTATTTGACAGACAGAGATCACAAGTAGGCAGAGAAGCAGGCTTCCCGCTGAGCAGAGAGCCCGATGGGTGCACAGCTCCATCCCAGGGCCCTGGGATCTGAGCTGAAGGCAGAGGCTTTAACCCACTGAGCCATCCAGGCGCCCCAGAAGGTATCTTTATGATGCTCCCTTAGCACACATATTTACCTACCACAAACACAAACTCACATTTACATAAATAAAACACATATACACATATACATATACACATATGCAAACACATACACACACCTCAACCTATATTCTTTGGTAAGCATGCTTTTCTAGATTTTATTTCTAAATGAGAATTTGAAATCCAAATATACCCAACTCTGTATCTTGAGAGTTTGGGAGGCAATTCCTTTCAAAGAGAACCATAAGAATTTAAGGAACATTTTGTACAAAGGATCACGTTGGTTCATATTTTATCTAAATCCATTTACTCACACCTTACTTAAGCAGCCATACAATCAGTTAGAAAGGTTCAATGGGGCAAACAATGCTGAGCAGTGTTTTGAGATTCAAACAATAATCATTATAAAATCTGAGAGTCAAACTTATTAATGTTCATTCTTCTTCCAAATATTTGGTTATAAAAAAGCTAAAAACTAAGTTACTGATAAGTATCTTTATCCCAAAGGACCTGCATCTTCAAAAAGGGCATTCAATACTAGACTAGGCAGAATAATGGCCCCCCTCCTGGAAAGATGTTTACATCTCAATCCCAGGAATATATGACTATGTTAATTTACAAGGCAAAAGAAGTTTTGCAGATGTTGTTAAGGATAATACTGAGCCCAATGTAAACAGAAGGGTTCTTATATCAGGGAGTCAAAGGGTAATAAAGAGGAAATGTGAGAAGGGAAAGGAAGGGAAGCATAGGCTGGAGTATTACACTTTGAAGGGGCCATGAACCAAAGGTGCAGGAGGCTTCAAGAAGCTAGAAAAGGCAAGGTTGTCTATTTTGCCCTTGGAGTATCCAGAAGGAACATGGCTCTGCCAACACCTTAATGTTAGCCTGTACAATCCATTTTAGATTTCTGACCCCTAGAACTTTAATAGATCACTTTTTTAAGCCACTAAGTTTGTGGTAATTTGTTACAGCAGCAATAGGAACCTACTGCAAATACCAAGTTATCTTTTGAATGTACTTTCACAATCACTATTAGTGTTTGATATCTGTGTATTAATCTAAAAATTCCCTATGTGCCTTCCTTTAAATAAATACACAAGCTTCATTTTGCAAAAGGATATCTCATAAGATTCTCAAAACTACGCAGTTTCCCCAGTGCCTGTAAAAATATATATAAATTGATTGTACTAAAATTTGCAATATATAAATTTTCATGGATGTTTTTAGGAACATATAAATTTGTTCAAAGCATAAAGTATTAAGTACAATCTTTCCCCCCAAATTATCTTTCATCTCTCTAAAAATTTGATGTTAAAACATCCCTACTTATCAGTTAGCATTATATTTTCCTTGTTTAAAACTGATTTGGGGGGCTCATATAACAGCTAGTACCAGAAAGAAGACAAGATATCTAACCATCTTTTGTCCTTAAAGGTCTAACATCAGAATAACTGTTCCCCGACGTTTAAAAGCTTAGGGTCAGTCAGTCACATCCATGTTACCTATCCCTGTAATTGACTACCATCACTAAGGCTATTTGCTTTGTCCTCTCTGTGGAAAGTTCGAGCACTTGTAGCTTGATCAAGAGGCAGGACCATGAGAGGTTGTAACACAAGAAGCTTGGGTGGTGCTTGGACAGATTTGTGTAAGGAGGAAGTCTCCCATCAAGAGACCTAGTGTCAGTGACATAAGTCCACCATCCAGAAGGGGACTAGAGCAGGTGACCTCCCAGGAGAGAAGGAGAAACCAAAGATGGGCTTTACATGTCAAGGTGATGCTGCTTAGTAGCAAAGTGAGAAGCCTCTGGGTCAGAGAGCTCCAAAGGGTGGCTATAGTGTTGGGTCCTTAAAAACTTAAGTTTGTCTTATTAGGCTATTCGACTTGGGGTGCACAGTTTCAAAGGTTGTGGAAAGTAAGGAAATTCTAAGTGACTAAAAATACACCTATTGGGGCTACATTTAAAGCAATTAGATGTGTATGAATTTGAGTTTGGTGCTAGCAGGCTTTGGGCCAATGCTCCTAACCTACTAGAAAGAAATAAACAAAATGGGAGCCACAGGGGCTATCTTGGGCCATTTAGATGACATTTGCTCTGTTACTTCTTCCACCTTCCCAATTCCCTTTCCTTCTGAATCCCAGGATAAAAATACTACACCTTCAGTTTCTTTACAGAACACAAAATGTTTCCTCTCAATTCACCTTTGGCTTTTCTCCAAAGGCAATACTTTTCTTACAGCACTCATGAATAAAGATCTTTCATTCTCTTACACCTCAGTATCACACAACTGGAAGAGTGATGAACGGCCCCCATCCCCCTCTTCATTTTGACCCTTCTGTTCAAGAAATTTAAGGTTACTCCTGAGACCTTTTTAGGATTACACTCTAGTTCAAAAGATAAAATCCTGCTGCACTGAAGATCAGTTTTCCTGTACATAAATATACTCTCCTTGTGTATGTGATCTGTTGGCCTCCAGAGAAGAACCACCATATTCATGGGGGTTGTCACCTGGATCACAGCTTCTTTCCCATTGAATACTTGTTATTATCCTGAACATTTCAGTGACCATACAGAAGAATTCTGCAGTACCCTTTCACATTGATCAGAAATCTCTTCAACACCACAGGGCTTGACCTCCACTCTTCTCCCCTAGCTCTTTTTCATGTCTCCTCCTGGACCTTCTCAGGAACTAAAACTTCTCCCAACTTTAGAAATCAGAAATTCTGCTCTCCTGCTTTTTAAAAGCACACCTCCCTTCTCTGACTCCCTCTGGAGCTAGTTTCTTTATACCTTCTATAGTGTACAATCCTTAGAACCCCTCATAATCCCATGGTATTCCATAATTGCCTCATTTCCTCTCCCAATCCTCTGTAATGACATCCTTTTGTTATATCTCTCCACTCTGGATCGGTCATACAAATTGTCCATTTCGGTACTCTGAGGCTGAATTTGGTTAAACAAACAAACAAACAAACACAAAAGCCAATACAGTTCTGTAGACTGGGGCCACTGAATATTTACATCCTTCAACATCCTTGCCTCTCTCCATTGCCCATAAAGGTTTTACTTGCTTTCTCTTAGCTCCCACTCCCATATCCCTTAGTAGTAATTCAAAACATGTGTCACTCCACTTAAACCCCTAACCACATCTTTTTATTCTCCAGAGTAAACGTCCATCCTTTCTTCAGGGAGAAAACTGGGGTTCCCAACTTAACTAACTCAACTTCAAAGCCTATTTTCCCCTCCTGTCGTGGCTCTCTTCATTTGTGATCTTTAGCCATTCAGTCATCCTGGTCAGAAAACTAAATAACATGCTCAGTTTCTGCTCCCTTGACCACAGGTAGGCTTTCAGCATACATTTTCTCTCTCTCTTTTTTTTTTCTCTTAAATGTCTGTACCTCATTTTTTCACCTAAACTTCTATTTTCCTCTTCTGTATATCCTTCCAAGTTATTTTCAAAGTAACCCCATGTTACTTCAGAACCAAATCATCTTTCTTAAGCTTTGGAAATACCTTCCTTTAAATAAAGAGAGAGAGACAGACAGACAGATTTTATTTATTTATTTGAGAGAGAGAAAGAAAGAGCACACGGCAGGAGAGGAGGAGGGGGAGTGGCAGAGATAGGCAGAAGCAGGCTCCTGACTAATTGGGCAAGCAGCCCAATGTGGGGCTCAATCCCAGGACCTTGGGATCATGACTGGAGCCAAAGGCAGGCACTTAATTTACTGAGCCACAAGGTACCCCTGGAAATGCCTTCTAATAGATCTCCTGCATTCAATATCATTTGACCCAAGTTGATTCTCTGTATTTAAGTAAAAGTGGTATTTCTAAAAAGTAAATCTGATTCTGCCATTTTACTTCCTCATATCTTTTAGAGGTTTCCCAAGTCCTTCGGAATTGGGTTTCTGCACACTTGCCAACCTCTTTTCACATAACAATTTTTTTTTTTATAACTTAAGCTCCGCTGTTACTAATATACTCATAGATTCCTATGTTCATCAATTCATTTCGCCCCTTTGGATGAGCATAATTTCCTGTATTGTTGCTTTTCTTTTTTTTCTTTCTTTCTTTTTTTTTTTTTTTTTGCTATTCATTCTTCAGGCATTTTTCAGTTATCTCTGTAAAATCTTCTCTGGGTTTTTCCTTCAAAAATAACCACAGTACTATTAAAGTGCTAGAATAAACTTGAGAAATCAAGGAAGGCTTTCTACAGGATAAAACATCTAAACTGAGATTTAAAATAGGTGTGTACATTGGCCAGGTATATAGTTGGAGAAACAGTGATTTCCAGGTCAGTCAGTAGAGGGAGGTTGTATGTGTCATTGCTCCTTCTGGATGTAATATTCCCCCACAAGCTAGGGTCTGTAATTAACCCAACACTCTACCTTATTATAATACGAGATACAAAACAAGTATCCAGTAAATTTTTGGTAAAAGAAGAAAGAAGAAAGACAGAAAGACAGGATTTCACTTTAACTTTCCTCTTGTCAGTTTTCTTTCAAGGACATTCTTTAATATATTTTACTTACAACATATCTCTAGACTGTCTATCTCACTGCTACCAAAGGGCAATGGTCAAACATACCATTTATCCAAAAAGAGGAGTAAAAAAAGTTATAATAGCAGCGCCAGCAATTTCAGAGTGAGAAGAGTGAGAATAAGGCAGATTCATAATTAATTTACTCTATATTTATACCATAGTAGCTAGGATCTGCTAACTATATGTATATATACATAAGATATATAAATATACATATATCATACATATATACATATACATATACATATGTATACATATAAATATACATATATCATACATATATATCTCCAACCTTACACATAATACAAGGAATAAAACATCTCCTCCATAAATAGGTAATAAAAGAAGCCAGCCAAAAAATGCATCTCCAAGTGATTAGAATACACTCTGATTGGAATTGTGTGTTAACTGAAAAAATTGTGTGTTAACTGAAAAAAATCTTGCATTAGAGAGTGAATAAAACATGCATCCTGACCTCTAGGACCTAAATACACAACAACAGAGAACAATGATGATCTCAAAAGAAAAAGCTATGAAAAGTAGAGCAGAAGGAGAGTATATCTATCTTCAAAGATCAGGAAACAATTCATTGAAGAAATGATAGCTGCACTAAAGGATAAGCAGGATCTGAACAGGGAAGAAAACACAAAATACTGTAAATTCTATGATCAATGTTGCACAGAAGGGAAATTATGAAAAAGTTGAGAACTGTCATGGTCATCAGTCCTCGTCACCGATACCTGGTTTTCTTCTCCTTGTGCCAAATGGTAGGGTTGCATTTCCTACCTTCTCCTATGGTCAGTTAAATCCACATAACTGATTTTGACTAGAGGATTGTGAGCTGAAGTGACATTTGTCACTTCTATGCCATAAAATTTATTGCTGTTTGAGACCTATAAAGTCCTTTCCACTCTTTCATATGATATGGAGACCAGCAACATTTAAAATGGTGGCTACACCATTAGACTGGGTCTTTGAGTGACTACAATGAACAGAGAATATACCTGCTGACCTAAAATGACTACGTAACATGTATGAAAAATAAATCTTTATTATTTTAAGACACTGAGATTTTAGAGTAGTTTGTTACCATACTTGAAGGTATACCATAGAGACACAGTGAGATGCCCCATTTGATAACAGAAGTGGCATATTAAGTGGAGAAGTGATAAATAAGTTTGGATGGATAAACAAGTTAATTTGTGGAAAAGCATGAATTCTAGCTTAGAGTTTGGGCTTTATTTTATAACCAATGTATAGCTGTTAAAAAGCTTTCAAACAGGGAAATGTTATGAATAGAATTGTGTTTTAGGAAAATTAATCAAGCAGGATAGAGGATGCCTAGGAAGTGGAAAGACACTTAGAAGCAGGGAAACAAGTTATGCTATTGTGAGAAGCCTGGGAGTCATGGGGTTTAAACTAGGATAGTGGCAGTGAGAACCAATTTGGCAGAATGAATGGAACAGCAATTTGCAGGTCCTGGCAACTGATGAGGCCCAAGGGACTTATAAATCATTCCAAGATTTTGAGCCTAAAAGACTATTAAGATGGTGCCACTGCCATTTAAATATTAAGCAGAGAAAGAGGAACAAATATGAGAGGAAAAAAGTGCAAATTTAGGTCAAGCATGACACCCAGCTGGCAATGTCCAGCGGACAATTGGAAACAAACCGAATATAGATTTGAGAGTCATTTGGGCAGTGAATTCATGATATGAATGAGAGTGTCAAGGGAGAGAGGAAAAAGAAAACTGAGGCTAGACCTTTGTGGAACACCTACATTTAGACAACAAAAGGAGGAAGAAACGAAGATATTGAGAAAGGTGTATTTTTACAAAGTCAATATGAGGGAATTTAAAGGAAACTGAGGTAATTAACAGAACCAAATGTAGGATGGATTAAAAACTATGAATTTGCTTTAAATTTATTAGATTTCATGACTTACAAGAAAGCAGTTTCAAGTGATAACTTCAGTTACCAAGTGATAACTACATAGGAAGCCAATATTCAAGATATTCAAGACTGAGAAGTGAGTAGTGCAAAACAAATTGAGATTGTGGTTTCTTATATAGCAGAGAAATATTGAGCAGTCAAATGAATGACCTAATTTATTACATAAGAAAACAAGATACACTAAAAATATATTGAGTGAAAAAACAAAATTAAAAAATATACATATTATATGATTACACTATTAATCATACAAATAATGAAGGCAAATATTTGCTATTTATATAACAAATGTAAATACATCAAATTAAGGATAGCAGTTATCTCGGGGGAAGAAGAGAGGATAGGAAGATTTAACAGTACCCATACATTCTTTCTTTTAAGAAAATAAAAGAAGTAAAATAAAATAAAAAAGATGGATAAATAAAATGTTGCCTGCTCTATAAAGGTGTTAAGTGGTGAAAGAAAAGAAATAGGGAGTAGCTGAGAGAAAAGAAAACATAATGGAAGTGTATATATTTGTCTTCTCAAGATGCCAGGAAACCAAAGAATGAATATTTGTAAGATGGAGTAACATATCTTTGTCACTGAAGACAAACACTGGGAATAGGAAGAAGAAAGCAAGATATCAGAATCCAGAAAGGGAATGAATGATGTATAAAGGTTAGGCTTTAAAAGAAGGAGAAGAAAGCTTCCTAGTATACCTCATTTGCCCTTATTTTCCTTTAGAAATCTTATGCTCCAGCCAATATGGGCTTCTCACTGCTTCCCTAAGCCTACTTTTCTCCTCTTTGTCTTCTCATGCCCATCTTTCAGTATTCTACTCTAAGGTCAACTATGTCAACTACTCCATTAATCCTAATTATCCTGTCCCATTTTGCACTTTCATAACTTTGTATTTTTCTCTTGGTTCATGCCATAATTCGTTATTACTGTTTTCTCCTAACTCTGTATATGTCTTACCTCCTTAAATGTGTCAGAGTTTTGATGTATAAGCATCAAATATCAAGAAGCACTTTACCTAACTTGAATGGAAAATGAATTTATTGAAGGATATCAGATGGTTCACAGGATCGAAAGGAAATTAGAGAACACATCTCAAAAACTGTCCAGAGACCTACGAAAGCCAACTGCAATCATGGCCAAGGTTAAAAGATGAAAGCAATCTGGATTTAAGTCCACAAGTGTCACCACTGCCGCTGGACTTTTAACCACAGAGCATATTCTCCAGTAGTTTCTCAACCACTCTTCGATTTTTACATTACTTCCTCACTATACTAGTTCTGGGGCCCAGGGCCATGACTACACTCTTGAGCTCCAACAGCCCAGAGAGTGGGAGGAAAGACAACATCTTCAGCTCTAGTAATCAAAGGCAAAACACAGATTCTCACCAGGATTTAATGTAGTGGGGGATTTTCCCCAAATAAAAGGGATGTTCAGAATTCAAAAAACAGAAGTTCTTCTTTTCACCTTCCCCATTCCGGATGAAGAATAAAAAGATTATGTGATAATGTCCTTCCTGCATGCTAAATCATGAACCAGACAGGAAGTACAATATTGTTGCAAGGAAAAGGGAGCCAGACTTTCTGGATTCAAATCACAACTATCACACAAATCAGCAAATTAACAAGGTGATCTTTGGCAACTTACTTCACCTGTTTTACCTCCATTTATCCATCTATAAAATGGAGATGATGCGGTTGATAGTGATGATAATGATGATGATGATGGTGAATATGATTATGGTAATTGGATCTCCCTCAGGATTGTTCTTAAAATTAAGTTTATATACATAAGCTACTTTTAATGGTGTTACTATATACTAAGACATTTATAAGTATTGTAGACTATATAGGTACATTAGCTATTATCATTAATATCATTTTTTTTATTGTAGAGTTTTTTTTCCCCCTGGTGGGCTGAGTCCTTCTCATGATAACACAGATTTGCCACTCGACTGCCTGAAGGATCATTAAGGATAGGCTCTCTTATCATGAAGTACCTCAAATTAAACTTGCCTAAACAAGGGATTACTCCAAAGCTGTCCATATTAGCACAGTGATCAAACCAAAATATCATTTATATTCTCTCATGCATTAAATGGTACATTAAACTATTAAGTACTTAACTGTATGTGCCAGACACTGTTCATGGCCTTTGCAATATAGCAACAAACAAAACTGGCCATGTCTTAGCTCTCACAGAGTTTCCATGTCTAGTACACTTATAAATCAACAAATTATATGCTTAAACATCGCAGACTGTGCTTCTAGTAAACATATGACTTAGATATAAAATAAATATAGTTTTGAAACTGAGTACATTTCCTTAAGCTAAATTACTTTTAAGCTCTTTCCAATTCTAAGATTGCAATGATCCTACTAAGTCTGCTAATAGAGAGCAGTGATGTGGTTCCCCAATGATTATAAACAATCCAAGATATTTTAGTATTTCCAGGCTGCTTGGCACTCTGTTAACTGTTTTACATATATTTGTCTATTCTCATAATAACCCTACAAACTAAGTTCCATTATGAGCCACCATTTTATGCATGAGGAAAGAGAAGCTAATGTCATCCAGGGAGTAAGTGGCAGGGCCTGAAGACAAACAAAAAGGTGCTCCCAAGTGCCATGGCATAAGAGCATCTCAGCAGGATTTAAAGAATGTCCACCAAGCTCCATGTACTTTCCCAGCACCCTCTATGAATTTCATGGCTATCCAGATTTTAGTTAGATTTCCAATGCTCTGTGGCTCTTGGTTAGAACAAGCATCCCCTTGGCCCACATGTGATCTTCAACTGCATTTATGAGAGGCCCTCTGGTGTTTTACTAAGCCCATATTCTTGATACACACCAGTTCTCATCCCCGCATGTACCACCACATCACTACCAGCCTCACCACTACACTGACTCTAAAAGATGAATCCCCAAAAAGATGCTATAGTTATAAGTGATATTCACTTTCCCCTAAGAGACCTTCTGGACCTATTTTATCATGGCTTACATCTCTGTACCTCAGTCATCAATAAAAACACAATCCTCCTGGATCATTCATCAGTAGCAAGACACTCTTCTGTATGTCTCTAAATCTAACCTAGTCTTCCCACACACATATGCAACTCCACACTCTTTTAAGGTACCCCTGAAAGTCATGGCCTGTCAGTAGAATTTCCTATATTCTGAACACAAAATCCCAACATTCCATTTATCATCCTACTCTAACCTAAAGCCGGCTTTCCCATGAGAGCTTTGCCTCATCTGCATCTCTTTCAAGTGATACTTCCCATGTACTAAAAAAACACAGAGCCTGAAAGTGAAGTGGGTATTCCCTTAGCTCTTGCTGCTTCCAGAAATTTTCTACTCCCTCTCCCTCAAAACCCCAACCTCTGTTCAACTCAGGCCATCAAACAAAGTTTTGTCCCTTCCTCCTATTTAATTGATTTATCTATATAAAGCCATGATTGGAATAGATTCAAGAGAGAAATGGAAAAGATTAATTGAAAATAGTGAATATAGATAACTATTTTTAGGAATTTTGCTGTAAGGGACAATAAAGAAATGAGAAAGTACCTAGAAAAGGCTATGAAATTAAAAGATTTCCTTTGTTAATTCTTTGTTTCTTTTTTTGTTTTCATTATGGTAAAAATAATAGCATGTTTGTATGCTGGTAATAATTTTCTACAGAAAAGGAAACAGGAGATGTAAGGAAAACTTTCTAGAGTCATATCTTTGAGTAGTTAAAGAGAAGGGATCTAGATTTAATTGACAGAACTGGCCTTAATATCTGGCTCACTGTATTTCTCTACTCTTATGATCAATCTTAGTTATTTTAACACCCATAGAGATGATCCATTCAAAACTCTGGCCCACTTGTCCTGTAGATAATTATCTTGTCATACCCTCTATCTCAGATACCAACCCTTATGGTTCCATCCTATACACTGTATTAAAATCATAACTATATAACTGCTGATGTCTCAACTTCAAGTACCCCCACTCCAAAATTTCTTTGAGCTCACTGAAACCCTAAATGCATATAACTTTCCTGTCTATAAAAGCCTTCAGGACTTCACTTCCCTGAGATTAGATTCCACCACTTCAATGGGTCCCATCATTATAATTACCTCTTTGCCTACAAAGCTCCTCCTCCCTCTGCTGTATTCTCTTGGCAAAACTTCAATTAAATCTATTACACATGGATTTTGTAAAAAAAAAAAAAAAAAAAAGAAGGAGGAAAAGAAAAGAAATTACAAACACAAAGCTACAGTAAATGGTTTTATATAAACACATGATCACAAATACCAAGTAGATCTCAGTAAGCTGGGCATTCTGATTTTTTCTAGTTAATTCGTTTTCCCATTCTCTCAAACTATTTCACACCTTTTCCCTTAACTTCCAACACCTCTTCCAGTCACTCACTCTTAGATGATGATCCTACCTCTAATGTTAATAGCTTTAATTTTAATGAACTTTAAGAATCTACCAACTTTCCCTCAAATACTATAATAAATACTTGACTTGTCTCCTAACGAAAAGAATAAAATGTCTTCATTTCTGACAAAATCTAACTTCTCTAAGTCCAATTTCTCTAAACTGTGCCTAAGTCACATTCCCATTTACCTCGTTCTTTCCTACATCACATATCTATCTCTACTGGAACATTTTCATTAGCATACAGTGTAATTTTCTCCCCCCTACTCCTGCCTCCACCCACTCTGTACGTGTGTATGGGGGGGATATATAATTAAACACACACACACACACACACACACACACACACATTGTGTATGTTTAATTAAATATTTAAGTATTTATTAAATTCCAATTGATACCTCTTTTGTTCGGGTTAGTTAGGACCCTCTCTAGTATTGCCAAGGCAATAATTAATGAATTATTTTCATCTTTCATCACCTCTTTGTAGTACTCAGACAGGTGATCATATCTCCCTTCTTAAAATGCTTTTTCATTTGAATTCATGACATTACGATACTACAGTCTCATCTCTTTCTGGCTTGTAGTCAGTCTTTAAATGTTGACATATGTCAGGCTTAACCTGCTCCTTTTCTCTACAATCACTCCCTAATTTTTCTCATCCAGCTCTTAAGTTATACCTCCAATCTCAATCTCTTTCCTGTAATTCATATTTTTTCATCAGTACCTACTCAATACTGCCACTGGATATCTTAGATTCTTAAATGTAATGTAACTAAAGCAGAACTCTTATTCTATTTCAATTCGTTCTTACCACTTTTCTCAGCTCTGTAAATGGCACTGTGATTTGTCTGGTTGCATAAAACAAAAACCTCGGTGTCATCCTCGAAAATTTGTTTTTCTGCTTTTCCTTTTCCAGTTCTCCTTTCAAAATATGATCTGAACTCCATCACATCTTACCAGCTCCGCTGCTACCACTCTCTTCCAAATGTTTTATCTCCCTTCCAAACACTATAATAGGCTCATAACTTACCTCGTAACTTCTACTCTTTCCCCCCCCACAGGAGCCAAAAGAAAATTTTAAATCTCCATCATATCGTATTTTATTATTAATCTTTCTAAACTCTTCTCATGGTTTTCCAACATACTCCGAATGCAATCGAAATTCCTAATACTTGCCTTCCTCATCCAGCTCTTACCTACTTTTCCAGTCCCCTTTCCGATTATGCTCCTCCTTGCACACGACAATTTATCCACGGTGTTCTCCTTACACCTCCTGAATACATCAAGGCTTATTCCTACCTCAACACCTTCATGCTTGCTGTTCTCTTTGTCTGGAATAAACCCTTGATCTTCCAATAGCTTGCTTCTTCATTTTATTCATGTCTGTGTTCAAAGATCATGAACTTAGAAAGGCTTTCCCTGACCAACTTATCTTTGATAACTCCCCTTTCATTTTTACATCCTTTACACTAATCTATTTTTCTTGATTTACAACTATTAGAAATTAATTTGTTAACCTGGTTTATATTTTTGTCCCTGTCACTGGTAATAAGTTCCATCCAGGCAAGAACTCAGTGTTTAAAACATTTCTAGCACTTGATAGGCATTCAATAGATTATATTAAATTAGTGAATAAATGAATGGCTTCAGTCAATAAAAATGCTTTTTTAATCTGGACATTTCAGATTCAAGGTTTTATTCCCCTCTGGAGTTACTTTTTACCTTAATAATATCTTCATTTGCTCATTTTATAAGGCAGCTGTGAATGTAGTTAAAAATACTTTTATATAACTCCAACGACTTAGAAACTCTAAAGTCATAAATAAACACTAAGGATCAAAGGATGCAAGTACAGAAACTGAAGCATCTAAGTAGATGTGTTCACTTTATTAAAGTCCTTGCAAAATACAAAATTAACCTGGCTATTCTGTCTTACAGAATACTATTTAGAGTATCTGCTAAGGGTTAAATATAATTTCCCTGAATTCAGCAAGAGAGAAGAAATGCAAATAGTTCTGATGTCATGTGGTCCACAGACTTTCAAGAATACCTATTGTATTGGGCTGGGCTTTCTGTGTTATACGTGGAATAGAGAAGAGATGAAATAAAGTTCTTTATGAGCAGAGTTCATAATTCAGTTGCTGCTACAAAACTCAAGCACATGAATAATTCTCAGAAACATGTTCAAACCATTAAAAATGAGAACACACTTATAAAGAACTACCAAAGTATGTTAGGAGCGGGGAGGGATAAAACCAACAAATTTCTTTAAAAGAGGAGGCAATTTAATCATAAAGATAAACTACTGTATCTTCAAGTTGTCAAATGAATGCAGCAGTGAGGTAAATGGAAGCAGCAGAGACAGGTGTGATTTTTCCAGAAGATAGCATGGTGAAGTCATGTGGAAACAAATAATCTGATCATTTAACTAACTTAAGGAGAACTCAGAAAGTATGCTGGTTAGATGGGGAAAAGGAATCTTGCCAAGACCCTGACACAGGAAAGAGTTTAGATTTAAGCCAATTTTCAATCAATTTTCAAAATCAGCAAGAAGAATCCTAAGTCAGATGTAGTAAATCAAATCTGAACATCTATGGAGGTTCTCCATGGTTACAAGGATTCCCAGTGAATAGAGGTAGGCCTAACCTGCATAATGGAAAACTAAGTAACTTAGACGCTACCACACTCATGGCAACTAGAAAAGCTGGACAAAATTATTTTTTTAATTTGAAATGACAACTGTGCTTGTGGGTCTAGAAATCTAACTCAATAGTATAAAACTGCAAGGCCAGAATCCTAGAGAGGCAGAGGCCTGGAGATGAGCCCAGCATTCAGGGATGATTTACCCCTGATGATAACTGCTATTCCTGAAAAGGGCCACCGGAAAACTAAGAACACTTTTACTCCCTTGCACACTAAGATGTGTAAAGTACGCTATCCTAAACTCAACAATTTTAGTAATTGTATACACCTATGTAACCACCATTCAGATTAAGACGCAATATTTACTTACCCCTTAAATTTTCTGTCATTCCTTTTCTTCCCCATGTAACTATTACAGGGTCTTTTTCATGACTCTAATGGAATCTTTACACAGGTAATCCAGTTAAAATGAGATCATTAGACTGCCCTCTAATCTGAACAGTGCCCTCGTAAAAAGAAAATTTAAACATAGAGACAGACACAGAGAAGGAAGATGGTGAAGTCACACAGCGACAAGATGGCTACCTTCCTGCAGTGACAGATGCTCAAGCCATGAAAATGAAAGGATTGCTAATACCAGAAGCTAGATGCCTGAAAGGACTCTCCCCTAATCCTTCAAAGAAGCATGACCTAGATAACTCCTTGATTTTGGACTACGTACCACCAAAACTAAGAGATAAATTTCTGTTGTTTTAATCCACCCAAGTTTTGGTACTTTGTTATCCAAGCCATAGGAAACTAATACAATATATAACAATAACTTGAAGACATTCAGAAGCAACCAAATTGGTAAAACTTAGGGATTCCTATCCTGAAAGGAAAAGAGACACATCAGGTAAGGTCCACATTATTCTGGCTCTTCCCCTAAAAGCACTTTTCAGTTTGATGACACAGGGTGAGGAGCAAACCTTAAGCAGGAAACAGGATTCTTATAGCTAATTGGTGAAACACATAAGAGCTGGAATTTTGGACTGAAGGAGTGGTGATATGTGGAGGGAAAATCCAGAGTAGAGGGGACTACACAGGAGGAAGCTGCAAAATATGCATACAAATACTCATCAAGCATTAGCTCACTTTAAAGTAACACACATCCCAGATGTAAGCAATATCTAGTAATCGAAAGAGCTGAGCAACAATAGCCGCCTGATATGAGGGAGATAAAGTATGGAATTCAAGTTTTGTCACTTTAGGGGGGCTTGCTAAACAATTCAAATTTTCATTAAATTCTCAAAAGAGCCACCTCCTAATACTAAGCACCATACTAAATTAGATCTGTTCTTACAAAAACCAACCCTCTACAGGTCCAAATAATCCACAACTACTCTACCCGCATCTCCTCTTCCCCCACAAAATTACATTTCTGTGCAGGGAAATAGCTTCAAGAACCATTAAAATTTTTCAATCACAAAGTCTAGTGTCCAATCAAAATTTGAGACACGCTAAAAATATGATTAATTGATTGTAAATCATTGAAATAGCAGAGAGAAAAACAGACCTAGAGATGGTTCATAAACTTAAGCCAGAAAAAAAAGACTTTAATATACCCCTCATTTATTTATTTAAAGAAAATATGGGGAAATGGTTATAATGAAAGAAAATATGGAGCATTTCAATAAAGAATTGAGATCCCAATGGATATTCTACTTAAATGTCCATTTAAAATCCCAATGGACATTATAGAAATAAAAATATTGAAGTTAATAACTCGTTGATGATATAACAATAGGTTGGACACAGCAGAAGAAGAAAATGAGAAACAGAAATAGAAAATCTAGGGGCGCCTGGGTGGCTCAGTGGGTTAAGGCTCTGCCTTCGGCTCAGATCATGATCTCAGGGTCCTGGGATCGAGCTCCGCATCGGGCTCTCTGCTCAGTGGGGAGCCTGCTTCCTTCTCTCTCTCTCTGTCTGCCTCTCTGCCTACTTGTGATCTCTGTCAAATAAATAAAATATAATCTTAAAAAAAATTTAAAAAAAAAGAAAATCTAAGTAGATTTTCTAATAGAAAATACTATTCTAAATAAGATTTTCTAGTAGAAAATAAAAACTGAAACACACAGAGGAAAACATAACATAACAGGATATGGTCAGATACACTAACATATATATAATTGGAATCATCACAAGAGTAAAGAGACAGAATATGGAGCACAAAAAATATTTGAAGAGACAATGATTTCAATGATTTGAAGAGCCAGTAATTTCCCAAAACTGATTAAACACTGATTTGGGAACTTTGAGGAACCTCACAAAGGGTCACTAAGGAAAAGAGTTCTCTACCAGCGATGTTGATTCAGACATATAAAACTCTATGTTGAGTGCTTACTCTGACCAGGCACCAAGGATACATCACTGAATGGATAGTGTCTCTATTCTTCACAGAGCCTGCAGTCTAATAAGAAAGACAAATATTAAAGACTCTCATATTCAGTTACTGATTAGTTGTGTGGAGTGAAGAAGAATGAAGAATCAAAGATAAATTCATTTTGAGAGGAGAGATTGAAGGACTAATACAGCAGTTCACACATGAGCTCTACAAATACAGAGAAAGGGATGGATTTGAAACTAAAATGACAATGACTTGAAAACAACTGATTCAGATAAACAGAAGTATACAATTAAACAATGGTTAAATAAAGGCTCATAATAAAGCTAAACAATTACTTCTTTCTCTCTTCTACCACTAAAATATCTTACTTTGCAACAGTCATTTTTCTTGAAAATTTGGGCAACTGACCCTCACATCCATATTCACCTTACCTAAATCAAACAATTTCAGCCTTGCAGAAATGTACAATGCTTTATAGCTGGAAGAATTAACACATCTGAGTGAAAAATATTAAAAGAATGAGGGGTGCCTGGGTGGCTCAGTGGGTTAAAGCCTCTGCCTCTGGCTCAGGTCCTGATCCCAAGGTCCTGGGATGGAGCCCTGCATCGGACTCTCTGCTCAGCAGGGAGCCTGCCTCCCCCTCTTTCTCTGCCTGCCTCTTTGCCCATTTGTGATCTCTGTCTGTCAAACAAATAAATAAATAAATAATCTTTTTAAAAAAATAATCAAAATTAATATTTTGTTATATTTTATGAAGTACATTAAAAATATTACTAAGACAACATAATTTTGTTGGATAATAGTTACAAATATTTTAACTACTTTATTAATGACAAGCCAACTACTTGTTACTAAGCTACTGAGCTACCTATTTAGACTCAAATTGTTTGACCTAGCAAAGAAAAAGAGGAAAAGGAGGGGGAGAATGAGTCACCTTTCATGCCAAGAATGAATTATATTCCTCTTCTCCCAACTAACAAAGGCACCAAGTTTGAGTTATTTTCTTCAATTACCATCTCCCAGAAAGATTTCAATCACCTTTTAAAATAAACTTTATTTTTCTATCTCTTCCAACAATAGGAAATCAGCAGTGAAATTTCAGAAAATAAAGAATTATTTAATCAAGAAAACAAAATCACCCATAATTCCACACCCAAAGATGATTACTGTTAGCCTTTCTGTGTATTTTCTGCTGTCCTTTAACAAATGTATTAATCATACTAAATCATTAAATGATGCTTGGCTTGCTTTCTTTTTCTTTACATGAGTTGTACATTTTAAAAAGCATTTTCTAATGATGTAAATCTCACTTTAATGAATTATATTGCACCGTGTAGACATTCCATAGTTTAGCTTTTTTTTCTAGTTGTGTTCCCAGTTTTTAACTTTGCATTATTTGGAACTGGAATTAACTAAAATTATTTGCTTGGGATCCATAAATTTAATAGTTTGTATCTTCCTTTCTACTACCCTTAAAGATAAATTAAAAGATAAAGTTGTTTCTGCCTCAAACTCTATGCTTAAACAATCTGTTTTTTTCTAATTTGGTTTTCAATTTAGAAGCCTTATTTCCTCTTTTTTTTTTTTTTAACACAAAAGTTAGCATCTAGACACACTGTTCTGCAATATTTTTTTTCCACATAGCAATATATACCCATTGAAATGTTTCCATTTCAGTATAGAGAAAGTTTCTCCTCCCTTTTTTTCCCTCACAAATGCTTATGATTACATTGTATGGATGTACCATAATGTATTTAACTTGTGTCTTACTGATGGAAATTTTTTACTGATCTTTTAATTATAGCATTTATCAATGCTGCAATAAATAGCCTTGTAAACTTTCATGTTAATGTATACAAATATGTCTGTAGGACAGATTTCTAGAAGTGTAATTGCTCAGTAAGAGTATAATTACGTTCATAACATGTATTCACATCTTGAATTTGTGTTAACACACACACACACACACACACACACACACACACACAAATGCAAGCACACACACCTGCTTCTATATGCCAAAAAATGGTGATACAATTGATTCACTTCTGTGGAAAAAGGGCATGGCCTAGGTAGATAGGGAAATAGCACTGAGTTGAAATTTTGCATATTTTATATTTTTATAATTTGTATTGTGCCTATGTATGGCACCTATTCAAAGTAAA
The DNA here is from genome assembly GCF_011764305.1 of Mustela putorius furo. NCBI lineage: Eukaryota > Metazoa > Chordata > Mammalia > Carnivora > Mustelidae > Mustela > Mustela putorius. Next base: position 14,270,834 of record NW_025422471.1, read on the forward strand.
TTTTAAATGCCTACCTGTTAGTATCACCCAACAGTCCCAACTCCTTGATCTGGTGGGATAGGTATCTAAACACTATTACAAAACATGTACTGGTACACATATGCAGTCCCTCTGCTCCGATTCCATCAGGTTTGTGATACTTTGATACATAAAAGGCATCACCATCACAAACTGTTGAAATGTCTAGACTGAACTAGAGAAAGGGCTGAACACTAATTCTAAAGCTTAGCCCACAAACAGCCAACTGGATATTAACACCTCTCTAATTGTTACAGTATAATTCTAAAAAGAAATCACCACTGAGAACACTTTTTCTAATAGTGCCTATCAGTGTTCAACAACTTAATGTGAAACTGATTTCTCACCCCCCAACCTCCAAGGATGGGATAAAAAACATTTTAAAATAGCTTTGGGAGGAGTCAAGATGGCGGAGAAGTAGCAGGCTGAGACTGCTTCAGCTAGCCGGAGATCAGCTAGATAGCTTATCTAAAGATTGCAAACACCTGAAAATCCATCGGCAGATCGAAGAGAAGAAGAACAGCAATTCTGGAAACAGAAAAACAACCACTTTCTGAAAGGTAGGACCGGCGGAGAAGTGAATCCAAAGCGACGGGAAGATAGACCCCGGGGGGAGGGGCCGGCTCCCGGCAAGCGGCAGAGCAACCGCGCACAAAATCAGGACTTTTAAAAGTCTGTTCCCCTGAGGGACATCGCTCCAGAGGCTAAACCGGGGCGAAGCCCACGCGGGGTCAGCGTGGCCTCAGGTCCCGCAGGGTCACAGAAGGATCGGGGGTGTCTGAGTGTCGCAGAGCTTGCGGGTATTGGAACGGGAAAGCCGGCTACAGAGACAGAGCCGACAGTAAGCTCGCAGCTCCGTGTTACCTTGAACTGGTCGCAGGCTCGGTGAGCTCGGAGCGCGGCCGGAGGTCAGGCAGACGGGAGTAACTGGGCGCTGTTCTCTGAGGGCGCACTGAGGAGTGCGGCCCTGGGCTCTCGGCTCCTCCAGGCCGGAGACCAGGAGGCCGCCATTTGTATTCCCGTCATCTGGAACTCTACGGAAAGCGCTCAGGGAACAAAAGCTCCTGAAAGCAAACCCGAGCGGATTACTCACCCCGGCCCCGGGTAAGGGCGGTGTAATTCCGCCTGGGGCAAAGACACTTGAGAATCACTACAACAGGCCCCTCCCCCAGAAGATCAACAAGAAATCCAGCCGAGACCAAGTTCACCTACCAAGGAGTGCGGTTTCAATACCAAGGAGAGCAGCAGAATTCCAGAGGAGGAGAAAGCCAAGCACGGAACTCATGGCTTTTTTCCTGTGATTTTTTTTAGTCTTGCAGTTAATTTAATTTTTTCTTTTTCATTTTTTTTTTTTTCTCGCCTTCGGGTAAAATTTTTTTTTTTAACTGTTACCTTTTTCTTTTTTAACGATTTTTTACTAGTTTATCTAATATATATATATATATTTTTACATTTTTCTTAGGTGTTTTCTTTTTTTAAAAATATTCTTTTCTTTTCTTTTCTTTTCTTTTTTTTTTTCTTTTTTCTTTCTTCCTTTTTGAACCTCTTTTTATCCCCTTTCTCCCCACTCACGATTTTGGATCTCTTCTAATTTGGTTAAAGCATATTTTCCTGGGGTTGTTGCCACCCTTTTAGTATTTTACTTGCCCCTTCATTTACTCTTATCTGGACAAAATGACAAGACGTAAAAATTCAACACAAAAAAAAGAACAAGAGGCAGTACCGAAGGCTAGGGACCTAATCAATACAGACATCGGTAATATGTCAGATCTAGAGTTCAGAATGACAATTCTCAAGGTACTAGCCGGGCTCGAAAAAGGCATGGAAGATATTAGAGAAACCCTCTAGAGAGATATAAAAGCCCTTTCTGGAGAAATAAAAGAACTAAAATCTAACCAAGGTGAAATCAAAAAAGCTATTAATGAGGTGCAATCAAAAATGGAGGCTCTAACTGCTAGGATAAATGAGGCAGAAGAAAGAATTAGTGATATAGAAGACCAAATGACAGAGAATAAAGAAGCTGAGCAAAAGAGGGACAAACAGCTACTGGACCACGAGGGGAGAATTCGAGAGATAAGTGACACCATAAGACGAAACAACATTAGAATAATTGGGATTCCAGAAGAAGAAGAAAGTGAGAGGGGAGCAGAAGGTATACTGGAGAGAATTATTGGGGAGAATTTCCCCAATATGGCAAAGGGAACGAGCATCAAAATTCAGGAGGTTCAGAGAATGCCCCCCAAAATCAATAAGAATAGGCCCACACCCCGTCACCTAATAGTAAAATTTACAAGTCTCAATGACAAAGAGAAAATCCTGAAAGCAGCCCGGAAAAAGAAGTCTGTAACATACAATGGCAAAAATATTAGATTGGCAGCTGACTTATCCACAGAGACCTGGCAGGCCAGAAAGAGCTGGCATGATATTTTCAGAGCACTAAACGAGAAAAACATGCAGCCAAGAATACTATATCCAGCTAGGCTATCATTGAAAATAGAAGGAGAGATTAAAAGCTTCCAGGACAAACAACAACTGAAAGAATTTGCAAATACCAAACCAGCTCTACAGGAAATATTGAAAGGGGTCCTCTAAGCAAAGAGAGAGCCTACAAGTGGTAGATCAGAAAGGAACAGAGACCATATACAGTAACAGTCACCTTACAGGCAATACAATGGCACTAAATTCATATCTCTCAATAGTTACCCTGAATGTGAATGGGCTAAATGCCCCTGTCAAAAGACACAGGGTATCAGAATGGATAAAAAAACAAAACCCATCTATATGTTGCCTCCAAGAAACACATTTTAAGCCCGAAGACACCTCCAGATTTAAAGTGAGGGGGTGGAAAAGAATTTACCATGCTAATGGACATCAGAAGAAAGCAGGAGTGGCAATCCTTATATCAGATCAATTAGATTTTAAGCCAAAGACTATAATAAAAGATGAGGAAGGACACTATATCATACTCAAAGCGTCTGTCCAACAAGAAGATTTAACAATTTTAAATATCTATGCCCCCAATGTGGGAGCAGCCAACTATATAAACCAATTAATAACAAAATCAAAGAAACACATCAACAATAATACAATAATAGTAGGGGACTTTAACACTCCACTCACTGAAATGGACAGGTCATCCAAGCAAAAGATCAGCAAGGAAATAAAGGCCTTAAATGACACACTGGACCAGATGGACATCACAGATATATTCAGAATATTTCATCCCAAAGCAACAGAATACACATTCTTCTCTAGTGCACATGGAACATTCTCCAGAATAGATCACATCCTGGGTCCTAAATCAGGACTCAACTGGTATCAAAAGATTGGGATCATTCCCTGCATATTTTCAGACCACAATGCTCTAAAGCTAGAACTCAACCACAAAAGGAAGTTTGAAAAGAACCCAAATACATGGAGACTAAACAGTATCCTTCTAAAGAATGAATGGGTCAACCGGGAAATTAAAGAAGAATTGAAAAAAATCATGGAAACAAATGATAATGAAAATACAACGGTTCAAAATCTGTGGGACACAACAAAGGCAGTCCTGAGAGGAAAATATATAGCGGTACAAGCCTTTCTCAAGAAACAAGAAAGGTCTCAGGTACACAACCTAACCCTACACCTAAAGGAGCTGGAGAAAGAACAAGAAAGAAACCCTAAGCCCAGCAGGAGAAGAGAAATCATAAAGATCAGAGCAGAAATCAATGAAATAGAAACCAAAAAAACAATAGAACAAATCAACGAAACTAGGAGCTGGTTCTTTGAAAGAATTAATAAAATTGATAAACCCCTGGCCCGACTTATCAAAAAGAAAAGAGAAAGGACCCAAATAAATAAAATCATGAATGAAAGAGGAGAGATCACAACTAACACCAAAAAAATACAAACTATTATAAGACAATACTATGAGCAACTCTACGGCAATAAATTTGACAATCTGGAAGAAATGGATGCATTCCTAGAAACATATAAACTACCACAACTGAACCAGGAAGAAATAGAAAGCCTGAACAGACCCATAACCAGTAAGGAGATTGAAACAGTCATTAAAAATCTCCAAACAAACAAAAGCCCAGGGCCAGACGGCTTCCCGGGGGAATTCTACCAAACATTTAAAAAAGAACTAATTCCTATTCTCCTGAAACTGTTCCAAAAAATAGAAATGGAAGGAAAACTTCCAAACTCATTTTATGAGGCCAGCATCACCTTGATCCCAAAACCAGACAAGGATCCCACCAAAAAAGAGAGCTATAGACCGATATCCTTGATGAACACAGATGCGAAAATACTCAACAAAATACTAGCCAATAGGATTCAACAGTACATTAAAAAGTTTATTCACCACGACCAAGTGGGATTTATTCCAGGGCTGCAAGGTTGGTTCAACATCCGCAAATCAGTCAATGTGATACAACATATCAATAAAAGAAAGAACAAGAACCATATGATACTCTCAATAGATGCTGAAAAAGCATTTGACAAAGTACAACATCCCTTCCTGATCAAAACTCTTCAAAGTGTAGGGATAGAGGGCACATACCTCAATATCATCAAAGCCATCTATGAAAAACCCACCGCAAATATCATTCTCAATGGAGAAAAACTGAAAGCTTTTCCGCTAAGGTCAGGAACACGGCAGGGATGTCCATTATCACCACTGCTATTCAACATCGTACTAGAGGTCCTAGCCTCAGCAATCAGACAACAAAAGGAAATTAAAGGCATCCAAATCGGCAAAGAAGAAGTCAAATTATCACTCTTCGCAGATGATATGATACTATATGTGGAAAACCCAAAAGACTCCACTCCAAAACTGCTAGAACTTATACAGGAATTCAGTAAAGTGTCAGGATATAAAATCAATGCACAGAAATCAGTTGCATTTCTCTACACCAACAGCAAGACAGAAGAAAGAGATATTAAGGAGTCAATCCCATTTACAATTGCATCCAAAACCATAAGATACCTAGGAATAAACCTAACCAAAGAGACACAGAATCTATACTCAGAAAACTATAAAGTACTCATGAAAGAAATTGAGGAAGACACAAAGAAATGGAAAAATGTTCCATGCTCCTGGATTGGAAGAATAAATATTGTGAAAATGTCTATGCTACCTAAAGCAATCTACACATTTAATGCAATTCCTATCAAAGTACCATCCATCTTTTTCAAAGAAATGGAACAAATAATTCTAAAATTTATATGGAACCAGAAAAGACCTCGAATAGCCAAAGGGATATTGAAAAAGAAAGCCAACGTTGGTGGCATCACAATTCCGGACTTCAAGCTCTATTACAAAGCTGTCATCATCAAGACAGCATGGTACTGGCACAAAAACAGACACATAGATCAATGGAACAGAATAGAGAGCCCAGAAATAGACCCTCAAATCTATGGTCAACTAATCTTCGACAAAGCAGGAAAGAATGTCCAATGGAAAAAAGACAGCCTTTTCAATAAATGGTGCTGGGAAAATTGGACAGCCACATGCAGAAAAATGAAATTGGACCATTTCCTTACACCACACACAAAAATAGACTCAAAATGGATGAAGGACCTCAATGTACGAAAGGAATCCATCAAAATCCTTGAGGAGAACACGGGCAGCAACCTCTTCAACCTCTGCCGCAGCAACATCTTCCTAGGAACAACGCAAAAGGCAAGGGAAAAAATGAACTACTGGGATTTCATCAAGATCAAAAGCTTTTGCACAGCAAAGGAAACAGTTAACAAAATCAAAAGACAACTGACAGAATGGGAGAAGATATTTGCAAACGACATATCAGATAAAGGACTAGTGTCCAGAATCTATAAAGAACTTAGCAAACTCAACACCCAAAGAACAAATAATCCAATCAAGAAATGGGCAGAAGACATGAACAGACATTTCTGCAAAGAAGACATCCAGATGGCCAACAGACACATGAAAAAGTGCTCCATATCACTCGGCATCAGGGAAATACAAATCAAAACCACAATGAGATATCACCTCACACCAGTCAGAATGGCTAAAATCAACAAGTCAGGAAATGACAGATGCTGGCGAGGATGCGGAGAAAGGGGAACCCTCCTACACTGTTGGTGGGAATGCAAGCTGGTGCAACCACTCTGGAAAACAGCATGGAGGTTCCTCAGAATGTTGAAAATAGAACTACCCTATGACCCAGCAATTGCACTACTGGGTATTTACCCTAAAGATACAAACATAGTGATCCGAAGGGGTACATACACCCAAATGTTTATAGCAGCAATGTCCACAAGAGCCAAACTATGGAAAGAACCTAGATGTCCATCAACAGATGAATGGAGGGACGCCTGGGTGGCTCAGTTGGTTAAGCAGCTGCCTTCGGCTCAGGTCATGATCCCAGCGTCCTGGGATCGAGTCCCACATCGGGCTCCTTGCTCCGCAGGGAGCCTGCTTCTCCCTCTGACTCTGCCTTCCACTCTGTCTGCCTGTGCTCGCTCTCGCTCGCTCTCTCTCTGACAAATAAATAAATAAATAAAATCTTTAAAAAAAAAAAAAAACAGATGAATGGATAAAGAAGATGTGGTATATATACACAATGGAATACTATGCAGCCATCAAAAGAAATGAAATCTTGCCATTTGCGACAACGTGGATGGAACTAGAGGGTATTATGCTTAGCGAAATAAGTCATGCAGAGAAAGACAACTGTCATATGATCTCCCTGATATGAGGAAGTGGTGATGCAACATGGGGGGTTAAGGGGGTAGGAGAAGAATCAATGAAACAAGATGGGATTGGGAGGGAGACAAACCGTAAGTGACTCTTAATATCACAAAACAAAATGAGGGTTGCTGGGGGGAGGGGGTTGGGAGAGGGGGGTGGGGTTATGGACATTGGGGAGGGTATGTGCTATATGGTGAGTGCTGTGAAGTGTGTAAACCTGGTGATTCACAGACCTGTACCCCTGGGGATAAAAATATATGTTTATAAAAAATTTAAAAATTAAAAATAAATAAATAAATAAAAATAAGATGAAAGTGATACAATTAAGACATAGATCAGTATGTCACTCACTTGTCATTGACATATGTGAGTAATTTCTTGCTAAATCAAATAATAGTGATCAGACAATGGAAAAAGAGTTCTTCAATTTTTGTCCTACTCTTAATGTAATGAATACATACGAAACACTTAGATTTAATCTGCATTGTTAACATTTTCTCCATCACTTTTTTAAGCTTGTACAAAGAAACAAAATAATAATGTAATCCCCAATTATTAGCATTTGATGATTTCCATGGTATAAACACTCCTACCATTTCAAGCTATCAAAGTGACATCAATGAATAGAGAGTTGGGGGAAAATGCCCAATAACACATCATTGTATAGTATTTCTACTATAAAAATAACCTTGGGGCACCCAGGTGGCTCAGTGGGTTAAGTCTCTGCCTTCAGCTCAGGTCATGATCTCGGGGTCCTGGGATTGCCCATGTTGGGCTCTCTGCTCAGTGAGAAGCCTGCTTCTTCCTCTCTCTCTGCCTGCTTCTCTGCCTACTTGTGATCTGTCAAATAAATAAATAAAATCTTCAAAAAAAAAAAAAAAAACCTCAAGAACATAGATAATAGTACAATGCAGTTAAAAGTTAATTAGGAAATGATGTTTTTGTATTTATTACCTTTAATTTAGTTATAACTTCATTATAGGCCTACATATTTTAATTTCTAACAATTAAATAAATTAAATAAATGAAAATTTAACAACTGGCTCTTAAGAACTGATAAAAGTTGGCTCTCACACATCTTTGAATATTCCCATAGGCTACTCCCAACAAACAAGGGCTTATTTTCTAAAATGTTTATTATGACTTGCTTGCTTAGACCTCTTTACCTAAGAAAATAATATTACTGATCATGGTTTGGTGGAAATGGGCCCTAAATTAAACTCTACATTTGTAATAATGATGCTAAACAACAACAAAAAGAGTAATGCCATTTTAGGAAGCAAAATGTTCAAACCTGAAGTCAATTCAATTGGAAAAGAATAAAACCGAAAGCAAAAGTTTGTGGTGAATCCAGAGGAGACTTATGAGCACATCCCAACTCTTGGAAGTTAATGTCACTCTTGCTTTGTTAAATCTACTTACACTGAAAGAGTGAATATGGGATACGAAAAGGCTGTGTATTAGAAGATATATGCAAGTCATTTTTCAATGTGGAGAAGTACATTTTATATTTCTTCAGTTGTCAATATCCCCTTTAAGTCTATCCAGATCCATAGGGTCTTCCTTCACTGACATGCTTCCTTAAAGCAGAAATGCTTTCATATTAATCTATTATATGTATATTGACAAGTGCTTTTTCATATTCATGCTTACTGACCACCCTAGAATAAATAGGACCATTTTCTGTATAGGGGTATGAATTTTAGTAGTCTTTACTAAATAGATTTTTTAATACTAATGTTCAGCTAAATCAGAAGATAAATAATGTGAAATAGCCTTTAATGTTTATCTAAGTTGAGTCCTTAATCATAAAGCTTTAGCTCAGTATGATCTTTTAGTTTACATTGAAGGAGGAAGAAAGGTTTTAGTTTTTGCAGCATATATATTTCTAGTACTCCTTTCTGATTTTATGACCAATTCTGTCTTCATGCTTCCTTAATCTTGAAGCTCTTTCAAAGGCAACATACTGTGCCAAATGTACAGTGATTATGTAATGTGGACAAAAATCCAGTGGGAAATGTGTAGAGCAGATCAAAATCATTCCACTTAAGACCTTTTACAGTCATTTGATCTAATGATGTTCACTAGGGTTTGATGTACTAAAAGGCAGCCACTGTGCGAACATAAGGTTTGCATCAACATGTGACTTTTCAGCGAAACTGGGATCACTGTGGTCTTTTGAAGACTGTTTTACATGCAAAATAATAATATCTGTACAAAAACAAATCCCATAACAAACATTCTGAATCGCCAAATTTTATGCTACTTCCTATGAAAAATCTCTTTCTCTTGTCAAATGAACATCAAAGCAGTATTTCTCATGAATGAGAAGTGAAATAGAAAAATCCACTGATTACCAAAGTTGGACCTATAGCTCATGTGAATTTTTGGAGAAAGTAAATTTTCACTTAGTTTGCTACTTCTGTTTATGCTTGCTGTAACAGATCAAATTATTACACGCACTTTCATAATTAAGCTAGAAAATATCTACTCATGTTTTCATATTCTACTCTTTGGTTACTTTTTTCAAGGTTCACCATTATTGTATATTTTAAAATTCAAAAATAAACGCATGACTTCTAGTTTCAATTCAGACATATGAAGAGCTTAGAAGTCACTATTCATTTCCTTATTTAAATAAAGAACTGAATAAACTGAAAAGCCATGACTTCTTGAACCATAGAGAACTAAAGTGGCAGGGCAAAGTGCCCCAATGCCACCCAAAAACTCAGAGAGACAGGAAAATCCCAAGTCACAGCCAAGATCCACTTGCCTAGAGCAGAAGTAACTGGAGCCACAGACTGGTAGGAACACTTATCTGGTAATTTTGACAAACTGCTGGAAGCTGAGTGAACTAATGTGAAAATGAGATACTCCAGGGGGTCACAATCTTGAGGAGGGAGGAGGTCCAAACTTTTGTGGGTTTTACTACCAGGAACCCCACCAAATTCTCACAATAAAGACCCAAGAAATATCCCTCTCTGGCAAGAGCAGGGGAAGAATAATCATTATGAAACACATCCAGAGACTTCTCTGTAACAAAGGCCTGTAATCCAGGGGAAAGCACTATTGCCTGAGACTCATCTTAGATGAGGAAAGGGAACTCCAACTCCTGCCCTCTCTAGTCTTCTGTTCTACCTAAAGAAAATAGAAAAAGAAAAAAAAAAAGGTGGGGGGGAATGGAAAACAGGAGTCAGAACTTAAAGGAAAGAGATCAGGAATGTTATAGCCCAAGAAAAGGATAGGAGGTAGAGGGGAGAAAGCTATACCAATAGTAAAGGTTATAGCCCTAAAATACAGGCAAACTAAGATTTAATCTTCAGATTAAAAAATATCAGATTTAATCTCATCCTCCTCCATACCTTACCACATTAACAGGGCTCCAGTATAACAACAGTGGATTATAGCTGAAAGAGCTAGAAGATGCTGACTCTCTGTGAGGAGAACTTAGGAAAACACAAAAGTCAAAGGGTAAATAAAACAAGAACACTAGATAAATGTGAAGCTACTGTCATCTACAGCTACAGCAAACATAAATACAGACCAACTCTTAGCCAGATTAAGATAAATCTTCATGTTACAGGCCTATTTACTTCAGTTCCCATTACCCAATATATCATGTCTGGTTTTCAACAAAAAGTTACAAGGCATGCTAAAAGTCAAGAAATCATAGAGTCTGAAGAGACAAAATAAGCATCAGTACTAGACTCAGATATAACACCTATTGTAATTATTAAACAGGAAATTCAAAATAACTATGATTAACATGTTAGAGCTTTAATGGAAAAAAAAAAAAGATAAACGGGAATTTTTCAAAATGGAAAACTTGTTTATGTCAAAGAATGTTGCCAAGAAAATGAAAAAACTATCCACAGAATGGGAAAAAATATCTGCAATTCAACGATAAGAAGATAAAAAGAAAACAAACAGTAAGAAGATAATTCCTACAGTTAAACAATGAAAAGATAAATAACCCAATTAAAAATAGTCATAGATTTCAATAGACATTTCTCCAAAAAGTTATACAAATGGCTATTAAGTACATGAAGAGAAACTCAACATCATTAGTTATTAAGGATATGCAAATCAAAATCACAAAGAGACACTTTAAAAACACTAGGGTACCTATAGTAATTTTTTATAATAATTTTTAAAAAAGGAAAATAGGAGTGCCTTCCTGGCTCTGGCAATGGATCCTATGACTCTTGTTCTTGGGGTTGTGAGTTTGAGCCCTATATTGGGTGCTGAGATTAAATAAAAGTAAACTCTTTCTTTTACAAAAAGGAAAAAAAAAAACAAGTGTTGACAAGCATGTGGAGAAATTGTAATCCTCACACATTGCTAATAGAAAATAAAATGGTTTAGCCACTGTAGAAAACAATTTGATAGTTTCTCAAAAAATTAAACAGAGTTAATCATTATGATCCAGCAATTCCATCTATAGGTAAATACCCAAGAGAAGTGAAACCATATGTTCATACAAAAACTTATACATGAAAATTCCTACCAGCATTATTCATTATAGCCAAAGTAGAAGCAACCTAAATATCAATAAAACAATCAATGAGTAAACAACCAGTGGTATATCCATACAATGGAATATCATTAGGCCATAAAGAAGGATGAAGTACTGATACACGCTACAATGTGGATAAAAGCTTAAACATTATGCTTAATGAAAAAAAATCAGATAAAATGGTCACATATTGTATGACTCCATGTGTATGAACTACCAGAATAGATACAGAAAGTAGGTTAGTAGTTGCCAGGAAGTAAGGGTAGGGAGAAATGAAGAGTACTTATTAGTGGCTACAAGATTTCTTTTTAGGATGATGAGAATGTTCTGGAATTAGATGATGATAGGTGTACAATCCTGTGAATATACTAAAAACCACTAAATTGTACACTTTAAAATGGTGACTTTTATGGTATGTGAATTCTCTCTCCCCTCTATCAGTTAAGGACATGGCAGAAAGTAGATGATATACTCAGAAGGTTTAATTAAAGATAATTTAATAAATGGACTATTTGTAAATATAACAACAGTGTAAAGGGGGTAAAACAGGGGAGTTTGAAGTGTTCTGAAGTTATCAACAGTGCAGAAGCATTATCATCCCTGGGACCAAAAGGACAAGGAAAGGAAGGAATCCCCAAAACTCAGAGCTATAGCTGTAGCTGTAACTGAAAGAGAGGGCCATATAATAGGATATGGGCCTTCAGGAGTCTCACTGTCTCTGCCAAATAGTGCCCTAAAAAGTCAAGAGCCTGGGTGATAGATAACCCAAGTGATAAATAACCACACCGATCTCTTATCGGTGCCTACCCAATTGACCAAAGTCAATAGAAGCCAAAAGGTAAGGAAGCCTATCTATGACACCATCGATTTAAGTTGGCGTCCTGGGATATAGGATATAGAACTGGAAAAGAGAACAGATAGCAATTATACCGAGAGGAGGAAAAAAGAAGACGTAGAAGAATCCTTCTGACTACTGTCTAGAGAATGAATTCTAGGGGGGAGGAGGGGAGGGTAGTAAAAGTAGCACAAAGACAACAACATGAAGCTATACTGGAATTCCAGGGTAATGACGACGGTGACTCCCTGTGGGATGATAGTAATGGGCGTGAAAGATAAAGAGAAGCCTCAGAGGTCTCCCTTGATCTTTAAGACAATACAGTACCTAGGAACAAAATACGTAGTAAATCACTGACCAGAAATGTCAAATGACTCAATTTTCCAACATTTAAACCAGTATCTAAGTCCAACCCATTTCATTAGAAGCCCTAAGTCAGTGTCCTCCAAAGCAAAGATACCTAATAGAACGAAGAGGCCCCACAGAATTGCTATATTTAATCAGCTACCCCACCCTGGTTCCCTGGTTTACTCAGACTACAGTCTCCAGGCTGAGCCTACACTGGCTGAGAAGAGCCAGTGATTATCTGAATGACTTTTGCCCAAAGAATTTTGACCCGAAAGAGGTCTTCAAATAACTAAACCTAGCCTCAATTTACAAATGAAGAAAATGAGGCCCAGCAAATTGGCTTGCCTTGCCCACTCAAGGTTGCAGCATGAGCAAATGGCACCCCTGGCTCTAGAAGTAGGTGCATGTGCTCGAGGCTGATGGGCTTTAGGTCACATGTTCCTAACTGTGAAGCTTCCAACTAAAATGCCTTGTGTTTCAGCAAACTCCTTGTTATAAAGGTGATCCCAAACATGCCCGTCTTTTTAGCCTTGAATCCCATTGTGCTGGAAATGGAAAAGCACACTGTTTAAAGTTAGATTAATAGTGAAAGGATTTCCAAAGTAATGTTAGTAGCGTAGCTTGGTGGTTAAAAATGATGTTTTCAAGCGTCATTTTCAGAAGCGATGTATTTGTTTTGCGTCCAATTATGATTCAGCATGTCAGATTGTATTACTCATGTAGTTTTACCTTCTGATATCACAGTTTTAGCTCAATATAGTAAGTACAGACTTCTGGAGGGAAAAGGCAGCTTTTGATTTAACTTTGCTTTCACATATGGAGCACACATTGTGGTATCAGTGTAACAGAAAAAGAGTTAAGAAAATGCTGAGAAATGTGAGGTTGGGCTCTTTTGTGGTCAAAAATGAAAGTACCACCTGACAAATCCATCCTAAGATATTGCCATATTTGAGGCTTGTATCATGACGTCACTTATCTCCTCTGGTCGCCAGGAAGGCCTTGAGAGCCCAAGATCAAGATGAGAGCTACCTGTGTCTCTATTTCATTTTTTTAGCATTTAGATCCCATTTGAATATAAAACATACAGGATATTCATTTCATTTTGAATTACCTAAGAATACTTATCAACGATTAAGATAAGCAGGCCCACTCTTAGGGTATTTGCAATCCCAGCAAAATGTTTTGAATGCCCCCACCTATATAAACAATTTGAATCATTTTGAATCAGCTGTGTCAGCACTACTCTGGAAGTCCCAAATGACCAATCCTACAAAAGAAATTCTACTCCGGCCAGTGGGAGGGATCCATTTGCCAGGCCTTGCTTTTGGAACCAGCTTGGTTTGGGGTCCCAGGATGATCCCATTGGTATAAGTTCCTCAGCCACTCCAGCATCTGCTTGACTGAGGTTTAGGCTGGTATAGGTTCAGAGTGTACCCAAAAGGGAGAAGAGGGACAGGGCCCATCAATGCACACTCCAGGCTAGGTATGAGTCTGGGCGAGTGCCACATATTAAAGGGGGATTTAGTAAATTCCAAGGAAGGCAGTTTAAAGGTAGAGTCCTTCGGCAATTACATTCAGGTCAGGACCTTGTTTGCCCAAACCTGATAGACATTCTGAGAACAGATAAAAGCTCTGGTGTTAAGGACCTTACTGTGTCATGGACTTCACCATCTAATAGAAAAAGCAAACATTGCCCAAATCTATATAAGCAAAATTATTTTTTTTTAAGATTTTATTTATTTACTTGAAAGAGAGAGCATAAGAGGGGAGAGAGACAGAGGGAGAAGCAGACTCCCTGTTGAGCAGGGAGTCCAATGCGGGACTCAATCCGAGGACTCCAGGATCATGACCTGAGCTGAAGGCAGTCACTCAACCAACTGAGCAACCCAGGCGCCCCAGCAAAATTATTATTTTTAAAGGTGACATTGATGTGCTATAGTAATACCTTGCCCAGTCTTTTAAAAAATGAATGTTTTGCCTGAGTAAAAGGTGCTCAGATGAGATGTAACTATGGGCATGAGCTAGGTGACAAGTTGGGACATAGTTTTAGTTTTTTCAGACAGCATGTATGAGAGCCCTAAGTTGGGGCATCAGGATTTGCTGGGATTCCAAGTTCTGAGAGTCCAGAATTGAGGAAAATGTAGAGTCGGGGAAGACAGGGAAGACGGCCACTACAAGCAAGAGTCAAAATAAGGTGCTTCTTCCCACTTGTCAGTGTCTACAGCCTTCCTGCTCAAGGAGGAGAATGGAGCCACTGCATTAGCACAACCTAGAAGCTTGCTAGAAATACAGTCTTAGATCTCACCCCAAACTTAATTGAATTGGAACTGGCGTTTTAACAAGTTCTCCCAGGGATCCACATAGATATTAAAGTCAGAGAAGCACTGGTCTATGATGTCCAATTCCCTAAGGTACATCACATAATTAGGAAAATACTACCCAAACCATATTTACTAAACCTGATCAACATGAGGAGGGAGCTCATCATACTTTTAGGATAACGTAAAATCTATTTGGAAGATCTGACTCCCAGGGATGGTAGATGAATCCACATTTATTTGCACCATATTAGCAGGAAAAGATACTATTTCTCAGGTAGAAAAGACTTTCTTTATCTTGGAATGGGGCAGTGGTACTAGAGACAGAAATTGACCTTCTCTCTCAAATAGTGCCTAGAAATTTGAAATTCAGCACTGCAATCATAAGTACCTCCCATTCAGAATTATACATGTATTCAAAACAGAGGTTACTCTCTTAAGGTTAATATGTCATTTCAACACTATTTTTTAAAGATTTTATTTATTTATTTGACAGACATGAGATCACAAGTAGGCAGAGAGGCAGGCAGAGAGAGAGAGGAGGAAGCAGGCTCCCCACTGAGCAGAGAGCCCGATGTGGGGCTCCATCCCAGGACCCTGGGATCATGACCTGAGCCGAAGGCAGAGGCTTCAACCCACTTAGCCACGCAGGTGCCCACATTTCAACACTATTTTAAAGGCCAACTTTAAACCAGTATCATTTTAAAAAATGTCTTAACTAAGCAAATGTGTATATATGTATATATATACTTTCTAAAACAGAAAAATTAACATATATATGCACATAAAAATACCACAAAAGTATAATTTCTATTAATTCCTGGAGAAAAATCTATATAAAAGGCAGCACCAGAAAATAAGAGGTGTTGCAATTCTTAGGAAGGAGCCAAGACATTCCTCAACAGATGAACAGATAAAGGTGTGGCACATATATACAATGGAATATTACTCAGCCATCAGAAAGGATGAATACGGGTGCCTGGGTGGCTCAGTGGGTTAAGCCGCTGCCTTCGGCTCAGGTCATGATCTCAGGGTCCTGGGATCGAGTCCCGCATTGGGCTCTCTGCTCAGCAGGGAGCCTGCTTCCTCCTCTCTCTCTCTCTCTCTGCCTACTTGTGACCTCTCTCTGTCAAATAAACAAATAAAATCTTTAAAAAAAAGAAAGAAAGGAAGGAAGGAAGGATGGATGGATGGATGGATGAATACCCACCATTTACACTGACATGGATGGAACTGGATTATGCTAAGTGAAATAAGTCAAGCAGAGAAAGACGATTATCATATGGCTTCACTCATGTGGAACATAAGGAATAGTGCTGAGGACCACAGGGGAAGGGAGGGAAAACTGAATGGGAAGATATCCGAGAAGGAGACAAACCATGAGAGACTCCTGACTCTGGGAAACAAACTGAGGGTTATAGAAGGGAGAGGGTTGGTGGAATGGGGTAACCAGGTGATGGGTATTAAGGAGGATGCATGTTATGATGAGCACTGGGTATTATATGCAATTAATGAATCACTGAACACTACATCAAAAACCAAAGATGTACTATATGTTGGCTAACTGAACATAATAATAAAAAATGAAAATATCTTAAAAGATAAACAAAATAGATGGTTCATTGAAAATCCAGAATTTTTGCTTTTCTTCATATGAGACAAAAATGTCAGTTTTCAAAAAGGTTTAACAAATCCTGTATACCTATTCTTTCTACAAAATCATCTAAGAAGCATCAGAATCAATGTATTTTTTAATGTTTACCCTTCAAATAAAAATCTATATGGAATCAAGAATTGAGAAATATCTCTAAAACTCAAAAGATTTCTCTTGACGATGAAATTAGTAACATAGTTCTCTGATTAAGATAATTTTGGCTTTAGGCAATTTCATTTTCTTAACTCTGACATTTAGTGTATAAAACACACACACACACACAGAAAATGAGCCTAGCTGACAGAGAGTAATGACAGAGTGAAGAGCTATAAGAGCCTGGTGATATCAAGGAGTTAAGGATAATTTACAGTCAACAGTGAAGCTCTACACAAATTATTAAGCATTATACTTATTTTTAAAATGTTTTCTTTTTAGGAAAGTTTAATAATTTATCTAAGATAAATTGATACCTGTTTAAAACAGTCTATGAGATAATACATAAAACACATTTAAAACAAACAGTGCCTGGTGCATAATATTCAATAAATGTTAATAATTATTACTATATTTGTCAGTATAACTAGGAATGTCCAGCTATAAACCAAAAAAAAGATGTTATGTTCTGTCTCCTACCTGGTCTTTGAGTATCTTCACACCATCCCACCTAATTTGAGAATTTTCTGATTTCCTTGGCCCAGGGATCAAGGGATCAAGGTGGTCACCCTGTCAAAATTTCACACAGGTCTATGCCTCTGAAAAAATAACACTTAATTGCGCTTCCCATCTTGCTATTAACGGGTCCTGGGGCTACCAGTGTTATCCAGAACTTATGTTACAAAACGCAGATCACATTTGAGTGCTGCTTCTTAAATGCCTAATGGGAAACAGAAAACCACTGTAATGCTACACTAACATATAAGGGCTATGGCTCCACTCACGAAAATCAGTCCAGCCTCCAGCTGGCAGAAAGCCCACAGCTCAAACTAAGTCCCAGATAGAGAAACCCCTGAGAGGAGGGGAAAAAAAATTCTGAAAGAAGAATTCAAATAGTTTTCCTTTAATCTATTGAACTATACGAAGTATGGCATGTGTAAGGATTCTTTGAGGAAAAGAGTCTATGTAAATGTTATCATTAAATAATAGTGATGACAATCATGAAGAACTGAGTGACCCTAAAGCGTAATATTTAAAGACAATGGAATAATAATGATACCAATTATGGAGAAAATCAATGTAAGCAAATGGCTTGTTAGGTAAGAACGCAGTGCAGAATTATAATAAATTTTCACCTCTTTGGGTTTGAAAAACTTCTAATACAACCCAGTCATGTATAGCAAAGTAGTATTTGTATTATTTCTCCTCAGTCTCCCTTCCACAACCCTTAAAAAGGCAAAATTTCTAAGATTATGAAAAACCACCATTAGCAAACCAACTCAAATGAATTGGGAATTACTACCTAGAGCATGGTGTTGAGAAGAATTCTAAGGTCAGGTGAGGAAAATGAGGCCCCATGATTCACTAGCGTTCATTATCATGGAGTAAGGCAAAATGAAACCAACACTGTCCAAGAGAGACCCTTGTTGAAAACCAACTAGCAGCTATATGGGTATTAATCAATTTGAAATCTTACAAAACTGAAGTTTTATTGCAAAATTAACAGCTTATTTCAAAATTGCTTGCTTAATTTTTTTGACTGATACTATGTATTTCCTCCTTAACCCACCACAATCTATTTTCCACCTTTATTATTTCATGCCAGTAGCATTTCAAAGATCACCATTAGTCTCCACACCATCAAATTGGCTTTTTCTTAAGATTTGGCCTCTTGGTATTATTGAGACTTTTGGTAACTTTGAAATCCATTGCATGGAACTCTCTTTCTTTGTCCTCCTGTGGCTTGATCCCCTTGGTTCTCTTTTGTCTGGTTTTTGGAATAATTGCCTTCTATCTAGTAACTCGGGCTATCATCTCCCCCTGCTTCTAGCTGTCCTGCTTCCTTCTGCCACACTGATCTTATTAAAACATTTATTTCATCCTCCTGGCTTTTTACTCAAAAGCCTTCTTACTTTTATGAGATAAAGGTTAAACACCTTATACTGGACCATTGGGTTCTTGTATTAGTTAGCCCCATAACAGCTTTCCAGTGGCTTGTCCCAATAGGAATTTATTTCTCACTCATGTAAATTCCAGTTGTGCACAGGGAAGGGCCTCTGTTCCATGCAATCATTCAGGAGCAAGACAGTCAGAGGTTCTGTGATTTTCAACATCAGTACAAAATCAAGTCAGCAAATGGGAAAGAGAGAAAGTAAAGGATTACACAGTGGGTTATTGTGAGTCAAGCTTCCCATCCATATTCCATTGGCCTGAATCAGTCATATGCCCAAGCTACCTATAAAAGAGTTTGAAAAATGTGCCAAGTAGCAAAAAGAAATGCATTTATTGAACAGTTATGCGATCTTTGTCACAGTTCTACACAATCTCTTACAACTAACTTCTAATCTCTACAACTAACTTCAAAAAACTCTCAAATCTTCATAAAATACCACCATTTATTTTTCCTGGATATGTTCAGCCTCTTTATACCATTGTCAGCAAATAAGGCTGTCCTTTACCTTAAGTGGCCTCCCCTTTTCTGCACATCTAAATTCTATATACCTTTCAGAACATGGTTTAAGTTTCACATTAGCCATGATGGCTTTCCTAACTTCACAGTGACTGCTGCTTCCTCAAAACAGATAGCACTGTGTTCCATATTATTTACTGGAAGATGCTACTCCAGATATTAAAAGATATAGTGAAGATGCCATGTGTGCATATTTAAGTTGTGAAATGAACTAGAGGACAAACCTGAACAAACAGGTAATTGTACATTAGACAGCACCCAAAAGAAGATTGGCTTGTTCTAAAGTTAAGATCCAACTACACAACTATGCATTTTGTGAGTATGCATTCACAACACTGAATGCACAACTTTGAGACTGTCTACCCATTCCGTGATCTAACAGTTCCTCATTCTCTCCTTCCAGTTGACAGCAGTGTAGCCACACTCTCAGTTTAGTACTCCCTTTCTTTTCCATACCTAGAGGATACTAAGGTATTTTAATGGGCTAGATGATCGGTAAAGGGAAAATTTCTGCCTTGTGACAAAATGGAGAAAGCCAGCCTGCAGAAGGAAAGAAGAAAGCATCTACTCAGGGTACAGTGACACAATAAAGAGAAGGCTAAGAGAAGCCTGAAAGAGTTCTACTTTCTGGTCCATCTTTTCTAAGGCCTAATTGCATTTCCTTTCGTTGGTTCTTAAGGGTAGCCCTATACCCACATAGCCATTTCCGTTTCCCCCTTTTATCATGTTAGCCATATAGCAGAGAATCTTAGAGTAGCAACCTCTCAGAGTCAGAGATTCAGATTTGTGACTTAGGCAAGTTGTTCACCTCTTTAAATATCTGCTTTCTCATCCTAAAGATATCACAAGGTTATATAAGACACCCTGTGTAAAATACCTAGAACAGCGGCTTAGACACAGTTGATGCTCAATAAATGCCAACTGTTATCCTTAAATATTGTATTTCATCTAATATAAAGTTCTATTGATTATAATGGACATCATCAATATAGGCCAATATCTCTAAGAATATAGATGAGGAAATACTCAATATTAGCAAATGGAGTCCAACAATACATTTAAAAAAA
This sequence comes from Mustela putorius furo, assembly GCF_011764305.1. Classification (NCBI taxonomy): domain Eukaryota; kingdom Metazoa; phylum Chordata; class Mammalia; order Carnivora; family Mustelidae; genus Mustela; species Mustela putorius. The sequence continues at coordinate 14,290,913 of NW_025422471.1, forward strand.
TCATTCACCACCATCAAATGGGATTTATTCCAAGGACACAAGGGTGGTTCAATATTCAAAATCAATCAATATGAAACATCACATTAACAAGAGAAAAGATAAAAAAAAAACATATGATCATCTCAGCAGGTGCAGTAAAAGCATTTGACAAAGTACACCCATTCATAATAAAAACTCTCAACAAAGTTTTAGAGGAAACATACCTCACATAATAAAGGCCATATATAGAAAACCCACAGCTAATATCATCCTCAATGGTGAAAAACTTAGAGCTTTTCCCATAAGATCAAGAACAAGATAAGGATGTCCATTCTCACACTTTTATTCAACATAGTATTAGAAGTTCCAGCTGCAGCAATTGGACCAAAAAAAAAAGAAGGAAGGAATGAAAGAAGGAAAAGCATCCAAATTGATAAAAAAGAAGTAAAACTGTCATTATTTGCAGATGATGTGATACTATATGTGTATATATACACAGCCCTAAAAACTCTTCCAAAACAACTACTAGAACTGATAAATGAATTCAGTAAAGTCACAGATAAAAAATTCATATAGGGAAATCTGTTGCATTTCTGTACAATAAGAATTAAGTAGCAGAAAGAAAAAATTAAGAAAACAATCTAATTTACAACTACACCAAAAAGAATAAAATACGTAGGAATAAATTTAACCAAGGAGGTGAAAAACTATTCCTATAAAATACTGATGAAAGAAAATGAAGATGACACAGAAATGAGAAGATATTCCATGCTCATAAATCAAAGGAACAAAATAGGGAGCCCAGAAACAAACCTACCCTCCCTTAATTGTTAATTAATTAATGCTCAATTAATTAATCTAGGACAAAAGAGGCAAGAATATACAATGGGAAAAAAACAGTCTCTTCAATACATGGTGCTAGGAAAACTGAAAAGCTACATGCAAAATAATGAAACTGGACCAGTTTCTTACACCATACATAAAAATAAATAAAATTAAACCATACATAAAAATAAAAATGGATTAAAGACCTAAATGTGAGACTTGAAACCATAAAAATCCTGAAAGAAAACACAAGCAGTAATTTCTTTGACATCAGCTGTAGAAACATTTTTCTAGATATGTCTCCTCAGGTAAAGAAAACAAAAGCAAAATTAAACTATTGGAACTACACCAAAATAAAAAGCTTTTCCACAGTGAAGGAAACTTTCTCCAACAATACAAAATGGCAACCTACTGAATGGGAGAAGATATTTGCAAATGATATACCTAATAAGAGGTTAATATCCAAAATATAAAAAGGACTTCTATAACTCAACACTGAAATAATAAACAATCTAATTTTTTAAATGGGCAGATAACCTAAATAGACATTTTTCCAAAGAAAACATACACATGGCCAATAGACATATCAAAAGATGCTCAACATCACTAATCATCAGGAAAATGCAAATCAAAACCACAATGAGGTATCACCTTAAACCTGTCAGAATGGCTAAAATCAACAACACAAGAAATAACAAGTGTTCACAAGGATGTGAAGAAAAAAGGGCTCTTATGTACTGCTGGTAGGGATGCAGCCTGATGTGGTCACTGGAGAAAAGAGTATGGAGGTTCCTCAAAAAAATAAAAATAGAATTACCATATGACCCAGTTAGTAAGTATTTACACAAAGAACAAGAAAACACTAAATCAAAAAGATACATGCACCCTATGTTTACTGCAGTTTTATTTATAATAGTCAAGATAGGGAAGCAACCCAAGTATCAATAGATAAATGGATAAAGATATGGTACATGAGTGTTCAACAGACTATTACTCAGCCATAAAAAAGGATGAGATCCAGCCATTTATAACAATATGGATGGACTTCGAGGGTCTAATGCTAAGTGGAATAAGTCAGACAGAGAAAGACAAATACCAGGTGATTTCAATCATGTGGAATTTAGGCATCAAAACAAATGAATAAACAGAAAAAAGGGGGCAAACAAAAATGCACTCTTAAATACAGAGGAAAAATGGGTGGTTGCCAGACTAAGGGAGGGTGGGAAAAATAGATAAAAGGGATAGAGTACACTTCCTGATGAGTACAGAATAATGCACAGAATTGTTGAATTATTATACTGTACTAATATAACACTGTATGCTGAAAATAATTCATATACCAAAAAAAGAGAGAAAAGGAAAAAATAAAATAAAGACATCACCAGGGGGCACCTGGGTGGCTCAGTCAGTTAAATGTCTGCCTTCAGCTGAGATCATGATCCCAGGGTCCTGGGATGAAGCCCTGCATGGAGCTCCCTATTCAGCAGGGAGTCTGCTTCTCCTTCTCCCTCTGCCCCTCCCCCCTTTTCATGCTCTCTCTCACACACTCTGTCAAATAAATAAAATCTTAAAAAAAAAAAAAAAAGACATCAGTATAGCAATGTAAAATAAGATGTGGAACGATGCTGACTCAGGATCGATGAAATATGGTTTTACTCTCCCTCTTGAGCCTCCAGAAATTGTTCTACGGTCCTTAGCAGGCATGTTTTATAGTCTCACCTAAAATTCAGTTACCAGGTCTGGTAGACCAGAGCTCTTATGACTGTTGCTCCTCTCTTGCTAGAGGGGTAGAAATTATAATTAGTATTAATTTCCAGGTGAGTTTCTTATCAGAAGAATTCCAAATAGAAAGTGTAAATTGAGTTTTTATCTTTAGAAAAGTAACACTTCTCCACTTAGCTCAATGCTTCTCAGGTTGGGATGACAAGCAATAATTATTTGAGAATGAAAACTTTTTTTATTCTGTTTTTCAATTTAGTGTGATAATTAATATGTGAAAGAGAAAAAAAGGACATCTCCATTCTCATATGTTAGTTAGAAATAGCAATATTGACAAGATCAAGTAACTGTTTTGATCATTAAATAATTACAGATGCTATAGAATTTTGCAATGGAATAAAATACATGCAAATGCCAAAATTCTGCGTTAGTAAGTCACTGCCTTAAACATATGGAAATTTAATTTAAGACAAATGCCTTAGAAGCATCTAATCATAGAAACAATACTAGTATCTAATGCATAAACAGTAGTAGGCAGAAAAAGAACAAAAATATACATAATACTTAACTGCATATTACATGAATAAAAATAGGTATTTTTTACTTTTAAAGAATTGTCATATCGTCTAAGAAGTTTGCAGTAGTGCAAATAGCTATTTCAAATAGAGAAATTGTGATTTATAATTCTATGGAAAAACTAAAGTCTTGAAAACGTCTCTACAGATGTAATTTAAAAAATCCTCCATGCAATTTGCCTCTACATCTCCAATCAAAGGAACAAAATAGTGCAGTGAATATGTTGAAGATTTCTCTTTTTTAAAAAGGGGGAATTTGTATCTAGTTACATGCAAGAGGTGAGCACAAACCTCAGAGGCCTTGTAAAATACAACTGTGTTAATTGTTTCAACAAACATTTGTTGACCACCTATTCTGGGCCACGTGTGAAATGCTGTGAAGTCTAACGCAAATTAAAGTATCTCAGAAAGGTATGAAAATCCCAATCTTATTTCATTATGATTAATAAAGACCACTGCCAAAGAGAAAGAAAAATGAGTTATACAGGGTTCTGGGTATTCCAATTTAAGAACTACTTTTAGCTTCTATGTATCTCATAGGACACATAGTCTTGGTCTTCTCCTAGCAGCTGTACAGGTGGAAAGGAAGGAAATCCAACTTATATATGAAAAGTATGCTTTTTCACAATGACACCATATGCTCTGTCTCTCCTTACATCGTTAAGTCCAACTTTTCCAAAGAACTCATCAGATATGAAATTTACTATCTCAAGATCTATCTAAGGTTCAAATGTATACATGAGAAAATACAGACTAGCTCTTGTCTGAAAATGTTTGTCATGGGGAAAAGAGACAACCATGGGAACAAAAGAAGACATACAAATGTGGGCCAAGTGAAAAGATAAACAAAAGCGGGGCTCTTCCCTGTAGTAGTAGGGATGCTCTCTTCTACAAAATTACATTCATGAGGAATGTTAAAAAAATTTCAACTAAAAAAACCCACTTCTCTCTGTGACCCACAAACCCAACATTTTACAGTGCAGGGGTGAAGGGGCTGGGGGGAGCATCCAAAACAAGTCTCTCCCAAAAGAAATGACTTAAATTTCACATTCCCTCTCCACACAGGATCCAAATGGTGAGAGTATAATTTATAATTTTTTTATTGTTTATGTTTATTTATTGGGGACCACATATTTAAGCCAGTAATTATTTTTCAACTACCCATTATACAACTCTTTCATACTTATTTTGCCAATATAAAAGAAAGTCAGTAAACGAGTAAGGGGACATATGTTTTATAAGTGTCTCCTGAATATAACCATATTCATAAAAGTCTAATAGTTGATAAAAATAAAAGACTCAATTTTAGCTTTTAGGAAGCTTAGAATCTACTGAACAAGCCAGAGCCAATAATCATTCCTTTGCCCCTCAAATTGAGTTTTATAATAACAGAAACCAAAGTCTGATTATCTGATTCTCCTAAGGACACATACAACATACCCCTCTCACACACTCAACCTTAAGCAATATGTTCCATCAGGCATATTATATGAAAACTGATGCTTATTGCCAGGTTCTCTGCTAGTGCTTTATTTGCATTAACTCATTTAATCTTTGGCACAATCCATACAACCCATACAATTAATCATACTTTATCAAAGCTTAGACATGCCATTATGTTATGCACCACCAAGGGCGGGGGGGAGAAATGTTACCCATTAAATCATAACATTCCATTGACCACAAGACTCAACTTCATTTCAGAGTAGTTAACTGCAAAAATTTGTACTGCTTAGACTCAATTAATGATGGGTACTAGCTCCATTTTTCAGGTGAGAAAAACAGAGCACAAATAGGTAAATTTTCTTGCCTAAGTTGACTTAGCTAGAAAGTGGCGAAATCATTGTCTGACTTCAGAGTCCACAATCTTAAATAAGCTTCACTACATATGACAGAAAACTGGATGCAACATCCTGAATTTCCCAAGAAACACAAAGGTGTTGGTTGCAGGCACCAAGAGAAGAAAGCAAAGTTATAAGAAACAGAATAGCAGTCACAGAGAAGTCTTTCTTACTGTGCCCTGTGAATTCTTTCTTTAAAAACTCCTATTATTTCAATGGGATTTGGGTTATTCACATCTTTTATTGCACACTGGGAAAATATTAGTAAGTCCCATACATACAAGACTTCCACATAGTAAATGCATGAGTGGATATACAGGACACTAAAACTTATGATTAAAGTGGCAAGGTATGCATTTTTATAATCATATTCCATAATACATAGATTTATAAATTATACATTTCAATGGAAATAAGATTCTGTCTACAGAAGGCCTTTGGGAATAGAACCTTAAGACAGGGAGCACGTGTATATGTTCCATTGACTTGGGTTATTACCTGCAGAGGAGAATAAGAGCTGCAGAGCTGTGAAATGCCTAAGGGCCAAGATATATGTTGTCTAACACTTAGCACAGTACCTTCCACAATAGTCAATAAGGTTTTTTTGGAAGCAAACTCATGACTTTTTTACACTTTCATCATAAAAGCAAACTCTTTGCTCATTTGGCAAGTCCTTGTGTTTTGGTAAAAGATGTTATATATATCACATATATTGTGTTGGCTGAGTATGACTTCTCAATATGAAGTGCAAGATTTCAGGATTTCCAGTGTAACTGTGAAACTGAAGTAAATTTTCAATTGTTTATGACTCCAATGGGCCTGAAAAAGAGAGAACCTTTACGTATTCCAGACATCTTTAGTGATCAAAGCATAGGTGGACCCACAATTTATGAACCTGTTCTTTAGAGAGCACAGCAAGAGATAGGACTTGGCAGTGTATGAATATTTGCTCTTGAACCTCACTTGGTCATTAGTAACCATGTCTCCCACAGTGAGATTTGAAGTTACTTTATAAGATCTACTTTGGATGAGACTGAGGCTACCCTAGATCATATGTTTTGGCTTACCCAGTCCCAAAGAATTTGAACCCAAAATGAAACCTCATTGCCTTGCATCATGTTCAAACTGAATTTTCCTTTCTAAAGCCAGAATCTATTTGTAATTGCAGTTATTTTGTCCTATCTCATCCCCTATAATCAAAGTATCATTTTAAAATGTTAAGAAACTATAGATGTCAAAAGTAATTGGAAATGAAGCAAAATGTAACAATTTGATCTTTCATGAGTTAGTCTCCATATCAAAATATAAACTAAAAAGGGATTTTATATCTGGCAAAGTCTGAATGTAATGCTAGCAAAGAACTGGAAAGAGAAGAAAAGTGGCAAAGGGCAGAAGGGGAAAAATTAAAAGTCTATGTAGAACAATGATTGTTTACTTTAAACGCAAGGGATATTCTTTTGAAGTGAATATTGTGCTAAGTGTTAAGCCAAAACCAAAATTATATGAATGGAAAGAAAGTAAAGGCTTTGAGTCCCCAATGGATTTTTTAAATTCCTGTGGAAAGTTTGATGGACTGTCTTTCTTCTTATAAATAAACTATTGTGGTTTTAAGACATGTGTTGCGTCTTGGTTTATTTAATTCTGAATAGCAGAAAGAAAGAGTCACTTGGTGGGTAATACACAATATATTGGCATTCAAAGTAAATACAACAGATCATGTTTAAATTAAAAAAGAGCCTGCCTCAGAATAAAAGCCAAAAGGCAATTAAAAAAAAAAAAGGCATTGTGGTTGTGAAGAAAATCCAGTCTCTATAAAAATAAATTAACTAAATTATGGCAAGAGAAATGTTCCTACAATGAACTCAACCTAGTAAGTTTGATTTCAATATTATTAAACATTTTCTCTGCTATTTAAGAGGACAAAGTATACACTCCAATTTTAAAAATAATTAAAAGAGAGATAGTTGTTAGATGTGTATTAATTGGAATCTCAACTAATTCATAAATTCTAAATTTTTTCTAATCATTTCACTGACCTGCAATAAAACTGGCTAAGAAATAAGCATAATATATGATTTTTTTTCTATTTAGAAAAACATATTTTGATTTCTACAGTTACCGAGTCTTTGGCTTTATCTTAATTCTAAATAAATCTTTCTACCAACGATCTTTGGAAATACAGGTATTTGAGAAATGTTTTTCAGTGATTTTAGTTTGACCTCACCTGAACACTGTTATACATAGATAGATAGATACAGATAGAGATACAGATATAATCTTCCTTATCAGATTGGAGATTTTTTTTTTTAAGATTTTATCTGTCATTAAAGATTTTATCTGTCAGAGAGAGAAAGAGCACAAGCAGAGGGAGCAGCAGGCAGAGGGAGAAACATAGGGAGCCTGATGTGGGACTTGATTCCAGGACCCTGGGATCATGACCTGACAGAACACAGATGCTTAACTGACTGAGCCTCCCAGACATCCCTGGACTGGAGATCTTTAAAACTATAAAACAATCTGTGGAAAGAAGAAAGAATTTCACATCAAAGAAAATTTTAAAACAAATATATGTATATGTATATGTATATATACATATATGTATATGTATATGTAACTGATCTCAAGAAAACTGTATTTCTAAATTTATACCAATTTTGAGAACCTAATAAAATTAATACTTTACAAAATATAGAATCCAGACAGCCTCACTGAATACTAGGTGTTGCCCATCTATACATATTTTTACCTTTATGGGGAAAATGGGGTAATCTATTCACTATTGATAATATTCTGGAGAACATAGGGAAGAACGACAGAGATAAAGAGAAGAGAAAAATTATACCCACAAACAGAAACAGAACTAAACCACCATCCAATAATTTCAAGTCTCTTTGGATAAAAAGGTACATTTACATTTAAAACTAATTCATAGCAACCATCCTCACAATCATACTCCGTTTTTTTCTGCCCTTCTCCATTTTATAAATTGCATAAATTAGAAGAAAATTGTCCCCTATTAAAAACTACTCTTTTTTTTTTAATCCTTGTAAGGTTTAAAATCATAGCCTTTCCATATTTTCTAGTGTTGGAAAGTCAACATATCCGTGTCTTCATTATGGCAAACTACATTTTCATGCCATTTTCACAGATTCACTCCAGCAGAATTTCTCAAAAGTGAGCTCCAAAGACCACCTGCATCAGAATCAACGGGACACATTTGGAAAACACAGATTTTGGGGCTTCAGCCCAACCCCACAATTAGAACCTCAGCAGATGGGAAAAGTTCCCTGGATGATTCTTATGGGTATTCCATTTTGAAAATCACTTGTAACAAGCATTCGGAGTCATAAGAATGAGAAATGGTGGGAAACGTATAACAGAACAAGAAAAAGATTACATAAAATAATTCAAAATAGTCAAGAAAGCATAAATCAGGGCTCAAAGATGCAGAACAAGAGTTCAAATAAGAAATAGACAGATGATAAAAACATGCCTAAATAGATACACATATAGGTATTCTTGACACATTAAGGCCAGTAGTTATTAAGGAAAAAACACGTTTTCCCAAACTGTGACCTGCTACAGAATATGTCCATTATCTTCATTTTTATTGAGCAATTGCCAGTATCTTGCAAGACACTGTAGAATACAGTCATAAAAAGTGTTAATTTTATTAAGGCAAACTTTCCTATGTTATATGTGATGATTTGGGCACTGAATGCTAAATTTTAGTTTTTAATACAGAGGTTTCCTGGCTACCCCATGATCAGCGATTCAAATATATTACCTAAAGTAAGAAATAGCTAAACATCTCTCAAATAGCTGAACTCCAATAGCTAAATATCTCTCAAATGAACTTATAATGAGATCAACTAAGTAATGAAGAGTCACCATATTACTATGCTAAAGATCCATAAAGATTATTAGTAATAAAGTCCTAACTTTACCTTTGGACATATTTAGCAAGCAATTTAATAACTGCATTCAGATTATCATTACATTTCAAGCTATATTTGAAAATATTTTTTAATCACACAATAAAGATTTAAAGTATTTATTTAAAGATTCAAATAAACATTTTAAACATGTGTTCAAATCCAGTTTTGGATAAACTAATGAGCTCATCAATGGCTAGGAAACCCACACACAAATTCATGCAAACTGAACCTTTACCATTTAAAGGAGGTAAAAAGTCATTAGGAATTTTAGCAGTTTTGTGTTGACAATGAAGTACCCTAATAATCTCCTTTATATTTTATGCATTAATATAGTTAAATAGCCTTTGGAATTTTTATGAAAACTATTTAAGTTTTTTGACAGTTTGTCTCTACTTGTCTCTGTACAAATATTATCAACAGTTTGGATATAATACCAAATATCAAAGAGCGTGGCTGCAGGGGCAACGGGATCCTGAAGACAAAGGCTCTCGTGTCACAATGGCTGGGTTGGAATCCTGACTCCCTACTTCACTAGCACTTCTCCAGTAACCGTTTGCTATGATCACCACTTTTATCCAATTTTCATTTTCATCATTGTAAGCTTACTTTTCTGATTGTTTGACTTTAAGATAATTTGATATGAAATTATAAAATAAATAGTATAGTAATATACTATACTGTATATAATCACAGTTTAGAATATACTACTTTTAACTGGTATATACATATGTGTGTACATATATATATGTATGTATGTATGTCTATATATATGTGTATGTCTATGTGAGATATATATATATATATGTATGTGTCACAATATAAGATTATCTTTGAATAAAAAGGTCTAACTGGTAAACTTTGAAAACCAATATAATATTACTTGCCATAATTAAGAATTCAAAGTGTGCCTAGTCATTTACACATGTTGTCTAGTATGTCTTATAATAATTCTGTAAATTATGTATTATCATTATTTTTATTCCCATTTTACAGATGAGGAATGAGAGCCCCAAAGAACCTGCCCAGGGCCACAAAGTCAGACAAGGGCAGAGCCATGATTAAAAATATTTGGATTACAATACCTACTGTTTTTTATTAATACGGGTAGGACATTTAAATAACCTGGGTTTAGGAAACTCCCTTTAGATGCAAGTAAGGGGTAAGAAGAGCTGTAAAGGGTGTTAGGGAAAACCAGTGCAAAGAATAGGGACGAAGCTGATGAATGGCTGAGATCTGCATATTCTGGCCAAACTGAACCTCCACTCCAGATCGCATTCTAAGATGATTTCGCCATGGTATCCATTTCCTTAAATGACTGCTGTCTGCAGCTTCTTAAATCCAAGCAGTAGCCATCCTGGAGAAGAATGCATGAAATGAAACAGCTGCAAGGGTTCAGATGCCCCTGTCAATCTCATTTGTCATTTTCCATCAAAGCCATCTTAGTCCAACAGGCAGTTCTGTGTATTCTTAGTTCAGGCCTACTTAGTTGGCTGAATCACTGTGACCTTTCTTTTTATGGAAACTTATTCAAATGGCTTCACTCACCCCATACGTCCCATTCACACTGTTGTTCTACAACCCCTTATTTCAGACATTTCTTTAAGAGAGATGTTTTCTGAATAGTGTTCTACAGAGAAATGTAGTTTTCCCCTTTCTTTTAAAAATGAACTATAAAAATGTTTCTCTCTAGCAGTAAGATATTTTCAGGGCTCATCCACAGAGAAGTCTGAATTTCTATGGTTGATGAGTGATACAAGTTAGAAGTATGTTTTGTTGCTTATGAATATATAGTCAGCTGTAGCACAGGAAGCTTGGATACTCCCTGTACTTGGTTAAGTGTCTTTCTACCATTTCTGATTTAGGTTTTTGGGTTTTTTTGTTTTTGTTTTTTGGGGGATTTTTTTTGTTTTGTTTTTTGTTTTTTTACTGCCTACCACAGGAAGCTAAAATTGTAGCAATTTCCAGGGTCAGATGGGGAGAGAAGTCCTGGATGAAATTCAGACAGAACCACACACTTCCCTTACCCAAACCCCCCAAGATGTGGCCCCTGGAAAAGGTCTTTCATAAAGAGGACCTATCAGTTAAACGTCTCTTTTGTGGGCAGATCTGGCTCCTGCTAAGTCTAAGGTGTATAAAGAGAGTGGAAGTTTTTACAGCAATTGCCCAAAATTGTGTTTTAATTTCCATACACACATTTGGAATCTTGTTATTTTTAGTTTTTGCCATCACTGTTCAAACAAAGCAGCAGGTTAAAACTTTTTTTCTCAAATCATATGAAAACCTCATATAACAAAAGTCCAGTGCTATTTTAGACCAAGTAAATACAGACAAGTAGAGCTTAAACCTCCTGTTGTGTTTTGGCTCTGCTTCAGTTTGAACTAAGAGAAGTCTTTCTGGAAAAAAGATGAAAATTTTAATTTTTAAAATGAATCTAAATTTAGGAGATCTTAACAAGCAATAATCCTGTGTACAGTTGTTTTAAAGTCCATAAAGAATAACCTGTAAGATATGAGACATTAGGTACCATATTCTTTTTAACTGTTTTCATTTTTAGGACAGTACTTGTGGATGTGTATTCTGACAGTATGTTCTGAGATAATAACCATGGAGACTAATTCAGTCCTTTATTCACATAATCAGCAAACATTTATTAAATGTGTACTATGTGTAGAGCCTTAGGCTGAGCTGGGAAGAAAACAATGTCATCATCCAGACTTGACCCTCAATGAATCGCAGTCTAGAAAGGAGATCAAACCATAAACAAATCATTACAATACAATGTGAAAAGAAGTATTGATGAGTGTGTGTATAAAGTGCCATGAGAACATTGAAGAATTAGCAACTTGTCATGCAGGAAGTCAAAGAAAAGCAATCAGGAAACTCTTTACCAAAGAGATGGTATTTTAGCTGAGTTGTCTGAATATAGGGGGTCAAAGTATTCCAGAAGATAACAGGCAAAGGTTCCAAGAGAATAAAATATATATTACTTTAAGAACACCAGACTAATTTATGTTAGATTTCAGGACGAATTTTAAAAGTAGAAGAAGGCCAAAGTTTCCTGACGACTTCTGAAGAATTTAAGCATTATCCTGAAAACAGTAGGAATCATTGAAAATTTTTAAATTATTAAGTAGATTAGAATAAGAGAGACCTGTTAGCAAGCTAGGGCAGATAGGAAAACAGAAGGACCTTAAGCCAGTAGGAACAGATAACTATCAAGGAGAAAGAATCATAAGGCTTAGGCACCTGATTTGTTGAGGAGGCTGAGGGACAAAGTGGGTCAGAGATCATTTCAATAACACTTAGGAGGCTTTCAGCTTTGAGTTTTGGAACACCCAGCTAAAAATGGCTGAAGTAATGAGTCTCATACAAGTAAGGCATGAAGAGGTTCAAAGAGCTACAAAAAGATTTCATTGGGGCAGAACTGCTTCTTTAGGATTTCCACCTGCTGAGCTCTGGCCCTCCTGATTGGCAAGGAGATAGCTACCACTTCTCCTGGCTCACATACTTTCTAATTAACACATAGGAAAGAGAGATAGTATCTGCCGCAACCTGAGCTTTGTTATCACTGGACTGACTTCGGTCTTCTGCCCACCCTCAATCCATATTTGTGGCAGTGAGAAAGTCTACTAATTGGCATAAGCCAAGGTTTCTGGAGCAATCACTATGTCTAGGAAGATGGAACTACCCTAATTTAGACTCATCTGGTCCCATCAATGGGGCTGGGAACCAGATCAGTTCCAACTGAATCAAGAGTAGAGAATATATGGGGGACAAACTGCAGGGCCACTACCATGCTGATCAAAATCATCATTTGTACATACTATACAAATGTTAGCAAGTGGTCAAGGCTGATTTCTATAAGCAGTTTCCAGGTTTAAAGAATGAACTGCTTTTTTCCTGCAGAATAACTACAGTAATGGTAACTGGCAGTCTCCTACCTGAGGTAAACCAAGATAGGCATTTAGATTTGTAATTACATCTTCCTTAAAAATATGATATCTTGGAATATCTGCTAAAGAATTCTATAATTTGAATATCTATATCCCCTCTTATAATTCCTAACTACTTAGGAATAAATCAATTAGCAAGCTCCATCTTAAAACAATACCCTAATATATGTTCCTAATACAGTGAACAAGCAGTTTTCTACTATTTTACATTTTTTATAGATTTACAACTAACTTGCAAAAATTTATTAGAATTATGTTTATCCAGGGTATAAACTAATGAATTTGCCATTAAAAAATACATTTAAAACTCTTACTTAAACCCGAAACGTGTAGATTTGGTATTATTTAGTACAAGCAAAAATACAGATACTAGCTACCATGTCATTTTTTAAAGATAGTTCCATGCCAGTTTATCAATAAGGTATCATTAAATGAAACTCACTGGTTAGCAAAATTCACACCTATTTGTTAATTTGGTTCTTTGTAAACTGGTATTTAGAGATTTGATAGGGAAAGATACATGGGGTCAGCCACATGGCTCAAATCCTAGTTTTGTCATTTGCTAAGTATAGGACTGAAGTACGTGAAATGGGTTACTAATAACATCTCTGGATATCAGTACTGTCATCTATAAAACTGACCAGCAATACATGGCACATGAAATGAAAGGAAAGATCAGAGACTCTAATAAGCATAATGTGCCTGGCCTGTGAGGTGGTTGTGATCTCCATTTACTCGTTGACAACTACACAGCAAATTCACATATAATTGAAGCCCAGAACACAAAGTAAAACTTTAGTAAACACCTTTATGTTTTATAACATAAAAATAATAAGGCTTTAAAGTGCATCTTACATGGCTAATTTAGGGAATGGAACAATTTTAAAGCTAGATAAACTATTACTCCATTTAACATGCCTAACTCTGGGAAAAGAACCTATTCATTGATTCATTTATTCAAAAACATTTATAGAATACCTAATTTTTGTTAGGTACTGTGCTAGGCTCCGGGATATATAGTAGGGAAGAACAACAAAAAATCTTCTGCCCTCATGGAGCTTACAATCTTTGTATGACTAATGAGCAACTAATCAAATAATTATGTATATTCAGTGTTAAGTATAATGGAGAAGAAGAGAGGGTTAAGCCCTAGAGAATGCCCGAGAAAGGGGTGGAGCTGGCAGGCAGTATTTTAGATCCAATGGTCACAGAAAGCTCCCTGTTGACTCTATATTAATGTCTAGTACCATAGTTCCGTGGGTCAGACTTTCTCTTGTTTTCACAGGTAATAAACAGAAACAACAGCTAAGCCCCCTTCAAAATTATTATGAAAAGTCTTAAGAAGTTTCTAGCTTGATTTTCAGACTCAGATTAATCTTACTGTTCCCTATGATAAAGAACTATGATTTGGCTTAAGATTAAATTGTACTAGAAATTGGAAACATGGGTCAACTTTTCAAAATACTAAAGGTTTTCAACCAAGTCAAATACCAAAATTCTCACTCAAGTAAATTTTAATATTCCTCTGCTATTTGATGCAAACCATACATTTTAGGTTATTAAAGGATGGAATATAGTTTTGAAAGGTTATTTATTTTACTTCAGGATTTAAGAGTACCTGGTTTGTTTTTACTGGATCATTTCAAGTGCATTCTCAATTAGGCAATACAGTTTTTTAAAACAAGCTAGATGCAACCATGAAAATAAGAAGACTACTCCATTTGTTGCATATTGCATTACACTAAAGGTGTACGGATTATAAAAATCACCAAAAATGTTATCAATGTTTAATAAATGTATTGAAGGATAATCAACCTCATCAATAATAATAGCACTGAAATACAGGTGCACATTGATGTTTGTCATTTACCACAATAAAACCTAAAAAAATTATCTCTATTTTAAGTTCCCTTCAAAATATTTTTTGAAGACTTTCATATTAAAATACTGGTTTCCATCAAATTAAGGGCAATACATACATACGCACACATACATACATGTATGTATGTGTGTATAATTGTCATGTTTCTAAAAGCTCTCATTGTCTCTAAAAGCTTGTTTGTCCTCACTGCACCAAAAATTATATAGATTTATATGAAGACATCAGAGATGAGTTACACACCCCAGAAGTGTTCATTTTCTAGTCTTCCTGATCATCACCAGTCTAGCATCTACCTTGCTAAATTTAACTGCAGAGCATTTTGACTTATGCAAAACTAAAGAGATTTCAATCTCTGGTGCATTTTCAGGATGCCCCCAAATGATACCATTATCTAAACACCAATTTATAAGATAAAACAGCAGCTGGGACAGCTGAGAGAGTATTTGATCCAAGGGCTTCTGTAGCATTTGGTCTTCTTGATCACACCTTTCTTCTTGACCACCCCTTTCCTTGGTTTCCCTGATACCAATCTTGAGTGCTTTTATGATTTTTCTTCCCAATTCCCTGAATGCTTCCCTTCTATGTCTTTAACTACCTCCCTTTCCTCATAGCAGACCTTAAGTGTTGCTGTTCTGCAAGGTCCTGTAAACACACTGCTCTTTAGTAACCAACAATTACATTTTAAGATCTGTTTTAGGTAAGATAGCATAGATACAACAGAAAGAATGGGAAGTAAGTTTCAGTGTAGACTATGCTGTAGATGAGCTGGTAAAATGGTTCAGCCAAATAGATAATCAAATTCATCCACGATTCTTACTGTACCAGAATCTAACTCCATCTAGCCACCTGAGTGATACAGAGACCATATCAGAAGACCGTACTTGACTACACTGTTAGGACATATTAGGAACATATACAATAAAATCTAATCATGCGTATCCCTTTTATTCCACAGATTCAGTGAGGTATGACTCCTATAATATAGAGAGCATTTTTTTCCTCACTTATAAAAACCTCTAGTGTAAGCGATAAGCAACATTCTAGGGGAAAGAACTTGGAGTTTTGGATATAGACACACATGGGCTTCATATATACCCCCTTTTTTCACTAAACAAGTTGGTAAGTGTGTGTTTTTTTAACTTCCTTGAGGATTAACAGGTGTGTAAGAGCCTGTTTCAGTATCTGAAAAAGAGTTGGGGTTTTTTTTTGTTTGTTTTGTTTTGTTTTGTTTAGATTTCACCCTAAGAGTTTATAGAATCTATATATAATGGCACACAAACATGTGTGGCACAGAATTTCAGTTGCACACTAATCATAAAGCATGATATTTATGTTTAATTAAAAAATGCATGCCTCAATTGATCACTTTCTAAATCTACTTATGTAGAACCCATACCACTGCGTGGCAAATAAAACAAAATATTTAAGTCCTTTAAATTTGAAAAATCAGCCCTGTGATTTTTTTTGCCCTTATTTTTATTATTTTTTAAGAGATTTTATGTATTCATTTGACACAAAGAGAGACAGAGAGAGCACAAGCAAGTGGAGAAGCAGGGCGGGGAGGAAGAAGCAGACTCCCTGCCAAACAGAGACACCGACATGGGGCTCGATCCCAAAACTCTGGGATCATGACCTGAGCGGAAGGCAGACGCTTAACCATCTGAACCACCCATGTGCCTCTATTTTTTATTTTAAGTTTTCATTTTAATTCCAGTTAGTAAACATACAGTGTTATAACAGTTTCAAGTGTACAATTTGTTAATTCAACACTTCCATACATCAACCCATGCTCATACTAACAAATGTACTCCTTAATCCCCATCACCTATTTAAACCATCCCCCTACCCTTGTGACTTTTAATTACAAACTAAGTTATGGTTTGAACTTTGATGTTATTTCTCTTTGGTAACATTTTCATTTTATAATTCTCAGAAACAAACCATGGATGACTGTTAAATAATTATTTTTAGTTGATAACATCTGAGGGAAGATAATGTATTCTCACTGTTACACACAAATATGCTGTTCTCTCATTAATATTCAGTGATTCCTACAGTTAGTGTATACTAGAAAGAAACCAGAAAGCAGAGCATATTATAACCCATAATAACTTCAAACATATAATAACGTCAGGTAATTATACATACTCTATCTTACCCTCTATTGATTTTCAGGCAAAATAACACAAGAGTAGAGTATTACTGAAAATATAAAGCTTATTGAAGTAAAGCTTCCCTAATGAATTAAAAATGTATAAAATATTATTTTCCTTTTTGTACCTTTTAGTTGAATGAAGCCAAATAAGGAAAAAAATTCAGAATTTGGCCCAAGGAAATGTCCCAACCAACAAAAGAACCAAACAGAATCTCTATTTACATATTCAGCAAGTATTTATTGAGAGTTATATATTATATACAATTCTAGGCACTTGAAAGAAGTGAGGGTGGGCATACACACTTTTGAGGAACTACAGACAATAAAGAGTAACAGTAAATAAATCATATGGAAAAAAGAAAAGTAGAACAGAGTAAGTGGGATCTAAAAACCAAGGGTGGATAGCAATTTTTAAAAAACCACAAATTCCAGAAAACACCTGGTACCACTTCTCCCCATTCTTATTATTTGTTTGTTTTTAAGAAAATTGTGCTGAGCCAAGCAAAACAGCGCTGTACTATATACCTTAAGTAATATTATAAAAAGTCTAAATACCTAACCAGTTTTACTGACGCAAAAATTTGTATTGGGAAAAATAACACTTATACCCATATAAACAATTTGGGAATGTAGCTTGTTTTGTTTTTGTTTTTGTTTTTGTTTTTTTAAAGAAAAGTCTTTCCTCCTCCTCAATCCAGACAAAAAACCACACCAGAAATTAGAGCAAAACATCCTGATTAGATTAGCACCAACTTCACTGGTGGCCAGCAAATGACTCCCTAACAGGGTGGGGCAAGAAAAGAAAGTTACTCCTTTTTAGGGGCTGACTGCTTGCAAC
This sequence comes from Mustela putorius furo, assembly GCF_011764305.1. Lineage (NCBI taxonomy): Eukaryota > Metazoa > Chordata > Mammalia > Carnivora > Mustelidae > Mustela > Mustela putorius. The sequence continues at coordinate 14,308,618 of NW_025422471.1, forward strand.
AAACAGGCTCTATCCTGGCAGTAGCCTGAAGCAACCCACCCTTTATAGGAACCATGACTGATGCAAGTTTATTGTTTCCCTTGTTGGAATCCCAAAGGACACAATGTTTATTGTTCATTTCCTCCACACAGAGTCTGTCTATCCAGCCTAAGTAATACAGGGTCCAAACCTGGGTTTGGCAACCTCTAGCCTCCAGGCTAAATCCCATAAAGATACTATTGGTGAAAACCAGGCCTGTCTTAAAGTTTAAGAATTCTGTTGGCCAAATCTCGTAACAAACACGGTTTAACCAGATGTTGGGAGTTAGTCCCAGAACTAACCAGAAATCCAATCCTTCTCTAGACTAGAGAAAAAAAATACAACCACAACTCTCCTACTCCTTCTGATGTCCCTGAAGGTCCTGCCCTCGACATGTTGGCACTCTATCAAGAATTCTGTACTGGAGATCCTTACAAGTTGGTAGTATGATGGCCAAGGACAATGACTTTGTCTTACTTAGATCAGGTGCTCTAGAAGCATATGGTGACTTAACTTTGATCCCAAGTGGATACCATATAATCCGTGTCCCACTAGAATATGCCATCTCCATGTTTCATAAAATATTTTGAGGAAAATCAATGGCCATCCACATCACAGCTTCTCCTGCTGTCTTTAAATGCTGAAAAAAGGGTTAAAAATTTCAACTGCACACCATCCACACAGGTTATATACAACCTCTAATTACTCTATGAACCATAAGTGTCAATGGTAAGAGAATACAGATAAGATCACCCAAGCCTCACTACCTCTAGTAGGTTCACTCTCCTGAACCCTTCTCTGAACCTATCCACATGATGCTAGCATCTTCTAACTTTTGCCCAACTCAGGAGTTGGCCTATTCGGACAATGGGGAATGAGAAATTCAGATCACAAGCAAGCTCTACGTTTGTGTCAAGGCTGTAGAACCACTCTGCTGGCCAAGTTGAGGAATGAGTTCCCTAGCATCATCCCATGTGTCTGGCTCCAGGACCCAAAATACCATCAAAAACAAGCATGCAGTTGGCAACTGTATCTTTCAGACTTGCTCATAAACACACACCTATATATATACCCACATATCACATTTCCTTGCCCAATGAGGTAAGGATGCCTTTTCTGCCTTGAGTTTCTAGTAATAACTTAAACGATGGTGGGCTAAAATGTCATCCAGCTTATGGCCATATCCACAAGTGCTTTCTTAAGAGGTTTCCTGACACCATGGCTTCCAATTTCAGTATTTTTAAAACCACTTGCACATTAAAACCTCTATACCTCTGGTATTAAAAAGCAAGTGTGCAGATAAAACAGAAACACACTCTGCTCATGAACAAGGAGATTGTTAAGCTTCTTTCAGTGTCAAAATGTCATCTGTGCTGGTATATACTTTTTTAATTCTCTGAAAAAAATATTTCTCTTCATTTGTTAAAAATTTAAAGTGAATTGAAAACTCTTTGGGAATGCAACCCCTGTGTGATTGACAGAGACAAGCACACATACCTTGAAAGCTCCTCTGTAATGTTTATACTTAATAAAAACAAATACTGTGGCATCTGAGAGTAGCCTAGTCAGCCATGCAGCTTTCTACCTGGCATCTTGTAAATTAATCTGGGTGTTTATGCTGTAGATCATTCATGATGAACATATTGCTATAGCAACATGCATTTCTTCCATTTTTTTCCTGCTAATTACACTAACATCACCATCAGCTTCTAAATCTTTGAATTACTAATGAATGTATGTGAAAAGCAATGTCTTGATAACACTCTTTCAATATGGTCTCATCTACAAAGTAAGAAAGATGCATGTAATTTCATTATTTTTAATTTATTGTTAAAACTTGTCAATAGAAGGCTAGTCTATACTCAAATTGCAAATGTTGAAGGAATTGGAAGGTGTCTTTATAAAACAATATGTAACTCAAGGAGAGAGAACCTGGTGATTCTGGGTAGAATTCTTTACTCTGATGCCCATTATCATGCCATCTCCATCAGTTATATCTATACTAAGCTAGCATTTGACCACAAGGAAGAATTATTTAAACCTATGAACTGCCTAGGCTCTTAAGTTTCTGTAGCTCAAACATCAATACTATAAGCATTCAAATCTATTTAAATGAAGTCTCTATTATTAAGTCTTTCAGTAAAGCATCTAATGAAAGACTACAGATTTTAGTTGACATGTAGTAGACTAGTAAGAAACCTCTGGAAAATGTACATTCACCAACACTGTAAGAATACAGACCCATCCAAGGTAATTCCTCAAACTAACACAACTTGAAAAGTTCTGTTTGATATTCTCTCAGATACACATTAAGTATGCTGGAAAAAACTTCTACTCTTTCAGGCCATCAAAGTTCTATATAGGTCACAAAAACAGATATCCTTAGTCATTTACTGATGCAAATTATTAGTGCTTACTCCAAATATGTCTAGACACAACCAAGTTGTTTAAGCCCAAAAGCTTAGCTTTTTAGTGAAGCTGAAAATTTCTGAGATGACCCAAGAAGGGTGAAAATGGAAGTTTTCACCTACTCAGCACACATACAAATGTCAGGGAAAGGCAAACGAGGAACAGAGTGCTGAGGAAGATAGCTGGATTCCCCTTACTAAATGAACTACTTCAGTAAAACTTGAGGATCATTTGGTGCATGTTTCAGCCAGACTCTCTCCATATAATTTCTTCTTCTAGATTTTTCTATCCATTTGAAATTAACTAGAAGTGAAATGATGACTACCCAAAGGAAAGGAAGGTATTGATCCACTGGGGCTTTAATATGGTACCCAATATCTTAATTTCAAACAAGATGGAGTCCATTCAGGGTGGTATGGCCATAAACCCCAATATCCTAATTTCAAATTTGCCTTTCCTAAATTTGAGAATTTTGATGTATTATTGCATATATTTTCTTGTGAGAACTATGAATATGTGAAACTAATTTCATGTATTTTAATGTTCATATGCAGGAATGAGAAGAAAACACTTGTCCTGCAGCAGTAGAACAATAAATTAACCATAAAGGGATGAATCATAAACATCATCCGAGTAAATCATCAAAACATTCACTTGTTGAGAAAAATATTATCATTTCTCTTACCATGTATTCTAGCATCACTGAATTAAACCCTAAAAATTCTGAAATGATGGGCTTATTCTTCTTCAACAAGACTTTTTTCTACCTGCACTCAATTGGGGCCTGTGATTTCTCCTTCACACAAAGAGTAGAGAGGAGAACCCAGAAAAGATTCCCATCATGGGTTCCAAATATTCAAAAACTGATACTTTGGGGACACAGAGTTCAGTAGAAACTACTGAAGTTAGGGAGGGGATGGCGAGGCTCAGCTATTTTTCTCTGCAGAAGAATGGAGCATTCAGAATCAGTCTGTTGCTGATAGGATTACTGAGCATCCATCGTGGACCACACACAGCCCTCAAGATCTCTTCTGCCAACACATGAAGAAGCTGGTGTACGAATGGATTTGATGGAAGGTTTTTAAGGGCAAATAATTCAAAATAGCAGGCTATTATTTCTATTACTTAACAACTCTAAAATCATGATGTATATGTAAATAATTTATCAAGGGAATGGTTAGAAGAATGAGTATTGCTCAGCTCTTCTATTGGTCTTGGCAGAAAAAAATACGTGGCTCTACTACTGGGATAGGACTCGTAAGACAAATCTGACTTTTTTTTTTTTTTAATTTGTTTATTTGACAGAGAGACACACAGCAAGAGAGGGAACACGAACAGGGAGAGTGGGAGAAGGAGAAGCAGGCTTCCCACAGAGCAGAGAGCCCAACACGGGGCTCAATCCCAGGACCCTGGGATCATGACCCGAGCCGAAGGCAGACGCCTAACGACTGAACCATCCAGGTGCCCCCAAATCTGACTTTTTAAAATGTGGTGGGGGGAAAAAATGTAGCTGTTTGTATAAATACAGGGAAACATATAGGAGAATATTTAACAATAGTAGTTACGAGGCAGTGAGGTTAAGAAAGGAACAAATTTTTAAATTTTCTTCAAAAGTCCTTTTTTTTTTTAAAGATTTTATTTACTTATTTATTTGACAAAGAGAAATCACAAGTAGATGGAGAGGCAGGCAGAGAGAGAGAGAGAGGGAAGCAGACTCCCTGCTGAGCAGAGGGCCTGATGCGGTACTCGATCCCAGGACCCTGGGATCATGACCTGAGCCGAAGGCAGCAGCTTAACCCACTAAGCCACCCAGGTGCCCTCATAAGTCCTTTTTATTTAACCTCTTAAAACAAACATAAATTCCTCTTTTAATTAAAAAAAAATAATGTACTCTCTCTCTCTCTTTCTTTTTTTTAAAGTTTTTCTTTTGTTTTTTGGTTTTTTTTTTTGGTTTGTTTTTTTTATTTAACAGAGAGCAAGAGAGAGCACAAGCAAGGGGAGCAGCAGGCAGAGGGAGAGGGAGAAGCAGGCTCCCTACTGAGCAGGCAGCCCGACATGGGACTCCATCCCAGGACCCTGGGATCATGACCTGAGCCAAAGGCAGACACTTAACCATCTGAGCCACCCAGGAGCCCTCTCTCTGTCTCTCTCCCTCTCAAATAAATAAATAAAAACCTTTAAAAATAATAATAATGCAAATACCCTTTTTATTCCCAAATATACTTTTAAAAAGAATTCTTCTACCTGAATAGAATGAACAATTTCCTCTTTTACTTCTCAGATCAGGAAATTTCCATTTAGGAGAAGAATCCACGCCTGAAACTGTTTATGAAAGGAAAATCAGTATAAAGCTTTACAGAGGAAGAATTTTTTTTTTTTAAGGAAATTTGTAAAAAGAAAATTGCTTCCTAGCTGAGACCATGAATGGCAAGTTGCAGCTGAGAGTGAATTTTTAATACTTGGTTAAAAGTCCTTGATAATAGAGGTTTATTATACAAGCATTAACAAATCCTTAATTATACCAGTGTTTGCAATAAGTCCAACTGCATTATCCCAGTGGTTTAGCACCTTATGTATATATTATATTTATCTGATTCAATTAGACTTCCAACATAATCAATACAGAAAAGACTAAAACAATTAGCTCCTTTTCACTCTCAAAGTTGATCAGAGAGTAGCCTAGAAATAAATATTCTCCATAATTTGGATTGTATGAGCTGCCAGTACCCAGGAGGTTTCCAACATGGTCCTTACAATAGTCATTGTGTAATTTAAGTTCATTCATACTCATTGTGGGCTTCAGGGGTAGAATCTAATCCAAAGTGCTCTTTTAAGAATACAAAATGAGAAAATACATTTCCAACTTTTTGAGGCAACAAGAACTATTATATTAGAAAATGATTAAAAATATCTCTGTGCTCTCTCCAGAAAAGGAGAAACTAGACTTGCCAGTTACCTTATTTCTTTACTGAATCCAACTATGACTTGACTGAACTGAGTTTTTTTATTGTTTTTGGCCAAAAAGCCACATGCCTCAAATCTGCCTTTATGATAAGAGCAAATATAATAATTCAAATACTTAAATATGAATAAAACCTCATTAAATTTCTATACCAAAAACCATAGTCCCTTTTTCATATAAATGCAAAAACCCAAGGATGCCTTATTTAGAGACCACCTGAAATATACGCTACAAAATGTGATTTGAATTCACATCAGAGAAAGCTCAGAACAACTTTTGTCAACATCTTCTTTGCATTAACTGTGTATCAGTTAAGGAAGCAGAGCTGTTCCATGCCAGCATAGTAAACTGTGATTTGGGTCCCTACTGCAGAGTGCAAGGCGCACCCCCGGAGGAATCAGAAAAGCCAACTACGCCAACAGACAGATGTGTGGCCTCAAGCAAAGTGCTTCACCCAAAAGAGAGGCTGTTTTCTCATCGATCAAGTGCAGATAGCAATGCTTCCCTTACTGATCTCAAAAAATTACAAAAAAGCAAAAATAGGATAAAATTAGTAGCATCCTCACCTTTCCTCTTCATCTTTCCTATTCAGAATGATTTAGTAGAATTTACTATGTGTCATTATATTTTATCCTTACTTATTTATCTCTACCAATATATAATACATTCTTCTAATACGGGTAGTGTGCCGTTTTTATTATTTCCAATTACTGTAGGGCCATGATACATATTGGTAGAATAAAAAATTGCTTATAAAAATTAAAGCACTACAGAAGTGCAGGATGTTTGATATGTTTTTGCATTCAGACAGGAGTCAGTCTAAAGATGAAAATCCTTCTATGAGGTAACCATTTTACTCTGATGGTCACTGTGCCCTGAACCAATGGGATCCGTGTTTCTCTCTGAATTCAACCAGACCAAGGCCATGATCTACTAAGCCCTGGCTTTTTCATGAACAAGTTCGTTGCAAAACAACAGGCCTTTATAATTTGAATTTCCCATCTCACATGGAATAAAGTACACTTCATGGCAGAAGTTAAAAGAAATACCAATAATACAAATAAAATTGAATATTAAGCTGCAGACTTTCTAAATAAGGTCCCTAAATACATCCATAAAATTACTGCATTTGAAGAATAGTTTGCACAAACATGGGCTCTTTATTTTCAAATAAACAAACGGGAAAAACCCACATTTCCAAGAAGAACTGTGACCAACATTAGAAAACCAGCGCTCTTCGTGTCTAGAAAGAAATCTACTTCAAAGACAACATGGCTCCTTATATTCTAACATCACTTAATATTAATAATGATTTCACTGCTTCTTCTTTTGGAATGATAAACTTTTTTTTTTTTTAGCTGAGTAGAAATTCCAAATGCTATTGACCAAGACCTATCAGTCTCAAATCATTTTAACAGTATATAAGAGAATATCATGGAAACAGAAGACCAACATGACCAAATAAAAAGTCAATGGATATGGATAAAATTATTCTATTTTAGTAATAAAGAAAATTCCCTTAGAAAAACTGAAATTCTTTAGATAAAAAAGAGGATTTAGTGAAATCATAATTTTCATGCCATCAATGCCTGGTACCTAGTAAGTAGCCAACAAACATCAAACAAATTATTAAAAATCAATATCGTAATGGAGAAACATGTTAAAAGAAAATACAAGGCTTTGTCCCAATTCCACTCTTAATCTTTAATAAAAAGTCCTAATTTAGCATTTCAAATTGTTCATTTTCCTTTTTTTTCTTTTTTGTGTGATCTATTATTTGTCATATTTCATCAGGACTTCTTCATTGCATCATTTTGCAAGTGTGAAATTGAAGAAAGAGAATTCAAGTGACTTGAATAGGATCAAATAGTAAACTGATGACAGAGTTGCCAATGTACTAGAATTCAGTGTCAGAATCTTCATTACCACCTAACACCACTGTGTTGTTCTATTCACTCCTCCTTATTAATTTTCATCCCACTTGAAAAATACATAAACACAGTAGGAAGATTTTTAAAGCTGATATACTAATTTTGATGGGAGAAAACATATATTTCAATTATAGTCTATGGAATCCTATTGCTTCTCCATTAAAAGAAAACTTTTAGATTTAATGTTGAAAATATGGGAAATTGGAATGTAGAGAATAAAATATCATCTTATAAAAGCTGTTTGTCTTGAAGTTCCCCAAATCCACCCAAGATTAATTCAGTCACTGGCATTTCTGGCTACTTTAGACAAAAGTCAAGAGAATAGAGAAAAGCAACTGCTAAGTGTATCAGATGAGAAAGAAAGAAAAGACATAGCTTAACTAATTCACAAAAATATCCAAAATCTAAGTATTAGTATCCTAAATTTTTGCCACCAAGGATTTCGACCTTTAAATATTCTCCACCAAGGAATCTATGTTTTGAAAAATCTGCTTTATGGCACAACTTACACTTAAGTTTTTAATATATGTGAGTTAAGTCTTATAGAATTGAGTTGATATAATTCTATGCAAAAGCAAAGATCCTAATCATACTCTATAACCTTACTGAGGGTAAATATATGCTTCCCCGTAGATGCACTGAAGCAATGAAATAGCTTACACTGAACCTCTAAGGATTCATACTGTGAACTATTATGGTTGAGAATTCAGTTTCTCCTCCATACCTCAATGTTTGTAACTCCCTCCTATTTTAATTCCTCATGACATAAAGAGTCATTGATGAATTTATCCATTACCCTCTTTTTGGTACTCAGCTACTAGGAAGTCCTGCTCATCTACCTCCACAAAATAATCTCTGATTTTTCCATTTCTTTTTCCTTTCCCACCTTTCCTGTTCAAGGCACCATCATCTTTTTCATGGGCCATTGTAATAGCTGCCAACTAGGGCTCCCTGCCTCCATGTTCCTCTTCGTAAAATTTATTCTTCATACAGAACTTTAAGTTTCCTTTCTTTAATTTTATTAACATATAATGTATTATTTGTTTCAGGGGTACAGGTCTATGATTCATCAGTCTTATGCAATTCACAGCACTCCCCATAGCATATACCCTCCCCAATGTCCATAACCCAGCCACCCTATCCTTACCCCCTCACCACTACCCCCCAGTAACCCTCTGTTTGTTTCCTGAGATTGAGTCTCTTATGGTTTGTCTCCCTCCTTGGTCCCATCGTGTTTCATTTTTTTCCTTCCCTTCCCCACCACGACCCCCCGCCCTGCCTCTCAAATTCCTCATATCAGACAGATCATATGATAATTGTTTAAGTTTCCTTTTTAATGTGTCAATCATATCATGTTACTCACCTACTTAAAGTTCTTCAGTGATTTCTCATTGCATTTAAAATAAAACCCAGAATCCTTATTATAACCTGTAAGATATTATAATGTTCTGCCCTGTTCCTTCTTTTCCAACATTACTCTAAAACTGCTCCTTCCCTAAACACAGGTCATCAGCTTCACTAGACTTCTTTACTCTCCTCAAACAGGTCAAATGCATTCCTCGCATATAAAGTCACCTTCACCTGAATTCCCTTGTCTCTGATCTTTCCATAGCTGGGTCCTCCTCACCATTCAGATCTCACAACAAACGGCACCTATTCACAAAGGCCTTCCCTGATGCCTCAGTTTGTCCTAATTCTTTGACACATCTTCTACCAGATTGCATTATTCAATTTTTTATTAGCACTTTTATCACTACCTGAAATCATCATATTCATTTATATGCTTACTTGTCAATATCTCCCCATTAGGGTACAAGTGCTGTGACAGTGGGGACTGGCACACAGTAGCCATTCAATAAATAGCTGTTGGACAGAATGGATTGGTATAAACCAATTTTTTTAACTGAACCTATGTGGAATATGTCTGATCTTCTCTACTAAATGTGTTATTCATTATGAATGTTCACTTCTGATCTCTTTTTCCTGCACATGGTAGATAATTAATCAATTGTTTGAGTGAATGAATTTAAAAAATCCATAAATCATTTTAGTTCCATCAGACACTTCTGTGCTAGACACCGTGTTACACTCCGGGCTATTATGAGGAGCAGAATTTCTTAAGTAGAGGACCAAAAAGGAAAATAAGAATCGATCCTTGCCTTCTGCCTACAGAAATGCATGGAAACAAACTATAACCTAAAATCGGGTGAAATAAATACAACTGAAGCACAAGAATTAAGGTTAGGGAATGCAGCTGATTGTGAATATGAGCTAGAGCCCAAGGCATGTGTAGGGATACAGTGAAAAGAAAACTGAAGGTGGAGAAGATTGAGTGGCATCTTAATTTTGCAGAAATAAAAAATTCTTAAAGTAGAGGAATGAATGATAAATTAGCTCTCCACTTACATGTAATTTCCTCCAAGAGGTTTTCTTCTTCCTTCAAGGTACTGACCAGGGGACCCCATAGCACCCTTTAATTCCCAATCAGAGAATCTATCCCACTGAATTGATATTGCCAGGTTACCAGTTTGATCTCTTCTTTGCCACACAGGCAATTCTGTGAATATCTTGCTCACCGTTTTCTCACCAGGTTCTGGCAAATTACTTAAAGCATGGGGAAGCCTCAGTAAATGGTTTTAGAAATAAAGAAGCAATTAGGGAAGGAGAGAAGAAAGAAGGAAAGGAGAAAGGGAGAGAGGGTGCGACAGGAATGCAAGACAATCTCCTTTCTACTCTGCACCACCCGTCCCCACCCAGCAGTGGGGTGAGCATCTACACTGTGGCCCACCATTTAAAAATCTGGATGTGGTTCACCAAGTGAATGTAGTTGGCAGAATAAACTATTAGCAGCACATCAAATACATCATATTCATAGTAACAAAAAATAAAGCCAGTTCCAACAGTTGTATTTATAGGTTATATCTTTTGCAGGCTTTAATTGAAGAAACATTTTAAACATTTATCCAGATTTTAAAACCATGTATTAGTCATTTATTTAATATATCCTCATACATGTGTTCAATATTTAGGCAATTTACTATTTTTATCTTAATTAAGACTTGTCTTTTTTAACTTGCAGCAAGCTAAATCACATGTATTGTCCTAGTCAGAAGTCTAAACTCTAAAATCCATTTGTTTGGCTGGGTGGGTCCTTACCATAAAAGCGATTCTGTAGTGAGGGCATTTGAAAATATAAATTGATATGGATAATTTGAAATTATCCATATATTTAATACTTGAAACATAAGCAGGAAGTGGTATGAGAGGGTTTCAGTTCTATGTACTGTGCATGTATTTCAGTCTTCTATTTTGCATTGAGACAAGGTCACTCTGAAAAACTGAATTGAATCTATACATGAAATAACCTTCCTTGTCCTTCTTCAACAAGGAAACTGTCCTGACCTTTATTTTTGCCATTTGCTTTGGAACAACATATACTGCACAGATGAAATTACTCCTTAGACAACACAAGAATGGGCAACTGCCGCTTCAAACCCAGACCAGACCAACAAAAGGCTTCCTATTCAACAATTCATTGCCTTCATTAATAACAGTTTCTTCAGTTATAAAATTGACCTTTTAGGTGACAACAATAAACAAATGACTTAAATACATAAAAACAATCTTATTTTTGACATTAACATATTTACTTTTAATTTGTAGTAATGTGAACCACATTTAACATATGTCCACCAATTTAATGTGACACAAAAGTTACCATTAGCCACTTAAGAATTTCTGAAACAAAAGTAGGATATTCCCTGCCCTCACAATCAAAATATCATTTCCAAAAGGGTCTCAGAATATATCCAGATATGCCGAAGTATGTCTAGGCTAATTCAATTTTTAGATCCTGAAAATACGGCCAGAGTCTTCCAGGACCTATACTATACTTTCTGCTTCTTGAAAAAATAAGTTAATCTTCAGAATAGTTGTTTATGAACTTAGTTTCTTTGCCTTAGTTCATTGGGAAGGAAGGCAGCAGTATGGGAAACAGCACAGAATTTTGAATTAGAACTTCTGTCTTTGAGTCCTGGGTCCATCCTTTACCACCTGTAGTCTTAAGAAACTAATTTCTTTTCTCTGAGGGTTTTGGAACCCAGTTTCTTTGTCAGCGACTGCCTTCAGCTCAGGTCATGATCCTAGAGTCCTGGGATCAAGTCCCACATTGGGCTCTCTGCTTGCCAGGGAGTCTGCTTCTCCTGCTCTGCTCTTTCTCTCTCTCTCGCTCTCATTTTCTCTCTCAAATAAATAAAATCTTAAAACAAAAATGTATATACTGTTAGAACTTAACTGACTGCAGTGAAAATATTATCTAAGGAGCAATATGTAGAGTACTATTAAAAATGTTCATTATTAAATTTCCATAATCTTTATACTTCAAACGTTTTAAACCTTCCAGACTCAAGGTAAAAGGTTCTGACCAGCTTTCTAATTTGGTGTTAGGTTATCTGCATGGAGTTGGATGCTCCTCGATCTAAACTAAGTCATATTGCACAGACTCCTCATATTGAGTATTTTCCTTGACATTGACAAATTCCTGGTTGCCAAAGTATATAGAAGATGAATGTACCTGGGCAAAATAAGAACAGAAAGAAAGCACCTTACTTTGAGGAGTGCCTGATAGGCCCTCAATATAATGGTTGAATGAACCTTCTCTATGGATAAGATGAAGGTCTTCTTGGTCAAGGCTTTCATGGGAAGACAATCTATCAGTCAACTTCCCCCATTTTAGTTTTTAATCCAATTTCCTTGACAGTGTCCTAATAAATAAGGAAGTTTGTGCATTAATGTCCCTGCAGTCTTATACCAAGCCAGACTTCATGATACATTCAGCTATGATGGGCCAAATTTGCCTCTAAAAAGTCTACTTTTCTATATATTGGCTTCAATAATTTTGCTAACGAGTTCAAACATGAGTAATCTTTTATATATCTTTATTCTCCTTTATAACAACATGGAAAAAAATCATGTTTGTGAGATAAATCTTTGAGCATATTTTTTCCAAGCAGATTTCGGAATTCTCCTAAAATAAAACACGAAGAGCCATGGAATATGATTGGGATAGCTAGCAGACCAGAATTGGCACTAGTGAATGCCAGCTAATACAATTTTTATGGAGCAAATATATTCTTTTGCTGTTTTTGAAAATGAATTGCAGAAACTGAAATATAATTCCTTTTTAGGCAATTTTTGTAACTCTAAGGGATTTAAAAAAAAAAAAAAAAAGAAAGAAAAAGAAAAACAATTAAAAAAAAAAAAAAAAGTGGACCAAAAGAGCTGTTTGGCATCCGGGTCACTCATACCTTGCTATCAGTTTCAGGGTCTGCTGCTCTGCTTTTACTGACCATGTGCTGCTTATTTGGTCTGGTGTCTGAGTGCTGCCCTTTTCCTGTTTTAAAATGAAGTCAGCTGCCCTGCCATCGTGGTGTCTCTCCTACCACCAGTCTCTGCCTTACACGGCTCTGCCTTATTATGGGTCTAGCAATTGCGTGGATTTCTTTCTCAGAAATTGTTAAAAAGGAATAGAGGTTTAGCAGACTGTGGCAATGGGAAAACAGCCTGAAAATTACAGGGGCAGAAGTTGAACAACACTGTATGTTGTTTTTATGAAAATACAAATTGCTGAGAACAATTTGTTAAATGCAGATATATCTTAAATAGAGAAGTCCTAACATTGTAATCTTAAATTTTGGCAGTTATGCATAGGTCAATATTACTTTAACATTTAATTATATTAATGGTAAGTGATTTCCATATTCATTAGATTCCATATGTAGTCTGAAAGACCTGTACATATGGAAAAATGGAAATAACTCATCCTAGCTGCTGGCAAGAAATAGACACTGTTTTGTTATGTTGCTGTTGTTGCCGTCGTCCATGTTGGTGGTGATAGTGAGGTAATTTTTGTTTTTGTTTGTTCATTACTGGAAAACTGAATTCTAAACATACTCTCTTCTTTATAGATTGAAATGACTTCCTAGTTATCTTTCCAGATGCATACTTCCATAAACATACAATTGATACTTCAAAATTAACTAAATATAGGAAAGTTGTTATAAAAGCAAAATCTACTCAGAAGAGGTATTAGGATTCTTTATAAATTTCTTTGGTAAATAAGCTACAGAAACAGTGCGATCATCAATTATTTGACATATACTTTATATTTCATGTGGTTCCCATATCAACAGCAACAATTCTATAAAGAAAATATAGTTTCAGACATCATTCGTCCTCAAAAAATATTTGTTCTAGTGAATGGATACAAGGTTGTATGAATGAATGACTCCCAGCAAAGAAACTAAAGCTCAAAGAAATTAAGTGAATCACCAGAAATGGCACACTAATAAAATTTAAGATCCTGGCCTTGAACATACATATTTTGATGCTAGTTTCATTGTGCTTTTGAGTGTCCTATTATTCTCTTTCCAACAATTGACACTGACTTTCATCTACTCTTCTGCTACAGATCTAAGCCATTCCAGGCAAGTAAAGTCCAAGGCAATTTTCAAATGTATCAACCATATGTAGCCATTAATTCTAAACATTAGCTCTTTGATCTGTGGACAAATCTGGACTGTGGGAGACATACTGGGGAAGAGATGCAGAGAAAACTGTGCAGTCAAATCAGAGTCAGGAGAGAAGAAAACAGGGAGCACTTACTGAATTAAGTGCAGAATGAAAGAAAAATACTGTACTCGCTTTTAACTCATACCAGGGATTCCACTAAAAGCAATTTTTCCCCATGAAGAGCAGAACAGTGCTGGACATTTCGTGGACCCAGAGAATTCTCAGCCAGAAAGACTTTATCAGTTAGGGTGACTAGAAACTAACTGGTTTCAAAGTGCATTCAATTCTTATTAAATATTACAAACTTAAGTTTTTAATGACTGAACTTAAGCAAAAGTTAGAGTCAATTCAAGCTTCTCCCTATTACAAAACCACTTTTCACGCACATCTCTGTTGCTTGTCAAGCCTTAAAAGATCTTAAAAGACCAAGTGGAATAACCATTGAGACTCTGTGAAATGCTTAGGATCCAAAGCTTATCTGGATTTGTCTATGGGAAATTTGAAGATTTGAAAATACTCTTCTAGGCAGATGGGTCTAACCTGCTGAAACATTTTGTACATACTTCCAAAGACCTGTCAGAAGAATAAGTAGGCATTCACTAGAGCCACCAATTTCCCAAAGGGTGAGGAAATGGGAAAGAAGCAACATTTAAATGAACTCAGTTGCTCTGGACAATTAACCCAATGGACCAAGAGGGATTGTTCTTGTATAATCATTTTGCCAGTGTTTGGCTGCAACCTAAGAGTGAAGCGAACATGAGCAAGTAGGAAATATTACACTGTATAGGAGTTCCAGGTATATTAATTCCATCTTTTCCAATGTTCCTTAGGTATGTTCAGAGAGTGATGGCATTTTTTTCCTAGTCAAATGAAGAAAGGTTTTTCTTAGACAAGAAATTCCATCATTTCTGAACTTTTACAACTGTGTGCTCTACCTATCATTTTCATATGCTTCCTTAACCAGCAAATGATGTGGTAAAATTGTGGGTAGTGGCAGCATGAAGAACAGAACCATTTTAATTTTTCCCATCTGGCATATTAGCATTAATAAAAGATGTTTAAAAAGAGAAGCCTTGAAAGGCTTTCACCTCTTGATTTAACAAGATAATAAGGAAAGCTTGCAATCTGCCACTAAATATAACTGATAAGAATAAGAGTAAGTATAATGTGATGATCACCAAGATTAACCTTTGAGACAATTTTTAAAACCCTGCTGATTATGATACAATCATGTTAAGACCAGCCCTGAAACTGTTGTTGTTACTTTCTAGAACAAAAACAACAGGAAAAGTTCCATTTCATGGTAAAATAGACTACACACATTAATAGAACCAAAATTGGGAAGATACCTACAGCTGTCTTATCTGTCAAACTGACCATAGTGGATCTCCCACTCTATGGAGTTAGTTGCCCTAGTATTACTACTGAATCATTACATTACTGGTTTAGATTAAAGACAGGATATCACTGACTGTACATTTCCATCTTTATCTGTTTCACCAATTTTGTTGTTTTTATGCCACCATTCTTCTGGATTACATTTCATTAATAATTTTCCTACTTACCCTGAGTTTTTGATGGGACAAGGGGAAAGATTTTACTTACCCTGGCAGTTTCTCAATTAAAATGGGATTTAGGGATCTTATTCTTCTTAACTGAAATGGACAATTAATTGAAATGAAAAACCTGAGTGGTTTGTCCAAGGTTTCATATCTTTGTTGGTTGATCTTTTTGACCATAACTAAAGTTCAGAAGAACACTACAGCTGACAACTATATCGAGTAACAAGATTGAAGAGCTCACCAAGGAGTGTAACACAAATGTAATTTCAATTTACTTCTTTAGGTTATCCTTGACTGCGTATCAAATGAGGTATTTTAGATAGTTATCATAACAGATAAGAAGCAAGGATGGGGATAAAAGTCTCCTTACAAATATGCTTGTTTATACCAAAACAGATATATAATAGGGTCAGCTACCCTTAATAACAAAAAACACCTAGAAATATAAGGACAGACCTCATTACATAAGCAATACCCATGTTAATTCCTACCTTAAGTAAAGGCAGTTCTCTGCCTTTACTTACTTAAGTAAGTAAGTAACTCACTTACTTAACATGGGTATTGAGTTTTTTTTTACTCAAGGCGAAATTTGGTAGTGTGCTACTTAAAACTGAGTAATAGATGTTCCTAAGATATCCTTACTGCACATTTTAAGTACCTGCAGGGCAGGAAATTATTTATGTAAAGAACTGATAACCACATAGGGAGTGTATGAACACTTGCTAGTTTCACTTTTGCACATATGGTATTCAATCCTCAAGGCCACTTTTGTATTACAAAGCCAAAACACACTATAGCAATCAAAATGGATATATACATGTCCTATAAACAGCTCTTGTTTAATTTCTCAATTCTCTTATCTTGTTTAATTTCTCAATTGAAAGCAACTGTGTATATTTAAAACTCCAACGCAAAAAGCAGTGCAGACTGAGAGACAATAATGAGAATTCTGTGCACAGAATGAGGGCTGAATGTGGTCCATAGGAGAAATGATAAACCCATGGTAACCATGGCAGATTTTTATTTTTAGACAGTCTCAATTAATCAAAATCGTTTGGCTAGAATTTTTTTTAGAGTGAATTTTTCACTCTAAAAAAAATTCTACTCAATATTCAGGGCCATAAGAATATATAGTATACTTAAGTCAATGAAAATTAGGGGAAAAAATGTCTTCATTCATTCTTCGTATGGAGAAAGCATGGTATTTGGACCTTTCATAGTATCTAGTAAGAATCATAATGTCTCAAATGCTATATCCTATACTGTTTTTAGTAACACCAGCAGTAAGTACATTTCATTTTTGTTTCATTAAAAAATCTAAAAAATCATTAAAGGTTAAGTTTCACAGATATACAAAATAGATAATATGTACTAACAACAGGTATTATATTTTAGATGAAAAGATACACATGTATCACAAAATTATTTTTCCTCTCAATTTTTTATTAATAAAGACTGTTAAATTTGCAAAGTTGTACATCATTACCACTTTCATTAAAAAGAAAAATAACTGTATTTCTTTTGAAGGCACAGAATTAAAATGGGATAAGAGGCAATTGGTTAATTTTCCTAAAGCTAAAGGATATGAATAAATAGTTTTCAATATTTCAAAGACTTTTTAAAAATACCAATGAATAAAAAGTTTTTTAAATATTACCCTTGTATCAACCTTTTGCAAAGTAAAGAATAATTGATTGAATGTTTTCCAACCAAAAGGAGTAAAAAAGTCTCCAGTGAGCAATTATTCTCTAGGGATCTGTCATGATGGCAAGTTTTTCTGGAAAATTTGGAATTCCCTTGATGGTGAATTTTCCAGGAGTTATACATAACTTTTAAGATAATTTCTATAATGTGAATAAATCATAAAGGTAAATTCTTTAACAAAACCACTGAACATGTATGTTTATCACACTGCTTGAATGGCTTTGATTTTGTTGAGAAGAAGCTGGCCTGATTAATTCAAGGTTTCCACTTCTATTTCTCCAGCCAAAGGGTATGGATAAATCACTAACAACTCATCACTGATACTGGAAAAGTAATACAGAGCTCATTCCATGTTAATTCCACATTGGTAATACCAACTCCGTGCACAAAAAATGATATAAATAAATCCCTTTATATCAAACACATTTCTAAATTTTAATTAACAAAACATTAGCCATACAAAAATAGAAAGCCAACTTAAGTTATCTTGTAATTTAAAAAAACAATGTATATAGATTTGTGTCAGATTTTGGTTTTTAAAAACCATTCTCAAAAAAAAAAAAAAAAGGAGCAAGGTGTTCTTGGGAGAAATGGCTGATTCTATAGCTGGGGCAAGGAAAATAAAAGATAATTCTAGCACACCTTGTAGTACTACTGTAAAATACAAAGGACTGGAAGGTGTGTCTAAAGGACACGGGAGCCAACCGGAAAGGGACCCCAAAGGCCAAAGCTGGAACAATCTGATCAAAAAAATAAATGATGGAGCACAGGATTATAGCCCAAAGTATAAGATAAATACTCATGAATTTATTGATGAGAACAAGAGACAAATCCTTTAAAAAAGGATTCTAAATATATGTAAATTCTTTCCTCCAGGAGAGGAGAGTTTAATTCCCTTCCCTTCCTCTGGGTATGGCTTAGAATTAGTGATCACTTATAATGAAAAGAGTATGGAACAGGAAAACGAGAAGCCTTACATTGGAGAAACCTGGCAAATACTACAGTAATAAGCAATGAAGATTAACATCATCAGTGATGTCATGTGGGTTTAATGCACCCTTTGATTTGATAAGAGAAGGGTACTTCACCTCTGTAATATTCTTTAGAAAACGTAACTTCAGTGTAGTCATGATAAAAGTACATCAGGCAAATCCAGACTGTAGACATTCAATACAATACCCGGCCAATAGTCCTCAAGACTCTCAAAGTCATGACAATAAAGAAAATTTGAGAAATTATCACAGATCAAAGGAAACTGGGAAAATGTGGTAACTAGATGCAATGTGTTATTCTTAATTAGATCCTGGAATAGTAATAGAAAACTTAGTGAAATATGAGTGGCATGGAGTTTAATTAACAGATTTCATTTTGAGAAATGTATCATGGTAATACAAAATAGTAGCAATAAGGAAAACCAGGTGAAGGTTATATAAGAGCTCTTTCCAACTTTTCTATAAATCTAAAATTATCCCCAAATAAAAAGTTCATTAAAAAGTAATTTTCTGAGTGGGACAGGGCATATAGAAATATCTGTACTTTTAATTTTGCTGTGAACCTTAAACTGCTCTTAAAAAAATAGAGTCTTAGGGCACCTGGGTGGCTCAGTTGGTTAAGCAACTGCCTTCATTCAGCTCAGGTCATGATCCTGGGGTCCTGGGTTCAAGTCACACATCAGGTTCCCCTGCTCTGCAGGGAGCCTGCTTCTTCTTCTCTCTCTGCCTGCCACTCCCCCTGCTTGGGCTCATGCTCTCTCTCTGTTAAATAAATAAATAAAATCTTTAAAAAAGAAAAATAGAGTCTTAATAAAAACAAGTATTATTCACTTGTAGAAAAAGAAGCAGTTGTCATAAGTAAAGAGCTCAGAAGTAAGCCCTTGCATATATGGTCCAAATGATTTTCAAAAATGGTGTCAGAACTATTCAATGAGGAAAGGACATCGTTTCAACAAATGATGTTGCAAATCTGGCAATCCACAAGCAAAATAATGAAGATGGACAACAGACCTTACATTATATATAATAATTCAAAATGGATCAAAGACCCAAATATAAGAGGTAAAACCATAAAACTCTTAAAATAAATATGGAGGGAAAGCTGTATGCCATTGGATTTTGGCACAGATTTCTTGAATATTGCACCAAAATCCCAAGCAACAAAAGAAAAATTGATAAATTGGACTTAATTAAAATGTGTTTTTACATCAAAGGCCACTAAAAACAGAGTGAAAACAAGGCCCACAGAAAATATTTGTGAATCATATATCTGATAAGGGATTGAGAGCCAGAATATATAAAAAACTCTTACAACTCAAGAACAAAAACTTATAATTATTTTTAACCAACTGAGCCACCCAGGTGTCCCTATAATTATTTTTAAAAAGAGAAAGCACTTGAACAGATATTTGTCCAAAAAAGACACATAATGGCCAATAGGCATACCAAAAGATGCTCAGTATCACTAATCATTAGGGAAATGTCAATCAAAAGCTATAATGAGATACCACTTCACAATCATTAGTATGGCAATTATCAAAAAACAATAATAAATAGAAAATAACAAAGCATTACTGAGAATATGGATAAACAAAATACTTTCAGCCTTAACAGGGAAGGCAATTCTGAGGCCAATAAGATACCATGTGGATGACATTTCAACCTTGAAGACGTTGTGCCAAGTGAAATGAACCAGATACAGTAAGACAAATACTGTATGATTCTATTCATATGAGGTCAAATATACAGAGACCGAAAGTAGAATGATGGGTGCTAGGGACCAGGATAAAGGAGGAATAGGGAAACTGTGTTTAATGGGTGCAATATTTTAATGAAGAATATCATAAAATTTTAGAAATTGATGGCAGTGATGATTGTACAACAATATGAACATATTTAATGCCACAAAAGCATTCACTTCTGAAAATGGTTAAAGAGTAAATTTTGTTATGTATATTTTAACACAATTTTAAAAATTAAGGTAATTGTCATAATAACATGTCCAGTTTTTCTTTTCAACTGTTTGATGTATACATATTGCTGTGAATGCTTCCTGAGACAGAAATCAGATTGTAGAATATAAGAAATGGAAACTGGAAACTAGATTATAAAACCAGTTCTGATTATAAAGTTAGAAAGTGCCCAAACCAGGTAAAGATAAATCATTTAAACATGAGAGAGACTCAACAAAAAGCAATTTGAGCTTTTTAGGTAATTCACTTTAGGAGAAATCTCTAGAGATTACTTTTTTAAGATTTTATTTATTTGGGGGTGCCTGGGTGGCTCAGTGGGTTAAGCCTCTGCATTCAGCTTAGGTCATGATCTCAGTGTCCTGGGATCAAGCCCCGCATCGGGCTCTCTGCTCAGAGGGGAGCCTGCCTCCCTGCCTACTTGTGATCTCTCTCTCTGTGTAAAATAAAGAAACAAAATCTTTAAAAAAAAAAAAAAAGATTTTATTTATTTGAGAGAGAGAGAAGAGCAGAGGGAGAGGGACAAGAAGACAATGTGCTGAAGGCAGAGTGTGACACAGCACTCGATCTCATGACCCAGAGATAATGACCTGAGTTGAAATCAAGAGTCAGATGCTAACTGAAATGAGCCCCCTAGGTGCTCCTCTAGATATTATTAATGACTAATACACCATCAACCATTTTTTAAAACAATAGTGTTTCACATACTAGTTTTCTTGACACTAGTAAAAGTAACAAAAATTAAAAATAGAGATAATTGAAAAGTACTCTTTTGTACAAGTAAAAAAAACTATCAAACATTTCCTCTTTGTTGAGATATAGGCTTAAAGCATAGCATTTTAATAAGTAAAATAATAAAATGGCTTGATTAAAACATCTGGAAAATACCACAATAATTTTTACTTTTTATTTTTGTCTAAAAATATTTTCTTGGGGCTCCTGAGTGGCTCAGTCGTTAAGCGTCTGCCTTTGGCTCAGGTCATGATCCTGGGGTCCTGGTATCGAGCCCCACATGGGGCTCCCTGCTCAGCCAGAAGTCTGCTTCCCCTTCTCCCACTCCCCCTGCTTGTGTCTCGCTTTCTCTCTCTCTCTCCCCCGCCCCGTGTCAACTAAATAAATAAAATCTTTAAAAGAAAAAAAAAATTTCTTCTGTTGATATATTTTTCCCCATTACAACTTCTCTCTTCCCATTGCTATCCTTTTCAGTGTTTGTCTAGTCAAGACAGTCAATTAAGAAGAGAAAAAGAGATTTGTGTCTGTAGAATTTGCAATGGTATGTCTTTACAATATAGAATTTGAAAGAAAAGTTATTCACTCACTCATTCACTCCTTATTTAATACACACTTATTAAAACTCTATCATGAAGAAGTGTGTTCTTGGGACTGTGCTCTAGTCAAATATTTTCTTTCCGGTCTTATTTTGCCACACAGTGTAAGTCCTCTTTACTATTATTAGTCTTGCCTTTTTTTTCTCTTTTCCGACCACAAAGCTCTTTTTTCAAAGCTTTACAAAATTCCTTCTGATGTATCATTTCTTCATAATGAATCTGAATCATACATGCTAGCACCCAGCATACAACAGGTGCTTCATAAACATGTGCTAAATGGATCTACTGAACGAATAAAGAAATAAATCTTGATGATACGTCCTCACCATCAATACATGGAATGCTAGTTGCACCACCTTGGGTTATAAAAACCTTAAACATAACCAAATGACATTTATAAACATTTTGAGGGCAGTTAATTTCAAAGTTCAACTGAAAACAAAGTCAGATTTATACAAAAATCTGCTCTCACATGTTTTTCAAACTCATTAGATGGCTAGTTACTTCTTTTTTAAAACCAAAAAGCAATTACAATACTTGAAATATGCTGTCTGTGTTTGATTACAGTATCGATCAATGCTGAAAGCATTCAATGTTCAACAACATTGTTGAAATTTCACATAAGTCTAGCAATAGGAAAATAAGAAGTATGCATCTGGTTAATTCTCAGAGTCATATATTTACAATTAAAATTTGACCAAGCTTTAAGAACTTAATTCATCATGTAATTATGAAACACACCAAAAATGCATGGTTAAAGGAACAAAACTTAACGATGACAAATTCTGCGCATCAAAGCCTACTTTTACTTAAATTTCTCTTTTTTAAAAAGGCTTACCCTTAAATCAGAGACATAATCTCTTAAAACACACCATATGTCTTTTCTTTTGTAGCACATGTTTAGAAGCAGCCTTAATTAGAGTCAATGTATTGTTTAGATTCTTTACCGCCACTTCCCTTATTTAAGTCCTATAGCAGTTAGCCCTCTACCTTTGTGCAGGTTGAATATCAAATTAATGAAGAGAAGGCTCTGGAAAGTCCAGAAAACCTAAGTGGCTGCAGTAGGGCATTCACTAGAATCAACACCATGTATTTACCATTCTTTTAAGGAAACAACATAAAAGATCTTATTTTGTTCATAATGTCAAACACTTATAAGGTAAAAATGTACCTCTAATTTAGTGAATATAAGGGAACTTATTAATTGTCAAGTGAGATGCAGTAAGTCATAAAAAATTCTGGACTTGTGATCTTGCTTCTTCTTTTGGTCCACTGAGCCAAGAGTATATGGCTGCATAATTACAGAATCCCAGGAAATATCTAGAGCTGAGTGTCGTGCATGGAACTATAAAGCTCATTTTGGTCTGAAGAACTGAATGTCTGGTCAAGTTCACTCAGGAGAATTTAGTCTCATTTGATTATTTTAAAAGCACTACAAAATACTAAATCATTTTATTTAACATCTGACTTGATACCCCTCATTCCTTTTTTCATCCTCAAATTTCCAACTCAATGTTTTTGGAGTTGTTTGAGTTTTTACCAAAATTCAAGTTAGTTAACATGCAGCGTAATGCAAGTTTCAAGAGTAAAATTTAGTGATTCATCACTTACATACAACATCAGTGCGTATCACAAGAAGTGTCCTCCTTAATTCCCATCATCCATTTACCCCATCTGCCCAACCACTTGCCCTCCAGCAACCTCAGTTTTTTCTTTATAGTTAAAAGTCTGCTTTATTGTTTGCATCTCTCTTTTTTTGCCTTATGTTCATCTGTTTTGTTTCTTAAATTCTACATGAGTGAAATCATGATAATTATCTTTCACTGAGTTATTTCACTTAGCATGATACACTCTATCTCTATCCCCATTATTGCAAATGGCAAGATTTCATTCCTTTTTATGCCCAAGTAATATTTCATTATATATAGATACATACACATGCACATACCACAACTTTATCCATTCATCAGTTGGTGGACATTGAGCTGTACTGATCAATGTTGTTATGTATGTTACCAGTACAAAACAGGCACATAGATCAATGCAACGGAATAGAAAACCCAGAAATGGACTCATAACTATATGGTCAACTAATCTTTGACAAAACAGAAAAGAATAGCCAATGGAAAAAAGACAGTCTCTTCAACAAATGGCATTGGGAAAACCAGATAGCAACATGCAAAAGAATGAAACTGGACCACTTTCTTAGACTATACACAAAAACAAATTCAAAATGGATGAAAGACCTTAATGTGAGATAGAAAACCATCAAAATCCTAGAGGAGAACAAAGGCAGGAATGTCTTTGACATTGGCCATAGCAACTTCATAGATACATCTCCAGAGGCCAGGGAAACAAAAGCAAAAGTAAACTACTGGGACTTCATCAAGATAATAGTCAAAGCGCAGCAAAGGAATGAACCTAAATGGTATTATGCTAAGTGAAATAGAGAAAAATAAATACCACATGATTTCACTTATATGTGAAATCTAAAAAACAAAACAAATGAACGAACAATTAAACAACAGAAAATGAAACAGACACCTACTAAGCACACAGAACAAACTATGGTTGCCAGAAGACAAGGAGGGTGAGGGACCAGCGAAATAGATAAAGAAGACGAACAGGTACAAACTTCCAGTTATAAAATAAGTAAGTCACAGTGATAAAAAGTATAGCATATCGAATACAGTCAACAATATTTTAATAATTTTGAATGGTGACAGAAGGTAACCACACTCACCATGGTGAGCATAATGTGTAGAATTGTCAAATCCCTATGTTGTACATCTGAAACTAATATAATCTTATATATCAACAAGACTTCAATTAAAAGTTTTTTAAATAAAATAAAATGAAGTGATTATCTTGCTGTAGAAGAATTTAGCTAGCCTGCCTTCTTATAGGGTTTTTGGGGTTTTTTTCTTTGTTTGTTTTTATCCTAAGGCTTTAATTCCAGCTATACTTGAGCTTTGGTTCAACTTGTCCCTTCTTTGACCTTTATAGACAATCCTATACATGAACTTTTCATCTAAACTGTCAAGTTATGACATCAGTTCTCCAAAAACCCACCCCTGTCAACTATCCATCCTAGGGAGACAAATTTAAAAAAATAAAATAATCACAACATACAATATTATTTTCATTGTTTCTTCTTAGAACATAATTCGATAGCAAAAATCATTTGGGGATAATATTTGCTCATAAAACCATCAGTAAGGATCTGCTTTTAGCAAATGACTCTCCCAGGTTCTACTGGAGAAACTAAAACACATGAACTCTGTCCTCAAGGATAACTGAAGTATAAATCAATCATTAATATTAGAAAAAAAACTTCTGCGTCACAGTAAAAGGAATGAGCTTTCACAGGTTAAGATTTATCAAAAATATTTAATTAGCCACTTTCATCCTTATTTTAATTCTTTAAACTCCAAAAATCATCCTTACTTCTTCACTTCCTCACCAGAACCTTCTCATTTCTTACCGCTTTGTCCTCATAGCCTCCTTAAAAACCTCAACCCTTCTCCACTTCTACAAAGATCTGCTTTATCATCCTTAAAATTACACACACATGGCAGATTGGTGGCATTACATTTGCACTTTACAGTCTGAGGTGTTTTAGCATCCTAATTCAATAACTTTACATGTTGCTAATCAAATCTCTTTCCAGCTGCTAAAGTAGCTATTCAAAACCATCATCAGGCCCCCCATATCAATGGCCCTTCGCTCCTCCCTTCAACTTGGCTGCCTCCAGCGAAGCCAAGAAATTAGAGGCTGTTAAATCTCCCTTTACCCAGTATCTCCCTTCTCTTCAGTCCCTCCCACCTCAAACACACATTTGTAAATTTATCTACACTGGTACTTCTCTCCTTCCTTCCTTCTCTCCTTCTCTCCTTCCCTCCCTCCCTTCCTTCCTTTTCCTCAGATCTAGGATTGGTTCCTTATAAATTAAAATATTGCATAGCCCCTCAGCATTGCCCCATATACTCTTGCTGTCCCCTGATCAGCTCTTACTTATACCCCTCAGGGCAGTTCTTGTAAACATTTACCCATAGCCTTACCTTTTAGCCACTATTACTCCTTTTACCTCAGTTAATACCTTCAATAACTTAGACTTCAGTGAAAAAATGACAGCCATCTGAAATGAAGTTCAGTTTCCTCCAACTGCCCCCGCCCCCCTCCAGTGCCATATACATACACACATACACTTACCTATTTTGGCACCTTTCTTTTACTAAAATTTTCCGGTCTCAGAGGGAAAAATTTGGTTCCTTCTTGTCTCCTACAGTAGTAACCAAGTTTCCTCCTACCTTATAAAGAATCATCTTTTTCCTGTATGCTCAAACTCTCTCTCTCTCTCTCCTAGCTTCTCTCCCCCCACCTCAAATTATTTCACATAAGCCATTTTCTGCCCCACACCCCTGCAAAAACAAAAACAACCAAAAACACAAAAACAAAAAGACCCCCACCTTGATCCTAAATCTTTTCATACTACTATTGTATATCCCTTCTCATTTACATGACAAAATTTCTGCAACAGATTTTTGGACCTCTTGCCTTTATTCCCTCAGTCTACTATCCTTTGACTTTTGTCCCAAAGGACACCCCGGAATACAGGAAATATTAGCAATAGCTTCCTATCTGCAGAATCATCAGCTAACTCTTCTTCCTCCCAAATTCTCTCCACCTTAACATTATTGGACACTTCTTCGAATCTTCTAAATTTCTGACTCTATTTTCCTTCTACTTTTTTGCTACTTCTCATGTGCCTGCCTCCTCAATGCTGGAATTCTCAAGATTTGGTCTTATTCTTATTCTATACACTGTCTGAGGGGTAAGGTTCTGACATAGATGTTTCAGAAGTCCTTTGATACAGCTTCTTTGACTCTGTGGTTTAAATGTCATGGATATTTTTAATAACTCCTCAAAAACAATTATTAAATGTTAGCTTTTCAAAAATTATCAATTCTAATCCTCTTGCATACTAAATGGATACAGCAAAATGACTTCATCAAAGTATTCCATGAATGAAAATGGAAACATCAAATTAATCAAGTTCAAAATGTTTTCCTCACACCCTTGGTAATCTAATCCTTCTAAATGTCTTTTCTGATGATGATTTATAATCTATCCCCAGACTTCATTTGTCTTTGATCCCTAGGCTTATATTTGTAATAGTTCATTGGACATGTCTACTGGTTCCTTTAAATCAACGAATCTGGAACTGAATTCATTTTATTCTCTTTCCAGGATGACTTCTCCTCTCTTGGTTAACACCACCAAGATAAGCCCAGCCGCCCCAATTAGAAACTCAAAAGCCATCTCTGATTTCTCTCACTTCTCTCCCACATTCAAAAACTTCTTACCTCTAGTCAGCTATGATTTCCTTAAAAATCTGTCAAATATGTCGCACCTTTCTATCCTCAGGGTAATTCAAAGCACTCATCATCTTTGGATACAAAAAGCTTTTAACGGGTTCTTAATATGATTTGAGCATCCTTCAATCCATATTCCATGCCACAGACTTCTTTCCAAAACCAAGCCTGATTGTGTTATTTCTCTGCTTAAAACTGTGAACAGTTTCTTAGTGGCTATAAGAATACGTTCTGCTTGTCTTTTCAGAGTTATCATTGCCACTCCCTCATATCCATCCTGAAATCTAACCATAGCAAATGGTTAACCATACAATTCTTTTAACAAGTGCATTCTTAATGGCTCCCTGTTTTTGCAGATGCCTTTATTTCTTCCTGCCTGTGTCTATCTAATGAATGCCTAATTAGTCAGTATTCCCATTGCACCTTAAATACACTTCCAGGAGTACATGGTTCATATACTACTGCAATCATTCTTTTAAGTGTTTTCCTTTTCTTCTCCTAGAGTTAAGACATAGTATTCTATTTGTCTTTAGATATCAAGGGCATAATGGAATGTGGGCATTTGCTACAGAAAATTTTAGTGAAGAAATAGAGGCAATCACTATGTATATTTGAATAGCATAAAATTTTCTGATTACATTCCTTCAAAAAAATAGCAAGTTCTACAGAGAAGAGAAATGAATGTACATGTGTGACTGAATCTGAATCAAGAGCAAAGCCTATGAGGGTGCTAGTTCTTGGCAATGCAAGAAACAAGTTCTTTCCATCATATTCTCACTTCATTACTCTATTTAGTTAGAATTAACCTCAACTTTTTTCTTAATATTTCAGCTGCAAAGTAAATTACTGGAAATTCAACTTCCTCTTCAAGACTGTCTTTTAAGAGCCCACTGACTTATGATAAGCACTGGGTGTCGTATGTAAGCGCTAAATCATGAGTTTGTACACCTGAAACTAATATTACACTGGGAAAAAAAAAAAAAAGCCCATTGACTGCTTGCAAACAGTACAGTCAGAAGGGGGGGGGATGTAGGCAAAGGAACAATCTAGTTTTTTAAAAATAATCATGACAAAAGAGTTTTCAATGTGATTATTAACTTACCCAACATGGGTAGTTCACTAATCTGGGATTTTTTAAAGTTATAAAGAATAAATCTCCCTCTAGTAAGATTTTGTAAGCATTTAATTTTTCAGTACTGCAAAATAGACTTGATCAACTGTTTTTCCCCCATAAGGTTCTACTTTAAGACCTCCATATGCTCAGTTTTAATAATCTGCTTCCACAACCAGGAACCATTCCAAATATGAGTTATGGAAATATTGTGCTTCTTATTAAAAACAACATGAAAAGAAATATCTGAAACCCAGGTATCAATCTGTAAAACACATAGTGGCAGATCCATGTGAAAGGTCTGTATGAAGAATTACTGCTTAAAATCACTTTTACTGAGGCAGTTTAACTCGTTTCACTAGAAGTGAAAATTGCTATGACAAATATGTCACTATGGAGGTCAAATGGTAATTTGCACATGCTAAACAGCTCAGCAGGAAATTACATGTGATCCTCAAAATCACCAGCATTCCCACCAGAAATCGTTTTATAAGACATGGAGGTCACATGGATTGTGTTAGGGATAAAACTTTTTCAAACACATGTTCTACCCTCCCCCTTGGGAGGAAGAAATTGAAAGGTATGGAGAGAGGTATGATCAAGGTGTTTGAAGTTAGAGAAATGTAATTTAGCATAGTTATGGAAAAGGGAAGTATAGAAAAGTATCAATATGAGACCAATAAAAGATATCTGCTTAACTTCCATGAATCTTTGATACCATTTTTATCAGTTAGTATTCGTAAAATGCAATTATGCTTATGTATTTTGTTATCAAGAAAAAATATTATATGAAAAAGGAAAATATTACTGAAGATAATTTAATGTTACCTCAAAAGTAGTTGTTGTAATATTTCAGCAGATCTACTTCATCTGCATATACCTCCTAAAACAAATAAAGATTTAAGTTAGTAGTCTGGTGCCCTGGGGGTCTGAATGAGTGTGCAACAGAAAGGGAGTGACATTTAGCAGTATCCTGTACTCTTATATTTACATGTTGAAGAATGCTGTTTCCCCCAATGATCCTAGGTAAACACAAGATTTTGAACACTGCAATAAAATTGCCTTAAAGTATTATATAGTTATTTTATTCCAATGGTAAAGCCCTATGAGAAAAACCTCTCAGGGCAAAGAGTCCAGGAAAGAAATAGTACTTTATTTTTGAACCCCCGCCCCCTGCCAAAAAATGGTCTACTACTATCTCTTCTTAAAAGGCTTTTACTTATTGTATCTTTCCTCCAGTCCTGTATAAAGCTTCCTACATCTACACATATACTAATTATTTTTCATTGAGCACTTACTTTGTCCCAGGGACTATGCCACAGTGGTGGCCAAGATACACTGTCCCTATTCTCAAGGAGCCTTTGATTTAATGAGAAGTACAAAGATGTTAAGTACCAAAAGAGGAGAACTATAAGTTACTATGGGAGCATAACACATAACTGTCTAGTCTAATTTGAACGCGATCAAGAAGAAATCCTGGTGAAAGAGACACCTAGCTCAGATATAAAGAGCATGCAGGTAGAAGTGGGGACAGCAAAATACCCCAAGCCAAGAAAATGCAGTATAAAATGGCCTAAAAGTGATATGAAACCCAGTTCAATCATGAAAAGTAAATATGTTTAATACAACTAAAGCACAGAACTCATGGAAAAACCTCTAATTAGGTTGGATTGAATGAGATCATGTAGAATCCCTCATGAGCCATGGTCTATTACCTTGTATAATAGGAAGCTTCTGGAAGTTTTCCAGCAGGAGTTGGGAATCAGCTTTGTATTTAAAATTTCCACTCTGAGGCGCTTGGATGGCTCAGTCAGTTAAGTGTCTCTTATTTCAGTTTAGGTCATGATCTCAGGGTCTTGGATCGAGCCCCTCATAGGGCTCCAGGCTGGGCATGGGGTCTACTTAAGATTCTCTCTCTCTCCTTCTCCCTTCACCCCTCCCCTCAAAATAAATAAATACATACATACATACATACATACATACATACATACATACATTCCTCACTGTAGTATAGGTAAGGGATGATCAAGTCTGGAGACTGCGAGGCTGTTAGGAGATTGTTTTAATAATCCAGGTGAGACATGATTGTGGTATGGATGAGAACATGGCAGTGGACCAACATGTGCATGAGAACCAATGCACAGAAGGAAACTGGTTACAAAGGACTGGATTTAACGGAGGGATAGAGATCAGAGATGCTGGTTTGAGATCCATAAAGAACATGGATGCTACAGAAACTATAGCATAAATGAGCATATCTAGTGAGAAAAGTAAAGGACCAATGATGGAGACCCAAAAAAAAAAAAAAAAAACCAAATTTAATGGGTAGGTAAAAGGTCCCACAAAAGAGATAAAAAAGAAATAATGGAATAGCGAGAAGAATATGAGGTTTCTAAAGACAAGCAAAAGGAATGGCTCAAAAGAGTTTATGTTCTATAGTACATAATGTTCCTAAAAACTCAAGTCAAGTATACATTAAGAAATATCTCTTGGATTTAATAATGAAGACACAGATGGTGAACTTGGCAAGGAAAATTCAGCAGAGACCTAAAACCAGAAGTCAAGTTATTTAGGTTCAGGTATAAGCAGAGGTAAGATATAGAGGCAGGTGAGTGTATGGCTCATTCTAACCATGAAACGTGGAAGAGATATATGTCAACTGGAAGGGCTCTGAGAGAGAAAAGGTTTGTACAGAGGTTTTTGTTTTTGTTTTTTAATATGAGAAATATTTGAACTGTGAAAACTGATCAATAAGGAGAGACCAAAGTAAAAAGAAACATGGCTACCTAAGAAGAGGATAAAAATGCTCCAGCCTGTGAGCAATGGCATTAATCAGAGCAGAAGGAACCTCTGTCATGGTTGAAAGTTGGTGGACAGAGTTTCTTTATGATGCTTCACATTTTTTCTTTGAAGTTAGAGACAAGATTATCTGCTGAGAGTGAGAGAAGAGAAGGGAAGATCAGAGGTTCAAGGAACACGAAGAAGTGTTGAAAGCACCACTGTGAATACAATAGAGGGAGCCAACTAATGACGTGTCACTGGGCCCTGTTGAGGGACATTGATTTCAGAGGTCATGAATATATAGTGGCATCTACAAGTTTAATTTTCACAAGCTCAGAACAGCAATGATCTAGGATTGGCCCAATTATATTTATCCAGCATTGCAAATCTTCAGAAATGTTATGATAGAAGGACAAGAGGGCAAGACAGTTAAGGATACTCACGGTACATCTAAGTCAGGCTGGGAAAGATGTGAAGAACAAAGTGGACTTGTCCAGAGGGATCAGAAGTTCTCACATTTCCCAGGAACTGTGTGGTAGAAAAATGTAAATGGAAGAAAAGGGGACATAAAATTCAAACATTACAGAGTGAGATGGTTGAATTTGATGCCCTAAAGAGGTCTGAGGTTACAAGATCTGATGTGCAGTAATGGAATAGGATAGCTGAAACGGCTTATAGATAAACATCATACTGGCACTGAAGACAAGAAATTGAAAGCCTAGGTTGTTAGAAGGTAAGTCATCCAAGTGGATACTGAATTCTCCTGGAAAGACAGCAGGATTTGAGACTCAAAGGAGTCACTGTTGAAATCTCCACTGAAAGGAGGGCAAAATCCTGAAAGATGTTTTGAATAATTCCATAGTTTTACAGATAAAGACCTGAAATTCCACCTGAATAACATATTATGTTCTTTAAGATGCTTACTTTCTACTTGATGATGATAATGTTGAAGAATGCTATATATGAGGAGCACAAGCTTAATCAAATCATGATATTCACAATTTCTACTGGTCATCCTCGAGAGGGTGGCCCTCTACACACTTAATCCCAATAAGCAATTTGTCAGGGAATGATCAGCAAACAGAGAAGTGAATCTTATACCTACTGAAACTATCCCATTGTTGATAGAAACACTTAGATAATATGGTTAAACTATCTTTTACCCATTTAAACAGAGAAAGAGTCAACTGACTTAGCCTCTAATGTCTTAGGGCTATCACTTGTATATCAGTTACTCAATTACATATAAACTCATATTTTCTTGAGGCACCTTTTCCCAAACATTGCTAAAGAAGGCCTGTATTATCTGTTAAGTATGGACTCCTGGGTCCTAGTCCAAACATACTGAATCAGAATCTCCAAGAGAAGAACTAGAGCCTTAATATGCCTCCCCCATAATTATTATTACCAGGGATATTTGAGAAACAGTAAATAGCCTTAGGGGTCAGCTTTTGAAGATTCCACATTAAATAGATCCAGTTGCAAGTCTTTCTAATTAGGAGCTTTTCTGCCATGTTCCTTATTGCCAACTATCACTTCTTTTTGCTACTGATCTTCCTGTCCCAAGCAGTCTTTCTCTTCCAATCCCAATTTATATCAATAACTGCAACAGAGAAAGTGAGACAACCAAGTTTATTGGAATTCCCTGTGCAACATGAATATGTAGGCTTTGGGTGATGATCAAGGACCATATCCACTAGTAAACTACACACATTTTTAATATAAAGATTTGAGAGTATCTATTCAGGTTTTACTCATTTCTAGATTTTCTTGTCAATTGTCCAGATAATTATACGATAACTTATCCTAATATAAACAGAAGTTTAGAGCTGGACAATGCAACCAGGTTTGGCTTGGTTTGGTTTCAGGATTTTACCAAATGATTTATTTCCCATCTAGGTATCTGGCATAACATGGATTACTGCTTACATTCCATTTTTTAAATGATAGGGATAAATTGTCCTTAAGGGTCGATTTATTTGACAAAAAGAAAAAAGGTCAAATAATTTATTTTCATACACAAATTTCTCAAAGAGAAAGCCATTAAATATGGTGTCCTAATCTAATTGTGGGATTTCACAATTAGAATAATTCTTTTCTATTTGGGTATCTCTTCTGGGTATCTTAATCTGGATGACCTGGTGAAAACAGAAGAAAAAGGAATATAGAGCACTAGGAAAGAACCCATTTCACAGGCTGTAAAAACTGAGACTTCAGGTTCTTTGGAGAAAGATATACATTCAACAGTCGGGGAATTAGTGAGCATTTCCTGGTGGTGTAAAACTACTGTAAATTTGTAGTGACCCTGGAGAAAAGTGAAGCTGCCCCTTACTTGTTTTAAGTCTTGGTTTTGCCTGGTCTGAAAACTGTGGACTCCATGTTTTCAGCCACACTCTATGTTCCCTTAAAGACTTGTTTAAAGATCGCTTGTCAGCCCTTTTGCTTAAAAAGAGAGACTGAAGAGTCTTCTTGAACTGTAATTAAAGTCTCAAAGTAGTTGGCTTTCTCAAAATGCTGAGCCTCACCCTCCTCCAAGTTGTTTGTGTTAGCTTAACAGGGCCACTGCAACCTGTCCCCCTCTTCCTTGCTGTGCTATTGAAACACAGTAAGAAGACCCTTTGAGCCAACCATCTGCTCTTCAATTAAACTAGCAAGCATCTTCTTTTCAATAATTTATTGTGGGCGTCTTTTTATTTCCAAGTAACTGTTGGTAAAAATTCATGAATTAATTGGGAAAATGAACTGAACAAAGGCAAAATTTCACTTGCAAGAAGGAAAACTTAGGGAAGCAAGGTATGACAAGACCACACAGCATTCTTGACCATGACAGTTGGCCCCATATTTTCCTAAACCTTATAATTTAGCCACTTTCCAATGAGAGTCTAAGAACAATTGCAACAGTTGTGGCTATAAGCAAGCATGATGCAAGATTTACTAATAAAGTGGACTGCTTTATAATTACCCGTGAAATAACAACACTTGACCCTGATTTATTTTGTGGGCTGCCTTTTTCTCTCCAAGCATGTTGAAGTTAATTTTTTTTTCCCTAAAACCAGATGTTTTAACATTTCAAAGAAGATGGATGGAATGCAAACTCAAGACCAAAACTGTTTTAGGTTTGCATTTGTTACTATTGTTATTAAAGAAAGGGCCAGGGCTCTATGCAAACTGGAAACAAGCCAAAATTCTAATTTAGATGACAGTGGCCATCTTGAAATTTTCTAAACATACAAACAGCTTTGTTTCCATTTTCTGCAAGCACAGAAGCAAGCAATATGAAAACTAAATCAGACAATAAAAGAATCATTCTTCTTTGACGTTCAGTGTGATATAACAGTCCATTTTCTTCATTTAAGCCTATTAAGTGTCCTATTGCTTAGAATATGAAATTAAAGATGTTAAGGTTGACTTAACAGTAAAACCAACTAACCAACAATAATTTTTACAAATATTTTGACAGACAATTTTGTCTCTGGTCTGTGATTGGCTCCTTTGACAAAATTAGGGACCTGGGAGTAGAGAAGTTCCCAAGACCCTTCTCCAAAATGAGAAAGGCAGAGGGCTCCTGTTCTGTTCTCTTGATTGTATCCAGCTGGTTTCAGAAAAGCCGCCACTCAGTCCACTCTAGGGCCAGAGCTCCTAGGTAGTGGTTCCAAATGGATAAGAACACCGAGAGGGAGGTAAGAGATAAGATAGAAATGCATGAACCATGCTGATAACTGCAGTGACAATAAGGAAGGCTGACAGCGTGACACGTAGAAATGCAAGTCCATTCTAAGCCAGAGCAGAATGAGCCCTTTCCTAAATAACGATTACTTAGGTAATCTCTCTTCACTAGATTAGATCATTGCATTAGTGCTTCATTTCACTTTATTTATTTTAAATAGATGCCTTTTGCTAACTAACCAAGGTAAGTACTTAGGAGAAGTGGATTGACAGGACTTTTCTGATAGCATGTGCACAGCATCAGGTTATAATCACTGGTTTCTAGCTGGCAAAGAACCCCTCGAGGCACCGAGGATTTAGCGCAATATAGCTAGCTGCCTGGAGAAATGAAGGCAAGTCTCCTCAAACAATGCCATACTTTCCTGTTGCTATAGAATCATTGTTTGCCAAATCACCTTGAGAGAAATGGCCTTCAGAGGGGGTTGGTGATGATTATTTTACACAAAATGGAACGCTTAAGTAGAAAAGATTTGGTTATGGTATGCCACCTTTCTTAGGTAAGGCATGTCATTGGGCATCATAAATCAGTAATATATTGCTCTTGTATGTCCTGGGGAGACAAATACAATGGCTGGTATACACACCCAGCAACAACTAATGTAGTCTTTAACTGCAAGGAAGCAGACTATTAACTAGAAAGTGAGGTTTGTTTTGTTAAATCTACTGGTGTCTGGAACAGAGAGTGACAGAGTAGGAGTCCTTCCTTCAGTCGTTCAGCAAATATCTGGGCGCCTACAATATGCCAGACATACTACCATAGTAAGGAGAAACAGAGTTCCTAGCCTCATGAAATCACAGGATATTGGTAAGTGCCACAAAAGAAAGCCAAAGGGTGCTAAAAAGAGAGTACGATGGGGGACTTAGAGAGGCAGGAGGAAGCTGGGAAGAGGAGGTGGCACAGGAGGCCTTCCAAGTAGAGGACACAGCCTGCACACCAGTCCTACAGTTGGAGACAGCTCAGGCAGGAGGAAGAACAGAAAGGAAGACTGAGTGGGTGGAGGGTAAAGAGCAGGGAGGGTACGCTGGGAAAGGAGTGAAGAGAGCTGGGAAGGGGCCAGATCCTCTCAGCCTTGTGAGTTCTATGAAGGAAGAAACCCCCAAGAGCAACAGGAAGCCACTGACATGTTTTAACTGTAATCAGAAAATCCCAGGAAATAGGACACAGTGTTGCTGCCCTTGTCTACAATTCATACCCACCAAGCCCCTGTCTTTTATAGGGAATCATGGCATCATATACATTTTTCAGACACTCTTTTCTCTTGTTCAAGTTATAGTCTCGATTAAATTAATTCAACAGAGGGCCTACATGGCCTAAAGCAAAGCTCATTTTGCCTTCTGTTCAGTATATTAAGAAAGGATCTAAACAAGATTCTTTTAAATGCCAAATACAGTGAATTTTTAAATATCTTTATGACAATAATCGAAGAAAACAACAGGGGCATTTTGTGGGGGTCCCTGCATGATCATTCTATAATTTCTTAAGCCATTTCTAAATTGTGGACAGAGGCTAATGCTTTCCTCTCATATGCTGATGGCAAAAGCAAATATTTACAAGGTAGGCTGTCCAAGAAAGAAATAGAATCCACATATAATCTGTTTTTATTGCACTGTCTGCTGCTCAATTTTATAAGCAGCTGCTGGCCAAATGTAACTCGAACCCAAACCCAAAATGTCGCGCCTTTTTGTTGAAGGGAACAGAATATTTTACTTAAATATGTCAAAAAAAACTGTTGAGAGTCATTAAGGACTTTGGGTTGGGTGGTTTGTTTTTTTGGCAATTTGGAATCTCATTTTGAAACAGACTACAAAACCATGTAGCAAAGTAAGAATTATATTGTTATAAAAGCCCCGTACAAGCTTAACTCAGAGATATTAGAGTATGCACTTCCAATCACGAGTAGGTGGCACAAACATGAATACTACTGAGAAATAATGAGATGTGTGTACATATGAACCTCCTGTGTATCTTTCTGAAAACATAGCCCCAAGAGAAAATGACATAAAACAACTTGCAATTAAACTTTATTTGATGCCAGATGAGAAACAAATGTTTCAGAAACTGTAATTTTTAATATAATTTTTCCTTTGCATGTGCAGACCAGCAGCTCCTTATAACACACCAGCTCTTAGCCAACATGTATTTCTAAAGTAACTAATAGAGGCTGAAATTTTAATTGCATTTCCCCTTAATTTGTATATTTACTTTGTAAGATTTTTTTGGAGAAATGAATTATTTCAGCTTCACTTCAGAAGTCATGGGACATATACACCATCATGAAAACAAATGCTTTATACACATTTCCTAATTTAAAAAAAAATAGCAGATTTCTCCATCTATTTTATGCAAATAGCTAATAAATTTCTCCAAAATTAAGGACTGGTTTCTTTTGGATTTTTATACAAGACAGCAGTTGTTCCCAAAAGTTTCAATTACTGGAACTTCATTTTAGTGGCAAAAATTTTCAAGCAGCTCTGCCCACAAGATAAGAGACTTTTATATTACACTACCTACTGATTAAAAGAAAGTTCAAAATAAGAAAACTATAATTAATCCAGTAACAGTTTAATAAAACATATGTTTGTAACCACAAAAGTTTATGGATACATTTGAAAAATAGCACTATAACCACAATCAGATATACTAGTTACTTGTTCTAAAGGTAATGACTGGCTCATATGTGAGCCCCTGCAGTCTCTATTATAATTTTCTGAAAAACCCCAATGCTGGATAAATCTAATCATATATATATGTATTCTATAATAATATTATCAATATGTATATTTGTACATATATAAGTGAATAACAATATAGTGATCTATAAACTCCATTAAAATAACCCAAAAAGTTTAAAGCTCGTGAGTCTTTTTAAAATGACATTTCACATAGAAAATCTTGGAGTAAAAGAGATGAGAAGCTGGAAAGTTTCTGCAATACATCACTTGACAGGAAGTTAAGTTATCAGAATGAAGTCTTATGGGTAACAATCGCATAACCATACATGGTGTATGTCCTAGTTACCATATAGATACGAAAGGTCTATTAAGGTTCCTTATCAGCTGTATATTGGTGTAATTTAGAGAGTTTGATAACATGAACCTGAACTGCAAAAGTCTCCAAACAATGCCCTGTTATCAGACATCTAACTTTTGAGTTTAAACAGTTACAATAAGTAGACTTTCTCCTGTCCCTACCAGAGGACATTGTCTTCCTGAGCTATTCAGCTGAAGCTTTTCATTTCATTCTTTTTTTTTTTTTTTTTTTTTTAAAGCAAAACACCCAAAAGATGTATCAGGCTCCTAGAATTAAAACAATACAGGTGGCTCAGTTGGTTAAGCGACTGCCTTCAGCTCAGGTCATGATCCTGGAATCCTGGGATCAAGTCCCGCATCGCGCTCCCAGCAATTTGGGGAGTTTGTTTCTCCCTCTGACCTTTTTCCCTTTCATGCTCTCTCTCACTCTCTCTCTCTCAAATAAATAAAATCTTTAAAAAAAAAAAAAAAGAGAGATTAAAACAATACAGTGCAGGGGCCCCTGGATGGCTCAGTCAGTCTGCTAAACAGGCCAGCTCTCAATTTCAGCTCTAGTCAGGATCTCAGAGTCCTGGGATCAAGCCCGGTGTGGGGCTTCCTGCTCAGCAAAGATTCTCTCTTCCTCTGCCCCTCCCCCAACTCTTGTGTGTGCATTCTCTCTCTCTCTCTGAAATAAATAAATCTTAAAAAAAAAAGAAAAAAAAAAACAGGGGCACCTGGGTGGCTCAGTTGGTTAAACAGCTATCTTCAGCTAAGGTCATGATCTCAGGGTCCTGGGATTGAACCCCATATCAGGCTCCCTATTCCCTCTCCCTCAGCTGCTCTCTCACTTACACTCTCTCTCAAATAAATGAACAAAATAAAAAAATAAAAATAAAAAAATACAGTGCAGTATTATTAGTCAACAACTAAACACAATCTACATATAGCTTATTTCAATACACAGCAATTATGTAATGAGCAGAGTCTCTACAGTAATCTCCCAGGTTTTCAACTTAATCACTTACATCACTTACCCCTTTTACAATGATTTTCACAAATGGTCACATTTTCATGTGTTTATTTTCCACCACCAAGATGCCTTTAGACCATGCTGAATAAAATATCGCATGATTTTCCAACTTCTTTCCTACTAGAGCTGAAAACAAACCATCTGGTTGCTTACTAGGTAGCTGGGGACCAGGGTTAGCTTCCTAGAAGCTGTGCTCTACACCAAATCAGAAGAGGAGAGAAGGCCAAAAGCCATATGAGAAAGGTAAGTTTTAAAAAATAATTTTAAAAGGCCAGAAAAAGAGTTCAAAGGTATTTTTAAACAATGACATTAGAAACCAGAAGTAAGGCACTTAGAAAGTTCAGTTTGATCAGAAACTAAATACTGGGGGCGCCTGGGTGGCTCAGTGGGTTAAGCCGCTGCCTTCGACTCAGGTCATGATCCCAGGGTCCTGGGATCGAGCCCTGCATTGGGCTCTCTGCTCAGCAGGGAGCCTGCTTCCTCCTCTCTCTGTCTGCCTCTCTGCCTGTTTGTGATCTCTCTCTGTCAAATAAATAAATAAAATCTTAAAAAAAAAAAAAGAAACTAAATACTGGACTTGGAGGCCACAGAATGAGTTGAGGAAAGTAAAGGTACCTAGAATGTAATTTATATTAGTATCTATTCTTACGAACCAGCAGGACTTTTGCCTAGGTGGGCTTCCCAGGCTTAAAGAGCCAGGAACAGATGACTAAACTTACAGGCTAATTTTGCCTCTAAAGCAATGGTTGCTACTAGCTTGAACTCAAATCACTAATTCTACTTACATATTCTAATCTTGGAAAATCCATCCAGTCAACCTCTATCCTGCTATTAAATTCATTATCAATTTATATAAATATTAACTTTTTTCTAGACTGTACCACCCTAGCTGGAATCTAAAGGAGACTCACTATTGCTACAAAGAAACTAGACTCTCCTCTACAGCTCTCTGGAATACATAATGTGAAATTTGTGTTCTTTAGCCTCAGTGAAGAGCAAGAAAATCATCACAACATCATGTCCACTGCCCCCTCTCCTGTTGTCATCATATCACCCAAATGTTAAGTGAACCAAATGTCCTTATGGTTCAAGAAAGAGGAGCAGAGACCCTCCTTGTGGTCTTATGGCCCCAAAGGCTGGACTCAGTGCAAAATCCCCAATAACTACACCTCTTTCATTGCCACCGTTCATCCCTAGGATGGCTTTCAAAAGTAACCCTTGACAAAGACAGCACCAGTGAGTGGGCCTTCAGGAAACACTATCAACTTCTCATGTCTATTCCCAAAGATCTATCTGACTCTGGTTCTATAGCATCCTTGAGTCCTTCTTTAACTGACTGGATAATGGACAACTTTATATTGCTCTATACAACCACTACAAGCAACATTTACCAAACTCTGTTCCTTAGGGCTCGCTCTCTCTCCCTCTCTTTCACTCTAGCTCTAGCTCTCTCTCTCTCTCTCTCTCTCACACACACACACACACACACACACATATGGCCAACAGCATTGCTGCTTCTGTATTTAATTTTATACATGAATTTACTATATGGGATTACTGAAAAAAATGTATAAAGAACTATATCTGTCATACTAATTCTCTGGTTTTAAGAAATACATACCAGGACATCCAGAAGTTAAAAAGAAAGACTTTTAATATATACATCAATGCAGCCTACCACTTAACCCTGAGGCTGATGTGTGTTGCTGATTTGATGATCACTGATATACATTAGCATTTTACAGTTGAAAAATATTGTATGGTTTTATTAAATATTTGTTGTATATTAAAAATTTACACTTCATGATCCCATATAATTGAATGGGAGAGTGTTAAATGAATGATCCATATAATTGAAAGAATATTAAAAAAAAAGTAATACAGGTTTCAAATTGTGTCTTAAAAGCACAAGTAAACAAGTAGAAAATCAGAATATTTCAAAATAAAGATCATGTAATCTCAATTTTTTCTTGCTTTGGACAAATAATTAGTGATTCCTGGAAGACTTAATCTAAAATTACCAAAATATCACAAAATATGCAATTCCAATTCTTTCTCTTTTGCTATACAGTATGTATATAAAAGAAGATTTTCATATGATGTAGCAACAGCAAATGAATATGCTACAAAGGATTATCTAATGTATTAACATAAAATGTAAATTTTTGTATTTTACTTAATCTTCAAATGGTTGGGTTTCTTATTACTAATAAAATAAAATAAATTATCTGAATTTTGTGGTACTACAAAGTTAAGACATACATATGAATAAGTTTTGGTCATTTTTTGAAGCTTCTAAATCAGATATGAAACGATTTTTCAGGTCCTCTTTCATCAAGGTATGTAATATATCTTAGGACATCCTATTGGAGTTCTAGTAATATATTATAATTTAAACTGTTCAGCATTCCTGCCCCAAAAGATTGCTCAGAGTCATGACCCCATCAAATGCACTTAATCCTCTACAGGGTAACAGTTCTGCCAACAAGGTAAACTTGGCCAAATCCTTTATTGCCACATTAGGGAAGCAAGCACTCTTCCCCTTCCCCAAGTCAGGGGTCAAGTCCTGTCTTGCCTTGACTATGGGTAAAATCTCACACTCTATGTTGACGTTCTGCTAGAATATGTCTGAGTGGAGCCTACTGTGCTTCAACATATAGTCTGAAATCCAGAATTTCAGATATTTGTGAAAAGCCTGCTCATATTTCACTTCATTTCTGGAAATAAAAATCCTAGGGACACACTCAGAGTGTTAGAGTTCCCCTAATGAAGATCTCTAAATACATGCCTTCTGTAGGTGTTTCCTAGAATAACGTTTCTTTGGACATATCTTTTTTTTACTGCTTAAAATAAAATATTTTCTTTGCAAAGAATAGTCTTATTCCAGCTTTTTCAGCTTTCTTTTTTATTTTCCCTTTTAGTACTTAATGACTTAATATCACCATAGTGGGGAAATGTATGTGTGCATGTGTGTGTGCATGTTCTAATTCCTTTCTATAAAGTTGACTTTATAACTTTGGTTGGAGCATCTTGCTTTCCTGTAAAACTCTATGATCAGTAAATTAATTGCTGTGCTGCCTGTGGCATTTGTTCTGGCCTTCTTTTCTTTCTTCTCCTTTCCCCCTTTCCTAGGCCTACATGATTATGATTCTATCTTGTCTTCCCTGAACTGATCGTGGTTAGAGATTTAGATCCAGAACATATACAAAAGAATTTTCCATCAATAGACTTCACCTGCACATTTCTCCTTTATCTAAAACATTATTCTCTTTAGTCTCTATAATATACAAGGTATTACCTAGAGAAGGATTTTCCTCAATTTATCCAAAGCTTTGTTCAGTTATCAGACCACTGTCCACACTTCACAAAATGAATAGCAAATGGCCCCCATTCATTTTGAACTGATAACTTGAACTAAAAGTCATTGACTTCAATGCTAAATGGCATGGAAAATTCCCACACTCCACCACCAAACCCTGACCTGAGAGATTTGTTCTAATGTTCACAGGAAGCCATAAATTGTAAAATACATTCTACTCTGTTGACTCATAATTTGTAATGGAATAATATACGGTTTACAGAGCCCTATTCTCCCCCAAAGCATCTTAAGGACACATTAGGCATCTAAATCCTTAACAAGGAAAATGCCTGACACAAAAGGCAGAGTGCCAGTAGGTATTAGTAGTTACAAGTAGGTCGTTATTGGTAGGTATAGGTATTTACATTACTCAGAGAATGAGAGACTGGGAAAATAGAAAGACAGTTGATTTAGAAATTGGAGAAGTTGATAAACTACAGTGTAATTGTAATAATTCACCTGCATTTTTTTTTTACAACTTTCTTTTAAATGTATATCAGAGTAAATTTCCCCAAGAAAGCATGCTACATCAGAATATCTTTGAGATGTAATCCTGGCTGAAGAAAACAAAAGAGAGTACACATCTCTGAAGAAAGTTTGCTACTTATACACATAAGAAACTAGTCACCATTACCCATGCAATTCCCTTGTTAAAAATCTTGGGATCTTCTTCTAGCTCTGCTCTCAACCTTAACCTGTAAGTGATGGTTAACTATCTTTGTGTCTATCACCATAATTTCACTCTTAACTTTTCTTTCCAACTTCTCTCCATTTGGTCTGGCAAATAGCCTCATGATCTTTCCTAACTTCCTAACAGAACTCCCTGTTACCAGTCTCCACCTACCTTCTACATGGCCTACAGGAGTGATTCTCCTGAAACAAAATTCTGACTATGTCACCCAAAAGTGAAAATTCTCTGATGGGGATGCCTAGATGGCTCAGTTGGTTAAGCATCTGCCTTTGGCTCAGATCATGATCCCAGGGTC
Source organism: Mustela putorius furo (assembly GCF_011764305.1). NCBI lineage: Eukaryota > Metazoa > Chordata > Mammalia > Carnivora > Mustelidae > Mustela > Mustela putorius. The sequence continues at coordinate 14,351,443 of NW_025422471.1, forward strand.
CTGGGATGGAGTTCTACACTGGACTCCATGCTCAGCAGGGAGCCTGCTTCTTCCTCTCCCTCTGCCTGATGCTCCTCCCTGCTTGTGTGCTCACTCACTTGCTCCCTCTCTCTGACAAATAAACAAAATCTTTTATAAATAAATAAATAAAATTCTCTGATGGTTTCCAATTTCCTATAAAGCCCACTGAATCTCCTCAGAAATGAAGAATATCACCCTTAGCAATCCAGCCTTTTTATATCTTTTCAGATTCATACCTAGCCAGACTCCTCTTCTATCATACTTCACCTCGCCCCTTTCCTTCCCCTTCTGGAGATGTACAACGCACTCTTCTACTTTAACCATTGTCTGAAACTTACCTACCTCTCTCAAACTGCTTTATTTGTTCCATTATTTCTTTGTTCATTTGCCTACTATATTTATTGAATTGCATATAAGTTTATTCCTTCTCAAGAAGAAGAGTCTTTTAAAGTCATAACCTCTATCTAAATGATCTTTTGATTATATTGCTTATGAGTCTCTTGGTATATATAGTACATGTTCAATAAAAAATTTATGGAATTATTGTGGTTTTGTACATAAAAAAATTACTCTTAGAAATTCTCACCCTCTAGTTTCCAAAATCTATAAAGAACTTATCAAACTCGACACCAAAAAAACACAAATAATCCCTTTAAGAAATGGATAGAAGACATGAATAGATACTTTTCCAAAGAAGACATCTAGATAGTTAACAGACACATGAAAAAAAATGTGCAACATCACTCATTATCAGGGAAATACAAATCAAAACCACAAGGAGATACCACCTAATGCCTATCAAAATGACTAAAATTAACAACTCAGGAAACAAAAGATGTTGGTGAGGATGCAAAGAAAAGGGAACCATTTTGCTCTGTTGGTAGGATGCAAACTGCTGCAGACACTCTGGAAAAAAGTATGGAGGTTCCTCAAAAAGTTAAAAATAGAACTACCCTATAACCCAGCAATTGCACTCTTAGGTATTTATCTAAAGGATCCAAAAATGTTGATTCAAGTGCTAATTCACAAACACCCCAACATTTATAGCAGCACCATCAATAATAGCCAAATTATGGGAAAAGCCCAAGTGTCTGATGAATGGATAAGGAAGAGGTGGTGTGTACTTGTGTGTGTGTATGTGTGTGTGTAGACATATATATATATATATAATGTAATATTACTTGGCAATCAAAAGAATGAAATCTTGCCATATGCAACAACATGCATGGAACCAGAGGGTATTATGCTAAGCAAAATAAGTCAGAGAAAGACAAATATTATATAATTTCACTCATATGTGAAATTTGAGAAAAAAAAAAACAGATGAACAGAGGGGAAGGGAAGGAAAAATAAAATAAGATAAAAACAGAGAGAGAGGCAAACCATAAGAGGTTTGTAACTATAGGGAATAAAGGTTTGTTGGAGTGGAGGTGGGTGGGGGGATGGGTTAAATGGTTGATGGACATTAAGGAGGTCACTTGATGGGATGAGTACTGTGTGTTATATGTAAGTGATGAATCAATAAATTCTACTCCTGAAAACCATACTACACTATATGTTAACTAACTTGAATTTTAAAAAAAAAAAAAATTCCCACCCTCTTCATCTCTCTTTCCTCAGTGGTCTCTCCACCTTTCCTAGAACATGATTCTTGAAGTATAGTCCCACCACCACCACACCCAAACTTCCACCATTGCTGAGTTGACTATTATCCTCAAGGTCCTGAATATTCCCCCAGTTTCCTTATTTTGCCCTGAGATCCCATTCTCTATAAAGATACAAACTGCACATTAATCAAGTATTTTGGCACCTCACATTGAAATTTAAAAGATCCATCTAGGGGCACCTGGGTGGCTCAGTGGGTTAAAGCCTTTGCCTTTGGCTCAGGTCATGATCCCAGGGTCCTGGGATAGAGCCCCATACCAGGGTCTCTGCTCAGTGGGGAGCCTGCTTCCCCCCCCCCCGCCTTTCCTCTCTGCCTACTTGTGATCTCTGTCTGTCAAATAAATAAATAAAATCTTTTAAAAAATAAAACATAAATAAATAAATAAAAGGTCCATCTAAATAAAGAAGAAATAGATGGGGCACCTGGGTGGCTCAGTGGGTTAAAACCTTTGCCTTCGGCTCAGGTCATGATCTCAGGGTCCTGGGATCAAGCCCTGCACTGGGCTCTCTGCTCAGCGGAGAGCCTGCTTCCCTTCCTCTCTCTGTCTGCCTGCCTCTCTGCCTCTCTGCCTACTTGTGATCTCTGTAAAATAAATAAAATCTTTTAAATAAATAAATAAATAAGAAATAGAACCTTTTTCTCTGCATTAGTATTGATCTATAAGCTAAGGAATGGTCATTTGTAGATAAGCACCTATCCACAAAGAACATCCATTATAGAATCACCCAAGGGTAAAGGAAATGTCAAGATGCTTTTAAAAAGAGCTACTTGGCAAGCTTTTAATTACAATAAGCCAATTAAATAAAACAATAACCATTAGAATACACTCATATAGTAATCCAGTCTTGGGTTGATTTTGTTTTGATGACTTATATAGTTGGAGAAGCAGCTAAAGTGTCTTTGACTTTGACAACTTTACTTATTTCAAGTATCACAAGTCATAATCAATTAATCAAAAACCTAACAGTTTTAGATTTTTTGAATTTTCTCTTCATATTCCAATCAGCTTGTCTATAAAGAGACCATTTTCACTCATAGCCTCTAATACTTACATAGATAATTAAAATACCATGCAATTCATTCCATTTGAGGTATTAAGTCCACTGTGTGTTTTTTAACAGCAGCACAACATTGAGTTCAGTTGTCTTTTTTTAAAGATCTTATATATTTATCTGTCAGAGAGAGAGAGAGAGAACGTGCACAAGCAGGGGGGAGCAGCAGGCAGAGGGAGAAGCAGACTCTCTGCTGAGCAAGGAGCCCGAAATGGGACTCGGTCCCAGGACACTGACACAATGACCTGAGACGAAGGCAGCCGCTTAACGGAATGAGCCACCCAGGCATCCCTGAATTATTTTGTCTTAAAGAAGACCAACACCCTCTTCTGCCAGATAGTTCTGTTTTCAGCCCAGCAAGACCTTTCTTCAATGATGAACAGAAATATTAATCACCATGATCTCTTGTTTTAACTCATTTACCTACGTAAGAGTTGTCAGATACTCTATAATCCAGTGTATTCCAGAGTTCCAGAATCATCTGCAATTTATTTCCTTTTATGTAAAATAATATCTACTCAATGTAGTTAGGATCACAGTTTGTATTCTTTCATTTCTCTTTTCCGTAACTTTAAACTAGGCATACTGCGGTCTTTACTATATATCTCAGTTTCACTCACACTAAACCACTTTTCAAGTTTTAGAAAATGTCCCCCTTTTGAACATAGAGCTAAAATGTCTTTAAATGCAAATACTTGAAGAAATGATTGGAGAACTTAGCTTGAAGTCTCCATTTTCCCCGAAGCTTGAAGCACTTTGTACCTCACAAACTCTGAAACGTAGTCATTCAATTGGCCACAACTGGCTAGCTTCCAGGGTCTATGGATGATCCTGCCTCCTCCACCCCTGCCCCCAATGCTGACTGTGGTAAAGACAACCACCAGATGCTACCCACCTCCAGGCCCCACACCCTATACCACGCTACAGTTAAAACTATGATCAGCAAACTAAAATTACCATGGGCTATTCTTTCTTTTTATTTTTTTCTTTTGAGTCAAATAAAACTGGGCAAGTCTGTGAATGCATAAGAAAGAAATTTTCCCTTGTTTTTTCCTGATTGTTGTACACTATAGCTTTTTGCAATTCTTCTTCCTTTACTATGGTGAGACCAAAACTGAGATTGATTTGCTGATATGCTGTCTCTCTTCTAAATGCTGTACTAAGTTTTGAAATTATACATAACAATCATAAGTATAGTAAAGTTCTTTGGTTTTCTTAGATCCAGGGTTATTTCTTAATAGCTCTCATTTTCTACACCTATAGACTTGGGATTTCTTCTTAGATCCTAAAATACTTTAGCATAAGTTGTAATTGTCCTATCAGTGTGCTTTTTCCTTCACATATTATGGAATTAAGTTAAATGCCATGATTAAATTGTTTTATAAAATAAAACTTACAAATGAATTTGTAATTGGAGATAATCCAAAATAAAACATGAAATAAAAATCAATAGAAAATGTTTTGGTAAACCTTTTCTATTCATTAAGCAACATAAATATTTCATAAATTTCATAGATTAGACATGTAACTAACAACTTTATAGCAAATTTCTGTTTCAAAAAGTTGAATAATGGTATTATAATATTTTGCTATGAAGAACAGTTTTTTTAGGAGAGGTAGCTTATTTCTTCATATATGTAAACAAATGAGTACATATGCAGTAAAAATACCGTGTAATTAGCCAAGATGAAAATATTTTACAAGAGCTGCTTCCCCACAACAATAACACACAGCTGTACCCAGATGTGGCCTAAGGCAAATTATTTCTTCTCTTTCATTGAAATTTTGTTTTTCCAATAGTTTATGTCATACATAGGAAAATTTTCTAGGAAAGAAAAAAAGTTTCTGAATAACAACTACAATTCCTTATTCTTCACACCCACTCTATAGATAATCAATAAAAATGAATAACATATTTTGGTCCAAACTGTTCAGAAAAGTTTGGGTTTAAAAACATTTGCCTCGGGGCACCTGGGTGGCTCAGTGGGTTAAAGCCTCTGCCTTCGGCTCAGGTCATGATTCCAAGGTCCTGGGATGGAGCCCCATATCGGGCTCTCTGCTCAGAGGGGAGCCTGCTTCCTCCTCTCTCTCTGCCTACTTGTGATCTCTGTCTGTCAAATAAATAAAATCTTTAAAAAAAAAAAATTTGCCTCTTGGGGCATGTGGGTGGCTCAGTCATTAAGTGTACGACTCTTGATTTCAGCTCAGGTGATGATCTCGGATTGAACCCTGTGTTGGACTTTGCACTCAGCACAGTCTGCTTAGGATTCTCTCTCTTCCTCCCTCTGCCCCCTCCCTGTTCAAGCTCTCTATCTCTCTCTAAAATAAATAAATAAAATTGTTTTTAAAAATTGCCCTTTTTAGGGATTCCTGGGTGGCTCAGTCAAACTTCTACCTTTGGCTCAGGTCATGATCCCAGGATTCTGGGATCATGTCCCACATCAGGCTCTCTACTGAGCAGGGAATCTGCTGCTCCTTCTCCCTCTATCTGCTGCTCTGCCTACTTGTGCTCTCTCTCACTCTGTGAAATAAATAAATAAAATCTGAAAAAAAAAAAAAAGAAGTAGCTATGTACATACTGATCAATTTAAAATTGTTAGTTCAATGTCTTTTCAGAGACAAATGTCACATTGAAAGTTTTATCGGAAGGGAAAAAAAGACAAGCCATGAAGACTTCTGAAAACCTAACAGACATTGTTTGTGTGACTAAGTCATGTTGCTCAGGTACAAATAATTCAGGAAAACTATAGTATTTTGTGATTCTTCCTTTATAGCTTTCTTTGGAGAATCATTTGAAAGGAAATATACAGATTTTTAAAATAAACACTTGAATAATTCATTTGGGAAAACAAATTATTCTTCATGATCAGGTAAAAAAAGTGATAATGAAGAGTTGAAATAGTGAAATCTTAATGATTCACTGTAGAGCTCACATGTGTGCTTTGAGATCTTCTTTCCTAAGGTTCTCAAACGTCCCCCTAGAATTTCCAAACAATTTCAACACAGTGATGGAGCTGTAACAGTTGAGCCCCTAAGGCCAAGTCTGTCACTCAAGGCCAATATGTTAGGAAACCAAACTCAAAAGATCTTGCTCTCTTAAAGTATGTTTTAAATCTGACAATAATCCTCATCCCCTAGGTTCCTTTTTCTTACTAGTCATCAAGAAGACCAGCTCTTTCCATCACTATAGTTGCTGATCAGATTTATTTTGTTAATTTTGAGAAAAGTCCCTGCTTGTGTTCTAGTATTTTTCCTATTTCAGCTTTGTGTGCCAGGGTTTGGGTTTCGCACAGGAAAAAAAACCCATAAATAATTTCTTATGTTACCCCCATAATATCAATAAAAGTCTGAGATAATTAAAAGTCAGAGATAATCCTCAAATATGAATTTCTATCTTTGCAAATCAAACATTTTCCAAAAAACTAAATATCAACAAAATGAAGCAGTTTGTGGTTTATTTATCCATCGAATCGTATTTCTGTCAAATCTCCAGAAAACAGTAGTTGAGGATTGCTATCTCAGTAAAAGCAATTAGTACTGTTTACTGATCAATCTTTTATAAAACAATTTTTTCTTATGTCCAATATTCCATATTGTTAAATTTAAAGGTATTTTATTATAGTAGAAGGACTTTCTCTCCTCTTAACCATATCTTAACAACAGTACAAAGGAGCAATTTAATCTTCTTGCAAATTCTGAAAGAACGCATACCATCCGGCCATATGAGCTGAACTAAAACCTAACTGTGGTGCAATTGTGAAAAAGTTATAAAGGTTATCTAATAAGACAAGGAAATTTGAATATTGCTGAAGCAAATATATCTTCCAATATCAACTGTATGATACAAATTGAAATATTTATAAGTAAAACCATACCACGGTATGCATTGCATTGGTATTAATGTTTTTTTAAAATACTCTGAAATTTTAAAATACAAAATGAGAACTATCCATTATCATATAATAACTAAATATTACTTCAAAAATTATATTTAAAATTATAGGCTTATGAAATTTAAAAATGTCACTCTCATGAGCCATTGGTATAATTGCATATATCTCTTATGATGCTCAAGAAAAATTAATTGCTTTCATTGCCAATCCATATTATAATATTAGGTATTTTTCTATACATACAAATCTAAGATTTTTATTGAGAAAATCTGATAACACAGGAAATGACCATAAAAACAAATTTAGACCTTCTTGGAAAAAGACAGTATGTATAAATTAAGAGCCAGACCCTTCTTATAAAGGAATGCGACAAGACAAATAATAAACTAGCAAAAAGTAGTTGCATTGGAAAGGCTCTACTATCTCTCATCTCATCTACTTTATCTCCAACAAATATAACATAACTATTCTAAACTAACCTCTGGACTTGTGTACAGCATATATATTTATCAAGTACTTCCTTCTTTTTGAGCATTGACTAAAGCTGTCTAAAGATATATTACTTAGAGATTTTCAAATCTAAGTAAAGATAGGGGCAAACTGACATTTAATAACAGAATCACTTTCTGTGCACATGCATTTTTCTAGGCTATAAACAATGCAGATATATGAATTATTTGGCAGTCTCCAAACATTAACCATTAATGTTCATCCCTATTGCTTTCATTTTGAAATCACTGCAATCAAAAAGCTCAATCTCTTCTATTTTGATGATTCTTGTTTTAGTGTTAAACCTGTCAACATAGAGTTTTTAACATGTAAAATGCTCTCTTGTCAGAAAACAATTATATGTTTTAGATAATAAGTGTCCATTTAAAGAATTATTTTAAAGGAGACATGATAAAAAAAAATTTTGATTTATTGGTATAAGGTATTCCACACTGAAAGCAACAAATGAACAGAACTCTGTTTCTCCAACAATATGAACATACAAGAGCCATTAACACTAAAGTGAGCTGTGTGCTCGGCCTTGAGAATTCAATAGGTCTTGCCTACTAATGTTTCCTTTTAATGCTTTAATACTTTCCTTTCAGTGTCATTCATATCCAGATGACCAAACTATCTTGGTACAAAGACTCGTTCATTTGCAATCTGGTCTGATATTAAATTGTTCCAAGATAGCCTACCTTTTAATATTTGGTATATATTTTTAATAAGGTGCTTGTAGTTACATAGGAAGAACATAGTAAGACACTGAGTTCTTAGGAATGAAGACCTAGGAGTCCCTTGACACAATACTTTTAAATTAGATATACCAGAATAAATAAATTTGTATCAAAATATAAAATAAGAGCAGACAAAAATCTTAATCAGTGAACACATTTCATTTAAGAAATTTGTGATTCATCATACTCGTTTACATAATGCTTCTTCCTAGGCACAGGAAAAGAAAGTATACTTTCTATTCAGAAATTGAATTTTATAAAAGAGCAATGTAAATGAATACCTTTCTACTCTACATTATAGATTGCATATTTAATTACTTAATGTATAAATAATTTAAGTTTGAAATGGACTTAAACTTTTCATTTCCTAGAATTTCGAGATATATGGCCAAGGGAAGTTTGACCCTTGAGTTAATCTATTTTTCTACAGATCCATCTACCAGAACTAGTTCAGACCTAGAAAGGGTCAGCTATGTGAGTTAAAGGCCTACCTCTGATTAGAGATTCTTAATTAAAGGACTCTCTAACAGGTATAAATTCCTTCAATTTTCTCCAAGCTTGGAATAATTTCAACCAAGATTTCAAAGCAGAATACTAAGTATATCTTCAAGAAAGTGGCGGTTATGGCAGTGAATAGCCACAAATGCTTTCATTTACTTCCTGCTACAACCTCTATAAGACATTAGGATCTAGTTACTATTTACAGATCCTTGCCAACTTTCAACGTGTGACTCTAGTAGTCATTGTACTGCTCAGACACATGCTCATTTTGCAAGAAAAAAACATTCTAAATATTTTTAAGATATGACATACAACTTAAGTTTTGCTCAAATTGCAGAACAAAATGGGCTAAAGTGTTGCTTAGGCAGAAATGACAAATAAGTTACATTTCTCCAACTTCCTTCCCACAGTCCTTCTTGATAGGAGAAGTCAGAAAGAAGAGGGTTGAACAAACATTTAGCTGGGCTGAGAGTGACAACTGGTTTGCTTAATGCTCTTAACATCCTGACTCAGTGGAGGTGATGCATTGGGTTCAGAGTTGAACATTTGTGACTTGAATAATCCACCAAAATATACCTGCTTTGAGAGAAGAAATGCAACCTTTTCTAAGACTTTTCAACATTTTCTTTATAAGGCAGAACACTTCTAAACTTTGGGCAAATTTTTGTACTTGTCAGATTTCCTCTTTTTCTACTCTCAAAAATCAGTTAAACAGACCATAGTCAATGAGGTGGCCTGCAGGGACCACATCTATAAAATCTGGTAGCAAAATATACTAGATAAAAGCACGGACTCTGTATCAGATTGCCTCAGTTAGAACTTCAGTTCCAGTAGTAACCCTATAAAAGCTACACAATCTTTAGTTTCTTCATCTGTAAATTGGGAATAATACAAGTCTGGGGATGATTAAATGGGTCAGTACCAGAAACAGATCCTGGCATACAGAATCACCACACAAATGGTTTTCTATTGTCAGCATCAAACTGTTTTCTCAGAAGCTAAATTATGCAATAGATACAGGGGTATCTCACAGATTATTACATAATCTGGCTGGTCAACTGCAATACAACATTCTTGAAATCACCCTAAATAATTTTTTCTATTTTAAATACTTTTTTATAAGCAAATATCTAAATCATAAGCAAATATTTAAAAGGACAAGCAATGTTAATGCCTTAAATAGTATATTAACATTGAAAACCTTTCTGAAGCTTTGGATCACAGATGTCATGGTCATTTTATTTATTTTTTACCTGGTATTATTTAACATTTTTGTGAAGAAAATTTCAATAGCTTTTAGAAGTCAAAGAAATTGGGAATAATTTTTTAAAAAACACAATAAAAACAAGAACAAGAAAACCATTTCTACTTGTCATTAGAAATAATTTAGATCAACAACTATTCTATAAAGGTCTGATTTTCTGTATGTATGTGTATGTGTGTGTGTGTGTGATGCATATGCATCAGTAAAATTCACAACTTGCTTTAGGACAGCTTAAAGTAGAGAGTCCTTTGAAATTTGACTTTGACATTTGTTGAAACTGTCAGTTCTTCAGCAGTCTATAAGAGTTTCTTCAAAGATATCACTTTAGGAAGACACTAACTCTAAAACACATGATGAAGACCAGCTGGGTGAAAGATGGGGCAATCACATATATCCTGCTGAGGGATACTCAGTAAGAACTGCCCCCAATCATCCTTCTAAATTCCCTAAAAGTCATGATTTAAATATTCTCTTGTGTGGGGCCATTTTTAATTTTCTTGTGTTCTCTTTTATAAGATATGCAAATTAATTACAGTTGTTTCCAACTCTGACTCAAATGAGTTTCAAAACTGAAACAGAACATGGTGTGGGAAAGGCACTACTGAAAAGAATCCTTTGCTCAAAAACATTTTCTGGACTAGTCAACTTCAGAAGGAAAATGGTGGTAGTGACAGGAGATATGCAGTGTACATCTATGCCTTTGGAAGAATTCTCATGCCCCTTCTTTTTTTGTTCTTTTTCCTTAAAAAAAAAAAAAAAGGCAACAGGAAATTTTATCTACCTTCCACTATTGTGTAGACAATTTATAGTTTTACTACTATCTGAAAGAACAGAGAAAAAGTTGGCAGGCTTTGTTCTAGACTTTTTTAAGTATTTTTAAGTTGTTTTTTAAAATTAGTATTATTTTTGTATCTTTCCTGTCCATTCATGCAACTTAATTAAAAACCACTAATAATCAAGAAATCACCAGGTTCATTTCAACTTTAAATGTGCAAAGTAATGCATATCTTATAAAAAAAAAACCCATGGTATTGCTTACACAAACACTTATATGAACACAATTCTTCAAAACTGCACATGAAAAATCACCTGACCAAGAACACTGGCAAGATTCCGTGTTATTGTCCTTAGAACTGCTCCACCCTAGTGTGCATAGTATATGGACGTTTATATAAATTTGAATATATAAGTCTTAACATGCCCCAGTGTTAAAATTTCCCCAATGGAATTTTAGCTTAAGATAAATATCTGAATTCTTTCTTATCAACAGTGTCAAGTAGTGTCATATATTAATTTATCTATTAATGAAATGAGCCATAGAACCTCTGCTCTTTGAACGAGAATACTTTCCTTGTCACTGTAATTATATATAACTTTTTTAGACACTATCTAACAAATCGCTGATGAAGAATACTAAGAAACCTAATGGCCTGAAAGAGTTCATAAGGTCCTCAGTATCTAATTTAAAACTAGAAAGTGTTAAGTTACTCTAGAAACATTCTGGACCTGGAGGCTTTATTTTCAGGATGAAACTTGAGGCAGTATACCATATCAGCTTTTCAAAAACAGTGAAGTGTTTAGAAATGTACATCAGAGTTGTGGCAGAGATGAACACTGAGAATCCAATAATCTATGATCCCATGGGTGGGCAGCCAGCTACCTGGTGGCAGGTTGATTACGCTGGACTGCTTCCACTATGGAATGCATAGCCTTGTGTTCTTATTGGAAAGGACCCTTACTGTGGATACAAATTTGCCTTCTCTGCACACAACACTTATGTGAAAACTGCCACTATTGGACTTGTACAATGCCTTATCTATGGTCACACTATGCCACACAGCATTGCTTCTGATCAAGGAACGTCCTTCACATAGCAAATCAATTGTGGCAGTGGGCCCAGCCTCATGGAGTTCACTGGTTTTACCACATTCTCCACCATCTTAAAGCAGCTGGCTTGATAGAACAGTGGAATGGCCTCTGAAGAATCAGTTACATTGTCGACTAGTAGTAATACATTGCAAGTCTGGAACAAGGTTCTTCTGGAGGCTATATATGTTCTGAATCTGCATCTCCCACAGCTGATGCAGTTTCTCCCACAGCCACAGATCCAAGAATCAAAGGGTGGAAATGTGAGTGACATCATTCACTATTACCCCTAGTGACTCATTAGAAAATTTTTTTCTTCCTGTCCCCAAAAACTTAAGCTCTGCTGGCCTAGTTCTTAGTTCTAAAAGAGGGAATCCTTCCACCAAGAGACACAACAATGATTCTATTGAACTGGAAGTATCTGCCCCTCAGATACCTTGGACTCCTTATGAATGAATCAACAGGCAAAAAAAGGCACTAATGTACTGGCTAGGATGATTGATACTGACTGACAAGGGAAAACTGAACTGCTACTCCACACTCATGATAAGGAAGAGCATGTCTGGAGTACAAGAGATTTTTCTAGGGCATCTCTTACTATTATCATGTCTTGTGGTTAACATCAGTGTAAAACTACAACCCAAATCAGGCAGGACTACTAATGGCCCAGACCCTGCAAGAATGAAGGTCTAGGTCACCTCACCAGATAAAGTACCATGACCAGATGAGAGGCTTCCTGAAGGCAAAGGGAATACGGAATGAGTAATGGAAGAAGATAGTTATAAAGACCAGTTTTGGGGTGCCTGGCTGGCTCAGTTGATAAAGCTTGTGACTCTCGATCTTGGGGTCATGTGTTCAAGCCCCACATTAGGAGTAGCGTTTACTTAAAAAACAAAAACACACAAAAAAGTGTGATTAAAAAATAAATAACAGCTACAACCACATGACCAAAATGACGACTATAATTATAATGAGTGTTTCCTCCTTATTTTGTTATATGTTTGTACGTGTGTGTATAATGTAACATAAGATATATTGATTTTATGCCATGGTTATTAAGTTACAGGGTATCAAGGAGAATGGTAAACACCATTCATGAACTTTGCATCCTCTTCCGGGGGAAGATTAGGTGCATTTTAGGTTGTACACAGGAGAGTTGTATCACGTTAGGCAGGAGTATGACTTTATCATCTTTAATTGGAGATTAAGTATCATTTTAGGAGATGTACATGATTGGCAAGCTGACAAGGGCTGTACATGTGATGATTACATGTACATGTTAACGTGGCTGGGTCATGAGGTACCTAGATATTTGGTCAAACATCAATCTGTTTCTGTAAGGGTGTTTTTAGATGCAATCAGCATTTAAACTGGTAGACTTTGAATAAAGCAGATTGTCCTTCAGGATGTGGGTGGGCTTCACCTGATCAGCTGAAGGTCTGAATAGAACAAAAGACCATCAAGAGAGAATCTCCCAAACTGCTTGAGACTATCTCTAAAATCAGCCATTCTGATTCTACATTAAATGACCTTCAGACTCAAAATGGAACACAGCCTGCCCTGGGTCTCCAGCCTGTTAGCCCACTCTACACAGATTTTGGACTTGCCAGCCTCCATAACTGTCTGAGCCAGTTTCTTATAATAAATATCTTTGTATATACATGCACACATCCTAATAATTCTGCTTTTCTGGACAGTCCTGACTGATACAGGGGGAAAATTAACTTTTTGTCATGACCAAGTTGAATATAACTTCCTTGGTCATCCTCCTAATTCTTGTGTTATTCAACCTGTCTCTGTATCTGTTTCTCTCTCCTGCTACTGTTATCCTTTTTTTTTTTTACTTTACTTATTTATTTTTAATATTTTATTTATTTATATATGAGAGACAGAAAAAGAGAGAGAGAGAGAGGCAGAGGCAGAGGGAGAAGCAGGCTCCCTGTGGAGCACAGAGTCAGAAATGGGACTCAATCCCTGGACCCTGGGATTATGACCTGAGCTGAAGGAGATGCTTAATTGACTGAGCCACCCAGATGCCCTTGCCATCCTATTCCCTAAATTTATTGTGTTAACCAAAGAACCCTTTCCTTGGCAAACTCTCTTGACAATTTCATTTAATATTAATTTGAACTAATATTTAAATTAATTGTCAAATATATACTTCCAGCCTGACCTCCCTCTGAAGTTACAGATCCTCATTTGCAAATACTTAATAGTAGTCTCCATATGGTTCATCAGAAACGTTCCAAAAGTAAACTACTTTTTTCTTCTAAAAGCTACACCTATTTTTCTTATTCTGTTAATGTCCTATTTTCCTTATTCTTTTAATAACATAACTTTCCCCCCTAGTGATCCTCAGCGCAAGATCTCATTTATTTTACACTTTCTCTCTTTTTTATACACAACTAGTTGGTGAATCCTGGCACATTTTCTTCTGCAGTACTGTGGCATCTGTTCTCTCTACTCCATCATCCTTTTTCACCTGCCATTCACACCTTGGTTCAAGCCGGAGGTAAGTCTGCCTCACTGGATTTCTTCAAGAACCTTCTAACAGGTTTACTTTCTTCTAAGCGTTTCCCCTTCATCCATTTTCCCTATGATACTGACATTATTTTCCCAAAGAAATGATCCAAAAATCTTCAGAGGCAAAGAAACAAGTGACCGGGAGCTCATGAAAAACACTTTCCCCCCAAACAGACTCCCATCCCTGTTTCTATTTGGAGATACTGGCCACATCATAAAGCCAACCCACACTGAGATAGCTGTGTTGTCAATACAGTACAAAAGCAGTACACCACACACAAAGGATACAGGATGGGGTAAAACTTTCAGGGTGTAAGGCAGAGTAAAAAAAAAAAAAAAAAAAAAAAGCCAGATTCAAGATAATGGCAAGGGCTCAAGAGCCTGAAAGAGAGAAATAGGAAATGACAGTGGACTCAGAGGATGAGCAATCAACCTCAGAAACAGGGCTATTCCAACCAGTTCATAGTCTTTCTCTGTCTCCCCCTCTCCCTCTTCATCCTTTGCAAATCCAAGGTAAAGGAGAGTCCTTGCTGAAGGCATTTACAATTGCCCATTTATGTTATAGTTATTCTTATACCTCATACCCTCCTACTTTTCTCTAAGTTCCTTGACAATAAATTCTACCAGAGTCATTTTGGTATGTCTCCCCTACAACAGCAGTTGTCTTATACACAGTGAACACAATAAATGTTTGCTAAAATAACGCATTTCAGTTAAGCTTTTTAAGTGTTTTAAATCTACAGTTAATATAAATATTTTTCATGACCTGGCACATCAGCAGTAAATACAACTTTAACAAATAAAGTTATTCTCCTTTTCTCTTTCCTGTCACAGCTTTCAAAGAACCCAATCAGATATGGCAATAGATCTGTTATCCACTATCTATGAAATCCTAATAAGGATAGAGACATTTTTGAAGAAGAAGAATGGTAACAGTTATGCATATATTGTCTTTATGATGTGCCAGACACCTATCTTTATATACATTAACTCACTTTTTACAACACATCTATGATTCCAGTACAAAAACAGAAACTGAGGTACAGAGAGCTTAAAGGACGTGCCCAAATTCACACAGTTAGTAAGCAGAAGAATCAGGATTCAAGTCCAGGCAGTCAGGACCAAGAGTCCAAGATCTTATGCCACTCAACAAAACAGAACTCTTATCATATTCCCATCACCACTCAGAAAAAGGCCCAAATGGAAGGGATGATCCCTGGTTTGAAGGGCACATCATCTTCCAGCTCACTCCAGAGAGTAACCCTTGAACCCCTTCTCAAGGGTGAATGCAAAGCACTCTAGAGCCCAGAGCCCATGAGGGATCAAGGACTCCACTGGGTATTTTTTAAATGGCAATTGTGCAATGAAAATTCTAGTAATGTATCTCCAGTGTCATTGTATAAGGCTTTTGGTACAGGGAGATATAGAAAATGACGTGTTTTAAGGGTGTTGCCTTTGTAGTAGCCTCAAAACCAAATTTTCTAAAAGGTAAAGTAGAATATATGTGAAGACTAGAATCACGAATACCCTTACTGCACACACCCTGCTGTGAGTTACTCTTTGAACAGAATTGCTGCTTAGACTTCAAACCACCACTGTGACCTCAAGAGGTTAGCAGAAAAGAGAAATTCTTTGGTTCAGAAACCATAACATGGGTATAATGCCATTTAAAGGCACAAGATTCAGAACTCAATGTGGCTTTTTGGAAAAAGTCAGTCAATCCTCTTGTGAAAAAGAGGAAAACTCAATGAAGTATAATGCTTTTAAATTCCAGATTAACATACAGACCTGAAAGCAGTAATATATTATTTCCCATAAAAATAGATGCTATGTTCTTAAACATCAAGTAAATCATATTTGTGAACTGATCATATCCATACTGGTATATTTAAATTTTAACAATCTTTTCATTGTAAAATGGCAGTTATCTGTTAGTGCTCTGAAGAAAGAAATAGTGAAATATAGGCTACATGAAATGTGTTGAGCCCATGGAGAATATATGACATAGCAACTGGGGGAAAAAAAAAAATCCAAAAGCCTGGCCAGGTAGCCCCAGTCTAAAGCACTAGATTTAAACCACATATCTGTAGATTTGACTGATCATTTGATTGATCTGTATGAGCTTATGACTGAATTAGGAGGAAGAAAAAACCAAATACTTGTCAAGTTTTCATTACAGGAAGATTCCTAACTCGCTTCTCACAGATTCACTGGGTCATATTTTTATTATGATCTCCAAGCTTCCCCCCTCTAAATTCAGTAATTTTTGTCTTTAACCATCTAACCAAGAAGGGATTTTCTCTTTGTTCCAGGATACCAGAAAATAGCTAATAATTACTATTATTGTTGTTGTTATAAAAATAAGGAAACAAAAGGGGAGAGAATGGAAGGAAAATAGTTTTAATTTGTATGATTTCTTATAAAATATATCAAGTTACATTATCTCCTTCTCCTCTCAGATGAACTTATCAAAATAACACCTTGCTAGTTTTCTCTAGTATCATTCTAACTATATTCACTTATATAATACAAACATTTTGTTACTAGACTGTTTGGTATATAATGACTAAATCTCTAATACTCATAATAAATACTTGCTCAATACAACAGATGCTCTTAGATCTCCTTTAATGGACTGATTAACATAAGAGTACTGGTAGGAAAAGAAAAAAAAAATTCTAGTCACTTTTGATGGAAAAACTATTACTATAAGACTTACATGATGTTCACAGCCTCAAGTGAGTGATTTTATCATTCTAAGCTGTTTAAAATAATCAGCCTCATAAAACTTTAATGACCACTACTTTCTCTCTGTATTTATAGAGAAGCCTCCTCATTCATTTACAAAGAGACAGACTAAATTCTCAAATACTTGCATTATTCAATTCTTACATGGCATGAGCTTTCTCTGTTCCAAGTCTCAAATGTATCCAAATTAGTTTTAACCCCATAATACAAACTGCATGATCTGTAGACTTTTCTATACAAATTTCAGATTGTCTATTGAGAGGATTTAAATATTGTTGATTTTTAATCTAATTTAATTAACTCACTATACTGAATACACTGCAATATAGCTTCACTAGTATTCCTTAGGCAAAGAGATTACTATATAATTTATTGGGATGTTGCCAAGAGCATATAACTAATATATCATCTATAATAAGCAAAGTAGAAAAGCATATTCCCTCTGCACAGGTGGATGATAGTATTTGTGCCAAATAATATAGCATTCCTCTCCCTACTTGGTATTTTAAACATGCATTTTGTTGTCAGGCTCCCTGCCAATAGGCTGCATGGGTTGCAATGGAGTCTAGCTGATAATTCAAAAGGTGAGTTAATTAAGGGTTGCAGTTTGGAATGTTATCAAGCTGCTGCTTAGACATCTATCTGCTTTCCATACAGGTGTGAAATATTGACAGCAAATTTTAGAAGTGTGGTGACATTTTTACCTCTCACTTACTTGATTAGATTTTTATATGGCTCATACTTCAAGGGGACTATGAACCATATCCTTTTGTTCAAGTAGGTATCTATCATGAGAAAGTACTTAGGGTGTTCAAAAGAAATACAGTATTAAATATATATATATATATATATATATATATATATATATATTTTTTTTTTAAATTTTTATTTATTTATTTGACAAAGAGAGATCACAAGTAGGCAGAGAGGCAGGCAGAGAGAGGGGGAAGCAGGCTCCCTACTGAGCAGAGAGCCCGACCCAGGGCTTGATCCCAGGACCCTGAGATCATGACCTGAGCTGAAGGCAGAGGCTTAACCCCCTGAGCCACCCAGGCACCCCCAGTATTAAATATATTAACTAAATATTCTTGAGACCTCATACATTCTTCCTTTATAGCACAAAGGTTGATTTTTAAGAGTATCAGTCAAAATTAACCATTTATACTACCATATCTTTCATTCAAAGGTTCTAAAACTATGATAACTCAGAAGACAGATCACAATGAAGCTCTGTTAGTTTATAATATTGTATTTATAGATAATATTTCCTAGACTGATAATAGGCCACAAGAGAGAAATGATTTCAACTTCTAAGGCTATGCTTTCTTTAATCTCATATCAGGAGAAGACAAGACTATAAAAAGACCCAAATCTTGATATGCATCTGGGAATTTACCTGGATGAGAATTAGGTAAAGAAATTTAGCCACAACATAAAAAGATTTAGCTACAATAAGACATAACATTCTATAACATAGGTTTTGCCATCTTAGCAACTCCTAGAAGTTCAGTTTTTTAAACGAGTTTATTATGATTAATGAACTTTAAATTCTTAGTATCTAAATACCCTTTTAGAGTTGCCCTATTTTTTCCTAAAATACTAGGAAATAGGCATGATCAGGAGATAGAGCAATTAATTGTGAAAACGATTTCTATATAACTGATGTTTCCCTTTTTCGTTTCTCCCAATCAAAATCAGACACCAACTTCCATCATATGTCCCAGTGTTGTTCCTTTATTTGATTTCCCCTAAATAAAAGGTAATTTTGCTGAACTCTTAAGTTTTATATTTATGGAATTCTAGAAAACCCTTTATATATGACCGTTAATTATGTTTTCATATTTAGTTATGTTACTATGATAAAGATGATGATAATCATGATGATAGAAATGAAAATATTTAAGGATAGAATTGTTTTTTAAATTGTTAAACCTAAAAAAAAAAAACACCTTATTTTTTCTTAAGATTTTTTTTTAATATATAGAGAGACAGTGAGCGAAGGAACAGAAGCAGGGCGAGGGGGAGAGGAAGAAGCAGGCTCCCCACTTAGCAGGGAGCCCGGTACGGGACTCGATCCCAGGACCCTGGGATCATGACCTTAGACAAAGGCAGACACTTAACAACTGAGCAACCCAGATGCCCCAAAATCACCTAATTTTGGTCCTTTTATGTATTTGTAGAAAGTAAGTATCTTGAACTGGTTCCACTGAAAACTGAACCTCAGAGAAGGATGTGAGAACATGAAGTTTAACTGGAAAGCCAGCCCAGGAAGCAACGGTGAGGGAGTGAGGAGAGGGGCAGGGAAGTACAAATGCAAACAGAAGAGGTTCTTATTGTTTGTGCATCTCTCAGGGCTAATTCTGTTGGGACTTCTGAGGAGTTTGCAAAATGCCTTCTAATGCTGTCCACCTGAAGGAGCTACCAGTTCCTCTTTTTTTTTTCATTGTTCAGGGTTTGTCCCCTGAGAGCAATAAATATCCCACACTTAAATAACCCACACTTCTCAGCAGTGCTCATTTCAGGTAAGGTCATAACTCGGAGAAACTCCAGAGAATAAAAGCTGAAAGATACACATCACATGCTTGAGATGGGACACCACCAGTTGGATAGAAGTCTGGGCTCAAAAGAACCATGCAACGCAACTGGGACTGCAAGTGTAGGTGACTAATGTCGGCTAGCGTAGGAATGAAGTTGTTTTTCAAACAAGTACTTCCTATAAGCTCTGTTGTTAAATTCAGTTTCAATCAAAAAGTAATTAAGCAATGATATGCTTTAGTCTATTTCTGTAGGAAAGGAGGGGATTAGCTAAGATTTCTTGGCCACGAGCACAGACTGGTACTTTTTATTATCATAAAAACTCGGTCTTCTTTGCTAAGGTAGCCTAAATCAGCTCCAGCGAAAAATGATCATAGACCTTAAAATCATCAAAATATACATGGCAAGAAGAAATGAGGGGGAAAAAAGTCTAAGGCAATTTGGAAATTGTGGTAAATGAGATTACTGATTGGCAAATATTCATCACTTCTTTCTCCAAACCTATCATAGACTGAATCATACTTCCCAGATGATCAATACTTCTATGTAACGGCTCTATCACTGGCTTTAGCCAATGGGACACTGCCAGCTATGATGCAAGCAGAAGCCTGGTAAACATTTGTACACTGAAGCATATCCTTTTTTGAACTCTACCCCATGAAAGGCAGGCAACACTCTACCATAAAGAAACTTGGGCTAAACTACTAAATGACAAACCCTAGAGGAAACCATCTTAGATTTGTCTGTCACTGACTGAGCTCTCTTCTTAAAGCAGATGTTTAAATAACTCAGATATACCACATAAAGCAAAAGAATTACCCATAAAATCGTGAAAAATAACAAGCATTGTTGTTTAAGCTACTTAAGGCAAGTAGTTTGTTTTGGAAATGATACAGAAATTGATGCTGGAAACAGAATTGTACACAACAAACCTAAAATTTATGGCATTGACCTTAGAAATGAGAAATGAGTTGAGAACTGAAAGGTGGCAAATTGACTATTAGTAGAGCTGAAAAAGAAGGAAGAAAGTGCAGTTGAAGGTTAGAGAAAGGGGAAATTTTTTTAAAAAGATTTTTTATTTTTAAGTAATCTCTATATCCAACTCAGGGCTCAAACTTATAACCACGAGATCAAGAGTCACATGTTCTTCTGACTGACCCAGCCTGGTGCCCGAAGGGGAACCTTTTATTAGTGGAAAAGTAAATGAGCCTGTTGCCTGTGATAACTTTAAAGATAGAAAATTTACTGGAGGAACTTACGGATATCTCTTTGTACAGCATGTTGAACGTGGCAGTTGATTCCTTTTACCCTCTTAGGATAAGGTATTGCAAGAGAAAGATGATCTAAAGATAGAATTGGTCAATTTCCAAGCAAAATTTAGAGAGGATATTTCAAACCCAGCGTTTCATATGTGGAAAATGAAACTCCTTACTTTCAGTCTTCCCAGGCCACAAAAAAAGAAGGCAGGGGAGGGGAAGGGAGAGAAGGGGATGGGAGAGGAGGGGAGGGAAAAGAAAAGAGAAAGGGGAAAGGGAAAGGGAAAAAAGAGAAAAAAAAAAAACCTCAAGTGAAAATGAGCTCAAAACAGAGGTAAAATCCAGAGTGCTACCAAAAACAAGATCAAATCAAAGATGAAGGTATAATAGGCTTTGTTAAGACTTAAAAGATTTATCTGTCCTGTCAGCTGCATAAAATGACTTAAATTTTCAGGGCATTGTGCCACAGCAGGCAGCCTCAAATAGAGAGGGACTGGTTTGGAAGAGATTTATGAATGTGGTTTTCATCTAATGGAGTAAATTATAATTTGATATATAGAAAACCCATAAGTTGTTTAAAGGAGTTGAATCAACTGAAGACAGAAACAGTTCAAATTAAAAGATGTCCCCAACTCTGCAGGCTGAAACAGACTAGGAAGTTTACTTAGCTGCAAACATACACCATTTCTTCTGGGGAAAAAAAAGGATGAATCAGAGAACAAAGTCAAGCACTGAGAGGGCTGAAGCTTAGGGTCATGAGTATGTAGCCATAAGCAACAGATTGGAGAAGCACTGGATTTTTTCCAAGAAGCATTGGATCCTACATCAAGGAAAAGTCCCTGAACCCAGAACACAGGGGATGGAGGACATGTGCCCAGAAAGAGTATAGTAGGATTGTTATGGACAACAACTACCAGGTGCCTTCAACTTCTCCCCTTTTCAAATAGGAGCCTCTACTTCATTTTCTCTGTTCCTGTTTCACCATTATGTATCTATTGGGTGTGTATGGCACAGATAGCTTGGGGTCTTAGTTTACAAGGCTTAGCTACCCAAGAAGCCATGTCTGGGTACACATGAAAAGGAATACAATTGCTCAAATGGTGCAGTTGATGTGGTGTTGGAGAAAATGGTTTGGATTAGGATCCTGTCTTTTTACTCTCGAGTAAGGAAATGAAGTTCTATGTGCCATGATTTTCTCAGCTGTCAAAAGTAAAATGTTGAATGGGTGATTCTTGAAGCTGCTTCCTCTTCTAAGGTTTTATGACTTTGTAACTCTAAGTTCTAAGACCTATAGTTGTCTGATTACTTGATTTGTATCACACATTGTCATGTTATTTGTCAATGCTCTGGCCTAATCCTAGAATGTAGCCATGATTTTTTTTAAGCCTTGATTTTTTTTTAACTGTAAATATCTGATGTTCATTTAAAATAAATCTACAAATTAAGTGTAATTTTTCTTAGAAATTTTGAACATGAGAAAAATGTACATCAGTGCTACATAATTAAGTACCATTTATTTTTTGCACTGTTTAAGCAAGCTACAGATATTCAATTGCCATTGAAATATTTTTGTAAACCATGCAACCTTTTACACAAAAGATAATTATGAAATAGCTAACATTCATTTGACCACAACCAATAAATAATTTATGAACTGGGTGTTTGAAATTATGCAAATATTCTAAATACTTTTTGTTGCCTGTACATCTGAGTAAGTATGATTCAGAAGAAAGTGTGCAATGGATTAATAGATTCAACATTGAAGAGATTTGCATTTCTACAGAGTTCTTTTCTTTGCTGGCTCCTACTATCTTTAGTATCATGGCTCAGAAAACAAGCTTGACAATACTGTCTCTAAATGTATTTGAATATCCTGGCATCCCTATTCATCAGCCTCTTTGATGCTTTAAATGTCTTTTGCTTTCTTTCCAGAACTCTTTATGAAGGCAGAGAGATATGCTTTTAGTAGAGTATCCAACTATCTTATAATACACACTAAATGGAGGAGAAAATGGGCGTCTTTAAATATTTGATATATCTGTGATGGCCCACAGCAGAGTTCTGTTAGAGTAACTTGCCGAGCAGGCTCATTATTCTGAATACTCCACACATCAGGTGTCACTCGCATCACAGCAATGACCAGGAACTGCCAACTTCATAAACTCCCTTTGCAAATGGAAAGTTTCTTGACACCAATAAATTGTGGGATAAAACCTACTGGCAGTAGTATGCATGGTGCCTTATGGTATGGACTAACATTGAGTGAAGGAAATGTTTCGGACTCCGGATTATAATCAAGTAAAAGAAACTTACCACCTTCACAGTGTATCACCCAAAAATATTTCTTAGAGAATTCCTAAGAAGTCTGGAGGTCATTTATTTTCATTTCTTTCCAAACCCGGGAGTGGGGAGTGGGTGGCATTTCTGTTCATAAACATATTTAGAAGTCTTCAGTTTTATGAGTCCTGTCAATGTTACTATACTAAGGAAGGGTACAAAATTTGTGTTGCTAGTTAATGTACTATTGTTTCATCTCACAGCTTTCTTCACCCAGGCGCACCTTAGTCTCTGACCAAATTCCATCAGACAAGGTACTAAATACATGTATTGATAGATGGGTATCTTCCATTGTTTGGTACGTTCAATGAGTATGTGAGCATAAAGACGAGGGAACCATACTGCACCAACAGCTATGGAAGGGTATAGACACTTGAGTACTGTTTCTCTTAAAAAGCCTTTTCCCTGTAATGTCAGATTGCTTAAGAGCTATCTAGCATTTTGCATCCCAAAAATAAAATTCACATCATTTGAGTTCATATCCTCACTAATACTGATGCTTATTTTCTCTGAAAGAAGCCATTTCACTAAATGCTACTCAGTATTTCGCTTTCACCAAAGTTCCTAAAGCAGCCATTAGGTTTAACTGTTAATCTAAACAAGCTTTTCTTCAGTAATTCTGCTCTGTTTGCCTTACACACATCCTCACTTATCTTCCTCTCCATCCAGCCAACATGTACCTCCTTTTTAAAAGTGCTTACTTTGGTGCTTTTCTACACTGAAAACCCAAACCCCCAAACCGACAACTGGAACAAAGAACTCACTCTTCCTTAATGCCACCATATGAATAAAACTTGCTTATTTTCTTTTTATTCAGATGTGCTATGTCTTTTGTCCTGCAGTTGCACAGCACAGAATTGCCCACCTACCCTACTCTCCCAGAAAGAGAAGGTGGCAATGTTTTCTTAAGTTATCCATAAATAGTGAAGCAACAGAACACATCAAAAGCTACACACCCTGGGGATTGCTTACTCTGTTCTACATAGAATTCAGCTGAGTTAACTTTAAAACATTCCTTTTCATTTAAGTACTCCCTTAAAACAGCATAAAGGATGGAGCACTATATAAGCTGCTTACAATTTCTACTGCACATTTTATCAGGAAAGCTATCTATCCCAGATTTCTTCTCTTCAGAAAAATTTTAATGATCTGAGGTCACACCTCTTAAAAAGAATGAGGTCTAGTTTTACATAAGAAGGTCCAACTTGTAGGGTTTTATTTTCTTTTTATGCTCAGACCTCACAAACCGAGGACCACAGTCTTCAAATAGCATTCCTTGTTAAAATTGAACTCAGAAAAGAAGGTTATTCTACCTCAGAATTTTAAATAAAGCTTCTACAACAAAGTTCAGTGTTCCAAAGCTTTAAATAAATCTGAATTAAAGCAGCACTCCAGCACTAAAGTGTTTAAATCAGGTTGCTAATCCCCTTACTCTTGACACATGTCTGGTGCTTTGGGGGAGAGCAGTATAGACCTAGGATTGCTTCTTACAGGGGGGGGACCTCAGAACAACTGCACCACAATCACCTGCAGTGTTTACTGGAAACAGAATCCTGGGCCTCTCTCTCTTTGACTGAATGAGAACCTCTGCTGATGGGCCCCGAACCTGCATGCCTGAAACATTCCCCAGGTGATTCTCAAGCACACTCAAGCTTAAGAACCACTGTGGGAACCCATCACTGCTGCCGAAGAGACCCAGTGCACACCAACTCTTAACCTGCTGAATTCTTCAATTTCAGGAGAATTAGCGCTGTCAAGTTGAACCTCACGACCACCACACTGAGGCCAGAATTATGTTAGGAAGATTAAGGTCTTTCCGGATATTCAGAACTTTTGTCTCCCTGCTGTCAGCAACTAAGGAAGCTGGCAAACGCTGGTCTCTCACAGTAACATTTAGTGCCGGTCAACACACCGTATGGGCTAACATCTGAGCCCAGAAATAGGAAAGGAGAGTATAAATAGATTTGAATTGGGGTTGGACAAGGATTTGGCAGGCAAAAAATGACTGTGTGTTGATGGGGTGGGAAAGGATAGCTGCCAATTCAGGGATCCGTGGTCGAGGAGCTTCCTGACCCCCATCCACCCCAGAAGTTCCTGTGAGCTCTCCGGACTGCTGGCCCTTGGCTATAATTAGGGGGGGTGCTGCTTTCCCTGGCTGCTTCCATATGCATGTTAGTTGTGTTTGGCATTCAGCAGCAGTATTTGAAGAGTGTCTGGCCCCCACCAGCATTTAGTTGAGCCAGTCAGTGGAAAAAATGACAATGATATCTGGCATAGAATTCAGGTGTTAAAATACCTTTATTAAAATAGAGGAAATAGCACCTATTAGGAAGTGACCCCAAGCTACCAAATTTTATTAGACTGGGAGGAGGTGTTTTTCCCTCCTTTAAAGCATACTGTAAATTCCCTTATGTCTTTCATGGTATTTAACTGCAGAAATGGGTGCATTCAGTAATTTCAGATTTTCAATGCTATATTTATTGCAACTCACTTTGTGTAGTATCAGGGAATACCGAGCTGGGACTTGGCTCATTTCGACAAAACTTTCTGTACATATTTAGCTAAAAAAGAAAATTTGATGGGGTAGGAGAGAGAGTCAACACTATTGGCAGTTTCCCATTAGCAGTGCAGGAGGTAAAAGTCAAAAATAAAGCCTGTGGGGTAAGTCTGAACATGGCATCCAAGCTTAAAAGAAATGCCATTTCTCTTTTTCATCCTGAGGTGGGAGAAGAGGCTTGACTGAAATGAGTGAAACCTCACTCCATCATATTCGTCTGAAGCCAGCCTGCCAGCCCTGATGTCAGTGGTGAGTATGCTGATATGCTGAGCTGTGGATGAAGCGGGCCATGTCTGCCCTCCGCAACTCTACAAAACCGCTTGAAAGTCAGCACGAGGTGCCGCCTCTCCCCTCTCTCAATGAAAAGCATACTTCTTGATTAAAAATGCATGTTTCTACTTCATGCCAAAACAAGAGAGTATTATTTTCAGGATGATCATAGAAACCAAGTTAAATGTGTTTCTTATTTCAAGAGATAAAAAAGCATCGCAACTTGGTGAAGAAACGTTTCAGTGCTGGATGTTAGTTTAATGTAGCACTACTATGCACGTAATTTGTTTTGAAACTCGGTGATATATGAAAATCTTCAGCATTTTTGACAGAATGAGATTACACATCCATCCCCCTCTACACTTTAAAGAAAGAAAAACCTTGACTTAGCCTGCCAATGTTATAGACAATATCTGCGTGTGTCTGCATTGTAACACCCCTCTTCTTATTTCCACTTTCAGAGATAGGAATTCCTGAGATAATTTCATTCATAAAAGGTTCCCACCAGAGTCAGATGGATGGTCAGGAAAAGATATTGAAGATAATTTGTAGCCCTGTTGGACAACTTCTCGAGTCAGTTTGATTCTTCCTTGCCAGTCAGGAGACTCGGGACAGTTTGACTGTGGATGGGAGACTGAGTATGTAAGGGATTCAAGCACCTCCTCTCCCAGAGGATAAACTGTGTCACAGGCAGTCAGGCTCAAAGGGAGTGTCTACGTAAACACAGAGGCTCCCTCCTGGCTTGAGAATAAAAAGACCACTGTCTGCCCCTAGAAACTGAGTCACCAGAGCACATGGACCCACACCTTGCCTTGTCCAACATGAAGCAGAAGTTATAGGTGAATGAGAGATGCGGTGGGCAAAAGAGAGGGAGATATGAAAAGGGACTAAAAAATACATAAAGAAGATTTATTGAACACAAGAGAATGGGGCAACTCCTACATTTTGGCTACCTGCTTACTCTAGGAACATTATTAACAATGATTATCAAGTTGATATTCTTGACCTTAAGAATCTTTTTCAAAGTAAATTCATGTATAAACAAAATGTGACCATATTCCTTTGAATGTTTTCGCTTCAATAAAACTTAATCATCTTAACCAATTCACATAAGTAGAAGCTTACTCATCTGTCATTCTACAAACCAGAAATCTCTCCCAGCAGATATTTTTTTGTTTTTACTAGTTTGGTTGACCTAGACCCAAGAGGTACCTCTTAAAGCATTAACATTTAACTTTGTTTAATTTAGGTTTAGCATTAAAATACATGTCATAGCAAAAAAACTCTTGAAAGTTATTAATCCATGAATAATATTCAGAATAAATATTTATTAGAATACTTGATTAGACAGCATAATGCACAGCACAACCATTCCAGGTAATATATTTTTCTATGATAATGTACTAAAAAGACAGATGGTAGGGAATATTAGAATGTATAGCAAGAACAGCTAAATTGGGGATGCCCGGGTGGCTCAGTAGGTTAAACATATGCCTTTGACTCAGGTCATGATCCCAGGGTCTTGGGATCAAGCCCCACATCAGGCTCCTTGATCAGCGGGGAGCCTGCTTTTCCCTCCCTCTGCCTGCCACAACCCCTGCTTGTGCTTGCTCTCTCTCTGACAAAATCTTTAAAAGAAAAAAAAAAAAAAAGAATAGCTAAATTGTAAAATTATGTGGAGCCAGTAATATGTAAAACCTTATAGATATGGAATTATTTATTTAATTAATTTAGTATCTATTATATGCCTTGTAACATATCAAATATTAAAGGGTATCCAAGCAACAAATGACATTCATTGCTTCTTTCCTCGAGAAATTGATAACATAGATCCAATATTCACACGAAGGACCAGAGAAAAGCACTATGGAATATACACTTAAGAGAATGAAACATAACACCTAAGCAATATAAACAATGATACCAGCAGATAGATACCCTGATTAAGGAAGAAGGGGGAAAACAGTTGTTTCATTACTTCAAAACTAGCAGCATTCTTGTTTTCAAACCTTCAATACCTATTAATCCTGGGAACTCACAAATGATATCTAAACGTATGCCTGTCATGTCAATATGTTCTGAACCTTTGAGCAGCTCACTTTTAGTTCAATTTCAGTGCAAAACTATAATTATGGCATTATACATAAATGGTCTTTAAAATTTCACATCCTGAAAAATCATAGATATAAAAACCTCACATTTCTACCTCCAAAAACAGCCAACCTATTTCTCCGATTGAGTACCCTGGGCATGGAAAATTGCTAGACTATTGGTTTGGAGTATTTCTGGGACTGGTGCTGTGCTACCACTACTACTACCCAGGCATAATTGGCACTGCTAGTTCTTTAGTTATTGTTACAGCTGCTAGGGGTCTTTTAATAGGTTATTTAGAAAAAAGAAAAGAGGACAATTGACCCTGGGTGGTTCTCAAATGGTGCTATTATTGGTTTGTTTTCATAGATTGGCAGTACCCTACAACAGGCAATGTTCGAGAAATAAAATTACAGTTGTATTAACAGCTTCAAATTAGGGGTATTTTTTCAAATCATTGTGTGGGGTTTTAGTGGTGCAAGAATGAGTGGTTTTAATTGGACCTTCTTCCTTAGATGGCTTGAGAAAAACTCTCCAGCCCAACAACAGAAGGAAGGGGGAACCAGGACAAGAGCCACAAGGACAAGAGCCACATTATCACTTTATGAAATGGCTGGTCAGGATCTGACAAAATATTTTTATAATTGATTCAAAGAATGAAAATGCTAGGAACTGGTCCTTTGCAGTAGAACACATTATGAAGTTGACAGATCCCATTTGGGGGGAAAAAATCTTCAGAAGCTGCATTGCCCCAGGTTCCTGCATAATAAAATGATCTTCTGAAAAGTTGACTAGCATATTTTGGCTGTGAGCACCAGAAAATACCACAAACAAAATATTTGTATAGCTTATAAAACACTCAAGCTGAATATTAAAAGCATCTGTTTCCAAGGAATATAATTATAAAGTACTTGAAGTGAATCAGGAGGCAGGATTCACAAAACATTAAACATGTCGTAAACAAGCCATTTGACTCATCCAGATACTATGGATAGTAGATGGACTGCTGATTTACAAAGGAATACCTTCATTGAAGATTCTGAATCAGAAAGCATGACAGCAAGGGTCAAATGTTTCCTGATGTCATTGTGGGATGAATAATTCTGGGCTATTTACTGAAGCATTTTAGAATTCTTCCTCCCCCCCCCCTTTTTTTTAAAGAAACATGTGGACAAAGATAGCCTTAATATTTTGTCTTGTGAGAAACATGTAATCTGGCCAATTTGTGTAGTCAAGACCACTCTGACAAAGTATGTGTTGATAGTGAACATAAGAATGAATTATACACCCGTGAACTGTGGGCATGCTTTATCTATAAAAAGGCATCAACTGTCACTCAGAAGTGTAAGATTTAAATGTGCTAATACGCAAACTCTTGTTTTTATGTGGTCCTATCAAGAACAAGAAGCTTCACCATGGACATTACGAAGTCAAATGTAATTCATAATGGTACTGCTGTTTTGTAAAAAGACAGCAGACAGAATCTACTTTCTAAGATTAAATTGAAACTTCCTTCCCCAAATGTTAAGCTAAAATTACGGGCAAAATTCTTTTCTCACATTTGCATCATGGGACTTAAGCCTATTATTCTTTCCTCCTACAAGACAGGCTCCTGGGAGTCCTGCATACTTATCAGGAGCAAAATATTGGATGTGACATCTGCAATATACATCTTTGTTGAATGTTGTCCCAAATCAAAATAAAAGCCTGTTTTATATTGTTCTCCTGAGGTCTTTGGAAAGAGTGTCTTTTTGCAGTCTCAAAAATGATATGAATTTTCAGAAAGATAGTCTCTGAAAGCATCAATCCTATAGGAACATGTCAATTAAGATCACTTTACCCCATGTCTACATGCATAAACTTTGTACTACTTAGAGGAAAAGACAGCAAAAGGAGGAGAAAGAAGGTGGGAGAATGATGCAGAATAAAACATTGTGAAAAGAAGAGGTCGCCAGGTGTAAAAACCAGGTGTTTCTAAAAGCCATGGGATTCTGAGGTCAGCACATCCTGATGTGTTCATCGGAAAGTTCACAGGGAGCGGTTGCTAAAATGGTAAGAGTCTGAAACAAGTGTTGAAGTTTTATGTCCTCTTTTGTAAAACTCTCACTCTCCTTTTTTGTGCATTTAATGGGCTTTATTTGACTGCTGATTGGAGTATTCGACCCTGACAGTTCTCTTCACAGCCTGAATGTGAAGCCTGAGAACCTTTAGCCAGTCACACAAGACCAGCCTGGGGACCCAATGACATCTTTGAACTGTGGCTCTTTCCTCGAGCTTGATTAGAGATTTTATCCTGACTGCCGAAGGGAATGGGAACCTTTAATGAGAAATGGTGTTTTGTGCAGGAGCCATGGATACAGGAAGGAGAGGGACTCTACAAATTAGAGGCTAGCTTGGCTGAAAAATTGGGTTGAA
Source organism: Mustela putorius furo (assembly GCF_011764305.1). NCBI lineage: Eukaryota > Metazoa > Chordata > Mammalia > Carnivora > Mustelidae > Mustela > Mustela putorius. The sequence continues at coordinate 14,381,664 of NW_025422471.1, forward strand.
AAATCACTTTAAAGAATTGCACCATTATAAATCACCATATAATTAGGCTTGCAATATATAAAAGGAGCATATAGCATATGGAGGACAATCTTTGTAGATATTGTTAATATGAATCTTAAATGCCACCATAAATGTTTTGCTACCTCAAATTCATAGTGTTATATGAGTTAGAATCAATGAAAATTCTACCATTTGGAAAGAGAAAATATATATTACCACATCTCTTGTTATTTGATGCTCTTTTCACTACAAGAACACTTTTTCGGTTTTGGTATACAAGAATTCTAGAAATAATGCATTTCCATCAGGTGCTATTTTATTGTACTATTTTCTTGATGTTATTAATTTATAGAATAAGTGAAAATGATTTTTTTTAAAGTACAAATGCTTTCTGTAAATCACTGCCCTCTAAACTCTGGTAGGTATCTTATTAAATATGAATTTACCTTGTTTAGGTGGTATTTTCCCCCTGAGAAACAGTAAGCTTATAATTAAAAATCTGAACTAGAGATCCAAAAAGCCAACTAATATCATAAATATTACTTTAAAAATTAATAAACTATTGATTAAAAACTAATAAGTTATTAAATTCAACCCAAATTTTTCAGTAAAGGAAATCCATTACATTATTCCACAGGTCTCTATCAAGTTGTCCCTGTGTCTCTTGGATACAATTAGATGAATTATCTGTATTCATTGTAACATTTAAGTCACAGTCACAATCTCCAAATCCCGCATCAAACTACTCAGGGGAAAGAAGCATTCCTGGGTTCTAAAGCTTTTTTTAATGGCTGCTAATATATAAGACAAATTTAGAACTACCTTATTTTTATCTCTGTCAGGATTTCAGTGCTTTGATCCATTCAGGAAAACAAAGTTCAAAGTTTTATATAAGCTCAGGCATAGATTATACGGCCTGCAACATGACAAACCCTGCAGGAATCTGTCAGGAGACAGCATGGCTCTTTCTCACCTGGGCCATTATTCTAGCAAATTGATTATCCCACCACTGCATGGAAGGCAAATTTGAACTGTGATCTCTATCAGTGCCCTAGTTTTTCTCTTTTCTCTTTCCAGTGTTTTAGCCATTCAATGTAAAGCACTACTGAGACCCTCTGCCCTTTACCTTTCTTATAAGTTGTTCTCTCTTTGTTCAGAAAGCACAGATATGCTCCAAAATACTAGATGTTTACAGTAGTTACTCATGCAAGCTGTGTATTTTTAAGACAAGGAAACTATTGTTTTAAAAAGATCTCTATTTTAATACAATCCACCTCCGGTGCTAGAAAAATATTTGTTTTAAATATTTTAACAGTTACCAGTCAAACTAAAAAGTAAGGTTCAGAAATTAAAGATATAAGCTTGATAGCATTTTGAAAAAACATAATTTTAACTTTTAATTATAGTCCAATGTGGGAGTCCCACACAATCATAATTCAACAGTTCACAACATTTTATATGCCCGACCCCATTCACTTTAACTGTTCAAAGCACTAAGCTCGGAATTCTTGAGGGTGTTTGCTTGTCACCCAACATATGAGCCATCTCATCCAGCTTTGTGTGGTATGGAAACTTCAGTCTTACATCAACTTTTTTTTATAAAAAGGAAGCAAAAAAAAAAAAAAAAAAAAAACAACCATCAGCTAAATGATTTCTATGCATATATGTGTGTATACACACTTACAAATATACATATTCATCTAAAGAACTGCTATATGTTTTAAAGCATTTTTTAGTCAGTTGCTAAAGGAGAGAGGTCAATTTTTATGTTCCTTCTTTTGCTTTTAAAAATATTGAAACTTTGTTATTACAACACAGTATAAAAGATTTTCTTTTTAAAAAAAAAGAGAAAGACTTTTCCCATCAGAGTCTCCATTTCAGAAAATATACTTATCCCAATTATGGTAACCTTGTTTTTCTTTGTTTGCTTATTAGTTTTTGGACCTGAGGTACACAGAATGGGATTAAGCATAACAGTTCATAAAGCACTATCACCATTTATTTATGCATGGCCCTTCTAAATTTTGTTATTTATTGCAATTTCTTATATAATAAAATCAATGGACTCGCTCTTCAAGCCAAGAAATAAAATACTAGCAATATTTACATCTGTTGGGATGCTCCTCTTTCTCCCTTGCCCCACTGAAATCACGCTGACCCTGAATTGTGTCATGCTCATCCCATAGCTTTATCACACACGTGTTTGCCAGAACAGTACACAGTTCACTTTTACTTAACTTCAGACTTTGTAAACAGACTCACCCTGTCTGAATCTTTGGAGACATGTTTTTCACTTAAATTATGTTCTTAACAAATTTTTGCATGCTACGGTGTGTAGTTGTACACCAATTCATACTTCCTGCTGTATAATATCCTATTATGTGACTACATGATATATTTTATTTATTCTTCCACTGATGGTTATTTGGAGGTCTGGGGTTTTTTTTTCTTTTAATTTTTTTGCTTTTATGACACTTCATTATAAAAATTCAAGCATGTGTAGAAGTCAAATACCTGGGTCATAAAATACTAAATCTTACAAGATAAGGCCAACGTATTTTCTAATTTCTTGACACCTAGTTTTAAAAATTGTTTTTATAGTACGGTGCCTAGGTGGCTCAGTCAGTTAAGCCCCTGTCTTCGGCTGAGGCCATGATGTCAGGGTCCTGGGATCAAGCCCTGGCATCAGACTCCCTGCTTGGTGGTGAGTCTGCTTCTCCCTCTGCCTCTGACTCTCGCCAGCGTCTCCCCACCCCCAACCCCACTCCTGCTCTCTCTCTCTTACTCTGCTCTCTCTCAAATAAATAAATATAATCTTAAAAAAAGATTTTCAATATCAAAAAACTGACCATGAATTTAAGTTTTCTTAGAGATATTTAGGACCAACTTAAGGAACAAGTAAGAAAGACAATTTAGGGGTAATTTATGTCTAAAAAATAATGGCTCAATGTGATAAAGAGTATCTATGGGAAAATTACAGCTGACATCATATTTAACAGTGAAACACTGGATGTTTTCCCCTGAAGATTAAGAACAAGGCAAAAGTGTCCACTCACAACTTCCAGACTAGAGAGCATATCCTGTAATAAGATGAAATGGTTGGGATGAGGATGTAGGGGAGTGAAAATAGAAGAAGGAGTAAGACTATCACTACTTACAGATGACATGAATATTTACATAGATAATGCTAAATAATCAACAGGGGATAAAGTACTGGAACAAGTGAATTTAGCAAGTCTCAAAATGAATGAATATATATATATATATATACATATATATATATATATATTACATTTCTACATAATAGCAGCAAACAATTGGAAAATTAGTAACAAAACAGTTCCATCTGCAATAGAATAAAGTACCTAGAATTTAATTTCACCATAAGATGTACAAAATCTGCATCCTGAAAACTATAAAACATTGCTAAGAAATTAAGGAAGACATAAAGAAGATGTAATATATCAATGGGATAGAAGATTCAATATTTGAATGTGCAATTTTCCCAGAATTATAAACTTAACCCTATCCCAATCATAACCCCAGAAGGCTTATTAAAATCAAATTCATGTATGGGGCACCTGGGTGGCTCAGTGGGTTAAAGCCTCTGCCTTCAGCTCAGGTCATGGTCTCAGTGTCCTGGGATCGAGCCCCGCATCGGGCTCTCTGCTCAGCAGGGAGCCTGCCTCCCCCTCTCTCTCTGCCTGCCTCTCTGCCTACTTGTGATTTCTGTCTGTCAAATAAATAAATTAAAAAAAAAAAACCTTTAAAAAAATCAAATAATTCATGTAAATTTATATATCTATGCAAAAATACAAATGTCTACAAATAGCCAAAACAACTTAAAAATGAAGAATGAAACTGGAGGATTACATCACTTGGTTCTAATACCCTCTCTAAAGCTATAGTAATAAAATGGTAGAGTATTGGCATAAGGATGTACAAATAAATTAATGAAGCAGAAGAGAGTCCTAAAATAAATACAATTTTATAAAGATTTTTCAACAAAGTTAGCAAAGCAATCCAATGGGGGAAAGGAAAATTTTTGTAACTAATCATGCTAGAATTTGATATGCATATGGGAAAAAAAATGAACCTCAACTCTTACCTCACACCATATATAAAGTTATTTTGAAATGGATCATAGGTTTAAATGAAAATGCTGAAATTACAGAGTTTTTAAAGAAAACATAAGAGAATATCTTTGAAACTTAAGTGTAGAAGATTTCTTAGAAGGGACACAAAAAGCAACAATCATAAAAGACAAATTTATAAATCAGGCTTCATCAAAATTAAAAACATCTGCTCATCAAAAAAAAAATTTAGAAATTGAATAAGCAACCACAAGCTAGAAGAAAATATTTGCAAAAAATATATATCTGACAAAGGGTTTGTAACCAGAATATACAAGGGTTCCCTACAATAACTCAATAATTAAAAAACAAACAACCCAAGTTTACCATGTAGGCCAAAGACTTGAACAAACATTTCACAAAGACTGATATATGCATGACCAATATACACACGAAAACACATCATCAAGGAGATGCAAATTAAAACTACACTTACAGTCTATGGCCATACCACCCTGAACGCGCCCGATCTCGTCTGATCTCGGAAAACTACACTTACAGCCATTCTTAGAGTGGCTAAAATTAGTAAGACTGACCATGTCAAACACTGATGTGGAGGTGAAGAAAAGGGCACTATACACTGCTGTAACACAGGTAAAACAGTATAATATCACTTTGGAAATTTTTTTGACAGATTCTTATAAAACTAAACAAATATCTCATCTTTGGTCCAGCAAATTCTACTCTTAGGGTTTTATCTGAGAGCAATGAAAACATAGGTCAACAAAAATACCTGAAAAAATTTAGCCAGAACTAGAAACTAACTCAACTGTGTAACAGAAGAATAAATAGTATAATACAATGGAACACAAACTCAGCAATAAAAACAAATGAATTACTGATAACCACAACAGCATCAATGAATCTCACAGACATCATACTGAGAGAAAAAGAGCCAATCACAAAACAGCACAAATTGTACAATCCCATTTATATACAAAAATGAATTGGGGAGACAATTCCTCATTGCTGGAGGTAATCAAGAATAATCAAGGTGATCATGATAGGGACACCATGAGCTAAGTTAGTCTAAATGACCCCAATGGATCTTTCCAACATCGATCTTCTACAATTATGTTCATTTGAAAGAACTTCAGTTTCATAAACCTTAAGACTTAGACAATAGTAGACGAATGTACATAATTGACCAGGCAGTAATTATTCCTGCCATGTCGACAAATAACTGAAACATGTTTTTGAAAAATCTGCAGGATGCTGTTTTACAAGAAAAGGCAAACAGCCAAGGATTAAAGTGTGTTGACTAATAAACAATAATGCCTTATAAATTATAATAGTAATGTTAACACGTTCATTAGTTAGGTCAGTCAAATCCTAATACGGACAAAGAAAAAGGAATGTAATCCTGCCTAGCACCTGCCAAGGAGAACAAATTTTTTCTGGCTTTGTAAAAGACAAGTGGAGTTTCAAATCTCAACTCTGCATGCAATCTCCTGTGACATGTTCTTCTGGTTAAAAATGAATAAAACCTAGCCTCAAGCAGGTGTGTCTGTTTCTAACTATGGACAGGTATTTGGAAATGGGAGGTATGTTTTCATAACATTTTTACACAGTTAAGAATATCCTTTGCTTCTACACCCAAACTCAACAAGTGGCAATTTCTTAATGGTTAGTTGCAACGTGGAACCTTAATAAGCATTATCAATGAACTTATTCCACTCTGTTTTGTTAAAATTAATTGACCTATGTTGCAATTTGAATGGCTCTGTTAACCATAAACAATTTTGTAACATGATACACTGGTCATTTTGAAAATCTTGGTCCAGTGAGTTATTAATATCTCCAAATATTGACACACTTCATTATACAACATCTAAAAAATGTCATCTCTATACAGGCACTACTATGTTCCAAATGACAGGATTAGAAGAGCTACATGGCAGCAAAGTTTCTGTCACTCTAAGTGAACTTCCAGGGTATTTAAGTAACCTGGCCTTGGAGAAGATAGTACTGAAAAAGATAAAGAAGCAAGTCTGAAGAACTGCTTGATACCCATTATTATCACTGCTGAGGACAACAGAAAAGTCTAAGTATTAAGAAACTTCCAAGTTCATGGTAGTGAGTGCAAATTTTCCAAAACTCTAATTTTTACTTGAAATCTCATATTTTGTCATTGACCATAAATGTTGTTATTGATTGACATTTATTAGAAAATAACTGCCAAAACCCAAAATAATCATAATTGTGTTTTTCAGTCATTCTTTCAAAGACCAGTGGTGTTCCACTATCTTGCAACTCAAAGCACAAATAGTTTCCTAAAGACAATCATGATACTTAAAGAATATGGCAGAAATGCTTCATGTGTACCGATTTTGTTACACAAAACATCATAAACATATGTACTCAAGGGTGGAGATAATAATAAAATTAGTAATTTAAGATGCTTCATCAAGAGCATTATTAAAGAGATATCGATCTATTTTTCTTGCAAGTATGCAGAAGTATTTATATACAGTATCTACAGTTTGGTGCCACTGCCTTTCTGCTAAGATTTCAGCAGTTTTCTCACTATTGCATCAATGCAAATGCTTCATAATGTTGACTATGAAAAAGGCAGTGACATCTTACTATTATTATGAAAACAGCTTTAAGTTTGCTGTCTGCCTGAAAGAGTCAGAGAGATTCTCTGGGAGCCAGAACACTTTTGGAATTATGGGGGGTGAAGTGGTGTTGAAATTTAATTAACTAAATATCATTCAGCATATTTTAAAAAGCTATTACTATGTATCCACTGTCTGAAGAAGACCACAAACTGCCCACCCAATCTCACCCTACTTTGTTGTAAAAATACTACAATTTTCCATATTCAAAATCAAGTAGAAACAAAACAGATTTTCATAAGATATACACATATGTATATACTTAATTGTATATATATGTAAGTATATACCTATGTAGATACACACACACACTAAACAGAGAGCTTGAAATTTGTCATCATGGTCTTGAACACAGCACTTTAATTCATTTTTCTATCTAGTAAGATGGAGATGCAGCTGTAGTAACTAAAACCAGTTAAGACCTGGTTTTTTACTGCTCAAAAGGTCAGACAGCCTAACCACCCGAAACCCTGTGGCCTTACTACCAAACATACTACTGTTGTCATACCTAACAGTGCTATAGCCTATTAATCAGGGAAGAAGGAACTATGATATTTACCTCTTCAATCTCTTAAGTGCATCATTTTATAGGACAAGATGTTAAAGGAGAGGGAAATTTGCCAAGAAGTTTTAAAATGACAGTAATTAGCTAGAGACATCACTCCTCCCCCAAGACTAAAAAAAACCCAGCATTCCTGGGATATTACATTGGGGGGGGGGGAGTGCCCTTTAAAAACACTGTATAACATAACTCTGAACTTTCTAGCTTTCATCTGCCAGCCCACATAATAACATTCCTTCCCACACATGTCCACATTAGGTCAAATATCGATTTTGGAGCTGGATGAATAAAATAAAGTATTTGTGAAAGAGCAAAATATCAGTCATATCCAGCCAGCCAGATACTATCAAATATCAAGGAGCCAACATTTAGATTCTTTAATGTTCAGACTGTCAGTAATAGGACCCCTATGAATTTAAACCCAGACTCTTCTCATAAGTTCCTTTTATATCTGAGGAAATTAAAAAAAAAAAAACACTGATATTATTATCTTCATTTTCCTTTGAGGTCACTGGTTTTCTTCCCTCCTCCTTCCTTTCTTCCACAAAAATTTTTTGAGTACCTACAATTTTTTGAGTGCCAGATACTGAATACTGCATTATCTCAGAAAATAGCATTCTGCCTCAATATGTTTGGCTTTTTTAATCTATAGAAGTGATTACAGAATCTTTGAGAACTAATGCAAAAGAAACTGTACCTAGAATACACAATTATCTAAGACAGTAATAGCTTATTCCCTGTAATTAGGAGTTCCCCCCACCCAGTCTCTGCTATCTTTCCTTCTATTGTATCCCAACTTCTGTGCTGATGATTGCGTGCTGGTTTTTTTTTTTTTTTAATATCTCCTGTAATGCATATTATTTTGGGTGTGGATAATTTCCTGGCTTTGACTTTTACTCCCTTCCACTCATTTAGCAACACTGACTATTCACTTTGTAAACAGCCTACTCTTTCTTGCTTTGCTGTTTTTATTGCTGTCACTGAAATTTAGACTTCTTTATCTTCTTCCATATTTATGAACTCTATGGAAGTCAGGGATGACAGTTTATCATGACATTTAAGTAAAATCTTGGGCTCTGAAGTCATACTACCTAAATTTTGAATTCCAACTCAGTCATGTCTTGGCTTTGGGACCATAAGAAAATCACCTAACCTCTAGAAGCCTCTGTTTCTCAACCACAAAATGGGGCTAATGAGAGTAACTTCTTCAATGATTGCTTTGACACTAAATGAGATAATGCACACAAAGCTCTTATCATACTACTACAGGGGCGCATAGTAGGAAAACAACAAATATTGGTCCAATAAAATTAACATGGTGAACAGATTAGATTCTCCCTAAATTCACATACTATCTTAATTGCTACACTTATTTAGTACATGTTCCATTTTCATTGAGGATGTTGCCTTGTACAAGGAATTAAAAGTAACTGTCACTTGTCCTTGGAATTTGAATACTCATTTGAAAGTTAAATAGCCATATTAAACAGTATATGACTAAAATGCAGTAAGAGTGACCCAAATGGAAAGTACCATGGTATTTCAAAGAAGGGAGATATCACTATGGTCTGCATGGTCAAGAAGACTTCACTGAAGAGAAATAAAAGGGGGGAACTTAGTAAATAAGGTAAAAATCAGTGGACCCTTCATGGTACTGCAGGCAAAAGAAAAAAATGACAGAAGCAGGAGAGTGCATGGCCTTTACCAGAATATTCTTTGACCCGATTTGCTTACTCCTCCTTTATGGGAGATCAGGTTGGAAAAGTACATCGAGTCACAATAGTAGAGAATTTGGGATGTCTGACTAGAACATCCAAATGTATTATAGAATAGCAGTCACATTAATACATTGATTTAATCAGTAAATACATACTGAATGACTATGAGAAGTGCTAAGTGCTAGAGATGGTGCAGTGGAAAACAAATCCCTGTCTTCATGGATGGAATTTATATTCCATCCTCACACCTAAATGCCTACAGAGGTACAGCAGGTAACAGAAGTAAGCCAAAGAGTTAGGGTAAGTCATGGCATGCTTTGAAGTTGAATTCTGTGTCAACTTCAGTGGGCCACAGGGTGCCCAGATATTTGGTCAAACATTATTCTGTGTGTGTTTGTGGGGTGTTACTGAAAGAGATTAACATGTGAATCGACTGAGTAAAGCAGACTGTCCTTCCTAAAGTGAGGGAGCTTCACCCAATCAGATGAAGGCCTGAATAGACCAAAAAGACTGAGTAATGGAACTGCTGTGTGACTGCCTTGGAACTGGGTCATTGGGTTTTTCCTGCATTAGGATTCAAACTGAAATATCAGCTTTCCAGGGACTTCAGCCTGCTGACTGCATATCTTAGGACTTACCAGCCTCCTTAATCATATAAGCCAGTTCCTTATAATAAATCTCTTTATACACACACATATACACCCACACTTAACAGCGAGAAACAGAACCAGTGGGATGTGTATATATATACATACATATATACATATACACCCACACACCCTATTAGTTCTGTTTCTCTGGAGAATCCTGACTAATACAGGTAGGGATGAGGGAAAACTCTAAAGTGCCTGCCTGGGTGCCTGGGTGGCTCAGTTGGTTGGGCGTCTGCTTTCAGCTCAGGTCATGCTCTCAGGGCCCAGGGATCGAGCCCCGAATCAGGCTCCCCGCTGAGCCGGAAGTCAGCTTGTCCCTCTCCCTCTGCCCTGCTTGTTCTCACTCTCTCTCAAATAAATAAAATATTAAAAAAAAATAAAATAAAGTGCATGCCTTACTCCAGCTAACTGGCTTCATGTGAGAATGGGACCTACTCTGCTAGACCATTATTTATCAAGAAAAGCCAGAAACCTGGAGATTTTTACTATCTCAATTTTAAAGTACTGACAACAAAGTTTAAAAAAAAAAAAAAAAGTACATCTCATCAGCTAAGCAAAAGCTATCTAAAAGTTATATGCATCCCAAGGACCCAACTCCTTACTTCAGCTTTAGAAAATTAAGAAGCAATAGAGATTTTCTGAGCAGGATCATTCTTATGTCAGTACATGTTAAGAATTAGAAGACAAGTATACTAAGGACTCAGAGACTAGTTAAAAGGTCCTTGTTAGGGACGCCTGGGTAGCTCAGTGGGTTAAGCCTCTGCCTTCGGCTCAAATCATGATCCCAGGGTCCTGGGATCAAGCCCTTCATCGGGCTCTCTGCTCATTGGGGAGCCTGCTTCCCCCCCCCCTCTCTGCCTGCCTCTTTGCCTACTTGTGATCTCTCGTTCTCTGTCAAATAAATGAATAAAATCTTTAAAAAAAAAAAAAAGTCCTTGTTATAACCAAAGTTCAAATGACGAGAGGTCTGGTATAATGTTATCATATTGAGACGAGAAAAAAAGGAACACTTGAAGAAGTGGTGCTAACAGACAGAGATGAGGAATGAAACTTGTCATTCTAAGAAAATGTTGATAATTAGGCCAATGGCAGAAGTATTCCTTCTCTGACGACGATAGCTACTTTTAAGTTTCTGATTTAATTTCCTTGACAAAAAAAAAAAAAAAAGGAAGCTCACTCTGCTATGTACTTTCTTGTTAAACCAACACTAGTTAATTTATTAGGTATACTTCAAAACTCCATCGGCCTGAGAAGTTGACAATTCACTCATGGAACAGCCTTCCCCAAGGATTCAGAAATCTAGACTTCCTTCTCTTGAAGATATACTACATCAGAGGGCCTCTGAGTCCTTCCTTTGCTCTGGGTCAGTAGAAGGTAAGGAGCCTACAGAATTGATCTGGGAGTTCTGATGGGCCTAGTCTGGTAGAAAACCACATCACACTTCATCAAGTAGAACTTAGTCACAAGGCCTGACCCAACTGTAAGAGGTGAAGAAGTAATTTGATGGACAACTAGTGAGGGTGTCCTACTAAAGGAATAGGTATTTATTCTTTTTTTTTTTTTTTTTTTTTTTTAAGATTATGAGAGAGCTCACAAGTAGACAGAGAGAGGGGGGTGGGAAGCAGGCTCCCTGCTGAGCAGAGAGCCTGATGTGGGGCTTGATCTTGGGACCCTGGGATCATGACCTGAGCGGAAAGCAGAGGCTTCAATCCACTGAGCCACCCAGGTGCCCGGTATTTATTCTCTTTGAGCCTATTTTCTCAACTATAAAATGAAAGGTTTGGATTTGGTACTTTCTGAGATCCTCCCAGTTTATTAAGTTTTGTGTTGTTGTTGTTATTTGAGTGGCTTCTTAACCAGTAGTGGAAGAAAGCAGAGCAGAAGCCAGAATATTTCTACCCTTTATTTATTATAGGATACATGCAGAATAATGTCCTATGCCTTCTTAAGACACCTTATAATATTATTCTAACTGATGAAAAGCAATGTTCAAATGATGTATTTCATGGCATCTTATTAGCAATTACTATAACACTGATCACAAAGGATTTACATCACATATTTCTTTCCTGTATTTCTAGATAACCACAGATCTTTCTGTAGTAATGACAAAGAGTATATACAAAAGGATAATGTACTTCCTTAGACTTTTACTTAATTAACACTGAATGGAATTATGCTTAGAATAAATAAAAGATGAACAGCTCTTCTTTTCATTCTTATTCTCTCTTTTCCTAACAAAAATAATTTATAATTTCAACTTTTCCTGCTGCTTTTCCAAAATCCTAGTTTTAAACCCAATCAAAAGATGCTAACATATTCCAAAGTGAGAGAATGCTTTGGATTCTGTACTACTCCTGTCTTCTTCATCTTTAAGAGATTTTAAGTCTTTTCTTTCCCAAGCTGCCAGTTACACTGAATTGTTCTGAAATGTGAATGAATTTTTTTTGTGTAAATATGAACTTCCATCGACTACAGCAACAATAAGAACTTCACACTTGTCATTTACTAAAACCTGCCTTTTGAGCCCTGTCAGTCATGGGCCTCTACATGTGTGTTTCTTGGTTGGAGCAGTGTTGTTTTATGGCAGCTTCTGTTTAGGAATTCATGTTGCTACTTGGCATTTATGTAGTTCAGCTGTTAGAGAGTCAGAGTAAAAGGAAAGAAAACATGCAGGAGTGAAGATTTCAGGAGCGAAGAAGGAAATAAGAAAGGGCTCTGGGTTATGAAATAACAATGCCAGCCATGTGGCAGCAGTAAACCACAGGCACACCCCCCTGGTTTAGGACAGACAGGGTAGCAGAGCAGACACAGCTCACATCCATCCTGTTGATCTGGGTGGCCGAGTGCTATTATAAATATTATATTATTATTATTTATTGCATGAAATATTAGCAGTTACATTCAACTTTCCAACTTTTTCATTCCTTTACAACACTGAGCTTGATTACAAGTGCCACTGAGTTTAGATGTGCTTAACGTGAGACAAAGAGACTCTGGAAAAGACAGGCATGCAAATGAAATACTAAATACCAAAGTATTCTTTGGTCCCTAACCAGAGTTGACAGAACTGTGCAAGATTCATAATGTGGGCTCAGATATGCCCAGAAGATCAGATATTTATCCAACATTTATCTGCATAAAACCATATCCCTTGGGGGCTCTTGCTTTTTAATGGGAAGATAATAGGAGTAGGCTTTCTCTGGGGTTCTCAGACACTTTGAGCTTATTAGTCTTAAGTCACTAGGAACCTTGCATCTAGAGATTTGAGGTTCAGGGAACAAACTTTTTTAGAATACGTAAACAAAAAACAATGTAAATTAAATTTCACCCCTTTTCCATGTAACTCCCGGAAAGGTAATATAGGTTCTCAATCTGGTTTAATGGACATCTTCTATTTGTGCTTGCCAAGGAGAAAATATAGTTTTCTTTGGGTTCTTCAGAAGATGTAGCTTATAAAAAGAGCTAAATAGAGGTAAAATTAAAAATGTATAGAAGTTAACAAATTTTCTTAAAAAAAAAATTGCTTCCATTCTACAGGTGCTCTACATCTTTAACTAAGTAATTTGAGACTTGTGTGTAATGCATTTTTTTATTTGTTGTGAAGTCCATACCATAACATATCCATGTTTTATTAGTATTTTAATACTGGTATATTAATATTTTCATATTATCTTTGTAGAAAACCTCTCTAAAACAACCAAATGCAAATGACTATGAATAACAAATGATACCATCAGACTTTGAGATATAAGGACAACATATTTATAGCAGATCTCATTCATTTTCAACTTTTCTGGCACATACATATATTTTACCTTCATTTATGCTCACCCATTTTAGTTTAAAAAAAAAAAAAAACCTTCAATCTAATAACTGAAATGGTATATCCATTACAGCTAAAATTATCCACACACCATATGTGTATTGATAGTGCCCAATAGTAAGAATGCTTTGTATTTGGACACAAGGAATAATTTCTTATACCTAATATCTCTTCACTTAAAATGGAAAAAAAATGACAACTAAGGGTATATACAGCAATTTTCAAGCACTTACGGTTTCCTCCTTTTAGTAATTTGCCAAACCAGAAGAGTAAATTAAATTGCCTTGCTTTTCTCTTCCACACTTAAAAATGTATTTCCACAACTGTTAGACTTAGTACTTTATTGTTCTAATATAACTAAGTGGTTAAATGAGGCATAGAGTCAATCAACTTTGTGTTTCAAAAGCTCAGCAACAGAAGTATTCTTTTTTTTTTAAGATTTTATTTATTTATTTAACAGACAAAGATCACAAGTAGGCAGAGAAGCAGGCAGAGAGAGAGGAGGAAGCAGGCTTCCTGCTGAGCAGAGAGCCCGATGTGGGGCTCGATCCCAGGACCCTGGGATCATGACCTGAGCGGAAGGCAGAGGCTCCAACCCACTGAGCCACCCAGGCGCCCCCAACAGAAGTATTCTTAAGGTAACAAAATACTAGATGACTTAAAGAAAAAGTTAATTATCAATTAACACCTCGGTGATTCCAAAAGAGGTGTTAAACCCAATCAAAATGTGTTAGACATGAGACTAGGACAGGATCTCGAGCACAGTGTTATGACAAGCATGGTACAATAGTGGGGATTTACGGAGTTTTCTTTTCCAAAAGGAGCTGATGGTATAGTTCTAATTGACTATTAGAAATAAAGTCTTAAGAGATTTAATACATGAACACTGTAAAAGCGTACAAACTAACATGTACTCATAGCTTACTTTTGAAACTGGCTAGTGCTCCGGCAGCACACCTACTGCGGTAAGAACAATCTTAAAGAGGATGAGTGTGGCCCCTGCACGGAGAACATGTACATTCGTGAAAGGATCTGAGTATATCAGTGAGTGCCAGGGACTAGGGGAAGTGGTGAAAATACTGACTACAAAGGACCACAGTGGAACTTTCGGGAGGGTAACAAAAATGTTCTGTATCATGATTGTAGTAGCGGTGATATGACTGTGTTCATTTGTCAAAACTCATCAAATTGCAGTCTTACAGCTGGTGATTTTATTGTGTGTGAGTTATATCTCAACAAAGCTAAAAAAAGAATTCTGACTCTTTCACCCCATGCACTAATTTGGATAATACAATTTCATGAAAAGCACAGGGACTTTTCCCCTCTATCCTTCTTTGCTTAAGGAATTCAGGCATGGCAGAACAAGCAGATCTTTTAACAATTTATCAAACTCTTCCAATCAAGTACAAATTCACCATATTTAGATATTGAAATAAGTCATTATTTCAATGGGGTATCTAATAGCTGCTTATCATTAAACTAAAGGAAATAATGAGGAAACATGGAAAGTACTTTTTTTCTTTTTTAAGATTTTATTTTTAAGTATTCTCTACACCCAGTGTGGGTCTTGAACATAAAACCCCAAGATCAAGCGTTGCAAGCTCCACAGACTGAGCCAGCCAGGCACCCCTGACTAGAAAGCAGAATGATCAAGCACTAGTCATGTGCTGTTCTCAAAAAAAAAAAAAAAAAAAAGAGAGAGAGAGAGACTTTAAGGACAAAGTCTTTCTTCAAGATAAAGATTATTCACCTTTTGATCACACCAAGATCTAATTTCCTTCTCTAATCATTCAAGTTAAAACTCTGAAACAAATATATATGCA
The DNA here is from genome assembly GCF_011764305.1 of Mustela putorius furo. Classification (NCBI taxonomy): domain Eukaryota; kingdom Metazoa; phylum Chordata; class Mammalia; order Carnivora; family Mustelidae; genus Mustela; species Mustela putorius. Next base: position 14,396,997 of record NW_025422471.1, read on the forward strand.
CATTATGCACATAAAATGAGTATGTGTTTTTCTGTCTCCAATACATGCGTTGAGGACAACAGAAGGTTGTTTGATGAAATCAAGAATGTGGAAAGAGTTACTTTTGTCTTTTCTCCATCCAGACTTTTTTTTTTTTTTTTGGCAGACCAGTCTGAAGAGGTGGGAAAAAAATGAAGCTTGAAGAAAAGAAAATTGAAGCTAAAAACAACAGAGAAGATTGATTAACCCCATGTTATCAGGTTAAGTGTCAACAGCAAGGAGCTACTGGGCTTCTGCTATGTTTTCCTCTAAACTTTCAGCCTTACATCCGTCAAACCTCAAGATAACTATCCATCATGGAGTCAAAGTGGCGAACAACTGTGTGGTCCTTTGATAAAAGACAGTGTCACAATTTGTCTCCTTCTCTTCCCACAGATCGCCTCTAATGGGGTAAAGCCAGGCCACAACAGCTGCAAAAAGCCCAATGACATTCTTCAGTATAAAAGAAATTCTCGGAAAATACGTACAGCAGGAATCTAAACAACCTTCAAAAAGTATCTAAGCTCAATGATTATTTACTTGTTCTGACAATTATGTTTGTTCTTCCTAGACACTAATGTTGATAAACCACTTTTTAAGTATAATTAAATGGCAGGATTGTGATACACTTAAAAAATGTGATGATCTTAACAATCCCCTGAGAGCTACAATGCAGCATCTATATAACTAAGCAACATTTAAAAACTATAGATGGACTATATTAGCATTTATGCAATGCCTATAAAGAGGTAATTCATACATTTAGATGTACAACAGAATATCATCTATGCCATTCAAAAATGGAGAGCCCCATCCTCTCTGGGGAAAAAAAAAATCAGCCTAAATAACAAAGAATGCTTAGTAGTATAGAAAATGACTACATCATAATATTAGGAGAAAGAAAGCAAACTTTTAAAATATGAGTTATGATTACAATTATGTTCCTAAATATTCATGGGAAAAAAGTGTTTGAAGGTTTATGAAACATACCAATTGGTGTACTAGAGTAGTGAGGATATGAACAATAATTTTTTTCTGCTGTGTTACTCCTTGACATTTTTTTCTCTACACACTTGAAAACTAACCAGGTTTACAGTAAGACTCCCTTCCCTAACATTCCACATCTGCAAATATTGGTTTTTAAAAAATCACCAGCTCTGAATCATCACCAGCAAAGAAGAGGTCATCTCAAGCTGACCTGTGACTATCCTATTATGGGCCAATAGATCTCAGCTTCTTGAGTAGGAATAGCTCTATTCAAGGACAGTGAGAAAAAAGTAATCCTAGGTAACTGTTCTGACACTTCGTCTTGCCACTCAGTCTTTCCAGTGGAATGCAATTAAGTGGAAATGAGGGAAGAGAATTAAAGATTTATGTAATCAGTTCAGAATCTCATGGAACACCCTGATGACCAAGCAAAGGAGTTATTCTGCTCCATCCTGAGCACATTTCTCCCCTTAAGTTATAATATAAATTATTTTGCCTTCACATCTGCTCTTGGAGTTCATTTTAGACTGATTTTATGTGCATAAAAATATTTAAGAGGGAAACACTGAGTTTCCCTAGGCTTCATGCCACCTTCTGAGAAGATAGCCCCTTAGCCCATATATGTCCCCCAACATTCTCCAGCAGTCAGGGTATCTGAGGTACATTCTTTATTGTCTCAAAGGCATTTTAGTGTATTGGGTTTTTACCAAAATGCAGATATCTATTAAGGAAGTGTAATTAGCTAATATCATTCTCAGTTAACATTTTTCTTGGGAATGGAAAAGGATATGGGTAAAGAAAAAAAAAACCTATGAGAATGAGACAGCAGCTATGAAGAGGAACTGCCAAAACGGAGAGAAGTTTATTGAAGGGGAAGGGAGGAACAAAGCAAATGAAATCTGCTGCATTCACCATTTGATCGTGGGCCAATCCTGTTGATCCTTGTTGAGTAAAAAATGTGAACTTTAGGAATGGAACAATTTGGATTCAAATCCTATCTCTACTGCTTAGTAATTGTGAGGACATAGACCAGTTACCTAACCTGTCTCAACAGTGTGTTTTTCCTTACCGGCCAATAAGGAAAGTAACATACTTCATGAAAATATTTTAAGTAATAAATGAAATAATTATGCACTTAACCATGTATAATCAGAACTTCACATATGTTCATTACTATTCCCTTTATTTTCCTTTCCTTCTCATTTTCTTCTGCCAATTAGGGATACAATATACTCCCTAAATCCACATTTGCAGTGAGTTTTGAAGCCCTACTAAAGATAGTTAACTAACATAAGGGTCTTCACGGCAGTCAAGACCAGATATCCAAAGGCCATGCTGGCTCCTAAGGATTCTACTTTCTGTCTCAAAGAGAAGATCCAGGTCTGTTTTCTAGCTCTTTCAGTAAATGGCATAGAAACTCCACTTATGTACATCTTGGATGAAGAATTCAAACTGCCTGTTCCATACTAATCTGTTACAGAACGTAATGAGCTTCCCAGATGTGGGCTGTTTGAGAGAGGAGCCACATGCAGAGATCAGTAGAGAAGAGACTCTCATCAAGAGCCCCCAGATGAGGCCTCTAAAATTCAGAGGGCATCGCAAAAAGCTTTGAGAAGCCTGGCTATGAATGTGTAGTGCCCACTAACTGTCCCAAATCTAAAACTTTACTGAACCTGAAAAACTGACAAAAGATGTTGGTTCTTAATTAGCAACACATATACCCTGCAAACTGAGGGAAAAAAAAACAGTTCTAATTGTAGTGTCTTTGGTTTGTCACATACAAGCTGTTTGGAAACCCCAAATTCCAAAGCATTATGAAAAAAATCTTCTAAGGGTGTAGAGTTAAGACATAACTAGAGTACAAGCCAGTTGGGTTTATTTTTTAATTTTTTTAAATTTTTTTTATTTTTAGGATCTATGGGTTAGAACTAAAAACAGCTCTAAACAACAATCTGTGGCATATTAATTGCTTTGTACCTGATCTTCTCATGAAGTCAGCAGGAGTTTTGCCATTGAAGAACTATGAGAAAGATGGTTTCTGCTAGAACCAAAAATTGCCACCAGCTATTCCAGTTTGATGGAAAAATAAAGTCCATATTATGTGTAATAATAATCCATAAGCATGCTCTAACACAGTTAGCATGCAAGTATTATCCCTGAGTGCTTTCAAATAAAAACAAATGTGACTCAACCTTTATACATGGATAATGATGAAATCTGGGTCTATTAGACTAGAAATAGAATGAAATTCCTAACATAAAAAACGAGGGATACTTTGCATGTCCTTTTTCTTTGCTTTACATTTCAAAAGCAAAAAAGGAAAAAAAATTATTTTTACTGAAGCTTTTCCATCCATGAGGAACCACTTCACACACACCCTAATACATGAACGTATCTTCTGAAGTGCTAAGCATGTGATATACATGATAAAGCATTGCTATTCCCAGAAATATGGCTCTAAAATAGTCATATGTGACTATTCAATGAAGAGAGTGTTTAGGATAGCCCAATTTGAGAAAGCTGTGTTACAAGATCAGATTCTATTTTTAGGCTGGATTTTTCTAGACAGATGTTGAAAACCCATAAAGAGGATTTTAAAAGTGTTATTACTGGTAAGTTATTGCACCCTTAATGTGGTCCGTACTGTGGCAATAGAAGCTTCAGGAAAACATCTTTTCTTTCTGTCTCTTTCTCTCTTTAAACTTTATTTATAGCCTTGCAAAAGACTAGCATTCACATAACCCGCCTTTGCAGGCGTGCCAGAAGATTAATGATATCGCAGTGTTCTTGAGAACAAAAATGTGTCTACCACTGTGTTGAATAATCTCTCCTTTCACACATTAAAAGTGAGATGAGGCCTACTTTAGAAAGCAAGGACAATGTGTCGCAAAGAGTTAGTTGGCTTAAAGACATACCCGTATTGCTATCCTGAATCACAAATTGTTTTCATGCATGTTATCTCGAGAATAAGAAAGCTTTTATCACCCACCCTTTTTTTTTTAATTTACATAGAGCCTCAAAATCTGACTTTTTCCAGCATTTTTTACAATCTGTTGCTTGTAAGAATTGAGAATTTAGAGAAAATTGTTCATTGTGACCTCTTTTATGTCTACTCTACTGAAATTGAGCTAACAAGAGCGAAAACAATTTAAAGATTTAAATATGATAGATGTAGTCATTTATGTTAAAGTTACTTTTGCTTAGCTTATAGTAATAATAACTCAATTTTTATTAGAACTTTTTCTGATGCCGTGCACCATGCTAAGTGTTCAATATATGTTATCTAATCCTTGTGAAAATCAAGAGATAGTTACTACTATTATCACCCCTGATGGGGGGACAATTTATGTTTAGAGAGACACAGGACTCACCCTAAACCACTCCTCCAATAAATGACAGGACCACAATTCAAATCCAGGTTTGGGGAACTTCAGTGTCATGCTCTTAATCACTATGATACACTGTCTCTTGGGCAATATTCGTTTAACTAAACTTTTATTCAACCAGGTAATACTTAGAGACTGCTTATAATGAATTTTCAGAAAATTCATCACTGGTATTTAGATATATGCTATATACCAGTCACTGCCACTAGCCTTTGGCATCATAAAAGTGAGTAAAACAAAATTCTTTCTCCCCAAATGTAAATGGGGCCAAGAGAGCCAACTTACTAATAATCAGAGTTTTCTAAATCCACCTAACCTCATATAAAACATTAAAATGCACTCACATTTCACATTTAATATAATCACATAACTACATAGGAGTTGTGTTACATTTGCTTGAGATTATTTTTATGGGCATTTTAATAGTCATTAATTTTTCAAGACTTATAGCCAATATATGTTTTCTCCTGAGTCCCAGACATTTTTACCCAGGTTCTCTGTGTATAGTACCTTGGCCCTACTGGGAAAGGCAGAAAAGCAAACTAGGAAAGTGACATCATGTGGTAGGAAAATAATACAGGTATGTGCAAAGAATTATGGGAGCCAAAAGGTATCAATTCACAAATTAAAACTCTGAAGGAAAATCTTGGGGTATGAGTAGGAGTTCATCAGGTAACAAAACCCTCATTTACAAAGCTATCAAGCTACAAAAAATATGATATATCCAAGAAATGTCAAGTAATACTATATGAATTAAGAATAGTACTTAAGCAGCATGACACAGGATAGAGATGGAGACTTAGAATTCAATGTATTTTCATTGTACATTTTCTTTCATTGGAAAGAAATTTTAATATACATTAAACTGAAAATTCTGTTTCTTTACTATACTGAACTCAGCAGCTTCGTATCCTCTAAACATAATATAAATTACAATTTTTTTTTTGCTGATACTATTTTATTGCCAATTTCCTAAGGGAACAACACTATTTATTAAGAATATTGATTCATCAGTATTTATAAATCTGGGCTACTATACTATATATATGTACATTCATGCTATTTATAGTTTATATCATATATCCAGTATAAATATTCATCATGTATGTATACCATGTACCATAAATATAGTATAGATAAAGAATAGTAAGTACAGTGGTGCATGGGTTATTCACATGGTTTAGCGTCTGCCTTTAGTTCATGTCATGATCCCAGGATCTTGGGATCAAGCCCCACACTGAATTCCCTGCTCAGTGGGGAATCTGCTTCTCCCTTTGCCTCTGTCTCTTCCCTGCCTTATGCGTGCTCTCTCTCAAGTAAATGAATAGTAAATACAGAGTGTGTGTGTGTGTGCATATATACACATATATATGTATACATATCAGGGATTATATATAAGCTTTATGTCCACAACCTTAAAATTTCTTTCTTAAATTATGGAATATATCTAACAGAACTGACCAAATCCTTTATTTCCCATTAAAATTTTTAGGTGAAAAACCTGACCCCCCCCCCAAAAAAAAGTCTTTGAGGGTGAAACCATCTGTGCAAGTGAGGAAAATCTTAAGTTTGTAAACTTTTTTAAGTAGCTCTCTTGAAAATATTATGTTAAAAATAGGTGTTTTCTTTAATAATTTAGTTCAGTAGAAGGGGAAGATAAAAGAAATAGCTCAGTAAAGGAGTCACTGAATTGAGTATCTTTTAAAATGCTGTAGTAAAGATGCTATTATATATTTGTTGGTAGTTAGAAATGGGGGGAGGGTTCTGAGAACAAGACCAACTAAAATAATAAGCCAACCAAACGGAATACTACTACTACAAATTCAAAGGTGTCATGTGAGAACTCTTGGTCTAAATGAAAATGAAAGATTATGGAATTGGGAGGTTAAATGAGTTTTTACCTTGTGAAGTAGTAGGAAAAAGGGTGAATAATCATTTTAAAACATAGGCTGAAAAAAATTAGGACACACAATGTAAAAGAAACTTAATATGAAAAAAAGTCAGAGAACTGAGAAAAATTCTCCCCTTAAACTACGATGTGAAGGCTTTAGACCTATGCTTACTAAAATAAATTGGCTGAATAAAATACAACATGTATAACTATTACCTGACAAGACTTGGATTGCTTCCCAATGCCTAGACACTTATCCTGAGACTGACCCCATATTAAATTATGTTATAATGGCATCAAATGGGGCATCATCCCAAGATCACAAAATTCTGGGCCTTAAAATCTTGCTCCCAGATTACTCTTTGTTTATTTACACTGATGTTCTAATAAAATTCTTTATTTTCTCTTTTTTAAAAAAACAAAATTATGAGCTTTAACTCATTTCTTACTATTCTTGTTTGAAAGTCACAGTTTATTATACATACACATATATTTTTATCCTTTACATTCTAAATGACCAACATTAAGCTACATGTTAAGGATATAACCTTGAAAAATATGGACATGAGGGGCGCCTGAGTGGCACAGTCGATTAATCATCCAACTATTGGTTTCAGCTCAGGTCGTGATCTCAGGATCATGGGATTGAGCCCCATGTTGGGCTCTGATCTCGGAGTAGTTTAATTGGGACTCTCTCTCCTACTACCCCTCACCTCTGTTCTCTCTCTCGCTCTCTCAAATAAATAATTGTCTTTAAAAAAAAAAAAAGAAAAATATGGACATGATCCTGTTGGAATTTAAATCCAACAGGGGCAGAGAGGTAAACAAATAATTGCAAAACAATATAATACACGTTATAATAATAATAATAAAAGTAAAGGGGTTATGAGAAATGTCAAGAGAAATTATTTGGAAGAATCAATGTTTTGCTTCCTAGAAGAAATAAGATCTAAAGTATAATTATCAACAGAGACAGAGAAGGGTGGGGAAATTGGGGAAAAACCCAATTTCTGCTATTTCAGGCAGGAGAAACAGCATGTACAAAATGCCAGAGGTAGGAAGGCATGGATTCTACTGAGGTGTGAAAACTGGAGATAAGCAAAGGCTTGTTCACACACAGCCTTATACAGCATGTCAAGGAAACGGAGTATTTAAGCTGAAGTAGCTAGTTAGTTAGGTTTGTTCTGTAAAATCATCCACTATCTTGTATATAGAGAATGGAAGACAAGACTAGAGGTAGGGAGAGCAATGGTAACAGTTGGCGTAGGTCAGGCAAGAGGCAAATTAGAGGACAGATAGCTGAGATAAAGATTAAGGAAATATTTAAGATGAAAAATATGTAAGACCTAATATCATATGTGGTGAGCAGAGGGAAGAATGAAAGAAACAAACATAACCCTCAAGTTTAATGAGCAGCTGGGTAAAGGATAGTACCATTTAATGGGTTGGGGGGCACCTGAGACAAGGAAGATGACAAGTCCAATTTTCAACATGTTGAGTGTGAAGTTCATGAGGGATGCCTAGTAGGCTGGTGGATATAAAAGTCTGATGCTCACTACTGATGTCTAGGCTAGAAACAGAAATTTGGAAGTAATCAGATTATAGGTTCTGTAATAACTCAAATCCTAAAACCAAGAAAGATTAGCCAAGGGAAATGGATAGACCAAGAAGAACTAAGTGACAAAAGTCGAGCCCTGACAAAGCCTAACATTTAGGGAATGAGAAAAAAAAGGAGCACTCAAAAAGGACTATAGAATTGATTGCAGAGAAAACTTGATGGAAACAAGAAGAGTAAGAAAAGAAAGAGGAAGTGCTCAAAAGTGTCCAATATGGTTGAGAAACCAAGCAAGGAAAAAAAAAAAGAGAGAGAGAGAGAGAGAGAAGTCAAGCAAGGCAAGGATTTAAGAGGTGTCTATTCTCCTTGCAGAGATTGTTTGGTGACAAAGAAGATAGACTCTTAGCATATATAAAAATACATATGTAGGTATATACATACATATACACATGTGTATGTCTTTATACACACTCATTCAATTATAATAACATCATCTAGTAGGTACTGCTAGTATGCTTTTATCAAGATGAGAAAATGGAGACACAAAGAAGAGACAATTTTTCCAAGGTTACACAGCCAGGAAGTAGTAGAGCCAGAAATTGAAATTGGTTGAGGACTTGAGTGGGAGGTGAAGGAATATAGATTGGGAGTGCAGATAACTCCTTCTAGCAATATCACTGATTTTCAGATAGTTTTGTCTGGGCAGATTGTCTCTGCTTATCAGGTTCAAACTATGTGGTGAATACTACCCAAATTGCAGACTGACTTTTGAGATAACAAATGGCTTGTGGAGAAATGCTTTTAAAAATCCAATGTGTTCAAATGGCAGTGATAACAACATGAAAAAAATTTTTTTTCCAATGTACCATCTCCATGAGTTTCGAAAACAGTACACTATTGTTGCTTCTTAAACCTAAAACAAGTGAAACCCTGCCTGGAGCTACTCCAAAAATCATTCCAACACAGTTTTTCCAATGGATCCATCAAAATAACTGGAATCTTGAACAATTAGTTTTAATTGTTAGTAGGTCTTTATGAAGTACCTATTACCTGTATGCACTGTCTGTTTAGACTGTTGTCCTTCCAGAAACATCTTTAGGAAGCCAGGACCCATTTGGTCAATTTATGCCACCATAGGAAATTAGTTAAATGATAAATTGTCACAAAGTTGAAATTTCTTAATATGGGTGAAATACCACTGATTCGTGTGGAAGAGAAGAAATTCCTCCATAATTTTCTTTTCATTTCCAAATATTTGGGGAATATTGCATAGCCACATTCATCATCTGCTAGCATCTTATTATAAACCATTGTCGGATGAGAAACCACATTAAAGTATTTGCTATTCACAGGATTTACTACTCTACTATAAGTAAGTTTTAACATGGTATGACTGAGAGCATAATTATAATTAGAAAATCTCTTTTTAAACCAGATTTAGAAACAGAGTGATCGTTGGAGTTTTTTAAAAAAAAAAGATATTTAAGTAAAATTATTTAAATTATGAGAGGCCAGAAGTTTTTGGAAAGTTTAGGAAATCATCATTCAATTACAATATTCAAAATTTGGTAGTCTGTTTTCTGTTTCTTCATTTAAAAAAAAAATCATATCCGGAAAAGAAAACCAATAGTGTGTATGGTTGCCTCAAGATTTTTCTTTGGCCAAACTGCTTATTTTCCATAACGGAATTTCCCAGTGATAGTTTCATGAACTTTATTGCCAGGTTGACTAGCCAAAGACACTCAATTGTCCCCCCTCCAAACGAAGACTTGAAGTAATGCTGAACACAATGAACATGAAATTGGGAAAGACATTAATTTGGTTTTAACCACGAAAGGCATAATACTACTTAGACTAGCCAAGATTTTGGAACAAAATAAGTTTGTTTCCAATATTCTAATATGTTACATTGGCCATGTCAAAATGAGGTTACATTGTCCCTAGGACAACCCTGAGATTCCTGAGGCACTCCTCCAAACCTCACTGTTCTACTAAACATGAAGTCTATCCTGCCACCTCGGAAAGAGATTATAGTGCCCTCCTCCACTGACAAGAGACATTTTAGCAGTTGTAGCCCTGTGCTTGGCTGCAGGCCTTATTTTAGCATTAGACACTGGATTTTCAAAGGTTATCTTTCCTAAATTAAAGGAAGAGTGAGACTGATGTGAGGGCTCCCCTATGCTGACTGTGGTCTGCTTACATAAAAGATTCTGTAAGTTTCCCAATAAGAAACCATACCTTCCAGGTGATAAATGGGTCAAATTCACAGAATATTAAAAGTGTGGGAGGCAGGCTAGGAGAAAAGAAGGCTTTCCTGCTTTCTATTTCCAGAGTGTAGTTTAACTGGGATACTCACAAGATTTGGTCTAAAGAAAGAAGGAAAGCCATGAAGTAATAGAAAAGTGCTAACATAATAACTAGGAAACACCTCTGTGATCTCTTTCTTTTTATTTTTCTACTACTAAGTGTTTTTTGTACTTTCCTCTTTATTTTTAGCCTCTTCTCCACTCCTTTCTATTTGTCCTAACCTGTCCCCTCATAATGTGAAGTACACATAACTGTCACTGTGATTATGTGATCCAGTGCGAGCTGTACATAAATCCTTTGATTCAGACAATTACCATTAGATTCAAACACAATTACCCAGTAGATATCTGCCTTATATGAACTCCCACTACCCACAGCACAGAAAATTCACTCTTCCTTTATTCCAAGGGTTATTTCTAGGACCAGATAAAAACAACCTCCCACACCATTTTCATTCTAGAATCAGGAACCCTCACTGAACATACTTGTTTCCATTCTATTCCCAATTCTCTTTCTCTTCTGGCTGATAAAAAACTGAAGTCCTGGGTCTCAGGCCAAGTTACAAGGAGTATAAAAGAACACAAAAAAGAGGACAATTGAAAAAACAAGTTTCCATGTTAGTCTTGATAAAAGAGGAATTGCTATCTAGCTTTCTTGCCTCCTAGTCTCATCTCCCTCTTATGTTAGTGAAGGAGCAATCTCCTTTTTGCTTTCTCAGTAATAACCATCAATCTTACCTATCAGAACCTTTCTGCAATATCCTAAATTAGCTTTAGTTTTTGTAATAAAAGTTGGCATGAAGTCTCTTTTTTTCTTCCAGAAACGGTATATGCAACTAGAAACCAGGTATCCTCAAGTCTACATTCCTCACTCAGTAATGACAATTAATAATCCACTTTGGCTCAAAAAAGCTAAATGTTCTATCATCAATATCTTCTTCCATTTTCTAAACAGAGACTCTTGAAGACACTTAGTGAGCACACTAAGACTACAGAATCAGCTGATGCTAATGCCTTCATAATGGTTCATTACCTATTTCCCTTTTCTTCTAGCTTACTTTGTCAATTTATTTAAAGCACCTGTTTTTTCAACCAACTACATTATATTGTTGGTTACAGCAGCAAGACCAATGTCAGAGACAGGTAGATTCAGGGTGGCTTAGTTCTGTATCCTGACTGATATGACTTTCATTCTTTGTCATTTTGTCAGAAGCATCTCAAAACCCAGAAAGAAGCTATAGAGACCAAACAATCTATCCCTCTGTCTTCATACTGTTAAAAGATTACTTTTCATATTTGAGGCACTTGAGGTCCAAAGAGGTTAAGGGACTTTATGGATGTTCCTCTGTTAACAGTAAAAGGCAACAAATAGTCCATACCTCCACACACTGTTATGGATAATACTGTATGCTATTTACTGCGTCCATGAAAAACAATGTAAAATAGCCTATTTTATGCGGTCTGTAAGTTTGTAATCTTGAAAAAAATCCCTCATCTACACATAACACCCAAACCACTATATTCCAATGAATCAATCTATCAGCTGTGTGAACTGGAATGAAGGAACAACTTCTCTAAACATCAAACTCCATTTTCATAAAATGAAGAAAATAATAATTATTCTCTTAGAGTTTTTTGAGAACTAAATAAGTTAATACAGAGAAAGCTCCTAAACAGTGCCTAGCATGTATTAGGCATTCAATAAACAGTAGCTATTATTCGTCACCAAATCCTGGTGGTTTAGATATTAAAATAATTTCCCTTACAGTTTGAATGAGATGTATTTAGGAAAAATAAAGGACTGCTTTAAACTACAGGTAGTAAACATGGAATATTAACCCAAGAAACCATAGAGGCTAGATACATAAGCAGCTACCTAAAGGGGTTTTATAAACATGGCATTAACACTTGACAAAAAAGAAAAGAGATTGATGTGAGGTTCCCTGCTTCAGGTTGACAATAAAAGATGAAAACTTTGTTCTCGGGGCGCCTGGGTGGCTCAGTGGGTTAAAGCCTCTGCTTTCGGCTCAGGTCATGCATGAGTCGGGGAACCTGGGATTGAGCCCCGCATCAGCATTTAAAAGACCTGAGGGAGGCCCGTTGTAGCATTTGCGGCCGGAATGAGGGAGCCTGCTTCCCCTCTCTCTCTGCCTGCCTCTCTGCCTACTTGTGATCTCTCTCTCTGTCAAATAAATAAGTAAAATCTTAAAAAAAAAAAAAAAAAGTAAAGAAAGAAAAAGAAAACTGCTCTCTTACCAATGTGCTTTGCAGTTATTATCAGATTAAGCATAACATGGCCCCATTAGGTAGCAAGGCAGTTTCTCTCACACTGATTGAAGGCAGCCTATCCAAAATCCCGGACTTCGTCAAAACACAGGTAGGAATGGTCAAAGCTGAGAGGTGGAGACGCCTGTGGTGCAGGAGGGGCAAAATACAGCGGGTCCTGGCATGTGCAGTTACGGACGTTTTAAGACATTGCTTATGGGGAACAGAGAACGGGAGGAACAAAATCCCTCTGCTACGCTAGTCGTTTCCCCAGTGGCTCAGCGGAGGCCTCTCAGCGTGGTGCCGCACCCACCTGCCTGCGGCAGGAGCACTGCCGTCCCTGGGTAGCCGCTTCTCTTACCTTCCTAATGCAGGGTGTCCGGGTCTCTGTGGTGCAGGAGGTGCTTCAGCCTCACCCCCAACTTCTGGGATTCTCGCAGTGGGGCCTAGTTCATAAATAGTTGTTGCTTGTTCTTCTTGGGAGGAGGCGTGAAGTCAGGGACCCTCTGTGGCGCCATCTTGGTGACGTCACCCTCCCTCATTCCAGCCGCAAATGCTACAACGGGCCTCCCTCAGGTCTTTTAAATGCTGACTTCGCTGGCATTTAAAAGCGCCACACCGGCTACTTATTTTGCTTTGGAACCATTCTAGCTATCCAATTGTGACTGTCCAGGGCATGCCAATCTGAACTCTTTTAAACCCCAAAAGAATAAGCCCCATCCAACGACAAAGTGTTTAACTATCTTGGTAAACGAGATTCCTTTTCCTAGTGGAATTGGGTTATTTCTACGTTCTACTAACACCAGGACTGAATTATAACAATGATTAGCCGGAATTTACAAGACTGCTTCTTTACAATGACACCATTAGCATTGTAGATCAACATTCCTTTAAGAATGAAGATTAAGGGGTGCCTGGGTGGTTCAGGTGGTTAAGTGTCTGCCTTGGGCTCAGGCTCAGGTCTTGATCCAGGAGTCCTGGGATTGAGCCCAGCATCAGGCTCCTTGGTCAGCAGGGAGTCAGCTTCTCCCTCACCTCCCTCTGCTTGTGCTCTCTCTCTCTTTCTTTCTTTCAAGTAAATGAATAAAATCTTTAAAAAAAAAAATTAAGATTCAGATTGGTTTTTAATTTTGTTTGAACTCCTTCACTCTTTGCTGGTTAAGTGTACTGGGCAGAGTGGTGAACCAGTGAGTCCTGGAAAGGCTAATGCCATCATTCAGTATTCTAATAACCATTTTTTTTCCTCATATCAGCTCTTCTGCATGTAGAAGAACAATTCATACACTTGCTAAAGCTAGAAAAGTGAAGCATCCAGAGATACTGCTTTCCAATAAAGTAATAATGCTCCATTAGCTGTTTTGCTGTTACATGTTTTACCACAGATGTCTCTTCTTTAAGCTGCCTTCCCATATGTGGCCCTGTGATAAATTTTATCAGTGGTCAGCGGGACAGGGCTGCAGGCTGGGCAGTAGCACAGTGGCTTTTTATCTAGCTTAGTTCCCCCTGCCATGCCCCCCACCCAAAGCAGCATTTTCTTGGCGTAATTTATGTTGTGGCATTTCTGTCAGTAGATGTGGTGTCAGCAATTTGTGTTCCTAATGGAAGTTTACATGGAAATGAGATACTTAGCCACAGAATAACATTAAAGATGGGATAAAACTAATAAAAATTGTAATGCAGAGGTGTTGGTGCCTGCTCATATATTTTTTAAAATTCTGAAACAAGGATTGTCTTTTGCCAGAAAAGTTTGTTTTCCAAGTCTAAAATACTGGCATATAAGTGGTATGTATAGAGTGCACCCATTCACAGTTAAAGCTAAAATTGTGTCAGCACATATATTAGAAGCTTCTACATTCCAGAGGCCTTATAGTACTGTCATAATATTTTAAAATAGGTTTTCACACTAAAAAAATAAAATAAAGTTTTAAAAAAATACAATAAAAGTTCTCTTTCTTTCTAAATTTAAAATTTTAGAAACCTGCAGGTTTAACCAAAATCTGTGTTGTTGGTACCTTGGGAAAAATATCCATATATGATGTATATTTTTGTAAAGTTAAAAAACTCAGCCTTTTGCAAGTTTTATTGGAGAAATCATTTCACTGATTGAATAATCTTTGTCCCTATACAGTTTACCATAAGATTTTCAACTATTCCATGGCAGGATATTGAGAGCATTTAGAAATAGCTCTGTGTTGCATTAGAAATGAAATAGAAGCATTGTTTAGACTCCTTAGCCAAAGGCCCCTGAGATAGCCCAAACTCTAGAGTTATTTAGACTGTCAGCTTCTCGAGCTTAAAAAAGGCTTTTACACAAATATAAAATCCTTATTCATTCTGAGTTGCTACAGACAACAGAAGCAGAGGTAGTGCTATTTCATGTATCTACCACCTCTGCTACTAGCACCTTCTTTTCCTCACAAACAACATGTTTCCCAAGAAGCAAAGAAGGAACATGGACATCAGGAATCCTCGAGACGGAGTTAACCATGTTATCATAGGGAGCTTCCCGCTATTGAATCAGCAACAAGCAGATTTTATCACTTACATTTTCATGTGTTTTAAAGTATTGTAAAAATAATGGGTTTAAAGTATTTTTAAAATATCTTAATGACATTTTCCCCTTAACTAAATTTCATGGTTGACCCATCCATCATATGGAGTCTATCTTTAAGTATTCAGTACTATTCTGAGCTGAATGTGAAATGATAGTTCTTTTATGCACAAAGATGTTCAGAAGGGGAGATTTGCTTCTGAGAATGATGCCTGCTTTTCTGAAACAATTTTCCTCCAGTCAAACTGGCAAGAAAGACCTGAACTCCATTAGTTGAAAATTTTCACCCTTTTGAAGTGATTTAAGGACCTGTCCTTAGTCATTTTTATTAAAGATGAATGTTTTGAAATTCAGTCCCTATATCCAAGGTGTATCTACCAGAGTCCTGCTAGAATTTTGAATAGACAGCAGAGCAGCCTACATACACATACCAAAATGCCAATATATGTATTCAGTTTTGTAAATACACCTTTAAAAATACTTCGCCATATTTAGCCACTCCTAAATATGTATTTACACAAGTCTACACACTGTAAGTGTTTACCTGGGAGACAGGAAAGGTCTCTCTGGTAAATAATATGGGTTTTATAGCCTTTCATGAAGGAATTTTTTGTTTGCTATGTAAAAAAATCAGCTCCTCTCAGTTATAATTTAATAAAATTTTTCTTTCCCTGTAAATTTACTGCGTAGCTCTCGAGGTAAAGCCCTGCAATGTTTAAAAAAAAAAAAAAAAAAAAGACAACAGTGGTGTTATCTTTGGGTACAGAGTGGCTTTGATTCATTTTGCTAAAAACTACAGAGGGTAGAAAGCACGAATATAATTTCTGAAAACCAAACAAATAAAAATAACCTGTCAGATATATTTTTGAGCTAAGGCTATTGAGTAATCACCTATTTTTTCAGGTTAAAAAAAAATCAAAATCTTTAGGAAGATCAAAATGATTTAAACTACTTTGCCCTGAATTTTCTAGATCATTGATTTAATTTTATACTTTATATTACATGAGTGGGTATAGGTTAAACGTTTTCAACTGATAAGCAAAATTGTGTTAAAGCCAATAGATGAACAAATTCTTAGAGAAAAGCAGCATTGCCCAGTACACCAGTCCAAGGACAGGAAATGTTCAATGCATGCTCTTAGCTTGCAAATACATGGCCTTGAGCAATTGAGTTGATCTTACTTACGCTTTTGAATTTGTAAATTAGGTTGTGATCTACCTAAAGCTAAAGAATGATGGATCTGTATTCATATATTAAGTACTGAATATTAATAGAGGAAAAATATGTTTTTAAAGAAGACACGTTTTCCTTTTTTTAACTGAAAGATACAAAGTGAGATAGAACATGATGCTTGGAATTAAAGAGATGCCTTGTTATTTGATAGATTCTCACAATTTATTCAGCCTCACCTTCCCCATCTTTACTCTCCCCTTAGAATCTTAAGGCTTTTGAAATCACCAAACATTAATCAAGTGGCCCCTGACTTTCATGAGCCACTTTAGGGTCCCAGAAATGGACCTGGCTTAATTTGGAGTCCTTTAAAGTTTTGGGGGAGGTTCTTCCAGAAGGGACCTCTATCCTAACCAGCTCACTTCCTCCTGGAAGATAAATGTGCAGGATTTCCAGCAGCTTGTCTCTGGAACCACTGAAGATTTTCCTGTCATCAGTGGACTTAGAGACCTACAAGAGAAGAAAAAAAGAGAGAGGCCCCTTACATGAATTCTAAAGACACTTAATAAATTACAGCTTTACAGTTAAAGGACTCCTCTTCTCTTTCTTTGTTCTGGGTCTTTCAAGAATTTTCTCTTTCAGAATTTTTCTGTGCATGGGTGCTTGTGCACAGAATATATACGAGTTTGATTTACACTGAGAAGGTGGGAAATATGGCCATTTGGGGAAAGTCCAGATATGGAAATATTGCAAGCTTTTTTCAGGATAGAAACATATCAATTTTTTTAATGGGCCCAATTATTTCACCCTCACATAAAATGCCCATTGAAATTTGTCAATACAACACAGGTGCTTCTATGCCTTCCTATCCTATCTCATTTCTAAACACAGCTTCGAGGAGATCAAGTTTACACACACACACACACAAGCAGATGAGAAAATGTTTATATCTCATATGCAGATATCTTAAAGCACTTTACTTTTAAGACTTTTTCTTCCACTATTCTTAAATTGTTGAAATATGTGCTATCATATAAGATTAAAACAATCCTTTAAAATGAAAATATGATTTGTTTTACCTTTAAATGTACTAGAAATTTAAATACAGTGATACCCTTGATGAACATGGAACAGGGGGTTTTACAAACTAGGTCACTAATTCAAATCTGATTCAGAGAGCACATAATATCCTAGAGCCATCCATTAGGAGTATCTAAACTGAATTCAACAAATAAATATCTGATTATCTTTTTACACAAATTTTATACCTATTCTACCAATTGAAATGGAACATAATATACTACTCGTGTATTCAACTTACACTTTTGAAAACCATTCTGTATCATCTCACATATTCACAAAACAAACAGAAAATCCATTGTGTGTCAGTAATACCCACACATGTGCACTAAGAGACACAAAATATTCCCCACCTTCTGAGTATGAATTGGCGGGATATTATTCTCTCAGCTTTCACCCTAGATCCTCACATACCTATGGACATGGCAGGTTAGAAGGATGACTCCTGCGTACAGCAAATCCATTCTGGCCATGGTGAATTATGTCCCAGAGTACTGCAAGAACTAACAGAGGAGCAAAATCACTGACCCTTACATTGGAATCACAGCCTGTTAGAAGAAGCACTGCCTTCTGTCTCTTAGTATCTCTTAGACATTAGAGAAAATACAATTTCTGTTCAATTACTTCTGACCTGTCACTCCACGCCTTATCGCCATTAAGACTCAGGCACAAGTTTAGAGAGTCAGAGTACATGACAAATACCTCCTATGCTAACAATGGCCTCTCTATCTCCTTGCCTATTTTCCTGGAAACCAACATATGCACTTTGACCCTCTTTTCTGAGGATTCCTTTCTGAAGCTATGGCAAGATTTCAGAATTCCTGAGTTTGGACAGAGGCTGAGACCCACATCTCTTGGGATGAAGATATATTGTGAAGGAGGCTCAGCTAGAATTAAATCACAATACTTTGTGTGGCTGACGAATGTAAAATTCCTAGATGACAGTCCTAATCCACTCTGCGCTGGTTAAATCAGTCCTGATGCCGTGGTGCTTAGTTCTTAATGCTACCTTGTAAGACTGCACAGTATTCACGGAAGAGAATATGGGGTCAAAAAAGAAATACAACCATATTCTACAGAGTGCAGTTGAAAGCACCGGGACTGCTCAGAAAAAAAAAAAAAAAAAAATAGAGGGAATTTGGAATTCTTTTCAATATTTGAATGACTGTAACACAGAAGATGGAGTAGGCTTATTCTGAAGCTTATTCTGGCCGAAGATAAAGAGCTTCCTATGAGTTTGTGCTGTCCCAAGAAAGAATGGACTAGCCTGCCTCAAGAGAACCTAGACAGCATCCAGCACAGGCTCGACAGCTTCCTGGGAGTTGGGCTGGATGACTTTGAAGCCTCTTCCCAATGCTGAAGTTGAGTGAATCTATAAAACTAACCCAGCCAGGAGAGTTCCAAGACGGCCCAGAAAGCAGTTTCAGGATACTGTCACACAAAGTCATCCTAGGCATCCTAGGCATAACCTCATTTTGGCTGCTTCTAAGTCCAGAATTTCTTTCAAGGAGGCTGAATTCCCTGCATTGAGTGTGATTGTAAAAAGGACACGGATTCTCCCATCAAAGAACCCCGGTTTGGAATCCTGGCCCTTCCATTCTAGTAGTTGTATAAATTTGAGGAAGTCAATGAACCCAAGAATCTCAGTCACAAAATTTAGGGTTAATATTCCCATCTCACAGGGTAGTTGTGAGCATATTAAACCATCTGTATGCTACCTGGTGTTTGCAGTAGGTATTAACTGTTGTAGGTATATAAGTAAGAACATGGTATAGGTATCAGGCCTGAAAAGCCCACCTCTAGATCTCATGGTAAAGATGGTCATATTGCAGTAAGCTCTGAATGCAGTGAGATAGGGTGCTGTGTGTCAAGTACCTGCTTCTAAGAAGGTTCCCTTTTCCATCCAGAATACACACATTTATGTTAATCTGGAAAGAAAAAAGATCCTACTGTGGAAATTGTGCTATAAACATATAAAATGTAGTAAATGAAATAATAATCACAGTGATGAACTTTCTCAAAATTTACATGAGATGAATAATGCAAAGGCAGAGGAAATTATTCTCTACTAGCAGCAGAAATCCTCTACATAGCTCCCTCTTAATTTCAAGATGCTTCTAGTAATGCAGTCTTTCTGATTATTGTTGCTCCTTTATCTTCTTAAAATCAAATCACCTAAGGATAGAAGCGTTGGTCACAAAGACAATGAGATTTGCTAGATTTCTTTTCCTTTTTTTTTTTTTTAGATTTATTTATTTCTTTATTTGAGAGAGAGAGGACCAGAGAGTGAGCCTACAGGCACACTAGTGGGGAGTGGGGCAGAGGAAGAGGGACAGAAGTCCTCCTCAAGCGGAGTC
The DNA here is from genome assembly GCF_011764305.1 of Mustela putorius furo. Classification (NCBI taxonomy): domain Eukaryota; kingdom Metazoa; phylum Chordata; class Mammalia; order Carnivora; family Mustelidae; genus Mustela; species Mustela putorius. The sequence continues at coordinate 14,416,563 of NW_025422471.1, forward strand.
CTTCCTGAGCCAGAGTCCAAAGCGCTCAATCCCACGACCCTGAGATCATAACCTGAGCTGAAATCAAGATTCAGATGCTTAAGCAACTGAGCCACCCAGACACCCCGCCTGATTATTAAAGAGATTCTTTTAGCTTTCATCAGAGGACTCTTAAATTCCCAAACTAAAAGTTGTGATTTTCAACTAAAGGGATGATTATTTTCATATATAAATAGTCAATGAGTTTAAAAGTGGAATCAAAGATCTCTGATTTGGTCAGTCTTCACAACATGCATGGGGTATTTTTTGATATAAATTTATACTTTTACCATCCTTTGATAGACACTCACAACCATTTCTGAGTTCTTTTCAATTCACGCTGAATTCGTAGTATTAGCTACAATTCCTACTAAGATGATTCTGTGTGCCCAAGAAGGGATGATTAGATTTGATGGAAACATTTACTCCTGACTTAGGTTGGTAACCTTAAACACACAGCTACGCTAGGCGACCTTTTCAATGGTTGAATTCCTTTAGGCAATCTGGTTACAATACATGACAATGTGGCATCCAAAGATGCTTGGATTTCAACTCGTGAGAGGCTGGCAGTAGGGAGCTCCTGTTCCAGGAACACAGTTCTCTAGCCCCAGCATAAGTGCTCTTGTTCACAGGAGAGAAGACAAATTATCCAAAGCAAAGACTTTGGGACAGCCCCTGGCTTCTTGCCCTACTTTCATGTGGCAGTAATTTCCCTACACAAGAGGCTGAGGGCCTGTCTTTGACACACAGTGTCTGCCTTGCCTCCCACACACAAACCCACAAGAAAGTCTGATCCAGAGAGTATTAAGAAAAAAAGCCCTGACCTGACCACACAGCAATTCTGGGACATGAGCAGTAGCCACCGCCATGCCCAGGCAAGGGTTTCACTGTATCCAACTAAAAGTGAGCACAATAAAATTCCTTTGTCAGAGTCCCAGTGGAGTGTTGGCAATTGAGTGCATATTGTCCCCTCGGTAGGAACGACTATGAACAGCATGAAATCTATGCTTTGGCAGCAAGAGAACTTGGTGCTAGCATTTGTCTAAACTGAAACAAGACAAATGAGTTGGCCTGATACTTACAAGTTATCTTATATGTTAAATCACCTCTAAAAATAAAATTAAAAAAAAAAAAAGATTCGAAGAAAACTGTAAATCTTACGAAAGGAAAAAGATGGTTAGATAAGCTTTATGCTTGTAAAGAATAATTTTAAAGCATGTTGAGAAGCATGAGTTGAGGAAACAAAGAATTGTGCACACCTCAGTTGTTTCAGTCTGTTTGGAATTCAAGGATGGAGGGGCAGGGTATGATCAGACTCCTGCAATAACTCGGAGAGTATTTATTTGTAATTAGTCAAGAAGTTCTCATACCAGTAAGTTATTAAAAATTTAAGTAAATACCAGGTACTGAACTTAGGCACTGAACAAACACAAATATAAATAGATGTTGCCCTCACAAAAATCAATTCACAGACATAAGGCATAAACCCTCTGGATAGCAAAGGATATGCAGTAAAAACTAGAAAAATTTGACTAAAGCCATTAAAAAGAAAACTAAATATTCTAGGGAAATATTCCTATACCTTTTTTCCCTCCAAAATTTCTCAATGTGCTACTAAGCCTTCATTTTCTTTCCCTCTCCAACCTGTTAGTTGCATTATTCATCAGAGTCACTGCCTCCGTTTCCTACAAGGTCTAGATCATGTTACTTCTCTTTTTCCTAATTGGCTTCCGACTTATTGGCACAAAGAAGACAGGCATAGCCCTAGAAGAGGTTCACGTTCTAAGTAACACAAACACAATGCTTCTTCCCAAAGGAATGTTTCGCGATTTCTTTCGTGGGAGTATCATGTGTCTTAACCCAAATAAGGAAGAAGACATCTTTGCTCATGGTCACCTTTAACCTCGGGGAGCACAGATCCTGGGAGCAGAAGAATGGGGGCAAAGTTTCTACTCTCTAGGTTCCTGATACAATGTGATAAACCAAATCGCTTCATTACTTGTCATCTACTTCAGTCTCAAACTGAATCTGGTGTGGAAAGCACAATGCTTATTAGATCAAAAACCTGGCCATGCTTTACAAATACAAGACAAAGATAGAGATGTATGCATGAGCCATGCATAGTGATACTTTAAAATAGAGCACAAAAATGTATAAATCTTTTCCCTAATATGCCCAAGAGTTTAAAAGTAAAATGAAGAATCTGTCAATGAGTCTGAAACCGAACCACTCAAACCAGGCTCAATGTTTATAGATGATGAAGAGCCAAACCAATAATAATATTGTGGCATTGATTCTTTATGGTCTCAGTCACACCCACCTCATCACTTAATATATTTTTTCTTCTAATATGTGTTCAATCCTTTTTGACGGCTTGGCTCAGAGCTTAGATAATGGAGCCAAACCATATCCCTTTGGTCGGTCTCAAGCTTGGCTGGACTTCCAATGACTTCCACATTTTAAGAGCCACTCTCACAAAAAGCTTCATATAATAATAAAGCCACCTGCCTAACAAGTAATAAGAATAAGCATTTCTTGATTAGTTGTACAAGCTAGTCAACATGTTGAGGACTTTACACATAATATGTCATTTAATCCTCACAAGAACCTGCTGATGTAGGCAGCATTAGCTCCATTTTACAGATAAGGCATTGAGGCAGGGAGGTTAGGACTTTCCCAGGGTCACAGGGTTAGCAAATGGTGGGAACTTAATCCTGTCAATTACGTTAAAATTGCCACAGGTCCACACAGTGTCATTTAGCTACACTTTGAGGCAGATTTCCGTACTCACTTTTGGAAATGTATAAAGCTTTCCATTGCTGCATCATGTGAAGACTGGCCAGCATTTCTGAAGTGTCAGACTGGGAAATAAATTGCTCAACTTCAGGTGGTACAGAGCTCTAATATTCACAAACACGCAATCAATGACTAACTCCCTACCCTCTGCCACCATCACCTCCACCAACAGCAGAACTGCTACACACGAAAGATTATTTTTTGTGACTTACAGGGTTTTTTGTTTTTTTTTTTTAATTTCTTTTGATGTCATCAATGGAGCATGGTGTCTCCCTGTTTGCAGATACCGGGGGCAGTGTTACACAAAGTGTGAGCTACCTCAGGCCAAACCAGAAATAGCCCTGGTCCTCCCATCTCTGAACTTCAAAGCCAGCCCATTCTCCCGGCCACTGCTGTGGTGACTTCTGCAGTGGTCACGGGTGTACAGCCTGGGTGGTCCCCCATATCCAAGCATTCCCTGTGCCAGGGAGCAACCACATGCCCTGCTTCTGGGGACGGGAAGGCAAGGGTGGAAAAGACAGAGCTGATAAATACACCCTGGCCTCCCCCAAACTTTCCCTTGATGAAAGTCAACTATATATGAGCCAAATGTGCTTATACAAGGCAAAGCTTTTCAACAGTACACTACCATCCCACACTGCCTAGAGTTTTTCCTTCCTGACTACCGCATGGCAACATGGGAGGCCACGTGGCACCTCATAGGGGTGTGGGAAGACCATGAAACTAGAAGAGACCCAAGTTCTGATTCTGTCACTCACAAGCTCTGTCACTCATACGCCTCAATTCTTAGCTCTCTGTGCCCATCGGTATTCTTCATTTAATGTTCCTCTAGGTGCTGGGCACTGGGGCTTATTTGTTTATTCATTTCCTGAATATAGGAAAAGCATAAAGTATTTCTCCCAAGTTTCCTCAGCCCCTGACTCTGTTAGACAAAATTAGTAATTGACAGTATGAAAGTTTTAGTGTTCAAGAGTATTCAACTGGAAATCAACTTTTGCATCTTGGAGATAGCAGACAGGAAGTCCCATGGAGGGCCTAGACTCACCTCAGGTATATCTCTTCTCAGGAGATTGTCACCTGCAGGGTAACTTTTCAACAGAAGCAGGAACTGAGCAGTAACACTGTCCCCACTGAATATTTGGAGAAACCTGTTTCTCCAGCCTGTTACGGGGCTTTAATGTGAGGAACATTATCCAGAAGGTCTCGTAGAAACAGGGGAACACTAGCCTATGCAGCTTTGGGAGAAAACTGTTTTCTTTATGAAACTCATAAAGGAACCAGTCCTAGCATTGGGAAGCATACCAAGGTTCCCTGAACTTTAAATAGATAGATAGATAGATAGATAGATGTCTGGATGTTCAACAACCATGGGCCACAAGGTGGGGAGGAAGAACTGGCTTTTCTTTGAAACTAGAAACTCCATTTGGTATGTGTTCAGTAGACACAAGGAGCAGATCCCATGGTCACAAGTTGTTTTATCTAAATTTTTTGTACCGGTTTCCTTTTGTTGTGAGTTCCAAGCTGCTTTGCCCCCTTCCATCCTTTACAACTATTGAGTCTCTTCTACAGATCTATACAAATAAACAGGCCATTTCCAGACTACCAACCAGTGGCACCACATCCTGTGTTAGAGCTAACGATAAATAAGAGTGAGGCAGGTAGTCCCCCAGACACATCTGGGAAGCATCCTCTTCTCTGAACAGAAGCACACAGCATTCAATTCTAGCCAAAGCTTGTTTGGCCTTGTGGTCTGCTGAGTTGAAATGGTTATGCCATTTTTTCTGTGTGCGAATCTAAAAGATCCTGTTTTTCATCTGACATTTTTACCTTTTTTTAAATGTTGGTATATAAAAAGTAACCCCCGGGGAAAACTTCTACTGACTTTAGCCATGAATCCCAGGTGTATCCTAATTAGCTTTAAAACTTATTAAAAAAAAAAAAAATAAAACCAACTTCAAGTTGAAGACAGCTAAAGAACTAGAAGCTACTGTTTGGGCTAATTAACTCTTCTGGTAACATCTAGTGACTGGAAACTGTGGTCTCAAAGATTCTGTGATAATGTAGCTACCCAGGATCTTATCTGCACTTTTAACTTCTTTTAAATTAATCAGCTTTATCATGATTAACAACCTGAAATTATTTTTAGCTCTGGTTCTTATTTATTCTCTTCCCCTACTCCAGTAATGTATTCCCCTTTCTCTCAGCCAAACCCTCCAATCTCTCCTTAATATATAGAAATTTCATGAGACCAGCATCACTTGCTCTCCTCCCAAATATGTGTAAACATACACTGGAGGTAAGTGTAGGAAATACTCTTTCTTTCACATCCTGCATTTAGCAGTCTCAGAAGCATGGGCCGATTGAGGATGGGCAAACACAAAAGTATGGTTAGAATCCACTCAGAGAACTCTGATTCTGCTCTCTGGAATCTTAAACTGCCCTCTCCATCTTCCCTAATGCCTCAAGGGAATGTGTTTTCACTTGGAGCAGTCTCTTGGCAGCTGATCTGCAGTAAAAGGAAAACCACACCTGTGGTTATATGACAGCCCAGGGAGGGACTAGTTATAGATCCATTAATCCCAACCATCCTTCTGGACTAGACTGTGACAGTCAGCAAATGGGCCAGGAAAGACTGCAATGAAAACACAATCCTACTGTCACTCTCCCACCACCTTGTAAGGACAGGTGTCCCTTCTGGAAAACTTGGGTTTTAGCCAGCTTACAGTTTACATAGCTTCAGAAGGCTATTCAGAAGACTTAGACAAGAAATTAAAAAATATCTAATCTTCTATTAAGAAAAGGAATATTGGCCCAGAAATCAAAAGAGCTGGCCCCTAAGCCCTTCTCTGCCATTAATTAGTTCTGTGACTTGGGAGAAAAGTTTCTTCACGTAAACATTATTAAGCCAGAGGATTCTAAAGGCCCCTGTCCAGATATCAGGCAGAGGAATAGACTCAAGGAAACCCAGATTTACATTCCATAGAACTCCAAGAGACTTTTCAAAGACAAACGTTTACCACTCTTTTCTGAAATCACAGAGCTTTTGCATGCCAATGTTAGTTATAAGACCTACATGAAATAAAATGTCATTTTTTCTGATGCATTGATCACCAGTCAGAAGGGTAAATTCAGATACCCTGATGAAGCAATAAAGGAACTCTAAAAGATGAACAAAAATAAATAAATGTGACTACAACAATACAAACACCAAATGAACATTTTACTCCTATTTTGTGCCGACTTTGAGCTAGGAATTTCTGCCTGTGTTATCTCAGCTTAGTGTTATAAACAGGCTCAGTCCTCTCATTATGTTCTCCAATTATCACCCCCTCTGCCCTGGCCAGCCTACCATATGCCCGCTTCTAGCATAGCAAACATTGTATAAAGCAAGACCTTTATACACAAGCACACCCAGGGAGTCCCCATCCTATGGGCTTCCAGAGCCGTCTCCTCAAAACATCACTTCCTGAAGGAGGAAAAGAGTACCCTATTTGTCAAAAAGAAAAGAATTCTCAGTGTCTGCCTTTTCCTGGTATACTTCCTTCAAGTCTCTGGGAGTATTTTATCTACACAAGGAGGGCCACTCTAATGTCTAGATCAATATCTGCAAAAGCTTTTAAGCTGTAATAACCACGATCTTCAGCACTCAACATATCCTGACAAGACCCCCTCCATGTCAAGTGAAGTGGGTAAACTCTTAGAGATTTTTAGACTCACTCTTTGGCTACCAGTACTCTTAGTAGAAAAGTCCATAACCATTAAGCCAAATGCAAGAGAACGGGCATTCCCAATGATATAGTCTTAATTTTCTTTAAATCCAGCCCGCACAAACTTCATCACTACATTGTTGTTAACTAATGAGTTGAATTTTGGCAGCCCATTAATCTTAATTTTGTAAACATTGATTTTTTTTTTCCGTAGATTTTGAATGGAGCTAAAATTAGCATGGGTTTTTGTTTTGTTTTGTTTTGTTTTGGGGGTCTTTTTTTAGTATAACCTCCTTTTCAACTTCCTGCTACTGGGTATTTTATTGCAACAAACAGCTCTATCCTTGACCAGGGTCTAAAAAGAAGTCAGAAGAGTTCTGGGAATAACGGTCCCACCTCTCATCTCGTTTTACACACTTCCCCTGTCCCTTCTGGGACATGGAGCAGCCATTGACTTCTAAGGAAATTCACTTGAGGCTCAATTAAAACTATGGGGCACTGAGAAGAAGCAGCATGTCCTCACCTTTTCCTCCCCAGTAAGATCTGTTTCCAGGACCAATCCTATACAGGAGGACTTTGAGGGTTTGTGGTACACTTGACAACTGCTGGTTCATCTCAAGTTTCCCTCCTAAATGCAAATGCCTAAAGATTATAATTGAAAGTCTCTCTCCCACCAAAGGCAATGTTCATGGCTCCCAACCTTTCCTTAGCTTGCTCTGGCTTCTTAGCCACTGCCATTCAGCAAACAGTTTAGGTAAAAGCAGTTTTATTAGTGTGGAAGATGTGTGGTATGAACTACATTCTTTTCAGTTAAACTGAGAAGGTCATTTCATATCAGCCATTTTCTCATTATGCCTTTTCTTTAGCATGTTTTCACTTAAAACAGGCTACCCATCTTTCCTTTTTCCTTTTTTCCTCTGTGATAACCTATTCTAGGTTTGGAGCCCTTGCCCCTTACTTTCCTCAGAACTACAATATTATATTCTCCAAGAGTCTCTCTTCCCTTCTCTATTATTCCCCTACAGTCCATTGTGATTGCTTCATATTTCTACTGATAAAATACCACTCCAATCTCTGTGCATCATATGATTACTTATAATAAACCAACCACATTTCTTCCTTTGAAGCACCATGACATTATCACTTTCCTTCAATTTTTTATATTATTCACTAAAATTCAAAACTTGTCAATTAGTCTTGGGAGAGGGAGAGCATCTTCCAGGCAGAAGGCTGTACTTGAGGATAAAGTATGAATTTCCCATGGTTAGACAGCAGATAGCCAGGTAGATATCTTAATGCTGCTACACATCAGCTGTAATTCCTTGGCCATGTTAAGTAAGCTCAGAAACAGAGGCCCAGAGCAGAAAAGAGCATGTTTACTAGACAGTTGGGTTCTGAATTTTGCTAAAGCAGAGCAGAAAAATTTCAAACCTTTATCCACTGGAAGATAGAGTGGGATCAGCTTACATTGACTTCATTGGGCGTGGGCTTTTCACTCTGGATTTCTTGTTGTAGTCCAAGTGTGACAAAGAAGTTTGATCAAAACTATCTCTTAGCAATTGACAGCGGTTCATTAGAACTCTGTGTTGAGAATTCTGAGGCCACTGGCTCTAAGAGAAACAGAGCATGATTGATTATTAATGTCTTCCACGAAGGAGAAAAAGGTTGCTTATGTGTTTATGTCTGCCGCCCAGGCAATGTAAACAGTGGAGGTCAAGGAGGGCAATTTCAGCCAAAGAGTGACATGATAAAAGAGATGTTTTGAAGATTAATTTGACAACAGATTATATAGGATGGGCTGCTGAGAGAGAAGAGAAGGCAAAAAAAACCCCAATTTGATCTTTTACCAAAATCAGGACAGCAACCATGCAAATAGAAAAGAAGGAATACATTTAAGAGATTTTAGGGACAAATTGATATACTTAGCATGACTCCTAAAGAGCCTTTAAACTGAGGGCATTTTTTAAATATTTTATTTTGTTTTTTCAGTGTTCCAAGATTCATTGTTCATGTACCACACCCAGTGCTTTTTTAATAGATTTCATTTTCCAGAGCAGTTTTGGGTTCTCAGCGATATGGAACAGAGGGTACAGAGATTTCCTGTACACCCCATACCCCCACATTTGCACAGCCTCCCACATTATCAAGAGCCCCAACAGACTGGCATATTTGATACAACTGATGAACCTGCACTGACTCATTATAATCACCCAAAGTCTATAGCTTATGTTAGGGTTCATTCTTGGAGCTCGACATTCTGTGGGTTTGGACAAATACATAATGACTTATATCTACCATTACAGTATCATACAGAGTAGTTTCAATGCCCTGAAACTTTTCTGTGTTCTCCCTATTCCCTCCCACCAGCCCCTAGCGACCACTGATCTTTTTACTGTCTCCATAGTTTTACCTTTTACAGAATGTCAGAGTTTGAGTCATACAGTATATAGCTTTTCAGAATGCCTTCTTTCACTTAGTAATATGCCCTTAATTTTCCTCCATTGGAATGAGATTGGCAGCTCATTTCTTTTTAGTGCTGAATAGTATTTTATTGTCTGGATAAACCATAGTTCATTTACCTACTCAAGGACACCTTCGTGGCTTCCAGCCTCCATGGGCTGGTTTTCGTATGGATGTAAATTTTTAACTTTTGGGGGTACATTACCAAGCAGCACAATTGCTGGATCACATGGTTGGAGTATGCTTAGTTTTGGATGAAATTGACAACTCGTCTTCCAAAGCGATACAACATTTTGCTTTCCCACAACCAACGAATGAGAGTTCTTGTTGCTCCACAACCTCACCAGCATTTGGTGTTGTCAGTGTTCTGGATTTTGGCCATTCTAATAAGTGTGTGTATTCCCATTGTTGTTTTTATTTGCATTTCCTTTTTGACATGTGATCTGGAGCAGAGTTCATGTATTTTGATTATTTTTTTTAAGATTATTTTTTATTTACTTATTTGACAGACAGAGATCACAAATAGGCAGAGAGGCAGGCAGAGAGAGGGGGGAAGCAGGCTCCTTGCTGAGCAGAAAGCCCGGTGGGGGACTTGATCCCAGGACCCTGAACCAGAAGGCAGGTGCCCCAAGGTATTTTGATTCTTGAGAAGAATTACTATATTAGCTAGTTCTTAGATTAACAAAGATTCATTCATTTCATTCAACCATTCCTAAGCACTATCACCTAGCAGACAGCAAGATAAGAGGGCATTTGAAATATAGTACAGGTAAATTTTTTTTTTAAGATTTTATTTATTTATTTGACAGACAGAGATCACCAGTAGGCAGAGAGGCAGGCAGAGAGAGAGAGGAGGAAGCAGGCTCCCCACTGAGCAGAGAGCCCGATGTGGGGCTCGATCCCAGGACTCTGGGATCATGACCTGAGCTGAAGGCAGAGGCTTTAACCCACTGAGCCACCCAGGTGACCCTAGTCCAGGTAAATTTTGACAAATGACAGGTAAGGAAAATTTTGGATGAGGTGTGTCCCTAAGGTTAGTGAGTATTTCAGTAAACACAGTAAGGCTTTACACTGGTAAAGCAGTGGCCACCTAGAGTGAGTCAACAACCTTGGGTAGAAGTAGAAGATACTCAAAATAAATCTTGTCTTCTTCATAATTTTGACCAGCAGCTCTGGCTCTTCCTTAGTTCATTCACTTTTGTGAATAGGTGACTGCATATATAAAGTACACAATGGTGCTAATGCCAGAAGTAAAGACACAGACTGACACCAGATCTCATTTCAAAGACAAGTCTCTTGAAAGGTCTCCTGGAGCATAAGGCAGAGGGAAAAAGAAGACATTGATCATAATCACTAACACTGCAAATGTACTTATTTGTTAATTTGCTGAGAGATAACTATGCATGAAGCTCTGAATTAAAAATGATGTCAGAGGGGGCACTTGGGTGGCTCAGTGGGTTAAAGCCTCTGCCTTCGGCTCAGGTCATGATCCCAGGGTTCTGGGATCAAGTCCAGCATCGGGCTCTCTGCTCAGTGGGGAGCCTGCTTCCTCCTCTCTCTCTCTCTCTGCTTGCCTCTCTGCCTACTTGTGATCTCTGTCAAATAAATAAAATCTTAAAAAAATAAAATAAAATAAAATAAAAAATAAAAACGATGTCAGATGAGACAGGGCACATTCAGGATGGTATGACCATAGACACATACTTTGATTAGCCATTTGCTTTCTTATTTGGCCCACTGCTTGTGCAGTAGAGTGTTTAATATTTACATTAAATATTTAATATTTGCATTGCAGATTTTCCAACTCTGTTTTACTATTGACCCTTAGTTTTATACCACTGTGGTCGGAAATATACTTGGTATGATTTCAGTCTTCTTAAATTTGGAATATTCATTATGTGTCCTTTCATGTGGTTTAACCAGGGGATTCTTCTGTGTGTACTTAAAGGAAGTGTGTCTCCTACTTTTCTTGGATGGAAGGCTTTATATGTATCTTTTAGAACCATATATGCTTCAAGTATGCTTCAAATAAAAAATGCTGTGTTGGAAAAAAACATCATTTGAACTGAGGACACTCCTTTAAAATAAAGCATATAGAGGTGAGTAGAGGGAACAGGTGAAACAGGTGAAGGAGATTAAGAATACACTTATGATGAGCACTGAGTAATGATCTATGGAATTGTTGAATCACTATATTGTACACCTGAAACTAATACAACACTGTATGTTCACGACACTGGAATTAAAAATTTAATAAAACATAAAAATGAAAACATTTCAAAATTAGAAGAATGATGTATATCCTCCAGAAATATACATTCTACTTAGGAGAGAAGACACACGTGTGTTAAAATTAAGGAATAGGTTAAGAGATGGCACAGGCCATAGAGGACAAATGGCTCTGCCTTATAATAGTGGTAGTCTTAGGTATGCTACAAAGTGAGTGAATGATTTGGGGAACAGGAATAACCATTCACTGTAAATGCTGAATCACAGAGATTTTCCAAAGCTAGACAAATGCTAGGCAAACGGGTATAACCAATGAGGAAGGGCTCTTTGGAGAGGACTGGCCCTGACTGGGGCTCCCTCCTTCCTGCACAAATGTGTTGATTATTTGAATCCAACTAAGCTGGGGGAAAGATGACTGGAACATTTCCTTAGACAATGGCCCAATTGAAAGGTCACTTCCTGCCACTTTCCATGTCCCTGAGGGGGAATCCCATACTGGCTCCCAGTAAACAGAGATGTCTATGTTGAAAGTCAGGCTTCTAAACAAATCCTGCCTGCCACAGTCATAGGCCTCCACTTTGGGGTTTAGAGATGAATTAAAGATAAGTATTCATGCTTAAATGTCCACTCAAATATAATGAAATCTGTACAGTTTTCCAATTTACAATTATTGCAAAGTAACTATGTTTTCCTCTACTTTGTTGACTCTATGATTTTTCATATCATCTGAGAAACAGAAATTCTTCACTCCCAAATGAGCAACATTTTGAACTCAACCCTGACCCTAACATGATAAAAATCTGTGCCGTTGAAAAGAAACATAAAGTGTTTTGTTGTTTTGTTCTGTCTCTTCCCCTGAAAGGCATCCAAGGGCAGAATCCTGTTGCCTTTGTTCACAATAAATATGACATAGAAAGAACATGGTATTTTAGACAGAGCTTTCAGAAAAATCCATATAAGGGCAAAAAAGAAACATTTGATGCTGAATTCTTTCCTAATTTAAGACATTTTGAGTCCAGTTTTTTTTTTATTTAAAAAAAAAAGGATAAGAATTCCAGGGCAAATCTTCCTGGGATTTCTTGTGTGCGCTGACAGTAGTAATCAGCAGACATTGTCCAAGTCATTGAAGGAATCCCGGATAACCAAAATGTCTCCTCTGTGTGCCTAGCAAGCACCAGCCTGCTCAAAGATGTCCTCCATTCCCCCGTCCGCATCTTCACCCCTGGAGTCCCGACATCCTTCAAAATAGAGCATTTTAAACATGCTGGTGTGTTGTTTTGAAATTGTTCTCAGGTTACTCTTTGGAAACAGTGTATGATCCAATGCAGTGCTTATCAAAGCCGAAGCTCTGTATCAGAATCACCTGGGGTTTTACTAATATGTAGATTCCCGGGTCCATGCCAGAAATTGCTGAATCTGGAATATCTGTGGGAGAGACCCTGGTATCTGTATTGTTAGAGACTCTCCTGTCTCTAAGGCAAAGAATCCTGAACTTTGAACTCTAGTCTTAGTTCTACTATTAAACATTCATGATACACTTTCAGCCAGTCATTTTAATCTCTACAACTCAATTTTGCAACTGTAACACGGGGTTACTGTGACGTAATAAATGCAGAAGTACTGGTACGAATTTAAAAAAAAATTCATATATGTACTTGTGAATCTCTTAGGTAGATGATAAAGTCTTTGACATCCAGGAATCTCTTTATTGTATTTTTCTTAGTGGTAACATCATATTTCTAGCTGGATTTCAGTAAATAGTTGTTCAAAATACATACAGGAAAAGAGTTGGAAGCCTTTGAAGCCTAATGCTTACAGAAAACAATTAGCCCCCAGGAGTCCACCTCAGAGGAGAATTTACTTTGGGTGAATTTACCATTGTGCAGGGTCTTCCTTAAAATTTGCAAGTTAATTGGGGCACTTGGGTGGCTCAGTCGTTAAGTGTCTGCCTTCGGCTCAGGTCATGATTCCAGGGTCCTGGGATCAAGCCCCGCATCAGGCTCCCTGCTCAGCAGGAGGCCTGGTTCTCCCTCTGCCTGCTGCTCCCCCTACTTGTGTGTGTGCTCTCTCTCTCTCTTTAAGAAAAAGAAAAAAAAAAACTTGCAAGTTAATCATCTATCAGAGTTAATTAAAGTTAATATGGCTGTTGTTTGTTGTCTAACAAAGCTCCTAAGATGGATATGTAAGACCTTCTTGCTAATTTGTTTAATTTTCCAGGAGAAAAAGAACTCAAATAGCTTGTAAATCCTGTTGACTACCCAACATGGTTCAGAGTAAAAGTACCATTTATGAGGGACATTATTTTACTGTTTTTCATGTCAATACTTTGGACACTACATTATATCCCTATTTTACAAAATGAACAAACTAAATCACAAAGAAGTTAAATGGCTTTCTCTGACAGCCTAAAATGTCTGTCTCCAAAGGAGGAGACAAGGAAAAACTTGTCAAAGGATCCAGCTGATCACTTAGGCCTGGTAGGACATCCTGTACCCACTGAGGGCCAAGGTTGTCAGCTGACATTCGCTGAGGTGTCTCACTCCTGCTCTGTCCTCAGACTGACCAACTCCCTTTTTTTAATTGACATACCTATTACTTTATTATTTTTTTTAAAGATTTTATTTATTTGCCAGTGAGAGAGAGAGTGCAAGTAAGTACACACAAGCAGGCAGAGAGGCAGGCAGAGACAGCAAGAGAAGCAGGTTCCCTGCCAAGCAAGGAGCCCGATGCGGGACTCAATCCCATGACCCTGGGATCATGACCTGAGCCGAAGGCAGCGGCTTAACCCACTGAGGCACCCAGGCGTCCCAAATTGACATACCTATTACTTTAAATATGATAAAGTCTCCATTCAGATTTAGGTCTGCTACACTTGTGAAGTCAGTGTTTCCAATAGGCTCGTTTTACATGGTTAAAAAGATGAGCATTTCTTTGTATGAATAGTTACACATTCATGATCGTGACTATTAGAAAAAATACATATAACAAGGATATCAAATCTTAATTTCAATAATAGGATTACAAAGATGAGGTTAAAACATTTTAAATGGTCAACTGATATAAAGTTAATTTAAGAAAAACTCAGGGGGCACCTGGTGGCTCAGTCAGTTAAATGTCTGCCTTCAGCTCAGGTCACGATCTGAGAGTCACAGGACAAAGCAGGAGTCAGGCTCCCTGCTCTGTGGGGAGTCTGATTCTCCCTCTGTTTCTACCCCTCCCCTAGCTCGTGCTTTCTCTCTCTCAAATGAATAAATAAAATCTTTAAAAAAAAAAAAAGAAAATATTACATAACACCTTAAGTATTGGGCAGATTTGACCATTTTGTGGAAGGAGTAATAAAGACAATTTGGGAAAGACAACTTTAAAATGACTTTACTCACCTCCCTCATTCTGAGCTCCCTCATTCTGAGTTGCTTTTTTTTAATGTTAAGAAAAAAATACTAATTTCCCTGTTTTTTTCCCCGTTTTTTCCGTTTTCAAGTTTTCCAAGAGCTGCTTCAAATCAGCCTCTTTTGAACCAACAACATATACGTACTTCATTTGACTTCAAGCTGCTGTTGATAGGACTTCAAATTACACTAAATATAAACATAGTCAGGACAGCTCCTTTTATTGACTTTGGCACAGATTAGCCACTGTTCTTGCTATCGCACGTATACTACTGCTAATTAGCAGAACTCCTGTAGGTATTGTTCTCCCCAGTTCACAGGGATGCAAACTGAGATTGTGGAGCTGTAATAATTACCTCCAGCTCCCTTACTACATGGAGGGACCAAAAAATGAACCCAAATCTGTCATGCCCCCCAATTTTTCTTCTTCCCCCTATATATGTTACCTCTCTGTACTAAATTTCCTAAAATTTATTGCTGCCAAAATATTTTAAAATGTCTTACACAGTAAAGTTTCAGTGAGTACATTACAGTAACAGAAAAATTATAGGCTGTATCTATGTGTGCGTGTAGGTGTGTCTTTAAGATAATTCAACTGATTGTATTTTCCATGGGTTACCTTTGAGAGGTCTGTCACTTATTACAACTCCTCTTCTAGAAGTCAACATTCCCCTGCTTCCCTTGGAGATGAAAACCTGGCAACTACATTTGTACACGAGATGCCACCTTCTATGTAACTAGGAGTCAACACCTTTCCTAAACCAAAGTCAATCTGATTGATTTTCATTCCTCCAAATCTGTTCTGAGGACCACTTTGCTAAACAAAGGACAGGTAAATTTGGGAATCATGGGCTAGGAGAGGCAGAGAGAAGACTGAAAGAGAAGTGCACCTAGAACCAGAGAATCAGGGCTTGAGGAAAGAGAGTGAGAAAGAGAGAGAGCAAGAGCTACTACCATCAGGACTCCTAGCTACGGCCTGTCTTGAGCCCCAGTTATTGTATTTTCTCCCCTTGTGTTATGTGAAGTATCCTTAAAATAAGTTTTTATGTTTTAATTAAGGTAGTCTGACATGGACTGCTGTTATAACTAAAAAGGTGTTAAGTAATACTCGATGACAGAAAGAAATCTCTCCTTAAAAACACTCTACAGTGAATGATTCTGAACCATTCCATCTCTTCCAGTCATTTACTGGTAGTGACCATATGACAGATGATTTCAGTTAGTTCTGGAATCCAGTCCATTTGACTGCATTATAATATACACACTTAATATGCAGATAAATGACTCGGGTTCTTTGTTGGGTTTGATTAAATTGTCCAAATACTTTTTCATCATAAGGTACTCAAATTACTTTCTCCCCTAAAGAGCACAATCATAAAAGATGGACTTTATTTACCAAATAAACTCCTGTTCATCTAATTTAGGTCCCTTTTAGCTGCTGTTTCTACTCATCCTGTCTTAAGCATTCTTACTAGAAATTCCAGAATAGTTTTTGACACAGACAAAACTAGAGGTAGATTTACTAACCAAAACATGCATATTTAAAAATTGTCTCTTACTTAGTATATGTTAATATGGTGGTTCATACCAGAGGAACAAAATAAAATCATCACAAGAAACAGCGACAAAACACAAGCACTCTGGATAATTCAAACTTAGCCTTCTTGCTGGTTCAAACAATTTGGTTTTGATTTCATACATCACCAAAATGAGACATTAAAGAAGACTCTACACAAAGTACTTTTTTTGTTGTTCATCCACATTTTCCCTTGGGTTTAAGAAAGAAAAAAAAAATGGAAACCATAGAAGAATTTTTTTGATTGAATTGATTTTTAAAAATGAGTTTAGCAATTAAAATCAGATTTTTTAAGAAAGAAAAAAATACATCTGAGTAAAGCACTTATACTAAAAGTTTTAGCAGAATATGGATCACATTATTGGTTTTTAAACCACCCCTTAAAAGTGACACTCATTCTGGAATGGAAAAATCAGTAGATCCAAAGTAGAACAAGATTTTAACTAGTAAAATTAGGAGCTAAATTAAAACTTGACTGTAAATTAATTGCAAATTTCATAATCTTGGGAAAATTCTGACTAAAACACCTTCCTAGCTGAAAGTAATCTTTTTCTCTAAGTGTTTCCTTTCAGCAATTTCCTTCTGGTTTATTACAGAAATCCTTTAGGCTATGCCTCCTGGAGTTTAATCCTCCAAGTAGATTTTTTGGTAGCAAATCTACTGAGTATCCAGCCTCTTGACCGGTTGCTTTTGGCCTGAAAGTTGTTCTTTTCAATGCTTCTGCCCAAAAGAGGAAAGGCAAACTTAGGGACGAGGGTGGTGGCCTTGCTTTGCCAGCTGCCCTACGGGTTGGCACGTGCTCAAAGATCAGAATGTTAGGAGAACATAAAGTTATAAATATATGTTTTTGAAGAAAAAAAGTCTTATTAGGAGCACATTAATATTATTGTGTGTCATGTTGTACATAACCTCACTTCTACAAAATGAATACCTTGCTTGTTGAAAAACGAGCTAGCAGATGTTGGTTTTGAAATAAAGAATTAACGTTTAAGGCTTAAACTGAATATTCTTATTCAAACCTGAAAACTCAATGTGCATTATTCTTTGAATTTATCAGGCCACTAAGAGTAATTATTAGCCACTACTAATAAAATATATTAG
Source organism: Mustela putorius furo (assembly GCF_011764305.1). Taxonomy (NCBI): domain Eukaryota; kingdom Metazoa; phylum Chordata; class Mammalia; order Carnivora; family Mustelidae; genus Mustela; species Mustela putorius. Next base: position 14,433,839 of record NW_025422471.1, read on the forward strand.
TATGTAGCAGAATAATGGACCAGGCTAGCCCTACACTGAAGAATAAGAGCTTTCAATGAAGAGTCTATTAGAGACAATATCTCCCTCAATTCCCACAAGGGTTCTTTGACCCCTGGTTAATGCCAGTGAAGTCCTAAGAGCTGTTAAAAAGCAAGTAGCTTTAAGCCTCCACTTAAACTGTGGAGGGTTTTTTTGTTTTGTTTTTGTTTTTTTGCTGCTTATAGGATTCTTCCCCTTATTCCTCTCTGCAGAAAGAGGTATTTTTTTTTTCTTAGTCTCAGTTTATATGCTGTCCCTTTTATGAAGCTTCTCCCACATCAACGCCTTCCTCTTGCCCAAGCTCCACAGCAGTAGAATTAATAAATTAATCGTGCCCTCTGTGTTACCATAGCACAGCACTTCTGTATTACAGTTAGCTCCGTATGCATGGGTTTATCATTATGGGCCCAGAAACTTTTTCGAAAATGGGAACAATATGTAATTCATTCAGTGCTTTGTTTATAACAGGTACTCTAAAGATGTTCATCAGAAACAAATAAAATCCTTAATAGAAGTGAACTCATCTACTCACTTATTCATATCTCTATTCAACAAGTTATGTTACTTGGGATGTATTTTCTGTCTTATTGCAAAATATTTTCTCAAGAGACCGAGAGGTCATTGGAAATCTTTCAAATGCTTGACATCATGCAGTGGGTAAGGGATAAGAAGATAAAGTAAAAGAGATAAGAAAACAGCTACTCCTGCTTAAAAATTTTGCCCTTGGCTATCTCTGATGCTAGACATATAGCAGGTGCTTGATGAAAAGTTGTTGAATGATTGGCTGATTGACTGATTGATTATAGCTGAAGTTCAACTGTTTTCTGTCAGAGCAGGTGATAAAAACACCTGTTAAAATTTTCATCTTCTACAAAGCTTTCTTACGAAGTCAAGTTTTGTCCTGACAACTAACTCACACAAGACTGATGTCATTCCTCACTAAGACGTTCAAAATCTCCTGTATGCATATCTTTATATTCTAAATACAGCCATTGATGTTTATGTCGTATTTGTGCCTGCTTTGTGCCCCTTCCTCTGCACGTTTTCTCAAAATGAGAGAAAAGTATTTTATCCCTGCTTCTATAAACCAGAAAGTTTGATTAATTGTTTTTCACCAGGACAAGGACTATTCATATTAACAATGATTATTAGCCAGAGGCAGTGCAGGTTTGGGGGCTCCTTCCGAAGTCTCCTAAAATGACAAAATTGCATTTGGAACCACGTTAGTATCAAGTATGGATGACCATATCCATAAGTTCTTCAGCTTTCAGGGTTGGAAGAGAATTTAAGAATAATATATTTCAAGTTCAATGCAAGGATCCCTTTAAAAAAAAAAAATCTGATAAAAATCTGTCTGGATACAACCAGGGACAGAAATTATTTTCCTCATAGAGCTTCTATTCCATTTCTGAAGAAGTCTAATTCTTAGAATGCACTTCCATTTACTGAGCCAAAATCAGATTCCCTGAACTTCAAACATTGATCCTGGCTCTAGCCTCTAGTGTTTCAAAGATTTAATCTAATCCCTCTTCAAATATTGAAAAGCAGCCATGGTTCCCTCTAGGTATTTTCCAGTACAGCCTATAAACCTGACTAAATCTGTATCATCCAACACACATGTGTCTATTAACCACAAGGACATCATGAGAGATCACTTCAAAGGCAGTGCTCATGTACTAATGCCAGTATTTCTTTAACCACCAATTAAATAAGCAAAATGAATTGGTCATGATCGCTGCTAAGAAACTCACGTTGGCTCTTAGTGATCACTGCCTACTTTTGGGTGCGTCTATGCAATCTGCTTAATAATTCATTTGGCAATTGGCACATCTTTGTTTCCAAGATCTTTCTTTCATTCTGTATCAGTCACAGTTCAACTAGAGGAAGGTGGGTCTCTAGGTATTTAAAACAGTGGAAGAGAGTATTTTATTTTTATTTTTTAATTTTTTATGTTTTTAAAGATCTTATTTATTTGATAGAGATCAGAAGTCGGCAGAGCAGCAGGCAGAGAGAGAAGGGGAAGCAGGCTCCCCGCTGAGCAAAGATCCCGATGTGGGGCTCGATCCCAGGACCCTGAGATCAGGACCTGAGCCGAAGGCAGAGGCTTAACCTACTGAGCCACCCAGGTGCCCCAGAAGGGAGTAGTTTTAATACAGAGAGTTGCTTACACGGATGCAGAAAGTCTCATTGAACGGGGAGTGGTGAGGCAATCCAGAGATTAGAAATAGCAGGAATTCATCAGGTCTTCTAGGCTAGAGAAGAAAAAGCAGGAGCCTGTGATACTAAGGCCAGGAGTTAGGGTCACCTAGAGGAATTTGGAACTGTGACAGAGATGTAGAGCAGGAGTGGCAGCTATAGACAAGACATTACTTGAGACATTTCCAGAAATATCCCCCGAAGGACAGAGAAACAGGGAAAATAACCTGGTTTGCCCCTTTCTCCAGCCTTTACTTTTCCAGTGGATCTCCTGCTGGCTGAAACTAGTAGAGTCAGCTAACCCTGAAATCTGGGAAATGCAGCCAACAGAGGTGAGGGGTACAGAGCAAAGCAGGAGAGGAGTAGAAACGGGTGCCTTTCCACAATTCTCCATGATTGTTTAAAAACACCACAATTACAGAATATCTCAGTACTTCTACTACCTACCTTAATTATAGCACTTATTTCATTACGGTTTGTTTCAGAGGCTTCTCCTCACATAAATGTCTTCCCTAAACCTGAACACCTGTGACATAACTGTGTTGTTCTTCTTGTCATTGCCTTTACCAGTGTGTTACATACAGAAAACACTAAATTAATACCATTTGTCTGATTCTGGAAAAATCTATTCTTTCCCCCCCAAAAGCTCCTCTTTTATTATCACTTCCTTTGTTTGAGGTCCCATTTCTGCCTAGTCATGTTTGCCTGATCATGTTTTTTAGTTTATGGTTAGTGTTAATAAATAATTAACTGGAGTTAAGTAGATCTAGTTTTCTTTCCTAGAGAGTTCACTGGACAATAGCTGCCTTATTGATCATTTTTCTAACAATACACACTTTTACTATTGTGAAGAAAAATGCATCATGAAAATGTTCAACTAGTATTTAAATGATGTATATCAAAAGACCCTCAACATATTTTTATTTTTTTAAGTAATTCACTCTTTATATTTTGGGATTTTATGATAAGAATTTATATGGTATCCCCAGCACAAATATTGTAACATTTAACAGCCAGATAGCTTTATAAAATCATCAATCAGCTGACTGAGTTTATGAATTTAACTAATCTTTTTCCAACAACAGGGCAGGTTTTCACAGTGATTGACAGAATTGAACAGCAATTGCATCATTGTGTTGATACAGGATTCATATCCAGCTTTTCCTGACTGTCCAAAATAATCATTTTAATCATAGACTCTAGACTGCTCCTTAAACAGTGATATATAGAGTTGTGCTATCCCATACAGTATACTCTGGCCAAGGAAAGCTATCAAAACCTTAAGATGTGCTTCTTTTGAGTTGGCTAAAACTATAAGCACCGAACACACACCAAATTTCAAAAACCTAGTATGAAGAAAATAATGCAAAAATACCTTATTCGTATTTTATGTTGATTCTGTGTTAAAATGCTTATAGTTTGGAAATATTGGGTTCAATAAAATATTATTAAATGAATGTCATCTAATAAAAAAAAATCTTAAAAAAAAACAAAAAGAGATGCCTAATCAACTGAGCCATCCAGGTGGGGCGCCTGGGTGGCTCAGTGGGTTAAAGCCTCTGCCTTCGGCTCAGGTCATGATCCCAGGATCCTGGGATTGAGCCCCACATTGGGAATCTCTGCTCAGCGGGGAGCCTGCTTCCCTTCCTCTCTCTGTCTGCCTCTCTGTCTACTTGTAATCTCTGTCAAATAAATAAATAAATAATCTTCAAAAAAAAAAATTAAATTAATGTCATCTGTTTCTTTTCACTTCTTAAGTTTAGTTTCTAGAAAATTTTAAAATATATATGTGGCTAGCACCTGGGGCTTTCTTTGTTTTTCTTTTGGATACTGTTGGTCTAGAGCAAATGAAGAAGTGAGTGTCTGTGGAGACAGGGCATAGCAACTAACAGAGAAGTCATCTCTCCTTTTAATTAGTTTTGTAATAGCAACAGATTCAATGTCAGACATTTAAAAGAGACAATACTATTCTCTTCAGTCAAGCAAAACTCCCACTGTGGTTCCTAAGAGTTCTGCCTGAGTGAACCAAATGAGATTAAGCCCATGATGTTTACTTTGTACTAAAGCGTTTTCTCTTTTCCGAAACTTTCTTTTAAGTGTTGGCTATCAGGCTGTAGAAGTGCAGCATAGAGAAAGGATGAAAGAACAATAAAGGAACAATTTGAAAGTGTTGTTTTGAAACATGTAACTAGTGCTGTCAGCTGCTGGTTCTTTCCATTTTGTACATTTACATTTCCTGACTGTAGTTTAAGAACATTTCACTGCATGTTACTATCAATCATCCTTAACCTAGAATTGCACTGTACATTAGTAACAGTTAATTGGCATATTTAAAGTAAATAGCTACTTAGTTTTGTTGTGAAGGTTTTGCATACAAATCTATAACACCACACGCTTTGTTTGTTTCAATAGCAAATATCCCTGTCTGCAACATTGCCACTTATGTCAGTAGCTGAATAGAGATGCAATCACATTGAAATACCCTGCACACGAGACGACAGCCCAAATGACATGCAATGTGTAAGCAGCTGCTCTTTGCCCTTCAAATGATGCCCATACAGAGGGAAGAACACAAAGACATGAAAAGGAAAGGCAATGTGAAGTCTTAGAAGGATGGTCAAGAAAGAAGAAGGAAAAAATAAAACGGAAATTATTATTTTGCCTACATGTTTTTACACACAAGGGAGCTAAAGGAGGTAATTATTTAGCACACATTGTCTTGGCCGCTCCCATCTGTGTAAGGCCGGGTTTACCCCCAGCAAGCACCATACTTCCCAAAGCTCAGGGAGACTTATCATTCTACTCCTCATTCCCTCAGAGTCCATAGCATATGCGCTGCCGAAGCAAGCACTCTCAGAGTCCATAGCAAATGGAATTGTCCCTCTCCCTTGGCAGAAGGTCTAAAATGGGAATGGGTTGGGTATTGGACGATAGAAGATAAAATGAAAAGAACTTCTGTCTAGCTGTGACACTAACACACCTATGAGATAAAAACAAACAATCCACACTGTATTTTGGGTCAATGCCAGAGTCTCCTAGACTCTAGGAGAGCGGTCTAGTCTCCTAGACCTAGAGAGATGAATCTTCACCCAATGCCCAACATTTTCTTTGCTATCTGCACCAAGGAGTCAAAAGAGACTACCTGGTAGTTACGTGTGTTTATAGGTGTGTGTGGGTGGATGTTTGTGTGTGTGTGTCTGTGGATGCGTATGTGTTGTGAATTAGATGAGTTGCCACCTTTTCCCTTAGCCATAACTCTGTAATAGGATTTCCATTGAAGCAACAATATAAAGAGCTGTCCGTATGGATCACTTTCACAGTCTGTAAAAATCCTATAAACAGACAAAAAGTTTAAAATAAAATTAACGGGGCACGTGGGTAGCTCAGTCATTAAGCGTCTGCCTTCGGCTCAGGTCCTGATCTCAGGATCCTGGGTTCGAGCCTTGCATTGGGCTCCCTGCTTGGCAGGAAGCCTGCTTCCCCCTCTCTCACTCTTCCTGCTTGTGTTCCTCTCTCACTGTTTCTCCTTCTGTCAAGTAAATAAATAAAATCTTAAAACTAATTAATTAATTAAAATCAACAATATCACTGATAATAGTAAAATTATGAATCAGAAATCATAATGATACTATTGTTAGCACTAAAAACATCATTACAACCCTATTAGGAAATTAAAGGGGAAAAAAGAGTTTTATGCAGATATCCTGAAAAGGTATAATCACTACTCATTTTTAATTTTATTACTTTGATGAAATTCAAATCTGAAATACCAAAAAAAAAAAAAAAAAAACTTGGTACCTCACTGATACATCATCATTAAGTAGACTTTGTTACTTTTTTAATGAGCTAACATAGCTCTGGCATTTTTCAAGTGTTTGCAATATGCCAACACATCCTGCAAAGGCAGGAGAGCTCCAAGCACGTGTCCTTCATCCATTTCCATATATTACATTCCACCTTGAAAGGAAAAAGAAAATTTGCATTGGAGTTATCTCAAACATCAGAAAATGTGAAGAGGAGAACTTCCTTTCCTAAGTACAACTATCAGGAAGAATTTCCCATCTGTTCTAAATTTCTAATACTGAACTCTTCAGTTGAGGTCCACAGTCTTTCCTGGTTCACTGCATATTTCTAAATAGATGTTTTGCCAGCACCAGCTCACAATTAAAAAGCCAGAATTCCTAGTGTTTCTGAAGCTCTTTATTCAATGAGGCTATCTTATGTGAACCGCTAACAGCACCAACCAGGCCGATACCAGGTTTGGGACTGCACATGTCTTCTTATTACATGGCCCATTCAATTCAGGACTAACACCCCATCCCTTCTCCTAAGTTTGTTTTGCTTTCTGTTCCTTTCACAGCTAGCATTAAAGCTCCTGAGTGATGATTAATGCATAACTAGATTATTGCTATAACCTCATCTTCATAGGTGGATCCATTGTCTCTATTGTAATCCATCTTACATAATATGACAGAATTATGGACTCTAAAGTGAAGCCTCTTAAACAGTCTGAACACAGTTAGTGAACATGTTTTTTATTTCTTCCAACCCATCTCTGAACTAATATTTTGTAAACTAAAATGAACTTCTGGAAAATTGATCACATGCTTGGAGGCCCCAACTATGTCAGATTGCTGTAGAAATTTCTAAATGGTGGCTCTCAATTTCTATATCTGTCTCATCGGAGACCTTTATTACACATTTGCTGATCAGAATCAGTATGAAGATCCCTCTCTGAGAGCACCAGTGAACTACATTCTATCAAATCACCATTATTTTCTAGGCTTACCATATATATATATATATCACTCCAGTGCAAGTGCCAAAAGTCAACCTAAAACTCAATTGTCTGTTCAGAGGAGTTGCATCTAGAAAACACCTGAAAAGGTTCTTTCTCTCCCACAAAATATTCTCTGATCATAAAGCTCTTTAGACTCCTGTGTTAGAAAAAAATTGTCAAAGATTTTATGGAAAAGAGGCACCAATACCTTCATCGAACTACAAAAAAGCAGGATACTTGAAAATACTGTGGCCACAAAAGTATTATAGAAAAGCAGAATAAGGACTAAAAACCAAGCAAAACAAAAATCCCAGCCAAGCTTATTAAAGAAAATTTTAACAATATTTTACAAAAGGGACATAAAAACTGTTCTTGTCACTAAGATGACCAAATTCAGTCCCAAAAGGCAATATAGAAAAAAAAATTGCTAAATAATTAAGTTCTTCAGTGCACAATCCCTTTACATCTAGCAAGTTTTATGAAAGTCAAACTGTTCTTTTTGTGTTAAATGAGAAATATATCCTGATGAATTTCTGAAATTTCAGCTTTATTCGCTGATGTCAATATGTTGCAGAGAAGCAAAGAGACATTTTAGTGAGGCGCTCACCTTCTAGCTACGCCTGGCTAGACCATTTGTCTTAAGGACTAAAATTCAGGGATAACAATACCCCCTCATCCACAGGCTCAGAATCATAATAATCTCCTTCTTTCTGGATTCCATTGCTTGAGCCAGATTACTTTTCATACTGTTTCTTCATATACTTTGCAACATGATCACATCGTATTTTTCTTCAAAACTCTGGCAGATTGTTTGGGCTAGAGATAGATGGAGACAAGAGGCACCATCTGGTGTAAGATCTTTATTCCTTGTTAGCACTACAGGAGTTCTGGTATTTTACATGGTTCAAGCAGTAGCAACAAATTTTTAAATGCATAGATTGAAAAGGTGTAAGTTGGTCAAACGGCCCTTGGCACCGTCTGAGCACATCGCTGGTTTCATTGGTGTAGGATTGGGGTTTTTTTTGTTGTTTCTGTTGGGTTTTTTTCCCCCCATTTCAGACAACCAGTGGCATATGGTTTCATGATTCACAAAGATGGTCCTTGACTATAGATTTGACGATCTCAACACAACTTCCAGGCTTGCCAGAGCTGTGTTACAGCAGAGAGAGCAAATAGCTCATGATATTTCTCCTCTGATGAGTAAGCTCCAAAATCACAGGTTTAAATTTGATCTGGGATTGAAAGAAAAGGAACCATGTCCTCCCATGCCAGTCTCCATGCTTTTTCTTTGTCAGAGGTATCTATTTCTGCATCATTGAACCACGGCTTCAGGGAACAAACTCTCGAATAATGCCCAGGTTAATTCTGTTGACTTAGACTGAATATCTACATTTGCTCTTTTCTTTATCTTTCTATTCTTTGGAACTCCAAGTCATTCTTGAAATTTAGCCATAGTTCTAAAAATCTAGCAACCATTTAATAGAATGTTTTTTCACCTTCCACACACAAAGTCAGTGTTTTCTAATGGAATTAGCTAAGAGTTGGGTGCCAGGAGATTTGCTCAGAAGCTAACTCACAGCTACCTTGTGAGGATAAGTGAAAAAATGAACTGGAATAGTGCTTTGGAAACAAACTACAACATCAAAAAAATGGGGCTTATACAAGTTAGTCTTGACTGCAATTCAAGAATAAAGTTAAAAGAAACCTCACCTGTTGGCTCCTGATTCCAGAAGCCTGCTTGGAGTTACTGCTGTTGGAATGTATTGCCAACAGTTTGAAGTATCTTTCTAGAATCACATTAACAGCATCTTAATCTCTGTGAACCGCCCTGCTAGTGCCCTGTACAAGTATGGTCCTCATTCTCCTCCCTCCGGCTGGCCATTTCCTTTGATTCTTTTAAGCCTAAATTAAACTCTCACTTCTCTTTCATGCTTCCTCTATATGCTTTCTTACCTGAAGACTCACCTTTTTACAGTTTTCGGGATCCATGAATTATGACTTTTTTCTACTGAGCCCTTGGACCACTTATCTCTGCCATCTACCACTCCTTCACTGAAAGCCTCTTTTTAAAATATATATGAAATGGTGCAGATATCAGTGGGGATGATTTGAAATGAAGAAGGAAAAGAAGAAATAACAGAACATAAATAGGGTGCTATGTCGAAGAAAGTGGATGTCAATATGAGAGCAGATGGTGTAGATAAACTCCATATTAATATGGTCAACTTGTTTCATTTGCCACATGGCTGCAATTGTAAACCATACATGTAACTCAGAAGTCTAACAAGCTCTGCAGGTGTTTTTTCATTGATGCTCTTCAGTCAAGAACTATGTCAGAATCGATTCTTTTTGTATTTGTCCAACAGGCAGAGTACCTCACAATGTAGAGGTCATTTTTTTAAAGCGAGCGATTTGTAAGCAGTCTCATTTTTATGTTAGCAGCAAACAATTTCCTTCAAAGTTCAGAGGAGAGATACCTATATACTCCTGACATGCCTTGGTTTCAGTTCTGTAATAGGACTCTGCTGTGTCTTGGAACACATGCCCCAAAAAGAAAAAGTGAATGTACACCACTCTGTGTTGATAAAGTAGAAGAAAGAAATCTCCGTGTAGCAGTTCATTTCTTCTCTACTCTGTATGTTGGAGATGAAACAGAAGTTGGAGTCCAGGCAATGACCGACTATCATTGGGCCCTAAATTATAACAACTTCCCAAAATGCTGGCTTGGGAGATTAAATCTGAAGCTGGTGACAAATTTAGGATCCAAGGTGCTTATCAACAAATAGATAATTTCAAAAATCTCCCAGGGGGCCCCCCGGGGAATATAAAAGAAAGGCCACACTTACCAAGTGGACATTTAGAGCTCTCCATAGTCTGGTAACAACCCATCTTTCTAATGTTTGAACTACTTCCATCTACTAATAACCCTCAGTATCCTGTAGAAAAAAACCTATTCTCTGTTACTTAAAAATATTATACAGATTCCAGGTTCTACAATTTCGTTTACATGTAGCTCTTTTTGAGACGTCTACCCTCTTATCTCCCAACTTATCTAAACAACATCCTCCCTTTGGATCCATCCTACAGGCTCACGGCATCTATGTTTCCTTTCCAGCTGCTTCAGAACTTGGTGACTCTCTCCTCTGATCTCCTAAACAACTGGTTTCCCACCCTACCCATAAAGCTCTTATCATGGGCTATCTTTGATTGCCAGTTAACATTTTTTACATATGTCCTGTCCTCTCTACCAAATTCTGAGCCAGATGCTATGCTTAAGCCCAGAGTGTAAATTCCTTGGAGATAATTACTCACTTCTTTGTGCAACCTTTACAAAAAGGCACTCATTGTATTTGTCAGTGGATCATTTTATTGAATTCCTGCATTTTAAATGTAAGTGCATAATCAATGTTAAATGTTCAACTCCAAATTTCTCTAACTGTAGAGACGTTTGCCAAATTGAGTCTGGCTTTATAAAAGCATATTGCTAGGCATTAATGTAAGCCTGAGATAACACCCTAAAATCTAAGTTAGAAAAATACAGATTGAAAGCTTAAGAAATAAAGTAGGGATAAAATTTTAAAATTCCCTTTAAAAATCTATAGTAAAGACATCTTTTTAAATATAATTGGTTTTTAAAGACATCTTTTCAAAATAATTAATAGTCTGACCATCAACACAGTATTGTAAGACATTTTTTTAAAACAGATCTGTGGGATTGACCTCATCTGGTATTCACAGCAAAAATAAAACATGCAAACTAGCTTGTGTTGAAAAGATGCTGAGACAAACCTGGTCAGTATATTCTCAGCTAAGCTCTGAAAGAAACATTCTGAATAACATAGGACAATGGAGCATTCTACAGGGAATTTGGGAAAGTAAATTAAAGAAGGTGACAGTATCTAGAAAAATAAATTTAGTGATGAAGACAAATTTTACACCAGCTGCAATGTGATTATATCTACATAGGACTAACGCACAAACTTTTTATACCAAATTAAACATCCCATTCAGCCAAACAGTTGTAAATTCAGTCAAACAACCAAGTGGATTACCTCTATCCCATTAATTGGCTGGTCGACTGAATTGATTCAATGTTTAGGCCTTAAAAAATTGGCTCCAAAAAAAAAAAAAATTGGCTCATAACTTAAAGTGGCCTTAGAATGCAAAAAGTCTATAGCTGTAAAAACCATTTTCTCCGCTTAAAGTAAGTAACGTACACAACGTTGTGCCACAGACCAATCAGCTTTCCACCAAAGATGGGTATTTCTTCAATAGCACAGAGTTGCTGCTAGAAAGGGGCTGGAGTCAGGGAGTCCATTTCCCAGCCCCCTTGCATTTAGGTGAAACCCTTGGCTAGTTCTAATATTGAAGAGAGAGAGAGAGAAAATGGTCAAAAAAAAAAATGTGCCTTTTCCACAATTCTTCTCTCCCTACATGCCCAGGCTCTTAACCGTTACATGTTCGCATCATTGCTACACTACAGTCTTTATGGTTGCAAGAGATCTTGTCATAAGCTAAGTGTATTAGTCAGCTCAGGCTACTAGAACAAAATAACAGACTGGGTGACTCAAACAACAGACATTTAGTTATCACAGTTCTGAAGATTGGGATCTCCAATAGCTAAGTACCCCCAGATCTGGCTTTTGGTGAGAGCGGTCTTCCTGGCTTTTGGTGAGAGCGGTCTTCCTGGCTTGCAGAAAGCTGCAATCTTGCTATATCTTTACATGGCCAAGTGAGGAAGCTCTGGTGTCTCTTCCTCTTCTCATAAGGATGCTAGTGCCATCATGGGAGCTCCATACTTATGATCTTATCTAAACCAAATGATATCCCAAAGGCCCCACCTCCTAATACCACCATATGCGGGAGGTGGGGGGAGGGGCGGGGGCAGGGAGCCGTTAGGGCTTCAGTATATGAATTATAAAGTTGGGGGCAGGCGAGGGACACAAATACTCAGTCCATAACTTTTCTCTTCTCAAATCTGATATATATTAACTTCTATTTGCCTATTCAAAGGTTCAAGACAGTCTTAGAAGAGTTTGATCCTCCAGTGAAAACTGAGACCACTATCCATGCACCATAATTTGGTATTTGATGATAATCAAAAGAATGGTAGTGGTGATAATACAAAGGTGATGATAATAAAAACTAAACGGTTTTTCATTTGTTTTTAGAAAAGAGTTTTCAAAACAATTTGTTAATATAACTGCTATGTTTAAAGGCTTCTCTTTTCAGTCTTTCAAAAAGGAAAAAAATAATTATTTCGATTAAAACTGAGTTAGGCAGAGTTTAAGCAGTCTATAATTATCAGGAAAAAAAAAAAAAAAGACTGAGCCAGTTGCAGTTTATTCCCCTCAAGGCATTCATTGGGAAGAACCCTGGGGCATCACTGTAGCCTAGTACTAAAGTTACCAATTCAAACCACTGTCCATCCAAGAAAGCCCCCTGCAGAGCCCTTACTATTATTACTCAGTGCAAAGGACTGCATTGTCTTCCTAAACATCTAATTTAGAATTAACTTACATGAGCTCTTATCTGCACCACAGTCTTGTGGAGCCGCCAATATCACCCTGAACCTGGACTAGGTCAAAATATAAAGCTTGGGTCCTGTGAATTGCAAAGAAGTGAGACAAACCTGATGTGTCCAGAAGATCTTAGAAATGAAACATACTTTACCTAATTGTTCTACAATTTCTTTAACTATTAACTAATGTTAGCATTTATAAGGGAAAACGGCAACTTAAGCAAAAATCCCATTTTTTAGTATATAAAAATGACTTTACCTTGGTTTGAACTGATTTTCCCCCTGTCCCCCAATTTGAGCTGTTATTTGGGGTTTCCAAATATAATAATGCTTCTGACCATTCTTAATTGCACCTTAATGGGTGTTAAGCACAGGAGTGTGTGCAAACAGACTCGACTTTTCTAGTCTTTGACTGTTCCTTGCCTCTGGCCTCTGTCAGAGAGGCTTGCTAACTACATCTCAGGGGAGCAATCACACAGCTTGACTCTGCCTGTGGCTCTGACTATTGGGACTTCCTGAAGTCACAACCACTTTGGCGTCCAGAACTGGGGCACGGCGTGTCTACTCTTCATAAAATCCAGAGATTGCAAGTGTGAAACGTGAGAGCTGATTAGGGATGCACCTTAAATGGTATCAAGGGAGCCAGTTAGCAATGCAAAATATCAGATAATATAAACATAACATTCACTGCCAGTAGATCCCTTATGTGAGTTCCACAGAAAACAAAATGCAACAGAAAAAAAATTGGAGGTGAGTAATAAATACAAGATTTCTTCAAAGATAATTTTACGTAAAAGTTCAATTTCATGGTGGAAAAAAATTCATAATAAAATGATGTGGAATGATGTGCCAGAAAAAAATTGATATGTCTATTTGTCTTTCTGGAACTTGCTTGGTATTAATCATTTCTAATGGATACATCTAGTCCTCTTTATACATACACCATCTTTCTTGCGTATTATTGATTGAGAGAATTTGAAATTAGAAGATGCAATTATTTTGGCTGTATTTAACCTGTTTCTGTGACTACAATAGAATGATTCCATTTTGCCTCTTTATTTTTTTTTTTTTTTTTTAAAGATTTTATATATTTATTTGACAGAGAGAAATTACAAGTAGATGGAGAGGCAGGCAGAGAGAGAGAGGGGGAAGCAGGCTTCCTGCTGAGCAGAGAGCCTGATGCGGGACTCGATCCCAGGACCCTGAGATCATGACCTGAGCCGAAGGCAGCGGCTTAACCCACTGAGCCACCCAGGTGCCCGCATTTTGCCTCTTTAAAAAGCCAAAGTAATCTTGGTTGAGAAATTTCTTTTTTTAATTATCAGTTTTTAAGGAACATAGCATCATGCTTAGCAGAAGGGCCCTTTCTTCCTCAGAATTCTCGTGTTGCTACTCTCTTGTCAGCCTAGGCTTTCAGAGAGAGGAGAAAAAAATCTTCATAAAAGCTTTGGCCTAATTAACAAGAATGAACTAGATTTTATGATGAACAATTTATAGGCAGTTAATAGAGCTCATACACGGTAGCCAGGAGCTAGATAATTTATCATAAAAGGAATTTCAGTTACACTCCTAATCCCCATTCTCTTGATATTGCAACCAACTGCATTTACAATTGCCACTTTTATAAGCTTTGATTTACTGACAAATGTTGCTGCATTTTATAGAGTCATAATGAAACTTATAAATGCAGTAAATACTTGTATCTCTGCCCATATGCTTCAAATACTTTGCCAAACAATTTACTCTTCTACATTGTTATCTCTAGATGAAAACAATTTTTCAAAGATCTCCTAAGGATTCTTCATACTAGCACAAATAATAATAAAAGTAATAGCAAATTGTTTATTAACCATCCTAAATATTTCTTGAAAAGGAACTGATTTACCCCTAAAAAAAACAATACAGCTGCTGTAATGAGTTATGAATGATAAGTACTTTTCAAAATTATAAATAAGATGAAATAGCAAATATCCAAACATAATTTTTTAAAAGGCAGAATTTAAAATAGGTGAGAACCAGGAGATCAGATTGTCTCTTATCACTCTGTGTCTTACCGCTGTTCCTATTTTATTTTATTTTTACTTTTTTAGAATTTTTATTTGACAGAGAGAGAGTGAGAGAGGTAACACAAGTGGGAGAGGGAGTGGGCAGCGGGAGTGGGAGAGGGAGAAGCTGACTTCCCACCAAGCAGGGAGCCCAATGCAGGGCTCCATCCCAGGACCCTGGGATCATGACCCGAGCCAAAGACAAACACTCAATGACTGAGCCTCCTAGGTGACCCTGCTGATCCTATTTTTTTTTTTTTTTTAGATTTTTTTGTTTGTTTGTTTATTTGACAGATGGAGATCACAAGTAGGCAGAGAGGCAGACAGAGAGACAGAAGGGGAAGCAGGCTTCCTGCTGAGCAGAGAGCCCCTTGCGGGGCTTGATCCCAGGACCCTGGGACCATGACCAGAGCCGAAGGCAGAGGCTTTAACCCACTGAGCCACCCAGGCGCCCCTGCTGATCCTATTTTAATGTTATAACAAAATATGGCAGACATTGCGGGGACAGAATTGAAGGACTGTATACATACGCTATCACATCAGCTACATCTCCTCTAACCACCACTCTTTAGAGGAGTTCTTGAATTCCTCAAATTAGGTTAACACTTCTTCCAGAAAGCCTCCCTTGACCATTGGCATTCCTTCTATATGCTTTCTTACCATCCTATTCTTCCTCTTATCACAAAAACAAACATCTGTCTTGTAACTGCCTGATTAGCATTCACATTCCCCATTGACCATGAACTCTAAGACAGTAAGGACCACCATATTCCCACTCTGGAATCAAAACAATGTCTGAGACATAATGTATTTGTGAATGAGTGATGTCCTTGGTTTCCAAGCCTGTAAATATAAGTGAGAATAAATCATCCTAGTTGTATGATCCAGTAATAAATTTGGTCGCTAAAACTGGCATTGACTTAGTCTGTATTTTAAAGAGTACAACATTCAAAAGCCATGACTTTCTCTACTCCTTTCTCATGACCAGCATTATAAATACTTTTAAACATTATGCTCTATTTAGATCTTTCACATTTTAAAAGGGACATGTTATAAGAAGAAAAAGGTAATAGAGGAAAATAATAAAAATAAGAAATGATGAGAAGAGAAATCCAGAGGAGAAACTCAGAGAAAGACAATGGTTTGACTTGAAACAGATGTGCTAAATGTTACATTAATCATGGTCTCTGGGGACACAAAGAAAGTGCTGCCTGTTTCTTGAAGGAAGAACAGAGCCATGGACACTTGCAAAGCTGTTTAGACTCTATAACAAATTCCTGACCTAACAGGCTGTGAGGTATGAGATTAGGCACCTATAGGCCCACTCAACAGACCGTCTTTCTAGTGATTCGGGATGTAGTACTACCTGCCAAACAACCAGTTTTTGTACACCTGATCACATTATAGGCAGGTGGTCAATTTTATTTTATCATCAACTATTCACAAATATCAAATATACCTCTTCTTCATCCAGGGTTTCTTATCTCCTATCTAGAGATTATGAAATAGGTTCTATTATTTTTTAAAGTAAGACATTTTTTCTGGGAAGATGATCCTTTTTCCTCTCGGCTTCACCCCATCACCTCAGAGAATTTGAGGCTCAAACAGCTGTCCCAGAAGGCAGCCCCAGCTGCCACATCAGTCGCAAGAAGACAGCATCCCTGGCACCCTCAGAATGGCTAGCAGGAAAATGCAGCTGAAAATCGGCGAGTACCTTGACACCTTTTCCAATTTATTCTCCATCTGTGGAAGTGTGGAGACCCGCTGTTCCTAGCACTGTCTACCAAGGATGCCAGGGCCTGGCCAGCACATGATACCTATGAGAGATGGAACCAAAATCTCTTGCCCTGAGTCAAAATAAAGCCTCAAAATGCTATCTTTCATGATGCCTAATGGCAACTAAAAATAACAGAAGTGGTTAGTTCAGACCCAAGATTCACCTTGGAGATTTTCCCTAATTGTACATACCCCCAAAAGTGTCTTTTTTCCAAATGGAATTGGTCATTGACATGCGGATGTGCTCCTAATAGCAAAATAAAAATATTCCCTGCCCGAAGCATTATAATAAAGTTGTCTTTTTCCATTTCATTGTCTCAGAACATTTAATCAATTGACACGACATCTAGGGCAGGTCAAAAGGAGCCACCTCTATTAATTTATAATTGCAATAGTCATTAACTTATTGATGACATACTCATTACTTTAACTTATTTTTAACAGTTTTGGTTTTAGTTTTTTAAAATGTTTTTAAACTATAAACTCACCTGGGAGTCAGAGATAGAAACCTATGCACTTTCTTAATCCTGTGTTCCCCATTCTGAAAAAAATCCAGCCCCAAGGAAAATTCTGAAGTGGACATATTTTGTCTGCAAAAAAACTGGCCTCCCATTAAGGAGGGTTTCCTATTGTCTACCTAATCTCAGGAGCCTGAGATCATCTACCTACCAAGCTCTCATTTAAATTCTATATTAAATGAAACTTTGAAAGTATATTTAATTTTTCTAAGACAGAACTGGGTACACAGTAAAAGCCCCCAATTTATTAACTCCCTTCATTTTCCAGCTCAGGAAAAGATCCATTACCAGTTATTTCTAAATGTATGAGGACATCAATCAATAATTTCCTTCTACCTGCAGTATTCTCTTCTCCAGTTATAAAAGGAAAGGCTTGTCTCCTTATTAAGGAAGGTGTATGTGTGTCTGGATGAGGGGGAGAAGGAGAAGTGGAATGAAAGAAATACAAATTCTTCCTAGGCTGCTAAATGGCACAAAACAGTTACCTTGCTCTGCCTACACGTAAAACCCTATTTCTCCTTCTCCCCTCATCCCTCCCCCACTCCCACCCCCCAGCCTCCACTCCCTGGCAGGGGCCAGCTTCCCCTTCTTTATCTTTCTGAGTTCACAGCAAGACTCTGACGACCCTATCTTAATTCTGGTCTCAAGCTAAGTACTTCACTGACAAGACAAGGCTTGTCCCAGGCAGACAATGGGAAGTAGATAAGTATTAAAAATGCTTAATTCCAAACATGGGAATGAATAAGCTAAACCGCTTTGGTAATAATTCTCCTCAGTATCAAATATGATGAGGAAAAGCATTCCTTAGCACAATGATGTGTACATAACAAGTGGTTGGGTTCATTTACTTAACATGTTTTGCATAAGTTGTGATTAATAGTCTACATTTTTTTCTGATATTGTCTCCATCACATTGTGAATTTTAGCTTTAAACAATGGCTGTGTTTCAAATATTTGAGAACATACCAGACAGGGATCCTCCACCCTATTACCAAAAATACTATAAATACTAGCTAATTTGGGGAATCCACATTCCGTATTTCTTCCCCACCAAGCTTATAAAATGTCTATGTATACATGCATATAACCATAGTCACGCTCATATTTGTGCGGGCAAAAAAAAAAAATACATTAGAACTAGGAGGACATTGCAGGTATAGTTCAGGGCATCTTCGAACAGCACATCTTTCTATGGAATGTGGGCCACTCATCTAAACATCCTAGGATTTTGACATAAACCCTGTCAGATAGAAGATTCCATGCTACCAGATACACTTCTTTTGAAAATGTCATCCAGGGCAGAAATTGATTTTCTGCCTCAAATGCAGGTGTTGCTCTGAGAAACCCCCTATCCTATTAAAAGTGTCCCTGTTCTACCTCCATCTAGACATATAATACATGATGGAATTGACATATTTGTAGGAATGCAAAATTCTCACTGATTCATTCATTTGTTCATTCAACAAGTATACACGAATCACGGCTCTAAATGCTAGGGGTACGGCAGGGATCAAGACAGTGAACATCTGGGGCACCGGGGTGGCTCAGGGGGTTTAAAGCCTCTCTGCCTTCGGCTCAGGTCATGATCCCAGGGTCCTGGAATCGAGCCCCACATCAGGTTCTCTGTTCAGCAGGGAGCCTGTTTCCCTTCCTCTCTCTCTGCCTGCCTCTCTGCCTATTTATGATCTCTGTCTGTCCAATAAATAAATAAAATCTTAAAAAAAAAAAAAAGACAGCAAACATCCCTGCTCTCTTGGAAACTACTTGCCATGTTCAGATAGTGTATTGTTGTGTAAAAGTATTATAAAACAGGGTAATTTGCTAGAGAAAGACTGTTTTGGATTGGGCAAAGAAAATCTCTCCCAAGGCTATGCTATTTAAGCAAATCATACATAATCATAGATATTAAATAACTTGATAGAAAGGTCACAGGATCTGGACACAGAAGACTCAAGTTCTAATTTTCTGAGTCTTTAGGCCAGTTCCTGAAAGCCTTCTCCTTTTAGCATAGAATAGGTACCCCACTGGGAACATTTCTCATTCTCCCTAAAAGGGTTGATATTGGTTCAACTTGATGAGCTTTGTCCATTATGATATTTATATCATAACTAAAACCCACTACATCCACCTTCTTAAATAATAAGACTCTAAATCAATGCTTCTCAACCCTGAATGCACACCAGCTTGGAATCCTAACCGGCCGGCACTGCTTTAGATGCTGAAGTAAATGACGTGAGATGAGTCAGTATGAAGGACTTATAGGTGCCATCGACAAGCAGCCTAGAAAAGGGATTGGGAGTGGGGGTCTTTGAGAATTAGCAAATCCGCAATCTCTGGATGTTCCACTGCCTTACAGAAAACCACCTGATGTAAGTGAAAACCTTTGAAGCAATTCAACATTTTCATAGCTGATTTAACCCAGGTGATTTAGAGAGATATTTATCAGGGGTAGGAAAAAAAAAAATCATGGTCATATGATCAAGGCAGATTCAGACTGGGGTGATGTATATGTTTGTGGTGTTACCACATTTTTTTTTCAAGTTTTACAACAGAAATCACACTCTTTTGAGGTTAAAAACTGCCCTACTCTCTTCAAAAGATTTTAAATTTCACACCTCCACCCACACATTGAATTAGTAGTTCAAACCAGATGGAGTTTGGTGCTTTAGGTTAGAATGACTGTCTGGCAAAGTTCTCTGCTTGATTGTCCATAACTATCGTTTAGGCCTTAATGGCACTTTGCTTGATTTCTGGCATTAAACTGCATTTATGCTATATTAGGTCTTACTCTGAGCTACAGAATTTTCCATACCACAGCCATGTGGAGGGGCTCAAAATAGTTTTTTGACAGGTCACTAGAAAGAACCAAGAGAAAATTCAAAGATGAGTCAGAAGTATTTTAATAAACAAACATATTCACAGACCAGTACCTTTTCTCACGGTGCTAATATCCTCACCAAATGCTCATTTCTTTTTCTTAGTCACCCAAATTTTACCCAGTTTTCAAGGCTCAACTCTACCCTCTTTATCTTTCTCCCTTTACCAACCTTCTAGAATTCATAATTCTTATATATACACACTACTGACTTCTAATTGTTTCTGTATAGGATTTAACTGACGTATGGGTAGAAGATAAAAGATACCTCTACAAGATAAAAAAGGACATTTTACGCTACTGTCTCTCAGTAACTTCTCTAATTAGACTAGATTCAGGCAAACAATAGAGACTTGGAAGATGGACAACAAAGGAAACTACTCTCAGAGACGTTGCCTAGGGCTATAGTATTAGAGCTTGATCTGAACCATGTTGGGAAAGAAGCAGAAAAATAGACCCAGTAAGCATGCCCCTGGCTAGAAACCAGTAGCTTTGGAGACAGAAGGAGAGACCTCAGAATCTGAAAGCAGAACCAGATTGGAAAGTTAGTTCAGCAATATCTCTATAAAATGGGTTTGCAGAATGCCAAGAGGAATAAACACGATGTGTGGAAAGCAGCTATCCCGTGATGCCTACCATATAGTAGGTACTTGGCAAATAATAATTATGATTGTGATGGCCCAATATTGTTGGGGAAAAAAAGAATTTTACTACATTTTTTATTGGAAATTCAGGAAGAGATATGATATAAAAATACAGGCAAAAATAAAATCTATGAGAAATATTAACTGGGTCACACTGAATACTTGGATCCAATTGAAAGCTGGGATTTGTTTGGGAAGACGACTTCTCATCAGTTTCTTTTTTATTTATCCCAGAAATGCATGTTTTTTCTCTTTCCTTCTGGTTGATCATATAAAAGTGTTAATAAAGCTTCCATAGTTCAGATACTACAACAATGTAGGACAAAGGAAAAAGCCCGTGATTTAAAATCGGCATATGTGGGTTCTGGTCTCATTGGAAGCAACTGAACAATTATCTTACTCTCTGCACCTTGTCTTGATCCTTTGTAAAATAAGCACTCTTACTTCACAACGTTCTTGGGAAAATTAAGATGAGGTGTAGAACTTACTGAATACCTTGTAGTTGAGATAGGCCAAACTATTCAGCAATCAAATTTAAAAACAAAAACAAAAACACTGAATTGGTACTTATTATTTCCTATACGCAAAGGACCATGAAAGATACAAAATAAATTGGAGCCAGAGGACCCAACTTAGGAGAACTAGTTGCTGGTGGGACTGCAAATCACTTAAAAAGGACACAAAACTAAGTTGGCATAGTGCCAGGTGTGAAAACACAGAACGTTCCATAGGGAGTGATGATGCACAGAGCTTGATCACTAACCTCCCAGACTACCACTCCAAGGCCACCTCAGCAGAGTTCTAACCTACCCCTTGAAACCTCATTTACCAGGTCTTTCTTGGAAACTTGTTTCAGCCACATATGCTATCCCCAAACATATGCTATACTCTCCCTCTGCTCATTCTCCTTCCTTCCACATCTAACCATGAAGCTACCCAGAATCTTTCCTCTTTAAAACCCTTTCCCATTTATTACCACATATTCTAAAGGTCACTTTTTCCATGAATCTTTCCTAACTCTTTAAACTAATTGTTCCCTTCCACATTTGAACCTCCTATTTCATTTTGTTAGTGCCTCTCTGTAGCAGTTTGTACAATCTACTTACATATCACCTTTCCCTTCTTGGTTTAAAAGACAAAAAATGTAACCTCCTTCACCGTATATCACTCCCCAAAACTTGCTCATCAAAAGTATTTACTATTTTTTTCAATATTTAATTCAATTATAGAATCTGGTTGAGATGCTTATAAACCATGCAACAAACAAAAGCAGTCCTAATCTTGATCGGGACAGAACAATTCTCTTGCTACCTTGTTCATTTGTTCCTTAAGTATTTGTTACTGGTGCCTATGTTGTATAAGCCTATGGGATACATGCAAGTAAAGGGCTGATTGCAGAAGCAGGTGATAAGGCTGTGATATAAGACGGACAGTATGGGCAGATCGGTGGGGAGGGGCGCAGATAAACACCCCTTCCTGAACACTCTCCAAAGGACTTCTAATGGCTAAGAAAAGATTTTTTTCAGTAGGTGATCCATGAATCAGAAAGTTGACTTTGACATCAAATCTCTCTCCAAAGAGGGTAGGAACAGAATGATTTAAGCTCATCCAGAGAAGAGATATAGAGCAAAGACAGAAGAGGCCTCTCCCCAGTCTGCATATTGGACTCACAGTCCTTTGGCAGAGGAAAATATTGGGCAGACTGATAAATATTTTCATCTACTCAGTAAGACTTCATGCTATATACAAGCCATTATTTTCACAATTATTTCCTTTTTTTTTTTTTGACTGATTCAGAACAATCACATTTTGAAATTGTAGTACTGAAATACGGCAAACGTCTTACTTTCAGCAGCAATAAACTTATGGCTAAAACATAATGTTTCTTGTATATTCCTTCTCTATTTCTTCTTTTGGATTATAGATTAAGAAAGAGATTTTATGCAGCAGTTGGTGACAAAATATATTTCTTATTAATGTGTAATATTTGCTACATTAATAATTTTATGGCTTTAATTATTGATGCGAACTTAATTGTGCCCCATGTCCCTTTTTCTTGCAGCTCAATAAAAACTATATATTTCTTTAATTAGGCTTCATTTGAAAACTAGAAGACAATGCAGGAATGGTTTCTTGCTAATTCACCTATCTATAGCCAGTAAAGAAATGGAATTAGTGTCTTGAATGTGGTTTAGTGAGAAAAAATATCTAACTGTTCTGAAAGTGTGACTTTCCTTTGCACAGTTAACCTCATCCAGAGGCCAGGGATATATAGCCAACAGAAACCGAACACTGCAATAGGGGATGGTTTTCTCCCTTTCCTGGCTCTGGGGAGAAATTCCATTGATTTTAGTAGAGATAGAAAGGGAAAATTGGGGTCACCTACATGGCTATCATACTGTCTTCCCTCTTTATATGCTCAGCTTTACTAGAAATGTAATCTTGGTCTTTCCTGCTTGATTTCAACATTTTGTTGTGGCATTCTACTTACAATCACAGGGAATGTTCTGGGCCCAAATGTTTCAAAACAACTGCAAGAAAGGCTAGATGGAAGGAAACTAACATTTGCTATGCATCTGGTCCAGGTCACACTAGGAGCTTCCAATCAATTACTTCTTTAATCTCCAGGGGTCACAATAGCAAATATCCAGAAAACCAGAAATGAAGCAAGCAGACTGGGCTTGAGAAATAAGGAGCCCTCTGAGCGCCATCTTTCATTTTCCACTTTTGATAGAGAAATGAGTACAGAAAAAAAAGTTTAAGAATAACATTTGCAACTTTCTGTAAGAATAACAACAGAGCAAGTGCAATGGTGAATTGCAACTGATGCTCCTATTTCAGGGTCAGAGAGGTCACTGGGAGTAAAGGGACTATGGCAAACCAGAAGGAACACATCCCATTCTAAGATTCTCTACTCTGGCTTTATTGTTGCCATTTTGATAGATCTTCTAAGTTTTTAAGTGAAGCTTAAAAGCTTCCTTCTTACATATATTTCTTTTCTACTGTTACATAAAAGATAAACACAAACTTACTAGCCTAAAACAATACAAATTTATGATCTCATAGTTTTCTTGCTCAGAAGTTTAAAGTCTGCTTAGCTGGGTCCTGTGCTAATGATGTCATCGGGCTAAAATCAAGATGTTAGCAGGGCTTATAATCCCATTTTTGCCTCTAGAGTCCTCTTCCAAACTCAGTGGTTGGTGGCTGAACTCATTTCCTTGCAGTTGTACAACCAATAACCCTATTTTCTTGCTAGCCTGTTCACTAAGGACTACTTTTAGCTCTGAACTGTCCCCTACTGCCCCTGCCCCTAGCCATAGATCTTCTCACCACATAGAAGCTTATTTCTTCAAGCCCAGAAAAAGAATCTCTCTAATGCTTCAAATCTCTCTGACCTCTTTTTAAGAGCTCACCTGCGTAGGTCAGGTTCACCAAGGATTATCTTCTCCCTTGATTAAATCAAACTGAAATGATTAGGGACCTTAACTATACCTGCAAAATCCCTTCTGCCATATAATGTAACATACTCACCAGAGTGATAGCCCATCATATTCACAAGTCTTGTTCCTACTCCAAAGATGGGGGTTAAACACCAGGAGGGGGGAATCTTGGGAGCCATATTGGAAATCTGTCTACTATAGCACCCTCCTCGGGCTTCCCACAGAAGTGTCATACTCTTTTTAAAAACGAGCTGCTGAATAGCCATGAATACTTTAACTTCCTTTTATTTTCTACAACTGCCTTGACCTCTCTGCACTATTTTATCATAGTATCTATTGGTCCAATGCCATCTACATTCAGTGCCTGTCACTATTTAAAAAACTTCAGTGTCACAGCCTTTTTCCTGCAATTTGATAAGTATAATAAATAGTTGTCACAAATGAAATTTGCACAAAAGCTAACTGTGATGTCAATAACAGGTATAGTTTTTGTAACTGTAATGTAGGTTGATTCTTGAAATCCTAAATTTATTATTAGTACATTCTATTCAGAGGGACTTACTCTCTTGATATACATAGAAAAGTCAAACTTGAAAGCATTTTAGAAAATGACAGACATCTGAAAGTCCCATTTTTATTCCAATGAAAATACCTTTTACCAAGAAGTTAAAATTTCCCACAAATATAAAAGGACTTAAAAAAAAATAAGGGTAACAAAAAGTGCTATTATTCCCAGTAAGACAACTCATAACCATGTTGATTTAGGAAAATATTCAAGCATTTACTTGGGCAATTGTAAGGTAAACTCAGTTCCCACAATGAAAGGAAAATGTTTCAAGGAGATTTCTGGGGTTTCTTTTTAGCTTACTTGCTATTTTACCTATAAGAATCTTTCATATCATTTTTAAGGGCAAACTATAAGAAATATTTATGTTTAGAGGAGAAATCCATTTATAGGAGTTCAGATTTAATTTTTTAAATAGATAAACACAGTCTTATAAATAAAATCAATGATTTCCCCCAGACACTTCTAGAAAACAAATAAAAATAAACCAGCTCTAGTTGCCTCAGTTGTTGCTTGAACACCAAAGAGCAAAGCACTGGGATTTTAAAGAGTGGTGGTATTATTTTAGACTTTGTAAATCATATAGAGTAATTCATGATTTAGAAAGGAACTACTGAGCTATCTAGCTATTCTCTTTTAAGAGTAGCAGTTAAAACACACCACCAGCTCATTTCATGCATGGAAGGAAATTCTCCAAACTCTTAAACAAATCTCCAGTCAGTTAAATGACAACAATGTTTAACAGATAAGCATTCAGTACTTCCCCAATTCTTATTGATGAATCTCTCATTCTCAATTTTAAAATTTGTTATGTCAACTAAATGGCTGTAAGTGGATTGATTTACACATATTATAGTACATAAATTAACTAGATCAGTTCAACTAAATGCCAATATTTTATCCCATCTAATTTTCTTTAAAAAAAAAAAAGGTTTTATTTATTTATTTGACAGAGAGAGCACAAGCAGGCAGAGCGACAGGCTGAGGGAGAGGGAGGAATAGGGTCCACAAGGAGAAGGACCCCCAGGCAGGACTCAATCTCAAGACCCAATCTCAGGACCTTGGGATCGTGACCTGAGCCAAAGGCAGACACCCAATTCACTGAACCACCCAAGTGCTCTACCCTACCTAATTTTCAACACAGCATGCTGATAAATATTTATAGAAAAAAAAATGGTGTTCCTGTATTTATTATTATTTGCAGCTTGAGAAGACTGATAGGGTTACACAAATGTAATCTTAACCTAAAAGTTTAATTTGATAGGCAGTCATTTCTGAGCATTTTTTATTGCACCGAGGGTGAAATTTGTGGTAAGTTCAATGTAGTCATTTGATAACAATAATAATTTCAAAAGACTAGAAAGAAGGTGAAATTAGTAATAGAAAAAAAAGAAAGAAAGGAAAACTCATTTTAAAAAGCACTTTCTTCTTTTATCATTTATTATATTTTTTTTAAATCTTTTTTTTTTAATTTTATTTATTTTATTTGACAGAGAGAGAGAGATCACAAGTAGGCAGAGAGGCAAGCAGAGACAGAGGGGGAAGCAGGCTCCCTGCTGAGCAGAAAGCCCGATGCGGGGCTCAATCCCAGGACCCTGAGATCATGACCTGAGCCGAAGGCAGCAGCTTAATCCACTGAGCCACCCAGGCGCCCCTCATTTATTATATTTAAAAATACAAAACAAAGCTAACTTTAGCTCTTGACTTCAGTTCTTCATTCTTCTGAGTGAACAGAAAACCTTTCCCCTGGTATAATTTGAGAAGCACTGAGCACCTTCAGCTGGCCTTGACTTGATCCTGGTGACTAAGACCTCAAGACTTTAGTTTAAAGGCATTGGCAACCACCATTTAAAGGCAGAAGTTATCTGGCAGGGGTAGTGCATAAAGTCATTATCACGTAAGATTAGTTGTGAAAGATAAATTGTGGGCTTCTAATGAGTTCCTAATATAATAGGGGCCAGAACAGTTGGATCTGAAGAGGATAGGAAAAGGAAAAGCCTTTCTCTAAAACATCCCACTCACAATAATCATCCAGTGAATCTGCTAAGTTGAATCAGCTTAGACAGCACCAGACTTTACTTCGGGGACCCTGTCAAAGAATAATGTTTAGCTGAATCCCAGAGGAAACTTTCATGGCCAGGGGAAAGGAAGAGCAGTTACAGGACATAAAGTACAAAGGAGAATGAGGAAAGTACCCATATCCATGCCTGAATATTTAAAAATTAAATAGGAATAAGGAAACAGGAGATACTGCGTAACTACTACCCAGAGATGCCCCTCTCCTCCCACAGTACAAAATTTAACCTGTTCTCATTTATCCAATAATTTGTTTTAGAAACCTATGCAGGTTAATTAACATCTGAAATTCAGAAAAAAATTATAGAGGTTTTTCCTGTATCTAGATAGCCTGTAAATATAATTTTCATATCATTTAGGTAAGGCCGAGAAACAAAGCTCCTCCAGTGTGTATCTTGAATTCACAGGACAATTTACCTATGATAGAAAATAAAGCTATTTGTTAGCAACCTAAACATTCACCACCATGTATAATATTAAGCTAATCTTACACTTTTCAGATTTACAATATTACTTTCAAACTATCCAGAGCTCGAATTCAAATCTACAGTATGGTCCTTTTAGTACAATATAGCTTCAATGTCTTTCTCTGGTCATTTTATCCAAGATGATATAGATTATGAAGTTTAATTTTATACTTACAACATTATCATTTAATTTTCTCCAACAGTATACCGATAAGTTTCTGCTAGTGAATTGGCAAAAATCACAATTTTTCTTAATTTATTTTCTGCCATCCCATAATTTTTCAACCTAGCTCTGAGAGCTCTGGTTTCACTTCTTGTAGGAAAGAAGCAGCTTCTTCGAATAATGCAGTAAGATCTAGGGATCTGTAACATGGGAAATTGAATGATTATTTCAGTATTTCCACAAGCAGTTTTCAGAGGGTAGGGTCACACAAGTGTACTTAATCAGAAAAATGTATCAATGAAGTTCAGGATATAAATGCCAAGACACTGCCTACGATGCAGTACTGCCTGTTGGTATCTAGGACATCCAGAGTTCAAAGCGAAGATCCAGTGACTAGAAGGAGCTTCCCAGAAAAGCCATGGAGTTCTGGATAATATTTCAAATATGCTTATTCCCTACTTGAGTGATTAATCATATTTCCGTGATTCAAGATGCCTACTTTTCACAGTTATGGTTTCCAAAATTAGGAAACAACTTTTAATCAAGGTATACTTTTAATATGGTAATTTTGTTTTCTTTTCTGCAAATGTATTATTTAATCAATAGTGAAACTTAAATGATCAGTGGATCATTATACTTGAGAAAATAAGGTATTCCAACAGATAAATACAAGGCCAAGCATAAGAAGAGTAAAACTTTATACAAGATCAGTATATGCCCTGATACTGTAAAACTTAAATGAAAAAAAAAAAACAGAAAAGGAAAAATTCTGTACCATGGTAGTGATCTTAGCTATTAGACACTAGTTCTATGTTTAAAAGCATGTGGAATGCTTCTCCAGACTAAATTTAGCACCCTTGTGGGGGAGAGAATTCACTTGTTATTTATAAGTAAGAACACTGTGTGTGTGTGTGTGTGTGTGTTGGGGGAGAGGGGTGTTCCAAGTAATTCAAATCACATTAGAGACCTTAAGACTAGATCTACAACATGACAATTAAAGTTTTCATGAAAGATAAGTGATTACATGTGGTTAAAAGTGGTGATAGCAAAATAAATTTCTTTTCACTGAAAAGTTGTAATTTGACCTGTTTTGACACATTAAAGGGAGGCTTCCAACCTAAACCATTTTCTTAACTCTTGGGTCAATCAAGTAATTCTAACTGGGGCTGTAATTGAGCATTCTGGCAATAAAAGGAGACTTGAATTTTTTTCTAGAACATCTGGCTCACTTAACAGACAAGAAAAATAAGGTTCAAGAAGAGAGTCATTGGGGGACGCCTGGGTAGCTCAGTCAGTAAAGTGTCTGCCTTCAGATCATGATTCTGGGGTCCTGGGACCAGCCCTGCATTGGGCTCTCTGCTCAGCAGGGAGTCTGTTTCTCTCTCTCTGTCTCTCCCTCTGTGCTCTCACTCTCTTCCTCTCAAATAAATAAATAAATAAATAATTTTTTAAAAGAAGAAGAAGAGAGTCATTGAATTTGCCCAAGGTTGCCTAGGTGATTAGTGACAGAACCATGAGTAGAACCCAGTACTTTCTGTTTTCCAGCAAAATACTTTTCTCAGGGGAGAAGAGACTACCTCCCTCTCCCTGAACATGACAGAATACTGTGGTTCTGGGCAGCTTTGCCAGAACCTGAAAATTAAACCCAAGTCTCAGAGGAGTTTTGAGAAAGCAGAGCCCTAATTCTACCACAGTATTTCAGGTTGTTCTCTGTAATCCTCTGGCCACTGCAAATAGAAACAATGTCTATTTGGTTTTTGTAGCAGACCTGGGAATTCTTGCGTTAAAATACAGTATTTAAGCAGTCAAGGAAGTCTTTAATAAGTT
Source organism: Mustela putorius furo (assembly GCF_011764305.1). Lineage (NCBI taxonomy): Eukaryota > Metazoa > Chordata > Mammalia > Carnivora > Mustelidae > Mustela > Mustela putorius. Next base: position 14,462,771 of record NW_025422471.1, read on the forward strand.
AGAATCATATATCATTTTGAGAATTTGAAGTCTTGTGCAATAAATTTCATGTCATTCTCTAAATTTATAGAGGAGGAAGATAATGTCTGGGAAAGTAAAATGACCTGTCACGTGCTGGTCAGTACAGGGTCAGGACTGGGACACACGTTGCTAACTCCCTGTCCACTCTTTCTTCATGACAACACATAGCTTCCTCATAAATGATGTCCAGGAGACTGACAGATGCCTACGGGAATTAATCTAAGACAGCTTTCCTCTGACAGATTCCTCCAGCCAACACAAGGATGTGGATGATACTTGTCTCAGGCCTGGCTAACTCTCTATCCTAGCCCTGCACACATTCAACCAAATATGATATATATGCACACATATAACTTGCTTGTAGGTAGACATCAGTTCTGTCTGATCATTTTCTCTCTCCCCTTTGTATCTTTTCCATCTCAACACAATAATACACAAGAGTTCCTACAGAAAAACAAATGACCCCACTTTCTCACTGGGTTTCCCTCTAGGAATAAACCAATGGACAAACTCTGTGGAGCGCCACAGGTGAGAAATTATACCTAGCTGTTTGCAGCCTCGAGCCTGTTGGGACCCAGCATTACCTACCACAGTGAGGCTAGAGCAAAGAGAGAAGAAAAGCTGATGCAGAGGAAGCCTTCAAAAAGGCAGACACAAGGATATTGGGGTTCACATGAAGAAGATAAAACATATGGTGGGAGGCTAGAAGGATGACTAAAAGGCTCGGTGAAAATGGGTTCAAGACCTCACAAAGGATTCACAGTTAGGCCTTTGTTCAGGTCCTGGTGTGGACTGCCCGATGACTTCAGGAAACTAGACAGTTACCTATATTATATTTCTCAACTGATCCACCGTGGAGGCTATGATGGCTCTCTCCATGGTGCAGCCAGTGGGACAGCTGGTGGTGGCAGGCCATCTCAATTATGGCCACTTCAATTATGTTCTTGCTACTGTTAATACATGTTCAAATTCCGTTTTTAGAAAATTTAACAATGTATTTGTTGAAATACATTGGGATTTCTAGGATTCTAAAAAAAAGAAGCATATTAATCTTCATTTTAAGAAAAAAATACATTTCAAAAAAAGTCTTCAGGGTCACCTGGGAGGTTCAGTGGGTTAAGCCTCTGCCTTCGGCTCAGGTCATGATCTCAGGGTCCTGGGATCAATCCCTGCATCAGGCTCTCTGCTCAGCAGGGAGCCCGTTTCCCCCTCTATCTCTGCCTGCTGCTCTGCCTACTTGTGACCTCTCTCTCTGTATCAAATAAATAAATAAAATCTTTAAAAAACAAACAAACATGGAGGGGCTGGGAGGTTGGGGGAACCAGGTGGTGGGTATTTTTTTTTTTTAAGATTTTATTTATTTATTTGACAGAGAGAGAGCACAAGTAGACAGAGAGACAGGCAGAGAGAGAGAGAGAGAGGAAAGCGGGCTCTCCACTCAGCAGAGAGCCCGATGCGGGACTTGATCCCAGGACCCTGAGATCATGACCTGAGCCGAAGGCAGTGGCTTAACCCACTGAGCCACCCAGGCGCCCCTCAGGTGGTGGGTGTTAGGGAGGGCACGTATTGCATGTAGCACTGGTATTAGGGAGGGCACGGATTGCATGGAGCACTGGGTGTGGTGCAAAAACAATGAATACTGTTATGCTGAAAAGAAATAAAAAACAAACAAACAAACAAAAGTCTTCTATGGGTTACAATAAGTTTCCCTCTTAAAATCTTCAGTAACTAATTTTAACAATGGCTTTCATATCTTTCTCAGTTGGGCATTTTGTTTAGCTCAAAAAAAAAAAAAAAGAAATAACTATGACATTTCTCTTCTAATAATGTCAGGAAGTTTCCTTTGTTGCCCAAAATGAAAATATTTCACTGTAGCCTAATTTCCCTCTGCATTATATAGCATAAGATCAAGAGCCATAAAGAAATCATTACTTTCCTGATGACTTCAATCTATTTTATAAAGGGAAGAAAGTGAAGGATAAAGCTATCTCTCAGCATTCCCAAACCACTTTGCTTTTGGAATTTGGATTTTCAGGCAACTGTTGGCTGTTCATTGGTTTGAATAACCCAAGCAAGGTACAAGAAAATCTAACTTCTATGTTAGAACTCACATCTGCTTATGCTAGAATGAAAACCCATCTGAGAATCAATGAAGCACATGGAGAGGGTCTAATTAAATCCCTATGCCATTTCCTTTAAAGCTGTCAAATTGAAATTGTAATCGTGTATTCATTCACCCCCAGTGGTGTGGTGGTAATTTTAGAAGTGGGAATATTTAAGCAATAAGACCCAACAGGGTGTGTTTTGCTAGGATATCAACAAGACTGGATAGTTCCTAGGTAAGCAGCCAATAGTCTGAAAACAAAACCTTTCCTAAAGAGTAGGTGAATCATAAGACCTTTCTATAAGTGTACAACCATGTTAACGACCAAGACAATTTGGGGAATGAAAACTCATAATAGATGTATTTATTAAATTATAGTGTAAAACCATGCTAAGCTATTTAATGAAAATAATGCAAAGCATTGACACATTATATCAAAGTGATAATACATTCAACAAATTAAAAATCATATTTCCAAGATTTCTGGATTTTGAAGTCACCATAAAATTCCAAACACTTTTTCTGCCTACAATCCTCTTTCCTCTTATGCCTAATTTTGTTGTTGCCTTAAATGAGTTCCAAGAAAAATTTAGGTGAATAAATATGAGAAGAATATATGCTCTGCAGCTTGTTTTTGGGGTACATTTTTGTCTCATTTTAGAGGACAGCTCAGCTTTAAGGAGAAGTCTCTTTGGAACATAGATCGAAATGTCTAAAAGTTCTTCACATATACTAAAAAGAATATATATATAGCTAAGACCCACAATTACCCAGGATGCTTTCTGCACTATGTTTAAATAACAAATAGCTAAGAGAGGCAACTAAATTAGATAGCTAATTCACTGGTTTCATGTGGATACTGCCTGAGTTAAGAGACTATGGGTGTCTCCAGTCCTCAACATAGTATCTCTATGTTCTTGTTTCTAGGGTATAGGATTTCTTGGTCAATCTAGAGGCAATGACAACAACAAAACACCCAAAAGACAAAAAACAAAAACGAAAAACGAAAAACCAAAACCACAAAACACACAGGAAAGAAAGAAAGAAAGAAAGAAAGAAAGAAAGAAAGAAAGAAAGAAAGAAAAAAAGAAAGAAAGAAAGAAAGAAAGAAAGAAAAAAGAAAGAAAGAAAAAAGAAAAGAAATAGTTCTGTAGATTAAATTGTTAAACTGCTTCCTTGATATACTTTCTGACTGGAAAATTCAGTAAATCGAAGTAAAAAAAAAGCTAGTATGACAACATTCTTACAATTCACAGATAAAAAATTCCTCCTTTCACTAAAACCTTCTCTCATTTTAAACCCTTCCATCCTCCTCTACATCCAATTTCAAACAGAAACACATCTGTAGGGATGAGTGTCAGCTGCTCTGCAGATATAATCCAGGCAGGAAAGATCATCAAGGTGGAACAACAACAGAGAAAAAAGATAATACGGAGTCTGATTCTGTTTTAGCTCTCCCCACTCCTATGCCAGCCCCCTCTCTACACAAAACCTCTTAGACAGATCTCCTCAGTCAAGTGGACAAACACAACAACCTCAGAGAAAATTAAGGGAGGTTCCATTGTGCTGCATTCTCTATGTCTAGGGTATCTCTCAGGGAAGAATTGTGACAAGCAGTATCAACAATAAAAAAGTAAAATAAAACAGAATATCACTTCTGTATAAAAAACTACAGAAGACTGAGTAGAACTAGAGGTCACACGAAGAATGAAATAACTTGATAAAGAGAGGATACTCTTCCCAGCTTCCTCTCCACTTGGCTTAAGCCTATTCAACTTCTGGTGCCTGGGATGGGGAACAGGGTGGGGTGGACACTTTGGAGAATGGAAGTCTACTGCTTTGATCAAATAAACTCACCTTTTCCGATCTGGTTTTCCTAGAATATAAAAATCACTCACACGGTGAGTGTAGAGAATCATCACCGTCATAATGCCAACTCACACATTACATTCTCTACCCTACACTGGCAACATAACTATATAGAGAGGAACAGAGTTCATAGGTAAGTTGAAGAAAGATGAAACTCATAAATGACAAGTAAGAATTCAAAACCACCAGCATACCAGGAGAATCCATAAATCGCAGTAGGGCAGATCCCCAAAATTAGTCAGTGACAGGGAGACCCTAGGCAAAGTTATGATAAAATTCCAATATGGAATTCTTATAAAAAGAAGCATAAAACTTGTATGTCTTTGGACTTTTCAAGTGGAGGTCAACATTTGAATTATAGGGAATTGCTCTTTTAGGCTCTTATTTTACCTGAACCAAATTTGTCCAAACTTAAGAAGTACACATTGCTTAAAAAGAGCACATACTCCCACTCTCCAGGATTAGTGATAAATAACTAAAACCTCTGCAGGAAAAAATAAACTATTAAATTACTTATTTTCAATGCTCACTGGACAGCACATCTGAGGGCTCATGTTAATTGAGCATTGACCAATAGACTTCATCAGAGGTGTCAAATACATGACTCCAAATTAGAAGGATTATTTCATAGCTTTATCTCCACAGAAAAGTGAACAGTTTAAAATATAAGTATTATCTCTCAAACTAGATTTTTTCTAGTGTTTTTTGGAAGGGACGCATATAAATGGATTTCAGAAACTATCTTCCACTTACAACATCATTGGATATGCTTTTTCACTTTTGTTGGGTTTTCACTATTAGATATAAAATCACATAAACCTCTACAGTGAAAGAGATGACTCCACTTAAATAAATGTATTGATCACTAGCAACTTACATTAAAAGCAAAGAATTCTAATTTTACTATTTTTTATTTTTTTATTTTTTAAGATTTTTTATTTATTTATTTGTCAGAGAGAGAGAGAGCGAGCACAGGCAGACAGAGTGGAAGGCAGAGTCAGAGGGAGAAGCAGGCTCCCTGCGGAGCAAGGAGCCTGATGTGGGACTCGATCCCAGGACGCTGGGATCATGACCTGAGCCGAAGGCAGCTGCTTAACCAACTGAGCCACCCAGGGGTCCCTAATTTTACTATTTTTTAAAAAAGAAGTAATTTTATAGCCTTTAGATAATTACTTCTTTCATATATATTCCAAACAAAAATGAACCATTTAAGTACTAAGGATTATTAGCACCTTAAAATATAAGTGATTCTGCTACAGTGTCAGTAGGTTACTAATGAAAATTATGTAATTGGTCTTTGTCCAGATAAGAGATGTGCACATGTAGAAGACATGCAGGCCTAGGCATTTTAGATTAGATAACACCTGACTTACTTTGAAAGAGAAAAACAGCAAAAACTTGTTAAAATCTCTGCTGTTTTAATTAGAGATGTAGTATCATGAAATACTTAATGCTTTCTTTCCTGCTGCTGGAAAAACACCTGCTCCTCACCCATTATCTGATCTTGTCAGTACCTAAATAGTAAAGATCAAACATTCGCTGTCAAATGGTATTCTGAGTAGTACATCTCAACTAAACTCGACATGGAGAATGATGGCTTTAGAGAGGAATAATGATCCAAATAACCCCAGCAATAATCTTGCTTTGGAAGCAAAATATTTGCAAACTCTCCTATTGAATGTAGTTTTTGTCACACCTGTATAGCCTTGCCAAAGGCATGCTGAGATCTCAATGGTGGGCTAACACGAAAAATTAAGTAAACTGAATTGTGTTGAACCAAGCCTAAGAAAATTAATTTAGCTGTAGGTCCAGCCATCAAAGAACCAAAATGTTATGCCTCAGAGAGCATCACAATCCAGAAGTAATCCTGACTGGTGTGTTTGTACAGGAGTCTACACAGCTGGTATGTTATAAGTGTGCTATAGCTCACACTTTGCAGTAGAGACTGGTAGAGAAATGGCAAAAACTATCCAACAGGTAAGCACTTGGCCAAGAGGTCTGGGGTTTATGCAGAACCCTGTTCCAGCAAATAGAGCTGAAGGACACTGTAAAGTAAGCACAGTCATGAGAAGGCACAATGAGGTCAGGAGATACGGCTGCAGCTTGGTAGGCAGTGGACTGCTCAGGCCCTAGCCAGTCCAATTATCAGAAAGAACAACAAGGCTACTGCCAATTTCCCCCATGGGCAAAGATGTAGCTTATATTTCCTTGCCTTTAGCTCAAAACTGGGCAGAAATGAGCCTACACATTAAAAGTTTTCAATATCTAAAGTTAAATGAGGGTAGAGAAGGTGCAAATCTACCTTTGTGTGGTCATTTATATATTTTTTCTATCCAACACACACAGAAGTCACTGAACACACACGCACACCACAGACATGAACACATTTTTGTTAAGATAGTATGAATGATTTTCTTAAGCCTGTATTTTACAAAGGTCCAAATTTATTGCCAACTGCCAGGTCTTTTTAATTTATAACAACTAGTAACTCTTACATAACATTAGGAAAACCACATTAAGTTTACAGTCTTTGACATTCAAACATATTGCTTAAAATGCCCCCAAAATGATGAACTTTACCTAGAGATGAGTTTCAGGCTTATACATCATCACAGATTATGAAAATCAGTGGAAAAATGTACAGTTGTGGAATAAACCTGTTGGAATCTACAGATTTCCAATTCTGGGTTTCTTAATTTTAAGCTCTTTATATTCTGATTTATCAAATGCAAACTTTGAACTTCTCCAGTTGAAATATTTCTTAAATTCTAATATAGAAGGATTTATGTATACTCCCCATTGTTTCATTTACTTAGAAAGCAGATTGAAAGAACAATGACACTGGATTTCAGATGTCTGGAGGAAATACTGCACGCATGACATCTGTTTTCCCTGGGGATTTGACACACATTTGCTTTAATGTACTGGTGTGTTCCTCATTACCTTCGAAGCTATATGCTAAAAACAGGAGTATGTTTCAGTTTTCAAGGAAAAGAAAAAAATTATAAATCCCAAAGCCCTTCTCTCTGATGAACAATAAATTAGGGTTAAGCTTTCAAAAAAAGAAAAAATGCAAATGATCATGTTTCTAAATGGCCTAACTTTTTAAAGATTATGTGTAAGTCTTCCATAAGCCTTCCATACATGTTAGTTTTCCTTGAAGAATTATCCAGAGCCAGAAAGAACATGTCTTTGAAAATCAACAGTTAACAGAAATAAGATCTGCATCTCTAAATAGACTGAGTCACCAATTTAAGATGTTTGAGGTATTAATCCTCTGGAAAATTATTTGGCCTCCAGAAGCAGTGAATTGTTAAACATCTTTGGTGGATACCCTGGAGTTTTGATATAAACTGACACATGAAGATCCATGCTGAACACAGAATGCCACTATTCCACACTATATCAGCAGGCTTGTAACATCTACATCTCTGTATAATTCCCCTTAATAAAAAAAATAATAATAACATATCCAAAACACCTCCATGAGTCTCCTTCGGTATCTGCTCAATCAATTGGCAAATTGAAGGGTATTTCCCCCTCAGATCACCTAAACTTAAAAAGTTTTTATAAGGTTCCTTCAGAATGAAGGAACACAATTCAGAATGATAGCATGAAGAATAAAATGTATTCTTGAAGTCGAAGTTCACATATCACATGGGTAGGTGAGATAAAATCTTTTTTTTTTTTTTTCACTGTGTCTGTCCTTTGCCTGAGACGACCACATGAAATGATCAGATGTTACTCTGCAGCACGAGAACTGGATGGAACAATGAAATCAAGTGTCTCGCATCATTTCCTAAGTCCAGACAATGATAATAAACATCTCTCGAAGGGTCTAAGCCAGACCCATTAGTGAACATGAGCTGTCTCACATCAGCCGAAAGGAAAACTGTCTCCTGAAATTAAAGAGCAATTGGTATCAACATTTACTTTCTCCTGGCACCATCTTTAGAATCTTGGAAGCAGACTTTTGACTCGTATATGCTGATGCACTTAAATAAAACTAAAAAGACTTTAATATCCCCCACTCGGTGAACTGAAGTGAATCAGAGAATTGATTCAGTGAACTGCATCCATAAACTTGATTAAATACATTTCACAACTTACTTTGGAGAACTGGAATTAATTTTACATTTATTACGGTGGCTTTTCCATTAAAAATAGGGACACCAAGGAAGTCAGATTGAGTTAGGGATAAAGGTTAGAAGGTCCTACTAAAAAGACAAATAAAAAGTGACTTAAATGTCACTATCTCCCTGCCAAAATGTGTAAGTGATATTTTTAGTTTGACATGAAAACTCCATCCTTGTTTGTTGGTGTTGAATTCTGAACATAAATTCTACAGTTTTCAGATAGAGATGCTATGTGTATATTTAACAGCTAAAACACTGACAGGACTGGAAACCAAAATCTTCTGTTTATCCAAAGGTTAGATAGAGTATATTCAGACACAATATGAATGCGGATTACCTACATGGGCTTGCCAACAACAATCTTTAGGATAGAACAGTAATTTAATGCCAACCTTAGCTAAACACCCAGCGGAGTGAGCTGACCAAGTCTAGCTGACTGAGGCAGGTAATCAGTAGCAGATATCTCTGCTAAGATGAGATTTAATAGTTTTTATGGTCTATATCTCTTTTGGTTTGAGTTTTTTCGAAACCTCAGAAACAACAAAAATATGAAAGTGAGAATTCTTTATTGATTGAAAGAACAAAACAAATTGATTAACAGATTGGTGGGTGACTGAATATATGGATGGAGAAATGAACTTTCAAAGACTTTCATTTATAATAGAGTTTTTATTTTATTATAGTTATTAGTTATATATTAGTATTAGAGTTACATTATTTATTATAACATAGCTTTATTTTTATTTAGATAAAAGGCCAATGAGCCTTACTTCCTCATTATAATATCTGGTTTGAAATTGTACCCAGTAGGTTGAAGACAGCTGAGGGAGCACCTGGGGAAATTTTTGCTTAAGAGACAATAATGACACAACAATTTGTTTTCTATATATCATAGATATTATTATGGAAGATAAATTGAAGAGATTCCAAGAACGAGGGATGATTTAGGTATTAATTCTTCAGTCAAGAAGTTTACCCTCAGAAGACTCCATTTGTTTACATTTTATACAAAACTCTAGTTCAAACATCTTGGCTGGATATATGTACTTCATCAGAACAAGTAACTAGTTCATGATTAGCTAGATTCTCCATACACCAGGATCATCTCCAGTTATAAATTAAGTACCAGTGGAAGTCAAATCAGCAGAGTATAATTTATTAAGCTACTGCTGTGCTAATGCAACCTCCAAAGGTAACTCATTTACTATCCAGGATTTGATTAGCCCCTAGAAGAACCTGGTTCATTTTATTCAAATAACGCTATTTCAAACCATAAATTTCACAAACTGACCCTCAGAGGGAAAAAAATCTGTGATTTTAAGTATATTGGAAATCTGTAAAATTCTAACTCATTCAATTTCCATCCACACTGACACCTTGCTAGTTGTACAGGGAGTTATAAAACATGTAATCCTGTTATTTTTCAAAAGGTAAGTTAGGCAATATCATGGGGAGGCATATTTTGCTCAGGAATCCTTACACCATTATGATACTACCCAATATGTTATGGCGATTGTAATACTTTGTAGACCAGTGGAAAATATATCTAAAAATAACTGTGCCATTTCTGAGCAAAAGCAGAAGTAATTGATGTTTCCTAGAAAAATGATCCCACCTGGCTTTGTAGAAGAGCAGCATGAGCGTTTCAGTGACAGGTAGATCCAGAACAGAGCTTTGTCCTCAATATCATTCTGATTCTCTGAAACCCCAAAGCAAGGTTCATAGAGATTCTTTAGAATGCTCCACTTGAAAGCCAGATTACACTATTTAAGTGGCCTATGGAGTTCTGTATTAAAGGCTCCCTGCTGCTCAGGCATTTTTCCCATTATAATATATTGCTGTGGATTTAACACTGTGGACGTTCTAGCATTTAACTAATATGGCTCAAAAGGTTGTCATCGGGGACGCTTCTAAATTATATCACTGCAAATAAACCTTGCTACAGAAGGAATTGCTTATTTAGCAGAGACATTTTATGGCATATTTGCATAAAAATACTACTTCTGTCTTTCAAGTTCATCTGTAACACTGCTGCTCAGCAGAAGAGCATTAGATGTGTTACAAATACAAGCCACTTCGGCAGCAAGCTAATTTATAAATGCATAATGCAAACTTTAAGTGCACCGCAATGCCCTAACTTATACCCTGCCTAACTCAGAGATGTTTGCATAATAGAAAAAGAGTATAGAAAATACTTATTACTCAGCTCTTCCATTTAGCTTATGGGGAAATTGGTAATCAAACACTATGTTAGTCCCCCGTCATATGTGGCCTACAAAGCAGGTGAATGAAGCAATTCAAGGCAAGGCAGTTTCCAGAGGAGAATGAAATGTTGGCCACATGGTTAGATTGTTTGAAGAGATGTTTTTTACTCCTCTTCTGACCCCAACCCACAATGAATGCAAAAGCGGACATGAGAACAAAAGGTATTTACCAAGACTTGTCATGTCTTCCTGATCACAGTTGGGGGCTCATGCTTATTGGTACCACAGAACATGAAAACAGTTTAGAGATTCTGAGAAGCCTGGGTTCAACATTTGTTTTAATGAATGTGCTATGTGCTCCTGGACAAGTTGTTTGACCAAAGATTCAATTCCTTCATATATAAAGGCTGTTAAATTCTCTTAACCACAGTATGTATGTTATATACATACTGACTTTTGTGGTTAAGAGAATTTAACAGCCTTTTCAGTTAGATAAGGCAGGTACCTTTACCTATAGTCTTCAGATAGGAAAATTAAAACTCAATGAATTTAAGAGAATCTGTACAAATGTAAGAATTTGTAAAAAGTCACATACATAGATAATTGTAGAGCTGGGTACAAAATCCAAGATTTTTGGCTCCTGACTTATAGGTATTTCTGTTCCAATATGCAGAATTCTCACTTTTCCTAGACTTTGCTGGGTGTTCTGACCTCACAAATGTATACATAAACTGTTTTCATTTTTAATGCAAACAAATCTTTTATTTATTAAAAAGTGAAGAAAAAACAAAACCTTAAACAGCTAGTCAGGTTGGAACTTCACATTTGTTATTTTGAAAAGCTGTCCAAAGGCCTCCTAAACTGGGGCGCTTGGGTGGCTTGGGGGTTTGGGCCTCTGTCTTCAGTTCAGGTCATGATCCCAGGGTCCTGGGATTGAGCCCCACATCGGGCTCCTTGGAGCCTGCTTCCCCTCTCTCTCTCTGCCAGCCTCTCTGCCTACTTGTGATCTCTGTCAAATAAATAAATAAATAAATATCTAAAAAAAAGAGTCCCCTAAACTATTCCTACTTTTCACAAATTCTTCCTTTATTTCAACTCTGAACTCAAAAGGTATAAGGCTTCAGGTTCTCTCTGAGATTTTAACAGTGTCCTGTGATAAAGGGAAATACAGGACAAAGGAGGCCATTTGTAAGCATAAGTCATCTATGCATTGAATGTAGACTGGACACTTCTCCGGCTGCCCTATGCTCACTATAAATTTTTTCTCTCTTGAATTTCAATAATTCAATAATTTAATAATTTCAATAATTTCAAAAAATTAGATTATAATATATAATATATAATATAATTATATATAATATAAAAATATATTATAATATAATTTGATAATTAATATAATTTAATAATTGAAATTAAATAATTTAATAATTTCATTAATTTCAAAAAATTAGATTATAATATGGTCATAACAAAACATATCCCTACAAATTAATTTATTTACACATTCAATGAATATTTTACCTTAAAACTCATCCATGTCCCTTGTACAATATACCATACTATATAATTTAAGCATTTATTTCCTGTATTCTCTCATATCTCATTAGAAATAAAATGCAGGAATATGTCACTGTTGTCACCACTATCCTCAATTCCTGAAAAAAGTACCTAAGACATAAACATGTCCTAATTATTTGATAAATGAATGAATGCATTCACCCAAAACATATCTTAAATGGCAATATGAATTCCATCTGATACCAACCCAGCCATTTTTGGATTGCATCATCCTTTTCACCTACTTAAAGTGAGTTAACCCTGTTTAATGTACAATTTCCCCTTCTTTTTCCTGCACCATCAATGTATTACACTATCAAATTCTTCCCACCCACTTACAGTTATGCATTAATATCTATCAACTTGGAAAAAAAAACCTTGATACCATAGCTCCCTTCAGCTGTATCTCCACTCGTCTGCTCTCTTTACATGAAATCTTCTTTAAAATTTGTCTCTACTTCCTGAAGCCACTTCTTCCCTCTCTATTATTTCTTGACACACATGCCTAAAACTCTAATTGCTTTTGTTAATGTCTCCAGTGATCTCCATGTTGTCAAAGCCAATGGCCAGTATGGTTTTAAAACATTTTCTTCACTTGATTCTTGAGATACCATTTGCCTTTCATTCTCCTCCTCTCCGACTGGTAGGTACTTATCCTTCTAAACTTGAATCATGGGTTATGTCCCAGGGTTGTCTTCAACACTCTGCTTCCATCCACTATTGGCACTTACCATCTAGGTAATCTCACTCAATAGCTTTAGATATCATCTATATGTCAATGGCTCTAAATTTAATCGCTATCACTATCCTCTCTCTTAAACTTCAGTCTCATATATCTAAAGCCTACTTCACATGTTCACTTGAATGCCTGAAAGACATCTTAAATTTAGCATTCTCAAATGCAAACTCTTGGCTCCTCGTCCACCCCCAAAATCTATACTTCTCCTAGGGTTCATTTCAATAAAGTGCACCTCCATTATTTCAATTGTTTATGTCAAAAAACTTAGTGTCATCATAGGCTCCTCTCTTTCTCTCACACTCCACATTCAATCCATCAGTAAATCCCACAAGACCTACCTTCAATATATATTCTTAACCAACTACTTCTTAATACTTCTAACACCATAGTTGAAATCACTAACATCTGTCACCTATACTACTGCAATGGGCTTCTGAATGAGTCTCTGTGTTTCTTTTTCTTAAGATTTTATTTATTTACTTATTTGAGAGAGAGAGAAAAAGAGAGAGAGTGGGGAGAGGGGTAGAGGGAAAAAGAGAGAATCCCAGGAAGATTCTGTGTGATGAGTGCAGAGCCCAGTGCAGGGTTCAATCTCGGGACCCAGAGATCATGACCTGAGCCAAAATCAAGAATCAGACACCTAACAAACTGAGCCACCAGATGCCCAAGTCTCTATATTTCTAACCATGCCACTCTTTCAGTCTCTTCTCAATACAGTATTCAATAATATTTATAAAACATAAATCATGTCAAGAGGACCTAGGTGGCTCAGTTGGTTAAGTGTTGCTTTCAGCTCAAGGTATGATCCCAGGGTCCTCCGATAGAGCCCCACATCAGGCTCCCTGCTCAGCTGGGAGTCTGCTTCTCCCTCAGCCCTTCCTCCAACTCATGCTCATTCTCTCTTTTTCTCAAATAAATAAACAAAATCTTAAGGGGAAAAAAAATCATAAAATAGATCATGTCAAAACTCTGTTGACAACAAACAATTTGTTTCTGAAATCACTCAGAATGAGATCCAAAGTCTTAACCACAGCATACAAGACCCAAATCATCTCCTCTGACCTACTACACAAATTCTCAATCATTCTCTAATTCTATGAATTATGATACAGCTAACATTAGACTCCTGAATAGTCCTCAAATATTTCAAGTACCACCCCCCTGCCTCATTGCAATCATATTTTCCTTTGCCTAAAAGATGCTCCCTCAAAATGTCTAGCTGGGTTTCTCCATCATGTCCTCAAGTTCTTTACTCAAATTAGATACTAGGTGAGAAGATTTCATTGACCATTCCATACAAAATAATGTCTTATCCCCATAACTCTATATATCCTTATCCTTCCTTCATAACATTCATCACTAACTAACATATATTATTTGTTTATTGACTTTTTCCTCTGTTTTAGATCATGAGGTCCAAGAAAGCAGAAACATTAAATATTGTATGTACTGCTATATACCAGTCTTGGGACAGTTCCTGGTACATAATTGATGCTTAATAAGTATCTATTGAACCAGCTGAATGACTCTATTAACTATGAAAATATAAGGTAAGGAGAAATCAGAAAAAGTTATATTAGGACCTTCCATGGTCAAATAAAGTAGAAAAACACAGGCTTAAATAAAATTAGCTTCTCTGACTAGAGGGCTTCTGGAAAGGGAAATAAGATAAAGTATAGTATATGCCTAATGTATGAAATTAGGAAAACCTTTATAAGGGAGATTCCATGAGACTATCTACCTTCTGGGGAACATACTGGAGAAATGCTGCCAAATTGAAACTGTGTAGAATAAAATATATTTTGCAAAATAGTTTTATTAATGAATTGATTGTAGACTAGTATTTTGAGCCAGTTAGATATGGCAAAGAATTTTTTTTTAATTAAAATATTTTGTTTATTTATTTGACAGAGAGAGAGCTAGAAAGAGAGGGAACACAAGCAGGGGGAGTTGAAGAAGGAGAAGCAGGTTCCCTGCTGAGCAAGAAGCCTTATGCGGGGCTGGATCCCAGGACCCTGAGACCATGACCCAAGCAGAAGGCAAACACTTAACAATTGAGCCACCCAGGCACCCTGGCACCAGAATTTGTACAAAATAATTTATCCAGTGAAAAATATTTCCTTTAAAAAAGAGGAAAGAAAAAGAAAAATATTTCATTTTAATTCTATAGGTGTAGAAAAAGTATTTTTAAGCTCCTAAGATGAGAAATTTAGAAAAGAGTGAGCTACTATGTGAGGTGAACTTAAGTTACTCAATTTATAAACTCCTTTATTTCATTTCATAGAAACTCTATAAGATATGTATTGGTATCTCTCCTTTTTATATGAAGGAAACAGAACCTAGGATGTTTAAGTGACTTACTCAAAAAGTTAATGATAGAACCAGAGTTTGAACCTAAGGCATTCCAGTGCCCCAAATCCCAGAATTTTTTCTTCCTCCCTTCCCTTCTTTCTCCCTTCCTTCTTTTACTTCTTTCTCATTCATGATGTTTCTCCAAAATTCAAAATCGACCAAAAATCAACAGCCTCCCCCTACAAAAGTTAGATTTTTCAATTATGGGAGAAATACTCTATTCTGGAAATCAACAAATTTTGTACAGGTCCCATGAAAAAATGGGTCCCATTTTGCATTACAGTGATCCATTATTTTATATGGACCACCCTGCACTTCCTATATGCTCCCCAGGCTCTTTTTATTTCATGGGAGCAAAAATTTATTCTCTTAAAACAAAAGTTTCATTTTAAAAGAAAATTAATTATTATTTAAAGGGTAGTTTAAATGTCATTTCAAATCATACCTTATTTCTGTACATCCAAGGGATTCTGCATAGGATGTAGACTATTTTAAAATGGTCATATTTTTTTCCCCCAATCCCTGTTTCCATCAGTTGTGTGGTAAGCAGGAAAGCATAGACTTCATGCAGATGGCCTCAGTTACCACTTGAGACCAGTATTTTTTATTCTCATTTATAACCACACAAGGAGTTATTCAAATTTGGAAGGTATGGCTGATTAAGAACTTATATAAACTCAAACAAATTGCTCAAAAGAAGAAACAAAATTAATCCCTTCTCATGCCTTTACTTTTCTCAGTTAGCCTTAAAACTGATTATGATTTTGCTATTTCATGACAAATAGCCCTCTGCCTTGAATACATGTTCTCTCCCCTAAGCTGAGTTCTAAAATATTTACTGCTGTATTAAATTACTGCTGTATTAAATTTTGACTGTACAAGTTTGACTTAATAACACTTACCACCTAGCAAACTGACAAATCTAAATGTTATTAGGATAAATGATGGTATGACAACTTTGTGGACCCATTCTCTAGAAAATTTCAATTTTCATTTCATCTTACATCAATTCAGATCAATGTTTCTATTTAGAATTTTAAATCCACAAATATTAAATTCATTCATCAGTAATCAGAAAATGTAAATTTAAATAATAATAAGATACCATTTTATGTAAGGTAATGAAAGTGTTAACTCGTGCCAATGTGGTAATCATTTTCCAATATACAAGTATATCAAATCAATACAACACACAGCTTAAACTTTCACAATGGGGGTGCCTGGATGGTTCAGTTGTTAGGCTTCTGTCTTCAGCTCAGGTCATGATCCCAGGGTCCTAGGATGGAGCCCCACATCAGGCTCCCTGCTCAGCAAGAAGCCTGCTTCTCCCTCTCCCACTCCCCTGCCTGCTTATGCTCCCTCTCTCTCTCTGTCAAATAGATTAATAAAAAGTCTTTTTAAAAAATTAAAAAATAAACTTATACAATGTTATATGTCAATTATATCTCAATAAACCGGGGTTGGGGGAGGGAATGACATACCAGGATTCAGTTGTTGTTAAGAGCCCTCTTCTGGTTTACAAGCAGCCAGCATCTAGCTGTGTGCTCACATGATCTCTTTGTTCTCCAGGGAAGAACAAGAGGTCTTTTACCTCTTCCTCTTTCTAAAAGGGCACTAATCCCATAATGAGGACCCCACCCTCATTAATTAATCTAACCTAAACTACCTCCAAAGGCCCCACCTCCCAACATCATCACATTGGAGGTAAGGTCTTCAACATACAATTTGAAAGGAAAGGGGACACAAACATTCAGGCCGTAACATTGGTAAAGGACAACTTTCAAATATATGTCCATAGAGACGTGAACATGCATAACCCCGGTCGTACTACTTGTACTACCAATACAGATTTAGCTATATAGAAGTCTTTCTTTAAAAAAATAGTACTGAGTGAAAAAGAAAGGTAAAAAATGATAGATGTATTGATGTAACTAAGGTTAAACACTTCAAAACAAAAAAGCTTAAGTTATTTATGGTACATATAGATACATGAGATAAAAATGAACTAAAAAGATACACACCAGGTTCATAAAAGAATGAGACTGACACTGGTAATTAACGGAGAACAGAGATGACAAAATTTTAACTATTGTCAGTTATAAAAATGGGTATTCTACTAGTCTATGTATTTTTCTGAAATAGTTACATTTTTTTAAATTTTAAAACAAATTATTAGAATCCTACATCCTACCTCCTAACTACAATTGGGTTCAGGAGGTTGGAGTAGTTCATCTTGTCTTCATCATGGTTATGATAAATGGGGCATATATTTGCAGAATAACCACAATTCATTGGATATTCCAATGAAAAATTTACCCAAGCATTTTGATGTCAATAAGACATTTGTATATATCGAACTTGTGAAAATGTATATTTTAATATGCTAAGGCCACTAGTTGGCATTAGTAACGTATCACATGATTGAATTAATTGCAATATGGGTAAGAAGTAGTGTAATCACATCCAATACTGAGAAACCTAGGAAAGTTTCTAGTGTTACTGGAATATGGAAAGTATTGTTAGAGACAATGAAGCCATGAATTCTAAACCCAAACTAACAATGAATTTAGCCATTTGGGTTTCAAAACAAGATTGAGATCAGGAATATTTTGCAGAAAACATATGCAGAATAAGGGAGGAAATAGAAAAATATGGATGCATGTGGAGAAATAATGCTCCTCTCTAAAAACTCCAACTAAGCTGGTGGTAAATATATTGAACCTATGTTTCTCTAAGCAACATACTTGGAGGATCTAATGTCAAAAAATTTTAGATTCAGATAATAGTGGCCATTGACAGTTTATTGAGCTTATATGTGTTATATGGTCATTCACTTTTGGAGGGTTGTATGTTCTAAAGATATGTCCTTGCCAAAACTATGACTGCATTGGCTTAGGCCCCATCATTTGTTACTTGCTTAAGGTCTCAATTTACTGCCCTCCTCCAGTTTCTAGCCTCTTTTTAATTGTCCACTCTAACACCGTATCTCTGATATAAAATTCTGATCATGTCAGTCCCTAATTAAAAACTTGCAAAACAAAACCAAAGCCTGCAATAAGTTAGTACTTTGGGCTTGGAGAAATTTCCTCTAAGAATAGTTGAATAAAAATAGCAAGATACAGGGGTGGCTCAGGCAGTTAAGGGTCTGACTCCAGTTCAGGTCACGATCCTACAGTCCTGGGATTAAGTCCTGCATCAGGCTCCCTGCTCAGTGGGGAGTCTGCCTCTCCATCTCCATTAGCCTTTCCCTCAGATCATCCTCTCTCTCTCTCAAGTAAATAAATAAAATCTTTTTTTAAAAAAAGAACACAAGATACAGAAAAATGTGCAAAGTATTCTTTCATAAAGCAAACAATTACCAAAAAAGCTATGTGTGGAAACTGGATGTATGTATCATATACTGTATACTTGAATATGATTATATGATGGTGGAGAAAACAAGAGTTACAAAATAAGTGTTAACATGAGTTGGGGAGGGAAAGATATGGATTAGGGAGTGGGGGAGAGGAGAGAGGAGTTGGAGGGGGACCAAGTTGAAAAAGGAAAAGGAAAAAAACAGTATGTATATGATCACCTTTATATATATTGATATATGCTATATGTATAATTTTTAAAGATTTTTTTTTAATTTTAGAGAGAGTGAGAGAGTGAGTGGGAGGAGGGGCAGAGGGAGAGAATCACAAGCAGACTCCCCATGACCTGAGCTGAAACCAAGAGTTGGTCACTCAACCAACTGGGCCACCCAGGCACCCCAATGTGTGCAATATTTTAAAATAAGCATTTAAAAAGCAAAACAATGATTATAACTTGTCATTATCTGCAGGAAGAGCTGAAACTCTGACATATAACAGAGTCTTTCCAGTCCTCAAATTCAAATCTCACAATCACACCAACCTCTGTCCCAGTTGCTCTTCTTCTTCAATGTTCCCACACCACACCATCTGAACTCTCCCTGTCTTACAAACCACCATGTATCTGGAATTCCCTCCCTTCCTGTCTCCCTATGGAAACCCTATCATTATTCAAGATCCATTTCAAAGGTCCCATGTGAAGCTTTCCTTAACTTCACATACTCCTCTTCTGTGCTCCCTTAGGGTTTTGTAGATCCTTCTATCGTGATGCTGAATTGTATTGTGATTACTGTTGGACATATTTCATCATGTAAGTCTCCCACTAGATAGCTAATTACACGAGTAAAAGAACCATATGTTTAGTCTTTGCACATCCAGCATCTAGGATCATACCAGCATTTAGGAAATGGTAGGCAATTTTTGTTGAATTAACTGATTTCTATGTGCTTTTATGTCTTTAAAATGATAGTCAACATTGTTAGCTTTCTCTATGCCAAGTTTAAGCATTTAAATCCCTGCAAGCAAATCAGTTTTATTCTGGTTAGTTGTCATGGTTTATATACATCTTATACTTGTCTGTGTAACAGGGTATTGGGGGCAGGGGGAATCCCTTCTATCTAAGTTTTGGGGAGGCCATCCCAAATTAAGACCAAAACAATAGGTGGCATTTCTTCCACATTCCAAATTAAGGTTCTAGATCTCCTATACAAGACTTGAGAGGGGGTGGACTACAACCTCTTAGTGATTCACATCTTCCTCAAGCATCTCAAAGAATTAAAAATGAGGAAACTAGAAGGGACAAAAGAATTTCTCTGAAGAAAGTTGTTGAAGGCTATAGCAATTTTCCATCTCCCTCACCTATAAGAGAGGATTTGAGACCACTTCTCGGAGAGGTTGATATTTATTCCTTAAAGTCTGGAGGACAGAGAAGACAAGTATTTGGTCCACCCTTGAGAAATGTCAGGCAAAAGACTCCTTGGAGCTGTCTGCTTGGTGGCAAACCAAAGAGATATGGCTGTACCCAGAGCCAGCTGTATTCCTCACAATAGGGCAGAGTTTCATGTTTCTGGGGACCAAAGATGGGGCCTTTGGATGGGAGCTGGAGATAAGAGGTTCTTTTGAAACGATTTTTTTGTAGGGATGAAGCACGCTTAGTATAGAAAAGCTGTGAAATCCTAATTGAGGCCAAAGTTGAGAAACCGTTAAAGCATTCAAGCCGAGGAGAGGTGATTGCATGATTCTTTTTATTTTTTTTTTTAAGATCTTATTTATTTATTTGTTTGAGAGAGAGAGAGAGAGCACGCGAACACAAGCAGGCAGAGTGGCAGGCAGAGGCAGAGAGAGAAGCAGGCTCCCTGAAGAGCAAGGAGCCCAATGTGGGACTTGATCCCAGGACCCTCGGATCATGACCTGAGCCGAAGGCAGAGGCTTAACCCACTGAGCCACCCAGGCATCCCTGATTGCATGATTCTTGAGGAAGAACCTCTGAGGAACTCACAGCCTGGAGTGCTCCCCCACCACAAGCCAACACAGAATGCCAGCATACCTGGCCCATGCCTCTCCTCTCCCCACACACCCAACAAGGAAAGGTGAAATTTCAGGGCTGGTCGTTAGGGAGATGCCAGGATATCTCCTCATCTGCAGCAGTCCCCAAATGGGGAAGTTTTTAACTTTACATGAAATTAGAGGTTTACTTTCCTGAAATGGGATTGTTACTATGACTACATGTAACAAGACTACTTCTTTTATCATATAAAAGTGAACGCAAAAGCTATGGAACGCACCTAAAATTTCAACCAGAGTTTGGAAAAAGAGTTAATCCTAGGAAGGTTTGAACTTAACATGTTCTAGTTATTCAAACAAACTTGTTGTGCACTGTTATTTTACCCAACAGGAATGGAATGAAAAATATTTATTAATTTGTATCAATTTATTGCCACTGCAGAGGGAAAGAAACCTCAAGTGCATGTTTGGCTCAGAGAGAAATATTGGATCATTATTATTCTAAAGGCTGATGTTAGGGTAAATTGTCAAAGATATACAAAATATCCTCTTAATGTCATGATTAAAACTCACAATGAAATCACCGCAGCAATTCTAACACAAAAAGTTTATCTTCACAATGAATTCTATTCATACAATAAGATACTCGCCAATTCCAATGGAATAATTAGGACAATACTTTTAGAAATTTTGTTATTTTTTTTTTCTGCCATACTAATTTACTGCATGTCAGGTATGATAGTAGGCACTGGAGAAACAAAGCTGAAGAAGACCACATCCTTGTTACTGAGCAGTTCACAGCTAAGAAGAAAGGCAAACACATAGACAAAATAACACCAGCAATGGCACTAATGAAGGCCTTTGTCAGGTCGCTTGAGCGCCACCAGGCTTCCTGCCTCTAGACTCATGTCCTCATGCCCATCTACAGTGATTTCTAAAATAAATCTAATATGATCATGGCACACACCTACATTGAATGCTCTACTAGGTTCTAGTAAGTTTCAATGTTAAATTCAAGTAACTTAATCTGGGACAATCTTTATGATCTGCCTCCTAGCTACTTCTTCATTCTCCTTTTTAAATTCTCCTCTTTTGTTAACCTTATGCTCCAGTGCCTCAAATTCTACCACATTGTTTCATGCCTCTGAGCTTTTAACCATGCTATCCTTTCTCCCTAGAATGCCTTTGCCATCTCATTTGCCTGCAAAACTTATTCTTTGAATCCTTGCTAAGACATTCACTTCTGTGAGTCCACCCCTTTTTTCCTGAACTCATCACATCCTTATTCATATCAATTCCATTTCTTAGCCATACGTCTGTAGTGACACATATGGTATTGGCCTACAAATATTTACTCAGATGCTCCTCTCTACCTCTAAACTATTAAGCACCTGGTAGGGTGACTAGAAATTAGAGTCAACGAGAAAATGAAATAACTGAACCAAAGTTGAATTTGTTTCGGTTGTAGGATAATATTTATTGACCACGATGAGGGGTCATTTCTTGGGACTCAAATGGTTAAGTTGCTAAAGGCTGTAATAATTGATTCAGAAGAAAATACAGATGAGGCATATTGGAAGAGAGTCGGCTGAGTTGCCTCTGTGAATCAGGCCCAGGATTTATGAGGTAGAAAATGAGGAGTCCTCAGAGGTTCAGAGGGTTAAGTCCTATAAGGACTTGGGTGTTGGAAGAAACAATTAGCTAACACGACTGAGAAATCAAACAAGAAATCCCTGCAGCGGGGTATGATGTTCATTTGAACTTTGTCAACACTTCAGATTCCATCTGTTTTTTCATGTGGTTTCCATGCTCCTCTATCTTTCCCTAAAGGCATACTCATGCTTAGAGAACCTGTAATAAAAAGATTAGATAAACAATAACAATGAATGCTTTCTCCTTATTGGAAATTCACACAATTTATACAAATGTATAAATGTCAGGAAGAATCATTAACCAAATACGACCCCGCCCAGTTACTTGGTATCTTTCTTTTCTCACTTGATTATTTTTTTTAAAGAACAAAGACTAAAGCCTTGGCACTTCCTCCATAATTTTTATTATTCCTGAATATGACTGAACAGGAAATATTTTAATTAGTTCTTCTATAACACCACAATCACATCTTCGTTTTTAACATCCATCATTGCTACTAATGGTACCCCATCTTCACCACTACCACTATCATTAAATTGAATCTTCTTAAGACCTGTTTATCTGAGAGATCAACTTAGGTTGGCTCAGATACATCCTCCTTAGTTTTTACAGTTCACATGCACCACAAGAAATATAGTCCATCTGGATACAAATTGTGATCTTGGCTTGACGTCTCCCAAGAAACTACTGAACAACCCATTCCAAACTTACTGAGAGACTTAAGCCTAACTGTATAGTTTCTGACCATTCACTCCTTCAACAAACTCTTAGTGAGCTTCTACTGAGAGTAGATTCTACAATACACATTGTAAATATTAATATACAAAGAACGCATATTACCTTCAGGGAGCTCCAATGAATTCACAGACAATGACAAATATCTGAGGTAGGTGCTATGTTGGAAGATGCTACAGATATGAGGGGATGCTCCAAGGATGACTCCCCAGGAGGCATCCCAGAAGAGGTCAAACTTAAGTAAGTTTTGAAGGATGGGTAAGAGTTATGCCAAGGCCCCACAATGGGGAAGGGAAATCCACGCAGCAGGAAACACGGATATTAGAGCCTGAAAACATGAGCCTGGTGGTGTTTATAGAAAACTTCAGGCTTTTGATGTAGCTGCAGTATGGAGCGTGCATGAAGGTATAGAGAGAAATGAAGCTGGACAAGCAGGCAGGCCTTGATGGTCAACAGCCTCTTAAACCAGATTTAGATTTTTACCCTGAAGGTCATGAGAAGTCAATTCAGAAATTTTGCCAGGTGAGTGGCTGGATCAGATAAGGTTTGTAGAAAAGTCATTCTGGCCCAAGTGTAAAGGACACAGCAGAAGGAGTTGAGGGGTTATCATATAGGTTCAGGTGAGATAGGGAATCTTGAGAAATGAGCCTGCTTGGGAGGGAAGACATCAGGACCAGTTTGGGGCAAGCTGGGACAGCCGCTAAAAAATCCAGTAGATCATACTTCTTGGTTTCTTTAGTTACATAGTTTATCCTGCTACCCAGCCATAATTTCAGTCTAAACTACATGCCCTCACTGCAAGTAGTAAACCAGCCAGTGCACTGTAAACCTGATGCTAACCCAAGACTTCCCATTTGGTAGTTTGGTAGTAATATACCTGGCTGATGGAGTTTGCACTGTGCTTGAAATATCCACACTGCAAAACCTGCTTTTGGAATTTCAATCATTTTTTATTTAGCCTTGAATCACAGCAGAAAAACTGCATCCTAGTTGTCTTGCTTCCTGGGAAGTTTGGTAGGAGACCAAAAAAAAAAAAAAAAAAAGTCCGGGAAATCTTTTCCTATGGCTATGTTTATGGGCCGGTACTCTGCAGGGCATAATAAGGTAAGGGCAGGAGAAGGGGTGGAAAAGAATTTTCTCTTTTGGGCATACCCAGATGTGAAGGAATGCAGTCCCTGGTGTTTGGGGTCGGTATGCCACATATAGAAAATTAATAGGCAGCTACACAACTTTGAAAATTGTATCATGAAGTCTTTTGCCATGATTTCTTATGGGAAAATTATTTTTGATAAATGCACTTTTGGATTGCTCATGTTTCTCTAATAATAATTCCATCACATATGTCAAGGAGTTACTATATATGTGTCTGGAAATAAGAAAAAAAAAAAGATCTAAGCCAGAGATATTCTATTATAATTTAAAAAGAAAAAGTAACAGACATTCTTTTTATCCCATACTCTGACTTTCTGCATGTGAAAAAAGCATTGTCTCTAACTCCATCTTAAGGGTGAATGACCAAAATAAATCAATTTGATGTGAATGCCAAACAGCCTAAATAATGGGTTCTAATAACTAAACAAGCATGCTTGGGTTTTTATTTAATGATGAAAAGCCAACTGTCACAACATTTTCTTATGTCAATTGATGCAAAAAGTTTAGTAATTCAGAAACTTTATAAATTCCAATTTCCAAATCAATTTTGGGAAGTTTTAAGTATGATTAACTCTAAAACTTGTGATTCCCTCCCCAAAAGGAAATATTCCATTAGCTCCTGATTCAACAAATTTAAAATGGTAAGATTTTATAAGTCTAAGAGTCAACTCAGAATATTAAAGACTGAATTAATAAAACTATACTAACCACTAGTTCATTAAAAGTTTAAATTTCTAAATATATATTATGCAAACATTAGTGAATATTTATGATGACTTCAAGTGGTATACTAGGAAAATGTTCAGTATTGCTTTCTGTTCATAAAATTCCAAAATGTAAATGCATTTTATATCTTCATAAAATCACCTTATATAAAAGGCCAATATGCAGTAACACAAGAAATCAGCATATTTTCTACCCCTTGATAGTAGTGACTGGAAATAGAATTCTTGGGAAAAAAAATTAAATAACATAAAACCAGCTTCTTAGTTAGCAACTTTGGAGTTTCCTGGTCTGTTATGTGGTTGGACTATTGCTGGCTTGTCTGAGCTGGGTTGACCACCCATCTAGCACTCAATCCACATGCCCAGTCTTGTGGGTGTCTTTCTGTTCACATGTTTTTAAAGCCATGTTTGGTTTTTCACTGACCTCCTGTTATGGTGACCTTTAAAGCAAAAATATTACTACTCCCCCCATGTGTGATGTTGTAAATGTGAATTAAGTATTGGGCAGATGGGGAAAAAAAAAAGACTAAAAATCCATGTAGGAGGCCAAACAAACTAGGGAAAAAATGCAAAAATTCAAATTGCAAACTTCTGAGAATTTCCCAGGAGCTTCACACCATTTCCACATATTGAAAAGAATGTACTAGGAAGTTTTACAAAACCAAGACTGATAGAAATAAATAGATGAAACAGGGAAATTTAATTCATCTGTTAAAAACACAAAAAGACAATGTTTTAAAAGTACATTTTATGTTCAGTTACAACAGAGCCTATATGTATGATGTATCCGAGTGGTGCTACATGGCTTCTCAGGGCAACTGAGGTGTGGTTCCCTGCTTTACAAACGACATATGGAATCATAGGAAGAGGCTCAGGAGCCATCTCTTCCCAAGGAGGCTTGAGGAAGAAAATCAAGTGGGATTTCTGATCTACCACCACCATATATTCTTCAGTCCAAACAGTGCTGCTCTTAGCTCTTTACAGGGGCCATCGTTTGAACAAAGTGTTTCAGGGTGTTGTAAGAAAAAGTCCATACTTACTAATCTAGTCTGGAACTCTGAAAGACAAATTTACTGAAAGAAATTGAGTAGCAGATTTTAGAGTAGAATCCCTTTCTCCTAACTACTCCTCCAGGTTTTGTTTCTCTACTTCACGGTACTCAAACGAATTCAGCAAGAAATATGAAGAGATCATCACAACATAGTATAGTTAAGCAATAGCCTATCTTCCCTCTTAGATATTCTATTCTTTTTGTTGGCTTAGACTTCTAATTGTTTTATTTTGAAACTCTGAGGCAAATTTGTTGGTTTTTTTGTGTGTGTGTGTGTTTTTTTTTTAATTTACTTTGAGACTTGTAGCTGACATGACTAGTTACTTACTCAATTACATTTACTCTTTATTCCTTACTAACAAACCAATTTAGTTGGGGGTTCCAACAGTGATCACCTAAAAAGCTCTATTTCCCAGTCTCCATCACAGGTAGGTGGCCATATGACTAAGTTCTGCCAATAAAAGGTAAGCAAATGCTACTGGGTGGGGCTGCTTGGGTTAGTACACACATTTTTCCTTTCCCTTCACATATTCTTTCTGCCTAACGTGGTCATGTTTGTATAGAACATCCTCTGTTACAACAGCAGAGCAGAAGGATCCTAAGGCATGGGTGACAACATGGAACTAACAACACACAAGCCCTGGAAGTTTGGGCGTTCCTCTCAGTTGGTTACTGTTAATCACAGTCCTACCTATAGTACAAAAATTACAACTCCATACCTTGGACAAAAATATATGGTAAAAATTCTTCAATTTCTCCCACAGCTTAAAAATAGCATAAATAACAGCACCCCAAATGTGTGAAGTTTTCTCAATAGAAATTTATCATTTGTTAGTAGTGACAGAATCTTCTACTCTCACTTTTTTTTTAAAAGATTTTATTTATTTATTTGACAGCCAGAGAGAGATCACAAGTAGGAAGAGAGGCGGGCAAAGAGAGAGGTGGAAGCAAGTTCCCCACTGAGAAGATAGCCCCATGCGGGGCTCAATCCCAGGACCCTGAGATCATGACCTGAGCTGGAGGCAGACGCTTTACCCACTGAGCCACCCAGGCACCCCTTCTACTGTCATTTTTAAAAAGAATCTCAAATTCTGAATATGATAGGGCCACAACATTTGCCTGGTATGCAGAAAAATGCCTTTGTGGACAATTGCTGTGAAAACAAATCTCTGTGCAGTGAAACGGATTTTAATCAGATTCTATGAAGGGAAAAATCTGTACTAGTCTAATATTCTGATTTATAAATTGTATCTAAAAAGAAATGCAGTTTTATTCTTTTCCCAAAGATAATATCCATTTATTAATAGCAAACATTGTAAGGGTTTGTTCCCTTATCTTAATTAAATATATAAATCACATAGCATAAGAGACCTGAAGAAGTTTTTTATACGTTTAAGCTTTTTTCCAGTTTTATTGAGAAATAATTGATCTACACCACTGTGTAAGTCTAAGGTTTGATTTACATGTATCATGAAATGATTGCCACAATACGTTCAGCTAATGTCCATCATTTCATACAAATACAATAAAAAGAAAAGAAAAAAAAATTCCTTGTGATGATAACTCTTAGGATTTACTCCCTTAACAACTTTTCTGTACATCCTACAGCAGTGTTAGCTATAGTCACCATGCCTAGTGCCTATTTATGTTTTTAAGTGGAGTTTGTACCTTTTGACCACCTTCTTTCAACTTCCTCTCCCCCCACCCCGCCTCTAACAACAACCACAAATCTGATCTCTTTTTCTATGAGTTTGGTGGGGTTTTTTTTTATTTTTGTTTTTTAGATTCCACATATAAGTGAGATCATAAGGTATTTGTCTTTCTTTCTCTGACTTACTTCACTTAGCATAATGCCTTTAAGGTTCATCCATGTTAAGGATTGCAAATGGCAGGATTTCCTCTTTTTATGACTTAATAATATTCCATTTTATATATATATATGATATATATATATGTACATATGTATATGATATATATATGCATATATATATCATAATCTGAAGAAATTTTGATGATACACTATCCCATCCTTTCTTTTTCAATGGAAAAGACAAAAACAAAGAAAGGCAAGAGAAGCTAACATGATACTCCTAAATTATTCACTATTCATTGCATTCTTTCTCAAATAAAACAACTTTACTAAGTAATAGAAGAAGAAAGGACTTCTACTTCCTTAAAGAAGGTAAACTTTCTTTACCTTTTATCTTGACCTCACCGCTCCAGGGAGGATGCCCTTCCTTCCCCCACATAACTCCCTCCTCCTTCCTTTAACCTGGCTAACTGCCAATCGGCCTCTAAGACCCAGGCTTGGTCTCATCCAGAAAGCTGTCCCTGACTACCCCACCCCCCACCATGCTCAACTCCTGGCCAGGTGGGGCGTTTCTTCTCTGTGCTGACTGCACACTGTGCCTACCACTGTCACCTCACTTCCCTCAGATCCTAGCGATCCAGGTATCTCTTTTCGTTCCCAAAAGAAAGTGAACTCCCCAAGAACAAGGGCCAAATCTGTATGCTCCCGCATGCAGCATGGAATCTGACAGGATAAACTTTCCCTAATACCTTCCTTTTAGAAAAAACATGCCAGTGAACCCTAGTACAAGGACGACAAATGCTGAATCAGTGAAATCTTACTCAGCTCTTTCATGCTTTTGAAACCCTCTCGCCTGTTGACTTCCATCCTGTAGTCAAACAGATGCCCATGAAGTTCAGGGGACGTGGCTCCAAAAGATCAAAAGAAGTGGAAAAGTTATAAACAACACATTTTAACGTATGGTAGGACAATACAAAGTACATGGTGTTGTCTTGGGGTAGGGCATAAGAATTTAATAATAAGGAGCAAGTGGGGTGGTTAAATAAACAGAACACACTCGATAAAATCACTTGTGCAAGTGTCTGGTTACTCAGATTTGGTTTCCAAGCACACCATGAAAGATACGGCTTTTTAAATTAATAGGTTAATCTAGGCTTACGAAAGGAAGACACAGTGGAAAAAGCATTGATGCAAAATGCAGCAGGAAATCATCTCTTGGAGGAAGCATATTTCCTAGAACAGAGATAAGGGAAACTAGAATGTTCCAAATGATATTCGTAAGGTAACATATTAAATTTGTTATTTACCACATCAACTATAATTTAGTTGAAGAGATTTCTAAATGAGAGTTTGCTGGTAATTTTCCCCACCTCTTTCTTAATGATGCTCTTTTTCCATTCATCATATTTTAAATGATTCTATAAATAGTTTTTTATGTTAAAAAATAGTTTTCTCTTTAAAACAGAGTATTAAAAGGGGGACCTATATAAAATATCCTACAGAGTGAAATATTAGGAAATAATATAACCAAATTATTGAT
The DNA here is from genome assembly GCF_011764305.1 of Mustela putorius furo. Taxonomy (NCBI): domain Eukaryota; kingdom Metazoa; phylum Chordata; class Mammalia; order Carnivora; family Mustelidae; genus Mustela; species Mustela putorius. Next base: position 14,491,773 of record NW_025422471.1, read on the forward strand.
ATAGTCATTTTAATTGCTACCTTGTTATCTGTGACCTAGTTTGCTTAGTGGTTTTTATGGAGCCCGATTCTCTGATTTACTGAAGAATGTTAGATTTAGAATGGGTGTTAAGAATATTTTGATCTCTCTTTCAGTTCTATTGGACTGACATGATTTCTGTAAAAACAAATCAGTCCAGTAAAATTCATTTTTCTAGACAGCAAGTTTTTATTAAATTGGACTTAATAAATAGGGAATGCAATTTTTCTATAATTATTATTCTCTATAGAATATGTATATGAAGGCAGACAAGAGAGAAAATTATCTATCATAGTCCCTTGGAAATGTATTGCAATCATCAAACAAAATTAACCTAAAGTCCACTGTTCTCTTTACAGACTAAAAACAAGCCTAAGAACATTTGCAGCTGGGATTAGGCTGAAGGTCTTACCTTAGTTTTCTACTCCGTATAGCAGATCTTCAGTCTGCAAAGTTTTCTTGAAAACACTCATCTCTGTGAGTCATCCCATGTAACGAAACCACAAAACGGCATTCATTTGTGATTTGCTCATTCCCGATACAAACACTCCATTCCCCGAATATGCAAAGGTCTAGAGAAAAACTGTATAGAATCATGAAATAACGGCAGGTATGTAGAAAAGCTTTCTCATGAGCTACAGTGAGAATAGTAATAATTAATGACAGAAAGAGAGAGAAAAGACAAAAAAAAGAGTGTTGTGAGACCCACACAGGCAGAGGCACCCACACACATACGTGCCCGGTGGCATACCTATGATACAAAGATTCTCAACACAGTGTCCTAGATCAGGCCCCTGACTCGATGGTCAATTCTTAGAGATGACTGCTTGTCTCTCTAGGAAGCATGAACACTAGGTCTGAGGTATGGACCCATTCCTCAATATTTTGTTTCTCTGTGCCAAGATATCTGTATGGGCACCATGCACGAACCTATTAATGAGATTAGAAGGATAAAGAAGGATAAAGTAAAAAACTGAGCCAGATCATCAGAGGCTTGTACCAAATACCATAACCAAAGACCATCATAAAAAATAAGCTGTATAAATGGTGACATTGTTTTCATCACTTCTGAGTAACCGGTCTATGAGATGAATGGGTGTTCTAGTTTCTTTCTTCAGCTTGGCAACCAGGAAATCAGTCATCATTGTCATTAAATTCACATCTAGTCTCACTGTGTTTTCTTTCTTACCCTGGTCTTCCCTTTGGCTATGTGATATATTTTTTAATGGATTTAAGTTACTTTTACTTACTTTATTATATTTTGTTTGTGACTCATTTGATTCTTCAGTAAAACTAGAAAGGGAAGAATGAGGAGGAGGCAAGGAGTAAGGGGAGAAAAGAAAAAAAGGAGTAAATGTGTGTTCTGGACTATGGAGTTCAGTCAGGCCCATGTTGAAATTCCACTACTTCCCAGTTTTTTTGCTTTGGGCAAATCACCTAACTTAAAATTCAACTTCTTTTAAAATTTAACTTTTTAACTTCTCTGACTTCAAATTCATCTAAAACAGGGCACCTGGGTGGCTCAGTGGGTTAAGCCGCTGCCTTCGGCTCAGGTCATGATCTCAGGGTCCTGGGATCGAGTCCCGCATTGGGCTCTCTGCTCAGCGGGGAGCCTGCTTCCTCCTCTCTCTCTCTGCCTGCCTCTCTGCCTACTTGTGATCTCTCTCTGTCGAATAAATAAATAAATTCTTTAAAAAAAAAATTCATCTAAAACAGAGGGATCTTAGTACTTACCTCAATGGAGAAAATACAATAGGAGATCAATATCTAAACCCCTGTGTGGGTGTGTATGTATATACGTGTGTGTAATATAGATGACACTGTGCATATAGATAAATCTCATATATATATAATGAAACACACAAACATATTTATAAATACACACACACACACATCTTCACAGACACACTTACCTACAACCTCTCCCTCTCCCTTCCCCTGCCCCAGTACAAACAGACACACAAAGCTAATTACGATCTACAGATGATATTGGAAGCAAGTCTAGGAAATAAGCCATTTTATTAAAGCAGAGTTTGTATAATCCTTGTATTAAAGAGAAGCCTAAAAGAAATTGCTCTCTTTGGTTCCCCCACCTGCCCGTCTGCTACAACAATCATCGCCACGGCACACAGTTCTCACCACTGACCTATTGCAGACAGTTAATCAAGAACAGAGAGAGCAGCTTTCACAGTACAAGTAGGTACTTGTTCTCAACTTTTTAAAGTTCATAATTCAGTCTTACTGTCATTTCTTTCCTCCTGCCGGTACTTTTATGAAAGGTAAAGCTGAACAGAAAGAAAACCAGTCATTAACTGTTTGAAACTTTAATGTGCTACCAAACCAGAATTAGATGTGATAATGAAGTTTCCACTGCTGAAAGCAGACTTTGCTAACTGATGTATGTAGTGAGAAGGTGGCCACATAACCAATGAAAATTTAAAAACATGCTCATTTTTTATAATTCTCATTCATTTTTTTTTGTGTGTGTTCGTTTAAACTGGCCAAATACCAAATTAGACTTCAGTTAAGATACTTTTTAAAAGGAGATTTAGTAAAGTCCTGCTTGTTTCTTTTTTAAAATATATGCTCTACATTTATAGTATAAAATGTTGATCAAGTAACCTTATATCTAGGGACGTGAAGAACATGTAGATGGGTCAAGATTTATGGTGTAACATTGCTCGACTTTATTCAAACAGCCATGCAATTGGTCAGAAGAGCCATCAAAGTCACCAGAATCCCGGCACAGAGAATGGTTCGCCCTCTGAATACTCTAAGACTCTGAATACTCTAAAGCCTAAGACTCCCCAGTCTGGCATTCCAGGTACATCTAAATAAGATTGTGATTTACATTGCTAACAACTTCAATTTCAGTTTTCTGTGCTCAGCGTTGTGAAAATGGATCATGAGTTGTCACTCAGACACAGCACATTTCTTTTCTACCTATTTGTGTTTGCACATACTGTTCCCTCGTCCTAAACTGCCTCTCCTTGCCCATGCCCCCAGAACCCTGTGTGCTGCTCCGGCTCAGGCATCTCTCACAGATCACCATCTGTTGAAATCAGACCCACTTAAAGTTCACTTAAACTGCCCTTTTCTCAAGAAATTATTCCTTCCTGCCCACCCCAAACTGACCCAATCTCTTCCTCTTATTCATCCAGGATCAATTTGCTTTAACTCTTGTATGTCATTTTTCAAGGGTTTTGGCACAGAAGAGCTCATTTACCGTATGACGAGAGAATCAGTGAATTATAGGTTATATTGCACTCTCATGTACCCCTAACCTTCTACTCCTCTTTAGCCTATAAGCTTCTTAAGGGCAAAGATGGAGTTGGTGGGAGGAGGGTGCTTATTAATCTTTATAACCTTTAAATTACCTAATAGGTTCGTTGACCGTAATGAACACTTGATAAATATTTCTTGAATTGCATGATTAAACTGGGTCGACTGGGCTGGGTTTAGTTAGAAGTGCCTCGGGATTGCCCCTTGATTTATCAGGATCAGCGCTAGTGATGCAAGAGGTAATTTTCTTTGCTGAATCATAACTGAGTTTATATCACACTAAGATTTGGAAGGTACCATTTTTCAAATTAAATATAAAAACAATAACCTTTCTGTTTGTAACATTTTAAGTTCTCCTGGCTTCTTTCAGGCATGGGGGCATTTCTGTAAGGTGTTGACCTAAATTTCTTCTGACCTAATTTCCTTGTTGCAAAAGGAATTCGGTGCAGCCAGCCCCCACTGCGGAAAGGTTTTGTTCTATATCACTGTCACATTTCAATGACAAATGGAATGAACTTTGTTAGTCCTTTTGAGATTTCAGAATAGCTCAGGATATTCCCCTCTAAAATCTAAGAGGATTTCAAGTGATTTGTCCTGCAGGCTACGGAGTGTAAAGGACCTCTCTTTGTCCTGTGCATTCCCCTAAGCAGTCAGCCTTCTCCCCATGGAAGTACCAGTAACTATACACACATGTTTTTATTGCACAGCGGCTGGAAAGAAGGTTGTGATGAAACGGAGAAGAATGGAAGTGGCAAAAACAGCCCACTGGGCTCTCAAATCAAAACAAAAACAGAGAAGTGTTTCTCAGCACTGATCAACTGTACTCTGGTTCTAGTCCCACACATTCAGAAGAAAAACCAAACTAACCCCTACTCTCACAATAGGGAAAAATAGATACCCTCCTAACGATACAAATAAGCCAAAGACAAACAAACAAAAACCAGAAAAAAACACTTTTTCCCAATACAGAGTGAGCATATGTATATACTTGTGTATATATGTAGTTGAGGAGTAAGCCAGTGGGAGAATAGGATTTGGCTTAGTTCGGTAGCTATATGAGTCAAAAGACAGTAAGAATATAATAAGAAAATTCTTTTCAGTTTTTAAAAGAAAAGAAAAGAAAGTCTTCTATTAAGAATAGCTTCCTGGTAGAAGCATATACTTCCAAGTGGAAGAGCTTAAGAATATAATAAGAAAATTCTTTTCAGTTTTTAAAAGAAAAGAAAAGAAAGTCTTCTATTAAGAATAGCTTCCTGGTAGAAGCATATACTTCCAAGTGGAAGAGCTTCTTCCGGATGCTGTTATTAACCAATGACAGTTATCTGAATCGTGTATTCACCCGCAGCTTCCAGGTGAAACAGACTGATTTGAAGATTCAGAATTTTACTAATCATTTAAGTAATATATATAGTACATGTGCCTTAAGATGCTTAAGATTACTGGAATTCTCTCACAGAGATCATAAATTACAACTCGAAAATGATCCATTATTTCCATTTGGTAGCAAGACTCCTGGAAGGCCTTAAGGTGCCACACCCTGCCAGTTGGTGATGTGGTCAGCACAATGTGGAGGAGGTCACAGAGACCAGCTGTCCCAGTAACTTAGCCCAGCGTACGTGGTAACATGAAAGAGAATAAAAGGAGGAAAAAAATCTGACAAACGAAAGCAAGAGAGTCCCTTTCAAAAGAGAAAAGATGTAAGAAAAGCAGTAGAGGATAAAGAAGTACAGGAGGGAGGAAAAAGTTGTTTCTAACAAAAGACCAAGAGGAAAGTAAGTCTGAAGAAGAAAGGGAAATTCAGCCACTCAAAAAAAAAAAAAAAAAAAAAAAAAAGGCTGAATATCTTTAAGGAACTCTCTAAAATGAAAAAAAAAATCACAATTTTTTTTCACAAGAGTGAAAGATGCGTCTATAGATGACAGGTTATAAAAAAAGAAAGCAGCCAATTGAGAGCCTCAGTCAACAAGTATTTGTTACTAAGAACCTTCTGGGCCAGACCCCTTCTGGGTGCTGGTGAGGTCATGGTGACCAAAACAGGCAAACCCACTACCAATACGTTATCTCACCAAGACTGTGCTCTACCCAATGGCCAGAAAAAACCTGATTATTTAAAGTTGCATTTCTTTTGTTATGGCCCGGTACACAGTACTAAACCAAGAGCAGAGAGATGAGAGAGAGAAGATGCAAGAAGATAATAAGACAATTTGGTTGGTTTTTGAGCAAAGAGAACTAGTATATTATATAGATCGAACAGAATAGATTCTCTCCTGAGAGCTCTCACCTGAATCCCTAAATAGATGATCTACTAAAGGAAAAAAAGAGGGAAGTCTTTTGTGAAATCAAAGGAAATTATTATTCTGGGAGGTGGTTTTGGCAAAAGAATTTCTTGGCATATTTCTGTGACTTATAAAAGATTTCCTAGTGCAAAGTAAAATTTGAAAAGTTAAATTCCCCACTAGGAAATTATCTCAGCAGATGCCATTACAAAATGGCACAGAACAAGTTGTACATAAAATAAAGACCTTGCCTGAGTCTTTTGAATCTCTTTGATATATTCTCTAAGGACTAGAATGATCTCTAAACCTTGATTTGTGTAGGATGAAGGAAAACTTTTTTTTTCAATATTGATTTATTTATTTGAGAGAGAGAGAGAGAGGGAGAGAGCGTGTCGCACACACACGCACAAGCAAGGGGGCGAGGGGGCAGAGGGAGAGGGAGAGAAGCATACTCCCTGAGCGCAGAGCCCAATGTGGAGCTCCATCTCAAGGCCCAGGGATCATGACCTGAGCCCAAACCAAGAGTCAGATGCTTAACTGACCAAGCCACCCAGGCACTCCTGAAGTAAAGCTTCTAATAACCAATTTACTTGGTAACCCAAAAATACACGTCAACTCACACGTAAGCTCTGTGGTGAACTTAAAAGTTGTTTCTTCTACCGAGAACTAGCTTTCCATGATTGTCACTCATGGAATCTGTTCAAGGAGCAAAGGACCTCAGGCTGTTAGCATGGCATCCTGGCCCCACTGCCCTCTGCTCCTGCTGCCATCCATACACACCTGCTTCTCCAGAGTCTTCTATCAAACACATGGAAAGAACAACTTCTGAAATCCATTTCTAAGTTACCAGGAACAAGGATGACAATTTGAAGGAAAAGCTGGGTCAAATTTAGCTCTTCATAAAATTGGCTGGGCCTGCCTCTGCTCAGGGGAAAGCCTTGCTGAATCTCCACTTTCAGAAGCCACACTAGATTGAACAATCAGACTGTTTGAAAAACCCATCATCCCACAAGGATCTGTGAAGTGTTGAGCGTCTAGAGCACGGGTGTTCTGAATAAAAGGATTTTGCCAGGAGTTTTGAGGTCAGAGATCCATGATTAACTCTGACTGCCTGGATCAATAAAGATTGTTTTCCTTTGAAACAGAGCACCTATAAAATTATGTAATTTGAGGTATAGGAAAATCATTGCCGAATGAGCAAAGAGTACTTTGCTGCCCACAGAATCCATTTGGTAATAATTTCAGCATGAAAAGTAAGACCATTATTTTGATAGGACAAATGCACTTGAAAGTCATGAAAGATTATATCAGTTAAAAAATTTTATTTGCATAAAATACGTTTTCAGCACAAACTCACTCAGGTGTAGCACTAGTCACACCAGAAATGCAATTCAGTGTGAGCTGTTTCCTAAAGGAAAAGTACATGTGAGAAATTAGATTATTTTGTCTAGCACAGCTGCTGCTAGTACTGCAAAAGAAGAGATGCAGCTGATGACAAGGTAGAATGGAACTTGGCACCTCCGCTGGCATCCAGCCAAGAACACAGAATGTTTTAGCCGGTCTATGGCATGTGATCCATTTCTTAATTGTTGATAACATATAATTAGGACAATCTAAGCCTAGTTTAATGAATGCAATAAGTTAAACTTCACCGCTTGACTATACTTGGATAGACTTTGTTAGTCTTGGAGCATGGAATTGCAGAGTCACATTTTATAAACAGTACAAAATGGAATCTTCCCTTTACAAACTATCAGCCTAAAATTATGGCCGACATCCTAACCCACAGTATAAATTCTGTGCACTGTATAAATGTCAACTGATATTCATGGCCAATGTGTCCAAAATAAATTTTCCCCTTGAAGATTTTAAAGGTAAGATTTATGTGAAGAAATTGGTCACATATTTAAAAATGACAGACTACACGTTCTGCTAATCAGTTATCAGCCTGATTTATTTTGACAGACTTCCTTCTAAGATGATCTGAGCTCAGTCTAGTGTACTACATGTTTTTTTAAAATGCAATGATTTTCTTGAAAATAATGAATTATTAACTTTTTATTAAAATAGACTCATTGCAGTCACCTTTACACATCCCCTATTACTTATGAGGTTTTGTGAATACATTGTCATTTTAAAGCATGCAAAAGACCTGTACCTACAACATAAATAAATTCAGCTGAATTTTTCCTATCTCTGGTAAAAGACTCATTTTTTTCCCTAAGGGGTTAAAAGTCTTACCTTAGATATAAAATAATGCGAGGAGTGAAAAGTTTTTTTTTTAAATGCATTTTAGCTTTCAATCAAAAAAAAAATTTTTTTTTAAGGGAAGCTCTGTTTATCCACAGCATGCATGCTTTCTCTGATTGTTTTTTCCCCCCATCTTTAAAGTTGTTCTAATGTTATCAGAATTGATTTTTAGTCTCAGTCATCCCAAAGGAACTGTCTTGAGTGAAGCTCTTATCGGGGAACTGTAATGAAGAATCAGCTTGCAAAGCTGTTACTATGGTGCTCACATATCTGAAGAAATTTTTAGTGGAAATAAAATTCCAAAGCACTAAATTTAGAGGTATTTCATTTCCTAGTAAGAGGTATAAAAATAGTACTACTAGATACAATTTAAATTCCAAGGGGGAGATATTTATTTCTGTACAATCTTCAACTATGTACATTCTAGAAAGCCAGTTTCTTTCCACGGGCCTTGAGACAAATTAAAAATCATGTTAACTAATTCCCTCTTAGGCCACATGAAGGATGATATGTTAAAAAAAAAAAAAAAAGGAGATTTTAGACAACCTGTGGAATGGGAAAAAAGTATCTGCAAACTGTATATGTAATAAGGAGTTAATATCCCAAATATATAAAGAACTCATATAACTCAGAAACAAAAGAACCAAATAACCCAATTTAAAAATGGGGAATGGACTTAAATAGACATTTCTCCAAGAAAGATATATGAAAGGCCAACAGGCACATGAAAAGATGTTCAATATAACTAGTCATTAGTGAAATGCAAATTAAAACCACAATGAGGTATCACCTCATACCTGTTAGAATGGCCATCATCAAAAAGACAAGAGACGAGAAATGCTGGCAAGGATGTGGAGAAAAGAGAAATTTTGTACATGCTGCTGGATTATAAATTGGTACAGCTACTATGGAAAAGAGCATAGAGGGTCTTCAAAAAATTAATAGAACTCTCATATCATCTCACAATTCCACTTCCAGAAATAGGTTCAAAGGAAACAAAAACACTAACTTGAAAAGATACCCGCACCTCTATGTTCACAGCAGCATTATTTACAGTAGCCAAGAAAAGAGTGGATAGAAAAATTGTGATACACACACACACATCAAAATATTTAATGGAATATATATATTATATATATAATGGAATATTATTCAGTCATAAAAGTGATGTTAAAGGCACTATGTTAAATAAGTCTGACAGAGAAAAACAAATACTGTATGATTTCACTCATATGTCCAATGTATAAAACAAAAATAAAAAACACCAAAGTCATAGGAAAAAACATCAGATTCGTGGTTACCAGAATTGGAAGGAAGAGAGAAGGGGAATTGGAGGAAGGTGGTCAAAAAGTATAAACTTCCAGTTATGAGATAAATAAGGACTAAGGATGTAACATACAACATGATGACTATAGCTAAGACTGCTTTATGATGTTCGGGAAAGTTTTTAAGAGAGTAAATCCTGAGAGTTCTCATCACATGAAGAAAATTTTTTTTCCCTTTTTTCTTTCTTTTCTTTTTATTGTATCTATATGAGCTGACAGATGTTAGCTGAACCTATTGTGGCAATCACTTCACAATATATGTAAATCAAACCATCATTCTGTATGCCTTAAACTTAGACAGTGATGTCTGTCAATTACTTTTCAATAACAATGAAGAAAAAAAGGAGATGTTCATTTTCACATTTCATTAGGGCTGCTTTTAAGATAAAACTTTACAAAGTGAAGGCATAACTATGTGAAAATGTAGTATTTCTCATATATTTAAGAAAAAGGTTTTGACGATAATACATAAGTGTAGTTTTAGATAATAAACTGTATACCAACTCACAGGGTAGGGCTGGGTGGGAAGAGTTAGAGAAATGTCATCAGTTCCCCGGCATGGTTGCTAGAAACCTCAGGTTTAAGACACATCTTCCATGAGAAGCAATAATTACTATGTGTGCACAGGATAACTGGACCCCCTTTTCTAGAAATAAAAAATTAAAATTTCCAAAAATGATGACAAATTACAGTCCTGAAATGAAAGCAGTTATAAGCATCATATGTAAATATGCTTCTTCCTTTGCCCACTATTAAAATATGTATCAAATTCCTCAAGGGCAATTACAATTCCGGAGTTGCCTTAGTTACTACACGCAAAAGAAGGTATTTTTTTTAAATCATCTTTAAATTTTTATTTTTAAGATTAAGTCACCAAAAACAGCAGGGGAAAAAAAACCCTATGATAATATTACATGAGTGAGAATATCACATTATACTTCTAAGTTCATAAGAAGAAAAGAGGAACTGGCACCTCTTAAGAAACAAGACACCGGCAGTTACAGACCCACACTTCTATATGAGTAACAGATATACCTATAATTACTGAAGAGGAGGGAATTAACAAGTACTGCCATAATTCTTCCATCCATTATATGTAATTTTATGTATACATATTTGAATAAAAATCTTTTAAACACTAAGGTTAGACAAGTGCAATAAAGAAAAAGTTTCTGGACTTAAGCCGTTCGGAGCATACAAGAGAGGAGAGAAGAAGGGTTCATGTTATAATTGCCTTTTATCTCTTCTTACAAACTGTCCTTCAATGAAGTCATTCAGAAAAGCAATCCACAGTGCCATCATCTAAATTAAAATGCAAACCTCACATTAACACGAATAAATGTGTCCATAATTTCAGAGATTATTTTAGGAAATGTGGTCCATTATATGTGTTTCTTTTATGATGAGTTTGGAAGTTGGGGGAAATTTTGGCTCATAATTGGCATAGAATACCCAAACTAAGAGATATAATGCAGGGCAATAATGGGTAATTTCCACTATTCTTTTACAAATATCTAATTCAATACTTCTAATTATCAGTTTGCACCATGAAGGAAATATTCCTTCGAGTAAAGCAAATGTAGAGTTTCTATTAAAGAATTCACATGATTTTCTAAGTATACTTTTCATGTTACCATAATTTAATTTTCACCTCTATTTGACAAGGCCTGCTACAAATAGTGAAATCTAATGGGGGGAAAAGTATAAAAGAAGTGAGTTTATTTTGCTATCACATAAAACAGAACTCTAAACTGTAGCATTCATAAAATAGAATTCACTAAACCTTTTTTTTCTGATAAAACACTTAGAAAACAATCTCTAAAACTGCCAGTTTTAAAAACAGCCTAAGAACATTACACTGTACAAGTCACCTTTTTGTTAATTCGTTATTTATTGATAAAAGAAGTGTTTGCCTGATTTTTGTCACAGTGGCTGTAATTATATTTTTTTAACAGGCTGTATTCTAAATATAATCTACTAGTTTTTACCCACTTTCAGCTCACAATAAAACCAGCTTTCCACCTTTCTTACTTGCTAGACAAAATGGATTAGAAAGTGATTCTTGTGTTAATTTCACCAGAAACTAGACAGTATAAACTGCATATTCAGCTACACAGATTTCTGGACTTTTGATCTTATCCATGTAACTATACTAGGGATGCTATTCTGCAAATATTAAACCAAGGCATTTCAGGACATTGCCTAAATCACACGTCTTTGTAGCTTCTCACCTTCAAAGCAGAGCTAGAAAACTTACCTACCTTAGACCAGGAAAGGATAAGAACTTAGTTTGCAAGCAAGTCTTTGTGGAGAGTGCATTGATTTGCTAATTTTTTTTAGTTCCTACTTAGCATTTCAAGGACCCCCAGCCTGGAGGACTCGATTTAGAATTTTCATTATGAAGACAGGGTACCTTCCACCTAAGCTCTCCAGGCCATGCTGCTGGCTGCTTTCTGGTAGAAGGCTTACGACAATGAGGAAGGGAAGTAAAGTCTACCTCTTCTGTTTCAGGGGCCCAAGGATGATGGAGTGTGGAAAATCATCTGAGACTGCCTCCCTATTCCCCTTTCTGGCTTCACCCTTAGTTAGGTACAGAAAGCCCAAGGAAAGAACAACTTCAAATTCTCTTATCAACTAGAATGCAGCTTTCCCCGCACCCTGGGGTGGCCCCCCATAGCGACTTCCTGAGAGTTCACCTATTATTTTTGAGGAATGGCTTTCCTAGACTCTGCTTTGTTTCACTGTGGCCTGGGTAGAAACCAGGCTTTTCCACAGCACCTCACCCTAAACCCATAGGGAATTAATGAGGCAGCCAAGACAAAAGGAGCCCACATCAGCTAAGTGCCAGCAAGACAGGAGACAAGGGACATGACCCCGAAAGTCAGAGGAACAAGAGGATTCTACACACAAAGATACTAGTTCTTCCCCAGCCATTCCTAGACTGTGAAAGTCTTTTTAAAGATTGATTGATTGATTGATTGACTCATTTGAAAGAGTGTGTGAGCGCTCACACATGCATACAGGAGGAAGGGCAAAGGGAAAAGAGAATCCCATGAAGATCCCATGCTTAGCATGGAGCGCCAGGTGAGACTCAATCTCATAACCCTGACATCAAGATCTGTGCCAAAACCAAGGGTCGGATGCTTGACCAGTAGCGCCACCCAGGTGCATCAAGGCTGTGAACACCTTACCCTTCCACCACACATCCATTCACCAACTAGAAGGGGTGCCTGGGAGTGGACAGAAGGTTAAGAAATTTGGGAGACAAAGCATGGTTTCCTGAAGCAGCAGCATTACCTAAAGGGATAATTTTAATTACTGGAGTGGACCTTATTTTAAACCACAGAGGACCTTAAATTTATAAGAGAACCAGAATAGTTACAGACAACATAACGGAACTACATTTTCCAGGCACATCTAAGTGTGAATGAAGCCAATGTTAAGTAACCAACACAAAGACAAAAGTTTCTATAGTAAAAATAATTCCCTCTCAAACCATACATTCTTTCACACATACACCATCACAGCATGGTATCCGGTGAGGAAAGTGGAGTGGTCTTTTTGACCTGAATTGTCCACACAGAATAACTATGTTAATCTAACTGACCAAATAACCACTTGGGTTTCCTTTTTGGTTTTTCTGTGTATGTATTAGTTAGAATTACCAGTTTAAAGAAAAAACAAAAACAAAAACAAAAAATATATACCATTCATTTTTAGTTCAATCATCTATTTAAAAAAAAAAAAGGAATACTAGTAACTGGCATGGTTATTTGGGGGGAATTAATTCAGACAGTTTACATGAAATTAAGGGCTTTCTGTAACTTGGTTAGCACAGTTTCTGGTACCCTAATCTCCATCCCCTCCCCCATGCCATCTTCATACCTTTTCTGAGATCAGTCACATCCAAACCTTCAGCATCAATGACATTCCATTTTCCATTGCCATCATTTCAAAAACCTTTAATCACTAAATTGTCAAGTCTTCTTTGTTCTTCACTTGAAATAGTTCTTATACTTAGCCATTGTCTCCTTTCTCACTGCCAGGGCCTTCAATCCAGATCTCATTTATCTTCTTTGGCACCTGCATCTTCTAACTAAATACCCTTTGAGTCCCTCCTATTTTGCAAACGTTACTCAACTCTAAACTGGTCATTCCTTTCTCCGAGGCCCTCTCCACTTTTCTAGATATGCTCTAGACAAGGCAACTCAGACTCCTACATCATTTTGTACTATTTTTCTCTACAGATATAATTAATATTCATATTCATTTTAAACACCATATTCCTATCACTGCATCTTGGCCACTTCAAATTGTACATAAACTTTAATTTTTGAATGAATAAGGACTCTGATACCTATGAAACCTTTCAATATAGATCTCTTAAGAGGGAGACCAGTTTTGTTTTACTTAAAACAGGAATAATAATTAATAATAATAATACCTGGCAGGCCCCTGGGTGGCTCAGTGGGTTAAACCTCTGCCTTAGGCTCAGGTCATGATCTCAGGGTCCTGGGATTGAGTCTCACATCGGGCTCTCTGCTCAGCGGAGAGCCTGCTTCCCCTTCTCTCTCTGCCTGCCTCTCTGCCTGCTTGTGATCTCTCTCTGTCAAATAAATAAGTAAAATCTTTAAAAATAATAATAATAATACCTGGCATTTGAAGAATGTAGACACCATCAGCATGCTTTTACAAGCATGTCATTTGAACACTGGGTTTTGGGGAGATGAAACAAATTGCCTGCGATCACACATCTAGTAAACAGCCCTGTCGGAGCTTGAACGCAGCTTCACTAGATTCTTTTCACCATCCCAATCAGCTTCAATTGATTGATTAATAAAGTGAGAGTGATTAATTGCAGGCAGCTGGAGCCTGTGTCACTGAGAGTATATTCTTCATTGCCGTTCCATCCAACCCATGTCGAAACACTCTGTTGTCCTTATTGCCTTTATCTGTGTTAACCAGATAGATGTTAGAGGTGATAAATGAAGGATGAGGACAGGGACATGTTGCATGTGTATCATATGTATCTGAAAATTGGGGAGATGACGATTTAAGAATATATTTGCTGAGGGCTTCTGGAAAAGGAGGTTCCTTAATGGCTCCCATGTCTCTCTGCAAGACATGAATGTGAAAACAGGCAGCTCTGGTTTTGCCAGCGACCAGTAGTCATCTCATGACTGTGAAGAAGGCATCGGAAGGCAGAGTGCAGAGACAGAAAAAGATCAGGTTTTCTTGACAAAATGGAGCCACCTTTCAGTTATGAGGCCCTTACATTTTTTTTTTAAGATTTTATTTATTTATTTGGCAGAGAGAGAGAGAAAGCACAAGCAGGGGAAGCAGCAGGCAGAGGGAGAGGTAAAAGCAGACTCCCCGCTGAGCAAGGAGCCCGATGCGGCACTCGATTCCAGGACCCAGGATCATGACCTGAGCCAAAGGCAGACGCTTAACCCACTGAACCACCCAGGTGCCCCTAGGCTCATACATTCTTGTTAAGACAACTTGACTGAGTTTTTGGCTACTTACAACCAAAACAAAATGATAGGAGCTGATTTTTTTTATCAGATTTTATTTATTTATTTGACAGAGAGAGAAATCAGAAGTAGGCAGAGATTCAGGCAGAGAGAGGGGTAAGCAGGCTCCCTACTGAGCAGAGTCTGATGCGAGGCTCAATCCCAGGACCCTGAGATCATGACCTGAGCCAAAGGCAGAGGCTTAACACACTGAGCCATCTAGGCGCCCCTGATAGGAACTGATTTATGACAGAAGTAGAAACAAAGAAAGGGCAGTTTATACTTTCATGTTTTCAGACACACATGTAAAAGGCATCACTGTGACACTGCTACTGAATGTGTTAAGGTTTAAAAGTGCTTGAGAACTTTCTAGGTCACTTACAAGACGTGGATCCTGAGGTTTAAGCACTGCATTAGGGAAATGGTGGATGACTTTACAAGGGCTGAAGAAGGAAGCAGAACAGCCCCCCTCGTCCTAAACAACTCCATATTACTGTCAGTGGATATCCCATCTGGTTTACAGGTGCCAGAAAGAAGCAAACCAAATTCTGGAAAAATTAGACTAGCAGGGAATGTGTAAGTAGAACATCCCCTGAATGGGAAAGGGGATGTTTTCCGCCCACGCCGGGCATTCTGTTTCTATTTTCTGGGCTCTGCCCTATCCCAGGCCCCTCTCCCCACTGAAAGGCCATGGAGAAAATAGACCTCACCAAAGCATGAGACAGAATGACCCACAGTGCAGCTCTGGAAGACAGCCAGTTCCCCAGCATTGATGTGGTCCCACTTAACTCCTCTGGGGTGGACGCATGGAGAGGTTTAGTGACAGTGAGCTATCACAGCAGCTGGCATCCAAGAAACTGAAGTGGAGTCACTGCAAGTAGGGTGGGCAGGAGAAACGCTCCAGAAAACACTGAAGTGTAATTTCAGGCAATGCCGCATTGTTTGGGAATTTGGGAAACCACAGGAGTAAACAGGACAAGCTGGCATGCAGCAGGCAAAAATAAGGCAGGATTTTTTTTTTTTTCCCTGACCCAGTAGAGAAACCAGATCAAAGATATGGAGCAGTTGGCATGCAACTCTGGCCCTATAATACTAATTCATTTTGCTACCAACCGTTTCTCCTGTGCCTACTCTGTGTCATACTCTCTGATAGACGAGTATGACAACAAGGAAGTCATAACTCCTTCGACTCATACAAACCCGGAGGCACCAAACACAGATGTGCAAAAACGCTACCATTTCATTATTTTTCCATAACAATTTATATTTGATGTGAAGCCCCTATTCAAACAGTAACAAAAATTAGGACCTCCTCCAGCTCGCTCTCCCTTGGGTTGCCTCTAAGTGCCAGGGAGTCTGGAGAACAAGGTGGATATGAGGAACCCAGGCCTCACTGTATCACACCTGCTCACTGGACTCTGTGGGGAAGCCCCCACCACCTCTGTGTGGACCTGGGCCATCCTCCTCATCCCTGGAGCAAGACCTCATCAGTCCCACTCTCTCCCAGCTACTGTCCACACCTTTCTAGTACTTCTTGGCTTCTTCACCACTCCAGGCACTCTCTGGGCTTAGGCACCACCACCAAAGCTCTCTTCTCTTTTCAGCTTGCTTCAGTGAATTCTTATCCAACCCAGGGCTGAGGATGGCACAACAGAAACGACCCCTTCTTTCAACTCTGTTTTCTAAAGGGGGACCTTAATTTGGAGTTACAAAAAGTTGACTCCTTTATTGTGACTTGTTTTACTTTTTGTCCCTTCTCCTAAAGTAGCCTAAATTCCTGGATGCAGAGGAAGGGTAGGGGGTTATAGGAAGGAAGTACTAGGAGGACAAAGGCACTGGTCTGGTGAACATCTCCAAAGATTACCCCCACTGCAATGGAGCTTTGACTCCCTTGCACTTCTCAAAGAATTGAGAAGATGAGACATTTTTCATTGAAGAAACCATGTATGAGCTGGATCTTGAAAACAGGTAAGTATTCATCAAAAGAAGAAAGTAAAAAAGGGTCAAAGATGTGAGCAAGACTTTACTTGTATTTTTAGATTACAAAATAATATAGGACTTAAGAACATGCAGGACCTCACTGAAAATGAAGGTTCAGTGCCATTAATAGTATGAAATGTCCACTGCAGACAGAAAATTTGACCATATGCCACTTTATTTTATGTGGTTAAATGTCAATTTGAAATTGACATCTCTTCCCTCACTTAAAAGTTAAGAAACTAAAAGCTTTATTTAAGAAATATATAACTTGGGTAAAGTCCCGAAGCAGACATCAGATAAAAAAATCAAGAATTTTATTTTCCTCCTCTGTGACAAGTACCTGTTTGACTAGAGACTTCCATTAGGATCACTGAGCGATGGAATATAGCATCGTGTAGAAAAAGAGATGCCCCCACGACGCTACTTCTGGAATAGAGAATTTTAGATGCCTCTTACATAACTGATTTGATCATCTATATTGTCAGAGAAATACGGAGACACAATAGGCAAGAGCAATTATTTTTAATCACCCATCAACATAAAGTGTCCTACCAGCAATCTGTATCGCAGATTTTATCAACACATGTAACCTTCCTTTGCTTCAGTGAGAGTTGTGTGGGTGTCCATGCACTGGTGAAAAGAATCCCACGAACACACATCACTCTTCCCCATTTACATTTTCAGTATCCTGAATTTAAGCATGCTCAATGAATCTGACAGGGAGTGCTACTGAAGTCTCAACTCTAAATAAATAGTTTAAAATAAAAGTTGTATAAATATCGGTCTGTGCCAACGATGCGGTTTGAGAGGGAGTGCTATAAACACAAAGTAAATTAAATGGGATCTACTTTTGTGGGGTAAAAGGCTACTTAGACTGGTTATTATAGGGAAAATACTGTTGTGTGGTGCGACAGCACGTACCCATGTGGCTAACCCACAGCTGGTAGAAGAAACGAATCCCACCCATACCTAGAAGCGGTGCCACAGCCAGACCACAATTCCTATGAGGGATGAACTTAATTTGCTGAAAATGAAGGCCAGGCTCTGTTGCAGCTCATTAGCTGGTTACAGACACACTGCGAGAGAAGAAAGTGGAATTCAGTCGATGTTCCAACTTCTACATGTGCTGTGAATAAAACAGACTATTGTTTTTTTGATAAAGAAGTATTGTTTTGAATGTGCAGAGTGGCTAAGTAAAGCCAGCAGAATTTTTTGGCCAAATATAGTCTCTTGCTCACTCCTAAAAATCCTAGCTTTCAAATTAAGAGCTGAAGTCATTGAAGAAAAAAAAAAAAAGTTTACATTCCTGCAGCCTGCTGCAGCAAAGCCAAACAAATGTTTGGCTTAAAGCTCACTTACATCTCTTTCATGAGCCTTTTCTTTAATATGGAAGTCTGAAAAGTACCATTTCTTTTATCGAGTCATTTAATGCCAAGCATTGTGTGTGTGTGTGCATGTGTGTGTGTGTGAGATGTGTGTGTGAACGTGCGTGTGTGTGTGTGTGTGTGTGTGTGTTTAAGTGAGGACACGCACACTCAGCAACAGTACTATAGGGTCAGTGTAGTGGTTTTAAAGCATGGGGTCATATTTGAATTTAAAGAAACCATGGTTTTACAGCTTCTGGCATAATTTAGGTCACAGTCACAAACTGATTTTTTTTTAAGCATCATTAACCACTGAATGGACAAGGAATGTGTTATTTTCAAGGAGTTTCTTTGGTGCCAGTTCAGGCAATAAAAAACTAAGGACAGGGGTCAAACTTGGGAGGGTAATCTAGTATGTAGCTGCCCTCCTGATGCACTTTTTTACCATAAAAAGTCAACATGCTTTTTGGGCTTCGGTCTCCGAGTCCAAGCTGGGTAACACGGAGCAACATCAGTTTGTTGGCGGCAAGCATCTGGATGGCAAATTTTCATACAGTCAGTAGACGGCAGATCTGCAACTCTGCAAAGCCCGCTAAGATTATGCAAACTGCAGAACTGAATATGCAGTGGCCTAATATTTTTTCAGGATCATGGGTTGATTTTCCTTACAATATTCTACATGGATCAGTCCAATTTTTGCTATAATTTAGTTGAGTTTTGTTATAACAATGACCTTCAAAGAAAACAAATTCCCAGCTTAAGAGCAGACAATGAAGTGGATTCAATCCAGCCTCTTTGTAACTAATTGGCAACTGGCAATCCATGCCCAGACCCGAAGAAAGGGAAGCGAGAGGCTGTGTGTCTCGTTCTCATCCCTCTCATCCTAGTTGTCTACCAGCTCCACACGTTGGTGGCATTCTGGTGTTTTCAGGTGTAACTTGGTTCTGAAGGTACATTCCCCGAGTACAAACGATGGGTGTGTCAGAGTGGGGAGAGCAGAGACCAAGTATGCCTTCATGATCGAACAATGGCACGCTGAAAGCTGGGGGTCTCCTTAGATGAGTTCTACTTCCCATCTTAGCCTTCAAGAACTAAACAAACACTTTCATTACAGAGGGTAGTTGTTACATGGAAGGAATAAAATGAAGCATTTACCATAAAACATTACTTATAGATTGAATTGTTTTCAATATCAAAGAAACAGATGGGGGGGGGCATGTCCAGAGGGTCCACAAACTCTCTCTTTGGATGTTAGTGGCATCAGCCCTAATAGAATTTCACCTGCATAGACTTACCTGCAGAGTTTACATAATCAGTATACTAGTGACTAGATCAACGTTAAAGGGAGAACTGAAGAAATGTACAGTTTTCTAGGTATCTCAGGTATCAACGCTTGTGCTTTTGATGAGTGTCCTAAGATATTACAATATACCAAGGAATGTTTTTGATTTATGTCAAAACCTCTGAGAATTAAGTCCAGAGAGGCTGTAAGTGAAATAAGAAGGTCACCTTTTGAAAAAATGGATGGAGACGGCCTTCAATTCAAAACGCAATACCAACTCATTAATGAGATGGCTCCAGACATGTGTTTTCCAAATAAATATTTGTTGAGTATATAAACATACTAAATGTATTTATTCATTTTGACAATTTTTATTAGTTTCTAAATGTTTTCTAAATGTCCTTGTTTTCATAAAAATGTTTTAGAATACAAATTTAAAATTTTTGTCTCACGTCCTTGTTTTGAGTCTCCACCATTGTATTACATACATGTGTGCCCTTTTTGCCCTTAAAGCTGGATGCTTTCTCCTTCAGTTCCAGATCTCCAGTTAGGACTTTTCTACTGCTATGCCTGTGTCTAATATTATTTCACTTCTTCCTTCCAATCTGTTCTGATATAGGAAAAGAGATCTAAATTTGTTAATAATTTATGTTAAATAATAATCAATATGACTCTGTTTAAAAACCTACTATATAAATTCCCCAGAAGTTTTGCGACTGCATTTTCTGCCAAAAGCTTAAGTTGCCAAAAGATGAGTAGTCAGGCAAGTAAGGAGTTATTGGGATATGCAAGTCGTGATCACCTCTAGACTACTTCAAAAAGTCAGGGAATACCTACACCAACAGAAATGCGAGTTGACCACCAAATGAGTTTTTTCCTCAGTAAGACTTTACATTAGGGGCTAATTTATATCCTAAGTTTCTCCGATCCCGCCTCATATTTGAACACTGGCTTATGGTTTATGAGCAACTTCCACAAAATATATGAGTGCATATATTACCTTCATAACATGAGTATGCTTGGCTTCTTTAGGTGACAAGGAATAGAAACCTTCTCAAGCTATCTTAGGTTAGTATAAAGCATTAGAGGAGAGTAAGGAATATAAAGACCTTTGAAACAAGCCAATTGGCCACTGGACATGACTCAGGGATGGGAAGATTGTTCAGATGACTGTGAACCCACATGATCGGATTATCACACTTGTACTTTGGCCACAGCAACACATTTCTTCCTTCACAGTGGCTTCACCATTATCCTCACCTATTTTCTTGTTTTTGTAAATTTTTGGTAATATTTAAAAACAAATTAGTAGAACAATTAAAAAACTATTTTCATTGTTTAAAATATTTTAATTTAATTAAAAATGTATTAAATATTAACTATTTAAAAACTATAAAATATTAAAATTATTTTCAGTACTTTATGAAGGATTAAATGTTGCATACTTTAAACAACCGAACATGAAGATAGTACTTAACATTCATTCACTCTCTCTTTCTCTCACACACACAATGCACTAGTGACAAAAAAAATAATAATACTGAGCCTTTGGGTGTGAAATGTTTCTGGCAAAACACAAATAATTTCATCAGTTCTACCTGAGTTTCCTTAGATGGCTGGTGTTCAATTAAAGATACAGACTTGAGGTGTATGTTTTTTTTCTTGTTCTAGAGAACGAGGAATCATTTACTTGTTGCAACTCAATCCTTTGAAAGTCGGAGTTTCCTGTCTGCTTATTCTCTTGACTGCAAACTGAGCCTTCTCTTATGGGAGGTGCTTTCACTTAAGAGACAGACCACTTTTCACAAAAGAGAGACCCAAAAAATCTTAACCAGAATAGAAAAATTTGTCAGGGACATAAAAGCCAAAAAGCATTAACACCACAGTCTCTGCAGGGGGACAAGGGAATGTATAGCCATTGCGTTTCCAGCTTCCCGGACCAAGCCTACTTCTGTAAAGCTTGTCTTGGGATCTTGAGAAAAGAAGTAATTCAAAAGGAAGTGTGGTGGAAATTTCCAAAATACAGGGAGTCTGTTTGGATAAAAACAGTGAAGACAGGCTTCTATATTTAATGATGGGGCCCGGGTTCCCTGTCTTCTGTGATCACTGGCTCTGTGTGGTACACTCTGGTGAGTTTATGATGGTGTAATCCTCCAATGAATGAAGCACTCCCTTCCCTTCACTGCTGTTTATTCTTAGCTTATGCACACAAAGAGCAAAGAAAGTTGTCAACAACACGTCCAGTTTATACACTAAGCACTGTTAGGAGCCAGATGACTCAAGTGAACCAAGAAGCCCTTGTATCCTGAACATCCTTCATTCATTCATTCACACACACAAATATTTACTCTGCACCTACTATGTGCCAGGTACAACAACAGAAGAGGTTAACTGGGGAAAAGTGAAGGACAGGGACATAGCAGTGGTAGAAAGGGAAGAGGGAAAAAAATAGTTTATATTAACAAAAAGGGAGATTCTTTTCCTGACATCCTCTAAAAATTTGTGTCTCTCAGCCTAACGTATCCATCATATTAATTAAATGTTCATTTCTGATTTGAACCATAAGATTCCAGAGAAGATTCCAAGAACCATAAGATTCATTTCTGATTTGAACCATAAGATTACAGAGAAGCCCCATGTTGATGAGCTCCCTACTATTCTGATCAAAATTCCCACAGTAGTTGAAAGATAAATCTACACTAGCTCTGTAAAATAATTCAAGCCTAATGAAATTCCACATATTTTAGGAGCAGAGAACAATGGAGATAATAAAATAATTTGTTGCTTTCTATGAAAAAATATAAATTTCATAATTATAAATACCACTGACAGGTCCCTTTTACAATAAGTAAATAAGCAGATTAAAGAGGAAAATCTGACAGCACCTAAATTCTAATACTTTTGACATAATTATTTAGGAGAAGAATCAGAAAAGAACGGAAGATACGGGTTTTTTGTTTTGTTTTGTTTTGTTTTTTTTAGCTGGAGTTTGGAGGAGTTGTAGATCACCTTATGTCTTTAAAAACGAAGCCCTGCCTTTAAACTGGTAGCTCTGGCCAATGGCAAGCTGTTTTAATATCATTCTGTGAATTGGGACAACAAAAATAGCACTCGTTTAGAAAATGTTTTCAAGTCACGATTTCTAGAAGTCACCCCACCCATCACTATGTCAGAGTATTTTTCTTCAGTCCATTAAAAGCAGGTTTTGCCTTTATGCTGCGTTCAAGGATTCCAAAGGTTCACTCACAATGTCAGACTACAATAAAATTCAGCGTAATGTGAACCACTCTATGATATTGCCTTTCCTTATTGCCTTTCAGTTACACTGTTCTAAATGCAATAAAGGAGAAGTTGTTCTGAATGGGACAGAGAGAGAAATGAGTATCATTCCCTGAGTTGAAAAGTTATAGACTATATAATATGCTAACAGCTTTGAGCTGAATTTCTTATATTGGTGGTTGGTTATACTTGTTTGAACATCTGAGTAACCTGAAAAGCATCTAAGATTGCTTTTTACAAATCGGAGTGGTTTTTATTTAGTATGCATTCCACAATGGTCAATCAAGCAGTGTTCCCCCGGCCCCCAGCTGCAACTATATCAGTACATTTTTCTAGAGAGCAAACCCACAGCACTGTGGTCATAGGAAAAGAGAACTCATGGCCATTTTCTCTGCGGAGCAGCTCCTGTGAAAATGAGGCACTTCTTTTCACACAGTGGCTTGACTCTTAGCAACAGGTCAGAGCTAGGAAAACAAGCATTGCCCAAGATATTCTGGGGGCTGTAAACACAGGAATGCTCTGAGAGGTGCCAGTGGGACCCCAAATGATCCTGAGCCATTTACATACAACTTTGGCACAGTACAGACCTGTCTCTCTGCATTCATTAGCCTGAGGTGAGCTTCTTGACGGGAAGTCAGGAGCAAATGACGAAGCTTAGCTTTCTATGCCTTCCAAGGAGAGCAAAACTGATCTTTGGAGGTGATGTCAGGAGCATTCCAAACATGAAAGTCAGTTTTAAAATACTGAGAGTATATAATGGTTATTTTACATACGGTCATCCATTTATGTGAGAATGAAAAAAAAGGACTTCCAGACAATTCTAGTCTATAAATACCACCAGCCCCAGTCATTATTTTAAGTGTTTCCTTAACCCTCTAAGAAAAAAAGAAGAAAAAGCTTAAAAAAAAAAAAAACACTCCAAAGTAACATTTCAAGGGTAATTATACTCATATTTTGAAGTAACATATCCTACGAATATGAATGATCCTGTCCAGCTTACATCTTGGGTCGTTCTGTGCAAAATTCCCACTAACAATCCCTTTGCCTTGTACTTAAAATAAACCCATCTATTCCTTCTCCCAGAAAGAAAATAACAAAAATCTCAATGGTCGCAGTGAAATTATCCCCTGTGACAGAGTGAGTCATCTAAACCACTGCAGGCAAAAGCTCACTTCTTTGAAAACTTGTTCTCTGTCTTCCTTCTAGGGAACCTATATTTACTGGCATATGACTGGAAAGCATGAAGCTTTACTTCACTTTATGCACCTGACATGGTCTGAAGGAATTTTATTGAAAGTTAATGTTTTTGTACAAAAATGTATTTTCTCATTGGCTTTCACACCATAGAGTTAAAGCAGCAGAGCCAAAGAAAAAAGTTTGGACTAAACATTTTTAATTTCTGTTAAGAGTTCAATGTTTGCTTCATTTTTGTGACTTTTTCCCCCCATACATAATTATTAATTCTGCAAAATATCAGAGCTGATTCTATGCATTCATCAGAGAACACTTATGATTAAAAAATTAAATATCCACAATTTCTGATATCTTTGACAGTATTTAATATTTAAGAAGTCACACTGTGCCAATTTTATAGTTTAAATGCTCACTGCTAAAAAACATTATAAAGATTTTATTGATGAGAATTCATCAGCCTTACCAGTAATTTTACAGAAGATATATCCCTTTAATAACACCTTCTTTTTCTCTTCCATTCTATCCCAATTACTGAATTTTTAAGAGATGCAACTTTTATGGATTCTACTTTGAGGTATCTCAGATCTAACAGGTTGATTTCTTAAAACTATACCCTTTTATTTAAATCAATAAAAAAGCATAACAAATTTGCTACTACATATGACACGCTTTACTTCAATTAAATTAATAAGTTTTATAAAGCCAATCCATTTTTTCCTAGAAATTTTTCAAATTTCCTCATCTTAAATAGGAATTTCCATTATTTAAAATGTTTATTGGAAGTTGCACAGACATTAGAAAAATTCTGAGTTACTCTAATAACTCTAATAGTTACTCTAATATAAAAATATATATATACATATCTATCTACAAATATTCACAGAATTCTTTGAAATTAAAAATCTCCTGACTGCCTAGTTCTAGATAGTGTATTTTCTGACACAGGTTTTCAGAAATACAACAGGAAACATAAGTGAGTCTATAATAAATCCCTCTTAAAGGTGTCAGTGTTTCCTGTTATCTATAAAAACTTAGAAATACAATAAAGAGAAAGGCAAGAAAATCTATGTACAAGCCATATGCTGAGCCAAATATAATTAAGAAATCTTGCACTTATGCCCGTGCCCCCAAAAAACTTTACTAAATGGTTATCTGGTTGGATCAGCTCCCTCCACCAAGACTGTCCCCAAACTGACAACCTCAGAGATAAGCCACCACCTTGGCACCACTACCCAAATGAGAACAGAGACAAATATGCTGAAAAATTTCCTAAGGGAAAAAATATGAAGAAGGAATCATAAGGAGTTAGGGCTGACAGGAACATTAGAGGTCACTGGTGATAAAATCACCTATTTTCAGGGAATTAAATAAAGAAACCATAACATTTTTATAATTTTAAAAATTAATGAATATGTAAGTTCAAATAAAGTACCCTGAGAATACAAGACCTTTAATAAGAAATAGAGATTGCTCCAGCATGATTTAATAAATTAATTATATAACTAGTGTTCAGTGATTTTTTTCCTCAAACTTAGATAAAATAAATAATAGATAATTCAGAGCTTCCAGCTATTATTTTCAGGCCCTCTCTCTCTCTCTCTATCTTTTGTTGTCTCTTCCAGGAGACACCTCTCTATACTATTTCCTCAGACTTATCTTCACCAAACTGAAGATTAATTAAACATTAACTGTAGCAGTTTAGCATGTTAATCCTGAAATGGGTTTTTCCACTTTAGACCACAAGCTCGCAAGACCCCAAAAAATGAATAGGAGAATTTAAAGTAGTTGACAAATAATGAGAATAATGTTTAGTTCACGAAGGGCTTCAAAATTTATCCTCAGGTGGCCATCTAGTCATAGTTGTGATAATCATTAGGGTGGAAGTTACTGGATTATAGAGATGATATTTACCACCAAACTGAATGGTAGAGTTTTGTTAGAATTATTCAATTATTAATTGTTCACTTCATAGAAGTGCTAAATAATAAACACAGCTCAGTAAATGGCACCAATCCTTCTCCAAAACATTTTCATGATGCAATCTGTCGAGAACGGGAAAGAAATCGATGGAAAGTGTGCCTTCCTTCACGAATGTACACATCTTACTAATTAAGCCATGTGTTGTAATTTTATCTAAGCAAGCAGGAATGCACATAAAAGTGCCTATATTGTACCATAAGAATTTGATCTAAAACACAAGTGTGGAATAGAATAAGAATAGTAAATTATCACTAAGTGGAAGGTGGTAACAATAGTAGTTCAAAATTCATAGTCAGCAAGGCAACACTACACAAATTAAAGCCCCAGGCATACTCTTCATTTGGGTGGCACAGCACAGAACCACATATCCATGCTGAAGAATTATGTCTGTGGAGGTTTATAACAGCCAGCAAGACAAGCAAAAAAACTCACAAGATGGCATTTTTTAGAGAAGAGTCATTCTTTGGATGGGGAGATTGTCTCCATTGTAATCCATGGCCTAAAGGACAACGCTGTTGTGAAAATTCCATGGTTTCTGTGACAATCTCTGCTACTCTACTGAGCTCCGAAGGTCATTGTCACTCTGTTTCTCTGGAGATTTCTAGTGAGTCAGCTACAAAATCCAGAGTTGCTAATGGTTACGTTCCATAGTCAAGTTTTCCAGAATTAGCACTAGAACAGCATGCCCTGAGACCAGCAGACGCTGTGTTCGGGCAGGACAAGTGTTGGAGGCACCTAAACAGCAGGTACATTGAGAAGCCTGGTAAAGACTGAGCATGTCTGAGAGCTCCATGAGGAACTGGTGGGAGCGACAGAGATTCAGAAGCAGAAGTTTTTATATGGTGTTATGTGGTGGTGGTCGTGGTGTGTGTGTATGCTTTGGTAGTGAAGTATTCAAACATTTAGTTCATACATTGACCCTGTGCTTGAATTTTCATATGTGCTCACCTCTAAAGGCCCACACTAAGGTTTTGGGAAATTGTATAGTGTGTATTTAACAGAACAAAGACAGAGAAAGGATCTCACGAGAGGGGGAGAAATGGGTTGGTATATGAGAGAATAGAGAAGGAACCACCTAACAAGATTATGCCTAAATTTGAGGTTAGGGTAGATTAGCTAGAATTGTACTGGATCATTCCCCAAACAATTAAGCTTTCTTCATATCCTACTTTTTAAAAAGACTTTATTTATTTATTTGTGTGTGAGAGAGAGAGAATGTGTGCACATGTGCACGCACACGAGGGTTAGCAAGTAGAGGGGGAAGGGGCAAAAAAGTGAGGGAGGGGGACAAGCAGACTTGTACTCAGTGCTAAGTCCTGACTCCAAGCTCCATCCCACAATCCTGAGATCAGGACCTGAGCCAAAATCAAGAGCTGACTGTCCAACCCCCACTGAGCCCCCCAGGAGCCACTCTTCTACTTCTTCTTTTTTTCTTTTCTTTTTTTTTTTAATGCTTTCACTGATATTCCAGAATGAGATCATCAGCTAGCATTTCTCATTTCTTTCATTTTCCTGAACTTAGAAGTCCTATAATCCCAAATTTGACTAATTTTCCCTTTCTCATCTGCTAATGGTGGGGAACAAACCAAAGTTTGTTAGAGCAGTAAAATACAAATCAGTAGGTCTGTATGAGTAGAAGTATTAAGAGTTCTTCTACCATTACTGACATTGTGGACTTTTTTTTCCCTTGAATTACTATGCCCTTTGGGTTATTTCTTAATTCCTTACTATGGTCTGAATGTTTGAAATACTGTCCAGTTGTTATGTAAACTATTAATTAGTATTTTAGGCTTTACAATTAATTTTCTCTATGAACTCTAGATTTCAATTACAATGAATTTTTTTTAAAGATTTTATTTATTTATTTGACCAAGAGAGAGAGATTACAATTAGGCAGGCAGAGAGAAGCGGGGAGGGAAGCAGGCTCCCTGCCAAGCAGCAAGCCTGACATAGGGCTCAATCCCAGGACCCTGAGATCATGACCTGGGCTGGTGGCAGAGGCTTAACCCACTGAGCCACCCAGGTGCCCCTCAACTGCAATGAATACTTTTAAATAAAAATGGTGGGCAGGTGGTTCTGCTATTTCTTTATGAATTGTCATGTATCCGAATTAGTTCTTCCTTATGAAGTGTTATGCTAAAAGCAATGATGCTGGCTCCACAAAATGAACTGCACATGAAAATAAGCACATTATTTAAGGTAAATGAACCTTGTAAGGGCTCTTGAATGTCAATGATTTGCATGGAGAGTGTTTTCATTTGTAGATAGATTTCCCGACTCGTCTGTTATGAGAGATTCTGATGATAGGTGAGCTCTCACCAACGATTAGAGGCTGGGGCGCAGATGTTGTACAAAGCTACATATCTATTAACAAATATTTATATGGCATCTATTATTGGCCAGGTCCTAGGCAAGATCCAAGGACCATGAAAATAAATATGATATCCTTATATCAAAAGGTTCATAGTCTAGCTTGGAAGATAAACATATCTTCAAGCACTATACAATGCAATACAACATGAATAAGTGTGAAAAATAGGGATAAAGCAGAAAGATCTCCTGACTTCTATGGATGGTAAGAGAACATTTCACCACAAAGATGTCATTTGAACTGTACCTTGAAAGAGTGGATACACATTCCAAAGGTGGATAGATCTTCTGTGTCAGAAGACATTCCAGCTATGGTCAAAACATGGTTAATACTTAGTAGTTTATAGCTTGTTGTAGCTACAAGGAAGTAGTGTAGACAAGACTATGAAGTAGATGGAGGATGGAATCTTTCTGTGCCACACTGAGGAACTGGACTTTATCATGTAGGGGACAATAGACCATGGTAGTTTCTTAATCATATTTGATAATCCATCCACAAAACAAACATGCAAGTTAAAATTTTTGTGATGTACTTAGTTATGCTCTATCCTCCCTCTTTACGGGTCTTTGTATATCCCCACTCCCCGGAAATACAGCCCAGGCCTCTCCCTAGGCCTCTTGTGGAGGACTCAGGACCTGGACAGAAAGCCTCGCCAGTCCTAGGGCAACCATTTATTTTAAACCTAAATTCAATCCAAACACTGACTGATCTTGCAGCATACCCAAATGACAAAGAATCCAACCTACCAGTAAAATATCCCCAAATGCCGGAAATATTCAGTAAAAGGGATTTAATCTTGCAACCCCAGAAAAACATAATAAAACTTTCATGTAAGTATTTATAACATGATTGATAACATCACTTTTGTCTCATGAAATTCTCAGTATCATGAGAAAGTTCAAAAGCAAATGTGAAACAGTCACATCTTCCTTCATCCAGCAGGAAAATCCAGTCACCTTGCAAATTGGAGTTTTATGGCCTTGAGGAGTGATAGGGTAATGGGAAATGCAATTGTTTGAGCTACTTGCATGATATATTTCTGATAGCTCACAGAAGTCCATGAAGAGCAACTTATCTTCACTTCTCTCCTGTCAGCTATTGTGTGAGGAGGTGGCTCAAAATGTGTACTAAAGAGCGTGATTACAAGTCTTTACTGAGAAAAAGGAATTTCTTTTTACCCTGGACACACAAATAATGGTCTTGTTTCCGTCACACTCTCTGCTTTTGTCTATCGATGACAAAAGTATAAACGGATTAAACCAAAGCCTTTGGGAAGATAATGACAGCCAGAAGATCTGGGTTCTAGACAAATGATGAATTTCTGGAATTGAAAATAAAGTCAAAATTTAAAAAAGAGGCCAAGACCAGAGCTTCTTAAATCTCCTAAATAAGATGTTGCTATCTTATTTACAGTACAAAAGCCGTTATCCAGGTATAAAAAGTCATTATCAATATAAACCTAGTGAAAGTATATGAAGTTAAAATTTATGAAAATGAAAATCAGCAGGCAAAAAAAAGGGCATGACCATGTTTTTCCTGCCTGCATGCTGTTCTCTATTGATACATATTTTGCTTCTCTGTATTTACTCCAACTCTTTTTTTTATAAGCCACTCATGTTTTTTTAATCAGTCGCTTAATCAAAGGATCTAAACACTCTATGGGAAATTTCTCTTTTCTTCTCCCGTGGCTACATAAAAATAAAGGCGCTAGCTGTGACAAATATTTCACATGGATTTCTGCTTCCTAATATATTTAATTGACAACGGAAATAAGACAAGCATTAAAGATTATACACTTATATTGGTTTTCACTTTATTTCCATTAGCAACTTTTTGCTAACTTTTCAAATTATGCATTGTTACCTTGACCCATTTTTTAGATGCCTCACTGGATCTGAAAGGCAGTAATTTGGAACTTAAAACTTGAACTTTCGATTGTTATATTTTTAGTACAATCTAACGGTATTCACAGGAAAACGTGGATCTAGATTAGAAAATAAGGAGTTGTTTCAGAAGCCACCACCCTTTTAGTTCAAATCTTTTTATCCTTAATTTTTCCTAAAATAATTTTTTGCTAATATTTTTAGCTAATTACTTGCTCGGGCCACTGGGTTAATTTTACATTATTGGTGGGTTTTCAAATTGGGTGCCTTTACTAGGTTCAAGAATGAAAACATGTGAAAACGATGTATGTTAACTTAACCTTACACTATAAATGTATGCTTTTTCATTATAATTTACAATACAAAGGTTTCAGACACTCTACACGCTATTCTGATTCTTATAAGAAATTGTTGAGATTCAGGAATCATGAACCATGCCTAAGTTCTTGGAAACTATGTGTCTGCTATGGTGGCTGTTGGCTCCTGTGAATGGAAAAAAGTGCCACAGAGAATTTCAACCAACATGAAGCAACTGTTCCAAAGAATGTGGCTTAAGATTTTCAAAGACAAGTCAGACAGTTAAAGCACGCAGCTGTACTAGAAGGTGACCAAGAATAAGAATAGATGAATCAAATAACAAATGCATTATGAGACAGGTCTGAATTGTCAGGACTAACTTAAATTCTGGCTTTTTACCTGAGGAGCCTTCATATTTCAAAAACAACTGAATTAAGAGAATGTAAACATACAGAGAACGAATTTCAAAATTGAGCAGTGGCAAACAAAATGGTAAACAAATGTTGTCCAAAATCAAAGTAATAAGAGGTTATCAAGTTACTCTGACAATGGGAAATACCTAAATCCTATATGTTCTTTTGAGGATAGCACACACGACAATTTTAAATCACACTAAAATTCAACTACAAAATTCTCCCAGAATAAATTAGCTTCCCAAAAATCAAACATTTTCAGAGAGCCTCTAAAAAAAAGATAAGTGTGAAATGTAGGCCTTCTGTGGAATCACCAAAACCTCTTAGCTCTTTATTCTTCCTTCTAAAAAGTTTCTCTGCCGAAATATAATTTAGAGAACATGCAGAAAATAAATGTAAGATGGGCCAAAAAAGTATGAAGGCTGAAGCTCCAATGACAATTTAGAGAAAATACATGTTATTAAACTTCAAGCCATTTCTTCTTGGTGAACGCAACTCATTATTTCTCAAGGAAATCAGGCTTGACCAATACCATTGTGAATTACTTGTATAAATTAAATATGCCACTTCTATAGAAAACTTTAGGTCAGCAGCAGATGTTGGTAAATTCCTACAGAAATGCATGCCCAGAGAATGTTTTTTTTTTTTAAATGGCAGAAATCTGCTAGCTATTCCTGCCTTATCTGCAACAGCTGAGCAATCTTTCAGTGCCACGCGGAGACGGAAAACTTGGCTCAGATATAGCGTGGACAAGCTTGCCTTAATCACATTGCTCTTTTACATGTGCACAAGGACATCAACATTGACAGTACAGAGTAAAGCAGCCATTTGCTGAAAACAACTGTCAACGTTGTCAAGTTTTTGGAACCTCTTATAATGTGATTTGTATGACAAATCTTGTGGCATTTTGTTTGTCAGCAACAGTAGTGAATTTCCATGTATCTGGGAAGGCAGGGAACTGTTCAGAAGTGGATTGGGTTTCTTTACACAGACTGCGTTAAAGGGAAAACAGTTATTAATTTTAAAATGACAGATTTCAAATAGATCTAGAATTTTAAAAGTGGAATTTCATTAAAAATATCGCACAAACGTATTTTCCCCCTTCCGCACAAACCTTGAAAATTTGCAATCATTGCTCGATTTTCCTTTGTTGCACTCCAGGTTTTGAAAACTGTTCCTGTAAAAATATTAATATTTTCTGAGACTGGAATCTGTAGCAGTAATTACTAGGGTGTGTTCTAAGTGACAACAGTAGGTTCAGTCCTTTCCTCAAGAACTAGGTGTGCACTGCCATACGGCTCATGAAATCGGATATAACAAGTTATAACTAACCTGGCACACACCAGTGTTACTCAACAATGTACCTATTAAGAGACTATTATAGAGATCTTACGGTTCATTAGTTTTTCAACATTTCCTTTTTTCCTACTCTGAGCTTGTGTTTTTCATATACCTCTTCCTTAATATGTTTCACTCATTTGTCCTCAGTCAAGGTCCTCCTCTGCTCGTACGGAGTCCGCTTGAACGAGCAGTAGGACAGACTGCATATCCGCCCCTCTGTGTACCTGCCAAAGTGTCCTCGGGTATAGGAGACCAGCATACTCACCCAGCCAAAACAATCTCAGGTTCTTCACATCTACACCAGTTATGGTTCCTTTAGAACAGATATGACAAAGTCTAGTGAATCTTTTGTACGCTTGCTCTCATGTGGATCTGCTCAGAGAATTCCAGAAAAGACATTCTCTTCCGGGGTGCCTGGGTGGCTCAGTGGGTTAAAGCTTCTGCCTTTGGCTCAGGTCATGATCCCAGGGTCCTGGGATCAAGCCCTGCATCGGGCTTTTTGCTCAGCAGGGAGCCTGCCTCCCTTCCTCTCTCTCTGCCTGCCTCTCTGCCTGCTTGTGATC
Source organism: Mustela putorius furo (assembly GCF_011764305.1). Lineage (NCBI taxonomy): Eukaryota > Metazoa > Chordata > Mammalia > Carnivora > Mustelidae > Mustela > Mustela putorius. The sequence continues at coordinate 14,524,384 of NW_025422471.1, forward strand.
TCTGTCTGTCAAATAAATAAATAAAATCTTAAAAAAAAAAAAAACAACTATTGACATTGGGGAAGGTATGTGCTATGATGAGTGCTGTGAAATGTGAAGTGTGTAAACCTGACAATTCCCAGACCTGTACCCCTGGGGCTAATAACACATTATATGTTAATAAAAAATTAAAAAATTTTTAAAAAAGACATTCTCTCCCTGTTATGATCCTTTGCCTTTCTCCTCAAAATATGCTGAACGTAATTTGTACAACCACCCTTACAAATAGTAGATACTCAATGATTTTTTTATTGAGTTGATTTCAATTGAAATGATAAATAAAATTAAGACACTTTTATCATTGAAGAAGAAATCCTTCAAACTCTGTGATAGCCAGTTCTCCCTCCTGTTTTCCTTCCCTTTATTTTCTGGAAGAATATCAGAGTAGGGGCTTAGAATAGCAATAGAAATATAACTCAAGCTACAAATACAAGCTACATAAGTAATTTTAAATTTTCTAGGAGCCATACTGAAAAGTAGATACAGATTAATTTTAATAATATATTTAACCCAACATGTCCACAAATGTAAAATATTCCTTTTCTGTTGTAGTGAGTTTTTGAAATCTGATATATGTTTTATATGCACGGCACAGCTCCAATAGGACTACGCACATTTCAAGTGCTCAGTAGCCCCATACAGCTGGCTCATGGTTGCCCTCTGGTAGGCAGAGTTCTAGAGACCTCAGTTCAAGCACTGCTTTGTCCAACAGCTTATGTGACTTCAAGTAAGTTCCTTTGCTATTGAGTCTTGTTTTCTCCACTTATTAAAAACACTTTTTAATATCTCCTGCCTTGATTTATCTGCAGGCAGTTTATGACGAACATAGGGAAAAATATATTTAAAGGTAGTCTGAAAACTAGGAAGTTCTCTGCAGTTTTAATTTTTTGTTGCTATTTCCTCTTCCATTCCCCAGAATTCTCTCACTCCCTCACTTTCCCTTTTTTTTTTTTTTTCTAAACTGCTGCTACTTAAAATCTTATGGGGAAGGCTTGATGTGTTTTATGGTTTAAAAAAGCTACCATCAAATGCTTAAAGTACCAGCCTTTTTCTCTCAATAGCAGTTTGCCTTCATGAAATCCCAAGCTCTGGATAGTATCAATAGCTTGCCTTTTCTCTGATAGCCACTATTTCTAAAAGACACTCACATTCCACAGTTTTGGTCCCCTTCTTCCATCATCTAGTTGGACTTTGATATTTCTAGACCAGAGCTTTGCCGAACGTCAAAGACAATGTAGAGATAAAAAGGCAAGACCTCCGTTCCTAGATTTATTTTAAACACCCAGCTTATTCTCTACATATAAAAACACTCTATTTATAAAAATTATGTATACAGCTGAACTTTCAATCACTATACTTTCAGCACAACTTAAAGGTGTTCACAGGAAAATGTGAATCTAGATTAGAAAATGCAGAATTTTATGAAAGCAACTAACCCTCTCTAGTTCAAGCCTCTTTTCATCCTTAGGTTTCCCCCAGAAGAATAGTTTAGCTAATATTTTTAGCTAATTACTTGCTCATGGGTAGGAAATGCCTGGGTAAGAAAGCTATTGTTCCATTTCTTTAAATTCTGAAAACCTCCTTCACCGTCCCATGATTCCGACTGGCTTTTCTCCTCCAGATCATCTCACATTCATTGCCATCCTCTCCCTCCCTCCCTCTTGCTCTTTCTGTCTCTCAGTCTGTCTCTGTGCCTTTCCCTCCATCGTCCTTCCTCCCTCCTTCCTGCTCCCCGCTTGCCCTCCCAGTCTCCTCACTAAATGTATTTTCCGGACTAAAGCTAAAACTGTCACCACACCCCTTTCCTTTCTCTGGGGCAGCTTGTATTTAGTATCTGGCAGGCTATACGTTAACTGGGGCAAAAGAACTTGGAAATTTTTGTTTACCAACAACCAGTATCCCATATCCTACAAATATGTAATGGAAAATAAACTATAAATGCAACATTCAAAATATATTGATTATAAAAACATCTTATAAATGAATCTAGCAGAATCTAGAAGTATCACTAGCTGCCCAAGTCATCCACTACCCCCAGTAAAATAGAAATCTATCAGAACAGTGATCTAAGTATTGTGGGATTTTTTTAATGCTTCTGAATACGATCTTAATCACCATTTCCAGTGATGTGTCTACATACCAGCTGCAGCCCTGCTGATTAGAGCATCAATTCCAATTGATTTTCTAACACATACTTGCAATGCCTATTGTATCTCGTTGCACACTGTACACTATTGGTATTTAGCCAAAGTTAAGGGTGGGGGCGAAGATTTTGTGTACAAAACGCATGGGCCCCAGGGAATTTTGTAATTCTCAGGAGAACAGAAGAATCAGGTATTCAATGTCACACTAAATGGCTTCTTAACCGTTAATGTGTCTGGTGGCCACGGGCTCAAATAATTCTCTTGTCCAGAGCCAGGGTTACTCAGCTGTATAATAACCCCTAAAGTCTCTCCTTCGAAAAGGACTCAGGATTCATGACTTTAATTTTACCACCGATAATATGAAAAGTATACTCCATATAGTACTGAGCAAGCATTCACTCTCAGCTTCCTTCCACTATAATGAAATTCTAATTGTTTCTAAAGTTTAGGAAGGATAAAATGGTTAATCTTCATGATGACAAAAGGAAGCCAGGAAAATAAAGTGACACACTTGAATGAACTGTGAGGAAATAAAGTGCACAACATGCAATAATGCCATGACTCTGTGTTATTGCGCATTTCTGGGCTGAAAAGATATGGTTTGATGGGTAATTTGTCATGCTGTGCAATAGAGAACAACAGTAAAGAGACTTCAGACAGAAGAAAATTACACAAATAGTAGGGTGGAAAGGTATAATTGAAGATGGCAAAAGATTGAAAGAAAGACATTTAAAATTACTGTACTGACCTACTAAATGCACTTGGGCGTGGAATCCTGGCCTCACAAGAGGAGGCATTAAATGACTTGGGGCTGTGACACGACTGCCTAGCAATGCCAATCTCCCAAGCTCTGGGAGAAGAACAGCACAATGCACAGCCCACCGAACAGCCTCGACCTGCTTTCTTTCCCGGAGGAGCCTGAGCGTCTGGTGAACTTAGGAAAAGTTTTCCAAGGAGGCACTGTTTGTTTGTTTGTTTGTTTGTTTAAATGAGGAGTAGCTTTAATTTCAAATTTGGGGGGCTTAACTCCTTCGTTTTCTGAAGTCAATACATCTCCACTCTGTAACTCTGAAAAGCCAGTGTAATACTTCTTTTAATGAATTCATGCAAAAAGGATGTTGCTTCTCGAGTCTGGTTGAGTTTCTCAAGGATACAAGAGAGCGGCACATGGTGGGACACACATCCATAAGTGTGAGGAGCAAGAGATGCCAGCATGAGCCTCATCCCTTCCGCAGACTCATTAGTTATGCAGAGCTCAGAGCACGTCCCTTCACCTTGCCAAGCCCAAGCCTCCTTCCCTGAGAAGGAAAGTCATGGACCAGACACTTTCTAAAGACTTCTTCCAGTCCTACAATTCCACTCTAAATAGCAGAACCTCCGAAATGCTTCTCAATCTGGTTATTTTCTTCTCCTTCCCAAGCTCATAAAGCATGGATGTCTCAAACAACCATACCTCGTAATGGCTCGAGTTACATATCCCCTTTGTTCCCTTAAATTAGAGAAATATGCTTTCTACGTTTCATGCAAGATGATTACACAGGAAACAAAAATTAGATCTATTTCTTACATATAACTGCTTAATCACGACTTACCTTTAAAAAGTTGATTTTTTTTTTAAAGATTTTATTTATTTATTTTACAGACAGAGGTCACAAGTAGGCAGAGAAGCAGACAGAGAGAGGAGCAAGCAGGCTTCCTGCTGAGCAGAAAGCCCAACGCGGGGCTCAATCCAGGACCCTGGGATCATGACCTGAGCTGAAGGCAGAGGCTTTAACCCACTGAGCCACCCAGGCACCCCTAAAAAGTTGATTCTTAATGACAACAAAAACTTATTACAGAAATAACATTTCTTTATCTAAAGGAAAGTGCAATCTTTAATGATGATACTAGATACTAAACTTTAAATGAAGTGGTAGCATTTTTGCAATTTTTATTATTACTCTCATGTTTACCTTGCCTCATAATTTCTTCCAGGAAACAGAAATCTTAGGATGTAAAGCTGTGTGATGCTCAACAAACTACTGAAAGTTTTTCCTTAGAAAGTGTCCTGAATGTATAATAGGTAAGGCTTAAAAATGTATAAAAATTCATAATTCATAATTATGAAATGATGATATCTATGTTTTGAACAGTTTTTTTGACTTGAAGAAAGCTAAATAAGCTCAATAATAAGACCTTAATAAAACCATTCTGCCTACTGAGGGTTGCCGGGGAGGAGAGGGTGGTGGGATTATGGACATTGGGGATGATACGTGCTATGGTGAGTGCTGTGAAGTGTGTAAACCTGGCGATTCACAGACCTGTACCCCTGGGGCTAATAATAAATTATATATTAATTTTTTAAAAAGAACAAAAAAAACCATTCTCTCTAGATAACATCCAAAGGAATACATTAAATTAAGAGATTTTAAGCTCATAAGGGTATATAAACCTAAACGGTGTTCAGAAAGATGGTGTAAGATGGTCTTATGATGTACTCTGGGAAAACATGTAGACTTGCCTACCATGCTGTCCCAGAAATATCCTGAATATCATAAACAGAATTTTGGACTGGATTTCATCAAGAGACATCGTTATATTTTCTTCTATTCTTCTATTAATTTTCTTCAAGTTAAACATTTCATATTCAGTATTCAGTATGTTTTGTATTTGCAAATTATAATACTGATAATAATAAGCAACAGGTACCATAACAACTCTATCCAGAAACATCTTTTCATTAATTCATTTCAGTATGAGGCTTAATTTAAAACTTCAGTAAAAAATGCATTGTAGTAGATTCTAGCAAAATCTTTTCCCAACTCCCAGGGCCTATGATTAATATATTACACATAGCAGAGCAAAGAGAAAGATAATTTCTGACTAATGTCAATAAAATCATGTGTTAATCATTTAACTATAAAGTTCAAAAATCAGGGTGCCTGGGTAGCTCAGTCAGTTAAGGTACTGCCTTCGGCTCTGGTCATGATCGCAGGGTCCTGGGATCAAGCCTGCATCAGGCTCCCTGATCAGTGGGGAGCCGGCTTCTCTCTCTCCCTCTGCCTCTCCGCAGCTCTCTCTCTCTCAAATAAATAAATAAATAATCTTTTATAAAAAAGAAAAGAAATTTCAAAAGTTGAAGAAAAATCAAAACTCACCTATGCTGGAGTATTATACATATGAGGTTAATCTTTTGATGGATGTAATGAGCAAAGACTCAGTCTTCCAATAAACAAACTTATCCATCCAACAAATAAGAGTATTAATGACTTTTAAGGTCTCATCCTGCTTTGGGATTTTATAGTATATGAAAACACGTAATTATGCTCAAGAAAATTCTATTCAAGATGGTTAGATCATGAGAGACAAAAACTCAAAATCCTCAAGACTTCATTTTATTGTCTACCTTTTATGACTATTTATAAGAAGTCTAATCAGGACCATGAAAATTATTATCATTTTGATCAATGTAGGAAGGAACAGGTCTAAATGCTGTCATTTAAGAAAATAATAATAAATCCCACATTCATTCATACATTTAATGAGTATTTGTTAACTGCTGATGATGTGCTGGAAGCCAGGAATAAAGGGGCAATTAGACAGACAATGGACCCTGTCCTCACAAGGTCTAGGGAGGAAGAGCAGGCAGCTGAATAAATAACAATGGAGTGGGTGAATGTTAAGATGGCATAAATACAGGGAAGTGTGAGGCCATGCAAGGCTCCATTAAACCTGTGGGAAGATAAGGTGAAGCCGAGACCTGAAGAATGAGTAAATGTAGCTGATTTTGTGCAGTGTAACTTCTTGCTTACATCTTTGAACCCACTTTTCTCATTCCATACATGCCCTCCCCACCTCCTCATTCCTTCTCATCCTCTTGGATTTAGTTTGGGTAATCATCTCTTCAAGGAATTCCACTCTGAATCCTCCATCTCTATCAGTCTAGAGGGTATACCCCCCCCAATGCTTTCACTGAACCCGTACATATCTTCATCCACCAGTCCTCTAAATACCTGTATAATCTTGGTCTCTTGTGCTAATAAAATTCAATAAGAGTTTCTTTGAAGATCCTGAGAACATTCTTTTAGCCCTCCAAAAAGGCTCTGAAATAGCCCCTTTGACTTGATAGCCATCTTGCTACTAGCCACTGATGAAGCTGACCCACAGAGAGAGTAAGGAAAAAGAATGGAAGGGAAACTGAGTCAAAACTACTGGATTACAATGTTCTTGAATTCCACTCTGCCCCTGGACTTTCAGTAGTGTGAACTAACAAATTTCCCCTGCACTAAAGCCATTTGGAATTGGGTTTTCTATTACCTATGGCCAAAAGCAGAGAGACTAATAAAACATTATGGATGGGAATCCTGTCTTTTTCTAACACATTATTTAGACCATAGGAGCTGTTCAATAAATGCTTCCTGAACAAATGAACAAAGTAATTAAAGGAGAATATCTAAAAATGAAATTACTAATTTCATACCTAAATAAAATTGAAAACATATTCTGTTTTAAAATTATATTTAGAACGCCTGCCATTTTTAGAGGTTTCCCTATATTGTAAAGAAAGTACATCTTATGCTCTGCTGTTCTAAGCGTCTCTCCTCAGAGCCTTTCTTCTCACCCCTCTTGCCCCCTTCATGCCCACAAAGCAGATCCTTTTACTCCCTCATTATCCAGTGTCCTCATATTTCTTTACCCTTCCCACTTTCAAACCTTGTTATCCAGAAAGAGCTGGTAAGCTCATTCATACTGATTTCTATGATCTGATTTAAACAAAGTATTACCATTTCTAGAGATATTTGCAAAATCCAAAGATTTTAATCTCTCCTAATGCAGCTTCAGCTATGAGCAAGCAGGTAAAGGAGGAATTTGTGGAGCCTGAGAGCCAACTCGATGGCCCTGAAACAGCAGAAAGAAATGTATGATTTCCATGAACACAAAGGCAACTCTAGACCATTGTCATCAACGGCCAGCCCTACAGAACAACAGGAACCTACTCTTATTCATTTTTTTTTCTTATTCATTTTCTTAAGAGCAAATAAGTCCAGTAACCAGTGAACCATGTGATCAAGTGATATTCATGCTTCTAAGAAGTTCTGGCTGTAGACGTCATCCCTGGAACGGGATTTAACACCATCTGGTCTGTATCCCATTTGTAACTGAGTAACTTTGCAAATAGAAAAAGAATCCATAGTAAAAATTCCCCTACGTCCAAATCCTATTAGCTAAATAAATAATACTCGATTTACTCCACCTACGAACAAACTCAAGATGTTACAGGCTCCAAACTCAGATAAAAACGAAACTCTTAAAAAAAAAAAAAAAAGGTAGATGTCCCTACATAAGTGTTCCAATCTAGAGCAATTAAAAATTGCTTTGGCAGGATGCCTGGGGGCTCAGTCAGTTAAGTGTCTGCCTTCGGCTCAAGTCATGAGCCCAGGGTCCTGGGTTCCAGCCCCACATCTGGCTCTCAGCTCGGCAGGGAGTCTGCTTCTCCCTCTCCTGTGCTCTCTCTTGCACTCTATCAAATAAATAAGTAAAATCTTTTTTAAAAATTGCTTTGGCTACCTTTTATTTTGCAAATCAGATATTCCAGAACCACCTTTATTTCCAAACATAAAAGCATCCCATTGCACACCTCAACAGAATTGCCTGTATATCCTTAATGTCTTTCCAAGCAATTTTATGCAGTCAGCACCCTATACATTAGGGAAGGAATGGATGTACGCTCTATGGGTTTCTTATAATAGCAATGAACTTTCATAATCAGACCCATTTCTTGATTTTGCTTACTTTTTTATGCAGCTACATTAATACTACATTGTCAGACAAAGACAAGAATGAATATGAGACTTGAGTTTAAAAAAATAACAACAACAATATAGCCATCCAAGGAACAAGTGCTGAGCTTGTGAAAAAAATAGCTCCCATTTTATTAAATAATAGTGTTCATGCAGGGATGTCTGAAGTACTCTGCAAGGCTAATTAGGACAGATCAATGTACACTTACCTCTCCAGAAGGCTGAAAGGTGTGTAGTGACTATGTGTCATTAAAAATTTACTTGACCATGGGCATCAGATGTGCATGAGAGAATGACCCTGGTGAGCACTCTAAGTTTCCATTTTACTCATGTCATCCTCAATGCATCAAAAATGCTGTAGACACCATTACTATCACCCAGCCTCATAACAGCTGATGTGCTATATATGTTTGAGAGGGTGGTATCAATTAACTATATTATCCATAAAGCCACTTGCAATTACTACCACTTCACAATTTATCATTAACACATTTGGCAGTTTTTTTCAAAGTAACATTTATTTAAAGGTTAATCAAAATTCTTAGAACAGCATTTATTATAATGTGATTTTTGATAATTGACTAAATCAGTGGCTCTTAAGAAAAACACCCTTGTCTCAGTCCTGCTCAGTATACGCCACAGTGCCATTTGGGGAAAAGAAATACATATTAGAATGTTCATTTCAGACCTCGTCATGGAAGATCATATATTAATGTAATCAGGTGGTACATTTACATGCTCATTAGTAATCCATCATTAGTCCAAATGCTCACTATTAGGAATAAATGTACAACGAGTTATTCAGAATACCCAGAAATAGTATTTCTTATTTAAACATTCAGAATAAGCTGACTGAAATAAGTGCACACCTTGAATTTGAACTTTCAAGGCACATCACTAAAGTCAATCAGTTATGTCAGGACACTCTTCTATAATAATCTCAATTATAAAATTCCTACCCCTCCCTAACGAGGAGGTAGAGTTCCAATATCTGAATCTTTTGAATTCACTATAACTGAAAAAATTCCTGATGAAGTGTGTTTAAATTTTATGCTTTAATACATAGCATGCCACTAAAACCACATTAGTTATGCTTTATGCTATTTAATCATATGTCAAAATCTATAAAATCTCTTCTAGCATGCTAAGGTAATTTAACTGCAATTAATCAATCAAGGAAATAAATAAAATGTAATAAATGCCAAATAATGTAACTTCTTTAAAAACAAACCACTATCTACACATTTATTCTAAAAATACTGACTAACCAACACCAACGAAGGAAAAACAGAGTGACAAGTAGGATGGCTGAATCTTTTTCCAATTAATAGCTAGCTTTCTCTAAACTTAGAAATGTTTTCAAGAGGTCTCTCTGACTTTCCAGCTAAAATGTGAGCAGCTTGAGTATCAAAACTTACCATTTTTATCCCATGTCCAACACAATGTCATAATCATAATAGGTGTTTAGTAATTGTTTGCTGAATGAGAGAATGAGTGATTCCAAAATCCACAAACTAGGTTCTTTCATCATAATGTGTGAGACCTAAACAGTCATACTTTTCTTCTGGCAAAAATTGTGTATTATACAACAGTAGTGGATGTATGTATTTGTATTTCTTCCTCCAGATGAAATCAATGATGTTCTTTCCAAGGATATATTTAACAGTTTCATAGATACAGATTTGACCCAAGGAAAGCCAAATTATAAGTCACGAATCCAGTCAGCAAGAATTTATTAAGCACTAACTGCATACCCTACACTATGCTACAAATATACCAAAAGAGTCAAAAGCATGCACCTGCTTTCCAGATCAGAGGAAAAGGCATATATATATATGTATTTTTTTTTCATTCAATAAGCATTATTGGCTACATTGTAGTCCACACGAGGCACTAATTGGTGGGGGGGAGAGTCAACAAATCTCAGTTTTCATCAAGGGGATAACAAAGAAATTAACCAGCAACTGTATGTCAAATAGAAAGTCATGAGTATCTCTGAAAAATTACAAACTCATTCTCATTGGAACCCTAGGAGAAAAAGCTGGTGAAATCATAGAAGTTGTAAAGAAGCAGGTGGCATAAAAAGAGATCAAGAAAATTTCCAAGATAATATAAATAAGTGTATTTACTAGTGATTTAAGAATTAAAAATAAGCATCCAAAAGTTTTCAGAGTAAGTTGCTCACTTTCTTGATAATGACTGAAGTTATTTGTTCTTCTCATCAGATTAGTTTCAGGGACATAAAATGCTAACTTCCAGATTCATGGCCACCCAATACAAAAAACATGGACGAATTTTCCTTTCAAGGTCCCTGGTGATAACTGTTGCTAAGAAATCTCAATGCTGAAAGTATCACAAGGATATTACAACAAACGAAATTTGCCCCTCTTACTGCTACCCCACCCACCCACATGTGGCTCTTGAGCACTCGAAATGTGACTAATCCAAGGTAAGCTGTGTTACAAGTGTAAAATACAAACTGGACTTCGAGGACTTGGTTTAAAAAGAAAAAAGAATGCAATCAACACAGAAAAAAATTTTATATTGATTACCTATTGAGATAATATTTTTTGAATATCCTGAGTGGAAATATATGTTACTATTTTCATATATGTCTTTTTACTTTTTACTCAGGATACTAGAAAATAATTGGGCAGACTAGCCTAAAGTCATTTTAAAAAATAACTTTTTAAAGTACTTTATGCTAGAAAGAAAGGATAATGTTCAGCAACATGCAGTGGTGTTTTAATATGATTATCTGATAGAAAAATGTGATATAATGAACTACTCAATTCCTCCCCAAAATACACAGCTAGGAAAACAAGAGCATCTCTCTAGATGAACTGAACCTTTCTGCCACTGATCTAACAGAAAGTGGAATCAGTTTCCATGCCTTCGTTTTTCTCTGATTGGCAGAACACTTGGGCCTAAAGTTTAATTTACTCCATTGCAGGCTTCTTAGGGAGGGCCTAGGTTTTTTGGTTCAGTTTTATCCCACACCCTCTTTATTACTTGCCTTGGTTCTGCCCCTTACTTTAAAGGTCTTATTGTAAGTTACCAAAAAAATACCTTTTTAAAACTAAGAGCTAAATAGCATATAAGAAAGTGAATGAGGGGTGCCTGGGTGGCTTAGTTGGTTAAGGTTTGCCTTAGGCTCAGGTCATGATCTGAGTCCTGGGATGGGCCTGCCCTGCATTGAACTCCCTGCTCAGTGGGGAGTCTGCTTTTCCCTGTCCTCCAGAAGGGGGTCCTTCTGCCCCTCCCTTCCTCTACTCCTGCTTTGTCTCTCACTTTGTCTCTCCCTCAAATAAATAAATAAATCTTTAAAAAAAGAAAGAAAGATAGAAAAGGAAGGACGGAAGGAGAGGAAGGAGGAAAGAAAGAAAGAAAGAAAGAGGAAAGAATGTGAATGAACCCCTTCTAGAGCGTGGGGAGACTCACCATGTCAGTGACCCCTCTCCCTGTTACAGATGTGAAGCACAATGCATGTATACCATTAGCAGGCCAGTACTCACATTTGAGATCATAAAACAGAGGTCACCTCATCCATGGCTGTCAACCAAGAGTCAGTGAGATAGACAGGCACAACATTCAAAGGGCACAGTGAGCGCTGAAGTCATATATGCAGCTAAAAGTAATATGGTATCATATCAGAGAAAAAAGCAACTATCTGAATACCTAGAAATCAGGCAGAGGTGGTCATTATCAGAGCTGATCATATCCTGCGAGACACCACAGCATGGAGTAGGGATATAAAGACAACACTCAAAGATCCAAAAAGACCTGGCAGAAACCTAGTCCCATAAAGAGACAAAAGAGCATAATTTCTGTGAGTATGGGCCCCTGGGACCAAGCTCAGGGTCATGACCTCCCAGATCTTGTGGACCGCACAGATTCAAGTTGAGAATTAGCAGTAATATGGAGTCCAACACTGGTAGCTGAGTCACCAGATGTGCTCACTGAGGAAGAAAAAGTCAAAGACTCTGCAAATGCTTCCTATTGTTGTTGGATTTGGTCCAGGAACCCATGGACTTGGAAGTACCCATCCGTTCAGTTCAACTTGTTCATGCAGATACAAGGCAAGGAAGGGAGATGATGGCAGTGTCTCTCTCCTTATAAAGTGGAGGAATAATATTGGTTCCTACATAACTCTTATTCCAAAATTAATGCTTCAAGTATATTTAAGCTACTTAAAAAAAAAAAACTTCCCAAATAGCTTGCCAAATTCATGAAAAATCCACTGCTTCCTGTTAATCCCCATTCCTCTCCAAGAAATGCTTATAATATTATTTAATAGCATTATAGATTTAGACTAACACAGTATGATCTTAAGGTTGTAGGAAAAGCATAGAATATGTGGACTATTATGTAACCTTAAGAGTCCTAGTAATAAATGCATTTTAAGTAAATGAATAAAAATAAGAAATAAGTAAGAACTTTCTCAGATCTACAGAGATAGGACAGGATACAAAAAAGATCATGGTCATACAATAAAATTAGGACGATACAGTCACAAATTGCCAGGAGGCAAGAAATATTATAAATCAACTGTGCTATTGATACAGACTTGTACGTTTTCTTAAAAGTGTTTAAGGATTTAACACACAAATAAAAAAACATTTTTTTTTACAAATAAAAAGTTTTTATTTCAGAAAGTAAATATTAATAAAATGTTAAAATGAAAAGTAGTACACATTTGGCTATAACAACAAAAATAATGAAGTCTCAGGATCTGATCAATGATAAATGACCGGGAAAAAAAAGACCTATTCAATCTAAAATATATTATTTCAGGATGCCTGGGTGGCTCAGTCAGTTAAGCATCTGCCTTTGGCTCAGGTCAGGATCCCAGGGTCATGGGACTAAGCCCACAGTGGGCTCCTTGATCATCAGGGATTCTGCTTCTCCCTCTACCTCTTCCTGCCACTCCCCCTGCTTGTGCTCCCTCCCTTTCTCTCTCTGTCTCTGTCAAATAAATAAAATATTTTTTAAAAATAAAAATACATAAATAATTTTTATATCAGCAAAATTTTAAAAAAAATGGACCAAGACTCTACCATTGCATCAGTTTTTTAAAAAGAAGGATAAGTTCAAAAGAACTGTGAATTTCACCAAATAGATGTAGGTAATTTCAAACTGACTGCTATGTTGATAAAGGTAAATGAGGCAAACCAGAGCTGTCTATACATACACCCTGAGATTCTAATTCAGGAAGACTCAGATAGATTAAATACTCCATGAACATCTTCTGCCCAGGGACTATTCCATAGCCCACAGTTGCAGACTTAGACCCCCTCCTTAGTCCAAGGGCAGCCCCAAATAGGCCTTCCTGACACGGAGAAGGGGTGTAAATTTCTGCAACAACAACAACAAACAAAATGAAAATATTTCCATCTTACATGTGGTAAACCCACCTATTCGTAGTTTTGTGAAACTTATACACAGCCTGGTAAAAATCCTAAGACAACTGAGTTGTCACAATGTGACAAGGACATTAATTAATATTGAGTTACTTTCTTAGTGCTTCTTACTAAAGACCAACAAAACCAAAATATGTCCCACCAACATATCAGAAATAATGTATTTTCTACTTAGCTCCAAGGGGTAAAAAACTTTTATAACTTCAGAAAACTCAAAATATGTGACAATCTGTCACTGAATTTAAGTTATAGTAACAAGTGACAATGCATGCATAATGGCCACCGCAGCTATGTGTTCATTTTACATACCAAAACTATTTCTCAGTGGTCAGAGTAAAGCGTTGGCTGATGGTGCTGATGGCAGGATTGGGCTTGAGAAGAACCAAAGCTATGTATAATGCAAAATCATTGGTATTTAAGTCTGGAATGAGTCTTTGAACTTACAGTTGAATGCGTTGTGAGAAATGACACTCCTTTTTACTTTATCCATGCTCATTTTTATAAAATGTCTCCCTTGTACGGTTGGTACTTTACTAAGGCCTTAATGAGCAGGGCACATCACCATGGGTGCTGGAGGTCAGGGGGGATCAATCACAAGCAATCCACAATTCCATTACTGCTAACACATGCCCCTCAAACAGGGACCTTACTGGGACCCTTTAGGAGACAAGGTAGTAGTAGAGCCATTGTCTCTTGACTTAGGAATGGGAACAAGGTATTCCTCCACATATATACTCTATTACTTCCCCTTAACTGAGTATTATTACAGTGTATTGTAATTGGTTGTTTAGTTCTTTGTATCCTTCATGAAATTGCAAGACTTTTCAGAAAAAAAAATTTATTTTGAAATACTTAAAAATTCTCAAGAAAGTGCAAGGAAATGTACTATCAGTGTACCCTTTCCCCAGCCCCTATCTCCACCCCCACTGTTAAGATCTTGCATAATTACAATATTAAAACCAGGTAAGTGATATTGGTATAATGCATAGAGTTTATTCATATTTCAGCTGTTGTAATGTACTTATTTGTGTTTGTGTGTGTGTGTATAGCTGTATGCAACTTTATCACACATGTAGCTTTGAGTAACCACTATCACAACCAAGACACCTAACTGTACCTTTACAAGACACCCTAGTGCTACCCTTTTCTGTCCACACTTACTCTCTCCCTTGCCCTCTCACGCCTGGCAACCATTAATCGGTCCTCCAAAGCTATACTTACATTATTTTATGAATGTTGTATAAATGGAACAAGCAATAAGGTAATCTTTTAAGATAAACTTTTTTCACACAGCAAAATCTCCTTGAGGCTCATCCAACTTGTTCCCCTATCAAGAGTTCATTCCTCTTTATTGATGAGTAGAATTCCGTACCATGGATATATCATATTCTGTTTAACCATTGAAGGACATTTCCGGTTAGGGTTATTACTAATAGAGATGTTATGAGCATTCATGTACCAGTTTCAGTGAGGAAATAAACTAAGATTCTTAAGGGGATAAACAGCATTTGATTTATTACTATAACTCCAATACTTTATACAATACAGTAGGTACTAAAAAATGTTCATTAAAGGAATGATGAATGAATCACAAAATTACCTCTAAATAAAACACAAAATAAGACTTATCTTGTAGGAAAAACATAATTAGCTGGGAGGGAAAATGTCATCAAGAGGTCCTGAAAGTTGCTTTGCACACAAAGGAAACCATCAACAAAAGGACAAGGTGACCTAGCCATTGGAGAAAATATTTACAAATGATGTACCTGATAAGGGGTGATAAGGGGTTAATATTCAAAATCTACAAAGAACTCCTACAATTTAACATCAAAAAATCCCCAAATAATCCAATATAAAAATGGGCAAAGACCGACATAGATATTTTTTCAAAGAAGATATATAAATGGCCAACAAACACATGAAAAGGTGCTCAGCATCACTTATCATCAGATAAATGCAAATCATAACCACAATGAGGTATCACCTCATACTTGTCAGAATAGCTAAAATCAAAAACACAAGTAACATCAAGTATTGAAGATTTAGAGAAAAAGGAACCCTTGTGAACTGCTGGTAGGAATGCAAGTTGTGCAGCCACTGTGGAAAACAATATGGAGTTATCTCAAAAAATTAAAAATAGAACTACCATACCATGCAGTAATTCCACTACTGGATATCTACCCACAGAAAATAAAAAACACTAATTTAAAAAGATAATATACACCCTTATATTTATTGCAGCATCATTTTAATAGCCCAATTAGGAAAGCAACCCAAATTATGTCCATTGATAAATGAATGGATAAAGAAGATGAGATATATACATCCAATAAATATTATTCAGCCATGAAAACAAATGAGATCTTGCCATTTTCAACAACATGGGTGGATCTAGAGGGCATAATGCCAAATAAAACAGGTCAGACAATGACAATTATCATAAAATTTCACTTATATGTGGAATTCAAGAAACAAAACAAAGGGAAAAAAAAAAGAGCCAAATAGAGAGAACAAACTGGTAGCTTCCAGAGGGGAGGTAGGTAGAGGGTTGGGTGAAATAAATAAAGGTTATTAAGAGTACACTTGTCATGATAAGCACTGAATGATGAATAAAACTGCTAAATCATTATATTGTACTCTTGAAACTAATTCTAACTATATAACTATGTATCAGTCAATCAATAATTTAAAAAATTATAAAAAAGAGGTCCTGAAAGTTACACTCATGGTTTTAAGTCTACAGTATTCCAAAGGACAGGGACACATACACACACACACAAACACACACACTCCTACATCTTTTTGAGTTTGCTTTAAATATTGAGTTTTGTATTAAGATGGTGTTTGGATTAATAAGCTACAGCTGAATTTTTTTTTTTTTTGAAACAACTAAGGAGACTTTCTATTCTAGCCAAAATGGACTAAGAGGGGCTATGTGTACCCTCCTTCCTAAAACAATAACAATAACAATGACAAAAAATATTTAGAAAGTCTTGTTTTTAAGACATGGACATCAGGCAACAAAGAAATCCCTAAGAAATGAGAAGCCAAGG
This sequence comes from Mustela putorius furo, assembly GCF_011764305.1. Taxonomy (NCBI): domain Eukaryota; kingdom Metazoa; phylum Chordata; class Mammalia; order Carnivora; family Mustelidae; genus Mustela; species Mustela putorius. The sequence goes on from NW_025422471.1 coordinate 14,540,820, forward strand.
ACGTCAATCTTTTGCTTGTCCTGCTTACAGTCTTGAGGGTTTCTTAGCAGAATCACAGGGAGGGTAACTCAAGAGAGGCAAACTCCTTGAGTTGAAGAAGCAGGTCTGAAAGTGTGCAAGGGTAAGATGGTAGCTATCATTCACAGGACAGGGCACCTGGCAAAGGGCTGCTGTAGAGAGAAATGTGTCCTGAGACCTGCAGGGTCCCGCTTGCGAATTTAGCAGAGTACTGATCTGGACAAATATGTGAGGAAACTTCCCAAGGCTGGGTATTCCTTAACTCTAAGGAATAAACAGATCTAAACAATGATCAATATTTGCTAACATCACAAAAAGAGAGAGAACCAGTAGTCTTGCTCAGCCTCCTCCAAATGCATTTGGTCAAGTTCCTAATCTTAATTACCAATTAGTAGAAAAGATATAGGTCAGAGGAGCTTACTAAACAACTCTACAGGAAGGCATCAGCAAATACAAACTATAGAGAGCTCTACCAGCCAAATAATCCAGTTTCCTTAACAAAGAAAAATAGATGGAGGGGAAACCTCTAGAATAAAAGAGAAGAGAAATAACCAATTGCAATGTATGGGTCTTATTTGTTTTCTGTTTCAAATCGTAAAAAATAATTGTAAAAACGTCAGAGACAATATGGAAAATCTGAATATTGGTTGTGCATATTTGATAAAAATAATAAGAAAATATTGACTGTTACGTATGGCTCATTTCTTAGGTGTGATTCATTTTTTCAGTTAAAAAACAAGTCCTAGGGGTGCCTGGGTAGCTCAGTGGGTTAAAGCCTCTGCCTTTGGCTCTGGTCATGATCCCAGGGTCCTGGGATCCTAGAACCCCACATTGGGCTCTCTGCTCAGCAGGGAGCCTCCTTCCTCTTCTCTCTCTGCCTGCTTCTCTGCCTACTTGTGATCTCTGTCTGTCAAATGAATAAATAAAATCTTTTAAAAAAATAAAAATAAAAAATAAAAAAATAATAAAAATAAAAAACAAGTCCAAAAAAAAAAAAAGTCCTAATAGTATAAAGATATCTGCTGAATGAAATGAAGTCATGCCTGGAATTGGCTTCCAAATAATTTGGGGTGGGGGTAGGAAGTGGAAATAAGGGATATGTTGAAACAAAATTGTCCATGAGATGACAGTTGTTGAAGGTAGGTTGTAGCTGTATGAAAGTTCGTTATACCATTCTCTCTAGTTTTTAGTATGTTTCAAATTCTCATAATAAAAATTTAGTTAAATAAATTAGAAATACATCTATAAATACGTAAGAAATTAAGGCTGTGATTTAGGACTCAGAAGTCACAGGCCATGATAAAAACTATTTCTTAGACGTGGAGATATCAGAGATGATGCTTTATGAGGGCACTGAGGACTGTGATTTGTAGCATCCCCTTAATGGAAGACTATATTTTCTCCACACAGAACACTGGCTTTTTAGCAAGGATAGAACTTCCTTCTGAAAATAGACCTAGCAGTATACAAGTGGTTGACTACCTAACTGAAGACACAAAAAGACATCAAAGGAGACCAAAAACCTAGATTTACAGGTGCAGTTATTATGTCTTCCTGTTCTTTTAAAAGCACATGACTGCTGCCCTTCCAACAGCATCCCTGCTATACAATTCAACCAATTCAATCTTGCCATTCCTACACTTCCTGCTTGCTCACTGTCACAACTCCACCTTCCACATACACATTTAACTTTTTTTGGTTTTGAGGTCAGGGAAATGTCCAAATATTTTTTCCCCATTCAAATAATTCATCAGAAATACATTACAACCAGAATCTAGTTGTTTTGCAGTAGGAGGAACACTGTGAGTAGCTTGTCCGAGGTTCTGCCGAAAGAAGTCTCCCCTCTCCTCTTATCTGAGCCCTACCCACTCAAGAGAATATGTACAAAGCCAATAAATGGATCTCCTAAAAAGATGAATGTTACACTTTCCACTTTAAAAAATCCCTCATGGTCTCTAGTTCAGTATCTTATAAATAAGCTATAGCCTATATTTCTTACTCAAGAAATGAGCTGATTTGCTGACTCTAAAAAAAAAAAGTCGAAGTAAATTTTAATTCTCAGTATATTTTTAGCTAATAATTCTGTCTATAATATTACTGTACTAGTAATATTCTTAAGATATCATGATATATCCTAATGCCCATTTTCACTAAATGCCTAAAAAGGCCATGGGATCATGGCTTTAAAATATGATTTAAAATGTGATATGTGCTTTGGCAGCAAAATTAGCTTTAGGGACTCAAGGCTAGTGAGCATTTTTGTAGGTTGGTTACATTTTGTATTGCAAGATGCATTAGAGAAATTGTAAATGAACTTTTCAAAATATTTATTATCGGGGCACCGGGGTGGCTCAGTGGGTTAAGCCGCTGCCTTCGGCTCAGGTCATGATCTCAGGGTCCTGGGATTGAGTCCCACATCGGGCTCTCTGCTCAGCAGGGAGCCTGCTTCCCTCTCTCTCTCTCTGCCTGCCTCTCTGCCTACTTGTGATCTATCTCTGTCAAATGAATAAATAAAATATTTAAAAAAAAATTTATTATCATTTTTACAACTTTCACTGGAGTGTCATTGTTTTTAGATGCAGTCTTGTTTATAATGTCCATTTTAAAAGTTGCTACCCCAGGCTTATAAAACAAAATTATAAGGTCTTCCCATCAACAGTATTAAAAGCATTTATCTCTAAGAAAGAGTTATAAAGAAATTCCACTGCAATAATTCAAACATTAAAGAAAATATAAAAATTGTTACTGTATGATAGAATATCAAATAATTAGAAACTGCTTTGTACTTTAATTTCTTTTTTATTATTTTTTATTATGTTTAGTTAGCCACTGTTTTGCAGTACAACATTAGTTTTAATGTAGTGGTCAATGATTTGTTACATATAACTTCTGATAAAAGCAAAATACCTGCATAACTGCCAATTAGTCACATGTGATCTATGTAAATTTAAATCAATTAAATTTAAATTATATTCAAAATTCAGTTTCTCTGTCATACTAGCCATATTTTAAATGTTCACCCGCCACATGTATCTACTGGTTACCATACTGGATGGGGCAGATATAGAACAATGTCTACTGTCTCATAAAGTTTGATCAAGTAATGATGGTCTTTGTTAGAGAAATCAGCACTGAGGAATGTATATGTGCATATATCAATTGATTTCTGTCATGTCATTTTCCTTTAGTATAAGAGACAGAATTAAACTTATAAAATTTAAATTGCATTTCTGGAAAATCTATATTCTCATGCAAATATTTAAAATTGTGTCACAGTGACACCTGGGTGGCTCAGTTGGTTAAGCAGCTGCCTTCAGCTCAGGTCATGATCCCAGCGTCCTGGGATCGAGTCCCATATCGGGCTCCTTGCTCCGCAGGGAGCCTGCTTCTCCCTCTGACTCTGCCTGCCACTCTGTCTGCCTGTGCTTGCTCTCCCTCTCTCTCTCTCTGTCAAATAAATAAATAAAATCTTTAAAAAATAAAATAAAATAAAATAAAATTGTGTCACAAACACTGCAGTGTAGATTTTCTTTTTCCTCTGCCACAAGGAGAACAGAATTCAGAAGATCCTATCTGCTCAAGATAGGGAATTATGGCATTAGCCATAATTTGATTCACACTTTTGTTCTTTATAAAGACCTGTTCTAACCCTGCTGCTTTCAAGCTTACCCAGCAATGGCCCAACATTTATTCTGTGGGAAGGAATTCCTATTTAGAGAGCTGTACCTCAGGCCTCAAACTCCACACTTGTGAAGTTTGTTAACTGGCATAAGAAAACTCACTTCCTAGTTAGGTCTTCCCACCGGGAGAGGAGGCTCTTACACTCTTCCAAAGTACTAACAGATTCCTTAGTCTAACATAACTTTTCATCTCTCAATTTAGAAAGATGCATTTTGTAACATATGTAAAAAGACAGAAACATAGAAAGGCATAAATAATACTGCATTCTTGTATGGGAAAGTGAAATGCTCCTACAGTGAGATACTGAATAGGAAGGGTCTGTCTAATTCAGCAAAGAAGCTGAGTAAGATCATCTCTACCGTTTATGCTTAGCAAGGAACCATGCTGCAAAGGAAAGACAGAAAACAAAGCAACAAATAAATGAAAAGCATATGAAAAACTTCTAAACAGGGCTAAACCGGATGCATTTAAGTGCAACTCCTGAAAATCTTGATGAACAGTAGTATGTCTATATTTAAAAGACTAGAAAAACCATATAGTTGATCCAGATAGTAAAAAAGGAAAAAAAGCTATCTAGAATTATATGAGTATAGAGTTTGAAGTATTTTCATGAAAAAGTAAACAATAATAAATAATTATTTGGTATCGAAAATAATTTGACCTTAAATGAGAAAAAAAATGAGAAAAAAAAAAATAAAGTCCAAGTAAAGGAGTTCTTAATACAATAGTCCAAACATTTGTAAAGTGGATCTTTGTCCAGAATAGTATTGTTTGCAAATAATTTCTACAGTAGATTCAACAGATTCCATGGTTACAAAAATTAATTAGAACCTTAAAATTAGCTATAGAAATCAGCTACAAGCTAATGAGTTTGGGAGGAAAAAAGAAAGAACACAATATGCCAACTTTTCAACCCTTTCTGCAAACAGACTTTCACATCTTAAAAATTACACTTGCTTTCAAGATTCCTTGCATCCATAACTTCAACTTTTTGCTCACTTGCTTACTCCCTAAGAAAGTCTAAAACCACATAAACTGCTATAAATGTTTACCAACAAAGTATTATTTTCCAATCAATTTTTTCTTAATTTTCAAAGTTGAAAAAGTTTTTATTACAATTAGGTCACTACTCTTGGCATAAGGCCTCTGAAACATTGTTTCTCAGACACTAATGGGTCTTGGAAAAGTTTGAAACTCTCAATTCATTATGACTTTGAGTAGCTGTTTTGTACCGAAGAATGAGAATTGATGGAGAGGTTGGGACTAAACACATAATTTTATGAAATATGATGAAAACATAAGGGTTTTGTTATGACGCACGTAACAATCAAGAACCTGCTTCTTTTTAGCAAGCTCCTAAAAAGTACCTCCCGTATAATTATTAAATAAAAACACTCACTTATTTGGTACTCAGCTAGCTTTTAAACTCTGAATAAGAGAAGTACACAGTGAGAGAGGTACTTACATGGTTTCCTTGGATACTGGATGATGCCATTCAGGTCTATGTTTTTATCTGAAAGTGGTGCCCTGCGGAGAAATGAGGCTTGGTGAGTGGCTGTTTATACATAGTAAGTAAATAGGAACTTTGTTTATTTTACAAAGGATTTTTTATTTTGACCCAGATTTCTTTTTCTCATCATACTCAAACCTTGTAAACAGCAATAATATGGTAGAACAGGTACTTTGCACAACTCTTTCTAATACCACGTAGGAGATCATAATTATCAAAGCAGAAGCTCAGAATGCTTTGGTTAAATACTTTACTCCTTGGGCTACTTTATGTATCTTAACAACTCTATTTATGTCAGACATATCAATGAACACTGCCTGCCTCTCTATTTCCCTTCAGAAGGAGTTGTTCTCAAACTGTCAATAAAGAAATTAATCTAAAAAAATTCACACACATGATAAATGTCCTTACCTTAAAGAGTAAGAGAATTCTAGCTTCACCAGCTCCTAAACATCCAGGGTTTCCACAGACATTAACTGTCATCTTAGACGTAGTAGTGGGGTCCTAGATTCTCAATAGTTTAAGGGCTACGAGCACACAATTTTGACAGTCTCTCAGAACTACAGGCTGTCTAATTTTGGTTGCATGATTAATCCCTCCTATGTGATAAGTTTTAACCTTCTAATATTTCTCTGGATCGAAAAGAACAAATGAGCTACAGCAAAGAATGGCAACTAACTTTAACGCTTAACACAATTTAATAATCTGAAATGAAGTAAGTGTGTGCTATGTTTCCATTAAAAAGTTTCCAGCCACAATTAATTGAACAAAAACTTGTCTTGTTCCAAGATTATTCTTGGAAATGTAATTTTAAAGTCTGCGTGAAATGAGGAAACTTACTTTTTTACCATATGAAAGCAATCTCATTTTTTAGGAATGATTTTTGGATAGGCTTCCAATTTGATATTTTCCATTTGAACTAGCAGCATAGGGGCTTGGCAGGGGGAGGGGAGGGAAGCAATTCTGTGTTCTTTTGCCAGCACTGACAAAGGTCTGGTTGTCAGTGATACCTTTACAGCTAAATTTACCCCAGAGTGACAGGAACAGGTGCACCTCGGCCTGCCAGACACTTGTGCACAGGGATCACGCATCTTACGGCTTGACGATCAAGGGGGGAAAGCCTGGGTCTTCATAGAAAAGGAGAAGAGACAAACGCAGCCCAAACTGGGGGGTTTCTCTTCAAAGCCAGCTGGTCTGGCTTTATTCTACAGGAATTTTTTTACCTGTCAGGGTTTGGACAACAAAGCCCTCAGCAGGTGCTGAAGGGTACAACTTCCTGGAGAAGCAGAAAGGCACTGGTGAGTTTCAATTGCCAAAATATATTTTTTAATCTTTAAAAGTTGATTTTGCTATCTTGGAAGAGGCACTGCTGAGGAACCTACATTCAGAAAGCTGATGAGACCATTGGAATCAGAGCCAACTAACTCAACAGTAGGTTTGCCTGGTGTAGAAAGTAGAGCTGTTACCATTTGACAATTTTTTACATTAAAAAAAAAGAGTTTTATAGGAAAGACTTTATATTTGAATGTTGGTCTCTTTCATTAGTAACTCTAACATCTGAAAGATGAAGAATTAATTACATATATGATATTAGACTATTAAAATAAACACACAAATATCATTTCCTTTCTTTTTATCTAATTCTGTCATAATCTATTCTGAATAAAATGTTTTTTTAATAAATCAAATAAAAATGTGAAATGGTACATGCTCTTTTCAAACATTTCATGTGCTAGCATTTTTTATATGTGCATGTGACAGGAATATGATTAGAAAGAATATAAAATTAGTTTTATTTATAATACATTTTTTAAAACATGTATTGCACAGAATATTTAATAATTAAAAGTAGCAACATTTTCTCATTATCTTACAAAGAGTTTCTTTGGAGAAAAATCTTTGGAATAAACAACCAAGACAGTACTAAAGCATGTTTTTACGTCACTGATTTCCAAAATTAGTACATTTATATATTTGCTATTTTTATTTTGTGAATTCGAAAGTTTAGGCAAAATTTTTTTTTCAGAGTAGGATTTTAATTAATACAAAACATGGAAAAATAAGACCACATGTCAGGATATATTTTTAAAAAAGTGATTCTATTTCAAGGACTCATTCTTTTAACTATGCTTCACAGCATTTCTCTACAAATTGTTGTATTATACAAATTGAAAACATTTATTTAAGCAAGTAAGGAGTTCAAAGCTAAAGACTATACATAGTAAACATATGAAACCATTTTAACAACCAAATTCCATATTCACAAACAACATGGGCTAATGAATGTAAAAGACACACAGCATACACCGATCAAGAATGCTATAAATTATTAGCCCTAAAATCAATTTTCTGGGCTGTGGGGGGTACAATTGGTACTTAAGAAGAGAAAGGCTCCTACCAATATAAATTACTAATATTATGAGGTAATTGTTTTTTCATGATAATCTCATAAATAATTTTCAAACTACATGCTTCACACATGGCTGTATAGTAGGAAAATAATAAGATCTGACTTTTTTAATGACTACTACATCTAAAACAATTATTAAATCAATGATGATATGAATAAACCACAAATTTATAAGTATCATACTCTGACTTAATTATTGTTTAAAATTATGAACTATTTGTGGCTTAAAAAATTACCAGAAATGATCTAGACAACAAAAAAATCTAATATTTTTAAAATCATAATTAAAACCCAAATCTGATTTTCGTTATAAATTACTACATATAGAATATCATTCAGAAAATTAAAGTATATTCTACTTTTTTAAATGATATATTATGGTTTCAAACTGCTATTTTTATGTGATATTCTGTCATCTTCATATATTGCTTCTGGTACCTAAGTAACCATGATCCAATATTGCATTTTTTAGATAGCTTCATTAGTCTCTTAAAGAATAATTATGTACTACATGCACTTGATAATTTTGTTATTTATCTAGTCTGTTAAGTACTATATTCCTAAAGAATCAGAGCACTCATTTTTTAGAAATAAGTACTACAAACCTGAACACACACTCTTAAGTCAACTTTTAAAATTACATTTGTGAATTCTTTATGTGCATTACTATCGGCTATAATTATTATACAGTTTGTCATTAACACTCAATATGAGCCACACAAAAGCTTCTTCCAAACTATTTTTCATCACTCTTGTGAATTATTTACGTGTGACTGAACCTATTAGAGATAATGTTAGGTATAGCCCAAATAAATAAATAACCAAAATTTGTCATCTTAACCATGGCCTGAATTGTGGGCTTAATCCAAAATTTCATGTTTTTTTCTTGTAATTATGGAGAGAAGCTTTAATTCCTAGTACAACTTGCAGCTACATTTTGTACTTTCCTATAAACCTTCAACTTTGTTTCACAAAAATACCTATGCCAACTCCCTCAATGTATGGAAATGATTTCTTTTAATAAGTCTTAGTCAGAAATTATGATGATGTTGCAATGACTCATATGTGTCCTAAAAGTTTAATTTAAAAACATACTTTTAAATTTTAAGCCTTATTTGCAATGTATCTTCATAGCTTAAGAATGGCTTATTTATAGTGGAGAAAAATTAATTATTCTCCTGTTTCAGAAAAACATTTGAAAAACATTTTGTTTACCCATAGACACATAGAGAAAATTCTGATTCTCCCAGCAACTAATTTCAACAAATTATATTGTGAATACCAATCTATTTAATTTCAGGACAATGAAGCTTCCAGCTAAAATGGTTTACTTGTAAGTATTTAAAGACACAAAAATACTTTGGCAGCTTTAAATGTATCTCCTCATTGACCAGCCACCTGACTGACAGCTGTCAACTGTCTATGGGCCAAATGTAACCCAGTAAAGATAAAAATTACATATTACTCATCCCTGTTGAAATAATACCTGGTGCCAGTAAGGTCTTCAAGTAGGAATAATTAGACTATAGATATAAAGAAGTGAAAAGGGAATCATTTCTGCCACCCACAATCCCTCCTTTGTCATTAACTTATTTCTCCTTTCTTTTCCACTTACCCCACTTGTCTTGATACCCGTAGCTCATACTTACAAAGAGTTAATTTCCTTAAAGAAACTTCAGATGTATGTAACAAGTATGTGACCATGAAAATACTGGGCAGCCAGGTAATGATGCCCACACATTTCTTTCAATCAAATCTTCTTTTGAGCTCATGGAGTGTTTGAATTGTGGGAAAGAGTCTTTGATGCTTTCAACTACTCATTTTTTAAAAAAATGAAATGGAAGCACAAAAATAAAATTTACCCAAGGTCACCAGCATGACGATATAGATGTAGACTTGGCTCTGTCTCCCAACTTCACATCCAGTGATTTTTTTTTTTCTGTTAGACTTTAAACATGTGGACAATGAAACTGTAAGTAAAAGAGAGCACATGGAAAATTAATGCGAGACATTGCACTGGGGAATTGTTTGCAGTTAATACCTTCTTAAAGAAATACAGTTTTATCAAAGCATATTAAAATGTAGCTTTAAAAAAAAAGAACACAAACATATTAAAATATCTATGGTACAAACTCTTTTTTAGATTCTCTTTACTATTTAACCTGATTTCCAAACTGAAAACATTTATGGTGCTTATGAAACAGCAGAAAGAAAAATTAATCAATGGCAATATAGATGTTTAGAAGATAAATGACAAATTCAGGTTGCAAATTTTTTTGAAATATTAGAAAACAATTAAAAATACAAAATATACCAAAGCATAAGCATACATACATTACCTAAATACAGAATATACTAAATAGTTCACATAACCAACTCAACAACTAACAAGTGTCTATGTGTGTGTGTGTTAATTACAAAACCCCCGGGGACCCCAGAGACCTCACCAGCAAGTGTTTCCTAACAGCTCAGAAATTCTATGACTCAACAATCCTGTATTAATTTAAGTATCTGGTATTTATTAAAATAATTATTAATTATATTAATATTTTATATTGCTATAATATCATTTGTTGTTAATGCTGCATATCATATTGATTCAATCAAGGTCATGAAAATATATTCAAACTAAATACTTTATTCTTCTCTGACCCTCTAGAAAAGAAATCATTTAGAAGGTAACTACCATGTTCTGAATTTAAAAGGATTTATTTTAACACTGAGCTTTAGAGCTATATTTGCCTGTGAGAAGTTTGCTTTAAAACCCAAACAAGCAAATGAATTTTTTAAGGAGGGACACCTTTAAACACTAATATAGAATATGGGAGGAAATTGGAGACAGGATTTCCCTGCAAGGAATTCCGGTAGAATAATCTCCAACAACTCTATGATACCATTTAGCAACTAAATTATACAAAATATCTAAATTTACAAACATATTTGCTTATTCTATTACATTTAGTCAAAATCAACATTATTAATCGGCAAACCACTTAACAATATGCAATAACAGTATGCAAATCGATTGTAAGCAAAATAATCAGTAAATAATATCCATTTCTAGTAATTGTGAAAGACAGGGGTGTCAAGACAAAATGTGCAAAAAATTCAGTCATCTCCCTGCATCTCATATGGGTGTTAGTGAAACTGAATGACTTATTTCTCATCTGCCTTTGAAGGGTTTTTAATGTTTTCTCATTAGAGCTGAAGAGTACTGTCAGAAGAGCAGCAGAGTAGAAGTAGGCAACTATGGGTCATAATCTCTCTTTCACTGCTCAGTAATTTTATGACTGGAAACCAAGTCGTGTAATCTCTGGGAGGATACTGAAGGGATGTGACTCTTTGCTGGGCTATGCATAAATCAGAGGAAAGGCCGTTCTGGAAAGTGTTTATCCAGTAGAAGGTGTTTCTGTTCCTTCATGTGAGGTCCCAAAAGGATTCTAGATAATGTTGGTGGGTTCCGGTCTCCAATGGCCTGCCCTGCCCCCTCCCTACTGCTATAAGAAGCCCACCATATTGGCAGCATTCCAAATAATTAAACTAACACCAGTTTTTAGCCTATGAGATGAGTGTGGAAAACAAAATCACTTTACAATACACTACTGACCAGCCAGCCATATTTTTCCTACTTGGGTACCCTGGTAACAAAACATAAAAGGTCTTTTTTTTTTTTTTTTTTTTAAAGATTTTATTTATTTATTTGACAGAGATCACAAGTAGGCAGAGAGGCAGGCAGAGAGAGAGAGAGGAGGAAGCAGGCTCCCTGCTGAGCAGAGAGTCTGATGCGGGACTCGATCCCAGGACCCCGAGATCATGACCTGAGCCGAAGGCAGCGGCTTAACCCACTGAGCCACCCAGGCGCCCCAAAACATAAAAGGTCTTATCTTCAAAGTTACTTTGTCACACATAGCTTGGAACTTTTCACTAACTTTATAAGGTGGAGTTGCCGCATCCAAAAAACCTACTAGTCATTTAATGTTTTTATTAATATTTTTCAAAAAAAAATATTCTCCACACTTGCTGCTGTAAGCCAGCTTGAGAACATGTTTGCTCATTTCAGAAAGATGTTGGAACAAGCAACAGGCTCATCAAAGAACCCCCTAATCTGAAGTGTTAAAAATATCTGGATCCAAGAGAGGTTAATAGTAGCAGCTGGCTACACAGAGAGGTTAAAAGGCTGGGAATATGGGTCCCCTTGTCGCCTGGGATGACAATGTTGTGAAGGCCTTATATGATTGATCAGCAACGCAGAGGTAATTATCAAGGTCATAAGGAATATTTGTATTAATTGAAAGTCTTTTTAGGGAAAAGCCACATTTCTCAAGTATTATGCATGGGACTGGTCTTGGTTGCCAGGAATCTAGGTTCATAAGCCGCTGGCAGCCACAGAAGCATGAATGTGTGCTCCTCTCCATTGTCACTGATGGTAGATGCCATGGGATCTGAAACCCATTTTACAGGTTTTGCTGAGATACGGGGATCCAGGAGCAGAGTTCACCCAAGAAAAAATAAGGACTGACCCTCAGATCCATAAGGATGAAGAACTGAGTCCCTGTATTGCTTAATCTGTCTTCTAATCACAATGGGCAGAATATATGTGGCATGTCCTTTTTGATTGTTTACAGTATGAGCCAAGACAAGCAATGGAAAGATTCATATCATTCTGACCTCTCATTGTTACTATTTTGAAAGGAGTTCACTGATTTAGAAGTTCCATGAAACTAAGGATTAGTTGAGAGCGTGGGAACGAATAATGTAGCAAATGTAAGGTTAAGGAATTAGAAGTCTTCACAGATCTTATGATCACCCTTACCCTAAGGCAATGGCTTGAAAGCAAAAGATACATAAGAAACACCCAAGAAGCTAGTTTTTAATGAGATTTCTGAGGCTGTTGTTCAGGGGAGCTGAGATGGGGCCTAAGAATCTGAGTGACTCTGAGGCCCTCTGATAAAAACTGTTTTCAGTGCTAGATTCTGTGCTAGATTCCAGTCCTCACTAAAGTTGAGGGACTCCTTCAAGAAGGTTGGTTCTCTTGCTCTGCAATAGCAAGAAAACCAGCACCCAGCGATCTCAGGTCCTAGGAGACCAAAGGAAGCCTATGGATATAGCTACAGAAGTTCTGCGTGCATTTTTATTTATTGTCAGATATAATTGCACTTAAATAGTCTGTTTAATTATTTCTATGTAGATTGGCAAAGGGTAAGGTTCACCCAACATTAGAGATAAACCAAAAATCATTCTCAAGTTCTACTTGAGTTTCAGGCACTAAATAAAAGAGCTTTAAATATGAACAATGGCTTGAATTGGCTCTTGAGAAAATTCATTAAAAAATAACAGAGTGCTGTTTACGAGAAGTATGTATATATACATATGCATGTATACACACACACACACACACACACACACACACTCAAGTTTTAGAATACTCGATCATCACTGACCCAGGGAGTTTAGAAGGCTATGGTCCAGCAATAATGTAGGAGAAACCACAGGCTTTATTCTCCTGTGCATGAGTTGTTTTCTGGCCATAGGCTACCCAAACGAGAGTCTCACAGCTACAAAAGGATGAGGTGAGAATATGTGAAACAGACTAGATAGATGAACATAAATCCTTTGAAAGCAGATAAACATTGCAAGCACATGCGTTACTCGCTGTGAGTTAATCATCATTGTAATCAGAGTGATTATAGTGATTAATAACAAAAAAAAATCATAGAAACTCTTCTATGACCATATTATCTATAGCATATATCAATTATTTAGAAATAACTTCCCTTGGGGTGCCTGGGTAGCTCCGTGGGTTAAAGCCTCTGCCTTCGGCTCAGGTCATGATCTCAGGGTCCTGGGATGGAGCCCCTCATTGGGCTCTCTGCTCAGCAGGGAGCCTGCTTCCCCCCCACTGCCTGCCTCTCTGCTTACTTGTGATCTCTCTGTCAAATAAATAAATAAAATCTTAAAAAAAAAAAAAAGAAAGAAAGAACTTCCCTTGTTAGCAGTATTTTATTTTGAAGGGATTCAAATAAATAGAAAATTATTACTATCTTATGGTTCTGAAAGAGAAAATGTAACTTTACAAAGCATGAAAGAAGAAATCTAATTGTTAATAACCAGTGGTGTGTGTGTGTGTGTGTTTATGGTTGTACTGGCTTTACAACTGAAAATAAAAAATTTACAACTGAAGATGAGAAGATGAAGCAGAAAAGATGAAGGAAGAAAGAAGGAAAAGGGGAAGGAAATGGAAAAGACAGGATTCAATCTATTGATAGCTATATCACTATTGCTAAAGGGACCGAAAGGCATAAGAAAATTGTAGAATGTTTCCTACTTACCCGTCTTTAAGCAGTGTTCAAGATCTTTTACTTAGAATCATATTTCCTCATCTCTGAATTTCTTCAGAATATATTATAAAGTATACTGTATTTGATATGGAGGCTCCATATTTACAGGTTTAATGTCATACAAAGTTGGGAAATATTTGATTCATGGGCCCTATCTTTGCACACAGGAAGACGCTTTGTCTGTGATTTCACAGAGGTCATAAAGGGCAGAATGTAGTGTTCCCTCCAACCTCAAACCTCTCCCCAACCTTTCCAAATTCTAACCTTCATCCAGGAAGCAATACCCATGCTTGTCACAGGAATCTTACATCCCTTTCAAGACATTTCTGAAGAAATAATCACTAATTACACCTCTGATGGCTTTTGGAGGCAGAAGGGAGTTCACACAGGGTGAGACCAAGTGACAACATGGTAGCAATGGCACAAGGGACATGCAGCAACTGTGTACCTCCTATGCAAGACGGGAATAGAAAAAGAGACCAGAACAACAGGTACCAAAGTGTTATTATATATTTTTAAAAAGATAGGTAGATAAATTTTCAAGGAGCATCACGATACTTGGCTGATAGAGAGCTCATCTTCCAATCACAACCTCTTCAAAAATAGTAAACTTTCTTCAAGTAAGAGCCAGGCTTTCTACTTACTGGCTAGCACCTAGGGCTAACTTACACATCGGCCAAGCAAGAGGGACCGGAGACATGATGAAAATCTCCTCCCTGAAGCATCTCCCCACCAACAGACCAGGGAATTTATGGAAGTTGTGTAATCATAGATACTCCTTTGGAGGATGAACTCCTTTCAGAAAACTTCTGAAAAGAAGTTCATTTAAAGGAGTAACACATTGATACTGCATCATGAAGTAAACTGTTGGAGTGGTGGGCTCCTCTGATAGAACACAGTCCACGAGAATTCTGGAACATAAAATGAGTGCTGAGGAATGAAAGGACCTTGTGGGTCACATCAGTGAAAGGCTGTGAGGAGACAGAGACACTCAATAAAGAGCTATTATTGATTTTAAAAATTGCTGCTGGGTGAGTGGAGCATGCCAGAGTCAAAGAAGGACAAGCTGAAGGTGAGTCTAGGGAGGCTGGTGATACAAAGACAAGCTTTAGCAACCTTACAATTTTGCCGATACCACACAGATAATATTGATTTTAAAAGACTTAAAAACTCAGATTTAATAAAACCTGCTAATTCTGTATATTTATGTGACAGTTCCTTAAATTTAAGTGTAAAATTATGCAATCAATAAGCAATTTAGAAGATGTCTGGTAGAACCAAAAAATAATATCTTGGAGCCTTATTCTGAGCAAATGGATATATAATTACTTTTGTAAGTCTGACAAAATAAAATATGAACACAAAAAAAATGTTTTTCTGAAAAGAATATGGAACACTGACAAGGATAATATAAATTGACAACCCCAGAATGTAAGATTCTTGGTATAATATACATTGGTTTAATCAACATATTATCCTAAATATTTTATATTTATTTCAAATATAAAAAGCTATATATAAAATAAAAACTGCTTTGAAGCATGAAAGCTGATAGAAAAGGAAACAACTTCGAAGATATTGTTAGATAATGAGACATTGAGGTATTTTCCAGGAGCATGCGGTAGTCCTTAAAAATGAAATAGTATGTTAGTGGACATTTACTGAGCATTCTCTTTTTTTTTTTTTAAGATTTTATTGATTTATTTGACAGAGATCACAAGTAGGTGGAGAGGCAGGCAGAGAGAGAGAGAGGAGGAAGAAGGCTCCCCGCCGAACAGAGAGCCTGATCGGGGGCTGGATCCCAGAACCCTGGGATCATGACCTGAGCCGAAGGCAGAGGCTTTAACCCACTGAGCCACCCAGGCGCCCCTACTGAGCATTTTCGACATGCCAGGCACCAGGTGACTATAGAAGTACAATCTTACGTCTTCCTCTCAGGAAAACTGTCATCCTATAGAGGTCCTGAAACGTTTTCTATTTCATAACAAGGGCATTTTGAAAATTAAGGTCAAATGGTTATTAAGTCTGAGCCTGGATTCTAATTCAGCAACTCTGATTTATCCTTCCCTGTCCCTTGTACATTCCTTGCAAAGGTATTTCCCATGATGTTCACATATGATATGTAACTTCTAATCGATGAAACTAACTTTTTAAAACTTTTATGATGTTATTGCCAAAATGTCTACTTAAAGGCTACACTTTCACAGGAGGAATACCCTTGAAATCCCCCTTCTGTATCTGCAATTAGTGTCAATTTATGAGCCAGATATCAAATAATCTGCTGCTTTATAATCACATCATAGTTTCCATCAAGCACCTTGTTCACTACATTTGGTCTGGATTTAGTTTCACCAACAAATTCATCCTTAATGATAATGATTTGCCAACAAACAGTTAAGACTGAATAGCAAATGCCTAAGGAGATTTCTATAGAGACCTGTGCGAAGACATTATTACTGAAATAAGCGCGTAACTTCCTAAGCTGTCTACCGGAAGAGGATGACACATGTTTAGACATGAATTTCTAAAATATTTTCTGGTGGGGGTAAAAAAATATTGATTACATCACCTCCTGATCTCATGATCCCTATAATTGAGCAAAACTTATGAGTCTAAGGACATAATACAGCATCACAGCTAAGAGCATCACTAGAAACAAACTAACCCAGATTCATGTCCTTTGTCTGGCACTAGGGGCTATTAGACCCCAAGTAGGTAATGTCACCTCTCTAAGTTTTAGTTTTTAAAATCTGTAAAATGAAGAGAATTGTAGTTCCTGTCTGAATGGTTGTTGTTTGGATAAAAAGAAAAAAAAGTTTATAAAGCAGATAATATAATTAATTAAAGCAATTAGTACAAGACTAACAGTAAGTGGCCATTAAATATTACACACTTTAAATTTATTTCAACTCTCATTCTAATAAGATAGTATTATTTTTTCACATATACTACAAATATCCTTGTATTATAAATATGAATATTATTCACATATAAATATCAAACTACAAATTTAGTAAAAAAAGGAAATCATCTATAGAAAATCAGACTTCCTTGGTTTGAGTCTTTGACTAAGTGAAGTAGTATATACTGATAAATCAAACCGGTTTTAATGCCTGACAAATTTAAAAGTTTTACTGTATTTTACTTTTAATTCTCACCATATTGCAAAACAATTTAGAGAGACTTCATCCCAAACAATGAAAATCAATTCTCTCTTTTCCTGTAAATTAGCCTATGGATATAATTACGTATCTCCTTGTTTTCAAATTTAGTAAGTATGGGAAACATAAATCTATGCATGATCTTGCCTTCCTGAAAAAATAAAATTTGTATTATTTTCCTTGGTTTATAATTCTAGGTTATATACAAAATATTTAGAAGTAATTTCGTAAGTTCTCAACTATGTAAAACACCATCATTTGGAAAATTACCTAGAGAGATAAAGAAAACAAGGTACATTTTGCAGTGTGGTGGCTTTATTTTCTCCTTTCTAGATTTGTCTTATTTTGGTATTCTTAATGAGGACAGATAGCAGGTATACCAGATATAAATTGTTTGTAAATACTTTCTGAATCCATTTTTCCCTGTAATACATACTTACACAAATTAAAATCAATAGAAATCACATATGTCCCAAGTGGGACTTTATTAAAACCAAAAACACAAAATGTCTATGGCTTCTGTTTTCCAAGAAGCAGCAAACAGTCCCCTAGACATAGTTGTAATGTTGATCATGCATCCAACAGAGAACAACGTCTGGGTCCCTCTTGAACAGAATGCTCCATTAGGCATTCCATGGGCTCCCCGTTCCTGGCAGGCCTTGGCCCAGCCCCATTGCCATAGATGGCCATCAGACATTTGGAATGACATAAGGAGATAATCTGAGCAGGCTCTGCCCTAAAGAATTCAAGCTAGCAGGAGACTGAAGATATCAATGTCTTCTTGGCTGACAACAGCATTCCAAAGGTCAACCAGGGTGAAAGAGGATGGACTTGGGAGTTTCCAGTGCCTTTTCAACAACCAAGCAGCTAACAAGTATAAAGAAGCACCCCTCAAGACAAAAAAAAAATAATAAATTAAGACAATAAAAGTCTGGAAGTATACTAGAGATGCCATGTCTGTGAAAGGGAAATAAGACAACCTACATCCATTCAGTCAGGGAATTTTAGGTTTGAAAAGATCACCTCTCTTAAAAATAAAACAGTTCTCATCCTAAACCAATTCCCACCTCTCTTGACAATCTACTTCTCCAACTTTTTCTACAGTGTCAGCCCTTATATGGATGAATATGGAACTTAATAATGTAGAAGTAGAAATGTATGGAAATTAACGGTGTAGAAGTAGAAATGTATGTAGTGTAGTATGTAATGGTGTAGAAGCAGAAGAATAAGAATGTCTTTTACTACAGTTTACCAATTTCCCAGGCCTGTACTTTGTTGGGTGGCTCATTTAATCCCCATAACAAAGTTTTAAGAGTAGCACTTTATGTTCCACACTTTACAGATGAGGAAACTTAGGCAAAGGGAGGTTCCATAACATGTACCTGATAGTATCTTCATCGAATTTGGGAAAGTCTATGCTTTACTAACAATTTCCACCTTACACAATACTTTTCCTCCCTGACCTTAAGAGTGTTTATTAGCTCTTACTTTAAAAGGATAATTCCATTTCCTCAGATTTTTTTAAGTATAAATAAGAACAATGTTATCCCAACCAGTCTTTTGAAGAAGACATGATTTCAATCTATGAAACTACCAGTAATACATTTTTAGTTTAGGAGACAGTGTTCCTACACACCTTATTCTTTACTAGAATTTCTACCTAGAAGAATGCTTAGAAGTATTTTCTCTTGTAAAAGGGTGCTCCTGTCAAATCTGTCAGATCACCTTTCTATAGGGCGAATTTGCCTAGTCAGTCTCAGGTAAGGTGCCCTGGTCTGGCACAAAGTATAGTAGATAGACCCTGCCTGGTGACCTTCACTTCTTTCTAAATTCATGGCGTGATTTAGGGGTACATCTGTTAATTTCTCTTGGCCCCATTTGTCTACCCTGTAAAAAATTAGGTGCTTGTGTTAAATGTTCCCCAAGACCTCTATCAGCAAGAAGATGCGGAAATTCTGACTTTAAAACTTTCCACACTAGTGCCAGGAAATGCAAATGCCAAGAGTGTCCTAAAAATTGGCTGGTATCATAAAACAGATTCTTTCTTTCTTTCTCTTTCTTTCTTCTTCTTCTTCTTTTTTTTTTTTTAAACCAGCATTCATTTAAAACTCTAGAGCAGCACATTCCAATAGAACTTTACGCAATGATGGCAATGTTCAACATCTCGCAGTCAAATAAGGTAGCCACTAGCCGCCTGTGGCTATTGAGCACTTGAAATGTGGCCAGTATAACTGGGAACCTGAATTTTGAATTTTATGTAATTCTAATAAGCTTAAACTTCATGAGCCACAGGCGGCTAGCGGCTCCCATACTGGCGGCAGCTTATAGCTTCAAGAGCACAACAATATAAACATTTTACACCTTTGATTTATTCAGCCGAGTACTTTACAATGTCTTTGGAGCATTGATCTTTTCACCACTCTTGGAGCGTTTGGTACAGCTCCACAGTTCAATCAAAGAACAGCCCAGGCATTTGCATTTCGTGATGGCATTTTTTGCGAGAGACCCCAGTATTGTTCTCACGTGCCAGCAAATAAAGGGGAGGGAAAGGAAGTTTTGGGGAGGGGGGTCTTTTCTCCCCCAGTCTCCCATTTGTCGTGTAACTTGGGGCCTTTCCCGAGCCAAGACGCGCACCTATCCACCGAGGCAGCTTAACTAGCAGACGCAGCAGTTGGCTGTTAGTTCTTTTTTTTTTTTTTTTTTAATAATCGTGTAGACCCTGAGAGATTGGGCTGTAAAATCCAGCTCCGGGACCGCGTCCTTTCCTATTGGTCTGTCAGGTGAAAAACAGGGCTGACTGGCGGCGGGACAGGGGCGGCGGCCGGACCTGCGCCCGCCACTCCTTCTCCCCCAGGCGCGCAAAGCGCTCAGAGCCCCGGCGGCTCCAAGGGCCGCCGGACGCCGACCGCGTGCCAGCGCTTTGTGCACCGTGCGTAGGTGGGTTCACTGGGCGCCTCGCTCGGAACTGCCCCCCCTCCCCAGCCCTCTGGGGTCGTCGCCCGCCAGCCTAGGGGAAATATCCCTGAGAGCCCCAAACCAGACGAGCAGGGCAACTCCCCGACACCGCCACCAAGCTTCTCCAGGGCCCACCCACCACCGCTGCGCCCTCCTCCCATTCTCCACAGCCCACCACGCGGCCTCTTCGCCAAACCACCAGCCGCTTTCCCCCGAGCCGTGACATCCCCCTCAAGACGCAACCCGGCACACTCCCCGCCAAGGCAGCCCGCCCCCTTCCGCGCACCCAGGCCCACAGGCCCCTGGAGGGCCCCCGAGCCCGCCTCCTCCTCGCCCGTGGCGCACGCACGTGGCGCACTCACCCCCTACTAGCTGCCTCCGAGCTCTAGAAACGCTCCCGGGAGGGAGCCCCCGCCCCCTCGGCTCCGTCCGCTCTGAGGAAAGTGGGTGGGGGGAAGCGAAGACGGGCTGAGAAGGAGTAGGTAGGTCCGTCCGCTCTGAGAAAAGTGGGTGGGGGGAAGTGGCGATGGGCAGAGAAAGGAGTATATAGGTGGAGAGCGGTGTTGGAGGGGACGACCGGCAATAATTGGATGGCGTTGCGGCTGTTGCGCCTCTGTGAACGCCCAGCCAGCGCGGATTCACTTTCCACACAAATCACCGGGAGGGATTGTTGCTGCCTGCAATCAATAACTCAGCAGAGTAAGCTGCTGAAACCACAGGCGTCCCCTGTCTGGGTCTCTTAAGGGGCCGTCCGAACTGAATTCCAGCCCTTGGCTTCCCAGACAAAGAAGTGGGCACCGAAACGCAGGACGGAGATTTTTAACCCCCACCCCCACCCCGATCCCGGGTAAAGATCTTTAAAAATTAAAGGGCACACACGTAGAGAGGTATCTAGGGGGAAAAAAAAAAAAAACACCAAACAGTTAAAAGGGGAAGTGTAACAATCCATTCTTTGACTTGAAGGTTTCTGTGATATTTCGAGAAATGGGATAGAATCAATGTTCCGATGAACATTTAACGATTTTCTAAGTGAAGGTAAAGTCCATTAAATTTAGCCATGCATATGGATACTTTTTAATCAGCCACACATTTGCAAGGAAATTACTGATCTAGCCTTATTTGGGCATACTGATCCAGGAAAAGGAAGAAATGTATCATAATTTGTAGTGGCATTGTTAAAAGCCTTAGCATATCTTTGAGACATTATTCCATGAAGACTGCATTTCTGTAAGGGAAAAAGGCCCTGGGAGATGTGTATTATGATTCCCACTTAACAGACTGTAATACCAAGCAGAGCTGGGAGAAAGGGTATTGACTAGGTCACCAGATACTACCCGCCACTAAGTTTAGACTAACTCACTGTAGGCCTGAGCCTCAAAGACTAAGCTCAGCTAACACCCCTAAAATAAAAGTGGCCAAAACTCATTTCTCCTTGCCTGAAGCAATTTAAAAATAAAAATAAATCTTAGGAATGTCAACCCAAATATAGAGGCTTTATAAATCTTAATGAGTCTTCACTATGAAAAGTCTTCTTGCTAAAACAAATGGGTAAATGGATATTGACCACCCTGGTCTGATAAGTCTCAAGGTTGGGAGGAATAGACTCATTCTGAAGCCAGGGAAAAGTTCATTTGTATGTTTGAAGTCATAGAAAGCTGGTTTCAAACGGAGATTAGAACACAGGAGCATTTGTCTGTGCTCAGTATAGTTCAACGCTGCTGGCTAGCGTAAGGTATTATTGGTAATAGAATTCATAAAGGGTACTGAATCCACACCACTAATCCTGAAGTATTTAAAACTGCCCTTTGGGCGCCATACACAATAAGCCCTTTCAGCAACTTCAGTTGAAGCTTCGTTATCCCTACTTGACAAATTTTCTTAGCTTGGGATATGGTAGATTTGACTTTCGCCTTTGTAATTCTTAATCAGATACAAAATTAAAGGTACAAAAAATAAAGATAAATATAGGCTCTTTAGATATGAGATAAAGGATATGATTAAACCTTGGCTTGGAATAACAAATCCTTTGCATATTGCAGATTCTCAATCACAAGTAGTCCATATGGTGTATACTGTGCATAGGCTAAAGCTGTACCTAAAGAATTTTTGAAATTTAGATATTTGGCACTATTTATATTAAAGGCTATAAGTATTTTCACAGTTAATGATCATTTTAATTATTTTGTTTTTAACATACATTCATTTGTTTTAAAATCAGAATTAATACTGGTGTTACTTCAGATTAGAAGTTTTAGAAATAAATTTACTTGAATGTACTTTAATATCAGCTTTCTTTAAAAAAAATGTTTTTAACTGTTACCTTGTTGTACTTACACATTTTAAGGTGCCAAAGAAGAGTTGAAAACTGTGAAGTAACTTCTATGAAAAGATGAAGTAAAGAATGGAAGGCAAATGACTGTATGTGTATGTGGTGAGTGCTTAACATTTGTTATATCATTTACCACCAAGCTAATTCATAAAGGTAAAACTGCCAAACTCCTTGTCATTAGGTATCTATAATGTAGACACACAAAAGTGATAAAGTGTGATGGCAACCATTATATGCTTTATATTAAAAGCAATACCATGCCATTTTGCTTAAAGCTCACATATTACCTTGCAGGGCCTACCTTTGCAAGTCTCTTTTACAGTTAATCCATTTCAGGGGAAGTTATGTATGTCATCTCTATTGTAACTATAAAAAGATAACATTTTTAATGCTATTGGAATTTATATCTTCCTACTTTTTATATTTTCTGAACTTCTATATTCGATTATCATGTTTGTGTTGAAAGTATTCTGGCTGAAGAACAAATACTATACAGTTGAATAATCTTGAGGGGTAGATTAATCTATAGGCTCTCTTCATCTTAGGGTGGGTTGCTGTGGCAACCGCCCCAGCTTACTTTAAAATAATTTTTTAAAGCTTACTTCAAGAGCTACACCCAGCGTGGGCCAAGCTTAAAAGCAGGCATACCCAGTGAACAGGGTTTTAGTAGACTGCTGATTTAATGTAGGCAAGTAGTAAAGAGAGGAGGGTGGAGTAAGATGGTATACAACCTTGAACAGAAATTAGAAATTAGCTTTCCTTAGAGTCAAGTCCTAAGGAGTATGCTCTCTGTAATTTCTGTGGAACTTCAATTAAATACATTGCTAAACAATTCTTTTTGGGGGGGTCAAGTAAATATATATTTACATACATAATAAAGCACTTATGACAATTATTTAATGAAGGAAATATTTGGTGATTGGGGAAAAACGTTTATTTAAATAGTATGTCAATCCTAGACATCATTTTCTCTTAAGCAGTTTGTCACCTTTTATTTAACAAGGTAGGTCCCTAGTGTCCAGCTGGCTTAAAGGGTGTGAGAATTTTCTATTTTCTAGTCATAGAACTGGAATAGATTGGAGAATTCACGTAACTCATTTAATGAACAAGCAAACTGAAGCCCTGAAAAGACACACTCAGTACTTAGGCACAAATCTTGAACCAGAGAATATAGGCCTCCTAATACCTAGTACAAGCTCCTCCCTACACCAGAAAACATAATATAACCAAGTACCATTAGGTGGTAAAGATCAGGATGATTTTGGTAAAAAAAAAAAAAAAAATCCAGAGTATTTAAAGAATACAAAGCACATTTTGTATTAACCACTTTGTGAATTACCGATGAATAATTTTAAATCTCGGTGACTTTCTATTGTGTATTTCTGCACAACCTCTTCTGTTCTGCTTCAAATATGAAGGCTCATGGGAAGGAAACTAATGCTAATATTAACTTAGGTCACACATAATTAAGAAGCTAAATCTGCTGAGGGGAATATCTTATATTTTAAAAGGCTAACTGTGATACATTTCGGATCCAAATTATTTCCAGGTATCCACAGTGTGGGGTTATACATATTCCTGAATGCTTGTACTCTCATTGATAATTATGAGTTTGTTATTAATGTTTATTATTAAATAATGCGTTAAGATGTTAAAAGGTAAAATAATTTATTTTTGAGGGAAAATCATCTAAAACTGAGGTGTACTGTGGTAAATAGAAATAATCTATAATCCATCAAAAATCATATGATTGAGTCATGTATTGCCTATGTCTATTCACTCATGTAAAATAGGCTTTTACAATTCATTACATTAATTTCAGGCATTATGGCAATAAACTTATATGTTCCTGCAAATGTTTTGCTTTGTCAAGGCATTTGTGAATCTAGAAAAAAATTAATTTCATTTTCCCACCATATATAGACATATCTTAGTATTCAAAATAACTATGCATCTTTAAATTTTTGGATTCTTTTTTTTAGAAGTTGTACCTTAAATGAAAACCTGATACAGACTATCTCCGCCATATTATTAAAATGAATTCATGGTAGTAGCAAACTCACCAGATGAAAAACAAACAGGCAAACAAATATACTGTAGATACTAATCTGCAAGAAATATTATTTCAGATGACTTTTGCTTTGTGACAGTTTGCCACGCTTTCCTATAATAAAAGCAAGAGATTCATCTTAGTTGTGCTGATAGTCACAGTGGTGATGAACCAGAAGCCTGAAGATTGTTCAGATCTGGTTGTTCTTGCCTGTAAAATCAACCTTCTCCTTTCAAGTGAAGCCTTGGGGCAGACACCTAAATGTTGACCCCACTCTTCTAAGAAAAGCTACTCACATCAAATAGCCCCTACAATGAAGCAGGGAGGCTTTTTGAATCACACTGTCCTCACACATTAAAATAGTCTAGAGGCATGGTGCAGAACTTCACAGGAAATGCAACTAGTCATTGGGTTAAACACATAGTGCTGAAAGGAATTTTTTTTAAGTGAGGAAATATCTTTAATTAGCTAGATATTTCAGTATGCACCTATTGTCTACTCCTGTACGTTCAACGTTTTTATTTCCTGAATGTATTTTCTCTTCTTCCTTTCACAATATTAAAGATTTTTAATTTGATTCACACAGTTTATATGATCTATAGTTCCACTGGCATGCAATCTTGTCTTTTCATGGTTTGTGTACTAGTTGATGTATTGTATCTTTGGCTTTACTGGGTGTGGTGTAATTGGCTAGAGAGGGAAGGTGCCTAACCCCTAGAAACCTTTCCTAAATCTTGAATATTAACCTATCTTCCCCCCACTCCCCACCCCCTGGTCAGGTCAAGTGTTTACTGGGCTTAAACCTTAACATAAGTATCTTCCTTATCAGTCTCTATTTCTGCTTCCTGTGCAGCTGAAACTCTTCAGGATAAGTGAAGTCATCAGCTATCGGATAGGGTAGCCTAATGCATTTGGGAAGTTGGTTTGGTTTACATGTTAATGCTCTGGATAAAATCCAGTAAGGTGTGGAAGAGATAGAAGTAGGAGGAGGGAGGGGGAAATCTCCGAGGAAGCTGCCGCCTCGGTAAATATTTCTAAACTGATTAGAAAGTTCATGGCCCCGCGATGAAGTCGAGATTTCAGAACTGGTAATTATTTTTATTGCTTTGTACATTACTAACACATAGTTAGTATTTCGGCACGCTTTCTGGCCCTCCAACCTTTCTGGGCCGAAAACCGCGTATTGTGGGCATGCAGGAAAAGCGCGCTGGAATCGAGTGCTGCAGGCATCCTGGACGGTGGCTTTTACGCGTGAGTAACAGGAGCGCTCGGACCAGTGGAAGAAAGAAGTGGTTAACGCGTCTCCAAACGGGGGGAAAAGTCGCTAGAGCAACTATTAGGGTCGCGCTCCTATTGGTCAGAGGAAAGATCCCGACTTCAGAAGGACTTTCCTGCTGGCTGGCTCACAGAGTCCCCGGGGAGCGAGCGCGCTGCAGCCGGAGATGGTTCTCCGAGCGTTCTCAGCCGCAGCGTGGGGAGAGCAGGGAGCCGCCGCTCGCGATGTTGTCTTCATTTCGCGCAATAAAGAATTGTCATTAGGTTTGCGTATGGCATGTGCCATTACCCCACCGTAAAACTAAAATTAGCAAAATGTCAGGAATGGAAAGATTGATTCACCAAGATGCAATTATCATTTAAAAGTGCTTGATTGAGGTACTGATGTTCAGTGATTTATTCTGCATACCATATACATAATTAAAGTAGTGTAGTGGAGTAATTTATCAATCTAGTTGAGACTGGAGGGGTGAGGAGGGAACTGCTGTATGTTTGTTTTATTAAAATGCTCCGAGGTCTAGTCCCGCCCCCCTTTTGCGAGAGTGAAACTGATGATTTCTCTAGCTCGCGAGGAGAGAGTCAACGGTTTGGGATTGTGAGGGAGAGAGAGAGACGGAGAGGAAAAGGCAGCGCGAGGCGGAGGCAAAGGCAAGGGCAAGGACAAAATAAAGGGAAAAAAGAAGGCAAGAGGCACTTCTTAGGACGTGCCGCTTAGAACCCCAAGCCCGTCTGCTCCGTTTTCCCTGCCACCCCCGCCTCCCCTCTCAATATCCTTCCACCACTGCCCCCGCCCCCCCCCCGCCTTTTTTACGCGATGTTTCAAAGGCTGCGAGCGGCTCTCCTTTTCCCATTCGTCTTCTGTCACTTCCTTCCTGGACGCAGTTTTCTGGACGAGTCTGGTTACTTTTAATCTGGCCGGCTGCTGAGAGCTACTTTCTCCTCCTCCTCCTCCTCTTCCTCCTCCTCCTCCTCTTCCTCCTTCTTTTCCTCCTCCTCTTCCTCCTCCTCCTCCTTCTCCTCCTCCTCTTCCGAGCGGCCTCGGCGCGCGCGGATGCGCGGCCCCGAGCGCGCCTCCCCCGCGCGCGCTCCCTCCGCGCGCGCACACACTTCGTCTCCAGCTCTCTGCTCGTTCTGCTCACAGTCACAGACACTTGAGCACACGCGTACACCCAGACATCTTCAGGCTGCTATTGGATTGACTTTGAAGGTTCTGTGTGGGTCGCCGTGGCTGCATGTTTGAATCAGGTGGAAAAACACTTCAAGGCTGGACGAAGTAAAGATTATTGTTGTGTTTTTTTTTCTTTTTTTTTTTTTTTCTCTCTCTTTCTCTCTTAAGAAAGGAAAATATCCCAAGGACTAATCTGATCGGGTCTTCCTTCATGTAAGTACCTCTGACATTTCTCGAGGAAATGGAAATAGCCTGGGTATTGTCTCTGAAATCTGCATCAATATATTCCACCGCACTAGGTCTATTCCTGTGCCTTTTTGAAGGCTGAAGTTGAGGTTTGTTGTGCATTCTTTTTTTTTCCCTTAATTCCGTGATTTCCTGCTCTGTTGCTGAAAGTAACTTTTTTAGATAGTCTTATCCGTTTGCCATCAGTTATTGAAATCACTCCTGACTCGTTCTTGCCACACTAGTGTGTTTAAAGTTTCATGAAGTTAGTTCACGTCATTAGCATGTTTGATATGGTGGAGTGTGTGGAGCCTGGTCGATTTTAATATTTCACAGAATGTTCTGTGACCTTGAAGTACATGCCTTAAGATTTAGCCGCTAGTTTACTGTGGAAAGATGCTCCTGTGAGTCCCCCCAATGACTCTGATTTGCTTTGGGTTATGCTTCTGAGCCACTAATTCTTGGGATTAGTTTGAGCTAAAGCATGGCTGTCTGTCAGAGTATACCTTTGTGCATCTCCTTCCCTTACCAAAGTGCTGGCTTGATAGAGGGCTTCTCAGTTGGTGTGGGCAAAAAGTAATATCCTGGCCACGTTAGTCTACATTTCACAGTTCGTATTGGGGTTCAGTATATGCATTGCTGTTCAGGTCAAGTCAAATTCATAGCTATTTAAAAAGAAACGAGGTTAAGGCACTTTAATTGCCTTCTCTTTGGACTTTGGATGAAAGTTACCAAACTCAGTGATAAAGTTTGGCACAAAGGCAGTATATATATATAGACACAACATATTGTTTATTGTATTATTTAAATGCTAGGCAAGGATTTAAATTTAATACTAATGTTATCTTCTTCCCAGAATATGGCTATTAATTCTTAAAGGAAATTTTATATCTGAAACATTTCCAACTATTCTAGGTCCAGAAGTTACCATTTTTTGGAAAAAGCTCTTTTCATCACAATGTAGGAATGTGTGTCTTTTGTATAAAATACCTTTATATGTAAATGCTGACAGTATAATAGGTAGAATCAGGCTCTCTGCCAGTTCTTTAACTGGTCCTCAGTGGAGAATTGCTTTGACACAAACTGCATTTTACTATTGTGAATCTGATACTAACTCTAATAGTTACTGTCTTGTGAAATGGTTAGTGACTGCATATATTCTCTAAGTGCTATAAAGGGAACTCCAGCCACCTCATTATATCAGTCCAAAAAAGTGACCAGCCTCTTTTTCACTGGCACCTTGCAGTGGAATTGTGGTTGCAGGGTAAAGATGTTTATATAGAGTATAATAACTCCAATCCCTAGAGACTTGGAGGGACATGGAAATGTGACCACCTGTGAACCCCGTTTAACCTCTGTATTGCATACTAAGTTTAGCTTTAAATAGATTAACAATCTCCAATTCTCCAATTTGAAACTGAAACATCTTACTTCACTTTTAATATAATACCAGTTTTGGCTAGTCTTTGAAAATGCTTAGTATGTACCAATCTGACACAAGCAGTATTTTTGTTTTTCCATCAGTTTCAGTTAAATATAATGCAGTTAATAAACCATATTTTGTCTCCCCGTGTATGCATAAAAATTACTAAATTAAAAGAAGTAGTTTAAAGCAAGTAGATTCAGAACATGACAGGTAAAATGAGATATGCCTATCTAATATCCCATCTCAAGAGGAAAAATAATCTCTAAATCAAAAATCTCAATTTATTTGTTGGAAAGTACATTTGGCTATATAGTAGACTACAAACTCAATTTTAAAAGTTTTCATCAAAGCACACTTTAAATTCAATGTTTAAAATATGATTCCCTAGTCATGTTAAGGAGACAATAGTTGGCAGTTATCTTTTCTTCAAGTTTTAATAAACTTTATAAAAATTTACGGTTATTTGATAATGTAATTCACAAAGCTTTGGAGTATTTGTGACATATTTTCCAGACTTCTTACAAAAAACAGTATTTTCCTTTACTCATTAATTACGCGATTTGCATTCTGACTTCCGTGTATGCATGTCAAAGACAATATTAAAGACCTAACTTTTATTAAATATTAATTGGTTTCTTAGGTTTAAAAAACAATGAGCACCTTCTATTAAAAAGTCAATTTTTTACCTTTCCAGAGCTGTTCATACTTTGAAAGTATACAATCACATATATCATTAACTTTTCATAATAGAAGCATGTAACATTAAATACATGAAATTTAAATAACAAGGACCTTACTGCACCTTGCCTCTTTTCTTCTTTATAAACATACTCAGTTTTCAGAATTTGAAATGGTTTATTCCTATAGTGAAATGGACTGTTTGTTGATTCAAAATTGGATACTGAAAAGTCATCATGTTTTATATTTTTCAGATTTCTATGTATTTCTTCCTTGGCCCTCACTTTTATACTGAGTCAATAGATTGAATAACAGTACAACTATATCTTTCCAATAAATGATTTACTGTATTAAATTTCTTTTATAAAATGCTAAGCTAAATAACTCCTTGGCATATGTTAACATTATATTTCAAAAGTTTCTTCTGTTTATTGTAGAATGTTTTGTGGTTTTATTTCCCAATGCTGCATGCGGTATATTTTGAGTCTATGAAATCTCAGAAAGTAACAAAAATGGGGAAATATCTGTGCAATAGCACTTGTGCTACATAATCACCAAAAAAAAATAGTTATTAAACAGAGAAACCTGGCTTCAGGGACATGATTCAAAACAATATGGGAGAATTTCCTATGCAATTAAGGGTTACAGAATGGACTTTAGAGGGATTATCACTAAAGTTCTACTTTCTTTCAAAAGCACATCCTCAGAGAACACACCAGGCAGATTAATATCTAAAATTTATAAAAATGCACATATTCATTTTATGAATATAGTGATTGCCTGGACACAATGAAAAGATTTAATCACTGATGTTCACTCTGTGTGCTGCATGTGGAAGGATAGGTGATTAAGATCCCCGACCTCAGCACTGTACCTTAATCTCATGGGCGCGTGGACTGCCCTGCACTCAGTAAAGCCTGACTGTTCACCGAGATCTGTCATCTTTAGGAAATCAAACCAGATTACAGAGGCAATTCACAAAACCAGGAGCAACAACAGAGTCTGTGCACCTTACAAAAGGCGGATTACGCAGTTCACATGTTATTTTGATAGGTCAAAGATAAAAGCTGATTGTTGAGGAATGGCAAGACTCTCCAATTTCAAATGATTGCCAGATAAGTATACCACAACCCTGTTGCTTCATCGTTATGAAGAGCCATTCAAACAATAGAAAACTCAGTTTTCAAGTGACAGGCTTTCAGTAGGGAAGTAAGAGAAAACATATCCTTTGTGTGTGTGTGTGTATATGTATACATATATATATATATATATATATATGTATACATATATATATACCTTCATCGCTTAAATTTTTAAGTTCCATCACTTCTTTATGAACACACATCAAGTTCTGGCTGCTTATGTGAAGCAGCTATCATAAGGTTTAAATGCAGTAGGCATTTTCAGGGGCGTTCTAGAGAGCACAAAACAGAATTTGCCAGAAATAAAACCTACACTCATGGTATTGAATAACTGAGCAGAAAATGCATAGTAGTCAATAGCCGTTATGTTATTCTGTTCCCAAATATATTCTTCATAAAAATGTGTAATTACATAGTTATGAATCTATACATTTAAAATATATCTTGATAGGTGTTTATTGGTCAAATTATATGTATTTCATGAATGTGATGTACAGATTATTCTTTACAACAAAATATGATGTTTTGAGAGTTTATTTCAGAGAATCAAGTTTTGGTTTACATAATAACATTTTGAAAACCCCAACTTCTTACACATCCACTCTACAGTAATTTCTTGCTTCTTTAAAAATTGAAGTCCTTTTTTACCCAACTGATGCCTCCTAGTGTTTCACACAATAAAACACTAATGAGTCACCCATAAATGTAAACATTGCATTTTCATTGCCTACATTTTCTGTGATACATAAAATTAATATTTATGTGTTTAATTTTCTGTGCATTATTATAAGATAAGAAATTCTATTGAATGAGATGTTTCATCTGAGTGGATTTGTGGCTCACATTGCAGCTTTTCTTTGACCATAACAGTATCTTACTAAGTTTTAATAAGTTTATTACCTTCAGTTCCAGTTTATATATTCACTGTTTATATTCACTTATTCTAAGTGAAAACATAAGCAGAATAGTAGAGCTTCCATTTTGTAGGCCTGGAAACTGTATAGCTGAGTTTGTCGGGGAATGCCTAAAGAACATATTGCAAGGGGACTAACCATCCTATTTAAACATTAAAATATTTTAAAAGATATAAAAATTTGCCAACTTTATGTCTTTATATCTGCAGATTTCTATGTGAAATGGAATAAAGAAAAAGAGTTTAGGAAAAATAAAAGTAAAGATAAATGCATAGATTTCCCACAAATATGGAGTCTATCACTTTATTAGAAAATAACAAAAAACGTGCCTGGTGAGGGTATTAGTCTATACAATAGAAGGAAGACTCGTTAGAATGTAACTTCTCATGATCAGCAGGTTGTTTTAATGAGGTAGAAGTTAGTGGATACCAACTTTGGTGTGAGTTTTCTGTCATTAACGTCATGGGCATAGACTTTCAATACTTCTGTCCTGTGACAAAGACAGCTTTCTGCTTGTACGTATTTTAGATGGATACTTTAGTTTCTGAATATTTTTTCTTTAAAATATTTATGAAAGGGAAGAGGCATTCCTCTAATAGGTCTAAAATTCAAAGGATACACTCAAAAACCTGTAAAATTTGTGGGCCTCTTCCTTAGTTGTCATACAACATACATGTGCACAAAAACAGTGACACATTTCTTCCACTGACACTTACAAGGGGTCTCAGCATCCAAATGTAGATACTAGAGTGAACATAGTTCATTTCTGTTATCTGTGTGTGTATCGTTTAGTTCTCCTGATTCAAAACACGTATCATTTTAACAATATTTGACTCTCATTTAAGATTTGCTAATTTGGTCAATAATACAGTGCAATTCTGTGCATGTTGGACACATTTCAAAGAATGTAAGGGGGTGTGTTCCTTTCATTTAAGGAAGCAAACATGGAGAAAGGGGTGGACTTTTCCCACAAGAGCTAGATTTCTTCCCTTGGAGAATTGAAGCAAATATGCAGTGTGTAAGTGAATAACAGCATGAGAAAGAAAATAATTTCTAATAGTCTGATGTAGTTAGTGAGCAAAGAAACTGCTAGGTTTTTTTAAAGCAGTTATTATTGATAACCTTTCTCACACTGAATGTTGAAAAAGTCTATGAAAGTTTATAGTTTTAATATTAAGTAACTTCTGTAAAGTGCACTGAAATTAATTTTGCTCAAAACAAGAATTTAATAGTAACTATTTCACAGCTATATTGAGGCGTAAAAGAAGTAACAGGAGCTAGAAGTACTCATTCCTTACCTCTCTCTTTCAAGAATAAGTAGATAACATCAGTGTTCTTATGTTAGTTGTTTTTGTCTGTGCAAGAAAAATAATTAAAATTCTGTAACAAAGAATAGTGGTGTAAAAAATATTATAAAAAGATTATCCAATATAGTATTCTCTCTTATATTTTAACATTAACTGCAAAAAGAAAAGTCATGTTACTATTAAGTATGGAAATTATACCTGTTATATAAATTCATATTTTGGTCAGGTGATAGTATCAGTAATATTCATTTGTCATCACCATAATGTATTTTTTGTCCATTGTCATTATATTACCCAAGTTAAATCTGTATATTTATTTTTAAAATATAGCCAGTGTAAGCAAAGTTCAAAGTACATAGGAAGAGAATCTTTTGAGGACATTATAAAGAAAATTGGTGACATTACAAGCGATAAAAACAGTAAACCTATTACGGGCAGATTTCTGCAGGAATCATTACTCTTTAATAATGCAGATGTTATACAGACTTTATTAATTCTTAATGTTGTAAATTTTAAATGAATGGAGCAATGTTGTTCATCCTGCAAGTGGTTGCGATTCATGTAGAATGACAGTGCAGATCTTCTCGTAATGATTTAAATGAAGTACCTTAAACTTGTTTTTAGAGACTGGAGAAACTGATCTCTGAGGCAGTCCCTGGTAAGAACCTGCTTTTTCTAAAGAGCATCCTGAGCATGGTCTGGTTTTCCTCTTGTTTCTTGTTGTCATAGATAAGATGCACATGAAGAATTCATAAAAATTGTTCTCAGATACTGTGGGTCTCTAGCATATAGGATTTAAAACATGATAGATATGGTCTTTTGATAGAATGAGAAGTGTTTTTTAAAATAGCTATAGCTACCTCTCTTTTTTTTACACATCTATGATTTTCAGCAAGTTAGAATGATAGCGCGAGAATGCATCTTTTTCTGAACCCCGAAGATAGGCAGCTTTGGCTTAGATATGCTTATTTATTTGCAAAATTAAAAAGTAGATTTACTAATGTAAATAAGTGGAGACAGACAGGAAAATTAGTCTACTATTTAATAGAGTAAACATGATTTTCTTTTAACCTCCTAATTAATTGTTGACCATGCATAAGGTGTGCAACCAAGGCTTATTATGGAAGACCAGTATTATTGCTTAATGTAACATGAGGCACTGGGATTTCTTTAAAGTAATTTCGAAGATGTGATTATTTAGCAGAAATATTCACTGGAGCATTTTATTTTTAGAAATCATGGTCACACAAGGAAGCCTTTATAGGACCGACTACCTAATTGCAGTCAAAAATCTCTTTAATGAATGAACACACACACACATACACAGAAGACACACATTTTAAGAAAATAATGGCCTTATATTTTTCTTTATATCTGAACAGAAGGTACATGTCTAAGCAGATGTTTTAAGTTATATCCTTCATGTAGGTGAGTCTGTAAATGTACCATTTAACTTAAATGGCTTTGTGGGAAGGTAGTTTGAGGAGTTTAAAAAGGAAAAAAAAAAACCTCCAGTTACTATAGTTTCAGCTCGCTCTTTTTAAAAACAGTAATTACACTCAGGATAAAGAAAGAAAAATAAACTCTTTTAATTCTCTGTAACATCCACAGTTTCTGAAGTAGAGCCCTGGTATATTTTTATTTCTGAATATGCAGGGCAGGTACTGGCAACAGAGCTGCAGAATGAAAACTTCCTGGCTGCAGACCAGATACAGTGCACAGTGCCACATCATAAACTTCCCCTCTTCTGTCTCGGAATGATTTCAGCCCGAAGTAATGTCCTTTTTTCCCCTTGCGTAGGCTAAGGAACAGAGGGCCTTCTTCCTGGGCAATCGCTTTGGGAAAGGAAAAGCAGAACGTTTCCCCTCTTTAACTTGAAAATTCTGCCTCTTAAATCACTAAGACATTAACTGCAAAGTGGATTCAGTATATTTCCTTTCTCTTCCCATAGTGCAGTGTAGAATGCATAAAACAATAGGTGTAAGATAGAAAATGAGACCTCTTCCCAACCCCTCCTCCAGCACACACAGGCCCAGTCAGATATCTGTATTTTCTTGTTTTGCAGAGAAAAATATAATGGTTTCTTTTCAATAAGGCCTGTGCATTATATTCCAGATATGTTAGGTCATTTTGTGATGCAAATTAACGTGGGGTGTTTTTTTGTACTTATCTGAGGAAATAGCAATGTTCTACCACAGTATGTGGCACTACAGTAATTTTTATTGATAAACACTCATAGTTTTAATGATTACTAGGTCAAAATACAGAGTACAAAGAGGGAGAATATGGGTTTTAGTTTTCAGATTTGGTTTATGTTCTTCGTTTCAAAAGTACAATGTAAGTAATGTGCTTTTTACATACAAAAATAAATCAACTTTTAAATATTTGCATTAATATTCTTTGCATTTGAAACTTTAGTCTGAAAACTCATACTTCTCCTTGTAAAATAAAAAAAATTGTTATAACTGTCTTTAATTACCAATTACATTTTCAACCGATGCCAATGTGATTTTTAAATATCTTATTAAAAAATAATTTTTAGCAGCCATGGTTCTTTTCAGTTAGTAGCAGAATTCTTATTTGTATAAAGTAGACAGATTATGGCCAGAACACCTCTCTAAAACTAGCTTCCTCTTGTAGAAATGTATGAAGTCTTAAGTAGAAAATGGTACTATGTAATAAAATATTTGTTCCAACTTTATTTTTAAACTAAATTGATTTAATAGTATACAAATAGTACATAAATGTTAGTTTAGTCATTAACCCACACAACCAATTATTAATTGCCTGTATAAAAGTAACCAAGTCAGACAGTTATATGTAATTTAATTTTATTTCTCTTTAAAATAGATAAGAGATCATTTAAATTAATTTTAAATACCTAGCAGCTATTTTTCTCTGTCTGCAAATGTTTCCTAAAAAAAAGTATCAAGAAATTATCTTAAAATGTAAAAGGTAGCTCATAAGAGCATGATCACAATGACCTATTCTTGCCAAAGGTGTTATGAGCAAAGGCCCTACACCTGGCACACTTTAAAGGCTCCTTAGCAAGAAGAAAATATGTTAAACTTTTTTTTTTTTTGCATGTGATAATATATACTTAAGAGTTGGTAATTTTCTGACATTCATTGTTTACAAAATTAGACAGTCTATTTAAAAATCCAGTTTCTACTTTTAAAACTATTTCATTTAGGATATGGTATGAGACTTCTTTATCTTCTTGGGATTATACCGAACTGTAGGGTAATTTGAATCACCACCACTCAATAAATATTGTTAGACATATTGTAAAGTTCAATTGTTTGATATGTGTACTGAATAAAAGATTTTAAATAGAAAATGGATTGTTTTGCCATTTAAATTATAAAACTGTACCTGATTAAAATATGAATCTCTTGGAGATTCCCTAATCCACTGAGCCACCCAGGCGCCCCTTGGAGATTCCCATAGTAGGTAAATCTCTGGGCAAAAAAATTAAAAATTTTAAACTGACAACCAGTAACTTACCAAGTACTTTTTTAAGGAGACTGATTTCTATTTACATATGAGGAGTTTCGTTGAGTTTTGGGTGGCCTTGTAGTAAGGGTTCTATGGTTGAGAAAGGAGGTCTTTTCACCCTTCTTCAACCGTTCGTATGTTAAAAACATATAAATCCAGTCCTAATTCCATTAGGATTATTTTTCTTAATTAAGTGAAGACTAACAACCTGCTTATCTAAAAAAAAGTTTGTCCATTTAATCATTTCTAGTATTTATCCGAAGATGTCTCAGAGTCTTGTATAGGTTATATAGGTTAAAGGGGGGAAAATGATGACTTTTCTTTCACATTTCAGTTTTTCTCCCTTTACATAAACCAAAAAGAAATTCCTATGATGACATTAATAGATTTGTAAAGGACCGGGTAAGCTGCTCAGTCCCGTTGCTTATTTTCTTATGGACCTTTGGTTGAAATGAATGGTCATTGTCTTTTTTAGGACTGTTAGATCTTTCTTGAGTTAGTGTGAGCTCTATGTAATTTTTTTTTCCTACTCCCATTTTATAGCTTCAAAACTTAAAGAATTCTTGACTTCATCCTTTTTTTCCCCCCTCAATTTTTTTTTTGGGGGGGGGATTCTCTCCTGAGTTCTCTTCTTGCTTCAAAACATTTGGTATTGTGATAAAGCAAGTATACTTTCAACTGGATTTGACTAC
This sequence comes from Mustela putorius furo, assembly GCF_011764305.1. Lineage (NCBI taxonomy): Eukaryota > Metazoa > Chordata > Mammalia > Carnivora > Mustelidae > Mustela > Mustela putorius. Next base: position 14,577,597 of record NW_025422471.1, read on the forward strand.
ACATGAGATTGTAGAATGTCTCCTTAAACTTGAGAGATTGATGTGGTTCATCAAGCTCAATGCTATGTCATGTCTAAACACTGATCTTGAAACAGCAAAGGCTACATGATGACACCTTTGTAAGAAACTGCCGACAGCTTTAGAGTCAGTGGATGGTATATCTATAGCAAAGATGCACAGTGTTGTAAAGTCTCAGGAGGTGTTACAGTTATCGGACTCGTTGAACCAAATTACGGCTTTCATAATGTTTGTGAAGTGTTGGGCCGAACTCCAAGATGTGAGTGTGTGTGTGTAAAGGGCGGGGCAGGGGAGGTTTAAGTGGAGGAGAGCAGAGAGAGTAAGAGACAGAAAGATTGAGATGAATGAAAGAGAAAGAGAAAATTGGGTCTCTTGATTCTCAAACATAAAAAGTTTGAAGACCCAGTGCCATATTAATATCATTTGTTTAATTACACACATATACACATATGTGCTCCTTAAGAAGAAGGCCCTAAAGTGATAGAGAGTAATGGTTAAGAGTAAGAACCAAAGTGGGTTCAAAATCCAGCCTCCCATTTATTGGTTAATGGATTTAGGAAGGTTATTTATCCACCAGAAAGCCTCAGTTTCAGCATCTGTAAAATGGGGATGGTAATACTACCCACCTTTTAGAGTTGTTAGAATGAAACAGGATGATACATTTAAAAGCACAATGTAAGTGGTCAGTAATTAGCAAATTATCATAGCACTATGCTATGTTTTAATCATTTTATCTTCCTTCCAATTATGACCACTTAGAAATGCTTGACGGGATAGTTATTTTGAACTTTTTTTCTGATCATACTTTCATAACATTAAAATCAGGTCACTTTGAAGACAAGTCTAATTCAGATGCTTTTGGGTCAATGTTAATGGCTACTAAGAACAATATAGTTTTTTCTCCAAGAAACTCAAAACCTTTCACAGATCAGATGTTGTTAAAGATCATATTATTTTTAGAACCGGAAATGGGACCCAAGAAACATAACAATTCATCTATGAGTTTTAAAGGTCATTTATTGAAAGTTCTGAATTCCAGATAGATCATGGCTTAGTTTTGATAAAAACTCAGTTTGGATAATGAGTTTGATGTACATAGAGTTATTAGGTGGTTTTAACTGTAAAGACCGCCTCACCAAGAATTCTAAAGGTTTTTGTTTTTTGGGGTTTTTTTTTTTTTGTCATGGGTTTTTTTGTGGTTTTTACATTAGTATTATCCACTTTTGAGGGCTACATTAGTATTCTTTATTTTTTTTATTATCTAATTTTTTATTACCCAGTTTTGATTGCATGTGGAGACAGAATTAATTAATGAAGAATAAGGATCATTTTACTCAACTTTCTGTTCCTTCACAGTCACTCTTGCCTATAATAGGTATTCTAGAGACAATCACTGAATAAATTAATGACCTGTATTTATTTGTAAAGATAAAATATATTTTTAATCAAATAGTTAAAAATAAGTAAATGACATTTCTATCATGCTTTCTTGTTCCAAATTTAAGATATTATTTGTTTTAATTATAGTTTATCAACTTTGAGAGGATGAACAAATGAACTTGAGTATTTTTCTACATGTGAGAAGAAATATAAAGTAGTACAGAAAATGCAGATTTTACCAAGAATTACACGTTCTAATAACAAAAGTAAACAAATTTGGGTTGGATGTGGGTGAAATGGGACTATTTCTGGTCTCAGCATCTGTTTACCACTTCTTTGCTCAGCTTTTATATTCACTTAATTTCTGGAAGAAATTCATATTTTGGATGACAGGTAATGTCGACAAGGCTTGCCCAGTTTAGACAGCCTGTGGAGTATTAACCACTTAGAATTATTCTCACACTCAAATAATGCCCCTCTAGTGTGCACCTTGCATTTCAGCTTTCTTTTCTAGTCCTGTTTTAATGTAGGGCTAGAGTGCTCAGTGCAAGGAATACTTGCAGAGTGGACTTCCCTATGGTAAAACAGCATGGACAGCTCCCAACTCTGCAATCAAGGATGCCTCTAAAAGCTTTAATTTAAAAATAATAATAATAATAATAAGTCTGCATGAAGATGATGGAGCCCTCTAAGGCACATGGGCTTAGAGAATTATTCCCATCTGCAACCCCCGCCCCCTGCTTAGTAGCCCTTTCCAGGGTTATGATTACTGGAAAATGGCTGTTAATCACCAGATTTTTTTTTTTGACTGCAGCTGCTTCAGTCAGACTACTAATCTATTAAACAACTTCGTCTCCAGTTTAAAATTTGCATTGTATACTGTATAGAATAAATTTTCATTGTAATCAGAACATCCAAGAGAACTTCCTGATATGATTTATAGAAGCACATTTGTTTTTATGGATGGACCTCTAGTGCCATTGAGCCAACTGTTTAAACAATACTGTGGTTGATCAGCATAGAATAAAATATTGTAGCACTAGTGAGTGTAAGCAGCATTTACAATAGTCACATTTGCAGAAATTCGGATTGTGGCATCTCTAACACTTGGCAGTGTAATACCCATATAATTCAAAACTTAACCTAGATATTTAAAATTTGACTTCAACCTGAAAGGGTTTTTAGAAGTTTAACATTCTTGTACCAGACTGTGGTAGAGTGGTTTGGCCTCTTTTCTACCCTAATGCTTATTACATTTGCCATAATTTGAAGAAATAATCTAAAACCTGAGTCAATATTTGCTGTTAAAAAAGGACAAAACAGCTCTAACTTACGAAGGACCTTTTAAAAACACATTCTTATATGTAAAATTGACAAGCTACAAGAGGTGGTTGGATGAAGTTCATCATGTTGGAAAGAATGTTTCAATTAAAGTTGAGCACTTTCTCTTCCAGGTCTTTTTTTCTCCGTTTTTTATTTGCTGTGCCAAGGTATCCATGTGCGTTTTTCCACTGTCATCTGGCTCATTCCCAGCAGATGCACACAATCTGTTCTGCTGTCACTAACAGGGTTCGGTTTATGAAAAGAATGTGTCAGAACATGCCACTATAGTCACTTTTACAGGTTTTTTTTAAGAGTAACTGAGAATATATGCATTGCCCTAGTTTTATTGTACTCAGCCTTTAAGAGATTTCTAAGAAACTTTTATAATAGTCATAGACCAAAAGCATTCTTCTAAACATATTTTTGACCAAATATTTACTTTTTATTGAAAATAAAATGGTTAAAATTCATAAACCTCTTTAATGATGAACGGAATGTATTGTATTTAAATTTAAGGGTAAACTTTTAGAGAAATGTTTAAAATAAAACAAAGATTTTTACAAAAAAACAGATTTCCAATTATCAAATTTACCTCATAGTCATTACATACATACCTTATACTAAAAACAAACCTGCTTTTCTACTCTAATCAAGATTTATTTCAAGAATATTGTGATACACTGTTTAGCATCATAAATACCAATTATTTGACTTGAAAGATAATACTGGTTTCCTTAAGTGTTTGACATTGTTAAATTAGACCAAAAGCAGTTAAACTATTGAATTATTCTTATTCTGTATAGAGACACATTAAACTGTATAATCTCAAAATACTGTGACATTTTTCTCTTGAAGATATTCACATCATTCTAAATAGGTAGGTGAATATTTCTGAACTTAATTTTTATTGATTAGGGTGTCTCTATTCCTTTCCACCATTTTAAATAAAAATTCAGTTGTTGTCTTCATAGAAAACAATTTCTCTGGTTTTATACAAATAAAAAAAATCTAAGCAGTGGAAACCTGCATTCATTTCTGAAATAAATGAGTTAGCACAATTTGAACTTTTAGGTATATATGTGTTGTAAGTATCTACTACATATATATATATATATGTATATACATATATATATATAAGCACATGCGGATAGATAATGGACACATTTACTTTTTGTATACAGATCATGCTATTTATATATCTCCCAGAACTGAAGATTTAAAAATGAACCTAAGTGCCAATTTTAGATTTTTTAAACAATTTTTGATATGAAGAGCAGTTCAGAGTTCAGGAGAATTAAATATTTTTTAATCAAAGTTATAATTCACTTGAGCTAAAAATGAAAATACAGAAGCTACATTAACAAGTGATCACTTATACAAATTAAGCATTAATTATACATATTTATATAGGAAAATTAGTTCTTAGATTTCTGCATAAAGAGAATTTATGAAAAATATTTTAAAGCATAATTTGTGTCAAAATTTTCTGATTACGAAACTGATACATTGTCACATGGACAATGCAAGCAATATAAGTTAAGAAGCTTTTTTGCAAACACTTTGCACATTTAGCAAGAAAATAATTTACTTAGAACTCATTGGTTCTGTTGTCACATCATCTTGATTAATTGCTAAATAAATTTTCTGTCTAGAGTTGTATTAAATGATTGTTGTAGGAAGTTTCCATAATACCTAAAGAAAGAGTAATCCTGGTTCATTATATTTCAAATATAGCAATGTAATCTTATCTATCTTGTGTTGATTTTGTAATGTTTTCGAGATATGAACAGGGCACATATATTTAAGACAAGTAATAAAGGACAGTTCTGGAGTTCATGTTTTCCTGGCAGCATTTTAATTTATCCATGACTTTATATGTCAGATAACTTTACTTTTTGCCTAGTCTTGGTACTTGAATTATTTTGGTTTTGGTAATCCTGAATGTTTGCCATTGGGATAAAAACACTGCTATACACCAGGAATCACGGGTGGTTAACTAAAAGAATGTTTGGTCAATTCCCATGGGTTGTCAGAGCTTCTTCTCTTCCCAGAGCCATCAGTAAGTGGGGCTGGGAAGAATTGCTGTTGCATATTATAAGATGGTAGATTTGGCCTCGCTAACTAACTTGCCAGTATTAGGACAGAAGTCAGGGATTAGAGAACAACCAGAATCTTTTCTTTTGCTAGAATTTGATTATACATACGATCATTTGGAGACAAAACTCCATGAGCAAACTTAATTATATGTATTCTGAATGACTAATCCTTAAAGTCCTCTATCGCTCAAAGTGTAAATACAATCCTAAATTTCATTCGGAATGAAAAAGGCTTGCTCCTTTTAATGGGATTCACAGAACTAAAGAACATTTAGAATATGGTTTGCCCTGTGAAATACTTTTAAATACCAGATCTTCTGAAAAGGTAGGCTCTTTTACTTAATATGCCTCATAAAGAAATAATCTGGGGGCACCTGGCTGGCTTAGTCTGTAGAGCATGTGACCCTTGTTTTCGGGGTTGTGGGTTCAAGCCCCACATTAGGTATAGAGATTTGTTAAAAATAAAATCTTAAAAAGAAAAAGAATCTGATTTTTTCCCTAATTTTATATTTAAAAATTAAGGGAAATGTGGTTTTGAAAATCAAATTTTTCCTGGTTCTCTAGGAGGTGAACTGTAGGGCCAGTTTATCTCAAAAACTTTTTTTTGTTGTTTCTATTCTTTTTTAATTCAAAAAAATTTTTTTTTAATTTTGCCAGTTGCCTCAATTTCTGACATGGGTGCCACCCTCTTTTGTGGTTGGGAGATAATTCTTTCTTTGCATTTGCTTAGTCATAGGTCTTTTGGGGGTAAAGACAGATTATTTTTGTGAAGTTGTCCCCAAAATATGTATTATTCATAGACTAAGAAACCCTTCAAAGAGTCTCTCTGCACGGGTAATGATAGGTTGGACTACAGTGACCAGAAGGCTCTCCAGTCAGCTTTCTTTGGGGAATTTAAAGACAGTTGTATCCTTTTTCCATCTGCATCAACATATGTTGACCAGTTGGTTTTCAATTCATGCTGGCTTGGTGGTTGGAAGTAAGACTGATCTTCTATAAATATATTGATACTTTCAGCTGTGACTTAGGAATTCCGCTTTTACCCAGCATCACCACTAAAGGTATCATTAATAATTCTAATAACTTTTATATGTGTAAAAGGCATCTATTATTAATTTGGAAGTAATCTAATTACAACTGTTTTTAGGTAGTAATGATCACAGCTAACATGTTCTTAGAGTTTTATTGTGTATTTGGGCATGTTCTAAGGCCTTGAGGCTTTATATACATTAACTCATTTATGAGATAGGCACCGTTGCTATCCTCATTTTGTAGATGGAGAAACTGAGGCAAACAAAACAAACAAAAACCAAAAATCTAAGCCATTTACCTCAAGTTATCCACTTTGTTAATGGCAGAGCTAGAGCTTCACCCAGATAATCAGCCTCCAAAGTCCACTCTTATATCCAGTAAGCCAAAATCTCACATTCATGATCTCAGCAATTAGGTAAGAAAAAAAAAATGACCTAACTATAGATACTTAATTTTGCATGGCATCTTGGGGAAAAGTATTCAGGAATCCCAGATCGAAATGTTCATAAACTACATTTATGAGATATGTTGGTACTGTATTAAAGAAGCAAATTAATTCTTTGTCTATGATACATATATTGTTAACCTGGAAGGAAAAAAATGTATCTTGTCAATTATTTGATAGATCTTTTTTTCACAAACAATGTTTTATTCTTATTGGTGAAAATCTGATTTTTTCCAGTGAAATGTGAGCATCTAGTTTTATGTTACCCACCTCCAGTTTGCTTCTCAGTTTTTGAGCTGTTTTGATTTTTAATCTTTACTTGCAGGAATCATGTAGTTTTAATTTAAGAATGTGAGCTGTATGACAAGAGTTTATAAATGGATATTAAAAATTTTTAGGAGTTAGCCTATTAATTAGTGCAGATAGGTATTTTGGAGAATTTGAATTAGAGCATACCTTTTAACTTATTTGTAGTTGAAACAGAAAACAAACAATACTTTAAAACCAGATAGAGATATGAAATAAATACTGACACATTAGAACAACTTCTATTCTATTTGAAAACTAAAAAATGTTATACCAAGTTTATTTATCCAACACATGGCTTTGAGTTTTGGCTAAATATTTCTGTGTTCAGTAAAATACATTCTGAAAAATGTAAAGGGATCAGTTTTAGAATTTTTATTGTGAGGAATAATACTAATTTCCTTTTCTCTAATAAGCAGTTTTCTTATTTTTTCAAAGAAGTATTACCATGCTCTTGACTAGATATGAGGATAGAGAGGTCAGAGGTCAAACTGGACTCAGATTCACCAAATGTATACACTTTAGACTTCAAAATTAATAGCCCCCATATCTTTTCAGACATGGTTTCCTTGCCAAATTTCCAATGTATTTTAGTAACTGCATTTGGTACCGCTTTATTTCACTGTTGAAGAGAATCAAATGCTATTTGGATTACAGTACAAACACCAGAATAACCTCTGTTTTCTGTATTTTAAAATGCTTTTATTAGAAATATGACTTGAAGATTTGGGAATTAGATGGGTGATTTGGAATTAATTGGTTACAGTGATAAATAGCCTTCCTGTCATTTTATTGTGCCCACTGAAAGGGAAAGGTTTGTGTGCTTTATGCAATGTTAAGTGCCACTGGTAGTGCTCAGTATTCATCCCTCTCTTAGTAATGAAACCACCAAGCTAGTTATGCCTACTTCCTAATGTTATTTTGACTACAGTTATTTGAATTCCCTCCTAGAAACTTTGAACTGTAAAGCACACTCTTAAGACTTAATGAAACAACGGATTTATATTTAGTATCCATTTGAGTTCGAAATATACAGGAAACAAGTATTCACTATAAAGGCCCGGATTACCCAAACCTGAGGAGGAAGTCTTAGCTGTTGGATAATTCTATAAAAGATAATTACATAAGGTTATCAGCAATATTTCCGGAAGAAGATTGTGATATAATTGATATTGCATTTCAAAGGCCTTTTAAAAATTTTTGATCAAACAAGGATTAAAATCAGCTAACAATTTCTTACAAACAGAAGCCATTCAAAAACTGAGTTGAAATTGATCTTGTGTATATGTTAAGTGACAGAGTCCTAGGTGTCCTTTATACAGTTAATTTAGTGCAGGGATTCTCAATCCTGGCTGATGAGCATTTGGGGAGATTTTTTTTTGCAAAGACGTATACCTGGGTCACATCTCCAGATCTGGATTATCTTGGTGTGCTGTGTGGTCATTGCTGTTTTTCAAAGCTGCCTGGGTGATTTCAATGTGAGGCGTGAGTAAGAGACACTATTGAGAAGAAGATAAATGTGAATTTTGAACTTAGTCATAAAACTCCATGCATCCCAGAAGTTAAAGAAACAAATAAGCATATAACTCTGTCCATAAAATGTCTGTTGCTCTTTTCAACATTTCCCCTTGAACATCAACTACAAATTAATTAATTAATCTGCCAGTACATTCAGCAAGTGTGTCATGGGAGGTGGCTTGCTAGGTGTTAGGGATACAAAAGGGAAAGATGGAGTCTCGGCCTTTGAGGAATTCAGTCTGATGAGGGAGATGAACATGTGAAGTTGCCATTATGAGTGTAATGTGATAAATGCTACAATGCCGGTATGTGGAAGGGATGTTTCAGAGATAAAATGTTCAGCTTTTTTTTGAGAGATGACTTCTTGGTCAGGCCAGTCTTCAGTAGAAGAAAAGGACACCTAAGGTGAATTTCAAATGAGGAGTCAAATCCTGAAAATACCCTGGAAAAGGGAATTTTTAAAATTCTCTCCCCTCTGAAAACATAACAATGTTATGAATTTTTTTGTATGACCTACCATATTCTTTTTGCCTCCCCATTTGGAGAAGGTGCCCAGGCCTTGTCCAGGAATTTAGGTTCTGTTTCTGTTGAGGACAGCTGATGAAAGCTATGAGGATGGTAGTGGGAAGAACCTAGCTAATCCCCATTCCATTCTCTGGCATGACAGAAAACCTCACGGTTATGGATCTCGAGGTAACTTGGAGGACTTGCTCCTGCTCCACTCCCACTTGTGCCCTATTTCCTAGACACAGCTGAAAGGAAGGATGGTCTGATCCAGGCCCTCCCCTGCAATTCACTGTTTTGACAAGGGATGGAACTAAGTCATGAATGAGGGAGAAGGGCATCAGCCGTGAGGTACCACCACACAGATACTTTATACAGTGAAGATTCAACATTTATCTTTTACTTAAATTGATTTAAAGAAAACTTCAAGTGATATTTATCTTTTTTTCCTTATTCTAAAAAAGCAAGAACAGATAAATAAAAGTACTTCAGGGATGCCTTACCCCTAGGAAAAAAAAACCTTGGGTACTTCATTTTTTCTTAAGTTTTTTTTTTTTATTTATTCATGAAGGGCAGGGAGAGAGAGGCAGAGGCAGGGGGAGAAGCAGGCTCCCCGCTGAGCAGAGAGCCCGAGGCAGGACTCCATCCCAGGACCCCAGGATCATGACCTGAGCCTGAGGCAGAGGCTTCAACCCTGAGCCACCCAGGCATCCAAGCTTTAGGTATTTTTGAAGTGCTCTATTGAAGGGATTGTAATAAAAGAGAACAAACCTTTAAGACGTAGCAAACCACGGTCTTAGAAGAAACACAGAATCCAGGAGATGGGACTTAGTTTTTCTGTGTTGCCAAACAAACATATAACACACACATGCGTGCGCGCACACACACACACTCACACCAGTTTCTCTGTATCTCAGAAGACAGAAAAGGGAAGACTGACAAGAAAATAAATACACTGGTTCCACAAGTTACATTAGAAGAATGTTGCATCATTTCATAAGAAGCCTTACTGTAAAATGAGCCACATGCAATTTTATGTAAGGAAGTTTAGATGGTGGTCTTAGTTATATAATGGAATAAAATTCCAAATCTGTAAACAAACTTCTCATTGCAGCTGCTAGACCGCATTACCTCCACAAACCAGATTCTTCACGAAAATAAGCCCAATTTCATATTGGTAGGAAGGAGGGGTGAACAGAGAGCTGCACGGCTTGATTGTATCATTTCCCAGTGACTAGGGTAGAGAATTAAATTAGTTATGAAAATTGAGACCTTTGATCTAAGGGGTTGACTTTTTGAAAGTCATAAAATGTACGGAGTTTGATCTCAAATAGATAATACATTAACATCACACATACAATTAGAAAATTATCACCTTGAGTAAATTAAGTATACAGCATTGAATTCAATTAGTGTGTTATTAGAGATTTACAAGTCAGTAAATATCATAAGGTGAGATTAATTTTTTTAAATGCAATTGGAAATCCTCCAAGGTTTCAGTAGGATCTAGGTGAAAACAAGTGATTGGAAGCCCGTGAGTCTCCCAACGCTGGTTTTGCAGGAACGGGGCATGTTTCTCAAAACTATTTTATCTCAGAAAGTCAGAGTTTTCTATGATTGCAACTCTTGAGAGTCACTGAGGTTATCCAGATGAGTTTTTCTCTCGCATCATGAAATAGTTGAGAAGCTCTTTCATGGGAATCAGCTCATAAACAGATAAAACTTCAGTAAATTTCAAGAACATGCTACATTCAAATAAGATAATGCTACAATGTAGCTGTATTGTGGTGTTACATTTCTAGGAACATTTAATACAGTGGATTTCAGATCTGCCTTTACATTTGACTTCTTGGAGAGCTTTTTAAAAAAAAAATTTTGGATAATGAGCTTCAGTGATTATGATATCATTGGTCTGGGATGGGTCTAGGTATCAGGACTTTTTTAAAAATATCTGAAGTGATTCAAATGTGCAGAGTTAAAGAATACTGTTAACATTCAAAAATCTTTAGAACTTTGAATTATCTTTGAACACAAAGTTAAGTAGATACAGAATATTAGCATTATTTTCCCTCTTAACCATAAAATTGAGAAGAAAATAAGTAAAATTAATTTCTTAAATTACAACAGGAACATTATTTCTTCCATAGAATCTTCCCTTTCCCAGTTTATGAGACCAGCTGTATCATTCCAGTTTCTAAATTATTGGCATTTCTAAAGATGAAATAACAGGGGAAGTGATGAACTTTATAAATAGACTGTCTAAACTATTTGGCATGAGGGGTCAAGATGTAGGCGAAGCTGGAAAAAGACATGTGTAAATTAGCCAGAGGCCAGCAGTTGTTGAATTCCCTAAATTTCCTTAAGAAAGGGAAGAATAAGAATACCTTTAATAACATATTTTTTTTCCAATGTGTAGTCAGTAAAACCCAGAGGAGAAAAAAATTTACCTTTTGAGCCAAAATTAGGTCATGCCAACCACAGCATATTGGAAGCTCTACTTAAAATGTAGTCTTGCAGGATTGCTGTGGATCCTCTTAATATCACGCACGTGGTAAGGCTGACACTTCCAGATCAGGACTGCAGTGCTCTGCTCAGTCTGTCCACCCCATTCAGGCCGCCATTGGTATACAGACATAATCTAAGATTGTGTCTGAAAGTTGTGCTCTGGAATATGGCATTTTTTTAAGATGAAAAAGTTTATACTTTCTAAACAACAACAACAAAACACAGTTTATTTTGTTTTATGATTCTAGAGAGGGGAAATGTTCGAGGAAACAGGAAATGGACCTATCTAGTGGCTTCCTGGTAATGAGGAGAAGGTTACTTGAGAACTACCTTACCATTAAAAGAAGAAAGAAAAAACCCTACAAAGTAATAGTTTCATTCATTTAGTCACCTGTTCACATTAGAAGTGGCAGGGTTGTTCTTTTTCCAGCCTTGAGGGATATGGGAGAAAATTAGAAGGTACTCCATTCACTTCATTGGCACTTATCATTATTAGAATGTTGAATCTACTGTAAAATGCAGTATATTTCCATTACATAGAAGAAACTGCTGCTTTTTTTCTTACTTGCAGAGCATAGCATTTCACTGGTGTTTCTGTTCATTATTTGAATGTTGAACTGGCCGTAAAAATATAACTTATTCCCATCACATAAAGGAAATTTTTACTCTTCCCTCCTTGGAGAAAGTATTTAATGAAAGGATAAGACCTATAAGATTTTTTTTAATTTTATTGTAGAATGAACTCGAGAACTTCATTCAGTTGTGTAAGGAAAGTATTGTCCCTTGTAGTATCCAACATATTTGTTCTGTTCTCAAAGAAAAAAAATTGAACTATATCTCTTGTTGAACACTACTAAATTTATTCCCATCCAAAAAAAATCCTCAAATTTTTAGACTTCTTCCTAAATACCATTTCTGGCTGAGGCCTTCATAGCCATGAGCTTTATACCAATGCCATATCGCCAAAAAAAGTTTTTCTTTTCCAGCACTTTGCGATATCTACAAGTAATTATATCAGCCTAGTGAAGAAACAGTAGAGACATAATATTCTGTCTTCTCTGAATTGAACTGGGATATTATGCAAGAGAGTGAAAAAACAAATGTTTTCTTCTGTAGAATATTGCATATAGTTCCTATAGACTCGTATGTTAAATGACATTCTCCTTGATATTTCTTGTATGCTAGTTCTACATTTTCTGATAAAACAGGAAATAAAAGGCTCAATCGTTATAGCATGGGGATTCTGGAAATAATTCACAGAGGAGAAAACTCTTGAGCTGAATCTTAAAGGAAGAGCTTTAGTATGTCATTGCTTGTCGCTACATATCTTGTCTTTTGAGTAGACTGTAGCATAGCACTATGCACCCAATAATACAGTCACATCCACAGCCTATGACTAATTTATGTACCCAAAATCCGCTTTAATACTGGAAAATCTAGATTTTATTTTTCATGGAAACATTTTAAAATGGTTATTAGCTTCTCACATGGGCCCACAAAAATGCCCTGTGCAGTTGCAATAAAATTTTTAAAAATAGTAAGAAGTCATATAGGTGTAGTAATACAGATAACTAAATTATACTCTTCAACTGTCCTTAACCAGTAATGCTTCACCAAAGCACTCTTTAAAAAAAAAAAAAAAAAAGAAGAGAGAGATTTTATTTATTTATTTGACAGACAGATATCACAAATAGGCAGAGAGGCAGGCAGTGAGAGAGGAAGGGAAGCAGGCTCCCTGCTGGCTCCCTGCTGAGCACAGAGCCAGATGCGAGGTGGGGGGGTGGGGCGGCGGGCAGGACCCTGGGATCATGACCTGAGCCAAAGGCAGAGGCTTCAGCCCACTGAGCCACCCAGGCGCCCTGAGCCAAAGCACTCTTGATGAGGAGCAGGAATTTCTGTGGAAATAATGCAAACAATTTCTAAGTTTTAAAATGTAGTCTGCTAGGGCACCTGGGTGGCTCAGTCCTTAAGGGCACAGGCTCAGATCATCATCCCAGGGTCCTGGGGATCGAACCCATATCTGGCTTCCTGCTCAACCAGGAGCCTGCTTCTCCCTCTCCCTGTACCCCTCCCTGCTGCTCAAGCAGTCTCTCACTATCCCTCAAATAAATAAATAAATAATAAAGTCTGCCATGTACAGACCTCAGAATCCTATGCAGTGTTCCTTCAAAGTGCAGAGTTCCCACCGCCACTTTCTTGAGAAAATATTTCAACGTGGTGTTTAAATGATTAACGTGTTTATTGGCGTTTGAAGATTACTGCATAAAGAATGCAGTATTCTTAGTTTATAATTTCTTTTTAAAATAGCTTTTTCTGGGGTGCCTGGGTGGCTCAGTGGGTTAAAGTCTCTGCCTTCGGCTTGGGTCATGGTCCTGGGGTCCTGGGATCAAGCCCCACATCGGGCTCTCTGCTTGGCAGGGAGCCTGCTTCTTCCTCTCTCTCCACCTGCCTCTCTGCCTACTTGTGATCTCTCTCTCTGTCAAATAAATAAATAAAAATCTTAAAAAAAAATAGCTTTTCCTGTTCCTTAATGCAGGTATATAATAAATATCACTCCAAACGTTGATTAATTAAGGCCAGTTACCATGTGGAACATACTAGAATTCCCCAAGGATAACTGAGCAAGAGCTGAAGAAGAGGACACAACGGGATAAATAAGGATATGCCGGGGTGTCTGGGTCGCTCAGTCCTTTGAGCAGTTGAGCATCTGCCTTTGGCTCAGGTCATGATCCCAGGGTCCTCGGATTGAACCCTGCATCCAGCTCCCTGCTCCGTGGGAAACTGCTTCTCCCTCTGCCACTCCCTCTGCTTGTGCGCTCGCTCTCTCTCTCAAATAAATAAATAAAATCTTTATTTAAAACAAAATAAAACAAAACAAAGCAAGGATGTGCGTATAGATGAGAGTGCTTGAGAAGAATTTGACTAAACAAGGCTTAGGACTCCGGCATTTGAGTCCGGACTCCTTATCTTTGCTGCTGCCCTATGCTGCCTGCTATCACTCTTAATAAACTCTTACTGGGCTGCCTCTTCCAGGGATGCCTCAGGCTGACTTTGAGTTTCATTGCCCACATGCCCAAAATCTGGACTCTGCCACGGCCATGGCTAATACATAGTTATTAAACGAATGAGCAAATGAATTCTGCCACTCTTTTCCTTCTGAATTATAATCTCTGTGGAGTCTTGTTCATTGTAGGGTCCCTTGATATGAGTGGGAGAGTTCCTTCAACATATTGAGGTAGATACTACATATGAATTGACTTGAATTAAGAAAAAAAATGGTAGAACTTAAATTTAGAATCTCTTTGAAGCTCTGGTCTTAAGGTGCTTTGCATACTGAGGGAAGTGGAGATATATGCATTGGGTTTATTTGAATTAGACATTCACAAAATGGATTTCATGATCAGGAAATGCCTATGTTTGTTGAGATTGAGTTCATAGAAAGAGGACACTTTGCTGAATAGTTTTATGAGTCTAAAAACAATACTTAATGAATTTAACGGAAAGAGTTTTGGTGATACTTTACTTTCTTGTTTTTAAAAATCCTCCTTTGAGATTTTCCTCTGCGCTATCTAGACTTGGGCCATAATCTGTGCACACGTTCAGCTACTTTACAGGAAATGTGAAAGAAGGGAATGAAAATTCATACAACATGAAGTGCATTATTTTATTCACTACCTTTTAAGCTACCTGTCAGCTCAATTATTTTATTCTTCCATCTTAGAAAAAGAGTCTGTGAAGAGTTATGGGAAAAAAAATCCAACATTATTAAAAGGAAATGTGTCCTCTTATTACTATAGGTAGTACTGACCTTAAAATGTTAATGATGCGGGGCGCCTGGGTGGCTCAGTGGGTTAAGCTGCTGCCTTCGGCTCAGGTCATGATCTCAGGGTCCTGGGATCGAGTCCCACGTCGGATTCTCTGCTCAGCGGGGAGCCTGCTTCCCTCTCTCTCTCTCTCTGCCAGCCTCTCTATCTACCTGTGATCTCTCTCTGTCAAATAAATAAATAAAATCTTTAAAAAAAAATGTTAATGATGCTTTTTAAAAAATGAAGTGATTTGTTTTGAGAATTAAAAGTATGCTCAGATTATTTAACAAAATAAACTTGAATATAGACTGTAGTTTTAAATGTTTCTCTACATATTCTGTAAAGCATTCATTGACACTTTCAAATTCCAAAATTTTAATAATGGTGATTTAAAAATAAAATAGAAATCCTTTATAAATACAAGCTCCTTTATAAATTTGTGTCTGTCCTTTAGGTTTCTTCACTTTCCAGGGTGCTCACACCCTGCCGCTCACCTCCCTTTTTGCACATAGAGCCACTTTGGAGAGTAAACCACACATAAACGTTTCTAGAATGGGTCATTTCATTTACATACGTACTAAAATTAGAATGTGTTCTCAGAAACAGAAAAGTGAAACTCTAAAGACTCAGCTGAAGACAATTAGGGTTCATTGTAGTCCTTCTTTCTTATCAAAATACAAAAAATGTCAACTTCTGTGTCTTTAGCAATCATGGTCTCAAAGGTTTGATGAAATGAGGTACATAGAATGCATCATAAAATGGAAATACTAAGGGGCGCCTGGGTGGCTCAGTGGGTTGAGCCGCTGCCTTCGGCTCGGGTCATGATCTCGGGGTCCTGGGATCGAGTCCCATGTCGAGCTCTCTGCTCAGCGGGGAGCCTGCTTCTCTCTCTCTCTGCCTGCCTCTCTGTCTACTTGTGATCTCTCTGTCAAATAAATAAATAAATAAATCTTTAAAAAAAAAAATGGAAATACTAGGGGTGCCTGTGTGGCTCAGTGGGTTAAAGCCTCTGCTTTGGAGCTCATGATCCCAGGGTTCTGGGATCGAGCCCTGCATCGGGCTCTCTGCTCAGCAGGGAGCCTGCTTCCTCCTCCTCCTCTCTCTCTCTCTCTCTGCCTGCCTCTCTGCCTACTTGTGATCTCTGCCTGCCAAATAAATAAAATCTTAAAAAAAAAAAAAAAGAAATACTATACAAATGTAACTGATTCTTAACCTGCATTAGACTATAAACTCTTTGAGCTTGGGGATTACAGCATACTCCTATATACCTTTGTTTTCTCTTTTGTCTCAATGAGTCTATTAACGCATAATAGATGTCCTATAAATGTTCATCAGATTAAATTGGAACAGCTGAAAGAAGGGTAATAATTGTCCCTAACTAAAATGAAAGATACCTAGGAAAAACATTTCATAAAATACTTCCACCACGAGACCTTTCCCATTGAGGATATCTTACCCACATCTGACTTTTGGAGGTATGTACCTAGTTATAGTATTTATTAATATCTGTCTTATGTTAGAGCTGATATTTAAAGTATCTTTCCCAGTTTAGTAAGATTTAAATTCTTTGGAAGGCAGGGATTAGGTTTTATTGGCCTTTGTATTCAGGATATAGTCCCTAATGGATTTAAAATCTCTCAATTAACAAATTACTTTTTGCACTAGATTTGCTATACCACCTGACCGGCCAAACAATGTGGGTCATTACTAAAGATCTTCCCTTTGGGTAGGCATTCAGTTCCTGTTGAGGTGCTATTGCCCACTATTCTATGACCCCGTGGTAATAATATCTATTTATTATATGCTAATACACATTTACAGTTGGGAAAACCGAAGTTTAGAAGTCACACAGATTAAACCTTTGGTTTCTGATTAGAAAACATTGTTCTTATTTATAGCTACAAAAAGCTGTGATCAGTGACTTTATTTCATTTCTTTTGCAAGTAATATGTAAATAATGATTTTATATCTTTCTTAAATTATAGTATTATAGTTCTATCTCAGATTTTCCCCCTAATGTAAAATTATGAATTTTTGTCATTCTTTTGTATGTCATGAGTGGAAGTCATGAGCTAATACTGTTGTAACTGATAAAACAGTGTTGAAAGACACATTTAGGATTCATTAAAAGACTTAGGGTATCTTTTCGGCCCTGTTTAGAGTTTAAGTTTTATTTAATTCATTCATGTTTAAGTTGGATTTTTTGTGTGATAAGCATCTTACTAGGTTGATCTTTTATTTATTCCTTTAAATATATGAAGAAAAAGTACATTGGAAGACTTTCTAACTTTTAAAAAACCGTTAACATCTAACATCTAACATCTAACAAAACTAACTGAACATCTAACAAAAGCTAACTCAAGTCTTTTATCTATTCCACTAGTTAGCATCAGTATATGATAGGAATAAGAAAAATAATATGATAGTCTAATCATGACTTTTTACTATTCTCTAGCCAATCTCTATGATATAGTTGTTTCAATAATATGATCTAAAATGATAGTCCTTTATATTTTGCATAAATTTCATTTATGGCAGTTTCTGATTTTCTGTATCCTTTAAGTATAATGATTTATTACTGTTTTTAATTTATTGAATATCTAGGCATTATATATCAAACAGAACATTTCTTCTTAGTGGTCCTTTAGGTATTGGCTACCAAGTGTTCTCAGATGTCTGATAATTGACTCTTTCTCAAGGGTGTACCAATCCAGCCTAGAAGACCTCATTATCTGTTAGGTACCCACCTCAGCTAGAGCTACATTTTCATACTACATTCTTAAGAGCCACATATATAACATTTTAATTGTCACTTGGATGGGGCACCTGGGTGGCTCAGTCGTTATGCCTCTGCCTTCAGCTCAGATCATGACCTTGGGGTCCTGGAATCAAGCCCCGTATCAAACCCCACATCGGGCTCCCTGCTCAGTGGGACACCTGCTTCTCCCTCACCCACTCCCCCTGCTTGTGTTCCCCCTCTCACTGTCTCTCTCTCTCTGTCAATAAATAAAATATTTTTTAAAAATTGTCACCTGGAAAATATAATAGTTGTGATAAAAATCCTTGTTAAAAGTTTTGCTTATTGTATGATATATTATTTCAAATGAGGATTAATACAACCAGAAGGCAGTGCTTCAGTAAATTGAATGTTACCTTGAATATTCTTCTGTAGGAATCAACTATAATTCTGACGAACTTCTGTCATTTTATTTCATGTGCTTCCTCAACTCAACTTTCATCTCTTCTGCTGGTACTTCTATTTATTTATTTTTACCACTGGTACTTTTAGATATATATTCTTCTTTATGTTTATTAATAGAAATAGAAATAGCCTTAAAATTAGCTTTTTCAGGGGCGCCTTGGTGGCTCAGTTATTAAGCTTCTGCCTTCCATTCAGGTCATGATCCCAGGATCCTGGGATTGAGCCCCGCATCGGGCTCCCTGCTCTGCAAGAAGCCTGCTTCTCCATCTCCCAATCTCCCCACTTGTGTTCCCTCTCTCACTATGTCTTTCTCTGTCAAATAAATAAATAAAATCCTTTTTTTTTTAAATTAGCTTTTTCAGTTTTATATTCTTAGAATACGTAATAAAAGGGTATGTTTTTTTTTGTTGTTGTTGTTTTAAAGATTTTATTTATTTATTTATTTGACAGACAGAGATCACAAGTAGGCAGAGAGTCAGGCAGAGAGAGAGAGGGGAGGAAGCAGGCTCCCTGCAGAGGAGAGAGCCCAATGTAGGGCTCCATCCCAGCACCCTGGGATCACCCGAGCCGAAGGCAGAGGCTTTAACCCACTAAGCCACCCAGGCACCCCAAGGGTATGGTTATTTTAATATAAATTTTCCCCTTTGCTGGTGAATGTTGAACACACACTTCAATATACAATTCCAAAATTTTTAAAAAGATTTTTATTTATTTATTTGACAGAGAGAGACATAGCAAGAGAGGGAATATAAGCAGGGAGAGTGGGAGAGGGAGAAGCAGGCTTCCCGCCAAGCAGGGAGCCCAATACAGGGCTCAATCCCAGGACCCTGGAATCATGACCTGAGCTGAAGGCAGATGCCCAATGACTGAGCCACCCATACACCCCACAAGATGGTTTTAATTGTGTTATCATGCCTGAGGAGATACGAGTAACCTTTCATTTGCCATCATAGTAATAATGAATGTAGAGAATTCTGAATGAAGTACTTCCATATACAGTCACTTTTAGTCATTTAAAATTTCCATTTATCATTATGGAAATGTAACTACAATGATAGTTTGCTTGTTTATTTTGCATCTAAAACACTTATGGAGTGAGTCTGTATACATTGGTTACATTATAAAGCTTCAAATAATAATCATTCCTGTGCATTTTTAGTACAATTAGAATGCTAATATCTTTTTGAGATGGCAAAAATACGTTTTATAATTTCAAGAACCTAGGGTAAGTATTATGGTCTATTTACTTAACTATAAATGTATAAATTATTTTAATTTAATAAGATAGAATAGTATACATTACTAAATACTGAATTTTTACAATCAAAATATGAAATAATTAACATTGCTGGTTTATAGAATGTTAGCATGTAGAAGCTAAAAGTTAATAGAAGAATTAGCCAAATCTCAGCCAAAAGGTGTTCACCTAAATCTATATCCAATACTGCTTAAGACAGGTTGACAGATATCAAAATACGTGAATGTTACTGGAAGACAAAACGCAAAGTCCTGTCATTATTCTAATAATGAGACAAAGCAAAGTTCTTCATTTAAAAATATATGTATTCTTCATTTAAAAATTCATTATATTGGGCGCCTGGGTGGCTCAGTGGGTTAAGCCGCTGCCTTCGGCTCAGGTCATGATCTCAGGGTCCTGGGATCGAGTCCCGCATCGGGCTCTCTGCTCGGCAGGGAGCCTGCTTCCCTCTCTCTCTCTCTCTCTGCCTGCCTCTCCATCTACTTGTGATTTCTCTCTGTTAAATAAATAAATAAATCTTTAAAAAAAAATTCATTATATGGGATAATGATATGTGGGTCACATACATACACACACAAATATACACATATAAACATACAAATATCCATCCATACAAATATATATATACACAAATATATACATATATAAACATATATTGTGTATGTGTGTTCAGTGTATGTCAGATAGATCACTAAAGTCAGAGTGAGCACAAGAGGTCTGGAAGTTTTATTTGCTACTCCGTGTTAGAATGTAGGGTGTCCTAGACATCCTGGTGCCACTGAAGAACAGTGGCCTTGTAAGGCCTGTGGTGCTTCTGTATTCCTCCGTTCTCTCATCTGATTCGGCAGTTATTGTTCATTTGTTGTGTTCTTAAAGCAATCAAAGTAGCCAACATTTTTTATTAAAACGCTGGTATTTTTTTTTTCTGGTATGACGTGAAAGGCAGACGTTGGAGTCAGATGCATAGGTTTCAGTCCCAAAGCCATAGGCAAGAAAAGACTTCTTTGCCTAAATTTTCCCATATGTAAAATGTATGTAATAATGCTACAATAAGACTACAACAGTACCGGACACAGAACAAGATTAACAAGGATTAATGATCATTAGCCTTTTTAAACATTTACAACCAAGAAATTTTGCATTGAAAGGTTTCTGGTTTTTGCTTTTAGGGGAGAATATCTAGGAAATAGATTTTATAATCGCCTATGTTACCCTCGAGTTAAAGTCATTAAAGGTGACTTCACTATTGGATTGTATCTTTTCAAAGTTTAAAAAAATTCTCATGGTGGAATTTTAGTTGTTTCAATTCATATTATTAAATTAAAAATAGAACTAGGGAATACCAGATTTACCAAATTCTGGAATTTTCTGACTTTTGAAAACGTTGATTAACATTAGATAATTTCCTGCAGGAATTTGCAGATTCATCTTCCTGAAACATCAGAGAAAACTGAACCTTAATAGTGGTCAATCATTAATCCCATTGTTATAAAGTTAAGCATTTAGACAAAAGTCAAGTAAATAAATGTGATAAAACTTTATTGTAGATTTTTAAATTAAGCTTCAGACAGCTTTTGCACTACCCTTTTGCACTACTGACACTTATTTTCAGTGTATTTTATCATGTGTGTATAACCTTTTTTTTTCCTAAACAAACAAGTCTCACAATTCTTGTACAATAAATGAGAGGTTTCCCATAGAATTCAGTAGAATAGCTAAAAATCATGTGGGGCTGGCTCTAAGAGACGTGAATCTTAAGATTTAGGCAGTTGGAGCATGTGAATGTATGAATGCCTTTTATTTTCAAATTAGAAGCAAGTAAACTAAAGGTATTTAAAGTGCTTAGAACAATGATTCTTTTAAGAAAAACTTCGCCAAACTGAAGAATTTTTTTTCCATTTGAGGAATCAGAATGCACTCACATGGCCCACCTAGAATTCTAAATGACCAGCCCACTGACATAGGGAATCCTTTAAACTCTTTCACAGAGAAAGAACAGTAGTCAACAGAATTTTTATCCTTAGGTATGTCAGTTTTTCACCAAAGTCTGAACTTTATTTTTTCTCATCATTTTACCTCAGCCATCAGTGTAGGGGATGAATTCATGGCCTTTTTTTTTTTTCTTTTTTGAATGGCATTACCCAAGTGACCACTACTTAAAAGCAGGGAATAAGAAGTTACACTGCTTATGTTTTTAAAATGTTTCTCAGTTTATCTACCTTATCAGGACTAAAATAATTACAATAAGAATTAAATAATAAAGGTATTTATCATATTGCCTATTATTATTACTAGGTAGAAAGATGTAAATGTGTGTAACTTTTTTGAATGAGATGGTTTTCATCCACATAAGACTACCCAGTTTTCTACAAAGTAAGAGATACTGCGTAACTGGGAAATTTTATTCATTCAATCACACTTCTAGAAGTAGTTTTATTGTTTTCTACTAAACTTTTTGGCCACTATAGCTTTGGATTTGCAAATACACATCATTAGTAAGTTTTTAACTCATGCAGATTCTGTCACTTTCTGCTATTTGCTTTTGGGGAACATTTTTTAAATAGGAAATTATTCTATATAATCTTTGTAGAAGTTTTAATAATAAGATTATAAGTCACAACTCAAGTATTATATGTGAATTTTAGTTGCTTCACCCCGCAAATTATAAGTTTGCAGAATGAATTTATTTACGTTCTGTGTATTGCCAATTTTTACTCATGTACCTTATAAAAGCAATATATTTGAATCTAATTTTTCAAATTTAGGTAATAGTTGTTTATATTGTTCAACTTCAAATTTGAGAAGCTCCCTTATGATGCATTTGTGATCTAAGTCACTACCAAAAATTGTGTGAGTATAAATGAGATAAACTAGAAATAGTGATCTTGTTGTGTTGTGTAGATTTTATTTGACAGGCAGCACAGCAGGGCAAGTTGCACGCAGAGGGAGAGGGAGAAGTAAGCTTTCCACTGAGCGTGGAGCTGGATGTGGGGCTCAGTCCCAGAACCTTGAGATCATAACCAGAGCCAAAGACAGCCATTTAACTGACTGAACCACCCAGGCACCCCTAGAAATAGTGATCTTAAGTGAAATCTAGATTGGTGTCTGTTCTAGTCTCCTAACTAATTATGCATCTAAGCAGTATGTTAAAATTCTATCTAGAGGTCCTGGAATTATTCCCTCTCTCCTTTTTTTTAATGTCATTGTTTAAAGATGAGCTACTAAATGAAAAAAAAAAAAGTGGTAATAGAGGAAGTTGGCATGGAGAATTGTAGCTGTATTCAGCTCTTTTTATCTTTTTCTAAATATAGTTATGAAATACTGTTCAGGTCAGCTGATGTAAGCAGTGGAGTGCTTCTTCATGTCTTCTTTCTTTCCCAATTATTTCAATAATAATGTTTTGATGAATTAAAGTATATAAGTGAAACAAAGAAATCAGCGCCAAGTTCTGATATCAAATCAAGAATTGAAATTGCTAATTCCTCAGATATTTTTAATATATTGCTAATCTCAAGACCAGGACTAAATTGGTATTCCAGGACTAAAGTGGTAAATTTTTAATAGAGATGTCTCTCATGAGCAAGTCTTATTTTAACATACTAGAATATCATTTATTCTTTGAGGATGTGATTTATTCTATTTAAATATAAGCCCTGTAAAGGAGATGTGTTAATCTATTTTTACTCTAAGTACATAAATATGTCTGCTACACTCTAGTCAGTAGATGTATTCAGAAGCCAATATGCCTACACTCTCACATTTCTTCTGTAAATGATGAATAATATTGATAAATGAAAATTACAAATCTGCAATAGAGCTTAACTATTGAATACTAAATCATTCTGTTACTAACTCTGTGTTCCAATGACATTTTCTAGATTAAAAAAAATGTCATTCCTACATTTAAAAAATATTTTGTGCCTTTACAGCAATGTAAGCAAATGTGCATTTGAAAGAAAATTCACAATGTAGCCACAAATAATTCCCTATAACACTCAAAGTGCCATTTTCAAAAATGGTTCAATTTTCAGAATAGAATATTTAAAAAATAACCTCTTTCCTGCCAGACTTTACATTCCACATGTTTGGTACAATTAAAATGAAGAGTGGTGGAATGGAACTCTTCCGTCTATATTTTGGAAAAACATATTCACTCACCTCAGTTTGTCAGTGTGCATTAAGAGGTAGGTCATTATGCAGTAGAAAAAGAAGAAGAAGGCAGCTCTAACTCATGTGGCTGACATATACTGAACATGGCCATTAATACAACTTGGCAGTGACCTTGGCAGCATTACAGGTAATCTCCTTGCAGGGATAAACTATTTGAATGATAGTATAAGCACAAAGAGAGTTATCTTTGGAATTCTACCACTTAATTTTCTTATATCCTAACAAAAATATTTTTTAACTCATCCCTTAGTGATTTTCTTTTTACCTTTGCTCTCTCAAACGACAATTTACTCACAGACATTGTCGCTGTCATTTTTCTGTCATTATGAGGACTGCTGTATATTTGGTAGCACTTTCGTAAAGGGTTGAAGTTGATTCTATTTTTTTATTATAGGTATAAATCTGTAGTCAAATTTTATTGGATCACTCATAATTGAAGTTCTGAAAAGTAGAAAGCATATGTAAAGAAGATAACAGGTTGAAAACTCAACATTAAAGAAAATTCTGTATTATATATGTCATAAAAACTCAGCACAATTACTATTATTAATATTTAGGATTTATTTAGATTTTTTAAGATAAAACACATCTGTTTATCCCATCTTCTGAGATTTTGCAGTAGAAAATTCAAGTGCATCATTTCTTACTTCCTACATGAGATGAGTTTGTCACACAAGAAGGGAATTGATGTGCATAGAAAATTCAGGTAAATGACTAGAAATAGACCAAGACAAATAGTTAAGTTGTTATGTTGTTAAAACATTCTACTGCCTAGCTTATTCTCATATGTAGTCATAATGTGTACTGAATGCCCCTGATAAGGAAGTTTCATATAATGGAGACTGGACTTAATTAATTAATTAATTAATTTTTGATTTGTCAGAGAGAGAGCACAAGCAGGGAGAGTGGCAGGCAGAGGGAGAAGCAGACTTCCTTTTGAACAAGGACTCTGATGCAGGACTCAAGGCGGGACTTGATCCCAGGACCCCAGAATCATGACCTGAGCCGAAGGCAGACACTTAACCGATTGGGGCATCCCTGAGATTGGGCTTAATTAAAAGCCTCTAAGAAGGTCATAATTTCTTATACTTGCTTCTATGTCATATTTCAATACAGGAAATTAACAATGACTTTAAAGGTAGAGCATTTTTTCCATAATGCAGATCCATTTTTAAAAACTATTCCTTCCTGAATTGTTTCTGGGGTTTTTTTTTTTTTTTTGGCAATTTAAACCAGCTGTTGATAAGAGCATTTATGGAAGCCATTGACATTTCAATTCAGTGTTTTTTATTTATAATGTTCATTCTAGTTTAAACTTTTACAAGCAATCCGAATTAGTTAATTTCTGGAATTAAACAAATTCACCGGTCATTAACATTTTTGAGTATCGCAAGTATATAGAGTATTAAATCTGCTTCCAATTAATGGGTCATTTTAAGTGCACAAAGTGAATTATTTTCATATATAGAACCTTAGGAACCATTTGATAAGAAGGACACCGAAATTTATGAGGTAAGGCAGGTTCAGTAAATTAGAGCATACTGCACTTTTCATTAATTCACCTATAAATTTAATCTTTACCAGCACCTATTTCCAGTTCATTGTCAGGTTGATCTATATAATGAGAATTCCTTATTATGTTTACATTACTAAGGCATATGCCAAATGGAAAATAAGAGGTATCTTTTCTTTGACTATAAATTGTAAGTATAAAAGGCTGCTAGTAGCCTGTAACACTATTTAAATTGTCCTTGAAATAACTTTAAATACAAGCACATTAAGAAATACAATTTAGGGGTACCTGGCTGGCTCAGTGGGTTAAAGCCTCTGCCTTTGGCTCAGGTCATGATCCCGGGGTCCTGGGATCAAGCCCCACATCAGGCTTTCTGCTCAGTGGGGAGTCTGCTTCCCTTCTCTCTCTCTCTGCCTGCCTCTCTGCCTACTTGTGATCTCTATCAAATAAATAAAAATCTTTTTAAAAAATACAATTTAAATCAGAGAAAAATTTAGTATTTTTGATGCATTATGTTTCAACTACAAATAGCAATATTTTAAGTCCAATTTTCAAGATAAAGTAGAAAAGCCAAACAGAAACAAAATGAAACACTCTTCTCTAATCCAGTAAGAACCAAAGGTTGAAATGTATTTTTAGATAAAAGCTCAGATCCTCAATGCATTGAATTAGACATATTCCCTATCAAGTAATTTAGGACTTTCACATAAAACTTGAAAATTTAATGGTGAAAATAGTTCCTTAAAATTTTATAATGCCTCCTAAGAGTGCGACAGCTTAACAGAGGAAGAAGAACCTGGAATCTGGCATTATGCTCCCTTGTCTCAAAACCTAGTTTTGCTACTTACTTGCTGTAAAAAGCTGGGGAATTTTCATGTTTTCTCTCCCTTGATTTTTTCCTGAACTGAAATGTAATAAGACACATGATTACAAACTTATCCAAGTGAGAATTCCTACTGAAATAATAGAAATAATGTTCCTGGGACATGTTCATTTAATGTTAACATTCTCGCTAAGATGACTAAAAATTGTTTCAGAGATGTTAAATATCAAACATAAATTAAGACTCTTGCCAGAATTCCAAATTTTATTCTAGAAATCTTTTTTTCCCATGTTGCCAGTCAAATAGAATCTCCCACCATGATAATTTTATGGATTAAAGAAAATCATAGATACTAAGTTTCAGTAGTTCATAAAATCTCTCTTTAGACATAGAAGAAACATGTATGTTACCTAGTTAATGTGTCTTACTTGGTAGTGGAGAAAGTGAGTCCTAGAAAAAATTGAATGAGACACAAAACTTGAATTTCAGAACTATTAAATTATTTAAATGTGATTGTGTAGCACACATTGTCTACCTAAAAATTGGTATCATTTTTTTTATAATGTCTCAGTAGAATTTTAAACTTCAATTCTAACAATCCATTGGTACACCACTGATGATTTCAAATAGAATTTAAATGACATGCATAGTATTTTAAGTGATAGAATATGTCTATGTTTCAGTGCTTAAGCTTCAAATAACTTTTAGGGGAAAGCAAATAACTAATGGAACAAAAACCCAAATAGGAAATGCTTTTCATGCCATGATTAAAAAAACAAAACAAAAGTTTAACACACACACACACACACACACACACACACACACACCAAGACAACACAAAGCCCTGCATCTAAAAGGAAATGAGATAGGAAAACATTAACAAGGCATTACCCTGTGGGATGACACCCATCCCTAATTTCAAGACTTCTAGAAGACGAAAGTTGCTTCTCTTCAAAAGCCACTGAGATCCTAACCAAGAATATCACCTTTAAAAATATTATTTAGATGTCTGGGTGGTTCAGTTGTTAAGCGTCTTCCTTCAGCTCAGGACATGAGCCCAGGGTCCTGGGATCAAGGCCCACATCGGGCTCCCTGCTATGTGGGAAGCCTGTTTCTCCCTCTCCCATTCCCCCTACTTGTGTTACCTCTCTCTGTGTGTCTCTTTCTATCAAAAAAAATATATATATACACATATGTATATATATTATATATATATATAATATATATACATATGTGTATATATATATATACATATATATATATAATTATTTAAGCTCTCATAAATACATGGAAAATTTACACAGAAGCTGGCATATTGGCATATATCTAGCCACACATCAAAGCTGTTTTCTTTCTTATCTCACTATTTTCTCCTCCTGAGAAATTTTTTTCAGTGTATTAATGAAAACTAAATTTGTAACAAATAAATCATCACCATATCTCCCACTTCTTTATTTACTATAATTTTGATGGGTGATGCTATATTCATAAATTCTCAGTGAAGGATTTTTCTCACTGTGTGTCTTTATATTTTTCCATATGGTTGATTTTTGTAATTGCACTGTTTTTAATCTATTATCTTTTATTACACCATAGGGTATCATTGATCACTTGCTCTCATCCTCATATAATAGAAACATCTAAATATTGCAGTCACAGACTACCCAGACATAGAGTCAGGAAACACAAAAGTGAGTTGGCATTCTTGATTTACTAGAATTTTTTCTCTTTCAGTAAAACTAAGACAATTTTACTCATTAATTAGTTTATATTTTTTATCAAACCTGGTGATTAACCAAAGATTCATAATTTCTTAGGATCAAATCACTGGCAGGAATTAAAGATCCGAAGAATTCTTCAGTAGAAAAAGATGACTGTTAATGGAGCATTTTTCAAAGGAGTTGGAAATATTTTTAAAGTATTCTTAGAAAATGTAAAATGTAGGATGGAAGATTGTGCAAATGATCAAATACCACTTCACCTGGTATCACAACATTTAAAAAAAGAGGGGAGTATCCGGTTGGCAAAAGAAAGACCCATAGGAATGGAAATTTAAAAGCATTATAAGAAAAGAAGAAATTAAAAACAGTATGGAAGTAGAAGTTCTAAGAAATAGTGATGGCTTAAAATTTGATAAAGAGAATAGAAATTAAGGTATGGTATTTACAAATTCATTCAGTTTACCCATGAATAAGAACAACTGCAAAGGATAAAATAAAGTGTAGCCCGTTTATTCATGTGGAGGTGAAAGTAAATATAGATAATGCCAGGAATATTGTAAATTCCACAAGGGTGTGATTTTTTAATGTTTTATTTTTATTTTTTTTAAAGATTTTATTCATTTATTTGACACAAAGAGGGAGATTACAAGTAGGCAGAGAGGCAGGCAGGGAGAGGGGGAAGCAGGCTCCCCGCTGAGCAGAGAGCCCGATGCAGTGCTCAGTCCCAGGACCCTGAAATCATGACCTGAGCCGAAGGCAGAGGCTTTAACCCACTGAGCCACCCAGGCGTCCCTATGTGTTTTATTTTTATTCTTTGATTTATCCCTTAAAATACTGCCTAAAACACAGTACATACTAATGCACTAAAAAATAATAATAATAAAACCTGAAAACCTTTAGAAAGAAGGAATGAATGAAATGTTTCTTTGCTTTATCTTTTATAGTTATTAAGCAACAAAATGAACTCATGCTCTCATGTCCACATACATAGAAGTGTCACATATGTATCTATGACCTGTGGAATCAAATGATACTAAGAAACGAAGAAATATAGAATTCCTTGGCAGGTCTTACTAAAGCTAAGATAATTTTAGTAGTAGAAATTCTTTTAACATAATGCCATTGCAGGGCTATGAGGGTACTATTCCTAAGAACTTCTAGATAAAAACTGGAAGGTAATTATCAATGATAATATTTTTAAAAGAAAGCAAAGGATGGCCCAGGGAACCACTGTTAGTAACTAACTTGCAGAGTTTTAATACAGAAGAAAAAATCACAATGAGTTGTTAAACATTTTGTATACATTCTGTAATACCCTGGGTATGAGTATGACCCAACACAGCATCATTAAAAACTGGTCCTAGGAGGATATTTTAAACTATAGTATACAGTGTGAAGGAGAAAAAATAGGCATAATCTCAGCTTCCAAGGCTTTTGGGTTTTGTCCTGTACAACATATTCATTTGTAAAATGGAAAAATATCCTCTAAACCACACAGATTTAAAGATCCTCTAAACCTTCACAGTAAGTGAAGGAATAGTGAAATAATTTATCCACTAAATTTAAAAACTTTAATGAGTCCTATGTAAAGTGTGTGAAGTCTGGCCCTTGAAAGATAGGATCTGAAGCCAGCCTGATCTTGGTAAAAATTAGTTAACTACAGAAGTGGCAAGCATGGGGTGCCTGGGTGCCTCAGTCATTAGGCGGCTGCCTTCGGCCCAGGTCGTGATCCCAGGGTGCTGGGATCGAGCCCCACTTCAGGCTCCGTGCTCAGTGGGAGGCCTGCTTCTCCCTCTCAAACTCCCCCTGCTTGTGTTCTCTTTAAAAAAAAAAAAAAATGAAGTGGCAAGCAATTATGAAGCTTAAGGAAATACAAAAAATACAAAAAAAAAACCTCTACGTACAAAATAGAGAAGAGAAAAAAAATCTGGCAAGGGAAAACAATGCAAAATGGCCATACATGAAAAGGTAAGCTTTGGCTTCAAAATTTAGGTAGTTTGTATATAATTAAAAATATGTACTTGATGGGAATATACAAGAGCTTATTTTGAGTACTATGTGTATTTTTGGACTGTAGAGTTAAAGGCGGATATGACTTGAAGAGCTGCAAATATGGGGGGAAAACAGAAAGTAAAACAAGGGCAGGATAACAAAAACAGGTATAATTCAATATACAATCTTGAAGTGTCTGAAATGAGAACATGATGATCAAATGTTGTTCTCTGTACAGCGGGTAGAACAAGAGGAGTGGGCATAAAGTATTCTGTGAGGGATTAGCTATAAGTCAGAACTTCCTGAGTGAGAGTTGTGAAATATCAAAATAGGTTACTGAGGAAGGTTATGTTGCTCCTTTTCCGGAAGGCCTTAAAAATAGTAGAGGTGGAATCCTTGTGAAATAATTTGGGGATGGTATTATCTAAAGGAAGAGAAAATGTATGACCTTGCATGGCCTCTGCCAGTTTTAATGTCTGACATTTCTACTCTTACCTTAGTTGAATGGAAATATAGATACCTATTTCAACTCCTCTACCCCAAATGGATCATTTTGCTCTTTTTTAACATGGCAAAATTTAGATAAATTTTAAAGTGGATCTCCTAAAGATCTAGTTTAAGAAAGTGACATTTCCAAGCTCAACCCGAAATTCTGCTTAATAAGTTTAGAGAAACATTTATTAAATAGTTATCCTTTTTTCTAAGGATCTGAATAGAAATTGTGCTATATTCATCATTGTTTCCTAAATCATAAAATATATGAACTAACCATTTTTATGTGATTTTGATTGTTGGAATCATCAGTAAAGTGACTAGTGATTTGGTATGTTAACTACTTACTTGATGAGAGTGTTATACTTTTCTAGCATGTAAAAATGATGTCACCTCTGTACTTCTCAGAACTCTTTTATTACCAGAGTCACCCAAAGGCATGAGAGACTCTGATATAAAAAATATTCCAGACATCTCTTCACTGTGAAAGGCAATATTTGCCAACAGGTCCTTTCTTACTGAATTAGAATTTTCAGAGATTTCCTGTTTACCAAACGCCCTGTTCAAGTGCATGGGCTATAGAAACAGTCATGTTGAGCTTTCATTTTGCACAGTCAACAGCCCAGCATCTTAAATTGAATTCAGACTTGAATATAATGGGTCATTGTCAGTCACGGAGTTTTTGAATGGCTCTGACCCAGTGTGCTCATCAGCTGGTACAATAACATATATAAATACTTAAATGAATATATGTGTACCTATATTTGTACCACAGGGCTCTCCCTACAAAAGTAGGAGGACAGTCTGATACATGCTGAAAATGTACAAACTATTACTTCCTCACACTATGTAGGCCTCTGACGACAGAGCAAGGCTATGTGATACACTGTGGAAAAACTGATGTGAACTTCTGTAATACAGCAAAGTGTGTGATTTTTCTTCAACAATTATAAATATATTGCCAATTATGTCAACTGTTTTTATACAATTAATAGTATATTTTATTAGGTGTATGTCTTATAAAGTTGATATACATAAAATTACTTCTAAAGTAATATATTTAAAGAGTGTGAATTGCATAGTTACAGCCAGAGGTCTCAAACACAAAGCATTCTAAAGAAGTGGGTAAATGTATAAAATTCTGAAGTGGAAACTGCACTGCATAGAGAAGAATATTGTAGTAGACCATAATTTGAAGAAATGAAGGAGGAGCATAAAGAGATGGAAGAACCAGAGGAGCAGCAGAAAAGAGAATAGGGGTTAATGACCAAGGTAATGTCAGAATGAATTGGATCTGGGTTTGAGACTTACCCAAGGTACTGTAAAGGAGAGCAAGATGACGATGACTGCCTTAAGCCTGAAGACAAGATATCTGTAATCCTTGTCTTAATCATGAATGAAGTTGATTCTCCTGACCCATCCTCAGGAAGACACCCGTCTTCATGTTTTTGCCCAGGACTCATGATGTAGATAAGCTTATTCATAGGCATTTACCTGGTTTCCCTTGTGAGCAGCCATATTCGTTTGTAGAAAAGGAGAGGGGGAACCTACTGATGCAGATGATATGCTAATAACAACTAACTCACTCAAGTGTCATTCTTTTCCCCTACTTGGCACAGGGAGTTATTTTTTGCCATCAAGAATAAGAAAATGTTTAAAAAAAAAAAAAGAATAAGAAAATGTTAGGTGAATTAAAGAACACTGACTTTTTAAATAAAGATTTTATTTATTTTTTAGAGAGAGAGAGATATTAAGAGAGAGCATGAGCAAGAAGGAGAGAGAGAAGCAGGCTCCCTGATGAGCAGGGAGCCTGAGGCGGGGCTCAATCCAAGAACCCTAGGATCATGACCTGAACCAAAGGCAGATGCCTAACCAACTGAGCCACCCAGGCACCCCAAAAGAACACTTAATTTTTTTTTAAGATCTTATTTATTTATTTGACAGACAGAGATCACAAGGAGGCAGAGAGGCAGGCAGAGAGAGAGGAGGAAGCAGGCTCCCTGTTGAGCAGAGAGCCGGTCAAGGACACTGAGATCTCGACCTGAGTTGAAGGCAGAGGCTTTAATCCACTGAGCCACCCAGGCGCCCCAAGAACACTTATTTTAAAAGTACTCTTAGATTCCTCTAAAATGCTCTGAACATCCCATTTTCTGCATAGAATTTTAACTTGAAAGCACTCTTGTGAATAGTACCTTGCTGCATTAGCAGAGTATGTGGGTTCAAGTACGAGTCTGGGACCAGATTTATATAGTCTATAATTACTTACAGCCTAACAGGAGTTGTGTGACCCTGGGCAAGTAACTTAACCTCTCTGTCTTCCAGCTTTTTTTATTTTGTAAAATAGAAATTATTAAAATAGCCTTCCTCATAGGCTACTGTGAGGATTGGAGTTAGTATTTGCAAAGCTTTTGGTGCTAAAGGAAGTATTTTATAATTCATAGTTATTTATTAAATTCCTAAATACGATTAGTGACTCAAAGTGCATAATGTAACCTTAGTCTTAATTGTTTATATTGCTTGAGGTGAACCATCTTTTTAAAGCCAAAAATATGGAAAAAACAATTCTATTTACCCAGGCAATTTAACATCTTTGTCAGTTTATTTTTTCTCTAGAACTATATCCTTTGGAGAAGCATTTTGACGTCATTTTGTCTTACACCTTCACCAAATTTCTGTGAATTGTCTTACACCAAATTCACCAAATTAGGGACTTAAAAAGGGTCTTTAGAAATTGAACCTCGTTCCCTTTATGTATCTGAGGAAAATGAGACTCAAAGCCGTTGACTGGCCCAAAGACAAGCAGCTCGTGAGTAGTCGAACCCCTCCAAGAATATGATTGCAAATAGAGCTTTCTTTTAATTATACTCTACCACTTCTTGGTGCTTTGAAAATATATTGCACTAATTGCTCAATATTTTATTAGAATTTTTTAATTTAAAGGAACAGTTTTCTGCACTTTATATCATATTTGTTATTTGTAAAACTAAAAGAATAGTTTTCCATCGTTTTATCAATTATTCAACAATCCTTTTTTGTTCTCCTTGAGCCAGGCACTGAGCGGAATGTTGGTTCAACACCGTAGTGTGTTCTGCAGTCAGAAGGAAGATCCCTTTCTATAAAGCTAGCATTTCCCAAAACATATTCTGGATATACAGATTCTGTCATCTAGCACACTGAAGAATATGAAAAGTCCTGCACCAAAGAAACTTCTCTCTTCATTTTTTTAAATTTCCTGACCTTTTTTTTTCTTTTTTTTTTTTAAGAATAGTTTGTTATAATCCTTAAGAACTACTGACCTTTGGAATCCATACTGGGGTTTCTGAGGAGAGTCGTGGGATTGCTTCCACTGATGGGTGCTTTCTTTTAGATCCTAGCTTTTAGAGACTCAGGATTAAAAAACCTCATTTCAGTAAACTTCTGATCTGTGATAGCATGGTCTGTTTTACAGGGGAAGTACTGTAATCCTTTCCATGTATTAGTATCTGCCAAGGATGACTTGAGCTATCCTTGAAAATAGCCTGGGACAGAATGTGTAGACATGCTGAGATAAGGAGCCTCCTGCCAGGCCTCCAGCATAGGAAGCGACTTAGCTTACCCCAGGCCCACGACCGGCCCTCTGCAGCACACTTACCCTGCCCGGGTGTACAGAGGAAACATTCTGTTCATCTGAGAACACCTCTATTCCTAGCTCTTTGACAGTTTCACTTTCCATATCCCCTCAGTTTTAAACATGTGGAAAAAGAGATAAAGGAAGGTGATGAAATGAAAAAAATGAAGTGGGGAAGGCTATGGAGAGAGAGAAGAAACTCAAATTTACATGCCTGCTTTGCATGCGATTATGGCTGGCTTTTGGAGGGGGAGGTGAGTGTTCTCCAAAGGTCATTTTATAAGATAGGAAGGAAGATGAGTATGCAGTGTGAAATATTGGTTAACATTGAGAGTAGAATCAAACACTATGCTGATTAAACCATTTTGATTAAAATAAAAACTTTTCAAATTTCTGATTCTCTTTTGAGGCATTAGATCAACTATAAATAAAAATAGATCAACGTTAATTTAGGCTTCATGATAAATTATACAACTTACCCTATTTTAAAACTTAAAAATATGTTCACCAAGTAGGAAATACAAAGAAATTAGTGCAGTAAAGGATCAAATTTATGCTGCTACCCCTCCCCACCCAGAAATCACAGGGGAGGGAGAACTGAAAGTGTATACCCATTATTTCTTAAATAAAGTTTAGTTGCATAGGAAATTTTGACCCCTCTCCTTACTTAAAATACTGGTTTTTCATTAGGCATTACTATTTATAATTAAAAGTGTCTATTGCCTTTTGCTTTAAATTCTTATTTATTAACAGTCACAATCCTTAAATTTTTTATTTTTCCTCTTAAAAATGCTTTAATTTAAAAAGTACTAGATGATTCAATTTGTCTGTTCATTCCAAATTGGAAATTAATCTGTTTGGCTTGAGGCTACGTAGCTTACTCTCATTAGATGGGTATGTCCAAAGATATGTGAACATTTCCCATACAGTGAGACACTGGGATTTTCAAATATCGCTGAGATCTTAATCAAAACTGTGCTGATTGCTTGGGAGTTGGGTCCTGTGAGAGAGGAAATAAATCAACCTACCCCCGTGACTCTGGTACATTAGTAATGTTGTAAGATTGTTTATTTCTAAAAGAAAGAAGGTATAATATAAAATATGTAAATCTATATTTTACATTTGAAAAAGTTTTACATTGTATTTGTCAGATTGTTCACAGTGCTATGTATATTTAACACTGGAAAAGGAATTTTTATGCCCAAGAACTATTTCAGTCAGCGGACATTGATTTAATGAAGTGTCCATGTTTCAAGGGAAGACACACCTTTGGATTCAATTCATATCAGTTTAGAAACTTTTTGCATTATACTCTATTATTGGTGCTTCAAAGTATTTATAATTTCTATGAACTTCCACAATACTGAAGTGAATAAGTTTACACAATTAATTTATGAAATTGAATTGTCCCCATTTGAATGTCTATAAACAGGGTGCTGTTTTTTATTTGAGCCTCACAAACTTCTCCAAGAATAGAAGTGTTATTATTCCCATTCTGTAGATAAAGAAATTGAGGTTTGGGAAACGCTGGATTAGCCATTTGCAGCAACCGTGACAGGCAGAGTATTCATGGAATATTCAGACTGGAGTCGTCATCTTCCAAATACTGCCTGGCTCCATCCGTGTTTTAGATTTGTCCTCGGATGTCATCTTCTCAGCTGTCATCTTCCGTGACAGCACTGCCCACTTCTGCTCTTTCCTGCTCCGGCACCTCCTTGCCTGTTCTCCTGTGGCATTTTGTTTCTAGCCCTTCTCGATCTATAATCATCATATTAGCATGCTTGTTTATTGCCTCTCTCTCCCTTTAAAATGCAGGTTTCGGGAACACCAAGACCTCCTTTGTTTTGTTCACAGTGGTGTCCCAGGTACCTAGCATCATGCTTGACACCTTTATGTCTCTGTAACTCAAGATCAGACTTTTTCATTGTTATCTCTGTAAGATTAAGCATCATGAACTTGGCTCACAGTCTCCAATGACATCAGTGTCACCAGGATTGGATCTGCACACATGGTCCAAGTTGAAATTTAGTTTAGATCTCTGATGAGGATGCACCACGTACATACAGTTGCGTGTCGTTCATCTGCTCCAGAGCCATAGCAGGTAGGACGCGATCGTGCTAGGAGATCTGTACTGCATACGTCCGCCAGCGTTTCATTTCTCACCTTTAACCGACAGCATTCCTGACCAGCGACCCTAAGAAAAGTCCTGAAGCGTTAAAACTGTGCGTTACACAGCACTAGTGTGTTTTACAGCAAGCAGTGCTGTAGTGCAGACTCCTCTTGTCCTGGAGTTTTGCACAGATAAAGGGAGGATATAGTTTTGAGAGGATTGCTCTAACTACAAAGTGCATCCTGAAGGCCATTTAGCTCACAATGAAGGTCTGTGTTTTAAAATAGCACTATAACAAAGTAACTACAGAGTTTTTGGCAAGGGCTTCAACTATTTATAGAACTAAGTAAGGCATAGTAAATAATACCACAGTGCCCAGTTCTCCCTTGCCATAACCCCAAACTTACGAGAAGCACTGTAATTATATTTTTCTACTTTAAAAAAAAAATCATAGTAGCCATTATCAGTTTAACCATACGGAAGCTCAGGCTGAGATTTCTTTTTTAAATGCATAGTTTTGATTTTCAGCAGCTGCGCTGGGTCTTTAATCATATATTATCTTTATGAAGCCTTTTTCTAACATATGTTAATTGGCTGTTTTCTGTGACAAATTATGAGCTCTTACTTTGATGAGGTTCAATTGCAATCATGTTGAAGTCGAGTACGTAGAGTTTCCACCCCTGCTGGCTTCTCAAACCACTACAAACATCTGCACGTCACTGCAGTGCTGAGTAATGGCAGGATTTGGGCTGGCTGATTTCACTACAGATTTTTTTTTTCCACAGGATATTTTCAGCTTCTTTGTACTAAATCTGTTGCAGGGTTTGCCCTTTTTAGCAGAAGCATGCTCTAAAATTAACATCAAACCTTATTGGCGATTACTATAATACAGTGAGAAATATTTCATAATACAACACCCTAGCATCTGTTTTGCTTTGCTGAAATTTTAGTGTAGTTTTTAGTGTAGTTATTATACATTTTTAAAAATCAATCAGTTGTTAGGTTGTTAGTGGTTTCTAAATAATCAGCATTTTATAAAAAATATTTTGAATTCCTCTGCAGAGAAGAACGGGTGTTTATTGAGTGGATGACTATTTAGCTGTCATAAAGAAAAGGCACGTACCACTTTTTCTAGGTATTTCCAAATGTCAGTATGTGAAAGATTCTATTATATTTTCTTTTTTCTTTGTAGTTACATCTGTTGGTTAAGGAATGAAAAGAATTACATGTTCCATCAAGGTTAATGTCCAATAAGGGGCATAGCATCCATTTCAGTTTTCTATCCTAATGTCAGTTTTTAATATATGATTAGGATGAACAGATATGTTCTAATCCATCTGCTCTGAGAACTGTGACAGATAGCCTGCATGGATACCAACAGATGATCAGTGAGAGCTATAATTAGAATAGATGTAAAAATACAGCACATTTGTTTATATTCTCAGAAAAGTAGTCAGGATAATTGATTAAGGCCTTCAGAAACTGTGTCAAACTCCAGTCATACTGAGATAAATTTAATTGTGTTTCTGGCCTGACATCGAAGGTAAAGGACTCTGCGAGTGCGGTTCTCCAAAGCCAAACCTAGGGGTCATATTTCCATACAGGTATTAGAGTTTAGAATAAGATGAGCCAGATGTGAACAGGAGCTACTCCTCCTCATGAGGCTGTTTTTAATCAGCCGTTTCCCTAGAGTAGCACACAATCAATGAGCTCTAAATCCTGAGGCTACCTGCATTCAGAGGAAGGCCTGCGAACATCATTACAGAACTTACAATTGAGTATATGTGAAAAAATTAGAGCAGAAATTAAGGGTAAGAAAGGTTAACTTCAGAAGTCTTACTTTGGTACTGCTCTTTTAGAAGGTCTCAGAGATAATTTAAATGTTAAAAAAAAGTATTAAACCCTACTAAATGCAGATACTAAATCCACTAAAAGATCACTGTGAATAAGCCAAATGGAAAGTTATTGATTTATGTTTTAATATATGTATTATTTTGAGAAGGTAGATAGGTCAATTTCAGCATGAGTAAGTAAATCTAAGGTGGGTTGTGGGTTGTTTTGGGTTCTTCATCAATAGTGCTACAGCTAGAGAGCATGACTTTAGGAACCCTGTGTGACACTTCAGTGTGACTGCAAAGTCAGCGGATGCACTGTGTCCTGAGCGAGTGTACACAAGGAAATTTAGTTCCACTTGATAAGACACATACTTAATTGGCTTTAAGAAAATAAACCAAGGTAAAGAATGATGTGCAAATGAAGCAGAGAACTTGGCACTTGACTGTATGGAAGCCCGTGAGCCATGTGGCTTAATTGGGGCCAGTTGGGATCATTTAATGATTGCTGTCAGAAGATCAGATTTAATTCTCCTTATAAGAAGACCACAGTGGGATAGAGTTAAACAAATTGTCATCAGAGGTTTCAGATGAACAAAGCCTTAATTAGGTTGATTAGGATGCTGTAAAAGAGATGAAGAGAATAGAAAAATTGATGAATCACTGGTTTCCATGTTGAGCCACATGTAACAGCAATATCAAATATCTATATTTTGAGAGACATTATTACAGCATTTTGAATATTATGTATATCAGATGGAAGGCTTTTGTGTAAACTTTCTAAAATTCTGAAGTTCAACTAGAGACAAAAGTAACTGACATTCAGTGTAAACAGTGGGTGATTTATGACACATATTCTTCTTAATGTATAACAAAAACATTGGCAGGAGGACAGTGGTATGTCTTTCCATTTAAAGCCCATCTTTAAATATTAAATAAAGAGGGAAAATAAATAACAACAGAGGCAAATTATTTTCAAGGACTTGATATTCAATTGTTTAATGTATTATTTGAATACAGAATAAAAACAAAGCCTTTACTTAGAATGTCCTTTTGACCATTCATATCACAATCTTAGTAATACTGTGATTACTTACCAGTGATAATACTCATGACTACTCATGTGTCTTAAAACATATTCTTACTGTTTTATCATCGCATTATGAAAGACTAAAATGTGGTCTTTCCATTTGCTGCAGCTTCACAGGAAAATGTTCTCTCTGCACACACCCATACACACACACACACAACAATGTATCAGTTAGGCTAAAAACTGTGCCCAGTGCATACAAGTTTTTGAGAAAGAAATTTATAGAATATTTCCATTTTAATCATGAAATATGATACATGAAGGCTTGAGAAAACAATGAACATAAAATTTTTTTCTGACATGATTATGAGATGTCTGGGAATTCAGATTTTGTTGTAATAAGATGGTGATATGGAACAGCAGCATCTCCCCTTTCAAGCCTGGCTTGATTTGAGGGCTGACAATTCTGTTTCGCTGATACTGGTGTTGTATAGTGCTTTACTTGCTTTGTTCAATAACAACAACAACAAAAAAAAATCCAGCTGCATACTCTTTACAGAGAGGTTACAGCTGGGGAACAGAACACAATCTGTGATGCTGACTGGTAGCTCTGATCTGTGATGAAACAGTGCCTATTTTACCTTTGTGGTAAGCTCTGCCACGTCACAAAGTGGCCTTGGAAAGAAAACGTCGTGGCTGTACTGTTGTGAAAAATCGGGAAAACAAAGGCATGGTAGAACCCCAGATTAATTACTTAATATGATGAGGAAAGACAAAAAAACTGCGGTGTGGTTCAATAACACAAGGCTCTGGACATATTTAGACCATTTGGAGTTTATTTTGGCATGGGGAATGGAGAATGCTGTTTAAGCTGCCTTGTGAAAAAAAATGTCCAAGACAAAATATACCATGGAAAACCATGACAGGGAAGCTGTGCTTCCCCCGTGTTTAGTAAATTGTTTATAATGCAACACAGTTGTTTAAAGGTGGGTGCCTCCTAATTTCCAGAACTGTGTAAATAAAATGATTTATGTCAGTGATAATAGCAGGTTAAGCCCACTTATTAAATTAATTGCAGAGGTTTTCAAAACGAGTTCCTTTTTAGCCTTATTATATTTCTGACATACATTTCATCTCCTTTTGTCCTTGGGGAAAGATATTAAAGTAGGACTAGAAGCATTAATGTAGAGTTTTCAGCAGCGGTGGTCATTGGGAAAATTGATATATTTCCCTAGTTATTTCTACTTTTGCAGCCTGAAGCTCTTCCACGACTGATACTTAAGAGAAACTTCTTAATTTTTATAACACTGTAAATTTTTCCTTCACGTAATGATTATTGTTAACGAATAAATGAAGCATTACCTGTTAGAACTTGCTCATCATTAACTTTGCAAAGGCTTCATGGTTTATCTAAGGACAATGATTCACTTGGTAGCCTCATGGTATAATATGGTTTTTATTTTATGTCTCAAAACTGAAGCAGTCTTACAAGTAGTAGGTCTTGTTCCCAGTACTGCTATGGACCCACTTCACATATAATACCACCTTGAATGACCATAGCCATCCCCTGCACACCAGGAAGTTTGTTCCTGGCGTTCCTGGATGGCTCACTCAGTTAAGTATTCTATTCTTGATTTCTGCTCGGGTCTTGATCTCAGGGTCATGGGATCAAGCCCCATGGGATCAAGCTCTATGCTCAGCAGGAAGTCTGCTTGAGATTCTTTTCCTCTTCTTCTGTCCCTCCCCCAATCATGCTTGCTCGCTCGCTCGCTCTCTCTCTCAAATAAATAAATAAATAAATCTTAAAAAAAGAAAAGTCTGGGGGTGCCTGGGCGGCTCAGTTGGTTAAGCATCTGCCTTCAGCTCAGGTCATGATCCTAGGGTCCTGGGATCAAGCCCAGCACCGGGCAGGGAGCCTGCTTCTCCCTTTCCCGCCTCACCCTACTTGTGCGCTTGCTCTCTCTCTCTCTGTTAAATAAATAGATAAAATCTTTTTTAAAAAAAAGTTTGTTCTTAGCTCATTGTAGGCAACAACAAGCTGAAGTTCAGACCTGAGCTTTCTAACTCGAAAATTCTTTCTACTTCCACTCCTCAGTATAAATTACTCTTCTTCCATATATGAGATGTATATAAATATGACAAAAGATTAAGTGAGGTTATGGGCCTGCTTTTATATGTAAGAAAATGTTCTCAGGAGTAGTCATTAAAAATAACAACTGAAGAAAATACACACCTGAGAGATGAAAATCTTAAAATCATTAATCAACTAAGTTATTAGCTCCTACTATAGGCCTGGCAGTGGGTTAGATACTGGGATTACGAAAGTGGGAATATGAAAGCAAGACAAAACAGAGTTGGCTCACAGATGTTGAAGAAGACAGGCAATTTCAATTATGACAAGTGCTGCAAAGGAAGACATGGTGCCATGAGTCCTCATGGGGGATTTGTTGCAGCCATGAAAAGATGGAGTGCTTCCTGAGGAGGTGAAATTAGAGCTGAGATGGAAAGGAAAGGAAGAAGTTAAGGAGACACAGAGGGGAAGGAGGAGCATTCCAGGCTGAGGGGATTGCAAATGCAAAGGCCCTGTGGTAGGAAGGAGCATGATATGTGTGAGGAACAGACAAATGGCATTATATTTGTGTGTGATACTGTGTTACAGAGACTTGAAGATAACTTAAAAGTCCATCATATTGACACTAAATTGAAGTAAATTGAGAAAATAATTTTGTGTTTGGCATGATGGTACTTATCCAGTGGTAAATAATGGTTGTTTTTTTATTATCTTTAGGAGGGTAAGTGTTGGCTCTGTATCTAAAACGAACTCAGCTTGCATTCATAGCTAAGGTAATATAACATGTTATATAGAATATCATAAACTTAAACGGAAGTAGAAGAATGACTTTCAGGACCAAGGAAATATTTCCCAATTTGTAAGACATCACGTAGTTGAGTAACAATAGGAATAATAATAATTATATCTTTTGAAGTTCAAAATACCTCTTAAGCAAAAAAAAAAAAAAAAAAAAGTAAAAGTTCTACTTGTTCCTTTCAACCAAAATATAATTACATGTCTCATATGTCTTTCAAATATGTCGTGAGGTAGAAAGTTAAATGTATCTAGATGTACCAGAATGAGCCGAGTTTTCCACTTAAAATAATATTGAATCATTTAATTATCTGAATTAGTAATACCAAGCTTGCAGCTTAAGATCATTTTTGTACCTTCCTCAGAATCCAGTTTGTATTTATTTAACAGTATAATTTCCTATGTGATATAGTATGCTTGGTTTTGAACCTTGAGTTTTTTTAAAACATTATATGAAGATGCTAGTGTTGTCAAAATGTGAATCAGTGAAGAAGTTATTTGCTAATATGAGTAAAAGAATACCAGAAATCTTTCTTTGCAAATTGACATCACATATTTTAATGTTTTATCATCATTCATGGGCTATTTTTATTTAAGCAACTGCATTGTGCTTATTGTAGCAAAATACATGCTTTGCGAAGATAAGTTTAGCAGAAGAGAATTAATTTCTTCCCACATCTTTTAATGTGGCATGGCAGTCTCACTCTATGATCAAAACACATAACTGAAGGTTGTGTTTAATTTCTAAATCAAAGTGTTGTGGGAAGATGATTGAAATCTGAAGATGACTCAGATCCACTTGATATGTGGTTTTCTTCCTACAGAAACCTTATGGTAGACTGCCATTTCCATGTTAGAAGGAACCTAATAGTGATGAGATTGAAATAAATAGTTTCACTATATACTGAAAGTTTTTGTTCGTTTCTTTAGTTCTTACTC
This sequence comes from Mustela putorius furo, assembly GCF_011764305.1. Lineage (NCBI taxonomy): Eukaryota > Metazoa > Chordata > Mammalia > Carnivora > Mustelidae > Mustela > Mustela putorius. Next base: position 14,620,085 of record NW_025422471.1, read on the forward strand.
TGAATTTTTTAAAAGAACTTGGAGACCTTCAATAACATAGGCATCTATTCTCCCCACCCACTGTATCTTTTTTTAAACTATGGGTACAAAGATGTAACCAATGTGTCTTACAAACACTGATATATTTTGGGGGAACAGTTTTTGTAATTCCTTTTTTTTTTTTAACTAAAAATAAAATTTATCAAATTGCCTCTTTGCCTGTATAGAATTCTTCCTTTGCCTCAAAGGGTAAATTAAGATTATATGGCTGCATTAGCTATGTCAGATGATTTCTGTGAGGCATGACAAAGGTAATTATGATATAGCCCCTACTTCACCAAAGGGAACTTGTTTGTCTTATTTTTATTTCTTAAAGAAATCTTAACAAAATATTAACCTAGAACTGAAATGGATTTTTCTTAGGTGTTTTAAAAATAGAAATAAAAAATTGAGTCCCCATGTCTGGATTTCTGTCATTGTCCCTTATCTGAACCTCTCAAAGGCCTCTCTGTATATGGTGTGCAGCACAGCACACTCAGACAGTTCTGCTCAGAGAAGGAAGTGAAGAGTTTTGGTTCCCATTTTACACTTCTGGAACAGTTTAGGGAAGGAAGCACCTTTACACCTTTTATTGTTCGTGGTTGCTGACATCATATCCTTCCCTGACCAGTCTGTGCGTGTTTCCTGCCATTCTGTCAAGATTCTTCTGTGTTACGGGGAGGGATTTGTGGGAGGGAGGGAGGGAGAGAGAGAAGGGAAGGGAGCAAGAAAGAGTGAGGCAGGGAAGGGGGGAGGAGGTGTGTGTCACTCAAGGGAACTTGTTTGTAAAGAGAGAGCTGGGGTAGGAGAAGGATCTTGAGCATCTGTCCACAAGAAATTCTTCTCAACTTGGGTCTCAAAACCACTTTGCCTTCATCTGTCTGCAGAGCCAAACTCAAAGTGAACAGAAGCCTGCCATAATGAAGTTCCCCTTTTTAGTAAGCAGCCTGATTTTATTTTTCTTAAATTTAGGTTGACAAAAAGAAAAAAAAAATGCAGGAGACTGTAACTCTATAGAGTGTAACTGTGGTAGAGCATTTCTTTTTCTTTTTTTAATTACTGATTGTTTCTGTGTAGCTCTGTCATTTTCCAAGAATGCTGCTTTCATGTGGAAAGAAGTAGTGGCAAGGCTGCTGGAATTATTTTAAGCTTATGGTTGATTGTACATAATGAAAGTTCTCAGCATAACTTGAAATTCTACTACATGTAGTTTACCTATTCTTTTCTTCATGTACATTCAAAACAATTTTAAAAACTACTGAAGATTTTTAATCTCCTTTTCAGCTTTTCTAGGCCTCCTACAAATTAATACTTGAAACTGACCTTACAATATAATTTTGGCATAAAAATCAGCTTAGAGAAGTAGTTACACCAAGAAAACAACTACTGAGCTATTATTGACCTTCCTAACTCTTTGAGTTTTTACTGACAGCCTTGAAATGTGGTGATCCATAATCAAATGTTCTAAGGCACGTTTCGTGACATATTTCACTTCATGAAAAAGTCGCATCATCACCGCGTAGTAGTCTGCATATGTACATAATAATATCAAGTTTTGCATTTTAAAAATGCTCAGAAGGCAGCACTTCAAGAAATATTCATTTTTATGGAAAACAAGAAAATATTTTAATTTTACTGAAATTTAAACTTGTTTCTCTTTACATTAGCTTGCATATTTCAAGAAGGAAAATACATCGAATGGTATTTTCACCGACTATATTATATATATATTTGATATACGCATACAAATTTTTTCAGGCAAAATATTTCCCATCCTTTTTTCTTTAAGAATTTAAAAAAAAAAAAATCCTTGCTCTGCTCTTTTTAAAAAGTGTTTCTTCTTTCAAAGTTGTGAAATACGGGGTGGTGAGGTGTAGGAACTCTTCTAAGTTTGGCTCATGAGTTCTCTCTCTGCCTTTCTGAAGAGACTTTTCTCGAGGGATGCTTCTCTGCTTTTTTGGTTATTTGTATTTTGAAACCAGGATCTGTCGAAGTTCTTGTCTTCCCCGCCCTGTCACCACACTCTAATCTGTTCACCCTGACCTTCCACCTTAAAGTGAATAAGCGCTTAGGCAGGCATAGTCCTGTAAGCCGATAGTGCCACTGGCCTCAGCCAAATGAAAAGAAAGGAAATTGTCCCATATGCGTTTGTGGATTCATGGGTTGGCTTTTTTGTGATAGAGGAAGCCTGTCTGTCTCTGTGGGGTCTTGCACATGCATGGGAAATGCCATTCTAACGGGCTGCTTGCTTCTAAGGTAAGACTATAGGAAACACAGGAAAGTTGCCCAGTTGAGTGATATTTAAGACGGTTTCTAAAAATAAATAGATGGACAGTGTGTGGCAACGGTGAATATATAATGCAACTGTGCTTTGTGAAGGTTTCATATTTTAATGTGATTTTAATGTCTTATTATAGCTAATTTTTTCATGTGTATTTGTCAAATGTGTGTTATTTATATAACTCTTTAAAATTTTTGAACTACTTCCAACATCCAAAATTGCCGCTGGAGTAGTAATTTTTGATGAGCACTGTGTGGTCATGATGTTACTCAACATATATAGTATTCCCAAGGGCACAGCTAAGCTGCAGTTTCATAGAAAGGCATTGGGCAAAAGAGAATGGATGGTCTTAGTATTTAAGCAGCGCTTAATCCACCAGAACTAATTATATCATAATAGCTTCTGCAATTAGATAATCACAGAAAATTTTAATTTAAAGAAATTTACTCAAGGTGATAAAGAATTTAGAAATTAAATTAAAGAAATCAAAAGACAGCAGATGATCAGACCAAGTGTGTAACAGCTTTCCTGTTCCAGTAACTTTGAATTAGAGCCAAATAATCTATTAAATAGCCAGGACATTGGCTTAGCATTACATAATACATGTGGGAATTTCTCAGGTCCCTCATCAGACACCAGCTAAACAGGGAAATTCTGAGCAATGTATAAAGTAGTTGCATTCTTTGACATAAAACTGGATAGAATAATTGAAGCGGTTGCTTGCAAATCTAGAATCCAATGTGGAATGCTTTCTTGTTAACTTCCACATTTCACGGCAATTCATTTTCATTATGTTCAAGTGTTTTCAGATATAATTTAAAACAAAGTAAAATATATACTTTTAATACTCGGGTTCTCTGGGTTTATTTTATATTCTTGATGATCATTTCTTTAGTTTTAATTCATGACCTAAAGGTATCTAGTATATAATACTGGGCTTCTGTAATTTTGTATGTTACTCCCCAAAGATATATGATATGTCTTTTTAAAATATTTAAATTTAGAGAACTGATGACTTATTATAAAAAGTGTAGTTATAAAAAAAAGTATCATTATAAATGGAGTAATACTCTAATTTTTTGCACCATTTCTTTTCTGTGAATGATTATCTTTTTTGATGCTTATATTCAAGATATAGCTTAAGGGCTTTCAAGAGGAAAAGGAGATCTCACTGCTGATAGCTGCTTATTATGTAAGATTAAATATCCCATATTATTTTTACAGTGTTCTCATAGCAGTGACTTTTTAAAAATAAGATTAAAGGATTTAGATTTAAATTAGTTGACATTTACATATATCAAATAGCACTTTCATAATAGTCCATCCTATTTGCATAACGAGGGGACGTTATCACCTCTGCTGTCAAAACACGAGATTGTTTTCCCTTCAGAAATGAATTAGCTGCCCTACTTAGCATACACAGGTACATAAAGGTTCATTAACTCTCTGATTTAGGTAATTTTTCATAATGGAAGGGTGAAAATAGTCACCTAATTTCATTAAAAAATATTAAGGAACTCACTGCAAAAGATACATTTCAAGTGTTAGGCTTTGAAGTATAGTTTTTGTCATTTAAATGACTTGTTAAATTACTTATGAGATTATTTTAATTATAAAAACAAACCGTTCCTTTTTGATATCCTCCTACATGGGATAGACCATGTGCTTTTAGTACTTATTTTCATTCATTTGATTGGCTTACTTTCATATAGTTCTCTTTTTAAATTAGACTATGATCGCTCTTATGAAAACGCCTTTCTGTTAAAGTGGTATTTAATTCTTCTCTTTCTTCCAGCAGGAACGAATGCAGGAATTTGGGAACTGAGCAGTGCAAGTGCTGAAGAAGGAGATTTGTTTGGAGGAAACAGGAAAGAGAAAGAAAAGGAAGGAAAAAATACATAATTTCAGGGACGAGAGAGAGAAGAAAAACGGGGACTATGGGGAGAAAAAAGATTCAGATTACGAGGATTATGGATGAACGTAACAGACAGGTGAGTGGGGTAAACTTTTTCCTGTACCATCATTTACATAGACTATTTATTACATTTTCTCCAGGTATTTTAAAGATACTGAAAACATTTGAACTTAGAAATATCCATTAAGAGAAGTTTCAGTGAATTAAATGTGGCCAGTTTAAATGCTAATATTCTATCATGTGTAAAGGGGGGGAAAAAATCACCTTGTCTGTTAGACAAATAGTTTACATATTAATGATTGTTCACTTTTTATTTCAACATAAATTTTGAATGGGAATTGTATTTCTGTAATACGAATACCTTAATGATTAAGAGTTAATAAGCATAATATTGCTACACTGCATGCATCATCAAACAAAGATATTCTTAAATGCATAGGAATGAGGCCTTTTGTGGTCATCCATTTAAAGGTTTAGAATATAGGCTTATAAAAATGGCTTTCATTGTATTCACAGTAAAAGAGACTTTGAAATGTATCCACAATATTTAGTATTGCACTGACAACAATAAACACTCTTACAAAATATTAGTAACTTAAAACATATATATATATAATATATATAAATATATTTATATAAATATATAATAATACACATATAGGCAAAAAACTATTAGTTAATTCATGCCATTATCTTTAAACCATGAATTTGATAAACAAAGAGGCAAATGATGTTACAGTTTTTTTCTACAACTCCATTGATAATGCTGTATGATCCCATTAATCTATCCTAAAGAATTTATATATCCAAATGCTCTCTATTCAGCAAAGACATGTATATCATAAATATCTGTGATTTGACTATTTTTCTTCACTCTTGGGGAGAGTGCATTTAGTTAGGTGATATAAGGAGAGTTGGGTGGTTGGTAAGCATTCTGATGTTAAATTACAAATAATGGGAGAAATTATGGTAAAGTCAGATTCCAGCCATTACAAATGGATAATGGAACCTGGAAAACAGGCATTCCTTGACCATGGAGAGAAGAATGTTTTACCTGTTGCCCATTTACTCTGGGGAAAGCTAAGAGGATAATTTCCAATATGCCCTCACCAGACAATCCCCCAAATAAAGACAGTCTAGCTCTCCAGTTGTCCCTTTCTGTCTTATTGGAACTGCAAGTGAGACTAGAACTAATTCATGGTTTAAGTTTTTTTAATATTTTTTCCAGTTTTATTGAGAAGTAACTGACATACATCACTGTATAATTTTAACACATACACTGTGTTGGTTTGATTTATATATATTTTTGTGAAATGATTACCATAATAAGTTCAGCTAACATCCTTCATCTCATATAGATACAATAAAAAGAAAATAAAGAAGAAAAAGGAAAAAAAATTCTCCTTGTGATAAGGACTCCTAGGATTACTCTTTTAGCAACATTCCTTTATATCATACAGTGGTATTAACTATAGTCACCGTGTTGCACATTACATCCTTAGTACTTAACTCATCTTGTAACTGGAAGTTTGTACCTTTTGACCACCTTTATCTGTTTCTCCTTCCTCCCACACTCCTCCTCTGATAATTGCAAATCTGATCTCTTTTGGTGAGTTTGTTTTTTAGATTCTACATATAAATGAGATCATACAGTCTTTTCTTTCTTTGTCTGACTTACCTCACTTAGCATAATGCCTCCAAGATTCATACATGTTGTTGCAACTGGTAGGATTTCCTCTTTTTTATGGCTGAATAATGTTCCTGTGTGTGTGTGTGTGTGTGTGTGTGTGTGTGTGTACGCGCGCGTGTAACCACTTTTTTATGTGTTCATCCATTGATGGACACTTAGTTGTTACCTGTGTAAATTATAATGAATAGAAGTTGTTCATTATGCCATCAAAGCCAGTATGTCATTAAGAGATAAAGAAACTTTTTAGATTTAAATTTTTGTAAATTTAAATTATTGTATTTAAAGTATATATGACTTGAAATATTTTTGGCTGAAAACTGAGCTAAAGGATAAATAAAGGTTTATGATGGATTTCTTCATTGTTTTCCTACATGTTTATTGCTATGGGTCAAGCCAAAAATAGCAATTCTGTCAATATAAAACCACAGTATTTTTTAGCTGGCTTACAACTTGAAATTAAGATTGAAATATTGAACGCCATGTACCATTGACTCTTTAGACTGTTATTTGGACTAAAATCCATTTGGAGTATAGTCAGAAATTATATGAATTAGTACCTACATTTCATTAATAATGCCAGGTAATTTTTAGTTTCATGAAATTCATTGTATCTTCCTTTTGCTTACAAAGAGAGAAGAAAATTTTTGTAGGTTGAATTCATGGAGTTTTCATTATACTTTATAAAGGAACATAAAATTCACACAAGATGCAAGAATTTTAGCACATACTTTTGAACTAACAATTGAACGTCTTTTCTTAATTTAAATGTGGCTGTGTCTACAGTTGCTGTTACTCTCATCCATGTCAGAAGTCTTAATAGTTTTAGAAGAAAAATTGTTTAAATCTAGTTCAGTTATGATTTTTTAATCCTGATGATGAATTTCTTGATTTTATTCTATAGAAATATAGGATCTATGTAGTCTTCTCCATATTGTAGGTTCAGCAGGCCCTTCACTCATACTCTTAAATCAAATTGGTAAAATTGAAAACTGCCATGTTTTAGTGTGTATTTCGTGATGATTATAGGTGGCTATTGACAGTCTCCAAAATCCATCTTACTTATACATGTTTGTTATGTGTACCACTCACCTACTACAAGAGCAGTCATGAGAGCCTGAAAGATGTAGGTCACTTCTATAATCAACACTACCAAATCTGCAGTAACAAATCATCCCAAGTGTGGAGGCACCCCTGGCCCTGGGCTTCCTTTAAACTATGTGTTCACGTGTTGAAAAGAAAAATGGTAACTGTTTTGCTCTTTTTGAAGCTTCCCCCACTGCAGACTCCCTAATAGAACCTCACACAATGGTTCACTGTCATCTTTTCTTAAGAAGTAGTAAAAACCTGCTCTGCTTTTGCAGGTGTTTATTTAGCTATACAGAAAACAGGATGTGTTTTTACAGAATAAGAAAGAGAGACATAAAAGTGTGAAATGAAATATTATAAAGCTGATGTGTAAGTTGAATATCATTAAGAATTAACATTGCTATAAAACAGAGCAGCTAACTATTTAAATTGAATTTTATCCTTCCTCTGCCTTTCATAATGGAAGTAGGGAGAACAACTAAAATTCAGAAACTCCAGGTGTATACATATAATAGTTTAAGAGAAAGAAAAAACTTAACAGCTCTTTTTTTTCAAAATTTGTCCAGAGTTTCTGAGTTTATGAAAACTACTTATTTCTCAATTTCTCACTTAAACTGGATGGATCTCTTAAGCCAGTATGTAAAAATAAATAAAATCATAAATTTTTAATTAATCTTAAAGAAATTTTCAGTCAGCTTAATAAAAACAACATGCACCAAGAATTACATATGTATTCTTTCATTTCATTCTTATTAACCCCATTTATAGTTGAATATCTCATTTATTTATTAAATCAACAAATAGTATTAGATTGCAGCGTGCCTGACATTAAGTATTCAGGGTAAACCAGACAAATCTTACACAGTTTGTCATCTGCCACAGAAGTCAACAAACTTCTCCTATAAAGGGCCAGAAAGCAATATTTTTGATCTTGTGACCCAATCTGAATAAAACTTTACTGACAAAAATGGAACAAGCTGTACTGGGCCAGATTTTGTGGATCCCCGGCTTAGTGGAATGACACAGAAATGAAATGTGCAAATATATAATACAAATGTTGTAAATAACGTGCTACGAGTGAAATTATCAAAGTGCTATCAAATTATGACAAGAGCTGCTTTATTTAGATTGGGGATTAGATGAAAGGTCTCTCTGAGGAAATGCTGAAAGATGGGAATGAAGACATGAGTCAGAGTTAGGCAGGTGACAACATTCCAGATGGAACAATATTTGCAGAGCTCCTTAAGAACGGAAAGAGCTTGCTAAGGAGCCAAGGGAAAGCTCATGGAACTTGAGTCTGATGTGTATGACTTTAGAGAGATGAGAGAAAAGATTAGATGCTAGGCAGGGCTCAGATCAGGCAAAGCTTTGAAGTCAGATAGTAATAGGAGGTGGTAGCCAAGATTTGGAGCCCACATCTTTCAGATTAAAAAAGTAAAACAAAACATGCTTTTCTCAATTATGTCATGCTGCATCCTGTGTAATATAATGGCTAAGAGCATGGTTTTGTGTCTTTGCTTTTCCCAATTACGTCATATTGCATCCAGTATAACATAATGGTGGAGGATGGTTTTTAGACACACACAAACCTAGCTCTGCTCCCAGTTCTGCCACCTACTAGCTGTATTAACCTCCAGCGAGTGCCTTAACCCCTTTGAGCCTTATCAGTTCCCTCATCAGTAGAGTGAGGGTTAAAAAATTGTACCCAGCTCCTCAGGTCACTGGGATAATCAAATTAGGGGATAAATGTAAAGCATCTAACATACAATAAATGCCCAATAAATGTATCTATTAGCTGTTCCTATTAAGACTCAGGCTCTTTAAACCATTAGCTGTTAAAAGTTAATGTGACTTCCATCAAAACAGCTCCCGCGCTGTGTCACACACTAGAGTCATACCTGAACCTTCATTTCAAGAGGGTTTTACCTTTAAAAGCTATCAGGGAGCTGGAAGGAAAAGTGGAACAGAGCAGAGCAGGAACACAAAGGAGGCTTTGGAAGCTCACAGGGAGTGAGAGAATCCTTTCGGAGCTGGAGCAGCTGATAGCAGAGGATGGCTCCTGGACCAGAAGGAGAATCACAAACATTTGTAGAGCAGGGCTTGTGACAAGGATGGAAAGCAGTAGCTTTCGAAGCTCTATGCTTGTGGGACTTTTCAAATGTATGCTACTGACGAAGTTATTTTGAACTACTTACCACCGTTTTTATCACTTCAGATTCCAGCTTATTCTAACACTACAATTTCAATGTCTCCATCTGCGTTCTTTGTTTCTACCCCCCTGAAGTACCTTCAGCAATCAGGCAATAATATTACCCTCCTTCATATGGTCCCGGTAAATACGCCCCTGAAAAAGCCAGATTTTTTTAATGACTTTTGTCTTTGTATGACTCTTTTTACAAACAGAATAGACTTAGAAATCTGTGATGTCAGTTGTATCAAGAATAAAGTAATCTAAAAATTAGGCTTGCTTAACCTAAACATGTTTATACATGTATGGTTCTATTTTAAATTTTCAGCTTCTCCACTTTGAAAGGATAAGAAAGGTGAATGCAAATGCATTTGTGTGATTTGTTATAAAAAGGCATTTAAATGTTTGAATAATTATAAGGGAAAAAATATTTGCCAAATAACTCAAGGTCTAATATAATAAGTTAAGGGAAAAAGATTTTTAAATGTCTTAAGCTCTCTTCTATCAGTTCTGGCACACTAATGGTTTTTGCCAGCAAACAAAATTTTATGTAATTATCAGTGCAATATCTGGAGCACAAATTAAAGACAATTAGCAGCATTCTCCTGTTAATAGAACAAGAGAATCCCCTTATGACTAAAAAGAATTCAGAGATCGTAGCTGTTAAATTTTCTCACTTTTTCTCTTTTCTTATGTCCCTATGTCAGTTTCTCTGTACAACTTATAAATTGCCTTAAATGGGCTCAGAAAAAAATCCTGGAGAAATATGTTCAGTGTAGGTACAACATATGAACAGTTTCTACAAATGGATGTTTTTAAAAAACTAAATCTGATATTTTTTAAAGTAAACTGAATAAAAGAGATTTACTTATTTCCTCAAATGACTCTGTTTTAAAAAGAAACGAATGGGGCGCCTGGGTGGCTCAGTGGGGTAAGCCGCTGCCTTCGGCTCAGGTCATGATCTCAGGGTCCTGGGATCGAGGCCCGCATCGGGCTCTCTGCTCAGCGGGGAGCCTGCTTCCCTCTCTCTCTCTCTCTCTCTGTCTGCCTCTCTGCCTACTTGTGATCTCTCTCTGTCAAATAAATAAATAAAATCTTTAAAAAAAAAAAAAAAAAAAAAAAAAAAAAAGAAACGAATGTTACTCCTTACTTTCTCCTGTTTTCCACTATGTTAGGCAGTTCTTAGAATTTAAGCTGAAATTTCAGGGGAATTTTTACTGTAGTGTTCCTTCAAGGTGATATCCAGAATACCAGTAAATAAAAGGCTAATTATAGTTCTAAACTTGAGAGTAACAACCAACTAACCTACTCTTTAAATGTAAGGAACAAGATAATTTAGAAAGACAAATAAATTGCTTCAAGAAGTAACTTTGTGATGAATCCTGAACCATGAGTCAAAGAACAGAGTAATCTAGACATATACATTTTCTTTTATCATTTGCACAAACAGAATTTCCAGAATCATTAGTTGTTTGTATGCATACCAAGTAAGTATATATTATTAGAGAGGAAATTATACTTAAGATACTATCAGAGAGTTATCCATGTTTCTCAATGAATGTCTGGAACCTTGTTTTAAATTAGGTGAATAAAAAGTTCAAAAAAATCACCAAAGTGTTGATTTAAATCTAAAATAAAATCCACAAATACTTCATAATGATGATTATTATGCCTTTTTCCCCCCTCAGTGTCATTTCTTAACAGCTAACTGCCTCCCCTAAACTTGGTTTTAATATATAAAATCAGGGTGTATCATAGTAACATATTAGCACATAGTAGTACATTTCAGAATTGAATTATAGGGTCTATTGATGCGTCCTGTGGATGCCTACTTAAAGGTTCCCCATGCACATAAGTTAGATCATTCTTTCATTTATCTTAAAATCACCAAAGGGAAGGGGTGCCTGGGTGACTCAGTGGGTTAAAGCCTCTGTCTTCCGCTCAGGACATGATCCCAGAGTCCTGGGATGGAGCCCTGCATTGGGCTCTCTTCTCAGCAGGGAGCCTGCTTCCCCCTCTCTCTCTGCCTACTTGTGATATGTCTGTCAAATAAATAAATAAAATCTTTAAAAAAAAAAAATCAAAGGAAAAAGTTTTGTTCAGAGAGCTGGAATTACTAGTGATTGAAGAGACTGAGAAAGGAAACCAAAAGGAAAAAAAATACACTTTTGAGAGTTTCCAAATCAAAGAAAGCAGTAGCTAGAGTGCTCAGATGTACATTTAACAGCTGTGACATCAGGTCATTCATTTCTATTCTATTCCTAGCAATTTAAAAACAATTCACAAATGGTCTCCCCTCTATATGGTTGAATCTTAGAGATAGCACACCACACACTTACTATGCATCCCATACATGTGGGATAGTTTATATTTGTATTGAATAGATCTATTCCTTTACTACCAGAGAAGTACTGTCTTAGATGCTCTCAAACTCGTTCATTGACTTTCCTTTAATAAGGAATCTAAGAGAGGCCAAAAGTTGCACAAGGCAAAAGGTAATAGTTTCCTCCATGTACTTGAGGGCTTCAAGATGTTTTGTTGTTTCAGTTCTGATTTGAGTATCTCATACCATTTCCATTTAAAACCATGATTTAGAAAAATCCTGATGCTTGTATTTATTGTATCTCAATGGTTTTAAGTAGAAAGTTGGGATTGAATGGACCTTCCACCTCTGCAAATGCTCGCACACCCCATTCTGTCTGTGACAAGTCACCTTTTGCTTTGCAAATGCACAAACGCTGTGACATTGTATTACTGAGAAACCAACCCTAAAAATATTAACATTATAAATAGACCACATAAACCAAGAGGTTTTTCCAAACTGTAGATTAAAGAACATGTTGCTAATTTTTTTCAAAAACTGTGTCCTTTGCCGTCTAGACCTCCTCTAACATTGTAATTTATTCATTCAAAATGAGCTCCTTTAAAAATTATTATCATAATAGTATTTTTAAAGTTTACATCCTCACAGACTCTAATTGAAGAAGGTATGGCAATGCCCCCTCCTCACTCCAGAATGATAGCTTTGGTTGAAAAGAAAAATAACATAATTAATTTGAAGTAAATGAAATTCCATAATATGGAATAGGTATACTTGCATTTCTTTTGAAATAAGTTGAACCACTAATAAGAATAAGAGAACCACTGTAAATGTTTGGAATTTTGACTTTTAATTTTAAGTTGGAACAGTTTAGCTTAAGAAATCACTAACATTTAAATAACATTTCAACAAACGCAACTGTTTGGAAACTACAACGGAGACAGCCTCCTGCCTTCTGTCTTGCGAGGATTGATTTGGAAGGCCCTGAGGGAGAAAATATTGGAGTTAGGAGGTAAAACTGAAGCCATCGTGGAAAGGAAGAAGTTACACTCTTCCTGTTATGACAGGAAACGTAGACAAATGTGCTTCCTGAGCATTTGCTCAGCAGGGAATGAAGTAGTCTTTGACCTTTACCTTAGGTACATTTTGGCTTTGTTAAACTAGTAAACATGTTTTTGCCCCCAAAATATTAGTCTGGTTTATTTGATTCTTCTCAGATTCAAATGATACATTTTAGGTATATGAGGTATAAAGAAACAGAGGTATTTATTTTGTGACTGCATCCACAGATCGAATTTAGAACATAAATCAGCCTTTTAACGAACCAAGGAGACCTGAATGGCTCATATAAAAAATTAAAAACATACTGCATTATAGCCCCCTCTTTTTAAAATCCAGAATACTCTTAGGCTTAAAAATGGGCTACAATGAAATCTTTTAAATCCTGGTAAGTTTAATAATTGTAGACCATCTTTCTTCCTTTTCCTCCTACGGACAGATATATCAGAAATCAGCTACTATAAGTTTTAAAATGCAAACCCTGTGAGTTTGTGAGTAAACACTCAGGTTTATTCATATGCATTCAATTACTTAACTTTAATCTAACTCATTGTTCAATATTTTTGCCCAAGAAGTGTACAGTGCACAAAATTTAAGAGTTTTATTTGGGGGGTAAGAGGTTGACTTAGGTGAAGGGTTGGTAGAGTTCTGAATTCCACACACTACATTCGCTATTTTAATCTTTTTATTCTGTTCAGAGTTTTAGGAACTACTGCTTGAAACCCCTTTGGAAATCCTGCTACATTGCAGTGAAACACGGCTCAATTTGCTTGAGGCTAACGAGGACAATAGTCCTCTTTGCAGCAGAACACACTGCTGTCTCATCCTCGCAAGTTACGCTGGAGGGTTACAAGCACATGGTAGCAGTCTGCTTAAAAGAGTCCCTCACTGCTCTTTAAAGAGCCTTTCATTTACGATGGCAGGCCCCGTCATTGTATAAAGGAGCGCTTGTCTAGAACACAAGTCTGCAGTGGCATTGCTTCCTCCCACCGAGAGTAATCATCAAGCCTAAAGCTCGCAAGCCTTTCTAATGACAGACTGAATTAAACAAAATAAAATTGAAGAGGAATAGTTTAGAACAGTTGTACCATTACTTACTGTCAGGAACAAGCCAGGGGAAGAAAAAGAGCATTTAAGAGGGCATTTCCCTTTTTTTCAATTAGAGATTGTCGCTGCAGACTCTTGACTCCATCCCTAACCCATTAAACACATAGGAAGACTGCATGGCTGTGGATTAGAGACTGCATTGTATCTATGAACTGTCTGTCTTGTCCTTCATTAGTCACTCTGTTTCCTTAACCAGGAGGAAACTGAGAGATTATCTATGCTGGGGGTAAGGAGGAATGGATCTAAAATATTTTCATAGGATGAGGGTTATATTTATCATGACTCTAGTTGGACAAAAAAAGAGAGAGAGAGAGAGAAAACCTCAAAATTTGAAAGTAGAATTCCTTGGATACATTTGTCCCAAATACATTGTAAAACAAAGAAACTAATAATTACTTTATGAGTTAAAGAAATGAGTAAAAAGTTCTCCATTCATTGAGCAGTTCAATTAGGATTCTGTTGACCGTATTCTGAGTGATGGAAAGAAGTGTTAGGGACCCATAGATTAAAAAATGGTTGCTTCCCTCAGTAATGCGTTGCAAGTTGTTTTTTGAGTTAGGACTCCGTTATTCTTGTAGATGTGAGAAGCTGCTCTTTCCAAAGGTCTTTTCTTTCATTTATTTGGAACTTTCCTGTAAGGTGCAAGTACTCCCACAGTTACTATGGCAGGAAAGTTCTCCTAAGGTAACTTTATGAACAGAGCCGAGATTGGGGGTGAACGGAGCAGACACACATGTGGCGTGGAGGCTCATTATTAAATGTCCTTTCTGTTACACAGTAGTCAAACTAATCTCCCTGCCCCGTAGGAAATGGTACAGGACTTGTCCTCTGTTTTTAGAACTTGATATTTACATTACCTGTGTGTAAATCAGAGTCCCACCTTTTTTTATTCCGCCTGTAAACAGACCTGTATTTTTTACCAACCAAAATGTTTCTCATTTTGTGAAATTTAAATAAACATTCGTAAATATAGAACTACTGCATGCCCACTAGTGTATACATGTGGTTCCCGCTGGCTTTAGTGGGAATGGCTGGAGGTCTTGAGGGCAGAATTGGCTACAGTGTCCACACAAAAAGAGCTTTGATTTATTGTCAGAATGTAGAAGCCAACTTCTTCTCAATTTTTGTATTGTTAATATTTTTTACTTTAACCTAGAGAGCTATCGTTACCTTAATTAATAAGTTATGCACTACTTTGCTTGTACTCATCAGAACTGCTGACAATTCTTAATGTATGTACGCTGCTCAGCCAACGGTTGATGGGATCCATGCTGTGCTGAATGTCAGCCCCTGAAATGCCTAGTTATCTAAAAGAAGGAACACTGACTAATGGAATGGAGAATGAATTTTGTGTGAAGAGGGTTCTATTTCTAATTCATACAGGAACTAGCTTTGTGACCTTGGATATGGCAATTCATGTCTTTGTGTACAGTGTCATCTAAGAAATGGGATGATGAACTGTACCATATCCTAACTTGAAAGAGACACTGTCAAATGTAGTGGGATAACTTATTATAAGGTCTTTGAACTTATTAGAAAAAAGTCACCAGATAAAGTCAACACTTATCTAAAAGCAATTATAAGGGGCGCCTGGGTGGCTCAGTGGGTTAAGCCGCTGCCTTCGGCTCAGGTCGTGATCTCAGGGTCCTGGGATCGGGTCCGCATCAGGCTTTCTGCTCAGCGGGGAGTCTGCTTCCCTCTCTCTCTCTCTGCCTGCCTCTCAGTCTACTTGTGATTTCTCTCTGTCAAATAAATTTAAAAAATAAATAAATAAATAAAAGCAATTATAAGAAACAAATCCACACACAAATTTTAACCCAGTCTAATTTCTCTACTATTCAGTTTTACCAAATGCATGTTTTCCCAGTAAATTACTATGACAAAAAAGGAAAATAACAATATGAAATTTTGCTGTCTCAGCGGCAAATTTTCTATTAACATAGTTAGATCATGCATAGAAAGTTATTTTTAGTCATTCATTTTGGATTGCAAAAAATGTGTAATTCCTCCACCCATCTATCCATGCATTCATTCATCAAATATTTAGCCAAGTATTGTCCTGGGACCTCAGAGTACAAGATTGGAAAAGAGATGTTCTGGGCTGTCAAGGGAAGTTCAAGGTCTAGCTGAGAGAGAAACTCTAGTCTAGAAATAATAATGGTTAACACAAGTTGTCAGGTTCTAGGACAGCAATCTTTTACAGTATGTGACAAGAAATAACTGAGCCCAGTGCATCAGAGAAAAAAATACTACCTGCCTTGTATAGTGTTTCAGTCAACAAGTCACTTACACTTTTATTACAGCCTTAGATTAACTCCCAGGACTCTGTAAGATGCTTCGTATAACCTTCATTTTACAGGGGAGGAAACCGGGATTCAGAGAAGTTAGACAATTTACCCAAGAGCACACAGCTTGTAAGTGGCAGATCCTAGACTTGATTTTTAATTCCCATGTTTTTGTTTCTATGCCACACTGCTTCTTTAAAAACATTTTAATGAGATGAATTATCTCTACCATTACTTTTCTATGCATTTTCAGCACTGCCCAGAATTTAATATTATAACTCAAATTCTTTACAGTCTTTGTAGCTTATCTAGCTACAAAAAGTGACAGTGTTTTATTTCTTGGAATATAGAAATCAGAGGTGATTATGATGCCGTACTTCTGAGATTGAGTAACCAAAACTTAAGGCATCCTATAGAGGGAAACTGCAAAAATAAGATTCTCGTTTTGAGCCATATTACCATTCACTCAGATCTTCCCCTTGATCTAGAAGCCTGTGCTACCTAGGCATTGAATCTGAACATCTAAAATCTGAAATAAATATGTTAAAGGTTACTCTAGTCCAGCTTCCTGTTAATTCAGGAACACCTACACCTTCCTCGATAAACAGCTGTACTTGAACATGTTCAGGAATGAACTGCTTCCTACTTTATGAGCCTAGATCCACTCTTTGGCAATTCTCCTCACTAGATTTTCCTGTTTTCAGCCTCTTCAAAAGATTTTCGGCAGGGGCGCCTGGATGGCTCAGTTGGTTGAGCATCGGGCTCTTGGTTTCTGCTTCTGAGTTGTGGGATCCAGCCCCCTGTGGCAGGCTCCAGGCTCAGCCATGAATCTGCTAAGATTCTCTTCCTCTGCTCCCCCCCCCCCGCCCCAGCACACACATACACATACTTGCATGCACACTCGCTCTCTCAAATAAATAAATAAATCTTAAAAAAAATAAAAGATTTGCAGCAGTGCTTTCTAGTTCTAGTCTGTAGAATAAAACGGAGTAACTCATTTGCCTTTTCGCGTACCACAAGTCTTCAGATCTTGGAAAGTGTTCAGCATATCACTTTTAACCATATTTCTCTGGATTAAACATTCCAGATTGCCTCAGTAATTTCTTTTTTTTTTTTTTAAAGATTTTATTTATTTATTTGACAGACAAAGATCACAAGTAGGCAGAGAGGCAGGCAGAGAGAGGAGGAAGCAGGCTCCCCGCTGAGCAGAAAGCCCTATGTGGGGCTCCATCCCAGGACCCCGATATCATGACTTGAGCAAGGCAGAGACTTTAACCCACTGAGCCACCAGGTGTCCCTCCCTCAGTGATTTCTAATGCAAAATGTTCTTAGATCCTACATCAACCTGTTTGCTATCCAATAGACACTGATTTTGTCAGTATCATCTTAAAATGCAATGCTCAGAACTAAATACTGTGCCTAAGATTAATTAGTACTAACAAAAGATCATTAGAATTATTAATTTCCACGATAACTTTAGATCTTTGTCCCCAAATCAGCCACCACATTAATTTTCTTCCAACCCGAACCTGTAGAATTGTATTTTTAAAATATAAACGGAGACTCTAAAATTACCTGTATCATCATGCTATTTGTGACCAGCTTTCTAGTCCGTAGCAAGAGTTACAGATAGAGACTCTACCAAATTTATGTTAATACACTGGTCTGATAAGCATCTTCATTTAAACCAGTGATAGAAATGTCCGAGACAGAAGAGTTACTGAACTCTATGGCCCTTTACTAGAGACTTTCCCCTTAAACTTAACACTGATCAATCAATTCATATTTAAATCCTCTAAATTACTACTAGCTAGTCTCAATTCTGTAATATTGAGATGAGGATTTTATCAAATACTTTGCCGAATACATGTTCTTTGACAATCTGAACTGGAAGGTTCAATAAATTCTTGCTCAAAGAATGCAGTCATTTTGAACTCTTAGATCCTGCCCCTTTATCTCTGTATCTTGTGACTATAAAATTAAATTTTTATCTTCACACTTTATCATCTTTCATGATGAGTCATCTAGGCAAGAAATAAAGCCCACTTTTCTCGGAACTTTTTGAAATGTCTTTTTTCTTGAAATCTAGAGCATATGTACATAATATATTTCTCTCCATTCTTTAGCTACTTTATTACAGATTCCAAAATGGTATAGTCACTCTCTCTCAAGATTCATGTTACTAACATGTAAACTGTTAATTAAAACAAATACATATATCCAAAGTCTCTTATTTTTGAGAGATGAAATGATCAAAAAGGTTAAAAAAGTACATTTAGCAGAAAATTATATTGTTCCACTAAGACTATTTTTTTTAAAGATTTTATTTATTTGACACACAGAGAGATCAGTAGGCAGAGAGAGTGCGGGAAACAGGCTCCCTGCTGAGCAGAGAGCCTGATGTGGGACTCAATCCCAGGACCCTGAGATCATGACCTGAGCCAAAGTCAGAGGTTTAACCCACTGAGCTACTCAGGTGCCCCAAGACTATTTTTTCTCTTGGTAGCAAATTTTTGTTGAAATCCTATGTAACTCAAGTTTTCTAAAAAGTCAACATAGGGACGCCTGTGTGGCTCAGTTGGTTAAGCCACTGCTTTCGGCTTAGGTCATGATCCTAGGGTCCTGGGATTGAGTCCCACATCAGGCTCCTTGCTCAGCGGAGAGCCTGCTTCTCTCTCTGCCTCTGCCTGCCACTCTGCCTGCTTGTGCTCTTTCTTTCTCTGACAAATAACATAAATAAAATCTTTTTTAAAAAGGTCAGCATAATTGAAAATTGGTTTCTCCCTCTAAAGCCTTAAGTACTCAGACCTTGAAACAGCTAATTTAAAAGTAAGCAAACAAAACAACAAAATCCCTACAGAAGATACTGCTGAATAATTGTTAAAAAATCTAAATGAGCTTAATCTTTACAAAAGTTATTTTAGTTCAAAAGTTATAAAATCAAGGTTATCTTAATTTCTACAAAAAAGGGGGGAAGTTCTTTGACTTCATGCCACCATTTTTTAGAACCTCATCTTTTTCATCAAATTTGGCCACAAACCAAATATTCAGACTTTAAAATAGACTATTTCCATTCCATAATTCACTGTTTCAGCAAATGTTCATTGAGTGTCCACTGGTCAGTCTGGGTGAAGCCACAGATGGGGTCTTTGGGAAACTTGAAAGCCAATAGGAGAGGCAGACTCATAAACAACCAACTCTATAATATTAGAAAAAGTCTCATAGTAAAGGTTTGTAAAAAGTTTTAGAGGATGACAGTGAGGGAGGAATGAGTTTTTTTCCAAATATAACAATGAAAGCTTCGTAGAAGAAATTGGCATTTAAACTAATTTAAGCCTTGCTGCTTGATTGGGAGCCTGCCAGCAACCAGATGGAAAGGGGGTGGGACGTAATACCACAATCAGCTTTCACTGAGTACAAGATAAGAAGTAACCAATATGGTAGGTTTCATTTCATATTCATCTTGATTCAGTTAACATCTACTGTTATTTTTCTTGTTCAGTCTAGAGAAAAGGTTGGTCAGAAAACAAAAACTGAATTCACCTCTAACTCTAGATAAAAGTACAATTTCAGATCATTACACATGACTGAAAATATAACACTATTAACTAAGTAATAAACTTTGCTTCAAATAAAGCAACTTGCTTTTAGCCTTAATGAATTAAATGAGTATTTTGTTCTCCAGCCATGAGGAGGAGACATGAACAAGGGAGATATATATGTAATAGAAGCCCCAGCACCTAGCACAAATATCTGACAGGGAGAATGGTCAATAAATAGTGCTTCTCATTTGGCATATAGAAAATGCTCAATAAAAACTGCTCAAGTTACATTTGTTTCTGTGAACAGATTTACCAAATTTTTTATAACTCAGTTGTATGGAGGTATATTTAATAAGGTGCCTTTTCTCAATTTCAAATTCTGATTTCAATTCCTGATTCATACCTTGTAAGTTCTAAAGTAATTATAAATGTAAGATACCTAATGTAAGATGTATAAATGTGTGATGCCTGCCCTTATGCTAGGAGTTAAAACTTGAAGTTACTCTAAAACTCAATACTGAATCCTCTTACTGCAACATCATCATTATATTTGGGTCTGATTCAAGAAGTAAAGGAAAGAAAATTAAAACTGTCAGTGTTTGCTTTCTGTGCATATATTACATATTAAGTCTCTTTAATTCTGAAAACTAATGTCGAATTACAGTGTCCACTAAACAATACTGGCTTTATTCTCTTGTCAGTGCACCATGATTGATGTAAGCACTGGAAAAGAGCATCTCTTTGCCTACTACTATGAAAAGAGTTTTCCGTCTCACCTAAGGTTAAAAATAATGTTATTTTAATAGAAATGGACTTGTTCCCATTACAAATTATTGTCAAGTTATAAAAAATGTAATCATTACAATACATTATTATATTTAAGTATAAAAGCTCTGAGCTGCAATCTTTGTCATTGAGTGGCATATTTTAAACGAAGAGTAATATCCCAGGTCTCTTTAGAAAGCTTAATGCTTAAAAACAGTTTTATCTAGCCATGCACAATGAGAAAAAAGCATTCTAAAATACATTTTGAGTATGCTATGAGGAATATGAGCATAATACAGAATTAAATTTAGAGCAATTAAGAGTAGATTTTGAAGATATTTTCTTAAATGCTTTAATACAGTCAGCACCATTTCAGTTTTCAGTTTTAATGAGAAGAAGCTATATGTGCTGACTTTTTTGACAGGTATTATTAAATAAGTATGCATTATCCAGAAGCCTATTTGGTTACACAAAAGTTGAGGAGTAACTAAAAGTAAACACAAATAGTAGCTTTAATGATATTTCTGTGCTGAAATGTACTTTGATGGTGAGTGTTGTAACGTACTAAATTCTGAGGTTGAGTACAACAGAAACCATACTGTATTGAGACATTCCACCTACAGTTTGTGGTCATGAAAGTCTGATTAAAAGTGGTTTTAGATATATGAAAGTATTTTGGGCCAGTGCCTTCTGTATTGAATCTACTCTTACACTGTTTCACTAAATAAAATACCAATGTGCAAATACATCTGGGTAACTAAATTGCTTCTAAAATAAATATTAAAAGACATTTTATATAAATCTATGTAATTATTATGATTCTTTATCCCAAAGAGGTAGTCTTAATTCATTATTAATACCAATCATAACTCATCTGAATAAACTAGAATAAAAAAGCTTCTAAAGTAGTGTGATAATCAGATATGAAAATAAAACACTAGGTATATTTAGTAGAAGTACCTTAGAAAGACAATCAATAATCATAAAACAAAAAGTGGGACATTGGCAATTATTACAAAGAAAAACTGTCCAAAGTTGAAATGTAAATAATGTATCTGAGTGGAGATTGACTAGCTGATGTGGGCTGATAAATACCGTATTTTCCAAAGAATGATCAGAGGGGATTCCAGATTTCTGCTTTCTCTTTGTATTAGGAATAATGAGATCCTCAAATAGCCTTAATCAGTAGACTCTTCATAGCCACCAACATAGACATATTTTGTAAGTCCTT
The DNA here is from genome assembly GCF_011764305.1 of Mustela putorius furo. NCBI lineage: Eukaryota > Metazoa > Chordata > Mammalia > Carnivora > Mustelidae > Mustela > Mustela putorius. The sequence goes on from NW_025422471.1 coordinate 14,641,572, forward strand.
TTTCTGTACATCAGCCAAGTGAGGGATGGGAACTAGGTTTATTGAGCTTCAGTGTTAAGCAGTATGCTCACTACTGTACACTGATGTTATTTTGTGCAGTCTTCACAGCAACACTAAGAATAGGCGTCCTCTCTATTTTAGATGAAAAATCAAACTCAGAAAAATCCAACTAAAGAACTTAAATGAATTTCTCACGACTAGCACATAACAGGTTCAGCATTCAAATCTGGGATCCTCTTAACCAGGCCCCATGTTCTTCCCTTTTTACCATCCTGCCTTTAATGCAAATGTGATAAAGCAATATAATCATTATTGAGCATAGATTTATCTTTTTAAAAGTCTACTGAAGATTTGATTTTTTAAAATGTCATGGGAAAAGCTTTCACATAATTTTATTTATTTTTTTAAAGATTTTATTTATTTATTCGACAGAGATCACAAGTAGGCAGAGAGGCAGGCGGCGAGGGAGGGGGGTGTGGGGGAAGCAGGCTCCCCGCTGAGCAGAGAGCCCGATGTGGGGCTCGATCCCAGGACCCTGGGATGACCTGAGCCGAAGGCAGAGGCTTTAACCCACTTAGCCACCCAGGCGCCCCATAATTTTAGATAATATAGATCAATTTGATATTTCTAGAAACTTCACTTAATAGTTCTCCCTATTTCATTTTTATACTACAGATCATTAACTTGTGCCCATATGTGTCTGCTGGTCCAAGCACTGGGCATACACTGTGAGCAAAATAAAAATGGCATAAGATCTTGTGAAACATGCATTGTAGAGGAAGAGACAGACATCAAATGATCACACACAAAAATATACAAATTATGAAATGTGAGAAGTGCTATTAGGGAAAAATAAAGGATGATAGATAAAACAGTATTAACAAAGTGTGGAGGATTGAGGAGACCAAAAGATCAGGTTTTTCTGTCTGTTCACCCACAGTTCCTGTCAATACATTTAGATGTAGGTTTGTGGGATGGGGTAGGATTCAAAGTTCACTCTGAGGTCTCTAGTTTGGGTAACTGAGTTTATTGTGAGATGGCCAAGCCAGGAGGGGGAGCAGCTTCAAGGATGATGATGAGTTTAAGCTGTGGAGGTTTAAGAGATTACTAGCACATTCAGATAGATGTAGGACTGGAGGACATCCTTTGGGTGTCCCAAGACAAAAAAAAAAAAAAAAAATAGGGCTGGCCTCTGCAAGATGGGTTAGATATGAAGGTGAGAAAAAAAAAATTTAAGTTGTCCATTTAAAAATCAACAAAGGGGGCACCTGGGTGGCTCAGTGGTTTAAGCCTCTGCCTTCAGCTCAGGTCATGATCTCAGGGTCCTGGGATCGAGCCCCGCATCGGGCTCTCTGCTCAGTGGGGAGCCTGCTTCCCCCTCTCTCTCTGCCTGCCTCTCTGCCTACTTGTGATCTCTCTATCAAATAAATAAATAAAAAATCTTAAAAAAAAAAATTAAAAAAAATAAAAATCAACAAAGGAGGGGCGCCTGGGTGGCTCAGTGGATTAAAGTCTCTGCCTTCAGTTCAGGTCATGATCCCAGGGTCCTGGGATTGAGCCCCGCATCGGGCTCTCTGCTCAGCAGGAAGCCTGCTTCCCCCTCTCTCTCTGCCTGCCTCTCTGTGTACTTGTGATCTCTGTCTGTCAAATAAATAAATAAAATCTTTAAAAATAAATAAATACATAACAAAAAATAAAAATCAACTAAATTAAGTTAGTCAGCATTTCCCAGAGTATATGACTCAAAAAACCTAGCTTTGAAAACTGATAGTAAATGCTCCTCTAAATAAATAAATAAGCAAAGAAACAAACATTCTTTCAGGAAATGGTTTGGCAGGTTAAACAAAATTTAAAAATTTTTCCAGCCTTTAATATATCAATGTGCCTCATTTCCCAAATGTATTAAGCTACTGAACTTTTTGTCCTGAAGAGTATTTTATAGAAATGATATTCCAGAGAACACCTGCTGGAAAATGCTGGGACATTTAAAAGCTTACAGTTAACAATGTCCATGGTTTTTGGTGGACAAACTAGAGTGTAATCAAGAAAGGAATGAAATTGGGAATAGTGAAATTTTTATTTGCATTTGGTATCCTTGCCAGATAGGAAGTATTCAAAGTCAGAGCTGTTGTAGACAGCTCATCAGGAGAAAGGCATTGTGAAGAGTGAATTTTAAAGATTGGAGATGAATTGAGGAAGGAATGATTTCAGACAGGGAGATCATCTAGGACAGGAAACTGATAAGGACGGGAATGATAGAGCCGCCTGGGAAGTAGACAAGAAAGTGTGAACCTGAGAAACATTTCAAGGGAAGGAATTATGGGACTTGGTAATAGATTAGATTAAAAGAAAAAAAAGGAAAAGATAATAATACATTTTCAGGCCTGAGAAGGGAGGAAAGATACACAAAAGATTGAAAACAGAACCCTAACGGTATTTTGACAAAAGTACTTCCCAACTTTCTGCTGCATTTCTAGAAAACATAATACAGCACTGTCTGAAAGCAGTCTTATCCCTTCGAATGTTTTCAGTTAAACAAAACAAATTCTTAAAAGTTTTGGACACACACACCAAGAATTTCTGAACACGCATCGAAAATGGTATGCATGTCCAGTCTTCACATGGTCAAAAAATGAGCTCCAAACTTATAATTGGGAAAGATGTTAACCATGTTGAAATTAATTTTCTCAAATCTTAAATTGCTCCAGAAAACATGAATAGTTCTCTGGTCACCTTCATTAAAATGCCCTACATTAAATCTGGCATTTACAGTTTCACATTCAGCAACAAGCTGGAAATCACACTTTTCAAATTCTAAGAAGAAATTAGTTTTAGATTTATTTGCTTTCTTTCCAAATGTGTTAGTGCCCAAGGGCTCTGACAACGACACACTTTGTTTCACAAAGGAAAAAAAGTAGTACTGTTAAAAAGAAAAAAAAAAGTTTTCTTTTCCTTTAAAAAAAAAAACACCAAAACTGCCTGGCTTTTTTTTTCCAGGTGACATTTACAAAGAGGAAATTTGGGTTGATGAAGAAGGCTTACGAGCTGAGCGTGCTCTGTGACTGTGAGATCGCGCTGATCATCTTCAACAGCACCAACAAGCTGTTCCAGTACGCGAGCACCGACATGGACAAGGTGTTGCTCAAGTACACGGAGTACAATGAGCCGCATGAGAGCCGGACAAACTCAGACATCGTGGAGGTGAGAGCGCATGCGTGTTTGGCGAACCCCACCCCCTATCCCCACCCCCAGCTGAGTGGTGTGATGGTTGGACCTCCCCCTTCCACGCACACACGTGCACGCACACATACTGGTTCCTTTTCCTAAGGTGTTCCTGTTCCCCACGGATGTCCCCCGGTTATCACTCCAACATTACCCCACCCTTTCTATTCCTGCAAAATGCAAGTTAGAGCGATATGGTGATAAGGACAACGTAGATACCTGGTCCTTGCTAGAAAACAGGCACCACTGTCAACGTATTGACCTCATCCTCCACACGGCCGTATCAGGAATAAGACTTGGGAATTGTGGCCAACACAGGGCTTTACTGACTTTTGGTGATTTCTTTTAGGTATAGACTAGTGTCACAGCATCGTCAAAGAAAAAAAATATTTAAAAATGAACTCACCCAGCCTTATACTTCAATTTCTCACTTTGTCTCTTCTAATTCATTCTTCCTAATGCATTCTTACTGAAAGGGTAAAGACAATTATTCTGCTAGAAATGTTTTCCCCCCAATTATATCATTTAGTGTAGCATTGTTAATATACGCAGAATCAGAAATCTGATGAAAATGAATTTCTAAATGTTAGCTTGGTGTTTTATGAAAGTTAGATTTAAAACGTTTTATTGTGCCAGAAATAAATAAGCATCACATTAAAACACAAAAATGTTTTTGATTCATTAGCATAAGTAGCATTGCCATACAGTTTTAAACACTTCCTGCACATATCCTATTTAAATATTATTGCCTTATAATACCCTTCATAAACAGTGAATACTGAATCAAAAAAGACGTTCAGTGAGGACTGTCCCTATCTGTCTGTCTCCTTCACTTGTCTATCTCCTCATGATTAGTGATGGTGATTATGATTGCTTTCCCAGAGTTAAAAGAAAACTAATAAATTTTTCAAAAGTATGTTTTCAGGGTCAGTTTACCAGAGTATAGGTTATTTTTGTCATTATTTTTAGACTGTTTCATATTATGAAAATAATTTAGCACTAATTTGACCAGTCTTATAATTGCCTAAGACTGATTCTCATGTCTTTGCCTTTATTTGGAAGTTTTTTAAAAGTATTGAGCTGGGGCACCTGGGTGGCTCAGTCGGTTAAGCATTCCACTCTCAGGTCTTGATCTCAAACCCCACTTTGCACTCCACACAGGGTATAGAGCCTACTTAAAAAATAAACAATATAAAACAATAAAAGTATTGAACTGATCGCCTTTTTTGTTTTTGCCTAACAAAGCCAAGCAAATAATTTCAGAAAACGAAAGTGAATAAACTTAATGTGGTATATGTATAAAATACTTGCAGATTTGCATTACTGAATGTCACTTTAGTTTTTCATTGACATGATTTTAATTGTGTGCCTTGATGTTGAAATGTAAGGCCATTTACAAAACTTACCTGAAAACTTTCCTGAAAAAATTTCTGGAAAAAATTTTATCTACGTATACCTGTAACTGTGAAAATTCATAAACAAACACGAATATGAACAGAACTGGTCAACGTCAAATCTCATAGGTGCTTCTGTGTGTGTGTTTGTTTATGTGAGTTTGTGTGTCTGTGCACTCACACACATTTAACGTAAGTTCCAAACACAAAACAACTCAATACTCAAGACTCCATCTCATTACCAAAACCATTACAACAGATACTTCAGGGTATCAGAGTTGAGCTAGAATTTGTCATTAGCCCTAAACTGCTCCAGTCCTTAACATGATGTAAAATGCAGTAGAACCATAGTAAAGTATTTGAAAAATGTGCTTTTAAACTTCGCTTTCTTAAAGAAGCTTAAAAATCTAGAAAATTCATTTTTCTGAGAGCTTTAGTCAGGAATATACTGTGTGATTTAACAGAGAACTTCACATTCTCAGGACTTTCATAATCTTGGACAGATGGGTATCTGAGCCAGACTTCTTTAAAGGCCATAAGAAGAGCACTGGGTTACAAGTCAGAGGGCTTGCATTTGAAACCTTGTCTTGTACAATCTTACTGTGTGACAAGTTAGCTACTTCTCTGGGCTGAAGTGTCCTCATCTTAAAAATGAAGGCATTGAGTTCGAAAGTCCTTTGCAACACAATTCTTTAAAAAGCAATACTTTTGAAAGAGAGTAAAGCAGCAGCTCTATTATCTTGCGTTTAATTCAGTAAAGCTCTGAATCTCTCAAAAAGATAGTCTGGGGGTCCTGGACCAAACCTAGGGATGGCTTGATTCTTGGGATGAACAGAACATATTATAAATCGGTCCTGCTCAACTACCTGAATCACACATTCTTCATCTATTTCGCTTTTCCATTTTAGTAATAATAGAGATAAATGAGGAAGAAGTAAGAGGGCTCCCTAAGCCTAATAAAATTTACATCACCCCCACATTGAGTATTTTTCTAAGTGCAGCTCATTGAAATCACTACTCTTGAAATACTTGGCGGGGAAGACGGCATCTGGATGGAAAACTGCATTTATAAGTTTCCCAAATAATTCTTTCATACACTAAGTTTGAAAACTTCTGCAGCCCTGAGACATAATTTGTGTTGGGGGTGTCTGACTGATTCAGTCAGTTAAGCATCCGACTCTTGATCTCAACTCAGGTCATGATTTCATGGTTGTAAGATCAAGCCCTGCATCAGGCTTTATGCTGGGTGTGAAGCCTGCTTGATTCTCTCTCCCTCTCCCACTGCCCTTCCCCTCCTTAAAAAAAAAAAAAAAAAAAAAAAAGATGTAAATTGTTTTGGAGGCTAGGAAACTGGGATACATCAGGGATTTGAGGAATCCATCCTTAGAATGAATCTAACACAAAGTTGAGAGTGAAGGTAGTTTACTACTCCCGGGTAAAATTTTAAATCCTATTTATTTTAATTTAATGGAATACATCTAACTGCGTAAGTTTAATGAGGAGCATAATATGTTTCATGAAGGGTCATTAGTTTTATATTTCCCATTTGGACCATTATCCCTCTCCCTTAACCTTCCAAAAACAGTTTACTCACAAGAAAAAAAGATTGGCACAGAGAGAGAAATAATATGATTCCCAGCATTTAGACCAAAATACAAATTTCTGGGCCATACTAGAGTAGTGTTACAGGGTCATAGGAAATTGTGCAGCGCGTGGGTGTTGAAAAAGATTCCTTCTTTTAGCAAAAAAGCTCTGCGTAATTATCATGTCTTTGCTTGATAATTAGCACTACTGTTACAATGGCACAAAGACAAAGACTTAATAGACAGACTGAGATAGGTTTTTTTATTATTATATTATAATGCAGCTTGAATATCTGTTTAGATACAATATATAAATATGCCAGATTTAGTAAATGTGTTAAATTTTTAATCCATTGCTTTAAAAAAACAAAAACAGTTACTGTATTAAAAGCGCTTTCTTTGAAGAAAGTCCATTTTATTTTACTATATGACAAGTAGACTGGATATTTACTCAAAATGCTGGCTTATAAGGCTGTTGAAATTAAGTAGGGATTCTGATGATATTAAGGGAACTCTCCCCTTCGTCTCTTCCAACTGTCTTAGCTCCACTCCTGTCTCCCTTCTGCCATTCTACCATACAGTTGATGTTGGGCTCTATTCCTGGAAGATGTGGTGTTGAGCAATTCAAGATGACCTGAAGAATGCAAGGCCCACAGAACACGCTTTCGGGCCATCCTTCTCTTAACAATGATTTAGCAAGTGTCAGCTTATAGTCAGCACTGTACAAGGGATTCTGAAACAGCAGAAGAAGGCATTCTTGTTAAGGTTATAGAACGCATATAAAAAGCAGCTCAGGAACAGTTGGAGGGCTAAGGAGCCCTCATTAATGTAATACAGGCAACTCAAAGGAAGATATAAGCTAAACAATTGATCAAAAGTCATTCAAACAAGTCATTGATCCCCAGATCATTGCAGGTGGTCCTTGGAGTGGCAGAAGTCCCAGACAAGTTACCTCCGTATCAAACACATTTTCTAACCAAATACCCCTAAGAGATTGCCACTTAGCACCTGGCCAGGAGGGAGGATGTCACCCTTCAGTGATTCAGTGATTCTGTTTTCATCCAGTCTGGGCCATTAGTCAATGACTAAGGGTGGAAGAGGAATAAAACACAGGGCCCTCTGTTGCTCCCTAGGAAATCAAAAAAGATGGACATAACCTGGGGAGGGTATGTGCTTTGGTGAGTGCTGATTCACAGACCTGTACCCCTGGGGATAAAAATACATGTTTATAAAAAATAAAAAATTAAAAAAAAAAAAGAAATAAAGGGTATCTGCAAAAATCTAAAAAAAAAAAAAAAAAGATGGACATAACCCCTGCAAAAGAAATCTTGGATTTACAGTTGTTTCATCAAAGGATTACTTTTTTTTTTTTAGATGCACAAATTAGCGAGAAGAGTGTGTGTGTGTGTGGTGTGTGTGTGTGTGTGTGTGTGTGTGAGAGAAAGGGAGAAAGGAAGATAGGAGAGAAAGAGATGATATTTACATGAAATTTTATTTTCCATCATCTGAATCTTGTTTGGATTTAAAGAATTCTAAGAACAGTCGTTCCACCAAAATGTTTCCTTGCATGGTAATAATTAAGGCCTGAATTAGAACTGGAAATAGCTTATAAATTTTATTATTTCACAATGCTCCTGGAGGTTATCAATAAGCTAACAACTTTTGCGTAGCTTGGTGAAAATTGAGAGCTATAATTTTTGTTGAAAACCAAATGCAACAAATAGTGGAAATGGACTTTTTTATAAGCCATGTATTATCAAATTTGGAAATATATGTAAAATAAGAAAATCTGTTTATTTTACTTGAGCTTTCATTGTATCTAAACTAATTGAGTAGGTTCCAATTTTACACTCTATATTACAAAATATGGATATATAAAGGACGCCTAAGGGGCTCAGTCAGTTGAGCTTCTGACTCCTGTTCTCAGCTTGGGTCTTGATCTCAGGGTTATAAGTTGGGGCCTGCTTAAAAAAAAATATGATGGGGGAGATAAAATTATTTGTATGCATGCTTTATAGATGTATATTACATATCAGTACTTTTTTTTTTTTGCAATGAAGTAACATGGCTCTTTCCATGGGCTTCTTTTTTTTTTCTTCATTTCAAGTATTTATTTAAATTCCAGTTCATTAACATATAGTGTAATATTAGTTTCAGGAGTAGAATTTAGTGATTTGTCACTTACATACCACATCCGGTGCTCCTCATAACAGGTGCTCTTCTTGATATGCATCATGGGTACTTAAGTGTAAAAGTGCATTCATTTATTTGTCTGGTTATTTGTTTTATTTTTTATTTCCTTATGCATTCAATGAACAAAGATTGGTTGAATTCCTGCCATGTAGTATGTGCCTTGGAATGCCTAGAGATACAAACATAAACAAGGCCCTCAAGGACTCTTGGTCCTTAAGATTGCACACAAGGCCATGCATGTTCTGGTCCCCTGTTTTTATCTTCTTCTCCAGCCTCCCTCTTTTCTATTTCCCTCCCCCTACCATCGCCATCCTATATTTGAACCACCAAAACATGTTTATTTTCCTCAGCTTCTCCAAACCTGATTTGTTTTGTCTTTAACACTCCTTCCTTCAAGAAAGGTCCCAATTTATACTTTTGGAAAGCCATCCTTGAACTGTCCAATTTACCTCGTGGTAGCCTTTTTTTCTGTATTAGAGTTAGAACTATGTTTCCTCCATCAAAGCACCATATTATGGGGCACCTGCATGGCTCAAGGGCTTAAGCCTCTGCCTTCGGCTCAGGTCAGATCTCAGGGTCCTGGGATCAAGCCCCACATCTGGCTCTCTGCTCAGCAAGGAGCCTGCTTCCCCCCCTCTCTCTCTGCCTGCCTCTCTGCCTACTTGTGATATCTCTCTGTCTGTCAAATAAATAAATAAAATCTTAAAAAAAAAAAAAAGGCACCATATTATCTGGTTCCTGTTCCACAGTAGATTTTAAACTCCTGAAGGGAAGGGACTGTGTACATTTTGTTTACCATTTTATCACTAGAACTTCATGTGAGGCCTAGAGACTATCAGGCCCTCAGAGTATATTTGTAGAATAAATAAACAGGGGGAGACAGTTTAATAAAACAGTTAATAACAGTGTACGTCCAAGTGATTATCATATAGCATAATATTACAAACCTAAAATGTGAAAAATGCTTTTATAGCTCCAATGAAACTTCATTAAAATTTGGCAAATTTTACCAAAGCACAATCCAGAAACTAAATCCAGATCTATGCTAATACAGTGACCACTAGCCATATATGACAATTCACATTTAAATGAATTGAAACTAGATAAGATGTCCAGTCCAGTTCCCCACTCTCGCTAGCCACATTTCAAGGTCTCAGTAACCTCCTGCAACTAGTGACTGCCAGATAAGACAGGGAAGATATAACATGCATTGATTGTCACAGAAAGTTCCATGCAACAGGGCTGGTCTAGATTGAAATGTGAAAAGAGAGGCATTTTAAACTAATTGCGTTCTCAAGTTAATACCAAGATTAGTACTTCAATATAAAATTTGAGGAGTGCATTTTAGAAGTAAAGAGCTGTGTCACCATGAGATTTTAGAATCCCGAGCATAAATGTTCATTATGAGAGACACCAATTTGGGGCTAAACACTCAGTGTAAAACTAAAAACATATTTTACCCCTAAACCAATAACCACAGAGTCAATCGGTAGACTTACTACCTGGTCAGAAAGCACTTGCAAATTGTCCAGCCTGACAGGGAGCTAGGCAATGTGTGCTGTTTTTTTAAATGTGAAGCTTGTGAACGGAAAGGGGGTAGACCTTTCTTGTTACTATTTTAAATTTACTTGAGGCAACATGAACCAGTATTTAACTTTATAATTAGTAATTTCATTTCTTCAGAAAAGCAGGTTTTTTCTTTATGAAGGAACTTAGAGAAATAATATTCTTAAAGTCCATTAAAAATTTTTCTTAGGGTACTATAAAATATAATTAAAATAGTTCTTACTGCAGGTAACTCAGTAGCTCTAACCTGTCCTCTGTTAAACCAAGTATATAATTGCTTTTCAATAGATAGCAGTGAAAAAATGAAAAAAGGATTAGTATATTCCATAAAGGATTTAAACCTTTGGTATCGAGGCTTCCAAGAAAAAAGGGAAAAAATGATTTTGTGAAAACAATGTTTTGCAAATTTCTACTAAATTGTAATGTTCATTTTTGTTTATATCTCTTTAGAAGACCTTTACTAGTACCTATAAATCACATTTATCTTTATTCCCCAAAGTCTAAGAGAAGAAATGGGCCTAAAAGTATCTTCACATTTGTCATGACGACCAAGTGGATTTTTAGATATCAAATTTGATATGTAAAAATGTGTTTCTTTTTAAAACAAGATTTTAACTTAATTTACATGTGTTTTGTGAACATGAAAAGCTGCTTCACATCTCATTTATTAAGAACATCATTGCTGAACAAATAAAGTGCATGTTAGATTACTCGAGTTATATGCACAAGGCAATAAAACTGAATTTCCTCTCATTTGTTACTGCACGGCTCTAATGGTGTATGGGCATTGGTACTAACAGCTGGCTGAAAAGTATTTAATAGTAGAAAATACAGTAGGTTTCAAAATACAGCCCTTTTCTCACTAATGTAACCTCTTTGTCATTACTAATCACCAGCACTTTATCATCAGAATTTCACATGATCATTCTTGAACTGGAACAAACCAAAGTTCTCATGTTTTGGAGCCCCCCCACCACCCAGTATCTGAAAATGAAAGGGGAAAAATATTTAGCCTGGATTTTTTTTTTTAATTTAAAGATTTTATTTATTTATTTGACAGACAGAGATCACAAATAGGCAGAGAGGGAGAGGAACGGAAGCAGGCTCCCAACTGAGCAGAGAGCCTGATGCGGGGCTCCATCCCACGAACCTGGGATCATGACCTGAGCCGAAGGCAGAGGCTTTAACCCACTGAGCCACCCAGGCGCCCCAAGCCTGGATCTTTATAGTCAATTTTTAGTGATATGTACAGATTTCATGGCATGTGGAATTTGATGTTGGACAACATATTTGAATCATAATTGGTTATCACCTCAGTAAAGGTAGCATTGTTTGGCCTTAAAAGTATCAAATCAGCTTTCAAAGAACAGAACATCCTTACTTCCTCAGGACTGGCTACTGAATATATCACTGTGGAATACTCAAAAGTGAAGTTTTAGGAACAATTCCAGAGTCCTGCCTACAGTCGGAATACAAGATGATAAGTCTTTTAATCAAATAATATTTGTAATTTCAGTTACCTCACTGAATTTTTTTAAAGATTTTATTTATTTATTTGACAGAGATCACAAGTAGGCAGAGAGGCAGGCAGAGAGAGAGAGGGAAGCAGGATCCCTGCTGAGCAGAGAGCCCGACATGGGGCTTGATCATAGGACCCTGGGATCATGACCTGAGCTGAAGGCAGAGGTTTAACCTACTGAGCCACCCAGGCGCCCCCTCACTGAATTTTTTAAAATTTATTATTCTAAGTCTGTCTCGCTTCCCTGAAAGACATAATGATGTTTTATTTATCGCTGTTAACTCCAACAGCCATCTCAATGAATGACACATTGTAGACATTCAATAAATATTATACACACACACACACACACACATATATTTGTGTATATATACATATGCATATATACATATATATTTATAAAAGAACTTACTGGTGATCATTATAGTATAAATAAAATTAAACTTTACCAAATTTTCCTTGTTGAAGTCAAATATGTTCTAATAAAAATAAAGGTGAGAATCTTTCAAGTGAACCTGGGATGAATAAAGTTGTTGTTGTGTAAGAAAAAAATAGGCACAGTAGACCACATAGAAATACTACCTGTAGTAATGGTGGAAAGAAAAAGATCAATCTACATTGATTCCTGAGGAAGAGAGAAGCAACCTGTTGGTACTTTGGCCAGGATCTGACAAGAGGGATCAGTGGGTCTCAAATGAATAGCTTCTGGTCCAGTCTGAATCACTGGGACTCTTGCTTAAAGGCTGATTCGGACTCACTGGTATGCGGCAGGGCCAAAGATCTGTTTTTTTGACCAGTTCCCAGGTGATGCTGTTGCTGATTCTGCTAGTCGTGGACTAAACTTTGAGCAACAAAGATCAAGACTTTCCTTTCCAAACATCTGTTTTCTCCAGCATGGAATCTGAAAGTACATTTTTAAACATTTCTTTTTTGTAGCTTTACTGAGATCTAGAATCATATCATATAGTAGTTTTTTTTTTAAGTGATATTTGGTGAAACTAATTCTTGAAAGCAAGGGCATTAGGTTTTCGGAAGTATTATGTGAAAGGCCTGTCACTACTCAGTTGAGTCACACTTTGTGTGTGAACACTGCATCTCCTGGCCTGGTCCCGGCCCTTGTGAGTGCCTGTCAGTTGGTAGTGGCTGGAACACGTGTTGAGGAAGATTCTGATTCTGAAAGCAGACCGCGCGGGTGGGCATGTGTGATATGATTGGTTTGCATGTGTGCTATGGGTGCAGAGAAACTGGCTGCCATGCTTTCCTCCTTATTCTCACAGCCAAATAATTCATAGAACGTTCTGGGAAAAGACTTTAGACATGATCACTAAAAGGACTGTAATTAGGCAAGTGCTGCAAATGTGTACAACAGATTGGGTGGATAGATTATATTATTGGAAATCCATCTCATTTTACTAATAGCTATTTTGCATATTATCCAGTCATGTCTCAACGGCATTTACTATAGTCTCTGTTACCCTGAAATTTGGCCACCCAATGGAAGTTTCTTTATAAGGCAAAAAAAATTTCCTGTCAATTATTTCTAAAGGTCATAGAGTTAATGACTAGCTGGGAGGTTAATTAGATTCTGAAAGCCTCTTCATATCAATTAAATCTCTTATCTTTATGTTTTAGTAAATAAACTCAGTAACTATTTAGAGCTACTGTTTTAGGATAAGAAATACTATAAACAGTAAACTGTACAATGGGTATTTGGGGTTTTTTCTCACATCTGAGAAATTGTGATTACGAAATAAACTGATACATGAATTGGTGATAGTATCTTTTATTCTAGAATTTCTGAATCAGAGAAAAACTTATTTTTCGAAGTTGCATGCAAATGACTCTAGAGTCATAAAAAATGCCATCAGTGTAACCTCAATAAAACCATTTTGGAGAGGAAAAAGTAAGGTCAGAATTACCCTGAGAATGAGCTACCAACAAAAAACCAATTCTACTCTCTGTGGTTGCAGAAACAGAACTCCTTTCTGAGTTACTACACACATCTGTAAATAAGTGATATATTTAGTGCCGATGGCCTGACAATTAGAAACCCAATCATTTCTGTCACGTGAATTCTTTTTGGATAGTATAACCAGATTTCAGAATGAAATGATATAGATCTGCATTCATCAATAAGGTAGCCACTAGCAACATGTGGCTACTTAAATGTAAGTTAATTGAAATGAAATAAAATTTAAAAGTTCAGCTCCAGGGCGCCTGGGTGGCTCAGTCGGTTAAGCACCTGCCTTCAGCTCAGGTCATGATCCCAAGGCCCTGGGATCGAGCCTCGCATGCAGCTCCCTACTCTGCAGGAAGCCTGTTTCTCCCTCTCCCACTTTCCCTGCCAGATCTCCTCTCTCGATGTCTCTTTCTCTCTGTCAAATAAATAAATAAAATCTTTGAAAAAAATAAAATCTTCTAGGTGCCCCTGGGTGGCGCAGTCAGTTGAGTGTCTGACTCGTGGTTTCTGCTCAAGTCATGATCTCTGGTGGTGAGATGAAGCCTTGCATTGGGCTCCAAGCTCAGCAAGGAGTCTGCTTGAGATTCTTTTTCCCTCCCTAGCCTTCCCCCATACTTCTCCCCCATCTAGTGCGAGCACTCTCACTCTCTAAAATAAATTAATTAAATCTTTTTTTTAAATAAATAAATAAATAAGTAAAAGTTCGGCTCCTAGTCTCACTAGCCACATTGCAAGTACTTGATTGCCACATGTGATCAGGGGATCCCATACTGGTCAGGACAGGTATAGAAATATTCATCACCTTCCCCTGGGCAGCACTGCTGTCAAGGATAGAATTGACAAATCCAGTGCTCTTGTTCATGACATGATTGCATGACAGCTGATGGATACACCTAAGAAAGGGCCTGTCCACTGGAGAGGATGCGTGCAGCCATTTTGTCTTTTGTTCCTCAGCAGACGTTTACTCCATGCCAGTTGTGTGTCAGGGTCTGGGTCAGGATACAGAAACCCAGTTAGGAAAGCTGAGCCACTCAGTCAGTGTTTATTCCCAGGAGAATATTTGTTAAGATAAATGTGATTTTTGTGGAGTGAGGTGAGAGGGAACACCAAGGCTGGGATTGACCTAAGGGATGAGAGAAAATGGAGGAAGGGACAGTAAAGAAGATTCGCAAGGAAAGAGACACAAGCTAGGTCAATTCTGGACTTGCACTTGAGGAAAGAAAGAGCACACAGGCACACGGCTTCTTCTGATTTTTCCTCAATGGAAATGTGAGAATTTTATCTTCATCTGGGCTTCATGCCTGGGGTCTCCTTAAAATGTGGTGGTTCTGAATGAATACCATGGTTGGGGGTAGGGGGAAGAAAGCTGCAGAGTGATTTTCTTGAAGAATGTTGTTGGAACAATGTCATGAGAGTTCACATTTTAAATTTTACATTTAAGAAATAGAACTTCAAAAGCCCCACAGATTTGGAGAGAAATTAAGTTCTAGTTATAGCAACATCACACACTAGTTCTCTAACCTGGGGCAAGTTATTTAACCATCTTGACTTCAGGTTCCTGCTCTGAGTCAGTATTGTCGACCCTGACCCAGACTTCCTCACATGCTGCTGTGATGATTACAGGCTATAAAAGATGTCAGAGTCCATTGTAAACTGTTGTTACATAAGGTGTTTTTATTTTCAACATCAAGGGGAAAGTTTAGGTGATAAAACTTGTTTAACCAAAGGAGAGAGAAGCAGCAAGTTCTTAATCTGAGAATAAATGTCTAACATTTTATATTAAGTATGTAAGTATACCATTCTTTTTTTTTTAAGATTTTATTTATTTATTTGACAGACAGAGATCACAAGTAGGCAGAGAGGCAGGCAGAGAGACAGAAGCAGGCTCCCTGCTGAGCAGAGCCCCATGTGGGGCTCGATCCCAGGACCCTGTGATCATGGCCTGAGCCGAAGGCAGAGGCTTTTACCCACTGAGCCACCCAGTGCCTGAAGTATACCATTCTTATCTAAATAATGGTATTTTGTATAAATTGTTTTCTATAAATTTATAGAACAAAGGCCTGTGAATTTTCTTTTCCCCAAATATTTGTGAAATATTCTCTATGTGCAAGGTGAGTGGGAAATATGGCAGTGGTAATGATGTGCCCAGCACCCTCCAGGGCCAGTTGTCCAGTGTGGGGAAAACGTACTCAGGATTTGTTCTTTCATTCAGCAGATATTGATGAACATGAAGACCATGTTCCAAACATTGTGCTAATTATTGGTGATGCCTCTGTGACAATCCTCCCAGCAGTCTGAACCAAAGCACATAGAGTGCAGTGTGGTATCTGAGGCCAGAAAGTAATTGCAACTGCGAGTACTTGAAGACATCTCATAGTGGTTATAGGTGAAACTATGACTTTGACTGATAAGTAGATAAGCTAATAAACTAAATCAATCTGCAAAGTCACTCATTCCCAATTAAAATAAAAGCGAGACTAATAAAGGTAATAGTGTATAGACACACATACACACACACACACACACACACACACACCCTTATACGTGTACATGTATACTGTGTAGCAGCTTATATTTTGGTTTCTGGTTGGCATTGAATTTTTTAATATATAGCTTCTCTGTAAACATGTGGTTATAATTTTAGAGAAAATCTATAGAATACAAATGTTAGGAAAATGCAGTGAATATAATTGCCTTTAAGTTTGATAAAAGGTTCTCTGGTGCTAAGAATGGAAACCTTAAGATTACATCCCACATCCTTGGTTTAACTTTACAGATGAGGTTTTTTCCCCCCCTCTTTGTGAATTCTAAAACATGATACATCTGGCTGAGAGGCTGGAAAATTGTTACATGCCTGTGTAACATTCTTATAACCTAATCGTTCTACAACTTTTCTCGCAGTTTAATCATTGGAGAATGTTCTTTGTTTTTGTAGTCACTGTTTCACATAGTAACAGCTTGTTGTATTTTGGTCTGTTTGCCAGAGGGTAGGTTTATTTTTAAAACCCTGAACTCTGAATTTTTCTTTATTTTTCCAAGATTGAAAGCAGCTGAAATGCCTGGAGTTACAGGTTGAAGGCTGCTTTACAATATGTGAAGAGAAGCTTCTTTCCCTCCTCCCTTTGTGTGTGTGTGTGTGTGTGTGTGTGTGTGTGTTTAAATTTTTTCCTAACAAATGTCTTCTAACTGGTAGTTGTCTAAAAATAGAAAACTGCCTAACTAAAAATAGCCTGGCTCTCAGTCGTGCCAAGGAAAATGGAGAGGAATAGGCGTGGAATAGAAGGCTGAGTAATCCAGTTCTATTCATTCAGAGAAACCTTTGAGAATGCGGGCGATGATAAAGTGCCCTCAAAAAACCACAGGCCTGACTCTCTCTTCAGACTTCGAGGTGCCAATAAACATTTTAGCCCCAGGATACATTTTTTTTTCTCATAGGTTGTAAACATTTTCTGAAAGACAAGGCTTTGTTTCACAGAACCTGACAAGCTGCCATAACTGACTTTCTTAAGGTCTTAAAAATTCATAATTGTTAGATATATTTTTAAAAAGCATCTTAAATGAAAGTATTGTAAAATAATGTACATCGTGTAATAATTAGGAGAAAACTGTTACAATAAAAATTGCTTACTGCTTGCAATTAAACTCAAAACTTTAAAGTTTCACAGAAAGTTATTCCTGTGACTCATGTAGCTAAAGAAAACAGCTGACTTGGTTTAACTCCCTTAGATACAGGAATTTTCTTAAGCGTATATCCTCTTGAGAGACCAATATTTAGTTTCTTTCTTACAATTAGAATTTTCACCCAAGCAGATTTTTTTCTTTTGTTTTTTTAATCAGAGTAGAAACTACCTTCAAAAGTAAAATTTCAAAAGTAGGATGGCTAGGAATTTAGAAAAATGGAATTTTAAGTAAGTCATTTTTTAAAAAGTACATAGACCACTTTTGTAATGGTAACTTTTTTTTTTTTTTTTTTTTTGCTTAAGTAATCTGAATAATCAGGTCAAACATAGCAACAGGGTGTGGAAATGTCAGCACAGTTCATGGGGTTATACGGGCCTGAGCATTGTTATGTTCAGTTCCTGTAATGATGCTAGTGATAAGACTCTTGAGACAAAGGACGATAATTGATAGAAAGAGCCTTAAATCATTGCTAGAAGAATCAAGGTCCTTGTATCTGTGTACATCGACTCTTCTGGTCTCCTTCCGTCTTGTAAAGCATTTTGTCGTCTTGTATGGTGGCCCCCTACTGCTCTTTGTAATAGATGCAGACCACAAGTGATTCCTTCATGCAGCATACAGGGTGTAATTGTGTCTGTGTGGTGTATTAGTAATTACCAAGCTGAATTCCCATATTGTATCTTTACTGCAGGCATGGAAAAATAGGACATACAACCCTGCATAGACATTTTCAACCTAGATAGTGAACCACTTAGAGCTACATTCCAGGGACAAAGCCTTTTATTTGCACACATTTTAAACAAAATTTCCATTGTTGAGTCATTGGTGCTATGCAGGATAAATTCAGTTTTGCAAATAACTACTTCTGATATATTCATTTCGGACTCTTCAGCAAAACTTGTGTAATATGGAAAATATTTGCTATTTTTGATTGCTAAAAAGTCATTTAATACTGCTAGATATAATAGCGATATGATATGATATGCTAGACTATCATGTAGAGAGAATAGTGCATGGATCACTACATATAACAGATTGTATAGCATTCATAAACATTAAATAATATGATTGTTTTAGCAGTATTTTAATGTTAAATGGTGATATTTTCATATATAATTTATTGATTTTTGGCTCAACATTGTTAAACTTCAGAAAAAGCTGACAATGAATTTTCGTTAAAGTAAACAGATATAAATTAATAATTAATTCCTTTGCTATAAAATTTGCATCCATCCTTTATGCATTATGTAGCCAATATTGATTTGACTGATTACATTGGGGATTTGAAATGTTTACAGTATTATTTATCAATAATAGAAGCCAAAATAATGTAAGCAGATTGGTTTAAACAAGAGAAAGTATGTTTGTTTTATGCATTAAATGCTTATAAGGACAGCTAAAAACTATTAAACTCAGTAACCAAGAAATTAATTTGGCCATTTCATTAGCAACAGCAAATGACATTAGATTTATTTTGTGAATTATTGAAGCATGCAAGAGTTTGATTCCATTTTTACTTTCGAATTTAAAAGTAACCTGCCAATATGTATATTTTAGAAAATTACCTCCAGTTTTATCTGTGGGTATTTTTATTCTAGCAATAATTACTAGGTTCCTAGGATGTAGAGAAGTTCATAATGATGTAAGAGAGATGGAAGTTTGTAAGATACAGTAAGTGACATCACAAAACAATCTAGCTGAGATAGAAAATACACATGCGAATCAACAGGACAAAACAACATGAGAAGCGCTGTAAGATATTTGGGGGAAACAGAATAGCAGTGAGAGCATCAGCCTGGATCTAGACTGCATGAGTTTTTATCCACTCTCCCCTCCTGACTGGTTGTATTTTCCCAGACAAGTTATTTAGGCTGTCTGTTTCTTACATCCTTTGTAAATAGGGTTAATAATAGCACCTGAGAAGTAAATTATTGAACATTTATAAAATGCTTGGAATAGGGTATGGCCCATAGTCAAGTTCTTGGTGATGACTCTGATGATGACAATGATACCCTGATACTTGAAATCAAGTAATAGCCTCTAGGAAGTGGAATTTTAAAAGTCAGGAGAGGGGCAGCGGGGTAGCTCAGCTGGTTGAGCTCTGACTTTCAGTTTCTGCTCAGGTCATGATCTCACCGTGGTGGAATGGAGCCCCACATTGGGCTGAGTGGTGAGCAGGGAGTCTGCCTCAGATTCTCATCTCCTCCCCATCTGCTCCTTCTCCTTTTCTCTCTCTCAAATAAAAATTTTTTAAAAAGTCAGAAGAGGTGAGTGATGAGTATTTTTAGTCTCAAACAAACGAAGATCAGAGAGATGGCTATAAATTGAAGAAGAGGATGTGAGGTAAATCTTTCAGAAGACCAATTATGGGGCACCTGGGTGGCTCAGTAATTTTAGCGCCTGCCTTCAGCTCAGGTCATGGTCTCAGGGTCCTGGGATCGAGCCCTGCTGAGCAGGGAGCCTGCTTCTTCTCTCTCTCCCTCTGTAATCTCCTTCACTCTCGCTCTCTCTCAAATAAATAAATAAAATCTAAGAAAATAAATAAGTAAAGACCAATTATGCAAAGATCACAAAAAGAAATGTTCAAGGCCATGAAAAGCTTGATAGGAATAGAATGTTCACATACAGCAGCAGTTATAACTAAGACAGCAAGATAAATGGAGAAGAGGGGAACAGACAAATCAGATGCTCTAAATGTTTGATGGGGAATTAGATGCAGTACAATAGGTATGAGAAAGATACTGGTGGCTTCAAGCAGTAGAATAGCATAATGGCAATCAATGCTTAAGGAAAATTCTACTGGAAAATTAAGAATAAGTATCTCTAAATGGGAGCAATTTAGTTCTAAAAAATGGAAACACCAAGTTATTTTGTTATAGTAACATGTATATGTGTGCATCCTAAAAATCCTGAAGCTTTTCATTATATTTACATATTTTAAACCATTTACATCATTCTATAAATACCTATGATAATCATAATATAATTATGACTATATGATAATCATAATATGATTATGATTATATAATAATCATAATATAAAACCACTTGTTTTGAAATATGCATACAATTTCAGTGTGTTGATAATATGCACATGCATTTCTCTGGCTAAGGACTATTTGTCATGTATGTTAAAAGACCAAATTATGTACATCTCAGGAGGTATGTTTATATAATTTGCTTTACATTAAATTGAAGAAGAAATCAAAATCTATAAATTCAGTAGTTTCTAATGGGTATGTGCCTTTTCAGTAACTAGTAAATGGTCAGAATTCTGGATACAATACTTCCAAATATAAAAACTCAACTCTCACACGTTCAGGTTGATAATCTAAAAGCCCAGGCTTTTCAGGGTGCCTGGGTGGCTCAGTGGGTTAAGCCTCTGCCTTCGGCTCAGGTCATGATCTCAGGGTCCTGGGATCGAGCCCCACATCGGGCTCTCTGCTCAGCAGGAAGCCTGCTTCCTCCTCTCTCTCTCTCTCTCTCTCTTCTCTGCCTACTTGTGATCTCTCTCTGTCAAATAAATAAATAAAATATTTAAATAAATAAATAAAATAAAAGCCCAGGCTTTTCATCACAAGACAGTGTGTTATAGGAAAAGGGACAAACAAGTTTTAGCTTTTGACAAACCTGGTTTCTACAACTTTCACAAATTCTGTGCTTTGGAGCAGATTTCTAAACGTCCACCAGATCTCTGCTTTCTAAGCAGTAAAGTAGTGATGATAAATCTTACTTTTGGTCTTTTCGTAAGAATCAACTTACACCATGTACATCTATATCCATTATCACATGTTGGACACATGATGCTCATAAACATGTTCTTTCCTTTCCTGCTTCTCCTTCCTACAAGTGTAAATTTGGCAAAATTTTTAACATTTTACTTTCACACACACACACATACACATCTTGGATATCGAAATCTTCAGAGTATTTTCTGATTATATTCAAACAAAACATCACATTTTATAAATTGTTACATATATGTGTAACTATTTCTTGCATAATGAGGTTATGAGATTCTTTAGAGATAAGATTCGGTATACAGAATTTAAAACTAAGGAAAAGGTAGAGAAAAGCAAAAACTTGGATTTTATTAAGTCAGAACAGAATTGATTAAAAAAAAAAACTAGGCAGAACTCTGTCAGAGGGGCTTGCCCAGGTTCTGTTGGTGAACTCTGGTATATAGTTAGGATATAATTTATTCCCTGGTGTTCCCCCCTTGAACTACTATGTACCCAGGGAAGAGCACAGTTAGACAATGAAAGGGAGGGTGGGGAGAAAGAGGGAGGGAAGGAGGAGGAGGAGGTTGATTAAGATTTTAAGGCAATGAAAGTAATTAGCAAAGCTAAGACAAGAGTTCCTACACTGCCAGTTTCTTCTCTGATGCAAAAACAAATAATTGATTTTTATTAAAATACTAGCCAGCCAACAGTGTCTAGTGTGATGATATTGTTAACAATAAAATATATCTATCTTACATTGCTTCCAACTTGTGTCTTTGCCCTAGCTCCCTCGGTATTTTGATGGCAGTAAGGATACATGCTCTTGGAAGTGAGCCAAGCACACACTAACACATTATACATTTGGCTTGGTTCCAAGTGAACAGGTGTTTTAAATATTCCAGTCACATACCCACAATGTATATTGCTACTGGGGAAAGGATATCATTTCTGAACCACTGATGTTTGTTTGATTCTGTTCTGAATCACACCTATTTTATACTCTGAAGATTTAGCAAAGATGAACTGTGGTTTGAGGAAGGATGACTGTCAGAGCCCTACTTTTACTGATAGGAGGTACAGCAAATTTTTAGTTCTGAACTCTACACCTGATGTCTGGCTATGGAGATCAAAGTATTTGCTGCTCAACATTAGAAAAAGGGAAACTCAGAGCATTCCACAACTGAGTTCATACAAGTATGAGAGATTGTATTTATATTAGAGAAAAATTTAATAAATTTGTTTTCTATTAGAAGCTGTCATTCAGTTTGCAGACATACCACAATGAAACAACCTAACCTTCTGGGGTCTAAATTACAAAATCGAAATATTTCCTTCTGGAGGAAAAATAGGTAAAAATAGCGATAGAGAACTATATCGATCCAGAAATAATTCTGAAGATCCTTTCAAAATTCTTAGCCTCATGCTTGTGTGCAAACACACACACTTGCTCACTCACACACATACACACAGAATGTACACGTTACACATGTAGTTAATGTGAGACTGGCAATTTTCAGCAGATGAACTCACATATGTAACTTCCATCTCACTGTGCACAGGTTCCTGTGTCAGACCAACAAACTCATTGATTTCTATCTGTCCCTTTGGCTTCAGCAATAAAAGCAAGAAGGTGGAGGCGGAAGTTGGGGGCAGGGGGCTTCTAACTTCTCCCAGCCACCTGCCTTAACTTCATTCTTCATCTCAGTATAGATTGGATTCCTCTGGCCATTAGTCAATAGTGTGCATTACCTCATGGAAACAGACTCTGAACTCTGGTTTGCTTCCTCTTTTAATGGTACCGTTTCCCCTCATCTTTTAACCGTGGTCTTTAAAAAGAAGTGGGATTCTATTCAGAATGATGGTGATGGCTGTTTGGGGCATTTTAAAACTATTAGCTGGTTAATGTGTGGTTAATATTATTTATTCAACAGAAAATTGACTTTAAAGCCATGTAAAAAACCAAGTGTCATAATTGTAAACTTCTTTTAAATGTTATACAACTTTAATTTCAATTTTCAAAAAACTCAGTTTCCCATCTAAGAGATTCATGCATTGGCCAGGCTGGGGAAGCCTCCAGAGAAAACAGGGCAGCTCAGCCACTGCGGAAGCCGCGTCGCTGACTGTGGGTGGCATTTCTCTGCTGAGTCAGGTTTGTGCCAGGCCTTCCCTCAGCTTTTACTAACAGTGTGGATTTTCTGACAAGATGCAAAAACCCAAGTCTTGCGGTTCTTGAAGCTCTCCTGCAGTTTTTCCCTTTTCCTTGGGACTTTGGGAAATTTTCACTTAAGAAGATCCCATCTTGCTATGTCTTCTTCGTAACTGTTGAAAAAAACTGGGAACTTTTACAGCCATTTCCTTCACTTTTTCTCCCTTCTGGGCTACAAAGTGACACAGTATTATCCATATCATTTTGAAAACCAAAGAAAGGGAAGAGCTTCTGTACCCACCTTTTAAAAGGAGAATTTTTATAGCTCATACACGATTTCTTCATGATCCCATAGTATTGGCCAGAGGGAAACAGTAGTCCCTCCATAGAAGCATGTATTTCTTCTCTTTTCCCCTACCCACCCCCACAAGCCCAGCAAAAAGTTACCAGCTTTGGCATCCCTTATCTATACAAGCAAATTGAAGGGAAGAGCTGGGCGGTTAGCTTGGGCACCAAAATAAATATGACAAGCATTTCCTCTTACTAACAGAGACTTAAAGTATTTGCTAGTATTATTTCAACAATTGGGAGAAACCTACACTTCATTTTACCCAGGCAGATACAGCCTAGATGCTATTGCAAAGGACCTCCTTCCTGGTCCTAAAAATGTAGGACTGGAAAAAATTAAACCGCCTTTCTTTGCCTTAGGTTTTCAACAACCTACACTTTATTTTAACTAGGTAGCTACAACGTACATATTATGGAAGGGGCCTTCCCCTCTCTTCAGTGGCTATTGCAATAGCACAACAGAAAAAACATTTTAGATAAAATTATTCATCAGAAAGTGGATCCTGGGCACTGGGGTGGCTCAGTCCTTAAGCATCTGCTTTCGGCTCAGGTCATGATCCCAGGGTCCTTTGATCGAGCCCCACGTCCCGGCTCCCTGCTCCACAGGGAGCCTGCTTCTCCCTCTCCTACTCCCTCCCCCTGCTTGTGTTTCTTCCCTCCCGGCTCTCTCTCTGTCAAATAAATAAATGAATGAATAAATGTGAATAAATAAATAAATGAAATCTTAAAAAAAAGTGAATCCTATTACAAATATATCCCTTTATGAGAAAAATAAGATTTGTCAACATTTCACCAATTTCATCTGAGAACAGAGTATTCAAAGAAAACACTGGCGTAACTTAGGCTATCTTTGTAATCGGATGATTTGCAGAGGCAGAATAGGGGAATAACTGACAAACGAAACCCAGGAGGCTCGTATATGAGTTCATTAACTCGGTTCTACCGCTGACTAACTTTGTGGACTTTAGCAAGTGCTTGTAGCACCTTGCACCTACTTTTCTTCATCTGTGGCGGTCATGGGGAAGAGTAGTTACGAGGGTTTAAAAAGAGATCCATGCAAAGCTGCAGACTCAGTCCCTGGCACATAGGAAATGCTCCATTAATGGGAGGTGTTACTTGCTGAGAAACAGATTCAGTTAAGGGGAAAATTAATATTTTGATAGTGTGGGAAGACTGGTTTAATTTCCTTTTCATGCCATAGAAGGGGAAATGTTGTTTTTATAATTACCTAATGAATAATATGGAAGAACTTATTGCGCAAATGAAAAATCTAAGTTCACCACTGAACTAACAAAATCCCTGGGAATTCATAAGGTATGGAAATTGAAATACCAAACTTAAAAATCAGGTTGCAGTACTTTCCTGTGATAACGCCTGACATTATTAAAGCCTACATGACTACAAAAGCAGGTAATGCCACGGGGATGAGGGGCCAAAGCCGCAGAGACTCCCCAGAGAAGGCTGTCCCAGGCCAAAGGACAGAGCGGTCTGTGGGGCTGGCAGATGCCGCTTGGCCCACTGAGTTAGACAACAGGTGTCCAGCCGCTGCCAGGAGTGGATATTGGGATGAGCAAGATTGCCGATGGCCTGTGGTAAAGCTTTATGTTAGATCATAAAGTGCTGAGTGCAGGCATGAAGAGAGGCCAGCTTACCTGCTGGGGGGGGTCAGTTGATGTGCTCACTGGATTATTTTTTCCCTCTGTCCTTCATCAGACCCTCAGCTTCCCTCTCTCATTCTCATTCTCTTCCTCTCTCCCCATATCCATTCATCTATATCTATCCATCATCTATCATCATTTTATCCTTCCTCTCTCTCCTCCTTGTCCTTACTTTTATTAAGCATGTACTCTCCATAGCTTTGTTTTAATTTCCTAGTGCTCTCTCTAGCTTTTATAGCATCATATGAAATCCAAAGTGACTGAATGCAAAACC
Source organism: Mustela putorius furo (assembly GCF_011764305.1). Classification (NCBI taxonomy): domain Eukaryota; kingdom Metazoa; phylum Chordata; class Mammalia; order Carnivora; family Mustelidae; genus Mustela; species Mustela putorius. The sequence continues at coordinate 14,666,835 of NW_025422471.1, forward strand.
TAAGAATGTTACTTATCTGTATAATCTATGAAGGCATGGGAAATGCGATTTTGTGAACGAGTTGCTCTAAGATTTGGGGACCATGGATTCATATATGGATAACACTCATCGCATAAGGAAAATAACTTGAAATGAGTTTGATTTTAATTATTGGTTAAATTAATTCAGAAACATAAATTTAGAAAAATTTAAACCTACATATAAAATAATGAGGAAGATTAGCCTGTGTAGGCTTTCATCAGCATTTGGTATTGATAATACTAGCCTTTCCAAAACATTTTTTATGAATTACATTTTCTTTCAAAGTATTTCATCTAGGAAGAACGATCCCTATTTGCTAAAATGGACTGCATATTAGGTATTTTCAGAATCTTTTTTTTTAAAGATTTTATTTATTTATTTGACAGAGAGAGATCACCAGTAGGCAGAGGGGCAGGCAGAGAGAGAAGGAAGCAGTCTCCCTGCTGAGCAGAGAGCCTGATGCGGGGCTCCATCCCAGGACCCTGGGATCATGACCTGAGCTGAAGGCAGAGGTTTTAACCCACTGAGCCACCCAGGCGCCCCCAGAATCTTTTTTGTAGATAATTTTTTTCCTATTTATTTTTAATGACTATACTCAATTCATTATTGCCTGTGCTAATGAAAAAGGACCCTTTATTCTTTTTAATTCTAGCATAGTTACCACACAGTATTAGGGGTGGGTCAGTCTTTAAGTGTTTGCCCCTGGCTCAAGTCATGATCCCGGGGTCCTGGGATTGAACCCCCCCACCTCATCCAGCTCCATGCTCTTTGAGAAGCCTGATTCTCCCTCTTCTACTCCCCCAGTTTGTATTCCCTCTCTCACTGTCTCTCTCTCTCTGTCAAATAAGTAAAATCTTCCAAAAAAAAAAAAAAAATCCAGTGTTATATTAGTTTCAGTTAGTTTCAGTATATTAGTACAATATAGTGACTCAACAATTCTATATATTACTCAGTGTTCATCATGGTAAGTGAATTCTTTTTATTTTAATATAAGCGTACTCTTAATCCCCATCACCTGTTTTACCTACTTCCCCCACTCACCTCCCCTCTGGTAACTATCAATTTGTTCTTTATAGAGTGTTTTTTGGTTTGTTTCTTTTTTTTCCTTGTTTATTGTTTTGTTTCTCAAATTCCACATGTGAGTGAGATCACATAGGATTTATCCTTCTTTGACTTATTTCACTTAACATTATATACTCTGTATCCATCCGTGTTGTTGCAAATGGCAACAACATTTATTTATGGCTGAGAAATATTCTATCATATACATATAGAGACCACATCTTCTTTATCCTTTCATCTATCAGTGGACATGAGCTACTTCCATAATTTGGCTATTGTAATCAATGCTGCAGTAAACATAGGGGTACCTGTATCTTTTCAAATTAATGTTTTTGTTTTCTTTGTATAGATACCCAGTGGTGGAATTCCTGAAACATATGGTAGTTCTATTTTTAACTTTTTGAGGAACCTCCATACTGTTTTACACATTGGCTGCACTGGTTTGCATTCCCACCAGTAGTGCATAGGGATTCCTTTTTCCCCATATCCTTGCCAACACTTATTGTTACTTGTGTTTTTTATTTTAGTCATTCTGACAGGTGTGAGATGGTATCCGATTGTGGCTTTAATCTGCATTTTCCTGGCAATGAGTGATGTTAAGCATCTTTCCAAGTGTCTGTGGACCATCTCTATGTCTTCTTTGGAGCAAAGTCTGTTTTCATCTTCAGTGAGAACAGACCCTTTATATCAATATTATAAAATAGTAGAACCTCCGTTGTGAGTTAGGAGACAACAACCCGTAATAACAAGTAAGTCAGGAAACCTGAGGGCAAGTCCCTGTGACAAGTCAAGGAAAGGGTCCTACTGCTAAAATGCTACTGGTACTTTTAATATTTGTCCTATAGGTGCTCTGGTTATGTTTCTGGTACCGGCTGGAAATAACTACATTGCTAGGAAAGCAAATAGTGGCTCTGTGATTAATGAACCCCAAATTCCCATTAATTTATGAAATTCTGAGGGTCTTTGCTCTCCTTGGTCCGTTGTGTGGAAACAGGCAGGCACACACACAATCACCCTACAGAGAGTACAGCTGTGTTAAGATCACAAGAAGGGCTAGTCTAACTGCAGACAGTGACTGGACTAGTGTCCATGTGCTCTGTAAATACAGCAAACGTCCCAAATGGAGAACTGAAACTGAGCAACTACCTAAGGAATTTGAAGCCCTTTTATTTTTAAGCACCTTTTATTTACCTGATGCTCCTTGATTATTAAAATGTAGAGTGGTGGGGCCCCTGGGTATCTCAGTGGGTTAACCCTCTGCCCAGGGTCCTGGGATGGAGCCCTGCATCAGGCTCTCTGCTTAGCAGGGAGCCTGCTTCCCCCTCTCTCTCTCTCTCTCTCTGCCTCCCTCTCTGCCTGCTTGTGATTTCTGTCTGTCAAATAAATAAATAAAATCTTAAAAAAAAAAAAAAAGGTAGAGTTGTAACAGACTTTCTTCCACAGGACACCTACCCAATACAACTGAACATAAAATTCACAACTTACTAACAATTCACATGTAAGATTTGTGGTAATAACATACAAGTAATATGTAAGGTAATATTACATACAGGTAATATGTATATGTATCACATGTAAGATTTGTGGTAATAACATACATATCATCTATTTATGTAGACGATAAATAAATCGGATCCTGTCCTTCACTGAAAGTAATTTTTAATGTGGGGGAAGAGATGAAACGTATCACCAATATAAACTTACTTGCAGAAAAGAAAGCAAAGGGCATTGTTTAAGTGTTCTGCTGTGCATTTTGGAGATGTGATGTAAAGGACTTTCTCATTGCCTGTTCTGAGTGTGGATAGACATATGTTCCCTGACCAACTGACCACATCCGATGAACCTAACATCCAGTACAACAGACTTGACTCTAGGACAACCCTCCGAACCTAGTAGAAGTCTTTCTTTCCCAGATATTCACTTCCAGCCAGAATTGCTGGCCTGGCTTCCTGTTCATACACCAGGTCTGATAGAGCCCTGTAGTGTTCTTCCATCTACTGGTCTAACTGGCCCAACCCCTCGTCAGGGACCATCTCACCCATTATACCTTGGGCACTCTTTATTAAACAGAAAGTTTTCCAATGTATCAGCCAACGAAATATTAATTAATATTAATACTGCATTAACCCGATCCTGGGGGATTTTACATTAAAAGAGACAAGTACTAAGGCTAGAGACCTGGGTTGCTAGTCATTGGCAGACCTACCAAACATTACTCGTGTTGAAAAAAGAGAGAAAGGCGCCTGCCTTCAGCTCAGGTCATGATCTCAGAGTCCTGGGATCGAGTCCCGCATCGGGCTCTCTGCTCGGCAGAGAGCCCGCTTCCTCCTCTCTCTCTCTGCCTGCCTCTCTGCCTACTTGTGATCTCTCTCTGTCAAATAAATCAATAAAATCTTTTAAAAAAAGAGAGAGAAAAGGTTTGGTGATAAAGAAAAAGGAAAGCTTGGATCCCCACTAACTTTGGCTTACGATTTCTGAGACTCCTTATTATATGTCATCAGGCTCTCCTTGGCTGTCCAGAAGAGCCAACAAGTTTGTTGCAATGTTCTACTGTCAGATACCACACTAGTTGCTAAGGATGGGAAGCTTTCAAGAGATAGGTCTAGTCTAAAGGGATCTTATAATCTAGAAAATGAGACAAAAGCAATAATACAGAGAGCAACATTATGAAATAAATGTTAATTACAAAGTTCCGGAGAAGCACAAAAGAGAGACCTTCATTCTCTTACCTCTCCAGCTCACAGGATTCTTTCCTTTTGTAATTTAAATTTGTTTGTGAAGCTGGCAGAAGGTGGGGCTAGAGAGAGTGGGTCGTAGGGGCAGAAGCAGTGTGTACTCTGAGCACAAATCTAGCAAATGCCCCCTGGGTGTTTTCAGCTTCCACCGTGATTCCGTCTTAAATAAGAACCGCTGTCACTGCAGCCTTGGATTCCATTATTCTTTTATTAGCAACAGCAGTATCTGTTAGGTATCATCGGTGCGGCGGGCACATTCAAGTTCCTGTAGGTAACAGAGGTGAAAAAGACAGTTTCTGCTCTTGTGGAGGTTGATGCTAATGCAGCCACAGTAGCTGTGGTGTACGTATTGCTCTCACACAATCCCAGCGATGATGCTCTGACGCCCTGATACCTCAGGTTGCCATGTCAGAGGAATATGGGTATTGAACAGCGTGCGCTAATACAGTTGTCAATACCACTCAATCGGATGGTTCAGGCTCAGACTCGGGCAAAATGCTCAGAATTAGCCCAGAGGCTAGTTTTCACAGGGCGTACTCACAGGGTATACCAGCCTGAAGGCAAAGAAGAGGCCCTCTGCTGTCATTGGTGTCCAGTCACTATCAAATAAGCAAAATCACGCAGAGCAAATAACAAAGAGAGGGTTTCCCCATCCATCCAAAGGCCAGAAGAGAAGGGATACTAGGGTCAAGGCGGCCACCAGAGCTCTTTCCTTCTCTGCAGCCTGGAAGAGGCCCAGGGTAGCAGAGAAGTCTTAGGAAAGGAAGCAGTTTAACCTTCATCTGGGTGTCCCTGGCTGTCTCAGAGAGGAGGATTTGGGTGGCTCAAGTACAATTCTCAGGTATGCTCAAAATTGTCATGGCACGAGTCACTCAATCATGAACCTCGCATCTTATTTTGTTCCCTTACTGGAGGCTCTGTGTACACCCTGCTTTTCAGATAAACTAGTGATAAACCATAGGTCCCAACTAACAGATTCTTCAAATGACATCAAAGGTGACGCCTTTGTTTCTGAAGGAAAACCTAAAAATAGAGAAGAGAATGTGCAAAAGCATCCCTTTGCATTATTTTTTCAACATGTTTGTGTCCTTCTGGTGGTAAGTGAGAGCAGGGATAGTCCCAGAAGACTCGGAAGCTGGAAGGAAACGGCCCCGCACATACAGGTCTCTGGGCAATTGTAAACACACAAAAAAACAACCATTCGTAGCCTGTGTAAAATAGTCTGTATCACCTTCTCTGAGTCCATTCGTGCAGGGATATTCTGTTGTCACAACCACAAAGTGATCCTAGAGCTTGCTTTAACTTACCAGAACTTGTGTTCATTGAATTTGTTTACTTAATCTTATTAAAACAAATAAATAATGCTGTCATCTTAGGAGACCACCCAGCTCATTTCAGTGAGTCTCTCGGTGTTAGAAAGTATGACTGTCAAATTTGTTTGCTTATTCATTGATCCAGGGAAGGGTTAATGAGAACTGAGAACCTTTATTGAGCCCACGTGTATTAATCTGGCCCCATAGTAAGAACCAGAGATACCCAGTCCTTACAGAGCTCACTGTCTAGTGGTAAAGCAGACATGTGAGAAGATGAACTTGGAATAAAATATACCACCTGTTATTAAACACACAAAAAGAGTCACAGATAGAGAAGGGAATCCTTAAGTGCCCAGAAGAGCATGGAAAGAGCTTCACGGAGCAAGTGTTGGCATTGGGTAAGAGGTAACCTGGGATGACTAAGGTTTGTGTAACGGAGAGCAGGGCAAACACAATCTTCTAGACAGGAATGAATGACACATACCAAAACAGTGTCGGCGCAGGACCTACCCGACTTGGGAAATGGCAGGAATCTCCCCCCTGATGAAACCCAGAGTGCTGGGGGAGAAGGGAGGGAACGAGGCTGGGGAAAGAAAACTAGTGGTTGTGGCCACCTGGAGCCACCCGCGTTTATATGGAGAACGGTGATAAAATTAGATTTGCGTGGTAATGAGACCCTGCTGAAAGTGGGAAGGATGACCGGCTGGAAGGTGAGATCAGAAGACAAATAGATTAAGGGTGGGGGACGAATTAAAAAAAAAAAAATAGTAAGAGAGTCCAGAGATGGCAGAGTCAAGGGTGACTTCTGGGTTTCCGGCTTGAACCGCTAGGGTATGATGCGATGTTAGCTAGGAAAGGAAAGACGGGAGGGGAATGGATAAGGGGATAGGTTACAGTCAAGAAAAGAAATGAGAAGAGATCCAGGGAATCCAGTCGAAATGAGGAAGCGTGGTGACTGAGAATGATAGTGCTGAGCTGATGATAAATAGAGGCGGTGAATATGGTGGGAATATATTCCCGCTTCATGACTGACCGGGCTCTGACCCAACTTCAGTAAAAAGGCATTTACAACTAGATAAGAGCCCACGCGGAAACAAAAATAATGATTTAACCTATCCTTTCCATCTACATCTTCTTTTGTTAAAATAAGGCATTCGTGGTTTTAAAAAGATGCTTCAGTGTGTTATTTTTAAGAATGAGTGCTCCCGATAATCTGCCTTTTTCGGTCCCTGTAACCTATTTGCAAGTAAAATGCTATAGTGGAAAAAGGTTAGTAGGTGAAGTTACATTTATATTGTAGACTCAAAAATCCTGCTTCGTGATCTTTGTTAATTTACTCCTCTCCTCTCTTTCTCAACCTTTGTTTAATTTATTAGTTCTGTCCTATCTTTTCCTTATATAAGAAGTCACTAACATCATTCATCCTTCAAACCCACTTCCAGCTTGATCATTCATATTCCAGCTTTTTATTTTTTATCTCATCTTTTATTTTTTTTTAGCTTGCTTTATAGAGATTATCAGGATTAACTGCATATTTTAGCATGCATTTCGATCATTATGTATTAAATGTTCCCTACTTAGTATTTTACTTCAGATCTCTCCTGGATTCAGAATGTCAGGGAGCGTTTTCATGGCTAAGTGTGCCAAACTTTCCCATCTCAGTCCTGTTCCCAGCCAGCCTCATGATGCATGCTCTGTCCAGGTTCCAGAAGAGGTGTGGTGGAAGAATTCTTAACAAAAACATCAACCCACTGACCTATCCTGAGGCAGCCTGAATCATCTGATTGGCCTTAGAATCACCCTGATTTTCCATGAATCCTCCAGGCTAAGGTTGGCCCGGAATAAGACCAATGTCAAAGCCCAGGAGAATAGTGGAACAGTAGACCAGCATCCAAAAATGGGGAAAAAAGATGAACTTTGACCAAGAATTTTAAAACATGCTTATTTCAGATTTATAATATCTGACTCACATCCACAAAAGTTTCCCCATGTGCTTGACTACAAGGTTTCTGTTTTTCATTTTCTACCTTTATACAGTCTGCCTAAAATACCACTCCCTTTTTCCTTCTTCCGTGCTAAATCCTGTGCCCTCTTTCCTGCTGTTCACATCATGGCTGAGATTATATTATCATGGCTTTTTGAGCTTAAAGATTTCATGAATGCCTCATTACTTCTGACAATCCCTATCTAGACCAGTACCCTAATTTTTAAGTATTCAATGATATAAATCTCCTGAGTTTTAACCAGTTTCATACTGCATTGTTTTCTAACTTTAAAATGATACATTCAAAAATGGTCAATTTGTAATAGTTACCTAAAAAGAACAAAATAATAACTGAGTTTTAACAGCATGTAAAACAATAACATTCAACAGTGAAAAATTACAGTTACAAAAATACTAAGACTCTTCTATCTCCCTCTAGCATCTGAGCATTCTTTCCTGTTGTGTTTGTCCATCCATTAAGTCTCTCATTAATGCTGTAGACGTTTCTTAAGCTTCTGCCATGTGCCAGACCCTGGGCTAAGTCCTTGTCATACACGATGGTTAGTAAACAATCCCTCACCTCCAGGAGTTCACTCATGGGAAAAAACATACAAACAGAAATTCTTAATCCTATCTCTGGGAATGCATCTTTGTATCCAAAGGACCACAGACAACACCTGACGCAAAGTAAGTAGCCCTTAGTAAATGTATATCAAGAGGTCTGGACCCCACTACCATTTCTGCCTCCAACCAGCCAGATAGCTTTGTTCCAGTATTGAAACCTCAGCATAAACTAACTTAAAGTAAAAAAATGTGTTTTCTGTTCATTCAGCAAGCATGTATTGAGCACTTTGCAAGTGTGTTGGCTCTGTCCTATATTGAAATTGCAAAAGTGAATGAAGGAAAGTGCTTTGTTACTTGCCTCATGAGCTGACAAGGGAGACACATAAGTAATAATGGGTGATAAACCCTCTAATAGAAAAAAATGTATACAATAAATGAATACATGAAGAGGGAGAAATCAATTCCACCTAGTGATCGGAGAAATGTACAAAGAGGAGATGATGTATTAGCTCTGCCTTGAAGGAGGACTGTCCCAAGTCCAGGAAAGAGATATTGGTGGGCTCATTCAGGAGCCCAGCTTGAGCAAAGACACAAGGTCTGGAAGGCCAGTTGTGGATGCACTGTTATTCCTCCCCTCTGGAAGACATGAGGAAGAACCAGATGATCCTTGGTGGTCTAGTCCAGGATTAGAATACCTATAATTTTGGGAACGATCGCCATCTGAATGTTGATATGAAATAATTCCCACTAAAAGTCATGGGTGGGTGTTTCTTTATGTTCTATACATAAAAAGTCTTCAAATCTTTAACTGATGTCTTTTATTTCCATTATTTAAAGATGAAAAATTGTTCAGTGAAAAAAATTTCAAGTTCAGTATTAAGATTATCTTTTGAGAAAAGGAATAAAATGAAACAATGAAATCTCCAGCTCTTCCCAGCCTTTCCTCGGTAGGACTTAATATCTGGTTAGAATAAGCATTAATAACCTGGAGGAATACAGTGTTAAGGTTTATATTTTCTATTTTTATTAAAATTTTCACCACAAATGAATAATTTGGGGTAAAATTTAATTTTTTATAGTCTGTACTAGATATGATTTGCTTGTCTAATTAAAAATCTACCTACCGATTGTAGTAAATTTGCAGTATTTTAATTGTCTTTTCATTTCTGTATTAAGAACAAAGGAGAACTATGGAACAGGAAAGATAGTGCAGACGATCCTTATAGTTTTGGTAATTAAAACCTATGGAGAAATTTCTTGGCACCTGATCTTCCCCCAGCCTAAGTAATCTGTGCTAGAAATCACACACACACACACACACACACACACACACAAACTGCATACAATATTATAGGCCATTTCAGAGGTTTTTCATTTCATTTTGCATTGCCTGATTTTCTAAAACCTGACTGCACCAAACGGTATCCGTGTATAATAGGTTTTCGGTAATTGTTTGCTGACTATATTTTAAGTGAAAGAAGTCATTCCCTAGGGCAGCCACTTCCCAGCCTGGAGGGACCAAAACAGTAGCTGGGTAGAAGCACACAACCTTGGGAGGATGTTTACGAAATACTCTCAGAAACTTCACTTACAGACAGTATCCCTTTCAATGGCATCTTCTTTTCCTGTGTGGATTTACTGCTTTCTAAAGATTATTCAGCTTGTTGGGAGTAGATGTTTATTTTCATAAAGCTGTGAAAGACAAGCACAAAAAATGATTTAGTATTAAAGAGAAGGAAGCTACCTTTTCTAAGTTGAGACCTTTTTTTTCCCTTGGCTTTTGTGCGAACATGACATTCATGAAACTAATAGAGATAATTCTTCCATGTGTTCCTGACACATCAGCCCTCTGAAGCAAGGGTAACGTAGCTGTGCAAGATTGATTGATTATTTGGAGTTAAAGAAAAACTAATGGGTGTTTATGGGTTTTTTGCAAAAAAATAAAATTGAAGCTGCTGCTGTACCGTGGGTAGGTACAGAAAAAGAAATGATGAGAATATTATTTTTTTTTCTTAAGATTTTATTTATTTATTTGACAGAGAGAGAACATGAGCGCACAAGCATGGGAAGCAGCAGGCAGAGGCAGAGGGAGAAGCAGGCTTCCCACTGAGTGGGGAGTCTGATGCAGGGCTTGAACCCAGGACCCTGAGATCATGACCTGAGCCAAAGGCAGAGGTCTGAGCCATGCAGAGCACCCTGAAAATAGATATTCTTGAGGACTAAGACTGCCGACTTGGAAAGAGGTTGAATGTTGGAAGCTTTAATCTGTGATGGTGGTTCTCTAAAAGAAGCTTAATTTTATGTAAATAGCAGTAACATAAAATATGTAGCTTCATTTAATTGAAAAAAGGCCAATAATTTAGTTATTTCTTTTTTTACTAACAAGAAATAATTAAGAAAGGGAAACCAGTTTTAACCATTGTATACAGAAGGGATTTTGTAGATGATAACATAATGCCTAGGACGAGAAATGAGAGCTCCATGTGGCATTCTTTTTCATTTATATTCCTTTCAGTAACGAAATAGAATCTGTTCCCTACATCTATTTCATTAGAATTTTTGAAGCACCTGTCACCTATCATCGTCAGTTTATATGTATTTCAAGTTTTCCTGATGAACAAATGTAGTAATGCAGGGTCCATATGTCCACATGTCTGGGAGGGGAGAGTCCACGTGGTTTTTGGACTACCTGTCTGGACTCCCTTTCCCATTTATTGTTTGGAGTATGTCACCTTCTGTCAATCTAATTACTTCTCTAAGAAACGGCTGCACTCAGCTCACTGCACGACAATCGCTGCCTTGTGAAAACATCCCAGAAGCCTGTGCCGTCAATTGATCTACCCCCAAAGTGTCACTCTCACATTGAAAGTTGAATTCGGTATACAGACTCACTCAAGATTTACAGAGTTCTCTGAGGGAAGAGTTTCTTCAGATATGGAGTAGGAGAAGCTGGTTTCAGTAGATCTCTTGCCTCCTCTTGACATATAGAATCAATCTTTTCACAACACAGTCAGCTGAGAGACACTTACAATATATGCAGCCAGGACTTCCAGCCCCTGCAAAAAAATAATGATTTAAGTGCTTGCATTCCCTGACCAGCAACATTCGTAAAACATCAGAGAAGCTTGCAAAGGCCAGGGGCAGAGATTTTTATTTTTTTTCTAAAAAAAGCCTGAAGCCAATAATACTTATTTAACAGTCCCTTTAATTTATACTGTTTATCGTTATGATAAAGACAGACTTGGCTGATCTAACAGTAATTCCTTTGTCATCCTTAAAGAACTGTAGATTTTTAATATAATAAAGATAAGAGTTCCACATGCACACGATAGTATACAAGTTTATGCCATCACATCCATCTTCAGGGCCTTATATTTCTACCATAATCATCTGTTCTTGGCAAAAATGTGTTCTACAAGCTTTCAGCTGAGGATAATATTTTTGAACAATTTTTTCAATGTTCTAGTTATGTGATTATAGGAATTTGCAACTCACTATTAATTTGCCCTTGGGTTTTGTATTCATATATCTCAAAATGCCCCCCTTTTTAAAGTAATACAGTTCAACTTGAAATAAAACTATACATTTCAGTGTGAGAGATATTTCATTACTTAAATACTGGTGATTTCATTGAAAGATAATGTAGTCAGATACAAGAAGAATTTATAAGGAGAAAATGAGCCACTGTTTCCCGCCCCCCTCACTGCTGTTTCCTTTGTGACTTCATGCCATTTGCTTTGTTTGCTTAACAGTTTATATAATTCTTTAGGTACAAAATGAGCTCTCGGTTTAATGATTTTTTAATCCAAAAACTGGTAATTGCTTTATTGACTAATAAGCATTCCCACTCTAAAATCTGACCGCTAGAAATATCAACATTTTAGCCATATTTTCATACTTAAAGCTTTCTCAGCCCAACTCTTAAATTTTTCTACCTTAATTTATTTCAGCATTCACCCTGCTGCTGTAGTTGTATGTGAGTGAGAGTCATCTATTCCTCATCCCTCCCTGTACAAGTGTGGGAAAGCCTGGGCAGGGGAAGGTGGTCCATATTGCCCCCGGCAAGAGGCCAGACGTGTGGACCTTCTTGCTTTGCCCACGCTGGTTTGAGACTTGGCATAAAGTTTCCCTAAAATGTTCATGGAAGACTTGTGAGAGATAATGAGTTAACATTTGTGGAGATCTTTCAATAAACTGTAATTGATGTTTGAATTTTTATAAACCAAACACAGTATCTACCCTCGAAAGCTTCATAAGAATATTTAGCACACATGTACGTGCCAGATGGATTGTAATGACAGTTGATAGGCCTCTCCTAGCCCTTGCGTTCTGTTGTCAAAAATCTGCACATCAAAACAACTATAATTTTTACAATATGATTAATTGGCTAAAAGATCTGGGTACACATTGAAAAATCTACTGTCTAGATTAGACTATAAATTAACGTTATATAAGATAAGACTTTAAATTAAGGGTTTATGTAAGAATATTCCTATCATGCCTTGTAGAAATATAGGCAGGTAAATTTTGAAAATCATTGATAATATTTTCTTGATCTGACATCTTTCTCTACATAAGTGAATTTTTATGAAAAATATGTGGATTATGATGCAAGACACTCAGGAATTATTCTCAAGGATATGTGGAGATCAAAGCAGAAACACATCATAATACAGCAAATAGTTATCACCCGGAAGAATAATCTCACGGTTGAGATAATGTTAACAAAACAGCCTAAAACAGAAAATTAAGTTAGTGAATAAAATTATTATTGTAAAGTATTGTAACATTCTTTGTAGTATTATTTTAAGAACCCCCCCCCCCAGTTACTTATTCTGGGTAAAAATGATGGCATAGATCCATGGTAGGGGGACAGGTGGCCCCACCAATTATAAATTCCCCAAGATTGTGAATGTATATATTATCCTCTTGTGTCAAAATATTCATTTTTAATATTCAAACATTATACCACATAATAAGCTGTAACCATATGTTTATTTGTTATATTATACCACTATAACATTAATAAATATTTACAGAGCTGCCGTGTATCATAGATGTATTAGAAGTGGTAGCTCTCTTAGTTTGATTTTAAGTGAAAATCTTCCATGCCTCAGAAACTAATTTTAAATGTTACATTTGTTACACATCGATAAGAGCCAAGGAGTTTAAATTGTTAAGACTGACACCCCCTTTCTAACTCATGTTGTTTTATTTATTTTCCCCAATTGCATGAATTAAAGATGGAGTGTTATCTCAGCTTTTGCTTTATTTGTACGTGAATTCTGTCTTTAATAAAGATGAGCTCTGCTGAGCTTTCCATTAATGAGAGACACATAGGTACCCAGCCCTTTAGAAACGATGGTGGTAGTACCAAGAAAAATCAGAAATGTTGCTAGTCTCTTAATAATTGACATGGCAAGCTGTGTGATTAATCAGAAGTTTTATGATCTCTGAAAGATAACATTAGCTCTGTAAATCAGATGGTGTACGATTAATTTGACAACCATCCGTTAAAGGGGAGAAAAAGAAAAAAAAGAGGGAAAGTAAAACTCAGTACTCCTGACTCATACTTTTTCTGTTACATTGTTACACTCGTGTTTATACTTCTGTGACAGCTGAGACTAGACCAGTCCTATGTTCAGGAGACAGGAGGTTCAGGAAAAGGCACTGACTTTTCACTTTCATGTGTCAGCAGACAGTCTCAGGGTGATCCTACTCAGCTGGAACCAGAAGGAACTTTTGCTACTTTGGTAGTTATTGACGTGGTTGCCTATTTTCAGTTTCTCTGGCTTCCTTGCTCAGCTTACAGAAAGTTAAGCTCAGCCATTTTGACTTTTCCTTCAGCCTGTGTTTAGGCAGATAGCTTCTTGGTATTATCAATCTCGATACAGATTTTCCCAAGTACAGACTTCTAACCAGACTGGACAAAGGCGATTCTCATTATGATCACAGTGTCTGGACGTTCTTAATGGGTGCTTTGCAAGAATATCACCTGGGTTCTCTTACGGCCTTTTGCTGTCACGCACACATCCAAAGGGGTGCCAGGACACCAGGAGCACCAACCATTATGTTAAACTCAAACTAGAGATCCGTTTCCATTTCTGCTTTTGTCACAGTCGCGAATTCCGAAATCATTGTGTAACGCCCTGACTTCTAACTTTCCTGTGGGAAGATGGTGTTGCAATTTGCCACCTTACTTGTATTCCTCTATAAGTGTCTATCGTTAGATATTTGAAGCACATATGACTTTCGTACCATGAAATTTCAGCCCTTGTTCCGTCTTTGTTCATTGATTGAATTTCGTTGTAAAGGGAATATTGCCCTTTTATTTTTCTGTAACTAGTAATGGGTATGATATTGAAATTACTCCCGGGGGGGGGTTTCCTCTGTGGTTCCTTTACCCTAATGTTAAAAAAAAGCGTATGTAATTACAACCTGAAATAACGGACAGCTTGAACTTCTCTAACACCCCTGAATGTCTCTTACAGCCTCTGTCTAGGTTTGAACTTTCCAAATTATGTATTTCAGACGTTGAGAAAGAAGGGCCTTAATGGCTGTGACAGCCCAGATCCCGATGCAGACGATTCAGTAGGTCACAGCCCTGAGTCTGAGGACAAGTACAGGAAAATTAACGAAGATATTGATCTAATGATCAGCAGGCAAAGATTGTGTGTAAGTACTCGGAACACCCTTCATTTTTTTTACTCTTGATATTTCTCTGAACCTGGCAGGCCTTGAACAAGAAAGAAAACAAAGGCTGTGAAAGCCCCGATCCCGACTCCTCTTATGCACTCACCCCACGCACTGAAGAAAAATACAAAAAAATTAATGAAGAATTTGATAATATGATCAAGAGTCATAAAATTCCTGTAAGTACCGAAGGTAGATGGCTGGTCCGCTGATAACCTGCTGCAGTAACATCCCTTAACCCTTTCAGTGATGACTTTCTCTACGAAGCCCTAGAAAGTCAAACCGATAAAATAGCCATCTCATCCCACTGGTAGTGCGTTTAGAAAGCAAACCCTAAGGGGTGCTGAACTTAGGTAATCTAAGAGTTGCCCTCAAGAAGTTCATCCGGAGGCAGAAGGTATACAGGCAGAAGAGACACACCCTGAATTTACAGGGTGTCTTTAAACACACGGTTCACAAAGCACCTGCACTGGTAAAAGGCTGGACTCTCCTGAACGAGCCGGAAGATTTACTGTAGTATATACACATATCCGTCCTGAGCCCAGGTACATGAGTAGAACCGCAGTTCTCCCACAATCATCATCCAAAGGGAAGCTTGTTTCTGAATAAAGCTTCTGCCCTTCTCCCTACACATGACATCCAACAGCAGCACTGAAGGGTTAAAGCTAATGCTCGCTGCAGGGAAACAGACTGCATGAAAACCTAATGGTAAGATTTCAACGTATCTGTGTGCTGGGGTGATTTGAAAGCTTTATCAGAAGATTCGCTTTGCCTACACCAACGTTTCCCATGCTTTAACATTTGGCTAAGTTTTTGTCTTAACCAAGTCAAAGGATGTCTAACAATCAATCATATGCCTTGCCAGATATTTAAGAGAAATAACTCCGCATGTATTATTTTGTTTGCCCACATAGAGAGGGGAAAAGTACATACCTTTTTTTATACTCTGTCATCAGTCAAGTGATGTTAATTTTGTGACATCGAGTGATGCAACTCAGAGGTTCACGTGCTTTCTGAATAATGTTAGAGTCTGAAACCCTCATTGTGTACCAGCTCTTCAGGAGGTAATTAATTCCTTTCTCAAAAAAGAACATTTTTCATAAGTTAGCAAAACACCCTCAACTCAAGTGAAAATATGCCTCAGCAATTACAAGCGCAGATATTTGGGGACGAGAGCTCTAGGCCACGTCCACATTTGCACTCACAGGATAAATTAATGCCCTACATGTAGGAAGTGCACAACCAACTTGTGTTGAATTAAATCGAACACTTTAAAACTCATTTATATAAAAAAAAAATAAAATTCATTAATAAAATGTATGAATATTAAACTTTCTATCCTCATAAATATGTCTGCTTCTTTTGTTAAATGAAATAATGTCACCAATAGAGCTTTTGTGGAATCAGAATTACTAATACCCAGTATTCGTGTATGAGCCACTTAGCTAAGTGGCTCGAGTTCTTAAAGGTTTCATAAAACCAAGTACTACCTACAACACATCCACAGTGGGCACTTGATCAAAAATAAAACATTTCCTATCAGACACAGCGATGCATACATCACTATGCATACGGAATTCTTAAACGATAAAATGCCCATTGAGATTTTATCCTGCCCAGAAGAAGGAAACCCTTGCCCAAAGAAACCTCTCCTTTGGGCTAATTTTTAATTCTTACGGGCTGAATTTCACTTACTATAGGATACACTGGTTTAGAGCTGCTAGGCATAAATGTTTGTGAAGATGAGACTGCAGGTGTCTCAAACGGAAGGAATCCCCTGTCCAGTTAAGGAAGGGCAGTACATGCAATACTGCAGATCACGCTCCATGGCCGTGATCCTAAATGCATGTGAAGCTTTAACCCCCGGAGGCTCTGGGAGAATGCCTGTATTTGCACACTGGATCTTTTCCCCATGCTTTAGGAGAAGGAGGTGTGATGCATAACCTGGACTCCCTTACAGTATTTCATCCTGTCCTACAAAGAGTTCAAAATCAGGATACATGATTCCTTAAGAGGTGCAGTGGTGTGTGGCGGTGGATGAAAAACCACATGAGAGTTTACAGGGCGGGCTGTGAGAAGGACTACACAGCTCCTAGCTGTGCCTCTGAGTCTTCGTCTCTGTAGTAAGTGCTTCAGGCTCCACGATGAAAAGCCCAGTTTTCGCACATCGCTTTCAGTTGCTGGAAGTAAATTTTGTTGAAAGTTTCCACAGCTGCTAAAACATTTGCAGCAGGGCAAGGACACTCTGCCCTTTGTATGTAGAGAGTGTCTCCACCTCTTTAAAAACATTACAAGACTGTTTTTCTAATTCAGAGACCCAGTTTGAAGAGTTTCCCTTTTAAAATAGAAAATTTAATATTGCAATCACCTGTTACAATTTAATTTATGCCCATATTCCTCAATTACATGAAATAATTCACGGATGATTTGGAATCTTGTTGACCAGCATTTCCTCATGTGGGGTTTGCCACGGTTCATGCTGGGCCTCACAGCAAGAAAAAAACAGTTCCATTTGAGGAACCAGGAATTAGGAAATGGGCTGAGGGAAGGAGGCGTGGTTGCAAGACCCAAGACCGGTTGAAAGTGAACGGGAAGGGAGGAAGTGGAAATGTGTTTTCTTCAAATAACAGCCTGTGAGGAGAGAGAAATACTGCTGTACATAGAATTAAGGAAAGAGTTAAAAGGAAAAGCTCTGGAGATTATTTATCTACTGAGGAGGAATGCTTGCAGGAAAGAAAAGATCAAAGGCACTGGTGAAATGGGGCCACAATGGTGAGCTACTCAAAGAAGGGAAGGAGGTGGGGGCCAGAGCAGGACAGAGTTGTAGGTAGACCCATGACCTAGTTAAGGCGGTAGAAGCTACTTATGTGACCACCTAGTGATTTCTGTGTTTCCGATTGAACTTAGCTTCTATAGGTATTAAGGTGAGGGAGTAGGTGCTGGAGAGAAGACCAAGAATGATGAAGGTGTAGACCTTGTGAGAAATTGGGGATGGGAAAGGAAAGAGCTAGTACAGGCCAGGGTTGTCAGACGGTTCTTAGCAGCCTGGTGATGGTTGATTGAAAGGGAGTATCATTAGTGGCCCAAAAAGGGGATTCAGTTCAGTCATTCACATTAAATGAAAGAGGGCCTATTAACTTAAAAATATTTTATTAAAAATATTTTATTTAACTTTTTATTGGACTTTTCCTTGTGGTAAGTTTAGGAAAATAGTGGGTTTTGGGTAAGAGTTCAGATACTTTCCTGACCACGATGACTCACTTCAGTAACCATGATCAGTTCGTTCAAGGGTAGACACTAAAAGCTTTTTAGCTCTTTTGCCTGTGTATCGGAAAGAAGGGCTGGCATTGCGGGCATGTGACCTGTGCAGTTACACAGGGCCCTGCTCTTGTAGGCTTGGCCATCGCCATCTTGAAATTCTTCATAATTTTTTTTAAGGTTTTCTTTATTTATTTGACAGAGAGCGAGGTAGTAAGAGCAGGAACACAAGCAGGGGTAGTGAGAGAGGGAGAAGCAGGTCTTCCGAGAGGCAGGGAGCCCGATGAGGGGGCTCGATCCCAGGACCCTGGGATCATGACCTGAGCCGAAGGTAGGCACTTAACGACTGAGCCACCCAGGCGCCCCTCTTCATAATTTTTTAACAGGGGCCACACATTTTCATTTTAGCCTGGGCCCTGAAAATTACATAATAGTCCTGCCTACAGCATTTTATTCAGTCACCCCAAATTCCCTCTTCCTACCTGTCTTGAATGTTCTAAAATTTGGAGCCCGGCCCTGAGATATATGCAAGTCGGGAGCTCTTAACTACTCTCTGGCTTCCAATTTTTAGACAAAAGTATTTTAAAAAGATGCTTTTAAGTTCCCTAATTTTAAAAAATCAAGAAGAGAACAAACAATGCTAAATTCCTCTAAACATTTATGCACTTTTGTAGCCTTTGCATTCCCTAAAATGTTTAGAGCTGGTTAATCTCTTTATGTTTGCAAACAGCTCATATCTCAGATCAGGTCAAGGGACATTAAATGACTTGCCTGTTTAAATGGCAATTTATTGCACAACAGGATTGCAACTGAGATTTCTGATATAAAGCCTGTTCTTTCTGAGTCTCTGAGCTACCTCCTCAGTTGGTCATTTTTAAACTTATAATTCGACTTTAAAATTATTTAGCCAGTTCCTAATACAGATAAAGAAACAAAACAAAAGATAGAATGCAAAAGATATTAGCATTTTTTATAAATGTGATTTTTTAAATTTTTTTAAGATTTTATTTATTTATTTGACAGACAGATCACAAGTAGGCAGGGAGACAGGCAGAGAGAGAGGAGGAAGCAGGCTCCCTGCCAAGCAGAGAGCCTGATGTGGGGCTTGATCCCAGGACCCTGGGATCACGACCTGAGCGGAAGGCAGAGGCTTTAACCCACTGAGCCACCCAGGCGCACCTAAATGTGATTTTTTAAATATGCTTTGGTATCAGAGTTATATCTAATTGCTATTTAACCAATCACAAGAGAATTTCATACTTACCAAATTGTTTACAGCCCAGAATGCTGGAAACTGAATAATTCTTTGGGATGATGGTCAGAGAAAGAGAGGAGTAGAGAGATTTTCATTGAACCAGTTATTAGGGTGGTCCAGATTTTATGAAGTAATTATTGATAATTTTTCTTACTTTGGATGTACATGCAGTCAGAGGAATTGGGCTTTGCTGTCTACCGAGACACAATCAACACTCCATAGAATATTCAGGGGAGAAATAGTTTTATATTAGATCCTTAAGTATTCAGTCATAGTTAAACATTTATAAGTAGTAATAATGAGTACAGATAAAAAACACTTGTAGCTAAAAGATAGCTTTAAAATACCAAACCTGAGTAAATACGGAAGAAAGGGGTCTTGAAGGCTTATTTTTTCCCCGAGACCTCAGTCACACCCTGGCAGTTAGGAGCACAGAGCTCCCTCTAACATGGTTCCTCAGCTACATGTCATGAGAACCCTTTTAGTTCATTATTTTCATGATTCACAATAATAAGCTGCTAACGTGAAGCCCATACTCACATCACAGTATGATTTCTGACTGCAGTATTTTATTTCTGTCCAAAAACTTATACTGTGTTACACAGTGATTTAATGGAAAAAGCAACAGGCTCAGTCACTTACTAGTTGGATGACCTTGGGGCACTTAATCTCACAGATTTAAAAAGGAAAGGATTATATCCATAGTGAAGGGATGTTGAAAGGGTTGGCTCACATAATGTATGTGAATTAAATAGTGTGGCGCCTGCTCAGTAAATAATATACAGTAAATTGTAAGCTTGTATTTTCATATTAGTACAGTGTCTTCCTAAAACTTCTTTGATGAAAAATATTCAATTCATATGATAAAAATTAGATGAAGTGCTGCGTTTCCTGACAACAAAAGAGCTCTAGCAGCTTGATGAAAGGGAACATTATTTGGCCAACATCATAAGTGATGTTACAAAGGAAAGAAAAGCAAGAGCAAGAGATCAGGAGAAGGATGGGGATAGGATAAACTGCACAATTAAATAAGGTAGACAGGGTGGGCTTCCTTGAGAAGGCCAGATTTTGAGCAGAAAATTGAAGGAAGTGCTGGAGTTGGCCATGGAAATGAGGCAAGAATGAGCGAGTGAGGAAGAGGACAGTAGGAAATCGGATCATGAAGCCTCATGAAAGCTGGGATTTATGAGGCCTTATGGAACATTGGAAGAAGTTGGGCTTTTCTCTGAGTAAGGTCGGAGCTTCTCACAGGGTTTGGAATAGAGGGGTGTCATCATCTGATCTGTGCTTTTAAAGGATCAGTTTGATTGCTAGATTGAAAATAAAAAGAAGGAGGGCAAGGATAGAAGTAGGCAACTCGTAGGAGGTGACTGCAGTTATCAAGGCAAGAGGTGATGGTGCTGGAATCAGAGTGGTGGCCATTCGAATGAGAGGTGTTTGGAGAGTGGATATATATGGAAGTTAAGCCAATAGGATTTCTGGGTAGACTGGGTGTGGGAAACAGTGAAGATTCTTCAGGGGGAACTCCCAAGGATTTTATTCTATGCCATTGAAAGCATTGTCATCAGTTGGAGATGAAGAAAGCTATGAATTGAGCTAGATTGGAGTTGATTTGGAGATGTCTATTAGACATTCAAGTAGAAATATTGAGATTGCTGTTGGATATGCAAGGCTGAATAAGGAGAGAGATCAGAGCCACAGATAAAGAGCCATGCCACTCTTAAATTCAAAGATCAGGGAGAAATGAGAACCTGCAACAAAAGCTGAAAAGGAGCAGCCATCGAGGTAGGAGGGAGAGTCCAGAGTTTTGAAAGGAAGAAAGTTTATCAAGAAGGAGTGACAGCTGTGTCCAAGTTAAGGATTGAGGAGTTCCCATTGGATTTCTCACCCTGAAGGTTAATAGGGACCATGACAAGAGGATTTTCAGTGAATGGTTGGAGGAACACTTTTTAATGGAATGAGTTGAAAGAAAACAGTATGCCATATTTACAACCCAAATTACAAAAGCAGAATTGCCATTGGTGATACGATTTTCCAAGATGGTGAACAATTTTTAATGAAGTTCCTTACATAGGAAAGTAGAATATTCCCTCAATGCACACGGTAATTGCACTTCTGGAAATTTCAGTATATAGTAAAATCCATGTTTCAATGTATGAAAATACCTTGTGTTTGTAGAACAGAGTTAGTTCTGATTCACATCATTATCAATGGGTTTTTTCACACAGATGAATTGTCCAGTGGTGGCTTTTCAAAATTGAATAGGACAAGAGATGATTCTTTGTTGTGTTGAACTGTCCCACATATGACAGCATATAGAACACCTGCCTACCTACCCAGAAAATACCAGCCACACCCCCAATTATTGTGACACCCCAAAACTGTACCACAGATTTCCAAAGTATTCCCTAGGGAGGGAGTTCACCCTTGTAGAGTACCACTATTCTAGATCTAAAGAGTCACTATAATGGCTTTGGGGAGAAACATGGTCATTGAAGGGAGTTTAGTAGAAGAACTGTTGGTAGATAGGTAGAGTTCAGGAAACCCAAAGGAATGGTGAAGTATATTACAGCTTGCAACCTGGAAGCTGTTACCAGCTTTTAACCAGGCCTAAAGGAGCAAGAGGACACAAAAGATACCAGTGGCACAGCAAGATCTGAGAATATAGAAGACATGACACCAAATGAGGCGTGACCTTCATGAGCAGAATACAGCCTCTGCCAACCTGTGGCTCCCAGGGAGGATGCTATAGTAGCCAAATATCCTGACTTCTCTCCTACTCTCTGTACTTCTGCCAGTGCCTCTCCTGGCCCAGCTGAAGCCAGAGGGCGGGGGGAGCCAGGTGGATACAGCCTGGAGACTCAGCCTGCCAGGCCCAGAGCAATGAAGAGGTTGGAGAGCGGATCTGGAGGGGCAAATAGAACCTCCCACAGTTGTTTACCTTTGTTTTCTTAGGTATTCTAAGTAATTCTTATTTGGCCTTTTACTACAATGCAATATTTCATTCAGTCTATAGACATTTATTTTACAACATAAACTAATACTTTTTGTTGTTTAAAAGACTCTGAAAATTTGAGCCTCTGGAAATTCATTCTTTGACGTCTTATCCAACATTTATGTTTCATTGTATCATGATGTTGATCCAAAGTTATTGTTTGTTACTCTGCTTAAAATAGATAAAGTCTTAATAAAGACTGACTGTTTTAATAAAGCACTTTAGCATTTTTATCTTGCTGTAAAACAGTGAGGAATCAAAGACATTTGTAAAAGAGTTATGAAATATTTGCTTCTGTACGTATCAATATGTCCAGATCATGGAAGAAAAGAAAATAGGAAAAATAAAGAGTAAGAAAACATAAGCCTGAATAGAGAGTAATATTGAAATCACCACCAGGATAAAAAGCTTTTGCAGAGCATGACATAGGATACAGGCTCGCCAATCAATGAGGAAAGGAAAGTTGATGTTAAGATCACTGAAGGAAAAAAAAAAAGATAAAAATAAAAATGAAAACCTTTGAGTCACATGCACATAGGCATTTAAACTTACACACTGGCTTATCTGAAATCCTGAGGGAATGTTTTATGTAAACCCTGTCTCTAACAGATCTATTAGATACACACACACACACACACACACACACACACACACACATATGTATCCATTTTATAGTAAGAATGCTATATGCTCTGACACCGTAAGTCCTCTGGCAATATGTGCAAGCAGTATTTTCATTTATAATGTTAAAACATTTTTTTAAAAGGGGGGAGTTGTAAGTATGATTGGTTAGTACAAGCAGAGAAATAAGCATGATTTTGCTTAAATTGCTAAAATAATACCAAAATATCAATAATTGGGGCCTAATTACTCTAATGAGGTACCCGCACGACTTCATTTCACTAAATATTTGCCAGCTTTCTCCTTTGAGATAGAAATCTTGTTGTTTGTCAGTGTCCATGTACCCCCCAAAATGTAAAGTGTAACCTATATTCTGAACTATCATTTTAAAATATGAACTATTGAATGATACATGCTCTGTTGAATTCTGTTTCTTGAAATGCCTATTATCTTTAGCATTACTCTCAAAAGACAGACTTTTAAAAATAATAATTAAAGTACAGGTGCTATTCACATGCTTGGAGATGATTTTATATCATTAAACTTCTGCATAAATATGCTTCAATAAGCAATTAAACTGAAGACTCTGGTTTGCATTTTAATCCTCCTCTTTCTCTGTGAAGTCATCACAATCATGTACCTTTGATCTTGCAGTCATTTCTGGCACCAGATTCAGACATCACAAATGAACAATTATTACTTAATAGAATGGAATTCGAAGACAATGGAGTCTAATGAAATGGGGCTTTGTTTTAAACAAAAGTGAAACGTTTTCTAATAGTTGCGAAGGAAGAGTTCTAAGCACATTAAAGAAATCAATTTATGATCTGAACATCTTGAGAGCTCTCCTTAATGGTCTTATAGACACCAAGCAGCTTGGAATTTGAAATTTTTCTTGGAAAACTAAAGGCTGTCTGTACATGAGGACTTCTGTTTCTTTTCTTTCCTTTTACACACGTTTTTCTCTGCTCCTACAGGCTGTTCCACCTCCCAACTTTGAGATGCCAGTCTCCATCCCAGTGTCCAGCCACAATAGTTTGGTATACAGCAACCCCGTCAGCTCACTGGGAAACCCCAACCTTTTGCCACTGGCCCACCCTTCTCTGCAGAGAAACAGTATGTCTCCTGGTGTAACACATCGACCTCCAAGTGCAGGTAACACAGGTATGTATGTCCTCATATGCATGCAATGTTAACAAATCGGGAAGGAGCCACTCTTGGCACAAAGGGTATTTTATCACCAAGATGTAGACTTTTCCAGGTTTCCATTTGTTATGTTTCCTCGTTGCTTAAGATCCACCTTCTTGGGGCACCTGGGTGGCTCAGTGGGTTAAGCCACTGCCTTCGGCTCAGGTCATGATCTCAGGGTCCTGGGATCGAGTCCCACATCGGGCTCTCTACTCGGCAGGAAGCCTGCTTCCCTCTCTCTCTCTGCCTGGCTCTCCATCTACTTGTGATTTCTCTCTGTCAAATAAATACATAAAATCTTTAAAAAAAAAAAATCCACCTTCTTTTTTGGTCTTCAACCCCATCAGCCTGATTTTGAAATCTCCCATAATCTGCTATTTTTCCATTTAGACTCCCACCCACCTCTTATGTGGCTATATTTCAACTATATTTCTCAAACAGCTATATTTTCAGCTCTGTTTCTCAAACAAAAAGTCAAACATCCTTGGAGAAAAAAGTCTTCATTTTTTTGCTACTACTCTCCTCCTGCCTAAGATGCCATTTCTCATCTTCCTCTTAGCCAGATTATCACCTTTTCCATAAAATCTTCCCCTGTGTCCTCTGATAGCATTTGTGCCATTTAGATATTTCTTAGTGTGGTTGGTTTTTATTTATTTATACAGAAACTTATACCACAGAGGACTGAAAGCAGAAAAGAAATGTAATAAAATAGTGTAACTTAAGAAGTGTGAAATAAAAACAAAACTTAGAAATGAAATTAAGAGGACTCCATAAGAACATATATACCTGCCACAAATTAGTCTCAGTATTTCTAAGAAATCCCCACTGTTGTACAATGTGCAGTGTCCCAGAGAAAAGAAATTATTGCTCAGGAAAAGTCCAACCATTCTTCATACTCAGATCAAGCAAAACACAGTATATGATGTGCTATATTGAATTTGTGTCTATTTCCCCACTGGATTTAAAGAATCTTGGAGGGAAGACAGTCCTCCTGGATTGCCAACTTCACAGTTGGAACTAAGTAAATGTATACTGACTATAACCAAACAATCCCCTTATATCTCCAAAAGAAGCACCAAAAATAATTATATTTCTAAATCATAGATAGCAAAGCATTGTATATTACATTTTGCTTTTTTAAAAAGCACTCCATAGGAAATTTTTAGTATGTCTTAGGCACACATAACTATATTAAAGGCAATTTATTCACAAAATAATTTTTCCTTGAGAATACTTCAATATCTGCCTTGTAATTAAAACTAAACATGTGGGGTGCCTTGGTGGCTCAGTCATTAAGCATTTGCCTTCAGCTCAGGTCATGATCCTAGTGTCCTGGGATTGAGCCCTGCATCAGGCTCCCTGCTCAATGGGAAGCCTGCTTTTCCCTTTCCCAATCTCCCTACTCGTGTTTCCTCTTTCACTGTGTCTCTCTCTGTCAAATAAATAAAATCTTAAAAAAACAAAACTAAACTAAACCTTATTCCTATTTAGTACAGAAACTTCATATAGAAAATATAATCAAAATCAACCAAATGATAAAATCTTGATACATCTTGAGTCTGAGAGATGTGTATAAAGGATGCCATTATGCCATTCTCTCTGCTTTTGAATATGACTGAAATTTTTCATAAGAATTTTCAATACCATATGTTATTCCTTTCAGATCACACTCAAACACAGTTGAATTCCCTGCATGATAAATTCATGCTTATTTATTTTTAAAAAATTTCATCCTTTATCTCCAAAATATTATTTGATTGGAAATAACAAACATTTCTTTAAAAGTAATGAACAGGGCGCCTGGGTGGCTCAGTGGGTTAAGCCGCTGCCTTCGGCTCAGGTCATGATCTCAGGGTCCTGGGATCGAGTCCCGCATCGGGCTCTCTGCTCAGCAGGGAGCCTGTTTCCTCCTCTCTCTCTGCCTGCCTCTCTACCTATTTGTGAACTCTCTCTGTCAAATAAATAAATAAAATCTTTTAAAAAATAAAAATAAAATAAAAGTAATGAACAGGGGCACCTGGGTGGCTCAGTCATTAGGCATCTGCATTTGGCTCAGGTCATGATCCCAGGGTCCTGGGATTGAGCCCCGCATCAGGCTCCCTGCTTGGCGGGAGGCCTGCTTCTCCCTCTCCCTCTGCTTGTGTTCCCTCTCTTGCTGTGTCTCTCTCTGTCAAATAAATAAATAAAATATTTTTTAAAATAAAATAAAATAAAAGTAATGAACATATTCTTCAAACTCCAAAACCAGAACCAACTAATAATTATAGACTGTCACTTAGGATCAGTTAGAAAATAATCCAGCCGAGGATGGCTCAGTCGGTTAAGCGTCTGATTCTTGAGTTCCGCTCAGGTCACAGGCTAAGGGTTGTGAGATAGAGCCCCACGTTGGGCTCTGCACTGGGTGTGGGCCTGCTTGAGACTCTCTCTCTCCCTTTCCTTCTGTCCCCTACCTTCCTCTCTAAAGAAAAAGAAAGAAGGGGAAGGAGGAAGGAAGAAAGGTAGGAAGGAAGGAACGAACAAAGGGAGGGAGGAGGGAAAAGAAAAGAATCCAGCTGATATTCTATTCTTTTGGCTAAATCGTATTCCTTAAAACGAACAGTAATTATTATACCGAGTATCTTATTGAACTCTCCCAGCTGTCATATTTTAACATTGCCAAATTTAAGTTAGCAGAGAAGAAGCATACCTTTCTAAATTTGTAGCAAATGAAATCTTCTCTGTTGTGTCAGTAAGGAAAATTCAGGTAGTCAGTGAGGTCATTCGCTGTGAGTAGATTCATGAAATGACCAAAGTTCTGGACAATTAGCATTTTACAAAATTAATTATATAAAAATACATTTACAAAGAATTAAACATCAAGTGTAAGTTTACTTCAACACACAGTCAACCTTACTGCTTTTTTTTTCCACTTTCTATAAAACATCCAAAAATGAAAATTCAGAGACCATTTAAACCCTGGATTTTTTAAATGTAACCTTTCTTAGAACGGAAGATTCTGCAAAATGTCAGTGATTGAATGTAGGCTTAATGTTTGAGCTCAGCATGTCATAATAAAACAAATGTCAGCCATCCAACTTAGGTAATATTTTACAAATTCAGGACCCTTGGGAGAGCCAGAATACTGGGATTGCTAAAGGTAAAGTGTGTTGTTCTGTAGACCTGTGGCCTTTGCTTCTTCTGATCTTTCTCTTTAATCCGTAGGTGGTCTGATGGGTGGAGACCTCACATCCGGTGCAGGCACCAGTGCAGGTGAGCGGGGATTTCTGGGCCACAGCATGGATCATTGTTCAGGGTTTCTTTGCTGGGCGATTTGCAGGAAGTAAGTCTTTTGAACCAAGTAGGGAGATGTGTGAGCTGTATGGAAAAATGGCCCCCAGAACTTCTCAAGCATTTTTATGAAGCAGGAATGGATGGATTAGTAACTTAGAAGAAAACTATTAACTAGAACTTTTCTTAATCAGACTTCAGCTAGTCCACATAACCAGAAGTGAAGGCTCTGATCAAACCCATTTAATCCTAGATACAATCTCTGGATACAAAAGTACCTTTAGCAAGACTTGCCTATTGAGTTCTCTGTGAATCATTTCACATTAAATGTGAATCTCTCTCCACCCAAAGAAGTACCAAACTCCTGGTAGAATGCATGTTTAAAAGGAGAGGGTATTCCTCTGAAATGAATCATACCTTACGTGTTAACTAATTGAATTTTAATTAAAAATAAATAAGTAAGTAAATAAGTAAGAAAATAGTAAATAAGTTAAAGGTGGCAGAGAGGGGCATCTGGGTGGCTCAGCAGGTTAGCATCTGCCTTTGGTGCAGGTCCTGATTCTCGGGTTTTGGGATCGAGCTCCGCATCGAACCCTGCATTGGGTGCTTTGCTTATCTGTGAGTCTGTTTCTCCCTCTGCCGCTGACCCTCCCTTAAAGATTTTAAAAATCTTTAAAAATTTTTTAAATTAAAAAAAAATAAAAAGGAGGGAGTGAGAGTGTAACCATTCAACAATATTGTTAATAAAATAAAACCAATTTTGACATTAAAATTAGCTCTTAAAGAATATGAATATGGTGTACTCCCAAAAAGCCATTTAAATATATTTTAAGTCTTGGGGCGCCTGGGTGGCTCAGTGGGTTAAGCCTCTGCCTTTGGTTCAGGTCGTGATCTCAGGGTCCTGGGATCGAGCCCCGCATCCATCCGGCTCTCTGCTCAGCAGGGAGCCTGCTTCCCCCTCCCCCTCTACTCACCTCTCTGCTACTTGTGATCTCTCTCTCTCTCTCTCTCTGTGTCTGTCTGTCAAACAAATAAATAAAATCTTTAAATATATATATATATGTATGTATATATGCATATAAACTCTTAAGGATTTCTTCCACTACATCCAATCATGTTATAGGCACACTTCCCCAGGGTTCCATATTAATTCATATTATTGTGATTATTGAGATATTGATGTCACTTTCAGAGCAGACGTAAGACAGCACAGTAGTTTTTAATGCAAACCACAGTTCACTATTGGCTTAACAAGTAACCATGGTAATTCCTGCCGCTGGAACATGATATACATTTAAAATAGTAGGAGACAGGCCTGAATGACACAAGGTTATGTTTGAAATGTCAAAAAAAAAAATTCAAGCTTATTAAAATATCCATGGACAACTAATTAAAATATTTTGCCAAGGTCAAATATAATAGTCCGCTAATTATAAGAAAGAAGATAAAATCAGCATACAAAAACATTTTTATAAATATATCCATTTGGGGGAAATGTTTCTCCTTCTGATACTGGCTCTTCACTAATTCAGTGAGTCATAAAGAAAAAGAATTTGGACTACACAGTGAATTAACAAACACTATCAATGGTACTAGCTTCCTATTTTATCAACCTTTTAAAAATTAGGTAAAGTCAAATTAATGAGTAAACTCAATATACTATTTTTCTGGACATTGAAACAAAGTGCTCATTTTTTCCCTCGAAACATACTCTGAGGCTTGCAGCCTGAAAATTACAAAACCGGATCAAAGCCAGACCAGTGTTGCTCGGATTCAAGTCTCTGCCAAAACTACAGTTAGAGAGAATGGTAGGGACTGAGAACTGGATTGTCACAAAGACCAAGAAAAAGATAACTTTAAAAAATGGTTTTGATGTTATGATATTTTATCCAGTATCTCAGTGCTTTTATAGGAACATCTGGTAGTGGTGAAAAAAGTTATCATATGTAGTAAAAAAAAAAAAAAAAAATGGGGGGGATGGGTTACTCAGCCCTAATGGAAATAGACTCTTGTTTCTGCTTAATAGCTAGAATGCTTTAGGATTCTCTGGTGAAAATAAGAAGTGTTTGGTTGTTCAATTATGCTGTCATTGTCAATTCTCTGACAGCCCGCTAAGTTTAATGGCCCTCCAGGGACAGAGAAGACGGTCTTGTAAGTGTAAAAGTTAGCCACATATCCGGCTATAGCGTCATTGAACTAAAAAAATCTTACAAGCTTAGCAAATGTATCTTCCTGCATCAAGACCTCTATCTACCATAGACATAAGAACCCTTCAGGGATGCCTGGGTGGCTCATTGGGTTGAGCCTCTGCCTTCATCTTGGGTCATGATCTCAGTGTCCAGGGATCGAGCCCCACATCGGGCTCTCTGCTCGATGGGGAGCCTGCTTCCCCCTTTCTCTCTGCCTATCTCTCTGCCTACTTGTGATCTCTCTCTCTGTCAAATAAATAAATAAAATCTTAAAAAACAAAAAACAAAAAACCTTCTACTTCAAAAATAGAAGGAAACAAAAAGAAAGACACTCAGTTGCACCACCTTGATGATAATAAACATTATATCCAGAGGAATATATCTCATAGCCATGAACATATAACTTTTCCAGTGTCTATATATTTGTGAGAGAGTTAGTTCCTTACTTTTTAAAAATAGAGGAGGAAGCCCTTTCTAACTCTGGCTCCACAGAACACCTGTTGCAGATGCCACTTAGTAGAGGCAAGCTCCTGTCAGGTCCTGCTGCAGGCTCAGCAGTCTTCCCCTTCTTTCTCAAACCCGCCAGTATCATGTGTCAAAGCTGAATATATCTATGCTGATGTCAGAGAATCACATAACACCAGGGGAAGCGAGGCCAGCCAGAATGTCTCTGCATTTTCAGAAAAGAAAACTAAGGCAAAATGGCCGAAAGATAGCTTCCAAATTTCGAATATTGTCATTGAAATTCAACGTCTCTGATCAAGGTAGAAAGTCTGTGGCCATGTGCACACAATTAAATACTTTTCGATCTTTGTATTTTTTTCAAAATCAGATGCTCTCAATGGTAAAAAGAAAAAAAGTGGGGGGGGGCGGGTACAACCATGCAGAAAGGAAGTGAATTTAACAATTAGTGTGTACTTATAAATACCAAGGGACCAAAGAGATAAGGATTCTCTTTTTCAGTTCAGCTCAGTGATATAGTAAAGCAACTTTCCCATCCAGCCCCTGAACTATATAGTTCTCCCTCATCCCATCATCCAGTGGATCATCAAGTCTTACCAACTCTGCCTCCAAGGTACTTCTTAAATCCACTCCTTTCTCTCCATTCCCATCCCATTGCCCTGGTTCCGGTTCCTAGCAACGCTCCAGGACTGTTTCCAGAGCCCCCTAATTTGTCTCCCTGCTTCACGTTGTGTTCCCCTCCAGTCTCTCCATGACTGATTAGCTTTTCTCAAAGGCCTACACTAATTGTAGGTCATCCTTCATGTGCCTTAAGTCCAGACATGGCTTCCCATCTCTCTCAGAATTACCCAGGAGCCTCTTATCTCTGGCCCAGCCTTCCTCTCTACTCTTAAACCTTCTTTTCTCCCGCTGCCAGCAAGAACCCTGCACTCTAATAACACAAACATTTAAATTGCCCTTACTATGTGCTTTACAAAAAGGAACTCATTTATTCTCATAATGGTTCTTTAAAGTAGATATGCATATTATACCCTTTCCATAGATGGGGAAACTGAGACAGAGAGAGGTTAATTGCCCAACGTGGAACCCAGGCAGTCTGGCTCCAACATTCATGCTCTTAACCTCTTCATTGCACTGCTACTTTGCAAACAGTATTGAGGCCACTTGCCTTTACATATGCATTCCTAGTGCTCCTTTCCCTCAGCTTCTTCCTGCTCCTGAGCCCTCCTTGTCATCCCTCAGAATTCAGTACAGCCATTCAGGGGGAATTATGCATCTCTTCTTTTTTCGCCCATGGAAGCCTGCTCCCACATCACTTATCTCATTGCATTGTTATTGCATTGTCTGGGCACACATCTTTCTCCTGGACACTCAGCCCTCTAGGGGCAGACTGTGTCTTTCTTACAGGTTATATTCCCAGCTCAAGACATAAGAGAGAGTACATGGCAGATACTCAGTTTATGTTTGTTAGCTGAATAAAGGAAAAATTAATCTACTCGTCATGAATTTTTAATAATGTTGATGTGAGAAAAGAAAGAATACTTCAAAGAAATAATGTAATTTTAAATATAAAAAATAGACCCTCGATTTATAATTCACAAAAATAATATATTCTTTTGATAGTCGTACAAAGAATAGTAAATTATCCGGTTAAATGACTGAGAAACATTGGCCAATAAAGCTTTACTAACTTTTCCAACATACTTAATTAAAATCCTGAAGAACTGATACACAGCAGTAAATGAAA
This sequence comes from Mustela putorius furo, assembly GCF_011764305.1. NCBI lineage: Eukaryota > Metazoa > Chordata > Mammalia > Carnivora > Mustelidae > Mustela > Mustela putorius. The sequence continues at coordinate 14,698,189 of NW_025422471.1, forward strand.
TGTGGGTTGGTACATCAGACCATCACAAACCACCACTTAAAACAATAAACCTCTTATCACTTAAATTGAAGCGGTTTCAAAGATGAAGGCAAAAAGTAACAAAGAAGTAACAGGATGAGGTTGTACTCTTGATTTGAGGGACGTATACAGCAAGTCATTATAAGACATTAGCAGTGGTGACATTTCTAGGTTTCAGTTCACAGTTATTCATCCAGTGCTTAGTCCCTTCCTCTCAACAGCCAAAATCGAAAGTCCCCGCTTTTTAAATTACATTTTGTCATAGCTGTGTAATTAAAGCTTTTAGCATGCTAATCTTAGTGGTTATTGATAATTGAAGATCAATTTCAAGTGGATTTTTGTAATCATTAGACTTAATAGAAATAAAAGGTAGGCCCTCTCTTTTTCAGCTCCACTTGATGATAAAGTATAGCATCTTTCCCATCCAGTCTCAGAGCTATGCCTTGTTTTGGATTTTTCACTATCCTATTAGAACCCTTTGTTTTCACGTTGATAACATAGCTGCTTTTTTATGGAGTACAAAGTGCCAATATGCTCAAGGATTCGTGACTGAGACAAAGAAGAGAAAGAAAGGGAAGGATGGAGAGGCGAAGAAAGGAAAACATTTTAGGAATCTCTTTGAAAATTTAAGAGAATTTTACAATCTACATAGCTATGTGACAATAAGGCAAAGGAGATTTATGTATATTGGTTAATAATTTTAATTGGCATTTATTGTAAATTAGGTATAATTTTATAAAAAAGAAACTAACAGCTGTTTCCTTATTTTGATTGTTAATTGTTTACTATTTTATGCGTTTGGTTGTCAAGCATTGTCACTTCTGGAATACTTAATTTATATCAGCTAAATACATGGAAACTTGGTGGCAGCGTACTGCTGCGGGTAAATCACTGAGCAGTGACTTAAAGAAGGAGCGCTAGCTTCCAGGCTCTGAAAGGACTCCATCTAGCACGACCTTGGGCTGTGACTTTGAACCTTTGAACTCAGAACTCACATTGCGGATAAGATACAGGCTTTCCGTGCAACGTTTCGTGATTATATAATGATAGAACTTCACTTACATGACTTTTTTTTTTATAATTCATTTAGTACTGGAAAAGAAAAATTTAGCATATTATAAAATAGAACTGAGGAGAGGAAAAGGATATACAATATTAAATTATTCTGTACCAGTGCCATTGTTTTGCAAGTATTTGTTTTTGAGGATACTTATCAAAAGTTTCTTGGCTGACTTTCTTATCAGCCAGAAAGACTTCTCTGCAGTTCTCATTCACTGATTTAAAGTATCAGTAAAGTGGTTAAAAATTCCATCTAAAAGGATTGGCTTTAACAAGTTTACATTTTTGTTACCTAACAATATACAGATTCAGACAGTGTAATATTCAAGAAAGAGAGATGGATATGACTTAGTTGCTCTGAGACAAGAAAACTATTTTTGTTAGCATAAAATACAACTTTCTACTGCTTTTTTAAATACTGTTAAGCAGCATGTGGAAAAGAATCCAAATTAATAGTCGGATTCTTGTTTTGGTGAAAGTATTATTCTGTTAGTTTGAATTATTCTAAATAAAAATTTTGAGTTCATTTGCAGTTTTACCTTGAGAGTTCACCCAAAACATAGAGATCCATCCGTATTGCTTTATTATTATCCATGAAATTAAGTAACAGTGATATTTTAACCCAAACCAAAGTTATTATCTAGATTTATCAAAGGAAAAAAAAAAAAAACTTAGTCCTCTTAGTTGGATGATCTACAGCATATGATAAAAAAAAAAAAAAAAATCAGTGTCCGCTTCCCATACACAAGACCTGGAAAATTATAAATACCTTGTGATGCCATTTCCTAGGGGCCAACATTGAAGTAGGAGAGGCAGGTCAAAGAGAAGGTAAAGGAAGAATGTTACAGGCTAGGTCAAGGTATTATAAAATCTGTTTTGACCCCTGTAGTTTAACTTAATTCTTAAGGAGTTTGATTTCCACAGGGGAAAACAAAATCTCAAATTACAGCTCCCTCAGGAGTGTTTGAGCAGACTTTAGAGTGCCTTGTGTATTTCTGACCTCACAATTTATATCTTTTGTATCCCCATCTTCCTATTACAGTCAGTAAAGCAATGTGAGAATTTGTCTCTTTGCTCATATCCCATTGACTTAACTTGAGAGCGTGACCAACAAAACTGTGGTTGTTTTAATATTAATACCAGCAGTTTAATATTTTCTCCTAAAATATTAGTTTTACTCAGTGCTTTTCTTTATTTCTCTTAGCAGTTCTTTTTCCTCATACACAAGTGGTTTCTCTTCTTGCTTCTAGCATCACCATAAGATTTTATTTGGAGAGAATACAGAAAGAACAGGTCTTTTCAAAATCATTACTGATATGAAATTGTGCATCAATAGACAGAAGGGATGTGGTTAAAAAAGCCCCTCTTTTGGAAATAAAACTTTTTACCTACCAGGGACTTTTTGGGGCTTCAAGGCTGTTGGCCAAGAGTATAATTTGCTGTTTTTAGACAAACATTTGCCAGTCACTTAAATTTTACAGTTGGACTTGCATGGTGTGTTCACTCAAATCTCAGTCCAAAGAGTACTAAAGTCATGATGACGTCTCATATTTGAAAGAGTAAATAAAATATATCCCTTTAGTTTATCTTCAACTAAAGGAAACTATATTGTATCAAAATCTGGAGAAACAATTTTAATTTATAATCTATGGATGTGACCATGGGATGCTTTAATATTCACCGGGTTTACTTATTATTGTTCCATTTTAATCGCTTTAACTGAATTTAATATTTACTTGTTAGCTGTTTTGCTAAACACTATGCCCTCCTTTCACAATTTCTTGACCTTACACTCCATGTACAACCTCCAGTTACGGTAAAGAACTGATTAGTGTGGGGGAGAAAACAGCCTGCTGTATTAATATAGGTTATTATTAATGTAGTAATAATAGCAAATCTAAATCTATGGTCAATTTACATAAACATGATTACATTAATTTACATGACAATCATGAAAAAAGGAACTTTCAGTTTAACACTAAGCAACTCGGAGATAGCTAGAAAATCATGGTGCAAAATTTTTGCACAAGCAGTAATTTGGAGAAATAATCCAGAGGCAGATATTTAGAAAAATAAAATAACCAGTGAAAACACATGACATATAAGTTATTCTAGGGATGACATTATTGCCCTTGGAAAGGCCGTGAATTCCCATTTTTAGGATTGTTGTGAAAATTAAATGAGTAATGATAGAAGGCAGCACCTTGCACAGTTTCTTTCACCAGAGTAAGTGCTTATTAATAAATGTTCACATTGTCAGTATTATAATTATCTATATTCTTGATTTCCTAAGGAAAAAATGAAGCTTAATGCCCTCCTAGTAATATTTATTAAAGGTATAATAAGCAAGTAGAGCACTAGTAGGCTTCACAGAGATGTCTGCTGCAGCCCCTACCCTCAAGGGTGGGGATAAATAGAGTATAGGAATCAACCTGAGGCAGAACAGAAGTGCAATGCAGTACAGTGCAACACATTTCACTTTGAACATTATCATCTTCTGATGTGTTTGCAGCAGTTGTGTAAATGTTAAAACCACAAGTAATTATTCCTTCTCTTCTGTCACGTTCTCTCTAATTTGTACTGTCTCAATATTTTTGTTTATAAAAATGACTGAGAGAATGAACGATTCTGTCAATAATGAAGACACCCCCTCATTTTTAGCAAAGAGACAGCCCCAAAATCTCAAGAAGTGAACAATTAAGTGAGTCATAAATCTATCATTCATTGTTAAGTGGAATTTTTTTTTTAAGATAGCAAGGTTCAGTATCATTTTTATGGTGTAATTAAAAACTATCCCTTCAGTAAATCAGTACTCAAAGTAGAATGATATTTTGAGTGCCTTTGTGCATTGAAAACATCAGGTTGTCAAATTCCTTCTTATTTGCAAATGGAGCTTTTATTCAAAGAAATACAAGGATGCATTCTAAATCTGAAACATCTGGCTTTTGTAATAAAATAGTAGAAGCAGCTTGTGTTTTGGATTCAAATTAAAACTGTCCCACTTACTGACAAGTCACAGAAGCTCCCTGAACCTCAGTTTCCTTATCTGTCAAAAATTGGGATGATAATGCCTGACCCACATGACTGCTAGGACAAATGAAAGACTCGTTTGCCAAAACAAACCTGCTTTATGACACAGACTCTCAATCTTTGAAAAAACAAGTCAGTAATAAGTAAAATGTCTTTTCTTAACTGCCTCACAATCCAGAGCCTATTGTATGCGCTGAATGTTCAACGTTCAGGATCTAGTTGGCAGGTAGACTGTTAATTTCACAAAAGATATAAAACAAAACAGGTCCAAGAAATATCAAGGACAAGTTGGGTAGATATGAACTCCGTGAAGGTCTGATTCAGCATCAGGGTGACATGGTCAAGTAGAAGAGGCAAGCTCTTTGTAGAATGTCTGCTGCCCTCTAACTTGTACAGCCAAGAATAGTCTTGGCTTTTGTGTATTCCTGGAGTATTTTTCTAAGAATACACCACAAAAGACACTGAGGTTTCACAGGAGTTTCTTCATAGTCTGACATTATATATTATTGTATTATTTCCCTAAGAAACCCTCAGATAGAGTGGAGACTTGATTTTATGTTTAAGAATCTGTAATCAGGAGTCTTTACCAGGATAAGAACCAGAAAATCTGCTCTGCCTCTATTCCACAGTAGGCATATTAAAGTTTTCATCATTCCCAGATTTCTGACCTCCACATGTTTTGTGGTTGCCTTTTGCCTTAGAGCCATCCCATGAAAAAGATCTCCTTTTCCCTCAAAAGAAAAAAAAAAAAAGATCATGATTCACAATAGCTAAATAACATAGTTTCTGCACTTTTAACAAGGTTGAGGCATTCAAGCCTCAGTGAATATAACTGAATTCTAGAAGGTCATAGTATTTTTCTACTAAAAACTATTTAAAGTGCATTGCTTCCAGTAGGGTAGGAGGAACAAGTTTACTATATACAATTTTTTTAAAAGATTTTATTTATTTATTTGACAGACAGATCACAAGAAGGCAGAGAGGCAGGCAGAGAGAGAGAGGAGGAAGCAGGCTCCCTGCGGAGCAGAGAGCCCGACGTCGGGCTCGATCCCAGGACTCTGGGATCATGACCTGAGCTGAAGGCAGAGGCTTTAACCCACTGAGCCACCCAGGTGCCCCTACTATATACAATTTTAAAGTGATTTCAAATGACTGTGAAAAGATGTATGTTTGAGATACAAAACAGTGTCCTAATACTGGAAACTAACTTATCGTAAACTAACTCAGATATAAAATTAAATGACGGTAGTGAGCATTATTATGTATGTGACACCTCTAGTTTAACGAGAAAGTATGCTATAAATGTTTTCAAATTGTTCCAATGAAAGAAATAAAAAACCTAAGTTGGTTAAACCTTTTGCCAAAGTAAAAACAGAAAATCAATACATCAGAGGTTCAACTGGGTGCTCTCCTGTGGCAGTTTGCCCCAAATTCCAAAAAATAAGATACCATTAACAAATTACAAAACAAAATCAGTTTATACACCTATGTATTAAAAATTATTCTCCAGGTAACAACTAATAACAGATACTCTAAAACACTGAGCATTTCACCATCGTGTTAAGTGGCTCTGATGGAAGCTGTTCTCTTAAATTGACAATAGGTAGGTAAACATCTTTACCCTCCATTACAGGAGAGGCTATCGACTAAAATATTACAGAATCTACTTTTAAGAGCATATTTAATCATCCACTCGAAATAGCACACTGAAAGTTAAACAGTTGCTCTGGCATTTAGTGTTGCTGAACCCAATATTTCCTATTTGTAAATATTTATCTATCCCAGAGACCAGAAATACGGTTTAGAACATCACCATTCTGTGCCTCTTTGTCTGAGTTCAGCCTTTTCTCAACCAGAAATGCCATTTCTGCCGGCCACGCTGACTGTGTTCCTGAAGAAACCCCATCACCTCTGGCTTAGGATGGCCCTTTGGGTCTCTCACATCCCTGGTGTCACCCTCTACTCCTTTCCTCTCTTCCTTCACATTCCTATAATTTTAGAATGAGATTTGACACAGGGGGTTTTCAGAATTCCGGAGTGTGCCAGTTCTCAGGGAGCAGGTCAACTGCCGTCCTTCAGAGCATGGCATCTGGACACGCTGCTGGGTTCAAATCATGGCTCCATCCGCTGAGAGCTGTTTGACATTGAGCAAGATGCTGGACCTCTCTGTTGTTAAGCTTTCTCATTATGTAACACAGGGATCCTATTCGTACCTGACAAGGGTGTCAATGCAAGGATTCAAGGTGCTTTATATCCACGTATAATAGCCAACAATTCTATAGCGGTCACTAAGGGCCTGGTACTATTCAAGGTCCTCAAAATGTATGCTTGATGTTGTGGGTTCTACTGATAAATAGTACTCTAGAAAGTGTTTGATATTGTTAATATTATTGCATGGTCATGTAGGGGAAGGCTGTCTCAGACAAGTATATGAGAGGCTCTGATTCAGATTGCATTTATGCTTCTCTCACACCGATGAAATGATGGCTTAGGGTTAAGAAAGCTACGGTTCAGTGTGGTTGGAGGAACTCTAATGGAGACCTCAAGATCAGAACTTGGATTTATCTACTTCATCCTCCTTTGACCATCACTCCTTCACTCCTTCTGCCTTCTAGGTCTTCCTGTCTCTGCCGCCTCCTTCCTCATGTGGTCTGTGGCAGATGCATCCTAACTAGCTTTTCTATAGCAGTCTAACCTCTGATCTACCACTTCCACGGACACCCTTTTCCTAAAGCACAGTTAAGGATGTCACTTACCACTCACAAACTCTAACTTTGCTTAATTTCTAGTGTAAGAAGTTGAATAAACATTTAGCGTAAAGACTAGGGTATAACGTTAACATGATCTGAGAGGTCTGTGTTAGTCAAACTTGCTTCTCCAGCTTCTGAAAACTGCATACTCTAAAACCACTGGTATTCCATTCTCATGGGAATACTCGTCCTTCCCCAATACAGTCATGACTCTGAGATCTTTCATGTATCCCCTGTCTCCGGGAAGTCTCTCTCTCTGGACCACCTAGTAAAATCCTGCTCGTTCTTACTTACCACCCTTCTGGCATTCTTTTTCTTGGGATATCACGCAGCCCGACTCTTGGTGGAATGTTCCATATGAGTAAATTATGGTTGAGATGTATAGAGAAAACCTGTGGCAGGAAGCGTAAACACCCGTCAGTAAAGAAGAAAAGAGGCTGTGCCTCAGAGTTTTCTTTTTCATCAGGGAAAATTCCTACTTTATTTGATTCTACCACTTGCAGTTAGCTAAGGTAATGTGCTGTGAAATGATTAACAGGTGCAACAAGTGAAAAAGAAGCTTCAATTAACTCTCTCTAAACAAATTTAGTAGTTGGGCACTTGCGTGATTTCCTGACTTTAATATCATATGGTTGATGAGCAGTTTGTCTCAATGGTGTACTTGGTCATCAGTGTGTAATCATTATCTAAAATAAGAAATGTTCTCAAGTAGTGCGTAGAAGAGAGACCCTCGATATTTGAAATTAGCAAGTAACATATTACACTTTCAGTTTTCATCTCACGTTCCCTCAGTAACTTAACTTTTGGTGCCATTCCTGAGTAGTAATTCCTAATTTTTCCAGCATAGTCTGTATATCCATTTTGCAAGCATCTGAAACACTTAAAGAGCTAGTCCTCTGCATGTATCACTGCTTCGAATTGCAACGAGATAGAAGGGACTGTGTGTTCAAGGTGGGCTGAGTTGTCTGAAAAGTTGTCTGAACTCTCGTGAAAGAGTTGAGGTGTTAGCTGATTCTTAAAAATGAATTTGAGGGGCACCTGGGTGGCTCAGTGTGTTAAGCCTCTGCCTTTGGCTCAGGTCATGATCTCAGGGTCCTGGGATCGAGCCCCACATGGGGCTCTCTGCTCAGCAGGGAGCCTGCTTCCTCCTCTCTCTCTGCCTGCCTCTCTGCCTACTTGTGATCTCTCTCTCTCTCCTCTCTCTCTCTCTCTGTGTCAAATAAATAAAATCTTCTTAAAAAAAGAATTTGAATTAAAAGGAGAGCAGGGTGCTTGGATGGCTCTTCAGTTAAGTGTCTGCCTTTGGCTCAGGTGATGATCCTGGGATCCTGGGATCAAGCCCCACATCGGGTTCCCTGCTCAGCAGGGAGTCTGCTTCTCCCTCTCCCTCTGCCCCTCTCACCACCCCCCTCCCCGCCCCGGCTCTCTCTCTCTCTCAAATAAATAAAATATATAAAAAAAACAAAAACAAGAAGAGAGCAAACACTGCTAGAGCAAAGACACAGGCGTATCCAGAGGGCTGTGAGCTTGGCTGTAGATATTGGGAATTAGGTGAAACAGAGGGGGGTCAGACTATGCGCAGTTCTGAGAGCCAAGCAGGGCACTGACCCAACAGTGTTAAGTATGGTCTGAAAAAGTAACATAACAGAAACAGCCCTTTAGAAAAAATGTTAGAGAAATTCTTGAGACTGTACGTTAGATTTATTGTCACACATGTGCACATAAGTCTGCATCCAGCTTTAAGGAGCTCACGGTTTTTGTGAAGCCAGTCGTAAGGTCTGGTGAAGAACCCTACCACTGGAGACCAGGGACCCTGATAAAAGACCAAGTCGAATGGTGATGAAAGCCTTCCTTAGGATGGTGGCAGCGGGGATGGAGGGAGGCATTTCTGAAGAAAAAGAGATTTGGTATCTGATTGGACAGGGAGCTGGAAGAGGAAGCAGGGATTTGGTATCTGATTGGACAGGGAGCTGGAAGAGGAAGCAGGGATTTGGTATCTGATTGGACAGGGAGCTGGAAGAGGAAGCAGGGATTTGGTATCTGATTGGACAGGGAGCTGGAAGAGGAAGCAGGGATTTGGTATCTGATTGGACAGGAAGCTGGAAGAGGAAGCAGGGATAGTCAAAGAGGACAATTCAGGAGACTGAAGAAAAAATGTTGCCCGTGAAAAAAATTAGCTGTGGTTCATAAAGACTAGTATCTGTTTTGTGCTTATTAGTTTTGTATGCTTGTATTTATAATGGAAGTCCTAGGGGGAAGGTGATGTCTAAACATCCAAGTAAGAGGAAGTTTTAGAACTTTGGGCTCAGAGAGAGCTAGCTACATGCTCAATTGCGCTCTGTGAGACAAGGCAAAATGTCCTTCTCACAACATCTTAAGCCAGGAATATGTTCTTTGAATTTACAACTTCTTAAAATAGGAGTCAATAAAAAAATAAAAAAAAATTTTAAAAAGGCAGCAAGTGTTTTCAGGTTAACTGGGGAGAAAAAAATTTTTTTTCTCCTAACACCACATTTCAAGTTTTGTATATTTACACTAGTTTTAATATGAATGTTTAGAAACTTGTAACCGATCCAGGTCGATTCTGTTATCCTTCCTACAAATTATATTGTGAATGCTTAAATTGTTTTATTTTATGTGAAACAATATTTTTAATCAAATCAAACTATAAAACAAACTGACTCTAAAGTTGGTCTGTTCTTCATTTCTTATAATCTATAATCAGGAAATCCATTCACTCATGCTTTATAATTTTTGTGCTTTGAAGTGGTCAGAGGACTGTGACATCTGCATAAAGTCACATCTGAATTGATCGTGGTCCAGGCGGAGGGTAACTTTAAAACACAGCATGAAGAAATGTTGAATATGTATATTAGAAGGTTATTGAGAGCTGGCATTTCCCACCCCCTGACCCCTGACTTTGAATGAGACCATTCTCTTCGGTGAATTTATCTTAAGGTAGGACAACAGCCTCAACGCAGGCCACAGCGTTCTAAGTGAGGAGGAGGCCCGCGGTTTCAAAGCCAGTTTAAATGCAGGCTCTTCGTAGCAGTAAACCACACGCATGTATTCATCATTGATTTTCAAATGATAGGTTTCTATATCACTGGTTTAGGATCCACAGTCTTGCATTCCTGAATCTATATTATGCCAAAAGAATAACAACTTGGTGGCTGGAAACAGAAATGGTTATTATACGGCTCCAAAATGCTAGCTGGCACAATATGCTAAAAACAGAAATTCACCGGTAAAAGGCAGAATTTATTTGTTCTTAAAAATAACTTTATGCTCTAAAAATATGAATTTAAGAAGTGTCATCGTGGTTCAAAATATTTTATGTTCAATATGGAAACACCTTAAAATATGTGACTAATCTTCTAAAATGGCATAATTTCCAAATAACAGGAAATATTCCAAGAGAAAAAGAGAATGCTTTCAAATCCTTTTTTTTTTTTTTAGTTTTGAGACATTTATTGGATGAAAAACTATAATGTATGTTTACTGTTTTTTTTTTTTTCCTGCTGCCCTAGATCATTGTTTAAAGATGTGGGCAGAAAGATGTAGGTTTTGTTGGAATTTCTCAGAGAGTTTACTGTAGAAATTTTTTTTTTTTAATTTTCAAAAAAAAACCCTTTTCTCAGAGCATCCGTGAAGCATTTCCATTTTCACACACTGGCCCAGTGCTTGTCATATCACAGGACAACACATTTCACAAAGCGGTTTTACTTCCTTTTAGCAAAATAACTCCTCCATGCAAACCAGTATTGGCATCTACCAAGCAAGAGTTTTAGTTTCCTCTGATCTATTCAAGCTTCACTGCACTGCTTAACTGACTCTTTCCCCCCTTCTTTTGAAATTACCCACCTAATTTTCCATTTAATTGTTTATTTAAACCAGATCTCACGCAGGCTTAAGAGATAAGTGACATATGTATTGAGTGTATCAGACTGAACTTCAGCTGACAGGAAAGTATAGGGCAAATTTTGTCTTGGTTTTCTCAGCCTCTTGTTATCCAGTAGAATCTATTAATTAAAACAAGAGCCTTAACATATTCACAAGAATGATTCAGTTAAGACGCATTAAATATAAATTTATTTTTTCAAGCATTTTTCTAAGTAAGCAAATCCTTTGTACCTCTCCTAGTGATACTCGGTAAATGTATTTGTTTCACATAGCAAATTTTGCCACCAAAAACTGTCCAAATTAACTGGAAAAGAAAATTTTGGCTTTTGACATATTTAGCCAGCTGTAGAGAATTTAGTGACTTTCAGTGAAGTTTTATTATAGAAGAGTAATTTATATTCAAATTCAGCCAACATTTCCTAAGAAACTACTGTGTCCTTGACACATGTTTTGGTGGGGGTGAGGGGGTTCGTTTATTTTTATTTTTCTCCCAGTAACTTGGAGAATTTTACGGATGACCCAATTGACAGATTTAATCTTGTAGTTATTTGTTATATATTCAGCCTGTTTATTCATGCATAAAATGAGACAGGTAAATGAATGGGATATGAAGAACAAATGTGCTCTACACAGTTTGCCTCAAATGTATTTTAATTCAAAAGAGGTTTCCATAAATATTTCCTGAAATATACCTGTGCTTTGCCTTCCCACTCCCTCCTCATCTTTAGCTCAGGCCATCACCATATTTCCAGACTGCTGCATACTCCCAGACCTTCCAAATTACAGGATATCCCAATGCCAGTATATCTCTCTGTCCCCTTAGAGGCCTGTGTACGGCCTCTGCTCTGTGACCCTCTTGGGTTTGCATTTCTACCATTTCAATCCAAGATGTATCCGCCTGGAAGTCAAGTTCTCCATGTCCTTCTAAGGTCTTCGACTCCCCTCTCTTTTCATGAGTTCCCTACTAGCCAGTTTGCTCACAGTGTCCCTGATTGTGCTCTGTAAATTCCCACCTCAGCCCTTTCCCCGAGCCCAGTCACAAGCTCAGCATGTCTTACTATCTCTTCTCTTTTTTCAAGGCCCACATCAACTCCTGACTCTTAGGTGAATCTTCACTGGATAATCTCTTCCCTCCTAAGAGCTCACTAACACTTAGTCTGGATGGCACCTCTCTGTAGGCACCTGCCCCGAGGCCGCATTGTCCTGGTTTGGACATTTCACATGTGTGTATTGAATTACCACAAAGGAATTGCAGGGCGTTTGAGGACTGGGGCCAAGTCCTTGCCTCCCCACAGGGTAGCACACAGTATCATTCGTCCTGGGGTAATAGACACTTGTGTTTTAGGATAATGATAATGATGACTGACCATAACAGTGAGGTTTGACTGTCTCCTTTAGAGAACTTCAGAAAACAACTGTCTAGTTTTCCAGCAAGGATTGTCAAATTGGAGAGCGGGTCTCTATTCCTCTGCAGTGAGAGGCAGCAGAAAATAACCAACAGATGATGTTCTGCCTCAGCTATGGTTGTACCAACTCCCTCCATAGCTCTTCCTGTCATGGAGCAATGTATTTTGCATTATGAGAAATGGCATCCTTCAGACAGCCGGTTCTGTTAGTGGCGGGTTAAACATCAGCTACCTATCTACAGGAACCCTTTCAATGTCCATATTAGATGACTCTTCTTGTGCCGTGGTGAATCGGCACCACAGTGGAGGCAACATGCCTTCATTTCAGCTCTTAAGAAGGAGTCCTGCTTTTGAAGGAGAACAAGACTTCAGGGTCATAAGCTGAACTTGGGAGGAGGGCAAACCAGACGGAGGAAAACCATAAGGAGAAACCACTCCAAGGAAAGGGGAACTCAGCAGCAAACTGTGGAAGAGGCTACCCCTCCTGCAGGTCCTAGAAATTATAGTCTTACTGGTATGCCCTTTCTTCACTTGAGGACACACAGACACACAAAATAAAAACCAAACCATTGAACTGAAAGAGTGAGTCACACCAGTCAGACCTTTGCCAAGCTAGTCAGCTGAAGTGCAGAACCGATTCTGTGCTTTTCTTAGGCCCTGAACAACGGTCTGACTTTCTTCCTGAAATTTTTTTTTCATAGAATAAAAGTATATGTCGATTTCTGAGCGAGTTGGTATATATTAGCTCTTCTCATTAAAACATGTTTCGTCTTCCTTCAGAGAATATTTAAAAACTAACTGACTGGGTTAGTCTTCACATGGAGGCTGTTAGTCATCCTACAGACTTTGTTGTATGTCTTACCCTGTTAAGCTTTGATTTTTAATCTCTCATAGTGTCTTCTATAGAAACGTACTTGAATCTAGATTTCTTCCTGAATACTTTCATTGTTTTGTGTTAACAGGGAACGGATATGGCAATCCCCGAAACTCACCAGGTCTGCTGGTCTCACCTGGTAACTTGAACAAGAATATGCAAGCAAAATCTCCTCCTCCCATGAACCTAGGGATGAATAACCGTAAACCAGATCTCCGAGTTCTTATTCCACCAGGCAGCAAGAATACGATGCCATCAGTGGTAATGCGAGACTACGTTTTAAATAAATGTTGATCATGTTTTGTATATGTTTTGCTGTTTTTGTATCTTTCTAACATTTTTGAATTACTTAGGGGCTCCCAGAAAATTAACTTACTGATGCTATTGCTAGAGCCCTGTTTGTATTTAGCCATTATTTCTGGTAACTGGTTCACATTTCCCTTTTCCATGTTAAAAAAAAAAAAAATCAAAACCAAAAACCAAAAAACCAACATCCAATAAACTCCCCTATAAAACTCATGTTCTGGGACCAAAAAAAAGCATTTCCTTTTTTTAAGACCTGCAATTTATAATTAGAAAAAAATCATGACTTACTACTCTGCTTATGGTGCATACAGTTTGACCAATGGTAGAATCAAACTCACAAAATAGGGAATTTCATAACAGATTTTTATAATACTGAACTGGTTATGTCCTCAAGGTGCTGACAACCAAAAATCTTTTCCATAATTTCTAAATGAATGTTCTCATGTTAGTAGCTGGCCATTCTTTTCTTAGGTATATTGCAACGATTACTATAGCACATGCCTGTGCAATGCCTCAGTTCATCTTTCCATATATGCCCTTCATGCAAATAACTACCTCCGAAAAGCAAATCGTTTTAAAATCCTAGGCATTCTGAGAACAAAGGTTGTATTTTACATAAAAAAAAAAAAAAAGTTGGCCCTGTAAGAAAAAATAAATAAAAAAATAATTAAGAAGTATAAATAATATCCCTGGACTCTCTCATTTTCCTTTCTCCTGGGTCTGCAGGGCTAAGACGAAGATAATAACTGTGGGACCAAATTCAATAACAAAGAGACTTACATCAGTGTTCTCCAAATTAGCTTTGCTTAAGAGCGAGAACATTTAAAACCAAGATTCAGTAGACAAATTTAGATCATTCTGCAAACACATTTCTTTTTTTTCATTCTGTGCTCTGTGGCAAGCTTCAGGGTAAAACAGTCCTGCAAGCTGATTAGTTTATTATGGCACAGTGCAGATTAATTTTGAATATCAACCAAAAAAAAATCACATAATATGCAACATTCCCTTCGGAAAGACTGGTTCTAATAAATAAAACCTCCCACAGGGCCATAGCCAAGCGGTGTGGGCCATGCATGGCAGCCTGTCTCTATCCGCAGATTTATTCTAAGTTCTTAAAACTGATGTTCTCCCGGGGATAGGGATCCTGTGAGTGGTCCTACAACCAGCCTCTCACCAGCAGCCAGGTGCAGCACCCCCCCACCTCCTCCAGCAAGTGGGGTTTCAAAATATAATCTTTTTTCTTTTTTTTTTTCAAAACGTGGTGCTGAAATAATGAAGGTTGAGACACTGACCTGTGCAGAAAACTGGATAGATTGTCTTCACATTGGAGACAAACAGCTCATTAAGGGAAACAAAGAATGTCTTTGTAAGGAGTTATCTGTAGAGTCTAGGTTTTAAAATTGTTTAAACTGTTGTGTCTATCAGAAGATGCTTTGCCTTTTGTTGAAAAGATTTTGCCCAATTATAAATATTTACAGACACTAATTAATAAAACTCCTTCCCCATGCTCTCAGTCTGAGGATGTCGACCTGCTTTTGGTAAGTAGTAAAAGTACTTCCCTTAAATGGCACCTGCAAGGAGAAACCCAAGGTGACTTTTAGGTGGAGTGGCTCTAGTAAAATGGGAATATTTCAGAAGTTACCATAGTGTGTCCAAATGAATCATATTTAAATGCCATTAATTTCAGGTATCACACACCTGAAAAGAATGTCAGGTTATTTATTTTTCTGTCTCAACCTTTGCAAGAGAAGACCATGTTTTCAGTTTATTTTAGGACTTGATGTATTGTAAAATTCTAACAAAAATAATTTCCTTATTTAAACCATGAAGATACTTATTTTTCTAAGAATTCAAACTGTCATGATTTTTAAATGTATGTGAATCTTTAATCTGCTTGCTGTAAGGAGTTAAATATACATGTTAGGGGCTTTGCCATTTAGTTCTGAGGGAAGTTTAGAAGAATCTGAAAAAAGTGGTCAGAGCACCACCTGCTGGTCAGAATGTAGCATGAAATTCCGCCCATCTGCTCTGCTGTGTATAGAACTGAGCATAAAAACCACCATGGTTGATTTTAATTTTTTTTTAATTTGCATTTGAATAAAAACTGAAACAATGGAGTACAGTATACATATTTCATCAGTTTTCAACATAGTCTGTTTTTACCCATAATAAAGCTTATGGTACTTGTTACTAGTTCAGTTGCCTAGGAGATACTGATGTAATGGGTTACTATGGCAACAACTGGTCTCTTGAAGGATTGTAAATGATAGGGTTGGCAGAGTTCATAGAGACACATGTTAAATGATTAATTTCATGAGACTTGTACCAAGTTATTTCTTTATACACAAAATTAATACTGAAATCTAATATTTTTAACTTTAAAAAATTCTATCAATAATGTCTCTTTATTTACTTTAAAAGAATCAAAGGATAAATAACTCCCAGTCTGCTCAGTCATTGGCTACCCCAGTGGTTTCCGTAGCAACTCCTACTTTACCAGGACAAGGGATGGGAGGATATCCATCAGCCATTTCAACAACATATGGTACCGGTGAGTAGCTTTACCATGTTCAAATAGTGCATTAAATACTTTTTGTTAAAAAGCAAGATTAAAAGAATAAAAAGATATCACTCTTTAGTCTATTAGGAAACTTCATTTAGTACCTGTGGCATCCACAGACTATACCATTACCTATATGTTACTAAGACAAAGTGAATATCCACATTTTTTCTTTCTTAAGTGACTGAAAGTTTTATTGACCTGACCTGAATTCAATATAAAAGACCAATTTCAAGGAAAATGAGCCATTATTTCTTGGATATAATAGAAAGCTCACTTTCTCAGGATTGTTTTAAAAACATTTCTAGATCATCAAAGATGTATATACTGTAATGCCAGATTGTAGTTCTAGTAAACTAAAATTGCAAGCTGTGCTACTTTAAAGCTTTTGTGGAATACTTGTTTTTTGGTAAATGAGACATCTCTTTTAAATAGAAATTGCTCCCGATGCTTTATCTCCTTCTACCCTGAGAGTAAGAGAGTTTATAATAATCATTACATGATACTAATAAGAGTATTTTTGAATTGGAAATGTGTATTTACCATTTGATAATTTTCAAATTAAGTGTTTTCCCTCATTGTTTTATTTATTGGTCTAGAGTACTCTCTGAGTAGTGCAGACCTGTCATCTCTGTCTGGGTTTAACACCGCCAGCGCTCTCCATCTTGGGTCAGTAACTGGCTGGCAACAGCAACACCTACATAACATGCCGCCATCCGCCCTCAGTCAGCTGGGGTAAGCAATGTTATTTCTATTATAAAACACTTTGAGAATGTGTTCTTGGATGACAACAGCAGTCTCTAGATACTGTGCTCTAGTGTCCCATTGAAGGATGTAAAATTCTACTTTATCAGAATGGGAAAGTAATTATCAGATCAGTATCTTTTAAGTCAGTTAGATATGCCTTTCCTTGTTTTTTGAGAGAAGGGGAGCTCTGTGATAATGAGATACATTACTTCCCTATTGTTTTAGGCTATATTGGTTTCCACTTTGATCAATGAAAAACTTTCATTTAGTTGACTTTTCATATAGCTCACGTGGGACATAAGAAGATACTTATAAGTTCTTTAAATTTTAGATATATTTGTGAACCCTTATCACTCAGCATACAACATCTAATTTATGCTAACCTTAACCTAGTACTACAGGATCTCCTATACCATCGATTTCATATATGTATAGTGTACTCACCATATGGCTATATATTTATAGATATTGCACAAATTAAATATATGTGTATATGTGCATACACTAATTACCTAAATTTGGGTATAAAAATAATTTCTGTGGTTTTTCTGAAATCAGAATATGTGTATTTCTGCCCCCTTGTGGTAATTTTGAGAAATGTCTTTATCATAGAAATGACTCCTGTCATTTATGTATGGAAATGTTCAAACCTTTAAAAAGCCCTGAATTCATAATTCACACTCCTTGTAAAACAGATAGTTTTTCTAAGCTTAAAACGTGAATCAAAGATCTGACTTTAAGTTTAACTAATAACTCCATCACTGCAGTTAATCTTCAGAAGAAAATACTAGGAAGATATAAAATATTGAAAGAAAAGAGCTTATATTTTAGAAACACTCTATATGCCTACCTCGTTTTTACTTTTCTGCCGAGCCATGTGGTTAGAATAGTTAGCTAGCTCTGTGCTAAAGAAATAATGAGAATAAAACACTGATTAGAATAAAAATCTCTGACATCACAACTTCATCTATCCTCCCTGCCCTCCTAGCTTTCTTGTGGAATTGATTTCACATAGATGAGTGCTCTAGTAATAGAGTTTCCCCCATTCACTATTTGCTTATGTGCATCCTGCTCACTGATCATTACTGTTGAAAATCTAACCTTCCATGTAAACAATAAAATACATTTACATGGTATTATTGCTGTGCTTTCTTAAAAGATTGTTAACTATTTAGATATATTAAATACTGATCAGCAACAGAGTTTCTCCTTTTAGGACATTTAAATTTTCTCAGAATTGTTAACTATGCAAGTAGACATTTACTGCAATAACTTTTTGAGATAATTATGACTGAGTACACGATACCATCCAGGCAATCTTGAAGTACATACATGCGGTGTCGCACTGCTAGGGCTAAGCAGTGAATCCACTGTACGTGCTTCTTGGCAAGGATCAAGGCAGCTGTTCACATGTCATGTTTCACAAAATTCATCCATTAGAGGACTGGATTTCCTTAGAAATTATCGATGTCAAAAGCCATATTATTTTATCTGAATGTGGCTTTCTTTTGTTTTTTGTAACACCCGACAATTTGCATTTTACATATTAATGTATGTATTTTAACTATACTGTAATCTTAAAATTCACTTCTATTACATGGGAAGAATCTAATTTTCTGCTTCCCTTAATAAAAGCTTCAGTAAATGAGAAGGGAGAGAACTGGCCTACAGAGGAACCAAATTACAACAGCCAGGGATGAAGCATTTTGTTTAGTTCCGGTTTCTTTCAATAACGGTTTTCATGGTGCAGTATTTGACTCTGAACTTAGTCTATGAGTTTTTATTGCACTTTTAATCACTTCCCTTATCCCTCAAATAGATAGGATACCCCTTCCACACCTTCTGGTTTTGGCTAGCCTCCTTCCTTCCTTCCTTTCTTCCTTCCTCTCTCTCTCTCTCTCTCACACACAAACACACACACTCACACACACACAGGGTAGCTTTTGCAAAAAAAAAAAGGTTCCTTCAGAGGGACTAGCCCTTGTTCACACAATTAAATGTTAAACTATTTTTGAAAATCCCAAGTTGTAAAATTTATGTAAAATAAATTATATGAGGTTTCTTAATTCCCTACAGTGTGAATTAATTCAAAAAAATCAGTATTTTTTTTAGGCTACAGTTTCCTCATGTTCTTATGTGAGGGGTTCACGTTCCTCTGTAGAGATATAGTGTTCAGAGTAGAGTAAAATATATTTCAGCTCTTCCAAAGCATATATTCCCAGCAGCCCAAGATGGTCACCATAGTTCTTTCCCAAAATTAAGAGGATAAAAGAGCCCTTCATGTTTTGTTGATGGAAATACCTTCAATTCTTAAAAGCAGTACTTTTAACTCTCTATAGTATTTGATTTTATCTAACCAAGTCAGATAAATGGCATTCACTGATTTGTTGCAGGAAGCAGAAATGATAGGCAGAAGGAACTTGCCATCAGGGGTTAGTGACAGTCCTTTGAATACGAATATTTGAGCAAATGACCCTCAAAATTTTAAGCGTTTTTCTCATAGCGCCTTAAAAAAGGGCAGCCTGTTTTCTGGAAGCATTTCTATACACCATCTTTGTTGATGTGGGTGTTTAAAGACAACTTTTAAAAGGTTAAGTTAAATATAGTTTGATAGTCTAATTTCCAGGCGGAGGCAGTAAGAAATTTGAATAAAACTATCCAGTCATGTTTCATTTCTGAGCAATTATGGGGAAGGGTAGGTGTTTTCCCAGTTGGAAGGCATCTGTAGTACATGAAAACTTGCAGCAGGAGTGGAGATGGGCAACTTGCATATCTGGCTTCTGTCTCCCCACCTACCTCTTTCTCACCCACACACATGGAGTATTTCACAATTCTCTGGGTCTATAAAAATTTTGCTCTCAAGAACAAGCAGACCAACATGCTTGTATCTGAATCTAGCATGTATACAGCTAAGGGATTTTTAATGCTTTTTTTCTTTCCAAGATAATAATTTGATAACAGAGACTAGCCAATTACACTTCATTCTGTTCGGAATCCTCCACCACAGTAGAATGAAGCTGAGTCTCAGTCATCACGTACATCTCAGGACTGCGTTTAGCGTCCCCAGAACTACTCAAAATGCTTCATATGTGCTTTCAGTGTCACAGGAAATGCCACTAGAAAGGAAACCGAGGGGCTCGCTTATTTGTTTACAGGAAGGGATAAGCAAGCAGTGAGTGTTGTTATCTCCCATGGGGAAGAGAAGCCGCAAAACCAGTACAAGCCAGTTCACAATGGAGATACCATAAATACGTAGATAATGCAGTTTCTAAAAGCTGCATTAAGGGAAACAGCATTTTGATTACACTATTTTTTGCATCAATTAATCCATCCAGATCAACTGCTTCTACTTGTCCATCTCACCAAAGTTTTTTACTAATTGTCCATGTCTCCCTGCCTGTGAAAAAGCAATCTAAATGTCAAAGGGCAGTCAAAGTATTGGTTGAGACGCCACTTTGTTTACAGGCTCCTAATTGACGTTTGTTATTAAAGAGTTGTGTGATTCATAGTAGAAGCATTTAATTAAATTTTAGTGAAACAGCCTTTCTTATCGAGAGCCAGGAAAATTCTTTCTTCCAGAAATCAAAAGATGATTTCCTCTGACATCAAAATGAATCATTAAATAACTTTGAACCCAGATAAAACAGTCCACCATCATGGATCCTTTTGAAATACAGGTGTTCCCTCCCCCCACAGCCCTGGCTTAATATCTTCTTGATTTAAAGATTATTTAATTAAACTCTTAGAAAATTAATAAACCGATGCAGTGTCAAGTAAAAACTATAAGTAAATAATGACAAGTATAAACAGGCGATTGAAAAATCATACGCACTCAATGTGGTAACTCGATATAAAGGCTAGGACTGTTTTGATCCTATAACATAAAAGCTGGAGAAAGAAAGGCTTATTAGGGAAACAAATAATTCTCCTTTAGGTCATTCTAGGCATTAGCTCATCTATTAAGAGAAGGAAAGTAATTCTTTGCCAGTAGGTGGTGCTTTTGTATAAAACATCACTCAAAGATAAACTCATTTTGACTAATTTTATATCTCTATACATCTTGAGCCTGAATTGCATCTCCCAAAAAGCCAACCCCAAGTTATTCCACTTCTTCCTCTGAAATATATCCCCATTTTCTCACTGCTCGTAACGACTTTTTAATGCCACCTAATTCTCTCCATTTGAAAGTAACATAATCACGTCCCTGGGTAGGTAGGCTCACTTTCCTTTGTCTAGAATGGGTGTTATCTGTATGGATTATTCTTCACCGTGACTACTAAGGGAGATATCTGTGCTCTCTTGACAACGTGGGCAAGTAATGCTGACTGTAGCCACGGATGTCAGTGCGATCAGAATGCAGGAGCAGGACAAGCATCTTAAAATTGATGTCGGCAGTGTTCTCCCCGTTTATCCTGATCAAAGTCATTGCGATTGCCAGCTGACACCCAAGGGCTTAATGCTTTTCCCTCCAGAGTGCCAAGTGTCCGAATTCTTCCTCATTTGGGAAGAAGGGAAAGTCATACTCTCCTGGAATAAATGAGGATTAAGGTTTATAAACACATTAAAAGCACACTAGATCCTTCTTTACGAAAGCTTTTCCTTAGACAAATCCACATTTCTCAGCTCATACCAATTATAACTACAGGCTGAGCGATATCCTACTACACACGGCGGCAGGGAGAGGATGGCAGTGATGAAGTTGAGGTTCTTGTGGAAAATAGACGCCCCTTGCGTCCCACGTAACAGAAAGGATGAAGAAGGGCCAGCCCTTGAGCAATGTTAGTGGGGTAGGAAGTCTAAGTGTTTTTAAACCAACATTCAATTTTCGGCCAATAATCTTCAGCCTCCTTCCCCATCTTTCCCCCCCTCCAGTCTTTCGCCAGATACAGTTAAGTGTAGCATTTTAGGGGATTTATTCACTCGAAATTTGAACTCTCATCTCTCGCTCTGAAGACTGTACATCTTCATGTGTTCGCACTTATTACGTGGAGGGAACCATTTATATCCGTCACAGGCTTTTTGCAGTAATTTCCACACACAGGCGTTACTCAGTCAGAGACGTCTCATTCAAAAGCTACATATTGTATCTTAAATCTTAGGTTAGATTTCGGAACTAGTCTAGGGAGAAATTCCACGGACACAGAAAATGCTTTTTTCCACCGTGTCATGTTAAGCCTCTCTGAGCCAGTAACCTGCATGTGTAGGGAGCCTGTCAGAAACTAGAGGTATGATTCACAAGGCCTGGCCCCGTTAAATACTGTAATTACTCCCAGGCATTCTCAGTGGCTCTGAGCAGGCACTGCCCCTCACCCCCACCCCAGTGCTTCCGAGCACGCTCTCCTCCCTCTGGGCATGCTCCGGTGTCTATGCGAGTCTTGAAGCTGATGTTTGATGTAATTGTGAGTTCCTGGGGGCTCCAGGCCTCCTCCATCTGTAACTGGGTTTCCTTTCCTCCTACAGAGCTTGCACTAGCACTCATTTATCTCAGAGTTCAAATCTCTCCCTGCCTTCTACTCAAAGCCTCAACATCAAGTCAGAACCTGTTTCTCCTCCTAGAGACCGTACCACCACCCCTTCGAGATACCCACAACACACGCGCCACGAGGCGGGGAGATCTCCTGTTGACAGCTTGAGCAGCTGTAGCAGTTCGTACGACGGGAGCGACCGAGAGGATCACCGGAATGAATTCCACTCCCCCATTGGACTCACCAGACCTTCGCCGGACGAAAGGGAAAGTCCCTCAGTCAAGCGCATGCGACTCTCTGAAGGATGGGCAACATGATCAGATTATTACTTAATAGTTTTTTTTTTTTTCTTGCAGTGTGTGTGTGTGCTATACCTTAATGGGGAAGGGGGGTCGATATGCATTATATGTGCTGTGTGTGGAAAAAAAAAAAAGTCAGGTACTCTGTTTTGTAAAAGTACTTTTAAATTGCCTCAGTGATACAGTATAAAGATAAACAGAAATGCTGAGATAAGCTTAGCACTTGAGTTGTACAACAGAACACTTGTACAAAATAGATTTTAAGGCTAACTTCTTTTCACTGTTGTGCTCCTTTGCAAAATGTATGTTACAATAGATAGTGTCATGTTGCAGGTTCAACGTTATTTACATGTAAATAGACAAAAGGAAACATTTGCCAAAAGCGGCAGATCTTTACTGAAAGAGAGAGCAGCTGTTATGCAACATATAGAAAAATGTATAGATGTTTTGGACAGACCCGGCAAAGGGTGGCCATTGGTAAATGTTAGGAACGCACCAGGTCACCTAACATCCCGAGAACGCGCTCACAAACCTGCACGCATATCATTGGCGTATGGCACTCATTAAAAAGGATCAACGACCATTAAAAGAGGACCATACCTATTTAAAAAAAAAAAAAAATGTGGAGTTTGAGGGCTAACGTATTTAATTAAATAAATAAATCTGGGTCTGCATCTCTTATTAAATAAAAATATAAAAATATGTACATTACATTTTGCTTATTTTCATATAAAAGGTAAGACAGAGTTTGCAAAGCATTTGTGGCTTTTTGTAGTTTACTTAAGCCAAAATGTGTTTTTTTCCCCCTTGATAGCTTCGCTAATATTTTAAACAGTCCTGTAAAAAACCAAAAAGGACTTTTTGTATAGAAAGCACTACCCTAAGCCATGAGGAACTCCATGCTTTGCTAACCAAGATAACTGTTTTCTCTTTGTAGAAGTTTTGTTTTTGAAATGTGTATTTCTAATTATATAAAATATTAAGAATCTTTTAAAAAATCTGTGAAATTAACATGCTTGTGTATAGCTTTCTAATATATATAATATTATGGTAATAGCAGAAGTTTTGTTATCTTAATAGCGGGAGGGGGGTATATTTGTGCAGTTGCACACTTGAGTAACTATTTTCTTTCTGTTTTCTTTTACTCTGCATACGTTTTATAAGTTCAAGGTCAGCTGTCAAAAGGATAACCTGTGGGATTAGAACATATCACATTGCAACACCCTAAATTGTTTTTAATACATTAGCAATCTACTGGGTCAACTGACATCCATTGTATATACTAATGAGTTTCTTTCATGCTATTTTTTTGTTTTTGTTTTTGCATTATTATCAAATGCAGGGCCCCTTTCCGATCTCACCATTTCACCATGCATCTTGGAATTCAGTAAGTGCGTACCCTAACTTGCCCGGATCCTACATTATCTGGTTGGTTTTTCAGCCTAGAATCTGAGACACTTTTTAGAAACATGCCCGGAATAGAGAAGCTGTGTTGGGGCACATGTCCTGCAAATATGGCCCTAGAAACCAGTGATATGGCGTTTACTCAACGCACAAGTCATAAATTCCCACAGAAGAAAAATGTGAAAGACTGGGTGCTAGACAAGAAGGAAGCAGGTAAAGGGATAGTTGCTTCGTCATCCATTTTTAATTATTTTAACTGACCCTCAACAATCTTGTCAGCAATATAGGACTGTTGAACAATCCCGGTGTGTCAGGACCCCCAAATGTCACTTCTGCATAAAGCATGTATGTCATCTATTTTTTTCTTCAATAAAGAGATTTAATAGCCATTTCAAGAAATCCCATTAAAGAACCTCTCTATGTCCCTTTTTTTTAATTTTTCAAAAAATAGCGATGACTCTTGTCTAATATTTGTCTATAAGGGATTAATTTTCAGACCCTTTAAAAAGTGAGTGCCATAAAAAAAAATTGATATATATTGTTTTAAAAGAGATTTCAATCTAGGAATGATTTTCCTTCTCTTGGAATGTGAAGATCTGTCGATTCATCTCCACTCATGTGCATTGACATACACAGCA
The DNA here is from genome assembly GCF_011764305.1 of Mustela putorius furo. Classification (NCBI taxonomy): domain Eukaryota; kingdom Metazoa; phylum Chordata; class Mammalia; order Carnivora; family Mustelidae; genus Mustela; species Mustela putorius. The sequence continues at coordinate 14,722,648 of NW_025422471.1, forward strand.
ACAAAGATACAGACAGTAAGATCGACACTGCTATAGCACGTCTAGGACATTTCTTATCCATCCTTTTCTTTCACTTGCATAGTTGCTATGTGTTTCTCACTGTAAAAGGCTGCCGCTGGGTGGCAAAAGCCAAGAGACCTTACTGACTAAGCTGTATTTTCTTAACTTGATCTGAAATCCACAATTAGACCACATCGCACCTTTGGTCATATCCATATAGGATGCTAGCCTGCCTTGTACGAATGTTTTCTATATTAAAAACAAAAGAAAAAAACATCTTTCAACCTTTCCATATATCCCACTCCTTAAGATATTCATGGAACATGAAAGAAAATCATTTATTTAGAGGAAAAACAAAGAATCATCCTTGAAAACACACACACACACACACACACACACACAATCACACACACACACTTATTCACACGTAGCGGGGGGCATCTAAGAAAATCATTTTCCTCACCGTAGACTTGATTCCATCCTTAGAACCATCCTTATAACTTGATGTGTATAAAATATGCAAACATGTCACAAATGTTCTTTGTCATTTCAAAACACTTTATCAATATCAGCAGAAATTTACCAGTGGGTGGGAAAGGGTCATTATGTGAAACTATGAAGAAATAGCCATATTAATTTTTTACCTGCAATTTGCCTCAGCAACAAAGGAAAAGTGAATTTATAATGCTGAAGATAAAGTAATCTAAAGTACCAGCAGAAGCCTTGGCTATTTATAGCAGTTCTGACAATAGTTTTATAAGAACATGAAAAGAACAGAATCACTTGAAAACGGATGCCAGTCATCTCTTGTTCCCACTACCGAATTCATATAAAGTGGTGGCAAGATAGCGAAGGGATAATCTGAGAGTTTTTTAAAGATGATTTAACGAGGAAAAGCACAATTTTGATTGTGATGAGTCACTTTCTGTAAACAATCACTGTCTCTCTTTACCCTTCTACCTTATCTGTAACTTACCATTTATTGTATTTGCAAAGCTAGTATGGTTTTGGGTTTTTATCACAGTAAATCCTTTGTATTCAGGAGTTTAGGGCAGAGCCCTGAGGGTGTATGATTTTACATAACCCATCCTAGAGTAACATTTTAGGCAACATTCTTCATTGCAAGTAAAAGAATCCTAAGTAGCATTTTACACAGCTACAAATATTGTTATAGCTAATCCTATTTTGAAAGATTTTTGGTAATATTAAGCTTAAATACTGGTAACACTGATGCAATATAGGGAAGCTGCACAACCTGTATATTGTATGCATTGGTGAGGGGAAGGCTGGTCATTTCAATCTTTTTTAAAATTGTGTTTTTTAGTAAAATGGCTTATTTTTTTCCCAAAGGTGGAATTTAGCATTTTGTAATGATGAATATGAAAATACCTATCATCCTCGGATCATTTTAAGGTTGACTAAAGTGAGAAAAGGAAAGAATTCCAATACACTTTTTAAAAGAATGTCTGCCCTCTCACACTTTTGATGTATTTGTTTTTCTTAACATACCCATCTTTTAATTTAGAGCTAGTGGTTTGTTTTTTTGTTTTGTTTTGTTTTGTTTTTTGCCCCCTTTTTGCTTTTGTTCATTTTTCCAGAGGGTAAATGCTTTGTAATTTCTTTCTTTAAAAAAAAAAAAAAAAAAAATTGCCTTTTTTTTTTTTTTTTTTTTTTTAAAGAAGCAGCCACTTGAACCCTCAGTAAAGGCTGTTAACTGAGCATGGCAGACTTCATCTGTTCCCATTTGTGCCATCTGCTGTGATGTCGTCACTTACATGGCGTTAATTTCCTGCCACTACAGATCTTTTGAAGATTGACGGAATACTGGTGTCTGTTAGAATGCTTCGGACTACAGATGTAATTAAAGGCTTTTCTTAATATGTTTTAACCAAAGATGTGGAGCAATCCAAGCCACATATCTTCTACATTCAATTTGTCCATTTTGGTTATTTTCATAATCGGGTATTGCATTTTGCCTTCCCTAGTCATACCTCAAATTGATTCATACCTCAGTTTAATTCAGAGAGGTCAGCTAAGTGACGGATTCCGTTGTGGTTTGAACGCAGTACTAGTGTTCTCTCGCAGACCTGGGTCGCTGTAGGCATAGGACTTGGATTGCTTCAGATGGTTTGCTGTATCATTTTTCTTCCTTTTCTTTTTCTGGGGACTTGTTTCCATTACATGACAGTAATTAAAATAGCTTGTAAATGAGGGCATACAAGCATTTGCAACAAATATTCAAATAGAGGCTCACAGCGGCATAAGCTGGACTTTGTCGCCACTAGATGACAAGATGTTATAACTAAGTTAAACCACATCTGTGTATCTCAAGGGACTTCATTCAGCTGTCTGTAGTGAATAAAAGTGGGGAATTTTCAAAAGTTTCTCCTGCTGGAAATAAGGTATAATTTGTATTTTGCAGACAATTCAGTAAAGTTACTGGCTTTCTTAGTGATGCAGTGTCTGTGGTGCATTTTTTTAATTAATGTTTTGCTGTTTAAATATTTTCCACTTAATAGTGTTGGTTAAAAGCAGCTTCTCCCACAAGTGCAAGTGAGCATTTTGAATTTCCAGCTCAAAATACATTTACAAAAGGGGGATATTTGTGTTTGGAGGGAAGAAAGGTATAAACTTGATTTCTTTTCTTGGGATGCTACATTTACTCAGCCAGCGTAGCAGTTCAAGGTTCTTATCAAGTGGTTCAACTTCTTTATCAAAGTAGTTCCGTGAAGACCTTGGGTAACTTGCTTGAACACAGAGAATTTTCCCAAAGTCATTCTGAAAAGCACTACCATGCAATAAGTTATTTTTTAGTGATGTGTACAAAGTATTTTCAGATTTATTTTTTCTTCATCAAAATAATTTATTTAACCAAAACCAAAACCAAAACAAACCCCAAAACCGAACCAAACACATGGGCTTTTATCCAAATACTAGAAAAAATGAGTAAATGCATATGTTTTAAGAAACTAAAAAATATATGTATTACCAAATCCAATGATAATGTCCAAAGGGAATGTCCTTAAAAGGAGCACCATGAGGACTAATTTAGGAGCTGAAGAGGAAAACAAGAAGGCACTGGCCAGCCACCTGGAGAACTTGAACTAGTGCACGAGGTGAATCTTGCTTTGAGGGAAAAAGGAAGCATTGCATGTGGCTTCCAGATAGCAGTGCTCATCTCTCTGTTCTTTTTATTCATTGTTAGCAAACACTTATTAAGCACTTATTATGTGTAGTTCACATTACTGAATACTGATGCTACAGGGATGCATCAAGATGTAGCCCTTCTTTTAAGAAACTTATAAACTAGTAGGAGATTAAAGGACTAACAGGAAGTAGAAATGGTTCTCAGAGACTTCTGCAAAGTGCTAGGAGAAAACCGCTAAAGAGATCTTTGGAGCAGAGCAGAAAGTGGACAGTTCCTAATCTGCCCAGCAGAGACAGCCTTGGACTTGTCTTTGGAGGGTGTAGGGAAGGATGGAGAAAGGCCCAGGTGGATGAGGGCAGGACTGCTTAGTGGGCATGTGACCTCTGCAGTCACATGCACGGCCCCACACTTAGTTTCACTCTCTACTGTTACCATCTTGATAATTTCATCTTTGAGTTTATTTTGTAAGTGAAGTCTGATTGGGTGTGAGCAGAGGAGATACACAGAAAAAAGTAGAAAGCTTTGATTCTGGTAACTTTAAAGGCCTCTTTTTCCTGCTTTGTTGAAAAAGGGACATTTTCATTTCACACTGAGCCCCTCATCTTATGACTAGTCCTGGATGAGGGCATTCTACAAGGAGGAAATAATAGGTATCAAAGTACAGGGATGGGAAAACAAGAGAAAAATGTGCAGGAATGGTGTTCCAACCTGTTTAGATAAGGCATAGCCATGTATAGGTGTTGGAGAAGGTCATCAAGAGGACATAACTGCTAGCTGACCTGCAAGCTGGACCCAGACAATTGAAGCCTCCTCACCCCTCCCCCTGTCTGTACATGGTACACTCCTCCCCCCACCCCCCGACCGTTCCCACAGGGGGAGCCACTTTCAAGGATGCAACCTTGAGAAAGCAATGTATTATTGCGACCAGCCGAATGGTTTCCAGGACTGAACTCAGTTAAGGCCTCTAAAAAACTTATAAGACTGGCAGGCTGGTGTGGAGATTTACTAGTCTTGTAGCCACTAAAGACCAGGCTCATCTGTAAATTCTCTTGCTTCCTAAGCCTGCCATCTCCCAATCTGGAGTCACCTGCCTCTTTCTTCGGTCTCTTCTTGCCTCCATGTACAGGAGCCAGTTTCAGATTTCACCCAGGAAGCTCCCAAGGTTTCAAACCAACAGCCAGAGGTGCAAAAAGAGACAAGACTGGAAGAGCTGGCTGGGATCTGATTATATCATTGCAAGTTAAGAACTCTGGGGTTTAAGCAATTAAGTGAAAGATTTAGAAGAGATGGAACTGTCAAAATTCAGCAAATGATGAGATTAATGGCAGGAGTGATGATAGAATTGTTAAAAGTTTACAGGTTTAAGCTTAAATGATTAGGATCACAGTAATGTCCAGATAGGAAATGGAGAACAGCTTATTCTATGTGAGGAAGGGTAACTAAGTCACTTCTCAACATGATGGGCTTGACTTGTATATTTAAGTAGAATAGGAGAATGTTGTAAATGTAGACTTGAACTGAGGATACCAGTTAATGCTAAAGGTAAAACTTTGGGTGTTATTAACAGGGAGGTGCTCGTGAACACCACGACCATGAAATGAACTTGTCAAGGGGAAGGTCAAGGGTGAAGGAAGAAGTAGGCTTAGAAGGGAATGTGAAAGAGGGGAGACCTACAGGGAAGAAAGGACCTGTGAAGAAATCAAGGATCATTCAGACAGAAGGAAAAACCAAAGTGTGTTGTCAAGGCCAGAAGAGGCAGAAGAGGTTTCAAGGTTTAAAAAAAAAAAAAAAAACAGTGTCAGATGTTTTATAGGGGTCACAAGGGAGGAAAATGGAGAAAGGGATTTTGGCCTTGGGTATTAATCTGAGAATCATTTCAATAAAATGGTGTGGGGGAGAGAGGTTGCTAGCAGAGGTGAAATTTCAGGCAGCAAGTGTGAAAAAATCTTTCACAATGTTGGTAATTAAAAGACAAGAGCGGGCGTGAGAGGCCAGCAGAGTCAAGGAGAAAGAGGAAGGTTGTGAAAAGGCCAGGTGGTACCCGAGCCTGGTTATGGGTGGGGGCGAGACCTAAGGGAGCAGAACACACACGTGAACCATCCTAACCAAAAGCTAGAGGACTACATGGCCCAATTCCTATGGGGTTCTTTCATTTCAGAGATGCTTGAGAGCCTCGATTAAATACAGTTATTGAATCTGATAAGGGAAAATTATTCTCACAGAGTATGTGAGCTTTCATTTTGTGAATCAAGTACTTTTGGCATTCTGTGTGCGTGTTCCTACGGCATCTTGGCTGCGCAGACCCTCACAGATCAACTTCGAAGCAAGATTCAGTGATGAAAGAAGAAAGCCAAGCTGGCTTTCCTGTGGTGGTTTCCCTTGCACTCCCACGCTTCTTACTTCCTGAGAGCAAATGTCTCCATCAGCAAAAATACAGCTCTTCTTTTCACCTCTCCTCTCCCAGGCAGAGGTTACACTTAGGAAAACACAAAGGAGATATTCATGGTTTCTGGCCCTCGAGTAGCTCCTGGTGTTAGCGGTAGCCTCGTCTGACCACTAGCTCCATCACACCCAGTCTTGATAGGCTCAGAATTGAGGAAGAATCTCCAGCTCTGAAATTCTCAACCCCAGCAGCCAACTTCTATTCTAGGCCAAATGGCAATGACAATCACCTCTCAAATCTGGTAACGCGTGCAAGAACCAGGCAGAAAGGGTGGAAACATGAACAACCAGTGGGGCAAGTCCACCTTGAGCAGAAAGTAGTTAAGAAACCCTTGACCCAACACTCTACCACCAGCACTGCTGGGTCTGTGTCTTTTCCCTTGCCCTGCCCTCCCTTCCTTGAAGAGAGCACTGACAGCGGGAAGGTCACAGTGACCCCGGGCAACTTGAGAAAACAGAAGCTGAAGCTGGTGTGGGAGGGAAGTATTGAGTTCGTTTCTGCCATGGGCTTGACCTACAAGATCTACCTGCTCAGAGACCCTCAGTGCAAATTTTCCCGAGGTCATCCAGTCTCCTGATGGAGAATCAGACCAGCTTTATCCCTCCCAAGCTAAGAAGCATTTGTCGAGTTACCTAAGTCTTGATTTTCTCACCTATCACTATACTCACAGGGTTGCTCGGAAGCCCAATTAAGATGTTTATAGTTGCTAACCACTGAAAAGATCAGAATCCCTACTCCCCGACAAGTTACTCAAAATAAACATGACTCTGCTCTCTAAAGTAATGGCAAAGGAAGGTAACAAAGTTCTGACTTTTCCTGTGATGACTGCAACAGGCTTTTCTATTTCTTAGCAACATCATGTTCTTTCCCAAAAGGCGATGTGGTATGCTCCTACTTTGCTGATGCCCAAAGAACATGATCTACTTACAAAGAAAGCCGTGCTCTCAGTATGCATCCTAAATCTTCCCACTAGCAGTGCTAAATATATCAACACAGAAAAACTTTCTAGAAGTAGTTTTTGTAAGAGACCAAGTCCTCAAGCATTTATTCCATAAATATTCAAAACGGTATATGCTTGCTTCTCTTTACAAACAAGAACCCTGCTTGAATGTGCAAACCTGTTTGTATTTAAAAGTTTAATGTGCAATAACTATGATTAAAATATCAAGAAGGTGCCCATTCATAAGGGAATGTTTAAACTGTTTGTGGTATATCAACACAATGAAATACTATGCAGCAGTTTAAAAGAAACAAAATGAAACACTCTCTAGGTACTGACACAGACATTTTCTGGAAAATATTATTAGATAAAACAACAATAATGGAACTATGTATATAATATGCTATCTTTCAAGTAAAATGTAGGCAAAAACAATGAATGTTCTTATAATTCCATAAAGAAACACTGGAAACATATACAAAGAAACCAATCAAGTTTCCAAGATAATGAGGAATTGGGGAGGGGTAGTGAACAGGACCAGAGCAAGACTTGACCGAACATACTTATTAATATTATTTTTATTCTTGAACTATATAAATATGCTTACTTACTCAAAAGAAGAAAGTTTTAGTTTAGAAAAAAAGCCTTCCAAACAGATATAAATGCCAAGAGAACAGATTTTTAGAAATCTCTCCTTTAGCTAAAAAGGCCTGTGGGAAATGGCCATGCACAAGCAAATTTCAGTACTGGTGAGCTTGCCTTTAGGATTCTGCAACAGTCGTCTTCAGCTAGAGGACAGGAACAAAACCTTCAGATGAGGACTTTGCTTCTATTGACCACAGTAAGCAAGTAAGCAAAAAGCCTTACTAAAGCAAGCAGTTTCCCATAGTGAAACCACAAATATCCTCTTCTAACAATACTCGGATTTTCTCTGCCATTTTCTGAGTCATTGCCTACCTTTATTTTAATTCATTCCATAATATTTCATTTACTCTGCCTAATCAAACTCTGTATATCCTACTGAGCCATCTAATTTTCACAATGAAAAATCTAGACACCTAGGCTAGATTTCTGTCGAACTGACAGCTGCCTTGTTCATTGTCATTGTAAGCTGCTCCCACATGTAAACAACCCAGCTGTAGTACTAGGATGCAGAAAACATGCTATCCTAACCAACTTCGGTGTCCATAACAACGAGCTGAAATAGCATGGAGAGTATATCATTTTGGGGGTAGTTTCTAATTCGTCAGCTAAATTTCCAAGTAAAATGTGGAAAGGTCAAAACAATACAACTTTTCCACAATTCCCTACCTTCTTGTTCTCTGGATTTACTATCCTGGTTTACATTCTTTGCATGCACAAAATTCTACCATTAAAACAGGTTAAAGAAATGGCTCAGCCAAGTCAAAAAACATGTTCTCTATTTCAGAGTTCTACTGACAAAAAAGGATAACACTTCCTGCTACCTCTCCTCCTAAACTCTCAGTGAGTGATGTCCTAACTCTGAGTCCTCTGAGTTCAATTATTAAGAAAGGATTCAGAAAAAATGGTTTACTTTTTCCACACAGTGCATCCTCTCCAGGATTCTCTTTAAAGATACTGACAACCATGTGAGAACATATACAACAGCCCTTGAAAGTTCACCTACCTTAATAAAACCCAGTTTTCTTCCTGCCTTTAACAACGTGTTTTATGAGACCTAGGAATAGAAGAGAAAGTTACTGTGAAATACAGAACCAAGAAATAGGAAACAGATTACACTGAACGTCTGCATATAGAAAATTACATATGGCTAGTTAGATAAACAAGAATATAAGCAACAGGGGTGCCTGAGTGGCTCAGTGGGTGAAAGCCTCTGCCTTCAGGTCAGGTCATGATCCCGGGGTCCTGGGACCAAGCCCCGCATCGGGATCTCTGCTCAGCAGGGAGTCTGCTTCCCCTTTCTCTCTGCCTGCCTCTCTACCTATTGTGATCTTTCTCTCTGTGTCAAATAAATAAATAAAATCTTTTAAAAATTTTTTTAAAAAATAATATAAGCAACATTGGTGTTCATCGTATTCATAGTTATCAAAACCTTACTCCTTAAAATGTGTGCAAGGATTATGTCGAGCACAGAAGAGAGCGTGTTGTGTAATTTTATTTGTACTGCAGCCTGAGAATAGAAAGAACTCATCTACATCCACAGAAATCAGAACAGTGGTAGACTGTGCAAGGTGGAAATTGACTGGAAGGGGCACAACAAAATTTCTGGGGTGATAGAAATATTCTTTATCTTGATTGGGGTACTTTGTCAAAATGCATCTAATGGCATACATAAGATCTGTATAGGAAAAAAAAAAAAAAAGATGTGCACTCTATTTGGTAAATTTTATCTCACCTTTTAAAAAGTTTTTATGTGGGGGCCCCTGGATGGCTCAGTGTGTTAAGCATCTGCCTTCGGCTCGGGTCATGATCTGAGGGTCCTGGGATGGAGCCTTGTGTCAGGCTCTCTGCTCAGCAAGGAGTCTGCTTCTCCTTCTCCCTCTGCCCTTCCCCCTTGCTCAGGATCTCTCTCTTCTCACAACAAATAAAGGGGGGGAAATGGGTGGGTTTTTTGTTTTGTTGTTGTTGTTGTTGTTTTTGGACAAAGAAAGGGAAACCACAGGCAAGGGGAGCAGCGGGCAGAGGGAGAAGCAGACTCTTCAATCCCAGATCCCAGGACTCTGGGATCATGACCTAAGCCAAAGGCAGCTGCTTAACCGACTGAGCCACCCAGGCGCCCCACAAAAAATATTATTTGTGGGGCGCCTGGGTGGCTTAGTGCGTTAAGCGTCTGCCTTCGGCTCAGGTCGTGATCTCAGGGTCCTGGGATCAAGCCCCGAGTTGGGCTCTCTGCTCAGCGGGGAGCCTGCTTCCCCCTTTCTCTCTGCCTGCCTCTCTGCCTACTTGTGATCTCTCTCTCTGTCAAAATAAATAAGTAAAGTCTTAAAAAAATATACATATTTTTAAAAAGCATTAAGATATCCTCATATGAAGAGAAATCTTAAATTCAGGATATTATGTAAGAATGGATTGTAAGAGACTTCACTCCACAGTGCTTCCTGTCCAGGTCTAGTGGGGCCTACTTCTCCGCAAATAATCTGCATGCTTCCATCAAGCCTCAATTCAAATCAAGATGAGAGACTGAAAATTATTTATTCTCTTAAGTGCCTTGAGCATACCCTCCACAATGGCCATTCACAAAGATTCACAATATTTGTGGGTAAAGAAAGGTAAGCTTTAGTTCAGTCTGAGGTAGATTAGTATGATTACATTGTAACTGATGAGGTAGGTAATGTAACAACACACATCAAATAAATGGACTACTTCAAAGACAAAGGCATTATGTATTCCAGAATATTAAACGACTTAGTATTTTGCTACGGAGAGTCTTATACCATATTCTTACCAAATCTTGTTCAATATAACGTTAAACCTCAGAAAAGAGTATAAGAAAGCTAGAATGTTTATCTTCTGTCTCTAGACCGTCCAAAAAGAGAATTCATTTGTTTTTCCCCCGGGGAAACTATTTGAAGCTGCAATATGTATAGAACCAAAAGTGATAGTCAATGCAACCAGTAATATTAAACCACTTCCCCATAAAATTTATCATCCATCTTCCCATCCCTTGAGGGTTAAATAGAGGTCAGCACAAATAAAAAGAAAGGGCCCAGGTGCATTTTGAGGTGCACTTAGCGAAATTAAGTGCTAGACTTATCTACTTAAGTACTCTGAAGTTATAGTGGAAAGGACACTGCATTCTTCTCTTATTTATTAAAAAAAATAATAATCCTTGGGGCCCCTGGCTGGCTCCATTGTTGGAGAATGTGACTTTTGATCTCACAGTAGTTAAGTTCGAGCCCCATGTTGGGTGTAGAGATTACTCAAAAGTAAAATCTTAAATATATATATATTTTTAAAAGATCCTAAAAATTAAACATTTAAAACATTAAATATTTATCATAAAGGGCGCCTGGGTGGTTCGGTCATTAAGTGTCTGTCTTCAGCTCAGATCATGATCCCAAGGTCCTGGGATCGAGCTTCCTGCTCAGTGGGCAGCCTGCTTCCCCTCTTCCACTCCCCCTGCTTGTGTTCACTCTCTCGCTGTCTCTCTCTCTGTCAAATAATAAATAAAATCTTAAAATCAAATGAACATTAAAAAAATTTTTTTCGTAAGGTACTAAGGCCTATTTTTTTATGCATTTAACCAAACTCAGATGTACAACGGATCAACATGCAGTATTTACACACACACAACTGCACGCATCCACACACATGAAGAATTAGTTTAAAGAGCTCAGGAACATGAATCAGATTGATACAATGAAGTAACAGAAAAGAGGCCTTGATTTTGTCAACATGGATATCTGTCTCAGAATATAAACTCTAGGAGAACAAACTATTTCCCATCCCCTTTTGTCCAGCACCACCGCAAGGACTGTGCACCCCCAAGCAGCCTGTCCAAGGTGGAGGACAAGCAGAAGGAGCCGAAGAAACTCTCATTCCGCAAAGCAGATATTTGGACGGAAGTAATAGGGTCACTGGCTCACGACTCCATTTTTCCTGGGTAACATCAGAATGATTCCTGAATTATTTCTCGGTGCTCCTCCGTCCTGAAAGAGGGGACGTGAAAGTGCATGTGGAAAAAAGGGGTACAGGCAAGGCTCCCACAGACACACAAAACCACCAACACTCTTTCTGTTTTTATAAACTGTCATACAGATTAAAATAGTCTCCAGTCTTGGTCTTGTGCTGTTTTTATTACATAATAAATATTATTTATTATAATAAATACATAATAAATGCTATCTTGGGAAAATGATGTAATTTATTATGTGTGAAGAAGTGCCTTAAATCTTTTTTGCCTCATTTACAGTATTGCGGACATTGGTAAAGCAGTAGCATGATATGTTCAAAAGATTATAAACTTTGGAGAAAACAAATCTGAGTTTGAATTGCCTCCCTGGCCAACCATGAGCTGTATAAAAAAATGACTTAAAATCTTTGAGCTGGTTTTCTCATTTGTAAATGGAAATAATAATATATATATTTAGAGATGTCAGGATTTGAAAATTCCTTACACATATAACTGTATATTCATATGCACATATATTTATAGTTTTTATATATAGTTATATGTGTATATATTGTATATGTGTGTATATAAATATGTGTATGTGCATATATGCTACGCATGTGTATTTGATTATATATATATATGTATATATATATATATACAGATCAATCAGGCGCTCAGTACTTACTGGATTCTTTTAATGCACTATGAGTTATACATATTCACAGCACCTTTGTAAAAAATAAATATATTTCCAAACGAGCTGAAAGTTTCTGGAAAGCAAGTGGACATAGTAAATGAATGTTTTCCTTATGTGGAACCAGCCGCTAGGAGTAACGAACTAGATATTAAAGCATCCTGACTGGGGCGCCTGGGTGGCTCAGTGGGTTAAAGCCTCTGCCTTCGGCTCGGGTAATGATCCCAGGGTTCTGGGATCCAGTCCTGCATCGGGCTCTCTGCTCGGCGGGAACCCTGCTTCCCCCTCTCTCTGCCTACTTGTGATCTCTGTCTGTCAAATAAATAAAATCTTTTTTAAAAATAAATAAATAAATAAAAATAAAGCATCCTGACTGTAAATTAATTATGTCTTTTTAAAATTAAGATCACTCAACAATACGTCAAAGTCCACGGTATTCAATGAATATTCCATGTACCTAACCACTCGCAAACATTTGGCCTGTACAACCTTTGCAAAAATCAACCCAAAAGGATTCCAGACTCCATCAGGTTCACCTCCCCACACATTCATCAGGCAGGTTGGCCACTGACGGCAGCTGCCCACAGGAAGGGTTCATCTTCCTTTGGCTGACTCCTGGGAAATGATCAGAAAAATTGGAGAGGGTATCGATACTATTTTGAAATTTAGAGTTCCACCCTGACCATCACTGGGTCTGATACTTCTTTCTTTCCCTGACAGCAGCCACAGGATGATCTAACTGGTACATGCCCCACATGGCAACTTAGCCAAAATGGGGTTTTATCTGTTTTGTTCATGGTGACATCCTAAGCTGCTACACAGGTACCTGACATAGAATCAACTGTCGACAAATATTTATTGAATTAGGAAATGAATGATAATAGTAACACAAAGTATTCTGTAACTTTTTAGTTCCTTAAATTAGTTTAAGATACTTAATATGCTTAAGATACTTAATATGATTAATATAATTAACATTTAAATGGAGTTTGTTCATTTTGACTCCCACTACCATGCCTTGTAAGAATGATTCTTGATTCCCTCTACTGATGGACAGTTAGTTGCATGGACCAGCATGGAAGGATCTTAAGAACATAATTTTGGGGGGAAAAGCGTATTTCTGAATATACAAATATGTAATCAAAGATTTTCATAATGAATAGAAGAAATACATACTAACTTCTGGATAGTGATTTCTTCTGGAAAGAAAGACAAAGAGGAATTAGTGGATGGAGGTACAGCTAATTTACAATTTTGTATTTTTTTAAAAGATTTCTTTATTAATTGAGAGAGAGAGAAAGTGTGTGTATGTGTGTGTGTGTGAGAGAGAGAGAGAACAGGGGGAGAGGGAATGGAAGAGGAAGAAGATGGCTCCCTGCTGAGCAGGGAGCCCAGTATGGGACTTGATCCCGGGATCCTAGATCATGACCTGAGGTGAAATCAAGAGTCAGATGCTTAGCCAAGTTAGCCACCCAGGTGCCCCTGTATTTCTATTCTTTAAAAAAGAGAGAGAGAGAAGAGAGATTAAGCAAAGATTTTTCAAATGTGGATGGTGGTTACAAGGATTTTTGTTATTTTGTTTGCATTTTTCTGTACATTTGAAATATCTTATACTCAAAACTAAAAAGTAAATTTTAAGTAGGTGTTAGGGACACCAGGATGGCTCAGCAGGTAGAGCAGGGGACTTTTGATATTGGGTTCATGAGTTCCAGTCCCAAGTTGGGCATAGAACTTACTTTAAAAAAATAAAATAAAATAAACAAATAATAAAAAGATGATATTTTCTCGCTCTAACCAACTCCTTAAAACATAAGAACTTAAGCTCAACCAAAGAAGAGTATACTAACATAATTTATACTCAAAATGAATGATTTCTGATAGAATAGTTTTTATTTTTATTTGCATGGAAATAAAATATAATTAAGTTAAAATTTGGGGGAGAAATGCCATCGCATTTTCTCATTATATTTATAGTCTCATATTCTTTTTTTAAAGATTTTATTTACTTATTTGAGAGAGAGAACACAAGTGGGGCGGGGGTCGGCAGCAAGGGGCAGAGGAAGAGGGAGAAGCAGGCTTCCCCACTGAACAGGGAGACTGACTTGGGCTCCATCCCAGGACACTGAGATCATGATCTGAGCTGAAGGGTGACACTTAACCAACTGAGCCACCCAGGAACCCCTATAGTCTTGTATTTTTATAAATACATTATCTTAGTATAATTTCTTATAATTTGAGTGGCTAGTAATGTCCCATTCCTAGTTAGTTTATGCAGGATTTCCAAATAAACTTAATTACACATAAGTATTGAAGGGCTATATATTTTTGTGAGATCTGATTTCTCCTCTCATTATGAATAATTCCATAGAAACATGTTTCTCCTTACTAACACTTTACTCATGACCTGAATCATTTCAGTATGAGGAATTGTATTTCACTTACAAAACCAGTCTCCTGTTTTGTTTTTTGTTTTTTTTTTAGATTTTATTTTCAAGTAACCTCCATATCCAATGTGGGACTTGAACTCACAGCCCCAAGATCAAGATTTACATGCTCTACTGACTGGGAGACACAGGCACTGCCCAGTTTTCTGTATGTTGTACCTTGTTTTATACAAGCCCCTCTGGAGACATGACTTGTCTGAAAGAATTCTAGCTAATTTAGTAATATAAGTCTGCTATACCAACAAGAACTTACATTTATAATCAGAAAGAAGTCAGAGCTCTTTAAGTTGACTTAAAAAAAATTAATCAAAGCAAGTTAGAATCTTCAATAGTCTTAAAAGACCAGGTACAGTCTAGATAGCTTATAATTTTGTACTCTTACTCCAAAGAAATGTGAAAATTAAATAAGAATAAGAGGAAAAAACAATGATACATCATCATGTGTTCATTTGCATTTTCCCCCACAGATCAGCATCCTGCAATGGTGAACAACAAGGATTTTTGAATAGTGGGCTGGTGCGTTTCTTATTCTTCCATTACAAAATACATATATTCAGGAAATAGGGCCACAGTAATGAAGAGTTTGATGTAACTTCTACAGATCCTCAGGTAATTGTAGGTCAATTCATTTAGACTTTGACCATGTATTTTTTCTTTATGGAGGAAGTGGTGACTGAGCAAGGAAGGATGGTCTTTCGGTCATTTATAGCCAAAGGACATGACTGAGAGATGGCTATGATGCTCTCTGTGTTTTTCCCTTCACTAAGCAAATAGTTATTAAATACAGAGTGCAGAACCCTGGTATTTTAGGTGCTTTGGAAAATAAAATAGTCTTTCTAAAATATAAACCCTGTTGTCAAAGTATTTTGAAACTAGAATGTCCTAAAGGGTTAGAAATCTCATCACGTGCTGTGGCAAAGAGCCAAGCCAACCAGTCCCTAATGGACAGGAATCCAACCGGAGATTTTGGCTGATGCACCGCTGTCCTCTGCCAGCTGAACCAAGTGGTTTGTGTGGTGGCAGGAGTGGTAACACATGGGTTGTAATATAAGCAAGATAATCAAAGTGGATCTCTAGATGAAGATAAAATATATTGTACCACTAAGTGAAGCAAGCAAGGAAACACAAAAACTACAAACACAAAAACTACAAACCCCAAGCTGTATAGCGTACAAAATACTACAAGCTCTTTTCTTTTGCATAAGAAAAGAAGCTTTTCCAGAAACAAAGGCCTCTGATTTGGAAAATACCTGCCGTATATTGTTATTGTTTCTTACGTTAGGTTTTGTATTTATGAACCGTTTCTAATGAGTTAGTTCCAGGGTTTTTGTTTTTGTTTTTTTGGCTTTTGTTTTTTTCTCAATTCAGCAGGCCAGAATGGAATTGTAAATTGTGATGGTGAGGGGTACCTGGGTGGCTCAGTGGGTTAAGCCTCTGCCTTCTGCTCAGGTCATGATCCCAGGGTCCTTAGATAGAGCCCCACATCGGGCTCTCTGTTCAGCAGGGAGCCTGTTTCCCTTCCTCTCCCTCTGCCTGTCTCTCTGCCTACTTGTGATCTTTGTCAAATAAATAAATAAAATCTTTAAAAAAATTTATAAATTGTGATGGTGATGATTTAGGGGTCTGCGAAACACTGCATTCCTGGGATGACGTGTTTTTCTGCTGTGTTTACTTTATGTAGAAAAAAACTAATGGTGCCAAGTGGAGGCAGAGAAGTTATTCTAACCCCGCTTTGTGAATCCCTTTGGGCACACCTCATGTACACTCGTTCCTCTAGTTCAGTTCAGGCTGGGTGAACAGCAGGAGCCTCCTTTTCTTCTTCAGAAATGTCAAAAGGGGGAGGGGCAGGCTGGATATTGTGACACTGTTTTACAATGATGTAATATTGAGTCCCTAGGCTTCACGTTTCTGGAAGCTCCATAACAATGTGGAATGTTATGCTGTGTTTGCCTCTGCCTGTATCTCGGAAGTCTGCGTGTGTGTGCACACACATTGTGTGGTGACACAGATCACTGTTTGGATAGGTCTTGAAGTTAAAACCCTCACTTTACATTCTCAATATCACTAACCTTGCAGCTACTTCTCTTCCTTGTGGAAGGAAATTGTATTTTATGCAAATACACCCTCAAGACCATGTACGAGACTGCCGTTACAGCTTCTGACCAAAATGACAAGACTCAACAGTAAGTTGAAATACAGGATTTGTGCACTAAAAAAATGCAGCAGGCAAGAGCCTGGTGTGACTCGCCTCAAGGTAGCCGAAACTGGACAGTATTTTTTTCTTTTTTCCTTAGTGTAGGAAGCCAATTGGAGGTGTCTATTCGTAGTGGGGAATTACAGCATTGATCCTGGGACAGAGTAATGAATAACATAACTGATTAGGGCACAAAATGTCTTTTAGTAAAACTCACTAAGCCCTTCACTAAACCTCCCTTTCCTCCAAATCTGTAATAGGCAACGCTTCATGGGGGAGCTTGGGCAAAACATTTGTCCTAATCACTTGTCACCCGTCAGGCACAAAGCCCTTGGGGGCAGTGATGTCATGGTGTTGAAGCCACCCAGCACTTTCTCTTGGAGATCTGTCCTGATGCCTTAGGAAATGCTGTGCTTTAGGCCATTCTTACCCAACTTCTGGCTGGTGGTGGGGGGGAACCCTATACATGTGTATCCATTTCCCTCTAATGCTGCAAGAAGCAAATTCATGCCACCATAATAATAAAACTATTATTACTGTTATAATCACCGCTGACACTATATAAGTGCTTATTTTATGCCAGACGCTAAGTGCTTTACATGTGTTAACTCACTGAAGCCTCAGTGAGGACTGTGAGATAGGCCCAATCGGTGAACATCTTCTGCAGGTACGAAACAAGGAAGTACAGGGAGGCTAGGTAAATCGCAACGAAGTGCCCCAGCTGGTAAACCCGAAAGCCAGAATGTGACTGAGATGGTCTGAGTCTGTCACCCTCAAGCTGTAAAAGCTGAGAATCCTTTCTGGGGTGGCTGCCCCTCCCCTTATCGAAGTATAATGAGGTTCATTCTAAAGGTAAGCATTTTAGCTATTACAGTAGATCAGGGTGGAGTTTTATAAGCCCGAAGAATTATAAACAGCTCTCCATGGTTCCCTCATGAGTCAGACAGGGACCCGTGCTGCCATGAACTAGCTAATTCCAAGAGCTCTTTCTGAAGTTCGTTTGAAAATTGAATCAAGGACATTTGAAATAAATGTTACAAACTTTGCAAGTAGTTTAATCCCAGAACCCATAGAATTGTAATAAAAGAGAAACAGGAAAATATCCAAGATGCTTTACAGGATCTGAAGGGGAAATCCGTATGGCAAACGTACTGATTCCAGGCAAGTGTTTAGGCAAAGCCTGTGTCAGTTTCGGTCTTTGTGACAAGGCATGGACAACTAGTAAAAGTAGTTAAAGTGTCAAATATGGTGCACAATGAAAATCAAAAAGGGGAAAATGTGAGAGTCAATGTTTGGACAATTTATATAAAAAAATATGGGTACAATACGGCAGAAGGTGAAAGAAAGCGGCCTCCCCACAAACGCAATATGCTCAACGAGAGAATGTTTTATTGGGGCATGTCAACAGTCAGCCGAATCTGAAAACCCAACCATCAAGTGCCAGATGAGGAGTGCAAAAATGCCAAGAAACATATCAAGAGGTAAAGAGAGCCAATAAAAAAAACTTCCATCTTGTGGCAGTTTTATGAAAGGGATTTACATAGAAATCAAGGGCTAATAATGAGAGCACACAAATTACTGTGGAAAATGATGATTAGTGATAATAATTGTTCGAGAAAACATGTGTGTCACCTGCCTCTAAATGGTAATTTACGTTTGACTGATGAATAATTCAAGTTCCTAGGCTTAAGACAGGCCCTGCTGTTGTCACTAACTAGTTTTCTGGTCGGGCCAAGGGGACAGGGCTGCAACTAAATAGCCCCCCCCCCCCCCGCAGAATTACCTATCCCTCACAAACAATTTTTTCAATTGCCCCCGACTGCTCCGTCCCACCTGCTGAGGCCCGAACGTCTTTCTCTCTCTCCCTCTCCAGCCCCCGCCCACTCTGCTTTGTTCATCTTGCTGGTCTTCAAAGTCTGAATCAAACAAAGAGCTTGTAACCCCCAAGTTTCCAGACACTTAAAAGGTTTTGTGTATATCACATGTAAGCCTTTTGAAGGAAACATACAAAGGAATAATCTGTTTGGTCTTCTCAGAAAGAAGTTTTCGTTCTGTTTCTCTGCAAACTCATGTTCTGAAAAATAAAATGTATCAGGCGTGCTGTTACAGCCACTATTTTAAGACTGACAAAGACATTAATGGAACAGAGAAGTTACTATCACCAATCTTCCCAAATGAGAGGTGTCAGGATATCATCCTGATAGGAAGAGAGCTATTATTTAAAGAAAAGGGGAGGAGCACCTGGGTGGCTCAGTGGGTTAAAGCCTCTGCCTTCAGCTCAGGTCATGATCTCAGGGTCCTAAGATTGAGGCCCCCCCTCCTCCCGCATCGGCCTCTCTGCTCACCGGGGAGCCTGCTTTCTCCTCTCTCTCTACCTGCCTCTCTGCCTACTTGTGATCTTTGTCTGTTCAAATAAATAAACAAAATCCTTAAAAAAAAAAAAAAAAAGAAAGAAAGAAAGAAAAAGAAAAGGGGAATAGGCCTGCTATCATCTTAATCGTCTTAATCTTTGAGTGCCCACCCCCACCCCCAAAATTCCTACCTTGAAACCTAATCCTCAATGTGATGGGATTTGGAGGTGGGCCTTTAGGAGGTAAAGAGGTCATAAGGCAGAGCTCTTATGAAGGAAGTTAGCACCATATGAAAGAGACCCCAGAGACATCTTTTGCCTCTTCTGCCCTATAGCAATAAGGCCACCTTATCTATGAGACTTTGTTATATCAACCTAAAGCGACTAAGACAGGGCTCAAAGTTATCATTTTAAATATATTTGGGTGGTATTTCCAAATCTCTTATTTTCCTCAGTGAAGGGTCTCTGTGATATTTTAATTGCATGTTCACAAATTAATTTAGTAAAAATTAGCTATTAACTCTCCATAATATATCTTTGCTCAAGGTACAGAAACATTTAAACAACATTTCTCTTTCTTTGTCTGTTTTTGCAGTGGGTTTGTTTCAACAGAAGCAACTTTTTTCCCCCAATGATTCGCTTATTCATTTGGGGGTTATGGAGGAGCAGAGGGGGAGAGAGAATCTCAAGCAGATGCCACACTGAGCATGGAGCCTAACAGGGGCTTGATCCCACGATCCTAAGATATGACCTGAGCCGAAATCAGGAGTAGGTCACTCAACCAACTGAGCTACCCAGGGTCCCCTAGCAGAAGCAACTTTTTTTTTCTTTTAAGATTTTATTTATTTATTTGACAGAGGGAGAGAGAGATCACAAGTAGGCAGAGAGGCAGGTAGAGAGAGGAGGAAGCAGGCTCCCTGCTAAGCAGAGAGCCAGATGTGCCAGTTGTGGTGCAGGGCTCATCTGAGGACCCTGAGATCATGACCTGAGCCGAAGGCAGAGGCTTAACCCATTGAGTCACCCAGGTCTCCCCAGAAGCAACTTTTTACAACATCTCATACTAAAAATATCCTTGCCCCAAATGTTAAAAGTTTTGAGGAAGGTTTTACTTGGCTTTAGAAATATCCATGCAGTCTTACCTGTTAGAGCTTACAGAAAAACTCCTTTGTTCAATGTTAAGTTCTCAAAGTTTACAAATAAGCAAAGTAAGCAGTAGTATCCTAGGTAGCAAGATTTCAAGGACACTGGCTTTAAAAATAATTCTCTCTCCTTTCCAGTTTAGAAAGTTTGTGATTAGAGAGTTTTTTTTTTTTAACTTTCTAAGTAGATACAATGTAAATATCTCTAGGAGATAGCTAATGTAAATCTTTTACACCTTAGTATGAAAGTTTATCAGATACTTTTCTACAAATGATTGAAGAACAAGGAGAGCCAGATACAAAGGGTGCCTGAAGAAGGTGAGAGAAGTGAAAGCAAATGGAGAAAAGACTAGATGTCATGCAGTTAGTGTTCCTTGACTTCTCAGTTTTGCCTAAAAAGAATGGTGACTATTGCCATGCTGTTCTAACCCATCAGGAAGGAACCATGTCCATTGTCTTTGTATGCAGAGCACCAACCAGAGAGCCATTCTAGGGATATCTACTCAATTAATGGACAAATGAATGCAAGTATTTAATGGATAATATATTCTTGGTATTTTCTATAATCCATACATGTAATGGCTAGCCTCTAAAAAATTGCTTCTGGAGGCATGGCCTACATAACGAGCATCCTTTCCAAGGAGCTACTCCTCTGTTTTAATTTCTAGACTGGACTCTGCCTTTCCCCCACTCCATTTCAGTTTCTGGTGAGAAAATTCCTTGTGTTTTTCGATAAGCAAAGCAGAACAGGCACTTTTTTGGTAGGTGTTCATGAAAGGTGGGTAATGATAGAGACATCAGAAACATGAACCATATTACAGGTAAACGTATTTCATAATTACTTACTATTTACTGAGTACCTGTCATGTGGTGAGTAAGGGGGGCAAAATCTCTGACCTCTTCGAGTCCGTATCCTAGGAATGGAAAGCAGACCAAAAAAAGTATAAACAAATACAGAACATATTTTTGTGCAGAATGTTACAGGTTCTATTTGAGAAGAGAAGATGGCAGAGAAAGACTGGTGCGGTGGTGGATTTGTCCTGGAGATGCTTCCTGAAGAAGCAATGAGAAAGATAGAGCCGTGTTAATTTCTGGGGGCCAGGTTCCAGGGCAGAAACCAGCAACTACAAAGGGCGTGAGGAACATGCTCTAGGGACAGAAAGGTGAACATGGTTTTCATATAGGAGAAGTCTAGTTTCTAACACAAGCCCCATCATTTGAATCGTCACTGAATGCTCTTTAAAAATTAATGAGTAGGAGTTAGAAATGGATCTTCTAAACCAGTTTCTAAATCCTAATTCTGTCTTTGCCATTTTTCACTCAGCAGTCTTAGATCCCAGAGAGGTATGTTCTTTCCCTGTTGGGCTTTCTTCATATTTACAATGATGAGTTTAAGCATAAAGACTGGCCAGAATTTAAAGAGTAGGTCTCTGTGGTGTGATTATGCAGCCATGACTTGAAGTTAGAAAAGAAAAAGCAGGCATATTCCCTCCAAACACACTTATTAGAATTTACATCTGAACTAGGAAGCATGAAGGAACTGATTTGGACATTAACACATTGCTAATCATCAATACATGAGCATGAATTCATTTTACCACGTGATCTAATCATTGCCTTGGAAGACAAAAAGCAGGACTCTCAAAGACTAGAAGAAAGGAGAGCTAAGTTTGGTGGATGAAGGAGAAAAACAGGGAAGCTCAACACGTGAAGACAAAGTTATTTTAGGCTCCTAAATTGTGGTTCTAGAGTATTTTACATGAAAGTACAAATGTTTCCTTACTTCAATACGACGTGGGAGACAACAAGCAGAGGAACATTTTTTCCTAGAGCTAGGACACATTGCATCATCCCTGTGCACAAACGTTATGATTGTGCCCACGTGTGTCTTACTAGACATTGTGCTTTACCCTTAATTTTTAAAATGGTTGCAGTACTGAACACATCATGACAGTAGCTTTGAAATGTTAATTTTTAATATTATGGTAGCAACTATTTTAATTTAATGTTACCCTAACAGTAAATCCATTGTGACTGTAAAGCAACATCTTAAAAAACAGGGACCATAGGAGACCTTCTTTGGAATTCCACATACTGTCCTAAATACTTGCAATGATGAGGAATGGTATTCAAGTGGGCATATCAGAAGATAATATTTCTTTTTTTCTTTTCAAAAATGCCATTGGAAGGAAAAATAAAGCAGCTCATTTTCTCATGTGTCTCAGAAATCTATTCTAAGGACAACAGGGGTGGGAAGATGCGGAGGAGAAGAAGCGGAGAAGAGAAGGAGGAGGAGAAAAAAAGGATGAAAAAGAGATGGAAAAGGAGAAAAAAAAAGGAGGAAGAGGAGGAAAAGAAAAAGAATCCAAATATATTGTAGGAAGTGACTTTATTCAAATAAGTACATAATCACCTGCAAATGAATACTCTGCATGCATATTTTGACACATTTATTTAAAAATTTTTAAATTTCCTTTATCACATGTCATAATGAACAGAGAGTGAATCTCTTCATAATTTTATCTCATTTGTCTTAAATGAGATATATAAAAATACAGATATATTAAATACCAAAAAATCTCTGAATACAAAGACGTTCTCTATCAGAACAAATAAAATTAAAAGTAACTTTTTTCCCAAAAAAAAGCATGAAATTTTATTGAGCTATCATTTAAGCTCCTCTATGTGTTGCCATTATTACATCAAACTTTGTGGGACTGACTACCTCCTTTATAAACTTTATTCCTGGTACTTATTTTTCCCTCTCTATATCATTCCAATACATCTTCGACAATTCTAACCTCAAATTCTAAAATTAAACCATCGAGGAAAATGGCAAAATGTTTGGGTTTCTTGCAAACGTCTGTGGAAATGACCAAGAAGAGACCCAGGATGCCAGAATGAACTCTCACAAGGTCTGGCTCTGCCTGTGAAGAGCACTGATGCAGCGGGGTAGGATGCCAGTCTGTTTCTAGCTGTCTTTACTGGAAGGCAAGCCATCTCAGCTATCCACTGCTTCCACTGCTTTTTAGCCACAGCTTTCCCTTTTAATGGACAACCAAGAACCACAGGTTGAAGCATACTGGGGAGTGCTGGAGAAACATGGCCTCACCTGAAAACCTTGGTGACCTTTCCTAAGAGCTTCTACCTAGGGTCCAGGAGAGGTGCTCGAACTCTGTGTCTGCCACGTGCGAGCTGTGTACCTTTGTGAAAGTCCCGCAGCTGTCTGCACTGCAGTTTTCAAACTGGAAGGACAGGAAGGGAGAGAGAGAAGCAAAGCTATCTTACATGGTTGCTGGGAGACTTCATGAGAGAAAAATATATAAAGCCTTTAGCTCAATCCCCTGTGCTTTAAAATCATGAAATAAATGCTAACTGAATTACTTAACTCATAAGCCAAATACTTTCCAGATCTCCTTTTTAAAAAATCAACAGATAAAAATTAAGTTAAAAAATACATTTTTTTCCCCATCAAAAGAAGTAGATGAGCAGGTAAATTCTGTCTTCCTCGTAGTTTTGTGGTTCTTTTAAATTAACGAGAGAGAGAGAGAGAGAGAGAGAGAGACATTTCCCATGTTTTGGACGGTGCGAGCGTCCAAGAGATAACGGGCGGTATGAAGAATCACTTTGAAAAGTATAAGACTCCTTAAAGTTCTTCTGAAACAAGTAGGGAAACTGAGGCCAAGGGGAGATTATCACTCGGCCACGTCAGCAGCGGCGGGTAGAACACCGATCTTCAGGACCTCGCCTGCGCAGGACACCCGCCCCACCCTCCTCTCGACCCTGGTGCCCGAGCGCGCAGGAGTGTTGATCCTCCGCTCCCTCCCAAGCTCTGCTGTCCTCGTCTACCCCGAGGCTCAGCCCAAAGCTCAGTCTCCCCCGGCGCGTCTTTGAACCGCGCAGAGGAGTTCCGCTCCGCCCGGAACTCCAGGGATGGACTGAAAAAAGCACGCGGAGGAAATGGAACGGGACCAAGTTGGAGGGTCAGTGCGGGAAGCAGCGCCACGATGGGGGTGAAATGCTTTCTGGGTTTCTGAGACAGTTCACAGAGGTTCCCAAGGGGCCATCCCCAAAAGCTGAGCGAGGCATTCGGTACCCTCCTGCCTCCTTCAAAAGTTTCAGGACAGGAATCCAAGTTCATGCGGTTTGATTCCCAAGATTTCCCCCAAATGCAAGGAGGACCAGCAAAATAGACTTTTGTTACCGCTCAGATGATCACCCTCGTGGTGGTCGTCGTTAAGGTGGAATGAGACATTGAGGCTAAAATAGGTTGTGAAAAATTCACTTGCAGACATTGGGTCCCACTCCTCAGTCTCAGGGCTGGTCTTCCTCCCTCTTCCCTACTCTTCACCCAAGCGCTAAAATGTTGCAGTTTGAGAAAAAAGAAAATAGGAAAAAGACAGGAGAAAAAAAGAGAACGAGGCTTTTCAGGTCCTTTTAAAAAAATATATGGAATGGCTTAAATAATTGCAGATTTATTTTCTAAACTGCTTCAAACATAAAATCTATAACTCCAGCCCCCCCCCCCCCGCGCCAAAAAAATAGGAATGTAACAGCCGGGATCCGGGAGAAAGATCCAGCACCATCCTTGAGCAGAGCTCCTACGCGGTTGCGGGCTGGGGGCCACCGGTCGCCGACCCAGCCGGGCCCCAGAACTTGCCAGGCCTTGGGAACCCTGAGCTTGCGACACCGACTCCAAGGCTGCAGGTCACCAATTCTCTCGAACTCCAGATTTTTTTTTATTTTTTGGCAAATTTTCCAAATAAACTGTTTGGGAAAGGTGATCGTTCCGATTCTCAGAGGAGCGGTCCGAAGACGCCCCGGGAATTGGGTAGGAGGGTGTCACCCGGCCTTTGAGTCTTTACACCCTCACAAGCAGCCGCTATGGAGTGTTGGGGGGGGTGTGTGAGGAGGGAGATGGTGGCCACTCGTTGGCCAAGTTCTCAGAGGTCTAGGGGCCAACTCTTTGAGTTCAGACTTTTCTAAATCTTACTCGGAAAAGGTCCTGAACATGAACAATTTGAGAAGAAGGAGACCTTTTTAATAGTAACGCCAGGTTGCGGAATATTGTCAACAGGGAAACCGGCCCTGTCGCCGCTACCCTGGTGGAGACGTGCCAGAACTGGGATAGTGGCCTGGGGTGCCAGGGCCTGCCAAGCGCCAAAAGCTCGCTATTTTGACTCTCCAGGACAAATGTGGGGCTCCTCCTCATCGGCGCCCACTGTTAAGTTGCCTGAGGAAGGCTGCTGTGAGCGCCACCAACAAAGGTGAAATTGGGACGCTCGGACCTGAGAGGGGTCCCTGGGGGCCCGATGGGCTCAGGGTTGCCCTTGGTAAGTCCTAGCTTACAGGGTGAAGAAAAGTACTCATTTTGCCTTTGATGGTAGGGCAAAAGGGGTGCTACGTGGTCAAAGGTAAGGATTCAGGCTTCCAAGGACCCCCAAACAGGTAGGAGTCCGGTTTGGAAACTGCTCGAACCTAGGCACGGATTCTCCACCTCTGGACCCAGGTGTGCAGTCGCCCCAAGTGGTGCCAAGAATGATTTGTGCCACTTCCTGGAGGCACGGATTTTAAGCAAAAAGGGCAGGAACGTGAGTCGATCCTTGGTTGGGCGCTACAAGTTTTTTGTTTTGTTTTGTTTTGTTTTTTATTCCTAAATTGATGGGGTTTCCTACTCCTAGCTTACAGGGAGCGCTTCTGCGGTGGAGAGGAGGTTAAGGAAAATGCCTCCCATCGGATGCCCTGTTGCTATGCGGGTCACGTCTGGGCGTTTCAAAATAGAAAATTGTTTTGTTTCCTGGTTATTTACTGATGAGAGCATCTTTAAAACCATTGCAACTCGCTTTTACCTATTAATATCTATTATTTTATTATTGCTTTTTTTGTTGTAACTTCTATTTTATGTTTGGGACTTAAAACGCTCATACTTCACTTAAGCAGTTCTCAATCCTTCCTCTTTGGTCTGCAGTTGAAATACAGCTCTGTGAAACCTTCGGTCCCCATGGGTTCATTTCCAGCGCTCATTCCGCGCCCTGCTGGGGTACAGTACCCCCCACCCCACTCCCCCGCAATGCAATTTGACAGCCTTGCTCGGGAGGTAGACACAGCCGCACCCCGTGGCTTGCTTCCGACTCTGGACCGTCACAGGGACCAGTTCACTGGGAACCCAACGTCTCTTGTCCGAGAAAGGAGGGGGTGGGAGCTCCCTCTCTCGGCAGAGCCGAGCCCCCCTGGCCCAGAGTCCTCTCGGAAACAGGGCCACAGCCTTGAGAAGGGGGTAGGAGGGCGAGGCCTTCCTCCTTCCGCAGCCTTCTGGCCTCCGCACCTTACTTCCAGGACATTTCCGAACGCGCAAAGCGGAGAGGAGGGAATCCCGCGAAATAACACAGTCCTCCTCCCTCGGCCAGCGCCCAGTTCTGCTCTTCCTTCCGCCACGGTTCAAACTTTATTCTGCCACTAGAGGAGACAGTCCCCCTGCCCCCGCTGTCCTTCTCAGACGTGGCTGTCCCCTGACACAGGCCCCAGTCGCGCGTCCTGCGGTACGTGCCCGCGCACCCCGACTACTGCTCTCCAGGCGCAGATCCTCAGTCCCGGGCCATGTGAAACCAAGCCCAAGCCGGTGGTGCTCCCGGTGTGGGAAGAGGAAATGCCTCTGGTTCCCCGAATTCACCCCGCAGCCCTGAACCACAGATCGGGGCACCTGCTAAACAGCCTGGCACAAAGGGAGGAGGCAGGTGACGTGCTGAAGGAGACCTCTGGGGAGGGGGGTCACCTCCACGTTCCTGTTCCGAGCAGCTCCTAATCTGAGCTTTGCCCTACGGCCCTGGTGGAGGGGATTAGCGTCTGCGGGGAAGGGAGACTAGGAAATGCCCTGAGGGCGGGACCCAGGAGCCAGGGCCCCGGCCGGCACGTTTGGTTCACATGGTTTCTTTCCTCAGTCACTGTCAGACGGCGGAGCTCTGTGCTCCGGACGGCGGGTCGTGGAATTTTATTAGGGCCTCGACAGCTTCCGCGTTCCACTGAGGTGTGCGAAGGGGGAAGAATAAAATGCAGAATTATATTTATTCCTAAAAACGAGCATTTGGTGTTAAATTACTATGGTCCATGTTTTGCTTTTGACCCCCACGATGCTGGGACCATCTTTCCCAAAACTTCTGCACTACTTTAGCTAACTGATTAAATAAACGGAGGTTAGACAAAAACAGGGCATTTTATTTTCCTGGCCTTTCTCTTTACTTCTAATATGTGAAAGGGCTCTTTCTGTGTTATCGTAACTACTATTTTAGTGGTGTTTGTCTCCTATTTGCCT
The DNA here is from genome assembly GCF_011764305.1 of Mustela putorius furo. Classification (NCBI taxonomy): domain Eukaryota; kingdom Metazoa; phylum Chordata; class Mammalia; order Carnivora; family Mustelidae; genus Mustela; species Mustela putorius. Next base: position 14,749,906 of record NW_025422471.1, read on the forward strand.
GAGGAGTGTGAACTCAAAGGCATCTGGACTGTTCAACACATCATTTGTTCTCTTGCTTTTCTCTTGTTAGCCAAATAAGCGTCTTCCTTAGTTTTTATTCTTTAAAGCAAAAACAGGTCATGGGAGTACGGATGAACTTTGTTTTCTGAAGCACATTCTGATTCCCTCCCCTGACCAGCTAAAGACCTCGGAGCTTCGAAAGCTCTGCTTTCCTTTAGGTTCCGAAGCTAAAGTTCTTGAAGCTCACTTCTCAAAACCCTTTGCACAGGCCTCCCTCCCTGTCCGAAGAGACCTGTAAACAACGACTTGTGTTTAAAAAACAAAAACAAAACAAAAAACCCCAAACCGAAAAACTGGGTTGGTGTTACATTTCAGTTACATGGGAAGAGGTAAAGCCCTTCGTCAACATCATTTGCTGAAGGTCCTTTTCCCCTTAAACCGGGGACTCGTGTACCTCCTTGTCGCTGAGCTCAGAGGAGATGCCAGGCATCCGCGCACGCTTAAGTTTTCTCCGCTCCCGAGCCCCGCGTGCAGACTCGCTCGAGCTGCATATCCCCTAGTGTCCACTAGAGGTCACTGGCCCCTCGCAGCTCGCGGCGCGGCCGGCCGCCCCCCGCTCCTTAAACTCAAATTAGCCGCGCGTTAATTAACACCCGAGTCCATCAAGGCGCGTTCTTCGGTACAGTACTCCGGCAGGGCTTATATAGGCAACCCAAACCCAGCCAAAGCAAACCTCCCCAAACCCAACACTTCCAGCATGTCCAAAATGGGAGACAGGCGCCTGAGTAACCCGGGGCAAGGTATAGTGCCATCACGCTTTAACTTTTGTTCTGTGGGGCTTGCTAAATTGCTGTGAAGATACGTTCTCTGCTAGCGCAAGTTCGGCGGGGCCCGGCTCTGCGCTCCAGCTTTCGGAGGCTGGGCAGCGCGCGTTCTGGCCCCTTTAGCACACTGGTCCCCTGGGCGGATTTCTCCAACTCGGTAGCCACGGGGGAGAGCGGCCCAGGTCCACACCGTCCTAGGCGCACACGTATATAAAAGAATATTTATTTAGAGTTCGGAGTACGTAAAAATGCCCAGATGGCTTTGAAATGGTTAGAGCAAAGAAACAGGAACGACGCAGTTTCTCATGCCTATGGATGTGATCTGGGGGAAGGGGTGGGGTGGGTGGTTGAGAAGGACCTTAGGAAATCAAATCGACCCTCGTGATTTTAACCCGCGAGAAGGGGATGTCTGCCAATGGCCAGGGAAGGTCCTTACCTCTTGCTGAGTGTGCGTGGGTTTTTTTGTTGGTGGTGGTTTGTTTTGTTTTGTTTTAAAGATACACACAGAGCTTGACGTCTAGCTTTTTTTTTTTTTTTTTTTTTCCCTTTCCCAATTAAAGCCCTCAAAATATTTTCCGCTAGGGACTGAGGAGATTGAGTCATGTCTTCAGGGCCTCAACTAAATCCCTAAGAATTGCATGCAACCGAGCCCAGGTTTATTCCAATAGCGCTGTCCAAATGTATGATATTTGTAAACCTCCACGACAAGTTCCTTTGATACGGTGTTCTGGTGGGTGTGGAAGGGTCACCTGAGGAGCTCATAATTCTTTTGGAGAAAAATCTCGGAAATATAAATACGGATTTTGATAGAGGAGTTTACGCGGTCGGAGGTCTTTTGCCTTAGCGTGGGAGTAGAAGGTTTGGGGAGGACTGTGGGTATCCTAGCAGTTTGGAGGACCGACCTTTTTTCACAGTCATTGGTGCAAACCCCAAAGATCTGGACAGTCAGGTGTTTGGGAGAGCGGGATGCAATGCATTAGCCACCGTTTATCCAAACTGCTCAGTTACAGGCAAAAAATACCTGACGTGCCCTCATTGTGCATCGGGCTTCTCGTGGGTTGCTGTAATAATGGCCGATTAATAAAGCCACTGGTACGCCCTCAGTGGGAAGGGGCATACGGTCACGCCACGCTGTGGGTACCTCCAAGGTCAGCATCAATAGCATCCAGAAGGCCCGTTAGTGAGGGCTCCCGGAGGGCCCGCAGCAGGTGAGTAGCCCGCCCTTAATACGGTTCGAGGGGGCGCCCTAAGGAGCCCACTGTAGCCTGGAGCTGCGAGGGACACCGGATGTCCCTTGAGAGGACTCTGGAACCGAGAAACCGCGGCTTTGATTTTTATGTCCGCGAGGTAATGGGGAGTCACCCTTGAAGTCTTCCCTCCGGGACACAGTGCCCACTCTCCCCCCTCCCCCCCCCCCACACCAAGGCGCCGCCCTCCAGCCCCAAATTCGTTCCTCTTCCCCTTGGCCTTTGGCCCGGCGCTGCCAAGCCAACGTTTCAGGCCCGATCCGCCGCCAGAACCCGATCCAGCTCAGCACCCACACAGGTGTCAGCTTGAGCTGACATTATGTAATGGATTTGGCAGCCGGGGCTCTTACCAAACGGAATTAAGAAGGGTGGGGTTTTCTCTTTTCTTTTCCTTTTTCTTTTGACTACCTCTGGTGTCAGGTGGACTTGATCCGTGGCAGCAGGTGTTTTTTTTGCAGGAAAATACCAAGCGGAATGGCGGCCCTGGTCAAAGCACTCCCAGAGAAGGGCCCGAGGCAGGCCTGGGGGCCCTGTGCCCAGCCTCCAGCTCCCCTTCCAGAGCGGCTCACCTGAGGTGGTCCTCCGCAGCCTCCGCGGGGGCTGGCTGAAGTCCCGGCGCGAAGGGCCTGCGGGAGGTTGCCTCTGCTCGCTCTGTTTTCTGGTCAAGCCCCTCTGGTTAAAAACTGTGGGCGTCCAACCTATGACTATTTGCCTTTTATTAGCTTACAGATCCCCGTGTGAGTGCGGCTGAGTGTAAGACAGGGCGGAATATCAGGGGACTCTAAGTAAAATACCCTCGCAGGTGACAGGGAGCCCCGCCTTCATGTCGGTAGTTTCACCTGAAAGCCAATTCGGTGGGAGCAGGTCTCTAAAAACCAAAGTCAGCCAGTTCGGGATTCCTGATAAGGACTCCTGCTCAAATAGAATTTTGAAAACATTCTACCAATTTTGGTACGCTGTAGAAGGGGATTGCATATAATGAATGACAGACTCCATTTTGCTAGACAGAAACTGAAAGAAAATTTAGGAAAGGTGGCATCTCTCTCTCCAAACCTTCAGTTTACTTGTGAACCCTAAATAGTTGTCTTCAATGAATGTAATGCCAAGGGCTGGTTTGAACTATAAAAAACCTTCAGGAGGGTTTGCCCCTTAAAGAGCCAAATGCTAGATTTGGGGCATTGGACTTCACCGGGAATGATAAAATAGCAAATAATGTTTAAGTGACCAGCTCCAAGGTTAAATCTGAATCTCCGTGTTCGGTACCAAAAGGACTAATTCATATCATTAAAGATGATGTGAAGGCTAAAAGCAAAGGCTCGGAGAGTTATGACAGTAACTGTGAAGACAGTGGTCAGGGGCTGGGTGTCCAAATGGTTATTTACAGGAGTTTTGGGCAAATATCCCAACTCCTTAATTTGGACTCATGAATTCCAACTGAAAACTCACAAAGACTTGCGTTCCAAGCACACAAATAAAAATCTTTCTCTCTCTAGAGTACCTCTCATATACGGAGGTCAAACTGCCAGGTAAAGCTGGCCAATCCTTTACAGTGATATTTACCAGACCCTGGAGGTCCCATGGCCTCTGTGTTAATTGTAGCATAACCTCAGCCATGACTACCTATAAATGAGATTTTTAAAAAATCTAGTGAAAATAATCAGGGAGAAGAGTAATATCTGTAGGGAAATTTTTAGAACAAAGTTTAACCTGGCTCCATTAAACATGCCATGGTCAAAAATATTTAGTAGTGAATTCTTGCTTTCCTTGGTGCTGCAGAAGCCCCTGGTTGTTACCACAAGAGCTGTTAGCAAAATCAGGAAACAGCACCCCCACCCCCACTCTTTTTTTGAAAGGCACAGGAGTTTCTTCACGAATTGTCTTTGCTGGATCTCATCTGCAAGCTGAAGATCCTGTAGTGATCTGGGAAGGGACCAGCCCTGACACGCAGCCGGCTGTTCCTGGGAGGAACTTGGAGATACAACTATGATCTCATGCCAAAAGGACAAAATGATTTTGCCCAGAATCAGGTTGTGTTTTCAAGTTACCTTTCAGGTCTAACCGCATGGTAGTTAGAAAACTGATAAACATACAGCAAACTCATCAGTGTGGTCACGAGTGAACCAGTTTCCTTTTGGGGTTTTCCTCGAGTCCTCTTAAAGGATCCCAAACCTTTGAAAGGGGCAGGCCTTGCATCGTTGGGCCATCGGAGGCTATTGGGTGTTGAATTCAGGCACTTGGGGGCATTTTGCTAGTAAGTATGATGAAATCTTCAAGGTCGTCAGAAAAGATTTAGTAGGGAAAAAAGAAAAGTAATTTATAAAGTTGACTGCTTAAAATAAAAAGAAGAAAACTTTTACACAATGTTAAGCCTTATTTAAGCATAACCAAAATTTCCTCTGTCATCTTCTACCTAACAGATAATCCATTACTTTCTTTTACATTAATTGTTCTGTATCTCAGACCTGTACTTTGTTGAACCCGCTCCCCCACTCCTCCAGAGACCCTAATCCTGAGGCCTCAGGATTAGTAGCAAACAGTGGCTAATAATTTCAAAGAAAGAAGCAAATTCCCTAAAATTGTCTTCAACAAGCAGAGCACTTTAATTATTAAGCAATTGTTAAATAATGCAAAAATGAGTTCTTTCTCCGTCATACCATTGTACTACAGCCTGAACGTTGCCCTTATACAAATACCCACTTCTAAATGCACGGCTGATCCACGGAGAGTGTACTCTCATCCTCAGAAACCAAGCTCCAAACCGTGCTGGTGCGCGACAGCTGGGGTGCTGATGTATGCGGTGTGCGCTGGCAGCATAGCGACCCACTTGAGCAGGCTGGGCTGGGGTCTGAGTACTTCCTACTTCCTCTCCTATCACCGCTCTGCAAAAGAATTTTTAAAACTCAGACTGCACACCGGCTCCTTTTGCTGAGGGGAGATATTTTCATTTGCCTACAAAGAACAGTTTTTCAAGAGCCACTTCGTTTGCTCCATTTTCTTTCAAAAGTATGGTGGGAACAAACTAGCAACATTTTATCATCCTTATTCTGGAACAAGATTTGGCAGGTAAATGGGTTCTAAAACACGCCAAATATCGAGCAGTTTAACATTCAGAGATTTTTGTATGCTGCAGATAGATCTATAGCAATAATAATCCCTTAACTAACTATACAAACGCATTGTTCACCCAACCATCCAGTGGTCTCACTGCAGTGGGAGAAGGAGGGTGGTTACCGTGACATCATTGCTATTATTTAAATTAAACTGCTATGGTAGAATATAATTGTTAATAAAAGCCTTCTTTTCCCCCGCCCCTCAAGGTTTCCCCTCCCCCTCTGGCATTTTATGACGCGCCATCCACGATAAATATAAGCAGAATTATGTCGATCCTGGTAGCCTGTTCTGTAACTGTAATGTCGCGTCTACAGGTCAGCAAAGAAATGGTGGAGGATAATTACTTTCTTTAAAGAATACTTTGAGAAAATACACTTTTTTTTTATTAGTTTAGGGTGCTGGTGTTCAAACTTTTCTCTTTATAAATGTGTATGTGTATACACAGAGAATCCTATAAACGCTTGTGCACACCCTCTGTAGTATTCTTGTGTTTGTACATTAAATGCTGCCATGTAATCATTCCATTGGGCGGGCTTAATGCATTTAACAGAACTAATGGGTCGTCTGTGCCGAAAAGCATGCTCCTATTTTTTAATCCCGTCACGTAATAAAACGGTTTTGTACCAGTCTGAGACTTCCACCTTTACCCATTATAGATGCTCTTGTCCCAGAACACCCTTTCAACAACTTTTGGTTCCTGACTATTGCTAAAACGCCCCCCCTTCTTTCTATGCAATTTTCCTTTATTTTTAAAGCCTATTTTCGTGTTTAATAATAGTAACAGACAATCCTTGCTGTATGAGAAACTCGGTTGAAATGATCCAGTGAGCTCCCGCTTTGGTCCTTGCTGCTGAATCTCAAATACTGGATATGATCGGACTTGGTCGTGGGCTCCAAGCTGCAGGAGACCGAAGCTACTTTTTCGTGCCGGGATTTCACCTTCTTCCTAGCCTGGAGTGTGTACGCGCGCCACACACACACACACACACACACACACACACACACACACCCCTCTCCGTAAAACAAGCGGAGGGGGTGCCCCAAATGTGAACAGAGACGCGGGACTGAGGCAGAGCCTGGGCGGTGGGGAAGCAGCCCGTGCGAGCGTCGCCCGCACCAGGGGCTCTGGCTAAGGTGGGCGCCGGAGATCTGGGCGAGGACGCGCGGGGACTGCGCGGGCTTCCAGCTCTTGTCTGAGACGCAGGCGAAGATGGCTAGGTGCCCGGCAAGGAAATCAAAGTTCCGCGGAGCTTGGAATCCCTAGATAGCCACCCCTGTCCGGGCGGAGGCGAGCCCTCCACAGTCCGAGCTTAAGCGCGGAGCGGCCTCTGGCGCTCGGTCGGCTTGGGTAGAAGCCTGAGAAGGGGGTCCCGCGGCGCTTTTGTACTGCCCCGCCTTGGCCAGCCGCGATCTGACGCACCGGCTCCCCCGGGACGCTGGGGGCGTCGCACTGCAGCTGGGTGGGGAGCAATTTATTCCTCGCCGCCCCGTCCCAGCCCATCTTCGGTTACTCCACCCGACCCCTCCCATCCCTCCACCTCCTCCTCCTCTTCCTCCTCCTCCTCTACCTAAGCCTTCGCTACCTCTGATTCTCCACCTCCTCCTCGTCCTCCCCATTTCTCGCTCCCCTCTCCTCCCTCCCGCCTCCCTTCCCTCTTCCCCCTCCCTTTCTCTTCTGAATAAGCAAGCTTTTGCTTCTAAAAGTCACAAGTAATCCTCGTGTGTGACAGAGAGAGAGACACGAGCCTGCCGAGAGGAGCTGCAGGCAGGAGGGGAATCCGGCACAACGGCTGGGAGAGGAAACTTGACGCTTCTGGGCCACCATTTGCCAGGGCCTCGCTCGAGGTAAGTACTCTGGGGACAGCGGAGTTCGATTCCTGGCAGGGTCCAGCCTTCGCCCGCGCCCCAGGCCCGAGAGATGGGTACCATTACCTGGGGCTACTCAAATAATGATGAAAATGGGGGTGGGGTGAGAGCGGGCGGGCGGGGGGTGGGGGCGGCGGGCAGGGTTCCAGCCCGAGGGCGGGGGCCAAGAGGATTCTGTGCGCCTCGGAGGCTGAACCCCGGGTTCTTGCCCTGGGGCACCCTGTGCGTCCTACCAGGGTGCCAAGCGACTACGAGAGGCTGCCAGCTACCCGATTTCCCTCTCTGAGCTGCGCGTTCCCACAGCTCCCCTCTTTTACACATTCGCGTGCAAATGAGATCCTGCTCTGCCATGAAGGGACAATCTGCACCTCGTTCAAATCTCGGAAAGGGAAAGTTTGGCAAGGCGGGGGCTGCGCCGCTCTGCGGTTCCCTGGAACCTAAATTGGGAACCAGAGATTTGCGCAAGACATTGATAGTTTTCTTTTTTTCCCCCTGTTTTAAAAAAATTACCTTTAACGAAAAATTGTATGTGTTCAAAAGATTATTGGATTACTATGCCTGATCAGGTGCTGATTACCTACCAATAAGCGTTTTAAACACACGCACCTTCTCGTGCGCACACATACAGACACACCAGGGGCTATGTGCGGTCGGGAAGGCCATCATAAGTAACCAAGAATTCAGAGTCGCGAGGGCTGTTAAACGTGTAAAGATTGTGTACGTGTCCTCCATGTGTGCAGAGAGCAGAGGGAGGGGGGCAGAGGGAGCACGCGTTGGCTCGGCGTTTTCTCTGTGCCTGTGTGTTTCGTGTGTTGTCAGCTGGCTTTGGTTTCTAAGCGCTGAACGCTGCCAGGGGCGGGGGCCGGCATCCACCATCCACCTCGGCACCCTAGTGGCGAAACAGGACTCATTTGTTTGGTGCAGAGCGGTGACGACCTAGAAGAGACTAAAGTGTGGTTAGGTCGGCCCCCTGCCATCCATTACACCTGCGGCAGATGGCTCAAGTGGTAGAATGGTTTTGTTTGCGGGGATGAAGGAGGGAGGAGGGGGAGGCTGGAGCCTCGCCCCATTCTAAGGAGGTACCATAAAGAACCAAAGACATAAAAGAAGCCATATTCGTATCATCAAAAGCAATAATGTTACCGCGGTCCATGAGTGAACCTGGGACATGTTACTGACCTTGGCGCCTGACCCCAATCGATGACATGGCAGAATTTTAGGACCAATATATTTTCAGATGAATTTTTGATGAAGCACCTCCTTCTTCACACACACACGCACACAAACACAACACCTGTCTCCCACCAGATGCACACAGGTGTCCTTGGAGCTCTACTCCCTGGAGCCAAACGTCATTGAGCCCCTGCGGATTTCACCGTAGCTGAAAGGGAGGCCACTCCAGAGGCAGGGAGCCTCTCCTTTCTCCCCAAACGACTTTTGCAATCAGCCTGCCAGCTACAACACATAAGCCTCCCCTCCCCAGATAACCAACTAGCTGGGATTTAGCTGGTTTTCTAATGTATCCATCTCTTTTTCACATACAGTGATGTGCCTTTCTGAGCAATGTTCTCATCTGTGCATCCCTTTCTTCCTTCATGCTCCTCAACAAGCAGGAAAGGAAGTACACACACACACACACACACACACACACACATCCTCCCTAGGCGAGCCCTGAGGAGGGCAGGTGTGACAAAGGAACATAGATACAGTCTAATGATAGCTTAGCCTGTCTTCATTCCTTAATTTTCTAGCTAAGAAAGAGGAGTTAAAAGAGAAATATAAGGAAGACCTAAATAGAATGAAAAGCCTCGTCTCCACCTTTAGTTCACACACACATCACTGTAACAACCATGGATGGATATATATATTTATATATATATCCATATATATATATCCATATATATATCCATATATATAGAATATAGAATTTATATTTATATGTATTATGTAGATATTCATGTTGTGGAATAAGAAACAATTTCACTGGCCTAATTTTCTGTTCTCGATATAATTAGGGTTTAATATGCTTATGCTTTGATTGTAATTATGTATACAGAGAATTTCCACCATTTTGACACTTAAGCCCTATTTTTCTATTTTCCTTAATGATAAGCCAATGATTTTTAGATTCAATAAAACTGAAGAATATCAAGCAACAATGAGAACTCATTCTAGCTAAGATTTTCAAGTCACAAATAAAGCTGCATTCTAGAAACCTAATTCTTCCCAAGAAAGGGAAACATTTCAACCCCTACATTTTTCATGATGCGTTCAATACCCAGAGCTACCTCTGAAGTGGATTTGGTTGATGGGTGCTTGTCGTGTGCCCAGTGTAATTTAATTTTTCTTGTGATCATTTTCTTTTCCTATGAAGATTTCCATTTTAGGAGAAGAAAGTTGACTTTGATATGTGCAGTGGGGTGCAGAATTCATTGAGAGAAATGCCTTTAGAATATAGTTCTATTTTATTCATTATTAGTAATACAGGTTTGTTCATACATTATACAAACTGCTAAGGGCCTGCTCTGGGATGTGAATTCATATGTTTTCAGAACACATTCAGATATATTTGCAGGATAAAAAATAATAAGAAAATATTGCAAACAGTTGAAAAGTGGCCTTCTTGAGCATTTTAGAGAGTTTTTCAAATAAAAAAAAAGAGATTGAATCTAAATCTCTTCCCATTAGAGGCACTAAGAGATCCCAATCTTATTTAAATAAATCAGAATTAGTAATACTTTGCAATGGTAGAGAATGCAGACAAAAATCTAGCCCTAACAAGACTTCTTCCCCCTTTTCCTCAAAACACTTTATTATTTAAAAATTTTAAACTTTATTCAACTTCATTTATTTATTTATTTTTAAAGTAGTCTCCACACCCAATATGGAGCTTGAACTTAGGATCCTGAGATCAAGAGTCACAGGTGCTACAACTGAGCCAGCCAGGCACCCCTCAAAACACTTTAGAAACCCTAGTTTCAACAAGTATCTAAAGCTAAGTAAAATAATTTTCAGGATGAACTTGAACTTTCTGTGGAAGTTTTTTTTTTTAATTCTGCAATTTTAATGAGCGATATTTTAAATAGAAAAATTCTAGGATGCATATTAGTTCAAATACCTCAGTCTCTCTAGGAAAAGCAATATATATTTTAATACTTAGGTGAGTTAACACCCGAATCACACACTAATCATGTTTCTTAGGCCCAGGTGAGGCTCAGAATCAAAGGCAGGAAACAGGCGGTATCTAAGAGAGAAATGGCTAAGATACCCCCTTCCTCCACCCTCTGCTGGGACCACCTCCTTTTCATAAGAAAAGACCATTTGCTGGAACAGAAAACACTGATAAGAGAAAGTAAATCTGCAGTACGTGAATTGGCGTCTTCCCATCCTCATACTTACTAGGGTTTCCTCAGTCCCCGCCATCCCTTGGCATCCTCTGCCACCCTTTCCCACCAAAGCCAACAATCGAAGCATTTACATTTATTTATATGTAGCAAGATCTATAAATACCCTTAGGTCTTGAAAATATCTCCACCCCCCCAAATTTGCTTTTACTTCCGGCGTAATTAAGAAGATCGTAATTCTTAAAGAAAAACCATCCAATCTCAATCCCCGGGAGCGGTGAGGGTGCTCTCAAGGTGCAAGAGGCTGGCGTGGAGGAAGGCTCGGCAGGTCTGCGTTCCGGGAGCCAGCCACTGACTGTGTGAGTCTGTGTCCTTGACTCGCACATTTCCTCTCTTAAGGGAGGAAAATGAACTCTCCTAGGCTCCTAATTTGCAAAGATACCATCTTTAGTCAGCACTGAAATAGGGGTGGTGGAGAAGAGGCCTGGGTCATGAACCCGAAGAGGTCAGGTTCTCCAGCTTCTGCCTGAGTCTCTCATAAAACCAGGAGACCGTAGTCAACTGCACTGCGGGTCCCTTCGCTATCCAGAAGAAAGAACCTGAGGGGGGGTGGAGCCCGTGTGCCCGCCTGAGTGTTCAGTCCCATCCTACAATCCCCTTGAGTCTCTAGAAGCTCAGGCTTTGCCTTCCCGGAGGCAGGCGAGGCCTAGAGGGGCAGGCCGAGCCTTGGGTGCAGATTCTTGTGGCCTCCCAAATCCAACGCTGCCGGGCACCCCCAGCCCAGGGCCGCCCCGACGGCCCCGATGCCGTGCCCACGCGGCCAGTAGGTGTCGCTATTCCCCTGCTGGCCGGAGCCAGGAGTCCCGCGCTGGCCCCCAGCGCCACTCAGCCTTCCGCGCCAGGCAGGTCCACAGACCCACCAGAGCTCCCGAGAGAGGGCCGCTACCCATCTGGGACTGTCCCCTCTCTCACCTGGCCATGACCGTAGCGACAATGGCCGGCCTACAGGAGCGCCTTGGGGGAGAGAAGGAAGAGAGGGGTCTGTTGGGGCGAACGCGGGGCCCCCGACGGAAGCTGCTCCAAGCCACAAACTCTCCCTCCTTTCTCTTCTCTTCACGTGCCGTGGGCAGCGACCGGGCACAGGGAGTATCCTGGTAAAATCCCGAGCTGGGGGATTCAACCGAGGCTCCAACCCTGGCTCCACGGTGGCTTTAAAAATGAGGTTGAAATCCCAGCTTCGAGGGAGCTGGCCACACAAAGAGTGGATTGGTTTCAACTTCTTGCCTCCAAACAATTAGGAAAAGAAGGAAACCTGGGCCTGGCCACTTGCGTGAGCTACATACCATCTTGTGCGCACGTCTGCACGCAGAAATGCCGGGTAATCGCGACCGCCCCTCTCCCCTGGCTCAGGAAGGACTCGGTATTTGGATGTGGTTGGCTTCTCCCAAAGCATTGCTTGCCAAATATCATCCCCTTTTGGAAACTTAGCAGTTAGCACGCCTTTGGAATCTGTATTGAAATTGTAGGTATTGAGAATTCTGCGCCCTTCTCTGGCGTCCTGCGGCTCCCTGCCTTCGGCCTCGGTGTGCCGCGTAAGAGATTATTAATCAGAAGCGTTCTTTTTGTGTGTGTCTCAAAAGGAGGTTTGGCTTATGAATACTGAGAGGGATATTTACAATGGGTGCATCCAGCAGGTAACTGGAGATTTTATTATAATTCTGATTGTTTGATACAGGGAAATCACTGTTCTGATTTGAAGATAGGGAGGGGGGACCGCACTGAAAACGCTAAATTCAGAACTTCGAGTTACTGAGTTAGGCTGCAAAACTGGCTTTGTATTTAAACTAACGTTTAAAAGCCAAAATCTTCATTTAAAACATGGGGATATTTTGCAGGAAAAATTTTTTAAATCCCACATTTGATCTATATATTTTGGTAAACACGATCAGTTGGTGAAGAAGAAAAATGTATCAATCAAATATCAAAGGGAATGAAAGAAAAATTCTTACTTAAAATCCAAAATATTTCGAAACACGTCTTGTTCCTGACTCTGGGCCTTGGTCTCACTGTTTTGGGGGACATGGCTGGGCAAATGCCTGAGTGTTCAAGGCAAGCCTTTATTTTTACCTTGAGGTGGCCAACATCATCTTTAAATGTCATGCCTTTTGTTATCTTTCACAAAATTGGCGACTGTATGTTAAATCCTATATCTGTTATACAATTCTAAATAATTATTTCTGATTGAGACAGCAAATTAATCATTCATTGATGTGGGAGGGGGGAGAAACACGTGTCTAATTGGAGGTTGTGAAGTTCAGTGAGGTGATATTTTTAGCTTGGAAAGTCCAAAATCAGATATTTGGGTATCTCTCCCCCTCCCGTCTTTTCCCCACTGCCTCCCTATTTTACCCTTTTTCACCCAAACCTTTGGGCTCCCCTCTCTGTTCTCTCCCCATTTCCTCAGTCTCCGTCTTCCTTTCCCTTGTGGCGCCACCCCCCCCCCACACACACCGCAGTGCCTTTCCTCTTTCCTTTCCCATCTCTTCTCCGCCCCCCCCCATTCTGCTCCCCTTCCTCTGTGCGTGTGTGTATCTCTCTCGTTCTCCACCTCTCTCCCCCATTTATTGTCTGATCCTATCAGTCAAGTTAATATAAAAGTAGCAAGTGGGAGGCCCAGAACCTCTCTCCCGCGCACCCAGGACACTTTGGGGAGGTGTCGGTCGCTGCCAGGTTACCGGCTGGAGTGGTGGCCCTTGATGCAGGGCACGCATCTTGTTGAGGAGTTGGGGTCTGCCCAGGGTTGCGGGGCTTATTCAAATGCCGCCCGCTGCTGCTGTGATTCGCAGGGACTCGGCCTCCATATGGTAATGCGGGGCGGAGTGGGGGGAGGCGCAGAGGGTAGAGGAGGGGAGGATGGGGGTGAGGGCGGGGTGGGAGGGGGCTCCGGCACCGCGCGCTCGGCTGCCGGGCTGGGACAGAGCACCCGGACCCGCGGCGGCGGCGGCAGCGGCGCTACCCACCCTCCGCCACAACACCCACTGAACCAGCGAGCCACCGAGCCACCGGCCCCCGGGGTAAGCCACAGCGCGCACACGGCAGTGACGGTGATGGTTGAGATGCTTCAGGTTACTACCATGAGCCAATAAGGGAGATTAGAAACAGAAAAGGAGATTACTGAGAGATCAGAGATAAGAGGTGTACCTCTCTGTGTCCCTTGTCACACAGCGCGCGCGCGCACGCACACACACGTCTGTACACACATGCATGCACAGACATCCGTACATGCACACATTCCTTGCTAGTACCATCTAAATATATGCACCGCCACTCTACGCCCTGAATGGTGGCGGGAGTGTTTGTCCTGATCCCCGCATAAAGGCAGGCAGGTATGTTCCAGAGTCTAGGCAGGAACAAACCGCCACGCACGATTGAATTGCAGCCAAACTCGAAGAGACATTTAACCTGCCGAATTGTTTCGCTCAGCCAGGTGCCCCCCAGAAACCGGCAATTCTGCAGCCAGTTGTGAAATCCTGCAACTACTCATAAAATGTGCTGAAAATGTACTTTAGGAAAGGTAATCTTGCTATGTATGGCAAGGTAAGGGCAAACGTAAAGGATGAGTGTGTTTCCGTTTTTTAATGTTTTACGTGTAGCCATCTGACCACTTTTTATTGGGTGACATATCATATGAGCACTTTGGTGTAGGCTTGGGAAAACTACAGCCAGAGGTAGGGCTGGAAATGCCATAAGAATTAAGGGTGCTAAAAATGGATGCTGGATAGTCCAGCATGAAAGATGGCATACAGCTGTAGGTTTAAAATGGGAGAAAATACATGTGAATATTTATACATGAAAGGCATTGGGGAGGGGTGAATCTTGCCCTGAGTATCTGTGCAGGTAAGTCATTCATAAGAAAACTAATTACCTGTGCATGTACTTGGACTTGTTTAATTGAATAAGCTGCATGTGTGCATACTTGCTGTTCTTTGTGGCTATGCAATTATGGAATCAGTCTTTTAAAAATGATAGCTTTGGGGGAATTTTAAAAGTGGACTTCATACATATATATTTTCCAAAAGCCATTGTGTTGAATAGATGTATTGCCAAAGGGAAATCTGACCCTATAAACAAGATTACCATAGCTTGATATCTAACTCAAGGCCTATACAGTTTAGGGTAAATCAACTGGCTTAATATAGTCAATTGTTTTGTTTATTTGTTTTCATTACAAAGACAGGAATTAAGGATGCTTTTCAATCGAGATAATGTGCCTGTTTCCAGTCACATAAGGTAAAAATGAAACTCAGTAAATTTTTGAGTGCAGCAGTTAAGGTACAACATAGAACATGGTTGAAAATGTCTTCCTTGCAGAAGGCTGTCCGTTGCTGTGTCTACACATTTTAAAATAGATTTTTTTTTTTTTTTGCGATAAGAAATGCTATAAGGCAATAGGTAGCAAATGCCGCAACTCTCAGTTAATCAGCACAAAAATTCTTTAGATATCTTTGGAGTCACTTCCCTTTATACATACATTATCTCAAATGCGCTGGCCCGAACTGAGTTTTTGCTAATATGAAGTTAATTAGATAATCAAACTTTGAGCCTTGAGCGATGGACATTACAGCTAACCAAGGGGGTATGTCAGGGGGGAAAAAAAGTGTCTTTTCTTTTATAATCAAACCAAGAGGTTATACAGCTGGCATTACATACATGACAGATGTGCATATTTGGAGCCTTAAATACACAGAAGCAGGGAAGCAACTGTGCATATTATCTAGCAAGAGACAGCAGCAGACAGACATAACAAGATAGCAAAAAAAGGAAGGAGGAAATCAATAAAACGATACAACCTGAACTTTTCGCGAATTAAAAAAATGCAAATATATCTTTACATATGCATCAGTATTAAAAATAATACACGCTGGAACCAACAGGAGCGGGAGCAGGAGGAGGAGGAGGAGGAGAGGTGGAGGAGGAGGAAAGGAGGAGGAGGAGGAGGAGGAGGAGGAGGAGGAGGAGGAGGAGGAGGAAAGAATGGAGGCGCCGCGGAGCCCTGATTATGCATGGGCTGGAGCTGCCTCCTCTAACCTGTTCTTCTCCGAGCCGGGCAGCCGGCGGTCCTCAGCCGCCCACAGAACAGGAGCCGAAACAACTGTTCCCGAAGGCTACAGCGTTTATTTTTCTCTTTTGGGGGTTTTGGCGGTTGTTTCAGGGGCTCGCCAACTGGCCCCTTTAATTAAAAGCTTCAATAAAAGGCGATCGCGCCAGGAATGCACCGGCTCCTCTCCGCGCAGGATTTGCATATTTTTTTAATGCCCTAATTTCCTTGATGTATG
This sequence comes from Mustela putorius furo, assembly GCF_011764305.1. Lineage (NCBI taxonomy): Eukaryota > Metazoa > Chordata > Mammalia > Carnivora > Mustelidae > Mustela > Mustela putorius. Next base: position 14,765,634 of record NW_025422471.1, read on the forward strand.
TAAATGTAGCCGGACGTAGAGGGAGACAGGGAGCTGACGTCAATGGACGTGACCTCGCAGCTAAACCTTGAACGTGAAGCCGGGATGGGGGAAAACACGGAGCGGCAGCCGGCGGAGCCCGCTAGCGCGGGCGGCGGCAGCGGCAACGGCCAAAACCAGGCCGAAGAGGCCAGGGGGCCCCGTATACCGACCCGGGGGAGGACAAGCCGCTGTCTTCTTTCGCCACCGCCTGGCTTTCAGCCTCGCCAGCCTTCCGGCCGTACACACCAGCTCTTGTCCTGCGCCTCCGGCGCCACCAAATACATGTTCTTTTGCTTCCCCCAGAAAAACAAAACACTCAAAAACAACAAACCAAAATCAACAGAGACCAAACCAAATCAGATCCCCAAATGTTTTAGACCAGTGCTCGGGTAGCTATCAGAGAGACGACTCTGACAATGGAACATGATTGTTTGTTTGTTTGTTTGTTTGGCTTCTCTCTACAAGAAGAGGGGGAGACCGCAGACAACAGCAAATCATTCCTAAAACACGATAAGCTACACGTGTTTCCAGTAGGGAGCGGTAAATCGCCCAGCCGACTGGTGGGAGCTTCTCGGTTTTGGTACCTGTTTACCTGTGCACTCATTAAGCCCGTCGGCTTCATTAACTGCCATGCTATTAACCCGTGTTATAATGTGAGAGGTGTCTCGTGCATGTGTGTGTGTGTGTGTGTCTGTGTGAGATGGAGATGCTGCGAGCGAGATGAGAGCGAGATCGGTGTTTCTCCAAGGCCACCTCTGGGACTTATCTTCAGGGCCATCTAGGCCAGAGCTCCTGGGCCGGAGTTCGAGTTTCACCCATTTGGGAAGGCGGGGTATGTCTATCAGAGAAGGCTCTCTCTGAATAGCCAGGCCCTTCCTCTTACACCGTGTGGGAGGAGGTCTTTTGAGGTGTGAGCCATTCCTTGGTCGCAGCCTGGGGCGCTGCCTGGCGGATTCAGCCTGGTGTGTTTTTACCTCGGAGCTCAGCAGCCTCAGCGAGGAGGTAGCGACTCTCGGCTACGCGGCAGGGAGGCCTTCAGACTATTCCCCACCCCCGCCCCCCCCACCCAGCCCCGCGCGCCGGCGTGTGCGTGCCTGCGCACCGGGCGGGAGCCGCTGGCACCTCCCAATGCACAGCCGCCCCCGCTTCTGCTAGCCACCCACTCCTAGGTAGCTAAGAAGTGATCCTCGGCCTCTTCTGGGCCGGGGCCATGCGGAGTCCGGGGCGGAGGGCTGAGCCGCGGGTTGCCAAGGAAGGGGCAACCGGAGGCCGCGGTGTTGGCTTCCCAGTCCTGCCCTTAGCCGCCAAGGCTGCGGTTTCTTCGTTCCACCTCGCAACCCTAGCTTTGTTTTCCTGACATGCTCGTGGCCACCGGGCCCCACGCCTGCGAGGGGAGTGTATGCGTGTGCGCGGGGGGCGGGCGCGCGCGCGGGCGGGGGCCCTCCCGCCAAGGACACGCATGGCAGTCTGTCCTCCCGCTGCACTTGGCGGGAAAGCTGGGGGCCGCCGGCGGGACTGAGCGCCCGCGGCTCTCATTACCACCTCCCCGCTCCCCCCGGGCCGCATTTACATACGGGCCACTCGCCTGAATTTTTATAGCCCCCGTTCCGCCCCCGGTCGCACGCGCGCAGGCTCGGAACAAGCGCCCGCGCGCGCAGACACCCGCGCCCAGGTTGCGGCCGGCTGAGAGCGCGAGCAGGCCCAGGGGTGCAAGCCGCCCTCGGCGAGACGGATTCTTGCACCCTCCCTCTCGCGCCTACACCCCTGACAGCCTCCCGGCTCGAGTTCCAGGAAGCCCACTGTCCCTCAAGGCCCCCACCCTTCTCTCCCTGCACACTCCCACCCCCACCCTCCCACATCTCTCTGCCTCTTTGCCTGGAACACACGCACACACACACACACACACACTCACACGCTTTTTCTTACCCCCTCAAATAAAAAACCCTATAGGGCGTCCCTGGTACGTTTTGAATAGCTCTGGAGTTTAAAGAATAAAAATCCTTATAACGTATTGCTTGTCTTTAGCCAAACACATTTGACGACCACAACAAAAAGAGGAGGAGGAGTAAGGAAGGGGACTTGAACCAAAAGACCTTTCTTTTTTAAAAAAAAGTCTGCAAGTCAAAAGGTCATTCTCCAAGTTTGTAAATAAAATTGCAAAGGGAGTTCTTAAAGGAAAAAAGGAGAGGAGAGGAGGAAGGTAGAAAAGATCCACAAGTTACATAAAATGGTGCATTGGAAAAACAAAACGGGCCTAATCTCTTTAAAAAAAAGAAGAAGAAGAAGAAGAAGAAGAACAGGAGAGAGAGAGTCTAAAGAAATCAAGAGAAAAAAACTGAAGGAAAAGAGAAAAAGAGGGAAGAGAAAATAAAAGGTAGAAAAGGCAAGAGAAGTTTCCAAAGAAATGTGTTCTTTACATCCTACAATAGGAAAATGTAGCCATTGCCTTCCTTCAGACGAGACATTTCTAATTTGTTCCGTCTGTCAGGAGGGGACTATGAGAGGTTTGGGTGCAAATTCATTATCTCTGGCAACGCAGAACGTAGTGTGGGGACTGAAAAAGACCGTGGCAATGGATGAACAATAGGGCTTCAGTTCATCAGTAACAAAAGCAGTGGGGAAATTGGTTGAGTTTCAGAGCACGTCCTCCTCGGCAGAGGGGGCTGGACTAGACCTTGGACAGCCCCCCCAAAAACTTGCCAAGCCTCGCACACACCACTTCACTCTCCACTCCGAGGCTCAGGGAGCAAGTGCCTGGCGTGGGGGGGAAAAGTTGGCTTTTTTCCTCTTTCGTGTTTTGCGCCCTTCTCTCTCTCTCCCCAGAAGGGAAGATCCGTTTAAACTATTTTAGACGCAATCAAGCAAGAATCACCGTGTGGAATTGAGCGGCAGTTTTAAATGTGCTGTGGAGAGGAATGATCTGAATTTTTTTTTTTTTTTTCTTTTTTGAGACGCCGAAAGGAGCCTGTTTGTGTACTGCGGCCGCTCTGTGACTCTGGATCTTGTCTTCTGGCCGGCGCCTCGATTCCTGCCCAGCTGGATTTGGGGGGCAACACCGCCTGGCGCAGGAGGAGAGCAAGTGAGTATCGTGGCGGCCCGCAGGCGGCAACTCGGTCGGCGGCACCCGGCCAGCAGTGACCGCTGCAAACCCCGCGCCGGCGCTCCTCACCTCGTCCCCGGGGCCGGTGACCGCAGAGCCCCGTTGCGGGCCGCTCCGAGGGCCAGTCCGGGGCTTTGCTACAGCTAATTGATTGTGAGTCTCGGATGCTAAACCTGTTGATCTCTGGAGTCGTCTGAGCCAGAACTGTTAATTATCAGCGGTTTGACCCCCCCAGTTGCAGAGAGATGCCAGGAAAATTTAGCGTGGAAAAGGGGAATTTTGTATGTAGTTTTGTGTTGTTGTTTCGCGGCACTTTTTTCTTATAAACGAGAGGCTAAATACAATTGTATTTTGCGTTCCTGGATTCAAGATTTGCATTTTGAATGATTCTTTTAACCACCTCAAAGTTGCAATCACCTGGCAATGAAGTGACGATCTGACTGGGTTCTGGTGGAAACTTAACGTACACTAGCTAACTAGATGTAGTGGATTTCCACTTCCCTTTTCTCTAGCCTTTTGGATTCTAGGAGGCGAGAGGCCGCTTTACAGGGTTATCCCAAGTTCAGATTCATCAAGATACAGCCATCGCGGTTAGTTATTGGGACTTGGAACATTTCAGCTTCAGATGCTTCTGGTATCTGAGGGGAGCCGGTCTCTGCAGTTTGCTTGGAGCCCAGACCCCGCTGAGGGAGGCAAGATCTTCCTTCCGTGGCCTGGAATTGTCTGAGGGAACACCGGGAGGTGGGAACCCACGCGCTGTATTTGCATTAGTGTCTGCCGCGTTTTCTCTTGCAAATGTACCGGCGCTGCTTGAATGGGGGACTGTCTTGAGGGGTCAGGGCAGCAATGGTATTGATCAGAAGTTAGACCGGAGACCCTGTCAAGTCACGGCCATGGCCTGGGGCTTTTTTTGGGGGCTGTGGCTGCGTTGGGCCCAGAATGGCAGGGTCGGATCCAGTTTCCTCCCTCTCCTGGTGCCCAGCTCTTCCCAGCACCCTCCTTCTCCACCTTGCCACCAGTAATTAGGGCGCTGTCTCGGAAACGGAGCTCCCCATAGTCAGCATAATTGAACCAGCACAGTACTTTCATTTTGCAAAACCAGTAGCCCCACCCCACTACTCCAAAATAACAATAAGCATTTAAAAAATCATAAAAGAAAAGCAACCTATTTTTGAGAGAGTAAGACTTCTTGAATATCGAGTCATGGAGGAATGGGGGAAGGGAATTAAAAAATCCACCACTTTACAGCAATCAGGTTTTACATTATTCATTGATTTACTGAAGGAAATAGCCAATCAGGAGCCATAGATATGAATGCACATCTCACCGTGCTGTGGCCTTACAGTAAACTATTTGCATCTTTCTAATGGATTAGATATTTATCTAGGGATTCCCATTGTTTGAAAGGCCTAGAAATCCAGTTCCTTAAACATTTAGAAAATAGGACTTTGTTCCAGTCTTGAAATTCTTACATGGAAGAACTCTCCCTCGTCTTTTGTATGGCAGGTTACAGTGTTCAAATCCCTAATGTTTTTTAAGGGTCCCTCTTCCTTCCAAGCTAAAAATAAAAGAAAAGAAGAAAGAAAAAATTAATTTCCCAAACCCCTCCAGATTCTGCATATTTTGCATTCCTATTATCATGCATGTCTCCATTTAAATGCAAATTAGCATATTTAACCCTGTGGGTGCTGAAGCTGGGCATACATTGTACTGGGGCTTTCTGTAATCTCTTGGCATTTTAAAGGATCATGGTAATTGCAATACTTTAAAATGAAGCCAAATCTAAACATGATTATATAGATATATGTATATATTAAAACTGTGATCATTTGTTTTCTTGACTATTTTTCAGATGAGACTACAAAGAAGCATAAAATGAATAGACAATACAACCAACCAAAGGTAATTTAAAATTTTATATTTGGTAAAATCAAAATGATATACAAAGCCAAAATAGAATATCATTTGCTGGATGGTAGGCCTCCTGTGTATTGCATCTGTCCCAGTTCATCCAACAGATACGATTCCAGAAAAATCTAAGTTTCCATATGTGCAGGTTTTTTTCCTGTGTGTAGCCTTTGTATACTACATATCAACAATAATGCAAACATAACCTGTAAATGCCTATAAAAATGAATTTCAGGATACAGAAGACATACCAGGACACTTTTATTAGAAAGTAAGCCAGTCAAGTACCTTGCCTGAACTATACAAACTGCTGTAAATTAAATGGCTTTTATGTAGAAAATGGTAGTCTTGACTGTATTAGTGAACTGTGGTTTACTTACATAAGAATCTACAAATTCAGTATTAAAAAGGGATTTAGTGATAGGCCAATTCTTTATACACTCTGCAGTAGTCTGAATAGGACTCAGAGAGGTGTTCTAAATATATATGAGTGGCAAACCTGATTATTTGCATTTTTGGAATAGCATAATTCTGATCCAAATATGTGGAAAATCATAACTTTTCACTTCTAACTTAAGCAGAGATTGTTTATTCCCAAGAAAACCAGGATGCTTCAATTCATGTTTCAGCCATCTGGAGACCTATAAAAAGATTAGAAAACAAGCATGACAATCACGTCCTAATCTATGAGCCATTAATGGGAATTTATTAGAGAATGAGCAAGCAAGCCATTTGAATTCAGTATTTCCTTCAATATGCAGATTTCAGAAAGGGTATTCTGTATCTCAGAAATGGCTTTCTGAAAAACAAAAATATCTGAAATAAAAACATGTAGGTGTTAATAGTTGCTCATAACAATGTATGGCAGGCATTGCTAGGAATCAGCCCAATTGTTTCAACTGGCTCACATCCTAAGTGATTATATAATAAAGTCCTTGAAATGTATATGATAAACCATGCCATGGACCTTGGCAATATTCAAAATAATCAGGTGTTCAGTGTTAAGCCTTGCTGTGTATCTTTTATTTCTCCATACCTTGAAAAGGGTTGGAGGGGTAAAGTGTTTAATTGGCTCTATGGCTAGTGAACAGACTGCCCATAATCTTTATGTTGGCTATTTTCACTTTTGGGGGCTCTCACAATGAATCTACGGTATATGTGACATGTATGAGGGCCAGTCCTGGAGTCAGGTGACATGACTATGTGGCATTGCTTTAGAAGATACTATTCTATGACAGTATTTTCTGTAGCTTCTAATTGTAGAAGCACTTCAAATGTTCAGTGTCTTGGCTTTCATGATAGTCACTTGGGTTTCTAAAAATGCATTTAATTGTTAAATGTGGGACTATAGCCACATTAATTTGCGAATTCACACAAATATGGCGTGACACACATACACAGACATACATGTATCACATCTCTCCACTTTCACCAACCCCCACCCAGATGTATATAAAGCAAAAAAATATTCTAAAAATACCTGGCATATCTTAGGGTTTGACTTAAAGAATTGAATTCACCTGATCATATGCTTGCTTTATGTAGTACATGCCAAATCACTAATGATTCTGCTTCTAGGTCTTGGAAAGCAAGGCCAAAATACTCTCAATCTTCCAATGCAGCAAAGCTCATTACGGTTTTACATAATGTCTAAGTAGCATGTGCCTCAGTCATGTGTTCAGTTCTGTCCATTAGTTTATGCTGTGACCTCGTAGTTCAAGAAGGAACAGTAACTCCATGGGAGTGTGTTTCTCTGAATTAGTTTGTAGTCTGCACATACATTTTATATGTAACCCAATGCAGCCATTTCTGATCATACTTCTTTTACCAAGATTTGATAAGAAAAGTAGATGAGTCTTTTTTAAATAATCAGAACACAAATGTTCACCCAAAAAAGTGAATAAAAAATCTAAGGGAAAGTTGGCATCTGTGTTTCTAAATTGTATCTTTAATTGGTGTGATATTATTGTATGAACTGTAGATTGGGGGCTTTTCTTAGCAATTTTGGTTCTCTTGTCAGTCTTTTTTATAAGATTTACATATATGTGTTCTGTACGTAACTTGGTAAGCGTATTCACACTCATGTTTTATAAGAATAAATTACTGAATTAATGAAAGAGAATATATTAATTCTGAAGGTGTTTTAGTCATTGGGCAAAATAGTCCACCTAAAGAAATGAGAGTATTGTGATAAACTAGTGATGTGTGAAATGAATATGAAGATTTATGCCATTCACGTGTAGCATATATTTTAAAGAATAGCAACAGCACCAAACATGACTCCCAATTTTGGGAAACAATCCATAAAGTTCACCCATGGAGAATATGCAGCTTACGTGGACTGCACCTTAGCTATTCTGTGGAGGGGCAGCTGGGGATTAGAACTTTACGTATCATAGATGCATTAGACATAGATCACCCATTAATGAAGGAGAAGAAGAAAAGAGCTCTTCAAAGTGACATATTTACACTTTGAAAAGTCCTAAGAAAAGGAACAAGGCTAATTAATAAAATAATATCCCCCTCTAGATAGAAGAAAGGTGGGGGTGGGGAAGGGAAAGGTGGGGTAAAGTTATGCTCTTAACACTCAGGTGTTTGGTCGTTTTCATGAGGTAAGGATACTTTTTTCATAATTTCATAAAGAAGACTAGTACGTTTTGTCCTTCTTTATGAAAACTGATTTTTGAAATGATAAACAAAGGCTCAGCGTTTTTATTACAGTAGAGTTGCATACAACAGTAGAAACTAATGCTGCAGTGTTTACCTGTGCTACCTTCGAAGGCACACACCCCATGCAGAGTCATTTTTTAAAAAATCAGGATGAAGTCGGCCTGCTTAGAGCATTCCGTTTGAACTTACAGAGCAAACCAAATACGCTGCCCTATCGCCATGGCACATAGATACAAAACATGCCTGAGCCGTGAAGCCATTAAAAACACACCACCAGAGCAAATTGTCAATGTAATCACACATCGACTCACTGCGTAATACAGATCTGATTCCCGGCCCCAGAAAGCAAGGCCCTGCTTTAAGCAATAGCAAAGTGCCCTCCATCTGTCTGCCCATGCAATCTGCCAGAAGAGAAATGCAGGCAAAGACGTTCCCCAGATCTGAAATGCTTTTATCTGTCCTTAGAGAGAGATTTCTTCCAGTCTTTGGATATTAGAGCGATCTACACTAGCACCGAGGAGGTAAAAGGCCGCGGGTTGCTTTTCCTGGAGCGGTCGGTAGTGCTAGCGGAAGAGATGTTGATTGAGAAAATAGGGCTTGTTGCAAGGCTGCCGCCGCCGCTGCCGCCGCAGCCGCTGCTCGGGTAGGAGGCGTGGGGCAGTTGGCTGATCACTGATGCATATCAATAACCGTGTACTTGAGATTTCTCATGACATCATCATTACCTTGGTCTCCCGCGGTCTCGAACCTTTGACCTTGCCGGGCTGGTCCACATTTTGGCAGTGAAAGTCCCTCCAATGATGGCCCTTTTCTCCTTCTTTCAGACCGGGGGCAGCAGCACGCCAGCAAGACGGCATCTTCTCCTCCCCAGCCTAGAAGCCCTGTGAAATCGAGGATCTTCCCCCTAAAACACACACGCACGAGATATGTGCAATCAAGCTGCCACCGCTTGGTAAAAAGCTCACGGTGCCTAACCCAAAAGGATCAGGAGCAGATCCTTGAATCAGCTGTCACCTCTTCTATAGGATGGGATGTTTTTTTTTTCCTTCCTCCTTAACCTGCGCTGGAAATTGCCGTTGGCTTTGTACATCTCTATAGAGGGAGGCTAAAGAGTCTTGCGTGAGAATGAAGCAATTTACAATGCAAATAGAGGCCTGTGGAGGGACGGATGCTGCTGCTCACTCGTAACCGCTTGCTGCACCTTAATAGCTGGTTTTATTTTCTGATATTAATAGATGAATTGTTGGCTAACGCTGCCGGAGATTACTTGCTGAAAGGAAAAAAAAAAGTTCGGAATAAACTTTGAAAGCAACAGATCTCGTTTGGATGTTTTAGCTGCACACACAAACAGAAACCAGGTCATATTTACATGCAAGAAGGAATCTTATGTACAAGTGTCCTGGAGGACTACTCTTCGGTGCTGCCAGAGAGATCGGGATCTGGAGTCTGGCCAGAGGAAGACAGAGGCGTGTGAGGGAAGCGAGTTGTTATCTTTGGTTATCTAGCTGTATGAGTGTATTGGTCTTCATAAAGCTAGATAACCGAAAGTAAAAACTCCTTCAAGATCGCCCGGGAGCATGTGAGAATGAAAGACTACAGCCAAGAGACAGTAAAAACCAGAAAGGTCAGGAATACTTATTGAATCTAACTTTGTTTTTGTTTTTGCTTTTGTTCTTTTTCCTTATGACTCAAGGTGGGATTAGAGGAAATTAAGTGACACACAGATACCACCATAGGAAGGTGCCAGATACTTTGAGAGGGGTTGTTACAAATGCAAAGGAGATTTGTATGGTGCTACTAAGTAAAGATGCATGTGTAGTTTGTCCTACTTTAAGACAAAAGTTTATATGAGGGTGGTTGTTTTATGTTTTTTTTTTTTTCCTTAGAAAGCTGTTGTAGAGATGTCTGGTATCTAGTTTAAAAATGATTTCATAATACATAGACGTAGGCTATTTCCTTCTGAGGTTCCCCACCCCTGAAAAATTTGAAGATTATGCTTGAGGATTGTATGTATTGGGGTTGTATATCAAATTATATTAAACTAGACTTTCAGAAAAGTTTATAATGGAAGGTTAATAATTTGTATCTCTGAAGACATACAGCTAGCAGAGAAAATGCAAAAAAAAAAAAACAAAGGCTGATTTTTATTCTTCTATTCAAAATACAAGGACAGATGCTTCTCTGTTCCAAGAGGGTTTCCTTGAGGAAGCTACTGAAGCAGAAAGACATGATGGAGACGAGATCGCCTCCCCTCTTGTCAAAGTGTTAAAAAAATGTTCTGTCTTACTCTGCGCCTAGCATTGGAAATGAAAGTGACATTTACGCCACAACCCACGTGTGCGCCTCCTCTCTTTTTGTTTAAGGATGATCAGGTCTATCCAGGAAACAGCTCTGGCATCCCAAACTGAAATAATTAGGACGTATATAGACCTGACAAAAATGGAAAGGGGGTGGGGAATCTGAGGGTCTGTCTTGCCTAATTGATTCCGATAAACGGAATGCAGGAGATGTGAACGGCAGGACGCTCCGATTCCCACGCTCGGGGGCAAGTGGTAAAGCGGGCCGGCAGCCTATGACAGACAGCCCTGTTGGGGGGTGGGGGTATGAAAAAAACATCAAGTGCACACACCATACTCATCTCCATCGCCTAAGAAAGTAGAGGCATTTCCCACCCACAGCCATCTGCAGCCTCCCAAATGGTAGCACCAACTGGTCTGTAGCTGCTGCATACTGTCTGTTTCTGTTAATTTTATAACCGCTGTTTAATTTGGCCATACTTAAGTTCAGCTTTCTTCTTTGGTTAAGATTTTCAGTATTTAAGAAAAGCTAGTGGAAAGCAGCTCACCAAAAGTCCCATTTCTGCCTGCTCTCCACGTCAGATTCTCAGTCTGTACTTTTGGCCTTGTGACCACCTTTTGGCTTTTGTTTTGGGTGGATTATATCTAGACGACACATACTCTATAATGGACATTATCATCACTTCATCAGGCTGTTTACCCTGTAACATGATATATCTAAGATCTTGGCCCAATTATGCTAGTAGACACCCACTAGAAGTAAAACTATAAAATCATCAGCCTACAGAAAGCTAATTACAGTAGTAATATGATAAAAGGTTGTTTTGGTATGGTCCCAGTGGGATGCATTCTATACAGCCATTTTTATTGAATCTAAAAATGACTATACTTAGCAGGAACTTTGGGGCTTTGGAGGTCCCCACTGCAATCTTTTCATAAAAGTTCTTACATTTTCCCACATGTCAAAGCAAACATTTGTATAGGCATTAAACGTAAATACAAACATCGCAGTAAGAAAATGCCTAAAAGGGCCTGTTCTCTTCCATGTGGCCTGGATTACTGACAATCTCAAATTCCAAATACAGAATTTTTCTTCAAAAGCATTACATTTTCCTTTGTAGCTTCAGCACCTTATAAGATTCTTGACTGGAGAACCCTGTAAACCCACTGTTAGTTTCAGTTAGAAACTCTGAGAGACTTTATTAACGTAAATTCTCATTATGGCTGCTGAACACGTGCCAAAGTTTTACTACTGTAGTGACCGTTGAGAAGACCCTTGTTTATTTACATTTGAAGCACTGTTTGTGCAAACAACCTTTCATTGTTAAGTGCCTGTAGTCCTTTCATTTACTTCATGTCCAGGGGTGCTATTTACCTAGGACCATTGTCTACTACAATTAACATTTACATTACAAAGTGTGTGGTTTTCTTTCTCAAGGAGGTTCAATTAAGGCAATAAGATGTTTGCTAGGGAAACCTATTGTTTACTGAAAGCACTCAATGGAGTCAAATTACTGAAGCTTTTGCTTACATCTTGGTCTTTTATGTAAATATGTTAAATATAGCATCTAAGGAAAATAAACAATATTATAATTATGTGTTTGCCATTGTCATATCAAACTTGCTTTGTACCATACTAATGTTACATGACTTATCGATCAATAAAAATACATTTCAATGTTATTATTTTCATTTTATTTTTTGCTGTTCCACTATTCCTGCTGCAACATGTCCCAATTTTTCTTTTTTCTATTGCACATCAAACTTCTGACATTTTGTTTTATTTGTGTGTGTTGAAGAGAGGTATTGTATCTGAGCATGGGTCTGAAGGATGTCCAAGGTAATCTCTACAATGACCTTATAATAAGGTGATATTTCTTTGAAATCTGAAATATTCCAAAGGCATGTACATATAAGTCAAAAGAAGTGTAAATATCAGTTAAGTAGTTCTTTGAAAGCTAGTTTTAACATTGGCAGAAACCGGATCAAGTTTATTTAGCATACCACTGCATTGTAAAACAGTTGGAGTGAAGTTGCAGGTTGCGTGAGTATGCATGTTAACTAGTGGGAACCAAGCGCAGTCTTTGTGAAAGGGGAGCAGCAGATTGCTGTGCAAGGCCAATGTTAAAAAGGCAGCTGAATTTAACACCATCTGGAAGAAAAGATCCCTTCACGACTTTCTCACACCGTCAGACAAAACTAGTGTCTCTTGTTCCGAGCCCTTGTCTATGCAACCATACAATACTGAGTCATTATACTTTTGCTGAGAGAAAATTTGAGAACACAATATGGGTAACCAGTGAATGACCAAGTTTCATTGTGCCCGCTTAAGTCGATTGAAATCTACGTCTAGAGCTATGAATGGTAGTATTGTTTTCCTCACCAGGGCTGTACTAAATGTCAGCACAGTGTAAAGAAAAACTTGAAGTCTGCAAATAACTTACCAGATCTCAATTATAATATTTTCCCACACTAGAACTAATATCATTGCGAGGGGCTACATTGCAGAAAATACAAAAAGAAACGAGAAGAAATAGAGAGTTCATTTAGAAGTTATTTTATCCAGACAAACATTTTAATTTTCTGATGGGAACTTCAGTTCAGGCTGCAGGCTGGGTTGAGAAGCAGAATTCATTACTGGGAAGTTCAAGTTTCAAAAATGCTTCTTGTGCAATTTAAAATAGAATAAAACAAACAACTACACCCACCTGAAGCCCTCCCTTCTTAGATATAAAGATCTTGACTCTACTTGGGTTTTATTGCTTTAGCTCTGCTTAGAATTATTAGTATGCATCCAACCTAAATTTTGCTTGAAATTTTGGCAGACACTGCTCTTTCAGAGTTTGCCACTATGATTGACATTGCAAAAGAACATCATAGATGTACATTTCCAAAAATATGCAACATTCTGGCAACTCCCTAGTTGGATTCTGGTACTCTCAGGAATACACCTCCCTTTGTGTTACCCTTCCTCTCCATTTTCTAACTTTCCTTTTCTCATGATGTGTGTGAACCAGTTATTATATTTGGATTTAACATTCACGTTATGATTTAACTGTAAACAGTCAGAAAGAGAAAACAAAACAGTTCAAAAAGAGTAAAAGGAGTTGGTTGTATATGTTTTATTGGGATGTCTATTTTAAATATAATTGACTTTGCAATTTTGTTATTGTGTCACCAAGTGTCGCATAGTTCTTAAAATGTAAGTGCAAAACAATGAGTAATTGCTGTTTTGCTGAATAATACATCTGAGTTGCCAACGTCAAAGGTATTATTTTGTGTATTTCTAAACAGGAACATTAACTGCAGGTTTTGACATCTAGAATCTTTTCATGAAATACTTAAAAATTGGCCAATAAAGTGACACCTGTGAAAGAAAATATAAAGATATAACCAACTAATTTTCCTTGTCCTACTTTCTACTAGAAAATTAACAATGAAAAGTCACTCAATAATAGAATTATGAAGGATAATACAAAAAAACAAAGTCATACAGAAAAATCCAAAACAACAACAAAAGTGGAAACTGGGTAGAGGTAAAAAAGATACATAGGAAAACTCCTGCAATATCCTTGCAGGATGTGAGTGGACATATCCACCAGTATCAGCCCCCTAGTGAAGTTACCATTAAAGTGCATACTAATGAGATAAAAGCACTATTTACATTCAAAATGAATTATTTTCTCAAAGTGGCTTTTCTTTAAGTCTTCTTAAACAATACATTTCTACCAGTGGTCTGTTTAGTTTTTAAATTAAAATGATTTTCTCATTTGGAAAAATATGAATTATAATTTGATTCTGTGTAGTCTTTGATGAAAATTAAGAAACCACTTGAATAAGAGATAAGGATAAATATATTTCACGTTCCTAAATGTCCTTCCTATTTGTAGACTACATTTAAATGGTATAAGAGCGTTTAGCATTTTGAGAATTTTGAATTTTTAGAGAGGGAGAGATAAAGCTGTAAGGTTTTACTTTCTAATGTAGCTAGAAAATGTATGAAAAAGTGTATAACTGTATATCTAGCCCCCCCCCATGGGTTTATACCTCTGGAAATGCCCTTGTGGCTTAAGAATATTCATACCCCTTTCCCACTCTGTCTTGCTATGACTTAGCTTTTCCCTAATATGTTAGGGTAAGTAAAACACACCTTATATATGATGCTGCATTTGGATGGATGCTGGGGGTGGAGGAGGTGGGCAACAGAGACAAGATGTCCTTTAGAAGTTGATGAGGAAAAAGACATCTATAATACTCTCCCAATTGTTTTGACGTTAGTACTTGGAGACGGCTAAACGGGTTCTACAGTGATGGGGCATGTAAGGTAGTTCTTCAGTGTCTCCAGATTTTAATGGATGGCTTTGTTATCCTGTTTTTGTGTTCGTCGGTTTCTTAGCACAAGTTAAACTAGTACAGAAATCAGCAGAAACCTTCATTCTCATCTGCTTAGAGAACCCACCTCACCCCTTTTGGGAATCGTTCGACTTTATAGTGGAATTAATTCTAAAGATGGTGAATGGAAATGGAAAGTATACAGTTATGATTTCTCCTAAAGAATGTCTGCTTGCCCTCAATCAGGGCCGTGAGAGTTAGTGCACTTCCTTAGAAAGGTGATGACCATCTTTGAGGTGGGAGCATGTGGCTTTCCGCTTTACAGCCAACTGCCAGACCACAGGGGGTAGGACTTTAAAAAGTGAAGATAATCGACTTTATTCAGGGAAATATGGAGTTCAGAGCCATATTTGTTCAAAGAGAAGCACATCACTGTGTTTGGTGGTTTGACTGAGGTTTAGCTGAGCTCCCGCACAACGCATTCTTGAGATCTAAAAATAGCTCGGCTTAGCAGTCGCATTGCAAGGTGCTTGGCGTGGGCGGTGCACAGAGGAGACAGCAGGCTCTGTGACTGGCTGCGGAACTGGCTGGGCTAGGCAGTGGCAGCGGCAAAGGCGGCAGGCTTGCCGCCGGGCAGCACGACGCCTCCCGGTGACCGCCAACAGCCAGAGTCCTCCTGCAGCTGTAGCTGCTCGCAGTCCTTTCCTGAAGCGGGCATCTGATTGGTGTTTCCCGGGAGACGGGCTGCCAGAGCTGCCAGAGAGGCTGGAGCTGGTGCGCCGGCGCGCGCGCTCCCGGGGCTGGCGCGCGCTCCTAACTGGCGCGCGGCGGAGCCGCGGGGGGCGCGCTGCGGCCCAGGTAGGCTGCTAGGAGGCCTCCTAAGTTCGCGCGAGCTCAAGTTCCCGCGCCCGCCCTCCAAGGTTTGAGAAGCGTAGAGGGGGGGGGCCGGCAGCCTTCTTCTGCCTGGAATGCTGAGTTGCATCCGCTAGGGCTGCTCTGTTTTGTTTTGTTTTTCATTTGCTCGCCCATCGGCCCCTCACACTGGTGACCTCGGTCCTGCTTCTGCGTCAGCTCCGGATTGCGGTTGCTTAGGAATCTGAGTTGGGCTGGTGCATGGGGGTGGCGTCGGGGTTTAGTCACGCCAGGACGTCGGTTGGAGCGAGGGATCTAGCTGCGGCCACCTCCTTCGCAGGGCCGCTTCCTCAAGCTAGCAGGCAACTTGTGTTTAAGGGGCTTGCTTTTGCTGATACTGTTTCTCAAGTTCTGTCCAGGAATCTTCCGTGGCTATGATCAATATCACGTGCTCCCCTCCCCCCATTTTTTAACCTAGTGAAAAGCTAACGGAAAGAGCACCTCCCCTCTCCTCTTCCTCACCCTCCCCCCCAACAGCCTTCACCCCACACCCTGGGAAGCTCTTAGAGAAGAAAGTTTTCAGAATCAGGACCAGGGTTGGTGACCACACTGCTCTGGGCCTTTCCCTGGATCAACTTCCACTTCTGCCCCATGGCCCATTCGGGACTCAGCGCGCATCTTTCCCCTATCAGATTTGCAGGAAATATTAATCTCCCTGTTGGGTGGATACAGTAGAACTTGTTCAGAGATTACTTTAAAAAGAGATCTGGGTCTTAAGCACTTACTAAAGCCAGTTAATAACATCATGCATGGACATTTAAACTTGTTGTAAGTTGCAGAGAGGATTAGTGGGAAGTCACGCTGTGCGCAGCTAATGATACCATCTTAACTCTAACCGGGCTAAATCCACCTCGTCCGGCGCAGGTCCAGCTCTGCGGCCCTCGGGTGAGGTTGGGGAAAAAGGAGGGTCTTGGAGCAGCGCGAGGAGGACGGAAACAGGAGGAGCCACTCTGGTCCTCGCTTCAGGTGATGGTCACTGGTCCTGGGAAGTTGCGGGCGATCTTGCTGCTGGGTGGGCACGAGCACCGGGACGAGGGCACAGGCTTCCTGGTGTACATTTATGCGCCATAGCCCACGGGCTGTGCTTTAGGGACACTAAAGGACACTTACTTATATGTAAAGCAGGTTTGATTTCATTCCCTAAAGGGTGCACCAAGGTCTGTAGCAAGCTCAGGTGAGGTTGTGGGATTCCCACGGTGGTGGCTTTTTGCTACTGGTCGATTTGCATTACAAAGGCCGTTTACATTTAGTTCTCTTACAGAAGTAGTCAAGCTCAGTATTTCACAGGTAAATTTCGAAGCATATTATTAACAACTTCCTGTCATAGGCTTGCTCAACTGGTTTCAAACTGATTACTGTTTTAAGGCAGTTTTCGACTACTTTATGACAGGGCCAATTAGAAATAATCTTGGGAAAATGCTTCGAAAACGCTGCGTTATTAAAACACTCACCTAACAATATTCATTTGGTTCTGTCACTAAGTAGCTGTCTGACGGATACCTTGTGTTCTCAGAGTTTCTTTTAATAGTCACTGGCCCTGGGAAAACAAGCTATCAGGAGAATTTTAACTACAACCTGGGTCTTGGAATTATTTTATTTTATTTTACTTTATTTTTTTAGTTTTGGATTCAAATTTGACAAGGTTAAAATGTTTATATCTTATATAATTGCTAGTGGGAGACTGGAAATAACTATAGATGCTAATCACTATAACAATTGGTGAAAACTTGTAAATGAACCTCTTCGGAAAAGGAATGTGTGCAAATAATAATAATTATAATGGTAATAATAATAATAATAATAAACACTTTCTCTGAATCAGTCCACAAAAATGATTTATAGAATATTACCCAGAATATCTCTCAAATCTTTGCCTTTTAGGGGAAAAAATATAATCTACATATATAATCATATGTACACATATATAAATATGAGTGAAATGTAGTGGATTTGAAGAATTTCAGTAAGTATGATTAAGAAATATTTTCCCTGAGTAAATATTTCAAATGTAATTAATTTATGCATTTATCGACCCTGATCTAATGAAAAAAAAACTTACTATAATTTATCTGGAGGTAATGCCTTCATGAGGACAATAATAGATTTAATATCATTAAAATTCAGAATCTATGCACTTACTTCCTGTCAGGACTAGATTTCTTGTGTAGTAATAATAAAAGTGTACTTAGTCCTTATTTTTAATTCAGTGAGCATTATGAGGGTACCTGAAACTGTCACATGAATTTAACAGTCTTTGAGAGGAGCTCAAATAATGGATTTTAGGCCTTATTTTTAGAAAGCACATAGTTTGTACACAGAAGCTGCTCAATATGTATCATTTTAATGTATTGAATTATTCTTGAACTATATGATCTATGTACTAAGTTAAGTTAGTAGTGGCTGACAAGAATCTGAAGTTGGGGATGTTGAGCAGTCTGGAATAGTTTGAAAACTATTTAGGAGCTTTAAATATAAAGTTATCACCATGACAAATTCATGAAAAGTGGCTTTGAAAAGACTGGAAGAAAAATAATTTGATAGGTCTTCATCTTTAAGGTCTGTACTACATGCCTCTTGTGTGATTCTGGTAGTGAAAATATCTAGACAGCAAGGAAATAGGGATTAATTGGATGAATTCATATTTGCATTGTTTTATAAACTAACTCATATAACAATTTGTAGGTACTTAGATTAATACAAAAAATAACAAGTTTAGCTGTCCCCAAATAAAGTTAGAATTGCTGGGTAGCTTAGATTTTCACACTTAAGTTTCATGCTCAATTATAGTCTAAAATCTGAGTTTGCAGATATGACATGGGACTCTAGTGATTCAAACATCATAGTACAAATACTGCATATATTTCTGCCAAATTTGTCTCAGATGGACTAGCTACTAAGGAAGAATCCATAGCATGACTGAGCTAACAGAAACTGTGTTACCTTTCCAATAGGTAATACCTCCATTTGCATGCAGTGTTCACTGATAAGAGAAAAGACTTGAATTTCTGTCATTTTTCTGGACACCAGCCTTAAGGTCTATATTGTCAGTTCAAAATAGAACGAACAGTAATTTATGCTAACCAATAATAATAATAATTATTATTATTTTTAAAGATTTTATTTATTTATTTGATAGAGAAGTCACAAGTAGGCAGAGAGGCAGACAGAGGGGGAGGGGGAAGCAGGCTCCCTGCCAAGCAGAAGGCTCAGTGTGGGGCTTGATTCCAGGACCCTGAGACATGACCTGAGCTGAAGGCAGAGGCTTAACCCACTGCGCCGCCCAGGCGTCCCTAACCAATAATTATTATTAAGACAAAATTATTTTCTTGGCCAATAGAAATAGATATTTGGGGGGTGCCTGGGTGGCTCAGTGGGTTAAGCCTCTGCCTTTGGCTCATGTCATGATCTCAGGGCCTTGGTATGGAGTCCCACATCAGGCTCTCTGCTCAGCAGGGAGCCTGCTTCTCCCCTTTCTCTCTGCCTGCTACTCTGCCTACTTGTGATCTCTCTCTCTCTGTGTCAAATAAATAAATAAATAAATAATCTTTAAAAAAATCTTAGAAAATAAATTTGGCTTTATTTAAGTTCAACTTCACTAGATCCATTTTATTAGAGAGTGTCTAATTCAATTTTGATTTTTCAAATTGCTTTTTATACTATGAAGAACACTTCTACATAAAATGTAGTTTGAAAAGAGAAAAATTTTATGCTTTTATCATTTTTAGTGATCAAATACTGCAGTGCTAGATATTAGAATATCATGTGCATCAATACATTATTAACTTAATCTAATGCTCAGAGTCATTACCACATTCATGGGTGTCTTTCTGATATCTCTCCAGTCCACTGGATTTTGAAGTGTGATTATGTAAATTTTCTACTGATAAATAAATGACTATAATTGTACTTGAAATACCACTCAAATTCTTAAGACCATGGCATCTAAATAATATATTATGCATTCCTTAATTATTTATCAAGACTAATTCAAAATAACTGTAGGGTAAAGCATACATTTATTTTTAAATAGCCATCCCCTTCCCCAATTTTTTTCTGGAACATATTAAGAAATATTCCAGATGGTGAAAATATGGAGAGATGAGAAAAAGGTTGATAAGTAGAGTAAACAACAAGTCTATTCCTCAAGGAAACATCTCTGGTCTGGCCAATAATACTATCACCATGATGCGATTTTTATGGCATGTGATTTTAATACCAGTTCAATAAGGGTATTTTGGTGACAGAGGAAATTATGTTTAAATGTTAAACATTAGTGTAGAAAATTCCTCACCACTCCTTGACAAAAGAAAAAGGGAGAAGTTAGCAGGAAAAAATAATACACCGATGTGTATTTTTTTAGGTTCTTTTATAATCATAGTAGGAAAATTGTAATCTTGAGTTATAAAATTTGAGTAAGGGTTATACAATCAAATGACACTAAATGTAAAGTATGGCTTTCCTTCATTTAATTATAGCTATAGAAAATCACAATAACCGAATGGTACCTTTTCATTGTTTAACATCGCAAGTGTGTATTCAGAACTCTTGTACTGTGCCTTTAAAAGAAGCATGGGGTGTGTGTGTGTGTGTGTGTGTGTGTGTGTGTGCGCGTTTTACCTACATAAATTCTAATTGCAGAATCCACTTTAATCACTATGTAGAAATCATCTGAAGCCTCATAAGTTCATGAGCTACACACTTTTCTTTTTTATTCTGCAGACCACACCTTATCTGGTTGCTAATGAAATACAGGAGATTGATTGCAGAAAATCTTCAAGGGAATATTTGCTGTACCACATATAGTAAGCTCCATTTGGTGCATTAGCATTTAGCCATTTTATGCAAATTTAGAGAAAATGACTCATGTATATGATTTAATATGCATCAGCGATAACTCATACCACCCTTATAAGAAAAAAGAAATTAAAAATTCATTAGAAAACTAGACTAGTGTCACTACATGGTTAAAACATTATTAAAGCATATTTCAATGTTTTGCTTACACTAGTGTTCTCATCATGGTGCCACCATTTCATGACAAAGGCCGTAGAGGAGAAAACATTCAACTTAAAATGTCTGCTGGCACACATCGCTGGATTTGTGTGTCACTAAACAATGAGCGAGCATAGCCTTGAATACCAACTATTTAATTAGCACTTTTGGAAACCATGCATAGAAAATAGCTCATTTACATGCATCTGCTTAGCGATTAGTCCCATAAAAAGCTACCATTTTTTTTTTGTTGTTTAATATAGCGAGCATTTTACCATCGGCCATGAAAAAAATCAAAACATATGTTATTATTTTCAAATCCTGAAATTCAGAGATTTAATTAAAACAGGCAAAATCTTCATATTTCTCTTCAAGGTATATTTAAATTATTTAATTTAACCTTAAGTGTACCATAAAAGGCTGGATACAAGTAATAATTAAGAACTTCAAAGGGCAACGGAAACCCTCTAACAGTCCTTGGTTTAATTAAAGGCTATTATTAGAAAGCTCTTGAATATACAGTTACATTTAATGACGAGTGATGGCTAGTAAAAGCTGTGTTTGAAAGTTATGAGTATCTTATTCTAAATGCAATTGATAGGCTGTAGAAAGTATTGCTGTCATTTCATTTTGAAAGTAAATGACATATATTTCTTGAAAAATCAAATCGATAACATTAAAAACCTGTTAGTTTAAGATGCTTTGCTTTTCATTAATTCTCTAGTCTACACATACCTGTCATGATCACAGATTAACTGTATGCTTCTTAAAAAACATTTTTCCCAATTTAAATGTCTTTAAGAGGGTATTTTTTTTAATACAGTGGTATATTTATGAAGCCTTGTATACAAATGTGCATGGATGCATTAATAATAAAAGTGGACTTTACTAGTGTATTTTGAAATGTAACATTATTTTTTGGAATGTGGGTTGATATTTAATGTAACAGTAATAGATTATTTTTTAGAAGTTTATATTATCTATCACATTTGTGTGAGTAGAGAATTGGCCCCCAAAAAGGTGATTCTAAATACATTTTAGAAAGTGTACAAACCATATAGAAAATAGGAATGGATCATTTATATAAAATTTTGTGTTTATCATGAGTAATTATGCTTATTGTACTATTTTGCTTTGTATATATTTATACAGGGAATTTAGTTGGAATTTGCATAAACCTCAAGACAGATGAGTGAGTAGAGTGTGTGTGTGTGTGTGTGTGTATTCTGAAGTGAAATTGAACAAATATTTTGAGTTTATTTAGAACATTTTACTGATTCTGTTTAATTATCTTTAGAAACTGGCTTATAAAGCATTTACAGTAAAAAACTTGCTTACTTTTAAGCATATAAAATTTTAATTTTATGAGAAATCTAGTATTTAAAAAAATGTGATACTATTTCCTTTATTCACTGTGGGCTAGTGAACTAGATCATGAAATGTTTGGTCTAAGAAGGATTGTGTGGATTAAATATGTAGCTATGAATCTCTATCTGTATAGCTTATTTATCTAGTTATATAATCTACCTAGTATAATATATGTATGTATATATACTGTGTAAGGAAAGTGTGTTCCTGATGTGCCTTTTCTGTGGCATATTTTTTAATTTGAAATTTTTTTTACTTCAAATTTTTCTTAATGATTTTATTTATTTATTTGACAGATCACAAGTAGGCAGAGAGGCAGGCATAGAGAGAGAGGGAGCCCGATGCAGGGGTCGATCCCAGGACCCTGAGATCATGACCTGAGCTAAAGGCAGAGACTTAACCCACTGAGACCCCCGGGCGCGCCATTACTTATTTTATTTTCCTCACAACCAGTATTATTCTTTATTTGCTTTTTATACTTACCCTACTTCCCTCCTGCATAGACACTCTGAATTTAAGGTTTGTAAGCAGAAAACTTATTGGTCTTGTTCACTGCTGAATATTCTGTACCTGGACAGTGTTGGACAAATGGATGCTCAATGACTATTTGTTAATCAAAGAATGAGTACATTTAAATATGAGATTGATCTTTCTAAGATAGCTGTTGGCCTGTGCATCTAAGGAGTTGGTTTAGATAGACTGGTTTTCCCAACGTGGAAGTCCTCTTGAAGCTGTCTAGTTCTGATGAGATTATCTTTCCTGGACAGGGCAAAACCACTGTTTGGTTTTGGGGTTAGTAATGACCGCAAAGAAACCTGTAATCTAGATTTCAAAGTTCAGTTGTAGGAGAGTTACATATATATTTGAGATTTTATCTTTGATATAGGGAATATCAAATGGTTCATAGAACAGGACCAAGTTAACTGGACACATGGAACTAAATTCTAGAACACAGAATTATTAAAAACATATTCCAAAGAAATATTTTACAAGAAATTTTAATATTTTTATTTTATTTTGATTAAAATATCTAATTCAAAAAAGTGTGCTGTTCGTAAAAAGGTCTGAAATGCTTACAATTTTAATGATAGAAAAATTAGATGTGAGTCAGTCTCCCTGGGACCTGATCTTCTTCTTGACTATGTTAGGACCATTTTTGAAACTTCCATTAGTTTCTTTAGAATACTAGGGAATTATGAATAAAGATATGGTTATGTTACTAAACAGTGCTCCTATGACTTAAAAATTAACCTGAGTGTCTAACCTGCAATCCAATAGTTAGATGGAGAATTTAAATCATTGATTATAATTTCGAGCAGAAATTGGAATATATCATTTGGTATAATCAGTGAAAATTTGTCTTTTCACATTTTCACACAACATGGGTTCCAAGTAACATGTAATATGTGAAACTTCCATCAATGAAATGTTTATTGGGCTCTTAACCAATAAGGGTCCAAGGTTCTCAGAAAATACCAGTAGTAGATTGTTGAGTTCATAAAGCAACAACTAAACATATTCATAAGACCAGGTAGTTAGAAAAGTGAGTCATCAAAAAAGCCCAGCCCTTTACGATTTATATACTATTAAGAAAGAATGTTCTTTCCCCCTTCCCTACCCCCGCAAAAAGCTTTTTTGGTTTCCATTTGGTCCATGGTTTGGGCAAAGGTTCCAGGGTGGTTAAAGAGCTGCCTTGGCCGGGTGGGTTAAGCATCTGCCTTTGGCTCAGGACCGAGCCCCCACTTGGTGCTCCCTGCTCAGTGGGGAGCCTGGGGAGCCTGATTCTCCTTCTCCCTCTGCTACTCCCCCTGCTTGTGCTCTCTAGCACTCTCTCTTTCTCACTCAAATCAAAAGGGGGGGGCGGGGGAGCTGCCTAGTGGCTGTAAGGAGAGGCTCAGGCAGAAGCCCAGGCATCAGGGGTTTGCCAGAGGGGCCCCTTAAAGGCTACTGGGCTCTGGAGGTTCCTAGTCATGCTTGAGGGTGAGGCTTTCGAAGACAAACCGGCCCAGCCCAGCCTGCAGGCCAGCCTGTTCTCTGAGGTTAAACAGGTGGTCGCCATGTTCTAGATGAGGTTCACCTCCTGACCCAGGAAGTAGTTCTTTAGAAAGTCACAGAGAAAGGCGTCTGCGCAGGTAGAACCGAGGGCCGGCAGGTCCCCAAGGACCTGGTTCGGGTTCTTCTCCAGAACAGCTGCCGCTGCCGTGGTGTGCAGGGTTTTACCGCACTCATCTTCGGACGGCTTCTGCACCACCGGAAAGAGGACGGAGCAGCAGCAGCAGCCCCCGACACGCTGGTTTTACGTCTTCGGGAGACTCTTGGGCCCTCTCGCTTCTCAGCGGACTGGGCGGAAGTGGCCCATGCCCTCCGGGGCCACATCATCCTGGTCTAGAGAGAAGCCTCGAGAAAGGTAGGTGTGTAGGAGGCGTGCAGACGCATGTTGGCCAGGCGGCTGACGGCAGCCCCCACCTCTCTGGAATAATTCTGTCCAATCTGGAAGCTGCTGACGGTTGACTGGCAATAAGGAGCAAAGCTTTAAAAAAAATTGTGTTGGTTGATTTTGGGGACAGAGGGTGTCTGAGAAGATGGCTCCCAAAGTTGCTACTGGAAAAGAGGTTAAAGGGTGGCCAGAGGCTGTAGTAAATGGCGTCCACACACTGTTGAATTACAGTGGATCCACAGGCGGCAGGGAGCACTGCCAAGAAAAAATGTTGGAATTTGGGAGTTTAATCAATTTGCATTTGATTAAGCCCATTAACTCTTTCGTATTATTAAGGTATTATTTTAGTCTGCGAATGCATTTTTGGAAGCTACAGTGGATTTTAGATTGGTGCAAAAAAAGCCACCAAATGATTCCCTGGGAGATAAAACATACTTCGCAAGTTATGTGTCTTGAACATCGTGACTGACTGTGGAATCTGGATCTAGACTCATGTTGTCGACAGACTTCATCATAAAGCAAAGCAGAGAATTCATGTTATGTGTTTTATCTAGGTCATTTTCATGCTTCTGATTTGAAATTAGAAAAGAAGTCTCCACTGTGTAAGTGGCCATACTATTTACTATACTAAAGGTGGAGCTAAGTTTCAGGAAATCAATGAGGGATTTCTGCGCTAATAGAAAATCTGTTAACCAGAAAGTATTTATTGAGTACTTTATCAGAGTATACAGTGGGAAGAGCTAGTTTATATGTTTGGGAGTATCGGGTTGGGAGATACAGAGATGGAAAGCTTTGGAAGAGAACTCAGAATAAGTGTAAGAGGAGCACCTGGATGGCTCAGTCGTTAAGCATCTGCCTTTGCCTCAGGTCATGATCCCAGGGACCTCGGATGGAGCCCCGCATCAGGCTCTCAGCTCAGCGGGCAGAAGCCTGCTTCTCCCTCTTCCATTCCCCCTGCTTGTGTTCTCTCTCTCGCTGTGTCTCTCTCTGTCAAATAAATAAATAAAATCAGAAAAAAAAAAGTGTAAGAAATGATGCTAACTTTAAGAAACCTAATATCTGGTTGAAGAGACTAGATTAATAAATATGAAAAATTAGTGAATAATGTTAAGACTTGAATTCTGGGATACTCATTAATACTATTATTAGGAATGTACAGTAAAGATGAATCATTATCAATACCAAAAGAAAGATTAGTAAAGAAGGTAATATTTGCAGCTTTGTATTTGAGCTTTGAAAGAGTTACAGAATTAAGACAGAAGGGAAAGCATTATGGCCCAGAAAACCAAAATGATTTATGATGACCTGAATGCATCAATGACCAAAGCATATTTTTGAGAGTGAGAAAGAAGGTTTTTATACTCAGTAATGATGAGTAATATTTGTGGATAGGTAGAATAAGGCCAGATTACTTACATTCTTGAAACTTGGCCATTAGAGAGAGACACGATGATGAAACTTATGGTGTTATTGTGGATTTCTTCTTTGAAATATTCAACAAATATTTATTGAGCATCTACTATATGCAAAGTACTGTGCTAAGCACTGGGAGAATAGTGGTGAACCAAAACCAATTCTTATCCAACCTCATGAAATTGTATTCTAGCAGAAAGGCTAGACTTTGAACAAGTAGCTATACAATTGACTAATTATGGCTATAATTAGTTCTACAAAGAGCATAAGACAGGGTATCTAGTCTAGAACAAGGGTGTGCTTTTAGGGATGTTTGCCTTAAGAAGTGATGAGTTGAATTAAAGGAGTAGAGAGGACTGAACTAAGGGGAAGGAGGGTAAGCAGAACTTGATAGAGGAGACAATACATGTCAAGGTCAATAGATGGGGGAAGCCTACCATGTTTGAAGAACTGCAAGATCAGTGTGACCAGACTAAAGAAATACACAGAAAACAATATAGAATGGTCCAAGATGAGGTTAGAGAGGTAGGAGGACAAGATCTTGCAGACCTTGTAGGGTACTGGGCTTTGAACAAAATGTGGTGAAAAGCAATTGAAATATTTTTAAGCAAGAGAGTGGCATGTTTGGCTTTACATTTTTAAAAGATTATTCTGCGTGTACTACGGATTGGAGGAAGGGTAGGGAAGGGAAACTTGTAATGAAGCTGAAATAATAGATAAGAGATGGTGGTGGTTTGGACTAGGGTGGTTGTAGTGAAAATGGAGGGACATGAATTAGGTGTTTATGAGGCAAAACTGATCACATAAACAAAATGAGGAAAGTAGTCTTTATTTATTTATTTATTTTTAAAAAAGATTTTATTTATTTGACAGAGAGAGAGAGATCACAAGTAGGCAGAGAGGCAGGCAGAGAGAGGGAGGGAAGCAGGCTCCCCGCTGAGCAGAGAGCCCGATGCGGGGCTTGATCCCAGGACCCTGAGAGGATGACCTGAGCCGAAGGCAGAGGCCCAACCCACTGAGCCACCCACGTGCCTCTTATTTATTTATTTTTAAAGTAGGCTCCATGTTCAGTGAGGGGCTTGAACTCACTACACTGCGATTAAGAGTGCTCTAATGATTAAGGCAGTGAGGTGCCCCAGACAAAAGTGGTATTTAGAGAAATGTTCACTGTCATCAGTTTTCAGGTGGGCCAGAGTGGGCCTAGTATGGATTTAGGGAAGCCTTGGAGACTGTTGCAGTAATCTGAGAAGGTGATGAGAACTGAAACTGGGAATGGAGAAAAACAGACATATTTAGAAACATTCTAAAAGGGCAACACAGGATTTTTTGACTCAAAAAATTTAACCTTAAATGATTTTAGTGGCCTTAGTGGCTAGAAGAAGGAATTAAGACAAGGAGAAAAGTGTTGAGTTTGTGGTTCGATAATTATATAGGCAGGTATAGGAGTATGATTCTATTTGGGAAGGCATCAGTAGAAATTTGTGTGAAGTCTGCTGAAGGCACATTATAGAGAGTAGAGAATAGTAGGCCAAGGTACTGATTCTGACATTGGTAGAAGTAAGCAGGTGTCTCCCATGGGTTAGCTTACACCTGGAAACAGTCGTGCTCAGTAATTCTTTTTTGAAGGCAATTTAGATTTTACTGTTTAGTGTGTGTATCAGTTTAAGAAGAATCCTCCCAAAAATGTCTGTAATTTGCTCCATTTAAAAATGTTACATTGAAATAAGGAGAGAAAGAGAGGAGAAACTAGTTGGAAAGTGTTCATATAATTTTAGAAGTAATTAGAATTTAAGTAATGCTTCATAAACATTTAATTAAAAATGATTACCAAGTAATCCAGTACATGCTCAAGTTCATAGACATTTCTTTTAGAAAAAGTGTTAGCTTATTCTTTCATTCTGTAAATATTTATTTATTTATTTATTTATGTTTGGTACTGTTCTTGCTCCTACTGATTTTACTTCTGATTATGGAAGCTACATTTCACTTATATTTTAATTTCAATTTTTTTAAGCAAAAACTTGAGCTTGAGCTCATGACTCTGAGATTGTCTTGTGCTCTACCAGCTGAGCCAGTCAAGTATCCCTGGAATCTACATTTTAAAGGGATGAGATAGTCAATAAACAAGTAAATAGAAGAAAATAATCAGATACTTATAAGTGCTGTGATAAATAAAATAGGGTAATGGAGCTTACTTTTGTTTGGGTGGTCAGCCAAGGCTTACTTGAGGAAGTGTGTTCAAAATGGCAAATGAAAGCATACTTATGCTAAGTCTATGAAGAGGTGTATATACTTGTCTGGTTGTTTACATAAGATTAATGATCCTATTTAGGTTTAATAGCAACAAAAACTTTGACATAATCTCTTTTGAGATCGAGAAAAAGATTAAGATTGGGACACCTTGGTAGCCCAGTCAGTTAAGCGTCTGACTCTTGGGTCAGGTCATGATCCCATGGGTCATGATTTCACAGGTGTGAGATTGAGCTCCGAGTTGGGCTACAGGCTCAGAGAGTCTGCTTGAAGATTCTTCCCTCTGCCCCTCTCTCCGCTTGCATGCACTCTCTGTCTCAAATAAATAAATAAATCTTTGAAAAAAAAAGAAAAAGTTTAAGATCTTTTTCTATTTCAATGTATTATGAGTTTTTTAACTTACTGAAGTTATCAAGTTCAAGTTTTCCTTTCAAGATATTTCTTAACTGCCTATATCATAGTTTTGAGAAATCTTGTTTTCTAATTATGTGTGCTTAATGTAGTTTTGGGAATCCACACTCTGATTTGAATCTGTTGTTTAACAGTTTCAACCAACTTTTTAAAAATAGGCATGCATACATATACTTTTACAAGTTAAAAGTTCTTGCCATTTTGACAAGTGTAAGGTGACATCTCATTGTGGTTTTGATTTGTGTTTCTCTGACGATTAGTGATGTTGAGCCTCTCTTTATGTGTCTGTTGGCCTTCTGGATAACTTTGGAAAAATGTCTATTCAGGTCTCCTGCCTCAAAAAATTAAAAATAGCAAAAAAAGAAATAACGTAATTCCACTACTGGGCATTTGCCCAGAGAAAATGAAAACACTAATTTGAAAAGATACACATCCCCTATTGCAGCATTGTTTATAATAGCCAAGATATGAAAGCAACCCAAAAGTCCATAAATAGATGAGCGAATAAAGGTGATGTGGTATACATATACTGGAATATTATTTGGCCATAAAAAAGATGGGAGCTTGCCTTTTGCAACAACATGGATGGAATTTGGAGGTTTTCTGCTTAGTGAAATAAGTTAGAGAAAGATAAATATCATATGATGTCATTTATATGTGGAGTCTAACAAACAAAACAAATGAATAAACAAATAAAAACCAGATTTTTAAATGCAAAGCACAAACTGGTGGTTGACAGAGGGGTGGAAGATGGAGGAATGGGTGAAATAGATAAAGGGGATTAAGAGGTACAAATTTCCAGTTATAAAATATCACAGAGATGAAAAGTACAGCATAGGGAATATAGTCAATAATGTTGTAATATGTTGTTCAGAGACAGGTGGCGACTATACTTGTGGGAAGTACTGAGTAATGTAGAGAATTGTTGAATTACTAATTTGTACACTTGAAACTAATAAACTAATATTACATTAATATTACACTGTATGTTCTATTTTTTATTAAATAAATAAAAAGCAAAAGTTGCACAGAGACATATGGTAAAAACTGGGCTCCCGTTCCCTGAGTTTCACTAACTAGATGTAACTAGCAGTTTCTTGAGGTTTGGAAACTGTTCTAAAATTAAAATTGAAATTACCTAGCTTATAAGAAAGTTCCTCAGATTATAGTTAGGAACATTTTTCTGCTGTTTTACAACTTTCTCTCAAATGTAATGGCAAATATATGCCAAGATTGGATTTAAACATAAATCATTAAGGGCCTCAATTGTTGAGGGTATCTTTGGTAAAAGCTAGGCTTCAGTGAGTACATATTGTTTATTCTTTTTGAATTCGTATTTCAGAGACTTAAAGGAAATTTATGGACAGCCTTCCTCTAAAAGGTATTTATTTATGCCTCAAGGGATCTCATGAACATTGCTGTGAACACAGGGAGTTCACAATTATGATTTAATTTGTAAGCAGTCTCCCTCACAACCTCATGTACTTGACCAGCTTTCAAAATGCCAAGGTAGTTAGTGATTCTCTACTGACCTTGAATCAGCTAATCTCTAAACTTTAGCTTAAACCATCATCAGTAACCTTCTTGTCAACTTCCAAACACTTAGGAATCATTGAAAAATTTCAGGACAGGGTCATGGAATCAGATGAAGATGCTGTTTGATCCCTCCCCTCTGTCCAGTGGACTCCTGCAACCACAAGAGAAGCCACAGCAGAGGTCTGATGTCCAGTCGGTCTCTTCTTCCATTAGCAGATTCGTGGTTGATGTGTCTGTTCTACTGACATCTCCTGAATTCTATTTGTCCTTAATAACTTCGTCAGAGTTTAAGTTAGATTCACATATTCTGTGAAGATGTCAGCTTCTCTGTGGTCCTAAAGGTAGCGCTTCAGTTCAGATCCTTCATCTTGGAGTAACTGTGGCTGCCAAAGGCAAATTTCACAGCAGCAGTAGCACAGAGCATTCCCTGGTAGAATGGAGACAGCTTTAGGCAGTTAGGTGAATAAATAAATGTCTTTGGTTTTCCCGATCGCATATTATAAAGAAAACTTCGAACATCAAATATATTGTTAACCAGTGCCTAAATTGGGGAACAAACCAAGGATGTAAGCAACCATTTCTTTCTCATCCATTACAATTACTCTGACTCTTCTAGAACTGACAAGGAAAGAGAGGTGAGAAGAAAAGAAACCTTATTGTATTAGACACTGTGCTGGGTGCTTTACATACATTGTCTTATTTAATCTTCAGGAAAACTTTGTAGTTTATATTAGCCTCATTTTTCAGAGCCAGAAACTGAGGCTTGGAAGGTTACTTAAAGCAAGTAAGGAAAGGAAGGGACAAAAGGAGGAATGAATAGCTATATAATCAGGGCCAGGATATTACTTATATTTAAACAAATAAAAACTTATTAGAGAATTTTATTATTTATTTCTTTCTTAATAGTTAAGAAAAGCTTCATGTAAGTAAAACTTTAGCACTTTGAATTCATAAATTATCAGGTCGTTTAAAGAAAAAACAGTGCATTTGACAGAAAAAAAAACCTAATATCTTCCAAATGAATTGAATATTTCATTTTGCATTCAGTTGCTGTGGTATCTTGTAGGTATAATTTATAAATTACATAAACTTTACACATTTAGAAATTAAATCTATATGATAATTTTAGTACTTTTTTATTTCTTAATAGAAATTACCCATTTTTATGTGTGAAAATGTCTTCCAGCTTTATTGAGATATAATTGAAAAATAAAAATTGTGTATATTTAATGTGTACAACATGATGATTTAATATACATATATACTGTGAAGTAATTATCACAATCAAGTTAATTAACACATCCATAACCTTACATAGTCACATTTCTCTTTTTTTGCATCTGTGTGGTGAGAACAGTTAAGATCTGCTCTCTTAGCAAACTTCCAGGTATACAATACAGCATTACTAACTATACTCACCATGGTATATATCAGATTCCCAGAGCTTGTTCATCTTAAACTGAAAGTTTCTACCCTTTGACTGACATCCTGATTTTCCTGACCCCCAAACCCCTTGAAACCACTGTTCTACTCTTTGTTTCAATGAGTTTGACTTTTTTAGATTCCACATATAAGTGAGATCATATTTCTATTTGTCTTGCTGTGTCTCGCTTATTTCATTTAGCTTAATGCCCTCAGGGTTCATCCATGTTGTCACAATTGATAGGATTTCCTTCTTTTTTTATGCTGAATAATATTCCATTAGATATATATATATCACATATTCTATATCCATTTATCTGTCCATAAGGTTGTTTCATACCTTAGTTATTGTTCATATTACTACAGTGAACGTGGGAGTACAGATACCCCTTCAAGGTCTCGATTTCATTTCCTTTGGATATATATACCCAGAAGTGGAATTGCTGGACCATATCCTATTCTTTTAATTTTTTTTGAGGAACCTACATACTGTTTTCCATAGCAGTTGTACCAGTGAACATTCCCGCTAACAGTGCACAAGGATTCCCTTTTCTCCACACCTGTGTCCAAACTGATTTCCTTTATTTTTTTTAAGATTTTATTTACTTATTTATTTATTTGACAGAGAGAGAGAGAGAGAGAGAGAACAAGAGAGGGAACACAAGGAAGGGGAATGGGAAAGGGAGAAGCAGGCTTCCCACTGAGCAGGGAGTCTGATGTGGGGCTCCATCCTAGGACCCTGAGATCGTGACCCAAGCCAGAAGGCAGATACTTAACAACTGAGTCATCCAGGCACCCTACCTTTGTTTTAGACAATAGCCATCTTATAGGGAGAGGTAATAGCTTATCGTGGTTTTGATTTGCATTTTCCTGATAATTAGGGGTACTGAGTACCTTTCCATGTACCTGTTGGCGGTTTGTATGTCTTCTTTAGAAGAATGTCTATTTAGGATATTTGCCTTTTTAAAAATTGTGCTATTAGGTTTTTTGCTATTGAGTTGTAGGAATTCCTTATATAGTTTGGATATTAGCCCCTTAACAGATATATGGTTTGCAAATATTTTCTCCTATCGTGTAGGTTACTTTCATTTTGTTGGTTATTACCTTTCCTGTACAGATGCTTTCTGGTTTGATGTAGTCCTTCTTGTTTGTTTTTGTTTCATTGCCTGTGTATGTGTGATATTTTTATTTTTAATTTCATGGAAAGAAAGTGGGCATGAAATTATATTTGTCATATATGGTCTTAAGATTGTATAAACATATTAACTGTAATGTTAAATAAGTGACAGTTTTGTTTTTGCTTTATGTCTAAGTATGTGAGGAGAGGTGGCTTTGATGATCAAAAGAAAGTTGAAATTCACATAACCCACATTTGTCACTCAAGCATTGCTTGAGTCAAATATATACTAAGTTTTTTTTTTTTTTTTAACCCCTCTAAGCCTCTGAATTTAAACACACACTTGAATTCATGCTTCTGCATGCTCTGCAGAAGAACTGAGCAGGCTATATTGCTGCAGTTTGACATTGCCTGACTGCATGGAAGGCATCTTGATACTGGACAAAATTGTGAAGTAAGGGACGTTTGTAACTTGGGTTTTAGTAATAGATCCTCTTTGTTCTGAGCCTTTTCTCTTCACAGTTGTTTTCTCTTTTTACACTCTTACTCCTCCTTAAAGATGTCCAATGCTTTCTTGTCTTCTCCAATTTTATACTATTAATTTTTGCTCTGGGGATAAGATTGGAAGAAACTAATTCCTGAGATGAAAATGACTGATATAGTTTAATATTTCTTAAAACACAGTGTAGATCAAAGGAATAAAAATTGTTTTGGTTTATAAACATTAATTCGCTGTTCTGTGTGTTTTATAAATTTTAACTTGTTTAATTCTCACAATAACCTATTAGATAGGTTTTTAATTGTGAAATGTCAGGTGATCCGTAAGGGAGAGCTTGGGAAGCAATTGATCCTTTTATCTTTGAAATCATTTCACGATATGAAATTCTATTTGTGTGGCCTGCCTCGTTTGTTACTCCTATGATAGTAATCATGAACCAAGGCAAATCAAGCACAAAATCTTATGGTCAGTCTTGTTCTCTGTGGGGCAGTGATGATAGAGCTAATGATTAGATTAAATTGGACCTTCATGACAGGAGTTTTATGGGCTCATACTACAAGTAGAAATGTTCACATCTAAGTTTAAAAAGTTTTGCAGAGATTTGCTAATTGAAATTTTACTATTGTAATTGAGATGTAAGTTAGTTTTTTGTTATGTGTAATGTTACTGACTTTTTATGTTTATTATTTTAAAATGCTAAGAAGTTTATTTTTTGACCTTTGGAGTGTCTTATTATAATTCCAATTTTAAAATGAATTATCCATAAACAATAATAGCTTTCGGTTTTTAAAAATACATCTTCTGATGAGCACTGCAACTGATGCTGTTCCATGCAACTGGTGAATTACTGAACTCTAATGATGTTCTCTATGTTGGCTAATTGAATTTAAATTAAAAAAAAAATGTCTTCTTAGAGAAGCCCTTCTTCATAAGAATGAGAATGAATTGTATTTTTTTGCAGTAGTGCTATACAGAGGTATAAATATATTCTAAGGATATCATAGATTGTTTTTTATTTTAGTTACTTAACACTTTAATGTGTGACAGTATTTAAATGTGAAATACATTGTCATTTTAACTACTGAATGATGATAATCTATTAGGAATCTCTAAAAATCCCTTATAAATATGGGAAAGAATTAAAGGATTATAATTCATACAATATTCATTTTAATTGAATTTTTGCTTATCTTTTTAGAATATGTGAAAGAATCATCAAGAAACATTTTATGAACAATGAAGGCAACAAAGAGGAAGAAGTAATATCAATAGTAGATTGATTTTAAGAAGTAGCAAATTTCAATTTTAATTGCAATCATAGTTTAATTTTTTCAAATCTTACATGTTGAATTAACTGATAGCAAATTTGTCCACTCTGAAACCTATTATTTGTGTAGTAATTCCAGTTGTCATTTGATTTCTTAACTGCTAATTTCTCAAAGCAGTCTTTGGAGAGGGGCACCATGGTGGTGCATCCGAGTCTTGGTTTCAGCTCAGGTCCTGATCTCGGGGTTGTGAGATCCAGCCCTGTACTGGGCTCTGTGCTCAGCATGGAGTTTGCTTAAGATTCTCTCTCCCTCTGCCCTGTCCCCTTCTACTCACAGCCCCCCTATCTAAAATCAATCAATCAATCAATCAATCTTTAAAAAAAAAGGAAGTCTTTGAAGAAATAGTACATTTTGATTAAGGTCAACACACACAGGCCTGTAATGTAATTATCAAACTGTATTACATTAATGGTAGAATTAAGTCAGACCAAAAAAGTAGTGCAACTCAATTTATCATTGCTCATTTAAATGGTTAAGTCATAGTCTATGAAACATTTTGTTGCTACTGTGACATTTATACCCCCTAGGCAACTAAACTTTCCAGGATAAGGTGTACAAGGGATAAGGATACAGTTCCAGGATAAACTAACTGTACACACTGAAAAGAGTTCAGCCTTCCTTATGAACATTAAGTTCAGAAAGTCAGTCATCTGTCTTGAAACCTCATTTTGTGCTCAAGAGATGTAGTTCTAGAACTAGTTTTTGCTGTATTGATGCTTGTGCATTCTCTTCTACAACAGTCCCAGGTTTAGGGTGTATTGTGAGTTAATGAGTATCTATATAGTTATGACCAAGCCTTTTATTTAATGAGAAAGACTACTCTTTAAGCTAATGGTTTGAAAATATGCATACCCTAAAAATTATTCTTAAATTTTAAACATATATAAAATAGCCAATTGTGCTGTTTCTTTTGCAACTTGACTAAGTGTTCATTTGCTGTTGTACAATGAGTAGGAAAAAAAGTCAGTAATATTGACAGACTTCCTAATGAGGCCCAAAGAGCCAGAATACATTTAAAATATTGAGAGAGAATCCCATACTAGTTTTTAGACCAAAGAATAAAGGAGGGGTTGGTTGACACACTACCCAGAAATAGAAACCATGTTAAAGGTGATGTTTTGGCTGTTAGGCTTTCTTCAGGCCATAATATATAAAACTAACATTTTTATATTTCTTCTTTTGCCCAAGGAAGCCCTCAAAGACAGAATGCTGCCTTTAACCTTATTTTATATTCCACAGAGTATTTTAAAGACTAGAAAAATATTGCTCGGGCAAAAATGATTGGGGCTCTGAAAGATCAGAAAAAATCCATCATTTTTTTTTTAAATAAGCAGACACTGAGAACTTCATCCACGAAGTTATTCCAAATTCAGTGTTCTAGCCAGGGACTTTTGTAGTAAATAAATAAGATTGACCTAGAGTTCACCATATTTTTGGATTGGAGTGTTTCTTTTAGATTGGTTTACTTGAAACTTTACCTACATTTCTATAATAGTTTTATTTATATTTGAATTTTAAGTCAAATATTGAATTCTAAAATGATTTTAATTTAGACTACTGAGTTTTTCAATACAGTTTACTTACTTTTTCGTAACAGTCTGAAAATATTAAGTCATATGAAGATATTTCTAGAAATTATTAAAATCACAATATTTTATATTTGTCATTGAATTTTGTTTATAGAATTTTAAAAACAAATTGAACACTTGTAAAAAATTAAAATGACAGAAATCAAAGCATTGGGGCACCTGGGTGCCTCAACTGTTAAGTGTCTGCTTTCGGCTCAGCTCATGATACCAGGGTCCTGGGATCAAGCCTCTGGTTGGGCTCCCTGCTCAGAGGGAAGCTTTCTTCTCCCTCTCCTACTCCCCCTGCTTGTGTTCCCTCTCTCGCTGTGTCTCTTTGTCATATTAATAAATAAAATCTTCAAAAAAAAGAAATCAAAGCATTAATTCTAAGAAATACTAATAAGTAGGTCTTCATAACTTTGTATTTGTCTATACATGCTCTGAATAAAAATCTTTATCTTGGATAGATATGGCCCAGGTGTATGCATGGATTTTGATATTCAGTGAGGAATTCAGGACAGTGCTCTAAAAACTAGATGGCTGCCAAAATCACCAACTATGTTGGTCATTTTTGAATATCTAAAAGAAGGAATACCTATTACAGTTTAAGGAAAGGGAATTGCAAAAAAGAGAGGCACTATTCATTACTAAAAGCTAATTCTGAATGATGGGTTTTGCACATATTATCTCATTTATTCCTCACAGCCTCATAAGAATTAAACAGCTGACCTGTTGTTATACAGCTAGAAAGTATCACATCCAGCACTGGGGTATTTATTCTCAATGCCTGCTTTCTCTACACAGCACATAGTTACCTCATAAATATATACCAGGTAATGTTCATTCATTAATTTGATGGGAGCAACAACTTTATAACCAGTTTGCTATTTAATTCTGTGGAATGTATTAATGTAGATTTCATGCCATATTTTTAAATACAGTTGTAGACTTTTTTAAAATTTAAATTTCTGCTTTAAAGTTTATTTTGGGGTTCATTTTTATGATTTTTCAGTGCTGATATTTCATAATATTGATGAACTTCAATTTGTCATATATTTTACTGGGATAAAATATCTATTTGACAGAGAGAAATTACAAGTACACTGAGAGGCAGGCAGAGAGAGAGAGAGAAGGAAGCAGGCTCCCTGCTGAGCAGAGAGCCCGATGCGGGACTCGATCCCAGGACCCTGAGATCATGTCCTGAGCCGAAGGCAGCGGCTTAAACCACTGAGCCACCCAGGCGCCCCTGGGATAAAATATCTAAATGTAGCTCAAATGACTAAGTAAAATTGTAAGTTCTGATGTAATGAAGAAACCATTCAGAAACTTGGATAGTCTGTTAGAAGTTGCATATTTTGATGATGGTAATTTTAGTCTCTTGTTAATTAACTTTTTTAGTATTTAGTGAAGTTCTTTTGAAACTGTCAAAGAATTCATCATATCTTCATTTAAAAAAATATTTCGTTTATTTATTTATTTATTTATTTATTTATAGTGGAGGTAGGGGGAGAGGCAGAGGGAGAAATAGAATCTCCAGCTGACTCCACAGTAAGTGCTGAACCCCTATGCAGGGCTTAATCCCATGACCCTGAGTTCATCACCTGAGTGGAGAGCAGGAATTGGACCCTCAGCCAGCTGAGCCACCTGGCCACCCCTTGGCATATTTTATATTTCATTCACTAATAATAAACCAAGTCAGTGGATGGATTTAATATCAAGTAAGATTTTCAAATGAATTATAATGATTTGTGAGACTGGGAGGTCTTGTGTTACTTTTCACTGTCAAAGTGTCTAAAGAGCAGTACAAAGTTCATGTCAGGCATGTATGTCTTAGTAGTTTACTCTTTATGTCATCTAAAGGTGATTTACTGATCAAACCTACCAGGGGATAGAAAATGTTTTCTCACTCCTTGGATTTAAAGCCCTTGATGAAATTAACTATTTCTACCCAGCCATAGAGCACTCTACTAAGAATGTGTTGTGTATAAAAAAAGTTACCTTAATTTCTGGGGATGATTGCGTAGTGGACATCTTGGAGGATAGATTAGTTAACTTTAAATGTGTCTTAATGATGAGACCAAGGTGGAGAGGCATTTTCATTTTCAGTGATGTTTGATGAACAGATCATTAGATATGTTTTCAATTCTTTGGGGTCAAAGCCAAATGACCAACACAGGGCTGATATTCAGAACTCATCATCTGTCTAGTTTTGCAAATAGTGCAAACAATACTTGGAGTAGTTACAACATTCTATCTTTGTGGTCACAGTCCATGACTAAATGTGCCATATGTTTATTTGTTTTTGCTTAAAACTCTTTTTGCTTAAAACTTAAAAATGAACTAAAAATTTTGCTTGGAAATTGTAAGTAATTTTTGTAATAAAATCTAACTGGGACATTTTAAAAAATTCAAAAATAAGAGATTGGAATAAGTAGCTTAGAGTCACACTGCCAACGAAAATTGTAATGAATAGTTTCCTAGTGATAAGTTCTATATATGACAACCCTGACTGATTCAATAGATCCTAAGACTATGTAAGTGATAACTACAAGAGGATCATGAGCCAACTTTGTAAACACCTTTTTAAATCGTTTTTTTACTCATGGCAAGTGTAGTTGTACTTGTAGGAAAAAACAAAAATGTATTTGTTAGTATGCACAAATACTTTTTTAATTAGAAGAAAATTATTTTTTTAAAGATTTTATTTTATTATTTATTTGACAGAGATCACAAGTAAGCAGAGAGGCAGGCAGAGAGAGAGAGAGAGAGAGAGAGAAGGAAGCAGGCTCCCTGCTGAGCAGAGAGCCTGATGCAGGACTCCATCCCAGGACCCTGGGATCATGACCTGAGCCACCCAGGCACCCCTAGAAGAAAATTATTAAATTGGTACTATTTAAAAATATTTAAGTATTGTTTTTAGGAAATTAGTTTGTCCATGAATGCTTATCTTCAATCATCCCTTTCACTGTGGATAGTTTGATAATTTGGTAAGAGAAGGGAAATACAGCATACTGTGCGTATTAAACCACCTGTCAGATTTATTTTCGAACTATTTGTTTTCCTCCCTAGGAAGGACTTCAGCTCATGATTATTGAATGAATACAAAAGAATCATCTAATAAGTATGGACTTCTAGGATTCTATTAGATTATTATCTGAATTGGTCTTATGATTGAGTCCAGACTGAGTTGCTGATTTTCCAATCCATTGTTCAGTTTTCTTTTCCTGCAACGATAGTCTGAGCCCTTTATATGTGTATCTTGACATTTTCATTTTATTTTTAAAAGTAGAGAATTCCCCATTTAATTTATTTAACTAAAAATTCATAATGAAAACTAAAGCCAAATATGGCATGGCTAAAAAAAGTGCTCATTTTCCAAAAATGAAACAGAAAGGAGCGAAAAGACCCCAGCAGTTTGGTAACTGTCTATAGTACTGAGACATTGTGACAAATATCTGTTCCTCAAGATATGCTCCCAGGCCCCCCAACCCAATCTTCAGTGACTGTGTGAACCTGTGGAGGCCAGGTAGAAGTGGGAATGAGGATATTTTATTTGAAGAGCAAATTAAGTAGGTCTAAACAGTGAAGCAGTGCTCTGAGGAATTGGTGAAGGCTTTTGCATGAAGAAGCAGCAAGGAAAAAATATGAAATGCATAAAAACTCTGCACAGCAGTTTTAGAGCTTTGATAAAATATAAAATGTCTTTAACCCCTTTGCTGTTCTTGCAAACGCCTGCAATTCAAGAATTTTATTATTCTGGGGCTAACGTAGTTTAAACCTCAATAACTGAATGTTTCCTTTGGGATACCTTCAGGCAAACTATATATTGATTTTCTCCGAATGCACTGTATTTTTCATTAGTACCAAGGTTTGGTGGATATCTAGTCATTTGTTCACCAAATTCCTCTGAAAATTAAAATGGACTATTCCATTTTGGCTGTGGAGTCTTCAGAGCATGGACATTAATTTTTTTTCTGTTGGACACTACCAGGATACACTGTTTTGACATTCATCTTGTCCAGGCCCTATGATACCAAATCACCTTTTAACCTGGTCTACCATTTTGCTCTAAATACCATTCCCTACTTGCCTCTGGGGTTTGATGGCACATTCGATTGACATTGCCAAGATCAAAATATTTTTCTGACTTATTTATTTTTAAACTATAAAGTTGCAGATTTGCCTACATAATGCAAGTAAAGTAAGATCCAGATCATCCTTTTATTCGAATTATCTAGGAAATGTAGTTTTAAAAAGGCATTCATCTTGAAGTGGCTCAATATTCATTGTTTCTTCTGTTGGTAGAAACTTAGTCTATGCGATAGGTAATACAATGAGATAGTGATTTTGGTGTACCTTCAGTCTTATCCAGTATGAACCACTTCTGTTTTCCTGAGTGAGGGGATCCCCAGACTTTCTTAAAACCTTTCTTAAAGCCTTTCTTAAAGCCTACGCTGCCCAGCAGTTCAGATTTATATATTTGAGGTCATATATTAAAGGAAGCTTACTACTTATTTTGTCTTATACTTCTTGGTACGCAGCACACTTTTGACTCAACTAGCCACCCCCAAATATATATAGTTTGAATAATTGATATGTTTTTTGGGGTATACACTTAAATCATGTAGTTGGCCAGTGAGTGAGAAATCTAAGCCTCCTGAATTCATATATCAACATGGATTTGTGGTTATTATTTAAGTTTCATGATAACCTTCTGAAGTAGGTGCATATTAACGTACCAATTTTACAAATGAGAAAACTGATAAAATTGTGTACTGTGTTCTAATTATAAATTCCTAATGCTTCTAGAAGAACTGAGGTATATTCTTTGGAAATGTCAAGTATCAGCCATGACAGGAATAATTTAGGGACTCTAGGAAAGGCTCAGTGCAGACATATATTTGCAGTTCCATATTTACTATGATGCATCCTCAATTTTGAATTTCCAATTTCAAAATTTTGGAATTTTGAATGCCTTCTGTGAATAGATCACTGTTCTAGGCATGGAGGATTCAAGGATGAACCTATACAGGAAAGGCCCTTGTTTTTATAGAATTTACATCCAGTCAGGGAGAATGGGAGTGAGCATGAAGAAACAAACGAACAAGATAATTTCAGGTAATGGATAATGCTTTGAAGATAGTGAGATAGGGTGATGTACAAAGAGGGACTGAGGGAGACAGATTTGGGCTGGGACTGATGAGAGCTGCTTTTAATTGGTTGATCCTTTACTGAGGAAGTGAAATTTGTGTTTAGTTTTCAACGATGTAAAGAAGCTAGCCATTTGGACATCTGGAAGCAGGGAAAACAAGTGAAATGACCCCACTGTGGTAATGAACTTGATGTGTGCGGGCAATAGGAAGAAGGCAAGTGTGGCCAGAGAATAGGGTGCAAGGTGACAGCATCATTAGTATGAGATGAGGTCCTTTATCCTCACTTAATCAAATTCATAATTTGGCTGTAATGATGTGACTTCAGGATTCAGAATTTAAAACTTTTAGGTCAATCAGTGTTCACCTATAAGATAAGATTTTGGATCAAATATCCTTTTATAAGAATTAATGTGAGAAGGAGATAAAAAATTCAACTTAAAGTTACAGGAAAAAATCCATTTAATGAAGTATTGAGTACTTCTGTGTATCAGACTCTGAGCTAGGTGGAGGTAGGTGTATGAATAAGGCATAATCCTGCCATTAAGGAAGTTCCTGAGAGGTAAAATGCAGGTTAAAACGATTACTTCTCAGTCAGATATATGAAAAATCAATTAAACTCAGAAGTTATCCTTGTATCTGAAACTGCACTTAAGTATCTGCTCAATTGCAATTAGCTCTTTTTGTCTGTTGTCCACTGTGTTTATTTGAAATCAAGTTTAAATTTAAGCAAAGTAAATTGTATATTGTGGGTACTTATTAACTAGTCATTTATTAGTTTTATTAATAAAACCTGAGAGATTAAATATGTTCTATTTGTATCAATGACTGCATCTGTGCTGTAATTGTAATAGAAAGTAAGGTAATAATGTAGAATTTTTAATCCATTTCTTTTTTTAAAGATTTTATTTATTTATTTGATGGGAAATCACAAGTAGGCAGGCAGAGAGAGAGAGAGAGATGGAGGGAAGCAAGCTCCCTGCTGAGCAGAGAGCCCAATGCGAGGCTCAATCCCTGGACCCTGAGATCATGACCTGAGCCGAAGGCAGAGGCTTAACCCGCTGAGCCACCCAGGCACCCCTTAAT
This sequence comes from Mustela putorius furo, assembly GCF_011764305.1. Lineage (NCBI taxonomy): Eukaryota > Metazoa > Chordata > Mammalia > Carnivora > Mustelidae > Mustela > Mustela putorius. The sequence continues at coordinate 14,807,451 of NW_025422471.1, forward strand.
CTGTTTCATAAAACGATTTCCACATATCCTGTCAGTTGCAATGGCCTATATTTTGTTTTTAAAATCTGACTGTAATTATTTTAAAATTTCTTCTGAATTTCTAGAACTGATTAGTTTTAGGACAAATGTGGGTTGACACATTAGTAGAGCCCCTTAATTTTTTTCTTCTTTTTATTTAAAAAACAAGTAATAAATTCCTGTGAAAAAGAAAAAAATTACAGAAATTTATAAAAAGTCAATATCTGGATAAACTGCCCCTTCTCCTCTCCAATTCCAAACCACAGAGGGTCACCAGAAATAGTTTGGTATATGTCTTGAAGCTTTTTTCCTACTTCTACCCCTTCCTTCTCCATAGATAGGCGTTGCTTAATTTTCTGTTTATGTGAATAAATCATACTGTGCGTGTTCTGTGACTCATTTAGCAGCCCATTACCAATATATTTTCAAGTTAATATGCACAGATTTTTTTTTTTTAAGATTTTATATATTTACTTGTCAGAGAGAGAGCACAAGCAGGGAGAGAGGCAGACAGAGGGGGAAGCAGGCTTTTCACCGAGCAAAGAGCTGGATACAGGATTCGATACCAGATCCCTGGGATCGTGACCTAAGCAATAGGCAGACGCTTAACTGACTGGGCCACCGAGGCACCCCAAAACACATAGATTTATACCATTCTCTTAGGATGGCAGAGATTTCCATAGAATAAATACTTCATAATGTATTATTATTTTTTGCCTTTTAAGATTGTTTATGTTAGAAATAGTCAGCATCCAGACAAGAGTAGAGAATAAAGTAATAATATTAGTAAACACCTTTGTCCATAGCACACAGCTCCATCATATATTTAGCAAAATGTCTCTTGATGGGAATATGTATTATTGCTAGATCTTAAGTATTAGAAACAATGTTGCAATGAATAGCACATTTGAACACCTAAAATTTATGCAGGTGTACAAACTAGTTATGAAAAGTCAATGCCTAGAAGTGGAATGGTTGGAACAAAGGGCATATGCATTTGAAAATTTGAGAGACTCAGCAGAGTTTTCTTACAAAATGGTTGTGCTTACATTACCATTAACCATCAACAATGGATGCAGATGAGGTCCCTTCTTGAACATGGTATACTTATATAATAAAGAATGAAAAACAACAGAATTTTAATGTAAAAGGACAATTTTTAGAAAAATTATATTAAACTTCTAAAGTGATACTATTAAACTCAGAACTACTCACTGTTTTACCTTTATAACTTTATTATCAGTGCCTCAAGTTGATGTCTGCTAGCTCCTAAGTTCAGATTTTTTTTTTTTACAGAGATAGAAATATTCTGAAATGAGCAAATAAATTTAGTTCCAAAGGTTTGCTGCCTATAGTTTGCATTTGCATATTTTGTTAGCACCTACTATTGTATCTGCACTCTGTGAAATGTTTTTTTTAAGATTTTATTTATTTATTTGACACAAAGAGAGATCACAAGCAGGCAGAGAGGCAGGTAGATAGAGAGGGGGAAGCAGGTACCCTGCCACGCAGAGAGCCCGATGCGGGACTCGATCCTAGGATCCTGATACCATGACCTAAGCCGAAGGCAGAGGCTTAACCCTCTGAGCCACCCAGGTGCCCCAAGTATTTTTATGTGGTATTACTATGCAATATAGGAGATCGCAAACAGGATTTTTCTTAACTATTATAATTGAAATAATTCCAGTCTAGCCTTTTAACCTCTAGGCACTGGATGAAAAATCTTTCCCTTGGTCATAATTCTTTTTTTTCAGAAATTCCAGCTTCTATTTCATTTCCCTAATCAATAGAAATGTTGAATTTAGTCAAACACACAAATTTGTATTTCAAACTCAGCAAATTAGAATCAAATTTCAACTGATTTTATTTTTTAAAATATTTTATTTATTTATTTGACAGAGAGGCATAGCGAGAGAGGGAACACAAGCAGGGGAGTGGGACAGGGAGACGCAGGCTTCTCACTGAGCAGGGAGCTCAATGGGGGACTCGGACCCAGGATCCTGGAATCATGACCTGAGCAGAAGGTAGATGCTTAAGGACTGAGCCACCCAGGCACCCCCAAAATTTCAACTGATTAAAATACATTTGCTTACTGAGGAATTCTCTAAAAAATGAGTATGTATCACTCTTGTCATGTTAAGAAACTATATTAAACAAAAATAACTATAAATTTTAAAATTAGGCAGCTATAAAGTGAAGAGAGCCCTATTTTTAGAGAATTTAAGAGTCAACTCTTCTTTGGTTGTTTTCAAGGAAGATAGAAAGGATAAGGATTTATTAAATGAATTTATCATCTCAAATCCACAAATGTTTATTGAGCTCTGCACATGTGGTACTGTATTAAGTATTGTTGAATTCAATAATAAATGAGACCTATCCCCTGCAATTCAAGGAGCTTACAGTTCAGTCAAAAGATAGACTTTGGTCTCTCTTCTAGGTTGATAACAGTTACATATTTTTCTGCAGTTTTCTAACTAAGATAAAAAGTTATAAAGTTGATTGGATCAATGTTTAGATAAAGACAAACTACTTATGGTTCCTGTCTTACACTTTCTATCCATTGGAAGCCTTCTGTTAGAATCAGGAAGCTTTTTCTTTCAGGGTAACATGAGGTCCAGACTAACACAAATTGTTCACTAATTAATTCTTTTATGGACTTAAGTACTTCTGATTATGAGAAGAGTGTGTTCACTGTGAGAAAAAGCAGAGGCATGGAGATTTTGCATATTCTGGGGAATCATCAGAAGATTGAATGGATACCTATGAAATTTGGAGCTTATGATTTATAGTTTTTTTGTTGTTAAAACTGGTATAATTATCCTCACCTTCTTGCAGAAACTGTGAGGATTGGTTTAAAAATAAAAACAAAAAATATGTCTCCAAAATTAATGCTCTTTAGATAAATTTGAGTCCTTCAACTACTTCATTGTAAATAGACTCACTGATATCACAGAGAGTAAACTTTTATGAATTAAACATATTTTATATGCCAATAGCATATAGAAATAATAAGATGAAACAAAGTCCAAAAGTAACTAGAACTTTCTTTAGAAACAGTTTGCCTTTATAGGAACGTCCCCTGAGTGCTCTGCTCATTAATAATGCACATGTATACATACCACTACAAGCATACTTTTTTCTCAACCTGACCCTAAAATTAAACCATTCAACCATTAGAATTAAAGCATTAAAGGAATAAATATTTTTGTAATCACAATTAAAGAATGGATGAATTCAAGTCAAATTTGTGGTTAATTTCAATGTACTGAAACTAGAACTAAATATTTTAAGGCATATGTGTCAGAACTTAGTAAAAATTATATTTTCTTTATTAATATGATTTATTTTCATGGTGAACTTGAAGTAGAATGTCCTGTTATCTCTGTGAACTTAAATTAACCTCAAATTAACCTATATTATTATTTTAAATTATTTTTCAGTGCTCATGAAATTACAGAAGGTGTTTTGCTCTTTATTTCTTCCAGGATGCTGAATTACATCCTGATTGTCTGAGGTAGTTCTATGTCTGATAAAAACAAGCATTTTTTCCCCCTGGGTAGGTTATCACAACTCACTAAAGCAGCAGTTCTCCAGTGCTTTACATTAAAAATCACCTGGGGGAAATCTTGTTAAGAATGCAGATTACCAGGCCTCTTACCCTAAGATTCTGATTTAGTAGGTCAGGGGTGAAGTTCAGAAGTCTTTTTCTCAGCCACCTATTTCCATTTTGATGCAAGAGGTTGATCCAAGCCATGCATTTTAAGGTTACCGCAAGAGGCCAAAATCTAAAATAGATTTAGTGAATTATTTGCTGTAACACATAAATATTTTCATTACTTTTCACTACTCTAGACTTCATGTAGAAATTCTCCCATCAATCTGTTTGCCCTCAAATTCACAATTAAGCAGTAGATCTGGTCTCTTTCCTTTCCCATGGAAAATACTATTTTTTCATTTTATAATCTTTTAGTAAAGTTTGTGCAGACACAACTGGTTGTCTTTATGAATAGAGCTAAGGCTTTGCAGATTATGTTTTGCTTCCAAATGTTTTCTCTCTCAATTTTTAATACCTTTGTAAGAAACTGATGAGAAATTAATAACTGTATAATAACTGACAGAATGGTTGGCTGAAATTACTAATCACATCTTCCTTTTTTGAAAATGGTTTTATTTATTTGAGAGAGAGAGAGAGCATGAGCAGGGGGGAGGGTAAAGGGAGAGGGAGAAGGAGACTCCCCTGCTGAGCAGGGAGCCCAATGCAGGACTCAGTCAGGACCCTGGGATCATGACCTGAGCCAAAGGCAGATGCTTAATGGACTGAGCCACCCAGGTGCCCTATTAATCACTTCTTAAAAAATAAGCTTTAAATTTTAGAGTACTTATGGATTTATGGAAAAATTATGAAAATAGTACAGAGATTTCCCATAAACCCCACACAATTCCCTCTGTTATTAACATCTTGTGTTAATATGTTGCATTTGCCAAAGTAATAAACCAATACTGATACCTTAGTATTAACTAATGTCCAACTTTATTCAGATTTCCTAATATCCTTTTTCTGTCTCAGGACCCTATCCAGAATACCACATTAAATTTAGTTATCATGTTTCCTTAGGTTCCCTTTGGCTGTGACAGGTTTTCATACGTTCCTTGTTTTTTTTTTTTTTTTTAAGATTTTATTTATTTGACAGAGAGAGATCACACGTAGGCAGAGAGAGAGGGGAAGCAGGCTCCCTGCTGAGCAGAGAGCCCTCTGCGGGACTCGATCCCAGTACCCTGAGATCATGAAGGCAGAGGCTTAACCCACTGAGCCACCCAGACGCCCTTTCCTTGTTTTTGAGGAGGGCCTTAATACCTTTGAGAAGTACTAGTCAAGTATTTTGTAGAATGTTCCTCAATTGTATTGGTCTGATGTTTTTCTCTAAATTAGATTGTAGTTATGGGTATTGGGAAGGAGGACCACAACATAAAGTACCCTTTTCATCCCATCATATCAAAATTATGTACTGTCAACACGACTTATCACTGTTGACCTTGATGTTAACTTTGACAACCTGGCTTGGATTAAAATTAAACCATAGAGCTAATTTTCCCTCCCCCTTTCATAGTGTACCACTTGCAAGAAAGACACTATGTGTGCTTGCACTCCAGACTTAAGGAGTGGAGAATTATTAAATTTTATTTAATTAAGTTTAATTAATTAATTAAATTTAAATTTAATTACTTGATTTTAAATTATTAAATCCACCTCTTTGAGGGCAAAGTATCTACATAAATTATTTGGAGTTTTTCTCCATGGGAAATTTGTCTATTATCCCCCATTTATTTATTCAATAATTTATACTTGGGTGGAGTTATAATTCAATAGTACTTTATTTGGTTGCTCAAATTGTTCCAGCTTTGGCCATTGGGAGCTTTTTAATATGATTCCTATGTTCCTTTGACATATTCCTATCTGTGTGTGTGTGTGTGTGTGTGTGTGTGTGTGTTATATTTTCTTACTTTATTTCACTGCAAGATGCTTCAGGCTCATCTTATTTATTTCCTACTTGAGTTCTAGAATCAGCCATTTCTTTAAGGAACTCTGGTTCCTTTTATTGGAAAATTAAGTTCTGGGGACTAGGTGTGCTTGTTGCACCTGGGATGTCTTTGCTTCTAGAACCTCTCAGCTGAAAAAGCAAGAAAATGTATGTGTACATGTTAACCCTTGTATATAAAAGTATCTATAATATTTCTAAATAAATCCATTTGTATGTATATTAAGTTAAACAAATTTATGCTGTCTTTAATGTTAATCCATTAACACATAGATCATTCTAGTCTTTTCTCTGCTTATCTGTATATAATCGCTCACTCCAAAAGTGGAAACCTGGCTACTACCATTTACCATCCTTTTGTTTAATTTTCCAATTCTAGTATACATGTATAGTAGTTTTAATAACGTTATCAACTAGAGCACAGTACTTATGTGCAGTTATAGAATTCACTCATTTCTGAATTACTTAGGTCAGCAACTTTTTCCTCCCATCCTCTTCATTGAGGTTGTTTTATACATTTGTGATTTGATTAGATAATTTTGTCACAGTCTGCATTCCTTCTAGATGATTTTTTAACATTTGCATGTATTAAGGTTCATTCTTTGTGCTTCAAAGTTCTGTTGGTTTTGACAAGCGCATACCATATATTTGCCATGTCAGTATCATATAGATAGCATAACCAACCTAAAAAAAAAAAAAAATCTCTTCTTTACTTAATCCTCCTCCCTGGCCCAAAGCCCCTGGTGACCAGCTGATCTATTTATCATCTCAGTAGTTTTGCCTTTTATGTCATATAAATGAAATTATACAGTATATAGCCTTTTCAAACTGGATTTTTTCTCTTAGCAATATGCATTTAAGATTCATTTGTCTTTACATGGCATTAATTACTTTTAATCAAATAAGATACTAGAATATATTTATTTCATTATTTGTGATTTTAATTTGTTGGAATCATATGTTAGCTGTAGGGCAAGGAAAGAACAGTGTGCTGGTAGAGGAGGTGATTCACTCTTGAGGTATGTAAGGAAAAGCTTAGTGAGGAGAAGGAGTAACTTGGGTTAGGCCTTTTTTTTGGGGGGGGGTTAGGCCTTTTATTTCAATAGTGTTCATTGTAAAGACAATGTTAAATGTACACGCACATGCACACAGTCTCACCACTTTCACACAAAGGGTAGATTTCATTTGTGTATAGATTTGCATATAGATGCATAAATTTTTGAAGCATTGTCAGTAAAATTTTATTTTATTTTATTTTATTTATTTTTAAAGATTTTATTTATTTACTTGAGAGAGAGACAGTGAGAGAGAGCATGAATGAGGAGGAGGTCAGAGAGAGAAGCAGACTCCCCATGGAGCTGGGAGTCCGATGCGGGACTTGATCCCAGGACTCCAGGATCATGACCTGAGCCGAAGGCAGTCGTCCAACCGAGCCACCCAGGCGTCCCTGTCAGCAAAATTTTAATATTTTTTACTTAGTAATACTAGTAAAATACTTTCATGTTCTCATGTACTTTTAACAATTATAATATTAATATTTGTTTTTAAGATTTTATTTATTTGAGAGAGAGAGTGAGCTAGAATGGTGGGGAGGGCTGAGCAGGGAGCCCATTATGGGGCTGGATCCCAGGACTCTCAGATCATGACCTGAGCTGAAGTCAGACGCTTAACTGACTGAGCCACCAGGTGCCCCAATATTGCTGTTTTATATTTATTTTTATGTGTATAAATTATGTCAAATTTTATTTTTCCTTTATATTTTCGTAAAGCTGGAAAAGTGATTATACATGTCAATTTTGATTAAGTAAATATAGAAAAGTATAAAACATGTAATTCTATTAACTGCAAAGGCAACATTTCAGTGTATTTTCAAAAAGTCTTTAAATGGAGCTTTAAATTTTGTACATGTTAATTTTCTTTAACATTACAGTATTCTTCATTATTTAAAATTGTTCTTAAAACAATTCTTGGGCATGCCTGGGTGGCTCCATCAGTTAAGCATCTGCCTTCAGCTTAGGTAATGATCTTAAGATCTTGGGATTGAGCCCCACATTGGGCTCCCTGCTCCCTGGAGAATCTGTTTCCCCCTCTGTCCTTCCCCTGGCTCATGCTGTCTCTCCTACTCACTATCTCTCTCAAATAAAGTCTTTTTTATTTTGAAAAAAAAATTAAGATTTTAAAAATTTATTTGACTAAGAGGGATAGCAAGAGAGGGAACACAAGCAGAGGGAGCAGGAGAGGGAAAAGCAGGTTTCCCTCTGAGCAGGGAGCCCAACCAGAGGTTTGATCCCAGGACCCTGGGATCATGACCTGATCAAAAGGCAGATGCTTAACGACTGAGCCATCCAGGTACCCTGATAAATAAAATCTTAAAAAAAAAAAAAAAAAAAAAAGAACAAAAAACCAGTTCAGGGCACCTGGGTGGCTCAGTTGGTTAAGTGCCTACCGAGTCATGATTCCAGGGTCCTGGGATCCAGCCCTGCATCAGGCTCCCTGCTCAGCGGGAAGCCTGCTTCTCCCTCTCCTGCTCCCTCTTCTTGTGTTCCCTCTCTCCCTGTGTCTCCCTCTGTCAAATAAATAAATAAAACCTTTAAAAAACAACAAAAAAAACCCAGTTCTTGGCCTTTGGTAAGTGTTTAGTATTAACTATTGTTACATGGTAAATGTCAATGGGCTATGTCTGGATTTTTCATGTGGATAGCCTCAGGTCTAATTCATCCATGAGCTACTTTTTAACCCCACGGGCTTCAAAACCTTCCTAGCTTACTTGAAAATATAAGAAATATGTGATGTCATTATTGTAAGCATTAGGCATGATTTTAGGTTGATTAAAAAATTAGTTTTAAGTGATTCTCTCAGAGGCGAGGGGTTGGAAGCTAGAAAATGTTTCCAGAAACCAGTCAAAAGAGTGTGGATAGTGTGTATGAATGACTTGTCATGTCAAGTCCAACATTCTCACAGTCTGTAAATTTTCAGCAACCTCAAAAGAATAGTTCACATTATGACTTCACTAATAATTTGAAAAGTTTAGAATTCATTAAATAGGAGATACAACCTTTCAAATATAAATATGAAATTGTATTACACAGAAATTTTTCATTATCCAGAACTCACAATCTTTCCTTTTCTTTCTGATATGTTTATTCTATTGATATAACACAAATTCTTGAGCACCATCGCCAATGTCCAGTAGCGTCATAAATCTAAGAAGCCAGTTAGGACCTTAGCCATCACAGAGTGAATAAGAGAGTTATAAGACAGGTGAAAATACTTAAAAGATTCTTCCCAAGGCATCCCCAGTACTCAGAATACCAGAGTAAGGACTAACAAAATTCATTTCATTACTATCAGCAAACACCATTTTTTGTCAACAGAGAAGAATGGCTATCAGTTATATAATACTTGTAAATTATGATAAAAAATAAACTGTATAATTTTAAAAACAAGCATTGAACAAAGCACACATTTGACAAGTGTGATAACCTCTGATGGAATGAACAAAACTTTAGTATTTAGATTTGTGCCTTTTGGAATATTAGAGTAGGATACAGTCCCAGAGGTCAACTAGCTCAATCCTATTTGTTTTTTGTTTGAAGAGGAAAAAATAGGGCCAGAGACGTTGGCTGACATTCAAGATCACTCAGCTAGTGGTAAAACCTAGACTAGAAGCTGATCATTATGTATCTAGTATAAGCTCAGTGTTTGAGACTGTGAACTATGAAACATGCAAATGTTGATGCTACCTTTCCTGTCCTCAGGGCGACCCAAATCAAGTTTGATCTTTAAAAAAAAAAATTATTTATTTATTTGAGAAAGAGAGATATGTGCACATGTGTGAGAGCGCACAAGGCAGGGAAGGAGGGGCAGAGGGAGAGGGAGAAAAAGCAGATTCCTGGCTCAGCAGGGTGCCTTGCTCAATCCTAGGACACTGAGATCATGACCTGAGCTGAAGACAGACAATTAACTGACTGAGCCACTCAGGCGCCCCAATTTGATCTTTACCAGGATAGACATATATGTTCATTGCATGGTGGCAACTCATGCCTTGAGAATCGAGAGAAGGACAGATTTGGGGTAAAACAATCAAAATTATTTGTAGCCTCTTAATGTAAAAAATGTTCTTTATGAAGTCAGTTTTCTCTTAAGTGTATATAGGAACAGAATTGAGTTCTATAACCCTACGAGTGTTGGAATTGGTGGATATACTTGGAATTTTGAGTGTTCAACAATTTTTTTCCTTTTCTTGTGGATTTTTGGAACATAGTCCACCCCAAACCAGTTTTCCACATTGGAATTTTCAACTTGGCTCTTGCTTGAGAAATACAGTGATTTGTAGATATTGTAATGCTGATTCATTGTCAGTGAATTTTTTTAAAAGTGGGAATATGGGAGGAAAGATCATTTGAAGTTGGCCTCCAGAAAGAGAGAAGATCTTGAAGAATCTTGAAGGATTTTGAGGAGGAGAGTGATGTGGTCTGACATCTACTTTTTTTATAAAACGATTTATTTATTTGAGAGAGACAGAATCACAAGCAGACTCCCTGCTGAGTACAGAGCTCAGTGTAGGGATAGATCCCATGACTCTGAGATCATGACCTGACCTGAAGTCCAGTGGGATGCTCAATCAACTGAGCCACTCTGGCGCCCCTGTTATATACTTTTAAAAGAACATTATCAATGATATTTTGAAAATGCTCTCTTTTTTTTTTTTCCTGGGGGAGAGATGGCAGACAGTTATGAGGCTGTTGCAATAAGGTAAGACATGATCCTGGCTTGAAGCAAACTGGTAGCAACTGTAGTGGTGAAAAGTGGTCAGAGATCTGGGTAACAGATCCAGGTAATTAGAGCTGACCCATTTGCTAATGGATTAGCTGAGAGAACTGAGAAAACTACAGGAGCCCAGAATAACTCTAAGATTCTTCCACTGAACAATTGTAACATTGGAGTTGCTATTTGTTGAGACGTGGGGGTTCTGAGAGGAGCAATATGGGGGGGTAGAAGATAAGAAATTTGGCTAAGAGCATGGTTAACTGTCTTTTGCTAGTACTGTGACTTGAGATCTGTTGTACACGGCTCTGTGAAAGGTCTGTAGTCTTAGGGACTTGAAATACAGTAACTTCCTATCAGTTTTGGCCAAAACACCTATCAGAAGATTTTATTTTACTGTTTTTTGTTTATTTATTGAAGATTTAATTGGCATTATTAAGCAATTCATGAACCAGACAGCATCCTCTCTAGGAAGTAGAAGGGAGCTCCAGAAGATTTTATTTTTTGGTCTAGAAAATGTAACAAAGGACTTGGCAAACATTTCTTTATAATATTTAGAATTTATATTTGCATTGAGAGATTTATACTTTATGCAAATCTAGGTCATTTATGGGTCAGCTCTAATTACCTGGATCTGTTACCCAGATCTCTGACCATAGATTTCAGCTGTTCTCGTTTACCCAGAATGCCAAGAAAAAATTTAAAATGTATAATTGTTAATGGTAAGATAGGATAATAGAATCAGTTAAATGTTAATGGGTTTAATGACATTCATTTTTATTGTATGATTTAAAGCAAATCCCAGATAGCATATCTTTTCACTCATAAATACTTCTGTAAAAATGTTTATGTCTGAAAAATGTTTTATCCACTTATCTAGCCATAGCTTCCAATTCCAGTTCCAATTCCAATATATATATGCTATCACATTCAAGGCCTTATCTGTCTGTGGGTAAGTGAAAGAGATCTTTAAGGCATCTCTTAAGAGTTGCTCTAAACAAAGTGACAGTAATAAAGTTAAATAAAAATTCTTCAGTGAGATTTCACTACACATATTAAAATAAAACCTTTCGTTTTCCTCATTCCATCTTGTGTGAAGTGTTTGCTTTTTCTAGTAATGTTTGTGTAAACATCTATTATATACCTCTTTGAGAAAGTATAGCTACTGTACATCTATTTGAAATACAGCTCAGCCTATGCTGAAAGTGGCTGAACCGAGGAGTTTCTTGGGCGCTTAAAAATACTTTAATATTCTATTTAAGAGAGCAAGAGATTTTAAATGATCAAAGAGAAGTTCCTAGATCAGTGATTTTTTAAAATATGTAAGTGGAAGTAGATTTTTAGCCATTATACAGCTTTGAGACATTAAGAAATTACCTTAAAATATTTTGTATAATAGATCAATATATATTTATCTTTCAACTGCCCCTAATTCAATTGCACATATTATCACACTTATAAACCTATAGTAGACATTTATTTTACCCAAGAATATCCCAAAAGATATTGAAAGGAGGGCATAGATTTCAGCTGTTCTCAGATACTTCAAACTGATCTTTGTGGTACTTCAAGGGTTTATTTTGGAAAGGACATCATAGGCATGCAGGTGTGGAAGTGCCCGTAAGGGTTCATCTAGTTCATCATGTCATCCTAAGGATTATTAAAATTTCCAGATGCAAAACTAGTTATAATGGGTCGGATTTCCAACCTGTGAACTCTGGAGAACTCTTCTAAAGGCAGAATCTCCTTTTCAAAGATATTAAAAATAAGGTTTCTCCTCATTTCACTTTTGCAGAGTCCCCAACCCTTGAAAGAGTTTAGAACTTAAACTTCAAATAATCTTCTCTTTGACAGGGTCTTTTGGTGTTCTTCAAATAATAGTCCTTTGTTTAAAGAAAATCAGACTTAAACTTATGTATTAAGTGATTAAAGTAAAGCTCATTATTATGTTTTCCATGTTACTTCACCTCTGATCTTTGAACTTTGACCTCTACTTTTGATCCATTTCCAAAGTATTAAAATATAACCACTATAAAGAACTATCCTTTATAATAGCACAATCACCAACATGGCCCTTGGCTATTTCTGATTATTCAGGCCTTGTTCTTTAGTTTTGAGACTACCTAGTATTTTTTTGGTTCATTTCATATCAGTGGTTACCCAACTTTCTTTTTCAAGGACTTCTTCAACATACATCTTATTACTTCAAACAGTAAAATCATTAAAATATTCATAAATCCTGTTTTTGCATCTATGCTTATAAAAATAAATAAATTTTAAAAAACTATGTTAAGGTAGAGAATAAAAAGTGATTATTTTTAGAATATTCTGGAATATTGTTGCTATGTCAGCAGTAACTAATACATAAGTATATAATGAATACATATATGCATATATATGTAAATTACTACAATGGATTAAAAATTAACTGGATTAAAAAATTAACTACATTAAAGTCTCTGAGTTAATGATTTTGTAAAATCCTACTTTATTGGTCATTTTTGGGATCTCAGTCATTACTCTGAAAACTGATCAATAAATGTAAATAATCGAGAAAGAAACATTCTATTTTTTAAATTTCAGAAATTTAAAAATACCACCTATCATTGTCCACCAATGCCTAGCATTCCAGATTCATTTTATATCTGTCACAATTGTAATGGTACCTGTGCTGGGGTTTCAGGATTCTATAAGATCAATTTGGAACATTTAGGGACTTCTTAAGTAATATTCTTCTCACTGATGTACTTAAATTAAAAATTAGTGGTGCTATTTTTATTTTTTATTATTAAAATATTTAAAATTCAATATAGTTGACACACAATGTTACATTAGTTTCAAGTATACAACAAGTAACTGAACAAGTTTATACATCCTGCTGTGTACATCATCACAAGTGTAGCTACCATCTTCCCAGATACATTGCTACTAGAATATCATTGACTATATTCCTTATGCTGTGCCTTCTATTCCTGGGACTTTTTCATTCCATAACTAGAAGAGTGGTGCTTCTTTTAAGTGAAACAGTGGAATGATTTTCTTTGAAGGCTATGTATTAGTGGATTAAAAGGGGAGACTCAAATGTGAGAGAGTGAAGATTTCACTGTTTTCTGCCAACCCCCCTGGACCCCCTAAAGTCTTCCCTTTTTAGGGAGAAGCTTCCTAGAACTTGGTATTGTCTTAAAAAATCTCAAGAGCTCTTTAGCTTCTTGTGTGACAATGCATTTTAGCTTAGGTTTATAACAACGCTAAGACATTAAATCAGTGGCTTTGGGCTCTGTAGTTCCATGGTTCCAGGTAATTGCCCTTTGCCTTTCTACTTTTGAAGCTGTGTGATGTTGATACTTTCTTCCTCAAGATCAAATCCACTTTATGATGACTTTTGATCTAGAACATTTCTGTGCCCTAATGCAGTCAACTGCTTTCTTATTGTTAATTCTTCTTATTGTTCTCCTTGCTGGTTTTGAATCTAATCTCAACACAAATTCTATGGCAAACTTCTTCCTGGGTGCAGACCTTCTTCTAGGAGGAAAGACAAATTCTTACTTTTCTCTTATCCTTGACTGTAAACCCATTTACTCTCATTCACCAAGCATATTCACTTAAAACGGTCACTTCTGTAAACTTCCAGATGTAGCTAAAAATGTTCCTGTCTTCAGGAAGTTTTCCTCAAACTCCTCAGCTGGAGTTAATGGTTCCATTCTTGTATATAGTCATGGAACTTGGTTTGTAACTTAGTTGTGGCATTTGCTAAGTGTTCTCTGGTCATTTATTCACTTAATGATGTACATTTTACCAGATGGAGCTTTTCAGCAGCAGAAGCCATGGCTTATGTATCTTTTTCTCTATCACAGTTCCTAACCCTTGGTGAATACTGAGTAAATATTTGTTGAAAGAATAAAAGAATTAATGAATGAATAAATAAATGAATGGTCTTTTGTGCTTTTGTTGTCTTTGCCAATTTCTTGCTTGTGCTTATGGCATTTTTTGTTTGTTTTCCTGGTCACTATCTTTTACATTGATTAAGTGGAAATATGGTCTTCAATCTAAATAAGTAACCTTAATTCTTAATTTCCTCTTTAATTCAACTTGAATAATACATGCATTGGTAAAGCGCTCTGGGAATTTTGATTTGTATTTGTCTATGGGGGAAAATCCCAGTTGAATTTCTACAAAAAGGCAAAAATTAGGGTCAGTCAAGAGAATGATGAAATCATTTGACTTGTCTTATTAGAGCTTGTCATCAACATAGACATTTGATTCCTAATTTACTTGCAGTAGCTTTTCTTCCTTCTTAGTAGACATTGGTAATCAGCAGGAAAGCAGCAATCCTATAAGTAAGTTAAATTTGAAAATTTGTTTTCTGTTGACTTGATAGTAGGGAAGTCTGGAGCCAAATGGTGATATTTGTGTCTTGGCAACCTAATTACTCTGTCCCTCCAGCACTGCAGCCCGGGCCATGCTTACCTAACCCTCCTCTTTTTCATCCTCCCTCTTAAGAGGGTTTGGCCTGGTAGATAGTGTGGATTAGGAGGTCTCAGTTATGGGTCCCAGTTTCCTCATCTTTAAGGAAGGATAATAGAACTAGATGTTTATGAAGCTCAAATATGCAGTGCACACACCAGATTTTTGTGTTCTCACAAATTATATATGTAAATTTTAGGATTGTTTTAAGTTTATTAGAAGCATCACCTGTAGCATAATTTAGCTCTTCTATTTGTGTCTCTGTGACAATTAAGTAATGCAGTAATCTAGTCTTGTTATAATCAAGATATGCTTAGGACATGTTCTTGGGGCATTTGAGTATAGCCATCTGAAGAGGATCTTTCTCCATTGTCCATCCATGAAGATTAATGCTCACAGGTATGGGTTGGAGGGCAGGTGGATGAGACTGACTGTGGTGCAGGGAAGGACTGGCAGTAAGGGCACAGGAAGATTAAACAAGGAGCAGCAGAATATAATTACTCAGAGATGGCACTATGACCAAAGGACCAAGGAAGTAGACAGTTTTTGTTTAAAGAAATTAAGGTATACAGATTAAAAAGAAAATTTATGTTGTAAACTGAACCATTTGAAAGTGTCATCTATCAGATTAGTAAAACATCCCAAATCAAAAGAAGGGTGCTTCTACCTATACCCATTTTTGTTAATAAGTATTTAAAACCAGTACATTTGAAGAAAGATGTGATTATAGGTTACCCCTCAAGACTATTCATGGAAAGCCAAGGGTGAAATCTAGTTTATGAAGTGGTTTGTCTATTAGAGCATATATTGTGCTGTCTTTACTTTTAGGGGAGAAACTATATAATTGAGAAAGATATTAAAGAGGAGCATGATGCACATGTGGGGACACATATACACATATACAAAGTACTTGTTAAAGGATATGAAAATCAATGAAATTTTATGGTAATCAAGTTTGTCTTTTTTTGTCTTCCAGGTGATCTTAATTACATATGTACTAGAAAGTTTATAGTATTTCTAATGTTAATATTAAATACTGAAGAAATAGCTAATTTGGGGAGATTTCAGAATATCATGGAAAAGAGGTTAATTAAACCTCAGTATACTAGACAATTCCAGAGAAGTGAAAAATAGATGATATGAGTGGTCCAAAAGAGAATCCAAAAGTCCAAAAAGAAAAATCTGGGAACACTCATCTCAGTCTTTGCTATTTTGTCAAGAAACAGCTTCTTGGGGCGCCTGGGTGGCTCAGTGGGTTAAAGCCTCTGGCTTCAGCTCAGGTCATGATTCCAGGGTCCTGGGATTGAGCCCCGCATTGGGCTCTCTGCTTGGCAGGGAGCCTGCTTCCTCCTCTCTCTCTCTGCCTGCCTCTCTGCCTACTTGTCATCTCTGTCAAATAAATAAATAAAATCTTAAAAAAAAAAAAAAGAAGAAGAAACAGTTTCTTTATCTATAGAAATGTTTCCCCAGCCGGTCTGTGAGTGCTGTGAGCATTGTTTTCCAATGCATTTATTATAGTTTTACCCTCCTCAAAAATGGGTACTATATAGAGTATGGTTTGTAAGTAGTAAATGGAAGTGGAAAAGTAGGAAAAATCACAGAAATAAATTTCCTGCCTCCTAGGAGACATCTGGGTAAATTTACTTATTCCACTGTTCTTATTCTTTAATTTTATTGCATTGTAGCTCATTGCCTTATTAAATCATTTTGCTTTGAACTTCCACTCTCAAATTATGGTCAATAGTTACCCACCAGTTTATTATTCACTTGAATCCTGAGCATTTTACTTAATATGTAGTAAGTGCTCCATAAATGGATTTTAAATAATGAATAAATAACAATATTTTATATCTTTGAAGCAATTTCATGCACATTGTATCAGTTTTTCTTACCTCATTCTCCATGTATGGTTATTATCCCACCTAAAACGATAAAAGTAATTTTGTGTTTTTTATGCTGGTTTGAGATGAGAACACGTCTAAAATCAGTTCAAGTTAAACCAAGGGTTGATTGTGATTTACTCTCAGAGCAGACAGACCCATCTGTTGGTAGTTACCTTGGCGTCCCTCTCTGTGATTGCACCCCTACCCCCCCCCCCCATGACCTCCTTGGTCTCACCTCTTAGTACTGTCCCTCTTGCACTTTACTCCATCTCCACTGCTTCCTTGGTGTTTGTAAAACACTCCAGGTTTGCTCTGAATTAGCTCTTTCTCACTAGCTGCTTCTGTCTGGAACATTCTTCTCATAGGTTTCTACTTGTTTAACTCTCTCATCTCTCATCTTCTCAACAGAACACTCTGATAGACACTACTGCCATGCATTAATATCCAACTCTCCTCTACTACTGGGCAGATCACACTTCCTTTCTCCCTTGAAGTTGGACAGGAGCATTTGACTTGTTCTGGCCAAAGAAATGTGAGCAGAGGTGACATGTGTCACTTCCAAGTGGATGTTTTTAAAAGCTTGTGTATATTCTCCTGTGTACATTCCCTTGTGTACAGTGCTCACTTCCCTGTGTCCTTGCAATTGCAAGCCTTTCAGATGGTGGGGTCTCTATTAGCCTGGATCCCTGAATGAAGATGACATGGGCAGAATGCCCACCAACCTGTAATGGATATTTTGCATGAGCTAGAGATTTGAGAGTTGTTTGCTACTGTAATATAACTAACCAATTGTGAATAATATCCTTAACTATTACTATTCAGTACTGCAACCTATTCTCCACCCCCTCCTCAGGGCACTCGTTTTCCTTTATTCCACTTCACTTTTCATAACTCTTTATCACTTCCTAAATAGATATTAGATACTTAATTGACATGTCTATTTTTTATTTTCTCTGTGCTCTCAGTCCCCCCTCCCCCTAGAATGTAAGCTCCATGGGGTTAGGGCTCTTAGTCTGTTTTGTTCAATTATATGAGATACGGCATTCAATAAATATTTATTGAATGAATGAATGAATATTAAGCACTACCTGTACCGTTCTGGATGTTGGAGATGCAGAGATAAAACACTTTCCCTTACTTGCCCTGGTCTCATGACTGATACAGACAACATGTGATTATATTAGCAGTGCATTGGGAAAAGCAAAGCTTTTCAAAAACCACAGCACTGTTGGAAGCATGAGTAGCTACTTTACCCTGCCTCGAGGTATACGTTAGGGAGACCTCCAGACAGGTGATGTTGAGCTGGTATTTGAAGCTAATTAAGGGAGACCCAAAAAGATGAGGGAACAGGGAATTCTAAACAGGGAATAGGATGTATTAAGAAAGACCATGAGAGGGGCACCTGAGTGTCTCAGCTCAGACTGGAAAGTCTCTGCTTTCGGCTTAGGTCATGATCCCAGGGTTCTGGAATCGAGCCCCACATCAGGCTCTCTGCTCAGCAGGGATTCCCCTTCCCTTCCTCTCTCTGCCTGCCTCTCTGCCTACTTCTGATCCATCTCTCTGTGTCAAATAAGTAAATAAAATCTTAAAAAAAAAAAAGAAAGAAAGAAAGACCATGAGAAATAGCATGGTTTATTTCAAGAGCTGCAGATAGTTTGGTCTTGCTGAAATTCCATTTATGGAGGATGAAAAGGTCAGAAGTGACCAGTGATGGTTAATTTTATGTGTCAACTTGACTGGGCTGAGGAATGTCTAGATAGTTAGTAAACCTTGTTTTCTGAGTGTGTCTCTGAAGGTGTTTCCAGATGAGATTAATATTCAAACTGGTGAACTGAATAAAGTAGATACCCTCTCCAGTGTGGATGGACATCATCCAATTCACTGGGAGTCTAAATAGAACAAAAAGATGAAGGAAGGGTAAATAAGATGTCTGTGCTGGAACTGAACTGTTGATCTCCTGTCTTCGGCTTTTGGACTCAGCTGAGAACTTACTCCATTGACCCCTTGATTCTTAGGCTTTTGGACTTGGATTGAATTATACTACCAGCTTTCCTAGTTCTCCAGCTTACAGGCAGCAGATCAGGAATGTCTTGGTCACCATAAACACATAAACCAATTCCGGGGCACCTGGGTGGCTCAGTGGGTTAAGCTTCTGCCTTCGGCTCAGGTCATGATCCCAGGGTCCTGGGATCAAGCCCCACATCGGGCTCTGCTCAGCAGGGAGCCTGCTTCTGCCTCTGCCTACTTGTGATCTCTGTCTGTTAAATAAATAAAATCTTTTTAAAAAACCCACATAAACCAATTGCTATAATATATCTCTTAATCTCTCTTTCTGTATGTCCTACTTGTTCTTTTTCTCTGGATGACCCTGAGTAATACAAATTTTGGACCAGGAGTGGTGTATGTTGAGATATCCCTTCTTAGGTGAAGGATAAGTGGTTACATCTGGCCCCTCTGAATTTTGGAGGCAACATATTCCTCATTTGAGTGTGTTACACTGGCCCATTTACTGAGTAATCTGAAAACTGCTGGTTTTAAGTAGATCTCCAAACAAGAAAAGACTCTCTAATAGGTTCAGACTGCTGTACAAGCTGCTCTGTGATTTGGGCCATATGATCCAGCAGATCCAATAGTACTTGAAGGGTCAGTGGCAGATAGAGATGCTATTTGGAGTGTTTTACAGGCTTCTGTAAATTAATAACAGTGTAGGTCTTTAGGATTTTTTTGAAGTAAGGCCCTGCCATCCTCTATTAAGTGCTCTCTTTCTGAGAAACAGTTCCTGGCCTGTTACTGAGCTTAGGAGAGACTGAATGTTTGACCACAGGCCACAAAGTTATCATGTAACCTGAGCTGCCCATCATGAATTGGGTGTTATCCTGCCCACCAAGCCAAGCAGTTGAGTATGCACTGCAGCACTCCCATTATCAAAGAAGTGTTTATACATGATGAGGCCCTGAGCAGGCCCTGAAAACATAGGAAGTTACATGAAGAAGTGACTTAAATGTCCTTCTCCCCGCCCTGTCCCACAACTATACTGCCTTTTCTTTTCCAGTGTGCACCTGTGGTCTCATGGAGAGTTCCTTACAGTCAACCGAAAGAGGAAGAAAAGACCAGGCCTAATTTACAGATGGTTCTGCATGATAAGTAGGCAGCGTCTGAAAGGGGGCAGCTGTAGCACTACAGCCCCCTTTTGAAATATCCCTGAAGGACAGTGGTGAAGAGAAATGCTCTCAGTGGACAGAACTTTAGTATATCTCGTTGCTCACTTTGCTTGGAAGGAGGAATGACCAGGTGTGTGACTATACTGTTGTATTGGCTGGATGGTCAAGGACTTGGAAGAAACTTGATTGGAACAGTGGTGACAAATTTGGGAGAGGTATGTGAATAGACTATACAGAAAACATGAAGATACTTGCATGTGAATGCTCACATGCTCACTTCCATGTGAATGCTCACCAACAGGTAACCTTGGTAGAGGAGGATTTTATTTTATTTATTTTAATAAAAATTTTATTTGTTTATTTTTGTGAGGGCGAGAGTGAGCAAGAGAGAGAGAGTGAGCACGAGCAGGGTGGGGAGGGGCAGAGGGAGAAGCAGACTCCCTGCTGAACAGGGAGCCTGATGCAGGAACTCCATCCCAGGACCCTGGGATTATTACCTGAGCTGAAATATATATGCTGCCGAAGTGAGCAGTTGACCTGAGTTAAGGGAGACACTTAACCGGCTGATCTATGCAGGCATCCAGTAAAGGAGGATTTTAGTAACTAAGGGGATGGGAAGACCCATTCTGTGGATTCCAGTCATTCTTCTTCCCTAACCACCCTTGTCCATCTCTCAAGGGCTTATCAGGCAGATGGTCATGGTGGCAGGAGTGGAGGTTATGCATGGCTTCAGCAACATTGACTTTCACTCACCATGGCAAACCTGACTATGGCCACCACTGAGTGCCCAGTGTGTCAGCCACAGAGATCAGCGCTGATCCCTCAGTGTGGTACCATTGCCTAGAGTAATCAGTCTGCTACCTGGTGACAAGTTGATTACCTTGGACTGCTTTTTTGTGGAAGGGTTAGCATTTTGTTCTTATTGCGAGAAATAACTTCCTCTGGTTGCAGACTTGCCTATTCCAGATATAATGTTTCTGCCAAAACTACCATCTGTGGACTTATAGAATACCTCATCTATCATCATGATATTCTACATAGCATTACTTCAGATCAAGGAACTCCTAGCAGAAGAAGAGCAGCATTGGGCCCATATTGATGAAATTCTCTGGTTCTATCATATTGCTTCCATCCCAAAGCAGTTGGCTTGATAGAATAGCAGAATGACCTTTTGAAGACTCAGTTACAGTGTCAGTTAGGGGTCAGGGCTTTGCGGTGCTAGGGCAGGCTTTTTTGGAAGGCTGTAAATACTCTGCAGCTGTGAACCTGTGAAATCAAGCATATTACATATTTCCAAAATATAGTGGTAAGATAGGGTTAAGATATACATTCCCATTCTAAAAGGGAGAAATAGAAAAGAAAGAAGTAGTAACAAATCCAAGCTAATCTTAAACCTCATAGGTCAAACAACATTAAATCTCAAGGCTTGAAAACAATTCTTGTCTCAGTGCTCTGTCTTCTAGACAGACTGGGGTAAAAAGTAGGCTAGCAAGCCTCTGGGTGCTCCCACCCTCACAGTTTTGCTGAGTGCAGCTCATGATGCAACTTTCCCAGGTTAGAATCATATGCTAGTGTTTTACTGGTCTGGGATAATGGGGGTGACAGGTCCCAAGGCTCTCCTGGGAATTGGCCTAGTGGGGACTCTGGTAGTACTACCCCAGCAATGGCCCTTTGCCAGAGTTGGGTGCTTGGTGGCTCCATTTTAAAAAACTATTTATTTATTTATTTATTTTAGAGAAGAGAGTGAGAGAGAGAGGGACAGACAGAGTGTGAGTACAAGGGGAGAGGGTAGTGAGAGATGGAGTGAGAAATCCAAGCAGACTCTCTGCTGAGCTTGGAGCTTGATGTGGGGCTTGATCTCAAAACCCTGAGCTCAGACTGGAGCCAAAACCAAGAGTCTGATGCTCAACTGATTATGCCACTCCTGTGGGTGGCTCCATTCTTTAAAATCTAGGTGGAGATGGCCATGGCTTGGGCTTTGCTGTACATTCTAGGACCTACTGGACCTGTACCTGAGGGCTGAGGAATGTGATGCCAGAATATGTGGAACTCATTTCCATCTGAGACCTCATCAAACTGGCTTTTACCGTCCATATTTCTACCAACATTCTGTTTATGACCATTTAGATATGCCCTAAGAAGATTGAGGCTGTTCTCAATGTCCTCTTCTTCTCCTAAGACCTTCACCAGATGTGCTTTTAGCAGTTTTTTCACAGCATTGTAGGTTTTTTTCTAGCATGCATTGCAGAACATGTCTCTCTACCTGTTACCCACTTCCAAAACTGCTTTCACATTTTTGGTATTCAATACAGCAGCACCCCATACTTGGTATCAATTTTATGTCTGAGTACTTTAGACTACTATACAAAGATGTCACAAGCTGGGTAGTTTATATGCAACAGATATTTTTCAGGGTTCTGGAGACTGGGAAGTCAAAGATCATGGCACCAGTAGACATGGTGGTGTATGTCCTGATTTGAGTCAAAAAGTCTGAAAGCCAGGAATGCCAACATCGGAAGGCGGAAGACGGATGTCTTAGCTCAAGCAGAGAGAGCAAATTAGCTCCTCCTTCACCTTTTTGTTCTATTTGGACCCTCCAAATTGACTGCACCCACCTACATCCATCTGCTTTACTCAGTTCACCAGTTCAGGTGGTTATCTTTTTCAGAAATGCCTTTACAGATACATCCAGAAATAATGTTTTACTAGCTATGTGGGCATCTCTTACCTTGTCAAGTTAACACATAATATTAACCATCACAAGTCCCCACATTTATATATTGAAGTCCTAATCCCCAAGGAGATGATATTAGGAGGTGGGGCTTTTGGTAAGTAATTAGGTCACAAGGGTAGAACACTCATGTTTGGGATTAGTGCCCTTATAAAAGAGCCCCACAGAGTTCTGTACCCCTTCTGCCGTGTGGGGACACAAGAAGTGTACGACCTGGAAAAGGCCCCCACGAATCATGCTGAACCCCTGATAACAGACATCCAGGCCCCAGAACTGTGAGCAATGTCTGTTGTTTTTAACGCTCCCTAGTGTGTGGTGTTTTGATATAGCAGCTGAATGGATTAACACAGGGCCAGATCATGAAAGACTCTTAAACCATTCTAATGGGTTTGACCTCATAGTGTATAGGCCACTGAAGGATTATAAGCAGGAGATTGAGACAATCAGATGAATTGAATTTTAGAAATATTACTGTGACTGTAATGTGGAGGAGGACAGAGAAGGTAAAAGGCTGATGAAATAGTCCAGGTGAGAGATGGTAACAGTCTGAACTTAGGCGAAAGCAGTGAGAATGCAGAGGAAGTGACAGTGACATACTAACTGTGGGGAAGACTCTAGAAGATTCAAAGTGGAAGTTTGCCATTTTATTTTGAACAATTTGTTATTACTATTATAATTTTAGTCACTGAATGATTCTTGATTCTATTTACCAAAGTAGGTAAAACAGGAGGAAGACACATGATTGAGTTGAAGTGACTGTGAAACTCCTGGATGTGAATACCCAGTAAGTCTATCAATGCATAGGCCTGGGTCAGTAGATTGGGGAAATCATTAACCTTTAAGGGTAGTTAAAACTATGTATGTAAGATGAGAAAGAGGCTGGAAAGGGAAACCTATAAAATCACATAGGGATTGGGAAGAGAAAAGATAAAATCTGGTTAGAAAAAGAGAAGACACAATCCAGGATAAAGAAGGAGAAATGGATATGTGAAGGCTGAAGAGAAGAGAGAGTGTCAAGGGTTCAACACATCATATTCTATGTGGAAATCATGAGCTGGGGAAGCAGCCAGTGGATTTGACTTGTAGTATGTTGTTAGGGACTGCAGGAAGAGTGAACTTCATTTTCCTTACCCAGAGTTAGAGATGTTCTGAAATCCTGATTCAAAGACTGTGACCTGAGATGCTGAGGAATCCAGACATGTTCAGGATCACACAAATAATTAGTAGCAGAATTGAGCTAAAATGCTCTTTGCAGTACTTCTTCTTTGACTTAGGACTAAATTTTTAGATATTTGAAAGGTCCTTGTAAACCGGGCCTAATAGATTTAGTAATTAGACTCATCCATGTTTCCTCTTTTCCTCCCCTGACCATATCCAGTTCGTTGGCAAGTCCTGTTTAGTCTACCTCAAAAGTGGATCTCCATTCTGATCACCTTTCCCCACTTCTACCATTGCAACTTGGTCCAGCCTCCATCAGCTCTTCTCAATATTACTGCAGGAGCCTCCTGACTTTTCCTGATGCTTCCACTTACGCCTGCTCCATAGTCCATTTTCAACAGAGCAGCTAAAATTGTCTTTAAAAATCAGATCATGCCACTGCATTGCTTAAAACATGCCAGAAGGTTTCCAATAGCACTGAGCGTGAAACCCAAATTCTTTAAATGCTCAACAAGGCCTCATATACCATAACCGTTGTCTACCTTTTGGACCATGTCACGCTCCACTTTCTGTCCCATTATTGTTCCATATGCCATCCTTTTTTCTTTTTTTTTTTTTTAAAGATTTTTTCTTTATTTATCTGACAGAGATCACAAGTAGGCAGAGAGGCAGGCAGAGAGAGAGGAGGAAGCAGACTCCCTGCAGAGCAGAGAGCCCGATGCGGAGCTCGATCCCAGGACCCTGGGATCATGACCTGAGCCGAAGGCAGAGGCTTAACCCACGGAGCCACCCAGGTGCCCCGCCATCCTTTTTTCTGTTCCTTAAACAAGGCAACACGTTCATGCCCCCAGCCTTTACATTTCTGTGGTCTCCCTGATGCTCTTTCCCCAAATTCCCATGTGGATGCCTCTTTGTCTTCATTTAGGTCTCAGCTCAGATGTCATCTCCTTAGAGTTTTCCTTCTCAGCCTAACTAAAAGAACCTCCCTTAACCCCCCTTCCAATTCAGTCTTCACTATCACAAAATCTAAAGCATTTCTTAGCACTTTTTAAAAAAAAAATTCTTTTCAGGGTAACAGAATTCATTGTTTTTGCACCACACCCAGTGTTCCATGCAATGCATGCCCTCCATAATACCCACCACCTGGTTCCCCCAAACTCCCGTGCCCCGCCCCTTCAAAACCCTCAGGTTGTTTTTTTGTTTTTGTTTTTTAAAGATTTTATTTATTTATTTGACAGAGAGAAATCACAAGTAGACAGAGAGGCAGGCAGAGACCTCGATCCCAGGACCCCGAGATCATGACCCGAGCCGAAGGCAGCGGCTTAACCCACTGAGCCACCCAGGTGCCCCATCCTCAGGTTTTTTTTTCAGAGTCCATAGTCTCTCATGGTTCATCTCCCCCTCTAATTTCCTTCAACTCCCTTCTCCTCTCCATCTCCCCATGTCCTCTGTGTTCTTAGCACTTTTTGAAATGACATTGCCTATTCGTTTTCTCACATCCTCTATCTTTCCCATGAGAACAGGAACTCTGTCTATCTTGTTTACTTTGGTCCCAGAGCCTAGAGCAGTGAATAGAGTATGGGATAATGGCTAACTCTTATGTTTGCCACTTGCCCAGCACTGTTTTTAACACTTTACAAATATTAACTTAGTAAATTTTCACATCAATTCTATAAGGTAGGCACAATTTACAGGTAAGGAAAACAATGCACTGACTTAGGTCATTAAGACTCTTGCCTAAACAGGTGAGTGGAAGAGCTTCTTAGACATCAGTACCATCAGAATCTTCTGAGGGGTTTGTTGCAACCGAAGTTACTGGGCCCCCACTTCAGCATTTTTGGTTCAGCAGATATGGGATGAGACCTAAGAGTTGTCATTTCTAGTAAGTTTCCAAAGAATGTTGTTGCTGCTGGTTCAGGAACCGCCTTCTGAAAATCAGTGCAGTAGAGTTCACAGAGCATTTCTCACATTATTTATTGTAATATCCTTATTCCCATTACCCATGATCATGCCCACTTTTGTAGTTAAGGAAACTGAGGCTCAGAAAAGTTAACTGGACTTCTGATGACCACAGAGGAGGGAGTGAATATGAATAGAAAAATTGTTTGGACTCGTTTGGCTCTAAATCAGTGCTCTTGGCATTGCCCTAACAGGCCTCTCTGTGGCACTAAATTTTTTAAAATGTTACTTCAGTAGGAAAATTGTAAAGACTTCATGAATTTGGCAGATAAACAGAGGAACCCCATGGGAACAGAAGGAACTTACATCTTCTACTCTGTTTCAGCTTAATTAATCTGAGTAACCAAGATGCTTTCTACACAAGCTGACTTGGCCAAAATTTATTTTCATTCTAATTTAGACCTGCCATAAATATGATCCAACCACTTTCCCTTTTTGCTTAAAACAGAGACATATGACAGCATTGTAAGTGAGGTTTCTCTGGCTCATTACTGTTAAAGAAGCTTTCTTGCAAAACAAATAAGAGATTCAAGACTATTTACTAAAAATTATAATTTAATGTTCATAATTTAGTTCTTCTATAAATGATACTTGTTCTAAAAAAAAGTTTTTAAAAAAATCTTACAACAATTTTGACTAAATTTCTGAAGTACTTGAATTTTTTTTCTTAGCTAGCAGCCCTACCACACACTAGAGACTAGAAGCTATAAAACTTTGTTTTCCTTGGATTCTTTCAGGCATTAACATTCCGATGCCATATTCTTATGACAAAGACTAATAAGAAGAGAAAATGGCATACCCTGGATCTATTTTAGTGATAAAGATAGGAGTGGGAAATGGTAAAAATCTACCTTGTTCTCATTACTACAGTGCTAAAACTGTCATCAATTATAATCACTCACCACATCCCTAACGTGAGACTTTGTTGGTAACTTCTCTTCAACACAAACTCAGTCTCCTTTAATCCAGTGCATGTGAGAAATATATGTGGAAATATATTGATAGTGCTTACATTGATGGCATTCTCTTCACTTATAAAAGCGTGTGCTGAAAAAGGAGTAATGTCAGCACATAATAACCAGGTTTCTATAAGACAGTTATTTCTGTTTTATTGCCCATCATCTTATAAGCAAAATAGAAAATGTTCCAAGCATTTACCTTGACCTATATTTCATAGTCATAGTTATCTATGCAGAATTTTTCTTTTGTCTTTGCTCAGTGTGCAAAATTGTCAATACATTTCCTCCCTGTCCTTTGCCTTTGGCCTCCTGTTCAGTTTTGTTCAATTTGACTTCACTTATTTCTTTCTTTTTTGTCTTTAGTCCCCTTCTCTTTTTCCTTCCTCTGTCCTTTTCTGTTCTCTCTCCTCTTTCAGTGGATAATTATTAGGTCCATGATGTTCTAGATTGAGAAAGGAAGATACTTAGAGTCATGCTGGAGAAGAGAACATATAATATAAACATAAAGAAGTTCCATAGTTCAAGATGACACATTATGTGATGAAACAAGAAAACAGTACAGGAGGTGCAGTAAGCATTCAGTGGGAATAGAGATCCCTATGGAACTGGTGTTTCTGAGGATGGCTTTATAAAAACACTTCCTTTAATCTATTGCTGGGCAAGAAGTATCCCAAAATGTAGTGACTAAAATAATAACTTGTCTTAATTGTACCATCTGGGCTGGGCCCAGTTGTCTTCTGCTTCACCTGGTATCTTCTGGTATTAGAATTGCAAGATGGCTTCCCACCTTCTGAAGCACCTGGCATCTCATCTAAATGGCCAGAACAAATGGACATTTCTCTCTGTAAGGTCTCCCCAGGAGAGTAGCTGAACTTCTTTGCAAGGTGCCTCAAGGTTCCAACAGAGAGCATTTCAAGAGTAATAACCCCCAATGTGCGAGTACTTCAGTCCTTACTTACTTTCCACCTGTTAATATCCCAGTGCCAAAATCACTGTGGGATGCAATGAATACTGAGCAACTCATGAACACTAATTCAAACAATATTGGAGGGCCGAATATATAGGGGGTGTGAGGAAAGGAGAGAAGTTACATATGGAGAATTTGAGCTTGGATGATTAGAAAAATTGTGGTACCATTCATTAGAAGAGAAGTTATATGGAGAAACCAGTCTATATTTGGAATGATGAAAATGCTCATTAGGCAGACAGAAAATTTACTGGAACAAAGACATGAGCTGAGAGTTGAAGTTCTAAACTCTGGAGTCATATGCAGAAAAGAGTTAGTTAAAGCTTTGTGACTGGTGAGTTCTGGAAAAGTTAGATCAATGAATTTTGAACTATGCTTGTGGTTAGAAGCTGGGAAGAAAAGATCCAGATTAGGAGACAAAGATACTGAATATTCCTTTCATAGTTTGTGTCACTGTTAGCATTTTTGTATTTCTAGCTTAATTTGACTCTTTATACACATCTGGGAATATAATTTAATTGAGAAATCATTTGGCTTTATTTTAGCATGTTTTGATGTGGAGTACCTCTAGTGCTTTAAGTTACTGACTCGAAAACATTTATTTATTTATTTATTTATTTTAAAGATTTTATTTATTTACTTGACAGAGATCACAAGTAAGCAGAGAGGCAGGCAGAGAGAGAGGAGGAAGCAGGCTCCCTGCTGAGCAGAGAGCCCTATGTGGGGCTCCATCCCAGGACCCTGGGATCATGACCTGAGCTGAAAGCAAAAGCTTTAACCCACTGAGCCACCCAGGTGCCCTGAAAATATGTATCTATTAATAATGGCTAATATCTTGGAGACTTCCTCATGGTTCTCAAGTTGGTGGAATCATTGTATGAAAACTAAGTTAACGATACAGCTTGACAGAATTAAGCTTTTATTAATTAATTTTACTTTATTAATTAGTTTTATTAATTAAGCTTTATTAATCTTTACACTGTCCTGCTTTTAGAAAGTAACAAAATTATGTAAAGGCTTGGTTTCAATGATGAGTTAATTTCCTTCTTATGAAATGGACTTGATATTAAGACTAGATTAATGCAAGTGCAGATTAAAAGTTTGGTGCAGAAATAGTTTCTTGGTATCCACTGACAAAGTAAAGTCAATATTCAGAAGCAGTTAATAGTTTTCTAAGAGCCTGTTGCACATATAAGTGAGAATTGTTGATTGAGGAACTGAGTTCAGAAATTCCCTGAGGCAGTGTCAGGAAGTAAACACCAACATTTTATTTTTTTTTATTTTATTTTTTTTTTTAAAGATTTTATTTATTTATTTGACAGAGAGAGATCACAAGCAGGCAGAGAGGCAGGCAGAGAGAGAGGAAGGGAAGCAGGCCCCCTGCTGAGCAGAGAGCCTGATGTAGGACTCGACCCCAGGACCCTGAGATCATGACCTGAGCTGAAGGTAGTGGCTTAACCCACTGAGCCACCCAGGCGCCCAAACACCAACATTTTAAAGGGCATTTTAATCAATGGGGTCAGAAGTAAGGTATAAATTCCTGATTTCTCTCATGGGCTCCATTGACAAATAGAATTTTTAGCAAGGAAATATTAATATTTTAAATTTTAAATAAATTTCAACTTCCATTGTATTTTTAATGTGAAAATAACTTTCACTGATTACTTCTTTGATTTTAGCATTTTAAAGGACTTTCATTTTAAGAATATTTGGAATTAAATATATCAGATAACTGGTAGCGTACACATAGTGACTAGATAAATCATTCTAATAATTTTCAGGATGCAAAAGTAATTATATATATTATACTAGTAGATTTATTTCCTCATTTTAAGAGGGGCTATAATACATGCAGCTTTAGTTTATTGTAACTTTGAAAATTCTGTCGGATTTTTGTTACATATGAACTAGTGAATAACTAAATATCCTTTAGTCATAGTCTTTCATTCAGTGAACATAGAGTTTAGGCAACTTTCTATGTAGGAATATGAATCATGTAGTAGAAAGATTTTTTGTTAGCTATGTGTATCCCCATAGTGATAGTAGGTATTAAACTGAAGCTGAAAGGAAATTCCTTACTTTCATATGATCTTCAAATAATTTTAAACCAACTAAATTCTTTTCAAGCTTGAATTTCCTGTGTTCCAATAACCCTAGGCTCTTTTTGAATCTTGTTATCATAGAATATGTGATTTTAGAAATGTTTTTATTTAAGTCATAAAATAAAAGGTGCCCCTGCTATGGCATGGATATGGCATGCCTTTGGATTTAACGTGAGCCTGTCTTCTCTCAGCTAACACCATTGTTAGAATGGAGTTCCCACAGAAATACAAAAGCTGAGAACTGTATTTTATATGAAGTCTGTTACTATTTCTACAGTGGAGGAAGCAGCTTGCTCTCTCATAGTGGATTACAAGAGAGTGGGACCTCGTAGAGATAGATTAGTGACAGACTTGCCTAGGGGCCTGTGCCTACACTAAGAAACGAAGTTAGGACAGTTATTTGTAAATTTGATCGATATGGGGGCTTCTGGATGGCTCAGTGGATTAAGCCGCTGCCTTCGGCTCGGGTCATGATCTCAGGGTCCTGGGATCGAGTCCCGCATCAGGCTCTCTGCTCAGCGGGGAGCCTGCTTCCCTCTATCTCCCTCTCTGCCTGCCTCTCTGCCTACTTGTGATCTCTCTCTGTCAGATAAATAAATAAAATCTTAAAAAAAAATTTGATCGATACGAGTGTGGTTTCTTTTCTCCCCTCGTGTTGAAGACTCGATTCTCCACTTAATGTTAGTTACTGTATCAGTCCAGTGTATTGTAAACTTACTATTTCTTTATAGAAACTTAGAGCAATATTGTATCAGTGCTAATTAATCCATTTTATTAGAATGACCCCAAAGGGTCAGAGGAGGATTATATCTAAACATATTCATTGAGCCACTAATCTGTTCTCTCTTTAATTCATAAAACAAACTTGTTGTCTTCCTAGTGTGTGTTAGGTCCATCCCCAAAACACATCAGCAAGTGGAAAAAAAAATACAAATTAAATAAGTAGGTATGATCTGTGCTTTTATGAAGTTTCAGATAAGAGGAGGAGATAGGCATTAATCACCTGGGCATACTAATGAAAGTATAATTACAAAGTATATTCTTTTATGGAAAATAACCTGATACTCAGTATAATAAAACAATTTGTCTGTGGGTGAGGTATGGGTGAAAAAATGGCTCTGCTGGTTTGTGTAGGGTGGAGTATGAGGGAGCTTTCTATTGAGAGAAGATAAAAACATTTACAGTGATACCAGATGAGAGGAGCTGGAGAAACTGAAAGAAGGCCAGCATTGCAGGTATTCAGATAGTAAAGGAGAGAGAAGCACAAGATGAGTAATGGGCCAAACCACTCAGGAATTTTTAGGCCATTTATAAACTTTATCTTAATCCTAAAAGCAAATGGAAATCATGGAAATGTTTTGAGAAAGAGAGTGCAATGAGGCTAACTCTAGATCTCATAAAGATATGTCTGAGGGGTGCCTGGGTGGCTCAGTGGGTTAAAGCCTCTGCCTTCAGCTCAGGTCATGATCCCAGGGTCCTGGGATCGAGCCCCACATGGGGGCTCTCTGCTCGGCGGGGAGCCTGCTTCCTCCTCTCTCTCTGCCTGCCTCTCTGCCTACTTGTGATCTCTTTCTCTGTCAAATAAATAAATAAAATCTTAAGAAAAAAAAAGATATGTCTAAGACATAACCCTTGGAACATGTGAATGTAACCTTATTTGGAAAAAAGGGCCTTGTAAATGTAATAAAGGATCTTGAGATGAGGTCATGTTGAGATTATTCCAGAGGGCTCTAAATCCAATGACCTGTCCTCGAAAAAAGCAAAAGAGAAAAACCCCAAAGGAAAGGGCCACAAGAAGATGAAGCCAGCGATTGGAATGAGAAACTACAAACCAAGAAATGCTGACAGTCATCAGAAGGAAAGGTCGAGGAACAGATTCCCTCCTGGGGCCTATAGAGGAAGCATAGCCTTATGGACATCTTGATTTCAGACTCTGCCTCCAGAATTGTGAGAAAATAAATATTTCTGTTGTTTGAAGCTATCAGATTTGTGGTAATTGGTTATGGCAGCCCTAGGAAATAAATATGGGGGTGGTGATTCTTACTTTGTCATAGATGTAATTATATTTTGGTTGAAAGAACAAGTAGAACTTTTACTTTTTTTTTTTTTTTTTTTTTTTGCTTAAGAGGTATTTTGAACTTCAAAAGATATAATTATTATTATTCCTACTGTTACTCAACTACGTGATGTCTTACAAATTGGGGAATATTTCCTTGGTCCTGAAAGTCATTCTTCCACTTCCATTTAAGTTTATGATATTCTATATAACATGTTATATTACCCTAGCTATGAATGCAAGCTGAGTTCGTTTTAGATACAGAGCCAACACTTACCCTCCTAAAGATAATAAAAAAAACAACCATTATTTACCACTGGATAAGTACCATCATGCCAAACACAAAATTATTTTCTCAATTTATTTCAATTTAGTGTCAATATGATGGACTTTCAAGTTATCTTCAAGTCTCTGTAACACACTATCACACACAAATAATAATGCCATTTGTCTGTTCCTCAGACATGTCATGCTCCTTCCTACCACAGGGCCTTTGCATTTGCAATCCCCTCAGCCTGGAATGCTCCTCCTTCCCCTCTGTGTCTCCTTAACTTCTTCCTTTCCTTTCCATCTCAGCTCTAATTTCACCTCCTCAGGAAGCACTCCATCTTTTCATGGCTGCAACAAATCCCCCATGAGGACTCATGGCACCATGTCTTCCTTTGCAGCACTTGTCATAATTGAAATTGCCTGTCTTCTTCAACATCTGTGAGCCAACTCCGTTTTGTCTTGCTTTCATATTCCCACTTTCGTAATCCCAGTATCTAACCCACTGCCAGGCCTATAGTAGGAGCTAATAACTTAGTTGATTAATGATTTTAAGATTTTCATCTCTCAGGTGTGTATTTTCTTCAGTTGTTATTTTTAATGACTACTCCTGAGAACATTTTCTTACATATAGAAGCAGGCCCATAACCTCACTTAATCTTTTGTCATATTTATATAGCATCTCATATATGGAAGAAGAGTAATTTATACTGAGGAGTGGAAGTAGAAAGAATTTTCGAGTTAGGAAGCTCAGGTCTGAACTTCAGCTTGTTGTTGCCTACAATGAGCTGGGAACAAACTTTTTTAAAAAAGATTTTATCTATTTATTTAACAGAGAGAGAGCAAGCGCACAAGTAGGGTGAGGCGGGAAAGGGAGAAGCAGGCTCCCTGCCTGGTGCTGGGCTCGATCCCAGGACCCTGGGATCATGACCTGAGCCGAAGGCAGAGGCTTTAACCCACTGAGCCACCCAGGTGCTCGATAAATCAGGTTTTTAAAAAAAGATTTTTATTTATTGATTTGAGAGAGAGAGAGAGTGAGAGAGTGCTCAAGTGGGCAAGTGGGGAGGAAGGGCAGAGGGAGGGAGAAGCAGACTCCCTGCTGAAGCCCCGCCCCCCCGCCAGTGACATGGGGCTCAGTCCCAGGACCCTGAGACCATGACTGAAGCTGAAGGCAGCCACTTTACTGACTGAGCCACCTAGGTGCCCCAATAAATAAATATTTTAAAAATATTATGCTTGAAAAAATTATTAAAAAATATTATGCTTCTTGTAGGCCTACCTGTCTGTTTTTGCTTTTGTCACTTGTGCTTTTGGCATTATAGCCATGAAATCACTGCCATGATCAATATCCTGAAGCTTTCCCCTGTGTTTTCTTCTAGGATTTTTAGTCTTAGGTCTTACACTTAAGTTTTTAATTCATTTTGAGTTGCTTTTTGTAATTAGTACAAGGAAAGAGCCTAATTTTATTATTATGCATGTAGATGTCCAGTTTTCCCAACAGAGAAATCCAAGAGAATGAAGAAAAGGTGAAGATTTTTAGGATTTTCGAATAGCCTATTTCTGTACCATTCGTATAGGCTTATGAGTAAAGAAAAAAAAATACTGTTTAAAATCACATATTTTGGAAACATCTGTATGTCATCATACATAATCTGTTAATTTTATAATCTTATTTCAAATCTAGTTTCATTGTAATTTTGTGTATAAAGAAAAGAAAAGAAAAGAAATACCCAATGTATTGACTTCCTAGATGCTCCTTGCATGCTTCCGAAAGCTGCATTTGATGCTTTCCTTTCATAAGGGTTTTACTTAATAAAGTATTACTTAGCAAATGACTAGATACTACCTTAGTGCAGTTGAAGAGATATGTTACCACATCTCCTGAGTAAAGATCCATTTATTTTAAACTATGTTTGAAACTCACCTAGGTTCATATTTTCTCACATTTTATCTGAGAAATGCACGATGTTTATTTGTAAAATGGGAATGAATTTTAATATTTCACTTCTTACTGCTGTGGGGTTTAGAGTTGACTTCATATCATTAAATGCATGGATGAATTAGCGTATTTATTTGCATGTATGATATATCTGTATTTCAAAGCAAACATTTCAAAGGAGCACCAAAATATGTATGTAAAATTTGTATTTGCCTCCTAGTAATGTTCATAGAGAGGGTATGCACTATATAGATCTGGGTTTATAAGGAAAAATTGGACTGTTTGCAACTCCATTACCCAATTTTCATGGGCATACATGTATATATGCAAATTTGGTGAGTGTTTATGACATAATTTAAAAATCTGACAATAAATAAGATCAAATTCTACTCACAGGTTACTTAATATTGACCAAAACGTTGACTTTTCTCTTCTGTGTTTACAACACAGCCAAGACACATGGGGCCAAGCATAGTTTGTGAGACAGTTACTCACACACATTTCATTTTATAATGTGGACACTTTACAGTAAATAACCAGAGATCAAGGGCATATTGGAAATAGTGCCAGGGGGTGCTATGCTATTTTAGTTATCCATAAATGTAAACTTCTTTAATTAAGCACAACATGGTCTCATTTTTTTCATACATTTTCCTCCTTATTTTAGTTCTTAGTTTTTATTTTATTATAAATAGATTTTAGTCATGATTTAAACATATGAGGGCCTGGTTTTATTTTGATATGTGTGTATCCGATTCACACAAAAGTTAATGGGGGTTATGAATACCTACAGAGAAGAGAATACACCCAGAGCCTCCAAAACAAATTTAGAACAATTTAAAATGCCCTGAAGTAATAAAGAGCTAGTTTAAGGGGTCAGTAAGAGGGTAAATATATGTTTTAAAGATTATTTTTGTGAAAATTCTTGTGGCTTTGAGGCCCAAGGGAGGAATAGATGGGTGTGAACAGCAAAAAAGATAAACTAACAATTATGCCTACGGTAATAGTGTAAATTACAGTTTACCTTGGCAGAAAGCGTGTGCATGGTAACATTTTTTATGAGAGCTATTTGTATTTCCAAGAGCTGTGTAACAGTTGTTTATCCCTCAGAATGTCCTTTTGAGTTGTGCATTTCCTACCAATCAGCCTTCTGTGACAGTGACATGAGATACATTTATCATTCAGTTTCTAGGATCAAATATTTTAAGTGATCAACTAAGCTACTGTCAGTATGTACCTGTGCAAATGAAAAAATAGAGAATAAATGGGAGTTTAGAACTTTCCTTAGATGATTGAGTGACAGCATTTGGATTGGATTTCATAAGGAATCATGCAGTTATGTTATAGAAGAGACATGGAACACATTTGTTGCCATGTAGCATGCCTGCTTCCCTATCCTTCCACTTCTTGTCTTGTCCATAGTAAGCCTTATTATTAATTCTAAAGGTGCCAGGATAATACATATTTAGAACCTTAGTTTTGAATGCTATTTAAATGTAGGCAATCCTACCCTTTTTTAAAAAACCATCGAGGAAAAAAAAATCAAAATATTAATTAGATCAGTGAAACCTAATACAAACCTTCATTCCCACCGCCCCTTCCCAAGATAATATAACAAAAATCACCTAATACCAGTAGGGCGATATAACATAGACCACCTGTTTTGAATTGGCATTATGTAGTTTAAAATCCATTGAACTAAAGTCAGAACACCTGAGTTCTAATTTAGTGCTTTTTCAACTCTGGCTGCTCATTAGGAACATCCGGTAAGATGTTAGTACCTACGATGCTAGGACATCCCTTCCTCTTCCTGAGAGTTGAATTCAGTTAGTGGGTTTGGGGTGAGGATTGGTCATCAGTATTTTTACAAACTCCTCTGTCAGTTCGCTCTTCTACTTTTCATTCTATAGCATTTAACTTTTGCGAATTCCTTTCAAGAACTCAACCCCCCTTAAACGTCTATTTTCACATTTCTAAAATTGAAGCAACACCTACCAAGCCTGTTTGTCTCACACAGTCATGAAGATCAAATGAAGAGATGATTTTAAAACTTAGGAAAACTAGGACATGCTGTACAAACGTGAGACATGATGATGATCAGGTTAGCTTTCTTGTGATTTAAAGAAGTCAATTTGAAGAAACCTTGGGAAAACTTTTTCCTCCCATCTCGTTTCTTTGATTTTGTGCACTGACTCCTTGATAAGACTTCAGTCTATTTTTGCTCAAGTATATACTGTGTACTTGTTTATTCAGCATTAAACATTAGTTTACTAATTGATTTCTGTCAAGTCAGTGTTAAGAACAGATAGTGAGAAGTGCTTATTTGTGTGTACATATGTGCGTGCATGCGCACACGTTTGTCTGCATAGTATCTGGGAAACACTCGATAAAAAGAGTGGATAGTGATAAACATATAAAAAGGCAATTGGCCAAAGCATGTCATAGTTTATTCATTCATCCAAAAAATACTCTTTTGAGGGATAAATATGTGCCAGTACCTCTGCCAAGACATAGATGACATTGTCAACGCCCTCAAGGAATTCACAGGCAATTGACAATGACAGACAAGTAAACCAACACTTATAATACAGAGTCATGAATGCTGCAATTGAAGATTTTTCAGCATCCTGAAGAGTCTGTGAAGAGAAGTAAAGGGCATAGGAATGTGGTCAGGTAAGGCATATGAGAAGTTAAGAAGGGTGAATTGAGTCTTGAGGGACACACAGAAGTAAGTTAGGTAAAGGAAGGACATAGGTCCTTCAAGCTGAGGGAAGAGTGCAGGAGGAGAATTGATGGAATGTGGCCCATTCAAGGGAAGGATGTGAAGTTTATGTAACAGCATGTAAGAATGTATCTGGGGAATGTATGGGTTTAGTATTTATTCTGAAGGCCATGGGGATACATTTTATTTTACATCAGGGAATATAGATTAGATTGTTTTCTGGTAAACTCCAGTAACCATGGGAAAGGGAGGGAGATGGACTAGAAGACAGGAGAACAAAAGAGTTCATCATTAATGTAGTCCAGGCAAGAAAAATGATTTGAGACTGAACTTGAGGCAATAGTAGTAAGAAGGAATAATTTAGTAGATTGAGCCATTTAATGGAGTAGAATCAGTAAAATTCAGTTACAGATTAATAATAACACATTAAACATTTTTAAAACGACACCAACTCATGAATGCTAGGATATTCAAATGGGATTGTAGTAGTCCCAATAGTGGCCCCCCAAAGATGTTCGTGTTTCAAATCCCTGTGATCCAACCTGTGAATGTTACTCTGTGTTGTAGAAAGGACTTTGCAGATATGATTTAATGATTTTGAAATTACCTAGATCTGCCTGGTGCCATTACAGGCGTCTTTTGAGAGAGCAGCAGAAGGATCAGAATTAGTGGTAGGAGACGTGACAGTGGAAGCAAGAAGTTGGGGTATTGCAAGGAAAGGAGCATGAGTTAAGAAATCTGGGTCACCCGGAGAAGCTGTAAAAGATAAGATCAATTCTCTAAAGCCACCAGAAGGAAAACATTCCTGCCAACACCTTGATTTTAGACTTCTGACATCCACAACTGCAAGAGAATACATTTTTTAAATCTCTAAGTTTGTGGTAATTTGTTACTAATACAGGGACTTTTCCTGCCACAGTGTCAGTGGAGAGCCAAACCGAATAGATACCAGGATACCAAAGTGAGTGTGACAGACTCCCATCCTCTCACATATATTGAGAATTGGAAAAGTTGCCTTTGGGAGGGGATACTTTCTCATTACAGCCTATTGAAGAATGCTTCATAGGCATTATTTGTAGAGCTTAGAAATAGATATCCTGCAGTTAGGAGGAACGGAGAGTTCACACCTGATTCTTGGCAAGGAAAGATGAAAACTACCTAGGTTTCAGTGTTACCTAGCCATTGTAGACAGGGAGTGGCTAACTGACCACTTAGTTGTGCACTAAGAACGATGGTGTTATATAGGAACTGAAACCTTTGGCTTACTACTGTCGTTCTGTTCAACTTATCCAACAACCACTGATCACTGAATCCAAATAGTCCTGTAATCTTCATGCCTTCTTGCAACTGCTACATGAATGTCACCCTACATTTCTTTTCATTGCACTTGGTTTTACAGTCTCAATTTCTTGGACAATATGTCCTCCCCATTTTGCATTCTTTCTTAATGTTGTTGGAATACTTCTTTAAGTATTTTTCCTTACAAAGGTATCAGAAAACTTTTCTGGGTACTTGTATGCAGGAAAGCATTTTTTTTTCCTCCCTCCCTTTCTCCATAATTCAGCTGGGTATAAAATTACAGGTTCAACATCATTTAACTCCAAAACTTTAAAGATACTGTGTCATTTTCTTCTAGCATCAGTAATGAGATTCCACTTTCCTTTATAATCCTTTTAAACTCCTGTTCTTTCACACTGGAGGTTTTCAAGAAATTATCTTAAAATCTAGGTGACAGAGATTTTATGAAGTATGTCTAGTTGAAAGCCTTTTAAAAAAAATTATGCTTCTCTGGGGTGCCTGGGTGGCTCAGTGGGTTAAAGCCTCTGCCTTCAGCTCAGGTCATGATTCCAGGGTCCTGGGATCGAGCCCCGCATCAGGCTCTCTGCTCAGCAGGGAGCCTGCTTCCTTCTCTCTCTCTGCCTGCCTCTCTGCCTAATTCTGATCTCTGTCTGCCAAATAAATAAATAAAATCTTTAAAAAAGAATTATGCTTCTCATGATGTGGTTCTTTTGGTTTGAAGACTACCCTTCTCCAACTCTGGACATTATATTCTACTTCTTGTTTCCCCTTTTCTTTAAAAAAAAAGTCATTTTAAAATTTGGTTATATTGATATTAAACCTCCTAAGATAATAGCTTTTCTAGAAAATCTCTAAAATCTGTTATCTATAAAATTGGGTTGCATTTTCAACCTTTAATTTTCTATTAAGTTCTTTATTTCAAATACCATATTTTAAATTTCCAATAATTATTCATTTTCCTTCTCATCTTTTCCTAGCTGCATATTTTTGTTTTATGCATGCATTATTATCTCAAATCTCCCTGAGGATAGTAACCACTATTTCTAAATAAAAAAAATTCCCTTTACTAAATCATCTCGTGTTTCAGATTAGTATGCAAAAGGTTCATTAGGGCATATCCTTAGGATCAGCATCTGGGGGAAGAATGAGAAAGATACAGGATTGGGCAGTGTGAGAAATTGAGCTGCAATGCAATCTCTGTGGATCTCTTAGCTGAATATCAGGGAGGTTTTTTTTTTTTCTTTTTTAAAGATTTATTTATTTATTTTAGAGGGAGAGAGAGAGAACGTGAATGAGGTGTGGGCAGAGGGAGAGGGAGAGAATCTCCAGCATACTCCCAGCTAAGCACGGAGCTCAGCGCCCAGCGCAGGTCTTGATCTCACAATCCTGGGATTGTGACCTGAACCAAAATCAAGAGTCGAATGCTTAGCTGACTGAGCCACCCAGGAGCCCCCGAGTTTCAGGGAGTTTTGAATCTGGGATAACCCTACAGAATTTCCCCAAGTTGGGATGAGGGAGGCAGGACTTTATGTCTCCATGTTGATAAGTCA
Source organism: Mustela putorius furo (assembly GCF_011764305.1). Classification (NCBI taxonomy): domain Eukaryota; kingdom Metazoa; phylum Chordata; class Mammalia; order Carnivora; family Mustelidae; genus Mustela; species Mustela putorius. Next base: position 14,846,990 of record NW_025422471.1, read on the forward strand.
TGGTATTCAGACTATGATTGTGGGTTGGGGGGCTGTCCTCAGCCAATGCAGTTATCTTTGAGCTTTCTGTTGGCAACTCTGCCAGCAACTAACTGAAGGGGAGTCTGGTTCATCTCAGCATCTACCACATTGTTTTGAAGGCTAGGTTTTTAGGCTCTTCTTGCTCAATTTTTATCTTTCTCTTCCATGCTGTTGTTTTTTCCCTCAAATGTTTGGTGAGCTTAGGTTTTTATTCATGTGTTTGAATGAAAGTCTAGGCTGTTAACATGGCTAACTATATCTGGGTCTACAGTAAGGCTTTTCCTTGAATGAGAGGACTACAGAGCTCTCTGTGTTTAGGGCATGTAGACTGGCAGGACTCACTTTAAAGATGCTCAGGAGGGCATTATTTGGCAATTCTAAATGCCAGAATGAGGGCAGCCTTATTTTGGGGTGCTATCTCTGCTACATGTCCCAGATAATTATAAAATTTCTTTAGAAATTTTCTGATTTGGGGGTGCCTGAGTGGCTTAGTCAAGTAAGCCTCTGCATTCAGCTCAGGTCATGATCCTAGGGTCCTGGGATCAAGCCTGGCATCTGGCTTCTTGCTCAGTGGGGAGCCTGCTTCTCCCTCTCTCTTTGCCTGCTGATCCTCCTGCTTGTGCTCGCTCTCTCTGTCAAATAAATACATAAAATCTTTAAAAAAATTATCTGATTTTAAGCTTGGGGGATAAATGCTAATCCCATATGCCCTGTATATCTGGGGTGGGGCAGTTGGAGTGGGGTTTCTGAACAAAGAGGTGTCTGTATTCCAGTATTGCCTAAATTTGTTTTTCACAAGAATCACCAGAGACCCTTATCAAAAAGCCAGAATTCTGAGTTGTATTGCTAGACTCACTGAACCAGAGTCCCCAGAGAGTAGTCTTGAGGTTCTCTAAGTTTATAAGAACTCCATGTAATTTTATGATCAGCCCAGGTTGGTAACAGCACCTGTAGCCTTCAAACCATCAGCTCCCCATCTCCCCATCAATCTCATCTCCACTTCCATTCTTTGTATCTGCTCCCTTGGAGTCTATCTGTCTATTATGATAGCTTCCACGTGCTTCCTGTCTTACAGCAAGTCATCGAACTCTCTGGTCTTCCTGTTCTTAGGCCTATTATCAATTTATTCCCTTTTGTACTTCTTTACTCTGTCCTCAGTGGGTTTTTAATAAAGAGGGAAGGTAAACATGTGAACTCAAAATACCCTCTTAAATCAAACCTCAATAACCATACTTTGGAAAAATCTCTGAGCCAGCTATTGCTAATGTGCAGTATGACAGATTGGATATGGGGATAAGGGAGATAGCGCGGTCTTGGATAATCCTCAACCGGCTAGTTTTAGTAGTTGGGCAAATTTTTATGTGTTTCACTGAAAAGAAGAATTAGGTGGGAGGGAGGAAATATTTTGCTAGGGAAGATAATGAATTTAGTTTTTTACACGTCCATGTAATATGAAGGCCTCGGGAAGAGATCTGATCTGGAAGCATAATCTGTGAGTGATTGATTCATCCATCAGTTTGCATTGATGCAGCCTATTAATACACACCTTGCATTAATAATGCACCTTGCATTGATACACTTTCTTAATATATGCCAGGATATGGAAGTGGAAATATCTTCTAGGGAATAGAAACAAATAACTTAAAGTGCATGATATGCCATAGAAGTACTAAACTCAGACCTGGGTGATCAAGAAGGAACTGACATCCAATCGAAGCTGAGAAGGGACAAATTGTGAATCTGGCAAAATTGCCTGGGCAGATAAATTATTTTAGAAACAGTGAAGAGCCAGTAGGAAAGCTGAGAGTCAAAAAAGAACACCAGTAAGAATTTCTGTATGACTAGTTCTTAGCAGAAGGGAGAACAAGAGAAGAAGCTGGAAAGGCAAAGAACAGTGAGATGATGCGGGATTGTATAAAATGGGTACAAGGGGAAGTCACTGAAGAGTTTAATTTTTTTTAAGATTTTATTATTTATTTGTTTGGCAGACAGAGATCACAAGTAGGCAGAGAGGCAGGCAGAGAGAGAGGGGGGAAGCAGGCTCCCTGCTGAACAGAGAGCCCGATGCAGGGCTCAATCCCAGGACTCTGGGATCATGACCTGAGTGGAAGGCGGAGGCTTTAACCCACTGAGCCACTCCGCCATCCCACACTGAAGAGTTTTAAGTAATCATCCTATAAGTGGATCTGGCACCTTGGAAATGAGTGATGTCACCCAGTGGTTCTCTAGCTTTGGTCTGCATCAGAATCAACCAGGTAACTTGTCAAAAATGCACTTAATATGTGTAGGTTTGCATCAAGCCCTTTATATACATAGCTTCTTTACATATATTATTTCTTGAACCTCACAGTCTTGGAAGTGAGTGGAATTTTTATTTCCAAGTTCACATTGGTAATAAGTGCCAAAACTGAGGCTTGAACCCAAGCATCCTGGCTGCTAAGTCTCCTCCCCTTATTCCTACACTGTGTTGCCTCGGGATAGAAGCATTTTATATAAAACAGTCCTGTGAGGGGCGCCTGGGTGGCTCAGAGGGTTAAGCCTCTGCCTTTGGCTCAGGTCGTGATTCCAGGGTCCCGGGATTGGAGCCCTGCACTGGGCTCTCTGCTTAGCAGGGAGCCTGCTTGCCTGCCTCTCTGCCTACTTGTGATCTCTCTCTGTCAAATAAGTAAATAAAATCTTAAAAAAAAAAAAAAAAGACCTGTGAATTTCACAGAGGACTTACAATGAGGCCTTTGAATTCTTTAGAATTCTGAGATTTACACTGCTACTATAGGAAACCATTTATTTCCTCCCATATCCAGAGCATTTAATTCAGGAGTATGGAAGCAGGCCTAGGACTTTGAATTTTAACAAGGCTAAAAGATGTTTTGTGGCAGATGATTCCCTGACCCTGCTTGAAATAATTTGAGAATAGAGAAGAGGTCTGAGGTTGACCCCTTAGGACAGAAGAATCCGTTAAAGTGACCAAAAAGAAATGTCTGGAGAAATAGGAGGTAGAATTAAGAGTATTGTTACAGAATAGGAAAGAATTTGAGGAGGTCGACAGCATTACATGCAAGACGGAAGACAAGCTAGGTAAGGGCTAAAAAGTCCCCTTTGGACACGGTCATCGTTCACTGATAAGGCTGAGACTTTTCCCTCCGAAACTATTGATACTTACGTCAGAAGAGCTTCTGCTTCTGGTTATCCACGCTGCATGAAACTAAGCCTAGAGGTAGTTCCATTTTCTCATAACTTTCTGTTTCTCATAGGAGCAGTTAACAGACTTTGGGAAGGTCATTTCTTTATAGCTTATCTTCATAGGCATTGAATTTCAACCACAGCATACCTATGAGTGGCAGACTCACTTAAATTTCTTACAGATTTGCAGATATGCTCTAGGATTTGACCCTTTAAATATGGAAAGATTATTTGTTTCAATAAAGTGCTGCTCAAGCAGCAGTCTCTTTACATTGAAGATTCTACCACCTATGATAATTGAACCTGAAGAGAAGAATTGAAGGATGGCTTAAGAAAAACTTTGTGTTTGTTTTAATATGTAGGCAAACAAAATTCTCACAATTGGAGTGTAAGCTGGAGGTGGATAATTCTTTGTTTTGGAATATTTAATGTTTTCAAAACTAAAATAAGCAGACTCTGCTTTGAGGTTATACTGGTTATTCAGGCACTACAGCTAAGTGATTTCTTGGCAATGGGCTAAGATGTATGTGCCTGACTCCTGCTGGTTTTTACTGGGATTGAGTCTCAGCACAGAGTTGTCTAATAATAGTGTTAAAATCTACACTTAACTTACTCTTATTTATAGGGGTGCCTGGGTGGCTCAGTGGGTTAAGCCACTGCCCTTGGCTCAGGTCATGATCTCGGGGTCCTGGGATCGAGTCCCGCATCGGGCTCTCTGCTCAGCGGGGAGCCTGCTTCCCTCTCTCTCTCTCTGCCTGCCTCTCTGCCTACTTGTGATCTCTCTCTGTCAAGTAAATAAATAAAATCTTAAAAAAAAAAACTTTTATTTATAGATGTCTATACTGCAACTTCCAACAGCTCCAATTTCTTTCTAGTAACACTAAACATTTCTTCTAAACTGAATCTAAGCCCAAATTAATTATTCTTTAGTCATTCTTTCATTCTTACTAATGTATTTATCTTAAGTTAGAGGCCCAAATTCTCAGCTTTGGAGATCACTTAGAAATTTTATGATAGTAAAAATTATTATTAAGCACCTACTATGTTTGGCATTGTGTTGTGTTCTTTGTGTATCCTTTAGGCCTTGCAGTTTTGGAAATATAAATACTTCTGTTCCCAAGATCATATAGCTAGTTAGTGTCAAAACTGAGACTTGAACTGAAGGTTTCTGGCTGCAAAATCCTTTTTATACTTCTGCACTGTTGTTGCCTGCATACAGAAGCACTATGTATTAGACCCTTGAATTTCACTAAAACTATAGAAGGGGCTTTCGAGAATTCTGAGATTGACAGTGCCACCAAAGGAAACCATTTACCGTAAAAACACCAGGTGCTTCTGGAACTCACTTAAGAGCTTGCTGGCCCTCTGTGGACTAGCCTCATCACCCACTATATCCACCATACCTAACATCATTGTCGATTACACATTGTAGACCATTGAGTTACTGGCTCTCATTTATTTATTTATTTATTTATTTATTTATTTGGTAGTTCTTGAGCATCTGATGACTATAACAAGGTCCTTATCTTTATGGAGTCTGTATCTAATGGTGAGGGGAGGCCCGGAATGATAAATCTATAAATATCAAGAATCTACTCTGTTACTTTGTGATTTTCATACACATATGCATGTTGTTGAGGTTGTAGTGTCCATTCAAAGAAAGAGGCATCTTTTAGGGTGAGAGATGAGGTGAGTTTAAGGGGTTGCTAGAGACTAAGTGAATTTTATTTGGAAAGGGCTGAGAGGAACCCTCCTAATCAGAGAGAAGTGCCAAGAGAAGATGTTGCTCTTTGGAAGGAAAGAAAGAAATCATGTTAAGGAGGTGTTATGTAATGAATTTTGAGTTATTAAGAAAATAACATCTAGACCACTAAGTTTCTTTGGTTTGCACATTCCTGTCAGATATGAATTAGAATACCCCAACAATCACTAGATATTTCTCTAGTAACCTGAGGTAGAATAGCAGTCCATTTTAAAGCTGGCTTCCCTCTGTCCTGCCTGTGCTTGTTTTCAGTATCATTCATGTAAAATGGCCTGTCATTCTTTGGGAGAGTTTGGATGTTCACAGTTGTTTATATCAAACTCTGAAGATAAAGAAGGATGAAAACTTATACTTTTAGGATTACTGCCATTAGAAAAAAGTAAAAAGTGGGTAGAAGGGTGGGTTAAATGAGTGATGGGCATTAAGGAGGGTGCTTGTTCTGATGATAAGCACCAAGTTTTGTATGTAAATGATGAATCACTAAATTCTACACCTGAAACTAGTGTTTGTTCTGTATGTTAACTAACTGGAATTTATTTATTTATTTAAATAATTTTTTAGAAGATTCTATTTATTTATTTGGTAGGGAGAGATAGAGATCACAAGTAGACAGAGAAACAGACAGAGGGAGAGGGGGAAGCAGGCTCCTCTGAGCAGAGAACCCATGTGGGGCTCAATCCCAGGACTCTGGGATCATGACCTGAGTGGAAGGCAGAGGCATAACCCACTGAGCCACCCAGGCACCCCAACTTACTGGAATTTAAATAAACACTCGAGGAATGCCTAGGTGGCTCAGGAGGTTAACCGGCTGCCTTTGGCTCAGGTCAGGATCCTAAGATCCTGAAATGGAATCCTGCATCCAGTCTCCTTGCTCAGCGGGGAGTCTGCTTCTCCCTCTGCCTGCCCTCCCCCTGCTTGTGCTCACACTCTTGCTCTGATTAAAAAGTAAAATAAAATTTTAAAAGGATAAAATTCCCTTAAAAAAAAGCTTGAAGAATAAAAATAAAAACACAAGTCTTTGTAAAAAACAATAAAAAGAAATTCAAAAGTGACTTGTTATTCCATTGCTTTTATTAATCATGGTATGGAACTTATTGATGGATCTAAATTTAAATTACTCCATGTTTTAGATTTGGGTACGGGTTTTAGCTGACTTTTTAGAGAATTATTATGACATACAAAACTATTTTTGATAATTCTCAGAAAATCTGAATGTAAGACCTTATAATTATTTTTATGATAATACCTACTAAAAATATTAATGGATTAACTATTGTGTTAACAATCACCATCAGCCAACCTACTAGAAATCTTAAAATAATTGTTACCATAACATTTCTTTTTTAAAAATTTAGAACATAATTATCTCTAAGTTATTTTCAAAACAAGTCTATTTCAATTAACTTTGTTCAAATTTATAAATAGAATTATTTTTTAAAAGAAGAAATTTAATTGAGGACATGGTAAGGAAAAAAATAAAAAATATTTTGAACTTCAGAAGAAGTGATTTTTCTTAGTGTATATAAAAATTCTCATTTATATTTACACTAAAGCTGTGGATAAATAATTAGGTTTTTGTAATACAATTTAGAAATCATTTGAAGGAAACAGTAGTTTCTTTTTTACTAGTAGGTTAAAAATAAACTTCAGTGTTATGTTCATATCTTAGTTAAAAAGCAATATAATTCTGGAATTGATTCTGGGTTTTAATTCTCTTTCCAGTACTTACTAGATATCTATTCCTGGAGAAATCTCTTACTCTAGTAGAGGTGTTTGTTTTGTTTTGTTTTATTAAAATGAGGGTAAGCATAATTATCTCACAAACCTGTCGAGGAGACAGAATGCATGCAGTGTAGACAATGTATATAAACTAAGAAATTCTGCACATATGATATACACAGACACACTCATAACACTTTTTTAAAGATTGGCTAATGATAACTATAGAAGAAATATTTTATGTTTTAAGATAATAAACTCCTTGAGAAGTTTCTACAACTCTCTGATGTAAGGAGGGGGAATATATTTAAATGAAAATGCCTCTCTAGCCCGGCGTGCTGCGGAGGAACGGCGGAGGAACGGCTGTTGAGCTGCGCGGGGTTCAGGTCCCCGGCTGGTTGGTGACTCCCGAGCTCTGCTTCTCCCCACTGAGCTGCTGCCTGGTGAAGAAGAAGCCATGGCGCTCCGGGCCACCAGGAACGCAAAAGTTAATGTGGAAAATAAGGCGAAGATCAGCATGGCAGGCGCAAAGCGCGTGCCTCTGGCCATGATTGCGGCCTCCAAGCCCGGGCTGAGGCCGAGAACAGCCCTCGGAGACATTGGTAACAAAGTCAGCGAACAACCACAGGCCAAACTGCCTCTGAAAAAGGAAGCAAAAACTTTGGTTCCTGGAAAAGTTATTGCTAAAAAATTACCTAAACCTCTGGAGAAGGCACCCGAGCCTGTGCCAGAACCTGAGCCAGAACCTGAGCCCGTTAAAGAAGAAAAACTTTCGCCTGAGCCTATTTTGGTTGATACTCCCTCTCCAAGCCCAATGGAAACATCTGGATGTGCCCCTGCAGAAGAATATCTGTGTCAGGCATTCTCTGATGTAATTCTTGCAGTGAATGATGTGGATGCCAAAGATGGAGCTGATCCAAACCTTTGTAGTGAATATGTGAAAGATATTTATGCTTATCTGAGACAACTTGAGGAAGAGCAAGCCATCAGACCAAAATACCTACTGGGTCGTGAAGTCACTGGAAACATGAGAGCTATCCTTATTGACTGGCTAGTACAGGTTCAGATGAAGTTCAGGTTACTTCAGGAGACCATGTACATGACTGTTTCCATTATTGATCGGTTCATGCAGAATAATTGTGTGCCCAAGAAGATGCTGCAGCTGGTTGGTGTCACTGCCATGTTTATTGCAAGCAAATATGAAGAAATGTACCCTCCAGAAATTGGTGACTTTGCCTTTGTGACTGACAACACTTATACTAAGCACCAAATCAGACAGATGGAAATGAAGATTCTAATATCTTTAAATTTTGGTCTGGGCCGCCCTCTACCCCTGCATTTCCTTTGGAGAGCATCTAAGATCGGAGAGGTTGATGTTGAGCAACATACTTTGGCCAAATACCTGATGGAACTAACTATGTTGGACTACGATATGGTGCACTTTCCTCCTTCTCAGATTGCAGCAGGAGCTTTTTGCTTAGCACTGAAAATTCTTGAAAACGGTGAATGGACACCAACTCTACAGCATTATCTATCATACACTGAAGAATCCCTTCTAAGTGTTATGCAACAACTAGCTAAGAATATAGTCATGGTGAATCGTGGACTTACAAAGCACATGACCATCAAGAACAAGTATGCCACATCTAAGCACGCAAAGATCAGCACGCTGGCACAGCTAAATTCTGCACTAGTTCAAGATTTAGCCAAGGCTGTGGCAAAGGTGTAACCTGTAAACATGAGTTGGAGTACTATAATAACTGCAAATAAAATTGGCACCATGTGCCATCTGTACATACTATATGTTATCTTTACTGACTTTTAATAAAGTTTGTGGTCCTTTTTACTTATACCTTAACTCATTCGAATGTCGCTACTTTCCTACTTGAGGATAACCTAAACGTTGTGTTAAAGGTATGGTGGGGAGTATAAAAAGTGCTTTCAGTTTATTGGGACCCAACCTACATATATAATTGTCATTTGTGTGGTTCTTGTTTTATGTATATGGCTTTCGCTTTCTTAATATGGATTACTTTGGTCATGAAGGCATTTAAAGCCCTTTGTAGGGCATATGTACAGCCCTATAAGCCCTGTCATCTTGGAGAATATGCAGCTTCTGTCGGCTTAAAAGCCTGCCACCTCACCTTTAGACACTCCCCTCCCTATTTTCTGTTTCTTCCAGTGGTTGCTGCCATAATTCCAAGAAGTTCTTATTTCTACCACTATTTCTTAAATTATCAACTTTTGTATCATTTTTTTCACCTGCAGAAATAAGAACTTTGTATTTTAAACATACTTTTTCATTGTTGATCAAATAAAAGTAGATCCTCAAAACATTAAAAAAAAAAAAAAAGAAAGAAAATGCCTCTCTACTATAGTCAGAACAAAGCATAGCCCATCGAGGAATTATGCTAGACAGCAGAAATGTTTCTTCAGTGGGACATGGGTGCTAGATTTGATCTGTTTAATCTTGAATAACCCTTCGATATTTCATACACTACTGACTTCATAATAACATGTTTGGGTAAACTGATAGAAAGCAATTGTCAAACTTCTCCCCTATGAGGCTACTTACTTATTTAGTTGTTGGACAGTGTTTAGAGTTAGAGATTATTAAAATTATTTATTTATTTATTTAAAAATGTGTTTATTTTTTTAAAGAATATTTAACTGACTGAGCCACCCAGGTGCCCCAATTTTGTTTTACTTGGAATCCCAACCTCACATGGAGTACCAGGAAGGATCATTGGGTGGGAATGGAGGGAAATCCATAGACAATATCATCATTACTCTTTAGGGGCTTGAAGGAATGCACTTCACCACTTGAAAAAGAAGAAAACATATTTATGGATGAACATGCCAGGGATAACAAGTTGATATAGAAACTGCAGGCCTGGGGTGCCTGGGTGGCTCAGTGGGTTAAGCCGCTGCCTTTAGCTCAGGTCATGATCTCAGGGTCCTGGGATCGAGTCCCGCATCGGGCTCTATGCTCAGCAGGGAGCCTGCTCCCTCCTCTCTCTCTCTGCCTCTCTGCCTACTTGTGATCTCTCTCTGTCAAATAAATAAAATAAAATCTTTAAAAAAAAAGAAACTGCAGGCCTATATGACAGGCCCAAATATTTTTAAGTCCGATTGTTTCTGCTTGGGTATGGTCTGTAGCGGTCAGTTACAATGTGTCTGAATGGTTGTCTAAAGCATGATTTCAGAATTTCATATCTCACAACTTATCTTGCTTCTGTTCCCTTTCCTATTACCCTTGCCCTATGAATGGGACAAATTATACATTTGTAGGGTGATTTCTAATGTAGCTTATTTATTTTCATATTTATTGCAAGAAATTACACACTCTACAAAATAAAGAAGGAAATCTACTCTGTCAAATCCTATCAAAGGATAGTTTATTGCGTCTAGACTAATTATTATAGTAGTTGCATTAGGCAGTGCCTCTTCTTTTGTTACACATCATGAAAAAGTTCTATTTTATTCTGTTAAATAACTAAATAATGTGATTGACTCTGACCATACTTTTATTCATTTATTTTATTAAGTTTTAAATTTTAATCCCAGTATAGTTAACTTTCAGGGTCATATTAGTTTCAGGTGTACAGTACAGCGGTCCAGTAATTCTGTATATTGCTCAGTGCTCATCACAATAGGTGTACTCTTTAATCCCTTTCCAACTATTTCACTCATTCCCCCACTCATCTCCCCTCTGTTAACCATTAGTTCTCCATAGTTAAGAGTCCGTTTCTTGGTTTCCCTCTGTTTTTTCTCTTTTATTTATTTGTTTTGTCTCTTAAACTCTACATAACAGTGAAATCATTTAGCATTTGTCTTTCTTTGATTTATTTTACTTGGCATAATGCTCTCTAGCTCCACCCATGTTGTTACAGATGGCAAGATTTCATTCTTTTTTGTGGCTGCATAATATTCCTGTGTGTTTGTGTGTGCGCCCGCGTGCGTGCATGCATGTACCACATTTTCTTTATCTCTTCATCTGTCAGTGGATATTTGGGCTGCTTCCATAATTTGTCTATTGATATAAGGAATGATATAATATGATATAATAACCATCAGGGTGCATGTATCTCTTTGAATTTGTGTTTTTGTATTTTTGGGGTGAATTCCCAGTAGTGCAACTACCAGGTCATAGGGTAGATCTATTTTTAACTTTTTGAGGAACTCCATTCTGTTTCCTGCAGTGGCTGCACCAGTTTGCATTCCTATGAGGAGTGCATGAGGGTTCCATTTTCTCTACATCCTAACAGTTGTTGTTACTTTTTTATTTTAGCTATCGTTGATTTTGTTGATTTTAGCTATTTTGACAGGTGTGAGATGATCTCTCATTGTAGTTTTGATTTGCATTTCCCTGATAATAAGTGAAGTTGAGCATCTTTTCATGTGTCTGTTGGCCATCTCTGTGTCTTCTTTGGAAAAATATCTGTTCATGTCCTCTGCCTATTTTTTAATTGGATTATTTGTGGGGGCTTTTTGGTGTTAAGTTATATAACTTCTTTATATATTTTGGATAACCCTTTATCGTATATGTTGTATAAGTTCTTTATATATTTCGGATAATATTGTTTGCAAATATCTTCTCCCATTCAGTAGGTTGTCTTTTAGTTTTACTGGTTGTTTCCTTTGCTGTGCAGAAGCTTGTCACTTTGATGAGGTCCCAATAGTTTATTTTTGCCTTTGTTTCTCTTACCTCAGGAGACATATCTAGAAAGGTGTTGCTACTGCTGATGTCAGAGAAATCACTGTCTCTTTCAGAGTTGTTATGTCTAACAATACTTTTTTTTAAAAAGATTTTATTTATTTATTTGACAGAGATCACAAGTAGGCAGAGAGAGAGAGGGAGAAGCAGGCTTCCTGCTGAGCAGAGAGCCCGATGCGGGACTTGATACCAGGACCCTGGGATCAGGACCTGAGCCAAAGGCAGAGGCTTAACCCACTGAGCCACCCAGGCGCCCCTGTCTACCCATACTTTTAAAGTTACAGTTTGTTTACCACAGAACTCCACAAATGCTAGGACTTAATTAGTTCTAATAAACTATTTCTGGTAGAACCTACTGCATCAATCAAGATAACATGGGAGAGGTCCCAACTTTTGGTCTCTGGTCTCTTTATTTTAAAAATTACTGAGGACTTCAAAAGAGCATTTGTTGAAGTAGATTATATCCACTGATCTTTTTATTTCATATTAGAAATTAAATTAAGAAAACTTAAAAAAGGTAAAATTTTAAAATAACAATAATAAACATATAGCATGTTAATATAAATAGTAAATTTTTATGTAAAATTACTAGATTTCCAAGAACAAAAAAAATTTAGCAAGGACAGTACCATCATTATACATTTTTTTCAAATCTCTATGCACTGGATTCTTACAACAATTTCTGCAGCAGGTGTGTTGCAACATCACACACCATGTAGAACCTTGGAAAACTCTGCTTTGCATTTGTGAGGAAATGAGAGCAAAAGGGGAAATAACATCTTCATGTTATTATGAAAATAATCTTTTCCTTGTGGATCCCCTGAAGCAGCTTCAGGTTTCTTAGGAAACCCCAAATCATTCTCTGAAAACCACTGGGCTAAGTTATACTACAGTAATATACAATCCTCAAATTCTAGTATCTTTTAAAAAATATATATATATTTTAATTTATTTGAGAGAGAGAGCATCAGTGGGGTGAGGGACAGAGGGAGAAGCAGACTCCCCTCTGAGCAACGAGTCCAATGCAGGGCTTGATGCTGGGACTCAGGGATCATGACCTGAGCTGAAGGCACACGCTTAACCTATGAGCTACCCACGGGCCCTCAAATCCTAGTATCTTAACAGGAAAATTTTTTTCTTTTTTTCATTGTAATATCCTTTCTGGATCAGTTGGACATTTTGCTCTTTGTCTTCGTAGCCTACACTCTGGTACCCATTTTAGCGGGATAGAAACTCTTCAGAAGATTGATGGTAACCACAACAAAATATGGACTGATTCCTAAATCTTCCCCTGCAGATGATACCTCTTATTTCTGGTCATATGTCATTAGCTAAAGCAATTCCCATACCTAGCCTGACTTCATGAAGGCAGGGAAGTATAATCCTCCTACAGGGACAGACAGAGGATATTAGTGAACACTTATACTGTTTACCATAACCACTAATATTTTTAAAGCACATCTAACTCTGTGTGCCAAGGCATTAGATGCTCATAGACTTTGACCTTAGTTGGACTTTAGTAAGGTAATCTTTTCTTGCCTCCAAATTTGTTCCTTTTCTATGTTTCAAGAATTTAACAAATTCCTGGCAAGTGTTTAGTATTTAGTAAACATACATCAAATAAATGGACATATACCTGACAAAATACCATTTAGATTTGGGTATGATATTTATGTGCCTAAAATTCTAAGAATGGTATATCCAAATACTGGCTATGTTAATTTTGGATCTGAAAATGGTCTTATTGGTAATCTAGCTCAATCTCATCACTTAATAGGTGGTTCAGTTGAAATGTGAAGAAGTTAAATGACATCATTTCAATCCTAGAAATGGAAATAGAGTTAATTGTATCCAGTGTATATTTTGGAAATGGTTGAGTTTGGGAGTACTTCTAGATAGTACTAATAAATACCGAAATGATAAAGTCTTACGAATTTCTGTATCAGGGTTTCATATTGTCTAATATCTAATATTTTGACTGAACAGAAAAATTAAGGTATTTTCAAAACACTATAGATTAAATAGTTTACTTTCTCTTGAGGTGCCACTAGATTAAGAATTTTTCACCAAATTTCTAGATTTTTTTTTACAGGCTTACACTCATTCTGCATGCTACTGTGTTGACTACTTCTATGTAAAATCCATTTTCTAATACCAGTTATGCTTATAAAAATATCTTGTAGATGATAACAAGGTTATATATAAAAATCACCAAGATATGGGTGATTATTCTAAGTTTTAAGAAGTCCAATCATTTATATTTTATTTTCATTAACTCTAGAACCAAAGTGCCAAACTTAAGTAAGAGTTCAGCTGAATATAAACTTATATACTATACTGTCTTTCCTAATAGTATGGTAAAAATTAATCAGTGAGAAAACTAAAGGCTTGTATTCATAACATACTTTCTTCCCAAGAAGAATATATTATTCTAGTTAAACTTCGCAGTAGCCCAATAGAGGTAGGTAAGGGACAAATATTCCCTTTTTATAGATGAAAAAAGTCAAGGCACGAACAGATAAAGCGGGAAGCCAGAGGTCACACAGTTATTAACAGAGCCAGGAAAACATGATGGTTTTTTTTCTTCCAAGATGGTGCTCCAGACATGTAGCCACTGTAACCATGATTATACATTTTGATAAATAACTAAAATTAGAAAAGCCCCTTGGTCCCAGTATCTGGAATGAAACCTAAATTGTGCATATAACAATTACCTTTGCAGAAAACACAAAATTGCTTCCATTTCAAAAACATGCTCTCCCATATTTTATTTTTTCCTATTTTCTTTGTATTCAAAAATGTCTGTTGTCTAACTTAAAAAAATGCAAATATAACTGTCATACAAAGTAGCATTTGTGTGTCTAGTACCATTAAAGACCCTCATGTGTGAATGGGTGTTTAATTAGGCTGTATTAGATTAATCCCATGTCTCCATTGGTTCTAACAAATGAAAAGACAGTATACACTGTCATGGGGATAGACATTTAAAGTTCAGTGTAACTTTCATATTTTTCCATGTTGATCGGTCAGCTAGGACTTCCTTTTAATTTGATGAAAATTTGGTTTGTAAATCAGAAAACCTTTTAATTGCAAGAAATGCAAAGCAGGAATTTTTTTTTTTTTTTAAAGGATTGACATTACCTTTGTTGTTTGATACATTAAAATAAGACCCATAAGGGACAGCTCTAAACAATGAACTTCATGTAAAATAGATAAAAGCTTGCTCCTTGGGCCCATATAGAAATTCAGACAGAGGCTTCGAAAGAACAACTTAATTCTTCTAATAGGATAATATTGCCTAGGTAGCAGTAGAATATTTGTTATAAAAGGTCTTAAATGTCATTTCCTAATGACATTTTGAGGTAATTTTAACCACTTTTAAAATAATTGCACATAGATTATAGTTATTGTATAAGAAAATACTTGCTTCCAGTTTAAACAATGTTGGGAAGTTAAATGTAAATTTAAGTAGTGAAACCTAAATTTTAAATCAAAAATATTTCGGCCGACGTGTAAGTTTTGCTTTGTCACTGTACTGTATTCGTTCAGTAGAACAAAGACCAGATGCATAATGAGCCAATGTAAATGAAGTCAAATCAGCAAAAGCATAGTGGGGGAGGGGAAGGTATAAAATATGACAGTCAGTATAATGACCAGGGAGTAGAGAATTTAAATGTTTAATGCCTACACATTCAGATTCATTTTTCTGTCATCGCTTTGAATGGGTAGACTGAGGTGCTTGAAAGTCCAGAATGAAAACATCATCCCCTAGACCAAAAGAATTATTAATATTATTTAATAGCACAGATATGATCTGCACTCATAATCATCTTCTTTCTACCACTTTCCCCACCCACCTCGGGAAAAAAAAAAAAAGAAACGTGGTTATAATTAGAGATAATTTGAAAATGCTCTAAGTGTTTATTTGGGGCTTTCTCTCTTACCCTCCTACACTCACATGCCAGCTTCCCATCTCCCAGCCATGATGGAAGCTCAGAACACAATAGGAACACAGCAACAATATGAATTGCAAATACATGTATATCTTTCTGCACAACCTATCTTATTGACTCTTAATAAAATGAGTATCTTCTAAAAAATATCCTGAACTGTAAATTGCTTTACTACTGATGACGGGCTTTGGAAAAATACTACACATGCCTTACAATCAACTAGACAGAGTTGTGTTAAACAGAATTGCTTAGCTCTTGTCTGTAAATTACTCCCCTCCCTCTCCAATAAAGGAATGAATCTTGCTTAATAATCTGTGCTGCTTAGCATGTGTTATAACTGTACATGTGAAAATCTTTTTATTTTACATATCTCATACTTTAGGTCTATAACAAGCCTTTATCATAATGTTCTCACATTTAACATTTTCCTACATGGAGTGTGAATTTTCAAGAATACTGACATAAAGATCATTTAATGCCGTGTCCCCCACCATCCCGTTTTCTCTCGTGTGCAGTTCCAAACTATGGCTGTCTTGAAGATATTCATAAATTCATTTCGCTGTCTAGGCAGTTTAACATACAGTAATTAAACTAGAGCTATAAACAGCAAAGCATATAGATGGACTTCTCAAATTTCAATACTGCATTAAATAGTCTCTAGAATATTAATCCCTAAATAAACACATTGATAATCTGAAGGTGGAATTGTATTTTGGGGTGGAGATGGGTGAGAAAAGAATTGAACATTATTGTAAAGTAAGTTAAATTTGTGGTTTTAGTGCTAATTAAATTATTCCAAAGAATTTGTGTCTTTACAGCTTAAAAAAGGGAGAAAAAAAAAAAAAACCACACCACATTTCTTTGGCACTGGTGATGTGTACTAAAAGGCTTCTGTTAAATCAGCTCCACGAATGGGAGATGTGTGTTGAGGGTTGAGGAAACACAGGAACCCAAATACTTGCTTTGTAAATATTTAAGCCTTTTTGCAGGTTAAAGAAGAATCTAAAGAAGAAATAAAATGCTAGCCTTTTACCTTTGAACCCTTTTGTGAAATATCTTAATGTTGCCAAATGTGAATATAGTGAACTTAATCAGTAAATTTGACCGAGATTTATGAACTTTTTCATTCTAAATGCATTTACATATACACAAGCACATATATGTACATAAATTTATTTTATTACATCCATTTTACACAAACTGAACCTTAAGCAGTTGAAGTACTAAAAAAAGCCAATCAGAATACTCTTCATATATCCTTAAGTCCATAAACCTCTTTAAATTGTCTCTTTTAAAAAACAGCTAAATTATGGAAATGCAGACTGCATTACAGAGTATTTGCCAGTTATATCTTGATTCTTATTTGAAATTCCCACAAGAATATAGGCATGACAGTAATATAAACCATAGAAACAGGCAAAAAAAAAAAGTAGAACACAGGGACTTGTAAATAAATCCATGAATATCAAGAAGCACAGATGCTAAGATTATGCATTTTTACCAGTACAGTTCTGTGCTTGTAAACTATAAGGCCAGACATTTGTAAGATGCAGTGTAGCAGGTCCTGCAGAGGGAGGGAGTAGAAGGAAAGACACTGAGAAAGGTGGGGAGGAGGGAAGAAGGGAGGGAAAGTGAGTGAGAAGCAGAGAGAGAGAGAGAGATTGAGAAGAAGAGAGTGGGGGGGTGCACATAGCCAGACACAATAACGCATAATAATGTTAACATTCCTGCATGTCTAATGGCTTAAATATGCTGTGTGCCTCACTCTAGCTCCACACAGCAGCTGATGTCAAAGAATCATTTAATATTTTATCAATAGTCCTTCTTTGAACCCCCCAATTTTTTTCCTATAAAAAGGATTCCAGGGTTTCCAAGCACCCCCCCCCCAAAAATTAAATCTCTTGAATGGCAAAATTTTAAGACACAACATATTTGTGAATACTTCATGTTCAGCAAGATTCACACCATTTTCCAACGTGTCTTACATTATTTACATCTTAGCAGTGTCAACATGTCTTATTTACCAAGGAAACATAAAGGCAGATTTTTAGCATCTTTTTTTTTCACATTAGGAATGTATAGCTTTATTTTTTAATGTAAAAGAGACTCATTGATTGAATTATTATTATAATATCAGTTGAAGTTTTAGGGTTTTTTTTTTTTTCCTGGTGGAAAATATTGTTTTCTTGTTTGATGGATACTATGCCTGTAACAAAGAATGACTGAATTGTCTTAACAAAGAAGATGAAGGCTGTATGTGTTGGTTACAATAGAATAACCACCTTCCAGATCTCTTAAATCCACAATATATGTAGTGTGGGTCCTGAGTGGCTTTTGTTTTCAATGTCTTTTGTAAGCTTTTAGGGTTTTTTCTGCATCAAATGTCAAGTTAATTTACAGGGCGCTATTACTGATATGTTTCCTTGGTTTGTGGTTTTCTGTGAAAGGCAGGCAGCTGAGACCAAGTCTTAGGCTAGGGGGGAGGGGCAGCCGGCGAGCCCATAACACATACACTGTGCCAGGGTCTGTAAATTGGCTGCCTGTATGACAGCGGGCCCAGGGAAACCTCTAGTCTTCATTTGCATGCTGAAGAATATCCAGGATTAAACCGGACTGATTTTCATACAGGATTTAGACCTGACATTTATTATTCGGTTCACAGACCTCTTGAAGGAAAGTTTGTTTTCCACTCATAGATGAAAAATCTTCTAAGATAAATAAAGACTGGCTTAGCAGTAACAGTAAATAAATATCTTTCCTGTATTTCTTATGAATTTATCATATATGATTACCAGACAGATGTTTGCCACCAAATTATTATATTTCCCTCTTTAGCAATTCTAAAGAAAAATATCTATCAGGGCCCAACTGAGTATTTATAAAACGTATCTATTTAATTCTGGAAGTTGATTTTTCATAAATAAAATTTAGAGATAGATACTTGGTTTTTAGAACAAATTAAAACAAGATTGGAGTAGTAAAATACTATGAAATGCTTAATTTTACATCTGCTCCATGTGTTTTTATAAGGACAGAGAAGATTTTGGTTATACTGTAAGCATCAATTACATATTTTTATATAAAACATGAAAATTATAAATGACTGCTACACATGAACCCTATCTACCAAATTTATAACATAATTCATTTTCATTGCCTAATAGATCCATAAAATATTCCAGTGTCTTTTAACATTTAAGTATTAATTGTGTGTCCAGACAAACACTTAAAATCCAGTACTTTGACAATATTTTAACTAAAGCTTTAATTTCTAGTATTCAAATAAAACATATTTTGACACAGTACCAACACGAAGAAGCATGGTAGGGTTGCCTTACATTTTCTGGAAGGCATTTTGTATGTGGGCCAGAGTAAAGACTATGTGTAGGGACTAAACAGGCCCAGAAGAAATTTAGGATTCCTCATGTATTAATAAACACAACATATTTTTCAAATGCATTGAAAGTATACTTTATATACTTAATAAGTGTAAGGTAAAATCATACAAATGTCAGCAATTAAATATATTATTCTGTCAGTGCATATGGAGAAAACACTGTAAAATCTGCTACATATTTGAATTTTTAATGTGTCAGTGGAACTTTTGAAAACATGTTCTGGCATTTGATTTCTTTATGGATTTTAATTTATTCATAAGAAATCTTAAACATGAACAATATAGGATGTATTCGTGGAAAATTTTTGTTTTAATGTTGCATTTTATTGTAAATAAATGTACATATGAATCACATTTACATCTTCAAATCAGTTTAAGATTATACTCAAAAGAAGTATGTATTATTCAAGTTTTAGACTTTTTCAGTGAACTTTTTATAGTGGATATCAGTATCATGTATATAAATCAGATTATTAACCAGACATTTAATAAATGAACAAATGAATCCATCCAGTTTTGTCTTAAATAAATTACCATACATAACATGCTCAATAAGCAGACTCTTTACCAAAAATTAGGTAAAACCAAAAAGTAGAAATTATTTCTGTGAAAAGATTTTGGTCATCTTTCATGTAGCAATATTTCTCTTTTATGTTTATGTAAATTACAAATGGTAACATAAATATTGTAAAATGTGTCTACATGTGCAAAGTGAAGAGATTCCAGGCACTTACTTGAACAATTCAGGCTAACCCCCTCACTTTTGCTTGCAATAGATAATTGAGGCAAAAGTGGTTTTCTCTTGAATTATCTGGATGATTGCATCAATTCTTCACTTTGCTTTAGATGTGTATATAGACATAGCAATTGTGTGTCTTCAGAAAGTGCCACTTTAAAAAACATGCAAATAGAGAACACATTCATGTACAGCCCTGCTATCTCATAGCTTAATACACCACTGAACTTATTTGTTAATCAGATTGGAATCTTAAAAAAGGGGAGGGGTTAAACATATTTTCCCAAGCAATTATTTCTAAAAGCAACATACAGTGATATTTAGATGTAACATACAATTATATATGCATCATGCAAACTAGGTTTCATCAACCTTATCTGGCATACTAATGCCTCAGTATCCTTCATTATTATTTCTATTAACAGTCTACTTCCACAGTAGGCCCTGCTAATTGTATGGAGAGTATTCACGATGGTGTGTTACAGTAAAGTACTGAGGAACATTTAATTGTGAAAGTTTGACCCTCAACCTGAAAGTATATGCTTGAGAAAAAGGAATTCTGAATTCAGTTGGTTGGAATGGGGAGGGTCATTTTCAATCAAGCCAATTTTTAATGACTTTATTGTTAATACACTTAAAAATTGGGCTGATATAATGACTTGAGCTCACACAGTTATTTCGTCTTTTTTAGTGACTGCATAAGAAATAGATATTAATTGCCCCACCATTTAAAATTCTTGATACAATTCACACTTGCTCACTTTAAACTCAAGATGTCTCTCAATCAAATTGTGGGGCTCTTTATATCTTCAATGTAATTAGTATTATACAGTATTCATGACAAACATAAAGAACAAGGAAAAGGATTCCTACTTGGTAATCACTGTAAATATGAAATTGTCAAGCTAGTCCTAATTAGTCACTGAGATAAAGATAATATGCAAGTCTCTAAGAGGTGCAACAGACTTAGAATAAAATTTAAATATGCCACAATTAGATTATTGTTTCAAATGCCTATGCTTAATAAAGTTGGTGGGCCATTATTTGGCAAATAATTCTGTCAGGCAAGCAGTCATAGTTTAAAAGTAATTAAGCAATTCAGCCCCATCTTTAAATAGTACATGCAAATGTCCATGTTTTGCTGGTTTGGAAATGTGTAAGATGCTTGATAAAAAGTATCGCATGAGAGAAAATTCACTATATTATACTTTTTAAACTTCAACAGGTAAAGAATCATTTTTAAACTTGCCTTTAAAAACCATTCTAGTAAAGCATTTGATTGTTTAACATTTTTATTATTCAAGTTCTTACCATCTCACACTACTCCCTAGAGAGGGGCCAAGAAAATATTAAAAATACTATAGAAATATAAAGGATAAGATATTTGTCACTCTCGTTTAAATTGATGTATGCTGCTGTCCTATAAACGTCACATCGGATAACCCTGAAAAATTACCATGAATCTCCATAATTACGCATATTCATGATGCTGTTTTGCATAGTGCTAACAGCAGACTGCATGTGGGGTGGGACACGAAGGGGGGTAGGAGTGATGTGACAGATTAAAATTATTACTAGTATCATGGAAATAGACATAGCAACAGTTTCATTTTGTTAGGTCTTAGAAAACAAAAGCATATCATAAAATTGCCAGTAATTAAATAACTAGAAATTTTCTCCTACATATTTCATCATAAAAAGTTAACAACGATAAGCTGACTAGAATTAGCATTGTTATTTGAAATGTGCTTATATTCATTATAGATTCCAAGGTACAAGAGTACGTCAACTGGAAGGAGAGGGAGGGTGCTTTTTAACTTCTCTTGAGGTAGGAGCGAGAAGGTGGGGCGATGGAGAATTTTCAAGCCTTCCGAAGTACATGGATTTCTTACACGATTCGAAAGCTCTTGATGAGCTGAGTGCAAATCCTGTAGGCACGATTCGGATAAATATGAAGACTGAATCATATTCAGTAAACTGTTAAAAGGCTCCAAGAGAAAAGTTGTCTGGTGTCTATCTCAATAGCTTTTTGTGCTGAGGCAGAGAGCAGAGTTAATCAGGGACTCTAGAAGTGATTATCGACAGAGTTTGGGTAATACAAATGCTTGGGTAAACAGCGATTGTTCTTTCCACAAGATTGCGAGTAGAAACAACAATACTGGTATTGTCCTCCACTTCTCATTAAGGGGACTCGGGAAGGGAGGGCTGCACTGCTAGGCGGATGGGAAACTGACAGGCAAACTGTGCTCGAACGACTCTCTCCTGATCCCACTACCACAGGCTCTGGCTTTTGGCATCAGGAGTGCCAGCTGCATCGGCAGAAGCCAAGCCTGTCATACCATCTTCACATCAAATCTTCAGGGTACAAGAGCTAGAGCATAGTTAGAGCTTAATGAAGAAACAAATACAAAAGGGAAGATTAGGCCTTGTTAACACTTGCATTCATTTGTTCTTGTAGAAACTGCGCTGGATGGGTTGTTTTATAGAACTCATTCTTTTTTTCTCCTAAGCAGAAAAGTTACATTGAGGATGCATTTTCTTTTTAATATTGTAAATACACAGGGAAAAAAGAAATCTTTCAGTTCCCCTGTAACTATCAGCCAGCAAATTGTTTTGTCAAAAATGCCACTTGAAACAGTGATGTCCGTGACAACTGTCAAAATTGGTAAATAAATACTTTTCATTTTTTTACATTAATCATATTGTACTTCTTGCCACATGAAGCATTTCTTTGCATACTTAAGTGGTACCATTGCCTTCTTTTGAAAAATGGGGATGTGGAACTTTATCTATTGTTATCGGATAACAAACAATCTCCTCTTTGGGGTGCAACATTTATGTTTCATGGCACCGCTTTACTTTTATTCTCAAATTAATTGCATTTGAGAAAAAGGAACCATATTTTTGAAGTTCACTATAAACTAGTCAGAAAGTTTGACAGCAGAATGCCACAATTATTTTTTATTGTTGTAAGCAGTCAGTCAGCTGTACAAAGGTGTATTGTGTACAGCTGCAATGTAAAACCTATTTTTGTTTATGCTATCTGTCAACCACTTAATATGGCTAAGGTGCATTCTAAATGATATTATACTAAAGGAAACAAGAACCTTTCATGGAATAATGTGCTTTCTAGTCTATACCTTATATATAGGGCCTACACAAGAAAGGTTCATAATGTGGCTCTGAAACTTTGGATACATGTTGAAAGTAGATAGGCAATTTGTTGTAGACTCTGAAGAGAGGAGTGTTCAATATCTGTATTGGAACTGAGATAGTTGATTTTTATAAATTCTCAAATATATACATGCAAACTCAGTGAGGAGATGAAAAACAGAAACATGGACAACTAAGTATTCTTTCAGAAGGTAACCTTCTGTAGGCATGTGAAAAGACAATACCCAAACAAAGCAGCCTAATTATTAAGTAACTTATTTTTTATGCGAAAGGCATTTAAAATAAAGTATACTATATACTATTTAAAGTAAAGTATACTGGGGTGCCTGGGTGAGTCAGGTTAAACGTCTGTCTTCAGCTCAGGTCATGATCCCAGGGTCCTGGGATCAAGCCCCACGTCGGGCTCCCTGCTCGGCGGGATCCTGCTTCTCCTTCTCCCTCAGCCCTCCCTCTCCTCCACACCACCACTTGTGTTCTTTTTCCCTCTCTCAAATAAATTAATAAAATCTTTAAAATAACAACAAATAAAATAAAATATACTTTAAAATCTGATTCACTTTGTATAAATTGAATTAGCCTAATGTAAATTTATACCTATAGTCATATAATGATGACAGAAAAAGATGTTATAAATTAGATTTTGTATTCTATGAATACAGTTTGCCATTTGATATAAAGCAAGACTCTGCCTCTCAGATACTACTGCCAAACTATCCCTTAATTTTTGAGAAATGTTACTTGAATTTACATTGGCCTAATATAAATAAGTCCTTCTTTTTTTCCTTTCTATGTCCTAAAGAAAACCCATGTGTGTAGCATGTTGGGAATGGAGCCCCTTTATTCTTAGTGTCTGGAAATACCACCAAATTAGTGTTATGTGCTGAGTTCCCTGAATTCTTCCTGTTTATTGTTATTATATTTTTATGACATGATGTTGTTTATGAAATATAAAGCATCCAAACAACCATGGGCCTTGAGATGCTCAGAAGTATCTCATAATTCCTACTGCACATACACTTCTCAGTACTCGAACTCATGGATGTCACCATTTTAAGGTGCCTGCATCTTAAAATGTGAGGTCATGTTGTAAGGAGCTGACCTTATCACAAAAACTTCTCAGAGAATTTGTTACCACGAATTCATTGATTAATCATTTAAATGGCACTTGGTACTTGCAAGTGGTGATTCAGACAAAGAGCAGTTAAACACTGAATAATGCTATTTTTATTTGTTAATGTTATTAGCAGTTTCCTCGGTATCTTATAATTAAACATGACAGGTAGATTTGCGTGATGTCTCCAAATGTGTTTAGTTACACAATAGTATTAATATAACTTTTTGTGATAACAAGTAAAATGAGACTACATTTTTCTTTCTGATCAATAGCATTCCTTTTTAGGATTTTATTAATAATTACTTCAACATTAATGTGACTACACTATTACATTCATTTCTGAAACTGTCCAGCCAATTTTAGATGATGCAATCAATTATGTATCAACAGGACATGCAACTAGAGTATGTACAAAAGAATCTTTACCTCTTGAAATTGTATCATGTTAAGTATGACATTATAAAACACATATGTGTTTATTTGGATTATTTTAAGATAATAGCATGATTTAAAAAGAGTAAAACACTTCATGTTCCCAAAAAGCAAAATATGACAGAAATACTTGTTTATTATGCTATAATCATCACATATAAATATTACATGTATGTAAATATTTACTGACAAAAATGAATGCAAGTTAGTTTTCTGTTTGAAAAGGTCTGAAGCTGAACTGAAGTTGTAGATAGTACAATTCTTACTGTTTAGGTGAGACTAAATGGGGTATGGGTATTACTATTACATACATTTAATTGACAGTGGTCTGGCTCCATTTTGGATTATAAAACATTTTTTAAAGAATTTTATATTTTTATAAAGCTTAAGGTTAATTTGTACAGGTTTATAACTGAAGTGAACCAGAATAAAAGAAAAAACTATCCTTTCATTTAGATCAGGAAGTATCCACCATGCATTTAATTAAACTTTGCTTTACAATGAGTTGATTTTATGTGAAACATAAGCTATATAATAAAGAGTCAGCTTTTCTCTTTCTGCTTGAGAACTTTTGTTTGGTAAGAATAGAAAAATCCAAATGCAACTAAAGAAATTAAATGTATAGGAATATTGAATATTTGGGTGCTGGATAAACTTCTCCCGAGTTCTCTTTTTTGAAAGATGTCATCCTGGATCAGAGCTCTAACAAGAATGAACTTGCTCCATTGCTCCCACTCACTCACTCATTCTTTGACCTCTAGCAGTCTGCGACTATCTAGAGGGAAAGGGGGTGTGCATTGGAATGGAATCATAACTGGCCCTAGCAGCAACCCAATTTCTGCTGTAGCATCCCAGCCTCTAGCTTGCTAAAATTAGAGTCACTATCCCACTAGGAATCCCTTCTGGTTTCCACCCCTGTTGCAAAGGGGAAGAGTATGGTTTTTTCCAAGGAGTAACTGACAGAAGGGATGGATGGGTATGTAATCAGTTGGCTTAACTGGAGTTCATGCTTGTATATACTAGATAAGTGTATCTTCACTCACTTTTTTTGTCTATAGGCATCTGTATCTAGGGACTTAAAAAAGTCTATTTATCCAAAATCTAGTTCGACTAATATTTCCACTCAATTATAGATGCTGCTTGCCTTTGTGTGAATCAAATGGTTATTTTGGCATATAGAAATCTATAAGAGCACTGGTGTTGGAGTGAGTAGATCTGGGTTCAGATTGCTGCTTGTCTTCGTTTGGACCCAGTTGCATTGTCTTACTGAACCTCAGAAATTCCTTCTTACACAGTGACTCTCAAGATTACATAAATATCCATAAAATATCATTGACAAAGTAATTAGCACTGTATCTGAAACATAAGAGGTACCCCAGAGTAGTGGTTGCATTGAAATCTGAATGTGTAGAGTCCAGGATGAATTCAGAGCTGAGTAGTCCTTTAAGAATGGTTTCTTCATCCTGAGAGGGGCAGGGCGGAGCCGCAGAGCCCCTTTATAGTTGTGGGGGAAGAGAGGCCAGGCCCAGTGTGGGATTGCTGCTTAGTTCTCAGATCAGAGTTCCACATTGAACCAAACAGTGTGAAACTTCTGCATCTTTCTTCCTAGCTTGCAAAAGTTGAAAAACCGAGGGCCTAAAAACAAAAAGAATGAAAGTTGGCACAGGAATCCAGTGTTGCTGTTGTGTTTTTCTTTTTAACATGGAATCTAACATATAATAGTCTCAAGAAACATTTGCCAAATAATTACACAAATAAGTAAAGGTGAATTTTAAATATGCAAACCATAAAACTTGAGAATAAATAATTCCAAGTTCAACCCTATCATCATCCTTTTTTATTTCTTTTGAGAATAAAAGGTTCAAGGGTCTTTAAGAGAGTGAAGGACACTTTAAAATGATCTTTCTTTATGTTTACATATGTTGAAGGAAAACCTACTTGGCATATATACCTTTATTGAGTGTACCTTAAAGCATAAAAATAAATCCATATTAATGCAAATTTCTTATACAACTTTCTTCATCACAGATTCTAGCCATAGTCACCTATGTATTCATGGAATAGTCCATCATGTCTTCATCGTATGAGCACTTACTTTGAATGTTTTCTTAAATAACATAGTTAGATGTTTGCTAAATATATCCTTTAACCATCTCATGAAGGATATATTTTCAGACATCATCATATACATTTGGGTTTCGTCAAGATTGCTATGTATGTAGGCCAACAAAAATGAGCGTCTCAGCTGTAGGCATTGTGTTGACCTGTTAACCTGAATTTCATTTCTGACTACTTTTGTATTTAAACTTAAATTCCATAACCTATATATGCATGGAGGATTAAATCTCATTTGAGAATTATCATCCTACTTTAAAATAACTGAAACAGCAAAAATAGGGGTTCATTCCAACCATTAACTTTTTCAAGCTTTGGAGCTTGGCTTCTTGAGAGCTCTTCCATAGAGCAGAGGAAAGAGGCCCCTTCGAGTCTGAGACCAACCAGAGGAGTCTGCAGAGGTGCCGCTTCATAATGAATGGCAGCGTCTGTGGAGTTCCTTTATTCTCTGGCATTCATAAAAATTATACCACATCTATATACATTGGAGTGACATTATAAATACAAAAACTTTCTAAACGCTATTTTCCTAGTGAGTATAATTCCTAGAAATCTCAACGATTCAAAATAAAACTGGGCGATGCCAATATCTTTTTTCTGGTATAAAACGTATATTTGGGAAAATTATAAAAATACAGAGGCACATTAAACCAAAAATAAATATATGACGCAGATAATTTTTTATAGCTGCCAACCAGTAGTATCAGCTCACTTACAAGTGGTAATACTAATGTAAGAAAGTGTAAATTGAATGTTCAACTTTGCAAACACATCTATAAACATTAGAAAGTGAATTATCTTTCTTTCCAGGACATGCATACATAAAAGTTAATGCAAGAAAATATTTTTATTTCATTATTTATTTTCCTCATTGCACTTTGATTTTAAGGCCAAAAAGAACCTATCTTTATGCTAAATTTTGCACATTTTTATCTAGGGACAGTTGATGATTTTAGATTGTTATTTGAATTTCTGTTTTAAAAGTGTTTATTGGTTATTTTGTGGTAGCTTAATAACCTTTATAATATGTTTTTCAGTTAAATATTTTAACTGAAATATGAAATCAAGATGATGTATTTACTTTTGTTTCTATAGTATTGTATGACCTGATAAAATAGACATGAAATAATTATCCTACTAAGTAAATAAATAAATAAATAAACTTTATGCACAGTGTTTTTTGGATAATAAGCATCTTCTCATAGTAACATGTTCATTTTAAAGATATTTTCTTATTATATTTTAAAACATATGTGACCTTCTCCTGTTAGGGACTTCCTGAAAAGTCTTTGCTAACATTCAGCTTTTTCAAGTGAAAGACAGATATATTTTATAGGGACTTTTTCCCTTCTCTGTACATTGTAAAGGACTCATAAGGACAAATTTAATCAGGCAATTCAGTATTTATAACATATAAGCACTTACATAACCACAGAGAAACAAGAGGATAGTTGTGTCTCACTTTCATTTACTTTGAAAAATAGTATATCACATGATTTACTGATGATTAGGCTTCACAGATGAGCTAGTAAAATGAAGTACATGTGTCTAATAACAAATTTGTACTTATTTATGTTCATAATTTTGTAGTTAATATTTTTCTTTACATTGTTTTTTGCAAATGTTACGTTTTCTGTAGAATGAATTGCAATGAACTTATAGTGGTATAATATTAATAACACCAAAAAATATGTTAGCTGTCCTTCCTACAGCACGTGCATGCCAGTTTCTGATATTACTGTTCTCTGCTGCATACACATGGTTACATGTTTCTCACCAATCCAAATCTCCTCTCTTTTCTACCTCTCTCTTTCTCTGCCCTTATCTCTCTTGCTTTTCTTCCTCTATTTCCTCCAGTCTTTCCCTCTCCCAACTCAGTTCCCTTCCTTCCCTGCCCTCAGTTCTTTACTGCAGAGTACAGTGAACATATTAAGAACATTCAGTTGTGGTTGGGCTTCTAACCTTGCTCAACTCCAGCATTAGCAAAGGGATTCAGTTTCTTGAATTCATTAATAGTGTTTTGCCACAAAAGGCTTTGTAGTTCTCTCCTGAATATTGAGCCTAGCTTAATAACATTCCATTTATGTTAAAGACACATTTAATCTGTAAATGTGACCTTTAGAAGAATTCTCTTGTTTTTCATTAAAGAAACACTGCATTACAAATATTAATTATTCCTTGATGCCATATTTTAATTAACTAATCATGTGCTATTTGCAGCAATAAAGAGTGTGGTAATGTATGTGCAGTAATGCTGTGTAATGCAAGATCGATATCAAAGAATCCATTGCCGCAGAAAAGACATGTTTTGAGTATCTTCTCTGGATGAGTTTGCTTATATGAAACATTTTGTCTAGAATGGTGCTTTGTTTTGCTTTGTTGTTGTTGGGTTTTGTTTTGTTTTGTTTTTTGTATTTTTTAAATGCCAATGCAGGTCTGATTAAAATGCTGAACATATCGTTAGCCCCATCACTAATAAGTGAACGTTCACTGATGCATATTAGCAAGGTCTAGCAATGTGGTGAAATTGTCACTTAAGTGCTTGGAATTTGAACACAGAAAATGACAGGCAATGCCGAAGGTCCGGCTCCAGTGCATGTCTTCACTGTAGCTAGAGTCACTGGAATGGTGAAACCAGTTTAGGTTCAAGGTCGCTGCTGACATTCAGCTGTCATGGCTTCATTGTCTGCAGGCCTTCTCTCCATTGACACATTCAAGAGTACTTTATAGCAACCACAAAGAGCCAGTCAATTGATACCATTACACTTCATGCACACACAAACCACAAGCCTGTTCAGGACTGTTGATACAGTCTAACATTTATTCATTAAGGGATCTATTGAAAATGCAACTTGCCCAGCCCCACTCCTAACAACATAGACTTACTTGTTTAGTCCAAACATTTAGCTACGTCTTTTTCAAGTTTTGCACAGCATTCTCTAATTGAGGTAACATTATCTGCATTTTAATGCTACACCATTTATGTCCAATGAAAGATTACCTGAACAACCCTGCCATTACCACACTAGTTTAAATATGGGCAGTCGTATAGAAAAAATATACACAAAAGATGTAAGCAGGGGGAAAGGGAGATATTTATTTGTTCTGGGAGTGCCACGGAAATCCAATTGCTCAGAAATGAAATAAGAGTCTGGAATGAAAGGAGGGAAAACCTAAGCTTGGGTCAGGGAAGAGGCAGTGATTAGCTCCATTGTTAGGAGCTCTTTGAGCTTCGTTGGTTGTAAAGAAAAACCCACTAATGAATCTATTGAAGCTTGCCAGAACTTTGTGCGGAAGACAACTTAAGTTATGGTGCTTATCTAAAAAATGGTAGTAAAGCATGTGGATATATAAAACAGCACATATGTCTCTTTATTAACAGCTTGCCCATAAAAACAAAAAAAATTGTTTAAAGGTTGTATGATGCACAAGCAGCCTATTTAACACATATATGTTTAATTCAATATTTGCAGGTCTTAAAAAAAATCACCTCAATGATGAGGAGATGCGAGAAAATAGATACTATTTAATAGTTAAAAGACAAAGAAATAGGCAGAAATATAATGTAGTTAATCTCTTCTTGGTTTTCTACTAATATTTGTAAAGAAAGATGGGCTTAGAAGTCAAGTTAGAATGCTATTTCATGTTTTGCATATTTTAAATATGCAAAGGATTACACTCATTGAGGAGTGTGATCAACTGACATTAAAAATAATAGACTTTGGAAAAAAGGATCACTATGTCCATATACTGCATTTAATAAAAAATATTTATCATGCGTCCACCATACATGGTATCTCTAACATAGAATTGAGTCCATTTCTACAATTCAATATAATGTGAAATTACATATGCCTATTTAATGCTACAGAATACATTGTAGTGTCTCAAATAAGGCTGGTATTAAAATAAGGATTCAATCAAGCAGCAATTTACGGGAAAAAATTATTTTGGCCAATCACTTGGTCAAGATCATTGCTAGTATCTGGAAAACTTACACTGTATAATAAGTAGAAATAGAACGTATTCTTGTGAAAGTATTGCCCTAAGTTTTCCAAATGTTTTTAAGTGTTGTGTTGGTGAAACACAGTTCAAAGAATGAATGAGAAAATGTCCTTATTCTCCTCACGTCCCACCCCTCACCATCACCCTTATCCTGGTTCCATGACTTTTTTAACAAGAATGAAGTTTGTTACTTGGGAAGCATGATTCTCTGTCTCTGAGAATTTGTTTTATAAATAAATGAATGTTAGGTCAATGAATTCACTCATTTTTACTATGAACACTAAAGCATTATTCCTCCGAAGCATACTATTTTTGGGCAACAGGACTAACCACTAAGCAGAATTCTTTCTCAAAATACCATGTGTCTTTTTTACTTTGGGCACCTCGGATTTCTATTTAAGCCCCTGGGAGACTTTATCCAGAGATTATCTTGTAGTTATCAGAAAGTCGTCTCTTTAAACCCATGTCCATATAAGGGAAGATGCCATAATATTGAGCAACCTTTCTTTGGGTCTTTGTTAATTATTCAGTGATCAAACTAGGGTGAGCAAAGTCTAAATACAACCAAGTAAAAATAAGTGATATGTAAGCGCAGCTTTTCTCAAATCCAAACCGTCAGGAATCCATTATGTAATTCTTTGTTACAAAGAAGATCTCCTTTTCTGTAAGATTTTAGGTCAGGAATTTTGACTTACTATTGATCAGTAGAGGAATTTAAGGATGAGAATTACAAGAGTTATGTCAAAAAATTGAAAAGATAAAGGGAAGCAATACTTAAAGTATATCTACTACACAACAGGTGTTGTGTTGGGCACTTAACCTATGTTGTGTAGTCTTCACCGCAACCTGTGTGTTTGGGGATGATGATGATGATAATGATGATTTTATTATTTTATTTTATGAGTATGAAGAAGATTTTTTAAAAATCTTTTAAAACTTAGCTGAGGCTACAAAGCAAATAAATAAACTCAAGGTCACATTCTCCTGAAGCTTAAACTGCATGAGTACTTACTTCAGCCAAAGCACTTTGGTAAAATCTGGCTGATTTGCTGATGCCAGTTAGGGTGAAAACTGTCTTCTCTCTTTCTGCCTCAGTGTTTTTGGTTTTTTGTTTTTTTTTTTTCCCTCCCAGATCCACTCCCTATAATGAGCTCTTCATTTTGCCTTTCATCCTGTCTTTCCTTTGCTCTAGTGAACACTGAAGATTGATCATCTTCCTTATCAGACACCTTCCATATCAGTTTAATAGAAGCAACTTCACTAACAAGTGATGATGGTCAGCCTATTCACAACTTTTTCTACTGGATCTTTTTCCTCAAGTAAAATATATCAATAGAAATGTGTCAGTCCAAAATTCTGGGTCTCTGTAAATATTATATAAAATCATTATGATATGTTATAATCATTCAAGCTTTCCTCCAGAAGTATCTGTCATTGATTTTTATTAATTTAACAAGTTTTTTTCTAGGAAATTTCTTCTGAGATGAGGAGACAAACTTTTGTAGTAAGTTACAAAATCCAGATGAAGACATGTAGGTTAAGTGTTATAACCTGTACCACAGTACACTACTGCATATTTTGTTCCTGTATGTGTGTGTGTGTATGTGTAAACTTCCAGGTGTATCTTACCAGTCTAATATCTAACCATCCTCTATTTTCACTACTCTTGTATGAAAGAATTTTTAATATGCTTATAACATATTTCTTCAAGAAAAATACGACTGCTTAAATGCAAAGCTCTTACTAAAATATCTTGGTCATTTGTTTGAGTATTCACTCATTCAAATGGCAAAGAAGTCACTTCATTTGAAAATTATACAGGATATAGTGTTTTTCTCATAGACACATTAACTTTCTCTCATAATGCGTTTTTGTTGTTGTTCTTGTTGTTTGTTCAGGTCTATTTCCACAAACTATCCGAAATGGGACCTTATTACCAAAATGACACCAAATGATATTCAAATTATGGTGGAAGGAGGGCGATGTCCAGGACGCTTGACTCTTATTTTCAAACTTTGCTAAAACCACATATATATTTTTACTTTTTTTTTTTTTTTTTTTTTAATTTTTTATTTTTTTATAAACATATATTTTTATCCCCTGGGGTACAGGTCTGTGAATCACCAGGCTTACACACTTCACAGCACTCACCAAATCACATACCCTCCCCAATGTCCATAATCCCACCCCCTTCTCCCAAACCCCCTCCCCCCGGCGACCTCAGTTTGTTTTGTGAGATACTTTTAATGTTGTCCTTTGGTCAAGAACATTTTGAGATTATATTAAATTGTATATTAAAATACAGAATTATTTTGGGGAACCTCTCCATGTGTAATTTTAATTTTTACTCTTCTCTGCTAATACACAGTTAGGAAAAATATTATGTAGCATGGTTACTATCAGTATTTCTGCCCTTTTTGGTGAGAAAAAATTTAAGTCTCACAAATAGCTTAAAGAAAAATAATAAACTCCTTTAAGAAAGTGAAATATGCTTTTAAGATATGCTTTCAGTTAATTTCTAATCTCGAAGGAGGCTTATTTGGTGGTTGTACCCTGTAATTAGTGAGATCAGTAATCAAGACAACTGTGATTTATTTTACTAGGAGAGCTCAGAGACTGAAGACATCTGGCCTAGACCCGTCTGCTGATAAAATTCAAAATACACCTAAGTCTGCTTTGTTACATGATTCTCTTCAGAGGGATAGGAGGAGAGGTGATGTTCTCTGCATGAGGACAATTCTGCAGTGTCAGAATCAAATAATATTTGTTTTCTGACAGCAGAACGTTGCATCATATTTCTAAGGACAGTAAGCACTTGGGTGGATTGTCAATGAATACTAAACACTAATTGATCTGATACATCCATATGTACATACACAAATACACATGGTGGCCTGTGATGGTTGAAAAAGTACCTTTTGCTTCCATTGAAAGATCTGTCACTTTTAGGTCAGAGAGGGATTTTGGAGGGGTAATCTCCCACAATAGAAAACTATCCTGACAATGGTGGCGTTTTAGGGTTGTTTGTTGTTTGGCTTGTTGATGATGCTTAGCCAAGGAGACACTTCCTTTCAGATCCTGTCTCCCAAACCCCAGGGCTCTGTTCTGGGCAGTTCAGCCTAATGGAATTAAGCCTGACACGTTTCAACTCTATTTCTTTATAAAATAAACATAAAACAATGGTTTCGATTTCTAATAAAACTCTGGAAGCATGTGGGACTCCAACTTTCCCTGTTCTTTACACATCTGTAAATAAAGCACATAAAAGGGGAGCACAACAGGATAAATCAACATAAATTTGAAATCCACTGCAGCATATTAAATGGCGCAGTCTCAGTCAAAGACAGGCTGACCCCACGGCTTCGTGCAGTTTGAAGCTAATTGTTTTCGTCAGGATGGGAACGTCTGGAAGTCCATGGCTGTATCCCACCAGTAAGGCTCCAGTAACTGAGCCGGCCCACAGAGAATGGACCCACTTTGTAGCGACACAGCGGGCTCAGACACCACCTATTCTGCTCTCCAAACTGTCATGCATAACAACTTTATTGTGCTAAATTGAACTTGAAAGCAACCAAAGGCTATGAGAAGGAGAGGCTATGAGAAAAGCGTGCTGTCAGCGCTGGCAAAGGCTGACCTGGAAAGTAGGCTCAGAGACAGGGGAATAAAAGACCAGGCCCCATGAACACAGCATATTGTTTCATTTTAAAGTATGATTCCCATACCAGAGAAAGTAGCAAATGTGATGTAAATTTATTTAAATAGATTCGACCGCTTAAAAGTTTGCCAGCCGCTCTTATCCAACTTTCCCAGCTCTCTGATTCGTTACTTACAGTGGGAATATAATGACATATAGTCATCATTGTAACAGCTTCTTTGCAGGGGCACAATGATGATTAATAGCCAGCAGCAAATTTTCACATGGACTCTGAAGCACTATGGCATTAAGCAGCCAAACAGTCCCAAATCCCCCTTTTCTGTTCCGCTGAAAAGTCCCCTCCTTGTACCTTGCAGATAGGAACAAAGCCTATCTTAATTCCAATCAGCTTTTCCTCATTCAAAGGGACCTTCTCTTTTTCATAATTGATTCATGTGCATTTTTTAGTGTTTCACTGAGCTGAAGCCACTTTTCTCCTTTCCTCTGTTCTGCTTCCACACCCGCACCCCTCTTTTTTTGAGGGGGCGCGTAGTGGGAAACATTTCAACAACAACAATAACAACAATAAAAAACGATGTGTTTTTTTCTTCCCCAAATATTTGCCAAATGCGTTTCTCAGTTAGTCTTCATTTGTGTTGTACATTTAAAGGGTTTAAGACAAGAATTAACTCCTGGATTTCTTCTTCCTTGGAAATGGTGTTGGTTATAAAAAAGTAGGAGCTCACTGAAATAACTCTGGTGGGAGCCCCCTAAGGATGCCCTGTTTGGTTAGGGGAGTTTCAGGAGCTCTCATTCCCACGAGAGACTCACAGTTGGAACAAGGGCAGAATCCCTTGTTCTGGACAGACTGTTTCTTCCCCCTCTGTGTTGGGAGTCGTTAAAAAATGAACAAGTAACCAAAGTGGAAGGCAGCAAATGAAAGCCTCCAAACCTGCTCTACCCCATAGTAATCTCATGTTATAATTATTTACAGAAGTTGCTGTTCTACTTGTAGACTTGCTCTCTCCCATCTACACTTTCTGCCTTCTGTGATAATGACAAAAATGACATCAGCCAGTGCTGTCTTGGGTGGGGATTTCTACATGTAAACTCAGTTTTGTGTCTATGCCAGTATAATGACCACCCAGGCAGAATGTTAGTAGTTACGTTTTGTGTATTTGCTTACATTTCCTATAATTCTGCCCTCATCTTGATGAGGGGGAGTAGGGTGACCATATGCCCCTGTTGCTCAGGGCACACCTCATCTATGTCTCTTGTTCTCATGTAACTATTAGCTGCACTCTCCTTTACTCTCAATTTGATTCAGGCAGTTTGCAAAACCCATACCTTTTGGCTGTTAAAACTGTCCAGCAAAAAGCTGGTCTCTTACCTAGGTGCCGTGGATTGATTTACCCTATTGCAGTTTAGGGGAAAGAATCTCACTTGAAAACCCTGCTGCCGATGTAGCAGCTCTGACTTTTGTCTCGCCCACTTTTAAGAGGTCAGCTAACCCTATACAGCTTCTTTGATATGTAGCAGAAAGGAGGTCATTTGCTGAAATGAAAGACACATTGCAAACCAGATTTTAAGTGTGACACTCTCCTTTAGCT
Organism: Mustela putorius furo; assembly: GCF_011764305.1. NCBI lineage: Eukaryota > Metazoa > Chordata > Mammalia > Carnivora > Mustelidae > Mustela > Mustela putorius. The sequence goes on from NW_025422471.1 coordinate 14,882,559, forward strand.
GGGTCACGGTTCTCAGTGTGAACCAGAGCAACACAGTTCACTGGTCAGATAAAAATACTATGCCATGTTTTTGATAATGACCTTTCTCTTGCTTTGGTGTCTTCAAATGGTTAAATGAAGAATATGTCAAATTGATAGGAGGTATTCTGTTCATCATTCTCACTCTAGTGCTATGTCTTCTCATAAGAAAAGTAACATGTGAAAGTGACATTGTATATCTATACTGTATTTTTCATCCAAAATCTCATACAGGAAAGTGTCTTCTAGTCTTTTGGTTGTAGAACCAGTGTCTCCGAGGGTGTTACAAATCCATATGGTAATCTTCCTAAAGGCTGGATTTTGCATTTGGATTTCAGAGTTAACAGAGGGACGTGTAATATCATCTGTGGATAGAGAAATCCCTCCCGACTGGGTCACTGAGGACATTCGTATGTGTTGTTTATTTCTGAAAGTATGTGAAATAAATGGACTCCTGATATGCTGGTTTCGGAATAATTTTAGTAAGAACCTGAAATTTCTCATGTTCCATCAAACCACAGCCCATAGTCAAATACCAGAAGGATATGCACATAAGAATTATGACTTTTAAGTTTTTTTGTTTGTTTTTTGTTTTCACAGAAGCACGGACCTTCTGTAAAACCATCATCCTTGGCTAGATTTTGCCCTATCCAGTCTTTTAAGTGTGTTTTTCTCCCCTTTTAGATAATTCTTTCAGAAATGAAGTGAATGGAGTACATGAATGATGTTTTGTGATGTACTCTTATGTCTTCATTTTCTTATAATTTTACCATTCTGAGAAAGTATAATTAAGACTTTGATAAGAAGCATCAGTTTTGTTTAGATTATGGTATTCAATCTGGCTATGAAATTCTCACATTCATAAAAGACTTTGTGTTTTGCTGGCTAAGACAAAATTTATAAATGCAATTGCCTGTAGGACTCTCAGATAAGTTCCTTCTTCATCCCTGAGGTTGATAAATTGCTAGGGACACACAGAAGGACACACTCTCCTCATCTTGTGTACTGGTACCATTTGAGGAACTAAAGGTCAGGGTGCCTCTTTAGAACTTTGATTTGAGATTATAATGCTGCCTCTTGCTTTGCTCTCCTTGTTTTAGAAGGTCATATAGCACTTTTCTTAGAGTAGAAAAATCTCTTTATACAAAATATGTAAACTGAGGCCTGTTGTCTTTACACAGACAGAGCCAACTTTTTTCCTACCCAGGCCTGATTCTTCTTGGATGCCTAAAATATTTACTTTATGTGCATACACTATCTTGACTCCAATCCCGAGCCAGCTAAACAAATACATCATATCCAGGGTGATTCTTTCTTTCTTTTTTTAAAAAAAATATTTTTATTAACATACAATATGTTATTTGCCCAGGGGTACAGGGTTGTTAATTGTCAGGCTTACACACTTCACAGCACTCACCGTATCACATACCCTCCCCAATGACCATAACCCAACACCCTCTCTCTCCCTACCCTCCTCCCCCCGGCAACCCTCAGTTTGTTTTGTAAGATTAAGAGTCCCTTATGGTTTGTCTCCCTCCCGATCCCATCTTGTTTCAGTTTTTCCTTCCCTATCCCGGGATGATTATTTCTTATTACCTGGTATGTACATTTAGAAATACAAGTTCTCTCTCTCTCTCTCTTTTTAAGATTTATTTATTCATTTGAGAGAGAGTGAGTGTGCATGCACACAGGGGACAGAGGGAAAGAGAGAGAGAAACCCAAGCTGACTCAGCACTGAGTGTGGAGCCCAACATGGGGCTCAATCCTGCGACCCTGAGATTATGATCTGAACCAAACCAAGATTCAGATGCTTAACCTACTATACCACCCATGCACCCAAGACATATAAGATCTCTTAATTGATTTCTGTCTTGTTCTTTGATATAATCAAGATTTTCAGTCTCTACTCTGCTTTTCCAAATTTCTCTTTCCTTCTTTTATTTGTTAATAAAACTGGCTTCTTTTCCCATTATCATGGAAAAAAAAAGGCTCAGAGAGGGTGAGCATATCCCCATGAGATAAGTCATAGTTGTTCTAAATTTTTCATCATAATTCTGTTCTCCTTTGCCAGGATTTGGATTAGAGATGGGCATGTGACTCACCACACATATCATAAACAAATTGCTCAAAACCAGTGGTAAGAAAAAAATTCTTAAAACAGGCAGAGGAAAAAAAAGGTATTTTACATAGAGGAAAGAAGGTGAGGATGCTAATACTTTTCTCTTTGGAAGCAATGCATGAAAGAAAACAGCAAAGCAACATCTTTTCAGTTTGAAAGACAAAAAAAAAAAAAAAACGGGAAGGAAAGAAGGAGGGAAGGTCTGTCAACCTAAAATTCTATACCCAACAAAAATAACTTTAAAAGATAAAGTTTTTCAGAGACACAAAATGACTCACAGACCCACACTGCAAGATATGATAAAGAAATTACTTAAGGAAGAAAGAAAGAAAGACCACATGGAAATGAAAAGTACTGGAAATCGCTATTTCATGAAGATTTTATTTTATATTATTTTTTATATTATTTTAAAGATAATTTAAACCTGGAAACTGACTGATAGATGCTAAAAATTCTATTAGAAAATGTGCAGAAGATATAAATAGACATTCCATGAAGAAGATCCAGAGATGGCAACAGGCACATGAAAAGATGTTAACATCATTAAGGGAAAGGCAAATTAAAACCACAATGAGCACATCTATCAGAATGCCTAAAATTAAGAAAATAGTAATAGCATCAAATGCTGGCAAGGATACAGAGAATCTAGATCATACTTACACTGCTAGTGAGAATGTAAAATAGTACAGTGGCAGTTTTTATTTATTTTTTATTTTTAAAATTTTCTTTTATATTGTTTTTAAAAGATTTTTATTTATTTATTTAACAGACAGAGATCATGAGCAGGCAGAGAGGCAGGTAGAGAGAGAGGGGGGTAAGCAGGCTCCCCGCTGCGCAGAGAGCCCGATGTGGGGCTCCATCCCAGGACCCTGGGATTATGACCTGAGCCGAAGGCAGAGGCTTTAACCCACTGAGCCACCCAGGCGCCCCCAGTGGCAGTTTTAAAAAAGCTAAACTTATCATAGGACCCAGCTATCATACACCTGGGCATTTATCCCAGAGTAATGAAAATGTACATCAAAACCTATATACACATGTTCATAACAGCTTTGTTTGTTAAACTCCAGATTGGAAACACCCCAAACATCTATAACATCTGAATGGATAAATGAATTCTGGAATATTCATACAAGGGAATAACTATTGTTATACACAACATTGTTGTGAACTATTGATATGTGTAACAACGTGAATGAATCTCAAGGTGATTTTGCTGAGGAAAATAAGCCAGACAAAGAGCACATCTTGTAGGGTTCAATGTATATAAAATTCAGAAAATGCAAACTAATCAACACTGACAGAAAGCAGATTACTAGTAGATGCCTGGGACTGGAGGGGAAGAGATGGGAGGGGGGGATTGCTAAGTGATATGAGAAATCTTGTAGTAGTGATGGATAAGTTCATTACATTGGTGGTGGTAATTATTTTATGGGTTTATGCATTTGTCAAAACAAAAATTCACTTCAGTTTATTGCATGTCAGTCATTCTTCATATTAAAATAAAAGCATAACAATAGAGGGAGAGTCTATTCCACTCCCCCTTTGAGACTACCTTAACTAAGTGAATATGTTGGACTTGAAGTTGTGAGTTCTCTAAAATTAGGTAAGGAAAGGCCATGCAGCTTCTCCCTTTATTTTAGGGTGCTCAACCTAAGGTATTTACTGAGCCATCATGTGGGAAATAAGGCTACCCTGATTCCGCTCTGCTGGAGAGACCTCCTGGTGAGACCACACGGAGAGGAAGGACCTGAGACTAGAAACAGATAAAGAGCTCCTCAGGCAGCATCCCTCTGTCAAGCTATCTGAGCTGTGGCCATCATGTGCTGAGAGACCCCAAACTAGAACTATGCAGCCGAATGCTGAAATATAATAAAGGAGTGTTGTTACTTTTTCTTGTTGTTTTTAAGTAAGCTCTGAGCCCAACATGGGGCTTGAACTCATGACCCTAAGATCAAGAGTCACATGCTCTTCCAACTGAGCCAACCAGGACCCCCAGGAGTGTTGTCGCTTTACAACATTACATTTTGGGATGATTTGTTACACAGCAATAAATGACTAGAATGCTACCTATTCTATATTTTCCATGTTAACAGTATAATTTCCATTTTCTTTTCAGGAAAGACTGTTTTGTGTTAACAGATGACTAAATGTGTTTTGTGTTTCGTTCATTTTTACAACTTTCCATTTAAAGAAAAATTTGCACACAGAATTATTTGTTATCATGTATGTCCTACTTTTGGTTTAGAAAAAATAGAGAAACCTTATCTACGAATTAGGAGAACCATTGGTTTCAGTCAACACCACTCATATTTAGCTAACATCAGTTAATCAGTCAACAAACTACTGCGTGTTGGATTTTGATGAGAATACAAAAGATATGTAGCTTGCCATGACCGCCAAGCATATATCACCTGGGTGGTGAAATAAAACCTTTTCGTGGTAGGATGTGGTAGAATGTCTTCATGGAAGAGGAAGAATTTGAGCTATAAACGTTAAGTTATGAAAATCAACGTTTGAATGATTTTTTTTTGAGTTACTTCATTTTGTCTCAAAGAAAAATTTATTGTGCATGATTAATCCATTGATATTAAGCATGAGGAAATATAACCTGAGAGCCGTTATTTGCTAGTCAAGCCATTTCCCTCCCACAATTTATTTACTTCCTTCAACTCAGGGTTAAACCTGAATGTATATTTTTCAAATACTTTGTCTGCTTTAATTTGAAATAATCTTAGCAATGGGACAATTGTAATACAGCTAATGGATAAACAGGGGGTGCTGTGTAATGGAATCATGTTGACAGGTGATAGATTTGATAAGTAGCTAATTGTGTTAGATCTAGAGAACAATTTCCAATGTTTTTGCATTCAAAATCTATATAGTGGAATTATATAGTGGAAATATCTTTGGTTTGAGTCTAGTAAGCCGAGTGGTTTAGTGTTGTGCTGGAGCCTACCTGTTGTGACTTGCATGGGCCAAGTGTTATCACCTCTTTCCAACTCCAGCCAGAGTGGAAGTACTTGTACTATAGAAGTGGCAAAAGCTACATGTCAGGCCTCCCTCTACCCTGCCTGCCTTATCCCAGAACAGACTGTTAAAAATTTATCAGCACAACCCTGCTTAAACCTCCAAGTCTTTGGATACAAATCAATTTCAGTAGGTTTCTCAGAGTTGGAACTGGTTTGGAAAGGTGATGAACTATTTGTAGGAGAGGCCAATGCCAAATGAGAGATGGTAAGAAAGAGCTCCTGGGAAGGAAGAGAAGCAGGTAATCAGTATCAAGAAAGTATTTATCACAGATATGTGCGCATATATGTATATGTGTGTGCACACACACACACACACACACACACACACACACACACACATACTCTGTGGGACAAAAATGTGACTTCCTGACTTCTCCAAGAGAGGGAAGAGGGAAATAATGGCCAATGAGGTAGTGGGAGTTCTCACCACTATTAGTTCCAGAAGCATGATGAGGCAAGCCTGAAGCTTCTGTATGGGAAGGATTATACAAATGAAAGAGAAGTTTGATCCTCAAGACCCCAAAGGCCTGTCTTGGGAGGTTGTAACACCAGGAAATGTACCAGGTAGTTAGATGTGAAGATAGAAGAATAAGTGTTAAATACTGAAGCTAAGAGTTGAAGGATATGGAATAACATTCATTGTAACTAGGTGCTAGTCCATTTTTAATATTTCATTTTGTTTAAAACTTCTTTAAAATATGATGTGCAGAATTTTAGAAACAGGTTTGAACCATGATCAGAGATAAGCATATGTCATAATCACCATATTTGCATGTTTAAAATGTAAAATACAGTGATTCCCTTGTATTGCTCGCCAATCCGCTTTTGAGTACACATTTATTTGTTTCAGGGTCCTACTTCAATAAATATATCTGTTGGACTATGAAAATCCATTCATCTCTACACTCTAAACAGGAACCATATCAGAAGATAACAAACCTTTACCCTGAAAGTATAAACAGTGGGGTAACATATGTACAAGAGTGAGTGTGTGGTTTGCAAACCTTTGCAAATAGTTTTCCAGGTGACAGGCCTAGTATACAGCATTAGTCTTCCATATCTCTTGCCTATTTCCACGTGGAGCTTCTCTGGGCTATTGCCTCCTGATACGTGCTACTTCCCCACACCTCTGCACTATTTCCTCTTCTCATTGGCATTTATAACTCCCAGGTTTGTATCGTTTATGAGTTTCATTCATGTACCATTTACCTTTTTTTCCAAATAATTAAGCCCAAAATTACATTAGAGCTTGCTCAAGCTGCTTGCCACTTGGATAAATTATACATCATGGTTTCTCCAGTCAATCACCATCTAGCATTTTCAACATTCTGCAAGTCACTTAGCTTTATTAGTTGTATTCTGTGGCAGCCCTCAGGAGAATGAGGCTTACCCTGGGAATCACAATAAGGAAAACATGCAGCAGTTTTGTTTTGTTTTCTTTTAACATTTCAACTTGAATGTTTTTCCAGTGTCTTTTTTGTGAAAAAGAGTATTACTATCCTCTTATCCTATACTGGTCCATACTATTATTTTAGAAATCAGTAAGATGGAAAATATTTTCACTTATATTTAGCTGAGGCTTAATAGATATAAAGAAATATGGAGATCACTTTCTTATATATTGCATAACATTACATATTATGAACAGTTTAAGTTTTGAAGTTCAGACAGAGAGTAGTTCCATTAATTATGTTTAAGTTATTTTTTCCCTTATTTGGAACTTGTCTAACTTTTAGTAAATATGGAGTATTTGTTCACTACTATATCCGCATTACCTAGTGCATTGTCTGACATGGTAGACACTCTGTAGATATTTACTGAATGAATATTAATAAAATTGACTTAAAATATAATAAATAGATCATCCTTTCATGATAAATGTTGGAATATAAATTTTATGAACCTAGAAGCCTTGTGTTGTATTTTCTGTTGATGTCTACTACTTAGCAAAATGCCTTGGCATAGTGTGTGCTCAGTGAATGGGTCTCAATATTCCTGTAGATATCACACAAATAATGTGTCTGTTTATCTTAGTGTGAGCGCCCTATAAATTTACATAGTTATCTGAATCACTGTATTGTTTCCCCAAATATTCTAGTATATTCAATATTTAAGGAAAGGTGAGTCACACATGTCCTTGGCTTCAATACTTGACACACCTTCAACTGTGGAGTACCTGTGTTTAAAACCATAACTTTATAAATGCAAAGATTCTTATTACTCTTTTTTAGTTATTGTGTCCTCATTATAAAGCAATACATATTGTAGAAAATGTTTTCTTATTACAGAAAATTTGTAAATAAAATCACTCAAGTTTTTTCCACTCCAAAATAGCCATTAAAGTTTTGGTATCTAACCTTCCGATCATATATGTGATGTATATTATATGATTATGTATATTATGTATATTATAGATATTATTACTATATTACATATAATTTTGATACTTGCTTATTCCCCATTAATTTAACATGAACATTTCCAATGTTTTAAATATGGAATTATTTTAATTATCAGAATCATCTTTCCTTGAGTCATTGCATGGTTGATTTCTTCTTATTCTTCATGTCTCCCCTTTTTCATCTCCTCCTGAGTGAGGCTTCCTTGATTACCACCCCAAGTGGCCACAACTCCCCACCCCCAGCTTTTTTCTATCATGTGAAGCATGAAATGTATCTTTATTCATTATTGTATTCCTAGTGCCTGCCTGACACTTGGTTAAATATTTTTGAAAAGAAATGAATAAATATATGAAGGAAAGGATAAAGAAAATTCTGTTGATAAGTCCACCATAGTGAGTTAATGCCCCTATTCTTATATATTCGGTTATTTATATCCTTTTTGTTATTATAAATATCACTTTGATGTATTTCTCTGGATAAACTTTTGTGCACATCTGTGATTTTTTTTTTCTTAGTTTATGTTCCTAGAAGTAAAATTGCTGGGCTAAAGGTAAGTAAATGTTAAGATTTTAAATAAGTATTACCAGAAACTTTGTGACAACTTACATGCTCATCAACGATATTTCAAATTGCCACTTTATTCAAGTCAGAAATAGATTTTTGCCATTTTAAAACAGTATTATTAGTTGAGAAATTTTATCCTATTTTAAATAAAATTTCTTTTTGACGGTTAGATACATCTAATATTATTTAAGCATGTAATTATTTTCATATGCTTACTGGTCATTGTCATTTCTTCTTTTCCTTTGGTTAATTAAGTTCCTATGCTTGCCAATTTAATATTTTGGATCTATCTATAAGTTCATTATATACTTAGAATGTGTTTACTTTCTTGATATTCATTTTGTAAATATTTTCCACAGTTCATGGTTTCTCTGTAACTTTTGTTCATTGTTTTAAAATTTCCATGTGACTAAACTTTAACTCATATACAAAAAACGAGAGATAACATATTTATTTACATTCATGTGTGCATCACCCAACTCAACTGGGTACCCAGCAGGTACAACTGGATATAAGGGTTAGAAAGATCTCACTAAGATCGTATTTCTCTTTTCTTGGCTTTTGTCCTCTTTTAGCTATATTCATAGGAAATTAATCAACCCGTGCCTAATCTTGTTTAACTTCCCTACACTCAATTCCTCTATTTTGCCTCTTCCCAGCTCCTGATTATGTTGAAGAACATCCCTACATTGTATCATTTAATCTGCAAATATTTCAAAGTATATCTCTAAAAAACAGAGACTGGGGGGTGCCTGGGTGGCTCAGTGGGTTAAAACCTTTGCCTTCGGCTCCAGTCATGATCCCAGGGTCCTGGGATCGAGCCCTGCATCCGGCTCTCTGCTTGGCGGGGAGCCTGCTTCCTCCTCTCTCTCTGCCTGCTTCTCTGCCTGCTTGTGATCTCCGTCTCTCAAATAAATAAATAAAATCTTTAAAAATAATAATAATAAATTTAAAAAAAAAACAGAGACTGTCCCTCCATTTTTTATACTTTTTATTGAAATATGGTTGACATATTTTTATTTTTTATTTAAAAATTTTTAAAAATTTATTTATTTTAGAGAGAAAAAGAGAGTGTGTAGGGGTTGGAAGGGGGGTAAGAAGAAGAGAGAGTCTTAAGCAGACTCCATGCTGAGCAAGGAGCCCAGTCCAGGGCTCGATCTCACAACCCTGAAACCAGGGCCCTGAGACCGTGACCTTAGCTGAAACCAAGAGTCAGAGGCTTACCTGACTGCCCCACCCAAGTGCCCCTATATAGTTGACATATTTTCAAAAGACTTTTCTTTCCCACATAGTCTTAAAACTAAAGTAATAGTTTAATATAAAACAGAAAAATTTTAATTTTTATATAATTTCAATCTTTTTCTTTAAGATTTTTACTTTTGTTATTCTTAAGAAAAAACTTCCCTTACTTTATGATTTATAAAAATTCACGTAGCTTCCTCTAGGATTATAATACATAGTCTTTGTAGAAAGTTTTGAAAATGCAGATGAATTAATTTAAAAAGGTGAATCTCATAATTCATGCATATCACTCTAAACATTACAGTGTAGAATATGTTCTGGAAATATTTTAAAATTTATTTTTTATTTTTTTTTAAAGATTTTATTTATTTATTTGACAGAGATCACAAGTAGGCAGAGAGGCCGGCGGGGGTGGGGATGGAGGGGGAGGGGTGGGGAAGCAGACTCCCTGATGAGCAGAGAGCTCCATCCCAGGACCCTGGGATCATGACCTGAACCAAAAGCAGAGGCTTAATCCACTGAGCCACCCAGACGCCCCTAAAATTTATTTTTATAAAATTAAACCATATTATTTTGTAAACTGATAATTTATTATAATTGTCATTCCATGTCAATAAATATTGACTAACATTATTTTGTAAAGATGCATAATATTTAATTGTAAGACCATATCATAATTTCTTTTCCCAGTGCCTTAATGCTGGATATTTAGATGGCGTAAAATTTTTTCACAATGTAAATCTTGAGTTAAATTAATTAAACAAATATTGAATCCCCTTGGTATGCCAGACACTGCATTTGGCACTGAAGATACAAATGTGATAAAACGTTTGTGTGTTGTGGCAGTTTCCTTTATGGCATAAGGGCTCTTTAAAGTAGTCATGAACATTTTTGTCCAAATATTTTTGCACCATTTTTAATTGTTTTCTTTGGATAAATTTCTAAAAATGAAAAATCCTTTTAAAAAAGTAATTTTATAAATACTGTTAAATTCTCCTACAGAATTATTTTGACATTTTACATTTTCACCTGCACTATATTAGTGTTAGTGTTAGGTATCATTGCTCTTTTCAGCCTTTGGTAATCTGATGGGATGAAAAAATGATTTGTCACTGTTGTTTTACTAATACTAGATATGAAAATATTTAATTTATTACTAATGACATCAACTACTTGTTCATATACTAACTGAATCTTTGTATGTCTTTTTTTGGGAATTACCTGTTCATGTTCTTTGCACATTTTTTTCTTATTGAGATATCTGCCTTCTTATTTTTTATAATTTTGAAACTGAAAGTTTAAACATTTATTACTTCACAATAATGGTTACTTATAAGGTTATACATGTAAAACCACTAAAATCTTTTGGCTAACTAAAGTCTATTTGTAATAACGATACCAGTGCAATTTGAAGACTTTTCTAAATTGCCCAACAGTGTCTACATAAGTATCTTTATACTGGAAGATTTAATTGAAGGCATCAATCCATACATAGATGAAATTCTTTAGAGGTAAATGTAAAACAATTATAGTTTTGTGTTGAAAGAAGAAATGGTGGTTGTAGAGTTGGCAATGGATTATAGAGTATTCTGGTTTAAAAATGGTAGCATCAGCAATATTGATAAAAAGTCATTGCTGTCTGCCAGCTGTCATATTATACAAAGTGATGTTGAGAACTAAGAGTAATTGTTAATGTGTGTAACAAAAGTCGCCAATGCAATTAGCACCCTTGTGGACAATCTCAAGAGAAAAGCTCAAGGATTGAATTATTGTGGATATAAAATACATTTTCACCTGTGACACAAATTGGTATAGAAACCTAGACTTCCTTAGACACTCTCTACTTGGTGAGTAGGGAACTGATTTCAATTTCTAGGACCATTAATCTTTTACCTTTTATGGGTAGTAAATTATCTTTAAATTAAAACAAATAAACAGTATAACCTGTCAGACTGTATCTCAGAATAAACACAGGCTGCCAACAACTTGTAATTAGGACCTCTAACCTGATCTACTTAAATGGCTTTGACAAGTAGAAGAACATAAAACCAATTTTCATTTTCAAAGAGGAAAATAACTTTTAATCAAGAATTTGAAAAAAATGACATACTTTCAAAATTTGTTCTACAAATAGTATATCACATGGAATTTGACTATATCTTTGTACATAAGCTGAGTGGTTATCTCTTGTGTTTATGTCACATTTTTGTTGCATTTCTTTTTTTTGTTTGTTTTAGTATCTCATTACCAAGTTAAGAGTAGTAGTTTGAAGGTGGAAGTGCTAACATTTTCAGCACATGTGGGATCAGTAACACCACATTTTAAACCGTATTAATTGCCAGCTTGAATGAGTGATGTCTTGAGAATGTTCTGCCTGTCCCCTACCCAGCATGATCTGGTGGAAAGGGCCTTTAACCTATGGGAAGCCACTAACCACTCAATTGCTAGCCCGAAGGATTGACAGAAATCATTTCAGGTATGGAAAACCTAGTAGATTTAGTATTGTTGTTGTTCTGATAATTTGCATTCGATAGAGGGAGGCCATTTAAATTTTTCCTGTGCTGTTGCTTAAAAACATTAAGGAAATAAACAAAGGCTATAGAAAGGAGTTAGTTAAGATCATTTAGGTAGCATGTGATGGGATGGAAAACCTGCCTTGAGCCTGAGTCACATGATACAAAATTCCAGAATTATTCTGTGGCTGCAGATATAACTGGATATGAGGATCAAAAAGATCTCATTAAGATCCTATTTCTCTTTCCTTAGGTTTTATTCTCTCTTAGCTGTATTCATGGGTGGTGTGTACCCTATTTCCTTTCAGACTCTTAGCCTTTGGCTTAATTCTGATGTCTATTACTGAATCAACATTGTAGTTAGGGAAATTTTTTTTTAAAGATTTTTAAAGTTTATTTAGTTGAGGGGGGATAGAGCACACGTGGGGAGAGGGACAGTGGAGAAGAGGGAGAAGGAGAAGATCTGGAGCAGATTCTGTGCTGAGCCCACAGCCTGACCTAGGGTTCCATCTTACCCCCCTGAGATCATGGCCTGAGCCAAAACCAAGATCTGGACACTTAACCAGCTATGCCACCCAGGTGCCTCTTGGGTAGGGAAATCCTTGGCTGCACCTGGGCTATGGGCCCTAGTCACAGAATCGGAGTGGCAAAACTCCTAGGCCACATGGAACCAGAGGAGAAGAGGGGAAAATATTCCAATAAGAATGTAAGGAATCAATGTTGTAGAGACAAACCACAACACTATAGTCTGGAATGTAGAATTTTCTGTCCTTGGGTTATTATTCTTTGTATTAAGGGTGCTCCCCAGACAAGTAACCTTGCCATCTGATTAAATTTAGACAAGCTTTTGTGTCACACACCCACAGAGAAGGAGTCAGAGATACAGTTGCAACACTGAAAGATGAGTAAGAGATGCAAACATCTAGAAAGAATTTCATGTATATTGATGATGTTGCCTAGCTCACCTTAATACCCACCAATAAAATTTGTAAAATTTTTCATGCCCAGTAATTTTGGTGAGATACTTCAGTTTTCTGAGAGAGTATGGAACTATCTTGATTGGGCATGAATACTGTTATTTTGCACAACCACCTTCAATCAGTTAGCTAGGAAAACTGCAGATTTGTTTATGTATTGAGGGAGGATTAAATGTATAAGTGAGAGGGGGTTTTTTATTTTCTAAAGAATACTCAATTATAGGTGTAGGATTACTTTTTAAACCGTTATATAGTTTATAAAAGAAATACCAAAAAGATTGACTCTATCCTCTTTACACTTTAATAGGACACCCTCAAGATTTATCAGTTTCTTACAAAGTAGGGAATGGCATTCTAAAAAATAGATGACCTCTTGCTAAGAAATACTGCAGCCCCACGTGTTACCTGCAAGGTGGTCTGGAATGGCCAAACATCTTTGTACTTATATTTCAGAACTCTTTCAACCCCCTACTTGCTACTACTGATTAAGATTTTTCATTTTCATGGAACTTTTCAGGATAAAAGTTGCAAGATTTTAGATGCCCAAAACAAAATGTTACTTGTGCAAGAGAAGTCAACTCGGCTTACAGTTGTGCAGTAGAAAATTTAGACTGTTTCTGCTATGATTATTTCTATTCTTAGTGATAATTGAAGAGAAAAAAAAACCAAGTAGTTAAGGGAGGATGTTCTTTGAAAACTAATCCTTTAAAAAAAGAAGTTGGGAGTAATATTGAATATAAAATGATTATTCCAGATCACTAAAAATAATTGTTTTGACTATTCATTGCACCAAAGCTGTAACAAAAGTTAAAAATCACACTTCAAACTGATTTTTGCTATCCAGCAGAAATGTGTTACATCCTTTAAAGAGAAACTCAAGGGGTACCTGGGTGGCTCAGTGGGTTAAAGCCTCTGCCTTCAGCTCAGGTCATGATCCCAGGGTCCTGGGATTGAGCCCCCACATCGGGTTCTCTGTTCAACAGGGAGCCTGCTTCCTCCTCTCTCTCTCTCTGCCTGCCTCTTTGCCTACTTGTGATCTCTCTCTCTCTGTCAAATAAATAAATAAAATCTTAAAAAAAAAAAAAAGAGAAACTCAAGAGAATCTTTGTGGAGACCAGAAGAGGTTTTGTAATGCTTCAGATATGTCACACAACTGCAAGTGTTACCTTAGTAATTATTTTTTATTTATTTTTAGCAAAATCATGGTAGTTGTAGTGAATAATCAGTGCTCTAACCCATCTTTTATTCTTTTCTAGGATAATGTTATGTACTTTTTGGATTGTCAATAACGTTTATGATAGACTCATTTTAATTACTAATTCTCTTCCCCCTTTTCTACTTTCTTCTCCTCCTCCTTCTCCTTGCTCATGACTCAAGAAATACTTTATGGCATCTTTTCATTTTAAGGACATGGCATAATTTGGGACCTTAAGTGAAGAAGGAAAAAAAAAAAAAACTTGGGGAAAAAGATCATGGTGTAGTGGGGGAGAATATAGGTTAGAAGCTAGACAAAGAGGTAGCGATCTCAGCTCGCCACTTTGGTAACTTTGGGTAACAATTCTTTTGGTCATTGGTTTGCTCATCCTGGAGAGCACACTGGTTATGTCTAATTGAAAGGGTAGCAAGGGAATTAAACATGCTAGGGTATGTGAAGTGCCTAGAGCAATCACTGGTCGGTCATTGCCAATGAATAAATACTAATAAATAAATAAATATTAATTATACTTTTTATCATAACACTTATTTTTATTAAATATTTACTCAGAAACTGAACAAAACTTTGTTAAATCATGCCAAAAGACACTCAATCTAAAATTCATATAAAATATGTAATGTAGTCTAAATATACGATGGTTCATACACTATGTAGACATTTATTTCTTACTCATGTAAGTTAAAAATAGGTTTTCCTCTTGATAGGGTAGGTTACTCAGGGATCCAGACACCTTTCATCTCTTGGTCTCCTCCATTCTCAAGATATGACTTTTGAGGATGTCTTGTTTATTTATATAAACGCAGCATAGCGAAAAAAACATGGAAGAAGGTACTTGAAAGATTACCATGGGCCTTATCTGGAAGGGCAATCCACCAAACACATTTCACCAGCTAGAACTCCATCAACATGGTTGCATCTAAATGCAAGGCAAGATCAGGAATGGAGTCCAAAAAGTCCATGCCCAAAAAAGGTGAGGTGTGTTTAAGGAACAGTCAACCAGTCTCTGCCACATCACAATGTTAACAATAAAAAGGTTAATATGAACAAAATACAACAGATTATATCACAAGTAATTGAACACATTGAAATACTATTATATATGTAAATCTTATAGTAGGTTATATATACAAGTGGGCTGGCAAAAAAGTGAATGTATCTTTAAAATAATTAAATATTAATGGAGTATTTGAAAGGTTTGTAGAAGGGGAGTGCAGATAAGATGTGTAGATTAGATATGAAGATGCTGCTGCAATCTGGAGAATAGCCTGGGATTATTCAAGTGTTATGATATCCATCTAAAAATGACCCCTAGAGCTGTGTGCCTGGACAAGTGAAAATTCACAGGCTCCACCTCAGTATCATCATGCAGTGTTGGAAATGTTATTGTCTATAGAAATGCTTTTGGTATTTGTCTCAAGCCCCAGAGGGTTAGCATAGGGGTGAGACAAGGCCTAAAAACAGAAATTTCTGGAGGGAAGCCTAAAGAATTTAGACTTGGATTGTTTGGGCAGAACCAATGCAATAGTGTATTGATTTGTAGGTTGAGAGAAGGAACTCAGTTCCCCCTGGACTTCCTCATATTCCCAACACTGGTTAGAACCTACTAAGAAAATTTATTCAACATGAAAATTTTTAAATGATCCAAATTTCCAATTCAGATTGTAATGGAAAGAACAAAGAAATGCGGGTGCCTGGGTGGCTCAGTGGTTTAAGCCTCTGCCTTCAGCTCAGGTCATGGTCCCACGGTCCTGGGATCAAGCCCGGCATCAGGCTCTCTGCTAGGCAGGGAGCCGCTTCCCTTCCTCTCTCTCTGCCTGCCTCTCTGCCTACTTGTGATCTTTGTCTGTCAAATAAATAAATAAAATCTTTTTAAAAAATGAGGAGAGACTAAAACAGTGTTTTTTATAGACTAGAGAGGCAAAGGCTAAGGGGTTATATGGCTGAAGCTCACGCAGTCATAAAAGATATAAAGTAAATATAGACTGTACACTGAATCCAGAGAAATAGGTGAGAATAGGTGGAAACTCTTAAAGCTGGAACCAGATAGGTTTAAATCTGATAAAGGTAACACCTGTACACCTTCTTTCCTGATTATTTTGAGAAGGTGCCTAAGTTTTGGGGCATAGTGATATGTTCCCATTTTCTACCTGTATATGAATGTCTCTGTTTTATGCTCAGAGAACAAACAGAATTGTGAATTGTATTTTTCAATTAGCATGGATGATTTAATATACTTGGACAATTTGATAGATTTCTTTGGGAACTTAGGAGCACACCAGCCTGTTGATGTACTTCTCCACACTATGCTCAGTCATTTGGAGAGGCGCTGCACACTACATAAAATACTTCCAATAACTGCTGACTTCCAGAGCTAATCCTTTTTAAGTTTCTACTCTGTCCTTCTGATTATGCCTCTCAGTTTGGTGTTCATCTGTCTTTAACACCTAACACTTGCTAACTTCCCTTTTAATAGAGAATAGTTCAGTAAACAACTGAATCTATGATAGATTGGGATAGGTTTGACTAGCCTTAAAGGGAGAACAGGAGTCAACTGAACTCATGTGAGAGAATCTGGGATCCACAAATCAAAGATGTTTCCTATGTTAGTTTACTCAAAAGGTAGTGGTTACATAGAAATTTTATATCATGAAAACCTAAAATACAGGCTTCCAGAAAGGTTAATCTGAATTCACACATGTCAGAAAAATATCAAGAAGTCTCCGGGTGTATCCCTAACCTTTTGAGTTTCACATGATAGAAGACCACTATCACATGACATTCCCCTGTATGCTCCTAGAAGAGACAGAATATTGGATGGACCATAGTTCAGACCCACTAGACTAATTCTTGTGCTTTTAAGTAAAATCCTCTGTTTCTTTGAAAAGACCTCTTTTAAATTGCAGATGAAGCTGGTCTGGGGAAAGGTGTCCCTAAAGAGAAAGTAGCGCAAGTGCCCATGTTAGTACTATCTTACTGTGTGCACAGGATAAACCTAATGCAGATTGAACTAATCTAAAGTTCAACATCTGTTTCATTCAAAGTGGAACATTTGAAATTCAATGCAAAGGAGGACTTTCAAGCCTGGCTTTTATTCTGAACAACTAATTGCTGTGGTTAGTTTTCAGTTTTTGAGTCCATAAAGACCCTTAGCTAGTCTCAATAAAAGTCCCATAAAGTAGCATTACAATTTGATGAATGTTTTATAGGTTTCATTCTGTTTTAAAAAAGAAGCATTGTATATAATTTTACAAATTTTTAAATTTAGCAATATTGGATATTAGCAATATTAAATACCATGGTTAAGAGCCTGTATTCTGGAGCTAGGCAGACTTGAGGTACAATTTCACATTTGCTACTTTGTGACTTTGGGCAAGTTATCTAGGCTTTCTAAATTCTAAATTCTTTTTTCTCACTCTAAAGTAGGGATATAAATAATTACTGTCACCAAGGTAGTATTAACAAACTAATATTTATCAGTTAAACAAAATAATTTAAGTAAACTCTTTTTTTTAAAAAGATTTTATTTATTTATTTGACAGACAGAGACCACAAGTAGGCAGAGAGGCAGGCAGAAAGAGAGAGGGGGAAGCAGGCTCCCTGCCAAGCAGAGAGCCCAGTGCGGGGCTTGATCCCAGGACCCTGGGCTCATGACCTGAGCGAAAGGCAGAAGCTTAACCGACTGAGCCACCCAGGCATCTGTACAGTCAGTTAAACTTTGTAAGCAGTGCTCCTAAAGTCATATCCAGAAGATATTATATATAAATTATAATATGTTATTATTTATATTAATTATTATTAAGATAAAATTAATAGCACACTAGTATTAATATTATTGATATTTATATTAATTATGACATTTTAACATTAATTTATTTGTATAGTTTCCTTTCTAGGTAAAGAATTGCTGTAGTGTTACCAAAGAACACACCATTTTAATGAAATTTCCAGATAGTATTTAGTTGGGGGAAAAAAATTCAAAAGATGGCATGCTAAACCTTAAAGAAATAGCCAGCTCAGACCCTAAATTGTGTGGAAAAAGTCTGGGTCTATGATTCTATGATTCTGGGATTAGGCAAGCAGCTGATGGCTTGATCAGACTAGGGCTAACCTGAAAACTGCTGACTTCCTGGATGTGAGCCAAAGGTTGCCCTTGGGGTTGAGATAAGCCAGTTAATCTCCTGACTGAAACAACTAGTCTATACTTTGAATTGCTCTTCCCCGGTACTTGTCAGGGATACTGTGGATTGACTACATTCTAATTTTGCCCACTATGTAGTCCTAGAATTGTGAGGGTGTCTTGGGCAAGAGAATGGTATAGTTGCTGTAACTTGACTAATTTAGCTGCCAAGAGAAGGTAAGGTAGAGTGTTGGGTTTACATGATTTTTTTTAGATCAGTTCCCAGTCTCTAATGGAGAGAAAACAGCTGTATAATAGGTCTAGCTTGTTTTATTCATGTGTAAGGATGTAATAAGGAATCTGTAAGCTGGTATTAGCTGTGCTTCTGATCCTCTGAGAGGTTCTTCTGGCTGTGAGAATCCTTGAAAGTTGTTGAGAGAGTCATTTGGGACTGCTGTATGCTGATGACTTTGAAATGGAAGATACACACAAAATGAAAAGAAGACTTTCTAAAGAGCCAGAATAAAATAAAGGCAGTCACTGGACATTAAGCAGAAATTTGGCACAAAATTCTACCATTACCTGATATTTTGATATAAGAAATGCTAAAACAGATTGAGCAGTGAAATGGGTATCACACAGGCCTGGAAGTCTTCAAAGCGACCATCTTCAGCCCAGAGGGCATTGAAGGCTCCAACTTTCAGTTAGGTGATACTCCATTTTAATATTTGTACCATATCCATTCAGTAATAGACCCTATTTCATTTAAGGTATTTTGGGTTAAAAATATAAATAAAATCAGTCCCTTCCTTTAATAACTTTATATTCCAATAAAGATGGTCACATCAAATAAGAATATCATCAAGAAAAAGTGAACAACCATCATTATAGTTACTTGGAGATTGAGCTGCAGCTGGAATGACTGAAGAATTCAGACCTGTTTATAAATCTGTTTCCCTTCATTTTCTTAACTTATTGTATGTATTCTTCTCAAACTCATCTGTTCCTGTAGCTATTGTTTGTGTTTTGTGGCCCTAAAGTTTTTCTCTTCAGCCTCATTCTCACCCGTCCTCTGCTAGCCAAATGTATAATGAATAAATTTTACAAAAATGTCGATATGATCTTTGTGAAGAACCTAAAGTCTTATTATCTTTTGATGTAATCCATGTGAGTTGGCTTTACCATATTCAACCCAGCACCAACTTGAATTCTTGGAGTTCTCTGAGATTCTTTCATTTCCTTCAACCCCACATCTAATTGGCCTCTAAGTTTAGTTGTTTCTACCTCCTCCTTGACTCATTCTGTGCTACAGGTTAGTTTCTGGGATGCAGATTCTGCTTCAAATCAACATCTGGAAGGAAGGGGAAGGAAGTGGGTTTGGTAGAGGGTAAAGGTAAGGCAGGCACTAGAGCCTCAGCCATAAGAATCTTGGGGACTAAAATGACTTCTGAATTGTCCCACCTTGATAGAAATGACAGAGACTTCATGCTCGAAGATCTTCATGTCTGTTCTACTTGCCTTTCTGTTTATTTTACAACCTCCTTATTTTAGGTTTTCAGAACTTTGAACTTTTCTAGAAATTTTGTAACTGTTCCCCTTCCCCTTTTCTATATGCCCTCCCCTTCAGCACAAGACAAATTCTTGTCACTCCACTGATTAAAATCTACCAGTAACTCCTCATCTGCTGCAGGATAAAGTCTTGACTTCGTAGCATGACTTTCAAAGACCTTATGAGTGTAGAGCTTTCTACTTTTTCAGACTCATTACTTTACATCTGCTCCTGGACCAATTCTAGGTGCCAGCAAAATGGAGCTCTCTGCAGTTCCTTAAATGTACCCCATTTACCTTGTGTCTCTGCCATTTTATTCCAAAAGAAAGCCCTTTTCGTACCTTAGCTGTCTGCTGAATTCATCCTAATCATTCTTCAAAAAGTCAACTCAAGTCAGTTTCTTAAAATGTCTTCCTTAACCTTTCTAGTCAAAATCAAGCACTTTAATTTCTTTTTTTAAAAATATTTTATTTATTTATTTGACAGAGAGAGAGAGAGAGATCACAAGTAGACAGAGCAGCAGACAGCCTGATGCAGGGCTCGATGTGGGGCTTGATGTGGGGCTTGATCCCAGGACCCTGAGATCATGACCTGAGCCGAAGGCACAGGCTTAATCCACCGAGCCACCGAGGCACCCCCAAGCACTTTAATTTCTGTAGACTCTCAGAAGCTGTAATTATTTTGTTTTTCACTTGTCTCAATATCTATGATGTAAAAACTCAAAGGGCCAGTATATTATAGATACATACATTCCATGTGTATTATAGATATATAAATTGATCTTCGTCCCCTATCGTTAGCACAATTCCTGGCTCAAAACCGTATGTTTCAGAATGAGAAAGAAAGAAAAAAGGAAGGAAAAGAAAAGACAGGAAGGAAAGAAGGAAGGTGAAAGAAGTCCCTCTCTATAGTAACTCTAAACCTTATTCTAATCAACACCACTGATTGTTTCATGAGGCTTTCATGAGTTCTGTGTTGAATTATTTTGTCAACAGAGAAACATTATGATTTGTGAAATTTATTCTTGATATGCTTTGGCTTTTGCATGACTTTGTATCTCCATGAAAAAAATCACAGGTTCATAATTACCAACCACAACGATTTGATCAGTGATAAAATGGACCTGCCTGGTAAGGCATAGGACTGAGAACCTCACACATCCTTAGGGTAAGCTCACAAGAGAAGTTCTGGCAGTAGTTATTAAGAGGCATTTGGAAAAGCTGGGCAGTGAACATGAGGCTGACCCACAAATAGGCAAGAAATGTGTGTGTCAGCAGGCGACTGGAATAGGGTGTTGAGAGAGGGAGAGGACAAGGCCTGTTTTATGACTTCTGGTGGCAAAGAGAAGCGATTTAGGGTGATGGAATGAAGGCTTCTTCCCGGAGATCCAGCCAGAAGTAGTGGACACTCAGTCATAGCTACTGGCACTCAGAGGTTGTTGATGACCCTTGGAAAGCCTAGTGTGAGGGACTTACCTAAGTACTAGCTTCATAGGTGCCAGGATTGAAGCAGAGAGAACTAAGCATAAAATTGGAGCAACAGATTAGAGACCCAGGATATTACAACAGAGCTGCGTGGCAGAGGTTTCGCTCTGTGGACAAAACAAGAACTCCTTACGGAAAGTAGAAGCAACGAAATGGTGGGACTGGCAAGAGGATTGACTCGACGTGGAGATACCGATGAAGGCTTTGTTGTCTCCTAAGGTACAGGTCTGGGAGCTATTTGGTGAAGGCTTGAAGCTATAATTTGTGAGAATGACCCTTAGTAGTAGAGGTATACTGGACAATAAATCAAACTTCATTTTAGTCAGGATCCTGGGAACCCATAGTATCAAAAGTTTCTTCCACTAGTAACCATGAATTATCAGGACATACCCAAGGGTCTAGTTAAGGAATTTATTTTGTGACTGCATTGAAAACAAATTCCCCAAATAGTCCCATCCTTGACCTGTATACTCCTTACAACATAGGAGAGTGAAGAAACAGTGGAAGAGAATGTTGTAATTCCACTTGGATTAATCTTAGTGAGGACAACTAGTTGCAAAACAGTTGTCCCCATCATGGTTGGGGGCATGCCCATGCGAAAAGAGCATCTGACTCAAGCAGGACCAAGAGAGTCCTCCCCCAGGATATCTTTTGCCTGCATTACCATGCCTTCCCATGGCAAAGCCATGGGAGAAGGGTTGATTATGGTCCACACCATGTCTTCCATAGTGCACAAACATGTCTGCAGTAAGGATCAATAAAGCTACACCATAAGGAGATGAAAGAAAAGGACCAGTGAAGGGGGAAGCCTGATATAGTTCCAGTGCATGGTTCCAACTGTCCCCCAGGCCCTGCCCCTCCTGAGGATAGATAAATTTGGATTATTATAAATTGCATTTCAAAGAGCCAGTGAGGAACCCTAGCAGATAAGGATGGGTGCAATGTTCTATTCTCTCAAGATGCTTGCATTCTGAGGTGCAAAGTTGGATCAGAATTAGTTCCGCTCAGGGGCCGGAACTTGAATCTCTGTGGCCTTCAGAGACATAGGTGGAATGGAACAGTTCTGGTGGTTTGTCCTTTTGCAGAATGGTGGGGCCCGCAGAACTAGAAGTGAGAGCTCATGTGTACTTGCCGTCAGTTGAACATGTCTTTTCTTGAAAAGTAAGGGCAAGAACTGGAGGAAAGTTATGAAAAGAGAAAATATTTTGAGAAAATTTTAAAGCACCCGTTATTTTATAGTTGTGGGACTTGGGTTTAATTTGAATCCGTAAACTCAGAGGGCATCTGTAGGCATTTAGAAAAAGATGGTTAATTTGCAGCAGATACTAGCTTTTGTGCAAAGGCGGAGAGATGTACTGTAACATATGATGCAGATCACTTTAGAGTAATTGAACCATGGCTTTTGCATGCTTTCGATCCGAAGCTTATCTCTATCTGAAGCCTGTAGAAAGTCTTTTCCCATTTACATAACAGGGCAAGAGATTATTACAACTAAAATTAGATCCACGAATTGCTATGCACAGTGCTTTGTAGCATAATCAAATTATGATAAAATAGCCTTTATTTTTTTATTGCTGTATAATATAGTTAGGTTTTTTAGTAATTTGTTTAGAAGTAAAGGAGCGGAAGTACTATCTTATTATACTAAAGCATCGAGGATTTTTGGCCAAATTGACAACCTTGCTTGATTGTTTTTTAGAGATTCTTATTTGGAGAATGGGAAGGATCCTGATAAGGTCTAATTTGTTTTCCTGTCTTTGCCCCTGCCCCTGCCTTTTTAAAAAATATGGGCCACTGCCCATGAGTTCTTCCTGCTCACCCTTATCACTTAACCTGATAATACCATCCCCAGAATGTGGTTCCTGTTCATTTGATATTACCAGATAAAATCAAAAGCCTTATGCTTTCCCAGCACTGAAGAGTCTTGAGCTGTTTTCTCCCAGATTCTGAACAGGGAAAATCACAAGAACCTTGACATTGGTTAAATTATTCTTGTATAGATATAAATATGGGGGGGGGGTAGGAAAAACTACCAAATTGTTGAGAAGAGAAATTAGGTGGTAGGGGAGAGGGGAAAGTGGACATGAAGACTGAATAACAGAAAAAAAAATGACGGAAGGAAGAGAAGAGGAAACACAAGAATATGGGTATGAGGGAAAAGGAAGATAGACAGCAAAATACAACCCAATGGAATCCTGTAACACGGTGTAAGAGCAGATTTCCATACCATTTCGAGGCACTGAAAGTTTCCTGATGGCTCTATTCAGCAGAACCCCCTCCCCCACCCCATTCTATATTACCGTTAATGCTAAAGGTAGCAGTAGCTGCAGAGGTGGCATTTTCCTCTAATTTAATTTTCAGTTACTGAACTCAGTTACTGACTCTTTACAGCCTGAGGGAAGACGAGCCTTTGTTAAAGCCGTGGCCGTTAACTTTCACTTTTCTTTTCAACCTCATTAGATTTCCTGAGGTTTAGTTCTAGACCTAAAGCACTGCACTGTGGCTAAACTATGTAAAATAACATTTTTGGTGAAAAGCAACACCTGCAAAAATGTCACACAAATTTCAAGTTCCGTTTTATCCAGTGATGTCACCAAATGAAATCCTAGTACAGAAAACGCAAGTAATAGGGTATTAAATTTGTCACAGCCTATGACTGCCTTCATGGCATCCCGTGGTGCAGTGATGAACCAGAAAGCCTTCTTGTCGGGTGGCACCTTTATATGTGTGCTCAGTGGGTAGCACAGCCATGCAGACGTTAGGCTCATTGAGGCAGGATTTGAAAGGAGGCTGCTAATCTCCCTCAGTCCATATTGGGTGTCAGAATTTTGATTGAATCAGTGCAGGATGAGCCATTTCCCATGTAGAGGGATTTGTTACAAAAATGGCATTTTTTTGAATCCTTGTTACAAAAATGGCATTTTTTGATTCCATGATGAAACTCTGGAATGAGAACTGTGGATGACTGGACAATAATGTAAGTGGTTAGAAAGATCATATGATGCTTCTGTGATCTGTCTCTACTTACATGTCTTTCGGAGCAGTGTTTCTCTGCTGGCCCAAAGTGTGGCCCCCAGGTTGGTGCCCTGTCGCAGATGGGAAGGCACAACCAGGAAGGTTTTATTGCCTCAGGACTCACTTTGCCATGCATAGAGTCTCTGTGCCCTGGTCTTTGTGACAAGTTGTTTTCTCTCCTCTTGTGCTATATTCTGTCCTTGATGGAATATAGATCTTCTAAAGCCATGTCAGTGAGACAAGTCCCTCCTTTGAGGAGCATAAATCTAAAGGGATTCACCTTCTGCTCCTGTGCTATGGGGCTGTGTGTGTAACACCACTGACCTTCCTCTCAGCAGAAGTCGCTTGGGGTGAACTGCAGGCAACTTCTTGTTCTACATCATGTACGTTTGCTTTACTTGAGTTGCCAGCTATGTAAGAATCATTCTAAACAATATTTAATGATATAAAAGTTACTAACAAAAAACTTGGCTTGATAGATGGCTAAAACATTTTCTATTTTATTCTTAATTAGAGAAGTGATGAAATAAAGTGAGATCTGTTTGATAGTAGGAAATGTACCAAATTTCATTTGGGCCTGTGCTAGAGTAGTATTTTACAAGCTTTAAAAAAATACACAGTAAGAAATACATTTTATGTCATGACCCATTTTTTTTTTTTTAGATTTTATTTATTTATTTGACAGCTAGAGATCACAAGTAGGCAGAGAGGCAGGCAGGGAAAGAGGAGGAGGAAGCAGGCTCCCCACCAAGCAGAAAGCCTGAAATGGGGCTCAATCCCAGGACCCTGGGATCAGGACCTGAGGTGAAGGCAGAGGCTTTAATCCACTGAGCCACCCAGGTGCCCCTGTCATGACCCATTTATTGGAATGTATACAGTTCTTGCTAAGAAATCATGTGATGTGTTTTGACTGTTTCACATCTGGCCTGTTGTATTTATTTCATTTAAAAATACTAGTTAGAACCCACTACATTTATTTCATTGCCCACCAATGGGTAGTGACTATAAGTAAACAACTTTCCTAGAAGTTTGAGGAAAATAAGCAAAGAGGATAAGAAGAAAGTTTAACTTAATGGAAATTAAGTAGTCAACATGTGGGTATAAATTCTAAACACACAGTAGGTGTTTTGCGCTTGTTATTTTTAAGTATTGAATTTAATTGCTGATTATTATTTTTAATGATCTTGATGGTAACTTGTTACACTGACCTCCATATGAGCTTTCAAACCAGTTTATATGTAAACAGCATTAATGCTCTTTATGGCTATTCTCTTATTTAACCTTAAAAATAACACTAGGAGAGAAATTGTTTATCACACAATGCTAAGGATAAGAGGAAATTTACTCCAGGTAATGTTAGAGTTAGTAAACAGTCCAGCAGAATTCTCCCTAAGTGCTGTGACTTCCTTTCTGCACACAGATCCATAGCTGGGAGGGTTATCAGAATGACCTGGGAGGCTCTTTCCATCTATACCTTGTACCCCCCTCTGCTTACACTAAAGGAAAAGAAAAGATGGATGATCTATCTTTAGTATTCTAAATATGAGGTCTATTTAAACCTCATCTCTTTTTATACTTTGTTTATATGTTTTCACTAATGACCTAAAAAATATTACAGATTGAAAAGTATGCCGATTAGTCATGAACATTTTAGAAGTTAAATAAAAGCATAATTTATTATTCTTTCTAAAGAAAGAAATAAAAAAATGTGAATGTATTTCTCTTTCTAATAAGCTGTCTATCAGGTAAGCAAGGCATTGTATTGAGAAGAAAATGGCCAACAAATGACACCCCTTTTCATTTCCTAGCTCTTTAGTGACCTGGTAGTTGGACTGAAGCTGTCAGGGCACTCACAAAATGAAAGGATGTAAAATATGACACCATATTCCTAAAACCGCATGAGGAAAGGAGTAAAGAATGGATTCAAACGTAAGTGACCATCAACTTAATATAGACTGCTATAAGAAGATGTTCCATACAAACCTAACAGTAACCACAAATCAAAAACCAGTAGCAGATACACAAAAAAATCAAGAGAAATGATTCCAGGTATATTACTAAAGAAAGTCAACTAATTGTGAGAAAACAACCATAAAACAAGTAACAAGATGACAATAAAAACATATCTATCAATAATTACTTTGAATGGAAGTGGACTAACTCCTCTAATCAAAAGACATAGGGTGATAGAATATATAGAAAACAAGACCGACACATATGCTGCCTACAGGGGACTCATTTCGCATCTAAAGACACACTCAGGTTGAAAGTGAGGGGCTGAAGAAACATTTATCATGCAAATGGGTATGAAAAGAAGGCCTGGGTAGCAATACTTGGATTGGTCGAAATAGACTTTAAAAACAGACTGTAACGAGAGACAAAGAGGGACACTATATAATCATTAAGGGGAAAATCCAACAAGAAAATATAACAATTGTAAGTATTTATGTACCCAAGATGGGAGCACCCAAATACCTAAAACAGTTAATAACAAACCTAAAGAAATAATTACCAGGAATACAATAATAGTAGCAGAATTTAACAACACTTAAAAAAAAGAAATAGAATAGATTAATGAAACCAGGAGCTGGCTCTTTGAAAAAAATCAACAAAATTGATAAACCTTTAGCCAGACTCATCAAAAGAAGAGAGGAATCAAATAAAATTGGAAATGAAGGAGGAGAAATAAAAACCAACACCACAGAAATATAAAGAATTGTAAGTGAATGCTATGAAAAATTAAATGCTAAAAAATTGGACAGCCTGTAAGAAATGGATAAATTCCTAAAAACACATAGCCTCCCAAAATTGAATCAGGAAGAAATAGAAAATTTGAACAGACCAGTTGCCACCAATGAAATTAAATCAATAATCCAAAAACTCCCAACAAACAAAAGTCTAGGACCAGATGGCTTCATGGGTGAATTCCACCAAATATTTACTTATTTATTTATTTTTAAAGATTTTTTAAAATTTACCTGACAGAAAGAGAGAGAGAGAGCTATCACAAGTAGACAGGCAGAAAGAGAGAGGGGGAAACAGACTCCCTGCTGAGCAGTGAGCCAGATGTGGGGCTCAATCCCAGGACCCTGAGATCATGACCTGAGCAGAAGGCAAGGGCTTAACCCATTGAGCCACCCAGGTGCCCCTCTACCAAACATTTAAAGAAAAGTTAATATCTATTCTTCTCAAACTATTCCACAAAATAGAAGAAGGAAAACCTCCAAATTCATTCCATGAGGCCTGCATTACTCTGACACCAAAACCAGATAAAGACACTATGAATAAAAGAGAACTCCAGGCCAGTATCTCTGATGAACATAGATGCAAAAATCTGCAAAATACTAGCAAACTGAATCCAACAAAACATTTGAAAATAAACAAAAACAAGGACAAAACCAAAACAAAACATTTAAAAATCATTCACCATGATCAAGTGGGATTTATTCCTGGGATAAAAGTGTGATTCAATATTTGCAAAGTAATCAGTGCAATACATCACATCAATAAGAGAAAGGATGAAAACCGTATGATCATTTCAATAGACGCAGAAAAAGTGTTTGACAAAGTACAACATCCATTCATGATTAAAAAAAAAACAAAACGCTCAACAAAGTGGGTTTAAAGGGAACATACCTCAACGTAATAAAGACCATTTATGGAAAACCCACAGCTAACATCTTACTCATTGGTGAAAAACAGAGCTCCCCCCTGCCCAAGATCAGGAACAGGACAAGAATGTCCACTCACCACTTATATTCAACATAGTACTGGAAGTCCTAGTCACAGCAATCAGACAAGAAAAAGGAATAGAAGGCATTCAAATTGGTAAGAAAGAAGTAATAACTTTCAAGGTCTTTGGATGACATGACATGATATATAGAAAACCCTGAAGGCTCCATCAAAAAACTACTAGAGCTAATAAGTGAATTTAGTAAATCACAGTATATAAAATCAATGTACAGAAATCCATTGCATGTCTATAATGCAATGAAGCAACAGAAAGAGAAATTAGGAAAACAATCCCATTTATAATTGCATCAAAAATAATAAAATGCCTGGCAATAAACTTATCCAAGGAGATAAAACACCTATACCCTGAAAACTTTAAGACATTGTTGAAAGATATCAAAGATGACACAAACACGTGGAAAGATATTCCATGCTCATGGATTGGAAAATCAAATATTGTTTAAAAAAGTGTATTACCCAAAGCAATCTACAGATTTAATGCAATTACTATCAAAATACCAATAGCATTTTTCATAGAACTAGAAAAAAAAATCCTAAAATTGTTGTGTGGAACCACAAAACACCCTGGACAGCCAAAACAATCTTGAAAAAGAAAAACAAAGCTAGAGGCGTCACACAGTTCCAGATTTCAGGTTATACTACAAAACTGTAGAAATCAAAACAGTGTGGTACTGGCACAAAAAATAGACTCATAGATCAATGAAACAGGATACAAAGTCCAGAAACCCACAATTATATGGACAATTAATCTTCAACAAAAGAAGCAAGAGTAGGCAATAATAAAAAAAAATAGTCTCTTAAACAGATGGTACTAGGAAACCGGCCCATTTTCATTCACCATACACACAAATGAACTCAAAATGTGTTAAAGACCTGAAATCATAAAAGTCCTAGAACAGAGCATAGGCAGTAATTTCCCTGACATCAGCCATAGCAACATTTTTCTAGTTATGTCTCTGGAAGCAAGGGAAATAAAAGCAAGAATAAACTATTGGGCCTACATCAAAATAAAAAACTGTACAGCAAAAGAAACAAACCACAAAACTAAAGACAACATACTGAATGGGAGAATATATTTGCAAATGACATACCCAATAAAGGGTTAGTATCCAAAATTTATAGAGAACTTATAAAACTCAACACTCAAACAACCGAATAATCCAATTAAAAAATTAGCACAAGACATTAACAGACATTTCTCCAAAGAAGACATCCAGATGGCCAACAGATACATGAAAAGATGCTCGACATCACTCATCATCAGGAAAATGCCAAGTCAAAATCACAATTAGATGTCACCTTATCCCAGTTAGAATGGCTAAAACAAACAACAAGGAACGACAAAGGTTGGCAAGGATGTGGAGAAAAAGGAAGCCTCGTGCACTGTCGGTGGGAATGCAAACTGGTACAGCCAGGTGGAAAACAGTATGGAGGTTTCTCAAAAAATTAAAAATAGAGCTACCCTACAATCCAGTAATCCTACTACTGGGTATTTGCCCAAGGAATAGAGAAACCACTAATTCAAAAGCATACATGCACCCCTATGCTCATTGCAGCATTACTTATAATAGCCAAATTATGGAAGCAGCCCAAGTGTCCTTCAATAGATTAATGGATAAAGATATGATACATAGAAACAATGGAATAATATTCAACCACAAAAAAGAAGGAAATCTTGCCATTTGCAACCACATGAATGGATCTAGAGAGTATAATGCTAAGTGACATAAGTCAGAGAAAGACAAATATATGATGTCACTCAATACGTGGCATTTAAGAGACAAAACAAATGGAGAAAGGGACAAAGAGAGAGAAACTAAGAAACAAACTCAGCTATAGAGAACAAACTGATGGTTACAAGAGGGGAGGTGGGTGAAGGAATGGGTGAAATGGGTGAAGGGGATTAAGAGTAAAAATCATTTTTGCCACATCTATTGTGAGAATGAAGACCATTTTTTGGCACTCAGTCTGTCGACATTCCAGAAAAATGCCAGCATCACTCTTAAGGAAACTGTTGTTACTGTGAAGAACCCGAGAGTTACCCTGATGGAACTTCAATTACATCAACATAGAACTCAGTCTCCTTGGAAAGAAAAAGAAGAGGCTCCGAGTTGAAAAATGGCAGGCAACTAGAAAAGAATTGGCTACTGTTCGCACTATCTGTAGTCATGTAAAGAACCCAATCAAGGGTGTTACACTGGGCTTCCATTACAAGATGAGGTCTGTGTATGCTCAGTTGCCTATCAGTGTTATTTAAGAGAATGATTCTCTTGTTCTTGGGTGAAAATATATTCGCAGGGTTCAGATGAGGCCAGGTGTTGCTTGCCCAGAAAGATGAGTTAATTCTTGAGGAAATGACACTAACTCAGCTGCTTTGATTCAGGAAGCCACAACAGTGAAAAACAAGGATATCAGAAAATTTTTGGATGGCATCTATATTCCTGAAAAAGGAACAGTTCTGCAGGCTGATGAATAAGATCTAAGTTTTCCAGTTACAGAAACAGCAAGATGCCAGATGATTTTTCAGACTTATTTGTGATATTTTAAAGATGCAATAAAAGCTGTATTGATTTGGGGTAAAAAAAAAATTCTGTATATTACTCAGTGCTCATCATTTATCATGATGAGCACTGAGTAATATATAGAATTGTTGAATCACTCTAATGTACACCTGAAACCAATATAACACTATTTACTGTACGTAAAAAGTCTAAAAAGTTAGATATAATTCTATGATATACTGTATTTTAAGATGAAAAATGAAATATAATATCTACACTAAATGCAGCTGCCCTGAATATTGACATTGAGAATGTAGCTATGAAATGAAATAAAAATGAGATAATAATGCAAAAAGAAAAAAAAAGAGAGAGAGTGGGAGTGGAAGAAGAAGGGGAAGAAGAAGAAAAGAAAAATGTTAGGGATTATTATTGGGTGATTTTTAAAATCATTTTTGAAATTCAAAATATTTTTAAATTGAACTTTCTGGATCTTAGGTCTTTTAATGATTCCACTGATAATATATGGATTTTTTTTTTGGTATGAGGTTTTTAATGTATTAATATTCTTTACTTTTTAGATATAAAAGCAGAAAGCGTGATTGGGGAAATACATTTTACATTTTGATGACAGAATAAAATTGTGTGGACTGAATTAAACTTTGGGGGCTCATGACTTAAGTATTATTTAAAGTCTTCTCTAGAATTACTTTAATTGGTTATGCGTTCTCAGAAATAAAGAATAGCCTTGAAAATATAATCACTAAGCTATCAATTTTAAATATTTATTTTAATTATTTAAAGAAAAACTGATCTCTTTCTCTGCCTTAAAATCGTTCATTTCATCAAGCAGAGGGCATCTTATTTCACATGCTAGGTACAGTAGTAGGTTGGTGTGGTCGACATCCCTGCTACTCACCAGTATTTCTCACCCTCCTCCCCTTCTGTCATATGAGAGCGTTAGGCTCTTCCACATCCTTGAGTTTAGATGTAGTTATGTGGCTTGCTTTGGCTAATATACAGAAGAGAAGTGTACCAATTGTAGGTGGCACTGAAGAGCTGTGCAGTACTCTGTGTTTTCTCTTCCTTTTTCAGTTGACCTAGGAGAGTGCATGTTTCATATGGTAAGTGCTTCAGACCGTCATCCATGGAAGACAGGTTTCCAGGACCTAAGACCTAGGATGAGCAAGAAATCAAGTTTGTGGTGTTATTCACTGAGACTCAAGGGTTTTCTTTACTGCAGTGTAATCAGAACTATCTGGTTATAGTCGATTATATTATTGGTTATAGTAGATAAATTTAAAAAGGTATTTAAATAACATAGAATGTTAGACTGCATATATAACCCTAAAAATTATTTTTTGTTTATAATAAGATATACATAAAATAATATTTTGTTGTTGTTAGCCAAGGGCTTTTCTTTGATTATGAATTTGCCAACTAGAGTTCCATACTGTCTGTCGCTCATTACCACATAGATCATTCTCTATATGTGATTTTCCTTGAAGCAAGAATGTAAAGACATGGGAGAAACAACCTGAGTGCAGAATCTTAGGGCTTTTTACATTGCCATCTTGCAAATATTTTAGAGTTGTCTCTCTTAATAAGCTTAGTTTAGGGTTTAGGTGAAGGGATTAAGAGGTACAAACTTCCAGTTATAAAATAGTCATGAGGATGAAAGCACAGCATAAGAGAAATAGGCAATAATACTGTGATAACGTCCTGTGGTGACAGATGATAACTATATGTATCATCATGAACATTGTGTAATGTGTAGTATTAACAGTCAAATCACTGTGTTTTACACCTGAAGTTAATATAACGTTGTATGTCAACTATACTTCAATTTAAAAAATCCACTTAAAAATACAAGCCTACTTTGACAGCACTTTTTAGAGACTTACCTTAAGTCTTGAACTCTCCTAGCTTTTCATACAAACATCTGTCCTTTTCACATGCCTATTTTTCAGTTTATGTGGTATTTAATTAAATTGTATAATCTAGTAAATATAGGTGCTAGAAAAATTTGGGAATTGACACAACTGTTTCTTAGCAATCATATAATTCCTTTGGCTAGAGTAGAAGACTAGAGAATCCTAGAGAATAGCCTGCTGGTCATGAGTTTTGATGCAGAGAGCATCAGTGCAGCCTTTTACATTGGAGCCTAGAGAGTCAGTATACTGGACACACTGTGGCGCAGCTTCTCAGGTTTTCTAAATGACTTTCCTCCTTCTCTTTCTTAGGCAGGACCCATTAACACTGAGGCACCCTTCCTCTTTGGAAAGAAACTTGAAGGTTTCACATAGTCTGGGTAGGAAATGGAGGAACAAAGATTCTAACTCAGACAGGTTGACTCCTAACCACTTAAATGGAGCCTGAGGCACATGATAGAAATAGGAATGCTGATGCTAGATCAGAGGCTCTCTAAACACTTGCTCAGAATTAAGCAGCCTCCAGGTAAAGTAAGTCAGAGCTAGCTAGTATAAATCTGCTCCTTTTGAAAGATCCCATTTCTGCTTTTTATAATAATTTCTGCAGGTGACTAGATTTTTCTGATTTTATTATGTCACTTATCCAATCATTCAACAAATATTTAATAAGCATCTTGTGGGCCATGGGAAATGATAGGTACTGTGGGTATACAGAGATCATGAAGGTACAGCCCAAACATTAAGAAATTCACAGGCTGGTAGGAAGACTGACAAATACTCAAAAAACTGTAGTAGAATAATGGTAAACATGGGGTATGAGAAACGCAGAGGAGAACATCAAACTCCTTGCCTGTAGCTAGAATAATGGGAAGACAACCCAGAGACGACAATGAAGAGCAGGGTCCTGAGCTCTGGGCATCATTTTTCCAGGAGAAATGGGAAAGAAAAGACATTTTAGGCAGAAGGAACAGCACATGGCAGGAAATGGAATCGTGAGTATAGCGCATGCCGGAAACAGCGGATAGCATGGTGGTTTTAGACTATGGCCAGAGGGGCCGTATAATTCACCCACAAAACCAGGATAATACTTTTGAGAGTGAAAAGGAGTGCTTTTCATAATTGCTCTGGGTCAACACAAGCAAACAAGCACTGTCCCAGGTAAATCAGGGGGTGTGGTCACCCTGAGTGAGGAAACCACAGAATGGAAAGGGTTTAGGAATCACTTAGACTTGAATTTCAGTAAAGGCTTAGATGGTCAGAGGCAGAGTGACTGAGTTCAGGCAGTTATTTTGCTGACAAATTCCTCATCTGCAAAATGGAAATTATTCATCTTGTCCTTGTAGGTTTGTGCTACGGCCGTATAACACATACCAGGCAACTAGTGCAAGTGCTAGTATAGTACGTGCCCAGTAAATGTTGCTTCTCCAGTGTCTCCTCTACTCTCACCACAGGACAAAAAAGGAAGATAGTCTGCAGGATTAGGCAAGTACTAGATTTCCATAGATCTTTTGTATCATACTAAGGAGTTCGAATTTCAACCTAAAAAAAATAAGCAGAGAAATTACCCAATCATATTTGGGCTTTAGAAATAGGAGCCTGGCAGCAATGTTTGAGATTTATATCAAGGCAGTAGGTCGTATTGAGGAGCTCCTGGTGACCTCTGGTGTTCTAAAACCTTAAGATCTTTATCTTTTTGGATGAGAATAACCCTGAAACAGAGATTCGTGTTTAAAGAGTTTCTTTGGCAGGTCCCAGAAGATAGCCTAGGAAAGTGGGAAAGTGGGGCAGGGAAGGAAGGCATTCAAGAAAGGGCAACTGAGCCTTAATCCGCTAGAGAACTCTGGGAGATGTATAGAACCCGTGGCTCAGAGGGGGCTCAGGTGTTTGTACAGCCTCGGGGGAGGGCTACACAGGAGGGCCATTAATTCTTGGGCATTTCCAATCTGCTAAAAGGGAAGGAAAAACAGGCCTTACTGGCCGGGAAAGCCCTCAGGCTAAGAGATGCTGGCAGTTGTTAAATCAGGCCAATGTACATGGAAATGATCAAGATGGAGGGCACGAATAACAGTGGCGTCTGCCATTAGTGGAAGCTCTGGCTTTAGAAAAGTAGGGTAGAAGGAAACAAATAAACGGAAATCTCGCATATAAGTCAGCAAATTAATTGTGTCGAAATTGTGTTATTAATATAAAATGGCCAATTGGATTTTTTAAATTTCTCACTGAGTTGAGTTGATTTTGTTTACTCTAGGCCAAAACTTTATAGCCAATGAAATGTAAAAGAAAGAGAGACAGAGAGGGAGGGAGGGATGGATGAATGGATGGAAGGAAAGAAAGAGAGAGAGAAAGAAAAAGAAAGAGAGAAATGAAGAAGGTAGGAAGGAAGGGAAAAGAGAAATAATTTATTAACTAATTTTAATTACTGTAAAATTACTGATGAGAGTGTTTGGAGCCTTTCAAGGTGGTTCATTTTTCCAGGCTTGGGAAAATTAAAAGAAAAAAAAAAGAGAGAGAGAGAAATTCTGGTAGCTTCCTCATACTACAGAAGGACATACCTGGACAGAGAAAATCTAAATAACCTTCCCATGATCACTTAATGAGGTGTAGAAAGATCTGGAAAGGGTATTTCCTGCCTTGGCCTCTTCTTTGCTTTTTTAGCTCTTCAGCAGTGTCTAACTTAACTAGAAGACTAATATATACTGAATTGTTAGGTGGTGCTCTTTCTAAAGTGACATGGTGGGTTTCTTAGTATTAAGGTTTATTTTTAAGGTGGACACCTCACATTTTCACATAGGTAGAAGTTAACGCCATCTAGGGGCGCCTGGGTGGCTCAGTGGGTTAAGCCTCTGCCTTTCGCTCAGGTCATGATCCCAGGGTTCTGGGATCGAGCCCAGCATCAGGCTCTCTACTTGGCAGGGAGCCTGCTCCCCCCTCCCCCCCCCCCCGCCACCTGCCTCTCTGCATACTTGTGATCTCTGTCTGTCAAATAAATAAATAAAATCCTAAAAAAACAAAAAACAAAAAAAGAAGTTAATGCTATCTTATAAAAAAGGAAACTGACGCTCAGAGAGTGTTCTTGCTTAAGATCACGCAGCAAGTTTTTACTAAAACCAGGATTAAAATTCAAGATTTTTTCTCTTTTATCTGTTTTCTTTTCACACAAATACAACTATTTTCTGTTTATTTAGTAGATATATACATACGTGTGTGTGTGTGTGTGTGTGTGTGTGTGTTTGTGTGTGTATGAACCATGGAGATTGCTTCCATAAAAAATATTTTACTAGACGGGGTGCCTGGGTGGCTCAGGGGGTTAAGCCTCTGCCTTCAGCTCAGGTCATGATCTCAGGGTCCTGGGATCGAGCCCCACATCAGGCTCTCTGCTCAGCAGGGAGCCTGCTTCTCCCTCTCTCTGCCTGCCTCTCTGCCTCCTTGTGATCTCTTGCTCTCTGTCAAATAAATAAATATATAATCTAAAAAAATATTTTACTAGAGGAAGAGGCACTCCAACACAATTTGACTTCCTCATATTTAAAGTGGGTGCCAAGAAAGTTTGTAAAGACGAAAAAAAAGTTTTTTTCCTTTTTTCGTATTGTGCTCCGTAACTCAAATACTTCATATACAGAATGATGTTCCTTTTTATAACTAATATAGTAATATAAAACCCAGTGTGGTTAAACCATAATAACTTGGAATGATAACATAATTGAAGTTATATGCAAAAAAGTTTAGCTAACAAAGAATAATTTTCAACACCAGAACAGCTAGCTGGTCTTGGAATAGTCAAGGGAGGAAAGAGAATCCAATTATTACATTCCCAACGTAGTATTTAATGGAGAATCAAAACTTTATAGGCTTATAGTTTATAATTGTCTCATGCAAAAAAAAAATCAGGAAAACTATACTTGTGAGAAAATTCAGCAAAGTTATGGAATAGATGTAGATTTTATATTTTCTTTTGGCAATGATTAAAGTTAGAAGGAAGATTTTGTGTGAATATTTCTTTGGATCCTTATAGATGTAATTTCAAATCTTCTCTCCCACTTATTAGTAGTATGATTAGACTATCGTCCTCTGTTTTGTCATGTATATTCTCAAACTTTTATCCCCCTCTGCTAATTTACATTATGCCTGCCATACATTAAGCACCACTGGTGAGTCATATTATAAATAAAACTACTTGTGGGGCATCTGGGTGGCTCAGTCAGTTAAGCTCCTGCCTTTGGTTCAGGTCATGATCCCAGGGTCCTAGGTTGGAGTCCCATGGCTGGCTCCCTGCTCAGTGGGAGTCTGCTTCTCCCACTCCTTCCCGCTTGTGCTCTCTCTTGCTATCTCTGTCACTATGTGTCTCTTTCTCAAAGAAATAAGTAAAATCTTTAGAAAATAAAATAAAAAATAGAACTACTTGTATGAATTATCGTTAAGATAAATGACAAAGTTTGATATATTTAGCAGATACTAAATTTTTTTTATTTTTATTTTTTCAAATTTTTCAAATAATTTTTCAAATTTATTTATTTATTTTAGCAGGGAAAGAGAGTGTAGGCGTGGGTTGGAGAAGTAGAGGGAGAGGGAGACAAAGTCTTAAGCAGACTACATGCTGAGCTGATCTCAAGACCCTGGGCGCAAACCTGAGCCAAAACCAAGAGTCTGAAGCTCAACTGAGTGCACCATCCAGGTGCCCCAATAAAAAATAGTTTTATTCCCAGTCACAGTTTGTGTTCTTTTTGCTATATCTTGGTACATGTTGGAAGAACTATGGAAAGATGGAGACTTTGGAATTGGATAGACTGGGATTTATAAATCACAAATGGGCTACTTGGCAACTTAGTGACTATGGACACATAATTTAACTTCTCACAGGTTCAGTTGTTTTGTTTTGTTTTGTTTTTCTCTAAAATAAAAAATAGGAACAACCATCCTTCAAAGTTGAAAATCAAATTAGTTTATAGATATATGTGGTTCTTTCATCTCTAAAATGGGAATGCCAGTCTTTATGATCTTAAGATGTTATGAAGACATACATAATCCATTTGAAAGTATGTTTTTTAAAAGTCTGCTAAGTATTGGATGCCTGGGTGGCTCAGTCAATTGAGCGACAGACTCAATTTCAACTCATGTCATGATCTCAGCGTTGTGAGATTGAGCCCTGCATTGGGTTCCTCACTGGATATGGAGCCTGCTTGAGGATTCTCTTTCTCTTCCTCTCAAAAAAAAGAAAAGAAAAGGAAAAATCCTAATCCTGACTCAACCCACTGGACTAATCCAGGACTTTTTGTCCCAGTAATTCTTGAATAAACTTTTTAAAAAAATCAAAATAAATAAAATAAAATCTAAGTATTATAAAAATTTTTATTTTATCATTAAAATTTTACTAAAATCATTAAATATGATATAATAAATATCATTAAGAATCCTTAAAATTAAAACACAATTTAAACAGTTTATTTCTGATGAGTAATAATTTCTACTATAACTTAATCAAATCATGAAGTTGTTGAATATTACAAATGATGACTCAATATTTAAAACATTTGTTTTATATTTATATTTAAATATATATTTTATATAATAATAAATAAACATAAACATAAATATATATATTATATTTAATATTTAAATTTCTAAGAAACCAAACATATCTATCTGCTAATGATTAATATTACAATTTTATTTTTATTTTAAAAATGTTTTGTCAGGGGGCGCCTGGGTGGCTCAGTGGGTTAAAGCCTCTGCCTTCAGCTCAGGTCATGACCTCAGGGTCCTGGGATCGAGCCCCACATCGGGCTCTCTGCTCAGCAGGGAGCCTGCTTCCCTCTCTCTCTGCCTGCCTCTCTGCCTACTTGAGATCTCTGTCTGTCAAATAAATAAAATCTAAAAAAAAAAAAAAATGTTTTGTCAGAAGTTTCCTTTAATCACCTCTACTCTATGTTAAATATGTTATTTAAATGGCAAAATTCCATTTTACATTACTTTTTAGGGTCTCACCACTTTTTGAAATCATAATAGTATAAGATGTTTCCTGTAATTAAATGGACAAATTAGAGATATTGATTTATTCCTGTGGATGAAGCCTGCAGGTAATTTCTGAATTGCAAGGTCCTAGCCCTGATGAAGCTTATGTATGAAGTGAGAGAAAAGGTAGAGGAGACCAACATTGTCAGTAAAATATCCATAGAGGAATTAGTATTCCAATGAAACATTAATGGTAAAGAGGATGGGGAAAGGGTCAGGTAGTGGACTGTGTAAAGAAGGAGGTCTGGGAAAGTCCTGACATGTTCAGAGACTTGGGCCTTATGAGTTGTAGTCAGGGAATGGTGATGAGAAGAAATAGGAAATAAGTCACTTGTGGGAGTCATTGTTTCTCAGACATAGGATGCAGTGAATAGACATTTAATGTTTTTAACAGAAGAGTTACCAACTAAAAGTGAAGTTCTGGGGGATTAACTTGTCAGTGGCTTCTAGACCTGAATAGAGTAGAGAGAAAGAAAAATTTCTGAGAGGAATATCAATAACTTGCTATTTATGACTTGAGTATAAAGATAGTCATCGATAAAAGGTTAAGAAGTGAATTACTACAAAAAATTAAAAACTATACTTGTGAGTTGGTCTAAATGGAGTAAGGTCAGTCAGAAAGGGAAGAAAGTTTAGATTTTCTTTTTTGGGGGGTTGGAGGGGGGTAGGGGGCATTGTGGATGGTATAGTCTGCTCAGGTATAGAAATGTTGTGTTTAATCCGATGGAGCATCCAATTAGACTAGTCTTGTCACAGACTAGGGCTGGAGTCTTAAAAGTAAATTAGTTCTGTGAAGGAGAAAATATAGGCTGGTACAGTTGACCCTGGTTTCAGATACTGAGCTCAGGGAGGTAGACTTGGTAGGCCATAAATTTTTTCTTCCAATTGTAGTCCCATTGCATTGAAAACTTTTCTCTACGAGCCCTTTTTGTTCAAATTATCAGGTAAACTTTCTAGTTATGGAAGTCATTTCTAGTTATTTCAACCTTCAAACGTCAAGCAACACACTTATATTCTGTTAAGCTGAACACCAAGAAAAGTTGTCGGTTTTCACATTTACTGTAATGGAATGTTCTTTGCAATGCTTTAGCTATGACCACTTAAATGTCAACATTGTTAACAATACTGTCTCTATATTAGATATCTACAGGAAAGCTCTTTTAGTTGGAAGACTTTGCATGTTATAATGCTTCCTATATTTGAATGTATTATTAATAAGAGGTAGCTAGCTTCCGAAGTACATGTGCTTCTGGCCTCAGAAAGATATTTCCATTATTTTCATCATCTCAGTTTAAATTCACCTTTGTATTTAAAAACCATATGATTAATTAGGAAAATCAGTGAACATATCCAAAAAGAATTTTAGGATTTTAGCATTTAAAACCTCTTTCCTCTTCCTATTACACTGTTGGTGGGAGTGCAAGCTGGTGCAGACACTCTGGAAAACAGTATGGAGGTTCCTCAAAAAGTTGAAAATAGAGCTACCCTATGACCCAGCAATTACACTACCAGGTATTTACCCTAAAGATAGTAGTGATCTGAAGGGACATGTGCACCCAAATGTTTATAGCAGCAATGTCCACAATAGCCAAACTATGGAAGGAACCTAGATGTCCATCAACAGATGAACAGATAAAGAAGACGTGGTACATATACACAATGGAATGTTACTCAGTCATCAAGAAAAAAAAAGAAAGAAATCTTGCCATTTGCAATGATGTGGATAGAACTAGAGGGTCTTATGCTAAGTGAAATAAATCTACCAGAGAAAGACAGTTATCATATGATCTCACTGATAAGTGGAATTTGAGAAACAAGGCAGAAGATCATAGGGGAAGGGAAGGAAAAAATGACGAAATTGGAGAGGGAGACAAACAGTAAGAGATTCTTAATCATAGGAAACAAACTGAGGGT
Organism: Mustela putorius furo; assembly: GCF_011764305.1. Taxonomy (NCBI): domain Eukaryota; kingdom Metazoa; phylum Chordata; class Mammalia; order Carnivora; family Mustelidae; genus Mustela; species Mustela putorius. The sequence continues at coordinate 14,922,909 of NW_025422471.1, forward strand.
TGCTGGAAGGGAGAGGGGTGGGGGGATGGGGGTAACAGGGTGATGGACATTAAGGAGAGCACCTGATGTAATGAGCAGTGGGTACTATATAGAAGACTGATGAATTGGAACACTACCTCTGAAACTAATAATACACTATATGTTAATTAATTGAATTTAAATGTAAAAAAGTAAAATATTTTCCTTAATCTTGGAATTGATTTTAAAGATTTATTTAGTTATGTTAGAGGGAAAGAGAGAGAGAGGATGAGCGGGAGGGGCAGAGGAACAGGAAGAGAGAATCTCAAGCAGACTCCACATAGAGTGCAGAGCCCTCTGTGGGGACTCCACCTCATGACCCCAAGATCACCATCTGAGTGGAAACCAAAAATTGGAGACTTAACGGACTCCACCACCCAAGTGCCCTGATCTTGGAATTGATTTTAATAAAAACACAACTTGAGACAATTGTCTGTATTAAAAATATTCAGCCCTTTCCAATTGTTTTGTCAATTTAGTAAGGGATCAGGATTTTTCCTTCCCTGGCAAAAATGGAGCTCTGGGTTTGTGGCTTTCCCCTCTATGATCCTGTTACATCTCTTCCTTATGGTATCTACTTTAGAAAGTTATATGTGAAGATTTGGGGGCCATGCATCTATGTGTTGGAAGACAATTGAGAATACGGGCTCCTTGCTCCCTTCAGGTTTACAGAAATCACTCACAGTTGAGCTCCCGCAGTCATCTCCATTAGTCTTCCTCATTTCCTTTCAGTTCTTCCTCCAGATAGATTCTCAGATCACTGCGGAGAGTACTTCCTCTGGGTTGGGGTGTTCCCCTTTCGGATGTCCCAAACCTACCTGACATTAGGCAGTTTTTCTGAGCCTAATTATTGAATTTCTTAAAAAAAACAACAGAACAAAAAACCTTCTACCCTTCTTTTGTCATCAAGTTGGAAGAAAGGTCCAAGGGAAATTTTTTAGTGCTCTCAGAGTTACGTGAGTCTTTAAAATTATGACTTTAAAATTTAAAGTTATGTGCCTTCTCTGATAGCAGGAAGTTCATATTTATAGTTTCTGGTATTACTATTACCCCAATAGCATATTATAATAAAAATTTGCACACCTAAAACCTAATATATTTCAGTTGCTCAGGCATTAAGTCAGAATAGGATTTCTTACTAACACTCATACAAGCATACACACCCAGTAGCAACTAACCCAAGTTTTAGAACTCAGTAAGGATTGATTTCCCAAATAAAAGTAATCAGTGGTTGCTGATTTTCTTTCTTTTTACATACTTGGACAGACTTTAAGATACATAATTAAAATAGAAACCTCTTGTTATTTAAAGTTTACATATAACAAAAACCCTATATTTCTACTATCTATGTATCTATTTCTTCATATCTATATGTACATTTATTTGTGGCTCTACTTTTATATCTATATATAGATAGATGTGTGTTGTGTTATATACACACATATTTAATTTATTAGCACTGATTTTATCCTACTAGTCTTCCCAATGTTCAGGCAACAACATATTTTAAGGATTAATTATGATTTCTTAATATGAAAACCAAAAATTCAACAAATTTAGAATTAAGAGTTACATCTAGGGTCTTCATTGATGTCTCTTATCTAATTATGGTAAAATGTAAATTGCAAGATAACGACTGAGTATTTCATTCTGGCATGTTTCATATTGCCTCAAGAGTATGTGTACCGAGTGGGTGTAAGTAAGTTGATGAGCAAGTGCCAAGAATTAGGCAATAGCTTTTCCAGGCGCTATTGTATAGCATCCGCTCAGTTACAAAACTCTCTTTCCTCGAGGTGAAGACGCACGGGTAGCCCGGTCAGGATAAATTTCTGCAGCAGCAGCCGCAGCCAGACCCAGGCAGCAGGACCCTCTGCAGAAAGAGCTTCGCTCTTTCATTAGAATTGCTTTGGAGCTCATCCAGAAATGAATACAAGTGATCAATACTGCCCTAAACAGTTATCTCTAACAATAACATTGTAAGAAGTTTTCAATCTAAAAATGACAGAGAAGATATCTGCATTCTTATTCTCCAAAAACATTCTCATTTGCTACTGGCCTCAACAGTGAAGAAACAAAAATTGATCAGCACATCACTGTATACTGGGGCAGCCAGCCCTCAAAAGAAGTTGCTAAATTCAGTACCGAATTAAATTTATAGAATTGTTTTTCTGAAGTACATGCTCGATCACTTGGGATTGCACCCATGTGAGATCAGTCTTGTGATTTAAGTCCTTTACTTTCACTTTAACTTGAGAACCTCTGCAGGAATTTTTGCTGGCCCCAAAAGGTTTGTGACTTTTCAGCACGGTGCTATAGAATGTCTCCTTTTCCACCTGTAATAATTACTGTTATTTTCAAGCTATTGTAAATTGAGCACAGCATCATTTATTCGAGAAAGCTCTCCTGGCTTGTGTCACTTTAGCCCATTGTTCTCTCTGGCAGGTAAGACTAATCCTAGAGCTTTTTAACTTCAAGCCTAAAAGAGGAAAACAGCACAGCCCTCCATAGCCAAGACACAAATGAATATAGTTGATCTAACTCAAAGGCAACCCATGTTACCTTTAGTATAATCCAGGTCGCGAATGCTACCTCGTGTCCTTGGGTTTCCCTTCTATTTAGAGTAACTTCTAATTTCACACACTAACACTGTGCCAAAATCCAGCCTGTGATGGGACCCTCTGACAGAATCGGGGGAAAGTTGTAATTATTGCTTAGTTAGGTGCCTGCTCCATTAAATGGACATGAGTCACTTTTGTCCTTTTCTTCCTTTTTTGTCACAAGGCTCCTGTCCTTTAGAATCCTTTTCTCTGTGTAAAGGGCAAAGTCTCTCTAGACTGTTCCTACAGTGCCCTCAATCCAATAGGTTACAAAGGTACTAGCATCAAGAACAACAACAGCAACAGGTGGTACCCTTGGGAAAATCCATTTCTTCTGAGGTTGTCCCTGTTCCGATGAATGAAGACTTCTTTGAGGTTACAAATATGTTTAGCACCATCTCCATACAAATGATTACAGGTTGTTTTATTCAGAGTCCAAGGAGAAAGCCCTCCTTTCCTGGATATGCATGAGGTGATGAATACACTCTTTGGGAACAAGGAAGCTTTATTTAAAAGACCCTTTGTATTCTGCTGAGAACCCTAATGAGCTATCCAGGGTGGGTGCATCAGTGTGGGAGCAATCAGAGAAGGCCCCTACTCTCTCTGTTCATTAGCCTTGCTCTCCTTTGTTGTTGACTCACAGTACTCATCATTCCCCTGACTGTATAGAAGGGCAAAAGTGATTTCAGAAAGAGACACAGAAATATCAATCTGAAAAGCTTGAGGGACATGTTTGTTAAGTTCCTCATGTTAATGATCTTCCCGCCACTGGTGAAACTACTTAGATACAGTTGGTCAGAATGGAAATATACAAATAACATGAAGGCTTAAGAGAGTTATCTAGATAACTTGGGCCCCCATGCTTATTTCAAGAGTTTGCATTGTTCAGATAATGCCTCAGTCCTTCATTCCATGTAACATTTGTAGGTCTGGACTTCATGGGAATGTTTTGTTATCCTAATCTTCGTGGCCTTAAATTCACACTGCAGTTTGCTTACTTGAGACATAATTTATGATCACACATCTATAAATTCACAATATTTTAGTAACGCAGAGCCTGTGGAGGAAAAAAAACAACACAAATCAATTTCCTGATAAAGGTATTGTAATAAGTTTCTTGCTCAACATATGCAGCTATTTAAGTTCAGATGTGAGATTTTTTTTTCCACATAATTTTTGTTGATTATTGCCTTGAATCTTCATTTGCCTAAACTAATAAGAACCTAAACTAGACACTGGCACCATACTGAGAAATAGTACTAATCTACAGAGATCCAAGAAGTATGTCTCTTAGGCCACATGAGTACAGATAATGTATTTTGTGGAGTGTCATTTGTTCCAAAATATCATGGAACACCTCTTGGTCAAGCTGATTCTAAGAAAAAGAAGGAAGCCTGTCATACCGTTTCATTCCGCTGGTAGCTGCAGATGTAGACAATTCCAGGCAGAGAGTATCCTCAGTCCTTGAACATAATTTTACTCTTGGAACTGAGAAGCTCAGTGACTTTGTATGACAATCGACCATGCCTTCATTTTTTTGCTCATCCTGCCTATATGATATTTTTCCTTTTAAGTGATAGGCTGGAAACTTGTGGCAGAGAGTATAAATGAGTTAGAAAAGTTGTGTACAGGTATACCCCAAAACTCAGAGCACAATTCTCATACTTCTTGAAAAGGAAAACTACAATTCTTATCTCAGAATGAGTCAATCAGTGTTAATTGCAGGATGTTTTAGAATACACACTTACCACCTGTACTTTCTGAGGCCAGAAGACAAAAGCATGTTTCCTTCAGCCCATTAGCAACCCCTCAGATTTTGGTGCTCCGTTCTGTTTGTTTTTAAATGAACCCACCAAGAGTGAGGGTAGAATGCCACCACCTGAACACAGAGCAGTTTGCCTGGGGTTCATACGCAGGAGGCTATTTTGAAAGATCAGATATTACAGGCAGCTGCCACCTTCTGTAGTAGTCAGTCGTAACCATGTGTCCCCTGTATAAAATTGGAGCTGGTGATTTCCACCGCTATACTTAAAAAGGCAGCTCCCAGAGCAAAGAAAGGAAAACAGTGTGCACAATAGAAGCCATACCAAAACAGGCCAGGAAAGTCAACTCCTGTTGTGTATTCCTGTGCTTGTGACCAAGGTGCTAATTACACTAAGGACAAGAATTAACAGGGAGAAAAATAGAAGATTCAGAGCACTGAGTGACACCTAATTGTATTTACCCAGATAAAAAGAGACTAGAAGGGGAGAAGAAAAGAAACAATGAGAGAAAAGTTCTCCATTTAGTCTTCGTAGTTAGTTAAGAAACATTTAAATTAATAACAGAGTAATGCCGCTTATGTGGCATATATCACATTTTAAATTAATTCTTGAAATAGTTACTCGTGTCCTACTTTATTTCAATTTTGATAAATTAGCTTACAGTCACTTTTTGATGGGTGTCCCATAAAGTAAAAATTAGTATCTCATCTGCCATTAAGCACCCTTCGTGTAGCAAAATAATGTTAATATATGTAACAAAGAAGATTTAAAATAGATATTGAAAGTTGATCCTATTAATTTTTAGGTTTAACAGTGGCATCCGAGAGGAAGAAAGGGGGAACAAGTTTTATTAGCTTCCTGGCATGGACCTAGAGTAGAAAAACCCCTTGATTGTCCATGTTTGATATAAAAGTGGTCACTTGGCATTCATTATTCTTCATTGATATGATATAATCGTCATCTCTGGTATTTTGGAGTTCAGAGAAAAGGTCTGAGATTATAGGACTGCCTTTAAATGGCTAGCTTTTGTACTAGAATTATATAAAAATTTGCTATCTGCTGATTACGCTGTTAGGGAGCTGCAGCCTCATTGACCTGATGTCATAGTTACCTTTGGAATCCTTAATGTCTCAAGGCAGACTGTTACATGATCAAGGCTTGTACTTCTAAAAATTCTCTAATTTGATTTTGTCTGACTGTTTCTGTGTATACGCGTGTGCATGTGCGGGCATGCATTTCATTTTGAGCAACTAGAAAAAAAAAAACTTTTGTATGACCCACTTTTAAAAGCCGTGATCTTTCAGCCTAGTGAATGCAACTACTTTTTTCTGTTTATTTTTTATTTTGTATGCTTTTCCATAAAAAGTCGCAACAAAACCAATCATAGATAGCAGTCATAGAGGAGCAGATAAAAGCTAAATAGTGGGTTGTATGTAAAGCTTAGACAAATGATCTAGGCACAATAAAGTGAACTGAAAAAGGCAGCTGGAAGAATCATCAGTTTTATTTCTAAGTTTTCTAATTTTTGTCCCTAAAGGAAAGTATTAGAACTCAAATGTAAAAACACATTTTCGTTAAATTGATGAAAAGTAAATCAGAAATGTTGCTTTTGATTTACAACTCTGTCATCAATGCATTCATGTTCATGAGTACATTCTTTAAAAATATTTCTCTAAGGACTGGTTAATTATCTCTTACTCTAAACTCCTGTCTCCCCGCCATTTTTGCATTAATTTGTCCATCCTAACAATACCGGTATGTTTTAATCATATATATTTAACCTACTCAGCCTTTTGTGAAGGACATATTTATGTCTCAGAAAACCAAAATGATTCCACTTTGTTCTGACAGAACAACTTCCATTTCATTCAAGTGCCTCTTTTTAGGTGATATTCTTAGCAAGGGATTTTATTTACTAAATGACATTTCTGCTAACCTGGAAAGGAAGATATCCATTCTTCAAATACTGTCATTACCAAGCTTTAAAAAGACTTGATTGTACCATGTTAGGGAAACAGTGTCAGATTTTCCATCAAACTTTCTCCCCCTGTAATAATGGAGCATAAAAATGAACTTCGAGTGATGAAATGACTACAAAGCAAATTAATGCAATCAAGTCTTTAGTAACAACTCTGTCCATATCTGTTAAATATTTTCAAACTCTTCTAAAAAAACACACCCAGAAGGCAAACTAAGAGTGAATAGAAACAAAATGGTCAGCAGCGTGTGTCGCATGTTATTTGAATGGAAAGTAATTTATCGCGTCTGAAATAAAAGCTGTTTATTCTTGTGTTTCACTGTCTGTAACAATCTTTACCATTTATCTGTGAAAAAGTGAGAAACTGTACCGTTATTAGCATATGAATACTTGACACATCAAATTGGCTGTACAATAACAGAAGGACATTTGCTATTGGTGTATGCACACAGACAAAGCAGCCATTTTGAAAAAAAATGAAATGGTGTGGGTGGTTTAACCCTTTCCTTATCTTAGGTTTCCTACTCCTGATTTTGACCAGCACAGTGAGGCATTTAGAATCAGAATATTTTTATAACAAAAAAGTAATCAGGGCACATTATACTTACAATAATTATATTGATGCTTTCGCTCTACTAGAAAAAAATAGCAGCAGGATGACAATAAAGGAGTTTGAGAGAGAGATTGTGTGTGTGTGTGTGTGTACATGCACGCACAGGGTGGGGGAAGGGAGTGGAGTCTGGCAGTGTATAGCGGGTACAGAAATGAAACAATGCCTACGTACAGTTTTATTTCATGGCAACAACATAGTGGTCCTTGGGTCAGATGTGTGAAACTATTTCTCAAAGAAGCTGCATACATAATTGAGGCCCTCCGAAGGGTTCCCAGTTGAAGTTGCCAGGCTACATTCATTTCAAAAGCAGAGCCATTTGTTATCAAATTTAAATTAACTCTGTGCACACTGAACTTGAATTTTAGAGCCCTGCTTACTTACAATTCTTGAAATAGTTGAGAAAGGAGAAAACGTGTATCTGGGAAATAAAAATAAGATAGTCCCCACAAGGAACTGCAGTGGTTCTCATGGAGGCCTGCAGTGTAACAGTCTTTTGCAGATTAAATTGAGAGAGATCTATTTGGCATGACAAGAAACAAACCTGTATTTTCCCATGTAATTTTTGTAGATCTAGATTTATTGCAAAATCTTTTTGTTTGCACATCTGTATTGAAGCTAGGTTTTTACCTAGGTTTTTACCTTCGTTAGGGTATTAACTCTGTTCTCTCCTCCCTCAGGTCCTCCAGATTAATCATTCTTCGCTGCGAGATTGAGAGTAAGATAATTTATAAAATTGTACAATATTCAGACTCTTTTTTAATCTAATATGTCAGCTTCCATTCTTCGCTGTATTGGAATACAGTTGTTTTTACCTAATCTGCAAGGCTTTATGCATATTTTTTACAAAGTTTACAGAACTCACTAGTTAAGTTTTTGGGTAACTTTTCAAATTGTTGATGCATGCATTCAAACAAAAAACTAGAGCCACGTGGCATGTGCAAAATGTCCTGCTTTGGGATCTTTCTACAACTACATAGAGCAGAAACTTTCCCAAAAAAGCAATGTGTGCATCGTTTTTCACAAGATGCATGCAGAAATAATAACACATTTTGTGTCTGATATAAGTGTTTCAAGTTTAAGCTATCTCGATTATCAGAATTTGTTTCCATCACATATGAGCTGGGAAAATTAATCATGGGACAGACTTTTATTTCTGCTAAGTTTAATACACAAAACTAAGCAGTCCATGCCGAATAATCCATGTGTTTTCCCTCTCTTTTGAAATACAAACGTAAAGGTTTTAATTGCCATTCCATCATCCTTATAAGACCCAGACTTGCTGTAATCAAGCACCCCATTTTCATTGTTGAAATGAAATTTTAACTTTTTAGTCTGAATACATAGTAAACTTTGCTTTCAAGGAAGTAGCAAATGAACAACAGCAACAAAAATAAAGCAAAAAACCACAAAAATAAAATATCATTAAAGGCTGTGATGTTGAATGTAATCTTCCAAACACCTGCTGAAAGACCCCCATAAACGTAAAGAGCATTTATTATTCTTCTCGTAAATAATTAGTGCTTGTGGAGTACTATTATAACCATAGAAAAAAGAAATTGATCATTCTAATGACAATTTCTGTTAATGATATAGGAATAATTAGTACGCAACATTAAAGTAGAGAAGAAAGAGCATTATGCAATTTTAAATTCCTCTAAAAATTATTGAATAAACACATACAAAAAGTGGATATTAGTCTAACTTCTTTCCTCCCACTAGTATGTGTTATTTTAAAACCACAAACCATTTGCTTATTTAAAGTTCTCTGCAGCCAGCAATGCTACAAGGTTAGTATGTCCTACCAAGTGCTCTTTGAGAATCTTGTTTACTTACTGATGGCAGTGATGTTCCATACTTGTGTATCCATGACAACACAGCAACATAGTCAAACAGATATTTTTTGAATAGATATTTTTTCCTTTTTTTTTTCTCTCTAACCTTTTTTTTTCTTGCAACTGCAAGATGAGATTAAAAGTAAGAAAGAAGCTGTCTTATTAAATAGCAAAAGCTTTTCAAAAGTTAAAGCATAAACTTTATGGGAACACATAAGGGTTGTTTGTGTTGACACATTTCTATTATTTCAAGGCTTTATCTCAGTCTACCCATTGACTATAATAGTACCAAATGGTAGAAAAATCAGAAGAGATAAAACTTGGCAAATTCTCTTAGATTTTTTTTTGTAATACAGGTAAAGTGATTTGCCTGTGTCAAGATTGAATAATTAACAATACCAGTTTTATATCCAGATTCCTATTAGTCTTTTGTCCTTTTTGAATGCTTCAAATTTACTTTCCTTGTGTAAAATTCTATAAATGAAACTGTTCTTTCTCCAGGACACTATGAATGTATTTGTTTATTAACATTTAGAAGCTATTTACTACCTACGGTTTGCATCATTCATATATTAGGTTTTTATTAGACTATTTTAATTTATATGCAGAACAGAAACTTTTGAAAAATAGAGTACATATTTTCTTTTCTCAGCCTTGTTTTTGTTTTTGCTTGTTAAAAGGGTAAGTTTTTATTATTTTTCAGAATTACCTCAAAATTTAAAACCATTTCAGTGAATCTGAAGTACTGTGTACTATGTAAATAACTACTCTCCTTTGATGGCTAGAATTAGTCATTGGGTCTAATAAGATTATATTGTATTTGAGGTTCTATTTTGGACTTTTTCAAAATATGCTAACTTTTTCTAAGCCTGAAATTAAAATCTAAATTCAAGTGGCTATTAATGTTGTTTCATTTGATACTTTTAACATACATCAAAGAAATAAACTTGGAGATGACTAGATAACAAAATATCTCAAGTCCAAAGCCTCGTTTGTTTGGTACCCTGGTTATTTTGACACTCAGTATCTTTGGAAATTACCCAGCAGTAGAAAAACTACGGTGATATGATAAAATTTTTTCATCAACATTCGGTGCAAAAGAAATTAAGTTTTAAAAGCACAATGAAACATAATGATCTTTCCCTTCCCTTCCTCTTCTTTCTCTCACTTGGTTTCTCCCCATCTTTTACTTCTTTCTCAATCTGTTTCCTGTTTGTTTCTCTTTTCTGGGTCTCTTTAGCTAAGCCAATCAACTCACATGCGTTGTGCTCTGGAGAAACTGTGGCACACATATGGCAGTGAACTGGTTTGGTAAACATATGTCTTCACGGGCATTGGATGTCTTGCCAGGAATGAGATATTCCATTTTGGGGAATGAGGGTGGGAAATGCTTAACCACCTACAGATGTTTTGCAGCAAAAGCTAAAGAATTGCAGTCAAAGAGCTGCAAAATGTGTAATTTGGAATTTTTCCAGGTTTCTTTTTTTTTATTAAGAAAAAAGTTAACAGCTTTCCTATTCATCTCTTTTGAGAAAATTTACAGTCGTTTCCCAGTTCTGCCCCATTCTGAAGTAAGGACAAAAGACTGAAACCGAAGCTGTCCATCTGCTCCATAACAGTAATGTTATAATGGGTGCTGTCCATTTTTATGCTATTGCTCATGTGTGCCTAGAGGACTGGAACTATTTAATTCACTGATTTCACAGCTCTGTTGTGTGTCACAAAAGGTTAAAAAAAATCCAACACACTTTTTAGCACCCTGTTTACAAGGACTCCCTGTAAATCCAACTGAAGTAACAGATTCCCACCCTGCCCCCCATGCCAGACCCACTATTTTTCCTTCTAATTTAGTGCATTCAGATAACAGGTAATAGATGGAACTCACACCATTAACTTGCCCTTTACAAAAAGTGGATATTGCAAATCTGCTGTGATTGTTACTTTCAAATGCTCGCAAATTCCAGAAGTAGATTTGAAAAGAAAGATGTTTGCCTTTAAGATCTTAGGATTAAACAACTCTGTTTTCCCAGAAGTCCAAGAATTAATGCTCTAGATTAGCAGTGAGTTAATGAAAACCTGCAGAGGAAGACTGACGACTTCTATTCCTCTCCACTGGGCAGGAGGCTGAGCAGTCCCACACACAGCTGGTGTGTGCTGGTGTTTTGCCAAGGCCATAATGAATCCTGTGCACTCCGGGACATTTTTCTGGAGAGACAGAGGTGGCCTGGCAATACCAACCTGGGTCCCTTCTGTGGTCTTCTGAGAGCAGTGGTTTTGGGTGTTAAAACTGGCACTTAGACATTTATTACCGAAGAGAGAACATGGATGTAAAGCCAAGGATGTCTCTCTACCTATCCCACCAAAGAAAGCCTCAGTGAGAATGCTTCAGAATATCATCTCCTTAGGGTACCTGGGTGGCTCAGTCGGTTAAGTGACTGCCTTTAGCTCAGGTCATGATCCCAGGGTCCTGAGATTGAGCCCCACGTCAGGCTCCCTGCTCAGTGGGGAGTCTGCTTCTTCCCTTCCTCCTGCTCATGCACTCTCTCTTACTCACTTTCAAATAAATAAATCTAAAAAAAAAAAAAAAAAATTCTCGTCTCCTTCCTGCAGCCCATTCTTGAGAATATGTTCCTCTAATAGTTTTGATAGTTAAAATGTTATCCATAAATAATGTACTATCTAGGTGCAGTTGTCATTTTCATTTTTATACCATCAGCCCAACTCAACTTTCAGCCATGGTAACTATGAAGATACCTATCTAGATTCTTTTGAAAACTAGTTTGTGAGTGAACAAGTGTAAAGGGCAGTTGGGTTCTCCGCACACGCCATTTAAAAATATATGGGCAGGGGCGCCTGGGTGGCTCAGTGGGTTAAGGCCTCTGCCTTCAGCTCAGGTCATGATCCCAGGGTCCTTGGATTCAGCCCTGCATTGGGCTCTCTGCTCAGCAGGGAGCCTGCTTCCTCCTCTCTCTCTGCCTACCTCTGCCTACTTGTGACTCTGTCAAATAAATAATAAAATAAAAATTAAAAAAATATATATATGGGCAAAAATCAAATTTCTTCATTTCTTTTTTTCAGTAAAAATAGCAAAATTTTATTTTGTGTTCATAGGTTACATAAATCTATTGGATGCTGCAGGCACCTGAAAATTATAAATTAGAAATGCTCTGACCTTAGAGAAATTTCATAAAAATGTATGTTTGTTAACACTTTACAAATTCAGTTTGTTCATTCCTTCATTTATTTATATATTCATCCAAACATTTTTGAGAATCCACTGTGTGTTAAGCACTGATTCTGAGAGATGTTAATAGGCATATCTCAATAGATGGGTTCTATTGTTAAATAGGTTTAGGAAATACTGCCTACTATATTTTCCTTCTTAGAGCTGTAATAGGCATCTTCATGTACCAGGAAGGCCTATTCCACTCTACTGGATCTGAGAAATCCTGTGTTTTATTCATGGTTGCCCAGAATTATTGGGACCTTTGTTCCATAGGAGCCCTCTTTCCAAAACAAAACAAAACAAAGTAATAACACCTGGAGTATTAGAGTCAGTGTGATATAGACAAAGAGCCACAGTTAGGACTGCTGTTGCATTCATTTCTAATGGTAATTATGGCAGACTTGTTAAGCAGACTGTTGTTAATGGGAAGGCAAGGGTTTATGTTTCTGGAACATGGATTCCTTAAAGAATCAAAGTTCTGGATTGCTAAATTAGAAGCCTGGAATCCTAGAACTACCGGGCACATTGTGGGAGAGAACTGTGTCCGAAACTCAACTGATTTTATATATACGTAATTCATCAACTGATTGAACCAGGTAGGTGAAGGTGGAATTATCTTTTGAAAAAATTGTTATGGTTTGTGCTGAGATACATTCTTTCGACGACATATTAAATCCCTTCTAAAAATGAAGAGATCTGTTAAATTTTCCAACCTGAGGTTTGGGTAATGAATAAAAACAATCCTAAATAGGTCTAGTCAATATGGCTAGATACAGGCTAACATAATAGTATACTTGCAGTCTTTTATTTTTAAACTTGAATGTTTCATTTTTTACTCTTTAATAGCTAATGTTATAATGCTGTATGTCTTCTTTGTGGATAGCTACTTTTCTGGACCCCACAAATGAGAGCTCAGGATAAGTCACAGTTTGGGTTGTCAATTCAATTTATGACACTATGCTGAAAGGAAATTAAAATATGTATTTAATAGAACGTGACAGTAACAATGATATTTTACAGAGCTATGCCATTTATGAAGAAAGAGGGATCCAACTAGAGAAGTTTATGAATCTCCAAAAAAAAAAAAAAAAAAGATCTCATCATGGAACTATTACTATTATCTTTCTGATATTCTACTGAAAGTGAGACACATTCACCAATTTTCCAAAAGCAATTTCTTTTCACTTCAAATAAATCTTCCTCATAGGCAATATAAATAGAATTAAACTAGTTTATAATGTTTCCATTTGTTTTCCTGCAGAATAAACTCATTACAGTTAGTCTATTAGAAAATGATATTAAAGGATTTAATTGCCTGTGCATATTAACTATGTTTAAAATTTATGAAAATAAATATTTGGAAACTGAATAAATATTCTCCAATAGTATAAATGTGAATGTGGATTTAATACAAACCCATAAGGTGATGTGGCTACACAGCACTATAATATATAATATGTACCTCAAGGAAGCAAATGGAAATTCTAGAGTATAGAATCTAGACCAAACAAGGGCAAAAAACCATTCTGGGTAAGGCATGTGGGATTGCTACTAGATTGTAAATGGCAATTTGGTTTATTTAGACAATGTCTTTGTATAAAATATCAATTTGTGATAATGAGAGGAAATTTATAACAATAGGCATGGTGTTCTGTTGGCCGGTGCACTCCTCCCAAAGAGAATTCATATTTCAACATGTTGTTCTCACACTTTCAGATTAACATGAATCAAACTTCCCTGACAGCTGCCAATTATTAGAACTTGCTGTGAAATGAAGAGTCAAGTTAACAATTTAACACTAATTGGGAATATAAACAAAACTAATGATTAAGTAAACTTAATCAGGTTCCAAAGTCCTGGAGTTACTGAGAAACCTATCCTTGCCTTAGTTTTGCCATCTCAAAAGCTTCTGGGAGGATCATTTTAGGTTTCAGGTTTGATGCGAGGCAAACAATAAGAAGGGAATACCTGAAACCATTTCCGAAGTCAGGTAAGGACTTTTATACAAACCTTGTGTTAATTCTCACACAACATCCACATAGGACTGTCTAATACATTTGTGGGAATGGAACAAAATTGCCAGAATGAAATGGGTCCAATTCAGAAAAAAAAAAAAAAAAAAAAATCCGGGTTTACTTTTCTTTGGAAGGTAATTTTTTTTCCAAACAGGTTTCTTTGGTTTGAGTGGAAAAATGAGTGACTAATTGAATTTGAGTTTTCTGTGTGTTGTGTACTAGAGGAGAAGAAGTTGAAGGGAGAAACCCTGAAAAATATGTACTTAGGAAAGTTTTGGACTACAAATACAAATAGGTAATTTTTTTTCCTAGAAAAACATTAAACCACAGAGACATAACTTTGAAGATGTGTTTTTTCAAAAAAGCCATTAAGTTTTCTTCCCCTCTTCAGTTATCCTTTTTTTTTTTTTTAAATTTTAAAGATTTATTCCTTTGAGGTGGGAGAGAGGCAAAGGGGGAGGGAGAGAGAGTCTCAAGGAGATCCCAGGCTGGATCTCATGACCCTGAGATCACAATCTGAGCTGAAATCAGGAGTCAAGCTTAACTGACTACGCCACCCAGGCACCCCTCCACCCCTCCGTCATTTATTCTAAAAAACAAAACAAAATGAACTTCATAAAGTAAAATGAGACAGCTCTAGTCATTCCTGTCTTCTTCTAAACTCTAACTTAGAAGGCAGAGATTTCTTTTACTTAAGAGGTGCTGGGTCTTGTGTTTCTTTGATTATCTGTTGCTGGATTAGTGTTGTACTTCTTTATCCTGTTCTTCCCACATGTCATTTCCCTGTGTAGAACACTTAGATTCTGCTTGAGGCCCCTTCCATAGGACTGCCGCAAAGATTCCACCATACAGATCTGCTGTATGTACAGATCTTACTCCACCTCGGCAGTGATTCAGCCATAGCCCTTTCTCGTGGAGGCATGCTCTTTGAAGTCAGAAATCACTCCTCACTCCTTTCTGATTTCCTAATAATTCGTATGGCCTATGGAACATAACAGATACTCAGTAAATATTTTCTGAATAAATCAATGAGATTTAGCAAAGTTTACTTCATTTAAACCTGGATGAGAGGCTTCAAGGGCCTGTCCACTTGAAATTTCTGTGATGATGAAAAGGCTCTACACCTGTGTGGTGTGTAATATGGTAACCACATGTGCCTATTAAATGTTTGAAATGTAACTGGTATAACTGAGGAATTAAGTAGTTTCACTGAATTTTTATTGATTCAAATTTTAATTTAAACAGCCACAAGTGGCTACTGCCTAGATAACTTTAAAGGGTCCTCCTTTTATTATCCGTCAGCCACACCCTTCCCTGTGCCAGAGGACATTTCCCCATATAGAATAGTTCTCCCTTTGAGACCATGCGTCTGTTACTCAGAACTCCAGAAGTCCCCATCCAAACAGTCTGTGCTCATTTCCAGTGCTATGTAGCATAATTCCATGGTCTTCTTTCCCTGGGGAAACCTTGCTGCTGGTGTACACACCCTATACTAAAGAAGTTTCCAGAGGGTGGCAGTTTGCTGCAAGGGACGGCTGGGTGGAAGTGGTGTGACTGGGGCACATGCAGCTGAACTGTGCCAGACACATACATGAGGCCCCCTGCTGTGTGGGAGGACAGGAAGCTGGGGATGCGGCTGAAAAGGTGTGGTTCTCCTTAACCTGCCACGTTCCAACATGCATATTTAGCGGTTTAATGATTTTATTTCAAAACATAAGCAATAAATAAATCAATTCTCAGTTCATCCCAGGCAGCATGATCCAATGATCATTCACCCATTAAGACCCCAAATATTTATTGAGCACCTTCTGTGTGCCAGGGGCTCTTGTTCTGAACGTCAGAGATACAACAGTGAAAGAAAAAAAAAAAGTTTTTGGCTTTAGTGAAAATTAATAAAAGGAAACCTCATTTAGAATGGAGCCAGGAGGCAGGTGGGAGGAACTCTCACCACAGTCGCGGACCCAGTAGAAAGAGAGGGGCCCTTGCCTGCGGACACTACTATCTCAGCAGGAGGAAGGAAGATTTCTGCCTCCCCTGGCAACCGCCCAGCCAATGAGAGACCGTTACAGCTCAGCCAGAGAGAAGCCACTCTACTTAGAACTGCCAGTTTACTCCAATAGACTTTTTGCTTACAGCAGCCCAGCAACTTTCCCTTTCCCCTATAAAAGAGGGTTCGTTTCCCATCCTTCCTTCTCTCGCCCTGTGTATGGTTTTGCTGAGGTATGCGGTTCTCTGGTGGTCTTGTATAAACCGGTCTTTTGCTGGTAACGTAATTTACAGTTTTATTTTGAAGGTTACGGGTACTTGGTGATTGGAGGTGGGATGCAGAGAAGAGCCAACGGATTCCGGGGCTAGTGCGTAAGCAGGTTCAGGTACCCACGTCGCTGATTGGGCTCATTGCTTTCTTGCTGGCCCTGGGATAGGAGAGTAAGTAAGTTTTCTCCTCGAATCTGAGCTTCACATTTTATGTCTGAGCTCTCCAGGCTTTATTCGATATGTTGTAAGACTTCATCTCTGAGAGTCCTCACTTGGCCTTCAGTCTGATTCCTTTTCAGAGCCAGACTGCTCCTACTGGAACTGTGCTGGCCTTTGGTCTGTTTGCTTCTGGAACCAGGCTGTCCCTGTGCTGTTTTGGAATTTTTCTCTTTGTTCTAGAGAAAAACCTCCAGGAAGTCAAAATTATTTGAGGGTGCCCCTTCCTACTAGAAGTCTGGCCTATTTTATGTTTAAAAAGTGGCCTCTCCACATGCACGTTGATAACTAAGTGGACTGATTTCACCAAAAGTGAAACTTAGGTGGCCATAAATTATGGGGAATTTTTGATCTCTCCAAACTTGTTTTATACAAAATTAAATTAGCTGCAGTTTCAAAAAAAACCCTCAATGGGATGGATGTCTGTTTTCAGTGGTACTTTGAAGCTTCCAGATGTTTTTAGAATTCTAAGTTTGCCTTTTGGCAAAATACTGTTTCTAAATTAACTGAGGTAAACAACTGAAAGAAGTCACAGTGGCTTCTGAGGCCTCCTATCCCTCTCCCCCATTTTATTTGACTGCAGGCACGTGGCAGCCACCTTGTGCTCAGGCCTCCTCTTTGGTGCCATCTTTTTCTTTTCTCTCTGCATTTCCCCATCTCCTCTGTATGCCCACCCTTCAGGCCCTCATTTCAATCTTTTTGTCAAGTTCCCCTTTTCCTCTGACACTCCCTCTGCACCCTTCTCTCCGAATCTATTAAAACCTGCCCCTTTAAAGTTAAGTGTTGTGAGGATCTTGATAAAACCCAAGTTTCTTATGTTCCCTGGACTAAGGGCAAACTGCAAGCCATTGTTAAAGCATTTCCTACAGTGGCTGAGGACCCGCACTAGTTTGCTGATGAATTTAAGATAGGTATTCAAACTTAACAGCTTGGTTTCTCATGCTTATTGGTGAGGACCAGGCAAAATATTTGATGAAATTAACCCAATGGGAACATTCCGAAAAGGATTTAGAGGAACAGACCCCTAACTTTTTTTTTTTTTTTTTTTTTTTTAAGATGCGATTTAACTAAGTGAGTGAGCATGGGTGCACAAGTGGGGGGAGGAGCAGAGGAAGCAAATCTTAAGTAGACTCTGCTGGATACAGAGCCCTAGGTGGGGCTCTACCTCATGGCCCAGGAACTCATGATGGGAGCCAAAGCCAGGAATTGGATACTTAACCAACTGAGCTACCCAGGCATCTGCAGACCCATAACTTTTGACAAGAGGCTAGAAACCTCATTGGAAATCTCCACCAAGCATCCCAGTAGCTTTTCTTAAGTTTCTTGATTGGACCAAAAGCCTGATAAGTCTGCTCATGATTATTACAATCAACTCCAAATTGTCTTTTAAAAAAAGACAATGTTGAATCCACCTGGGTAGCTTTTAAATCTGTGATTATTAGTGGACTGGACCAGGAGTTTTCTCTTTTAATTAAAAGGACCAGAATGGGGAAAAAAAAAAAAAACCCTTGTGGAATATGAAACTGCCCATGGCGTACTTAGGTAATATGGGAAACCAGCTTGCTAGCATCCTAGATGAGTCATCCAAAAGAAAGATTGCTAACGTTCTCTGTTTTCAACTCCAGCAAGTGAAGGCCCCTAAACAAAATGAAAACCCTTCTGGTTTGGAGTATTACAGCAAAGAAGGCATTAAAAAAAGGAAAAATTCTTAAAAATTTAAGTACCTCAGGCACCATCAACCCTCTAGCCAATTTTTCCAAAGTCCTAATTCCCAGTGACAGGGCTCTGAGGAACAACAGGAGCTCTTCTCAATTCTCCCTTTTAATCAGCTTGGA
This sequence comes from Mustela putorius furo, assembly GCF_011764305.1. NCBI lineage: Eukaryota > Metazoa > Chordata > Mammalia > Carnivora > Mustelidae > Mustela > Mustela putorius. The sequence goes on from NW_025422471.1 coordinate 14,941,258, forward strand.
GAAACCACTCTCTAGATTGGGAATTAATCTGTCTCTGTATTGAAACTGGAGCTACACTCTGGGTGCTTAGCCCCCCTGCTATAAAGCAGCCCCTGCCTCAGAGTACAAAAACACTTGTATAGAAGGGGTCTCTAATAAACCTCACCAGGTTCCTGTCTCTGAACCTATATACTTTAGTCTAGGCCCTTTGAGAGCTACTCACTGCTTTTCTTAATTACCCCACCACTATTCTATTCATTTATTGGGCCAAGATTTCTTAGAAAAGTATCATGCCAGAATTTCTTCCAAAAAGGGGAAATAATTCTAGAATTTGACTACAGTAATCAAAATAGCCAACCAGAAGAATTAAATGACCATTTGATGTCTTTTATCCATTCTGTTTCTGGGACTATAGTAGAGTCTGGGGACACTGATTATTTGTTCCTATTGATCAGCTACCATCCTCTTCATAGGCAAAATCCTCAATTGATAATGGCAGAATCCTCAGTGCACACCCCATCAAGATTCAAATAGATCTCTCAACACTCTTCCATAATTAATCAATGCCCTATAAGTAAAGAAGTCCTTCAGTTTGTAATAGAAGATTAAAAGGTTCAGGGTCTCACTATCTTCTGCATTAGTCTCTGTAACACCCCTATTTTACCTGTGAGACTACTCAACAGCAGAGAATGAAGGTTTGTCCAGGACCCCTGGCAATAAATAACACTGTTCTACTTTGGCACCTTATTATTCTTAATCCTCATGTGCTACTACTAACATCCAGTCCCACTGAAAGCAAATTTTTGACTATAATTGATCTACGTAGTGTATTTTTCATGTTCCAGTTCATAAGGATAGCCAATATCTTTTTGCTTTCACCCAGGAAAAGCAGAAATACTATACAGTAAGTAATACCCAAGGGTTTTACAGAGTTCTTACTCTTCACAAACTTTAAAACCTGATCTGGGTGATAGAAAATTTTCTGAAGGTTCTACGTTGTTACAATACATACATGATTTGCTTCTCTGCTCTTCTCAAACCTCTTCACAAGAAGACAGCATCCACCTGTTAAAACTCCTGGCTTTAAAGGAACATTAAATCTCCAAAGAAAATTTGCAGTTTGCTCAAGCTCACAGTAGATAGTTAGGGCATCTGATCTTGAAATAAGGGCTACATTTAGACCCTCATGAGACCCCTCATGACTCTTTAAAACTGACAGATTGCCTTTGAGTCCCCATGACAATTCATAGGAAACTCCTCTCACCAATGCATATTTTTCATGATTTGCTGATGGTTCTTATTTAAAGGATGAAAGTAGCAAATTTGGTGCTGGGTATGCTATTGCAACTCCCTTTAAACTCACTGAGGCAGCACCAGTTGCCAGCAACAGTTCCTTCAGCCCAGCAGCCTGAATTACATGCTCTTATTCAGGCTTGTACTTTAGCTAGTGGAAAAACCACAAACACGTATACTGATAGTCAAAGAGCATTTTGGGTAGCTCATGACTTTGGAATATTATGGAAACAGTAAAATGTCTACCCCAGTGAGAAAAATTTTAAAAAATGATTCTGATGTTCAAAATTTATGATGCTCTACTTTGCCATCCACTTTGGCTATTATTAAGCTTTCTGGGCATGTTAGACTTGACTCCTTGGGGACCAAAGTAATCTACCTTGCTGATACTTCCACCAGAATTGCTTCTCACAAGAAGGACTATAGCCAAACCTCTGTCATGATCCAAAGGAATATTCTCCCAAGTTATAAATTTTGGAAAAATTGACAAGAGACATCCAGTTATTGGCCCCAGAGAAGGAAAACAACATGGAAATCTAAAAATTGTTGGCTTGATTAAAAGAAAACACTGATTTGGACCAAATAACAATCTGACCTTACCAGAAATCCTAAAATTCCCGCTGCTTACAACCATACATATATTAAAGTGTTGTTCTTCTGACAAAATGATAGCATTCATGAACCAATATTGGTGAGAAAGTTAACTGGGACTCAAAAATGGTGATATCAGGGACACCTGGGTGGCTCAGTGGGTTAAGCCGTTGCCTTCAGCTCGGGTCATGATTTCAGAGTCCTGGGATTGAGCCCCGCATTGGGCTCTCTGTTCATCGGGGAGCCTGCTTCCTCCTCTCTCTCTGCCTGCCTCTCTGCCTGCTTGTGATCTCTCTCTGTCAAATAAATAAATAAAATCGATAAAAAAATTTTTTTTTAAAAATGGTGATATCACTTGTCCCACCTGTTAAAAATATAATCCAGGGAAACCTGTTTGTACAAATGGATTTCATGCAATTTCCCCATTTCATGGATATAAATATGTTTCAGTCATGATTTCTCCGTTTTCTCACTGTAGCAGGTCTTTCTCCTGTAGACAGGCCAACACTTCTGTTAGAAAAGATTACCCCTACCTAGGGAACCCTCTTGAACTTCATAGTGATCTGGGAACTTAATGAACTGGTCAGATGCTTCAACAAGGGTGTGCTGTTTGCCCAGTTTTTATAACACTTTATCGTGCATACCATCCTCAGTCGTCAGGGTTTGTTGCACTTATTAGCAGCACTATTAAGACTCAACTGGAAAATTTGTAGAGACCCTCCAAATAGTTTGGGCTGAAAGTATAGCCTTTGGTCCTTCCAAATCTCAGATCAACCCCCTTGGGAACTGAGACACTCACCCTTTGAGATAATCACAGGATATCCAAGGTACTTGACCCCTGTCTCTTTTGATCCACAGTTAATAAAAAGAGATATACTTCAATATTGTAAAAGCCTAATTGCTTCTATTAAAAATAACTCTGGTTTGGTAAAGCAATCTTTTCCCATTGCCCCCTGAGGAGATGATGACCTTAAGCATAAGATTTCATCTATTGGAAAAGACCTCTCCAGAAAGACTCATCAACCTCTCTGGGAAGGCCTGTGAGGAACTTGCTAACCAGTCTTTGTGCCACCAGACTCTAGGGAACAGGCTTTTGGATTCACACAAGTCATCTAAAGAAAGTACCAAACCCTGACTGAACCTGCGTACCATCTGGTGACCTGAAAGTAAAGATTTCCTGGAATCGAAGCAGATGACATCGATGAGAAGGCTTTCCTAAGATGTTCAGACCAGGCCTATATATCTTTTTCTCACTGTTGTTTCTTTCTCTTTTCTGTGGAAAAACCATGTCTTTGCATTCCCCAGGCCCTTGTGAAAATGGGAAACCTGTTCTTTTGATTATGGCTTTTCAGAAACAGCCTTATTGTGATCCTGGGACAAAGTAATTTTCACTTTTTTTTCTGAAGGTTTAGAAGGTTCCTAATTCACAAAAATCTTCTTTCATCTGAACTATTAACTGACCTTGGATCCTTCTCTACATTCATGGTCTCTGAATTTGCAACCTTACAGGCTGCATGATCAGTAACACATTTGGTTCCAAACATTTCTTTGCGATAATACTGTTTTAAAACATGTTTGAGGCTTTGCTATATTGCAAAAAGTTCGTCAGCTCTTGTTTCATCTTTATATCCAAACTGTATCTTACCAAAAAACTGTTAATACCTTCAGTGAGCTCCTGGAAGCATTCACTAATCTGCTTTCATGGTTGCTTTAAGTGGAGACTTCAGGAGAGATAAGTGACTGGGTTTGCTTTTATAAGGAGAATCTTTTTCCCCTACGTTGGAATAAATGCCAATAAATATTTCAGTTGGCTACTTTCAGCCCTAGAGCCCTGATTTAGAACTATCATACAACTTGGATGTTCCTTTTGTTTTTTTTCTTAATTTTTAATTAGTTTTAATTTTAAATTAACATATAATATATTATTAGCCCCAGGGGTACAGGTCTGTGAATCTCCAGGTTACACACTTCACAGCACTCACCATAGCACATACTCTCCCCAATGTCCATAACCCCACCACCCTCTCCCTACTGCCATTCCCCCGGCCCCCCTCAGTTTGTTTTGTGACATTAAGAGTCTCATGGTTTGTCTCCTTCCCGATCCCATCTTGTTTCATTTATTCTTTTGCTACCCCAAAACCCCCACATTGCATCTCCCCTTCCTCATATCAGGGAGATCATATGATAGTACTCTTTCTCTGATTGACTTATTTCGCTAAGCATAATACCCTCTAGTTCCATCCACGTCGTTGCAGATGGCAAGACTGCATTTCTTTTGATGGCTGCATAGTATTCCATTGTATATATATACCACTCTTCTTTATCCATTCATTTGTTGATGGACATCTAGGTTCTTTCCATAGTTTGGCTATTGTTTATTGCTATAAACATTTGGGTGCATGTATCCCTTCAGATCACTACATTTGTATCTTTAGGGTAAATACCCAGTAGTGCAATTGCTGGGTTCTAAGGTAGCTCTATTTTCAACTTTTTGAGGAACCTCCATGCTGTTTTCCGGAGTGGTTGCACAACTTGCATTCCCACCAACAGTGTAGGAGGGTTCCCCTTTCTCTCCATCCTTGCCAGCATCTGTCATTTCCTGACATGTTAATTTTAGACATTCTGACTGGTGCGAGGTGGTGTCTCATTGTGGTTTTTATTTGTATTTCCCTGATGCCAAGTGACGTGGAGCACTTTTTCATGTGTCTGTTGGCCATTTGAATGTCTTTGCAGAAATGTCTGTTCATGTCTTCTGCCCATTTATTGTTTGGATTATTCTTTGGGTGTTGAGTTTGATAAGCTCTTTATAGATTTTGGATACTAGCCCTTTATCTGATATGTCGTTTGCAAAAATCTTCTCCCATTCTGTCAGCTGTCTTTGGTTTTGTTGACTGTGTCCTTTGCTGTGCAAAAGCTTTTGATCTTGATGAAGTCCCAGTAGTTCATTTTTGCCCTTGCTTCTCTTGTCTTTGGCAGTGTTCCTAGGAAGAAGTTGCTATGGCTGAGGTCGAAGAGGTTGCTGCCTGTGTTCTCCTCAAGGATTTTGATGGATTCCTTTCTCACATTGAGATCCTTCATCCATTTTGAGTCTATTTTTGTGTGTGGTGTAGGAAATGGTCCAGTTTCATTATTCTGCATGTGGCTGTCCATTTTTCCCAACACCATTTGTTGAGAGACTGTCATTTTTCCATTGGAAATTCTTTCCTGCTTTGTCGAAGATGAGTTGACCATAGAGTTGAGGGTCCATTTCTGGGCTCTCTATTCTGTTCCATTGATCTATGTGTCTGTTTTTGTGCCAATACCATGCTGTCTTGATGATGACAGCTTTGTAATAGAGCTTGAAGTCTGGAATTGTGATGCCACCCACTTTGGCTTTCTTTTTCAATAACCCTTTGGCTATTCGAGGTCTTTTCTAGTTCCATATAAATTTTAGGATAATTTGTTCCATTTCTTTGAAAAAAATGGATGGGACTTTGATAGAAATTGCATTAAATGTGTAGATTGCTTTAGGTAGCATAGGCATTTTAGCAATATTTGTTCTTCCAATCCAGGAGCATGGAACATTTTTCCATTTCTTTGTGTCTTCCTCAATTTCTTTCCTGAGTACTTTATAGTTTTCTGAGTATAGATCCTTTGCCTCTTTGGTTAGGTTTATTCCTAGGTATCTTATGGTTTGGGGTGCAATTGTAAATGGGATTGATTCCTTAATTTCTCTTTCTTCTGTCTTGTTGGTGTAAAGGAATGCAACTGATTTCTGTGCATTGATTTTATATCCTGACACTTTATTGAATTCCTGTACAAGTTCTAGCAGTTTTGGAGTGGAGTCTTTTGGGTTTTCCACATATAGTATCATATCATCTGCAAAGAGTGATAGTTTGACTTCTTCTTTGCCGATTTGGATACGTTTAATTTCTTTTTGTTTGATTACTGAGGCTAGGACTTCTAGTACTATGTTGAATAGCAGTGGTGATAATGGACATCCCTGCCGTGTTCCTGACCTTAGTGGAAAAGCTCTCAGTTTTTCTCCATTGAGAATGATATTTGCAGTGGGTTTTTCTTTCTTTCTTTCTTTCTTTTCTTTTTTTTTTTTAAGATTTTATTTATTTATTTGACAGAGGGATCACAAGTAGACAGAGAGGCAGGCAGAGCAAGAGGAGGAAGCAGGCTCCTCACTGAGCAGAGAGCCCAATTCGGGGCTCAATCCCAGGACCCTGAGATCATGATCTGAGTTGAAGGCAGAGGCTTAACCCACTGAGCCACGCAGGCGCCCTGCAGTGGGTTTTTCATAGATGGCTTTGATAATATTGTGGTATGTGCCCTCATCCCTACACTCTGAAGAGTTTTGATCAGGAAGGGATGCTGTACTTCGTCAAATGCATTTTCAGCGTCTTTTGAGAGTATCGTATGGTTCTTGTTCTTTCTTTTATTAATGTGTTGTATCACATTGATTGATTTGTGGATGTTGAACCAACTTGCAGCCCTGGAATAAAACCCACTTGGTCGTGGTGAATAATCCTTTTAATGTACTGTTGGATCCTATTGGCTAGTATTTTAGGGAGAATTTTTGCATCTGTGTTCATCAAGGTTATTGGTCTGTAGTTCTCTTTTTTGATGGGGTCCTTGTCTGGTTTTGGGATCAAGGTAATGCTGGCCTCATAAAATGAGTTTGGAAGTTTTCCTTCCATTTCTATTTTTTGGAACAGTTTCAGGAGAATAGGGATTAATTCTTCTTTAAATGTTTGGTAGAATTCCCCTGGGAAGCCGTCTGGCCCTGGGCTCTTGTTTGTTGGGAGATTTTTGATGACTGTTTCAATCTTCTTACTGGTTATGGGTCTGTTCAGGTTTTCTATTTCTTCCTGGTTCAGTTGTGGTAGTTTATATGTCTTTAGGAATGTGTTCCTTCTGTTTTATGTAATTATTTAAGTTTTAAGCTTTGTATTTTGTTGATTGTTGAACTTAAAAAAAAAAAATGATGTACCCAATAATGTAATGCTGGCTCAGAGCTTTGAGATGATCTCCCACACTTTGGATCTTGGGAAAATACAGGCTTTAGGCTGGAGTATGTGAAAATTTCTCCGTCCTCATCTTTGTTGTTACAAAAATCTGGCCTTCATTGGTTTCCAGCTGTTATGCACTCTCCCTCTGATGTAGGACATGATAACTACAAAAGGTCCTTCTTGTTACTGGCTATTGTTGAGTGATGCTTTCAAAGAAAGAGTTTGATCAAAAGGAGAATATGTGAAAATTAGTAAAAGGAAACCTTACTTAGAATGGACACAGGAGGCAGGCAAGGGGAGTTCTCATGCTGTTCAGTGCTTCAGCAATTGCAGACCCAACAGAAGGAGAGGGACCTTGCGTGTGGATACTACTTTACTATCACAGCAGGAGGAAAGAAGATTTCTTCCTTCCCTGGTAACAACCCAGCCCCTTGGTACAGTTACAGATCAGCCAGTGAGAAGCCACTGTACGTAGAATTCCCAGTTCACTTAAATAGTTCACTTTTTGTTTATAATCGCCCTGTCCAACTTCTCTTTTCCTCTGTAAAAGAGTACTCCTCTTCGGACTTTCCTATGGTTTTGTTGTAGTTTGCTTGTCCTGAATTGCAGTTCTTTGTTATTCTTCAATAAACCCATCTTATTTTGGCAAAATAACTGGCGGTTTTGTTTTCAAGGTTAACAGCCTTGATGGGGCTTATATTCTTTTAAGAAGACAGAAAGCAGATAAGCAGAATAAGTGTGTGTGTGTAAGAAAATAAAGGCATACTGAAAGGTAGAGAGTAACAGAGGTATTCTTTTAAATAAGTAGGTTGTCCAAAGAACATCTTTTTAAATTTTGAAGAAAGGTATAAATGAAGGGAAGAAGCAATTAAGTATCTGGGGAAAGAGTTTTCCAAGCAAGTGCAAAGGCCCTGAGATGGGGGACATGCTGCCATGTGCCAGCTATAGCAAGAGTTTCAGTCTTCTTGGAGTGCAATAAAGTCGATTAAAATGAAGTAGGAGAGGCAGCTAAAATTCACATCACATAAGGTTGTATAGGCTGTACTAAGGAGTTAGGATTTATTCTAGGTTTGATGGGAAGGCATTGGAAGATTGCAATCAGGGCTATTAACGATATTTGCATTAAAAAATGCAACCGTGAGGGGCGCCTGGGTGGCTCAGTGGGTTAAAGCCTCTGCCTTCAGCTCAGGTCATGATCCCAGGGTCCTGGGATCAAGCCCCGCATCGGGACTCTCTGCTCAGCGGGGAGCTGCTTCCTCCTCTCTCTCTGCCTGCCTCTCTGCCTACTTGTGATCTCTGTCAAATAAATAAATAAAATATTTTAAAAAATGCAACTGTGAAATGCAAAGTGAAGAAGAATCACTCTGGCTGTTTTTTGGAGAATTAGTGGTAGGGGTGCAAAGTGGAAGCAGGGAGGCCATTTCAGTGGCTCCCACAGTAAGTCAGGTGGAAGATGCAGGGACTTTGATTTGGGCTGTCAACAGTGATGTCTCAGTGGCAATGCATAAGTTTAAAAGGACACAATGAACGTCTTTCAGTCCTGTCAGTATGGTTTTGCAGCTGCATGTGTGACCTCATTTGGAAATAATGTCAAAAGTCTAAATTTGAAATCTTTGTGACTGTGAGTCCAGAGTGGAAAAGACCTACTTACCCCCCTTGATGACCCTGGAACTGCCAATATTAGCCTGGTGGAAGTGGTCATACCTCCATCCACATACGAGGACAGTTTTGTGGATGTCAGTGGAGCCTGGACTCACTGCATCACAGCACTCAGTGAGTCTGCTCACAGCACTTCTGTTTCCAGTGCAAAGGCCCTGTCAATCTTTCTTGGGTGGTGACATGAATCTCTTTTCACAGACATGGGTACAGATTGCCCTCAAGAACTTTTCATGCCGTCCTGAGCCATTGCTTTTTCCTCTGCTCAGACTTTCAGATCAAGTAGGAAGCTGTGGTCACACTTTGTAGAGGAAGCGGAGTATTAAACTACCCCAGACCCATATTTTCCCATTACATAGTCTGTCTTCTCTAAACAGCCAGCTTGAAGTAGCTTAGAGAGAAGCTGAAAGACTTTTCCCTCAGTCTTTTCAAAATCTCCCATAAAAGACAAGTAAAACCTTAAAAAAAAAGAAGCAGTTTTATATATACACATTTCTATGCCTTTTCTAAAGGTTTTGTTATATTAATTTTTTGTGTTTTTTTGAGTCACTTGCTGTGATGTGGAATTTTTTTTCCCTTCCCACTTTCCTCCAAGGACATAATATTATTGCAGGCTTTCTACTAAAAGATAAAATTACTGCCACAAGTAATGCGAAGTCATAGAGAGATCATATTCCAGATGGAATAGTTTCTGAACAAAGAGGATGCTTTTTAAAGATTCTACTAAATGTGACTTTTCAAGGGCCAGTGTAGGCAGTCTAGACACTAAAATTACCCAGCCCATCTATGGATGGGAGGGGCTGTGGCTCTCTGGGAAGACCTCCAACTACACACAGGGCAGTCTGCTGACAGCTGGAAAGAGCTTACTCTGAGGGTCAAACTGCAGAAATGTTAGTTTCCTCTCCTGTCCTATCACCTTGATTCTCAGTGACTTTCATATATGAAATATTATATGGAAAATGAAGTGTTCTATTTATCTTGCAGTTTCAGTGTTTTGGAGTATTCTCACATTCATTGGAACAAAACATATGAAAGCATCTCGAAAATGGTAAAGCAGTATGCAAATGGAAGTTATTAGAATTGCTACTGCCTCGTTTTTTCATAAAACCCTGGGAAAGGTAGGTGTTAATACCAGCTCTATCATATGAGGAGGAAATTGGGATGAGATCCGAAGATGTTAGCTCCATGTCCTTTGAGTGAATGATTTGGGGATTACAGAGAGCCAGTTAAACGTTCTTCGTATCAACAGTCTTCTAACCATAAACCAGTTTGATAATGGGTCTAATTATGAATAGAAGGATGAGGAAAGTGTCATGATCCATTTTGCAGTTGCATGGACACAGAGAATACATTGTAGAAAAAAAAAGGTATTGGTAGCAGAACCAGTTCATCGGTAGTTGCAGTAGAGCAAGAGAGAGAAATTGGTGGGCCTGAATGAGGTTGGTCTATGTAGGGTTGTGGAGAAATGGTGATAATTGAAGAGACATTTTGAAGCTAGAATTCATAGTTCTTATGATGAATGTGGGGGAGGCGGCAAGGTTGGGGGAGAGACTAAAACTCTCTGGCCAGGATCGTGATGTCATGTCCTAGGATGAAGAACAGAGGAAGCACAGGTTTAGGGAAAGAAGATAATAAGTTATGTTTTGGACATGTTGGGTTTTAGGTGTCAGAGGGACATACAAGAGGAGTCCAGTGAACAACTGGACATGTATATATGAGAGTGGCATACAGGGCAAACAGATCTTGGCTAAAAATATAAATTTGGGAATTAGCTTATTGATGGTAAATGGAGATCATATTACTAAATTGTGTGAAGCAGGGGAGGATGTCTGTCTTGTGAACCGGTTTTAATAATGCACTAAATGTTTTTGTATGTTTCTGTGTTCATTCTTCTAGAGAGTGAATGCATGACTTTTTTTCACATTCATAAAAGCATCAGTGACAAGCACACACAGTGGCAAAGAGGACCTGAGACCAAATACTGCAACACACATTTTGAAGAAATGGTCTTCAAGGGATATTTTAAAGGAGTGGCCACATAGGTGAAAGCAAAGCTAGAATCATGTAAATCAAGGGGCAATGGTGTTTCGAGAATATGGGTGCTGCCACTGATGTCAGATAGTGGGAAAAACTCAGGTAAAAGGAGGAGGGAAAGGCTCCACTGGGCTTATCTTCAAGGTACCTTATCAAGAGCAATTCATAATGAACTGGTGGGAGCAGAAATCTTTGTGTTGAGGGGTAAATGAGAAGTGAGAAATGGTACCTCCTTTCTCAAGAGTCTGGACTAAGTCATTCTGAAACTAGTTATTATAATTACTGACCAGATGGTTTGAGATCATCCTGATAAACCAAAGAATTCATTGCTTGAAGTTTTATTTTGCAAAGGATTAGTTTAGCATCATAAAGGCAAAACATTGTTAGAGACAACTTTTTAAACTATTTGATAACAGGTTGAGGACTACTGCTGAAAATGTGGTTTGCTTTCCTGGATAAAGCAAAGCTTTAAGAAGACGCTTCTCCTATGAATCCTGTTGTGGCAGAATTGAAAATCTTTCCTCTCTCCCCACATGTGTTATCATCATAGTTCATGAAATACTTTGGTGTGCTTACTCTTTTATATGTCCATGTCCTTCTACTCTTTTGTAAGCCTCTTGGGAGCAGGGACTGTATCATATTCATCTTTATATCCCCAATCACTAGCAAATAATTGAGACTTAATAAATGCATTGACTGAATGAATGATTTTTTATTATCTACTCAAATATATCTATTAGTCTCATTTTGAATTTCCATTTATACAATAAGAATTGGAATTTTTCTGTTGTCTTAAAGAGATGACTATTTTCCTACAATGCATTTGGAATATTATGAATAAGACAATGGAAAAGAAAATGTCACAATTCATTTGAAATGCAAAGAGCAAATAAACAGCAGTTAAATAACAGACATTAAATGTTGCACATATGTCAAGTAATAACAAGAATGCTTTTCCCAGAATTTAAAACATTGATGAGTGAGATTGTTGTGGCATTAGAATTTTTTTAGGCTAAAAAGGAGCCTGATGCAAATTAATATTCTATGCATTAGAAGAAAGGAGAGTGCAGTGAATTGGTAGAATCAGTTCTACTGACAGAAGACTCCACAACCTCAAAGCTTGCTATTTGACACTTTATAAGTGAGCTTGGAAAGCTTATGGCTGGGAGAGAGAATAAGGACAGTTTTCTTTGGTTGCAGTGGTTACACTTTTCATTCCTTCCTACCTCTGTGGGGATCACAGTGGACCCTCTCAGGAAGGACTTACCGCTATGCTAAAACAACACATAATTTAACAAAGAACAACACACATACATTCCATTGGGTAAATTCATTGAATTGGACATTTATTTATCCAACTCAGTCTTTGGTCATAGTGAAAGGGGCAGTGAGACTTTTCAAAGTGATTCTGATATAAGTAACAATGATATGTGGAAAATGAAACCTCATTTGTACTTTCTAAAAATTTTTAATATGCAAGATGTATTTCATTTGATACATAACATTAAAGCAAAATTTGGATAACATGCATCCCAAAATTCTTACAGAATTAAAAAAAATATGGAATGTTAGTCTTCAGCATGGCTTTGTAGGATACCAAGTTATATATCTCTTCAATATTTATTAAAAGTGTCAAGGAATGACAGTGGGTATTCACTTATTTATTATGTCATGATACATCTATTTGGTGCCGTGCCCTGAAGCTACTCCTCTAGTGATAATAAGCAAAGGAATTTTAAAGATACAAAATACACCTTTTTAATAGAAAACAATGCAAATATTTATCTGCTTATTGGAATTCTGGGTGAACTTTTCTATCTATAACATCTGGCAGGAAATCTTACAAAAATAAGTTTGCTTGCAGAATTTCTGACCCTTGTTTTTGGATGATATGCTTAACAACAACACACATACATGCCATTGGGTAAATTCATTGAATTGGACATTTATTTATGTGATGTTAACAGTATTTGCAGCTACCATGTGAACAGCTTTTCCCACAGAGATTCTTCAGTCAGAATCTGAGACAGAGGATGTTCTTTTTCTCCTGATCATCTAAGCACATCAGAATGAAGTTGTTGTGATAATTTTCCATCCTTAAAATAAATGTGCTTGGAAAAGAGCTACCTTAAGGAAATGGTTTTCTTCATATACTTTTACTTTCTAAGCAAAGTGATTAGACTCCCTTCTTAATTCTCCCCACCCCAGAAAAGAGAAAATAAGATCATATTGAGTGCAATTTTTAAAACGGAAGATTTGACTGTATGGTTTTATTTGATCTCATTTATCTTTCCATATTTATTTATTTGGCCATTACTTCACCTCACCTCTAGACTCAAAGGCCAACTGCCTGCTTGATATCTCCACTAGAAGTTAATGGGCATCTCTAACTTAGCATGTCCAAAACTTGGTGCTTGGTCCCTGCCCCTTCCAACAATTTCCTTTCCCATAGCCATCTCTCTTACAGCAAAATGTACCACTATCCATCCACCCAGGAGCCCCTAGGAATTACCCCTCACTTCATAATCCCTTTACATGCCATCAGTTCTTCAGAAGTCTTATTAGTGTTGCTTCAAAACCTAGTTATAATAGGTCCACTTGTCAGGACCTTCCATAGCTACCACCTCAGTCCAGACCACCATCATCTCTTTAGGAGACAAAGACTTCCTACAACTGATCTCCCTCCTTCCATATTTGCTGCTTTATAGTCTATACTCAGTGAATAATCTTTTGAAAATCTAAACTGGATTGTACATTCACTAAATTAAACCCTCTTATGGCTTCCCACTGCTGACTCCTTCCACAGTCTGCAAAGGTCTATGTGATTTGGACCTTGCCCACCTCCCTGACCTCGGTTCATTCCACTTTTCTCTCATGATGTTCCCACAAGAGGGCCCACCTGTGAACACACCAAGTTCACACCTCCTTAAGACAGTTGAATCCCCTCTCGTGTTCCAGATCTTCATGTTTGCCTGGGTTTTTTTAGGGGGTGTGCATTTGGGGGGTCAACTCAAATGTGCCCTCCTCAGATATCCTCCATGACCACCTGATGTAAATCTTAACCTGAAAACTTTACATTTATTACTCTGTTGGGCTTTTTTCATAGCTCATCACAATCTGATACTTTCTTTTTTTATTATCCAACTCTCCCAAATAAAAAGTATCCTTTGTGAAAACAGACATTTGATCTGCTATCTCAACCACAGTATCCATAGCAGCTGCATCAGTTTTGGTCCATAGTGAACACTTGTTCATATTTGTTGAATGAATAAATGAAAGAAGCTGCAGGAATTTTAATAAGTATATTTAGAAATATAACAATCAATAGCACTAACAGTAATAGGCTGAGCTTTTGTGTCAACTGTAAAGGTCCTAATAATCCAGATGATGGTTCTTTCAGTGGTCAAAATGCATTGTACTAGCTCTGGGAGTTAAATCCCTGAAGAATCAAAATACACAATATCAAATTTTTTGAGGTTGTAGGTTGAGATAAGCTAAAAAATCGGAGCAAATTTGGAGATGGGTTAAGAGAGGCTGACAGGGGCACCTGGATTAAACAGGTGCCTTCGGCTCAGGTCATGATCTCAGGGTCCTGGGATCAAGTTCTGCATCCACTTGGCAGGGAGCCTGCTTCCTCCTCTCTCTCTCTGCTTGCCTCTCTGCCTACTTGTGATCTCTATCAAATAAATAAATAAAATCTTTAAAAGAAAAAAGAGAGGCTGACAAATGAGCAAATGTGTAGAGTGAATGGAGTGAGAGGTATTTGAAGTTCTGGTGGGAAGGACGCCTTGGCAAGTGGAAATTGAACTGAGAAGAGCAGCCCTTAAGAGACTCTTTACCTTGGTTGACCTGAATTGAGTTGGGATCACACTGAAGGTTTAGAGGTAAGATTAAGAATTAACTTGTATGGGCATGCCTGGGTGGCTCAGTGGGTTAAAGCCTCTGCCTTCGGCTCAGGTCATGATCCAGGGTCCTAGGATTAAGACCCGCGTCGGGCTCTCTGCTTAGGGAGAAGCCTGCTTCCTCCTCTCTCTCTCTCTCTGCCTTCCTCTCTGCCTAATTATGATCTCTGTCTGTCAAATAAATAAATAAAATCTTTAAAAAACAATTAACTTGTATGGGCGCGCCTGGGTGGCTCAGTGGGTTAAAGCCTCTGCCTTTGGCTCAGGTCATGATCCAGGGTCCTAGGATTAAGACCCGCGTCGGGCTCTCTGCTCAGTGGGGAGCTTGCTTCTTTCTCTCTCTCTCTGCCTGCCTCTCTGCCTACTTGTGATCGGTCTGTCAAATAAATAAAATCTTAAAAAAAAAAAGAATTAAGTTGTATGATAATGTCTTGTAAATACAGCAGGCATTAGGAAGAATTTTCTTTTTTAAAGGATCTCTCACTTTTAATCATGATAGGTAACTCACAGAAGCAAGAAAGAGAACAATCTGGGGGAGTATGGGAAACAAAGTCTCCAAAAGTAATACACAAAGTATCTACATTTGCAAAAGAAAAGGTGAGGTCCTGATAAGATCCAAAAAGATATGAAACAATAGATGGTGACCTGGACTCCTAAGAGTTGATACCAAAAGACACACTCAGGCAATCCTAATTATCCATGGCAACATGGCAAGTGTTAACCCTGGGATGCTTCTCCTCATCACCCGGCAGTCAGAATTCAGTGTGTGAATTTGGAATAGAAACTCATTTCGCTTTCACACAACATAATTATGAGGTAAATTTTCTGGAAAAACAATGCATGTAATGGATTCCAAAGTCAAGTGGAAGTGATTTTTAAATTATTTGCTATTTTGGGTTATTCAAAATAACCAAACATTGATTTTATAGCTATATCATCACATATTTGAAATGAATGAAAGAATAAATGAATTTATATACAGTGAAACATTAGATTGGGGTGGTAATTGGCTGCAAATAGAAAAGTAGGGCAGTTCAATATGTAAGCTCTTATTCCTCGCATAACTTTATGTTTTAAAATTTATAAATGTTATCTATATAACATATACACACATAAATAAAATCAAATGGATTTCAGGCTACAATGCACCTGACAGATTATCTAATCAAATCCTTCATCATCATAGGCAGAAATAATCAGTTTTACCATTAAACATGTACTCAAACATGTGATCAAAATTACTGTGTGAAGTATGACTAAGGAACTTTAACCCAGAGAGGATGTTGGTTTTGTTCAAGGGCACACTATTGTTTTAGGGTGGAACTGGCATGGTTCTTGACTCCTAGGATAATAGTCCCCTAAGAAGAGTATGTCACCATATCCATCGTTGGGTAACTCAAACCAATTTAATTAGAACTATTTACATAGATCATTTCTCTGTCAGGTGATTATTATTTGGGATTGCCATTTCATGGTCTCCTAAAAGCACTTGTTAGGAAAGAAAGCAAGGAATTTGGGTCATTCTTCCCAACGTTCTACTTACAATAATTTAATAAAATCCTAATATTCCTTTTCCACAATAGGCTTTGCTGCCAGAACACAAGTGTTGTGAAAACCACCACTCAGCCTAAACCAAAATGGGAAAGGAAAAGACTCACATCAACATCATTGTCATTGGACACATAGATTTGGGCAAGTGTACCACTACCAGTCATCTGATCTACAAATGTGTTGCGACAGACAAAAGAACTATCGAAAAATATGAGAAGGAGGCTGCTGAGATGGGGAAGGGCTCCTTTGAGTATGCCTGGGTCTTGGATAAACTGAAAGCTGAACATGAATGTGGTATCACCATTGATAGCTCCCTGTGGAAATTCAAGACCAGCAACTATTACATGACTGTCATTGATGCCCCAGGACACAGAGACTTTATCAAAAACATGATGACAGGCACATCTCGGGCTGACTCTACTGTCCTTATTGATGCTGCTGTGTTGGTAAATTTGAAGCAGGTGTCTCCAAGAATAGGCAGACCAGTGAGCATGCCCTTCTGGCTGATACACAGGGTGTAAAACAATAATTGTTGGTGTCAGCAAAATGGATTCCATTGAGCCACCCTACAGCCAGAAGAGATACGAGGAAATCATTAAGAATGTCAGCACCTACATTAAGAAAATTGGGTACAACACTGACGAAGCAGCATTTGTCCTAGTTTCTGACTGGAATGGTGACAACATGCTGGAGCCAAGTGCTAACATGCCTTGGTTCAAGGGATGGAAATTCACCCATAAAGACGGGAATGCCCGTGGAACCACAGTGCCTGAAGCTCTGGATTGCATTCTGCACCAACTCACCCAACTGACAAGCCCTTGCCTCTGCCTCTCCAGAGCACATCTACAAAATTGGTGGTATTGGTTCTGTCCCTATAGGATGAGTGGAGACTCGTGTTCTTAAATCTGACGTGGTGGTCACCTTTGCTCCAGTCAATGTTACAACTGAAGTAAAGTCTGTTGAAATGCACCATGAAGCTCTTCCTGGGAACAGTGTGGGCTTCAATGTCAAGAACATACCTGTCAAAGATGTTCGTCATGGCAGTGTGGCCGCTGACAACAAAAATGGCCCACCAGTGGAAGCAGCTGGCTTCACAGCTCAGGTGATTATCCTGAATCATCCAGGCCAAATCAGTGCTGGATATGCACCTGTGCTGGGTTGTCACATAGCTCACATTGCTTGCAAGTTTGCTGAGCTGAAGGAGAAGATAGATTTTTGTTCTGGAAAAAAAGCTGGAAGATTGTCCCAAGTTCTTGAAATCTGATGATGCTGCCATTGTTGATATGGTTCCTGGGAAGCCTGTGTGTGTTGAGGGTTCTCTGACTATCCTCCTCTGGGCCGTTTTGCTGTTCATGACATGAGACAGACAGTTGCTCTGGGTGTCATCAAAGCAGTGGACAAAGGGCAGCTAGAGCTGGCAAGGTCACCAAGTCTGCCCAGAAAGTTCAGAAGGCTAAATGAATATTATCCCCAGTACCTGCCACCCCAGTCTTACTCAGTGGTGGAAGGACAGTCTCAGAACTGTTTGTGTCAGTTGGCCATGTAAGTTTAATAGTAAGACTGGTTAATGATAACCATGCGTCATAAAACCTTCAGAAGGAAAGGAGAATTGTGGACCATTTGTTTTTGTGTCTGAGTGTGTATGGCAGCGTTAAGTTATTAGCTTTTAAAGTCAGTACTTTTTAATGGAAACAGCTTGACCAAAAATCTTTCACAGAATTTTGAGACCCATTAAAACAAAAGTTGAATGAGGAAAAAAAAAATCCTAATATTTGAAGGAAGTAGATTTCAATTTTGGACTATCTTTATTCTCTGGCCCACATAATACTGGAGAACTTGTATAATTAACAAAATTATACCGTAACTTCAGCATCCTTAAATTAAATATGTTTAAATTTTGCTGTAAGAATTTGTCACTTTTTCATATTTTTTTTTAACCAAAAGTGTATGCCTTTATTTCTTTTAGGAACTTTGGAACACAGAAGCGACTGTTGACACCTGATTTCTCTTTGGCAGATGACCAGATAGAATCAGCATTAACAACGTGCAGAAAATGCCAAACGTGGGGGAAATGACAAATGTGCCAGATGATTTAATATCGAGTAAAGATAAAGGTTAACAGAAACGATCTTTTCCTCTTAGTTTGCAAAATAAGTTAAAAATGCTTTTTGCCTTTGCAAAATACTTTACAAAGCATAACTTTAAAATGAAAAGAGTGGTTTTTATATATGTTCTGTGAAAGCGCTATTATACACCTGATAGTCACAGCGCAGTTATGCTCAGAATATGTTTACTAGTAAAAGGAGATATTTAAGCCCAACATTTGGGGAAAAAGTAAATAATGAGAATCAAATAACTTCTTCCACTAGCTTGAGCAGTCATAATCAAACCTGGGAGTGTCTTCGATAAGGGCTCCTGGCCAGTCTTTTTGCTCTTACTTGTCACCAGAGGGGCCTGGTGGTAGAAGCGGGCAAATGAGCTTGAATGCGGCATCATGCTGGTCGGCAAAGCAGACTGGCTATGGCCTCTACAATCATTTTATATTTTTCTCTTTAATGAGAATATCTTAATATCCTTCTTTTAATTCTAAATGTAAGAACTAGCCAATGCAGGTAACTTTAAAAATGTAGAAAGGCACAAAGGAAAAATGAAAAATTTAAAAACAAAAATCAGGGGCGCTTGGATAGCTCAGTGAGTTAGGCCTCTGCCTTGGGCTCAGGTCATGATCTCAGGGTCCTGGGATTGAGCCCGGCATTGGGCTCTCTGCTTGGCAGGGAGCCTGCTTCCCCCTCTCTCAGCCTGCCTCTCTGCCTATTTGTGATCTCTCTCTCTGTCAAATAAAATAAAATAAAATCTTTAAGATAAATAAATAAATAAATAAGAACAAAAATCATCACCAATCTGACTCTCCAAATATAATCCCTGTTAACATCTGGGTATATTGTGACCGTTAAGTTATGCCATATATTCTGCTTTTACCTTATCAGTTATGTAGTAGCCAGTTTCTCATTTCAGTACTTTGACACCATCCCTTAAATGGCTGCATGCTAGTCCATTATATGAATATACTATAACTTAACCAGTCTCCAATAATTAGAGGCCTAGACTTTTATTTTTTGCTATTATTCATAATGTTAGCACATTAATTTTTATTCTTTGGTATTCCAACTTTTTTCAAATAGGGTTACCATGCAAAGGAAGAGTAAAGGAATGAATAAAAACAGTCATTAGAATAAAGAGTTATAGGTCCCACAGTGCACCCACTACCCGCACCTGGGCCGTTGCGAGACTGCAGCTTGAGGAGCCCCCTCTTAAATTCAGGTTCCCAACATGCTGAGTGTCTGCACACCCACCCAGGAGTTGGGGCCCAGCTCCCAATCGAGGCCAACAGGGGCAGATCAGTATGGTGGAAACACGAGTTCAACGACGTCTATCAGGAGGTTCCATGAACGATGGCCAGCTGAGGTTGAGCTGCCAGGATATCATTTTCAAGAATAGTAAGATGGCAAAGTGGACAATAGCCGGGCCAGCTAGTTGACTGAAGGCATCTGGCGCCATGTTGCCCTGGGCCACGGACTTAAACTGCTTGTGAAGAATGGCCATGTCTACAAGTATGACAGCTTCCGAGAATCGGAGTTTGAGAAACTCTCAGACTTCTTCAAAACTCACTATCGCCTTGAGCTGATGGAGAAGGACCACTGTGTGAAGGGCTGGAACTGGGGAACGGTGAAGTTTGATGGGCAGCTGCTTTCCTTTGACATTGGTGGCCAGCCTGTCTTTGAGATACCCCTAAGCAATGTGTCCCAGTGTACCACTGGCAAGAACGAGGTGACACTGGAATTCCACCAGAACGATGATGCAGAGGTATAAATTCATATCTCTCAAAAGTTACCCTGAATGATAATGGGCTAAATGCCCCAAACAAAAGACACAGGGTATCAGAATGGATAAAAAAAACAAAATCCATCTATATGTTGGCTACAAGAAACTCATTTTAAACCTGAAGACACCTCCAGATTTAAAATGAGGGTGTGGAAAAGAATTTACCATGCTAATGGACATCAGAAGAAAGCAGGAGTGGCAATCCTTATATCAGATCAATTAGATTTTAAGCCAAAGGCTATAATAAGAGATGAGGAAGGACACTATTTCATACTCAAAGGATCTGTCCAATAAGAAGATCTAACAATTTTAAATATCTATGCTCCCAACGTGGGAGCAGCCAACTATATAAATCAATTAATAACAAAATCAAAGAAACACATCAACAATAATACAATAATAGTAGGGGACTTTAACACTCCCCTCACTGAAATGGACAGATCATCCAAGCAAAAGATCAACAAGGAAATAAAGGCCTTAAATGACACACTGGACTAGATGGACATCACAGATACATTCAGAACATTTCATCCCAAAGCAACAGAATACACATTCTTCTCTAGTGCACATGGAACATTCTCCAGAATAGATCACATCCTTGATCCTAAATCAGGTCTCAACCGGTATCAAAAGATTGGGATCATTCCCTGCAAATTTTCAGACCACAACGCTCTGAAGCTAGAACTCAAATCACAAGAGGAAGTTTGGAAAGAACCCAAATACATGGAGACTAAACAGCATCCTTCTAAAGAATGAATGGGTCAACAAGGAAATTAAAGAAGAATTGAAAAAATTCATGGAAACAAATGATAATGAAAACACAACGGTTCAAAATCTTTGGGACACAACAAAGGCAGTCCTGAGAGAAAAATATATAGCGGTACAAGCCTTTCTCAAGAAACAAGAAAGGTCTCAGGTACACAACCTAACCCTACACCTAAAGGAGCTGGAGAAAGAACAAGAAAGAAACCCTAAACCCAGCAGGAGAAGAGAAATCATAAAGATCAGAGCAGAAATTAATGAAATAGAAACCAAAGAAAACCAATAGAACTAATCAACGAAACTAGGAGGTGGTTCCGTGAATTAATAAGATTGATAAATACCTGGCCAGACTTATCAATATGAAAAGAGAAAGGACCCAAATAAATAAAATCATGAATGAAAGAGGAGAGATCACAACTAACACCAAAGAAATAAAGACAACTATATGAACATACTATGAGCAACTCTACGCCAACAAAGTTGACAATCTGGAAGAAATGGATGCATTCCTAGAGACATATAAACTACCACAACTGAACCAGGAAGAAATAGAAAGCCTGAAAAGACCCATAACCAGTAAGGAGATTGAAACAGTCATCAAAAATCTCCAAACAAACAAAAGCCCAGGGCCAGACGGCGTCCCGGGGGAATTCTACCAAACATTTAAAGAAGAACTAATTCCTATTCTCCTGAAACTGTTCCAAAAAATAGAAATGGAAGGAAAACTTCCAAACTCATTTTATGAGGCCAGCATCACCTTGAATCCCAAAACCAGACAAGGATCCCATCAAAAAAGAGAACTATAGGCCAATTATCCTTGATGAACACAGATGCGAAAATTCTCACCAAAATACAGGCCAATAGGATTCAACAGTACATTAAAAGCATTATTCACCACGACCAAGTGGGATTTATTCCAGGGCTGCAAGGTTGGTTCAACAACCTTGAACCAATCAATCAATGTGATACAACACATTAATAAAAGAAAGAATAAGAACCATATGATACTCTCAATAGATGCTGAAAAAGCATTTGACAAAGTACAGCATCCCTTCCTGATCAAAACTCTTCAAAGTGTAGGGATGGAGGGCATGTATATCAATATCATCAAAGCCATCTATGAAAAACCCACCGCAAATATCATTCTCAATGGAGAAAAACTGAAAGCTTTCTGCTAAGGTCAGGAATATGGCAGGGATGTCCATTATCACCACTGCTATTCAACATAGTACTAGAAGTCCTAGCCTCAGCAATCAGACAACAAAAGGAAATTAAAGGCATCCAAATCGGCAAAGAAGAAGTCAAACTATCACTCTTTGCAGATGATATGATACTATATGTGGAAAACCCAAAAGACTCCACTCCAAAACTGCTAGAACTTGTACAGGAATTCAATAAAGTGTCAGGATATAAAATCAATGCACAGAAATCAGTTGCATTCCTTTACACCAACAAGACAGAAGAAAGAGAAATTAAGGAATCAATCCCATTTACAATTGCACCCCAAACCATAAGATACCTAGGAATAAACCTAACCAAAGAGGCAAAGGATCTATACTCAGAAAACTATAAAGTATTCATGAAAGAAATTGAGGAAGACACAAAGAAATGGAAAAATGTTCCATGCTCCTGGATTGGAAGAACAAATACTGTGAAAACGTCTATGCTACCTAAAGCAATCTACACACTTAATGCAATTCCTATCAAAGTCCCATCATTATTTTTCAAAGAAATGGACAAATAATCCTAAAATTTATATGGAACCAGAAAAGACCTCAAATAGCCAAAGGATTATTGAAAAAGAAAGCCAAAGTGGGTGGCATCACAATTCCGGACTTCAAGCTCTATTACAAAGCTGTCATCATCAAGACAGCATGGTACTGGCACAAAAACAGACACACAGATCAATGGAACAGAATAGAGAGCCCAGAAATGGACCCTCAACTCTATGGTCAACTCATCTTCGACAAAGCAGGAAAGAATTTCCAATGGAAAAAGGACAGCCTCTTCAATAAATGGTGTTGGGAAGACTGGACAGCCACATGCAGAAAAGTGAAATTGGACCGTTTCCTTACACCACACATGAAAATAGACTCAAAATGGATGAAGGATCTCAATGTGAGAAAGGAATCCATCAAAATCCTTGAGGAGAACACAGGCAGCAACCTCTTCAACCTCAGCCGTAGCAGCATCTTCCTAGGAACATCACCAAAGGCAAGGGAAGCGAGGGCAAAAATGAACTATTGGGCTTTTATCAAGATCAAAAGCTTTTGCACAGCAAAGGACACAGTTAACAAAACCAAAAGACAGCTGACAGAATGGGAGAAGATTTTTGCAAACGACATATCAGATAAAGGGCTAGTGTCCAAAATCCATAAAGAACTTAGCAAGCTCAACACCCAAAGAACAAATGATCCAATCAAGAAATGGGCAGAAGACATGAACAGACATTTCTGCAAAGAAGACATCCAGATGGCCAACAGACACATGAAAAAGTGCTCCATATCACTCGGCATCAGCGAAATACAAATCAAAACCACAATGAGATATCACCTCACACCAGTCAGAATGGCTAAAATAAACAAGTCAGGAAATGACAGATGCTGGCGAGGATGCGGAGAAAGGGGAACCCTCCTACACTGTTGGTGGGAATGCAAGCTGGTGCAACCACTCTGGAAAACAGCATGGAGGTTCCTCAAAATGTTGAAAATAGAACTACCCTATGACCCAGGAATTGCACTACTGGGTATTTACCCTAAAGATACAAACATAGTGATCCGAAGGGGCACGTGCACCTGGATGTTTATAGCAGCAATGTCTACAATAGCCAAACTATGGAAAGAACCTAGATGTCCATCAACAAATGAATGGATAAAGAAGATGTGGTATATATACACAATGGAATACTATGCAGCTATCAAAAGAGATGAAATCTTGCCATTTGCGACGACGTGGATGGAACTAGAGGGTATCATGCTTAGCGAAATAAGTCAAGCGGAGAAAGAGTACTATCATATGATCTCCCTGATATGAGGAAGTGGTGATGCAACATGGGGGCTTAAGTGGGTAGGAGAAGAATCAATGAAACAAGATGGGATTGGGAGGGAAACAAACCATAAGTGACTCTTAATCTCACAAAACAAACTGAGGGTTCCTGGGGAGAGGGGGGCTGGGAGAAGGGGGGTGGGGTTATGGACATTGGGGAGGGTATGTGCTATGGTGAGTGCTGTAAAGTGTGTAAACCTGGCGATTCACAGACCTGTACCCCTGGGATAAAAATATATGTTTATAAAAAATAAAAAAAATAAAATTATGAGCCAACATTAAAAAAAGGAATAAAGAGTTATAGAAGTTATGAAAAGTTATCTTTTGGCAGTTTAGCACTGCTTGATATAATGCAGAATTAATCATTAAATTAGGTCTTGTTTACTAAAAAAAAAAAAAATGGGTGTATATATTTTTAGACCCTGAGTTGTGGTTTATACCATATAATCATAATATTATAAAAATAAGTGCATTTTTGCAAAGGTTCTTTTTTTTGTTTAGGATAGCTGTAAAGTTTGTACAGAATCTTCATTAGCAGTTTATTAAATACAAGAACACTGTGGTTGGGCTTTCAATTAAAGTTAAATTGGCAAAAGCTTTAAATCCATATCATCTCCTAACAACAGAAGGAACTAATAGGAAACATATCTTGAAGGCAATTCTTGTATAAAGGCATATATTTTTATTTTTATTTTGTTTTATTTTTTTTAAGATTTTATTTATTTATTTGACAGAGATCACAAGTAGGCAGAGAGGCAGGCAGAGAGAGAGGAGGAAGCAGCTCCCCGCTGAGCAGAGAGTCCCGATGCGGGACTCGATCCCAGGACCCTGAGATCATGACCTGGGCCAAAGGCAGAGGCTTAAACCACTGAGCCATCCAGGCGCCCCATATTTTGTTTTATTTTTTTAAGATTTTATTTATTTATTTTACACAGAGAGAGAGATCACAAGCAGGCAGAGAGAGAGGGGAAACAGGCTCCCTGCTGAGCAGAGAGCCTGATGCGGGGCTCGATCCCAGGACCCTGAGATCATGACCTGAGCTGAAGGCAGAAGCTTAACCCACTGAGCCACCCAGGTGCCCCCAAACCATATATTTTTAAATATGATATTGCACTGTTTATAAAAAATTAAAAAAAGCCTTTGGGAAATTTTGACCAGGAAAAGGAATAGAGACTGCTCGCCTACACCTATAAATGGTGGCTTAACATAATGATGTGATAGAGCTGCATTCTGATATGGATTTAAGGAATAAGGATAAAACCCAAGTAAATATATTTTGTGACACTAATTTTAACCATGAAAGGACTGAATTTGTTAACAAGATTCTTTCTTAGGAGTTTTATTTTATGTAAAACTATGTCCTGAGCTTTTCTTATTCTCCGAAAAAAACAGGGCTTCTGACTTTACTATCCAATTTTCATGGACATTAAACTATATGAACTAAATACATGCACATACACAAAGAATTTCTGCAAGTCTGTAAAACCAAGTTTCTTTACTGTCTTGATGAGTTCCACTGAGGTCAGTTTATAAACTAAACATTATGAGTGGGGATATTCCCATATTAGACTTATGAAATAGGTTAACAATTTCATATGAGATGCTATTGCTCTTCTGGGCAAGTATATTTCATAGCCAATAACACAAAATCAAGAAATGCATCCATACCAAGAACACATTTTGTTGCTTTAAAGAAAGGAAATATTATTTCTTTTCCCTGGAATTAATTTCTTGACTCATAGCTGTAGTAACTTCCATTTTTTCTTCCCCAGACCTAGTACAAATTCCACACATATGGATCAGAACATAAGCCTTTAGAAAAATCTATATAAGCCAGCTGTTTACAATTTTTTTTTCTCTATTGGTTAGCTGCAAGTGGGTTTTTACATAGACCCAGAAATGCAGAAAGAATTCTCTATAGCCACATCCAGCACAGTGTGTCATACAATATTGTAAAAAAGGTTTGTATTGTTTTCAGGTCAGATTCTTTAAAGCAGATGCACATTACAGTAATCTGATAATAAGTACCCAAACAAAGCTGTACATAGTCACATCTTTGAACACTTTGTGCACATTATACAAATCATACAAATACATGGTGCATGTTGAGATTAACATGACCAGCGGATAATGATGTCAGCAGCACTACAATATTAAGAATATGAGAAAATATTCCTGTTGCATTTATTCTCAATATGAAGATACAGTGTTAGCATCAATTTAAAAATTCTATTTTTAGAATAGAATTTGCTACCAGAATACATCTCCATAAACAACCACTGTTTAAGACACTAAAATACCAGATCAACTTATATATACACATATAAACTTATATATACACCAAGATAATTATTAAACTTGTTGATTTTGCAAAAAAGTTTAAATTATGTATTATAATATTGTGATTATAATAATTATTATAAATTATAATAATTTCTTTGATTATATGCCTGTTCCCAATCTTTCTGCTCTAAACACATACGTAGATTTGCATGTGATGCACAGTAAAATATCAGCTATAAAATCTGAAACAATTCTTATTCTGTTAGTACTGTTGTTTAACACAAAAGTAATGCATTGTTTTTTATCTGTTCCCTGAAAACTACGAAACTATAAGCCCTCTTAGTACATCTTCAGGAAGCAATATTGGCAATAAAGAAGTATTCCCAAACTGTAATGACATAATTGGAAGGATTTTTTTTGAAAAAAAGTAAGGAACTTCATTTCTACGAAGTAACTCTCTTGAATTCTCGTTAAACCAAAGCTTACATAGATACGAAAAATGTATAAATGTGTAAATGACCATGACAGCCACGTGGTTTATAACTATCATCCTGGAGTCAGATAACCTGAATATGAGTTCTAAGTGGAGAAGAAGGTAAAGAGAGTTTATGGATGTTGGTTGTCTCTGCTCTGCTGTATCCTAAGTGTGTGTATATCTCATCTCAGTTGATCCTCATGTCTCTATAAGGCAGATATCATGTGTTCCATTTGATAATTGTGAAAACAGAAGCTCAGTGGTTTCTTGCAATTCATTCCTAATGACTTTGCAAGGATGGGAAACTGAATTTTTAGGCAAGATCCGTCCTTGGTCCATTACAGCACTCATTCTCTGGCTCTAGACTTTCTTTGCATATTAAGTTCCTCATGTGTGGGAGATGAAAAGAAATACTGCATTACCTATTTTCCAAGGTGTTTTAAGAATCAAATGCAATGGGAAACAACTTGGAAAGCTATGTGGAATGCTGCAAATATAAGACTTACCAGAATAAACATTTAGGTTTTATTAGTGATAAAAGCTACAACCTGTATTCCATCACACTTGCTTCTTTTCTTCTCTTCCCATTTGTTCTTCTAACATCGTCTCCCCTTATTCATTTCTTCCCCTACCAGTGAAGATTCTCTCTGTCAGTTTCGAGTTGCCCAATAAGAGCACTGAACTGAGATGCCAGAATGTACTGGTTCTCTTCCCCTGTTTAGCCTTCATATTCTTCTGCTGTTGAGTCAAGGGGCTGTTTTCAAGTTCCAGAGGCCTCCATAGGTGTTGGCTGTGGTCCCCTTTCTCCATTGTCAAAGCCAACAACAGTATGTTGATCCTTCCCACGTCACCTTTCTCTCTTGCCACATTTAGGGACCTGTGTGATAAGATTGGGTCCAGGATAATCTCCCCATCTCAAACCTTAATCACATCTGCAAAATTTCTTTTGCCATGTAAGGTAAAATAGTCACAATTTCCAGTGATTAGGGCATGGAGATCTTTGGAGGACCATTCAGCCCGTGACACAGCTTCTAATGATATAATTTAAGCCAAAGACTCAGCCATTCCAAAGTCCAGCCCTGTTCCTGAACTTTTTAGCCATTGAGAGGAAAAATCCCATTTTTTGGTCAATGCAGCTTGAGTCAGTTATTTTGCCACTTGCAACTTAAAAAGCCCTAACTAACATTTGTTATTTCATCTAATTTTCACCAAAAAATCTGATATAATATCTTGTCTTTTTTTTTAGAGGTTAAATAAAAGAAATAGAAATAAAAAAAAAAAAAAAAGCCCTAACTAATACATAATGTGACTGTAACTCTGGCTTTTTTTTTTTTTTTTTTTTAATTGTGTTCATTTGTATTCCGAAGAGCTGCTATTTCAAAGCATGCTCTTTGGAGAATGTTGATTTTTTTTTTTCCATCTCCCTGATTTTATAGAGGAAACCAAGACTGCAAAGAAGAAAACTGATTTTCTCAAGGTCCCAACCTCAACAGTGAATTTCCAGATTCCAGGCTCTCATTACAGTGTTTGTATATATGAACATTTTTGCATTCATCATGGATGTTTAGTTTCCCCTGCAATGGCCAGCCACCTCAGCATCTCTTTTGGTGAAGACTTACAAAGTCCCTCTTTGTGCCCCAGCAAGCTACCGTCTGGATTTTATTTCCAGTTGCAACTTCTGCTTTTCTTTTAGCTAAAAAAAGTCTATTGCCTACTTGACCGTTGCACTGATTATTCACTCATTTGTTTGTTCTTTTTCTTTTTTTTTTTTTTAAACAAAACTACTTAGCTGGCACTAGTAAACTAAGTTGACATCTCATATTTGTACATGAATTAAATCTTCACATGTTATTGTGACTTTTCTTTTTAAAGAAATGATAGAGGAGCCCCTGCGTGGTTCAGTCAATTAAGCAACTGTCCAACTCTTGATTTTGGCTCAGGTCATGATCTTAGGGTCATGATCAACAGGGAGTCTGCTTGAGAGTCTCCTCCTTCTGCCCCTTACCCCACTCACATACTCACTCTCTAAAAATAAATACATAAGTTCTAAAAAGAAAGAAATCTTAGAAATTTTTAATAACAATATTGTCATCTTCCTGTAGGCAAACGTCTGTTACTGTTATAGTTCCTGATGACCTGGGCCAAGGTGACCTTGTTCCGTTCTTAGTTGGGAAATGTATCTGTTTTTCCTGGCAAGGATATAAAAATGCACAATGGAAAAGGATTTCTGATTTCTGGGACTGAGAACAGCTTAGTCTCACAGCCACTCATGCCTTGCTCAAGAGGTGTCTGTGATGTTTTGATCCTGTTGCCAGATATCAGTTTGGATTTAAAAAATAAAGTAATACATTAGCATTAAATAAACTTGGGACTTTTCAGAGTTAATTTTATATTAAATTTTACACCAACAAATTTTATTTTATATATTTTGTTTATTTTTTGAAAGAGCAGAAGCAAATATGTGCTGCTACTTGGTGTTTTTCTGTCTTCCGAGCCTCTTCTTTGCTCCTCATACTGCCAACCTAAGTGTATCCTGACACAGGATACACAGGATACAGCTTGGCAAACTCAGAATCCCAAAGTCTGGGGCTCCTGGGTGGCTCAGTGTGTTAAAGCTTCTGCCTTCGGCTCAGGTCATGGTCCCAGGGTCCTGGGATTGGGCCCCACATCAGGCTCTCTGCTCAGTGGGGAGCCTGCTTCCTCTTCTCTGCCTATCTCCTCTGCCTACTTGTAATCTCTGTCTGTCAAATAAATAAAAATCTTAAAAAAAAAAAAAAGAATCCCAAAGCCTCCTTATCATGCTTTCCAATGACCATTGAGGCCTATTTTTTTGGTAAAGTTTGTGGGGTCCAGATGGTCCCATGATGAATGGAGATGGAAAGGTCACTCCCTTTGGATTGCTCCAACAAATTGCTGTGCTTTCCATATCCAAGCCAAAATCCACTGTCAGAATATATGTATTTTTTTTTCTTTGTCTACTCAGTGCTGCTGCCTCACTTCCAAAAAAAACCAGGTCTTTTTTCTTGACATGGAGATGACATGTACAAGTAAATGCTGATTTCTGAAACTTCGCTTTACCCACTGCTGCTGAATTAAAAAAAAATAATAAGGTAAGTGTTGTTTTATTTCCATCGGTTTTCAATTTTGGTAGAGATAAAATTGTGTGTGCGTCTACCTATCTGTCTATCTCCTCATGGTTAACAAGAGATGCAACCCACAATCAAATTATTTAAGTTTAAATTCTTATCCCCTCACCTGCTGTGTGATTCTAAGCAGGTTACTCACCTTCTATATTCATACTCAGTTATGTCAGCTGTAAAATGAAAATAATAATAATGCCTTCCACCTGAGTTGATGTAAGATAATACACACAGAGTGCTTGAACCAGCATCTAATTTGCAGTAGTGCTCAAGAGGGGTGATTGTTGTTGTTGTTGTTGTTGTTATTTAAGTAGTAAATTCTATGTCTATTGTGAACCAAGGAAGCTGATAAACTCTAGGTAGAAGTAGAGAAAAGAATAATAGAAGAAAAAGTAGATATATGTAGGTTACCAGGAAGAAGACAAAAGAAAGAAGCATAAGAACACTAATTTTTTTTTTCTCTAACCTCTAAACCACAAGAAGCTGTAGCATGTCCTTCCAATAAGCCCCCATCTTTGGGCTTTCCCACACAAGAAGTCTAGATTCTGTAATTGGAAAATACCAAATTGAGGAATACTCTGGTTAAGAGGGCTTCCAAGGACTAATTTGGTTGCCTCGTTACTATATTTCATATTATTTCTGTGGGAAATACATTCCAGATTACAAACAAACCAAACTATAAAAGAACTTTTGAAATGAGACCCATAAGTAAATTAGGAAAGCCAATAGAATACATTTTTGTTTGAAGAGGAGAAAGCAATGTAGGTGCCATTTGGATGGTTATGGTCTTGTCACCATCATGCTAGATGTTTTTTGCTGCTTTTTATATAAAAAGGAAATCAACATGAGTTTTTAAATGTTGATTTAATTTCAAACAAGTGTAGAACTAATGTCTTCACTAAACATTTATAAATGCAATCTTTCATTGTATTTGTCTTTTTATGGAATAATAAGAACTTCAAAAGAGAATTTTTAAAGTATATAATGAATTTGGCATTATAATGAAATTCAGGAAATAGTTCCAATTTTAAAGACATGAGAAAAGGAGGGAAATCAAGATGATGATTATCAATCATTGCAGAATAAACAACAATAATTCCAAAAGTACAGTTGTAGCTGACAAAGTGCTATATGATGTAAATTGTTGTTCTTTGTATTTTTCAGATTTTTACTTTTAGAAAAATTATAATTTAACTTTTCTTGGTTAACATATCTTTATATGTACATGATAGAAAAATAGTATACTTAACAAAGAAAGACTTAATTGAGATACCAAAAGTCAGTCTTTTTAATTATTGACAATTTTATAAAAATAATAATAAAACACTGTGGAATATTAGAGTAGAATATTGTTTTAAGCCAGTAGCTCATGAGAAGTCTCAATCATTTTTTTTTAAGATTTTATTTATTTATTTGACAGAGAGAGATCACAAGTAGGCAGAGAGGCAGGCAGAGAGAGAGAGGAAGAAGCAGGCTCCCTGCTGAGCAGAGAGCCCAATGCGGGACTCAATCCCAGGACCCTGAGATCATGACCTGAGCCGAAGGCAGCGGCTTAACCTACTGAGCCACCCAGGTGCCCATCAGTCAATCATTTTTTATGTTATTGAAATATGTTTATTCATTATATCTATCCCATTGGGTGGATGCAGATGACATGGGATAGAGTGTGTTTCTGTAACAGGAACACTGAATCAACAAACAGTAAGCCTTCATAGCAGAAACCCTTTGCAAAGATGTAATCCCTGTGTTACTCTTGAACAAGGTTTCCTCCACTATATATCCAAGCCCCCAAGATGGCCTTCAATGATATTTGTCTTCCAGTATTTACACCCTTCTCTTAATCCCGCCCATACTGAATGGGGTTGACTTGTGTAGCAAACTGGATATTGTGGAAATTATAGAGTATATCTTATAAGTATAGGTCATAAACAACATTCAGCTTCTATTCGCTTGTATTACTTGCTCTGGGAGAAGTTAGCTGTTATGTTATGAGGTCACTCAAGAAGCCAGATGATGAGACCCTCATGCCAAGGAACTCTTGAGACCTGAAAAACCCCAACCCCTAACCACCATTTAAATCACTTCTAAAATCTTCTAAGTGTGGGGAGATTTGTTACGCAGCAAGAGATAACTAATACGCTCAATCTTCAAGACACCTGAATTATGTTATGTGTTTGATCATGGTATCTTCCAGCTGCTTTTCATACTATTAGTAACATCGGCCAGCGGCAATGATGGTTGCACTTCATAATGTCAGATGTCTTCCACTACTTTTTAATTACCTCTTGACCATCAGCCTCTATTTCCTCAGTTTCTTTGCAGGTTTACTGTTTAACATCTAGCCTGACAGTTTAGGTGAAACCTCTAGAACAACCATTTGTAATATTTGGTCATCAGTATTGGTCAAAATTAGTCTCCTGAACTAAATTAATGGCAGAACTAAACAAACAGAAGTACCATTAAGGAAAAACACAGAATGGCATATGAATGCTCACTGACTTATAGCTTAGAGTAATACCCATCATATATATTGGCTTATTTGCAATGAGAAAAAAACTGAGTATGTTATATATTTATATTTGTATCAATCATGAAAGGTTGGGTTTTGCTGTTATATACATAAGCCCCCAATCTCAGAGATTTTATAAACTAAAGATTATTTCTTTCCCATTCTACTTATCCATGGGTTTACTTGGAATTTTGATCTGTATCATCCTTACTTCACTCTAAGATTAAAGCTGTTGAAACATTTCCAGTCACCATGGCAGAGGGATAAAGCTATGGTAATTTTTACTCACTGTTGCTCAAATTCACTGGGCATGGCTAATTTCAAAGAGGAAAAGGAAATTAATGCTGTTGTGTGCACAAGAAAACTATTTGGTCAACAGCATATATGCCAACACATATATTCAAATTAATATCAAATATTTCTGAGATGGACATACTAAAATCAACCAGCACTATATAGGCAGTGCTGTATGAGACAGACTTACAATGTGACATTTTCCTGACAGAGGTGGGAGGGTGTGAGCTGGCTATAACACTGTGGTGAGAGTATAGAAGGACCAAAAACAGTTCTAAGGACAATTAACTATATTTATTTGTTATTTTGTGTATTAAAGACTAAGTGTCTAAGAGTACAGGGGAGAGCAAGGGATGATAGTAACTAAATGTTTGAAGAATCAAGGAGTAAATGGTAAATCAGTGAAGCCCTAGCATTTTGAGTATTATTAATGATCCTGGGTGACTCCAAGATCCCAAAGTTGACTCAGTCCCTGTAATGGTCTCTTTGATTAATTGGCTACCATCCCTGGAATGCTCAGTACAAGGAGTGACCTGGGTCAGTCTGAGTCCTTGAAGTCAGGGGATATTGTCTTACTCGAGTCTGGACCATACCAACTTTGGCATATAGTGAGCTTGGCCTCTTTGAAGGACCTTTCCTATACATTGTGGCATTTTCTTCCATTGCAGAATTCACAAGACAATTAACCGCAGCCACACGGGATATTTACCATTAACTCATGAACGTGATTACAGGAGCAATGTATTTTCTTTGTATAGTCATTATATTGATAGATGGTAATTCTTAGTTCATCTCTTTTCTTTCTTGTTTTCTAATCCTTTAGGTGTACTTTGTAGATGATTTATCTTTTCACCTTTCTGTTGAATTTTTAATTAAGACTATAAATACATTTTTCATATTCCAAGTTTATTTTATTCCTTCTTAAACAATATTCTGGTCTTGTTTTTTGGATACAGCATTTTCTCATATATATGAAGATCTAGCACTATAGATAATTTTGTATTTTTTTTCTATTTGGGTAACTATCTTTCCTTCTGAGTTTAGATTTTTTTTGTCTTTATCGTTTATGTTAAAGACTTTCTTCTGTGTCAGGTAATTCTTAATTACTCGTTTTAAGAATGGGACTTTAGGAGGCGCCTGGATGGCTCAGTGGGTTAAAACCTAATGCCTCTGCCTTCAGCTCAGGTCATGATCTGTCCTGGGATGGAGCCCTGCATCAGGCTCTCTGCTAAACAGGGAGCCTGCTTCCCTTCCCCTCTCTCTCTCTCTCTCTCTCTGACTGCCTCTCTGCCTACTTGTGATCTCTGTCTGTCAAATAAGTAAATAAAATCTTAAAAAAAAAAAAAGAATGGGACTTTAGAAGGCTGAGTGAAAGATCTGCATGTATCAGAGCTTACTGATGGGAAAATTCAGTTTAGGGGAATTGACTAATAAGCCAGCATTTTCCTAAGAGAACCTCAAATTTCAGTTTGTATGGGTCTTTTCTTGGGGACAATTCAGTTTTTTTAGAGAGGTATCTTGAAGTCTCCTACCTAGAAAAGCATGTTCCTGGATGTCAGCCTTTTGAGAGCAGAGCCAGAAAAAGAGATGAAGATTTTATAATTAGTATTAAACTTTCACTTATTTTAGTCCCGTGTCTTAGCCTTAGCTGCTGCTATGTCTGAAATCTTAAAACTAAGGCCAGTATAGTTCATTTTCTTTGGAAAATAACCTCCTCTTTCCTTGGGGAGAGAGGGTAAAGGGTAACGTGTGTGTTGCATGTGTGTATTGGAGATATATATATATATATATATATAGTGTGTGTGTGTGTGTGTGTGTGTGTGTGTGTGTAGGTTGGGGTGGGGAGGTTTCATCTTGTTTATATTCACATTTTCTATCACTCCTTTGATTTTCAGGCCTGTACTTCACTCTTGATTCTATATTCAGCCTCTCAGGACTTTTTGGCATACCTTCTAGCTGTGTCCCTCTGATCTGCTTGTTCTTCTCTATATGCTTGTTTTCTACAAGTTGCTGAAATCCCATGTCCAATGTTTTTTTCTTTCTCATTTTTTTTTTCCCTTGGAGGCAAATACCTTTGTTTTTCTTTTGCTATCATTTTGGCAGAGGTTGTTCAAGGAGAAGAGATGAGTACTATAATTAATTCACCATTTTTAACCAAGAGCTCCTTAGGATTTTTTCTCTAAAGCATCAAGGCAATCAGAACTTTTCACAAGAACCCTTGATCCTTACATTCTTTTTCTCCCATCACTTTTCAATAGAAAAACAAACTTACTCTTTGATCTAATAACAGGACTGAAAAAAATCTAAATAAATAGTTGTCCACTACAAAGCATTTTCCTCTTCAGTTTAATGAAACACCCTATGTACACCCGCCACAATATTATTCTATGATTGCATATTTTGAGATTTTTGAAAGAAGTATAAAATATTATCAATAGGTTTAAAATGCTATTGGCCATTGAATGCTATATGGTGTTTAAACTATTTTTTTAAATGGGCCACCAAAAGGTAAACATAGAAAAGAATTTTGTAAGTAACTTGATTTTTTTCCTCTCTATCTTTTCCAGTTTTGGGGGGACCATTTAAAACAATCAGTATTTCAAGATCTCAAATTTTAGCAGTTCTTCGTGTATATGTTTATCAAATTTTCATTTAATAATTGTTCTAAGTTATTCTTTTTGCCTGTCATCTCACTTTTTATCTAAGGTCAAAGCACTGCATATATCTAAATACTGACTGCTCTTTTATTTATTTTGTTATAAAAAGGTATTTCTGTAAAATATATAGAAATATTCTTCATGCGTATGTAAATTAGATTATTATCTGATCACAACTGCCAGACTGACACCCTTTCAAAGTAAGTTGTTTACCTATAATTTCAAATTTCCTAAAAGATATAGTCTGAGTTTTTAGCAATTTATAGTTATTAATATCAGTGGAAAATATTTTTAGAATACATTCTAGAACATAAGAAAGGTTTCATCATAGGGAAGTTATAATTTAAAGTATGACTAGACAAACATAACAACAACATAAGGAATTGTTAAGATGAAGAAGGAATGTTCTCAGACGTAAAAAACAGTTGAAAGGCAACAAGTGGGAAAAAAATGGGGGAAAGGCAACAAGTGAGGATGTGAAAAGGGGTTCACCACGCTCGTTGCCACTTCCTTGACTGATGAGACTGTCAACTGAGAAAACGTCAAAGACAGAAAGCTGAATGTCTCCCATTGCAATAGTTGATAGAAGGAAACTTCTACTCTTTGAGCCAGAAAAGCAAATTAAAGCAGAAATTAAATGAAAAGGTGATGGTTCTAATGGTGGGACTGCTTTCTGTGGGCAGGGAACCTAGGTAAACTGTCACTCATTTTTTTTTTCCACCTCTGAAGTTAGGCTGGTGAATTATATAGGTTAACACTTTCAGCACATCCCTACCATAATGAATGCTTAGTGTTAAATGATTCTGGTAAAAGAAAAACCTAGCCAAAATGAAATGAATCCATTTTGCAATAAAACATGGATTTCCATTTCCAATAAACCTAAGGCATTACAACAGGACCAGATAACATTATCAGCAATACAGCTAGATCACCTGTTATTCTGGAGTCTAGATTGAGGAAGTCCAGACAGTCCCCAGGCTCTTAGCTCAGGATGCTTTCAATTTAATAACAAATAAGAGTTTCAAATTTCAAGAAAAAGTGTGTATGATATAACAAATAGCTGGTTACAATATTGGGAAAAGAAAAGGTTTGTTCTGATTGATAACTATTTTCATGCTTTGGATTTAATATTTATCATAAAATGCTGGTATTTTATAATATTGTACCTAAAATTTTGCTTCCAAAGTTGTGTTAAAGCCTGAAAAGATAGAATCAAATGAGTATGTAAAAGGAAGCACACTAAGAGGTGATAAAAAATAAAAATAGAGTGAAAGTCAGTGTCTCATCTATATATTAATAATGCTATGAGTTTAGGGCTTCAGGAGCAAGATAACTAGAATTTGAGATTCTGTTCCAGAATATATAAACACCGTCACGATGAAGTACAGAACTGGTATTCAGATGTAAGAGTTCCCAGTGTTTTCTACACTGCAGTATTAGGCAACTACCTGACCGGGGATCCCCTCCCCTTCCCCACTCACATGGACACACACAAAGGAACAGTTGGAAACAGAACAGGGCTGCCAGCGTCCCACAAATAGGATGGCAGATTTCCCAAGAATTGCACTTAGGGTTAGAGGAAACCAAGGATGGAGAATGTCTTAAAAAAGAAAAAATCCACAAAGAGATATCTGACGCTAGCCTCAGCTGTAGGAGCTGGAGAGAAGAGAAACAAAGACCTAGTTACACAGACAACATTAAAACAAACACATGTACAACATTGATAAGCATTTTGCTTAAAGGGAGGAAAGAACAGGAAGGGCTGGAAGTCTCCACACAAACCAATCTGTTTGATGAAAACATATTTCCTTTTTTTCTTCTGCTCTCCTATATAAGACAGTGTACAAAGTGCTCATTTATATTTTCTTTGTTTTCATCCCAAAGCTAGAAGATCAAAGAGTTAATAAAACCTCCTTGCTTTAGAAGGTCATTACAAAACTAAATGCAGCAATTCAAAGTGGAAAATAGAATGAATGCCAAGGAGATGTTTAACGAAGTAACATTCTACGTGTATTCTTTGAAGAACATTCGCAGACTCATTTGATTGCTTTAGAGCGGGCAGGGCACAATGCGTCTTGCACAGAGCTAACAGTGACTGATGGTTGCGTTCTGCAGTCCTGCGGCCAAGCCACTTGGAATCGCAAGTATATTTGATAGCAAATTACCTAATATGGTGGAAATATTCATGAGTATTTTATGTAGCAAAATGGTGTTAAAACCTTTCCCCCTTTTGTCCCCTTTAGGCCTAATTAAATGTCCAAACACAAGACACGAGTCTATTCGTGTGAAAAATAATCTGAAGTACTATTTTCCCAAGAACTGACAAAGTTGGATGGCAAGATAAAGGATCAGCTTG
This sequence comes from Mustela putorius furo, assembly GCF_011764305.1. Classification (NCBI taxonomy): domain Eukaryota; kingdom Metazoa; phylum Chordata; class Mammalia; order Carnivora; family Mustelidae; genus Mustela; species Mustela putorius. The sequence goes on from NW_025422471.1 coordinate 14,978,664, forward strand.
ATGTTTCCCACTAGCCATTGAGATCCTTTTTTTTTCTCTTTTTCTTCTTTCTGTCATATTTTTAGTGCTGACATCCTTAGAAAGGGAGCAAATACAGTATATAGAGAAATAGCCTGGGAAACTGTCAATATTACCATATTAATTTACTTGAAAGAGGTAGGCTGGTTATGTCACACTTGCCTTTCAGTGTGATATCAGAATTTGCTATTCACTGTAGACTTTGAGTCCCAGCATTGGGTTTTTTTTCCCTAGAAAAGACACAGAACAGTCTAGAACATCAGAAATTATCATCCTGCTGGTAGAGCCATGGCTATCTGGCAACATGGAGGCCAATGACCAAGGTTATGTAGAGTCTCTGAAGTATAATCAAACTCTTTTTTTTTTTTTTTTTTTTTTTTTGGTGTTTGAAAACTTGGGAAAAACTGTTTTTATGTTAAGAAGAGTTATTAGGATAATTTGGGGGATGGGTTGGAAAACAGGTGTTCACATAATAATTCTACTCAGAAGAAGAGTATAATTAAATAACAACACAGGAATATAAAGATATCTGAGATTAAGGTTAAGCAATTAAACTTTCTAATTATTTGGAGCAAATAATTGACCTATTTCACCATAAAATGAAACTTTTGAAGTACTGTTGAATGTTGTGCTGATGCCAATAGTCTCTCTCTCTCTTTTTTTTTTTTTTTTCCTTTTTGCATCAGTGATGCATGTCACCTTCCTGCAAGGCAACCAGTTTACAGATCTGGCCAGAGGGAAAATTACTGGGCAACAGAATAAAAAGGAGGCATAAGTCAGCTCAGCTCTCTGAACCCTGGAAAAGGCAACTTCCCTCCAGCTCATGAAAGAGGACGATTGTGCTCAGTACCACTTATCCAGTGCCAACAATCTGGTAAGACCTCTATTCATTGCTACACCAAGGCTATAGCAAGGTGACCCAGAGTTTCGGGCTGAGGTCAGGGAAAGGTCGCTGCCTGAAAAATGGAACTAGTCAAAAGGAAAGAATCCTAGGAATGGGTGAGTTAGTCACCCACAAAAGTAGCCCAATCCACGAAATGGCGTAGAAAAACATTTTTTATGGACTCTAAAGTTCTCTTTCAAATAATTCTTCCAGCCCTTGCATGCTGGTGCTAGAATGCTACTCTAGAATGACAGTATGTGAGAAGTATGCTCACAGGAATCAGCGTTCTGTCCCTAAAATTCCAACAGACTTCCTCCATTCCGTCACTTCTGCTCTTCCATGTCTTCACTTCCCTCCTCCCTTCTTTTTCTAGTCCCACCACCCCCAGCTTTGAAACTGAAGGCTAGACGCTGGGTGTGAAGACACCTTCTCCCTGTTATTTGAACCCTCTCTGAGGCTAGTCAGCTTTCCCTTCCCCAACATCTTCTTGGTGGCTCCCTGTGAAGGCAGTGTCAAATACATGCCTGCATGATGACGTTAGTTGCTCATGGTATGCCGTGAGTATCCATTTTAAATAAGCCCTTTCAAGGTAAGAGGAGCCCTAATGTTTGGAATATTTATTTGCCCTCTCAGAGCTTTCCTTACCTCATGTGATGTCTATGAGTGCTTACAGGGTGCCTGTTATGAGCCAATGCTATCAGGATGAGGGAACATGAGCTTAGGGTTACTTATTTTCAGGTTTTAAAAAAAAAAAAAAAAGGCACTTCTTCCCCTGGGTGGCAAAATGAGAGCATTTTACAAATAAACCCATAAATGAAACTCTATCACTTTAAAGATGTGAAAAGACTAGGTGTACTTTGAAAAGGAGTTTTATGTTAGAGAGATAGCCAGAAGCTGATATGTGTAACTGAAATGTTTGCTATTCATCTACTTTCTTTTTCTAAGAAATCCCCAAATCATAAAGTTTAGAAAGTATTTGATTACTTACTTCTCTTCAGTGTGTAGAAGGATGGAGAGAGAAATTTCAAGTTCTTTTTGTTTTATATTTGTTGTCAAGAATTCATATAAGAAAGTCAATTTTATACAAAATAATTTCACAAAATTACTTTCAAGAGAGTCAATTTCCATAGATGAGTTTCAGTAGGTCATATGATATAACTCTTTTAATATGAGCTCCTTAGTTTTATTAGTACATTATGAATTATTTATCTTGGGAAAAATACATTAAAAACAGGATTAGAATGTCTTTGGTTTATATAGCTCACAGCATTAAGTTAAAATAGTATAATACATGTTATACAGAGAGAAATGTAATTGTGGTCTAAAAGAACATTTTTGAGTCGGTTTCACATTAAACATTGAATAGAAGAGTTGACTTAGCTTAAAATAAAGCAAGACACTATATCACTCTGCTACAAGCAAATGTTTCGTTTGTAAATAAGGATGAATTGACAGTGCTTGAAAGTGTAGTTCATCAAAATCACAACAAGAAACCAAATATTATGAATGTGTAAAATTCCATGTTTATTTAATATCCATTACATAGCCGGTTCATTGAAACCAGACTTTGTAAAGACAAATAACATTTCTGATGAACATAAACAATATCATATAGTTGAAATTCATCCTGTATTTTCACATGAATAAAGATGTCATTATGCAAGAGCTTCAACAATAAAGACCTTGCTGTGAATTGGCATGGCATCTCTCAATGCTTCAAAGCAGCACCAGCCTCCATCAGCTAAAAAGAGACATTGGTGGCTCTGCGTCAGGAAACTCAGTGATGGACAGGTTCACACTCAAGTGTCATGGAACCTTTCCCCAATATCTGAGCACGTGTCCAGTGTGGTCTGTCATGAGTACCTTCTCAGAGGACACATCCAAAGGTCAGGATGGGTATTCCTAAGACAAAAGAAAAAAAAAAAGGCAGAAAACCAGTGGCAATATGCAGATAATATAAAAAGGTTCATTCTGGTCAAGGAGAAGTATCAGTATTATGCTTAGTAATATCAATGATTCTCTTTATAGTTGTTCGTATTTATTGAAGTTTACTATGTGCTAGGTGATACGTTTAAGCACTTAACATTCATTATTGTAGAACGTGGCCACAAGAATACTTTAAAATAAACACTTTGGTTATCTATGTTTTATAAATAGGGAAGGTAAGCTAGACAGAAGTCAAGAAATTTGGGGGCACTTAGGTGGCTCAGTCAATTAAGCATCTGCCTTTGACTCAGGGCATGATCTCAGAGTCCTGGGATCAAGCCCTACATTGGGCTTCCTGCTCAGGGAGGATTCAGCTCCCCCCTCCCTCTGCCCTTCTCACCGCTCATGCTCTGTCTCTGTTTTTGTCTCTGTCTCTTTCTCTCTACGTCAAATAAATAAGTAAGATCTTAAAGAAAAAAAAAGAGAAATTTGAATGCAGTTTCACAGTAAATAGTAGAACCACAGTGCCCTTTGTGGCACCAAACGTGGCTCAGGGAAGAGCAGTAGCTTCCAGTATTCAACAGCATACATGACCTGGTAACTTCCTCAAAGCCATTTGTACCCTTTCTACCGGGTGTTTCTCTCTTACAGAGGCTGGAAAACTTAAATTTCTAACATTCTAAAAAGACCTCTTTTTGTCTCTCTGATAATATTTTTTCTTCTAATTTTTACATTCCAGACAACAACAGAGATCTTCTTTCTCCCAGGAATGGCCATGTGATAGATTCTGACTGAAAGGTAAAGTGAAGTGGCTAGCTGGGTTTCTCAGAATGTTTTCTTAAAAAGAGACAGTTTCAGTTGTACAGCAGCACTCTAGCTAAAGAGGATGGACTTCATGGCAAATGTTCTATACTCACACACACACATGGAGCAAGGAAAACATATTTCTGATTCCTTCAACCCTCTACTTTTCTTCTTTACCTATCTTAGATTAACCATCCTCAGGTTGGTTGATACATAAAAGGGGGAAAAAAAAAAAAAAACTTCTGGTGAGCCATGTTAATTTGGTACTTGTGGCTGATTATGCTCATACCCTAAAACTACTTTATGAAGTTTTATGACTTATTGGGGGCTGGGAGCAATAATCACTAATATTTGTAAATAAAAAGATAAATGATTGAACTATATATCTTAATTGAGATATGTTCTATACCATATTTCTACAATTAAATTAATGTTGGTTGAATTGCCTTTTATTTGAATGCTAAACACTAGCAACACTAGCATATGTGACATGGCTACCAGTTCTTTTTGTAGATTAAAAAATAAAATAAGCTCTCTGGGCAATATGCACAGAAAAAATAGCTACACCCCGATCAGAGGGTTCTGAAGTCTAGAATTAAGCTCATTGTTGGGCCCAACAGAAAAGGAAAGAAAAAAAAATCAATGAAAGAAAAGACATTTTTGGAGAAGGGGAAATGCTCAGATTTTTTTAAAAAAAAATCTGTTAAATTGAACAAAACCCACTTCCTAACCTCTTTTCCCCTGTTAATGATTGGAATCCCATTTCTAGCACTTACTAGGTGTGTGATCTTAAATAAGGTTGTTTGCAAATACAAAGTCTACATTTTGCAGCCCTTCTCATAGGACTGTTTTTAGGATTAAGTAAAACAATGAACATAAATTGCCTGGTTCTGTGCCTGACACATAATATAGTTAACAGATTTTAGTTCTCCCTGCTACCCAGTTCCTCCTCACCCATCCCCTTTGACAGAAAGATGACTTCACAGACTTTTGTCTAATTTCTGAAAGGATTTTTTACTTACTTCACAGCTCAGTCACCGTACCAAGACAACCCTTGAACATAGATATTACTGAAAAAAATGCCTCCAACTAGGATAAAAGCTTCCTGAAGGCAGTAACCATGTCTTATCAATGTGTACATTCTTCAAGAATTTGAATTTCCAAAGAATTTCCAGTTTGGATATCTAAAGGGAGAATAATAATTGAGCCCCCCATATTACCATTTAATGATTTATTAATTCAAATGACTCATCTTTTTCAAGGTGTAATCTTGTCAGCAGTTAGTACCCATTAAACACATTGCCTGAGTAATTGTGAACAAAGATAAACCCATTTTGTCAATAATAATAAGAAGGAATGAAAAAAAACAAAAAAAATCCTATAGTATAATGGTTGTTTACTGTGAAATGGTTGTTTATGGTAGGCTCCTTGACGCATTATCATTGATCCTCTCCACAATTATGGAAAACGAGTGTCATTAGCCCCATATTTTGAAAGGAAAACCAAGGATCAGAGACTTGACTGGCACTAACTAGTAAGTGAATTCAGAGTGACGTAACCACAGTTTGACTTCAGATCTCTTTTTTCTTTTTTAAAGATTTTTATTTATTTATTTGATAGACAGAGAGAGATCACAAGTAGGCAGAGAGGCAGGCAGAGAGAGAGGGGGAAGCAGGCTCCCCGCTGAGCAGAGAGCCTGATGTGGGGCTCGATCCCAGGACCCTGAGATCATGACCTGAGCTGAAGGCAGAGGCTTAAACCACTGAGCCACCCAGGCGCCCCAACTTCAGATCTCTTTTATTACAATGTTTGAGCTCTTTGCACTCTATTGCATCCCAGAAGACATGCAGACTATAAATTTCTGGAAAAACGAAAAAAAAAAATCAAGGAAATCATACATCTAGTTTGGTAGAAAACATGGCTTGGGGACCTTAATTATTCAGATCTGAAACATCAATTTATTGCTAATAGAAACCAGTAATGATGTCCGGTATTACTATTGTAGCATACAAAGGTCTCACTTAATTTTCACCACAGTTCTGTGATGTAGATGTTATTACCTCCTCATCTGAATAGATATTGAAATTCAGAGAGAGCAGTGGCTTTTCCAGGAAGCAGATCTTGGACCCACACCCTGACCCCATCACCTAGTCCAGAGTTCTTTCCACTATACCACCACATTCTGCCCTCCAAGCTATTTTTCCTGAATTTCAGTGAAAAAAGGACCAAAGAAAGTATGGTGACATAGACCGTCTTTGGCTCTTCTTCCTTCTATTATCTAAAATGCTTTCTGGAGGTGCCCGGGTGGCTCAGTGGGTTAAAGCTTCTGCCTTCGCCTCAGTTCATGATCTCAGGGTCCTGGGATCGAGCCCCACATCAGGTTCTCTGCTCTGCGGGGAGCCTGCTTTCCCCTCTCTCTCTGCCTGCCTCTCTGCCTACTTGTGATCTCTGTCTGTCTAGTGAATAAATAAAATCTTAAATAAAATAAAATATAATGCTTTCTTCTAAACAAGGTTTTTTTTTTTCTTTTTCTTTTTTAACAGGGTGTATTCATAGAAGGCATTCTAATACAGTATGGATTCAATAGAGCAAGCTTTCCCACTGAGCATAGTTGGGCAAGTATTAGGTGATTTTCTGAATTTTATGTTTGGGTTTTGGTATGTCCTTTTCCTTCTCCTTAATATCTGTTCTCAAATGAGCAGTGAGGAATCACTTTTAGGGCTAGAAGAGCTCTGATATATTTAACAGACGCTAGAACTCATGTCTAGGACACCAGTTCAGATCCAAAGATAAATGGTTCTCTCCTCTTCTAACCTATGACTTTAAGCAGTAAGAGCAGACCAATATCTTTAAACTAGTATATTGTACCATAAAACCATTCTTTCCTATTTTGATTTAAAGGTGCTGGTGAGGAATCAACTAAGATTGTTACAACTGAGAACTAGCAGAGCAGTAACCATCACTCACTCCAGTGACACATGGTGTGTCTCTTGTGCTTATAGAAGCAGGACAGCTGGATATAAGCAACCAGATGGGGTGGGAGAGCATACATTCCTTTAAAAAATCTTTTGAAATTTGAGAATGGTAGATTTCAGGTGAGAACCAAAAAGTAGCTGACAGCTAGAAGTAGCTGACAAAGAAGAAAGATTATGATCTAAGTTTGGACTAAATTAAAATGATCAGAAAGAAAGCCCAAATGAGTCAATGGCTGAACACTGGAAGGGAAAAGACTCAAATGCCAAACATATCAAACTTGAAGACCAGAGGACCCTGGACAGTAGGGACCCTTGGGGAGTTCTGCGTGCTCAGGTAGTCTTCCTTAACTTTCTGATGATCTTTTAAGTGTTAAAAACATTGTCTTGGGTGCCTGGGTGGCTCAGTGGGTTAAGTCTCTGCCTTCGGCTCAGGTCATGATCTCAGGGTCCTAAGATCAAGCCCCACATTGAGCTCTCTGCTCAGTGGGGAGCCTGCTTCCCCTTCTCTCTTTGCCTGCTCTCTGCCTGCTTGTGATCTCTCTCTGTAAATAAACAAAAAAAACAAACAAACAAACAAACAAAAAACCATTGTCTTCAGGTATTATTAAGGAAAGATGCCCAAATCAGGAAGGTTCAATTTTATTTATAGATAGTATTCTGGTTCTTGGAGTAGACCAAATATGTAAAGGCATCCTCTACAAACTAGCACTTCCAAAGTCTTCTTTCTGTTTGTGCCATACATTACATAGTTCTCATTTTATTCCTTCTTGAACCCCTGTTTCCTATTGTGATATGCCATATTAGCATAAGTAAATGCTTCTGTTTCACTCTTTTCTGTAACAAATATTTATTTATTTAATCTTCACAACAAACCTCTGAGATGGGATCTGTTATTATCCCCATTTTATAGGTGAGGAAACTGCACAGAGAGGTTCTGGAAGTTCCCAAAGTCATGTAGGTTGTTAGTGAAACTAAGCCGTCTTCTTCAAGTCCTTGCTACACAGTAATGCCTTGCTTAAATATTTAATGCAGTTAAAATATTTTACAGTCTTCTAAGAATAAAGTTTTAGTACAAACAAAGCTATAGGTAGTTTCCAAGTATTTAGTGGGTCTGTAACTGACCTGAAAAATAAAATTGTTCTTATTAAGAAATTGATTTAATTCTTAATCTCTTTAAGTATGCAGTTATACTTTTAGAAATAAAACATATTGCTTTACTTACATGATGATAATAATTATTATAGAAATATGAAAATTTCATGAAGAACCTAAAAATTGTAATGTTTTAAATGGCCCTGTTCAAAAAGCTAAGCTAAAACTAATAGGGCACCTCTCTGAGGTATTTTAGTTTACAAATAACAAAAGAACTCCTATATTCCTACCATCATTTCTGGGCACTGTAAACGTTGCTTGTATTAATGAAAATGCTAGTTCAGTTTGTGGCATTTCAAGCAAGAAAGCAGAGGCTGTACTTTGGAGCTGAACATACACATAATTGGAAAAAGTGATGATGAACTAAACCATATTTGCATAAGCATTTGAAATAATGGCTCATGAGTCCTGTAGAATATTCCCCTCTCTTTAAAACAGTCATATGCTGTACCCTTTTGGTCCATTTCCTGGCATCTTATTCATGCTGTAAATCTCCCTGCTGGATAGGAAATCTAGTCCTTATCACCACCGTGTTTCAAATTAAGTTTATCTCTCTTGCTAGGTGCATGGACGATACAAAATATAAGGTTTTTTCCAGTTGTTTCATAATTTCTGAAATCAGAATTTCAACCAGTGGCAATCAAAATGACAAACTCCTATAAACTTTATGTCATGGTAGGAGAGGTGCATGGGAGTGTGAGCATGTGTGTGTGTGTGTTTTATTATTGCAGTGGTGACAAAGACTAGAGACTGGTAAATATGCTGTCTCTGGAGAAGAAATGCAAATTTAAAATGAGGTGGACTTTCCCTCTACTACATATTTATTTACCAAAGTCATAGAATACTCAAACTCATTTCAGGCTTCTTGAAAAGTAAACCAAGAAATGATTAAGCATCTCTGATAAAAGTGTGCATATATGGGTGGAATGCTGAATATCATAGATGAGAAAAAAGCAACTTCCTATACTTTCAAAAAAACCCAAAACACCAAAAAACCTATTCTGACCAAAAATCATTTCCAGGCAATCTAGTGAGTAAAGTGTGAATATATTAACCTGTGGCTTTTCTGAAGTTTTCCTGAAAGTTGCACTCCAAAAGTTTCCATCTTTTGCCTTACTAGAGGCATAAATTCTCCATCTGTATATCATAGACATACACTGTCCAAGAAGATATCAGCATAAACACAATGGAGTAGTGGTTTTCAAAATGTGGTGCAAAAACTCCTTGAGTCCGGTGAAAATCCTGCATGTAGCCTTTGGATGGTCTTTGTATTATGTAAGATTAATCAAATAAATATGAGTGACCATGGCCACCCTCTCTATGGCATGAACTAATAATTTACTTATGATATATATAGTAAAATTAGATGTCTGCTCATTATTGCCTCATCAAAAAGAACATGAATTCGGAGTGCCTGGGTGGCTCAGTTGATTATGTGTCTCAATTCGGCTCAGGTCATGATCTCAGGATCCTGGGATGGAGCCCCAGTCTGGTTCCCTCCTCAGCGGAGAGCCTGCTTTTCCCCTTCTTTCTGCCCCTTCCCAACTTGTGCTGGTACTCTCTGTCAAATAAATAAGTAAATAAAATCTTTTTAAAAAGCGCTATTTATGATGGATCACTTAATGGGTGTGACTGTAGTGGGAGCAGTAGGGCATGGATTCTTTAGCTTTATTCGAATGGTGTAAGGATTAAAGTGTTTTTCTAGTCATGTGATTTAGACACCCATTTTTATAGCATCTTGAGATTTCTAGACTACTCAGCTTGTGATGGTTTACTGATCCTGAATCCAATGAGAAAAGAAGTTCACACATTCTTAAGAACATAGGTTTCAAAGGACTGTGTGGAGTGTGATTTCCATTGGAATGATTTCTCTTAATCTTGAGCTTTAACCATTCCCATTGCTGTAGTACCTCCCAAAAGTAAGCATGGTTCATAGTCTTCACACTGCCTTTTAGCACATTAACATGTTATTCTGAATCTCAAAATGGTCACACCTGAAAGGCAGGAATTCTGGCTTTTTTTCTTTCTTTCTTTTTCGTATGCCCAGCTCCCAAGTACGTGCTCCATAGAATCAGTCTGAATGACTGCGTGGAGATACCTAAAGTAGAAGATTTGCTGTTCAGTTATATTTGATTACCTAACTGTAAAATTACTATCATAAGGAAAGTAAACAACATAATCCTCATGCTTTTAAAAAATATACAGTCAGGGCACCTGGGTGGCTCAGTGGGTTAGGCCGCTGCCTTCAGCTCAGGTCATGATCTCAGGGTTCTGGGATCGAGTCCCGCATCGGGCTCTCTGCTCAGCAGGGAGCCTGCTTCCTTCTCTTTCTGCCTGCCTCTCTGCCTACTTGTGATCTCTCTCTCTGTCAAATAAATAAATAAATAAAATCTTTAAAAAAAAGAAAAAAGAAAAAAATATATACAGTCACTTCATGCCATACCGATGTCTTCTGATACAGAGTCCTTCTGTGACAGCCTTACTACCCTGCATAATCCTTTGTGAAAAACCACTGTCCTCCACTTTCATATCATCTCCCCACCTCAAATATATGATTCTATATGAATTTATGTATTTATTTTTAAAGCTTTTATTTATTTATTTGACAGAGTGATCACAAGTAGGCAGAGATGCAGGCAAAGAAAGAGGGGGAAGCAGGCTCCCCCCCGAGCAGAGAGCCTGATGCGGGGCTGGACAGGACCCTGAGATCATGACATGAGCTGAAGGCAGATGCTTAACCCACTTAGCCATGCAGGCACCCCTGATTCTATATGAATTTTAAAACTTCTCAATCCCAGGATTTTATGAACTGATTCCATGTGGTTTTGTAAAATAGCATCAGTTCTATGGTGCTCAACATCTTTTTTTTTTTATTTTAAAATTTTTATTTTTTTATTAACATATAATGTATTATTAGCCCCAGGGGTACAGGTCTGTGAATCACCAGGTTTACACACTTCACAGCACTCACCATAGCACATACTCTTCCCCATGTCCATAATCCAGCCACCCTCTCCCTATCCCCCTCCCCCTGGCAACGCTCAGTTTGTTTTGTGAGATTAAGAATCTCTTATGATTTGTCTCCCTCCTGATCCCATCTTGTTTCGTTTATTCTTTTCCTACCCCCAAGCCCCCCACATTGCATCTCCCCTTCCTCATATCAGGGAGATCATATGATAGTTGTCTTTCTCTGATTGACTTATTTCGCTAAGCATAATGCCCTCTAGTTCCATCCACATGGTCGCAAATGGCAAGATTGCATTTCTTTTGATGGCTGCATAGCATTCCATTGTATATATATTATGGTGCTCAGCATCTTACTACATGCTCTTTCATGAACACCTGTGTTTTGGAGAAAGTGAACAGTCTGTCACCATGCAGGCCTCCTAATGTCAGCTCATTTCTGTGTTGGTACCTTTCTGGCATACCAGAGATTGTGGAGGAGGGATACTGTGAAAAGACTATTTAAGTCTGTTCATTGAAGCAATTTAAATGATGCACTGGATTAAAGTGATATACTAACTTAACAAATTAGGCTTCTTAAAGGACTAGAGTAGAGAAAACCTGTTTGATGAACTTTGACTTCAAATTTTGAGTTTTTGAGTTATTTACCTCCTGAACTTAAAATCTCCAATTTTCATATTCTTTTTTTTTAAAGATTTTATTTATTTATTTGACAGAGAGATCACAAGTAGGCAGAGAGGCAGGCAGAGAAAGGGGGGGAAGCAGGCTCCCCACTGAACAGAGAGCCCGATGTGCGGCTTGATCCCAGGACCCTGAAACCATCACCCAAGCCGAAGGCAGAGACCCAACCTACTGAGCCACCCAATTGCCCCCAATTTTCATATTCTTGCACTTCTGAATAATTGCTCCCTCTTTGTGGAATGTTCTTCTTGCCCTCCTAGGACAGCAGCTCAGTCTTTTGGGACTATATCCAATGTGATGATCTTTGTGAAATGTTTCTCAATTTTGTCATTAGAACATGTGCTTGTGATTAATTTTTCTTACATACCTTCTTGGTCAAACATTAAGGCCTATGTCTTAGTCATCTACATGTCTATATAACATTGAAGAGAGTGTTTAAGTAGTACATAGTAGATATTCAGCAAACATTATGTTGAATGTAAATAATTAATGAGTGAAACCACCTCTCAGAAGTTTTCAATTCCTTCTTCCTAGAATGGAATGTAGAATTAAGCCATAAAAAAGAAAGTCACCTGAAATTTATTATAATTATAATTATTATTATTATTATTAACAAAATTACTTTTATTTTTGAAGATTTTATTTATTTATTTAACAGACAGAGATCACAAGTAGGCAGAGAAGCAGGCAGAGAGAGAGGAGGAAGCAGGTTCCCTGCTGAGCAGAGAGCCAGATGCGGGGCACAATCCCAGGACCCTGGGATCATGACCTGAGCCGAAGGCATAGGCTTTAAGCCACTGAGCCACCCACGCACCCCACAAAATTACTTTTTAAGGAAGAATGAAAAAAATAAAAATTACTCCTTGGACCTTGTGTGGAGAGTCCACATCTCTGATCTTGCAAAGTGGGCGAAAATCAAACACATTAATATTCAGACTATTTTAATTCTCATGGTTCTGGGCTATTTTATTATAATTATCTGCTTATATACTACTAAAGGAAAAAACCTGTACAAGATGAAGGCATCTGTCTTGGTAAAACCAAATTCCAACAATTCCAAGGTCTTATTTTTTCCTTGATGATTATATATCTGAGGTTGTCAACATTAGAACAGATTTTAAGCTCCTGGTCATTTCCTCAAGCAAATAGGATGAAAACAAAGGATCAAATAATGTGTTCAATTTATAATGTCTCACTACAAATTTTTGACTTTTTTATAAATGGATTATTAAAGCTGCAAATGATAGTGGCTTCCTTTGAAGAATTATTTAAAGCTCTCTTTAAATGCCTATAAGATAATAAAGAAAAAGAAAATTCTTCTCTGATTGGTTAAAGGGCAATTGGTATGTATGCTATTGATGAGAGTGGAAAAATCTGCCAGGTGACTTCAATTCAGCTGAATCATATGACTCATATTTGCTGAGTAGAAGAACCAAGAAGTAGGCCAGCTAAGGAGGATTGGCATGCAAGACTGGATCCCCTGGGTCAGAAACCCTGCAAGCAAGGATAAGTGATTTTTTTTTTTTAAATGAAAGGAATTGATACCTTATACAGCTAACTAAGGGGCTTCTCTGTCAGCTAGGGCGTGTCCTTTGGTCTCCCTGAGACTCAGTGCCCTGGTTTGTAAATGGGGCCATTGTAACATCCTTTGTAAATGATGAGGACTGGTAGACCTGGGTTAACAATCTTTTCTGAACTCACCTGGACAGGGGAAACCTGGAGAACACTGCTGGGAATTGCACTGAAGAAGAAACATTTGAATGGGAGGCTGATTGTTGGAGTAGATTCCAATTATGACCCAGCTATGGGATGACTTGGTGTTGGTAAGTAAGTAGCTCTTAATGTCTGATTTCTCACTGATGAAATGAGATTTTTCAGGGTGCACAGAACAATTGAAACTGGTAAGTAAAAGCAAAGTCATAAAAATTGTTTGTGGGTCACATAAACTAAACTGACTCACACTGATCTAGATTGCTTAAAGAGATGTTGTGAAATCTTCACACGTAGTGTTGCTTCTAGTCTACCTTCATTCCCCTTTTCAGGGGAGATTGCAGGAGAGGTTTATAACGAGTGGGTACCTGACATAAGTCTGAATGGTGTGGGGTGTTCCTGGCATCAGGACATAATGCTCCGGGCACCGTGTCGTGCATGGTAGTCTCATGAGTGAGTCAAGGGGCTGTAATGATGAGTTCCAGACCTTTGTGAGAATGGTTCACAAGTGATCCCCAGTTTTAAATGGGATCATTTTTGCTCTGCTCGGATACTCTGCATCAGAAATGAGTCTGCAAAAAATAAAAAATAAAAATAAAAAAAGAAAGAAAAAGGAAATGAGTCTGCTCACAAATTCTTAGAAGAAAATCAAAGAGGATGCAACAGCACCTTCCTTCCCTGGTGAGTTATACCCGGGAACTCCCTTACACAAATTCTGTGCTGTGCATGGAGTGGGGGTGGGACATGCACCTTGGAATTCCCCAGAGGCTGAAAGTTCTCTGAAGGCTCTTCAGCTGGGCTCTCAGCATCAAGAATGAAAATGTTAGGCCCAGAGAGTGGGTCTGAAAATGGGAATCCTTGATATGGGAGAGTATTAGTTACTTGGAAAAGGCAGTGAATTTCTTTTTCTCTCTTTACAACCTGAATGTTATTGAGGCAATAAGAGAATCAGTTTAATTATTTCCCATTTTAGCCCTAGGTCTTTCTAGTTCACTAATAAATGTTAGTTATTTCTTTAGCCAACCCAATAGCACAGATGCCTGTTAGTCCCAGTGTTTGAATAAAGGAAACTGAGGCAGAGCAAAGTTAAGGAATTAGTTCCTTATTCTTAACTATATTAAATACCTTACTCTGTTTCACCTTTTTCCATATGCAGCATAGATTTTAACCTACAAAAGATTAACTACCTTGATCCTGCTACCCATTAACTCTCTTCTTCCCCTTCCCCAATGGTATAAAAAGGCTTCGGTTCAGAGATAATAAGTGGACAAGATGGTAAGAGGAAAGTTTTTGTTTATTTATTTTTAGAAGTCAGTAATTCAGTGACCATTCTGTCTTTCTCAAATTTTGTTCCTTGTCGTCCAGAATGTCTACTCAACTTAAGTGGCCTCTACCTTAAGAGGCCATGAATCTCTGTCAGTAAAAGGGAGTTGCTCCTCTATCCCTCCCAGACTTCACAGAAATACTTTGTCAAGAATCTTTGGATTTCACAAAAACCTCTAGATTGCTTTTCTCAAACTGCAAGTTTAATTATGATATTTTTAAGAGTGCAAAACACATAATTTCCCTTAATTTGAACCTTTTTCTAGTAGCATTTAGGTTTGTATTTCAATGAAAGCCTGTACCTGTTAAAAATATATATACATTGCTTAGAAAATTAGTCTTGTTGTTTCCAAGTATTCAGGACTTGTAAATTTAAAACAAAAGAGAACAAATTTTGATTTACTTAAGCAAACTAGCCTCAAAAGAGAAAAAAAAACCCACAAGTTTGTAATTTAAACTTGAGAAATTAACTCATGTCTCATAAATTAATTTTCTTAATATTGACATTTCCTCTGAAATAATTGCATCAAATCACTCCTGTCCTTTATTGTTTTTCAAACTCAAACTTAATGTATATTACTTACAAAGTGATGGGGCAAAAGGCTATTTTAAAGAAAATTATTCAAATTAGTAATTTTTTGGAAGTGATTCGGGTGGCATCCACTTGGCGAATGGCCTGTGGATTGCAGTCCTGATGGATGTCCTGCCCTCTTGAGTCTTTGAGTTTCCCATCTGTTCAGGGAGTCCATCTCCAGCTCCTCAGCAGCTTTGTGATTTTTACTGTATCATTGACTACAGCCTTTATGTAATATTTGCATTGCTATATTCACCAAACTAATGTTCACTTAATTTTTGTCCTTAATTAACTTAAAAAATTTTTTAAATTAACTGAATGTATCTTAAAAGGTGGATTTGTATCCCTGCCATAAATAGATGGACAAAATCAATTTAATGAAAACCATACAGTGTTATTAAATTCTAGCTCCAAAGAGTTGTCTGCTGAAGACTGAGCCTGAGGCTTGCTTTCTATTTCTTAAAAAGCAAGAAAAAACTGTTCGAGAGTTCTTTGTCAGCACCAGCCTTAGACTTTCTTCCTGATATAATTGCAAGGTTCAAAAAGCCTGAAATGATACAAATTTCCTTACTGTATTATTGGATATCGATATGCCTCCTAAAATGATCTCAAACTGGGAAACACGGGGTTGAATATTTCCAAGACTTATGTCAGCTGTAACTTTATTATACTGCAAACCAGTCATTTCAGTTTACAGACACGCAGAAGTACTTTTCTCTTCTGGTGCTTTGAAAAGCTGATACACAAACATCTTATAGGAAAAGCTGACTCCTCTCTACTCCATAACTCTGGCTAACTTGTTCAGACATGAAAAGGTAGTGAGGAAGTGTGAATAAGACCAGGAATTAGGATTCAGCTGGCCAATCTGATTTGATTGTTGCCAAAGACCTTTAACAATCAAATGGAGAAATGTTAAGCCAGTTGAAACTTTTTTTGGCAGAGCTGAAAGTCAAATTCTGGCATCAGTTTGACAAAGTAGCTCTATTTTGATAAAATAATTGATGTAATTTGGGTAATATTGCCAAACTTAATTATCTTTAACTTTTAACTGCCCAGTGACCATTTGCATGATGAAAGTAAGTGTTTTATTATTTATTTACTTAATTTTTAAATATTTTATTTATTTATTTGACAGACAGAGATCACAAGTAGGCAGAGAGGCAGGCAGGGAGAGAGGAGAAGCAGGCTCCCTGCCGAGCAGAGAGCCCATTGATCCCAGGACCCTGAGATCATGACCTAAGCCCAAGGCAGAGGCTTAACCCACTTGAGCCACCCAGGCGCCCCAAAGTAAATCTTTTAAAAACCGAAATGAATAGCCATTTCTGTTTATAATTTTGTTTGTGTGTGTGAGTGTGTGTGTGTGTTGCTACAGTCTTGTATAATTAGAGTGAAGTCTTAGTTCAAGAACTTTCTTTTCTCCTTTGTAGAGTGCTGATAGAGTTGTTACCAAAGCTTTGAATCATTTTGTTATCCAGCACTATGCAAAATGAATAATTAAAGCTGACTCACAGAGGAAGTGGCAGTGGAAAATTAGTGGGAAAATTCATTGTTATTTTTTGACTTCTACTG
Organism: Mustela putorius furo; assembly: GCF_011764305.1. Taxonomy (NCBI): domain Eukaryota; kingdom Metazoa; phylum Chordata; class Mammalia; order Carnivora; family Mustelidae; genus Mustela; species Mustela putorius. The sequence goes on from NW_025422471.1 coordinate 14,995,243, forward strand.
CCAACATAAAAACCATAATGGCAATTGAGGTATCGTTATTTTTCAGTAATCCATTTTACTTGGCAGAGACTGCACAGAGTTCCATCCTTCTGCCTGGAACCCACAGGTAGTACTTGTTGTAAGATTAAAGTTGGTGCTAGTTATTTCAGACATTCACTGCTGAGTGGGAGATAGGTGGCTCATCCTCACCAAATGTAGCCTTAAAAAATTTCCATGGCACCTGCCACTGTGAGCTATAATTTCCAGTTAGTGCAAGCTTCTGTTTCTCCGTTATGCCTTACCTACTTAATTCCTACTTCACTTTGCATAGAAAACAACACAGAAAACAAAAGGCTAGACTCACAAGTTGCAAGGTTAATTACCTGCAGTATCTGCAAAACCAGACCCTGGGTTGGAATCTTGAAATTCAGTGGCTTGGTGTCTTGGATAGCAGTGGCCTGGGAAATAGGAGACCTGAGTTCTGGGTCAGCTTTACTACTAACTATGTGACTTTGAGCAACTCTATTGTCTTCACTGATTTTCAGCGTCCCCTTCTCCAAAAGAAAAGTTGAGAAGAGACTATATATCCATTTCTTGCCTTCCCATCCTATGATTGTATCTACTTCCTGTAGTGTTAACAGTGATATCTAGCATAAAAAATAATCTTCATTTATCTGAGATTTTAAAGTAACAACCCAGCCTGGCATAAGCTTGCTTGAATTAGGCTTGAATTTTAAAAAGAACAGGCAGCATAAACTCTCATCAATAAGTCACACACTTTATTAAGCAATTAATAATAGACCCACAGTTACACAGATACTATGTTTCTGACTTGCAGGTTAATTCATTGGCTTTGCTATATATTGACCTTCAGAAAGCCAGAGAATGATAGATAGGGACCTAACCATTAAGTAGTTGATCTTCAGACATACCTGCATTAATATTTTGTCGACTGCATTTCATTTTAATTGTAGTGTGGTTAAAATTCCAAAGAGATAAATATTTTCTTTTATGTGAGAACTCCAGAGAACAGTAGCTTTGAAACATTTATCATAAAATAAGCACACACTGTTACCCAACAGTTATGTGTAAAAATGTCTGTAAGTGACTAATATAGGCCTTCATGTAAAACCAGTGATCTACATTGAGCTTCACAGGAAGAACATGTTTCAACAGACCATAGAATATCCCCAAGGTAGAGAGCTAGCTGAAAAAAATGTATCCAAAATACTACTCACTTAAGGTCTTTCCTTTTTTACAGCAGCTCCATCCTACAGGCTAAAGCTAAAAACCAAAGACTACATTTTTCAAATGTTTGTCAAAACCAGGGAAATTGTGCTTATTCATTTTAAATTTGAACAAAATGTGATAATTCCACATTTTTAACCTGTCTCTTTTACATGAGCAGTAGTCTGACCTCAAGAAAAGTAGCAGGTAATAGTAATTTTAGTCAGCCAACATCTACCTATTAAAATACAGCTACTCTAGATAAATAAGTGGTAAACTTTGGTAGGAGTCTTGCTCAACTTGTTGTTAAAAGTTACTCCATTTTGGTAGAGTTCCTTTCTTCTAACTCTTCATTCAGCAAACTCTTGTGTCGGGCGCATACTAATCTTCTCATGCAAGTTACTTATCACATGGTATTTTTCCAGTGGAATCAAATGTAAAATATCTGGTGACAGAATCTTCAAACCATATCCCAGAAGGCATGTGTCAACCCATTCCTACAAAGAGAAAAGAAAGGGAAGTCTGAAGCTAGAAACCTTGAGACAGTATTCTTGCTTGAATTAGGCACTTTGCCACACCTGATTGTGTGCAGTGAGAGGACACACCATAGCAAAGAGGAGGAACACTGCCTCTGTGGCCAAATTTGCTTTTGAATTCTTGCTTCCCCACTTACTAGATTTGGAACTCGGCAAGTTTTTAAAACCGCTTTAAGCCCAAGTTTCTTCTCTAAGTTGGAAATAATATCCTACTCGAAGTTGCTGCAGGGATAAAATGGGATAATGTGAATAAAGCTCTTAGTACTGAGTCTGCAAATGCTAAGCACCCTGGAATGTGTAGCTTCCATTTAATCTTGTCATTAATGGAACATAGAGATGACAGATGAACTAAGGCTTATTAAGTCCCTAGAACTCCTTGCGCAGAGAGAGGCTCTAGAAATTACCCTCCCCATATTTTCTCCCCACCCCCACCTCACCCAAGGTTCTTCTTTTAAATTTGAGAGCTAATTCTCTAGCTCGTGTACCATCTTTCCCTTTCTCTCCTCTTTCTAATTTCTCACGATTAATTTTAGAAATACCACTGCATATCAGCAAAACCATCAGCAGAGAAAAACAGTAAAAATTCAAATCATTACCTAAAAGTTGTTTGTTAGTAGGTATTTCCAAGTGGTCGAAGTAATGATGATTTCTATCCTCTTGACTTGTACTTTATATTTTCCAAACTTCTACATTGACATAGATTATTTTTATAAGGACAACAAAAAAATGTATTTAAAAGTGTATGTGTATGTGAGTGTGTGTGTGTGTAGCTGGGGGAAGTTACTTATTAAGCTCAGTGAAGATGTGGTTATAGGGGATTGTCTGAAATAATTGGAGCATGCATGAGTACAAAAAGAAAATTATTTTAGTAAAAAGCTCAGGACTTAGAACATTGGTTTAAATCTTAGTATAATGATCTTATAGCTGTATCACCTTGGTTACTTACCCTTTCTAAACCTCATCTCTGTCATCCATTAAATGGGGTGGTAATATCATTCTCCAGCAACTTCTTGGAGGTTGAGCTTGCATGTGAAAAAAGTATGATAAATGGTACGGAGTTAGAGCTTAGATGTGTTAGTTGATGTGTAACCTGAAGACTATCTAAACGCTTTAAAAAATAACTACAAAACTTAGACAAAACCTCTTATATGAATGAAAATTATTTAAAATTATTCCATGCATTTGGATGTTTCACCCCTACCTGAAGTATAACATAGTAAAAACTAAACTTAATATTTTTCCTCATAGTCCCTCCCAGAGTAGCTTCTTTTCTTAGATTTATTGGTGCCGTTGATGAAGAGACCTGCTTTTTGGTTCCCCAAGCTAATAACATCAATTCATTCTAACTTTTGATTTTGCAATATTCAATCTCTTCCTTATTTTAATTGAGGTTTCCTCTGAAATATTGGTTTGATTCTGGTCTTTCTCTCCTTCAGGGCTTCCCCACCTCAGTACTATTAACATTTTGTGCTAGCTTGTTCTGTTAGGAGGGTCTGTTTTGTGCATTGTGGGATGTTTTACAGCATCCTTGACCTCTATCTTATGAAAACCAGTTGAGAACCACTGCTCTGCTTTGCACATGTGCCATAACTAAAGCAACCTTGTCCAAGGTCCAAGTAACACTAGTAATGGTAACAGCAACTTTTACAAACATTTACCCCAAGTTTAGAATTGGAAGCTGAGACTGAAATGAATTTCCATGTAACTTTCAGAGTGTTAATAGGAGAATACAGAATATATCGCATTCATATCTCTGATACTCTTTGAATAAGGAATTGCTTTGCATTTGCCTTGTTTGGAGGAGTTATGCATTATCAAGTGAAATGGTCTCCCATATCATACTGACTCTCATCAGAAAGTAACCACTTAAAACAAAAATGCCTTCGTTTGTTTATTTTATTTTGTTGTTACTCGCATTCAGTATTTTTTTTAATGTATCTTCTTGCTTATTTACATTAGAAAACATTCATTGCAGTGTAGAAGGAAAATGTAATCTGTATCTGATACTGTCTGTAACCTACACCAATGTACTGACTAGAGTGTATTAAATGTTAAATAATCAAGTACAAATCCCTATAAATAAGGATTTATAATGCATAAATCCTTAGTAGATTATTGTATATATGTTTAAGAGTGTTTTGATGATGTTTAGGGGAATTGTTTGGGGCTCTTCCTTGTATGAAGAATGCATTATTATTTTTCCCATTTAAAATAAAATATTTGTGTTTGCTACAAAAAAATTTGCTTTCCCACACATTTTCAGAAGTAGATTAGATTCAGATATTTAGGAATGCCTACAGTTATATTACTTGAGCATTTACTAAGTGCTGTCATATTATTTGAACATTTACTATGTACAAGGCAAAGGCACAGCACTGTCTTATTCAGAGAGTATCAGAGATATGATGCAATATATTCTGAATTCTGTAACTCTCTAAAAGCTACATGAAAATTCATTTCAGTCCGAACATCAAACTAAGCATTACTAGATGGGAAAGAAAGGTAGAAGACTTCATTTTAAATTTTTTAGAAACCACAGAAGCAATTTTGGTTCTTAATCCTGAGATTTAAAAAAAAAAAAAAAAAAGATGGCTGTTCTCATTGAAAGGATAAGGGGTTCCATTCCTCCACTTTTTATTTATTCCTCCAGACTTCTGTTCCATCATTTGATTAAAACTCCACTAGCCATATTCATCAACAGTGTTTTGTGGGAAACCCAGTGGGTTTCAGTCCATATCCTATGTGACTTTTTGACTTTTTTTTAAACATAATTGATCATTTAGTTTTTTTAAATACTGTATTCTCAGATGTACATTGCAGAGCTAGATTTCTTGCTTGATCTGCAGACCCTATATTTAACTATACACTGGGCACCACAACTCAGATCTTACAGACACACCTGTGATTCAGTTATGCAAAACTGAATTCATCACATCTCCTTCAACCAAAATCTGCTTTTCCTCCTGAGTCTCCAATTTTAATAAATGGCATCAGGATTTCCTCCATTTTTTGAGCTAGAATTAAGGCATGATCCATAGTTTTTCCCTCTCCTTTTTCTCTGTGAACCAGTCAGTCATCAAACCCTATTGATTCTATCCCTTCAACAGCTCTTAAGCCCATCATATTTCCTCCCTATTGCTATCATCTTAGTTCTGAATTATACAGTCTTTTGACTGTTTTATGCAGTTATTTCCTAATTGGCGGCCTGGGTGGCCAACTAAGTATTAACATAAACTGTTAGGGGTGAATGGGTGACTCAGTCCATTAAGTGTCTACCTTCGGCTCAGGTCATGATCTCAGGGTCCTGGGATCCATCCAGCCCTGCTGGTGGGCTCCCTGCTCACTGGGGATCCTGTTTCTCCCTCTCCCCCTGTCCTTCCTCCCTGCTTGTGCTCTCTATCTCTCTTGTTTCCTCTCTCAAATAAATAAGTGAAATCTTAAAAAAGAATTTTAAAATAAGCTGCTTATTTTTCTCAATTGACCAGATACATATGTTAACATAGATCAAAGAAAACACCAGACATAGTTGTCAGACAATGTATAATATGGGACTGGTACAGAAGGACTGTGGGAGAAGGCAGTGAGAGAACCAGTAGAGTTTCAGGTGCGTCATGGCGAGTTCCTCATTTTGATTATCAAGAGACATACAGGAAATGCCAAAAACTGAGGTAGCATCAGGAACCACATATCAGTGACTCTTTAAACCAATCAAGGTAACAGATAGAAACTAGGAAGGAGCAGTGGAGAGATTTGTAGGATTCTGCAGAATATCCCATTTCTTCTCTAGGTCATTTTTAATGGACCAGGTGACATGTTTAAAGACATCATGTAGCACCTTTCCTGAGGTGCATGGTCTCAAGCCCTTTCCATTATGCAGCCAGCACCTTCTACTGTGTATAAAGGTAGGAGATTATTGGATTGAGCCATAAATCAGTTGTCAGTAGAAAGGAATAACTGAGTTACTTATTTGGGGAAAAGGTAAATGTAGGCATAATTATATGTCTTTTGTATTCTCCTCTAATTCAGCTTCATTTTAGAATCCATTAAAAGAACTTTGCCTTTATCCCATATCTAACTCTCTGTGTCTGCTTATTATATCTGCTTAGGTTACATCAGGCATCCTCACATTATAACTCTGCTTATTTTGAAACAGGATGCTGTAAAATTTATTCTTACCACTTGCCATTACTTAGAAAAAGGGTCGACATGATATGTTGGTCTTTGGATAGGATAGTAAACACCTGGAAAAATAATTAGTTACAGATAAATAATGTGGTTAGCAAAGGATGTCATTTTAGGTAAAGTAAATACATGGAACGTGGATGTTTTAAAGTGCTCTCATAACTTTCCTCAGACATATGGTAAAGTAGTATTTTGTTTTCTAATCAACACCAGTCTCTTGCAAATAATTCTCAGACTCTGGGTTAAAAAGGTACTTTCTTTTGATTTTGTATTTTGCAGAAATTTTAATGAAAGTAGATAAAATTTTTATTGTCTAAATATTATACATCTATATAAGTAAAAATTTGAGATTATCATATTCCTTGGATAGTTGATGAATAAAAGCAATGTCCAAAGTAGAATTTGAAGATTGCATTGATTTTTCCAATCTTGAGTAATTTAATGCATCAGGCAAGATAAATATGAAGATTTATAATATCTGTTTAGCTCTTCATTTTGAATTGCCAAATAATTTTATTTCTTTGTTCTATCTATAGTTCCTAACTGATTTTGTGAGTTCCACTGTCCTCAGAGGTAACTCTGAATTCTGTCTTTCGAAAGATGAAGAGTTATGGAACAAATTATATGAAATGCTGTATAGTTAAGATTAATTAATAATGGTTATAGTAGACATTAATTAATAAATCCATTCTAATTTTAATTACTTATAACAGCGAATTAGAAAATGATTTTATGTTAATGGATCAATGAGAGGAAAAGAAGGGTCTTTAAGTTTTCAGGAGAGTGGGTATGTGATAATAGAGGACAGGATTTGTTAATGATATCATCTAAATTGCTTGCCAATAGACATTTTCACATATCTCTAAGAAGACAAGATTTTTTGGATGAGATTTCTAGGTCCAAACAGTTCAGTGCTGACAAACTCTTTCAGTATTTCCTCCTGATTACATGGGAAAACATCACGAAGGGCATCTTGTTAGCCATACCTAATGATCTGATTTTCTGTGAACTAAAAAAAAAAGTGTGTATGCGCAAACAAGGCGCTTGTGTCAGGACCTAAAATGTGAAGGCTCCAAATTGATCAATATGTACCTGGCTGATCATGCTATACCGTATCAATTTCTAGTGTTCTGTTTCCAGTAAATGGTACTCAAATTTTTATCATACCTTCATAGTTTGCAAAGTGATTTCACATACGTTATCACATTGAGCCTAAAGAAAATCCAATGAAATGAATAAAGTGGGTTTTTGCCAAAGAATTAAGATAAAAAACACAGATATCTGGAATGTGGCCATGAAGTATCATGGCCACTTTAAATTTCCCTTCAGGTAAAGAATGCAGGAAGAAAGGAAGTTGAGCCTTCTAGAGCAAAGAAAGCAGCTTTTTTAGTTATCTCTATACCAAAAGGCTCTTTGGATTATTTTGGCAAGAGTCCCCAGTTCTAGGAACCTAAGTACAGGGTTTCCCCTCTGTGTATCAGCTTCCAGACAAGTTGTTTTGGACCCTTCCCACAAAGTCTTAAGGAGAAGAAGGTGTACTCATTTCACTAGATCATATGGGACATCAGATACCAGGTAGACAGCAGGCAGTGGTAGGACCTCTTAAAAACCTTTTGTTTTTTAAATTTTTATTATTTTTTGTTGTTTTCTTAAAATTATTTTTACTTAAGAACCTTTGAATTCCTTTATTTTTTTTTTAAGATTTTATTTATTTATTTGACAGACAGAGATCTCAAGTAGGCAGAGAAGCAGGCAGAGAGAGGAGGAAGCAGGCTCCCCACCGAGCAGGGAGCCCGATTCAGGGCTTGATCCCAGGACCCTGGGATCATGACCTGAGCGGAAGGCAGAGGCTTTAACCCACTGAGTCACCCAGGGGCCCCAAGAACCTTTGAATTCCTTTCTTACTGAATTGGATCTGGTTACAACTAAAATCCAGTACTAAAAGTTAACAAAAGAAAACAATCACAGACACTGTATCTTAAGAGCTCTTTTAGTGCCTAAGCACAGTCAAGAAATAGTGTGGGGACTTGCTTAAAGCAATTGCATTTTCAAGGTTAAGACAAAGTCTTGGTCACTGATCCACATTAACAATAGCAGAAAAAAAATCAGTGGCTAAGTAATGAAGTGACAGAAGAAGAAGGAAGAGCAGAGGAAAGAAGACATGAAAAAGAAAACCGGGAGACATGAACAAAGCACAAAGTTGAATTTCTCTTATTTTTTTCCATTTCAGACAAATATCCACAAAAATATCTAACCGTAGCTATTGTACACAGGTTTAGAATTCAGGAATTAGCTACATACTAACATAAGTTATAAGTTTAAATCCAAGATCAATGGCACATCTTTCATTTTGCAAATCTATGTGAGGATTGACCCTGGCGAGAAGATAGACATTTTTAAAAACTAAGATATATGTAAGTCCCTAAACAGAAATGTTTTCTTTAATATATATTTTTATATTATATCTCTAAAATCAGAATAATACATCATAATGGAGTGAGATGGAAAAATGTTTCCACTTCAGGTAATGTAAAACGCATGTATTTCTGCACTCAGAAATCAGTTCTACTTGCTGAAGAGATTTTGGTTTCAATTTCATTGACATATGTTTGATAAACCCATAGTTTTAAGCATGTTCTCTTAGTAAAATGTCAATTTGCATATATATTCAGTTTGCTTCCAGTTTTTCCATATGTCTTTTGACTTTCAGTTTAGTCCCTGGCGTTCTTAAAAATTACATAGGGCTATTTTTCCTCTGTCCTTAATATGGACACTGATCAAACTCAAGCTATGCATCTAAAAATTTAGTTGTAGATAAAGCACAACATTCACATAATAAAAATAGAACAATAAGTGGGCACCTGGGTGGTTCAGTGGGTGAAAGCCTCTCCTTTGGCTCAGGTCATGATCCCAGGGTCCTGGGATCAAGCTCTGTGTCAGGCTCTCTGCTGAGGAGGGAGCCTGCTTCCCTTTCTCTCTCTCTGCCTGCCTTTCTGCCTACTTGTGATCTCTGTCTGTCAAATAAATAAATACAATCTTTGAAAAAAAAAGAAAAAAATAGAACAATATGAATAATTGCATGGAGCACTGGGTGTGGTGCATAAACAATGAATTTTGGAACATACCAAAAAATTTTTTAAAAAATAATAATAAACTGAAGTTATCTCAGTCCCTTTTTTTTTTTCTTCTATATGAGGCACTTTGGTAGGTAACTCAGTTGCCCTCCATTCCAGAATAGAGTTTGCAGTATGGTAATTTTGCACCTTATTGTGGATTTTAATAAATTTTTGCTGAATTGAATAGAAATTGATCAGCTCACATAGGATATCTAGCTGAGACAAATATCTTCTGGTAATTTCTGTTGTTTTCCTAACAATTTAGGTCCCCACTCCATTCTTATGACACATACAGTAGTAAAGAAAGGGAAGAGGAAATCTTTGGAGATGCTGTGGCAGAACACACAACTGTAAAATTGAAATGTTTTCTAGATGGATCCTATTTGCTCTAGAAGAAAGTATATTTCAGTTTACCTCTATCTCAAACACGTGTGGTATTCCGACATTTTCTGATGCTCACTTCAGTCAGAATGGCGTTGATTTTTAACAGGAGACTATGGAAAACGGTTTTGAACTAAACTAGGGATCATAAACATCAGGAAGGGGATGAAGGGGAACATCTCAATCTTCAGATTCTTCATGGTCAAATATACATGGTCCCAATCATCTGGATGATTCTGAAACCTAGTCTGAATTTTTTGTTGTTAATGCAAACATCCATTCTGATTGGTTGCTATATACATTCTAATCAGCCCATTTATTTTTAACAACCTTATTGAGGTAAAATTGTCATATAACAAACTGCTCATATTTAATTGTAAAATTTTTTAAAGTTTTTCCATTTGTATGCATCTGTGAAACTGTCAAGACAGTGGGTGTATATCCATCACCCCCAAAAGTTTCCTCACACCTCTTTGTAATTCCTGCCTCCTGATCATTCCCTCAGATAACTACTGATCTGCTTTCTGTCCCTATACATTAATTTGAATTCCCTAAACTATTATATACATAATTTGTTTTCTTTTTCTGGTCTTGCTTCTTGTAGCATATTTATGTTGCAATTCTTCCATATTGTAAAATGTATCAAAAGTTCATGTTTTATATTGTTGAGTATTATCCCATCGTTTTAATATACTACAGTTTGTTTATCCAGTCACCTCTTGAAGGACTGTTGTCTAAATGTTTAGGGTTATTAGGACCATGTTGAGTTGGGCTCTAGATGGATGAGCAATTATGACTGTATTCTGCTTACTTTTCTAAGCCTACTTAGCAGTCCATCATAATGTAATTCATATAAAAAACATTTCTGTGACAAAACATCAACATCTCAGGATTGGGAAACTATTACACTTGTTTTTTTCTTTAAACAATTGGTCATCTCAGTCAGTCAACCCTGAGTAATCAATTTAGGAAAAATAGTTGATCTGAGAGCCTTGAGATTCCATATGGCTTTCTACTGAGTTTCACTGAGTCTTTCCTTACTTGCTCTTTTGTTTCTGTTTGTTTGAGGAAATTATCTAAAACTTAAGCATTGCTAACTCTTCTGAAAGTGAAAATTAATCACACCATAGAGCTATAACTGAGTCAAGAATAAAAGGTATATTGGGGGGAAAACTTCTAGTTTTATTTTACAATTTTAAGAGGTATTTTTAAAACGAAGAGTAAAATTTCCTTTTGAAATTTGAAAAATCTGTTGATGTTAATCTTTTAATTGGTTGAAGGGCAGAGGACCAACATGGGACAGATTTCTAATTTCATTGATTGGTGCTATAGGAAAATGCTCATATTTTGCAGGTATACCATTGTTAATGCCCAATCCTGTAGTCCTTTTTCATGCAGAACTCCCACTGGGAGTACCACATGAGAAAGAAATGTAGGATGAGACCCGATTATTATAATTCACAAGACTAATTATGACTTTGAGTTTTCCTGGGTAAGCTAATTCTTTCTGCACCCTGGGATCAGTAAGCACGAAAGTAGTCTCACAAGGATTCCACTGCATTTAACATTACATATATTTATAAATAAATCCAAAGACCTTAAATAGCCCTTCAATTCTCTGATGTTTTGTGTTATGTTTTTTAAATGATAAAAAAAATTAAACAAGACAATGCCAAAGGTGTAGTTTCACTAAAAAATAAAAATAAGAAATAAGCTACACATCAATCATGCGTTTTTTGGCATTGACTCACTTGTTTTAAATAGACTGTTTATTTTTATTGGCATCACTGGTGAATAAGACTAAACAGGGACATGGGAAAGCAAGGATTAAAGAGAACTTGAAAGAAAGGAGAACCTCAGACAAATAAGAGTTGGAAGGAAAAGAGAGAAAGAGAAGTGCTGTTGTAAGATAAAAGAAGACTGACAGGAGGGGCTCTGCTTAATTTTCATTTGTATTTGTGGAGAGCTTTGTGAGCAACATAAAATGATTCGATATTCTTGAATGATCTGAAATCTGTTCTTGATTTTTTTGGTGCGACAGATCTCACAAACACTGATTCCAGAGTTTTCTATGATGCCACTATCAACAAATCCCTCCAACAGCCTTTTTTATTCAGTCACCCATTGTACATTTATCTGAGAGTTTCTTTGTGTACTGAGTAATTTCCATGTTGTGAGGTTTCTTGTCTTCAGTTACCTCCAGTTTTATGCTTTAGTCAGAAAACTCACATAGCATTCAAAAAGGAAAACTCAAAGCAATATAGACTTTTGTGCCTTTTACAAAGAATTAGAGCTGTGTGCCCCTACCAATATAGCAATATATTATATAAGGTCAATACTCCTTTTCACATGCCTCTAATACAGATGCATTTTATGAGGTAGAACAGCAAACACTGAATCACTCTAGTAGAGATACACAAAACAAGTAATTATCGCTAGTTGCAGAAAAATAATTATGCAGTTGTGTGATGAAAACCAGTTTTTAACTGGGAGGAGAAATTCTACCAAAAAAAGCATGTGGAAAAGCTAAATGTTGTGTTCTGGAAAATAAGCCATTCTGTAAAACTTCCTAATGCAGCTGTATCATCCAGACGAGGTACCATACTTTTTTTTTTTTTTTTTTAAACAGCACACTGCATACTGGATGTAATGCAGGATGCTGGTATATAAGACACACATAATTACTGCTATTTTCTGTTAGCTTTTCTATCAGAGTGACCATTTTCTCTTATCAATTCATCTAGTATTTTAGTAAGAATACCCTTTATTGTCATCTAATGCTTACCAGGTAGTTCTTGATTATGATTCAATAGACACCTCAGATCACTACCCGTTCTTATCTGGAGTCAGCTATTTACTATAATAAATTTTACTGGATGTTCTCTGTGTCCAAGATATATAAAATAGCATTTAGTATCCAAAAAAAAAAAAAAAAAAAGGGGGATTGGGGCTTTATTTGTAATGTAGTATCTTTTTCCTTATATTATATAGGACACCAACGAAATGTGTCCATTTCTACAGAAGTTGTTTATCTCAAATATCTACAGTGAGTTCCCTCTGCTCTGACATATACCTAGCCCCCATGGAAGCCAGAAGGATTTTGTTTCCTTACTGTTAAGCATGGCTGTTCTGGGCCCTTTAACTAAATCCACTACCATGAATGAACTTAGAGCAGAAACAGCAAGTACAGCTACATTTAGGCTTATATCAGCATTTCCATTTAACACATTTTAAAACTACATTTAAGTAATGTGGAGGTTATGACATGAAGTGACAAAACCTAAGTGTGTGAGCTGGATGAAACTATCTTTAGCCAGGCTTCCTGGGCCAATGTAGTGAAGTATATGGGCTAAAGAAAGAGGCTTGGGTTTGCCTCTGAATTTTCAGGAGTGTGAAGGCTCTTTTTAAAGTCTTCATATTAAACATATCTTATCTATACACCATAATGGCATCTGTGGCCAGCAAACAAGCCCGTGAAGCTTGAGGAAGTTTCCATCCTAATCCTTTTGATTGCTTCTTGCTGCCTCCTCTCTCTCCTCACCCCCACCCTCAGTTGCGTGTTGGACTCCACACCTCTACAAAATGAAAAGAACAAGCAAAGAGGACTTCTTTTGGTGCAATTTTTCGATGGTTGGTTTTAAGTGATTCATAACTTTCCTGAGCAAAGCTTTGAAATTGGTTTCGTAATTTGGGGCTGGAAAAGAAGTGGTCAAGATAGAACCTTTAAAAATCCATTTTATGATAGGATGACCACTGCAAACAAATGATAAATGTATCTGCATTTAGCCTATCTGTACACATATATCTATATATTCTTATAATATATAGAAGGCTTGATGCAGATACCTATGTCTCTATACTCGTTTCAGCTTAGTTATTTTTGCTAATATCTTTGGGACACTTACCAATTGTAAATCTGTCTTTGTCCCCTCGTTTCCAAATTTGTTCCAGAGCTTGATAGTAAATACCTATGTTGGCGTGACAGATTACATTGCCTTTAATAATAAATTATTATATACCATATTCTAAATGTTTTAGTAGACTACTATTTTCCCTCAACAATTTTAATGACATAGTAAAATCAAATATAAATTCTCAAATGGTGTATATTGGGGTTTTAATAAATACTAAATATCACTAAGTATTTTTCTGTTTTATAAATTGTTTTATTTTAAAAGAGGTAAAGTTTTCTTGTAAAACTTGGCAAAATAAGTATTTGTTGCTAATCTCACCACTTATTTTGTCTTAAAGCATATTAGATTATTCTGGTTATTTAATATTAATAAGTACTCCTAAAAAAAAGTAGATCTGCTCATTTGGGATACTGGGTTTTACATAGATTGTGAAGATTAGTGTGATTAAGTACTCTGAATTCTTAAATAATCATTTTAACCACTTCTAACAAATTTAAGTTGAATGCTTTTAAAAGTTCCTCTAAAACCATCGTAGGTTTTATTTTGTAAAATCTGCTTCAAAAATTAGTCTACCACTGTGAATGAATTGCTTTTAATAGAGAGACTGGGGGAAAGAAGGGAAAGGGAGATTTAGGAGGAGAAAAATGTCAAGTGAATCAATATGATTAATTAAATTAAATGTGGATTTATAAAACTCATATTCATAGATTTACACAATATATTCACAGTGACATTTAAAACGTGTTTTGAAAATCCCTAAATAAAGTCCCATGTACATGAAGATATTTTCCATCTTTAAGAAATAAAAAAAAAACTTAACAACATAATAGAAGCATATAACTTTACTGCCATCTACTATATATTTCAATTGTTTTTTGACAGAAAAACTGGGACAATTTTAATATGTAGAAGTTTTAAAGGAAATTATATCCATCTTTGCTACTTTCTGAGTTATTTATGCTTAACCCAAAAGATAATCTTGACTACTAATGTAACACAAGTAGTTTTTCTTGTTTTAAATTCACATCCAGGTCATTTTGATGTTAACCCATTAAGTTTACCTATTTGGTGTTAACCCACTAAGCTCACACTATGCTGTTCTTCTACTGGATGACTAAATTGTTAAACTTAACGGGTCAAATATTCCTAAAAACAAAAGTTAATTTTTACAAGTTGTGAAATACAAGGTGGAGGAAAGGAGCTGGTTCTTAGGTTTTGTTTTTTAAAAATTCAGGTAATACAAAGATAAAAGTGGTACCTTAAATCCACTTGTAGAATTAATGTCTGTGAATGATAAAAATAACAGGGTCATTAGTATGGCACAACACCTAACATAAGAGATTTGGAGAGAATATTCAGGTTCAGACAGTAAGTAATGATGTGATTTGTACGCAAATCAATTTAACTTAAGAAAACTAAGAGTCTTTAGATAGTAATTCTAAATTGCAATTACTTCCTTTCCTCCCAAAAGTCTGTTAGTGTTGGTGGGTTTCTCCCCCAATCCTGTGTATTTCATATTAGTATAAAATTTTTTATACCAGCTTTCCAGAAGAGTATATTTATTTTATAAAAATTCAGTCATAGCCCAAGCTATTTTAACAAATGACAATTTTTTCCCTGTAAAAAAAAGTTCTAAGATAAAGATTTTGCATCACAGAAAAAAAATGGAGGAAAATCGAGAGAATACTTTATTTCCTTTAGTAGCTTGCTATTGATGATGAGAAACAAGGAAACAAATGTAACTGGTAAAAACAAAAAACAAAGGAAGTTTCAAGTGTCTCAAATAGGGGAATATTTTTAGTTGTAAATAGCTCAATTTTATTTCTAGGTCCTAAAATATGTGTCCCTGCCCCCCCCAACCCAATCTTGCTTCCAATTTCAATACTTCAGCCTTATCAAAGTAAACAAGCTATTGTTAGAATAGAAAACCCAGCTAGGTTTGAGGGCTGCTGCCACTTCCCTCTCTTCCTAACACAATCCCGTGCCAACAGCTTTTGGAAAAGGGAAGAAAGAAAGGTCTGCTACTGTGCTGTGTGGAAGCAAAGGGGCAGAGGGGCATCACTTCAATCTCTTGGCTCTGGTCCTTTCTCAATCTCTCCCTCCCTCCCTCTCCCTCCCTTTCCCTCTCTTTCTCATCTCCAGAGAAAAGAGATGCTCTTCATTCACAAAACAAAACAAGAAAATCTCTATAATTATTTTTGGCTCAGCTCCATTGAAATGCATTCTCCTGGAAGCATCTCTGTTTTAGATTAAAACAATGCTTAGAATATCCATTCTCTCCTCTTTCTTTCTCACTCCCTACCCCGGGCAGGCCACCCCCAAACCACACCGCTCTTCCCCATCCCACCCCATTTTTCTCTTGCTTTCGTATTTCCCAGGCTTGGTTTCTCTTGCTCTCTGTCCCTGCCTTTGGTTGTATTTTTTCTCAACCATGCCAAACTTAAGGCCTCAGAGATTGTTACCATCAGTGCCTACAAGTGTAACTCAGGGTCTCCATGCTTAGTGTCAGCTGTTCAAGACTCATAACGCTTTCCAACCAGGAAATATCCCCCAACCCTGTGTCACTTATTGTGGTGTATGATTGTTGATTTGTGATCTGATGTTTCAAAGTGAAAAAACAGATGACTTCTAGCCTTGTCCTGTTCAGTAAAATTGGGAATAAAGTTTACTTTCTCTTTCTTGCGGCCCTCTTCAATACCCAGTCCTCAAAAGGCAAATAAAATCTTCATTGTCCTTAGTATGTGGTAGTTATTGAGTTCTAGGGGTAAGGCATGGAAAATTATTATTTTAAAAATCAATTTCCATCATTTAGTCACTGACAAAATTTGGCTCACGAAATCAGAATATATCTATTAAAATTTTTTTCTATCAACAACTCTATCTTTGATTTTGTTTTCCTTCAGGGCAAAAACTTTCACCATTTTTCATTTTGCTAAGGGAAAAAAATTACAGCAAATGAAATAAAGAATCCCTGCTATTGTATACATATTAGTAAAGTTATCTGTGCTGTAGGGTTCGCTTCCCTAAATAGTGGGAAGCAAGATTTTTATTTATAATGACGTATTTTGTGGAATTCCAGTTTCTTACACCTCTCAGTTTTTGGTGACTGTAGATAAAAGTTGCTGATAAACCTTTCATTGACAGAGGTAGATCTGATACTACTTTCATTAGCATTAATGTTTTCTATTTCTTATTTGTTAATTGGAATAATTAATTTGCACTCATTTCAGATTCTTTGTTGCTAGCAAAGGCATCCAACTTTAGTACCTGTCACCCATGGAATATATATCCTGTTTAAGAGTTCATACTTGCTCCTTTGAACAACGAATGTTTTGTATGGATACTGTAATCACATATCAGTAAGAACTAGCCTTCCTGCACTATCTTGACAAACAAAACAAAATCCTGACAGTTGCCCAGATGTGAAATGTCTCTGGGATTTCCTATCTGCCCAATAACACTAAAGTAATCTTGTAAGCATATATTTAAAAGAGTTTGGGAATCTATTTCTAAGCCCTCAAAAGAACTCTGATTCCTGAACTCTATTTGGTTTACCAAATAAAGAGAGATAAAGAAAGGGGGGGGGGGAGCCACACACACTGCCATTAATTATACTGTAAACATTTAATAAATATTCTTTCTTTCTATCCTTGCCCTTTTCAAAAGGAAAGGTGGTAATTTACATGTGCTATGCCTTTTTCTTCTCATTGTTTTATTTCTTTTCTTCCTGGCTTTCTTTTCTACTTCTGTAGAAAAGAGGTGGACATGTTTGAGAAGATAGAAATGTTTACCTAGTACATTTTTTTTTTCATATAAAAAAACAGCCTAAACACCTTCTACTTTGTCTTTGAAGCTTTGTTAAACCACTAGTTCTGGAAGCTGCATCTTAATTACAAAATATTATAAAGAGAATATAGTAGGAATATACAACCTTTGATTCTCAGCCAAATGAGAGGAAGTTTAATAGCAATGTATGGTTGCAGGAATGGTTATGTTTGGGATCCATATGCATGTTCAACTCACACATTCAGGCAGTGCAATAAAGCAGGGAAAAAACAGCTGATACACAAAAGGGACCGTCTAGACAGTACCCCATCAGTCTGGCTAAATTTGGTGCTGGCATTCCCAGTGGGATTGTAATATAATTGTTCTGGTGTCTGCGTTCATTCCCCCTGTCAAACACCATTCCAAATATATATCCTTCTCCCCCCAACCCTTTTCCTTCCATAAATGTGAAGCCCAAACTGTGCCATGCTAGAAAGGGTGTTAGATGGCCCAACACCAAGAAAATGTTATAATTTAGCAAAATCACATTGTTCAGTTTCTTTAAGAAAAATTCCTGTTACTTCCTAACAACAGATAGAATTAATTCCAAATTTTGATAATTTAAATTAGAACATGGAAAAATTTCCATGCAAATACAAATAACCTTGAAATATTGAGGACTTTAGGTGAAAGTAAATAGGCCTTTTACCCCCTTTATATTTATTAACCTTTGTTAGAAAATTTAACAGAAATCAGAGATGTGAAAGTGTAATGATGGACATGGATCATAAATTCTAATGAAGAAAGGCTAATGAAAAAAATGTTAAGCGAAAGCACTGAAAAAATGCAAATTGTGTATTTTTTCTTTCTTAGGTTTGAAAGTCATAATATGTTTTCTCTCTAACCATCTTTTGAAAGTTAAATTTCTCTTAATTTTTATATGAATGATTTCTTCCTGTCTTGCTCGCTCTCTCTTTTTTGGGGGGGGTGGCTTTTTAAAGGAGAAACCAAAAATATTGTTTCACTGACTTGTAACTATCAATATTTTTAAAATATTTTGGTTTGAGACATCATGAAAATGAAAATCACTACTTACAGAATAAAATAAACTGAAGGGCCTGTCATTAAAATGAATAATGCATATATTATTGACAAAAATGCTTATGATATAAAAACTTCCACACCATTAACATTTAAGCAGTCAGATTTTTTTTTTTAAGAAAAATGCAGATTTTTGGATTGACATATAAAATAATAACCAGATACACTTACTTTATTTTCTGTTCCCAAGTGTCACCTTTGGGCATTGTTTAGATATTAAAATTGACCAGGAAATGTGTTTTTTAAATCTTTTTCTTTTAACTACAAGAAAAATTATCTTGAGAAAGAGGCTGAGCTCTTTTGTTTTATTGATTATGGGTCTGTATTTGTACTTCCTATTTAGAGGTTAGTAATCCTTTCTTGGATCTTATAAATAGAATTTGTCTCCCATCTCAGCAGTTTTGAGACGCTTGGTAGACTAGGATCCCAAGTGTGTGAAGAAGTCCATACCCTCATCAGGGACCAAACTAACTAGAGCAAATTCAAAGAAAATAGTTCAGGCACTAGATCCTGTCTTTATCCAACTTTAGAAGGCTGAGAGACAAGTACACCAACCAAGACAGGGCTAATGAGAAATGGCTGTTTCAGGAAGAAGCAAGACACAGGGTCTCAACTCGCACAAAGACAGAGCACAATTGCACAGAAAATCACCACCAAAGCAATCAGGAAACATTCAGATACATTTACAGATGTCTTAAAATTCTCGCATAAAAATGAAAGATTAAAGATTATAGATGTTTTAAAACTCTTGCATGGAAAAGAGTTTGTATCCTTCTGTTTTTTAAAATAGTGATTTCATATTTTTTCCTTCTTTGTATGGAATTTTTCTTTTGGCTTTGCCCATGAGTATGAGAAACACAGCATTTTAAAAAGACAAAATAACACTTGAAGAGTGGTTGCGTGAAGATGGGTGGGTTGCTTGTGATTGTTTTTTTATTCACTTTATTTTATTTTATTTTTTTACCTTATGTACTGGAGGAAAGTAAAAGGCCTGGCTGCAGACCTCTCTGAGATGAAACAGTGTAGCAAAATCTGACTTTTATACTTGATTTTCAAACTATTGAATAATATCCTATGAGACCTCTTAGGTCTTAACTGGATTAAAATGAATATATTTGTGCTCTGGCTCTTTTCAGCTAACTAATGTGCATGTGAATTGATAGTGTGCGAGGTAGCGGGTGAGAACAAGTATATGTGACACTGGGAGAAGATGCGGCTCCGGGCTGAGGGTGACTGTGTGAAGGAGAACGCAGGATGGTGTGGGCTGCCTCCAAAGAGTGGGAGAAACGAAAATTAGCAGGCCTTGGGGTCTGGTGGGTTTTGTCGGGAGCCAGAAGAGAGGCTTAGTTGGGAGATGAAGAGGGAGGGGAAGCGTGGTAGTGAAGGGAGGGAGGAGAAGGGGGTGTGGCGTGTGCGTGAGTGTGTGTGTGTGTGTGTGTGTGCGCGCGCGCGCACGCTCACTCGCGCACGCGTGTGTGTTGGCTCTGAGATGTCAGTTATGGCTGAGCTTCGGGTTTTTGTTTTGTCGGTTCCCAGCGTAAATAGGCTGGAATTTCAGGTTCAGGTTGGAGTGCGGGCAAAGGCATCGTAGTTCGAATTTCTTTTTCTGGCCCTTCACTGTGGTTGCCCTTCCGAACATTGCTGCTGCTACAGAGGAGGAGTGGGGGGAGCAGCGAGAGATGGGGGTCTGTCTGCAGCTGCCCCTCTCACACTTGAATAAAAGAACTTTTTTTTCAGGGGTAGGGAAGCTGTGAATACCTTTCCCAATAAGAGATGAGGCATATTGAAAACTATATTAAATTACCCTGATTAACAATTTAGCCACGAACAGGGGAGCTTTGGGAGATCTCTATAGGCAGAACTGGGGGCTATTCATGCCAGCAGCTAAGAGGTCGAAAGGTTTCTGAAGTTCACAGGCTCAGAGCCTTTGTTATGCTAACAGACAATCTCAAATCAGCTGCCTAGTGGAGTGTGAAATATAAATGATTCCTTGAGAACTTCCAATAAGTTGTCACTCTTGCTCTCCAAATACCGGGACAGGCTGCTAATTTCTAGCAGGCCCTTTTGCAACATCGCTAGCCCTAAATGAATGCCTTTGTAGTTCAAATAATCTTTTCAAGGGAGCTGTCCTATCATCATAGCCCAAATGCATCTTGGTTTTGACTATTAAATGAAAATCAGGGCTCAGCAGTGCTTGACTTTTCCAAGCTGCCCGATGTTTGGGAAGGGTGGTGGCAGCTCTCATGCACAACAAGTTAGCACCCACTGCAGGAGGGCTGGGGCATTAATAACAGTGCAAGGCCCCAGGAGCTACCCCAACTCTCACCCCCCACTCCCTACCAGGAACAATGCACTGGGAGAGATTTACGTGGCTTCCCTCAGGCTAGACTACCTTCCTCTTTCAGCCACACCAACATGTATCTGATTTATGGACCCTCTGTCCAAGAGGACAGCCAGCTGACCTGCTAGCATCTGACTGGTCACTTCGAAGCATCAACTTTGGAGATGGATGTATTCATTCTTCAGGGCAGGCGAGGCCAAGGGGAGGAGGGCAAGGTGTGTGTCCAGGCCATGCCCCTGGTATCAGATGCTTGTGTATATTATTTTACCATTTTCCCATAAGGAGGATGCAAACATGGCTTATGATCTTGGGTATGACCCTTGAGCATGTCCAGATGGACAGAAAGAGGTTCTAGCTCCCTGAGTCCGAATTATAAAGCTTTTTAAATAAGGAAAACCGCTCCCCATTCCAAAACCAAGACAAGTTGCAGAGAGTCAGCATGAGAATCTATTTGGGAAAGCAAGCATGTGCCCAGATTTAAACATTTTACTAAGAAAGGACAAAGCTAATTTATACCAAAAAAAAAAAAAAAATGCAAAGAGGAGGACAGAAACCAAAGAAATGAGAAATCCATTTCTATCGGTCTTTACAAAGGAAGGGGTTAAACCTTAATAGTTGTAACTTGGGTCCTAAAAATACTGATATTTTTGGTTCTGTGTCCTCTGTGTCTTTGCTGAAATACAGAAAGGTATATGATATCACATCACAGAAGTCTCTGTTTTTTTCCAGACAGAGCAGGATTGATTTTTGGCAAGGAATGGGGGGAAAAAATCAAATGGGCTGTATTTCTTAATATATTCCTGAGGTAAGTTTATAAACATATAAACATACAAAGGCAATATATTTTAATACACCCTTAGGTAACTTTATAAATCTTGACGATACAGCTCTACAGAAAAGCCAAGGGCCTCGATTCCCCTTCGTCGTTGTCTTCGTCTAACTATGTTTCAAAATACACCAACGATTCTGAGGGAGTTCATTTTGATTGATACAGAAACTGGTTGAAGTGAACACTTATTTCTTCTTTGGGTATACTAAGACTTACCCCTATATGTTAATACACTAATTACATATAAAAAAGCGGTAGTGTAACTTACACCAATTTTGAAGTCATCCAGCTTACATGTTTAAATATTACTTCTAAAAAAGCCAGAATACAAAATATAATGGTAAAGGACTCTGGGATTCAACTCAGAGAATTTGGCCACCAGAATAGGAGAGAGTATTTAGGAATCAGGTCATTATTTGTGTTTCAAATCCTTACTTGTTTCACTCAGGAAAACAACCTGCAAATAATACGGGCTAGGAAAAAATCACTGACATTACTTCAGATTACTGACATTAAAGGAGTTAAAAAAAAAAAAAAAAGTTCGTGGTCTCTTCTGCCAAATGCCAGAATTAGATAGTAATTTGTTCTGGATATCCTCACCCCCTTTTCAGAGGGCCTCAGG
Source organism: Mustela putorius furo (assembly GCF_011764305.1). Taxonomy (NCBI): domain Eukaryota; kingdom Metazoa; phylum Chordata; class Mammalia; order Carnivora; family Mustelidae; genus Mustela; species Mustela putorius. Next base: position 15,017,236 of record NW_025422471.1, read on the forward strand.
GTTCTGGTTATCCTTATTTCAGAGCTAGCAGCATGAGGGGCTTCAGATACACTTCTCATGACTCACAAAACGGCAACGCTGGTAGCTCAAAGTTCGGCGGTGTGCCACAACTTGCTTAAATTTAACTTTTCATCCCCTCTCCGTTTACAGAATGTTAATTAATATGAAACTGTAAGCCTCTACATGTTATTGACACATGCTGGATATTCAAAGGAGAAACACCTTCTCTGTGCTTCCAAATACTTACTTTACCACTTCCAAGTGTCCTCTCTCTTTCCCGTCTTTAACACATCAAAACAGGGAAGAAAGCGCTTTTGTGTTATAACTACAGAGAAAACATTTGAGAATGTGTCAGTGCTGTGAATACCAGCACCAGTTTGGGGGTTGGTTTGTTTTTCCCCCTGCCGTGGTATTTCTTTTCCCTTTGCTTTCGCTGTCTTTAAACTCTGGCCACTCTGAGAGAAGCAATGGTTGAAATGAAAAGTTAGGACAAATTGTATGAAACCTGTGTGTTGCCAGAATATGAGCATGATGAAAGCAGTGTCAGGGCACTACAGAGCCAGACCAGCTCTCCACACACAGAAAATTAAAATTAAAAAAATAAAAGCTGGTCTTTTTTGCTTTCTTAAAGACTTAAGACCTAAGAGAAAGTGGGAAATTCCTATTTAAAAAAAAAAAAAAAAAAAAAGGCAAGTTTCCAGGGTTGCCATTTCTCCAGATTGGGGGGTGTCTGAATGCGTGTGTTTGTGTGTGTGCATGTGAGAGTGTGTTTGGGGAGAAAAGAAAGAATGGGGGAGGAGGAAGGGCAGATAACTTTACTGACATATTAATTCTTTAGATAACAGTAAACGAATGGTCCAAATAGACATTTGTTTCCCCTAATAGGTTTTGTGCAGGTCTCTTACAAGCTGTGGCATATGCTTCATTTATATGTATATTTATTTAGAAGGGTTGAGAATAATAGGTGTAGTTTGTCTATAGTCGCAGTTATTATTTAAAGTCCAAAGAGGTTACAACTTTTTTCTACCCCAAACACAAATACAAAGGTCTCTTGTATGTGCTTCCTGCATTACTTTCAAGGCCAATTAAAAATAAAGATAATATTCTAACTCTCTCGAGCCTTGGGAAGAGGAAAGAGGCTAAAAGGCAAAAGGACTCCAAGATGGCTGCCTCTTCCTTCTTCCCCTCCTTACTGCCTGTTTTCCACATAGAAATTAATGTAATATTTTGTTTAGAAATCACATTGTAGGTCATTTGCAAATGAGGCAGCCTCGGAGGCACCAATATCTGCCTAGAATACTCTCATGATGCCATGGAGGTATGGAGAGATTAAAATGCAAACATTCAAATGTATTTAGATTTGTACACAGTGACTGGACTCACATACATACACACTTGAATGTGTGAACAACACACACAGCTGCAAATGGAATAAAGGGCCGAAATCCTTCTTAATTCTTAGGACAGAAGAGAAAAGGAGGGCTCCAGGCCACCTCCTTCGTCCCCAAAGGTTCGAAAATGCCCTGTTCATGGTCTGGATTCAATTTTTAAAAAAAAGATATATCTTACTGATGACTCTCTCATTAGGCAGACTTCTAAAGTCTGGGGAGGCAAGATTTCCATAAATTATCTCTCTAACTCATCTCATGCTGGTGTAAATGCAAAGCTAATTTTTTTTTTTTTTTGCATTTTTTTTTTAATAGAATACCAAGCTAACCAGTTTCCTGACTAACATGGTAAAGGATTAAGATGGCTAGTAATTACTGCTATTAATTATAATAAATATATATTCTCAACGATAAAATCCCACCCATAAAGCTAAACTTAAAATAATGTCGAGAATAAATAAAAGTATATTTGGGGCTTTATAACAGATTTATAGCAGGTTACTCTCTAGACTGGAGTGCACCAGGCATAGAACAAAGCAAATGGCTTAGTTCCTATAGGAAATATATTAAAAAGGAAAAAAAAAAAAAGAAAGAAGCCCACAACCCTTTATCTAAAAGCCATCAGGGACAAGCACTCAATACAAGTTAACAAGCAGGAACTGATAAGATAACATTTATATGAGGTCAGAAGTCAAATGCCAGTCAAAGGCTTTTAACCTCTTGGGTCATAAACAGGAATAGTTAAAAGTGAGAGGTAGTTATTTATCGGATTTTAAGGGTACCTGATCATTGCCAGAGAATCACCAATGATGAAACTAATTAGGATTTATAGAAAAAGAACTTTGTAGCTGTTCAAAGAAAATTAACCTACAAACCCATAATTCTGCAATTGGTAGAGAGCAAAACAAACAAACAGAAAAAAGCCCCTTCTTTTGAGGGAGAAAAGAAATTTAGAAATTTAAACACAGTTAGTAACAAAATCTCTCTCAGAAACAATAATTTATAGTAACTGTATATACCAATTAGTATGTGGTAAATGATAGACCTTATAAATTCTGTATTAACCATCTAACAACAAAAATAAGCATTATATAATTTATTTTCAATTTTTGCCCTTTTTCTTTTACTCCCCCTTCAGACCTCTTAAATTAGGCAGGATATAACTCCAATATTACAATACTTCTTGCCCTCAGAATGCCGTCATTTATAAATTTAAAAATACATATGTATTCTAATGGCAGTTATTTAAAAACATCAGAATATCGAAACTGCTTAATTAAAATGTTATCTTAATCTATCCAGAGAAACAGATGTCTCTTCCTTTATTTGCTGTCAGAATATTTTCCTTTGTTTTGATTTTTGTCCTTTTTGTCTTTTTTTTAGGTTCACATTCTAAACAGTTCCTGGTCTCAGAGTCCATGCTGGCTTATTATTTTCAAAGCATACCACCCCCCTTTTTCTCTTTTGCAATAAAAGAAAGCAGATCTAGATATTTCTTTCTAGAGAGAGATAGAGGGATTGTTGTTAGGCCTGCTAAGGCCCACTGTTTCTTTAAACAGAGTCCACAATACACTAGGCGAACATTGTGGATTTAAAATGCTTTTAAATATTTATCAGAAGTATTTTATCATCATATTCAAATGACACCTGGAGTGCACTCACCTTTATTGACAATCTCTGTTCTGAAAGTCCATTTGCTTCCTTAAAGCCCCCCAAGCAGAACAAGGACTACCCGTTTTCATTCAGTTAATGTTTAGTAAAAAACCAAGCAACCTTAATCAGCATGCTGATTGCATCGTCAACTAACAAATAATTTACTACTCTGAGCATTGCATTCCATTAAAAGCTCATTAAATTTTCTGTTCTCCAATGGGAGGTTTAGCTTTTGAACTGCATGCTTTTGCTTCGAATGATCATTTATTCAATTTTTGCAAAATGTTGTGTTTTTTTTTTTTCTAAAGTATAGGTGAGCATTTCAATACCTATAGACTGCAGACATATGGAAACACAGTACAGGGTTTGAGAAGGTTCCATTTGATTTATAGACTCTGTTTAATAAAAATTCAACATAATCTCTTGCACTTTTAGAAAATCCTGAAATCACTGAGTGTATCTGTGGTTATGTGTGACCCAAAGGTAGCCTCAGAAATATTAATACATAATAGAAAATATCAAATCTCTTTTTAAAAAAGAAAGCTTTGATTTCCCTTTTCCACATATTATAGCTATTGTTATTTTTAGTATTTTTATCCTTGTAAATAGCTGTTTTCTCCTGATTCAAAAAGGAGCATGACACCACAAAGGTCTTACCATATTTGATGCCAAACTTAATACCTCTGATATATGTGTGTGGGGGGTGGCTAGTAACCCAAAGAAATCCACATTTCTTGGGGTTTACGCATTTTTTTTACAAACTCATAATCCCCTGAATTATTTCCACGCCCTAGGAAAGAGTATATTTATTATTTTTAATTTAGGGACATGTAGGAAAATATCGGCCCCCAAATTAACATGCATCTTTGGATTGCTAATTGTGCTCATTGCAAATTTGGGTCATTTTGCATGAGTGACTCTAATGTAGGGCTGAGATTGCCATGCAGCGCAGTGGATTCCTGATTCCCCGCGCTAATCCTGAACTCGGTGATTGTGTCAGGTGCAGTTCTGTATGCTCTAGCAGCTGGCTCATCCTCATCAATGCAAATAAGGCAACTCCTACAATCAGAGCCTTGTGAGTGTGAGGCCTGATTGCTGAGGGCAGGCTAAAGCACTACACAGACTCTCACTTTCAAATCACTCTAAGTGACAAGACAACTGCAATGTCCCTCCAGTTCAAAATCAACCTTTTGAAAACAAAACAAGAAGAGGATGGCTACAAAGAAGAGGAAAACCCCAGTGTTTTGGGAAATGGACTTGTTTAGATGGGCTTTATTTAGATACAGGGGTAATCTAAAGCTCATTTCAACAAATAGTTCTTTAGCTCCTCTTCTGTGTAAGATACTTGGTTTTAAGGGTCACAGAGGGGCAGAGGTGAGGGAGACACTGTCCCTGCCTTCAAGGAACCCTGCCATTTGATGGCAGAAAATCCCGAAAAGGAACATAATAACATAATTGTTACTAAGGCGCGGTCACCAAGATCCTAAATGAAAGCTGTGAAACACATTTTTACAGGAACTGTTCAGAGATGGCATTATGGCGCCGATGTCAAGAGCAAGACTTCTGGAAGCTTCGGGTTCAAATCCCAGCTCTGCCACTTACTTGCTCAAGTTCATTCACCCTTCGGCAATCTTAATGTCCTCCCCTGCAAAGTGGTGGTGAGAGAAGTGTCTACCTCCCACGTTATCTTAGAAGAAGGAAAGGGGAGATCCCGTATACAACACACTTGCCACAGTGCTTGGCACATCGTAAGTGCTCGGTAATGTCAGCTCCGATTCTCATTCTTTCCTCTCTAACATATCAAGAAGAGGGGAGGAGGGATCCAGAAAGAATAATGTGCCACTTTTGAAAAGCATTTATCTGCTCTGTCTCTAACTCCCCATTTTACGTGCAGCAAGCACTAACCCTGTGGCAGTGAAAATACTGTAAATGTGAAAAAGCCCTGCATCTCTCCGTGGTGTCTGGACAACCCAGGCAACTCGGAACAGGAAGGAGAGAACAAGAAATCCCTGTGCTTTTCCTTTTCTTCCTTTCCAAACACGTGTGCAGACTTCCCCTGCATTTCAGCCCCACCCTCTTTATTTTACTGCCTAATCTATAAAGGAGGATTAACAGCCGCACGCTGCTTTGGCATAGAGCAGATTCTGGGTGAGGACCTGTAGGTAGAGTCTAATGAATACAATTTTCTAGGACTGTGAGTGCATATTTTTAGCTGCATGCTGGGCTCCAGCGTTGGCTCTTGAGACAGAGGAACAGATCCTTTGATCAGACTTGGGTGTTGCTCCCAGCAGAACCTTTTTCGGGAAGTAGCTGGGGGGAAAATGTCTTCTGTTTCCAGATTTGTCCTTTGTACTCTTATCAATTCAGAGTCCCGATAACTGGTCCCAGTAAGTCTCACTACAACACTGAAGATACACCCGGGTGGGAAGCAGAGGTACTCCCAGGCAGGAACAGCTCCACTTTCTGGCAAGAGAGGGTGGCTGGGGCTCGAGCCTGTGGTTGTGATCCTTCCCCCTCGGAGAGTAAGCGAGAGGTAGTTAACCTTCCCGGGGGAGGTTTGGCTCAGACAACATCATAGACACCATATCCCCCCTGGAGTTACCCAACAATAAAACTGCTTCCTTTGCCAAACACAAAGAATGGTCTAGAGTTGGGTATTAGGAAACAGCAAACCATATAAAGAAGAACGGGAGGGAGGGAGGGAAGGAAGGAGACAAAAGAAAAGGAAAATACAAGGGAGGATGGAGGACAAGAAAGACAATACATGAAAAGAAAGTATAACGCCAGGTCTTTTCTGCTTTGGTTTGCCAGCGACAAGGCAGCCATCCAGTCTGGTCTTGATTTTAACCAGGGCCATGGCAAGGATGGGGGGGGGCGGGGCGGTGGGGGCAGGTAGTGAAGAGGTTTCCATGCGGGGCCAAGCGGGGCAGGGATGAGGCGCCAGGTCTTGGGGAAATGCTGACTTTAAGACCTTGGCAGTGGGAGAGTGTGAGCAAGATGGTAAGTGATTTGATCTCTTCCATTCCTACTCAGGACCCTCTCCTTCTCTTTCTAATAGGATTAACAGATATTTTCCTAAGCAGAAATCAAAATGTGTCAAATCATCTGAGACAGTCAATTTGTTCACAATGCCCACATTCTTCCAGTACGGATGCAGCACTATTCAAAACCAGTTTCATTTGAAGAGATACAATGCAGCAGAGAGGTAAACATTTATCTTCATAATCTTAGACTCCTTTCAGACTGCTTAATTTTTCCCAGTGATTTTCCCCTCCTCTTTCACTCCACCCCCAAGCTCTGCTTCAAAACATTCAGTACAAAAAAGACATGACTTCCCCAGAGGATTCGGGTCTCAGTGATCCTGATGATGCAACGTGTGCTCTCCATTATTCCTGGGAGCTCCCTGGATGTCTCTCTGCATCCCGCCTCACTGCTTCTGTTGTCCTTAGGTTTGCATCACTCCCAAATCTTCTTCAAACACCTGTGCAGGTGACTTCCACCTCTTCCTCCTACCTCATCCCAAGTCAGCAGAACTGCTTCCCCCCTCCACCCCACCCGTGCTTTTTTCTCTTATTGCTGTTTTTGTATTATCTTTGTCCCCACCAGCACAGCCCTCCGCAGCTTCTCCTTAAGGAAGCATTAAGTTGCCTTTCTTTGTGCTACCTTAAAACTGCTTGTCCTCCTCCAGCTCCCTTTGAACACAAGGACCAGTGTCACCTTTGGAACAATGAATGAAAGTAGTTAGAGTGGGATTCCAACTTCACATTGTTGGCATTCCTGAAAATCTCAGGAGTTTTCATCTCCCCCACCTCCTGGAGACCCCATAAGATATCAGCAAGTAGAAGCTCTGAAATGAATAGAAACAATAGCTACTGGTATGTTTTATTCTTAAGGTTTGAATAGTAGACATTGAGCAAGGAGAATAAAGTCTCATTTTTTCCTTTTTTCTTACCATTTGTAGATTCAGTACACATGTATAGATAGTTTTTTTTTTTTTAAGTAGATTGCTGACAGCATTTTCTGTAATAACATATTTTCCGTTGATGTATTTTAGGTGTCTGTTTAACCATAATGCTCTCTGTGATCATGGTGTCAAAATATAATGAATCGGTCCATTCTACCTAGAAAACCCTCACCACCATTTTCCCTTCCCCACCTGTTAAAATCCTATTCATCCTGCAGGATCCAGCTCACACCGTCTCTCTGGTAAAGCATCCCAGATCCTCCCTGGAGAATTCTCCCTCCCTCAATGCTCCCGTTTCAGGTGTTTCTGCCTCTGCTCTGATTGGAGTCCAAATAGTGTTCCGGCTGTGGCTGATGTGTCTGTACAAGGAGACTATGAGGCCTGGAGGACAAAGAACTTACATTCTCCTTTCTGGACTCCCTGCCGCGCCTAGAAGTGGGCCTCACGTTGCAGAAGGGGGCTGTCACCTGAGGACAAAGTGTGGATGACCGCCTGGCCTCACCAGCCTGAGAAAAGCCCACCAGTTCCTGTTGGGGCGTCCTCTTGGAGGAGAGCAACATGAAGCCACTCCCGGCCCGCTCGTCCTACCCCTGTAGCTGACAATGATTTCGAGACTTCCCTACATTAGAATTTTTAATACTTTTTCATCTAAATGCTCATCTTTAGTAAATACATAACTAGATGGATTGTGAAGTGAGGGAATTAAAAAGTGCTATCTTGTATCTGAACAAATAAATCATTTATATTAGCTCTTCTGTTTCTAGGCTGGTTTGGAATTGGCAACAAATACTAAGGCATCAGAACTCTTTGACATGGTGCATTCATTTATTTATTATTTTTTTAAGTGCTCTGACAAGTTGTTTACTAGGAGCCAAATGTCAATTAGGATTGGCCGGAAAAGGAGTTGCTGTGCTTCATGTGTTTGTATGTAGTCTTCGAGTCCTCCTGATTATTTTGGCTTTTATTTGCACAAGGTATTTATCTTCAAAGACTCACCACCACCACAACAAAAAAAATCCTACTTAATATTTTAACATTTGCTTAAAACCATACCTTGCTGGCAACCCTATCATTTCAGTATTGAATTTTTTCTCCTGATAAGGCAAATGACACTTTAGCCTTAGTTAATGTAAAACAGGAAGGTGTTAATCTCATTTTCAACATGTCAGCTCTTCCAGGTAGAGTATTAATACGCAAGATCTCCTGCTGGCAGACTCAACAGAATCTTTCTGGCTGTGAAGAGAAGCCCAAACCTGGTAATTTTTGCTTTCTTTTATTGTATGTGTGCAGGTCTGCTCATTCACTGCAAAAGATGTATCAGTAGCTAAATGCATGTAAAGAAACAACGAGATGTTTGCAAACTATTGACTTAACTCTGTACTCAGACACCCTGATAGGTTTGCTTTAAAATATTCACACATTACAAACATTTAGGTATGTTTGATAATAAATAGCAACTAGGTAAGGTACATTTTTAAAAGACCCTCCGAGATCCATAATTTTGCATTAGAGAACTCCAGTCCAATGTCACCATTTGTTTTGTTTAATTTGCTTTCTTGAGAACAATAATTGTAAAGATTTAAACAAGGAAAAGAATGGACTGCCTTGCTGGAGGTGTTACAAGAGTTCCATATCCCACAGGAAAATTTAAATTCTTGAAGTAATGTGGGAATGGAACTTTGTATTTTTTTCTTCAGGGTGTAGAGATGAGAGGAAACATGGCTTCATGGTATTCAGTTGGTGTGGACAGTGTCAAGAAAATGTGTTTCCTGCAGAAATGCTTAGGAGTTTTGGTATTTGTCCTACTTGCTTTATTTTTTGGAACACTATGGGGAGTTTATAAAGGGCAGTTTCAAAAGAGGTCAGAGAGAACAAAAAAAAAAAAAAAGAAAGAAAGAAAGAAAGAAATTGTTAACATGGTGAATATAAAAGAATATTAAAACTTAGATTTCTTATTGATAAATATGATTAATAGGATTTAAAAGAAATGTCATATTTCCTATTCAAGGAAGAGTTAGGATTGGCCTTTTAATCTCACACATAGGATTAGGATTTTATGTCTTCAACATCATAGATAAATGGATTATAGATATTGATGAGATGTTCATTTATGTCAACTAAAAATATGGGAGAAGCAGATAGAATGAAATGGGATCCCAGCATTGGCAACACAACACAAAACAAAACATAACAAAACCCCACATGTTTGGGCTAGGTAAATCAAGAGTTGTGGCTGTGGGAATGGAAAAGGCGTGGCCCTCACAAGTGCCCAGCCCCCAAGGCTTCTCCCGAATAAGGAGAGATCTGAGAGGAGAAATAGTGACGATGATGCCTGAGAGGTTAATTTCTGCTCCTGTCCTCCCCACACCGTAGTCACACATTCCTGCCTCACGGCTGGGACAAGTATTATTATGACCACTTTACGGATGGAAAACAGTCCAGGGAAACGGAGACTCTCCCGAGTGAAGCAGCATTATGTGCAAGCCCCAGGCCCGGGGTTCTTCCTTTTTCTTGTTCTTTCTTTCTTCTTTGTTTATTTATTTATTTATTTGAGTTTGAGATCGGGGCTTGAAAACTGTGAAAGGAAGGGAAGAAAGATGAACCAAAAGATGTAAAATGAAGAAGGGAAAGTCACTGAGGAATTCTGAGCTGTCAAATCTATCCGGAAAAATAAGGCAGAGAAAAAGTGAGATGATAAGATCCTTTTCTTTTATTCCTGTCCAAGTTAATAACATGCACAGTGCTTCTTTTTATTCATCTCCTGTCTGTACATATTTTCCCACATACCGTCCTATAGTTATATAATTCATTTCCTTGCCCACTGGGTCAATACTCCATCACTTTACCACTTTCGTTTTGTAATGGCTTTTTGTACTCCTTGCCAGTGAAAGTGTCCCCCCAGAAGAAGATGATGACAAAAGGTAGGAGAAGCTGGACAGGAAAAGCCTGGTAAACAGGGTCCCTGTGAGAGCTACACCTGCATTGTTCCACTTCCCCAGTGGGCATGATTATGCATTTCCCCTTAAGCATGAGGCCACAGTTATATTCTGTGTTTAGCTTTTACTAGTTACATGGATGAACTCACTTAAAAACGTAGTAGGATTAAATTTTAGTATTGTTCTTTGCAGCTACATAACTGACATTTATATATTGCATTTTAAATCTTCTTCTGGAAATGTAACACCCTTATAACCTGTCTAATTGGTGTCATTGTTGACTCTTTTAGTTTCTCTGGGAACAGTTTTGTAAAGTTGTCTCCCCTTATCAGCAATTTGGCTTTCTGTGGTTTCAGTTACCTGTGGTGAACTGTAAGTAGCCTGGAAGCAGGTGATCCTCCATCTGATGAATCAGCAGAAAGTCAATAATAGCCTGACTCTGCAATCACAATGCCTACGTCATTCACCTCACGTCATCTCATCATTTGGTGTTTTATCATCTCGCATCATCACAAGAAGAAGGGTGAGTACATTACAATAAGTTATTTTGAGAAAGAAAGAGACCATGTTCACATCACAGTATGTTGTTAGAATTATTCAATTTTAGTATGAGTTATTGCTGTTAATCTCTTACTGTGTCTAATTTATAAATTAAATTTTGTCATAGGTATGTATGTTTAGGAAGAAACAGTATATGTAAGGGTCAGTACTACTCAGTTTCAGGCCTCTGCTGGGGGTCTTGGATCAAAACCCTGCTGACAAGGAGGACTACTTTGCAACTTTAATTAAGGATTTTAAGCCTCACAAGTTAGCAGGTTTCAGATAAGATATGGAAATACTGAGAGAAAATAACCCATGTATGCAGTTAAATGACTTGCATGAGGTCACACATGTGGCTGAGTCTGAATTAGAAACTTGGACTTTTATTCCAGACTCTGCATCTTATACATTGTCTCCCAAATTCAGTTCCGTCAGTACTAAGTGCTATAGAGGATTGCATCGGAATTCCCTGTTCACGGGCTTATTCTTTTCTTAGGGTACATCCCCAAAAGTTCTAGAATGAAATTTCTAAAACATCTTTTGGAGGTAGAAAAAGTTTAAGTTAAACACCTCCAACCTAAATCTTTTTTTTTTAAATTTTTTTATTTATTCATTTGATGGAAAGAGATCACAAGTAGGCAGAGAGGCAGGCAGAGAGAGAGGAGGAAGCAGGCTCCCTGCTGAGCAGAGAGCCCCATATGGGGCTCGATCCCAGGACCCTGAGACCATGACCTGAGCTGAAGGCAGAGGCTTTAACCCACTGAGCCACCCAGGCGCCCCCAACCTAAATCTTATAAACAAACACTCATACTATGTATTTGTAATTATATAAACATAGAGATGAGGTGCAAGCACATTTTTAGCTATAGGCGGTGAAGAAAGAAACCAAATCAAAATCAATGGTCGCCTGTCAAAATAAGTTGCAGAAAAACATGGACACCAAGATATTTTCCTTACTCAAAGCTGCCGTCGCCAAATATTCTGTCAGTCAACCAATATTTGGTACTCATTTCCTGTCAGACATTGTTTGTTAGAGTCCCAAGAGTGAACAAAACAGACATAATACCCACCCTACTGTATCAACTAATTTGGATAACTATTCTATTTCTACTACGTCTACTTTTAAAACATAAGGAACTTACCAGCCATTCATGGTATGAATTACTTCAGATGAATAATTACTTTTTCTTGATTCTTTGCTCTAGGTAGATATTAATTATAACAGTTCAGTTTTATTGTTTACGGTGAGGATGAATCCTCACACAGTGACTCTGCACTCTCTCAAATAAATAAAATCTTAAAAAAATAAAATATTATGGTTGCTTTCCTTGAGAATGTAAGAAATTGTTATATACTATTCCGTAACAGGTCCGTATTTGTTTTATAAGAAAACAGCGCCTGAATTGACTTGCTGTTAAGTAAAATTGACTTTCTGGGAAGAAATGTCCTGATTATTGTGTGACTCTCAGTCTGTCTGCACACGCTTGCACACATGTGGGTATGTCTAGATGGTTTCACTGAGGAGGATACTAAGTGCAAGATTTCAGTTTTCTGAGCAGTCACAAAGTCATGATTTGGTTGAGTTGGGCCCACTTCAGATTTGTTTCTAAGGATGACTGCCCATCTCAGGATTCCCATCAGTTTCCAAGGTCCCAAATGTGTAAGGATTTTTCCATGATCTATATCTAAATGCCAGTGATACAGGCTCTGATGGTTAGGACAAGTGAAGAATATGGGCCCCAGCCTTCCAGGTCAAAAAAAACAAAAACAGTTGATGCTCTGGACAGGTGTAGAAATCAATCTGGGCCAGTTCTCTTATGGGTTTTTGATAGAGTTTTGCCATCCAAAACTTTTTCCTCTGCTGCCAGACAAAGCAGGCTGGGTGGAAACTATGGCGGACACATCTGAAACCTTTTCAATGTTTGTGAATGCTCCATAGTTTGAGATGGTGTTAGATAAAGATTGCCTCCACCTATATAGTTTGTTTTGTTTTGTTAAAGATTTTGTATTTATTTATTTAAGAGAGAGGGAGAGGGAGAGCAAGAGAGCGAGCGAGCATGGGCAGGGGGGAGAAGCAGATTCCCTGGTGAGCAGGGAGCCTGATACGGGCCTCTATCGCCAGATCTCAAGATCATGACCTGAACTGAAGGCAGATGCTTAACCAACTGAGCCGCCCGGGTGTTCCTATAGTTTATAGTTTTTAATGTCCCCTTTTGCATCTGGACTAGAGCACAGGCATTTGACTTGGATTCCTCTAGTTAGATACACCTATGCCAGAATTTGAATCAGATGCTAGTGATGTGGGGGAAAAAAAAAAGGATAATTCAGGTTATTTCTCTCCCTTTCTCCTGTAATATTAGCTGGGGCTACAAGGTAATGCATGGCATAAAAGAACCAACTTGTCCTTAGCAGCTAGAGTTATTCCTTTATCAAATCTGTTCTGCAACACAATTTTGGATGCTAGTCTGGAAGCTTAACTCAAGCCTAGTTCTCCAGCCTTTTCAACAATTCAGTAAGTCACAAAATATCCTTTCATTAAACTCCTTTTCTGCTTAACCAACTGAAGTCACCTTTGATGGCTTGCAACTGAAGGCCCTAATGAAAATAGACAGTAATTAGGAGAGATCAACTTTATATATAGTGTTCAGGGAGGTCTCTCTGAGAAGGCTATATTTGAATGGGGCAGGAGGAGTGTGAAGGAATAAGTGATGTGAACAGCTGGGAGGAAAGCTGGAACCAAAGAACTAAGTACAGAATCCCCTGTGTGGAGCCGTGAGTCCAGCAGAGAGCAAAACAAACAAGGTCCCTGTCCTGGTCAACTTTACCCCTGGTAGGGGCATTTAGACAGTTAAGGGCAAGCAGATTGTAAGTAGCATACTTTCGGAATGTGATCAGTGTTATAAAGGAAATGAAAGAGAGAATTATAGGCTAGGGACTATAGACAGGGGGCTGTTTTGGACAGGGTGGACAGGAAGGGAGGTCACATGCCTCAGAGACATAGAAGATTAATGTCTTCGAGAAAAATCCCTGGAGTACACTGTTGGGACACCTTACTCAGGAAAGTGAGTTTCATAAGCATTCTTAAAGACAAATATTGCAGGGCCATCTCTGCCGAGGTTTGGAATGTTGGGAGAATCCAACAGATGTTAAAATGCTCTTAGAGACAAAAGCTTTTTAAATGCCAAATGTGATCATCTTTTTGATGATGATCTCAACCTTAAACTTGCCAGATACATATGACCACATTTTTAGGGAGATAGTTCTTTAACTTATGAATATTCTTTTACAAATACAAATTGGCTTAAATGTTGTTTTGGGTAGTTGCTATGTGAACAAGTACTAAAAACAAAATAAAGAAGACAGAGGCGATGCTGGTTCTTCATCACTTTGTCAGAAGCTCTTCTGGTTTGATGGACTGGGCTGTCAACAATGGAATAAAGCCAGTGCTTAACAGAAAGAAACCTCAGCTTCAAGCAGCAGTATTCCAAAATAATCTCTCAGTGAGTGGAAGTTGCTGGTTTTATGTGAGCATGAAAAATTAATTATCAATGAAAAGGCATTTACTTTTTTCAGAGTCCATATATTTATTGACAAATAAATGTTCTTTATCTCTCCAGAGGAAAGAACCATTCTCTAAAACTGTTTAATCAATTTACTGACCTGAGTCAAAGCTTTGGGAGGGAAAAGAATGTACTTTCTCAGACAGACCACAGAAAATACAAAGCAGGTGGGTCTTTGCTATGTTTGTTTTTCCAAGAGCAATTATCTGGAATACTTCTCCCTACAAAACCATAAAGTTTTTCCTACAAAACATAAACAAACTTAAAGGTAAATAAGGCAAATTGAGTATATACATCAACTCTTACTTTCTTCCCAAGACCTGGAAATGAAAGTAAAAAACACATTTAGGAAGCACAAACCAACAAAGACAGAGAGAACAGATGAGCAGAACAACAACAACAAAGAACAAACAAGCAACCAAGCAAACAACCCAGAGTCTAGGAAGAAAGTGAATGAGTGGTCAAGAGAACTTAATGGACCTGAGAATGCAGATCCCAAAGCTGGCTCCCAAAGAGGAAAGCCAGCTAACTCATCTTTTTTTTTTTTTTTTTAAAGATTACTTATTTATTTATTTGACAGTGGGTGAAGTGAGAGCAGGGGGGCCTGCAGTGGGAGAAGGAGAAGCAGGCTCCCCGCTGAGCAGGGAGCCCGATGCATGCAGGACTCAATCCCGGGACTCCAGGATCATGACCTGAGCTGAAGGCAGACGCTTAACTGACTGAGCCACCCAGGCGCCCCTAGACTAACTCAATTTTGCAGCAGAGATTAACACTAGATGTCTCTGGAAATGGGGGTTGAAGGAGGTGGGTAGAATAAGAGAATATGCTGAAAGTCTAAAAAGCATTCGGATCCATCAATGATGTCGCCAACTCCCAGGATCCAAGCAACCATTGCTCTCTCCTCCTTCCCACAACAAATCCCCCAATCCTGGTAGAGGACTGGAGATCTAGTCCCTGGGGAAGATAAGACACAGATTCTTGGCTGCGTGGGGATTCAAGGTGAGCATACAATACTGAAAGTAGGGAAAATAAGTAGACATTTTAAAAGGATCACCTGCCAAGTGAAGTCCACATAGGATAATCTCTCTTTTGATTGACTTAAAATCAGCTGATTAGGAAACTACATTACATATACAAAATCCCTTCATTTTGCTATATAATATTGTATAATCATAGGGGGCATGCAATTTCATTCCCTGTGCCATATTCTGACAGTTAGAAGTAAGTTAAAAACTCTGTGTATACTCAAGGGGATATAAAGGCACGTTTACTATGGAGTGGGAATCATGGGGGCCAGATTAAAGTTCTACCTACCACAGGAGGGGAGGGAATCACTAGAGATACAATATAAGACAATTATTCAGACCTAAAACACGTAATTTTCTGGATTGAAAAAAACTCAGTGAATGCTAGCAAATTGAAGATAGATCCACACCGACTGTCAGAAAACTGTGGACCACAGAGAGACCTGATAAGCTTCCAGAGGGGACATGTCACAATCCAAGGAACAGAGAGGAAGTTGGCATTGAATTTCTAAATAGCACTGCTTAAGTCTGGAAGGCAATAGAGCACTGTCTTCAAGATTATGAAGCAGAATGACTTCTACACTTTAATTCCATATTTAGAAAACTATTAATTTAGGTTCAGGACAGAATAAAGATATTTTCAGACATGTAAGATCTCAGTTATTTCCAATGTACCTTTTCTCAGAAGAATGTCTGAGGATTTGCTCTGTCAAAAAGGGGAGAAAATTAAGAAGGGGATTGCAGAAGAGTTTAGCAGAATAAGGCAAAGAGAATCCCAAAATCATGGTAGGGGAGGATGCCAAACAACCTGAATGCAGGTTTGAGGAAGCAACACATCCATAATGGGAAAAGTCAGAAGGCTTCAAGAAAGATTTCTTCTAGAAGATGAAATAGAGAATGGGGAATAGAATAGAATATTCCCAGCATCTTAATGTACTTGAGAGAAATTTAGACAATTGACAGAGAGTTTGGGCTTGAATTAGTGTTAAGTCAGAGAAAACGAGGAGAACAACACAAAGTGATTAATTCAAAAAAGTTGTACAGGAGAGGGAAAGGAATCCTGATTTACTATGTGGCACAGCTATGAATAATGTTTCCACAGTAATAATAATGTCAGCACAAAATTAAGGTAGAAGTATAAAGAATGAAGAATGGGAAGGTTTTGCATGTGTTATAGGGGCAATGAGAAGGGAAGCAAGTTAGATCTTCTCCTTCGGTTGCAGGAGATCTATAGCCAATACCCCAAACTGTGAGCACAGAAGAGGCAGCCTATTTGGAGAGATGGAGGTAAAAGCCAGAAGATCAGCCAAAAATGGTGTAATTACTTCTGAGAAAGAGGAATAGAACAGGGAGAGAAAAGACAGGAGACTGCCATTTCTCTAGAATAAGCCCAATAAATATGTATTTTAAACTGTGCATATATGACTCTGAAGAAAAATACAAAATAAATAAGCAAAAGTAGCTGTGATTAGATAAAGCAATCATCTGTATAACTGCTTTACTTTTCATGCTAGATATGTTGACTCTTCACTTCCTTATCTAAGTTCCCTATAAAGTAGTAATGTTCATTTTGTTGTTTTAAAATCAAGTTTACCAGAACTTAAACATTAAATGAATGTTTCCTCTCAGAGCTTTTCTCCTTAAGAAGTTAGACACTTAGTCCAAAGTCTTTGCAACTACTTGAAATATATTTGGAACTGTTTTTCAAATTTCAAAGCCTGTGGCAAAGTTCTTTAAATATAACTTCAAAGGTGTCAATTCATGGGTTTAATATTTTGAAAGAACCAGGAATCATTTCAAATCACATTAGACCTGACTGGTCAAGCTAGCTTAACCATTTTGAGTAAAAATTAAGTCTGAAAAATAAACCAATATAACTGATTTTTGGGGGTGGTTTATAAATTAGCTGTAAAAGGGACTTTAAAAGAGAAAAATATTCTAAAAGTATTTTGTCTTTGAAGCATAATTGTTAAAATATGTGTATGAGGTTGCATTTTTAGGAAGGTGCTGCCACAAAGAAGTTAAGGATATTGTTCACAAAGCACACAAACAAAAATCTATGTTGGAAACCTACAAAAGTGATTTTAGGAGAAAAAAGAAAAGAAAAGGCCAAATGATATAATATATGCTTACATATTGTAGGTGCCCCTCTTCTCTTCAAAATCCAAGTAGGGTTGAGCCACCCACTGAAATTATCAGAGTACCTTATGTAACTGTAATTTATTTTCTTCTCAGTGGAAGAGATATGACTAGAAGCAAACCTATGCCGTTGAATGGACTTCTTTTTTTTTTTTTTTAAAGATTTTTTATTTATTTGTCAGAGAGAGCGAGCGAGAGCGAGCACAGGCAGACAGAGTGGAAGGCAGAGTCAGACGGAGAAGCAGGCTCCCTGCGGAGCAAGGAGCCCGATATGGGACTCGATCCCAGGACGCTGGGATCATGACCTGAGCCGAAGGCAGCTGCTTAACCAACTGAGCCACCCAGGCGTCCCGAACTTCTACCTAGTTATATAAGGTCAGTGGAACAATTACTGCTTCATCAGCTTTGGTATTGCTGTACTGATGAATCCAAGATAGTCTTTCCTTTCTTTAATAATGAATGACATGGCAAATGTGGTATCAAAATCTTCCAGTCTTTCTGAGAAATGTCTAACTGGAACTCATCAGTAGAGGATCTCCACAACCCTGTTGATTTTGATCACATTCTCAACTATGGGGACCTCGTAACCATCCAGCTCTGGTCTCTACTGAATAAATGTCTCCAAGCTTAAGAGAGTATTGCCTGTGTGTAGAGGAGACAGCTAGATGTCTACTATTCTTCTTTCCTCTTGGGAAAAAAAGAAAGACTACATTTCTAGTCACATCATGCAGACAGGTTTGCACATGGAACTTGAATGGAAGAAATATATACCACCACTCCCTGGTCAGGTTCATGCTTCACCAGGCACTTTTCTCTTTTGCCGTCTGGATGCAGATGAGGAGGCACTAGAGGATAGAGGATCCAGAAGGTGGATCCAGAAGGTGGAAGTAGCCTAGGGCCCTGCATAAATGCATGTAGTAGAGCTATTCCTGCCATTCTGAGCAGCTGCCCTGGACTGTTACATAAAAAAGAGATGTTGTATTTAAGCAAGTTTGAGTATATTCTTTAAGAAAATTTGAGTCCTTTTGTTGCTGTATCCCATGAAGACTAATAAAGGGGGACTAATGAAGAAACTGGCTTTTTACCTGGAATAAGAGATCTAATTTCTGACCCTTGAGAGCATATATATTGAAGAACCCCTCCTAAGGCAGAGCTTCCTATTTGAAATAAATAAAATGGAAATATGTTCGTTTTAGTTTTAGTTATCGTCTAATTGAAAAATGATTTCAAAATTAAAGATACAGTACTTAGAAGTAGATTTTTATAAATGAATAAACAGAAGACAAATGATTCAGTGCATTGCTGTCCAAGAAATAAAAGTAGACTATAATCTCAAGACATCACAGAAATATAATTAATATAAAATAAATGTATAAATGTGTTGAAGGTAATCAGAAGAAAGGGTGCATTTACATAGTGTATTGGTTGGAGTAGGCCTTGTAGGCAGCTAGGAAAAGGTAAAGAAGCCTGTGAGGCAATAGAGTTGCCTTGGCCAGTGTAGTGTCTTTTTAAGATGGAAATGAAACTGTGAGGTCAGAGATTAGCAGGCAACAAAGATACAGCAGTATAATTAAATGCCTTTGCCCTGAAAATGAACAGGAATTTGTGGATGGAGAGACAGCAGAGAATAAAGTAAGGGAGAAAAAAGAAGATGGCCAGTCAGAAAGACTGAGTGGAATGTGAAAATTCAATATGAAGTTATCTGCACCGTTCACTCCTCAGGCTCCCCAAACATTTAGTAAAAGTAGATATGAGGAAGATCTAATTATTGCTGTTTTATTTTTATTTTTTTTCTTCCAGAACCCACGCTCTTATTAAATATATAAACTTTTTATTTTGGAACTGTTTTGTATTTACAAAAAGAGTTGTAAAGATAGAAATAGAGAATCCCCAGATACCCCACACCAAATTTTCTTAATTACTGACATTTTACCTTCATGAGGTAAAAGTTCATATAATTAATGAACAAATACTGATACCACATTATTTATTTTTTTTAATTTTTTATTTTTTATAAACATATATTGATACCACATTATTAACCAAAGTCCATACTTTATTAAGAATTCCTGGGACCCTTGGCTGTCTCAGTCATTAAAGCATGCAACTCTTGATCTTCTGGTTGCAAATTGGAGCCACATGTTAGGGATAGAGATTACTTCAACAAATAATTAAGTAAAACAGAGTCACCCACTTAATTTTGGGAGTATTTTGGTCTCTTAGAAGAAACTACCTCCCAAAATTTTAAAGAATGAAAAAATACATATATATATGTATTTTTTCATTCTTTAAAATATGTATGTATACATACATACATATGTGTATATATATATATATATGTATATATATATATATATATATGTATAGTGGCTTGTCTTTTCAGTTTTGTGATGGGATTGTTTTTAGCACAAGAGTTTTAAATTTTGATGAGGTCCAGGCGCTCCTGGGTGGCTCAGTTAGTTAAGCATCTGCCTTTGGCTCAGGTCATGATCCCAGGGTCCTGGAATTAAGCCCCACATTGGGCTCCCTGCTCAGCCAGGAGCCTGCTTCTCCCTCTCTTGCTCCCCCTCCTTGTGCTCTCTCTCTCTCTGTCAAATAAATAAATAAAGTCTTTAAAAATGTTTTAATAAATAAATAAAAATCTTAAAAAAAATTTTTAAAAGATTTCGTTAGTTTTTGTCTAAGGCCCTTTTTCTGTTTCAGAATAATGCATTGCATTTAGTTGCCACATCTCCTTAGGTTCTTGTTGGTTGTGACAGGTTTTTAGACTTTCCTTGGAATCAGTGACATCTTCAGTTTTATGGAATACTGGTCAGGCATTTTGTAGAATGTCTGTCAGTTGGAATTTGTTATTTTTCTCATGGTTAGACTGGGATTATGGGTTTTGGGGAAGAAGACCATCGAAGTGAAGTGTCATTCTCATCCCATCCTATCAAGGTTAGGTACGGCTATATCAATATCACTCATCCCTGTTGATGCTGCCCTTGATCATCTGGCTAAGGGGGTATTTGTCAAAGTTACTCTTTTTCCCCCTTTCCATACTCGACTCTTGGTAAGGAAGTCACTATACCTAGCCCACACTTAAAATTTGGGGTGCCAAGCTCCACCTCCTTAAAGGATCAGCATCTGTAGAAATTACTGGAACTTGGCACAAGAGGCTTAGTTTTTTCCTCCTACTTATTATTTATGTATTTGTTTTTAGTTGCTCACATTTTTCCAGTTTGGCCATTGAGAGTTCTTTCATTTGGCTTTTGTGTTACTTGACATATGCTTATTATGATTTTCTGGATCTACTTTTGTTTTTTCAGCAATTCCTTGCTTTTAGCACTATAAGATACTCTAAATTCATTCTGTATTTCCTGCCCCAGTTCTGGAATTGACCATTTCTGCAAGGAGCCTTGCTTCTTTTTATTAGAATGGTATTAGAAACCAAGATCTGATTTCTACATGTGCTCATTTCTGCTGCAGTGTCCTTGCTTCTAAGTTCTTTTAGCTAACAGAGCAAGGAAATAAATATGTGTATACTAACCTGTGTATATTTACATATCTATAAATATCTCTATATGTATCCGTCTGTATCTAGAATATACTAAACATGAGTTCATATTAAAGTTGCCAGCTCTAATCTATTACAGTATGGATCATTCTAGCCTTTTCTCCTTACTAATCTGTAACTTCCCACCCAGTCCAATGTTGAGAAACCTGGCTCCCACCAATGATCATCCATTTACTTAATTTTTCAATCCAGTATACATGTATACTGGTTTCATAATTTTAACCCATACCCCCATAGAGAACAACTTGATCAACTAGAATATAGTGCTTATGCACAGTTGTTTTTGTCTTCGGTTTTACAAGCTCTGCTCTAAGATCTTAGATCTGCAACTTATTCCCCAACTGCCTTTAATGAAAGTATATAATATTAGATTCTTACATCATGCTCTATATTTTGTGGTGGGATCCCCTGACCTCCTGAATGGTATTTTAAAATTTGCACACGTTAAGGTTCACTCTTTGTGCTGTAAAGTTTTATGGGTTTCGACAAATGCATTGTGTCACATAACTACCATTACTGTAGTATGCAGAAGAGTTTCACTACCTTAAAATTCCCCTTGTGCTTTTCTTAATAAACAATCCTTCCTCCAAAACTGCTGGCAACCACTGAACTTTTCAATGTTTGAATAGTTTAGCCTTTTCCAGAATGTTGCAGAATCATACATGTAGCCTTTTCAGAATGAATTCTTTCACTTAGCACTTAAGATTCATCTTTGTCTTTGCATGGCTTAATAGCTTGTTTCTTTTCACTGTTAAATAGTATTTCATTTTGTTACCTATTGAAGGATATCTTGGTGGCTTCAACTTGTGATTATGGAATAAACAGTCACGTACAGATATTTGTATGAACATAAATTTTCATGTCAGTTGAGTAAGAAGCATGATATACTGAGTTATATGGCAAGACCATGTTTAGCATGATTTAGCTACCAAACTGTTTTCTGAAGTGACTGCCATTTTGCATTGCGAATTCCTGGTCCACATCCTCACCAGCAATTGACACTGTCAGGTTTTTTAATTTTAGCCATTCTAATAGGTGTGTAGTGGTAACTCACTGCTGTTTAATTTGCATTTCCATAGATACAAGTGATGTTGAGCATCTTATGTGTCTGCTATTTGAGTATCTTCTTTCATCCACTTTTCTTTTTAACCCAGTCTTTCCTTCGAAGGAGTGAAATATGAGTGACAAAGTTTTATGTTTTTTGTTATAGTCATATTCAAATTTATCCCGATCAGTGTTTTCAGAATGTTCCAGTGTGTTCAGAATGTTTCAAATTTTGGTCTCCCTTGAAGACATAGTATCTTAGATTACTTAAAATGGCCCGATCTCTTTCTTAAATTGTAAATTTGTATTAGTTTAAAACTCAGAAGGCAATCTTTCCAAATTCATAAAGTGAGAACAAAAGAGACGCCTTCATTGTTCCCTCGTAAAATTTTAACGCTTTTCTTTCTTTAAATGTATTAGTTTATTTAGCTATAGCTATACTTCAAATATTATAGAACTGGTTGATTTCGATCATAGGCTTCCTTTTGTTATCCTAATACTTTCTTTAAAGATTCCTTTAGTGTAATGGTTCCCAAAATTTGGTATCAGGATCTCAGGTAGCCAAAAAAGAACACAGTAATGTGTGCTCATTAAATTAAGATAGGACTTAAGCCTTTGTATTCGTATCGATTCCGGGTGTTTTTGATATAGTTTTGACACTACTGTTTAAAGTGTGACACTACAATTTTGACACTACTGAGCAAAGTTTGAGAACCATTGATTTGCTGTTCGGACTGAGGACCAATATAACCCTGAATAGAAAGCACACAGCCTGTTGAGACGCTGATACAGTGTCAGAAGTCAAAGCTGCTATCTTGTTATGTCCCCAACCTAATATTTCCATAGGTTTGTGTGCACAATTTTTGTCTAGGGTTTAAATTAAATATCCGTAGAATATCTTTATAGCATAAGATATTATGAAAAGCTAGTTTATTTTACAGAGTTCATCAAAGGAACATTTAAAAACCATCTGGACACATCATATCACTAACTTAAAGTCTTAAAAGGTGCTCCCCAGAATTTGCATTTTAAAAAGTGCACTATAACATTCAAGGTTGATAATCCATACATCTTTGCATATTACTGGGTCACTATTCTTCTATACAATAAAAATTAAATGGCAGTTATTTTTTTCATAACAAAGCATTAACCTAAATTAAGAAGACCAAATTTAACAATGTAGCAATTTATAACTCGAAAGCAAGTATTTCTCAGAAACTTTTTCTTTCAAAACTCAAGTCTTCATGTGCTTTATGTCCTTCCTAAGCTATGGCTAATATTGGATATAACTTAAGAGGCACAGTTCCATTCCAAAGAAAAACTTCATCACATCAAAACATTATTTGCATATTCATAAGATTCCACCTTCAGGCACAGACATGAGCTCTTTTTCTTGCAAACTATTATATCAATAGAAATATACAAATAAGCATCAAGAAAAATGCGAATAAGGATATTAAATGAAAAAATGTTCGCTCACCAGTGCACAGTTTATCAGGTGGAGAGTGTGCTTGCTTGATTACAAAGTAAATTTTAAAGGGAAATAATTATGCTCATTGTTCATATAAATATATTTAATCGCCATTATTACTAATAATTGCTAATACTGATGAGTGTACTTCTGAGCAATTGTTTGAATTTGCTAGAAAACATATAACATGACTTTTTTGGAAAATGTATTTAAATTTTACCTGAGGGGCTACTTTTTTAATCAAAATAACACACCAAGGCATGGTTGAAAGCACTTTGCTTTTTCAAAGGTCTCTCCAAACTCAATTGTAATCCAGAAATGAGTAGTTTCCCATGAAAATATCAGCTGCTTGAGCTTCCTTTGCCAGCAACTAGATTATACTATTCATTTTACCAGTAACTAATGGTTACTCTTATGAGATGTTACATTTCCTGAAATTTTTGCTGTGAGCATAATTTTATAATCACTACCGGGCAAATAGAATTTTTTCCTCCTTTTAAGAAATTTAAATTCTTCCTCTTAATCTTATTTTCAGCACATTTGGATGTATCTAAAAACTTTGTCCTTAGTCAGTCCATATCAGATTATTTCGGTCTTTCCAAGTTAAACGAGATCTTATTCTTTCCATTTAATACTAATCCTAGAAAGCAAGAAATCCACAAAAACAACCAAAATCTTTAATGGCTTTGATTTGTTAATCACTGAAAATTTTCAGATATTTCTACTTGACCTCCTCTGAAAAGCCAACTGTTACGGTGTAGTCTCAGCAAAGCATTTGAACATCTGTAGGACACAAATAGTATTAGTAAAGGAGAACCTCTCTAAAACACTTTTTGTGTATAACATTTAGAATTATTAATTGACCAGTTAGGCACAAAAAGGATCCTCCATAGTTAAAGAGTTGACCTCCTTAAACATCATCATGCTATTCATTTCAGCATTTCTAAAAAGTCCATTAGAGGTGAGGTTATTACAATTTCCATAAACTAAGGATGCCTGGAGTTGTAGCTGGCTTACGGAACCAAAGACAGCCTGGTGCAGTTTGCAAAAATGCTGACTTGTGAGGCCCAGGTCATTATTTATTGGTGTCTAGACTTGGAGCTTCTTTAACCTTCCACTCTAACCTCAGAGGCCACCCAAAGAAACCAGTTTCAGGGCAAGCCAAGTCCTTTGGTTGTATTTTCATCAAAATTGAGGATCAGTAGGTGGAGATGCCATGCCCCAGCCTTGGAATACATAAGAGGACGGGAGCATTTCTGCACAGCTTTTGAAGGCAGTTGCCACCAGGTTGTTAAGTCGCTCCCTAGCCTCAGAGCACATCGGACTGACTTTATTCTTTACACAGGTTCCTTGTGAAGCAGTGGAGTGATTTTAAAATTCCATTTCTGACCCCTAAGACCTTCAGTGATGCTGTGCGCGTACCCTGCACAAGCCGCTTTCCCCATTCATGCACATCTATTAACTAGATACGCTGAAAAGGACTTTAGATTTTCTTTGGTACATATCTAGAACAGTTCTCTCAATTTGAAGTTCTCATATTCATGCTAGGACTTTGAAATTTGCAGGCCCCATGTGAGAAAATAGACTAAATTTAATTTAATTAAGTTTTTACTGTCATTCTCAAATACTAATTTTAAAGGATTCAAATGTACCTGAACTGTAAATATTTTTTAAATGAAATAACAAACTCAAATGATAAATGAAGAAGAGAATACCCATACCTCTCTTACGTATTTCAAAAGAAAGTCCCCTAATGAGAGTTATTGTTGAAACTGTGTTAGTGTTTAGTTGTTAAACCAAGTCATAACACACAGGTTTTCCCTGTACATTCTATGTTTCTCAGCAAGAATCTGCTTCTTCTTCTTCTTCTTTTTTTTTTTTAAGATTTTTATTTATTTATTTGACAGGAGATCACAAGTAGGCAGAGAAGCAGGCAGAGAGAGAAAGAGGAGGAAGCAGGCTCCCTGCTGAGCAGAGAGGCCTATGTGGCTCCATCCCAGGACCCTGGGATCATGAACTGAGCTGAAGACAGAGGCTTTAACCCACTGAGCCACCCAGGCGCTCAAGAATCTGTTTCTTGTTCAATAATTTTATTCTTAATTCAGAATAGAAAAATGGCGTCACCATTGATCAATTAAAAGTTAGCTTTAGAGGAACAGTAGCTATTTCCCAAATGAAACAGAGAGAGTAATTTTCACACTTGGATGTCAAAAGATTAAGTCTGAAGTTTGCCATTTGTTTGCCTAAAATACGTGAAGTTATTTTATGAATATTCATGCATGGGATTTTATTACAACTCTAAAAACTGGGTTTTTACCACCCCAAATTTGGAACACTTGTTTGATCCTGCGTACCATATAAAAAGGTTTGGGTATTTTGGTGCCAGAAAAGGAATGATTAGTTGAAGAGAAAAGATGATTTCTGAAACAAATTAAGTGTGTGTGTTTGTGCATATATAAAAATGTACATGTGTAGTTATTACACTAAAAGAAAATACTATGGACAGTGATTACTATCACATGGAGATGTGGCTGAAAGGGTATTTCATAATCAATAATGTATTTAGAAGTGTGGATAAGGGGAGTTTGGTTTGTGGTTATGGCTTTTTTGTAAATCATATTGCTTTTTTGGCTCTTTGCCTCTTAGATGCTGTCTATACCTGGGCAGAGTGTTCTATCCACCAACAGCAATGTCTATGCACCAGCTCCAGGGGTGGCCAGATTGGCAGAGACACCTAAGCATATTCTCCATTTTGAATAATCTGCTGTTCTCAAAACGTTCTCTGCCTTTGTATATGAAAATATGAAAAAGCTATATATAATTGTAACTTAAAGGACTAAGATAACTAGATAAGTAATTTTGCCAAGGAGGAAACAAAAAAAGACTTTTAGGGAAATAGTCACCCTTAAAGACTACATGTTTGTGTCCCACCAACATTTATTTGTTGAAACCCTAACCCCAAATGTGTCTGTATTTGTAGAGAGGTCCGTTACGGAAGTAATCCAGTTTAAATGAGGTCAGAGAGTGGAGGCCCTGATCTCATAGGAGTGGTATCTGGAGGACACCGGAGAGCTCTAGCTCCCCTCCATGTGAGGACACTGTCTGCAGGGTAAAAATAAATTGCTCACCACAAACCAAACATGCTGACACCCTGTTCTTGGACTTCTCAGCCTCCAGAAGTGTGAGAAAATATATTTCTGCTGTTTAAGCCACTCAGTCTATAGTCTTTTGTCATGGCAGCCTGAGCACTCTAATACAGCCATTGAAAATCTATTGCTAGGCATCCTGGGGGACAAGATAGCAGGGAAGAAAGCAGGAGATTTGATTTGACTAATCTAACTTTTTTGCCATTACCTGTCCCATTCAAACTTCAGCAAATTGGCAGATCAAAGAAAGAAGGATCCTTAACTCATTTGAAAAGTTTTTGGAAACAGGTCTCCTACTTAGGCCTTTTAATGGAGCTTCTTTTCTTTTTAAAGATTTTATTTATTTGTCAGAGACAGAGAGTACACAAGCAGGGGAAGTGTCAGGCAGAGGAAGAGGGAGAAGCAGGCTCCCCGCTGAGCCAGGAGCTGGATTCTGAACTCCATCCCAGGACCCTGGGATCATGACCTGAGCCAAAGGCAGATGCTTAACCAACTGAGCCACCCAGACACCCCTAATGAGCTTATTTTCTGAAATTGTTTAATTCCAGGAGGGAAACCAAAAATATTAATATATTTTATATGAATTTACCCTGTAGTTTTTTGAAACTTTATTGTTTAATTTGTGTTTTGTTTTTTTAATAATGTGGTAAGCATCTGCAAAGACCTCAACATGGACGTTGGGACTGTGATGAAAACCTATAATTAAGCTGGTGGTTCTCTACCAACTCATCTCCAAAGTGAGATAGCTATCTTTTTACCTTCTCTTTCATAGTTCCTTTGCTTTCCTTTGTATGTTTTAATGCATTTGTAGATACTAGTTAAGATGATGTTTTTATTTTATTTTTAACTGTACAAAAAATAATATCACACTGTATGTGCCCACCTCTACTTTTCATACTGAATTATTTAGGCAGTGAGCTCTCTTCTTTCATGCCTTTGTGAGGGTAATTGGGGTAAAGAGTTTTCAAAATATCCTTGCATATTGGGCCTTTGGTCATACTCCTAATGTTTCTTCAGGCACAGCAATCTTTCCCAGAGCAGTTAACAGCCATGTACATGGGCAGCTGCTCCCAGGCAGAAATGAAAATGATTAGGGAAGAAATGTTGGTGCATGAGTTGCAGTTTACTTAGTTTACCACCAGTTTGCAGCATTTTGATTATAAGCAGTCAGGTAAACACTCACTTGATCTGGATATCCATCCATAACAGTGTTTGATGGGAACACTGAAGAAAAATAACACACTCTGTGGTTATCTTAAGTATAATTATCACATCATTTTAATTCTTTATGTTGCAAGCAATAAAAATCGAACTAGCTTCAATAGTAAAGAGGATTTACTTCATCCAATTGTAAAGTAATATAGAGTGGGCTTCAGGACTGGTTTGATTCAATGACTCAAGAATATCACAACAGAGTTTGTTTTATTTTGTTGCTCTCTCTCCTCTGTCTTCTACAATATCTTCATTTAAAGTTAGTTTCTCTTGTGGTGGCAAAATGACTGTAGAAGGAGAAGGCTAACTCTTGGAAGCTACCACAGAAAAGTGAAGAACCTTCTTTCTTCAAAGCCCCCAGAAAAGCCAGTCTCGTTCTCTTACCTTTGAATTAGTAAACTCTTGTTAATACTTCACTTCCTCCAATATTCTTTTCAAAAGGCCCATTATTAATTATTAGCCCCAAATAGCTTTTCTTTTGATTTACACAACTTGAACTTGTTGTCTCTAAAACTACGCTCTGTAATCTATCAGTATAGGTCTAGCAGTCGTGATAGATGTACCACCCCATTGCAGGTGTCAATGTTAGGGGAAACAGCAAAGGGAGGGGAGGTGTGTACTTTTGCACAATTTTCTATAAACATGAAACTCTTAAAAAATGAAGTCTTATTTTTTTAAAGTATACTCAGAATCCTTTGATCAGTTGCCTTTGTGTTCTGCATACAGTGAATGTTATAGAATTCTATTTTCCATTCTCCACTTTGGCATGAATTTCTAAATTTATTCCTAACTGAACCCTCCCTCCCTTTCCCACCTTGGACGACAACATGGATATCGTGATGCTTCCTGTATAGCAGCATTAAATATCCTTCCAAGTTATGCCAATATGGGGTTAAGATGTGTTACGCTTTCATTTCTAACATCAGTATTACCAATGAAACTGACACACAATCTAATAAGGGATATGTTTGAGTTATCTATCTTCTGACGTTTTCTGAATATAATTATCGGTCAAAAACAAAAGACTTGTGGAAAGAATGAAGTAAGAATATATCCAAAATGTTTGTAAATAATTCTTTGATTATTTTGCCTTTGTTTTTTCCTTGCATATTCAAAAGAATGTGGCATTTATATTTATTTTTAGTTGAACTATGTTTTGATTAAGTAGAAGAATATCAATATCCTGGGGTATAAATAGCTCTAGCTGAGAGCAAACAAAGACTTCTGGGTGCTATGGAGTGCAGAGCCAATACAGTTATCATAAATTTCACTTCTAACAAAAGACATCAGGGTTAACAAAATTGTTTAATTTGCTTAGGCGGGATGAACCTTGTGCTTCTGCAAATTATTTCATGAGCTTTATGTTGAATAATGCTCTAGAGGGATACTTTTTTCTCCATTTATACCCGAGTAGGAGTTAGCTTCTAGTTTATTTCAAGTACATAATATATGTGAAAAAGTGCTTGCAAATTAGAGGAATTATTGTAACACAAGTCTGCCTTAAGACATACAGGCTCTCAAGTTAAACAGGAATTACGTTCTTTAGCTAACAGATTTATGGAATGTAATGAAATTTTGCTACTGGGTAGTAAGAATAGACTGTGTAGTCTATTTCAATGGAGAATCAGAAAAAGTAAGTAGGAGACAATGTTGAGAAAGAACAATGAAGTAGGAATCCAAACCCCTATATGACCTTGAGCACTTGACTTCTCTAAACCTTAGGTTTTTTATCTGTAAAGTAGTAATTCTAGGCCATAATTAAGATCAAATTATATAATAGATGTGAATGTGTTTTCTGCCTTTCAAAGAACAGTGTTAATTTAAAATGTTATTATATAAGAGGTAGGGGCTATTCCACTTAGGCATGTGAAATAAGGTAAAAGGCTTTCTGTGGTATGTTGGGTAAGCCATGTTAATGAAAGAAGTCCTTACTGAGAGTCTCTCTAAATCCAGGTCAGTGTTCTGGAAATTGTCGTAGGCAAAGTGCATAGGGCAAAGCTTCTCAAACACAGTACATATGCGAATCACCCGATTCTAGTAAAAATACCAATGCCAGGATCCCATCCAGCATGTGTATTTAAAAAAAGACAAAGTTCACAAATAATTGAGGAAAACCTTCCTTTAAGAATCACTGGTCAAGAGCAGAGGTCAACAAACTTTTCTGTAACAGCCAGTTAGTAAATATTTTAGCCTTTGTAGGCATATAAGGAGTCTATTTTGTCTTCTTTGTTTTGTTTCTTTATTTAGAAACCTTTAAAAATGTAAAGAACATTCTTAACTTCCCAGCCATACAAAAACAAGCCGGGCGCTGAATGAGATTTCAGGGAATGAAAGAGCTCACATCTTAGTTTGTAAATTAGTATGTGGTACATACACATCTTGTAACTACCTGGATGCTTATCCTTTTCATTACCTTGAGAATAGAGCCTTGTCTTAGTCATTTTGTTATTCTTGGAACACAGCACATTTCCTGGCACATCAAAGTTACTTAGTAATTGTGGAATTGATGAATGGAAGAGAGAAGGTCTACTAAAAAGATTAATATTATGACTTATAACATATGCAAAAGCTATCTAATGATAAGAGAAGTGATAGTTTCCCAATTAATTTCATCCGTACAAACAGTAAAAAAAACAAAAACAAAAACAAAACAAAACCAAGCCCATGCCCCAAGAAACTCTGCTGGCTTACATATTATTTGTTGACAATGACTAATGTTAAACGGATTTTGACAAATAGTTCATTTTATTTGTTGTCTGGAAGGAAAGTGGTCTTGGTTTTATGGAACTTCTAGGAAGATGAAGTTTCATTTCTTGGGTATGGTATTTAGGAAAATTGCTCTGGCAACCATGCCTGGGGATGGGAATGGGAATATACCTTTGAGTCATGGGCCTCTAGCATGAGTGATATACTTAAAGCTCTGGATTAGTACTGGATATATTAACTTAGCTAAGTCTTTAAATGTGACTAGCAATAAATGTACTACTTAATTCAAAGCTATCGATACTGAAAATGTGAACATGGTGGTGAAGTATATCATATTACAGTGGGTTCACAGTCATCTAATTAGCTTAAAATAAGTCTTTAACATTTTAAAAATTTATTTTCCAGCTTTATTGAGGTATAACTGACAAATAAAAATTATGTATATTTATAGCATACAGCTTGATGTTTCAGTATATGTATACTTTGTGAAATGATTAGCACAATCAAGCTAATTAACATATCCATCAATTCAGATTATTGTTTTTATGTGTGTGGTGAGAACATTTAAGATCTCAGCAAATTTCAAGTGACAATATAGTAATTAGTAACGATAGTCATTATGGCGTGAGTTAGATCTCCAGAACTTACTCATCCTGTTTAACAGAAACTTAGTACCCTTTGGCTAACATGTCCCCAATTGCCCCTACCCCTCCCTCACAATCATCGTTCTACTGTCTGCTTCCGTAACTTCAACTTTTTAGACTCTACATACGGTATTTGTCTTTCTGTGTTTGGCTTATTTCACCTATTACAATATCCTACAGATTCATTCTTATGGTCACAAATGACCAGATTTCATTTTTTTTCAGGCTAAATAATATTCCATAGTATGTATAGACCACAGTTTCTTTATCCATTCATCTGTTGGTGGACATTTAGTTTATTTCTGTATCATGGCTACTGTGAATAATACTACAATGAACATGACACTGCAGATCATATCTCTCTGGCTATTGATTTTATTTTCTTTGGATCTATGCCTAGAAGTAGATTGCTTGATCATATGGTAGTTTTATATTTAATTTTTTGAGGAACCTCCATACGGTTCTCCATAATGTTGGTAGTAATTTTCATTCCTACCGACAGTGAACAGGATTCCTATTTCTTCAAATCCTTGCCAACATTCAGTTCTTTTGTCTTTTTGATAGTACCCAATCTAATGGATATGAGGTGATACCTCATTGTGGTTTTGATTTACATTTCCCTGATAACTAGTAATGTTGAACTATCTTCCATATACCTGTTGAACATTTATGTGTCTTCTTTTGAGAAATGTCTATTCATCTTTTTTGCCCACTTTTTAAATGGGTTATTAGTTTTTTGCTCTTGAACTATGTGAGTTCCTTATCTATTTTGGATTTTAACACCTTATCAGATGTATGGTTTACAAGTATTTTCCCCCATTCAGTAGTTTGCCTTTTCACTCTGTTGATTATTTCCTTTGCAGAAGGCTTTTAACCATTTGTCTATTTTTTGTTTTGTTTCCTGTGCTTTAGCAATCATATCCAAAAAATCATTGCCCAAAAAGTAGTTCTGTTTTATGTAGTTCTGCCTCTTGGCCTTCATATAAGGATCTGATACCTTATCTCAGATCCAACTGAGTGTCCACCCTCTTGATCTGATTACTCTTTTGATTGCTTTCTCAGCTGAGATGCACATCTTCCTTAGTAAATCTTTGGTAGTTTAATAGCTCACACTGCCTAGATTTCCCTTTACAACAGCTTTACTCTGTCTCACAGGCTAACGTTTATCTGGGTACTTGACTATCACTCCTCAATTCAAATGAACATTTTTTTCTGAATTGCTTCAGTAGACTCCAGTCTCCTGTTTCCAAGGCCAACTGCACCAATTCCTCATATTCCTTGAATATACCATGTTTATCCTGCTTCACAGCTGTTCCTGCATCTCAAATGCCCCCTTGATTTGCTTAATAGTATCAGTGTAGATATTGATTTCAGTGTAGATACTGAAATTTACCTGAGCCTTATGCTTTAGAAAAATCTACAATTAGTAAGTCCCCCAATTCCAGTTCTTTTGTGCTCCAGGAAAGCACTTACTGCAAAGAGTCACTCTTCTCCTTCTTAAATAAGACTTATTGATGCCCTCCTTGTTTACTTATGACAAGGCCAGACACAGACAGTCCCATTCCGTTCTTTGCCTCTTAAATGTTTGGGTGAACTCTTTGTTCCTACTGGCCAATCTGGACAAAATGCTTCACTTGACAAACTGTGTCAGGCATCTCTTCTTCTAGGTTCCTGAACTTTGCCCCACACTTGGGCTTTAGGGCAGAACAGCCCTCCTTAACAACCTCTCCAGATGATCAGCAGACTGCAAGAAAAGACCTTTCCTGATAATTATCTGATGATACCTACTCATCCCACTCTCCCATACCTGATTCCCTCTAGCTTTTCTCTCCCTTCCTATAAAAAGAAAAAAACATTGTTTTGCATGACCTTTCAGAACTATATATTCTCCATATGGTCACATTCGACTACCCCTGATTTCAATAATCCTTTTGAATTAAATCTTTACTCCAAAAAGCTTTCCTATCCTTAAGATTAGTTTAGGTACTCCCCAGAGGGATTCCATAACATTATGCCCTTGTCCTAATCAGAGCACTAATTACAGTGGGGAAAAGGGTTGTAATCTTGCCTCCATTCTTCACTAGAATGTGAGCTTTTTGAGGGTAGTCACTGTGCCCTGTTTATCTTATAGCCCTGGTTCCTGGTAGAGTTCTAGAATGTTCTAGAGATGTAATTAAGACTTAAATTCTTAATAATTTAGTTAAATTAACATCTTTCTTTTTTCCCCATGAATTTGGACAATTGGTCTGAGAGCCCGTTTCTGACCAGTCATTTCCATGGAAGAATGAATTGGAGTGAGAGGAGACAAGTCACAATGGAGATTATTTCTCTGCTGCTGCATAGGAATAACATTCACACCTAGAAGGGGTGATTTAGTTTAGACAAAGATTTGCCACCCTCCGCTGTGTACCTTATAAAACTATGTGGGGAAGCAATTTTGATTATTGTTGTAGAGGCCATCAGTTCTAGAAAAATATCCCAGAAGAAAATGGGGTTTTTTATTCCTTCTGGCTCAAAATAGTGACTTATACACTTCTGGAGATGGAAGGAATACCAGCTTCAATTTATCAAACACATAAAATGTTAACTGTGCCATTTTATTGAAAGTTTATGACATACATCACTAAGATATGATTTATATTACCCCAGAAATGCTGCTTCCTCATTCCCCACTCCGGTCTAGAGATCTAACCTACCCTCAAGGACTCCAGCTGAAAGCTTCAAGGTAGATAATAAAGGCAGCTGGTTCTTATGTTCAGAAATAGTCCCTGACCTGAGTCAAATGTCTTTAGAATGCCAAATTTTGTTTTGCTTGCTTGTTTTTTCTCAAACGTGTTCTACTCCTGTTGTTTGATTCCTTGCCTAAATTCTTGATCCATTATTAATCTTCATTAGATCACTGACTTTCTAGCACTCAAACCATTTGCCTGGGAAACTGTCTGATCCATCTCAGTGTTTTGTGGCAACTTAGTCTATCTCAGTCTTCACTGTCTGAGCCCTGAGACACCACCCATCAATTTCTAATCTGTCCATGCACCTCCAATCCATAGTTAATCCTGAACCTGGTGATAGTTTTGCTCCAGGTCAAGTTGACATACTGCATGCTGCTCTGCTTCTCCTTGTGTAAAGGCCTTGCTCCCTATGGCTCTCTCTTGGCTACTTGTCTTGTCTTTTGCATGCTGCTGTCCAGTTCTAGGAATGTACCACATAGTTCAGAAATGAAACATCTGAAAAGTATCTACACCTTTTAATTAATTTTAAATGTAACCAAAGTAGTAAATGTACACAGTTTAGAAAGTCATAGTCCTGACCTCCCTCCTATTAACCTCTGTTTTCTTGCTCTGCTCTGGATCCATACCTCAGTTACCATTCTAGGACTTCTCTTTTGATGAATTCCATGTTTTTTGGATGAAATATCTCTTTTCTTTGTTTACTTTCTCATATAGATGCAGCACATTCTCTAGTATCTTTTTTTCTCTCTTCCATTTTTTTCTTTCTATAAGATTCTATTTTAATAAACAGTATGTATGCACCTAGTCAAAAAGAAAAATACCTTTATAGATATGTTAAGAAAAATCCTTGCTTGGGATCCCTAGATAATAGAGTTCAAGGGAAAAGCTTTCGTTCTGTATATATTTTTTGGTGTGATCCCAGGAATCTAGTAGTGAAAGAAAAGTGAAGGAAACTTGGGGAACAAATAACAGGGTATGCATTACCTAGCTGGTCTTGGCTTCATACTAAGTGCAGCAGTTGACTTTACTGAATATAAACGCCTCAGCCTTTCCATATTGTGCCATCTAGTTTGTTCAGGCAGCTGCTGGAGAAGCCAGGATCTAGGCATGCAGTGGTAACAGTCAAGCTTTAAGCCACAGTGCACACAGTCAGCCAATGAATGGTTCTTTGCTAATGGCACCTGCCTACTAGCAAACTGTGCTTTGCAAGTGCTACCAAGCTGTAAGCTTCCAAGGGCAGGTGAGTGCTAAGTAGATCCAGTGGATTTTTGCACTTCATTGGCAACAGAGATGAGGCCAGGAGAAGGAGGTGAGAGACTCCTTCCCCCAAGGTATGAGGCCAGGAACTTTGGCATTGCTCTTGTGTGCAACACAAGGAATCAGAACTAAACACTGTGGCATAGACAGGTTGGCACAATGACATGATTCTTGCCATGTAGCTCAACAGGAGCTTCTCCATCATCATCAAAATCTCTCTGTGGCCTCTAAGAATGGAGTTGGTGTCACATGATCTAACTGAAGCATCATCACAAGCATCAAGCAGACTGCTGGTGATCTATTTCATACCTGCATCCTAGCCTCTTTGTTGTCTCTTAAAAATGCTACCACTTTTACCTTTTTAAGCCGATTAATTAATTTATGTATGTATGTATATATGTATTTATTTATTAAAAGCTATTGGTTTATTAATCCTCTCATGAAAAAACTACACAATCACCAGATAAAGTCACTGCAGAATCTTTACTCCTTCTTTTGTCCAATCCCCAGCTCACTTTTTGCCAGCATCAGCATTGGCCTTTGCAGTCCCTCTGGCTTTCTTCGTTCTGTTCTTGTGTTTCTTTTGCTGTTTCTTGAGATCTTTTTCTTCTCATACAGGCCATGCCTTGCAAGTCTATGTTTGGGGTTATTATTTTTGTAATATTTTATTTATTTATTTGACAGAGAGATATCACAAGTAGGCAGAGAGGCAAGCCGGGAAAGAGGGGAAAGCAGATTCCCTGCTGAGCAGAGAGCCTGATGCGGGGCTCGATCCCAGGACCCTGGGATCATGACCTGAGCCGAAGGCAGAGGCTTAACCCACTGAACCACCCAGGCACCCCATATTTATTTTTTTTGCATAATCCAAAGAATCATAAATCATGCCAAAGCCAGTTGTCTTGCCACCACCAAAATAGGTTCTGACTCCAAATACAAAGATGACATCTGATGTGGTCTTGTACATTTTAGCAAGTTTTTCCTGAATTTCTGTCTTAGGTCTTGTCCCTTTTTGGTGTGATGAACATTATTGATTTTCTACTACTTCTGCTGAGTAGCCAGTTAGTCATGAATTTCGTGGCCTGGATAGTTACTGTGTCATTCATGACAGCAGCTGAGGTTCAAGCAGCTGGGGAGAGAAAGACTTAAGCTGATCAGTTTATTATTTACTTGCATTGTCTCTTAATGTAATATTATTGAAATGCCAGCTTCTGATTTTTTTGTTTGGGGCATCCTGCCAATACAATATAATTTTGGTTAAAACAACAATCAGTGTTTACCTTATCATTTAAACACTTTTGGGGAGTGGGATTTCCAGAATGGTGGAGTTAAGAACCTCTGAAAATTCCCTCCTCCATAAGAGCAATGAGAGCACAGGAAAAAAATCAACTTTTTCAGAACTTTGAAAATTAATTTGAAAGAATCCAAGGAGTGTTTCAAGAAACACTCCTGAAACTTGATACGAATAGTGAGCATTTTAACTTGCCCTTTTCCCATCCTTCTCTTACCAGCTCCACAGTAGCCTTGTCAACCAGCAGTCTAGCACACAGGGAAAGGGGCTGTCCAGCTTTGAAGATCCTTAAAATGTTCCATCCCCAAAGAATTGCCACTATTTGACATGTCCGGAATTTGATAGAAAATCCTTGTTCATAGGACACGCTATTATTTGAGTAGACTTACAAGTTTTTCAGTGGAAAAGCCCTATTCTAAGGGTGTTTATCAAAAACAATCATGGGGTGGGGGGAACAATCACAGGAAACTGTTTAACCTCAAAGCTACCGGAGCCTAGGATAAACAAAATGATGGCCAAAAGACTGTAAAAGAATATCTGGGAAATGAGATGCTGACAGGGGAATTTGAAAAGTTCCAACATATCTCTGGGAGTCTAGAGGGCCATGCCTGTGCAGGACTACATGCATGTCTGGAAAGAAACCTGAGAACACCCTTATTTCCCATTTCTGTCTAACCAAGAGCCTCTGTGCAATCAGGAAGTGAAGCCTACGGCAGAATGGTTAACTGTCAGAGCTCCAATATATACAGACCTTAGGCAAAAAGTGGAAGACATTTAGAAAATCTGTGTTCAAACATTAGCTGACTACAAAGACAACCAAGGAAAGATAGAAGTAACAAAAAAGAACAGGGACAAGGCATATGGACTTCACAGAATTGGTCCAGTAAAGTCTCTAAAAACAAGAAAAAAGAGCAAAACAAAATTCAGCAATCATAGTAAGCCATGGCAGGGGTAGGTACCTGACTTCCAGAATTGCCACATTATATCTTTTAAAATGTCCACATTTCAATTAAAATTATGAGGTGTGCAAAACCAAACCAAAACAAAACAAAAGAAACCCCAAAAAACAAAACCCAGAAAGTATGGTTTGGTGCAAAACCAAACCAAAACAAAACAAAAGAAACCCCAAAAAACAAAACCCAGAAAGTATGGGGGTGAAAACAGTTAATAGAAATAGTCCTTGAAAAAACCCAGATGTTGAGAACCTGGGTCACTCAGTCTGTTAAGTGTTCTGCCTTCTGCTCAGGTCATGATCCCAGGGTCCTGGGATTGAATTCTGCACTGGGCTCCCTACTCAGCAGGGATTCTGCTTCTCCCTCTATTCCTCCTCCCACTAATATGTGCACACTCTCTCTCACACACAAAAATAAGTATAAATAAAATCTTAAGAAAAAAGAGAAAAAAACCCAATGTTGAACTACAAGACAAAGACTTTCAATCATCTATTATGAGTATGTTCAAAGAACCAAAGGAAATCATGCCTAAGGAATTCAAAGAAAGTCTGAGAATGATGTCTTGTCAAATAAAGACTATCAACAAAGGGATAGAAATTATAAAAAGATCTATGAGCACCTGGGTGAGCCTCTGCCTTCAACTGGTCATGATCTCAGGGTCCTAGGATTAGGCCCCACATTGGACTCTCTGCTTGGCAGGGAGCCTGTTTCCCCCTCTCTCTCTACCTGCCTCTCTGCCTGCTTGTGATCTCCATCTGTCAAATAAATAACATCTTTTTTTAAAAAAGAAATTATAAAAAGATCTAAATAGAAATTTTGGAGTTGAGAAGTATAATAAATGGAATGAAAAATTCACCAGAGGGGCTCAACAGCAGATTTGATTTTGCAGAAGGAAGAATCAATGAACTTGTAGATAAATCAGTTGAGATTAGTCTAAGGAATAAGAAAAAAGGAGGAAAAATTAATAGATTCCAAGAGACCTGTGGGACACCATCGAACATCTAACATATGTATAATGGGAGTTTCAGTAGAAGAGGAGGAGAATAAAGAGGCAGAGGGAATATTTGAAGAAGGAATGACCAGAAACATCTTTAGATTAAAAGGTATAAAAATGTAATTTATATAAGAAAAGCACAGAGAAGGGAGAAGGGAACAGAATTATATTTGAGCAAAGTTTTTATGTACTATTGAAGGTAAATTGGTATTTGAGATGACACAAACAAATGGAAAGACAGTCCATGCTTATGGTTTAGAGGAAAAAGTATTGTTAAAATACCTATGCTACCCAGAGCACTCTACAGATTTAGTGCACTCCCTATCAAAATGCCAACACCGTTTTTTATAGAACTAGAACAAACAATCCTAAAATTTTTATGGAACCACAAAAGACTCCAAATAGTCAAAGCAATCTTGAAAAAGAAAAACAATACTGGATATTTTACAGTTCTAAACTTCAAATTATCTTACAAAGCTGTACTAATCAAAAAAGTATGGTACTGGCATAAAAATAGACACATAGATCAATGGAACAGAATAGAAAACCCAGAAATAAACCCACAGTTATATGGTCAGTTAAAGGAGGAATGATGGGAAAAGGACAATGTCTTCAAGAAACGCCATGGTGAAAACTGGATAGCTATATGCAAAAGAATGAAACTGGACCACTTTATCTCACCATATACAAAAATAAACTCAAAAAGGATTAAAGGCCTAAATGTGAGATATGAAGCCATAAAAATCCTGGAAGAGAGCACAGGCAATAATATGTCTGACATCAGCCATAGGAGCATTTTTCTTGGTATGTCTCCTGAAGCAATGGAAATAAAAGCAAATATAAACTATTGTTACTTTCTACTGCACAGCAAAAGAAACAATCAACAGAAGTAAAAGACAACCTACTGAATGGGAGAAGATATTTGCAAATGACAGATCCAATAAAGGATTAGTATCTAAATTTTATAAAGATTTATACAACTCAATAGCCAACAACCAAATAATCCAATTAAAAATGAGCAGAAGACATTAACATTTCTCCAAGAAGACATCCAGATGGTCAACAGATTCATGAGAAAATGCTTGACATCAATCATCACCAGGAAAATGCAAATCAAAACCATAATGAGATATCACTTCACACTGTCAGAATGGCTAACTTCAGAACTACAAGAAAAAACAAGTGTTGGCAAGGATACGAAGAAATAGGAACACTGGTGCACAGTTGGTAGGAATGCAAATTGGTGCAGCCACTGTGGAAAACAGTATGGAGTTAAAAATAGAGCTACCCTACAATCCAGTAATGACACTGGATTTTGGGTATTTACCCCCAAAATACAAAATACAAAAACACTAATTTGAAAGGATTTATGCACCCCTATGTTCATTGCAGCATTGTTTACAATAGCCAAACTATGGAAGAAGTCCAGGTATTTATCAAATGGTGACTAGATAAAGTTGTGGTATATATATATGATGGAATATTATTTAGCCATAAAGAAGAATGTAATCTTGCCATTTGCAACAACATAGATGTATCTAGAGGATATAAGGCTAAGCAAAATAAGTCACTCAGGAAAGGTAACTATATTTTGATCAAAGTCCGTATATGAAACTTAAGAAACATGCAAAAGAAAAAAAAAAGAGACAAACAGATTTTTAAGCATAGAGAACAAACTGAGGGTTACCAGAGGTACAATGGGTAGGGAGATGTGTGAAATAAATGATGGGGATTAAAAGCACACTTATCGTGATGAACACTGAATAATGTTTAGAACTGTTGAGTCAACGTATTGTATACTTGAAATCAATATAACACCATATGTTAACTGTATTGGAGTTAAAATAAAAAACTTGATAATAAAGAAAAGAGCATGGAGAAACTTAAAAAAATTCAATCGGTATTTATCCAAATTAGATTAAGTTGTTTATTGGAGTCTTGAAGGCAACCATGAATAAAATAACTCAAAGTAATAATAAAATAAATAAGTGAATAAAATGGTATACTAAAAAAATCTATTTAAGATACAAAATAAAGGTAGTAGTGGAAGAATAAAGGAACAAAGAAGACATAAAAGACAAATTTCAAAATGATAGACATAAATCCTACCTTACCAGTAGTTACATTAACTGTAAATATATTAAATATTCTGATCAAAAGACAAAGGTTGGTGGAATGGTTCCAAAAAATCCAATCATGTGCTATGTAAAGAGGCACCCTCACAAAGATACAAATATGTTGAACGTAAAATAATAGAAAATAATAGAAAACAGATACACCACGGAAACAATAACTATTGGGAGCCGGAGTGACTCTACAAATATAATTTAAACAATATTCCCAGCTGAGCCTGGAAGGGAAATCATGATTACTCTTCTTTTGCTGCTTAACTCTATTTGTTTAGAACTAATAATTGTCTTTTCTTATTTGCTTAACTTTCCATGTATTTATCAATGACTCCCATCCAAACTTTTCACAATTTATCTAAATCTTTCACAGTGTTCAGACATATCAGATATTCCATCATTTTCATCTTCCTAATGGAGTCTTCACAGAACCTCTGTCATGATCCACTATGGATGAGTTATCCTTTATGCCTGCATTTTTTTGTCCGAGATCTCTTCATGAGCATCACGGTTATTATTTTCATCTCTCTGTTAGGTTGGAAATACTGTTTTTGGTTTATCAGTTCTTTCTTGGTTTGTTCTCTCATTTTAAAGAATTCAGCTTTCAGTATCTTCTTGAGCAAAGAGAACATGGGAAATATATTTCTTAGAGTTTGCCTGGCTAACGTTTATTTATCCTACCCTAAATCTTGATTAAACATTTTCTTGGTATAGAATTTTAGGTTGGAAGTAATTTTTCTTCAGAATTTTGAAGGTGAACTGCAAATAGCTTTGAACTTCCTCTATTCCAATGAGAAGTATACAACAATTTTCATTTTTGATTCTTGTTATGTAACATGTTATTTTCTTTCTAGAACACCATTTCCAGTGTACCAAAATTTTGCACTGGTATGTCTTGGTATGAGTCTATTTTTTAAGGGGCACTCTTGGGGCTCTTTTCTTTCTCACTTTCCTACGGATATAAGGTAAAGATTTAACTTGCATATAGAATTTAGTGATCAGCACAAAGTACACAGGAATAAAATTCAATTAGCAATTAGCAAAAACTAAGCAGTTTTTAATCACTGATCTACAGGCAGCGTAACATTGGTAATTCTTGATTAACTCAAGAAAAAGAAGGAAGAGGTGTTTGAAGTAAATGAATGAATTTTTTTTTTAAACAACCCCAATTTAATGACTAAGGCAATGAAACAGAGAGAATAGCATAGTGAAGTTTTTATGTGTAATGTTGGTAATTCTGGGTACTTGTAAGGAAAGGTTACCTCTGATCAAGATATAACAGACATTTTCGCTTTAATCTAATGTTCTCATTTGAGATAGTCTTTCAGACTCAGAATACCTTTTATTTTTCTTATGTATCAAACTTTGCCACTTTCACCTCAAACATATATAAACACATTTTTGTGAGGTATAAATCCTTTGTAAAATTGTGTTAAATCTAAATAGGATTGGAACAAAATTTAAGGAAATGTGTTCTATTATCAAAATTCTATTGCTTGATTTTTTCTTCTTTTTTTTTTTCTGAAGCTGAAAGCAAAGCATTCATCCTAAGGTATACTACTATGAATATATAACACATTGTGACTTTTAGAGGCTACACTGTA
This sequence comes from Mustela putorius furo, assembly GCF_011764305.1. NCBI lineage: Eukaryota > Metazoa > Chordata > Mammalia > Carnivora > Mustelidae > Mustela > Mustela putorius. The sequence continues at coordinate 15,059,174 of NW_025422471.1, forward strand.
AAAGTAAAAAGAGATGATGGAGGAAGGGAAGGGGATATGTTTAGCTTGAGAATGTGGCAAATATTTTGTTTAAATGTTATTTTATTTGCAGTATTTTATCTCTTTAAATCTTACAGTATAAAGGTAAATAAATAATGTGGGAAGGAAAATAATGTCAGCTTTTCCAAAGTACACTTTTCTCTTTTTTCCAGTCTGTGAAGATTGATAAAGGGCATTTAAAAAAGATTTTTAAAAAATTTTTTAAAAAAATATTCCTGAGATATAATTGACATAAGTTTTATTCTTTCTTATCTTGGGAGATGAACCTGGTAGACACACTTACATTTAACTGTCCTATTCTCAAGTCACTTTAAAGATTTTATTTATTTATTGAGAGAGAGATAAAGAGACCAAGCATGAGCAGGGATGGGGCAAAGAGAGGGAGAGAGAGAATCTTAAGCAGGCTCCATGCTTAGCACCGAGCCAGATGTGGGGCTTGAGATCATGTCCTGAGCCAAAATCAAGAGTTGGACACCTGGGGCACCTGGGTGGCTCAGTGGGTTAAGCCTCTGCCTTAGGCTCAGGTCATGACCCCAGGTTCCTGGGATCGAGCCCTGCATTGGGCTCTCTGCTCAGCAGGGAGCCTGCTTCCCTTCCTCTCTCTCTGTGCCTGCCTCTCTGCCTACTTGTGATCTCTGTCTGTCAAATAAATAAAATCTTAAAAAAAAAAAAAAAAGAGTTGGACACCTAACCCAGGTGCCCTTCAAGTTACTTTAATTGTTCTGGTAAAAAATGTTAATTCCTAGAGACAGTAATACTTCAACAGCTAATTGAACTTCACCAGAGGGAAAATGCTTCTAAAGATATAGTTGAGTCTATGCTCTCAACCATAGACCTTTATCTAGAAATTAGATAAATCACACAGAGCAAAAAAAAACTTCAAAGTAAGAAATTTAGCATATCTATGATTAACTTTCATTATCTTGAAGTTATTAGTGAAAGCCTAGTAAAGTCTGAATGAGCCTTGTAAAGTAAATTTACTCTTTGAAAAATAATTTTTGGTTATAAGATTTAAGATGGTCATATTTTGCATGTGGCTATACAGTTTTCCCAACACCATTTGTTGAATAGACTTTTTTCCTACTGGACATTCTTTTCCGCTTTGTTGAAGATTAGTTGACCACAGAGTCAAGGTTCCATTTCTGGGTTCTCTATTCTGTTCCATTGATCTATGTGTCTGTTTTTGTGCCAGTACCATACTGTCTGGATGATTACAGCTTTGTAATAGAGCTTGGAGTCTGGAATTGTGATGCCACCAATTTTGGCTTTCTTTTCCAACAAATTTGAATTTAATTCTACATTTCATTGTCTAAATTATTTATAACTAACTAATTTATAATGCCATCATTGAGTTTTCTGTTTTCTTTGTTTCTCATTTATCTAAAACAGGTCTTCACAGTTTATTTAAGGATAGATGAATGGCATATGTTCTAAGGCCTCCCATATCTGAGACTAAATTCTGCTGCTTTCAAACATAAATGACAATTTGGTTTTGGTTGAAATTCTTGAGTCGCAATCTTGTATTCCCTTAGAATTATAGATGTTGCTCTCTTTTCTTCTATTTATTATGAGATGCTATTTTTGTTATAAGTTGTCTAAAACAAGTTCAATTCTTATTCTAGGATAGGAACTTCCTAGAATTGTAATTCTCTACAGTCATGGGGGTATATTTAAATAGTAGTGATGTCTTTTCATTAATTTTGGTACTTACAGATGAGCCTGTTCCATCTATATAGACCAGTCCTTCCTCAGTTCAGTCTAAAGTTTCACTTTGCTTTCATTTGTCAACTCTGTTCTCTGCATTCTTTTCTGTGATCTTTTCTTTCAAACTTTATTTTTTTTCTCATTATAATAGAATTATCCGTGTATCATCCTAATTGCCAAAATATTTTTCTATATCTGTAATTTATCTCCAGTAACAGTGTTTTCACTTCTGCAGGTGACTTTTCTTTTTGTTTCTTCCTGATCTTTCTTTCTATAATTCACTTCTTCTGGTTTTTAGCCAACTCCCTGTCATCCAAGTCTGTTATCTCATCTTTTAGTTCTTGATTCATAGAATCTAATTTTTTCTGGATTTGGGGGGATACAGAGAAAAGCTCTCTAAAATTCCCCATTGTAAATATTATTTGAAACTGTGGTATCTATTCATATCATAAAAGCGAAATACTTGAATTTGACTTTGTAGCATATTTTCATAGGCTTCATATTGTTTTTTTTTCCTATACATTTATGCATTAGGAAAAAAATCTATCTAGTTCAGCTTTCCCCATTGCCTACTTGGTTGTTAGGTATTAGGTTGGAGGGATGGTTGATGTGTATTGCTTGCATACTGTTTTCTGGATATTTAAAACTGGAAGCAACCCAGATATTCTTCAGCAGGTTTATGGTAGAACAAACCAATACACCCCTACCATGGACTACTACTCAGCAATAGAAAGGAGGGAATTCTTGATACACACAATATCCTGGAATAATATCACCAGAGAATTATGCTGAGTGAAAAAAAAAAAAAAAGGCCAATGATGAAAGGTTACATATGATATGATTTCATTTACATAACATTCTTGAAATGACAAAATTATAAAATGGAAAACAGATTAGTCATTACTAGGGTTCAAGGAAGAGTTGGGAGTGAGTGGAGGATGAGGACAGTTATAAAAGGGCAAAAGAGGGATCCTTGTAGTGATGAAAATGTTCTGTATCTGACTATATCAATGTCAATATTCTGATTGTGATACTGGACTCTCCTATACTATATTGTACCAATACCGTGTTACCACTGGGGGAAATGATGGGTAAAGTGTACCTGGGTCTCTATCATTACTTACCACTGCATGCCAATCTGTAATTATGTCAAAGCAAAAGGTTTAATTTTATTTTTATTTTTTTTATTTTTAAAGATTTTATTTATTTTAGAGATAGAGAGATGGAGAGAAAGCATGAATGTGGGAAGGGGCAGGGTGGGGGACAGGCAAGCAGACCCCATGCTGACAGCAGAGCCTGACATGGGGCTCGATCTGAGGATTCTGGGATAATGACATAAGCCAAAACTGAGAGTTAGATGCTTAACCGACTGAGCCTCCCATGTGCCCCCAAAAGGCTTAATTTTAAAAAGATTTTTTTTAATAAAAAGGATATTTGGACATTTACCAAGAAACCACAAATGACAAAGTGAAAAGATTATTTGACAGGCATGGGGACAGAGTACACTAAATATACATAAAGTACAGTCAAGTACTTGCTCAGGTGAAATGAGCTCACTCAGGTCCTCTGGCTGTGACCTACTAAAATATTTTATCCTGAGAGAGGGAAGGAGGGAAAGTAAATCTCAAATTGATAAGCACTGTTTCTCCAAGGCGTGGATTACTTACTTCAATATAAGATCTTTGGAATAAGACCCCATCTGAATCTTCTAGGATTTAATTTGACTGCAATGCCATCTGATTTGCTCAGAGGTCATTTATTTTGCAGTTGTAAACATGCAAACTGAAATTTGCTATGATTTGGGAATCTTGCCTCTTTCACCACTTGGTTGGTTGGTGCTAAACAACTGTAACAAAGCAGAATTTTCTACAATTATTCATATAGCTTAATGGACAAATCGATGGCTTTTTCTCCACTGGCCTCTGCTGCCGTCTCTCTACATTTCACATTATTTAATGCTCACTCTGTCACTAAATTGCTACAGTCCTAATATGATAGTTCTAATATGATAATAATGGCTAATCCTCACTGAGTACTTACTGCATGCCAGACCCAGGCCAGGCACTGTTTAAACACTTTACATTTAAACTCACTTAATCTTAACTAAGAGTCCTGTGGTTGGCTTTTGTTATTATCACCATTTTACAGATGAGGCACAGGGAGGTGATTTAATTTATCCTACGTGACACCTCTGCTTCAAACAGTGAAGCCAAGAAATAAATCCAAGTGATTTTAACTCTAGAGCTCATACTCTTAACCACTGTGCTTTACTGCCTTCCACGAAACTGTACTATATAGTAAAGTATAAGAAAGTCTTCTAAAAATTGTGTGATATAAACATAAGGTGGACAGATTCTGACCAGTTAGACCTTACATTTTGGTGCAGCTGGATGACTGAATTTTGGCTACTGATATGTGAGCCGTAGTGATACACATCACTTTCAGGGCTGACCCATAAAACTTGCCTTCCATGACTTTCCATTTCCTTTTTCTTTTCTTTTTTTTTAAGATTTTTTATTTATTCATTTATTTGTCAGAGAGAGAGAGAGAGAGTACACACAAGCAGGCAGAGTGGCAGGCAGAGGCAAGGAAAGAAGCAGGCTCCCTACCAAGTGAGGAGCCTGATGTGGGGCTCCATCCCAGGACCCCGGGATCATGACCTGAGCGGAAGGCAGCGGCTTAACCCACTGAGCCTCCAGGCATCCCTCCATTTCCTTTTTCTATCCTTTGACTGAACAGTATAGACTTTAAGGACTTGGAGGAATCTGAATCCCTTCACTGCTGCTGATGAAGAGTTGCCTAAGCAGGAATCCATGTTGGGCTCTTGCTTGAGCGAGAGAGAAAAACTTTTATTGTGTGAAGCCACTTAAATTTGGCATTGTTTATTGTTGGCCCATCTTGAGTAAATACGGGGTGTTGGTAGTATCTGTATCCACGTTCTCTCCTTTCACTGTTTTTCTTTTCTCTCCCCAAACCAAGCCCTTAACCCCTCCAGTTTGTGTTTTCAGCCCCTTTTTTCTTTTTAACTCACCCACCTGCTCAGCAATTTTGTGCTTTATCAATTAGTTCAATATGAATAAGTCCCAAGTTTCTTTCTTTTCCCATTCCTCTCGTTACAGAGCAACCTACTTTCCTCTAGGTCGATGCTCTCCTTCTAATCCTTCAGACTAGTCATAAACTGCCTAATGTCAAAACCTACTTTGCCTTCTTTGCTAATCTAGATACTGCCACCCCTGCTTTTACGCACCCAGATGGGAAACAAAATCTTGAATTTAACTTTGACTTTCTCTGTCTTCTTTCTCTCTCCTCACACTTCAAACAGTTGTCCCAGTATTCTTCCTGTTTCCTAGTCTTTCTTTTCCATGTCTACGGTCTCTGTTCGTTTCTAGACTGCCTCTTCTGAGCTTTGTACTGTCCTTCTAATTGGAATTTGGACTCAGATCTGCTTCATTCCAGTCTCTCTCTTTTCCCTATAATCAGAGATTTAACAAAATCATGCTCAAGTCACCAATGGCTATTAATTCCAGTAATAATTTCAATCATCACAATTTAATATTCAGTCATCAAAACAATAATAATACAAATAATTTTTAGTTTTATAACATTTTCCTACTCTAGGTTCTAGCTAAGTGGTAGAGTTTTGAATCTAAACAGTCCTAGGCTTTTCAACTACATGTCAGGATCTTGCTGTTTCTACCCTCATGTCTTGGTTTATCAAAACAGTGTCCTTTTGTCAAGGTCTATCTTAAATGCCACTTCATTCATGAAACCTCCTTTTTTAAGAGACACTTTTTATTATGAAAAAATTAAGTGGACAAAATAATGTAATGAACCTTCATGCACCCATTATACAGCTTCCGTTGTTATCAGTTTATGCCCAGTCTAGTTTTATCTGCACCCCTACCTACTGCCCTCCCTTTTATCAGGCATCAAGCTACATATAACCACTCCCTCTTCTCTTTGTAGCACTAACATTGCCGTGAGCATTTTATAACTATTGGGATATATTTTATGCCCTCTCCTAGATTTAAAGTCCCTTGAAGGTAAAATGTGTGTGTTGCTGCCCTTCAGCACCTATCCGGCACTACCTGGTACCCTAACAGGAGAAACAATAAAATTTTAAAATTTGAATTAAACTACCTAATGTTATTTGAAAAAGAGTTATTTTCTCCAGAGTTAATAATTGTATCTTTCGACAAAATTATTTCTATCCAAAGCCAACATGAGTACCAGTCTTATTTTTTTATTTTCTGAGAAGGAGATCCATGTGCTTCTTTAGTAATCCAATGCCCTATTTAGATTATCTCAATAATCACTCAGTTCTATGCTGAACCTTAGCTCAGGGTGACATTGGATAAATCATTTGGAATTAGCATAGTGAATATATTCTCTTTGCCTGTTTCCTTATTAGCAAATTGCATCTTCCCATTCTAGCTCACAAGAGAATTACAAGATTAAATAGGGTAGTCACCTATTTATTATACAAGTTATGAACCATTCAGAATTTCTTTTTTGTCCTTTCTAGATCTGTTGTCCAATTTTGTGTTTTTATTATTCATTAGCTCTCCCTTTAAAGGGTGATGCAAAGGGAGAAAGAGGATGTTAAGCTTAAATTATTTAGCAGTGGGGTCAGTAAAAAATTTGGCAGGGTGGAAAATTAAAGCCATTAACTAAAATGAAGATCATCTGCCCTTCATTAACATGAATGACAAAGAATCATCTGTGAAGCATTTTGAATTCCTTAGAGAAGGTCTTTATTTATGTTTGTTTATCTGTGTGTGTTTTGTCATGGACATCCTTAATTTCCTCAATTCTGATATTTCACTGATTTAAGAATTTCATCATGCCTTAAGAATATATATAGAATTGAAACATGAACCTCACGAAATCATTTACTATATTGCCACAATAATTTCTAATGTTGAGAACGAGATTGTGGGTTGTATTTAGTTTCTGTTATGCTTATGCATACCCTGGACCGAAATACTAAATCCAACATTAAACCAAAAAATGGAATTATATAAAAGATGATGCAAAAGGCTCTATCTGAACAGTTAGAATACTTTGCAAGGTTGTTGTGTGGGAGCAAGTCATGTAGGTAACAAGTGAGCCTGGGAATTACCCAGCCTGTCAGTTCAGAGCGTGTTTGTAGTTTTTTATGCATTGTATGTGTAGTTACACATACAATGTGTATTTACACATACAATTAATGTGTGATTAAATTATGACATAATGGGGAAGGTAGGGATAATTATATACTTTAGTGGTATTAATTTGGAGATTTACAAAAATCTAAGGATGCATCTTTATGAAGGCCAGGCTGTTTTATCATTAATCAAGGGATGTAAAGGACTTGGAGAAGTCATCTGGTCCTTTTTAGTTATGTTGGGTAGTGCCCTAAAATTGTGCAGAGAAGCCTCGGGGCCCTACTGAAATGTATTGAGTGACCCTATCTGCCATGCCACTCCCTCTCTCAACCAGAACAGCTCTGCATTCATTGGTCTAAATCAAGTGTTGTATATGGTTGCTTCTTTTTTATTCTTAAATTTAAGTACTCACAATTAAAAAGTGTTTGAAAACCATTGGTCAGACATAACCACCACTCCTCTCACTTCTAAATAAGATTTTACTTGCACCTAAAGAATCTCTGACATATCAGTTACGATCCCATTTTTAAAGTCCAGTTATATATCTTGTGATTATTAATCCATGCCTGAGTTAGACACTCTTTTGAAATCCTCATTTCAGGTGCGCCTGGGTGGCTCAGTGGGTTGAGCCTCTGCCTTCAGCTCAGGTCATCATCTCAGGGTCCTGGAATCGAGCGCTGCATTGGGCTCTGTGCTCAGTGCCCCGCCCCCACCTGCCTCTCTGCCTACTTGTGATCTCTTAAAATCTTAACTAAATCTTAAAATAAAATCTTAAAAAAAAAGAAATCTTCATTTCAAATTTTTTTAGTTATCAGATCTTTACATTAGGCAATTATTGAGTTCTTTCCTTAAGAATTTGTTTTCAAGTGTAACCTTCCTCCACCCCTTACCTCTTAATCCTAGTTGTTCTTTACTGCTTACCAAATTATGAGCAATCTCTGTATCCCAGCATTTGTAGTTCTCAATCACAGGACATCAGAACTCTCTGGTGTTGCACACTTCCATGTGCCTGGGAGTACGGTAGAGCTGAGGGGCCAGAGCAAGGTCTCACACATGCTGGGTTGAATTCAGTCTCATAGCAATAATATCAAGTAACCAAATCTCTGCTAGCAGTTTTTGGTTGTGCTTCACATTGTCAGGCCCAAGCAACTAATTTTTTAAAAAACTCTGAGGAAGAAAAATGTTTATTTTTCTTCTCTCTCTAAATAGAAACTGCTGTTTAAGCTTTATGGCAAGTGAACATGCATTTTTCTTAGTTCTGTGTTTCTTCTGTCTTTCAAGAAATAGCATATTTCCTTCCCATTGGAGAAATATTTTTCAGGACACACAAACAATATATTTGACATTAAGTCTGAGGCATGGTTGTAAGGTTAATAAATGCTTAATAAAACCACCAGTTTGTTTACTTTCTGAAATCACCTAAGAAAAGAAAAATATAACTTTTTTTTATGTGTATAAATTCAGTACTCCTGAAGATGCCAAATAAAAGATTGAAATCCTTCATTTATGACCCAGATAAATAAAATAAGGTAATAAAACACAGAGCTCTATCACAGTTATTTATTAAGTATTCTGTTTTATTTTAGGAGTACTTTAGAGGAGGCATTCTTCACATTTAAAACCAAGAAATTTTAAATCAACAGTTTAAAACCCGTGTGGTACATTTTAATTTAATATTGACTACCACTATGGAAACAATTAGACCTCCTTGTTTTCTGTTTGTTTCTATTCCTGGAAGATTTCTAATAGAGTCTCAGTGACCAATTTTCTAGACATCACTTGCAGCTTATCAGTTTGCTTCCATTTCATAATCATTAGGGCATTTGGATGTATTAAATAGAAATATGATACATGACAGATTTTGATAACATATATAATTTGCCTTAAATACTTTGTGGTGATTGCCTAATGACTATAGTTATGTATATTATATCTATATTTATATATGTTCTATATAAATACATATATACATATTTTTAGAAACTGCATTATATAGACTGAATGTTATATCTTCAATTGTAGAATATACTTTTCTTTTTCTTAAATGGCTCTTCTCAGTTTATTATCTGAATCAGCTCTACTAATCGCAGTTAAACTTAAAAATTGCCATCACTTTTACAGTGTTTGTACAGACCGGATTGGAGGAAGTGGCAGAAGGGTGGGAAGCGTGGAGGTTCTGGAAGCACTGAGAATAGTGAGGAAGTTCAGGGGCTGGTTCTAGTAGTTTCTTTACATCCTAATCCATGCAATTCTCCTTAGCCTTGTATTTATAATTATTTCAGGTCATGCAAATATTTTCATTTGTTCAATATAGCAGTTTATCTTTCCCATGCTCACATTCTCATATGAATGTGTTGAAATTAAATTATATATAAAATTTATATATAGATATATATAAATTTATATATAGATATCTATATAGATATATATATATATATCTATATAGATATCTATATATAAAATTTATATATAGATATATATAAATTTATATATAGATATATATATAAATTTTATATATAATTTAATTTATAATGATATTATAATTATATTCTAATATAATTATAATATTATAATTACAATTAATAATTGCAATTAATAATTATATTATAATATAATTATATTATAATTGTATTTTATATATTTTATATTATATTATAATTATATTATATTTATAATTTTATCTATATATAAAATTTTATATATAATTATATATAATCAAATTTTATTTAATTTATAATTAAATTATATATAAATTTTATATATATCTATATATACATTTTTATATATAATTTAATTTTAATTTTTTAAAAATTAAAATTAAAAAATGTTTTTAAATTAAAATTTAAAAAAATTTTTAAATTTTTATTTTTTAATTTTAATTTTATATATAATTTGATTTAATATATAATTTTAATTATATAGAGATATAATTATCTATTATATATAGATATATAAATTATATATAGATATATAAATATATAAAATTTGTGGCTTTCACTCAGAGTCCCTTAGAAACCATTGCTTGTTTACTGATTCCATTGCATCTTGCTGCCTGTGGCATGCCCCTCCCAGTTGAGTAGTCACAGGGGCTCCTCCTTCTGCCTCAATTTCAGCTGCCCTGAGGGGTTATCAAGTTTTCCAATCTTTGGTTTCTGTCATACTATCCCAAACATAACCTCAAATTTAGTGACTATCAGTTCTGGACTTTCCACATAAAGTGATAACAGACAAATAGAAAACATTCTATACAACATGCCCTCCACCACAGAACTGAAGGTATATGACAGAAGAAAAGACAGCAGACATGTTTTATTTCAACATTAACAAACTTAAATGCTGCGCTGTTTGTCACAAAATGAAAACATTTTATTTATGTTCTTTCACTCATTTTATTTATTCCTTAGTACAGCCCTATGAGAAAGGTATTCCTCTTACTCCCATTTTACACATGAAGAAACTGAAGCTTAGAGAGGTTTATCATTTTCTCAAAGGCACACAGATAAGAGAGGCTAGGAATCTCACTAGCTCTATCAACCTCCAACCTTCAGAGTTTAAGCTTTTAAGCAGTGCATGATATTTATCCGGCCCTTGAGGTACTCAAAATCTAATTAAGAGATAAAGAAACAAAAAAATGAGAGAACATGGAACAATTAGTAAGCAATTATACCCCATTACATAAAACTGTTACATGGTAATAACTAGCTTTCTATTTCATAATCCAGGCCATTATGTTAAAAAACTATATATATATTGGGGAAGTAGAGCCCATCTAACTATACTTCTAAAAGAAGAATAATTGTGGCCTCCAAACGTGGGTTTACTCTATTATTGAAAACCTGAAAGTTACCTAAAGATAATTTTTATTAAATGTTATTCATGAGTTTACTCCCCTTTGTCCAATGATCATTATTTTTTTTTTTTAATTTTTTTTTTTTTAATTTTTTATTTTTTATAAACATATATTTTTATCCCCAGGGGTACAGGTCTGTGAATCACCAGGTTTACACACTTCACAGCACTCACCAAATCACATACCCTCCCCAATGTCCATAATCCCACCCCCTTCTCCCAAACCCCCTCCCCCCGGCAACCCTCAGTTTGTTTTGTGAGATTAAGAGTCACTTATGGTTTGTCTCCCTCCCAATCCCATCTTGTTTCATTTATTCTTCTACCCACTTAAGCCTCCATGTTGCATCACCACTTCCTCATATCAGGGAGATCATATGATAGTTGTCTTTCTCTGCTTGACTTATTTCGCTAAGCATGATACGCTCTAGTTCCATCCATGTTGTTGCAAATGGCAAGATTTCATTTCTTTTGATGGCTGCATAGTATTCCATTGTGTATATATACCACATCTTCTTGATCCATTCATCTGTTGATGGACATCTAGGTTCTTTCCATAGTTTGGCTATTGTGGACATTGCTGCTATAAACATTCGGGTGCATGTGTCCCTTTGGATCACTACATTTGTATCTTTAGGGTAAATACCCAATAGTGCAATTGCTGGATCATAGGGCAGTTCTATTTTCAACATTTTGAGGAACCTCCATGCTGTTTTCCAGAGTGGCTGCACCAGCTTGCATTCCCACCAACAGTGTAGGAGGGTTCCCCTTTCTCCGCATCCTCGCCAGCATCTGTCATTTCCTGACTTGTTGATTTTAGCCATTCTGACTGGTGTGAGGTGATATCTCATTGTGGTTTTGATTTGTATTTCCCTGATGCCGAGTGATATGGAGCACTTTTTCATGTGTCTGTTTGCCATCTGGATGTCTTCTTTGCAGAAATGTCTGTTCATGTCTTCTGCCCATTTCTTGATTGGATTATTTGTTCTTTGGGTATTGAGTTTGCTAAGTTCTTTATAGATTCTGGACACTAGTCCTTTATCTGATATGTCGTTTGCAAATATCTTCTCCCATTCTGTCAGTTGTCTTTTGATTTTGTTAACTGTTTCCTTTGCTGTGCAAAAGCTTTTGATCTTGATGAAATCCCAGTAGTTCATTTTTTCCCTTGCTTCCCTTGCCTTTTGCGTTGTTCCTAGGAAGATGTTGCTGCGGCAGAGGTCAAAGAGGTTGCTGCCCGTGTTCTCCTCAAGGATTTTGATGGATTCCTTTCGTACATTGAGGTCCTTCATCCATTTTGAGTCTATTTTTGTGTGTGGTGTAAGGAAATGGTCCAATTTCATTTTCCTGCATGTGGCTGTCCAATTTTCCCAGCACCATTTATTGAAAAGGCTGTCTTTTTTCCATTGGACATTCTTTCCTGCTTTGTCGAAGATTAGTTGACCATAGATTTGAGGGTCTATTTCTGGGCTCTCTATTCTGTTCCATTGATCTATGTGTCTGTTTTTGTGCCAGTACCATGCTGTCTTGATGATGACAGCTTTGTAATAGAGCTTGAAGTCCGGAATTGTGATGCCACCAACGTTGGCTTTCTTTTTCAATATCCCTTTGGCTATTCGAGGTCTTTTCTGGTTCCATATAAATTTTAGAATTATTTGTTCCATTTCTTTGAAAAAGATGGATGGTACTTTGATAGGAATTGCATTAAATGTGTAGATTGCTTTAGGTAGCATAGACATTTTCACAATATTTATTCTTCCAATCCAGGAGCATGGAACATTTTTCCATTTCTTTGTGTCTTCCTCAATTTCTTTCATGAGTACTTTATAGTTTTCTGAGTATAGATTCTGTGTCTCTTTGGTTAGGTTTATTCCTAGGTATCTTATGGTTTTGGATGCAATTGTAAATGGGATTGACTCCTTAATATCTCTTTCTTCTGTCTTGCTGTTGGTGTAGAGAAATGCAACTGATTTCTGTGCATTGATTTTATATCCTGACACTTTACTGAATTCCTGTATAAGTTCTAGCAGTTTTGGAGTGGAGTCTTTCGGGTTTTCCACATATAGTATCATATCATCTGCGAAGAGTGATAATTTGACTTCTTCTTTGCCGATTTGGATGCCTTTAATTTCCTTTTGTTGTCTGATTGCTGAGGCTAGGACCTCTAGTACGATGTTGAATAGCAGTGGTGATAATGGACATCCCTGCCGTGTTCCTGACCTTAGCGGAAAAGCTTTCAGTTTTTCTCCATTGAGAATGATATTTGCGGTGGGTTTTTCATAGATGGCTTTGATGATATTGAGGTATGTGCTGAATGAGGAGAGATCACAACTAACACCAAAGAAATACAAACTATTATAAGAACATACTATGAGCAACTCTACGGCAATAAATTTGATAATCTGGAAGAAATGGATGCATTCCTAGAAACATATAAACTACCACAACTGAACCAGGAAGAAATAGAAAGCCTGAACAGACCCATAACCAGTAAGGAGATTGAAACAGTCATTCAAAATCTCCAAACAAACAAAAGCCCAGGGCCAGACGGCTTCCCGGGGGAATTCTACCAAACATTTAAAGAAGAACTAATTCCTATTCTCCTGAAACTGTTCCAAAAAATAGAAATGGAAGGAAAACTTCCAAACTCATTTTATGAGGCCAGCATCACCTTGATCCCAAAACCAGACAAGGATCCCACCAAAAAAGAGAGCTATAGACCGATATCCTTGATGAACACAGATGCGAAAATACTCAACAAAATACTAGCCAATAGGATTCAACAGTACATTAAAAGGATTATTCACCACGACCAAGTGGGATTTATTCCAGGGCTGCAAGGTTGGTTCAACATCCGCAAATCAGTCAATGTGATACAACACATCAATAAAAGAAAGAACAAGAACCATATGATCATTATTTTTTTTTAAGATTTTATTTATTTGTCAGAGAGAGCACGCGAGCGCAGGCACAAGCGTCAGGGAAGGGACAGCAGACAGAGGGAGGACAGGCTGCCCACTGAGCAGGGAGCCTGATGACAGATTCCATCCCACCACCCTGGGGTAATGACCTAAGTGGAAGGCAGACACCCAACAACTGAACCACCAGCGCGTCCCAATGACTCTTCTTCCTCTCCCAGAGGAGATTGTCTTTTTCATCCTAACCTCACCACTCTGGGAACCACCCATCCCTCAGACCTCAGCACTTGATCGCTCTCAGTTCTGTAGATAGCTCACCCATTCAGCACTCATACTGTGCAAGAGGATCTTACTGTGTTTGATTCAAAGTAACTGTCTGTCTTCAAGTGGGAACAAGAGTTCTTTCTTAAATCAGATACTGAAGTTACTATTCTCTCCGGTATTCTTAATTTTTCTTCTCTTTCTTTTTCATCTTAAACTAACACTTGATAAATACTGTCTCATTGAACTTTGCTATTCTATAACGCAGCGAAGGCTTATCTGGAGAAAATCTGAACCTAAAGCAAGATTCCATACCCTATTTCAGATCTAACATAGTCCACTTTTCCTGATTCCATGCAGCCAGTTCCTGAACTTGGAATACCTTTCCTTGACCATTCTTCAGATTGTCACCTCAGACTGCTGCTAGGCCATTAGTGCTCTTTGTCATCTATTTTTTTTTTTAAGATTTTTTTTGACAGAGAGAGAAACATGGAGAGAGGGAACACAAGCAGGGGAGTGGGAGAGGGAGAAGCAGGCTAATGGCTGAGCAGGGAGCCTAATTCGGGGCTCGATTCCAGGACCTCGGTCGGGATCATGACCTGAGCCGAAGGCAGACGCTTAAGGACTGAGCCACCCAGGCACCCCTGTCATCTATTTTTCGAGTCTGTCAGCATAGTTTTCCTATGTTCCCCTGTATCATTCGCCTAGTTTCCTTTTAAGTCAGTTGATCAAGAACCATGTCCCATTTTATTTATGTTCAGAATTTTGTACTGTGTTACAGATACTTATATCTGCTTCTAGCTAATGAGACTCTCCAGGGGAAAGTACAATCTTCAGAGAGAAATGCTTCTTCTAAATTGTAGTATCAGTTTTATAGTTTTGTGTTAAGTTTAACTACTGGAGGGAAAAGGATAGAGATATTTTGAACCAAAGATCCCATTTTTATAAGAGATTTGTTTTAGAATTTCCTGGGTTGGCAGTTACTTAAATAAAGTTAAGAATTTAAGACTAGATACGAAGTGTCCTGCTTTTCTTTTGCTTTCAGGCAAATATCCCTAACACTGGATTCACCATGATATCACATTTGTGAAATTAGTCTTTATCATACATACTGAACATAAAGTGGTGCCTATGATTAAAACAGTTTTTTTTTTTACCTCAAACTGTAAAATTTGCAGCAAAAACAAT
The DNA here is from genome assembly GCF_011764305.1 of Mustela putorius furo. Lineage (NCBI taxonomy): Eukaryota > Metazoa > Chordata > Mammalia > Carnivora > Mustelidae > Mustela > Mustela putorius. The sequence goes on from NW_025422471.1 coordinate 15,074,274, forward strand.
GGGAAAAAAACATTTATAGGTGTTAGACTCTATCTTTGCTACTGTATGTGTATGTACATATATGCTCAAAATTATGTATGTATGCTCATATACATATATGCTCAAAATTACTATTCTAAGAAAGACCAATTAAAGTAAGATAGAATCAAAAGTGAAAAGATAGTAGTACCTCCCTTTTAAGTGAAAAAAGATCCCTAGTCCAACTAGGGAGTGCTGACTTGGAAAAATTGGTAGTTTGACACTGTGAAAGAAATAAAATTGTCATGAACAAAGGTGAAAAGGGATTATATTTGTCAAGAAGGGACTTCTACTGAATGAACTGTCTGAAGGCTGTGGCATGTCACATTTTGTCTTGGAGAGTTAATGACTGGTAATGTTGAAGGAATAGGTCTTTTGTCAGATCATTAGGGCAGTCCTAGTTACAACTGCCTTAAGATGTAATGACTGGTTCAGATAAGGGGCCAAAATACTTGAGGTGAAACATGACTCAATCCAATCACGTTTTCCCTGATTAGGACAGAGAAGCCAAGGCAGTTTTACCTAGAAAGCACTGAAGGTAAGCCCTAGGGCAAGAACACAGAAGCTGCTTTTGGTCCTTAGGAAACTGAGGGCTGAAGAGTTTGCTTGGCCTCCAGTTCTGTGCTTGTAGTAGACCACACGCTGCTCAGTCTTGCTCTACTATAGAATATACTCTTTTCACTTAATCATTCTGGAAAAGTGAGAATTAAAAATTAAAACCGGTAAATCAAATGAGGTTGGATAAAAAAATATTACTGTTCCTTAGAAGAAAGGACAAGATCCTACACAGTTAAGGCACCTCAAGAACATCAGGAAAACAAAGGGGGAGGAATTGTCCCTTTCCAAGGGTGCTGGAGGTCAAATTCATGCCTGGGTATAATGAAGGAGCATTGGTTTTTCTCAGCTATTACTATATCCCAGATATTAATGAGTTTCTAGAACTCATCTACTAATCTTAACCTAAGGAGGACACAGAAAGACTCCTAATGAGAAAAACACCAAAGGACCTAATTAGGGTGGGAAGTAAATTATCTTCTGAACTGCACCTTAACAGTTAGTTTTAAAGATATTTTCTTATGGTTTAAAAAAAAAAATGAAGTTTAAAATGGAGCAGTGTCTTCTTCAATACCTAGCACATGATAGGTGATCAGCAGATATTAGTGTCCTCTTATTCCCTTATTCAAAAAGAATTAATATCCTTCATTCCAACTGTAGAGTAGGTCAATTATAGAAATTTGGACAAATTTTAAAGACCATGAAGGAGAGAAAAAAATCACCTTATAATCCAACTGTTCAAAGGGAAACACTTAAGATATTGCTTATTCATTTTCTTTTTTTTAACATTTAAAAAATTAGCATATAATGTATTATTAGCCCCAGGGGACAGGTCTGTGAATCACCAGGTTTACACACTTCACAGCACTGACCATAGCACATACCTTCCCCATGCTTATTCATTTTCTTACCAACATTTTAAATACTTCACACACATATCATTGATTGAACTTCTTTTTATGATTCCTCCAGTAGTTAGATTCCAGGGCTAACAGTGATCCATTAAAGAAATATAGATCTACTAGTGAATTATTTCAACACCTAGATTCATCAGACACTAAATGAAGGATATTGTAACAGAATTGATAAGAGCTGTAAAAATTAGGTCCTTCCCCTGACAAAGGGAGAATATCTCCTATTAAGCAAACCATTTTACAAATAACAACAATACATATGGAAAAAATATCAAAAACAGTTATCTGAAAGCATGGGAATATGACCGAAAGCAATAAAAAATTGGAAGGGAATAGAAACATTAGTTGATAGAGTTAATGACACTAAGTGAATTTCCTGTTTCTCTGGGGTTTTTTTGGCCAGTTGCTGTCATGCTGGGTGACTAAAAACTAGATGGAAACCTACCATCTTATTACCTTAAAGAACTAATATTCAATTAGCCTAAAATTTGTGATTAGGTCGATACAGAGGAATAAAAAAAGCTGATGAGACAAACAGCAAGTAGTAAGGTCATAAAACTAAACACCACCAGAATACTAGTTACATTAAGTATAAATTGATGAAAAACTCCAGAAAAGCAACAAACAAAAAACCCAAAAAGCTCTTTGAAAGGATTAACATAAGTGATGAAACATCTAAGTAGACCCATCAAGAGAAAATAAAGCGAAAACACAAGTTACCAGTGTCAAGAATAAAAGGTGTATCACTATACATTTTGGGGCGCCTGGGTGGCTCAGTGGGTTAAAGCCTCTGCCTTCGGCTCAGGTCATGATCTCAGGGTCCTGGGATCGAGCCCCGCATCGGGCTCTCTGCTCAGCGGGGAGCCTGCTTCCTTCTCTCTCTCTGTCTGCCTCTCTGCCTGCTTGTGATCTCTCTCTGTCAAATAAATAAATAAAATTTAAAAAAAAAAAAAATAAAAGGTGTATCACTATACATTTTAAAGACAGTAAATGTATAGTATGGAAATAGATGAATATCTTCTTTGCCAACAAATAGAACAATTTAGATGACATAAGCAAATTCTTTAAAATACAACTTCTGCTAATGACAAAAAAATGAAAAAAATCTGAATATCCCTTCAATCGAAGAAATTGAGTTTTTTTATGAAAAAACCTCCTACAAAGAAAGCTCTAGGCTTAGATGATTTCATTGGTGAATCCTATCAAATGTTTAAAGAGGATAACACCTGTCATATATAAACTCTTAGGAGAGGTAGCAAGAGGGACCACTTCCCAAATAAAATAAATACTAGCTATTTTAAAAGCACTGCAATATAATTTTAAACAGAGAAAACATTAAACATTTGAGTCCATAGCAGTAAAAAAAAGTATCTTAGTACATTTGGGCTGCTATAACAAATTACCACAGACTGAGTGGCTTATAAATAACTGAAATTTCTTACAGTGCTAGGGGCTGGGGAATCTAACATCAAGATACCAGGATGGTTGCACTCTGGTCAAGAGAATCTGAATCAGAGCCGGTACCTTCTCACTGTGCCCTCACAAGGTAGAAGGGGCAAGGGATCGTTGTGGCATCTTTTATAAGAGCACCAATTTCCTTCATGAGGACTCCACCCTCATGACCTAGACACCTCCCCAATACCCTATCTGCTAATTTGGGGGGGGGGTGGTGTTAGGATTTCATTATAGGAATTTGTGGAGGAACTAAACATTTAGACCATAGCAGTATCATTTCTAGTTTATAAATAGACAGAAAGGGGATGCCTGGATGGCTCGGTTGGTTAAGCCACTGCCTTCAGCTCAGTTCATGATTTCAGGGTCCTGGGATGAGTCCTGCATTGGGCTCTTTGCTCGGTGGGGAGCCTGCTTCCTCCTCTCTCTCTCTGCCTGCCTCTCTGCTTACTTGTTCTCTTTCTCTCCCTCTCTCTCTGACAAATAAATAAATAAAATCTTTAAAAAAATTTTTTTTAATTAAAACAAAAATAAATAGCAGGAACAGGTGTAAGGAGAGTTCACTACCTAGTTTAATAGTTTGTGTTTTCCTTTTGGATCTTAAAAGACAGATTTATTTTTTGTTTCATAAGTTGAATAAGTAATAAATGTACATAGAAAAGAAAACAGCACCTGGGTGGCTCCATCGTTTAAGCGTCTGACACTTGATTTCAGCTCAGGTCATGATCCCAGAGTCATGAGATTCAGCCCTGTGCCAGGCTCTGTGCTGGGCATGGAGTCTGCTTAAGATTCTCTCACTCCCTCTCCCTCGGCCCCTCCCCCTGCTAACGTGCTTTCTCTCTAAGAAAGAAGAGAGAAGAAAAACAAAGTTATAAGAATGTAGACAGTGAAAGGGAAAATCTCCTTGTCCTTCACCTGCCATCCTCTAGTTTCCATTTCCTATCCCTAGAGGCAACCAGTGTTTTAATTTATTAGTTTTTACAATGATACCCGCTGCATACATAAGTATATATGGGAGTATATATATAAGTATATATGTGTGTATTAATATATATACCTATCCTTTTAAGAAACTTCTTTAAAATATAAAAGTCAAAAATTTTTAAGTATTTTGTTAAAATAATCATTGGCCACTTTATTTTTCTATGTGTTCTCTGCTATACTTCTCAAGACAGGCAGCATTGGATAGTCCTGGATACTTTGGGAATTTGGCAAGGGGACAGTTGAGTTGAGGAAATTATTTAATTTGTATTTAGGGGAATATATTTGGGTGTTTCATAGTCCATTTGTGAAGTTAATTTTTCTTTCTAGCATGCCCCCATGTAGGAAAGGTCTTAGAAATTATCCTTGCTGTCCTGACTCCAAGAAAACTGTAGAGCCTAGGGTTGTATCATGATGTGAGTATGTCCCATCTACCCAGCACTACAGGTTATATAGATTGGTGGAGGTAGTGGTAGAGGAATAAGCTTGATATATACATAGCTAAATGATAACTTGTGGATTAATCTTCCAAGAATCAGAAATGTAAAATTATAAGGAAAGAAAATTTAGGGAAAAAGGTACTCTAGAAATTCCAGGCTATTAATAAAAAATATTATATTATTTTTCTGCATTTTGTTATGTTTGTAGAACTATCTTTGTTTAAGATTTATAACTTCAAGGGGTGCCTGGGTGGCCCAGACTGTTAAGTGTCCAGTTCTTTTTTTTTTTGAAGATTTTATTTATTTGTCAGAGAGACAGAGAAAGCACAGGCAGGCAGAGGCAGAGGGAGAAGCAGGCTCCCCGTGGAGCAGGGAGCCTGATGTGGTACTTCATCCCAGAACGCTGGGATCTTGACCCCAGCCAAAGGCAGCCGCTCAACCGACTGAGCCACCAAGGCTGTCCAGTTCTTGATTGTAGCTCAGGTCATGATCTTGGGGTCATGAGATCAAGCCCTGCCTTAGGTCCCATGCTCAGCACAGAGTCTGCTTAAGATTCTTTCTCCCTCTGCCTCTGCCCCATCCCCACTCGGGCACCCCACTCTTTCTCTGTGTCTTTCAAATAAAAAAATAAACAAAATCTTTTTAAAAATTTGTGGGGTGCCTGGCTGGCTTAGTTCATAGAACATGTTGATCTCAGAGTCATGAATTTGATCCCCACAATGGGTGTAGAGAATACCTAAAAAATAAGTTTAATATTTATAAATTTGTAAAATTTAAAATTTTATAATTTGTTCTGATTTCTTTTCTCATTCTTAACATTTACTTTCTTACCTAACTTTTAATTTTAGAACTACAAATTATTTTAAAAAGGAATCTCAAAATTTCTAAGCTACAGGATATACAGAAACTGGATCTGCCCTATTTAAGGTGTAGGAGAAAAGGAAGGAGAAAGATGTGAAATTGATCAAGGGCAGGATACAGATGCTCCTTAATTCTAGACTTTAGGAGAAAAAAAAGAAAAACATATATAAATATAATGGAGGTTAAAAGTTAAATATTTTGGAGCAGAAGAAAATAAAATATATATTTCTAAAGTGATAAAAATGAGAATGCAAGCTTGATTAATTCCACAGAATATAAGAAAGAAAAAAAAAGTAGTAAGTAATATAAATTAAATGGCAGGAAGAAATATAATCACAGGGACATCTGGGTGGCTCAGTGGGTTAAGCCTCTGCCTTCATCTCAGGACTAGATCCCAGGGTTCCGGGATGAGCCCCGCATCAGGCTCTCTGCTCAGCGGGAAGCCTGTTTCCTCCCTTCTCTCTCTCTGCCTGCCTCTCTGCCTACTTATGATCTGTCAAATAAATAAATAAAATCTTTAAAATATATATATAATCACAAAAAATATAAATGAGTTAAATCCCCCTAATAATAAAAAAAAAAAAACCTTATCTAATTGAGCTTTCAAAAATCCAGCTACATGCTTTTTAAAAGAGTAAAATGTACTTTTAAATTATGTTGGAATATACTCATATCATAACCACCTAGAAACTTTTTTTTAAGATTTTATTTTATTTATTTATCAGAGAAAGCGAGAGAAAACACATGAGTGGTGGAGGAGGGGCAGAGGGAGAAGCAGGCTCACTGCTGAACAAGGAGCCCAATGTGGAACCTGGGATCATGACCTGAGCCTAAGGTAGATGCTCAACTGACTGAGCCACCCAGGTACTCCCCACCTAGAAACTTAATATCAGAATCACGTAGAGAAGTCATTACATTAGAATCAGGGGGTAGACTTTGGGATAAGGGGATTTCTTTTTTCAGAACTCTAGGAATTAAGTAGATATGTTTGGTATATCTGGGCATTGCTATACCAATGATATGCCAATTGATATGCCAAGCAGTCATTGTGGTGACTGCTTATGGAGAAAGAAATGGGGTACTGATGAGCAGCATAAAAGGGACATTTACTTCTACTCTGCACCATATGCTATTTTGGGCCCTTTAAAACTTAGTTTTTTTATTTTTAAAAATTTTTTTACTGATTGAAAAATTGTTCACCAATCAAACAATTGTACTGTTCACTCGAATAATTAACAGCTTTAATAGAATATTTGGGGGAGGTCATCACCCATATGCAATTATGTGATTTATGACAAAGGTGCAAGTCATTGATGGAGAGGATGATCTTTTGAATAAATGATTCTGGATCAATTGGTGACCTATATGAAAAATATGAACCCTGACCCCTTCATCACATTATATATAAAATTAACTCAAAATGGATAAAAATCTAATGCGAAGGGTAAAATAAAGAAACTTCTAAAAGAAAATATGGGAGAATGGCTTCATGACCTTAGGGTAGGCGATGTGTTCTTAAATACAGAAAGTACTAAACATAGAGGAAAAGACTGATAAAATAGGCTTCATTAAAAAGAAGATCCTTTGTTTACCAAAAGACACCTTTAATAAAATGAGAGAACAATCCACAGAGTGGAAGAAAAATGTAAAACAATTACTGAGAAAGGACTTATGTCTGGGCACCTTGGTGGTTAACTTAGTGGGTTAATTGTCTGCCTTTGAGTCCCACATTGGGCTGCCTGTTTAGCAGGGAATCTGCTTTTCCCTCTCCCTCTGCTTGCTGCTCTGCCTACTTGTGCACTCTCTCTGTCAAATAAATAAATTTTTAAAAAATGGAAAAAAAAAAGAAATATATTTGGACTTATGTCCAAATATATAAATTACTGTTATAAATCAGCAAAAGAAAGACAACTCAATGTTTTGAAAAATGGGCAAGACTTCAACAGTCACTTCAAAACTGTAGTATCTAGGGGCACCTGGGTGTCTCCGTCGGTTAAGTGTCTGCCTTTGGCTCAGGTCATGATCCCAGGGTCCTGGGATTTAGCCCTGAACCACCCCCCCCAAAGGTTGTTGGGCTCCCTGCTCAGTGGGGCGTCTGCTTCTCCCTCTGTCCATACCCCACCTGCCACACTCAGCACTCTCTTTCTCTCAAATAAATAAATACATAAACAAATAATCTTTCTAAAAATATACATATCTCAAAGGTCAATAAGCAGGTGAAAATGTTTTTTTTTTTCAGGTGAAAATGTTTCAATATCATTATTTATAAAGGAAATATAAAATAAAACCATAGTCAGATACCACTATACAGGAAAGTTTTCAAAATCAGATACTACAACTCTTGTACATTGCTGTGAGATGTAAATCGATATAACTTCTCTGTTCCTACCATTTCTATCTCCCCTACACACCCTAACAAATTTTTATCATGCCACAAAATTCCTTTGCTCATCACAAGGTGATAGTTTTTCCTTTATAGTTCAACTAGTAAATATGGAGCACATAAGAATAGTTAGGCACATAAATCTGTACACCCTCCTTTCTTATTCATTCATCCTAGCTTTACTTTCTGCATGCTCCTTGGTTCCTTATTATAAGACAAAGGGACCTGTGTTTCCTCACTTATTCATGGAGGGATTCTCAATCTATCATAGCTTAACAGGTAAATGGTTTTTGCATTGATGTTATTAGGAGAGAGGGCATGTGGAACAGCTCCTTAAAGACAGAAAACTTAAAATTTTGTATTAGCCTCAAGGGGCTCTGTATATACTAATCAGTCTATAAAGAGGTAATAAATTTAGCATGATTATGGTCTGAAAAAAATGACCAGGATATTATGGAAGTAAAGTTGCTCTCACACTCTTGGCATGTCAGTGGAATGACCCTCCTATTTTGTCTGAGCTTTACTTTCATTCTATCTCATATATTAACATATTTTTTCTTTTTTTTTTTAATTTGTCAGAGAGAGAGCACAAGCAGAGGGGAGCAGCAGGTAGAGGGAGAAGCAGGCTTCCCACTAAGCAAGGAGCCCAATAAAGTACTCGATCCCAGGACCCTGGGATCATGACCTGAGCAGAAGGTAGATGTTTAACTGACTGAGTCACCCAGGCGCCCCACATACTTTTTTTTCTATTATAGATGCCCAGAGAAGCAAATGAAAACAAAACAAAACAAAAAACCTTTTTCTGTTTCTTCTCATAGTCATCACACCCTGAAATCACTGTTTTCTATGGCCAGAGATTTCCTCTAGTCTCTCTTCAAATGTAGTCTGTGCTGTTCCAACTTTTTCTCTCCACAGCACTCCTGTAGTCAAATCAGAGCTTTCAGAAGCTAGAGTTTCCTCTTGATTCTAGTGATTTCAAAATTCACTTCCAGGAAAAGGAATTGATAAAGAATTCACTTTTTTCCATACATAGGTAACTCGTTCAAGGAATTATTTTTTAAAATGTAAAAAAATTTCTAATGGAATTTTAAGTTCTAACAAACTGGTTGGTAAAGGGATGGAGGTTGGTTTTTTTAGGCTAGTAATCTTCCCTGTAACCTTTCTTCTGCTCCTTATAGCTATAAATGACCTCTTTTCCAGGAAGGCTAGTTCTGTTTTCAATAGACTATAAAGTATAGCTATCTGGTCTGCTTTTAGTCCCATGTAAATTTGATCTATTTTCTTTCAGAGGTATTGCCTCAAAAAGCTAGGTAGAACTGTCAATGAGTTGAAGTTGAAAAGAGCTTTTTTTTTTTCTTCCTTCTCAGACTAAAACGCCCTAAGTTGCAAGGACCAGGTGATCTCAGTTTTTTTGGGAAGTGCAAAATGTTATTTTTCATGGTTGGTATTAAACAAAGAACAGAATGCATCATTGGCAACACTTATCTAAATCAACCTTTTGGTTATTCATAGCTTACAATGGACCTGTTTGTAGGTATGGGCCTGAATATTTAAAAAAAAGACCAGCATTCAAAACTTCTGTAAAAAGCATTAGCAGCTAATCAAGGTTCAACCATTGCTGCCTTTGTACTGAACATGCAAAATGCTTCCACTTTCAAAAAGAGATACCTTTTCAATAGTTTATAAATATATGGTGTTTAATAGTTACAGACCTGCAGTTTTAACATTTTAAAGCCAGTGCCTCAGAGTATGGAAGGTCCATAATCCAGAGTAGTCAATGGTATGTACGTGTTATATATCATACACACACATATATGTATACTGTTAATAAGTTGTCATTATTTGAAGTACAAGTAAGTAACAATGTAAAAACTCAGAAAAATATTGTGGGCTCAGTTCTTTTAAGTGTGTAAACTGTTTCCTAGTAAAGGGTATAGAACTCTTTGAGGTTCTCATTTCATTCAAACTCTTCTTCCTTGGTCTTTTTTTTTTAATATATTTTTAAAAAGATTTTATTTATTTATTTGACAGAGATCACAAGTAGGCAGAGAGGCAAGGAAGCAGGCTCCCCACTGAGCAGAGAGCCCAATGCGAGGCTCGATCCCAGAACCCTGGGATCATGACCTGAGCCGAAGGCAGAGGCCTTAACACACTGAGCCACCCAGGCGCCCCTTGGTCTTTTTTTTTTAATAAATAGTAAATATACTTTTTAAAAAATTAATAGTAAATTAACAAATAAACACCTGTTATATGGGATTTAACATTAATTTCCTTGCACCTTATTTAAAACTTGATAATGCAAAAAAATTTATAAACTCTCTCTTTGATTTGTGACATAGCTTCTTGTTTTTACACAGACATTTGAAATTGGTTATCTATACAGAAAGAATGGAGTTATCCAAGGAACTAGTGACTGTGGCCCAAGGGACTAGCAGGACAAAATTATTAGGTGTATTAATAATAATAGTTGCAGCTACCATATGTAGTACTTAAAATAAAAGGAATGACTTTAAGTCTCTATATATACAGATCATTTAGTCCTTGCAAAACCCTATAAAGTAATTATCATCCCCAATTTACAGAAGATAAATCTAAGGCAAAATACATAAGCCTAGTTAGGAACTGTCAAATTTGAACCTAGGGTCTGGCTCTGAAGCAACATTCATAACTACCTGAATTCATTCAATTATCTAATCAGTTTTCAGTCTTTAATCAAATACTTATCAGGCGCGTGGGTGGCTCAGTGGGTTAAGCCGCTGCCTTCGGCTCAGGTCATGATCTCAGGGTCCTGGGATCGAGTCCTGCATCGGGCTCTCTGCTCAGCAGGGAGCCTGCTTCCCTCTCTCTCTCTCTGCCTGCCTCTCCGTCTACTTGTGATTTCTCTCGTCAAATAAATAAATAAAATCTTTAAAAAAAAATCAAATACTTATCAAATTTGTATTATGTTCTCAGCACTGTGGTAGGCTCCAGGGCATACATGAATGAGTTTAACCAGATATGGTACCTGTTCTTATAGAACCTAAGGTCTAGCAATGAACACGAGCATTGATCAAATAACGATACAAACAAATGTAAATTTACAATGTGACTGGTATACAAAGGAGATATATGTGATACTATCAGGGTTAGGGAGATTGGGAAAAGTTTGGCTGCAGAACTGACCCACGCACTAGATATGAAGGATAGGTAAACTCAAACTAGACAAAGAAGAAAAGAAGAGATTTCAAGGCAGAAGAAAGATCACATACAAATCCTCTATGGTAAAGGGGAACAGGAGGAGTTCTAGTAATTGAAGAAAGACCAATGAGGTGGGATCACAGTGGGTAAGAAGGAGAAGAGTGCAACACATGGTTTGAAATGTTAGTAAGTCCAAGTGTGGCATTGAAAGATGTTAAACTGGGACAGGGGTGGTGGTAGGATTACATGAATGGATTGGTGTTTTAAAAGGATCATTCTGACTTTAATATTAACAGTAGAGGGCTCCTGGGTGGCTCAGTGGGTTAAAGCCTCTGTCGACTCAGGTCATGATTCCAGGGTCCTGGGATCGAGCCCCACATCGGGCTCTCTGCTCTGCAGGGAGCCTGCTTCCTCCTCCCTCCCTCTCTCTCTCTCTCTCTGCCTGCCTCTCTGCCTACTTGTGATCTCTGTCTGTCAAATAAATAAATAAAATCTTAAAAAAATATATTGACAGTGGAATAAATAATAAATGGATAGTGGATATAAATAAATGAGCAGGAAGATCACTGTAGTAGCCCAGGTGAGAGATGAAGGTAGCCTGGACTGGATTGATGGTGGTGATAGACAGAAGTGGATAGAATCAAGCTAGGGTTGACTATAGTAGGCAGAGAAATCAATAGGGCTCTCTTGCAAAATGATTTAAGCCAATTTGGTCATACACAGCCGTTCTGGCTTTTTTATTTTTTTATTTTTTTAAAGTAGGCTCCACACCCAACGTGGGACCTGAACTCACAATCCTGAGATTAAGAGTCACATGCTCCACTGACTGAGCCAGATAGGTACCCCTATTTTGTTCTTTTTGACAGGAAAGAGGAGCGACCGACTTTTGAAACAAATGTGTGGGGTACTTTGACACACCTTGATACTAAGTTAAAAGTAAGTCTCAGACCAAATTCTGGCATATTAATAGACACTTCGAAAATAAACAGTTATTAATAAAGACACTTATATACACAGGTCATACAGCCTCTTCTGTAAGCTCAGTTAAGTTCCAACTCTCCATCCTTTTATGTACTGTCATGTCGTTGTTATCTGTTGCTGCATAATAAAGGGCCCCCAAATTTAGTGACTTAACACAACAATAAATATTTATTATCTCATTGTTTCTATAGATCAAGGCTAAGTCAAATTGGTTGGGTTAGGGACGCCTGGGTGGCTCAGTGGGTTAAAGCCCTCTGCCTTCGGCTCATGTCATGATCCCAGGGTCCTGGGATTGAGCCCCACATCAGGCTGTCTGCTCAGCAGGGAGCCTGCTTCTCCCCCTCTCTCTGCCTTCCTCTCTGCCTACTTCTGCCTACTTGTGATTTCTCTCTCTGTCAAATAAATAAATAAATGATCTTAAAACAAAAAGACTGATGAATCACTGAACTCTATCTTTGAAACTAATAATATATGTTAATTAATTGAATTTAAATTTTAAAAAAAGAAAAGAAACTTAAAAAAAAAACCTTACGATGTCATTTAGGTATAAACTCCTAATTGTAACCTACATACATTCTGTTTTATATATGATACATTTATTGCCTGCTGAGTAAAGTAGGCAATTCTCATAATTATGGACAAGATTTATGCTTGTAAATCTATTTAAATTAAACAAAAAGTACCTTTCAAAATGTTTTTTCTGATTGGAATATTTTTATTATCTTGCTAGAAAATAATCTTGAGCCGATCATATTGAAAAATCTTAAATTATGGGTTAAAATGTGTTTCAAAGCAATGGTTAAGATCTTTTATATAAGTTACTACTTTTTCTCTTTGGAAATCTAATAAAGCTTTTCCAAAAAAAAAAAAAAAGACTTAGCTTTGGAAATCATGTATCTTCATTTACAGACTATCTTATTGGTTACACAGGTTATCTCTCTTTAGTGTAGGAGGGAACTACACAAAGGGTTGAAGAGTAAGGATTATTCATATTAAGGTCATGAGGGCCAATTTGAAGACTGGCTACCACATACATGAAAGGTTCACTTAAGGTAGATGTAGCACAAATTTAGAATCTTTCAAGTAGTCAGAATCCACTGAATCATGCTGGATACAGGATGTTTCCGGGATCAAATCTTGGTGCCTTCCCTAAGGATACAGATTATGGGGCTTGTTAGATTTTGATTGCCTTTTCTGATAAAGTAGAATGTCTAAAATATATTAGTCAATTCACATAGCTAGACCAACCTCAGTTTCATCAATGAAAACCAACTGCTAATATTCTTCATGTTAATTAGCAAAATTCTGGAGTTCAAGACAAATATAACTAAAATGTGTATCATCGCTTCCTCTAGAGTGTAGCCTTTTTGACTAAATATTAGCTGCCATCCCTGGGAGTATGAATTCCCAGTTATGGCAAGCAATAGCATTTAAGCTGTAGCCTAAGTCAACACACATATATATTCACAAATAGTATCACATCGTCTATGTACAATTATTTTAAAGTAAATTAGACATCATAGTACATTCTGTAATTTTGACAGTGCAACCCATAAAAAAAGTAACTGTATGGCCAATGAGTTACTGAATGGGGCTGCTCATATAGGATAAAGTAACTTACAGTGGAAATTACTAAATGATCATTAGCGCACCATTTCTGGCACTGTGATATATTGTAGAAAGCACTTACATTGTTTTTTTTTTAAGATTTTATTTATTTATTTGACAGAGACACAGGGAGAGAGGGAACACAAGCAGGGGGTTTGGGAGAGGGAGAAGCAGGTTTTCCGCTGAGCAGAGAGCCCGATGTGGGGCTCAATCCCAGGACCCCGGGACCATGACCTGAGCCAAAGGCAGATGCTTAACAACTGAACCACTCAGGTGCCCTTATTTTTATTTTTGAAGATAAATCATTTGAAACTATATTGTGTTATTTTATAGAATTACGTGTGTGAATAATTTCAAACACTTAGGACAAATGCCTGGCATGTAGTAAAATTGTTGGTAAATGTGATAATGATGATGATGATGGTGGTAGTGATCATCTAAAATTTCAAATAGATACATGCCTCTATGATTATCAGGTGTACTGGACACTGAGGTAGATCCCACTGATACAAGATTCCTCTTCAGGACTAAAGGGCTTGGTTATCCAACTGCTGGGAGTGCTGTTGGCTCAAGATGTCAGCTCTGTCCTTGAATTGTCATACCCAAGGGCATACCTACTCCCTGGGGGCAGTCTTTATCCAGTAACTGGTCATCGATGAGTATAAGAAGGCCCAGCCCCCCTACCTCAGCTTAGGCTCTGAAGGGCCACCTAGCTTCAGTCATAAAGAGGGTTGACTTAGGCTATGTTAAAACTCTATCACAAATCCTCGCTTTACCCAATTCTGCATTTTGCCACAAGTGTTAATTCCATGAAAATTCCTAATAAATTTTCCTGCATGCAAATCTCCATCTCAGGTTCTGCTTCCCAGGGAACATGACTAGAAACATCAGTTGTTAGTGAATTAAAAGTCTGCATTAACAGACATATCCTGGTGAGTGCCTGACTGGTTCAGTTAGTAGAACTCGTGACTCTTGATCTCAGGGTTTTAGGTTTGAGCCCCACGTTGGGTGTAGAGACTACTTAAAAATAAAACCTTCAAAACAAAACAAAAAAAACACAAATGTATACTTTTTTATTGGTTGGCAATGATTAACACAAGGTGTATGTTTGACATATATATATTTCATGTGTATGTGTGTCTGTGTGCAGTTAAAAGTATTATTCATTTAGATTGGACATTCGAGATCTAAAGTTGCTGGTAGAGGCTAGCAGAATAAGTCATTAATAGAAATGTTTATCATATTACATATATTCTTATTAGAAAAGCTGGCAACTTAAATATAATTATTCATCTAATGTATAGAAAACACGGAAGGCCATGAAACCTTTTTGTTTTGTTTTGTTTTTTGAAAACTTTTAATATGGGCAGCATTACTGTATAGCATCTATTTGACAGGACAGGCTAGGTAATACTGCAGTAATGAACTATAACAAAATCTTAGATGTTTATCACATAAAAGTTCTTACTCAGGCAAATCTGCTCTAAGAGTCTAGGAATTTCTCCAGGGCAGCCCTTCATGTAGTGGCTCAACATTCAACATCACTTTCTTCTTCAGATATCTCCATCTCATTTTGATGCTTCATTCTTTGTGCCAAGATAGACAGCATCGTGAATCATGTACTAGAAATAACACAGCAGCTCTGGCCATTGTCTGTCAGTAGAACTAAGACATACCACCTTTTACATATCCAGAGAAGGGAAGAGAATGGAAGATATTGGTGAACATTGGTAGTATTAGTCACAAGGACAGTCTTAGACACTATCTAAGAGAGGTTAATATTTTAATATCCATGAGAATCCATAAGACCATATCCATAAGTATCCATAAGACAACTTTACTCTTGAGACAAACTCTCTGTGTAAATCTTATCCTAGCACAGGAATTAATTTTAAGCTCCTGTGTTTATCAAGAAATTTAAATGGAAATAAATTTAGTCAAGTATTAACAGAATCAGCAGCTAAAGCAAAACCTGGCAAGATATGGATAGTCTCTTTAGTCATAAGATAAATAGTAAAAAAGTAGATCACAATTGAGTGAGCTGTGGAAATTTATGTAAAAATCTTTTCCAGGGGCTTCCTTGAAAATGTGATTATAAAGTTAAAAAGAAGAATAAAATATAAACAAAAATGGGCATTGCCTAAATTTAATTTTGCATTTGACCATTTACTCCTCTAAGGAAAAGGAGTAAAAATTACCATCAGGTAAGTACACCCTACACCCTTCTTTCTATGGCATTCTTCAACAAGAAAAATGTTTCGTATGAGAAACATTTCACATTATTGATTACAAGATAGCTAAACATAAAAAAGCCATTGAAAACAAAAAGTGAATGTAGATACAAATTTACTTGCTTTCTAGAAACTTGAATATAAACATAGTTTTGTATGTCTGTCTAGTTCTCTAAAGTTTACCACATGTAATAGATTAATGTGGTGATCACCACAATTAGGATACAGAACTATCCCATTCCCCCCAAAGTAACTCCCTCTTGCTACCTCTTTATAGTCACACCTTCCTCTTACTCTAACCCCTGGCACCACTGATGTGTTCTCCATCACTGTAATTTTGCCATTTTGAGGATGTTGTATAAATGGAATTATACCTTATGTATTCTTTTGATCCTGGCTTTTTTCAGTCAGTATAATGGCCTTGAGATGCATGTAAGTTGTTGTGTGTATGTTGATAGTTTGTTCCTTTTTATTGCTGATAGTGTTCCATGATGTAGATGTACCACAATGTATTCATTCACCCATCAGAGGACATCTAACTGGTTTCTGGTTTTGGTCTGTCACATAGAGTTAATATGAAAATCCATGCATAAATTTTTGTGCAAACTCAAGTTTTCATTTCTCTAAATACTGAGTAGTTAGATGTTTATGTGTATTTAACTTTGTAAGAAACTGCCAAACTGTTTTCTAGAGTAGCTGTAGTATTTTACATTTCTGCCAGCAAAGAGATGCGTTGTTCTACATCTTGTCAATACTTGGTATCATAAATATTTTTAATTTTAGCTAGCCATTCTAACAGGTGTGTGGTGGTATCTCATTGCTTTGTTAATTTGCGTTTTCCTAATGGCCAATCATTTTGGACTGTAATGATGTCATACACCTACATAGTGTTTTACATTTTTACAAAAATTCAGTTAATTCTTACTTCTTACTTCTGTAGTGTGTTGTATTTCAAGTGATAAAAAGATGATATAAATCTGGAAAAGACAGACAAATGTAATTACACCAATGGAGAATCGAAATTTTAAAACTTGGGGTGCCTGGGTGGCTCAGTCATTAAGCATCTGCCTTTGGCTCAGGTCACGATTCTAGGGTCCTGTGATGGAGCCCCACATCGGGTTCCCTGCTCGTCGGGAAGCCTGCTTCTCCTCCCACTCCCCCTGCTTGTGTTTGCTCTCTTGCTGTCTCTCTCTCTCTCTCTGTCAAATAAATGGATAAAATCTTTAAAAAAAATTTTTTTTAAGCTCAAACGGAACCGAAGGTAATTTAGTCAAACTTTCCCATTTTACAGAGAATGGTGTATCAGAGAGGTTGAATGATTTCTCACACAGCAGGAATCATACAAAAGCCACACTTCTGTTGCTTGAATCTCTTCTGTAATATCCAATCAGGTAGGTGAAAGTTTATGCCCGAATCTTTCAAGTGACTGTGAATTCACTTTTTTTTTTTTTTTTTGCCAGTTCCATTAACAAAGTTTCTTGACATTGGGCTGAAATGGCCTATAAACAAGTGAACAAGTCTGTAAGTGTTTTGACATTGAACTAAAATGGCTACTATAGTTCCTGCCAGTGGGTCTAGTTTCATCCTCTGGGAATTTGCTGAGGAAGTGTGGTCCCTTTTCTACATAGTTCAGATAGTTGAAGACCGCCATCATGCTCTCTAGGCCATTTCCATTTTCCTCTAGCCATGTCTTACATGAGCTCCTTTATCATTCTTCCTGCTTATATATAAACTGGCTCTAGATTTCTTACAGTGCCAAATACTGAATAAAATATTTCCAGTAACACAGAGTGTACACATTTTCCAATTATACGTATTCACTGTAGGGGATAATGAGACTTCTTTGCCTTTCACAGAGTGTCGTTATTTAAAATATTTAAGCTGAATAATGTATTTTTAAAATTGTATTTTTTGTTGGTTGTGTTATGTGCACATGGCACAAAATTCAAAACGTTCAAGAAAGTTTATAGTGAAAAGTCATGATCCTTAGCCTTCCGGTTTAATATAGTATAATATAAGATATAGCAGAAATGCTCTTTTTAAGACACTTAATACTGATTATGATTATGACATCCCATCAAATAAGCTGTATATATCTCTTACATTTTTTATTTTATTTTTTGAAGCTTTTATTTATTTGTCAGAGATGGATGGGGCAGGCAGAGGGAGAAGCAGGCTTTCTGCTGAGCAAGGAGATGCATGTGGACTTGATCCCAAGACCCTGGGATCATGACCTGAGCCAAAGGCAGATGCTTAACTTACTGAGCCACCCAGGTGTCCCTGTACCTATCTCTTAAATCATTCATCTTATATTTTTTTGCTAATATAAATAATCTGTTATGGACTTCCCTCTGTATACTTTATGTATATATTTTAGATTATTTCTTAAAGCAGTTTTCTAGAAAAAAAAAAAAAGCTGCATTGCATAGTATGACTTATATACAATAACTTTCCCCCAAATTACCATTTTGTATTTACTCCAATGGTATGTAAATGTCCATCTCACCACATCTTTGCAAACATAAATACTATTATTTATTGATTTTCTTTAAATTTGTTGTCTCAATTTCCTTGTTATTGAGAATACACTTTTAAAATATGTTTTTATATCTTTATTGGCTATTTGTTTTTCCTCCTTTAGGTACTTAAGCCCTGATTAGTTTTTAGAAAATTGTATGAGCTAGAATAAGAAAATCAGCCCACTGTCATATTCTTGAAAAATATTTTTTTTTCGGTTTGTTAAACTCCTAAAGATGTTTTACACATGCTAGAGTCAGTTCATCTTAAGCAGTTATATGTAGTTAATTTTTTAAAAATTTTTACTAAATATGAGGCTTTAAAATGAACTTATGGGGCGCCTGGGTGGCTCAGTGGGTTAAGCCGCTGCCTTCGGCCCAGGTCATGATCTCAGGATTCTGGGATTGAGTCCTGCATCGGGCTCTCTGCTCAGCAGGGAGCCTGCTTCCTCCTCTCTCTCTCTCTCTCTCTCTCTCTGCCTGCCTCTCTGCCTACTTGTGATCTCTCTCTGTCAAATAAATAAATAAAAAATCTTAAAAAAAAAATGAACTTGTGTTGTGATATAACTTATCTCTTTATAAGTCTGTTTCACTCACCAGATTTTAAACTTCTGTAATCCAAGGGCAATAGTTTAGTCATCTTTCTAAGGCCTACAGAGTAGAATTTTCATAAAGTTGTGATGTCTAAGTGAGAGAATAAACTTTAAAATCCCTGTTAGGGGGCACCTGGGTGGTTCAGTGGGTTAAAGCCACTGGGATCGAGCCCCGCATCAAGCCCCTCCTTTCTTCCCTTCCTCTCTCTCTGCCTGCCTCTCTGCCTACTTGTGATCTGTCTGTCAAATAAATAAAATAAAATATAAAAATCCCTGTTAGTTGGCTGGACTCTGCATGGGTACAGACTCCCCAAACTTTATGAATTTTAATTATGACTACCTAGAATTTAGCCAAGTCAACATTAAGCTGTTCAAAGGTTTGTAAAATATTCTGCCCTTTCCACTTTTAAACTGGGTAAAAACTTGATAAATATAGGTTCTGTGTCCTCTCTCAAATCAGTGAAATGCAGTGTTGACCCACTGTGGTTCTACACTAAAAACCTTTGGAGAGGCTGACTGACCTCTAGGATTCAGTACCCTTTGGCAATGAAGTCATTCCTTGAAGGTACTATCACCTACCTCCTCCCAATACTCAGTCCTGGCCCCAGTTACTCAAGAATGTGAGGAAAAATGTCAGTAATGCCTGTTGGGCACAGATAAATATGGCCTGCTGCATTTTGTTGGTGTACTAGTTAGGTAACCCTCAGGAAAAAATGAAATTAGACAAATTCCAGTTTGCAAACCCATACTATATTTGGTTGATTACTGCTTTCTCTTATAGATGTTCTCAGAGGATCCTTTTAATATCCTTTTAGATTCTTCCATAGGATCAATGTGGTGCTGGCAGAGAGTTGGAGATGTTAGGGACTCTCAACTGAATGAATAAAGTCCCAGTCAATGAAAGATTGAAGGGAACGCTTCCAGTGATATGGATCTCCATTTTTTATCCCTGGAACCTTTTAGTTGCCTATAATTGTTTCTATTACTGAAGGTTTGTGACTGCCAGGTTATATTGAAAAAGTACTTTTTCCAAGGGTAGTTTGGACAGGATTGAGTAAAGTATTGGCATAGAGCCAGCTATTAGTGCTGCTATACAGATCAAGAGGGTGGGGAATGGAAAACATTTGTCAATCAAACAGAGGCTGTCTCTGATGACGTAAAATACTCTTTGGGGAAGCTGATTATTGGCTTGGTTATCATGGTTTTGGCAATGCATGGGGTAACCCTTCAAGTCTTTTTCAAACTCTGACAATCTCTGTCTCAGCAGAGACTGTATGGTCTATATTTTGCTAACGCCAGTCTGGTTCACATATTCCCTCCATGATGTCCCTCAGACTTTCTCCACCTTCTACCATCCATTTCACAACACCCACCCCCATCCCCTGTGCATTCCTTCCAACCCAAGAAAACCTAAGCAACTTAAAGATGTTACTGGATTCTTTTAAACTCTGTGCACTAACTTTATAGGGCTTCCATAACAAGTTACCACAGACTGGTGACTTAACAATAGAAATTTATTATTTTACAGTTCTGAGGCCAGAAGTCTGAAGTAAAGATGTAAGCAGAGCTGCACTTCTTCTGAAAGATCTAGGATAAAATCTCATTTTTTACCTCTTCCAGCTTCTGCTAGCTGTCACCATTCCTTCAGTTGTGGCCACATTACTCCAGCCTTAGGCTCTGTGCTCACACTTCCTCCTCATCTCTGTCCCTTCTCCTCTGTCAAGCGAGGATACTTGTCAGTGAATTTATAGCCTGGCGGATAATCCAGGGCAACTTTTCCCCTCATCTCAAGATCCTTTAACTTAATTACATACACAAAAGACCCTTTCCCCAAAAAAGGGTAACATTCACACTTTCCACAGTGGTGGGACATGGATGTCTTTTTTGGGTGCTACCATTCAACCCACTACATCTTGCCTGAGGATACAGTTTTTTCCTTCTTTCAAGCTGTACCTTGAAGCTTTGGAGAGATCCAAGAGGACTGTTCTTTCATCATCACCTTGGTTTTCAACACTTGTGTCTTCACTTTAAGTAATTCTTTGGAAAATTCAGTCTGTTCCTTTGTTTCAGTTGCTTTCATTTGGAATTCTCCCCTCACTGGGCAAGTGAATACTACACCAATGGGAGGAACATCACTGAGTCAAAAAGCAAATAATTCCAAGTTTTAAATTTCCATTTCTTACCCTACGGCAGACGTTTGTCCATATTTTATGTTCTGGCACCTGTAGTTTCCCATAATTCCTCAGTGACGGGGATCATTGTTCTCAGGCCTCATTTGTGCTCTTCTCACTGGCCTTCCGCTCTAACGCCCACAATAAGAGCTGTTCATATCAGCTGACATAATGTAAACTGGAGCTCGTAGGTACTTTTTAAGAATTTCTTCCCCAATTTGGGAAGAGTACTGTTTCCTGCTTATATTTTTCTGACTCTTGAATATTAATAAGTTGCTATTTATTGTCACTACTGTGAGCCTAGCTTAGCCTTTTGAATGTGTTACTTCATTACTCAGAACAATACTATGAAAAAAATATGGTTGTCTCCATTTTATAGAAAATGAAGGGGAAAAGAGGAAAAGGGGATGCAGGGTTATATAAGAGAATATTTATATACCATAAATATATTTTAAAATATATTATATTAAATATATATTATATATAATATATATTATATTAAATGTAATATAATATATTATATTAAAATAAAATATATTATAAAAATAAATATTATATTATATATACTTTATAAGGTTATATAAGAGAATATTTAATTCTCTGTTTCGACACTTTGTATTTATATAACTACAAAGTGTCGAAACAGAGAATTAAACTCAGATTTGCCTGACCCCACAAACACACATAGTTCTTTCTACTAAGTCCACCTTCTTCTCATGTTTCTTTTGTAGAGAATGAAGCAAAATAATATTTAGGGAGTTCTGCTTTCTCTGTCAGCTCTAACGTTACACCAGAAGCTGCAAGTGGGCTTTTCCCTTCCTTGATCATCTTCTGACTCTGAATAGAATTTTAAAAAGCCCATTCTTTGTCCTTTCTTAACATTTTTTTGCAAGTCTCACCTCATTTGGGGGTTTCAGTTTCCTTGACACTATTCTTTTGGGCCCATGTTACCTTCTTATAATTATCCTTGTATGTGGTTGCTTTCTCCCAAGGTTTCTGTCACTTCCAATTAGCCAGGCAATTCCTCCTTGTTGGTCAGAATTAGGCTCCCCAGTTGCTCTGCTGGGACATCAGATCATGAGAAAGGCAAATCAAAAACTTCTCAAATGTTTGCTTTTAGCTCAATAAAACTTTTGAAAGGTGTCCTGTATTTGAATTTTCTTTTTTGATTGGTGCGCTGCTACAGCTATTGACAAATAGTGTACGATTGGGCACTGTGGTATCAATAATGAATTCTTTTATAAATAATTACACGTGACAGTACATATTTGGAACCAGTTTTAAACCTCTCAAATAAAGCATTCTAAAGCAGTTCCAAGCTTCCCATAAACACCTGGTTATCCTAACACATTCCTGTTTCTCATCTCTCACTCAAGTTCACTGGAGAACTACATACAATATTTCTTTTTGTTTGTTTGTTTTGTTTTTATTTTTTATTTTATTTTAATTTTTTATTTTTTATAAACATATATTTTTAGGGACGCCTGGGTGGCTCAGTTGGTTAGGCAGCTGCCTTCGGCTCAGGTCATGATCCCAGCGTCCTGGGATCGAGTCCCACATCGGGCTCCTTGCTCCGCAGGGAGCCTGCTTCTCCCTCTGACTCTGCCTTCCACTCTGTCTACCTGTGCTCTCTCGCTCTCTCTCTGACAAATAAATAAATAAAATCTTAAAAAAAAAACAACAAAAACAAAAACATATATTTTTATCCCCAGAGGTACAGGTCTGTGAATCACCAGGTTTACACACTTCACAGCACTCACCAAAGCACATACCCTCCCCAATGTCCATAATCCTACCCCCTTCTCCCAACCCCCCTCCCCCCCAGCAACCCTCAGTTTGTTTTGTGAGATTAAGAGTCACTTATGGTTTGTCTCCCTCCCAATTCCATCTTGTTTCATTGTTTCTTCTTCTACCCACTTAAGCCCCTATGTTGCATCACCACTTCCTCATATCAGGGAGATCATATTACAGTTGTCTTTCTCTGCTTGACTTATTTCGCTAAGCATGATACGCTCTAGTTCCATCCATGTTGTTGCAAATGGCAAGATTTCATTTCTTTTGATGGCTGCATAGTATTCCATTGTGTATATATACCACATCTTCTTGATCCATTCATCTGTTGATGGACATCTAGGTTCTTTCCATAGTTTGGCTATTGTGGACATTGCTGCTATAAACATTCAGGTGCACGTGCCCCTTTGGATCATTACGTTTGTATCTTTAGGGTAAATACCCAGTAGTGCAATTGCTGGGTCATAGGGCAGTTCTATTTTCAACATTTTGAGGAACCTCCATGCTGTTTTCCAGAGTGGCTGCACCAGCTTGCATTCCCACCAACAGTGTAGGAGGGTTCCCCTTTCTCCGCATCCTTGCCAGCATCTGTCATTTCCTGGCTTGTTGATTTTAGCCATTCTGACTGGTGTGAGGTGATATCTCATTGTGGTTTTGATTTGTATTTCCCTGATGCTGAGTGATATGGAGCACTTTTTCATGTGTCTGTTGGCCATCTGGATGTCTTCTTTGCAGAAATGTCTGTTCATGTCCTCTGCCCATTTCTTGATTGGATTATTTGTTCTTTGGGTGTTGAGACATATAATATTTCTAATTAACTTTTTGTGCATCTCATTTTTAATATAATCCCAAACCAGAAAGTGCATGGTGGGGTGGGGAAAAATGACGTTTCTGAAGTAAAATATATAGAGGGCTATGAATTTCAATGGGAGAATATTATACCTTAATTTTTGCTACCCTCTAGGTGAAAGTTAGCATTTCTTTCTATTGTAACATATATAATCAATTACAGTGGTACCATAAGTACTGATGACTTTTTCACTAATAAAAATCACAGATATTTTCCCATCACATTACTACCGTTGTAGTTGGGTTTTGTTTTGTTTTTGGTGTTCACTACTTTTAAATTTTAGACATCATTAGATCCTCTCCTAGATTTTGTTATTGATGCATTAATAAAGAAGCACATATATAGCACACTTCTGTTGAATACCTTGATTACTGTATTTTAATATAATTTGTTTCATTAACAATTCTATGCATATATTATACATTTAAAAACAAGACTCTAAGAAGGGCTTTATAAGCTTCACCAGATTGCCAAAGGGAGCCATGAAACAAAAAAGATGAAGAATGTCTTTTGTGGGAGCACCTGGGTGGCTCAGTGGTTTAGGCCTCTGCCTTTGGCTCAGGTCATGATCTCAGGGATTGAGCCCCACATCGGGCTCTCTGCTCAGCTTCCCCCTCTCTCTCTGCCTGCCTCTCTGCCTACTTGTGATCTCTGTCTGTCAAATAAATAAAATCTTTAAAAAAAAAAAAAAAGAATGTATTTTGTGGACTCTGGCATTGTGGTTAAGAGCAGGTAGTTTGGTCTCACATTGCTTGGGTTCAAATTCTGCTCTGTCACTTACGGTATGATTTTGGCTAAGTCATATATACTCTTTGTGCCTGAGAGTCTTCATGCGTATGATGGAGATGATACTTGCCTGAAAGTCTTGCTATGAAAATGAAGTAATACCTACAAAGACCTAAACATGATGCCAGGCACACAGTATATTATTTATTTTATATCCACCCAGATGGTAAGGTTTCATTCAAATCCTGTATACATTTACCCTGTATACAGATTTTTTGCACTATACTGTCACTGTCTAAAATTTTAAATTATATTAGTTGGCTAGTTTCAAATGAACATTTGTAAAATATATGTGTGATATAAGGAAGTATGATACAATGAATATCAGTATGTCCTCCATCCAGATTAAAAAGAAGAAAGTTGCTTTAGAAAGGATGAACATATAATTTATTATATAAACCAGAGCACATTTGAGAGTGACAGTGCTATTTGTTATAACACCAGGAAAATAGGTAAGCCAGGACTGTTTTGGCTAAACCAAAATATAAATCACACTACTTTCATGTTCTTGTGTGCCCTTCCTTATTCCATTCCCTTCCTTCTATAGCTAGAGAAAATCACTATTTTGACTTTGTGGTTATCATTCATTGACTTTAATTTATAGATTTATATCTTATGCTTGTGCTCTTCAACAACAAATTGTTTACTTTTATTGGCTCTTTAATTTAGAGAAATGGAATCCTACTGTAATATTCTTTTGTGAATTCCTTTTTCGGTTAACATTATTAGATTCATTCATATCCATGGATTTGTAACTCATTTTTTCCACTGTTGTATTCTAATGTATGAGTATACACAATGTACTTAACCATTCTACTGTTGATGGACAGTTGGACTGTTTCTAGTTTTTGTTGTTATAAGTAACACTGTTAAGAATTTTCTTTCTTATATACACTGGAACACTTCTCCTGGACCATAGAGGTTATACCTCTTCAAGTTTAGTAGATAATGATAAATCATTTTCCAAATTGATTATATCAATTTATACTCTAAATAGCAAAGTATGTG
Source organism: Mustela putorius furo (assembly GCF_011764305.1). Taxonomy (NCBI): domain Eukaryota; kingdom Metazoa; phylum Chordata; class Mammalia; order Carnivora; family Mustelidae; genus Mustela; species Mustela putorius. Next base: position 15,099,590 of record NW_025422471.1, read on the forward strand.
TTCTGGGATATTGTCACTTTTAAATTGTTGCTTATGTGGTAGGTGTGAAATTGCATTTCCTTGTGTTTGAGCATTTCTTCAGGTTTTCTCATCTATGAATTGTCTATTTGGGGTAGTGGGTATGGTGTAGAGCATTATCTTTTTTTAAAAATTAAATTGTACTAGTTCTTTACACAATATGAATGCTAATCCTTTTTTTTAGTAATAAGGGTTGTAATGATTTTCTTCCAGTTTATGGCCTGTCTTCTACTTTCCTTATGGTGTTGTTTTTTTTTTGCTTTTTATTGCAGGAAATTATTATATATTCTATTTATATTATATATTCTATTTATATATATTATATAATATATGTTCTATTTATATATTATATATTCTATTTATATTATATATTTATATATCTATATATTCTATTTATATATATTATATACTCTATTCTATATATATTCTATTCTATTTATATATGATATTTATTCTATTTATATATTCTATTTATAAATATTCTTTTCTGTTTATATATTATATATTCTATTTATATATTCTATTCTATTTATATTATATATTATATTATTATATATTATATATATTAAAACATATATAAAAGTATACAGAATAGAATCATGAGTTCCCATTTACCTATTATCAACTATTATCAACTCATAGCCAATTTTACTTCATTTATGCAACCACCAACTTTCACCATTTCTTATTATTTTAAAGTATATCGCATACATTATATCATTATATCTCTACATGTTTTAATATATATCTTTAAAAGATTAAGGGGCTTTAAAATTATTATTAGAACATAATAAATAATTTATAAATACATAATATTATCAAATATTCAGTAAGCATTCAAATTTCTAATTATCACAAAACTTTATTTTTAAAGATTTTATTTATTTGACAGAAATACAGTGAGAGAGGGGACACCACAAGCAGGAGGAGTGGGAGAGGGAGAAGCAGGCTCCCTACTGAGCAAAGAGCCTGATGCGGGGCTCAATACCAGGACCCTGGGATCATGACCTGAGCCAAAGACAGACACTTAACAACTGAACCACCCAGGGTGTCCCTATCACATCATACTTCAATTTTTTTTGAAGTATGCTTGAATAATGATCCAGACAAAATTCTGTGGTAAGTAGGTTCCAAAGTGGCACCCAGTGACTCCTACTCCCTAGTATTCACACCCTTGCATAATTCCCTCTCACAGAGTATCTTGGTTTGTATGTGTGATCAAGATGATCACCTATCTGTTTGATGGTATGTCACTTTTGAGGCTAGATCAAAAGAGATATAAAAGCTATAGTAGCCTCTGCCCCTCTCTCTTGAATAACTTGCATTAGGGGAAGCCAGACAGCTCTTTGGTGTGCTGAGGAACTAAAGTATTATGCCCAGCAGCCAATAAGGAATCTTGGCAATAGCCCCAGGAGTAAGCCATCTTGGAAGGGAATCCTCTAGCACCAGTTAAACCATCAGATGATTGTAGCCAGCTGACAGCTTGATCGGTACTTCACAAGACACCCTGAGCTAGAACCATTCAGCTAAGCAGCTTCTGGATTTCTGACCCTCAGGCACTGCATGAAATAGGAAATGTCTCTGTTGCTTTAAATATTGAGTTTTGAGGTCGCTTTTATAAAACAAAAAGTTAGTAAAGATTTTGGTATCTGGAAATGGGGTACTGCCATAACAAATATATAAAATGGAAGAGTGTCTTTGAAAGTGGCAGTCGGCAGAAAAGTGGAAGGACTTGGAGGACGGTATTAGTGAAAGCTTGAAAAGCCTTGAAGAAATTTGTTTGTAGATGCTTGATAACTTTGAGGAGGTGGCAGATGAGGTCGTGTCAGATTAGTAGAAAAGTGTTATTGAAAATTGGAGGAAGGTGGCAGAAAGTTTAGCAAATTTGTCAGCTGAAGTTATATATAAGATAGAAAATACTCCTAATTTCCAACCAGAATGTTAAAGATGTCACCTGGTTTCTTCTCGCTGCCTACTGTAAAAATGAGAGGCAGGAGATAAGTTAAAGGAAGGACTGGTAAACAAGGAGCAAGAACTTGCAGAGTTGAAGATTCCCAACTCTCTAGGTGATGAATGATGTTAAAATTAGAAAATGGCTCTGAACAAAGAACAAATCCAGGGACTAACAGGATAATATGAAGTTAAGGGTGTAGTTAGTAAATCCCTTTAGACCTCAGAAAAATCTAACATGGCACCTCAGAATAATTTCATACAGACAAAAAGGGTGTGCCTCCCAGAACCTCTCAATCAAATTACGGGACTTCTAAATTCAAGGGTGTGGTGCATCTTCCCAAGGTAGAGGAGGGTTTAAATGGAAGAGAAGTATGGCTGTTGCTTTGTCTAATGGCATGAACTCAACTAGAATTCACATGAACTCAACTAGAATTCACAGGAAACCCACAAAGTTTATAAGAGAATTATAATAGCAGAATATACTTTTTTCGGGCGTGTGGGTGGCTCAGTTGGTTAAGCGACTGCCTTCGACTCGGGTCATGATCCTGGGCTCGAGTCCCACATCGGGCTCCCTGCTTAACAAGGAGTCTGCTTCTCCCGTTGACCTCTCTCCTCTCATGCTCTCTCTCTCTCTCAAATAATAAATAAATAAAATCTTAAAAATATATATATACTTTTTTTAAAAGATTTTTATTTATTTGACAGACAGATCACAAGTAGGCAGAGAGGCAGGCAGAGAGAGAGGGAGGAGGAAGCAGGCTCCCTGCTGAGCTGAGAGCCCGATGTGAGGCTCGATCCCAGGACCCCAGGATCATGACCTGAGCCGAAGGCAGAGGCTTTAACCACTGAGCAACCCAGGCACCCCAAGAATATACTTTTTTTAAAAGAGACATTTTAAAGAGAATTATATTACCAGGCTGTTTTCCAGCCTGTACCGGAAGGAACAGAGTATCAAATGAAATGAGGTTTTCGGACATCCAATTTTCTATAGGCAAAAAGCAAGCAGTGGGTGTTGTGGAGGGCATGTATTGCATGAAGCAGTTGGTGTGGTGCATAAACAGTGAATTTTGGGACACAAAAAAAATTAAATAAAAAAAAAAAGAAAGACTACTATAGTTATAAACATGGACACCGAAGAATAACTCAGTGTGTGGATCCAAAAGACCAGAAGGCAGAGTGAAGAGTCATGGAAAATTACTCTCAGGTCTTGAGTCTTTATCAAGGAACTACCAGCCTGTTGCCAGGTGGATTTAGTAATTTCTGTCAACCTGTGTGCTCATTCCCCTCCTTTTGAATACACATGTCTATAGTATAGGAGAGTAGTTATCCTACCCATTTTCCATTACATATGTGGAGACAGATATTGTGTCTTTAGTTTACAGGTCTTCAGAGCAAGAGGAACTCCATTTAAGGAGCTTTGCTTAAGGAATTATACATGAAAAACCTAATCCACACCTGAGCTTGATTTATATTTCTAAGATTTGAATTAGAGCTATAATGGGTTGAGAGTTTTAAGGGGTTTTGAGATAGGATGAGTATATTTTGAATATTGGAAGAATGAATCTTTGGAGCCCAGATTGTGGTAGTTTCCCTCCACATTGCATCAGGAATCATCTGTGGAATTAAGGAGAAGTAATGGGATATCATTTTGATGGCTTTGTCTTCCTCTGTCCTTTTCTCAGTCACTTGGTCTGGGAAAAGCCAGGTGCCATGTTGTGAAGACACTTAGGCAACCCTGTGAGTGAGCCATCTTGGAAGTGGATCTATCACCAGTCAAGCCTTCAGAAGACTGCAGCTCAGACGACAGCTTGACGGCAAACACAGGAGAAACTCTGGGCCAGAATACCTAGCTAAGCCATTTCTGGATTCCTGACCCTTAGAAACTATGAGAGAAGTATTTTCAGTTTTAAGCTATTAAGTTTTGGGATTATTTGTTGTATAGCAGTAGATAACTAATGGAAGTTCACATATTGCTTTATATGTGTTATTTTATTTTTAATTAATTAATTTATTTTAAGTAAGCTCTGTGCCCAACATGGTGCCTAAACTCATGACCCTGAGATCAAAAGTCATATGCTCTACCAACTGACCCAGCCAAGTGCCCCACTTTATATGTCTTTTATTTTTTTCTTTTATTTTACTTTTAATTATGCTCCACACCCAAAATGGGGCTTGACTCATGACTCTGAGATTGAAGAGTCATGTGCTATCCTGACTAAGCCAATCAGGCACCACTTTATATGTCTTTTATTTATTTATTTTTAAAAAAGATTTATTTATTTGAGAAAGAGAGAGAGCACATGTGTGCGGACAATCGGGGAGGGGCAGAAGAAGAGAGAGAGTCTCATGCAGACTCCTCAATGAGTGCAGAGCCTGAAGTGGGGTTCAGTCTAACAACCCTGAGACCACAACTTGAGCTGAAACCAAAAGTCGGTGGCTCAACTAACTGAGTTACCCAGGCACCCCTATTTGTCTTTTAAATAAGTCTCTTTTAATCTATCACTTTCTCTATCCTCCCTCTCTGGCAACATATTTGTTAAAGTTAATTTGTCCCATGATTTTCCATAGATTGAATTTTCCTGGTGTTTAACATGGTCTCTGTATTTTTCAGAACTAGGTTCAATTTTTTTGTCAAGACTTTTTAGTAAGTGATGATGTGTTTTTCCATTCAGAGGCATAGAAAAGCTTCCTTGTCCATCATGTTAGTAGCTGTTGATGTACTATGAATAAATTTATTTATTCACTAGGAATCTCAAAATGGCAACTTTCTAATTCTATCCTTCTATTTTCATTATTTAGAGAAACTTAACCTCGTTTATTATTTGGTTACCTATAGTACAGTGCACATTAAAAAGGCAGGACAAATGCTTGATTAATTTTATAATATATACTTTTTTATTGGTTTTCAAAATAATGAGTTGATTCCAGAGCATCCCCCAGTGTTGACCAAGTAGATGATTTTTGTTAGTCTTACTATTATTATAAACTAATGGATTTAAACACCACTGATAATCTGATATGTTCCAATACACTGCTTTCGTATGTTCCTGTGCTCAGGGAGATATCAGAATTTCTATAAACCTGTATGTCCTGACTGACAGTAAAGTTGGCCTACCTTTGGGCAGTGGGATGACTCTCAGTAATCTCCTGAATCCATTTGACATGATTCTAGGACAACTTACTTGCTATCTTGCAAAACAAAATGTTCCAGGCTCATCTTCTACATTTCCTGTACCTAACTGAAATCAACTGCTACTCCAAGAGCTTTTCGTGTCCTTTAAACATGGGTTTTTAATACATTTGAATATAATTCTTTTTTCTTTATTGAGTTAGCATTTCCCTACCATAAGACCATAAAGATAATCTTGCTATCTTATCTTTTGAAGGTTTAATGGGTTTTCCTTTCACATTTAAATTTTAATTCACCTTGAACTGATTTTTCTGCATGGTGTTAAAATAGGGAGCTCCAATTTCATTTTCTTCCATATAGAATATCCGGTACCATTTATTGAACTGCTCTTGCTTTTCCTGCTGGCCTGCAATGCCATTTCTGTCTTAAACCAAGGTTCCTAATAAGAGTACATCTCTTTATAGAGTTGTATTCCAGTATAAATCATTTTTTCCATCCCTAAGACAATATCATACTATCCTTATTACTGTAGTTTCAACAAATTTATTGAGATGTAATTCACATACCATATAGCTCACCCATTTAAAGTGTTAAGATGGGATGTTTTTTAGGATATTCACTGATATAAGCAACAATTGCCATAGTTAATTTTAGAACATTTTCATCACCTCAAAAAGCAATCCCATTTCCTTTAGCTATTACTACCCTGTGCTCCCATCTCCCTAAATCTCACCATCCCTAAGCAATTACTAGTATACTGTCTCTATAGATTTCCTATTACAGAAAGGTTATATGAATGGAATCATATAATATGGTCTTCTGTGATTGGCTTCTTTCATTTAGGATACTATTTGCAAACTTCATCCATGTTATAGCAGGTATCACTACTTCATTTCTTTTCTATAGCCAAATAATATTCCACTGTATGGATATACCACATTTTGTTTATCTTTTGGTAAGCTGATAGACATTTGTGTCATTTCCACCTTTTGGCTATTATGAATACCTAACTAGTATAATTTTGTAATACTTAGTATCTGACAAGTTAACTCTTTCCATCTTAAATCTGCTTCTGGAGTACCTCGAAATTCTTGATCCTTTGTGCTTTCATAGAAACTTCAGAATTCGCTTGTCAAGTTTCTGGAAAAACTCAGCTGGGATTTTGAATGCAATTGCTTTCATTGTAGGGGAAATTTGTTGTCTTAACTCTAGAGTGTCTAAATCCTTGAACATGATATATTTTTCTTATTAGACATTCTTTGATGTCTTTTAATGTTTTGTGGGGGGTTTTTTCCCTTGAAGGAAAAAGATTTAAAATCATAAACTTACTCCTATGTAATTCATGTTTTCAAAATAACATGGTAAATGGTATTGTTTAATAAATCATTTTCTAATAGTTCACTCTGCTGAAGAGAAATGCAATTCACTTTTGAATATTAACATTATATCCAGAATCATTATAAAGTCTTATTTTAAAATTTATCAGTAAATTGTTTCTTCATTTTCAATCTTTTTATCTTTTTGTTTTTACTGTCATACAATGTTGGCTGGAATCTCCAATATGGTACTTGTTCCTGATTCTAAGGGACTGTTCCAAAAATTTCAGTTAAATATGTTGGTTGTAGGTTTTATTCTAATTTGGCAAAAGGTTTTATCCATGGCTATGTTAATTTTTTCAAAGTCTTTTTCTGGGCAATGTTTTCTTTTTGCAAAATTTCTACTGATTCAGTCTCTTACATAGTAATCAGACCATTCATATTTTCTATTTCTTCTTAAATAATTTTTGAAATATTACATTTTTCTGGAAACCCTCTAGTTCAATTATATTTTCCCATTTGTTGTAATAAAATTGTTCATGACCTCTCCTCAATCTCGACAGAATTTGTAATAATGTCCCCATTTTCATTTCTAATATTCTTTGTGTCTGCTTTCTTTCTTGGGTCATCTTGTGGAAAATTTATCAATATTATTATTAAAAGGTAAAACTTCGGGGCACCTGGGTGGCGCAGTGGGCTAAAACCTCTGCCTTCAGCTCAGGTCATGGTCCCAGGGTCCTGGGATCGAGCCTCACCTCGGGCTCTCTGCTCAGCGGGGAGCCTGCTTTCCCCCACCCCTCTCTGCCTGCCTCTCTGCCTACTTGTGATCTCTGTCTGTCAAATAAAAAAATTTAAAAAAAAAAATAAATATTTTTTAAAAAGGTAAAACTTCTGACTTTTTGCCTCTCTGTATTGAATATTTGCTTTTTTGTTTTATTCATTGATTTAATCTCCATTACCCTTTTCCTAATCCCTCAGGTTTAGGACAGATTATCAGATCTAGAATTTTCAGTCTTCCTTAATTTAATATTTGAAGTTTTCAATTTCCTTATAAGTACTGTTTTAGCTATTCTGTAGGTGTTAGTTTGTAGTATTTCTGTCATTGTCCAGTTCTGAATATGCATTTTCTATTTTTCATTAAGAATTCTATTTTAATTTGATCCAGCATATATGAGAATGAATTTATTTTCCAAATATATGAGTTTTCTTAGATTTCTGCAAAATTAGTTATACTGTGTTTAGAAAATGTGATCTAATAATACCAATTGTTTTAATTTTTTTTTTTAAGATTTTACTTATTCATTTGACAGAGAGATCACAAGTCAACAGAGAGGCAGGCAGAGAGAGGGAGAAGCAGGCTTCCCGCTGAGCAGACAGCCCAACATGGGGCTCGATCCCAGGACCCTGAGATTATGACCTGAGCTGAAAGCAGGGGCTTAACCCACTCAGCCACCCAGGCACCCCTTACTTTTTTTTTTTTTTAAGATTTTATTTATTTGGAAGAGAGAGACACAGAGAGAGAGGGAACAGAAGCATAGGGTGTGGGAGAGGGAGAAGCAGGCTTCCCGTAGAGCAGGGAGTCTGATGCAGGGCTTGATTCCAGAACCCTGAAATCAGGACCTGAGCCAAAGGCAGATACGACTGAGCCACGCAGGTGGGCCCAATTCTTTTAAAGTTTAAACAATTCTTTTATGATTAAATTTCATAAATAGTTCATGTGCACTTAAAATATTTTTTTATTTCTATTTTTTGTAACGATGTACTTGGTAATTTAGAATAGTCCTTCTTCTGTAAACAACTAGAAAAGCTGGACAAAATATAAAACAAACATTTGACAGCATTAGAGAGCTAATGAAACAGGGGTAAATCTAGAAGAAAAAAAGAGTTGTTGAATCCAACATTCATGATAGCTTTTCCTCTGAGGTATCTGCTGATTCCTGAGAAGATGATCAAGAAACCTGAATAGAGCTTCTGTCTAAATCATGGAGTTACTAAGACAGAAATTGTAGTTCAGGACCTGCTCTGCTAAACTCTACAGGCTTCAGGTTGAGACCCCAAAGATCTATACCCTGGCAAAAAGTATGAACTAGAAGTAGACCTGCTCAGAGTCCAATCATCTCAATCACTGACTTGATTAAATTGATTTTAGCTTACTAGTGCCCAAAACTTCTGCCAAGAAACATAAATCCTTTCTGCAGAAAATATAATTTTAGACCTAAAAGTATAATTTCTTCCCATACTAGTTCTAGTATTCAATCAATAATAACAACATAACTGAACAAAATGTTATAAATAAAAATAAACATAAATAAATAAAAAAATAACATAAGTAATACAAAATAAAAAAATATGAGTACAGAGGCACCTGGCTCACTCAATCAGAAGAGCATGTGATTCTTGTTCTTGGGGTCATAAGTCTGAGACCCATGTTGGGTATAGAGATTACTTAAATAATTAAACTTAAAAAAAAATATGGAACATATAACTAGATGAGACAATATTATAAACAACCACAACAAGAAACAAAGGAGCTTCAGATAGTAGCAGATCCTATAGTTAATATACAGAAGTTTTAAAATAATTATGCTTAATGTGTTTGAGAAAATAAAAGATTAGATTGAGACAGATAACTGCTAGACAACTGGAAGCCATAAAATGGAAACCAACAGAAATGCCCAAACTGACAACAACCAAAAAAGTAGTAACTGAAATAAATGAGTCAACAGATAGGTTTAATAGTAGTTTAGAGACTATTCAAAGGGAAACAGTGAACTCAAAAAAAGGTAAGAATTATCCAGAATGAACCATGAGGAACAAATGAATGGATACATAAGGGATAATGTGAAATGATCTAACATACATTTAAGTGGAGTACCAGAAGGAAAGGAGAAGGGAGAAGAATGGGGGAGAAGCAGTACCTAAGAGCTGGGAATTTTCCAAAACAGAATAAGAACATCATATCCCAGATTCAACAAACATTACAAACCTCAAAAAGAAAAACAAGAAAACCTAAAACATTTAGTTATATCATAATTCAGTAAAAATGTTCTTTGAAAACAAGGGTAAAATAAGTAGTTTCAGGATACAAAAACTGAATTTATCATCAGCAGACATTACAAAAAGAAATAATGAAGTATGTTCTTCAGGAAGAAGAAATAAGACCCCAGGAAGAAGCTCAGAAACTCAAGGAGTCACAAAGCACAAGAGACAATGGTAAATGGTTGAGTAAATATAAATGCACAGTACTTGTAGAAAAATGATGCCTTGAGGAATTTAAGACATTAAGTAAGAGATTAAGTATACACTATGTATATAACATGAGGTGGGGTAGTAAATGAAGTTGATGTGTTTTCAGGTTGTTATATCATCCAGGAAGAGGTTCAATACAAACTACTAAAATGATATTTAGCTCTCAAGCTGGGAGAAATAGAATAGGTAAAAATTAATCTAAAAGAATGGAAAAAAGGGCAAAATCAACCTAGGAGAGATAGGACAAATAAAGAGCAAATCATATCTTAATAGATTCAAATCTAGTCATATTAGTAACTGTTATATGTAAGTGGATTAAATACTTCAATTAAAAATATTATCAAAGTAGATTTAAAAAAATATATTGTTTTATCCACTCCTCAGGTTAAAATGACTTTTTCATCACACTCAGAATAAAATCCAAATCCTTTCCTGGTTTTCAGTGCTAATATAACTTAGCTCTTTCATACCCCGCTAAACTTATTCTTTTCTTAGTCACCATGCTCCAAACAGGTAGGCTTCTTTGGTTCTTGAAATATTCCAAATTAGTTCAAGCCTTACGGTTTTGCATTATGGTCCCCTCTGCAAGCATGAGCAAGGGAGCAGGAGGGGCAAGGGAAGAAACAGGATCCCCAATGAGCAGGGAGCCAAACTTGGGACTCCATCCCAGGACTCTGGGATCATGAGCTGAGCAGAAGGGAGATGCTTAACCAATGAGCCACCCATGCATCCCTATGTCTGTTCTATTTGCCATTATTTCCCCAAGTCTAGAACAGTGACTGGGACACAATAGGTAATTAATAAATATTTAATGAATAAAAAGTTAATTTAGGTTTTAAACAGTTGATATTTTCTTATGATTTTGCTTGCTTATTGCTCTTGGTGGTGGTTCAAAAATTTTCCTAGTAGCAAAGGTATCAAACGATACCAGGATCACATTTATGTAAGTTAGTGATCCTTGAAAATGTGCATTGTATAATTTGTGTACAATTTGCAGTAGTTATTCTAATTAACTAGGTATGTGATATGCTCCTAGCTTTAATTATGGTAATATATAAATAAAGAAAAGTTTCAGAGGAAGACTACTGAATTAATTAGAAGGTTGCAGGCGCCTGGGGGGCTCAGTCGTTAAGTGTCTGCCTTCAGTTCAGGTCATGATCGCAAGGTCCTGGGATTGAGCCCTGAGTAGGGCTCCCTGCTCAGTGGGAAGCCTCCTTCTCCCACTCCCCCTGCTTGTGTTCCCTCTCTCGCTGTGTCTCTCTCTGTCAAATAAATAAATAAAATCTTAAAAAAAAATTAGAGGTTGCAACGTACTTCTGAAGAGCTTTATCTGTTTTGTTATTCCCAAATTAGGAAAATGAGAATTAAAGGGAGGTTACAAAGCATAATTTTGGGAAAGAAAGAAAAGAAGCTCCTTTCATCCATTGTTAAATAAAATAAAAATTTTAAATTACCCCTTTATGGGAAGGTTTAGAAGGTAATTCTAGGACTGGTGATTGATATATTTGGTTACTTCCTTTTTTACTCTTTATGTCTAGGATTTTTCTTTTTCCCACATCAAAGCAATCACACTGCTTACAATTTTGTAGCCTGCTCTTTTAAGTTGGAAAATAAACTTTTCCCGTTAGAAAGACTAATTACTTTTAAAAGTAGCTAAGTAATATTTCAATAAGTATACATGATAGAATTTGACCAATCTCTAATTGCTAATAATTGTTTCTAATTTTTTACCATTATAAGTATTGCTATAACTAACGTTTTTGTCCATAAAACATTTTAAGAGCAATGTAACTGAAGTGATTTTGTCCACAACATTTATTTAAGTGGTATTTCTTAGGGAAAGGAGGTGTTCAACGCAAACGCAAAAAGAAGGTTCCACTTTATAGGCATTTGTGTCCAGTTAGGAAAATAATATATGTTTGCAAAATTACAAAGGCCATATAAGCACATAATAATCATATTTATTAAAGAAAAGCAAAAGTAATAGAAAGTTCTCAGAAGGGAAGTTTATCAGGAAAAGATTTTGCAAAGAATATAGAACTGGCCTTTGAAACAGTGATAGGTGTTAATGGTTGAAAGTGTTCCAGGTCAGTGTGGGTGTTGAAGCAGGACTTTTTGCTGGTGTTCTTAAGTATTTGATAACAGTTCTCACTTAGGAAACTGCAACTCAAAACAAAGCCCTAATAAGCAACTAGCACTTTTATCGAAGTTATCAAAGATTGGACTTCTGATTCCCTTGCAAGACTACTTAATTTCTTGCTAATCTCCATTGTGCACATATTTTATTCCCTTTCATAATTTTCTCTTTTCTTTGAATCTCTTAAGACTCATCTACTTTAAGGAATGAAAATAGGTAAATCCCTCAACTTCAATATATGTAAACAATACAAAACATTATAATTATTCTGTGGGATAAAAAAGACTGGGAGGTGCTGCCTTTAAACATATATGGTATGCATTTTAATCTTTAAAAAATGTTCCTTGTAACAGATTTTTTCACCTTGTAACAGAAACTGGAATATTAAAGGATATTAACCAAGGGTTATTTATCAACTTATCAAATACCTAATAAGGAACACAGAACCCCATGATCTATTAAAAATGATAAGCAGATAACGAATACTGACTGTGATTTCCTTTCATGGTTTTACTCTGGCAGGAATAGATTCCATCCTGATAATAATTCCAGTCTTACTGTCACATAGAAGGAGATGCTTTGTGAACCTCAATGAGGCTGCCAGGTTTAGGACGGATGTAAGAACCAAAGTGTCAGAAATGAAAGAGTAAGACTTCACAGAATGCGTTGTCACTGACAGACTGATAGCCAGTTTCCTTCTTCACCTTTTCTTCCTCAAGGATAGCAGCTGCTTCCCACAGATACACAAGCAGAACGACTCTAATCCTCTCTACCACACTTAGCATCTGCAGATGCCCTGGGGCATGTCTATTTACAACGTTGTCCCTATACAGCAGAGGTAGAACCCTCAGGGAAGTTCTGGATTGATTCTCAGCAGGACTGTTTCACAAACTATTTCCCAGCCCCAATCCCACCTCCAGCTGTTTTCAATGTTAGTACTTACAATTCTTCTATCTTGTCCGCCACATTATTCATCTCCCCCCAAAGGAGAATTCAAAGTAAAAACAATTCATAACTCAGTCTCTAGCCCCCCTTTTTAATACAAAGCAATTGCCCTGTGCATGCTGCTTCTGGATGGCTAAGAAGTGATTCCAAGGGTCTTCCAACCATTTATAGACTGGACGTCAGGCTCTCCAGGTACTTTGACAAGGAGGGTGAACCAACATCCATAGCCACCCCTGCCTGCTCAAACTTCTTAACCTCTTGTCAAGCGTCCTAGTTTAGCTCCCCAGTTCCAGCTTTATGACAAAACTAGACAGTGGCAAAAAGAGATCTTATCAATGAAATTGTAGATACAGTCACGTCTTAAGCAAGGGCCCCCAAGTTGTGAGACTAATTTCTGGGTTAAAGGTGTTCTGTATGTCCACTTCAACCCTGCTTCCAGTACTGTGACTTACAGCCAAATAAGAAGGCACAGAGTGGAAGGGTACAACTCTTGGGAAAACAACAACACAAATTTAAGAGGTACATGGGAATTTCGTGTGTGTGTGTGTATGTATCAACATCCACTAAAAAAGTGAAACTCCCATGCGTATGTGTGTATGTGCATATATATATATACTTTATAAATAAAAGGAAACCACCCATATTGGAAGGTATTTTAAAATAGGCAGAATTCTCTCTCTGGTTACTCTGGTCTTGGTAGATGTTCTTCTGGCTTCCACTGGTATATGTGAACGGTGAAGAAACGTCTCAGGATCAAACTCCACTGCCGTAAGGGGAGGGCTGCAGGACGCACTAAAGCAGGTGAAGGAGACGACAGAGGGACAGAGAGGTCTGTGGAGATCCGGAAAGTCTCCGACGACGGTCAGCCTGGAAAAGGAAAAGGTAAAAAGGGAGTGGCTCCGCTGAAGAAACCACTGTCGTCCCAGCACGAGCACGGCCTGTGGTTTTTCTCCCTCACTAAATCCTCTCGGGTCGGCTCCCAGCCGGTTCATCAACCTGCCCTTCCATCACCTCCCAAGGGCGAGAACGCGCTCGGGCCCGAACCACCCAACCTACCTCAGGATCCTCACTGGCGCCGCAACCGCGCGCCCGCCACCCGCCCACCTACCTGAGCTGCGCCTGCGCCTCCCTCGCGCGCTCTCAAGGTCAACACCGCCCCCAGCTTCTAACCTAGCACCCACGGAAGTGGCATTAGAGGACGTCCTGCGTCTCCTCACCTCTGCGTGGCGTGGGGTCGCCAGCGTTCAAGAGAGGGGAGGGACTTCCTGTCCCGCGCGGGCAGAACTTCCGTCAGAGCCGGAAAACTCTTTCCCTCGCGTTGTTTAAGAGGCTCCTGGCTGCAGGTTGGGGAGGGAAGGTCCAGGACGGCCCCGGGGACTCCAGGGCGTCGGGCCCACGACCTGTCCTTGGCGCCATGGTGAGTCTTTCTGTGAAGGCTGGAGTAACAGTGGGAAGCTAGGGGCCAGGAGGTTAGCCCTGTGAAGGTAACCAGTCGGGTGCCTAACTGAGGATGGAGCGGGCGAGAGCAATGGGATGAACCGCGGGGCAGGACTCCCTACCTGTCCCGGAGTTCCTGGGCCCCTGAGGAAGAGGCATCTGCCCTGCCCAACCGTGAAATCTGCCCAGGAATGTGGAGTACGTAGCCAGAATGTTCGTGGCCCTTTCCCTGTGTACGGCGTGTGGCGCCAGGTGGTCTCAGAGTTGACCTTGCTGGGTTGATCATTTCCGCCCCTCCCTTTTTCTTAGCAGCCTGGTAGTAGCCAAGAACTTAAGATCTTAGAAATCCCTTTAGCATTTCCGGGTGCACACAACGGATTCTTTTGTAGAAGATCCACACTTGTCACTAAGAGAAAAGGAAAGTCAGCTTATCTTTCATACTCAGCCCATTTGAAATTGGGAAGGGTGTCAAATGAAAAATTCAGACTTAGTAAGGAGAGATTTTATTGGAAAGGAATATCGCAAGGGCTTGGGGAACTAGGAAGAATGCCCTAACCGTAAGATAGCAAGAGTCTCGAAGATTTGGCAAAAAGGTTTTTCTCTTTATTAGGGAGGAGTAAAGCAATCCTAGAAAGAACCTAGTGTGGGGAAGTGAGATGAAAGGGAAGTACCATTTAACAGTAGATCAGATTGTTTTATCCTCAGGCCAGAGAAGTTTTTGCTGCTTCAGATTGAGGGTGGGCCAAAGTTCAGGAACCTCAGGAAAGAGGATCTTAACCAGAATTTGAGTAACAAATATTTTGTTCCGGTTAATCTATGGGGACATGTCATTCATCCAGTCATTTATGAAACAAAAAAATGGGAATTTGCGGGCTTTGTCTCTGACTTTGTCAAAGGTACACAAGTGAGGGCATCTTTGAGTCTTACCTAAGTCCTGTGGGGACCAGTGTTTCTTTGCATTAAGCCCTTTCCAGAACACAAAAGGGCATGGGGGTGTGGGGGTGGGTATTAACCTTTGGTGTTTTCCAAGATCCCAGGCCTCTGGTTAAGTTCAACACTGTTAATTATTTGCCTATATAAAATATTTCAAATTTTCATCCAGAGGGCATTCTGTCTTGGAATCGCCTCAGTGTACCATGCTTTTTCAGGACCAAATGTTGACATTATTCAGCTTATAGTGTTGGATGTTGGACTTTTGAATAACTTTTAGAAACAATGTGAAAGAGATGCCTGGGTGGCTCGGTTGGTTAAGCCACTGCCTTCAAATCAGGTCATGATCCCGGAGTCCTGGGATTGCAAGTCCCATATCGGGCTTCCCCTGCTTTTCGGGGAACCTGCTTCTCCCTCTGCCTCTCCTTCTGCTTGTGCTCTCTCTCTCTCTAATAAATAAATAAAAATAGGGCTCCTGGGTGGCTCAGTGGGTTAAGCCCCTGCGTTCGGCTCAGGTCATGATCTCACAGTCCTGGGATCCAGCCCTGCATCAGGCTCTTTGCTCAGCAGGGAGCCTGCTTCCCCTCTCTCTCTGCCTGCCTCTCTGTCTACTCTCTCTGTGTGTCAATTAAATAAACTCTATAAATAAATAAATAAATAAATAATTTTTTTTAGAAAAGGTGAAAGAAAAGAACTTCAAAATAATGTGGTTTCTGGTGTGCTCTCCCAGCTAACGTAACCTTTGAATCTTGGGCACTGTGTATGTCTTTAACCTCAGTGAATAGCTAATGCTTTGTATTCATAAAGAGGGTTTTTTTTTTCTTTTTGTATCAGTGAAATTAGACAAAGATACAGAATAGTAGAATGAGAAGGAGGGAAAGAAAACAATTAGCTTAACCACCTCCACCCCCTGCAAACTTCCCTAATTTTACATAAAGAAGAATCTGAGGTGTAGAAATAAGCATTGGTTTATCTAAGGTAACAATAGTTTGGCATAGTCTGGACTGAAACTCAGATCTCCACTTCCTAAATTGAAGCTCAATTTTTTACTTCTTGGTCTGAAAAGTTAAAAAGTATAATAAAAATCCTTAAGATAGTCACAAAGAAGCTCAGTGTGAATTTGTTCCAATATTCTGTAATACTAGAAGAACCCATCTCCTGCCATCTCAAAATTATAATTTTGTTTTAGGTTAAGGTAAACTCATGCTCTTTCTCAAAATGTCACTTAAGAGAATGTCATCTGGAGAATGTCACCAGCTACCAGCCCAGTAGTTGACTCCGTTCTGGTATTGCTCACATTTCTGTATTAACTCCACTTTAGTGTTCCCAGTCATGAAATTGATGATATCTGTTTATGCATGTTTGGTCAGTGCTTGGAATACCTCAAAGAAAAGTGTTTAACTATTAAATGAAGTGAGGGGTTGAATTTATTTTGAATACAGCTTGGTTAAATTAAGAACCTTTGCAGTGCTTGGGCCTAATGATATGCAAAGCATGTAGTACTTGAACTCAGAAGATCCAGATTCTGCCCATTCTTAGTTACATGAATTTGACAGAATCACTCAACTTGGTAAGAGTTCCAGTTTCCTCCTGCATAAGAGCAATGGGGATTAAAACACCTACTGACTCTCACATTTCTGATTCTCTGACTTCAGGACATTTTTCAGAATAGGTATATGTTTCTGATTAAATAAAATGTAGCCTGATTTTCACAATTTTCTTTATCCTTTTGATTTTTCTTTAAGATTTTATTTATTTGACAGAGAGAAAGCACAAGCAGTGGGAGCCTTAGGCAGAGGGAGAGGTAGAAGTAGGCTCCCTGGTGAGCAAGGAGCCTAATGTGGGGCTCCATCCCAGGACCCTGTGATTGTGACCTGAGCGGAAGGCAGATGCCTAACTGACTGAGCCACCAGGATCCACCTCCCCTTCCCCCTCCGGCTTTTGATTTTTCAAGTTTCTTTTGTTTTGTCATCTTTTCTTTACTTTCTTTTTTAAAAATACATTATGTAGGAATCTTTGGGATCTTTGTAGATCTGTTTGGGCATGTATTTCAGTACTGTCTTAAATACTACTCCAGAATGGAGAGTGAAGCCTTGGGACACCTTGATTTTACTTATTTATTTTCTTTGTAAAGATTTTATTTACTTATTTGACAGAGAGAGAGATAGTGAGAGAGGGAACACAAGCAGGGGGAGCAGGAGAGGGAGAAGCAGGCTTTCTGCAGAGCAGGGAGCCTGATGCAGGGCTGGATCCCAAGACTCTGGGATCATGACCTGAGCCAAAGGCAGAAGCTTAACGACTGAGCCACCCAGGCACCCCATACTTATTTATTTTAAGAGATTTTATTTATTTATTTATTTGAGAGAGAGAGAGAGAGAGAGTGCCTTTGGCTTAGGTCATGATCTTGAGGTCCAGGGATTGAACCCCAAGTTGGGCTCCCTGCTCAGCCGGGATTTTGTTTCTGCCTCTCCTTCTGCCCATTCCTCTGCTGTATGTGTATGTGTATGCTCTTTCTCTCTCAGATAAATAAAATCTCTAAAAAGTAAAATAAAATCTGTGGGCAGAGTTATTCATAGTGCTCCTTTATTAGTCTTTTAATGTCCACAGGGTCTGTAGTGATGACACCTTTCATTTCTGATACTAGTAATTTGTGTCCTTTCCATTTTCTCATTTAGCCTGGATAGAGGCTTATTGATTTTATTGATCTCAGAGAACCAGTTTTTGGTTTCATCGATTTTTCTGTATTGATTTTTTTCCAATTTTATTGATTCCTGCTCTATTTATTATTTCTTTTCTTTCTGCTTGCTTTGGATTTAATCTGTTGTGGGTTTTTTTTTTTTTTTTTTTTTTGGTTTTTTTTTTTTTGGTTTCCTAAGGTGGAACTTGGTGTTCGATTTTAGATCGTCTTTCCTAACATTTGCATTCAGTGCTATAAATTTCCATTTAAGCGCTGCTTATGCTGCATCTCATAAATTTTGATCAGTTGTGTTTTCATGTAATTAAAAATATTTTGAAGTTGTCTTGAGTTTTCCTTTTTGAACCTTGTGTTATTTTAAAATGTGTTATTTAGTCTTGACATGTTTGGGGATTTTCCAGTTACTTTCTGTTGCTGATTTCGAGTTTAATTGCATTGTGATCTGAAGGCAGATGTTGTGTGATTTCTGTTATTTTAAATTTGTTAAGGTGTGTTTTATGACCAGAATGTCATTTTGCTTGGTGAATGGACATGTGTATATTGAGGGATAAATTTTCAGGATTTTTATCAGTTAGCGGTACAGTGGCAGAGATGTGTGTTTCTTCTCAGTTCTCTGACTTTTCCTGTGACTTCTCTCCACTGCTTCTATCCTAAAGAAGCTTAGCTCAAATAATAGAGACTGTTCAGGGTGCCTGGGTGGCTTTGTTGGGTAAGTGTCAGCTCTTGATTTTTGCTCAGGTCATGATCTCAGTGGTTGTGAGATCTAACCCACATAAATCTTAAGAACTAAGGCTCTCCCTCTTCCTTCCACTAGCCCTTTCTCACTTTCTTTTCAAAAAAAAAAAGAAAGAAAGAAAAAAAAGAATAATAAATAAAGAAGTAGACCCTATTCTTTTGGTTAGCATTTGGTGGATTCAAGATTAATTTTTAAATACTAGCTTATACTCTGGACTATGGTCCACTTTTTAAGTAATTTAGTTCTTTTGTTTGGCCTGGAGTAAAAGCATAAAGGGAAGTTTAGTTGATTTTAGAAAATCAGAAGATATTTGAAAGTATTCATTTCTAAGAGTGATTTTTTTTTTTAATCTTCTTAATATTGTGCTGTGGTTTTGCCCATGTTTAGTAAATCAAGCATGAACACAACTTGTTGCCAAGAAGCTTTGAAGAAATAAACTTGTCTGTAAATTCTTTCTACTCTTTATGTATCACCACCTGCCCTTGAGTTAGGGGGGAAAAATCTTTGAAGTTCTGGTAAAAGGAACATTCTCTTGGTTTTGATTGGAATGATAATACTTTTTGTTCACCCAACATTTAAAAGTCATGCTTTTGTCTCAAAAATATTATTCAGTCAATCATTCATTATTTATTAAGCATTGTCTGTATGTCAGCTATATCTATATTCTTGGCAACAGGGATATAACTGTTTATTAAACAGAGACAATCCTGCCTTTGTGGAGCTTATGCCTTACTGGGAGATTCTGATGATAATCAAATGAGACATAATATGTGTTGGTGGTGATAAATGCAACAAAGATAGATAAAGTAGGGTAAGGGATAGAAAATGATTAGGTTGGTTATTTTAGATAGGGCATTCAGGGAAAGCCTTAACGAAGAGGTGACATTGGAACAAATATGAGAGTCATATATGCCTGGTATCTGTGAGTACATATTTATGAACTGTGCCCTAAAAAAATCCTGTAATACTGGCCACAAAGCTTGTATTGTCTGTAGCTGTGTAATTCTTTCTTTCTTTCTTTCTTTGTTTTTTTAAGATTTTATTTATTTGAGAGAGAAAGAGAGAGAGCATGAGAAGAGGGAGGGTCAGAGGGAGAAGCAGACTCCTTGCCAAGCCAGGAGCCTGATGCGGGACTCAATCCAGGAACTCCAGGATCATGACCTGAGCCGAAGGCAGTTGCTTAACCAACTGAGCCACCCAGGCACCCTGTAATTCTTTAAGTAAAGTTAAACATTAATCATTTTTCCAAAGAATGAACAGGAGAATATTTTTTTTAAAAGGCTCTGGTAGTAGGTGATATTTAGTAGATTGATTTATGCCACCTATTTTTTTTTTTTAATTATTTTAAAGAGATGAGAGAGAGTAGGGCAGGGAGGGGCAGAGGAAGAGAGAGATTCTCAAGCTGACTCCAGGCTGAGGGTGAAGGTTGACTCGGGCTGGATCATCATGAAGAAATCAAGAGTTGGGTGCTTAACCACCTGAGCCACCCAGGTTGACACTGTGCCACCTGTGTTTAGTCTTTTAAGCTAACCTGTAGTTCTTGAGAGAATACGACTGATTCACTCAAAATACCCTGATTTTGTATTCATGTCTTTCAGTTATATAAAACAGACTTAGTAATTCCATTGTTAAGGTAGATAAAATATCTTTTGTGTTTGGCCCATAAAGAAAAGATTTAGAATAACCTGAAATCATTTCAGCTTTTGATACTTTGATATGGAGACTCAGGATCTTAATGTCCTATGATAAAGTTTTATTTATTTTTAAAAAATCTTTACGTAATATGAAAAACCTATCTGCTCATACACCTGTATTTTTTTTTTTTTTTTACGATTTAAAAAAAAAATTTGTTCATCTGACAGAGAGCACATGAGAGCACAAGCAGGGTTGAGGGTCAGAGGGAGAGGGAGAAGCAGACTCTGCACGGAGCAGGGAGTCTGATGCAGGCCTTGATTGTAGGGCCCTGGGATTGCGATCCGAAATCAGAGGCACACACTTTACCAACTGAGCCACCCAGGTGCCCCAAGGCATACGTATTTTTAAAAATGACTAGAGAAAGTACAATAAATCTATGGCATGGAAAGTGTGCTTGAATTAGAGTTAGATGGCCTTGGTGGTATGACTTAAGTTCTGTGATTGTGAATATGTGAAACTGAATGTTGTTGATGTAGATTTAGTTCAATGAAGGGAAGATAGGAGGGTATATTCAGTTTGGAGTTTCGAGTTTCACAGAGGATTGATTGGATTAAGTCTTTTAAGGGTAAGTAGAAGTTAGGTGGATAAATTGAAGTTTACTTTTCTTCAATAACAGTAATAGTGACTTTTACTTAGGTGTTAGTATTTATCTACTCTACTTACATTAACTTATTTGAATCTTCATGACGTATTTAATCTTGGATTTCTTTAACCACCACTTGTTTACCTACTTTTTTTTTAAACCTCTATTCTACAGGTTTAGAAATAGAGGCATAGCAGGATTGGAGTAACACTTCCAAAATCATCCAGCTAGTGGTGGTGGAATTTGACTTGAACCCAGGTGGTTTGGCCATTATACTGTTGTGCCAGTCTTTTTGTTTATATTTGATAGGTTTTAACTTAGGAGAGGATTAATTTCTGAAACATTTTCCTATAGAAATAATATGCTCTTACATTTCTAGAAAATCTTTCCCAACCTAGTTGATAACTAATACTACATCTCATATAGTATTAGAGAAATTGTTGCTGACCTTCATGGCACTAAAGTTTAGCCTGACTCAGGTGCCAAACATGACTGACACTGCTGTAGTCATAATAAAGATTCAGTCATTCACATTCCCTCCACCTTAACTGCATCCAGTTAAAGCATTTCTTCTCATACTGTATTAGTTTCCATTGTGCTTAGGAATGAACTTCTAGTAACACTGATCAGGTGAGGAGTATTTCGAGAATTGGGGATGAATTGGAATTTCTTACATTGTAAGTATTTAGTGTGTCACACTTGTTGCAAGCCTGTCTCACAGTTAGCCCATTTCTTTTTCTGAGGGCTCCTTTTCCTTTCATTTGGACTGCCTGTTTGCAACTAGAACTTAGTATTATCCCTGAGTTGTGAAAAAGAATGTATTGTAGGTTACCTTACTTTCCCTCCCATATATTCAGCACACATGATAAAGGTTTTTACTGCTAGGAGAGTTTTAAAAGTCACCTTCCTGTGTTACTTGCAGCTGACCATAAACTGTTTATCATAAAGATCTTTTAGGGAAAAAAGTAGAGGCTCTAGGTGATATTGATGAGTCTCTGCAATAAATTCTTTGAAGTAGAGAGGTTTGGATTGTGAAGAAAAAGTGAGATGGAAAATATTAAGGGACCTTGGAGAGAGGAAAGGGAGACTTTCTCCACCAGAACTTACTTACGAAGAAGGAACTTGAACAAGCTGTTGTGCTCTGTATTATAAATATTTGATTATAGACTGCCATTAATTAATGTCACAAGTAAGGCACTGTAAGACTATGCAAGGCTATGGCTGCTTTACTTTTTTAAATAAACGTAACACTTTTTATCTCTGTGCTAAGTAGTAGAAGCCTTTTGAAATACTAATCTGATTGCTTATTTTTTTATGTAGTTATCTATGTCTGCCCTTTACATAGAACTTAGCTGAGTTTTGTTATCTTTTACCTCTTGATTGCCACTGTTTCCCAAATACAATAATGTACTTAGAAAAGCAATGCCACACTTTCCTTTTTTTCCTAAAAGAAAATGTCTGTCACATTGGAGGATTCTGCTCCATCATAATTCCTCTAAGTTGAATGTTTATTAAATATTTTTATCATTTCAGAAGATTTTGGTCATTTTTATGATCAGTATAAATGACTGACTAAAAATGTTTCTTTATGGTTTAGGTATTCAGGTATGAGTGTTTTTATGACTAGAATCATTTGTTTCTGAATACAGTCTTGCTCAAAAAAGAAGCCATAACTTTTTTTCCTGAAAAGTTTTGCTTTTATTAATAGTTAAAAATACATTTTAATTCATGCTTAACTGTCTCTTTCCTCCCTTCCCCTATTAGATTAATTAACATGAGGACAAAGAAGCCTCACTGTATCATTTACTAGACAGCTTAGTTGGTTGGGTAGGTCAGATGCTAATAGAATACAAATAAGTTGCAAACTAAATGTGTTTTTTTTTTTTTTTTAAGATTTTATTTATTTATTTGACAGACAGAGTAAGAGCACAAGTAGCCAGAGTGGTAGGGAGAGGAAGAAGCAGGCTCCCTGCAGAGCAGAGAGCCTGATGGGGGGCTCGATCCCAGGACCCTGGGATCATGACCTGAGCCGAAGGCAGTTAACGACTGAGCCACCCAGGTACCACCTAAATGTGTTCTCTAATCAGGAGGGACAGATAAGAGAACTTGGGTAACATTCATTATAATGTTAAATTATAACAGTAACTGAAACATTAGTTCTTTAAGACTAACACGATTTTGTAACTTGATTTTAACTATTATTTGAGTGCTTATTCTTGGTTTTGATAGAGAGCTTCTCAATTGTAGCAGAAGTATTTAAAGTCATCCTAGTTCTCTTGATAAAAGAAAATTACAGATTATGAAGAGAGTGAATCATTTAATAAGAGAGAATTGGCCAAGTATCTGAGATAAACTTTTAAAAAATTTCAAATTAAAACAATAGGACTATTGGTATTCACAGATCTCTGTGAGAAATTCCTATGCACCACCATTGAGGGGAGAATGCTGGGAAGTGGGCTGGGTATACTCTTTCATATCAACTTGTAGCCCTGATTTACTTTCACTTCTATAAATGTTAGTTCATTTAATCCTTATGAAGAAGGGATAATTAGTCCTGTCAGCAGTAACTACACCTCACAGGCTTTGTAGGTGGTTTAGAAATGGTAAATTTGTGAATGCCAACAATCCATTATGTTTTTAATTAAAATATTGCAGTCATCAACAATAAGATCTTTGAAGATTTTGGAGATCATTTGCCAACACTTGTCATTCTGTAGATAAGGAATGAGTCCCAGAGAATACTTGTCTAACTGCTGTTTGTGTCAGAGAATTACTTTGATTCTAGTATGTTTAATTATTCAGTACATTAAAATATTTGCGATAAGTGCATGTTTCTGATAGTTACCATTAGTGCACATTAAATTTTCTTGGCTTTTGTATATGGCTTAAAATTTAGCGCTAAGCTGAAATTTTTATTTTAAATTATTTGATGAATATTTGTGTACTTACCAAAGTTGTAATTTTTAGTTTGTTTAAAAGCAAGTATTTCCAAGGCGTACTTATTGCAGTAAATTGAGAAGATTATCTTGAAGAAATAGATAAACCTGTTTCTCTGAGATGCAGTATATTGTCTGTTGATCTTAAAGTGAATAATTTTCTTCTTTATGCTGAAGTTCAGTGGTTGGCACATACTAGGAACTTTAATGTAGTGAAGGACAGTGGGCAAATTTATGCTTTATCTTTTTATTTCATCAGCGTAACTCGAAAGCCTGTCATGTTAGGTACTCTCTGGGGAGTGGGTTTAGGACTTTAGAAATGAGATGAATACATTTTCAATGGGGGAGAGACCCTCAAATTGTTGGTGATGGTTGAGCATGATAAAAGCTGCTCAGAGTTGTGCATATGTTTTTTTAACAAGGAAAGTTTTATAAATGCAGTGAATGTTGAAGAGGTGTTGGGAATTGGTCTGAAGTAGATGACTTATAAATGTCAAATATAAATTTATTAATTTTGACTAAGAGCTTTGGATATAGATCTGTAAGGATATTTTCTCCAATGTCAAAAAATACAGTTAAGGAAAAGTATCAGGTTTAAAGATCTTTTCTTCCATTGAACCTTTTATTTGTTACTCATCAGTACTACAATGAAACACGCACGTGTTAGAAAGAGGTGAAGTGGCTTGCTAACATCTTTAAAAATATTTCATTCTTCATCAATGTTTTAATTTTTGGCTAGTATTACTTTATATGAGATACTGTATCATTCACTCAACCTACTGTAACAGGAAAATTCTCTTTTAAAATAAATAACGGTTAATTTCAACACTAATATGTTGAAATGGTTAATGAGTTATAATTTATTAAAATGCACTCTATTCTTGTGGAAAAAATAATTTATTTTTGTCCTGTTTGTTATTGGTCTTCCACTTTGGCCTTATCAATTTATATCAGAACATGTCTTAAGTTTTATTTCTAAATTTAATCAAATTCCAAGGAACGGTTTTATTTATTTATTTTTAAAGTTTTTATTTATTTGAAAGAGAGCATGGGAGGGGAGGTCAGAGGGAGAAGCAGACTCCCCACGGAGCTGGAAGGCTCATGAGGGACTTGATTTTGAGACTCAGGGATCATGACTTGAGCCGAAGGCAGTCGCCTAACCAGCTGAGCCATCCTGGCATCCCTAAGGAATGCGTTAGAAGTCTAGAGCTGTTGTTTTTGAATATAGTTAGGTCAAATTCATGCATTCTTCTACCATGTATGTCTAATTAAGATATTTAGGACTACCAAGGCATTTTATTAAGGGTTTTTGATTTTTGACCTTAAAGTACATTAAATTTCTTATTCTGAGTTGGAAAATGGCAAAAATTTCTGCTCATACTTTTTACTTTAAGAATTAAAAAAACATATTTTGTGCTGTGAAACGTGATGCTAGCACACCAAACAAATTCTGTAAGCAATTAAATGTGAAAACCTATGTGCTTGAATTCAGATCAGAGCTGTTGATAATTGTGTTTTACAGTTTTCTTTCTCTCATTTCACCTTCTCTCTTTTGAAATATATGAAATTGCTGTTTTGTAGGTCAAAACAATTAAGTATGATTTCACATAATTCAGTTAATAAATTTATATTAAATCAGTAAGTAACCTTATCCTAATTCTTTGCTGGCGCTAAATAACCTTTTGTTATTTTCATTTTTTTTTTTTTTGAGATTTTATTTCTTTATTTGACAGAGACACAGTGAGAGGGAGTACAAGCAGGGGGAGAGGCAGAGGGAGAAGCAGAGCGGGAAGCCCCAGGCAGGGCTCCATCCCAATCACCACCTGAGCCGAACGAAGGCAGATGCCCAATGACTGAGCCACCCAGGCACCCTGTTATTTTCATTTTATTTATTTTGCAAAGTTTTCCTTTTTTTATATCCAGACCTGTTTACTATCTATAAGGGCTGGAGCTATATTAAAAAAACCAGATAAAGGCTGGAGTAGACCACGTGATGAACCCTGAGATTCTAAAAATGGCCTATGGGCAAGATTTTCCTTGCCTGCTCATGATTGTTTTATGCTGTTTTTAGCTGCATTGGAAGGATTTCCCATCTCGATTAAATCTAGACAGTCCTCAGTCCTATCAAAGACCCTATTAGGAGTAATATTTTAAAAATCAGCTTGGGTCTGTCAGTCATCAACATGTATAAGTTTATCAGACCTTTGTTCCCTGAGTTTCTAGATCTCCCGGTCACATTGTCAAGATCCTAACCTTGGTGTGGTTATTCTTCAAGGTCTCTCAAACTTTGTCCACTCAGTTTTTAAACTTAATACAACTCTGTATCTATTTGTGTTTCTCTTTAGTAGAACAAGGTCTCAAAGTTTTTTCAGCTTACACCTTTGGTCTCATCTTTTTCTGATTCTTACGTGATTAAATTCCCACACACTTCTTTCTAGAATATTCACCACCACCCCCCAACATTTGTTCCTTCCCTTTTGCCTTAAGCATGTATATTTTCCCCATTATGAAGATATATTTTTTATATATTTTTGTATGTCAGTTATTCTCATATCCATTAGATTTTCCTCTTCTCAGTTTCTTCAGAAAATAATTATGTTCATTTTTTCCATTTTATCCCTACATAATCACTTAAGTTTTAGCCTTACTTACTGATGATACTGTCTTTGCAGAGATAATTATTAATCTTATGTCTAATTCCCTTTTTTCTCTAAAAATCTTTATTTTTTGGTTTTGCTTTTGCTTTTTTTTTTTTTTTTCCCTTTTTAGTAAGGTCAGTGTATAACGTGGGCCTTAAACTCACAACAGTGTGTGCAGGAGTTGCACAATCACTGAGCTTACTGACTGAGCCAGCCAGGCACCCCTGGTTTTGCTCTTGTTTTTTAAGCTGTTTTAGTTTAGGCTCTTACAGTGTTGGACTATTTCAAAGGACTTCTAATTTACCTCTTTCCTTCCAGTTACTTTTAACTTTTCGCTTTAATTTTAGACCATAGTGGCATTTG
Organism: Mustela putorius furo; assembly: GCF_011764305.1. NCBI lineage: Eukaryota > Metazoa > Chordata > Mammalia > Carnivora > Mustelidae > Mustela > Mustela putorius. The sequence goes on from NW_025422471.1 coordinate 15,126,352, forward strand.
GCTTTCTAAAATATATTTGACTTGGTTCATTCTAGCCTTGAGATCATGGACTTACTTCTAAATACCTGCAGAAAAGTCCATTGTGTGCAATACATATCAAAGTCTACAGCATATGGAATTGCTCATTATTTGGGATCATGCCATTTACTTTCTTTGTATAGGTGGGTATATCTGAACTTTTTTTTTTTTTTAACTTCTCTGTGAGAGTGGGATACATCTTTAACCTTGTAAGACTAGTTCATATGTCACCTCTGTAAACCAGCTTCCCCACGCTCCCATTTAGATTTAATCACTGCTTTTCTTGGAGTGCTCCCGTAACACAGGCATTGACCTCTACCATACCTTTATCACACATAATTTGTAGGTAGCAGTTAGGAGTAGCTTACACTTTAAGAGTTTGATAAAATTATGAAAGATACGGTGAAAGAGTTGTTTATTCACCTTGAACTTCGATATGGATTGGTTCCAAGACCTAAGATAGATCAGACTGTAGCTAAAGCAGTGCTATTTACATACCAAAAGATAGACTAACTTTTAGATAGGTTTTTGTTTAAGGAAAGAGTAAATCGGAATGCAGCTTTATCAATTGAAAATCTAGAAGTTTCGAAGGCCAGAATTGAATGTATTTATCCAGAACTAACTATTAAGGGTTGAGATTATTTCACATTCTAGCTATTCTGTATATTTAAACTTTAACACTGCCTGACTGCTATCCCTCAGTGCTACCCTTTGGTCTAAATCATTCATTACTCACCTTGAGGAGCCTGGCAGCTCAGTTGGCTGAGTGTCCAACTCTTGATTCCATCTTGGGTCATGATATCGGGGTCATGGGATCAAGGCTGGGGCTTTTGTGTTCAGTGCAGTCTGCTTGGGATTCTTTCTCCCTTCCTGCTGCCCCCCACCATGCCCTTCCCCTACTTAACACTCATGGGTTTGCTAAGTAAATAAATGAAGTCTTTAAATAAAAATAAAAGTAAATTATTACTCACCAAGCAGCCTCCTTATAATTTGACTTCCAAAGGATCATTAAGACAGTGATCCAGTGGAACGCTTAATGAACTTGAACTTCTGATTTCCTTGATAGTTTGTTTCACTGTAAATTAGTTGATAAAATTGTTACAACCTGATTATTGTTAGTCAGTTTCATATAGATTATACCAGCAAAGCATGTATTCCTTTGTTTTCTGAAGCTGAGGACCAAGCCAGGTTGCTGTCCTTGGGAGACCTACTTAAGACTTGTTAGTCCACTTGAGTTTCCTTCAGTCTACAGTTTTCCTGCCCAGTGGGTGTAGGAGTCTGTCAGTCACTCTGACTAAAACATCCTGAAATAATCTTTGAGATATTCCTCATATTTATTCTACCGTTGTTTTCCTTCATGTTCAGTCACACTCAAAGTTAATCTGATTGGTTTTCTTTTGACATACTTTTATCTTTTTTTTTTCCTAGTTTCAACTACTTCTGCCTTAATCTTAGGTTTTCTCTTTAATTGATGAATGTATTGCTATATCTCTTTTTTTCTTATGTTATTTGCATTATTTTATCCTCATACCTCTGCTTAAAAGTGTTCCAAGGTGATCTTTTTAAACATCTCAGCTAAATATGCTCTCGTGATTATAAAGACTCAGCAATGTAAAATTTTGTTTTCATCATATTGCTCACAGTTCTTTGCCATATGATACTCAAGTTTGCTTCGGTTGAGCTAGGATTTTCACTGTCCCACAGTTACCCTGTGTTCCTGTTTGTTATTTAACCTGGAATTCCCTTTCTTTTATTCTTCATCTCTGATTTCCGTTTTCATGTTAGGTTTCATCTGTTAGAAACTTTCATATTCAGTTTTTTCAATTTTTATTACTTTTGTTCATAGTACTATGCAATTTTATTCTGTAATATTTTCTTGACATAATTTTTGTTATCTAGTATGATAATCTTGGATTTTAAGTTCTGTTAAGACTGATTCTTCTGTAGTGATCCCTTTCATTCAGTCATTCAACAAATATCAAATGCCCTGTTACATGCCTTGAACTATTCTAAGTGTCATTTTGCTAAGTATTTGGGATATAATAGTGAAACAAAAAATTGCTCTGCCAAGTTGCTGATAACAGCCAGCAGGATATTGGACGTATGTTAGGCAGACAGCCTGTACTTGTAAATTAAATTTTTGTTTGCTTTTATTATATATAGATATAAATAATTTCTATAGTAATATGAGTTGGACTTACATGATTTTTAGCATTGAGTTAGACCCTAACTCATTTGTCACATGATATATAGCTCTTAGCACAGAAGTAAAAGACACTATACCCATAGTACTGCTACTGCCTTTAGTACAGCTCTTCCTTTCCTGATCTTAGCTGTCCTAGTGCTGCTGGCTTATCCCTCATCCATTCTTGACATGCTATTCAGAGCGATTTTTCTTAAATAACGATCTGATGATACTACCTTTAGTGGGTTTTCTATAGCCTTCAGATTAAATTCTTTTGTTTTGATGGCTCACCAGACTGAGTTCATTGGGTTTTGACTTGGGCTTTACCTTCCAAAATGTCCTTTCACAGCTTTTTCTTCCCCTTAATTTCTCTCTCTCTCTCTTTCTCATTTTGCTGTGTTCTCAGAATCTTGTGCCTATCACTTTGTATCATAATGATGCATTTACTCTCCTGGTTCCCTGGCTGCTTATTGGTGGCAGGAACTGTGTTATTTCTCCCTATTGTGTGTGAGTGATCTAATGATCATCAAATTCGTTGCTCATCAAGTGTTAATCAAATGCACTGAATTGATTTAGTGGAAAAAACATTAGGTTGGAAATTAAGGGTCTGGGTTTTGGACAAGTCTATAACTTTGATCTTAGTTGTTTGAACCCTGATTTCCTCATTTGTAAATTGTTCAGTGATGGTTTGTTTAAGTGCTTAAAATGTGAATTTTATGTTTTGTGTAAAAATAAAACTAATACCTTTAAATTATTTGAGTGTCCTTAAGTCTATCTCAAATGTTTAGCTATCACTAAAATGTAAACAGTCAAGAGACCAAAAAATAGGAAGGTCATTAGATAATGTGGGCACTCCAGTCGATTGGCAGGGCCACCAAATTTGGGGTGTTCAGATTGGTTGGGGGCCAGCAGCACAGGCTCTAAAAGAATTCACCTAAGGCAGAGCAGTGGGCAGGACAGCAGAGCAGAGACTATCTGCAACTAGGCTGTGGTGAGGGGCAGCATTTATTGGGTAAACTAAGGAAGTATGAGGGCATGGAATTTTCTGCTCTTTTGGTAATCTTGGGAACTGTAGTTGGTTGTAATTGGTCAATTAGGCGTAGCAGTTATTTTAAGATGGGTGCTTAATGAGCTTCTTCACATTCAGCTCCATGGTCCGAAATGATTGTTCTTCTAGAGACTTAAAGGCAAATAACTGTCTTGCTCTTCATGGCCTCAAGTTAATTGATATGGAAAGGTTGAAACCTAAGTTGCCCTAATGTTTCACCTTTCTTGGGTGCTTAAGAGCTATTTCCTAGGGGCACCTGGGTGGCTCAGTGGGTTAAAGCCTCTGCCCTCGGCTCAGGTCACGATGAGCCCTGCATCGGGCTCTCTGCTCAGCAAGGAGCCTGCTTCCTCCTCTCTCTGCCTGCCTCTCTACCTTCTTGTGATCTCTGTCAAATAAATAAACAAGATGTTTAAAAAAAAAAAAAAGAACTATTTCCTAAATGACTTTTCCCAGTTCTAGTTATCAAGATAATCAGGGCCTGGGGCAGTGAATTTAGACTGAAACCATCTTTTTGGTCAAGTTATTATTTTGATACATTAATAAAAGCATTAAGGCTACTTGAATCACTGATCCATATGGCTGTTTGAGTCTTCAGCCATGATGGACTTTGTAACCTCACTACATCTCTGCAGTTCTAATAGTTTTCTGTTCTGGAATATATGGTTGTTTAAGGTCAGATTTATTTCATCATTCTCACTAATTAAAAATGAGAAATATTTGGGGCACCTGGGTGGCTCAGTTGGTTAAGTGGCTATCTTTAGCTCAGGTCATGATCCCAGGGTCCTTGGAGCAGTACAGGGAGGGAAAGGAAGAAGTAAGCTCCCCACTGAGCAGGATGCCCAATGTGGGCTCTATCCCAGGACTCTGGGATCATGACCTGAGCTGAAGACAGACACTTCACTGACTGAGCCACCCAGGCACCCGATAACCGCTGTAATTTAAAGGTTCGTTATATCTGGTCTGGGTCATTGTAAAAACCTAGTTGATGCTCCTAATTTTAATCAAACCATTTGCTGATTTTTGTTTTTTACCTTCATATGATTTACATCTTCCATACTGTATCTATCAGTGGTATCATGCTTGGTGATTGGGAATAAGAGGAGAGAGTTGAACAAAATCTCTTTTCTTCCCCAGTTCATCACATTCCATCATATATATATTTTCCATATTGGTCTTTCTGAAATGCTATTTAATGCCTGTAACATTTATTAGATATGACTAAGATATGATTTCTGCTATTAAGGAGCTTACACTCTAATAAACTGGTGTATATGTTGGTGAGAGATTATACAAAATGACCTTGAAGATTCTGTGATACTATCACTTATTGCTTTAAAGACTAGACTGAGATTCACTTTGTCCACAAAACTTTCCTGACTAAAAACTTATTTTCTGCTTTTACGTATATAATCTCAAATAGACCAACCTTCTGACATACTCGTTAATATATTTCTTGGCCTTGTTCTGCCTGAAAGAGTTCTTTGTAATGGCATTCATTGTATGGAGATTGCAGAACTTCTATCACAAACTACACAGAAAATAGGATAGTAAATTCAAGTGATAGGAAATGTGAAAGTAGAAAGGTAAAAATGTAACCTTTGATGTTAGGTGAATATAAAAGTGGTCTGAACTTTAACCCAGTTGGTAGAATTTAAGGCAGTAAAATATCCACAGTAAAAACCAGGGTTGAGGCAGGTTTCAGAAGCATTTTAAAAGCAGTCCTGTTTAAGAGTCATTTTTACATTTTTTTTTGGAGAACTATCTGTTCATGTTTTTTCCTCATTTTTTAATTAGGCATTTGGTTTTTTAGTACAGTAGTTACCCGCCATCCCCCTCTCCCAGCCTACCATCCTGGGTTTTCCTTTCCATGGTTTTTATTACCTGCTGTCAACCATGGTCTGGAAGCAGATGGTTCTCCTTCTGACATACCAACAGAAGGTCAGTAGTAACCTAATACTGTATCACAGTGCCTGGGACATTCATCTCATTTCATCTAATCACGTAGGATAACTATAGAATAATAAGATATCTTCTGACAGAAAACACATTCATTTAACTTATGTTACAGTATGTCATTTTAATTGTTCTTTTTTGTTATTAACAATTCTTTATCTCTTATTGAACCTAATTTATAAATTAAACTTTATTGTAGGTATGTATGTATAGAAAAAAACACTGTGAGAAAATGTTCAACATCATTCAGCATGAGGGAAATACAAATCAAAATCACAATGAGATACCACCTTGCGCCAGTCACAATAGTTAAAATTAACAAGTCAGGAAACAACAGACGTTGGTGAGGATGTGGAAGAAGGATTCCCCATTTACACTGTTGGTGGGAATGTAAGCTGGTGCACACACTGTGGAAAACAGTATGGAGGTTCCTCAGAAAGTTGAAAATAGAGCTGCCGTATGACCCAGCAATCACACTACTGGATATTTACCCCAAAGATACAAATGTAGTGATCCGAAGGAGCAAGTACACCCCAGTGTTTATAGCAGCAATGTCCACAGTAGCCAAACTATGGAAAGAGCCCAGATGTACATCAACAGATGAATGGTTAAAGAAGATGTAACATATACGTACAATGGAATACTACTCAGCCTTCAAAAAAAAATCAGATCTTGCCATTTGCAATGACATGGATGGAACTAGAGAGTATTATGCTAAGCGAAATACGTCAGCCAGAAAGACAATTACATGATCTCACTCGTGGAATTTAAGAAAAAACAGCAGCATAGGGGAAGAGAAGAAAAATAAAGACAAAATTAGAGAGGGAGACAAACCATAAGAGACTTAATCATAGGAAACAAACTGAGGGTTGCTGGAGGGGAGGGTGGTGGACATTAAGGAGGACATGTGATATGATGAGCACTGGGTGTTATATAAGACCGATGACTCACTAAACTACCTCTGAAACCAAGACTACATTATATATTAATTAAGTTTAATTTTTTTTAAAAGAAAAAGCTTAAAGGAAAAAAAAACATTGTGTATGTAGGATTTGATACTATCCAAGGTTTTAGATATTCAAAGGGGGTCTTGGAACATCTGCAGAATGGGGGGGGGCCGGAGTGGGAGGGGGGACTACTGTAGTTGATTCATGAGAACTCTATTTATAATATAAGGAAGTAATCCCTTTGTGATGTGAGTTACAAATGCCTTTCCCAGTTAGTCATTTGACATGATACTGTTCTCTATTACAGAAATTTGATTTTTTTAATTAATAAAGCAGTTTTTGGTTCACAGCAAAATTAATAGAAAGTACAAGAGAGTTCCTGTATACCCTTTCCTTGTACATGTTTAACCACCCCCCACCATGATTTCCCCCCATCACTGGTTCACTCCACAGTAGTACATTTATTACAGTGATGAACAGTCAGTCGAACAGTTTGTTATAATTAATGAAGTGTGATTTTTTTCAACTTACTTCTTGGTTTTTTTATTACTTAGGAGACTTGTCATTTTATGATATTTATTCTCTGTCTTGAAATTTAAAAAGTTGTCTTATAGAATTAAAACAAAAACTTTAAAAGAGTTATCCTACAATAGTAGTAATAACAATGACATTAACAACAAAAAGTACTAATACATATTGAGTTTACTCTGTGTTAGGCATAATCCCTTAACCACGTTAGGTAGGTTGAATTAGTAGCTTTATTTTATAGGAGACATAATAGAAGTACAAAATGTTTAAGTAACTTGTGAAAAGTCATGCAAGTCGTAGATAGCTGATTTTTCCCAGGCAGCTTGGGTCTAGAATCCGTGTTCTTAAGCCTGTATACTGTACTGCTTCTTTTTAAACACTTTTATATTTTCTATGGACTTTTTTGGTTTAATAGGTTTGAGGTAGGAATTCAACTTTATTTTTGGACTGCTTGGATAGAGGGAAGAGCTAGCAAAGAGGAGTATGAAGACTTGTTTGTCATGCTGTGAGTAAAGTAAGGCATGTTGTAGATGTTGTGGGATACTGCTGTGATTTAAAATAAGGAAAGGTAATTTTGCAAGATGAAGTGATCTTGATGGTAGATGTTTCAGTGGAATGGGCTGAAGCACAAGTCAAATAGGAACTGTGTGGGGGCATAAGAACATAGAAATAGTGAAAACAAGTCTTTTGTCAAGTAGCTGTGAGTATGAAGGAAGAGGGCTATAGAATGAGGGAAAATTACTGTTTTATTGCAGAAAGATGAGAGAGACATACAGATGCTACAATGCTGGTAGGAAGGATTCAGATGCAGAAGAGATTAAAGAAAATATATTAAGTAAACTATTCAGTAATTGAGGTTCCTGAAAATCAAGAGGATAGACTCTGAAGCACAGATGCAGGGATTTGTATAGAAGATGTTCCATTATTTCTAGAGGGTGCAGGAAAAGATGGGTGCAGATACAAGTGATTGTGAACTTGTTGGTAGCAAGTGAGAGTTCCCATTTGATGGTGTTTCTTTTCTTTCTTTCTTTCTTTAATTGATTTATTTGAGAGTGGGGTGGGAGGATCAGAGGGGAAGAGAGAATCTTGGATAGACTCCCTGCTCAGCAGGGAGCCCCAGGAGCCCCACCTGGGGCTCGATCTCACAACCTTGAGATCATGACCTGAGACGAAATCAAGAGTCTGATGCTTCCCTGACTGAACCACCCATGTGCCACAGTGATACATACTTTCTTTGTGAAGTTCAAGATGTCCTCTACTGAGTGGAGAGTTAGAAGATTGAGGGAGATTGGAGGTATAAGGAGTGGGCAGAAGGTTTTGAGTTAGTTAGTTGAGAACAGGCAGGGATTAATGAAAGTAAACTAAGGAGGATTTTGTACATTGTTGAAGGCCTATCCATTAGAAGTTGGTGATGACATCATGAGTGAATTTTTTTTTTTTTCCTAGTGACTTTCAGGCCGATTCTGTCATCATATTTACTGTAGTTAATGTTCTTTAATCATTTGCTTATTCATTTAATTGTCAGTACCAACTTAGAAGTAAAAGGTAGGGCATACTCCTTTTAAAGCTTGCCAAACTAGTGTTTTAAATGTGTTGAATAGAGTAAGTTTGGAGAAAGATGAAAACACTTCATTTTGATACCCTTAAATAATGGAGAAAAGTTTCTTGGAAATTAATTTTAAATGTGCATGCTAACTCATTTAACTTGTATTAACATAGATGTTATCCTTGGGTAATTTGTACAGGATTATGAGATTAGATGTCTTGAGTTTAAACATGTGGTCTTGAATGTTTAAATGCCAGAATAATATGTATTTTATTAGTAAATTCATGTTTTTTTAAGGTATAATTTTCAGAATGTATAGAAAGGTTTCCACCACTGTCCTCAAATTTAAATTCATTCTTTGTTAAACTTGTTTTGTTTGTTTGTTTTATACAGGGTGTGATAGGTATACAGCTGGTCGTTACCATGGTGATGGCCAGTGTCATGCAGAAGATTATACCTCACTATTCTCTTGCCCGGTGGCTACTCTGTAATGGCAGGTAAGGCAAAGATAGGCTGATTGTGTCACTTTCAAATCTCAGGCTGATTGACTTGCCAGAAGTAAGTTCAATTAAGTATGAATTCCTATTTTTTTAAAAACTTGACAAAAGGAACGTTATGAGAATAATTTAGCTTCCTTCTTTTTCTTACTTGAGATATTGATACTTTATTTTTTTAGTGTAGAGGTAATTGGATCATGGTGAAGAATTCACTCCTTCCTCCTGTCCACTTTTGTCCATGGCCAATGAAAATACCAAATAACTTTTCTGTAGTTTACCTTCTTAAAACATTGGCCAGCAGGAGGATGAGACTATAAATTGAAGTGTTTAAGTATTTTCACTGTTGCTGGAAAAAATGACCGAGAGTATGTGTTCTACTATTGGTGACTCAGTTGAGACTTTATTATAAGAATTAGGGATTCTTTGTTCTGCTGCAAAGAATTTTAAACTTTAACTTGACAAGGAGAGAGCAAAGTTACTTTTTATGGTTTTAATTGTGTCTACTGCACTATAAGCTTACTACTATTCCCAGTCCCTCCACAAAGGAACTAAGTTTCCTTGCTGATATTTGTGCAATAAAATAATAAAATTGAAAGTAAAGATGTTGAATTTAGGGGCTATGACATAAATGCAGGAAAATTGCATATAGAACTAATTCTCAAAATCCTATGTAATTATGAAAGGGAAGTTGCAGATTTGGTACCATGTTTATAGTTTTATTCTAATTATTCATCCCAGTAAATAACCAAATTCTGTTTACTAATTTGTAGGTCCATTTTCTTTTGTTTAGACCTTTCGGACTTAGAAAACAATGGATAGCTCTTATTCTCCTAATGATTTCATACACTGCAAGACAAATAATAAGCCTTTATTATTAGTTCAAGGCCATTCTATCCACAAAGCTTAAATTTCCATTAAAATTTGTTTTCTAATTTAGTATTCTTTATGCTTCATACTTTTTTCATATTGTTTAAATATAGAAAAATATTGGACTGCTTAAATTTTTTTGACCACTAATACACACACACACACACACAGAATAAGAAAAAAACAGCTGCTTAAAAACATCTTTTATTAGCAAAATAAATAATGACTAAAGTTTCAGTGAAGGTGAAAGCCTCTATCAAGAGTTATAATTATAAGAGAAAAATCAGTCACCTACAACTAGTTTTTAACTGTGTACCCCTATGCCCTATATGTAGTCTTATTTACTTTTTTGCTGATTAAATAAATCATGAAAAGATAAATATCAGTCAGGCAAATTATCATTCATTCTAAATAAATGGAATCTGAATTAATGAACTAGATAAAAAATGTGTTAAGGTAATAACTTGTTTTCTACCAAGAATTTCATGTTTATAGACTCTATGATGAGTCTCCAGTGAGACTTCCATATCTCTTACTGGCTCTAAAGATCTGGGCAGACTTGTTTTAATTTCCATTTTCTTACATTATCTGCTTTCCATTTGTTTATAAAACTTAAATTCACCAGTAAAAACTAAAACGGCAGAGATTGAAAACTGAATTCTTTTCTCTTTGATAATATTGGAATTACATATTATAATTAAGATCTTTACTTTTTTGATAAGACTGTTTAGTAAATATACATAATACTAATTTGAGGGGGGGTCAGCCCTAAATATAAACATGAATTTGGTAATTTTTTTTGATCCTGGTTTTTGTGAACAGATTAACTTTAGTGTTAATTAGTGCTGTTTCTAATTCCAAATCAGGTTCTAGGGATAGCAATCAGGATTTTCTAGTAATAGTTAACTTTTATGCCATAATTAATTTCATTTTTCGTTTTCGTTGTTTTTTTTAAGATCATCTGTCTTTCTTTAATGTTAATCCTGAAATTTTTAGGTCATGAAGTCAAATTGCTAAATGTTGTTGCCAACCTGTTGAATATGATCATTGATTTTACCCTTTTGGCATAATTATTGTTATATCACCCTTTTATGTTACAAAATTATACTGTTTTAATATTAATAAAATGTAAAATGCCTTCTAAATTGCTCTTGTGAAAATATTGATCAGAAATGACCACTTGCGTTTTAAATCATATGATGCTGTTGAGTTTAAGAAAGAGATCTGAGGGCATTCTTTATCGTCTGTAAAATGTCTAAAGGAATTTAAAGGGTGAGGCTTATGGCTTGGGAGTGACTATATTGAATGGAACTATTGAATAGGACTATTCAAGTGAATAGACGTGTAGATTGCATGATAGCTTAATCATGAGTATGACAGAAGAGACATGTTTTTAAGTTCTGTTTCTATTGTCCTAATATTTGTTCTACTAGTATCCCATCTTCATATTGTAAATAAATATTTTTCTTAAAAGTTATGGCTTGTCTTTTGTGTCACAAATTTATGTCCATGTCTCTCATCAGTCTGTGTCTTTTTGGAATGGAAGGTTTAAAGTGCCATTGGATTTTATTATGTTTACTTAATGAGTAAGCCTCCCACCATTTACTTGAAGAAGTCATACCTTGAAGGAATAAACAGTTTTGCTTTAATATTAGCAGCTTATTGATTTATTTTTTATTTATTTATTTTTTAAAAATATTTTATTTATTTATTTGATAGAGACACAGTGAGAAAGGGAATATAAGCAGAGGGAGTGGGAGAGGGGGAAGCAGGCTCTCCACTGAGCGGGGAGCCCGATGCGGGGCTTGATCCCAGGACCCTAGAATCATGACCTGAGCTGAAGGCAGATGCCCAGTGACTGAGCCATCCAGGCACCCCAGCAGCTTGTTGATTTTTAATATAAAAAAATCAACTAGTTTCCTAGCTCTTGTTAAGTAATATATATTGCTATTAGTGTTGTATATCTCTAGTTTTTTTTTAAACTAGTTGTTAACGTGGCTTAGTTAATATTGCTTTTATACTATTATAAAACTTAATACTGATAAAAATTTTTATGTCTGTTATCCCATTTGGATCTGTACACTGAACTAGATAGGAGAGGGGATGTGTTCGGGATATGTTAAGGCCTCAGAAATCTCAGTGTCTGAATTTAGTTTCTCATTCCATTTGCCCAGGTGGGAATCAGGGTCAGATGGGAGATTCAGGAAGGGATTGGACAGCTCTCCAGGTAGTTTCTTCATGAAATGATATTTTAAGGATTCAGCTGTTCTTAAAGTGGTGACTTAGGGAGTCTACGCTTTTTCAGACTTGTTGGCTCTTTTGTTCTTCCTGCTACCTTGGAATCTTGTGTTACAGATGCTTTGTCACTTGGCAGCTAAAGGAAGTAGACTGTGGATCTTTCAGGTGATTCAAGGGGCCAAGCTTAGAAATCGATCTCTCAGTTCTGCCTACATTGCATAGACTGGGGCCCTGTGACTCCAGGCCACAGTGCAAGGGAATCTGGGAATTCAGTTGTCATTGTACCTAGGAAGTAAAAGCAAGATTGCGGTCTGGTCCTTCTCTGCTGCAGGTGGTGTGTTTATAGATGAGAAAACAAGGTGTTTTGTTTTGTTTTGTTTTGTTTTTTAAGATTTTATTTATTTATTTGACAGAGATCACAGGTAGGTAGAGAGGCAGGCAGAGAGAAAGGGGGAAGCAGGCTCTCCGCTGAGGGGCTCAATCCCAGGACCCTGGGATCATGACCTGAGCTGAAGGCAGACATTAAACTTACTGAATCCCCAGGCGTCCCTCTACTGGGCATTTTTATTTATTTATTTTATTAAAGGTTTTTTGTTTTTTAAGATTTTTTATTTATTTGACAGAGATCACACAAGTAGGCAGAGAGGCAGGCAGAGAGGAAGGGAAGCAGGCTCCCTGCTGAGCAGAGAGGCAACGAGGGGCTCAATCCCAGGACCCTGGGATCATGACCTGAGCTGAAGGCAGAGGCTTTAACCCACTGAGCCACCCAGAAGCCCCGAGAAAACAAGTTTTAACTTTACTCGTATTCGTGAGTAAATGAAACAGATCTAGGCTTCTTATCATGAAGTTCAGTTCACAGTGTAGTATTTATTTAACGTATGGCTGCTCATCAACTCTAGATACTGTCCTGGAACTGACGTACTTAAACAGAGTTTGGAATTTGGTGGTGGTGAACTTTTCTACAATTACTATGACTTCTTTTGGCAGTTAACAGAGTAATTTATTTAAGATTTTTTTTTTTCTACCTCTGTTCCTAGTGGTACTTAGCCGTGTATAAGCTGTCCTTCAGGTTATATGTAGTTGGTGTATAATTTGTCTTTGCTTATTGTATTCTGGCTTTTCTATGACTGCATAGCCACCTTTTATTTTGAATGATAAGGCACCTCAACATTGAGTTTGATGACCACAGATGTGCTTAGTGTGAAGTTGAATTTTTAAAAAATCATCTGTTCAAATTATACCTCTCACCTCACTATTTGAAATTAAAGTTATACCACATTACGAAATAATAAATATTTTGTATTCCATTCTTCCAATTTTCTTTACTAGAAAAATATTTTTCTTCTCAAAAATGTTCTTAGTTCTCCTTTTTTACATGCCTTTTTATGTGACTGTCAGAGTTTATTGATGGGATTCTGCTTTAACAAGAATTTAGGTAACAAAAATCTCTTCTTCTGTAACCTGTGAGCATCTATTACTAACCTTGAAAATCAACTGTGAGGAGTCTGCTGCTCTCACTGTTCCATTCCTCCCTCTTTCCCCAAAGGGAGGAAAAACTATGGGGAGTTGGTTTCTTTGTACCTTTAGTGTAAACTGCTGTCCCTAACATAAAGAACACTTCTAACAGTTGCTCAGATCATCCAGAGATTTTTTTTTTTTTATCATGTCCAGCCTACCACTGTATAGTAGCCAAAGAATTCTCTACTTTCTATTGTAATTAAAGTTCCTTTTTGTTTTGAAGTTTGCTTGGCCCCTCTTTTCATGGAGAGGTAAGTGATAGGTTACATTCTTTGTACATTTGAATAGTGGGTTTTGCATGAGGAAGTAGGATTTTGCTTTTTTTTTTCTTTTTTCTCCCCTATACTAGCTTCTTTGCTGACCTGCTTTCCATTTCATTGATTGTTTAGCTTAAACCTGCATTCTTCTTTACCCCCTTTATCTCCCGAGGCTCTCACTTTGATCTGCTACTTCTTATCATATGTTCCTCGCTGGAAACATGTTATGGTTGGATTTATTCTGATTTTGTCTCATCCTATATTGAGTAAATGGCGTGCAACACCTTCATATTCAGTTGCTCTAATTCTTTTTGCCTGTCTCTTTTTGCATGTTGCCTGATCCAAGAATCTGCAAGTTCCCTTTGGTGAGAGAAACCTACTATTCAAATGCACAGTAGGTGGGACCTAAGACCCAAGGGAAAGTTTAAATTGTCAGCTACCACCCTTACGGAATGCCTGAGTCCTTGCTCTCCTTGCCTTTAGTCCTCTTAACTTCCATCTAGTTCCAGAATGCCATGCTGTTCTAGTAAAGCTTCCAGTAAATAATGAGAGTGTGTATGTATACTGATATTTTAGTTACATGTGCTGAAAGGTTTCTAGGTTTTAAGTGGTATTTGTTTTCTTTAATTTTTTTTTCACTTGTTATAATTACTGAGACTTAGAATGAAGACTGAGAATATCTATAGTTCATTGAACACTATTACATCAAAAACTCGTGATGTACTATATGCTAGCTAACTGAAATAACAAAAAAGTAAAAAATAAAAAAATAATAAAAAAGGAAGTATCTATAGTGACCTGTTTTGAAATAGTTTTGTATAATTAATTATGTATTAAGATCTTTTTAGCTTGCTCTCAGTACTAAGCTTTTCTCTACTTGTTCATGTTTGGATTTCCATTGTAAATTTCTGAAATTTTTACTTTTGAAAAATTTTAAAGTGGTTTGCTTTAAATGACATTTTTAATTTGGTTTATTTATTTATTTATTTATTTTGAAGAGTCTGGATCAATGCATTCTGTATTTTCTGATACCTATATTTTCAGCGCTATTGAACTTTAGTAAGAAAAGTTATAGTCTGATGGTATTTTATGTAAGAGGCTTATATAAGAAAAGTAGTAAAAAATTATTTCAGTGATTTAGTGAAGTAGAACATCAGGTTGGCTTTATTATCTGAGACACTGCTGACAATTTGAACATAGGTGAACAAAGCCACTGAATAGCCAGGTATATGTCATAAAATACCCTGATATTAATGCATTTAACTTAAATATAAGAAGTTCAGTTTTTTAGTGAGATCCTCCTAATACTTTTTATTTAAAATTTTTTTTCTCTATTTCAAACAAGATAATAAATTGCTGAGAAGGAAAAATAAGAGGTAATGAACTATATTCTCATCAGCTAAAGATAATCACTGTGTACATTTTGTAGTATTTCCTTCTAATCTTTTCTGTTCAGAGGTTGTAATGTTCTGTTCATGGTTGTAATGATATTGTATGTGAAATTTTGTAATATTAACACAAAACATGTTTCTCTAATTGTATTTTTGTAACCATTCTTATTAACTGCTACATAGACTCTAAAGCTAATTAGCTTTCATATGTCTTCCAAGCCCATATTAGAAAGGCATGGTGCAGCAGTTATAAGCACGTTGCAAGTTATTTTGCTGAAATAGACATACCAAATAGCAAAAGGAAAGGCTAAAAACTGAGACCAGAGGTTAAAGTGTCTAGAACATGGGAAGCACATGGTATGGAATCCAGCTATGTATGAAGCACTGTCTCTTAAAGAAAACTGTGCAACTGTACTTCTAAGTTTTACTTTGAACTTTCAGACCTTAGCTATTCCATGCTGCCTGCCAGTCTTTGTCTGCTCCACGTCTCGGGCAGCTTTCAACTCTAAACCTTTCTCCTCAAATTCTGTGTATGCCTGCCTCAGGCTCAGCTCTTGAAACCAGAGCCCCACAATCAATTTCTCGCCACCAAACCCACAGCCCTAGTTACATGTGCAATCCATCTTTATTTAAAAAAAAAAAAAAAAGTTTGTAAATTTTAATTTTGGCTTGAGGAGGTGGTATCCTGTCTCTCAGGGCCCAGTTACTGCATTTGTGCACTATCCCTCTTTTCCGCTTAACTTTCACGTACTGCTTCCTTTCTTCCTTGTCATTAATTGCTTCACTTCCTTTGGATTATTCCTGTTAGCACACACACACACACACACACACACATAATTTTTTTTTTTAAGATCTCTTATTAAAAGTAACAATATATAAAGAAGAGTCATAGGCCTGCCTCCCTTCTGCCTTAAAACACGAAGCCCCTTCCATGTCCATTTCTTAGTTTTGGCCTATTTCCCTTTTTTCTATATAGCAACATTTGTCACATGAATTGTCTTCATGAACTCTACTTTTCACTTCCCCCTTTTTTTTTTTTTTTTGAAGATTTTATTTATTTGAGATAGAGCGAGCACAAGTTGGGGTGGGAGGCAGAGGGAGAGGGAGAAGCAGGCTGTCCACTGAGCAGGGAGCTTGATGCAGGACTTGATCCCAGGAACCTGGGATCATGACCTGAGCTAAAGGCAGCTGCTTAACCGACAAAGCTGCCCAGGTGCCTCTACTTTTCACTTCCTTATTAACTGTTAGACTTCTGCCATGTTTTATTTTCCCCTTAGGTGATGTTATTGATTCCATAAATACCACAATTACCTAATGACCCTAAGTTATCTCTGAGCTCTAGATTCCAATAAATAGTTGTCCTCTTGATGTTTTCACATGATGTCTCATAGATACTTAACAACTCAGCATATTTAAATTAGTGGTTCTTCCTATTCTGCTCCATCTCAGAATATGTACTACCATCTTCTTCAAATCAAAAGGGTAGATACCCTTCATTCTTTTTTTCCCTACTTCCTCCTTTTAGTCCATTAGCAAGACCTGTTGACTCAATGTCCAAAATATATATCTTTCTCTTGCCTGCTTCTGATTCACAGAGTAGCAAAGAGATCTAAAAGGCAGATAAAGTTATTGCTCTCTCCTGTTTTGAGACCATTATTTTAATATAAAATCTAAACTCCATACTTGACAGAGGAGGCTTTGCATGATCTGTTACTTTTTATCTCTTCAGCCTCCCTCATACATTTCTCTTTGCATGTGCTACAACTGCCTCTTTGGCCTTTTGGTTACTGCAGTGTTCTGTGTTCTTTCATGCCTTTGTGCTTTTGGACATGCTCTTCTCTGCCTGGAATGCTGTTCCCCTCCATTCTTCTCAACCTTTAGGTTGCTGGGTAAATGTCATCTCAGAGGGATTTTCCTAACCTACAGTTTAAGTCTTGTCTCTCATTTCCACCATTTGTTTGGTTCTTTTGTGTAGTTTCCAATTTTGTGTAGTATCCAAATTTGTGATTCTTTTTTTTTTTTTTTGGTCATTTTTTAATTGGTTAAATTTTGTCCCAGCTAGAATGTAAGTATCAAGAAAGCAGGGACTTTGGCTTTATTGTATGTGATTAAGTCTCCATTGCCCTGCAGAGTACTTGGCTCTAAAGGGACTCCGTAAGTGTGTGGAGAATGAATGGATGGATGGATGGCACATGAGTAGCAGACGAGAAGTGGCCCTAAGAGCCCCTAGCATCCTTAGGTTCCAGCTTTGAACAGTAATTATTACTGATGTAGATGACCTGAGTTTCCCAATAAAAAGTATAATAAGTGCAATCCATTTTAGAAAAATGGATTTACAAAAATGAGATTAAACAAGTTTGAGTATATTTAAAAAGAAAATGAGTCCTAAAAAATGAAGAATCTTAAAATTTTCATTGTCGTAGTGTTCTAAAAGTAACTTAAGTTTTCCTATACTAAGAGTTCCTTCATTGATTAGCAATAATTAGTAATTTCTCAGAGCTAAATGACTAATTTTAATCTTTTTGAGTTATTGCATAATTGGTCTTCTAAATGTTATGCACTCAATCTTTTTATTCATGGAATCTGTATTTGCAGTCTGCGTACTTGCTGAAGTTCATTTGTAACCCCCAAATTCATACTTGTGCTTTCAAGGTCATTCAAAGACATATCCAGAGTGGCAAAAAATTTGAGTGGCCCAGTGCCCATGTTCCCAGCTGAGGCCTTGTTTTACCTTTCATATCGTAAACAAGTGTGCTTTTCATGGTCTGTTTAGTATCATGTTGTTCACATTTTAGCTTTTTGTTGATTTTACCATTTAAAATGGCCTCCAAGCATGGTGCTGAAGGGCTTTCTAGTGTTCCTAAGCACAAGAAAGCTTTGCCTTATTGAGAAAATTTGCTAGAAATACTCACAGAACTCAGGAAAATACTATGTTTAAGATTACAGTTGTTAAGTAAGCTTTATTTAGGCATGAGTTATAGTGCTGTTGGCTGTGAATTAAATGTTTAATAAATCAACAGTATAAATTAAATAAGGTGTCTTTAAACATAAACACACATAAAACAAGGTTTTGTATTGATTGATGAAAATGTTGTGACCAGAGGCTTGCAGGAACCTAACCCTGTATTTCCCCTAGGAGCAATGTTCAGTGTTCGCGGCGACTTTATAGAACATAACTACCGCGAATAACAAGAATCGACTGTAAGTTAAAATTCTGGACTTAAATGGAAATTTCAGGAAGTGCCTCTTCCCCCATGTTAATTACAGTTTAGAGACTTTTTGGTTGGGATAAATATTTTATTTTAAAACCTTTCAACTATGAGGAGAACTGAATTCATTTGGTTCGGTGATCCTTTTTGAGCACTTACTATATGCCAGTAACTGTACTAGTTTTGAAGCATACAGAAACAAGTCATAAAATCTTTCCTCCAAGAATCTTTCAGTTAGGGGAATATTTCATTTTAATCCAACTGGTCTGATACCAACTGCAGTTTAATTTTGACACTACCTGGAGTTAACATAGACTCCATTGGTTAAAGACAAAGTTCTCCGTAAGAATGCCAAGGCTTCAAATGCCAGCTGAAAGTTCTTGGAATCTCCAGGTCACCCATACTTCTGAAAACTGGCTACTGGCTACAAATTGGGGCATTTCTATGACACCCCTCATGTTCAGTAATTTCGTAGAACAATTAGAACTCAGGAAAGTTCTATACTTACGATTACAGTTTTATTATAAAGATGATAGAGGAATAGGTTTGGGAGGAAGTGCAGTTTCCATGGCCTCTCTGTGAAGTCAGGGCATGTCACCCTCCAAGCACATTAGTGTTTTGGCCAGCAAGGATGCTCCTCAGAGCTTCATTGCCTTGAGATTTTACGGAATTTCATTACATAGGTATGATTGAATCTAATCTCTAGCCCCCATCTCTGCAGATCAGGTGTCTAAACATCCCAACTCTAATCACATGTTGCTATTTCTGGTGACCAGCCACCATTCTGAAGCTATTTGGAGGTCCACTAGGAGCTCCCTTGTTAACATAATAAAGACACCCCCTCTCACTCAGGAAATTCCAAAGGCTTTTAAAGCTCCTTGCCAAGAACTGGGGACAATTACCAGATATATTTATTTTTTATACTACAGGACAACTTGCCTTACAAATAGTAGAAGGTAAATTAGGTGTTCGCCAGATGGGAGCATAGATGTTTATGAGCAGATAGAAGAATATGTGCAGAAACATCAAGGGATGAACAAATTTGTGGAATAAAATGTTATTTAGTTAGCTAGAATGTCATGTTTAAAAAGGTAGTTGTTGAAGGTGAGTCCGGTAAAGTAGGTAGTCCGATCATGAAAGTCTGTGGAAACAGGTCGCAAATCCTGTGCATATTTGGGCCTTACAATGTGTGTTCTAACTTCAGTGGAAAATTTCAAACATGTGCAAAGAGTAGACAATAATACAGTGAATATATAATGAAAACAATGATCTATGTACCTATCACAATTAACACCTGGTGGTCAACTTGTTTCATCTGTGTTCCCCTTCATCTCTCCTTTACCCAACATATTATTTTGTAGCAAATATTATTTCATTCATAGATATTTCTGTGTATATCTTTATGTGAGCTTTTAAAAATAACTATAATCCTATTTTTACAGCTAAAATTTTTCACAGTAATTTCCTAACATCATCAGATATCCAGTCATTTTGCAAATTGCCAATTTTCAAAAACAGCAGATCAGTTGCTAGCATTTTTTAATTGAGATACTTTATTTTAAAAATTTAGATTTTGTAATTGAAAAATTGGAAGTTTAGCAATACTAGGGATATGTTTCTCCTTTATAAAAACGGGGCCTTGATCAAAGTCTTTGCCTAGCTGTCTCCTCACTGCTTTACCTTGTGAAGACTCTTGGAAAGGATTCCAACAGGTGCTTACCTTGATAAGATTTGCATTATGGAAAGATAACTAAAGTTGGGATCAGAATGCATTTGTTGGGGGGAAGAAAAAAGAATGTATTTAGGAGAGTGTGCAGGGAAGACAAGGACTACAGTTAAAGAACAGAATTAATGATGATATGTGGAGAGGGCACATTGAAAATTAAACTTGAATATCAAGTTGAGGTAGTTGGTAGATAGGAAATTCAGGTGAGACAGGAAATTGAAAATGAGCAAGTGGGTGCTTGGGAGAGAATAAGTGATTTGTTTGGGTGTTTTGATGGTGTGGTGGAGGTAAATACACCCAGTTAATTGGAGCCCTAACTTTAAGGGTTTTATAAATATGATTTACTCTTATTTTTGTATACATAAAGTGTGAGAATTCTCCAACTAAATTAAAGGAGGGGAGGACAGGAAAGGAAAGCAAAGACTACTTTTATTTTGAGGACATTCAGAGAACTCTTTTTAAGACAACTCTCAATTCCTTCTGTGTAAATGAAGGGTGGGTTCATGCCAGCTTGCCTGCAGAGTTCAGTCCATTTACTTTTAATTTACTTTTAATAGTAGGCCTATATAGCCTTACTATATATTAATAATTGTCGGTTATAAGAAATATACTTATAAACAGCATTGCAGGGTCTGGCATCTAGTAAGTGCTTGGTAAGTGCTGGATTTGAATCAAAAGCCTTTTAAGGCCTGAGCAGTAGTATCTTAATTCAGATTAGAGTTTTTCACCTGATATTTCCCTTCAGTATCTTCACAAATAGG
This sequence comes from Mustela putorius furo, assembly GCF_011764305.1. Lineage (NCBI taxonomy): Eukaryota > Metazoa > Chordata > Mammalia > Carnivora > Mustelidae > Mustela > Mustela putorius. The sequence continues at coordinate 15,147,041 of NW_025422471.1, forward strand.
AAACTCAATAAATATTTGTACAATAAATGAATAATTCTGGTGATCTTAATTCCTTTATTTAAAAGGATTCTTTTTTCCTTAGTTTGAGATGGTATCAACATCCTACAGAAGAAGAATTAAGAATTCTTGCAGGGAAGCAGCAAAAAGGGAAAAGCAGAAAAGATAGGTAAGTTACATTGTTGAGCTTATAAAGTGTTAAGTATTTGACACAATTTATGTAAATCGATCTTGTACATTGGTTAAAGGAACTTTTACTAATAATGCTAAGAGCGTTTGATAAATTGGAGATTAAAACCCATGATCTAAAATAGTTTTGAATTACCTTTTAAGAAAACCCAGTATTTAGTAATTTAATATATGAGCACAGAAGTGATTATTTTACTTAAGAATGGTTAATTTTATTCTTTGTATATAAATTATGAAAATAGTATAGCCATCATATTAGAACTTGGTGGGGGTTGACTGGGGAGAAAAACCAGAGCTCATCTTTTTACCCTGTAACTCATTTACCTGTTGATTTGGGTTCTTTCCCAGGTTTTGCTGTCATTCAGTATTATGAGATGGGGCAAATTTATGTGCTTTTAACTTCTTTTTATTTTTTCAAATAGAAAGGGTAGACAGAGTAACTTTGTAGGTACCATTCAGTTGCTGCAAATTATATTGGCATTTAAACCTTTATGAAGAGAACTGCCTGCTAATAAACTTCATTGAATAGACCACAGCAGTCTTATCTGTTGAAATGGAAGGACGAAACAGTAATTTTGAAGGATCTTTCCAGCTTTGAAATTTTTATCTCTATTTGAATTGAATTCTCAAGTAAAGTACATGATAATTAGCCTCTCTATATGGGCCTTAGTGTCCTTAGCTGGGGAGGACTTAGGACCCAAAACTATGATTCTGATATATTACAAAATGTCAGTGACAAAAAAATAGTCACCACATTTCTCATGTGTATAATAAAAATGATATTAACCTGGGCTAATACATTTGTAAGTGCTAAATTTTTTTTAAAATTTTAAACATTTTTAAAACGTGATTCTTTGGCATGAAATTGGAAATTTTAAAAAGACTTTTTTGATCTTGCTACCATTCTCTTTTACACTTATCATTGCAAATATACCTTGAAGATCATTGGAATATTAAATGTAAGCCCTCCTTCTCTTTTTATTTTGAAAAGGCTTTACATGTACAAAAAGATGCCAAAATGGCACTGTCTTATTCCTGGTAGCAATAATTACTGTTTAGTTTATTGACATGAATTGATATTTTTACTGAGTTTTTTCCAGAGTAAATGAAAATTGTTTCTTGGTATTGTGATTAATGCTTTTGAAACGTAGTTTATTACTTTTTATATATATGTGATTGTCTTTTAAAAATTAAATTTAGGAATGATGCACGGGCACCTAAAGAACTCTTTTATTTCCCCCATTCGTGATTCAGTAAAAGCAACTCCAGATGAGCCTTTCGCCTTACTGAATTTCTTACACACATAAATCTTAATATATTTCTTCAACTCTGACTTGTTTATAGCTACAGGTCTCTTTATACGTATGTGTGGACATAGATAATTTCAAAGAGAAATGCATTTTTGTTTCATTGGCTTTTGTTCTTGCACCTAAGAAATAGTTAAATTGTTTTGAAGTGAAATACTAGAAAAGATGCCAGTTCCTTGCCTTTGCTTTCTTAAGTGAATTTCATGTCACAGAGGAGCCACTTTATCCTCTTTAAGGTATTCTGAGGTTTTCTTCCGTATGTTTAAATATTGTGTGATAATGGTGTTTCTTTAATTTTTTATTTGCTTTTACTCTTGTACCTAAAGGAAAAGACTTAGTTGTCTTAAAATCTACACAGGGGAGTAGGAGAAATAGGGTGAAGTGCTAAGCTAATAATTAAGATTTTTTCACTAATTTAGGTAACTCTTTTTCTTGGCAATCTGCATACTCATAATAATTTACATCCACATTTTGTAGTCTTCCCTTTAAAAACTACCTTTGACTATTGTACCTCCTTTTTGATGAAATATTAAAAATTCTGCTTCTTTTATACGGTGAAATTTAATACCCCATTTCTGATTAGTTGATACAAGCGCTTTAATAACAGTATAGGTAACTTGCTTTTTGTGTCACTTGTCTGATTTTTATAGGAAATATAATGGTCACATTGAAAGTAAGCCACTGACCATTCCAAAGGATATTGATCTCCATCTAGAAACAAAGTCAGTTACAGAAGTGGATACTTTAGGTAAGGGAAATCTTGGTAAAGTGTTCTGTAAATCTCAGTTTTCTACTATGCTAGTGAAAGTACTTTCATTTTATCTATTTTTTGTTTAGTTTTTAATCATTAAGTCCATTTTACGGAATATGAAATCTTTTTCAGAACTTAGAAGCTCAAAATGACTTCATTAGAATTGAATTTCTTTTTCAATTCACTTAACCTGTACTAAGAATTATTTTTCCCATTTTTCAGAAAGGCTGACTTACATGTTTGTTATGCACTTTCTGTTTTATGTCGAGATCACAGTGACTTTTCAGCATTTTGAATTCTAGACTTCTTGCCATAAGTGCCATTCTGTTCCTTTTATGGTGTGGCTTGCACAAATGCTTTTGGGTGTTTGTTTTTAATTACCTGAACTTTTATGCTCATGCTTAGTAGACAGGAAAGTGGCTTTAGAGCAATGATCTGGATTAGGAATCAGAAAACTTATTCAAGATTTACTTTTGCCCATGGGATATTTCTGATAAGTTAAATTTGTTTTTTTCCTCCTTCCTGTATATCAGTGTTTGTAATTGTATAGTAACTATAATGATTTTATATTTAAAATAAAATTTATATGAAATTATTTGAATCCTGTAAGGGAATGGCATCTAAGATGACACGATACTAAACACTGATTTTCGAACCTGACTGTCCCTCAGAATCCCTTGAGCAGCTCTTTAAAAAGAAAGATTTTTCATATCTACCCCTGGAGATCAAGTAAATCTAGAGTGAGTTCTGGGAACTTGTATTTTTTAAAATGTTCTTAATGGTTCTGACTTTGTACCAGGTTTGAGAACTAATGGTTTACCTGATAAGTGAGGCATAAAAATAACATGTTAAATAATTTTGGTAATGTATAAATATCATATGTAATTTGGCCCTTCTTGTGTTAAATCATAACCACCCTGAAAAACCTTAGTAGCTTCATGTAACATCTCATATAGAAATTATTTAGTGGTACAAAATGGCTTCAGGATATTTGAAAGTTGATTCTATATTTACAGAGATTTGTACGTGTGTATTCTATACACACACATACACACAACACATATTTTTTAATATGTTCTATATAATATTAGAAAGGGTGTCCTAGAATCCAAAAAGGTCAGTGAGGAACAGTATAAGACTTATTATGGTTATGACTTATGACTTATTAAGACTTATGACTGGTTATGTCATCCTCTTTTTTCTTTTTAACTATTTTTCATGCAAAATCTAAAACATTTAAAAGCACTTTTTGACTAGTTGTCACATTGGCTTTATTAATCTCTTATGTATGTTTGCATGTATAAAATGTTCTTAGACATGTAAATATAAGAATATATATACATTCTCCCTGATTTCTAGTACAGATTTTTGTCATTCTTACTAGTAACTCATGTTAAATGAATAATTATCAGCTTATTAACTTTAATAATAGCTTAAATTTAAGTATTTATCAGGCATTGTTTTATGTGCTTTACTTTAATTAGCCTTCTTCCAGTTCTATTAGGTGTGTAACTTTTATTGACCTTTTTTTATTCCCCCTTGAACTCATTGAATTCATATAGTTCAATAACTTGGTGTGGGTAGTATGCCAAATGTGGTAGAGCCAGTTAGTGAGACCTAGGCTATTTTAGTGAACTTAAAAAGATTAAAATTAAGGCCTTATCACATAGCTTCTTCAATATTTTGTTTCATTAATACAGTTTTGAAACTAATTGCAAATGGTAGTAGTTTAATAACTGGCCACATAATTTCAAGAGCAGAGTAAAATGGGGAGATGTTTTATTTATGTTTCTGTAATCATTTGTGAGTGCATGCTCTGTGTGTGTGTTTAGGTAAAAGTAGAGGGTTTTCTCCTTGAATTTAATAAGGTACACTCATGAGTTTAAGGCAGATCACTAGGTTTGATGAGTTTTCTTTAGTTTCCAATAGCCTAATAAAAGGCACATAGATAATTATATTATTGAATACAAAAAGAATATAATACTTGGGTAAAACACGTAGCCAAGATTATGTATAATTTGTTCTTTTGTTGAATGTATATATATTACTGGTATCCCAATAAGTATCTTGAAAGTCTGTCTTAATTTGTATTAGCTTTCTGTTATAAGAACCTCTAAAAGTGCCTAAAAATAGAAAACTACTTGAAATGTCACTTACCTATTTGCTATGAGTGAATTTCCTGGAGGATACCTCTGAATGTGGGCAGCACGAATTGGAACACTTGCTTCAGTTCTTAATAAAAATTGAAAGCTTTTAGGTAAATGGATGTCTGTCTACCCAACTAGATATTTGTCTGTCTGTTCTTCCCATTTCCCTGTCCTCCTTCTGAGAAGTCATTGATTCCAGATTTTAGATTTTAGGGTGATTTTAGAGGAGAAGTGAGGTGGCTAGAGGGTAAGAGTCCTTCAGCTACTTCAGGGTAAATCTTTCAGACTGCTGCTATTCATAAGCTAATATATTTATCAGGAGCAAAAGAAAAAAAAACCTAACACAGTTAAAATAACTAGCTGCAAATTAAAAATTTACCCAGTCATAAAAGGATTTGTAATTTTTGTTATAAAGATAAGAGTTAGTTGTTTTAATATTTTAAATGTCTTACTTTGGTGTTTTATTTTCAAAATACTTTTTCTATAAATGCATGATTCTAAGTTATTCTCAGATACTACATTTTGCAACTAAAATTTTTCCACAGCAGTGTAGATCATTTTATTATGGAAACATAGGAATTGATGTTTATGTATGTGACTTACTCCCACATTTTCAGGAGGTCTTCTGCAAAATGATGCTGACACTTTGGACTGCACTCAGGCAGAAGTAAAACAGAATATCTTAGATGAAAAGAGAGAATCTGATTTACTATCGGAGAACGCTAATTTTAATGTAAACCCTCTGTTGGAAGGGCTATCGTTTTTATAGAAGGCATTTCATCGACTTTTCTTGCAGGAACACAAGCAAGAATAGAAAGTAGATGTATTGGTTATTTCAATCTGCATTAACTCAAAAAATTATTAATCTTCCTTTAATGCATGCAGTTAATAACTATAGCAAAGCTTAACTCTCTTACTTCACAGAAATGAAAAATGTAAATAAACTTAACTTTGTACACCAATTTATACCTTCATGTTAAAGTATCATACTTTAGGATCTTAAAAAAAACATCTTGAGGGGCACCTGACTTCGACTGAGGTCATGATCTTAGGATCCAGTCCCTGTCTGCTGCCTGCTCAGTGGGGAGTCTGCTTTTCCCTCTCTCCTTGCCCTCCCCCTTGCTCATTCTCTCTCTCTCTCCTTCTCTGTCTCTCTCTCTCTCTCACAAATAAATAAGTAAATAAAATCTTTTTAAAAATTAAAAAATATATTTAAAAGAGGGGTGCCTGGGTGACTCAATTGGTTAAGCATCCAACTCTTGGTTTCTCAGGTCATGATCTCAGGGTCACAAGATTGAGCCTCCCACCAGGCTCTGTGGTCAGTGCAGAATCTACTGGAGATTATCTCCCTCTCCCTCTGTTCCTCCCTCTGCTCCTGCTTTCTCTCTAAAATAGTAAATAAAATCTTAAAAAAATTTTTTTAAACCCTGATTTTTTAATTTCTGTAAAAAACAGCTAATTAGCTGAGAAAATACCAGCTCATTTTGTAATCATATATTTTTAAAAACAGTTTAAATAGTTTTTGGTAATCATCCCAGGTCTTAAGAAATTATTTAATTTGTGAGGTATTAAAATTTAATTTTGAATGTCAACATTCTCTGTTTCCTGCATTTTTAGATTCTCATATTTGCAAACCTTACATTGCATATCAACAAATGAGAAAGTTTAGCATGGCTAAAGTTAATTATAGTTAAATCCTCCTAAGCTGTTTATTTATGAAAGTTTAAGTAAACTTTTTTTGACCTTTATTTTTCAGCATTGCATTATTTTCCAGAATACCAGTGGCTGGTGGATTTCACAGTGGCTGCTACAGTTGTGTATCTAGTAACTGAAGTCTACTACAATTTTATGAAGCCCACACAGGAAATGAATATCAGCTTAGTCTGGTGCCTGCTTGTTTTATCTTTCGCAATGTATCCTTCAGAACATCATTAGTAATAATATATAAGTTTGTGCTCCTCTTGTAGCTAATACAATTAGATCTCATCTCTTATTTGAAAAAAAAAATTGGGGTAGAAAATTTTTCTTTGTTGAAATCCTCTTTATTTAATAGAAAAAACTTGACAAGTAGAGGTAAATAGTTTAAAAAGTGAAATACAAGAAAAGATGCCAGTTCCTTGCCTTTGCTTTCTTATGTGAGCTTCATGTCACAGAGGAGCCACTTTCCCCTGTTTTAGATATTCTGAGATTTTCTTCCATATGTTTAAATATGGTGATATTTAAATGATGTTGCTTATGGTGATAATGGTGTTTCTTGAATCTTAGGTTATTGCACCTTTCTCCCCCTTCCTTTTCCTTTCTTCAGTTCCTCCAGAATAGTAAGAAAACAACTGTTTTACCAAATCAGTAGTCAGTTTTTGTGATACCTATGAAAATATTATTTATAGTAAGAATTATAGTGTTTTACCACCTTCCTTGAACAATTTTTTATTCTTGTATGTAGACGCTAAATTTCTTTACAGAATTCTAAACCTCAGTAGTTCAAACACATCATTTCATTTTTGTTTTCCATTGGAAATAGCCTCCTGGAGCTCTCAATTCTGTAAACTTAACTGCATAGCTGTTAACCTGGGATTTTCTTTACTATCTTCCCTTAGAATTCCTTGTGCCTCTTTTTGGATCACATGATCTGCTTGTCTTTGGTTGACTGACCTTTGGCAGAGTACTTGCCCCTATAGTGCCCTGGAAAGGGGTGTTTTTAATTTTGAAATCTGCATGCCTGAAGTTATTTTCTCCTCATACTCAGTTGATAGTTTGGCTCAGTACAAATTCTAAGAAAGAGTTTTTCCTGAAAGTTTTGAATGCTCTCGAGAAAACTCGATGCCTTCCTGCCCTTTGCATATGCCTCTCTTTCCTCTACGTCCACCCTCTAAATACTTTTTCTCTTTTGGTATTCTGAAGTTTTCATCATTAATTGGGTTAAATTCTAGGTTTAGCTTTTAAATCTGGGGACTCCTCCTTTTTTACTTGGCAGTTTTTTACCTTACTTTTATTAAAATTAAACATTACCTCCTCCGTTTCTGCTTCTCCAGAGATAGCTCCTTTTTGTTTGATATTTACATGAATATTTCCATGTGGGTAAAAAGCTCCTACTTGATTTTAGTTTTTGGCTTTAACTGATAACTGTTTCTGTGTAAATGAGGACTTGGCACATACATGTGGCTTGTCATCTATCACTAATCATTTCCCATTCACCTCGCCTTCTAAATAAAGATACTGTCATTTTTTAGAGGAACTTTCCTGCTTTTTTTCTTCTCACTCATTTTATTTATGTACGTAAAAACAATTTTTTTTTAATATACTGTCATTTTGGTGTGGAGGGAGAAACCAGAAGTCAGTGGATGTGCTCAATCTACACTTTTTTCCAGAAATTTTGTACTGACTCTGTGATAAAATTCTGTTTCCTGTCATCTTTTTCAGGGACTCATTGTAATAACTTATTCTTCCTTTGAATGGTTCTTTAATATTATTTCCCTTTTTCCATTTATTTTATTTTCTTGATTTTTCTCTTAATTTTCTCTTAAACCTTTTGCTGAATTTTTTTATATGAACTTTTAAAAAAAATTTTGAAGACTTTGATGTTCTATTTCCGTATCATTCTTGTGTCATGGTTGTGTAACATCTTTTTAGTTCTAAGGATATTAGTATCTTTTAAGTTTTAATTTATGCCTAGTGTTGTTTATTTTCTGAGTATCCCTCCCCCCTGCCTTTTTAATTGTCATCATGTTAGAGATTGGTCTTAAAATGTTGAATGACTTTTGATTATATTTAAGAAGAAGGCAGTTAAAAATTAAAAAGTTTTGTACAAGTGGCTGGAACTTGGTAGTGGCCTTTTTCGCAGATGACTGAGTGGGGGACTTTATAATATCCTGGGGGACCTCTTAATATCAGTGTCTGCAGGTTGTTGGGTTGTCATTTTCTCCAACAAGAATTGTCCATTCTCTCATCTTTGGGGTATAAATCTGACAGCCAGTGTTGCACTGACTGGGGAAGAAGGCTCAGATATTTAATGTAGAGGCATTAATTTAAATGCATTTCTGTGACTCCCCAGTGCCTCTTGTTTTCATGTCTTCATTGTCACCCTAAGTTTTGCCTGGTGCTTCCAAGCCAGATCTTTGCTGATGTATTATCTTCAGATAGTATTTCTTCTGGATTCTGCCAGTATTGGGGAAGGGCCATCACCTAATATGAATGATTAGGCAAGAAAAGCTCTGGCAAGTCTGGTTATTGCTAATATAGTCATTCAACCTATCATCCTGTTTTCATTCATCCTGCAACTTCTTCACAGGTCCCTGCTGTCTCCATTTTCTGAATTTTCCAGAGCTTATGAATGAGTTGGCTTTCTTTTTACTGGGTTTCTCCCTTTGTTGACCCCAGCGTAACAGAGAAAGTGGAGGCCTAAATCCGTTACTGCTTGTTCATCTGTTTAGACTGTCTTCCAAACTTTTGTTGACATTGCTTTTCTAGCAACTGTCATCTTTTCCTCTTCTTTGTTTCTGATGGCTTTTAGTTTCTTTGCTATATGGTTTAGTCAGATTTCGGGAGTAAGCAGAATAAATGCATATCCTACATCTTTTACATTCAACTAGAGACTGCTGAACTGTCTTAAAAATATAAATGGATACTATTTTGAATACATGATAGGATTTGACATTCAGCATCCCTATGCTCCTTGTTGACTCTTTGGGTTGATTTAGGTGTAATGTAGGCCAGAAGAGCCAGAACAAAGTCTTTAAGAGTTGACATCTTCACCATGTATATATTCTGCTGGATAGAAATACTGATTATATATGTCAGTTGAGAAACATCCCCAGATATCTTGTACTATACTAATCTCAAGAGGAGATAAAGTTGATAAGCAATTAGAATATTACTTTTTAATTCTATAGTGTTAAATATGTAAAAATACTATGCAGTCAGTATAAAGACCCAGCCGTAGACGTCAAGTTACATAAACACACTAAAAATATCTTAACTTGATAATTAGCATTGGCTGACTACTTTTTTTTTTATACTTCAAAATATTTCTCTGAAATACTGCTTATTTTGGAATATTCTTCATTTTCGTCATAGTTGATGGCAGGATATTAAAATGGTCTTTGTGGTATTTATGTAGAAATGCATACTTGATATCCAGTTTTATTTAATGTTCTACAACGCTTAATACCTATTTACCAGAGAAATTAGAAAAATGTACCTCTTAAGAGCTACTCAGATTATTGTTTATGTGAATAAATTTCATCTTTCATTTCATTCAGTAATGCCTAATAATGCGAGAGCAAAGGTCCCACACAGTGTTCTGCACCGAACTGGCTCTGCTTAGTTTTAAGTAGTGCACTTGTGAAATGCTCCAGACAATAGCTTCTCTGCGGGAATCTGGTAGCTGGCTGTCTCGCCATCCTAGAGAAGACAGAAAGTGCTGAAGGGCTTTAGAATCCAAGCTATTTTCTGCCAACTTTAACCCTGCACAAAGGGGATAGGGAAGAAGAAGGAAAGGAGAATTGTGTGTATGTTTAGGTATGTGATTTTCCTTCGATCTTGTAGCATGTGAGAAAATGACCTACTGCCTTCAGTGGTATGCAGGAATCCAGAATTCAATGTGAGCTCTCCAGATTTAACGTCAGGGAGGAGTCTGTTTATAGCCCATCTTTTATTTTAGTTATAACATATCTGGTTTGCCTTTCACACCGTATGAACAGTGTGTAACTGCAGTGACCCCTGTCTGGCTTCTCTTCATTTTCTTATTGTATGTGCCTACTTATTAATCAAACACATGTCTCCATTGATTACATAGGACAATAGTTCCACTTAATTCCAGAGTCACACATACATCAATTGATTCAGAAATTCTCTGCAGTTGTTAACTGATAAAATGTCCTTTATTAATGTGGTCCCAAATTTAGACATGTAGAACTTAAACAATTGGCTCACTTAAAAGTGAGAAAGAAAACTGTTTCATTACATGGTCATTTTGGTTTTTTCTCCCCATCAGTTTTATTTGACATACTCATGTAGGACCACAATTACAACTTATACAAAATCTTGAAAGTTGTAAAAGCCCAGGAATGAGGTTTTTTTTTTTTAATGTGTGACACTCAGCTCTTGAACCCTCGTACCTAATACTGGGCTGTCTCTTACCATCAGCTCTGCTTTCTGTTTCGACAGAGTTGTACATGCATCTCAGCTATTACACCTTCTGGCCTCACTCCTAAACCCAGGCTCATTCTCAGCTTTACTCCTTTGCCTGTTTGTAATTCTAACCACCTCATTTGATCGAGTGTCTGTGTTCCAGGACCATTTATGCTGAGTTACATGGTATGGGGAAGACAAAGGGTAAAGAAAGCCTTAGAGTAAGGATGGAACAGTTGTATTAATTGTCTTTCCTACATGATGACCCATGAAGTCTTAGAGGCACTAGAGAAATGTCTCCTGATTTTATAATATGAAATAATATAATTTTCATTTATGAACAAAGGAAAAGCAAAAGGTAAAAATGATGCTTACAAAAAAATTCAGTAATCCTTTGGTAAAAGTAAAACTTTTTAAAATTAAAATACTTTATAATCGATGGTTTTTTTTTTTCCCAAAGAAACTGTCTTATGAATAAGCTGTATCACACAGTAATATTGAGTCAATTACGTGAATTTGAGTGAGAAGAAAGCTGTTCTACAAAGAATGATAGAGCTTCTCAGTAGTCCTATTATATTTGGTTAAAGGACTGGATCATTAGTCACATTTCCACATTGCTTGTATTTTACAATGTGGATGGTTTAAGGTACAAAACCCTATTATGTATGTTCTTAAGGCTATGTTTTAAATTTTTAATTTGCCTTGGTTGCCAGACATGCAAATTTCATACAGTGCCAAAAGTTGGGAATGGTTTAAATGGAAATAAATTCTAAGGTTTTCTGTGTTAAATATTAAGTTCTATATGTAGATTTGTAAATTAAAGTGTGCAAATTAAATGCTATATTTGTTTGCTCTAGTAAATAGACCGCTATAGCAAACCATCACAACTTGGTCACCTTTTCTAAATTCCTTCAGGGATTCTAAATTACTGTATTCGTATTTTATAAAACGTTCTGCTTTATATCAATAAGAAAAATGAAACTCTAAACCCTGAAGTGAACTGCATCTGTAAGCCATCAAGTCTCCTGGTGAGAAAGGAACAGAGTAAAAGCTGTTGAGTCTAAACCAAAGTACTTGGTTAAAAATTTGTACGTAGCATGGTATGTCAAAGATTGTTTCTTTTACAGACTTTTGGAGAACTTCTGTAAAACCATTGTTGCCAGTTTATTTGCCTTTCAGGTCAGAAGCCCAGAGTTAAACAGCGAACTTACTTTGGGAGATAAAACCCATATTTCTGGATTATTAATTTATAATTGAGACTTTTTTCCCCCCTTTTGGCTAGGAAGTGATAATTTTCCTCCTACACCTAAAAGTTTAAGGATAATCTTCATTATTTTGCTTTATTTTAATCCAGATGACTAGTTAATAGTTTCTTGTTTGCTTGCTTATTTTTAAATAAAACCTATATTTTATGCTCCCAAAAATCCGTGACTGTTTTTTCCTTCTACAATCTGGCTAGGTTGAGGAGAAATTCTAAACATGCATAATAGTTTTGGTTTTGTTTTGGGGGGTTTTTTGTTTATGTTTTTGTTTTTTGCCTAATTCTGAGAGAAATTTAGGTGCACTGTTTTCTCTTTAAAGTAATTGAACCTTCTTTTAAGAAAATATGAAAAGATCATTTTAGTTTAAATTATTCAAGTTGGTTGTTCTATTTTTTAAGTTGGAAGACAGACTCAAATCTTAAAATGATTTTACTTGATAGGTCATAAGGATTAATGTACTTGTTAGTTTTCAGTGTATGTACTGTAGCAGATTCTTGATACAGATTTTAGGCTTTGCAGTGACAGTGCAAAGTACAATGTGTTTTTAGTTATTGGTTGCTTTTTCTTACATAAAAATAGCTGTAAGAGGGTTAGCCATTGAATAGAAGAAACCTTTTTATTGTTAGTTGTCACAAAAACAAGACTATAATTGCTCATGGAGTAGAAAACTTTCAGTTTACATGAAAATGACTTAGTTGTGTGGAAAGATGATATTTTTTAAAAAATACTATAAATTTTTTGAAAAAAATTTGAGAAACTTCTGGAAAACCTCTATGTTTATTCTTAGGATAGTATCCATTAGATTCATGTATTGGCCACAAAATTCTTTCATAATGGGATCTCTATTTCCTTCCTTCTCAGAAAAAGCATTGATAAATATCTTTGAATAATTTCAGGATGTTAGGGTATAGAAGACATTTTCTTAATATGAGAATTCGGTCTTTAAAATAATGCAAGTACAAATTAAATTAAAACAGTGTCTTTATAAGTAGGTGTTCTGTAAGTTGCTAACCTAGATCTGAGAGAAATTTGCCATTTTAGATCTAAAAATTAAGCCTATTCATCATTTAAAAGCTCTTTCTCCAGCTCAAAGGTAAATATATTTAAGATATTTCCTACTGATTAAATCTTTCCACTTGTCCTTGATTTTTCTTACATATTGAAATTTTGGTGTTTGCCTGTATAGTTGCTTAATTCCAGTTGTGAAAAATGTTGATATTACATTAGAACTTTAAAAATGTCAGCCATTTGGCAGAAAAAAATTTATCCTGTCTCTAACATTGTTTTTATTTTAAGGGTTGAGATTTTGTTACCTAAAGTAAAATAAGTTAGCCTTTAAAGTATGTGGTCCATTCAGCTGGGACTAAGGGGTTAAAAAGGAAGAAAAATTATTAAAAGAAAATGACTATTTGTATCAGTAGTTTTGCATTTGCTGTTTTGAATATTTACTAATATATTCTTTATGAAAGTCTAATATACAGGATGATCTATGAAAATAATAGCAAGATAAAGGTAGTAGAAGAGTTTATTTAAAGTACTTGATCATTATTTCCATTAGATTATAAATCAGGAAATGTTTTGTCTTCAATGTTTTTTGCAATACATGTCTGTAAATATAGAAGCCTAATTTTTTTGTATAATAATGTTATTTACATTATCAGGTTGTTTTTATGTATGAAAGGATAAAAGTAAGTGTATCTTACTTGGAAAAAAGAACAGATTTAAAGGAACTAAGTTAGAGAAATTAATTTTGAAAGCCATTCCTATCATATTTCAGGTATAGTCTGTTACTTATTTTTTATATGAATAATTTACAGTTAGTAAGCATATTCATGGGATTAGAGCATAAAAGGATTTTTCCTATTTCAAAATAATCTATTATATTTAGGTATTAGAGACATTTGGTAAGTAGCTCAACAAAAACTTTGTTACTATCTTAGCTAGTATAGAGAGTGTCTGTAAGTGGTCTCAAAATAGAGTTACCACAGTTACTGGTGAGGAACTCTAAATGGGGTACCACAGTGTACTTATTTCGCCTGCTCAAAAAATAAGCCAGTTTTATATTCTGATATGTCAAATGCTAACAAAAGTCTTTCTTCATAGGAAGTTTTTCTTTAGTCTGCTACTATGTACTATTTAACAAGTTTGGACTTATTATATATTAATTGAATAAAATATACATTGCTCCAAAAGTTTGGCGAAACAAGCAGATGAGTTTTGAGTTGAAACATGGTGAAGAGTCTACAAAATAAAATCCCATGATAGACTTCAGTTGGTTCAGCAGATCTTTGCATAATTCTTTTGGCCAGGAATAAACTTTCAGGCACAGGGGTTATTGCTGGAAAATACACAGATACTGTTCTTTTTCCTTTCCTTTCTTTTTCTTCTTTCTTTCGTTCTTTATTTCTTTCTTTTTAAGGTTTTATTTATTGACAGGGGCACAGCGAGAGAGGGAACACAAGCAGTGGGAATGGGAGAGGGAGAAGCAGGCTTTGCGCCAAGCGGGGAGCCCCATGCGGCTCCGTCCCAGCACCTTGGGATCATGACCTGAGTTGAAGGCAGATGCTTAACCGACTGAGCCACCCAGGCTCCCCAGATATTTTTCTTTTGGAGAAAGAGTAGAACTCTTGGAAAAGCTGCCCGTTTACTTGTTTATAAAATAGTTAAATGTTTGTTCTGTTCTCTTCTGGGTTGTGTATACATCAGGCTTTTGCCAGTAGATGATTAAATAGGATTGAAATCATAACAGTTTCATGGCATTGAAGCATTTCTAACAGTTGGTTAATACTAATTACCATTAACATTTCACTATATTTTAATAGGATGTGGAAATAATTTCAGTGCATGAGATTGAAAAGGTGGGAAAGCAAACATATGTGCTTTATGCTGTAAATTCATAGTTATTTAGGTTCTTTTAAACTCCAGGACACATTGTACCTTTTTTTCTGGCATTGGTGGGGGGGTATGTTGTAGATCAAGACTTTATTAAAGCCTAGTTTGAATTTCTTCAAATGTTAATGTTTGTCAAACAATGTGTACACATAGGTTATATAGACAAAAGTATTTAATACGTTGTCTTGAAAACTAAGTCCACTCTCTGATACCCCTTGCCACTTCTGTTCGTGTTTTAGCTGGTTATTTTGGCTTTTAAAGATCTTTGTGTTTCTAAATATAATGCTAGTACTACTAACTGTTAATTCAACAGTTCTGATAGGTGAGGATTTTCCTTAAATTATGCCAGCCTCTCTGCTTCCTTTCCTTTAAGTTAATTACTTCACAATTTTACTGAAAAGTTTCAATAGCCAGTAATTATTACACCTATGTAAATAGTACTCATATCTGAGCATTAAAAAGTATTGTAGCTTCTTGTGTAATTTTGTTCATTACTTTTAAAAATTTACTTATTTTTGTTTGTATTTCTTATTAATTCCACTAACTTCTCAGTATTGTTTTCCACAAAGTCGCTTATAACTTGTATTAGTTCCCACACGTTTCCCCTTCCCTGTGGAGATACCCTTCCTAAAGACTTCATTCTCTAGCTTCTAGCTGGAGGATTGGCCTCAGGCCTGCCAGACAGCCATGATTCTGGGACATACTTTTGTTATCTTGGTGTTTTCTTTGCCTTTCTCCTAAGTTTAATTTCCCGTTTCCAGAATTCAGTGTTTTTCTCTTTCTTGGTTTGTTCAAATGTTTTGGTGGGCTTTCTGATGACGTGGTGTGCATTCACGGTCACTAGTTTTAGACTGCAGTCTGCAAAGTGTCTTAATTCTGTATTCTGGTTAACCTGGATATAGAATTACAGGTCGTTGATATTTTTCTTCATAATTCTGAAGAAGTTTCATTGGTCTCAACCTCAGACTTTACTGTTAAGTACAGTGTCATGATATGTAATCTTGCATGTGATTTGTTTTATTTTTCTTCTCAGGAAGTTTTTACAGTATTCTCTGACTGGTTTCTGAAGATTCATAATCGTATACCTGTTAGAAATTTTTTTTTTTTTTTTTTTTTATTCTTTGTGCTGGGCTTCTGGTAGGCTATTTTAATTTAGAAACTTTGATTTTGGAAATATCTTTTATGTTGTCTTTGATAACTTATTCCCTTTTGTAATCTCCCCACTCCCTGTTCTCTTTCAGTCAGATACTATACCTCCCAGATTGATCCTCTCATTTTGTCATAGTTTATGCTTGATGGAACTTTGCCTCAACTTTATCTTTGAAACCTATTTTTTAAAATTTATTTTGCCTAGGGCGCCTAAGTGGCTCAGTCAGTTAAGCATCTGCCTTAGGCTCAGGTCATGATCCCAGAGTCCTGGGATTGAGTCCCACGTCAGGCTCCCTGCTCAGCGGGGAGTTTGCTTCTCTGTCCCTGCCCTGTCTCGTGCTCACTCGCTCTTGTCTTACTCACTCTCTCAAATAAATAAAATCTTTAAAAAATTTTGTGGGGCACCTGAGTGGCTCAGTCATTAATCGTTTGCTTTTGGCTCAGGTCATGATCCCAGGGCGCTGGGATCAAGCCCTAGATCTGGTTCCCTGCTCAGTGGAAAGCCTGCTTCTTCCTCTCCCACACCCCATTCTTGTGTTCCCTCTCTTGTTCTGTCTCTCTCTGTCAAATAAATAAAATCTTTTAAAAAAATGATTTTGCCTGTTCTATTGATTTTTGTTTAGCCTAATGAAATAATTTTATGAAATACAGATACATCTCATATGTAGATATCTGTGTATAAAAACATACATGTAAAAAATTTTCACTCTGTTGCCTTTATCATCTTTCTTTTCTCCAAGTTACTTTTTCCCCAACGCTGTTTTTTTCTCTTTTACATAAGGTGCTATCCTCTAATACAGAGATTGGTAAACTGGCCTACTGCTTCTGAGTTGCATTGCGTTTTTGTATAGCTCTTGAGCTGAGAATGCTTTTTAACATTTTTAAAGGTTGTTTAAAAATGATTAAAAAACAGAAGAATATGCTGCAGAGACTGTTGATGATCCACAAAGCCTAAAATATTTACAGTCTGTTCCTTAACAGAAAGTTTTCTGATCCCTGCTTTAATGTCTGTAGATTCCTTGCTTTTCTTTCATGGTTAGGAGTCAGACACTACAAGTGAGTTGGAAACTGTGTAAATAGGGCTTGGTTAGCTTTCATGGAGATAAAAACTTGTTAATGCTGAAGTTAGTTTTGTTCTGGGTAGACTGTAATGTCATTATCTGTTGGTCTTTTCTTTGGGGCCTTTTGGTTTCACTAGAATAGAGTCTGTTCTCCTCACCTGAGGGTGTGAGCCTGCTGCACATGTTCTGAAGGTGAGAGAACACCTTTGAGTATGTAGGCTTTCATTTATTCTGATTTCAGTACAGTTGCCTTAATGTAAATTGTGTACTTCAGAATCAGTTTCTTCAGAGGCTAAATCTTCATCTTCTGCTGGAGTCACAGTGAAGTTTGTTATATGACTGCACAGGGAGTGGAGAGTTGGGCATCCAGTTTCTACTCACATAGAAGTCAGCTCCCTTCCTCTCTCTTCAGCCTGACATGACACTGCTGTTATGTAGAATATTATACCTCCTAGATTAGATTTTCACAAAAAAGGTTGAAAGATTGAAATATAACTGGGAATTGTATATGAAGTAAAATTAACTTATTTTTTTTTTAATTATTGTATAATCTATTTGTCCTTGTATACAATCTCATACAACTTTTTGGTATTGAAGTTCATTATTTTATTCCATTATATAGAAAACATCATTATTGCTAAAAACTACAAAGAAATCTTTAATATTCAGAACAGCCCTCTGCGGTTTTAGATGTATTAGTTGTTATTTTACAAATGAAGAAATTGGAGACACAGAGTGGTTAATTAACTTTTACTTGGAGGATCACATAGTAAGAGTAGAACCAAGATTCAAGCAGGCAGCCTAGATCTAGAGAATGCTTTCTTTCCATCTGTGTTACACTATAGTTCAGAATAGCATATGATGGGGCGCCTGGCTGGCTCAGTCACTTAAGCATCCAACTCTTCGATCAGTTCAGGTCTTGATCTCAGGGTCATGAGTTCAAGCCCTGCATTGGGCTCCATGCTGGCGTGGAGCCTAAAAGATAGCATCTGATAAACATAGCAGGTGAATTTGAATAGTGATGCTGTGAGTTCAGAAGAGAGAGACAATGGGCTGGAGAGTTAATGGTAAGCTTTACAAAGGATATAGAGCTTCTGTTTTTGAGTAGGTAGAAGGGAATAAAGTAGTTCAGATAATAGGTTGTGATCCAAGACAGTATAGCTGTTACCTTTAGAAAATGTTAACACACCATTCTGATTTAAGTAGAGGCTTGGGGACTGTTGAATGAAAGCTTGAACATATGGATGTAGCCAGATCATAATATTACATTTCAGAATATTGTATGTGTATTTTACACTGTGGGTTATGGGAAGGTTTTGTTCTCATATGGGATTCAATAGAAACTTGGTTTCAAGATTCATCCAATATTCAATATGAATTGAGGGTGTGGAGGTTATAACAGTTTTAGGTGTTTGTGGTTAATATATTAAGGTAGAAGTGATACAAGGAACATTATGCTTCCTGTCTGGATTACATTGCATCTAATTTTGTTACTTTCTTCCCTTGAGTGTTGACATATTTTGTAATTTAATTATTCTATGGTAACAAAGTATTGAGGTGGGTGTAATATTTGAGAAATTTCATTTTGGTCATTTCATAGCACTTTTGGCTAAGATTTTGTTTTGCTTTTCATTGTAAGTGAAGGAGTTGGAAATTGTCTCTAGATTCTTGTATCCATTTTCAGTAAAAATGAAGCAGTGTTTTTCCAGCCTGGGCTTAGGGCCCTCAGCCAATGAGAGAGAGCATAGGTAGCTCTCAAAAGCAGTTCAGTTGTGATTTGGGGGAGGTATGGGTTGTATTTTGCTTTTAATCTTACTCCATTTTCCTTATTCTTTCCCAGTGTATAATGCCAAGAAAGAGGTGAATGTATTGTGTTTGATATAGTAAAATGAACCACCAATGTTGTTTCTTTTATTTTTAAGTTTTGGAGAAGACTTAAATGAGTAAGGAACATAGGATTCAGATTATCCTAGAGGGAAAAATTGGAGCATCCGTATTCTAGAATTTCATCATCAATCTTAAACATTGTTTTGTGTTTCACTCCTTTAATGCTGAAAGTTAAGATGAAGTTTAAAAGACTTGTAAAATTGTTCTAACTTGCTTTCTTAGAAAACTTGGTACTCAGAGATAGATTCTCTGCTTCATTATAAGAAAAACAGTGATTTGCATGGGGAAAAGCTTTAGTAGTCCTATTTATTGAAAAAGTCGGATCTTTTTTTAATTGCTTTCATAATGTTAACACTTAACCTGGTTTCAGCTCTTAATAAAGTGATTGATATCACTTAATCATAGATATAATGAGGTTATGCTTTTATTAATGCATTATTTTAAGAATAATTGTATAGGGGCACCTGGGTGGCTCAGAGGGTTAAGCCTCTGCCTTCGGCTCAGGTCATGGTCTCAGGATCCTGGGATCGAGTCCCGCATTGGGCTCTCTGCTCAACAGCGAGCCTGCTTCCCCTCCCCTCCAACCGCCCCCGCCCCCGTCTGCCTCTCTGCCTACTTGTGATCTCTCTCTCTGTGTCAAATAAATAAAATCTTAGAAAAAAAAAAGAATAATTATATAATAGGAGCTTATGTGTGTAATACTTTTCTTCTCTGAGTAGATGTTTGGAAGTTTTAAACAGAGAGGTCTTAATTTTGTAGTTTTTTAAAAGTAAACTACTGGAAACTGAATCATAATGTAAATTTAAGCTACAGTATGTTTTTACTTTTGTTAATTAGAAAATGGTCCCACAAGCTTAGATTATGCATGGTGGTTTAGGTTAATACTTGGTAGCTTTTTTCTCTGTATGCAAATGCAACCCCTCTCAGAAGTATCTTTCACTACAAGCAATGTATTTTCACCCAGTTTAATGGAACAGGTCTATGTTGATGGCAGGGCAGATCCCTTGCTGGAAACTCTTGATTACTGTCAGGGCCCTGTGTGGTGTATATAGTCTTAACCATTCCCCCCCCAACCTTTGGAAAGTCTTTATACTTTAAGCAGCTGTAGACTACCAGTGTTTGTCTTTGATGTGAGAGCATAAATGCAAAAACTCTAAAATCAAAATATTCTTACTTTCTGAGAAAAATATAATGATAGGATATATGCAGTGATTAAGTTGTAAAACAGTTAAAGAATAATTCATATTACATCTTAGAATGATGTGGAACCTAAATATGCTTTGTTAATCTCTCATTAATCATTTTAATTGAAATTGACATACTATCATTTTAACAATCCTGCTTAAGCTGAATATTACAAAGTCCTGCTAACTTTTGCAATGGTGCGATATACTCTTATTGCTTGTAAATGATTTAGTAGCTGTTAGCCCAGATAGGAAGAAGATTGACAAATATGTTAGGGAGAACTTGTACAATAATGTTGGCTGATTTAAGAAAGAATTGTGAAGGGATAACACATGGACTGTCACAAAATATGGCACTGCAAAATAAGAACAATGTAAATATCACTCTTGAAATTCTTACTGTAAATTGCAGAGATTGTTGGTTTTTCAGATTTATAAGACTTGAGGATTTATAAAAACAATTTAGCTTCCCCTTTCCCCTTAGTGCTCAATATCATAGAAACTGACATCTATTATTATGTGGGTTAGCTTTTTCACTTCAGTTGAGTTTCATATTTCTCTGTTCTGTAACTAGAGTACCACAGACTTAAATTGAGCAAGATAACTTGGTGATAGAATACTGAATATTTGCTGAGGGTAATAACTAAACTAATGGCATTTTCTTATTTATTAGTCTTATTTTTTTATAACATTAAAGAAATAATTAGTTCAGATACTTAAACAGTATATATTTAACTTGAGTTATGGTGGATATAAGAAGACATTTAACATACCTGGTAAATGACTTCAGAAGTTGTATGCTGAAGTTCTGTATGTGTATTCTGGTTTTACAATACCCTAAAGCAGGTTTTCACTATAGTAAATATGAAAACATGCAGAAGTCTTTTATATAAGAAGTTCAGGGGTTATCATTTAGCTTTTCAATATCTGGTTTTGTCTTATCTTAGAAGCAAATTGGGTATTTATAGAATATAACATAAAAATATTACAATCTATGAAGAAATATATTACTTGAAATCAGTTTCTTATACAGTGATTTGTAGGTAGTATCTCCAAACTAATTTGTAGACTGTATTCTAAAATGCTTAGAAATAAAATAATACCTTTTTAAAGAAATAATGCTATAAATGGCATCTCCCCCAGCAATATTAGGCAATGAAAGTTCATTTTGTCTGTAACATAGTATACAAGACCATAATTGTCCAAAGAAAATAGCGCTATTACGAATAAGTAATTAGGAAAACAGATTAGAGAAAGTATTTAACTTGCATCATGGTATTTAAGAAAAAGAAGAGAGATTTATGTGAAAAGGAGGTTATCTGGTATTGCAGTAACATGAAGAGATGAGAACAGTGAAAGGCAGGGAGGGGATGCTACTCACTGAAAAATGAACCGAGTAAAGGGCGTTAATAAAATACCCAGCACATACTGTTCTGGGGGCCTGGTTCATCTGAAACAAGTGAGTAAAGATGAGCTATTCCTGTACTACCTTTTTTTTTTTTTTAACATTTTAAAGGGGAAACTACCCGCTAAGTAAGCCTTAAAAACAACGCCATACCCTTTATAAAACTGAGGCAGTCCTTTAAATTTATAACCATGGGTGATAAATAATTTATATTTTTGTTATTACCAATAATAAAAACAGATCTTTAGACTAAAACTTTTTCTACCTTGAGTGGGTTTTTTTGTTTTGTTTTGTTTGTTTTTACTTTGAGTATATTGTCCCAGGAAAAAAGTGTGTTTTTGATATCATTTTCAAAAGATCTATTTACCCTTGCAGCATAGAATTAATACTATTTCTACTTACCTAAGCTGCCATGTAAAAACATTTCTGTGGCAAAATTCATTCACTGTTTGTTTTGAGTACCTACTATGTGCCGGGCATTTTTCTTGGAACTTTAACTACAGCAGTGAACAAGAGAGAAGAATTCTTGATTTAATGGACTTTACATTCCAATAGAAATTTATCTCAAGTTCCATTTGAAAAATGCCCAAAAGTCATCTATCTTTATTACCTTTAAGTTGTCTTACTTTTGGATAGGTGACCTTAACTAGAGCAGTTGGGACACTACATTTCTATCCAGTATGCTAAATTGTATTAAAAAAAATAGAATGGGCAATAAGTTTATTAACCCATTTTTTTTTTTGTAAAGATTTTATTTATTTATTTGACAGAGAGAAATCACAAGTAGATGGAGAGGCAGGCAGAGAGAGAGAAGGAAGCAGGCTCCCTGCCGAGCAGAGAGCCCGATGCGGGACTCGATCCCAGGACCCCGAGATCATGACCTGAGCCGAAGGCAGCGGCTTAACCCACTGAGCCACCCAGGCGCCCTATTAACCCATTTTTAAATAGGGCAAAAAAGAACAGCTTTTTGAGCAGCAAGGGTGAGAGTTCTTATCCTTTCCCAGCTTTCCGTGAAGGATTCTTCTGATCATGAGAATGTTTGAACTGTACACATCTTTCATGGCAGCTCTGTTTTTAGGTTTCTTGTGTTACTGCTAAACTACCACATGACTTAGGTGCTATGTACAGTTTAGAATAGGCAGTATTAAGTGAACATTCTGGATCTAGACTGCCTAGATTTAAATCCTTACTTCCTCTAAGTAAGTTGTGTGCTTTTGGACAAGTTACTTTTCTGTGCCACAGTTTTTAAAAATCTGTAAAGTAATAGTAATAGTTGCCTAATGGGAGGATGAAATTAATTAGTAATGCCTAGCACTTGCAAGTACTAAATGACAGCTATTACTCTTTTCCATGCTTGACATGGAGTTGATGTGAAAGTTGCTTTTCTAGATTTTTTTTTTTTTTTTTGGCATGTACCTCATTAGTTTGTTTGGCAGGTTTATGCTTTTAATAACAATTTAATATAATGGAAATCTGGATTCTAGCTTTGCATTATCCACTGGTTTGATATTCATTTGATTACTTAGTTGGAGGAGTGGGGAGTTCAGATAAAAAATCTAATATTTTTACATAAAAACTTTTTTTTTTTTAAATAACTGAGCATGTTGGACCTTTGGCTGTTTTTGAGTACTCAGCTGGACCTTATTTTCTCTAGGTGTTTTGTTTGATGGCAATCTGTGAAATGATGATACCAGCTTATCAGTGACCATTAATAATTCTCATATTTTGAATTATTGGGTGATTTACTGATGATTGCTGTGATGTTTGTTTGTGTGTTTAATTCTAAATGCAATTTACTCAAAAAACATGCCAAAGAAAAGGTAGTTCCCTAAAATAACCTCTACTTTGGCTTTTCATGTCACTGAGAACCTATTTCATAAGTTTATTATAATAATCTCCTGATAAAACTTGAATCTGATAAAACAAATATATTCTGTCCCTAGTTACAGCTTAACATGTATATGTGCACTTTTCATTAATTTTAAAATGTTACAAACTTCACTAAAATTTGCTTTGTTTTTATGTCCTATTTCCTGAAAGACTAATCAGATTTTCATTAGTTTTTCACTTCCTTCCAAAGGGCACCTTGTAGATAAGCATGTTGTAGAATCAAAATAAATGTTGTAGTCAGATGTTATTGGAGTTTAAGTCCTGTAAAGATGATTCTGTTTAACTCCCACAAAGTTACCTGCGGTTTTTCCTGAACTTTATCTTCTGCAGCAAAGTTCTATTTTCATTAACTACACACTATTTTAAAGTAGAAGATGGTGGTGAGAGATCAGTCTGTGTTACCTTTGGATTTTTTTTCTTTGTGAAAGCAATGGCCGTCTTGATTGTAACAGAGAATTATCTGGAATTTGGACTCGAAACAGGTAATCATTTCATACAAGTTTAAAAATCAGTTTTGCTTTATCAGGTGTTAATATTTTTTACTTCATTTAATTATGTTTTATATTTGATGTTTTTAAAATTAGATTTGAGATGTACAGTAATCTTCTAAATAATTAACCTTTATTATCCTTAATTTTCTTTTTTTGTTTGTTTTAGCTAAATTTTTTGTTAGCTTTTTCCAAAATGCTGTCCCCTCATTTTTTCCTTAAAGTTAAATTTAAGTTTCTGCAGTGCTGAAGTTTATTCACATAGATAAAGATGCAAATTTTGATGCAAATTTTATGCACACTTATGGAATGTACAAATATCAAAGGGATGTTTTCAAAGACTGTTCCTGCTAATAACCAAATTTTATTGCATTATGGCATACTAATTAGCACATGAAAGAGCCTAAACTAGTCACTTCACGATTTAAGATGTTCTGTTTCCTAACATTTTATTTCCTAAGAAAGAGTCTATATTAAGAATAATTTTTTTTTTCCCCTGCAGGGTTTACAAATTTTTCAGATAGTGCGATGCAGTTTCTTGAAAAGCAAGGTTTAGAATCTCAGTAAGTTTTTAAAAATACTAAGTATCACTGAAGTTTAAATTTTTTCATTTTTTTGTAAAACATTTACTTTAAGTGGCTTTGTATTTTTAATCCTTGAAAAGAGTTCTTTTTTCAGGACTTTCAGAAATATCCTCACTTCTAATGTTTACATATGTATAAAGTTAATATGTTTGATAGAATTCTTATTTGGATTTGCTCTTATTTGATTTAATTTCTATGCCGCCAGAGATTAAATAGCCATATATCTGAGTCATATATCAAATTCTGTGTTGAATATGCAGATTGTGTTGTTATCAGTGTGGCTAGAGATGCTAGTTCACCAAAATCCATTGTAGGTAATTGAGTCTGAATAGTCTTTTTTTGTAAAAGTTTATTTAGTTTTTGTTACTATGAATTGTGGTTTGTAAAGTAATTAGAAGAAAGGAAATCCCTAGAAAGTTACAGAACTTACTACCTTTTTTTTTTTTTTTAAATTTTATTTAGGGGTCCTGTTTCAAAACTTACTTTCAAATTTTTCCTGGCTATTTTCTGTTCACTCATTGGGGCTTTTTTGACATTTCCTGGATTACGACTGGCTCAAATGCATCTGGATGCCCTGAATTTGGCAACAGAAAAAATTACACAGTAAGCGGAAAATGTACATAAGCACATGCAGATAAATATATGTTTTTCATCTTAATGAAGGTATATTATTGTAATGAAATCATAAATTATTGTATTGAAAATTAATAAATAACCATTTGATGTCACACTACTTCTATAAGCAGGTTTCTTTTTTTTTTTAAGCAGATTTCTTTTATTCACTTCTAAATTTTAAGTCCTATGACTAAAAACATAACAATTACTAGATTTCTTTTTTACTTGTTAAAAAAAGGAAATATCAGTATTTGTTAGAAGTCAGTGTTTATGATACCATAATCTCTACAACTGAACTGAGGATCTATGGTAATTCACTTAAATCAGAATATTTTCATTAACATATTTAAATTTTATGTAAATCTTAATTTTTACTTAAAAGTGTTTTGAAAGTTAACTCTACATAAATTTGTGTTTTTCCTGTATTACTGATTGGCTTATGAGACTTAAAACAATATTTTATTTGGGGATTGCTGATACTCTACAGTATTAAATGCCATAGATTACTTTTAACTGCCAGATTCTATTTCAGTTCTCAAATGGAGAAATCATATTTGAATCTCTACATAAAGTTCAAAGCCCATTTACTCTATTTTTCATGGTTGTTACAGATGTTTTTTCTTGATGTTAGACACCTTGGCAGAATGGCTGGTTTATATCTTTCAGTTCATATCCAGACACAAATTTCCATCTTGTCTTTATGTATTGCAGTAGACTCCCAAATTGAGAACATTCCATTTTGATATATGTATATACTCTGAGTTTCTCTGATCATTTTTCTTAACATTTCTGCCCTTAAAACTGTATTTAATGATGCTGATTTTGTAGTCTTTTCACATTCTTCTCTCTTACGTATGTCATTTTCCTTTATTTTAATTTTGAATATTTTTTGTTTTTTCCTTAACCTCCATTTTTGTACATATTTTGTCTGTGAGTGTGTGTGTGTGCGTGCGCGCACATGAGTGCAGGTGTCTGTGCACACGCACACTTGTCTGTGCGCACACGTGTTTACCTGTTCTCACCTCCCAGTACCCACTTCTTCATTCCTCTTTTTTCCCCTCCTTTTACTCAGCATGCTGTTGGCTGCATCCTGCCTTTCTCCCAACATCCATCCATCTCTCTAATGGCTTCTTTTAAAAACAAAACCGGGTTCTCCCCCTCCTCCCTACACATACACTTCAGTCCACTAACCCCAGTGTTAGGATTTAAATAAGCTGAAAGGGTGGGTGGAGGGGAGCCCTTCACCAGCTACTGAAACCGCTGTGGGCTGCTCCTTGATACTAGAGTGTTCCCTAGCAACACTGCATACCTAATACTGCTGCTTTCTTCCCTGCACCCGGTGGTGGTTTACCCAGGCTGGGGGATGAAAGGATCACTTTATAAAAACATTTAAAGCATTTAGTGGTGGTTTATGATTGGGAGGGGGCACATCTTACTTTCCTTTTCAGTAAAATGTAGCTTCTTTTTAAGGGTTTTTCCCCCCCTTTGGGGTTTGGAGCTTTATTTTCAATTCATTGCAGCCCCCGATTGTGTTACAGCGCTCTGCCATGATAACAGGAGTGTGGGCAACCTTGTTCTGGTGTGAGAATAGCATGACTGGCACAAAGAACAGCGTTCTCCTCAGCCCTGTGTCTAGGCACTAGTACTTGTTTAAATGCCAGAGCTTAGAACCGAAGTTCCACCTTTGTCTGTGAGGTGTTCTGATGCAGCCCTGTTTTCCTCACGTAGATCATTGCCCTGTTTTCCTTACATAGATCATTGTCATTTTCACTGTAGTGAAGATTTTGAAATGTGTGTGTGTGTGCATGTGTTGTGTATTTAAAACCTTCCAGTTCAGCCCTTCACTGGTTAATTCTGAAAACAGGACATGGTAATAAAATAGAAGAATTTGCCTTTTTTCTGAAATAAGAATAGTCTTTACAGTCATCTGTCTTTGTATGATACAAACTTGGTACAATAATTAACAATAAAATTATAGCTCAGACCTAAAACCTTTTGGTGTATTAGGTATATTGCCTTTCTGGAGTAATGTAAATTTTCTTGGTATGTGTAGAATAGGGAATTTAACTTCATAGTACTTCATGAAGAAATTAAAATATATGAATCATTTATGATTTTAACAGTGTATTAAAACATTATACATGATCATTGCATATTGAAAATTTCCTTAATTGTAAGTTGTTGTGGTAGGTTCCATGTGCCTTAAGCCTTCTAGTATTAAGGACCTTGCTAGTCACTGGCTCTCTCACTTGTAAATAATAAGGAGGCACTTTGTTTTAGCTTGTGCTGAAAAAGTGTCAAAAGATGATGCCTCTATACTGAAAATCTATTGGATTCATTGACTGTGTAAAGTTAGTCATTTAAATACCTGTGTATTGAATCAGGGATATAGTAGGGGATTGTTAAAGAACACTAGGATAGAACTGAACAGATTTAGATTTTAGTGCTACATTTGCCTTTAACCTGTAATATTGCCATGAACAAGTCATTTAACTTTCCTGAATCTAAATGTTCTCATTTGAAAAATTCAGATAATGAGGTAGTTTTGCAAGGGCTCAAATCCGTGTCGAGTGATAACAATAAATAGAAAATAATGATGATAGTAGTACCTTAATACAGAATACTGAAAATAAGTTTCTACCTTCATTTTGTAATTTCCAAGTATCTGTAGTTTATTAGTGTATTTTGTTCCTGGGTTTTTATATTTATTTCTTACATACTTTCAGAACATTACTTCATATCAACTTCTTGGCTCCTTTATTTATGGTTCTGCTCTGGGTAAAACCAATCACCAAAGACTACATTATGAACCCACCATTGGGTAAAGAAAGTGTCCCTTTGTAAGTATGGGTATTTGAGGGCTAATTTTTGATTCCTTATAGAATCAAAACTGTTTTCCAAAGTGGTATATACTGTAATTTAAGTTTTTTAATGATAACACTAGAATACTGTATTTTTAAAACATTAATAGAAATGCTAAAAGTTGTGTTCTAAAACAAGCTACAAATCATCATTTAACTTTTTTATGATCTTCATTAATGAATGAATGTTAATATACATTAACAGTTATCTTGTATACTTCTAAGTTTTTCTGCCTTCTCGCTTAACCCAGTTGTTACCTGACATTTTTATGTCTTGGCCCTATTTTTAAGATAGTTTCTTCAGTTCTTTTTTTCTTAACTGTGAAAATTAAGAGGATAAAATAAGTAGTATAAATGGAAACTCATTCAACCCCTGTAAGGGATATTAATATATTCCATATTTGCTTTACCCCTTTTTTGTTTTGTTTTAAAGATTTTTTAAAAAATCATTTTAACAGACAGAGACCACAAGTAGGCAGAGAGAGAGAGAGGAAGGGTGAAGCAGGCTCCCTGCTGAGCAGAGAGCCCGATGCGGGGCTCGATCCCAGAACCCTGGGACTATGACCTGAGCCGAAGGCAGAAACTTTAACCCACTGAGCCACCTAGGCACCCCTGTTTTGTTTTTTTGATGAAGTAATTTTTCAAGTGAAGTAGAGGTCTTAACATTTTTACCCCTAAGTACATGAGTATGTACGTCTAAGAAATAAGGACATTTTCTGACATAATATTATCATCATGCTTATCCAAAAAAATGCCGTAACATTATTATCTAATACAGGTCATAATTCCCCTTTTAACAAAAGAAGATGTAAGGAAACACAAACAGTTTATTAAAAGATACTAATAACTGTACTTAACATATTACCTCATTAGCCTTATAGAGCTATGTTAGAGTAATAGAAAGATTGAGAAAAAGCTGGTTTGAACGCCCGTTATTAAAACTGTCACTTGAGGGAGATTAACTTCACCGAGCCTCTGTTTCCCCATTTGGAAAATGAAGATAATAGTATCTACCTCAGAGTTATCATCGGAATTAAATGAAAGAATGTGTGTACTGGAACCAGCTGGAAGTAAATGCTTAATCCATATTTCTTTCATGGCTCTGCCTCATCAGAATTAAAATAGAAAACCTTGACAAGTCATTGACTCCACAATATACATTTTATATTATGTATTTCTTTTAGAGCCTGGTACATATTTGTCTTCCAGAATATAATCAGTGATGACCAGGACTTTGTTTTTTTTTTTGTTTTGTTTTGTTTTTTTTTTAAGAATTCTCTTTGAACTAGGGAAGCATTCATTGAGGTTAGAATGTCCCCCCCACACACACACACACAAGTAAGTCTTAATGGTAATTTTAACTTGACAGATTTACAACATGTTTATTTAAAAGTAAGTTCATACATTTCAGCTGTTCTGTATTAAGTGCCTGATGTGTGCTAGAGTTTAGAACAGATAGGGAGCATGGTCTAGGTGTTACTTTCAAATTACTCACAGTGTTACCTTTTATCAAAGGAGAAACCCTGGCCTTTTGAAAACATTAAACCACAAAGGACATCAGAAATTACCTTTTCTTTCTATAGTCCTTTAAGGGGCCCTTGTCAGTCAACTGAAAAAAATATCGTAAGGGTACTTCTTCTACCTGGAATCCTCATTTAGTCTTGAGGAATTGTGCCCAACTGAGCCAGCTTGAGCACATAGCTTAAATAACTTGCTGGAGAGGAATCTGAGACATCCAATTTCTTCATAATATATCAGAATCTGGTTTTCCTGTGATCCCAATCAGGAAATCAGCAGAGTGACTGATAACCTGTTCAAATATCTGTATAATCAGACAAAACTGTAGGCATGGGTTGTTGACTTGATAGTCCCACAGGCAATCTCCTGTGGTTTCTTTCTTTTTCTTACTCTCCAGTTTAACAGCACCCAGCTTCTCTCTCCATTTCACAACCAGGTTTTTTCCATGGAGGAGGGTAGAGAGTGAAGAGGATCCCAGTTACTTTCTACACTTTTCTTCTAGATATCTATTACTACTGTTCTTAATGATACAATTTTCTATCTAGGTCTATTATACAAGTCAAATTATTATATAGATAAGTTTGTAATGTAGTAGAATACTTTTGTTTTATATCTCCAACTGTAATTAAGTATAGATATCCTATATTTTATATGGTGAGCACTGACACATTTAACTAGCATGCTAACGTATTTTGGTCTTTGAGAGCACCATGTCAACTTTTTGATCTGTAGAATGACAGAAGCTACATTCGATACTCTGCGACTCTGGTTAATAATCCTGCTGTGTGCTTTGCGGTTGGCCATGATGCGCAGTCACCTGCAAGCTTACTTAAATTTAGCCCAGAAATGTGTGGATCAGATGAAGAAAGAAGCAGGGCGGATAAGTACAGTTGAGCTACAGAAAATGGTAAGTTTCGTACTGTAGTCAAGTGAAGAACAGCAAGCACTGTATTGTAAGAAAACAAAGCATTTAATTTTCCTTAATAGTAATGTTAGCCCACAATACTCCTGCCGTTGAAATAAATGGCATAATCTTAAATTGACAGATAATGAAGAGCCCGCAATCCAATTTTGGTGCTAATTTAAGAAAGAGTCTCAAGTCCTCTTCTTGCCATAGTACTTCAAGTCCTTTAGTTTGGGTTGCAATGCTATGGTATATCTACTATTGCTAAATGGGACCCCCAGTTGATTTGGAAGACATGACAATATATTACTGTCTAGCCTTCAAGACTTATGGGGTAGGAAATACTAGTTTTAGTGACATGTAACATTATTCCAAGTATTTGAACACGAAATGTAAATATTTAACTTAATGGGAATTCCAGAGAAAGAAAGGGCCAGGAGTCCATCCACCATTATAGTTAATTGGATTTGTATAACCGATCATGTCTTTTTTAGAAATCTGGTGTTGGGTGTTCTGTTTTTCATATTCTTTAATAGTCAGGGTGTTCATCAAGATTCAGAGACTTTCCTATTGTTTTTCCTTACATATTTTTGTTCTCTCTATGATTTTTCCTCAAATTTTAGTTATATATGTTCATGCAGAATTGGGGACTTGATGTTTTTATTTATGAGGGTTTTATGACTCATCTGTTACTTTTATTTAGCTTGATTTTCTGATGTCTGCCTAGAGATTCTAACATTTTGTTTCATATTTGAAATATAAGTGAATATACCATTTAAATTTAAGGGATTATTTTCTCCAATTTATATTAACCACTTAACTATTTTCAAGGAATTTAGTATTTCCACATTTAAAACGTATCTTCAAACTGAGCCTTTCAAAGTCAGAAGTCAGTTTGGGTGCATTTATAATGAAGTGCAGACCTAATAACATTTAGCTTCCTTCCCGTGATGGGATTACTTATCTCTTAAGCAGTTCATTTTGACAATTATATGAAAGTTTAATTCACTCCTAACATGTCAGCCAGTGTTAGATACTTAAGAATTTTGTTGGTTGCAGGTGGCTCGAGTCTTTTATTACCTTTGTGTCATTGCCCTGCAGTATGTGGCACCTCTGGTAATGCTGCTTCACACAACTCTGCTTTTGAAAACACTAGGTAGGCTTGCCCTGGCAACTGGGAAATGTGTTTGACTTTCTACCTATAATTAATACTGCGTTTTGTTACCTACAAAGAAATATGCTTCTTTAAATTATTTTCTTGGAGAGTTCTAAAAAGAAACATGGGAAACTTTTAAAAGTTGATTCGTCATCTTCAGGTCCATATAGTTTTACAATATTATGCTTTACTTATAAGAATTATTTGCTAAAGATTAATTCCCGTATTTACTGAGAAACTTGAATGAGCACTCTTGGTCTTAGTTATTTTGTATTTTAAGAGGGTGATGAAAGATTTTGTTAGTGCTTGATCATTTCAGTTACTATAAGGTAGTTGTATACTTACATGAATCCAGGATCCTTTAGTGAGCTCTACTTTAGATATTGATAGGATAAAGATTTCTCAGCAGAAAAACGAAGTTCTCCTATAAGTCTGTTCACTAAACTATCAAGTTCCTGTGTGGTGGTATTTGAGAACTATTCATTATTTTATTGATTATTTCCCTTTTGAAATACAGTGTGGGGGGGTTAAGAAGCCCAAAGGAACTAAAAAAGTATTATTTGGGTGGGCTTCATAGATACTATAGAGCTGATAATAGATATAAATGGCCTTTAGGAATCTATGAAACATAAAGAAGTAGCTCAGTTATAAATTATGTGACTCATATCCTATCCAACATAGGAAAATATATGATGAAAACTTTCTGGAAGCTATTAATAGTCTCTCACATTGAAATCATAGATAGTTTCTGAGAAAGAAATTTATTCTGATATTCTAGAGGTAGAAAAGATTTCTAAGAAGTTACTGAGCTTGTACCTGTCACTCCAGTAGAAGTAGTTGATTAATGTATTATACAAGGAAAAGAATTGTTTTTATTATTTTACCAGATTTTAGTGCAGTTAGTTAAAAGTAAATTAGATTTTTATGTGTACTCTTACTGGTAAGACCAGCTTGTAGTCTAATCAGGTTAAATGAATTTTTTACCGGATATGTACAAAGGTTATATTACTTTATTTTCAACATGAAGTAATTTGTTATGCCACTAAACTTCCTGTTCTTAATTTCAAGTATAATTTTAAAACTTCTTTCTTTCTTTCTTTCTTTCTTTCTTTCTTTCTTTAATTAGAGGGTTTGGAATTAGTCTTCAAATTTTATTTGTGTCTTGAATTTTCTAGGTAATCATTCCTGGGGGATATATCCAGAATCTATCTCTGCCTTGCCAGTGGATAATAGTCTACCCTCCAACTCTGTTTACTCTGAATTACCATCTGCTGATGGGAAGATGAAGGTAACTGTTACACAAATAACAGTGGCACTGAGCAGCTTAAAAAATATTTTCACTCCTCTGCTTTTTCGAGGACTTCTGTCTTTTCTGACCTGGTGGATTGCTGCTTGTCTCTTTTCTACAAGCCTTTTTGGGCTTTTCTATCACCAGTATCTGACTGTGGCATGAATCTCAGTTAACAAAAAAGGATATCCAAGTCACACTTTGAATTGAAATGCTTGTGCCCTTGAAGGGCTGTCGGAAACCAGAAGAAAGCAAATACAAAGGAAAAAAACATATCAGAGTATCTTGTTTTAAATTCTTCCTCTGTATTCTCAGGGTGAATCAATGGTATAATATTTAAAATTACAGAGTAGATTATTAACTGCTATACTGTGGCATTGGAATTTTAACTCCTTGTATTAACTGATGTGAGAGGGCTATCTACAGGGGTAATACTTTGATTACCTTGGTTTACAGAAACCTCCAGCAGTCTTTGAAACTTCTCATATGACTCCAGTTATTGATTAATTGTTCTTAATGGTGTAAAGGTACTGTTAATACTCATAGTGGCTGCCTATATAGAACAGTCTTCAAACTGAGCCATGCTTTGGGAGAGGGAAAGGAGCTAGAGTCACTTCTGTTGGTAACCTTTCAAACAACAATAGCAAAATCCAACAGAAAGGAAGAAATAGCTACTGTATATTACAGTAAAAAAAAGCTGCATAGTTATTTTAAATTTAAAGCAGATGTACATGCTTAATATCTATAAGTACTGCTGCTTGAGAGTAGCAAGAGTATTATTTTAAAATATATTCTGTCCAACTTGAGGGATCTTTTAAAATGATTGGCCATATGAATATTTGCAGTCTAATAGGCTTGGAACTCCCATATTTTATTTTATTTTCTGTGATCCTAAATACAGTTCTTTTAATAGTCTAAAGATATTTATCAATATTGATCAGACTTTAAAAAGATACTTTAATCCTGCTGACTACCTGTATGTATTGTATTGTATATATATTATATATTAAATATATAATATATTGAGATTATAAAAGGTGAAAATATTGGATCCTTATAATATTTTAAGTTGCTGAATGTATATTAAATGTGATTGAATGAGCTGTGTTTGTATCTAGAAATTTTCTTTCTTTTTGGAATGAGATTAAAATACATTTTGAAAGTTCATCAGATCAAGCAATTTATTTGCGTTGCCCATGTGTGAGACTGCTTAAAATTTTATAAATACTTGGATGAATTCTCTCAAATTAAAATACTTTTTCTGTCATTTTCAAACATCAGAACCTTTCCCACTAACCAAATCTACAGGAATAATTTAAACCCATGTTAAATAGGATTTGTTTTAAGTTTATAGTGTTTAGAATAATTGAGATAATTTGAAGGAAAAATTCATAGGAATGAAAAATATATGTAAAAATTTTTTTGATGCTTTGTTTATCTAAAACCTAAAATAAAGAGTTTCATTTATAAAGGGAATGAATATAAGAGATAAATAAGGTTTGTTTTCTTTTTTGAACAAGTAGTAGAATTTATAGATAAACTTTATTCCAAAGAATATTCTTGAGAGGCTATATATCAATGCTATTGTCACTATTGAAAGCAGTTTTGAAGGTCTTTTGAAATTACTTCCAAGGCTTGTGGTTCACATTCATTTGAATAATCGCAATACAGACAAGTTCCTGTCTTTTGGTATAGATTAGGTATTTTGGAATTAGCTGATATTTTTAAATATGAGTGAATAATTAGTGCTTAAGTTGGATAAAACTCTGGTTGATCAGAATTGTTAATATAGCCTAATGGTAGTTCATGTGAATTTCCAAAAGAAACATTCCAGATACATCTTGAGATAACACCATCCACTAAAATAACTATCTTTTAACAAGATTATAGCAAAGTATAACATTTATTTTGTATGTGAAAGTTCTCACATGTTGGACTTGAAAAGAACCTTACCTGATACTTAAAACCTTTTTATTAAAGAGCTACATTTTAAAAACTATAATTTAAGTTATTTTGAGTTTCAAAGATTGTACTGAGAAGTAATACGGGGTGGGAGGGTGGGTGAGAAGACTTAGAATTTATTATTGGATGAAATCACGTGCATTTCTAAAATACTATTGATTCACTCTTTTTAGACTTGAAATCTCCCTGAGTATACTGTGAATGTGTGCAAACTGCATATTAAAGTAATGGGTTTGATTTAGGTTTTTTTAGTCTTTCCAAACAAATTGAAGAGAATGATGGTTATAACTACTGGTTTGTTTAAGCATCTTGTCTCCACACAAATTATATTCCTGAGTGTAAAGGGTTTATACTTTATGTAAGCCAAATATTTTTTTAATTGAGATAAAATTGACATAAAACATTGTATTTGTTTTAGGTCCACAACAGAATTTATATATATAAATTCCCAAATGACCCAAATTATATTTTAATATTCTTAATTAGGCCAGTAGAATTCTTTTTATGTTGAGCTCTAGTTAATATAAGTGCTTCATTGGTCAGTTATTTTATATTTCTACTAAATTAATAGGAATCCTTAGTAATCTTGCTCCATATGATTTGTGGGATTGCATTTGACAATTTGTTGATTCCTGCCCCCTACCCTCTCCCCACTGCACTATATAAATCAGAGCTGTATTCTCCTTCTACCCCCATTGATATGTCTGAAATGAAAAGCATATAATTTTATCTTAATATCCGTATGCATTTTGATTATCTTTGGCATTTTCCCCAGAATCCCAATTGCTATGCATAAATGACCAACGCATCCAAGCAGAATGGGCTCATTGTCTTATTGTTTCTGATATAAATATCATTGGTAAAATAGTGACATTTCTTCTTGAGTTATGATTCAGAACAGATATTCATCCATTAATGGAATTGATAGGTCCAGGAAGCACTAAGTAGAATTCATTATGAAATCTATAATTGGAACTTCACTGGATAGATTTTATTCTTTCAAATGAAAGATTAAATTCTCAGTACTGAAAAGCATAGGGTCTCAACATTCTCTGAATTCAAACACACTTTCTGAGCCATCTCATAATTGAAAATGGTCTATCATGGTATATGGCTCTATTCAGCAAAATAAAACTAAGTGATTTTTGAATGTGGATCATCCTGCATCTTCACAAACCTTTAGGTGGCTTAAAAAATCAGATTTGAACACATTCATGATCCTAGACCATGAACTGAGTATCTCAGATATTTCTACAATATCATCTTTTAACTCTTACTTGTCCCATTATGTCTGTTTCCTGTGTTCATAGCTGAGCTGCTTATATGCCATGAAAACTCTGACATAGATACAGCATGATCACAAAGCTAATACAACCTTTCTCTCCTTTAAAATGGTAAACATTTTACTTATTGTATTTTCTTCCTAAGAAAAAAGAAAAACCAGATAAAGTCTCTTCATAAGTTTGTCTTCCATTAAAATTGAACTTTTTTTCCTTAAGCTACAAACTATTATGTTGGATGGGCCTATCTTCAGTGATTCAGAAAATGTGTATTTCTCTATTTCATTGCTGTTCTTTACTTTCTTTCTCCCTTACAACTAGCTATGTGTGGTTACTCCCCTCCTTTCTTCCACTTGGTAAAAGACGATACATTATCTTAAATGAAGAAGCAACATAATTTTGTGGAAAGAATGTTAATTTAACAATTAGGAAACATACCATTACTGACTTCAGTTAGCTATTTTTTGTACTTAACTAGGCATTCAACTATACTAATGAAATAGAACTGAATTATCAGTGTTGACCTCAGTTTTATCATAAAATAAAATAAGGAATTTACATTAAATATGTGGCTATATATTTCTACAGCTGGTATCAGTTTCTTTTTATGTTAGCCTGAGAAAAATGAATAGCAATTTTTGGCTTCAGGAATGGTCACAGATCATGTTAGAAGAGATTCACTTACCGTTCGTTGAAAATGACTTCACAGAGAGTGTTTTCTCCAGGAACATTTGTTTTGTACTCGTTTAATTATTCATTCTTTTTAATTATTCTTTTTAATTATTTAATTATTCTTTTAAATTATTCATTCAGCAAATCTTTATTGAGTACCTATAATATTCCAGAATTAACCTATAATATTCCAGAAACTGCCCTACATAACAGCAGTGAACAAAATACCAAATCCCTCCCCTCAAGGAGCTTAGAGTTTAGTGTGGGGATGCAGCAAAATAAATGAGTCAAATGTAGGATATGTTAGATAGTGATAAGTTCTAATGAGTGGGGAAGGTGGGGAGAAATCAGGGAAGGGAGAGAGAATATGAAATTGGAGGATAGGAATAAAGCTAAAATTTTAAGCAGACCATCCAGAGAAAAAGCCTCACTGAAAAAGTAATTTCTGAGTAATGACTTACGGAAGGTAAGACCTATCATAGTGGGTTTTTCTTTTTCTTTTTCTTACGAGCAGTTTTCTTAGTAATTCATTGGTTGACAAAACACCCCGATTGCTTGAACTTTATCATTTGTGTGCTCACTAGTGAAATTTTTGAAAAGATGGACAGTATTATATATTCCCTTTTTCGGGTTGGTGTATTGTACAGAAAGAATTATAGGCATTGAATTTAAATGCTGCTTGTTTGCTACTGAACAGCAAAGCATTTAAGAAATATAATCTCCTGAGTCCGCTTGTTACAGTTTTTCTGTCAAGTGCTTTTTAACTTAATTCAAACATGTTTACATTTTTTTTTTTTTGGTAGAACTTTTAAAGACTCAAAGGATTTCAAATGAATTGTAGGACCCTAGAGCAATATGATCTGTCCATTTGGCAGACACATTTTACCCACTAGTTTTTTAATCTGTTAGATAATCTGTTGCACAAAGGTAATTACACAGACGGTAACATGGCTGAGGACAAATTTGATTAATAGCATCTTATCAAAATTTTAAATATTCTAACACCATTTGAGTAAATCAAGTGTACCCACTGCTGAAGTATTAAAAATGAGAGAATGTATTTTTTTAAATAGTGCTCTACAAAAATTAGCTTTAACTTCTATTTTATTTGGGATGCATTTTTCTTTCTGTAATGCTAGTGAAACAGTTTATATTTATGAATAAATAATTCCAAACGACTAAAGCAAAAACTATGTTAGTAGAATTACTTCAAATAAGAAGCAGTGATAAAATGCAGAATTACTGTGATTGTGTGTTTATGTGTCTGTTTACTTGTTCTATAACATTTTCTCAGAGCATGAAATGTAACTTTAAAATTTAAACATATGAACTTTTAAAAATTTAAATATATTAACTTTTTAAAATTTAAACGTATTTAAATTTCTATCATTATAGTAGGTAGCCTTTGTACCAGTTTTGGATAAGTGACTTAAGTTTAAAGTTAATAGTCCCAACTGGACAGTCCATTGAAACTGTGTATCAGCATCAGAGAAGAAACTGAATTATAGGAATAAACCAAATTTTATTTAACAAACTTTAATCATTAAAAAAAAATTTTTTAATTGAATAGTGAAATTCTAAAGGAGTAACACTGCAGTAATGCTGAAAACAGAGTCATTTCAACTGTTGGCACTAGAATAATGAGATATCCACATTTTTAGAAAATGAACCTCAGTTTTTCCATTTATAGTATGTAGTACCTCAAACTACACACAAAATTGAATTCAAGAGGGACCATATTAACTTGTTGTAAAAGCTAAAACCATATAGTTTTTAGAGAAAGTCATAAGGTAACAGTTTGGTAATTTTAGGGTTGGGCAAAAGTTCCTTACTATGTAAGCAATAATCATAAAATTTATTTTAATGATAAAACAGATTTCATAGCAATTAAAAATTTCTCATTAAAAAACCTGTTAAGAAGATAGACATGTCATAGTTTCAGATAAAATATTTGCAAAACATGAGGAGGACTGGTGTTCAGGATATAAACTACCAAAAAAAAAAAAAAAAAGATAAAGAAGTGGGCAAGAAATTTAAATAGACACTTCACAGTTGACCATAAAGCAGACAATAAAGTCCTCATCCTCTAGCAGTTTACTGTGGCGATCCTTCTTAAAATTTTCTTAAATTTCTTATACTGAATTGAGATTCTTAGATCACTAGGTTTTTTATCTCAGGTCAGGTTAAAGAGTGACTAATTTTTCTGTCTTGAGAAAAGTAGTAGAAGTGCAGTTGCAATGCATTGTTGGATTTTACAATTTTTTTGACAGCTCTTGCAGAAGAATGTGTTGAAAGAAGAGTGTTCAGTTCTTAAAAGTTAGGATGGTTCAATAAAATGTTAAGTACTAGCACTATCTAGATCACGCATAAAAGGTTTTTCAATTATATGAGCAGACATATGCAATAAATTTGATAATAGTTTTCTTTACCTCTTTAAGTATTGATTTTACTTGAGAGTATTAGGGTTCTTGGCAGAAGGAGTGGATTTTAGTTTTCACATTTTAAGTGAAGAGCACTTTCTTGTCTTGTTACTTCATTTGAGTACCACTTAGAAGTACCATGTTTGTAATTATTAAGCTATATTTGTTGCTGATTGTAAAGCAATAAAACAATTTTTTTTTTAATGTGAACTCATTCAACAATTCATTGACACGGTTTGGTTTTGTTTAGGTGATTTTTTCCTCTTGGTGTTTATTTTGTATAGTTGAAGTTTGTTTGTTTGTTTGTTTGTGGGGATGGATAGTTTTTAATCTGGTGTTTAATTCGTCCAGTGTGTTTCACCTTGGACCTTTTTTTAATCTCTAGAAGTTCAGTTTGGGTCTTCTATATTTCCTACATGACTCTCCTTAATAGGTTTATACTTTAATTTCAAGTAGGTTCCACACCCAGTGTGCTTGAATTTATGACCCTGAGATCAAGACCTAAGCTGAGATTGAGTTGGATGCTTAACAGAGTATGCCACCCAGGTGCTCCAATTAATTTTATCTTCTGTCTTACTTTCCAACATGTGTCTGTTGATGGATTTTTTTCTTTTCATTGTGGTTCAAATTTTCTAATTTGTTTGCCTTCCTGAAAATCTTTGGATGGCAAACACTGAATTTTGCCTTTTAGGGTATTGGATATTTTTATATTTCTTTAAATACTCCTTGACCTTTGTTCTGAAATGCATCTAAGTTCCTAGGAAACCTAGGAGATAGTTTTGATTCTTTTGAGACTTTCTGTTAAGACAAGAGCAGACTTTTAAGTTGATGCTACTTTTTACCCACTGCTGAGAAAAATACCCTTCTCAATACTCTACCAATGCCCACTTTGGAACCATCCCACCCATTTGAGTCCCAAGGATTGTCTGCCTGTTCCTTTCTGGTGATTCTTTCCCCAACATCAGGTGATATCCTCAAATGCATCCATTCATCAGAACTCAGCTATAGACATGAAAGAACTCTGCCAATCCCCAGAGCTCCCTCTCTGCAACTCCCCTTTCTGATACTCTTTCCCTGATTTTTAGTTGCCTTTTCTTCACCAGATTTACAGCTCAGAGAGATCACTGGGTTCAGGTTTGGTTCTTTCTTTGCTGTCCTGTGGCTTGAGTGTCAGTAAACTGGAGTGGAGTTCATCTGGTAATTTTCTTCTTTAGGGGTTACTGTCCTGTGCTTCCCTTTCAGTAATTCTGTAAGATAGAGTACATCTGATCCCTATTAATTTCACTGTGGCTGGAAGGAGCATGCCCCAAATTCTGGGTTTTAATTTTTTATTAGAAACATTCTGTTTCCCATGAAGAGTCTGTTCAGAGACAGCCTTCCATTCACATAGTATTTTAAAATATATATCATTAACATCGTTTGTCACCAGGGTAATGCAAATTTAAACCATAGTGAGATACAGCTGTATGCCTACTGTAGTAGCTAAAATTGAAAACTCTGGAGACATATTGGTGGCTCAGTTGGCTAAGTGTCCAAGTCTTGATCTCAGTCCAGGTCTTGATCTTAGGGTCATGAACTCAAGCCCGGTGTTGGACTCCACACTGGATATGGAGCGTACTTAAAACACCAAAAACCAAAAACTTTTGACCTGACAAAATGGTGACAAGGATATGAAGCACCTGGAACTCTCCTCCATTGTGCTACAGCTACACTGGAAATGATACAATCACTTTGTTAAAAATTGTAGATTTGTTTTTTTTTTTTTTTATAAAACTAATAACATACCTGCCCAACAACCCAGCAATTCTATCCTTAAATGTTTACCCAAGAGAAATAAAAATACATTCACAGAAAGACCTGAAAATATTCACAGCAGCTTTATTCATAATAGCCCCAGACTGGAAACAATTCAGGTGTCCATCAATAGTAGAATGAAGTATATATATATATGTTCAGTGGAAAACTTAGCGTAGTAGTGCATAGCAATACACGCATAATGACTTCATTACAAAGGGTACAGGATGGAAACAGGTGGGAAACTAATTTTACAGTGGAGAAACCTGATAAACCTCATCCTAACAAAGTGATCAAGGTTAACATCAGTAAATTATATTAATAACGTGTACCTTTACTATAATGAGAATGGCACTTTTCCACTGTGGTGTTATTCCCCAGAACCCAAACACCAGTATGTATAAACATGAGAAAAACATCAGAAATGGGTCCCAGTTGAAGGACATTTTACAAAATACCTGACCAATAGTTCTCGGAATTTTCAAGAATATCAAAAAGAAGGAAATTCTGAGAAACTGTTAGAGACAAGAGGAGACTGAGGAGATAAAATAACTAAATAGAATGTCGTATCCTAGATTGGATCCTGGGAGAGAAAAAAGGGCATTAGATAAACTAAGGAAATTGAAACAAAGTATGGACTTTGGGTAATAATATATCAATATTGGTTCATTAATTGTGGCAAATGTGCCATAACAATATAGAACGTTAATAAAAGAAGTAACTGGGTATGGGGTATATAGAGCTCTCTGTACTGTCTTTGCAGTTTTTCTGTAAATCTGAAACTGCTCTAAAAGTTTATTTTTAAAAAAATGAAGTTTATCTATAGCTTATTAGAGTTATATAACTCTTAGACTCCAGGAATGCTCAGTAAGAATGGAGTATTAGGTTTCTGAATGCAGTGGAGTGTTTATTCTTGTGTAGCAAGATAAGGAGACTAGGACAATGTAATATATTCTTCATGAAGCTAAGTTAATAAAATTTTAAGGTTCTTTATTCTAAGATTGTTTCTAGAGTTTGGTGTTAAAATACCTTTTGCTTTGAAATGAGACTAATAAATAGATTTGGTCTACTACAATACAATCATAATAAAAGTTGATTATTAGTCCTGAAATTAAAAAAAAAAAAAAAAAGACCTGAGAGCCACAGGTTTTATCAGTTTATTTCCTGAAAACTTTCAGAAAATTTATCTTCCTGCTGTGTAGCACTGAAATACTGTTGCTTTATGGTATTTCTCATCTACCTTAACCTGGTTTAAGAGTCTAGATAGGTACCTGATCCTTTCTGGCACCCTTGAGCAAAGGAGGAAAAAAAAAAGGCAGAAGAACCAAGGAGAGTTCCCACGATCTCATCTCACATCCATCCAGCGGTGAGAAGAAATGCCAGGATCTTCTGAAGTTCAGAGTCCAAGAGAAGAATTCTTTCATCAACTCTTTCTTACGAGTGAGGTGGGAAATGGAGGCACCTTCATAGGACACCCCAGGGCAATGCATTGAGAAAGTAGTAAGAATCCATATATAATGGAACCCAAAAAGGCTAATCATGGTTTTTTATGTTTTAGGGTGGAGTGAGCTGGGATTTTTTGTTCCTACGTTTATTTATATTTATTCGTAATTTCTTCATTATTTCCAGATAATGTGACCTTTTCACATTATCTGGAAATAATTTAAACCTTCATCAACTTGTACAACTGCAATTACATTATATGGTAGTACATTTATTATTTTTTTAAGGTTTTATTTATTTGAGAGAGAGAGAGAGCAGAGGAAGAAGGAGACTCCCTGCTGAGCAGAGAGTCCAATGTGGGGGCTTGATCCCAGGACCCCAAGATCATGACCTGAGCTGAAGGCAGATGCTTAACCAGCCGAGCCACCCAGGTGCCCCATATGGTAGCACATTTTATTTATTTATTTATTTATTTGACAGAAATCACTTTAGGCGGGGGTTGGGGGGCAGGCTCTCTGCTGAGCAGAGTACCTGATGCAAGGCTCGATCCCTGGACCCTAAGATCATGACCTGAGCCGAAGGCAGAGGTTTAACCCACTGAGCTACCCAGGCGCCCCTATGGTAGTACATTTTATAAAGTAAGGTGAAGTTCCAAGTGTTCTAGTTGATAGCTGTATGTCTGTATGTTAAGTATATGTTTAAGTGATATGTATCCTTTATTCAAGTGTGCATTAGTTTGCCCAGCAAACATTTAGTGGTTACTGTTTGCCACTATAATGTGTGCTGTGCATATAAATGTGAACAAGATCATCTTAGCCTTGAAGTGGTTCCTAATCTCTTTGAGAGACACAATTGCCATACAGTATGATAAGTACTTTGTTAAAGATTAATGTGTATTTGATTTTTAGGGAAAACTTTATGAAGGACTAAAGCTG
Source organism: Mustela putorius furo (assembly GCF_011764305.1). Classification (NCBI taxonomy): domain Eukaryota; kingdom Metazoa; phylum Chordata; class Mammalia; order Carnivora; family Mustelidae; genus Mustela; species Mustela putorius. Next base: position 15,190,211 of record NW_025422471.1, read on the forward strand.
TCTTGGAAGTTGTAGTTTGTGTGGATGAATTAGCTAAATGTTAAGAAAATCAAGATGTAAATTAAGAGTTACCAGTACTCTTAATGTTAAGAGTAAGAAGGTAGAAATTTCAATCTTCATAGTTGGAATGATATTGAAAGAAAAATATATTCACCAATCACAGATACGGGGGCAACAGTATGAACCATTATTTAAACTACTATTTTAGAGATCTGAATCTGAATTATAAACTTGGTTTTAGTAGGATTCCTTATTTGTAAGTGGGGGGTAGTCTATCAAGGAAGAAAAAGAGATGGTTTATATCTGAATCCTTTGCTTAATCTTTTTATCTTTGTAGCTGCTAATAGAAAACACTAAAGGTAGGGTGCCTGGGTAGCTCAGTGGGTTAAGCCACTGCCGTTGGCTCAGGTCATGATCTCAGGGTCCTGGGATCGAGTCCCGCGTCGGGCTCTCTGCTCAGCGGGGAGCCTGCTTCCCTTCCTCTCTCTGTGCCTACCTCTCTGCCTACTTGTGATCTCTGTCTGTCAAATAAATAAATAAAATCTTTAAAAAGAAAGAAAGAAAACACTAAATGTATAAAGCAGACATGTTCCAAAGACAGAGACAAAAGCTAGAACAGCCTAGAGGTGGAGTTTAGATTAGGGACAGTGGAAGATGGGATGAATTGTGTGGTACAGAGAGAGGAAGAGGTGGTTCTACAGCAGAATATCTTTGCACATTCATTGCCAATATAAAGACCATGTAGTCTCAAATGAAGGTAATTATTGGCTAGTAGGCAAAATGAAGAAAGTTTAGGCAACCGTTTTCCTGAATCTCTTCAATTTTAACATTTTCTGCAAAATGTACAGTTTAAGACAGCTGATTCAAACTCACACTAACCCATGGTCGCTGCTCCTGATGTTGGATGGTGTTTGAAGTTTGTGGGGCATCCATCTAAAGGGAAGTTCAATTACAGATCTCTGTTGTTCAGGTTTAGTGGGGTATATTTTATGTGGATTTCTGTCCCTTTCACATGCAGTTATTGTTGGTCATCCAAATAAAGGACTGGCTTCTAGAATATTTCTTAATTCCCATTCTGCTGACTCACTCATCCACCATCATGCCATGAGATGCTGGTCCAAAGATACGCCATTTAATAAAAATATGTTGTTTTGGGGCTCCTGGATGGCTCAGTTGGTTAAGCCTCTGCCTTTGCCTCCGGTCATAATCTCAGGGATTGAGCCCTGCATCGGGCTCTCTGCTCAGCGGGGAGCCTGCTTCCCCCTCTCTCTCTGCTTCTCTGCCTACTTGTGATCTCTCTCTCTCAAATAAATAAATCTTTTTTAAAAAATATGTTGTTTTTCTGGATTTTGTGACCTAGTTGTTATTTTCAGTGTTTTAATAATTCTGTGATTTTTTTCATTGTAAATACCTATTCATTTTTTTTTTAAGATTTTATTTATTTATTTGACAGAGATCACAAGTAGATGGAGAGGCAGGCAAAGAGAGAGGAGGAAGCAGGCTCCCTGCTGAGCAGAGAGGCGGATGTGGGGCTCGATCCCAGGAACCTGAGATCATGACCCGAGCCCAAGGCAGAGGCTTAACCCACTGAGCTAGCTACCCAGGTGCCCCACCTATTCACTTTTTAACTGAATTCTGTATACATAATTACATATTCAGAAAAAAAAAAATCTGAATCTGCCCATGTTTAATTCATCTAATGGGACTTAACTCATTTCTTCCTTCTGCTCCAATAACCAATCAATCAAACAAAGAAGTGACAACAATAATTTGTCCGTCTGTCTGCTGATGCATGTAAGTATGAGAAGGTAAAATTTTATTTCAGATTTAGACTATAGATCTTTAAAAAGGAACTACTTAGTTGAGGTAGTGTTTTCACCTTCCTCTGTTTCAATTATGTACAATCAGTTACTCCAAAACTCTTGAATACCATATAGCTCCTCCTTTAATACTGTGAGAGATGAAAGACACAGGATTCATTCTAGAGATTAGAATACATTGTCACCAAAGAAGTAAACCAGCCAGAAGAAGGAGGCTGAGAATTCAGAAAGCCAAGACCTGCCACATCCCTGTTTATCATTATCCTGGTTTATAAACAATTATAAACAGAAGCTTTGGACAAAGGAACCATTCCTCACTGGGAAACTTTTAAAATTAGTTTTCAGTGGCCCTAAAAGCTGGGCTGGTTTTTAGGAAGCTGCCTCCAGAGACCACTTAGCAAGAAGATACTATTAAAATAATTTTGTAAATCTCCTGAGAGGTTTGGCAGCTTTGGTAGACTTGATTTTTCTCAGATGAGTGGGAAAATGGTCAAAAGATTTAGCATGTGGAGGAAGCTGATGGGACAGATGAAGTCTGAATATACAACGCTAGATTTAGTTGGGTGACTTTTGAGGGTTATTTTGTAGGTAAGAATATGTAAGTGGACAGATCTAGGGAAGGAAGACACATGGATTTAAATCCTAGCATATTTATACTACTTGGTATGGCCTAATTTACTGTGCAGTACTCAGAAGGTAACAATACCTTCCTGGGTATTCAGGGTTGTCATGAAGAATAAAAATAAATCCATGACTGACAGAAGATCAGGGGTTCATAATCTGGGGTATGCAAATGATCTTGGAGAAGGAAAGTAGACTTCTTTAATAGCTCAGCAAACCCAACATTTCATTCAAATATTTCTGTGTCTGAACATTTAGGAGAGAAAGTGGTTCGTACTATTCATCAAATTCTCAGATTTGTGGCCAAAAAGGTTAAGAGTCTGAAGTAGGAGCTCATTTATGTTTGAGAATAAATTGCTGAGGGAAAGGTCTGAAATCTCTAGAAGTAGAATGGTCACCAAAAAGTAAAGGCTGGACAGAAGAGAAGGTTATAGTGGGAAAAGTAATCAAATCGACACTGATGAAATAAAGTAATTCTGCATTTGTACTCGGTAGTAGTCTTTGTAAGTATATTTCTGTTTATATAATGAAAAGAATGTAAAATATTTACCTCTTTTTCATGCCACAAGAGCATGGTTGATATATTTTCAGTGCAAGTAATTTTTCAATGCAAGTAATTTAAAAAGAATTGGGATGGGTTTAAAAATGAATGATGTAGTCCTGGCACTACCACCTTAAGATTTATGTGAGTCTCATGCAAGTCATTTGCCTCAGTTTCCCCAGTATAAAACAGTACTGGCAAACTACTTCTTTTTAACAATAATGTTTTAAAAATTGACTAGCAAATGAGAATATGTTGAATTTCTTTTAGGAAGGAGCAACTTAAAATCAAGGTGTTAGAGCATATTTTTTTCTTTCAAAATTCAATCTCTACAAAATTTAACAGTAATGATGCCCCAGTTCATTTTAATCATTTATTGAGGAGCTTAAACTATTGGTATCTGCACTTTACAGGCCTATCATACTGATGGTGGATACCATAATTAATTTCGTTTCATGTCTAGTTTTTACACACTTAAACCACTGATCGTGTGTTGCCCAAATCCAAAATCCCCATGCCCCACAACATACAGACTGCTACTCGTTCACCCACCATCCAATTAACTCTATGAATCATTACATCCTTAATGTAAAGACCACCTTCTTGGCAGGGTGGGAGTGGGCTTTCTTCAGTCTACAGTTGAATAGCTTCCTTCCTTGCAATTACTTGTTCAACTCTTGTTTTCTCTGCCAGACTTTAAGGACCAGTTGGCAGGAACTGAGGGTTTTTTTTCTTCCTCTTCCTACTGTATCTCAAAGACTTAGCAGACAGCCTGTTTTATTACAAGCCCTTATAAAAATGATTATTATTACTTTAATTTTTTTATGAAACTATCTTCATTTTTAAGTAGGCTCCACACAGGACTTGAACACAAAACTGTGAGATCAAAACCTGAACTGAAATCAAGAGTCAGAGGCTTAACCGACTGAACCACTAAGACACCATAAAACTATCTTAAATTTACATCTCCGTTTCAAATACAATACAAAGCACTTATTTAATTTCCTGAACTGTTTGATAGTAAGTTGCTCACAAAATGCCCTTTCACTTCCTAAACCTATAGTGTTTTCTTGCCAGAGACATTCTCTTATATAATCAGTACAATGGTCAAAATCAGAAATTTGGTATTGATACATAACTTCTATCTAAACTTTAAGCCACACTCAGGATTTGCCAATTCTGTTGAAAATATCCTTATGTAATCCAGCATAGAATTCCACTCAATTTAGTTGTCATGCCCTTCAGTCTGAAATAGCTTTTTAATCCTCTTGGCTTTCATGGCCTTAACCACTTGAAGATTTTAGGTGGGTTATTTCCCTCAGTTTGGCTTTCTCTTTTTTTTTTTTATTTAAATTTTTAAAATTAAAATATAATGTATTATTTGACCCAAGGGTGCAGGTCTGTGTATCGTCAGGCTTACACACTTCACAGCAGTCACCATAGCACATGCCCTCCCCAAAGTCCATAACCCAGCCACCCTCTCCATAACCCCCTCCCCCCGGCAACCCTCAGTTTGTTTTGTGAGATTAAGAGTCTCCTATGGTTTGTCTCTCTCCCGATCCCATCTTGTTTCATTTGTTCCTTCCCTAGCCCCCAAATCCCCACTTTGCCTCTCAAATTCCTCATATCAGGGAGATCATATGATAATTGTTTTTCTCTGATTGACTTATTTCGCTCAGCATAATACCCTCTAGTTCCATCCATGTCATTGCAAATGGCAAGATTACATTTTTCTTTTCTTTTCTTTTTTTTTTAAGATTTATTTATTTATTTGGCAGAGAGAGATCACAAGTAGGCAGAGAGGTAGGCAGAGTGAGAATGGGGGAGCAGGCTCACCGCTGACCAGAGAGCCTGATGTGGGGCTCAATCCCAGGACCCTGGGATCATGACCTGAGCTGAAGGCAGAGGCTTTAACCCACTGAGCCACCCAGGCACCCAAGATTTCATTTCTTTTGATGACTGCATAGTATTGCATTATATATATATATACACCACATCTTCTTTATCCATTCATCTGTTGATGGACATCTAAGTTCTTTCCATAGTTTGGCTATTGTGGACATTGCTGCTATAAACATTCGGGGCACGTGCCCCTTCGGATCACTACATTTGTATCTTTAGGGTAAATACCCAGTAGTGTGATTGCTGGGTCATAGGGTAGGTCTATTATCAGCTTTTTGAGGAACCTCCATGCTGTTTTCCAAAGTGGGTGCACCAGCTTGCATTCCCACCAACAGTGTAGAAAGGTTCCCCTTTCTCTGCATCTTTGCCATCATTTGTCATTCCTGCCTTGCTAATTTTAGCCATTCTGACTGGTGTGAGATGGTATCTCATTGTGGTTTTGATTTGTATTTCCCTGATGCCAAGCGATGTGGATGGAACACTTTTCCATGTGTCTGTTGGCCATCTGGATGTCTTTGCAGAAATGGCTGTTCATGTCCTCTGCCCATTTCTTGATTGGATTATTTGTTCTTTGGGTATTGAGTTTGATAAGTTCTTTATAGATTTTGGATACTAGCCTTTTATCTGATAATATCAGTTGCAAATATCTTCTCCCATTCTGTCTCAGTTATCTTGGTTTTGTTGACTCTTTCCTTTGCTGTGCAAAAGTTTTTGATCTTGATGAAGTCCCAATAGTTTATTTTTGCCCTTGTTTCCCTTGCCATTGGCAATGTTTCTAGGAAGAAGTTGCTGCCTGTGTTCTCAAGGATTTTGATGGGTTCCTTTCACATTGAGTTCTTTCATCCATTTTGAGGAACCTCCATGCTGTTTTCCAAAGTGGGTACACCAGCTTTGTACTTTGTCAAGTTCTTTATTTTTGTGTGTGGTGTAAGGAAATGGACCAGGTTCATTTTTCTGCATGTGGCTCTTGAATTTTCCTAACACCATTTGTTGAAGAGACTGTCTTTCTTTGATTGGACATTCTTTCCTGCTTTGTCAAAGGTTAGTTGACCATAGAGTTGAGGGTCTATTTCTGGGCTCTCTATTCTGTTCCATTCATCTTTGTCTGTTTTTATGTCTGTTATAATGTCTTGATGATGACAGCTTTGTAATAGAGCTTGAAGTCTGGAATTGTGAAGCCACAAACTTTGGCTTTCTTTTTCAACATTCCTCTGGCTCTTTGAGGTCTTTTCTGATTCTATATAAAATTTAGGATTATTTGTTCGATTTCTTTGAAAAAATTGATGGTATTTTGAAAGGGATTGCATTAAACATGTAGTTTACTTTAGGTAGCATAGACATTTTCACAATATTTGTTCTTCCAACCCATGAGCATGGAACATTTTTCCATTTCTTTGTTTCTTCTATTTCTTTCTTGAGCACTTTATAGTTTTCTGAGTGCAGATTCTTTGCCTGTTTGGTTAGGTTTATTCCTAGGTATCTTATGGTTTTGGGTGCAATTGAAAATAGGATTGACTCCTTAATTTCTCTTTTCTCTGTCTTGTTGTTGGTGTATAGAAATGCAACTGATTTCTGTGCATTGATTTTATATCCCGACACTTTACTGAATTCCTGTACGAGTTCTAGCAGATTTGGAGTGGAGTCTTTTGGGTTTTCCACATAAAGTACCATATCATCTGCAAAGAGTGATAGTTTGACTTCTTCTTTGCATATTTGGATGCCTTTAATTTCTTTTTGTTGTCTGATTGCTGAGGCTAGGACTTCTAGTACTTTGTTGAATAGCAGTGGTGATAATGCACATCCCTGTCATTTCCTGGCCTTAGCGGAAAAGCTGTTAGTTTTTCTCTATAGGGAATGATATTCGCTCTGGGTTTTTCCATGGATGGCTTTGATGATATTGAGGTATGTGTCCTCTATCCCTACACTTTGAAGAGTTTTAATCAGGAAGGGATGCTGTACTTTGTCAAATGCTTCTTCAATATCCATTGAGAGTATCATATAGTTCTTGTTCTTTGTTTTATTAATGTATTGTATCACATTGATTTGCAGATGTTGAACCAAACTTGCAGCCCTGGAATAAATCCCACTTGGTCATGGTGAGCAATCTTTTTAATGTACTGTTGGATCCTCTTGGCTAGTATTTTGGTGAGAATTTTTACATCGGTGTTGATCAAGCATATTGGTCTGTAATTCTCTTTCTTGATGGGGTCTTTGTCTGGTTTTAGGATCAAGGTAATTGTGGCCTCATAAAATGAGTTTGGAAATTTTTCTTCCATTTCTATTTTTTGAAACAGTTTCAGGAGAATAGGAATTAATTTGTCTTTAAATGCTTGGTAGAATTCCCCTGGGAAGCCGTCTGCACTGGGCTCTTGTTTGTTGGAGATTTTTGATGACTGCTTCAATCTCCTTACTGGTTATATTTTCTATTTAATTCTTGTTCAGTTGTAGTAGTTTATATGTCTCTAGGAATGCATCCATTTCTTCCAGATTGTCAAATTTGCTGGTGCATAGTTGCTCATAATATGTTCTTATAATAGTTTGTATTTTTTTGGTGTAGGTTGTGATCTCTCCTCTTTCATTCATGATTGTATTTACTGGGTCCTTTGTCTTTTCTTTTTGATGTCTGGCCAGGGGTTTACCAATCGTATTAATTCTTTCAAAGAACCAGCTCCTAGTTTTGTTGATTTGTTCTTTTGTTTTTTTGGTTTCTATTTCATCGATTTCTGCTCTGATCTTTATGATTTCTCTTCTGCTGGGTTTAGGCTTTCTATATTGTTCTTTCTCCAGCTCCTTTAGGTGTAGGGTTAGGTTGTATACTTGAGACCTTTCTTGTTTCTTGAGAAAGGCTTGTATCGCTATATATTTTCCTCTTAGGACTGCCTTTGCTCTGTCCCACAGATTTTGAACTGCTGTGTTTTCATTATCATTTGTTTCCATGAATTTTTTCAATTCTTCTTTAATTTCCTGGTTGACTCGTTCATTCTTTAGTAGGATGCTCTTTAGTCTCCATGTATTTGGGTTTCCAACTTTCCTCTTGAAAATATGCAGGGAATGATCCCAATCTTTTGGTACCGGTGTGAGACCTTATTTGTGACCCAGGATATGATCTGTTCTGGAGAAGGTTCCATGTGCAGTAGAGAAGAATGTGTATTCTATTGCTTTAGTATGGAATGTTCTGAATAGATCTGTGATGTCCATCTGGTCCAGTGTGTCATTTAAGGCTTTTATTTCCTTCTTGATCTTTTGCTTGGATGATCTGTCCATTTCAGTGAGGGGGGTGTTAAGTCCTGTACTGTTACTGTATTATTGTTGATGCGTTTGATTTTGTTATTAATTGGTTTATATAGTTGGCTGCTCCCATGTTAGGGGCATAGATATTTAATTTTGTTAGATCTTCTTGTTGGACAGATGCTTTGAGTATGATATAGTATCCTTCCTCATCTCTTATTGTAGCCTTTGGCTTAAAATCTAATTTGTCTAATATAAGGATTGCCACCCCAGCTTTTTTTTTAAATGTTCATTAGCATGATAAATTGTTTTCTACCTCCTCACTTTAAATCTGGATATGTCTTAATAAGTCTCTTGGGTCTAAAATGAGTTTCTTATTGATGGGTCTTGTTTTTTTATCCAGTCTGATACCCTGTGTCTTTTGACTGGGACATTTAGCCCATTCATATTCAGGGTAACTATCGAAAGATACAAATTTAGTGCCATTGTATTGCCTGTAAAGTGACTGTTCCTGTATATTGTCTCTGTTTCTTTCTGGTCTACTACTTTTAGGCTCTCTCTTTGCTTAGAGGACCCCTTTCAATACTTCCTGTAGAGCTGGTTTGGTTTTTACAAATTCTTTTAGTGTTTGTTTGTCCTGGAAGCTTTTTATTTTTCCTTTTATTTTCAGTGATAGCCTAGCTGGATATAGTATTCTTGGCTGCATGTTTTTCTCATTTAGTGCTCTGAATATATCATGCCAGTTCTTTCTGGCCTGCCAGGTCTCTGTGGATAAGTCCACTGCCACTCTAATATTTTTACCATTGTATGTTAACAGACTTCTTGACCTGAGCTGCTTTTAGGATTTTCTATTTATAACTAAGACTTGTGAGTTTTACTATTAGATCATGGGGTGTAGATCTGTTTTTATTGATTTTGAGGAGGGTTCTCTGTGCCTCCTGGAATTTGATACTTGTCCCTTGTCCCTTTGCCATATTAGGGAAATTCTTTACTATGATTTGCTCCAATATACCTTCTGCCCCTCTCTCTCCTTCTTCTGGAATCCCTATTATTCTAATATTGTTTCATCTTATGGTATCACTTATCTCTCGAATTCTCCCCTCCTGATCCAGTAGTTGTTTGTCTCTTTTGCTCAGCTTCTTTATTCTCCATCATTTGGTCTTCTATATCACTAATTCTTTCTTCTAACTCATTTACCCTAGCAGTAAGAGCCTCCATTTTTTATTGCACCTCATTAATAGCTTTTTTGATTTCAGCTTGGTTAGATTTTAATTCTTTTATTTCTCCAGAAAGAGCTTTTATTTCTTTAGAGAGGGTTTCTCTCATATCTTCCACACCTTTTTTGAGCCCAGCTAGCACCTTGAGACTCGTCATTCAGAACTCTAGATCTGACATATTACTAATGTCCATATTGATTAGGTCCTTAGCCTTCGGTACTGCCTCTTGTTCTTTTTTTTTGTGGTTAGTTTTTCCACCTTGTCATTTTATCCAGATATATATGAACTATATATATATCTAGAATATATGATATATATATATATATCCAGAATATATGAACAAGAGAATAAAATACTAAAAGGGTGGCAAAGACGCCAGAAAAATGTACGCTAACCAAATCAGAAGAGACCCCAAATTGGGGGGAGAAGAAAGGAGGTAAAAAGAAACTATAAAAAATTTTACATATCTATATCTAATATAATATTAGACTGGTGAATAGAACAGAGCCACCCACTTGATTTTGGGTGTATTTTGGTCTCTTAGAAGAAACTACCTCCCAAAATTTTAAAAAAAGAAAAACATATATATACAAAAATAAGGGTAAATGTGATGAAGGAATGGAATATGACTGTAAAGATAAAAATTTTAAAAAAGGAATTGATAAGATAAGTTGGTTGGAAAAAGAAAGTGGAGAGTATGTGCTCAGGCTGGAGACTAGAACTAAAGCCCTGTGGTAGATTTAGGGTATATTTTGTTTGATCTATTAGAAGAAATTGTATCCCAAAATTTTTTAGAAGAAAAATCCCTATATGTATACAAAAAATAAAGTTAGGTACAATAAAGGATAAAATATGACTATAATAATGAAGGTTTTAAAAGATTTTTTAAGGAAAGTTATTGTTAAGAAAAACTAGAAATGTTAAAAGAGAAAAGAGGAAAGTTAAAAAAATTAGAGTAAGAATAAAATAAAATGAAAAAATTTAATTAACTTGCAGGACTAAAGAATCATGGGGAGAAAGCCGTGAATTCCATGCTTTGCTTTCCCCTCCTCCCACTCTTCTCCTTGATCAGTGAGCTTGGTCTTGGCTGGATTTTCTTGCTGATCTTCTGCGGGAGAGGCCTGTTGTAGTGATGCTCAAGTGTCTTTGCCCAAGGCCACCCTTACTTAGCCCCGCCACCCTTGCTAGGGGCCTGGCTAAGTAAACTGCTCAGGTTTGCTCTCAGGAGCTTTTGTTCCCTGAATGCTTTCTGTAGAGTTCTGAAGGACAGGAATGAAAATGGCAGCCTCTCAGTCTCCAGCCCAAAGGAGCTGAGAGCTTGGGCCCCACTCTTCAGTGCGCCCTCAGAGAAAAGTGTTCAGTCAGTCTCGTCTCCCTGGTCCCCAGCCGCGCTCTGAGCTTAGCCGGCTTGTGACTGAGCATTTCTGTCTATGGTGCACAGCCCCATTTGGAGTGTCCAAACCCAGCAGATTCTTGCCAAGCTACTCTTCTGGTGGAAGAAGATGAGTCTCCCCACATCTGTCACTTGTGGGGTCCCTGCTCAAAGATCAGTGACCCTTCTGTGCTGCAGATCACAGTTTGAGGTAACCTCAAGCTGAGAGCTCACTCCTTGGCTCTATCTCTGTAGTTGGCTTCCACACTCTGATACCTGTGAGCTCTGCTATACTCAGACACCCCCAATGCTTCTGTGACCCTGCAGGACCTGAGACCACACTATCCCCGTGAGGGCTCCACCCCTACTTAGCCTCTGGTGCAATATCCCTCAGTGGAGCAGACTTCTAAAAGTTGGGATTGTGTGCTCCATTGCTGCACTGCTTGCTGGGAGCTGGCCCCTCCCCCGACGGTCTATCTTCCTGTGGCTTCGGATTCACTTCTCCGCTTGTCCTACCTTTCAGTAAGTGGTCAATTTTCTCTCTCTAGAATTGCTACTCTTCTTCGATCTCCTGTTGAGTTTGTAGGTGTTTGGAATGGTTTGATAACTACCTAACTGAAGTCCTATGACCCGATGTCATTTCATTCTGGTAGTCCGCCATCTAGACTCCTCCCTCTCTCTGATCACTTTGAGTAAATTTAGGTTATTCAACTTTGGGACGATTATCATAGAAGCGACATCTTGCTTTTCTCATTGTATCCTATCAGCTGGACACAATTATTGTTCACTTACATCTCTTGATTAAAGTGGTGTGTGCCAATCTGAATATATTTTTTTGAAATCTCTTTGTAATAAGTATTTTGTGGAAAGGCACTTTGGAAAAAACATAAATATCTTGGTACTCACCAAATGTACAATTAATTTTAAATCATATGGACTCACGTTCATTAAATGGGTCAAAAAAGCAGTCAGTCTCTTCCATCTCCCTGGTCTCTGGCTGTGCTTTGAGCTCACCCTGCCTGTGACTGAGCATTTCTATCTCTGGCGCATTTCCCTCTTTGGAGTCTTCAATCCCAGCAGATCCTCTCATCCTCTCCCTTGCCACTCCTCCTGGGGGAAGAAGGAAGGTGTCTCCCCAGATCTGCTGCGTGTGGGGTCCCTGCTCAAAAAGCAGTGGCCCGACTGTGCCACGATCACAGTTTAAGGTAACCCCAAGCTGAGAGCACACTGCTCAGCTCCGTCTCGGCAGCTGTTTTCCCTGCTCTGATCATTGGGTGCTCTGCCACACTCAGACACTTCCAGTCTTTCTGTGACCCTGACAGATCTTGGGACCACATTGGCCCCATGAGAGCTCTACTCCTGCTTAGCCTCTGGAGTGATGTCCTTCAGTGGAGCAGACTTCTAAAAGTTAACGATTTTGTGCTCCACTTCTCTACCACTTGCGGGGAGCTGGCCCCTCCCCGCACCATCTATCTTCCTATCTATTCCTCATGTTCATTTCTCCGTACTTCCTACATTCTGGAAAGTGGTCGATTTTCTGTTCCTATAATTGCTGCTCTTCTTCTTTTCTGTCTCCTATTGAGTTTGTAGGTGTTCAGAATGGTTTGATACTATCTAGCTGAACTCCTGCAACCTGATGCTATCCGTCTCCTACTCCTCCACCATGTTGTTCCTCTCTCTGTCCATCTGAATCCTTTAAGCACTGAATTGTTCAAGAGGAGGAATGGTTCAAAGTACTTTTTTTTTTTTAAGATTTTATTCGTTTATATATTTGTCAGAGAGAGAGAGAAAGAGAGCATGCACAAGCAGGCAAAGTGGCAGGCAGAGGCAGAGAGAAGCAGGCTCCCTGCCAAGCAAGGAGCCCCATTTGGGACTCAATCCCTGGTCCCTGGGATCATGATCTGAGCCGAAGGCAGCAGCTTAACTGACTGAGCCACCCAGGCATCCCAGTTCAAAGTACTTTTTAAATATCTGAATAAAAACTAACTTGAGATGTTACTGATCTTTGTCTCAAGTTCCTCCAAACTCTGTATGTATTTTATCTCCTTTTCCAGACTAATCTGGATTTCTCTGGGTATATACTAGGGAGAGCTCCTGCCTCATCAAAAGAGGAATATAAAGAGTCAGTGTTTTTCTACCTTTAACTTAATTTTTTGTATTTGTTTAGCTCAGTATTTATCACTTAGTATTTTTAGCAAGAAATGCTTTATTACAAGATTGTCAGATACACTGCAAGCTATTTTGTATCCCTAACTCTGCATTTATTATTGCCACCTGAGGCCCCCCACTTAAAAATGGGGTAACTAAAAAGCAAAAACAAAGCACTTTTACCCATTTCTAGCTGCCTTGTAGAAAGGCAACCTTCCCTTAGTTGAGGATACCCAGAGCTCTTTGCAATTTGTATAATAGCTTTTCCCTAATACATTCTTAGGTTCACACTAATTCACATGGAAACACACAGAACAGTTTACCTCTTTCTATTCTCCCATCAAGTTGGTTAGCCTTGTAAAATCAATGCTCTCTCTTTTGCTTAAAAAATAAATAAATAAATAAATAAGTGCTAGCTTTTTGGCTTGGTGAGTGTCCCCTGTTGATCCGATTTTGGGAACCTAGGCCCAAAACCAAACCCTGTTTTGTAAGAAAGTTTTCTTCTGTCATTCAAGTGTCCCTTAAGTTAAGATCCCAATGCCATATATGAAATGGGTGTTGTTAGCTTTTGAGCAGTACATTTTCATAGAAGTGGTAAATTGTTTGGGTTCAGTCAAGTCAGCTTCTAGTTTACAGTCAAGGCTATACTCAGCAGGCTTGTAAACAGAGAGTTGAGTGAGGACTGTCTCTCCTGGGTGTGCCTCCTGATGTGCTAAGGACTATTGCTCTTTCCCTGACTAGAGGAGGAAGGGCCATGTTTTCTCTGGGCCAGGAGGCTGCTGGAACAAGTTCATCCCCCTTCTTCACTGTGGGTGTGTATAGTAGGTAGCCTACCTGCATCGGGAAGATAGCACAGTCTCCAGATAGAGATGTTTCTTTGCTACTGTGTCTTAGTCCTTTTAAGCTGCTATAACAGAATACCATAGGGGTATACATATAAACAGTAGAAATTGATTTCTCACGGTTCTGTAGACTAAAAGTTCAGATCAGAGGGTTGGGTTCTGATGGGGGACCTCTTCAGCTGTCTTTTCACTATGTCCCACTGTGATAGTAAGAAGGATAGAGAAATCTCTGGGGTCTCTTTTAAAAGGGCATAAATCCTGGGGCTCCTGGGTGGCTCAGTGGGGTAAGACTCTGCCTTCAAGCTCAGGTCATGATCTCAAGGTCCTGGGATCGAGCCCCTCATCAGGCTCTCTGCTCAGCGGGGACCCTGCTTCCCTCTCCCTCTGCCTGTCTCTCTACCTACTTGTGATCTCTCTCTCTCTCTCTGTGAAATAAATAAATAAAATCTTTTAAAAAAAATAAATAAAAGGGCATAAATCCATTCAGGTGGGCTCCATCCCATGACATAATCTCCTCCTAATAACTATCACATTCAAGGTTGGGATCAACAGATGAATTTGATTTGGCCCATTGCACACTGGGACTCAGTAAGAGCTCGTTTGTGTTCTGCCCTTAAGAATCTGAATTCTTGGGGCACCTTGGAGGCTGTCGGTTAAGCATCCGACTCTCAATTTCAGCTCAGGTCATGATCTCAGTGTTGTGAGATCAGTCCTCCATTGGGCTTTCTGCACAGCCCAGAGCTTGCTTGGGATTTTCCCTCAGCCCCTCTCCCTGCTTGTGTGCGTGCTCGGTCTCTCAAATAAATCTTAAAAAGAAAAAAAAAAGGAATTTGAGTTCTTGTTCAGAGGAGAAAAAAATCTGCCCCTTGTTTCACCAACTATTCAAATATAGGAAAAGGAAATAAGGTTCAATCCATGTTATGTTTGAAAAAAAATATCACCTTAGACTTGAGAGTAAGCTTTGTATGAATACATAGTATGATTTAAAAACTTAGTGGACCCACTGCTCTGTTTTGGGTAGAACCCATGACAAAGATGTTTACTGCATAACTAATATAAGAATGTTCCCTCATACGTCCCAGCTCTTGTGCAGGTGGGTGGGGCTGTGTGACCAATTCTACTAACTAGGGTGAGCTAGAGCTGTGAGAAGAGATGTGTGTCACCCAGCCTCAGATTTGTAAGGATATATTAATTTTTTTTTAAGATTTTATTAATTTATTTGACAGAGAGAAAGATCACAAGTAGGCGGAGAGTCAGGCAGAGAGAGAGGAGGAAGCAGGCTCCCGCTGAGCAAAGAGCCCGATGCGGGGCTCGATCCCAGGACACTGAGATCATGACCTGAGCCGAAGGCAGTGGCTTAATCCACTGAGCCACCCAGGTGCCCCAGGATATATTAATTTTTATGAATGCTTTCAAGTGAACTAAATTTGAGTTGTACTAAAACTGGACATAGACTGTTTCTAAGATAATTTCCAACTATCCCGGGAAATGAAAGACATTATTACATTGTCGAATACCTTCATTCAGAAGCTAATGGTGTGGTTTTATTTGGTTTGGTTATAAACAAGTCTGAACCAGGCTTGATACTCATTACCTGAAAGGACCTAATCTGAATGGGATCAATTCAATAATTTAACGAAAAAAGCAAATTAGAAAATTGTGTCAACGTGACAATATTTTAGTGCTCATCAGCTAGTGGTTTAAGCCACAAGAAATTTGTTTTAACTCAAAATGAAACTCAGATACCGTCAAGTGCCTTAATTCACTTCTTTTCCTTCCCTTCCCTCACCTCCCCTGGCAACCTGGTACATCTTATTTCAAGGGCATTCCCAAAGACTTGCATCAGCAATTTTTGTACCTATGAATGTCCTGGACAGATGTAACACACACACACACACACACACACACACACACACACACACACACATCCCTACCTAGGGTATCTTATGTATAATCCAATATTTCTTCATCTGAGAAATTTTTAGGAGTTTGATTACTTAGTGCTATTGAAAAATGAAGATTTTGCACATTGTGTCCTTATGACCATTTTTTTTTTTGGCACTTGGTGAACAACAAAAACAAGGAGAAAAAACACAGAACAATTTCACACCTAAAATTGAAGGAGCTGATTACTGTCATTTTGATGATGTACCTTTTATATGTTTGCAGTGGTTAAGAAAGACTTTATGGTTTGGAGCATGAGCACTTTAAAGTGATTCAAAATTATTGAAGAGCTACAAATTTTATAAAGTGCTTCAATTTGTTACTGACTAGAGCAGCCGTGGAACGATTCAGCAGAGCTTTTAGTACTATGCACAGCCTGCAAATGCTCTCATAATCTTTCCAGGTGTTGCTTCTTTTACACGTGGGGGCTCTGAATGTTCCTGCCTAGAGACACTCCGTTGCTAACGGAAGCAGAAATTCTGTTTTGGAGGCCTGCGTGCCACAAAAGTGGTACTCACACACGGGTGTAATTTTGGCAGTGCTGCTAACTCCAAAGCAGCCTTCGTTGTGTCTTGGCTTTGCCAGAATTAAAAAGCTGTTGGTCTAAAAAACCACTGCTGGTCACTTAATTTAGTGTCTGCATGGGCATAGACCTATGGCGAGTACAAACTAAGTGTTGTAAGTGTGGGCAAGGTGTCTGAGATGCTGCAAAATGAAAAAGTGACCTATTAGTCCCTTTGAGACAGAAGCTCATGTTTAAAAAGTTGGTGCTTGTAAGAGAGGTCAAAATTTTGTAAAAGCAGGTTTTAGAGGTTTCTTTCTGCTTTGCCATTAGCTCGCATTATTTTGCTCGATTTTGATTTGCATGTTTTACAGCACCAGTAAGCCCTGCTCATGTAAAATAGGAAAAATAAGGCATAATCTTTGAACTTTAAAAGGACCAAGTGGTTTAGATATTGACTTGTAATATGGGGTTCCACTAAAGCATATGTATGATTCTGCCTTTTAAAATCAATTTACACCCCTGAGATGTCCTGAATAGTATAGTACACAGCCCCTCCATGCGATGGCTGTAAATGGCACATTTCATTTCTTTGGAACTAGAATTGTAGAGCTCAGCCAGCTCATCAAGGAGGATGCAATCTTAAATCAGAACAGAAGTAATGCAAAAAAGTTCAAGACATAACCAGTTTGGCATTGCTGGGGTGTAGGTGGTGGTGGCATTCAGCAGGTTTCTAGTTGTGAGTTTCTGGCGACATTAGATGTCCAGAAAACCATGGTCTATTTCATGACCTCACCCCGGTGATTCTTGCCAGAGATGACGTTAAAATCCACATTTCCAAGACTCCTGTCTCACCACTGTGCTTTTTGATCATTCATTCTACTTAAAATTATGATGCGTCCTTTTGGAAGAGGACTTAACATGTTAGAATATAGCTTATAAATAAATTCTTAAAACAACAGGAAACTCCAGTTTCTAGGCTTAAGAAATCTAGAATTTGCATTGAGATTTATTAATACAATTAATTTGAGTGCTTAGTACCCCTAGTTTAGGAAGGGCACCAAGCATTTCTTCCTATCTGGCTACCTTGGTGGAGTTTCCAGTGAATACCCCTGTGAATGCCTCTTTTATCACCTAAAATCCGAAGCAAAACATTTCTGACAAGATCCAAGACTTCAGAGCCACAGTATGGTAAGGTAGAAAGTCCTGTTCATAACATTTCCTCAAGGACATCAGTGGAGAAGTTATATGACATTTTAAGATCAGACTTTCTAGAAAAATAAATTATCTCCCCACCTTCCTTATTCTGTTTTCTCTTTAGGTGAACTAATACATGTAAAGCTTAGAGTGTTTGACACTTAACCATTTTATCATTTGTAATCATTATTTCCTCCTTTTCTTTATTCAATTACATTTTTTTTCTCCAAAGTCCTGTGTATCCTTATCTTTTTTTTAAAAAGATTTTATTTATGTATTTGAGTGGGGGGCGGGGCAAGGGAGAGGGAGAAGCAGACCACCTACTGAGCAGAGAGCCCAAGGCAGGGCTCAGTCTGAGGACCCTGAGATCATGACCTGAGCCTATGCCAGACACTGAACCAACCCAGCCACCCAGCTACCCACCCTATTCTTGTGTCTTTTTGAAATACTGCTCTACTAGAAAAATTGGAATTGATGGTGTTTCTCAACTCAGCTTCAAAGGAGGCCCCAGATAAAACTCTTCTAGGTATATGCACCAGCTCACCCTGAGTGTCACAGTCTGTCCCTATTTGTGCTCTTTTGGGGAATATTAGCCAGATTCATTTAGTTCTGCCTGATCTACTTTGTGGTTTATTTGATTAAAGTGTGAGCACCTGAATATTTGTAAACAGAACATTAAAATATCCAGACATTCTGTTTTCATCAAGAAAATCTAAGAACTGCAAATGGAAATTGCTTAAACTTCCAGTAACATAATCAGGAATGAAAGATATTTGTCATTATTTCCTAAGCAGATAATCAACTGTAAGGGACATTTGCATAGTGAATTATTATATTTTAATTCAGCTCCAAAGCTAAGCAGATATGGTCTTTAACCTTGCCTCAAGAATGTGGTTTTGTATACGAAGATGATAATGTCTAAATATCCATTCAATAACTTTATAGAGTTGATCTAAGAAAGAAAAGCTTATTTGCCTTCAGTGCTTATAAAACTGTTATTTTTGAATTTTGTAAGTCAGGCTTTTGTTTTTAAGTTAAATACATTAAATGAGTGCACACACTTTATAAGTCGGATATTAATTTGACTTAAACCCTTTATGCCATCTAAGGGCCCTTCCCATTTCTACCTATCAAAATCCTATCCCTCATTCTCTGCCGTATATTGTAATCATCCTGGCTTAAAACAATCTATCCCTCTTTTAAATGTCTATTATTGCACTAACACAGGTGACCCCTGTGACATTTATCACATGCTGCTAATATATCTTACTCCTCATATATCTTACTACATCTAATTTCCCAAACCTGATTGTCAGTTTCAGAACCTTGTTTGGACACATAGTTCATCCAGCATTTACTCAATACATGTTTATCAGCTGACTACATTGTGTAAAAGCTATGCCAGGCCCTGGAGATACAGTGGTGAAAGACATGACCATAGCCACCTTGGAGCTGATCTATAAGATGAATAGATGAATGAGGGTCAAATAATGTGTATCATTTCCAGTATTAAATATAATGCTGTGACTATTGTGATGTACTGAAAGTACTCTTTTTTTTTTTTTTTTTAAGATTTTATTTGAGAGAGAGAGAGAGCACAAGTGGTGGGGAGTGGGGCAGAGGTAGAGGGAGAAGCACGTTCCCCACTGAGCAGGGAGCCCAACAGGGGGCTCAATCCCAGGACCCTAGGATCATGACCTGAGCCAAAGGCAGACCCTTGACCACGCAGGTGCCCTGGTACTGAAGGTGCTTTTAAAGGAGGATCTAACATTCAGCGTTTCTTAGTAAGCAAACTTAGAACTACTATTGGAATGCCAACTCTTGGTGTATATGCTTTTGCTACAAATAGGACTTTCTAGTTTGTTCAAGTAGCTTTTGAAAAGATACAAAATACAGGGGCACCCAAGTGGCTCAGTGGGTTAAGCCTCTGCCTTCAGCTCAGGTCATGGTCTCAGGGTCCTGGGACTGAGCCCCGCAGGGGGCTCTCTGCTCAGTGGAGAGCCTGCTTTCCCCTCTCTCTCTCTGCCTGCCTCTGCCTACTTGTTATCTCTTTCTCTCTCTGTCAAATAAATAAATAAAATCTTAAAAAAAGAAAAGAAAAGAAAAGAAACATGATATAAATAAATAACATAAAATCCAAGATTGTCTTTTCTAGGCCTTTTTTTGTTTGTTATTTAAATTCTACTTAGTTAATAGATAGTGTAATACTGGTTTCAGGAGTAGAATTTATCATACTCCCTAATATTTCCTTACATATAACACCCAGTGCTCAACACAAGTGCCTTTCTTAATTCCCATCACCCATTTAGCCCATCTCCCACCCAACTCCCTCTATCAACCCTCAGTTTGCTCTCTATAGTAAAGAGTCTCTCCATAAGCTAATGTTCTCTGTATTGTTTCAGTTTTAGTATATGTGCTGCAGAAGCGAGCATTGTTTTTTTTAGGCTCTAAGCACTAACATAGGACTCCCTAGAAATAAATATTTTATATCCATTTCACATTTTGAAGCATAGTTTGTAAAAGAAGGAGTTATGTTTGGTCATTCAAATCATCCAAGACTATGCCTTAGAACAAACTATCTAATTTATACTGTAATTAAACTCAAGTTCATGATTGATTACAAATTGCCAATAAAAAGCAATAAATCAGATGTCTGAAATAAGTGTGAACAATATACAAAGGTTTTTAAATTTTTTAAACATAAGCTTCTAATTCAACTTGGCAGTCTGTCCTAAAGCATTAGTAAATTATAGGAAACCATGTTTAAATGTACAAAAGAACATAAGAATCTAACTACAGGGGCGCCTGAGTGGCTCAGTCAGTTAAGTGTGTCTGCCTTCGGCTCAGGTCATGATCCCGGAATCCTGGGGTCGAGCCACACATCAGGCTCCCTACTCAATAGGGAATCTGCTTCTCCCTCTGCCTGCCATTCCCTTTGCATGTGCGCTCTCTCTTTCTCTTGTTCTATATCAAATAAATAATCTTAAGAAGAAGAATCTAACTACAAAAGAGAGATTTTGTGAAAGTCCTAGGAGTTGAAAAATAGATGGAGAAGTAGTAACTAATGAACCGGGGGAGAAGCAGCCACTACCTAGAATATATGCAGGGGTGAATACAGGCAGAAAGGGGTTCAGACTGCCCCATGGAACCCTGAACGTCTCAGGACTCTTAAATAGGTGTGAGGGAGGATGAGGGTGAGATGTGTGACAAAAACCAGACATTTAATAGATTATATGTGAAATCATCAATGCCCCTACTCCAGTATGTAAAGTATAGACAATCATATCATTTTGCAATATAATGAAAGTCCTTCTGTAAAGAAATTGTCAAAGTGGATCCAGGGAACTTGTGCTGGCATTGAAACTACAGAACAAAGACTTGTGAGTTGTGACAAGTGTCTGTTCTTCAATAAAATGGCCAGCTTCCAAATTACATCTTATTAATTGAACTGCCTGTAAATAAGACCCTACCCATGTTCAGAGAACAACCAGTCAGCCATTTTACTATTTCCTATTTATAAGCAGATATCAAGAATCTCTAATCACTTGAGAAGAGCCAGCATTATGAATGAGAAAGGCCCAGAGAAAGACTTAAAAAGAAAGAAATAGACACAGAGATGATAGTATCCTGAAGGAAATAGATAGTTCAGGAACAACAACAACAGAAAAAAATCCTTAAAAATTGTAATCTGTATCACAAAAATAGTAGAAAGCATAATACATCAGTAAAATAAGAATAGGTTGGGGAAAAAAAAAAGATTATAGATGGAGTAAGTGCTCCTTGCATTTAACTTGTGATGATCAGACTAAAAAAAATTGAATGACTGAAGAATAAAATTAAGTAAATTAAAAAAAAAAAACAAGTAGAAAGGTAAATGGAAAGTATAAAGGACATGCAGAGAGAAAAAATCAGTCTTAAAAGCTAATAGGAATTTTAGAAACAAAAAAAAGACAACTAAAGAGAGGAGGTAGAGTTGAAGACCATGAGTAATTAGATTGAAGGTATCTAGTCAATGCTCAGAACAAGTAAATAAGTGCAGACCCATATTCAATATATTATTTAAATGTACAGGACACTAAGGATAAAGAGTATACTGAAAGTTTCCCTGGGATCGGGGTGCCTGAACTTTAACAACAGAAGAAGAATCAGATTCAATTGGTCTTCATAGCAGCCGTAACAAAAGATAGCAGATCTGTGTCTTAAATTTTCTTTTCTTTTCTTTTCTTTTTTTTTTTTTAAGATGTTTATTTATTTATTTGACAGACAGAGATCATAAGTAGGCAGAGAGGCAGGCAGAGAGAGAGGAAGGGAAGCAGGCTCCCTGCTGAGCAGAGAGCCCAATGCGGGGCTCGATCCCAGAACCTTGGGATCATGACCTGAGCTGAAGGCAGAGGCTTTAACCCACTGAGCCACCCAGGCACCCCTAAAATTATCCTTTATGAGAGGGATTAATGAAAGTGAAGAAAGGGCAGGATACTGTTCCTTTTCATCATAAGTCAATCTATGTTATTATTTTTAACCATATATATCTTTTACCTTAACAAAAATTTATAAGAATAAGTGTATAATTAAATACATGTAATTTAAAAATATATTAGCAGAGAGAGCTCTTCTTACAGGGATATTAATGGTCAGATAGAAAAGTCTGTCTCCTCATTTTAAGCTCCCTCATGCCCTTGCACATATCTTCCTCATATTTCAGGCCCTCTCCACATTAAATATTCTTTTAAAACAAATATTTTGCTTATTTGTCAGGGGGGTGGAGAGAGTTCAAGCAGGGGAATCAGCAGGCAGAGGGAGAAGCAGGCTTCCTGCTGACCAAGGAGCCCAGTGTGGGACTCAATCCCAGGCCCCTAGGGTCACAATCCAAGTCTAAGGCAGGCACTTAACTGACTGAACCATCCAGGCATCTTTTCGGATTAGATATACTTTGTACTTCAAAGACAGTACTTTTGGTGGGGGCAGGGAGACTACAAGTTTATCTTAGAAACACAAAGAGCATAACTTTGGTTTCATCTTAATTGTGACAGAAACATTCTCTGAAGATACCAGATTGGGAAAAACAGTGGGATGTTGTGGAAGTATCTAGAGGAGCCTAACTCAACTGAAAATTGGCATTTCAATTTTCAAAATCGAGTCAATGCTGAAATTAGGATACAATTCAATCTTACAATCTATGTCGCCCATAATAGTAACTGATATTTACTTATTTTATAATAAGTATATAAATATAATATACTACTTATTTTATAGAAAGTACATTGTATCCGTTATATTTCATCATTGCAATTACATAAGGTTGTTATTTTTATTGCCATTTTACAGTTGAAGAACTGATGCTCAGAGAGGTTAGGTAACTGGCCCAAGGTCTCACAGCAAAAAGTGAGGCCTTACAGATATGAATCCAGCTCAGCTGACACTACAGTTCATGCTGTGCTGCCTATTTATTTATTTGCCACTAGAAATATGAGTATAGGGGCGCCTGGGTGGCTCAGTGGATTAAAGCCTCTGCCTTGGGCTCAGGCCATGATCCCAGGCCCTGGGATCGAGCCCCTCATTGGGCTCTCTGCTCAGCAGGGAGCCTGCTTCCCTTCCTCTCTCTCTGCCTGCCTCTCTGCCTACTTGTGACCTCTGTCTGCCAAATAAATAAATAAAATCTTAAAAAAACAAAAAAGAAATATGAGTATAATCTCCGGATTCTTTGAAGCACTTGCTATTTTTCTGAATATTTCTTTAATTTCCATGTTCTTATACGTCGTTCAACAAATTCTGTGGCCGTCAGTTTAACACTGTTCTGTGTGAAGTACCATCTAAATGGCCAAGAGCTCTGTCTAGAACCAGACTGCCTCCCTTTGACACTCAGCTCCACCATATAGCAGTCATCAGCATCATATGATGTCGAGTGGTGAGTCAATATCTCCTGCCTTGATTTCCTCACCTGTAAAATGCTCAAAACAGTCCGTGTCTCAGAGGGTTTTCCTGGGAGATTGAATGAGATAATCCACACAAAACCCTAAGAACAATGCCTGACACCATAATTTCTTGGCCTTCCCAAGGAAGTTTCATTTTGACTTCTCCCATTTCCATCAGTTGGAAGACTTCTAAAAATAATTTAATGTATAAAGGACTACTTAATTTTATTTCAGATTTATTATATATATTTGGTATTTGTGTTCATTTTGTATTTTTCACTTAAAGAGCACTTATAGGAATTATCCTAGGAATTACTAAAAAGCTACCGCTTCTCCCATGACTCAAATAGTCAGACACTGGGGGCACCTGGGTGGCTCAGTGGGTTAAAGCCTCTGCCTTCGGCTCAGGTCATGGTCCCAGGGTCCTGGGATCGAGCCCCGCATTGGGCTCTCTGCTCAGTGGGGAACCTGCTTCCTCCGCTCTCTCTGCCTGCCTCTCTGCCTACTTGTGATCTCTGTCTGTCAAATAAATAAATAAAATCTTAAAAAAAAAAAAGTCAGATACTGAGTACCCTGCATATTCATTCATTCATTTATTAATTAATGCCTTCTCCCATCCAGGTGCCAGGTATGCTGATAGGAATAAAGTAAAGACATACCCGTGTGCTAACTCTAGCTACAAAAAGGCAGGCAAAATATGGTACCCAAATTGGTATTTGATCTTCTGTATTGTATGAATGCTAGCTGTGGTAGGAATTAAGATAATGGTATCTGCAATTCTGAATGTGCCTTTGTTAAGTCACTTGTAATCTGTTAACATTTAATAATTAAATGGTTGTGGACTAGTGCAGCAGAATGGGGCCCAAAATCCCATCAATGAATGCAAGAGGATCTTAAGCAGCTTATTGAAATAAAAAGAAAGGTAAAGTTTCCAAAATGGTATTCAGCCTTTATTCTGTGATGGAAAGAAAAATGCCAGTGCTTTAATTGCAAACATGGCTTCTTAAAGCATTCCAAGTTTTCCTTAGAGACTTTCAGAACCAGGGATTGACTATCCTTGTGCCTGCTTGGATAGAAAAGGGCTTGATAAAAGTGTGATGTCTGCTGGCACAGTTTAATCACTTAATACCTTGTTCCAATTGAAAACATAACCCAACCCCATTCAGATGATTGAGCACCTACACTTGATCTGTCTATGGCTTGTGCAGTCACTGATATTTCCAAGGAAAGTCTCGTGATTGTCGAAATGGAAATTAATTTCATAGACTTGGGCCAAATTGAAAAAAAAAATTGTTCATTGTAATCTGCTGCTGCTGATTCCTGAAAATGTTGCTCAGACGAAATAAGCTTGGGTCAGCCTGGAAGAATGGGCCTAGGTGGGGATGGCGTATTGGGAATAGGAGAGGGGTTGGGGGGTGAGGAAGAAGAGAACTGAGAACAGATTATTACTGGAAGAAAAGACAACTTCAAAGACACTATCAGAGAGCATGTTCGCTACATAGTTCTCTCTTTTTTAAAGTTTATTTATTTTTTAGCAATTTCTACCCCCAATGTGGGGCTCGAACTCATGACCCCAGGATCAAGAGTCTCATACTCCTCCAACTGAGCCAGCCAGGCACCTCTCCACATAGTTCTTGATTCTTATAATCACTGAAATGAACTAGCTCTCTTCCAGAGAAAGTTATAAAATTATCAAAGGTATTAATTCACCAACTTCAATAATAGCTGGAGGAAAAATTTAAGCTCTTTTTGGGGTCATAAAATTCTTACAGATAACACCATTCCTAAGATCTCCATTTTTTACAACTAGATGGAGTGCTGTTGTCCAAGTTCACATAGCATTCGGTGCCCTTAAATTACTTTAAGAACTAACTCTTTCATCCATGCAAAGGAATGCAAATGAAACGATTGAAGGGTTTCTTGTGTTTTTGCCTACAAATGCTTCCAGTATTGATCGGTGGTTCTTAAGCTTTTCTGAATCATGACTCTTTGGGAATCTAGTGAGATACGACCTCATTTACAGAAAAGCGGTTACATGCATCAAGATACACATTCCTTTATAGTTCATCCTGGATTCCCTTGGACTGTTATGTTGTGATGGATCAGGTTAGATAGTCCTCCCCGATGGTTAAAACAGAGTATCACATAGACAGTTAAAATACAGACTTACTGTACAGAATAGCCAGGAAAATGTTTATTAATATTGTCTTTATGTAACTGTAAAGCACATTGAGGTAAATATTTTATAAAACTATAATTTTGGGGGCGCCTGAGTGGCTCAGTCGGTTACACATCTGCTTTTGGCTCAGGTCATGATGCCAGGGTCCTGGGATTGAGCCCTGCATGAAGCCTGCTTCTCCCTCTCCCTCTGCCTACTTGTGCTCTCTCTGTCAAATAAATAAATAAAGTCTTAAAAAAACAAAACAAAACAAAACTGGGGTGCCTGGGTGGCTCAATGGGTTGAAGCCTCTGTCTTCAGCTCAGGTCCTAATCCCAGAGTCCTGGAATCAAGCCCTGAGTCAGACTCCGTGCTCAGCAGGGTGGCTGCCTCTCCCTCTCTGCCTGTCTTTCTACTTGTGATCTCTCTCTCTCTCTCTCTCTCTGTGTCAAATAAATAACTTTAAAAAACAAAAAAAAAACCCAACTATAATTTGGGGGAGTGTCTAGGTGACTCAGCCAGTTAGGCGTCTGCCTTCAGCTGGGATCATGATCTCAGGGGCCTGGGATTGAGCCCCGTATTCTGGCCTGTGCTCAGTGGAGAGTCTGTTTCTCCTTCCTCTTCCACCTCCCCATGTTCGTGCTTCTCTCTTTCTCTCTTTCTCTCTCTCTCTCTCCCCTTCTCTCACTCTCAAATAAATAAAATCTTTAAAAAAAAAAAAACATAATTTTTGAACTATAGATTATTTCGTTCAATGTCCAAAATTAACAAAACTGAGACCCAGTAAAGAGAAAAGACTTACATTCATCCACTAGTTTATAACAGAGAAAAGGCTATATTATGTTCTATGCATATATGTATGTGTGTGCTAAACTTTCAAACTACTATATGAAAAGAGCAGATTTAAAGGACAAATTTAACTTTTAAGACGGTACTGTTGTTTGTCAATCATATCTGTTCTGGAGGGGCCTGGATGCCTTAGTCAGTTAAGCATCTGCCTTTGGCTAAGGTCATGATCCTGGAGTTTAGGGATTGAGCCTGAGCCCGGAGTCCTGCTTTCTGCTTAGCAAGTTCTTTTCTCCCTCTGTCCCTCACCCGACTCGTGCTCTCGCTCCGTGTCTCTCAAATAAATACATAAAATCTTAAAATAATAACAATATCTGTTCTGATTTCTACCCCAACATATTAGGACATTATGTAGCAGAAGGAGGAATTAAATTAAAAAATGCTTAAATCTATATTTATTAAATCACAACCTCATCAGGATTAATATTTATTTATTTATTTATTTATAAAATGTCATGTATTTCTAACTCAGTTGTATAAAAATACAGTATTTTTAAGATTTAATTAATTTATTTATTTGAGAGAGAGAGAGAGAGCATGAGAGGGGGGAGGGTCAGAGGGAGAAGCAGACTCCCCTCTGGGTAGGGAGCCCCATAGGGGACTTAATCCCTGGACTCTGGGATCATGACCTGAGTGGAAGGCAGCTGCTTAACCAACTGAGCCACCCAGGTGTCCCCCAAATACTGTATTTTTCCAAGGAGTTTTGGGTGCAATTAATTTTCATGAAGTTTTCATGAAAGCTTTCATGAAACTTTAAATTCAAGAAATTTCAACATTGTTTTCCAGGGAAGATTATTTGAAAATACTTTTTGAATTGTTAAATCAATGAATTTGTTAAAAATCAAATGGTTTCAGTTCATGAATCAGATGCAAATAAGCAATAAAAGTAGGAAATAAATTAGGTGCTATTAGGAAGGATTTTAACACTGCAATCTTATCAGAGCTGTGTCTGAGAACTTTCTGCGAAGAATCGCGGGAGGATGGCGAACGGCCCTGGCATCTGCCTTCCTTGCGTGGCAGTTGTCCTGGAGCTCATATTCTGAGAAACCCAAACGTTCATCCTCCGCTTGTCCTGTTGAGGCATTGCTGCCTCCTCCGAAACTGGTATTGTCTTTAAACAACAGTGGCACATCTGAGAGCACTGTTCCCACTTCTGTACTCATCCTCTACCCTTAGAGGCTTTGGGGAAGGTGTGTTGTTTTGACCTTAAGCTCCTTCCAGAAGACTGGGTTCTGAAGGGGGTTACTGCCAGGTGATTAATTCCCACTCCGGAGGCTGTCAGCCCCCTAGAGACAGCTGGTGTGTGTGGAGTGCAGGGCGACATCCTGCCTCCCGGAGGGCACCCTGCCCCACCGAGCCCAGAGCTCGGTTCCGTGCAGACTCCTCCCCACGCTCCCTGTTCCCCCGAGGGCTTTCAGAGTCCGAGCTGGCGGTGAGCACAACTCGCTCTCAGAGAACTCCGGCCCTCCTGGCCAAAGGAATCAAAGGCTCAGGACCTGGCGCCTGCAGGAAGCGGAGGCACTGGCCTTTCTCTTCCCGAAAGTTCTGCCAACTTTACTTGTGTCCATTTCCGGACCGGCTTTCTTCGCTCTCTGAGGAGAGCTGGGGAGGATACAATGGTTTCTCAAATTGCTGCGCTGGAAGGGCAGGCTCCATGGAGGGCGGGGGGCGCAGAGGGGGCGTCCGGGGAAGAAGCGCTCAGTCGCTCTGGCTCTCGGCCTCTCGTCCAGGCCTCCCGCGCTGGCGCTTGCCTAGTGGGAACTCAGGAAATGGGTGAGAAGTGGCGCTCCCGAGTATTGCATTCTTGCTTCTGCCAGAGGACACCGCCTGGGGTCTGTTTTTTGTTTTGCTTTACTTTCTTGGATTTCTACTTTCTCCGTTCTGTTAGGAAACTTGCATCTGTTTTTATTTACCTCCTTTCCCCAAACGCATTCTCTTTGCCCTCCCCCCCCCCCCCGTACCTCTAAGCTCCAAGGTGAGTGTATGTGGTAGCAGCTATAACCACTTTCCTTAAGTGCCCGGAGTGTACCGCCTTAGGCTGCCATCCTTGACCGCCTCACCCCCCACCTTCCCGGGAGCCCGGGGAGGTGCTACAATTCCGTTACGGGAATGGGGTCCCTCCACATCTGGGCATTACTTTTGAGATTTTTCCCGCCCACCACGGACAGAACTCAGATAGCGACCACGGCCAAGGGCGCTTGACACAGAAGGAGAAACCTGGGAAAAGCTGGGCCAAACCCCACCCAAATCCTCACGTTGGTCTCAAAGACGTTTTCGGGACCCTAATCTCTTTGGTTTTTCAGAGCTTTACATTTCACTTCTGTAATAAATTCCCAAAAGGAAGGCAGGCGATGGCGGAGGGACCCTGGAGGAAAAAAGAAGAGCAAACAGGAGACACTTGGATTATATATTTATTTTATATAAAGAAATGATACATATGTAATTTTAGATTTTCTTCCGAATTAGAGTTCTGAGGCTATAGAAAACCTATTTTTAACACCCCCTTCTCTCATAACGGCCTTGATTGCTTAAATTGCTTCTAATTGGGCGGCACATATTACTGGAGACGAAGGACGCATGACAAGCAGCCTTCATTCTTTCGCAAATTTAGATAATGTCTTTGGATGAATATCTTTTCCGATCAGGAAGAACTAGAAAACTCTTAAACTGCCCGCAGTTTTCCTAAGGGGGTTGTGCAATGGGAGAGAAATGTCCTGACCATCACACAGTCATGCAAATAGATGGCATTTTACAGAATACATCGCATAACAATCCAGTGCCAACGTTTTCCTCCGCGTCTGGCGTGGCACGAAGAGTAAACATACTTTTTTTTTTTTTTTTTTTTTAAACTCAGTCTTCCTTCCTTCTCTTATGTGACATCTGTAAAAGTTTTTAGGAAACCTCTTTAAACATACATGTTAGCTACTCCCTCTTCCCTATCGGTTGCCCGCACTCCTCCCTCTCCCGCCCCCCTCGTCCAAGGTTTGGGTGGCTCTAAGCGCTCCTGGCGCGGCACTCCAGCCCCGACAGCAGCGAGCAAAGGTCATTATCACGCAGACAGGCGCGTTTTGTCACCGCGGAAGGGTCAGCTCCGGGCAGATAGACCAGGAGGCGAGGAGTACTTGGACGCTGAGGGGTGTATCTCCAAACTGAGTGTGTTGAAGGCTAGGGTCCAAGGTGAGGGCTGGTTTTTCTAAAGCGCTTTCTGGCCACTGGTGAGTAGTCCGCCTCCAAGAAGAACAGACATCTGAAGATGGTGGAAGTTGAAATATTATGTGGTCACCTGAACAAATACGGCATGGAGACACAGCTCTCATTATCTTGCCAAACTGCGGTTTCACTGTTCCCATCACCCCGCAACAAATAAATACATAACTGAAGTTACTATTTGAGGCCAGAGGAAACGTGTCGAGAGAAAATGTCCTTTTCTGTGTCAACTTTAGAGGCAGCGGATTTGCCTTGCAATTCTTTCCGAAAAAGAATACCCCAGAATGGCGCGGGAAGCTCCTTCAGGGCACCTTAAACTGTGTCACAGGAAGTTCTGGGTGAGGCTGGAACACCCCAGGGGAAGAGTGCTTGTGGGTCCTTCGAAGTGAAGCCCACCCAGGTCACCTGCCTGGAGAGTTGGGAGTGGGCAGCGTAGTGCCCTTAAAGGGTCACCTGCTCCTTTCCTGCAAAACCCACCCACAACTTTTCTTTTCCCGTTAGGCATCAAAGTGAGTACACCTCGATTTTGGATTAATGTAGCACTTTTACTGCATTAAAGGCCCATTGTTAAATATCTTCACATTTTATATTGGCCCTCAGAATGAGTTTATTAGCCCGATAAAGACAGATTTGTGCAGTAAGAAATTTTCAACGGTGGCATTCCCAATTGGTTCCTGCAATGGGTGTGTGCCTCACCTCTGGCCTTGGCCGGGTTGCCAAAAGGCTGCCGAAACTCCCCGACTGTGTTTAGAAGGTCCTCACTTACGCAGCTGCCCTCTATTAGTCCCCTTGACCGGCTGAAGGTGCAACGCAGAGGAAAACATCACAGATTGGGGGGCACCTACAACTCCAAAGGGTCAGGAAAATCCCTCCCATCTAGGAGATGCCTTTCGGTGGCAGTTTGAAAACAGGGGCAACATCAAAAGCTTCTCCTTTAAAAAAAAGGTAGCCCTGGCGATTCAAAACCGATTTTTGGCTGGCAAAGAAGCAATTGCCTGAAACGAAATTGGCATTCAAATAGGGTCAGGTAAAGCCCAGCGCCCCCCGGCCACATTTTGGACTCCAGAAGGGCACCTCTCGCTCCCACCCCTTTTAGAAGGAGAAAGAAAAGGAGGAGAGAGGGCAGAAAGGGGGAGAGGGGAGAGCGCAAGAGAGAAAGAAAGGGAGAAGAGGGGGATATTTAGCAAGTTAAGAGGTTAAATATTTGAACAGATTTGTAAATATATAGACAGCCCTTGTTATTTGGAATGTGTAATAATGCCTTTTGTGGTGCCGTCTGGCTGGGAGGCTGCAGGAAAGACCTCTCCCTAGCACCTTCCTCCCAGGGAAATCAACAGGAAAGCTCCTGAGCTCGCAAAACAAAAACAGGGCTACCCTTCTTTGGGGGAAGGGGAGTTATCCCTCTTCCTTGTCTTAAATATGAAGTTGGGGGGGGGGAGAATCAAGAAAAGCAGAACAAATGAAAATGTTTTCTTTTTCTTAGGTATGATTTTTCAGGAGCATCCCAGAAAGCCATCTTCAGGCTGAAGTAATTTCAAAGTATTGTTTAAGCTGATGACATACTCTAGCTCTGTTATCTATTGTGCATCCATTATTTCTTTGAACCTAACTCTCCTGTCTGATAAGCGTGTGTGTGTGTGTGTGTGTGTTTAGAAAACCAAGGTTCACTAATAATGACGGTTCTTCTGTGGCTTAGCAGGGTGGGTTTCCTTACGTTTTTCTCACGTTAGTGTTTTCTGGAAAACTGTACTGATGGCAGCTGATGGCATCTGTCCTCTGCTTGTGCCCGTGGGCGGAGGACACCGGCTGTGGGTGTGTCCCGCCCACAGTCGCGCTTGCGTGTGCGTGTGTGTATACACGCATTATCTGGTGTGTGCCTCAAATGGAGCCATTTTTTTTTTTCTTTTTGCCCCTGTCGCCGTCCTGCATATATTAGTATTATGCAAATAGAATCATTCTGCTTGAGTATTTTTGGGAGGGGGAGGGGATGAACCATTTATGTTCTTCTCCCATATTTTCTCGGCAGTCTTTCCACTGCGTGTGAATTAACTTGGATGCCTTTTCTGAGGGGTGTGTGTGTATGTATGTGTGTGTGTAGTGGTGGTGCTGGTGGCGGTGGTGGTGGTGGGTTTGCTGGTCAGTGGGTGTGTGCCTCAGCGTGTAGGCGAGCGCGTACAGCCCATGAGCCCCTTGTGAGTGATGTGTGTTCTTTCCGGGTGTCCTGTCTGGCGGTGCCCCCACCCGCACCATATTTTGTGTTCTCAGGGTGATTATGTGCTTATTTACATATGTGTGCCTATTCCCCTGCCTACATGTATTGTCTTTCTCAATAATCCCCACATTTCATATATATTCTCTTATCTTTTGGCAAAGTGCCTTTTTTATTCCTGGAAGAATATTTATTGATGTGATAATCTGAAATGAAAAGTGGTCTCCCATGAAGGAGATGGAAGAGAAAGGAGTGTTCATCTTTCTTAATAGACGGGGCAGAGCCAGTTGACTGGATCACAGGGTTTCTCTGCACTTTCTGCGTGTGTCTGTGTGTGGGGGGTGGGGGCAGGGACGGAGGGGGTGGGGAGGAGAGGAAAGGAGCCTTTAACAGGAACAAAGATGGGACATCGCGCCCCCTCGCGGCCAGGCTTCATATTGCGCAGACCGGGCCCTCTTGGGCTTTCTTTCGCCAAATGAATCCTGTAATTTCCTCCGTTAAACCATTCAGCAGCCGCCTCTCAGACCCAGCCTCCGGCCATCATCCAATCACTAGGCGCCATGCAAATCACCTCTTCCGTTCCCCGAACCCGCGTAGGCCTCCGCGGTTGCTCTGGCCGCCTCGCCCGCGCCTCTTTCCACCGCACCACAACCCCTCCCTCCTCCGCTCCCGCCCGAGCAGCTGCCAGGGAAGAGGGCAGTGCTGGGTGCCTCATGCATATGCAGATAATCTTCCTCCTCCCTCCCGCTTCTCCTGCACCCCCCGCCCCCTCTTCCCCCGCCCCAAACCCCCGCCTTCCGCCGGCGCCTCCTGCGGTTTCCCCGCTGCGTCCGCGCGCCTAGACGTGCAGTCCTCCGAGCTCTGGTCCGGGGCAGCTGTTTCTCGGAAGGAGGCCTGCGCTCGCTCTTGGAACAGGAGAGGGAAAGGGAGGAAGGTACTATCCTTGAAATCCTCTCGAAGGTCAAGTTTGAGGCTGGCTGAGCAGGGGCGAAAGGCGTCGAAAATGCCTCAGCAGGTCTGCAGGACGGTTCTGCGCGCAGAATGATTTTGAAATGCCTTTCTCCTCCTAAACACCAGATTAATTTCTCAGAAACACACAATGTACGGGTCACGTCCCAAGGCAGGGTGATGATAGATGGTTTGGAAAGCCCAGAGCTAGAGCGTGTATTTGTTTTGTACATCAAGGCTACACAGCTTCTTAAACTGCGGAGAACCGGAGATGAGATCAAACAGCATTAGAGCTACCTAGTCGTAGGAGAGCGTGGAGGCATTGCGGTGGGGGAGGGGCAACGGGTGGCTTAAGACCCGCTAAAGGCGGGCAGTTTCAGGTCGGAGCCTTAAACCACCCAGGTGAGCCGACCTGGAGCACAAACGCAGACCCATGAAAGAAAAACCAAATCCTGGAGGAAGAAAAGACCTGGGAATAGTAGGTTGTTATTGTGACTTACATCCAGACTCTGGTTTCCGGCCTTTTACAGCTACCCGGTAAAGGGTATTCAAGCTTTGAATACTGCTCTGAACTGACCTTGAGGCACATAGAGGGGACAAATGTCAGTGGAGAAAATCGCGGTTTGTATAGTGCTTTGAGATCCTCTAATGAGAAAGTAAGCAAATTGTGAAGTGATCTTGTTTCATAGATGTCTGCTTGGACCCAGGAATATTTAAAGGGCGTTGTACTGAGAATTGAGTCAGTTGTCCCTCAAATCTTACACCATGGAGAAGCGAGTAGAGAGCACAAGATTCGAAATATTTTGCCATTATTTATTCATTCAATCAACCCATTTTTATGGAGTGCTTATTGCATGCCAGGCACACAGCATCGTGTTCCATGAGAAGCACGTTGCCCGTGCCTTGATTCTCTGGGGGTGATGGAAGTTAGGGAGAGGAACAAGGATTTGGGATTTGGGGTTTTTGCCCTGGAGTCGCTCATTGTCTTGCAGAAAAAAGGAGACAGACCAGATAGATGTATATATAACATGGAGCTTGGAAACAGCTTAAATATCTGTCAAGAATACAGAGAATGAGTATATGGGCATATTCCTACAGTGAAATACTCTGCAGCAGTTAAAAAGGAATAGAATGTCTTCAAAGCAGTGTTGGATGAAAAAAGCAAATTGCAAAAGAACACATGTGATAGTAATGTTAATATTAAAAACTGTTGATGTGAAAAGATTTGGAAACCTTTCCAAGTCTAAAAGTTATTGGTAGGTACATAATTATGTAGTAGAAGTATACAATCGTGTCAGGGAAGTGGCATGCCACCTTCCAGACGGAGGTTATCCCTGGAGAGAGATATCCAGGAGATATCTGGAGAGAGAGGGATCCTTTAACATATGGGCTTGAGCTATATGAATAATGTTTATTTCCTCAAAGAAGAAAGGTGGGGTGGAGGGAGGAAGAGAGACCTAGAAAGTTAACACAGAGAAGTATGGGAAAGCTTTATTGAAGAGGTGACATTGAACTAAGTTCTTGAAGTGATAAGAGTTTGATAGGAATATTTAAAAGACAGTTCTCCCTTTCTGGAAACATAAGAAAGAAATATTGAAGCTTTTGCACTTGCTATCTAATTTTTAATATCCAGACAGGATAATTCACTTTTGGGGGTATAGTTTTCTATGAATTTTGCAAGTGCAAGGAGTCATGTAACCACAGCCAGCAGGAAAACAAAACGTTTCCATCACTCCTTCCCCCTGCCCAATGCCTTTGTGCAATCCTTTGCAATCAACCTTTACCATCTGTAGTCAACTCCCCTGTAACCTTAAACCCTGACAAGCACTCTATCCCTATAGTTTTGCCTTTGTCAGAATGTCATGTAAATGAAATCATACAGTATATAGCTGTTTCTTTGCTTCTAATTGCCTTTATTAAGTATAATGAATTTGATCTTCCTCTGTGCTGTTAGATGTAATGTGTTCCCATATAATTTGTTCCTTTCGACTGCTGAGCTGTATTTTATGGCATGGGCATACCACAGATAGTTTTTTCGTTTTACCACTTGAAGGCCATTGGAGTTGTTTCTGTTGTACAGTTTTTTTTTTTCCTTTCTTTTTTAAATTATTTTTTCTTAAAGGTTTTACTTATTTATTTGACACAGAGAGAGATCACAAGTAGACAGACAGGCAGAGAGAAGGGGGGAAGCAGGCTCCCTGCTGATGGACCCTGAGACCATGACCTGAGCCGAAGGCAGAGGCTTAACTCACTGAGCCACCCAGGTGCCCCTTTTCTTTTTTAAGGAAGCTCTATGACCCCGAGATCGAGAGTTATCCGCTCCACTGACTGAACTAGCCAGGCGCCCCCGGTATACAGTTTCTTGATTCCAGGGAGTGGACTCATTGTTGTCCAGGATGTTGTCATGTATAGTGGATCTTCTGTGTTTGATCATTGTGTAATATTGATAAATATGCTCACTTATTTCCCGCAGAGGTGAAATCAGTAATCCAATTTTAAGTACTGTGTGCCGTTGAGCTAGGTACAACCTATTCTGTCAAATGCATGGAAACGCACACATGTTCGCAGTCTTTTGGAATTGCCCTAAATTGGAATTTAGTAGCCGTGAGTGCGTGCAGTGAGCGGAGGGCCTACTAACTTGAGATGCTGATGGTCCGCAAGTGTGAATTTACGTGTGTGGCTGATGACCTATGTTATGTTTCTAACTCTGAGCATCCATGTATTTCCAAGTGTGGAACTATGGCTTGTTTCTAAACATTCCCTTAAATCCTTATTGAAAGATGGACCTTTGCCCCTTGAGGTCCAGACTTAGCAGGCTGAGTCTCCCCAGGTCTGATCCAGGATGATGATTTGTATCACCAGTCTAGGGGTTCCAGACAGGTGTAAGGATTCTATGCAATTCCAGATCCTGGTCTGTTCTTCTTGCTTGGTCTCATCTTCGTTTTTCACGGGGACCCTGAGAAGTGCACACCTGGGCTCTACAGAGTAAGTCCTGATTCAGAAACAGAGTAAGCCTGTGGGGATGTAAGCATATCTTAATGTCTATGCCTCAGAATTCCAAAGTCAAATATCAAATGTTTGTGAGTTATCTACTACTTGGAACTTTATTTATTTACTTATTATAAAAACCTGTAGTCCTCTCATGGTTATCTGAAAGCGGTCTTTGTCCAAGGCAGCTGGTCCAGGATTATCATGCAAGATGGCAAGGAGAGAAGCAAACTTCGTAGGTTGACTGTGTTCTGGGTGGGGTTTAGAGTAGAGAACAAACAGTCCCAGCTGTAAAGAGTGATGATGATACTATGGTCAGTGGAGTGGTGTTTTTCATCCTCGTTCTGTTGCTAAAACAGGCCGGTGTTTCGATTTAAATTGTATCCAGCTGCTCCGCTGAGACTTTGCTTGTCATCCTTAGTCTTACTTCTAATAATTAGCATCACCCTTTGGTAAATGACTCTAGAAACGAAACTTTCATTTAACTAGTCAACTAAGGGACCAGTAGGTAAAACAGAGCCTTGGAATTTACTTCGGTAAAGGTTATAGAGGTTATACATCAAGGACTAGAGAGGCCACATTTGAGCGTTGTTAAGGCTTTTGAGACCTTGAGAACAACTCTACCTTACGTGTACCACAATTTTCTCACTTACAAAAGGGCAAAGGAGCAAATATGTTGCTATTTTTTGTTTTAAGATTTCCCCAGTGCCAGGCACTGGATGAGCCCCTCTTCCCTTCTGGGTTCTTTGGCCAGTCTAATAATTAAATTGATATAAGGAAGATTAACAGGAGAAAAACAAAGTTCATACTTACAGAGGCCCCATAAAAATATGAGACCCAGAGGTAGCCAGGTAACTGAGGCTTATATAACATCCTGAGCTAAGGAAGGGATAGAGTTCTGGGGACATGGAGGGACGGAAGACCATTTACTGGAAGGCAGAGAAGATGTTTGGAAAACAAAGGTTACCCTGTTATGCAGAAACTTTTTTTTTTTTTTAAGAATTTATTTATTTATTTGAGAGAGAATAAGAGGGAATGAGCAGGAGGGAGGGGAGAAGTAGACTCCACACTGAGCAGGGTGCCCCATGCCGGACTCAGTCCCAGGATCATGGGATCATGACCTGAGCCTAAAGCAGAGGCTTAACGGACTGAGCCACCCAGCGCCCTGCAGATAACTTTCTTGGGTTAAAAGTATCTCTGTTAATAGCCTCTTTCCCATGTAAATTTAGGCAGTTGAGGAGGAAGTAAAGAGCTTTTCCTGAATCTGCTAGGTTTTGATTGCTTTTAGCTCAAAATAATCCTTCTGCCACAGAGACATATTTTGGGGTGGCAAAATCTGCTCCCCTTTGCGGCATAAGTGAGTGCCTTATCATAATGTTGGAATAATGACATCTCCAGGCATGTATGCTGCATTCACAATCAAGGAACGTCCCAGAACAGGGTTGACTCAGCAGTACCTGACCAGGATATTTAATGCAGTGATGAATACCATTGCCCCTAGGAATTAAATATAGAGGTGCCTGGAGCTTGTGTAAAGTTCTCTGTGCCATTTGAGAAAGGTACTCAGAGAAAAGATAGGCTGATTTTTAATTTTGATGTTTTACTCATCAGTTTAAGTACATTTATGATTTGCGTTGTAAAATGTCAACAGACATCCCAAGTGGATAACATTTAAAAAAGATTGAATTTCTTGTATTTACTCTAATATCACTTCAAAAATATGGTCATTAGTGCCTACAGGTTCATTGGTTAAAAACAGCCCACTCAAATGATTATTTAAAAACATCTGACAACACTCTGTTATTTTCCACATTGTCCCAAATTCTCACTGGTTAGAATTCTAGCAAGCTAGATCCAAAGGCTTCATTCTAGTTCTGATGCATTTAGAAAAGGCTGCAAATGGCATTCCCATCTATAAGATGGCCAAAGGACACTCTGAGAAGAAAAAATTTATTATCTGGCAGTATTACTTATCATTTCATGTTATAAATAACATTATGCTTTCGCATATTATATACTCAAATAACATACTTTCAGATAAATTATCTTATTTCATGTAAATTATCTCAAAATAACCTTCTAGGATACTCTGATAACACTTATCCTTATTATATGGTAAAGGATATGGAGGTTCAGAAATATTGAAAATAGCTCATCATATGGAGTGCTTTCTTTGTGCCGGACAGTGTTCTAAAAACTTTCCGTGTTTTAATTCATGGAATAGCGGCTGTAGGAAACACATACTATTGTTCTCATCTTCCTCTTATAGACTGAAGTGCAGAGGTACAGAGAAATAAAGTAACCTGTCCCAAGCTACAGAGTGAGTAAATAGTGGAGTCCCATGAGAATCCACCAGTCTGGTTCCAGACCCCAGTGAATAATCAGCACACTCTCCACCCAGAGTTCAGCAATTTGCCCAGGAAGTTTGGCCAGTAAGTGTTGAGTCATTAACTTAGAACGTGGTCTTTTTTTTTTTTTTTAAGATTTTATTTATTTATTTCAGAGAGAGATATTGCTAACATAGTGGGGAGGGGGGGCGGGGCAGAGGCTGATAGACTCCCCGCTGAGCAGGGAACCGATGTGGGACTCAGTCCCAGGACCCTGGGATCATGACCTGAGCTGAAGGCAGACACTTAACCAACTGAGCCACCCAGGTACCCCTGAACCTGGGTCCTCTGATACCCAGCAAAGTGCTTTTCCATTGTGCATTTGGTTGTAATTTCTCTCACTGTCTCATTGTCTTTCATTGTAAATTCTCTCATTGCCTTAGCCCACGTTTTTTACCTTATGTACTTTGTATATTCTCCCTCTGGACTTCCTTAGTACAGAAAAAAGATGATGATTCCTTTAATACATGGACTTTCCCCTACCATGTCTGGAAATTCTTCTAACATAGAGGGAGCTGCTTAAAATGTATTGAATTGAATTGAAGCGGGGGAACTCTTCAAACATTTTAGGCCCCCAAATTTGCAGCTGGATCTTTGGTGACATAAAAGAGTGGTTGACAGTGGGAAGGGGGCAGTGATTAAACCAGGGAAAAAGGGGGAGGAGTTGATATGATAGGAAAGAGTGTGATAACCACGTTTATATAATCCTTACTATGTGCCAGACACTTTTAATGTATCAACCCGTTTTATCCTTATGACATTCTATTATTACCTCCTTTTTATGAATGGGGAGAATGAGGCACAGAGGTTATAGGACCAACACATAAATATACTGGTTTTGGGGACTGTATGTGTGGAAAAGAAGGAGAAAGACAGTCATAACATTGTTGCCCATCTCCCTCACCAATAATTCCCAAGGGTTTCCTTGTATATTTATTTGATTTTCTTTTTTCTTTCTTTTTTTCTTTCTTTTAAAAAGATTTTATTTATTTATTTTGAGAGAGAGAGAGAGAGAGCACATAAGTAGAGGAAAGGGCACAGGGAGAGAATCTCAAAGAGACTCCCCACTGAGTGTGGAGTTGGATCTCTCAAGCTGTGAGGTCAAGACCTAAGCTGAAAACAAGAGTCAGGCACTCAACCAATGAGGCACTCAGTTGCCCCTGTTTATTTGATTTTCTGCAGATATTTTCTATCCTAAATGCCCTACACGACTGACTTTTTCTCCTCTAGTCTTTGCAAAGTACCACACTTCTCTTTCTAAAATATATATCTGATTCTGCTCCTTGTATCAAAACATTTGCTGGTTCCTCTTGCTAAGAGGTTATGTGGCCAGCCGCACCACAGCCCTGTTTTACATTTTCATCATCATTTTTGCCTCCTTTCCCAGACATCTTATTATGATTGTATTTAAATCCTTTTCAACCCCTGGATGAACCATGTACTTTAATTCTCTTGTGACTGTTGGGGAGGGAAATTTTTTTTTAAGATTTTATTTATTAATCTGACAGAGAGAGACGCAGAGAGAGAGGGAACACAAGCAGGGGGAGTGAGAGAGGGAGAAGCAGGCTCCCTGCTGAATAGGGAGCCAGTGCAGGGCTTGATCCCAAGACCCTGGGATCATGACCTGAGCCGAAGGCAGAGCTTAATGACTGAGCCACCCAGGTACCCCATAGAAGGGAAAATTTTTATTTACCCTTCAGAGATTCTTTTGGCTGGTCTAAGAATTAAGTTGACATGAGACAGATCAATAGGAGAAAAGTTAAATTTAAGTTCATACATACAGGAAGCCCACATACATTCAAAGGGAAGGAGAGCAGCTCACAGGGCAATGAGAAGAGAAGCAAGTGATTGGTAACTAGACGTTTGCCTTGCCATACAGATGGATCACTCAGATAAAATTTATCTCTGGTAGAAGCTCTCATTCTGAAAAAGTCCCCGCAATTTAAATTCTTCTAGCAAGTTAAGGGAGGGGCAAAAGTTTCTCTTTAGATAACTTGTCCAACTTGGGTAGTAACTTGGGTAGTACAATTTCAGACAGCCCTGTGTGACCCCCAACCTATAAACTTAACTATTTTGTTTTGCGTCCTGTGCTGATACCCTTTATGACCCGAGATCACATGATCATGTATTACTTCCTCTTCAATAATACAAACTCTGAGAAAACCGGTTATTTGATTTGCACACTTTTTGCCTAGTGCAGTGTCTATGCTATAGAGGAAGCTCTAGGAAAAAAAAAAAGAGGGAAAAGAAGTTCCATGAACACAGTTAAAAGACTGAATGGATGTCATATAATCTCTGTTCTCTGAGCCTACATTTTCCTCACCTGGCCCATTGTATCCCACACTACAGATCATGCTATTTCCCTTTATTCTCCCAGATTACTGACTTCTGAAGCGGCTAGTCACAAAACTGACCATCTTGACAACTGTTGCCAATGAGAGTCTTTATTTAAGTCCTTTAGTAGGTATGGCCAGAAAATGATGACAAGGTATGATCTGCTCTATAAGAATTGGGCTGGAGGCACCATCTTTTTTTCTTTTCTATTTCTGAGTTGAATCAGAACTGGCTTGAATCTTATCTCCACGATAGACATAAACATCAATATTGTACCCTTGGAGTACCCCTTCCCCTAATTGGAAATATTTAAGAATTCTGTGGATTTACAGAGGCCCCAAAGAAAAGCCCCATGGCTCCTCTGGCCCCAGGAGAATCATTGTCTGGGGTCATTGTGGCATTGCTTCATTTTACCACACTGTGCTGCATGGATCTCCAGGCCATGATGCTCCTTTGAATGAGAGCATTTCCACAGGACATGCATTTTAGTGCCCATCCTTTAGGTTTGCACACCACCCAAGGATCTGTTAGTAATATACCATGCTGGATGGTATCCACTGTCCACATTCAACCCCTGGGAATTCGCCCAAAGGGATCAGCAGTCTTCCCTCACGTTGTCCCAAACAAAGGATCAATTCCTCTCTCATTTCTGACAATAGAGCTTATTTGTTGATAGAAAGTTCCAGACCACAAAGACACAAATGTCTATTTACTTCCACAATCTGGAAACATTTCCCTTCCTTTATAAGAATTCCTTCTCCCAAGGACAGATCAGAAGACCTCATGGTATCTTTTTGCTAAAGAGGCTACAACAAGATCTTCACCAGGTCGGTTTTTAAAGTAGTTAAATCTGTAATTGTGTCCCCAGTTGAAACAACAAAAATGGCCAAACTCAATGGGACACATAAGTGAGAGTTGCCCTTTTTAAAGGAGTCATGCTGTACATTATTGTAATTTGCCACTGTCATCTGAACGGTTTTTTGGTTCCATCCTCAGGTTTTCAGAGCCTGGAGCCCATTTTTTTTTTTTTTTTTAAATTACTCCCAAAGAGAACAAATATTTGTGTTTGAAAATGGATTTGATTTTGGAAAGATCCGTGTTATTCGGCTTAGTTTTGTGAATAAAATCAGTGTGAAAAGCCGTTTTTGGTATTAAAAGACAGTGAAACTATAAGGTAATGCTACTGATTTTGTAAGTCTTAACAAATCCAAAAGGGACTTTCCAAATATAGTGTCACGGATGGAGATCAGGGAAGTTAGTATATAGCTTTCAAGTGTGACTACACCAAGAATGGCACAAATCTGAATATGAGTATTCTGGTATATTTGTGACCAACTAGTCTCATTATTGTCTATGAAAGTACTACTTGCATATTATGTCCAAAATTCTTGCTGAAAATTGTAGCGGACAGGTGCTTCTCAAATTCAGCATGAACACAAATCCTCTAAGGTTGTTAAAAGTGCAGATTCTGATTCAAGAGCTCTGATGTGGGCCCAAGATTCAGCATTTCTAAACAGCTCCAAAGTGATGGTTCAGAGACTTCTCTTTGAGTATCACTGTCCTAGACTCTCTAAATAGCTCTCTTAACCAAGTTAAGTCTTGGTTTGCACGTTGATTTGGGTACCCATGTTAAGCTCTGCAAGTTATTTTGTTCCTTAACAGAATATTTGTTTGAGTTCATATATATGAACTTCGTATAGAATATAGAATTTTCTGTGTCCATTATCAGTGAAGATGCAGCAATGACCTTGTGCCATTTTCCTTAGATTGGATATTTTCTTTATTCAGAACGTAAGAGAAATTTCCATGGAAAAAATGATAAAGATATTTAACTGTTCAACTTCACTAATTATTACATGGCAGATATTATCCGATGAGAAACAGCAAGGTACATTTTGATATATTTAAAGCTGTTCTGTCTGATGTGATAGTTTTTGAAACTGATGCAACAGAAGTTCTTTTGCTAGCTAGCTAAAAACAAAATCCCACTTCACAGCTGAAATGTAAACAGCTAAGATGTAATCGGAGGACTAAATTTTCACAGCTACAAAAACACAGCTGCGAAACATAACTTTAGATTGTAATAAAGCCAGATAGTGCTGCATGCTAATAATGGATATTACAAATAAAGATGAGAATGACTTTGTTAGAATTTTTTAGTGTTTAAATACCTTCACTAATGTTACCTGTTTAACCGAGAATGTTCTCAAGTTACCTGCCACGTATGTGTCTATCGAATGTCTAAAATGTGTGTTTTGCCAGGAACTAGTGATAAGGAGTTGCAGGGGTCCTGGGACAAGTCATTCTTTCAAGGAGTTATTTTGTATTATGTAGTATGTCCTGTGTCAGTTTGTTTGAGGTTGTTTTTTTTTTTTTTTCAGATTATAAAACTAGTGCATGCAAATTGGAAAATTATTAGAAAATGCAGAAAAAATTACAAAAGGTAAAATATACATTATTAAAAGACTTGCCACTGTTAATATTTTTTATATTGTAGTTTAAATTTCCACTGACCGGATTTTAAGTATAATTATTAATGGCTTCTTGGTGTACTTTATTATTATTATTTTTAACTGTGGAAATAACTCTTGATGGTCAATGTCAAGGTATATTGCAGTTGAATTTTTATTGCCTGTGTTGGCCTGGGATGAATTTTGGAAACCCACAATAATGTTGTGTATGACATGTGTGTTTGTTAGGGTGGGGACTCATGGTTCCTAGGGAACTGCCATCTAACTCTGTAGATACTAGTAGGTTAGAGACCCTTTATGATATAACTGATAGTGTTATGTTCCCAGAGTTACTCATGGGCACATTGTGTTTTGCTCTCTCCGTTTTTTGTTAAATTTCTTGGATTGTGATAATTTTAGATTGGGAGTCAGTGGACCTAGTTCTTACTAAAATCTGTTGCACATTTTTATCTGTAAAATAAGGTACATTGTCAACATATCCTCAGTTTTACTTGATGCCTTGAATTTTGAAATTCTGTGGCTATTTTAAAATTTATATCTTGCATATAAATTGCTCTATCCTCATAGATACTTTCACATAATTTTTAAAAAGAGGATTAAAGTTTACAGAGTACACTGCAAGGGAGCAGCAGGCAGGACAGCAAAGGAGAGACCATCTGTGATACCTTCATATACTTTTGATAATAATCTGAATTAATGTAAATCTAAAGACTCTTTTAAAATCTCTAATTTGGAGAGGTGCCTGGGAGGCTCAGCTGATCGAGTGGCCAGCTCTTGGTTTCTGCTCAGATCATGATCTTGGGGTCATGGGATCAAGCCCCACATTGGCTTTGTGCTCGGTGGGGAGTCGATTGAGGATTCTCTCTCTCCCTCTGCCCCTCTCCCCACTTGTGCTCTCTTTTTGCCTTCATATAAATAAATAACTCTTATAAAAAGTAAAATCTGTAATTTGGACTAATATAGAATAGACCTGGGCAAATTATTGCATGTAGGCTAAATCTGGCTCTCTACCTATTTTTGTAAATAAGATTCTATTGGAACACAGCTATTCCGATTCCTTTATGTGTTGTCTATGGCTGCTTTCAAGCTATAATGGTGGAATTGAGTAGTTGTGAAAGAGACTGTATTTACTAGCTGAACTGTCATAGGAAGAAACTTGTTGACCCTAATCTAGATTAATGATCTTCTGGATCAATAAATGTGCTTTCTTTGCATACTCAGAGTGACTGTGAATAAGTGTGCTATCTTAGTAGCACACTTACCTCCTACCTCAGCAGGAGGCATACATTTGGACAACATGCCTGGGTCATATAAAGCAGCTCTCAGTTTTTAAACAGGGCTTTTTCCTAAATAGACTTTACTTGGGCTTGATTTCCAGAGGTCAGCTAGATCTGCATCAGGTAAATGTCACATCTGTTGTCATGAGAGAAACTAGAGTGTCAGAGTGACACTCTTTGAGCCTGGCAAGATTCATCTTGAACAACTCACACAGAAGCATTTTCAATTAATGTGGGGACTACTTGTAATAAAACCAGGCCAGGAAAGCCACAAGC
Source organism: Mustela putorius furo (assembly GCF_011764305.1). Classification (NCBI taxonomy): domain Eukaryota; kingdom Metazoa; phylum Chordata; class Mammalia; order Carnivora; family Mustelidae; genus Mustela; species Mustela putorius. Next base: position 15,234,558 of record NW_025422471.1, read on the forward strand.
TTTTAATATCATAAGGTTAGAGGTATTATTTCTTAAGGAATAGGGGCCAAAGTCATGCTAATAGTTGATGTACACATTCCTCAAGGAGATTAGACAAGGCCTTGCTCAAGCCTTTGGAAGAAAGTGAACCCTCTCTGTGATTAGGGGTGTAAACTTTCAAGTATTTGGTGGGAAAGGGAGTTGCAACATTGCTGGTGAAAAGTGTCCTCACTGACCTTGAAATACCCACCTTTTCCACAGACCTCGGACTTGGAGGAAGCTGAAGCAGAGATAACCTCTCTGAATTCCTAATGAAGTCTGAGATGGCAGAGTTCTAAAAGCAGAAGATGAGACCGGGTCCAGGACTCAGGTTGCCTGAAGGGGAGAGTGGGCCCCTTTTTTGAGAGGGGCTGAAGAGAAGACAGCTGGAGGGACCTGCAAATGCTTGAGAGATGGTAAGAAAAAGGGGGAGTGTCCACTTGGAACTTCCTCCAGAGGGCTAAATAGAGAGACCATGCCTCTGGGGGTACCACAAAAAGACTGTACTTAAGTGTACGTTTTCATGACGTCCCAAGTTTGGATCCTTTGCTGTTTCGGGACACCCATGAGCCTTTGGTAAAAGAATGCTAAAATATTCAATAGAGTCTAGTTTATATCATTCTGGTGAAAGGGTTCTGGAATGAATTCAGTTTGAATCTGAATAAATACCAATATGCCCATTAACAGACCACCAGCAAAGGACTGCCTAGCCTGTGAAGTAAATAGAAGATTTAAAAGATTATCAAAAGTAATTTAACTTTCAAGAGAAACTAAAGCATCTTGTATCAGCAACAAATAGAAAAATTAACTTCTCTTCTTATTTATTCCTTTCACTATTTCTTGTTCTCATGGCATTGATTACTCTGATGCTATCACAGAGAATGGAAATGTACCAAACCCTTTTCATTTAGAAAATATTTAAAAAATCACTTTCTGAGATTCAGATGAATTGGGAGAAAGATTAAAACTGAACTGGTTTGTTCAGGTACTTGGGTTCATTTCCTTTCCTTTCCCTTTCTTCCTTCCTTCTTTCATTCTTTCTTTCCTTCATTCCTTCCTGATTCCCTACATCTGCTGGACCAATGTAACAATGTAAGCTGGTAAATGCTGGTAGGATCAACACACTAGGCAGTGTTACACTGAAATGTATATATAAGGCTTGTCCTGGATAATAATGACTCCTGGGGAAAGGTTTGTAAGTCACTTGCATGTCTTTATGTTTAGGTAGAGTTTGACCTTTAAGTAACTGATCAGTTAAAAAATTTATTTAGGGGCACTTGGTTGTCTCGGTGTCGTTAAGCATCAGACTCCTGATCTTAGCTCAGGTCTTGATCTCAGGGTCATGAATTCAGGCCCTGTGTTGGCCTCCACTCTCCATAAAATAGAGATCAGGGTCATGTGAGGATGATATGTCAGAGGCAAACCCAGGCCATCCTACCATGCAGTGTTCTGTGAGGGGACAGGACATCTCAGGCAGTGGTGCTAAGTGGATGCTGAGTTTCTGCAGGCTTGAGGGGTAGTGGAGAAAGGTCTCTGTGGCTTTTGGAAACTGTTTTGGAATAAATTATATGGGCCTGGTCAATGATGACTGCTGGTCTTTCCTCAAATTTTCTGGGCTACATTCTTATTTATTTATTTATTTAACATATAATGTATTATTAGCCCCAGGGGTGCAGGTCTGTGAATCGCCAGTTTTACACACTTCACAGAACTCACCATAGCACATACCTTCCCCAGTGTCCATAACCCTACCACCGTCTCCCTAACCCTTTACCCCCGGTAACCCTTAGTTTGTTTTGTGAGATTAAGAGTCTCTTATGGTTTGTCTCCCTCCTGATCCCATCTTGATTCATTTATTCTTTTCCTACCCCCCCAAACCCCTCACACTGCATCTCCACTTCCTCATATCAGGGAGATCATATGATAGTTGTCTTTCTCCGATTGACTTATTTTGCTAAGCACAATACCCTCTAGTTTCATCCACGTCACTGCAAATGGCAAGATTGCATTTCTTTTGATGGCTGCATAGTATTCCATTGTGTATATATATCACATCTTCTTTATCCATTCATCTGTTGATGGACATCTAGGTTCTTTCCATAGTTTGGCTATTGTGGACATTGCTGCTATAAACATTCGGGTGTACTTGCCCCTTTGGATCACTACGTTTGTATCTTTAGGGTAAATACCCAGTAGTGCAATTGCTGGGTCATAGGGTAGCTCTATTTTCAACTTTTTGAGGAACCTCCATACTGTTTTCCAGAGTGGCTGCACCAGCTTGCATTCCCACCAACAGTGTAGGAGGGTTCCCCTTTCTCCGCATCCTCGCCAGCATCTGTCATTTCCTGACTTGTTAATTTTAGCCATTCTGACTGGCGTGAGGTGGTATCTCATTGTGGTTTTGATTTGTATTTCTCTGCACTACTTCTTATATAACCCTAGGAAGTATTCCTAAAACACAATTCAGTTTGAATTTTCTCTCCACCTAGACAGGTATGGTCAGAGCCAGATGAATTTGTGTGTGCTTGCACACACACACACACGTGCACACATTCCCTCTCTCTCACACATGTACGTTCATGTGCACACACACACGCATGTATGCACATGCATACATTGTTTCTTGCACCTATGTGTCATAGAGGAATTCCACACTTTTTACCTGAATTTCATACTACCCAGTTAAAACAACTGATGGACTGAAAATTTTACTTTCTAAGTGGTTACTCTGCATCATAGAGGCATAAATTACACTTGTCTTTTCATGTGAATTTTATAAAGTGGGGATCCAATGAAATTTTATTTTTTTTTTCCTTTTTAACTTTTTAAAAAAATTTCTATTAATATATGATGTATTATTTGCTTCAGGGGTACAGGTCAGTGAATCATCAGTCTTACACAATTCGCAGCACTCACCACAGCACATACCCTCCCCAATGTCCATCACCCAGCCACCTCATCCCCTCTCCCCACCCCAAGCAACCATCAGTTGCTGAAATTAAGAGTCTCCTATGTTTTGTCCCTCCCTGGTCCCCATCTTGTTTTATTTTTCCCTCCCTTCTCCCCACAAACCCCCCGCTCTGCCTCTCAAAGTCTTCCTATCAGCGAGATCATATGATAACGTGTCTTTCTCTGATTGACTTATGAAATTTTATCTCTGATACTCTTCGTTTCCCATCCCTCTTCTTCATCCTTCACCTTTAAAAGTGTAGAGCAAATAAGAGGTAAGAAATACAACTTGAAATGATACTGAGCATTCTTCAAGGAGTCAATAAATAGTTGAATGAGTGGTAGAAGGAAAAGGACTCGGTGTAGGGCTTGTTAGCAGACGAAGCTCATCTGTTCCCCCACTTAGTGCATTGCTTTCTACCTTTTCATCTCTTTGGATTACCTTCAGTGCACAATGGTTTTCTTGCTGATGGGCTGATAATCTTCTCTTGAGAGAAACCTGGTTTTCTTTTGTTGCCTGAATTCCCCATTCCCCACCTCTCTTTCTTTTGTTTCTGGTACAAATTCTTTCAAATTTCTTACTTGGATGTATTCTGGCTATACAAGTCTTTTTTGTTTGGGTCCTTGGTTTATGACTCTTCATTCAGTGTTGAGCTTCACTAATAGAGCATATATTCACTATAGTTCACCATTATTCACGATAATTCACATTATTTTCACAGTAATTCACATTATTCACAATTATTCACAATAATTAAAGACAGACCTAGTCAGAATCTGAGATTCACATTTTTTATAGTACTCTTTAGGTGGAATACTGGGACTACTGGCCCATAATCAGGCTGTATGACTATGAATAAAATGGAAGACCATGATGAGATTGGCTGAATTTTTCACTAATTTTCTGAACTGTAATTTCTACTGTGTGGCTCACATATGGTTAGAAATTTTCTTAAGCCCCAAGGGGAATACCTAAAATACAGATAATTTTTTTGTCCCTTCAAGGTATGAGAGTCTGGGAAACTGGCCAACATACTGACATTTCCTTGGCACTATTACTTTTTTTTTTTTTTTTTTACAACAATGGGAAGAATATTTGTTATTGGGACTGTTCTAGGAAATCTAAGAACTATGGCAGTCATAATCATGTTGATTCAGTTTTTCTGTCTGGTTCTCTCTGAATGTGGTGGGATAGAAACAGCTATTCGTTTTCAACCTTTTATATTTTTGGAGGGTAGTTCTTGCTTATTGTCATAAAAGGTCATTCCATATGTGGGTATTATTTAGGGGGTACCCTGAATGTGTCTGGACAGAGATGTTTCCCACCGTTTCCTTATACTCCACCTTAAGTAATTCATTTGCATATGTTGAACATATCTCTCTCTTTTTTTTTTTGCTGTTGTCTTCTCTTAAGAGTTTAGTGTAAATAATTTTATCAGATTTCTTTAGTCATATTTTGAACAAATGAACCAATATCAAAGATGTTCAAGGCATTCAGTCTAAAGAAAAAGGAGAGGAGAGAACATAAGGGAGGAGGAAGGGATATTTATCATGTAATTTTACTGTGTTAATGTTTCAAATGCCTATATTAGAGGCCTCGTAGGTCTTCCCTCTTCAAAAAAAAAATTAAAAATCACGCTAAAACCAATTTTCCAGTGTAGCATGAGTTAATGGTAGAGCACTGTTTTCCTGTTACCAAATGGACACTTTTACTAGAGCTTAAGGAGAGCTTTTCTTTGATTATAAAGATGGGGACTACATTTGGTGTGAAATATCTCTAGAGTATCAGTAACTTGAAAGTGCTTAGCTACAGCTTTCATTATTTGTGTGATGATTATATTCACAAGATCTTGCCCTTATTGTTGACATTACTGATGCCTCTACATTTTTTTGTTTGTTCTACTATTTTCTTTTTATTTTAATACATCTTTATTGAGATCTAATTAAATATAATATAGTCTAAATTTAAGTTGTACAATATGTTGAGTTGATATATATTATGAAATGATTACTGTATCAAAACATTAGCTAGTATCTCCAACATATCTCATAATTAGCATTTATTTTTTGTGGCAAGAACATTTAGGATCTACTCTTTTAGCAATTTTCAAGTATATAATACAGTATTGTTAAATATTATCATGCTGTACATTAGGTCTTCATAGCATGTGTCTTAGAACTGGAAGTTTGTACCCTCTGACCAACTTCTCCCCGTGTCCCTCAACCCTCAGGCCCTAATAACCACCAGTCTACTATTTGTTTCTATGCGTTTGCTTTTCTTAGATTCTACATACAAGTGATACCATATAGTATTTTTCTTTGTCTGTCTGACTTACTTTGACTTAGCATTATGCCCTTGAGGTCCATCCATGTTATTGCAAATGGCAGATTTCCTTCTTTCTCATAGCTCAATAATATGTTCAACTCTTTCCTAATCTCTCTTTTTAAGATTTTCTGGTTCCACATTTGTACACATTTGAATGCTTGTATTTGATCCTTAGGAGTTGTTAAGTGGATGCATTTCAATCTGAAAATGTACCATTATGTTTATTAAGGATTAATTCAAAATATTTTATAAAAATAGCAAGTTTTTTTGTATATATATTTTATCTTAGTCTTGTAGAAAATATACCAAAAGACTCCAATTTTCTGCATTCACTTTCTTTCTCTTATTCTCTGCAGTGGGGAGAATTTCATTTGGCATCTCCTTAATATTACTCCAATCGGAGTATTACTTTCTTTCTTTTATTCTCTGCAGTGGGGATAATTTCATTTGGCATCTCCTTAATATTACTCCAATCGGAAGTCTGCATTTTCTTTGGATTAAATAAATTCTTTGTTTTTTCTTTTAGCATATTGAAACTTATTTAGTGTAAATGTATGTTTTACTGTAAACGAATAGCCTATGTTTCCAGTGAGTAATTTGGTAACTGTCTAGCTTCTGTTCTTACAAGTACAAGTGGTATGGTGAGCCAGTGGGAGTAAGAACAATGCTCTACTCATCTTCCTATGTCCAGAGCTTAGCATAATATTAGTATACTTCAGGTGCATATCCCCTGACATGTTGAATCAATGACCTAGTGATGATAGAGTAAGAGTAGATAAGGATGATTAGGTTACTGAATATGGCATGGGTAGAAGCAAACACTTCCCGAAAACTTTGTGATTTTATCCATATTTAGACTATCGTTGTGAATATACTACATGAGAAATAATACAAATTTGAGTATACTTGCTTAGAGAAGTTTGTCATTAAACATCTTGGTCTTTGCTGATTTATTTATGGAGAAAATTTAAAAGCAAGGCTGATTTGTTGGCAAGGTGTTTATTTTAAAAGATATTTAAAAGTTAATCCTTACTATCTGGTATTATATTCTTAATTTTAGTATATATGAGATATATAATATATATATTTTATACATATATTTATTTATTTATGTAATCTTTCCAACTATATTGCAAATTTGTTGAGATTACCTGGCCTCTTAGTTTCCATTCCCCACATATGTAAGGAGTCAATAACATTTATCAAATGTTAGTATTGAGTTCACGATTCACTGAGTGGTTTTGTACATGACCTTCTGTGTGTTTCCCCAAATGTAAAATTGGGAGAATACTGCCATTTCTATGCTAGTCATACAAAGTTTATATTTATGCTTTGTGTCTTGTACAAATGCTTTCTAAATGATATAAATTGAAATAAGAATAAGCATTTTAGCAGTTTAACAACCAAGTGTTTTAACATGTGCTTTTGAAAGGGGCAAGGTATAAAGCCTTCTGCTTTCTTTTTGGAATTAGAATCTTGGTTTTGTTACACCTTGTACCTTGGGGATGATGTATAAGGTCTCTGGACCCACATACGCTCTCCTGTAAATGGAATGTGTAATTTTTTCTTTATACTGGTGTTGGGAGGTTAAATTTGATAACAAGTGTAATTCTTAATGTTATGCCCAACACAAGGTAGATATTCAACAAATATGGGCATCACCACCTACCCTGGCTTTCTGTCTTGTTCTCTTGGCAATTTGAATGATTTCATATCCTTGAGAAAGTTGGGTCTGTCGTTAATCTGGATTTTCTCAGAAGCTCAGACCTGCATTTCTGGTCACCTCCCAGGGACATATACATTATATCTTTACTTGCTCCTAAAACTTAAATGACCCATACCAACTTTAATTTTTTAATCTATTTTTTCCCCTTCCAGTATTCCCTATTTGTTATTTAAATCACCAATCTGTGCTAACCAGTACAAAGACTTTGAGCCAAGTTTCATTCACTTTCTCTTATTCTCTGCATTTAATTTGTTAGAATTTGGGAGAACTGACTTAGCATATCATGGTAGAAAGCCAACTGTTTCCTCCGTCCCCCAACAATGCCTGAAGGATGTCAGTTATTGGGTGAGGTCTACATCTTCCAAGTCTGGCTCTAGATCTGCCCACAGCCTCCAGGTCCAGGACCCTCTCCTCAGTGCTGGGTGAAACGTGACTCATTCTTCTCTGGCTTTCTGATGTAGACTCCTGGCCTTGTACTCTAATTTGGGATTTTTTTTTTTTTAATTTGGATAGGCGTGATACAGCCAATTGGATTACAAATTTCTTTGTAGTAATCATATTCCAGGTTGTCCCCTGGGTTAACATCTGGGTGGGAGTTAGTTGTATCCAGGTGTCCTTAACCACACATTTACACTTCTTTTACCTGTCAAGTTTAAAAAACAATTCTCATTTGTTGTGGGTTGAGGATTCCTAGTTGTACTATGAGAGAATTTATGTACAGAGTTGCCAATCAGTCCATGAGATTTTTATTTTTACCTCACATATTGATCTTGCATACATCTTATTGCTTTCAGATCCGTTGGCATCATCCAGGCAATCATTACGCTTCACCAGCATCATTGTTCTTCTGGTATCAGGCTGCTTTTAGCTAAAACAAATAGAAAAACAAACTAAAAGTAAGCTTCAATGACAGGGACTTTTTTTCCCCCCTCTCATAACAAGAAGATCCTAAATAGGAGGCTCCAGGGTTGCTTTAATAGTTCAGTAATATCAGGGCTCTGGATTGGAATTGTGACTTCCTTGATGTGCTCCCATGGTCACAATATGGCTGCAGCAGCACCAAGACTCAGGTCCTCCCACAAGGGCATTTAGTTGGCAGGAAGGGAATGGGGAGAATTTCTCCCCATGTGCCTTATCAAGGGAGAAATGCTTTCCCAGATGACTCTTGGAAGACTTCTCTGTACATCTTATTAAGCCAGGACCATGCCACTTTCCTCTGTCCTGGATCAAGTGTAACCAGGTAAGGGAATATCTGCTATTTTTAGTCTCTGTATTTGTTAGGGAGAAAGAAGGAGGTTGGGAAAACTCTCAGGTCGGTATTTAAATCCATTATGCATTTCTGCCAGATGTGCTTCCCTAAGTACATTTCTAAAGAAAATGTCATCACCCTGGTCTTAAACTTTCAGTAACTTTATTACCAGCAAATACAGTATATAATCCAGCTCCTTCTTTGTTCTTCTACTTTATGGTCCCATGGCTATTAGGTGAATCCTGAACAGACCAAGCTCGTCCCTGTGTTCACACCTTAGCTCATGGCATTTCCTCCTCTTGGAATCTCCTCTGTGGTCTCAACGAGGGCCCACTTAGACACCGGTGCTCAGCCCTATGGCTGTCCCCTGCACGAAGCAGCTCAGTTTCTCTCCATCAGCTGGGATTTCTCTTTTCTCTCAACTTCCGCAGCACTTTCTGTCCACCATAGAACCTGAGCATGCATGGACTTAACATTTAAGTTTTGATTACTCATAAAAGCCCAATTCAAAGGCATTTTGAACATTGCTGAGGTGCAGTCCAAGTCCTCAATGCTGCCAAGTGGGAGTGCGGTAGTGAATTCTCTCACGGGGAAGTGAGTCATGCTCGGCTGAGTGTCTAGACCTCCGCGAGGCTTCACGGCTCTTTCTTGGTTGTAATGTAGGCAGTAAGTTTTGTGAACTCATCAAAAGCTGTGCTCCATTGTGGAAAATGGCTGTTAATCGAGAGATAAAACTTTAGATGAAAGTTGAAAAGGTAGTTAACTTTTGGTTTGAGGAGAGGCATAGGAAAGGGTAATTCTCCAGGCAGTGTGATTTATGGGTTTGCCAGGATCCTGGGAAAATATTTGCAGATTCTTGATTTTATGCTGTAGACAACCTCTTACCTTGTATTTTGATCGGTTATGTCTAAGACCCCTTGAAGACGGTAAGATTTCAGAAGGCAGGGAGCAAATCGGATGACGGAGTTTGGTGGTTCTGGAGGCAGGAGAATTGGGATTTACTTAGAACTCTGCCAGTTTCCTAAGACTGTGTGGCCTTTGGGAATATAGTTGAATGTGTAAGCCTTTTGTTTCCCCATCCATAATGTGATGGGAAAAAATTATCTATTTTAGAATTCTTAAATGGAATAGCATCAGGAAAAGTGCTATGTAAGTTGGAAACCTATAGATGATTAAATGATTATCACAATTGGTGTCCCTGCGATATCAATCATGAGGCGAGGCACTACAGAAGGATTTGTTGAATGAATAGATGAATGAAGGAATGAATGAAAAGCTATCACAATAGCCAAGTTATAGGAATAAAAATACTTTTCTTTCTGTAATAGTGTCTCTGAGGTTCGAAGGCATTTTATTTGCTTGTGTTACTAAAATATGGAAATCAATAAAAATCATTACTGAGAATTAAATACCACTAGATTATATCAACTTTAATATGAAACTGAATTTGTTCGTTGAACCCATTGGCTATTCATACGCTGCTGGGCCTACGCATCACTGTTTATAGCATTACTGGAGCCTTTCCTGTGCATCACAGCTTTGTAGTTCCTCTGGGACTATCCATTATTCCACAGATCCATTATCATCTATAATTCTCTTTAAAAACCTAATAAAATTTATGGGAAGATGCCCGTGCTGTGTATTGTCTTCAGACATAACCTTTTCCACATCTTTCTTGAGTGTTGTGCTTTTAAAGGATCTGGTCTTGTTAGAGTGGGCTCATTCATGCTTCCGATTTGTACATCTTCATGGTAGGGAAGAAGGTGCTGCTATCCTGGCCAGAAGGGCATTAGCTACTGAGGAGATCTTTGACTAGCTTTATCCTGCGCTGGGCCAAGCAAATGTAAAGAGGTACAATGCCACGCACTCGTCTTGGCGGGCATTAAATGGTTTCATTTTTCTGTAACCAGCTATAGAAAAACTAATTTCTCCTCCCTTTGGAGAATGTGCATTATTCTAGTTAAGTAATTTGCAAGTATTTAAATCAGTCACAAACTAATAGACCGGGGAGATCCTGGATCTGAGAATGCACACTAGGATGTTTCTCTTGTAATAATGTCACTACCATTCAAACTCACCCTTGTCATGGGACAGCGTTGCTGAGATTCAAGGGGATTCAAACTGACTTTCCCCACCACCATCCGTGAGATCACTCACTGTTGTCCCTGTTCAGGGATCCTCAGCTTGTTGTGTTGGGTTCCCTGCTCCTTGGCCAAATATGGTGGAATAGCTTCTCTTCTGCCCCTCTGTACATGTCCTAGTTTCTTGCACTTTGAGTTTATGAGTACCTCAGAGCACTGTGTGTACGTGGGGGTGGCAGTCAGGGATTATTTGACAGAACAACCAGTCTGTCGACACAGGCAGGCATCACTTCAGTAGGGCTGTCACTGGGAGAGGGAGTGGGTGAGAGAGCGTTCAGTGTCCTCAGGCACCAGAGGATGGAACAGCCACATGGGACATGTGGTGGCCTGAAAAATGGCCTCCCAAAGATAGGGACATCGTAGTCCCTGGAATGCATGTGCGTTGCCTTAAATGGCAAAAGAGGCTTTGTGGATGTGATGGGGTTAAAGATCTTCTGATGGGGAGGTTATGTTTCATTAGCCAAATGCGTCCTAAATATAATCACAAGGCTCCTTATACCAGGGAGGGTAGAAGGTCAAAGGTGGAAGGTAATGCAGTGAAGGAGCAGGAGGGAAAAGGCAATGTGATGTGAGGTCACGAGACAAGGAATGACAGCTCCTAGAGGCTGGGGAAGGCAAGGACCCGATTCTCCTTTACTGCCTCCAGAAGAAACTAACCCTGCCTTGATTTTAGCCTTTAAGACTTATGTGGGACTTCTGACTTCCAGAACTGTAAGGGAATCCGTTTGTGTGCTGTTTTAAGCCAGTACTTTTTGTACAGCAGGAAAGTAATACTGGTGGTTTGGCTGGACTGGCTTGAACCTGGGTGGTTGACAGTGAAGGCTTTTTTCCCTTTAGAGTCCAGGGCATTCTAGCATGCATGTAAGCGGAGGCTCTTCAGTTCCCTTCACTGGCCTCTTGGGCACCCAGGCCCTTGTCCTCGAGGCTAGGATCAGGGCTCTTCAGTCTCCAAATGAGTGATTTTGTTCATTTTCTTTCTCAGTAGACCTTGATGGGCCATAAAGCCTAGAATCAGAATCGGCTGCAAGAGTTGTCCACCTTCCTCAAATTCATATAGGGTTTAATTTTCAAATGTTCCTCAGAAAATACTTATTCTAATGTAGCACAAGGAGGAAGGTAAACAACGTGGTTGTGTTTCCACGCAGAAGCAAGTGGAACATGTGTGCCCTGCCACCCTTGTGTTCTAGAACTCCTGGGTATCCTTTCTTCCTTATTTTTGTGGCAGAGCTGGAATTACTGCTTTGGTTGCATGCCCAAGTTCCTCCTGGTATGTACCTTGAACCGATAATAAAAGAGAAAAGATTCCATACTATGTGCAGAGTTCTGTAATTTTTTGCTTGGGCAAAACTTAACCATAGCGCAGGTTTGAAATTACAAAAATGCATATGACAAGTGATTGTATGTTAAAAGCAAGTATTATGTAAGAGTTGGAAAAAAAATCTTATCTATTCAAAGCAGTAATTTCCAAATAAAACTCCTTTCTGAGTTGGCAGCACATATGTCTGATTTAGGACTATTCTGAATAAAACTGGCTGAGTTATCAAAACTCCATTAATCTAATTTGTTTAAATGCAAGTAGTACCTTATGCCTAGCTTAAACAGAATTTAAATGAAAAGGGAGTGGAAATACTCAATATAATTAAGATGGCAGATCCCACTCATTTATAAAAGAGAAGATGTAAAGTCAACAAAAGGAGCCCTGTTGTATAGCACTTGGCTTTGAAAATGCTAAATAAATGGAAAATAATCTAATGGTAACAATAACAGATACGTGACGCTCATTCAGGATCTTCAAATGCAAAATTTTATCTATCTACCTCCACTTTTTTTCACTGATGCACATCTCACAAAATGCACAAATGAGTCTCATTTTATCTTCTAGACTGTGGCCTGCAGTATTAACTCCTAAGAGCCTTTAGTATAACCTAAAGAAAACTTGTCCAAAAAATACATATGTCTAAATGCTGCCAATTTGAAACCTTATTACTAGAAGCCATAGGCTCTGGAATTATCATTGTCAGAGCTAAGAAGGGAGTCAACCCTCCCAGCAGTCTCTTTTGCATCTCTGAACTTCAGTAGCATCGAGTTTCTAGGGCTGGGACTAATGGTGTGACAATTGCATGGTGCTCCCTTCTCTCTTCAATTCTGTTTCTAAAGGTCGGGGTGACCTACAGTGTGACAAAATAAGCTAGTTGTTCGGTTGAGCCAGGTGTCCTTTGAGAAACTAAGAAAAGGCATAACAGTGTCATGAAGTCGTTAGTGTACCATATATTATAAGCCATAAATGACAGCTCTGAGTGAGACTGTCCTGCTTGGGAGTCTGCCACTTCTGTTGGAATCATCTCATAGCAGGTGGGAGCTGGCACCTTACCAAACATCTGTGCCATCACAACCAGGGACTGTGGGCCTAGAAATTGGAGCAGAAGCAGGTCTAAGAAAGTTGATTACAAATGGAGAAAGGAAGATTATATATATATACATAAACATATACATAAACATAAATATATATATATATATATATATATATATATATATATATATATATATATTCAGGAGACCTGATCTTTTATGAGGTATCATCATCGCCAGGTAATTTTAAAAAATCAAAATGTTGTGAATTGATGAATTTTCTGTAAGTATTGGCAGGTGTAACTAGAATCATCCCAGAGTACACCAAATCCTACTTGCCTTATCTCCCAGTCTGTGCAAAGTAAATAAAGATACAAACAAAAACTGAAATAAACAGCAGATTGCACATCTAATACTGGAGTTGGTCTATCCTATCAGCAGTCAGTAAATTCTGCCTCCTGTTAATTGCCATACTGCTAAATATTGGTTAGACGAGTCCTGGTTACCTTCCTGACTCTGAGAGTCTAGATTCTATATCTAGTGAGCCTTTGTACCAATGTCTTGCTAACTTCTCATCTATTCTCTTGCACATTATCCAGGCATACACTCTTCCCCTCTGCTGTCTCCTCCACCTCCAGCTCAGGCCAGGTCTTTCCCTGAGAGTGGCCCCTTTCACCTGCATTCTCCCTTGAGCCTGTAGCATTGGCCGAGAGATGCTAGTAGATTGGGTAGCAGTGGGCTTGGAGAAGGAGACTGTAGGCCCCAAGGGCTGCTGCTGGTCCTGAATTATCAGTGAACATTAGGGTATGCTAATATTGGAGTATTCTTGCCTAATGTCTCAGAGTTCTATTTTGATGAACATTTTGTGATTTATAAAAATGTCTGTACTTTATGAGAATCACAATTAGAATCTCAAGAACTTTTCTAGAGCTTTTATAGAAAAGCTTCTTGGTTCTGGTGACTTGAGTTGCATATCACTCAGGATAGGTTAGGGTTAGTAACAAACATCCCTCAAATCTCAGGGATTCAAATCAACAAATATTTATTTTTTACTCAAGTCACGTGTGTATCATAGGTTGGCAAGGTGCTCTGCTTGTGAAGATACTAGAACTCCATTATGACTCATGTCTCCAGTTGTGTGACATCAAGAGAATGTGGTGAATTTTGGACTTGAAAAAAAAGTGTAGAAGATAATAGAGAATCCTTTTCTGGAGAAATAAAATCTAATCGAGTCAAAATAAAAAAGGCTATTAATGAGGTGCAATCAATAATGGAGGCTCTTACTGCTAGGATAAATGAGGCAGAAGAGAGAATTAATGATACAGAAGACCAAATGATGGAGAACAAAGAAGCTGAGAAAAAGAGATGAATAAATACTGGATCATGAGGGGAAAATTTGAGAGATAAGTGATACTATAAGATGAAACAATATTAGAATAATTGGGATCTCAGAAGAAGAAGAAAGAGCAGGGCAGAAGGTATATTGGACCTAATTATAGTGGGAAACTTCCCTAATTTGGGAAAGGAAACAGGCATCAAAATCCAGGAGGCACAGAGAACCCCCTTCAAAATCAATAAAAATAGGTCAATACCTCCATATCTAATAGTAAAACTTACAAGTTTTAGTGACAAAGAGAAAATCCTGAAAGCAACTCGGGACAAGAAATCTGTCACATAAAATGGTAGAAATATTAGATTGGCAGCAGACCTATCCACAGAGACCTGGCAGGCCAGAAAGAACTGGCAAGAATAATAAAGGAGGAAAATATGCAGTGAAGAATTCTATATCCAGCTATGCTATCATTGAGAATAGAAGGAGAGATAAAAATCTTCCAGGACAAAGAGAAACTATAAGAATTTGTGATCACCAAACCATTACAAGAAATATTGAAAGGGATCCACTAACCAAAGAGAGCCTAAAAGTAACATAGACCAGAAAGGAACAAGAACAATATACAGTAAGAGTCACCTTCCAGGCAATATAGTGGCACTAAATTCATATTTTTCAATAATTACTCTGAATGTAAATGGGTTAAATGCCCCAATCAAAAGACACAGGGCATCAGATTGGATAGAAAACCAAGACCCATCAATATGCTGTCTGCAAGAGATTCATTTTAGACACAAAGACACCTTCAGAAGTAAAGTGAAAGGGTAGAAAACCATTCACCATGCTAATGGACATCAAAAGAAGCTGGGGGTGACAATCCTTTTATTAGATAAATTAGATTTTAAAGCAAAGACTCTAATAAGAGATGAGGAAGGACACTGTATCATACTTAAAGGGTCTATCCAACAAGAAGTTCTAATAATTATAAATTATTATGCTCCTAACATGGGAGCAGCCACTTATATAAGTCAATAAATAACAAAATCAAAGAAATACTTCAACAACAATACAATAATAGTAGGGGACTTTAATATCCCCCCCTCACTGAAATGGACAGATCATCTAAGTAAAAGGCCAACAAAGAAATAAAGGCTTTAGATGACACACTGGACCAAATGAACATCACAGATATATTCAGAACATTCCATCCCAAAGCAACAGAATACACATTCTTCTCTAGCACACATGGAACATTCTCCAGAATAGATCATATCCTGGGTCACAAATCAGGTCTTAGCTGGTACCAAAGATTGAGATCATTCCCTGCATATTTTCAGGCCACAATGCTTTGAAACTCAAATTCCATCACAAGAGGAAAGTTGGAAAGAACTTGAGTAAATGGAGGCTAAAGAGCATCCTACTAAAGAATGGGTCAACCAGGAAATTAAAGAAGAAATTTAAAAAATTAATGGAAACAAATGAAAATTAAAACATAGCAGTTCAAAATCATTGGGATGAATTGAAGGTCATCCTAAGAGGAAAGTATTATCTACTTTCTCAAGAAACAAGAAAGGTCTCAAATACACAACCTAACCCTACACCTAAAGGAGCTGGAGAAAGAACAGCAAATAAAGCCTAATCAGAGCAGAAATCAATGATACAGAAACCAAAAGAACAGTAGAACACATCAATGAAACTAGGAGCTGGTTCTTTGAAAGAATTAATATGATTGATAAAGCCCTGGCCAGAGTTATCAAAAAGAAAAGAGAAAGGACCCAAATAAACAAAATCATGAATAAAAGAGGAAAGATCACAACCAACATCAAAGAAATACAAACAATTATAAGAACATATTATGAGCAACTATACGGCAGCAAATTTGACAATCTGGAAGAAATGGATGCATTTTTAGAGACATATAAACTGCCAAAACTGAACCCAGAAGAAATAGAAAACCTGAACAGACACATAACCAGCGAGGAAATTGAAGCAGTTATAACAAATTTCCCAATAAATAAGAGCCTAGGACCAGATGGCTTCCTAGGGAAATTTTACCAAACATGCAAAGAATTAATATTTATTCTTCTTAAACTGTTCCAGAAAGTAGAAATGGGAGGAAAACTTCCAAACTCATTTTATGAGGCCAGCATTACTTTGATCCCCAAATCAAAAACCAAATCAAAAAACATCAAAAAAATATCCCTGATGAACATGGATGCAAAAATTCTTACAGAAATACTAGCCAATAGGATCCAACAATACATTAAAAGGATTATCCACCATGACCAAATGAGATTTGTTCCTGGGCTGCAAGGTTGGTTCAACATCTGCAAATCAACCAAAATGTGATACAATACATTAATAAAAGAAAGAAAAGAACCATATGGTACTCTCAATATATGCAGACAAAGCATTTGACAAAGTACAATATCTTTTCTTGATCAAAACTCTTCACAGTGTAGGGATAAAGGGTACAATACCTCAGTATCATCAAAGCCATCTATGAAAAGCCTACAGTGAACATCATTCTCAATAATTATTTCTCAATGAAAGATCATCTCTGAAAAACTGAAAGCCTTTCTCTTAAGGTAAGGAAAATGGCAGGGTTGTCTGCTATCACCACTGCTTTTCAACATAGTACTAGAAGTCCTAGCTCAGCAATCAGACAACAAAAAGAAATAAAAGGCATCCAAATCAGCAAAGAAGAAGTCAAACTCTCACTCTTTGGGGATGATATGATACTTTATGTGGAAAATCCAAAAGTGTCTATCCCAAATCTGCTAGAACTCATACAGAATTCAGTAAAGTGGCAGGATATAAAATCAGTGCATAGAAATTAGTTCCATTTCTGTACACCAACAACTAGACAGAAGATAGAGCAATTAAAGGAGTCGATCCCATTTACAGTTGCACCCAAAACCATAAGATATCTAGGAATAAATCTAACCAAAGAGGCAAAGAATCTGTACTCAGAAAACTTTAAAGTACTCATGAAAAAAATTGAGGAAAACACAAAGAAATGGAAAAACATTCCATGCTCATGGACTGGAAGAACACATATTGTGAAAATGTCTATGCTACTTAAAACAAGCTACACATTTAATGGAATCCCTCAAAATGGCATCAGTTTTTTTCACAGAAATGGAACAAATAATCCTAAAATTTGTATGGAATCAGAAAAGACCCTGAATCACCAGAGCAATGTTGAAAAAGAAAAGCAAATCTGGTGGCATCACAATTTTGGACTTCAAGCTCTATTACAAAGCTATAATCATCAAGATAGTATGGTACTGGCACAAAACAGATACATGGATCAGTGGAACATAATGGAGAGTCCAGAAATGGACCCTCAACTCCATAGTCAACTAATCTTTGACAAAGTAGGAAAGAATGTCCAATGGAAAAAAGATAGTCTCTTCAACAAATGGTGTTGGGAAAATTGGACAGCCACATACAGAAGAATGAAACTGGACCATTTCCTAATACCACACACAAAAATAGACTAAAAATGGTTGAAAGACCTCAGTGTGAGACAGGAATCCATCAAAATCTTGAGAGGAATACTGACAGCAACCTCTTCAACCTCAGCCACAGCAACTTCTTCCTAAAAACTTGGCCAAAGGCAAGGGAAGCAAGATTGAGACTTCCTCATGATAAAAATCTTTTGCACAAAGAAAACAGTTAACAAAACCAAAAGACAACTGACAGAATGGGAGAAGAAACTTAGAAATGAGACTACAGATAAAGGGCTGATATCCAAGGTCTATAAAGAACTTATCAAACTCAACACCCAAAGAACAAAAAATCCAATCAAGAAATGGGCAGAAGACTTGAGCAGACATTTCTGTGAAGAATACATCCAAATGGCCCACAGACCCGTGAAAAAGTGCTCCACATCATTTGGCATCAAGAAAATACAAATCAAAACCACAATGAGATACCACCTCACACAAGTCAGAATGGTTAAAATTAACCACTCAGGAAATGACAGGTGTTGGTGAGGGTGTGGAGAAAGGGGAATCCTCCTACATTTTTGGTGGGAATGCAAGCTGGTGCAGCCACTCTGGAAAACAGTATGGAGTTTCCTCAAAATGTTGAAAATAGAGCTACCCTACAACCCAGCAATCACACTACTGGGTATTTACCCCAAAGATGCAAATGTAGTGATCCAAAGCGGCACATGCACCCGAATGTTTATAGCAGCAAAGTCCACAATAGCCAAACTATGGAAAGAGCCTAGATGTCCATCAACAGATGAATGGATAAAGAAGATGTGAGATATATACACACACACACACACGTATACACACAATGGAATATTACATAGCCATAATAAAACGAGATCTTGCCATTTACAACAACATGGGTGGAACTAGGGGGTATTATGCTAAGCAAAAAAAGTCAATCAGAGAAAGATAATTATCATATGATCTCACTGATATGTGGAATTTGAGAAACAAGGCAGAAGATCATAGAAGAGAGGAAACATGAAACAAGAAGAACCCAGAGAGGAAGACAAACCATAAGAGACTCTTAATCTCAGGAAACAAACTGAGGATTGCTGGAGTGGAAGGGGGGGGGTAGGAGGGATGGGGTAACTGGGGGATAGACATTGGGGAGGGCATGTGAGTTGTGTAAGACTGATGAATCACAGACCCGTACCCCTAAAACAAACAATATATTATATGTGTAAAAAAAAATAATAATGTGGTGAGTTGTGTACCAGCTCGTAAAACTTCTACTGGAAGTGACACAAGTCAGTCGATCACATTTAATTGGCCAGAGCAAACCCATGTTTATGTTGGCTTTGTGAATCAAAATATTTGTGAATAACCCTAATGAGACCTACAGGGAGCCTTTGTCTTTTTGTTGTACCAGATTCTGTGGTTATGCTCTGTGATTTCTTCCCAATTTTTTTGAAAATTTTTGGTTTTCTATCTCTTTCTCTCCACTGTTCTTTCTACCTCTCTTCTATATGTGAACCTGGCTTTCTCATTAATGATGTTATTTTCCATTAAATTCCTCCCAGCACAGATGTTTCCTTTTCCCCTTCCTTTATCACTTGCATAGAGGACAGAGAAAAGGGTCCCCATTCTTTGTTCACCATTTCCGATTGTAGATTATTGTTCTGACTGTTGAAATTCGGTCACCTGTCCTTTTTACAGCTGTCTCATGCCACCCTCCTCTATGGAGCTGCTGTGGGAGACTCAGGCCCCCAGTACTTTCTTGGTTGCCACATTGGTGACTCCACAGTTTTTTGTTTCCTTCATACCAATGATCTCCACTTCCACTCCATCATCCTTGGGTCTCATCATCTATCTGTGCGATCTCTAATTATGAGTAACCAGACTCTTACCAAATCTCTTTAATGTCATTCATTCTTTTTTTTTTTTTTAAAGATTTTATTTATTTATTTGACAGAGAGAGAGATCACAAGTCGGTGGAGAGTCAGGCAGAGAGAGAGAGAGAAGCAGGCTCCCGCTGAGCAAAGAGCCCGATGCGGGGCTTGATCCCAGGACACTGAGATCATGACCTGAGCCGAAGGCAGCGGCCCAATCCACTGAGCCACCCAGGTGCCCCAATGTCATTCATTCTTAATTCATTGCTCAGACCGACCCTGTTTTCACTTTCATCACACCCCTGCCTCAGCTCTCCTCCCTCGTTTTTGACAGCATTCCTCTCCTGCCTATCCTGCTTTCCAGGGCCAACCAACTCAGCAGTGCCTTTACTTATTCCTTAAAATTCCCACTGACCTTGAACTTCAGTGGCTTCCTTGCTGGGCTGCTGAGTGCTGCTGGAGAGGGCCGTGCTGATTGAGTCTGCCCTGCGTTTGTGCTCGTTCACTTTAACCAAACCGTCATTTCTGCTCAGCACTTCTTTTATTCATCTCTTGCTGACTCACTGCACATCCCACACAGCAGTTTTTCCAAACATTTTTAACTCTCTTTGAGATGCAAGCCCTGCTCCAGATATGGCCCCAAAATACCTTTTCAGTTTCATCTCTCATTTCTCCCCAAAAGCTCTTCGGCTTGTGCTTTCCAAACTCCTTACATTGGCTCTGCCTTTTATACCTTCCTCTGTTATCTCCACTGAAAATGCCACCTAATTTACTTCCTCCTCTCTGGAGAGGCCTTTCTCCTCTGACAGGGGTCGTGATTTGTTGTAAAAGTCCATGTGACTTTTATTATCTTATGGGTACTTCGCAAGTGCTGCCTCATACTAGGTACTTGTACACGGGTACCATCTCCCCAGTTTCATTGTGTGTTCCTTGAAAGGGGAAACCATGACGGTTTATGTATAGAGTGTTTAGAGATAGTGTCTTCCCATTTGCAGGTCGATGTTCAGTTGTTGTTTGGTGGATGTACCGGAGAAAGACATGTTAGTTAGCTGGCTGGAGCATAGTTTTTTCTCCCTTCTTCGAAAGAAGTAAAAGTAATATTAAAGGTAAAGATGTTTTTCATCTATTCTAATCATTGACGTTTTAATGTAACAGGTAGTTTTGGAGGTTAATATTGATAGGTTGAATGTGTTTGGAGAGTAGTAAAAGAGTTATGGGAAAGAGCCATATTTCACATAATGTTCTTGAGTTCTGTGATTCCTTTCCATGCAGGTGAATTCAGATCTGTATTTCATTTCTCTTTTTTATTCCTATTTTTAATATCTGAATCACTAAAGACAATAGCTCACGTGTAGAATTTTATCTTATAGCAAGCTGCTTTAGTTAGGTTCTAGTCTCCTGAAATACATTTTATTTAGAAAGTAGATACAACCTTTTTGGGATTTGCATGTAATACTTTATCCCTGCCTGAGTGTGCAATTGTTTGAGAGATAAAACAAAAGATAGCCAGATGGCATGACGGAGTGTCCCCTTTATTACCAGTAAAGCTGATGTTGGAGAATGTGGGCAGTTGTAGGATTCCTATTATCATATTGCAGACTTAGATCTACTCATCCAGTCAACGGCAACCCCAGGTCACCACAGGTCTTCCCATGTGGAGTCCTGACCATGTACAGCTTCCAGCATGGAGGAGCAGGGCAGTGCCAGCTTCCTATAGTAGACAGAATCTACACCTGTCTCTGGCTTCTTCCTCTACCTGCATACAGGTAAGTTTCTCTGTCTGATAAGAGAGCAAGGTGGGGCAAAAGGTTTAGTACTTGGGGGAAAAATACTTCCTCCTAGAAACCAAAATGGAGTAAGAACATTCCTATCTAACACTCTTGAACATGATGGTATATTGTGTGTACCTGTAGGACGATTTGATGGTCATCAGTGATGAATGATCTAGTCATTTCTGTCTCTGTCTTGGGTGATACATCTAACATTAACCAAATGGTATATTTATTGTGCAACAATAGGTTAAAACTGATTAACTTCTTAGATAAAACAAATGGATGTACATTTTTTATGTTAGCAGGCTCAACCATATAAACACATGGGAATAGTTAGATTAATAATTATGTGGAGGTTTAATGTCACCACACAACTGAATATTTTATTGATGTGAGATTAATATGAATAGAAGGAATTTAGCTAGGACAAAGCATATCCAGGCATTTTTTGGCCCATAGTAAATCCCTTCCCTAAAACTTTTAAGGCTACTTATATGTTGTTTTTACTCTTGACAATGTCTCTCTTTTTACTTACTATATTTTACTATATATTTACTTTCTCTTTTTATTTATTATGTTTATTATTTATTTTGGCTCCAGTAACTGATCAACCCAGTTAAACAACCAATACATTGAGGGAAAGAATTGGTTTGATGGCTCAGTTAATGGACAAGTACTTTTCGGAATTTACTGTTGCCTGAACTTTACTGTAATCCTTGTTTTATTAATTATACTACTTTTGGATGTATAATACCTGATTTTACCATTGTTTTTCCTTCTTTTGTGCTGTTATATATTGACTCACAGATCATTTCCCATGTTTATTGAGACGTCCAATCAGCATCCTACCAGTTCTTTCATTCCCTTATTCCCTTCCCCAACAATGCACTTTGATTTTGTTGAAGAAGTCTTCAAGCACTTGAATGTTCTTCTGATTCCTTTTACCCCATTGGTTCTTCAGTGTCTTTTTTTTTTTTTTTAAGATTTTATTTATTTATTTGACAGACAGAGATCACAAGTAGGCAGAGAGGCAGGCGGAGAGAGAGGAAGGGAAGCAGGCTTCCTGCTGAGCAGAGAGCCCGATGTGGGACTTGATCCCAGAACCCTGAGATCATGACCTGAGCTGAAGGCAGAGGCTTTAACCCACTGCACCACCCAGGCACCCCTGGTTCTTCAGTGTCTTATATTCTGTAGTTGTATGCCTATTCTTTGCTCAGTATTCCTTAATGGAATCACTTGTACTGTAATTTCAGTTTATGGATTGGATGGTGCTGTTATCATCCCCTGGATCCAGGGGTGGACATGTGACCATGTGTGGCCATCATAATACTCCATTTCTTTAGTCGTAATTCTTCATTTAGGGGTGGACATGTCAATCCAGATTTGGTTGCCTTTACTGGGGAAGAGGCACCCACTTTCTTTTTTCTTTTCTTCTAAACATTTTTATGTATTTATTTGTCAGAGTGAGAGAGAGCACAAGCAGGGGGTCTGACAGGCAGAGGGAGAAGCAGGCTCCCCACTGAGCAAGGAGCCCACTGGGGGACTTGATCCTAGAACTCTGGGATCATGGCCTGAGCCAGAGGCAAAAGTTTAATGGGCTGAGCCAACCAGGTGCCCATAGGCATCCACTTACTCTTGGGATTTCTAAATTGGTGAAAGTTAATTAAGCCTCTTCCTGTTGCTGATCATTTTGGCTACTGCTCATGGAGAACCTGTCGGAGAATGAAGCCCACCCAGATAGAAAAGCGGAGCTGATAGAGTTAGGTCCCAGTTCAGATATACCTAAAGGGATACCTACTCTTTCAATATTCAGTTTCATGAGCCAGATGATTCCTTTTCTCCCCTATGCCAAATTGAGTCCTAAAAACTTCCCCTTCTTATCTAGACTGGATACCATTTCTTTTTTCATCTCTCTCTCTTTTTGCTAGCTCTTTGCTTTCTCTTACACAGATATTTTGCCACTTTACATGCTTGGGGTCAGTCCAACTCACCCTCTTCATGTCTAAACTGCTGACTGCTAGTAGTATCAGGGAACTACTAAAGTTGGTGCCACTACAACCTTGTGATTCTCATTTTTAGGTGGGCCCTTGATGCTGCTTGTTGAGCCCTGATTCTGTACCAGGAGCTTTTCTAGGCACCGAGGATACAGAAGAGTATATGTTAGTTAAGACTGCTGCCATGTGAAACATTCTGTTAAGTCAAACAGTCAAGCAAAAATGCAAATGAGTGCATGATGTAATTTTAGGCAGTGACACATGAAGAAAAAAACACAAAGTCTGGGGCTAGAGAGTGATGTAGGGTTTGGAGGTTATTTCATATGAGGTAGCAAGGCAAGTCTTCTTGACAGCTCTTTGAATAGAAACTTGGATGAAGTGAGGGAATCAGTCATGCAGGGTCTCCAGTAAGGAACAGGAAGCCCAATGGCCCTAAAGCAGAAATGAACATGGGATGTCCCAATGATAAAAATGGAAGGTTCATGTGACTGGAGTATAGGTGAAATGGAAGGAAATGAGACACGTCAGAGGCAGACCATGGTTTGAACACACAGAGCTAAAAACCTCCTGAAATCTCTACCTGGCTGTGATGTTCCCACATTAAACAGAACTGGTCTAAAGTGAATTTCTTAAGATTCCCTCTTACCCACCAACTTCTCTTCTCTCTGTATGTCCTATCTCAGCAACCTGGAACGACTCTATGGGCACCCAAGTCGGAGCCATCACGGTCCTCCTTTTTTTAATTCTTGCCTTTCCTCTGATCACTCACCAATTCCTATCATTTCCACCTCTTAGATTTAGTCTAAATTTGCCCTCCAGCCTCTCTGCTAGTATCTTGACTCAGGCCTGTATCATTTCTCTCTTGGGTAGTGCAGCGACTCCTCATCCTCTGTTTTTGTCCCTTTGCAGTTCATTCTTCCTATCACGATGGTTTCTCTAAAATGCAGATTTGATTTTATGACTCCATTTTATACAATCTTCTAATCGTCTGTTTCCCATGGCATGCTTTCCAAGCCCCTTTGCATGGCATACAGATCTTTCACAGACTGGCCCCTGCCTACCTTTCAGCTCCTTCTTCCCCGACCATCTCTCCTCATTTTTTCCCTGCTTTACTCGAATGTTGCCTTGCTCTTCACTCTGCACACTGGCACTCTCCCTCTGGAATGACACTACAGCTTTTGCTTTCCTGGTAATGCTACCTATTTGGCAAGTCTTAGCTCCAGGGCTCCTTTGTATCTCTTCCTACAGAACTCCACATCTAGCCATGCTCTAGTCGTTTTTACATTGTTCTGCAACTGTTTGTGTGTCTGTCTTTTGAAGGCAAACTCTCGGAGGGCAAATTATTTTGGGGAGGACCATTTCTTTCTTTCTTTTGCCTAGTGCATAGCATAGTATTGGCACACAGTGGTTACTCAGTGATTGTGAACAAACAGGGCTACTATAATGTTCATGAAATTTTCTTTTTAGAAACACATTATAACTGTCATTCAAGAATACAGTATTTTTTTCAAAAGATTTTTATTTATTTATTTGACAGAGAGAGATCAGAAGTAGGCAGAGAGGCAGGCAGAGAGAGAGAGGAGGAAGCAGGCTCCCTGCTGAGCAGAGAGCCCGTTGCGGGGCTCGATCCCACGACCCTGGGATCATGACCTGAGCCGAAGGCAGAGGCTTAACTCACTGAGCCACCCAGGCACCCCAAGAATGCAGTATTTTTTATACAGGCAATTGAGACTTTTATTTTACCATTCTCTTTGTCCTTACTATATAAAAAGATTCACGTGTACATAAGGCACACAAGCACTAACACATTTATATCCATAGATCTCTTGGAAGTCCATCTATAACCTAGTTGTTTAACCTATTTAGGGCATTGCTTCAAATTTATTTTTTCAATTAATAAAATTGTACCCTTTGTGGTTATTACTCCATGGGGTGTAAGCACAAAATTTAAAACTTCAATTAAAATACATAAAACAAAACAGCAGCAGTTAAAATAATATATTTGAAAAATCTTAGCTTAAAATGATACCACAATGGGGAAGGACAATTTAAAAAGACACACACACACAACACGCACACAGAAGCAGCTAGGAAGAATAAAATTGTTGATGATTTTAAAATAATCTTTTTTTGTATCATAAAAAACAGATATGGATATACACTTTGCCCTTTTGAATTATTTTGTGGGCAATGTCTCATTCCTAATTGAGTAAATAGTCAGTATTCATATCACATTGTTAAAAAAAAAACTGAGAGATTCAGTCACTATCTTTAAGTATTTTTGATGACAGGAACTTTTTAATCACAACAGGAGGGTGCCAATAGAAACCTAGAGATTGAGACTGAAATCCTTTATGGAGAGAACTACATCTTTTTTTGTCAAGTAAGAATTCTACTTACCCTGGCATTCTGGCTGGCTTTGTCTTTAATGCTTAGAAGTAACCAGGGATCTTTTGCCTTTTCTTTCACTATAAATTATATTGTTTGGGGCTTCTGGCTAAAAAGTAGAAGTTGAACAAAAAACATTTATCTGGCCACTAAAAAAAAATCTTAACAATGAGGTGAGGGGACATAAAGGCTGATCTACCCAATTCCAGGGATTGTTGACAGAAGGTTTTTACCTAAACATTTTATTCTAAAACAAACAAACAAACAAACAAACAAAAACGTTATTCAAATGCCCTGAAGTGAAGTAGGTTTTGTTAGCCTCTGGATAAAATTTCAGGTGGTTTTCCAGCACTCCAATAAAGTAGACAGTTTTTGAGAATATGTTATGTACAAGATCCCATGGGAGTTAGAAGGCAGAATAAGTTATGCTGCCTGCCTTCAAGAGGTTTATAACTCTGTTGGGGTAAAGAAAGTGTGCATATGGATAGAATATAGGCAGGTTAAGCCTAGCGGATTATGTACACATGTTTATCTTTTACTGTCCTGAAATACTACTACAATGAGAGTAAAAAAACCTAAAGAGACATGAGGCATTCCAGAATGGGAGTGGATACAATAGAGCAAACCATTTTTAGAAGATAGGAATGAATGAAAGAAGTGGCAGAGGTAGGAAACTGATTCTAAGTGTCTATAGATGGTAATGGCACAGAACCCCAGAAAATCTCAGAAATTAAAGATATTTGCTATCACTGAAGACAGATATAAAGCATGGAGTTGAAAACAGGGGGAATTGGTTGGAAATTGCTATAACAAGATACTGTAACTCCTTATTCCGTCTTTCCTCTCCAATGTTGACAGAAAGCAGAGGTTTTATTTTTTAAAAAAAATCAAACTGGAATCTCATGTGAATGGTGAGAGAAAAGATATTATATGGAAAAGTGGACAACTAAGTGAAAGTCTTTATGCTGAGTGGTTAAGCCTCCCTGACCTCCAAGAGCTACTTGGCTGAAAGAAGCAGCTCCCAGGCAGGAGGGTGGAAAATCTTCTCTGGAGGTTCTGAACTGTCATGGAGTGTCTGTATCTGTCTACAGAGACTGATCTAAATCACTCATACAAAGGGCTACGTCTCTAGCCAGCCCTGAAACCTACCCAAAAACAAATTCCACCTTACATGGTTTCTAAACAACTTTTTCGTGTTTTACTCTTAAATGTGAATGGGCAACAACTCTTCAGATATGTGAGGATAGCCTTTAATAAGAAACACAGAGGAAAACGTGTGTGAGAGAGCGTGTGTGAGAGGGAGAGGGAGAGAGAACAAAGAGAAGCTCAGAGGAAAATGTAGATAAGACGGGAAACAGAAGAAGTGCATCTTTCTCTGCTTCAAAGTCATTAGTAAAATCTTAGAGAGCTGAGAGAATGTACTATATCTGTGGATTAAGAACAAGAGGGCGTTAAAAAGAACACTTAGAAACATCAAACAAAAGAACTCTTGGAAATTAAACACAAGATAGTCAAAATAAAAAAACAAAACAAAACAGTAAAAAGTTTGGAAGTTAAGACCGTTTTCCAGAAAGTATAAGAGAAAGACAAAGAAATGGTCTTTTAAAAGGCAAGAAAAGATAAGAACATTCGAAGACCAATCCAGAAAAACCAGTATCTGACTCATAATATTTCCATAAAGAGAATGGGAAGGAAATGAACAAAGAAATAGTATAAGAATACTCTCAAGAACTAAAAGGCATACATTTCCACACTGAAAAAGCTCACTGAGTGCTCAACACAAGGGCTAACAAAAGATCCACACCAGCACACCTCACTGGGAAATTTCAGGACAAGTCTGGAAAGAAGATTCGTAAATCTTTAAAGTAGCTCACGTACAAGGATCAAGAATTATAATGACATCAAGCTTCCTAGTAGCAACAATGGAAACTTAGGAAACTCTATCCATTCAAAGTATAGTAAAACATACACATTTTGCACACAAGATCTCAGAAAATGTGCCTCCTTTTGCAGAAGCCACTTAGGACTTACTCTAAGAAATTGAGGGCGTAATTATGATCAAACAGAACTTGGGCACAAGACAATAGGGATTCCGCATAGGAAGAAGAGGAGAAATACTGGGATGACAATAGAGCGGCAGGATTACTGGAGGAGCTGTCTAGGAGGGAGCTGGGGAATGAACGTTTCTAGAAGCGCCAGGGCAGGAAACTGCTGTTTTTCATTCTAAGGTGGCATGATCAATTCACTTTAAATTGTTCAGTTTTTCCCTTTTTTCCACTTGGATAAAAATTCGAGTTAAATCAAGAATGTCTCAAAACAAAAGGATGCTATGTACTTTCAGATTTGCAAACATGGTGCTTTGGCTATTGAGGAAGTAAAGATTCATTCTGCGGGAAAGCCGTTTTCATGGAGAACGATGAGCATGGCAGAGATTTGGTGTTTGGCAATCATCCCACACACCTCTGCATGTGTCAGACTCCCTTGCAGGTAGACTGGGCCCGTGGGATTGGGTTGTGGCCAATGGGATGTGAGTGGAAGAGATGTAAGTCATTTGTGGCCCTGGCCCTTAAAATTGTCCTGTAAAATCCTATGGATATTTCTTTCTTGGTGGTCATAGCCTTGGGGCCCAGATTCCAGATGGCGAGGAGAGTGCTTGACCCACGTATGACTTTGTGTGAAAGAGAAACGTACTTTATTGTGTTAAGCCACTGAGATCTGGGGCTTCACTTGTTAACCCATCACGCTTTGTGGGCTATTACGGAAGGTCAGAGGCAGCATGGAGTCGTCACTAAAGGCAGGAATTCTGGGATGGGACTAACTGGGTTCAGATCCTAGTGCTTCTGCTTACTCATTGTGGGATCTTTACCAAGTTAATTTTAATGTTTCTGGGCCTCACTGTCCTCATCTTTAAAATTAAGGTAGCAGTAGTACCTATCTCATAAGGTTGCTATGATGATTCAATAATTTAACATGTAAAGCACTCACAGCAGTTTTTATTTATTTATTTATTAAAGATTTTATTTGTTTATTTGACACACAGACAGAGATCACAAGTAGGCAGAGAGGCAGGTAGAGAGAAAGAGAGGAGAAGCAGGCTCCCTGCTGAACAGAGAGCCCGATGTGGGACTCGATCCCAGGACCCTGAGATCATGACCTGAGCCAAAGGCAGAGGCTTTAACCCACTGAGCCACCCAGGCACCCCCTCACAGCAGTTTTTAGCGCACAGTAAGTTCTTGTGAGTGTTGGCTATTATTATTCAAAAATAGGGAAGGGAGAAATGGCATCATGGGGGGAAATAATAGGATGAAATGGGATGATAAGTTCCCTCTGAGGTATGGCATACAAAAGTAGAAGTGGGATATAAAAACTATTGGGGTACATAGGCTAGCGTACTTATTAGGGTTTGATCTGGGGAGGAGAGCCTCTAAGAGGGATGTGGTATAAGGGATTTCTTAAACATTCGACTGCACGTGATTTGGAGTGCTGGGGCTCTCTGGCAGGTTGTTGTTTGATTCAGGGGTGGAAGGCTAGCAGGACTGACGAGTGGAAGGAGATGGTGGATGTAAAGAGGGCAAGAGCAAAGACCAGTGCTGCTTTGGAAGCTTCAGCTATCACTACATCCAACCTTTTTTTTTTTTTTTTCTTTAAGATTTTACTTATTTATTTGACAGAGAGAGAGAGAGAGAGAGAGAGAGAATGAGAACAAGAATGCGGGCACACATGAGCAGAGGAAGCAGCAGGCAGAGGGTGAGGGAGAAGCAGGTTCCCTGCTAAGCAGGGAGCCCAATGTAGGGCTGTATGTGGGACTTGATCCCGGGACATTGGAATCATTGGGATCATTGGGACTTGATCCCGGGACACTGGGATCATGACCTGAGCTAAAGGCAGATGCCCAACCAACTGAGCCACCCAGGCGCCCACACCACATCCAACCTTGAGGTGCGTGCCCTGGAGAAGGATGATAGGGAGATCCAGCAGATTCAGCATCAATGTGTGTGGATGGCAGTGGTGCCGGGTACCCTGTACTGACTGACTTTCAGAACGCAGTGGTTCTTATTTTGTTTGGGGTTTCCAAATCCAATGAAACTTTGTCTTGTGGTCAGCTAACCCAGAACCGTATAAGGAATAGACTTTGGGAAATGTAGGTCCAGATGGGGATCAAGTTGTACAGAGGGACTCTGGATGCCAGGCTGATGACTTTGGGCTTTCCTGTGTTGGCTCTGGAGGGCAGTTGAAAGCTGACAAGATTCATAGGAGATTCAAAATTGGAAGCTATAGGACCCTCAGCTAAGTTGCTTTTGAGGATGTTGATATGTTGTTAGAGTTGATTTTATTTGCTCTTTATTGCATACCTACTCTGTAGTTGTAAATCAGTTCTGCCTTGTTTTATTACTTAGGAAGACTCACTACATTTGTGGGTTGGTTTCTTGTTGTTGTTGTTGTTCATAGAAAGTAATCTTTGTCACTAGTCCATATCGATAATTCCAGGGAAAAGAGATTTAGACATTAGGTACGATTCAGTGTCATTGCCAGTAAAATAGTAATAATATCATCTGTTTTTAAAGTGCTTTGGGGCTTTTGGAGGACAGGTATTGCTGGATGTAGGTATAAAGTTAAAAAGGAAATTTAAGATGAATGATGCTTTTATGGTGATGGCTGAATAGTGTGTTTCACAGGGACAGGCGAGCGGCCATGTTTAAGAAAAATGAACGTTGTTACTTAATGGCACAAGCTGTCCCAGTTTAATCCTTCCAAAGAGTAGTTCTCTTTTTGGCAGCACTGGAAACAAAGGTGTAGTGACTCTCCATACAGAACTGCCGACAACAGGATTGTCATGGCAATAGATATGCTCTTCTCCAACTATTGAAATTCTCTCATCCTTCAAGGTTCACATGTACCCCATTCCATCATTGAAGACCTTTCCGATGGCTTCATTGAGGAGGCATATTCCCTTTAAGTTTTGTGGTACTATGTGTTAGATTTTGAAAATTATTCTCATTATACATGGCTATCTTTCCACCGACATGCAGAGCAGGAGACAGGGAGATCTGGGTTTGACTCCTAATTTTCTGCTTCCTGTGTGATCTTAGGCAGGTAGTTAACATCCCTTGGATTCACTTTCAGTTTCCTTAAGCTTTAAAAATTTCACTGAAGAACCTACCACATACATAGGTGTAAAATGAACACTAGTCTCTTCATTATGCATTTTCTTTCTTTACATTTATTACAGTATCTCCAATTGGCTTTAATCACTTTAAAGGTAATCTTTAATCATTGTTAGAACAAACAAACAAACAAACAAATCTCAATCGTTGTTAACTCCTTCTCAGCCTTCAGCCCAGTGGCTGACTGTAAGCATTCGATGCGACGCCATGATGAACAGAGAAGCAAGAACACGGAGGCAGCCCACTCTGGCTGGGGTGCCAGCTGAATAAGGCTGCTGGGATGGAGGCCGATTCCTCGTCTGGAGTCTTGATATGTACTTTCCTGGGGCACGTCTGGTTTTATCAGAGAATTAGGCTGCACCTCTCAGTGGAGCTTCTGTGGTGACATCCGTTGCTGAAGGTGAAACAAAATCAAAAGTACTTCTGGAAAGAACAGAAAGGAGCTTTTGAGGTTTCCCCATCCCCAGTTTTCACCAGGACCCGGGGGATGCTTTCAGAAGTGGAGCATGATGGAGTGTTGGCTCCCAGAAGTCCACCTTCCTGTCTTGAGCAGAATATCAAAGCGAAGGCGGCCTTTCTGAGAGAGCTTCCTCCCATGCTGGGCCCTGCTGAAAGACCATTATTAACCCCACCAATTCATGTCCAAGTGGCATCAATCATTTGGGTCACACAATGCCTGACTGTAAATTATGACATTATCTCTGAGTAGGAAGGTGATAATAATAATAATCATTAAAAAAAAAAAAAGAAAAAAAAGAAAGCGCCCGGCATGGCCCCGTCCGGCTGAGGACCTTCGCCGGATCTGTCATATTTGTTTTGAACATGAAAGGCTCGGCTGTTCCCTTGCAGGCCCATACATCACGAGGCCTGTCATGGGTTTCTGTAGGACCGGTTGACACAGCTCAGAACAGCAGCTGCTGGATGGCTTTGGGGAGCCTGACTCGAGAAACAGTTGCTGGGGTACAGGGACCACAAGCATTCTTCCAAAGACTGACATCCTGTTGTGCTGTCCTGCCACTGCCCTCAGTAAGTCACAACGAGGAGTAAACTGCTGTCACCGAGATGAAAGGCCCCCTTCCTCTGATCTCTCCACTACAAAATTACTTCAGTGCCACACTGTATTTTATGTCAATACCTATTTTATTTTTCAAAATTGAAAAAGATATAAGTACATTGTTCCCTGAATTCCTGATGCTCCGGGTAACCTAGCAACTGACTATGCCACATAGCATACAACAGAATATTATCATGCACTCCACTCAGCTAACAAGCAAGCAGCCCAGATTTCCCTTGCAGATGATTTAGGCTAAATTAACGGTTAATAGTTGCTATTAATATTAAAAGTAATAATAACCTCCCTTTTTCATTTCTCAGAGCTAGATTTGTAGGGAAGAATGCTTGGCTCGAATTGTACATGTGGGAGCAGGTTTTTCACTGAGCCTACATCTTCCAAGCGATTTGCATGGGATTTAGGTAGCCAGCAGCATGCTGCAAAGTGATAATCAGATGAAACGGGTGAATACATTCAGGACACTTGGAAACCACACAAAATTTTCAAGTTCAAAATGGACTCACGCTTTCCACCTCTGGGAAGATGCCGTCAATACAGGGCTTGTGTGTGGTGATCAGGCCATTTAGCCAAGCTGACACTGCCTCCTCATCCTCAGAGGAGGCTGCCAGGAAGTCCTCTGGCAAACAGGTCTAGGACAAGAGTGAAGCCAGAACAAGCATCAGGGTCAGGGAGAAGTTCGGGGAGTTTTGACCTGAAAGAACATGGCGAGGTCATGGCACAGAGCAAGAGTCTGCTGGAGAATGGCAGAGGTTACAGGGAAGGGAGGAAAGAGTGAAACAGAAGTTGGCTAGAACAAAGGAGGAGAAAAGGACGTGTCCGGGACCAAGGAGGTGGAGCATCAGACACCCAGAGCCTCACTAAACAGGAGGTGGGGGGGCTCTTTTTTGGTAATAGACGAGTAGGTCAAGTGTTGGAGGGTAGGTATCGAGCACCAGCTTTTTTTTTTTTTTTTTAAAGATTTTATTTATTTATTTGACAGACAGAGATCACAAGTAGGCAGAGAGGCAGGCAGAGAGAGAGGAGGAAGCAGGCTCCCCACTGAGCAGAGAGCCCGATGCGGGGCTCGATCCCAGGACCCTGGGATCATGACCCAAGCCGAAGGCAGAGGCTTTAACCCACTGAGCCACCCAGGTGCCCCTTGAGCACCAGCTTTTATGTCCGCTTGCCCTTCACTTAGATTTCCTTTCTAGTTGACCCACCTATTTGTGTTTTGTGAAAATAAGCTACTTAGTTAAACATACAGACGTGCAAACACACACACACACACACACACACACACACACACATACACACCCAATTTTCATTAATGGAGTCTTGTGAATAATTCACTGTTCGCTTGCTCTTCTTTCCCTCCCTTGAAAAGCAATCAATTTAATTTGGTAGCTTCTTTCCTGAGCCACCGGAACTTTGAGAAGCTGTTGCAACTTTCTTAGAACTCGGACCTCAAAAAGAACCCTTGAAAAGTCCTGCTGTTTCTCTCCTTAACTAGTCACCTCAATCTGAAGAACTAAGGGCCTTTCATTTTGAGTACGTCCTGCTGCTTTTTAATAACCTACGAGTGAATTAGGCATTTTTGCCTTCAGGTTACAGCTGTTGCAAAGAATGTTTCCTTCCAATCATGAAGAAAATAGTTTAATACTTTCTGAGACTCTGAACAACCTGTGATATGAAAAAAAAATGCCCAGTTTCTCATCTAAATTTAATTAACTTCATTTGCAGATATCGGTGTAATAGCTGATTCTGAAAATACTGTTGTTTTTCCTTCATTAGAACAAAAATTTAAGAGCACGTTTTGCTTGCCAATAGGCCACAGCAATTTTACTTATTTAAAAAGCATTTTAGATATTGTAATCAAGGAACAGCCTTTCCTGTGTCTGGTTTCTAAGCACTCACAGTTTGTGCCGATTAAGTAGCAAACCATTTGGTTGCACTCCTTGCCACCGGGGATCTGACAGGACACTAAATATCATTGCAGTGCAGCAAAGCATGGAGATGCTCCGAGGACAGCAGAGCTGAAAACACGAATACAATGTATAAGCTTCTGACTGGATGGGAGAAGGGCGATGAGAATCTGGCAATCAGCAACAGTCGGAATTGTGCCATATTTGGACTTGCTCAGTTTTAAGAAAAGTATTTTAGAAAGCAGAGAACTGGTGTGGTGATTTTTTTCCCTGCAACCACTGAAGGATCAGCCGCTTAAAAAAAAAAAAAAAAAAGTCCTATTAATGTATTGATGCCCAGACACTTGTAAAAGCCAGACCACCCACGGGGAATGTGTTCTTGTCAAAGCCGCGGTGGAGTGACCTGTGCATTGGAGGGTTTCTGTTGCTGAGGTGATGGGATGGGAGGCTGGCAGAGATGGCTGCCTTCTGAATTTCCAAGAACCCATCCGGGCACTGGCCCAGAAAGGGTACATCCCTCAGTGCCTTAGAATTAGTCAGCTAATTGTTCCAGGTATGGAATTGTGCAGAGGGTGTGGCTTTAAGGGTTGCTCCAAAAGCAGTTAACTTTTCCCAATTCTTTTTTTTTTTTTTTTAAAGATTTTATTTATTTATTTGACAGACAGAGATCACAAGGAGGCAGAGAGGCAGGCAGAGAGAGAAAGGGAAGCAGGCTCCCCGCTGAGCAGAGAGCCTGATGCGGGGCTCTATCCCAGGACTCTGGGATCATGACCTGAGCCGAAGGCAGAGACTTTAACCCACTGAGCCACCCAGGCGCCCCAACTTTTCCCAATTCTAATACGGCCTTTGTTAAAGAGAACATTGATATATAATGGAAAAATATTAGGAGAGCAGCTGAGAAATCCTGGGATAGATGATGAAGACAACTGACTGAAATATTCATGGTTTTGGTGTATTGTAGCTAGAGAGAGTCACTGTCAGTGAGGCGACTGTGGTCCTGTTATCATCTAGAAAAAGCTGTGAACAGATGGACATTGTTTTAAAAAAAGACAGTGGCTTAAAAATAGAATTTGAACTTTGTGAGTTGAGTATAGTAAATTGCCAATATTACGAAAAATGCCAAATACTACCAAAAAAATCCTTCAAAGTTCCATCTAGACAGACCAAAATAGGATCCTCCCGGGCTCAGGGCAGGGGTGCTGTTAGTAAGTGAACAGTAGCCCCCGTGCCCATGAGTGAGCGCACGTGTGCAGCTCAGGATGAGGTTGATCCTGGCCCCAGCTCCCACCCAGTCCAGCTTAGCACTACCCGCAGAGCGCTCATTAACATTACAGGGTTAGAGGAGCCGCTTTTGGCCTTCTCAGCTGGGTGTCTGTATGTTAAACGCAGACACTTGGAGTGGATATCATTTAACCCAAAGAAATATGAAGTTGTGATGGCATTCTGGACATGCCCGTGTGGGAGGTTTATTCTGATGGGAGGAGACAAGCCTGATATCCCTCAAATTATTTCATGCCAGCAAACGGCCTACAAGTGTAACCGCACTCTTTCTGTTGAGTGCCAAAGTCCTTCTAATACATTTGTTGTCCCCAAACTTTTTATCAGAATATTCAACTTAGTCAAAATCTACCGTTTGAGACCTAGAATTTGCCTGTCTACAGATGCTGCCTTCTTATATTTTCAGTTCAAGTGACTTGTTGAAAGAAGATAGCCTTAGATTAGAGACCCTTTTTAGCACCTTGGGGAAGTCTTTTTTTTTTTTTCTTTTTAAAGATTTATTTATTTATTTTAGAAAAGAGAGAGAGCACACATGGGTGAAGGTGGGGGGAGGGCAAAGGGAGAAAGACTGAGTGTGGAGCCTGATCTCACGATCAGGACTGGGACTCGATCTCACGACCATGACATCATGACCTGAGCTGAAACCAAGAGTCAGACACTTAACTGAAGGAGTCACCCAGGTGTCCCGGGAAACTCTAGATAAAGACAAGGATAGGCGATGTATATGCGATATCATTTTACTCTGATTAAAGCTGATATAATATGCTTAGATGAAGCATCAGAAGGTATTAGAGGGTAGCTCGATATACCGAACATACAATTAAAATAGTACAGTGTTTAAGCAATATTCTTCCTGTCAGCTATGATTTTGGTGCACGTCCGACAACAACCGACAAATAGCCAACCACCACAACAGAGCAAGACCCTTCTGTGGTTCCAAATTAGATACTATTATTAAGTGTGTTTAAAAAGCAGGGTCCTGATTTTCCTTCACCCATCTCCCTGGTCCTTTCTCAATTTCTTCTCTCACCATCTGCCCCCTGTTGGAATCAGTCAGATGCATTCTGGTAAACCAGGAATGTCAATGCGATGTTCCTGCTTCCAAAGGAGCAGCTCCCGACTTTGGGGCTGCAGGATGCTGGGGTTGGTAGCCCTCCCAGCTGTCCTGAACATGGAGAACACGTGGTGGGTATTGATGATCTCTGTGCTTGCAGCTTTCCTAACAAATAAACTTCGTTGTCTCTGAGCACTCCACACAGTACCTTTCTTATGTGACGTGGTGAGTGGTCTGTCCTAAAATTCAAGCTAGGCTATTTGCCTGGATTTTGTGTCACGTGTGAAATGGCAAATAATGGGAAATCAAGACCGCATAGTCTTCCTAGAGGAGATGGTCTGGTAGACAAGAGTCCAGAGCACTGGGAGAGTACATGTGAGCTGTGAGGACCTACTTACCAGGCCAGCTCTTAGGAGTCTAAGATGCCCAGCATGGAGACCTGGATGTTTTCCCTTGTTCCTGAATAATTCAGTGCACTTCCTCGGGGCCCTGATTTCTTTTCAGACATGCAGTGGGCCTCAAAAAAACCTTGCTGGAGATGGTTTAAAATTTCTTTCCCAATCAAGATAGTCATATTATTCCAAACCAGAAAAAGAAAAAAAAGTGGAATAAGGAAGCTGGTAATTGTGTTTCACCTGGTTTTGCCTTAGCACTTTGCAATGAAGTATTTAAAATGGATGTAGGAAAAAAAAAAAGAAAAAGAAAAAGTGAAAAGGCATTTTTGTTTTAAAAATAAAATACCTATCCCTGAATGGATACATGAACTATAGTCATAATCTTCCATTATTTTAAAAAGATTTTATTTATTTATTTGACAGACAGAGATCACAAGTAGTCAGAGAGGCAGGCAGAGAGGAGGAAGCAGGCTCCCCGCCGAGCAGAGAGACCGATGTAGGGCTCGATCCCAGGACCCTGGGATCATGACCTGAGCTGAAGGCAGAGGCTTTAACCCACTGAGCCACCCAGGTGCCCCAAGTTTTTGAATGGTATTTGTAAAAATGCCAGCTATGGGGGTCAATGACTGGTACTGGGAATTAATTAGTTCACACTTTCTAATGTTTGCAGTTTCTTTCATTCAAGGAGTACCACCCTGGCATAAGCTAGAAATCCTCCCCAAACCTGTACCCATACGTATACAAATAACACCTTTACCAGTGAAGTCCATTAGTTCCAGTCCAAATGGCAGACAACCGAATTAGAGCTCAGCGGCCGGGTCTGCTCTGGTCATCTCCCTCAAAGGGGCATTTACTCGGCAGGAGGACAATGCAAGACGCCAACAGGGTTAATTGCAGCCACACGTAGGTTTTCTCCTTGGATGACAGGGCGCTGCCTTAAAATTGATCCACGCACTGTCAAGGGACTAATTCTGGGCTTCCTTTCAGCCCCACCCTCATCCCGTGACAGACTGCTGCTACCTCCAGGCCCCCGGACACCCTCGCCTGGCTTTGCATGAAGTGTGGGAACAGGCGTGGAGCCGGGTCAGAGGGCACAGAGCCAATGTCGCTACATGCGTGTCTCCGCTTTTGTACTGGTCCTGGCCTTGTCCTACTTTATGCAGATTCCACCTCTGCGAGATCCAGATTGTGCCATATGGGATTCCTGTGTATTACTAGCGAGGACACATGCCTGTGGGAACTATTCTAATGAAGGACCAACCCAGACACTGCTGCCTGAACAGTTGCTTTTCCCAGGAGAATTTCCATAAGGGGGGCTGAGGGGTGACGTCTGGGGGCAAAGACATTCTCAATGTCTGGGAAAAGAGCTGTGTGTCTGGTTCTTTACAGAGTGTGTGTACGGAGATGGAAGTTTTAGGGTAGAGTTTTCTGAAGCAAAAAAAAAAAAAAAATTACTTTGTTTCCTTTATATTTCTTTTCCCCTTATTTTTTCTCCTGTCTTCACTTTGTTCTTTTATTACCATTATTTTGTGTGTGTGTGTGTGTGTTCACACGCACGTGTGCATGCACTCATGGTCTTTTGTATTTGCCTTATCACTTCTGATGTTTGTCTTCTGTCTAATTATGCTTAATTTTAAAATGTCATGCTTGGATTTTCTCTCTGATAGATTCTGTTGTTTATCTGTTGTTTCAAGTCACACTTCCTTTGCAGATTCTGCATTCCTTTATCAACCCTCCTGTATTTTGAAGCTGTACCTCTTCCTCTCTTCCTCCTATGGGTTATAACTTTGTACATCATCATCGATGCTCCTCCCTCTTTTTCTAGACCCTGCTGTTTACAGCTGTTGTATAGTTTCACTTATTTTTTGATGGAAGCGTTCCTTTTACAGTTACTGAATAAAAATAAAAACAAAAGATGTCCTTTTTTGCCTTTTTTCTCTGTTTTCTTCTCACTCCTCTTTACATCCTTGCCCCATGTTTAAAGCATTTCACCTTTTCACCCACCTTTCTAATCCCAGAAGAATTCTTGCTTTCTATTGCATGGATGCACTCACCTCTAAATCCCAATTTTTCTGTACCCCCCCTTCTTATATTCTCTCCTCTTTTTAGTTCAAGTGAAGATTTTATTGATTGCATATTTTATTTTGCTTTGTCTAAATAATTATTATCCTCCGTATAATGTAATTACTTTTCAGAGCTTGAGATTGAGTCTTACATAGTCAAAAAGAGTACATAATTTGAAGTCAGATGATCTGGGTAGAGACCTGACCTAATCTTTTGTCATAGGTTCATTCATGTCCCTTTTTCACTTACCCATTCATTACTTACTGAATTTATTAAATATCTCTCAATATCTAGTCTGTGCCACCATGGTCCTGGGTAAATACCTATTCACTTAAGCCTATGATTAGCCTGATCTCAGAATTCTTCATTTGAAATAACCCTCTTCTAGATCGATTGACTCATTTTGGGGGGAACTCAGGCTTTCTTCAACAAGGACAATAATGCACCATGACCATTTTTCCTATGACAACTTTTCAAGTTGTGAATAGAAAAAAATATTGAGAGCTGAGACCTACAAGGTTTCCTCTGGCTTCCATTTTACAACTCCAAACGAATGGCTCAGTGTCTGTTTTCAGATAACCTTGGTCTTTCATAAAGACATATCCCTGGAGTTAGTTTCACTTGTATTTATAGCTGGAGGTGAATTGATAAGTAGGGCTTCTCTTTCCTGTGGATGTGATGTTTTAACAGGTGCTCAGGAGCTGCTTGGCTTCTTATACTGGTACTCCACAGTTAGAAATGCATTCCTTTAGCTTATGAAATACTTTTACATTATGTTAAAATATAAATAATCCTGGGATGGTAATATATCTAGTCATTAAGCCCTCATAAAAGATCTTCCCCCCTAAAAGATACATTTTGGTAGCCAGAGGAAGCCCACCTTAGGGGGAAAACTAGAAATTATAGGGTAGTTTTGTAGTACTAAAGATACAAGAAATGTGTGTTTTGCTTATTATCAACCCTACTACAAAAGTAACGATTTGCCATAGAGTGAAACTTATCATCATCCTTCATTGTCACAGTGTTTAAAGGTCTTGTTGAATCACGCTAGTTTTGGATAGGGCCTCCTTTGACTTTCAGAAATATCCCAACGTGATGAAATATATAGTTTTCCTATTTCTAAGTAACATGGTAGGGCAGAGGGAATAAAAACGAAAAATGTAAGAAAGGCATTCTTTTTATTGCTTTACTTTTTTTTATTATTTTCTTTGTACTTTATTTTATTGCTTTATTTATTTGCTTATTGTGCATTTATTGCCATAGTTTTTCATTTTTTTCAATTGGTATCTTTTATTATTTATTCATTGTCATTAGTGCTTGGTTTAACTTTGGGCACCTTTTCTTATTCTGACGTAAGAACAGACATATTCCTCTAATTCTCTGATCTGATGTCCTGTAAGGGATGATACATGACCTTCTCTTATATATATTAGAACTGACTTCAGTGAAACATTTATTGTATAAGAATAAAGAATAAAATGTTTATTCATGGTATAAAATCAAGACTAGGAGATTGAGGGTTTAATTTTGGCATTCGCCATTTATAGACTATATGATTCTAGACAAGTTAGGTAACCTTCCTGAGCCTCAATTTCCTCTTCTATAAAGTGGGGATAATACTGTTTATCTTACCAGGGATATTGTGAGAATTAATGAGATCGTGTACACAAAAGTTGCCACAGAGAAGCAGAACAAAAATATATGACCCCCTTTTCTTGTATGTATGGAATAATTTACAATAGGTTATTCTTGGGGCACCTGGATGTCTCAGTCAGTTGTATGTCTGCCTTTGGCTTAGGTCATGATCCCAGGATCCTGAGACAGAGCCCCAAGCCGAGATGCCTTGGGCTCCCTGCTCAGTGGGGAGTCTGCTTCTCTCTCTCCCTCTGCCGCTCCCCGCACTTTGTGCTCTTTCTTTCTCAAATAAATAAATAAAATCTAACAAAAAGTAGGTTATTCTTTAAAGACACAATCTCTAAAGAGTGACATAATTATACTTCAATTTATTGGTGTGAATATGCAGGTTCTTTCAGGGATTACCTTCCTGGTGCTGACTTCTGATTCTTTATTTCCATTGTTCCAGATGTCACTCTAAGATATTCCGAAAACATGGAGACATTCTTTCGAGTTCTATCAGGAAGCAGTATTACTGTGTTTTTGGCTAAAAACACAAATTCCCCAGATTTTCAAGGAAATGGTGATAAACATAGAACAATCATCTTTTAAATTATATTAAAAAAAAGAAAAAACAACAACAAAAAAAGACTTGAATTTCAAACAACTCTCCAGGATCTCTGGAAGTGCCCTATGATGCTCCTGTAGCTTCCGGTTTGCAATGCTCAGTGGTAGATTTTCAAACCAACAACAAGTAATCCCTTTGCTATCTCTCCCATTACCATGGCTTCATATCTCTCCATCTCCCATCACAGCTTTTGGAGAGAAAAAGACCAAACTATTTTCAGTTTCCTCCTTTAAAAAATCCACTAAAATGTAATATGGAGAATATTTTTAAATTTTTACTTGGATTGAAAACCCACGTCAATGTGACTATGTAATTGAGA
Organism: Mustela putorius furo; assembly: GCF_011764305.1. Lineage (NCBI taxonomy): Eukaryota > Metazoa > Chordata > Mammalia > Carnivora > Mustelidae > Mustela > Mustela putorius. The sequence continues at coordinate 15,275,628 of NW_025422471.1, forward strand.
CTGAATTTAGTTTAAAAAAATTTAGAAAAAAAATTCTCACCTGAGTTGAATTTTGCTTCCTTTTGTTGTTTACTCAAAATGTTGTGGAAGGCATTATCATATTAGAGTATGATGATTTTTTAAAAAAAAGTTGTATTTAGGCTAACTCTAGAGTCATACCAGAAGTTTACAGGAATGCCATGATTCAACCTAGATTGGGTGACATGTGAAAAAGATTTGGGCAGGGCCCCATCCTGACCGAAGGAAAAATTTATAGTGTAGGGATGGGATTGCTTCTTTCTACATCACCTACGTGGCTACATCACTGAAATACTTAAAAACATAGTCGGCATGCAATAGGATATTTCTTTGGCTGGTCTGCTGTTGGTTATTGGGCTAGATCGTGTGGTTGCAATTTAGTTGAAAGCCAGAAGGAAGTAATTTATTTTATCCAAGGGGTTTGCACAAAGGGGTACAGACACTTTAACAGATTTCTTATATACATCAGGCTGTACCAGTACTTGCACCATAAAGATGATATTTGTGTTCATCCTTTCAAAAGAGATTCTAAGCCCTGATTTTCCATTGCCGAAGGTGATAAGCTACTGTAGAGACTAAACTCAGAGAGCCACTAATCCACATAAAGGCCAGCAAGCGAAGAAGAGAGGCTAAGGTCATTGACTAGAAGCTATACTATTCTTTACTGATAGATGGGATGTTGGCTAAAGAAAGTTCTTTCATTTTCAGAACTACTCTGCCAAGGGAGAAAGCATGAACTTGCTACTAGAAAAAATAACCTTGTTTGAAATACAACTAAGTTATTTTTTGGAGTAGTCCTAAAAGAACGAAGCATGCTTCGTGTAAAGGAAATAATGTCCTTATATGTCCAACTTTTCCGTAGTCGTTTTCTTTGTCATCTCGGTTTCGTTGAGTTACCACGTGTGCACTCACATGCCATGTGTGAGTGGGTAAGAGATACTTCTCTATTCAGAAAAATAGGTCAACTTTACTGGCTGATTCTGCAGTAGCTTATGTGTTAGTATATCCTATCCGCTTCTGCACTTTCCCATAGAGGAAGACTCGAATCGTTTGACCAAGGTGAAACCTTAAAAACACTTTTATTCTTTAAACAGAAATGGAACTCTTCTACTGTTTCCACTTCTAACGTGTAAGGAAGATAAGAGCCTTCTTGAATAGTGGCTTTTGTCAATCACATGTTTGGAGGGGCTTAAGGACCCACTGAGATGTCACACTTCTAGGAACACATTTTACACAAAGTGTGACTTACAGTTCCCCAGCGTTTGTTCTCTAGATTGCATTAGAAAATGAGGTAGGCCATGGTAGGGTACAGAATGTAGGTAAGAGATAACCTCAGAACATTTCCCTAACAAGGCCTTGGCTGGGTTCTGAACACAGATTTTTTTTTTTTTTAATCCTCAAATGTTGTCTTTCATTATCAAAAACATTAAAATATGATGGATACCACTGACACATACGGTTACTGTAATGGCATTATACATTGCCAAGCCCCTTCTAGCCTAGTGTAGTTTACCTTAGTGCAAATATTTTGTATTGCTTTTGATAGTGATTCCTGATGTACCCAATTCCCTGACCAATAAGACAAGTAAGTTAGTTATTTGTGAATTTAAGTCACATTAATACCTTCAGATCTGGGATACAAGAATTTATGAGTCAAGTTGCATTTCAAATATAGTTGTATAATAAATTACCACAAACCTAGTAGCTTAAGATAACATCTGTTTTTAAACCAACGGTTAGAACAGTTACCTAACAGTTCTGTAGTCTGTCACTTCTTCAGAAGTCTGTCGCAGCGAGACTGGGTTTTTTGCTCAGGGTCTCACAAGCCTCAGGTTGAGGGGTTTGTGTGCTGTCTTCTTCCAAGCTCATATGGTTGTGGCAGAATTCAATTCCTGTGGTTATGGGACAGAAGGTGATATTTCCTTGCTGGTTAACAGCTGGAGCCTTCTTTCAGGTTCCTCCAGTCCCCCACATTCTTTGCCACGTGGTTCTCTCTGGAGAACCTCTCTCTGTTTCTCTCTGGAGAACCTCTCTCTGTGGTCCTCAATGGAGAATCTGTGTTGTGTCAGATTCCTCTCACATTTGAATCTATCTCTCCTCTCTCTCTCTCTTTAAATGAAAAAACTCTATCCCTTTTTAAGAACTCACCTAATTGGGTCAGCTCCACTCAGGTTGGTATTTTCTAGAGTCAACTGATTTGGGAATTAATTATATCTGCAGAAGCCCTTCAGAGTATAGTAGTTCTCCTCCCTCATCTGTGGTTTTGCTTTTTGGGTTTAGCTTTTTGTGGTTAACTGTGGTGGGGAAGCAGATCATCCTTCTGACAAATCATCAGACGGTCAGTAGTAGCTAACTCTACTTCCCAATGCCTACGTCATTCCCCTCACTCTGTCTCCACATAGGCATTTTATTATCTCCCATCATCACAAGAAGTGTGACTGAAGCACAATAAGCTATATTATAAGGGGCCCTTGGGTGGCTTGGTCAGTTAAGGGTCCAACTCTTGGTTTCAGCTCGAGTTGTGATCTCCTGGCTTGTGGGATTGAGCTCCATGTTGCGCTCCTGGCTTAGTGGGGAGTCAGCTTGGGGATTCTCTCCGTTGGCCCCTGCCCCCACTTCCTCTCTCTCTCTAAAACAAACAAATAAATAAATAAATCGTTTTAAGAAAAGATATTTTGAGAGACCACATTTATGTAATTTTCATTACAGTGTATTGTTATAATTATTGTACAGATAATTCTTGAATCCTGATGTTTGACCTAGTGATTTTTCAACTGTACAGTGGTGTGGAAATGATACCCTTTCAGTGGAAACTGAACTTTGAATTTTGTATTATGATCTTTTCCCGGGCCAGTGATCTACAGTGCAGTACTGTTGCGTGATGCTGGGCAGCAGCAATGAGCCACAGCTTCCAGTCAGCTACATCAGCTGGAGTGTAGACAACCCATATAGTTACAACCATTCTGTACCCATACAACCATACTGTGCTTGCATTAGAGTGCTCAATAAATTACATGAGCTATTCAGTACTTTATTATCAAATAGGCTTTCTGTAGATGATTTTGCCCAGCGGTAGGCTAACACAAGTGTTCTGAGCACATTTAAGGTAGGCTAGGCTAAGCTATGATGTTAGGTAGGTTAGGTGCATTAAATGTATTTTTAACTTAATTTCCAACTTATGATGGTATACTGGAATGTAACCCCATCATAACTTGGGGAAGATCTGTATTTTGTTATTAGTTAGTTAGGTTCTGAGTTGGATTAATTTAACTACATTATTTTGTTATTTAACTATATCTTATTTTAACTACAGAAAGAGTCCAGTAATAACAGAGGAACTTGGCCTCCACCTTGATGACCAGCATCAAAGAACTTTATGTTACTTTATTTAATCTTATGTAGTCCAAAAGAATCATGCCAATTTGGTTCAGTACTTTGATTGCTATAGATATAAAAATAATATATAAACTTATATATAAAATATATAAACTTTATGTCCTTGTAGGGGACACAAGGACAGTGATCTGCTTAAATCAAGCAACATTTAGTACTTGCTATGTTTTAGGCACAGTCCTGGATGATGGAGATAGAAATGGGGTGCTGTATCTCAAGTAAATTGCTTTTTTAAAAAAATTTTTTTATTATGTTACATTAGTCACCATTCAGTACATCATTAGTTTTTGATGTTGTGTTCCATGATTCATTGTTTGCATATAATTCAAGTAAATTTCTTTTTAAAAATATTTTATTTATTTATTTGACAGATATCACAAGTAGGCAGAGAGGCAGGCAGAGAGAGAGGAAGGGAAGCAGGCTCCCTGTTGAGCAGAGAACCCAATGCAGGGCTCTCTCCCAGAACCCTGGGATCATGACCCTAGCCGAAGGCAGAGGCTTTAACCCACTGAGCCACCCAGGTGCCCCTGAAATTACTGATACTATTTTATGAGAACTGAACAAATTAGGTAAAAATGTAGCTACATTTCTCTTTCATCATACATATAAAAATCAATTCCAGATGATAAAAAATAGAAGGGTTAACAATGAGAACTTTAAGTTATATGAGAATATAAGGTGCATATTTGTATTATTTGGGGGCAAGGAAAATTGTCTTAAGCATGATCCCTAAGCAGATGCCAACACAGAAAATGATAAACTCCATAGCCAACTCTTCTGCAGATCAGAAAACATCTTAAATAAAAGGGTAAGTTATGAAATAAGAAAAAATATTTCCACATATAACAGCAGAAATTTAATACCACTGCTGCATAATGAACTTTTACAAATCAGTAAGTAGAATGATTCAGGAAGACAAAAAGCAAAAAGAGTAAGAAATTCAAAATGAAGAAATAAGAATGACCTCCCTCCAAAGAAAAAAAAAATGCCCCAAGTCACTAATAATCAAAGAAATTAAAACTACAACAAAGAGATGTAATTTCCACCTAAAAAAACTGGCAAAAAAGTTTGCATATTAAGTGTTGGAGAAAATGTGGGTAAATGGGCATGCTGGCCTTTTGGATGCTAATCAATTTGCAGAAAAATCCTGAAAGTATTTGTAGTCTCTTACCCAGAATTCAGTTTTTATTAATATGCCTTTCAAGATAGCTAAGAATAAATACAAAGATTTAACCACAATATTTGTTACAGTATTACTTATGAAAATGAGATCTAGTCTAAATGTCCAATGATATGTCATGGTAGCTCTATAATATAGACTATTATAAAGTATTTTGAATTATTTTATTTTTTGTTTTTTTAAGTAGGCTCTCTGCCCTGTGTGGAGCCCAATGAGGGGCTTGAACTCACAACCCTGAGATTAAGACCTGAGCTGAGATCAAGAGTCGGGTGCTTAACTGATTAAGCCACCCAGGCACCCCTTGAATTATTTTATAAAAGAATATTTCATTCCCTAATGGGTATTAATTATACATGTGATTAAAAAAATTATTTCCTCATTATATGTAACTACTTCCCCCCATATATACATATATGTTAATTTGGGGGACATATGGATATGAAATTGTTTACATTTTTATGCAATAATTTGTGTGTATATGTGTGTGTGTGTGTGTGTGTGTGTGTGTATAAAACAGTTTTATATCTGTATGTCCCAAAAGTTAACAGTTTAATTGTGTCTGAATTTTGGGATTATAGGTAATCTAAATTTTATTTTAGTTGGTTTTATTTTCTAGATTTTTCTATGATAAACATGTGTTATTTTTAATAATCCAATCCCCCCTTGTTATTGATAATTTTATTACCCAAAGTAAGCTGGGGTGGAACATAGTGCAAAGAGCTCAGAGTTTAGAATGTGGTTGACCTGTGTTTGAATAGTGACCTGGCTCACAGGTCACTGTTTATCCTGTGGAATGATTGTCCAGGATCAGGTGCTTGCCCTAATCCAATCAGCTCTGGCAGAGGAAGCGGTGTCATATGTTAAAAATCTGGCTGCCTAAGGACTAGAAATCAGCACAGATTGTGAGAAGTATAATAGTCTTGGGGATATGGCACACTGAACAATAAACTATAATACAACAGGAAGTAGTAAGCTTTTAGATTAAATAAAATGCTATGGACTCATGGAGGGGGCCTAGAAGACTCCGAGAAAGTATCACTGAAAAGGTGACTTTCAAATGATCTTTCGAGGAGGAGGGGACTTGGTTTTAGTTGGTTCCCTGAATTTAGCTGGATATCTACCAAGCCAGTCTAGTCTGAACATCCATGAAATCAGGCTGACATATAAGATTATACATCTGGATCTCTATGGGGGCAGAGGATCTTCAGTCAAAAGATACAAAGGACAGAGTTGTGATTGCACAGGCAGGTATTGGAGGATAAACAGAAGGGGGGAAGGGGGCCACCAGAAACTACCCACTGGAAAGTAATACAATACTCCAGGGCAAAGGTGTCCTCCTGCACCTGGGGACCAGTGATAGCTTGCAGAGCAGTGGTAGGGGGATGGGAAGTGCCCAATATCAGTGCTCAAACAGAATCCAGGAGCTTAAGGGGCAAACACTGGCAACTGCAGCTGCTTATGCAGACCTGGGGGGCTGGCCCTCACTGCCACTGCTGCAGCTGCTGCTGGCACCCGCCCAGACTAGGATCGCTGGTGGTTTTTGGTGGCAGGGCGTGCAGAGACAAGCAGAGACCAGGTTGACCCCTGAGAGGATCCCTGCGGGTGCAGTGCCTGTGGGAGTCTGTGGTTTTCAGTGGTGCTTACAAAGGAAGAAAATGTGTTCTGCAGGGTTCAGAGAGGAGCAGACTGTGGCTTCTCTCTTTGGTGTGGATATTTGGGTCTAGATATTTTCCTTTATCCTGGCCCTCCAAAAAGGCATGAAAAGCTGCCAGAGAACCAAAGCCCAGAAAACTGGTTTCCACAGAGCCCAGCCCATTGATAGGGGGCAAGGAAACTCCACCCAAGCAGGGGTGCCTGAAAAACAACACAGCAGGCCCCTCCCCCAGAAGACAAGCTGGAAGAAAAAGGGGATGACAACCTGAGGGGCCCCATAAAACTGTAAAAGCCTAACACCAGGGGAAAATAGTACATTGAACTCTTGGTGTTGCCTCATAGCCCGTGTATTTCCTAGATACAACTTGTTTATTCTTTCTTATGTTTCTTCTCTCTCTCTCTCTCTCTTTTTTTTTTTTACCTACTTAGCATTTCAACTAGATGCTTAATACAACGTATTCCTTAGTAACTTTTTCATTTATGCTGTTTCATACATATACTTTTTCTTTCATATAGATAGATAGATATAGATATAAGCTTCAGTGTAGTTCTTTTTTCCCTATTCCATTTATATGTGTATATATATACATATAGATATATATTGATATCAATATATATCTATATCTATATCTATATTTATATCTATATCTATATACCAGTTTTAATTTCCCTGTATCTCTGGGAGGTAGTGTTCTCTAACAAAGAGAACAAAATACACCCAGGAAGAACTGAAACACCCTGCCTTGCCCATATTAAGATTATAGCCCCCCCCATGATCCCCCCCTTTTATTAACTTTATAAATCTTATTCTTGGCTAGGTTTTCTTGGTAATGGCTTCTGATCACTCTGAACTTTCCCAAGGTGTACCTTGCCTGGATTGTGTTTGATATTTTTGACTCTGTACATCTCCTCAACCACCCCTCAACAGAATGACTAGGAGGAGGAACTCCCAATGAAGAAAAGAACTAGAGACAAGGGCCTCTCCCTAATGAATATGGATATAAGCAAGATGTCAGAAAGAGACTTCAGGGTAACTATTATGAAGACAATAGCTAGGCTGGAGAAAACCATTAACGGCAATGTAGATTCTCTGAGGGCAGAAATGAGAGCTAATCAGGCTGAACTTAAAAATGCTATAAATGAGATGTAGTCAAAACTAGATACTCTAACAACTAGGGTAAATGAGGTAGAAGAATGAATTAGTGATCCAGAAGACAAACTGATAGAAAGGAACAGGAGGAGACCTGGAACAAACACCTTAAAATCCATGAAAACAGAATTAGAGAAATAAATGACACCATGAAATGTTCCAATGTCAGAATTATTGGGATCCCTAAGGGGGCGAAACAAGTATTCATTGTCCTGGAGGCAGAGAGGACCCCTCCCAAGATCAAAGAGAACAGACCAATACCCCGGCATGTAATAGTAAAACTCGCGAATCTTAGAACCAAGGAAACCATCTTAAGGGCAGTTAGGGGTGAGAGATTCCTTATGTACAGAGGGAGGAACATCAGAATAATATCAGACCTGTCCACAGAGACCTGGCAAGCCAGAAAGGGCTCGCAAGACATATTCAGGGTACTAAATGAGAAGAACATGCAGCCAAGAATACTTTATCCAGCAAGGCTGTCATTCAGAACAGATGGAGAGAGAAGAAAGAGAGACACTGAAAGAATATGTGACCACTAAGCCGCGCTGCAAGAAATATTAAGGGGGGGGGCTCTATAAAAGGAGAAAGACTCCAGAAATTATATAGAACAGAAATTTACAGAGACAATCTATAGAAACAAGGACTTCACAGGCAACATGATGACAATAAATTTGTATCTTTCAATAATCACTCTCAACGTGAATGGCCTAAATGCTCCCATGAAATGGCACTGGGCTGCATGTTGGATAAAAAGACAGAACCCATCCATATGCTGTCTACAAGAGACTCATTTTGAACCTAAAGATACATCCAGACTGAAAGTGAAGGGATGGAGAACCATCTTTCATCCCAACAGACCTCAAAAGAAAGCTGGGGTAACAGTTCTCATATCAGACAAATTAGATTTTAAGCTAGGACTGCAATTGGAGATACAGGAGGACATTATATCATTCTTAAAGGGTCTATCCAACAAGAAGATCTAACATTTGTAATTATCTATGACCCCAACAAGGGAGCCAACTCCATAAGCCAACTGTTAACCAAAATAAAGAGACACATTGATAATAATACAGTAATAATAGGAGACCTCATCACTCCCCTCTCAGTAACAGACAGATCACCAAACAGAAAATCAACAAAGAAATAAGAGCTTTGAGTGACACACTGGACCACACTCTGTATATATCATAGATATATCTATGATATATACAGAGCATTCCACCCTAAAACAATAGAATACCCATTCTTCTCTAGTGCACATGGAACTTTCTCCAGAATAGACCACATATTGGGTCTCAAATCACATCTCAACCAACACCAGAAGACTGAGATTATTCCCTGCATGTTCTCAGATCACAATGTTTTGAAACAGGAACTCAATCACAAGAAAAAATTTGGAAGAAATCCAGACACTTGGAAGCTAAAGACCACCCTGCTTAAGAATGTTTGGATCAGCCGGGAAATCAAAGAAGAACTTAAACAATTCATGGTAATTGAATGAGAATGAAGACACACCGGTTCCAAACCTATGGGATACGGCAAAGGTGGTTCCGGGGGTGGGGGGAAATACATAGCCAACCAAGCCTCACTCAAAAAAAAAAAAAAATAGAAAAATCCCAAATTGACCAGCTAACTTTATACCTCAGAGAACTGGAGAAAAAACAACAAATGAAGCTTAAGCCACGCACAAGGAGGGAAAGAATTAAGATTGGAGCAGAGATCAGTGAATTAGAAATCAAATGATCTTTGGAAACAATATAATTCACTAGCTGATGAAGAGGAAACAGGGCAGGTGAAATGTAACAGAAGCAAAGAAGCATCATGAAAGAAGGGTGGAGGCATGAAAACACTGCATATTTGGGGAACAGTAGGCAGAATAGTTATTTGAGAGAGGAACGCATGCAAAATAAGGCGAGAAACGTAGGTGAGAGCTAGCTGGATTTGGACTGTGCATATTCAGGGCCACCACTTTTGCCCATTTGTTGTTTCTGAAAATGATATTTCAATTTAAAAAATCCTCTGCATCATGCAGGGCTTTTTAGCCCTGGCAGCTCTTTAAAAATCACTTTAGAGACTTTAAAAAGCGAGGGTTCCTGGGGCCCCCACCTGGATCCCAGATCCAAATTTCTGGGGATCAGGCTTGAGTGTTATTAAGACCTTCCCTGGGTGATTGAAAGAGCGGCAAAGAAGGTCAAGAGCCATTGTTATAAACTATGCTATTTGACCTGTCTCTTGTTTTCTGTAAACTCTCTAACTCTTTTTGTTTCAGGCTATTTAAAAACAGATGCCAGGCTCTCTGGGTATAACTAGATTAGTCTTGGTTTAGCTTTTCTAAGACTATGGAATCCACTGCTTGACTTTTAGAGCTTGATAACTCATCTCTACTCTCTTAATAGCTTCATCACATTCCACTTACTTTATGGTTTGCAACTGTTATCTTAAAGATAAACTCATCAGGAAATTTCTCCTGGCTTTAAAACTTTGTCACACAGCCAAGCTGCTGAGGCCTCTCTGATTACCCCCGCCCCTCATCCCTGCGTGTGCCCCCCCCACTTTCCTACTGACTCTTTCACTCAGCCCTACAGCCCTTTCCCACTCCTTTTGGTTATGACCAATCATCAATGGATTCTTCCTTTTGGGATCTTTACCTTTCAGATGTTCTTTCCACAAAAGTAGGTATAGCTTTTCGCTAATCTTTTTATAGGGCATATTTTTCAAAGACTATCATTTGCTCTTAGAACATTTATTTTCCTTATAATTATCAGTATCAATATCCCTATTTTTTTTCTTCAACTGACAACTCTAGGCATTCTTTATTTCCACATTATTTCTGAATATGGCAAACATGAAAGAAATCAGACTCTTCAACAATGCTACTTTTAAAAGAGAGTGCTGGTGAGATGCAGATTTTTTTCTCACCTCTAATGCCTCCTAAAGTGAATTGGGATTCATTAATATCGAAGGCACCAGCCATGGCCCCATAGTCCTAGAACTAATGAGCACATAATAAATCCCAGCCCTCTTCAGCAAACTCGGAATGACACAGGCTAAAGAAACATGGTCTTTCAATCCATCAATTTCTATCTTACCTTGATAGCAGTTATGAATGCCTTCCAATGCCAAAGCAGGGCAGAGTTGTAATTCAAAAAGAGTACGATTTTTAAACCTTGAAAAGCCACTTTGGATTTATGGTCCAGAATCAAAATTTTATTCCTTCTCCCAAGTGTGGAATGTTAAAAAAAAAAAAAAAAAGAAAGGGTTGAGGGAGAGCTGGCATATGGAGCTTACCTGCCTTGTTTTCACAGGGATGTAACAACCTGTAATTTTTTTTATGGGCCTCGGATGTATCAACCCAAACTTTTTCAGTTTCGAGACTCATAATCTATAAATACCTAAGAATTCCTGTTACCTCAGTTTGCCTAAACAGGAATTTGTTATCCCAGCTGTCAGTTGAGTGGATAATGAGAGCCGTTCCTCTCATCCAGTTAATTATTCTCCACAGACTGTGCGCAGCTTCTTTGGATTGTTGTCTTGGCTCTCTGAAGTCTGCACTCCGTTCTCAGCTTTGGTGATTTCTGTAACCCTCACATCTTTTGTCATTTAATGTTATCTCCTGGTGTCTTCTGAAAAAGAGTGATCATCTCTGGGAAACTAAATGCCGTCTTTGGGTGGTAGGAAACCTATACTTAAAGGGCTATTTTAAATTTTCCTATCAGCTGAAGACATGTTCCTGATTTTCTGTGCAAACATGATTAAATGTTCAATGTATAACTTAATTGAAGAATACATTATGTAATCTACACTTAAATACTGTAATGGAACAAATACAGTTTTTTTTTCCAGGGCTGAAGTGAAGTGGAACTAAAAATGTTTGGTAGTTAGGCCTACTCTTAGAATTAGAAAGAATTTTCCTACTTGAGCAAAAATAACAGCCCATTGTGGATTGACGTTTGGATAGCTATTATACAGGAATAGGCAATCAGTTAAGAGATCAAAAGCCCGTTTTAAACACTTTTATCTACCACAGACTTTTGATAACCTTGAAGGGGTGATTAGAATGAAAAGAAACAATTAAAAATTATCATCATATTTTTAATTATAAAAATTGGCTATGGAAAGGGAAAATATAGCATCAATGTAAGATGATTATGATGCCAGAATAGTCAGAGGTCATCCAAGTTAGCCCTTCCATTTCTTGTAGAGACCAGGCCATGAGGGACTTGCTCAGGGGTTCACAGGAAGTCACTGATAACGAGCCTCCATTTTCTTAGTATAGAGATGAAAGTGGAATTGGGGACATGTATCCCACATGCCTTTTGGTAAGTGCTGAGTCTTGTTTTTTTTTTTTTTTTTATATGGGGAATTCTCTTTATATATACACACATACACTACACACATACATATATATAATACCATAAAAGTTATACAGTATATGAGAAGTATACACGTGTATGAGAAGTATATGAGAAGATGACCACTGTTCTAATTAGTTCACTAGGTCTAAGTAGATCTAATTATCACTAGCTATAGTTTCTGAGGTGATTCTCACTAATGCTGCATGCATCTTTTGAAATATTACAGTCTAATAAAAACAGTAATTTACATGTTATTGTTGATGAAGAAGGTAACATGGAACTAACTTATGCATGTCTAGATCCATGTTTTCAAATCCTATCCACTGAGATGGCAGTGGTTGTCTCAGAGGAAATGATCCCTGATGGAATAAGTTTGGAGTCCCTGTCTTAAAGAAAGTTTAGGAAGATTATTTCCTTCCTGTAGGGCTACTTAGAGCCTGTAATAATCCAATGAGCCCTGTGTATCCTCCTGTTAGGGTAAACTATGTAATATTACTCAAATATATTTGTCTGTGGAACTCTGATTTTTTTTCACTAAATAAACTATTAACATTCTACCAGAATGCTTGTGTTTTGAGAGACTCAGTTTAGAAATGTAGTTCCAAAATGTCTCTTTCACTTTTCCTGAAACTCAGCTTTTTGTGTAACTCAATTCTAAATATTTATGTTGACACTTATGATCTCAATTTAAAATTTCCTAGAGTTCTATTATGAGGAGAATATCATCCAGATGGGCTCTGTGGCTTGCTGGTTGGCTCTCTGTTCTTCCTACTCCATTTGTCCAGAAAATCTCCCTTGACATCCTGCTCTCCCCAGCCCCAGGGGACCCTCTTTCATTCCACTTACCATGGGTGTTACAGTTGTTTGTTTGGACTGAGAGCTCCTTGAGGTCAGGGGCCGTGCTGTATTCTTTACATTCCCATTTTCGAGCACAGGGCCTATTGTTTATTAATTCAGCAAATATTTTTTTGACACTGCAAACAAGAGAGAGGAGAACTCAGCCTTTTTAGAGTTATGGTCTACTGGGGGAGAGAAAGAAGCAATTGCCATACGATGTGAGAAATGCTCTGATGGAAGAACTGCAGACTGTTCTCAGAGAGACACTCTAGGGAAGGTTTCCTGAGGGATTGATACCTATTCTGAGACCTGAAAAATGAACAGGAGCTAGTGGAAAGGTGCATGTGGTAGTCGTTCGTGAAATACTCATTGGGAGAATGAATGTATTCCTGGAAGAAACAGAACCTTGATCACCTTATTTTTTGAAGCTGTTTCTTGTCCTTTCACTGGAAGCAATTTCTTTCTAATTATTCAAATTATTGAATCTGGTTTTGAAGTTTCATGAAGCTTTTGGAGACATCCTTAAGAGGTTTATTGCCCTCACCATCTTATTGCTATTACTGCTGGGATTCATTTTAAATTTTTATCAATATTGTGTGTGTGTGTTTGGTACATATTGTCTGTGTGAGATAAACTTTATAACATTTACAACTAAAATTTTATGCATAGAAATGGCATAACGCTGTAAAATGTAGACATCCAGGATGTATCTGCATCAAAGTGTATTTTACAGATAACTAACTTCTTTTATACTGATTTCAATCATTACTATAATGCTCAACAAGTTTTCAGAGCCCTTTTGCATATATTATCTTATTTGAAATGGTAAATTCACAAGATTTTCAGTCAGTCATTGACTCCCCAAGCAGCCATGTAGAGTAGACAATACCAGCATTGTCCCTTTTAAGCAGCCCCTCCTCCATGAATGAAGAAGAAACTGAGTCAGAAACATGACAAATAATTAGTCTGGCCACCAAGTGGTGTTATAAAGGAAACTTAAGTGTTTTAGGATTTCCAAACATTTACTCATTTTGTTTCTTAGGTAAATTTGTTAAGTTTCTTCATCTTTTGGTTAAGTAATTCATTGTAGAGAGCCTTGTGAATTGCTCTTGGTCATCTTATGTGAGTAATTATTTGTGCTTAGAAAAATAATAATTTGTGCTTTCCTTTATGGACCACATAATGCCTAGGGTCTTAAGAAGGGTTGTCTGATAATAAGTTTTAGTTTTGAGTTCCTGGAACTTTCATATTCATTTGCAGAGACAGTTCAACATATTTAAGCTAAGTAGCTATCACTATTCTGATGCCATAAGCTGGTGTAGAGTGCCTGAACACACATGTTGTCATTATTTGTATCTTTTATGTTTTCTTAGCCTAGGTACCAATGTGCCCTTCAATGGCTTGAAAGTGACTGCAGGGACAGCAGATTAAGATTGACCTCAATCAGAACTAGATTTTTTCCCCCAATACTAAAATAGGAATCTTTTGTTAACCAATGATTGCCTGTAAGTGTAACAGGAAGAAAAGATCATGGTGTGGTTGACTCTTTGGACGTTAAAAATGACCAGATAAAGTGGTCAGAAGACGGTGCATTGAATTTAACTTGCCTAGTTTTTTTCTCCCTCTACAGACCCAGTGAGAGGTTTGAATATTAGAGACACCTTTTTTTTTTCTTTAAATTTAGAGCTCATTCATCTACTGAAACTAATGGGGGATGCAACTAAGAGCAAGAGAAGGCAGAGAAATTTTTGGAAAGGCAAACATAAATGCCAAAATGTCTTTGCATTATATCTCATATGTTAAAGATAAGAAGAATGCATCATCATTAGGTTGCTTAACTCCAAAGCCAGGTTATTGGTTTTCCAGCCAATTAGAATTTGAAATTAGAATATTAAAGTTATTATAGGACACAGGAGTATTGATCGTAGAAGTAGGGATAGCTGAAAGCCAAAAGAGATAAATATAAATAAATAACTACATAAATATCAGCAATAGGAAATAAAAGATAATTATGTAGAAGAACTTCTTTTCAGAGCAAATAAACTCAATAGCCAAGAAGAGTCTGACTGCACAATAATTGAAGTTTATTATGATGGCTCCAAATCATCAATAAAATCATGACTATATCAGTATAATCAATTAGAGAAGGTAAGGAAGTATGAAGTACACTTCAGAAGGAATTTTATAAAAGGGGTTGAAGTTGACCAAAACAAGTTTTGATATTAGGCTTCACTTCCTTGGAAAATCTTATCTCTTATCAATGCTAGAAATAAGAGGCTACTGTACTTTGTAGAATTGCTACGATCTCTATAATCGGGTTGAAATTTCTCCTAGACCTTTAAGTTCTTTTCTTTCTTTTTAAATTTTTATTTGTTTTTTAGAGAGAGAGAGAAAGGGGGGACTAGTGTAGGAGCCAGGGGAGGGGCAGAGAGCTAGTGATAAACAGACTCCCCGCTGAGCCTGAAGCCGGAGGCGGGGCTCAATTCCAGGACCCCAAGATCATGACCTGAGCCCAAGTCAGATGCTTACCTGACTGAGTCACCCAGGTGCCCCCAGATATTTAGGTTTTTAAGCCCCCAAATTGAGAGGCTTTATTTCCCTAGTGATCTTGTGAAAGGAAAGAGAACATAACTATTCCCTTGAGAATCATTTGCCCTTTCATTTGTTTTATTTTATTTTTCATGAAAATTTTGATGCCTCTTGTCTCCATGCCCTCTTCACTTGGGAGAGCTATTTAATGTCTGTCAAATGTCATGTTACATGTTATAATAACACCACATGGTTATATATAATGCCATAAAGTATTTGTATGTGACATCTAGTCACAACTATGACAAAGAAGATGATCAGATTCCATTATACATTTTAAGAGTCTATATGATATTTACATAGGCTACTTCCATCCTCATCTCTGTGGTGCTAATTTTTAAAATAATCTTTCTTCTTTTTCTTCAAATTAACCATTATGTGGAAAAAAGATAATGCCAAACAAAATTATGTTTTGAACAGTTAAAGATACAGTCTTTAAAAATCTCAAACATTTCCTATTAAAACACTGGTGGTCATTGCATAAATTCTAGACCATTTGAAACAAATTATTTGTAAACATATAGTAATGCCTCCCAGGCATGCTATTTTAGAAAATTTGCATGAAAAATGTACAAAACAAGTATAAATCTCACACTATTATTTTTTGGGGGAGTAATATAAGAACAAGATTCTATATTAACATAGGAAATATTACTGAACAAAATGAAGAAAAAGAGAAACCTCTGAAGTAGAGAATAGAAGGCAAAGTTGTACCTGGAAAAAACAGAAAACTAGAGGAATTTAAAAAAGCTTTCTATTTTATGAACTGGTAACAGGGGAGAAAGTGAACTCGTGCATGATTTGATTTGCTAGGGTCCTCGATAACTTTACCCAGCCTCTGAATTACTGTATGTGGATCTGTGAAACAACCGTAGGAGGAATTCTAAGTATTAAGTTGTCACACTGACCATCAGTGTGGCCATTTCCAGGTGAAGCCCTTCTGGTTTGGGGGGATTCTTGGGTCATGTTTTTAGCAACTTTTACATTTCTTCAGGTGTTCCATTAAGAGTCTCGGGATAAAGATTTTACCCAACCAAAGCAGAAAGCCTTTCTGCAGAGATGAAGTATCTCACTCATTTTCTTTTGATGTCTCTTAGAAATTAGCTAAATTAAAGCCACTTCATAATTTTACACTATCAGAACTTAAAATGGAGGAGAAAAATGTTTAATATTCCAAGCATGACCCAAATGTACAATACAAAGAGAACTGAGAGAAAAGACTTTTGCTGGACTCTCCAGAGAGCTATAATTGAGAAGGAAAAACCCACCCCAAATAATCAATATATAAATAAAATAAAATAAAAAAACCAAACCAACCCCACACAAGTTTCAGTGGTTACCTAACTTATAGTCCATGTCAGTTTCTTTCATGCTAACGGAATGACTAGCTAATTAGAATTTTTGAATAAAACTGTGTGACACCCCCCCCTTTTTTTTTTTTTACTTTGCATCCTCTTAGTCAGGTATCCACAAATACTATTCGTGCCAATTGTCTGAGAGAAAAATATAGACTAATTAAAATGCTAATCTTTAGTAAACACATAAGTACTTGCATGAAAATTAAACACTTGGGCTGCTAATTTATGAATACGTGCTCACACATCAGGAACACTGCAACTAGTGTGGACTTCACAGTCTTGGGCTTAACAGCCTCGTCTACATGTCAAATCCACTTCAGGGCTGAGAGTATCTACCATTGAAATCACCCAGTGTGCCTTCTCTCAAGAGCGTCTAAGGAGAAAAGAAAAGTGATGTGCACTTTGAGAAGATTATTTAAAGCCTGCAGATTCATTAGGGGAGAACTTAATTGTGATCGAATCTATAATCCTTTCAGTTCATCCCATATATAATAACAGTCTGAACTCTATTGAATCACATGGCCTCTTTTGCACAAACCTATAGAAGAGAGTCCTTAAAATTGAATAGATGGAATTGAATGGACCTGGGAAGTGGGAACTGGAATTTGATGGACAGCCTTTCACCTCTAGGTTATTGGTTTGTATCTGACCCAGGTGATGAAAAGTCGTTGTTCTACAATGGCTGTTTAGTAGTTTTCTGTGTAATGAGCTGTTGGCTCCAGTCCATTCCTCAGTGGACAGGTGTCTGCTCGCATTCCCAAATCACCATTCCACTTGTCAGTCACATTTGAGGTCAAGGGCTAAATAGGGACTGGGGCCGAAATACTTTCTCATTCTGATGAGTACAGGCCTTCCTTTGTTGGTTGACTTGGTTGAAAAAACGAAAACTGCCGGAGTCACTGTTCATGCTCTGCCTATTTTCTGTGTAAGAAGATTTTACCCTTTAGAACTTCTATCATAATGAAAAATTATTAAATTCTCAAATGGGGATTTTTTTTTTATTGTTGCATACAATGGAAAGAGATGCTTAAATACACTCCCAGACCCAAGGGACATTAAAAATTAAATGTTTATTTCTAACTACAACAGGGCTATATCATACCAGGAAAGCATTTGCATTTTAACTTTTCTTTAGTGTCTGGGAAAATCCTGATCTAGGCTCCAAATCCTGACAAAACTAGCAGGTAGAAGATAACCAGTGGCTGAACATTATAGGATTTCTTGACTGGAAGAACAGTCCTTTTTGGGGGTGGGAGGTAGAAGAAGACATATAGAAAAGTCTTTGATGCTTCTTGGAATTTATAAAATGGAGATAAGCTGCTTTAGCTTAAACCTAGTTTAAATACTTTTGTTTCTGTCATTTTTCACCATCCTTAAAAATAGGATTTATACTTATTAGTATTTCTGGAAAAGTTTGTAGCCTAGAGTGACTGGTCAAAAGGCCAGAAGCCAGAGGACTCAGATATTTTAACCCTGAACTCTTGGGAGCGTTTCCACTACCAGTAAGTGGTATGGCTTCCTACATAAACTGATTGGGTATTTCAGACAAAGCTGTGTTGCCAGTAAGCGTCACACAGTTCCTGTTCACTTGTCTCTATTTGCTTAGGTTATTTTATTTTTTATCCTGGTAGAATTTATTGCTAAATAGATTAACTTATTAATAGGGACTAGATTGAATGACAAACTTTAATTTTCTTTTTTCTTTTTTTTTCTTTAGTTTTTATTTATTTAAGTAATCACTATACCCCACCTGGGGCTTGAACTCATGACCCTAAGATCAAGAGTCCTGTGCTCTTCTGACAGAGGTGGACAGGTACCCTAAATGACAAACTTTAACCTTTCACTCAGCATCCTTATCACAGACCTCCTAGCTCATTTTTAAGTCCGGATCTCTCTTTGCAATTACAGATTGCCGGCGAGGTCATCTCATTGTTTCTTTTACTTATGGATCGGATAGCAAACATTCTATAGCTGTAGTTCTTAGAAACTGGAAACATAATAAAATACCAGAAGCCCTAACATCTAATATGAAACCAAATGTTTTATCATTTCTTGAGAGATATATTTTCATACCTTCGGCCAGTTTTCTTGTCTTACATTTATATTTGTTTTTCTTAGACCATTGAGAAAGTGATAGATTTTTCTAAGTCTTTATTGGTAAAAAATGGTATCAGAATTTCCATAACACTCTTTGTAGATAAATATCAATTGATCTTTTCTCTATGCCATCATGATATTGTGATCAGAAAATCTGAACAATAGGGGCACCTGGGTGGCTCAATGGGTTAATCCTCTGCCTTCGGCTCAGGTCATGATCTCAGGGTCCTGGGATTGAGTCCCACATGGGGCTCTCTGCTTGGCAGGGAGCCTGCTTCCTCCTCTCTCTCTCTCTCTCTATGCCTACTTGTGATCTCTCCCTGTCAAATAAATAAATAAAATCTTTAAAAAAAAAAAAAGAAAATCTGAAGAATAAACATTTGATCTGATCCCTGGTAACACCTAAATGGTTAATTTTTCTTTCCTTAGAAAACAAGCTTTATTGACTTCAATAGCTGCCCAACATTTTGGAACCACAATAGCATCAATATTTATTGAATGCCAATTAGGTGAGTATCAGTGAGGGCCAACCAAGAATCTTAGAAAAAAATATGATAAATTTTATTGCAAATTTGAACCAGAGTAGGTAGTCAGACTATTTGTACTATATTCTCCTTTAGTGAGATTTTAAGAATAGAATGATTTTAGTGAGGTTTTAAGAATAGAATGATTCCCTCCTTCTGTGGGGAAGGTTTCTTTAAGCAAGGGGTAGGCTATTTTACCTGTAGTGATTCCTACCGGACTTGAAGGCCTGTGAAAATCCTGGCACACTAAGGATCTTACGACGCCATATCATCCATGTCTAACTTCTTTATTCCTATCACTCCTGCCTGTTCAGTCTGATCGCCCCACACCTGCCTGATCTGTAAGGGCTTAATTCTTAGTGCTTTTCTGATGCTTGTTAAATGACGCCTACTCTGGTCTCCCTAGCTTCAGGCCCACAATGCAGGACACTGGCCAGAGAGTGTGATAAGGAGATGCCGCCCAGATTTTTAGG
Organism: Mustela putorius furo; assembly: GCF_011764305.1. NCBI lineage: Eukaryota > Metazoa > Chordata > Mammalia > Carnivora > Mustelidae > Mustela > Mustela putorius. Next base: position 15,295,255 of record NW_025422471.1, read on the forward strand.
GTCCATATTCTGTACCAGATCCTCTACCTGAAGATAGATTAATCTTCAGAAAAGCAAGGAAGTCCATGTTCCTCCACTTTTACTAAAAAAAATATGCTAGATTCCGTCATAGTTAGTAAATGTGCATGAAGTGAAAGTTGGGGCAGGTGGTAGAGGTTACTTGTGGCACCCCTTCCCTCTTCAGAGTGAGTGATGCCTGTTAAGGACAGATGGGGGCTGCAGTGGAGGAGGACCTGTGTTGGAGCCACACCATCGTCAAAGGTGTGGCACGTGTGTGTGTATGTGTGTGTGTATGTGTGTGTGTGTGTGTGGTATTTTAAACACTATTCAGTTAATCACATTGGTGGAAAACAAGTCTTGTGGTGACATTAGTAGGAGGTTTGCAACAAGTTATTCAGTCTGGCAATTATTGCAAATTAGAACTTTATTCAGGAAAGGATTTCAATGTAAGAGTAGACAGAACACATTTACTATAGTTAATTCAGACCCTCTTTGAATGGGGTACATTTTCTTAGAAGCAGCCATAGAGATAAATGCGTCACGTGACCGTCGGAACCGAACTGCTGAATGAAGATATTGGAGGACTGGAGCTATTCATTTCCATTTACAGAATCCAAATTGCTGAAAAGTCATGGGAAGGCAGGAAAGAGACTTGCTGTTTTTTAAAATGCTCCCTGGCATTTGTGTGCCTGTGACATGCAATGCAGTATCTCATTCTGCTGCCACCCGGAGTCCCATTCACGGGTTTGTTTAACCTCAAAGTGGGAAAGTAACTAACACAAATACATTCATTGTCCATGCTCTAATAGAATTAAGATTCCCAATACACTCCCTGCATTTGAATGAGGTTTGTTACACACTAGCTTTTATGGTCACACCCTTTTCCCTTGATGGTTCTTAAGAATGGCCGAAGCAGGAGACCAGAAATTTTGTAAGCTCATAAATATGAAGCACGCTGTTTAAATAATGCCAGGGTGGTGATACAAATGGACCGATGCCAGGAAGCTCAAAGTTAAAGCTGACAATTCATCCTTACAGCATTATGAATAAGAAGGAAGGAGAAAGGGGCACTGTGTTCGTTAGAGTCGTGCTGCCAGCAGACTAGGACAGCGCTGTCCTAATGGGCCGCTGGGGCCCAGAGCTCTGAATTGTGCCCTGTTTACTCAGAAGACGGGAAGTAGATCTCTTCTGCTCTAAAAAGGCCAACGTGATATTGGGGAATTACATAATGTTTATTTCACACTGTCCATTATCAACCTGAGTGATTGTCAGCATTTGGAATAAACCTCTGTCTAGTTTCCTGCCCGCCAGCGTCGAAGACATCCCAGGGCATTCCAAGCGGAAGCAGCCCCTTCGTGACTGTGGGCAGAACCAGTGCAGGCCGTCAGGAGCTGTTCTTCCCACCCTGCTACCGAGCTGCCCTTTCCTCCTCTTTCCTCCACCGGCAGTAAGAGCAGGAGCCCCCACGTAGTCTTGGAAACACTGCAGTGAAGTGTCAGGGCGCCAGGTTCTCTGTGGTCAGAGACAGGCTCACTGCTCTCCATCCAAGTACCCCAATTTGGTGGCTTTTAAAATCTTTAAAATGGAGTTTGCCATTTGGTTGTTTGGGGACCGACTCTTAGAGATCTACGTCTTGCTCGGTCTTTGCCGAAGTAAAACTGGCCGTGTACTTCTGATGGTTAGCATGAATTACATTTGTGGTTGTGGGGAAGCCAGTGTTTGTCTTCTTTTAAGGCTAGGGTGAGAGGGAGATATGTTCCTTTTAGTTAGCAGTTCTTGGAAGAAATAATTTTCCAAAATACAAATACTTTAAAAAGATAACATAATAAATTACATGCCGTTTTCTGCTTCGTATGTGACTGCATCGTATAGCCTACCGTCATGATCTCTAACTCCATAATTCATATAAACTAAATTTCTTGTAATTCCAAATTGCATATGCTCTGCTTTACCTTCTTATTCTCTCTCTCTCTCTTTTTTCCCTTTATAGTAGATTTTAGGGCTGGCCCAGATTTCTCAATGCCTGCGTTAACCCATGATTATAGATAATGTCCATTTGACGAGCACATTCATTCAGGGCTCTAGATTCTCTTCTGGGCCATTTAGACCCAGGAGACGCTTGAATCCTTGAGTATCCCCTATCCTAGGCTGATGACTAATCCCACAGGAAGCACACTTAGGGGTATCTTATTGGAGATATATTCTATTTCCTAGCAGGTTTTAAACTGTAATAATGATGATGATGATACCACTGCTAGTTCCACTACCAGCTAATTATAGTTTACTTATTTATCTTTGTGTGCCAACAGTGATGCTATTTTTTATTAGGAAAAAATGTATTATTATCTCTGACAATTAGTTGTAATAGAAGACAACTGCCAGGCTTACGGCTGATTATCGTGTGGCTCAAGGATGTCAGGACTGGTGTCTCTAGGATTCTTTGGGCCTTTCCTTAGGGTCCCAACATGGTTGCCACAACTTAAGTCTTGCACTCTGTGTCCAAAGCAAAAAGACTGAGGAAAGAGGAAAGCCAGCCACCATCACCCCTTTTACAGGAAAGCAAATGTTTCCCTAATGACTCCTACCAGACTGTTTGATTCTGTCTCTCACTGGCTAGAATGGCCCTCGCTGGACGTCAGTCTGGTAAGCAAGTCATGAGCTCTTTCACCTGTGTGGGTATGGCAAAAAGCGGTCAGGAATGGCATTGGGTCAGCCCGACTAAGTGCTCCACACACTTAGAGATCAGGAAAGCAAGGACCAGAGAGGGCTAAGTGATTTTTTAAGGATCTGGTAAATGGCAGAGCGAGGATGTGAACTCAGACTGTTTCAGAGCCTACACCCTTAATCAAGATGCCACATTGCTTCTATTTTTCTTAGGTTCAGCTCCACCCCCCCCCCAGCCCCACTTATGAGGTCTTGGTGACCAGAAGAGATGCTTATATAAAATAGTTCTTATCAAACTTGAACCTAAGACTGCAGGACTGTTTCAATTATTAGTTTAATTTATACAGCCCTCATTTGCCACCATATTGCTAAAGATGGAAATCTCTGAAGCATATTATCTAACTGTGTTTAAACAGGCTATCATCTTGTCACTTTCATGTGTTGTTGAAGAATCTTACCACTTATGGACAAATACTGTTATTTTAAGAGCTTTAGTTCCTTTTATTACTTTTTTTTCCCTACAAACTGAGCATGCCCAAGTATGCATTGTAACCTATAATTAAGATACAGGCTGTCTTATTGCCAAGCAATTTTTCCTTTTCACCACAAACCCAGTAATAGTTTTCTACTGCAGCTAATTGTCAGAGATATTAATATATTTTCTCCTAATAAAAAAACAGCATCAGAGCTTCCTCTTACTTTTAAGGTCCCTTGGTTATAAATTTTATTAACTTTGTTATCTGACCAGTAGTTAGTTTTAATCATAGATATTTTGGGGATATCTGCATATCTTGTCAGAGTGCAAGATCTTCTAAGGAAGATAAAAGATATACAGGGGTTCATTAACTAAAAATTAAAGCAACAGGGAATGGCTTTCTTCAGTTTTCCCTGCCACTCTTTTCCTTTGCAGTTGCTAGTGAATAGAGTGGGTATAACACCTAGCAATACCACATATATTATACACAGGTTTTATTTGGTTCATAATAAAGGTGATGCATTCCAATTCCAAAATGGATGAGACTTACATAAAGTCTAAAAAAAAAAAATCCAACAACTTTACACCGTGAAGGTCCTAGAATATGTAAACATAAAATATGTAATCTATCTTTGATTTGCGCCATAATGCTCCTTTGCTTTGAAATCATGGCTGTATTACCAAACTGACAGTTTTAATGGAAAAAGTGGCTTTCAAAAGCTGCTGTTGAAAACACACTGCATAATTCTCTAAGTCGTGAATATTTTACTACCAACATATGCAGGGAGGCAGTGAAAACACACTGGCATTTTATTCTCTGCAAGCTGGGATGGAGGAAATTCACTGGTGTTAAAACTGCATGTTTGTAATATGATGCAAATTCATAAATACCTATGAATGCACACTGTTGTTATTGGCAGGCAACAACACTTTATAGAGTCATTTGGAAGATGATAAACGGGTATGCTTTCATTTGTAATTTGCTCATTCAGCAAACATCTATCAAAAGCCCACTATATTTCGGGAGCTGTGCTAGGCTCAATACAAAAATGAACAGGGAAAAACCACAACTTCTTTAAATGTCGGTGTTTCCTGCAGAAAGCTCTGGCAAATACTGCCTGGTCACTTGGTCAGACTGGAGCTCCTGGGCGCTGGGTCCTCAAGCGCCCAGCTCTTTGAGTTCTCTTGCGTCCTGTGAAGTATGTGTGCGGGTTGGGGCACCGTTGATAGAGCTCCGTTTCACTGTGTACCAGGAGATAGACCTTGACTTTGTGAGGCTGGGACTCTTTGAGGTGAACCTGAGAATGGCCTGTGGGTCGTGGTTGGGGAACTGGCAGGTAGTGGTATTCTTTTGGCTTAGGGGCTGAGGAGTCTGAGTGCTATTTCTACTCTAGAGGGGAGTGATAAGAAATTCCAACTTCTAACACCTGGTGGTTTTGGACCCCTCGTTCTTTGGGAAGGGAAGTTTGGGGTATGGTTTTTCCCAAGAGAAGGATTGATCCTTCTTCCTGCTAGTTCACTGACAGGCCACCTAAAATGCATCTTGATAGGATCCTAAGGAGAAAAAACAGAAGCTATAAGTGACATTTGGATGGTAATTTGGGGGATATTTTCCATCTTACTGTTAGTCCCTGCTCTCTTTTCCAGGGTCCATTGACTTTTTGACCACAGATCAGGTGGGAGTGTTATGAACGGAATTGCGTCCCTCCTCCCTCTTCTCAATTTGTGTGTCGAAGCCCTAGCCCCCCAGTAATTTAGAAAGCAACGGGGGGCTAAAGAGGTATTTTTTTCTTTCATAAAATGACTCAGTTTTATGATCCAGATCATATTTACCTATTGTTCAATGTGATACACGCAAAAAAGTTTGGGAATTGCTCACACATGCCACTAAGAGGAACAAATCTATTAACTAGAGTTTAATAAATCTATAGCTCTCCTCATCTTTAGCCTGAGTGTGTATAGGCAAAAAACCAAAACAAGAACAACAAAAAAACTGTACTTAGAAGTTAGCTAGGTCAGGGGCGCCTGGGTGGCTCAGTGGGTTAAGCCTCTGCCTTTGGCTCCGGTCATGATCTCAGGGTTCTGGGATCGAGTCCCGCATCAGGCTCTGTGCCCAGTGGGGAGCCTGCTTCCTCCTCTCTCTCTGCCTGCCTCTCTGCCTACTTATGATCTCTGTCTGTCAAATAAATAAATAAAATTAAAAAAAAAAAAGTTAGCTAGGTTAGTTGTATTTCCCTTCAGTGCGCTTATGTTATTCACTATAGTTAATTGTATTTGCTGCTGTTTGTATGCTAGGGATAAAGAGGTAACTAAGATTAAGGAGGTCATAAGGATGGGTCTCTAATCCAGTATGACTGGTGTCCTTAGAAGAAGAAACATCAGGGATGTGCATGCACAGAGGAATGGCCATGTGAGGACACAGCAGGAAAGTGCCTTAGAAATAATCTGCAAAACAGGGCAGGTTTTAAAATTTATTCTTATTTTTAAAATCATAGATCTCAGTTGTACTAATAGATGAATCAGTTTGTGTAGTTTCTTACCCAATAACATTTATCAATATCTGACAATTGGAATCGCTAAAGAGGAGATAGAATTTTCTATTATTGCTGGGTAGAAGTTGGTATGTTAATAGGTAATTTGTTTCTGACGATTCTGCAGCTGGTCTTCTAGTTAACACGGTGAAAGGCAAGGTATATGGCCAACTTGAGCAATTTGCTACAATGCAATGTGCAATGTGCAATTTGTTACAATACAATGCTGCAATGTGGAGAACATTTTCCAAAAGCTGTCTTTTACCTTTGCGTGCATGATTTCTCATAGGCTTGAACAAAAATGCCTTTGCAATGTGCACATCCTGAGTCTGGGTCAGCCAACCAAGAGAATTTATTGAGGATTAAGTTGTATACATACCATATTGCATCAGGTTTAAAGGAATGAGAAGATAAAATTCTTGCCCTTGAGACTGTGTTACAATTATAGACTTTCAGATGATTATCTTAGAAGATATAAAAGAAAGCAAAGGAACTGAGTAATTTCAGCGGTAAAATATAAACTTTTAGGATAAGGACCAGGTCTGTTTTGCCTAGTACTTTGTCAGAGTACCAAGCATAGTGCCTGCCACACTTTATGTGATCATAGTTTTTAATTTTAGTTTATTTTAAAAAATAGTAGCAGGCAGAGGGAGAGGGAGAAGCAGTGTCTCTGCTGAGCAGGGAGAGTGGGGCGGGGCTCGATCTCAAGCCCCTGGGATCATGACCTGAACCAAAGGAGGACGCTTAACCGACTGAACTACCCAGGTGCCCCTAATTTTAGTTTACTTCAGTTTATTTTAGTTTGATTTAGTTTCTTGTGCTTGAATGGGATTAAAGATTTTATTTTATTTTATTTTTATTTTTTAAAAATTTTATTTATTTGAGAGAAAGTGCAATAGAGAATGTGAGTGGGGAGAGGGAAGGAGGGATGGAGGGAGAGGGAGAAGCCAACTTCCCGCTGAGCAGGGGGCCAGATACAGGGCTGGATCCCAGGACCCTGGGATCATGATCTGAGGTGAAGGCCCAAATGACTGAGCCATTCAGGTGCCCCTGGAATAGGGATTTTAAAACATATTGAACATATTAAAACATTCTGATTTAATGCCAAGTACATTAAACACTAGTAAAACTAGTATCTGTTTGATCAGTGTCTATATAATGTAATACAGGAAAGGAGATTTAACATTATTTAGTTGACCTAACCTGGTAACTAGACCAAATTTCTATGGATATATTTGGCAGTATGAACAGGTATAAATAAACATATATTAAAACTCTACTTTGAATTTGAGGTATATAAAGCCAAAGACATATTCTAAACTGCTTTAGTGGTGTCTACTACTAAAAGAAATTAAAATAATGGATATGTATTTTTTAAAAAGATTTTATTTATTTGAGAGATGGGGGTGGGCGGAGAAGGGGCAGAAGGAGAGAGAGAAGCAGACTCCCCACTGAGGAGGGAGCCCTGTATGAGGCTTGATTCCAGGACCCTGAGATCATGACCTGAACCAAAGCCAGAAGCTTAACCCGCTGAGCCATCCAGGCGCCCCTATGGATATGTACTTTTAACCTTTTTGAGATCATTTTAGACTTATGGGAGAGTTGCGTATATGGTAACTGTGTAGGGATAACTGGGTCACTCAGTTGGTTGAGTGTCTGACTTTTTTTTTTTTTAAGATTTTTTTCTTTTTTAAAATTTATTCATTTGAGACAGAACATAAGCAGGGGAGAGAGAGAGAAGCAGACTGCCTGCTGAGCTATGAGCCCAAGGCAGGGCTATCTCTGTGTCCATGAGCCCAGGATCATGACCTGAGGCTAAGGCAGATGCTTAATCATCTGAGCCACTCAGGCACCCCAAGTATCTGACTCTTGATTTCAGTTCTGGTCATGATCTTAGGGTTGTAGGATTGAGCCCCCTTTTGGGCTTTATTCTCATCTCAGAGTCAGCTTCAGATTCTCTCCCTCTCCTTCCGCCCCTCCCCCACTCATGTGCAGGAGCGGGTGCACGCGGGCTCTCTCTCTCTCTTTCTCTGAACCAATGAATGAATGAATAAATAAAATCTTAAAAAGAAATCACAACCTGGGAATTCCTTAAAATAATAAAAAAAAAGCTTCTCTATACTCTTCACCCAGCTTCCCCTAATATCAAAATCTTAGTATCAGAGCACAATTGACACGATGAACAAATTAACATTTGTATAATACTGTGTATTAAACAAGAGACTTTGTTTGGATTTTGCTAGTTTCCCTTTTTCTACCTGGATCTAACCCAGAATCCCAGATTAAATTTGGCTGTTATGTTATCTTAGTCTCCTCCAATCTTTCTGATTCTCATGACCTTGAGGTTTTGAAGAATATTGGCCAGGTATTTTGGAGAAGATCCCTCAACTTGGGTTTGTCTGATGTTTTTTCATGATTATATTGAGATTATGCACTATTAAGAAAAATACCACAATGTTTGTATGTCCCTTAGTGCATATATTATGTAGATATATCTTATTACTGGTGATATTACTCTTGGTCACTAGATTAAAGGAGGTGTCTCTTGATTCTATACTGTGAAGTTATTTTTCTCTTTGTAATTAACATATATTTAATTTTGGGGAGAAACTTGAAAATTATGCAAATATTCCATTTTTCCTTAGCTCTTACCCACTAATTTTAGTATCCATCAGTACATTGTGCCTGCATTAATTATTACTCTGGCATTCTAATTGCTATTGACTATTTCTCTTATTCCTTGTATATTTATTTATTTGTATTTATTTATTTAGTTTATTTATTTTTAAAATTTTATTCATTGGGGGGGGGTGCATGAAGGTGTGGGAGAACCAAGGGGGAAGTAGACTCTTCTACTGAACAGAGAGTCCGATGTAAGGCTCCATCCCAGGACCTTGAGATCATGACCTGAGCAGAAAGCAGATGCTGAACCATCTGAGCCATGCAGGTGCCCTCCTTGTATATTTATTATCTGGGATGAAGTAAAGAAGTGTTGCCTCTTCTGGGCTTCATTTTTTTATAAACAAATATTTTTAGGTAAATAAATATTTTAAATCTGAGGCACTTATTTCATTTTTTGGATTATAAGCTATTATTGTTTTTTGCTCAACTTGTTTCAGATTTGACCATTCGGGGTACTTTTAGTTTGGCTCTTCTTTCTTTTCTGTAGCCCCCCCTTTTCTTTTCTCTTCTTCTTCTTCTTTTTTTAAAAAGCACCATTAGATGCCCTAGGCTCATCTTGAATTTTGCCTGCCCTAAACTTGGAATCAACAGCTTTCCCATAGAGAATTGGTTCTTTTTATTAGAAATGGTACTTAGAAACCATGATCTGGATATTAAGTGTGCTGATTGCTACTGGGATGTCACTGTTTCTAGGCTTTGTCAGCAGACAGAGCTAGGAAATATATGGGCATATGTATAGTTACCCCCCTTCATACACACATCTATATATAGTTTTGTATCTTTCTATCTGCATATGTATTAAAAATAGAAGCATGGGGTTCATATTGATGTGATAAGTTCATACTGATGAGTTGATACTGAAAGAAACAGTTCACTGTAGCCTCTCCCCTTTGTTTATACCTCTTTCTCTGACAGTGAGAAACCTAGCTCTTAACACTGTAGTACATTTACTTGCTTGTTCAATTCTATCATGCATATACAGTAATTTTAGGGTGAATAACCCATATTCTTGTGAGAAAAAAGCTTATCATCCAGAGTACCGAAGTACACTGTGAGTGACAATTCTTTTTGTCTTTATCTTACCATATCTAGTCAAGACACTGTTTTCTAGAATTACTTGGGTCAGCCCTTTATTCTCCACCCCTTTCAGTGTGGCGATATGATTTGTTTGTTAAAAGATTAATTTGCTACAATGTATGTTTACTTTCGGTTCTCTCATGTCTTAGTTGATTAAAAAAAAAACAAAACTTCACTGTATGGTGTACACGTCTATGGATTTTGACCAATGCATAGAATTATGTGTATACCAATACAGTTGTTTATATATTTTTATCATACCACAAATTCCCTTTGCTGCTCCTTTGTAATTAATCTTCAAATGTCTGTTTTTACTATCAGAGAATTAACTTTTTGAGAATCTGCCCCCATTCTCTGTATTCTAAGAACTTACAGTGCTCAGGTGATACTCAGTGAATGCTGGCTGAATAGTCTGTGCCCTAACAGCTAGTTCAGAACTGACACTGAAAAAAAATTCTAAGTGAATGAATAAAGAGTGACTCAATGGACATATATGACAAAGATGGCACAAAATGATATTTCTGTTTGCAGATTCAATCACCTAATTGTTGTTGTTGACAAACCAGATCAAAACTCAGTGGCTTAAAACAGTAAGCATTTGTTTAGCATAAGAGCCTGGGTCAAGGTTGACCGATGTTGGCTGGGCTCATTCATGTGCTAGCTGGTTAGCGGGAATCTGTCTGGTAGTACTGGAGTCTGCTTTACTCCTCTATCTGGCCAGGCTAGGCTGAACTCATTTCATCTGTAGTGGTAGAATTCCAATAGAGTGAGTGACTGGAAATGTGCTTGGCCTTTTGAGCCATAGACTCAGAACTAGACAGCATTACTGCTTCCGCATGCTGATGGCCAAAAGTTACAAAGCAAGTTCAGAATCAAGAGGACATAAGCTCTACTTCTTGATGGGAGGAGCTTCACCACCAGATTGCCAAGGGCATAGACAGGGAGCAGTGATGAATTGCAGCCACTTTTGCAATCAGTATATTATAGAATCAATCTATGGAGATACACTGGAGGCTTTTAAAATACTCTTAATATAAATATTAAAGCCATCCTGCCCTCTACTGGTCATGATCTTGTGTGTTAATTTTTCTTACCTGCTTCTCCCTACCCCAGTATGCTTTAAAACAAAACAAAACAAAACAAAAGAATCTGATTCCAAAAAGCTGATGTGAGACTCAGGGACCATAAAGTGGCTCTTAGAAAGGGTTCATCAAGATTTGCAAATTAATTTTCATTTGTTAGCCACACTTTCTTCCTTTTGCTTACTCCATTATTTCTATCCCTTTTGTTTGTACACAGTTCTTCAAATCTAAATTCATAAACTCATTGAAGGGAGCCAGTGAAATGATCACTGCCACATTCACACACGATAAAAGGAAACTTTCAGAAAATTGGGAGCATAGAACTGAACTATATGCTGAGAATTGAAAAGCTTGATCTTATTATATCCTCCTCGGTTGGTTGCTTACTTCTTTATTAATACGGTTAATTTCTTGTACACAATCACTTGTATAGATTAAATTATCTTGCATGATATTATTTCTGGCATTTGAACTGTTTCTTTCATAGTCACTCCATTCCAATCAAAGTTTTTCATAATATTTCCTGCATTGTTTTCTTTTCATGGTCCTCATACCACTCACAGCTTTGATTAGATTACAGTCCGTTTTGCTTTAATAGTTATTCTAAGCATTGAACAGTGGTGGTGGATGTATCAGGGCTGACATGTTTCATCAATCTAGGATACTTGAAAAGGAATGGTTAAATTTTCCCCAAAGTTTGATTTTTGCTTCAATACTTTTTGTTGGTTTAAGCAAACTGCTGGGTACAGATGTCTCAAAGTCCCCAGACAGCCTCTGGGAAATTCAGCACATCTTGAATAAAAATGTGTTGGGGAAAAGAAAATGATACCCAGAGTCCAAACAGGTGCATCAGGCAGTGCATTTAATGAAGTTGCTAAATTTTGATTGGGCAAAACAAGACTTCAGTAGGAAAAAAAAAAAAAAACCAAGAAAGATGATAACTATGTGATTTGCAACAATTGCAATATATGTGTATTACTGTCTTTAGGGAACAATGAATTACTCTAATAAATCCTACATCTATCATGAGAAAGAAATCCTCTTTAACTATATTTAACAGTATTAGTTTAGAGGCAAATGATATTAAAATGACTGAACATTTGGGAATAAAAACAAAAATATCTTACATTTAAAATCTTTTAGTTATTTGCTAAAAAAATAATTCTTTCTTATGATAAAACCATCCAGGAATTGTACCTTTAGGAAATGAAGGGAAAAAGCAATTGAGGCTGCATGGTAGTCAGCCATAGCAGAGCAGGGATTTTTCAAACTGGGTGGTAGGGATCCCTAGGATTTTAGGTCTCAGGGATTGTCACGTAGAGCTCATGCTGGTAAGGTCCTACGTGAACAATTCTCCCCTTTCCATCCACCATTACCATCCCCAATCTAGGATGGTACTTATAATTCCATTTATTTGGCATATTAGGTTTGTTTGAAAATGTTCTAAAAAAAAGAGCAACATCAAAGAAACAATATGATTAAAAAAATGGGCAGAGGAACTGAATAGATATTTTTCTCAGGAAGAGCTACAGATGGCCAACAGACATATGAGAAACTGCTCAATAACATTAGTCATCAGGGAAATGCAAATCAAACCACAATGAGATATCCCCTCACACCATGCAGAGTGGTTGGTATCAAAAAGACAAGAAACAACAAGTGTTGGTGAGGATATGGAGAAAAGGGAACCCTCACATACTGTTAGTGGGAAAGTGAACTGGTATAGCCACTATAGAAAACAATATGGAGGTTTCTCAAAAAGTTTAAAATAGAAATACTAGCAATTCTACTTTTGGGTATTTATTTGAAGGAAACATAAACACTAATTCAAAAAGATATATTTACTCCTATGTTCACTGTAGCATTTTTTTTTTTTTACAATAACCAAGATATGGATGCAACCTAAGTGATCCAATGATCGCACTATTGGATATTTACCCAAAGAATACAAAAACACCCATTTAAAGGGATACATACACCCCTATGTTTATTGTAGCATTGTTTACAATAGTCAAATTATGGACACAGCTCAAGTGTCTGTTGATTGGTGAATGGATAAGAAGAGATAGTACATAAATATAATGGAATGTTATTCAACTATAAAAAGAATGAAATATTGCCATTTCCAATGATATGGATAGAGCTAAAGAGTATAATGCTACGTGAAATAAGTCAGTCAGAGAAAGACAAATACCATAAGATTTCACACATAAGTGGAATTTAAGACACAAAGAAGCAAAGGGGGGAAAAGACAGACACATCAAGAAAGAGATACTTAATTATAGAAAACAAAATGATGGTATCAGAGGGCAGAAGAGAATGAATTAAAGAAGTAATAGAGATTAAGGAAGTGCACTTGTGATGAGCATGGGTGTTGTATGGAACTGTTGAATCATTGTAATCTGCACCTGAAACTAATATAACACTGTATGTTAACTAACTGGACCATTTTCTTATACCACATACAAAAATAAACTCTAAATGGATGAAAGACCTTAATGTGAGGTAGGAACCCATCAAAATCCTAGAGGAGAATACAGACAGCAACCTCTTCTTTGACCTTGACCACAGCAACTTCTGGCTAGACATATCTCCAAAGGCAAGGGAAACAAAGGCAAAAATGAGCTATTGGGACTTCATCAAGATAAAAACTTTTGCACAGCAAAGGAAGCAGTTAACAAAACCAAAAGACAACCAACAGAATGGGAGAAGATTTTTGCAAATCTTTTCAGATTTATCAGATAAATCTGAAATATCTGATAAATACCTTTTTCAGATAAAGGGGTGGTATCCAAAATCTATAAAGAACTTATCAAACTCAACACCCAAAGAACAAATAATCCAGTCAAGAAAAAGGCAGAAGACATGAACAGACATTTCTCCAAAGAAGACATCCAAATGGCCTACAGACACATGAAAAAATGCTCAACATCACTCGACACCAGGGAAATACAAATCAAACCCACAATGAGATACCACCTCACAGCAGTCAGAGTGGCTGAAATTAATGAGTCAAGAAATGACAAATATTGGTGAGGATGTGGAGAAAGGGGAACCCTCCTGCACTGCACTGTTGGTAGGAATGCAAGCTGGTGTAGCCACTCTGGAAAACAGTATGGAGTTTCCTCAAAAAGTTAAAAATAGAGCTTCCCTATGACCCAACAGTCACACTACTGGGTATTTACCCTAAAGATACAAATGTAATGATCTGAAGGGGCACTTGTACCCTAATGTATATAGCAGCAATGTCCACAATAGCCAAATTATAGAAAGAATGGAGATGTCCATTGAAGTTGAATGGACAAAGAAAATGTGGTGTGTATATATATATATACAATGAAATATTACTCAGCCCACAAAAAGGGAAACCCTCCCATTTGCAATGATGTGGGTCTTGTGCTAAGTGAAATAAGTCAATAAGAGAAAAATAATTATCAAATGCTCTCACTTATATGTGGAATTTAAGAAAACAGAGGAGCATAGAGGAAGGGGGGAATAAAACAAGACAAAATCAGAGAGGGAGATAAATCACAAGAGACTCTTAATCATAGGCAACAAACTGAAACTGAAGGTTGCTAGAGCGGAGGAGGTTGGCGGTTGGGGTAACAGGTGATGGGCATTAAGGAGGGCCCGTAATGTAATGAGCATTGGGTGTTAAATGCAACTGATGAATCAAAACTTAACTTATGAATACTAATACACTATATGTTAATTAATTGAGTTTAAATAAAAAATAATAAAAACTTAAAAAAAGTTTAAAGTAGAAATACCAGCAATTCTACTTCTGGTATTTGGAAGAAAACAAAACCACTAATTCAAAAACATATATGCACCTATATGTTCGTTCCAGCATTATTTATAAAAGCTAAGATATGGAAACAACCTGGCGTGCCTGGATGGCTCAGTTGTTAAGCATCTGCCTTCAGCTCAGGTCATGATCCCAGGGTCCTGGGACCGAGCCTGGAGTCAGGCTCCCTGCCTAGCAGGAAGCATGCTTCTCCCTCTTCCCCTGCTTGTGTTTCCTCTATCGCTATGTCTTTCTCTGCCAAATAAATAAATGAAATCTTAAAAGAAAAAGATATGGAAACGCCGTAAATGTTAATTGATAGATAAATAGATGAAGAAGATGTAGTAGTATACAAAATGGAATATTACTCAGTCATGAAAAAGAATGAAATCTTGTCATTTGTGGCAACATGGATGGACCTAGAGAGTATTATGCTAAGTGAAATAAATCAGAGGAAGACAAATACTGTATCATTTCATTATATATGGAATCTAAAAAACAAAACAAATGAACAAATAAACCAAAACAGAAATAGACATAAATACAGACACCAAAATGGTGGTGGTCAGAGGGGAGAAGGGTAGTGGAATAGGTGAATTAGGTGAAGGGGGATAAGACACAAACTTCCAGATGTGAAATAAATTAGTCACAGTGATTTAAGGTATAGCATAGGAAATATATTCAATACAAATGTAATAACTGTGTGGTGACAGGTTAGGTATTTAAACTTATTATGGTGATCATTTTATAGTACATATCACTGTCAGATCACTGTGTTGTACACTTGAAACTAATACAATATGTCAACTCAACTATAATTAAAAAAGAGAGATGAGGGGTCTGGATGGCTTAGCTGGTTAAGTATCTGCCTTTGGCTCAGGTTGTGATCTTGGGGTGGTGGGGTTAATTCCCACTTTGGCCTCCCAGCTTAGCCAGGAGTCTGTTTCTCCCTCTCCCTCTACTGCTCTCTGTCAAATAAATGAATAAAATCCTTATAAAAAATAAAACATTAAAAAAAAAACTATCCCCAAGTATAAAAAAAGGAGGAACGCTGACGTCAGAGTACATATACCCTTTATCTTCTGTTACTTTAAAGGTGGATAAGGCCAGAAACAGAGGACAGTGTCAGGCAAACATAAACCAGAACATGATAGGAATGTGCATAAGTTTATAATACCTTGTACTCCCATGTTTGAGTTGTCCCACAACTCAAAATAATGATGACCATAAATCAATGCTCATATTTTTCACTTCTACATGATTTATTTGGTTCCTTAAAAAGTATATTGGATCTTGTTTTGACATGATCTTGTTCCGTGCTTTATCTTTGATTTCATGTTTCTCTTTACCAGTAAGCATATTTATTTCATATTCTTTGTAAGTTCTACATACAGTCATCATAACTGTTAAGTTCATAGGAGTCTAACATACTGGCTGGTGTTTCTGATGATTCTTTGTCATGGTGCCATGGTTTCTCATTTCTTATGAGTAATTTTGGGTTGTGAGATTATATTTGCCTAAGCATTGTCTTTGGGAATCCTATAAGGCCTGGATTATGATTCTAGTTGCTTTGACAAGGTTTCTAGAATGCCAACTCCACTTTAGATTAATTTCAGTCAGCCATTTCTTGGATCACATATAGGTAGTATAAATTTGAACCTCAGATATGTATGAGGGAAGGTCTGTAGCTACAAATTCTCAGGAGAGACTTTTTCCCCACTCAGAGCCTAGACTGAAATAGATAATTTCCTTCACTCTTTTTATTGGTGTAGAGAGTGTTTCTTCCTGGTCTACATTTTTATTAATACGATGGCCCTGCCAATGTCCAAACTTTATATTGGGGTTCTCAATTCTAATGCTTAACCTTTGCAAGTCCAGGGTCATGTATCCTATCCCTTGTATGTAGCTGTTGTAATCCAAGAGCGGGAAACACTCTCAACTGTGGTAACTTCTGGTTTGCAACTACTTTATCTTGACCCTCTGGAGACTTTCTTTCTTTCTTCCTTTTTCTTCCTTCCTTCCTCCCTCCTCCCTCCCTTCCTTCCTTCCTTTTTTTTTTTTTAAACCATATAGGTGTTTTGTATTGGGAAGTTTTTCCAGAATGTCTGTCCTTGATACTCCCTCAAATGGAAGCAAATCAAAATCCTAAAGCACTGTTTTGAGGATGTTTTAGAGAGAGCAGGCATAGTGCATATAAGACTGTGACTATAGGATTGTGAAAAATATTGGGCAACCATAAGGAAATTGTGAATCAGTCCTTCCATGCAGGAGAATTTGAGTTGTCTATCTTCAGTCATTAGGTGGTAGTTCCCAGGAACCTAAAATTTATGGATAGTAACATTTTATTTTATTTATTTTAAAAACTTTATTTATTTATTTGACACACAGAGAGAGATCACAAGCAGGCAGAGAGGCAGTCAGAGAGAGAAGGGGAAGCAGGCTCCCCTCTGAGCAGAGAGTCTGATGTGGAGCTCCATCCCAGGACCCAGAGATCACGACCTGAGCCGAAGGCAGAGGCCCAACCCACTGAGCCACCCAGGCGCCTTGGATAGTAACATTTTTCAAAAAATTTGAGGAACAGCCTAACAAAGGATAGTTAACTTTATGTTCTGTTAGGACATTCAACAACAAAACCCCCAAATATATCTACTATTTTAACACCAGCACTCTAAGAAGGGTGAACCCAGAAATCTCATTCTGTGTCTTTCTGTCTCTCTCTGCCTGTGTCTTCTCAGATTCGTCCAAATAGTATTCTTCCTGCAGTGGTGTTTGGGATCTGAATTATTTGTAGTCTTTTCTATTGATGAGACAGTAGAATCTTTTCCTAGACATTTGGACAAGGTAGTATATTCTGGCACAAAATGTATCATGGCTGCCCTAAGATGTCCGGGAAATGCAGATCACATTAACTGGTTTCATTTTGCATCATAGAAGGTAATAGCTAAAGAAAGGGCTCTAGAATTTATTGTTGTTTCCCTAGATATATCTAGTTTTCTATGACTCGACTGAGACATTTATAGTTAGGTGATCTCATCAAAAACATAAAGTGACCTTGTCACAGACCAGATCTCAGATCTTTTAACTTTCTGTTAGAGGCTCTGTGGGGTAGGGAAACATAATGGTTAACATTTGCTGACTGCCTTATATATTTCAGGCAAGATAATAAGATTTTTACATATGTGTGCCATTTAGTCCTCAAATACACCTTGTTGATAGTTACTATTAGCTCCTCTTTATGGTGGGAAGCTAAGACTTGATGATGAAATAGTTTAAATAACTTGCACAAGAACACACACGCACACACACATACACACATGCACGCGAGTGCAGGAGGCTTGTCTGTAGCCTGTGTTGATACGGTGTTGGATAGGTGGGAAGAAGCCTTCTCTACTCTACTCTTGCTTCTTCCCCTGATGGGCAATCACTGAATCACTTCTTCCTGTGGCAGAAATCAGTGGCAGTGACCCCTTTACTAATGCAAGAGTCAGTTCACTGGTAACATGGTAGGAGTTACGGTGAGGAGGAAATGAAAGTGGGTGCTTGCTCTCGGCCACCCTTAAATACTCACTCATCTCACTGATATATGAGCTCCCAAGGGGAAATAACTCGATGTCCTGAGGAGTGCAACTCACTGAAAAGAAAGACAACTATGGTGGGCACTGCAAAATTAATTCTTTCCTTGATAAACTAGATAACATTTTCAAGTCTCCCTTTCAACTAGGTGTGGCCATGTGATTAAGTGCTCATCAGTGAGATATAAGCAGAAATGATATATGCTGGTGCTGGGTATGCCTCCTGCAGGCTTTCTTGCTTCCTCCACTGCCTAGGACCCTCACGTGATGGTGACCCATCTTCAACCATGCAGTTGGTTCCAGTGACCCGGGGATGAATGGGCAGCACAAGGGAAGGAATCTGGTGTTCTGAATGGTCACATGGGGCACAACTGCCCACTGACAACTGCTTTCCTGAGATCTATTGAATGAAGAAAATAGGTGTCTATATTCCATAAGCCACTGTAATTTAGGATCTTTCTGTAAGAGTAGTTTAGCCTTATCCTAACTATTATAAAAACAAATTGGATAATGTATCTATCTTACATGATCCTAAAGCAGATTATTGAAACAGAATTATTATGAATTTAAAAGAGGTGTGATAAAATATACTTGAAATTGAAACAATAAGAAACGGTAACAACATGGAAATGTTTATTACAGTGACTTGCTTTTTCACCTTTCTGCTTTCTCTGAAAGTCCTAAGTACCTGCTAAGCCACAGGTATCTCTCATCTATCAACTTTCCTTCTTCCCCAACCTGTTGACATCTCCTGTCTGCTGTCATTTCCTCTCCTGTTTGTCCATGTGTGTTTGTCTCCTACATTCCTTTGCTGTCATTTTAAGAGGAAGCTTAGAAAAGGGCAAAGGTGTTCATATTTCATGTTTCATAGAAGGCTCCGGTTTTTCCTCATAGAACTTGTTTTTTTGGATCATGGTTACTTTTTGCATGTTTACATTTTCCATAGTGTAGAAAGCTTTTATAAAATGTAAAATTTGTAAATATTGGTTTAAGGTTAACTAAATTATGGTATTTATGCAGTAGAATATATATGGCTGGTAGAAATGATGTTTATGAATAATTTTTAGTGGTAAGAAAATTTCAGGTTTAATGCTAATTTTAATAAACTATACAAAATTGTACATACATTTTGTAACTCTAATATGTAACATAAAACATACACAGGATAAAGATCAGCAGAAAGTCTGACAAACTACCTTGTTAAATCTAGGAGCTGGGATTACTTTAGTGTTTTCTGATTTCTTTTTCTTAAATGTTTATTACTCTGCTAAACAAACAAGTATGAATCAATTGTTCTTTGAATTTACGCATAACTTTTCAAAGGCCTACTTAGATGATTCTCCTCTATTAAAAGCTTGTGATATGAAAGATCACATTTTTTTCCCTCTAACCTTGTATAATATCTATAGTTTTCTGATGCACAGCAGGGGTTGGTAAATGATAGACTGCAGGCCAAATGTGGCTTGCTCCTGTTTTTTAAAATTAATTAATTAATTTAAAGACGGAGATTACAGGTGGGCAGAGAGGCAGGCAGAGAGAGGGGGTGAAGCAGGCTCCCTGCTGAGCAAAGAGCCTGATGTGGGGGGCTCGATCCCAGGACCCCGGTATCGTGACCTGAGCCGAAGGCAGAGGCTTAACCCACCGAGCCACCCAGGCGTCCCGTTCCTGTTTTTGGGAATAAAGTTTCACTGGACCCCAGCCACACTCATTAATTTATGTGTGTCCATTGCTTTCATGCTATCATAGCAGAGTTGGATAGTCGTGATGGACTCCGTCCACATGGCCTGTGAGACCTAAAATGTTTATTCTCTGGCTCTTTACAGAAAAAGTTTTTGACCCCTGGTATAGAGGAAGAATTGCTTTGTCATGTCATACACATAACACACACACCTGTTCCAAAGTATCCTGCTGGACATCTTCTAAGAAGAATCGATCTTTTCTCACAATGCTACAATGGATTGTTCTTAATAATTTGAAAAACATTTAACTATTATTCAATTATCTTGAATAATTTTTTAAAAAGATTTTATTAATTTATTTGACAGAGAGAGAAAGAGATCACAAGTAAGCAGAGAGGCAGGCAGGGGTGGGGGAGCAGACTCCCCGCTGAGCAGAGAGCCTGATGTGGGGCTCGATCCCAGGACCCTGAGATCATGACCTGAGCCGAAGGCAGAGACTTAACCCACTGAGCCACCAAGGTGCTCCGTACCTTGCATAATTTGGAAGCATGTCAGCATTAACTGTAAAGAAGAGCTTGGTGATGTCACAGGAAGTCCAGTGTAGGGGCTTCTCCTTGCACTAACACCAATAAGTGTTTCCTCTTTTAAGGACCATGTGTTGGATTTGGCTTGTATCTAGGAGTCATGTTGTTGGAAAAATGTGCAGTTAAATACAGAGTTACAGTCAGGGCAATGAAAGGCTCACATTACGAGAGCTATGGGATTGCTGCAGCCTATTGTGGGGACAGAAATTTTACATCTAGAGCTCACCGAGTTTTAGAATTAAAGCGATCTTAGAAATCAGCTTAATCAAGTTATCCCTAGTAATAGTATCCTGATATGGAATTGCTCAGGTTGGGTATGGTTTAAGTTTTTAAACACTTGAGAACCTACTGTATGCCAGGTGCTTTCATTTCTTTAATTTCATTTTTTAATGAATTACTTTTCTGCTCTGTATATATTTAATTTAATTCTAGTATAGTTAACATATAGTATTATATTAGTTTCAGGTGTACTAGATGCTTTCATGTACCATTATTCCACTTATAAATCCAGTGATAGACAATTCCTATGTCATAAGAGACACTGTTTCATATTTTGGCAGCTCTAATTGTTAAAAAATTACACTGTATGTTTTGTACTAATATATGCCTTCCTATCAACTTCAATCATTGATCCTAGTTCCATTAAACTGAGTCTTCTGCTAAATGGCAGACATTCATATAGTTGAAGACAGCTATCACATCTCCTTTGAATCTTGAATAATCCCAAATTCTTGAGCTCCTTAGAACAATTTGAAAACTAGTATGGATTGAATATATTGAATTGCATGTTTTCATTTTTTTTTTGACATGTTAAAAGAATGGCTTTTTAGCAAAAGGCTTAAAGATTTTTAAATGAAAAAACATTTCTGATATTCTGGAAACAATATTATGCTATTATGAAATGTTTGGCCAATTTAAGTATCAATAAGTGATTTAGTAGCATGTAAATCAGAGATTTTATCATTTATGTCAAGTTCTATTTTGTGACCCCTCCTTTATGATTATTTCTCTGTGAAATTTAAGTTAGGCTTTGAATTGTCACTTACCCAAGTGCTGTTCTTCTTTTCTCTTTAAAAAAATTTTTTTTTTTGGATATGTCAGTAACCAGTGAGAACAAGCTTTTTCATAATCATGGATACAGAGAATCATAAAATCTGACCAAATTAACCCTGTGCAAGGAAGAAAGGGTATTTAAATAGGTCAGGTGATTCTGCTTGCTGTTTCACAATCAGTGAGTGCTAGGTGTGAATTTCTGTCCCCTCTGTGGGCCACACCATTTCCATAACTCTGATAGCGTGAGCCTCTTAAACTGCCCTGATTGTAGCTTTAGTGTTTAAATGTACACATTTTTCCAGTGAAATGACACCAAAACAAAAACCAACTCCATGAGATGGTCCTTAACAGAGGAAACAATCATTGGAGTCAGTGCAAGAAGGAGAAGCACTTGGGTTGGACTTAGCACTATGTTGCTGAACTCTACTTTGTGGTTAATTTGTGGGATTTTTTCTTCTTTCTTTCTTTCTTTCTTCCTCCCTTTCCCCCTCCCCCTTTTTTCTTTCTTTCTTTCTTAATTGTGATCATATTTCCTCTTTGGTTTGACTTTTTTTAAAAAAGATTTTATTTTTAATTAATTTCTACACCCAACATGAGCTCAAACCCACATTCCCTAGATCGACAATCATATGCTCCACCAACTAAGCCAGTCAGGCACCCTTCTTTTTCTTGACTTTTTAAACTTACTCATGATTCGATAAGATTTAGCCTAAAGACCAATGATTTCTTTATTCCTTTAAATAAACAGTTAGGGAAGCATTCCTTGAAATACTTTTTTGGGGAAAAAGAGAAACTTTTGATAGAGAACCTAGGAAAGGCTGTGACAGGCACAGCATCAGCTGTTGAATAACGATGAGCCAAACTGAGAAGTGGAAATACAAGTATTAGAAGCCCATTCAAATGAAAGGAAGAGGTTTTGACTCTAAGCTTACCATTTTTATAAGAATAATTGAAAATTCGGCTTTTTCTATAAAGATGCAGAAATATATGCATCCGTGGAAATCTCAGCCTGTTCCTCGGGAAGTTACTCTCCACCTGACCGGGGCTGACTGATAGAGACCTCAAGAAGCGATACACCAAAATGGTTGCCCCAGGGAAGTTAGAAGGAAGATAATAAAAAGCAAACCCCTTTAATCCTTTAATGTCATCTCCTTTTGGGATTTGTGTGTTTCCTAGTGCTTCTGAGTGCTTCTCTGAGTGGGAAATAGAGAGATGCAGTACTCACTTTACTTGTCATTCACAATTTTTTGCTTATAGGAATTTGAGACATGTGAGTGACAAGGTGAATATACTGGATAGAGAAGTGTTGTTGTTGAATGATGAGAACAGAATTGAGTTAATGTTACTGTTCAACTTCAAGTGTGTTAACCCAGTGATTTTAAATAAAAATACCTTGGGTTCTTGTTAATCCTCCCTCTACACAATAGGCAATAGGCACCAGATTTGAAAGCAAAATGGAATATTTTTGTTTTAAATATACGTATTAATGTACTAGAAGACTAACATTTTCCTCTTTGTTTTCATTTTTATTTAACATTTTTATATAACAAAAATCAGTGTTTACTAAGTGCCAGACACTTTTGTAAGCACTCGATCAATATTAATTCATCTAATTCTCATAAGAACTCTATGAGGTAGTTACTCTTATGCCCATTTTTATAGATGGGGAAACTGAGGAATGGACGTATTAAGCAGCTTGTTCAAACTCATTTGACTGGTAAGTGGCAAAGCCAGCTTTAGCCTCTTCTAGTCAATAAATAAATATTTTAATAATAAATTTTTATTTTTAATATTTATATTATTTATAAATATTTAATATTTATATTTATTTTATATTTTACTAATTAATTAATAATAAATTTATTGACTAATAAGAGTGTCAAATAAATATTTTAAAATGTATGCCTTGATGAAAAAAATGGTTGAGGAGTACTGTTCTAGAGAACAAGAACAAAATAAAACAAAACACGAAAATCCTACTACTATGAATAACTGAAAAATGAATAACATACATTTCAGTGTATGGCTGATCTCACTGGAAGGTAATCACTACGTTCTGGGAATAAGGCTTGGTGGTGAGCCCCATACCCACTGCTGTAGCTACCAGGTATGGGGGTGGAAAGGAGACTAAATGGTAGAGATTGTAATATAAGGACTTCATTGCTGCTCAAATGGAGACAACAGATTAGGATTCAGGCTTATCCAATGAGGTCATTGAGAATTGAAATATTCACATAATGTTAAGATTCTCAAAAGGTTACGATTTCAGTAAAAGTGAGAATAAAAAATCTGTCATTTTCTTTTGGCCTGGATTTTGGGTGGAGTAAAAGAGCTCTTTTAGAATGGGTAACCATGGTCTGTGCTTTATGCAAAGGTGAAGCAAGAAATTAACAGGTCTAAGGAAATTATCCAGGATGCAGCAAAGGGAGTTAGAGGTTGGAAATTATAAAAGAGGAATGGAGGGAGCCTGGGTGGCTCAGTTGGTTGAGCAACTGCCTTTGGCTCAGGTCATGATCCTGGAGTCCTGGGATCGGGATCGAGTCCCGCATCAAGCTCCCTGCTCCACGGGGAGTCTGCTTCTCCCTCTAACCTTCTCCCCTCTCATGCTCACTTTCTCACTCTCTTTCAAATAAATAAATAAAAGAGGAATAGAGGGTAAAATTATAGGACTTCCAGAAAGAATAAATAAAGGTAATGAATAAAGATAATAAGATAGTAAAGTTTTTCAGGACCACAGTGAATCTCAGTGATATAAGAAGGATATTAGGGTTTGAAGTCAATGGCAAAGAAAGAATTCTTGAGATATCTTTGGTGTGAAAAGGTAGTTCTGTTAAAGCATGGAGGTAAGAGCCATGGGCAGAAAGAGCTGCACTGGGGTCATGAGGAATGGCCCATTATATACTTTCAAGTTGGGAGGGGGCTACAAGATTTCCAGGATCTTGAGGGTGCTAGCTATTGTTGGGAAAAAGTCATTTTTTACCATCTAATAAAGCCTTAGTCATGAAACCCTTCAGATGTATATTAGTGGGCCGTATGCTTGGGGGATGATTGCCAACACATATCTTGGGCGGTTTAGAGATAAAGGAAATTTCTAAAGGGATTTTTATATGTTGAAGTTGACTTACAGGATCCCCGGGGGTTGGGCTAATGTTGCCTTTTGCCCTTAGCAAAGTATTAACATTGAGGCATGTGAGTCCCTAGAGGAATGTCACTCTACCTGTTTCAAGGACTTGTCAGTGGGCTGTAGGTAGTAAGGAAATTTAATAATTTCTTTTCTGCCTTTGTTTCCCAGATCACCAAGGGGATAAATATTTCTTTTCTCACACCTAAGACACACTAAAGCTGCAAAACACCAAAGATCCAATGAAAAATATTAAAAGCAACAATAAAGAAAAGGATTATCTATAAAAGAATTCCAACTATATCAAACTGTAAACTTTTCTACAACAATAAGGTGCCAGAAGAAAATGGAGTCTTCAAAATGGTGAAACAAACGAACAATTAACCTAGAAATATATATCTAACTAAATTCCCAACTCTTCAGGAGTTAGGGAAAAATACGTTTCCAAACAAACAAAACAAATATCTACTACAGCAAGAATGAAATTTAACCTAGGGAAAAGGCCTAAGATGTAAGAATGTTGAACAAATAAACTTTGTAAACTTGACTTTAAATTTAAATAGATATTGACTATAAATGAACATGATAAATATTGAATAATTAGAGAAGTTAGTTCAAATAAAGTGGAAATAAAATGCTTGCATAATTAACATATAAAGGGAGGAAAGAATGGAAATTAAAGCATTCAACAATTCTGCATTTGTTTGCTTTTCATATACCCTCTTTTATATGTCTTTTCAAATCTTTAGCCTATTTAAAAATGTGCTCAAGTTCTCAGATTTCTTTATACATTTCTTGGTACAAGTCTTTTCAGTTATGTGGTTTAAACATATTTTCTCACAATCTCTAGCTTATCTTTCCTTTTTTTTTTTATAATGGTGTTTTTTGTAGAGCAAAACTTTAGAATTTTGATGAAGTCCAGTATATCAACTTTTTTCTTTTTTCAAAAAGAGGGCATTGTAAAGCCATGCTCAGGAAGTCTCCCGAGTTTTTTTGTTAACTTCTCCTTCTTTACTCCCTAGAGCCCTCACGGCCATCACAATGTAAGGCTAAAACTAGCCTTGTATTACATTTAAGAATCAAATCAGTTTTCTAAATATTTCCCTAATCCTTGCACCTCTTCCTTGTCACAGGAAGTCTTCTGTGGTTGTTGTCTGGCTCTAACTGGTGTAGTGGTTGCCTCCAGGGCGTATCCCACTGATAATACTCGATATTCCTGTTTCATGAAATACACAAATGCACGTTGTGGTGGTCCTTTCCCAAGCGGAGAGTCTGCTTGCTCCCTGTGGGTGTCTTCAACCCGAGCACGGTTCTTCGTCACCATGAACTTAACTGTAGTGTATAACAGCAGGTGCTCCCCATAGAGCTACACATTTAATGAATGAAAGGGGAAAAAAAATGCAGCCGAGTTGAATAGTTTTCTCAAAAAATTCTGATTTTATAACCATTTAATGTAGACAATTATCTTTTTTTGGCATTTATTATCCATTTTACTGGAAGCCTAAGAAATCCGATGTCTTCAATTTTATAGTTATAACCTAAATTAATTATACCTTACCAGTTAAATTGACTTTCAACACTTTATTCCAAGCTTGTCATACTGGCCTCAGTATTGACATCCGGTGTTCAAATAAAATATAAGCATCCTGGCTTTCTTAGTGAATGTAAACCTGAACATGCCAGGAATTGCAAGGTCAAAGATTCTCCTTTCTTCACTGTAGGAAGCCTGACTTACTAGTAAGTACTCTGGGGCATGAGAAGGAATCTGTGCTTTCCTGAACTGAAACTCTATGAGGTTGTATCTGAATGTTTCACATATCGGTGAGAGCCCACTAAGGAGACATGCATTTATCTAGACAAGTGGTAACAGTGATGATTCTAATACACACATGTGGAATATTCATGTAAGTAGTTTGGTGCAAAACCAGTCTGGCAGAGTGGATGAGGCACTGCCCTAAGTCTCTATCTAGCATGTAGGTTTCTAGTGTCACTTTCTTCACTTGGGTAAATCATTCTAAGGTCTCTCCTTGTTTTCATTTTCTCCCTTAACCACAGGCCTAATGGTATCCACCTTGCAGAGATCAGTAGGAATTAACTGTGGATAGTCCAGGACTCTTTAAGAAAAGAGCTATATATTTTCCTAGAAAATGATTTTTGTACTGAACCTGAAATAAATAGAATCCAGGTCAACTTTACCTAAAGCTTATCTCCCAGGATGTTAGCAGCTACAAGGTTAGGACTCTAACTGGGTGAAGTATTCAGCATACTGGGCTTGTGTCCACCCAATGGTGGCTTCATAGCTGAGTTTTCCTCTTTTGTCTAGATATTTGGAATTGTTTAGACATAGTCTATGAGTGCTCAGGAAATGCTGACTTAAAATACTTCATGAGCGAGTCATTCATTATCACATGTTCTGAGAGGTAGGTAAAGATATTGTCACCCTCACCTGCCCATTTTTATTTGATAAATGCTAATTGATATTATCTGACTTTCAAATGAATTATAAGAAGGTGGATTTATTACATCCCTTCTTATTAATTTTGGTTGAATAGTTTTGACTTTCACCCAACCCTGATGAATAGCTAGTATCTGGTTGTCTTGTGTTTGCTTCATGCCTCAGTGCTGTTGGGAATAATATAAAGGAAAGCTGCCTTCCCTAAAGAGGGAGAGCAAAGGAAAACATAAGTTAGTAGGAAAAAAAAAAAAAAAGAAGAATGAATACAATGATAGTACAGAGATTCATTGATCCTTAAAAATCACGAGTTCCCTTGAAATAGAAGTTTTCTCTGGAGCACAGTCTGAGGTCTTATCTATTTCCTAATAAAAATGCAGATTAATGAAAATTTTGAAGTTAGTATTTAATTTTAATTTTGGTCATTTTTAAAAAGATTTTATTTTTAAGTAGTCTCTACACTCAAAATGGGGCTTGAACTCACAATCCTGAGATCAAGAGTTGCATGCTCCACCAACTGAGCCAGCCAGGTACCCCTTAAATATGGTCATTTTAAAATGAATGTGTACAAATGCATAATGTGAAATAATATGTTTTTGTATATGAATAAATTGCTTGATGATTTGTGGACTAATAATGTTTCAAGAAAACCAATATTCTCACCTTACAAATTTTTCCAGTGTCAGTTGTCTAACTCAAAACCAGTTATTGGGTTTAACAATTAAATATGTGCTTTGTAGAGTAAATAATTCTCATTCCCATAATAGTTGTATGGCCTTAGTCTTTCAGGCTTTTTTCTATTTTAGCAACACATCAATTGAAAATAAAATAAGTGTTGGGGTGCCTAGGTGGCTCAGTGGGTTAAGCCTCTACCTTCGGCTCAGGTCATGATCTCAGGATCCTGGGATCTAGCCCCGCATTGCGCTCTCTGCTCAGCGGGAAGCCTGCCCCCCCCGCACCCCCCTCCCCGCCTGCCTCTCTGCCTACTTGTAATCTCTCTCTCTCTCTGTCAAATAAATAAATAAATAAAGTCTTTAATTAAAAAAAAAAAGAAAATAAAGTGTTTATAGTACCAAACCAATTCACCATAATTATTTGTGATGAAGAAATTAACCTCAAGCTAGGCTACTTTCTCATTTACTTATGACCTGTTTCAGAGACACCAATTACAGAAGGAAATGGAATTAGCTTTTGTTTGTATTTCTTAGTTGCACTGTGGTCTTAGCTTTGTTAATGGCTCTCTTAACTGTTATAAAAGAAGAGGAGTAGCCATGTGGCCAATGGAGAAAATGACAGGAGACCCAGAGCTCTCTATATAGAATAACTTGGGAATTCAGATGGCTGGACGTCTTGATATGAAATTTAGTTTGGAAGGCACTCTGAAAATCACTCTCAAAAGGCACTGTGTCAATCAATCTTTTTCACTAAGTTTATAACCTTGTCTTAAAGGAGCAGTGGAGGCACATCTTAAATTTCTACGAAAAGATAAGTCAATGACTTGAAAAAGACAGTTTCTACCAACAATATCAGTAACATCAAATTGCCCCGTAGAGGCAGGTAAAAGAGTGAAAGCTGTGAGGAATGGAAGCACAGAGAACAGGTCATCACACTACCATTTTCTCCAACATCCTAAACTGTGATAAGTACCTGATCATAGCTGTGTCTCAATTTCTAGCCTTTGAGCCAAGTTAGTACCACCTGGTGTGATTTGAAATGACCCCAAAAGAGCTGGTGATGCCTCATGTTAAATTGTGAAAGACATTCTATTTAGCAGGTATTATCCCTCTCCAAGTCAAAAAGGTTATTATATTTTTCCCAGTTCATTTTACTCCCTTCATTTCTGACATTAACTCAGAGTATCTTTGTCCATTAGAGGATCTCTTTCTGCTTTATTCATTCCAGCTTTTGCCTTTACTGTAGGATGTAACCGTCAAGCTCTGTTCTTATAAAGGAGTTTTTATCATGGACAGTATATCATGGATTATTTGGCCTGTTAGTTTTTCAGGTGTATGGGGTATTGCAGAAACACTGCCCCTGGAGCTCTGTTGCTAAGACTTTTATTGTGTATCTGTCCATAAGTTCTGTTTCCAGTGCTGATCCTGGAATTGCAATGAACAAGTGAAGGGAAGTAAAGAGCAGAGAGGGCAGATTATTGATAGGAGTTTCTATCAGCACGCCTTCCTAAATCCTATCTACTCAGGGTATTGTAATTTCAACAGACAGTAAAAGCTACAGAATGCCATTTTGTTCTATAGGCTGGTCTTGTTCATGATAATGTGCTGATTGGCTAGAGTCCAGGAAGATGCCTTTCTTGACCCCTGTCCAACTCTATAGAAGTCAGGGGTACAGGTTGATGTGAGAGAACTCCAGCCAAAAACCTTAGGGAAGCATCAGGGGAATTGGTTTGGCAATTTCCAGTCACTTTGTCTCTAGGCTGAGCAGCCTGGCTTTAGGAGTGTACAGTAGCACTAGAAAGGACAATATTTTAAAAACACCATGATGATCTTGCTCTGGAGTCCAGTGGGGGCTCTGCTATATTCTGAAGGAATCAGAAAAAAATCTTCCTAATTCAACTGAAGAATACCCCTAAGAAGATGAAATAATCTGATTATTCCAGGGGATGAATGAGATGGGGAGATTACATAGGCTTTTAGGGGGAGACTGCGTCTTTCATGTGCATTATCAGTCTGATTTCAAGTGTATGACGAGCTTTTAAGATGCCCTTTATACTTTTCTAGGGACTTGGTCAAGGGAGAAGATATATGCATAGATATATGCATATATATGCAACTATATATATGCAACTATGCATAAGATATATGCATTTTTTTCTCCCTCCCCAAAGAGGGGTACATTAAAGTGTTTTTTTTTTCCCTCCCTAAAACAACTACCATGAAACTAAAGGCGGTGGTTGACTAGCACCTGGGATTACCTAGGTTACTTCAAGAGAAAATAGATGAGAAAATGAGGAGAAATAAAAAGTACCAGATGATAATAAATGTTGACTTCTTTTTTCAAATCTATTGCTGTATAATCTAAACCATTTCCCAGATCAGTTTTCCCATCTTATAGGAGAGATGCCTCTTCCTATCCATGATTCTTAGTAAGAGTATTGTGAAATTTATCAATTGCTTATGAGGAAACACAGTGACAAATATTACATAAAACAACACTATTTTATTTATGTATCTTTAAGTGATTATATATTATTCAAAAGTGGTTTTGTGGCACCCAGTCCAGCTACTTAGGCAGGCCAAGCTGAAATAATTTATCTCAGAATATCCTGTTGCTTTGTACTGGCACATTAAGAGAAAAAGTTCTCTAATATTCATTTTGATGCACAATTAGTTTCAGGCAAATCTCTTGGACAGATTGTAGTCTTGTATTGTGGAGTTGAAATTTAATGATTTCAACACAGTTGTCTTCAGTGCCAACATAAGCCAAAGATAAATTATATCTAATCAGTAAAATGTGTTTAATACATGACCTACAGGTTATGGGAACCAACTAATATTTATAAGCATATTATCCAAATACTTAAGTGGAGGGCATTGTAGAAGGTGCATTATAATGTATTGGGTTCAAGTTAAAAAAAAAATTCTAACTTGCATAGTGTCTGGAAGAAGAGGAAATGGAAAAGAAAAAAGACATTTTTAGTTAGGCTAATACTTTCTATCCTGAAATGTAACTTGGAGGTTATAAAGAAGAATAAAATGGTTAGGAAACAATTCATAAAACTAGAATTGAAAGGATTGACAAAGAGTACTCCCCCCCACCTTGCCTTTTCTCTGAAGGCTAACCTCCAAACAAAATCTTAGGCTGAAGTTTTAAATGTCTGCTGCAGACAATTGGCACTTTCCAAGTACAGACTGCCAAGTGCACAAAGAGCAAAGTTTAGTCAAAGTTCATTTTCAGGTCATCCACCCTGGAACCATCAATCTGGGCAACCTCTGGGTAACCTCTTACAAGCTTGTGGACTGGAGCTGGATCCTTTGCAGCCTCATTAGAGCATGCAACGATTAATTTGTGTTAAATAGGAAATTAAACAGTCATGTACAGTGCAGAATGGAGGTCAAAAAGTGGATCTCGAGGTGCATTCACAATCTCTATTTGGGGGTCCTCTCCGGCTGGCAGGGAGGTGGGGCAGACTCAGAAGGAAGTAATTGTGTAGGACAAACATTACAAAACCTCCACCACAAAAAAGCATACATAAATAGGAGAGAAATTTGACTTGAGAATAAATCACCAGCGTTTTAAATGTTGCTCAGACATGCCTTTCAGAAGACTTAGGGTGAGAACTGAGGCAAAAATGACTTCACAAATCGGGTGTATTAATCCAGAAAACTCACAGCTGTCCTTGAACTTACTTCTGATGGTAGCTTAGCTTTGTATTCATGAACTAGAGATTCTGTCATGAGAAAGTGAGAGGAAAGGTCTAATGTGGAGTTCTATTGAGTGAATTCTATTTGTGAATTCATGGTGAATCGAACCATTGTCTTCCAAGATACCAGTCTGACATAATTAGATAAGTTGAATGTTAGCAGTAGCAATGCACACAGGAAATTTTGAAAAATAAAATGCTATTCATTTCTTAGCAATAGAAGAATACAAAGTTTCCAACTACTATCTTATCCAAACACTGGGACATCTACCTCTTCCTTTCTTTCTTCCTTTCTTTTCTTTCCTTCTTTTCTTCTATCATCTATCTATCTCTCTCTCTGCCGATCTCTATCATCTATTCTATTCTATTCTATCTATCTATCTATCTATCATCATCATTGATCTGGAATTTTACTATAATAAATTTCATGACTTGGAAATTAATTTTTATATTAGTAAAATAGGAATTAAAAAACTATGGCATTCTATGTTGTATATGGGGATGTGATCAGATTTAAAAGGCTTTTATTCTTTTTTTTTTTTGATGAACTTAGTACAATATGTCTATATTGACAAATTATAGATCAAGTAAAATAGTGTGCCATACATGTGACAAAGAATAAAATCTAAATAATGAAATGTAAATACAGGTGGTTGAAAAAGGAATTGTTTAAAGTTACAATACTTTTATAAGTTATTAAACACTCTGCATTTCTTCTAATGAGAGTTATACACTTTTTCCTCTCTGTCTCCATGAAGCTTTATTCCTTCTTTATTCTTGTACTTTCTTATATTATGTTTTATGTGATGGTTTCTCCTATAGTATTTTTGAAAGTAAGTAATGAGTATAAAGTCTACTTTGAGATCTCTAAAAGAACTTCAATGTGATATAAAAAAATCTGATTTTTAAGGAATGGCTACAGAGCGACAGTTATTGTAGTACTATCATGGCTTAGTGTATATCTTTGTAATTGAAGAGAATACTGAATTTGAGTTCAAGATTAGTGGAAATAAAGATTTAATTTTTCCTATGCAAATTCACACTTGCTTTGTTAAGAATCCCTGTTGCAGAGTATAAAGAAGGGAAGAAGGCAAGGATAGAATCCTTAGGCATTCTAGTGTTTAAGGGTTGAGTAGAGGGTATGTAAAGGAAGCTGGGGAGAAGTGGCCAAAGGGGTAGAAAGAGAATTGTGAGAGTGATTAATTAAGCTAAGGAATGAGAGCACCCAAATTTAAGTAAAAAGTCCAAGAGAAATTTGTATTAAAAAGAGTCTGTAGGATTTGATCAACTGAAATCCTTGCTCGAATGATTTCTGACTTTTATGGCAGCCATTAGCCTTATAGAGGTTTGGGAGGAGTAAGTTATTTTTTTCCTCTAGCTCATCAGACCATCAAGTTTGGATTTGTAGAGCTTAGGTACCAAATCCTATAACACAAAAGATAACCTTGAGGCCTTTTCTGGCCATAAAAATATCAGTCTCATAAAATGATTAAAAGTGATAATGTTCAGTCTATAAATTAATCAGGGGAAATGGGGACATAAATTTTAGCAACTTTGTGTCATGAGTTTGTGTAAAGGATTTTGTTAGAAGAAATAGACTTAAGACCATGTGACGTGTGAACTATGTTTCCAGATAAGGAGATGGCTGGGCAAATGAATCCTTGTTTAATCACCTGTTCTATTTTTTATGATTTAATATATGAATCTCTTTTACATGATTGCATTTTAGATTTGATTGATTTTGGTTTTTAATTGTTAAATATGGAATTGATTAGACTTAGTTTTATGGGAATATAATTGGATGTAAATTAGGCTTTGGTAAAATTTAAATTGAAAATATATTAGGCAAATTCCTTAACCTTTTCTTTTTTTGCCTCAGTTTCTTCATTTGTAAAATTAAAGCACCGGATGAGATGACCTTCGAAGTCCTTATGAGGTCTAATAGTTGAAGACTCCTGTTTTATGTAGAGGAAATAACTATGTAGTTAATCAAAGCCTTCATTTTTCAAGTGATTATTTTGGCTTCTGAAAGCTTATGAGAAATCCCTTCACTTATGACTATTTGTATCCATTATCTAGACATTGTCCTCATATAGTCTGGGGCTAGTAATCATGTCAGTGCTAACGTGGAAAATGGCATCTTTCTTTCCCATAGCCAAATTTTAAACATAAAGGATGACGGGCTCTAAGCAACCAGTGCTGTCTGTCTGACTCACCTATATTGAATTATTACAAAATCATAGTCATTTTTAGAATTGATTCATATCTTTAGAATATGCCGACCCGGTCACTTGGCTAGCAAGCAGAGCTGCATACCAGCAGCCTGATGCCATGATGTGGAAAGTTCATTCCTGTTGTCCTTTCCCTGCAGTCAAAGCTGGCTACCTTTCATGTCATTTAGTGAAGTCATCAGAGTATGACATGTGCTACCTCCAGAACCTGAAGAGGTAGACCAGGTGTCTTTCTTAGTTGTAGGAATTCCAGAATATAATAATTTGTGTCTAACTTTTGAGAGAAGGTTCTGGCATATCAAAGATCACTTCACTGTTACGTGAGGTCCCTGAGTCTTTGTAAGGTTTTTCCTAGCCTCTCTGGGAGCACGTGTATCTTACCAAGACCTCCCATATACTTGTCAGTTCTTACTCATCTGGTCTGAATAACATAATGTCATCAATATGGTGGACCATTGGGATGTTTTGTGTAACGTACGGATGGTCCAGCTGATTCATTTGGACTATATTATGACAGAGGCTGCAGAGTTAACATAGCTTTGGGGTGAAACAAAATGTGTCTGGTTGTCCATGTCACGTGAATATAAACTACTTCTGATCCTCTTTTCTGATAGGAGTAGAAAAGATCACATATGTCAGGTAGCTTGTACCTGAGGCTATATATATATATATATATATATATTTTAAAGATTTTATTTATTTATTTGACAGATGAGATCACAAGTAGGCAGAGAGGCAGGCAGAGAGAGAGAAAGGGAAGCAGGCTCCCTCCTGAGCAGAGAGCCTGACACAGGGCTTGATCCCAGGACCCTGGGATCATGACCTGAGCCAAAGGCAGAGGCTTTAACCCACTGGGCCACCCAGGTGCCCCTACCTGAGGCTATATTAATCTGCTGTAATAAATATACCACATCTGGCACATAGTTGTGATTAAGTTTGTGGTTGTCACTTGTCATATGCAAGATGCATCTGGGTTTGTAGGGTTCATTAGGGCTATGATATATTTAAATGAGGTATTATGGTGACTACTGCCTCTGCATTCTTTAGGGCTATAAGGATAGCACTAACTCCTGCCACTACCCCCAAGAAGAAATAGTATTTTGAGTTGTGAAAGGGCAGTTTCAGAGGTTTACATTAGGCTTTCTCTACTATGATAGCTTTACCCTCTATGCCAAGGACCAGTTGTGGAGGTTCTGCAGACTACCAAATATGTTCATTTCAGTTATTGATCTGGTGACCAAGGCAATGACCACCATGGACTTAATGGACCTGCTGTAAGCCAGAGTTGGGCCAGTACTTAGTACCTGGGTCCCGTACATCTCCACTCTAATAGAGGGTCATTATGAGTCTTTGGGTCTCTGATTATCAATGTTTATTAATTAATTAATTTTATTTTAATTCCACTAGAGTAACATACAGTGTTATATTAGTTTCAGGTATACAATATAGTGACTGAACAATTCTAGGTATTACTCAGTGCTCATCAGTATAAGTGTGCTCTTTATTCTCCGTTGCCTATTTCATCCATTCCTCCACCCACTTGCCCTCTGGTAACCATCTGTTTGTTCTCTGTAGTTAAGAGTGTTCTTGGTTTGTCGCTCCCTCTTTTTCCCTTTGTTTTCTTTTTTTATTCATTGTGTGTATATATACATATTTATATATACACATTGTGGCACCCAATGTATCTATATACATATATGTATATATATGTATATGATGATATCTTCTTTATCCATTTATAATTTGATGGACATTTGGGCTGCTTCCATAATTTGGCTATTGTAAATAATGCTGCAAAGAACATAGGGTGCATATATCTTTTCCAATTAGTGTTCTTGTAGTCTTTGGGTAAATACCCAGTCTTGGGTTTACTAGATCATAGGGTAGTTCTATTTTTAATTTTTTTGTGGATCCTCCATATTGTTTTTCACAGCACCTGCACCAGTTTGCATTCCCACCAGTTGTGCACCAGGGTTCCTTTTTCTCCACATCCTTGCTAACACTTATTTCTTGTGTTTTTGATGTTAGCCATTCTGACTGGCATATCTCATTGTAGCTTTGATTTACATTTCCCTGATGATGAGTGATGTTGAGCATCTTTTCATGTGTCTATTGGCCATCTGGATGTCTTCTTAGGAGAAATGTTTGTTCATGTTTTCTTCCCCTTTTAAATTATATTATTTGTTTTTGGTGTGATGAGTTCTTTATATATTTTGGATACTAGCCCTTTTTTAGATATGTCATTTGGAAATAGCTTCCCCATTCAGTTGTCTTTTTTTTTTTTTTTAAGGTTTTATTTATTTATTTGACAGAGAGAGATCACAAGTAGGCAGAGAGGCAGGCAGAGAGAGAGAGAGGAGAAAGCAGGCTCCCCGCTGAGCAGAGAGCCCGATGTGGGACTTGATCCCAGGACCCTGAGATCAGGACCTGAGCCGAAGGCAGCGGCTTAACCCACTGAGCCACCCAGGTGCCCCAGTTGTCTTTTAGTTTTGTTGATTGTTTCCTTCACTGTGCAGAAGCTTATTTTGATATAATCCCAATAGTTTAATTTTTGCTTTTGTTTCCCTTGCCTTAGGTGACATGTCTAGAAAAATGATGGTATGGCCGATGTCAGAGACATTATTGCCTGTGCTCTCTTGTAGGATTTTTATGGTTTTAGGCCTTGAATCCATTTTGAGTTTGTTTTTGTGTATTATGTAAGAAAGTTGTCCAGTTTTATTCTTTTACATGTAGCTGACTAGTTTTCCCAGCATCATTTGTTTAAGATACCAGTCCTATTGCATATTCTTGCCACTTTGTTCAAGAATATTTGAACATAGAATTGTGAGTTTGTTTCTGGGGGTTGTATCCTGTTCTTCCGACCTATGTATCTGTTTTCGTGGCAGTACCATTCTGTTTTGATTACTACACTTTGTAATCGAACTTGAAATCTAGAATTGTGATGCTTCCAGGTTTGTTTTGCTTTTCAAGTTTGCTTTGGCTATATGCGGTCTTCTGTGGGTCCATACAAATATTAGGATTGTTTGTTCTAGTTGTGTGAAAAACCAGTTGTATTTTGATAGGAATTGTATTAAATTTGTAGATTGCTTTGGGTGGTATGGACATTTTAACAGTATTTGTTCTTCCAGTCCAGAAGCATGGCATATCTTTCCATCTGTTGATGTTCTCTTCAGTTTCTTTCATCATTATTTTATAGTTTTCAGAGTACAGGTCTTTCACCCTCTTGGTTAAGTTTACTCCTAGCTGTTGTATTATTTTTGGTATAATTATAAATGGGATTGTTTTCTTTTTCTTTTTCTTTCTTTCTCTCTCTCTCTCTCTCCCTTCTTCCCTCCCTCCTTCCTTCTCTTCCATCCTTCCTTCCTTCCTTTTTTGTAAATGGGATTGTTTTCTTAGTTTCTCTTTCTGGTGCCTTCTTATTAGTGTATATAAATGCAATGAATTTCTGTCCATCGATTTTATATCCTGTGACTTTACTCAGTTCATTTATTAGTTCTAGTAAATTTTTTAGTGGGGTCTTTAGGGTTTTCTATATATAGTGTTACATCATCTGCAAATAGTGAGAGTTTTACTTCTTCCTTCATCCAATTTGGATGCCTGTTATTCTTTTTCATTCTGATTGCTGTGGCTAGGACTTTCAATACTGTGTTGAATAAAAGTTGTGAGAGTATATATCCTTATCTTATTCCTGATCTTATGGGTAAAGCTCTGATTTTACCCACTGAGTATGATGTTAACTGTAGGTTTTTCATATATGGCCTTTATTATGTTGAGACATATTCCCTCCACACTTACTTCATTGAGAGTTTTTATCATGAATAGAGATGTTGTACTTTGTCAAATGCTTTTTCTGCATCTGTTGAAATTACCATGATTTTATCCTTTCTGCTACTGATGCGATGTATCTCGTTGATTGATTTGCAAATATTTAACCATCCTTGCATCCGGGAAATAAATCTCACTTGGTCCTGGTGAATAATTTGTTAAATGTATTATTGGATTCAATCTGCTGATATTTTGTTGAAGACTTTTGTGTCTATGTTCTTTGGAGATGGTGGCCTGTAGTTCTCTTTTTTGTAATGTCTTTTTCTGGTATTGGTATTGGGTAATGCTGGCCTCACAGAATGAATTGGAAGGTATTTTTTTTCTCCTCTTCTTTTTCTTTTCTTTTCTTTCCTTCTTTTTTTTTGGGAATAGTTTGAGAAGAATAGATACTAGCTCTTCTTATCAATGTTAATTTTAAATTTAAAAAATGTCAGTGTTCCTCAGTTAATGATTATCTGAGTCAGTGGCTGTAGGCCATTTTAAGCAAGGACTACCACATGTGCTTGCTGTGCTGTTGCAAGGTTTTGCTCCTAGGAACCCACCATCTCTTTCAGTCACTGGATTGTAGGTCTAAGAACTGGATCAGGTTTGCAAAGTGGGTTTTTTACTGAGGCAGCTGGCCTAAACCTCTTGATTATTCATCCTTGATTTGTTGTTGTTGCAGCATGGATACTTGTCAGGTGCTCATCTGTTTCCCTTAGGAATTCTGTGTTCGTTGAATCATTTCCATAGCTCCTTGGGAGTGTTACCCACTCATAATGATAATAGCCTCCACCTTGCTTCTGATGGTTTAGCATCATCAGTTCTTGGCCTCTATTACTATTTCTGTTATCCCTAGTTGACTCTATCATGTCTCTTGCTTTCTGTAATAGTATTTCCCACCATTAGTCCTCGTCTACAGAGAACAGCCACCATTGGGTTTCTCAGTGATTCTGGTGCACCAGTACATTCCTTAGTATGTTCTCTAAGCTCTCTCACGGAATATAGTCTACTGATGGGCTTCTAGCCATTTGTAGTACATCTCCTGTAGAATGCCCAGTTCCCTGAACTCGTTGATCCTTTCTTCCACATCTGGCACTTCTGCTTCACTTTGGTGTGGATCATAGCCTTTTTTAGACTTCCAAGAGCTATCCTGGGCATGTTTGCATTGTTACCAGGTCCCTGCCAGGATGTTAAATGTGTCATGGGAGAATGCTTCCACATCAACAAACTTTCCTTGATGCAATTTGTGTTTTATATGTCCTTGATCCAATACCATCGGGGTCTAATCCTACTTCCTTGGCTCCCACTGGCATGTTTTTCTAGGCCCTGTAACTTCTTTAGTATATTTTTCCTTTTCTCCCTCAATAGGCCCAGAACTTTCCTGGTCAGGTTATGTCATGACTCGATCCTAACAAATGGTTTGGTGGATCCTGAGCAGGGTACCTGGTATCTTTCAAAGAGGAGGCTCTACATCAACTGCAGGGAAGGAGGGAGCACTAGCCTTCAATACTTGGGCAGGTCCAGAAGTTTCAGTGAAACTTAAGGTTTATAAATTTTTTTTTAAAGATTTTATTTATTTATTTGACAGAGAGAGAGAGATCACAAGTAGGCAGAGAGTCAGACAGAGAGAGAGAGAGAGAAGCAGGCTCCCTGCTGAACCAAGAGCCTGATGCGGGGCTCAATCCCAGGACACTGAGATCATGACCTGAGCCGAAGGCAGCGGCTTAATCCACTGAGCCACCCAGGCGCCCCAAGGTTTCTAAAATTTT
This sequence comes from Mustela putorius furo, assembly GCF_011764305.1. Lineage (NCBI taxonomy): Eukaryota > Metazoa > Chordata > Mammalia > Carnivora > Mustelidae > Mustela > Mustela putorius. The sequence continues at coordinate 15,334,202 of NW_025422471.1, forward strand.
AAATGCATCAACCTAAATGTTCCCATCCCATATTTCATGGTCCTATTTCCTCCTCATCAGGACTCTGACCTTAGAATAACAGACCTGTTGAGGCTGAGAATATAGAAATTTTCTGGAAGTGTGCTATGTCATAATTAAATACTGGGTCTGATACTTAGCTTTTCCTGCCCTTTGGCTGCAAGAGTAGAGCTCCATTGTATGCTGCTAAAGAAGCCCTATTGCTTTCACATTTTGCTTTAAACTAATGGTTAGTTATCTTTACCCTTTCATTATAATCAGCATTGCTAAATCTTCCAGATTACTGAAATACCTGAGATATTGCTTATTCCAATGCATTCCTTTCCACCAGTTTGTGATTGGTGGGAGTTATAACAATGGAACTGTTATAGTGTGCCAGGGGCTGTCAGTAATCTCTCTAGCTCCAGCCAGGGGTCCACACTACCAGCTAGCCAATGGGTGAGCCAGGTCCAACATTTCATTCTAGATTCTACTTCCTAGGATTACTCTTGGAACAGTCTCTTAGGTCAGAAGATACCCTGGAGGATACTTGTATATTCAGGAGGTTTACTGGGCATGATAGGTAAAGAAGTCAAGAAAGCAGTATTGAGCAAAGGGAGAGATTGAATGGTGATGCAGCTGCAAGGAAAGCCTCAGAAGATCATATGAGAGATTCTAGAGCTGAGGTGGCCTCTAAGGACTGTCTCAATTTGAGGCAGGTGGAGCGAAATTTGAATCCTTACAGAAAGCAGTCACTATATGAGAGTTACCCCCAAAGATGGAGTGAACTTTGGACAGATGGCTTTCTTCTTTCAAAGGTCAAAGAAGGAAACTTGATTGTAAGCAGTCAGTAGCCAACATTTGGCAGATACAGAATACATATCATGGTCCTGCATGGGGATCTTGGCAGCACACGATAGTATTGGCTACAGAGAACAGCCACCATTGGGTTTCTCAGTGATTCTGGTGTACAGATGTAGTAGGAGATGATGTTTTAGCATTCTTTAAGTTTGTCTCTGATTGGTGTCATTTAAAAATATTTATTTTATTTTTTATTTTATCATTTTAAAGTTTTTATTTAAATTCCAGTGATATTAGTTTAGTACAGTATAATATTAGTTTCGGGTGTACAGTTTAGTGATTCAGCTCCAGGTGCTCATCACCACAGGTGCCCTCCTTCATCCCCATCTACCGTTTCACCCACCTTCCCTCTGATAACCATCTGTTTTCTATAGTTAAGTCTGTTTCTTGGCTTGTCTCTCCTTTTTTTTTTCTTTTCCTTTGCTGCTTTGGTTTCTTAAATTTCACATATGAGTGAAATCATATGGTATTTGTCTTTCTTTGATTAACTTATTTCACTTAGCATTTTATTCTCTAGCTTCACCCATGTTGTTGCAAATGGCCAGATTTCATTCTTTTTTATGGCTGAGTAATATTTCCTTGTACTCATATGCCACATCTTCCTTATCCATTCATTAGTTAATGGATAATTTGGCTATTGTAGATAATGCTGGTATAAACATTGGGTATTTTTATTATTTTAAAAATTTATTTGAAGTAACCTCTACACCCAACATGGGGCTACAACAACATGACCTGGCTATCAAGAGTCACATGTTCTACTGACTGGGCCAGCCAGGTGCTCCTGTGTCATTGTATTTTAGTGGTATTCTTAAAAATGAGTGTTCTCATTTGTGAAAAAAGTGACCTCATCCAAAAAACCAAAGCCTTCAAACTTCCTAATTTCTAAATTTCTGATCTTTTTTTCTTCTGACTTCTAAATTGAATTTTCTTAAAATTTGGGGTAATTAGAGAAATTGATATGGTTTTAGAGTACCTTAATAAAAGTAAGTTAGCAAAAATTCCATATCAGAAAACACTGGTTTCTTAGAGCCTTCCTGTTTTCAAATTCTGTGGTTTGCTACCATATTCCTCTCCAGGAAGATTCTTCCCACCACCTCCCCACAATCTGGATCAAGGCATGCTTCGTTCCAGCTGCTGAGAGTGTTGGTTGCTGTAGCTCACACATTCCTTCTGTAGTTCCCTCTATAGGAATTGCCCTTGGCCGAAGGAAGCCACTTTACAAATGGTTATGTCCCAGCCCCAATTCCATGACAGCCCTCATCCCTTGGTTGGGGCACTTGGGATGCAAGAGCTTGGTCCCCTTGTCTCAGTTTAGGACACCTTGGAAGGACCATTGCAGCTAGAGTTCACCACAGGAGATGCTAAGGTCTCTTGCAATTGCCTCATAGTTCAAGCCTTTCCTCATCTAGTTCTGCCTTCCCCTTTTCTTTATGTGTATTGTACCTAAAAGCATTTTCTGATGAATTTCCCACAGGCAAATATCCATCTCATATCTGTTTCTAGAGAGCCCAACCTGAGAAAGCATCCTTTTTGTCACTTGATTATGAGAGAAAAGGAAATCATTCCTCCAAATAATAATGATAAAACAAAGTAGATACATAATGTATTGTGTTCTAAAATCTAATTTTCAAAGGCAGGAGTCACATTTCCTATTAAGCATATCAACATGAAAATGTATTTAAATTGATTATTCTGACTAAATTTTTAGTGCCTGCTATCCAATTGCAATTAGCAGTTTGTTAGATATAATCAGAAAATTTCAATTACTCTTCTTTTTCTCTCACATATGGTTTCAGATAATAACTCCGGGAATGGCCTTTCCATAAAATGAGTTTTGTCAGAAAGAGTGGGGAAAAGACATTTCAAGATTTTGAGGGAACTGTGTTATTGCCAACCCTAAGAAACAAGGCAAATAAAAAAAAAAATTCTCAGAAACAAAATTAGAGTAACCTTGGCAAAGAAATTTAATGTCTCTGAGCATCACTTGTCCCTTTTGTAAAACAAGGACAATGCCAACACTTTTAGCATAAACTTTGGTTTAACATTCGTTCAGCCTGGACTCCTCTTAAAAGCATTTTGAAGCTATATTATAGACTTCTGTAGCAGGCAACATAGCTGAGTGGATGTTCAGAGAACACATTTTAGGGAAGGACATTTAAAATACTGGATAAAATATTTTAAAAGCCTGTATTTTTACATGCGTGGCTAATTTGTGAGCTGAAAGAAAAATCTTCAGAAATCAAAATGAGAAAGCATAAATCTAGATAAATAAGCAAGTCCAGTATTGGGAATTTGCTCAGAGGGGAGGGATGGGAAGGGAAGAGTGTTTGCATTGTCCAGATCACCTGCCTGGATTTGTTTATAATGAACGTGGAAAAGGCAACAAAGCTTGAGGCCTTCCTAGGTGGCAAGATCACAAAGTTGCTACAGCTGTAAGAGGCCATGAGAGCAACCGTTTCTCCCTTGATTGCTTAGACATGACTGTGACACCAGTCCAGCGTGTGTGCCACATTCAGGGAACATGGATTAAGATTTCTAAATGGTCAGCAAGTGAGGAGCAGGTGCCTCCTACTGTTTCCCCTAGGAGCTTCACCATATACAAAAATCAATTCCAGCAAGCTAAAGGATGTCAGTGTGAAAGGCAAGTCGTCAATACTTCTAGAAGTAAATAAGTAATTTCTGTGTAGGAATGGATTCTAAATACATCAAAATCATGAAAATCATAAATCATAAAATCATAAATCATAAAACATGAATAAAAAGTGATAAATATGATAACATTAATTTATCAAAAGATTCCCCCAAACAGAGGAAATGTCTAGTCACAAACTGGGAGAAAATATGTGCAACATATATAATCAATAAAGAATAGCGTCTAGAACTTTAAAAAAAATGGCAAACCAGTAAGAAAAGGTAAAAAATCTGCTGGAAGAGAACGTAAAAGATGTTAACAGACATTTCACAGGAGAAGAAAAAGAAATAACCAATAAACTTACAAAAAGTTGTTCAACTTTATTAGTAATCAGGGATGTGCCAAGGTAAACCGTGGTGAGATACATTTTACACCTATTATATTGGTAAAACTTAAAGTATTATAATCCAGAATTTGTTGAAGAAGTAATAACCTGCATAATCATTTTAGGAAATGCCTTAGCATGATCTAATGAAGCTAATATACTTCATACACCCTTCATAACTTCTATAACCCATCAATTTTATATATATACTTTATAATATTATTATATAATATAATATAAAGTCCTGATATGCTTGGAACAGTCTGATTTATACCACTTTTCCTAGGATAATTTTAATAATATCTCTTTGCTTTCCCCAAGTTTTTCTAGCTTGATAAAATTTATTGTTATCTCCATACATAAAGTACATATATGATTTACTCAATGAATCTCTATTAGCAGAGATTAGATTTTGGCAATTTTTTTTTTTTTACTCATTTTGCACCATCAAATTTTTCCTTCTAAAAATATGTAGGCAGTATGAAGCAATTAAATTCAACTTCTAGATTTGGTCCACCATCAGTAGGGCACACATGGCTCTCCCATGGGATCTGCTTAAGTCAGGCTGATAGTTAAGAACCCCCCAAAGACAGTAGCACCTGATGGCTAACAGGGGATCATCTGATCTAGCTATTCTTTCTGATTCTTTATTCATCTCTTGGTGACCATATAAATCTTTTTTTGTTTCTCTTCACATCCTAAAACAACATTTTTTTTTCCTTGAGAGAGATACATTTTTTCCAGATTTCCTTAGAAATATTTTAAAAGAAAAGTACCTCGAGAGAACAGTATCTCAGCCTCTAAATCATTTAAAAATGTGATTCAGAATCTCCTGAAAGTTTTCTGCCTACCCCCTTACAAAACTAATCCTGTTTTACATGAAACAAGGAATTCTTGAAACAAGTAAACAAAAAAATCATAGTAGTCTTGTTACTTTTTATTATGTCTTTATGCATTTTATCCTTTTCTTTTCCTTAAAGTCTTTATGTATTTTAAATTAGTATCACAGTGGTTGATTTTCACCATGATTGCATGTTTTTTGCACCTCCACCTACAGAGAGCCTACTTAAATATAACTTAATTTTCTATGACGAAATGCATTCTGAGTTAGTAAATGGGGGGTTGACAATAATTCTAAATTGTGTCACCTTAATTTTTAAAGGCATATTCTTGATGTGTTTAGCTTATCCAAGTAAACCCCGTTTAAGCATGATAGTATTTTATCTTTAGCAAACTCCTTCTGTAGTCCTTTCCATCTTTCCATCCTTAAATACTTATCAAGCCTATAATTTGCCATTGGTAGAAAGATGGGCCAATGAAATAAACATACAAAGTTTCTCAGTGCTTGATATACCCTACTATAAATTACGTCTTTTAAAAAATTTTTCTATTTATTTATTTTTAAATTTTTATTAACATATAATGTATTATTTGCTTCAGGGGTACAGGTCGGTGAATCCTTAGTCTTACACAATTCACAGTCCTCACCATAGCACATACCCTCCCTAGTGTCCATAACCAGTCACCATATCCCTCCCCCACCACTGCTACCCCCCAGTAACCCTCAGTTTGTTTCCAAAGATTAAGAGTCTCTTAGGGTTTGTCTCCCTCCTAAATTATCTGTCTTTTAGAAAGTACATTATTTTTCCATGTCCTAAGGCTATTTTTAGAAAATGGAAACAGTGGCTTTGGGTATACGACAAAGATAGAATTGGATGGTATACATACTAGGACAAAATATATTGTTCTAGCAGTTTAAGCTAGTTCTAAGAGTGTTAGAACCTTTATATCTCTCTATACTTTAATCTTATGGTGTAAAGTTCAGCTGAATTAAATCCACCTAACCAAATTGCTTAGTTACATACAATTCTACCACAAAATAAAGAAAATTCTATTTGCGGACCATATAAAACACTAGCAGATTGGAATAATACTGTCAGCTTAAAGAGATTCAGCTCAGTGGTAGCAAGCTGTGTCCATGGAGGGTCAGAAGTGTTCAGTTTAGGAGGTCTTGGAGGTTCGTATAAAGACTATGGTTTTATTGATAATTTTTCCCATGTCATAACCCAGGAGGGTCATTAAGGTGCTTTTTGTTTGTTTTTAAGAAATAAAATGATAGTCTTTATGTCTTCATTGGAAAAATAATTTGTTTGACAGCAATATTGATTAATACTTACTTGAGAAACCCCACGTTAGTTCCAAAAGAATTTCATAGCACAAGGTTTGAAAGGTTTTCCTTCCTCCTTTATTGTGTGAAGAGAGGAAAAAAAATCATTCTCAGTGACACTTCAAATGTAAATTACCCAGTTTAAAAATGATCAAAGACAGAGGAAAACATGTTGAAGAGCACTATGACTGTCTTGAATCACATTTCTAAGGGCATGACACCAGTGACATGATTGCTTGCCTTTTGTGTTATTAGACTATGATGGGAAATAACCACTGAATTCTGACTGAGATAAACCATCAAAAGATTATGTTTCCCATATCAAACTGTCAATTCAAACATCTTATTTATCTCTTGGTTCTTCCTTTGGGAGGCCGAATATGGGTGAATCCCAGTGTGATGTTTGATAAGACTTGGACTATTCTTACCCACAAGATTAAGCAGCGTTTCCTTTTCTGCTAATTATAAGACAGCTTCAAATAACGATTTCTTCCTTTCCCTCCCCCACCTTTATTTAGATATACGAGATATATAACATTATTTAAGTTTAAGGTATACAGTGTAATAGTTTGCTATATGTGTATATTGTGAAAAGGTTACCACGATGTTAGTTAACACGTCTACACCTCACATAGCTACATTTTTTTTGTGCAGTAAGAACCTTTAAGATTTACTCTCTTCACAACTTTTAAATACACAGTACTGTATTGTTAACTATACTCACCACAGCATATTACATCCCCAGAACTATATACCACTATTTATTACATCCCCAGAACTTATTCATCTTTCAACTAAAATTTTGTACACTTCAGCCATTTTCACTCCCCAACCCCCTACTCCCAACTCTGCCTCCAGACAACCACAAATTTATTCTCTGTTTCTAGGAGTTTGTTTGTTTGTTTTAGATTCTGCACGTAAGCAAGGTAATTTGCTATTTGTCTGACTTATTTCACTTAGTCTAATGCTCTCAACTTTTGCATCTATAGTTCCTTCTCTTTCTGATGAATATTTGAGTATTGTAGGAATATCATTTTGGATGTTAGTATTTTCCTCTGATTCCTTTCCCAGTCAGTACAGCCTGTTATGTTGGATATGTAGGGGTGATTAAGAGGGAACATTAGAATGTCCAGTTAGCTCAGCTGATCAGAGCATGGTGCTAAAAGAAAACACCTGATGTGGAGATGTTTATAATGAAGCCAAGGGGAATAGGAACAATTAAAATAGCAAAATCTAATTATTTTATTTTTAAAAAGGATTTTATGTACTTATTTGAGCGAGGGAGCATGAGAGAGCACAGGCATGGGAAGCAGAAAGGGGAGAAGAGAAGCAGACTCCCCATTGAGCAGGAGCCCAATGCAGGATTTGATCCAAGGACTTTGGGATCATGACCTGAGCCAAAGGCAGATGCTTAACCAACCGAGCCACCCAGGTGCCCTAGCAAAATTTGTTTATTAATACAGTAAAAGAAAAACAGTTAAGAAAATGATAGACTTCTCCTTGCCATAGGTGAGCCTATCAGGAAGGATATACTGGGCACCCACTGAAGCATGCAGTAGCACTGAGTTTGGTCTTGTTGAGTTTACCTGACCAGGTTATCTTTCTTTCTGTGGAGGCATCTCCCAGAATGAGCTGCAAGCCTGCTGCTCTTTCGTCCCGTCCTCTAACTTTTAGATTTAATCAGCATCTTAAACCTTACCAAAAAGGAAACTTCAAATTCAATTGGTCTTATTGGCAAATTCCATCAAATGTAAAAAGAAAAATAGTGCCCATCTTACACAAAATCTTCCAGGCTATAAAAAAAAGAAAGACTGTATTCCATTGTCTTTATGAGGCTAGCCTAACCCTAACACCAAAACCTGAGAAGGTTACTATAAGGCAAATATCAGGCCAATTTCATTCATGAGCATAGGTACCACGTACAGTAGTAGTACAGTCCTACAGTAGAGTACAGTATGTGGTACCTATGTAGTAGTACAGTATCAGCAAACTGAAACCAGCAATATATGAAAAGGGTATTTTATCATAATCAAATATATTTTAACCCATAAATGCAAGATTGGTTTAGCATTTACAAATTAATTAGTGTAATTTATCACATTAACAGTAATAAAAGAGAAAAAAGAGACACAGAAAAGTAATTGGATACAATTCAAAATCCATTCATGACAAAAACCTTTAACAAACTAGGAATAGAGGGTAAGTTCCTTAATATGGTTATGGACATCTACAAACCATCATAGTTAAAGGAGAACTGTTGAAAACTTTCCTCTGAGCTAGATATGAGAAAGGAAGGCCTTACTTCTATTGAACATTGTTTGCAGCAAGAAAAATTAAAGGCTATAAGGATTTAAAACAAAGAAATGAAAATGTTGTTTTCTTAGATAATGATTGCTTGCGTTGAAAATCCAAAGCAGTGTAAAAGAAGTTATATAATTAAAAAGTAAGTTTAGCAAGTTTTTTGTGTATAAGGTCTGCATACACATTTTTATATATTTCTATTTAACAATAACATTACAAAATGTAAATCAGTAGTAAAAATGACTATTTTTAGTAGCATTAAAAGCATAAAATCTGGAACACCTGAGTGTCTCTGTCAGTTAAGCATCTGCCTTTAGCTCAGGTCATGATCCCAGGGTCCTGGGACTGAGTCCCACTTTGGGCTCCCTGCTCAGTAGGGAGCCTGCTTCTCCTTCTCCCCTTGCTCCTGCTTTCTCTCTTTCTCTTTCTCTCTCACTTGCTCACTGTCTCTCTCAATTAAGTAAATAAAATCTTGAAAACAAAAGAAAAAAACCCCATAAAACCCCTAGATATAAATCTAGTGAAGGATATGTGAGGCATCTACACACAAATCTGTAAAACTTAGTAATAGAAATTAAAGACAAAGGATGTAATGTTTTACAGATGTCAACAGATTTTTTAAAGATTTATAGATTTAAATCACAACCAAAATCGGAGTGAGTTTTGTTGCTGTTGTTGTTATTAAAGTTAACAGGCTGATTGTAAAATTTATGTGGAAATGCAAGGGGCCAAGAATATCCAAAATACTTTTAAAGCAACAGAAAAATATAGACAACTCATACTATTGAATATCTGGCCTAAAAGCCACAGTAACTGGCAATAGAGCAATAGAACAGAAGAGATAATCAGAACTAAATGCACGCAAACATGAACACTCAATTTATAATAAAGGTTACGGTATAGAAGAGTGGTGAAAAGATGGTCTTTTCAGTAGATGGTGTTGGCTCAATTGGATATGCATATGGGAAAAAATAAAATTCAACCTCTATTTTACTCCATTAAGTCTGGTTGAAGAGTAGAGCTAAATATAAATAGTAAACTAATAAAATTTCTAGAAGATATCCTAAAAGAAGATCTCCAGGATCTTGTCATGGAAAAAGATTTCTCAGTGAGGAGAAAAAGGCTTTCACCATAAGTGAAAATATTAATAAATTAGGCTACATTAAAATAAAGACATTTTAATCATCAGAAGACATTGAGCAGGAAGTGAAAAGGCAAACCACATAGTAGAAGATATTTGCAATATATGCAATTGACAAAGGTCTCATCCCCAAATACAGAAAGAGTTTCTACAAATCAGTAAGAAGACATAGATAATCCTTACAACAAATGACTCTTTTTAAAAAACTTTAATTTTATTTTTGTTTCTCACAATTTTTATTATTGAAGTAGAGTTGATGTAGAATGTCATATTAGCTTCAGGTATACAACATAGTGATTTGAAAACTCTATACAATAGGCAGTGCTCACCATAATAAATGTAGTTACCATGTGTCACCATACAATTTTGTTGGTTACTACAATACTATTGACTATATTATCTGTTGCACTTTTCATCCATGTTACTTATTTTATAACTGGAAATTTGTATCTCCTAATCCCTTTCACCTATTTTTCCCTTCTTCTTACCACTCTCTTCTCTGGCAACTATCAGTTTGTTTTCTGTATTTATGAGTCTGTTTCTGTTTTTTGTTTGTGCATTTTTTGTTTGTTTTTTTTTTTTTTTAGATTCCACATATAAGTAAAATCACATGGTATTTTTCTCTTTCTGACTTATTTCACTTAGAATAATACCCTTTAGGTCCATCCATGTTGTTGCAAATGGGCATGCTCTCATTCTTTTTTTTTTTTTGGCTAATATGCCATTGTATATAGATCTACCACATTTTCTTCATCAATTTGTTAGTCTGTGGACACTTAGTTTGCTTCCATATCTTGGCTATTGGAAGTAATGCTGCAAAGGACATGGGGGTGCCTAAATCTTCTTAAATTAGTATTTCAGGGGCGCCTGGGTGGCTCAGTGGATTAAGCCACTGCCTTCAGCTCGGATCATGATCTCAGTGTCCTGGGATCAAGCCCTGCCTTGGGCTCTTTGCTCAGCGGGGAGCCTGCTTCTCTCTCTCTCTGCCTGACTCTCTGCCCACTTGTGATCTCTCTCTCTCTCTCTCTCTCTGTCAGATAAATTTAAAAAAAATTAGTGTTTTCATTTTCTTTGGGCAAATACCCAATGAGTGGAATTACTAGATTATATGATAAATTTCTATTTTTAATTTTTTGAGGAATCTCTATACTGTTTTCCACAGCGGTTGCACCAACAGTGCACAAATGTTCCTTTTTTGTTTGTTTGTTTGTTTTAAGACATCCTTATCAATACTTGGTATTTCCTGTCTTTCTTATGCTAGCTATTCTGACAGTGTGAGGCAATATCTCATGGTTTGGGTTTGCATTTCTTAATGATTAGTGATGTTGAACATCTTTTCATGTGTTTGTTGGCCATCTGTATGTCTTCTTTGGAAAAAGATGTCTATTTGAGTCCTCTGCCCATTTTTTAATTGTGTTATGTATTTTTTTGGTGTTCAATTGTGTAAATTCTTAATATATTTTGGATAGTAACCCCTTATTGGATATATCATTTTCAAATTGCTTCTAGTCAGTAGGTTGCCTTTTTACTTTGTTGATTATTTCCTTTGCTATGCAATAGCTTTTTATTTTGGGGTATCCCCAATAATTAATTTTTGCTTTTGTTTCTCTTGCCTATGGAAGTATCCATAAAATATTGTTAGGGCTGATGTCCAAGAGTTTATTACCTATGTTTTCTTTCAGAAGTTTTATGGTTTCTTGTCTCACATTTGGGTCTTTTGACCATGGATAGTCTCTTGAAGAGGCACGTCACAAAAGATACTCTCCACCGAGTCAATAAACATATGGCAAGGTGTTCAGCCTCATAAGTCATTAGGAAAATGCAAACTAAATTTACTCTGAGGTACCATTATATGGTCCATAAAATAGCTAAAATTTATACACACCGAGGCAGAGAAATAGGAATGTTTTCTTCCCTGCTGGTAGGGATTTCAGTTGATAAGACCCACTTCGAGAAATTACTTAACATTATTTACTAAAATCGGGCATACTCCTAACTTATAACTTAATAATCCTAATTTTTATGAATAGGATCAATAGATATTGACACAAAAATACATGTATAAGAATGTTCCTGGTACCATTATTTGTAATAACTGCAAGCTAGAAATGCTTGACAATAGTAAGATGGATAAATAGACCATGCAGATTTATGCATTTAAGCACTATACTGCAATAAACATAAATGAACTTCAATTACATGCAACAAGATGGATTGATTTCAAAAGAAGAAAGACACAAAAGAATATATATTGTTGATTCCACATATGTAAAGATTGAAAATAGGTAAACTAATGGTGTTCAAAGTCTGGATAGTGGTTATCTTTGGGGAGTGAACACTACGTGGGTGTGTACACTTGGATAATATATGGGTTCATATGTATGTATGTATGTATGTATGTATGTATGTTATCTCCAATCTGGACCAGTTCTCTAGAGAGCCACTGCTAACCCCTTGGTCCAAGCTACAACATTACCATCTTTTCTGCCATTACTTGCTGTAGTTTTTTCTTGATTTTTCTCTCTGCTTTTATTCTTGACCCTTTTTGATATGTTCTTGATACAGTAACCAGGAGGTTCCCTTTAAAATTAAGTCAAATTATATCACTGTGTTGCTCAGAATCCTGCAGTGGTGCCATGTTTCATAGAGGGGAAAAGCCAAAGTCCTTACGTTTTCCTACAAGAACCTACACAGTCTGATTCTCCAATACCTTTATGTTGTTGTCTTCTGCTCCTCCCTGTCTCTCCACAACTCTGCAGTACCCACACTGGCTCTCTTGCAGTTCCTGGAACATACCAGCATGTTCCTTTCCACTAGTGTTGTTCCAATAGTCTGGCATGCTCCTTCTTGAGATGGGGGGCTAACTTACTCCTTCCAAGTCTCTTTTAGATGTCACTTTTTCGTGATGCTGACCCTCACCATCCTATTTAAAATAGTAACTTGGGCCACCCCCATTAGTGCTCCTACCTCCCTTTACCTTGGCTTCATTCTTATTTTTTAGTAACACTTCTACCTCTCTAACATACTGTATTTTGCCTTTTTTTTATTCTTCTTATTAATTTTCTTAAAAATATTACACATTTGTTATCTGTCACTTCCTTAATGGATTCTTCTTTCATTCACTGATACATCTCAAGAACTTAGAACATTGTAGGTGCTAGTCAATATTTGTGGAGTAAATGAATCAATGAATTTGTCGAATGTCTAACATGTGACAAGACTTCTGTTGGGCAATGGGGGTGTAACATTGGGCAAAACCAAAAATAGATTCTACTCTCACAGACCGTTTGCCAATTTGAGAGTTGTCACATGAAAACATGAAAAAGTATTTAGCTGCAAGGAATGATAAGAGACAATGGTGCTTTGAGAATACATAATTTAAGAATTTACTTTGGTCTGAGGTGGGTCACAGAGGATGTCCCAAAGAAAGCGATGTTTGAGCTGAGATATGAGAAAATTGTGTGATTCCTATTTCTTAGGCCTGGAGTAGGGCCCAGGTATGGACATTTTCAAGAAAACTCTGAAAAAAAAAATTCTGCTGGTATTTCTAATATACAGGCAGCCTGGAGGATCACCCTATGTATCAGGGCTTTTCCAGTTTTCATTTACAAATTACACAAAATCTTGCTAAAGTTCATATTCTGACTCAGAAAGTCAGGTAAAGGCCTGAGACTCTGTAGTTCTATGAAACTCTTGGTGATGCTGATGTTCTGTGGATTATATACTGAGAAGTAAGGCTACATAGCATCGACCCCCAACTGTCTCATGAAGATACTATGTTTTCTAAATTATCAGCTGATTTGGAATCCTCCCTCCTTGCTTCAATTATATGGACTATATATCCTGAGAATCTGAATATTTCATTCAGCTCACAACATGGATGTTGTTCAGTTGCTTCATAAATTTGTACTACATAGGCTTTGTTTACATGTTTTTTGTGTGTTTTTGTGCATGTGTGTTGCTTGTTTTTAAAACATTTTCCCCCATGGGCTGGGTCCTCCCAAAGGGCAGGGATGGTGTTCAAGTCTTTGTGTCCTCTGCCAAATCCACTGTGGCCATGATAAATACTCAGTTTCTACTGAATAGTACTGACTCTACCCAGGCAAATCCTTTTCTTTCCTTATCATATGTATAAAGGATGATTTAAATTATCCTTTGAAATGAACCATTCATTTTCACCTTGCCATGAATATAAATGACAACACTCAAATTTACAGTATGCCTGGTCAAACACATATTTATAAGAAAAATTAAAGATAATAATAAATGTAATAAGTAATAGAAAATAATGACAATAAACACTAATAAAATATTCATATTTCAGCTGATAATCAGAGTATTTTTAAGAAGTATGGGGCAAAGTTGAGTTTTCAAAAGTAGAACATTATTTCAGATTTATTGGTTGAGAGCAGAGTTGTACTAGGAAAAGCATGGCTATTCTTCCTTCCTTCCTTCCTTCCTTGAGATATGTCCTAATTCTTCAGGTTTGTTGCAAGTTTTTAAGAACAGAGATTTTTTTTTTGAAGATTTATTTATTTATTTATTTATTTATTTGACAGAGAAAGAATGAGAGAAAGAGAGAGATCACAAGTAGTCAGAGAGGCAGGTAGAGAGGCATGAAGAAGCAGGCTCCCTGCTGAGAGCCCAATGGGTGGGGGGGAGGGGGCTTGCTCTCAGGGTCCTGAGATCATGACCTGAGCCGAAGACAGAGGCTTTAACCCACTGAGCCACCCAGATGCTTCAAGAGCAGTGATTTTAACTAATTTTTGAATTAGTATTTATTTGGTACCTAAGAATTAAGAAGAGTCCTGGGATCGAGCCCCGCATTGGACTCTCTGCTCAGTTGGGAGCCTGCTTCTCTCTCTCTGCCTGCCTTTCTGCCTATTTGTAATCCCTGTCTGTCAAATGAATAAATAAAATCTTAAAAAAAAAAAAGAATTAAGAAGAGTCAAGGGTGTATCTGAATGTTGGTGTTTACTTTAAGTGAAAGGGATAATTCTTCCCTGAGATAGCTCACCTATATTGGCCAAAACCACGTACAGTGATTTTCTACTTAAATTAGAAATTCAGTGAACTGATAGTTTAAAATCAAAACAACAACAAAGGTAACACTTACTGAGTGCTATTCTAGGTACTTTACATGTATTAACTTATTTAGAAGGCAATTACTATTATTAGTTCAATTTTATAGACTAGACCCTGAGGGTCAGAAAGGCTAAAATTGAAAATTACCTCTTCCTTGAAGTGGAGCTATTGGAGATACCACAGTAACATTAGAATATTTCAGGGAGGCAATGGAATAGAGGGGGAGAAAAAAGAAGAAAAAAAAGCTCTGGAATCAGTCAGATTCACATGAGAATGAGAATCCTTGCTCTGCCACTAATTCCTTATAAATCCTTGGGTAAATCACTTAGCCTCTCAGGATTGCAGTTTTCTCATCTACAAAGTGGGATAAAATCACATTTCCTACTTATCTTACGTACACGACTTCTACCCACCTTGACTAGGGAGTGGACATAAAGAACAGCTGATTTACAGACCTGTCACCTCGGAGGCACCCTTCTGTCACCAACAAAATCAGGTTACGCAATAATCTTTCTCCATTTCTCCTGCTTTTCTCCCTTCTTCCTAAGTAACTACCATTTCTTATGCTTCATATCAAATGCTTTACATATATAAACTAAGCTTTTCTTTATTTCCTCTCTTCTTTTATTTCCAGTTATTTTTTTCCACTGGTCCAGTGAAAGAGGTATTGGTAGCCCTGAGTTACAGAGGAATTAAGCAGAGGTCTGGTCCAGTTCACCACTGGTGGTTATGTAGGAGCGCTTGGACCACATAGTTTAAGTGATAAAAAAGCTAGAACAAAGTTAATGTAAGCATGGGAAAGACATGTTCATTTGTGTTTCTTAGTTCTGTCACTTAGCGGCAGGAATTTAGAAGGTGCATTATTAAAGTTGGGATGACCAGTTGGGAGGCAATGACAGCAACCACGATCCCAGCGAGGGCTGCAGTCTTTACTTGTGTCAGGAACTGTGCTTTCCATGTACAATCTCACAACAACTCTATGAGGAATCATTATTTTAACCCCGTTTTACATACGATAAAATCGAGGCCCACAGAATTTAAGTAACTAAGCTTGCATAATTTTGAGTTGAGATCCAAATTTTTCTTCACATGTTTAAATAGATTGAAATATGTAGTTTCTCATATTGCAAAAATGGGTAGTTTAAATAAATAGTTGGAAGCCCTTATAATGCATTTATGTAATATATGAATGTAAATGAACCATACAAGCAAGGTGGCTGAATAAAAGACAGCAGGGGAAAAAAAGCACATAGTATGTGATTCCATTTATGAAGTTCAAAAACAAGAACATCTTAGCCAGAATGGTGGAAGCAAGGATAGGGTT
This sequence comes from Mustela putorius furo, assembly GCF_011764305.1. Lineage (NCBI taxonomy): Eukaryota > Metazoa > Chordata > Mammalia > Carnivora > Mustelidae > Mustela > Mustela putorius. Next base: position 15,350,098 of record NW_025422471.1, read on the forward strand.
ACCTTTGGGAGGGTAGTGATTGGGGGTATACCACATGTTTCTGGGGTACTGGTAATGTTCTTATTCTTGATCTGCTGGGTGCTGATTTACATGTTCATTTGGTGAAAATTTATTGAGCTACACTTCAGATTTTTATGCTTTTCCTAAGATAGGCTGAATAGATGCTATTTTTAAATTAAAAGTAAGTAAATAAATTCATGAATAAGTTCCTCTTTAATTTTATTTTTATATAGTTTCTTTTATTCCTTGAGCCTTTCTATTCTGTTTTCCTCATAGAATTTTAACTTAGTTGACTTAAAAATTTTAATTATTTTATAACATGATGCTCTAAGTCTTAAAAAATGTTTTCTTTAGGGTTGAATTATCCTCCAGATTTTTATTAGTACACAATTGGCAGTATATAAAAATATTATAAAATTTGATATTAAATTATTAAACATTAGAAATAAATTTTATTAGAAGTGCATTTCAAAATTAGGTGGATAGTCTGTTCTTGGATGTGAATAATTGGAATGAAAGAGGGTCCATATCAGTTCTATTCCCACTATGAGGTAAACATGGAATGATTGGAAGGCCTTAGCAGGAATGAAAGGAATTTGTTCACTTTTAATAACAATCTCTCACAATTATTTGTATTTATTCTGAATTGGATATCAAAAGCCACAGCAATATATTACTAAAATTACTTTTAGTAATCTGAAATCATGATAGGTTCTTTTTCAATTTTCTTGAGAGCAGAGAATTGTGAAAGAATTTATAAAATCACCTTTATTTACTTAGTTTCTGAATTTCTAGGGAGTATAACAAAAGCGATTCAGGGAGACTTACCAAGTAACTGTTAACTGTACTTGTTTCTCTTTCATTTAGAGGCACTTTAAAAAAATCTGATATATTCAGAAACTGCTGGGAACATTGAAACAATGTTACTTTCAGTATCCCTCTGCCAATACAAGAATTTTTGATGAGTTACATTTATTGTATCACATGCTTTAAATATTTTTTCACCAAAACTTTGGAACTACATATTTAACTCATTCGAATTAAGGGACACATCTGTGATATAATGAAATAGGCAGACCAGTTTTCATTATCAAACAAATTAGGTAAATTAGATTTATTTTCTCTCAGATAAATCTCACTGCATTTATCAATTCAAATCAAAGTGTTAGTCTACGCTGCTTGACATCTCACTTCTTAATGCTGATTTTAGGTCAGGAAAGTCACAGAGCCTTACTAGGAGTTTGTTGCCTAAATGAAGAATGGTGCTACTGCTTTCAGTTTTTCTTACCTATACAGGCTAGCTTTATTCTCTTAGGCTCTTCTTTAGGAGTGATGCATTTTGATTTTGTTTTCTTTTTTATTCTTATTCTTTTTTTTTTTTTTTGGTTAAGTATTCGGGTGATACAAGAGGTGAAGTCCTTAAACTTAGTATCACTCCCTCTGCTACACTGTGTAAAAAAACCATCTAAATCCATTACATCCCTACTGAGGCCAAACCCTCCTCTTTTTATGCTACACTTGGCTCTTATCAAAAATATGTGTAAGACAAAGAAAAATATGAAACCTAGCAAAGATTTATGATGTCTAGATTAAAAGACACTTGAGTACCAACACTTTTAATTTTTTTTTCCTTTGGGACCTTGGAGGTTTTTAAATATCTCAAGGCATTGTAATATAGTAAAACTTGGCACGAGGGAGGTTTTATTTACCTGTCTACCTGCGTATGTAAGTATGTCTCTATTTATGGGGGAAAAGGACGAGTGAGGAGTGAGAAATTGAAAAGAATGAAATGAGAAAGGAGACTTGTAGAATTCCCTCCATCTAAAACCATTCTGAGATCAGTTTTGTGAAGGAACATGTGTGGAAGATGAGGATCTGGAACATGACTCCTTTCAAACTGTACTTGGTTGTGTAGCCTTTGGAAAATTGTTATGTGCTCTCAAGGGTTTTTCTTTTTTTGAAGAATGCTGCTGCAGAATTACCAGTGAGGAGGTCTAGGAGGCCTACGCGTCAACAGAGTTCAGAGTGCAGTGGTGAAGGTGACTCAAGCAGCTCATGGACTTGACTGGTTCTGGAGGTAAGTGCATTCAGAAGGGGACAAAGGAGGCCCGTATTAGGTCAGGAGAGAATGGGACTTGGGGGCAATGATATTACTGAGTAACATCATATTTTCCCAGTGATAGTAGAAAGCAGTAGATTTAGTGTATGGGGAAAGAAACAAGGTGTTTCTCTTTTGCTGGAAGGAGCCTCATAGGGGTTAGTGTGTGGTCTTTGGATATAATGATAATTTGGGCAGGGGGAATAGGGTAAGAAATTTGAGAAATGGGAAGAGGATGACGGAGATATTTCTCTCATGGGAGATTATCCTGATTTAAGAGTATGGGAAAGGAGAAAACATTTTGTTATATCGCTCTTTGTGTCTTGTAGTATGTATACCTAGTAAATTTTTGATAAATACTTGTTAATTGATTAGTTCATACACAGTGTGATTAAAGTTTCTGTTAAAATCACTGACAGTTCAGAAGAAGGATTCTTCTCTGTTCCTCAGATATCACATAAATGGTAGATCAAATTACAGTAATTTATTAAAGAAATCAGAATTCAGGGAGCACGTTATTCTGAGAAATTGCAAGGTAGTCAAATAATCTCCATGTAGGCTAAGTTGTTTCAATTTGCACAATTGAGTTACCCAGCAGTGGACTTCTGATAGTAGTTTTGATAATAGACTGCATGTTTTAAACAGTATCTGAGAAACATCTTTTCTATTACTTCTGCATTCCTCTAAGGACACAAATATTATGGAAAGTAAACATGCAGGCAGGTCCTGGGAAAGAATGAAATTGTGTATTTTTTTAATTAAAGCCAAGGTTTTCTTCTTCCGAATTTTTGATAACCTCTAAAGTACGAGAGAAAACATGCACAGAAATGTGAATGCAGGTACACACACCTTGGCAGTTTCCCAATGGAGAAGAGACCACTGTCATTAGTTAGCAAAGATAAGAATAGAAATAACAGATTTAAATTTGAACAAGAAGTGTTTGAAAGAGTGGAGAAAAATTTAACGGTAAGATCAACTTGGGAATGAAACCAATTTCTGGAAGAGCTGATGGGATCAAAATCACGTGAAACCTTAAGGTTGAGGCTTGTCAAACACCTCTAGAAGAAGGATGCACTGTGTACTGAATATTCTCTAAAGACACAAGCGAAGAAAGCAAGTGAGAACAGTGAGCAGAGGAACAGAGGGGGTTTAAATCCCTGGTCCTGTGTGGTTTTCTTTCTTCTCCAGTATGAAATGAGAGGACCTGGAGGCTGTGGGCATCCCTGTATGGAAGTAGGGACAGTGACTCCACTCGTGTGTGATGGCCATCTGTGGCTGAGTCTGGGAGCTGAGCCCAGGAATCCTGTGTATCTTTCTCTCTTTCATTTCTATGGGAATTTAGGGAGCATGGAGGCAGATTTTCTCTTTACCACCAGGAAGCACAGTTTTAAGGGGATAAAAGCTACTCTTTCCTGGAAAGATGAGGTCAGTAAATGGCGCATAGAGATATACTATGGGTCAGGCACATAAAGGCCTAGAAGAGATCATGACTGAACACATGGGATGGGCAGTTTTTCCCTGCTCAGCTCAGAAGTCACTGGAGAGAATGATGTCCTATGAGTGGAGTTTATCTTTTCAAGGCAAATGAAGACCTGGATAGAATAATTGAGAACAGAGAGTACCTATGGCATTTCTAAGAGAGCTTAGGAGCAAACTTAAATGCAATGGGACTGCATTTATAATCAATGGGACTGATTATAAAAATGATGTCTTAAAATTATTTATAGTTTAGTTTATAGGTTGGCTTCCAGAGGGGTGGAGTCTCCCATAAATAAGTGGGGCCACCATTGAACAGATCCAGTTGTTAGCTCTTTTGTTGTGAAGTTAGGCTGTTGCTGATTCACGGAGACCCCTGCATGTGCTTCCCATGTCCCTCAAACAGCTGGATTGTGTTGTGGCCTGTTGCGCCTTATGTGGAGAGCAACCCTCTTACCGCAGTAGGTGATGAATTGTGTTTCCCTCCAAATCCGTAGGTGCAAGTCCTAACTCCTGATACCTCATAAATGCGAACTTATTTGAAGATGATAGAGTCTTTACAGAGGTAATCAATTTAAAGTGAGGTCATTAGGGTGGGCCCTAATCCAGGATGACCAGTGTCCTTATAAAAGGGGAAATTTAGGCACAGAGATCTCCATGGTGGGAAGACAGTGTGAAGAAGCATGGGGAGATGTTGGACAGCTACAAGCCCAGGTGAGAGGTCTGGAATAGATCTTTTTCTCACAGTCCTCGGAACCAACCTGCTGACCCTTGATTTCAGACTTCCAGCCTCAAGAACTATGAGATAATCAATGTCTGTTGTTTGAGCCATCTAGATTGTACTCCTTTGTTTTGGCAGCCCTAGCACACTAATGTACCTACTAATTATGGAGTCACATACTCCGTTTTCTTTATTTCCTTCCTTCCTTCCTTCTTTTTTCTTTCTTGCCTTGCTTTGTCTTGCTTCCCTTCCCTTCCCTTCCTTCCTTCCCTCCTTCTTTCTGCACCTGCTGTGTGTTAGGCACAGGGAATACAATAATCTTGGCCCTCAAGGAACTTCAAGCTGTGTGATGAAGACACACCTATAAATGGACAGTTTTAAAGTGCTGACGTAGAAGAAGAAGAAGTAGGAGGTATTTGGATCAGTTATTTGGTGTCTACTGTGCACTATGCAGCATGATACAGGATTCAGGGGCATATTTTAAATCTAGCTCTGTCACTGCACGTTCTCCTTGTTGAAGAGCTATTTAAGAGTTTTATCGTTTGTAAAATGGGGAAAATGGTGTCTCCTAGAGGGATTTTAAATGAGATGCCAGATGTGAAATATTTATGATGGAGTCTGTGTCTTAGCTCAGGTTGCTGTAACAAAATATCAGAGATGAGGTGGCTTAAACAACAGAAATTTATTTTCACAGTTCTGAAGGCAGGGAAGTCCAAGATCAGAGTCCCAGCAGATTTGGTTCCTAGTGACAGCTCTCTCCCTGATCTGTAAACAAGATGCCTTCTTGTTGTATGCTCCATGACCTTTCCTTAGTCTGTGCATTTGGGGGGAGAGAGATCTTTCTGTTTTCCTCTTCTTTTAAGGGCACCGATTCTACCTGCTCCAAACCCAATTACCTCGCTAAGACCCCACTTCCAAATACCATTAGAAGTTATGATTTCAACATATGAATTTTGAGGGAATACAAATATGCAGGCCATAATAGCGTGAAGCACAATATGTGGCAGATATTATTAATTGCTACTTGAGGAGCATGTGATAACAGGAATAGTATGCAGACAAATAATGAAATTGAGGACTGACAGAATAACCAACTAGAAGGTGTAGTCTAGAACTCCAGTGTGCTATTCATATAAGCTTTTTATCAATGTGGAACTCATGGCTTGAGTTTTTACAAAGATAACAGTAGTATTTCATTTAAAAAGATCTAGGCTAGACCTTCCCCTCTGGCCTGGAGGTTGTGGAGCCATCAAAGCACTCTTTAATTTGCGAGAAATAGCTTTGTTTGTGGACCTCCAAGGGGAACAAGAGCGCTGTTGAATTTGGTTATGACATTCCTGTTTTTTTTTTTTTAAAGATTTTATTTATTTATCTGACAGATGGAGATCCCAAGTAGACAGAGAGGCAGGCAGAGAGAGAGAGGAGGAAGCAGGCTCCCCACTGAGCAGAAAGCCCAATGTGGGTCTCGATCCTAAGACCCTGGCATCATGCCCTGAGCCAAAGGCTGTGGCTTTAACCCACTGAGCCACCCAGGCACCCCATGACATTCTTGTTTTGAGCCGGGAAGTGGAGTTTGTGAGGAATGTGTCTTGATTTTCTGGGTTGTGACTTGGGAAGCCGGACATGAGATTTTATGCCTGAAGCCATTAAAAGAATACATTTTAGACATTTAGCAATTATCAGTTTGTTAAAATAGCAAGCTTAAGCAGAATTGGAAAAAGCAGCTATTGTTTTAGAAACCATTGGATAAAATGATCTTGGAATACAGTTCAAAAATCCTCTTTTGCTTTTTTTTCAAGAGCAATGACAAAATAATTTTTGTTTCACTGTAGTGAAACTTTTGGACAATGAAGTTTTTAAATACTGAAATAGTTCAGTATGGGAATGGTATTTTTCTATCTTTGATTTTATTGAGATAGAGAATTTTTAATTTTTAAATTTTATTTATTTTTTCCTTTTATTAAATTTAAATTCAATTAATTAATATATAATGTATTATTTGTTTCAGGGGTACAAGTCTGTGATTCATCAGTCTTACATAATACCCAGTGCCCATTACAACACATATGCTCCCCAGTGTCCATCACCCAGCCACCCCATCCCTCTCACCCCCTCTTCCCCTCCAGCAACCTCAGTTTGTTTCCTGTGATTAAGAGTCTCTTACGGTTTGTCTCACTCTCTGGTTTCATCTTGTTTCATTTTTTACTCTCTTCTACTATGATCCTCTGGCTTGTTTCTTAAGTTCCACATATTAGTGAGATCATATGATAATTGTGTTTCTCTGATTGACTTATTTTGCTTGGCATAATACCGTCTAGTTTCATCCATTGTTGCAAATGGCAAGATTTCATTTTTTAAAAATATTTTATTTATTTATTTGACAGAGCTCACAAGTAGGCAGAGAGGCAAGCAGAGAGAGAGGGGGAAGCAGGCTCCCCGCTGAGCAGAGAGCCCGATGCGGGGCTTGATCCCAGGGCACTGGGAACATGACCTGAGCTGAAGGCAGAGACTTTAACCCACTGAGCCACCCAGGTGCCCCAGGATTTCATTTTTTCTGATGGCTGTGTAATATTCCATTGTATACATATACCACGTCTTCTTAATCATTCATCCGTCAGTGGACATCCGGGCTCTTTCCATAGTTTGGCTATTGTGGACATTGCTGCTATGAACATGGAGGTGCACATGCCCCTTCGGATCACTACATTTTAACTTTGGGGTTCATACCCAGTAGTGCGGTTGCTGGGTCATAGAGTAGCTCTATTTTCAATTTTTTGAGGAACCTCTGTACTGTTTTCCAGAGTGGCTGCTCCAACTTGCATTCCCACCTACAGTGTAGGAGGGTTCAAGATAAAGAGATTTTTAAAACATAGAACCTTTTGGTTCCCTGTTAAGGAAGTACAGTCATCAACACCCCATGTCTTCTTTCAGAGGGGGGCTCTGATCATTCTTCAATCTGTATAAAACTTGGGCCAGCTAAGGAGCTTCAAGATCAATGGCCTCTATTCCACCCTTGTTCTTAAATGGGATCACTTACTAGCCTCCGGCATAGAAAGGGAGGCAATTCTTCTCATTGCCATAAAAAAGGAAAACAACAATAATAACTAAAGCCCCAGTAGAAAAACCCATTTTTGTTAAAAAAAAAAAAACAAATAAACACAGTAGAATAAATCACTTAAGATGGGGTCAAAGGACTTGCTTTATATGAGTTTGGGGAATCATTTCATCCCTCTGAACCTCTGCGTCTTCTTTTTAAAAATCCATACCTGGACTAGATATCTCAAAGATCCCTTCCAGCTTCGAGGCACTCTTGGTAATATATGAAAGCCTTCGGAAAATTGTTGAGTGCTTCTATTTTCAAAGAAGGAATAACCAGCCTGGAAGTCTGGAAGGTGGGTTTTGAATTATATTATTGATATTTGCTGTGATCTAGATTGGGAAATTGAGGATTAGAAATGGAATAAGGAAGGCATTTTGGAGAGGTGGGAAGAACAAATGGTTTAGGATGGAAGGTTATGAAAGCCAAGAACAGCAAGGGGAGAGGAGAGGTAATTGATTCCTCCTTCCTCCTCGCTTACCAGGTCAATCAGACATCAAGTCCCCTTTCCTTTCCATCCATTTTCCTGAACCTAAACTCGAGGGACAGGTTATATCACAACTGGAACCTCTATTAAGCTACACTCCAACATTATACGCTTCAGGCTGGGATTCAAAGTAAAATAGCATTAACTGAGAATGAGAAGAGTTAAATTTCATCCTCAGATGATTCTTTCGGAAGGGTCTTCCATGTTGCCCCACCTAGTAAAGGAGATTAATAGTACCTGACCCATTGTCACCTCACCAAAGATTAATGATATCTGCCTATTGTTACCACACTAAATTTGAGAGAAATTCCAGGTCTACATCAAGAGAAAACAGTTATCAATGTGTTGATGCATTTTTCAATACTATAGATAGTTCTCTTCTTAAAATTATTTTTACTTTAAAAAAATTGGTTTTCTTACTTCATGCATTTGAAGCAACAGGAATAAAACACACTTTTGAAGTGAGGTGTCAACCCAGACATGAGGAACATATATGTTGACACAAAAGTTGAAAAGACCCCACAAAAATGACAAATGATGAAGAAAAAGCACATTTACAGCAGATCCTGACCTTTTGAGAATATGATCAGCCTGTCAGCACTAATGGCTTTCCATGTTCATAGCAAAAAGCTATGAGCACTTATATTTGGGATGGAGGTTAGATGATATCTCAATATAAAAATAATGAAATAGTACCATGTCAGGTGTAAAAAAAATAATTCTGCAATTCTTTTTCCTTTCTTTTCTCATCATAGATTTACATGTTCACATAATATACATAGGCACAATGAGGAGCCTGGCTCTTTTTCCTCCCAACCAATCCAGTCTCAAAGAGGAGTCTTAACATCCCTGCCGGGTATTATGGCACTGGGTGTAGGCTATTAGGACCAAAAGATTGTTTTGCTTTGTTTTGTTTTGTTTTACAGTTCTGAGAATAGGATTAGGGATTAGGAAATGGAACATAGCAGTGACTCTGAATTCGTTTGCTCTATTCCATACCCTTATTGGGCATTTGCAGCTTTTGCCTTGAACCTTTCCTCAGAGGAATCTTTTTTATAGCTATAATAAAACTCCTGGACATTTATCCTTTTGTCTAAAAGTTCTGCCTCCTTACGTAGGTTTTTGAATTTATCAAAGTAGAGCATAGTCTTCTGAAATGTCCAGTAAAGCAATGTTTTCCTGTTTATCTGGATTTTTATTAAGGGGTCTCATAAGCTGACAGAAATTCAGAGGAGTAACATCTCAATTTGTGCAAGAAGCATTTGCAACCTGGGAGGAAGCCCTCTCAAAATTCCCTTCATTCCTTGGCAAAGATTGCCCATGGATATGATTTCAAGGGTAGCAAGAGGGAGAAAAGGTTAAAGGTGGGGTGAACTCCTGCTAAAAGTAAGAAAGAGATATGATTTTAAGAACTCTACTGATATATAAGAGTGTATAATAATAATAATAGTAATAATAATAATAATAATAATAATATCCTAATAAGAAATATGGGAAATAGGAGTTACAACTGGGATAACCTATTACTGTCATGGCTTGTTCATCAGCTGGGAACCATGAGCAGATTTGGTGCTAATGAATTGGTCCTGATATGAGGAAATTCTATTTGAATAGGATCACCTGCTTTAACTAGGGGAGAACTCACTGGTGTATTCAAAAAAAGCACTTAATGTTATTTTTTTTAAAATGATTTTATTTATTTATTTATTTGACAAAGAGAGAGAGAGAGAAAGATCACAAGTAGGCAGAGAGGCAGGCAGAGAGAGAGAGGAGGAAGCAGGCTCCCCGCTGAGCAGAGACCCCCCCCCCCCCAATGTGGGACTTGATCCCAGGACCATGGGATCTTGACCTGAGTCAAAGGCAGAGACTTAACCCACTGAGCCACCCAGGTGCCCCAGCACTTAATGTTATTGAATTGATCTAGCACGTAAGAGATAGAAATCTAACATCAGTTTGGCCCTCACCAAGAGATTTTCTTTTCTATAGGCTTCCTGCCTATATGTTAAATGTTGTAATATAGCCAGAGACTATATCCCAAACTGTCTAAGACTGAAATTTCAATTCGTGATTTTTGTTTTTTCTTTGCCCCACCAATTCTACACTGTGATATTACAGACTTGTTTCAGGGATCCTTCTATTTCCCTCTAGTACTCCGTTTGAATCAAATTAAAAGTTATTTTTCATTTCTCCTCATGTGGTACAACTTTCTGAAGCAGGGGCTGCATTGTATAAGGAGAAAGTGGGTGAGAAAAAGTTCAGTCAGGTCTCTGAACTGTAGAAAGGCACTATTTCTGGTCTTAGAAGCATCTCCACGGATTCTTCATCCACAGGTTGCATGAAGTCAAAGATTTTCATTTAAATTTTGTATCTCAATGGACAAACTCCATATTAATCATCTCTGTGGGTCATGTTCTTCCTGGCATTTCTCTTATTCCCCGTCTTTTGACATTTCCTCCTCAGGGTAGCATGACATACATGATGAGCTATCTCAGAATTTTCTGAATAAATATTCAGTATAATCATTTCAAAGGAGGCAATGGTAAGTCAGTGGCATAGAGACTTCATCTGTATTTTCTTGACTTTCAAGAAATTACTTCTTTGTGGCCCAGCAGATAACTGGGATTCAGACATTTATTTCCTTCCTGCTTCCTGTTTAGCCACTGGGGAAATATGTGTTGTTGTACCTCAGTGATTTCATATGCAAAATGGGAACAATTATACTTTCTCTTTGGCTTACTGGAGGATTAGAAAGATTAATGCATTGTTTTATTTAGAAAATACACATACTTCTGAGTGAAATGTGCTTTGAGTAGGAATTATGAGGATTTTATCATCAATAAGGATTTAAATATATTCTTTGTCAAATAGAATCCTAAAAGGTAGAATTCAAGCTAATAAATTAAAACAGGCTTGAGGGGATATGAACTTGAATGTCTGTCAATGACAATTGGATGCGGTGAGTAATCCAATTTACTTCAGGAATATGTTAGCAGTGGCAGGGGTGAGAAGTAGGTATGAGAATGGAAGACTAACAAAGAAAGTATATAGATATTCATTAATTCCTTCTGGAAACAGTGGGAGGAAAAGGAGAGGTTGGAAGACATATTTACCAAGAGAGGAGAGAGCGGAACTGTAAAAGGGTAAGATAAGAAGAAAGCCCTAAGAAATCAGAATCACTCTGAGACATTGGCAAACTTCACAAAGCACAGACTTGGATATTCAGGAACTGTCAACGGACTGACAGACACAAGGGAGATTCAAGGAGAAATCAAGGAGTTGGGGGGAAATTAAAAAGAGCCACCTGAATTGCTGCATAATTATAACTAAAGTTTTACTGAGGAGGAAAAAGATGGTGGAAGGGAGAAACCACTTAAACTGTTCTTGGATTCTTTATCCCCAATAAAACCTACATGTCTAGAGAAGAGCAATCAGGTGCTCAAGGGCCTTGAGGTTCTGTCCTGTGATGATAGACAGAAAAGCTTGGACTCCTCTGTCTGGAAAGGGGGAGGTGGAACAGACACACAATAAAAGTCACCAATGGCCCAGATTGTTTCTCTTGAGAAAGTACAAACTTACACTCGGAGTCCACAGTTGATCTGTTGGGAACTCCCCTTGAAGCCAGAGAGAGGAGGGAAGAACACACTCAGAGAGCGCAATAATCCAGCAGGTGGTAATAATGAATATGTAAATAGATTAAAAAAATAAATTGAATTCAGATATAGTTTTTAATGTTTCATACCCTTATATTTTACTTTTACAGCGAGGTGAATTATTTTAAATTAAAATTGCTATAAACGATTGGTTTGCTATAATACAGCTTAATTTTAATTTGAGCTTTTTATTATAAAATAAAACACAGAGCCAGAAGACCACACCAAATAAATCTGTAGCTTAATGACTTACTTCAGGTGGAAATCTGCTAACCACTCCCTACCCAGGTCAAGAATTAGAAGTTTTTCAGTCACCCTCACTGTATGTGCCTTATCTGACCTCTCCTCCTCCTTACCCCCAGAAGTAATCAGTATCCTGACTTACACAAATCACTTCCGGTGTGGATTTTTGACTTTCATACTAAGGTGGGCAGATACTGCCCTTCATCATCTCCCTTGCTGCTTCTACCAGACCCAGGCCCATAATCTGTCTGGATGGATCGGGAATATCACTAAGTGTAGATGTCCATATGTCTTTATATTCTAAGTAGGAAATCCATTATTTTATGTCACCACCTTTTGATACGAAGGAATGAAAAAGTCAACACTCTTCTTGCTGAAATGCAACAAGTTGTATTCATACACAGCTCTGTGCTCATGGACCTGAAAAAGTAGGGGAGATAGGGAAAGAGTATAGCAGTTTACCCTCTAGTGCTCGCCTTCTGCCTGTGCCCTCCAGGGGCAAGAAGGTGCTGATTTAATGGTGCTGGATGGCATTCTGCAGCTGAGGCCACTGCAGGGTGGCAATTTAAGCTTAAAAAGGAAGACCTGAACTAACATCATAATTCATCATATATAATTTCATCAACTGCTTCATCAGAAATAACACTCAGAGGCCAGTTATCCAAGGTTAGCTTTAAATATGAGAGGTTCTTGAAATTCGTGTATGTACTTTGTTGACAAAGCAGTGTGTTGTACATGACATTAGTGTGATCTTCATTTATTTATTCAACATGATTTTTGAGTAGTCTTATTTTCCAAGCATCAAGATGCAGAAACAGTCCTTTTCTTCATGGAGCTAACAGCCTGAGGCAGTGGTTTTTGTCTCTACCTAAGTGTGGAAATTATAAAAAAGGACAATATCAGTCCTCCCTCCCCCCAGCTCAACGTGCACAAACCCATGGAGATTCCATTCTTATTGGACTCTAAGTATACCTTAAAAGCTCTCAGAATTTTAAAATGTGCACCCCAAACTCAAAACCACTGATTAGGAGAAAAGATAAATGTTAACTACATGTAATCACAAGATAGTGATTGTTATGATAAAGGAATGCAGGTGGTTCACTGAAAGTCTGTAATATCATGGGCAAAGAACTATGTAGAGTAGATGCCAGTGTTTTAGGATTTATAGATTAAAAATGCAGATTTGAATATTATCACTTTTATTAAGGTTTTTATCATTGGGGTTAATCTAGTTATACAATTCAGCTCATAATTACCTTGCCTATAAAGATCGTTGAAAAGATAATTAGTGGGTGATAATGTATAGGTTTTCTCCAAGAACTTCTTGAATCAGGATATATATGAACTTGCTTCATTCAGATATATTAGAACAGAAAAATATTTGATAAAGCACACTCCTATGAAGGTAACGGAAGAAAATTTCTTTCCATATGCTGTAATGTAAAAACAAAGTCACTGGATTGGACTATGGCAAACTAAGCCAACTAGAATCCTTTGGAAGGTTGCTGTGGAAATTGATATCAGTGGTCATTAAAATACATGTGCCAACAACCCAATAACTGGGTGGAGACTTAGCATATTCCAGTTGGTGACAGGTTTCTAGGAATTGTCCAGTTTCTAGACAAAATTATGACACAGCCATGCCTGAAGTCCATCTTGGCAGAGTTATTTTTATTATTTATTTATTTATTTTTATTTAAATTCCATTAGCCAACATAGAGTACATCACTAGTTTCAGATGTAGTGTTCAATAATCCATCAGTTGTGTATAACTCCCAGTGCTTATCACATCACGTGCCTTCCTTGATGCCTATCACCCAATTACCCCGTCCTCCTACCAACCTCCCTTCCAGTAATGCTATTTGTTTCCTATAGTTAAGAGTCTCTCATGGTTTTTCTTCCTCTCTGATGACTTCCCATTCAGTTTTCCCTCCCTTCTCCCGTGATCTTCTGTGCTGTTTCTTATATAACACATATGAGTGAAACCATATGATAATTGTCTTTTTCTGATTGGCATATTTTGCTCAGCATAATTCCTTCCAGTTCTATCCATATCGATTCAAATGGTGGGTATTCATCCTTTCTGATGGCTGAGTAATATTCCTTTGTATATTTATACCACATCTTAGGGTTTTTGGTGCATTTGTAAATGGGATCGATTGCTTAATTTCTCTTTCTTCTGTCTCATTTTTAGTGTATAGAAATGCAACTGACTTCTGTGCATTGATTTTATATCCTGCCATATTGCTGAATTGCTGTATATGAGTTTTAGCAATTTTGAGATGGAGTCTTTTGGGTTTTGCATAAAGTATCATGTCATCTGTGAAAGAGAGAGTTTGATTTCTTTGGCAGAGTTATTTTTAATAACAAAAGATTCTTACACCTGGTTTCTCTATAGTCATCCTAGATGGTGGTCATGGAAAGATTCTTTCCTAAAATCACATAGGTCATACAGTACCCTTATTTAAACTGGTAGTTGTGGGTAGGAGACCAAATGAATGAGACCTCTACCTGAGGTAATCAAAGGCATACTTAAATGCACACATGTACAATTTCTTAAAGTCACTATCTCACTTCATGGCACATTTTAGAGTAGTTTTTCCCAGCAGTAGAACTCCTTCTTTATTTTAAAATAATTTACTTTATCCTCAGCATCTAAGAACAATGCTACCAGCATATTCTAGGAGGCAAGGAAGTTGGAAAATATACTTCAGAGCAGAAAAGCCCATTTATTTTTGTAATTTCAACCAATGTAAGGGAACATCATTCCCAAACAGATTTTTTAATAGTGACTTCTGGGCCTCTAGTAATTATGATCTGTTGCAAATATATCAAAATAGAAAAAAGTACATATAAATTACAAAATTTAACTTATTCTGGCTACATCTTTATTTTTTTATTTTTTATTTTTTTTAATATAATTTTTTATTTTTTATAAACATGTATTTTTATCCCCAGTGGTACAGGTCTGTGAATCACCAGGTTTACACACTTCACAGCACTCACCAAAGCACATACCCTCCCCAATGTCCATAATACCACCCCCTTCTCCCAAACCCCCTCCCCCCAGCAACCCTCAATTTGTTTTGTGAGATTAAGAGTCACTTATGGTTTGTCTCCCTCCCAATCCCATCTTCCTTCATTTATTCTTCTCGTACCCACTCAAGCCCCCATGTTGCATCACCACTTCCTCATATCAGGGAGATCATATGATAGTTGTCTTTCTCCGCCTGACTTATTTCGCTAAGCATGATACGCTCTAGTTCCATCCATGTTGTTGCAAATGGCAAGATTTCATTTCTTTTGATGGCTGCATAGTATTCCATTGTGTATATATACCACATCTTCTTGATCCATTCATCTGTTGATGGACATCTAGGTTCTTTCCATAGTTTGGCTATTGTGGACATTGCTGCTATAAACATTCGAGTACACGTGCCCCTTTGGATCACTACGTTTGTATCTTTAGGGTAAATACCCAATAGTGCAATTGCTGAGCTGGCTACATCTTTAATGTAAATGGAGCTATTTGTGCACTCTGATTAAAACACATTATAAACAATCAGAGCTCTCTACTGACCTGAGAGTTCTCTGGATGGAGATCATGAGTATTGGAAGACTTCCCAGCTTACATTGGAAACTATTGAAAAATGAGCAATGTTTCTGTGGTAACAGGTGCCGTATTTAGGAAAAATGACCTAAACTGATGCCACAGGGGCAAAGGTTGGGGTGCTCAGTGTGTAGGTCTTTTAGGAGGCCACACAACCACAGTCCCTCAGGGAAGAAACTCCAATTCACATCCTTTGTCACTGCTGCCTAGAGTTACTTCTACAGACCTTCTGAAATGCAGGGCACCCAATGTAAGCCTGACATGGAAGTGCCCAATACCTTGGCATTCTCTTTTATTTTATTTTTTTTTTAAAGATTTTTATTCATTTATTTGACAGAGAGAGACACAGGGAGAGAAGGAACATAAGCAGGGGGAGTGGGAGAGGGAGAGGCAGATTCCCTGCTGGGCAGGAAGCCTGATGCAGGGCTCAATCCCAGGACCCCGGGATCATGACCCGAGCCTAAGGCAGACACTTAACGACTGAGCCACCCAAGCGCCCCTAATACTTGGGCGTTCTTAATCCTGCGCTCTGCTGGCACTAAGCTTTTAGCCAGTGCTAAGCACTCATGTCTTGTATTACTAGAAATACATACACAGCTCGATGCCTCTGTTTTAACCGAGACTTACATGCAACCAAAGATTGCAGATGGTCTTAGGTTCTTACCACGTCTTGAGAAATGCTGGGAAGATTTAAACATCTGGAATTTGCATCTTTTGGCAAACCATAGAGATAAATACTTTTCATTTTGTTGACTACGTATAGTTTTATCTTAGGGAGGCGCTCTTCCTTTGTGGCATCTCAGCAAGAAACTGACAGTGTCTACTTTTCCTATCGGTAGAATGCTTTGCATTGCTCTGAGGTTCATAATTACATGTTTGTGACTTCATCCTCAACAGCCTCGCCCCATGAATACAGATAACATCTCACAAAAGGGGAGGCTGGGAACGACTCAGACGGACAGGGGAGGAGGAGTGGGAGGCTGATGTGCTCAGTGACCATCCCCTGGCGAGGCTCTGGGATAGCCAGTGGGGGAAGTCGGCTCTCCAGGTTTCCAGAGCCGACTCTAGTCTGAAACACTGGCCTTCTGTTTCATGAGCTGTGAAGCACCCTTGGGAAGAAGAAGAAATACTCAACCTATAGTTTGACATTTTATTTATATCACATCCCTTGTTGAATTGTTCTGAAGAACCCGAGGTGGCCGTGGCATTCCTTCCCTTTATTCACTTGGTTACAGTTTAAAATTTGAATAGCTGTTTATGCTGGAAGGCTGAACACCCAATCAGCAGTCTTTGAATTGAAGCTGTATTGTTCACTCATGGAAATGCCTGTTTCATCTGTCAGCTCTCTTTTATAGTGAGCCTAATAATTTATGCTTGCTAAAGATGTTTTCTGACCTGTGATTCCATTGCCAGTTAGGAAAGGGCTTTGGCAGTATTCACACTTCCTTTCGTAATAGGAGGCCACTAAGGTACAATTTAGTGAAATTACTGCTCCAGTGCACTAATGGTACCCAGACCCAGACTGGGGGAGGGCAGAGGGGTAAGGGTGAGGGACCCTATCCTTTAGAGAGGGCCACTAGACTCTGAAGAAAGATATCCTGGAAAGGGGCCTCTCTGGGAGCCGCCTCCTTCCCTGGAGGTCTGCATGACCCTGTGGTGCCCTGACGGCTGAGATAACGCGCCCACAGAAATGCCAGAGGGCACTGCGTGCATGCCTAGAACTCCACAGAGTGGCCCCCCACCCAAAGAAAAAGGGTCGTTTTCATCCAGGAAAGTTGGTATCAGCTCTTCACATTTATCTTATTTAAAAAAATATTGTGATCCTATTAGATAGGATGACCCATTTAAGAAAAACCTTGACAGTAAAAATCCTTTGTGTCCTTCAAAAAAGAGGGTCTATATGCACTTGAACTGTGTATTTTTTATCTTATTACTGTTGAAATCACATTATGTTAAGTGGGACTTCTTTAAATGGGCCACGCTGCATTATAATTATAGTCTTTTCAGATATTTAATTTGCAAGGTATTGGCAGACCCGTCCTGAAAAGAACTTTTCTCATTGCAAATGGAACTATTCTCCAGGTGAAGTGGATCTTTTCCCTTCTTGATTCTCTCGTAAGACTTTGTTTTTATTTCTCTCAGAGTGTTTATCTTACCCTCACTTGTAATCCTGTGTATATCTATTTTTGTACTTTACCAGTTGTGTCCGTTTCTTGAGGTTGGTAACTTGATCTTACTCATATTTACTGCAGCCCCTGTCTCAATACCTTTCTTTTAGAAGGGACTTAATGAATATTAGTGAATTGATTTCAAGAATGATTTTAACAAAACATCCTAAATTGAAATAGAATCTCTCCCAACATATTCTAATTAGTTTGAGAAACAGGTATGAAGACTCAATGACATTGTGTGTCCTCAAGAAGCAGACTCTGCTTAGATGTAAAGTTTAATATGATGAATAAATAACAATTATGAATACACCCAAAGAAGAAATTTCAGGAGATTTTGGAGTAAAAAAAAAAAAATTAAGTCAATGTTTTGAAAAACACATTTGAAGTCTTTAGCCATACCCTCCTGAATACACCCGATCTTGTCTGAATAGCATATTTTTAAGGGAAATTCTTATGGACTTTTGGCTTTAATTTGTTCTTGTAACAAAAATGCTGAAACATTTCTGGAGAAAGTGGGGGTTCTGAGCATGAAAATGATGATGCCAACGAAGGTTGCAAAATATTATAAGACAATAAAAACTGATGTCATAATGCTTCAAAGCTTACAAAGGGTTTTCATATTGAGGCAAGGATTAATAATCCCTTTCTAAGGATAACTTCAGAAGGGTTCCCTGACTTTCTTGGTGTCAGTGAGTAAAGAACAGAGCCAGAGATGGGCAAGAGACTTGGACTCTGAGGCCTAACCCTTGAGTTAGGCCTGCTGCCTCGTTTTTGTCTTCCAAATTATGCCTCTTAAAAATAAATAAGCAAAAGATGCTGTAAATCACATTATTTAACTATAGACTTCTGCACAGAATGTTAGCATTAAGAAAAACTGCAAAACTTCTGACTTGAAATTTTTCACTTTAAAATTAAGAAAGAGAGAGCCTTTATTTTATTACTTTTCTTGTTGTTAAGAACATCAGGTTATAGAATTTATTAAACTCATTATATTCTGGTTGCCGAGCTAACAGCTCTGTGACATAGATATTATTTCTATTCTATCAGTACAGAAACAGTGTGCAGAAAGGACCAGTAATTTTCTAAACATCACACTTAGAAAATGACAAAAATAGGTCGGCTATACCCAAACCAAGTACAGCAATTTGAACCTGTGCTGTGACATGCATAACTGGAGTTACACGAATAGTTAACAGCAACGTTAGGCCTTGGGATGGATTATAGCACTCCGCTAATGCTTTTAATAAATAATTGATAAGAACTGCGTGAAGTTCCTTGCCCCATCTTCAAATCCCCTTTTCAAATTGAACCTTTTTGAACTGCTGTATGGGTTCAATGGACATAAAGAATTGGTTTTAATTACGAAAAATTTTTTTTAAATTAAGAGTTTGGGCTATATTACTTGTGGGACTTAGATCTGACTGAGTTTTCCTTCTTATTTTCACATTCCAAGTTCAAAAGTCCACTGACACTTAAACATGCTTAGCGGAAAGTAAAAAACTAGTGAGGTAACTCGAAGATGTCCAGAGAAGGATAAAAGTACAAATGGGTGCTCTCTGATAAACTAGAAGGCAAGGTTCACCTTCAGTCTTGAAAGTGGAGGCTCTAAGCACGCACAGCACCTTGACCAAAGTTAAAAAAATTGTTATGTAATATTTCTAAGTAAACATGAATGTGTCCCCCTAACCCCAGCACTCTTCCTGGTGGACATTTCTTTTAGACTTTATCTATAACTTATAGGTACTTTTCCATAGCTTATCCTTTACTCTATGATTTTTGGAGACAGGTGTGCTTGTTTCTCTTTTCTTTAAAATGGTTATAAACTTACTGAAGCCTCCTTGCCTACCTTTGTATTTCTGGTTGCTCTTGCATAGTACCATTCACTAGGTGTATCCTTAAAATATCATTTAATAGAACTAAAACTGTAAGTTTCAGGTAAACATGGAGCATAGTTTTATGAGGTGACTAATGTATTTATGGATCTTGTTACTCTAAGAAGTGGTGATAAGCTTAAATTCTCAGGAGATCCAGGTATTCTTTTTTTTTTTTTTAATTTTATTTATTTATTTGTCAGAGAGGGAGGGAGAGAGAGTGAGCAGGCACAAGCAGGGGGAGCTGCAGGCAGAGGGGGAAGCAGTCTTCCCACTGGGCAAGAGCCCCGATGTGGGACTCCATCACAGGACCTTGGGATCATGACCTGAGCCAAAGGTAGACGCTTAATGGACTGAACCACCCAAACATCCCCAATTCAGGAAATCTTTAGGTAGGTTAAATACTGGCATATCTATAATTTATTGATAAGGAATTAGTCATATGTGCAGAAATAAATTAGTTTTTGAGGTGTGAACCTGAATGACAGTATGTCTTGTCATCAAATGAATGCCTCTTGGCATATTAGACTGGATGATCCTTGGTCTTCATGTGACATTACTGATGTTTTTACAAGTTGTACTAAATGAGTATGGAAACTTCGTGTATTAATTTCCTTCAAGCATCCTGCAGGTCATTGTTATTATGAAATACTATCCTAATTGTCTTTCTAGCTGATGTTACTTTGATTAACCTCAGTAAAGTGGCTTTTGGTCAGATGAGTACTTTTAGGAAACCCATGTATTAGCAAACTTTTACCACCATATTAATAGTGGGAATGGAAGATTCTGTTTTTCCTTCCTACCCATGTATATCACTCTGTTTCTTAACTGAACTATGATTTCCTGGACTTCTAAGAGAGGTTGCCCAGGCTGCTGACATAGATGGCTCAGAGACACGTCTCCAAGAACAGCTTGTGGATAGCTTCAGATAATGACTTGTGATAGTGGAAAGCTCTTACTGTGAATGCCATTTTTTTTTTTCCTTTGCTCTCACCTTCTCAGTATCCTGTAGGGATGGAAGCACCACAGCTACTAATAAAACAATTTGGCTTTTTGTAACAGATGGGGAACTCCATCTGGTATAA
Organism: Mustela putorius furo; assembly: GCF_011764305.1. NCBI lineage: Eukaryota > Metazoa > Chordata > Mammalia > Carnivora > Mustelidae > Mustela > Mustela putorius. The sequence goes on from NW_025422471.1 coordinate 15,370,607, forward strand.
ACATGTAGAGGGATGCCCTTGGTGATAGTTAATGGGAAATGTGGGAAGCAGAGACAAACTCTTCTTCATAAACCATGAGCCCTTTGATGAGCTTCTGATTCAGTATAGGCTGTGGCAGTCAATCAGGCCCTTGAACTTGAGCGTGACGTAGGACTAGATTGTGACTGCTTATGAACCACAGCTCTGCTGTTCAACTGTAGCTACTGGTGCCAATGGACATTGTGCAAATAATTCTTTCACATGGACTTTAAATTAGTAACTCAATCCCAGTTGGAGAATTTGCAAAGAATAAAGCTGTGGCCCGGTAATAAGGAAATCATAGACCCTCATGGTGTGAACGCACAAACGGTGACCAAAGCGTAGTCTGATTGTGTCTAGGTGAGCTTGTAATCGTAGAGGGTATCAGGGATATTTTTTTTCCCTTCACCTCTAGAAGATGAGTGTGGAAGTTGAGGGCAGAAGTGAATTGGGCAGACCTAGTCTTCAGGGATGAGAGGTTGAATTCCCCTTGCTTGCATTTATCACCTCCCTCCCCAGCCCCCACCCAAAAGCTATGTTAGAGAAGACAGGGCAAGTTAAGTTGAGCGTAGCTTCTGTACAGCTTCTATAATCTAGGAGACTCTGAAGCAAGTAGCTTTAGTGTGTGGCACTTTCCTGGTTGAAAAGGTTATTTTGTAAATCTTATCATTAATTTTTATTATCGTGCTATCGCCACTATTCTTGTTTGTGCCGGCTAGGCAGCGTGCCAGGCTTTTCTGTGGGACAGATATCACTTCTCCATCAACAGAATCCTTTGGCTATCCCACTTTGCTTAGCTATTTGATGAAAAGATTAAAGAATAAAGCTGTATCTGAGACCCATTCTGTAGCCCACATATATTTACATAAATTCCTCGAAAAGTAAATAAAAAGGAGTACATGAATAAAATGGGGAAGACATGCGAGATCCAAAGCGGCGACTTATTTGAAGGAAAGAAAGAGACAGTCCTGTGTTGTTACAATTAAAGCGAGTACGCTGGTTCATTTACTATTTTCGGTGAATTTTAATTGAGTTGTGTCTCATTTTTATAAATGTTGTCAATCTTCATTTTCTCTGTCTCCTGTGCACCAACTTAAACACACACACACATGCGGATCTACAGAGCGGTGTGTTTTGGGAGCGCGCTGCCTGTAGATACCCCTTAGCACCAACCTACATATAGTGACACACAGAACCATAAACACTAAAACAGGCAACCTTGAGAGAACACCCATAAGACCGAAAAAAAAAAAAAAAAAGCCTTTTTTAAGGCATTTATTTTCTAGACACAAAAGCTCAGCTAGTAATCAGTTTTGATAACTTTGGATGTCTGTTTCCCTGATGTAATGACTAGACCGAGGCAGTAACAATACTTCATTATGCTCTTCAGAGTGTACGGCTGGATTGAGTCAGAGCTACACTCAAAACCTGGCCCACAGCTGAAAGCAGAGATGATGCATTAATCCACGGCAACACCCTGCCCCCTGCCCCCGCCTCAGCCCCCCACAGCACGCAGCCACTGCTACTGGATATCATTTTTCTTCATAAAACTAGGGGTACTCGAAGCCTGCCCGTGACAGTGAAGGTTTGTTTGGTCTTTCCGGCAGGTGATCACAGGATTGAACTTCCAAAGTGAGAAGCTGATGGGATACAAATAGTTAAGAACACGTTTGAAGGGGGGAAAATGGTCCAGCCCCATCTGTCAAACTGCGCGTATGACATCATCAGATAGTCTGCACTTGTTTGCAGCTATTCAGGCCGGCCCGCCCTGCAGTCTCCGCTTTGTGTTCCAGTTTCCTTTACAGGGCCAGCGGGCTGGAAAATTACCACATGCTGTCACAGTTAGCTCAGCCAGGTCTTGTTATCATTGTTTCCAAGGAATCCATTCATTCCGTTATTTTACATATTGGGCAGACGTCCTGCCACTGAGGCTTGGGCTGCAGTAACTTGAAGGGCCAAACGTTAATGGGCCTCTATTGTTGGTGGAATGGCAGTGCAATACGTGGGAAAAAATACCCAGACAGCTCCCTGACACTGGTTTAGGACCTCTAGACTTAGGGGGTAGCCTGTGAAGATCTTTTATGTAAACAAGCCTTCAATAAACAATGAATATCTCCTGTGTCAATATTCATAACCCATCGATAAAAAAAAATATAAATCTTCAACTAGAAAGAAGCCCAAATGTATTATGGATGATGGAGCTTTTCCTTAAAGTAACCTATAGAATGTTGGCGAGTCTCCTTCTAAACACTGCTAATTTATGGCGGGGAGGGAAGCATTGTTGGGGCTTTGAAGGAAGAAAGGCATTTGATGTGGGGCTGGCAGTATTCTCACTGCAATAGATAATACAGTGTGTAAGTTTCGCGGCTTCCAGCACTACGAGACAGAAATAAAGACGAGGGCCTTGGTGACACGTTACATCTTCACCATGCTGGCAATTTAAAGAAAGTCAGTGAAAACATTAGAAAAGTTGCAGAAAGTCTGACTTTAAGGATAAATCATGTTATCTTGATTGATTAGAACATAGATAAGTATAAAGTTTCCAGCATGGAAAAATCCCTTGCAAAACAGGAAGAGGAAAATCTATTCTTCAGGGAAGATATACAGTGAAGCTATAGTACTTGTTATTGTCTTTTTTTATTTTTTAAATGGGAAACAATTTCCTATTCCAAGATGAGTCTGATCTTTTGATCATACAGTTTATTGGAAGTGGATCGTGAAGTGATATCGATGTTTCAATTCTTACTACTACCCTCACAAACTTCTGTCACCTGATTTCCTTTGCCTCAAACAAGAGAAGGCTTGGTAACAAGACGTAGATACTCAAACTAGGACAGATATGGTAATGAGGAAAGTTCACTGGAATTTGGAAAAGCTGTAATTCAAGTCTTATCATTTTAAAGAGTCTCTGATTAAATCAGCTGTTATTTTAGTCAATTTGTTTTATTGATTCACCACGGAGCTCCAAATAGCCCTATAGGAGTTTTTATCAGAATGCTTCTTATCCCAAATCATTTGTGAGGAAATGGACATGGGGTTGAACCCTTTGAGTTGGAGAAAATGAGAGATGGGACTAGTCTGGTTCTGACAAACACAATCTACACATATTTAAGATAAAATATGCTGTATTAAGAAAGTTGCCCTATCCTAAAGTCAGTTTTGTCACTTTGTCTTCTTCATAAAAAATGTTCTAATTTCAGTTAAAATGATTTTTGTGTCTGGCAGCTAATTTTAAATGGGTTCCCTTTTCAGCTGACATTAAGAACCGATTGAGATAAATTTATTTTTCCATAAAAGTAATATATGTCAGGACTAGATTTCCGAAGCCTAGCCCTTCAAGCAATCATAATCATTTTATAAACTGTTGATAATGTCATCTTTGAGAAAAAAAGTTTTCTTCAGTGTATAAAATGTTACATTAAGATAAATATTAAAATGTGGCAGTCTTCATTCAAATATAATATTTTAGGGAATCTTACAGAATTTTGAAATCGGTATTTTTCAAAGAGTAAATAGCATCTTTTACAACCAGCTATTTTATTCTTCCAAGGTTTCCTTTAGCTCTTGATTCTTATGCCAGGTTTCTGTAACATAAAACACAAGTTTTGATAAAGAAGTCTACTTTGACTTCAAAGGTACATTAAGCCCACTACTATTTCTAATACTCCAAAGTAATACACTTATGCCTAGATCGAAAGTGAACTTTAGGTTCAACTCCAAATTATCTAATAAGCCAGATTACTAAATGACAGAATATCACGTTTAAGATATGTGATAAATTAAACTGGTCTTTCAGTAAGCACTAAAAAACTGAAAGTGTTACCTGAACTGAAGCAAACCCTACGTTTATTACCACAGAGTAAATAACAAGCTGTGTCATTTAGCAATTTATTGTTTAGTAATTAATAGTAACCTCCACATGAAAGCATATTATGAAGAGAAATATTACTAATAGTGGCTTTTCTTAAACACGAATGCACAAAAAGCCCCCCAAACTGAATCACTGCAGCTACCACCTGCATTTAAAAACAAACTCATTTTTAGAATGAATAAAAGAATTCACGCAATGTATTGGCAGAGAAATATTTTCCGTTTCCACCAGTATTGTCCTTATGCCCAATTTCTGCATCTTTGTCACCACCTGGTTCCTATGAAGATAATATTTCCAAGAAATCACACCAAAGTAACTTAAACTTTTTTTTTCCCAGATGGACCTTCACATCATATTAGAAACTTTTTATAATATTAACAATTTTCTTTCATCTTATATTAGAATCATATAATTTTAGAATTTGAATTGCCTAACAAGATATGACCATGCAATCATTTCAGCAATTTTCATATCACATTAGTGAAAACAAATACTAATATAATAGGATGCTAACATGAAAAACCCTAATAGAACATGACAAAACTCTTCATATTTTATTTATGCATTCTTGTTGTTCTTCCCCATTTCAACCTTTTCTACTTCGGTTTATGGGAAAGTTGCATGGGCTTGCATGTTTTTGAATATCAATTAAGCGATACTGTAATGAAACAGTAATGCAAAAGTTAAGTGCTGTAAGACTGATATACTTCTCTTGGTCATCAAGTCTTTGAATGATAATGTTTACATTTGGGTTTGCTATTTATTTCAATTAAGTTTAGGAATTGAACTATTTATAGAGAGAAAATAAAAAACTTTGTAGTTAAGTATGGAGTTGCAAAGAGTTAAAGAAATAATGCAATTATCAAGATAATTTACTGCCTCTCCCCCACTCCAGGTATCCAGATGATAGAAATAAAAATAAGCATTTGCCTTGAATTTTGCAGGTGATTGCTTTCATGTTTTACTCTGATTCTCTTTCCTTACATGGAGCACATTCATCCAGAGCCTTTCCTTAAACCAGGTCCATTTGAGCAGGGTTACTAGCAATGCCCACTGAAAAAGTAAACTGGAAGGATATATAATAGTGGAAGGAAATAGTCAAATGTCTCATCCTGAGGGTCTACCAATAGAAATGAAGAGTGAAGACACTCCACTTTTCACCCCTCCCCTTTTTTGATCCACTGGGATTAAATATGGCATCTTCTCAGGTGAGGAAATACCTTGTCCTAATGGTAAAATGCTTTGATCTTTTCAAATATGCTTTGGGTACTAAAGTTATCAAGAGTATTCACCAGGCATAGCTAAAATAAAAGAGAAGTAACTCTATGGTGTTTGGCAAGAAATATGACTCTCTCATCACCCATTTCACCTCACTCATATATATATGGTGATCTACAAAGTCAAACAGGAAAATTTTTGGTCACCTAAGTGCCTGGAGCTTTTCTTTCCTGCCATATACCACACTATAATGGAGTAGAGACATAACTTATATATTTCAGTAAACAGGATTCACACAGGGTCAAAATTACCTTTGAAAAATCCTATAGGAAGTTACCACATTGGAGGATATATTTATTTATCCTGTCTTTAATAAGTCCAGCACAACCTATTTGTCTTCTCGACTGCTATTAATTCAGTTGAAGATAAGATGAAGGCAGTGACTTGTATTTAGTGGTCAAACCTTCAAAACACTTAGATCATTCCATGGTGGGATGTTTACATTATGCGTGGCAGGTAGTAACTGGGATTTCATATTTTCTGGATCATGTTTATGTCAGGGCATGGTATCAGTGAGAAGAATGGTGGGCAGAGTTTAGATTTTTTATGTTTCTCTTCCCCCGCCTGCCAACCCTTCCTCTTATTTCCCCCCCTTTTTTGGTCAGAATAAATATAGATGACAATGGGGAAGTTAAGTATTGTCTGTACTGTCTGTATTGTCTGTAATTGTCTCCATTATAATTACTTGGCTAATTTTCTGTCTTCCCTTATAATATAGCTTGTATGAGCAGAGCACAAGACTAGCTTTATCTTATTCACTGTTATGTTCTCAGCACCTAGTTCAGTACCTACCCTGAAAAAGGCACTCAGGAAATATTTAATAAACAAAGAAACCATTCAACCATCTTAATCCTGGTAGACTCATGTGCAGTTGACTTAAAAGCTAAAACTAAAGCAGGAGCAGTGTCACCAACACGGTGACATACGTTGTTCTTGGCTTCATGTCCCCTCACAGGAAGAACAACTATTAACTATTCATGAACAAGACACCACTGTGAGATTTGAGGTAAGGCTGAATCACCCCCTGCACCTCAGAGGTCAAGGGAAACTGCATTAGTAGAGTAAGAGAAATGGCTACACATTGACCAATTTGCCCCTCCCCCAGGAGTGTGCAGCGCCATGTGGAGAGGTCTCCTTTGAGCCTCAGTTTCCTCTACAAGCCTCCCTTAGCATTGTGGGTTGCTTTGTGGAAAACCCTACTCTAATCTTGCACCATGGAAAATGCAGGAGAATCTTTGGGGCTCAGCCCCTGACAATCTGACTGTGACAGAGTAGAGGGGAGGAGCTAGCACTAACCAGCATGTGGATCTTGGTAGACTGAGTTTATACCTGTAGAACCCAAGTGGTAATCCCAACTGGTTTGGCTTATCTGCAGAGCCAAGTCAGAAGCACATTCTGGCCAGGGAACTTGGTAGGGTGCAGATCTCCTGATTCAGATCCTCAAATGAGGAGATTTGCTGGCCCTAGAGCCTGGTTTGCCCATTCTCAGGCAAGGTGCTAGTCAGAGCCCCATCTACTATGAAGAGTGTCTTCCAGCCCTATCTTACCAGAAGGGCTTGAGACCATTCCTGGAAGTAGTGGAGCCCACTGACAAAAAAGTGAGCAGAACAGATTGTCCTCAGAGCAAAGCCAGTACTGGGTATGGAGGCTTCTTGTGCTATACAAAGGCAGAGGGAGCAATCCACAGTCAAGGAAGGGGCTCCTGGCCCTTTCCAAGGGACTGTTTGGGAAATGGAAGTAGCCTGGAGTGACCCCTTCCTTTCCTGTCCAGGCATGGGGGCTGAGACATAGCCTCACTCATTGTGGGGAGTGTCTTCCAACCCTCTCGGACTAGAAGGGCTGGTGAAAACCCCTGAAAACTCTATCCAGGTGCCCACTTTTTAAAAAAAATAGAATTATTTATATACTTCAGAGAGGAGAGTGGATGGGGGAGGGGCAGAGGGAGAGAATCTTTGAGCAGACTTCTTGCTGAGTTCAGAACCCAGCACAAGGCTTGATCTCATGACCCATGAAATTATGACCCAAGCTGAAACCAAGAGTCAGACACTTAACTGACTGAGCCATCCAGGTGCCCTGACCTAACAGACACTCTATTCAACTACTGCAGAGTACATGTTCTTTTCAAGCACACATGGAACATCTTCTAGGGTAGACCACATATTAGGCCATAAAACTTTATATAATTCAAGAAGATTTAAATCATACCAAGTATTTTTTCTGCCTACAATGCCATGAAACTAGAAATCACTAACAAGAGAAAAACTGGAAAATTCATGAACACATGGAGATTAAACCACACTCTTTTGAACAACCAGTAGATCAAAGAAGGAACTAAGGGGGAACAAATTTTTTTTTTAATTTATTTATTTGAGAGAGAGAGTTCACAAGCAGGAGGGAGGGACAGAGGGAGAAGCATACTCCCTGCTGAGTGGGAGCACATTTGGGACTTGATCCCAGGCCCCTGAGATCATGACCCAAGCCAAAAGCAGCTGCTTAACCAACTGAACCATCCAGGTGCCTCCTTCCCTTTTTAAAATTAAAAAAGTTTATTGAGACATCAAAAATGGAAACAGCATACCAGAATTCATGGGATGCAGCAAAAACAGTTCTAAAAGGGAAGTTCATTGCAATAACTGTTCACAATAAGAAATAAGAAAGCTCCCAAATAAACAACCTAATCTATGTCTCAAAGAACTAAAACAAAACAAGACAAAACAAAACAAAGCCAAAAAACTATGAGCCCAAATTTACTTAAAAACATACAACTTACTAAGACTAAATCAGTAAGAAATAGAAAATCCGAATAGATCAATTACTAGTAAGATTGAATTAGTAATCAAAAATCTCCCAGTGAAGAGAAGCACAGGATGAGATGGCTTGATTGGTGACCAAACATTTAAAGAAGAATTTTCAAAATTCTTTCAAACTCTGTCAAAAAATCAAAAGGGGAGAAGCACTTCCAAATTCATTTTACAAGGCCAGCATTATCCTGATATTAAAACCAGAAAAAAAGATGCTATTTGAAAAAAAAAAACCAAAACCAAACTATAGGCCAATATTCCTGATACATATGGATGCAAAAATTGTCAATAAAATACTAGCAAACCAAATTCAGCAGCACACTAAAATGATCATTCACTGTGATCAAGTGGGATTTGTTCCGGAAATGCAAGGATGGTTCAACATATGCAAATCAAATACTGTGATACATCATATTAATAGACTGAAAGAAAAGAATCATATGATCTTCTCAGTAGATGCAGGAAAAAAAAGCATTTAACCAAATTCAACATCCATTCATGGTAAAAACTCAATAAATTAGACATAGAAGAAACATATTTTAATATAATAAAGACTATAGATAACAAGGCCATAGCTTTACCATAACTGTAGCTATCAAGTCCACAGCTAACATTATACTCAATCATGACAGGATGAAAGATTTTTCCTCTAAGTTCAGGAATAACACAAGTGTTCTCACTCTTACCACTTCTGTTCAACATACTATTGAACATCCTAGGTAGAGTAATAAATAATAAGAGTAATAAATAATAAGAAATAATAAGAGTTGTCATAATTGGAAAGAAAGAAGTAACATTCTATTTGCAGATGACGTGATTTTTATTCATAGAAAATCCTAAAGACTCAACCAAAAACCTGTTAGATTTAATCAATGAATTCTGTAAAGTTGCAAGATACAAAACTAACATACAAAAATCTGGAGCATTTCTGTATACTAACAGTGGAATTTCTGAAAAGAAAATAAATTGATTTCATTTATATTATCATCCAAAGACAATAAAATACTTAGGAATAAATTTAACAAAAGAGGTCAAGGATCTCTATATTGAAAACTATAAGATGCTGATGAAAGAAATTGAAGACACAAATAAATGGAAAGATACCCTGTGTCTGTGTATTAGAAGAATTCATACTGTTTAAATGTTAATACTACTGAAAACCAGCTATAGCATCAGTACAATCCTTATCAAGATTCCAATGGCAGTTTTATAAAAGTATAAAAAGCAGTCCTAAAATGTATATGGAATCACAAAACACCCGAAATAGCCAAAGAAATCCCGAGAGAGAACAAAGCAGGAAGTATCTCATTTCATTTCATGCTATACTATAAAGTTATAGTCATCAAAATTGTGTTAAGAGTATAAAACAGACATATAGAACAATGGGAAAAAATTCAGCAGTCCAGAAATAAACCCAAACATATATGGTCAACTAATTGACAAGGGAGCCAAGAATACTCTAATGAAGGAAAGACAGTCTCTTCAAGAGTGGCACTGGGATAATTAGATATTCACACGTAAAAGAATGAAACTGGACACATATCTTATATCATTCATAAAAATTAACTTGAAGTGGATTAAAGACTTAAATGTAAGATTTGAAACCAGGAAATTCCTAGGAGAAAACATAGACACAAAGCTCCTTGACATGGGTCTAGGAAACAATTTTTGGATATGATACCTAAAACACAGCAGTAAAATAAAAAATAATCAAGTGGGACTATCTCAAACTAAAAAACTTCTTCAGAGAAAAGGAAAGCATCAACAAAGAGAAAAGACAACTTATGGGATGGGAAAAATATTTGCCAACCATCTATCTGATAAGAAGTTAATGTCCAAAACATAAAGAACTTGTATACCTCAGTGGAAAAAAACCCAGATAACCCAATTAAAAAGTGGGCAAAAGCCATGAGTAGAATTTATCCAAAAAAGACATAAGAAAAGTCAGCAGGTACATGAAAATATGTTCAACATCACCAGTCATTAGGGAAATGCACATTAAAACCACAATGAGATCTCACCTCTTGCCTTTAAAATGGCTATCATCAAAAAGACAAGAGATAACAAATGCTGGTTTGGATGTGGAGAAAAGGGAACCTTTGTGCACACTTGGTGGGATTGTAAATTGGCACAGTTACTACAGAAAACAGTATGGAGAATCCTCAAAAAATAAAAAGTAGAGCTATCATAAAATACAGCACTTGCACTTCTGGAAATATTTCCAAAGGTAACAAAAACACTGACTTGAAAAGATGCACTCCTATGTTCATAGTACTATTATTTATAAAAGACAAGACATGGAAACCATAAGACTAGAAAAATTTTGTAAAAACAAAGTTCTTTTTATTAACTAGTAGGAAAGTAGTAAATCTGTTGAATATAAATCTGGGCATGATGTTAGCCTAATAATTAAAATCTGACCTTATTGTAGGTCACAAAAATTGTTTAATTTCTTCATTCATCTTTGCATACTGAGAAGGAAAGTGGCCAAAGGAAATGCTGGTAAGCTGGGATATATCAAAGCAACCGTGTTATGTTAAAAGAACAACATTAATTTTGCTTTTGATTTGTCACTTTTTTTTTGATGCTGTAAAGGTTATCATGATTTGTTTTTTCTCTTCAAAAATTTTATGTGAAAGAACCAAAGATTATATAAGAGTTCCTGTTTGAAAAATTAAAACAAGAAAAACAGAAATGATGAAAGCAATATGGAATACTTTGGGAGCCATTGCTAATGGAAGTTCACTGGGCACAGGGGTGGCCACACCTCAGTTTTGCATTGACCAGGCAAAAATGGAAGGAAAGTGAGAAATCTTGGGCTTATCAACATGCAGATCTTTCAAAGAGCACATTAATGATTTGTGTGTAATGTACTTGGTTTCCTAGAGAAAATAATTTTCTTTTTTTTTTCTTTTTCATTGATGGCAATACTGTTCTCAGGGAACAATCAACACAATGGTTACTCTTCCCCTTTTCATATTTGGGAGAGATCCATAATAATCTCTCTCTGCATCACTTTGTTTCCAGTGTGGGAATACTGGAGCCATCTTTCTACACACATCTTAACTGTGACAGATATAAGAAATTCCACATTATATGCAAATTCTTCATGCCTCCTGAGATTATCTTGGTGAGTAGGGTGGGGATAAGGGGGTAGGGATACAAGAAGCCAGAAAGGCTTGTGGTAGAATTTCTTCATTTGTTGAAGCACTATGAAAAACAAAATACCTGGTCAGAGTGGCTATACTTGGGAATTGTAGCTATGTGTAGGCAGGAAGTAATACACTCTCAAAACATCAGGTGAAGGGAGGAAAATGAGGTGATTGGGATGGTAATTACAGATTAAACTCTATGTTAAGATTTTTCATTTCATATTTGTCTGCCTTTAGGCAAGGTACTTACCTCCCTTATTCTTAGATTCTTTGTCTGCAAATGGAGATAATATGGTACTTGCTCTTAAAAATTATTAAGAAGATGAAAAAAAAAACCAACAACAACAACCCCCCAGGCAAAATGGTGGAGGAGTTGCAGACTGAAATGACATCAGGTTCCAGGAGTTCAGCTAGATAGTTATCAAACCATTCCCAACACCTACAAACTCAACAACAGTTAGAAGAGAAGAAGAGGAGGAACAGAAAATCAACCACTTTCTGAAAGGCCCCTCCCCCTGAAGATCAGCAGGAACATCCAGCCAAGACCAAGCTCACCAATCAAGAACAGTGGAACTCCAGAGCTAGGGGAAAGCAACACATAGAATTCATGGCTTTTTCCCATGATGCTTTAGTCTTGCAAAGTTAAATTTTTTTTAAAGATTTTATTTATTGGGGCACCTGGGTGGCTCAGTGGGTTAAAGCCTCTGCTTTCGGCTGGAGTCATGATCCCAGGGTCCTGGGATCAAGCCCCACATCGGGCTCTCTGCTCAGCAGGGAGCCTGCTTCCTCCTCTCTCTCTTCCTGCCTACTTAAAGATCCTAAAGATTTTATTTATTTGACAGAGATCACAAGTAGTCAGAGAGGCAGGCAGAGAGAGAGGAGGAAGCAGGCTCCCTGCTGAGCAGAGAGCCCGACGTGGGGCTCGATCCCAGGACCCTGGGATCATGACCCCAGCCGAAAGCAGAGGCTTTAACCCACTGAGCCACCCAGGCTCCCCCAATTTAAAAAAAAATTTTTTTCTTATTCTATTTTTAAACTTTCCTCTTTTAACATTTTTAAACTAATTTATCTTAACAATAACTTTCTAAAAAAATTTGTTTTTAAAACCTGCATTGTTATATTTTATCCCTGCATTATATTGAACCTTGTTTATTGTATACATATAATTTTTTTTCTTTAAAATTTTGCGATACAATTTCTTTTAACAGATCAAAATAAACCCTACATCTAGCACATGGCTTTGTTCTAGCCTCCAGCCTGAACAAATTCTCTCCTCTTATATTTTTCTTTTTCCAACAAACTCATCAATTTCTTTTTTAGAAAAATTTTTAAAATTTTCATCTTTACAGTCATATTCCATCCCTTCATCAGGTTTACCCTTATTGTTGTATATATATATGTTTTTCTATCTTTAAAATTTTGGAAGGTACTTTCTTCTAAGAGACAAGAACACACCTCAAATCAAGTGGGTGGCTCTATTCTATTCACCAGTCTAATATATATATATATATTTTTTCCTTCTTTTTTCCCTCTTTCTTCTCCCTCCAGTTTTGGGTCTCTTCTGATTTGGTTAGCATACACTTTTCTGGGGTCTTTGCAACCCTTGTAGTATTTTATTCTCCTGTTCATATGTTCCTATCTGGGTAAAATGACAAAGGGGGAAAACACATCACAAAAAAAAGAACAAGAGGCAATACTGATGGCTAGGGACCTAATCAATACGGACATTGGTAATATGTCAGAACCAGAGTTCAGAATGACAATTCTCAAGATGCTAGCTGGGCTCAAAAAAAGGTATGTAAGATATTAGAGAAACCGTTTCTGAAGAAATAAAATCCCTTTCTGGAGAAATAAAAGAACTAAAATCTAACCAAGTTGAAATAAAAAAAGCTATTAATGAGGTACAATAAAAAATGGAGGCTCTTATTGCTAGGATAAATGAGGCAGAAGAGAGAATTAGTGATATAGAAGACCAAATGATGAAGAATAAAGAAGCTGAGCAAAAGAGAGACAAACAACTACTGGACCATGAAGGGAGAATTTGAGAGATAAGTGACACCACAAGATAAAACAATATTAGAATAATTGGGATTCCAGAAGAAGAAGAAAGAGAGAGAGAGGAGCAGAAGGTATATTGGAGCAAATTGCAGTAGAGGGTTTCCCTAATATGGCAAAGGGAACAAGCAACAAAATCCAGGAGGCACAGAGAACCCCCCTTAAAATCAATAAAAATAGGTTGAATACCCCCATATCTCATAGTAAAACTTACAAGTCTTAGTGACAAAGAGAAAATCCTGAAAGCAGCTCAGGACAAGAACATACAGTGTTATATAACATACAGTGGTAGAAATATTAGAAATATTAGATTAGCAGCAGACCTATCCACAGAGATCTGGCAGGCCAGAAAGAACTGGCATGATATATTCAGAGCACTAAATGAGAAAAACATGTAGCCAAAAATACTATATACAGCTAGGCTATCACTGAAAATAGAAGGAGAGATAAAAAGCTTCCAGGACAAACAAACACTAAAAGAATTTGTAAACACCAAACCAGCTCTACAAGAAGTATTGAAAGAGTTCCTCTAAGCAAAGAGAGAGCCTAAAAGTAGTAGACCAGAAAGGAACAGAGACAGTATACAGTAACAGTCACCTTACAGGCAATCCAAAATCTATAAAGAACTTATCAATCTCAACACCCAAAGAACAAATAATCCAATCAAGAAATGGGTGGAGACATGAAAACACATTTCTGCAAAGAAGACATCCAGATGGCCAAAAGACACATGAAAAAATGCTCAACATCACTCAGAATCAGGGATATACAAATCAAAACCACAATGAGACACCACCTCACACCAGTCAGAATGCCTAAAATTAACAAGTCAAGAAATGGCAGATGTTGGTGAGGATGTGGAGAAAGGGGACCCTGCTACACTGTTGGTGGTAATGCAGGCTGGTGCAGCCACTATGGAAAACAGCATGGAGGTTCCTCAAAAAGTTGAAAACAGAGCTACCCTATGACCCCACAATTGCACTACTGGGTATTTACCCTAAAGATACAAATGTAGTGATCTGAAGGGGCACGTGTACCCGAATGTTTATAGCAGCAATGTCCACAATAGCCAAACTATGGGAAGGCCTAGATGTCCATCAACAGATGAATTGGTAAAGAAGATGTAGTACACAACAGAATACTATGCAGCCATCAAAAATGAAATCTTGCCATTTGCAATGACGTGAATGGAACTAGAGGTATCATGCTGAGAAAAATAAGTCAATCAGAGAAAGATAGTTATCATATGATCTCTCTGATATGAGGAATTTGAGAGGCAGAGTAGGGGGTTTGGGGTGTAGGGAAGGAAAAAATTAAACAAGATGGGATCCAGAGGGAGACAAACCACAAGGGACTCCTAACCTCACAAAACAAACTGAGGGTTGCTGGGGCGGGGGGAGGGTATGGATAGGGTGGCTGGGTTATGAACATTGGGGAAGGTAAGTGCTATGGTGAATGCTGTGAAATGTGTAAGCCTGACGATTCACAGACCGGTACCCTTGGGGCAAATAATACATTATATGTTAATAAAAATAATTAATAAAAAAATAAAATTATTGAGATGAAATAAGATAATGCATCTAAATCACTTAGCCAGTTCCTCCATCAAGTATTGATCTTTATTAAGATGCTAGAAGCCTGCTTTAGACCACCCCTTATTTCTCTCTCAGGTGGAGAAAAGGTAGGCTTGTGAATGATACTGCATATGTGAATACAAAAATCTCAACTGGTGCCAGGGCATATATTTTGGCATTTAGCTATTTTAAGAAGTGAAAATTTTAGAATTGTTTCTGGACTGTCTTTTTGTCTTTTAAGATATTTCAGAAATTACACACATTTCCTATTTTCTTAATTTGCATTTGTTGTAATTATTGTTCAATTGTCTTTCAATCAAGCTTTAAAAATGCAACCAACTTAGCCTATTCAAGTCTTTTGGGAATAGATTTTAAATGAATAAATAAGACTTTTCAAAATACAATAGCAGATGAGTGTATCTTTACTGATAGTATTATATTTGATAATGTGTAAGAAAATAAAGAATGTGTATTACTTACATATTATGTCCTTAGCAGTGCATTTTGGAAGTTCTTTGATTAAACCCTGTGCTGTGCTTATAATATTACTCAATATTTATTTTTTACAAATATCTTTAAAGGTCTTTTTTACTTAAGAAAAATAATTTCCCTTCTGGTTTTCTTATGTATCTTCTCTCAAAGGTGTTTATTTGATTAACATAGTCTTCCTAGATCATTTAGGGTTAGAGAAGTCAGATTATATTCTTTAATTAGTTCCACATATATTTCTTATTACCAAGGTCTTGCCAAATTCAGTGATTTGTGAAGAGAAACACAGTTTTTACCTGGCAGAATAAGGGCCAAGACTAGGACCTAGATCCTTCCCTCTTTCTGCACATTTTATATTACCCGTCACCATTCCTTTACGTAACAATTCTAAAGGGCCTGTGTGAGACAGGAATGTGGTAACTAAGACAGAAGCACTGGGGGCCATGTTGAGATCTTTTTTTGAAGCCACCCAACTCTCTGAGGGTTCTTGAGGTAGAGGATGACTTGAGATGTGCCACTTCTGGTTTATGGCAGAGTTCTTAGGTTTTTGTCCTAACACTTCCATCCAGGTATAATAAAAAAAAAATTAGATTCTACAATGCTCAGAATGTATTTAAAATTTTTATATTCTCATTATAATATACCTAGAAAAATTATCTGACATATCACAAAAGCTTCTGATTTTATTTCTTTAGTGTATCCCAAGGAACGCACACTTTTAAAAAAATTCTCATAAACAAATAAATTACCCTTTGTTTTGGTGTTCTTTCATCTGTCTGGCTATATGTTATTATAGGACAGGTTTATAATAATGGACATATATGGCATATGTGATTGTGTCTGACAAGTAGTATGCACTCATTTTTAGTTTTTGCTTTCTCTTGGAAGTGTAATATATATATGTATTATGTATATTCGAATAAATAAATATATATATATATATTCGAATATACATAATACATATATATATATTAGAAGTTTTTGTTTTACACTCTTGGAAGTGTAATATATATATGTATTATATATATTCAAATATATATATATGTTATGTATATAACATAACATACATATAACATATGTATGTTAACTAACTGGAATTAAAACAAAAACTTCTAATATATATATGTATTTTATATATATATATATATGTATTATATATATTTGAATATATATATATCGAATATATATTCGAATATATATAATACATATATATATTAGAAGTTTTTGTTTTAATTCCAGTTAGTTAACATACAGTGTTACATTAGTTTCAGGTGTACAAATGTAGTGATTCAACACTTCCATACATCACTGGTGCTCATCATGACAAATGTACTTCTTAATCTCCATTGCACATCTAACCCATCCTCCCACCCACCTCCCCTCTGGTAACCATCAGTTTGTTCTCTATAATGAAAAGTCTATTTTTTGCTTTGACACTCTCTCTTTCATTTTTTTCCTTTGCTTGTTTGTTTCTTAAATTACACAGATGAATGAAATCCTCAGTTAGCAATTTTGCTTAGCACCCTATTCTCTAGCTATTTCTGTGTCATTGCCAATGCTAAGATCCCATTCTTTTTTATGGCTGAATAATATTCCACATCTTTTTTATCCATTCATCAGTTGATGCACACTTGGGCTGCTTCCATTTCTTGGCTATTATAAATAATGCTGTTATAAACATAGGGGTGCATATAACCCTTTGAATTACTGTTTTTGTGTTTTTGGGTAAATACCCACTACTACAATTGCTGGATCATAAGGTAGTTCTTTTTCTAACTTTTGAGGCATCTCCATACTGTTTTCCACAGTGACTAACCAGTTTGTATTTCTACCAACAGTGCGTAAAGATTCCCTTTTCCCCCACATCCTCCAATACCTGTTGTTTCTTGTGTTTTTTACTTTAGCCATTCTGACAGGGTGCAGTGATATCTCTTGGTGGTTTTGATTTGCATTTCCCTTATGATGAGTGATGTTGAGCATCTTTTCATGTATCTGTGGGCCACCTGTAGGTCTTTTCTGAAGAAATGTCTATTCATGTCTTCTGCCCATTTTAAATAGATTATTTGTTTTGGGGGGTGTTGTGTTTCATAAGTTCTTTATATATTTTGGGTACCAGCCCTTTACTGGATATGTCAGAAAATGTAATGGCTACAGTTCATTTAAACAATACATAAGAAGTGGTTTCTATATATCATACCTCTTTGTTCTATCATGGTGCTGACTGATTCATATAGATAATATGTTTCTGTGTGTATGTATGTATGTATGTGTATATATACATATACACACACAGTTATATATATATGTATGTTATCTATATCTATCTATCTATCTATCTATATATATATATACACACACAGTTTTAAAGGGGGTACATGTTTTTTAAAGATTTTATATATTCATTTGAGAGAGAGAGAGAGAGCATGACTGGGGGGTGAGGGGCAGAGGGAGAGGAGCAAGCACACTCCCCACTGAATAGGAAGCCCATTGTGGGGCTGTAGGATCATGACCTGTGCCAAAGGTAGATGCTTAACTGACTAAGCCACCCAGGTACCCCTGTTTCTGTCTATGTTATCAGTTTTGTAAGAAACAACATGCTCATTCTTCTCATTATGAGACAAATACAAAGACATCTGTGACCACGCCAGGGTAGAATGGGATGGGTAGGGGATACTCAAAATAACAAACATGACTTTGTGTTTTCTTGAATCTGTTCTTAAGTGCCAATTTTACTCCGGATTGGAGAACCCATTACTTTTAATTTAAAACAGATATGTGTCCAGTAAGGTAAGGTCCAAAATTCCTAGGAGATTTAATGCTGAAGTGTTGAGATATTAAGAAAATGTTAGCCAGATGATAGACCATTTTGGGTTACACTCAGAGGCCACCAGGAGATTCTCTCTCTCCCTCTCCCATTGTTCCCTCTTATGCATGCTCTCTGTCTCTGTCTCTCTCTCTCAAATAAATAAATAGTAATGCCTGGGTGGCTCAGTTGGTTGAGCCTCTGACTCTTGGTTTTGGCTTGGATCATGATCTCATGGTCCTGAGATTGAGCCCCAAGTCAGGCTCTATGCTCAGTGGGGAGTCTGCTTGTGGTTCTCTCCCTCTCCCCCCTCCTCCTCACCTGAATAAAAATAAATCTTTAAAAAGGAATAAATTTTAAAAATATATACTGTCTTCAGGTGAACAGTTGAATTTTTTTATCCTAATTCAATTTAAGAATTATTATGAGTCAGGCTCTGGATAAGTTTGTCTTCTTGGCACAAATTCCCAATATAGAATATATCATAAGAACTTTATTTCTGATGCTGGGAAAATTCCTTTGCAGAAGATCAGATAGGGATGCATTTTATCTAGGCTGGACTTTTTTGTTTGTATTTGTTATTTTGACATTTCCCATGTATCCATTAAAACAACATTGTTTAGAATTTATGGATGTATATATGTAGATATGTTTAAATGTATGTTTAAAATATAATTTTAACTGCTGATACTTTTTCATGTTGAAAGACAGGAGCCAGCAGAGTCACATATTATGATAGTGTGAGAGGTATATATTCTTTCTGCTTGCAGGGACGGGAAGGAGCTAATAGAACACTATAAACTGCTTCTTCCAGAAACCTCAGCAGAAACAAAGTGTTCAGCTTTTAAATCTAAGCATAATAATTTTTAATGAATAACTTAGACCCCACATTTCATTCACATGTACACGGCATTAAGTAGTTACTTTTCCTTGGAGGATTACTATAAAAATATCTAAAAGTTTGCAGAGATATGAACCACATTTGAGAGCTTTTAAAAAGTATCCATAGTACTTTCCCCCCCCACACACACTACAGTATTTTATTAAAGAATATTTAGATGAGAATTTTGAAAAGTAAGAAAAGTTAAAACCTCTAAATAAAGAATCCATCCAAGTTTTCCTTTGGATGCTGACAAGTAGGGAAGGGAGCCCAAACTTGCAGTATAGTTAATACAGAGATGTGCCTCATCTGTTGAATGCAAGGAAGGTACTTTTTCCTTTTGATTCTTGTGATATGATCATTATGTTCTCTGAAATCTGAACTCCAGTCACTGTGGCAAAGGGTCTCAAACCTACAGTGTTTTTTGGTCCCTTTAGTCTCTCCCAAATCTACAGTGTAGTAACCATAGTCTCATTCATCTTCCTGATAATGCATTAGTTAAAAGCATTTTGGACACAGCCCAGACCCTGACATCAGGCCTAGGAAATCACTGGAAGAAGGGAGCAAGGGGTATATCGACTTTATGTTGCAGGTGGATTCTTTTTGAGAAAGCATTTTAATTTTTCCTTTTTTTTTTTAGATTTTATTTTTTTACTTGACAGAGAGCGAGTACGCAAGTAGGCAGAGCTGCAGGCAGAGGGAGAGGAAACCTGATATAGGGCTTGATCCCAGGACCCTGGGTTCATGTCCTGAGGCAAAGGCAGCCACTTAACTTGCCACCCAGGTGCCCAGAATTTTAATTTTTCTTGATTCCTGTGATAGCTTTTGATCCTGGGAATCATGGTGCCCTATTGAATGCCTGGAATTCATTGTGAACCTTAGAAGTACAGTCCTGCCTCGAATTTTCATTTCTGCTTATTTCTGAGGAAATAGTTTAGAACTGTTTTTATGTGGTTCCCAACTCTGTGGGGGAAAATGTAGTTGCTTTGAGGTTTCTGTATAAGAGTCCATGTCTTTGTATTTTTGTAACTGTGTTCTGGCCTTTTTCAATGAACTAAAACATTTCTGTATCACACTGTCATGATTTTATTCATAATCATTTGCTCATTATTAATTAGGAAAGCATTTTATGGAAATATACTCCTTTCTTTGACAGATAAAAGAAACACATAGCCTGGTATAGGTAATTTTCAACACTTGAATATTTGCAGATTCTATTCAAAATTTTAACCAAAACTTCTAGGAAGAAAAAATTCTGGGAAAAAAATTCTAGGAATAAAATTCTAGGAAAAAAATTCTAGGAAAAAATATGCTTTTCCAACCAACTAATTATTAATATAGCAGAAAGAAACTTGAAAAAGTCATGGGATTCTTCCTGTAAAGGGAGAAAATTATCTGAACAAATGAATTATTTGACTCTGGTCTCTTTTCCTGTTCAAATTTAAAAGTAAATTTTGTGGATAAAAAAAAAACACAGATATACAGAAAACTTGAACTGTTTGACAAGCCAGTGTAAGACAAAGCTATGAATCAGAAATTTTAATTTTATTTGGCAATCTCTCTATCTGTCCTTATATGCTTTTTCCTTTTTGGCAATATGTTACTTTTCCAATTATCTTCTAGACAAATTTATGCTACGGTTTTACTTTCTTTCTCATTTGTCTCTCTTCCTTCGAAGTTTACCTGTATATATCTCTTTGCTTCTCAGTCATTAAAAATGACATAAGGTTTTATCAGCAGATAATGGCTTAATGTAATAACTCTATTGATAACTTTACACTTTCTGAGGACTTCTAGAGATAAGCATTCTAAAAATTAAAAAGAGAAATTAAAAGATGGTGGCAGAATTAGAAGTACCATGGACTATGTATTTTTGTCCTGACAGAATTTTTGTAAGCATCTTTCAAATTACATCTTCTTACTGTTGTATGATAACTATTCTCTAATATTAAACACATTGAATTCATATAATAGAAATGGTTCACTTGTTATTTGAAAATGGAAATCATTAATTATTAGAGTGGTTTACATTCCAAAGTAGTTTCATATGCATTTTCTCATGTGATTATCTCAATAACCATATGAAGAAGAACACATATTCTCACCTTTGTACAAATGAGAGAATTTAAGCCTTAGGAAAGTTAATAGATTTGCTCAAGGTGGCCAACTATTGTATGGTAAAAATAGGAAGAGAAGCAAAGTCTTTGGTTTCTTAGACAGGTAATTGTTCCATCGTTATTACTTAAAAGATACGAGTTATTGAAATTCAGTCTCATATCCTCCCCTTTACTCAGTACCTATATATTAAGTACCTGTAATATGTTTTGATCCATGGGAGGTACAAACAGGTACAGGCATGACTTTGCTCAGAAGGAAAGGCTTTTCTGGATGGGAAGGTTAAGGCATCCAAACAAATTACTGTGATGTAAAGTAGGAAGTTGAAAGTGCCACAGCTGAGGAAGAGGAAGTGCTGAATGAATCTAGAAAATTCTGTAACTTAGAAGGGAATGTTATAGTCTTCATGCTAGGATGTGTACCTAGGCATGGCTCTGTAGGATGTCTAAGATAAAGGCACATGGAGATAAAAGAGGAAGCGAGTGGGCAAAAGCAAAGGGAAGACTGAGAGCAAAGATAAAGAGAAGGAGAAGGATGTGGGATATAGAACTTGTCTGGATTTTGCTTGCTTCACCTCAATAGCATTTTCTATTGACACCACCCTAATAATTATTTATGTGTTTTGAGGGAGAACCATGGAGGATCATGGAGAACCACAGTACTTAGGCTTGGTCAGTTAGAGTTACAGTGGTCCAGGATTATGTTCCAGACTATATTTTCAAATATGTTTTCTTAGTAAACAGCTGTGGGAAGAGAGAGAGAAATGGATCCTGAGCAAAGGAGAAAAATGTTTACTGCCCACTATAAAATAGGCAAGTTCCTTAAGCTCAAGGTTCCTCTCTAGGCATTTTCTTGAGCTTGTCTGTGGTAGCCCTGTGGGATTTGGGGGCAAGGCAGATTCACAGCAATATACTGATGTTTATGCTAATGGTTGTGTCATGATTACTCAAGTCCCTTGTGTTTGGTTCAAGAGTCTCATGTCTTCTGTCAGTGTAGGGTAACGGAGACAGGTTAACTTGTTAGCTTTTAGGCAGGATAAAATTTCAGACCCTTATTTTCTGATGTTTTCTGGATTAGTAAACCAACATAGAGATTTTTAGAAAGATATATATATATAGAGAGAGAGAGAGGTTTGTCACACATTTTTTTTTTTAAAGGTCTGGAGATTAAATTGAGCCTGAGTCCAGATGTTGCTATACTTTTCAGTCACATGAGCCAAACCATTTCCTTTCTTGCTTAAGCTTTCTTCATTTCCTGCCACTTGCAACCAAAGAATCCTGATTGATCTTGTTATATGAGAACCATAAAATAATTGATTTTATCTGAAAATGTAAGATGTGGGAATGAAAGATTAGACTGAAAATGGACTTCTGGAATAGCTGTGGATGTGACTTGCAAAGAATTTAAAGAATGGGATCTTCCCATGAGATTGACTTTTTTTGCATACACTTAATTCATGAATACCAAACCAAACCAAACAAAACCCCAAACAACCCCTTGTTCCTGTGTGTT
Organism: Mustela putorius furo; assembly: GCF_011764305.1. Classification (NCBI taxonomy): domain Eukaryota; kingdom Metazoa; phylum Chordata; class Mammalia; order Carnivora; family Mustelidae; genus Mustela; species Mustela putorius. Next base: position 15,393,155 of record NW_025422471.1, read on the forward strand.
CTATGTACGTACTCAAGGAGTGAAAAAGACTATGTAGTCTTTAATTATTACTGACTTTGAGAAGACAAGGAATTTACCCATAGACAATTTCAAGTCCGGTGTCTAACCTGAAGCTCCACTGAGGCCTGGGGGTAAACCATAGTTTCTGAGATTTCCTTTAGAGACTCTGTATCTTCTTCAGCATATTTCACTTGAAAGTATATCATCAGGCTAAAAAATAAAAAAACAATACACATTAATTATGTACAATAACAGAATGTTTTGGTATATGCATTTTAAGTAAAAGGATAGTCTTTAAAGATTTTAAAAATTTATTTATTTTGAGAGAGAGAGAGAGAGAGAGCAACTGAGCTGGACAAGTGGCAGACAGGGAGGAACAGGAGGGAAAGAATCCCAAGCAGAACCCATGCTGAGTGCAGAGCCCTATGCAGGGCTCCATTTCATGACCCCAATGTCACCACTTGGACCCAAACCAAGAGTCCGTTGCTTAACTGACTGAGCCATCCAGGTGCCCCAAAATGATACTCTTTAAACTGAAGGGTTTCATTTTTAAGTATGGGACAAGATATATGTGGCATTATGAAAGGATATTTAGCTTGGTATAATTTTACCAGCATTCTTACTGGAATCCTGGGTAGGATATAAATGTTAATCTTAGATTTCTTATGTGTAAAATAGGAGAATTAATCCTATCTTCACCCGAGTGACTGAGTGGCTTCACTGAGTGACTATACTATTTGTGAATGTGTTTAGCAAGTACTTGGAAGAAATATAGGAGGTACTTGGGGGGCCCTGGGTGGCTCAGTGGGTTTAGTTTCTGCCTTTGGCCCAGGTGATGATCTCAGGATCCTGGGATTGAGCCCCCCATTGGGTGGGCTCTCTGCTCAGGGGAGCCTGCTTCCTCCTCTCTCTTTGCCTGCCTCTCTGCCTACTTATGAGCTCTTTCTCTCTCTCTCTGTCAAATAAATAAATAAAATCTTAAAAAAAAAAAGAAATATAGGAGGTACTTTATCATATTTCCTTTCCTTTCTTTTTATGAGGTACAAATATAAGAGGTGTTTTTTGAAGTGCTCTAAATAGTAAGAGGTGATTTTAAAAGAATAAATGTTTATCTTTATAGAATAAGTTCTGGAATTCTTCAGGTAAATTCATCTAAAAGATGAATATATGACTTGGAAAATAAAAGTGGGGGCGTTGCTTGCCTTCCCAAATATTAAAACATAGTACAGGATAAAAATAATCAAAAGAGTGCAATATGCATATAAGAATCAATAGATTAGTGGAATGGATTAGATCATTTTAAAACAAGTTGCTGGTATGTAAACTAATTTATAAAATGAAACAGATAAGAAAGAGATTTAATTCAACAAATGTTAGAAGAATTGACTCCTTGGTGGAAAATCATTGTATCATTTACTAACATAATTTTCATTTGGATCTAGAAAAAGAAACTCTTATAACGGCCAGGGATTTTTTTTTTTTAAGCATAAAGACAATGGAAAAAACCTTAAGGGTACATATTTAGTACTTTGACCCCATAAAAACATAATACTGGTGTATGTCAAAATATAAATAAAAAGCAAATAATGAACTGAGAAAACATTTACAATAAACATGAAAAAAGTAGAATTATTGCAAATGATTGAAAAATCACCACCCAGTGGAAAAATGAACAAAGTTCATGTACAGCTGTAGTAGAGAAAGAAAAAACAAAGGGCCTAGTAGCATGGACAAAAATTCAACTTTACTAGTAATCAATCAAATATTAGTAAAGTGAGATTACCTTTTTACTAGAAATTTTAAGGAAATCTGGATTTCTGATAGGTATGTATACTGATACAAACGTTCTATTAGGAAGTTTGTTAATATGCATTAAAAAACTTAAAAATTCACATCTATAACTTCCCTGATCCTAATCCTACATCTAAATCTATTTCTATCTGTAGCCATCACTACAACATTCAAATCTACTATTCAAATAAAATAATCAGAATTCTCATTCAGTTTACTGTGTGTTTGTTATAGTATGGTTTATAAGAGAAAAGTGGGTGATGAAAAGAATATAAAAATAATGAAATGGTTAAATATTATGCCACCATTAAAAACTGTTATGTAAAAAATTTTGTACCACCATTGAAAACCTGGGTTTCAAGAATCATCTGGGGAAATGTTCACGAGATAATATTAAATAAAATACAAAAGCAAAAATAACACAGAGAAGTACACAGTCTGGTACCTGTTATGACCTCCCCCAAAAATGCATTTAAAAAAGAAGGAAAGAAATAACATTGATAATGAGATCATACTTATTTCAAAATGGTAACATTATAGGTGTTTTTGATTTTATATTTTATACTTTTGTGTGTTTTCCAAATCCTTTTTTTTTTTTTTTACAATGCAGTATGTTTCTATAAGTAGAAAAATAATCAATGTTTTAAAAATAAAGTCCTCAAATAAAAAATAAACATTCTTCTGGATCAAATCAGCCCTACTCTAAAATTTTATACTACTCAAATTTCAGAGCACCTAATAAGGTAAGAAAAATTAATTTGATTTTATGGTACAAAGGTTCAAAAATGAGATGCACACTAAATGCTTGTGATATGAATATTTCTAATACCGAAGCCACCAACGGAGAGTACACTATTTTGCATATTTCAGCTCTTTTCTCCTAGCATTACGTGACCTTATGCTTGATTTGCATAATTTAAATGACTCCTTTGAGTGGCATGTAGTTGCATAATTATTCTTTTAATTACTGTTATTAACCTGTTTGTGTAATAGCAGATAATTTGAATAGATCATTTTCATCTTTCAGTTTTTGCAGTTTCATATGCAATATAGATAGACTATCAAAATGATGAAATTATGTGAATAAACATAAAGAGAACTAGAGAAAGATCTTTAGGATCAGAGATTTGTCTTTTTCCTGAAAAATACAGAGAAGAATCTACATTATATTTCTAATTTTTAAAAAAATATCTGTTATATCTTGTATAATTGTGGCAAACCATCTACAACTAAAAAATAGACTATATATTAAATTGTGTTGAATAATACAAATACATTTCTTTACTTTTCTAAAAAGTTTTTTAATGTAGTGAATGTGAAAAGAAAATCATGTCTTGATAAAGTATGTATGGTCGATTCTAGATAACTGTAAAAATCCTATTCAAAGTCAGATGAATTTTGATGCTATTTTCATTTCTAGAGTTCTTTATTTTTTTTTTCCTAAAGATTGTATTTATTTATTTATTTATTTGACAGAGGGAGAGAGAGAGACAGCGAGAGAGGGAATACAGGAAGGGGGAGTGGGAGAGGGAGACTAAGCCCCCCATAGGACTTGATCCCAGGACCCTGGGATTGTTACCTGAGCCAAAGGTAACAGTCACTTAATGACTGAGCCACCTGGTGCCCCTCTAGAATTCTTTAGAAGCAAACTAATATGTTTCTTGTAAGAATCTTTAAAATTTAGATGATCTAACAACCTTTTCCATCTTAGATTTATTAATACCAATTAAAATTATAGGACATATCAGATCCTTTAAATTTCCTTATTTATATTCCAACTGGACCAGGCACAAGAATTGTGGTAGAGGTGAGGCAGATGTCTAATACCCCATGAGGCATAGAACATTGTTTTATAACTTGGGATCAGAAGGGACTGCACAGCTAAGGCTAGGATGTTACAGCTGTCACCTCTTACAATTAACCAACATTTCTTTAAATTTCCCTGCACTTTGTCATAGGGAAGCATCTGATCTGCCATAATTGAAGTCAATTTTGTTTTCTTTGTGGATATGTCTGTCAGGTGTTGTGAAGACAATCAAGTGATAGAAAGCAGGGTCCTGTCCCTTTTGTAAAGAGCTTATGCTTCCATTGGGGCGACCAGCTATTGTGTATGTCTCTTGCCCCCAAATAACAATAGAACAAAGTTGTGTGCTTTTGAGCACCAAAATGTATCATAGAGACAATAGATTGTCCCAAAGGATGAGTCACAAGATGCTACATTTAGAAGGCTTAGAGCAAAATGATGAGTTTTTGTTAAGGTGGAAGGGCTGGTGTTTGCCACGACCAGTGAGCATTCAGAATCAAGATGCGGAAGTGAGAACAGACTTAGAATCAGTCGTACTGAACAGTAAAATTACCCATGTGAGCCGGAAATATCTTCCTTGAAGTATTCCTTTCTCTCACTTCCTAATTCCAGTAAGTTACCAAATCTGTCAGTTCTACCTCTCTCACATCTCTCCCTTCTGTACCCCTACACCTGCCATCCTCGCTGCTCTTGCCTTAGTTTACTACCGATTAATTCTCAGTTCAGTTACTGGAGTGGTTTTCCAACTGCTTTCCTTGCTTATATCATAGATCCCCATAAACCCACCTTATATTCTGCTGTCAGTATGATCATTCTGAGGGGCCGATTATGACTGTGTTAATCCCTTGCTTAAAACTATGATCTCTTCATGTTAGCTTTAAGGTTGAAGTATGGGAAATTGCTGATATTGAACTGGTTTTGACCCACCAAAACAGCAGCTTCATGATGTAACTGCTTAAAACCTGTATCAGGAGATTTGGGGCTACCAGTAATAGAATATCCAACTAAAATGGCTTAAAAATAAAAATATTAATAATCTCATACAAAAAATACATACATTACCTTCAAGGTTGTGTTCCATACTCTCTTTTTTTCAAGAATTTCTCTTTTCCTTTTCTAGGTAGACTTGACCAATAAATAGCGTTCCTATAAATAGCACTTATTATTATGGGTTATTATTCAATTGATCATAACTTTTAGTTATCTTCCTCTCTTGGTTCTTTGGGAGAAGGAGCCATGTCTTACTTATCTCCAAATTTTCAGAGTTTTGCACAGTGCATTGTGGGTTAAGAGAATGAATGACTAGTTAGGCAAATAAGTAATTGACTAGATAGCATGTGATTAGATCTTATAACATATTTGTATAGATATAACACAAATGTCCCCATTCCTTGCCCTGCACTATGGGTTGCATGGTGGAAATTTTTAGAAGAGCACATCCTCTCCTCAGATTGCTTCAAATGAATAGTGATAAATGAGATTGTTGCCAAAACAATGATTTTGTTTTCAGATTTGACAATATAAGTACAAATTAATATCAACATCATGATATTGTGTTACTTGCCTTCCAGAAGCTATCAATGTAAATCAATAGCCTTCACAAAAGACGTATTATTCTACTCTTATTCCATATTAATACTATAACCACATAAATTTATAATTATACTTTCAAACAATGTGGTTTAAAGTGAATTTGGATTTTTTTAGTGTTAAAGTTTAACAAAATATTTACTAATGTTTCCAGAAATTACTAGTTAAAATTTAAAAACATTTTTTAAAGATTCATTTAAGTAATCTCTATACCCAACACAGGACTTAAACTCATGACCCCAAGATCAAGAGTCACATGCTCTTCTGACTGTGCCAACCATACCTCCCAGAATTTGAAGTTGCTAGCTAATAGTCCCTGCAATATTTGTTAATAAAAAAGCAAGACTTGCTTCATTCAAAGAAACTTAAAGACATTCAAATACTGCATGTTATAAGAAAATAAAGTGATTTATTATCATTACATTTTAAATTTTATATTGAAAGCCTTATGTGATAGAGTAAAATAATAATGAAATAAATTCTGAGAGCACATGTTAAATATCAGATAAAATAGTCCTATAGATTATTAGCTAGATGCCATAAAGTTGTATAATATATTTGATTTCCATAAAATATTTTATAGTCATGCCAAATTATCTTTTGTCTTTCCAGATTAATAAAATAACATGTTTGTCAAAGTTGAGATTCTTTGTACAGTTCTAAGCATCAGAGAAAACATCATAGAAAACATCTAAACAGTGGTCCTGCCTTAACTTAGAATAGGATACATTCTAAGACACCTAGCAGATGTCTGAAACTGTGGGTAGTATCAAACTCCTTATGTTTTTTCCTGTAATACATACCCATGATAAAGGTTAATTTATAAGTTAGGCACAGTAAGAGATTAACAACAACAAAAATAAAATAATTACAATGATCTACTCTAATAACAGCTATGTGAATGTGGTCTCTCTCTCGAAATATCTAACTGTGCTGAACTCACCCTTTATGTTGATGATATGAGATGATAAAATACCTCCATAATAAGATGAGCTGGGGTGAACAATGTAGGCATTGTGACCTTAGTGATAGGGTACTAATAACCTTCTGAGGATAGTCAGAAGGAGGATCATCTGCTTCTACACCATCATTGCTTGCAGGTAGTTGAAACCGGGGAAAGCAAAGGCACGGGTAAGGGGGGGGGGGCGACTACTGTTTAGATCACCAAGAAATTTTGCTGAGGTTCTCATAGCTTGTACTCAAAAGAAAATTCTCTGTTTGGAACTGCATATAATATATTTATGATTCCTAAATTTGACTGCCATTTCTAACACTCAAGCAAGTGTAGTGGAGTCAGAGCTGTCTGGCTTTACTTATTAATTCCACTCTCCAACCTTGAGATTCATACCTTTTTTTCCAGTTGAGAATTTTTCAGAGGTGAGCACTGAAAAGAATATAACCAAGTCTTGCATTATGTAATAGAACACACCATTAGAAATTTTATGTGGACTACAAAAAAAATAGTACATCTGGGCACAAAAACTTAACACTAGCATGAGCAGTATATTCCAAGTAACCTGTCGTCATAAAATGGAGGAACATGTGCTCTCACACCCACGTGATGCTAAGCAAGAGTACCAATGGGCTACTTCACTGTAAAAAATGGCCCAACAGTTAAGTACCCAGTTTTTATGTCTTACTAATGATTTTATTTTCAGATACTTTAGGTAAAGTCAGTCATCTTAGTATGGCAAATTGGAGAAACCACACTGGTTTTGGATGACCCCATGACTGGGGAAGTATCTATGGGAGGAGAAAGATTCACAGATACTTGCTGGAATTATACAAATTAGCAATTTTACATAACAAGCAATATCACTATGAATCTCTTACCCCTTTCCCCTATACCACTCAAGAATATTAAGCCAGACCAAGGGGGGATTAAAACCTGAAACTGTCCTGAATCAAAAGTCATGAGGGAATGGAGATCTGTTCCCCATTTCAGGACTAGGAAATATGGACTTCTCATATGTCACAAGATAAATGAACCTAGAAGGTAGATCAGAGACAGCATTAGGCAGATGTGTGGAACACATAGAAGTCCCTTTGAGCAAGTCTGGAATCATGTCCAAGATTCAGGTTATCAACCCAGGTAGAGAAAGAGGCTATAGGCAGCAGTAAGTCATAAAACTCATTCAGAGAGGGACTGGAGCCAAACTTAGAACTAGATCAGCCACAGGATGGCTTCACGGAGATTCATCTTGACAGCTGGGGTCCCTTTTTCCTCCGAAGCCTAGCCAGGATTAGTCCCAGTGTGGCCTCCTGCTGAACCCATAGGTGGGAGAACCACAAGAATGCAGAGGCTGGCTCTCCTAGTAACTGCTAGTTTCTGAGGTGGTGCCACCTGGACTGATTGCCAGGCAATAGTGTCACCCCATGTCTGACTTTTTGCATCTGCCCCAATCAGAATCTTTAGCTGTGTCCCCTATCTCCTCTGACTGTGCTTTCACCTCCCAATCACATTTTCCTGGATTTCTCACTACATCTTGATAAGAATGCTTCTAGAGTTTTTATGGAAATGGATAGGACTTTTCTTCTCTCCTGGACAAGAAAATGTTAACCCTGTTCCTCAATTAGCCTTCTCTGTCCACATCTCACCTCTGAATGACTCTAACCCACCTCCTTATAGCTTTATACCACAAGACTGATCAGGCTCACTAATATGCCCATTTTGCTATTTGATTCCCATGCCTCCTTGTTTTCCAGATAATCTGCCATTTCTGTTCTTCCTCTATAACAAGTGTCCTTAATGTGAGTTCTAGGAACACATATAATGCAGATGATCTTTTAATCTCTGAAATTATAATTAAAATTTTGGATATGTCTCTGAATGTGAATTTTTCTGAAGATAGTCCATGATTTTCATTGGATTTTCAGTGAGGTTGGTGACATAAAATAGTTAAGAGCCATTAATTTATGACAGTTTTATTCATTGGCTTCCTGTCAGTCCCTTTGTAAAAGAACAATAGTACCACTACTATAATCATTAACGAAATTTGTACAGCACCTTGCAACCTACAATATTCTTTAAAATATTCTTTTGTGTCCATACTTCCATTTGAAACTCATGACTTTCCATAAGGGAGGGCAGGTCTTATTATATCCATTTTATAGATGAGGAAAATCAGACTCAGTGAGGTTAAGAAACATCCAGCTAAATATGTGACAGAGCTTGGACCAGTGCCCAAGTATCTTGACTCTAGGTCTGAAAGCAAAGAGATGGCTCTTTGCATGGCCAAACCATACTATCTATTTGGGACTTTTCCTTCTTTGAGCTGTATTTTTGTCGTCAATGATGCTGCCCTTGATACTACAGAATAAGGTCGGTGTGCATTTTATCCAGATTTCTTCTGTTTTCAAACGGACTGCTACATAATGTGATTTTTCCACAGTGCCTTGAATCTCCTCGCATATATTTAGAAGCAAAACAATTCACCGATTTAAAACACAAGATAGGAATCAGTAGTCCAAGAAACTACATGTGTCTCTGGTTTAGATTTGCTGAGTTACCTTAGGCAAAACATTTAACCCTTCTTTCTCAATGAATCTGTGAAATGGAGTTAAAATACTATCTTATACCAGTAAAGTAACAGTTAATAATTCATTGACTACTGAGAGATTTACACATGCTATGTAAATAAAAATGTGTCTGATGCTATTTTGAGCAGGTCAGTGTTTCTTGGGCTAAATTAATAAAAAAAAGTCTTGTGAGTACAAGATTGAATGTGTAATTCATTTCCTGATTAGACTGTTTATAAAAGAAATACACATTTTTTTCTGCATTTCTTGTTGATTATTTCTCCCAGTAAATTTACTGTCTCATCAAAGCAGTGTTTGTTCATTTGTAGAATCATTTAGCATGTATTGGACTATGGGGACCTGAGATGGAACTTTTCCCATTTAAGAAAATAGCCACTCTGTATTTAGATTCCTGTAGGGGACACTTTAGGAGACTGATGTTGTTATATCATGCTTACAAATACCTCATCTGGGTTTGGAGTCTCTGATATATCTGCTCATTCAAGATAGCAGCACTTAGCAATTCAACAAGATGGAAGTTGGCTAATAAACAAAGCCAGTATTCTCTGGAGGTTTGAACAACACTTCCTGTGTTTGACTCTGGCTGCCCTGAAGTTGTTTTAAGCCCAGCCGTGCTGATGATGTTTCCCCTGGTGCACTGAACAGCTCATGCAATGTCAAAGGGCATTGACCTTTTCACTTGTAGAACAAAAAAGACGGGAAACAAATTATGCTCTGAGAACCAGTCAAAGGATGACAAGAAAAAAGAGAAGAAAAGAAAAAAAAAATTCGACGAAATTGGCTGACCCAAAACACAAGGGATGAACACAAAACTCGAAGCTCTAGAGCATCTCTTTAGAGTACTATCTCTTTAACCAACTTTTCTTTTAAAGTGTAATATGAGCATTTGCTACAGTTTACTCTGAAACTCCCACTCACCCACCCACCCCCTTGGCTCCCTTTGCAGAACACGATGAACCAACTGCGGTTGTCCCTATTTCTCCCATCCAACTGACTCTCTTCCAGTTTACGAGCTGTCCACCATGAAGATGAGGCTTCCAGAGAGAATGATTCATCTTTGAGTTTTGCTCAGGCTTCTAAGAGTATATTTAGTGTGAAGAGCTGGAGGACGCAGCATATCCAAACACATGGTAGGGTACAGAATTTGAGTGGGAGGAAGAGGACAGGGCTAAAATAGAACTGTAATAAGCCCAAGACTTGGAGGCCTGGTTTAGCCTTTTCAGCTGTGTAGCTTCAGCAACACCTACAGTTCCCTGCCAAGAATGGCACACCCTATTAACGCGGTGAAAATGAGGCCTCCCTGGTGTTTTCCTTGGGAAAGAAGAAAAACATAATGGAGAAACATACTTAATGAAAAACAATCCAAAATAAAAATGAACAAGTGATGCTGAGCTTTGCTCTTATTTCCAGCTGGTAGAAAGATAATGTCTTCTTTTGTTAGTGAAATTAGACAGGACTTGCCCCAGAGCAACTTTGTGTAGATAACTATGTTGGTTGGGCCGTTCACAGCCCTTTAAGAAATGGTTCCTGCGGGATCTTCCCTGGTAAACCCAAGTTGAATTTGACGCATTTGCAGGGGTCAGCCCCTCCTTCCTTCTCCCTGCTCTTCAAGGTCAGTAATGGAGACTCAGTTATGATCTCATGTTTAGAATGTTCGTTGGTTCGTCAGTGTTCTGCCCCTCGGTCAGTATTTGAAAGACATGATCACAAAAGCTAATAATCAGGGGGTCCCTGTCCCAGCACACTCCATAGTGTGACCAAAGTGGCTTGCTTTTGTTTGAACAGACCCTCCCCTCTGGGTCTTTAAAAGCTCTTAACATATTTCTTCTTTCCTTGCTCTGTGGCTCGTTGTTTATTTGTGTTTCTCTTTTCTGTGGCTTTCCCTCTATTTCTCTTGCCTACCCATTTCTCCTTTTTTCCATGTGATTTTTTTCCTTCTTTCTTTTCAGTCTTTCCTTTAGTTCCCCTCAAACTTTATTTGTTTCCCTTAACTGATCATGACGTTGAACTAAAGATTCTATTTAAAGAATTGCTGTAAATCTCCACAGAAGGCTCATATTTTCTCTTCTTTAGTAATGTGTAATCAGTAAAAACAGTGTTTTATCTTGTAGTCTTAAAAAACACTAGCTTTTTTTAAGTCATTGTTTTTGTGTATAAAATCTCCAGTTCATTCTTTCTCTTAGTAACTGTTGATAGAAAAGGAAAATTTCTTAATCTTAATATAGAAACAAAATGGATTTTAGCAGTAAAACAGCCTAAGTTGCCTCCAAAACCAGGAGAAACTTGTCTCTCACCAGTTCTTTTGAAGATGATTTTTAAAAAATTTTTCTTCAAACTGATTCATGGATAGGGATACTGTTTGATTTACTTAATGGACAAGGCTAGAGGTTTCAGAAATTTTACCATTTCAATCAGACTTCATAAATAAATCTTGTATTATTTTAATTTTCATATTTTTTCTTGTTGGTCTAACATATGACAAATTATATTTAATTTAAGTCTTTACTGTAATCTATAGACATAGAGCAAGATCACCAAGTGCTCTCTCTCTATGCACATTTCATACACACACACACACACACATTACATATAGATATATTTATATCCTTGCTGAGGATATAAATTCCACTTTTGCTAATGTGTCTTCAAGTGATAATTCCAAGTTTAGGGGTAGGGATATAGGTACTGTGATGTTTTTCAGAATATTATTTGTATGTTTTTTAAAAGAAGCCAATCAATGCTTGATTATAGATAAATGATTAAGTAAAACTTTATTATTTACTTAATCTACTCAAAAGCATTTTGTTCAGGCATTAAAATGATAGTTTTGAAAAAGAAGTAATAACACAGGTAAATTATTTATTATATGATGTTACAATGATACAATTTAGGCATAGGAAAAAAGCCTTGAAGGAAAAACACAAAATTATCAAAAAAATTTATGTAAGAATGGTTTTTCATAAATTTTTATGTTGTCAAATTTTTATTAATGTTCATTAAATGCATGTAGAGATAAGAGTTACTCTATAAGAGTAACTATCTTCAGTCCCTCCAGGAAACCTTCATTGTAGGTAGTTATATTTAAGAGTCCTAATGCTCTCTTTTGGGCTAATGATTTGGAGGAACATGGCATCAAATTCTTGCAAACTTTAAAAACGTTGAGAGGTAGTATCACTAAATTACTTTGCACTCTAAGGGAAAAATTGTATTTGAACATACGACCTCTCTTGATGACCATTATTTTACATTGTTCCAGTAAAAAGTTGCTCCTCACTTCCTCCAAGTAAAAACACCATGTTCTAAATATATTTAAAGAATTTAAAAAATCCAGTTCTTGTAGCGTGATTCATACAAAAATTAAAGACTGGGAGAAGATGTTTTGCAGAATTTGATACCACCATAAGGAAAGGGGAAAAAAGTGAAATGCAAATACAGAATTGTTATTCCTATTACAAAACCTAATTTTATTCTTAAAAATTCCACCTTACGTTTCTCTTTGGGCAACACTATAATATCTGAAGCTCGACAAAAAACATACCTGAACAATTGTGATTATGAGTGTTGTGTTAACAACTACTGCTGTTCTATCAAAACTGTGAACAGAGAATGGGTATTAATTAATGGGAGACATTACCAGGCGGGAAAAGTTGGGAGAGTATTCAATAAGCTGTCAAAACAGGAGCCGAATTCTATAGAACGGGTGTTCACGTATCTGACAAAAATCGATCCTGAAACTTTGCTTTTCCATTTTTGCTTAGAAACAACATTATCCAGACTCTCACCTACTAATCTTTCAGTAGCTTAGAATAATGGTGTTTATAGCATGATAATCAAATTTATTTTAGTACCTTTGAGATCAACAAAGCCACTGTGAATTGTGGCATAAAAGGGATATACAGGTGTATATTTAAATCCTTGCCTAAGAGTGTCTTATTTTTGTGGTGTAGGATTAAATATTTCAGGAAGATAGAGCATAGTTTGATAAATACATTGTGTCAAATATTCCAGTTAAATAAAGGCCATATAAATCTTCAGAAAGTAAACTGGTTTTTAAATTGTAATTTCAGATATATCAATTATATTTTGTCATGTGTATTTAAAATTCTTGTGGGAAAATCAGATGACAGGGTGACATGTAAACCATAAATAAAATGTCTGAGCTCAGTGAATTAGTCATCTGTATTTTCGGGTGAATATTATGAGAGATTACTTTGAAGAAAAAGCAAAAAATGTCATAGACAAATATCCTGATTTTCTAAAGTTCTTATCTCACAATGAAATACAACCCAAGACGAGGCTCCCACCCTACAATTTGGACTTTGTATACAGGGTTGTTCTTATTCCTGGGAGGCCCGTAAATGTCTTGGATCTGGTGGACACTTAGAGGCAGATCCATCGAAAAGGTCTTCCTCCTTTCCTTGACCCCTTACCTGGAATTCCAACATTAGTTACGTTGTTATGTTAAAACCACTGACAATCACTTGTGAAGTGTTTGTCAGAACACTAGAAAAACAGGCCGTAATAGTAAATTATAAAAGAGAAAATGCACAGGACCAATGAATCTATGAAAAGAAGCTCTGCTTTACTAATAACTGTAACATACACATTTCTAGTAAAAATCATCGTGCCAATATTTACAACAATGAAAAACTGAATACAGTTTAAATGTCCATCAATATGTTAAAGCACGTTATATCCATTTTAAGAAGTACTCGGCTACTGATGGAATAAGATTTAAATTATGTTTACTGACACACAAAACTATGGCGCACAATTGAGTTAAAAAGTCAGTTTACACAGGAACCTGTGTAAAATGATACCATTTCTGTAAAAGTGTATGCCTGTGTCTACAAACGTCTGGAAATGTGTATAGGTTTGATGTATCTCTGGATAACTGGTTAGCCTGGTGATTTGTTACGTCTTGGCTTTTTCTAAACTACCCCCAAATTTTAAATTACTCTAGATTGTTTTACCAAAAAATATAAAAATAACGCATGCAATTTGTAAATAGGCATGCTTTTTTTTAAATTCATCACATTACTTCTTTTTTTTTTATTGTGTTATGTTAGTCACCATACAGTACATCATTAGTTTTCAATGTGGTGTTCCATGATTCATTGTTTGTGTATAACACCCAGTGCTCCATGCAATCCATGCTCTCCTTAATACCCACAGACAGGCTTGACATGCTTTTTTAAAAGCGAGCTAGCCATTAGAACTCCTAGCTGGACCTAAAGTTCAGCAAATTATTTTTGTACTTACAGTGGCCTATATGCCTCAATACTCTGTTAGGCCTTTGTATAAAAAGACTAAAAACACAGTCTGTCCCCACTTTCCAGGTGTTTATGCTTTAGTAACTGAAATATACCTATAAACAAATCATTACAAATTCATACAATACAAAGGCATACGATAATATAAAAATGAAAAGGACCTCCTTTCCTATGGGAGGAAGAATAAGAATAATCACCTGCCTGTGGGGTGGGGGCTGGAAGTCAGGGAGAACCTGAGCAGAAGAACTGAAGCATGGGCAAGGGTTAAAAGGAAAGGGTAGGAGGTTGTCAGGAAGGTGGGGAGGCACGCAGTGTGAGGGAGAAGAAGGAGAAGAGAGCATGGGAGAGCATTAGGTTTGGCTAAGACATAGCGGTGAGAGCTTATAACGCTCAGTGTACCTATCCATGGGGGGCCGTGGTCCAAGACCCCCAGCGGATGCCTGAAACCGCAGAGAGTACTAAGTCCCTACATACTATGGTTCTTCTCATACATACATACTTAGGATAGAGTAATTATTTATTATTTAATAATTTAATTATTTATTAATTAAGCACAGTAAGGTATTAATAATAAACAGTAAAATAGAACAATTATAAAAATATACTGTCATAAAAGTTATGTGATGTAGTCTCTCTCAAAATATCTAGCTGTACTGTCCTTACTTATTTCTTGTGAGGATATGATATGGTAAGATGCCTACATGAGGAGATGAGTTGAGGTAAATGATGTAGGCATTGGGACATTGTATTAGGCTACTACTGACCTTCTGAAGGTTTGTCAGAAGGAGAATCATGTGTTTCAGGACCACGGCTGACCACAGGTAACTGAAACCATAGTAAATGAGACTGCATATTGGTGCGGGGGTTGGACAGGGTAAGGGGGACTACTGTAGTTTAAGATGAGGCTGGACATGCAGGCTGGAGAACAACATAGAATATGTTTCCCAGGACTGGATGTCAGTTCTAATCCCCTTTCAGAAGCTGATCTAATTACCGGACAGTTGTAATTTGGGTCCATCATGTCAGGGTTTTATAATTTAGACTTTATGGCTTTATGGGAGTGTCTACACTCAATTTTATTCTTCATGAACAGTTGGTATATGAATTCATCAGTTTTGCTGGCTTTTCCACTGGCTCTACTCCTGGTAGATTTTGACTGATAAACTTCTGCTAGTAAAATAAACAGTAACTGAGATCTACAACATTGTTTCTGCAGACACTCAGTTAGCTGTACGTGTCTAGTGGCTTTGCATGCTGGCAAACTGTCAGTTAGCTGGAGCAGTCATCAGCCTGGTCGGGCCGAGGAGACTGTAGCATGAAAGCTGTCGGTTTCTACATCAGTGGTCAAGAACTGCCGTCTGTACCATAATTCTTCATTATTGAGTCACAGATCCTTGTTCTTCTTCTCATACAATGTTATTGCAACACAAAGCACATAAGGAGCTGCTCAGAACTTCCACTGAAGTGGGAATTAGAAGGTTGGCCTTTAGTGAAGATACTTGAAAATTACAAGTGGAAAGAAAATTAGGCTGATGTGCAACTAAGTTCAGAAACTAATCAGTAGTAAAAAACGCTTTTAGACAATTTCTCCCTGCACATAGACATCATTCAGCCGCTTTCTTCTCTCAGCCCATCAACATCCTTGAATTGATTGTGATTTCACTGGCCATGTTTCTTATACCAGGTCCTTGATGGGGGCAGCTGATTGTACCACCTGGAGGAGTGATCCTGGAACTCAGACAAAGTTCCACTAGACTTACACCTGACATCTTGAAGTCACTTTTGTCTGTGGTCTGTTCAGAAGATTTTACAAACTGTTGTCCCATATTAAGAGGGTGCTGGGAGGAACAAGTAATAGAACTGATTGTGAAACACTTGGCAACACAAAGTGCAATGTAAAAGCAACCTAATCATACTATTCCGAAGTCCCTAGAAGTAGGAGGCCAATATCATATATTAAAAATTTGAAACAATACACAACCAATTCAGCAATTACAAATATTTAGTGTAAATTGTGTTTTAATATTCATTGAGATAATTGTTATATATGTCTATATCAGGAAATTCAAGAAATTTATTTTTCATTTTAGTTGTTCTTTAAAAAAAAAAGATTATTTATTTGAGAGAGAAAAAGAGGGAGAGCATGAGCATGGGGAGGGGCAGAGGGAGAGGAAGAGAGAATCTCAAGCAGACTCCATGCTGAGCGGGAGCCCACACGGGTCTTGATCCCGTGACTCTGAGATCATGACTTGAGCTGAAATCAAGTCAGTCACTCCACTAACTGAGCCACCCAGGTGCCCCTGTTTTTCATTTTAAACCATAAAAATGAAGGATACCTAAACAGAAGAATGCAAAAATTACCAACTATCAATAATTGTTCAGGTCTTTAACTGACTCTTAAAATATAAATGGAAAATCAATTAGGTCCGTTTATTTAGTGATTCCCACAGAGGGAGAAGTCTGGATCAGGAGTGAAGGCTCCAGGTTTTGGCCCTGACTTGATCTGACAGGATAGCGTGGCGATCAAACTCGAAGCTCTCTTTTCCTGACTTGTTGAATGTATGCCCTTGGGCAAGTCATATGCCCTCTCTGAGCTGTCTGTTAAGTGGAGCTGATGGTAACTTCTACCCAGTGGGGTCACAATGAAGAAAAACACATTTAAAGCAGTGGCTCATAATTAAGTGCTCTGAAGTTGTTAGAGACTTTTATTCTTACTTGTAAGCTATATCCCTTTGGGAAAACAACTATCACTTTTCATTTATAAGGTCCACTTCTTTATCTATGAAGGATGGAGACTAGGAAAGAATATAAAAGGTAATAAATGGATATTGACAAAAATGTTCAATTTCCAAATCTATTCTTTAAGCACTTCAAGCTAAAGCCCTTTTCTGGAGGTTTCACAGCTTCCATCCACAATATAGGGAAGGCTCAGAGAAGCCCTTCAGTAAGGAACTTTTAATTTTTTTTTAATCTACCATTTTTTAGTGTATTTAAATATTTAATACTTCTTTTTTTTCAAAACACCTATTAAATCTCTTAGAACAGTTTTAGATACACTTGATTAGCCGTTTTCTATAGTCTCATTCTGGTCTATGAGAGGATATTTTTTAAAAAATTACACTTTTTATTTGGAAATAATTCAAGCTTACAGGGGAAAATAAAGCAAGAATAAAATTAATTCACAGGAGACTCATAAATTTTCTGCCCAGAATTCACCTCTGTGGATATTTTGCCTCATTTGTTGTAGCATTTGTGCGCTCGCTCTCGCTCTCTCTCTCTCTCTGTCACATGACTCTTTATCCCTAAATAAATTTGTGTGTTTCTGAACAGGAATATTCTCTCACATACCCATGGTGCAGTGATAAACGTCAGAGAATTTAACATTGATACGGTACTTTAATTGTTGTCCATTTTCCGATTTTAGAGTTGATCCCCACAATGTCCTTTATAGCACATTTCCCTCCAGTTTAGGAGCTAGGTCAGATAATGCATTTAATTACCAAGTCTCTTTTAGCCTCCTTCAGTCTGTAGCATTTTCACAGCCTTCCTCTGCATTTGATGACACTGATAATTCCCTTCTTTTTAAAACAGAGCATTTCTCAATTTGGGCCTGTCCGATTGTTTCTTCATGAAACTTCAGGTTCAGTTTATTCAATTTTTGGCCAGAACACTGCATAGATAAGGTCCTTCTGAGGGTATCGCATCAGGGATGCACGATGCTCCTTTATTCCTCTTTGGCAATAGCGTTTTTGTTTGTATGTTTAAAGTGTTATTGATTTCCCCGCCTATAGTTGCTATTTTATCTTCCTTACCATTAATAAGCAGTCTATGGGGACATAATTTAAGACCATGCAAACATCTTGCTCCTTGTCAAAATTTCCCTCTAGATTTAGCATCTATTGATAATTTTTGTTTGATCCAATCTTTTCTGTAGTGGTTGCAAAATGCTGATTTTTCCAACTTCAGCACTCTTTTCACACTTATTGGCATTCAACCTTAAGCCAAGAGCCCTTCCTTTTTATTTACCTATTTATTGTTTAACTATTGATATGGACTCATGGATTCCTATTTTTTCAATAGTTTTAAAATTCAGTATTGTTTTTAAAATGTTTAAAAGATTGATTTGTTTGAAAGGGAGAGAGCACAAGTGAGAATGAGCAGGGGGAGGGGCATAACCCTGAGATCATGACCTGAGCTGAAATAAAAAGTCAAGCATGTAACCAGCTGAACCTCCCAGGAGCCCCTAAAATTCATTATTGTTCTTAATTATTTTAGTCAACACATTATCCCAGATCTGGTGAAGGGGATTCCCTTCAAATAGACTCTTTATTCTTGTGACAAAACCTCATCATTTTCTTGACACTTTCTGGCATAACAAAGTATTCCAGGCTCGTCTTGTATGTTCTTGACCCCAACCCTGGAATAAGCTACTTCTCTGATGAGTTCTGGTATTTGAGAGCCTATATGTGCTTATTGCATTTTGGATGTTGTTTCTTCTCTCTATGAAAGGATCTTTTTACTATCCAAACATCATGATATTGGATAGATAGATAGATGGAGGTA
The DNA here is from genome assembly GCF_011764305.1 of Mustela putorius furo. Lineage (NCBI taxonomy): Eukaryota > Metazoa > Chordata > Mammalia > Carnivora > Mustelidae > Mustela > Mustela putorius. The sequence continues at coordinate 15,411,716 of NW_025422471.1, forward strand.
TCATTGGGGGGGCAATTTTTTTGTCAAGTCTAAAATAAAAATCTGGCAATGGGATAACAAAAATTTAATGGTTATCTGGTCTAACTCTTAACTGATACAAGAAGCTGATCCACAGATATAACGAACTTCTAACATAATGGACTTCATATTACTAAATCCTGGGACACCTGGATAGCTCAGTTGGTTAAGTGTCTGCCTTCAGCTCAGGTCATGATTCCAGGTCCTGGGATTGAGTTCTACTTTGGGCTCCCTGCTCAGTGGGGAACCTGCTTCTCCTTCTGTCTGCTGCTCTTCCTGCTTGTTGTCTCTCTCTGAAAAATACATTAATGAAATCTTAACAAAATATGTCACCAAATCTTGCAGGAAATTTTCATTTGTATTTTGGTTCTTATGTTAAATGTACAAAGATTTCATATTGATATCTCCACTTATACATTCACTTTTCCCCACCTTCCTCACGCTGTTAAGATATCTTAAACAGCTTGGTGAGTACAAAATCTCAATATATTTCTTTTAGAAATTTGCACAAAACATAAATCCATTTAATGTAGGATAACAAAAAAAGAACAACAACAAAAGAATGCAATTTATTTATTTATTTATTCATTCAAAAGATTTCACTTATTTATTTGACAGAGAGAAATCACAAGTAGACAGAGAGGCAGGCAGAGAGAGAGAGAGAGAGGGAAGCAGGCTCCCTCTGAGCAGAGAGCTCAATACGGGACTCGATCCCAGGACCCTGAGATCATGACCTGACCCGAAGGCAGCGGCTTAACCCACTAAGCCACCCAGGCGCCCCAAGAATGCAATTTATTATAAAGATATAGGAATGTCTTGTGAGACCAAAGAGCAGCATTACACTGATGCAACATGATATATTGTGATCCAGACACCATTAGTACCCTCTCATTTTGGCTTCTTTGTAAGTGTGTGTCCAGCTTTTCTTACTTCTACAAACATGTCTTTCACAGTCTTTAAATCTATAGCTTGTGGTCTTTGCAACATGTAGAAATAATCTAATAATATCTAAATTCTAATTCCATAATTAGGTTAAGAGATATGATTGGTTGAACCCAGGTCAGGTGTCTACCCTTGACCCAATCACCCATGGTCATGGAATATAAGCATGGCTGGCATAGGGTTTACTTCTGTGAACTGTAGAGAGCTTTTTTATGATAAATCAGGAGTCCTTGTGAATTGGGCAGAGAATTTTTTAAAAAGAGGTATAATATATTCGTTCATAGGTCATATTCAGTATGGAATTGTCCCCAAAATATAAATGAAAGGAAGTGTGCCAGGGTGAGAATTTTCACTGGAAAGAGAAGACATAAGTACATTCAAAATATGGAAATTGATTTTCCTTAACAAAGGTAAAGGAGTATAAAAGAGTCATGTAAATAGGCTATTAGAACCCCTTTCAGAATATGTATGTGGATTAATAATGAGAGGTAAATTTAGAAGCCCAGTCAATTTTACTTTGCTTTTTCCCCGCTTACTACTGGTGAGACAATGAATTTTATAAACTTTACAGTGGTACATGTATTATTATTATTATAGCTATTAGGATGACTAGGCATGTGGGCATCACTGACATTTTACTTAATAGTGAATTCTTTTGTATCCCTTAGAGGGATCAGCATCAGGGATGTCAGCAATTGGAGAGTTTATGTGGGATTGACCTTGAACATGGTGAAGGCAGATGGTCCCAAGAAATAGAATCATCATTCACACTACTGGAGAATTAGGTGACAGCAGGAAGTAACAAAAGTATTCATGTTTATATGGATAGCCCTTTATATGGAACCCTTTAATGCATATTATTTTAGTGGATTTTCACTCAGAAAACCCAGTTGGTGAAATCTGAGAGCCATGGCTCTATCAACTCCATTTTACAGATGTGAAGACTGAAGCTTGGAGAAGTTGTTGCAAGAGCAGGTAGTTGAGCTGTGATTCAAATGTGGGTGTCATGACTCCACTGCCCTTTGTTCAATCCCCACAATATGTAATAACAACAAGCAATAATAATAATAACAACAAACAAGAGTTTAGATCCTGACCTTGTGTTTGATTGCACCATGGTTCTGAGGTCGGGGCTGACTGGCAGTTATGCAATCCATAGATGAACAAGTAGGAGCATGCTGGAATTTTATTCTAGATGCTAGAGTAAAAGGAAAACAAGATTCTCTCAGTGGTAAAGACTTGGTCCGGCATCTATGGATTAAAAAAAAATAGCCTTATAAGATCACATATTTTTTATTTATAGAAATGAATGAATAAATATTTATTTATTTATTTATTACTAAAAAGAAATCAAAGTTGACATTGGTTACAGAATTCAGAACAGGAATGTAGAAAGAACTTGAAATTTTTGAATGCTTTTCAACAAGGAGCCTTTTCTAATGAGAGGATTACTTACTGAACCCTGCACGAGAGAGGACAAAGTCATAAAGATGCCCACAAAATGGTGCCACTTGCTGAATTTGTACTCTGGCTGTGGGCTGGTGTTTCCCTCTTGCTCAAATGCTTGGTTTCCCAGGCAGGGAAAGGCATCTTCTCTGCTTTGGAAGCCCTTGGCACTCTCTTTTGTACAGGTTCTGTTTGTAGCAGGCACTTAGCAACATGTTTTCTACCCTCTGTGTTTCAACTACTGCTGTGTGCTTCCCACACTGATTTTGACTTTCATCTTTGAAGCCTACCCATACTGTTTGCTGGATTTTAAATGCTGGTGTGGCTGGATGACGATCCCCAGAAAGCTGTGCACTACATTTCAAGCTTTTATGCTACAGCTTTGACGTCCATTGGATGTCAGACATAGACTGGTGTGACTTCAACTCAAAGTCTTTCAATGTTTTAAGTGGGAGGAAGGTGGAAAATGGTACCTGGGGAATTGTACTTTATGATTAAAATCCTTGCACAAACTTCCTGATAGGAAGAGGAAGGGGGGAGAAGACAGGTGCAGTCTTACACAACACGCTTTTATTTATTTGTTTTTTAAACAATCCAAAGAAAAGTTATGGTAGCTGTCAAGACATGTAAAACCCCAAGTATCTGCCAGCAGTCTGTGAGACCACACTGTTTGAAACTGGCAAGACCCCTCAAACACATTTAAAATAAAGAGGTCATGTCTCAATCAAATGCAAGTTACTTCGTGCTAGTTTAAGTGTAAGTGTTGAATTTGCTTTGTTTCATTTTCTGATACTGTTAAGTGAGGCAGGAGACCTCTAGCAGTTCAGCAGCAGGGAGGGGAGAAAAGTCTTTTTCAATGTAATGGCCGTATTTTAGTTAACATGTTGTCAGTCTTTAATGACTAGTGGTGTAACAGCTGGTTTTGATGTAATTTCTTTTGAGACCACTAGATTACAAGCAGTTTATTGCATTCTTCCTCTCAGACTGCTCCCTGGATACAACCTAAAGTCAAAAGGTTAAAGGTCTAAAGCCATAATCTAAAGGATTTGTCATCATTTAACAGGTCACTTGTTGCTATGTACTACGCAAACTAAAAATATTTTAGTGAGCTTGCCATTCTGTGAGATATATATATATATTTTTTTTTTCCTATTTTTCTATTCCAATAAGAAGAAATTGAGAATATCGTTGGTGGCAAATTCTGAGAGATCAAATAGTATACTTTAAGTGTGTTTATATATGTGTAAGTTTTCATAAGGGTGAAATAATGTGTGAGAAAATTAATTTAACTTTTACTGAAAGGACCTGCAATTGAGAAATTTACTTACACAGAAGCATGTTAAGATGATATCGGATCTTTGAAAGAGCTATAGGTAACGCATCCAAAACTAAAAGTGAGGCAGACAAAAGAATGGGGTCAGACAACTCAGGGAGGTGCTAAAGGTCATGTAGCCCTATTGTTGGTTCATTGCAGATTTGTAGCTTTTCAATCTGTCAGAGTCTGACAGTTCAGCTATGCTGCACCAGCCAACGGCCTTCTTTGTTTAAGGAAGGAGCTATTTGAAGAATGGGCTTGATAAAACAGGAAAACAGAAAATCCAGAAAAGAATATATGAAACAGAAGCTTTTTTCCTTCCAGATATCAATGGTGGGTTTGGGGGAATTTTGCTGAGCATGCATACCTAGTTAGGTTTCTAAAAGATGTAGAACTGATTTGCATTCTGTTTGACTTCATGCTAGTTTATAATTTTTGAGAACCCATGTTTTTATATTCTCACAAAATGCTGTAGATAAAATTTTGGAAATGTTCCTAGGTAGTTTGAGGTCTATTGAACTCCCGGCTCATCCATACCATCACCCATCTGGACTCTGTTTCAAGATGGTGATACATTGTGTCATTCAGTCAAACCCATTTTCTGTGTATCTGTTGCCCTCTAGGGACTCCAGCATGAAAAGAAACATCCAGTGTAGCCATTTGGCTTGAATTATTATGCCCTCGGTTTTTCTTTCCTTCACCTACTCACATTTAATCTCAGTTTTTACTCTTGTAAACATGTATTTAACCTTTTTGTGATCTGAGTAAATTCGTTAAAAAAAAATCAACCTGAATCACTTGAATTCTAGACATATGGCAAGTATTACCATTGTGTAATCCTGAGTATTTTCTAATTGTTTCTGTGAGTGTAATGGAAATAGAAAAATCGTAGAACATTTGAATCACTCTACTTTGAAGTTCGGGAATCTTCATTTTCAAGGTAGGCAGCAATCTACTTCTAATAGTTCTATATAAAGATAATATAGTAATGCATGTATTGCCTGAGAAAGAATTATGAAATAAAAAAAAAGAATTAACTATCGTAATAATAACATAAGATTTCTGAATGTAAAAAAGTTAGTTTTCTATTTTATTTAAAAATTCAGATGAATTCAACTAAATGTTTAGTTGAAAGTCACATTCATGCTAAACCCATAGTTTCTTCACAGAAAAAGGAATACCCCATATTAATCAGACATGTTTTAGATGTATTTTAGTTCTAGACTATGTCTTCCTTGGCCACAGCTGACTACACAGGTGCCCGACACAAATGTAATAATCAACAGGCCAAACAGCTACCTATGATGTAGCCTGGGATGGAAAATACCTAGACTGATCTGATGCTCACTTTTAGAGGTGTTTGGGAAATATGGAGAGTATCACACAGTTGGCAGCTAATTATAATGGTCTTGATGTCAAAGTGTACAGTCTAGAGGTATAATGAAGAAGCTAGGAGGTGGAGAAAAGATGCAGTGTAAATCCAGCTGGTAAGACGGGAAGAGGAGAACACAGAAAAATAACCAGAGACTGAGGCAGAACCATATTATTTAATGGTCAGCACTAAGGTAGAATTCCATAGAATCTGGCTGCCATGATCCCTAGAGCTGATACAAACCTGGAATGACCTTGTTAGTCCAGCCTCCTGGAGAACAGGTTGCGTGTCATTACTTTCATTACTTGTGGTTATTTAAATGCATCTAAAAGAGCCAGACTCCATGCCATAGAAGAAAATCCCTGTGGTCAGTATATCAAAGAATTTTCTGATTAACCAAGGAAAGGAAAGCTTTTTCCAGTACATTGTTCGAGTAAAACTTGTTGTCTGGAGGTTTAGGCTAACGTCTTTAGTCAGTGTTTCGTTGACGGGGATGGCTCTGGTTTAAAAGCAGGTATTAGTCGTTATCACCTACTTTTCAAATTTTCATTTCCATTCTGCCAACATGTGAAGAAAACTCCCTTGTCCCCTCAACACAGGTTCTTTAAGTTTTTAGAGCCTGTTTACTCAGTGGTATTGAGGAAACTCGGTTGTAGAGAGGTTAAGAAAAATGAGTGTTATACGTGAAATCATTTTTAAAAATCATTTTTTAGATAAAAGAAATCACCCAAATAGGGAGAATCGTTATTCTGTTACTGGATTATTAACTGGATCATCACTACCTGGGAGTGGGACCCTAAACTCTTTAACTTCATCTCCTGGAGCTATGGTTGTTTTACCTCTACTAGTTTTTTGATTTCTTGATCTCTCAGTTTCTAAGAACGGTTCCTTAATTCTGCTGCTGCTTTTAAAAATTTGTCAGTGTCCCCTTGTTCTGTTAAATTTTGCTTTATATATTTTGATGCTATGTTGTTGAGCACATGCACATTTATTGTTAAATTGAATAAACTTAAATCTTATGAGCAAGTGTGCTTACTTATGATAACTGCTTTTTACTTAAGGTCTACGTTGTCTAATGTATATTGTGATACCAGCTTTCTTAGCCTAGTATTTTCTTTGGCATATACTCTTTTCCAACCCTTTTTCTATCCTTCACTTTCTAACTTCCTGTGCCATCAAGGATGTAAGGTAGGATAGCACTGGGGTTAAGAACATGGCCTCCAGAACACGCAGTTACTTATAGCTTTGTATCTTGGGCTAGTTGTACAACCTCTCTGTGCTTCATATTCTTTATCTGCAAAATAGGAATGCTTCATAGGTTTATTGTGAATATTAAATGTGTTAGTTTAGAAAATCACTTGGAACTTTGCCGTAGTAAGTACTCAACAAGTGCTAGTTTTATTCTTACCCTAATGCTAGGAGAAGGGTAAACACAAATTTGGGTGACAGATGGTTTGAGTTTGAGTTCCTTTCCACCTCTTCCTAATATTAGTAACCTTCGGGGGTTGGGTTATGATGACAAATGAAGTATTAAATGTAGAGAGCTTAAAGATTGCCTAGTGTGGTATATAAAAAAAGGTTACCTTTTAGCTTTAGGATGGCTCATGCTAACTGCTTATGATTAGATTCATTTTTCTTTTTTTAAGATTTTATTTATTTACTTGAGAGAGAAAAAGAGAGAGAGCAAAAGTGGGGTTGGGGAGGGACAGAGGGAGAAGGAGTAGCAGAATCCCCCACTGAGCAGGGAGCCTGATGTGGGGGCTCGATCCCAGCGCACTGGGACCATAACCTGAGTGGAAGGCAGAAACTTAACTGACTGAGCCACCCAGGTGCCCTTAGATTCTTTTTTTCATCCATTCTGAGAGTATTTGATTTACACTTATTTATATTATAGCTACAAATATATTTTCTTTTCACTGTACTCTTTCAAAATTTGTTTCTCCCTTTTCTCCTCGTCTTCCTCTCTAAATTCTCTTTTTTCTTCTAGTAGGTTGGATGTTTGCATTCTGATTCTTTTTGTTTTTAATTGGATAGCTATAAAATAATGTACAAATGGGCTAGATTTAGCAAAGTCTATAGTTAATATTTTTCCACTTTTACTAATAGGACCTTTGCATACTATAACTCTGATTACTGATTTCTCCTAGCTTCCATGTTGTTATTGTCCATTGCTGTCCCTAAATCTATAAAATACATGTACTGTTATTTTACAGACAATGCCTTTTCAGACATGTATTCATGTTTCTCTATATTTTGCTCATACTGCTTCCTTCTGGTTTTGATTGCCCACTTAAAAATAGTTTATAGTATTTAGAATCCAAGAATAGTGAATTCTGTCAGTTTTTTAAAATAGGAAATTTCCATTTTGCTCTCTTGAGTGATAGTTCTAGATTAGCAGCTATTTTCTCTTGCACTTAAAAGATATTTTTCCATTGTTTTCTAGCATGTGTCATAACTGATAAATCCATTCTGAGTCTAAATTTCATTCATATGTGCCTAATCTTTTTTACTCCAAGTACTTTTAAAAATTTCCCTTTCTTTTTCATGTTTTAAGTGTGTGTGTATGTATGTGTATGTATTTGTGTGCATGTATTTTATTACATATGGGGCTAATTGCACTTCCTTATTCCAAGTATTCATGGCTTTCATATAGTTTTTAAATCCTTAGCCATAATCTTTGAATATTACCTTTTTTAGTTTGTTTGTTTTCTTTATTCTCTCCTTCTAGAATTTCTATGAGATATATGTTGGGCTTCCTCAGTCCATGCTCCATGCCTCTTAATCTCTTTTCAATCTTTTTTGCTCTATGCTATATTTTGAGTAATTTCCTCATATTAGTATACTTTGATTCACATATTCTCCCTTTAGTTATCAGCTTTCAACCCATCAAGTGAGTTTTTAATGTAAGTGACTATTTTTCATTTGTGGAAGCTTACTTGGAGTCTTTTTCAGTTTCAACCTTTCTTTTTTCATAGTGTGATCTTTTATTTAGTTTCTATTTTTAAAAAAATGTATTGTTTTAAACCTACTTGTTTTGTGGCCTCTTCCAGATTATTTTATTATCTCAAGGTCTTAAAGGGCTACTCTTCCTATTTTGATTCTGCCCATTTTCTCTGACAGTAAATCATACGCTATATGATTTGTAGTTTTTGATTGTGCACTTATCTTCAGTTGGGTTTTGTTTTGTTTTTTATTTGAGAGAGAAAGAAAAAACATGAGTGGGGGAGGGGAGTGGCAGGGTTAGGCAGAAGGAGGGAGTAGCAGGCTCCCCATTGAGTAGGGAGCCTGCCATGGGGCTTGATTCCAGGATAGTGAGATCATGACCTGAGCTGAAGGCAGACATTTAACTAACTGAACCACCCAAGCACCCCCAAATGTAGTTGTTTTTTAAGGGCAAGTTTCTGTGCTCTCAATCTTAGAAAAGTCCAAATTCAGTATATTTGTGTTAGCTTCTCCTAGGTACCTCAGAGTTTTTATTGGTCTTAAACTAGATGTTACCCTAATCTTTTCATGGGATTTCATAATAATTCAAGAAGCATAATTTGAATCATAAACCCATGTGTGTGGAAGAATTAGAGATACTATTCTTTTTTTTTTTTAATAATAAAGATTTATTTATTTATTTGAGAGAGAGAGTACAAGCAGGAGGAGGAGCAGAGGGAAAGGGAGAGAGAATCTCAAGCAGACTCTGTACTGAGCCCAGAGCCTGATGTGGGGCTTGATATCACAACACTGAGATTATGACCTGAGCTGAAACCAAGAGTAGAATGCTTAATCAACTGAATCACCCGGGCACCCTGAGATACTATTTCTTATGACACTTTTTTTTTTCACTTTCCTAGGTCATTAGGTGGAATTTTATAACATCGTTTCCGTAGAATGGAGTTGTTTCAGGACACCAGGTTTATGCAGCTCTGTCAGTTTCAGCACCACATTTCCAATGAGTCCAAGACTGCATGTCATGAAACTGTCCAAGTATTAAGGCCAGAGTACTTAACAATGGGTTTATAATGAATATCTCCCTGGCCTAGCGTGGTGCTAACAAGTACATGTCTGTCTTTAAGTTTCTTCTTTATTCATTCCCAGTGTCTGAGAACTTATCTTCTTTCTTTAGAGCAAAGTCATATATTTTAAAATTCTTTTAAAACATTTTCCCCAGCAATTGTGTGTTTATAAATGGATGAGATAGTAGTTTTCTTTGGCTCAGTATATCCAGGAAAACTATAAAGTGAAAGAGTTCACCAATATTAGGATTGGTAAATCGGTTTCATGTTGTACACTATAACTGATAATTGATAGTGGTCATCTAGAGCATTGGGCTACCAGTGATGTGAAACCAAGTTTGGGAACAGTGACAAATGTTTTGGTCAATCTGTCTTATCTGTACGAGGGTATGAGGTGGTGAGTGTTAACAAGCATGTCTTGCATTTCCTCACAAGGGTCAAATAATTTCTTTTATAGCATTAAAGTTCCATGATATCTTAGTATGTAAGAGTATATCTTTTAAATCTTTGATTCATTTAAAAAAAATCAATGAAATATTCTTGATATTTTTTAATTAAAAAATGAGAACTCTTTCTGTGACTTTATATATAGTGTCTTTATCTTTATAAATATCACTGTGCTCAGATCTTTTTCCAATCACAACCTACCAACACATCTCAAGACATCTCAAGAAACAAAACACATTAAGTTAAGATATGAACATCCATAAATAAGAGCGAAGTAATTCAAACATACAATCTGTCTTTTGTTCAAGGGAGAATGCAGTTCCCTCAAGCACATCTCACAAGTGAACCACCAAAACTTGGACCTTTGTGGCTTCTTTTGTCATTTTTAAATATGCCAGCCTTCTTTGTCCTACTAAAGATTTTTCCCCCTTTATTCGTCAGACTCTCATGGTTTCCTCTAGCACATTTTACACAGATGTATTACTCAGACCACTGTGGCAAATGAATCAGAATCAACTTCCTGTTTCTGAATAATTCTCTACAGAAGTACCAGGAAGAAGGGTGTGGCACGAAGTACCCCATTACAGTCTGATATCCTGCATTTCAAAGGGTATAATAAAAAAGCTTTTTTTCTTCTGTTAAGATTTATTACCTGTATACCACCATCATTCATCATATAATAAGTATCCATTGGACACCTGGAAAAATAGTTGGTATGGCAAATCTCTTTATTTGAAAAATAATACTTGAAAACATTTTTAATGGCTTGATAGGAAAAGAGGAAACAGATGAATATGGAAGTGAGAAGAGAGTTGGGAAATCTCTCTTAATTGTTCCTTTTCCAGGTTAGTGTGAATCAAAGCATTTTTGTATTGGGAACTTATATGTCTCTTTTGCTGAGTAGTGTACTAGCCAGCTTTTGGTTTCCTCAGACTCGGATAGGACTAGTGATGGACTGACAGATGTTAACAACATCTACTTGTGTTCACCTATTGTTCAGATACTTCCCCCACACTCAACTTCAAGATGTTGATGTTGATGTTCAAGATACGATGTTACTAAACATCATATTTGTTTAGTAACAAAAGATGCATAAAGTCCCTTCTCCTGAGGTTGTAAGAGCTGGCTTTAGCACACCAGTGGATAGAATACAGATTTATAGAAGAAAGGGATTTTGTGTAAGATATTATATGTAATTAATACATTTGCTACATATTCCTTATTAAAAGTTGGGTATTTAAAACCTTAAAGTTTCTCTACCAAACAAAGTATCAATTTCTAGCAATTTATAGTCACAGAAACAGAGACTGTTATATGGAAGAAATGAAATATGTGGATATATCCAAACCCTTAGGATATTAGGCTTTAGTTGTTTTTGTATTATTTCAAATCTTTACTTACAACATCAAACAAATAGCAAAAGAAAAGATATCACCTCTTCCTACTTTTCCTGTTTCCATCCTTGCCTATAGATAGCAGTGCCTAAAAGTCACAGATAATCCACAATTTGAAAAATAAACATTTATAGGATTGATACTAAGACAAATCTGCAAAAAGACTTGAAATAATTTTTTTAAATAATTTATTTCATTGGGAAAATGAGTATATTTGATTCCATTTGTGCATAATATAATTTGTCCCAAAATTTCAAATAATATTATAGGTTAATTTTATCCATTCATTTGACAGTCTTCTTTGAGTGCCTGCTATGTGCTAGGTGCTGTTCAGGATACTAGGACACAGAAGTGGACAGAACAGACAAAAATCTTTACCCTCATATGGCTTACATTAAGGGGAGGGAACAATACAAAACATCAGTAAGCAAAAAACACAATGTGAAAAATAGGGATCATTGCCAAGGAGCAAAAGTAAGGAAGGGAAATACTATTAATTTCAGATTAAAGTTGAAAATGGGTATATAGAGAAATTGCTGCCGCTGTAAGGAGAAATTGCCCAAGGTCTTGACCTTTATCCTGTCTTAATCTGTGAGGAACTCTACCGACCAACCCATGTATTCAAAGCAGGTTCTGAAAAACAGCAAATTTCTAAAGCCCTTGAACAGGCATTTCTTTAATCTGAAAGTATAGAAGAAGAAAACACATCTAATGATGCATTTAAGAGATAGATCCTGTAATGGAACAGACTATAATGAGATAGGAGAGAAGTAGTATTTGTCTTCACTGAGAAAGTCCCAGCGAAGAGAAGGTCAGCGGTCACAAAGGGGAGGAAAGGGGCTCTATTTCCCCCTTGGTTTCTTATTTTTTGCTAATTTAAAAAATAAAAAGGTTAAACATGGAATATTTTGTGTCAGATTTCAGAGATAATGAATTCAAAGTCACTCTTAACAGTTAAGACATACTGTCACTAAGTGTGAAGGGCATCCTCCGTTTATAAAAAACTTCAGAGATTCCCCGTATAAGTACAATAGAGTCTAAACAGCAGAAGGAGGGCACGAGTACACAGAAAATAAAGAAATGGGTGGAAACGCCAATATTTTGGTGAAATAGAATTATTCCAACCCTTTTAAACCCACTCCTAAACTCAAAGATCATTGAAGATGAAAAGTTATTAAATTTATAAAGTTTACTTAATTCTCTTTACCCGGTATGCCATGGATAGGCAAAATAAAACATATATTGCAATGACAGAGTCCTATCTTTTAGTTTTGAATGCAAGGGCTTTGGTATTACCTCTGCAGGCTGGTAAATGCTAAAATGGGGGTGAGGCGGAGCTTGTCTAGATTCAGGATAGGGCAAAAGGGGATGGATTTGATCTTGGTAATTCAGTGCCTGGGAATTCAAGTTGACTTCAGAGTGTACACTTGAGCAAATTTTATTTAAATAAGTGAAAAACTGGCACGTTAATGACTTAGAAAGGGTTTAAGCTTATGCAGTCTGTGGAGAGGGAGAATCCAATTTGATAACAACATTCAAGAGAGAAAATTTTACCAAAAAATCACAAAGGGCCTTTTGCTCTCTAAAAGGAGTTCTTTTGGCAAAGTGCCTGCTTTCACATAAGACTCCTGCTTAGATGTTTTCTTTATACAATTTACATTTGCTTCTTTTTCTCCCCCCATTTCACAAGTTTAACTGAAAAGCACTTCTACAGCATTATTTATATCTTATCTTATTCTCATCATGGCAGTTCCTAAAATAAAATATACAAATGCTTCTTGGTTTTGCATTTTTTTTTATACTGCAAAATGCTGAATACTGTGGAGGTAGTAATAGATGAAAAATTCCGTGAGAGGAGAAACATTGCAGATACATAGGAATTTCAGAAGATACACTGGTGATATTTGTGAATTGTTAATTTTAGATTTTTTTATGGTAAAATATGTCAACTGCTATTAAATTATATGCTGCTTTCTATAAATTGTTTTAAAGAAGACAAAAACTGAGATAACCCTTAAGACCACACATATCTGACCAAAAACTTGCTGGAATTTTCCCGGTTACACTTATCTCAGAATTCTCAATAAAATACCTAAAGAAATCAATAGTTCCCTAATTGGTGGAGACTCTTGGTGTGGTTGTATAAAGTTCATTACTGTTCGGACATTTAATAAGCAAATGTCCTCTCAGCAACTCCAAATGGCTTCAGTTCCTATTGAACACAGTTCTCTTTTCAAACCAATGATGTGAAATGATTCTATTGACACTAGCTATTGAAGAAAACCTTTAGTTGGAGGGAACTATGTCCAACATTTAGCTCTATTGGTGGAATTTTTTCATTTTATTTATTCTTCTTTTATTTATTTATTTATTTATTTATTTTACGTGAGAAGGATAAAACAAAGTCAGATCAAACACATCTAGAGAACAAAGCGACAGGGTTCACACCAATGTACGGGACGGGAAGATTCTGCTCTCGTTTGCTCTGAAAAGCCCTGATGCATTTTCCCATACACAGGCATAACAGTGGACGCCTCTGCCACTTTTGCACAATGCCCAAGAAATGTATTTCTCACTTCACTTGCAGTTTCCAAGCTGTTTTGCACATATCTGTTGAACTTCTTTTTCTTTCTTAGTTTCTTTCCTTAAAAAAAAAAAAGAAGAAGAAGGTAAATTTAGAAATGAGCATGAGTACAGTCACTTATTAGATTTGGAGATGGAGGAGTACTTTTCATTATTGCAGGTGAGTATTGGAAAAAGGGTCTGCCCCTGAATTGCTTGGACTGACTGTTTTCATTCCAAATTAAGTTGTGATATCAGTTGAGTAAAGACAGTCAGAGAAGTCCTTCTGAGCGTGGCAGGGTTTCTCTTTCTCTTGGCACTCGAAGTCAATGCTCACTACATATCTACCATCCACTGGTCCTTTAATCAGTGTCCAGCCTGTCTGGTGAGAATAGCCCCAGGATGATGCCCTAGACCAGGCCATGGGCAGCACCTCTTTGTCCCCCTCACAAGGATGAGACATGATTCCACAGGATTAGCCAACAATTATATGCTCTGAACTGACCAATTCAGTCAATTTACTGTGCAAAGTAAATTGATCCTTCAGAACAAAGGGTTCTGTCAGCAGGGAGCTACCTGAGAAAGCAGCATGCCTATGTAAACAGTTCTGTCCTTGTCCCAGTGTGGAGTGGCCCTGCGCCATATGGTGCCACTATGAACTTATTAGCTGACGGATTAACTGATCTCCGCATTTGGGATCCCCAGTTTCCAGCTGTGAGAATGATTGATGGGCTAACTACTGCTCCAGTCTTGGAAGTTATTTCCTCCATTTAACAGAGTCAAGAAGACAGAAAATTGCCCCCTTTGTAAATGCTAATCTCACCACTCCTTCGAACACCCAACATAGCAATTTATTCAAGGCAAAGTCTTAAAATTGGTATAGTGCACATCAAATGCATACTAATTAGCAATTTCTTTTGAAGGCTCCATCACTTATTAAGGGTCTCCTTTTCCATATGTTCATCATGCCCCACTTCACCCTTTAATTACAAAACAGCACTTTCAACTAATTGTGAGAAGGTATATTGTGCCTGGAATCTGTATTAAACACTATACCTTCTGAGGCCTAATTTAGGGTCACATCGAAGGCAGACAGATAAGCAGGCAAGAAAGCTCACAACTGTCGTCTGCAATTTTAGGCATATTTGGGTGTTGTTCAGAAGGAGTATTTTATCTAAGATGGGAGCTATGACACGTATCCATGGGCATTACAACAAGCACTGGGTAGAAAGAATGGGATTAATCTTGGGTTAATAATTGGGATCTTTTCTAGTTTGAGAGGGACTCACATGAGCCCAACAGACATGATAGTATTGTTTGCAACTTAGCAATCTCCTCACCTATGAAGGGGCCACACAAATTTATAAAGCTAGTAATTTGTTACTGGATTAAATCCCTGGTCATTAAACTATAGACACCATCATTGCATCATAGAAAGAGGAATTTTACAAAATATACCCAAAGGATGCTCAAAGTCTCATCTCTTGTGAAATGTTGATATTTTCCTTTATTAAAAGTCAGAGATTTCAAGCTAGCCAGGTAACTCTATCCTTGATCCCAATGATATGACTGTCACTTACAGTCTGTTATTGTCAATCATGTTGCATTATTGGATGATAAAGAACTGGTCATTTCCTTTCTCTGGCCCTTTGTTTCTACAGAATTTTCTAGACAATTTAGTAGAAATCTCCTCCTCAGAGAAAGAACTGGTAGAAGCTTGGGGTTCAGGTATACTTAGTATGCAAAATGGGGAGCGAACCAAAGAAACCTTTGGATTAGGGGTGGGGAAACGGTGGGTAAATGATCCACATTTTAAAAAAGAGAAGTTCATTTTTAGAATTGAGGGCTTGTAGAGATTGTCTTTATGGAAGCAAATCCCACAAAACTCTAGTGAACCTGACATCATCAGATAACAGTAGAACACTATAAATACTTCAAGGAGCCAATCAGATACATCTATTTTTAAGACTGCTTTGAGGCAGTTTTCAAAACCATCCCTAAATCCACAGCTGGTGAAAGTACTGCATCTGAAGACTGTGAATGGCAAAATAGGTATAGCTCATTTTTGTTCCCTAGAGAATAATTGTGAGGACCTTCCAGCAGCCTCTTTGTTGTTTGCTGTCTTTGGCCAGATGTCCTTTTTCAAACCAAAATTGTCTCCCTTTATGATGTGTAACCATCACTTTAGTTTCTAAGCTCTCAGATTCAGAATCACCTCGCTTCAGGTTGTGCTTATGTGGATTCCAACGAAGATCTATCCAGGATTTTGAGCCTCGGTGTTTCGTTTCATTTGTTTTGTTTTGTTTTGTTTTAGTTGTGTGACCTTGGGTAGATTTTTTTTTTAAATTTTATTTATTTATTTGACAGACAGAGATTACAAGTAGGCAGAGAGGGAGTCAGAGAGAGGAGGAAGCAGGCTCCCTGCTGAGCAGAGAGCCTGATGTGGGGCTCCATCCCAGGACCCTGGGATCATGACCTGAGCCGAAGGCAGAGGCTTTAACCCACTGAGCCACCCAGGCACCCCGACCTCGGGTAGATTTTGACCTGAGTCTCGGCTTCCTCATCTGAGACTCCTGAAAGGAATCAAACCTCATCTCAAAGGTTTGAATTAAGTAGGATGTGCTGACACGTGAGCACACTGGCATGATGTGGAAACAGAGGTGGAGGCTTAAACGTTCCCTTTCTTTTCTTTCCTTTCATTCAACTCATCACTTTGGCAATTTGATTTCATCAATTCTTGGTACCAGTACTCATCATGTAGGTTCCTTTGATGGGAAAAGAGCTTGGATATTTCTCTTCCGTAAAGCTAAGAGCTTAAAGAAACTCATTAAAATGGAAGAAAAATGAAAAATATTGTAAAACCTTCTTCCAAGCAATACAAAATATACTAAATATTAATGTAGTGTGGGGTCAATCATTTATTTTAAAATGGTTTTCTGAAATTTGGTTGCTCTTTCTTTTAATAAACAGTTGAATTTCCATATTGAAATTGTGATGTGTGCAAAGAGAACAATTCATGCGGATAACTGGAGTTAGAGAGACGATCACCATATTTATGAAAAAGTGGTGTCCAAAGGAGCTTGAAGTCATTTGTGTAAACCTGGCAAATAATTGTCAGATAAGAATGATCTCTGTTATTTTTTTGTTGTTGTTGCTTTTTTGTGGGTCTAGCAGTCTTAGCATGTTTATGTTGAATTGGGGTTATTTAGACAGCCCAATGGACTTCTCCAAATATCTTCTTTTTTATTTATTATTATTTTTATTAACATATAATGTATTATTTGCTTCAGAGGTATGGGTCTGTGAATCACCAGTCTTCCACAAGTCACAGCACTCACCATAGCACATACCCTCCCCGATGTCGATCGCCACCCTCCCTACTTACCAAACATCCTCTAATCCTCTAATTGACTAAAGATAGTTGCTTTAGTTTAGCTTTGAGGATCTGACCATAATAAGTGATTTTATTATAGAAGGCTTTACAATATTTAAAAAATTAGATTGGATATACTTTATTGGGGTATTAAGATTGTAAATTACAATTTGTATTTTGAAATAAAATACACAAATCTTGTTTCTGAGTATCTATGCTCATCGAGAGGTTTATGTGAAAATAGTGTGTGGCAGACAAATGATTTGTATTTGTTTAGAAAATAGAGTCTACTATTTTTCTACCAGATTTATCTTTTTCTCCCAGCCTACTTCCCTTTTTGAACAGTTCTTTTAGACAAATGTCAGCAAGCCTAATTTCCACCTTTGTATCAAATTACTCAAGAATGATCACATGTTTAATAATGATAAAAGTACCACCAGATTTCCAAAAGTTGCTCTTTGTATTTGCTGTTTATTTTTGCCCCCTACAATAAATTGTGAATGATACAGCATGCAGCTTAACTCTTCCAGTCCCCCACAGGTGATGTCAGGGAAATTTAATCTCTTGGAACACCTCACTCCCAACATCTACCCTGACTAATTTTTGACTTGCTAATGACGTGAGGGTAAGGACCCTATTTTATACATCTGTGTAGATGTATCTGGTCTTTGAAAAGTTGTAAATATTCAGTAAATGTGGTTGAACACAGGAGATAGTCATGCTCTATGGAAAAGCATGGCTAAATAATTTGACAATTGTATTGTCAAATAGGATTCAAGGTGCCCAAGAGCATCTGTAATACAGACCAGTCCATACATTTGTCTGGCCTATATATTCTTAGTTTTGAAATCATAACTTTTAAAGAGTGGAGGCCACAATTCACACCTCTTCTTACCCTTTCAAACATCTACCCCACAAATTTCAAGTTTCAGGGCATCACTGATTCTAAATGGACTTCTTCACAAAATTTTTATCTGATCCTCTGTTACTCCACTTATGTGTGTAAATATGGGTCTGTAGGGGGCAGGAATGTGGTGGGTAGATAGGTAATCAGGTGAGGAACCCTTCCCTCCAAAGACTGATTGAGGTTGGAAATTTTGTTGATGACTGTGCATCAATTCATTTGATATTATAGAATGCAAGGAAAGCTCTGAGATTAACTTAGTATTGCCTCTTATGAGTTCACAAAAACTACACTTCACATATCCTAAAGGCTACATTTGGACCCAGCCTTAACTCCTTCGTTTTGCATAATTTTTTCAAGTTCTGGCACTTCTTAATTTAACAGTTCAAAGGCTGGCACTGCATGTTGTTTGCTTCCCAACACGAGTAATATCCTCCAGGTTCAAGCGTTATATTTTAAATGATATGTGTACTCACAGTATAGAATGTGAGGACCTCAGTCAACATCAGAGATTATCCAGTTTTAGAAGTCTTTACAAGTGTACATGCGGACGTTTTCTTGAAAGATGAGAATCAGTTTCAGTATTACTTTCCATTTCCTATAAACACATCAGTTATACCTGGGGAAGGGAAGACAAAGAATGGCCATAAGTGAATTAAGTGTTTCCTTGTATGTGTCACAATGTAGATAATATACAAATACACAACCAACGGTTGACCAAAAAATTACAATTCTTTCTCCACCACGGATATGGAAGTACCTTACTAAGCAAGGTGAATAGTACTGTGGTATTGGCAGTTGGCATTATGTTCTTAAGAAAAAACAAGTGGTCTTTAAGAACGACCAAATCAAAAGGGTGCCTCAGTTTCTTAATAAAGTATGTTATCAGTGAAAAAGATTCCCTAAGGAATGAAACATATATAAGATTCCAGCATTTTCAATGTAGTGCAGAATTTTAAATTTACTGCTAAAATTTCAGAAAATGAATACAAAATTGCCCAAGGAAATGATTAATACTGTTAGAAATAAACTAGAAACTATTTCAATGCTCAGGACTGGATGAAAACCAGCATTTCTAACTAGACATTTTACAGGTAGTTTTGTCTTCTCTTTTGAAAGAACATTGCACTTCTTCTCCCCTTTCAAATATTTGTTATGACAGTAATCCCCACTCAAATGAATAGAGATATTTTTCATTCATTTGGATCAAAACCAGTATTGAAACATTTTTAGACTAACTCTGTGCACATTTCTTTTAGACTAGAGATTGAGGAAAGAAGCATGAAAATTGTATACTTTTATTTTTTATTCAGAACTGTCTTGAAAGACTTCAAATACTTTTTTTTTTCTTTTACATAATGGCAGCTGGACTAACAGCCCATATGCCAAGTCAAAATCTGAAGCAATTTGAAATGACTGAGATTTTAAACCTCAGAAATGACTGTTTATAATGGAAACTCAGACATAATAGTCCATGATAGAAATTCAGCCACCATAGTCAGGTGGCTGGTAGTGCCGCAGTAAGGAAATGTAATTAAATTGTCTATATCAGGAAGATAGTTGACTAATCATTCTTAGGGAGCCTTATGTGCTACCATTTTTAAAATTAATTCTTTCCTTAATCATACTTAGGTATCTTATTTTCAGCTATAACTTTGTGCTGATCAAACTTGCTTCTGATTCCTCTTAATTACTAATGCTGTAAAGATGCTGCATCTTTTCCAAGCTTCCTTATAACTGACTTTCCAATCAATTTAGGCATCTCAAAAGCATTTCTAAAATACCAGATGCTCTGTCAGCTGCGCAGAACAATGTGCTAATAATTATATTTCTCTTTCTTACAGCAGATCAAAGCCAGAGATGAGGTGACATACACCTAAGATATTCAAACTCTGGCTTGAAGGTCAATTCGATCTGCCGACACATGTTGATGATTTTGTAACATGAAAGCCGGCTAAAAAGAACAGATCAGTGAAATGCATGTACTCCGTATTCTTAATTTCAGTCCGATCCAAATGTTTACAGGATAGTTTGAAGAGATTTGCGGTTTCTTGTTATCAGTCTTATTAAAGCTTGGCAAACCTTTAATAACAAGTCTATCAACAACCCACCAGGGATTTCATTTTAGTCTTAGAGTGCTTGAATTTTTGTGTTTGTTGAACGGTTTTTAATTGGATGCACCAAGACCTTTCCTGATCAGTTGCCCACATGGCCTCATGGAAGTGTAGCATGCCGGCTCAGCTTGAAAAGGCATTGGCAGCTGGGGAAAATATAACACTTCGTGGAAGCCGAGAAGAGGGCAGGCAGACAGGCAAGCGGCGAGATTCCTTTCAAAGTCGCTCTATCGTGGGTGCTTTAAGTCGTACTGAAAAAGTAGACTTGACTAATCATTACCTTGCACTTGCGTTATGTTTCCATGGTTTAACTTAAAACATTGGAACATGGAGACAAGTGTCACTCAAAAGCTAGATTACCTCCGCTAAGCCATCACTGTGGGCCAGATTCACGTCTGTCAACGACACAGCACATTTGAAACTGCACATTAGGAAAAAAGAGAGAAAAATAATATGGCAGCAGGTTCCCCTCCACGGGGAATCCTGCCTCGGTGCCAGATGAATTTTGTCATGTTATTCAAATGTCAAAACCTTCATGGATTTCCCTCTGCTCTTACAGTAAAATATGAACCCCTACATTTGTGTTCCAGAGTCCTCCCAAATATGACCCCACCCTACGCATTCCAGTTCTACATGAGAGGCCGGGTTCTGAAGCCAGAATATCGAGTTCAAATTCTAGCCCCCTCTGTTGCTGAGTTCTGTCACCTCCCACAAATTACTTAATCTCTGTTTGCCTCTATTTCCCCCTCTGTAAAATTGGAATTAAAATAGTTGGGGAGGGTATGTGCTTTGGTGAGTGCTGTGAAGTGTGTAAACCTGGTGATTCACAGACCTGTACCCCTGGGGATAAAAATATATGTTTATAAAAAATAAAAAATAAAAAATAAAAAAAATAGTGCCTATATTAGTTGGTTGTTATGAAGATTAAATGAGTTCATAGGTGAACATGTATAGAATCACGCCCAGTGTCTGGGGAGAACAGCCCCATATAAATGCTGAAGTAAGTAATGCATGTCCCGCTAAAGTGCAGTACGAAGTTAGGCTCCTTTCCTTCTCTGACTCTCAACTCATGGTCTTCTTCCCACTTAAAAATCTTTATAAGTTCAGAAATGGAAGTAGTCAAGACCCAGAAAGCTAACTAGCATGGAAATCTTTGGGGCAGAAATTAGTTTATCCTTCTGGGATGGTCGGCTCTGAGTTCTCCCAGCCCTTTTCAGCCTCTATACCTGTGCTTATTTGGTTCTCCTTCTCTGGTGTGCCTTTCCCTCTCCTGTTTACTCAAAAGCTACTCATTCAGAGTCAGGACCAAATTCTCCCTGATGCCTTTTGAGAATGCTTTAAAGGTTTACTGGTTTTGTTTGTTTATGTGTTTATGAACTGTATCTCTTATATTTGCTATTTTGGGGTCCTTAATCATTCACTGATTAATTTTATAAGTTAATACCTGCTTACATATTGATCTCATCTCCTTCAAATATATGGATAGCTCATCAAGGCCGGGGCAGTTATTTGTTTTATTTGTCAGTTTTATTTGTCAGTTATTTGTCAGCTCCTATGCAGCTAAGCCTAAAGTAAGTGCTCAATAAATTCTACTGAATAGGATTTAATATAGTCACTTAACATCTTCCCTTTCAGTCCCTTCTGCAGAACTAGTAAAAGTAACTTTAAAAAAAAAAGATTAAGTGGAATGTAATACTGAAAAATTTCAGAGATAAAGATCAAAAACTATAACCACCAAAGTCAAGATAGATTTTCATGAGCTAAAATGAAAAAGATGGCCGTTTCCCTGAGTTATTTTCCAGTTTGCTTCACATATTCAAAATATGTGAAGGAAACTGGACACAAAGAATCCCAAAATAATTTTAGACAGAAATAGGGCTAGAACCTCTGTCTTTTGGTGCTCCTTCCAGAGGAACTTAGATCTACCACACCACGGATTAAGTTGAGAAAAGGATCGTCTGGAGTGGCTCGGTCTAGAGACTTGTTAGTCTAGGTGGGGTTAGAAATTATATAGATAATTAAATTGTTCCCCAATTTCTGTGAGTAAGGGTTATTTAGAAAAGCCTGTGATCATTTGGAACTTGGTATTTCTTTTTTTAAGATTTTATTTATTTAACAGAGACAGAGACAGAGAAAGAGAACAAGATCACAAGCAGGCAGAGAGGCAGGAAGAGAGAAGGGGGAAGGAGGCTCCCTGCTGAGCAGAGACCCTGATGTGGGACTCGATCCCAGGACCCTGAGATCATGACCTGAGCTGAAGGCAGAGGCTTAACCCACTGAACCACCCAGTACCCCTGGAACTCAGTATTTTAGATATATTGTTGGGCTTTTAGCCGTTGATGAAAAACAGTGATTTCAATCTTGAATTTTGATGCCAGACTAGTTGTCATATTCTTAGTGTTCTTATTTCTTGGATATTCACAGTTTATGCCAATTATATTTATATTAAATTTGTCCAAATTTCACTTGTCATCCACTAGTCATCCTTGGCTGTCTTGTCAACATTTTTGTGTATATTTAACCAAGAAGAACTGAATTATAGGCAGTATCATTTTGATGCCAGTAAAGCTAAATAATAGAAACTAGCCTTTGGTTGCTTAACATCTGATGTGATTTTATGAGTTTTGAAATAAATCTGAGGCTCTTTGTAGAAATGTTCAATGGCCTCCTCAGTTGAATTTTTGTTGACTTCTCTCAACATGTAAAAATCTCCCCTCTCTTAATTTCCCTCACTCTACCTTATCTAGGTTCTCTGCTTGTATCTTCCCTTACTCCTTTTCCAAAACTTAGTCCTCCATTCTCTTTTCTTTATAACTCATCATATGTCATCTCAGTCACATGAGTGGTTTTAATTATTGTCTTTACATGGATGATTCTGAAATTTATACTTCTGCCTTCAAAATTAATTCAAAATTCCCATTAGTGCTCCTTCCTCCTAGATCATCCTGGATTATCCCCATTTCCCTGAAATCTAATGTATTTTCAATGAAATCCATCATGTCCCTGAAATTATCTCTGCCTCTTAATTTTCTTCCATTCTTCCTCCCATTTATTAGGAAAAAACTTTAGAATCTCTTTTCAGTCCTCCCCTTTCCCAACCCCGTATAGTACTGCCTGTTTGATCTTGATATCTACAAAGTCCATTCCTTCCTTTTGGCACAGCCTCTTCCATTTATTCATCTGGGTTCACACTGTAGCTCAATGCCCCAGATTTACACATAATGATTACTTGTCAAATTAGTAAATGGATAACTTCCCTGTCTCAATTTCTTCACCCTTTCAATATATTCAAGATTAATTGTTCCTTTAAAACCATGTATTCATCATGTCACTCTCATATTGGAAAACTTACAACAGGGTTTCCTCGTCCTGTCTTCACATTAGAATCACATGGGGAGTCTTTAGAGTGTCCTATGCCCAGCCTCTCTCAGACCAACTGAAACAGACTTTTGGGGATGGGGGAGGAACCAAACATTGAGGGCTGATATTCCAACAACTTGATTAAGCGACATGATAGAACACCAACAAATCAGAACTTTGCTGACTAACTAGCATGGACACTGACTGCAAAAAGACAGAATGGCCCTAGATACCAGCTAATCATCAGCTCTGCTGGTGTCCATACTTTTTAAGATCTCAAATAAATCATTCTAAGGAATCACTGATTTACAAAATAAACTCTAGATTCCTGACCCTAGTAATCAAGGCTCTTCATAATATGACCGAATCTCCTTTTAGAATATTATTGGCTCTCTTTATTTAAAAAAAATTCATTAATTTATTTGAAAGACAGAGAGAGTGTAGAGGGATGGGCAGCAAGAGAGGGAGAGGGAAAGAGAGAATCTCCACAGACTTCCCAGTGTGGAGCCTGATGATGGAGCTTGTTCTCACAACCCTGAGATCATGACCTGAGGCGAGATCAAGAGTCAGAAGATTAACCTATTGAGCCACCCAGGCATCCCTAATGCCTCTTTTATCTAAAAAAAAATCTATTTTAATCATTTGCTCATGTGCCCTAAATATGACTTCTTACACATTGACATTTCCTCCCTTTTACTTATAGAGTGTGTTGACTATGACACAGTACAACTTTGCCTTACTTCATTTAAATAAGGCAATTAATGGGGAATAGAATAAACATAATGTAGAACATTAACACTCTTAACTGATCACATAATAATTTACAGTGTTCATAAACTTTTAGGACATCTATCTTTGCTTACCAGTAATGACACTAAATTCCAGTGAACCATGAAAAGTTATAATAGTGGGGTAAAAAAGGAGCCAAAATGGACTTTTCAAGCCTTGTCTGTAGAAGAAATAATTGCTGAAAAAAAGAGCGTGACCGTATGTGTCTATTAAATAAACACTATACTCCTAAACTTAAAAGCAGTTGTTTTACTAATTTTGACTGGCCTTTTGTGAAGCAATATTTCCTTCTTCTACATAATATGGGCATGTTGACCAGAAAAAAAAAAAATAAATGACTGAAGCGGGTTGAAAAAAGAATAATCTCCAAGAACAATGGAAAATAGTTCTATTATTCCTACTCCATGGAGCTCTTTCCTTCCAAGGCATTTGTAGTGTCCTTGGCCACTTCTCATATCCAGCATCTACAACAAAAGTGTTGAAATGTAAAGGGTATGATTTAGGAACCAATAAAATTTTATCTGAGATATGTCTCATCCAGAGAAGGTTGCAGAGGATGCATAGAGGGCATTGATATAGGGATGACTAATCCCTGTCAGTTACACTCATGGCTACCTGAGCCATAATTCCTGTATTTAAGTAAGAGGAAACTTTGGGCTACTGAATTATACCACCCTTAGTCTCAGAAACAGAAACCTGGTTCAGGCTATATTTGCATCCAGAGCATTTATGCAAATTCAGAGGCCCATTAAGAGAATAAGGTGATTTTATGACATTTTACACCAACCTGGATTGGAGTTTTTAATTAACTCCTAAAGGAATATTTGATGAACTGTGTTGAGTGAGGGGTCCTCAGACAACCGTGTGATTCCAGAGGATTCTTTGAATCTCTTTTCTTCCATAATACATCTAAAGTCTTTTGGTAGTCAATTATATTTATGTAGTTATTCTAAATTTTAGGGGTCCAGTCCAAGAATTTACAAAAGACAGGCTTCAGTTGGCAAGATGGTAGGCAGAATAATGGTCCCCCCAACAAAGATGTCCATGTCCTAATCTTTGTAACCCGTGAAACTGTTTTATTACATGGCAAAATGTAATTAAAATTAAGGACCTAGAGATAGGTAGATTACGCTGGATTATGTCGGGGGGGCAATATAATCACATATATCCCCATCATCCCACCCCAGCCCTAAACAATTACTAATCTACTCTATCTCTACAAATTTGCCTATTCTGGACAATGCGCATAAATGGAATCCTGCCATATCTGCCTTTTGTATCTGGCTTCTTTGACTTAACATAATGGCTTTCAAGGTTCAATAATATTGTAGCACATATCAGTATTTCTTTATTTTTATTGCTTAATAATATTCCATTATATGGCTATACTGCATTTTGTTCATTCATTCAACAAACAGTTCATGGAAATTTGGGTTGCTTCTACTTTTCAATTACTATGAATAATGCCACTACGAACATTTGTGTTCAAGTTTTTGTATAAACATACGTTTTTATTTCTCTTGGGTATATGCATAGGAGTAGAATTGCTGGGTCATATGATAATTCTGTTTAATGTTTTGAGGAATTGTCAAACTGTTTTCCAACTGGACTGCACTGATTTGGATTTGTACTAGTAATTTAGAACGTTTCCAGTTTTTCCACCATCTTCATTAAAACTTATTATCATCTTGGGTGCCTGGGTGGCTCAGTTGGTTAGCATCTGCCTTTGGCTCAGGCCATGATCCCAGGATCCTGGGATGGAGTCCTGTGTCGGGATCCCTGCTCTGCAGGGCGTCTGCTTCTCCCTCTGGCCTTCTCCCCACTCCTTCTTTCAATCTCTCTCTCTCATTCTTAACTCTTCTCCCCCAAACCCCTGATAGGTATATACCGTCATACTTTACATCCTTTATTTTAGTGACTCCTTGACTGATTTTTGTAGATATGCTTATTTTTAATGCTTTTGTATTTTCTACTTTTCTTGCCCCTACTCATGTTCTTTCCTTTCTACTCAAGGAGTCCCCTTTAACAGTTCTTATAGGGCTTGCTTAGTGGTGATGAATTCCTTTAACTTTTGTTTGTCTGGGAAACTATTTCTCCTATTCTGAATGATAGCGTTGCTGGATAGAATGTTTTGGCTGTAAGATTTTTCTTTTAGCACTTTGAATATATCATGACATTTCTTTCTGGCCTGCAAGTTTTTTGCTCAAAAAATGAGCTGATAACCTTATGGGATTTCCCTTGTATCTAACTGTTTTATTTTTTATTATTTTATTATTTTTTGTTTTCTATTAGTGCTTTTAAAATTCTCTCTTTATCAGTACTCTTTGCCACTTTAATTACTATGTGGACCTCCTTGGGTTGATTTTGTTGGGGGTCTCTGTGCCTCCTGGATCTGAATTTGTGTTTCTTTCCCCAGATTTAAGAATTTTCCAGCTAGTATTTCTTCATGTAATTTTCTACTTTCTTCCCCTTTCCCTCCACCTTCCAGGATCCCTATAATGCAAATGTTATGCTTGATGGTACCACTGAGTTCTCTAAGTCTATTTTAATTTTTTATTATTTTTTTCTTTCCTGTTGAACTTGATTGCTTTCCATTACTCTGTCATGCAGCTCACTGATGTGTTTTGCTTCTGCTATCTACAATTAATTCTATCTGGTAGAAATAAATTAATTCTTTTACTGAGTTCCTCATTTCTGATCGGTTATTTTTTATGTTTTCTATCTCTTTGTTGAGGATCTGACTCCTTTCTCCAGTCCAGTAAGAATCTTTATCACCATTATTTTAATTTCTTTATCAGGCAAACTACTCACCTCTGTTTTGTTTAGATTTCTTGCTGTGATTTTGGTCTATTCTTTCATTTGGGACATATTCCTCTGCCTCCTCATTTTGTCTCACTCTTTGTGTCTGCGTGTAAGGAAAGTCAGCTATGTCTTCTGCTCTTGAAAGTAGTGATCTTATGAAGGAGTCCAGTAATACCCTGCAGATCAATGTTTGCTGTTCACCAGAACCTGGCTTTTCAGAGGTGTCTCCTATGTGGGTGCATACTAGCAAGGTGCATACTGCTGTGGCTGAGCTGTATTTGCCTTCAGTCCAGTTGTCTGCAGTGGCTCTTCGCCTGTTGTGGTCAGTGTTTGATCCCTATGTTATTAGTAGGCCAGTCTGAAGCCACCTTGAGCTTAAGTTGAATCAGACCAGACATTTGCCAGAGATGCAGTAGCACCATACTGCAAAAGAATATGGGGGCAGGGCTCACCATGCCAGCAAAGCCCTCACAGAGAGGAGGGGACCCGAAGCTGCTGGGGACCAAGGCAGATTGTGTTGGGGGTGGGTTGCGTCCTCTGAAGTGTGTGGGGTTGGGACACGTGGTTTTAGCAAGATTTGCAGGTCTGTTCTGGGAAGGGACCTGGAGTTGAGGCCTGGTTGGAGTGGAGCATGTCTATAGGAGAACATGGGGGCAGGGCTTGCTGTTGGAAAGTTTAGTACCGAGTGTTGGTGCCACACTGGTTCTGGTAGTTGTCCTCTGTCCTCTCTGTGTGTGCTCAGGGACATGGGAATAAAATGGTGCCCATTAAGTCCTTTGTTCCCAGAGAAGTCTCCTAACAATCCCTGCCCCTCTAGCATACGCTCTGAGATTAGTAGACACATCTCCCTCCCATATACCCCAGGCATTTTTCAAACTGCTTCTTCTTCTTCTTCTTTTTTTTTTTTTAAAGATTTTATTTATTTATTTGAGAGAGAGATTGAGAGAACGAGTGGGAGAAGGGGCAGAGGGAGAAACACACACCCTGCAGAGCAGGGGTCCCAATGCAGAACTAGATCCCAAAACCCTGGGATCATGACCTGCCTCAAAGGCAGATGCTTAACTGACTGAGCCACCCAGGTGCCCTCAAACTGCTGCCACTATGCTGTATTTCCTCAGGGATATTTGTTGTGCTGTCTCTTTTTTTTCCTTTTATACTGATCTTTCTTTATTTTATGAAGTTGCATCGACAGTAATTTCATCCCTTTAAAATGTGCAATTCAGTAGTTCTTAGTACATTCACAGTGTTTTGCAACTATCACCTTAGTCTAATTTTAGAACATTTTCATCACCCTAAAAAGAAACCCTGTATTCCACTTCCCCTTCCTCCCAGCCCTAGGCAACCACTAATCTACTCTCTGTCTCTATGGATTTGCCTGTTCTGGATATTTCATATAAATGGGATTATACAATATGTGGCCTTTTGTGTCTGGCTTTTTTCAGTTAGCATATGATTTTCAAGGTCCATCCATGTTGTAGCATTTCATATTCCTATGAGTATGAGGTTTCAGTTTCTTCACACCCTTACCAACACTTACCTTCTGTATATTTTTTAAATAGCCATCGCAGTGGGTACAAAGTGGTATTGCTTTGTGGTTTTGGTTTGCATTTCTCTGATGACTAATGATATTGAAATCTTTTCAAGTGCTTATTAGCTATTTGTATATCTTATGTGAAGAAATGTCTATTTAAGTCTTTTGCTCATTTTAAATTAGATTATCCTTTTTTATTGCTGAGTTGTAAGAGTTCTTTATATATTCTATATTCAAATACCTTATCAGGCATATGATTTGTTAATATTCTTCCCATTCTCTAGGTTTTCTTTTCATTTTCTTGATGGTCTCCTTTGATGTACTAATGTTTTTAATTTCGATGAAGTCTAATTTACTTATCTTTTCTTTTGCTGCTTGTGTTTTTGGTATTATAAGTAAAAAACCATTGTCTAATCCAAAGTGATAAAGATATGCCCATGTTTTCTTCTTAGAGTTTTGTTTTAGCACTTATATTTAGACCTTTTAATCAACTTTGAATTATATTTTGAATATGGCGTTATGTAAGAACCCAACTTCCTTGTCTTTCATGTGCCAGCACCATTTGTTGGAAAATACTGTTCTTTCCCCATAGAATTACTTTGGCGATGTTTTTCAGGAAAATCAATTGGCCGTATATGTGAAGGTTTATTTCTGGTCTCTCAGTTCTGTGCCATTTACCTATTGATCTGTTCTTAAACTAGTATCGCACTGTCTTGATTACTGTAGCTTAATTTTTCAAGTTGGATAGTCTGAATTTTCCAACTTTGTTCTCCTTTTCCAAGATTATTTCAGTTATTCTGGATTCTTTGTGTTTCCATAAGAATTTTAGTGTCAGTTAATTAATGTTTTTCATCAGATTACTGTTATCAACATGTAAGGAGTAAATCTGATATGGAAGAGCCTTTCTCCACACCTAGTTACTCCCTTGAATTACCATCTTCTCTCTTCCAAATCCAGGTAAATGCCTCTGAGTCCTGAATTCTCCATCTGTGAACCAAAGAGGCACACTTATCTGGGAAGGGACGGTCACCTGGTACATTGACTGTCCTGTCTTTCAGCAATAAACTAGCTCCCTCCCACCCACTTCCCCAGAGCTGCACGGGAGCTGGACGCCTCTGTCATGCTGTCTTTTTAAGAGGAAGGGCTCTGTTTCCTCTTGCCCTCTCAGCTCTCCCAGGAGTCTACTGATTTTTAAAGTTCCATGTTTTAACCCTTGCTGATTATAAGAACTCATGGAATTTGGCTCTTCTTGTTTTCAAAGCCACATGTTATGGGAATTCCTCGTCCCTTTGCAGGCTCCCTGGTATGAGTCTGTTTCTTTCCCCTCCTATGCCCACCATATCCCTCACTCCCATGGACAGTTCTGTGGGCCCATTTAGCTTCCGCCCACATCTTCATCTTTCCCATCCTCTTGAGTGCAGCCTCTTGTTTACATTTAGCTATGGATAGTTTTGTTCTGCCAATTTTCAGGTCTAATAAACTAAGCAGAAGACATAGAAGGAAATGACACACTATGACATGCTATGACAGTTGGTCTTTATCCTTGAGCAATGGGAACTCATTAGTGGGATTCAAAACAGAGAGTGATATTACCATATTTTATTGGAAGTATTATTTTCATTGGAAGGCAAAGCATGTATTTGAGAGAAGCATATCTGGCAGTGGGAAGACCAGTTTGGAGGCAAGTTTATAACTGAGAAAGAGATGATGATGAGATATGGTTACAATGAAGATGGGTGGGTTGGATTGAAATCAAGATACACTAATGATGTAGAGTTAGCAGGACTTGGTGAATGAAGAGGAACAGAATTTGTGGCCATCCTTAATGTACAAAAGAAGGACTTTTTTCTGTTAACATTAAAGAAAACTGAACCTATTTCAACTTTGTAGAGAAAGAGTCAGAAGTAATAAGAGACAAGTAGAGCAAAGTCCTTGAGAGAAAAAAAAGGAAAATGGGATAAGAATCCAGATGAAGAGGTTGGCTTTCTTTATTCTTAGATGAGGAATAGCATCTCCTCATTTCAAGAAGGGATAGAGTTCATATCTGAGAGCTAGCAGGAGCCCAGACTCCGAACTCTAGGCTCTGGGAAAGGGATTGGAAAGTGTAGAAGGAGGAATTGGATATATTACCTTCCCTAGAAAGTTATGTGAGTGCCTGTTCAATTGCCTGAGCTCATACTGGTAGAATTCTTGCTTGGAAACTTGTACTGTCTTGGTTAAGTAGGTTGTAATCTAAGAGCAATAAATAATGTTTGAGGAAAATGGAGATGATTTGAAAAATCACCAAAAGTCATAAGAGAGAACACTGACCTGGAGAATAAAAAGATTGCCAGCCACTATCAAGTTCCCAGTTAGTTGAAAATTATGACTTTCTAGTGGCATCAGTCTTTACCATTGTGTGGCTCTGTGCATGAGCACATGGCTGCCTTGGTGTGAGGGCAGGAAGACTAACAACTAGATCTGAAGTTAGAGTTTTACCCAAGAGAGCAATCACAGGGCAAAGAAAGCTATGATCAGAGAGTGGGGATATTAGAACCTGAAACTTTGGAGACTCTCTTCCAAATATTGACAAGATCCCAGACATGAGTGTAAAGGAAAGCTGGTGAGATGAGGTGGAGGTGAAGACCCACCTCAAAGATGAAGAGGTCTAGATTTGGGGTTTGCACAGACAGTGTATCACTTAACCTGTTACAGTGTCTAGATCAACGTATTTGTCAGCAACTCTGCTTTACATAGACCACATTGGTTAGAATTTACAAGACACCTATGATGGAAGTTACTGTATTCCAATATTCAGATGAAAATTAGAATCTTAGAAAGTTTGAGTACCTTGCATAAGGTCACACAGATATTAGGAGTAGTAATAATAACATTTCATAGCAATTTACTATGTGTTGTCAGGCATCACTCTAAATGGTTTATATTCTAAGTTTCAATTGCTTCGAAAACCATTTATTATTGTTATCACCATGTTAAGAGAGGCGGCACAGGAAGTTTTCATACCTAAGGCCACATGGCTACTAAGTGGCAAGAATTTGTACTTAGAGGAAGTGTCATAAATAGACAAAGAATCAAACTTGATGTTGCTCCAAAACCTGTGGTTTAGCTACTCAGAAATAGCCTCTATTTATTACATTTGGAGTGCTTTTCATTCAAGAGACTCAATGAAAAAAATTTCTCCTAAGGATATTAATGGAGAGTTTAATCTATGCAAGATTAAAATTTTAAGCATAAGGAAATAGATGAAACTTAAATTCACAATGCCAAAAAAAAAAAAAAAAAAAAGGAGAAAGAAAAAAGAAGCCAAATAGGGTATTTGTGCAGAGTACTGAAAGAAGGAGGGAAAGGCAGAAATATGAAGGAAAATGAGGCAAAAGTAAAAAGTCACTGAGGAGGTGTCTTTGCTAAATTTTGTTGTCTCTGAAGTGGCAACAGCTCCTCCTGAATTAAAGGAAGGTGTTATTTGGGTTTCTCACGAGGATGGTTGCCTTTTTCTTTTTTAGGCGGACAGTGAAGTGCAAGGATTTTACAAGCAAGAATCCAGAACCTGGTGTAGTTACTCTTAGTACTATCCACCTGAACCCCTGGGGGAGGTAGGGACTGGCAGCTTCTCTTCCCTGTCAGTCCATACACATCCTTCTATGCCAACTTCACCAGCTGGGCACCAGCCCCCGTTTCCCTTTCTTCTCAGAGTACTACCCTTTCTTCCACAACCACTGATTAAAATCTGCCAAAGGGGCATAAGGAAGCTGAAAGCAATATGTCTCTTGACTCACTAGTTGTGTTATACTTACATTTAATAAAGGAGCGTGAGGAAATAACATCGAAGTGTTTCTATATGAGTCT
This sequence comes from Mustela putorius furo, assembly GCF_011764305.1. Classification (NCBI taxonomy): domain Eukaryota; kingdom Metazoa; phylum Chordata; class Mammalia; order Carnivora; family Mustelidae; genus Mustela; species Mustela putorius. Next base: position 15,443,935 of record NW_025422471.1, read on the forward strand.
AGACTTGCTGCAGTGACAGTGGCTATAATTTTTATTTATAAATAATATTAATAGAAAATGGGAACCCCTGCCTTGAGGAACTGTCATAAGCACAATATTTTCCCCTCAAACTTGAGAAATCGGTATAGTTTGAGGAAAATAAAAACCTGTGTGTCTAGACCAAGTTTTAGAGCTTTCTCTATCACACGTCATTCGAATCCCCTGAGTCTCATTCTCCTTGTCAATGTAAAAAAAGAACCATCTTCAGAGAATCATCATAATAACCAAATCATTAAGATGAGAATCAGTAATATATATGAATAACCTTTGACCTGCTTTAGAAACTAGCTCATTATAACTCTTCTTCGTTTGGAAAACATAGATCCTTAGACCCAAGCACTAAAGTTCTATTTGCCGGGTACCTGGTGCTTAGTGGAAACAGCTGTAAGTCAGTGCAGAATGCTTAACTTGCGACAAAGATGTTATTTCATATTTAATTCCTTGTGGAGCAAATGTATATCGCATTCACTAGAAGATGAAATTGGAAGTTTATTACCAATCCAGACGTTCCAAGTACATGTATGTAGATTATCATTATTTTCTTTTTCCTCTGCAAAGACCTGATGTGGTTTTTTGTTTGTTTTTTTGGTTTGGTTTGGTTTTTTGAAGACTTTATTTATTTATTTGACAGAGAGAGACACAGCAAGAGAGGGAACACCAGCAGCGGGGTGGGAGAGGGAGAAGCAGGCTTCCCACCAAGCAAAGAGCCTGATGCGGGTCTCTATTCCAGGATGCTGGGATCACGACCTGAGCCAAAGGCAGCCACTTAATGACTCAGCCACCCAGGCACCACTTGTTTTTATGTTTTTTTTGTTTTGTTTTGTTTTTTAATCAAAATGACTAGTACATGGAAACAATATATAGTTGAAGTTACTATAAAGATCACAACTAGATGAGAGCCTAATTATTCAAATAACATGGTTTGGGCAGTTAAAACATTCAGTGATTTTATTAATTTTTTATCTTGTATTTATTTTTTAAACGCTCAGTCATTTTATGATCTATTACTGTTTGCTTTATTTTGTGGGAAGTGGAAAGTAGGGAGATTTTTATCTCATTTAAGATACACCTGACTAGGACTTATTTTTTTTAACTTTTTTTTTTTTTTAAATTTGTTTGACAGACAGATCACAACTAGGCAGAGAGGCAGGCAGAGAGAGAGGGGGAAGCAGGCTCCCTGCTGAGCAGAGAGCCTGATGCGGGGCTTGATCCCAGGACCCTGGGATCATGACCTGAGCCGAAGGCAGAGTCACCCAGGTGCCCCCTGACTTGGACTTTTAACCGAAACTCTGGTTGGTTTAATATTGGCTTTCTTAAGCTCTTCTGATTAATTTTAATTTAACTGCATCCATATAAAAAAGGGTCCTGCTACATCTAGTCTGTAGGCTGAATTTTAGCTGGAGATGTGTTTTGTTTAGGAAGCACAGATTTTATAGATTAGAGAATGGATGCACCTTTTCTTTTTTTTTTTTTTTTTTAAAGATTTTATTTATTTATTTGACAGAGAGAGATCACAAGTAGGCAGAGAGGCAGGCAGAGAGAGAGAGAGAAGGAAACAGGCTCCCTGCTGAGCAGAGAGCCCGATGCGGGACTCGATCTCAGGACCCTGAGATCATGACCTGAGCCAAAGGCAGTGGCTTAACCCACTGAGCCACCCAGGCGCCCCGGATGTACCTTTTCGATAGGTGTACACTCTCCACCATCCTAATTAAGCCTCCACCTCTCTACACACTTAACACCCATCCTACACCCAGCTGCCTCACTCGTTTATGTAAATTGCCTGGCCCTTGTGGGCATTGGCGTTTGGGGGCTTCTGATTCATGGAAAGGAGGAAATAAGAAATAACCCAGATATATGTTTCTGTACTGTCATTACAGCATGGAAAGAGAGTTCCATTTTTATTGTGAATACACACTATGAATCCTGGTACTGCGTTCTTGGGTTTTAAAAAAGTTCTGCCACTATTAATAATCTAAACACGGTCTAGTTTTTCCAATAATTGCTTCTAGCATTCTGTTAGGTAAGCAGCCAAAGAAAGACTAAAGGGACACTGGATATTCAGAGAGAGAGAATTCCTGTCAACCTGCCTGAAGGAAGGAAAAAAAGGCAAATCTGGCAGGTCAAGGGCTTTCTACTCAATGCCCATCTGATTGCCCACAAAGCTTCTGTGATGTGGCGCTGGCTCCAGCTCATCTCCCTATTTGCACATGCATGGAAACACGTTTTGTTGAAGCTACTTGACAACATTTCATGTTTATTGTTTACTTGTCATTCTGAGAAACCACACACAGACTGTTTGGGTTACACCTAATGACAGTTTTTATTCATTTTACAGTTTAATGTTTCTTTTTATTTAACTTTTGTTATGGTTTAACAACTCCTTTCATTTATCGGAATTGTAGACAAGTTTGAAATGTGAGTGCACCCGTAAGACAAACACACATCATTACCTTTCCCTCTCCTGGTGTGCAGTCCTTTGTGAAATCTGCCAAGAGAGTGTAGATGCTGACGCATGGGGAGTCGGGGAGAGGGGAAGGATGGCTTCAAGAAGGCCCAGGCATTTTACGGGTATTTCTCTGAGAAGGTTTCTCCTGATCAGATGGGAGCCATGGGATAGATGTACCAGGTTGTCTACAAAGTGCAAGGTGATAATAAGACTTCAGCAAAGGTATTTCTAAGAATATAAAGTCCCTGGGGGAAAGCTAGCACTTAGTTCCCTTTCCTCCCCAATCCAAGGAACATTATACTGATTTGTGATTAGAAAGGAATCACCCGTGGAAAATCTGAATACACACCTTGTTCCCTACCCTGACTTCAAATTAACCAAGTTGAGAGGTAGAGGAATGAATATTTCACTTGGGATTGGTTATTTATTCATATGACAAGTAATTAGAAAAACCAACCATACTTGGCTTACTTCTGCTTCTCTACCACAATAGGACTGGCAAAACAAGGGAGCTGTTAGCTTATGTGTGCCTGCTTCTAAAGCTATTTTAGCTTCTGCATGCCATGCTAAAAGTCATTAACTGACGTGATAACAATTGATGTAAATCAGGATGCCTCAATCTTGGTGTCTAAAAGAAGGTCATGGTACCCAAAGACAATGTTAAAAATACATTTTAGGGATAACCTGCTAACCAAGTAGAAGCAAGGAAACATTGATGTTGCTAGTTGGAAATTGTAGCCATTGGACTGGAGAAATTTGAGATGGAATGATAACAGTATTTTGCTGAGTTTTCAGTGCACAACAGTTTAAGTTCAGGGGAAATAACTTGGGATTCCGTAACCACGTATACAAGTAGTAGTTCAGAGGAAGTCATGTCTCTAGAGAGGGTAAAGCTACAGAAGAAATCAAAGCTCAGGTCGAACAGGAGCTTTGTGAAGTCAGGAAGAGCCTATCCAGAGGCCCAGAGCCATCTTCAGTCCATGGAGGGTGCTAGGGGATTTCATCAAAAACAAATTGAAACTATAATCTAGTTTAAAAAAAAAAAAGGGTATATTCCCAACTATTTGGTTTTGTATTTTTGTTTTTTGCTTTGCTAGTTTGGGTGAACCATGAAAGCAGATTTACCATGTTTTATGAGTGGTTAAGCAGTTTGGCCTGTTTTTAGTTTTAGTTACCTGTTTTCTTACTCATGGTTTTCAGGTTATTTTTTCCTAATTAACTTTCAGGTCACTAAGACTTGCTCTGAAGTTTGACTGTGTTTGTGAATTTTTTTTTTTTTAATTTTTACTCATTTATTTGACACACAGAGAGAGAGAGAGATCACAAGTAGGCAGAGAGGCAGGCAGAGAGAGAGGGAGAAGCAAGCTCCCTGCTGAGCAGAGAGCCTGATGTGGGGCTCAATCCCAGGATCCTGAGACCATGACCTGAGCTGAAGGCAGAGGCTCAACCCATTGAGCCACCCAGGCGCCCTGTTTGTGAATTTTTAAAGAAATTAAGAATTAGTGGCAGATGAATGTTTCCATATGTGAGTTTATATTCTTACAACTTTTGCATACCTATGATGATCTTACAACATTAGAAATTTTTTTTTTCCTTAAATAGTGTCAATAAAGCTCCGACCACAGAATAAGGGAATCCCAACCGAGAAATCTCTGTGGTATAAATGGTTGATGAAATAGAAGCTGATGAGGAATGGAGAAAAGTGGCCAAAGGAAGTCAAGGAAGCCGCAGTCAGAGAGAGCCAATGGGGGTTCCTGAAGACCTCATGATTGTGGCCACAAAAGAAAGAGTCAACATATGTCTGATCCAGAAAGTGGGAAGCTGGAATCCTATTTTACAACTCAATGGCCAAATAAGAGCCATTCCATTTATTTCCTAGTCTTTCTCCTCCCATTACCTGTGACCCTGATGAGATAAATGGGAGCAGATAATGAGGTGAGGAGGAGATGAGTGGAGAAGGCAGATGGTTTGCCAATTACAGGCTGAGGAGAGGGAAAAGGCTTCCCTTTGAATAAAAATTGAAGAATTGCTTAATATCTTGAACTTTTGACAGTTTACATATCTGTAGTAAAACTACTTACAATGACTGTAGGATTTTCTGTTGCCTGAGTGTGAGCAGAGATATTGGGGCTTCTGGAATTTTTACATTGTACATTTCCACCCACTAAATAATGTGTCCAGGGATTATTGAAAGCAACATAAAATCACATTTAATCATATGCCATGTGTGTTGAACATATAGGTTAGAAGGTAAATAAAGGAAAACCTTCCTCAAACAGATTTAAACAAAGCCTGGGTGATGTGATCCAGGGGTTGGGTTGACATCAGGTAAGGCTTGATCATTCTGTCCTTCTGTTGGTTCCTTTGTGGTCCTAAGATGTGTGCCAAAAGTACCCTAAGCTGCATACTTTCTGTTTCTTGTCTAGCTGGAAAGAGAGGCTTTTTTTTTTTGTCCTGATACATTCAACAAAAGCAAATTGAAAGATTCAAATCCAAAGATTCACCTAGTTCAAACTACCCATGAAACTCTCTCTGGCCATGTGGTAGATCCATTGATTGCTTAGTTTAGATCACATTCCAGAGGCTATGGTCATCTTTCCTGAAACCATATAGGCTCTGCAATCATTGCATTGGCAAAGGGGAAATGATTAATGAACTGCAGAGGTGGAAAAATGCCAAGTTTAAAATCTTTAATCTTCATAGCAACCTTGTGAATTAGGTTATATTATTACCCCATTTTTCAGATGAGATAAATTTCCCAAGGACAAATAGCTTGTAAGTGGTGATTTGAGAATGAAATCCAGGTCATTCTAACTTTGTACTTCAAAGTCATTCTATTTTACAGTCCCACTTATGGAGCACAAATTAAACCTATAAATGTTATCTAATCTATACCAGGGAAGGATTTTAAGTTTTGTCTTCCATAACTTTCAGGTTGTAGAAGAACCTGTTGGGAAGCTTTAAAGTCTAGAGATGAAAAATAACTTTCTCTCCCAGAAACAAAAAATCTTATCAATCATATATAATAAGAGTTTTACTTGAGTTTTGAAAACTTTAAAAAGGTTCTTTCATTCTTGTTTATGGAAAACTCAGAAGTAATATATGAACCTTGAGAGCAAAGCTCCTGTTGATTTTGAATTTATCTAATATCCCAAATGCTATATGTAACATTTGTGCTTTTTTTTTTTTTAACCTAAACTGAATATGGCAAGGTTTAAAGCTTAGGAAATCAAAGAAAAGAGAGGATCCTAACAGCCAAATTGACTGGAGAATTCAAGAGCTGTTAGCATTATGAATGGAAGCTATTACCTGACAAAATATTGCTGTAGGAGGTTTAGACTGGGACATTAAAACAAATCGTTGTCCTGGGCATTGGAGTTAAATAAGGGGGCATGATAATGAAGTTTCATTGTCTTGAATCTGTCGGAAATAGATATTCCAGGGCTATGAGCTCATAAGCATTAATGCTGTAGGACTGTACCTTGATAAGTCTCCTTTAGGGAAAAGGTAACTGAGCAAATTATGCTCGTGGTACATTGGCATATCTTATAACCCACTTCTTATTTTAGAAATACTTAATATTATTAATTTACCTAAATGCCAGGGGAGACAGATGCTCAGAGATTTTCTAATTGCCCAAAGAGTTATATTCTAAAACTGGAAACCCCAGGTGGTCCCACCTCGATTCTGAATGGCAAGAGAGGAATCTTGCTGCTATTCTCACATGTTGCCCAGCAGAGCTGGGAAAGGCTGAAATACTTGGTCATTTTTTCCCAACCAGCTCTCACCTTGCTTCTCAGGAACCATGTCGACAAGATTCCAATCGAGTGGCTGAACGATGACGGCAGGGGCTTCAGAAAAATTAGGATGGATTCTTTTATATTTAACAATCCCCTTCTCACAGCTCAGTTTCTGAATGGACACTAAAGCAGGGGTGGGGGAGTCTCTAAGATAAATAGAATCCCCAAACTTATTTTAATCAAATTTTGTTCAAGAGGAATGTCATTTCTTTTTCTTTTTTCTTTCTTTCTTTTCTTTTTTTTTTTTTTTATAAAATTTCCCTCTCTTCCCATCTATATTTTCACTTTATTCATGTCATTACAAATGCTGTTAATGTGAATTTGGGAAACCGATGGAGTAATAGATTTTAAATTCTGTGGAAAATGTAGGCTTTGTTCTGCTTGTGTGGGCAACTTGCAGTCATCCCCAAATGTCAAAGTCTTAGGGAACTCAACGTCTTTAGGGCCTTTAAAAGTAATATCCTTTTAGGGACATAGACATATTTACTGAAATACATAACAGAAAATAAAGTTCTTTGCCTTGCTTTACACCCTGGAGTGTGATAAATTTTGTGTGCTGTAAACTAAGCCAGTTCTCTTGTTTCTCAGAGGATTTCGTTCAGCACCAGAATGTCATTGTGATTTTAGTACTCGATATTTTGGCCCTTGGAATGACCATTTGTTTTGTAGAGTACGTGATGGAAACTCCCCTGCAATGTTATTAATACCTTTTAAACATTTCCTATAATTATTTCAATAACTCTAAGGAAAATTCCTGTTTTAAAAGATCACCTTTCTGTTGAGGGACAATTTATAGCTGACGTATAACTCAAAAGAAGTGAGAGAGCAATCACCAAGAGGAATGAGATAGTCAGTTTCTCCAGACTAACACATAAAAGGATTTCTTGGGAACTAAACTCAGCAGTAAAAGAACACAGGATTAGTCACACTAAGTTGGATGTATCAGTCCCACCATTCTTTCTTATGAGGGGAAATGCCTAGTGTTTTGTAAGAAAATAGCAAGGCCTCAGGATATATCCCACCAGTTGTTTCCTTAAAGGGAAAAGATTATTTGAAAAAGTTTTGGGTGGGAACATGGAGACGCAAATGGAAAGAACAGAAACGTACTGCGTCATCAAGTCCCCATAACTGGCTAATCCCTAGTTTTTATGGCGATGCATATTAGGGCAAGGAATGGTTAAATCCTCAGTTGTTCTTAGGTATAGAAATTCTCACCCTTTCCCCCTGCCCCATAATTTCAGGAAATATTTCAGTGGGAAATGCCTCTCCATTTTCATCAGCTGTTAAAATGTAATGGGGAGTTGCTCTGCAGGGGGCCCAAAGTTTGTCATACAAGGGAAGTTCTAGAGATCTTCTGTACAACCCTGCACCTATAGTTAGCAATGCTATATTATTATACACTTAAAATCCTAGAGGGTGGATATCGTGTTACCCATTCTTATCACACTTAGGAAGGGAAGGATGGATGGAGGGAGAGGAAGGAAGGAAGGAAAGAAGGGAGGCGGGGACAGAGGGAGGGAAATCAACAGCAACGACAACAAAAGTAATGTTCTAGAAAAGGAAGCTTCACTTAGTTTTAGAGGCAATACTAGCTTGGCAGAATTGGGTACAGTGTTGTGTTGGAGCCACTTTGATTCCATCTTCTCTCTAGTTCAGAGGTTTCACCATGTCCACTGGTAGTCCACGTTGGCCCTGGCAAGGACTTGGCAAAAGCTATTCATGAAGAGATGGGCTCCTACCCCCACCCTTATATGTAATTGAAAAGTTTTGTTTTCATAAGGACACTACTTAAAGTGATGTAGAAATGAACATAGTTTCCTTCTAGATGTTTTTCAGTTTGCAAAATTCTGGATACATTCATCAAAGAGGAACTAGTCTCCTTTTGATTTCATTGCGTACCTCCTTGCTTTGTTGAGACTTGTGACCCGTGTGCCCGTTGGGAAAGTCACATGGGCCTTATGCACAGCAGCTTCTGTTGCATTTTCCTTTGATCTTCTTCTAGATTCCAAAGCCATTTAAAAAAATCAGAGCTGACGTATGCTTTGCAAAAATTTGTCTCTCTTTGTGGTTATTCATTTGGTTTCTAAAGCGAAAACATTTCTCAACTGCTTTTTAATTTTTCTGTTCATTTCTGCTTTTATTTTCTACCGTACAAATTCATACAAAACTTGGCAATGCAATATTCCTTTAATAAAATGGGTTCCACAAAAATGTTTGCCATAAATCACTGCCTTCTCAATGCCACAGTGGAAAGGATTTTATAAGCCTCTCTGGTTTTAGGTGAATCAAACAAAAAATTGGGGATTTATTGTTGTCTAAAAACCTTGATCATCTATATCCTCTAGTCTAAAGTCATTTTTCTCTGCCCTATTATTAAATATTCCACCATCTCCCCTTTCCTTTGCCCAGATGCACTAGGGGAAGCCTAACATGTTCTTTACTGCTTGACCTTAGTTCTTTGGTATGATTTTGCCAAGTCAGTTCTTACTGTGTGACAAATACTTTCACTCTTCGAAATGGCTTGGGATATTAGGAATTTGCACTTAGTGACATTTCTGGTGATTTTCATTTCTTTTAAGACCGTTAATCCATATTTTTTCTTCAATACCAAATATGTAAAAATTTTAAGGATAGTCCTGTTTTTGTTTTAGCCATATGATTTTTTGCGTTCTTTACTTTCCCTGGTCATATCTCTGGAGAGAGATCAAAGTGGAAAGAAGAATTGGAGGAGCAATCAGTCCTCATCAAAGATGAGAAGTCAGATATTAATTCATAGTACAGAGGTTTAAAGATGACAGAAGTGCCTTGAATACTTGGGTAGGAGTCACTTTAACAACTCTGTGCACTTTAACAACTGAAGGGCCTGAGGAAAGAATCTGATGTGTGATGTAAAAGGAAGACAGGGAAATGCGCTGAAGTTTGATAATCTTGGAACAAGAGAAGTTGCAGGAACCTTCAAGAATCCTATGAAACTCAAAATTTTCACAGATAAAAAGATTTCCAAGAACTTCTCACAGAATTTCTTTTTCATGAATTGACCTTCTATTCATGAAGTTATAATTAATTTTAGGCCAAGAGTAATCCAAAGATTCTTTTGGAGCAGCTTGAGAGATTTAAATATGCTTGGGAAATAATTTATAACCTCCATTCCCACATATAGTCAGTATCACCAATTCCTCTCTGGTTTCCCCTAATGAGAATCAAGGGCTAATTCTTCCATGGTGTTGCCAGGGACATGAGCACTGAGGGACCAGAAATATAGGAGGAAATGACTATCCCAGCATCTGTACAGCCATCACTAGAGATTTATTTCTCTGAGACATGAGACCTTTTCTTCAAATCCTGAAACATTAGAGATGAAAGGAATCTTAGAAATAAGACCAATTCCACTGTCTTATAGTGAATAAATTGAAGTATAGAATAACCAATTTGTTCAAAGTTACAATTAATGTGTTATTATCTGGGACTAGAAATGGACTCTTTTTAAAGCCATTACAATTAGTTACAACTGAAATCTAACCCAAAGGAAATTTGCCCAAAAAATCCTGAGTATCTTAGTCTGGGTTCCGCCAAAAGGAGAGCCTGAACAAAGGGTAGAGGGAATGGAACAAAGAAAGAGGAAAATCCAGTTTGAGGAAGAGCTTGATCACCCTAACTTGCACCAGGGGTTCAGGGGCCTGTTGCTCAACCTCCCTGAAACCCTTATGAAATACTCACAGGGACAAAAGAAGAAAGCCTTTATCTATTGACTTCTACTGGTCAATAGTGGTTCCATGAGCATGAAGTCTCTTGGAGATCTCTACTGTGCATACAGAAGTATGGAACAGCTTCCCACACTGTGGCATCCCAGAAGCTCCTAGGTAGGAAGCGATAAGGACAGAGTTTAGGCCTTCTGTGAGAGGCTGTCTCAGTCTTCCATCAGAGATGGGATGGAAGCCTGCATCAAACCAGTGGCCACAAAATAGCCACAGAGGTTAGGTCAGGAGAGTTCTGAAGGGCAGCCTAAGACGTGTCTTCTGAATTCTCAAGACAAACTAAAAACATCTGTGGGAAGGGCAGGAAAACTTTGGTCTGGCCACCCTTCTTCACTGGCCCTTCCAATAAGTCTTGTAGAATCCACATCTCCAATGTTTCCCAAACTCTTGATGTCTCTAGTCTTTGCTGGTAGGCTTGCTTTCTCCCTACAATGTCAGTGTAACCACCAACACTTCCTAAGTTTAATATCTCGCTTCTTTAATCCAGGAGAAAATATTCTGTGTCTCTCTATTCCAAGTATATACATCTCAAGGATGGGATATTGGCCTAACGGAGGATAAATGCCAATTCCTGGATTAGAAGGCAGGATCATAGAGGACATAGGAAATGTGGGTGGTGGGGCAGAGAAGGCACTTGCCACAAGAAAGAGAAGTGGTCTGTGATAGGTGGATGAAGCAGTATGCTCCCAGTAAATCAATCCAGCATTTTTCCTTTTACGGGTTTTCTATTAAATGAGACCATACTTAAAGGGGTAATAATGAGTTAACATTTTAGTGCATATTCTTCAAGCTTTAGTGCATGTCTTCCACTCTGAGACAATGGAAATGGGACCCAGGATAGACACCTAGAAAGGGGGAGATGATGTCACAATAGGAGATAGGACCGTTTTTCCTGTTTTACAGTTAACCCTAGGATTATTCCTGGATTTAGTCTCCTTAAAGACTATGAAGGTGCAGGCAATCCAATGCAATATTACATATAGATATATATTTTAAACCATGGGTTAATACTTTTATAAAAAGAAGAATTACTGGGGCACCTGGGTGGCTCAGTGGGTTAAGGCTCTGCCTTTGACTGGGGTCATGATCCCAGAGTCCTGGGATCAAGCCCTGGATCGGGCTCTCTGCTCAGCGGGGAGCCTGCTTCCTCCTCTCTCTGCCTGCCTCTCTGCCTACTTGTGATCTCTGTCTGTCAAATAAATAAATAAAATCTTTAAGAAAAAAAAAAAAAGAAGAATTACTGAAGTCTTTTCTTTTAGTGCATTTTTACTTATTGAGGTTATTTTCCTATTAATGTGGAACTTACCTGGAGATGACAAGAGGAATTAAATATGAGAAAAATGTTGGTTTACATCCTCTCATCAGAAAATGAAAAGTCAAGGGGTGCCTGGGTGGCTCATTTGGTTAAGCGTCTGCTTTCGGCTCAGGTCATGATCCCAGGGTCCTGGGATCGAGCCCCGCATCGGGTTCCCTGCTCGGCGGGAAGTCTGCTTCTCCCTCTCCCTTTGCCTGCCACTTCCCACTGCTTGTACTCTTGCATGCACACACACTCTCTCTCTGTCTAAAGAATCAATTTTAAAAATCTTGAAAAAAAAAAAAGAGAGAGAAAGTGAAAAGCCAAATGAAGATTTTCAGCACTTGTATTTAGAATACTTGCTATGCCCAAATAATAGCTAATATCCTTTGAATACTTACCATGCATCAAGCCACGTGCTTCCTGTTTTATATGTGTTCATTTATTCAATCCTCAGAACTTCCCGGTGAGATAGATGCTATTCTCCTCTAATTTTCCCCAGTTGGAAGAATAGAAACACAGAGAAATGACAGGCTCTAGTTTTAACATTTAATAAGTGGTAGACCTGGGATTCAAACCCAGGCAGTCTGGTCCCAATTTGCCATGTTGCCTTTCTGAGAATTTTAAAGCAATTGCCTAAACCACTGCACTAAAATGGAAAAATGCCCTCAGCTGAGTTTTTAATTGCAGACTTCTTTTTTGTTTGTTTTTTTGAATTATCTGGACTTCTGCCTCTAAAACAATATTTACCTAAAATTGACATATGTTAAGAATGTCATGCTGATGCATGCCCTTTCCAAATTATTTGAGATATGTTGTGGTATTATCCTTTGCCATATTTTTCACAGAGATGAATACCATAAAATAGATTCTGGCAAAGTAAACAAAAAAATAAAATTAATGAACAGCAGTAAACCTGACAATTAATTACCAGCAGAATACATGGGAAAATATTAAAACATTTCCTTCCTGAGCATAGGTAGGTATGAGAACCTTCATTATACTAATACTCATAAAATATTCCTTGTACCTTGTTAGACATTAGATATTGATCCTCTTGAAATCATTATATCCAAGTATTGCTTGTTAAATTGAGAACTACAATTCAAGAGATATCTCAAGGGGAGAAGCATCAATTTAACCACTGGTTCTTCAGAAAAAAACAAACTATTGTGGGCCTTCTTAACTTTATTAATCACTAAATAATGTATTTATGTGTGTGTGTGTAGTTTGTGTATGTATGTTTAATGGAAAAAGGCTTCCCCTTTTTTTTCAAGTTTTCCTTCTCACCCCTGCCTCCTGGAAAAACACTGGTTGGTCTCCAGGAGGAGACCAGTATTTTCATGCATCATTACCAGCCTATATTTACTGAGGACAGTTTGTTCAAGCAGTGGCAAGTACTAGAAGCTGGAGCTACATCAGATTCTTTCACTAGTCTGGGACCAAGGAAGTTGCCATCAACCGCCTAAGTGTTTTATTATGGGGAAGAAAAAGATTGTAATATACTGGGGTGCTTCTGCATCATAGAATACTTTAACATATTAACTGCTAATTTTACACATGTATTTTTCAAAATTACTAGAACATTTTCCTTTTTTGTTTAAAGACTGGTGCTTTGCAAGGAAAATGTTGCCTGAATTTTAAACATTCTTTGGAATCCAATGTTTTGGGGGGATTTTGAGGTTGAAATTATTAAATTATCATAGTTTTGTGCCAAACTTGGCATTATCAGAGTTGAAATGAAACTATTTAATTTTAAAAGAAGATTTTATTTTTGGTAGCAAAGTGGGAGCAACTTATTACAGGTTGTTCTTTGCAACATAGCACAAGAGGAGAGAAACATAGCACAAGAGAGAAAGCTAATGAAGCAAAAAAATATCCTTTATTAGTGAGTGCTATAAGAGCTGAGTGGCAAACTATAGTCCACTTTTTGTAGTTACAATGAAAACTAATGGGAAAATTGGAATATGCAGCTTTGATCTAGAAAGTGAGTGGTGAAACAGTGATAGTGGTAATTACTGGAAGGTACAAGATGTGTCATATGTCGTCTGCTATACCTACAACTGATCACATTACCTTGAATGTCCCTTTTTGTCTAGCTTGGTTGGAAGTTGAGGAAGGAGGTTAGAGCAAGGATCTGATTGGCAAAGAGCTGTCCAGATGCAATAAGAGAATTTGCTCTTTTGTAATTGTAAGAAACGGTCTAAAAATTCTACATGTGCCTGGTTAATGCTACTCTCATTTTACCTTAGAAAACTACACATATTAATTAGAGTAAATGTTATATTCTGATCCAACAATCTTAAATAAATAGAAGTTTATTCATCTCTAATGTAAAAGGCCATTTTAGAACAATGGGGTAGCTGTGCTCCACAAACTACTAGGGACTCAGATTCCTTTCATCTTCGTCTCCACCATCATTTACAAACTTGAAGTTTGGGTTGCTGGCTCATAAACAGTCCTGTTTGTGGAAATAAGAACCAAAGTCTAGGAGAAGCAGCTTGTCTTCAAGTCAGAGGCAATTTAGATTGGATCTCTCTCTATCTCTCTCTCTATCATCCATTCTTCCACACTCCTGTTGACCCAACAAATCCTCATTAAGCACTGACTATGTGCCAAGTACTGTTCTAGGTGTTAGAGAAATAACTATGAATAAAAAGATGAAAATATTTTTGCCCTAGTATAGATTCTTTTCTAGGGAGGGGAAACATCTAATAAGCAATTTTGAATAAGTAAAATATTTTGATGATTGTAAGTGCTATGGGAAAAAAGCAGGAGTGGGAAATGGGGAATGTATAGTGTGTAATTTTAGAGTGGTCAGGCAAGGCCTTGCTGATAGGTATTTAAGCAGAGATCTGAGGGAGGAAAGGGGTTGCCATTCAGATATCTGGAGGAAGGCCATCCCAGGCAAAGGGAACGGTTAGTACAAAGTTCCTGAGGTGGCACCATGCTTTCTGGTTATGTATCAAGGGGCCAATGTGACTGGAGGACAATAAGCAGGGGCAGAACAATAAGAGGTAAAGTCAGAGAAGTAACAAGAGGCTCATTTAGAACCTTAGACACACCTTGATCGAGGCTTTTTTCTAAGTGAGGGACGTGCTCTAATTGCTCTGTTGAGAATAGACTACATGTCTGAGAGCTGGAAGACGGGTTAGGAGGCAATGGCAGTCACCCACCTCAGAGACGATGGTGCCTTGGACAAAGATGACAGTGGTGGAGATGTAATTAGATTCTGATGAGTGTGTTTTGAATGTCATTTGAAGATAAAGAGACAGAATTTTCTGATGGATTGAATTTGGGGTATAAGAAAGAGGAATTAAGGATGACTACATGGTTTCTAAGCTGGAAAGAGAGAAGGACAGCTGGGGAAGACGGCAGGAGGAGCAGAAGTGAAAGGGGGGGTTCAGTTGTCCGATCCGAGACCATCAAGTGGGGAGGTAAGGTAGCCAATTGGATATATAACCTAAGTTCAAGGAAGCTATTTGGGCTGCAGATACAATTTATGCATCATCAGTGTATCAAGTGTATTAAATTGTGAGTCTAAATAAGATGGTTCAGTACACATAGAGATATAAAAAATGCATTTTTTAAAAAATACTATAGAAATTGTAGCTATCTAAAACTATCAGGTTAGAGAGAACACTCACTTCAATTTTCAGAAGTACTAAATAAAATTTGGACTAATTTCTTTTTTTAAAGATTTATTTATTATTTATTTCACACACACACACACACACACACACACACACACACACACACATCACAGGCAGGCAGAGAAGCAGGCAGATACAGAGGAAGTGAAGCAGGCTCCCTGCTGATCAGAGAGCCCTATGTGGGGCTCAATCCCAAGACCCTGGGATCCTGACCTGAGCCGAAGGCAGAGGCTTAACCCACTGAGCCACTCAGGCGCCCTGAAAATTTGGACTAATTTCAACAGATGACTAATGTTTATGTTTGACCCTGAGGATTCAATATGGTCAAGATATGTCCAAGTAGTTTGGGAACTTTCAGTCCAATGACAAGACAAAGGTATTAAGTTTTTCTCTAATTCATTAATTGTATTCTAAAAGTTAGGTCAGGAACTATGGCTGAGAGAGGTTTGGGGGGAAATTCTCATTTATCATATTTTGAAAGGATATCACCACTAAAAGCAAGGTAAATTATGGCAGAAAAGACATTAGCTAGAAATGTTAAGCATATATAACAGGGATAGTATTGTTTTAAAATATCACTGCACTTTTTCTCTTTTGCATTTACATATACAAGACTTTTCTTCCATTCATCCAGAAACATTGATTTTTATTTGGAAATATTAGGCATAAAATAGGCAGAATGTGAAGAGAAATAGCCAACTTTCAGCTTTTTCTCTACCAGAGTAGAACTTTTGAGCACCTACTTACAAAACAATCTTAAAGGCCAGAAGAGCCTTGGTGGTCACTGGGCAGGGGGGAATGGATGTGGGGATTTTCCAGTATGTTGAACTTTAAGCTACTATGTGCCATGAATATGAGGTAAGGGAAGATACTGCTATGTGGTGAAAATGCAACTCGGAATTGGAGAGACTACAAGAGAGAGAAATTAAAGCTGCAGTGGGACACATGCCTCCAGGCTTTCCACTGCAGGCCAAACCTGGGGGGGTAGAGTTGAGTGAAGACGGGGAGGTGGGGACACCCAGAGAGAAATGAAGAAAACTTAATATATCTGTGCTAGTAGACATTTTCTTAGAACTGGCTAAGGGGAGGGTACAAAGTTTTAGGAGAAGCCAGACATTTATTCAGAACCATTTTCAACCACAGGTCTGGTAGAAGGCAGATTTATTTAAATGGACATTAGATACAATCCAGGTTTCTCATAGTTGCACATAGCATGCAGATAATTCAGAAGTATCCATTGGTCTTCCTGAGGAGAGTTTTGGGCTTGAAAGAAGAGGTAACAAAGTATAGAGTATTGGAGACCTGAGGCAAATGGATAGGACCGTGACTATCAACCATGGGAACATGTCTCATGTGCCTCAGGATATATGGCAAAGGGCTCTATAGACTCAACCAGATTGTCTTGGATAAGCCTCCCCTTAAACGAGTTCTTTCAAGATCCAGGGTACAGCACAAGGGACCATAACTATAGATCCATTACTTTTCTCCTCTTCCCCAATCCCCACAAAGGAACATAATTTACCTTCTATATATTTACCTCCTATACCCTGGGATAATTCAGGGCTAAAAGAAGACCTCTGGAAGACTGAGCACATTTCCCCCAGATAGACCACTTTGAAATGAAAGACGATGTTAAACTGGAAGATAGTAAAAGATACTATATCTCACATATATAACTTACAGGGTTGGTGTTCAAAAGTAAGATTAACTCAATTATGGAAAATGACTACACATTTCAAAAATACATTAGTCATTTGGGTTAATGAGCATCTTTTAAACATACAAAATGAAAAAGCTTAATTTTCCTTACACATTTGAATAATGTAGTGACCTATCTATTAAGTAAGAACCACCAGTCAAGGAAGGAGACAGAACACAGAGAAGGAAGACAGAGTAGCCCATGCCCAATAGGAAGAGAGGGAAGCTTCCTTCCCACTTGGAATGAGCACTGACCACAGAGACTGATGGTCCATGCTTGGAACTAATATGTTCTTGGTCAAAACTACACCCAATTGTATATATTGGTATGTAAAAATATGTACAGTATATTAAGCAGAAAAAGCAAGCTACAAAACAACATGTGGTGTGGCTTCATTTATGTGAAAGGAAGTGGTGAAACCAAACACATAGATACATAATATGCTTTAAAAACAAAAAACCACACCCGATTGAGTTAATAATGGAATCTGCAAACATCAAAATTTCAGTATAAGCAATAGTGTCACATGCTTCTTTCCACTTGCAGATTCCATGCATGAGGAGCACCACTGTTGCTCACAGTGGCTAACTAATCCAGTTGGAGATGATTCAGGCTTTGCATGCTCAACAGTAAGTCAACCCCAAACCAGCAAGTGGTTGTCTGCCCTTCTGCCTCTCTTCCTAGTTCCCTTCTTATCTATTTTCTTAAATTTTTAAATTGTTTAAAATTTATTATTGAAATATAATTGACATACAATGCTATATTTGTGTACATTGATTTGACAACTCTATATATTACCCACTGCTTACCATGGTAAGTATGTCACCATGCATTGTTACAATATTACTGACTATATTCCACATGTGTACTTTTCATCTCTGTAACTTATTTACTGTATAACTGGAAGTTTCATCTCTTCATCTCCTTCACCTATTTTGTCCATCCCCCAACCTACCTCCCTCTGGCAATCACCAGTTTGTTTGTTCTCTGTATTTTTGATTTAGCGTGCTTGGGTTTTTGTTTGTGTCTTCACTTGTTTTATTTTTTTAGATTCCACATTTAAATGAAATCATATGGTATTTGCCTTTTTCTGCCTGACTAACTTTGCTTAGCATTTTGCCCTCAAGATCCATCTATGTTGTCACAAGTGCCAAGATTTCATGTTTTTTAATGGCTGAATAAGGTTATATATACAATGACTATAAAAATATTTTATATATCATATAAATATTATATATTTATTTAAAAATTAAAATTTATAAATAAGTTATATTTATTATATATACCTGTATACATGGTATATAATATATATTATGTATATTTATTATATGTTATCTTTATATATAAAATTTATATAAATAAATAATATAATACATATATTGTTATATATAAATAAATTATATATACATTTTTTTAAAGATTTTTATTTATTTATTGAGAGAGAGGTAGTGAGAGAGAGCATGAGCGAGGAGAAATCAAAGGGAGAAGCAAATTCCCCATGGAGCTGGGAGCCCGATGCGGGACTTGATCCCAGGACTCCGGGATCTGACCTGAGCCGAAGGCAGTCGTCCAACCAACTGAGCCACCCAGGCGTCCCATATATACATTTTATATATATAAATCCACAACTTTTTTATCCATTCATCATCCATCAGTGGACACTTAGGTTGCTTCTATATCTTGGCTATCATACACAATGTTGCAATAAAGACAAAAGTGCATATATCAGTTTTAATTAATGTTTTTGTATTCTTTGGGTAAATACCGAGTAGTGAAATTACTGGATCGTACAGCATTTGTATTTTTAAATTTTTGAGAACTCCATACTGTTTTCCATAACGATTGTACTAACTTACATTCCTCCCAAGAGTGCACGAGGGTTGCTTTTGCTCCACACACTTGCCAACAACCATTATTTCTGGTTGTTTTAATACTAGCAATTCTGGCTGGTATGAGGTGATATCTCATTGTGGTTTTAATTTGCATTTCTTTGATGATTAGGAACGATGAGCATCTTTTCATGTGACTATTGGTCATCTGTAGGTCTCCTTTGGGAACATATCTATTCAGGTCCTGGGTCCATTTTTTAAAATCAGATTGCTTTGTTTTGATGTTGAGTTGTTAGTTCCTTATGTATTTTGGATAGTAACTCCTTATCATATATATTATTTGCAATATCTTCTCCCATTCACTATGTTGCCTTTTAATTTTGTTGATGGTTTCCTTTGCCTTGCAAAAGCTTTTTATTTTGGTTTTAGGGCCAATGGTTTATTTTTGCTTTATTTCCCTTGCCCGAGTAACACATCCATAAATATGTTGCTAGGCCAATGTCCAAAAGGTTACTGTCTATGTTTTCCTTTAGCAGCTTTATAGTTTTAGGTCTTGCATTTAGGTCTTTAATCTATTTTGAGGTTATTTTTCTATGTGGTGTAAGAAAATGGTCCAATGTCTTTCTTCTGCATGTAGCTGTGCAGTTTTCCTAGGTATTTATTGAAGAGACTGTCTTTTCCCCATTGTATATTCTTGCCTCCTTTGTTGTAGATTAATTCACCATATAAGCATGGGTTTATTTCTGGGCTCTTTATTCTGTTCTATTGATCTTTGTGTCTATTTTTGTGCCACTGCCCTAGTGTTTTGATTAGTATAGCTTTATAGTATAGCTTGAAATCTGGGACCGTGATACCTCCAGCTTTGTCCTTTGTCAAGATTGCTTTGACAGTTTGAAGTCTTTTGTGATTCAATACAAATTTTAGGATTATTTATTCTAGTTTTGTGAAAAATGGTATTGGCATTTTGATAGGAATTGTATTGAATTTATAGATCACTTGGGGTACTTAACAATATTAATTCTCCCCACCCATGAGCACTGGCATATCTTTTCAGTTATTTGCATCTTCTTCAGTTTCATTCATACTGCAGTATTATGTCTTAATGTCTTATACTTTTCACCTTCTAGTAAAAATAAGAAGGGAAAGAAAGAAATAATGAACACAGTTTAGAAAAATTTATGTGCCTCTGCCTATGTTCTGTTCATTTTTTTTTTTTTTGGAAGATTTTATTTATTTATTTGAGAGAGAGACAGTGAGAGAGAGCATGAGTGAGGAGAAGGACAGAGAGAGAAGCAGACTCCCCATGGAGCTGAGAGCCCGATGCGGGACTCGATCTGAGGACTCCAGGATCATGACCCGAGCCAAAGGCAGTCGTCCAACCAACTGAGCCACACAGGCGTCCCATTCTGTTCATTTTTAACTTCCCTTAGAGTAAAACTAAAAAAGTTAAGATACTTTAACCCAGGCTTTGAAATTCAAATCTAAATCAGGGAAGTCTTTAGAAATAGGGTATCAAGTTGCTGACTTTCAGCATGCTAAAGCAGAATCAGGGGAGTACTGTAGAAAAATTCTCCCTGAACAGAATCTGTCTGTCCATTTAACAAATAAGAGATTCATTTGTGTCACTAAGCTCCTTTTAAAAATAGAAAATATTTATTAGGAGTATTACACATTTTCACTGCCCAGTGAAAAATGAGCATGAGACTAACACATTTTCTGGCAATATTTAGCATTGCCACACTAGTGTAATGGAGGAATTTTGACTATGGTAAAAGATGGGAGTAAAGGAGCATATCTGTTGTGGCCGGGAGCAGGGAGGAGTGGTGAATAGTATGGGGCTCTTTGTCCTTCTCTGGGGGTTCACTGACTAAATGGAGCCATTGGTCAATGGGGGAACTAGGAGACAGGAGAATTCTCAGAGATTTTTAAATTCTTAAATATCTAAATCGAGAGATTTAAATTTTTAAATTAAAAAAATATTTAGAGAATTATTTTAGATTAAAATGGTCCAAAGGCAGTTGTGTTATATTCTGGGGTTGTCCTAGGCCGTCCTCAGGAGGATATCTCTTCATGTCACAGGAAGCCACAGGAAACATGCTCTTGTAACTAGTTTATCTAAGGAGGGAGGAGTCAAGATGGCGGAGAAGTAGCAAGCTGAGACTGCTTCAGCTAGCCAGAGATCAGCTAGATAGCTTATCTAAAGATTGCAAACACCTGAAAATCCATCGGCAGATCGAAGAGAAGAAGAACAGCAATTCTGGAAACAGAAAAACAACCACTTTCTGAAAGTTTATCTAATATATATATTTTTTCTTTTTTACATTTTTCTTAGGTGTTTTCTTTTTTTAAAAATTCTTTTCTTTTCTTTTTTTTTTCTTTTTTCTTTTTTTTTTTCTTTCTTCCTTTTTGAACCTCTTTTTATCCCCTTTCTCCCCACTCACGATTTTGGATCTCTTCTAATTTGGTTAAAGCATATTTTCCTGGGGTTGTTGCCACCCTTTTAGTATTTTACTTGCCCCTTCATTTACTCTTATCTGGACAAAATGACAAGACGTAAAAATTCAACACAAAAAAAAGAACAAGAGGCAGTACCGAAGGCTAGAGACCTAATCAATACAGACATTGGTAATATGTCAGATCTAGAGTTCAGAATGACAATTCTCAAGGTTCTAGCCGGGCTCGAAAAAGGCATGGAAGATATTAGAGAAACCCTCTCGAGAGATATAAAAGCCCTTTCTGGAGAAATAAAAGAACTAAAATCTAACCAAGTTGAAATCAAAAAAGCTATCAATGAGGTGCAATCAAAAATGGAGGCTCTAACTGCCAGGATAAATGAGGCAGAAGAAAGAATTAGTGATATAGAAGACCAAATGACAGAAAATAAAGAAGCTGAGCAAAAGAGGGACAAACAGCTACTGGACCATGAGGGGAGAATTCGAGAGATAAGTGACACCATAAGACGAAACAACATTAGAATAATTGGGATTCCAGAAGAAGAAGAAAGAGAGAGGGGAGCAGAAGGTATACTGGAAAGAATTATTGGGGAGAATTTCCCCAATATGGCAAAGGGAATGAGCATCAAAATTCAGGAGGTTCAGAGAACGCCCCTCAAAATCAATAAGAATAGGCTGACACCCCGTCACCTAATAGTAAAATTTACAAGTCTCAGTGACAAAGAGAAAATCCTGAAAGCAGCCCGGGAAAAGAAGTCTGTAACATACAATGGTAAAAATATTAGATTGGCAGCTGACTTATCCACAGAGACCTGGCAGGCCAGAAAGAGCTGGCATGATATTTTCAGAGCACTAAACGAGAAAAACATGCAGCCAAGAATACTATATCCAGCTAGGCTATCATTGAAAATAGAAGGAGAGATTAAAAGCTTCCAGGACAAACAAAAACTGAAAGAATTTGCAAATACCAAACCAGCTCTACAGGAAATATTGAAAGGGGTCCTCTAAGCAAAGAGAGAGCCTACAAGTGGTAGATCAGAAAGGAACAGAGACCATATACAGTAACAGTCACCTTACAGGCAATACAATGGCACTAAATTCATATCTCTCAATAGTTACCCTGAATGTGAATGGGCTAAATGCCCCTGTCAAAAGACACAGGGTATCAGAATGGATAAAAAAACAAAACCCATCTATATGTTGCCTCCAAGAAACTCATTTTAAGCCCGAAGACACCTCCAGATTTAAAGTGAGGGGGTGGAAAAGAATTTACCATGCTAATGGACATCAGAAGAAAGCAGGAGTGGCAATCCTTATATCAGATCAATTAGATTTTAAGCCAAAGACTATAATAAGAGATGAGGAAGGACACTATATCATACTCAAAGGGTCTGTCCAACAAGAATATCTAACAATTTTAAATATCTATGCCCCCAACGTGGGAGCAGCCAACTATATAAACCAATTAATAACAAAATCAAAGAAACACATCAAAAATAATACAATAATAGTAGGGGACTTTAACACTCCCCTCACTGAAATGGACAGGTCGTCCAAGCAAAAGATCAGCAAGGAAATAAAGGCCTTAAACGACACACTGGACCAGATGGACATCACAGATATATTCAGAATATTTCATCCCAAAGCAACAGAATACACATTCTTCTCGAGTGCACATGGAACATTCTCCAGAATAGATCACATCCTCGGTCCTAAATCAGGACTCAACTGGTATCAAAAGATTGGGATCATTCCCTGCATATTTTCAGACCACAATGCTCTAAAGCTAGAACTCAACCACAAAAGGAAGTTTGGAAAGAACCCAAATACATGGAGACTAAACAGTATCCTTCTAAAGAATGAATGGGTCAACCGGGAAATTAAAGAAGAATTGAAAAAAATCATGGAAACAAATGATAATGAAAATACAACGGTTCAAAATCTGTGGGACACGACAAAGGCAGTCCTGAGAGGAAAATATATAGTGGCACAAGCCTTTCTCAAGAAACAAGAAAGGTCTCAGGTACACAACCTAACCCTACACCTAAAGGAGCTGGAGAAAGAACAAGAAAGAAACCCTAAGCCCAGCAGGAGAAGAGAAATCATAAAGATCAGAGCAGAAATCAATGAAATAGAAACCAAAAAAACAATAGAACAAATCAACGAAACTAGGAGCTGGTTCTTTGAAAGAATTAATAAAATTGATAAACCCCTGGCCCGACTTATCAAAAAGAAAAAAGAAAGGACCCAAATAAATAAAATCATGAATGAAAGAGGAGAGATCACAACTAACACCAAAGAAATACAAACTATTATAAGAACATACTATGAGCAACTCTACGGCAATAAATTTGACAATCTGGAAGAAATGGATGCATTCCTAGAAACATATAAACTACCACAACTGAACCAGGAAGAAATAGAAAGCCTGAACAGACCCATAACCAGTAAGGAGATTGAAACAGTCATTAAAAATCTCCAAACAAACAAAAGCCCAGGGCCAGACAGCTTTCCGGGGGAATTCTACCAAACATTTAAAGAAGAACTAATTCCTATTCTCCTGAAACTGTTCCAAAAAATAGAAATGGAAGGAAAACTTCCAAACTCATTTTATGAGGCCAGCATCACCTTGATCCCAAAACCAGACAAGGATCCCACCAAAAAAGAGAGCTATAGACCGATATCCTTGATGAACACAGATGCGAAAATACTCAACAAAATACTAGCCAATAGGATTCAACAGTACATTAAAAAGATTATTCACCACGACCAAGTGGGATTTATTCCAGGGCTGCAAGGTTGGTTCAACATCTGCAAATCAGTCAATGTGATACAACACATCAATAAAAGAAAGAACAAGAACCATATGATACTCTCAATAGATGCTGAAAAAGCATTTGACAAAGTACAGCATCCCTTCCTGATCAAAACTCTTCAAAGTGTAGGGATAGAGGGAACATACCTCAATATCATCAAAGCCATCTATGAAAAACCCACCGCAAATATCATTCTCAATGGAGAAAAACTGAAAGCTTTTCCGCTAAGGTCAGGAACACGGCAGGGATGTCCATTATCACCACTGCTATTCAACATCGTACTAGAGGTCCTAGCCTCAGCAATCAGACAACAAAAGGAAATTAAAGGCATCCAAATCGGCAAAGAAGAAGTCAAATTATCACTCTTCGCAGATGATATGATACTATATGTGGAAAACCCAAAAGACTCCACTCCAAAACTGCTAGAACTTATACAGGAATTCAGTAAAGTGTCAGGATATAAAATCAATGCACAGAAATCAGTTGCATTACTCTACACCAACAGCAAGACAGAAGAAAGAGATATTAAGGAGTCAATCCCATTTACAATTGCATCCAAAACCATAAGATACCTAGGAATAAACCTAACCAAAGAGGCACAGAATCTATACTCAGAAAACTATAAAGTACTCATGAAAGAAATTGAGGAAGACACAAAGAAATGGAAAAATGTTCCATGCTCCTGGATTGGAAGAATAAATATTGTGAAAATGTCTATGCTACCTAAAGCAATCTACACATTTAATGCAATTCCTATCAAAGTACCATCCATCTTTTTCAAAGAAATGGAACAAATAATGCTAAAATTTATATGGAACCAGAAAAGACCTCGAATAGCCAAAGGGATATTGAAAAAGAAAGCCAACGTTGGTGGCATCACAATTCCGGACTTCAAGCTCTATTACAAAGCTGTCATCATCAAGACAGCATGGTACTGGCACAAAAACAGACACATAGATCAATGGAACAGAATAGAGAGCCCAGAAATAGACCCTCAAATCTATGGTCAACTAATCTTCGACAAAGCAGGAAAGAATGTCCAATGGAAAAAAGACAGCCTCTTCAATAAATGGTGCTGGGAAAATTGGACAGCCACATGCAGAAAAATGAAATTGGACCATTTCCTTACACCACACACAAAAATAGACTCAAAATGGATGAAGGACCTCAATGTGCGAAAGGAATCCATCAAAATCCTTGAGGAGAACACGGGCAGCAACCTCTTCGACCTCTGCCGCAGCAACATCTTCCTAGGAACAACGCAAAAGGCAAGGGAAGCAAGGGAAAAAATGAACTATTGGGATTTCATCAAGATCAAAAGCTTTTGCACAGCAAAGGAAACAGTTAACAAAATCAAAAGACAACTGACAGAATGGGAGAAGATATTTGCAAACGACATATCAGATAAAGGACTAGTGTCCAGAATCTATAAAGAACTTAGCAAACTCAACACCCAAAGAACAAATAATCCAATCAAGAAATGGGCAGAGGACATGACCAGACATTTCTGCAAAGAAGACATCCAGATGGCCAACAGACACATGAAAAAGTGCTCCATATCACTCGGCATCAGGGAAATACAAATCAAAACCACAATGAGATATCACCTCACACCAATCAGAATGGCTAAAATCAACAAGTCAGGAAATGACAGATGCTGGCGAGGATGCGGAGAAAGGGGAACCCTCCTACACTGTTGGTGGGAATGCAAGCTGGTGCAGCCACTCTGGAAAACAGCATGGAGGTTCCTCAAAAAATGTTGAAAATAGAACTGCCCTATGACCCAGCAATTGCACTATTGGGTATTTACCCTAAAGATACAAATGTAGTGATCCAAAGGGACACATGCACCCGAATGTTTATAGCAGCAATGTCCACAATAGCCAAACTATGGAAAGAACCTAGATGTCCATCAACAGATGAATGGATCAAGAAGATGTGGTATATATACACAATGGAATACTATGCAGCCATCAAAAGAAATGAAATCTTGCCATTTGCGACAACATGGATGGAACTAGAGCGTATCATGCTTAGCGAAATAAGTCAAGCAGAGAAAGACAACTATCATATGATCTCCCTGATATGAGGAAGTGGTGATGCAACATGGGGGCTTAAGTGGGTAGGAGAAGAATCAATGAAACAAGATGGGATTGGGAGGGAGACAAACCATAAGTGACTCTTAATCTCACAAAACAAACTGAGTGTTGCTGGGGGGAGGGGGTTTGGGAGAAGGGGGTGGGATTATGGACATTGGGGAGGGTATGTGCTTTGGTGAGTGCTGTGAAGTGTGTAAACCTGGTAATTCACAGACCTGTACCCCTGGGGATAAAAATATATGTTTATAAAATGCTGGAAACTGCCCAGGCCAAGTTCTTTCTCAATTTTCCTATCATATGGAAATCATAGGAATAGTTGAATAATTTCCATTATGTTCTGTTTATAATGTGAAGTTCATGATCTTCTTAATTTCCATCTGACATTGATGTGAGAGTGCTGGTTATTCTTCCTAGAGGCGTTCTTATTCAGCAGAGGAGCAGAACTGGAGAGACTTGTTTCTGGATATGAGTAAGAATTAAGAGAAGACTATGCATCAGGTTTCAAAATCCTGTGAGTCACTTTAACTGGACTCACTTAAATTTCAAGGTCCTTGCTTCTTGTGTTGGGTTGTATTTTATTTTAAGGGCAGCATGCCCAGTTTGAGAAAAAATTCAGAAAAGCATTCTGAGAAAAAAGATAGTTTCCTTAGGAAATAGGAGCATATAGATTTTACTCATTATTGAAGCTATCACCTTGAAATGATCTTAATTTCTAAGCCAAATCAGCTGAAAATTGTCAAGACCAATTTGGCTAAAATTACCTTTTGAGCACAAGAGTAAAATACACAGAGATGCCTGGGTGACTCAGTTGGTTAAGCGTCTGCCTTCTGCTCAGGTCATGAACCCAGATTCCTGGGATCGAGTTCCGCATCAGGTTCCCTGCTCAGTCAGGAGCCTGCTTCTCCCCCTGCCTACCATTCCCCCTGCTTGTAATCTCTAACTCTCTCTGTCTCTGACAAATAAATAAATAAAATCTTTAAACACGAACGCACACAATTATAGTCAGGGAACTGATTTGTGTTTTGTACTGTCATTTCTTTCTTCACTATTTTGTTATATCCTATTGTATTCCAGTTCTGGAGAAAGTCAGGAAAGGTCAACGTTAACTTTGCAGTGCTAGAGATGATGGAATTTTGCATGAGCACGTGGGCACATGCGTGTGCCCTGTAGATGAGAAATAGAATTACACGATCTCTGTGCTCAGGTGGAGTCTCATGACTCATCACTCTATATCCAAATCAGCCCCCAAGACAGGAGGGTTCCTGCAAATCTGGGAAATCTTTCTTTAATACTTACCCCTGACCCCCTATTTAGGTTACTGTATGCAGCACCCTTCTGTTTCAGAAACAAATCGTTTTCTGTTAAAATCTAGAAATACCCAGGTCCCTAAATGAACCTGAGATTTGGGCTATTCAGCAAAATTTTTATTTGCAAAGCACATGCCTGCTAGCCTGTGCGATTGCAGTTGCTACTCCTATGAATGTTGGCAACATTTCATTGTGGGGTCAATTATGGTCATTTACCATGATGACATAATAACAACTGCAAAAATGTGAAAGCTAAAGTAGGGTTATTATTACTGTTTGTAAAGTCTGTGTCCCAGATGTTCCTGCCAGGAGAGAGAAAAGCTGGAGTGCAGAGATAGCCGACAATCGTGCTAACCATTCAAATCGCCAGCGGACTGAACAATTTGCAGGACCAGGATGTAACAAGAGGGATGTAACAAGAGGCTAAAGCTGGCATTCAGGTCGCACCACCTCCCTCACCTTGAGCTGCAAGCTTTTTCCTTCCTGGCACATCGTGCAGACACGCTCCCACCTCCGCACCCCTGCACTGTATCCCTAGGCTGAAAGAAAAGGAAGAAATACAGGCAGAGCATTTGCCCAGAGAGATGGGCCAACAGCCAATGTCATCCTCTGATATATAACTGAGGAGGAATTTATTTCCAACTAGTAGAGGATTGGGGGGCTCATAAAACTGTATAGCTTCAACCCTATGAAATAAGGTTAGTAAAATACATAAACTCTGATACAGCACCGTGAAGTATGCCTCTAGTCACCTGCAATTCACCAACGACTTCATGATAGATATTCCCAGCACCTGGCTGTTCCTTGTCAGCTGTGACCAGTGTGTGCCTTTCAGCGTTGCCCACCCTCCTCCCCTCCCCCTCCCTCCTTGCCGGCCGTGGGCCGAGGTCTGGTGCTAGGGAAGCAGTAGGTTTGCTGATTGCAGAGATGCTCAGGAGATCCCGCAGCAAGGCTCTTGAGTGATAACACTCTGATAGCAAGCACCAGCATGAGACAAAGCACAGTACTTGTCGAATGAAAAATACAACAGCAGTTGAATAGACGAAAAGGTAATAGAAAAAAAAAAGAGAGCTCAAAAAAAAAAAGGCAGCTCTGATGATGCCTGTTTTTTTTTAATAGCAAAAAAAAAAAATCACAGTAGGCAGAAACTCCATTTTTTTAACACTTCATACTTCTGTCAGTGTGATGTTGAACAAGTGCCGTTAATCAAGAGGGCTTTTATTCATTAGGCACAGTGATGTACTTGAATTGTTACTTTAGTATCATTGTTCAGAGCGAATGGAAGAGCTTTAAACCAGAAGGAAAGAATTTATAGCTATAGTTTACAGCTAGGACTGGAAAAGAACTTTCTTACTACTAACCAAATGTTAAACGTGGTAATAATAGTAATAATACCTTGTGTTTATACAATGACTATCTTCTGAGAAGCTCCAAGTACTCAACAAAGAATAGTATATTCACTGTCAACAACATCCTTTTGAAGAAAGCTAGGGGGAGGTTACTATCCTCTTTGCTCTCAGGCCAGTAATACGTTCTTTGTGTTTACAGTTACCCCTGCTGTGTGCTGCTGGGAAGGTGACAGATGGGAAGGGAGAGGGTGGAGAGATGGTGTACCAGTGGTGGTGCTAGGAGTGGATTCAAGAGTTCTGGGACGCCTGGGTGGCTCAGTTGGTTGAGCAGCTGCCTTCGGCTCAGGTCATGATCCCAGCGTCCTGGGATCGAGTCCTGTGCAGCTTTTGAAGAACTAAGCCAAAATCAGTCCTTTGCTGTGCAGTGGTTGTGAGGGATTTGGATAAGCAGGATGGTAAAACTAGTTTCTCTGGGCATTGGAAATTAATTATAGGATATCGTAATCGGATTGCACTAACTAAGGAAAAGTGCTTGATGTACTCGGACTGCTGGGAGGAGGAAGGGCCCGTCAGGTTCAGGGCAAAGGCTCTGACACCCCAGTGAAATGGGAGAGTTACCCTCATCAGAGGGGCTGGTTCTGGCCCTGCCCAGTGAGCGTCCCGCAGCTGATTGTACCAGGACTAGACCAATCACATTCCTTCTCTGTGGCATTTGAAAAAGGTGTGGGGGGACTCTGGTGAGCCTGATGGATTCCTGAACTCTAAAGTGACTGCAAGCCGGGCCTGTGATGACTATTAGGCCCATGTGAGAAAGTAGCGGAAAAAAAGGGAGAGCGCACTGGTTCTGAATGGATGTTCTGTTTCTGTCACAGTCAGAGCCCTAGCAGGCTCTATGGTCTATTCCCAGTTCTCTCCAAGGATAATTTTATCCTTTCAGCTTAAGTGTTTTGTTTTGTTTTTTTTTCTTCTGTTTCTTCCTGGACAAACATATGGTCTCTAACTAAGGTAGAGAATGTCCCAAAGACGACTTTGTAAGAGTGGAGGACCCTCAGTGTATTTTATTTGGAGGGCCTCTACACATCTAATAGCTTTTTTAGGGAGTGCAGCCCAACAGAGAACATTTAGTGAAGTTTGTAAGTCAGCTCTGAAAAAAGTGATTTTTTGTGTGTGCTTTATTAGCCTGATTCCCTTTCTTCAATCCTATTTTGCTTATTTATTTCTACCCTCTGCAAATTACTGTTTTGTTTTGTTTTGTTTTTTGGTTTTTGGTTTTTTTCCCCACAAAGCAACAACTTGAAAGGGCTTAGAAAAGATTGTCCTGTATTTGTGAATCGCTTTGATGGAGTAAGACAGAGACAACTAAAATCTCAACACTTGACACTTGGACCAAGACTTTCACATCTGAGGGAAACATCAGAAGTCTGCTGAGGGAAAAATACTCCAAAGCAGGGGCGCCTGGGTGGCTCAGTGGGTTAGGCCGCTGCCTTCGGCTCAGGTCATGATCCCAGGGTCCTGGGATCGAGTCCCACATCAGGCTCTCTGCTGGGCAGGGAGCCTGCTTCTTCCTCTCTCTCTTTCAGCCTGCCTCTCTGCCTACTTGTGATCTCTGTCTGTCAAATAAATAAATAAAAAATCTTTAAAAAAAAATACTCCAAAGCAATATTGCACCCCAAAATTCTCAGTCTCCTGCCCAAGACAAAGAAGGCACATTCCAGTTCTGTTCCTTTGCACATCCTCTTATTTTTGAAGCATTTTCGTATTTACATTGGTAAAACAGAAAAGAATAATGGGCGTAGATGCTCAGAGCCGAAAAACAGCAGTACTCAACAATAAGTAAGAGATAAAGTGGCAATTAAAGACCTCTACGAGATAATGGAACTGCCAAAACAGTGACCCTGGGGGTTTTCTTAGAGGCTGCTACAGGTGGACTGAAGACCCATCTGAGGTCGGCCTTCCCAACTTTTTAAAACAATGACTTTGGATAGGTTATGGAAGCTTTCTGAGGTTGGTTCCTCTCTTCCTTGCTGGTAAAATAGAATTAACAATAGCTACTATGTAGCCTGTTGCAACAATAAAACAAAATGACGTATATAAAATACCAGGCACTAGGTTGCTGAAGGTAAGGGAGTTCTGCATATGTTGGGGAGGATTTATGACATAAGCTTCACAACCGTGACTCAGATACCTCAGTGATTAAGTGATGACATTGAGATTCAGCATATATCTTTCCCTAGATGTTTTTTATATTTAAAATTTAATGATTAAGCCCCAAAAGAGATTTAAGTGAAATTAGATGGCCCCATGTATTGTTACTGAAATAACCAAAGTGTTTCATAAGGTTGTTTCAACCTGTAATCCCTCAGCATGAAAAGTGATGATACTAAGAATATCATGACTTAATGGGCAGTAGAACGACTTGTCTGCACACTCATTTTGGAAAGCTCCACTTGCTGCACAATTAAAATCACACTTTAGGAGATGAGAGTGTTGCTGCCATCCTTGAGCAAAACAGCTGTGTTCTGAAGTGACTTTAGTGGGTTACATGTGCTAACAATTCAAAGGGTCTCCCAACGACTAAAACTACCAGCAGAATAAAGCCTTCTGTCCTGAGTGCTGCAACCACTCAGTTTCTTAATCAAGGAACTTGAAGTATTACAAGATGTGACTTTTTTTACACTAGAAATGATGTAGTTCTTTAACATGAATCTGGAGTTGTTCCTAATTCCAGAAAGTTCACTGTTTCACTGACCTAGAGCCCAGTTTCCCAGGGAAAGCCTGAAAGAGCAATCTCTTTAGGACTTTTGATGGAGTTTTGTGACTTCCATCATTTATTCCACTAATTCAAGAAAACATAAAAAAAAAATCTATGTTTTCAAGTAGTGATGATGCAATGCTGAGCAAAGCAGCCTTAGTCCTATCCCAGAGCGAGGGATCTCCCTGCCTCTGTCATTTCAGCCTCTGATCTCTGATCTCACCACTAACAATCTGTAATTTTCACCCGGAGCTTCAATTTCCCCTTTTGCTTGTGGGCCAGTATATTCTCTTGTGGGAAATCATGGTATTTAGGATACATTTTAAATTCCTTAGCAAAGAATACAGGGCTACTGATGCTGTGGTCCCAACTTAAATCTTAAAGCCCACAATAATCAAACTTAACTCCTTGAAGTTCTTCCCAGTGACCCCCCCCCCACTCTTTTCTTCCCCCCCTTCCCCCCTTTATCCCTCTCTTGGCTGTCCATGACCCATACGAGATGTACTTGCTTCCCAGGAGTTCATTTGTGACACTACAGGATGAGCAAAAGGAATCTAATACTGAATCAGCGTCCCTACGAAGGGCTCACCTGGGGTGAAAGGACCTCAAGACGTCTTAAGGGAACCGCATAAAAGGGGGGGACAGAAGGAAGCCTTTGATGAGTGTGTGTGTCAGCAGTGTCATCACGGGTCAAGGTGGGGGTCCAGCTAATGAGGGAGATGGTTCAGCCCTGCAGAACCAGTTGTTAGCATTGCCCACTCCAGGGCCGTGTTGCTCTTGGTGACTACAGCAGGACAGAGGCCAAGTCCTCTAAACCAGAAGCTGAGCCAGCGGTGACATTAACACATTAATGTGGAAAACAGGAGCCCCTCTCCTGCTGCTGTGAAAGTGCAAAACCTTCTATGACCACCTTCTGTGATCACTGGGGAAGTCATGAAAAGAAGAGAACACAGATGCATCTGAGTAGTAATTCTCCCCAAACAGCATTTAGCTAGTGTGCAGTCAGAAAAGACGGAGTCATACTAAACTGACAAGTTAATTTTTTTTTAAGGATTTTGTTTATTTATTTGATGGACAGAGATCACAAGTAGGCAGAGAGGCAGGTGGGGGGGGGGAGCAGGCTCCCCGCTGAGCAGAGAGCCCGATGTGGGGCTTGATCCCAGAACCCTGGGATCATGACCTGAGCTGAAGGCAGAGGCTTAACCCACTGAGCCACGCAGTTCCCCTGACAAGTTAATTTTTAAAAAATACTTTTGCTACTGAGTGAAAACAGAGGT
This sequence comes from Mustela putorius furo, assembly GCF_011764305.1. NCBI lineage: Eukaryota > Metazoa > Chordata > Mammalia > Carnivora > Mustelidae > Mustela > Mustela putorius. The sequence goes on from NW_025422471.1 coordinate 15,476,503, forward strand.
ACGAGAACATGATACAGTCAGCTAAATAACGGGTGTGTGCAGGTGTGTGTGCACGTGCAGGGCCGTATATCCGAGTCCATTATGACTCTGCTCTTCATTTCCTTCTCTTCTGCTTCTTTGGACTTAGCTCATATTCTGTAGTATCATTACCCATCCTTACCCCCCAGACAGATTTTAAACTTTTTTTTTTTTTGCCAACAACTGCGTTTTACCTCTTGATATCCTCAGATTCTGACGATGTCCTGTAAAAAAGTAGGCTTTCAATATAATACTAAGTCTGGTTCTATCGTGTCATTATTGCACTAACTGAGGGCTGTATGACACACCAGTCTGTGAGAGTGGAGAAAGACCCAGAATGGGTGTGACTGTATTTGCATCTCCAATTTGAGGACCTTTTCTTGAGGGAGGTGAGTCTTGAATAAAAGGAATGAAGGTGCTTGGAAAATAAGGCTGGCCATGGTAGAATGCTAGTTCATGAGAAGTCCATCACCAGGGAAAGGGTAAAGGTCCATGGGGACTAGCTTGGAGATCCAAACAGACAGGTCTGCAGCAGGAGATAATAAAACTACTTTGGGGAAGGAGATGGAAGTGTGATAGTCAAGATATTGAAAGTGATGCAGTGTGACCTGGGAACATAGAGGTTTCTTAGCATCTGTAAAAGAATGACCAGTGGGACAAGGAGTGGGACACATATTTGGTAAAAACATTTGAAATGACCGAGGAAAAGAGAAAAAGGAAATAAGGGCAATCTGTAAGAAAAGGGTAGGCTTGTTTGTTGTTGTTGTTTTTGTTTGTTCTTAATGTGTCAGCAAGTGCTTTGCACATAGTGAGTACTAAATAAATATCAAAGGTATGAACAAATGAGCTTATGCATGAACTGAATATATCACTTCTTCAACAAGTTAAAAAATATAGTTAAAAACTCACTTTACAGATTAAATGAGTTTATTATATAACATAAACAATAAATAAAAAAGAGATACAGAAAGACTTATGAATGTTTCTATATGGAATATTGTGTGGTATCAAAGTTATGTCTATTTCCCGATTATTACCTATCACTGAAGTACTAGCTTTCAGGATAATTTAATTCATGATCATAAATTAATATTTTTTATTATTGGATGGTTATTGAATTTCAACATACACTAAGTGCTATAGAGAACATCAAATAAGACATTGTTCCTTCTTGGTGGTTTCATAACATAACTTAGAGAGGCCACCTTTTTTAAAAAAATAATGTGTGTCCATGGCTCATCAAGCATTTTAATATCCCAAAGGCCAAAGATGCACTGCACATTTATATTCAAGTTCTGATATTTATATATTGTAATGTGCTAGGATCCCTATTACTTTCAGTAACACCATCTAGTTCTAAAGGGCAAAGTACACAGAATTCCGAATAAGTTCATCTTTTTCTTTTTCTTCTTTCCTGAAGGAAGGAATAGAACATCGTTAATATTCTTAAGCATTTGAGAGCAGGGGACAATGGAATGCTCTTTTATTTATTGCTGCGTTTGCGAACTACTTGATATTAAGGACTCTTATTTTCATTATTTCAATTATTTCTTAAATTGAAATGAATCCTTTTAGCCTAATCAGCTGCAACTGTAATCATTAGAAACTGATTAGAAGTGATGTGGAATCTTCATTTTTCTTCGTTACCTTTACAGAATCCTAGGACTTTAGAATTAGAAATAATTCTAAAGCTTATTTATTCCAGTTGTCCCCAGGGCCTGCCTCACAGACTTATTGCCACAAAAACATCAAAAATACAAAATACATTCAAAACGGAAACTCCTGAGACTCACCTGCCTTGGAGTGATTGAATCAGGACCTGTAGGGTGTGGTCCAGGTATCTCTGACAAAAGGAATTCTGATGAGCAGACATCCTGGGAAGTGGTGAGTTGAACTATTTTTCAGTTAGGAGAAGTGGCTCTCTACAGGTTCATGCAGGTAGATGCTGTGAGAGTTAGAAATAAAACCTGGACTTACCTTTTCTTAGTCTAGGCTTTTTCAGATACACCACACTGTTGCACATACGAAAAAATTCGTGACATATTTCTTAGTTCTAGGCAACCTGTGGCGATGTCAGTTCAAATCCATTACAATCTAAAATAGAATTCTCTTCAAAGTCAGTTTATAAATTGTGTGAAAAAAATCATACATTTTTGGCCCAGTGGCTTACTTAGATTTTTTCTTTTATTCTCTGTGGCCAGTGTTGACTCTAAATGACATTAGGTTTTATCACAATTCTATCATCAGAGGATCCACTATAGTCCTCAATGGAGGCTATAATTAAGAATATGAAACTAAAAAAATAAAATTAGATACATCTATATAATGGAGTTCTCTATAACTCTCAAAGATGTATATTTCAAAAATATATGTGTATATACATATGCATATATTGTGTGTTTCTAATTTTGTAAAAATAACTTAACATTTATTTTTTTTTTAAAGATTTTATTTATTTATTTGACAGACAGAGATCACAAGTAGGCAGAGAGGCAGGCAGAGAGAGAGGGGGAAGCAAGCTCCCCGCTGAGCAGAGAGCCTGATGCGGGGCTCGATCCCAGGACCCTGAGACCATGACCTGAGCCGAAGGCAGAGGCTTAAACTCACTGAGCCACCCAAGCGCCCCTAACTTAACATTTATAACAAAATTACCAACGGCCAATATAGCACAGATGAAAATGTTGACAAAGGTCACTTCTGGACTACAAGACTATCCTAATATATGCATTTAATGCTATAAATTCCTCTAAGTTAGGATTCAGTGAGATTTTTTTTTTTTAAACACAAAGGCCAGATAATAAATATTTTAGCCATTGCATGCCCTAGGTCTCAACCTCAGTTACTCACCTCTACCATTTTAGCTTAAGTGGCTATAGACAGTATGTAAAAAGTTATAGTTCTAATACAACTTTTTGGGGGCACCTGGGTGGCTCAGTTGGTTAATACAACTTTATTCACAAAAATAGCTGTTGGGCAGGATTTGGCCCAAGGACCATAATTTGTGAACTACTTTAGCTGCATCCCACAAATTTTGATATGGTATATTTCTATTTGTAGTTAGAAATTCAAATTTTACTCTTGATGTTTTCTCTGGCCCATCCATAGTTTTGTTAAGTGTGTTATTTAGTTTTTAGATGTTTGGAGATTTTAAATGTATCTTTTAGCTGTTGATATCTAAATCAGTTCCATTGGGGTCAGAGATATACTTTGATTTGAATTCTTTAAAATGTATTGAGACTTGTTTCATGGTCTAGAAAATGACCTATCTTGATAAATGTTTTGTGTTGATTTGAAAATAACATGTATTCTGCTATTGTTGAGTAGAGTGTTTTATAAATATCCATTAGGTCAAGTTCAATGAGAGTATTTTTCAAGTTTTCTAAATCTTTGTTGATTTCTTGAGGAATTTCACAGAGGGATGTCCCAATTTCTGACTATCACTATGGGTGAGTCTATTGCTTGTAGTTCTATTAGTTCTCTACTTCCTGTATCTCAAAGCTCTTCCTTCTGTTTGGAAGACTTCCTTTTACATTTCTTATAGTGCATATCTGCTACTGACGGACTTTTTCAGCTTTTGTGTGTCTGAAAACAATCTTTATTCTCCTTCTTTTTTGAATAGTTTCATTGGATGTAGAATTCTAGATTGACATGAAAAGTATTTTTCTCAGTGTTTTAAAGATATAGCTTCATTCTCTTCTTGCTTGCATTGTTTCTGACAAGAAATCTGTCATCTTTATGTTTGTTCCTTTGTATATATTATACTGTCTCTCTCTAGTTCTTTATCACTGATCTGGAGCTGTTTGTGTCTTTGTGTCATTGTCTTCATGTTTCTTGTGCTTGGAGTTCATTGAGTTTCTTAAATCTGCTAACTTATAATTTTCATCAAATTCAGAACATTTTCAGCTATGACTTAATATTATTTATCATTTCCCTCTCCTCCTTTTAGAACTCCAGTTGGATATTTATTAGGGTGCTCTATTTTTTTCCTAAGGCTACCCATGGTCTGTTAAATTTTCTTAGTCTTTTTTTGCTCTCTCTCTTTTTCAGTGTGAACAGTTTCTATTGCTGTGTCTTTAAGCATAATAGTTTTTCCTTCCATGGTATATAATCTGTTGTTATTCTATTCAGTGTGTTTTTCACTGTACACTTTGCAGTTTTCATCTCTATAGTTCAATTTGGGTCTTCTTTTATATCTTCCATGTCTGTACTAACTTGTTTAATTTTTCCTCTAGCTTTTGAATACATGGAATACAGTTATGGTAAATGTTCAATGTCTTTATTAATTCTAACATCTGTGTCAATTCTTTTTCAGTTTGGGTTGATTCCTTTTTCTGCTTATTATGGCTATTTGCCCACTTCTTTGCATACCTGCAAGATTTTTGATTAAATTTTTCTTTTTTTATTTAAAATTTTTATTAAATTTCACTTAGTTAACATAAAGTGCAATATTGGTTTCAGGAGTAGAGTTTAATGATTCATCACTTACATACAACACTCAATGCTCATCATATCAAGTGTCCTCTTCAGCACCCATCACCCATCTCACCCCCCCACACACACCTCTATCAACCCTTGGTTTGTTCCCTATTATTACGAGTCTCTTATGGTTTGTTTCTCTCTCTCCTTTTATCCCACCTTCCCATATGTTCATCTCTTTTCCTTCTTAGATTCCATATATGAATGAGATCATATGGTATTTATCTTTCTCTGACTAACTTATCGCTTAGCATAATACACTCTAGCTCCACCCATGTCATTGCAAATGGTGAGATTTCATTCTTTTTGATGGCTGAGTAATTCTGTTGTGGGTATATACCACATCTTCCTATCCTTCATTCGTTGATGGACATTTGGGCTTTCTCCATAGTTTGGCTATTGTTGATAATGCTGCTATAAGCACTGGGGTGCATGTACCCCTTCAAATCTGTATTTTTGTATCTTTTCATACCTAGAAGTTTTTAATCAGATCTAGACATTGTAAATTTGACCTTGCTGAATGCTGAATGTTTTAATATTCCTATAAATTTTACTGGGATTTGTTATTGCATGCACTTATGTTACTTGGGACCAGTTTGGTCCTTCATGGTCTTGCTTAAGACTTATAATTAAAGGGGCACCTGGGTAGCTCGGTTGAGTGTGGATTCTTGATTTTAGCTCAGGTCATGATCTCAGGGTCATGAGATCGAGACCTGAGTTGGGTTCTGCACTAGGCATGGAGCTTGCTTATGATTTTCTCTCTCCCTCCCCCCTTACCCTTCCCCCTCTCCCCTTGCTCATGCTCACTCCCTCTCTCTCTCTTAAAAAAAAAAAAAGAAAGAAAGAAAGAAAGAAAAGAAAAAAATATTGTAATTAAAGAAAACTTAGTGCTCTTTATTCTGTACTACTGAGTAGGACCTGCACTCAATGCTTCATGAATTATGAAGCTTTCCAGTTTGACTGGTAGGAACAGGCACTATTTTTGGCCCCATGTGAGGGCTGAATATTGCTTCCTCTAATCCTGTCAGGTAGCTCTTCCCTTAACCTTGGGCAGTTTCTTTACCTGCAGGTGGGGGTTAGTACTTTCCTTAATACTCAAGAGGGGGATCTCTGTAGATCTTTTGAGTAATTTCTCTGTGAAACTCTTCCTTTCTGGTATTCTGCCCTTCATAATTTAGCCTCTTTGGTTTTCCCATACTGTCATTCTCAACTCAAGGAAGCCACTGAACTCAACCTGCTTCTCCTAGGAATTGTTCTTATCAACATTTATTCCTGAGGTCAGTATAGTACCTGAAGTATAAGAGGTCTCATGGAAATTAGATCAAACAAAATTTTTTTATGTTTTCTTATTTTTTTTAGTTAAAAACTTTCTGCCCTTGCCATAGATTAGAGGCTTTTCACTTGAGTGAATCATTCATTGAATATCTGTGCCCTCCCTAGCTTCATAGAGTGCCTTATAAACCAAATATTGGCCTTTGTATCATTGCTTTTCTCAAAGAGAAATTCAGATAATCTGCAATGATGCATTGTGTTTAAAAGATCACCAGATGAGTGCTATTTACTCAGCTTTAAGTGGTATTAATGCAGGTCCCTATAAAGATGTATTTAAATTAGTATGAAGATATTTATAGATATATAATAAGCAATTAAATTTAAAATCTATTAAATGGGTGATTCTTAACCCAGTATGTATCAAAATCATCTGGGGAACTAGCTTATACCTAAGAGATTCCAATTTCATCAAAGCCCTCCAGATGATTCTACTGGAATTAATCCATATGTAAATTTAGGGTATCAGTTTCCTCTTCTGCAAAATGGGAAAAATGGTTATTCTTAACTCACTGGGTTGTTATGAGACTCAATGAAATAATGCCTTCTAAGCATGTAATTCAGTGGTTGCACATAAAGAATGCTTAAATGTTATAAATGTTATGTAAAATATATATTTTCTGGAGAAAAGATAGATATATATACACAATAGATAATTTTTTACTTGCCTTTAGACAGTGATAATTTATACCTAATCTTCAGAATTTCCTGTTACCTTAACCCAGAGTAGTCTCTAATGACTGTTAAATTACTGAGAATTTAGGAAATTAGAAGTTTTCTGTTAACAGATGTAAATGTAAGTAATTGGGTGTTAGAACCACAATAGAAAATAGGCAAGTGAGAATAACTAGAAAGTGGGCTGAGTTTAACTACAGGAGTCATACAAAGTATTTTCTTCAAGAAAGTGAGTCACTGGGGGTGTTCAGTTTAGAAGATTTCTTCATAATATTGTGAGAACTCAAGTGAATCTTTTCTCTAGGCACCTAGGTGTGCTTAACTCGTCTTACTTCCTTTCATTTCCTTGGATGGAGCCAAGACTTGGATAATAGCAGATAGATGTGGAAACATTAACATTAAGAAAGAGCTAGTTTTCCTATATTTACCTAGGAATCCAGGTCTTTGCTAGCTGTATTAAGTTATAATTCTGCAAAAATGCCTCAGGTTAACTTAAGGTACAAGTCTCTAAAAGCTCATCTGGGATATTAGGCTTCTATTAACAGGCTCTAGTCAAGTCACACTTTATTTTCATAATGTAGCAAGTAATATAGGTCAGTAATAGAAGTGGGAAAATCCCGTGATCATCTAAAAATCAATCAAGTCAGAAGGTAAGAGTGTTTAGCCGTGGAAGTATTCACTGTGAAACGTATTACAAACAAGTAAAGTTCCACTTATTTCTCTCTGTTTGTCTTATAATATGTATGTCTGGGGAGTGATTGCTTTCATTAATAACCACTCCTCTAGAATGTATTGAGTGAGATCTTACAGGGTGCAGTTCACCACTCTGCATGAGACATGATGGGAATTCCAACAGAAAGAGGATAATACACCTCCCAAATGTCCAAGACACTGAAAAAGAAAACTCAAAACTTGTAATCCCTTAATAGTATCTTCAATTGTATCCAACATGAACAAATGAAAGATTCACTCTGTGCCCCAGATCTGAAAGCTTTCTGATCTATATTTAAGCATATTCAGGATATATTGTTTAGTAAAATAAGTTATTATTAAAAAACCCATAGGTCTGATGCCCCAAGATCCAAAACACAATTCTATATACTTATAATTTTCAATGATAGATTTGTGATTAATATCAACAAGAGTAATTTTATCTACTAGTAATTAACTCCCCAGTCACCTCCCAAATTCATAGTATGTAATAATAATACAAGCAAATGTGCTTTGAGCTTGGTTAATGACATGTAGAATCAATTGTTCTATGTCCAAAAATAAAGCTAGATAATTAGAAGAAAAAAATCATTTGTTGAAATTGAAGCAGCACAAGGACAGTTGCATTGCAGATTGTGTATATGTGTAAATTGTAGGGGAAAAGTGTTTTACTGAAATAAAGGTAAGAAAATGATTGCACTAGCTACAAAAGCTGAAATTGTGTTTCATTTTCAAAGCAACTTGCATTTTGATAAGAGTGATGTTAGATATTTTTTCCACACCATTTACCTAGCTCTTCTCTTTATTCAATTATTTAGCAATGATAAGTCAAATAGTATTTAGTTTACCAAGGTTTGTGTAGTACCATTTGTTGAAATCAAATGTGATTTATAGCGTGCAAAACTAAATTTCTGGGTACTAAATCTAGTTAATTATATTTGTAGCAGATTTTAAATATTTATGTATGTATTAATTGTACTTAACTATTACACATGAAAACAGATAAATTAATTTAAATGGCATAGCCACAAAGGACATTGTTAATAAAGTTAGGACATAGAAGTAACCACATCTGTTTTTTGGGAAGACATGAAAAACAAGTATTTTTATGTTAAAGAAATGATTTGACTATATATTTTGTTTCAGTTTTACATAATAACTTCTTCCATTCCTTTTTATAATTCTATACCCACTTTGAAAAACTTATGCACACATCTTTCGGAGGTAGATTATTTTAGTGGATTATCTCCCCTATTCTGGGAAGTCCCAGTGTTTTTCACCACGAATGTTTGCCATAAGCGATTCATACCGGTGTCCAGTTTGAAGCAATCATGAATATCATTTGGCAGCTTGTGAGGAGTTGTATTTGTCTTCCTGAGGATGTTATGCTGTGCACCGCAAACACATTCGACATCAGCCTATTGAGAAATCATCTCTGTAAGCAGGGTGGACTTAACAGTCGCTTCCTCACAGGTTTACGTGTTTAATTAGCTGACAGAACAGAAGAGATGGTAGGGGCTGAAGACTTGCAAGAGAAAATAATGTCAAAGTGCCATGTAGATCTTACTGTGCCAACCGCTATTAACAAAAAGTAAAATAATCAAAAAGCAAAAAGAGAAATAACTGAACTGTTTCATTTTTTAAAAAGAATCCAAATTTCCTAATTCACCTGGTTGTAATAAATCGTACATCCCACAAACAAGTCCCTCAGTATAAAAACACCCAAGTTTTGGACAGGATATCTGAGCTCAGGTCCGTGAAGCCAAATTGAAACATAGGGATGAGGTTGTGATTCTGGAGGTAGTTAATGAAACTGAGATTGATGTATTCCAACTCTAGATCTCACTTTATATTTCTAATATATAAACAGGAGCTCCAGAAATAGTTTGCACATGTCACCTGTGTTGTTGTGTCTCAGATATTACGTATTTCTCTCACCTTTTAATGGAATTATCTTGTATTTTAAAAATACACGTATTTAATATAATGCTCTTATGTTCATATATGTTAATTATGGGAAATATCCACAAATATGTAATATTAATAACTTACATGTTATATTAAAGCATGGAAATACTTTTTAATCAAAACCTTTATTGCTTGCTACCAGAAAAAAATATGTGAATTATCACAAAAACTTATTTAAGAAGATGTTTTAATTAGTCTAAGCACTGGGTTCACTGTTACATTTTACATGATGATCACTAATAATAGTAAAAATGAATTTTGTCAAACTTAGAATTTATTTGAGTCTCGTGGATTATAGTACTTGATTCAGTGTGAGGGAGTTTAATTTCTTTTCAGGTTTTTTTTTTTTTTTAAAGAAAATAAAAGAAAAAGAAAACATCCTTATTTTAAGAGGGGAAAAGTGACTTTGAAGAGATTATACCAAAGGTTCTAGGGATTCTTATATATCAAATAGCATATAAAGTGGGATTTTTTGAGGTGCTATTTGCAAGTAGTCCAAAATATTTAAATTTAGACACAACTGTCATTTACTTCAGGATGGACTGCTTGGAAAACTATATGACAATTGTTGCAGGATCAAAAAGCAGGTGGCAAATAGAGAAACCCTTCTCTGAACCCTAGGTGATAATTATGGATTCAGTTATACTAGTCATTTCTTGAAATGGTTAAATCAGCCATTTGGGTAGCTGGCCTTATACTTTTTTGTACTTGTGGTGGAATGGGTAATTCTCACTGCCCATCTCATGGTTGGAGTGTCTGGACTTTGCCTAAGGCCCATAGACCTATGCTATGTGTATACCCATAATGCAGAGGCCAAAACTCCTTTACTAAAGGAACCTATAAAAAGCCCTATTAATCCTGGAGATGCTGTCCTATCAGTGGAAACTCAAGGGTAGACTTGAACATCTAGTGCCAGAGAGAACCATATAAATCCTTTAGATGAAAAAGGTTATTTGATGGAAAAATGAATATTACCCCATCAAACTTACTCCAACCAGAGCAGATCACCCATTCTTCCCTCCTTAGCTGAAGCCTCGGGTCTTCAGAGTCAATGTGGGAACCTGGCCTATGGCCAGAGAAGCCCTGTGACTTGTACCAACTGGTATCCATGCCTGCCTATTGGATATGGTAACATAGATAATTTCCTTCTTAAATTAATTTGAAGTAAAGACAGCAAGCCAATTTATTAACGTTCTCAGTATCATTGGAAATTGGTTAAGAGCTAAAGCTCTTCTCTCCAAGAAAATCATAAAGTTTCTGAAGGCCTGAGTGTTGGAATGTCCTTAATTCTCAGAATAAGAATCCTTGCCTCTAGATGGCTACCACTGTTAACCTTAGGTTACCTTGTCCTTAGCAATACATCTGGGTTGGTTTATTGTGGCCTTTTGAGATGGAGTTACATGGAAACTTGCAATGACAGGCTTTTACTTTTGGAGTCATGCTCTCCTTTAGTAACTTAGGGACTCATTGTCCGTATTTTACAGACGAGGTTAGATAATTTGCTGGAGGCTGCAGAGCTAGAGTGGTAAATCCAGGATTAGAAACCAGGCAGTCTGACTCCAAGCCTTGATGATCTCTGTAGTTACAGTGAAAAAGTCATCTTTGAATTCTTTTGGGTGTCCTAATTTTGCTGCCCACACTTCAAGTGGGTAAGAACCACTCAAGAGACGTCTTCCCATTTTTTCCCTTAATTCTCTGCTCTACTTCATTTTCTCATTTTTTCTTTTAAATACCCTCCTTTGTAATTCCTTTCTTATAAGTTTCCAGAAGAGTCAAGAAAGGGAGCCTAGATGGGGGAGTGGGAGTGGGGAGGTGCTCGTGTTATTTAGATGACACAGTCAGGGGTGGTTAGAAGGAGATGGAGTCTGATTTTTTAATTATGGGGATTATTACAGCTCTTTTTCTATTCCACCGTAATCCTTCACTAAATGGTGAAGGTATCAACACAGAACCACTGCTGAATAATTGTTCTTGTGTGTGATCTAAGACAGGCAGGTCAGGTTAGGTGAGGGTGAGTTTGAAAAGACAGGCTTGAATAAAGAAAAGAAAAGATCAGGACAAATCTGTTACTACCACATGAACAAGGCTTGCCCAGCTTTTCCTATTGAAGTATTATCCTCTGTTTTTTTTCTTGTGTTTTTCTCTGGCTTAGAAACAGCCGTAAATATTTATTTTTAAACTTTTAAAATATAAATAGAATGAAAAAAAAGTCAAGTCACTTACCTAAAAGTTCAGTATTATCAGGCATTTCTCTTACATTAAATAGCTGAATAATAATTTGCTCTTTACACCCAGTACATCATCATGAACTCTTAATTTTTATCAAAGACAGACTAAATAATTGAAAAGCAAGACAGAAGATGATTTGGAATACAGAACAATTGATATTTGAATATCCTTATTTCAGAGAGCTGCTTTACTTTAATTAAAATAATTTAATATCATTAACATTTTGTTCCTCAAAATAATCCATATGCTAAGTATTGTCTTTATTTAGAGATTAGAAAAATAAAAGTTTATGTTTTATTCAGAAATTTGAAGTAAATCAATAAAAAAGCCACTTTTACACTATAAAAATTAAAAAAGAATTGAGACAATCATCTAAATAATAAAATCTCAATGCCATTTTTGCATTGATTGCATTTTGTTCAAATAAAAGGTGTTTTTTTTTTCTTAAGAGCAAAGGCCTAAAATAGCTATCTTTCTCTCTTTAAGAATGGTATTATTTAATTATGGAAAAAGCAAGAAAGCTTTAGACTGACTCACATAACATTTCTTTTGGTACGTCTATTTAAAGAAAGTCATAAAGGAGAAAAATCACAGCATGGCAGCTATGTTAATGACTGATGAAAAAAATAAAGCAAAAGAATTTTTTTTGTGTGCACAGTTAACCCTTTAAAACAACTAGATCAAATAACTACACTTGGTAACTCTTATTTTCTAAAATTTTTCTAAAACCAGGCCAAATGCCCAAACTTGAAAATTATACTCCACAGTCCTCACAACAAACTAGTAAATTATTCTAAGGTCTGTTTAACAACTAACCAGTCTTCAAAAAAGATTTTTGGATGCAAATACAGGAATTATATCCAAAAACGGGAAGTATGCGTGTCAGTACCACTGAGAATAAGATACAAATATACGTGATTGTCCACAAAACCACACACAGTCCTTTTCTCTATGAAGAGACTAAAGAATAGAAACTATAGCTGTATCACTTTACTGTCCCATTTGCCTCTTTGAAAAGAAAAACATCTAGCCTCTTTGTTTCCTAACATGCAATGCCACAACACAATAGTACGTGATTTTCCTGTGGGAACTATTTCCTTTCTTAAATCACAGCTTGAACCCAGAAGCCTCCCTTGTTCTTCACTTCCTGTTTTGGCATATCAGCAGTTCAAGGAAAAGGAATTCTGCGGGTCTTTCTTTTTTCTTTCTTTCTCTCTCTCTTCCCTTCTGCTCCCTCCTTCCCTCTCTCCTTTTCCTTTCCTTTCCTTTTTCTTTTCTTTTCTCTTTTCTTTTCTTTTCTTTTCTTTTCTTTTCCTTTCTCTTCTCTTCTCCTCTCCTCTCATCTTTTCTTCTCTTTTCTTTTCTTTTCTTTTCCTTTTAGGTAGGTAAGTCAGACCTGCCTTTCTTTCTCCTCCAGAGGAAAGGGGGAACTGGCTTGAAACTCTAAGATGAACTCCAGGGTTGCATCATGGCAATTGGAATTAGCACGTTGCTGCGGTGACCTCCCGCCAGCTGCTGTCATTCGAGTGTGTGTGTGCCAGAGTAGCTACAATGGGTAGAGGCATCCTCCTGAATAAAAAAGAGCATTATGGCCCAAACACATGAATTGGCCAAAATGTAAAAGTCAATAAAAAGAAATGAGTTGGGAACGAAAGCGCATGGACGTTGGTAGCTTGCCTCTTTCTTCACTGGAGGATTTCTGTTTCAAACCATCTGGAGAAATGTAATGACGAAGTGAGTGAGCATGAATCTCCTGGTCACAAAACAAACACTATTGCTAGTTTACCACCTTGGAAAATACTCACTAAGCTAATGTGGGACTGACTTCCATAATATGCTCCAAATTTGTCAAGGAGAAGGAGTTACAGATGAAAATTTAGGTTCACGTGGCAGTCATGGGTAGAGAGAATCAGGTGTGACTAGTGTTTAGTCAACAAAAATCAATGTTTGAGCCATTAATACCTCAGCCTCTTGCCATTTTGTATACAAATTTCTTATATCATATAAAATTGCTTTGAAGCTTGTGATCAAATGTTGTCCCATTGGAAAAAAAAAAAAAAAAAAACCTGACATCTGTATTTTTTTGATAAGGTCCAGATTGGCTCAAATGCAAACTTTATTTGGGAAAACATAAGCTATAAAATGGTCCTTTTTATGTGTTCTAATTGGAAGCATTTACTATATAGCATGAAGAAACCACAGAAATCACAGAACTGCAGAAATAGGTTTTATTTTCAGACAGATATAATAATGTCCATCATTTCTGTCATTGGCAATTATAAGGAGAAAAAGTTCACTCTCTATCGATCATTTCAATAGGACGCAAACTAATGGTTATACTATTCATGCACTGTCAAGAAACAGGCCTTTCATAAGCAGCATCTTTTTCATTCTTAGTATGTACCCCAGATATGAGCTAGGTATTAACTGGAAATACCGTCCTACATTATGCAGATGGTAAATGTTTCTCCAGAAAAGCGCTAGTTTGATGTAAATTGCTCTCAAATGTCCAGGTGCTTAAAGTTATTATTGGTAACATAATCAATGAGTGGCATATAAAGATGCGTTTTGTTTCTCATTTATTTAAAAAAATACCTACTTTTTTGAAATGGTGATTTTATACATTAAGGCATGGAGGCATAAAGACACAAAAAGCCAATATTTGTGTTGCTCTGTACTGCTTCAGTGTGCTTAGATGTAACATCAAGATATGGAATATTTTCAAATCTACCTGTGTGATTATGATACTGGGATCATTATTTTAAGGAAACCAGTTGGCTTTTATTCATTTAGTTTCTTGCTATACCTCTGCCTATTACTCGATTGGGCTGCAAGTTCAATTAGAATTTCCTAATCTTTTATACCCTGTTCACTACCCTCTTGATCACGGTTCTCATAGAAGCATGAGGAGCTAATGGCCCAACTTCTCTGTAGATACAGGCATTCAGGGCCAGGCTACCAACAGCCATGGTGGAAAAGGGCAGGCTTGCAGGGCTAGGGCTTCGCACTAGATCTTTACCTGGACCAGGGTAGTCACGGGTGGGCCATGATGCAACATACCTGGAAGCCTCTGTCTCCTCTGGGATATGGCACAGACCCAGGGGATCTACTGTGAAGTGGCAATGGGCCTTTATTAATGACAGGAGCTCTGCATTGGGAATACAGCAAAAGATGAGCATGGTTTTAAAAAGCAAACAGGGTAAGTCTACCAGGGAATTCTGTATCTCGGCATTTGTGCGGGAAGGGTATACAGTTCCTTTGCATGAGGTAAATTCTGACAATTGACTCTAGCCTCAAGGGGCATTAATAAGAATAGGGAAAGGTCTGGCTCTAGAAAAAAAAAAGAGTGCTATGGGCAATGACAAAGATAGTTGCCCAGACAAAAGAAATAAGGCAGAAACCACTTCACCAAACTGAGGTTGAAGGTCAGAGCTGATCTGGCAAGTGGGACTTGCCAAGGGAGTAAGCTGAAGTTTCTTCAGTCCATTCCTTTTTCTGCCTCCTGGTCTATACTGGACTCATCTAAATGAGAAAATTACAGGTATATTCAAATGACTGTATATTTGGAAAGAGGCTGGAAATCTGAGAAATGTGCTCCGAAGCACCCTAATGGTGAAAAAGAAAAGATTTTCACCAAGCTGACTGCAAGCAACTTTCTTGTATCCATTTATTATTAACCTTTTATTTGTGAATTTTCTCATAGACCATACAAGTTTCATTTCAGAGAAAGGTTTCTTAGCACCTACTATATGCAAAAACAAACTTCACAAGGAAGGGATAATTAAGAGGAAAAGTAAATGAAAGCATCTCTGCCCTCCAGAGGATTTAAAATCCAATAGGTATGAAGAAAGCGGTATTGAGTCCCTCCCCCCCCCCTTCTACCACATGGTAGAAGCTAAGAGCAAATAACAGATGTTAGATGCTGGAGCTGAAAATCTCTTACTTTGCTGGAAATAATAACTTCAGAGCCACAGTATCAGAACGATTGTCCAGCCCATGGCTCGAAGAACCAACCCAAAACATACAGTACAACAAGGTATACTTCAATAAAGAGGCGCTTAGCAGCTTCAGAACTATTGTAAAAACAGCAACAAACCAATGAATAAGAAGGCAAAAGTAAAGGAAGCCAAAAGTGGTGAGGTAGAGCTACTGTTAAGATCAGACCTTTCAGAAGCATAGGAAGTTAATCTCTATACAGCTTGCAGAAGGAACAAGAGAGGATGGGGTAAGACCATCAGCTTCAGGATACTTGCCCTCGGGGTAATTCCAGTACGCTAAGAGAAATCTGTTTCCAAGTTCCTGCTCCTTGTTCTCGTATTTTATCTTAATCACTAAGTAAGAGTGCCTGTTATTTCAATCTTTTAGGAAGGCAGTTAGCTAGATCTATCTTATTGTGATTTAGAACATTTTCTCAAATGATCTGGCTTTCTTTTTCTAAACTGAATGAGTCACAGAAACCTATAAATTGCAGTAATAAAAAATGGAGTTCTACAATTTTTTCATAGCTATTAAAAAGATTCAGCCTTAGATCCTTATCTAAGTCAAAAGAGAAATAAAATAACTTCAGAGGATGGCATGATTTCTTATAGTCCTCCTAGAGGAGGAGCCCATGAAAGCTCATTGTTTAGGTAGTAAAGCTAGGAAGGACTGATGTCTAAGTTCTAGGCCATGACATACTAGACAAACAAAATTCAATGTACCAACTAGATGGTGACAGAATAATCTCTAAGAATAATTTCAGAGCCACATAAATAATAAAATAATGTCTTCTAATAGAGAAAATCAGTGAGTGAATGAAAACCTGTAGCCAATCTTAAAAATCCGTAATAACATAACATGTCATACAAGAAAAAAATGCATTGGCCACAAAAAAGACAACTCATTCATTAGTCAGAGAGCAGTGATGTTCCCACCAGGTGTTCAATACAGGATCTTTTGGTTGCGATGTTTATGATTTCCCTTTTGGCATCTTCTAGAGGTGGAGGTGGCAAATGTTTCTGAAATTTAAGAAGTTGCATCCAAGTGAAGTCTCTGAGAAGACTCTATTGCTGAGTTAAGGCAGAGAAACCTGAATTGACTTTCCTCTTTTTAACTGGAATAATTACTTCATAATGGCAAGACTCACCAAGTTATGCAAAGACAGTAGAGGCCACCTACACTGCTAGGCATGACTAGGAAATCTCACGTACCAAGTGTAACACGTAGTTACTTCTTTATGGTAAATCGCATTCACAAAGCAATCTGTTAATTTCCCTTTCAGAAGGGAAAAATGTATATCAAACATATATGGTCTTTGTTGAAAATAGAGAAATTAACTATAAAAGAAAATTAGAGATTCAAAATTTGGTGTATATACAATTCTATATCATCGGACATGTTCTTAAATTTAAAAAATACATATGTAAAACAACTGTTATTAAAAGTATTGGGTTGTTTTTATTAAACCCTTTGAAAACATTTAAACACTGGTATATATGCTTTATTTTAAAAACAATATTTTAGATTTGGGTGCATACATTTGATGTATTAACTAAATGTTCATATGACCACATTCTAAAATTTCTATCTTTTTGGACCCAATATTTTTCTTTAATTTCAATTTACCTAACTTAACAAATTTACATGTGTGGTGATTCAATGTTTCCTGAAAATATATTAAATATTAGTCTCTATGCTAAAATCTGTCTTCAATTTTTACCCACTGTGCAAATAAACAAAGAAGCCTTGTCACTCACAAGGCCTACATCCAAAGGGACTGTGACTATGAAGTGTATGTTTTCAAGTCATGCTTCATGCAGAGCTGTAAGAGACTGTGATCCCGTAAAGGACTGACAGGCAGATATTCAAGGGCAGAGTGACTGATGATTTTAATTAATATAATCAAACGTTCATCAACAAATTCTTCAAAGTGGTCATCTTGTAGGTATTAAATACTCATTTCAATGATGCTACCGTTGTTCAAGCCAGTATTGGATGTCCTCTTGGTAATTGCCTTCATATGCTACTGCCCACTGTTTTGAACATTTTTTATAATGGAAAATCTTTGTCCAATAAAAGAAGACTGACTTGGGGAAGCTTATGTTGAGTTAAGTGTGGTGGTGAACGTGGATATTTGTGCTTTGGGTTTCAACATGAAGTCTGACTGTAAAGTCAAAACATTTTTCTAGTAGCTCATTTTCGCATTTTTAAGGTAATTCCAAAAGAAGAGCTTGTTAAATGGTTTGAGCAATGGGGAGTGGAGAGGCTATTGGCTTCAGGGAGACTTGTGTATAGACTCTCAGGGTCGCGGCTGTAAAGAAGGCCATCCAAATGTCTCATGGCATCATAGCGGTCATACTTTGTAAGAAGAGACAAAAGAGGAGTGTTGCTGACTGACTTTCCAATGAAACCTCCCAATGTGACCTGGGACTTTGCCATTTAGCCTGAAAGTAAGGAGATTTGACTTTTCTTCTCAGATTTTCCCTCTAAGAAGGAGTGTGGCTTCTAAGAATTATCTTAATAGATGTTTCCAATTTCCCTATGCTGAATGAGAGAATTAACGCATGTTACTTTGTGAATATGCACTGAGCTTGGACTGGAAGGCCTCCGTCAGGTCAAAAGAAAGCCTATAACTTCAATATGGAAACATCTCTTGGAAACTGAAGAGAGTGCTACTGTTAGTATTTTACCCTAATAAATCATCAGGAAACTGTAGCAGAGTCCATTCAAATATCTGTATGTGAAATATCTAGGAAAAAAGTCAAGCAGTCTTACAGTCTTACAAAGTTCTATGTGAAAAATACTATAACTATCTCCTGTTCTGGGAAATTAAATATTCTTAAAATTTTCAATAATTAAGTATAGAGAAACTGTAAAATTCTGAGAGAGAAGACTCTTCATGTGTAGAAAGCTCTGTACTGGGTACTTACCAACTTCAGAAATGACAGCTGAAACATTTTGTCAAAATGCATTTCACAAATAAACATTACCATGAGTTAGATGTGTCTGAAAAGAAATAATTAAGATGTTCCTATCAACTCAATTTTAAAAATCCAATTCCTATTTCATTGAATTATTATTTCTCATAATAATATATTTCAACTTAGGGAAAATTAGCTCGGCTCCCCTCCCCCCAGTAACAAAGTGAATATGACAGGTATCACTAGGAAAAATAAATAAAATTTAATCCAACAGAACCATTTTGTGGAGTAGATGCTAACAGCATTTAGCATATTTTTCAGCATGGTTATTGATTTAAACACTTTACTCAATTTTTACTTTATGTCACATACTTGGGACTGTTTGAGGGAATGTTTTTCTAAGGTAGAAGCGGGTAATACTTTATGTATACTTCAATATAATCCTGCAGATTGGCTTTAGTAGAATAAAAATATCTTTATTTTTCTTTAACACTTTGATAAATGAATCAATGAATCATTGAAGAAATAAAGTATATGTGATCATGCATAAAGAGTAAAATTCTAGAGATAGGCTTCTTTCTGTGTTCTCGGTAGTTAAAAAAAATTAAGCAAAATATGTAGCACTTTTCTTTTTCACTACTGTTCTAAGACAGATTGAACTCACTTTATAGTATTATTAAAACTGAAATAAGTAATAATTTGGGCACAGTATTTATGAATATGCTAAACATACAAAATTCTAAACAGGGATCACAGAACTTACTAATAGATCATCTATGTTGTTTGGCCACAAAAAGCCACATAATAAACTAACAAAACAGAATTAAATTTCAAGGAAAATTATAAGCATTGGGATTATTATGTTTTAATATTGAAACCAAAGTAAATTCTCACTTGCTTGCAATCTTTAAATGTGATGGAATAGAAAAAAACTCAAGAAAGGCACCTCTAAATATGTTACAATATGAATTTTTTGCACTCTAACTATTACTGATTATCATCACATATGGAGAGTACTGAACACAATTTTGATAATTTTCTCACTGTAATGATTAACTATTAAGTAGAATTATTTCTGTATAATTTTCCCAGATAGATTAAAGAAGAGTTAAAACTATAGCATGTAAAAAAAACGGGAAACAGAAAAAGGTACTTTAAGGACATTTAAAAAATACTATTATTGAAACCTAGGTGGCCAGTTATTTTACATTCTGGCGACTTTCCTTAGAGGGCAATCTAAAATTGCCAGTTGATGACTGAGTTAAAAATGTATTATACATTAAGAGAATAATTCTCAGGTTCCTTTTAGGAAATACAGATCAGCAAAGGAACTGAACTAATCAGTATGAAACTAACAGATAAAATTCGAAAAAAATCAAATCTAAGGAAAACAATATTAGCAACAGATTTTGTCATTTAGTTATCTATACCAGGTACTGTATGAAAACTTAAAACACCATTATCCTTAAAAAGATACTGTCATCCAATACATAGTTTGGCAACTTTTTTGTTTGTTAACTGTCCTTTTAAAAAAATACTTTTAAATACTAATTAGATATATTGATTTCAAGGTGTTATGCATACTTAATCCTTTAAAATGTTTTATTTGAAGTATAGTATTAGGAAGGTGTAGAAATAAAAATAGAGAAATAAAATTTATGAATTATAGTATTTGATGCCAAGTGTTGAAGAGTGTTAAAAGAATATAATGCCTAATTTTAAAGTTGAAGCTAATTAATCTAGGAGACTCCAGAAATGGAAAATATTGATTAGCAATATGATAAGGTTTTGAGGAAATTTTATATCACCCAATAATAACTTTTAATTTATAAATGCAATTTAAAACTTGGAAAATTGAATGAAAATTGTGAGACAAGAAATAAAAATTTTCCCCAACACAAAGTAATTTCATGCTGTTCTCATTTTTTATGTTTATTGTATCCAACTTAAAATTTGTGTTTCCTATATTTACTTTGGTGATCCATAATTCAGAGGTGATTCTAACAAAATAAAAACGTTTACATTAATTCCCAAGTTTTATTTTTTAAGGAAATATTATTAATGCTTTAATTCAAATAGTCACTATTGTGTTTACCTACCAACTAGAAAAGAATTCACCAAAATAAATTTGTTTATATTTTGCACAAGCCTTGGTTTCTTTAGTCTTCTAAGACAATGATAGTTGCTAGAAAATTTTTTTTAAATGTCATTTTCATGGCATATAATGCTGTTTCTACAAATAATTATTTCTCTTGAATAGGAAATTATTCATCTTTGATAGCCAACTACTAATTTCAGTATCTAGCCCTTTTAACTATGATTTTCAAGAGCAATACTAGCTGCCTTTTTTTTTAACCATGTAACTACTATTTCTAGCACAAAAAAGTTGCCTTTACACCTACATATTTTCTTTTTCGTCTTCTTTCCTTCCCCTCACCCTTCTCCTCTCTTCTTCTTTTCTTCTTCCTTTTCTTTTTTCCTTTTGGTGAAGTTATTGAATCAAGTAGATGTCTAGAGGGAGGAGCAAATGTTATTACCCATAGTCAACTGGCAAGAAAAATGAAAATCTTTATCACATGAGAAGTAATTAAAGCAAACAGATTTACTTAGAGGAAGGCCCGAGAACAAGGAGAAGTCGTAGTCTAGCCCATAAACTGAATTCTTGTTTAGGAGTTTTTGGTGAAATGTCTTTCCTTTACTTTCTGAAATGCACTGTGCTGATTAAAAAAAAAAAAAAAAAAAAAAAGCTGACAGTTAATTAGCACAGAGTCTTATTACAGAAGTCTCCTCTAAAGCAGACATATTCAACTTATACTGAGGTGATTGTCATAAAGGGGTTGCTTGCTGTGGCGCTCACAGATGGCAGAAAAGACAGCCCAGGAACGCAAACAGCCTGATAATCAAGATAGCCTTAAAATATGGGTGAGTTTTCAACTCTTGATTCTGGCAGCAGGCTCTTTTCAAATATCTTGGGTTGTTATGTCCAAGTGGTTTACTTTAAAGCAGCCTTGTCATCAAAGGGGGTCCCAGAGTCAAGAATAATTATGATAATTACCCAGAATTGCACCCCCCCCAATAATCATAATAATAATCCTGAATCTTAACCAAGTATAATATTGTTTGTGTAATATACTGCTACATTAAAAAAGATGAAGGGCTAGACAACTACGGTCTATTCTTGACTGACAAAGCTGCTATAATTGTATGACTTTCTGGGATAATGGTTTAAACAAAAGTAAATAGTAAAAAAAAAAAAAAAAAAAAAGCCCCCTCCTCCCCTCCGAAAGGATTGGAAAGCTTAGCTGTGTTTAGTGCCCATTGATGAAAGCAGTGTTCTCTGATCCATGCTGCTATTGTTGGTTTTAGTTTAGCTCCCTCTCAATCAATATCTAACAGGGCATGATTTAATAAGGTTTTATAATCTCCAAAAATGGTGGGGGAGGGTGGTTGTGGTATTGTCATTCATCAAAGGGGGCCTTTCAGGTTTCTTTGCTTTCACCTGCTGGGACCCATTTGGTCTCTTTCAAAGAGAATGCAATGACAAAATGAATGAGAAATGCTAGAATAAGAGTCCCTTATTCTACCCAATAGTATAATCAATGGGTACTTGTAATCCCTATTGTACCTCACAGAGGTAGTTGTAAGACAATTAAATCTCGCTTCTCAGGCAAATCATTTTGGTAGTTAACCTGAAACAGCCAACAATATTGAAGAGAATGAATGCATGTGAAGCAATGATGTAATGGGATACCGCCTGGCCAGAAAGCATGCATGTGTGTTGCCGTGTGTACGTACGTGCACGTTTATTTCAGGACTCTATGAACATAGCTTTCATGGTTCATGGTCCCTTCAGTAGTACATGGCTAAGTGGGAAAGACTGTAAACAATTTCACACTCTCCTTTTCATTTTTATTTTACACTAACATGAAACCGTTCTCTTTTTTGCCGCATTATACTCTCTAAATTGTAGTTTCATAAACAGAAAACATTTACGTAGTTAACATCAGTCTGATGTGACAACCAATTTAGTTTTAATTTCATTTTTATCAGCTAAAGTCCATTTCTTTTCCCCTCCTTACCGAGTTGCATGTATGTCAAAAAAAAGGCTTGTAGTCTTTGGGAGACATAGGCACTCAGTCGTCTAACTTAGTTGTGTGGACTTCATAGTCTATTTCAAGTATTGTCTGTCAAGAAATCTTACAGTTTACTCTTTTTAAGAAGGAATAAAAATGTGATCAGCGATGAAAGTTATAGCACACACAAATCTTTTAGGATTCGTGAAGAAAAATTATACTTTTGTTGAGAAGTCTTGCACTTATGGGTGAATATTAAATATGAAATAAAGAGAGCAAAGGGATTGTTAATATCAGATACATCAAGTTGCATTTTAGTTCACGATAATTTAGGAATTAAAGGCCCCTTCCTTTAACGTATATCTTAAATAGGCTCTTTTGATTTCTCTTACATTTCATTTATGTTGGAAATGCCCATATTCCTTTGTCAAATTCCTGGAGAAACCTCTGTGTTCTTATTTACAGGAACTCCCTACTTGGTTCTTGAGACAAATGCTACCTTTAGTTGATACATAAATATGCAATAAACATACTTTTATCTCTAGAATACACATTTTCTTTTTTCTTCTACATCTAAGGAGGTTTTTTATTATTTATATTTATTTATTTATTTATTTTTAATAAAGACCTATTGATTTGGGAGTTATATACCCCCAAATATATTGACCCAGATATTCAGATGTGTGCTTGGCACACAAGTGCATATGTATTTTCACTGAATTGTGCAGAATTGTAGCTACCTTATATGCAAATAAAATAGCTCTTCATTGATGGTTTTACACACAATTCTTTCAATTATCTTTGAATACTGAAAAACAACTCTCAGAGAACTAGAAGTGTTGTCCTGTATGACTTCCAAGGTGGAAATATTTACTGTCAGAATTCTATATACTTGCACATTATTTTTTAAACCTGTTATTTTGCTATGTTTAGATCATAGAAGAATAAAGAAATGCACTAGAAGTAGAAATTGACCTAAATAAAACAATGTATTCTCTCGTAATGCTGAGTTTAGCCAAGAGTGAGACACCTGACTCCTCTGGATACTTCCAAATGAGCCTAGCTAATTGGGGTAACCCAAGCCCATGGCCATTTGAAAGACTTGAGGTCAGGTGTTTTATTACTGGGATAGTATTCAAAAAAATGACTGTCAGGGGTGAACGAAGAATTATGTCAAGAGCATTCAGCATTACTGCCACTAAAGAGAGAGGAGGGGAAAACATTGTGAAGAAAAACATGTCATTTTCTAAATGAGCTAGGGGAGGAGGATGGGGCAATAATGTGGCCTTCAGCTGTTGGTTTATTAGGTTTCCATTCCCATGATCCACATCTGTGTTAGGCAAAAATAGTTTTAATACAGTTGCCCTCTACCACTTTGCTTTCTTGCAGAGTGAAAAATAGCTGTGAAAAACATTCAGATAAGGTTTGTTCTTTGTGGTTGTAAAGTGGTTGTTTGTTTCCCCATCTCCTATACTCTTTTCCTGGTTCTATAGCCTATCTTAGCATTGTTGTCTGATTTGCCATGGAACAGTGAACATTGCTTTTCCTAGCCAAATCATCCAGTGTTAAATGGTATGTGATACAGATCAATAGGGCATCCACAGCTGTACAAAAAGGGCAATGTTGTTTCTATTAACAATTTTGAAAGAGAGTGTGGACTCGTGGTTAAAGGATTAAATTGGGTATTGAGGTTTTTGATGTCTTGAATTCTAATTCTACCTAAGCCATTGGATGCCTGATGAAGTTGTTAAGAAGTATTTTCATTTCCCACTCTCTCTTTCTGGAAAGAGTGAAAGTGATTGCAACATTATATCCGCATGTTATATATTTGGCCCCCCATGTGATCATTCAATAAACAATGGGAATTTGGAGAACTGATAAAATTGGACATCTTGGTGACTTAAAAATGTATGATATCTCAAATTTCTATCAGATTCGTCGCTCATATTCTTTTTCACATGATGCTCGATGCTTCAGGCTGTTTTTCCATCTCGTCTGGAGCCCATCTAGCCACAACGTCACATTTATATATTTGGAGTTTCAGTCAGACTGGGGCAAAGGCTTGTATGGGTCTGGTTACCTGCATGCTCCTTCCAGAACAGGAGGCATTCTTATTCTGTGTGAGCCCTTTCTCAGTGGCATTTTAACGCGGAAAATAATTTTGGAAAAGCAGTTGGCTTTTGTTGCTATTGCCCATGCCAGGTGCAAGCGGTCGTTGATAAAGATTAACGATGCTCATTCACCCTTTATTTCAGTTTGGGGTAGAGGCCTGTTTCAGTGTATGTGTGGACACGTGTCCACATGTGAGAGAGAAAGAGAGCCAAGGCAGAAAAAGTGTTTTACAAAGTTGTACATTGTTAACTCAAGCGAACCTTTGAAAGAACGATAGGCCTTCATATTGTATTTCCAGCTCAGATTTCTCCATTCCTGTTGAACTGAACACTTTCTTCCTTCCTCCTTCTCCCCTTCACCACACCCCTCCTTTCTCTTTCTCATTCTGTTCCCTCCCCAGTTCATTTCAGAAGAATGTTACGTGTTTTGTAAACAATTCATTCAAGCAGCAAATCAGAGAAGGAGCAAAGTGACATACTAGTCTTGGTGTCATCAAATAATAGGAGTCCAACATTAATTTCATTCAAATGTCTGTGGTTTCATTTTATGTTGTTTCACTGTATTTTATTTGTTGAGTACTGTACTCAGTAGAAGTAGAAATGTAGTTGAACACTGATGAAAGACAAAGTTCTCACGCTGATGGAGGCTGTGCTCTACTTTGGGCTTGGAGTACTGGATTTCAGTCGCGGATTAAGTGCGTAGATAGTGCATTGTGGGAAGACACTGTGTGAAAACACATGGGAAACTAGAATTAATATATTGATAAAATAGTTGTCTTGGTTTTTAGGATAGCTGGCTTAATCACTTGAGTTTCTGTGAAGGAAGTAAATGAAATAGCCAGCAAATAAATAACATTCTTGGGATGCCTGGGTGACTCTGTTGGTTAATCCTCTGCCTTTGGCTCAGGTCTTGATCCCAGGGTCCTGGGATCCAGCCCCACATTAGGCTCCTTGCTCAGTGGGGAGTCTGCTTCTCCCTCTCCCTCTGCCACTTCCCCTGCTTGTGCTCTCTCTGACAAATAAACAAAATTCTTAAAAAAAAAAAAAAAGCATTCTTTTTCCAACTTCATGGTGAATTCTTAAATATTTCTTCAGTATTTTGCATATTAAAGAGATTAGAATTTTAGTCACTTCAAAATACTGTTTTGTTTTTCTGTGTTTTCTATGGCCTATATGCATTCTATGGCCTTCTTGAAATTTTTTTCCCCTAATTTGTTCTAACTTAAGATTTTATTTAAAAAATGCAATTCAAATTTAAGATATTTCAAACCAACAAAAGTGTAATTTTTGTATGTTTTCCCCTAAAGAAGGATATTTATTTTATTAACAGTTTCCAAATTATTGGTGGGTCCCTGTTTATTTTTCTTAAAGATATACAAGGACTTTGTAGAATCTTGACCACAAGATGAAATACAGAAATACTAGAGTAGAGAGGCTTAGGAGCTTATTTCTGTGTAATCACTAATCTGTTATTAATATGTGCTATTTATTGTCAAAAAGTGAATGTATATTTAATTATTTGGTTGGCTAAATAAGCTAAGCAATACTAAAGGGAAAAAGCCTGTCTTCAAACAAAACAAGACAAGAAATGAAAAAAAAGTTTTGTTTTTTAAGTAAGCTTCTGATCAATACATTTTCTTCTATATCTTATAAATACAAAGATTACTGAAAATCTATTGACAGCTGAGAATAGAATGCATTACTAATCATTTCAAATACTGGCTAAGTCTGCTTGGTGTAACTCCAAATACAATCTGAATGTGGTTTTTCTGCTTGACCTAGCACATCTACAAAATCATTTGCAAAAACTTTGTTTTCTTAAGTTGTTTTTGCAGAAAATGATATCACGAGTTTTATCAAACTCTTTGAATATATGAAAGCAAAAAGAACAAAACATTAATCCCTACTGCCTCCACCTACCCCCCCCCCCCCGCCGTCTACCAAACTTGCAAGTGTCTATGTTTTCCATTTTGTGGACATAGTTTATTCATTTATCCAAAAGGAGTCCAAATTTTTAAAAAGATTTTTTAAAAAGGCTTTCCTTGAAATAATTAATTGCAATAATTATGGAGGCAACATCCCTCTCAAAACCAGTGAAAAGCTATTATTTTTCAGCAAGTAATCAAACAGAACTGAGCAGGCAGTTTCTACAGCACATGTATATATACTCCCAGGTGGATTTTCAAGTATAAAGTGACTTAATGCTTCACTGGTGTTAGTTAAATAGTCAGATGCCGCAAGAAAACTTAGTGGTCATTCACAGTCAGTTGAAATCATAATACTAGAAATTGTTTTAGATTGTTATGTAAAATCACCCACTTTTAAAGTATTAACCCATTAGTCTGTAGTATATCCCTTATGACCAACTGCGAATTCCACAAAATGTCTAAGGATAGCAAATCAGTTGTGCAAACACGGTTCCTATTTCAAGATATATCTATCATCTATCTATCTATCTGTCTATCATCTATTATCTGTTTTATAGCAACTCATTGTATAATAATAAAGATTTTAAATGATACCAAAGATTAGAGCCAATTAAAACATGACTCACAGGTCTTATTTCATGGATCTATTAATATGACAAATTAACTTATGTTTCCATAAACCAGAACTACACAGGGTAAAAACAAGATGTAACATTGCCTATGAAGCAAGTTTGCCAAGTTGTCCATTTGGTCTCCAATATTTGTGTTTTAAAGAGGTATGATTGCATTTTAATGACTTCTTATTTTCCTAAACATTTCAATCGATTGTCCTTATAAAATCTGTTTGTATTTTTTTTTTTTTGTAAATTCATTTAAATCAGGGCTAAGAAGATACTTGAAAAATGATAATCTTGCTTGAGACATGATACAAAGGGAAAAAAAAACTTTCCGAGGGTGGAAAACAAAACAAAACCCCAACACTTATAGAAATCTTTGACTTTGAATTTATATAATATGTAAGAACTATAAAAGCCACTATATGTATAAACATAGCTATATCAGTAGCATATGAAATAAATTATGCGGTTCAGTTTGCCAATGTGTAAAATAATTTTTGATCACATGTAAATTTGCTATAAGAGGTTTTAGAAGGAATCTTTTAAAATATGCCCCAACTACAACAGATTTGTCATTCATGCACTGCTGAGCATAGAGGCCTAATTTTACCTTTTTGCTATTGTTTGAAATTAAAGCACTTATCCAGAAGATCAAAACAGCTTTTATAATGGACATTTGTGAAGAGAGATGGTGATAATATCCAGAGGAATATGGTAATTGTTCCTGTCTTGGAGGCATACGGAGGTATATGCCTTCTATATATACTGGGAAGCTGGAAATACACCGAGTATGAAAGTATATCTCAAAGTTTGGAGGGTGCCTAGTGATCAGGCAGAAACATTAAATGAAGCAAAAACATTGCATTTGAAAAGCAAGAACAAAGACATTTCCTTTTGCTTTGCTGGTAAAGCATATTAAAAGAGGATAACCGCCATTCTGACAGCAGTTTTAAATCCAGCTTTTCATATTACGGTCCTTAATGAGAGACCCCACAATATCAGATGAAGAAAGACAAAGAGAATTTTTGATGAAAAAAAAAAAAAATCAGGGGAAAGAGAGAGATGACTGAGAATATGCAAACTTTGTCTGCAGTTGTTTGAGCTCAGGCATAATGCTGAGGGGACTTCTCTTCCCCTCTAACCACCTATTAAGGAAGACTGCATAACAAATAGCAGACTATCCCCTAAAGAACCGAAAGGTAAAGTTCTCAGGAAGCCCCAGTAAATACTGAAATGATTTTTACTATTCCAAATTTAATTCGACATTTTCTGAGTGTGTGTGTGTGTGGGGGGGAGGGTAGAATACCCCTTTTGTGTCCTGAAAAGTGTCATGCGACACAGAAAGATTTCTCTGAAAGAAAATGCATCTTACTTGACTGAACACTGAGCTCTCAGCAGGAGAATAAACGCCTCAATGTGGAAAGCGGCGGCTTGGCCGCGTGGGCCCAATGCGGTGCTTTCATGCCATCTAGTGGCTGAGGAGAAGTCTCCCCAAGACCTACTGATCTCAGGGAACCAACTCCTGTCTGTATTTAGATTGTGTCTACAAGGCAAATGAGAGAGAGGAATTATCATAATTATTCAGAGAATTCGGGCGAAAAGGAGTTAGGGTGCTTGAAAAATATAAGGGTTTTGGGTTAAAGAATCCCAGCCGCTGAAGTAATCTGGCTTTCAGTTTGGGGTGCCATTTTGGTTTGGGTGGATCTAGTCCAAGAATTAGGGTTCTTTTTCCTTTCCTTTTCCTTTCCATTCTGTTCCACTCCAACCTTTCTCCACATCTTCACTTTAAAATTCTTGTTTTGGTTTTCAGTTTTTCAAAGACTTGAAGATTCTTTGTGTGCGTGTGCACACGTGCGCTCCCACTTCTGTCAGCCCCCTCCACCCCTAAAATCTCCTCTTCAGCACTCTACTACTGAGATGATAAAGTCAAAGAACCACTTTCTTGGAAACACCTAAAATAGTTATATTCTCAGACACTCTTCTCTTACCTCCCCTCTGATGTGCTTCCCCACAGGGAGTGCTTGGAACATCAAACTGTAAAGGTATAAGTTTACCACCTAAGGTATTTTTGTCACTCACAGAAACATGACTTTCCATTGTTATCCTTGCAAAATGTCATTAAAATGTCCTTATCCACACTATTTATATGTATAGCGAGTGCCCTTGAACTTTCTTTAACAAGTCAATCTTCAACTGGTATCAAGTGCACTTAACCAAAATCACACATTTCTATCTTTCCTGTTTGAGATTTATTCCATTGGCATTGGGATTCTCCCTTTTGATTCCACTGAATCATACGTTTTAATATTACATTTAGTGTACCTGCAGACAGAAACCATTCCACTCTGGGAATATAGCTGCCTTTTGGTATAATGTGAAAAGGTTAGATCAATAATATTGTCACTGATGAGGTATAGATACCTTTTAATGATGCAAAGAAGCAGATTTCCGTATTTATGTAACAAGCACCTGCATAGCTTTAGACATGGATCAAGGATTAAGGTTTGTAAATAATTTAAAAAGGGGGCTTTTAGTGAAAAAAGCTGTGGTATTATATCTGCAAAATAGGAATATTGAAGACTGTGGCCAGAGAATTGCATTGTTTTATTGTGGTTGGAGAGCAATAAGAAATACAAGTTGGAACTTTATATACATGGTGATCAATGGCTGATAAACATTTTCTATAAAATATCCCTACTTGAAAGAATTTACTAAATGAATTTCTTGTTGAAGAGGTGTGGAAATTTAACTTTCATACATTTTACATAATATCATAGTGGGAAAATAATTTTACTTTTGCCTTATTTTTGACATGTTTATTAAAGATTTAGTTTCAAAGATTCAATTTATGAATATAGAAATTCATAAAATATGAATTTAACATTTTCTGATTGATATGATGGATTTGCTTTAGTTGTATTCTTTTTTTTTTAAGATATTTTATTTATTTATTTGACAGACAGAGATCACAAGGAGGCAGAGAGGCAGGCAGAGAGAGAGCGAGGGAAGCAGGCCCCCTGCAGAGAGCCCAATGCGGGGGGGGGGGGGGGGGGGGGGGGGGGGGGGGGCCTCGATCCCAGATCCCTGGGATCATGACCCGAGCCGAAGGCAGTGGCCCAAGCCACTGAGCCACCCAGGCACCCCTAGTTGTATTCTTTTTGAATGTTTGTGTTTTCAACATTTAGTTAATTTTTTAAAAAAATTTTATTTATTTATTTGATAGAGAGAGAGATCACAAGTAGGCAGAGTGACAGGAAGAGGGAAAGGGAGAAGCAGGCTCCCCGCTGGGCAGAGAGCCCGATGCGGGACTCGATCCCAGGACCCTGAGATCATGACCTGAGCCAAAGACAGAGGCTTAACCCACTGAGCCACCTAGGTGCCCCTTCGCTGTTTAATTTAGATGATGAACAGATATTTTAAAGTAAGGATGTTCTTTTTAAGTGTTGCCCCAAACAGAATGTTCTTTAATTTCTCAACTTTGTACTAAATTTTAGTATAAGTTTGCTTAAAGAAGTCAAATTTGCATTTTCACTTTTCTCCCATTTATAGATTTTTAAACAACCGTGGTGGAAAATTTAATTCACACAAAATACCGAATATTCTTACCCCATTTTTTTTTTTGCCTTAAGTGGCAATAGTAGATCCTAAACAAACATTTAGTGATATTTTTTATATCTGTATGTAGATATAGATCTATATATAACCATTTAACTGTTAGTGATTTTTCTTTTATTATATAATTTCTCACCTGATCTGATACTTTAAAAATTATATTGCTTTTATATTTTTTTAAATTATTGCATATGGTCTTCAAAGAAACAACTTACAGAGTTCTGAGAAGTATTGGTTCTGTTTTTAATGTAATATTCTGTAATAATTTAATGCGTACATATTTCAAATCCAGCAGCTTGTCTACACTTTTCAATTTCAGCAATCTTGTGAACCATAGAGAGTAGTGTCCCTTAAAACAACATTCAGAAAAACTCCCCAAAACTGGAAAACTGGAAACTTTTTTGTTGGGTAGCACACTGGTGCTTTTCTTCATTTCTTTTATGTAGATTCACATAATCAGAAAGGAAAAATAGGCTTTCGAAGAGTTTTGAACATGTGTCTCAATAAAAGGCCAGTTTTCTGATAAAGATATATTCAGTGCAACTACACATATTCATTGTTTTAAAGAAGTGGAAAATTTCTCAGGGAGGTTTCATTTCAAAGAAAAAGGCATATGGGCATCACACACGTTGCTGTCTGAGGACAGTTCTGAATTTTGATGAGAACAAGAAGCTATAATTGGAGTGATAATCTTTTACACTGTTTTTAATTGTAATCAGTGCAGATGTTTGTAGCTTTAAGATAAGAAAAATGGTGCTTTCAAATTTGTATAGTTGATAAGTTTTTAGGCCTCAGACTGCTCAACTTGGCTCATCCTAAAGGATGAATTTGATATTTAGAATTACTGAAAAGCAAGAAGTCCATAAGCATTTAAAAAATCAACTGTTTATGATACATTAAAATGTCCATGTTTTAATCTTGCTAAATTTATGTAGGTAATTTTCTTTTTTTGGTGTCATTTCTGCATAAATAAAGTGAAATAAACAAAGAAGCCCCATCTATAAAACCAGAGAAAGAGAGAATTTGAATTATGATTAAAATGTTTTTGATACAGAAAGTACCAGGAAAGATCTTGATAATTTAACCTTGGTCTCCCCAAGGGATTTTACCCTTGGCTCATTTTTTTAGGTGTTACACTTGAATCCTGATGCATTTTGCATCTCTTTCTTTTAGCCTATTTTTAATCTTAGGATGAATTTACCTGATATATGTATCGCCAGGTAAATTCAGATTTAGATCAATACAGATGTCTGAAATTTTAGTTTTTTGTTCAGATGCTTTAATGGAATTAATTGACTTTAGCATTTATGTTATATACCCGAGGGAGAGTCTTTCTATATTTTCTGGAGGAATGATTTGTGATCTCATAAACACAAATCAAGGGGGCTCTT
Source organism: Mustela putorius furo (assembly GCF_011764305.1). Taxonomy (NCBI): domain Eukaryota; kingdom Metazoa; phylum Chordata; class Mammalia; order Carnivora; family Mustelidae; genus Mustela; species Mustela putorius. The sequence continues at coordinate 15,508,540 of NW_025422471.1, forward strand.
TCCTCCTTTTCACGCGGAGGAGTGGATCTGGTGTACAGAAATCTAATGAGTGACCTTGCTCAGGTGTTCTTTACTTAATGCTGCCCTTAGAAGCAGATATTCTGAATAGTGATCCTTGCACGTTTTCGGGGCTGTGTTTTTCTTTTGGGTCACACAGCTAGGCTGTAGCACCACCCCATTCTATCTGTCTTATAAACGAAGCAGAGGGTGGAAAACCATGCCCCACACAGAAGCATCTGTTATATTTAAAACAATACATGTGTTCAAGACTCAACAAGGCATTTTTGCATCACAGTGAGGTTTAGAAATGAGCAGATGAATTTTCCACAAGAATCCCAGGGGAAATTTCCCTCTTTCTGTCCTTCCTTCCTTTTTCCCTCCCTCCCTCCTTTCCTGCTTTTTTCTTTCCCCTTCTCTCCTTCCCCTTCCCACCAGCCCTTCCTTCTTTTTTCTTTTCTTCTTGCGAAGCACAGGAATATAATCTATCACAAACATCTTATTATATTTTGTGGAAAAATGAGTGTGCGTGTGTGTTAGCTAAGATTCTGAGCTAGTTAATATTTAAATTAAGGACTCCAGGTAAAGAAATTTAAATAATATATTTCTGCTTAAAAGATTCTAAAATTGTAACTTAAGAAAGATGTCCTACCTTCATTATAATAGCCAATTTGGTAATCGATTCATTACCAGAGTGTTTATGAATTTTATAAGGGAACTTACAATGGTTATATGACTAAGAATGATAATTTTCATAATAATAGCTATTACTTAATGCCATCTGCCATGATTCACATTTTATTTTTGCTCGTCTTTTGAACAATCTTACAAAATAGGAACTATTTATTTTACACATGAAGAAACTGGAAGTCAGAGAATTTGGTTGACTTGCCCATGATCACCAGGCTATCAAGTGACGAAAGAAATTCAAATCCATGTCTGCTTTATTCCACCACACTTCATTCCTCCATGCCATGCTGATTACTAGTATGAGTCAGAAATTGTGCCCTGTTTTTCATATATATCAGTATTTGATTATAGAGACTGTGACATTTCCTAAACACTTCTTAAGTTGAACTGAATGTGAATTTGTTAATAGCAATATATTTACAATATTCACTTTTCAGCAAAAGCAGACACAGAACTCTAATAAGGTATGTCAGTTATCAAAGCACTATTCTTTGGTCAAAATGAAGGGTAATAATGCTAACAAAGTGGATTTAATACAATATTCAAATGAACTCTAATGGATGAATGTGGTAATTATTATTTTTCACATATTCTGTATCAGTACTCCATTTTATGGAATGGAACCTTTTTCCTTTTTTCGTAACTGCTGCCTTTTATCTCATTTGTCTGGAGCGTCTTGCACTTGACTTATTCGTCTTACCACTTCAAACATAAAACACAGTAGACCTCGCAGGACTTGTGAATCTCTGCCTTACTTGGCCTCATAACTTTCTTCAAAGTCCAGTATGAGATTCACTTCCAGGAGATTGTGGGGATTGACCCACTTGATCAGATTCCTTTTCGTCTTGGTACTGCTTGGCATTAATTTCTACCATATCAGTTTGTAAAATAAACTTGTTATTTCATTTCATATGTGTGTTCGATATTTTAAATCATATTCAAAGCTTTCACAGGGGAAGCCATTTTCATTTCTTACCTTTCCATAATATCCATCCAATCTACTCCGTGGAATGCTCCAAAAAAGAGCTACCCTTTTTAAGAATTAAGACCAAGCCAGATGGATGGCAGGTCATCAAGTCATTTCCCCAGTCTCAGGGTAAGGAATAACACTCATTTTATCATATACATTAAGAAGACATTAAATAAGATGAGACTAATTCTTTTCTTTCTTTTTTTTTCCCCCACTTAAGATTTATTTATTTATTTTAGAGAAAGAGAGAGAGAGAGTAAGCAGGGAGAAAGGCAGAGGGAAAGTGAGAGGGAGAGAATTTCAAGCAGATTCCCCACTGAGCTTGGAGCCTGATGTGGGGCTTGATCTCAGGACCTTGAGATTATGACCTGAGTGGAAACCAAGAGTTGGATGCCTAACTGACTGAGCCACCCAGGTGCCCTTGGATTCATTCTTATAGCATATTATTTATTAAATATTTTCTGGGATGATCTAGAGTCTAATAACCTCTTTTTGGGTACAGTTTTAGATCCATCTGAAAATTTTTACTGAATCTGAACTATAGTTTATGGGTGAGCATGTCATGAAGATCAGAATGAAAAATTTTGTTGAAGTTACGATACATTATAGCAACGTATTTCTCCATTGACCAAATATTTTCAATAGAGTATCTGAGAGGAATTGTTTTTAATTCAACACTGATTATGGTTGAATATCTTTGATTTTTAAAAGATTTTTGAAACTATATATTGAAAATAGCTGCATACATATGTACATATTACATGGGTCAAATAAGTAGGTAGGAATCATTCAGTCCACCATTCAGTAACAAACTAGTAGTTTCTGGGCTACATCCCATTCTCATATATGCTTTGTTTGAACTATCCAGTTTTCAAGATTTTTTAAATAAGAAAACCACGACATTTTGGGAGTGCCTGGGTGGCTCAGTGGGTTAGGCCTCTGCCTTTGGCTCAGGTCATGGTAGCAGGGTCCTGGGATTGAGCCCTGCATCATGCTCCCTGCTCAGGGGGGATGCTCCTTTTCTTCTCCCTCTGTCCCATCCCCTGCTAGTGCCTTTTTTCTCTCTCAAATAAATAAAAATCTTTTTAAAAAACCCCAAACCTAGGACATTTTACTTTAAAAAACAAAAAACCTTGCTTCTCATGAAGAACTGGAAGGTTTTATAACACTGGGTCTTAAAGGGTGAAATCATCTGGGACTGAACATTAGCTATTCTCTTTGGACGGGGCATATTCTCTTCAATTTGCCCCAGTCCTCAGTACCTCTCGGAGAGATTTCCACCAACTCCACTTCAAGCATTCGTTATCTGAATTCCGTCTGTAAGCATTTAAGTGATTCCTGATTTAGTCTAAGCCCTGCATTTTAAACTATTAAAAGGAAAGCTGAGTCATTTATAGTGATGCATCTAAGCCCTGGGTGTTATCCACTGAGAGATTAGATGCTTCAGGAATGAGCTACTTTTAGAAATTTCAAAAGGATTTTTTAAATAGTAAAAGCATTCTATTATAAATTTGCAATACATGTACACATAATATAATTAACCAGATTAGCTGTAACATGAATTGTTATACAATGTATCTCCCATAATACATATTTCTAAAGATTGGACAATAAAATGGGAAATATATGTTTTCATTAGATATGAAAGACACAAGGTGTTCTATGTATATAAGAGAAGAAAACAGAAGAATTTGAATGTAGATAGTTCTGCATGAGAGAATTGAGTTCTTAGATGTATGAGTAGAGCTCTTCCTTCCCTGTTATCTTTCTATCAGTCAGTGCTAGAATATCTGATGGTGAGAAAGGATCCAACCCTCAAGAGATGCATTGATGGAGCAATCTGACATTGGCTCATGAACTAGAGACTTGTGCTGTTTCACATATCCCCAAGAAGGATTAAAAGAACCGAAGGCTCTTACTGTTCCCAAGAACTGTGTATAAATTTGAATCCTTGGAATTTTCTTGCTCTTATTGAGCAGAAATTCTGACTCTGGATCAGGGTGAGATTCTTCTCTAAATAGATCCTTTTCTTGAGAAGAAGATAAACCAGTAGCACTGAATTCATTTAAAGGAAAAAAAAATGGCGACGTGATTTCTTTTATTATCCATTTCTAACAGAGCATCTCTTAGATGAAAATGAATTCTTCTCCCCAAATCACGCACAGAAGCACTCACCTTGGGCTATTTCTTTGTATTGCCTATCAAATTTACCTCAGGCAAACTGAGAAAATATAGAAAGCCAGTTTCAGCATGGTAGCAATAGCTGATAAGCCCATCTGCCACCATATACAGGAGCTTTTATCAAGATATAATGGAATGTTAGAGAACTAATTATAGTATTATTTTTCAAACGTGACACTCTCTAGAAGTTCAGGTTAATTTATTCCCTCAATGTGTATTTTTTTTAGTGCAAACTTGATGAAAGGACCTGGTTGATGTGCCGAAGATGACAGAACAAAAAATACCAGATCAAAGCCCTGCCCGCCAGTGGCTTACTCTCCAATTAGAGAAAAGTCACAAAGCAAAATTGTTTATGATCAACACAATGGAAGCGGACAGGGAACATTATGGTTCTAAGAAGTGCTACAAAGAGCTTATTATAGGAGAGGTGAGACTTTGGAGAACAGGGAAGATGGAGTTTGAAAAAAGCTGGAGGTCAGAAATATGCCTTTGTTCAGTTGATAGTAAAAACCTCCTTTGTCTAGAGAGAAAGGTTCACATTGGCAAGAAGCAAATTATTAGGTAGGCAGGAAGGAGCTTCGTGGCTAAAAACTCATGCAGGGAAAAGCAGCTTGGGTTTGAATTCACGATCTATCTCTTAGTGTGTAAACTTGGCAGATAACCTCACCTCTTAAGCCTCAATAAAGCATCTGTAAGTGTTACCGTTAAAACAGAACTGATCTTATGGAGACATTTGAGAGATTATGTGAGTCCATTTATGCAAAGAGTTTAGCACTATTCCTGGCACATTAATGCCATTCCATAAATGTTCGCTACCCTTAGTAGTGATGAGGAAGAACCCAATATTAGATGGGTTTGAATGCCAAAATGAGAGGTCTAAACCCTGTGAGTGAAGTGAAAATTATTTCTGTTTTTATTTATTATTATTTTTTGTAATGGATTTGAGACCTGATACAGATGATGTTTTTAGTAAGATTGGTTTGACGGTATTTGCCATAGATGATGAGTTAGAGAAGGGAGACAGGAGGTAAAGAATGCGTGTGGGAAACAGTCAGGGTGTGAGCATTGAAGGTCTAGCTGGGAAAATTTTAAAGGGGAAAAATCATTGGGAAGTTCATGTTGATTAGACTCAGAGTTAACCATCTGGGGATGTGGGCTTCTTAATGTATCTGACAAAAGTTATGGGTTATCCTCTCACAAGTATACAAACACAGTTGCATAAAAAAAAATCACCATGCAATTTCAGGGGGGCATGGGTGTCTGAAAGCCTTCCCTTGGATTCCATATGTAGGGGATGAAAGAAAAGGAAGAGGAGAAGGCACAATCATGAAGAAACGCAATAACAAAAACAGCATAATGATAAAGTAAATATAATAGATCATAATGCATATTTTATATATTTTTAATATATGTTGTATTATGACTTTGCACTTATTAATTTGTAGGCTATTTTGCAATTTTAGTTTCCTCCATAGAGCATTGCCGTACTTTTGGGTCTCGATTAGTAATAATCTTATTTCCTGTTTTCCTTAATTCTTTTCTCCTGAAAAATTGTATTTCATTTAAGTGATCCATTAATGCTAATTTATGCTTCAGGAGTGGAGTACAGGATATCCTACTGCCAGATTTCTTTTTATTTATTTATTTATTTATTTGACAGAGGGAGAGATCACAAGTATGCAGAGGGGCAGGCAGAGAGAGAGGGGGAAGCTCGCTGCTGAGCAGAGAGCCCGATCCAGGGCTCGATCCCAGGACCCTGGGATCATGACCGGAGCCGAAGGCAGAGGCATGATCCACTGAGCCACCCAGGTGCCCCCTTATTGCCAGATTTCTTTGGCTTATCTGTGTCTTGTATCTTTTCTATTTAAATTTCAGAACCAGGTAGCGGACAGGGCCCAAAATTATTTTTGTACTTTACAAATTAAGAAGAAATCTGTATTGGAATCTTCCTTTCTCCATTTCTAACACCAATTAAACCTGAAGACTGAGAAGAGTATGAAGGGTGTGCTGTATCAGTCTTACCCTCACTTACTACTGTCAATTTAGTCTATGCCCCTGTTATAATTAAGCTGGCTAAATCACAGCCACTGCACCCCTCATTTCACTTTCCCACATTCTTCTGTAAAAGGAGACAAGAAAGTAGAAGCAGAGGGTACATGTTTTCTTTGGGTTAGCTGTCTGATTCCCAGCAGTCACTCTAAATGCCAATCTAGGTCTTTTGTGATTTCTTTTTTGTTAAGAGCCAGCTCATCCATACATAATTCTGTGACATACCAAGAACAAACTGTGTCTTAATTACAAGTATTCCTGTATCACGCAGAATGCAAACACAAGTTTTTGGTAATAATGTATCCATTTCATTTCTGTTGCATCGATTCTTTAGGAAATCTCAAATAACATTTTATGAATATTTACCGAGCTTTTGCCATCAATCCTGAGAATCAACAATCTTAACGCTGCCAGTTAGGCTTTATCTAACACAAGACTGGATCTGCTGTTTTGAAAACTAGTTGGTCAAATTCCATCAAATAGAGTAAACTGAGGTAGGTAATACATCAAAAGACCAACTGACTCATTTGTTAGGTCAAAATTTTTATATTTTCATGGCTGTTAATTACATGAACTGTTCTTTAAAGGAGAACAAATGTAATTCTCTCCCAAATATATGGACATTGGCCTTGAAAAAAGGGAGTACAGAATCTGAGATCTTCACTTAATCTACTCCAGTCACTAAAAAAAGGGTGGATAAGCGTAACTTTTGAAGAGATAATTTTATTTTATTATTATTATTTTTTAAAAGATTTTATTTATTTATTTAAGAGAGAGAGCATGAGCACGGGGGAGGGCAGAGGGAGAGGCAGAAGCAGACTCCTTGTGGGGCTCTATCCCAGGACCCTGAGACCATGACCTGAGCCGAACGCAGACGCTTAGCTGACTGAGCCACCCAGGTGCCTCCAGAGGAATTAACTTTAGATAATGCTAAAATGTGTTATAATAGAATTAGTCTCCAATATTTTTGGAATAATGGTTGATATTTTATATATGTATGTAGGTCTAAAGATGGCAACAAACTAAGAACAATTTAGCAAGTTTAAGTCAGAAAATTTAAAATAACAATTGAGTCGAAGTTAGATCAAGACTAAATTAAAAAAAAAAAAAAAAAAAAAAACTAAAAAGAAACTTTCCTAGTCTCAGGGAGCTAGTCTCAGCATGGTCTGCTTGCCAAAGTGGAAGGCTCACTGAACTAGAAGTCTGAGGGATTATGTTCTGTGTTGATTATATTCTCTGTCACTTAACACTTCTGAGGCCATTTCCTGTTGTGTAAAGTGGGAATTAAAATACCTTCCATAGCTCTTTTGCAAGGTAATTGTGAGGATCAAATGAAATAAAAAGTGAGAAGGCTTGAACAAAGAATAATTAATCTTAGGTGACACAAAGTTATGTAAAGAGGGAATTTTGCTATTCCAAATATTAACTTGTTTTTCTACACTCGTCTTTTTTTTCCCTTTGATTTTTATTTATGGCCTCTGACCTTCCTCTCTCTGACAGAACTTTGGAACTATTTTTCATAGTTGTATAAAATTAGTAAGAGAATCTGTATCAATTAGCAAGATGCCTTCATCATTATATGAGAAATTCCAAAGAAAATCATTTAGGCTTGCAGACCCCATACTTTTATAGGCAGTGTTGGTGTGGAAGCATGTAAGTAGAACTCCATGTGTGTTCTTAGCATTTGCTTCTACCTGAGCACATAGGTCTGCATTGAAGGAAGTCCAAATGTCCACTGTTGCTTCCGTTTCTCAACACAAAGAGAACTGTATCTGTCCACTTCAGCAAAGGCAAAGGAGGAAAGAAATCCTTTTTAATAAGCTACTTTAACTGCAGGCAACCTCCTGCACTACACTAAAATCTTAACAACATCAGTAGGGCAGACACAGGAGAGCCTCTTACATCCTTTGCTGTCCAAGCCTCGGCAGAGAACTTGGTTTGAGCCTCCAGGAGGTGCAGAGCTGTGCAGCTGGCGGGAGCATGTGACTCCGGTTCTCCCAGCACTAGAAACAAAGTGTGTGTGTGTGTGTGTGTGTGCGCGCGCGCGTGCAGGGGCACCACTTCGTATCCTTTCTAAGTGATTCTTAGGTTACTCTGATTTTGTTGTAGTCGTCACGTGAGTTAATTACAATGCTAATTAGCCCAGTTTATGGGGACTGCCAAGCATTTGTACACGAGAGTTCTTTGTTTGATCTGCTACATCATAAGCTTAGTCATCTGCTTACCAGCACGGAGGGATAGCATGTATAATTGAACGTGGAAGAACACACCTTCATCTGTTTTAACGAAGAAACCTATTGAAAACCAACAGACTAATTAAGGGTAATGATGAACAATTTTGATCAGCAATTATTTTTTAATATCGAAGTTTGCTATTGGAAAGAGTAGAGTGGGGGAAGCTCGCCTACCAGCTTCCTACCCAGAAAGGTAAAGAGAGAGAGAGAGAGAGATCCTGCTTCATTTCCTTTCCTTCTCCTATAAACTGTTTTAACATATAATTGAATTGATGCTTTTATTTCAAAAGAAAAAAAATAATTATAGAGCTTGTTGGGATCATTTTCTGAAGAGAGGACATTATGCGTGCATGAATTCCATCGGTGATCTGAAGGGGAGCAGGCTGCTTGGACCATTACCCATCATTGTTGAACAGCATAGTAATTAATTAGGCAAATACATCTAGATCTGGCAAATTCACATGCACAATAACTGGGCAGCAGCAACATACATACTCTTGTAATGTGCATAAAATTGCAATAGTTTTGTGTGCCTGTGTGCTGTGGCAGATGCCATTTTTTTCCTCTTGGCTTTATCCATTCCAGATTATTTTGTCCATCTTTGTGTACTTGCTTGAAAAGGGGTTGTTTATTATAAAGGAAATAAGACCACAGATGAGCTGACTTGTATGTGTCTGTTTATTTTGAAAGGAATGAATTTGATTCACCATTCCTGCACTAACTAATTCGAAAAATAGTTTGCTATTTGTACTAAATGGGTTAAATTGGTGTAAGTCTTTTATGTTCCAAGAGGCTTCTCAAATAACTACCAAAGCCTTCTGCTAACTGTGTAATATTGTGGCAAAAGTTTAATTTTTCATTTAAAAGTGATCTATGGAGGTAGGAAATAAGGCACAGGATTTGCCCTGGATAAAATGATGAAGGTTATTTGATCACCACCTTCTTAAAATAATTCTGTATAGAAGTATAGGCAATCAAAAAAAATCAAACACTTTATTTGAACATTACAAAAAACATTTGATAAGTGTTCAGAGGAAAAAAGTATTTTTGTTATTGTTTTTAATGTAAACCATCTCTGATGGCTTAATCTAAATGTAACAAGAAAGCTAGGTCTTGATTTAAAAAGAACTCAATTCTCTAGCATCTCCACTTCTCAAGAGGTTAAATGACAATTTTTTTTGTTGTTGTTCTGATCACATTTTAATCCAGATAACAGAGGACTTGCACTTCTAATTCAGACTTTCTGGTAAGGCTCAGCTTGTCACAATGTATAGCTTTCTTTCCTTTGATAAGGTCAGTTTGCCAAAAAGAACAAAGTGCATATGAGTAATACATTACTCAACCACTTGTATACATACATCTATTTTTCTTACCAGGTCTCACTATTCAGAAAGGTACAGACATGGCACCATGATAAAAAGGGTCATTTAAAAGACTTCGCAGAGGCTCTGTACTGTGAAGGATTGAATTTTCACTTGAATGCCTACATTTTCACATCTTTTTCTTTGCAGAAATATTCCTTTTGAATGGCAGACTGCAATTGGGTAGGGTTTTTTTTTTTTTTTTTTTTTAAGTCACTGACCAGGAATATATAAAATATTAGAAGGCATTTGTCCCAGTGGAAGAACACAGTTCACTGAAAAGTGCTAGGTGGTTATTAAGAAGGTTATACAACTTTGCCTCTTTAGATTGGAGGGCTCCCTTTGACAAGGGCCTCAAGTTCAGTCAAGGTGGAACACCAAGGTATGCCACTTCTAAATGATAGACAATTTAAATAACTTGTGACATCATTAGCCCCAAAGTCGTCTACCCAGTAAGTTTTCATAATCACACCCAATGTATATTTTGAGGAACATACAATGCTGATTCCCATTTATTTCATCTTTCTCCTTCAATGTTTGATCAGAATATGATGAAAAATAGTCTCATCACTAATTTTTAAGGCCTTTAATTTTTCTTAGTGGTTTGAAATATCCGAACTTCACTTACAAAGAGAGGAGGAAGAGAGTTAGAATTCTATTCAATAAAAACACTAAGACATTTAATTCTGATCATTGGGTTCTCAATGGAGTTCATGTTTTTCAGTTTGGTTGAATGCAACAAATCTTTCTTGATCTACTGTCAGTAAGGTATTTCACTTGGATCATGGGGAGATATAAAAATGAATAAAGCATCTTCTCTAGCCTTACGAATTCTACAACATAGCAAAAAAGTCAAGTGCACAACCATAATAAAAGGCAGACTATGATGAATAAGAACAGAAAGCCACAAAATTCCATCAGACCAAATCAATGAGATTTCTTCCAGCTGAGTTAGGAAGACTTCACAGAGGAGAAACCACTTCAACAGGGGCTTGAAAGACGCATTCAGCTGGAGTGATGGTATAAGAGGAACAGGGATGGTTTGACAGGATTGATACATCCCAGATAGGAAAATGGCAAGAGAAAAGGCATCAAGGTGAGCAAATGCAGAGCATTTGCGTGTGACAGGTAGTACCTGGACTGGATATAACACAAACTGCTTGAGGAGGAGTGATGGAAGTCAAGAGTGAACAACTCTGTTTATGCTCAATGACTTTGCTAAGGAGTTTGGAGTTGGCTATGATTCCATAGGCAAGAGGGAGTTTTTGAGCAGGAGAGTGTCTATCAGAACATGATTTGTATAGCTCATAAAATATTGCTTCTTTCTTCTTATGTATAATTTATCTGTTTTTACCTATACTACTAAAAATTTTTCTTGAACTTTAATTACCTTTTCTCCCCTCTCCTGTTGGAACTAAATCAGAGGAATATTGAGGTATCAGACAATCTACGGCACACACAAATATTCATGTCCATTTGGGAACCAAACAAAATTGTTAAGAAACTCCATAGTAACAATAATGATTTTATGACTCCAAGTCTAGTGGAAATTGCATATTGTTATTTTATAAAAATACTCAGAATTACTTATGAGTTATATGGAATCAGAAACAATTTTAAATTCCTTTGAAAGCAGAACAAGGACATCTTGTTCATTTTCTATAACAATACTGGATGAGAAGATGTTTCTTAGACTTTTAAAAAATGAACTTTCAAGCCTACCTCAAGTGTGGACAATTTGACTTTTAAATGTTGACTTTTGGAACAGATATAAGGAGTAAAATACATTGATCAGTCTGTATACAACATCATCATATTATTCAAATGCAGGGCTCAGTAAACTTTACCTACTGCCATGCAATTCTCTTCTAACATTTTTTTGTAGTTAACTAAAAAGCTACCTACAATTTACAAATTCAGGCTCTGATTAGTAAAGGAAAAAATAAATGATTCATTTCCACGTTTTTTTTTACTACTCGTAGATATGGAAAATAAAATAAATTCTATTTTGAAAGAAATGAGACCACTGAAATAGGAGAGAAGAAATCGCAATGAGGACAGATATCAGGCCAAGATAGTTTTCAGGCAAAACAGGTTATTGGTATGAGATTAATAAAACTAGAAGGTGTGCTAGAGCTAGTGTAATGGCCAGCAGATCAGTTATTTGTAGTGTACATGGGTGAATAACAGATGAGACATATTCTCTTCATTTTGGTGTCATTTTTTAATCCAATCAATTGCTAAATATTTAGCCATTATGACAGTCGAAGCAAACAACTGGACACTGAAATAATTGAATTAGTGGCCCCACTTCATATTCAATATTTGGAGTGGGCAGACACAATGGAAAATTAGGAAGGCAAAGCTTGTAAGGCAATCTGATGAAAAAAGAAATGTTATTCTTTCATTTATATATACAAATATTTTTATTTGTATATACAAGATTTAAAATATGGCATTGGTCTTTTGTAATTTCAAAACTAGAAACCATTTCTTAAAAAATCTGAGAAGAATGGCATTAATTTAGATATTCTATCTTGGCTGGAGTTGTTGACCTTAGTGTGTAAAATCTAATTTCTCTTTACACTGGAAATTGCTACAACTAAATATTACAATGTAGAAAGGGAAAAGAATTGTGATCCCTCTGAAGTTAATATATTAACAGACTCTGCAACCAGCAAAAAGGCTGGATAGCTCATATTTTCTAGTGTCATAGCCTTAATTTAACATTCTTAAATTCAGACACTCATGTTCAGTTCTAAACTTATTTTGCCTCCAAAGAAATATAGTTCAACTATGAATTTCTATCTCTACTTAGATCTCCAAATAAACATTTGATGAGAATGGCAATACTTAGTCCATAGACATTGCTCTAAAGAACACCATGATTTTTTCTATTCCTTGCTACCCCTAAGCTCCTGGAATCTCTCATTCTCCTACCCCAGAAGAACTATTTCATCCACATTATGTTTTCTTGTTAGATAGATTATCAGTACGTCTTATTCCTGCCATGCACAGTCTTCTCAGGAGTGGTAGATACCTTGCTCCAAATTATTTTTGTAAGATTTCCACCCCTTCCTGGCTTATGGTATGTTTTTCCTCTGCCCCCTGGACAATCACAGCATCACCAATAATAAAATAATTCAGAGACCTCTCTGATCTCTGGAAATATTTGATTAGATATAGATTATCCTGGAAGAAGTATGTATGTAACCTCCAAGTTTAGGAAAATGCCTTCCTGTCCTTCCAAACTAGTTCCAAAACATGGTCTGGCACATGCAAATGTTATAAATAAGTCAACAAGTATTTATTGGATAGATATAATGAACAACATGCTATGTTTGACAATGTGTGAAATACAAATCAGAACCTTCAGCTGTCGTATGGGGTGAGAGGCGGAACATTTGTAGTCACACAACCATCGTTTGAGATCCATTTAACACTTGGTAGCTCTAACATGGGGCAAAACATTTAACCACTCTACATCTCATTTCCTTCTTCTAGAAAATAAAGAAAATAATATTCTCTGTAACACAAGATTTTTGAAAGAGTTAAAGAAAATAATGTATGCAGGAGAGTTCTTTATTAATAGTAAGCTATTAAACAAGTATGAGAAAGTGTAGTAAGGAACCTTTGGGAGGATGACCTAAATTTGGGGATGAGCTGGGTGGGGACAAGGATTTGTCCTGGGGAAGCCCCAGTCCCTATATAATAAGGAAGACAAGAAAAATACTAGTTTCCTCTAAAAGTAGCAGGAAGTTCCCACGGCTTTCTGATTTAGTGGCAAGGAATAAGAGAAGGAGCTTGAGAAAGATGTCAGCTCCTGGTAAAAGAAGTTAGAAGTCCTAGGCTTGGGAACTAGCAAAGGAGACTCTCAGGACTGTTATCAAAAACAGAAGTAGCGGGTGCCTGGGTGGCTCAGTGGGTTAAACCTCTGCCTTCGGCTCAGGTCATGATCCCAGGGTCCTGGGATTCAGCCCTCCATCGGGCTCTCTGCTCAGCAGGGAGTCTGCTTCCCCCTCTCTCACTGCCTGCCTCTCTGCCTACTTGTGATCTCTGTCTGTCAAATAAATAAATAAAATCTTAAAAAAAAATAGCAATGCCATTAGTCCAGCTTCATTTTAATAGCTTTACTCTCTGGCTCCACGCAAGGATAATAATATAGGAAAGCATACTACTGTGCTGGAACTTGAAAACATAGGCTGACTAAAGACACAAAAGCACTATTGAAAGAAAAACAAACCAAAAAACCACAAGTAACTGGAAGTAAAGAGAAAGAACCGAGGGAAGAATTCCAGCAGTTACTTCGATGAGGCCTCAGAACCTCAAGTCTTATTTTATTATTGCTGTTCTGACTCCTGTTCCTTGATTTGACCCTCTAGCTGCAAAGCCTGGAAAGTACCTGATACTTAAACATTTAAGAACTCTGAGTTGTAATAGAACTTCCTTTATGGGATTTTAATATGACTGGGTTGAAAGAGCCTGTTAGTATATTGTCCCTATTTTCCAGAATTTTGATTAGATTAAATTTTGGTAGGATAATCTGTATTCTCTTCTGATATATAGATTTCCCCTCCCCACACCTTAAAAAAATTGCCAAGCCATTGTCTTTCTGTGACCTAGGAGTTGTTAAATTTCCAGGAATCTAAAGGTAATCCTCACCCAATACTTTGGCTTGGAAAAGCACAGCCTCTTTAAAATAACGGACTGTACGTGCTAGTGGGGAAAAGACCTTCAAGGATTCAGAGTCCAAAATGAGCCAGTGGGAGGAGTAAGAGAGGTTTGGAGAGTTTTGGGGAGATAGTGTAAGGAAGGAGCTAGAGTCTTGCTTATTCTGCAGGTGACAGAATCAGAGTTTTGGCCCCATGCAATGTCACAAAGAGGTAGCAAGACCTCAGATAGAAGCAGTTATGGCAATACCTGGAAAGAATGGGGACCAGGCTCTGAGTCTCTAATTTAGAGCACTTAAGCCATCAGTCTTCAAAGGACATTGCTCAAGCATTAAGCCTTTCAAGAGCCAATGTGAACTGAAGACCAGATGGTGCTTCATGAGAGAGTCTGCAGTGGGTAGAACACTAGAATCCTTACATGACTTAAGGTGTAGGGACTTCCCAAATTATCACTAATATTGCCTTTCCCTCCATCTAATCAGGAAAGGACTTGAAGCATTTTTTTTTTTAAGAGAGCGAGAGAGAGAGAGATCACAAGTAGGCAGAGAGGCAGGCAGAGAGAGAGAGGAGGAAGCAAGCTCCCCGCTGAGCAGAGAGCCCGATGTGGGGCTCGATCCCAGGACCCTGAGACCATGACCCGAGCCGAAGGCAGAGGCTTAAACCCACTGAGCCACCCAGGCGCCCCAGGACTTGAAACATTTTTATTTGCTTTAGAAAAAATAAGAAGTGACAATTCTTAAACTCCATGAGTTATGGAAAAGGATTCATGCCTTCTGGGTCATGAAGGGTTTCAATATTTTTAAGCATGTACATGGTAACAATAACTGTGTTGTAGGCACAGATATTTTTTAAGATTTTATTTATTTATTTGACAGAGAGAGAAATCACAAGCAGGCAGAGAGGCAGGCAGAGAGGGGGGGGGGAAGCAGGCTCCCCGCTGAGCAGAGAGCCCGATGCGGGACTTGATCCCAGGACCCTGGGATCATGACCTGAGCCGAAGGCAGCGGCCTAACCCACCGAGCCACCCAGGTGCCCTGGCACGGATTTATATTTTTAAATGTCTCAGAAGGATAGGTATGAGAATAACGACATTATAGGTGAGGAGAATGAGACTGAGAGATATTTATCTTGCTCCAGTTCTCATAAATGATAAAATTATGATATAAACTCAGATCTTAAGTTGCAAAGTCAAGTTCCTGCCCTTAACTATGCTGCTCTCCTCAAGTATTGTTTTCAGAGAATGATATAGCTGATGTTAGGAGTGGGTCAAAGGAGAAGTCATTCATTCATTCATTCATTCATTCATTCATCTAATACTTATCAAGGGTCTCCTAGGAGCCAAGTACTATTCTGGGGGCTAAGGAAACAGCAGACAACAAAACTGGCCCCTCATGGATCTCACATTTTGGTGGTGGGAGTTGAGGGGAGACATTAAACAAGACAAATACATAATATGTCAGATGGTAATAAGTGATAAGAAGAAAAATAAAGCAGTGGAAGTGGGATCGAGGGTGATAGGGTGCTGTTTTACAAGTGATGATCAGAGAAGACATCTTTGATCAAATGACATTTAAGCAAAAATGTGAAGTCACTGATGGAGTGAACCATGAAGATCAAGAGGGAGAAGTTTTCTGGGCAAAGAAAGTAACAAGTACAGTGGTCCTGACAACACAGGGGTGTTTGGTGTTGAGGAGCAGGAAGGATCCAGAATCACTACAGGGGAAGCAGAGAAACATAGAGAGGGGGGTGATAAGGTGGAGTTGGGTGGCAGGCCATATCAGATGGGGACTCACAGACTCTACAGATCAACATAGATAAACATAAGGATAGAGATACAGATAAACTCAGAAACCATCTCCTCTGACTTGACTTGGTAAAAGTAGTTTCTAATGCTCTTACCCAATTTTGGGTTCTTATGAACTTGGTACAAAGGTCTTGATGCATTCTATGCTTACTATGTAGGCATCGTCTGTGAGTCACATGTTCCGTTCAAGAGTCAGGTAGGATCACTTGCAATGATTACATTTTGGTCACTTTATGAGATCAGATTAATAACCTCTCCCATCCAGTGTTCATTCTTTGGAAGGGGCATATCTTGTAGGAGCACACTTTTCCCTCATGATAACTAAGCACAAATATTCCAGGATAAATATCAGACATAGTGAAATGTGACTTTAAATAAAATAAAACCAGGAACACGTAGCTTTGCCTTTCTATTTGAAATGTGGTAATCTTGTGAGTTCCAAAAATAAATCTTACTTTGTTACTTGTTTTCTGCCAAACAATTACCCTCCATTTTGTCTCTGCCTCAATCTACTATATTTTATGAGGACAGAGTAAATTTTCCAATAGGGTGAAAAAGGTTTAAATAAAATTCCATTCTGATAGTTTGGTCACATAATATTAATTAGGAAGATGACAAATAGAAAAATTAATTTCAGTTCTAGACGACCTGCTGTGTATGTCAGCTTCTAGTTCATCCAACTTGCATCTCTCACTTCTCCAACAGATCAGTTACTCCATGTGGGAATGCCCTCTGAGTAGAAATTAAATGATCTATTCTCCCACCAGTGCCTAAGGAATTGCAGGGGTAACTTTCATTAACCTTGATGGACCTCACATGTAAAAAGCCCTTGAATGTCAGTGGGAGGCTCCAAAGAGTTTCTTCTATTTTCTTTGATATTATTCATTTAATCAAAGAATGACGATAAAGTGATTATCATTAAAGATTTATGCAAAAGTATCTTAAAACTCTGAATGGGACCAATAAATGATTTGCAAAAATTGGCAAGGATGATTGCTACAGACACCTTCAAAAATACTTCCTGGTAAACAAGACACTGAAACTGCTGCTCATAGTTGAGAAGAGTTAAAGTAAATTTCCAAAGAGAAGTGAGTCATCTGTGCCAACATTTATCATTTGCCCCTGATCTGAGTATAGCGCTAAAACTGAGTTTACCGGTCCATCATCACTGTGTGTCTGAAACCAACCACAGTGCCCTGCATTTTGCATCATTATTGGACTCATTCTGCCTGGAAAGTGCTGCACTGGGCCTCTTAGAAGTCTCAATACTATGCCCATTTCAGTACAGATAAGGCAAATATTAAATACATTAAGAGAAAGGGCAGAGCCTTTTGCTCTCCCACTTACTCACCCTTCACCCACCCACTCACTCATCAAGCACAAGAGCTCATTGACCCTATTGATAGGAAGGGCCGCCGAGGATTGCAGAATTTTGCAAATTAGTTTGTGTCCCCTGTGAGCTATACAGTAATTTATACTTAATAGGAATTATAAAGAGGTCTTCCACCAAAATGTGTCAGAGAGGCAATGGGTTAATAAGAAATGTGAACTTAAATCCCATAGAGAGGAGGCTGAAAGGCCCACTCCAAAAATAATGGATCCATGAGGGAATGCAGGGCGTGCGTGAGGGAATTCTGGAAAGGAGTGAGCAAAGAAAAAGAAACCTCTGAAATGGTCAAAGGCAGGGTTGAACCATTGCCAAGCAGGTGACTTTTGTAAAAAGCAGACAATTTGATTAAAAAGAAAAAAAAAAACCACAAATCGGTCAATTTAACTGCTGATGGGTTTGGCCTCTCTGGTGGCGGGGAGAATAATGAGACAAATTGTTAGATGTCAGAGTAGACAAAAATATTCAGGTAACTGATGCCAGTTCTTCATTTTCCAACAGACTGTTGGAGTTTATAAATGCAGCATCAGTATGTGAGTGTGTGTGGCTGTCGTGTGCACACATTTGCTTGTGTGAGTACGGTGGGAGAGGAGAGGGGGAGGCAAAAAGGTGTCCTTACCATGACGCAATCCTGTGATAATGACCTATGGGACTTCGGTTTTCCTGAGGATCATAGTCCTAACCTTGCATTAGTGATCTTTGCTTAGAAAACAACAGTTAGATGTCCAAAAATGTTAGATTGTTTTGGATCATAATGTTTTAGTTCTATATATGGCATGTCTGTGTGCGTTATGTCATGGATAGTTGGCAAGATTATCCTTTCCACGTCACCCACATGCACACACACGTACACACACACCACAGCACACCCCCCCACACGCAGAGCTGCATATATACTTGGAAAATTATTGAACCTATGCCATCATATTGTATTTTGGCAGTGAAAAATACTTTGAGAACAAGGGTTCTCAAAGAACATAGGGAAAATTCCCCTAAAATTTTTTTTTTTCCTTTTTGTTCTTTCTTTCCTTCTCTCTCAACGCCCTCTCATTTCTTTATAATCCTTAAACCTGACTGATTAATACAGTGAGAAACAAAGATGGTAGCATGAAGACCTGGCTGCTGAATCCTTTGTTGGGCCTTTATAAAACCAGGGGGAGATGTTAGCAATTGCTTCAAATTACAGCCATTTTTAAATAAACTGATATCAATAATGATTTTTTTATACCAACAAAGAATATAACCATTGATAATTAATAAAGGTTTGTTAAACCAGTGCTGATTTATTCAAAATAAGATATAATTCAAAGTCACTGGTTGTCCTAAGCTGATTAAATGTTAGACATTCTTTACAAAATGCTGAATAATTTAGAAGAATTTAACCTCAAGTCACTTAATTAATGTTGTTGAATTCTGCCTTGTTGCTTGTTGAATTAATAAGCGTTTGCCATAATCAGTCCTAGCCTCACCTTTGGGTTTGAAAGGACGCTAGATATGCACTGTGGTGGCCTTGAATGCGTGACAAGCTGTTGTAGATTCTCTTTTTCTGTCACCCATCTTTCCCTACTACTCAATTCCATTTTTTTCTCAGAGAAGAAAACTAACACAGCTTGCTGGCGAAGCTGCATGGCAGGGTGGTTAAAAACATGGACGTTGGAGCCAAACTGTCAGGGATGGCGGTCACGGGGCAACCACTTCCTAACTGGAAGACCAGAGGCATGTGACTTAATTGGTCAGTGCGTCAGTTTATTCGTCTGTAAACTGGGGATGATGATAAAGCCCATGATTCATTGGGTAGCTATGAAGATGAGATGGGCTGTCATTTACAAGGTGATCAGAGGGGTGCCGGGGACATAGGAAAAAACTCCATGTTAGTATTCATACTAAATGTTCTCAGCAAACATGACTTGGTTGGGGAACTACGATTATTTTAAATGACCATGCCCATCTTTTCCTAAAGGAACAGCAGCCATCAGAGAGGGGAAGTCCAGGCTCTGCTGTTCTGGCACTCTCCATCTCCATTCCCATCTCACTTCAGTTAAAATTCCTTGAGACTCAGTTATGAACAGGAAGGGGAAACCTCAAGTCTTTTTTCTGTTATTGTTCTTAGAATATCACTTCAATTAACACTGAAATTGCAGTTTCAGATGATTTTTGTAGACAGATTTCTTATACAGTCTCAATAAAAAAAAAAAAAAAAACCACACATGCCCAAATTTCCATATCCTCTAATATTAAATATGTCCTATGTATGTCTGCTCTGTTTTAACAAAGAATTGAGCAGTTATCTATTCCTTTGAAGTGAAGCAGCAAATTTGAAGCACAATATACTCTTTTCTTCATGAAAGAATAATTGTCTTCCTCTGAAAGTTTTTTCCTATGGAATTAACTTTACTTCCCCATATTCTGGACAGTAGCTGAGGGGGAGATCAGCTTTTTTTTATGATGACCCCTTTTCCACAGAAAATCCAAATTCAATCGTATTTTTTAGTCTTTTTAAATTCAATATAGAAAAATTACCTTTTAATTTCTTGTTATGGATAGGAGTAAATGTAAGATGTGAATTATTTAATATCTTACAAGTCAAATATGATATAAATAGGGCTGCAGGGAAAAATGGATCCATGGAAACATATCAACACAATTGTACTAATTGCTAAAAACATATTCTCAATGAAAAACAATTTATAGGATATTATAACTAATTTTTCACACTTCAAGGAACTATAGTAAGAACATTGCCCCAAATAGTCCATCATTTCAAAGAGAAAATTAAAAACAAAATCATGCTGGAATTCATGATGGAATGAAAGCTCATTAAACAGAAGTATTTTCCTAGAAGTTTTTAGAAGAAAAATATGTATTTATAAAGATAATATTTCAGTTAAGTTGTAAATTTTAATATTTCAAAACTTCCTATTTATTAAAAGTGGTTGTTTTGCTTTATTATTATTTTTTTATGAAAACAGTTTAATTATCTGGCTCTCACTGACTACTAATGATATAGTGTAAATCTTGGGGGAAAAATCAAGAAGGAGAAGCAACAACATAGAATACTTACCATCTGGCTTACTTTCTCAGCTTCTCTGAGTATCAGTGGACAGGAGCCCTTGCTCTTTGGTAGAGGAAAAAGAAGCAATCTCCCTCCTAAGTGGGACCAAAGAATGCTTCCTGTGTCTTTCAACATAGGAGAAAGGAGATTTGGGTTATACTAAGAATGTGTCTCTACCTTTTATTGAGTCATTTTTTTGTGCCAGGATACTGCCAAGTGTTTGATACTCAACGTCTCAGTGAATCCCTCTAACCATTATTCCCATTTTTAAAGAAAAGATGCTGAACCTCTGTGCAGTTAAATAATTTGCTCAAGATCATACATGGTAGAACTGGGATAGAAACCAGGTCTGCACAACTCCAAAGACATCGGAATCACTAAGTTGTTTCTCTTTAACATAGGTCATATAAAGGGCACACATTTATGGAAGGGCAAGAAGTTCAAATTGAACCTTCAAATTCTGTTTCTCCTCTCCATCCCTAAACTAAGCATTTTATTGACATATATTGAAAATGATTAAAATACAAAAATGGCATTGTGCTTTTTATAATACCAGTGATTTCTGGGCTATAAAAGACAATAAATGATAATAATCACAAGTCTATCACCACCTTCAAGAATAATTTCTATTGCCATTTACTTAGCATTTACTTGAGGTATTTTGCTAAGCACTTACCATGTATTATTTCATTAAAAAAAAAGAACTAGCCACAAATTTTACAATCTAAATCTCAAACTAAATTGAAGCATGCATATATATTTTTTCAGAAGTGGAAAATATAAACACCATTTTCCATTTCCCTGATTCTACTTTCACTTCAAGTAGACAGATTTTTTATTGTCACAAGTCAGGTTTCTACAAGTCTGAATGCTTAAATCCATACGGTGGCCCCAAAGAACATGCAAAAGGAAATGGAATCCTCAAGGACATAGCAAGGTAAGAAAGACTTATTAGATGCAAGACCCAACTTAGAGCTAACTAAAATCAATTTTACTTTTTTTATTTATTTGTTCGTTTGTTTGTTTTTACCTCTTCATGCCAGGCAGTAGGAGCTAGATACAGTAGGACTTGCGTGCATCTCTCAACATTCACGTAGGTTAGCAGGCCAACATACTGTCACTCTGGGCTAACAGGGGGAGTAACTCTGCCGTTCCCACCAGTGCCACATTAAGGGAAATGAATCTCATTCTGTTCTTTTTTGGGGGAGTAATTTATCAGATGATTTATTTACAGTGCAATCTGCGTGACAAGTAAACAAATATGTTATTTTTGCCCACTGTGGTTGGATCTTAAACATAAGAAAGAGACAGAGTAAGTGTCGTTCTAGGATATGTGAGTAGCTCTGACAACAGCTTTGAAAAATAAAGGAACTCCATTACGAGGCGTTTAGCAAGAACTGATTTACATACTAGAGTAGATCTTTCATGAATTCTGCCAACGTAGAGAGGAAAGGGGAGGGAAGAAAAAGGTTCCAATTGCACGCTACCACTGTGCATGTTGATGAATCCCCCAGCACATGTTAATTAATGCCCTATTGTGTTTGGCAGACTACCAGGGACTGTGATTGTACACGGGCTGATCCTTTAAATGGAGAGTGGCTTACTCTATATTGAAAAGAAAAAGATTTGTATTTGTATAAGCCACAACTATGCCTTAGGAGTGAGTGTTTTGCTTTTAGTGCAATTAAGAGAGAAGAACTGCCATCTATCACAATATTTTATCATTACATGTAAAAAAAAAAAAAAAATCCCCAACCCAAGTAAGTAAAAAAAAAAAAAAAAAAAAATCACAGAAATGTCATTGTTTTTAAGGAAAAATAACATTGCTCCCATTACCCTATCCAAATCAGTGTCCAATTTTCACCCACAAATGATGACAATGAATACTGTTATCTGCCATCTTGTGCTCTGGCTGAAGCAGAAGATTGTATTCAAGCAATTAAAAGGAAATCCTCATAACAAACACATGGCAATCTTGAAAAATTTAAATGCATAATGCCATCCTGGCAACAGAGGTGAATTAAATAGGGAAAAGGCCTGAAAGATGCAAATTCCTTGGGCTTAAAGCTACAGAAATCTTACGTCCTGTTAGACTTTTAATTTTAATCATGGAGAAAAAAAGATCGACTAATCACTCAGCTCTTATTTCTTATTTGTTTTAATTTGCTTTTTACTACTTGCACCGTAAAGAGCTGATAAATATTGGATGTCTTAAAGCTTGAGTGGCCTAGGAAAATAAATTGCCTTGTATTATTGTTCCTTATGAATAAAATTGACATATCTAAGAAGCTGTTGCTGTAGAGTCCAGAAAGATATTACAGTCAAATCGATTAATTAAGTGTCTTTCACCATTCTAAGTAATAAAGTTCAGCAGCGGCTTACTAAAGAACCTACCTTTTTCCTAAATCTACACTGCTCTAGCTGAAATAGGCTGAAGTCCCTTTTATTTTTATTTTTTCCGTGAAGACTTTAGTCCTCTGGGCTTCCTTGCATATAAAACTCCCTCCACATTTCCCCCAGTATATTTAAGCTTGATTTAAACAAGTGATTTTCAGGGCACCTGGGTGGCTCAGTGGCTTAAAGCCTCTGCCTTTGGCTCAGGTCATGGTCCCAGGGTCCTGGGATCGAGCCCCACATCGGGCTCTCTGCTCAGCAGGGAACTTGCTTCCTCCTCTCTCTCTCTGCCTGCCTCTCTGCCTACTTGTGATCTCTGTCAAATAAATAAATAAAATCTTTAAAAAAAAAAACAAGTGATTTTCAAAGTAGGGCACAGAGGCCACCTAAACCAGAATCATATGGGAATGCTTATTAAAATATACGTTCTGGGGGCACGTGGGTGGCTCAGTGGGTTAAAACCTCTGCCTCGGCTCAGGTCATGATCCCAGGGTCCTGGGACGGAGCCCCACATTGGGCTCCCTGCTCAGTGGGGAGTCTGCTTCCCCCTCCCTCTCTGCCTGCCCCTCTGCCTACTTGTGATCTCTGTCTGTCAAATAAATAAATAAAATCTTTTTTAAAAAATAAATAAAATATACATTCTGGAAATCTGTGCTTCCACAGGCCCTGATTCAGTAGCGTAGGATAGAAGCTCAGGAAACTTCATTTTTAATAAGTACCCAAATGATTCTGATCATTTAAACTACTTCATATGATCTTCTTTTGTTCAGTGACCTTTGAAAAATTCGCCAGCTCTTCTTTTTGCGGCAATGTGTTATTTCACTGGACAATGACTATCTCTTAGAGCATGGTGTCATGAACTTTGCTCTAGATAGCCAGGTCTGTTTTCCTTCTGGCTTGAAGAGGTTGGAACCCAACAGCCACAATGACCTTAACCTCAAGGTGCCAGTATCGTTGGCCCTCTTTGCCAGGGGAGAAGTACCACCAGGTTTCGGGGACTAGAAAGTTGAAGACCAGAGTAGACATAATGACAGAAAGGATAGAGACCTTCAATGGGCCCTCCAACCTGTGGGAAACCTCTTTCTGTGACATTGTTAGTCTCATTACCTCTTAATTCATGTTTACATCAGCCGGGGTTCAAAACGAACTGAACTCTAGTCTTAGAAAACAGATATATACCTTCGATTCTGTTTGTGTAGGATTCTTGGACCTATTATTGAGTAACAGCAATAGTCTGTTGAGTATTTGCCATGTGCCCCGCAGGAGCTAAATATATATGACATCATATATATAACAATGAATATATATGACATCATACAGCTTTTCAGCAGTAACCCTGTGAGACACGTATCACAATTTTCCATTTTACAGGTGAGGAGCTAAGGATCTGCAAGGATAACCGGTTTACCTGAGATCTCTGTCCGTAGACTCAGCATTTTTTTCCAGGTTGGTCTGACTCCAGGCCCTGCTCTCTTATGCAGTAGGCAACCCGGTCTCTGATCTTAAGTGGGTCTCTCTATCCTTTTTAATCAGCTCGTCTTGGTGCCTCAGCTCTTTGAAATAAAGCGTAGGTTCTATATGCGCATCTGCTTCCTTTGGGAGTGCCTCTAGCTACTATTACTATATTATAAGTTCTTTGAGATGAGAACAAACAGATTGAGCCCCACCTCTGGGTTTCCTTGCCAGTGCTGTCAGAACCACAGTACAATGGTGACGTGCTCGGGCTTAGTAAGGGAGGTCCTGCCGCTCTATTTTAGGACTCAGAGCTCTGACAGAGAGCTTACTGTTACATTATCGCACAACATGCTTACAATAGATGAAGTCACTTTCAAGGGAAGCAGGGGCCTATACCCTGCCAGCACTTTGTTTAATGAGCCCAAGACAAAAATAACAGCATCTAATGGGCAGGGAAGCTGAGAGAATGACACAAAACAGTCTTTACAGAGTGCGACTCTGAAATACAAAGTAAGGCAAAGGCAGACTGTGAATTGATTTTTTAAATCTCGCTTTGTCCCCCAAATCATTGCTTTCCACAGAGGATTTATTCCTGGAGTATATCCTA
Organism: Mustela putorius furo; assembly: GCF_011764305.1. NCBI lineage: Eukaryota > Metazoa > Chordata > Mammalia > Carnivora > Mustelidae > Mustela > Mustela putorius. The sequence goes on from NW_025422471.1 coordinate 15,533,391, forward strand.
GAGTTCTGCACAGGAGGATGACCATTCTGTCATTAGGCTCTCCCGCCTCTGCACCACGGTTCATGCCATCGCTCGCGTTTGGAAGCCTCCCTCACCAAACTCTGTAAACTCTGGCTGAGGATTTCTTTTAAGAGGAGGGACAAGAGGGCTGCAAAGGTGTGCTCTTCCTCTTTTAAAAAGCAATCTATGCAAGGAGATTTAGTATTGAAAATAGGTTCTGGCATCTGAGTCTTTAAGTCCATAGCAAATTTCGGTGCTTTATTTGCTTCTGCATGCTCTTGACCTGGCTTTTGTCAAAACTCTGATTCCAAAATTCATTCCATTTAGTTCTTATAACCACCCATCCTCATAAGAAAATATTGGCTTCTGGTTCTGTCCCTGGAAGTCACAATTCTTCCCTGGACTGGCTTTGGTGTCTGGCTGCTATCAGTTTAGTATCATCCCTCCTCCTCCAATCTGTAGATACACTTTCATGTATCTATCAAGGACTATGAACTAATGGTCAACCTCAACCAAAATCTTGCTGCTTATTTAGGCAAGAAGTGATTTATTACTCCCCTGAACTTGATTAAGACCATTTGATGGCATTTGTATGGCCTGCTATAGTGATTATTTGTATAAGTCTAGTTTTCTCTGCTGAATTACCAACTACTTGGTGTTAGGAACCAGGTCTTACTCACTTGTATACATAGTGCTTTGAGTTAATAATAATGATGGGAATAGTGTTAGATAGCATTTAGTGAACCTCTAATATGTTCCAGGCACTGGGCTACAAGGTTTTCACTCATTATCTCTTTTAATTCTTACAGGAATACTGTGGGTAAGGCATTATCGTCATTAACATTTAATGAACGAAGACACTAAAGTTTAGAGGATTTTAGAAGCTTGCCCAAATTTATACAGCTAGGTTGTGTGAAGGCACGATTGCAAATCAGTTCTGCTTAACTTCAAAATGAGAACTCTTAATCATAGCACCAGAGTTTTTAGTGAAGGGGTTGGATGAGTAAACCCATTTACAGAATTAAAGGAGAATAAATTGTTAAAATGAAAACAGTATTCAGTGTTTCAAGTAAATACATTATAGACCTATTTTTTATTTTTTATTTTATTTTTTTAAAAATTTAAAAAAATATTTTGTCTATTTATTTGACAGAGATCACAAGCAGGCAGAGAGGCAGACAGATAGAGAGAGAGAGAGGAGGAAGCAGACTCCCCACCGAGCAGAGAGCCTGATATGGGGCTCGATCCCAGGACCCTGGGATCATGACCTGAGCAGAAGGAAGAGGCTTCAACCCATTGAGCTACCCAGGCACCCTAGACCTATTTTTTAAAGATTTATTTATTTGAGAGAGAGAAAGAGAGAGAGTGAGCAAACACCAGCAGGAGTGGGCAGAGAGGGAGAGAGAATCTCAAGTAGACTCCCTGCTGAGCACAGAGATTACCACGGGGTTCAATCTCAGGACACTGAGATCATGACCTGAGCCAAAATCAAGAATTGGAAACTTAACAGACTGAGCCACTCAGGAGCCTCTATAGATCAATATTTTTAAATATCAAGAAAGGTCTTTTTCTCTGGCTCTATAATATTTAAAGACTTTATGGCACTTAGAATTGACCTGTTAAAAAATTTACGTTAAAGATGAAAATAAGGTGAGATTCAGTCAACTGGTTGGACAGTGAATGTAAAGTGTAATGGAAGGACTTTGTGCTTCTTTATACACAGGAAACTCCCATGTTTGTTGAATAACAATTAAAAAATTGAATTAATGAACCATTTAGTCAATGAGCAAACATACTGAAAATCAGCCTTATACTAGCTACTTTAGAATAATTCATGAAAAGGCATAGCAACACCTATAAAGCATTTGGAACTAGACATACTATCAATAGTATATATCAGCACAAAAATGGAAATACATTTGGAAGTTGATCCCAACAAAATCTCCATAATGTAATCACATTGATATCATATCCTAGGGTCAGCAGCTCAAGCATGTCATTTGTTTAGAGTGAAGATGGTTAATCCTACTTAACTATGACATTATAGACTAAATGAAATGTAAACATGTATATATAGCAACTGGGCACATAATAAGCAACCAACGAATGTCAGTTCTGTTCTCCCATCCCATACTTTCCTGTCCTATTCATTGAGTTAGATGGTTTCAACTAATTGTATCTTCCTGAGACCATACTTCTTTTAAGTTTCAGATCACCATAAAAATGGTAGAAATCATATCTGCTTCCTCAGAAGTTCTCAATTCCATCAACAAGGAACCAAAAAGACTCAGAGAATATTTGTGGTAATTCCTTTCCTCTCTCAAGAGAGGTCAAAAGGGCAAGGGCAATGTCTGTGCCTCCTCTAAGCCTTCTAACTCTCCTCAGGGATAGAGAAGGGGATTGAATTGTTAAGTTATAGCAAAACCCCCTTTCCTCAGGAGTCTCAGCTCCATCCACAAGTGTCAAGGCTGAATCCAAGGCTTTGGACTTCAACTCTCCAGTTTTCCCAGACCTCGTGGCTTCTCCCAATAGGGGTCTAGCGGAAGGCCTAGACACCCAAACTTGTCCATCTCCTCACACTTAACTGCTTCACTGCCACATTTGGCTTGACTCTACCAGGACATATTGCTCCCATTCTCCCTGTCTATGCCAGTCATTCAAAGAAGCCCAGAATCCCATCACCCCTCATATCTGTCTCTAATTTTTGCAGGGCTCTGCGTAGCCTCTGTCCTGTTCCATTCTCCCAGCACTCCCCAGTTCATGAAATCCCTCCACCATGGTCTGTAGTCAACAAAATCCCATAGATTCTTAACTGCTTGAACACTCCCTTTATCTTTTTCATTCTAGTGGAAACCTGGCTCTTCTGTACGAAGGCTGCTTTCCTTACAAGGTCTCTCAGGTACAGGCAGGCGGTTTTGTTGTTTTTTTGGTGGCTGTTCTTTGTTTTACTTCCACAATCCTCATATATATGGACCCGGAGATCAGATGCATGTCCTTCTTATTTCTTCATTACCTCTTCAAACCATTCTTGTTTTCTAGTGACAACCATACTGGTAAATCCAATGGGCACCATTGCTTCGATCTCACCTTTCATTAGCATGACAGAGTTGGTTCCTCCCCCTTGAAATTTTTCTTCATTTGGCTTTCAGTTTACCAGGTTCTTCTGATTTTTCTTCTGTTGCACTAGCTATCACTTCCCAGTCCCCTCTGCTGACTTCTCACATCTTCAACAAAGGGAATACCTGAGTTTACCATGATTGTCCTTAGGTCTCTTCATTTCTCTGTTTCATGGCCTCAGTGGTGTTGTTCAGTCTCATGACTTTGCTTACCACTTATATGTTGATAGCTTCTAAATTTGTATCTCTGGACTTCTCTTCTGAGTCTAGATCCACATAGTTAACTGCCTACTCAGCACCTCCAATTGGAGGTATTGTAGTAATCTTGTACTCCTGGCACTCCACAATCTATTTTTTTTTTAAAAGATTTTATTTATTTATTTGACAGACAGATCACAAGTAGGCAGAGAGGCAGCAGAGAGAGAGGAGGAAGCAGGCTCCCTGCTGAGCAGAGCCTGATGTGGGGCTCGATCCCAGGACCCTGGGACCATGACCTGAGCCGAAGGCAGAGGCTTAACCCACTGAGCCACCCAGGTGCCCCTCCACAATCTATTTTTAGTAGGCAGGGAAAAATAGAGATTCTAAAAAATAACAGAGCATGTCACTCCTTTGTTCAAATCCTGCAACAACTTCTTTTTCAACTAAGAGCAAAAGCTAAAGTCTTTATAAAAACCTACAGGGCCTTACAAAATGTGGACCATGGTACCTCTCTGACTCTACCTAGGGCCACTCTTCTTCTCACTTACTCTGCTTGACCCATACACTTTATGTGCTCCTACCTTAGGTCTGTCGCTTGAGCTGCAGAACCATCCCACAGATATCTGGAAGCCCAACTCTCTCACAATCTCCAGTCTTTGCTCAAGTAACACCTTCACAAACAGACCAACCCCAACCTAATATCCTTAGTTCATTCTGCAACCCTCTTCCCAGCCCCACACTCCTAAGACCCTTTCCTTGCTCTATTTTTTTCTTTTTTCCATTATACTTAGCCATTTTAACATTTGATGACATTTACTTTTTATTTCATTAACATCTATTGCTTGTTTTCTCTCTCTTATACTAGATTGTGAGTTCCGGAAGAACACAAACTCAGTTCTTTTTTGTTTTTTGATTTGTCCCAGGAATTTGGAAATGTGCCTATACATAGTATGTGAATAATAAATATTTGATAAATAATGCTAGGTTTGTATAGTATTTTGCAGTATAAGGCATGCTGTCATATGTTACAAAATTATACCGTTTAAACTACCTCTTGCTGTTGGCTGTGCAGTTATCATTATTTCCATGGGTCAAATTAGAAAGCTGAGGTCAGAGAAAATTTTTCCTGATTCTAAATTTATTGTTTTTGCAACTTAATTCTGGTTACCAGGGCATTGTTCTTTAGAGTTGGTTGTACTTGATTCATGGCATAGAACAATGGTGCTGACTGCCCAGTGGCTGCTGATTATGTGCAAACACAAAATATCACCCAGGTGCTGGCAAACAATGTTTTGGGGCAAGAAGGATATGACTTGGTCACAACTCCTAAAAGGCAGAGTGATTTTTCTTTACCAGCAGAGCTGCACGGACCCTCATGTCACTCGTTTCTCTCCAAATCACAAGCCACCTGGCATCCTGCAATTGGTTTGACATGTTCAAATCAGGGTTTTGATCTCAGCATTACTCTGAGATGACACCTTGGAAGGTGACTAATACAATTTTATTAAATTTAGATTTTGGTAATTTGTCAGCACTTACTCACTTGACTAGGGGAGCAAGGGTCCTTTGGTACTTCTGATCATGAAATTTAAATAATAAGGCTCTTGCTGATTGCTCTTGAATACATTAAGCATATTTTAGGCACAGCTTTATGATTGGTGACCAGAAGCAATCCCAGCTGAATAGAAATTCTTTCACTGGGTGTTTCTTATTTCTCTGAGCTGTGATCATCACCTTCCCATTGGTTTCCTTGCAGAAAGCATTACAGCTCCTTAAGAAGCTTCTGGACTGAATACCAAGACATACTGGCCCTTAGGATCTTCATGTTTTTAAGAGCTGTTACCCTTGTTCCTAGCCTGCTATTGAATTCTCAAATTCTACCCAGGCATTGATCTAAATTTTCTTTGTTTAAGGGTTTTTATTTCTGACCAGAGAGAGCAGCTGAATTGATCCTAGTAATCAGTGAGGTTGTTTTGAAAGTCTTGAAGTTGATTTGCTGTAATTATCAGTTCTTGTTGAGTGTGAAAAGGAGCATGTTTACTGAGGGCTCACCTCCTGTGTGTCACAGCTGTTTTAGACACTTCACGCACATTAGTTAGGGCAGTTAGCCTTGCCATTGCTCTAAGAGAAAACTATGCTCAAGGCCTTTTCATAGGTGAAGATAGGGAGACTCAGGGAGATTAGGGAACTTTCTTAGGGGCTACGCGAGGAATGGAGCAGAGCCAGGGTTTGAAACTACCTCTTTAGACTGCCTCAAATGCACTGATTAACATTTTTCAGTGATGCATACACCTAAAACGTAGCCACACAAAACCCAAAGAAAATGGGAAATAACTGATCACACAGCCTCATATTTGAAAACTATGTCTGTAAAGCGCCAGTAAGTAAAAGACCTAGCCAATCAAAACATCGCCATAGGGGTCAGACTGAGAGGCCGTGGAGACACACTTCTTATCAGTCATTGTATGAGTGATTAAGGATCAACCAGATGTATAAGAAAATAATTCAGTCTGAGGTTAAAATTAACTGATAAATTGGATGTGGCCATTCAGGCAGGAGAAAATTTTGGACACATGCTTCCTGGGGTGTCTCAACGTACAGAATGCTGAGCAAATTTGATCTGGTGTGTTTGTCTCAAACTTCATGAACTCATGTGCCAAAGGAAAAAAAAAATTCTAGTCTTCCTTCTCCTTCCTCTTCTCTTTATTTTCTACCTTCTCCTTCTTTTTCTTTTTTACTTAGAAATCCCTATTACAGAGAAGTTTAAAGATGCTGAAATTGATAATGCTGTCTCGGGGTCATTGGTTTCTAAATTTTCTGCTATTACTATGGAATTTTCGTTATTAGAATCAAAGATTAGAATGAAAGCTCTACCAGTGCTCCAATTTTATTTTCCTTTCTGGAAAACTGAGGAATTGCCTTGGCTCTATTCTTCACACTATAAAGTATACTTTTCATGACTTCTAAGTGCCTGAATTTAATTAATTTTCCACTTAATCCTAGTCCATTTTCAACTTCTCAGTATCTACTGTTTAAAACAGAAATGCAGTTCCAAGACCCTGACGTGATTTGATTTTCTCATTGGTTTAAAAGAATCCCGCCCCAGCTGTGTTTAATTCAGTTATCCCGATTTTTATTTTGCTTTTAATGTAATTTGAATGCTTTGGGATGAGGCATATGCTGTCCTGTAAATCACAGTCTTAACACCTCTCAATTTTTAGTTTCTGACTTTGTCCTACATTTATGATACTTGCTTAGGCCCTGAAGGCATTTCAGTTTGCAACCCTTACTTAAATGAAAATCAACAGTAATATGATTTAATGATGGTTCAAGATGTCTTTAAGAATATGTATATAGGTTCATCACACAATATATTTCATTTTACATTTTATGTCTTTATGATCAGGTTCTGCACCAACAACATTCTTAACCATATCCATTTGAAAAATTCATTGTCATCTTAGCAGCATTTCTTTTTTATGTAAAATGGATATGAATTTCACAGAGTCATTTTTGGAAGAGAAATTTGTCTTAGCAAATATATTTGGACCTTTATCTGCCATTGATAGTTTGGTGGTTTCAAGTATAGAAATAACTGCAACCTTCCAAATATTTTTTAAGCCAAGATACTTTTTGTGACTGTAAAATCCAGTTATAGCAATATAGATATTTCTGAATAACTGTCAGTATTTAGGAGGTGCATACACAGTATAAAAGTTGTTAAGGAGATTTGTTTTGTTCAAACCAGGGAACTTAATGATCAATGACTAATACACAATAAGTTTTAAGTTGGGTTCTCATTTTATGGAAGCTATCTGACCGTCAAATGACAATCTGACCCCAGTGGATACCTAAGAATGTAAAATAGATTGGATTTAAAAATATAAATTGCAATTCATTTGCAATACAGAAAAAAATGCCAGTTATTTTTTAATCATATTTTATTATAAGTTCATTTTGAAAAGAAAAGGAACATACTGTTTTACCAACCCAAGGGAAATGTTTGCATGTTTAAATAATTATTACTGTTGAAGTCTTTTTATATTCTTTTCTTTCTGTTTTCCTAAGTCAAATTACTAAGGAGTTGATTCAAATACTAAAAAAAACAAAATACTTATATTTTAATATTTTAAATGCCTTTTGTTATAAAATTCAAGGACCTAGATTCTAAATGTGGATCAATTTGTTTGTCCTTGAAAAAAAATCAACATTAACTCTAAATGGCACTAATGCAGATGCCAGAGAAAAAAGGTTGAATATTTACAAGGAAAGTCAGACTTGAGTAGCAACTATTGAAATAAACTGTTAAAAACAATCAGGATTATTTAAATATTTATAGAAAAGAATATCTGTATTTTAAGTGCCAAAAAGCCTCAGTGCAGTCTTCACACATTAAAACTGTGAAAAGTTAAGACTAGAAGGAGACCTAAAAATTCTTCTGTGGAATAGTTCATTTAACAAATGAGAAAACTATAATTTGGCTAGGCATGGGAGAACTGGAACTAGAATCCATATGTTCTAATGTCTAAACCAATGTTTTGGGTTTTTTTTTTTTTTTTTTTTCCACTACTACCCACACCCATATAGAGAATGATATGTAATCAGAACAGCTACCATTTGTTGGGCTGTTATGTGTCTGGCATGGAAAGTCTTTATTCTCTTAACAGTCCTCTAAGCTAGGTTTTAATATCCCAATTTTACTGATAAGTCAATTACAAATTTCTATTTTGAGATTAACTAACTTGCCCAAAGTCACCTTACAGTGCCAGCAACCTGATAAAAGTCTGTCTGAATTCAGCCTCCCTTCTCACTGCAGAACTATTTAATTAAAAAAAAAAAAAAAATCACAAACAGATCTGTAGAGTTGTATAGGAAATGGAAAGTACAATATACTGATTGGCTTTTCTCTTTTCAGCTTCCCCATTATGTAGATAAAGTTAAATATTTATGTAAAATTTATAACCTGTACTCATGATAGGATATTTGATCCAGAGAAACCTGAGAATAGCTAATCCACTCCACTCATTTATAAATGAGGTAATTAAGACCAGAAAGGTCAAGCACTTTCCACCAGAGGGATAGTTGTAAAACTAGACCAGAGCAAAAGTTCTGGCTTGAAGTTCTCTGACTCAACCACCATTCCACCATCACATTTTTGTAGGTGAAGCTTGGGGAAGAAAGTCAAGGGGGAGGGGCTGAGAAGACGCATTAGCGCCACCACAGCGTGAGCTGGGAGCTGACAAAGCCAACGCTAGTCCATTTTTTGGAAAGACAATGCTGTTTGAATGACTGACCTTCAAAGAGCCTTGTAAATTTTTAGCGTTTCTATGCACTCTTGAGGGACAGATGATCAGAATATTCATTCCATGTGGCTAAGAAAAGAGAGCCGCTAATTTTTATATTTCACGTGTCCTCCAGTGAAATGTTTATTTTATCATGAAAAGTGAAAAAGAAGGTGATTGTTAGTTGAAACACTAGTCACCAATTAATATTAATTTTCTTTTTTTTAAGTCTTTTCATTGATTTATCTTAGGAGAAATTGCTCAAGTGAAAAAAAATATCTATAGCACGTTTAGTCATTTTTCCCCATATCTGGTTTAACTTATATTCTTAGGGAAAGTGAGGTGGCTATAAAAACCTTTACCACTTGATCTTGTAACCTTAAACAAGGGCGAAACTCCCCTTGGCACTAACAAGAATTTTGTCTGCGGGTAGTTACAGAATTGGGTCCATGATGATTATGAAGCAATTTCGTTCTTTCCCAAGAGATAGAAACTCCAGCATGATTTTCAGATGGCATACACACACTAGCACCTTGTCCATATTCCTAATAATAACAAGAATGAAGGAGGGAAAAAAGCCAGGAATTCTTGCAGGCTTTAGCAGGCTTGCTTCAAAAGCCTGTCAGCTAAACAAATAAAGTGAAGTAGTGGGAGGCAAAGGCAGGAAATTAACTGCTGTGGGCTATTAGTTAATGAGTAGTCCAAGGAAAGGAAGTTATGGCCATGGAAGTGTACACTTAGAATGAAAAAAAAATTAACATTACCAAAAAGAGTGAGCGTACACAAATTAGATTTTTCTTCGATTCTGAAGTTTATTGCTTTCTTGTGGGATCTGCCTCCAACCAGCTACAGAAGATTTCCCCTCTCCCCCCATCCCCAAACAAGATGAGTGAGATCAATCAAAAGATTGAAACTTTGAAGCATGGTTAGGCTGCTGGGTAAAAGCATGCAAAATATGTCTGAGACTTCATTAAAAAATGCCTACACAACACCTTGGGTAAAATCCACAGCAGCTTGGCATTGCCGCCTCATTAGGAGTAAAATGAAGTGGTCATTCCCTGAAGACTGCCCTGCTACATCCTGACCAGTCCCAGGGGTATCCTGCTTACAGTCAGTGATTTTCAGCCTAAACGGCCACAAGTCTTTTCTCAAGTACGGCTGGGCAAGGATCTGTTGGCTTTAGGCAACATAGCCCAGGCTAGCGCAGGTCATCTGTCCAGACTCAATTTTAAAAGAGGAGACTGATGGAAGATAATCTACAAAAAACTTTTTGCTTTCCTTCAAATATTTGAAAAACAAATGAATTATCAAGAGCTTATATTTATCCAGAACTAACGAAACAAACACTGCTCTGGAAGTAACAATGATTGGAATTTTTAGGTAAGGACAACACATAGAGAGAAGGACATTCTCGAAACAAATCTCTGCTACCTTTTATCCCTCTGCCAGGTGCTTTTGGAAATGAAAAACCAATAAGCTCCCAGGACAGGAGAGGAGTCAGCCTTTTTGTTATGTGTTCCTTCTCTGGGATCATGCTCTTTAGAAAGTGGTTTGGGGGGCATTATCACCTGAGAGCTCATTAGAAATGCAGAATTTGGGGCACTTGGGTGGCTCAGTCCCTTAGTGACTGACTCTTAATTTCCGTTCTGGTTATGATCTCAAGAGTCCTGAGATCGAGCCCTGGGTCAGGATTGATACTCAGCAGGGAGTCTGCTTGGAGGATTTTTTTCTCTCTCTCTCCTTCTCCCTCTGCCCCTCCTTCCACATTCTTTCTCTCTCTTTCAAATAAACAAAAAACAAAACAAACAAACAAAAAACAAAAACCAAAAAAAAAAAAAAAAGAAAGAAAAAGAGAAAGAAATGCAGAATTTGAGGCAGGTCCCAAGCCTCCTGAATCAGAATATGCATTTTAACAAAATCCACAGAATCATCTTTTTGTACATGCAAATTTGGTTGGTACTGCTCCAAGTCAAGAGTTCACAATGGAAAATATCAGTGGATAGTAATAGGAATACTTATTGATGCCATTCTACCAGGACAACTTATTTTTAAACCTCTTTTCTGTCAGTGTGTTTTCATGTAGCCTAATGACACAAGGGGCTTCAGAATTATGTTACTTCAGAGAACCAACAGTTTGAGACCCCGTAGTTGGTTGGGTTTGATATAAAATGATGTGGGCCAAATATTTTAGTTAAAATATTGATAGCACCATTACTAACTTTTATACCAAGGTGAAGAAAATGCTATAAATAAAGTATTTGTTTTCCAAGATTAAATCTTGAAATAAATAACTATCCTGAAAACGACATAGAGGAGCTTAGACCAAACCTCTTTGCTCAGTCAGTTTACAGTAGTAATTTCCAATCAAAACTTCTTACAATCAAAACTAAATTCCTGTTGTCAAAGGCAAACCTGTCATCACCTATCCCCGTGCCATCAGCTTGGATATTAGACTGATTCCTGAGAGCATAATAAATGCCACGAAGAGTCAGGTTAGTTGGATCATGGTCCATCAGCCAAATTTTATATCTATCAAGATCCTGACTGTCATCCTGAAATTCATCTTTACAAAAATAGACATATTCCTGGTTTTCTTGTGTTCCGTTACTGCTATATCATGCTTTTGTGATTTATGGATTTATTTTCTAAAGTGTGTTTGGGGAAATACAAGTGTTAAGAGACATTAAGGGTCCCATGGTTAATTAAATTTGGAAAATACTGGATTAAATGGGACTATAAGGATAGCTTTTCTGCATGACTTCTTAGAGCCTTTCTTATGCTAAAATACCTTTTTAACACCCAAAGCGGGGATATAATATACAGTGTTTTTGACCTCAAAAGCCAGTATTAAAGAGTATTCCCTATGATTAGTGTCTTCAGTTACACACTTTGGGACACCCTAATCTAATCTAATTCCTAATCCTGTTTGGATTTTCATACTTAGAGGACCATATTATACCACTTGCAGTAAAAACAATAAACCAGTACATTTGTGGTCTGTATTAGGAAATTTGGCACATGTCCATAAACTCTTGGAGCTCCCAACTAGACTGTACCTACTTAGGCACATGAATTACGCCTTACACTTCCATATCCACTGCAGAATTTAGTATGTGCTGGACATGTAAGTAATAAAATCATTACTGCTATACTGACCAGCGCTAAAATTCTTGAGTTTCCATGGGTATCTATTTGCTCTAGCATTTCATGATTTGATGGGATAATCATAGAACTTACTTCTAATTTTGTAAACTTTGATCATACATCCAATAAACCTTTGTCTTTCTGAGCTGATAAATATAAATATTTCTTACACATGAGTACCAAAGTTCTACCAGGATCTGGATCTTTTTCCAGATTAAATCTTTAAAATAGATTTCACCTGTGTTGTATGTGCAGATATACTTTCTTCAATTGCAGGAAGCAGACATGCCAGGAAAATTCCAGTGCAGATGCACCATCAATTTGAATCTGTTTTCTTACTTTTCCATCACCAATGAGGTCTTAAGGAGACCCAACAATTGTTCAAATTTGACACTGCAAGGTAATATCGAAATTGAAGTCTAAAAGCTACACAAACCTTTATTTGTGTATAAGGCACTGAGGCCCAGAGAAGACAAGTCAATGTCCTTTAGGGATATTTACAAAGCTACCTGTATTTGATCTTGTTGACACATCATTCTTAGAAGTATAGCTGCCATTATTTGACACTAATAGAATAACAGTATCATATCCTTGTTTACTACAAAGTCTGTTTCTTGCTTTTCTCCATCTTCATTCACACTGGGATCTCCTTCTTGAATTTAATAATTTTCTGTGAACATTTCAAAATTAAGGGAAGAAAAGTACTTTTTAAAGCTTGGAAATTCCCCTGAACACTCCATTCCCTGGGGTGGGCATGGGGTATGATGGTGTGGTGGTGAGTAATGAAGCGTTTAGATATTCTTACTCCCACCATTTCGGGCCATTGAAAAATGCTCTTGATGGTCAGTTCCTGTTTATTTTTGGCAGTAGATCCTACAAATACTCACACAGGTCTTTGGGATGATATCGAGAGCTTGTATTGAGTTTCATGAATGAATGAATAACAACTATTCACCCTGATAACTATTCAAAAGTATGTTGGCTTATAATAGGTTAGATTGTATTTGTCATCCTGGAATTTACTACCATCCAGTTACAGAATTCAGATTACCTTACCAGACACACATTTGGGTAATATTTGAAATTGCCTTAGTCCTTTAAATTGGCATCTCGGTGAGTAGGGAGAACAAATTGCTTCTTTCTGCACTTCGAAGATAAATATCTGATTTTTTTTAACTATCTGTCTTAGGTGGTTTGGCTAATTACCTGCCTAAAGGCAGAAAACTGTGCCAAACTATTTATCAATATTCTTTCTTATGTCAGTTTATTTATCCTTCAACTGAGTACATTTCTTTTTCTTTTTTTTTTTTTTTTTTTTTTTTTTTTTTTTTAGTTGGTATTCCAAACAGTGAAAAACAATTGCCCTCCCCTTAAGGATTGTATCCGCAGAGATAAATTTTATACTCAGGGCATAAAGGTTAAAAAAGTAAGAAAGTGAGATTTCAAAGTCAAGGAGATGCCTCAGAACACCTATCAACACTTCCACTCCCACTCTGTTCTCATCTGGACACCATTAGGAGAACCACTAAAATTGAATTCAATGGCTATGTATTATGCATGACTGCATTGTTTACTGTATTGTTTTATGCCATTCAGTTCACCTGAGATGAAATCAGGCAAAGGAGGTAAATTAAGTCTACCTTCAAAACCCTAGACTGCTGACTCTTATAAAAATTGATTTACTAGTTTATCTAATGTTTTAAAAACTCATTTTGTTAAGTTGTAAATCATATCATTCCGTACTACTACATCAGAAGGTAAAATTAATGATGGAGATAAGGACATTAGAAAAAGCCACAGCATGGCTACATGACAACAGGAAAAAATTGATGAATAGCAGCTTAGGAGCAGTGACACAGGGTTCAGATTTAATTTGAATGGTGAAGGGCATCATCCTATTGAGCTGACTGGATAAGGGTAAGTTCATATTGGCACATGGTTTGATGTCATCATGGGTGACACGAAATAGTGGTACAGTGAGAAAATGACATGTGGCATTTTGAAGACCAGAAAAATAAAAATTTGAGGTTAGCCCTGAATGAAAGTGCTTTTTCTTTTCCAGATAAAGAAACACTATCTAGTAATTCTGAGATCTAAAAGGTTTTTTTTCCCCCCCTATTAACTCTTTAGAAGTCTAAAAGGGAGACAAGATTGATAGCAGGTTTGTGGAGTCATGTTACGTGTAGGTGGCAGATAGACAAATTTGTGAGCGAAAATTTAATATCTGTAGAATTTTATCAGAATGAAGGAAATGTCATCATAATGAGATGCATATACATCAGGAATTTTAGTACATTTCACATAACAAATAGACTTTCTACACTTTATTATACCAATGCTCATGCCATCCCAAGGCGGGGGATGGATTTAAATAGAAGATAAAAGGATCTTTAATTTCAGTGAGAGATGAAGAAGACGAGATATAAAGCACATGTCAGTATAGGTAACACTTTCTCCAAGAACTTCTAAGACATCAATAATCAGTCAGTTATTCTGAAGATTGATCATAATGCATCATTAGCTGTCAAAAGCTAATTAACTAAATTTAGTTAAATTAACCAATTTAGTTAAACTAAATTAACATTTAGTCCAAGTCAGCAACTTGTGTGATCAGATCTGGCCACCAACCTGTCCTCTCCTCACCTGTGTCAGAAACAAGGTCTGTGTCATGGCCAACTGAGCACATGCCCCACCTGAGGCTGTGGTTAAAAGAACACAAGGAAATCAGTCACTGCTCCTCATCACACTGAATTTGGAAATCATGACTTACTCGTTTTACTGTGTCAAATGTGGTTATGAAGATCAGAGGGCGTCACTTTAAATGAGGAAAGTAAGACAAGAAAAAGAAACCCTTCCCCTTTTAATCACCAAACGACAGATCTAGGAAGTGAATTTTGGTTTTCTGTCTCTGTTTTAATAAGCTTGATCACAATAAGTAATCAATTTGCTGCCTTTTTTTTCTTTCCTGGAAGAAATACTGCCTATATTTTGAGTGAGTCTGAGAAACAAGGAAAGTGTTGATTTTCAGGGGGGAAAAGAGTGAATCCATGATACAAAATGTAAAACTTACCTTTTTCTCATATGGAAGTGACTAAAACTAAGTAGAGCTGAATGTTGTAACAACAGAAAAGTCAGAAAATAAAGTATTCAACAAAAGCTTTGAAATGATTTAACATTAAACCAGTTACCAAAGTCTGAAAATGAATCAATCTACATATACAAGAATAAAGATTTGGAGATGCTAATATTGAAAATTTAGTATGTGTGTCAGGCCTCCTGCCTGGTTTGAAATGAACACAGTTAAGCCCCAGTGCATGGGACTGTTGGCTGGTTTATGAGTGAGATTGAGGCATGTGTAAACTTGCCCAAGAAAAGTAGACCTCTCCAGAACTCCCCTTCTGACCATTGAGGAATCACACACACAGCGTGAGATAATCAGGTCTTCGCTCATAAAATAACCACATTCGTATTTCTTTATTCCTGCAAGACTAAAAATTGATTTTTAATGATGAGCAAGCAATTTCGTGTCTTCGGAATAGAAACGGGGTTTTAAAAACTTTTATTTCGGTGCCTGCTACATATCAGCTGACTCGTTCACCTCTACAGTGACGTGCGAGGGGCTCCGTGCAGTAGCATCTAAATATTTTATATAAATAAAGAAACATGCCAGGATCTCGCAAGGGTCTCCACAATACGGGGGCGGTGGTGAACATGCCCCGGCATCACTTGACTTCTCTTCAGGATAGTACCTTTCGTATCAGTTATACATGGAGGAGTAGTGCACAGATGTGAAGCAAAGGAGTGGGAAAGAAAACAGAAAAGAACACAGGGTGTTACAGAAAATAAAGCAAAACACATAAGACAGTAAAGTGTAGGTAAGAGGAGTGCCTGCGTGGGAGTGTTACATGTGATGACATGGTATATAGCCACGCTGACCCTGTGCATTATGTTAATATACTGTATTAAAAGGGGGTACTCATTCACTTTTTAATCATTTGAACCTCATTCTTATATGATAAACTTATTATCTGGATAGAATTTTGAGGTCCTATTTCATTTCTTTAAAACTTAGGAAACAATAAAATGCAGAGATTAAAGCAATTACTAACTTTTATTTTTTGGGCAACAAATATTTATTCATGTCCACATGCACTAGAAACAAGTAGATTTAGGGAATAAATAAGAGCTCATCATTCTAAGAAGCACAGGTAAAAATCAACTAATAAAGATAATGAAACTAAATATAATAAGATTACAGCTGATTTTCACCTTGAGAAAGGGGTCACTGACTAGTTTATCAGAGAAGGGATACTAGCAATTGTTGAGTGATTTCTAGGGAAAGCTGAGAACAAGGATGGCTGGCATGGAGTGAGGGTTCTTATAGGAACTGACCTACTAGTAGGCTTCATTTAAAAAAATAAAAGAGCAAAAATAACTAATGTCTTTCATATGCTTTATCCATAAATAACAGATCTTCACCAGAATGTTAAGTGAAGACAAAATTATGTGGTATCAATGCAGATGTTCTTTATTGGCCTATTTTAAAAGACCTTTTTTTTATAAGGTGAGAGAAAAACATTTTAATTGCTCTCTCAATTATACATTCTTTTAAATCTTAATCTAAATGCAGATCGGTTCACTGGTAATTATCCATCAAGTTTTGGCTGTATGGATCAATTATTATAATATTGAGTCAATTATTAAAGGCAAATGATCTGGTTATGTTTCAAGAGTGATCCTAATATTTTGATTGTACAATAAATCCCATTTCCAACTCTTTTCTCGGATTGCAATGTTTGGGTGGACAGACGTTTTAGAAGACACTGTGTCACTCGACATTTCTCCCCAGTCTGGGAGGAGGATTGAGAAAACCCACGAGTCCGAAATAACTTGTCGACCAGCATTCAGATCTCAGGAGTATGGCTACTGTGCAAAGCTAGTGCAAAGCTAAATTCATGGAGACAGAAGTTCTTACCCTGCAGGGTAAGAGACTTTACTCCTTCAGTCCTTCTTATCACATGGAGTGTTAGTGGATAAATTCTGAAAGACAAAAGGCATTCCTGTAATCCTTTCAATAAAAACAAGGTTCTGGACTAACTGTATAGAAACAAGATGGGTGAGCCTTTAGAAATAAAAAGTAAATGCCTAACTGTTCTAAAAAAAAAGCATAAATAGCTTATTTGGGTGTGTATGATGCTCAACAGTTAGCTAGAACCTATAAAGAAAATAGAAACTAGCTTGTTTTTCAGGGACAAATATCATTTGTGTAGTTATATTACAGCAATGTGGTGACTGTAGGGGTCAACTAATCAGAGACTAGGCCATTGCGATGAGACACTCCTCCTTCCTTTCATTGTTTGCCTTATCCACGAAAACAAACTGTGCAATTCTCCTTTCCTAAGTTAGATGATAATTCAGATAATTCAGTATATTTCTACATTGTTTGTTTTATTTAATAAATCTTTATATCTAAGAATTTCCTAAATTAATGCTAAATAGAAAAGAGTAGCAAAGAGGTAAATATTTTCCTCCTGCATCTAATCTTTTATTAATCTGCATACATGTTATTCCAAATATATACATGTAGATTGCCACATATATATGTGCATAGAATGTATAAATGCATATATATTATACATGAATGATTTATTACAGAAATATCAGTGTTTCTAGATTACACTGCATACTTGATGAGCTGTCATTAGTGCAGAAAGGATACATAGCTTTTCAACAAAAGAAAAGAATGAGGCTGCCAGAGTGTTGCAGTGGTTTGGGCTTTTTTTTTTTTTTTTTTTTTTTTTTTTTTTTTTTTTTTTTTCCAGCATCCATCCCTGCCAATCTCTGCACTGCCAGTAGGGAAAACCATATCCATGGCAACCAACCGTACCATTCCAACCCACATCAATGACGCCTCCAATCTAAACTGTCAAATATTCTATGCACATCATGTAAAATAGGTCTCTTTCCCCTTATACCTCTGTGCATCTCGTTTCCGTGGCTACATGTTTATGCAAATGAGAATTGTCCTTTCTCTCTCAGGTTGATTGAACACTGAATTTGTTTTGCACCTTGGCAATGCAAAGCCATGCTGTCTTGCCACCTGGTCTACCACATAATTGCAAAAAATTACATTATAATGATAACTGTCCCCAAATTAGCCTGATAACACCATCTACCTGCCTTGTGAGCGAAAGAAACAGTGTGCAATAAAGAAGGATGTTAAAACAGAGTCGAGATAGGGGAATAATGTTTAATTGGCTCTCCAGAGTCTACTAATTTTCAGAATTGGAAACCTAGTGTTTGATTTGTTCTTTTTAGTCAGTGAGAAGAAAAAATATCCTTCATAAATTCTGAATGACAAATTTGCCCATCCTTTTTTGCATGTGGTTCCAGCATCCCAGGGAATCTAAAGTGTCATTTCCTCTCTGGAAGAAAGGAAGCAGAAAACATGCTAGGTATGTACTCTAAATTTTCACTCAGTATCAGCTCCAGCTATAAATTTCTCCCAATCCCCTGTATCTTCCCCTTTCTCTTTCCCCGAAACCCCCTCGAAATACCTTGGATCAATAGCTTTCTTTTAGAGTTAAGAGGCAGGATTTTTTATAGGATGACACATATTAAAATTAGAATAAATAGAATAAAATTAAGATAAAGCTGGGACTCTTAACAGAATTGCCCTTTCTCTTTTCCCATCTTTTTAAATCTATTGCCCCCCACATTATTAGATCCTCTAAATAATTTTGTTGTGGTAGTGGTTAGTTTCTTCTTCAGAAGAATTACAATTAAACATTTTGAAAATAATAAAAATGATCAATTGCTTTATATTTCATTCATTTTTAGTTATAACTTATGTTGATATGATGACTTAACTAAGGATATTTTTAATGCTAATTTTTTTCTGCAAAATGAAGGACTGGAGATGTAAAAATGGAGTTTGTAGTATATTTCCCCAGGGTTTAAGTGACAAAATAAAGGATACTAGATTCTATTATGATAAATGTTGGGGATATATTTTACTTTTCCCCCTGCTTAATGCCTCCCTCTCTCTGCAAAACGAATCCTTCAGTATTAAAAAAAGAAAAAAATAACAGGAACAATTTTATACAATTTTATGAGATTTTTGTCTTAGACTATAAACTTTGTTTATGTAGACTCTGAGTCACCTATGAGCAGATTCGGGAGATACAAAGATTATAAAGGTGGACAAGATCTTTTTTACAATTCAATAGGTCATCTGTAAATGTGTCCTGGCCAATGATAAAAAAAAAAAAATGGTGACGGTTCCAAAGTCAGAACTGTAACCATCTTTTCTCCCATCTTTTTCTCCAAACTCTACACACCATTTAGGTTTTAGCTGGGGCCCCACTTTCTCCCTGACTAAGAAGATCATAAAGTGATGACTTCCTTTTCTGATCTCTTGGCTCGATGAGTACTGTTGGCTCAGGATTTCATTAGATGCCATTTCCCATTGGTATGACTTGTGTCTGCCAGGATTGTAAACCCTGGGGCAGAGTTGGAGGAAAATAATTTCATATAATTCTTTTATATTTTCAGTCCTTAAAGTGAATATTTTGCTTAGTTAAATTGAATATCAAGTCTGGGTTGTTCTTGGATTTTAGGCTGAGACATTTTAGGCAGTGAACAACTAATAAACATGCCTCGGGTCATGGCAGAAGAAAAATCAACTTGTAGGTGTGTTCACTATTGTTCAAAAATCGTGTCAAATGTTTTACATATGCAACAGTGATCTTTTCCTTGTTAAAATTTACTTTTAAATAATAGATTATATTTTTCAAAAGCAATAATATTTGAAAGAGAGGACATGATGTCCTTCAAAATTCTGTTTGATTGTTAGATCTCCACCAATAATATTATTTCCTGAGCACTGATCTTGCCTCTTTGGGGAATTACTAAGGAAATGAAAGACCTAATTTAATAAAGATTACAGCCAAATAAGATGATAGATATATATAAACACAAGTGATGCAAAATTTAAAAACCATGGTTCAATATCAATTATGACTGTTAATATCATCATTCCAGTAGATTTACCAAATGTAATATATGAAATTTCTAGGTATTTTGGAAGGCTAAAAAAAATTATCATTGAAGTTAGATTCTGGAAGTAAAAGTATGGATGATTAATTTAAGTCAAATTTGCCTGAAGAGGACAAATATTTAAGGACCCAAATCTTTTATAGGGCCAATTTTTTAAAACCTAGTGTGTGTGTGATTTTGGACTTTCCCCATCCAGTCTCAATGTTGGAGCTCCATACTCTTCTAAATAGCCTTTTCTGGGAGCAAGAAAACTTGCTTTTAGAGTTTCATTCTGTTAGGGAATCCCTTGCTGAATCCACTTTATTTCATCCTTGACTTTACCCATGCAAGTAAGGCAGAAATCCATTTGAAAAATGTAAGCACCAGAAAAGTTTGTTTGAATCCCACCAGTGAGAAAAAGGAGAGTTTATGCAAACAACTAGAAATTGCCTTAATTCTCTTATCTATTTTTTGTACCTACACAATTAACACTGTCTAGATTCCTATAAAAGAGATTTTTTCATGGAATCATTACAGAGAAAAATAAACAAAATCCAAAAAAGTCTGCTAACTAAGAACAACTTGTGAAATGATAATACTATTGTCAAATAAATAGTAACAGCAAATTATTATGAAGCACTGTGTTCAAAGCACTTTTTAATTCCTTTACATAATCTAAATCATTTAGTCCTCATGACAGCATTGCAATATTGACCTTGTTTTACAGATGAGAAAACTGAGGGATAGAGAGGTACCAAAGTTACACAGCTGGGAAACAGATCTCCCAAGACCAGATTCATCTTGCTGTAAAGTCCTAAAGTGTTAAATTTTTCATTTTTATGCCGTATGACCTTTTAAGAAATATTTTTATTCTCAATTATCACAATAAAGTTGTATCAGTAAGAAAATCTCTTGAAATTATGGTATTCCAAAATTCTGTCATCATAACTCAAATTCCCTTTCATTTAATATTTCAAAGCATGAAATTCAATCTTCTCTTGGGGAGAAGAAACCCTTTCTGAAAGACTTCAAAATTGGAAACATTACTTTTAATGCCAGCAATGATTTAGAAGACTTATGGTGATTTTTAAAAATATCTGGATATATGTTCATTCATTCAGGCAGATAGATACTAAATGCTGGCACTGTTCTTGGCTCTCAGGATCCAGCAGGAAACCAAAGAAAGATTGTGCCTTCATGGGACTCACTTTCTAGTGAGATGAGAGATTAGAGAATAGATAGAATAGAATAGAATAGAATAGAATAGAATAGAATGCGATGCAATATAATACAATAGATGACAGATGGTGAGAAGTGCTAAAGAGAAAAAATGAAACAGAATAAGGTATATAGAACAAGGAAAAGGAGGCTGCTCCTTTAACAGGCCAGAAAAGTTTTTCTTGGTACTGTGATATTTGACCAGAAATTTGAATGAAGTGAAGGGGGGAGCCCAGACATTCAAAACTGGCTTGCTAGGTTCAAGGATTGTTAGGATGGCCAATGGGGTAAGGGAGAAATTGCTGTAGGAGATGCCATCTGTGAGGCAGCAGATGGTCAGATCATGGAGACTTGCAGGAGAATTTTACATACTCTTCCTTCTACTCTGAGAGAGACGGGAAGCCATCCAAGGGTTTTCAGCTGAGGAGTGATTAAGAACTGACTTATTTTGTAAAAGGATCACACCGACTCCGAGAAATATGGACTGGAGGGTGGGTGAAATCCTGGAGCCCAGTTCCAGAGGCTTTTATATCATCCCAAGCAGAAGGTGATGGTGGCTTGGATCAACATGGCAGGAGATGATTTGTGAGGAGAGATTTCAAAGTTGTAAACTACAAGATTTTATAATATATTAGACATGGAATGTGGAAAAATCAAGGTGTAAAGGATAACTCTGTTCTATTAAAGATGAAATAGGAAGTTTTATGCTTAGCTAAAAAAACTATAGGTAAAGACTAAATATTTGAAATTAGTTAAAATCATAACAGTTAAAGTTCTTCTTAGACTTTGAATTTGTTAGGTACTCAGTTTAAAACAATTAATGATCATTACTTCTTTAGCGCCAGTGTTTTTTTGGTGTTATCCCGCTTTTCCTTGAAGACATAACTTGATAAGTTAGGAAGATTCTCTAACTTAGAAACAACAGCCCTTATCAAAACTCGTTTTTCTTGTTGTTGTTTTCTTTTTGTTGTTTTTTGTTTGTTTTGGTCTTCCAAATCTTGGATGTTCTCCTGTTTTGTCCTACTTCTTAAGCCATTCTTTGTTAGTCTTTTTTGCTGGCTCCCCTTCCTTGGCATTTCTTAATTCCCAATTCTTTCTTTGTGTTTGTTACAAGCCACCTTTTTATATCCATCTGCATATAGGTAACTCTACGTGGACCCCGTGCACACACTAGAAAAGCTTTAATTATTGTCCAAGTCCTGATGTAGAATTTTCTAGTCCTGCACTGTTCATTGTAGTAGTTAAATCTGCTAGTGGTTGCATGCTAATAGTGGTTCCATAGCTAAGAATGAAAATGTAGGGAATAGTGCTAATGGTGATAGGATTATGGGTAATCCTACTGAACACCATAGATGCTATGTGTAACCCTCTGTGTAACGTATCTAAGTATATTGTATATTTTGTGCAATACCTATTATTTTTTTCCTATATATGCCTATGATAAAGGTTAATGTAAAAATTAGGTATAGTAGGAGATTAACAACAATAACTAATAATAAAATAGAACAATTATAATAATATGCTATAATAAGAGTTATGTGAATGTGATCTCTCTCTCTTTCAAAATATCTTATTGTACGGTAGTCGCACTTCCTGTGATGGTGTGAGATGATGGAATGCCTACATGATGAAACGAAATGAGGTGAGTGACATAGGCACAGGAATATAGCATTAGGCTACTATTGATCTTCTGACGATAGGTCAGAAGGAGGATCATCTACTTCTGGACTGCAGTTGACTATGGGTAACAAACTGGAAGTGAAACTTTGGTTAAGGGGAATGACTATAATAAAGGTGATTTAATAAGATAAATAAGTACAATTTGATAAAAATTATTGTGGCAACCAGTTAACCACTTGGCAAGGATAAATTTAAAACCCTAACCCAAACCCTAAAATAAAATAATTCTCCAAATGGGTGGAATATAAGTGCATAATAAAGTCTAAAACTACTAGAAGAAAATACAAATGCATATGTACAGGTGAAGAAAGCCCTTTCAGTGAAGACTCCAGGCAAAAGTTTAAAGATAAATACTTTAAGATATCTCTGTGGGGAAAAGTACCACCATCCAAGTGAGAAAGCAAATGACAGACAAGAAAAAATATAACTATGTGTGACAAAAAGTTGTTAATGTCTAAGATGTAGAAATCTTACAAACGCATAACAAAAATAACATTTAACAGGCAAGGTACAAAAAAATCAGAAATATAAATGATAATATATGATGAAAAGCATTTCATCTTACTAGTAATCATAACTATGAACAAAAAATTAGAGATCCTCTCTCTTCTCATCAATCATCAGGCTGTCAAAGAGTTAGAGAAGGAAAATGCCCAGTATGGTTCACTGAAAAGAGATGGGCTCACACAGATTGTTGGCAGGAGGAAAAATAGTAGAAACTTTCTACAGTGTAACTGGAAGTAATGTATTTAATTCAGAAATTCCACTTCCAAGAATTTTTTCAATAATCAGATTCATAAAGATAGAAATGTTGATATGTATCAAAAACAGTATTTATAATGTGGGAAAGCTGAAAATAACTTAAATGTACAGCTATAGATTATTGCTTGAGTAACTCATAAATCCATAAAATGGAGTTCTTCTCAATTATTACAAATAATGGTGTCAATCTACATCGATCAATATGTAGCATGTTGATGATATGTTGCTAAAGGCTAAAGGTAGTTTTCCAATGAATATGTCCCACTTTAAAGATACATATTATTTCAACCATACATATTGAAAATAACATATAAAAATATTGTCCGAAATGCTCTAGTGGTTCCATGCTATCGGTGGAAATGTACTTAATAGCAGTTATGGTGGTAGGATTATGGGTAATTTTTTCCTGCTTGGTTTTATTTTTGGCATCTATCTTTCTGCATAAACATGAATAATTTAAATAATTTTAAAATGCAACAAATACATATATTGAAATGTCATGTTTCGTAGCAATGCCAGAAGCTTAGACCAGATGTTATGTTTATATGGCAAGAGCTCACTTGTGCCACACTTCTCTACTTTCTGACAGTGACATGTCTTGTCCAGAATCTCCACAGCACATCTGTGTAGGTACTTACATTAGAGCCCACGGACTGAATTCAGTTCAACTGCAGAGAGCGGGCGCTGCCATGCTCCTTCTCAGGAAAACATGGCAATACTGGCATTGTCTCACATCAGGTGACTGAGCTCCAAAAAGACTGCCCTTAATCCGTTACAAAAGGCTTCACTGGGATTTCCACGAGCTCTTGTTACAGCCTGGTCCTCCTTGCCCCTCCCCCAGAGGAGAGTTTGGTTTCAAGTTCTTTATTCTAAAACAATTATTTTGTCTATTTTTAGAAACTCATTCTCAAACAATTATTAAAAAACATTAGAGTTTTGCTTATTGGAATAAAAACTCCCATTTATTTTTCAAGGAGCCGTGTAAGCTATGCTGGGCTGCTTTCAACTTCTCCCATATTAGGAAGATAAGATTCAGAGATTTTATGTGATTTTTTTTTCAAGGTGGCAGTGTGAGAATTCAAACTCAGCTATTTTCTTTCAAATCTGAAGATCCATTTAATTTTATCAGATAGCCTTCTACGCCTGTCATTGAAAGCCATAGACTTTAACTGGCAAGAAGAGAAAACCCCAACACTTTTGATTGTAAAATACAATTGATAAGAAATGATAAATAATTACTTCATAAAATACTTTCCAACTTTTGTTTTTATTTTACAATTAAAAACAACACAAAAGAGAAGAGAAAGGGAAAATATTTTTTAAATTCCCTAAACAGACTCTTTTCTGAAAGCTACTTCTTACCCAATATTTTTTTTTCTTTTAATTACTTGGAAATAAAACTGGAATAAACACACTGTGAAATCTACTGATTTATATGTGTTACAGATGGTATACTAGAAAGAAAACACTAAATTCAAGGAAAATATATACAACACAATGCTGCAAAGTATGCCACTCACCTAATTCATCTGGTATTCTTCAAATACAATGGAATTATCCTTATATGTTTAAAACAATAATGTGGCTTATATCTTAAAAGCTAACAGTAAGGAAAATATTTGTAAATCAAAGGTTTTCAGCTGACTCTTTGTAAAATCGTAATTTGGTGTAATATTTTTCTCATGCTGAATGAGCCTTCTAGTGCATTAACATCTAGCCAGCAACGATGTCATGCTCTAGGAGCATCATTGTCAAAGTGTCCAATCAATTTGTTTGTATTCTGAATCATCCCCTATTCCTATTGGTTTTCTGCACATCAGTATTCAGCTAATGGTCTCAAAGTCCATGTTATATGTGTTAATCTAAAATTCCTCTGTCTACAACCTCTGCGGAAATAACTGAAAAGGAGAGTGTATCGGTCATACTACTTTCGTGTTTCTGAGACCCAAAAGTTGTACTCTCCGGGTCAGTACCAAATGGAGATATTTTCTAGTAGGTAATATAGCTTTTCATTACAAATTGGATCTGGTATGTGCTCTTGCAAATAGTCACATTTCTTTTTTCGTGATTGGTTCTTAAATTAGTTATCCATGCAAGGTCAATAGTGCCTCCTTCAAGTCCTCCAGCTCCTTCAAGTCCTCCAGCAGCCTGCTGAAATGCTGATCAGTTTTATATTATTTCATTTGTCTTCTTCATGTTGAACAAAAGTTCACTGGCATAGAGATCCATGGGTCTGCATACTGTTTTTTAATGAGTTATAAACAGTTGTTCTCATTAAAGTAATACATTTTAGAAAATTTGAAAAAGAAAAAAATCACACAGTTATCACATTAACATAACCATTATTTGTGTTTATTATCTTCTGGTCTTTTTTATTAATGAATCTGTAAAAACTATATATTTTTTAAAAAGGTGCTTTTTCTTTTTCCCCCTCTGACTTGTAGATATACATAATTGCAGGAATCGTAATCCTTGCTTCATGATAATATTCCAATTAGTGGCTCAAGTATGTACTTCTTTGTAATACTATAAAATCCCTCAGAAATTCACCACCATTCCCCCAAAAGCTATGAGATTGACAATAACTTACTATAACACACACTGTATCTCCTATCCCTCTACCTGCCTTCCCCCACAGAAGTGGCATTCAGAATTCTGTTATTGTCCCCTTATTTCATATATGTGAAATATATATATTATATATAAGTATATAAATTATTGTGTGTATACACATATATAAATTATACTTACATGTGATCCTAAAAATACTTATTTTATTTCTAACTTTGTAAAAGGTTTAATATACTGCAAATAATCTTTTCGAATCTACTTTTTTCATTTAATAATTTCATTACTAAGACTTACAATGCTGTCTATCATTCTTTGGCATTCATTATGGAATACTGTGACTCTATGACATTTCTTTCATCTATTCTCACTTGGATGGGCATTTGGGATGCCATTGTGATAGTCTTCATAACTCTCGGTTTTAGTAGTTTCATGGTATTCCATCAATTTTCCCAATCAATTCTCTATTTTTTTAAATTTGGTTGTATCGATCAGGGTTGAAGTAAGCACCTTCATACAAATAGTTTTTCTACACTAAATATTATACTTTAGATAAATAGAAATGGAATTATTAAGTTGAAAGATATGAACATAATAGAGATTTCTAATTTGCATTCTGAAGAATAACTCCAGCAATTGTACAATTATTGGGTTGCCCTAAGAACTAACTTATCTATTTTTGGTTGTTAATTTAAGAGATAGTTATGTTTTGTTTTTAGGCTTCACTGACTTCAATCAATCAATGTTGACATATTATGGAACTTAAGATTTGGCATCTTATCTTCTGACCTAATAATTTTCCATTTGATGAGGAAAGGCATTAAGGTAAGACATAACAAAGGTAAGACATTAAGAATGAAATAATGGCTTATAGCCTGGGTTGGAAGTCTAGTTTCAAAATTTGAATGCAATATATTGTCAGTGAGGATTATTTATTCTTACTAAAGTGTCCCAACTTGGAAATGATGAAGTTGAAGCTCAAAGAAAAGAACAGACTTTCCTACCACTTAGGTAGCTCATTTTCTGTCACACTATATTGCTTTCCAACTGATCAAATATAAAATAGACCATCAAAACTTTCATTTCATTTTCATTTTGAATGATCTCTTTTCCACATTCCTGTAGGATTTATAATCCTGGCCTTGCCATGTACTACTTGAATATGCTCCTATTGTTGTTGTTGCTCTTTTTGATGATGAACACTTCATCAATCAATCAATCAATCAATCCACTTTGCTTGCGGATTCCTCTCCCATGAATTCATCCCTCATAATAGGTTGAACCGTGCTACACCTAGCATAGTTTGTTAATCCAGACTTGTGGAGCTGACCTGTCAGAAGTTACAGTCTTTCTACATTGGAGAAGCTTCCCTGTCTTTCTTCTAAATCAAAGAAGTATTAATGACATAGTTTTGATATCTCATTTTCAATATACTCTTTTTTAACATTCTCTATGTTCAATAATATTAATACTAACTACAGTTTGCATGACATTGTGGCATAATGAGTATTGCAGTGCTTGTATCATTTATATAAATTTCTGCCACAATTTTTTTGCCCTAGAAATGATCACATGATTTGGCCAATGGAAATAGTGATAGGAACCTCCCCCGCCGCCCCGCCCAGGCTCACACAGGGTGAGAATACTTGCCAGGCACTCATATAACACATTGCGACTCTCTTCTCACTAACCACAACCACAGACAATTGTCATTCAGCCTGATTCATCCCTAACAAAGCAAACACATATTTAACACTTGGTCTTGATGACTAAAGTCAGCGATTTTACTCATCATAACTGCAAGTTCCCCCCCTTTTCCTCAGTGCTGGCAATCTGCGTCTGAATTGCCTGATGATTACTCTTCTCGGTTCATTTTGCCCACTCTCATAAACAATCGCCAATCCTTGTGGCCCCGTGCAAAAATAGACCCCTGGGTGGGTCATTCATTGTGTGTCCAAATACTGGACAAGTTTGTAAAGCAAATTCATATTTCCACGTCTGTCATATTTCTCCTAACCTCAACCTGGAACACATAGCTTTCCCTAAGGTTTTATTAAAAAGGATATGCCCATATAGAACCTGTTCTCTATTTTTTCCCCTTCTTCTGATTGAGCAATTTCTTTGACTACAGAAGATGAATTTCACACATTTATCACATAAAAGATTCTCAGCCTCTCTTCCTCAGTAACCTAAGCTCACAACATTTAGTTAGTAAAACCCTTTGCTGTATTAAATACATCTTTTCTTTGCAGCCCAGACAGTCTGTGCATTTCCCAGAACATGGGTTGATTTTATGTGCACAAAAAGTGGACAGTGAGCCCTTCAACACACTCTTCTTAATGGTAAGCCTATTCTGCATTATAACACTACATGCATTTTCTCAAGGACTTCTCTGTATTTTGCAAACAAGAACTGAGGGTATTTGGTTGATGTGGAACCTGATTCACGGAAAGCTGACATAACAAACTTGAGTCTAAACAGGCAGTCCCTGGACAAGTTTGTTCAGAACCTTGACCTTTTAACTCTGTCTTTTGCTTTAACATTATGTAGGATCGATTTTTTTCACTCAGCCAGAACTAAAAAAGAAAAAACTTTAACAGACATTTGAGAATGAATTGTTACCTCTTACTCATCTTGATATATAAGCCCTTGACTGTCAATGCTAAGCAAGGAAATACCAAGGGGAGAAATTCAGTTATATTGAAACACCAAACACAAGCACCATACAACAAGAAATGCAGACCACTTTAAACTGCTAATTCTGGTAGCTGTGAACTTTTGAATGAATTATGTGAGATGAAAGTTCATTTTGATATCGGTTGGATCTTAAGACACATCTTCCCATTGAAATTATGTGATCTGCTGATTATGTTCTTGGTGAAGAATGAAAAAAAAATCTATTTAATGCAAAATAGACTTACACAATGGCAATAATAGTGCTATTTCAACCACACCTCACTTGTTTCAGTGGGAGAAAACCTTTCCAGCTCCAGACTTTCACACCAGGACCACTTCAAAAGCAGATGTGACCAATTCTGTTGGTAGCAGGAGATGCATAAGGGACAGGCCACATGACAAAAAAGCTAGAGATGCAAGCAGGTTTCAAAACCAGTATCTTAATTCTGCATTTCTATAGGATGAATGTCATTTTTCTATCTGCATAAAGGATGTCAGACAGTCCTCAGGTTCTCTGAGTTGAAAAAGAAGGAGCAGTTACTCTCTGGCAAGTGGGAATCTGAATGTAGACCATCCCTCATTCCTTCATTACACATGTAGACCTGCATCGTGTGCAAGAGAGCAGTCTCTCTGCAGGTGGCACAAGACCCAAGATAACACATGGAAAGGAAGTGTCAATGAGGAGGGAGGAAACATATGGCAGGTTAGGTCTGGGTAAGGAATATCTTGATTTGTAGAAGATGCACCCCACGTAGTCATAGTGAAGAATGAGGAGTCATACTCAAGCCATGTCTTTAGCATGTAAGTGGGAGAATCTGCTTTAATTCCTGGCTGCCACATCTCTGAAAGGAGGTTATTAGATTCAATGATTTCTCAAGGCCTTCTCAGCTTCAACATGCTGTCTTGTGCTGCCAGAATGCATACACAATACAGTTGTAGGGAGGGGTCAAGCAGGAACCTGGCAGAGACCTATATATGGAAAATGAAGACTTGAGAAGAAATGACTGGGTACCAGCCAGAGCCCAGTGAAAAACAGATCCCAAGATGGAGAGTGGGATTTGGAAGCAAGATAGCGGCCATGCTCAAAAACCATGCTTTGACAGGCTTTTGAAACTCCTTCCAGGGTAGCTTCATGGGTGAGCTGGCACCGAGTATCTGAGTATTGACCAAGACCCCTTTAAACACCTTCTTGTGTCTGGTCAGAACTTAGCCTGGAGAATATGGTAGAAAGAAGGCATCCTCAACCACTGCATCATGTTGGTGGTAGGGATTTCCAAACCATTCATACTCTTTCATTTTGACTTGGATTAACACCCTTTTGGATTTGACTTTCCTCTTTCCTACCACCTCACTGAAATGTCCTTATTTCTGATGAAAATAAGCCACAGCCCTTGGCCATGATGGGCAGAGGATAGGGTTGAGAGTTATGGTCATGTTGGGAGTCAAAGAGAGAGTATACAGTGACGGAGACCGGGCAGAACCTAAAATATATATTGACCATCTGATTGTTTTAGCCCAAATACAGTATTAGAGTATATGGGTCTTTCTTGCATGGAGTTAGCTTTAAATTTATTTGACTATTAAATGAAAATGTATAGTATATCCAAAAATATTAGAAGCACCTATTATAATATCATTGGTAAAATTTCCTTTTTTTTTTTTTAAGATTTTATTTATTCGACAGAGAGAGATCACAAGTAGGCAGAGAGGCAGGCAGAGAGAGAGAGAGGAGGAAGCAGGCTCCCCAACAAGGAGAGAGCCCGATGCGGGGCTCGATCCCAGGACCCTGGGATCATGACCTGAGCCGAAGGCAGAGGCTTTAACCCTCTGAGCCACCCAGGCGCCCCTAAAATTTCCTTTTTTTATCCGTGGCCTTGAAACATATAAATACATTGATATATTATGTCATGAAGTCTTCTGATATTTTCCCTCAGTTCATGTTTCCTTTGCACACATGACTTGAGAAAACATTTTGCACACTGCTAAGATAAGCAAGACAATTATTTATGAGAATTTGCTGCATTGTTCTACCTGTAATATTCTTCAGTAGGTAGATGATTGTCTACTAATTAAAATCAAGATTTTAGAGATTTAAAGAAAAAAAAGACCTAATTTGTTGCTAAGCAATTCTTAAGAATAATCATATTACAAAGAAGCAGAAGAGATAAATCAATATGGAAAATCATTTAAACTTAGAAACACATTTTACTTTAGAATCTGTATAATTGATAAGTTTTCTGTTTCCTATTAAGTGGTTGAAAAGCCTTCATGGCATCTTCACAGATAATGATGCTTATGCTCTAGGTGGCTGAGCCTCATATTTAAAAGAAAAAAACAAGTTTTAGTAACAAATGAAAGTTTCACTAACACCTGGAACACAACCATAGACTTTCATGAGACAAGCACTTCCACCATAAATGAGTAGGAAAGATATTTAATAGGAACAAAAGTAATTTTTCTCCTAAATTAGTTGTTAGAAATTTCAACTCCTATGGAATCTCATAGGAGCTATGATATTAAAGAGAGATTTACGTCAACTAT
The DNA here is from genome assembly GCF_011764305.1 of Mustela putorius furo. NCBI lineage: Eukaryota > Metazoa > Chordata > Mammalia > Carnivora > Mustelidae > Mustela > Mustela putorius. The sequence goes on from NW_025422471.1 coordinate 15,564,613, forward strand.
ACATCACAAGAAAAAAGGGAGAGATTTGGCATACAAGATAGAAATATGAAGCTAAATTATAAAATGGGGTTCAATTATAAAATGGGGTATTTAAGCATGACCAATGTAAGAGCAAGGATTCTTAAATAAAAAATTGTAATGAGTTATATGTTAGTTTTCAGTGCAGTGTGAGAATCAAATTATCATAAATTTGGATATTGAGTCTTCAGGAAAGAGAAAATTCAACTAATATTTATTAAGAACCTAAAATAAGCCTGGTGCTCCTAGGTCCTTACATATTTATTACTTCATTTTAATTCTCACAGATCATATTGATATTGACAATATGGCAGACAAAGAAACTGAGGGTCTAAGAAATCAAACAAATTTGTTTAAAATCATATACTTAGTCCTTCTGATGGCAGGAAACAGTGCTCCAAATCTGTTGTATGCATAGAACAATCCTACATTGGTCACATGTTCTTTTAGGCATCTCACCACTTGAAATATTTGAAGATGTTTATCATTTGCAAAGATGAAATTTCTGCATATTAAATAAGTTGTAGTCAAAACAAGTGCCGTGTTTTGCTATTTGACCCTGGGCAAGTTGCATTATGACTGTGGAGGACACTGTGCCCCATTTTCCTCATCTATAAAGAATTATTTATTTATTTGAGAAAGTGAGTGAGAGTATGAGTGGGAGGCGCAGAGGAAGAGGGAGAGAGAATTTCGAGCAGACTCTGCTGCTCAACATGGAGCCTGACCTGAGGCTCCATCTCATGACCCAGAGATCATATCCTGAGCTGAAACCAAGGGTCAGAAACTTAACTGACTGCACCTCCCACGCACCCCTTCCTCATCCATAAAATGGACGCAAGAGTAGAACCTACCCACAGGCTGCTATGAGAGTGAAATGACATAAGGTATGTTAGAGGCCGTGAAAAGAGATTGAAAAATAAGAAATGATTAATAAATTATTATTTACTCTTATCATTATCTTTCAGATATTTCACTGGCTTAAATAACCCCTTTTAGAAAACAGGAAATCTGCTTAAATAAAATGCACAACTTGCTCCTGTAAACATTAAACCTTTCAAGAGAAAAGTTAGGTATATTACTTAAAGCACCCGAGTGGGGTTGTTGAGAGTGATGGATAAAGGGAAGCCAATTGTTCTACTGTAGGTCCTCACTAACCCAGAGAATCAAGTCTTTGGAAGATTTCAAGTAGACTAGACAGCAAATTGTAAAGTACTAAGTGAACACACTGCATATATTAAAGACTGAAAAGATTGATCCAATAATTATGTCTTGTTTACCTTAAACTGTTAAATAGGTTTTGAACACTTGAAAATTATTTCTACTTTAACTTCCTTAGTGCCTAAACTGGATACAAATGGTGACGTTACACTCCCAGGGAAACAGTTTCTTTTCACTTTTTTGTGAAAGCATTTTGAAAAGTTGAAGAGCATTTTTGAGAAGCTAGAGGTAATGTATTGTCATAAAGTGTTAAACTAGGAAGCAAGGAGCTTTTCTATATGGTAAATTCTGAACACTATAAACCTCTAAAAAAATGACAGTAAATATGTAATGTAAATGGATTTCTGGAGACTGACTGAAAAGTAGAAAGTTCCACATACATGTGTTCTAGAATAACTTTACAAGCAAGGGTATTTGAGGCTACCTGAGAAAAATGAGACAGCGGTTTCCTGATTGGCTTGTTCAGAGGACAGATGTACTTAGGGAGAGCCCATTGGCTCTTGTTTGTTTTTTCTCTTGATTTCAACTACTGGTTTCCAGTCCTATGCATAAAAGGGAAGGGAAGATAAAAGACTTGAAGCAGCTTGGTCAAAATACCCATGAGGTATTGTGTGTGTGTATTTTCTTTAAATGCAGCAAAAATTGTGATATACGCTAACTTTTAAACAGCGAAAGTCATGTGTTTTGAACTTCAACAAAAAAACTAGGAGTCTCACATTATGAGGATAATTTAATAGAAGCAATGGCTTGGAAGAGGGAGGAATTTCAAATAAGGGAAATGAATTCCTCTTCTGCTGTTGTGGAATGAGGTAGATGAGACATGTGGCGGGAGACAACTGTTCAGACTTGGTGACCTTCAGACAATCCATGTTATTAAAAACAACATCTGGAAATACTGAAGTTGTAGTTCTTAGATATGGCTACAAAGACAGTGTTCGTTGTAATTAAACATTTCGGAAAAACTTAAGACATTTCATAAGAACCTAAGTAAGGAAACTTAGATGAGTAGCTAGATACTTTTAGTGATCACCTCTATGAAAAAAACAATAATCAACATGAAAACAGTAACAAAAGCAATCGACTGTGTCTCTGTGTTCATAGTCCTGTGTTGGGAGCAAAAAGCTTTGCTTTCTTAGAGATATCAGAAGCGCTGCCCTGTCCTTGCTCCAGAGAACTCCTTGCTTGCTTTTCACATGAAATGGCTCCATAATCCCAGAAATTAATAGAGGAAAGATGAAGAATTTATCAATAATTTTAACATGATCCTTTCCAAATGTCTTCATTGATTACTAAAGGTAAGCCATCTCCCTTGTTTCATGGAAGAAGTTTTCAAGTGCTCATTATAGCCCAACTAAGGGAACAGAGTCTGTCTTGTCATTAGGCTTTGATTGCATTCGTAAGACATGTGGCATCCCTAACAACATCCCTAACAACAAATGGAGTGAATTCCATTCCACCTTTCCTCTACCCACAGTGCTGTCTGCATCAATTATCAGGGTTGAAAAATGATGTCTGGGTGTCATTCTCAAAGTAAAAAAGGGCTTGACCTTGCCAATCTGGTCACAATTAAAGGGTGAAGTATGACCTTGGAGTAGAGTTTAGGAAAGTTGGGCAGATGGAAGACAAATAAAAATATTGCTAGTTGAATTGCAAAACTGTAATAGTGGCAGTTTTGTTGGATATACAATTAAAAGCATTGAAATAATAGTCTAGAGCCATAAAATTTCATTTGGAAATTCATTCTGAATAATTCAGTTTAACAACCAAGAGGAACATAGCATCAGTATACGTTTTATTTGTAGTTTAGAATATGTCTTGTCTTTTAGTTTAACATTATTTCATTTTGGCATGAAGTACTCAGTTATGTACTTCTTTCAGTAATTTCTCATAGGATGAATTAGGGAGCTGTCCCATTGCATTTGAAGATATCCTCCAGTGCCCCAAGGCTCTTTCTCCCCTATCCAGCTTTTACTTCCTCAGAATTTTCATTCCTTCTGGTTGTATAGAATAATGTAGGGATGTCCTCTTAAATAAATTGTGTTCCTGGAGTTGTTCCTTGTTCTTGGATTGAAAGTAGACATTAAATATTTAGCCATTAGTGTCTCATAGGAGTACATGAGCATTTTTTTTCATGTTGGATGTCACCAATTAAAACTTTTACTTTTGAAGGAAGAAAGTGTTCATTTAATCAAAATTTAGTAAGTGTCTATTATACGCCTGGAATGATGTATATAATAGGCACTGGAAATAGACCTGTGAACCAAATTGAAATCTCTGCTATCATACCACTTACATTTTGTTGCAAAGAAGATGAAAAATAAAGAAAGTAAAGTCAAATAAGAAGACGAAAAATAAAGAAAGGGAAGTCAAATAAGAAGTATTAAAGATAGTTGATAGAGGTTATAGAGAAAAATTAAACAGAGAGGGGAGACGGTGGTCACTGGACAAAGTGGGGTTTGGTTCTAAGGAGAGTTTGGGTAGGTCTTGCCACAAAGAACATATCTGAGTAAATTTCCAAATGAGGTGAGTCAGGGAGCCATCAGGATATCTAGGGAGAGTGTTTCAGGCACAGGAAAAAGAAGATGCACCTGGGAGCCTGATGTTTGGTGGTAGAATCAGTGTGGCTAGAACTTAGAGCTTGGAGGAGGAATCAAGGTCTTAGAGGGAAAGGTGTGAGTGTTGGGGTGAAGAATTTGGGGGAAGCAGATTGTTTAGTACTTTGTTGGCCATTCCGAGGACGTCAGTCTTTTTTCAAGTGAGCAGGAAGCTACTGGAATAGAATCTGAGGGAATTTCAGTCTTCTCTTTAACAATTATAATGCTCTGAGGATTTTTTAATTGGAGATATTAAGGAACTATATTTCAATTATTTTATAAGTAGATTAAAACCTCCTAGCTGCTCACTTTATGTAGTATGATGTGTAAATTTTAAAATAGATCCCTTTATGTTAAATCTGTCAGGCTACAAATAATTATTTTTGTTTCTGGAAGCAGGAAGTTGAATTAGCCAATTTTAGTGAGCCCACAGCATTTCGCTAACTATTCCGAAACGTAAAATGAAGCAGGGCCAGAGTGCTATCTAGTTAAGATGCTATGGACATTAAAGAGATTCAATTAGTAATCTGGCTCAGTGAAAAATTTCTAAGTTACAGCAGGAACTACATAAATTCCAGAAAAGAGATAAAGAAAAAATATCTTGGAAAACACAATTTAATATGAAAGTTTTCTTTTTACCAGTAAAACTTTTGGAGTCTTCTTAATACTTATGAACAATTATTTATTACTTACTAAGTTTAGATATTGAATAAACTCTTTATGTTTATTATCTTGGTCACACAACTACTATTATTTCCTAATATTATTATGATGTATTAATATCACCATTCCTATTAGCAGTAGTATCGGTTATTATTAGTAGAAATGAAAAATCAAGCTTAAATTTACGGAGGTCAAGTAATTTTTATAGTGAATAAGAGCCAGAATTGGTTTCCAAACCCAGTTTTGCTGACCCTAGAGTCTACATACTATGGAAAACTGCCTCTGCTTTCTAAAGTTAACATTAGCAAACTTAGAAATCAACTTTCAAAGCTGTTATGCATGGAAACATTTAATGCTATGATTATAACCTACTGCTTGTATGTGGGTGACACATAGTAGGAGTCCATAAAATGCTAGTTCCCTCACCATTTCCCCTCATAATTGGTAAAAACATTTCTTATTTTAAAAAGAGCAATAGAGGACGGCACGTGGAGTCTGTTTAAAGAATGTACTTCCTTTTTTTAAACAGTTTTACAGTATTGGGCATCATTTCATAGGGAAATGCACTCCTCCTGTTGATGCTTATGGTAATTCTCTACAGCAACAGTGTGGACTGTACACACATAATGGTAATTTTAGAGTGGAAACATATCAATCACAATTTGTACATATAATTTTGGAAGACATAGTGTGCTATACAGTGTCTCCAAGGAATGTGTTTGTTCTGCAAGGAAATTAAATGCTGCTCCACAATAAATGTTACTGAATGTCTCACCACTGTGTTCTACCTTGAACTCAAACTCCTTGCAAAACTCGGCTTTGACAGGTATACATTTGACAACTCTGAACCATCTATAATCTTGACCCCTATTCAAAAATATTTTTCTTTTGTACAACTAAAACCAGCCTCTCATCTTTTTTGGGGGAGGGGAATAAATTATTTTCAGCTTCTATCCCCATATTTTACCTTTGTGTCAAGTCAAGACATTGTTAATTTTTCCCCTCAAGTATCCCATTCAAACACTGGAAGGCACATAAATTGTAAACTGTGTCTAATAGCATCCTAAGAGTCCATGTCATGGGACTAACTTATAATGAGATCTTTTTTGGCTTCTCCAGCAAAACTAAATCTTCTTGGATAATATCCAAGACATATCTGTCTTATATCAAATTCTGCTCTAGAGAATGCTGTAATACAAATGTGGACCACAGTAAATACATCTCCAGGTCTAGTAAAACAGTAACTTTAATTAAATATTAATTTTTTGCCTATAATACTTTACAGTTTTTCAAAAGATTTCAAATATATGATCTCATTCTTCATGGCAGTCCTGAATAATAGGTAGAATTGAAGTTATACTCACATTTTACCCATGAGGAAACTAAGACTCTAAGACAATAAGCCAGTTGTCTCAAGTTAGACACCTGGAAAGAATTAAAGATGGTTTCAAGTTGAGGTTTTCTGACTCTTGTTCCAGAACTCTTCTCACCATTAAGTCTATGTGAAAAAGTTGGAGTGAGGTCACTCATAAATTTGTGGGTAAAATATAAGTACAATATTTTCTTTGGGACAAAATACACCAAGAAATTTTGGAGTGATTCTTTGCTTGGCAATATAGATTTTGCCTGCAACTGTCAAATTTCATTCTGCTGAGAGTACATTCTGCAATTTTTTTCTGGGACATTTTTTCAGAGTATCAAAAACTTAAAAATTATGAGTAACAAAGGTAAACTAACCCACTCAGCTATGAGACAATGAAATAAAATTAACAATAATTTTTAAGATGCAGTACTGGCACAAGATTACCATGGAACCATTCAAAAATAGATCAATGTATATTTTAAAAATTTAATATATTCCAAAGGAAATAGCAGTGAAAAAGTCAAATTATTAGAAAATTGGTATTGTCAAAATTATCCATCTTCTTTATCCACCTCACAACAGAGAAATACATTCCAGATGGATTAAATACTTAAAATACATAGGTAAGAATTTAACAAATTGATGTTGCTGACTACAGTTGCCCATGTTGGAGGCTACACAACCCAGGAGTTATACTCACATGGACTGGTCCACCCTCTTGGGTGAGGAATGTTAGTACCCGTGACTGGCTTTTGATTGGGGAAGAATTTTTTTAAAAAGAAAGATATATATAAGGGCCCCTGAGTGGCTCAGTTGTTAAGCAGCTGCCTTTGGCTCAGGTCATGATCCCAGCATCCTGGAATCGAGCCCCACATCAGGCTCCCTGCTTGGAGGGAGCCTGCTTCTCCCTTTCCCACTCCCTCTACTTGTGTTCCTTCTCTCGCTGTCTCTGTCAAATAAATAAATTAAAAAAAAAAGATATATAAAAATCACATAAGAAGTGAATGATTGATTTGACCACATAAACACATTTGAATGCTATACATCAAATACCATAAAATTAAAAGACAAACAAGAACTGGTAAGAACATTTGCCACAAATACAATAATCTCATAAGACTGATGTATGAAATACACATATGTATGTAATGACATTAAATTTAACTTTACAATGCCCAAACCCTACAGACACTATTCATTACTTATATAAGTTAGGACAGTGCTAAAAGATGTAACAGAAAGACTCAACAATGTAAAATGGCTCAAACATAACATAAGCAAACATTCTTAAGTTTTTTTTTTTTTTTTTTCTTTTGTACCGGGGGCTATCTTAGCAGTCTGGTGAAGCTTAGGACCTCTTTTCTGAATAACTTTTTAAAATTTTATTTATTTACTTGAAAGATAGATAGATAGAGAGAGAGAGAACATGAGTGGGGGGAGGGGTAAAAGGAGAGGGTGAAGCAGACTCCCCACTGAGCAGGGAGCCTAAAGCAGGGCTTCATCCCAGGACCTAGACAACATGACCTGAACTGAAGGTAGATGCTATCCGAGCAACTGAGCTATCCAGGCACCCCATCAGAAAATGTTTTTAAATACATAAAATAGAATTTAAAAGATTTCAAAAGAAGCCAATTAAATTGAAGTATAACAATAAAATATTACAGGAGCATGTGAATAATAATAAAGGTGCTTCTTTATTAAAACATTAAGTAACAAAATATAACAGCTAGAAAAGCTGTGCAGACAGGAAGAAGAGGAAAATGTGGGCTTTGATGAGTAGGTAGTAGTCTTTGCTAAATCAAGTTAGCAACTTGATTTTCTTTTTCTTTTTTTTTTTTATTTGACAGAGAGAGATCACAAGTAGGCAGAGAGGCAGGCAGAGAGAGAGAGGAGGAAGCAGGCTCCCTGCTGAGCAGAGAGCCCAATGCGGGGCTCGATCCCAGAACCCTGGGATCATGACCTGAGCCGAAGGCAGAGGCTTAACCCACTGAGCCACCCAGGCGCCCCAGCAACTTGATTTTTGATGACTATAGCCAGTGAGGTCAAGTTTAGAGTGAGGAGGTGAGAACTGTTGTGGAAACAAATTATGAAAATAAACATTTTGGAGAGCAAACTGCCAAGATGGATCCAGTGTTTGAAAATTGTTCAAACTCTTGGATCCACTAGTTCAATTTTTATGAATTTTCCTCAAGAATAAAAACTAACAGAAAAATTATGCACAAATTGTTCATAACGGCATTTAGCAATAATATGTTTATTATCAATTAGAACAGATATGTTTACAATAGCCAAAATAAATTAGCATTATCAAAGAAATTGAGGTACATCATCCTATCATAGACTATTATGCTTTTGAATTCTAATAAATAATAGCTGAAACTTCTTGAATACTTATAGATTTTAGGCATTTTGCTAATCATTTTATCCCCTTTTAAGTCTTCCCAGTCACCTGGTGAGATACTTTCTTGATCTCATTTCAAAGGTGGAAAAACTGAACCTCAGCAAGGCTAAGTGTTTTGCTGAGGATTTTACATCTAAAATCCATTCTCTATTCTTGCTTACTAACAGGTCTCCAATTTTGTTTGAGTTTGCAGTGAGCTCAGCTGAAAATACTGAGCTGCTAGCCTAACACAATTCAGGCTGGCCACATGACCAGTTATGGCCAATTCAGTTGAAGCAGAGATTGCTATTCTAAAGGAAGACTCAACAGAACAGGACTTTTCAGCCTTTTGACCCTCATCTTTCCTCTTTTCTTCTCCCAAATTAGCAGGTGAAGCCTGTGTGGGTAGTAGTCATCTCATAACCATGGCTGAAAACCACAAGCTAAGAATGGCAGGACAGGAGGCTAGGAGAAGCCTGGACCTGAGGAAATTCTTGAAGACTGCACAAGCCCATGTTTACGTAAGTCCCTGAATGGTGTTTGATTAAGTCACACAAGTTACATTGTTAGGTGAGTACAGACAAAGATCTGTTTGATGCAGCTGGTCAGTGGAAAAATCAAGACGTAAGCTCAGATCTATCAGACCCAAAGATCTTTTAAGTACTAGTATATACTGATTATGTGTTTATTTGCTAATGTTAACTTTAAAAAAAGTAAGATATTAAAGTTTTGTATATGTATGTATGATATCCACCATACTAATATCCATGGAAAGAATACAGGAAGAAACCAAAATTTTAACAATGGTTATCTCTGGGTGGCAGGATTATGAGGGTTAATTTTAAAAATAAGTTTATAAGGAGATTTTGTTATTATAAATGTAATTCTTGCTTATTGTGGATAATTTGCAATTTGAAGAACAGAACAAAGGAAAATGTAAAATGTGCTACCTTGCAATTTTCCCTACATTTATATTTTTAAATTGTATACACTATTTTGTATCCTGCTGTTTTTACTTACTATTATAGGCATTTCTCATTGTTATCAAATATTTTAGAAATACCATGTTAATGGCTACCTATTATTCCAGCATGTGGATGAGTACAAATTGTTTAAAAATTCTTCAGTTGAAAATTTTAAACTCATTAGATTTTTTGATAATAGAAATAATGCTCTGGGAACACCTAAGTTTATAAATCTTTGTCTGTTTCACTGACAGTTTTCTTAACATAAATTCTCCAAAGTAACACTTCTGAGAATTTTATTGTTGTTACTGTCAGGAACTTTTTAATATGTGCTTCAGAAATATTGCAAAAGTATTGGTACCAGGTGTGTATGAGTGTTCCATCATTTGGAGGCCTTAAGATTGTCCCCCTGCCTTTATTCACCTCCAGTTGACTGATTAAATGGATTTCCAGAGTCTGTTATTTTGTGTTAATTAAAATATGCCTTGGTCGGGGCGCCTGAGTGGCTCAGAGGGTTAAAGCCTCTGCCTTCGGCTCTGGTCATGATCCCAGGATTCTGGGATCGAGCCCCGCGTTGGGCTCTCTCCTTGGTGGGGATCCTGCTTCCTCTTCTCTCTCTCTGCCTACTTGTGATCTCTCTCTGTCGATTAAATAAATAAAATCTTTAAAAAAATGTGCCTTGGCCAACGGTGACAGAATTACTGATTGAATCAAAAATACTTATAATTTGTACATAAGGGAATCAAAGGAAAGTGACAGCTGAAATTTCTCCTACTTCTGGTAGGAGTTTTCAGCCATATTATAAGGTAATTCAAAGATGCCATAATAACATAGAGTAAGACGATGTTAAGAATAGAAGATTTTCATCCATCATTAACAGTTAGCTTTTCCTGGGCGCCTGGGTGGCTTATTGGGTTAAGCCTCATGCTCAGGTCATGCTCTCAGGGTCCTGGGATCGAGGCCCACATCGGGCTCTCTGCTCAGCAGGGAACCTGCTTCCCCTCTCTCTCTCTTTCTGCCTACCTCTCTGCCTACCTGTGCCCTCTCTGTCAAATAAATAAATAAAAATCTTAAAAAAATACAAACAGTTAACCTTTCCCTAAATGTATATTTTTCCTTAAAATAGCCGGTGAAAGTGAAAGATATATATGGATATAAATCAATGAATATGTTTACATTGAGCTTGTCTTTTTAAAAAAATTTTCATTAATGGGTCGGCTGTGTAGCTCAGTCCGTTAAGCAGCTGCCCTCAGCTCAGGTCATGATCCCAGGGTCCTGGGATCAAGTCCTGCATCAGGCTTCTTGCTCCGTATGGAACCTATGTATGTCCCAAGTTTTAATTATTATTTGATAATCATTTTAAATAGTAAAATAAACACTTACTAACCCACCACCCAAAACAAAAGGTAGAAACTGGACAGTAATCTTGTATACTACTTTCTCCAATATCCCATTCCCTTGCCATCCCATGGTTTTATTTTCATATTTTGTTTTTTTAATTTATTTTAAATATTTTATTCATTTATTTATTTGAGAAAGAAAGCACAAGCAGGGGGGCGGGGCAGAGGCAGAGAGGGAGGGAGACGGAGACTCCCCACTGACCAGGGAGCCCCATGCGAGACTCAATCCCAACTCCCTGGGATTGTGACCAGAGTCGAAGGCAGCTGCTTAACTGACGGGGCCACCCAGGCACCCCATATTTTGTTTCATAAACAGTGTCTCCATGTTTTCCAATTTTGAGAACCACTTCTAATCTTCACATTAGCTTTCAAGTGACTACTTTGGCTATTTCAAATTGAAATGGTAAATTTTTTTTTTCTGCTTTAGAATCTAATCTGATGTCATATTTGAAGTCCAATCCAAGTAAATAGTCAGAAATATGCTGAACAGGTTTTTGAAGCTTTGTAATGCAAATCCTCCAATGATGTCCTTTCAGCTCTAGTACATTAAAAATTTCCATGAATCTTCCCTTTGATCTAAGGCAGTAAAAGTTGAAAAGGGCTTATAACAATAATAGGCTTGTTTTAATTAAGTTCAGTAAATATTTGTTAAGCACCTACCAAGTAGGATGTGTAGAGTCTGGCACTGAGGGAGGGTGGTGCTGGTGACTCAAAATGACTAGGATAATGGCTTCTTACTAAGCTGTTTGAATTCTAAGAGAGAACCTAGAAACAGGACCTAGCACATATGGAAACTAAATGTATGAGAGATTAGGTCAATGGGAAAACATGGGTTATTGAATATGTGGTATTGAGATAATTAATATTGGCATAATTAAATGAAATTATATTAATAGTAGAAATTATAGGAATGACATGGAAAATGTGACATCTAAGGTGGACCTCCAAGGCTGAGTGGGATTAAAATAGGTCTAAGAGATGCAGGTGGAAATTTGGGAGGAGTTTTTCCAGAAGGTTATTTTCGAGTAGGGTGACTAGTTCATCCTGGGGGTTTTGTGCTTTCTGCTTCTAGTGCTGAAAGTCCCATGTCATGGGAAAAGGACAAATCAGGACCGATGTTTACCTACAAAGGGAGAAGTGGTAGCCATACTTTCCTTACCACTCCTCCCAATTTCCTAAACCAAGAAGCAAACACATAGTCCCATAAACTGAGTCCCGTAGGTGTCGGGTTTAGGAAACGAGACTCAGCCTTTCCTGGCTCTACCACTTTCTCTGATAAGGGAGATTTAAGATTTCCAAGCTCCTTGTCCTTCTCTGTTGCCTCCAGCAACACTTCTGTTGAAGCTTACACGGGCTTCAGACTCTTCTACCGCTAAGACATCAAATTTGGGCCTTTCTGTGATGGCTACCACCCATTCACCTTGGGGTCAGTCATCCATCTCTGCCTGAACTTGAGCCATGGAGTAAACTCTGAACTTTTTTTCTTTGCTGGAAAACGGGAGAAAATATTGCCTCCTATTTCATAGGTCCTTGTGGAAGAAAATGAGATCACTCATAAAATAGTGTTTTTAAAAAGGAGCAAGTTTCAGAATTGTATGTTCAGAATGATCATACTTTTGTTTAAAAAAAATTTATATCGAGCATGTTTTTGCGTATTAGTTTATAAGTGCAGTGAAAAGAAGAAAACCAAACTCTAAACCATGGTTACATTTCAGATAGGGTATGAAAAAGGGGAGACATGTTAAGGAAATGATCTCCACATTCTGGCTTTGAATTTTGTGAATATTCTACAATAAATTTAGATTATATTTTAATTAGAATATAAATGAAATCAGTACAAAAATGAACAAACATAAAGACTTCAAAGGCGAGTTGGCATTTGAGTGAGTCTTAATGACTACCTGTGCCTTATGTGGAAGATAGGGAAAGGTTTCCCAGCACACAGGGTAGGGGATGCCTGCAAACAGAAATGCAGGTGGGTGGTCCCAAGACAGGAGACTGGAGAGTTGGCCAGGGCTGGATCTGGGTGTCCTTTGAATGCCATCTTCAGGAATCTGAACTTTATCCTCAGAGTAATGGGAAAGCATCCAGGGGTAATAAAAATGGGAAAATGAATAGAAGTTGCATTTTAGGATACTTCTGTGTTGAGGGGTGAGGGCATGGACAAGACTGTAGATTTAAAAAGGAAATCAGAAACATCCAGTAGTCACAACAAAAGATGACAAAGGCTTGGTTTATCCCCTTAGACCAAATAATATCTGTCACTTTGATGCCATAACTAATATTAATAGCTAGCATTTATTGAAATATTTGTTTATAAATAGTATTTATTAGCCAACCTTAAATTGGCTAAGAGTTATAAATGGCTATCTCATTTATTTCACACCAAATCTCTGTAAGACAATGTTAATATTATGAATATGTAATTGAGGAAACCAGGATTCAGAGGGGTTAAGATACATACCCAAGTATACTGTAGATAATAAATGGTGTGACTAGGATCTGAAACCACACAGCTTGCTTTCTGGGACACACTTTGAGGTAGTCATAAACCCTTAAAAGGGTCCTCAGTGTCAGAAAAATTACACTAGATAGATTTAAACAGGCATGGACGATTCCTTTAAGACTATCTCAGTACGAGAGAAATACGGACCTTATCTCCACTGAAAAAAAGAGGATTTTTAAGTGCTGGGGAAGCCAGTGAAAAAAAATTGCTGAGGGATGTTAGGGCGAATGTTGGTCAAAGTGATTAGGTAATCTGTGTTTGTTGATTGCTGCTTATTTAAGTTAGGCTCCCATGTTCTCACCAAGACTGGGATAGAGAGGTGCTGAAAAGACAGTTACTGGGTTGGAAAACTGGCCAAAGTCTGGGAGAATTACATCTCAAAGGGGCAAAGAAAGAACTTAGAAGTTCAAGTTTGCTAAACTAAATGCTCTAAGAGAAGGGAGGTCAAGAGCATAGAGTCAAGAAGAAGGCTGTCTCAAGTTGAGCCAAGCTGAGGGGAACATTAACCTCTTCTTTATCATCAGTTGTTCGGAAGCATGGGATGCAGTAAAATTCAGGGTGTTAGTCCTCATTCTCCTGAGGAAATCCAAGAGAACGTCATGTAAGGCATTCAGACACATAATCCATTTTAAATTGTATATATGTGTATGTTTTAAAAGTTAACACACCAATCTATCCCTACTGAACAACATAATACATAATTTCAAACAGAAGACCATAGTGAACCAAATGACTTTAGAACCACAAAGAGAATAGTCAACATATATTCAGTATTTATTATGTGCCAGACATGAAGCTTAAGTATTTCTTATATCCTCCTAAGAACAATCCTGGGAGGTAGGTGCGATAATTACCTTCATTTTATGGATGAGGAAACAGGTTCTTAGAAGGTTATACAACTTATAAATGGTCCGTCTGAGCTCTTAGTAGGAATGGCTACCCAGTCTGTGAGAACCCAATGTAAGATGAAAATGTGGGGCCCCTTGTTCAAAAATTATTGCCCTTCAAGAGGCAAAAGAAGAATATTAAACCAAACATAGGCCTCTCTAAGCACAGTATGACTGTGCAGGTCATCAGTGCCTATGAAGCTGTCCTTGCCCTTAAGTTCATGCTTTCAGTGTACCTTTAGGTAGGCTACGTTCCACCTCTCCTGAATAAGTTAGTAAATGGGGGAGGTCCCTGGGGGTAGCCAGAGTTCTTAGCTGGTTATCAGTTGACCTTTTTTTAATGCCTGGAAAAAAGAAACTTTCTCACAGACAGGCTTTGGATATTTAATCCTTCCTGTATCACACAGCTTCTCAGTGGGATGTCAAAGTATTAGAAGACTTGAAACTCCCTCCTGAGTTTCCGTCTGAGAATAGTAAACGCTGGGAACAAAGGAGGTTCTTACACACAAAGGGGAACTGCAGCTAAATACTGGCCTATGTGCTGTGGCTTCCTTCACAACATATTCTAACAGCAAGTCTTCCTGTATCAGATGAGAATGAACTTGGGTGACAGAGTGCAATACTCAGATGGCTAAGAACATTAGCAATACTAATAAAAGAGGTTTTTTTTTTTTTTTTTCATCATTATGAAAGATATAGGAGAGAACTGAGGCTCCTATCAGGAAACGGGTATATTAATACTGAATAAAAAAGTGTCTTTACTCCGACGCACAGCATGGCTGAGGAGCATTAAATGAAGAGGTTTTCTAGACTATAATTACATTATTCCTGGAGGTGAATACTGTCCCAAGTGACTATTATTATCAGTACCTGATACACGACTGGGGCTTAGGTAACATTTCGGTGTAAACAGCAATGACAGAGAGTAACAGATTCCAGTTGCATTAGAAAGGAGGTTAGTTTTCATTGTAAAAGTCCATTTTGCTTTTTAATAGAGATGGAGCTAAAATGAAGCTGACCGTGGACCAAATATAATATCCAATGTGAACAGAGGTAAAAATTTTGCATATGAGTTTTTTCCAGTTGTAGGTTTCTAACATCAGCTCCTTGAAACAATTAGGTGAATTCTATAATTTAAAAAAAGGCACTGGGGATAGACAAGAGGATATTTTCAGAGTAACACATGTTCACTGTTGTTTGGCATTTTGCATCATTTAAAAAAAGTGGTCTTCTGAATGTATTAACTAAATACTCAGAAGACTTCTTGAGTAGCACGATGAGCCTTGGCTTAACTATAAATATTTTTCTACCAGAACAAGCAACTCTATTATATATGTAGTCTTTTTGTGTGACTTTATGAAGATATAATTGACACGCAATAAACTGCCCATATCAGAAGTGTAGAATATACGTTTTGAAATAAGTGTTCATCCATTCAAATACCAACAAAGCCAAGGTCGTGAACAAATCCCTTGCTCCTCAAAATTTCCTTTTCTCACAAAAGAGGAAATAACTGGGGTGGTTCTAGTGCATCAGCTGAATGAGAAGTATCTATTTGTTAAGGACATTTGTCTTTAGATTAGGGTAGCATTTTTTTCTCTTAAATATATTTGTATTGGACTCAAAACAATTGAGAGTAGTCTGTGTCACTAGGCAGACCAATAATTTTGGTTCAGTTTCTATCAGAAGATAGAGTGTGCTTTGGTGAAGATATAAAGTAAATATCTCATTTCAAGACTTGCAAAAGGTAAGAGTAGCCCTGGTGGAATCAGAAACTGTCTGGTGCATTTTCTTTGCTAGTTGTTCTGAACTCATGTGTAGCTCTGTGTGGGTGATATTCACAATCTAACTCTGGTCTCATCCCTTACTGCTAGTCTGCAAGGCAACGAAAGCGGAGCAGTGTCAGTCTGGTGTCGGCACAGTGGTGAAGGGGGTATAAACCATCTTTCTTTAGCTTCCCTGGGTGCTGTTAGCAGTTCCTAGGTGATCCATACCCCCTGACTCCCTTTTTGTAATAAATTGAATTGCATGATAAAATCCCATTCCTGATTTTATTTCATCCCGATTATAGAATATAGTAATAGACTCCTGTGATGTGATAGTTGGCAGAGATCTCAATACCTCCTGAGAAAGTCTGTTTCGCTCGAAGAGTAGTTAGTAGATAGAGGGTGCTTCCTTTTTATGAGTGGAAATGTACCTTCTAACCATTTCTTTCAATCTAATGAAGATTCCCTTTCAATCTCCTGAAGAGGAGACTTACTGAAAGAAGAGTGTGGGAATACCATGCAAAGAGTGAGTTTGAATCAGAGTTTCACTGGTTACTTCACTTCTCTTTGCAAATCCTAGATACTACTTATCTTTTTGAACCTGTTTCCTTATCTTAGGAAATGGAGATAAAAATCACATCTTAAAGTTGTTTGAATGCTAAATGAAATTACTATAATGCCCAGTCCCTAATTGCTAACTATTGGTTCCAACCCTAAGTGCTATTTTTCTCCCTAGCGGACCTGATAACCTAGCTTAAGTCAGAAAGGTCAGGCTCTATCGTGGCAAAAACTGTTCGTGCTGATATCATTGGATCATCAATCATTTTTAGAAGTTTCCCACATTGAGACTTTTAATGAGAACTGAATGTTAAAATTTCAGTGCTTCCAAAATGATCTCCGGGAAGTTATTCTGTCCATCGCTTTCTTTTTAGCTTTTAATTTCTAAAATTGCAAAGAATATCTAAGTAAGAGCTATCGTGTGAAATAACAAACCAACCCACCCAGGAGTGTTACATGAGGGCATATTAAATGTTTCTACCCTCTTGTGGGTACAACAGTCCAGCCACAATTGCTTCAGCGCTTGTCAACTTACCTACCTGCCTACCTACTGATCACCAGTAGATTCACTTCTCATCGTCCGTGGTCACAAATGAGCCATATTCCAGACAGATATTCCCTGCAGGATCGACAATAAATAGCACTAAATCCTAGTAGTGTTGACTATATGGGAACTGGGGTAAAGTCATCAAATTCAGGGAGCAAATGAGTGGATATTTGTTTACCTGTCTGGTGCAATAGTGCCAGTGTGAGAAATGCCCGAAGTCTCGCCGCATACCTACTGTCAGAATCTATTGAAAACACACTTAATCACTGAGTTCTCTACATTTGGGAAGCTTCACTCCTTTTCTCTTGTATTTTTTTAAAAAAAATCTTACTCCTACCTTTTAAGCCATCCACAAAGCTGTCAATTTTCTGATATGTGCTACTTCCTCTGAATGTCTGCATTTCTGATGGTACCCAATAACTCAGAAATGAAGTAGAGCTTCCTACTGAGTGCTTGCAACTTAACTGATCTGGTTTTATAAATTTTTAAGTTGTCATTTTTAAAAATTTTTCTTACTATAATTAAAATTGCCCAGTTGCCAGAGGACAGGGTGAACGTTTTGGGCAAAATAAAAGCAGAAACTTACAACATGTGTAATTTAAAAGCCAGATGATTTAAATTGTTCACAAAATAATGATCATCATAAAAATTAACATTCTTTATTTTTCTCCCTTTTACTCTTGATTAGCCACTTTAAGAATTATTAACCACCAATAAGAATTCTTTATAAAGTATTCGTGACTCCCTTTATCCACTACAGGTCATTCATTTGAAAGGCAAACTCTTATAAGCGAAGCTGTGTTTTTCTCTGGATGAAGTGAGAACAATTTTTTCAATACCTCAGTGTGTTAATGGGGTCACTCTGGATTTCATCTGCTCTACATGTTGACTCTAAACGAAAGATTGCCACCACATCACCCGTATCAGAAAGTCCTCTCCATTCTACCTGCTGAATATTTTCTAAATGTGGCCCCTTTTGACTTCTCAACACTACTCTCATGGTCTACTTCACTTTCTTTCTCACCTAAACTACTTTTGTGATCTCTTACCTGGTCTCTCAGTTTCCTCTCAGGCTCTCCAAACACTCTATCCTTTACCTTGTACCCAGAGGAACAATTTACTATGTAAATCTCATGATGCATTGCCCTAATTAAAACTTTCTAGTTACTTCCCATTACCTTTTGAGTACAATGCAAACTCTTACTTTTGCTTCCTAAATCCTGAACAATCTCTGCCTCCCTTTGGGAGCTCTGCTCCTAGAACTATGCCTCACTTAAAGCCATCCAGACACATTAGCCTTTCTGGAGTAAACCCAGTGCTTATCTACCTCAGGCTCTGGAATCTGGTTTTCTAGAGCTTGGTTTTGCAGGCTTTGCTACCTCCATGTGGAAAAGAAGTCTTCATCCCCATCATTCTCTCTCCTTCCATTATGCTTTAATTTCATTCTAGAACTTTTTACTCTCATTATCTAGAATTATAGATATATTATATTATATTATACTATAATTATATTATACATTTGCATGCTTGTCTATAGTCTACTTTCCCAGTTAGGATAGTTCTTTGTGGTGCAGTTTTTGTATTAACTGCATCCCACCCATCTTGCCCTTCCCCTCCAGCTTAAATTAACGCTTGCTAGGTAGAGGGTCCTCAGGAAAGATCTGCTGAATTAAAGAACAATGGAAACCCATGTTGACTAGTATCACAGAATTTGTCACTGAGATCTCCTCTAAAGACATTCTTCTAAAAGTGCACTTGTAGATTGCAAAAAAGATGACATTTTATGTATTAGAAAACATGTACCTTATAAGAAGTGCTCATGTAAACATCTTTTTAAAAAGCAAATTTTAACTGTTCTAAAAAAATCAAAATAGCATGTTTCATTCCCTAAATATGGACCCCTGGGTGATACTGTCACCTCATTAATAATTGAATATCCTATCCTAATCTGAGTCAGGTAACTGAAGTAACATGAAGAGGTAGTGTTCTTATATGCAGGGGTCATTGTACAGAAGAGCAGAAGATACTCATAAAGGTACTAAAGGTGGTTACTAAACTAAAGGTGGTTAATTAAACAATGAATTCTGTGACCTAGAAGATATGTTATAAGAATTTACAAAATGACAAAACTGAAATCAATGCACATGTAAAAGATATCAAATAGGAGCAGCTTATCTTGAACTTTACTGGAGGAGGGGCTCTTCTTGGCTAGTTTCTCCCTCCTGAATACTGAAAAACTGTTTAGAATAGCCATCCAGTTTCTCGAGTTAGGTCTCTTTCCTTAAAAAAAATCTCAAAGCTGTCTTTCAACATAAAGCTTTATAAAGCTGGAATGGTAGGGGTGTGTGGAAGTTTTAATTGAAAATAACAAGGTCCACATTTGGAATAACATTTCGGTATGCATATAAATTCATGTTTTTGTTAGCATTTATTCTATAGATATAACACATTATATATATATATATATATTTGGTATATATCAAGATTAAAAAGAAAGGCATATTTTAAAAAACTCAAATAATAATTTGAAATGAATACATGACTTTATTTTTCATGTGGAAGAAATTCAGAGGCAGGCTTTCTGGAAATTCTGTGGTCATTCTGAGATTTCACTAAAAATTAGACTCCTTTGATTCTTCTCCTCTACATTTTTAGAATATTGTTTCCATGTTCAAATTGTCTCATAGTTTCAAAATAACTGTCCAGCTCTGGCCATCATATTCATGTTCCATACAGGAGGAAAGAAGGAAGAAGTGCGCAGGGATAAAGAGCTCAGTTAAAGAGCTCTCAGAGTTAAAGAGCTTTGCTGGAAGCCTCATCCATTGGCTTTGCTGACATTTGATTAGACATCTCTTTTCTATTTATTTATTTTTTCTAAGATTTTATTTATTTATTTGACAGACAGAGATCACAAGTAGGCAGAGAGGCAGGCAGAGAGGGGGGAAGCAGGCTCTCTGCTGAGCAGAGAGCCCGATGTGGGGCTTGATCCCAGGATCCTGAGATCATGACCTGAGCTGAAGGCAGAGGCTTAACCCACTAAGCCACCCAGACGCCCCACATCTCTCTCTCTCTCTCTCTCTCTCTCTTTTTAAAAGATTTTTATTTATTTATTTGACAGAGATCACAAGGAGTCAGAAAAGCAGGCAGAGAGAGTGAGGGAAGCAGGCTCCCCGCCCAGCAGAGAGCCTGATGCGGGGCTGTATCCCAGGACCCTGAGATCATGACCTGAGCTGAAGGCAGAGGCATTAACCCACTGAGCCAACCAGGTGCCCCCCAACATCTCTCTTTTAAAGGGAAGGTGGCAAATGCTGCTTTTTCTGAGTACAGTGGCACCTTCGATAATACAGAGATTTCTTTAAAAGGAAAAGAGGTGAATGGATATGGGATCGGTAGCAAAGAGTATCTACTACTATACAAATAATACCAAACTACCAAAACTATACATGAATAGCTGAAGTGTGAATTCTGAGGAGGAGGTTCTATGTTTTTCGTTCACTGATGTATCTCTAACACCTATCTTAGTGTCTAGGTCTTTTGTTTGTTTGTTTTTGTGTTTTAGGTGGTATCATTTTTTTTTTATTAACATATACCGTATTATTAGCCCCAGGGGTACAGGTCTGTGAATCATCAGGTTTACACACTCCACAGCACTCACCACAGCACATATCCTCCCCAATGTCCATAACCCAGCCACCCTCTCCCTAGCCCCCATACCCCAGCAACCCTCAGTTTGTTTTGTGAGATTGAGAGTCTCTTATGGTTTGTCTCCCTCCCAATCCCATCTTGTTTCATTTTTTTCTTCACTACCCCTCACAGCCCCCCACCCTGCCTCTCAAACTCCTCGTACCAGAGAGATCAATAATTGTCTTTCTCTGGTTGTTACCGACTAGATCTTAATGAGTTATTCAATCCCAATGAATAAACGAATGAAGGGAAGAGGGAATTTCTGGTGTAATAATCGTCTTTAGTTAAGCTGTAATTGGGTAGAATGTCTCTGGAGTTGTTCTGGTGTAACCATTTCCTTTGAGTCGTATGGCTCCATGTCCTTCCAAGAGCATCATCCGTATCCCTTTTCAGGCTAATCCAGTCCAATTCACGTCAACTCCTTACCCATGTGAAATTTTATAAGCTAACAGCATTTTGTTCCAAGTTTTGATTTTAAAAGTTTAGAGTACTCACCAATTATAATTCTATATAATAAGCTGTTTCTATTTCTATTTTCTTTTTTTTTAGATTTTTATTTATTTGTCAGAGAGAGAGAGGGAGCGAGAGCGAGCACAGGCAGACAGAGTGGCAGGCAGAGACAGAGGGAGAAGCAGGCTCCCTGCCGAGCAAGGAGCCCGATGTGGGACTTGATCCCAGGACGCTGGGATCATGGCCTGAGCCGAAGGCAGCTGCTTAACCAACTGAGCCACCCAGGCGTCCCTCTATTTCTATTTTCTAATGCAAAGGGATATACAAATGCTGCAATTTCAGGCTTAGCTTTCCAATTCTGTAAGTAAGTCTACTACTAAGGATGTTTTTTAAAGGTCTTTATTTGCTGCAGTGTCTTTGGCAAAAAGAGGACAACTCTACCTTTTATGCCCAGAAGTCTTGGGATCAAAGTTTCCTTTCCATGTCAATTACCTATTAGCAGCAAAGGTTAAATGTAGTTGGGTTTTTACCTAACAGTGGTTTTCCTATTTTCATGTTCATCTGTGTTTAGGTTAAGGAAAGAGCATGTAAATAGCTTTCTTGGAAATTATCATTTTTTTGTTGTTGTTTTTGAACTGTCTGCTTTTGGCTAGGATGGGTATAGTATTTGTACTTTGTGGAGAAATCACCCCTAATTTTCTGTGTCTTTCTATCTTTGTGAGTGTGTGTGTGTGTGTGTGTGTTATGTTAGTCACCATACAATACATCATTAGTTTTTGATGTGTTCCAAGATTCATTGTTTACATGTAACACCCAGTGCTCCATGCAATACATGTCCTCCTTAATACCTACCACCAGGCTCATCCATGCCCCCAAGCCCCTCTCCTCTAAAACCCTCAGTTTGTTTCTCAGAGTCCACAGCTTCTTGTGGTTCATCTCCTGCTCTGATTCCCCCCACCTTCACTTTTCCTTTCCTTCTCCTGACGTCCTCCATGTTATTTCTTATGTTCCACAGTGAAAATATATGATAATTGACTATTTCTGCTTGACTTATTTCATTCAGCATAATCTCCTGCAGTCCCATCCATGTTGATGCAAAAATTGGGTATTCATCCTTTCTGATGGCTAAGTAATATTCCATTGTATATATGGACCACATCTTCTATATCCATTCATTTGTTGAAGGGCATCTCGGCTCTTTCCACAGTTTGGCTATTGTGGATGTTAGCTGGTATGAACATTGGGGTACATATGGCCCTTCTATTCACTACCCCTGTATCTTTGGGGTAAATACCCAGTAATATAATCGCCATGTCATAGGGTAGCTGTATTTTTTTAATTTTTTGAGGAACCTCCACACTGTTCTCCAAAATGGCTATATCAACTTGCATTCCCACCAACAGTATAAGAGGGTTCCCCTTTCCCCACATCCTCTCCAAAATTTACTGTTTCTTGCCTTGTTAATTTTTGCCATTCTAACAGGTGTAAGATGGTATCTCAATGTGGTTTTGATTTTAATTTCCCTGATGTCTAATGATGAATATTTTTTCCTGTATCTGCTAGCCATTTGTGTGTCTTCACTGGATAAGTATCTACTCTTGTCCTCTGCCCATATTATCAACAAAAAGAAATAAAAAGTATTCAGACTGGCAGAGAAGAAGTCAAGCTCTCTCTATTTGCAGATGACATGATACTTTATGTGAAAAACTCTAAAGTCTCCACCTGAAAATTACTAGAACTCATATAGCAATTCAGTAATGTGGCAGGATACAAAGTCAATGTACAGAAGTCAGTTGCTTTCTTATACACTAACAAAGAAACTGTAGGAAGGGAAATTTGAGAATCAGTTCCATTTACAATAGCACCAACAACCATAAGATACCTTGGAATAAATCTAACCAAAGAGGTAAAGGATCTGTATGCAAGGAACTACAGAACACTCATGAAAAAAATTGAAGAAGATACAAAGAAGATGGAAAAACTTCCCATGCTCATGGATGGGAAGAATAAACATTGTTAAAATGTCTATGTTGCCCAGAGCAATCTATATTTTCAACACCCTCCCAATCAAAATACCATCAGCATTTTTCAAAGTGCTGGAACAAACAATCCTAAAATTTTCATGGAAACAGAAAAGACCCGGAATCACCAAGGAAGGAAATGTTGAAAAAGGAAAACAAAGCTGGGGGCATCACGTTGCCCGATTTCAAGCCATATTACAAAGCCGTGATCACCAAAACAGCATGGTACTGGCACAAAAACAGACACATAGACCGATGGAACAGAATAGAGAGCCCATTAATCAATTAATGAGCCCTTAACTCTATGGTCAAATAATCTTTGACAAAGCAGGAAAAAATATCTAGTGGAAAAAAGACAGTCACTTCAATAAATGGTGCTGGGAAAATTGGACAGCTATGTACAGAAGAATGAAACTCGACCACTCTCTTACACCATACACAAAGATAAACTCAAAATGGGTGAAAGACCTCAATGTGAGATAGGAATCCACCAAAATCCTAGAGGAGAACATGGCAGTAACCTCTTCGACATCGACTACAGCAACTTCTTTCAAGACACATCTCCAAAGGCAAGGGAAACAAAAGAGAAAGTGATCTTTTGGGACTTTATCAAGATAAAAAGCTTCTGTACAGCAAAGGAAACAGTCAACAAAACAAAGAGGCAACCCACGGAATGGGAGAAGATATTTGTAAATAACACTACAGACAAAGGGCTAATATCTAAGATCTAGAAAGAACTTCTGAAACTCAACACCCTTTCTCTCTTTTTAAACTGTTCAAGTAGTCAGAGAATGAAGACAGCTGTTATATACACATAATGATAAGTTTTAAGGACTGAATGAAATTTGTAATGGCTCAACATATATGCTCAACATCACCTTATTATATGAGAGTGTTGTAACCACAGAAACTAGGTTTCTTCACACACGTAACAACTTTGAAACTTTTTATGCATTTCATATGGAAGAAAATGTGGAGAAACAGAAATGTCACTAGGAGTGGTAATAAAGAATGAATGTGGGCGCCTGGGTGGCTCAGTGGGTTAAGCCACTGCCTTCAGCTCAGGTCATGATCTCAGGGTCCTGGGATCGAGTCCCGCATTGGGCTCTCTGCTTAGCAGGGAGCCTGCTTCCTCCTCTCTCTCTCTGCCTGCCTCTCTGTCTACTTGTAATCTCTCTCTGTCAAATAAATAAATAAAATCTTAAAAAAAAAAAAAGAATGAATGTAAGAAGGGATGAGATATAAAGTAGGTGTCTTAGGCCTTAGGCACAGGATAAGAAAGCAAAGGACTGCAAGAGAGATGACTGTGGGGGAAAAAAAAAATAAAAGAAGCTCAGTAAATTGCTACCTACTTGATTTCAGAATGTGCTACTGATGTTATTTGTTGATGGAAAGAAAGTTTGTTTCAGGTACACATGTGAGCACATTTTCTACTCATTCTCTTGAGGTTAGAAAAAAAGCAAGAAATGGTTTTACCAACTGGCAAATTAAGATACAACTTAGGTTTGATGTTTTGATGATTCTGACCTCTTAAATTAAACCAATGGTAGACAGACATTATCAAAAGGCATATTGTCTATAACTAATATTTTTCCATGTAGTATATGAGTGAGTTCTAGAGATAAAATTCAGTAGGATGTAAGTTCTACAGTGATGGATATTTTTATCTACAACTTGAACGCCTAGAAGGCTACCTGGCCTATTATATACACTTGGTGAATATTTGGTAAGCAAATAAATAAAATCAGCAAAAAAGTGGTTCACTCCTTGATATCTAAAAGCAAAACGTGCATTATCTATAATGTTTATCTAAGGTTAAAAAATAAATTATCCACCTAATTAAGAAAAGCATGGATTATGTTAACTAGAAATGAAGTCTAGAATTAAGAATTCCAACCATACCTATCATACTTACTATAGAAATAATCTAATTTTTATTTTAAAGATTCAGTTGAAAGTATTTGACAATATCTTGCATAATGTTTACCACATAATAAGAGCACTTAAGTTTCTCTTCCTTTTTACTTTTCCTTTGAAAAAGCAAAGTGAGTTTTTATTTATTTTTTATTTTTTATTTATTTTTTTAAAGATTTTATTTATCTGACAGACAGAGATCACAAGCAGGCAGAGAGAGAGAGAGGAGGAAGCAGGCTCCCCGCTGAGCAGAGAGCCCGATGCGGGGCTCGATCCCAGGACCCTGGGATCATGACCTGAGCCGAAGGCAGGGGCTTAAACCCACTGAGCCACCCAGGTGCCCCAAGCAAAGTGAGTTTTTAAAAATTTTATTATAAAAGTAACTCTATTCATGTTATGAAGAACTATCAATATTAGCCTGGAGTCCACATGATAAAACAGAAAACCTAGGTTTTTGCATTAGACTAAAAGAAACTTCAACTTAAAAGTGGGTGACCTTGGATAAACTGCTTGCCCTTTCTGAATTTGAACTTCCTCAGCTATAAAGTGTAGATGATATCCATTCTCATAAATCAATGTGGGGATAAAATGAGACGATACATCTGAAAATCACGACATTATATCAGGCACACAGTAGATCTTCAGTAGATATTTTTAATTGTATCTTGTGACATGAAGTCATTAAATCTCACATAATATTTCAGCTCATCTGTTTTTAAAACCACAGAAAACACATGTGCAGTTGCTGGAATACAAAAATGTGATGTCATGTAACATTATTTAATTAATGGTTCTTTGTTTTAGAAAGAAGGAATTTTGAAAGCTAATGCCCCAAATTTGACCCAGAACTCATAGTAATTCTCTGATAGGCAAATAATGAATGACTTGAGAAGTTCAGCACTGTTTTACATGGCTACAAAGCAAAAGATGATCAAACAGTGACAATAGAAAAAATGGTGTGAGGTGAATAATCTTACTGCAGAAAATTTTCTCAAGCCATTTGATTTTCAAGAGAACATATGACCTATCAGATTCATTGAACCAGTCAATGACTGCCTTATTTCAAGTCAATCAAAAGTGATGTGTTTATAGTGCCAGAAATTATGCCTAGAAAGTATTCGACACTTCATACTGAGTCACTTATGTTTTCCCTGGTATATATTCACATGGATAAACTGGTTACATGAAATATACACATATACTGAACAAAACTTTCTCAGAAAATGAGTGGTTCAATGAAACATTATTGTTAATTTGACACTTCACACTTAACCCATGTTTCCCATTTTAAACCAAAAAAAAGGCGAGAGAGTAATAAAATATTCATTAACTCCACTGAAGCCCATTTATAGCAGATGGTCTCTGGAGGGTAAATTTCAAAACATTTGCTAGAGAACACTGTGCAAAGTATGCAGTTGTCCTGACACAGCAACTAGTGTGAAGAACAGCAAACACAATAGTTGTTAATAGTAAGGGAGTAAGTGAATCACAGTGCAGCTTCCTTTTGTCACTTAGTTTAAGAAAAGTTGAGTCACATTTCCTGTTGCTTTTTTATTTGGGGGATTTTATAGGTAGGTAATAAAAGCA
This sequence comes from Mustela putorius furo, assembly GCF_011764305.1. Lineage (NCBI taxonomy): Eukaryota > Metazoa > Chordata > Mammalia > Carnivora > Mustelidae > Mustela > Mustela putorius. The sequence continues at coordinate 15,591,134 of NW_025422471.1, forward strand.
CAAGGTGTATCCATAGTCTTGTCGATATTATGGGAATTCCTAAAAATTCTTAATAACTCTTCTTTCAGGGGCGCCTGGGTGGCTCAGTGGTTAAAGCCTCTGCCTTTGGCTCAGGTCATGATCCCAGGGTCCTGGAATCGAGCCCTACATCGGGCTCTCTGCTCAACAGGAAGCCTGCTTCCTCCTCCCTCTGCCTACTGGTGATCGCTGTCAAATAAATAAATAAAATCTTAAAAAAAAAAAAACCCTCTTCTTTCTGTATTCTTTAAGTTCTTAGAGAATTAAAATATTTGGGAACATATGGCTAAGGTAATCACCCACAGATCTGTGGGGTAGAAGGAAGGAAAGGAAGGAGGTAAAGTATATATATGTAGATGAATGAATGGAGAGTTGGATGGATGGGTGTGTGGATAAAGACAGATTGATAACTAGATATTAAAAATATCAGAAGCACACACACATGCTTAGTATCCACCTCGGTCCCTGCACCTTAGTGGTCTGGAGTTCGGGCACGTATGATGTTTCTCTCATCTTTACTCAGGCCCTCCTTGAAAGCCTGTTTGTGCCTAGTGTCCTGTGCACATGCCTTGCAAGCAATGGCGCCGTGAGTCTGACTTCAAGGTACGAGTTGAATACACTGTGGCAGCTACCATTGCTGTTGAGATAACTACGATTCATTATGTAGCCTACAAAAGATTTTATGTTAAAGATCATCAGGACAAATCTATGGTAAAAACCTTCACATCCAGAAAGACAGCCCCAAGAGAGTACCTGCTTTTGACATGGAGGACTTGGAAAGGTGTGTACTGCCGTTGTTGGAGGTCCCAAAATTTCCCGTTCTGTGATGGGTTTCACACAAAACACAATGAAGAGACTGGAGACAACTTGGGACCTCTAATCATTAAGGGAAAAAAGGAAACTTAAGTGGATAGTCTTGACAATCCAAACCAACGTGTCATATTACCTAATTGATTAATTAGAATGACTATTTCTTCTGTCTAATTCACCTCCTCTGGGTTCTAGATGTAGTATATTGCAAACTACAGCTTTCATATTTGTTGAGTTGTATATCCTTATAAGGTATATGATTGCAAATATTATCTCACATTCCATAGGTTGCTTTTTCAATTTGGCTGATTGTGTCCTTTGATGTGCAGGAGTTTTTAAGTTTGATGTAGTGTTGTTTATTTTTTCTTTGTTACCTGTGCTTTTGGTGTCACAGCCATGAAATCTTTGCTAAATCCAACCTCCTGAAACTTTATTCCCTTGTTTTCTTCTAGGAGTTTTATGGTTTTGGTCTTAAATGTAGGCTTTTAATCTGTTTGAGTTACATTTTGTAAGATAGGGGTCCACTTCATTCTTTGCATGTAGTTACTGCAATTTTCTTTCTCTCTCTACCTCTCCGTCCCCAGGCATTTACATGAAAAGGATATTTTGATTTTTTAAAAAATCATCGCCTGCTATGACTTCATATTTCTCATACTTACATCTATTGCTTGACATATTACCATCAGCTTCAATGAACTTTATTGTAATCATGTAATCAAAGTAATCAAAGACTAGCATAGTGGATGGACAATAACAGAAGAAGGAGATTCTTCTCTATTTCTGATGATATAAAGAGAAAAGGCTACAATTTTTGACATAAAGAGGAAAGTGTTCCCGAGCAATGTTGTTGTTTTTATTGCACTGCCTTTTAACAGATTGCATCATGTGAGGCTCAGCACTTAGAGAAAGTTATCATTTATTTCTCAGAAGGAGCAGAAGAAGAGAAGATGTTCAATGTTTGATTTATAAATTATAAATACTGGTAATATAATACTCCATTGTACATGTGAGAGAATGATAACTCTTTTGCAAGAGAGTCCTAATATAATTGCAAGATCTGTTAGGGGATTTGAATCTATTCCCAGCTTGTTCTGTTATGTCATACAAATTTACCATCAGGTAAAAATCCTATCAGGTTGCACAAAGGTATTGTAAGTTAATTAGAATTAAAACCCCTCAAAATCTTGATATTACTACTTTTAAAACATCATTTATTGTCTCAGAGATATCAAGAAACAACCACTATTGAGACTTTATTCTCTGTTCTATGTGAAATCAAATTCTCTCCAGGGTACTTTATGTGACTTATTAAAATAGTCTGTTGGTAGGCAAAATTCTTCTCACTGTGACCAGAAGACTTCAAAATTGGTGGCAAAGGAATTTGGATAGTATTAGAGAAAAAGAATCACTGAGTCGGGTATTTGAAGTTAGGTTTAATGGTCTAATTTAATGTGAAAATATAGGTGCAAGCTCAGACATATTTTGATACAAGTATCTGGGAACTAGATATTGAACTAAACAATTTACAGACCTTGAAATAAGTAGAATATTGCTCTTGAAATCATGTTAAGAAGCAAATGTAAAATTGACCACATTGGAATAAAAATAATCATGACTAAAATGTAACTAGGTAATGTATGATTTGTATTTAAAAGAAAATTATTTTCTACATGTTTGATCACTTATATATAGCACTAACATTTAAATAACTGTTTTCTTCCCAAATTTACCTATATTTTTAAAGCAGATAAATTAATCAGAGGCTTTATTAACTAAAGTAGGTCAAATCCATATGCTATGAATGAAAAAAGTACAAGGGGCCTCTAACTGATGACGAAATTCTAATGTTACAGCTCTCAATTGAGATTACTATATTCCACAAGACAGTTGATCATTTTGCTAAAATATTTTCTCCAAAAAGTTCTTGTTTTCTTTTTGGATTTTGTATTTGTATAGAATTTCAAACACTTCCAATGGGCAGCTTCAATTGGTGTTTGTTTAGGCCAAATGATTCATCGTGTTACCATGCTCAGAGGGAAGAATGACAGCTGATAGGCATATTCAGGTCATTCTAGGAGAATTTACAAACAGACAACTAAACAATCACACAAGAACCAACTCTTCATACAGATAAGAATTCAGTCTGTGATTTTTGTGTGTGTCTATTAACTTGAGAATTTAACTTGACTTAATGTTGAAATACCAAAGGCATGAATCGGATTTTCCTAAGAAAATCCTATCCAAACAGACAGACTAGAATACTGATGCACTTTTTCATTAATTTTGCCTGATTTTGAGATAATTTTATATTAGTGGTCCACTTGCAAAATGGAGAAAGTAAAAAACAAAAAAAATCCCAAGTAGATTAGCAACCTTCTAATGAGTCTAAAGCAATCATGTGTTGTGTTCTGAACTTTTCACAAACATATTCTAAGCAATTAATGCAATTGTATTTAATCATGAGCACAATGTATTTCAAGTACTACTCCATAGACTATTTGAGCTCTGTCAAAAGGAGACACTTTTAAAAAGTCACTAAAAAAATCATGTTATCCTCAGGATAGCAGAATAGGAATCTTTCCAACTAGATTTCCTCCAAAGCTAAAGTCTACTCATAACCTTATGAAATGGTCTGGTTGTGATTACTCAGAACAAAAGGTTTCTGCATAAAAAATAAGTTCACCAAATTAATAACTAACATCCTACTTCATTTCGTGCTTATGGGAGTATTCCATTTGGCTTCTGAAAACAGGATAACTTTTTATAGAATGACAGAGTTTTAGAGCTAGGACAAAGCTCTGAGATCATCTCTAAGGAATTTGAGACCACAAAGCTTTAAAAAAAAAACCAGAAATGAATAAAAATAAAGAACAAAGAAACAATATAGATGACCCAAAACTGGTTCTTGAAAGTATTGACAATAGAACAACCTCTTGCAAGAATTACCAAGGGAAAAAATAGAATATCACAAATAGATAAAACACAAAATTAAAAAAGGGACATATTATACATATAGTAGACATTTTATAAATCATAAGAAAATACAATGAAAAAAATGAAATTGAAACTTAAATGAGAAGAACCTTTTCCTATATAAATGATTAAAATATATGCAATAAGAAATAACCCAATTGATCACTACCACTTCAGAAACTGAATCAGAAAGAAAAAATTCCCCTCAAAAGATGCGTGGCCCAGATAGATTTATAGGCAATTTATACAAAACTCAAAGAAATAGATAATTCATATAGAACCTGTGTCAGAGAAAAGAGGAAATCTGCTCAACACATTTTATAAGGCTAACATAATTTTGATGCTAAAACTTGACAAAAAATGTAACACCCAATTTTTTAACTGCTTTCACTTAAAATTAGAAGTGGAAGAACACTGCATATGATACTAACTAGTATTTGTGATTTTTTCAAGTCACCATAAGAAATTTATACATGTAACCATGCTAACAAATGAAGAGAACAATGGTAATCCTAAAAGGGGCTCCCTTATTAAAATTTCTTCTTAAAGATCTTTCTATTTTAAGTACTCATCCCAGGTAGATTCTCTATATATCATATATGTCCTCCATAAATCATATGGCAGAAAGCTGAAAATGTTTTAATTCCCTCCAAAATAATTAAACTCTAAAATAAAATTTTAATTACAAATAATTTTTGCTCTCCTTATCACTGAGTTCAGAATGCTACTGGGTTGGCAGTTCTTAGAAAATTGCAAACAAGTTTTGAACTTAAAATGTAATAAAAATATATACTACCTAAGCCTATAGAATTTTTGCTGATATTGGCTGGCAGCCTAAATATGATAAGGATCATAATGTAAGAATGACTGTACAAATTCATTATCCAATAATTTACAAAACCCACCCATTAAATTATCGATTGTATAAATTTTAATTAAGAGAATCAAGCAACCAGAGTAGCTGAGGGGAACTCCAATCAGAAGAAGAGAACTTAAAAGTAAGCCAAGCCTCCATCTCTTCTCCTCCTCCTTGTCCTCCACTATACTAAAAAACTTAATTGGCTAACTCACACACAGTTTTACTAAAAAGACTTTGTCTATCTAGATTTCAACAGGATTAGTTCAGGAAAATGAAAATTTCAGGTATATTTTCGACTTGGAATGATTGAGTGAGTTCCTGAGAGATGAGTAACACTGCGTGGAGAGATTTGTATATGGGTCATATCATGGACTTGCACCATCAATTTTAGATAAAGAATTTCTAAAGGATGTCGTAGCTTCATTGAGAACATTCAGTCATTTTTAAGGATGCATGATCATGCTAGGGAATCCAGATAAGGTAATCAATATCTCTTGCCTTAAGGTGATATTTGGTTCCCAAACTTCTGTATAGACAAGTGTTCCTCAGGTGTAAGGCTTCACCTCATATAGATCAATCCACGTTTCATTTTATATAGGTCAAAGCACTTGTTGGTTACAATTTACCTTAACAATCAATTGATTTAGCAATGATAAACATACAGCTTTAATTGTTTAAATCACTCACCAACAATTTTTGGACCATTTTCTGACCATTTTAATGAGAAGATTAAAATGAGAATGCAAATATTACAGATCATAGTTTCTGAATATATGTTTTTTGTTCATTAAACACAGGGTGATTAGATGTTTAAAAAATCTTTTTTTTAAAGAAAAATATCTTTTAAAATGACAGCATAAACTTGTATATTATGCTCAACTGCTTTTCTTCTTAAATGCCTAAAAATAAAATAAGCATTATATGAAATAAAACTATTTGCAAGATGCAAATTATTTTTCTTCCTTAGGAATGCAATGCATTATAATTTTAATTCTATTTATGTGATGATTTCTTTCCAAAATCTAAACAAATGCTTTGTTTTCTTTACACAAGGCAATACAAGATGACTCCTGCCCTTCTAGGAAGAATCTCTTACTAAAATGAAAGGTAAATTCTGTGGTCATTTACTATCTTTGTTGTTTCCAACTTCATTTAAAATATGTTTTCTTTAAAAGAGCTTCAATGATTCTTGCAAATAATACAGATGGCAAAAGCACAAAGGAACTCATTTATCACATTAAAGTGGTTTCACAATAGCTTCATCAAAAAGAGTTAAATGAGAATTTTTCATTTTCAAAATTATGTGTACCTAAAATAGAATCATAAATATGCTATCATAGATCTAAAGAAAGACAAGATCTCTTCTGAAATTATAACTATTTATTTTTTGTTCAGAAAATAATTTGCATTATTTTGAAACAAATGAAAGGACTGTATATTAAAGAAATGTAAGTTTAGCTGATTTCATACGATAAGTATTCAATAAGATGAGCATCACCTGAGTAAGAGTCTTCGGTTAAATAGTTCCAAATCTGTAATCTCTATATAGTATGGTAAAGATTGCTTGGTGTTTATTATAGCTGTAAACATTTAATGGCTGATAATTAAATAAACAGCATCCATACCGAATCCTGCAAGACTTAATTAAACATAGCATACTGCAGATGTGAGATTTATATTACTATTTATAATTAAATGTAAAACACAATTGCTCATATGAGTCCATGGAATTCTGAGAAAAATTTGCAATTTTATCTCATTTTAAGCAATTTTTTGTTTTGAATTCTTTTTTCCATATTTTTTATAAAGTGTTTTGTCAACAGATAAAATAATAAACATGTCAAATGTGTTTATGATAGTTGGTTCTGAGTGAAGAAATATTGTTTCAAAAATATTTCTTTCCTATATAGATTCCAAAGATACAGCAAATGAAAGAAAGAAAGAAAAATAGAAATAGACCCTCACCTAATTATAAATAATTCAAAGAAAGGAAAATGGAAACTAGTCCAACACTATCATTAGGTATATAGAGACCTAGAAAATAAAATCAAAAGGATTTTATTTTTCTTTAATTTCAGCATCATATGAAGTTCACATATGAATGTTTTTACAAAAAGTCTGAAAAATGTTACAGCATAATAGAGTAAACTAAAAATTTTGTATGGAAAACCTATGAAATACTGAGAAATTTTCAGCCTTTTTATTCACTGTTAAAGATGCCTTTGGTATTTTTATCCAGATAATGTATAGCAAGTACACTGAACATGGAGTATTTTATAGTTGATTACACAGGCTGATTATACATATCATTCAGAGTACCTTTCATAACAGTAATTGTTCAACATCTTATTTGTGATATACTCCTCTGTGGAGTAGGGAAACAAAAATGGAATGTGCCAAAGACTAAATTCAATTTACACCATTCTCCAATCCCATGTTTTTGTAATGTTTCAAGATCACAGATGTTTACAATGAGAATCTTGTCAGTGAGGACTCTGAGACCAGAAATGCAAATGGCTAATGTTCAAGTGACTAACAAAGGATGGTGTAAACCTCCATATTCCTCATCTCCACAAGTATAAAGAAAGGTATAATCTATTTTTAGTAAATTGTGGGAGCGAATTACACCCTAATATCTAAATTAATTAGTTGGTCATTCTTGAGGAACACTTTTCCTTGTCGCTATTGTACTGCAAAGAACTACCAGATTTAAAAATCTGTAGGTGGGCTGAGAAGAAACTATAAATTACATATTGCACAAGACATAATTTGTCAGATCATATATGCTTATTATGTGCATGTATAGTACCATAATTGTCCATGGCATTTTAAGATAGTTGAAACAGTCTCAAAGTTATCTATTGAGAGAATATTCTGATAAAGAGAAATAGATGGATCCTAGCAATGGAGCTGTTCGGGGCTCCATATGCATGTGACAGTTTCTTATTTAGATGTCGCTCATGTTTATGCATGTTCAGAAGAATACAGCTGCTACCCCATTCTGCAGAAATCATAGACACCGGTCAAGTCTACAAACGGTAGCCACATTTGAGCTTGTAATGTATTTATCATGAAAAGCTAGAAGTTCTAATGTTAGGGAGGGGGAAAAGCAGCCCAATTTGCTTTGAAAAGATAACAGACATTTTTTCAAAAAACAAATACTGTATATTCAATTCAGCTCCTTTAGGTGCTTTCATGTTATAGGAATTCTGCTGGTGATGAAAACAGCATTCAGCCAATCAAATGGCGGTACCCTGGTGCCATCCAAAGTAGAAGCCTAGTGTTTAAAATAACCCTGATGAATTATTCATAGATCTGATGTTTATGCAAATTAGAGAATCATGCACCCACCTGACCACCAAGGGAAGAAAAAAAACACAGGGAAAAAAAAAAAACCACCATGCTTTTAGCATTCTCCAGAACCTATGTAATCAAATGATAATATTCTTTCATTAAATGCATCAAGGAATTACAATCCTTACCTGGTTAGTTTGTAGGGCCTTCAGATTTTCTGGATGAAATAACTGACTGTGCGTGCAACCAATAAAACTGAACTGAAAAGCTGATTAAGGGCACTTACTTAATGCAAAGCCACTCACTGAATATTCATATGATGCCTGTGTTTATGCAAATTAAAGCAAAAGAAAGCCCAAGGGGATTGGTTGCCATAGCCCACAAATACTGTGTACAGCAGAAAATATAGAGAGTAGTGACAAATAAATCTTAAAATTCATAGCTTTAGAGCAACAAAGAAGAAATAGTAAAATATTAAAAAGGCTAGGTGAATTACAGTTTTAAAGTGCTTTATTTAATCATATTACTTTAGGGCTATTGACTATTCCTACCGTGTAATGATCTATAATTATCTTAATGCCAAAAGATACAGTCACTTGTGTTTGTCAGCTTTATTTATCCTGTAGTCATTTATATGAGCAGATCCCTTAAGCATAGAAGAGTAAAGAAGAAACAATTATAATAAAAACAGAATTCAGTACACTAATAATCAAACCCAGGGCCATATGTGGCCCTTTATTAAGTCTTTCATGTAGGGATCCTTTGGTGGTAATATCTTACTAGGAAGTGAAGTTCAATGGAAGATCTCCAACATTAGGTAGAGCTCATTGCTTTCTTAATACTGATATGTATCTGCTTTATTTGAATTGGAGATTATTTTTTTATTAGAAATAGGTATTGTGAATCTTTTGGCCAAGATGATTCTGGCATATGCAGTTTTAAATTCCAAGGATTTTCACTTTTGGAGCCCAAATGCAATAATGTTTTCTGAAATGTGTGCTAATATGTTAGTGTCCTAATCATGAAAAGATGTGAATCCTCACGTATGTATATGAGAACCGATTACAGACATTGACAGGATTCATAATATTTAAATGATACAATGCATGTCTGGCATGAAATGCTTTACATTGTCAAGAAATTCTCCGCTTTTTTTTTTTTTTTAAATAAGAATGGAGATGGCTAAAAATGCTGGAATGCATCTGATAGGTATTTTTGTTTGCTTTTTGTTTTTCTCTTTGTTTTCAGGAATATACTTTGTAAACTTCAAAATTATGAGGGCAATGATCCTCATTGCGGTTACCACTGACTAGAAAGTACTTATCACTTCCAATATTTTCCTAATAGTTCTCACATCTTCACTCCACGGTCACTCTGGTCCCCTTCACATAATGTAATAAATTTTCCAGTACTTTTAAGAAATAAAAATAATTTAAAGCAAACTTAAGCATTTCTACAAAGCTGGCTACATTTATCATAAGTGCTACAAAGACTAGATCCAATGTTTATTTCCTTGATTGTGGTGATGGTATCACAAGTGTACATATGTGTCTGAACACATAAAATTCTACATATGAAATATGGGTAGTATTTTGTATATCAGTCAGACCTCAAGAAAGCCAGAGTGGGGAAGAAGACTGGATCTAATTACTGGACATTGTTTTCCTAGGAGGCATTTAGAAAGAAAGAGATTTCTTCGCGGTAATTTCTTGTTGCCTAATTTCAGCATTCATGATTTCAAATAATTTCCTTTCTTTCATGGTTGCTTATTGACTTTCCATGAGAGTAATCCTCATAAATGTACATTTATCAATATCCACATGTATTTTCCATAATGGCTATTATGTGTGTATATTAATTCTAATTAATGTCTCCTTAAAGTTCCCTTAAGTTTCACAATTGACTTGCGAAACCATGTGATTGCCCCTAGAAAAAAGTTGGTAAAATTTTAGAAGCCATGAATTTCCATTATTTATTTATTAACCACTTCTTTCATTTAATTTATTGATTATTATATTTACATCTGTTCCAAAATACAGAATAAAAATTAATGGATAGCCAAAAGGACATCTACTTAGTAATCATGTAATTCTTTTTCTCCTATTGACTTAAGAACATATTATTCAGAAGGTGAACTGGTAGTTTCTTAGTTTCTAATTAAAGAATCCTAAATTTAAAACTTCTAAGAAACAACATTTAGGTTAATCAGCATCTGTTGCCTTTTATTAAGCTTCTCTATCTATATAAAGATTATTCCTTAAAAATCAGAGCACATAGTTAATTATTTGGTTTCAGATCTTTCTCTAAAAAACATTTCTTCATGTACCTTAATCCTAATAGAAACATGTTTCAGATAAAACACTTCAGTGGCTACTAATGATAATGATAATAATAATTATTATTTGATTTTGTTTTTAATATAAGAATCTTTATTGAAAGGCCCCCAAAACAGGTGGTTCAGTTCGTTATGAATCTCACTTCAACCTGAGTCATGGTCATGTCAAGCTGCCTGCTCAGAGTGGAGTCTGCTTCTCCTTCTCCCTCCTTCCCATGTTCTCTCTCTCTCTCTCACTCTCTCAAATAAATAAATAAAATCTTAAAAGAAAAAAAAAAAAGCCCTGGAAGAAATGCTAAGATTAGAAAACCAATCAATAATATAACATAATATCAATAATATAACATTTTCATGTTGGTAAATTCAGATTTTTCTTTTAAACTTCAAAATTTTCCAACTTTCTAATTAAAATTCAAATGCATTTTTACCAATAACATTTATTGCTTGTTTAAGCTACATTAGCTGTGCTTTGGTTGAAAAAACCAAGCCTTCCTTCAGAAAGATATTTCTAGTTTCAAAGAAACAGATCACACTCACACACACACACACACACACACACACCCCTCAAAAGAACTGTCAGAACAAAATATAAGTGGGTATCATTAATGTCATCCTTTGTCCAATTCTTTGTATCATTAGTGGGGTTTTTCTTTCCTTTTCTTGGATTGAATCTCTTAATCTCTGGCCCTTGTACAACTCTGGGGTATTTCTGACAACTTTAAGATATTTATAAACCAAATCTGAACTGCCCTAGGCCATGGTCCCTTTAGACCTTTATCTTGTATGCATTTGAGTAAGAGTAGCTTATTCGGTGAACTAGGTTCCATGGAAAACCAAAGCGGGATATCCCCCGTGACAAAATCCTATGCTTCTGGAACTCACTTAACTGGTTTAAATGATGGATTCAATTTCCAGGCTCACAATTCATTCAGTTGTTTGCTCTGTGATCACACGTGCTAAAAACTGTAAATTCTTACAAAGTTTCGCAAATTTGCTAATTACATTGGAAGTCTGAGTTTCTCTTTTGAAGCCAACCGATTGGGCTGCAGGTCATCAATCCAGACAGAGTGAATGAACATAGAGATGCAACTAAACCTCATTCAGTAAATCCATCTGGTGCAATCGGTAGTCCATTGGTCCAGATATAAAACTGGGCCAAACACTAGCTTCTCCCCTCAAAAAACAAAACAAAACAAAACAAAACAAAACCACCTAAAATTTGTTCTGTAAATGTTTTAAAATTAAAATAAGTTACCAAGATGAAACATTACAAGATTTTACATGAAAATCAGGTTTGACTTTCCAAGAAAATGAGGAAGTGTGTCTTACTAGGTTGGCATTCCCATGAGGTAACAAAACCCCGGAGCTGGTAAGTTTGTTTCTTCTAAGCAGGTGCCCCGGTTTTCCAACTGCCAGGAGTTCTCACCAGGATACTCTGCTTCTTTATGCTCTCCCTTGAGGCATGAATTTTTGACCTGAGGCACTTGAATTGAGTTTTGAATGTGAAGTAGCACTGTTTTCAATCTATACATGTCTGATTTTTATATTTTTATTTGATAGTTGTATGTTTATACATTTGTTGTCCAAAGACTCATTCAGAAGAAAAATAATCTGCACAAAGGGTAGATTACCATAACCTAGCTAGGCTGTTTCCATGTGTACATTTTGACAGTTCAGCTTATGGTAGATATTATCATGCTATCCTTTTTATAACAACATCAACAAAAACATCTACAATAGGAAAGTAAAATAAATCATCAATACTATCTTATAGATTTCTATTTGTAATGGAGAAACAATCTATCCTCTCTGTGATCTCACCTACAATAACTAACAGCCTTTAGGTTTGGGTTGCAGTTTACCTATAGCAGCATTTCCTTCCTGTTTGACTCCTTAGCAAGCATTGCCTACCATATAAGCAAGTCCACCAAAGTTAGATAAATGCCATTCCTTAGTAAGATCATTTGGTAGACTGTTCTTTTCTAGAAAATGTTCTGTCTCCACAGAGGAAAGCTATTTTTAATCAACTCAGGGAGCTTAACTGCTTATTGAGAATTATGGTCTTGTTATACATAAGATGGGAAGCTTACACATAGACATCTAGGTCTTCTCTACCTCAAATTAAAAAGTAGACAACTGCTTGGTTTGCATGAACCCAACATCATGATTATAGAGATCCTCAATATATTCAGCTCTTGACTTTGCTTTTTCCTGACATTTCAAAATTCCTTTTACTGCTTCCTCATTATAAGGGCTTTGGATGATGTCTGGTTCACTGAAATTAACTTGATAAATTAATTCGATTAACAGTTTAATAGAAGGGCCAGTGACAGAGAAAATTCGGTTCGAATGAATCTTTCAAATCACTACTTATATACAAGAATCAGCCAAAATGATATTGGCTGTAGTGGCCCCTAATTTAAACTTTAAAAGTGGGGCGGCTGAGTGACTCAGTCGTTAAGCATCTGCCTTCCGCTCAGCTCAGGTCATCATCTCAGGGTTGTGGGATGGAGCCCTGGGTGGGGCTCCCTGCTTAGCGGGAAGCCTGCTCCTCCCTCTCACACTCCCCCTGCTTGTGTTCCCTCTCTTCCTGTCTTTCTCTGTGCCAAATAAATAAATAAAATCTTTTAAAAAATACTTAAAAAGCAAAATAAGGAGATAATCTTGGTAAATTTCATTGCAAAAACATTTACAAAGATGTTATAGATCTCATTTTAGTGAGGAAGCGAGGATCCTTTTTTTTTTTTTAAGATTTTTATCTATTTATTTGACAGACAAAGATCACAAGTATGCTGAGAGGCAGGCAGAGAGAGGGAGGAGGAAGACGACTCCCCACTGAGCAGAGAGGCCAGTTCGGGCCTTGAATCCCAGACCCTGGAATCATGACCTGAGCTGAAGGCAGAGGCTTTAAGACACTGAGCCACCCAGGTGCCCCAGGAAGCAGGGATTCTAACTGATGGCTTGATTTAACCTCTGGTTCAATCCTAGTGTAGGTACTATTGTTGCAGCCCAGAGTCTCATTTCCCAAGATAATTTCTGAACTTTGATATTTTGGAACACAGATTGGTGTTTTGATAAGAATATTTCCAGAAGACTAAACAGCTCCTGTCTTCAGGTTGTTGTCCTGTGTCAATCCTGTGCTATGTCTGTTGAAGTCCACTGTAGCTGTTTGCATCACGATCACCCCATCTTCATTGCCATAGCATACTTTTCTTGTCTATCATTTAATCTTTTTTCACATATTTAATTACTTGACTTAAAGGTCAGCAGCTTCAATTTCCCCTTCATGTATCTTCCAAGATTCTGCATTTAACATCCTTACTCTAAATATCTCAATTGCATTTCTACAAACTTTGAACACTGTCATCACCCATGGTACGTCTACAGCATTCTCTCTCCTATACCTACAGCTTGCCTACTTCTTTTCCACTTAACCTTCTTTTAACTTTCATTGGATCTAGGATAACTCTGTTTTTATTTTGCTCTTGTACCAATCTGAATTCTAACAGCAGCCATAATAAATGTACTACAATCCCCTCATTTGTCTACCTTTAGGGCTTTTCTATCCAGAAATAAACCCCACATTCATTTTCTTTACTCCCATTTCCATATAGTCAGACATATGAATGTTGAGGTTGGTTTTTTTCTTTTTTTGAGTGCAATCTGAACTCATATTATCACCCTCAATCTCTACAATGAAACGGACACCTCATTCCTTTATACGCACTACTTCCTCCCAGGCGGAGTGGGATATGATGTTGAAAAGGGTATCCCAGGCACTGGTCATAAATATTTGACATTATGCACCTACAGAAATCTACCACTACATGATATCATTATTACCCAAAATGTTCCTTTGTGCTCCTTTCTGGTCAGTCTCCATCCCTCATGCCTGGCACCAGGCAAGTATAAATCTGCTTTCTGTTACTGTGAAATACTGTATCTTCCTTTTTTCTACATAAAATTCCTTATCATTTCATATCAGTAAAATGTAATCTTTTGTGTCTGGCTTCATTTACTTAGCACAGATGTTTGGGATTCATTCATGTTGTTGTATGTCAGTGGCTTCTCCCCTGTTAGTACTGAAAGACGTCCCATTGTATATACACCACAGTTTGTTTTTCCATCTGCCAGGAACTAGACATTTGGATTGTTTCCAGTTTGAGGTGATTATACATGAGTTTTACATGAACATTCGCATACACATTTTTATCTGGACGTATGCACTAATTTTTCTCGGGTAAAGACTTAGGATTAGAAGTGGGGAGTGATGGGATGGTGCAGATTTATCCCCCAAGAAACTTCCAGACCTTTTCAGTCTGTCTGTGGAAGACAGGCTTTAAGGTTAGCCCCTTAGAAGATTTCTTCTTCCTCGTGTTCATGCTTTTTTGTAACTCCGTGCCTTGAATGTGGGCAAGATCTGTGACTGGCTTCTAACCAACAGAAGGTGGCAAATGTGAGGGTATGTCATTCCCATCAACACATTATCTTATATACGAATCTCTGCTGGCTGGTAGACTCACTCTAGAGTCACTCTGTACCTTGCTGTCTTTGAAAAATCCAGCTTCCATGAATGCTACAGCCAAAAAATAAATTCTGCCAAAAACCTGAGGAGGTTGGAAAAGAATCTTAAGCCTCAAATGAGAACCTAGCCCTGGCCACACCTTTATGGCAATCTTGTGAAACCTTAAGCCGAGGACCTCCCTAAGCCATGCCCAGGCTTCTGACCTGTAGAAACCATTAGTTAAAAATAGTGGTGTGTGTGTTTTAAGTCACTGCTTATGACAATTTGTTACACAGAAGTACAAGAATAATATGTTAGGTGTATCGCTTTGTATTTCCACCAACAATGTGCATTCCAGTTGCTCCACATTCCTGATGTGGTATTATCAGTCTTTTGCTTTTAGTTTTATTTATTTTTTTAAAGGTTTTATTTACTTATATGTTGAGAGAGAGAGAGAGAGAACACAGGTAAGGGGAGAAGCAGGCAGAGGGAGAAGCGATCTTCTGAGTGGAAGGCAGATGCTTAATTCACTGAGCCACTCAAGCATCCCAGTGTTTTGCATTTTAACCAAAAAAAGCTTGCTTGGATTTGATTAGAATGGCATTGAATCTACAGAGGAATTTAGGAAGAATTGACATCTTAATATTGAGTATACTGATGAATGAACATGGTATATCGCTCCATTTATTTAACCCCCCTTTAATTTTTCACAACCTTTGTAGTTTTCAGTATCTAGGTCTGGCACCTGGATATATTATGTTAAGTTTATCCCTAAATAATACATGCTTTAACACTAGTTTAAATGGTATTTAAAACTTTTAATTTATAATAGTTTACTTGCTGGTATATATACATGAAAATTAGTTTTGCACACTGACCTTGTATCCTGCTATCATACTGGCTTTAGATTTTACTTGTGGCTTCCCTGGCATTTTCAACAATGGTTTGGATGAGCTGAAAATAACCTTTACTCTGGGGAGTGTTTAGTCCTACATGCTTCTTCTGGGGTTTCTACTGAATTCCCTGAGTGAATTTCAAGAACATCTTTTCTCTGTGTGCTCTGGAAAGTGTTCAGCTGAAATCCCCTGCTGCCTGTTTGCCCTGTGCATACATTTCTTAGTATTCAGCAAAGACTTAAGCAAACTCTTCTGTGGAATTGTGAAGCTCCTCTTCTGCTTACCTCCTCTTCTACATAACTCTGTCCTGCAACTCCTGGCTGCCTCAGTCTCCCTGAACTCCGGTCTCTGTCGATTCAGGAAGAGCAGCATTCTGCTCTCCATGTTTCACAGCTTGCAGTTGCCTCCAGGGAGAAAGCCAGGCCATCATAGACTTTACCCATTTTGTTTACCTTAATGGTCCTAAGTTGCCTGTTGTCCAAAGTCTTAAAAACAGGTTTTTAAAAAGATATTTAATCCAGTTTTCTAGTTGTTTCCTATGAAAATGTGACTCCAGTCCCTGTTACTACTTCTTGGCAAGAGATGTACACCTCTGCTTGTATCTGAGACTTGATAAATTCTCCAGTTAGATCCCATTCTCTTTCCTTTTTTCACAGATTACTTGGAATTTCTGGTTGACCGGAGACTTCCAATTCTAATTTGGGCTTGAGAAAGGACTCTGACTGGGCCATGTAATATCAAGAATCAACCCTTGGTCTAATCAACTATGACTAGGAGAAGTATACATTTTGAAATATCCCCAAAACATAGATTAAGGCATATATACTATACGTGAGTGCAGAACCCGAAGTCACAGCTTTGGGTATTGACTCCTTTCCATGAATGCAATTTTGCCTTACATTTCACTGAACATTATAATTAGAAATTTTAGAAGATATTTCACTACCTTTATTAGAATTCCCCAGCATGTCACCCTTCTTTCAAAAAGCTATAATATGGACATTGTTCGAGAGTTTTCTGTTTTCCTATTGAAAGAGGGACCTCTATAGCATATATGTAAGGGACACTTATTTTTCTTGATCTTTCTATAGTGTTTGATAAACCCAACTACTCCTTTTAAAAACACTCACACTGGCTTCTGTAACATTGCACTTTCATGATTTTCCCTATATTTTTGGCCATTATTCTTTCTATAGTTACTTGTTAGCCTCATTCTCCTCTATCTAGCCATTAAACGTTGTTTTTGTTTTGTTTTGTTTTTTGTTTGTTTGTTTGTTTGAATAAACATTGGGTTTCCTTAAGGTTTTGCCCTAGACTCTCTTTGTAAACTCACTGCCTAGGCAGTCTCATCCATGGTGAGAACTTCCAAAATTATCTATTGCGATAAACCCACATTTAATCTCTAGTCAGAATTGCTCTTCTCATTTTGGAAACATTTAAGTCCTCCAACTCAGTGTAATGTGAGATATTGATAACAGAGGGAAATGGATACAGGGTATATGGGAATTGTCTATGATATTTGAAGATTTTCTATAAATCTAAAAATTTTTTTAAAACTTTTTTTTTAAGTACTTGAAAACCAAATTATTCTGTGGTAAGTGGGAAAACTGTGCTAAAGGGACTAGTTAACCAGTCAGTACCAGAAAATGGGCTATCAAGTCCCTGTGTCTCCACAAATTTATAAAGGAAAGGACATATGATCCAAGAATTTTATGCTCAGCTAAATTGATCTTTAAGTGACCTTTAAATCATTTGATTTAAAGGTCAAAACAAACCCTTAACTCTTCTGGAAAAGAAAAATGAAAAACCAAAATCCAGTGTTTAAAAGTGAATCAAAATTTTTAAATTCAAGAATAAAAAGCTGTATTAGGTATCTACTGCTGCATAAAAAAATCACCCCAAAACTTGCATTAAGTCACAATTTCTGTGGGTTAGGAATTTGGGGGTGGTGTAGCTGAGTGGTTCTGAGTCATTGTTCCTCATGAATCAGGCTGTTGGCTGGGTCTTGACTGAGGCTGGAGGGTCAGCTGGGGGAATCACTGATGTCTGTTGGCAAAGGACTTACTCCTTTGCTATTGTTCCCAGAGAGCCCCTGTTCCTCTTGAAGTGGATGTTTCTCTAGGGCTGCTTGAATGTCCTCATGACGTAGTATGTGGCTTCCCCCAGAATGGAGTGGTCCAAGGAAGAGAAAAAAGTAAAAACCACATTGCCCATCATGTCCTCATCTCAGAGGTTACTTTTTCCTGTTCTCAAAGGGAGAACAAGTTGAGTTAGTTTTATGTCTTGTCAAAAGGAATGTCCAAGTGTTTATGGACAGATTTTAAAACTTCTGGTGGAAATAAGTGCCAAATTATTAATTACTTTTATTTAATGTCAGGGAGTTAATCGATACCTTCTAGAAATTTCTAATGTAGTTAAGATTTTATTTTAATGCCTAAAGAATTTGTAGCCTTTCTCACCCTCAAGATTATAGGTATATTTTAGAAACTAACATATCTTGTCATGAAGAAATATTTACATCAAGTTAGCAGTTATTTGTTTTGCTTTATTTCCTTGTTCTTTTGTTACATTTCAATAAAACTAATTTAATAATTTATTTTAAAATAACATGCAAAGTATGTTTTTATTTATGAAAATATATCTGTTAATTTCTGTTATCTACACTCTTCTGTCCTTTATCTAGAAATGTGGCTAGAGAGATGTCTTTAATGGTATTTGCCTAATATTTCTTCTATTTATAGGTAATATATATATTTTTTACTTTCTAATTTTCATTCTCCTGTATTTTACAAAATTCTGACCATGGATACATTTTTTGTTTTTGACCACGTGAGTCTTGCTTTCTCAGAGTGTACACAATCTCAAGGTCACAGGATTCTTGCAAAGTATTGACATTATAAAATGCCTTATAAATTTTTGTTCACAGAGACAAGACCAACCAGATGACACTTCACACTGTTGGTGGGGTGGGGGAAAGGATGCAGATTAACAGGGAGAAAAATATATTGGCTCTCCCAGGGTGATATCTGACCAGCTCCAAAAAACGAACATTTCGTGTTATTTACCACAGCTTCTTGCTCCAGTCTACTTTCTTTTTAATTAAAACTCAGGTACGTGGAATAACTGTGAAGCTTACTATCATCCAGTCCATTTATGACCCTGATTTTATTTCACTTCCTTTGTTTTACTTTTTGTCCCCATCATTCACCCTCCCTAATCCCAGACCCCACCTACCTATTCTGAGATAAATCTTAATCAATTATGATTGTCTTGTTTTAAAAATGTGCTGTAGAATTAGGTTAGATAACATTTTAATTTGGGGATTTACATCTTTTTTCAAGTGGAATTTGCATATAATTTCTTCTCTTTGACTGTTACAATTCTGTTTTGATATTAAGCTGTATTCATTTAATAAATTTTTTTTTCCTATCCTTAGAAACAGCTTTCATGAAACACTAATTATTAATTCTAAAAAGTTCGCCCCAGTTGTTATATATACCTGATGAGATTTGTGAAGAAGACCCGGTGAGTGGGTATGAATCCTCCCTATGTCTTTGTCTTCCAGATGTTCTATATTCTCACATTTAGCCCACATTTGGCCTCTACCAATTGGTTAAATTTTCACCTGAATTTTTTTTACCAGATTGTGTGGTGTTAAGCTAGTAAGTGGTCATATCTTGTCTCTCCTTGGATGTTCCTGTCTTTAGATTTCAAGTTAGTTACCCTGAAACCTTAACTTCCCATTGTGTTCAAAAGTAGTTATGATTTTGCAGAGTATCTGAATGTTTTTATTGTTGTGTGCATGGGAGTGACGTACTTTCCAGCTTTCTATATCCTCAACAGAACCCAAAGTACACTCTTTTGTTCTGACTACCTCCCAGGTCACGGTCAGGTTCTAGGCTATAGTATAATCATCCTGTAGAAATCTCTGTTATGTAATGTATAAATTATAAATAAAGTGTTTCATGAATATAGGTTTCACTTTTATGTTTGGCCTCATTTTCATCTATTTTTTACTGTATTGCATGTATTTTAAAGATTTCTATTTATTTATTTATTTGATAGAGAGAGATCACAAGCAGAGAGAGAGGGGGAAGCAGGCTCCGCACTGAGGAGAGAACCCAATGTGGGGCTCGATCCCAGGACCCTGAGATCATGACCTGAGCTGAAGGCAGAGGCTTAAACCACTGAGCCACCCAGGCGCCCCTGTATTGCATGTATTTTAAAAAATAACCTCAAGTCCTTTACGAAATTGCTGGCTAGTAAACAAAAAGTTAGGAAGGTCTACCTGCTTTCTATTGCCTCCCTTTTAAAGAGAATTCTAGCTTTCCGACTTAGTTTCTTCTCTTTGTTTTTAGAGGGTTATTATACTTTGCCTATGTTTTTGTTTGAAATGAAAACTCGAAAAGAATGGGGAAGGGAGACAGGTGGAATGCAGATTAAAACTAAGGTAGAAGTTTTTGATAGTCATTAAGGATGAAATACAGAAGCATCTTGAATGTGTGAAGAAAAAAAAAAGGGAGAAAAAGAATTTAAATTAGTGCCATTGTGAACATGTATTCCTGCATGAGCATAACAATAGACAAAGAAATAATTTTAAAAATTCCTTTGGCTGAGGAATTCTTTTATCTGAGACTGGGCCATGCATGTCATGCCTTGACTTTATCATATTATATAAACAAACAGTTAGGGGATTTTGTGAAAAATCGCCAAAACAGGGGTGCCTGGGTGGCTCAGATGGTTAAATGTCTGTCTCTGGGTAGGATCATCATGATCTCCAGGTCCTGGGAGGGAGCCCTGTGTTGGAGTCCTGGCTCAGCAGGAAGTCTGCTTCTCCCTCTGCCTCTCCTCCTGCTCAAGCTTTCTCTCTGTATTTTTCAGTCTCAAATGAATAAATTTGAGACTGGGTGGCTTAGTGGGTTAAGCCTCTGCCTTTGGCTCAGGTCATGATCTTAGGGTCTGGGGATCAAGCCCTGCATCGGGCTCTCTGCTCAGCAGGGAGCCTGCTTCCCTTCCCCTCTCTCTGCCTGCCTCTCTGCCTACTTGTGATCTCTATCTCACTGTCAAATAAATAAATAAAATCTTTTAAAAAATTGAAAAATTAAAAATTGCTAAGACAATCCAAAGATTTCTTTCATCCTTAAGATATACTGTTCTAAATTGTTTTATAAAACACATAATATTCCTTCCCACTAAGTTACGTATCTGCAGCAGTAGAATTGATTTTTTTAAAAACCTATATTTTGGAGACTTTTCATTATTTTTAAAAACTGCTGTAAATATGATATATATTAAATGAAAAGATAAACACATTTGACACAAGTCTCTTTTCAGGGCGTCTGTCCCTAAAAAGCAATAGTGTAATATCAGTAAGAAGGTATTTACTTCAGTATTATTTCTGAAGCAACAACCTAGAAACAATCTAATGTCCCATAAAGCAGAATGGGTAAATTATAATGTGTAACTTATAATGTATAAATTATAATTATAATATATAATTTATGATAAATTATAATGTGTCCTATAAGGTGGATATTATACAAGAATTAAACAGAATGTGATAATTTACATATATATTAATTTGGAAATCTGTACATATTATATTCTTAACTGGAAAGAGCAATGCACTGAGTTATAAGCATAGCATGTTATATTTTTCTAAAACCACATCTATATAAATACATATTAACAGTTATATCTGTATAAACTTGGAAAATAGGGAAGAATAAATAGCAAATATAATACTGATTATTTCTAGTAGTTGTTTCTCAAGAGAGGAAGGAGGACAGAAGGGGAGATTTGCCCTTTATTCATGTACTTTTTTAAAGTGATCATAGGCTCAGGAATGATTTTTCCCCACAGGGTTTTTCAATAAACAGTTACAGAGAAAGCTTTGAGGAAAGGCCTGAAAGAGGCATGTACTGAATAATTAATAGTGATTATACCTGTGGTGGAGGTGGGGCAATAAAAGATATTCATCAGTACCTTATATACCTGTATAATTTTTTCAACAAACGTAAATCATGTTTTATAACAACTACCATCTTTTCCCCTTTAGGCCCACAAACTGAGACGCTGTGGTATTAGGTTGGCAACTATGCAGGGACCAATAATGCAGGCTTCTCAAGGATGTTGAATATCTAATGTGTCAGAAGTAGACTCTGATATTATTTGCTCCATATATTATCAGCTCTCGAAGAGACCAGTCATCTACCGGCAACTTAATTTAATCAAGTCTTCTTGTCTTCTCGGAAGTACATTTATGTGTTGGGATAAAACTAAGGCATAACTAACACTTCAAAATTCTCTTTGGATCAGGCTGAAACCACCCTCCAGGGCCTCTGCTTAAAACAGCACCTAATTAGCTCCAACCTCTTCCTTGTCTTGGGGTCTCCACTCCTCTGTTGGTTTCTCCTGGAAGCACTTTCTTATTAAACCACTTGCATACGAGTCTCTGGGTTAGGATCTGCTTCCTGTGAATCCAGCCTAAGACACTATAAATAACACCGGTAAACCCATTCCTTTTCCACCAATCCCTTCTCCTCAGGATGTGCCTGCTGCCTTCTGTGTCCGTCTCCAGCACGTGCGATACAAGCATTCTGGGTGAGTGTCTGGAATTACTTCTACCTGATACTATAATTCATTACGTATAGAACTTCAAATATTCCTACAAAGGTATCCTTGTGCCTTGGCATGTTCCCACCAAGTCCAGTAATAGTGATTTATAGAAGGCTTTATTTTCAAGGGTCACATTGATTTCCCTTGATGTATTCGGCACAAGAGGTATAAGAAACTCACACATGGGTCCTTACGATTATTTGATCTACTTACAATGGAAAATGTAATTTTTAAAAACAATTAAGAGTGGACAAGGCCGAATACAATGAATTTCTGATACTGCTGATATCTAGCCAACAGTCTAAATATGGGAATTTACCATCTAAAAATAAATACTCGTATTGAGTAATTGCTCTGGTTGCTAAGATTGTTTTAAACAATCACTACATGCCATTCTAAGTTGTACCTTATTTGCTGAAAGAACATTCAGATTTCATTCTTCCTAATTCAAATCTTCATTTAAGAACAAGCATAATTGAGAACTGAACTGAAATAACTTTGGATTCACTTTCTCAGCTAAACTGATTTTTTTCATGTTTTAATTGCTCCCTAATTTCTCTATTATTGCTACATGTCCTAAAATAAATCTTCCATCTGCTTTCCATGTTTGATTGTCATGTTGGTTTCCTTTGAAACTGCTAAACAAGCAGTTTTCTAATCACAATTTGTGGCTGTAGTGCATTTCAATGCTCACTATTCATATAGAAAATGCACTTGCTGTTCAAAAATACAGAATAGATTGAATATAACTAGATAATTTCATTTGTGGATATAGATTGTACTCGGCAGCAGTTTTATTCCCATATTTAGTGAATTCCGGTGAAACGAACAATTTCTGGGGGAAAGTGATTAAAAGGGAATAGCAAACATCTGTGCATCTTCCAAATTTTTTTCTCTAAATTTTTCTCTAACCAGACTCTGAAAAGTTTTTAGTTTAATTTAAAAAGGAGTAGTACATTCTCTTAAAGTGCATAATGACATTCTGTAATTAGACACCTTTCTTAAAAGATAAGGAAACATGTTGTTACGTGAATATGTTTCATATTTCTGAAGAATGAATTTAGAATTATTGAACTAGCAATGAGTTATTTCACAGGCTTACCAGTAGATGAGATTAAAGGATAATTAAAAGTATAAAATTAAGATTGTTTTCTTTCTGAGATGATACTGGGAAAAACACAAGTGTAATAATAAAGGAGCACACATTCTTCCATAGTAAACTTAATTTTCTATACAAGCTAATAGAAAAATCCAGTAGCTCAACTCTGAGTCAAGGCAGTCCATGGGCTGTTGATTGTTAAGACATTATTTTCACCCTTCCCAAATGTATTATGAATATAAAGTAAAACTTTATACACTTGAAGGGTAGTAAATTAGTAATCTTGGGGAAGGTGATTTGCTCACATATTGTATAAGCCTTAAGAAAATTTCAGTATCATTTAGTATAGTAAATCTATTAGAAACAAGTTAATCTAAGAAAATAGAGATCTATACAAAAATAGGTTCAATGATAACTTACTTCAGTGTTATTTATGATCCCTCCAAGTGTACATAATTTGGCTGTCCAATAGAAAGGGAATGGTTTAATAAAGTGTGTATGTTCATATATAGACAGTTAGCAATCTTTCTGGGGGAGTATTTGATCTCTTATAAATGCTCACAAAATATAAAACTAAGTTAAAGTAAGTTCACATAATAATGATTTGTTAATATGAATGCCAGAAAAATTATGTCAAGATTATATAAAAATGTTAATGGTGGGTTTCTCCGGTAGGAAATTATTGGTAATTCTTTTTTTCTTCCTTACATTGTACGTATTTTCCGAACCTTGGCAGTTAAAATTTTACTTTAAAGTAGACAAAACTATAAAAATGCTACATTAAGCTTTTTATGTTGTAATGCTAAATAATTACTTTCTATTATGTATCAAAGAGATGAGGGCCAGCTTAATTAATCAATAGGCTTGGTGTGGGAAGAATAATGCCAGCAGGTGACTACTTACTTTCAGGTGAAAAATGCATAGAGGAAGTCAGGAGTTGTTAGTATTGTTGAATTTTTAGAGTGGTTTGCGACACGAAGAGACTGAGAAACTGTTACCTTTTCACCTCTAGTTTTGAACAAAAATGTGTGTGTGCAACCGGTATCTTAGGGAGAATATTTCTGTACTGCAGTCCTGTCAATCGCTCACCTTTCCAGAACACTAAACCAATAAAGTGAATTATTTTCAAGAACAAGGAAACAGAGAAAATGTGATCCATAAATTGACTTCTTTGTTCTGCCAATTGACTAAGTGACACTTAGTCATCTCTAAGTGCCTGGAGAAAATAAAAGGCATTTCTTTTGTGACGCTGATGAACAATTAGGCAATTGTAAAGCATTGAACGACAAAGTGGAGAATGCAGCGTAATATTGTTTTAAGCATCTTCCCTCCCTTCTCTTTTTATTTTTATTTTTGGAGGAAAAAAAATGCTCAAGGCAGATATTTTACTCCCCCTCCTACTCTCTATAGCTTTTAAAATAATGTGAACATTTGCTCTGGCTAACACAGAGGGATACAAGCCATGGTTCAAATAGAAAAGTTGTTTTCTAAGTCAACCAACACGTTGTTCAGGGGGAGAAAATGCTGCCAGGCTCTCTAACTTTGTTCAAAGTTCAGAAGGTCTGATGAATACTTCCAAATTTCGCTCCTTGCAACAACTACAAGTTTTTCTTCCTCTGGATCACAGTGCACTGCTGTCTGTGATAGTCATTATCAAACTCAGCTGAGATGGTTATGGGGCAACTTCTCTAAAACTACAAAGGCTTTGAAAGGTGTCAGTTGTCAAGGATATTTTTGGTTTATATAAAATAACCTAGCTCTCTTCATAAGATTAAGGCTAACAAAACTGTATTAGGTGGAGTCCTATGAAATCATGTGCCTATTTGACTTCACCCGATGCATTCACCTACCTACATATATGTGCTTCTACATAGGCTTGTATTTGACAGTTGCTAAGGGACGACTGCTCTGTGAAGCACTGTGACACTCTGCAGGGTAACCCTACCTGTTAGAAACAGAAATGTTGGATTAAATATAAATAAACAGACCCATCACAAATGTCCTTTTGGCCACAAATGGACCCAATACAAAGGATAGCAGTAAGTGTTAGGTAGCCCACAGAGTGTTAGGTGATGAAAATAGGTTAAAGAGGGTAGGTCTAGGGCTTCAACCTCCACAGGGACATAGAAAATAGGCTATAAGGCTAAATCAACATGAAGGCTACAGAACTGTACAAATTCTAGAAGAATAACAAGAACGAGAGAATGAGAAAATTCTAATAACTCAGGGATCTACATAGAACAGACAAGAGAAGCAAATACAGAATATAGTAATTGTACAACTAAAAATAAGTTCAAAGAGCAGTATTTTTCTCAGAACTGAAGGAGAGAACTTTTCAAAAGAAAAGGGCTCCTACAAATGGAGCAAAATACACACATGCCAATTTGCATCATCCTGAAATTTTGAAGTGATGGGGGGAAAGCAGAGCATCATAAGAGTTTTCAGAGGTGGGGGGAATAAAGCTTTCATACAAAGGATCAAGAAGAAGGCAGACCAGGGTGCCTGGGTGGTTCACTTGGTTAAACATCTGCCTTTGGCTCAGGTTAGGATCCTGGGGCCCTGGAGTCCTGGGATCGAGTCTCTTATTGGGCTTCCTGCTCTGGGGGGAGTCTGCTTCTCCCTCTGCCCACCTCACCACCCCCACTCATGTGCATGCTCTTTCACAAAAATAAATAAAATCTTAAAAAAAGCACGCGGACTTCTCAATGGTGATACTAGAAGCTAAAAGAAAATGGAGGTCTGCATATGGAATGGGAGAAAATACTTCAAATTAAATATCTTAGAAGAAACTGGTAAGCAGAATAAAGAACTCCTACAACTCAACAAAAGTAAATAACCCTAGTTAAAAAATTGGGCAGAAGATACATTTCTTTGAAGGTGGTATATAAATGATCAATAAACATGAAAAGACATGCAACACCATTAAATAGTAGAGCTGGTATGGATAATAGCATTGAGGTTTTTCAAAAAAATAAGAATTACCATATGATACAGCTATCCTACTTGTGGGTATGTGTAACCAAAAAAATTGAAAGCAGCATCTCAAAGACTTATTAGCATACCCATGTTCATAACATTCTTAATAGCATAGTTTACAGTAGCTAAGAGGTGGAAACAATGCAGCTTCTATCAGTGGATGAACTGAACTAAAATGTGATGTACACATAGATTGGAATACTATTCAGCCTTTAAAGAAGGAATTTCTGTCATGTGCTACAACGCAGGTAAACTTTGAAGAGAATATATTCCGTGAAGTAAATCAGTCACAAAAAGACCTACTACACTCTGTGGTTCCACTTAGATGAAGTATCTAAAGTAGTCAAATGGAGAAACAAAAATAGAATGGTGGCTGGAGGGAGGGGTGAAATGAGTTGTTATTCAAAGGGGAATAAACTCTGTTTTGCAAGATGAAAAAGAGGTGGAGATCTATTAACAAAGTGAATAGACCTAACACTCCCAAACGGTACCCTTAAAAATGGTTAAGATGGTAACTTGTGGGTTTTTTTAAAACCACAATTAAAATTTTTTTAGTTTTTATAAAATAGAAATGCTGGGGGGTTGCCTGGGTGGCTTAGTCCATTAAACACCTGACTCTTGTTGATTTCAGCTCAGGTCATGATCTCAGGGTTGCAAGATTGACCCCCACACTGGGCATGGAGGTTGCTATAGATTCTTTCTCCCTCTTTTCTTCTGACCCTCTTCCCCACTCTCTTTCTCTTCCTCTCTTAAAAAAAAAAAAAAGGGTGGGTGGATGCTGTTCTGGTCAAGATAGAGTAAGGATACTCTATCCTGTTTTACGAAATGAACACAATTAAAATTTCTGGGCAGAAGGCATGAGGTGGCTGAGGACTGAAAAATAAATGGTATTTCCCCTTTCGTATTTTCTGGCCTGAGTGTATTTGTAACCTGAAACCCAGTATAGCACATCAGATACAGAAAGAGCTTCAAGACAGTTTTCCTACATCTATTATGAGGACTGGGAAAGTGAAACCCCCATGTCTCAAGAGTAAGGAAAATTTTAAGTTTAATTCTCCCCCTACCCACTGTTCTCTTCTGTTCTAGCTCCTAGTCAGCCCCACAGTGGCAGTAGTGGAAACATCAGTGGTAGCTGAGTAGATGTGTAAAACTTGAGGGGACGGACTACATCTCCGATCAGTGTTCCAGTGGTTGCAAGAGCATAGGGAGTGTCCTTCCTACTGCTTTCCTCTTCTCCCCATTCTGTTTACTACTTTGTCCTGCACCTAGGCATGTACAGTAATGGGAAGTACATAACAGAGCCATGGAACCAGAACCCCAGCTTTACAACCAAATAGTCAGAAAGAGCGGGCTTCTAGGAACTGCAAAGTATGGGAGAGATTGTAGAGAGGAGGAAGGTGAGGGAAACAATCACACAAAACTGTGTATGAACCCCTGGGTTCACTCCTGAGCTGCATATGCATGGACATTACCCTCAATAACCTAGGAAAAGCTTTGAGAATAGACAGTAGTTGAGACAGGCTCCCAGTCCTAGACTGGCTACTGGGCAGTGGACACACAGGGAATGACACTGCAGAGGTTTTGAAAACTGATGATGAAGACACAACATAAAAATGTGGGAAGAAACTTGCAGATGAAACCTAATTGGGCGAATTGCTGAAACAAACAATCATCATTTTCTATACAATTTAAATAAGACCCAGGGTCTCATAAGATATTCAGAAGAGCTGGGATATCCTATAAAATTATTTCATATACAAAATACCAGAAACATTTCAATATTATAAGAAAAAAAGATGCTTGAGTAAACCAAGATGACCCCGATATTGGAATCAAAAACATTAAAGCAGCTATTAAAGCCATGTTCCTGAAACTAAGTGTATACACTTGTGCAACCTATGGAGAAATAGTGTTAACAGAAAGACTAAATAAAAAATGGAAATTATAGGCCTGAAAATAACATAGCCAAGATGATTTCCTTGGATGGGTTCAATAGCACAATGAAGAAAGGAGGAGAAACATCAGTACATCAGTGAACTTGAATATAGATCAATAGAAATGATCCCATCTGAATGAAAGAGAAAAAGATTGAAAAATAAAGAGACTTAGGAATCACTGCTGCAACATTTTAAAAACTTGTAATATTGTATTTCCAGATGTAGAGAAATATTTTAGAAAATATTTAAACATATGATGGCTGATCCTCTCTGGATTCAGACCTAGTTTGCAGTCCAAAGAAGGTCAGAATCATTGGTAAATATAAGACCTATTGTGCTTTCTTCAGGAAAAGGGTGAAGAAGATTGAAGTAAACCACCACACCAAGTATGCTTGCTCCTTCTGTGGCAAAACCAAGATGAACAGATGAGCTGTGGGGATCTGGAGTTGTGGTTCCTGAATGAAAATGGTAGCAGGTGGTACCTGGACATACAACACCACTTCTACCATCACAGAAAAGTGAAGGAAAGAAGACTGAAGGAAATGAAAGACCAGTTGAAGGGCCATCATTTGAAACATTGCTAGTCTATAATAAATGGGTTAATTTATGTAACAACAAAAACATAATCAGTGAAAACTTCCCAAATTTGGTGAAAAATGTAAACTTAGGGTTTCAAAATGCTCAGCATATACCAAAGATGATACTGCCAAAGAAATGTGTTGAATATACATCATAAACAAACTAATGAAAACTAAGGACCAATAATCTTGAAAGCAGCCATATAAAAATGACCTATTACTAAGATTACATATTTTCAGTCCTAACCATGGACACCAGAAAGAGTAATATTTCAAAGTGCCAAAAGAGAATTACAAACTCTGAATTCTATACCCAGTGAAAATATCATTCAGGAATGAAAGTCAAGTGAATACCTTCTGAGATTTAAAAATAAAAACAAAAATAAAACCCCTCAAAAACCTTAGAGAACTTGTTGCAAGGACAAAGAATTCAAAAGAACTGAGCACTGGGTGTGGTGCATAAACAATGAATTTTTGGAACACTGCAAGGAAATAAAATGGGGTAAAAAAGAAAGTACTTATACCTTAAACATATTTTTATTTATTTCAAAGGTCAAAGAAGTCTTCAGAAAAACTAGAAAAACTACTAAACTTATAAAAATATGAAGGTACAATTCATTAAAGTTAGTGGAATGCAACTAAATCAGTGATGAGATGAAATTTATAGCCTTATATGTTTTCTTTTAGAAAAAGGACTCAAATTACAGTCTAAGCTCTCATTTTAAGAAACTAAAAAAAAAAAAAAAGTAAACTAAAAAGAATAACTAAAAGAAGGAAATCATATGGATTCAAGCAGAAGTTAGTGAAATTGAGAAAAAACTTAATAAAAATAATAGCTGATTCTTTGAGAAGATTAATAAAATTGATAAGCCTCTACTTAGAATAATAAAGGCAGAGAGAACACTACTGAAATCAGGAAAGAAAGAAGGATATCAATACATACTATAAAAACACTGAAAGATTTTTAGGGGAATATTATGAATACCTCTGTGCACACAAATTTGACAACTTAAATGACATGAACCAGTTCCTCAAAAACAACCAACAATAAACACTTGTGCATAAAGAAATAAATTGCCAGAATTGTCCTATTTAGAGAAATTTCAGGGGGAGAAAAATCTCTCTCATCTCCAGTTGTACTTAAAGAAGAAAAAGAACACAAAATAACACAAATTCTATAAATTACTTTCCAAAAATAAAAGAAGTATGAGAATTTCCCAACTTATTTGGAGAAGTCAGCACTACTCTGATGCCAAAACCAGACAAAAATAGTACAAGACAGCCTAACTACAGACTAATAATCCTCACAAATAGAGACACAAAATTTCTCAAAATATTTGTAAATGGAATTCAATAATATGCAAAAAGATACAGCACGACTACATAAGATTTATCCTGGTAATGCAAAGTTGGTTTGATATTTAAAAGTTGATTGTCTATCATACTAACAGACTAAGAACAAAAATTACATGATCACATTCAACTGATGCATAATGCATTTGATAAAAATTCAACATCTATTCATAAGACACAGAAACCCAGGAACAGAAGGTAAATTCCCTAGTCTGACAAGAGACTCTACAAATAAATTAACAGTGAATATCATACTTAGTGGTAAAAGACCGAACACATCCTCCTGAGATTAGGACCAAAACAATGATAACCACTGTCCTCAGACTTCAGCATTTAATAACAAGTATTATCAACGGCAGTAAGAAAAAATAAAAGGTATACATATTGGAAAAGAAGACATAACTTTTCCTCATCGCTGACATGAATGCCTGTTATGAAAATCTTAAGGAATCTACCAGAAAAAGCTAGAAAATAAATGAGTTTAGCAAGGTAACTGGATCATGAGTCAACATGGAAAAAAACTAATCCTGTTTCTGCATGTTAACAATGAATATTGGAAACTTAAAAAATCAATTCCATTTCAATTTGAAAGAAAGAAAGAAAGACAGACAGACTCAGTGTGGTAGGCAAAATAATGGCCACCAAAAGATGTCTACCACATTGTAATCCCCAGAAACTGAATATATTATGTTACAATGCAAAGGGGAATTAAGGTTGTAATGAACTGATCTTAAAATAGATTATTCTGGGGGCACCTGGGTGTCTCACTTGGTTGGGTATCTGACTCTTGATCTTGGCTTTGGGTCTTAATCTTAGGGTTGTGAGTTTGGGCCTCATGCCAGGCTCTGCACTCGGTGTGGATCCTGGTTTTAAAAAAAGAAATTACCCTAGATGGTTTGTTCAGGCCTAATGTAATCAAAATGGAAGAGGAAGGCAGAAGAGATTCAGAGAGATGGATAACAACAGTACCAAAAGCCAAGTAATATAAGCAGTTTTCATTGAGTGGAAATGGCAAAGAAACAGGTTCTCCTTTAGTGCCTCCAGAAAAGAATGTAGCCTTGTAAACTGCTTGATTTTTAACTCAGTAAGACCTGTTAGATTTCTAATCTACAGAATTATAAGGTAATAAATTTGTTTTGTTTTATGCCACTAAGTTTATAAAAATTTCTTGGAGCAGCAATAGAAAACAAACGAGTATAAATCTAACAAAACCAGGAGAGAATCTGTATGTTGAAAAAGTTTAAATGCTGATGAAAAACTGTAAGAAATCCCTTTTAAAAAGTTCATAAATTGAAAGGCATAATGTAGTGAAGACGTAAATTCTTCCCAAATTCATCTATGGATATAATTTTTAAGGGGAAACTGAGTAGACGTTATTATAGATATAGATAAGCTATTTCTAAAATAAAAATGAAAAAGAAAGGGAGTTAGGATAACTGAAACAATTTTGAAAAATAAATTTGAAAGAGTCAGAGAGGGGTGCCTGGGTGGCTTAGTGGGTTAAAGCCTCTGCCTTCGGCTCAGGTCGTGATCCCAGTGTCCAGGGATCTAGTTCTGCATCAGGCTCTCTGCTCAGCAGGGAGCCTGCTTCCCTCTCTCTCTCCGCCTGCCTCTCTGACTACTTGTGATCTCTGTCAAATAAATAAATAAAACCTTTTTTTTTTTCTTTAAAGTCAGAGATCTTAATTTTAAGACTTAATATGACTCCATAGTAATTAAGACACTGGTTTTGGTAAAGAGGGTAGATGCATCAATTAATGAAACAGCTTAATCTAGCAAAAAACCCATACCAATATAACCAAGGTGATTTTTGATAAATGTGCAAAGGTAATTCAATGGATAAAAGATAGTGTCTTCAAATGGTGTGGACAATTAGACATCCATTGGCAAAAAAGTAACATAAAATCTTATCCTAAACTTGTCATCTTGTACAAAGTAAACTTAATAGATCAGTGATCTAAATGAGAGATATAAGCTCCAAAACATTAGAATGTGGAATAAAATCTTGATGATCTAGCATTAGGAAAGAAATCTCAGATCTGACCTTAAAAGCCCAATTCATAAAAGAAAGAAAAGATAAATTGAACTTTTTCATTAAAAAAACCTTTGTTTTGTGAAAGACTTTAAGAGAATAGAAAGAAAAACTGGAAACTGAGAAAATGTTTGAAACATTATTAAGAACTTGTATCCAAAGACTTCTTAAAATTCCATTCTTAAACCCAATAAAAAGGACAAAATATTTGAACATATATTTCACAAAAGACTATCTCTGGATGGCAGATTATCACAAGAAAAGATGCTTCAGATTTGCTGTCCTATAGGGAAATGCAAATTAAAATCATGTAGAGATACCATATGACACAAATTTAAATGGTTAAGATAAAAAACTAACAATACCAAGTGTTGACAAGGATGTAGAACCAGTGGAGCCTTCCCAAATTGCTGTGAGAGTTCAGGATCGTATTGCTACTCTTTTTTTTTTTTTTTTAAATACTCTTAAGAAGAATTTAGAAGTTTCTTACAAAGTTAAACGTCTGCTTGTCACAAGTTGCATACCCGTACTTTGAGGATTTACTCTAGAGAAATAAAAATTGTACACGTACACACACACACACACACACACACGTACTTTATAGCAGGTCTACTCATTATTGCCTAACTCTAGAACCAGCTCAAATGTCTACCAAGGGTGAATGAGTAAATGACTACTGGTAAAGCTCTACAAATGAATACTCCTGGAAAAAAAGGAACGAACTCTTGGTAGGCACAGAGCATGGATGAATCTGAAAGGCATTATGCTAAGTGAAAGACATCCAGTTATATATGTATTGTATAACTCCCTTTATATGACCTTCTGGGAAAACTGAGCATATAGGGGTAGAGAACAAATCAGTAGTTGCCAGGTTTTAGGAGTTGTGGAGGGTTTGGCCACATAGAAATAAGATGAGGGAGATTTTTAGAACGATGAGACACATGGACACATGCACACATACAGGGAATTTAACCATAGGTCATTATTTTACCATTAACCCAAGATTTTAAATTACCTAAAGACTTGGAGATTATTTACAAGCTGAAAAACTGAAAAACACAATTACCGTTGAAATAAAAGTCTTGAAGTCTTGTTAGAACTAAAGTAAATTTTATGAGTAAGTATTTTATTTCTAGGTAATGTGAGAATTGTATTTTGGTTGTTGCTGTTTAATGTCACTCTCACATTATGAACTGTTAAGATTTTTGCATAAAATCTAGCAATTACAGTTACCTAAAACTCTGTTTCCGCCCCACATATAAGACTGAATTTGCTTTAATTATAACAGTAATGTGTTTAAATAAATTTTGTGTTTAAAAAATGGAGTAATACCTTTAAAATTCTGAAAGAAAATGGTTTTTAAACTAGATTTCTAGGTCCAGCAACACAATTAATTGTGGGTGGTGAATAAAGACATCTCAGGGGCAAACAATAAATTAAAATATTTATCACACATTCTTTCTCGGGAAGCTGTTGGAACCAAAGATGATAAAATAAGAGTGTAAGCCTTAGGATCAAGAAATTAAATTCTAAAGGATGCTGGGGTGGCTCAGTGGGTTAAGCTGAGAAGCCTTTGGCTCAGGCCATGATCTCAGGGTCCTGGGATCGAGACTTGCATTGGGCTCTCTCTGCTCGGTAGGGAGCCTGCTTCCCCCTCTCTCTCTGCCTGCCTCTCTGCCTACTTGTGACCTCTCTCTGTGTCAAATAAATAAATAAAATCTTTTTTAAAAAAGAAATTTAATCTTGAGACTCAAAAGGGGCTTAGGATGAGATGTAATGAGAGATGGTACCATTTCAGACTGTTGGCTGGAAAATAAACATGATTTTGCAGTGTATCAACTAATTGAGAATAGTGACAGGTAAATCTATACAGTACAGCATGTTATTCTTATGATAGGGAACACTGAAGGTTCTGAAGAAGGATTCAAGAAGGCCCTAGCCCAGAAGGATGTGGGAAGGATCTAAACAAGGAGAGGAGATAAGAGAATTTCGCCCAGGAGGTGATACCTTAGGTCAGACTGAAAAATTTGAATGAAAGAGCCATTCAAAGAGAGTGTGATGAGAACAGAGGGTTTCTATCAGAGGACTGACTTGTGAGAAGGCCCAGGGCCATGGAACAGGGGGTATTCTGGATAAAGTGAATATGGCTGGTTATAGATTTTAGAGAAAAGACAAATCAGAGGTGAGCCTAGAAATGGAAGCAGACACTAGCTCAGATCATGCAGGGGCTGCAGGCCACATTGAGTTATTTTGGATGTAGGCTAGGATAAATGGGAAGTTTGAACAAGGATGGGATCGAGGACCACTCTGCCTAGAGAATGGATGGGGGTGATTTAAAGTGGAGAGATGATGGGGTGCCTGGATGGCTCAGTGGGTTAAAGCCTCTGCCTTCGGCTCAGGTCATGATCCCAGGGTCCTGGGATTGAGCCCCACATTGGGCTCCCTGCTCAGCAGGGAGCCTGCTTCCTCCTCTCTTTCTCTGACTGCCTCTCCGCCTACTTGTGATCTCTCTCTCTGTCAAATAAATAAATAAAATCTTTTTTAAAAAGATAATAATGACTGAATGTAGAATATAAGCTGAAAGATTATTTATTTATTTATTTGACAGAGAGAGATCACAAGCAGGCAGAGAGGCAGGCAAGAGAGAGAGGAGGAAGCAGGCTCCCTGCTGAGCAGAGAGCCTGATCCCAGGACCCTGAGATCATGACCTGAGCCGAAGGCAGAGGCTTAACCCACTGAGCCACCCAGGCGCCTGCAAGAAACACTTCTTAAATTTTTTAAAGATTTTAGTCAATTATTTGACAGAGATAGAGATACAGCGAGAGAGGGAACACAAGCAGGGGGAGTGGGAGAGGGAGATGCAGGCTTCCCACTGAGCAGAGAGCCTGATGTGGGGCTCAATCCCAGGACCCTGGGAGCATGACCTGAGCTGAAGGCAGAGGCTGAACAACTAAGCCACCCAGGTGCCCTAAACAGGGAACCAATGGATAGGTAACAGGGGGGCAGTGGGTGGGGGGGTTAAGGAGGGCACTTGTGATGAGCACTGAGTGTTTTGTGAAAGTGTGGAATCGCTGTACTGTACCTCTGAAACTAATATTTCACTGTGTTGGGGTTGATGTAGAGCATGAAATCACGAATACCTCGCTGGCTAAAATGTAACACAGAGGCTGCTGCCGGTGAGAAGAAGTTGTCAGAGCAGGGTGTAGGTCAACAACCCTCAGGGAAGGCTTCAGAGAAGGGCGTAGGTCTTTGGAATGCCCAGGCCGGCAGAACCACTCTGCCCTAGGAATGCCACCGGGAGTTGCCTTCCCCGAAGCTTTCTCAGCCCCAAACAGGCGCCCTGTGATCTAAGCGCTGTGTGCATTGTCCCCTAGGCTATGTTTAGCAGACTTCAAAGAACACACTGATTAACATATGGTATCTTTCCAAGGATCAGATCCTCCTAGCTCCAGTAAGACCCCTTATCGCACAAGTTAAAAATAGAACCACCCTGTTGCTCAGCAATTGAACTACTAGGTATTTACCCAAAGGATACAAAAATACTGATTCAGAGGGACACAGGCCCCAGAGTTGACAGCAACATTGTCAACATCAACTAAGTTATGGAAAAAGCCCAAACGTCCACGGAGCGATGAATGGGTAAAGAACACACAGCACTTGCGTGTATTAGTCATCAAAAAGAATAGAACGTTGCCATCTCCCCCCTCTGAAAAGGGTGTTAGTCATCATAGGAACTGAAAATTGAGGAGGCTTTTGTGAAGAGAAGGAAAGCACAATGAGGATGGCTGGGCTGAGAGGAAAAGATGTAGAGGATGAGAGGAGGAAGCGATGGTCTGAAAAAATGTGTGCCTGAAATCGACTCTTTAGGGCTAGTTGATAGATGTAAATGCAGGTTGACCTAGGAATATTGTTACTTTAGGTCTTCATCAGGTGCCAGCCGGAGTCTCAGCAGGTTCTGCAATTGATAGGGGAAGTCCTAGTGTTAAGTAGCTTGGCTCCAGGAACTCCGCAGACATCCCAACAGGCTGCTGGGTTTGCATGTTTGGGAGGTGATTCTGCTTAACTACAAGACATTTTAGTAGGAGTCAGAGGTTAGCGCTGAAGAGAGTGGGTCTCCTGCCCTGCCCTTTCTCTCTCCCTGTTTGTTTTTTTTTTTTTTTTAAATATTTTATTTATTTATTTGACAGAGATCACAAGTAGGCAGAGAGGCAGGCAGAGAGAGGGGTGAGGGGCGGGGGTGGGGAGCAGGCTCCCCACTGAGCAGAGAGCCCGATGTGAGGCTCGATCCCAGGACCCTGAGCCAAAGGCAGAGGCTTAACCCACTGAGCCACCCAGGTGCCCCTCTCTCTCCCTGTTAACCAGTCACACAGTGGGTAAGAATTGGCACCATCACAAGTGTCTTCACACTGATTCTTCATGAGAAAAAGATACCATCAGGGGGATCACCAGTCGCCAGGGAAGAAATCTGAGTTCACATCTCCTCTTTGCAAAGCCATTTGTAACAGGAATAAGGTAGTGGATGATATTGGACAAAATGGCGGTAGAGAGGGAACCATGATAGAAAAGAAAAATAAACCAAATGGCGTTTGAAACATTTAATTTGAATAATCCCCTGACAAGAGTTTATTTTCTAATCCTAAAACTGGTGGAATGGAGAAGTCTTCTTTATATTTAGCACAGGTATATTCAAGTCATAATGTAAATGAAAAATATTATTTTTTCCTTCAATAACATGAAATGTGAGTAGGCTAGAAATGGAATATATAGGAATAGGAAGCTTTTTAAAAATATATTTTATAAAGATTTATTTACTTATTTTAGAGAGAGTGAGGGCACTTCTGAGGGACAAAAAGAGAAGGAGGGAGAGTCTTGAGCAGTCTCAGCGCTGAGTGCAAGTCCTGAGGGGGTGGGGCGCTCGATCTCACAACCCTGAGATCCTGACCTGAGCTGAAACCAAGGATCGGGCTTCACTGACTGTGCCACCCAGGCAACCCAGGAATATGAAACTTTTGTCTGGTAATCTCACGGCCTAAACAATCACTTGGTACTTTAACGGTAGGTTTTATAAAGCAAAGGCCAATTGAATTCCCATGTTTAAAAATGACCGCTTGACTAATCCTGTCTACTTAATAATTCCTTCCGTGATGTTTGCTTGTTGTAAAGATGGGTCTGAATTAAGAGTTGAGATGACTGCATGATCGATGAAAAGGGGAAGGATATTTATCTTGTCTGTACTTAAATTAGCATTTTGAGACGTACAAGGGGTGCTCGTTTTCATTCATTTATAATTACTAGAAATTTTTTTATTTAATTTGGTATTTTCCATTAAATCACGGATCCAGTTGTCAAGTTAGTTTCAAATCAGACTAAAAATAGGTTAACAGACATAGGATGAGCTTGTAACATGGCCAAAGTTAGTAAATAGTTTCCAATAATTCCATAAATATTCTTTCTGATAAATAATGGGAATAAATAGACATAATAGATAAATAATGGAAACAAACAAGAAACCCACTCTTTGTTTTTGTGGGGTAAATATCCTTCTCTTGATTTTATTTTATTTTCATTTTTTTAAAGATTTTATTTATTTATTTGACAGACAGAGATCACAAATAGGCAGAGAGGCAGGCAGAGAGGAGGTGGGGGGGACGCAGGTTCCCTGCCGAGCAGAGAGCCCCATGCAGGGCCTGATCCCAGGACCCTGAGACCATGACCTGAGCTGAAGGCAGAACCTTAACCCACTGAGCCACCCAGGTGCCCCTCTTCTCTTGATTTTAAAAGGGACTTTGTTTTTTATTATCCTATCTTTAAAATAAAACCCGTTAAAATCATGCAGTCCATCTGCCTGAGCAGAATATGTGAGACCAATTTACAGGAGGGGCCATGTAGTGCTGATGGAAACCTTCCTTCTTTACTTGCGGCATCACACTGCATCTGTTTTTGTGACAGCATTGGATTCAGAAATTAAGCACAGCAGGAAGAAAGGTTTTGCATAGATTCAAAATATATTGCATGTCTTGACATTGTAGCCTACTTTCATGGGGAAAAAGTCAAAAGCCCCTCTACTTAGAGGAAGTTAAACCAGGGGAAAAATAATACTGTCCTCCTTCTAAAGATCTTTCGTTCTCAAAGTTCACCAGCAGTTAGTCCTGGTGTATCTCCCTGGTAGGAACATACAAGATGATTTCCAGTGTTGAAAGTTCCTGATTTACAAAGAAAAGTAACGTGTATATTGAAAAAGTGTTCTGTAGTACTATCTAACACATACAGAAAGTATATGTGTACTTCTCAGTGAAATAACACAAAGTGAACATGCAGTTTAGAATACTGAACTAGATCCAGTGAGAGGAGACGGTCAGCATTCAGGACTATCTTCATGCCCCTTTAAAATTATGACACCTGTCTCCAAACACTATTTAGTATTGCATATTTTTGGAAGTTTTATACAGATAAAATCTTAGAATATATTTTATTTCTGGTTTCTTTTATTTCACATTATGTTTGTGAAATTTGTTTATGGGTGAATACAGATATAATTCCTTAACTTTTGTTGCCTTTTTGGTGGCCAGTTCTATAGATGCCCACAACTTATTTGTGCAGTCTACCTTACTGCGCTGTCTGGATTGTTTCCAATTCTTAGGTATTAATAATAACGTCACTAACATTGATGTGCACCTTTTTTGGGGGGGGGGTTGAAAATGTGCATGCATTTTCATATACCCAAGAGTGAAATTGCAAGATTATATTGTAGATTCAACTTCAGGGGTAAATCTAAATGATAGCCCAATGTGTTTAAAGCAGTTTGCACTCTTCCAGCTGGGTGAGAGTTTCTTTTGCTTCATTTACTTAGTGACTCATCAGTATTTAGTAACATCCGTCTTTCCTTAAGCCTAGCCATTTTGGTGGTATGAGGTGTAGTTTTAACTTGCATTTTTCTTTGTGATGCTATTGAGCATTTTTCATGTGTTATTTGTCACTTACATATCCTATATTACAAAGCTCCTGCTCAAATATATTTCCTATTTGTCTATTGGATTATCTATCTTTTTCTTAATGGCTTGAAAAAGTTTTTACATGTTTGAGATACAGGCTCTTTGACTGTTGTATGTGCTGAATATATTCTCCCCCTTCAAGCATTATGTTTTCACTTAAAAAAAATTTTTTTTTAAATGCCAGTGTAATTCATGTAGGGTTTAATTAGTTTCAGGTGTAATATAGTGTCTCAATAATTCTCCACATTAGTCAGTGCTCATCACAGTAAATGTACTCTTAATCCCCTTCATCTAATTCACTCATCCCCCAATGCACCTTCCCTCTGGTAGCCATCTGTTTGTTCTCTATAATTAAGTCTGCTTTTTGGTTTGTCTTCCCTTTCTTTGTTCAGTTGTTTTCTTTCTTAAATTCTACATGAGTGAAATCACATGGTATTTGTCTTCTGACATATTTTGCTTAGCATAATACTCTCTAGCTCCATCCATATTGTTGCAAATGGCAAGATTTCATTCTTTTTTTATGGCTGAGTAATATCCCACCATATACGTGTGTGTGTGTGTGTGTGTATACATATATGTATGTGTGTATACATATATACATATATATATGTATATGTGTATATGTATATATATATGTATACACACATACATATTCATTCATATATATATCTCCATTCATCTATCAATGGACATTTGGGCTCCTTCCATAATTTGACTATTGTAAATAACACTGCAATAAGCAGAGGGGTGCATATATCTTATAAGTTAGTGTTTTTGTGTTCTTTAAGTAAATAACTGTAGTGAAAATACTGGATCATAAAGTAGTTCTATTTTTAATTTTTGAGGAACCTCCCTCCTGTCTTCCCCAGTGGTTGAACCAGTTTGCATTCCTACCAACAGTGCATGAGAGTTTGTTTTCTCCACATTGTCACCAACACCTGTTTTTTCTTAGGTTTTTGATTTTAGTCATTCTGACAGGTGTAAGGAGATATCTCGTTGTGGTTTTGATTTGCATTTCCCTGGTAAGTGATGTTGAGGATCTTTTCATGTATCTGTTGGCCACCTGTATGGCTTCTTTGGAGAAATGTCTGTTCATGTCTTCTGCCCATCTCTTGATTGGATTATTTATAGACTTTTGGATACTAGCCCTTTATCTAATAAGGCATTTGCAAATATCTTCTCCCCTCGGGTAGGCTGCCTTTTAGTTTTGTTGACTGTTTCCTTTGTTGTGAAAAAGCATTTTATTTTGATGAAGTCTCAATAGTTCATTTTTGCTTTTGTTTCCCTTGTCTATAGAAACATGTATAGCAAGAAGTTGCTGCCACCAAGGTGGAAGAGGTTGCTGCCTGTGTTCTGCCTTGGGATTTTGATGGATTCCTCTCTCACATTTAGGTCTTTCATCCATCTTGACTTTATCTTTGTGTATGGTATAAGAAAATGGCCCGGTTTCATTCTTCTGCATGTGGCTGTCCAGTATTCCCAATACCATTTATTGAAGAGAATGTCTTTTATTTTTTTCCCCAAGAGGAAATACTCTGATGTTTATTCAATGATACTGTTTTTCTTTTATTATTAACATATAATGTATTATTGGCCCTAGGGTACAGGTCTATGAATCATCAGGCTTACACATTTCGCAGCACTCACCATAGCACATACCCTCCCCGGTGTCCATAACCCAGCCACCCTATCCCCAACCCCCACCCCCCAATCCCCAGCAACCCTCAGTTTGTTTCATTGAGATTAAGAGTCTCTTATGGTTTGTCTCCCTCCCAATCCTATCTTGTGAAGAGAACATCTTTTACCCGCTGGATATTCTTTCCTGCTTTGTCAAAGATTAGTTGACCATAGAATTAAGAGTCCGTTTCTGGGATCGCTATCCCTTTTTTTTTTTTTTTTTTTTTAAGATTTTATTTATTTATTTGACAGAGAGAGAGGCAGAGGGATAGCAGAAGCAGTCTCCCCGCTGAGCAGGGAGCACGATGTGGATCTCAATACCAGGACCTCAGGATCGTGACCTGAGCCGAAAGAAGGCAGATGCTTAACAACTGAGCCACGCAGGCTCCCCTCTGGGGTCTCTATTCTGTTCCATTGATCTATGTATTTGTTTTTGTGGCAGTACGACACTGCCTTGATGATTACTGCAGTGTAATCATCTTGAGGTCTGGAATTGTGATGCCTCCAGCTTTGGTTTTCTTTTTCAACATTACTCTGGCTATTTGGGATCTTTTCTGGTTCCATACCAATTTTAGGATTGTTCCAGCTCTGTGAAAAATGTTGATAGTACTTTGATAGGGATTGCATTGCACAAATAGATTGCTTTGGGTACCAAACACATTTTAACAATATTTGTTCTAAGCCATAAGCATGGAATATTTTTCCATTCCTTTGTGTCTTCTTTGATTTATGAGTGTTATTTTTTTTAAAAGATTTTATTTATTTGAGAGAGAAAGTGAGAGGGAGAAAGTGAGAGAGAGAGAGAGCATATGAACAGGGAGCATGGAGGGAGATAGAGGGTGAACCAGACTCCCCAGCTGAGGAAGGATCCTGATGTGGGGCTCTATCCTAGGACACTGGCATCAAGACTTGAGCCAAAGGCAGATGCTTAACCAACTGAGCCCCCACACGCCCCTCTTTCCTGAGTGTTCTGTAGTTTTCAGAGCAGGTGCTTTACCTCTTTGTTTAGGTTTATTCCTAAGTATCTTATGGTTTTGGTGCAATGGCAAATGGGATTGTTTCCTTGATTTCTCTTTCTTCTGCCTCATTTTTAAGTGTATAGAACTGTCCCTGACCATTGATTTTTATCTCCTCCAATCTTGCTGAATTCCTCTATCAGGAATTTTGGGGTGAGGTGTTTTGGATTGTTAATATAGAGTATCACATCAATAGTAAAGAATGAAAGTTTGGCTTCTTGTTTCCCAGTTTGGATTCCTTTTATTTATTTTTTATTTTAGAGATTTTATTTATTTATTTGAGATTGAGTGAGCAAGGGCATGAATGTGTGGGGTAGAGGCAGAGGGAGAGGGCCAAGCAGACTCCCTGCTGAGTGAGGAGCCCAACTCAGGCTCCATTCTAGGACCCCAGCATCATGACCTGAGCTGAAGGCAGACACTTAACTGACTGAGCCATCCAGGCACCACTGGATCCCTTTTATTTCTTTTTATTTTCTGATTTCTGAGGCTTGGGCTTCCAGGATTATGTTGAACAACAGTGGTGAGAGTAGACATCCCTGCCATGTTCCTGACCTTAGGGGAAAAGCTCTCAGTTTCTCTCCATTGAGGA
Organism: Mustela putorius furo; assembly: GCF_011764305.1. NCBI lineage: Eukaryota > Metazoa > Chordata > Mammalia > Carnivora > Mustelidae > Mustela > Mustela putorius. The sequence continues at coordinate 15,633,690 of NW_025422471.1, forward strand.
TGATATTAACTCTGGCTGTTTCATAATTGGCTTCTGTGATACTGAGGTATGTTCCCTTTATCCTACACTGAAGAATGTTTTTATCAAGAAAGGATGCTGTATTTTGTCAAATGCTATTTCTGCAGCTATTGGGAGGATCACAAGGCTCTTATCCTTTCTTTTATTAATGCAGGGTATCACATTGATTGATATACAGACACAGAACTACCCTTGCAGCCCAGGAATAAATCCCATCTCTTCTTTTTTTTTTTTTTTTAAAGATTTTTATTTATTTATTTGACAGAGAGAAATCAATCCCATCTCTTCTTGATAAATAATCCTTTTAATGTATTTTTGGATCCTATTAGCGAGTATCTTGTTAAAATTTTTTGCATCCATGTCCATTAAGGATATTTGTCTGTAATATTCCTTTTTGGTGTGGTTTTTGGCTTTGAGATCAAGATAATGCTGGTTTCATAGAAGGAATTTCAAAATTTTCATTCCATATCTGTGTTTTGAAGCAGCCTTAGAAGAATAGGTATTAATTCTTCTTTAAATGTTTGGTGGAATTCCCCTGGGAGGCCATCTGGCCCTGGACTCTCTTTGGGGGGGAGGGGTGATTTTGGATTACTGATCAGTAAAATGCATCCATTTTTTCCAGATTGCCTAATTTATTAGCATATCATTGCTCATAACATTATTTTCTAATTATTTGTATTTCTTTAGCATTGATTGTGATCTCTGCTCTTTCATTTATGATTTTATTTATTTGGGTCCTTTATTGGTAAGTCTGGCTAGGGGTTTATTGATCTCATTAATTCTTTCAGAAAACAAGCTACTGTTTTTTTGTTTTGTTTTGTTTTTACTATATCATTGATTTCCCTTCCATATTATTTCTCTTCTCCTGCTGGACTTGGGCTTCATTTACTGTTCTTTTTCTTGCTCCTTTAAGTGTAAGGTTGGTTGTATATTTGAGACTTTACTAGCTTTTTTTTTTTTTTAAGATTTTATTTATTTATTTGATAGAGACAGTGAGAGAGGGAACACAAGCAGGGGGAGTGGAAGAGGGAGAAGCAGGCTTCCTGATGAACGGGGAGCCCGATACAGGGCTTGATCCCAGGACCCTAGGATCATGATCTGAGCCGAAGGCAGATGCTTAACAACTGAGGCATCCAGATGCCCCGAGACTTTTCTAGTTTCTCGAGAAAGGCTTGTACTTCTATATACTTTACTCTTAGTACCACCTTTGCTACATCCCAAAGGTTCTGAACTGTTGTATGTTCATTTTCATTTGTTTCCATGGTTTTTTTAAAAATAATTCTTCTTTAATTTCCTGGTTGACCCATTCATTCTTTAGTTAGGATGCTCTTTAAACTCCACATGTTTTTGTTCCTTCCAAATTTTTACTTGTGATTGAGTTCAAGTTTTAAAGCATTGTGGTCTGAAAAAATGCATGGTATAATCTCAATCTTTTTGTACCAGTTGAGACTTGATTTGTGAACCAGTATGTGATTTATTCTGGGGAATATTCCATGTGCACTAGGGAAGAATGGATATTCTGTTGCTTTAGGATGAAATGCTCTGAATATATCTAAAGTCCATCTGGTCCAGTTTGTCATTCAAAGCCTTTGTTTCTTTGTTGATCTTCCAGTTAGATGAGGTGTCCATTGCTGTGAGTGGGGTGTTAAAGTCCCCTATTATTATTGTATTGTTATCAAACTATTCCTTTAATTTTGTTATTCATTGGTTTACAGTATTAGCTGCTGCCAAGTTGGGGGCAAAAATAGTTACAATTGTTGGGTCTTCTTATTGGGTAGATCCTTTAATATGGTATAAAGTCCTTCTTCATCTCTTACTATAGTTTTTGGTTTAAAATCGAATTTGTCTAAGGATTGCTACTCCAGCTTTCTTTTGATGTCCATTAGCATAATAAATGGTTCTCCATCCCGTAATCTCAATCTGTAGGTGTCTTTGGGTCTAAAATGATTCTCTTGTAGACTGCATATCAGTGGGTCTTGTTTTTTAATCCAGTCTGGTATCCTGTCTCTTTTGATAAGAGCATTTAGTCCATTTACATTCAGAGTAATTATTGAAAGATACAAATTTAGTACCATTGTATTGCCTGTAAAATGACTGTTACTGTATATTGTTTCTGTTCCTTCTGGTCAGTTCTACTTTATTCAATTTGAATAAGGTCAGTGTTATATCTTTTTAAAATCTTTTGAGAATTCACAGAGGAAGCCATCTGGGACTAGAATTTTTATGGGTACATTCTAAATCACAGATTGAATTTAATATGTGTTGGGTTATTTAGATCTTCTGTCAGCTTTGATAAATTGTGTTTTTCTAAAAACTGACTCATTTTAGTTAAATTTTAAAATGTCTTAGCATAAAATTATTCAAAATATTCCTTTTACCTTTTAAAGGCTGTAAGATCAGTAGTAATGTCTCTTTTTAGGTTCCTTTTCCCCCACACCGCACTCCAATCCACCTTTTACTTCCACCTCTCTGTCCGTCATCAGTGGCATTCCTATTACTAAATGCATTATCAGTTCCTAGCTTTTCCTGTGCAAAAGCATGTATCACACACTCTTTCTTCCTTTATAGTTACTTCAGTTTACTTCCAGATGCACTTTCCTGGTTTTCCTCCTACCTCACTGGCTGCTTTTTCTTTGTATCCTTTGTTCTTATCCCTCCAACTCTTGACATTAATATGCTCCTTGCACCTCTTCTTCCCTCTCTCTCCCAGACTACCTTGGTTGCCCCATCAGTTTTGTGGTTTTAAATGTTATTTGTATGAGGGTTAGCACCAAATAAATACCTCCATTTATTATCTCAGCTCTGATCTCCATACTTAAAACACCCACTGGGCTCCTTAACATCTGTGTTGTGCATTTAACAGTCATTTTAAATTTAACATGTCAGAAACTTAGCTCCTGATATCCTCCCCAAACCTGCCTTCCCACTCTCTTTTTATCTCAGTAAGTAGAAACTCCATTTTCCAATTGCTTAGGCAGAAATCTTGGAGTAATTTTGACTTGTATCTTTTTCTCATACCCCACAGTTCTTGATCAAACCATCTTGTTGGTCCTAATTTTAAAATGCATTTATTATTCACTTCTCATAATCTCCTCTGTTACTATTTTGTGTCCAAATTCTATTATTTGCAACCTGGCTAATTGTTATAATTTCCTAACTAGTCCATTGATTTTGCCCTTGCCTCTATTTGGCCTTTTCTTTACATAGCAGAGTGACCCAATAAAACCTAAGTCAGATCATGAAAGTCCATTGCTCAAAAATTTCCAAAGATTCTTCACCCTATTCAGAGTAAAAGGCAAAGGCATTGCAATAATCATAATTCTACATTCTCTAACCCCACTACCTCTCTAACCTCAATTCCTTCTCTTTCTTTTTTGTACTTGAGTTATACTTGCCTCCTTGCTTTCCTGAAATGCATCAGACATGATTTTATTAAGGCTTTTGCATTTGCTGCTCTCTTTACTTGAACTTTTCTTCTCCAGCCATTCACATGGCACACTCTCTCATTTTCTTCAGATATTTATTCCACTGTACACTTCTTAATGCAGCTTCCCTTGGCCAATTATCTAAAATTACTTTATCCTTCTGAAAAACTTTCTTTTTTTTATTTTTTAAAGATTATTTATTTATTTATTTATTTGACAGACAGAGATCACAAGTAGGCAGAGAAGCAGGCAGAGAGAGAGGAGGAAGCAGGCTCCCTGCTGAGCAGAGAGCCCGATGTGGGGCTCAATCCCAGGACCCTGGGATCATGACCTGAGCTGAAGGCAGAGGCTTTAACCCACTGAGCCACCCAGGCACCCCTGAAAAACTTTCTACTTCATTTCTTTTCCCCCCACTGGAATATATGTTCTATGAAGTTGGAATTATTGCATACACACAGTATACAATATATAATTTAATCTTATCTGTCATATGTATATAATACGTGAACTCTCACTGAAATGTAAGAGCATTCAAGTTGTGCTATTATAGCAGAAATTAAATTTTCTCTGTCCTTTTGGGATTTTTTTTGTGGGTTTTTGTTCTATTTAGCAGCTATCAATATATCAAGAGTTATTTCTCAAGGGAAATGAAATAAGCAGTAGAGTATATTAGAAGAGTGATTACATTATCCATCACACTTTCTATACTTCCCTAATTCAGCACCCTCTCCCATGTAAGTCTGAAGTTCCTTCTACCACTACTTGATACTGAGTTTAGCCATGTGACTTTCTTTTGACCAGTTGGATGTTAGCAGATGAGACACAAGCAGAGGTTTGTCTACTTTTGCCATGAGACCATAACTGGTTAGTCTGTTGAAGAATGAGACATGAGAAACAGAACTGGTCATCTTAGTTGTACCAGTTGTGGCTGTCATATATCAGTCAAGCCAGTAAAACTTTAGATACTTGAGTGACAGCTATCATCATCAGTCTTCTAACCAACTGGTTCACATATGTGGCGATAAGTGAATATTGCTGTAGGTTCTGTGGTTGTTACATACCATTTGTGTCCATAAATAACTGGTGGAGAATGACTTAAAATGCTGGAGAGATATGTCTTTTAGAATTTTTGTTTAAAGTGACCAAACATATTTTCATCACTTCAGACAACACTTTATTTTTTTCTTTTATTTATATTTTAATGTTTTCTTCCTTTATTTTTAAAATTTATTCATTTTTTATTATGTTAGTCACCATACAGTACATCATTAGTTTTTGATGTAGTGTTCCATGATACATTGTTGTGTTTAATACCCAGTGCTCCATGCAATTCATGCCTTCCTTAATACTCATTACCAGGCTCACCCATTCCCCCACTCCTTCCCCTTCTAAAATCCTCAGTTTGTTTCCTGGAGTCCATAATCTCTTGTGGTTCATCTCCCCCTCTGATTTGTTCCCCTTCATTTTTCTCTTCCTTCTCCTAATATCCTCCATGCTATTCCTTATGTTCCACAAATAAGTGAAACAATATGATAATTGACTTTCTCTGCTTGACTTATTTCACTTAACATAATCTCCTCTAGTCCCATCCATGTTGATGCAAAAGTTGGGTATTCATCCTTTCTGATGGTTGAGTAATATTCCATTGTGTATATGGATCACATCTTCTTTATCCATTCATCTGTTGAAGGGCATCTCAGCTCCTTCCACAGTTTGGCTAGTTGTGGACATTGCTGTGAACGTTCCATGTGTGCTCAAGAAGAAGGAGTACTCTGTTGTTTAGGGTAGAATGTTCTGTATATATCTATGAGGTCTATCTGGTCTAGTGTATCATTCAAAGCTCTTGTTACTTTGTTGACTTTCTGCTTAAATGATCTGTCTATTGCTGAGAATGGAATGTTGAGGTCTCCTCCTATCAGTGTATCATTAATATGTCTTGTTATTTTGATTAACAGTTGGTTTTTTTGGTTGACTGCTCCTAAATTGGGGGCATAGATATTTACAATTGTTAAATCTTCTTGTTGGATAGACTCCTTAAGGATGATAGTGTGTTCTTCTGTATCTCTAACTGCAGTCCTTAGCTTAAAATCTAATTTGTCCGATATGAGAATTGCTACCCCAGCTTTCTTTTGAGGTCAATTGGCATGAAAGATGGTTCTTCATCCCTTCACTTTCAGTATGGATGTATCTTTAGGTTCAAAATGAGTCTCTTGTAGACAGCATGTGGATGGGTTCTTTTTATCCAAACTGCAATCCTGTGCCATTTCATGGTAGCATTTAGGGCATTCACATTGAGAGTGATTATTGAAAATATTTTGTCATAGTGTTACCTGTGAAGTCCTTGTTTCTATAGATTATCTCTGTATATTTTTGTTCTATATCACTCTTGGGGCCTTTCTCCTTGTATAGAAGCCCCCCACCCCTTAATATTTCTTGCAGGGCTTGCTTAGTGGTTACATATTCTTTTGGTCTCTGCTGGTCCTGGATGCTCCTTATCACCCCATCCATTCTGAATGACAGCCTTGCCAGGTAAAGAATTCCTGGGTGCTTGTTCTGCTCATTTAGTATCCTGAATATGTCTTGCTAGCCATTTCTGGCTTTCCAGGTCTCTCTGGACAGTCTGATGTTATTCTGATGTTCCTCCTTCTATATGTAATGAATCTCTTCCCTCAACTTCCCTTAAAGTGGTTTCCTTGGTTCTAAGATTTGCGAGTTTTACTATTACATGCTGGGGCATTGGTCTTTTCTCCTTGATCTTGGGAGGGGTCCTTTCTGCCTCTAGGACATGAATGCTTGTTTCATTCCCCCAGGTTAGGGACATTCTCAGCTATGATTTGCTCAAATATATCTTCTGGTCCTCTCTGTCTTTCCATAACGTCCTAATACTGACATCAGAACGTTTCATGGCATCATTCTTTCTTTAATTCTGTTTCCATGGATTGTAATCTGTTTGTTCCAGGCCTCCTGCTCTTCTTTCAGACAACAATTTAAAGCGAAATTCTAGTATTTCTGAACGATGATTCTTATAAATACTAAGTTTTGGAAAAAGCATCACTGATTTTAAACATCTTTTTCCATCAAGATCTTAATAAGAGCTAGATTTTACCCATGTAAGTCAAACCCAAGTGAAGAGTCTTATTACTAATATCCAGGAAAAAATACTAATTTTCCTAGTCTGGTTTCAGGGATTTTGTTTAGAAGAATATTACTGTTAGGTTAAGTACTTTGTTTAATACCTGTTAAAACATAAAAATTTTAGGTATGCAAGGAGTTAATTTGTTGAATCATATTACCAATGTATGAAACCTATTCTAAGATGAATTTACATAAAGAAAAACTTTTGTCCTGATCAAAGTTTTCAGTAGAATAATATCCATAATGATAGAAATTTTATTATATATCTTACTAGTATATGTGCCATTGCTCAACTGCGTGCTGAAGTTTCATGAGTCTCTATAGTCTACTTTTAGAAAACAAATTTTCATGTAGTTAATAATGTCAACCCCATAATGAAGATCAAAACCAGTACAATACCCAAATGACCAGAAGGTCACAATGTAAACTTGTACCAGTGTGAAGAATCTCAGGAAACTTGATTAGGTCTGAATTTGATAAAGCAAATCTACAGACTTTGGGAAAAATTCAGAATCCATCATATCTACAACTTTCTAAGTGTGTAATACTGCAAGTATCTCTTAAAGCTCATGCCATGTTATAACAGCTAAAATGTAGATTAAAAGTGAGTTTAGTTTCTGACGTTTTGGTATTTGAATGGATCTTAAAGACCAAATATGTTAGGAAATTATGAACAATGCATTATTTTGTAGCTTAGACATATGCATTGTCTCTCCAAATTTCTAAACACTTAACACATAAATTATTGTGTGATATTTATACTTATGTTACTTTGGCTAAAATAGGGAAGTAGTGAATATTCCTCAAATAGAATAAGTTCTGTAGAGTTACAGAATCAAATTATAGTTGGAAGGAAAAATGCATGGAACTTTACAACAACATGGCCTTACTACTTTGCTTTTGAAATTACCTAGTTTTTTTTTCAATTATGCACATACAAGATGCATCTATAATTTTTTGCAGAGTGCTCACACTTACTGGAAAAAATGTTAAGTTTCATGAAAAATACATGACATTTCCATATACATGCATTGAACGTGATAACATGGCACATTATTTTCAGCTGGCACTACAATTAACATAAATTGGCAGGTTAAAGATTATTTAAATGTAGAAAACACTACATAATATAAAGTGCTTAGGTAAATAGTGAATAAAAATCATGAATTTTTAGAAGACTCCTGCAGCAGTATAAGACAAATTCTTGGCTTAACTGTTTAAATTCTACTTAGAGAGACTGTCCCTGCCTTTTAACTTAATAGTGCTAGTAAAGGGCCCTGGTAGGAAAAAGACTACTTCTCACTGGACTGATTGGGAGATATGCATAAGGCCGATGTGAATAAGACAAACTGGAGTACAAAAGGATCATGGGAAGACAGTGATTGTATGAAAACTATGATTAAGGTACATGGTATGTGTGTGCAAATTATATTCCAGGAAACTCTCAACTATCACAAAGGGCAAAGCTGGTTCCAGGCTCTGTAGATGCTCAGAAATCATTATGAACTAAGGTGCATGGGGAGAGAAAATCTTTTCTTAAAACAAATTTTTAAAAACTTTTAATAAACATATCATGTATTATTAGCCCCAGGGGTACAGGTCTGTGAATCGCCAGGTTTACACACTTCACAGCACTCACCATAAGGGGAGAGAAAAATCTTAACCTTGTTCTCTGTCTCCAGCAAATGCTCCTGGACACACTTGATGAAGTGCTGAAATACATTATAGCAAAAAGCATAGAATAATTATAGTGGTGTAGTGTTGCTAATGTTTATTGTATCTTAATGAGAATGACTGTTTACTACACACAGGCTTGGTCTAGAGGTCTTCATATTCTCAGCTTTGCCACATTTAAATGGAAAGTCCAGTTGGTCATAGAGGAGAGCTGAAATGAAAACTCCAGGGGAAGAGTTGAAGGGGGTAGATAAAAAGGCACCAACAATTATCTTGAATCATTTTAACCTTTTTTAGAGGATAAGAAGTTGGGTGACTCACATACACATTCCCTAAGGATTCACACCAATGATGACACATAGAAAGTATAAAGTAGAACTAATGCTATATTTGTAATTTTACATACTTCTCTCATCTTCCGTGTACTTGTACTTCATGTAAAGCCTCTTTGGCAAATAACCTTCTACGTGTCCTTTGAGTATCCTTGCGTCTTCCCCTCTGCTTCGTTTATATCAAAGAAAGACTTTATATGTATCAAGAAACTAGATTACATTTTCCACCCTGTGCCTAGGCCAGATACTGTAAATGGATCACCTGAATAATTGATATTAGTTCTGGGGTCTCTTTTTATAAACTATTGGTTTGCTAATGTCCCCTACTAAAAGACAAAGTTTTTCTGGCAGAATAGTAATTCCCCTTGACCTTCTCTGGGCCTGCATGGTACATGACAGTATCATTGTCAGGCAACTCATTTACGAATAGTATAATTGAGTGTATTATGAGACTTCTAAAGCACTCTTGGTCTATCTGCACTGCCAGCTGCTCTAATGGATGCTCTAAGCTTTAAAACACTCATTGTAGTAGAACTCTGGTGTGTGTGGGTACATGTATTTGCACCTGTACATATGCCTATGCCCATTCGTTTAATGGCATTTGAGTTTTTACATTTTTAGATTGACGTGTAAGTGACATATAATATCCTATTAGTTTCAGGTGTACATCATAGTGATTTGATATTTTTATATTTTATGGAATGATCCCCATAAGTCTAGTTACCATGTCACCATACAAAGTTATGAAAATATTATTGACCCTGTTCTCTATGCTGTACATTATATCCCCACGAATTACTTATTTTATAACTGGAAGTTTGTACCTCAATCTTCTTCACCTATTTTATCTGCCTCCAATCCCTCCCTCCTCTTATAACCAACAGTTTATTTCCTATATCTGTCAATGTTTCAATTTCATTTTGTTTTGTTTTTTTAGGAACAATGTGTAACTGAAATCATACATTATTTGTCTTTCTCTGTAAGAGTTATTTCACTTAACATAATTTCCTCTAAGTCATCCATGTTGTCACAAATGGTAAGATTTTATTCTTTTCTATGTTTGGACAATAGTCCATTGTGTGTGTGTGTGTGTGTGTGTGTGTGTATTCCACACCCCCTTTTTTAAATTAATTTATCAGTGGACACTTAAGTCGCTTCCAGATCTTGGCTATTGTAAATAAAGCTGCATGTAAGTGTCTGTGCATCACTTTGGAGAAACACTCAGATGTAGACATGCTGAATCATACAGTAGCTATGTTCTTCATTATTTGAGGAACTTCTGTACTGTTTTCCACAGTGGCCACACCAATTAACATTCCTACCAAAGTATATGAGGGTTTCCTTTTCCCCACATCCTTGCCGACACTTTTTTTTTTTTCATCTTTTTTATAACAACCAACCTGCCAGAATGAGATGGGTAGCTCATTGTTGTTTTGATTTGCATTTCCCTGATGATTAGTGATGCTGCACATCTTTTCACATGTATGTCTTCTTTGGAAAAAAAATGTTTATTCAGGTTCTCTGCCGACTTTTCAGCCAGGTTATTTGGATTTTTTTTTTTTTTTCGATACTAAGTGTATAAGTGTTTTATGTATTTTGAATATTAACCCCTTATCAGAAATATGCTTTATGAGTATCTTTCTTCTTTCTGTAGGTTGCCTTTTCACTTTGTTGATGGTTTCCTTCACTCTGCAAAAGCTGTTTAGTTTATCATAGTTGCATTTATTTTAGACTTTGTTGCCCTTGCCTGGGGAGACTAGTCCAAAAAATATATTGCTAAGACTGATGTGAAAGCACTTACTGCCTTTGATTTCTTCGAGGAGTTTTATTATTTCACATCTTACCTTCAAGTCTTTAATCCATTTTGAATTTATTTCTGTATGTGGTGTAAGATAGTGATCTGGTTTCTTTTCTTTTCTTCTTTCTTTCTTTCTTTCTTTCTTTCTTTTTTTGCATGTAGCTGTTCAGTTTTCTCAGCACTATGTATTAAAGAGACTGTATTTTTCCCATTGTGTATTCTTGCCTCCTTTATCATAGATTAATTTACAGTATCATCAGGGATTTTTCTGGGCGCTCTATCTGGTTCCATTCATTTATATGTCTGTTTTCATGCCACTACTACCCTGTTTTGATTACTATCAAAAACTTTCTAGTATAGTTTGAAATCAGGGAGTGTGACCATTTGAGTTTTGACTGAACCCAGTTTAGGTCTCAGACTCTGAGAACCTGCCGGGATTGAGGAAAGTAACTGTGAAGCTGAGGGTGCCCAAGTTCATAAGAGAATGAAGATAAGAAATAGGGGTTGGAAAATCTCTGTTAAACTGAAAAATGTTTATAATTTCTACTCCATTCTCTTCAAAAAAAGGAAGAAATGTAAGATTGTAGAACTCATTCTATGCGAGGAATACAGGAATCATTTCTAATGTTTTTAGAATTATTGCTATTGTTGATTTCTCTTACTCTGGGTTTTTCCTCTTTTTCTCTCTACTTCCCTTTCTCTTATCTGCTTTTCCTCCATCTCTTATTCTGGTTTTGTTTATGTTTTAAGGTTCAGAACTCTAAACATGGAGGTAAAAAAAAGTCTAGGAAAGGACCATCACATCCATACCACGGCCTAAAACATTAATACACTTTGAGCTTGATCTGTGACAAATCAGCATTATTCACATTTCAAAGTCAACCTTAATATCCCATTCTGCACCAGATCTTAGTAGTCCTGAGCATAATTAAATTAGTTGCAGAGATTGTGGTCCCAACATGTAATTTCAGTGTCTGTCTGTGCCAGTTACCCTGAGGCTATCATTTGAGCTACTTCTGGGACTCTGAGAACAGTTATGTTGCCTAGGTCTAGTGATCCTATAGTTATGTTGATCTCATTTCTAATTCACCTCCTCTTTGATGGAGTGGAGAGGATTTTACCATATATCAACCCTGAAGTATGACACCCAGCAGTCTCACATATGTGCCAACCTATCCTTATCAAATTTTCTAGGAAGTGTTTTTTTTTTTTTTTTTAAGATTGTATTTATTTTTCACTACATCTGTATCTTTGGGGTAAATACACAGTAGTGCAATTGTAGGGTCATAGGGAAGAGAAGGGCCATCTGTACCCCAATGTTTATAACAGCAATGGCCACGGTCGCCAAACTGTGGAAAGAACCAAGATGCCCTTCAACGGATGAATGGATAAGGAAGATGTGGTCCATATACACTATGGAGTATTGTGCCTCCATCAGAAAGGATGAATACCCAACTTTTGTAGCAACATGGACGGGTCTGGAAGAGATTATGCTGAGTGAAATAAGTCAAGCAGAGAGAGTCAATTATCATATGGTTTCACTTATTTGTGGAGCAGAACAAATAGCATGGAGGACATGGGGAGTTAAAGAGGAGGAGGGAGTTGGGGGAAATTGGAAGGGGATGTGAACCATGAGAGACTATGGACTCTGAAAAACAATCTGAGGGGTTTGAAGGGGCGGGGGATGGGAGGTCGGGGTACCAGGTGGTGGGTATTATAGAGGGCATGGATTGCTCGGAGCACTGGGTGTAGTGCAAAAATAATGAATACTGTTATGCTGAAAATAAAAAATAAATTAAAAAAAAGATCTCTGTAAAACAAATTGTCAGTTTGAAATAATGGAAGAGGAGTGTTGTGGTATTAAATAAAATAGAACAGAAAAAAAAAGATTGTATTTATTTATTTGACAGAGAGAGAGAGGGAGAGATCACAAGTAGGCAGAGAGGCAGGCAGAGGGAGAAGGGGAAGCAGGCCACCTGCTGAGCAGAGAGCCCGATGTGGGGCTTGACCCCAGGACCCTGGGATCATGACCAGAGCCGAAGGCAGAGGCTTAATCCACTGAGCCACCCAGGAGCCCTGAAAGTCTTATTTTTAAAATATTTTTCCTCTGATGATTTTAACCCAGTTACAATGGGAAAATACTGAAATTTATATACTTTTATTTTCTCACTTTAAGTTTCCTTGTCAAAGGAAGATTTCAAAGTCTCAGTTTTAAAAAAGAACAAATAATCTAAAAGAGAAGGAAGGACAGGATGTGTTAATATCTAAGACCTAGCTTTCTTTCTTTCTGTCTGTCTTTTTTTTTTAAAGACTTTATTTTAGAGAGTGAGAAAGAGAGAGCGAGCACAGGCATACAAGCAGGGAGAGGAGCAGAAAGAGAGGGAGAGAATCTCCAGCAGATTGTCTCCTGAGCTCAGAGACCCATGTGGGGCTTAATCCCACAAACCTAAGATCATGACCTGAACTGAAACCAAGAGTTGGCACCTAACCAACTGAGCCACCCAGGGGCCCCATCTAAGATCTAGCTTTCCACATGGCATTGCCCACAAGCAAAAAAAAAAAAAAAAAACAATGTTGGTTAATTTAAAAGCATTTTAACATTAAATTTTCAAAACGACTAAGAAAAAGTATATATATTATAAATATATAATTATTTTATATAATAAAACACAATTTCCACATTTACTCTCCTAGTAATTTGAGTAAATAATGATTTAACAGAAATGCACTGAATGTAATACAAATACTAAGTTAACTTTTATGGCTAAATATTTGTAGTATTTATTACCAATCATACACATAGGAAAAAATACAAGGGAAATGGAAAATGTTGGCAAAATATTAATAGTGAAAAATTGCACAATTCAAGAAAAACAAATTGAAATATAATGTAAGCTACATATGTAATTCTAAGTTTCCTAGCAGTCACATTTTAAAAGTAAGAAGAGACATACTAATTTTAGTAATATATTTTGTTATCCAAAAGATCTTAAATAATCATTTTAACATGTAATAAACATAAAAGTATTAATGAAATTTTATGTTCTCTTTTGTGTTGTTTTCAGTCCATTGTGCATTTTTTTCTTACACCATATCCATTTCAGATTTTCACTGGAAACACTTAATTGAGATTTTATAAAATAAAAAGTTAAAATCATAGATTCACATGTGAAAGTTGTTTTAAAGATACTTCAAACTTCAAACAATGAAATCACTTCTTCTAATATTTGTATCCACATTAACCAAAATTTATAAATATAAACTTAAAAATTTATAAACAAATCTATGAATCTTTAATAAGAAACAGTCTCAGTTGCAGAACTATATGTGTTCAAATAACTTAATTCACCATCTCTTATATCAACTAAATATTACCATTACATTGGAAGAGGTCTTGAAGATGAGAAGCAACTCTAAGTATAGCTATATCCACAAAAAGTTTTTAGGAATTTTTTCTTGCAGTTTTTTTTGCAGCCAATTTACACAATGCTACAAATTACAATGAAAAAACTCTTTATATCAATACTTTTTAGATGTGTAAATCATTATTACTGATTTGTATTTATGCAAACTTTCCACTTCAACCATTTTTTTCTATCTGCCTAATTAGGTCATAAATAAACTTGGAACTTTAAACTTCTAAGAAAATTCTTATTTTGAACTAACCACAAATCTATTCAAAACAGTTGATCTTTGTAAAATTTTTCTAAGACTTAACCTATATGCACTGACAAGGAACACGGGATCACTAGATTCATTGTGTATTTTTTTTCAACAGTTTTATAAACAGCTGATACTGTACCATTATGCATATATATTGATGAATTTTGACAGTCCTTTCAATGATACTTCTATAGACAGACTCTGTTTAAAAAATCTGAGAATAAATATTTTCAACATAAGAGGAATGAAACAAGAGAAATAATAATGTTTTAGAATTTAGAATTCCAAATTAGAAATTATCTGATAAATGTACATTTTTATCTAATATAATTGTAATACTGTCCATAATGATATAAATTAATTTTTTTTCACTTTGCTTGAGTTTTATTGTTTTCTCTATTATTAATAATTTTATTGTCACTCATGTGACGTCTTTTTTTTTTAATTTTTTATTTTTTATAAACATATATTTTTATCCCCAGGGGTACAGGTCTGTGTATAAATTCATTTTTTATATCTAGCTCAAATTATTCTTTGAAAGGTACAATATTTACAAAAAGCCATGCTATGAGATTTTTTGAGGATGGGGTGGGGTACCAATGAAGGACATCCTTTCATATCTTTATTTAAAAATAGTTTTTTGGGGCGGGGGCATCTGGGTGGCTCAGTCATTGGGCATCTGTCTTCCTTTTGGGTCATGATCTCAGGGTCCTGGGATTGAGTCCTGCATCAGGCTCCCTGCTTGCCGGGAAGCCTACTTCTCCCTCTCTCACTCCCCCAGCTTGTGTTTCTCTCTCGCTCTGTCCCTCTTTGTCAAATAAATGAATAAATAACATTTTTTAAAGTTTTCTTTTATGTGTAGGAGTCTCAGCCAATTTATAGCTGGCTGAAGTTATAAGATTATATCCTGTTAATAACTATTTTAAAAATACTTTATGGACCTTTAATTCTGATTTTTGGTGGCCAATTTCATCAATTCTCTACTATTGAGAGGAAACTTACCAACAAATTCATTGTTTTTCTAAAGTACCTCTTACTTAGTATTGCCAGTTTCATTATGCTTAACATTTTTTGTATATAGCAATTACTTTTTCACTTTGCTCTAATGACACAAATTCTCAATGCTAAAATTTGTGATATAATTTCTTCCAGTCTCACTTTTTCTTTACTCTTATGGTATTAGTACTCTACTGTTCCTTATTCTTCATTATTCCATTCAGGTTTTTATCAATAGAATGCCTTCATTTAAATTCAATGAATTTGCTTGTACTTATTAAAATTCAATTATTAACAAATGGTTAAATTTAATTACTAATCAATTCTGATTCTAAGTTAGAATCTCCTAAAAGCTTAAGGTGTTCTTTTGCCAGAAGATAAATATATCTGGAAGTTACACCCTTTCAGGTTTCAATGATCAACCAAAAACAGAACAACTGGAGAAATTAATTCAGAATCTGAAGACACCTAATTTACACTGCGTACTATTGGTAATGGGTAGCCGTCACTCATTACATGGTGTTTTTAAAAAATGAAAGAGACCATGCTTTCAGATAACAACTTTTTCTGGGTTGGGCAGACAACCATGCTGTCTTTTGTTCTCTAAATAACCTTTCTAACAATGTTACGATGATGTGGTCACCAAGTTCAAAGTCTGAAATCACTCGTTCTAATAGTAGGACAGAATGTAAGTCCTAGGGAGACGGTAAATTCCTTGCTTGGAGGGAATGAACATTTTCAGCTCCATTCTCCCCTTTCCCTTGGCACGCTTTGTACCTTGGTTCCCAGTGCATGCTACCTTGGTCATAATCCCTGTGAGTATTGTTCCCTTTCTGTGAAGGGCCTCAAACTTGACATAATAATACAGTTCTCAGCCCAAAGACAGTGATGTGTAGGCTCAGAAGGACTCCAGGAGTGATTTGAAGAAGGAAATACAAAGAACACAAAATTTCAAAAAATATAGTGAGAGTTAAAATGAAATTGGTGAAAATGTCACCTCTGTACCCTCTGTATGTCTCCAGACTTAACAATTTTAGCTCCTTCAGTGGTACCTGTTCTTTATCCATGTCAGGAGCACAGAAGCCGTGATGCCATGAGTGGGAAAAAGCACACTGGGCTGTCCCGAGCTGAGGCCTGATCAAGAGATGAGAAATCATCTAACAGATGATCCCTGACCTAAACTTTTTATTGGTAGTGCTAATGTGTGCAACAGAAAGCAGCATCAATTTGTAAAAGTGATACTGTCTTATAGTACCATACTTTGTCTGATAAACATGGGAAGTATAATAAAGTAGCCCCTGAAAAGGAAAAGATAGAATGCTTCACCTTCTTAAGCATAAATTTGCTTTTGACAGTGAGAGCAAAAATGTAGGTTTATTCCCAGGGAGCTCAATGTGTTTGTAAGGGCCTATTTAGCCAGAGTGATTCCATCCGGTTGAACAGTTATTTTGTTGTTTATGCAGTAAAACTTAAACTGACCCTCCCACCCCCCACCAGGGGACTTACTTAAAAGCAACTCCGGGAAACTAGTCCCAGGTAACAAAGCCCAAATACAAGGCTGGGAGACATCCAATCAGGGGGGCACGCATACTGTGTCCCTAGCTACCAAGGAGTGTGGGCCCCACCTTTTAGGCGCCAGTTCTGACCAAGGTGATAGGCTAGTTCAAATGTCTACTGTAGGGTAAATTGTGATTCAGTTGGTCACTTGTGTGTGACCTAGCATGACGGCGCAGCTTTCTCTGTGTGTTGCAATCTCATTGACCACCTATGTGTGGCCAGGCCCAACCACATGGCCCCTTGCCCTTTAAAAGTTAGTCGGTAAGGCAGGGAGGGGCTGCTTCTTTGTAAGAGACAGCCCTGACCAGTCGGTTTGATTCTCAATGCTTGGCGAGAAATAAAGCTTTGCTTGATCTTCACTTTGTATCAGTCTCACTCCTTTGATCATGGACCTATTATTGGGGGACCTAACAGTGTTCAGATTAAGCCTCATTGTGTTCAGATTAAGTCTTTTGGATTATGTTTCCATAATACCAGTTGGTATTACCAGTTGGATTTATCTAGAAGAAATCTTAGATGAAGTTGAAAGATTTCTCTACACTACTTTGTGTTAAAAATAGAGAAACTGGATAGGTAACTGGCATCTCACTGGCCAGAGGCAGGTCATTTAATTGTTAACATTAGGGGCACCTAGGTGGCTCAGTGGGTTAAGCCTCTGCCTTCAGCTCAGGTCATGATCTCAGGCTTCTGGGATCGAGTCCTGCATTGGGCTCTCTGCTCAGCAGTGAGCCTGCTTCCCCCCTCTCTGCCTGTCTCTCTGCCTACTTGTGATCTCTCTCTCTGTGTCAATAAATAAATAAAATCTTAAAAAAATTTTTTTAAAATTTAATTGTTAACATTATTTATTGCAAAGCAGAGCTCAGGATCCGACACGGTAAAGAATACAAATTTCAAAGCAGTGATTAATAATAATTGCAATGCTATGGAGTGATAGCCCTGTCCTGTGTGCTTTACATATATTATACCATGTGATCTTCACAGGCAACCTGTGGAACTGATGTTTTTGTTCTTCGTCCTTTACAAAGAAAAAAAGTCAATGTAAGGAGTTTTCCCAAGGTCACCCTGAGTAAACTCAGAATCCTGGCTAGAACCCTGCCTCGCAGTTCCTATTCTTAGGTTGAAGCTTTATACTTATAAGTCACTGAGTTAATGGGGCCATACACTATGTTTTAAAATGGAAAGAAAAAACAAAACCTACCCAGCTCGCAAGACAAATATTTTTATGTTTTACTTATTGTGTATTATTCTTAGTATTTCCATATATTTTTAATGTCCCTTACTGTTTGAGGACAACTGTAATTTTTCCTGGGCAAATTTTTCAAAATCAGCACTGAATATGTTTCAGGCACTGTGCCCCATAATTTAGTGTTTTGAGGGTACAAATATGAATTACTCATGGCCTCCTCCTTTGAGTGGTGTCTATTCTAGAGGAGGAGACAACTTCCGACATAAAGATCTTTAACGTAGTGGAACAAAGACAAGGAGACCTCAGAGAGGGCAGTGAATTCAGCTGAGGTCAGAAGGAGTGTTTTGGTGTAGGTTATGTTTGGGTGGAGTAGGGAGGCTTCGGGTGTAGTAGCACCAAGGGGATTGCCATATTTGGGGAGAAATTCTGTGAGATTGAGATCTGAAGTGTGTGAGAGAGAAAATAATTAATATTGAGACAATAAACGTGAATTAGAAGTAAAATACACAGTGACTGTGAATGTTAACTATGATGTTTCCCAAGGTATGATGTACATTAGGAAAATATTGAGGTGGGATAAAGATTGATAAGGAGACGCTTTTCAAAGGTGAAGAAATTCTAAAATTCTAGGAAATATTCCATAAGACTTCATATTAATTTTGAAAAACCAAGTGATAAAAACGTGGCACTAAGCCAAAAATTCTCCTGTGAATTGCAATTTATATTTAGCTTTACAAATTGGATGAACTAGAATAGTTCATAAAATTAACATTCAAAACCATAGAGAAAAGATGCATTTACTTTCTGCCATATGCCATCTGAGCTGCATTTTTTGAAAGATGGACAAGCTTCGTGCACTGTTCGACTTTTTTTTCAATTAATTACCCAATTACTTCACAAATTATATACTTGCTGCAAGTTGTGCTATTTTGAGATATTATATTTAAACCAATTTTCTTTCTTGTATGTTGAAAACTCTATACTCATTTCATGTGGCTGAACGCCCCCTATTGCAAAATTTTAATTCAATTCATGAAGTTCAAGTTGGAATTTATCTTATATTTTGCTTTTCCCAGGCTCTACTGGTGTGCAATATACTAATAACCCACATATCTCTTGCTTGTTCTGTCTCTTTTTCTGCCTGCCTGTCTCTCACACACATAGTAGTCCAATTTTCTAAGAAGTAAATTTGCTGATCTGTATGAAGTATACTTTAGTTAAGTATAAATTTTTAAAAATCCCCTCCCTCAAGGAATCAACCTTTTATTACCATGGGAATTGACTTAGGTCTGCCATATTAAATATCTAAAACAAGGTAACAGAATCATTAATGGAATGATGACATTTTTATCTGGTCACAGAAGCATATAAACTAAAAATTTAGTAATCACTTTACCATTTAAATACATTTCGGTCCAAGAATAATTAGTGATCCCACTATGTGTTTGGCTCTTAGTTCTTAGTTTGTCTGTTATCATTCCCTAAATCCAGCAAGATACACTCCTGAGAGAGAGCAGTAGAATTTTAAAAAGCCAATCTTTGTAGCTTGAAATATTTAAAAAGCAAACATAAACTGAATTATTTTACCTGCAAGACACTTACTTTGAGAAAAAAGTAAAAACATTATTGCTTTAAATAGAAACCTCCTTCTTCTTTTTGCAACATCATATACAAATGTTTTTCAAGAAGAATCTTCTATGCAAGCTGGGGCAGACCATTGTTTTCCATTTTTTTAAGAAAGGTGGTAGAATGCTTATGTTTGCATAAGGAATGGAAACAGAGGAAAATAATCAAAGTTGCTACTTTGGAGTCAATAAACTTTGAGACATGAAAATGGAAAATCTTTGCTCAATTCTAAAGTGCCATTAATTGCAAGAATATTTAGCTTCAATTATGACAGCTTTTTGACAAACAAGATGGAAGAAATGTTAAATGTGTGCATTTATTCCTTGACCTATCCAAATATCAGATATATTAAAATGTGAATGATGGGATTGAGACACTAGTTTATGCACACATAGGAACATTTTCCCTATATAATGTGCATATTTGCATGTGTTTATGCCTATAATCACACTTACAGAGGGGAGGGCAGGAGTAAGGAAGATTGATGGCTAGCTGGCATGGGTGCACACAGACTTACCTGCTTCTTGAAATCTCTTCCACTGTTCAGTTGCAGATGCCTCTAGCATTCAGCTACAAAGTGTACAAAGAGGCAAACTCCCACCCACGCATTAATACTCAATTTAGTAGTTTAAAACACCTATCATCTAAAACATAGTTCTTTAAAAATTCTAAATACAGTTGAAAATCTGTTATATAATGACAAAAAGGAAGAAAGAGTTGCCAACTCTCGTACTTTTTAAGGGAAATAGGTATGTGCTCTGGGCAAGATCTGTTGGAGAGGGGAAGGGTCAAGCTTTGAAGATTTGATTCCCTCCCTATGCTGCCGTTTAACTTTCCACAGTAGTTACTAAGCTCACCTCTGTTTTGTGTTCTGGATGCTTTAGCATCCTTTAAAAATATTTAATTATCTAGTACCAAGGCAGGAAAAAAGTATGGGAAGAATTAAAATGAAAATCATATAGGCTAGATTTAAGTTTTGACAGCCCTTCATTAGCTATTAGCTAAGAGAACTGTACAGAGTCTCCTTCCCAAAATAGACTGCCAGACTTTCAAAGCTTGGGGATCGGGATGTGCGAGTAGACTGGGAACACAGTCCACTTACTCAATGTGCTTCGCAGTGTCTTGTATATGAATGATTTACCCTGTAAATCCCAAGGAATAATGAACAATTTACATAATTTATCTTGATCATCTCTGTAGTCTTTTACATTTGGCTTTGGTTCCATGTGAACCTACAATCTTGTGTCTGAGAGGGAACACATGTGACAATGACCGTGCGGAATGCCGGGAGATGGGTCATGCCGAGTCTTGTGTAGTCTTAGAGCCCGTTTGGTTTTGATAAAGTTATCATTTGAATTTAATTTATGTCAAAATGCAAAAATAAAACCATTTCCATAAAGGATGAGTAAAAGAGTTAGAAACTGTGAATTCATGAATACCGATTGTTTTATTTTTATGTATAGGAATACTTCCCCTAAATACCACAAACTCCCTGGAATAAGAGCTATATCTTAACATTTCATCGCATCCTCAGGGTCTAACACACCTCTGTACACAGAGAAGACACTTCATAAATTGTTGATGATTTTTCCATCCATTCAGTTTATTGAATTGCTATTATGTACTGTGAATTGCTACAAGGGTACTAAGATGAAACAAATGTACAGCCTATTTTCAAGGAGCTATCTATCTAGGAGGATAAATGAGATACACCAAATATATAAGATCTACAAGATATACAAAATAATAAGACAAATTGAAAAGGGGACAGTGTTCTAGTCAAAGCACAGGCAAAATTCAGTTGGAAGTTCAAAGGAAGGAATTCAGCAAATGGAAAAGGCTTCATGAAAGAGGTAGAATCTAATGGTGATAATAGAAAAAAATTTGAGACAATGACATAGCATCATTTCAGAAACAAATATAATAAAGAATTTGACATGAAAAAATTAGATTCCTTGGGATATAGAAATATTTAAAATTATTTCAGGAAGGTGTTTTCTTTGTGTTCATCTATGCAATATTGTCTGCCTAATCTATGCTCTCCCTAGCAAAACTACATGCATGTAAAGTGTTGATTCTTGTTTATCTGTCTGCTTGTTTGATAAACAAGCATCTGCTGATAACCATTTAGTAGGATGTAAATAGGATTAAAAAATAAAAAAACCCATTCATGTTCTCAAGAGCTTACTGTTAAAGAAGGTATATATATATAAGCAGTTATTCTTAAGGAGTTAAGAGGATATATAACAATTATTATTAACATAGAATTGGCTGATGATAAATATCCATAATAGTTGTGTGTTGGCCCATACAACACATTTTTTAAAAAATAGGAAATAGTCTTTTGCAAAGGTTATCAATTTTATCAAAGTTAAAATACAGGTAATTCCTGCCTTACCAACATAATCAGTTTCTAGTACAAGCAAAGTCCTTATAAGTCAATCCCTTGATGTTATAAATTTAGGGTTTCCTTCCTGAAAAAACATTTAGTGCCGTAATATATTGAAGTTATTCCTGAAAGTAAATTAAAATAAAACACAAATCCCTTTGATATATACATATTAAGTGTGTGGGGGGAAATAGTGTAATATAAAATCACATTGTAGATTTCTTTGGAGGTGTATTTCTATAGTTGTTACTATGGCTATTTTAATTACAATAAGAAAGATGATAAATGCAGAATGGCACAATTTAAGATTTTATTAAGTCTGGGCTTTCCCATGGGATAAAATACACTTAGAAAATTTTATGGATTATGATTTTTATTCTGTTTTTAGAAAGCACTTCAGTTTCTTGCATTGCCTCCTTTCATCATTTATATGACCTATTTAGTAAAATTTGTAATCTAGTCTTTGTATTTGAGCTGTTTCTTTAAATTCTGGATAAGCCAGGGAACTGAAAAGCCTTTTGATATAAGTAAACATAAACGTACAGGATTGGCTAGAATAAAATATAAAATCCAGAGATGATTTCAGCTGAAATATATCAATTTGCTGGTTAGAGAAAGAAAAAAAGGAACTAGTGGTCATAATTAGAAATCCAAGTGATCATAATTAGAAATCTCTTTATTGACAGTAAGTTAAATGCCACATTATTACCTAGACAAAGATAATCATCTGCATTTCCAAATTTTTTGCTTTATAGATCTCTACTTAAGATTTGAAACTTTGACTTATTAATGTCATTCTTTCCCTCTGCATTTGTACAGCAAATGACATTGTCCTCTTATTATCACAAGTGTGTGACTACATGTTGCAGGCATTTTTTCCTACACTCAGTCACAACCATAATTTATTCATCCCAAGGTGTACCCTGGCCAATACTGGACAAGGTTGTTCCTTTTATGAAAGAAATAATTCCTGAAGAAGGCTCTTTTTCTCTTTGATGCTATTATAGCACTGGCTTGGTTATTAATCTGCTAAGGTGATCATGTCCTACTTCACATACCTTCTTATCCACATGCAAATGAATCACATAAGGAACTACATTTATGCACTCGATTATTAGGTTTATTTCATTGTTATTTTTAAAAGAATATTGGCATCTGGATATGTAAATGAGGCTATAAATGAAAGTCGGTTCATGCAATCTACTTTCTCCTACATTGTCTGATATTTCCCCTAAGCTGTTTTGCACCTGACTGGTTGCATGGTTTTAGCCCCCATTAAAATAGGTCTGAGACTTCAGAAAAACAAATTGTGCCTGAAATTGGGACTATTAAAATTCTACAGTGCCATCCACAAGCCGACAGTGGCATTGCAGAGGACCCGTAAAGAACAAAAAATAAAAACATAGGAAATGTGGTGCCCCATTCATTGTGGCACATCTAACATGTTAAAGCTCCAGAAGTCAGTTTCATATACTTTTGTCAGATTATAACTTACAAAACCAAGGTTGGGTCAAGCTAGCTTCCTGCCACTTAGAAAGATTTCCTTAGGAACTACAATTTTCTCAGTGATAAATGTAGTCACCTTTATTATAAGCATCTTCCTATATGTAGAGTATTTATAAGGGAATTGAGCAAGTAGAAAAAACAATCACTTTCATTCTATTAGAATGTATCTGTTCTAAAAAAAACATCTGCAGCAAAGAAATGTCTTGTCACACATACTTTACATATTGATAGGGGAAAATAGTGGTCGTTGCTTCTAACAAAGACAAGAAAGAAAGGCAGAATTAGTGCAGGAATTCAAAGGAGGGTAAAAAGAAGTTCTGTATCCTTGAAAACCAACCTCTTTCCAGGGTGCCTGGGTGGCTCAGTGGGTTAAAGCCTCTGTCTTTGTCTCAGGTCATGATCTCGGGGTCCTGAGATCAAACCTGCATCAGGCTCTCTGCTAAGTGGGGAGCCTGCTTCCTCCTCTCTATCTCTTTGCCTGCCTATCTGCCTACTTGTGATCTCTGTCTGTCAAATAAATAAATAAAAATCTTTAAATAAAAAAAAAATAATAAAAATAAAGAAACAAAAAAACTAACCTCTTTCCATAGTGCCTTTTCCCTTTGTCATCACTAAAAATATTTTGCAGATCTTCAAATGCCTCCCAGGTCCAGGTCTAATCAAGCAACTATAGCTTATGAGTATCTCTTTGTGAGTGTGTGGTAAATGCTCTTCCTTACATACAAAGATTTGAGCTCATAGAAGGACTCTGTTCAACTGAACAGAATTCTCAACTCTAACTTGAGTTTTTAAACACAGATGAAACATGAAAATATGTCAGGGTTTTAAAAACCTGAGGTATGTGGGTAAGGAAATTGATCTCCGGAGCACCAATTTGCCCTGGAGGAGCAAGTCTAGATTCCAGAACAGCTCATCATGCTGACTCAGGAATAAGACACAACAGGCAGTAATGGATGGGTCTTTGATTGCTCTGGTCTGTTCTTTGCAACAGGGAAAGCTGTTTGGGATTGATGGTTGATATTGATATGAAAACTGGACATAGTACACATTTATAAGTCCTCTCTGCGCTACTGTGTTTAGGATTCTTTGTAGAGCGGGTAAGAGAATGTGAAAGGGAGAGGCACCTGAAAATAAACAATAAGCCACTTGAAATTTGCTTGCAAAAAGGGCTCTTGTTATACTGTCCTCTACAAAGAATCAAAGTGTGCTCTATTTAACAGGTAGAAAAATGGACTGCATTCCAACTGAGTTGAATTCAAGGTAGGAAAGTTGTGTCTGAAATTTATATTATACCTACAAGTGTTTTGCAAGTCTATTAGGTTCTGAATATTTCTTATACTGTTAGTTACCTTCTATACCTACCATACTACTGAAAACTTATATACAATTTTGTAGGCTGTTCAGCACAGTAGCTGTTCATCCTCAACAGGCTAATCTTGCAATGCATTTCTGAATAAATACATATTGTAAAATGCCTATTCCCATATCCCCCAGCTCATCATTGTCATGTCAAAGAGCCTTCCCTCTACTAGGGTCTTCACTATACTAGCACAGTACCAATTAATTGATTATAGTTGTCCAGACCTGCCCAGAAACAAAGTTATTATTTAAGGAAACCAAAGAGTCCAATTAAAGGAGATACAACAAGTTGGATATGTCTTCTTTGAATTGCAGTCACCTGGTTTTTCTAAACTACATAATCAAAAGGAATTAATATGTAATCCTCATGTCCCACCACCCATTATTTTCAGTGTGGGTGTAGAATAAGCACGTGAGGTTGGGTTGAGCAGATGTGGAAGTCTGTAATACCATTATCTAAAAATAGACTTTGGCTTAACTTCAAAGTGCCTACTCAAAAATACACTGGCATTTTGGGTAACTATTATAATACTAGCCCATGTAGTTAAGACAAAAGCCATCCCAATCTAATTACCGTTTTTAAAGTTTATATGTCAATGTATTTTTGAATGCTGATATCAACGTGAAGTGTTCTGATATTCCAAAGACCATATGTTAGGGAAATATAATCTTGGGAATACAGTGTGACATCTATGAAACTTTCAGTTTAATCACGATTCAAAAGCTCAGCTCCCATGTGTGTATTTTAAGTTAGCTACTTTTCAAGGCATTCTTATGCTTTTCTTCTCTTTGTCTTTCTTAGTGCTAATAAACTTGAGTTTATTAAGCTCTTGAGTTTTGCTCATCAAAGCGAACACTGTTTAATAAACTACTTAATGTATCTGTAATTAAGCACTCTTACTTGAGGAAGAAACTCCCATTATTTTGTACTTAAAGATTGTGTATGGAGGCGTCTGGGTGGCTCAGTGGGTTAAGCCTCTGCCTTCGGCTCAGGTCATGGTCTCAGGGTCCTGGGATCGAGTCCCACATCGGGCTCTCTGCTCAGCAGGGAGCCTGCTTCCTCCCCCCTCTCTCTCTGTGATCTCTGTCTGTCAAATAAATAAATTTTTAAAATCTTTAAAAAAAAGATTGTGTATTTACCAGTTGATATATGTGTGTCTGCTTTTTAAATGAACATATAAGTGAAAGAGTGTTCTTTCTCTGTCTCTCTGGTGATTTTTGAAATCTTGCCAGCTTTCTTGATATTATATAGACACAAATCATCTTCAGGTCAGTCATAAACATTACATAGTAAATAAAGGGAATGGGGAGTTGGGAGGGGGGGAAAGAGGCCAATGTAACCTGCCGGCAGCAAACAGTAATTGGGTTAGGTCAGAGTGGAGTAAAGTCAAAGAAGTTCTCTGGCAGCATTAATGAGTTAATAGGATGAAAACATTTATATTCCAGAAGTTCGTGTTGGACCCTGAACACTAAGGAATGGTCTAAGAAAGGATTGTGGTTTCTGATGCTGATTTGGATTGCCTTTATAATCTGCAGCAAGTAGTTTGGCTTTATTGGGTTTCACTTCCCTTACAAAGTTCATCTGAAACACGAGGTTTTATTTAGGAGAATTAAAAATACAATAAAAATGTTACAAAACAGATTAAAATACATTCTCGAAAAAACAGGAATTGGTATCTTTAAGTAAGTTACATTTTAATCTCATATATGGATGTTACATTTCCAGCAGTGGAAATATTATAGATTATCAATTTGCTAGAGTGAACCTTTTTGTGTGAGTATACACAAAATTAGTATAATTCTTCCAGTCTTCTGTCACTTGAGTAAGAAATTTAGTGAATTTTCAATTGTATCAGATTGAATGTTTTAAAGTAACTCTGATGTTTGTTAAATAAAGAAAATATTCTTTAGAAACTGGCTTAAATTTATTTATTTATTATTATTTTTTAAAGATTTTATTTATTTATTTGACAGAGATCACAAGTAGGCAGAGAGGCAGGCAGAGAGAAAGGAGGAAGCAGGCTCCCTGCCAAGCAGAGAGCCCAATGGGAGGCTCTATTCTAGGACCCTGAGATCATGACCTGAGCCGAAGGCAGAGGCTTTAACCCACTCAGCCACCCAGGCGTCCCGAAACTGGTTTAAATTTAAACACAATGATGTCATGGAAAAGAATATAGTAGATTTGTCTCCTAAAGACATTAGTGTTTTCAAGTATGGCTACAAATATAAATTAGGATTTACATTTTTTTATTCAATACTAGATTTCTTACGTTTTTAATGTGTGTCTCTAAGTTTTATTCACTTGAAATTGTGGCATCAAGATTTCCCTGTTTTTTATTGACTTTCTTTTTTTAAAGTATCCTAGAAGATGAAAATGTCCTAAAATTCCTTCAATTCTTTTTATTTCAACTCACAGTTACATAAAATGGGATAAACTGAATAATTACTGGATGGGAATCAAAATGGATGTATAAAATTGACCAGAATAGAAATTACAGACAATACAATAGAATATAATAAAATACAATGCAATATTTTAAGTTTTAAAATGCAAGTAATCTAAAAAATTCTGAACTTATAACTTCTTTTTTTATTTTTTATTTATCACTTTTTAAATAATTTTTTTTAGAGGGAGCACATGTGAGTTGGAGGGTGAAGGGATAGAGAGAGGGAGAGAGAGAGAGAGAGAGAGAGAATCTTAAGCAGGCTCCACACTTAGTGCACAGCCCAAGGCAGGGCTTCATCTCGTGACCCTGAGATGATGACCTCTGCCAAAACCAGGAGTCCAGTGCTTAACCAACTAAGCCACCCAGATACCCCTTTCTTCTATTTTCTAATGTACTTTTAATTGCATGAACAGTATGGAACCAAAGATAAAAAACCTTTTTAAAATGTAACTTATTAGTGAGAGCTAAAATACTTAGCCATGTTAAGTACAAGCCCTAAAGAAAACTTCCAAAAGTGTTCATCTTCTTAAGAGCTCACCATTAAGGTCTAAATAAAACTTCCCTATTGCAGAAAAAGTCTGCACCAGTAGCAGAGGGAGTGTGGTGAAATGAGACCTTACTGATGTTCTAAATTTAATTAATCTTATATTTTTCTTTTTCACCTCCCAAGTTAACTGTTTTTTCCTCATGTCTCATTTTATAAGCTCACTGATTACTTCTCAACATCACCCAAAAGATGTATAATTTATTTAAATGGACTCTTTTTTTTTTACATTGAAGGTAAATCAAAACCCTTCAGATTTAATAGAAATAGTACATATTTTTTAAATGCATCAATTATCTTTGCATTATCAACCAAAACAATATTGGCACCCACTAAATGTAAGTAAAATTACTTTTAACTGCCAGTAAATATTTCAAAACAACATTGTTTATATTTTCATAATTTATAAAGTTTTTTTTTTTTTTAAGAGTTTATTTATTTATTTGACAGAGATCACAAGTAGGCAGAGGCAGGCAGGGGTCGGGGGTGAAGCAGGTTCCCCGCCGAGCAGAGAGCCCGATGCGGGGCTCCATCCCAGGACCCAGAGATCATGATCTTAGCCAAAGGCAGAGGCTTAACCCACTGAGTCATTCAGGCACCCCAACATTTTCATAATTTATAAAATAAAGTTCAGAAGTGCCAAAAAGGATCTGTGACATCTTGAGAGGGTTTTTGAGAACTGAGTTTCTAAGATGGGTACCCCGGATAGTGTACCCAAAGCACATGTCTTAAACAGTCAAATGAACAATTCTTAGTTCCCTTACCAGGTCATAACAATGAAATCTCATGATTTGAGAGAACACTTGGCTAGTCCTAAAATGTTCCCTAAACTAACACTGGCTCTCTCATTCAGAGAGCTCTCTGTGAATGATATGTAGTGTATACAATGGAGATCACTAACACACACTTCTTAAGAAAACACATTTCTAGGCATCCTCTGTATTAGATGTCCCCTTCCTGAGAAAAGGCATTTTTATCCTGTCCAGGCAGAGCACTGGTGGGGCCAAATCTATCTACCTGTCTATAAAACCAATTATATACTTACTGGTGGCATAGTATCGGTTTGTCCCTAGGAAATATTAAAACAATACTTTAAATTTCTATATCACCTTCCATGCATTATTATATTAGGCAGTTTAATACTCATGTCTTTTCTAGATTATGAATATATATTTTTTTGATTTTTAAACATGCTGTGTCTGGAAGGAATGGAAATATCTTTTATATAAAAAATGCAAATAAACATTAACTGATCATACTAAGACCTCTTCTGGAGAAATGTTAAATCTAAAGAATTGAAATATTTACTGGATTTATAACAAATTTTACTAAATGCTACTAAATGAATGTGCCTACATTCTTTCATAAAGGAGGTGGCATAGATAATCTTTGATAGCTTTTTTTTTTTAATATAAGATCCTCGGGACCACTGTTCTCATAAAGAATGACAAAATGATACACCAGGTTTATTCAACTTGGAAGGTAGAGAACCTCGGCCTCTTCTCTGGAGAGTAATACTTTTAATGACTCCAGAGACAGGGTTGTTATTTGGAAATCAACAAGCACAGCCTGAATTGACAGTGGCCTCTTCGTGTTTTACCTCTTAATGTGAACTAATACTTTCTCCAATTTCTCATTTTTTCCTACCTACAAATAAAGCAGTATAAAGAGTGTGCTATAATATTCATCCCACTCACTTCTCTATTCGATATGGCAGCACTGATGTACCAGGTCCCTAGACTAATCCTTTATTTGGGGATAGAGCTTTTTTCCAGAATAAATAAAAGCAGAAATTTCATCTTAATAAGGCGAGTGCACCCCTCTGCTGCAATATCAGCTACTAGCAATCATTCTGTGCATCAATTTAGTTTTCTTCGAAAGAAAAATAATGCATAGTTTCTATCTCATTGTATATAGTGGAGATCACTAATACACCACTTCTTAAGGAAATGCATCTATAAATGAATGAATAAAGATACATGTGCTGCATAATATAATACTCTGTAGAAATATTTGGAAAAAGGAAAACTTAGGAACACTCAGGAAAGAATTTCAAACCTGGGAAGCCAATAATCTAATAGGTTTTTGAAATAATGTTGAAATAATACAATTTTAACACTATAGAGGCATGTTAGCACAGCAATCAAAAGTACTTTTATTCTTTCATGCTTACATTTCTTAAGGAGTCATAAATCCAGACAGCTGAAAAGTAGCAACTTTAAGAGAAAAATATATAGAGAAACTAAGTTACTACCATGGCATATAACTGAGACAGAATAAATAAATGGAAAAAGAATTTTGATTTTTTTCCCTCCCTAGGGGATAAAGTTGCCTAGTCCTTTAAAACAAAATATCTATTCACACTGTAGTTCCCTTTTCATATAAGCTGTTAAAGTGGAAAATGGTGATAAACTTAGTAAAAAAAAAAATGTCATTCGCATTAGAAAACAATATCCAGTCTAGAGTTAATTCTGGATTCCTTGTGAATAAATTGATACAATCTATGAATCAGAGTTTCTAATGATGGGGGCTATAGACCACTTCCATCTTAACCACCTGAAATGATTGTCAATAATTCAGATCTCTAAACTCCATCCCAGAAGTCATCATCTGATTTTCAGGGAATTTGCCTTTTAATCGGTTCTTAGATGTTCTCAGTAGCCTGAGAGCTGTTTATGAAGTGTTATTAGTACTTTTATACTAATAACTTAAGTACTTTTATACTAAGTACTTAAGTATCAGCATAACAATCCTGTAATGAAAGTGAGAGGGTTGCAGAGAATTAAAACACTAAAACTTCTACTTATGGGCAAACACTACTGAGTTATTAAAAGTAAGCTTGTCATGCTCCCGAGTGCCAGAAAGGAAGACGGGGACTTCAAGTACAGTGATTACTAGGACCTGCTTCTTCTGCTTTGGTGAGAGGATAGCTCATAGCCTGGAACAATAAACATTGGCTGTTGTGGTTGCTTATATTTTGCATATCATCAAGGTTTTTGTTTTTGTTTTTGTTTTTGTTTCAAACTCTCAATCATAATATGATTCTATTGCATACCTTTTTAGTCTTGAGACCTTTGAGAAAAAGCTTGAATCATTCTGCTGTAGACTACCTTGGTTGTCAGATGGCCAAACAGCTTTGTTCTTCTCTACTTGTTTAAGTTGGAGCTGCCAGTTAGCGCCCCCTCCCCAGGTCCTCTTTTTTCATTTATTTTCTTCTTTTCTGTGTGTACATCCTCCAATAGCTTACTAATTAGTCATACCTGGGAAGTAAATTTTCTGAATCTTTGCATGCCTGAAATTACTTTATTCATTCCTGGTAAGTAGTATGATTAGGATACAATTCTAGGTTGAAATTGTTTTTTCTTTGAATTTTAAGGGTTAATTGCAGTCTTCTGGCATTTAGTGCTACTGATGAAATATCTAATGCCAGTGGGCTTCTCTTTTCTTTATAGTTGCTTTGTTCTGTTATAGAGCCAGAGCATTGTATGATGAGAAGACTCTTGGGAAATCTGACTTTTTTTTTTAAGTTTTATTTTATTTTTCCAGTGTTCCAAAATTCATTGTTTATGTACCACACCCAGTGCTCCATGCAATACGTCCCCTCCACAATACCCACCACCGGGCTTACCTATCCCCCCCACTCCCCTCCCCTCTAAAACCCTCAGTTTGTTTCTCAGAGACAATAGTCTCTCATGGTTCGTCTCCCTGACTTGTTTTCTATGAAGTTGGGAGTTCCAAAATCTGGTGGCTTAGTCTCAGTTGGAAAACAGTTGAGAAGTATCGAGGCTGCAACTTCAATCACTCAGATTTGGGTGGGGCAAAACCAAGATGGTGGCTGTCAGTATGTTGTCACTGGTTTTTCCTTTTGCAAAGAAAGCAGCTTGACGAGGGATGACCTGAAAGATCACTGTCCAAATAGTTTATGTCTGGTGCAGAGTCACAATACCAGAAAGGAGATGCAGTCTGCTGTAAGGGCAGCAGGGAGTCATAGGGGGTCGCCCAAAGAGTGATCCCTTACAGTGAATCTGTAAGGAGAAGGCTCCCCAGCTCCTCTGGAGTGGCAGAGGTGGGGGGAGATGGGTACAACTAAAGGCATGTAAAACCTCATATGAGACAACATTTAGATAGCTGCCAGAAACTGAATCTAGCAGCCAAGAAAGTTATAAATAGTGTTAGCTCAATAAGTAAACATTTTATTTTCCTTTATTACCGTCACTCTTTCCCACTTTGATCTCAGAAGAGTCAAAAACAATACAGAATGGAAGGAAAGAAGAGCATCAGCTGAGAGGAATCTGTAAAATACAAAACATGTTTCCTTCCCTGCTGTAAGTCTCCCATCCCTGGTCAAGCTTCAAGTAGGCCAGGGAATGGGAATGCAACCTTTGAAACAAATATGAAATAGAATTTTTGGTTGGGGTTAGACAAGTAAGATTATTTTAGTATCTAAAATAACAAACATCTATCAGATGTACGTGGACATCTCCAGGGTGGGAAAGAGAAATTTGACATTGCACATTTAAAAGCAGAGGTTGAAAATAATTAGAGCTTGTTTTCTCTCTTATATTTTCACCAATGCCAGTCCATTTAATAAACTGGTTATAATATCTTTTTTGTTTCTTTACTGTTATTTTAATGACGTTCTGGTAGAAAAATCAAATACATGAGCTCAGTCCAAAATTTTAATTATATGTTCTAAAAATTATTTTTAAAAAGTTTCTGAATGTGATTATTTTTTATTCTTCCTTACTATTTTCCTCTTTAATGTATTTTGTGAATTTGGAGAAGTTGGAACTAACAAACTTCGAATCTGTCACAGAACACGTTCCACCCAATGGCTAGTTTGCCTGTCTTTTCCTACAAATACATTTTTTAAATCAAAACTAACACATTTATTTGGGTTTCAGGGAGATACAATTTATATAAATGTATAATCAGGGTCATAAGTGGCTAGGTTTCAGATTAAGTAACAAAAGGCCACGCAAACTAGTGAGTAGTATGAACATGGCAGCAAGGTATATAGAAAGATGATCAAGGTTGATTCGAAATGAGATGGAGCTAGGCTTGGGGCAGAAGGTCCTTTCTAAATGTCATAAGTGAAGAAGAAGAGCCTCTGTCTTTGAGCTGCTGCCTCTCTACACCACTGATTTATTTGCCACCATAACTTATATTGGATAGCTGAGCTGACAGATACATTTGCAATGACTGACAAAAAGAGAGAAAAGGAACAGTTGGGGAAAGAAAAGATAGAAGAAAATGAGCATAAGAGACTAGAAGGAAGAAAAAGGGAATGAGGAAAGGAAATGTTAAGGAAAAGATGACACTGAAGGAAGGTCAAGAACGGGCTATTTCTGAAGGAAATTGACTCCATTAAGGGCAACCTGTTAATCTAAATGTCAGGCAAAAGAAGTCTCTAAAAGGGCATTCTTCCTTGAGGAACAAGAGTCAGATTTTTAGCTCTGGTGTCGAATACAATAGCTACCAGTTATATATGCTATTTAAATGTAAGATTAAATTAACTGAAATAAAATAAAATTTACAGTTCGGTTCCCCGGGTTTACTGGCCACATTTAAATGCTCAAAAGTCACATGTGCTTAGAGGTTACCATATTTGATAGCACAGACCCATTTCCATCATTACAGAACATTCTGCTGGACAGTGCTGTTATGGAGCTTTATTGTTAGCTAAAGTTCAGCCAGTTCTGGGAATAGCATGTCAAAATGGTTTGGGGCGGAGGAGGAATTATGCTGTAGAGCAGTAACCGTTGGTTGGGCAACTTAGGTTTATTAGGTAGGATGAGGAGAAACAATCAGTATCCAAGACTGTATGTAACAGGGGGGAAGAGAGGAACAGTTCGTGTAGGACAAGAACATTTGAAGGATTCAGTGGAAGATTTTTAGACTTCTGGAATCTCTCATAGCTCCTCCTATTAGTCAACTGAGAAGTTGAATCTCATTTTTTATGAGCTCTTGGTTTGATGAGTTCTCCAGCTTTACTCCACTCGTGGCAATTATAGTCTCAGACAACTTAGTCATATGACCGCCCTCAGATCTTCTGAAGAATTTTCTCTTTGCTGTCAAATTTCAATCATCTGATGAGTGAATGGCTCTGTGGGAGAGAACACAGCCAACATTGTGAGGACAAGTAACATGGATTACTAGAAGACTTTGTATAATGCCACTTAGTCATGATCCTGTCCCACCTGGGACCATCAGGAAGAACAGATCTTCCCTCTACTTTGAATCTGTGCAGACAGTTTGATATCAATAGGTTTACTTAATACTTTGTTTATTCTCCTGATTTACCCAGAGTAACCAGGGAAACAACTTTAAGAATCTTATTTTAACAATTAAAATAACTTAAATAAATAGAGATACAAGCACACAAAAAAAGCCACCACAAGAAGGTGGCCAAAAAAATGTGGCAGTCAGCATTGATATTATTCATTGATGTTACCTGATATTACCCAGGTCTGAAATTTCATTACTGCTATTTGGGCAGTTTCTTTGTAACAAGAAAGGGCGTTTAGCTGACAGACCATAATAAATAAAATATTCATAGGTACATAGGTAAGATAACTAGGGTCTGTCATGCTATTGAGTTAGAATCCTCAAGGTTGATGTGCAAGTAGAAGAAATGTTTATGGTGATGGGAGAATTTTTCTAGTTATAGAAGGCAGTATTTAGTTAGTCTGTCCAGGTCAACAGCTCAGGCTTGCCAGTTTTAGTAGATTGTATATAGGGGTGGCCAGTTCAGAAAAGTAAGGTATCCCATGAGACCAAGAAATTCTCCACATTGGTAATTATCTGTGGAACGTTACAACAGTTTTTAATCTTTTAGGACAAACAATCTTCCCATTTTATGTGATGTCCTGGCCTGGATAATGGACTTGGGACTAAAAAACTCAAATTGATCTTTATAGACTTTGTGTACCTTATACATTGTCAACAAAGAGAATAAATTCTGCAGGAATTCCAACCTATAAAAACATAATAGAAGACCATCCACATTTTATATGTGTAGATATGTATAAAATATGTATTTTTAAGAGTATATGAGTCCTGAGGAAACCGGACATCTCTAAGCTGGTAGTCTCTAAGGTTAGGATTATATAATTGCAAGAAGAGGGTGCTTCTGTAAACCTTTGGAAAAGAACTACATGTTTCATTGATTTTCCCAAGTGATCAAAATAGATACAGTGAGTCCTAATGCAAGGCCATTCTAAAGAATGTCGAGCGTGGATATGTCACTATAAAGTGAGTCACTGTTTCTGTGAGTGAGAGTGAAGTGGTATTAGAATTGAGGACTATAAAAAAGTGCGAAAACTATCCTTATAGTAGTTTTCAAATCTTGTCAAAAGCAGTAGCCTTGTCTGTCTTTTTGAGGGATGAAGTGGAGGTTTTTACAAAGACTAATATAGGATAATGAATTTTTCCTTTTTTGGGCTGTAGTCACTCGAAAGCCTTTTTTTAAGGGTCTTTTGGGTTCATTTCAGTAAAGGGATTGAAGGATTGATTGAGACATTTAAGTGTACTTCCTGCTTTCCTGAGCTGGTCCTGGCCCAGATTAAACTGGTGACAGATGCAAGGTCTGAGATGTTGGTAGGGGGAACATCAGAAAATACATAAGCAATCTGTTCTATCTTCAAATTCTAGGCCAAAGCTGCTTCTCCTGGGAATTCCAGAAAGACTCTCAGGCCCACATTTAATAGAGGTGTCCCATTAATAAATAAGGTCTCTTGTAGAATCACTGAAGTAAAATCACTAAGCAGAAAAGCATATTAACTGGTGAGAGGGCCCAGAGAGACAGGAGTGGCTAAAAGAAAGGCAGAGTCTGAAGGATATATGGGCTAACTATCAGTGAAACATTTGTTTTTAAACCGTTTTATTGAGATAAAATTGATACACACAAAGAGAGAAAATCTTATGAAACATTTTTGTTACTCCAAGGAAAGAAATGATGAAAAAGTGGTTAAGTTTATGTTAGACGGTGTTGTCCTGGTGTTAAGTAAGAAATGGAGCATTCTGGCTTGCAGTTATGTGGAGATTTTTCTTTTTTGTTGAGGGCATTTATTGGCAGACTAGAGCAGCTATTTTAAGAATAGTAGTTTTCTTTTGTTGTTTTTGTTTATTTTTTAAAGATACTATATCTTGCTCCAAGGTAGGACAATTTTTCCTCCAATATTCTTTGTCATTATTTCAGCCAACGTTTTTCTCTCAGCTGGACGTAGTCCTTGGTATTTTGATTTTTTTAATGAGCTATTAATTTGGTCTAGAAATTTTCTTATTTTAGGTCAAAATATCCAGAATACTTCATAAACTCATGTAACTCAGAAAAAGAGTCTGCCATGCTCTGTGTTTTCAGGCTAAATCTGCCACCTTAGACTTAAGAGTCTCCAAAAAGTGAGTAGATAAGGTAGCTGTGAGGTCTTTCCCCATTTTTATACCCTTTTAAAATCCATCTTTAGTCAAATTGTAACCCGCACATTCTATATCAGTCTGATCATCAATCCTTTCTGATTTTTCAAACCATGTTTTATTATTTCTGAGTCTTACAAAGTGAGCTAGTTGCTAGGTACCAGAGTCCCAGACTAAATACCCCAAGGACAGACCAAAATTCCTCAGTGGATTTTTGTATTTCAGGAGAAGGGTTTGAAATTTCTTAATTACATTATGCAAATCTGATCTTCAGCGAAGGTTAAAGCGGAAAAAGCAGGGAGATTGGCCACCATCTTCACCTACGCTGGTTAAGAATCACTGCCAAAATACTAGCAACTGATAAAATGACTTGCTCAGCTGTCTTGTCACTAAGGCTCTAAGAAAGGATATGTCAGGGGATCTCTAGCACTCTGTCCTCGTGGACATGGCTCAGGATGGGCAGCATCCTGAGGATGAGAGCCCACTCCTGATCCAAATCATAGTACAAGAGTGTGGAAGGAAATTAACTAGAGCAATTGTTACTATAAACCAGTCATTCTCAAAGTGGGCCAGAGTGGGGAGTTGAGGAAGACCGTGATGACAGAAGGGACATGTACTAATGTCTGAAGACATTCTTGGCTGTCACAACTTGGGGGGGGGGGTCAGTGTGCTACCACTAGTTTCTAGTAGGTAGAAGACTGGGATGCCACTAAACTTCTTGGGCAGGTCAAACTCCCACAACAAAGAACTATACAGCCCAAAATGTCAATAGTGCAGAAATGGAAAAATCCTGGCATAAATCTTTGTGCTAAAAATGCCAGACATCAGAAAGCTCTGAAGGAAAGATCTGTTAGGGGAAAAGGGCAAAATTTTTAAAGCATTAGCAGAAAGGGTCAGATAAAGTTCAGTTAATTTGATCAAATTGGTCAAAAATGGTTCTCTGAATAGGGAAGAATTGTTTTTGCAGGTTAATAGGTGTTGGTTGGGTAATTCATACTCACAAAGAGGAGTGGAGAAGAGTTAGGTGCTTAGGTCATGGGTAAGAGATGGTTGAAAGGAACAGCTGTGGAGGTCAAAGACAGGTGAGAGCCAGAGTAGAAAATTCTCATACAAAAATAATATCAAACACAAACAGGAGCTCCATGGGAGTGCAAACATGTTATCAAAATGCAGAATTCTGCCTATTGGAAGAATTGTGTCCCTTTAGAATAAAAAAGAATATAAGCACAGTAATTAAGTTTGCGTAATATTCAAAGAGCTAAATAATATGGGATACAACTGACAAGACTAGTCTGGTCAAGGCAATACTATTTAGGTAGAGAATATTAAACCTGTTCTGTTTCTCCTTTAGAGCCATACCAAATGTTTTTAATTGAGTAATTTGAACCTCACAACTTTAAAGGTGGATCTGTATAACAAACTAAGCTAAACTGGCAGGATTCTTAGATGTGGTGGAATAACTCCTAAAACAAACATGAAGTTAAAAATAGTTAAAGGAGGGGCGCCTGGGTGGCTCAGTGGGTTAGGCCGCTGCCTTCGGCTCAGGTCATGATCTCAGGGTCCTGGGATCGAGTCCCGCATCGGGCTCTCTGCTCAGCAGGGAGCCTGCTTCCCTTCCTCTCTCTCTGCCTGCCTCTCCGTCTGCTTGTGATCTCTGTCAAATAAATAAATAAAATCTTAAAAAAAAAATAGTTAAAGGAAAATGATGTGGCATATAAACAGTCTGGGTTGTTTGACCTGGTTGAATGAAATCTGCAAAAATTGTGGGCTTTTATTCAGCAGTACAGAAGCAGTTTTTTTGAAAAAGGTTTTTAAGTATAAACATCAATTCCTCATTAAATCTACATTTTTTTACATGGTCCTCCACTAACTGTTTTTTTTTTTTTTTTTAAGTGTTAAACAAAAATATTTGAAGGAAATTTAACAGGTTTCAATAGGTGAAAAAGACTTCCCTATCACAACCAGGCAGAGAAAATGACATTTTCAAGAGTGGAGGCCTGCCATGAAAATACTTTTAACAAAGCATCTCCTACAAAGCAACCTGGTCAAAGACTGAAGAACAGAGATATGCATATGAGGAAGCACAATGCCTGGTAATAAACAGGCCTGTTTCTTTTTAATGTGTAATCTTTTAGCTTTCTGCCTGGATGATGTTATATAAGGCCATCATAATCAACAAATTTCACTGCTGCTGAGGAGAAGAGGAAGTCTAAACACATCAGCAATTTCTTAAGAAAGTGCAAATGCCAAACAAATCAGGAATTCATTAACTAGATGGTGCTGACATTTCCCGGTGGCTTTTGGAGAACTGAACCATTCATTCTTCAATCTTTACCCAGAACAGGGGGCTCTCTGATAGTAAGTGTGAAGTGTGCTTTAGTTTAGACTTAAAAAAAAATGATCTGATGTGCAATTCTACTTTCAAGTTTTAGTGTTTTGTTGAACATGACCTGAGATGCCTCGGCACATCATAGACTTTCCATATCGGATTCCCCATTCGCCCTCATTGAGCCCTTGACTGGACTTTCAGTATCATCCACAGCTTGTTATATCACAGAACAGATAGAATAAAATGTCTTTCTAAACTCCTTTTACTTTTTCTATAGAATATGTTGGTTGGTTTTTTAAAAAAATACTAATTGTACAATTTTGTCTTTATAATACTTAATTCACTGGAATCCGTATCTATTCATGGTCTCTAAGCATGAAGTCTAAATAATGCCAATTCCTTTCTCTTTACCACATGAATATACAGCCCACTGGTCAGACTAAGAGGAGGCTTATAAGGAAGACAGTAAGGACATAAAATATGGGCACACCAAGTCCATTGAGGAATAGTCAGAAAACAGCCTGTGTGAATAATTGGGTTGAATAATTGAATAAAACAAAATCACACAATCATGTGGATTAAAAACAAATAACTTCCAGTTTAGGTTCCTGAGAAAAAACTTTCCCCAAATCCTTCCTCATATTTATCTTTCATAATATAAGATACAAATTAATTCTTGAATTGTTATAAACTGTCCACAAAAAGTTAGTTT
Organism: Mustela putorius furo; assembly: GCF_011764305.1. Classification (NCBI taxonomy): domain Eukaryota; kingdom Metazoa; phylum Chordata; class Mammalia; order Carnivora; family Mustelidae; genus Mustela; species Mustela putorius. The sequence goes on from NW_025422471.1 coordinate 15,672,801, forward strand.
TAATCCTAGCCTCATTATGTGAAGAAGCAGATAAATTTAACTGTGTATGATAATATAAATATTATGTTAATATTTCAAAGAGTTCCTTACTCTAACTCAGGTTTTTGACTTTGGGTATTTGGACATATTAATATGACATTGGCCCAAATCATTTTAGAGTGTTTTTTAAAGTATAGTTTATTTTGTCATTTAGTGATAAAATGGAGAAAAGAATATACTATAGTTTTATAGATGTAGCAATTTATACCAAAATGTTCTTAAGTCAAAAAGTTCATAAGTCTGTCAAATCATCAGTATTCTATTTGCCTAATCAGTGGAACTCTATCCAATGTCATATTTTTTAGTCTTTCCTACTGTATTCTTAAGTATTTAAATTATTTCTATCAGAGTTGCATACTATCAAGTTGATGGCTCACTTACAGTGAAAATCAAGATCCCCAATTCTTAATGGCTTCTAAAATTTTCCTGTGTATAAATAAGATCACAAGCAAGGTCTTGAGCCTCATGGCTCCTGTGGCATAAGCTTTCCCTATGCAATATTACATACCTAGGCAGAAAGAAAGGCAGTTGATCTGAAAAGTTGATGTAATACCAAATACCAAATTCTAAGTCCCTGGTTGTCTACCATATTCTATATCCAAGAAATGCTTAATTAAGTATACTGGCAAAATTCTTGTAGATAAGTAGCAGAATGTTTTTATAGATAGTAGCAGAGTTTTCAGTGTACAACTGTAGTTACCATTTATTAGTCTCCATATTCTGCTTCTACACAGAAGTTTTAAAGAGAACTTTTAAGTATGTTTGTACATGAAACCATTGACTCTATCTGTATAAATCTTAAGAAAATTCCAGGGGCTCCTGGGTGGCTCAGTGGGTTAAGCCTCTGCCTTCAGCTCAGGTCATGATCTCAGAGTCCTGGGTTCGAGCCCCACATTGGGCTCTCTGCTCAGCAGGGAGCCTGCTTCCCCCCCTCTCTCTGCCTACTTGTGATCTCTCTCTCTGTCAAATAAATAAAATCTTTAAAAAAAAAAAAAAAGAAAATTCCAAAACTAGTCCTTTTGCCCAAGTATCATCAGTCATCTCTTGATTTCTTGAGTATTGCTCTTTAGTACTTGACTCAAGAACTATTTATTTGGACAATAAGTTTTCACCTCTTGCATATTCACAACATTTTCTCTGTAGCCATTATACTTGAAGTAAACTTGATATAAAATCACGGGCTATACATATTGTTTCTTTAAATAACAGGTTTTACTGGACAAGATTTATCTTTTAAGTCAAGTAGTTCTAAGCAATGGATCTGTGTGAATCAGTCTGGGACAGGATTTGTCTGCTAAAAGTGTGCCCTTTCAGTTTGAGATTTCAAGGGTATTGTTTGTCTCAAATTATGTATGTATATATGTATGTATTTATAAAGATTTTATTTATTTGGCAGAGAGAGAGAGAACAAAGCAGGGGGAGCGGCAGGCAGAGGGAGAAGCAGGCTTCCTGCGGAACAGAGAGCCTGAGTAGGGCTCTAACCCAGGACCCTGGGATCATGACCTCAGTCAAAGGCAGCTGCTTTAACCAACTGAGCCACCCAGGCACTCTGTCTCAAAGTATTTAGTTATAGTTTTAAATAGTTCTTCTCTATTGTTTTAGTTTTCTTTTTCTGGGGCTCCAGTTAAGCATTTTTTGGGTCTCCTTTGCATGATTTATCATTTTTTCCTATAATCCTTTTTTGTCTTTATTTCTACTTTATATTTGAAATTGAAGTATAATTGACATACATGTTATATTTCAGGTGTCCAACATAGTGATTTGGCAAATATATACATTACAAAATGGTCAATGTGGTAAATGCAGTTATCTGTCACCATGCAGTTATTATAATGTTATTTACTATATTTTCTATGCTATACTTTTTATCCCTGTGAGTTTGTACTGCTTTTACCTAATTTGCTTATCACCCCCCACCTCCCATCAGGCAATTACAAGTTCATTCTCTTTATTTAAGAGTCCATTTCTCTTTTGTTTTCGTTGTTGTTGTTTTTAAGATTCCACATGTAAGTGAATTCATATGGTATTCTTTTTTCCTACCTGACTTATCATTTAGCAGAATACATTCTAGGTGCATCTGTGTTATCAAGAATGGCAATTTTTTAAAATAACTGAGTAATATTCCATTGTATATTTTACCACATCTTTATTCATCTATCAATGGAATACTTGGGCAGCTTCTATATCTGGCTATTAAAAATAATGTTGTTATAAACATAGAGGTACATATAACTTTCCAACCTAGTGCTTATGTTTTCTTTGGGTAAACAGTAGAATTCCTGAATCATGTGCTATTTCTATTTTTAATTTTAAAAGGGGGGGGTATTTATTTATTTATTTTGAGGGGGGGGGACAGAAAGAGTTTTAAGCAGACTCCTTGCTAAGTGGGGAGACTGATGTGGGACTCATGACCTAAGCTGAAAGCAAGAGTCAGGTGCTCAACTGACTATGCTACCCAGGTGCCAAACATTTTAAAAAATTCTGAGGAATCTCCAGAGTGGCTGCAACAATTTGTATTCCCACCAAGAATGAATCTTTTCTTCACATCCTTGCTACACTTAATATTTCTTCTGGTCTTTTTGATACTGGCCAGTTTGAGTAGTGTGAGATGATACCTCATTATGGTATTGATTTGCATTTCCCTCATGAATAGTGATACTGAGCATCTTATCATGTGTCTGTTGGCCATCTGTATGTCTTCTTTGGAAAAGTGACTATTCAGGCCCTCTGCTCATTCTTAGGTTATGCTTTTTGGGTGTTTTTGTATTGAGTTGTATGAGTTCTTCATCTATTTTAAATATCAACTCCGTATCACATGTATCATTTGCAAATATCTTCTTCCATTTAGTGGATTGTCATTTCTTTTTTTTATTATTATTTATTTCTCTGTGCAAAAGATTTTTAGTTGGATGCACTCCCTGTGGTTTGCTTTTTTTTTTCTTTTGTTGCTATTGCCTGAAGAAACAGATCAAGAAAAATATTGTTAATGCCAGTGTCCAGAAGAGTAAACCCTATGTTTCTTTTGCCAATTTTTTGGTTTCAAGTCTTAAATTTTAGTCTTTAATCTAGTTTTAATTTATTTTTGTGTGTGAGGTAAGAAAGTGCTCCAATTTCACTCTTTTGCATGTAATCATGTGGTTTTCCCCAGACCACTTATTGAAAAGATTGTTCTTTTTGCATTTTATATTCTTGCCTCCTTTGTAATAGATTAGTTGACTATATAAGTGTGGGTTTATTTCTGGGCTCTGTATTCTGTTCCATTTATGTGTGCATCTATTTTTGTACCAGTGCCATTTTGATTCCAACATACACATATGCCATAAGTATATGTTGAAATCTGGTATTGTTATACCTCCAGCTTTTATACTTCTTTCCCAAAATTGCTTTAGCTGTTTGAGGTCTTTTGTAGTCCCATACAAATTTAACAGTTATTTGCTCTATTTCTGTAAAAATTACTATTGGCATCTGATAGGGATTGCACTGAATCTATAGTTTGTTTTGGGTAGTATGAACATTTTAAGAATTCATGTATTCTTTGAATCCATGAACATGGTATATCTTTCCATTTATTTGTGTCATCTTCAATTTTTTTTTTCATAATTTTCTTGAAGATTTCAGAATACAGGTCTTTTATCTCCTTACATTTATTTCCAGGTATTTTGTTCTTTTTGGTGCAATGGGATTGTTTTCTTGTTTAGCATCCACATGTTTGGTGTTGGGAGAGTGTTCCGGTTTTGTTTTTTTTTCTTTTTCTTGTAAATGATTTATCCTTTTATACTGTTGTGGTCAGAAATGATGCATAGTATGATTTAATTCCTTTTAAATTTAGTGACTTTTTTGTGTGTGTCCTAACTGGAGGTCTGTCCTGGAGAATGTTAAATGTACACTTGAAAAGAATGTGTATTTTGGGGTAGCTGGGTGACTCACTTGGCTAAGCATCTGCCTTCGGCTAAGGTCATGAATTCAAAATTCTGGAATCAAGCCCCACATTGGGCTCCCTGCTCAGTGGTGAGTCTGCTTCTCCCTCTCCCTCTAACCCTCCTCCTTGTTTGTGTTCTCTCTCTCTGTGTTTCAAATAAGCAAATAAATAAAATCTTTTAAAAAAGGAAAAAGAATGTGTATTCTGAAATTTGGGAGACTGTATCTCTATATAATCTCTTAGGTTCATCTGATCCAATATGTCATTTAAAGCCACTTGTTTCCTTGTTGATCTATCTGTGAATGTAAGTGCGGTGTTAAAATTCCCCTACTATTATTGTATTGTCTATTTCTCCCTTTAGCCTGTTAATATTTACTTCATGTATGTAGGTTCTCCTACATTAAATGTATAGATATTACAGTTGTTTTATCCTCTTGTTGGATTGATTCATTTGTCATTAGGTAGAGCCCTTCTTTGTTATAGTCTTTGTTTTAAAAAGTCTATTTTGTCTGATATAAATATTGTTCCCTTGGCTATTTTTTAGATTTGCATGTAATAGCTTTTTTCATTTTTTTATTTCAGTCTGCATGTGCCTTTAGATCTGAAGTGAGTCTCTTGTAGACCTATAGTCTTATTTCTTTTATCCACTCAATCACCTTGTGTTTTTTGATTCAGAAGTTAGACCATTTACACTTAAAATAAATATTGATAGGGATGTATTTAATACCATTTTGTTCATTGCTTTCTGGTTTTAGGTGGGCATATGTGTAGTTCTTTTTCCTTTCTTCCTGCTCTCATCTCTTGTGAATGATGACTTTCTTTAGTGCTATCTTCGGGTTCCTTTTCTTTCTTTTTTCTGTACCTATATAGGTTTTTGGCTTGTGATTATTAGGAGGTTCATATATAACATCTTAAATATGTATCATCCATATTAGGTTAATGGTCATTTTAGTTTGAACATGTTCTAAAAGCACTACATTTTAACTCCTCCTCCTCTACCTTTTATGTATATGATGGCATATTTGATAGATTTTACATTTTTTAAATTTGGTGAACCCTCTAATTAATCCTTTTACTAATTTTTAGGTAATATTTACTTTACTACTTCTGTCTTTTAACATCTGTGGTAGCTTTATAAATGATTGGTCTACTACCTTTACTATATGTTTGCTTTTACTCATGAAATTTTTCCTTTCCTAATTTTCTTCTAGTTAAAGCCTTTTCTTTTCCACTTAAAGTAGTCCCTTAAACATTTCTTAAGGGGTTTGCCTTATTCATTTGTTTTTTTTCTTTCTGTTTTTCTGATTCTTTATCTTTAATCTTGACATTAAAATTATTACATGTTGTGGTGTGGACCTCCTTGGCTTCACCTCAGTTCCTCTTCAAGAACTTTATATGTAGGTGTAGATTTGATGTGTCCATGGGAGGAGATGAGTTTAGGATCTTCCTGTGCCTTTCTCTTAGACCTCTGGCTCCACTAGTTCATTTGGATGAGTGGCATATCTCTTCATGTACTTTTGTGCCCTTAGTAATTAGTCTTTATTTTTTAAAGTTTTACCTTTTTATCCATTCAGTGACCATCACAGCAAACCAACCATTAAGTTAAGGAGAGGCCTTAGAAGAAATTAAATTTGCCAACACATTGATCTTAGACTTGTAGATTCCAGAACTGTTAGAAAATTAATTTCTATTGTTTAAGTCACCCAGTCTGTGGTATTTTGTTATGGCAGTCCTAGCAAACTAATATACCTTGCTAACTCTGAAATTCTTTTTGAAAGAGTAAGCACATTTTGTTTGGAAAGAGAAGGAAAGAAAGGTTTGATGTTATGAGTTAAGGTAGAGAACTTGGAATGCTGTCCCCAGAATCTATGATTACATCCCAGTAGCTGTAGGGCCTATTATATCAAGAATACAATGTGATTTTATTCCCAGATAAATAGATTTTCAAATGATGCCTTCTACATCTGTTAGAAGTTAGCAATGCTTACTTGTTCCTGTTTTCTTCATCTTGCCATTTCCTCCATCTTTCAACCTGAAACATTCTTTTGCTCAATATCTAAGATTCCTTTATCTTCTGCATACATACTTATTTGTCATCTTGTCAAAACCCAATTATCAGCCACTAGGATTTTCTAGACAAGAGTAAAGCATGTTTTTTGGAATCTACAGACATCTTGATTGTGTGGGACATCTGATCAGAGATTAGGGTTGCAGGGAAAGATGTTAGAGGTGTGGGAGCCATAGAGCATTCACACTGACATTTCTGCACTGAAACTCTCTACATGGTTCAAAAATGCTTCTCCTACTCCAAGAACACCACCTCACCGACAGCCAAGCAAATCTTCAGTCAAAACCCTGATTAATCAGAGAAATTTGAAGAATAATTAGAGGAAAGTCTTCAAAAGGGCTAATCAGATCTGCAGTGTAAGGGGTCTACTTAAGAAGGGATCAATATAATTGACTTGAAAGGCACAAGAAACTATATTATTGCATAGCATGATTTTTTCATTTGTTTCGTTTCACTTTTCAGAAGTACATTTTATTGTGGATTATATGCTTTTATGCTGTTCTAGTCACATTTTGGTAGACATATTTTTGAAAAGAGTCATAACTTTAAAGTGAAGATTTAGGGGTACCTGGGTGGCTTAGTCAAACATCTGCCTTTGGCTCAGGTCATGATCTTGGGGTCCTGGGGTCAAGCCTTTCGTTGGGCTCCCTGCTCAGCAGGGAGTCTGCTTCTCTCTCTCCTTCTGCCCCTCACCCCAGCTCATGGTCTCTCTCTCCCAATAAATAAGTAAAATCTTTTAAAAAAATAAAATGAGGATTTAAATGAGAATTTAGCTGGTATCTTAAAAATTGATATGTATTGCTAAAAAAAATCCACATGTGATGATTTTCTAAAATTTAAAAATTAGACAGTAATCTAATTCTTCTTCTTAATTCTATAGGTGTGGCATACAATTAAGATTCAAGATAAAGTTTCCTGCTTTTAAAATGCTTACATTAAACACCAGTACTTACTATTTTTCTAGCCAAATTCTGATGCATTAATATGTCAGAAATGTTTCCCAGATGTTATTTAAGATTTTCAATCCATTTACCCTACAAATTCCATTTCCTGATGTCTGAATTTCCTTCCTTATCCATTTCAGGTTTATAATCTACCACTCCTTTAGAACATCTTTAACTCTCTTGCCAAACTCTGTATTGTACTTACAAGGTAAAATGGAACTCCATATTAACTCTACTATATGCCTGCTTCTCACAAGTATCAGCAGAGTTAATTAGGACAAAAAAATAGTGATTGGCCTTACTATAATTTTATGACCACATACTTCAAATAGGCATTAAAGATCTATTGTATATGTACTCCCCTATTCTCTAAAATAATTTGCATGCCTTTCTTCTCCCTTCAGATATCCAAACCCTTTATTCTGCTTTTTATTTCTGAGTGTATTTTCTTCACATTTCACTAAGAAAATAGGATGTATCATATGGGAACCACCAAATCTACCCACCACCAAATCTACCAGCTTCTTAGTATCTGGACCAGTATTATCTACCTTCCTTCCTAATGAAATTGATAGAAGTGGTGAGCCATATCCTACTCAAGGTGTGGGCTTTCCTTTGTGCTCTGGACTCCATCTCCTCTCTCACTCACTAGCTATGTGATCCTTTTCCTGATCATCAACTTCTACCATCTGCATACAAATATTTTTTAGTTTCTTCATCTTTAACAAAAATATTCTTTTCCCTCCCATCCCTCTTTTGATACCTTATTATTTTCTGCTTGCCTTCACAAGAGTTCTAAAACAATTGTCAATAGTTATTGCTACTCTTCATAATATATTGTTCTTTTATTAACCCACTCCATTTGGGCATCTGTTACCATTGTTTTGTTGATTGTACCACAGTTACATCATAAACTGCTTTGGAGTTCTTTAGCTACTTTCTACATAGTCAGCTCCTCTTTCCTACATATATATAACTCTGGCTTTCACACCATCACATTCTCTGCATTTTCTTCTACCCCATTAACTGATCCTCCACAAATTTGTTTTGTCTCCAGATTCTCTTCGTGGCTCTTAATGTTGATTACTCTAGGACTTAAATGCCTTCTTTCCTCTGTGTATACAACCTTCTCCCTACTTAATATCCTACCTAGTCCATTGCCAGTCCAGTACCATCTGCACCTGAATTGGTCTATGCAGCACTATACACTCCCACTCTGGCCACTTACCTTGCTTTCTGACTAGAACAACCTCAGGAATAGTTTGCACTGATACCTTGATTATAAAGTCAGGTCACTTCCAGTGCTGCTGCTTTTACTACAGGCTAGGTGAGCCCTCCTACTTTCGATCACTGGTTTAATGAGACTATTGGGATTTTGGCTTCCTTAGTGGCTGCTTGGCATGTGAGTTAACACCTTATGGAAGGAAGTTAATGCCTCATGGAGTGAGGCATTCTCTTGACCAAGAGAAACATGGATTGAAAATGAACCAGTAGAGAAATTGTCTCCTTTCCTCTTTTCTGGAAAGACTTTTAACAAATAATGGTAGTTTCAGGCATCCTCACAGTAGACATCTCATGTGATCAAACAAACAGCTTGTTGGCTCTGTAAGGCATCTCCCTGTATTTGTTCTCACTCCCCTTTCCTCTCCAGCTTTCCTGATATTGCCAATAAACTGTTTACAAGTAAGAACCAAGACATGATAAGTATGTAGATGATGCCAGTATCTCTGGTTCTAACTTTCCCCCAATCTCTGAATTTGTATATCCATTTACCTGCTTAATTCCTTCATCTGAAACACAATTGACTTCTCACATTTAACAAAATTCTAGAATTTCTTCAGAAAAATCATCTTTCTCAGACTCTCCCAAATCAACTCATGATGCCAAATCCATCCAGTTACTCAAGTCTTCAAGTTCTTTTTATCCTTTTTTTCATCTCTCATATCCAATCTTTCATCATGTCCTGTTGGCTCAATTCACGGTATATTCCAAATAGTCCACATTCTTTATCTTCACTGTTAGATAGCCATTATTATCTATCGCTTAGGTTACCCCTTTTACCTCTTGATTTCTGGTTTCATGTTCTTTTATTCTTAGAATCCACCCAAAATTATCTTTAAAATATGAAGTAGACCATATCACATCCCTGCTTAAATTCATGCATTAGCTTCTCATTGTTCTTGGGGAAAAAAAAATCACACCCTTATTCATAGAGCCTAGATGGCCCTAAATAACACCCACCTATCCAACTTTATCTCCTAGAACTTTCCCTTTTGTCTGTTGGGCTCCAGTCCCATTGCCTTCCACCAAGTTCATACTTGATATAAAATGTTTATACTTGCTGTACTCCCTGCCTCAAATTCCCTGCTCTGAGATATGTTATTTTTCTTGTCATTTATACCTTAAACACAAATGTCACATCCTAAGCAAGGTTTTCCCAGACCATCCAATTACATTTTTGAATTTCTCCTTATAAGCCATCCCTTCATATAACCTGTTTTATGGTTTTCATATTTGCCACTATCTAAGATGATCTATTTCTCTCACTCCCCACTGCCACAAAATTTCCATGAGAGTAAGGACCTTGTATGTGTTCTTCATCACAGTGTCCCATACCAAAACGAGGACTTAACATATTTATACTAACTTAATGGGCATTTAGTAAGTACCTATTGAACATATGATTGGTTGTATGAATGAATAAATGATTCCAAACAATTACATTGATTCTTTTCACAAGCTTGCTTGAATTTCACCTGGATGATCTGAATGTTGTATTATGTTACTGAATAATTCATTTTTTCTAATAAAAATTAAAGTCTATTTGAATCAATATGCCTATAAAGATTGGTCAAGGTTGAATTGGTCAACCTGTTAGTTTTGTGCCCCTTACTAATCTATTAACATAATCCAGATATTTTTTATTTTGTAATAAAAATCTCATTCACTCATTGTCAACTAGAGACATAGGATCCCAAATAAAAGTTTGTAAAAAAAAAAAAAAAAAAAAACCCTCAAGTGAAATGGAAAGAAAGTTTAAATTTTTTTTTGCTTTTATTCCACAAAGAAAGAGAACTCGTGCATGAATCTCCAGTATCCTCCTCCTTGGATTCCAAAAGGGCCAAGATGGCTGGGTGGAGTGACAATTACTTTGCAAATGGGTCTGCATTGAGATCAGTGCTCTTTAAACCTGACTGAAGGAAGTAAAGCAAGAAAAAGGCAGATTAAGAGAGCATTAAGGTGGCCAAACAGCTTGATTTACTCTCACATCTCAGAAACTTTCATTAAGATTTACATCATGATGCTGACCTAAGTGCCAAAGCAATTTTTTCATAGCTGAACAAAAAAGCTAATACTCTCCACTTGGGTCAGGTAACCTTTTTCTTGCTCACAGCAAGTAATGGAGTTTGACTCACGTGAGTGAGACTGACCAACGGACATATATCGCTGTATTCCAGAGAAGCAGGTTCTCCATGTGATAAATCTGTGTACCACTTAAGGTTTTTTTAAAGCTCTTTCTCATTTTTTACATTTTTCTTAGTGAGCTTAATAAAGGCTATACACAGTTATGTTTTCTTTCTTTCTTTCTTTGCAGGCTGACATTAAAATGCCCAACATGATTTTCAAAAGCACCTGAAGAAAAAATGGCTCAATACCTCAGGAAACAAGTTGTTAAAATATAACTTAAAAAAAAAAAAAAAAAAAAAGGAAACACATAACACATACAACACACAGCCTCTCTGTTAAGAGTATTTCAGCAGTGGCAGAAATTAATTAGAATGTTGTTTTATGTAATTGATTCCAGAAAAACTGATTTTTTAAGTGAGAATAATCATAGAAGAATCAATGAAACAAGATGGGATTGGGAGGGAGACAAACCATAAGTGACTCTTAATCTCACAAAACAAACTGAGGGTTGCTGGAGGGAGGGGGGTTGGAAGAAGGGGGGTGGGGTTATGGACATTGGGGAGGGTATGTGCTTTGGTGAGTGCTGTGAAGTGTGTAAACCTGGCGATTCACAGACCTGTACTCCTGGGGATAAAAATATATGTTTATAAAACATAAAATATTTTTTAAAAAAAGACACTATAGGGAAACAAAATGACTGTCTTAGAAACTGTTGTATTAATAGTTTCAAAGAAGTAAGATATGTAGTAATCATAAAGTAAACTAGTGAATGACATGAATGCTATTCAGTGGGGATTAGTGTAAGAACCATTTCAGCCAGGGGCATCTGGGTGGCTCAGTGGGTTAAGCCTCTGCCTTCAGCTCGGGTCATGATCTCAGGATCCTGGGATCGAGCCCCATATCGGGCTTTCTGCTCAGCCGGAGCCTGCTTCCCCCTTCTCTCTGCCTGCCTCTCTGCCTATTTGTGATCTCTGTCTCTCTGTCAAATAAATAAATAAATTCTTTAAAAAAAAAAAAAAAAAAGAATCATTTCAGCCAGACAGAAATAGAAGTTCAATCCCTCTAGTCTTGCCTTGGTCATATCAGGGAATTTTCTTTTCCTAACTTCAACCAACTGGTTCTCTTGGGCTAATACATACAGTCTCTCCATGTGAATGTTTAAAAAAAAAAAGTATTTCTTGCTCAGTAAAGAAGTTTTAGAGAGGTATATTATTTATTTCACAATAATGGCAAAACACATTTCATATAAATTACACAAATCAAATAATTAAATTTATTAAATTTATTAAAGGCAAAATAAAAATGAGAATTAAGAATCCAGTCATTAGGATATATGATGTTATAAAATAGTTGATTTCCATAAAAGTGAGAGAAATAATATTCTTTCTAGCAGTATTGAAGCTTACCAGTGCCAATATTTCCATTTTTACAGAAAGGATGACTTCATAGAAAACTTTTCTTTTTTCTTTTTTTTAAGTTAACATATAATGTATTATTTGTTTCATGGGTATAATGTATTATTTGATTCATTTATGAATCATCAGTCTTACACAATTCACAGCATTCACCATAGCACATACAGTCCCCAATGTCTATAACCCAGCCACCTGATCCCACCATCCCCCAACATCCCTTAGTTTGCTTCCTGAGTTTGAGACTCTCTTATGGTTTGTCTCTCTCCCTTATCCCATCCTGTTTTATTATTCCCTCCCTTACTATGGTGATCCCCTGCCTGCCTCTAAAATTCTGCATATCAGAGAGATCATATGATAATTGTCTTTCTCTGATTTATTTCGCTTAGCATAATACCCTCTAGTTCCATCCACTTCATTGCAAATGGCAAGATTTCATTTTTTGGATGACTGCATAGTATTCCATTGTGCATATATACTACATCTTCTTTATCCATTCATCTACTGATGGACATACAGGTTCCTTCGTAGTTTGGTTATTGTGGACATTACTGCTATAAACATTTGGGTACATGTGCTCCTTCAGATCACTACATCTATATCTTTAAGGCAAATACCCAGGAGTGCCAGTGCTAGGTTGTAAGGTAACTCTCTTTTCAACTTTTTGAGGAAGCTCCATGCTGTTTTCCAGAGTGGCTGTACCAGCTTGCATTCCCACCAACAGTGTAGGAGGGTTACCCTTTCTCTGAATTCTCGCCAGCATCTATCATTTCCTTACTTGTTAATTTTAGCCATGCTGACTGGTGTGAGTTTTGATTTGTATTTCCATGATGCCAAGTGATATGGAGCACTTTTTCATTTGTCTGTTGGTCATCTGGATGTCTTCTTTGCAGAGGTGTCTGTTCATGTCTTCTGCCCATTTCTTGGTTGGATTATTTGTTCTTTGGGTGTTAAGTGTGATAAGTTCTTTCTAGATTTTGGATACTAGCCCTTTATCTGATATGTCATTTGCAAATATCTTCTTCCATTCTGTCAGCTGTCTTTTGGTTTTGTTAACTGTTTCCTTTGCTGTGCAAAAGCTTTTGATCTTGATGAATTCCCAATAGTTCATTTTTCCCCTTGCTTCCCTTGCCTTTGGTGATGTTCCTAGGAAGAAGCTGCTGTGGCTGAGGACAAAGAAGGCCTGCATTCTCCTCAAGGATTTGGATGGATTCTTGTTTCACATTGAGGTTTTTATCCATTTTGAGTTTATTTTTGTGTGTGGTGTAAGGAAATGGTCCCATTTCATTCTTTGGCATGAGGCTGTCCAATTTTCCCAACACGATTTGTTGAAGAGACTTTTTTCCATTGGACATTCTTTTCTGCTTTGTCAATGATTAATTGACCATAGAGTTGAGGGTCCATTTCTGGGCTCTCTATTCTGTTCCATTGATCCATGTGTCTGTTTTTGTGCCAGTATCATACTGTCTTGATCATTACAGCTTTGTAATAGAGCTTGAAGTCTGGAATTGTGATGCCACCAACTTCAGGTTTCTTTTTCAGCATTTCTCTGGGTAGTCAGGGTCTTTTAAGGTTCTATATAAATTTTAGGATTATTTGTTCCATTTCTTTGAAAAAAAGTTGATGGTATTTTGACAGGGATTGCCTTATGTGTATGTTGCTCTAGATAGCATAGACATTTTTAACATCAGTTCTTCCAATCCATGAGCTGGGACACTTGTCCATTTCTTTGTGTCTTCCTCAATTTCTTTCATGAGTACTCAATAGTTTTCTGAGTACAGATTCTTTGCCTCTTTGGTTAGTTTTTTTTTTTTTTTCCCTAGGTATTTTATAGTTTTAGATGCAATTGTAAATGGGATTGACTCCTTGATTTCTCTTTGTTCTGTCTTGTTGGTGTGTAGAAAAGCAACTGATTTCTGTGCATTGATTTTATATCCTGACATTTTACTGAACTCCTGTATAAGTTCTAGCAGTTTTGGAGTGGAGTCTTTGAGTTTTCCATAGAAAGTATCCTATCATCTGCAAAGAGAGAGTTTGACTTCTTTGCTGATTTGGATGCCTTTTATTTCTTTTTGTTGTCTGATTGCTGAGGCTAGGACATCTAGTACTATGTTGAATAGCAGTGGTGATAGTGGACAGCCCTGCTCTGTTCCTGACCTTAGGGGAAAAGCTGTCCACTTTTCCCCATTGAGAATGATATTTGCTGTGGGTTTTTCATAGATGGCTTTGACAATATTGACGTATGTACCCTCTATCCCTATGCCTTGAAGAGTTATGATCAAGAAAGGATGCTGTAGTTTGTCAAATGCTTTTTCAGCATCTATTGAGAGTATTATATGGTTCTTGGGGGTTTTTAAATTAATATATTGTATCACACTGATTGATTTGTGGATGTTGAGCCACCCTTGCAGCCCTGGAGTAAATCCCACTTGGTCATGGTGAATAATCCTTTTAATGTACTGTTAGATCCTATTGGCTAGTATTTTGGTGATCATTTTCACATCTATGTTCATTAAGGATGTTGGTCTGTAATTCTCCTTTTTGGTGGGGTCTTTGTCTGGTTTTGGGATCAAGGTGATTCTGGCCTCATAAAATGAGTTTGGAAGTTTTCCTTCCACTTATATTTTTGGAACGGTTTCGGGAGAATAGATATTAATTCTTCTTTAAATGTTTGGTAGACTTCCTCAGGGAAGCCATCTGGTCCTGGGTTCTTGTTTATTGGGATTTTGATCACTTCCTCAATCTCCTTACTGGTTATGGGTCCATTCAGGTTTTCTTTTTCTTCCTGGTTCAGTTTTGGTAGTTTATATGTCTCTAGGAATGCATCCATTTTTTCCAGATTGTCAAATTTGCTGGCATATAGTTGCTCATAATATGTTCTTATAATCATTTGATTTCTTTGGTGTTAGTTTTGATCTGTCCTCTATCATTCATGATTTTATTTATTTGGGTCCTTTCTCTTTTCTTTTTGATAAGTCTGGCCAGGGGGTTATCAATCTTATTAATTATTTCAAAGAACAAGCTCCTAGTTTCGTTGATCTGTTCTACTGTTCTTTTGGTTTCTATTTCATTGATTTCTGCTCTGATCTTTATTATTTCTCTTCTCCTGCTGAGTTTAGGCTTCTTTGCTGTTCTTTCTCCAGCTCCTTTAGGTGTGTGGTTAGGTTGTGTACTTGAGACCTTTCTTGTTTCTTGAGAAGGCTTGTATCACTCTATACTTTCCTCTCAAGACTGTCTTTGCTGTATCCCACAGATTTGGAACAATTGTGTTTTTATTATAATTTGTTTCTATGAATTTTTTCAATTCTTCTCTAATTTCCTGGTTGACCCATTCATTCTTTACTCAGATGCTCTTTAGCCTCCATGTATTTGAGTTCTTTCCCACTTTCCTCTTGTGATTGAGTTCTAGCTTCAGAGCATTGTGGTCTGAAAATATGTAGGAAATGATCCCAATCTTTTAATACTGGTTGAGACCTGATTTATGACCCAGGATGTGATCTATTCTGGAGAATGTTCCATGTGTGCTAGAGAAGAATGTGTATTCTGTTGCTTTGGGATGGAATATTCTGAATATATCTGTGATGTCCATCTGGTCCAGTGTGTCATTTAAGGCCTTTATCTCTTTGTTGATCTCTTGCTTGGATGATCTATCCATTTCATTGGGCGGGGGGTGTTAAAGTCCCCTACTATTATTGTATTACTGTCAATGTGTTTCTTTGATTTTGTTATTAATTGGTTTATATAGTTGGCTGCTTCCATGTTAGGGGCATAGATATTTAAAATTATTAGATCTTCTTGCTAGACAGACCCTTTGAGTATGATATAGTGTCATCTATATCATCTCATCTCTTACTATAATCTTTGGCTTAAAATCTAATTTATCTGATGCAAGGATTGCCACCCCAGCTTTCTTTTGATGTCCATTAGCAGGGTAAATTGTTTTCCATGCCCTCATTTTAAATCTGGAGGCATCTTTGGGTCTAAAATGAGTTTCTTTTAGACAACATATTGATGTTTTTTTTTTGTTTGTTTGTTTTGTTTTTATCCATTCTGATACCCTGTGTTTTTGATTGGGTCATTTAGCCCATTTACATTCAGAGTAACTACTGAAAGATAAGAATTTAGTGTCATTGTATTGCCTGACAGGTAACTGTTGCTGTATATTGTCTCTGTTCCTTTCTGGTCTACTACTTTGAGGCTCTCTGTTTGCTTAGAGGACCCCTTTCAATATTTCCTGTAGGGCTGGTTTGGCGTTTGCAAATTCTTTTAATTTTTGTTTGTCCTGGAAGCTTTTAATCTTTCCTTCTATTTTCAATGACAGCCTAGCTGGATATCATGTTCTTGGCTGCACATTTTTCTTGTTCAGTGCTCTGAAAATATCATGCCAGTCCTTTCTGGCCTGCCAGGTCTCTGTGGGTAAGTCCACTGCCAATCTAATATTTCTACTGTTGTATATTACAGACCTTCTGTCCTGAGATACTTTCAGGATTTTCTCTTTGTCACTGAGATTTGTAAGTTTTACTATTATATGATGGGGTGTGGACTGATTTTTATTGATTTTGAGGGGGGTTCTCTGTGCCTCCTGGATTTTGATGCCTTTTCCCTTTGCCATATTAGGAAAATTCTCTACTAAAATTTACTCCTATATACCTTCTGCCCCCCTGCCTTCTTCTGGAATCCCAATTATTCTAATAATGTTTCATCTTATGGTATTACTTTTCTCTCGAATTCTCCCCTCATGGCCCAGTAGTTGTTTCTCTTCTGCTCAGCTTCTTTATTCTCTATCATTAGGTATTCTATATCACTAATTCTCTCTTCTGCCTCATTTATCCTAGCAGTAAGGGCCTCCATTTTTTATTGCACCTCATTAATAGCTTTTCTAATTTCAATTTGGTTATATTTTAGTTCTTTTATTTCTCCAGAAAGGGATTTTATTTCTCCAGAAAGGGATTCTCTAGTATCTTCCATGCTTTTATTTTTTTTTTTTGAGTCCATCTAGCACCTTGATAATCATCATTCTGAACTCTAGTTCTGACATATTACCAATGTTCATATTGATTAGGTCCTTAGCCATTGGTACTGCCTCTTGTTCTTTTCTTTGTCATGAGTTTTTCTGCCTTGTCATTTTATCCAAATAAGAATATATGAATGAGAGAATAAAATACTGGGGTGCCTGGGTGGCTCAGTGGGTTGAAGCCTCTGCCTTCAGCTTGGGTCATGGTCTCAGGGTTCTGGATTGAGCCCTGCACCAGGCTCTCTGCTCAGTGGGGAGCCTGCTTGCCTGCCTCTCTGCATACTTGCAATCTCTGTCTGTCAAATAAATAAATAAAATCTTAAGAGAGAAAGAGAGAGGATAAAATCCTAAAAGGGTAGCATAGAGCCCAGAAAAATATACGTTAGCCAAATCAGAAGAGACCCAAAACCAGGGGGAGAGGGAAGAGGGTGATAAATAAAAATTAAAAAAAATTTTAAAAATTGTGTATATTATACTGGTGAATAGAACAGAGCCACCCACTTAACTTTGGGTGTATTCTGGTTTCTTAGAAAAAACCACCTTCCAAAATTTAAAAAAAAAAGAAAAAAGAAAAACCTATATATACACACAAATAAGGGTAAACATGATGAAGGGATGGAATATATGGAATATAAAGATGAAAATTTTAAGAAGCTTCTAAAAAAGGAATTGATAAGATAAATTGGTTGGAAAACAAACAAAAAGACAGAGAATGTGATAAGGATGGAGACTAGAACAAAGCCATGTGCTCGATTTAGGGTATATTTTGATTAGAGGAAATTGTATCCCAATATTTTAAAGAAAAAGTAACCTATGTGTACAAAAAATAAGGTTAAATACAATGAAGTGATAAAATATGACTATAACAAGGAAAATTTTAAAATATATTTTTTAAAGATTTTATTTATTTGACACAGAGAGATCACAAGTAGGCAGAGAAGCAGACAGGGTGGGGGGCAGCAGGCTCCCTGCAGAGCAGAGAGTCTGATGCAGGGCTCGATCCCAGAGAGTCTGATGCAGGGCTTGATCCCAGAGAGTCTGATGCAGGGCTTGATCCCAGAGATCATGACCTGAGCCAAAGGCAGAGGCTTAACCCACTGAGCCACCCAGGTACCCTAAAAATATTTTTTAAAAAAAATGTATTGTTAATATAAAATAGTTTAAAAATATTAAAAGAGGAAAGAGGAAAAGTTAAAAAAATAGAATAAGAAAAATAATAAAATTTTAAAAATTTAACTTTGCAAGACTAAAGGATTATGGGAAAAAGCCATGAATTTTATATGTTGCTTTCCCCTGGCTCTGGAGTTCTGTAGTTCTCATTGATTGGTGAACTTGGTCTTGGCTGGATGTTCTTGCCAACATTCTGGGGGAGGGGACTGTTGTAGTGATTCTCAAATGTCTTTGCCTGAGGTGGATTGTACCACCCTTGCCAGGGGCCAGGCTAAGTAATATGCTCTGTTCAGTCTTGGTAGGTTTTGTTCCCTGAATGCTTTCCATAGAGCTTTGTAGGACGGGAATGAAAATCTTGGCCTCCCAATCTCCGGCCCCGTAGGAGTCAAGAGCTCAGTCCCCACTCCTCAGTGTGCCCTCAGAAAAAAGCAGTCAATCCTTACTGTCTCCCTTGTCTCTGGCTGCACTCCGTGCTCACCCAGCCTGTGACCAAGCATTTCTATCTCTGGTGCAGTTTGGAGTCTCCAAACCCAGCAGATTCCTGCCGCACGCTCTAGAGCCACTTCTCTTGGAGGAGGAAGGAAAGTTGGATCTGCCATTTGTGTGGCCCCTGCTCAAAAAGCAGTGGTCCAATTGTGCCTTTGATCACTGTTTAAGGTAATCTTGAGCTAAGAGCGCACTCTTCGGCTCCATCTCTGCAGCCGGCTTCCCTGCTCCAATACCTGGCAGTGCTGCCAACTCAGATACCCCTGGTCTTTCTGTGACCCCTGAGGGTCCTGAGACCACACTGTCACCATGAGGGCTCCACTCCCACTTAGCCTCTGGAGTGATGTCCCTCTGTGGAACAGAAAGTTCTGATTTTGTGCTCTGCTGCTCCACCACTTACCAGGAGCCAGCCCCTCCCACTGCGGTCTGTCTTCCTGTTGCTTTGGATTCACTTCTCCACACATCCTACCTTCCAGAAAGTGGTCGATTTTCTGTTCCTAGAATTGTTGTTCTTTTCTATCTCATGTTGAGTTTGTAGGTGTTCAGAATGGTTTGATAACTATGTAGCTGAAATCCTGGGACCTGACGTCGTTTCAGTGTGCCACTCCTCCACCATTTTGCTTCCACCTTGAAATATTGGGTTTTAATATACAAAAATACATAAAGAAATACAGATCTATATATGTGTGTAGTGTGTATGTTATATATACATATTCCTTTGCTCTCTTCACTTAGGCCTGGTGCCAGTGAAAATCCCCCAAGGCATTGAGCATAAGTAGTAACAAATATTTGTTTTAAATATCATTATCCAGTTAACGGAATCCAGGGTTCCTAAGAGAAATGTCTGATTCTAGGGCTAAGTCAGGAAACGTATAGACATGTCTGAAACATTTTGTTGTGCTGGAAAGCAATGAAGTGTTCAAAGAGTAGTGAGATCATGCCAAAAAACACACAAGAGCCAGCTTCAGGGAGCTCCCAGTAGGCAAATCTTGGACAATATGAACACTAAATAAAAATGACAGTGTGGCTCATAGCCTATTGAGTAAAATAGGAAACCATAGTCTCTTATGATGAATGAATAAATTAAAACATTTGAGGAACCATAATTATCTAGCTTTATAAGGCAAATGCTTAATACAAAGTTTAAAAAAGTAACTTGAAAATGGAGATCCTGGCAGCTATTTTAATCAAGGGATCAAGAGGAACATTAGCAGTAAAGGGACAAACAAAAATTTGTGCATTGTATTATAAGATGTAGTGAGCACAGAGTGTTGCTTTTGTGCTTTTTTGCCAATGATGTATAACCTGAATCTAATCATGAAGAAACATTAGACAAAATCAAACTGAGTGACATTTTACAAGATAATGTTTCTGTAATCTCTAAAAGTGTTAAGGTCATCAAAGCCAAGGAATGACTGAGGAAATGGTCCAGTCTGAAGGAGGCAATATAGCTAAAGGCAACACATAATCTTGAATCACACCCTTACATTTTAAAGAAAATTGCTGAGATAATAATTGGTGAAAGATGATTAGAGACTGAAGATTATAAGGAAAGTGTCAGGGTTAATGCTTTAATATTGGTTGTAGTACTGTGGTTACACCGGAGAATGTACTTGTAATAGCAGTGAAGGCATGCTAAACTACTGGGGACACACAGTGGCAAATAATTCTAAAATGCTTCAGAGGAAAAATGGTCTTTACTGTATTTGTAGTTTTTCTGTAAGGTCAAGGTTATGTCAAAGTAAAAAACGTGTTTTACTTTTATTGAGGTGTAGTTGACATGCAATGTTATTTTAGTTTCAGGTGTAAAACATAGTGATTTGATAATTATCTACATTATTCAGTGTTTTCCATGCTAAACAGTCACTATCTGTCTCCATACCATGTTATTACAATATTATTGACTATATTCTTTGTGCTGTACGTTTCATCTCTATGATCTATTTTATAACTGGAAGTTTGTAACTCTTAATCCCCTTCACCTATTTCATCCATCCCATCCTCACACCTCTTCTCTAGCATCTACCAGTTTGTTCTCTGTGTTTAAGAGGCTGTTCTGTTTGCTTGTTCATTTGTCATTTTAGATTCCACATATAAGTGAAATTTTATGGTATTTTATTCCCTGTGTGACTTATTTCACTTTGTGTAATATCCTCTAGGAGAGTCCATGTTGTTGCAATTTGCAATTTATCATTATTTCTTATGGCTGAGTAATAGTCTATTTTATGTATATTCCACATCTTTATTCATTGATCATGGGAGTTTTTTTGTTTGTTCCTTTTTTTTCTTTAAGTAATGAATAACTAAGTAGGCTGTCCTCAAACAATGTAGAGCCTTAGATAGCCTGAAGTTAAACCACCCTTTGTAAAAAATACTGATGCTTCAAATAAAACTAAAAACTGAAGATTTTCTGAGCCTTTAGTTTTTTTCTCCAAGATTTTATTTAGATTCAAGTTAGTTAACATATTGTGTAGTCTTAGTTTCAGGAGTAGAATCTGGTGATTCATCATTTATGATGAGTACTGGGTGTTATATATAACAAGTGTCCTCCTTAATGCCGATCCCCCATCCATTTGTCTTTTGATGGACATTTGGATTGCTTCCAGTTTTGAGCTGTTGTAAATAATGCTATAGTAAACATAAGGGTACATATATCTACTTGAATTAGTGTTTTCATTTTCTTTGAGTAAATACTCATTAATGGAATTCCTGGATGATATTATATTTCTATTTTTAATTTTTTTGACGACCCTCTACTCTACTGTTTTCCACTGGGGTTGATGCAATTTGTTTCCCACCATCAGTGCACAAGTGGTCCCTTTTCTCCATACCCTTGCCAATTCCTGTTGTTTCTGGCCTTTTTGTTACTAGCCATTCTGATTGGTGAGGTGATATCTCACAGTGGTTTTGATTTACATTTCCCTGATGGTTAGTGATGTTGAGCCTCTTTTCATGTACCTGTTGGCCATCTTTATGTCTTCTTTGGAAAAACATCTATTCCAGTCCTCTGCCCATATTTGAATTGGATTCTTTGGTCTTTCATTATTGAGTTGTATACTTCTTTGTGTATATTGGATATTAATCCCTGATCAGATAAATCACTTGCAAATATCTCCTTCCATTCAGTAGATGATTATTTCATCCTATTGGTTTCCTTTGCTTTGTAAAACCTTTTTTTTTTTTTACAGTGTATTCCCAATAGTTTATTTTTGCTTTTGTTTCCTTTGCCTGAGGAAACATAATACATAAATATGTTGGCAAGGCTGATGTCCAAGAGATTACTGCTTATGTTTTCTTCTAGGAGTTTTATGATTTCAGGTTTCACATTAGGTCTTTAATCCATTTTAAATTTTGTGCATACTGTAAGAAAGGCATCCAATTTCATTCCTTTTTATGTAGTTATCCAGTTTTTTCAACATCTCTTATTGGAGACTGTATTTTCCCATTGTGTATACTCTTGATTTCTTTGTCATAGATTAATTGATCATATAAGTGTGGGTTTATTTCTGGGCTGTCTTGTTCTACTTATCTATGTTTCTCTTTTTCTGCCAGGAGCATTCTGTTTTGATTACTGTACTTTTGTAGTGTATCTTGAAATTTAGGACTGCGATACCTCTAGCTTGGTTTTTCCTTCTCAAGATAGCTTTCACTGTTGAGGTCTTAGAGTTCTTCTTTTTTTTTTTTTAAAGATTTTATTTTTTATTTATTTACTTGACAGACAAAGATCACAAGTAGGCAGAGAGGCAGCAGAGAGAGAGGAGGAAGCAGGCTCCCTGCTGAGCAGAGCCTGATGTGGGGCTCGATCCCAGGACCCTGGGATCATGACCTGAGCCGAAAGCAGAGGCTTTAACCCACTGAGCCACCCAGGCGCCCCGAGGTCTGAGAGTTCTATACATATTTTAGGATTTTGGGTTCTAGGGCTATGAAAAAAAATGCTATTGGTATTACAATTGGGATTGCATTGAATCTATAGGTTGCTTTGAGTAGTACAGATATTTTAACACTATTAATTATTCTGGTACATGAGCATGGACTATATTTTCATTTGTATTGTCTTCAATGGTTTTCATTAAGATCAACTCCTTGCTTAAATTTATTGCTAGGTATTTTAGCCCTTTTGGTATAATTGTAAATGGGATTATTTTCTTAATTATTCTGTTTCTATTATTGTGTAGAAATGCAACAGATTTCTGTATATTAATTTTGTATCTTATAAGTTTACTGAATTTATTAAAAACACAAATATATTCATAATAGTTTTAGACATATATTTATATAATTTATATATTATATAATATATTTATTCACTTAATAATGAATAATTAATAGTGAATATTTTTAATACTTTATTTTATATTAATATTTTAATAAAATTTGGTGGAATTTTTAGGGTTCTACATCTATATGTAGATATGTAGAAATCATGTCATTTGCATTGTGACAGCTTTACTTCTTTTTTTTACTAATTTGGATTGTTTTTATTTCCTTTTATTGTCTGATTTCTGTGGCTAGGACTTCCAGTACTAAAAGTGGTGAGACTGGGTACCTTGTCTCATTTTTTTATCTGAAAGGGAAAGGCATTCAGTTTTTCCACTTTTGATTATGATATTAGCTGTGGCTTTTTCACGTAAGGCCCATATGATGTTGAGGTATGTTCTCTCAAAACTAATTTTGTTGAGAGTTTTTATCAGGAATGGATGTTGTATTTTGTGGAATGCTTTTTCTGCATCTGTTGAGATAGTCATACAGTTTTTATTCTTCCTCTTGTTAATGTGATGTATCACATTGATTGGGGAATATTGAAACACCCTGGCGACCTTGAAATAAATCCCACTTGATTGTGGTGAATGACTCTTTTTATGAATGCTGCATTCAGTTTACTAATATTTTACTGAGGATTTTTGCTTCTTTATTAATCAGGGAAATTGGCCTCTAGTTGTCGTCGTCACTGCCTTCTTCTTCCTCTTCTTCCTCTTCCTCCTCCTCCTCTCCTTCTTCTTCTTCTTCCTCTTCTTCCTTCTCCTCCTCCTTTTCCTCCTCCTCCTCCCCCCCTTCCACACCCCCCTTCTTCTTTTTGTAGTGTCTTTGGTTTTGGTATCAGGGTAAAGCTGGTGTTATAAAATGAATTTGGAGGTTTTCCTTCCTTTTCTATTTTTTTGGAATAGTTTTTAAAATAAGTAACTCTTCTTTGACTATTTGATAGAATTCATCTCTGAAGCTATCTGGTTCTGGATTTTTTTAGTTGGAGATTTTTGGTTGCCAAGTCAAATTGTTATTAGTAGCTAATAAATTTACTGGTAAATTTGTTACTGTTCAAATTTCCTTTTTCTTCCTGATTCAGTTTTGGAATGCAGTATATTTATAGTAATTTATCCACTTCTAGGTTAATTTGTTGGCACATAATTTTTGTATTATTATAATCCTTTATATTTCTGTGATGTCAGTTGTTAATTTCTGCCCCCTCATTTCTGATTTTATTTATTTGAATCCTGTCTTTTTTTTTTTTTTTTCTTGATGAGTCTGGCTAAAAGTTTATCAATTTTGTTTATTTTTTCAAAGACCCAGTTCTTAGTTTCATTGATCTTTTCTATCATTTTACTAATCTCTTTTTCATTTACCTCTGCTCTGATCTTTATTATTTCCTTCTAATAACTTCAGAGTTTGCTATTTTTCTAATTCCTTTATATGTACAGTTATGTGTACAGTTAGATTTTTATGTGTACAGTTAGATTTTTTATTTGAGATTTTTCTTGTTTTTTGAAGTAGGTCTTTATCACTATAATACTCTCTTGTAGAACTGTTTTTTCTGTGTCCCAAAGATTTTGTATTGTTTGTATCACTTGTTTCTATGTATTTTTAAATTTCTTCTTTGGCTTATTGGTTGTTTAGTAGCAATATTATTTAGCATCCATGTGTTTGTATTCTTTCCTGTTTTTTTTTTTTCTTATAATTTCCAGTATCATATTGTTGTGGTCATGGTCAGATGCATGGTGTGACTTCAGTCTTCTTAAATTTATTAAGACCTGTGGTATGCCTAACATGTGACCTCTTCTGGAGAATTTTCCATGTGCATTGGAAAAGAATGTGTATCTTGCTGTTTGGGGATGGAATGTTCTCTATATATCTGTTAGGTCCTCCTGGTCTAGTGTGTCATTCAAAGCTATTGTTTCCTTACTAGATTTTCTGTCTGGATGACTATCTACTGATGTTGAAGTCCATTACTGCTATTGTAATATTGTCAATTTCTCTCTTTGGGCATGTTAATATTTGCTTTATATATTTAGGTGCTCCTATTTGAGTGCCTAGGTACTTAGAGTTGTTATATTATCTTGTTGGATTAATCCCTTTATCCTTATGCAGTGCCCTTCTTTGCCTCTCATGGCAGTCTTTGTTTTCAAGTCTATTTTGTCTGATATAAGTATTGCCACCCTGGCTTAATTTTTCCTACTTCCAATGACATGGGATAAATTTTTCTATCTCTTCACATTTAGTCTGTTGTTGTCTTTAGATCTGAAGTGAGTCTCTTGTAGGCAACATATAGATGGTCTTGTTTTTCTTTTTTTAAAAAAATCTGTTTAATCAACCGTTTGTCTTTTGAATAGAATATTTAGTCTATTTATAGTTAAAGTACTTATGGATAGATATATATAGACATGTTCATTGTTTTCTGGTTGTTTTTAGTTCTTCTCTGTTCCTTCTTCTCTTGCTCTCTTTCTTTGTGGTATGATGGGTTTCTTCAGTGTTATGTATGGATTCCTCTCTTTTTATTTAATGTGCTTCTAGTGCATGTTTTTGATTTGTGGTTACCACTGAGTTCATATATAGCATCTTAAATGTGTAGCAGTCTATATTAAGTTAATGGTTGCTTAAATTCATATACATTTTAAAAACACTAATTTTTTTTTTCTTTAAAGATTTTATTTATTTATTTGACAGACAGAGATCACAAGTAGGCAGAAAGGCAGGCGGGGTGGGGGAGGGAAGCAGGGTCCCTGCTGAGCAGAGAGCCAATGCAGGGTAGATCCCAGGACCCTAAGATCATGACCTGAGCTGAAAGCAGAGGCTTAATCCACTGAGCCACCCAGGTGCCCCCAAAGCACTAAACTTTTACTCCCCTCTCCATGTTTTATGTATATGGTGTCGTATTTTACATCTTTTCATTTTGTGTATCCCTTGGCTAATTTTTGTAGCTATAACTGATTTTACTACTTTACTGTTTTAGCCTCCATGCTGGCTTTCTAAGTGATTAATCTACTAACTTTATTACGCATTTGCTTTATATACCCATAAAGTATTTTTCTTTCATAATTTTCTTCTAATTATAGCTTTTTGTTTCCTCTGTAGAATTCTCTCTAATGATTCTTCTAAGCCTGTTGACTGTGATGAGCACTTTTAACTTTTGTCTAAGAAACTCTGTCTCTTTCATTATGAATGACTCTTGATGCATAGGATGTTCTCGATTGTAGGTTTTTTCTTTCAACTTTAAATATATCATGACACTTTGGGTTTTTTTTTTTTCCATTTTTTAAATTGTGTTATGTTAGTCACCATACAATACATCATTAGTTTTTGATGTAGTGTTTCAAGACTCATTGTTTACATATAACACCCAGTGCTGCATGCAATATGTGCCCTCTTTAACACCCACCACCAGTCTCACCCATCCCCCCACCCTCCCCCTCTAAAATCCTCACTTTGTTTCTCAGAGTCCACAGTCTCCCATATTTTGTCTCCCCCTCCAATTTCCCCCCCTTCACTGACACTTTAATATATCATGACAATCCCTTCTGGCCTGCAAATTTTTTTGCTGAAAAATAAGCTGAAAGCCTTACAACTTTTTTTTGTACATAACTATTTTCTATTGCTAATTTTAAAATTACCTCTTTATCCTTTTTACCAATTATGTGTTTTGGTATGTATCTCCTTCTGTTTATCTTGTTAGGAGCTCTCTGAGCTTCTTGAAACTGGATGTCTGTCTCCTTCATCAGATTATGGAAACTTTCTATTATTTTTTCAAATAATTTTCTCTCCCCTTCTCTTTTTCTTCTCTTTCTGGGATCCTTATACATGCAAATGTTATTACATTTGATGGTATCACAGAGTTCCCTTCACCTATTCTCATTTTTCATTCTTTTTTTCTTTTTGCTGTTCAACTTGGTTGTTTTGCATTACCCTATCTTCAAGATTACCGATCCATTCTTCTGTATCCTTAATCTATTGGTCACCTCTACTGTAAGTTTTATTTTAGTTATTGAAGTCTTCATCTCTAACTAGTTCTTTTTTATATTTTCTCTTTTTGAAGTTATCACTAAATGCATCCACTTTTGTCAAGTCCAGGGAGTATCCTTATGACCATCACTTTGAATTCTTTATCAGGTATTTTACTTATCTGAATTTCGTTTAGCTCTTTTACTGTGATTTTTGTATTGTACTTTAATTTCTGACAAATTCCTCTGTCTCCTCATTTTGTCTAACTCTCCCTGTTTGTTTCTATACATTTAGGGAGTTCAGCTATATCTGGTCTTGAAAGTATTGGCTTTTTGTAGAAGGGGACCTGTGGTGCCCTATAGAGCAATTTCCCCCCAGTGCCCAGAACCAGGAACTTTAGGAGTATCCCCTCTGAGGGCTGCATGTGCCCTTCTCTTGTGTCTCAGACATGATTGTTTTCAGCCCAGCTGGCTTCAAAGACCTGTTTTACCTGCTGTGGGTACAGTGGGTATGCTTTCCTATCCACACTGTTGAGATTCCGGTCTACCGTAGCCCTGGGCTTATTGGTGGGTGGACTGGCAGTCAGCCTGAGTGCCTGCAGTTAGTCCCTTGCCACAGCTGCTGGTGCATTTTAGGGAAGGGCATTCTCCTTACACAACAGCTAAGACACCTGGCTAAGGGTACTGTAGATGCCCTAATGTGTGGGGTGGGGTTATCTCCCCCACCTCATCCCCAGGGTGGGAGTCGCTTTGGAGTAGTACTAGTAGTTTCAGCCAGGGCTGCCTGCTGAATGTGGCAAGGCAGGTACTGCTTGAGGGGATGCCTGCTGAGACGGGCAAGTTGGATGGGGTGGGTCCATACAGGAATACCAGAATAGGGCATGCAGTGCTAGCAAAGTAGATTCAGAGTATTATTGCTGGCTCCTACAAGCTTCCAGCTATTAGGGCTAGCGGAGGGGAAGAGAAGTGGCACCCACCATTCCTTTTGTTCCCAGAGAAATCTGCATATCTCTCCCTCTCCAGTACACATTTAAAGTATATCCACACATATGCACTGCACACTTTTTAAACTGCTGTTTCTGTGCTGTCTCAAGCCAAGTTACTTGATATGCTAGTTCTCTAAGGCTACTGACTCAGTTACCTATCTCTCTTCAGCTTCTCTTGAGTTAAGCCTGCTGGTTTTTAAGCTTACCAGACTTAAGTCCTGCTTATTTTTAGAACTCCTGGAGTTAAGCCCCATTGATTTTCAAAGCCAGACTTCATGGGAACTGTCTTTCCAGTGTAGGTCCTTGGGGCTAGGAGTGCCTAGTTTGGGATCTGATCCCTCACTCCTCTCTGGTTATGATGTCCCTCCCATTTATGGTTAGTTGCACTGGAGGATTTGTTCCTGACCATGTCCCTTCCCCTCCTCCCCTTTTTGATGTGGCTCCCTGTCTACAGTTAGCTGTGAAAGATCTATTTTGTCAGTCTTCATGTTCTATTTGGAGTTAGTTGCGCAGATAAAGTTGTTGCCTCAGTGTGTCCATGGGATGAGGTGAACTCAGAATCCTCCCAGTCAGCCTTCTTCCCAGCTTCAATCTCAAAACATTATTTTTTAAATGTTGGTACTGCATCCATATAAATAGTGAAAACAGAAGATATTTGTATGAAATGAAGAATATTAGAAAATAATTTAGAGCATGCCTCTGCTAGGGATGGTTTTAATCAACTAATTTCACAACACTATAAGCATTATAAAAGGCAAACCTGAGGAACTTAAAGGTTACCTAACTTGCCCAACGTTATACAAAAAAGTAAGTGGCTAAGCTGTTATTATGCTTACATAAAATATTTATATCTTATTTAACTATATAGAAATGTAATTGATCCAGAGAAATTTCCCCTAGGTTTGCTTTTGCTTTAGTACTACCTTTATTCAAATAAAACTTTTTAGGTCCTTACAAACTATTATATCAAGCTTCAGATATAGGATGTTTGTCCAGGGTTAAGATGGGCCCTTCCAAAGGGAGTCACAGAAAAGCTCCCCATTCAAAGTCAGCAAATGTGAACAGCAAGAGCAATCATAGCATAATTAATTGGAGATCTGGTTTTAGCACAGCTAAATCGGTAGAGTCCTTTTTCCCATTTCTACTTACCATGTGTACAGAGTGTGATCACAATTGGCTGCAAGGGTAGAGCTTAAGTATAGGATAAAACCTAACAACTGTTCTCTCAAAACAGTAGACAGTCTTTATGGGGAAGGATGTACAAATGGTACTGGGGACAGCAACAACAAAAACGTTACACCTTCAATGACACTGAAGAAAAAAGAAAAAAGTCAGATCCACTCAGATGTCAGATACTCTAAAGCTATTCACACCCAGCAAAAAGTCCCATTTACTTCTGCAGTTTGGAAGACTGCGAATCTGTTTGCTCTGCATATGTTCACAGGAAATCTTCCCTGTCCACATAAAACATAATTAGCCTTCCTTCTACCCACCCCTAAAATTTAATGGCTGTTGAAGAAAAAACTTACTTAAATGCAAAGAAACTTATATTAATCTTTTATTCATTAAGAACTCTGACAGCAAGAGGGTCAACATCTTAAAAATCATGAGCAGAAAAAGAAAGAATCAAGATGAACAGGTGGATCCCAAATAAAAATGGACACTGGATATGAACAGCCAACTTAAAAGGAGAAAACCTGAATTGCCAATAAATATGTACAACAATGTTCACATTGTCAGAAGACTGACTACAAACAGTGCACCTAGGAGTTTGTTTTCTCTGAAGAGAGGAGAGCCAGATATCCAGATCTAAACCAATACATGAGCTGTGACTGACAGATTAAGAAGGTGGTTAGAGACTTCGTAAGAAAACTATAGGGAAATATCTCTGAATGGGCTCAAAGTATGAAGATCCTTCTATCCCATATGAGTGTTCACCAGATAATGACCCTCTCGGAGGAATATTTTATTATCTGGTGGAAGATTACCCTATGAAGACTTCATTCAACATCCTTCTCCAGC
This sequence comes from Mustela putorius furo, assembly GCF_011764305.1. Lineage (NCBI taxonomy): Eukaryota > Metazoa > Chordata > Mammalia > Carnivora > Mustelidae > Mustela > Mustela putorius. Next base: position 15,702,476 of record NW_025422471.1, read on the forward strand.
CACTTACTTAATCACTCAGTGACCCTATGAAGAAAGTGGCCTTGGCAGCAGGTAGGGAGATTACATGAGAGAAGCAGCATGACTTTCACTCACTACAGCCCTTCTGACAATAAAAAAGTACCGAGTACCTGATCCTTCAAAATTACAGACCAACACTGAGCCCCTAATATGGCATGATCCTGCAAAAGAAACTGTCAGCTACTCAGTAGCAGGTTGATTAAATTGGATTGCTTGCATTATGAAAAGAGCAATAGACATTGACAATGTATTTGCCTTCTCTGACTTGCAATGCTCCTGTCAAAACCATCTCTGAATTTACAAATGTCTCATCCATCATAGAATTTTTTACAGCATCATTTCTAACCTAGAAATTCATTGTGTATCAAATGAAGTGCGGGAAGGTGTCCCTGCTCATGGTGTTCGCTGGTTTTACCACGCCTCTAAAGCAGCTGATGTGATGGAAGAGTGAAATGACCTATTGAAAACAGTGAAGGACTAGTTGTGTGGCAACAACTTGCAGTACTGGGGCGGTGTCCTCAAGATGCAGCATATACCATACATCCATAATAGGTATATGATGCTGTCTCTCCGAGAGACTGGATCCATGTTTCCAGAAACCAGAAGAAGAAAATGGGCTTAATTTATATCACTTCACTTCTAGGAATAAATTAGCAACATTTCTGTATCTCTTTTTCCACAAATTAAGGCACTGCTAGTCTAGTCATCTTGGCTCTCAAAGGGGGAATGCTTCCAGTGGGGTACAGAGCAATGTTTAACTGTGAGCTGAGACTGCCTCGTGGCTACTTTAGGTGTTTGTGCTAATAAATTAACAGGCAAAGCAGAGAACTTCAGCATTGGCTCTGGTGATGTATCTTTCTTTTTTATTGAAGTATAGTTGAGATGAAATATTATTTTAGTTTTATGTGTACAAAATAGTGATTAGACATTTATATACATTATGAAATGCTCATTGTAAGTATAAGCACCATCTGTCACCATACAAAGTTTCTATGATCTTACTGACTACAGTTCCCATGCTGTATACTACATCCCCACAATTTGTTTATTTTATAACTGAAGTTTGTGACTCTTAATCCCCTTCGTCCATCTCTCCTGTGTCCTATTCCCTTATCCTACAGGAACTACCAGTTCTCTATGTCTGAGTCTGCTTCTTTTGTGTTTTGTTTTGTTCATTTGTTTGGTTTTCTAGATTTCACATACAAGTAAAATCATGTGAAATCATAAAGTATCTGTCTCTCTCTTCCTTACATATTTTACTTGGCATAATACCCTCCGGATCCATCCATGTTGTCACAACTGACAAGATTTCATTCTTTTTAACAGATCAGTAATATATCATTGTACATACATGCACAACATCTTTTTATCCATTTATCTCTCAAGGGCCACCCAAGTTGCTTCCATATCTTGGCTATTGTAAACACTGCAGTAAACATAGAGGTACATATATCTTTGGATTGGTGTTTTTGTTTTCTTCAGTTAAGTAAGCCAGAAGTAGAATTGCTAGACTGTATGGTACTTCCATTTTTAATTTTTTGAGGAGACTCTATACTGTTTTCCATAATGGCTACACCAATTTACATTCTCACCAACAGTGCATAAGTGTTCACTTTTCTCCACAAGCCAACATTTTTTCTTGTCTTTTTCAGACTAGCTAGTCTCACAGGTGTAGGATGCTATCTCACTGTGGTTTGGCTTTGCATTTCCCTGAAGATTAGTAATGTTGAGTATATTTCCATATGATGTTAGCCATCTGTAGGTCTTCTTTGGAAAGATGCTCAGGTCCTCTGCCCATTTTTAAATCAGATTCTTAATATTTTGGTGTTGAGTTGTATGAGTTCTTTATAGATATTAGATGTTAACACCTTATAAGATATATCATTTGCTAATATCTTCTCCCATTCAGTAGGTTGCCTTTCTGTTGTGTTGATTGTTTTCTTTCCTATGCAAAAGGTTTTTAGTTTGATGTTGTCCCAATTGTTTACTTTTGCTTATTCTGTGCTCCTGAGGAAACAAATAAAAACAAGAAAACAAAACAAAACAAAACAAAAACCACAATTGCTAAGACCTATATCCAAGAGATTACTGCCTATGTTTCCTTCCAGGAGTATCATAGTTTCAGGTTTCACATTTAGGTCTTTAATCCATTTTGAGTTTATTTTTGTGTATGATCTTCGAACATGGTTCAGTTTCATTCTTTTAAATGTAATTGTCCAGTTTTCCCAGTACCATTTATTGAAGAGACTATCTTTCCCCCATTATATATGCTTGCCTTATTTGTCACATATTGGTTGATAGTATAAGCATGGGCTTATTTCTGAGTCCTCTATTCTGTTCTTTTGATCTAGTGTCTATTTTTGGCCAGTACAATACTGTTTTGATTACTATAGGTTGTGGTATACCTTAAAATTTGGTATTATGATATCTTCAACTTCTTTTTTCTCAATATTGCTTTGGCTCTTTGAGGTCTTTTGGTTCCAAATGAATTTTAGGATTGTTCTAGTTTTGTGAAAAAATGCTGTTGGTATTTTGATAGGAATTGCATTGCATCTGTAGATTGCTTTGGGTAGTAAAGACATTGTAATAGTACTAGTTCTTCCAATCCATGAGTATAGTATATCTTTCCATTTAATTGTATCATCATCAGTTTCTTTAATCATTGTCACACAGTTTTCAGAGTATAGGTCTTTCATCAACTTGGTTAAATTTATTCTATCTTAATAACCAAGGGGAAATTGGATTGCTGTTATTTTTTCTCATTATTCAAATTCAATTAGCCAACATATAGTACAACATTAGTTTAAGGTGTAGAGTTCATTGTGTATAACACACAGTGCTCATCACATCATATGAGTCTTTAATGCTCATCTCCCAGTTACCCCATCCTCCCACTTCCCTTCCTGCCAGTAACCCTCAGTTTGTTTCCTATAGTTAAGAGTCTCTCATGGTTTTTCTCTCTCTGATAACCTTCCATTCAGTTTTCCCTCCCTTCCCATATGAACCTCTGTTTTGTTTCTTAAATACTACATATGATAATTGTCTTTCTCTGATTGACTTATTTTGCTCAGCATAATACCCTCCCAATTCCATCCACATTGATATAAATGGTACAATTTCGTTCTTCTAATGGCTGAGTAATATTCCAGTGTGCGTGTATATGTGTGTGTGTGTGTGTGTGTGTATCACGTTTTTATCCATTCATCTGTCAATGGATATCTTGGCTCTTTCCGCAGTTTGGCTATTGTGGACATTGATGCTATGAACATTGAGTTGCATGTGCCCCTTTGGATCAATACATTTGTATCCTCGGAGTAAAGGGTCGCTGTTATTCAATGGAGGGAAGAAGGAGTATGCCTGGAATATTTGAGATCCCCCAGGGTACTTCTTAATACTCTCCTGAACTGGGGTAAGTGGATGGTTCAGTTCAATAAGCATCTGATTCTTGGATTCAACACAGGTCCTGATTTCATGGCTTATGGGATCGAGCCCCATGTTGAGCTCCATGCTTAGTGGAAATCTGCTTGGATATTCTCTCTTACTGCTCCTTCTTCCCAACTCTCTCTCTTTCCCAAACAAATAAATCTTAAAACAAATACTCTTCTGACCTGTAATTAATCAATGGGAAACTAAACCCAATAGAAAGGAGCAATAATGATCCAGACCTTTAGGAATGAACATTTTGGTCACCCAACCAGGTAAGAAACCATGATCAGCTGATATGCTTCCTAAGGGTAAAGGGAATATGAAATAGGTAGTAAGTGAAGGATGTTATAAATAACTACAATGAGGTAACCAGTTGCAATAATGAGGACTATAATAGTTATGGATATTCCTTTCCTGTTGTGATTATTTATTTATTTATATATTTATATATAGATTTATATATATTTATTTATAGATTACCCATGTATTCTTCCCTTTTCTTATCATCTAATTATATAACATAAGTTTATATTAGTTAACTTTATATGTCCATATTTAAGTAAAAGTTTATCAAAGGGGGTGTATGATTCACCTGGGTAAAGAATGAATATCACCTAAAGTTGAATAATAGGACATTGCATCCTTTCTCTAGAGAAGGTTAACATGTTTCATTTTATACCAGATAGGTGATTCATCATGTTAGTTGGCATCATGATGTGTAAACTTGGCTAAGCTAAACTACCTTTTCCAGGAATCAATTCCCCGAACACTTCCAGTTAAAGCTGCCATAACAGAAACTTGCTTGGTATCAAGAAGGCAGAAGTGAAGAAATAGGAATGGTTTACTGTCTGAAGGTCAATGCATTTCAGGCTCTGTTGGGAGCCCACAGAAGTCTTCACAAAGCCCACAGCTTCTCCACCTGCTGCTAAATCATTTCTCTGTTTCTCCACGTCTGGGCCAGATTTGGCAAAACAACAGCTTCCCCAGCAGGTACCCATGGAAACAAAATCAAAGTCTTTGAGATGGAGGGAGGTCAGGGAGTTCTATGAATGATGGATGCAGGTTTCAGCTTATTCCTCATGGTTTACAATTGTTCATGCTGCCCCCTCACTTTTCATTTTCTTCCCACTAGCCTGCCACGTGTGCTCAGGTTTAGTACCACATATAGGAGAAACAGCCAAATTCAGGCTGTTTTTTTTTTTTTTAACCAGTTCCTGCAATTTCTTAAATTCAAATCCCTATAATAAATCCTTTACAGTATTCCCAGTGGTTCTGCTTCTCTGATAGAACCCTGGCTGACAGAAGAGATAATTTTGCCACTTATGACCTGGAAAGAAAAAAAAAATATTTTGATTTCTAGAATTGCTAAATCATCTCCCTAGGTAAAAGAGACCATAATAGGCAAACCTTTATATCTTTAAGTATGGCTTAGGAGTAAATATGCGTTAAGAGAAGTATTTTATCCTGGGTTCCTGAGAAAGAAAGCAAGCCTGAGACAAGGAGAAAAGTGCTAATATATTATTTGGGAAGTCCTTGCAGAGCTGCAAGGATGAGAAAAAAGAGAAGCACAGCAAGGAAAGATGAGAAACATTGTAAAGGCAAGTATGACAGTGTTGAATAACGCTTCACAGGAGTGACAAGGAAACTACCAAGTCATATGGCAGATGCATTAGCTGAATATGCAGGGTTTCTCTAGAGAGGCTGCCAGGACAAACCATACCTTGAAGCCCTCTGTGGGAGAAAAGATGGAGGAAAATGTACCTGCCAGCTTCACCCTTCTCCTGATTCCCAATGATCAGAGTTTAACACATAGACCTTATTGTTCAGGTCTCAATCTTGGCCCCTTTCACCAAGTGTGACAGTGGCAGGAGAATCCAGACCCCCCTCTCTGTGGCTGCATCATAGAAGCCAAGAATGAGGAAGCAGGATTCCCAGGGTGTATGGCTGTTCAGCTTCAGCAGTAATAATGCTGCATCTTTAGAAAAAAATTAAAGGCATCCTTTTTCTTTTAGGAGGGGGGAATCCATGGGAGCCAGTGAGCCCTGTGTATGATTAAGTAAATAAGTTAAAGGAAGATAGTTAAGGCTGATCTTCTGATGAACAGCCTTGGACAAACCCAGCGAGAAAGTCCCCTGACTCTATATAAAGAATTTAAATGGGGAGCTAATTAAATGTCTGAGTACATCATGCTTGATGAAAAACATGCCTGTAAAAGTCAGGATCAAGGTAAAGATGGCCACTAGGATAACAAGTACTCAACATTTTTCTGCAGAAATTAGTCAACATACTTATAAAAAAGGAAAAGAAATTATCGGTGTAAAAATCAGAAATGCTAGTATCATTGTTTGTAGATAATAGACTTGCATCTTGGGAAATGTACTAGAACTGCTTGTACTATTACAAGAGATTTCAGGGAGATAGATAGATACATAATTAATAGATAGAAGTTCTTGGCTTTATCTATGCAACAAACCATACTATATAGATTGAGGCTACAGTATGAAATCAGCAAGAACTACATAAAAAACTGTAGAAGGCTGCCAAAGTCAAGAAAAGAACATGTGGACAAATAGTACATTACATGATTGTATGTAGTAAGATTCAATATCACGATGTTTCAACCTCTTCTAGGTAAAATTATAAGCACATCAAAATCCTAATGAAAATAAAAACATGTTTTCTATGTTAGACTAATCCTAAGTTTTTTCATCTGGAAAAATAAGGATGACTAGGATGGGAAATTTTGAAGAGAAAATACTAATGAGGGGACACTAGGCCTACTAAGTATGAAATTATAAAACTATGTAAGTAGAAACGCTGTATTACTGGTTTATGAATAAAAGATAACATTTTAAAAGTCCAGAAATAGACTCAAATATATATACAAATTTAATATATGATGAAGGCTGAATTACAAATCAGTGTGGAAAAGACTGGTAATTAAATAAACAATTTAGGGAAAATGGTAGGGAGATTCCACACCCCACGTGGAAATAAATACCAGTTGGATCACAAGTTTAATTGTAAGAGAAAATGAAATTATTAAAGTACTAGAACCTGTACTGTTCTTGATAATCTCAGAATGGATAAGGCCATCTATAGTGGAAAGCTGACAGAGATCCAGGAAGCTACCTCCTTGCCTCATGATGGGATGAACTCTGTATGTTTTGTGCTCTGGTTTCTGTGGGATCAGACTGAAGCCAGACTCCAGACCACTCTGTCCCACTTCTGTCACTGTCCTTTCCCTGATAGCACTTCCTAATAAATTATACAAACAGGAATGCCTGTCTGAGGATCTGCTTCCAGTGAACCAGGTCTCAAACACTGGTGAATTTATTGTCTATTAAGAAATTAAAATGAAAGTTAAAATAAAACCTAAATTCCGAGCCCTGGGCCCTGGTTATGGGTTACTTTTATTGCTGAGCACTCCTGCTTTATTTACTTTATTCTTTGAAATCCAACATAAGCCTCATGAATTCCCTCAGAAAAGCAAGTCAATTAATTTCAAAACAGGCCTCAGGGATAGTCAGTCACTGGTTCGCAAGCCTGATTAACATGATCAGCTACTACTATTGGAAGAGAAATTGCAAAATTATGGGAGTCTTTTCTCTTGGTCTTCAGAGTGAGAGACCGATTGGAGGGAGAGAATTGACTCTATTGTTGCAGTTTTACTGCCTGGTATTGGAAACCTGGAGCAGTGAGAGAGAAGATTAAATCTTGGAGCTTTCAGGGTTGTAAGGCAGCAACTACAAGACCACCAGAACTCTTCGCTTTCTCATCCTGTTCCTTAGCCCCGCTTTCTCAAAAAAAGATCACTGCAAAATTATGTTTACCCATGGGGTTCCATTAGATTTAAATTGCAGTATGTCAGCCTATAGTTTTGTCAAAAGTTTGACTAATTTCCCCTCATCTCAGCAAAGACTGATTTCTCACAGCAGTCACTTCACCTATCTTACTCCAACCTCCTCATCTGGTTTCAAGAATAAAGCATCATCGATCACTTCATCACCTAGGAAGAGTTCTTCTCACTCGTGTTTTGTTCTTTCAGTGTTCTCTGTATTTATAATGATTTTAAAGAAGATACGTATATTAGGTTTATCTGCTCATGTCTTGTTATAGCAGAAGGAAAAATTGCCTACTTTCTAATAAGAGATAGAATGTCCAGCCCCACTCCAGTTATTTCCAGCTTTATTTTCAAAGGTTTTACAATACACTAAGGAAAAAAAAAAAAAAGAAATACAGTAGTGGAAAGGATGAAGCAAAATATTTGCATATTATTTGGACATATATTAGAAAATTTAAAATCATTTATAATTGGATTAATTGAATTCAAAGCTAGTCTAAAGAAAAGATAAATGCATAAATTTTTTCCACATAATATACATAAGATGAAAGAGAATGAAATAGAGTAAAAGCTTATCAATAGCAACAAACTCTTTTTTTAAAATATTTTATTTATTTATTCGACAGAGAGAGAGACAGCAAGAGAGGTAACACAAGCAGGCGAAGTGAGAGGAAGAAGCAGGCTTCCTGCTAAGCAAGGAGCCTGATAGGAGGCTCCATCCCAGAACCCTGGGATCATGACCTGAGCTGAAAGCAGATGCTTAAGGCCTGAGCCACCCACGTGCTCCAATAGCAACAACTCCTACAGCAAGAAATAAATATCTAAAAATAAAGTAAATAAGATCTTTGTGAAGGAAACTTTTCAAATAATATTAAAGATATGACGAAATGACGAAGCATTACCTCTTCCCTAGATAGAAAAACTAAATATTATTTTTAAAATTCCATTTTTAGATAATTATTTTATAGGTGTAATGCAGTTTTAATAAAAATTGAAGGTGCACCCTGAGAGGATTGTAAAAACAAACTATGGGGGACGCCTGCGTGGCTCAGTGGGTTAAGCCTCTGCCTTCAGCTCAGGTCATGGTCTCAGGGTCCTGGGATTGGAGTCCCGAATTGGGCTCTGCTCAGCAGGGAGCCTGCTTCCCTCTCTCTCTCTCTCTCTCTGCCTGCCTCTCTGCCTACTTGTGCTCTCTCTCTCTGTGTCAAATAGATAAATAAAGTCTTAACAAAACCAAAAACCATGGCAGTTAGAAGGGAAAGAATGAGGAATAGATTCAGAACAGGAAAGTAGTAGGAATGAGATCAGAAAGCAAATGGGATCCAAATGGCTACTTTCAGGGTTTTGCTCTGAGTGAAATGACAAACCAGTGGAGGGTTTTAAGTAAAGGAGTGACATGAACTTAGCTACATTTTAATAGGGTCTCTTTCAGTTACTGAGTTGAGAATAGCCTCGTAGGTTGCAAGGATAGAAAGAAGATCATTTAAAAAGCTATTGAAAATTAAAACCAACATATAAAATTAGAAAGCAATAGGATTACTTTAGAAAAGTAAGCAAGAGACAGATAATTTTTAAAAGCTAAAATACATGAGAAGTTTAATTTTGCTTACAAAATAGTTTAAAAGAAACTGAGATAACATTTTTTAGCCAATTATCACATTACCAAATATAATAGTATGTGTTGGCTAGCATACATCGATTCCAAGAACTCCTGGAGGTGATGCATACCCATTGGCTCAGTAATTGCTAATTCTAGTTATTTATCTTGAAGTCAAATTTATAAACTAATGTTTCCACAGAGGTGTTTGCCACTGTGTTACTTATTCTATACATTTGCAAGGAACAATCTGAAAATGAAATTAAGAAAACAGTTCATTTGTAATAGCATCAAAAAGAATAAAATAATTAGAAATTTGAAAAGTTCAAATCTTGTACACTGAAAACTACAAAATAATGTAGAAAGAACTAAAGACATAAATGGAAAAACTTCCCATGTTCATGTATTAGAAAACTATATTAAGATGTCAGTCATTTCTAAAATATCTGCAGATTCAGTGCAATTTCTATCAAAATTCCAGTAGCCTTTTTGGTAGAAACTGACAGCCTGATTGTAAAATATATATGAAAATGCAAGGGACCCCGAATAGTGAAAGAAATCTTTAAAAAGAAGAACACTGTTGGAGGACTCAAATGTTCTAATTTCAAAACTCACCATAAAACTAAAATGGTACAGTGTCATACTAGCATAATACTCAACATGCAGATCAATGGATTAGAACTAAGATTCCAGAAATAAAATCAAGTATCTATGGTTAATTGATTTTAGACAAGGATACTAAGACAATTCACTGGGGAAAAAGAAGAATATTTTCAATACATTTGTTTGAAAATTGGGTATATACATGCAAAAGAATGAATTTGACCCCTACTTTACACCATATACAAAATTTTATTTTAAATGGGTCAAAGATCTGTTTGTAAGAGCTAAAACAATAGAACTCTTAGAAGAAAATATAAATGTCTATGTTAGTAATCTTGGATTAGGCAATGGTTTCTTATCTATGACCTGTAAACCATAAATTACCAGAGACAAACTGGATAAATTGGACTTCATCAGAACTAAAAAGAAAAAAAAAAATGTACTTCAAAAAGCACTACTCAGAAAGTGAAAAGACAGCCCACAGAATGAGTCATCCCTTCTTTTAAACTCTTGTTAATGTGAATATTTTTTTTTCCCCTTCCCATGAATCATAAATGTTCTGAATGGCATCTAAAATGGTGAGTCTTTTCCAGGAGGTTTTACTTTGCTCAGACCCATCAGAGAAATCACTCTTTAGAGCAGCTATAACCTTATGAGATGTATTTCTTAAATAATGAGACTTGAAAGTCGAAATGACTCTATGATCCATGGGCTGCAGAATGGATGTTGTGTTAGCAGGCATGAAAACAACATTAATCTCATTGTATATCTTAATCAGAGCTCTTGGGTGATGAAGTACATTGTCAGTGAGCAGTAATATTTTGAATGAAATCTTTTTTTTTTTTTTTCTCAGCAGTAGGTCTCAACAGTGGGCTTAAAATATTCAGTAAATCATGTTGTAAACAGATGTGCTGTCGTCCAGGCTTTGTTGTTCCATTTATAGAGCATGGGCTGAGTAGATTTAGCATAACTCTTTGGGTCTCTAGGATTTTCAGAATGGTAAATGAGTATTGGCTTTAACTTGAAGTCTGCATTAGCTGCATTAGCCCCTAACAAGAGAGTCAGCCTGTCACTTTAAGCTTTGAAGTCAGGTGTTGACTTCTCCTCTCTAGCTATGAAAGACCTAAATGGCATCTTCTTTCAATGTAAGGAATGCTGGTTTCTCTACATCAAAAATCCGTTGTTGAGTGTAGTCATCTTCATAAACTATCTTAGCTAGATCTTCATAACTGCTGCAGCTTCTACATCAGCACTTGATGCTTAACCTTGAACTTGTGTTATGGGGACAACTTCTTTCCTTAAATTTCTTGAACCAACTTCTACTAGCTTCAAACTTTTCTTCTACAGCTTCCTCACCTCTCTCTGCCTTCACAGAATTGAAGAGAGTTGGAGCCTTTCTCTGGGTTAGGCTTTGGCTTAAGGGAATATTGTGGCTGGTTTGGTCTTCTATCCAATGATTAAAACTTTCTTCATATTCTAAGAGGCCTAACTATCAGCCCATTGGTTTTCAATGTGGCTTCCTCACTAGCCTTAACCATTTCTAGTTTTTGAGTGAATGTGAGAGATGTGTGACTCTTACTTTTCCTTGAATACTTAGAGGGCATTATGTGGTTATTTGTTGATCTAATTTCAATATTTTTGTGTCCCTGGGAATAGGGAGGCGTTACCAGAGGGAGGGAGAGAGAGAAACACAGAGAAAAGGGGAAAAAACAGCTGTTTGGTGGAGCAATCAGAACGCACAGCATTTATCAATTAGGTTTGCCATCTGATATGGGCATGGTTTATGGTGTCCCAAAACAATTACAGTAGATTACATCAGAGATTACTGATCACAGATCAGCATAATAAATATAATAATGATTAAAAACTTTGAATATTGAGAATATCACCAAAATATGATAGACAAAGTAAACAGATGCTGTTAGGAAAATGTTACCAATAGACTTGCATACTGAGGGGTTGCCACAAATCATCAATTTTTAGAAAAACCAAACGGCAATATCTGCAAAGCAAAATAAAGTGAACTGCTGTAAAATGAGGCATGCCTATAGGGGGTGTGGTGTCTGTGGAGAATTCAAACAGTAATAAAGCCTATTCAGAGTGGATTTGTTTTTTTTTTTGTTATCACCATGCCCCAGCCATTTTAAACAATGTTAGTGACAGAATTTATTTCCCCCAAAATACTTTGTGTATGTCCTAAAAACTGTTACAGTTATGACTGAGTTTTAATAATTTCTATGTAAGCTTCATTGTAGCACAAATATGTTACTTATCCTCTTAACCAATACTGTATACTCCTTAGACATTAATTCAGGGAACTCCCAATTATACATCCCATGTAGATATCAATTCAGCTACATGCATTTGCTGTAGGAGTTTTCCTAAGGTTACAGATCTTTGACTTATTTCCAACTTTGGTGGTATCTTTATCTCCTGAGGTACCACATACTCCTGCCTTCAAAGAGTAAACTTGAAGTAGACGATGATAATGCAATGACTGTAAAGACAAACAACTTGTTACCTCGATTCTGTCATTATATGTGATGACATGAAATTTTTATTTGTGGTTAAAATGTTTAAAAATAAAACAGAGTGCAAAGTGTTATAAAATTTTGGTTGAAGAAATACAAATATTATAGATGTGAAAAACATACATGAATGTGAATGCATGTAAAATACATTCTTTTTATGATTATTACTGAAAATAATTTTCTTAAAAGAAGGGTATTTTAAACTGATCTGCTTTTTTTTTAATTCTAAAGATTTTTATTTATTTATTTGACAGACAGAGACCACAAGTAGGCAGAGAGATAGGCAGAGAGAGGAGAAAGCAGGCTCCCTACCGAGCAGAGAGCCTGATGTGGGGCTCGATCCCAGGACCCTGGGATCACAACCCAAGCTGAAGGCAGAGGCTTTAACCCACTGAGCCACCCAGGTGCCCCTAAACTGATCTGCTTTGTAGTCAGATAACTAAGCACACCACTGCCCATTATTACCCTTCTTCTTTGCTAAGCGTCCTTCAATCCATGTGGGTGATATAACCCAGATTTTGACTAGCAGATATTTTGAGAACATATTCTGAATCTAATTATTGTTACTGAAACAAAGCATCTAAGTAACATGTAAGTAACACAAGAATAATTTTAGAATGCATCCTGGAAAGAAAACCAAATCATTAATAGGCTATAAATAAGTAAACATGGGTTCATTTATAAAAACACAGACATGTGTATATGTTTAGATACAAAGTATTTTATGTATCTTCTTGGAAAGAATTCAAACATTCTGCTAAGCAAGTGAAAGTGGAAATTAAGACTGAAAATATGTAACATGCAGAAGTGAGTAGCAATGAGAAGGGACTACATATCAAATAGGTGAAGTGTGCTCAAGATAGAAGTAAAAGGGAAATTCAGAAGCTTTAATATCTTTAATAGAAAACAAAGCATGTTAATAACAAAATAAGCTTTTAATTCAAGGATCTAATGGTATTAAGGAGGGCATGTATTGCATGGAGCACTGGGTGTGGTACATGAACAATGAATCTTGGAACACTGAAAAAATAAAATAAAAATTTAAAAAAGAAAACATTTGAATAAAACAGTATGAAATAGTTATAACAAATATAATAAGCACACTAAGAATTAATGATAATTTTAACTAATGTTTAAAGGAAATAACAAAAGAAAAAATTATTTAAATGGACTAATACTATGAAAAGATAAGAAACATAATATATGCTAAAACTAATTTACACTCAAGGAATTGCAAACTAAAATACAACAATTTTCCCGTCAGATGGGCTGATTGTTTACTGGTTACGTCAAGTAGTCAAAAGCTGTAAAACAAAGAGGTCTCTGATACACTGTTGATGGAATTTGAATTGATGCAGCCTTTTTGGAAGGAATTTATCAGTACTTATCTGACAAGTGACCATGCCCTCTTGACCTGACAATTCAGTCTCTAGGAACACGTTTTGCAGAAAGACTTGCTTACTTGTTCACAAGGATATTTGTACAAGAATATGCGTAGCATCATTTTTATAATAACAAAAACTAGAAAACAGCCTAAAAGCCAATCAGCACAGTATTTCCATCTTATGGACTGTTATGCTGTCATTAAATAAAATGGTTCAGATCTGTATGTACTGAACTAAAGGAACTCAATTCCCTAATTCCCAAGCACATTATTAAGTGAAGAGAGACTAACCCATGTAAAAATATACCATAATATGGTATATATTGATATATGGCATATGGTGTAATTATACATATATACCATAATATATCTTATAATCCCATTTTTGGAAATAAATTTTTTTAAAGTTAATGCATGGAATGGTAAATGTATAGAAAGCAGTCTGGAAGAACACACAACAAAAGTTTTCTTCTTGGGGTGGCATTGGAATTGGGCTAGGGAGGAGTAAAGTACTTCTATTATTTTGTTCCATGTATTTCTTTATTATCTGTAATTCTTGAAAGAATGCAATGATGAATATTTTATAATTGTGCAATATATAACCATTAAAATACATGAATAAAGATTAGCCTAAGAATGGTCAGTGGAAGATAGCCCAGAAGCTAATATGAAAGACAGGGTAATTACAGAGTGGTCTCTGGGACCAGCCTGCCCTTCTGTCACTGTGTGGCCTTGGGAAGGTAATCAACTTCTTTGTTTCAGTTTCTTCATCTGTGAAATATGGACAGTTAATGGGATATTATGCAAGCAAAAATGTGTAAAATCCTTTAGTGCAATGTCTAGCATTTACAAAACATGCAAAGTACGTATAAAAATAATGTTAGCTATTTGTACTAAAGTCAGGGGAGGAGCATTTTCCAAGAAGAAATGCTTGCTTTTCTCAAATGGGTTATGGATAAAAAACAAAGGAAAACAAATGAGATGTTATTTTTGCATTAGAGAGGACAGAAACAAAATAATCGTTGATCCTAATTTAGTAAGAAATGAAAAATGGAAGCAACAAAAACACTGATAACTTCAAACACTATAGAGGAAAAGAAAGCAGTAATGGTAAGGTGGATTAATTTGCAGTAATGTGGATTAATTTGTGGGGAGAGGCTTGAAGGACATGTTTTTACAATCAAAGTGTTCAGTATGACTGTAGCAATAGAAGAAAGGAAACTGTGGACAAATAACTGTGAAGCGGTGTTGGGAGGTGAGAATGATAGATGGAAAATGATCCCAGAGGAAACAGGAGGGTATGGAATCAGTAGCACCAAACAAGGTGTTAGGGAATTGTTATTTCCAAATCCAACATGAAGCATGGATTCCGCATTCTAAAAAGTAAAACTAACACAGAATTATAACTCTGGGTTTGAAATCTGCTCTGTACAGAGAGTGCTTACATAGTTGATGTAGATGAAAGGAGCAGTTGCCATGGTGGCTTAAGAGATGAGGATGGCTATAATCATTTGAATGACAAATTAGGGCATTAGAAGGACAGGAGGAAATTGCAGAGCTTTAGAACTATTGATGAAAGTCTAAAAGAATTGTGGAGATGTGAAGGAAAATTAAATATAGGTGCAGAAGCTTAAGAAAGAGTATACTAAATCAATCAGTTATGAGAAACTTATAAGTTTTAGTGAGATTTTTTTAAGCATTTCTCCAGCACAGAAAAGAATGGAATTGGTGAATGAACTATCGACATACATCTCTAAAGGCTGTAGATGTTATATTTTTGGTGTGATCAATTGTTTTATCATTTTGGTAGCACTTTAAATACTGTGTGTTTAATTTGTATTAAAGTACATCCAATCATAACACACTGAATTTGCTACGTTTTTAAATGAATATAGGACATTTGACATATTTGTTGACCCCTAAATTTCAGTCTGTGTTTATAATGAGTGAAGAGACATGGAGATCTACAAGCATAATTTCAGCAACTTTAGTTACAACTAACTCCACTCATGTCTACTATGTCCTCAATCCCATGGCAAGAGATGATGCATAAGGGAGACTCTAAGGGGAAGACTAGGGTGAAAGGTGAGCAAGGGAACAAATGGAATAGGAAGTACACCTGCCATTTTTTCCACCACACCTTTCGACATGTCTGTCCCACACCTACAAGTATGCTAATGGTATTTTGACTTCTCTCTTCTCACTCGTGTGTTTTGGAAGAAGACAGAGGAAAAGAGTGGGCAGACACATGGATAAAGTGAAAGGGCCAATGTATGTCCTCGTGACAAGGAAATGAACTTTTTGTGCATTTGTGCGTGGATCCTTGAAACTTGTAAGACTGTATCTCACTTGAAGTAAACTCAGTATATAAAAATCATACCATCAAAACTCAGTGTATAAAAATCACAATTTGTGCAAAACACAAATTAAGAGGTAATTTATTTTTTTTTTTAGTTTTTGTTTGTTTGTTTGTTTGTTTGTTTGTTTTTAATCTGTCAGAGGGAGAAAGAGAGAGGGCGCATAGCAGGGGAAGTGGCAGGCAGGGAGAGAAGCAGGCTACCCGCTGACCCTGGGATTATGACTTGAGCCAAAAGCTGATGCTTAACTGACTGAGCCACCCCGGCATTCCTATTAATTTATTTCCAAAAGACCATTCCATTTCATGAATGTATTCTCTTGAGATTTTTTTTTTAATTACCAAGCTACCCCGTCATACTAAACATAAAACTTGATTTACACATAATGCTTTAGAAATGTGTCAAATGTATCAAATGTATCAAATTGTGTCCAAAAGCAGAAACATAGTTATGGCACTTTCACTTTATCCATGTGTCTGCCCACTCTTTTCATCTGTCTTCTTCCAAAACACACGAGTGAGAAGAGAGAAGTCAAAATACCATTAGCATTACTCCTCTTCCCATGCCAGCAGCACTAATAACATTTCTACAATTCTTAGGGTCTAATGTAGGCAAGCATGATGATATTTTAGAAGCCTAATAATCTTTGGGGCAGGTAGAGAGGTTTTCCTAAGCCACTTACAAGGTGAAATTGGAAGAATTAATGAAGAGGAGGTTTCTGCTCAACAAGTGGACTGGCTGAATTAGACGTATGTTCTTGCTCTGTCACCTATAAAATTTGAGAAAATGTTTTATAATACACATTTGAATATCTATTTTCGTTTTCTGATCTTAGATCTCTGTAACACTTAGAGTGGAAACTTTGCCAGGCTTTATCCCTTTTTGATATCTAATTAAACCTGATTTAGTAGAGAATTTATCAGCCTGCCTTTTCCCTCATATTTCATTTATGAATATGGACAGACACCCATTTTACCATGCACTGTATGTTGGAAGATCAAATACATCAGCATAATTTAAATAAATCTGAGCCCTATAAATTCCCACTGGATGCAAGACCACAAATGGAAGCAAGAACAAGGGCATGCTCAATGACATGAAAATGCAACTAATTTAAAACACAAAGGAAATACATTTCTATGGAGTGCCTCATAAATCTACAGCACTCATTTCCACAGGATTTTAGTGAGGCAAATACCTCTGCAAATTTCAAGAAAGAATTACACATTCATAGCATGGGAAAACAATATTTGTGGCTATGAGGCTACATGAACTATCAATTTACATGCTTTGTTTTTGAGTTGAGAGGGACTCCAGTCAACTTTTGAGAATGGTAAAAATTCCTTGATTATTAGGGAATGTACTAAAGTAAATAGATCGTTATACGTGGAATCTTGATTTCTTTAATTTTTTATTTGACTTGATGGGTTCATTTCATATGGCATGGGGATTATAGATATGGCCAGAATGTATTCTTGGATGTCTTTGAATTGAGTAGACCAGTAGCTCATTGGTATAATCATCAAATCAATTTATGACAGGCTGGATGAAATGCAGAAACTCTAATTTTTATGGTAACACAAATAAATTTATATAAGAGCATTAGTGAAAGAGAAGGAAAAGAAGAGAAAAGTGGCAAAGAGAAAAAGAGTGAGTGAGAACTGGAGGATAGAAAGAGAAAAAAAAAGAAAAAGGCCTAGAGGTAATAGCATGGCAAGAGCAACAGGGTGGTTCAGAGACAAAAGAGATAAGATGCCAGGCTTTGCTGATGAAATAGCAAAAGCCTTCATTTTTTTTCTCATTGTTAGAAATGTTTCCTAACTCATAATCTTCCATGTAATGTGCATGCCAATGTTTCATCTTTTACTCCTCTTCCCATGCCAGCAGTTACCAGACTCAAGTAAGCTCCCCTTAATCCACATACCTTTTCACAAGTCTGAGGGTTTTTCTTATTTTATTAAGTTATAATTGACATATAATGTTGTATTCATTTTAGATGTACAACATAATGATTCAACATTTGTAAACATTGCAAAGTGATTACCACAATAAATCGAGTTATCTGCTACCTTAGTACAATTACCAAGTCAATTATACTTAGTACAGTATAATTGACTATCTTTCCTACGCTCTATATTACAGACATGACTTATTTTATAACGGGAAGGTTGTGCTGCTTGATCTCCTTCACCCATTTTCCTGCCCTCCATTCCTTTCCTCTCTGGCAGCAGCCAATCTGTTCTCCATATCTATGAGTTCTGGCTTGATTTGTTTTGTTTTGTTTTGTTTTTTAGGTCCACACATAAGTGAAGTCATGTAGTATTTGTCTTTCTTCTAACTTCTTTCACTTATCATAATACTCTCAAGGTCCATCCCTATTGCTGCAAATGGCAAACTTGCGTTCTGATTTATGGTTGAATAGTATCCTATTTGTGTCTATATGCATGAACCTTTTTGAATTAGTGTCTTCATTTTCTTTACATAAATACCCAGTAGCAGAATTGCTGGGTTATACGGTAGTTCTATTTTTAATTTTTTGAGGAACCTCAGTTCTGTTTTCCATAGTGGCTGCATGAGAGTTCCCTTTTCTCCACATCCTCACCAATACTTACTTATTATTAGCCATTCTGGCAGAGGTAAGGTGATAGCTCATTGTGTTTTTATTTATTTGTGTTAGAGTTGACATGCAGTGTTAGTTTCAAGTGTATACCGTAACAATTCAACAATTCTACACAGTACGCAATGTCACCATAACAAGAGCAGTCACCATCATCTCCACTGTTTTACAGTATTACCGATATTCCTTGTGCTGTACTTTTCATCTCCATGAATTATTTTATAACTGTAAGTTTGTATCTCAATCTTCTTCACCTTTTTCTCCCATCCTCCACCCCCACCCCTAACAACCACCAGTTTCCGTATGTCTATATGACTATTTTCATTTGTTTGTTTATCCATTTGGTTTGTTTTTAATACTCCACTTATAAGTGAAATCACATGATATTTGTCTTTCTCTTTCTGCTTTTTTCACTTAACATGATACCCTCTACATCCATCCGTCTTGTCACCAGTAGTAAAATGTCGTGTTCTTTTAATGGCTGAGTTATATTTCATTGTGTAGATATACACTTGTCTTTTTATCCATTCATCTATAGATGGACACTTAAGTTGCTTTCATATCTAGCTACTGTAAGTAAAGCTGCAATGAACATATATATTTTTGAATTAATGTTTTTATTTTCCATGGATAAATACCTAGAAGTGAAATTACTGGATCACATGATATTTCTATTTTTAATATTTTCAGGAAACTCCATACTGTTTTTCCACAGTGGTTGCACCAATTTACCTTCCTGCCAACAGTGCATAAGTGTTATGTTTCCTCCACATCCTCACCAACACTTGTTTATTTTTAATACTAAATATTCTGACTTGTATAAGATGACATCTCACCATCGTTTTGACTTGTGTTTCCCTGATGATTAATGATTTTGACCATCTTTACATGAGCATCTCTTGGTCATCTGTGTGTTTTCTTTGGGAAAATGTCTTCAGGTCTTCTTCCCATTTTTTAATTGGATTCCTTTGTTTTTATTGAGTTCTGTACATTTTATAGATACTTAGTATTAACCCCTTGTTGAATTTATCATTTGCAAATATCTTCTTTATTCAGTAGATTGCCTTTTCATTTTGTTTCCTTTGCTGGGCAAAGGCTTTCTATTTTGGTGTGATTGCAGTAATTTTGCTTTTGTTTGCCTTGACTGAGGAAAGAAGTTCATAAATAGATTTCCAAAGCTGATGTCCAAGAGATTACTGCCTATTTTCTTTTAGGAGTTTTTATGATTTCAGGCCTCTCTTTTAGATCTTTCATTCATTTGGAGTTTATTTTGTGTATGCTATAGCAAAATGGTCCAGTTTTATTTCTTTTGCATGTAGCCGTCTAATTTTCCCAACACCGCTTACCAAAATACCATATCTCCCCATTGTATGTTCTTGTCTCCTTTGTCATAGATTAATAGATCATATAAGTACGAGTTCACTTCTTGACTCTATCCTGTTCCATTCATGTGTCTGTTTTTGTGTCAGCATCATACTGTTTTGGTTACTATGGCTTTGTAGTGTCTCTTGGTATCTGGTATTGTGGTGCTTCCAGTTTTGTTCTTCTTTCTCACGATTGCTTTGGCTATTCAAAGTCTTTTATGATTCTATACAAATTTTAGAATTATTTGTTCTTGTTCTCTGAAAAATTTGTTCTTGTTCTCTGAAAAAAAATTCTCTGAAAAATTATAGCATTCTAATAGGGATTGCATTGGATCTGCAGTATGCTGTAGGTATTATGGACATTTTAACAATACTGGTTTTTCCAATCTCTGAGCATGGAATATTTTTCCATTTGTTTATGTTACCTTCACTTTTTTTTCATCAGTGTCTTACAGTCTGGGGAGTGTAGATCTTTTGCCTCCTTGGTTCAATTTATTCCTGAGTATTTTATTTCTATTGGGGTGGTTGAAAATTGGTTTGTTTTTTAAATTTCTCTCTGCAACCTCATTATTAGTGTATAAAACACAACATATTTCTGTATATTTTGTATCCTGCAACTTTACTGAATTCATTATTCTAACAGTTTGTTGGTGGAGTCTTTAAGGTTTTACATATAGTATCTCATCATCTATGAATACTGAAAGCTTTACTTCATCCTTACTAATTTGGATGCCTTTTGTTTCTTTTTCTTCTGTGAATGTTATGGCTAGGATTTCTGGTACTATGAAACAATGACAAGAATAAAATTTTTAAAAACCCACAAACATCAAAATCTGTGGGACACAACAAAGGCAGTCCTGAGAGGAAAATATATAGTGGTACAAGCCTTTCTCAAGAAACAAGAAAGGTCTCAGGTACACAACCTAACCCTACACCTAAAGGAGCTGGAGAAAGAACAAGAAAGAAACCCTAAGCCCAGCAGGAGAAGAGAAATCATAAAGATCAGAGCAGAAATCAATGAAATAGAAACCAAAAAGACAATAGAGCAAATCAACGAAACTAGGAGCTGGTTCTTTGAAAGAATTAATAAAATTGATAAACCCCTGGCCAGACTTATCAAAAAGAAAAGAGAAAGGACCCAAATAAATAAAATCATGAATGAAAGAGGAGAGATCACAACTAACACCAAAGAAATACAAACTATTATAAGAACATACTATGAGCAACACTACGTCAACAAATTTGACAATCTGGAAGAAATGGATGCATTCCTAGAAACATATAAACTACCACAACTGAACCAGGAAGAAGTAGAAAGCCTGAACAGACCCATAACCAGTAAGGAGATTGAAACAGTCATTAAAAATCTGCAAACAAACAAAAGCCGAGGGCCAGACGGCTTCCTGGGGGAATTCTACCAAACATTTAAAGAAGAACTAATTCCTATTCTCCTGAAACTGTTCCAAAAAATAGAAATGGAAGGAAAACTTCCAAACTCATTTTATGAGGCTAGCATCACCTTGATCCCAAAACCAGACAAGGATTCCATCAAAAAAGAGAGCTATAGACCAATATCCTTCATGAACACAGATGCGAAAATACTCAACAAAATGCTAGCCAATAGGATTCAACAGTACATTAAAAGGATTATTCACCACGACCAAGTGGGATTTATTCCAGGGCTGCAAGGTTGGTTCAACATCCGCAAATCAGTCAATGTGATACAACACATCAATA
Source organism: Mustela putorius furo (assembly GCF_011764305.1). Lineage (NCBI taxonomy): Eukaryota > Metazoa > Chordata > Mammalia > Carnivora > Mustelidae > Mustela > Mustela putorius. Next base: position 15,723,954 of record NW_025422471.1, read on the forward strand.
AAAGTAAGAACAAGAACCATATGATACTCTCAATAGATGCTGAAAAAGCATTTGACAAAGTACAGCATCCCTTCCTGATCAAAACTCTTCAAAGTGTAGGGATAGAGGGCACATACCTCAATATCATCAAAGCCATCTATGAAAAACCCACCGCAAATATCATTCTCAATGGAGAAAAACTGAAAGCTTTTCCGCTAAGGTCAGGAACACGGCAGGGATGTCCATTATCACCACTGCTATTCAACATAGTACTAGAGGTCCTAGCCTCAGCAATCAGACAACAAAAGGAAATTAAAGGCATCCAAATCGGCAAAGAAGAAGTCAAATTATAACTCTTCGCAGATGATATGATACTATATATGGAAAACCCAAAAGACTCCACTCCAAAACTGCTAGAACTTATACAGGAATTCAGTAAAGTGTCAGGATATAAAATCAATGCACAGAAATCAGTTGCTTTTCTCTACACCAACAGCAAGACAGAAGAAAGGGAAATTAAGGAGTCAATCCCATTTACAATTGCACCCAAAACCATAAGAATAAACCATAGGAATAAACCTAACCAAAGAGGCACAGAATCTATACTCAGAAAACTATAAAGTACTCATGAAAGAAATTGAGAAAGACACAAAGAAATGGAAAAATGTTCCATGCTCCTGGATTGGAAGAATAAATATTGTGAAAATGTCTATGCTACCTAAAGCAATCTACACATTTAATGCAATTCCTATCAAAGTACCATCCTTTTCAAAGAAATGGAACGAATAATTCTAAAATTTATATGTAACCAGAAAAGACCTCGAATAACCAAAGGGATATTGAAAAAGAAAGCCAACGTTGGTGGCATCACAATTCCGGACTTCAAGCTCTATTACAAAGCTGTCATCATCAAGACAGCATGGTACTGGCACAAAAACAGACACATAGATCAATGGAACAGAATAGAGAGCCCAGAAATAGACCCTCAACTCTATGGTCAACTAATCTTCGACAAAGCAGGAAAGAATGTCCAATGGAAAAAAGACAGCCTCTTCAATAAACGGTGCTGGGAAAATTGGACAGCCACATGCAGAAAAATGAAATTGGACCATTTCCTTACACCACACACATTTAGATGGATGAAGGACCTCAAAGTGCGAAAAGAATCCATCAAAATCCTTGAGGAGAACACAGACAGCAACCTCTTTGACCTCAGCTGCAGCAACATCTTCCTAGGAACAACGCCAAAGGCAAGCGAAGCAAGGGCAAAAATGAACTATTGGGATTTCATCAAGATCAAAAGCTTTTGCACAGCAAAGGAAACAGTTAACAAAATCAAAAGACAACTGACAGAATGGCAGAAGATATTTGCAAACGACATATCAGATAAAGGACTAGTGTCCAGAATCTATAAAGAACTTAGCAAACTCAACACCCAAAGAACAAATAATCCAATCAAGAAATGGGCAGAGGACATGAACAGACATTTCTGCAAAGAAGACATCCAGATGGCCAACAGACACATGAAAAAGTGCTCCATATCACTCGGCATCAGGGAAATACAAATCAAAACCACAATGATCCATTCATCTGTTGATGCACATCTAGGTGAATGGATCATTGTGGTTTTGATTTGTATTTCCCTGATGCCGAGTGATATGGAGCACTTTTTCATGTGTGGGATTATGGACATTGGGGAGGGTATGTGATTTGGTGAGTGCTGTGAAGTGTGTAAACCTGGTGATTCACAGACCTGTACCCCTGGGGATAAAAATATATGTTTTATAAAAAATAAAAAATTAAAAAAAAAAAAAAAAAAAAAAAAAAACCACAATGAGATATCACCTCACACCAGTTAGAATGGCTAAAATAAACAAGTCAGGAAATGACAGATGCTGGCGAGGATGCGGAGAAAGGGGAACCCTCCTACACTGTTGGTGGGAATGCAAGCTGGTGCAGCCACTCTGGAAAACAGCATGGAGGTTCCTCAAAATGTTGAAAATAGAACTGCCCTATGACCCAGCAATTGCACTATTGGGTATTTACCTTAAAGATACAAACGTAGTGATCCAAAGGGGCACATGCACCCGAATGTTTATAGCAGCAATGTCCACAATAGCCAAACTATGGAAAGAACCTAGATGTCCATCAACAGATGAATGGATCAAGAAGATGTGGTATATATACACAATGGAATACTATGCAGCCATCAAAAGAAATGAAATCTTGCCATTTGCGACAACATGGATGGAACTAGAGCGTATCATGCTTAGTGAAATAAGTCAAGCAGAGAAAGACAACTATCATATGATCTCCCTGATATGAGGAAGTGGTGATGCAACATGGGGGCTTAAGTGGGTAGGAGAAGAATCAATGAAACAAGATGGGAGTGGGAGGGAGACAAACCATAAGTGACTCTTAATCTCACAAAACAAACTGAGGGTTGCTGGGGGGAGGGGGTTTGGGAGAAGGGGGTGGGATTATGAACATTGAGGAGGGTATGTGCTTTGGTGAGTGCTGTGAAGTGTGTAAACCTGGTGATTCACACACCTGTACCCCTGGGGATAAAAAAATGTTTATAAAAAATAAAAAATTAAAAAAAAAACCCACAAACATGGAGACTAAGTCATGTGCTATTAAAAAGTCAGTAAGTCAACAAAGAAATCAAATAAGAAATAATAAATACATGGAAACAAATGAAAATGAAAATGTAACAGTCCAAAATATTTAGGACACCGCAAAGACAATTCTAAACAGGCAGTTTATAGCTCTATAGGCCTCCATCAAGAAACAGAAAAAATCTCAGGTAAATAATCTAACTTTATACCTAACAGAACTAAAAAGAAGAACAAACAAAGCTTAAAATTAGGAAATAACAAAAATTGGCAGAAATACATGAAACAGAGACAAGAATAAAAAAGATCAATGAAACTAAGAACTTGGGATTTGAAAAAAAATAAACAAAACTGATAAATCTTTAGATAGCTACTGTTTTCTGATTGGTATTCTGTCTAGATGATCTATCCATTGATATAATGTGGTGGTGAAGTCCCCTACTATTAGTATTACTGGCAATTTTTCCCTTTATCTCAGTTAATATTTGCTTCATGTATTTAGGTAGTCCTACATTAAGTGCATAGATATTTTAAAGTGTTATTTCCTCTTATTGGTTTGACTTCTTTATCATTATGTAACCCCTTATTTGTCTCTTGTTACATCTATTTATGTATTTATGTATTATTTATTTAATTAATCGGGCTTAAGCCTTTATTTAAATTCCACTTAACATATAGGGTAATCTTAGTTTCAGGAGTAGAATTTAGTGATTCATCAGTTACATACATCATTCAGTGCTCATCATGATTAATGCCTTCCTTGATACCCATCACCCATTTAACCCATTCCGCTGCCCATCACCCTTCCAGCAAACCTCGTTTATCCTCTATAATTAAGAGTCTGTTTTGTGGTTTGAATTTCTCCCTCCAATGTTCATTTGTTTTGTTTCCTACATTCCATTTACGAGTGAAATCACACAGTATTAGTCTTTCTCTGGCTGACATATTTTACTTAACCTAATACTCTCTATCTCTATCACATCATTGTAAATGGCAAGATTTCATTCTTTTTGATGGCTGAGTAATATTGCTTTGTGTATAATCATAAACACACACACACACACACACACACGCACACAGACACACACACACACTCACACCAACTTATCCTTATCCCTTCATCAGTTGATGGGCATTTGGGCTCTTTCCATAATTTGGCTATTGTTGATAATGCTGCTGTAAACATTGGGTACATGTATCCCTTCAAATCAGTATTTTTGTATCCTTTGGGTAAATACCTAGTACTGCAGTTGCTGGATCACAGGGTAGTTCTACTTTTCACTTTTTTGAGGAATTACCGTAGTTTTCCAGAGTGGCTGTACCTGTTTGCATTCCTGCCAATAGTGTAATAGGGTTCCTCTTTATCTGCACCCTCGTCAACACCTGTTGTTTCCTGAATTGTTGATTTTAGTCATTATGACAGGTATGAAGTGATATCTCATTGTAGTTTTGATTTGTATTTCCCTGATATTGAGTCATGTTGAGCATCCTTTCATGTGTCTACTAGCCATCTGGCTGTCTTCTCTGATAATTATTCATGTCTTCTGCCCATTTCTTAACTGGATCCTTGTTTTGGGGTTTTAAGTTTGATGAGTTCTTTATAGGTTTTAGACACTAACCCTTTATCAGATATGTCATTTGTAAATAACTTTTCCCATCCTGAGGGTTGTCTTTTAGTTTTGTTGATTGTTTCCTTCACTGTGCAGAAGCTTTTTATCTTGATGAAATCCCCTTAGTTCATTTTTGCTTTTGTTTCCCTTGCCTCCGGAAATATCTAGTAAGAATTTGCAATAGCTAATGTCAAAGAGACTGCTGTGTTCTCCTCCAGGATTTTGGTGGTTTCCTGTCTCACATTTAGGTCTTTCATCCATTTTGAATTTATTTTTATGAATGGTGTAATTTTATCATTCTGCATGTTGCTGTCCAGTTTTCCCAACATCATTTGTTAAAGGGGCCCTGTCTTTTTTCCATGGGACATTTCTTTCCTGCTGTGACAAAGATTAGTTGACCATAGAGTTGAGGATCCATTTCTGGGTTTTCTATTCTGTTCCATAGATCTATGTATCTGTTTTTGTGCCAGCACCATACTGTTTTGATCACTACAGCTTTGCAATACAACTTGAAGTCCAAAATTGTGATGCCTTCAGCTTCGCTTTGCTTTTTTAAGATTGCTTTGGCTATTTGGGATTATTTTTTTTGGGGGGGGGATCTTTTGCAGTTCCATACAAATTTTAGGATTGTTCTTGTTCTGTGAAAACTGCTCATAGTATTTTAATAGGGATACATTAAATGTGTAAATTGCTTTAGGTAGTGAGACATTTTAACAATGCTTTTTCTTCCAATCCATAAGCATAGAATGTTTTTCCATTTCTTTGTGTCTTCTTCAATTTCTTTCATAAGTGTTCTACAGATTCCAGTGTATAGCTCTTTTACCTCTTCAGATAGGTTTATTCCTAGGTATCTTGTGTTTTTGGTGCAATTGTAAATGGAACTGATGCCTTGATTTCTCTTTCTTCTGCTTTATTAGTGGTGTATAGAAATGCAACATATTTTGGTACATTGAGTTTGTATTCTGAGACTTAGCTGAATTTGTGTATCAGTTGTAACAATTTCTCAGTGGCGTCTTTCAGGTTTTCTACAGAATATCATGTTGTCTATGAATAGTGAAAGTTTGTCTTTTCCTTGCTGAGTTGGATATCTTTATTTCTTTTTGTTGTCTGATTGCTGAGGTTAGTAGTTCCAGTATCATATTAAATAACCAGTGAGAGGGGCACCTGGGTGGCTCAGTGGGTTAAGCCTCTGCTTTCGGCTCAGGTCATGGTCTTAGGGTCCTGGGATCGAGCCCCACATTGGGCTCTCTGCTCAGCAGGGAACCTGCTTCCCCGTCTCTCTCTGCCTGCCTCTCTGCCTACCTGTGATCTTTCTCTCTGTCAAATAAATAAATAAAATCTTTTAAAAAAAAAAAAAAAAACCAGTGAGAGACAACATCCCTGTCTTGTTTCTGACTGTAGAGGAAAAACTCTCAGTTTTTCCACATTGAGGATGTTACTGCCTTTGGGTTTTTTGTGTTTCAGGCTTTTTTCTTTTTAATTTATTTTTTTTAATTTTCATCATAACAGTATTCATTATTTTTTCACCACACCAGGTTTTTAAAAAAGATATTAGTTATTTAAGTTCAGAGAAAGAGAGAACACACGAGCTGGGGAGCGGGGGATGGGCAGAGAAGAGGGAGAAGCAGATTCCCCGTTTAGCAGGGAGCCACATGCGGGGCTCCATCCCAGGACCCTGAGATCATTACCTGAGCCAAGGACAGGTGTTTAACCAACTGAGATACCCAGGTGCCTCTAACTTTGGGGTTTTTGTATAAGGCCTTTATGATGTTGATGTATGTTCCCTCTATACCTATTCTGTTGAGGGTTTTTATCAAGAATGGATGCTGTAAGAGAAAGACAACTATCATATGATCTCCCTGATATGAGGAAGTGGTGATGCAACATGGGGGCTTAAGTGGGTAGGAGAAGAATCAATGAAACAAGATGGGATTGGGAGGGAGACAAACCATAAGTGACTCTTAATCTCACAAAACAAACTGAGGGTTGCTGGGGGGAGGGGGTTTGGGAGAAGGGGGTGGGGTTATGGACATTGGGGAGGGTATGTGCTTTGGTGAGTGCTGTGAAGTGTGTAAACCTGTTGATTCACAGACCTGTACCCTTGGGGATAAAAATATATGTTTATAAAAAATAAAAAATTAAAAAATAAAGAATGGATGCTGTACTATGTCAAATGCTTCTTCACATCTATTGAGAGGATCATATCCTTTTACTAATCATAATCATAATAAAAGATCATAATCTTTTATTAATGTGGCATATCACATTGATTTGTGAATATTGAATCACTCTTGCAACTCAGGAATAAATCCCACTTGATCATGGTAAAGATTCTTTAAATGTACTATTGGATCTGACTTGATAGTATTTTGTTGAGAATTTTGGATCCATATTCATCATGGATATTGGCCTGTAATTCTCTTTTTTAGCGGAGCCTTTGGTTTTGGAATCAGGGTAACAATGGCTTCATAGAATGAGTTTAGAAGTTTTCTTCCTACTTCCATTTTTTGGGATAAGTTTGAGAATAGGTATCAGCTCTTCTTTAAATGTTTAGTAGAATTCCCCTGGGAAGCTTACTGGCCCTGGCTTTTGTTTGTTGGAAGATAATTTTTTTAATTACTGATTCAGTTTCTTTGCTGATTATCAGTCTGTTCAAGTTTTCTATTTCTTCCTGTTTCAGTTTTTGTTAGTTTCACTGTTCATGGGAATTCATCCATTTCTTCCAGATTGCCCAGTTTGTTGGCATATAATTTTTCATAATATTCTCTCATAATTGTTTGTTTCTGTGGCATTGGTTGTTATTTCTCCTCTCTTCATTATGATTTTATTTACTTGGGTCTGTTCTCTTTTCTTTTAGATAAGTGTGTTTAGAGGTTTATCAATTTTATTAATTCTTTTGAAGAACCAGCTCCTGGTTTCATTTATCTGTTCTACTGTTTTGTTATTGCTGTTGTTTCTGTATCATTTATGTCTGCTCTTAACCTTTATTATTTTCCTTCTTCTGCTGGCTTTAGGCCTCATTTGTTATTCTTTTTCTAGCTCCTTTAGAAAACATTTAATTTTAAGTTTAGGTTGTATATTTGAGATTTTTCTGGCTTCTTGTGGAAGGCTTGTATTGGTATATACTTTCCTTGCATCTTAAAGGTTTGGGGACATTGTGTTTTCATTTTCATTTGTTTCTATGTATTTTTTAAAAAATTCTTCTTTAATTTCCTCATTGACTCATTCATTCTTTAGTAGTATTTTCTTTAGTCTCCATGTATGCTCTTCCCAAATTTTTTCTTGTGGCTGTCTTCATGTTTCATAGTGTTGTGGTCTGAAAATAGCATAGTATGGTCTAGGTCTTTTTGCATATGATAAGACCTGATGTGACCTAGTATGTGATCTACTCTGAAGAATGTCCTATGTGTACCTCAGTAGAATGTATATTCTGCTGCTTCAGAGTGACATGTTCTGCATATATCTGTTAAGTCCATCTGGTCAAGTGTGCCATTCAAAGCCTTTTTTTCCTTGTTAATTTTCTGCTTAAATGATCTGTCCACTAATGTAAGTGGGGTGTTAATGTTTTCTGCTATTATTGTATTATTATCAATGAGCTTCTTTATATTTGTTTTTAATTGTCTTATATACTTGGGTACTCCCAAGTGGGGGCATAAGTGTTTACATTTGTTAGATCTTATTGTTCATCAGACTCCTTTATTATGACATAGTGCTCTTCATCTTTTGTTACAGGCTTTAGTTTAAAGCCTAGTTTGTCTGATAGAAGTATGGCTCCTCCAGCTTTCTTTTGACATCAACTGCATGGGAAATATTTTCCATCCCCTCACTTTCAATCTGCACTTGTTTTCAGGTCTAAAATGAGTCAGTTGTAGGCAGCATATAGATGGGTCGTTTTTTCTTTTTTCTTTTTCATCCATTTTGATACCCTATGTCTGTTGATTGGAGCATTTAGTCCATTTATATTCAGAGTGATTATTGATAGATATGAATTTAGTGCCATTGTATTACCTGTTAAGCTGGTGCTTTGGTGATTGTCTCTGATCCTTTCCAGTCTTTGTTGCTTTTGGTCTTTCTTTCCTACCCAATAAGTATTCTTTAATATTTATTGAAGGGCTAGTTTGGTGATCATGAACTTCTTTAGTTTTTGCTGGTCTGGGAAAATATTTCTCCTATCTTGAATGACAGTCTTGCTGGATAGAGTACTCTTGGCTGCAGATTTTTCCCATGAGCATGTCGAATATATCATGCCACTCTCTCCTGGCCTGTCTAGTCTCTGTGGAGATATCTGCTACTAACCTTATTTGCGTTCCCTTGTAACTTAGAAATTTTTTAAGATTTATTTATTTATTTATTTGAGAGAGAGAAATCACAAGTAGACAGAAAGGCAGGCAGAGAGAAAGAGGAGGGATCAGGCTCTCCACTGAGCAGAAAACCCAATGCAGGGCTCGATCCCAGAGCCCTAAGATCATGACCTGAGCCAAAGGCAGAGGCTTAACCCACCGAGCCACCCAGATGTCCCAAGTTAGAATTTCTTTTCATTTTCTGCTTTTAGGACTCCCTCCCTTATTTCTATATTTTGCAAATCTAACTACAATGTATCTTGGTGTTGGCTGGCTTTTGTTGATTTTGACAGGTGGTCTCTATGCCTCCTGGATTTGGATGCCTGTTTTTTTCCCCAGATTAGGAAAGTTTTCAGCTATAATTTCCTTGAGTAAATTTTCTGCCCTCTTTTCTCTCTCTTCTTCTTCTGGGACTCCTATGATACAAACTTTATTATGCTTTATGGAGTCACTGAGTTCCATAAGTCTATTTTCATGATCCAAGAGTTTTCTTTCCCTCTTCTTTTTGGCATCATTATTTTCCATAATTTTATCTCCTATATCACTTGTTAATTCCTCTGTTTTTTCCATCCTTGAAGTCATTACATCTAGCCTGTTTCAAATCTCAGTTATCACATTTTTCATTTCAGCCTGATTAGTTTTTAGCTTTTATCTCTGTGGTAAGTGGCTTCCTGTGTCTTTTATGCTTTTCTCAAGCCCAGCTAGTGTCCTTATGATTGTTACTTTATTTTGTTCAAAGATTTTATGTACTTGTTTGAGAGAGAGCAAGAGAGAGTGATCATAGGGGAGGGGCAGAGAGAGAGAAACAGACTCCCCATTGAGCAGGAAGCCTAACTTGGGGCTTGATCCCAGGACTCAGAGATCATGACTTGAGCTGAAGGCAGACACTTATGGAATGAGCCACCAGGTACCCCATAGTTGTTGCTTTAAATTCTGGATCAGGCATATTACTTTTATTTGTTTTGGTTACATCCCTGGCTGTGATCTCTTCTTGTTCTTTCTTTTGGGAGGAATTCCTTCATCCTGGCATTTTGTCTAGTGTCTAGCTGTCTGTATTTGTGTGTTAGGAAAGCCTATTGTGTTTCTTGTCCCTGAGAGTAATGGCTTTATAAAGATTTTTTAAAATTTACTTGACAGAGATCACAAGTAGGCAGAGAAGCAGGCAGAGAGAGAGGAGGAAGCAGGCTCCCCACTGAGCAGAAAGCCCGATGCGGGGCTAGATCCCAGGACCCCAGGATCATGACCTGAGCCAAAGGCAGAGGCTTTAACCCACTGAGCCACCCAGGCTCCCTAAGTAATGGCTTTATAAAGAAGTCATATAATAACCAGTGCTAATATTTCCTGTAGGGCTAGTTTAGTGGTCATGAACTACTTTAGTTTTTTTCTGGGAATCTCTATTCCTCCTTCTGTCTTGAATGACAGTCTTGCTGGGTAGAGTCTCAGTCAGTAGCCTTGGGGAAGTGTTTTCTTTTTGAGATCCATTGTAGACTCCTCTCTCACTTATTTCTCTTCATAACCAGGGTTCCCTTCCATTTCTTCCCCAACCATGTCTCTGCACTTTGTACCTTCCATGATGTGGACTCCTCTCTCCCTCTAGTCGTGCAGTTCTATCAGTCCTCAAATTGATTTCTTGGATATTCAGAATGATTTGATATTTATCTAGCTGTGTTTGAGGGATGAGTTAAGCCTAGATCCTCCCACTACTCTATCATCTTAATTCCCCACAGTTTTTGTTTTTAAGTCTGTTTTGTCTGATAAAAGTGTGGTGACCCTAGCTTTTTATTCACTTCCATTCCCATGGGATGTCTTTTTTATACCTTTGCATTCAATCTGTATGTGGTTTTAGGTTTGAAGTAAATCTCCTATACAGTATATGAATGGTCTTGTTTTTTGCTTTTTGGTTTTTTTTTGTTTGTTTCGATTTTTTTTTCCTTCCACTTAGGTGACCTTTGTGTCTTGATTGGAGGAGTTAGACCATTTACATTTAAAGTAATTATTGGTAGGTATGTAGTTACTGCCACCTTTAATTCTTTTCTGATTGTTTCTGTAGTACTTCTCTGTTCCTTTCTTTTTCCCTCCCTCTCATCCCTTATGATCGATAAGTTTCCTACTGTTACATTTGGATTCCTTTCTCTTTATTTTTTGTGCACCTATTATAAACTTTCAGTGTGTGATTACCATAAGGTTCATATATAACATCCTAAGTGTATAGCAGTCTATATCAAGTTGATGTTTCCTTAAGTTGAAATATTATACAAGTTCTACTTTTTCACTTTGCTCCTTCATGTTTTATGTATATGTCATATTTACATCTTATTTTGTATATACCTGAACGAATTTTTGTAGTTATCATTGATTTTTTTTTTTACTACTGTTGTCATTTAACCTCCAATGATTGATCTACCTTTATTGTATGTATTCTTTTATTCATGAATTTTTTCCTTTCATATTTTTTCTTTTTTTCTAATTAGGGTTTTCTTGTTTTACTTAAAAAACTCCTATTAATATTTCTCATAAAGTTGGTTTGGTGTTGACAAACTATTTTAATTTTTGTTTGGAAGGCTTTATCTCTCCTTCAATTCTGATTGATGTCCTTGCTGGGTAGAGTGTTCTTGGTTGTTACTTTTTTCCTTCCAGTACTTTGAATGTATTATGTCACTCTCCTATAGCCTGCAAAGTTTCTGCTGAAAATAAGTTCATAGCCTTGTGGGGTTTTCTTTGGAGGTAACTAATTGCTTTTCTCTTGATACTTTTAAATTTTTTCTCTTAAGCTTTAATCTTTGATTTTTTAATTATTAGGTATATTGGTGTGGATCTCATCTTGTTTGGGGTTCTCTGTGCTTCCTGCATCTGAAGTGTGTATCTTTCCCCAAGTTAGGGAAGATTTTAGATGTTATTCCTTCAACTATGTTTTCTGCCCCATTATCTTTCTTTTCTCATTCTGGAACTCTTATAATATGAAAGTGAGTATGATTTGTCCTAGAGATCCCTTTTTTTCTTTTTTTGATTTATTTTCAGCATAACAGTATCCATTGTTTTTGTACCACACCCAGTGCTCCATGCAATTCGTGCCCTCTCTAATACCCACCACCTGGTTCCCCCAACCTCCCACCCCACCACCACTTAAAACCCCTCAGATTGTTTTTCAGAGTCCATAGTCTCTCATGGCTCACCTCCCCTTCCAATTTCCCCCAACTCCCTTCTCCTAACTCCCCATGTCCACCATGCTATTTGTTATGCTCCACAAATAAGTGAAACCATATGATAATTGACTCTCTCTGCTTGACTTATTTCACTCAGCATAATCTCCTCCAGTCCCATCCATGTTGCTACAAAAGTTGGGTAGTCATCCTTTCTGATGGAGGCATAATAGTGTATATGGACCACATCTTCCTTATTCATTCATCCGTTGAAGGGTTCTTTCCACAGTTTGGCGAGCGTGGTCATTGCTGCTATAAACATTGGGGTACAGATGGCCCTTCTTTTCACTACATCTGTATCTTTGGGGTAAATACCCAGGAGTGCAATTGCAGGGTCATAGGGAAGTTCTATTTTTAATTTCTTGAGGAATCTCCACACTGTTCTCCAAAGAGGCTGCACCAACTTGCATTCCCACCAACGGTGAAAGGGGGTTCCCCTTTCTCCACATCCCCTCCAACACATGTTGTTTCCTGTCTTGCTAATTTTGGCCATTCTAACTGGTGTAAGGTGATATCTCAATGTGGTTTTAATTTGAATCTCCCTGAGGGCTAGTGATGATGAACATTTTTTCATGTGTCTGGTAGCCATTTGTATGTCTTCAATGGAGAAGTGTCTGTCCATATCTTCTGCCCATTTTTTGATATGATTATCTGTTTTGTGTGTGTTGAGTTTGAGGAGTTCTTTATAGATCCTGGATATCAACCTTTGTCTGTACTGTCATTTGCAAATATCTTCTCCTATTCCGTGGGTTGCCTCTTTGTTTTCTTGACTGTTTCCTTTGCTGTGCAGAAGCTTTTGATTTTGATGAAGTCGCAGAAGTTTATTTTGGCTTTTGTTTCCTTTGCCTTTGGAGACATATCTTGAAAGAAGTTGCTGTGGCTGATATCGAAGAGATTACTGCCTATGTTCTCCTCTAGGATTCTGATGGATTTCTGTCTCATATTGAGGTCTCTTATCCATTTTGAGTTTATCTTTGTGTATGGTGTAAGAGAATGGTCGAGTGGAGATCCCTTTTTATCTATTCTCAATTTTTCTTTTTTTCTTTTTGCTGTTCACCTTGAGTGCTTTCCACTAACTTGTATCCCAGATGGCTTGAAGATGGGAGTCTGGGGAGAATAAAATCTCCAGTGGACTCCACACTGAGCACGAAGTGTAATGCAGGTCTCAATCTCACCCTGAGATCACTACCTGAGCCACAACCAAAAGTTGGGCATTTACCTGACTGCCCCCCCCCCAGGCACTCCCTTTATGGTATCTTTTGAAGTCTTCATCAGGTACATTGTTTATCTTTATTCATTTATTCTTTTTGTTGTTGTTGTTTTTGAAGTTTTTCTTGTCCTTTCATTTGCAGCATATTCCTCTGTCTCTTCATTTTGTTTGACTTCCCATGTTTGTGTCTATGAAACAAGTAGCTATGCTAACAGCTACTTTTCCTAGTCTTAAATGACTGATCTCACATAGGAACATCCCCAGTGTGGACTGCAAGTATCTGGAAGATCTGGCTGGAGTCATAGCAGGAATGGGCTGAAAATCCCAGAGCAGTCTGCACCAGAGCTACCCTGGTAGGATAGTTAGAGCTGACATGGGTGTTGGCTGGGGAGTACTGGGCATTCCACACAGAGGGCATCCTGGTGGGACAGCTAAAGCTGAAGCAGGAGGTGGCTGTGTGATCTAGGAGCATTCTTTGCAGAATCACCCTGGTGAGCAGCTGGAACTAAAGTTGTCTAGGCTACAGGTTTCCATGGGGTGCTTTGTAAAGGGAGCCCCTTGGCAAGTTTTCTGGATCTGAAGTGGGCTTGGGTCTGGCATGTCTCATTGATACTTTGCACAATTGTCATCTTGATGAAATGTGTAAAATTATCATGGGCACCATCTGGAAGTATCCTGGTATGTGCCACACTGGGGCCATTGTTATAGGATGGCTGTAGCTCAGGCAGGTGAGAGGGTGTCACCCTGGAGTAATGGCTTGGGCTGGTGTGAGCTACTGGCTCAGGGCTCACTAAGGGAACCAACTGGCCAGATGCCATACCTTGGTCCTTTGTTTTCTACCAGGGTGAAGGGGGAGCATGAAGAGGGGTGCTCACCAGCCTCTCTGACCTCAGAGAGAATTTATGTAGCAACTCAGGGCTGTGTCCTTTATATTTTAGTTGTTCATTTAAATTATTGCTTTATTTCTGTGCCTCCAGGGTGACTGGGGTTGGTGGTTTCCAGCCAGCTAGAGTGTCCTGATCCTGCTCCTGTCTGAACTATCAAGGTGGAGAAGAAACATAAATAATAATGTTCACCTGCCCCCTTGACACTGAAGAGCACTCTGCAAGTATCATGCCATTTGACAGACATTCAAGATCTGGTTCCTTTGAAGTCTAGTTATTCTTCACAACTACAAAGTTTTGTCTGTGCTCCAGAGTAGATGAAACTGCTCCTGGTCTCTCAGTACTATCCTTCCCTACTTTAGTTCACAGTATCAGGGTAGGATTCCCTTGATTACTGTGTCTTGTGCCATTTATTGTGTGGTTCCCCCTGTGTGCAGAAGCTGTTCAATCAGTGCGCTGTTCTTCTTCAGGAGGAACTGCTCTAAGTGTAGGTATAGATGTAGAATCATTGTGTTCATAAAGGATGTGAGTACAGAGTCTTCGGGACCTCACCATCTTGAACTGACCCCCAGCTCATTGTGGTTTTGATTTGCATTTCTCTGATGATTAGCAATGTTGAACATTTATTCATGTGCCTGTTGGCCATCTAAATGCCTTTGGAAAAATGTCTGCTCAGGTCCTTGACCATTTTCATCATACTCTTGTTTTTGTTTGTTTTTCAGTGTATGAGTTCTTTATGTATTTTAGATATTAACCACGTATTGGATACAGGCATACCTCAGAGATACTGGTTCAGTTCTACACAACTATGATGAAGTAAGCATCATAATAAAATGAGTCAAATGAATTTTTTTGTTTCCCAGTGCGTCATCTAAAAAAACAATGTACATAACTTAATTTAAAAATACTTTATTGCAAAAAATGGAAACTGTCATCTGAACTTTCAGTGAATTGTCTCCTCTTTGCTGGTGAAGAGTCTTGACTCAATGTTGATAACAGTTGCTGAAAGTTTGTGTAGTTGTAGCAATTTCTTAAAATAAGACAACAAGGAAGTTTACTGTTGAATGTCTTCCACTCAGAAAATTTTTCTGCAGCATGTGATGCCACTGATTAATAGCATTTAGTCACAGTAGAATTTTTTTTTCAAAACTGGAGTCAATCCTCTAAAACCCTGCTACTGTTTTATCATCTACTTGTGCAAAATTTTAAATTTTTCATTGTCATTTAAAAAATCTTAACATCTTCAGTAGGAGTAGAGTCTATCTCAAAAAGATACATTCTTTGCTCATCTGTAAACAACTCATCATGAAATTGTAGCAGTTAAAATGTAATAATGAAAAGTGTGAAATTTTGCAGGAATTAACAAAATGTGACACAAACACAAAGTGAGAAAAGGCTATTGAAAAAGGGCACTATGGGGTGCCTGGGGTGGCTCAGTCAATTAAATGTCTGGCTCTTGATTTTGCCTCAGCTCATGATCTCAGGGTCCTGTGACAAGACTCCGATCAGGGTCTGCACTCAACGGAGAGTTTGCTTGAGGATTCTGTCTCTCCCTCTCCATCTGTCCTCTCCCCCACCAACCCCCCTCCATACCCTCTCTCTCAAATAAATAAATCTTGGGTGCGGGGGGGAATGAAGAAAAAGGAAAAATGGCACCATAGAATTGCTTGATGCAATGTTGCCACAAACCATGAATTTGTGTTTTTTAAAAAAGCAGTTATCTGTTAAACAAAATAAAGCAAAGCGTAATATAAAGTGGTAGGCCTATATTGGTAAATTTTTTTTTTTTTTTTTGCTCCTGTACCTTCAAAGTCAGCTCAAACAAACAAATAAACAAAACATTAAGACTGATATCTATGTTTTGTTTTTGTTCTAGGACTTTTATGGTGACAGGTCACACATTCAAGCCTTTAATCCATTTTGAGTTAATTCTTGTATATGGTGTAAGATAGCAGTCCAATTTCATTCTTTTACATGTAGCTTTCAAATTTTCCCAACACAATTTATTGAATAGGCTGATCTTTCCCTACTGTATATTCTTGGCTCCTTTGTCATATATTAACTGATCACCTATGTGTGGGTTTATGTGTGGGCTCTTATCCTCTTCCACTGGTCTGTGCATCTGTATTAATGGCAATACCTATTGTTTACTATAGCTTTGTGTTATAGTTTGAAATCACGGTGCATCACATCTTTAGCTTAGTTCTTTCTCAGAATTGTTTTGGCTATTCAGAGTCTTTTGTGGTTCCATACTAATTTTAGAATTATTTGTTGTAGTTCCATGAAAAGTTTCAGTAAATTGCATTGAATCTATAGATTGCTTTGGGTAATGTGGACATTTCCACAATATTATTTCTACCAATCTATGGGCATCGGGAATTTCTATTTATTTATGTCATCATCAATTTTTTGGTCAATGTCTTAGAGTTTTCAGCGTATAGGTCTTCACTTCCTTGGTTAAATTTATGCCTAAGTATTTAATTTTTTGATATGATGGTAAATGGGATTATTTTCTCGATTTCTCTTTCTGAAGGTTTGTAAGTGTATAGAGATGCAACAGAATTTTGTGTATTTTGTATCTTGTCAATTTAGTAAATTCATTCTAATGCCTTCTTTGCGTGGCGATTTAAGGTTTTTTTTGGTGTATAGTATCATGTTGTCTGCAAATAGGGACAATTTTACTACTTTTCTATTTGTATGCCTCCTTTCTTCTTTCTTTCCTCCTTCCTTCCTTTTTTCTTTCCTTCCTTCATTCTTTCTTTCCTTTTCTTCTGGACCAATTTCTGTGGTTATACTATGGCTATACTGTGGCTATACTATATTGGATACTGTGTACAGTATATATACTGTGGCTATACTATATTGAATAAAAGTGGTAAGAGTGGACATCCTTGCCTTTTCTTAATCGTAACTTTACTACTTTTATTCCTTTAAACTTCAAATTAACTTTATAAGTTTTTAATCTACTACCTTTTTTATGTATTTACCTTTTCCAGTGAGATCTTTACTTATGTATGTTTCCTCTTATTAACTAGTGCCATTTCTTTTATCTTAAGAAAGTCCCTTTAAAAAAAAAAAGTCCCTTTAATATTTCTTGTAAGCCAATTTAGTAGTAATCAACTCTTTTAGTTTTTGTTTGAAAAACTCTTTATCTCTTCTTCAAATCTGAATGATAACTTTGCCAGTGAGAATATTCATTGTAGGGCATTTTTCCCTTTAAGCACTTTGGGTAGTCATGCCACTCCTTTCTGGCTTATACATTTTCTGCTTGGAAATTTGCTCATAGCTTTGTGGGGTTTACCTTGCAAATAACAATTTGTTTTTCTCTTGCTGCTTAAGATTTTCTTTTTGTTTCTTTAACTTTTGACATTTTAACTATAATGTTTCCTGGTGTGGATCTCTTTGTGTCCATTTGGAACAAATTTGGAACTCCACGTGTCTCTTTGACCTGGATGTCTGTTTACTTCTCTAGGTTAGGAAAGTTTTCAGCCATTATTTCTTCAAGTAAGTCTTCTGCTCCTTTTTCTGTCTCTCTTCTCTGTCTTGGATGCCTGTAATGCAGAAGTTATACCTCATGATGTTTTCCCAGAGGTCTCTGAGTTTATCTTTAAAAATTTTTTTTTCTTTTTGCAGCTCTGTCTGTGTGAGTTCTATTACTTTATCCTACAGCTTGATGGTCTGTTCTACTGCTTAATTCAGTCTGCTATTAAATCCTTCTAGTGTAATTTTCAGTCCAATTACTGTGTTCTTGTTGGAGTTCTTGCTGTGTTCCTCCATTTTTCTCCCAAGCTAATTAGCATCTTTGTGACCATTATTTTAATTCTTTATTTGGTAGATTACTATTCTCCATATCACTAAGGTCTATCTCTGAGGTGTTATCTTCTTCTTTTGTTTGGAATATATTTCTTTATCTCCTCATTTTGCTTGACTCTTTGTTTGATTCTATGTATTAGATGAAATAGCCACCCCTCTCAATCGTGGAGGAGTGTCCTTCTGTAGGTGATAAACCTACTCATTTATCTTGCCCTAGCTCTTGGTTGACATTCTGGCCTTTGTGATTGTTTAAACTGCCTGACTTACTATTGATAGGTCCCCAATTGTTGAAGATATGCCAAGATCAGTCAGTGGAAGAATCTCACTTAGCATTTAGTTGTGGGCTTATTGGAAGCCACATCCTCAGGCAGCAGCCTTTAAAGGATACAAATATTTATAACCCTATGGAGCCACAATTGTAGTCCCTGATGGCCTCCAGACTAGGATATCTGGAGCTGTCCTCCAGGCAGCAGTTGCAAAAATCTGGGCTCCATACCTTCTGTGAAAGGTCGTATCAGGCTGTACTGAGGCCAAGGGGATGTAAGGATAGTGTCTCCTTGCTTATGTTGCCTGGGAACAACTTCTTAGCTTCTAGATGTATGGGAAACTTAAAGCCTGTCTGTCAGGCTAAACTCCAGTCTAGGAAATAGGCCTTTTTCAAAAGGAGACTGGGCTGTGTTTCAGTCTGTTTTCTATGTAGTGCCCACCAAAAATTCTTTCTGATTGTTGCAGTCTCGTGGCGTTAAGGAATGCCAGCCCTCTTGGCCATCAGGACCAGGCAATCAAGGGATGTCCTGTGCATGGTTTGCCTGTGTCCATTGGCTTTTCAAGATAACTGGATAGTTTTGGGGATAGGGCAAGCTCACAAGCTTCAGAACGTCTATGAGGGAAATACCTTGACTGCATAAGCCCACACTCTTCAGCAGTGCAGTGGGAGGGTGCTTTGTCTGCACAGTTATGCCAGATTTAGGAGTGGGAGAATGGGAGTGGGAGAATGATGAGACAGCTTGCACTCAGCAGCCCCAGACAGGAGATAAAAAAGTGTTGAACTGCCACAACTTTAGCTAAGGAGTGGGAGAACTTTGCAACCATTTATGCTTATTGGTTTTAGCCAGGGAGCAGGAGAGTGCTGCTACTGCCAGCCTCAGCAAGTGCCACCACCAATTCCAGCAGTATGACAGGAGGATGTCTCATCAGAGCCTGCCCACCTGTGTTAGTAGGATATATGGAGAGCGCAATGATGGTATCAGCCAGGAGCTCCATCATTTCCTGGGAATGTCTGAACTGTCCCTGTCTTTCCTGCTGATGGCTTCAGATCAGCAAATAAATGTCCCTCACATGTATTCTAGGCATGTTCACACTGTTTTTCTTTTTCTTCTGGTCTTGGGGTGTGTGAGACCATATGAAGCCTTCCAAGAGGGGAATTTCAGTTTTCTGTAGCACTTTAGGGTCCCCAGACATCAACCTTTTGGTTTTCCAAACCAGACTTTGTCCCAATGTGGTACACCAACACTTTGCTTCTCCAGAAGTGCCAGAACGTGAGATACTCCTTGCTATTGTGTGTTTTAGTACGGGGGGTTGGGGGTGGGGATTTTTATGAGATCCTGTCTCTGCCTTTCCTAACCATCTTCACATTGTCCTTTAATCCTTTGTTGCAGAGAGCAGTTTTCAGATATCAAGCAGAAAGAAATGATCCACACATATCTGTGTAGATTTTGTGTCTCCATGGTAGGAGGGGTGTTCTGGGTTTTCCTACACTGTTGTCTTTGACCTCCTCCTCTCCAAAGTTGAAGTAAGTCACTTGTCCCTTTTTGTTTGTCCTACCTACTGAATGTCATTTGTGAACTCTCTATAATTCCAAGTCCATGATCGTTCCATTCTTTCTATTATTTAGTAAACAATATATTTCTCCCAGGTGCAATAATATACTCTGGAGATATTCCAACAAAATAGGCAAAAATCCCTTATCTAATAAAGGCTTTCAGCAGGTTAAGTAGGTTTAGAGATATCTTATAGAACTTATATTCTATTGGGTGAGGGAAGAAATGGGAGAGAAGCTAAATAATAAAATAAAAATAAAATATGGAAAAGATACTACATGCTATTGAGAAAAAGCAGGAATGAGCAGAGTCTGTGAAGTTTGGAGGGAAAGAGTGTGGTTTTAAATAGAATGTTCAGGAAAATTATCACTGAAAACTGTAATTTGAACACTGTAAAGTAAAGTAATGAGTTGTTGGCACAAGTATTCAAAGCAGAAGGGAAAAGAGAACGGCAAATTCCCAGAGGCAGATAATGATTCTGGGCTTAATTTTGATCAAGATGGGAAGTCTTGGGGATATAGACAGTTGTGTCATGATCTGATTTGCATTCATGCTTTGGGTTGAGAGTAAAAGAATCTACAACTCTGTTCAGGTCAACATAGGGTAAAAGATGTAGAAATGCACATTTTTAGTAAAGACGGAGAAGTTAAAACCATGAAGGCTCATGGAAACGTCCAAAGAAGGTGTGAGAAGAACAGTAAATTAGGGGCAATGATAGAAGCCTGCTGGGTGCTATTATACAGGGAAGAAAAGAGATGTATGAACTTAAGGAATCCAAGAAAAAACTTGTCAGAAAAGTATGGGAAAAAAAGGGGGGGGGGTAAAGAGTAAAGACTGTTGAGCTTCATTAAGGACCCAGATAAGTTTAGACAACATTAATTTGGACAGACCTAAATTTGGAATGACATATGGTTGTTTAATACATTTAACAGCACTACTCTGCCAGGATAGCAGAGAAGACTGGTTGAAGAATTGACTCAGAGTTGTGGTTCTGCTGAGCAGGTGCAATAAACAATAGAAATATCAAATAACTGAGATATGGATGAGAGAAAGTGGATGAGATACACAACCACATGGTTCCAGGTAGGGAAAAGTAAATAAACCCAAAAGAAAGATAAATAATGAGGAAACATAAGTATAAAGAAATGTGATGCATCTAAGAGCTTGAAGAACAAATTTAGGGACTGAGTTTGAGTTTGTAGATGCCCAAGTGTTGTTAGAGAGTGGGATATGGGTGCTTAAGATTTTTTAATGTGGAACATAATGCAACAAAAGGTAATTATAATGAACTTATTTAAAAGTTGATATCTTTGTTTAAAGTGCCTTAGGCTATAGACAGTTGCATTTTGTGATATAGAGTTCATCATTCTCATTTAACTTTTTTTTTATGTTGTTATAAAATCCCAAATTTAAAAACAAAAACAAAAACAAAAACAACCACTCTTCCAGGTGTTTTTTGTTAGAGATCTCTGCACTAGTTTATGCCAACTGGCCACTATGAGCAAGTTTGAAGACCCCAATATAGGAAAGCTGCCTCAACCTTACAGAATCCTCCTTTCATTAGGCTTATTTCAGAAAAGAGATGAGCATTTTACTCAAACTTACATAGTTCTAAGGAGTCCAAACATCATGAAAGAAGTTTTTGCTGTGATCAGACTATAAAATGCTATCTGAGTGTTTTTATCCTGTCAAGTAGTCTGAGTTAAAAGCATTCACATTCATTTAGTAAAGCCAAAGAAAATAAGATACGAAGAAGTAAAGATGTATTATTTAGATAGAAATGTATTGCTTACTACCAAATATAATCATAAAGATTACCTAGATAAGAGATGGAAAACAGATGATAGCTAACCAGCTAGATGACTTTAGTTTTAATTTTAAACTTTAGTTAAATATCTTTCTTTAAGCAAGCAAGGTACCATAGTTATCTAGTTCTGCTTATGCATCTCCAACTTTTCTGTCTTTATTTTCTAAGTCAGCAGAGCAAGTTCGGCCAGGTGTAATTTTCTTTCTCAGAGTCAAAGCTGAAGCAAATTGCTTCACCTTCTCTTACGTGATGTGCACTACTTTGAGTTTGCTACTGATCCCTTTAAGTTCCAGTCACTAAGTATGAACCTAAATTTTCAGCGTGACCCCTCTTTTCCTAATTTGAATCTGTCTGGCTGTGGAATGGATGCTCACTGTGTTAAAGCTATGCGTAAAATCGTGACAAAATGACCTCAAAGTCTTCTTTCCGTCATTAATCTCCAAATGTCCCTCTCTGGTGGATAACCCACAAAAGAAGAATTTGGTAACTCCCTGCAACAGAATGAAATCAACATTTTATGGTTCTCAAAGTAGTACTCCTGAAAGTAATTCTAGCATCATGTACTTCTCCTTTTACACTTAAACCAAATATCCATTTTCCTGTACCATTAATAGAGAATTTATCAAAAGAAAGAATTCTCATAAAAGCTTAATTAAATGTTGGGAAAAATAAGCTAAAAGAAAGAGTTAATAAAAGGGAAGATAATATCAGGCATAATTTGATGAATAATGTCCACCAATAAGTTAAACTAGGAATTAAAAGAAAAGTTATAGAGAAAAAAAAAAGAGAGAGAAAAAGGAACAAAGTCCTAGAGGGGTATAAGGAGAAAATGAAGGAATGAAAGAAGACAATGAGGAGCAAATTTAATAAAGAGAGAATAGAAATTTTCTTTTGAAGCACAGCATTATTATTTTCATAATATTAAAATACTAAATCACAGGGTGATTAGTAAACAAAGATAAAATATTTTCTGATTAAAATTCTTTCTACATGCCACTGTACTGGTTTTTATTTAGTGTACTGCCATTGAAGTAAAAATGTCAATACCTCTTTTCTCTTTTTAATCATTGAATGGATCATTTCATATAAATAAGTTCAGATGAAAAGAGTAATCACACAAAGTCTCATATGCAGAGGACCCATTATGTATATACATTAATCAGAATACTCAATTCTACTTGAATAAACACAATTATAGTGCTAAAATTTTTAAATTTCTGGGATGCCTAACTATTCCATCAATGCTTTAGGATTACCTACTTATTTCAAGTATAATTGGGATATCCCCTAAAATCTATATTTCTTCTTTATTACAGCCATGTGCTCACATTTATTCAAATAGAGAGCAATTTTGCAGCATCCTTTAAAAATAAATAAAAGTATCTGATTGTGATTGTTGTGTTGTAGGTTCAGACATTTTAATGTATTCTTCCTTGGAAAAAATAACAACTAGGAACAATAATCACAGGCAAAACTTTGCAACACCAATTGCCTTGAAAAGGAAACAAATATTTCCCACACACACAAGAAAAAATACTGTCCATTTCTGTCAGCCTTTTCAACCTCTTTTGTGTTCCAAGAAATTGCGAGTAATGAAAACAGGGCAGAGCCAATCAAATGGGTGTGTATACTAGTGCACTGTGAGAGTTGAAAGCTCTGCATTTAAAATAAGGTTTATGCATAATTCATAGACTATGCATGTTTATGTAAATTACCAAAGGCGGAAGTATATACGAAACAGAATCTGAGGTAAAATGACGATGTTATAATATACTGCTGGACTTGCATCTCGCCAATTCAACATACCCCTGTTATACTATTCCTGAAAATTATATCATGTGCCAGTTCACACTAAGAAATCTAATAAAACTTTGGCTTGCACACATTGTATATTTTTCAACATTCCTTTCAGATTCAATATAATATTAAACACTGACACTTAGCCATATATAATTCAAACAGCCTGGGAATAAAGATGTACATATATATTCCTGTTAATGGGTGTTACGTAAGTTGAGAGAAATAGAAAGTGCCTAGAAATTTAATTTAAAGATAAGAGGGTTTTTAATGTATGGGAATTTTCGGTTAAAAAAAGACGAAAAAAGAAATGAACTCTTCCATCACTGAAAACAGACAGTGAATTTTGGAAGGTAAAATAGTATTTGGAAGACAAGCTCCCATCTAACGTGGAATACTGGAGTGGTTTCTGGTTGGTGATATTCAGCTCAGACTCATCTTCTGGCTTAAAGTGTTCCTTTGAATCAGTCATTTGGGCTGCCAGCAGAGGAGAAGAGCTCATTTGCATGAGCTCTCCACCTCCTGGTCAGCTCTTAAAATCTTGGCAGCTTAGCACTGCAATTGGCAAAGGAGGGCCTCAAAAAAAAAAAAAAATTAATAAGTAAGGGTTTCCAAACAAAACATTGTCACCGAATTAAGTCCAACACACCTGAAACTCATTGCTCTGTTATCTTTTAAATTGTTATAAATATAGCAGGCATTTTAGAGTCATTTCTGTTTATTCCCTTCCTAATGTACTGTGTGAACCATTTTTCACATGTGTTAACATACTATATGCAAATGGCGTTTAATGTGTTTTATTCACAGAATGCATTTACAAATCATTTTGTGTATGGAGGAAAGCCGTTGCTTCAGTTTTGCATGTGACACAGGAAAGGAGTTCATATCACTACATTTCTAAAATGATAGTAAATTTAAAGGGAATGAGGAAAACCCACAGATGCTATAATAGAAAATTCTTGTGTTTCTAATTTACCTATTAGTACCTTTTTCATATAGACTTGCAAAATCCGGTGCTGAATACCACTTGCTAAGAATTTTTAGCTCTTGTCATTAGAAACAATTATCCCTTCCATTATTCATGCTTACATCCACGTGTACTGTACTCGTAGAAATCAAAAGAAATGCTCAGAAAACAGCAAACACTTCTAGCTGAAGCAAAAATTAATTTAAATGTTTGCACTCCATGTTCTACCACAGTAACTAAGAGTAATTTCTCCCACGTCTAATCACCATGCATTTTCTTCATAGCATTTAAAGACTTTCAAATAATTTACAACAGAATGTATTTTATTTTAAATAGTTCTAAACCCTAAACTATGTAAAAATCACTAGGTGTTTAAAAATTGCAGAGAGTAGATTAAATATTGAAGGCATATTAAAATTCCATTTTTATATGTTAAATATGTAACAAAAACAAACATCTCTAATTGTGATAAAAATAATTGTGAGGAATATGTGCAACATAATGCTTTTATTCTACTAATTTATAGAAATAGGTCCCTAAATGGTTATTATTTTCATCCCATGTATAGAATGACCAGGAAAAATGCTAGCAATTACTCTGTGAATGGTGTTCTACCCTGGCATGAAGCTATAACTAATTTGCATATAGCATTGTTGGAAATGAAGCCTGTGACATAAGATCATCATCAACATTGGGAATTCACACTGCCAACTGTACCTCCTCATACAAATACATACTGCCACTTACGGATCAAAGAGAGTGTTGCGACTGCCGTCCTGAGCTATTAAAACACATCACGCTACCAGAATTTTAAACATGTTTTAGAAGTGGGATATTTATCATTAGAAGGATTTTACCCCCTTTGTTATGTAAACAAAAGGAATTATCTTAAAAACTTATCCCATGGAAATATTTATCTTTCCCCTATGTCCTATTTTCCCCAAGTGAAAAATTATAGAGTACAAAATTTTTTTTTAGTAATTTGATATATTAGTAAACAGCACTTTATATTTTTCTATTACAGGAAGAAAATTTAACTTTAACAGTAAGGGAAAGATAAAAATGAAGATACAATCCATCAATTTTTGAACAATGGCTTAGTAGTTTCTATGGTGACATGAGTCCACAAATAAAAACTCAGGAGAGGTAAATTTACCTAATTTATCAAATAAATAAGCAAAAGAGAATTTTAAGTTACCTGGATAATTATCTCAGTTATTGCTTTCATGTCGCATATATGGAGTGGCTTATCTTCTACTATTCATCTTTATTTTAAAAGAATAAAAATTTTCCTCTGTGCATTTTAGAAGACTACTTTCAGTTTAAGAAAATGAGAGATTATTTTTATTACTTGACATACATAAAGGCTTTCTTGACAACAAAGCAGTGAATTGGTTATGAAACTTGAGGAGAATTAAGCTCTCGGCAGTAAGATACTTTTCTACCAAATTTTCGAAAGAGGGCGTGTGAGTATATTACAGAATTCACATCTGCCTTATGGGACTATCTATAGTAGATCATTTCTATACATCTTATGTCGAGACTTGCCTACTGAGGCATATACAATAGGTATGCACTGGAGTATAATTTATAAAGTATGCTTACAAGATATTTCTGTAATGTCTTCACCTATTTCCTATTACCTTTCTTGTCCTCTAATTTTCATGAGACTCTGTCGTGCATCTTATTTTCTATTTAGTGAAGAAGTTGAGTGATCGGTT
Source organism: Mustela putorius furo (assembly GCF_011764305.1). Taxonomy (NCBI): domain Eukaryota; kingdom Metazoa; phylum Chordata; class Mammalia; order Carnivora; family Mustelidae; genus Mustela; species Mustela putorius. The sequence goes on from NW_025422471.1 coordinate 15,749,717, forward strand.
ATGGATGATAACAGAAAAAATCAGTCAAATGTGGACAAGACTGGCCTGATAAGACTGAAATGAAGTATGCTTTTGGTTGTGTAATAATTTTCCAGCTGTGTTCTAGTTTAAGAAAATGTCCAACATGACATTCCTAGCTTAACTCAGTCACACATTTTATACAGGTAGTATTTTTCAGATGACACTAAGTTAGAAGGGGTTGCTAACACTTCAGAAGAGAAGATCAGAATTCAAAGTGACCTTGATAAATTGAAGAAACAGCGTGAACCAGATGAAATACTAGCTAGCCTCGGGTCCTACAGGGGGGGAAAAGTCTAAGCTAGAATTCATCACTCATTTATTTATTCATTCATCAAATATTTATTAAATGCCTACTATGTGCCAGCCACAAGCTGAATATCATTTAACACAAATGTATTCTTAGTTTTGAAATCTGCCCTCTCCTTTAATGCATGACTGGCTCCTTTAGGAAATCAATCCCTTTCAAAATTGCATGTCCTTACATTGTACAAAACCAGTAGATTTAGAAAGAAAAATAGAAGCACCTCAAGAAATACCAGCATCATACTGAGATATGTGTGCGTGTGCTTTTTTAAAAACTGAGTACAGTTGTGTGTATATGTATATGCATCTGTGTATATATAATGTATATGTATATGTACATATGTGTGTGTACATATATCTACACATATATATAGGCTTTTTGTTTTTAGTTTATAATACATTGATTTTTTTGTGTCCATTTCTTTGTTAACTAGAAGACTGCTTCAGTGACTTCTTTTTTTTTTTCTTTATCTGCAAAGTTTTTGTATCTGGGCTATGGTCAAGAGACACAACAACTATTTTGATTATTTTTCTCCTTCATTTATATACTACAAAACCAGGGCATGCCTTTGTCTACAAGCATACTGATTAATTGATTAAAGTATAGTTGACGCACAATTAATTGATTAAAGTATAGTTGACACACAATGTTCAGCTTCAGGTGTGCAACATCGTAGTTCAACAACTGTATCTGTTATGCTATACTCACAAGTGTTGCCATCTGTCACCATGCAGTGGCCATTACAATGCCATTGACTTATATTCCCTATGCTGTACCTTTCATCCTCCTGGCTTATTCATTCCAGAACTGAAAGCTTATACCTCCCTCTTCCCTTCATCCATTTTGCCCTATCCCCTCTCCACCCATTTGTTCTCTGTATTTATAGATCTGTTTCTAGCTTTTTGGTTTTGTTTGTTTGTTTTAAATTTTTTTTTAAAGATTTTATTTATTTATTTGACAGAGAGAGATCACAAGTAGGCAGAGAGGCAGGCAAAGAGAGAGAGAGAGAGAGGAGGAAGCAGGCTCCCTGCTGAGCAGAGCCCGATGCGGGACTCGATCCCAGGACCCTGAGATCATGACCTGAGCCTAAGGCAGTGGCTTAACCCACTGAGCCACCCAGGCGCCCCTGTTTGTTTGTTTTAGATTCCCAGATACAGTATTTGTCTTTCTCTGTTTCATTTAGCAGAATTCTCTTTAGATCAACCATGTTATTGCAAATGGCAAGATCTCAGTTTTCTCTATAGCTCCATTGTGTATATAAATGTACATTTATATTTGTATCTTCCACTGTATATATAAATACCAGATCTTCCTTACCCGTTTATCTATCCATGGACACTTAAGTTGTTTCCATATTTTGGCCATTATAAATAACGCTACAATGAATGTACAGATCACATTAGTGTTTTCATTTTCTTTGGTCAATGCCCAGTAGTGGAATTACTAGTTCACGTGGTATTCCTATTTTTCAATTTTTGAGGAACTTCCTTCCATACTATTCTCCAGTGGTTGCACCAATTTACATCCCTGCCAACACTGTATGAGCTTCCCCTTTTCTCCACATCTTCACCAATGTTTGCTGTTTCTGTTCTTTTTTTTAAAAGATTTTATTTATTTATTTGACAGAGATCTCAAGTAGGCAGAGAGGCAGACAGAGAGAGAAGCAGAAGCAGGCTCCCTGCTGAGCAGAGAGCCTAATGTGGGGCTCGATCCCAGGACCCTGGGATCATGACCTGAGCAAAGGCAGAGGCTTAACCCGCTGAGCCACCCAGGCACCCCTGTTTCTGTTCTTTTTAATACCAGCCATTCTGACTGGTGTGAGATAGTACGTCATTGTGGCTTTGACTTGTTTCCCTGATGATTAGTGATAATGAACATCTTTTCATGTTTCTTCTAGCCATGCGTAAGTCTTCTTTGGAAAAATGCCCACTCAGGTCCTCAGCACATTTTTAAATTGAATTATTTTAGTTTTTTGGTGTTGAGTTGTGTAAGTTCTTTATATTTTTTACATATCAACCCATCAATGGATATATCATTTGCAAGTATCTTTTTCTATTCAGTAGGTTGCCTTTTTATTATTTTTTATTTTCTAAACTTTTTGAATTCCAATATAATCAATGTACAGAATAATATTATTTCAGGTATGTAATATGGTGATTCAACAATTCTATACATTATTCAGTGCTACTCATGAAAAGTGCACTCTTAAGCCTTTTCATTTTGTCAGTGATTTTCTTTGCTGTGCAAAAACTTTTTTGGTGTATGTTGTCCCAGTAATTTATTTTTGCTTTTGTTTCCCTTGGCTAAACAGACAGATCCATAAATATGTTGCTAAGGCTGATGCCCAAAAGATTAATCCCTGTGTTTTCTTCTATAACTTTTATGGGTTTTAGGTTTCAAATCTATTTTGAGTTTATTTTTATGTATGGTGTTAGGAAGTGGTCCAGTTTCATTCCTTTACATGTGGCTGTCCAGTTTTTCCAGCCCCATTTGGGAGGAGACTATCTTTTCCACATTGTATATTCTTGAATATCTTGTTATACATTAACTGACCATATAAGCATGGTTTTATTTCCAAACTCTCTATCCTGTTTCATTGATCTTTGTATTTTTTTTATGCCAGTATCACACTGTTTTGATTGTTATAGTTCGGTATTATATCTTGAAATATGGGATTGTGATACCTCCAGCTTTGTTCTTCTTTCCCAAGATTGCTTTTGCTGTTCAAGGTCTTTTGTGGTTCCATACAAATTTTAGGATTATTTGTTCTAGTTCTGTGAAAAAAACTATTGGTATTTTGATAGGGATGGCATTTAATGTAGATTACTTTGGGTAATCTTTTCAAAAGTGAGTCACTCTAAGGAGTCAAAGTAAATCATACTTAGTTTAATTTTGGATTATCATAAGGTTATATTACAAAGGTATTTTACTGGTTCAGTCTTTGTCTGCTCAAATCAGGAATACTCAGTTCACTTTTAAAAATGTGATTCCAGTAGCGTCCTACCCTTGTTTCCACCCTGGCTGCCTTGGAGAAAAATAATCATGCATCCTGGTTTGATTGGGACAGTTTACACATGCTGTGCCAACATAATTATTGCCTTTTACTCTAGAAGTGATCAGTTTAAATGATAAATTATGTGATTCCTCCTAGTTTGAAGTGTCTCTTCACTTGTACCCACGCACTGCATCTTTTGATGGGGTGAAATAAAATGCAATCCCTTAAGAAGTTGGCTGGACACCAAGGGAGACATAAATATCAACAGATGCTTTCAGGGGAAAGCAAGGACCTCAAGGATGAACAGACTTCACACAAAGGTATACATAAAAGGGAGCTAGTACTTAAGAACCCATTAAAGCTGTCAAATTTAAGAACATTGGACAGCAAAGCCTAATTGACAACTTATCAGACACAGTTCATCTTTGAGCAAAACCCACTTTAGATAGGTGCATTCAATTTGAAAAACAAGCTTGAGAGACAAAAACGGGCAAAAATGGTAATAGTATATGCTAGCAATACACATAAGTAAATAATGAATGACCATATATAATGAAAAATATTTTTATTACCTTTCCAGCCTTTCCAGCATTCCTTGAAAATAGGCAATGTTTTTCTGGTAACTAATACTTTGTAGCTGTTCTGCCCAGGTTGTATTTTTCATAATATTTTTCTCCTCTCAATTTTGTAACTTTAGATGTGAGGAAATAAAGAGTTAAATTTTTAAACAGCCCCTGATATGCTCTCTAAAGCAATTATTCCTTCTGTCACCAAGAGATAAATGTACTACCACAAGACATTACAAATGTGCTCCTCTAGACTCTAATACAAATTACTGTCAGACCACACCATTTAAAGTCTTCCTCCACTTATTTAGTAAAGCCAATTTCTTTTGATTCCTTTTACATATAAAGAAAAAATATCTTGCTCTGATGATTGTTGAACACAATTTTTAACCCTTTTCAAATAGCATTCACTGCTTAGTATCTCTCTTTTTTTTTTAAGATTTTTATTTATTTGACAGACACAGATCACAAGTAGGCAGAGGCAGGCAGAGAGAGAGGAAGGGAAGCAGGTCCCCTGCTGAGCAGAGAGCCTGGCGCGGAGCTCCATTCCAGGACCCTGGGACCACAACCTGAGCCAAAGGCAGAGGCCCCAACCCATTGAGCCACCCAGGCGCCCCAACTGCTTAGTAACTCTTAATACCGTTCAATGCTGAGATCCACAGACATTCTGGAACACGTTGATGGGGAGGAGAGCCTCTAGTATTGTACCGGTTTTCTGCCATCTGTTAGGATTGCAGAAAGCACCTCAATCAATGGAAAGAGCTCTAAAGTTAGTACTAATGCCAAACAAGACTCATGAAGAATTTCAAGTACAAAAACTGAAGTATAAATTTATCTCCATTGTGGTCTCATCCCAAGAAGAAATGATTTCCGAGTCGCTCAGAGCATATAAATATGCTTAGAGATATATGTAAGCTTGTGGTTTTGCACTATAATTTTTTCAGATCCTTCGAAAAGTAAATCGAAGTAGCAACTCATACTCGGGAAGGTGAAATTAAAAACCGAACTACTTGGCACCATATAGGCCCTGAAAACATGCCATGAAGTAGGCTAAGCCATCAATGCAAGGCTGTGAGAGATCTCTGGCTTTTTGAAGTAAAGAGCTCCAGTTCATAAAGTGGAGAGTAGAATGTATAAATGCAAAGCAGAGAAGTGGTTCGACATAAGCCTAAAAGACTGACCAGTCCTTGGAGATGTTTACTGACTAGGTTTGCTCTCCCAGCGTTGGTTCCAGCCCCTGGCATTCACTCTATCTACCAATCCCCTTTAATTATTATATGTTACAGCTCTCTTGTTTTGCCTCTCTACTAAATTCTAGGAGGAAAAAGTGAAGTTTTTAAGTGTATAAGTACATATGAGTCAGAGAAATTGTCTTGAGTACAGAGTAGAAGTAGTATATTGAAATTAATAAGAAGGGTTAAATACTGTGCCAAACACTTAGAAAATCTGGCTTGGAGACAGCTTCTCATGAAAAAATCTTCTCTATACTTGATTGAAACAACTTTCACCAGGTGTAGAATAGGGACCAGGAGGCTTTGGCCTTTCCTCTCTCAAGACAGTTTGCACATTGATAATGTAACATTGGGAGGAAACAGATACATGGACTATTCTGCAAGTCATGTTTTGTTTGGGGGAAAATAATGTCTACCTTCTACTTTACTGTATTTCTCTTAGATATTAGAAAACACTTGGGGCATCTGGGTGGCTCAGTTGGTTAACCATCTGACTCTTGATCTCTGCTCAGGTTTGGTCTCAGAGCCATGAGTTCAAGCCCTGAGCTGGAGGGCTTGCCTAGTGTGGAGACTACTGAAAAGAAAAAATAAAAAAAAAGGAAAAAAAGAAAAAGAAAGAAAAGGAAAGGAAAGAAAGGAAAAGAAAGGAAAGGAAAGGAAGAAAAAAGATATTAGAGAAAACCACTTCTCAGTGTCCTAAATAAGAATGGTTTTATTTCAATAATATAGCTTTCAATCATTCCTAAAAGAGGAAATAATTCATCTTCTTTGAAAATAGTCCAAAGATCATTTCCTCTGTGTGGGCTATGAAGAAAAGGTTCTTTTTGGTAGCCCCTCATAGCTCTATTGATGAATATTATTTTATTAGAACTTTGAGAAAGCCAAAAAAAAAAAATAATAAGAGTCCAAACCCAATATATACACACCTAATTATTACCTAAAATTAACTAAAGTTAACTTAATGCCACCAAATTATATGCTTAGATAGATTAAATGGTAAGTTTTGTTATGTACCATAAGAAAATAACTCAAGTTAAAAATAAATAAGGCTTAGTTTAAAAAAAAAAAAAAATTGGAGGCACCTGGTTGGCTCAGTTGGTTAGGTGTCTACCTACTGCTCAGGCCATGATCCCAGCGTCTTGGGATCAAGCCTTCTGTCAGCTTCCTGCTCAGAGGAAAGGCTGCTTCTCTCTCTCCCTCTGCGCCTAAGCCCCATGCCGCCATGCTCTTACTCACTCTCTCTCTCAAATTTAAAAGAAAAAAAAATCATTTTAAAAAATAAAAGAAAAAATATTTAACTTGTTTTGCTTCTTAAAATTCTGAATTTTAGAGCCACTGATTGTGAAAATAACTAATACAATTAATTAGGGCCTGAATAAAGAAAGAAGACATCCATGACCCAGGTTTTCTAAAAGGAATAGGTTAAGGCCAGAGTAACACAGGCCTTTAAGAATTGGTTAGTGTTACGTTAGAAATGCATTTTAAATTAAACAAGCTTAGTCCTCAACCCAGCTTTATTTTTGAGGTCTTTGTTAACATTACAGAAATAAATGAAAGGACCAGGTGAAAAGAAGAGGGGACAAGTGATAATTAAGACTGGAACAAACTGATTTGTGAGCAGTCAAAAGCCCTTCACTATAGTGATTGTTTAGCTATAACTGCAGTGATGGGACTATTAGTTTTATGGGTTGTTTTTTTGTTTGTTTGTTTTATGTTTTATTTTTTTTTTTAATTTTTTATTTTTTATAAACATATATTTTTATCCCCAGGGGTACAGGTCTGTGAATCACCAGGTTTACACACTTCACAGCACTCACCAAATCACATACCCTCCCCAATGTCCATAATCCCACCCCCTTCTCCCAAACCCCCTCCCCCCGGCAACCCTCAGTTTGTTGTGAGATTATTTTTTAAAGAAAAGTTTTTGGCACATGAAAGAATTAAGAAAATAATCCCTGCTTCAGTGTTAAAATTATGGTTAGGATGCTCTTAAGTAAACAAACGTCTCCTTATCCCTATAGAGAATGGCATTTTTCAAGAGACAAGATAGCATCAGGACCATATTTAATAAAATACTTTCTTTTTTCTTCCTCCTGATAGACTGTCAAATGAGGAGGGAATTCAGGTAACCTTTATACAGTGCAAGCCAATATGTTCAATTTCTCTACTAAAGAATGTATTCAGTAGGAATTAATGCAGCTACATTTACATTTATGGACTATTTAATGGGCCTCTGATCCTTCTCTATGCTGCCCTACAGGACAAGTCTCATATTCTCTCTTTGCTTATTCATTGTTCTGCCACAGACAACTCTTTCTTCTTGCTTGGTCTCTATCAAATATCAAGCAAGACAGCATCAGTTAAAATATGAAGGTAGTAAGAAACCACTAACTGCAAGACAGCTGTATAAGCAATAGGTTTGTTTCCTCAGAAAAAATGGCAGACAAGGGCTCTGTTTCAAATAGAATGTTGTATTTCTCAAAGTTTATAACAAAATATGTTCTTGCCCATTTTGTAGAAAAAATAAGGCAAAAATGTGAAAATAAGAGGCTTTGCTTTTATTTATATGTTTTAGTGGCTTGCTGACCTGAATCCAAAGACAAAGATAAAAAGCTTAGATTAAGATTCTAAATAACAAAGACTTTGCCTGGTTTCTCTCCTACCTGGGTGGCATAGTTGGTTAAGCACAACTCTTGGTTTCAGCTCAGGTTGGACCTCAGGGTCCTGAGCTCAGGGTGGTAAGATCAAGGCCCACATCGGGCTCCACAATCAGCAGGGAATCTGATTAAGTCTCTCTCCCCTCTCCCTCTGCCCCTCCCCACTGCTCTGTCACTCATTCTGTCTCTCTCGCTACAATAAATAATACAAATTATTTTTCAAGAATTATTTTTTTACATTCAAGTTTCTACTCCAGTTACAATCAAGTTCTGTAGTTTAAAAAGGTGAGGGATAAGTTCTCTTTTCTTCCAAATGGATAGCCTCTTCTGCCACTTATTAAAAATGTGCCCTTCTAGACATCCAGATGGCCAACAGACACATGAAAAAGTGCTCCATATCACTCGGCATCAGGGAAATACAAATCAAAATCACAATGAGATATCACCTCACACCAGTCAGAATGGCTAAAATAAACAAGTCAGGAAATGACAGATGCTGGCGAGGATGCGGAGAAAGGGGAACCCTCCTACACTGTTGGTGGGAATGCAAGCTGGTGCAGCCACTCTGGAAAACAGCATGGAGGTTCCTCAAAATGTTGAAAATAGAACTGCCCTATGACCCAGCAATTGCACTATTGGGTATTTATCCTAAAGATACAAACGTAGTGATCCAAAGGGGCACGTGCACCCGAATGTTTATAGCAGCAATGTCCACAATAGCCAAACTATGGAAAGAACCTAGATGTCCATGAACAGATGAATGGATCAAGAAGATGTGGTATATATACACAATGGAATACTATGCAGCCATCAAAAGAAATGAAATCTTGCCATTTGCGACAACATGGATGGAACTAGAGCGTATCATGCTTAGCGAAATAAGTCAAGCAGAGAAAGACAACTATCATATGATCTCCCTGATATGAGGAAGTGGTGATGCAACATGGAGGCTTAAGTGGGTAGGAGAAGAATAAATGAAACAAGATGGGATTGGGAGGGAGACAAACCATAAGTGACTCTTAATCTCACAAAACAAACTGAGGGTTGCTGGGGGGAGGGGATTTGGGAGAAGGGGGTGGTATTATGGACATTGGGGAGGGTATGTGCTTTGGTGAGTGCTGTGAAGTGTGTAAACCTGGTGATTCACACACCTGTACCCCTGGGGATAAAAATATATGTTTATAAAAAAATAAAAAATTAATTTAAAAAAATGTGCCCTTCTCCCAAATAATTGATAAACCATCTTTCATATATTAAAGTACATATGGACTGATCCCATAGATGCTGATCCCATATGTACTGGGATCTCTACTCTGACTCCCTTTTTCTGATGTATTACATTTACCAGGACCTCTAAAAAAATTGAATTATAATAACTGGGTACATTTTTACTGACTTATTTTTAGCTTTTCACCATTTAGAATATTTGCTATTGATTTTGCACAAGTAATATTTTTACTAACTGAATTTGTTGTATTTATTAAAAAATTTTAGTATAGGAGTGCCTGGGTAGCTCAGAGGGTTAAACCTCTGCTTTCAGCTCAGGTCATGATCTCAGGGTCCTGGGACTGAACCCCTGCATCAGGCTCTCTGCACAAGAGGGAGTCTGCTTTCCCATCTCTCTTTGCCTGCTTCTCTGCCTGCTTGTAATCTCTCTATCAAATAAATAAATAAAATTAAAAAAAATTTTTCAAGTATAGTTAACATACAATGTTAGTTTCAAATGTACAACATAATGATTCAATTTCTCCATATATTATTCTACATTCACCCACAAGTGTAGCTACCGTGTGTCATCATACAACATTATTACAGTAACATAGACCTGCATTTTCTATGCTGTACCTTTATGCTGTAACTTATTCATTCCACAACTGGAAGCCAGTATCTCCCATTTCTCTTCACCCATTTTGCCTCAAATCCCCCCATTTCTCTCACCTCTGACAACCATTAGTTTCTTCTCTGTAATTATAGGGATCCTTTTTGTTTGTTTCTGCTTTTTGTTTGTTTATTCACGTGATTTCTCAATTCCACACATGACTAAAATCATACGGTATTTGCCTTTCTCAGTCTGACTTATTTCACTTAACATCTTAACATAATACTTTCTAGGTTCATCTGTGTTGTCACAAAGGGCATGATCACAACCTTTTTTGTGGCTGTATAATATTCCTGTGGGGTGCACCCCATTTTTTTGTATCCATGAATTTATTAGATGCTTAGGTTGTTTTTAAATATTGGCTGTTATAAGTAATGCTACCTTGAACACAGAGGTGCATATATCTTTTTGAAATAGTGTTCTTGTTTTCTTTGTGTCAATACCCAGTAGTGGGATTATTGGATCATATAGTATTTCCGTTTTTAATTTTTTTAACATTTTTACTCTTTCCCACAGTGGTTGCACAAATTTGCATTCCCACTTGTAGTGCACAAAAATTCTTTTTTCTCCGCATCCTGGCCAATACTTGCTTCTTGTGTTTTTTATTTTAACTATTCTGACAAGTATGAGGAGGTAACTCATTGTGGTTTTGATTTGCATTTCCTTATTTATTTGTGATGTTGAGCATCTTTTCATATGTATATTAAACATCTGTGTGTCTTCTTGGAAAAATATCTATTCATGTCCTCTGCCCATTTTTTAATTAGATTGCTTGTGGTTTTTGGTGTTGAGCTATATATATTCTTTATAGATTTTAAATACTAGCCCCTTATCATATATATCATTTACAAATATCGTTTTCTCTTCAGTAGTTTGCTTTTTTGTTTTGTGATGGTATCCTTCACTGTGCAAGAGCTTTTTAGTTTGTTGTCCTCCCAATAGTTAATAGTTTGTTGGGAGCACAACTAAAAAAACAATATTACAGCTGAAATCAGAGAAATGACTGCCTCTGTCCCCCTCTAGAATTATTATGATTTCATTTCTCACATGTAGGTCCTTAAATCTATTTGTAGTTTATTTTTGTGTTGATGTTAGCAAGTAGTCCAGTTTCATTATTTATATGTGGCTGTCCAGTCTTTCTGTACTATTTATTAGAAGAGGCTATCTTTTCCTGTTGTGTATTCCTGCCTTCTTTGCCATAAATTAATTGATCATATAATCATGGATTTATTTCTGTCTGTCTGTGTGCCAGTGCTGTATTGTTTTGATTACCCTAGACTTGTTTTCAAGATATCTTGAAATTTGGGATTGTGATACCTCCAGCTTTGTCCTTTCTCAAGATTGTTTTGGTCTTTTGTGGTTCCATACACATTTTAGCATTATTAGTTCTAGTTCTGTGAAAAAATGCTATTGATACTGATAGGGATTACATTGAATCTATAAATTGCTTAGGGTAATATACATATTTTAACAATACCAATTCTTCAACTCATGAACATGGAATGTCTTTCCATTTGTTTGTAGCATCCTCAATTTCTTCCATCAGGGTTTATAGTTTTCAGAGTACAGGTTTTTCACCTCCTTGGTTAAGTGTATTCCTAGGTATTTTATTCTTTTTGATGAAACTGTAAATGGAATTGTTTTCTTAATTCCTCTTTGTATTTCTTCACTATTGGTATATGGAAATCCTATCAAGTTCTGGGTACTAATTTTGATATTCTGAAACTCCAGAGAATTTATTTATTACTTCTAGTGTTTTTTTGTTTGTTTTGGTTGGTTGGTTGTTTTGTTTTGTTTTGGTTTGGTTTGTTTTTTTTGGTGGAATCTTTAGGATTTTCTATGTATAGTGTCATACCATCTGTAAATAATGGCAGTTTAGCTTTTCTTTACCTATTTGGATGCCTCTTATTTCTCTTTCTTGTCTGATTTCTGTGGCTAGATTTCTTATTTGTGACAAGAACAGACATCCTTGTTTTGTTCCTGATCTTAGAAGAAAAGCTCTGTCTTTCCCCATTCAGTATGATGTAAGCTGTGATTTTGTCATGTATCATCTTTATTATATTGACTTATGTTCTCTCTAAGCTCACTTTGTTGAGTTTTTACCATGAATTGATGTTGAATTTTTCTGCATCTAATCAGGTGATCACATAATTTTTATCTTTTGTGCTCTTGCTTTGTGTCACACTGATTGAATTGTGAATATTGAACCATCCTTGCATACCCAGAATATATCCCATTTGATGTGGTAAATTTAATGTAATGTTGAATTCACTTTGCTGATATTTTCTAGAGGATTTTTGCATCTCTGTACTTTAGAGATCTTGACCTGTAGTTGTTTTTTATTTTTTTATTTATTTTTATTTATTTATTTATTTTTTGCAGTGTCTTTATCTGGTTTGGGTATCAGAGTAAAGCTAGCCTCATAGAATGTACTTCAAAGCCTTTCTTCTTCTTCTATTCTTTGGAATAGTTTGAGGAGAATAGGTATTAAGTCCTCTCTTAAATGGTTGGAGAACTCACCTGTGAATTCATAGCACCCTGGATTTTTATTTTTTGGTAGCTTTTGATTACCAGTTCCATTTCATTACTAGTAAGTAGTCTGTTCAGATTTTCTATTTCTTTCTGATCCATTTTGGGCAGATTGTATGTTTCTAGGAATTTATCCATTTCTTCTAGGTTGTTTGATTTGTTGGCATTTAACTTCTTATAATTGTTTCTTATAATCCTGATTATTTCTGTGATGTTGGTTATTACTTCTCTTTTCTTTCTGATTTTATTTACTGGGCCCTTTCTCCTTTTTTCTTGATGAGTCTGGCTCTAAGGTTTTATCCATTTTGTTTGTTTTCAATGATTAGCTATTGGTATCACTAATTTTTTTTAACCTTTTTGTTTTTCTTTTCTTTTTTTTTTTGTCTCTATGTCATTCATTTTTCATATGATCTTTTTTTTTTATTTCCTTCATTCCACCTATCTTGAGGTTTGTTCTTCTTATTCTATGTCCATTAAGTGTAAGGTTGGATTATTTGAGTTTTTTCTTGTTTCCTGAGGTAGTCCTGATCTCTTTGTGTTTCCCTTTTAGGACTGATTTCACTCCATCCCAAAGATTTTGTACTATTGTGTTTCATTTTCATTTGTCTCCATGTAGTTTCCTAAATTCTTTGATTCCTCCATTGACCAATTGGTGGAGTATTATATTTAGCCTCCACATGTTTGTGATTTTTCCAGTTTTTTTCTTGTTTAATTTCTAGTTTCATACCACTGTAATTGGAAAATATGCATGGTTTTGTGGCATGATATGATCTATTCTGGAAAATGTTCTGAGTGGTTTTGAAAAGAATTATTGTGTGTATTGTGTTTTAGGGGGCAGAATATTCTATATTTATCTGTTATGTTCCTCTGGTTTAATGTATCCTTCCAAGATACTGTAAAGATACACATTCTTCAAAAAACTTTTTTTTTGCTTGCTCCTCCCATACTTTATATATGCTATCATATTTTACATATTTTTATTCATAACTTGCTTATGTCTAATTATAGCCATTTCTTTTCTAATTTAAAAATTCCTTTTAACTTTTCTTATAAGACTGGCTTAGTGGTGGTAAACTCCTTTAATTTTTGTTTGCCTCAGAAACTCTTTATCTTGCCTCAAATTTAAATGATAACCTTACTGGGTAGAGTACTCTTGGTCATAGGCTTTTTCATTCAGCTCTTTGAATATATTGTGGCACTCTCTCCTGGTCTGCAAAGTTTCTGCTGCAATATTAACTGATAGCTTTATAGGGTTTCCCTTGTAGGTAAATTTTGTTACTTTCTTGCTGATTTTAAATTTTCTCTTAATTTTTAGCCTTTGAAATTTTAATTATTATGTATCATGCTGCAAACTTCTTTGAATTCATCTTGTTTGGTACTCACTGTGCTTCTTGAACCTGGATGTCTATTTCCTTCCCGAGGTTCAGCTATTATTTCTTCAGGTAAATTTTCTGCCCCTTCCCTTCTCTTTTTTCTTCTGGGATTCCTTTCATGTGATTGTTTGTTCCCATGATCCCTTAATGTTTACTAATTTTAAAAATTTCTTTTCTCTTTTTGTTGTTCACTTTTAGTGCTTTCCATTTTCCTGTCTGCCAGATCGCTTATACATTCTTCTGTATCTGTTCATCTACTGTTGATTCCTTCTAGTGTTTTTTTAAAATTCCACTTACATATTAAACTCTCTTTTTTATATCTTCTCTCTCTTTATTGAAGTTCTCAATGCTTTCTTCAACTCTTTCTCTCTAGCCCTGTGAGCAACTTTACAGTCACTACTTTAAATTCCATATCAGGTAAATTGCTTATCTTTGTTTCATTTAATTCCTTTTCTAAAGTTTTGTCCTGTATTTTCTTTTGGAGCATATTCCTTTGTCTCCACAGTTTGCTTGACTTTCTGTTTGCTTCTATGGGTTCAATGAAACAGCTACTTCACAAAAATTTGAAAAAAAAAAAAAAAAAACGGTTTTGTGTGTGTGGTCATCCCCTAGGTGGATTGTGTGCTTATAGATTTTCACTGACTGACTTGAGCTGGTTGACATGGCCTTGGGGGTCTGACAGCTGTTCTCGTAGTGGGGGCCCTTCAAGAACAACTAAAGCTAAAGTGGGCACAGATTAGTGTTGTCTTCACAGAGCAAGTGCAAGCCAGAGTGTCCTGAGATTATACATATAGAGGGCCTTTTGGCAGGATAGCCAAAGCTAAAGTGGTTGTTATCCAGGGTGTCCCGGGGCTCTCTGTTGCACAAATAATCTTTATCTGATTTAATATGATTCCTATCTGATTCAAAAATCTCCTTTGATACTTCTGTGCAGTCTTAGTTAATAGGAAACTACAAATCACAACTTGATACAGACCAGGAGTCTTCTATAAGGAAGAAAGAATCAAATGAACCTAAAAATACTTGTGTTTATTCAAAAGGTTCCTATAAGCAGTGTTTCTCTTTCTCATTCCTAAAAAGGAAGATAAAAAATATTCACAAGTCCATAAATTTGAAAATAAATCATTACCTGACTTAAATAAGATGAAATTTGTCTATGCTGTGTGCACAGTAAAAATTATATATCCTTTAGTCTAACCAAGATGAGCTACATAATTTGTGTGGCCAAGTGTAAAATGAAAATGGATGGTCCTGCATTCAAAAAGGGAAAAATGTGCCATGAAAGTTATAAAAATATAAAATATTTTCCTTTTTCCCCACAGGCTCTTTCTCAACCTGTCATAGAGCTTTTAATTTACTATTTAAGGACCTGCTCTCTGGGGCATGGCAATACTTATAGCCAAATGCAGACCCTCCCAGGCAACCAAGAACTGGGCTGTGATCTGGTCCACAGGGATGCCCATCAGCTTCCAGGCTCCCTATCCAGCCAGTCCCATCAAAATGTATTGAGACTTTCTTTACCCATTAAATGGTATTGGCACAAATTGTTGAAAATTATTTGGTCACAGGTGTATGAGTTTATTTCTGGACTCTCAATTCTATCCCATAGACGTATATTTATTATTTCACTGCAACACAAAACAATGTTTTTACTGTAGCTTTATTGCAAGTTTTGAAATCAGGAAGTGTGAGTCTTCCAACTTTGTTCTCCTTTTCAAACTTGTTTTGACTTTTTAGGGACACCTTGCAATTCCATATGAATTTAAGAATTCCCTTTTCCATTTCTTCAAGAAGGATCATTGGAATTTTGATAGGAAGCCCATTGAAAATGTAGATTGCTTTGTATAGTAATGATAGTATAACAGTATTGTCTTCCAATTCATGAATACAGATATCTTTCCATGTATTTAGTTCTGCTTAAATTTCTTTCAGCAATGTTTTGTATTTTTCAGTGTATAAATCTTTTACCACCAATTTCCAAGTTATTTTATTCCATTGGACTGGAAACTACTGTAAGTGTTTACTTAGCAGGAATATTGCTAAGTTTATTATCTCTAGAAGCCTTTTGTGCATGTGGATTTTTAGTATTTTTCTATATATAGAATCAGATCAACTGGAAGTAGAGATACTGTTAATTATTTCTTTCCACTTTGGCTGCCTTTGTTTCTTATTTTTGCCTAATGGATCTGGTTAGAAGTTCTAGGACAATGTTTAATAGCAATGGTAAATGTAGGCATCCATGTCTTGTTCCTGTTCTTGAAGAAATAGCTTTCCTTCTTTCACTACTAAGTATGGTGTGAGCTGTGGGTTTTCCATAAATGCTTTTTATTGTGTTGAGGAAGTCCTAATTTTTTGGTTTTGATTTAGTTTACTCTTCTTTTTCTACTTCCTTAAGGTGTAAAGTGCGGTTATTGATCTATGTTTATATCTTAAATTTAAGCTTTCATTGGTTTCTCCCAACAGTTTTCTTTCTTCTTTCTTAAGTTCTTTCAGTGCTTTTTGAAACCTCCAAATAAGTTAATACTTTTCTTTAACTACTCACTGGAGTTCAGACAGCCACTGAGCTACCTTAGGAAGTGGCAGTACCAAGAGTGCTGTTGTGGGCTAGCTGCAGAGCTGCCAACAAGTCACCAGGGCCCTATCTGACAGTGGAAGAAAGTCTCTCTGCTCCTAGACCCCTCAAATGCAAAGATGAATCTTCCAGCCATTCTGTTTACAAACCAGAGAGAACTCAGCCAACCTACCTGATACAGATTTCTGTGTAGCTTCTTGGGGCACCTGGGTGGCTCAGTTGGTTAAACATCTGCCTTTGGCTCAGGAATCAAGCCCCGCATGAGGCTCCCTGCTCAGTGGGCCGTCTGCTTCTCCCTCTGCCTGCCATTCCCCCTTGACTAAGTAATTCAGTATACAGTCTGGAGATAGTCACATGGATCTCCATATGTGAAAATTAGTCTAAATATTTTATCTGATCATTGCTTCAGGGTTCTTTTCAAATGATCTACAAGCTGCCATCCATTCCAATGGACGGAAGGAACACTCTTCATCTGGACCTAAAAGAACTTGAAACTTCTAGGGCCCCATCTCTCCACACCTCTTCCAACCTAGTGGCTGCTGAGTCAGAAAAGGAGGTTATCTGAACCAGAGTTAAGAATATAGGGCAGTCGTCATGTGTTTTAGCTACCATTTTCCCATTATCTTAAAAAATGTATATATTTTGGTAATATTTTTCTTATCTCTAAAGGAAGGTTTTGTTATGTCATGCAGCCATTCTTTTTTATTGGAATGCATCTTAGAATTTTAGATGGGAAATATGATCAACATACAGAAATTTCATATATAGATAACTTTTCAAGTATTCATCTCACCTTTTATAAATAATGTAATCATCACACTTCATTAAATAAATGGGTATTAGTATCTTTTGCTCCAGAAAAAACAATGATTTGAGTTTTTTTGCTGTAGCCAAATTATTTCTTTCAACCCATTAACAAGAAAACTACATTGTGGAAGACCAGTTCCAAAAACAGAACTAGGAAGTACAGAATATCCCCAGCATATTTTCTCCATGCAGAATGCTAGGCTTCACCTCTTTATTTCTATATATTTTTTCTATATATAGGATCATATCAACTGGAAGTAGAGATACTGTTAATTATTTCTTTCCACTTTGGCTGCCACAAAAAATAATTCAAGTGAAACATCAGAATAAACATTAGTCAGAAAAATTTACCCAAAGTTATCAGAACTAGTTACTGTAACTTAAATATATGTTGCCTTGTGATCCTAATGACCTTTGTAATAAGTCAAATGATTCTCAAATAGCATTTATTTTTCAGTAAGTAACAATAAATAGTTTTTAAAGCCCCATTCCCCAAGCTATTTTTAAAGCAGTTACAAAAGATACTGAACACACTTCAAAAAAATATCTATTGCAAAGGACATTTTTCACTAAAAATATTTCTCTTTAGCTTTCTAATCTTTAATTGTAAACAAGTTAATGTCCCAATTCTCCCTGCTGTAACCTACATTTAATTGATCAACCACATCAAAATATAAAAGACGTTCCTCATAACTCATTATACTTCATGAAACCAATACTTTTGGAATTATCTCAAATCATGCTTGCAAAGATGCATTAAACCCATAATAGTTTTACCCTTTTGCTTACAAGAACTCAGAAGGCACACATTTGGGGCACGTGGGGGCTCAGTCAGTTAAGTGTCTGCCTTCCACTCAGGTCATGATGTCAGGGTCCTGGGATCAAGCCCAGCATTGGGCTCCCTGCTCAGAGGGGAAACTATTTCTCTCTCTCCCTCTACACCTCTACTTGTGCTCTCTCTCTCTCTCTCTCTCAAATAATAAATAAAATCTTTTTTTTTAAAGTCACACATTTGTTATCTTCACCTAATAAAATATTTCACCAGCCAAAGATAGATGGTAACTAACAATTTAGGAAGTTGCTATAGATAGTAGTATATATTTTTTTAATTTGTACTTTGTGGAACTCTCTTAGAGTTTTCAAATACTTGTTTTTATTTTTCTAGGTGTTCATCTTTTTTTAAAGATTTTATTTATTTTTGAGAGAGAGAGAGTGCAAATGAGAGAGTGAGAGAGAGCCTGGGCAGGGGTGGGGGCTGAGGGAGAAACAGACTCCCCACCAAGCAGGGAACCCATTATGGGGCTCCCTTCCAGGACTCAGAGACCCTGGGAGTATGGCCTGAGCTAAAGCAGATGCTTAACTGACTGAAACACCCAGGTGCCCCTAGGATGTTCACCTTTTGACAAAGATCTTGGAATCAGAAGAGACCCCGAATCACTAAGGAAATGTTGAAAAACAAAAATAAAGCTGGGGGCATCATGTTACCTGATTTCAAGCTTTATTACAAAGCTGTGATCACCAAGACAGCATGGTACTGGCATAAAAACAGACACATAGACCAGTGGAACAGAGTAGAGAGCCCAGATATGGACCCTCAACTCTATCGTCAATTAATCTTCGACAAAACAGGAAAAAATATACAGTGGAAAAATGACAGTCTCTTCAATAAATGGTGCTGGGAAAACTGGACAGCTGTAAGTAGAAGAATGAAACTCGACCATTCTCTTACACTGTACACAAAGATAAACTCAAAATGGATAAAAGATCTTGTAAAAATAAAACTATTCTGTAATTACACTAGTAACCCATGATAAGAAATAAGTGGAAATTTTTGCTTGTAGAGTTTTATAATGTTTAAATTCTGATTCTAAATTTTTAAAAGATTCTCTAAGTTATAACCAATGGTGTCATCACCTACATGTACTCAACAGTCTTTGAAAAATTGGTTTTAATTCCTAGTGAATTGCTTGCTGATACTTATAATGATATTACTCTATGAATCTACTTGTTATTTTTCTTCTTTAATGACACAGTTAGGTAATATATTCCAGTTGCACTTGAAATGCAACTCTGGCTGAAAATTTCAGTTTACTGCAGGTACCACATTTCATGGTGAACATAGGGTAGCCTACCACACAGAGTTCAGATTTTATCCATAGTTTCCCTAAGGCATATATCAGCTAATCAGTTCACAGGGACTTGTAATACAACAACTTTATTTTTAATAACATAAACTTAGTATTTATTTTCACTGAGAATTTCAGAAAACAAAAAATTATAAATAGTTTATAACATTCATAAGCTTACCACTAACTTTGTATTTGTCTATATCTCTTCATAAATATACACAGAAAGCCCACCACAATTGAGATCATATTACATGTCTTTTTTGCAGGCTATTTTCTATACCACATATAACTTACAGAATTTTTTAAGATACTGGTGCTTCGTATAACTTCAAATTGAACTTCCACATAGATATAGTAGTAATTATACTAGCATTCCATGTCCAGAATAATAAATTCATTTCATGCCCAGAATAATAAATTCATTTCTTACAGATATCCACATTGCTCCTTGAATTTTGTTAAGGTATTTTTAAGTATATATTTCTTTTAAGTACTGGTAAGAAATTAGTATGCTAATGATTTAAACTCATAATAGATATAGCCTTCAAAGTGAGAGACTTTTTTAGTTGTTTTTTTTTAATTAATAGGCTCCAATTTTAAGAAAATTAAGAGACCATGAACCAGCTGGGTTGAGCTATATATAGAACATTGTTTTGTTTTATTTTTCAAAGGAACACAGAGGTATTTCTAAATGATTCAAAGTATTTAAGACCTCAGTAACATAAAGGTGAAAATGTACCATTCATAAGTAGATAGTAATATTTTATTTTGTATCTAATTTATTCAAATATTTCTTTTTATAAGAGGTATTTAGAAATTAGTCGTAAGTCCATTAAGAGGTTGGCCTGGAAGCTTTTCTTCATCTTCAGTTCCTAACACAAAAAATTTGTTGGTGCCTCTGCTATTTCTGCTTTTATTGATAAAATTGATAAATAATCTCCTTTCTGCTTCACTTTATTGCTCTTCAATAACTTGGGAAAGTTCGTGTATATTTTAGTCATCTCTAAAAAAGAGTTCAACAAATACTGAATAACAAGCCAAAAATACTTAAGCCTTAGCTCTTGGTGGTTACTGAAAAGACTTTAAAGCTGGGTCTATACAGATTGAATTGGGGCAAGCAATCTTGCCTGCCCAGGCCACAGGCAAAGATGTTGCAATGGATGTAACCCACATCTCTCTTCTCACGCTGGCCTGAATTTCTTTCCATTCTTAGATTCTAAAATAATGCCCTCAGGCCTTTGCTCTCCAATCTACAGATAATGTCTTATATGACAGTTACTACTGATCCTTAAACACGCTGCATTCTCATTAGCAGCCTATATTGTTGATGAGTCAACATATCTACTATCAGTCTATCCTTGGTGTTCAGCTTATGTATTGGTGCCAGATGTTAGGAAAAACATATATGACCCAAACGGTATCTTTAAGTGTGGGTTGGCTGGAACTATCAGAGGTCACAACATGCAAGCCTTCAGAGGATGATGCTATTAAGGACAATCATCTCCCAACTGGAAGTGAAGTTCTCATTTGCAGGCTTCCTCCTCCATCCTTGCTGTTGAGAAAAAAGCTAAATTGGGTGGCAAGGTAAAAAGTGTTTCAGTGGGGAAAGAGCTAGCAAACGTACAGTTTTATAGAACTGAGAGCTTAACTTTATATATTGCGTCATCTTTACCATGATCCTTTTGTAAATTGTGAGATCCTAAGTTTTTTTCAGTTCTGTAAGTTATACTACTTAGTATTTATTAGACTATCCCTGTGACTTCATAGAAACCGCAGCCTCGTGGGTAGAGGTGTCCCAATAATAGTAACACAAACGTATTCTTCTCTTAAATTGCTGTGTTTTTGTACTGAGAATAAATGAGCTTATAATGTTTCCTGCAGACTAGTGTGAGGTTTGTTACCTCTACAACATAGTCAGAGAGTGGGACCTGGGAGAAAGTAGAGGGGATGATAAGAGGCAAATATAGAGGAAAAGAACTAGAAGAGTGATCAGAAAAACCCCATGAATATAAAATACCTCCATACATCCACTTCTTTGCACCATATAAGATCCAAATCAATCATTTACTCTAAAATCTTGACATTGACTTGTTGAAGTTGACTTCATTATAGTTTTGACAGTGGATTGCAAACCCTGAAATTAGTTTGTCCCCATTTCACTCTTGGAAGTGCTCTTAATATAACAGTTTTGATTTCTTACCCACTCAAGCCCCCATCAACCCCTCCTTGTATATGTATTTTCTTTATGAATATAATCACATACTATTATCTTCCTTATCTCTTTTTACTTTGCATGAATCCAGATTAAGCTATTTAAAAGATCGCAGATATGTGCTAATTAGAGTGCCCCCCAAAGGTATCAGTAAATCAGGCTGTGGCTAATCGAGCCCTCCCAGCATATTTGAAATGCCCTAGGATACACAAGGGTATTGAAAAATATCAACCCTAGAGAACAAGATTTATCACCCCTGTCAAATAACACTCACACTGATGAATTCTGACATTCACCTCGATATAAGTTAGAATCCACTTATTATTTAATTAACCAATCTATGTAACTTTTGCCATTAAGTTTGACAACATGGGCAGCCTTTCTCTCTCCTTGTATTATGGTGTAACCTAACATGAATTAAAGAGGAATTTAAAATTGAGAGTTTCAGTCTTCAAAGTCACATATTATTTGACCTGTAGCTTGGCATTCTTTGGGCAATATGAGTTTCTGTGAAAAAGTAAACCCTGTTGTAACATTATAAGGTCTGGTGGCACTTTTTTAAAGTGCAAATTATTGACATTAAATTGAGAAACATTTCTAGAAAGGAGTAGCTTATGATTATATAATGGTTTGTATAGTTTATCTGAAATATGTTGCTATGACTTTGTCTTGAGTATTTCTTGATGAACTGGCCATATCTTCTATCTCTGTGGGAATGGTAGAGTTTAGCTATAGAATTCAAAATGCTTCTATTTCCACATCTTGCATAGCTGATGAAGCCAGGTCTCTAAGTCCAAAGGGAAAGTGGATTCCATTCAATATACTACCCCTTGCCTGTAAACCTTCAAAGATACATAACAAAATCCTAGTGTCTAAAAGTGCTTGCCTATAATAGTACACAGCAGCTGTTTTCTTAAACTAGCATCTTGCCTCACATTACATTATCCTAATAGCAATATCCTGTTCTTTGGTGGAATTTTTCCAGTCCCACTCTATCCATGTGTTTCTAGTGGGGACTGCCATTAGTAGACCATCCCTAGCTAAAAGTGGGATGAATTCATGATTCATACTGAGCTCAATGAACTGCTCCATCTTTGAGGCTATAGAAATTGTTGACACACCAAATGGGTGATTCAAGCTGAACTAAAGGACTTGTTAGTAATATCTAATTGGAGATTGTCAGGATTGCTTTATTTTTGAGTTATACCAAAGGAAGTTTTGTAGTCTGAAGTTGTCTAGAACCATGCTTTCAATAATGAAGAAAATTCATCTGAAATAAGAAAAATAAGGTCTGATGAGCAGAAAGAATCATAGACAAGAGATAGTAAGAAAAATAAACGTGATTGGGCTGAGTCCCCAAATTCTATCATCCTAAAGTCCAGTTCCATACTTGTATTTGCTGTAGATTGGTTACATGAGACATGAGACATATAAAATTTTTATACTTGCTTTAGTTGAGTTTCGTCACTTGAAATTGTAAGGGTTCTAAATAACTAAGTAAGAGTTCTGAACCCTGGAATACATGGACGTCTTAATAAAAACCTTCAGGAAACCTAGCAGACATTTATAAGCCTTAAAAATTTTCAGAGGAAACACAGACTTTCATCTAAGTACCTAGGATACACAATGTATACAGGATACATAATGTTATACTAACCATTCCTAATAATCTATCTGTCTCAAAGAGGAAGTGGCATATATGAAGATATTCAGATTATGAGCTTTACTCACATAATCTAAATCCTGGCTCTTCCACATACCAGCCGTATGAGTGACTTCAGGCAATTTATAGAAAATGTAGGGTCTTAGTTTTCTCATATGTAAAATAGAAATAATAATGCATAACTCATAGGATTCATTCAGTGTCTGGCACATTACAAACTACTAAGAAATGATATCTATTATTGTTGTTGCTATACCTTGGAATCAATAACTTTATACTCAACTACCTTATTTTAGGCATGTACAGCAGATAGAACTAAGATGTTCTAACCAAATATTTTATACAGCATAATGATATTGTATACTGTATTTTATACAGCACAGTTGAGCATAACGAAACTTACTAATTTAAAACATTTACTGGGGATTTACTTTCTATAAAATTAAATAAAGTTTAGAGCCTCCCTCATTGTAATTACAGTCATATATGATCGTGTAAACACACACATCTTGTGAAATTCTATAGGGTAGAAAAGCTATTGGTGTATGGGGAAGAAACACACGATAAAGCATTATTGTGTCTGGAAATTCACCTTGTCAGAGCATTTAAGTTCTTTTTGGACTGAGTTTATAACAGAAACTGGTCACAAGAAATTATAAAAGCTAGAAGACAAAACAATTATGTCTTTAAAGTACAGAGGGACAAAAGAAGGTCAAATCTATAATTATCTCTTGAGTGAAAACAAACAGATAAGAACTAAGAAATCTGTCTCTAAAAGACTCGGATGGCATGAAATGTTAAAGTTCTTCAGGCAGAGGGAATATGACACCAGATGGAAAACGTGGACCTAAACATAAAAATGGCATCATAAATAGTAAACATGTGGGTAAATGAAAAAGACTTTTTTCTTATTTTGTTTCCTTAAAGGATGAGTAACTGTTCAAAGTATATCATGAGGTTTTTCACATGCTTAGTAGTAAAACATGTTACAAAAATAACCCCAAGGGCAGAAGGGGAAAAAAGAAGTATACTGTTTTAAGGTTTATATGTTATAAGTAAGTGACATGATATGATTTGAAGAAGGATGGTGATAAATGTAAGTTGGATATAATAAACTCCAGTGTGAATGCTGGAAGTCATATAGGTAATAAGGCAATAATAGAGACAAAATAAAATATTAACAAGTATTTCATTGAAAAAGACAGAAAAGGGGGGAAATAAACCAAGAGCAAATGGAGCAAATAGACAAGAGGTAGATTTAAGTAAGCATACAAATAATAACATGACTTATTTATTTTAAATCTGCAAGTTTGTACCTCTTAATCCCCTTTATTTAGCCCATCCCCCAACCCATTTCCCCTCTGGAAGCTACCAATTCTTTTTATTTAAGAATCTGGGTTGTTTTTTTTTTTTTAATTTCTTTTACTTTTTAGACTTCACATATACGTGAAATCATGTGGTATTTGTCTTTATCCATCTGACTTTTTTCAGTTAACATTATACTCTCTGGATCCATCCAGGTTGTCACAGTTGTCAAGATCTTATTTTTTATGGCTGAGTAATATTCCATTGTCTATATGTACCTCATCATCTTTATCTACTAATGGACAAAACTTGTTTCCAGTTGTTGGATCTTGTAAATAACACTGCAATAAGCATAGGGATGCATCTATTTTGAATTAGCATTTTTGTTTTGTTTGAGTCAATACTAAGAATTAATGGATTATATAGTATTTCTATTTTTAATTTTTTGAGGAATCCTGTTTTCATAGTGGCTACACTAATTCACATTCCTGTCAACAGTGTGCAAGAATTTCCTTTAACCACATTCTCACCAATGTTTGTTATTCTGGGTCTTTTTAATACTAGCTATTTTGACTGGTGTGAAGTGACATCTCCCAGTGGTTTTGAGGTTTTGATTTGCATTTCCGTGATAAGTAATGCTGAGCACACTTTCATGCATTTGTTGCCCATGTGTTTGTAGGTGTTTTTTGGAAGCATGTCTTTTCAAGTCCTCTGTCCATTTTTTAAATTGGATTAATTGGTTTTCTGTTGTTGACCTGAATACGTTCTTTATGTATACATATATATATTTTATGTGTGTGTGTGTGTATGTGTATCCTTATTGGGTACATCAATTCAAATATCATCCTCATGTGGTAGGTTTCCTTTTCATTTTGTTCATGGTTTCCTTTGCTTTCAGAAGCTTTTTATTTTGGTGTAGTCCCATTAGTTTATTTTGGCTGTTCTTTTCATTGTCTGAGGAGACATATTCACAAATATGTTGTTAAGGTTGATGTTCAAGTGATTACTGCCTTTGTTTTCTTTTTAGGAGTTTTATAGTTTCAGGCCTCACATTCAGATCTTTAGTCCATTCTAAATTAATTTTTGTGTATGTAGTTAGAAAGTGGTCCATTTTCCTTCTTTTACCGAGCTGTCCATTTTCCCCAACACCATTTATCGCAGAGACTGTCTTTTCTCCATTATATATTCTTTGTCATAGATGAGTTGACCATATAGATATGGGTTTACTTCTGGAGTCTATCCTGCTCCACTAATCTTTGTGTCTATTTTTTGTCCCGTCCTATACTGTTTTGATTACTACAACTTTCTAGTATTTCTTAAAATCTAGGACTGTGATACCTCCAGCTTTGTTTTTCTTCTTCAATATTGCTTTTGTTATTGGGGTCTTTTGTGGATCCAGACAACATTTGGGATTATTTGTTCTAGTTCTGTGAAAAATGCTGTTGGTATTTTGATAGGGATTATATTGAATCTGTAGATTGCTTAAGGTAGTATGTACATTTTAACAGTATTAAACCAACCCATGAACATGGAACATCTTTGAATTTATTTGTGCTGTCTTCAGTTTCTATCATCAGTGTTTTCTAGTTTTCAGAGTGTAAGTTTTTCACTCCCTAGGCTAAATTTATTATGAGGCATTTTGTTTTTGGTACAATTGTAAACAGGATTGTTTTCTTGATTTCTCTTTCTGCTACTTTGTTGTTTGTGTATAGACATAGGGGTGCCCAGGTATCTCAGTTGGTTAAGCATCCAACTCTTGCTCTCAGGTCAGGTCTTGATCTCAGGATCATGAGTTCTAACCCTACATTGGGCTCCACACTGGACATGCAGTCTACTTAAAAAAAAAAAAAAGAAAAAGAAAACAACAACAACAACGAAAACCACCACAACAGATTTCTGTATATTAATTTGTATCCTGCACAACTACTAAATTCATTCATCAGTTCTAAAAGTTTTTTGATGATGTCTTTAGGGTTTTCTTAGTATAGTATCATGTCATCTGATAGTTTTACTTCTTCCTTACCGATTTGGATGCCTTTTTTTTCTTGTCTGGTTGCTGCAGCTAGGACTTGCAGTATTTTATTGAAGAAAAGTGATGAGAGTGGATATCCTTTTCTTGCTCCTGATCGTAGAGGAAGAGCTTTCAGTTTTTCACCATTGAGTATCATGTTAACTGTGGGTTTATTATATTGAGGTATGTTCCTTCTAAAACCACTATGTTGAGAATTTTTTTCAAAAATGGGTGTTGTATTTTGTCAAATGCTTTTTCTGCATCTATTGAGATGATCATACAGTTTTTATCCTTTCTCTTACTGACATGATATACAACATTGATTGAGTTAAGAATATCAAAGCACCCTAGCATTCCTGGAATACATCCCACTTGGTCATGCTGAATGGTATTTTTAATATATTGTTGAATTTGGTTTGCTAATATTTTGTTGAGGATTTTTACTTCTATCCTTCTCAGGGATTTTCACCTTTAGTTCTCCTTTCTTGTAATATCTGCCTGGTTTTGACATCAAGGTAATGCCAGGCTTGTAGAATTAATTTGAAAGTTTTCCTCCCTCTTCTATATTTTTTAGAATAGTTTGAGGAAATAGGTATTAACTTTTCTTTATGTTTATTAGAATTTTTTGTTGGCATATAATTTTTCAAAATATTCTGATTCTTTGCATTTTTGTGGTGTTGGCTGTTATTTCTTCATTTTCTCTCTCTCTTTTTTTCTTGGTAGGTCTGGCTAAAGGTTTATTTATTCTGTTTATTTTTTCAAAGAACCAGCTCCTGGTTTCATTGATCTTATCTTTTTTTTTTTTTTTTTTTTTTTTAGTTTCTCTTTCATTTATTTCCACTCTAATTCTTATTTCTGTCCTTCTGTTCTTCTTGGGCTTTATTCTTTTTTTCTATCTCCTTTATGTTTAGGTTTTATTTGTAGTTTTTCTTGTTGAGGTAGGCCTGTATCACTCTAAAATTCCTTCTTAGAACTACTTTTGCTTTATCCCATGAATTTTGGACCATTGTCTTCATTTTCATTTTTATCCATGCATTACTGGTTTCCTTTTTGACTTCTTCACTGGCTCATTGATTGTTTGATAGCACATTGTTTAGCATCCATGCATTTGTATTTTTCCAGTTTTTTTCTTGTAATTGATTTCTAGTTTCATACCATGGTGGTAGGAAAAGATGTTTGATATGATTCCAGTGTTACTAAATTTATTGAGATTGGCTTTGTGACTAATATGTGGTCTATCCTGAAGAATTTCCATGTGCACTTGAAAAAACTGTATATTCTACTGTTTTTTGGTTGGAATGTTCTGTATGTATCTGTTAGAGCCATCTAGTCTATGTCATTCAAAGCCAGTGTTTTCTGGTTGGTTTTCTGTCTGGATGATCTATCCATTGATTTAAGTGGGGTGTTAAATTCCCCTCCTACTATTGTATTACTGTCAGTTTCTCCCTTTATGTCTGTTAATATTTGCTTTATGTATTTAGGTGCTCCTGTGTTGTGTGCATACATATAATTGTATTTTCTTGTTGTATTGATTCCCTTTATCATTATGTATTGTCCTTCTTTTTCTTTTTTTATAGTTGTTTTGTTTTGTTTTTTAAAGTCTGGTTTGTCTGATATAAGTATTGCTGCCTGGACTTTTTTTTTTTCACTTCCATTTGCATGGTAAATATTTAATCCCTTCACTTGCAGTTTGTGAGTCTTTAGGTCAGCAGTGAGTCTCTGTTAGGCAGCTTGTAGATGGGACTTCTTTTTTTTGTTATTCATTCAATCACCCTTTATCTTTTTGATTGCAGCATTTAGTGCATTTACATTCGAAGTAATTATTGATAGTTGTGTACTTACTGCCATTTTCTCTATTTTCTTCTGGTTGTTTTTGTAGTTCTTTTCTAGTCCTTTCTTTTCCTCTTGCTCTCTTCCCTTGGGGTTTGATGGGCTGTCTTTAGTATTATGCCTAGATTCCTTTCTCTTTATTTTTATGTATCTATTACAGGTTTTTTGATTTGTGGTTACCACTGGTTCATATATAACATTTTATGTGTATAGTTTGTATTAAGTTGATGGTCACAAGTCCAAACACATTTTAAAAGCACTGATTTTTGGAACGCCTGGTTGGACGACTGCCTTCGGCTCAGGTCATGATCCCAGAGTCCCAGGATCGAGTCCCGCATCGGGCTCCCAGCTGCATGGGGAGTCTGCTTCTCCCTCTGACCTTCTCCTTGCTCATGCTCTCTCTCACTGTCTCTCTCTCAAATAAATAAATAAAATCTTTTAAAAAAAAAAAAGCACTGATTTTTTACTCTCCTCTCACATTTTATATGATGTCATATTTTACATCTTTTTATTTTTTTGTATTCCTTGCCTAATCTTTGTAGATATAATTAATTTTACCACTTTTGTGTTTTAACCTCTGTACTGGCTTTAAAAGTGATTAATCTACTACCTTTATTTGTTTGCTTTTACCTGTGAAAATTTTTTCTTCCCTAATTTTCTTATTGCTAGTTATGCCCTTTTCTTTCCATTTAAATACCCTTTAATATTTCTCATAAGGCTGGTTTAGTGGTGATAAAGTCCTTTACCTTTAGTTTGTCTAAGAAATTCTTTATCTGTCCATCTATTCTGAGTGACAGCCTTCCTGGTTAAAGTATTCTTGGTTGAAGGCTTTTACTTTTAGCACTTTGAATATAGCATGACACTCTCTTGTGGTATAATGTTTCTGCTGAAAATTCAGCGGATACCCTTATGGGGTCTGCCTTATATGCAACTATTTTCTGGTTTCTTTTAAATTTCTCTTTGTCATTGCTTTTTGTAATTTTTATTATTATGTGTCTTGGTGAAGACCTCCTTGGGTTCATCTTCTTAGGGGTTATATCTGCTTCCTGGACCCAGATATTTGTTTCCTTCCCCAAATTAAGGAAGTTTTCAGGTATTACTTCTTCAAGTAACTTTTCTGCCCTCTTCTCTTTTTCTTCTGGGATCCCTACAATGTAAATGTTATGCTTGATAATGTTGCAAAGTTCCCTTAACCTGTTCTCATTTTTTATTCTTTTTTTCTTTTTGCTACTCAGTTTGGTTGCTTCCAATTACTTTGTCTTAACGAATTGCTGATCCACTCTTCTGCATACTCTAGTCTGCTATTGATTTCCTCTAGTTTATTTTTTCTTTCAGTTATCAAATTCTTCAACACTGTTTTTTAATATTTTCTGTCTACTCTTTCCTCAAGTCCAGATAGGGTCCATTAATACCGGCTTTGCCTACTGTGGGTGCATTGGTCAAGGTTTGCTTTCCACAATGTTGAGAGACCTGCCTATAGCAGCTGTGTGCTTGTTGGTGGATGAGGCTGAAGTCAGCCTAGCTGTCTGCAATTAGCTTCTCTGCCAACAACTGCAGACACATCAAAGGGCAAGCCTTGTTGCCTGAACAGCAGCTATCTGTAATGTTCAGCTATAGGAACTCCAGGAATGCTGGTATGGGCCTATCTTCCCGGCCCCCTCCCCAGAGCAGGAGGTACTTTGAAGGGATGCCTGCCTAGGCTGTGGGGTTGGATGGGGCAGGTCCACAGGGGAAATGCCAGAGTGGGGCATACAGTGTTTAGTGCTGGCTATTTTAAGTGTCTGTCTAGCTTGGGGAAGAGGAAAAGAAATGGCACCCACTAGTACTTTTGTCCCCAGGGAAACCTGCTGCTGATGCCTGTCCCTCCAAAGCATGTTCTGAGATAAAGATTAGTGAATATACCTCCACATATACCTCAGGCTCTTTTCAATCTGCTGCTTCTGTGACAATTCTCAGGCCGAGTTATTTAGTGTGCTGGTTCTTTACGGCATGGATTTAGTTTCCTATAGCTCTCTGGCTCTCCCAGCATTAAACTCACTGATCTTGGGGCACCTGAGTGGCTCAGTGGGTTAAGCCTCTGCCTTTGGCTCAGGTCATAATCTCAAGATCCTGGGATCAAGCCCCACGTCTGGATCTCTGCTCAGTAGGGAGCCTGCTTCCCCACCTTTCTCTCTGACTGCCTCTCTGCCTACTTGTGATCTCTGCCTGTCAACGAAATAAATAAAATCTTTAAAAAAACAACACAACAACACAACACAAAAAAACCTCACTGATCTTTAAAGATCTTCCAAAGTTAGGCTTTGCTAGTTTTCAAAGCTAGACATAAAGGGGACTGGTCTTCCCAGTTGGGTCCCAGTGTCAGGAGTGCCTGGTATGGCATCTGATACTCTTACTTCTCTGTGCTTGTGGTATCCCTGTTATTTATGCCTTGTCATGCCAGTGGTTTGGTTTCCAAGCACGTCTTCCCTTTTCAATGCAGCCTCTCTCTATGATTAAATGTGGGCAGTCTGTTCTGCTAGTCTTTGGGTCATTTTCAGTGTTAGTCACATAGATGTGGCTATTTTCTATTAATGATCACATCAATAGTTTCATATTGAGGGTGTTTTCAAATGAAAATATTTTTATATGTTGAGCTAAATAAAGTACATTAACAATGATTTCACAGGTTTCATTTTTTTACCTTTTTACCTTTTCACCTTTTCTTCATATATTTTGGCTTGAACTATCCTATGGCCTGAATATTTGTGCCTCCCCACCGGCCCCAACCCCAGATAGATATATTGAAACCTAAACCCCCAAGGTGATGGCATTAGGAAGTGGGGACTTTAGGAGATGATTAAGGCAGAGCCCTTGTGAATGGGATTAGTGCCCTTATAAAAGCAGCATGCGAAAGCTTTCTTGCACCTTCTGCCATGTGAAGTTAGAGCTGGAATATTGCTGTTTATCAACTGGATGTAAGCCCTCACCAAACATAGAATATGACTATGCAGGCACCCGGATCTCAGGCTCCAGAACTATGAGATACATATTTCTGTGCTTTATAAGCCATTCAGTCTGTAGTATTTTGTTATCACAACCCAAACGGGCTAAGGCACATTATATTCCATGGGTATTTGTTATATCCCACAAGTGTTTGTTAAAAGTTGACAGACTGTTTATAAAATTTATATTGAAATTCAAAATTGATCCTCATCATATGTTCTCAATTACTTTTCAACAAAGTCTGAAAGTAATCCAATGAAAAAAGGATACTATTTTCAACAAATGTTGTTGGATCAGCTAGATAGAAAAATGGAGTAAAGAGGGGAGGAGTCAAGATGGCGGAGAAGTAGCAGGCCGAGACTACTTCAGCTAGCCGGAGATCAGCTAGATAGCTTATCTAAAGATTGCAAACACCTGAAAATCCATCGGCAGATCGAAGAGAAGAAGAACAGCAATTCTGGAAACAGAAAACAACCACTTTCTAAAAGGTAGGACCGGCAGAGAAGTGAATCCAAAGCGACGGGAAGATAGACCCCGGGGGGAGGGGCCGGCTCCCGGCAAGCGGCGGAGCAACCGCGCACAAAATCAGGACTTTTAAAAGTCTGTTCCGCTGAGGGACATTGCTCCAGAGGCTACCCGGGGCAAAGCCCACACGGGGTCAGCGTGGCCTCAGGTCCCGCAGGGTCACAGAAGGATCGGGGGTGTCTGAGTGTCGCAGAGCTTGCGGGTATTGGAACGGGAAAGCCGGCTACAGAGACAGAGCCGACAGTAAGCTCGCAGCTCGGGGTGACCTTGAACCGGTCGCAGGCTCGGTGAGCTCGGAGCGCGGCCGGAGGTCAGGCAGACGGGAGTAACTGGGCGCGGTTCTCTGAGCGCGCACTGAGGAGTGCGGCCCTGGGCTCTCGGCTCCTCCGGGCCGGAGACCAGGAGGCCGCCATTTGTATTCCCGTCCTCTGGAACTCTACGGAAAGCGCTCAGGGAACAAAAGCTCCTGAAAGCAAACCCGAGCAGATTACTCACCTCAGCCCCTGATAAGGGCGGTGCAATTCTGCCTGGGGCAAAGACACTTGAGAATCACTACAACAGGACCCTCCCCCAGAAGATCAACAAGAAAACCAGCCGAGACCAAGTTCACCTACCAAGGAGTGCGGTTTCAATACCAAGGAGAGCAGCAGAATTCTAGAGGAGGAGAAAGCAAAGCACGGAACTCATGGCTTTTGCCCTGTGATTTTTTTTAGTCTTGCGGTTAATTTAATTTTTTTCTTTTTCATTTTTTGTTTTTTTTTCTCACCTTCGGGTAAATTTTTTTTTTAAATGTTACCTTTTTTCTTTTTTAACGATTTTTTTACTAGTTTATCTAATACATATATTTTTTCTTTTTTATATTTTTCTTAGGTGTTTTCTTTTTTTAAAAATTCTTTTTTTTTTCTTTTTCTTTCTTTTTTGTTTTTTTTTCTTTCTTCCTTTTTGAACCTCTTTTTATCCCCTTTCTCCCCCCTCATGATTTGGGATCTCTTCTAATTTGGTTAAAGCACATTTTCCTGGGGTTGTTGCCACCCTTTTAGTATTTTACTTGCCCCCTCATATACTCTTCACTGGACAAAATGACAAGACCGAAAAATTCACCACAAAAAAAAGAACAAGAGGCAGTACGGAAGGCTAGGGACCTAATCAATACAGACATTGGTAATATGTCAGATCTAGAGTTCAGAATGACAATTCTCAAGGTTCTAGCCGGGCTCGAAAAAGGCATGGAAGATATTAGAGAAACCCTCTCGAGAGATATAAAAGCCCTTTCTGGAGAAATAAAAGAACTAAAATCTAACCAAGTTGAAATCAAAAAAGCTATTAATGAGGTGCAATCAAAAATGGAGGCTCTCACTGCTAGGATAAATGAGGCAGAAGAAAGAATTAGTGATATAGAAGACCAAATGACAGAGAATAAAGAAGCTGAGCAAAAGAGGGACAAACAGATACTGGACCACGAGGGGAGAATTCAAGAAATAAGTGACACCATAAGACGAAACAACATTAGAATAATTGGGATTCCAGAAGAAGAAGAAAGAGAGAGGGGAGCAGAAGGTATACTAGAGAGAATTATTGGGGAGAATTTCCCCAATATGGCAAAGGGAATGAGCATCAATTCAGGAGGTTCAGAGAACACCCCTCAAAATCAATAAGAATAGGCCCACACCCCGTTACCTAATAGTAAAATTTACAAGTCTCAGTGACAAAGAGAAAATCCCGAAAGCAGCCCGGGAAAAGAAGTCTGTAACATACAATGGTAAAAATATTAGATTGGCAGCTGACTTATCCACAGAGACCTGGCAGGCCAGAAAGAGCTGGCATGATATTTTCAGAGCACTAAATGAGAAAAACATGCAGCCCAGAATACTATAACCAGCTAGGCTATCATTGAAAATAGAAGGAGAGATTAAAAGCTTTCAGGACAAACAACAACTGAAAGAATTTGCAAACACCAAACCAGCTCTACAGGAAATCTTGAAAGGGGTCCTCTAAGCAAAGAGAGAGCCTACAAGTGGTAGATCAGAAAGGAACAGAGACCATATACAGTAACAGTCACCTTACAGGCAAAACAATGGCACTAAATTCATATCTCTCAATAGTTACCCTGAATGTTAATGGGCTAAATGCCCCTGTCAAAAGACACAGGGTATCAGAATGGATAAAAAAACAAAACCCATCTATATGTTGCCTCCAAGAAACTCATTTTAAACCCGAAGACACCTCCAGATTTAAAGTGAGGGGGTGGAAAAGAATTTACCATGCTAATGGACATCAGAAGAAAGCAGGAGTGGCAATCCTTATATCAGATCAATTAGATTTTAAGCCAAAGACTATAATAAGAGATGAGGAAGGACACTATATCATACTCAAAGGGTCTGTCCAACAAGAAGATTTAACAATTTTAATATCTATGCCCCCAACGTGGGAGCAGCCAACTATATAAACCAATTAATAACAAAATCAAAGAAACACATCAACAATAATACAATAATAGTAGGGGACTTTAACACTCCCCTCACTGAAATGGACAGATCATCAAAGCAAAAGATCAGCAAGGAAATAAAGGCCTTAAACGACACACTGGACCAGATGGACATTACAGATATATTCAGAACATTTCATCCCAAAGCAACAGAATACACATTCTTCTCTAGTGCGCATGGAACATTCTCCAGAATAGATCACATCCTGGGTCCTAAATCAGGACTCAACCGGTATCAAAAGATTGGGATCATTCCCTGCATATTTTCAGACCACAATGCTCTAAAGCTAGAACTCAACCACAAAAGGAAGTTTGAAAAGAACCAAAATACATGGAGACTAAACAGTATCCTTCTAAAGAATGAATGGGTCAACCGGGAAATTAAAGAAGAATTGAAAAAAATCATGGAAACAAATGATAAATGAAAATACAATGGTTCAAAATCTGTGGGACACAACAAAGGCAGTCCTGAGAGGAAAATATATAGCGGTACAAGCCTTTCTCAAGAAACAAGAAAGGTCTCAGGTACACAATCTAACCCTACACCTAAAGGAGCTGGAGAAAGAACAAGAAAGAAACCCTAAGCCTAGCAGGAGAAGAGAAATCATAAAGATCAGAGCAGAAATCAATGAAATAGAAACCAAAAAAACAATAGAACAAATCAACGAAAGTAGGAGCTGGTTCTTTGAAAGAATTAATAAAATTGATAAACCCCTGGCCAGACTTATCAAAAAGAAAAGAGAAAGGACCCAAATAAATAAAATCATGAATGAAAGAGGAGAGATCACAACTAACACCAAAGAAATACAAACTATTATAAGAACATACTATGAGCAACTCTACGGCAATAAATTTGACAATCTGGAAGAAATGGATGCATTCCTAGAAACATATAAACTACCACAACTGAACCAGGAAGAAATAGAAAGCCTGAACAGACCCATAACCAGTAAGGAGATTGAAACAGTCATTAAAAATCTCCAAACAAACAAAAGCCCAGGGCCAGACGGCTTCCCAGGGGAATTCTACCAAACATTTAAAGAAGAACTAATTCCTATTCTCCTAGAACTGTTCCAAAAAATAGAAATGGAAGGAAAACTTCCAAACTCATTTTATGAGGCCAGCATCACCTTGATCCCAAAACCAGACAAGGATCCCACCAAAAAAGAGAGCTATAGACCAATATCCTTGATGAACACAGATGCGAAAATACTCAACAAAATACTAGCCAATAGGATTCAACAGTACATTAAAAAGATTATTCACCACGACCAAGTGGGATTTATTCCAGGGCTGCAAGGTTGGTTCAACATCTGCAAATCAGTCAATGTGATACAACACATCAATAAAAGTAAGAACAAGAACCATATGATACTCTCAATAGATGCTGAAAAAGCATTTGACAAAGTACAGCATCCCTTCCTGATCAAAACTCTTCAAAGTGTAGGGATAGAGGGCACATACCTCAATATCATCAAAGCCATCTATGAAAAACCCACCGCAAATATCATTCTCAATGGAGAAAAACTGAAAGCTTTTCCACTAAGGTCAGGAACACGGCAGGGATGTCCATTATCACCACTGCTATTCAACATAGTACTAGAGGTCCTAGCCTCAGCAATCAGACAACAAAAGGAAATTAAAGGCATCCAAATCGGCAAAGAAGAAGTCAAATTATAACTCTTCGCAGATGATATGATACTATATATGGAAAACCCAAAAGACTCCACTCCAAAACTGCTAGAACTTATACAGGAATTCAGTGAAGTGTCAGGATATAAAATCAATGCACAGAAATCAGTTGCATTTCTCTACACCAACAGCAACAGCAAGAGAAGAAAGGGAAATTAAGGAGTCAATCCCATTTACAATTGCACCCAAAACCATAAGATACCTAGGAATAAACCTAACCAAAGAGACACAGAATCTATACTCAGAAAACTATAAAGTACTCATGAAAGAAATTGAGGAAGACACAAAGAAATGGAAAAATGTTCCATGCTCCTGGATTGGAAGAATAAATATTGT
Source organism: Mustela putorius furo (assembly GCF_011764305.1). Taxonomy (NCBI): domain Eukaryota; kingdom Metazoa; phylum Chordata; class Mammalia; order Carnivora; family Mustelidae; genus Mustela; species Mustela putorius. The sequence continues at coordinate 15,785,822 of NW_025422471.1, forward strand.
GAAAATGTCTATGCTACCTAAAGCAATCTACACATTTAATGCAATTCCTATCAAAGTACCATCCATCTTTTTCAAAGAAATGGAACAAATAATTCTAAAATTTATATGGAACCAGAAAAGACCTCGAATAGCTAAAGGGATATTGAAAAAGAAAGCCAACGTTGGTGGCATCACAATCCCGGACTTCAAGCTCTATTACAAAGCTGTCATCATCAAGACAGCATGGTACTGACACAAAAACAGACCCATAGATCAATGGAACAGAAGAGAGCCCAGAAATAGACTCTCAACTCTATGGTCAACTAATCTTTGACAAAGCAGGAAAGAATGTCCAATGGAAAAAAGACAGCCTCTTCAATAAATGGTGCTGGGACAATTGGACAGCCACATGCAGAAAAATGAAATTGGACCATTTCCTTACACCACACACAAAAATAGACTCAAAATGGATGAAGGACCTCAATGTGCGAAAGGAATCCATCAAAATCCTTGAGGAGAACACAGGCAGCAACCTCTTTGACCTCAGCCGCAGCAACATCTTCCTAGGAACAACGCCAAAGGCAAGCGAAGCAAGGGCAAAAATGAACTATTGGGATTTCATCAAGATCAAAAGCTTTTGCACAGCAAAGGAAACAGTTCACAAAATCAAAAGACAACTGACAGAATGGGAGAAAATATTTGCAAATGACATATCAGATAAAGGACTAGTGTCCAGAATCTATAAAGAACTTAGCAAACTCAACACCCAAAGAACAAATAATCCAATCAAGAAATGGGCAGAGGACATGAGCAGACATTTCTGCAAAGAAGACATCCAGATGGCCAACAGACACAGGAAAAAGTGCTCCATATCACTCGGCATCAGGGAAATACAAATCAAAACCACAATGAGATATCACCTCACACCAGTCAGAATGGCTAAAATAAACAAGTCAGGAAATGACAGATGCTGGCGAGGATGCGGAGAAAGGGGAACCCTCCTACACTGTTGGTGGGAATGCAAGCTGGTGCAACCTCTCTGGAAAACAGCATGGAGGTTCCTCAAAATGTTGAAAATAGAACTGCCCTATGACCCAGCAATTGCACTATTGGGCATTTACCCTAAAGATACAAACGTAGTGATCCAAAGGGGCACGTGTACTCGAATGTTTATAGCAGCAATGTCCACAATAGCCAAACTATGGAAAGAACCTAGATGTCCATCAACAGATGAATGGATCAAGAAGATGTGGTATATATACACAATGGAATACTATGCAGCCATCAAAATAAATGAAATCTTGCCATTTGCGACAACATGGATGGAACTAGAGCGTATCATGCTTAGCGAAATAAGTCAAGCAGAGAAAGACAACTATCATATGATCTCCCTGATATGAGGAAGTGGTGATGCAACATGGGGGCTTAAGTGGGTAGGAGAAGAATAAATGAAACAAGATGGGATTGGGAGGGAGACAAACCATAAGTGACTCTTAATCTCACAAAACAAACTGAGGGTTGTTGGGGGGAGGGGGTTTGGGAGAAGGGGGTGGTATTATGGACATTGGGGAGGGTATGTGTTTTGGTGAGTGCTGTGAAGTGTGTAAACCTGGTGATTCACAGACCTGTACCCCTGGGGATAAAAATATATGTTTATAAAAAAATTAAAATTTATATAAAAAAAAAAAGAAAGAAAAATGAATCTTGATCCTTGTCCCATGTGATACACAATGATTAATTTGAAATGGACCATAGACATAAATATAAACTCCATAAAACTTCTGGAAGAAAACAGAAGGAAATCTTGGGAACCTTAAGGTTGGTGAAAATATCTTAGGATGAAAAAATATAAACCATAAAAGACCAAAAAATGTGTATTGGATATTATCAAAACTTAAAATTTCTACTCAACAACGGCACTAAGAAAATAAAATACCACACATGGAGAGAAAATATTTAAGGACTAGATCCAGAGTATGCAAAGAAATCTCAAAATTTAGTAGTAAGAACAGAAACAATCTAGTTAAAATCAAGCAAAGATTTTAACAGAATTTTCACAAAAGAAAATGGATTATAAATAAGGAATTGAAAAGATGCTCTCAGTCATTAGTGAAATGCACATTAAAACCACAATGAAATATAGCCACAAACCCATTAGAATAGGTAAAATATTTTAAAACTGATAACATATAAGCAAGAATATGGAGTAAGGATTCTCATACATCTTAGTAGAGATATAGAGTGGTACAATCCCTGTGGGAAACAGTTGGGCAGTTTCTTATAAAATTAAACATCTACTTACATACTCACCCAGCAATTTTACTCTTGGGCATTTACCCAGAAGCAGTGAGAACAGGTTCTCAGAAAGTGTTGCTTATGAAATTTTAAAGATTTATTCATAATAGCCCTAAGTCAGAACAGACTGCTGTCCATCAGTGGGCAAATAACTTATGATATCCACACAATAGAATACTACTTAGCAATAAAAAGGAATAAACTTCTGATATGTTTAACAACCTGAATAAATACAAAAATAATAGTCTGAGTGAAGACTTTACATACCAAAAAAGTATGTACCTTTTGATTCATTCATATGAGGCTCTAAAAAGGGCAAATTTAATCTATAGTGATAGGAAGAACACTGGTTATCTGGGGTCAGAGAGCAGGGGAGGGTCTAGTTAAGGATAAATACAAGGGAATCTTTTGGGATTCTGAAATGTTCTGTATCTTGATTATGGTGGTTATGCGGATGTATACATTTGTGAAAACTCCTTGAATTGTTTACTTTAAATGAATACGTTTATTGTATATAAATTGCACTTCAGTAAATTTGGGAACTTCTTTATCAATGAGAATGAGAGAAATTCTTCAAGTGGGATTATAAGACTATATAATTTTTTATTTAATGCTCTTATTATGATTTTTATTTAAAGATAAATTCTTACCAGTGACATTCCCTTTTGCTCCACCTTGTTCTTTTCCATAAAAATATCTGTCCTCACTCTGTGGTTAGTCTATTACCTAATACAGCATCAATGTTAAGATAGAATCAAGTTTTGAGGATGTAAAAAATTAAGAAATTGTTTGAACACAACTTCAAAAATTTGAGTTAATGACTCATTAGCTATTGGCACCATAAGTTTCTTTCAAAGAAAAGGAGAATCTTTCTTCAGAGTTCCAAGCTCCTGATGCAAAGTTATTTTTTCAGATATTCTGAGAAATAATTTCCTGGAAGCCAAGTGCTATACCATATACCAGACAATATTGTTGTAAATGAATGAAAATTCTATCTGTAATATAAATTATTATAGCTTTTGTCTTCTTTTCTTCTGCAAGGGAAAATAAAACTAAAGAACCTCAAGTCATAAATACATGGATCATAGCTTGTGAGGTTTTTTTTTAACTTTTATCATCTGTAAAAGAAGTCTAGTGAAGCTAAACCTGTATGTGTTTTGGTTATTCATTTATGCTATCCTCAAACTATTAACTGTTAGTAACTAAACAAGACTATTCATGCTAACTAGAAGTGAAAAAGTTCATCTTGTTTATCAAGAGAGGAATATTTTATTGCTTATGTTTTCCACAGAGGAGCAAACTGATAAGCTTTAAAAGAGGAAATCCGCTTGGAACACTGAAAAAATAAAATAAAATAGCTGCTTTACTTTGAAATAGTGGCAAATTTTCCAAGTACCAGAAAGAGTGAGACCTTGTTTTCCATTAAAGATGTAGTGCTTCAATCTTAAAAAAAAAAAAAAAAAAGGACCTTCACTCATGCTAGGAATATGATAGAAGAAATTATCTTTAGGGTTAACCTCCTTTCTTGAGATAGGCATAAAGAATAAAATTTTCAAAATAGATTTTTTTTTTTTTGGCATCAGGCTAGCAGTTTACATTTCTACACAATGAGCAAGTAAAGAATAGTCCAAAAAAGTCTTCAAACTGTGTTGATAAATTTTTTTTTGATGAGTTTTTTTTAGTGTGTTCCTATATTTTGTTGTTGTTGTTGTAGATCTACTACTCTTACAAGTCTGACATGAACTATACTCACAGCTTTGCCCCCATATGTCTTTTGGAAAATTACTCAGTTTCTCTCTGTATGAAAATATGTATATCTGATGAGATAAAGGAATCAAATTATACAGTAGATAAAGGTTTTTTTAAAAAACCCATAGTTTTTTTTTTTTAAGATTTTTATTTCTTTATTTGACAGAGAGATCAAAGTAGATGGAGAGGCAGGCAGAGATAGAGAGAGAGAGAGAAGCAGGTTCCCTGCCAAGCAGAGAACCCGATGTGGGACTCGATCCCAGGACCCTGAGATCATGACCCAAGCCGAAGGCAGCGGCTAAACCCACTGAGCCACCCAGGCGCCCCATCCCATAGGTTTTTAAGGTCAGTTGGTTTCTGATTCCATATTCATGCTTGTGAATGTCCTGTATATTAGAAATGATTCCAGTACAGGATACATCTCGCTGTCTTCACCCTAACTAGATGCACCTTTACTTTTCTTTTCTTCTACCATCTTTCTTTCAGTACAGCATTGACGGATTTGTAAATTTCTATTTAAATTTTTATTATTTAATTTTAATTTAATTTAAATTTAAATTTAATTTAAATTTCTATTGTAAATTTCTATTTACACGGTAAGTTTCTATTTACAATAGAAATCGCTCTTCCTTTTCCTTTATAGCCTCTGCTGTCTGTTCAGCTTGCAAAATGGCTGACTGGCTACTGATTATTTATATATTTACATTCTTATGACAGCTTATCTACTTCCTTCTCTTTATAAAGTTTTAGTTTCATTTGGAATATTTAGCAATAGGTATAACAGCAAAGTGGTGACTTTGAAAGAACATTGAAACATTGTTGAAAGAACATTGAAAGAACAATAGGTTATTTATGTAGAAGGAAAATGGAATTTGGTCCCTACCTCATACCATATCCAAAAGTCCATTACCTAAGAAACAAAACTATAAATGTGTAGAATAAACCATAAACATTTTAAAGGAAATACATTTTTAACATCAAGATTGGAAAATAAGATATGAAAAGCAATATACATGAAATAGAAGTTTAGGAGAAAAATACAAACACAGAATAGGGAAGAAATTTTGAACAATACAAAAAATAATTACAAAAGAAAAAACTGCTAAGTTCTTCTACATTAAAATTAAGAATTTTTGTTCAAAATACACATACAGAAAGTAAAAAGTATATGGCAAATGCAAGAAAGTTGCAACAAATATAGACAGAAAAGGGCATGTATCTAGGTATAAAAAAAAAATGATAATCAAAAAGGCCCAAAAAAAAAAGGTTCAGTAGAAAAATGGTGCAAAAAAGAAAAAGAAAACAAGCATTTCATAGAAGAGAAAATATGAATAGCTCATAAACATAATAGATTCATAATAATTAATAGTTGTCAGAAAAATGTAAATTAGAAACATAGTTTGCTATCATTTGACATCTACATTGGCATAAATTTACAAACCTGAAAATACCCTGTACTGGCCACAATACACATCATTGAAGAATCTGAGATGCTAGTTGGGAATGTAAATTGGCATTATCACTTTGAAAAACAATTAAGTACTATCCTGGAAAAGTGAATAATCACATTACCTACAATTTGGCAATTGCACTCCTGGGTATAGAGCATCTCTCTTACATATGTGAAAGATATGTACAACAACAGCAGTATAATTAATAGCTGAAAGCCTGGAAAGTTAGATTCTACAAACAGGAGAATGAATACATACATATGTGTGTAATCACCTAATGGAATCTTATACAATAGTGAGATGAATGAACCACTACTTCAGTGTGGAAGAATCTTAGACACTGAGAGGGAAAAGCAAGTTACATAAAACTATATAAAAGTGGTGCTATTTTTATAAAGTTCAAAAACACAATGCATTGCTTAAGATATGTTCATATGTGATTATAAAAAAGCAAGTAATTGATAAAATTCAGCACAGTATTTACTTCTTGGGTGGAAGGGATTAGGGATAAGACAGTGGGGGAGACCACAAGTGGTTTCAAAGGTATTTACAGCATTCTAATTCTTTTTTTTTTTTAAGATTTTATTTATTTATTTGACACACAGAGATCACAAGGAGGCAGAGAGGCAGGTAGAGAGAGTGAGGAGGGGGAAGCAGGCTCTCCGCTGAGTAGAGAGCCCGATGTGGGGCTCGATCCCAGGACCCTGAGATCATGAACTGAGCCAAAGGCAGAGGCTTAACCCACTGAGCCACCCAGGTGCCCCCAGCATTCTAATTCTTAAGTTGAATTGTGATTTTATTGGTATTTATTTTATTGATTATTTATCTGTATCAAAGAATTAATAATTAAAAATTGAAAGGGCTGAATTTTGTCCCTCTCTCCAAATTCATATGTTGAAGTCCTAACTCCTTCAGAATATGTGTGTATATTTGGAGATATAGTCTTAAAAGAGGAAATTAAGTTAAAATCATTAGGGTGGAACCTAACCCAACCTGACTTGTGTTCTTACAGGAAGGGATTAGGACTCAGATGTGTACAGAGGGAAGAACCTATGAAGACACAGGGAGAAGATAATCATTTAAAAGCCAAGGACAGAAGCCTCAGAAGACACCAACCATGCCCACCCCTTGGTTTCCGAGTTCTGGCACCCAAAACTGTAAGAAAATCCATTTCTCTTGTTGAAGGCATCCACTCTAGTTTTCATTATGACAGCACCTGCAAATTAATGTTATGTGACTTCATAAAAGAGGATAAATTGCATTTATTGCTTAATTTTATTTTTTAGTTATTTGGGAGCTTAATTCCTTTCTGTTAATTGGGAACTTAGCCAATATTGTGATGAGTTTTTGTTAGGAAATATATTTCAGTTTTAAAACCAATGACATATAAGTTAATATTTTTATTATAATCCATTTACATACACAAGGCACAGATTTTCTCAGCTTTCTATCCAGGGGCCCTGATGTAAATTCTTTAGTCACTGGGTTACTCAATCTTGACATTTTTTCTTTAAGTGTCTAATTCTTTTTAAGAATGGTGATATTTGGTTCCTTCACAAAGCAGACTTGAGTACTGCTTGAGACTTGACTTGAGTACAGGTGGTTTATTTGGGAGTGAGAGAGTAGAGAGCCAGGGAAAAGAAGAAGCAAACAAGGGGTGTGTTAGGGAACTGGTTAGTGTTGTAACCAGTAGGGCTCTGTCCAGCTGGGGACTCTAACAAATCATAATCTTAGAACTATCCCTCAATATGTAGGAGGCTGGGGCATCTCCATGAAACCCAGTCCTCTACTAGTTGAGTTTTGCTCCCAGAGAAGTTAGTCCTGCCATTTTACACTGCGCTGCCCCTGGCTGAATGATACTAATTTGCAAAAATCCTAGAGTATAAAAGCAGAGACGCCTGGTAGGCACTTGTGGTGGGGTTGTTGTCCTATATAGAAACCATTCACTTTACTTGTTGTTCAAGTCAGAGGGAGGCAGAGGAGATGTCACTTGGGGCACAAAAGGCACCTGCTACCCATATATATTTCACCATTCTAAAATCAGTGTCCATGCTGTCCACAGTGGCAAGAATAAGGCCAAAGTCTTATTGAAGACGTTGGCTTATTACAGGGAAAATTACATTACTGAGGGAATAAAAAAGGAGCCTGAATATTAGAGCCATGATATCAGCAAGGAAGATAAATTAAAAAGAAATCAATACCTTTACTGATGCAGTAAAGGTACAAAAAGTTTGTGTTATCAATAGATAAAATCAAGCCATAGAATAATTAGAATAAAAGCAACTGAATACTTATCAAATTTGAGCAAACAGTTAAGAGGTTAGGCTAAATTTGTATGTAGTATAAGAAATCACTAAGAAAAGTGTCTATAGATCTGCTATTCACAACATGTAATAAAATATCAGAAAAAAATATATAAAACCAAAATTTACTAAGAAATTGCCTATATTTTTTACTGATAGCATCCAATTATAATTCATATTATTTTACTAATCTTTCCCATTTGATACAAATAATTTTTCTTTATGCTGGGTAAATCTTAATGCCACTAACATCAATCAACATGGACAAAGGCAGTGAATTAATTAGTGAATCTGAGTCCCTGACATAGTGCCAAACTTGAGAAACAGGCACATGCTTGTGATTTACACATAGAATTTCTTTTGCTGGGAGCTATGATCAAAAGTGACTTCTTAGTTAAAAAGTCTGAACTGATGCTGAAAAAGTGCATGGAATCACTATCATTAATATGGTAACATTTCTTTCCATGCGGAACGTAATCCTTGAGAAATGCATACATATATTATCACTTCTGAATCCCGTTTTTCTTGTGTTCCCCCAAGAACCTTCCCTTTGCTGGTATTCTCTTCCCCTCAGTGCCCTGGCTTTGTGAGACTAAATCCTTCCCATCCATTAGGAGCCAGCTCAAGTCTGCTTCCTGTAGGAAGCTGCTCTAACTCCTTTCCTAACAATACCACCCCTTACCCTTGAATCCTGTCTGTCTTCTTTGAATCTCAGGAATCCTAAGCCTCCGTTAGAGCTTTTTATGATGTTTTCTTTTCTTTTCTTTTCTTTTTAAAGATTATTTATTTATTTATTTATTTGACAGAGAGAAATCACAAGTAGATGGAGAGGCAGGCAGAGAGAGAGAGAGGGAAGCAGGCTCCCTGCTGAGCAGAGAGCCCGATGCGGGACTCGATCCCAGGACCCTGAGATCATGACCTGAGCCGAAGGCAGCGGCTCAACCCACTGAGCCACCCAGGCGCCCTTTATGATGTTTTCTTATCCACAATTATAAATCCTTAAATGTAGAATTCACATCTGATTCATCTTTGAGTTCCTATTGCATCTAAGATAAGAAATTTGCATACAGTAGTTCTAGAGATATTTACTGGCTGAGTAATTTGAAAGATTGTACATTGGTAACGTACCATAAATTAGTTGTTACTGCTTGCTTCTATATCCTAAAAACCATTTTGACCCTTACATGTAGAAGTCTAGTCCTCCCATTAGTCTGATCCATTTTGTAATAGATAATTGCTCACTTTACTTTGCAAATCAGTGGTTGTAAATTATTGACAGTTTGGGCTTGTTCATGTTGTCGTGACAGTATACTCTCAGAAATATAGTTGGGCCTTTGACAATATTAATAAATGATAAGGGGCAGGATCTCCAAATGAGACACTTGCCTGTAATTTCTTTGAAAACAGAAAGCTTCTAAATTAGTTTGTGAGCTCACATAATCATTCCTTCTTTATTCTAAATAGCTTTATGATATCTTCACCCATGGAAATTATTCAAAACATAGGTGTGTCCTTGCTAGCTAGTTTTTCTGAAAATGGTTTCTATCACAGGAAATTGGGAGAAAAAGAAATTTTTTTGACTAGGCCAGCTGGCAGAGATAAACCTACTCCTATCCTTCCTTTCTCTTTTTCTTCTCTGGAAGGAATATCATTCTGAGAAAGCAAGTATCTCTCTGTAATCGAGGAGGCAGGAATGCAACCTCCTTTAGAAGATTTATGATTTCCTCTGTTCAGTCATTCTGGATCCACACAGTATACATTCACATTCTAAAAATAGTGGTTATAAAGAAATTCAGCAGAGCTGGTTTCTGTAAGATAGCCCCAATTCTATTATGCTAATATAACAACCCAAGATACTAAATCTACAAGGAACTTTTTTCCAAGAATATTTCATGGACCAACAGAATTAACTAAATTTGCCACTGGCTTCTTAATCTCTCTAAGTGCATTACCATCAACTTAATTACAGTCTCCGGGAAGAATGTTGGGAAAGTTCTTAGGAGCATTGAAACACTTTTTAGGAGCACCTAATATTAAATTCAGAAAACATTGCCAATTTGTTAACTTTTCCAAACACCTCAACAGATGGATTTTTTAAATATATTTTTTAAAGATTTTATTTATTTATTTGACAGGGAAAGATCACAAGTAGGCAGAGAGGCAGGCAGAGAGAGAGAGAAGCAGGCTTCCTGCTGAGCAAAGAGCCCAATGCAGGGATCGATCCCAGGACCCTGAGATCATGACCTGAGCTGAAGGCAGCAGCTTAATCCACTGAGCCCCCAGGCACCCCCAACAGATGGATTTTTTTAATCTTACTAAGAAAAATAGTATTTCTACAGCGTCGACACCCTTTTAAGGAGCTAAAACTCAAGTGCCTATGGTGCTATTTTATGTTCTAGACTTGTGCTGTCCAATATGGTAACCATGAACCACACGTGGCTGTTGAGCACTAGAAATACAGCTAGTACAAACTGAGAGAGTATATGGAAAGTAGAAGTCAGGTGTTGAAGACTCAGTATGAAAAATGTAAAAATCTCATTAATAATCTTAGAGTGGTCATATGTAAAAATAATATTTTATGTATTTGTTTACATAAAATAGTAATTTACTTTGTTTTCCTTTTATAAAAACTGTTTTTAAGAAAATTTTAATCTACATACATGGCTTGTTTTTTTAATTCACATTAATTCACATTCACATTTAATTCACATGTCTGTATTGGACAGCATTGTTCTATACTCTTCACCCGTATTGCTCAAAGTAGAAATATTTTTTCAGGAATACATGACTATCTTCATTACTGTAGATTATACCAATTACTAATAAGTCTGAAAATTTAAGAAAATGATGAGTAATAACTTGTGTTTCAAAGATGAATCAGTGTTTGAGAAGTAATAGTTGGGCAAGTGATCTTCCATCAATAGTTGTTTTCAGATATAATGCCAGTTTTTTGAGTAAGGCTGACACAATACTTGGATACTAAATGTGTGTTTGTGTGGTGTGAGATACATATTAAAATGCTGGTCAGCAAATAAGAGAGAGCTACGTTCAGCATGCCAGTTCCCATTTAATGACTAATAACCACATCCAAATGTTAATACTCTAATGTCACGATACTAATAAAATAAGTGCAGAATTAAGAATAGTTTAAAGATCTTAAAATAATGCACTACCAAGGGCGCCTGGGTGGCTCAGTGGGTTAAGCCTCTGCCTTTGGCTCAGGTCATGATCTCAGGGTCCTGGGATTGAGTCCTGCATTGGGCTCTTTGCTCAGCAGGGAGCCTGCTTCCCTCTCTCTCTCTGCCTGTCTCTCTGCCTACTTGTTATATTTCTCTGTCAAATAAATAAATAAAAATCTTTAAAAAAATTATAATGCACTACCAAGAACTAAAAAGAAGTTATTAAATTAGAATGAATTTCTTATCATATCACTTAATCTACAAGTTTTTTTGTTTGTTTTGGTTTGGTTTTGGTTTTGGTTTTGGTTTTTTTTGGCCACTGGGATAAAAACAATAATTTGCAAAGTAAAGGTATAATGGGAGTTTTCTTACAATTTTTAAAATGTGGCTTTTGCAAAATTTTTCCCTGCTTCATTTTTGAGAGAGCAAACTAATTTGTGGCTCCATGTCATGAAAGGTGCAAAATCCATGGTATACTAGTAGGAAAGAGACAATTTCAGAGGTGTCTATTCACATATAAAAGTATATTGCACACTCATTAAATTTCCAGTTTTTTTTTTAGAACAGTGTCAGTTAGCTATAATTCCATCTACTAGAAATGATTCAGAATCAGATATGTACTTAGCATTCAGATCCTCAGTATTATTTAAACCAGAGGAAAAGAGACGTGAATAGTGGATAAGTAGTGTGGCTTTCCTTGCATGGTTTTTGTTGCTAGGGAAACCACTTCCTTCTAATCCTTGTGTTCAGCCTGTCCATCCTACTCTCTGGCATCATTGCCTCTTAAGAAGGGCAACATCACAGCATGGAATAAGAACAGGAAACAAAAAGGACAAAAACCAGAACATTATCCTGCTACACACAAACATTTCTCAGAAAATCTGCATGGTAGTGGCTTCTGGGAAACGAATAGCAGAACCAGCCCCCTAAAACTGCTATATGCTCATGTGCTAGTGGCTACAAGGTACCACATTCACACATACAAGTATGCAAAAACACCAATTTTCAAGTCACACTTGTGATTGCACAAGAGAATGTAGTATGTCAGGCCCGGACAGGACAGGGCTTGGCACCTCAGAGTCTCAGGGCTTGCTGGGTCAGTATGGAAGCCTCTGATGCTTCCAGAGAGGCAGAGTCACTGGCAGCCAGTGTGATCAGTGAAGTGACTTATTAGGAATAGATCCTCACAACCAGTGCAGAGACCGAGACCCCGTAGGTCCTGGAGCGAGGCTGAGGTACAAAACAGAGAGTGAGCTAAATAAAATCACAAGTAAATAAAAAGAAAGCTGACATGTGCTGGTAAAAGAACCATAGGTCACAAAGGTAACTGTTGTTACCAACCCAATATTGGCTTTCTCCTGGACATCTTAGCAACCCACTCAAAGACCCAAACTGACTCTCAAACAAACAAATAAACCCTCCAAAAAGCAATAATACACAGCAACTGATTTTAATGAATACAGTCAAAAGCACAGTTCTCTCATCTGTGCCTCTATAAGACATCAAATAATGTTTTCTTTGTTTAACTTTGGTTTTTCTAATATTCACTGCATGTGTTCTATAGACATTGTTTAAACTGAGTGCACATGTATGACAAAGGGTGGGCAGTGTCCATCAAAATCTGAAGTCAGTTGGTGATATAAAAAGCTGCAGCCATAGTAGATAATTATGTAGCTAATTCAGATAGGAAAAACTGCCAAAAAATTTAATCTGAAATAACTATATTTATTTATATATTAACTATAAGCTATATTTATAGTTACTAATAATGAACCAGATATACTCGTGGGCACAGCTTATACACACACACACACACACACACACACACACACACACACACATACACATTCTTGTGTCCTTTCAAATGATAGCTGGTTCCCTAACATTGCTACTTACAGAGCATCTTTGAAGACATCCTCAGATAACCATGCTAATTTAAAGCTTGTTTTTCTAGGCTCCCAAGAGTGACATTCTGTGCAATTCCACAATACAGTTACCAAAACACCACTAAAAATGTAATAGCAACCTATTGAATATTTGAAAACAGAAGCAAATTGTCTCAAAATCTCTGTCCAATCAGAGTTCATCCATCAGCTTCTTGACGGCTTCTATAGCCAGTCTTACAGACAGATGCCTTCAAATTTTCCTCCTGTAGACATATCCAAATTGTCTTCTGAAACTCCCTTTTTACATGTTGATATCACCAGCTTTGAAAATCTTACCCATATCGAGATCTGTAAGAGGGAAATTCAAATCCATTTTTAAAGAGCTACGAAGACAAAAACGATAATTTGCTATTGATCACATTAATTGTGACTCCCGTTTTTTTTCCCTAGATAAAGACTATCATCCCACAAAGACCCACTATAGGATTCCTTTCTTGACAGTTTGGAAAATTAGTTGCAGATGTTATGAATTCTTAATCTCCATGTAGTATAGGAGCTACTTATTCATGCTAGTGGAGAGAGGAAAGAGGTAGGTAACATTCAAAACTGCCCAAGTGTGACCCGTTACTTCTCTCCAGAATGTAGTTTTAACACCACAGCATAAAGGACAAAGTCAAATATGAGTTACATTCTCCCGAAGTTGTCTGCTTTTATTTTACTCCATAATCTGATGCAAGGATATAGCCCTTTGTGATGTTGTCTCCCTTCTACCTATAATGTTTCTGATTTAAATATAATATTAACACTTCATTGTTAGGCATGAACCACAAATACAATGTAGTAATAGTTTTCATTAGTCGTCATGAACCATCCAGTCTGTGTTTGACCAACTGGGCCATTTACAAGCTGAAAATGGCTAACTTGGATTACAGTCTGTTTGATTAGTTCACATCTTAGTCACTGATATATAGAAACAAAAGAGCTCTTTGAAGAGACTGCATATATAGTGAAGTAATTTCTGATGTTTTCATAATCTCCAAATGGAACAAGAATTTTTGTGAAATTTGTACCCTCTCCTTCACCGTCTCATGCTGCACCCCAACCCCACCAGTGAAAGTGCATTTGGGTATGTCCCATTTAGCTTCTGAGTTGGAGAGGGGTCAAAACCACTCAGGCAAGTCTTGAGGAAGACAGGAAAAGTCAGAGACAAACTCCCTTTCACACAGGAGGCTGCATGTAGGGGGAGGTGGTGAAGTGTCTGCGGGGCTCCACATGCGAAAGCATGGCAGGATGGAGCATGGACTTAGGGAGAACTAGAGGCTAGAGGAAAAAGAGAATATGTGAGAGAACTGGAACCCCTGTTGGGGTATTCTTGAAATGCTACACCTGTGCAAGACTAGACCCTTTGGGTCTCAGTTTTGTAACATTGCACATAATAGTAAATACCTATAATATTCAGGTCATACATTTGTTGTACGATGAAATTCTCAAACCTAATGTTTCCTCTGGGGGAAAAAAAGGCTGCAGAAAATCACAAAACAAAGTCCATATGAACAAATCCGTAGCCCGGAAGAATACAGTAGCATCATGTTCACGTGCGACGATCAAATGTGCCTTATCTCCTGATAGCTGGCCCCTTACTTAATGTATATAAAATTGTCCTTGCACAACCAAGCCAGAGCCAGGACAGCAGCCAAGTCTCCCTAACAGCGCAGCTTTCTCCAGCCTCTCCTTGCCTTTTACACTTTTCTTTCTCACCAGCTAGCCCAGAGCCACATTTTAATAAGTGACCTTCAACAAGCTGAATAATTTCTTCAGTACCTGGGTACATTCAAAAGCCTTGGAGGATTTAGCTGTAATAAGTAGTCCTAGCAAATATACGGTCTTATGAACCCTTTGAAGTCTCTAAAAACTTCCCTTAAATAGCCTCAATTGAAGGTTCAGGCTGGATGATTTACAGAGTCCCTTGCAAAGCAAAAATCCTGTGATTTGGGATCAGCAGAACCAGCTGGATATTACAGCTTACTGCAGTTAATATGGCCCTCCCATCTTTAAGAATATTTTTGAATCCAAAACAGGCTGCTTGAATTGTTCAGCTATTAACTATTAATCAATGTCCAGTCTTTGCTGGTCTAACAACAAAACCAAACAAGGCAGAGGTCTGTACTCTCAGTCCCCTACCCTAAATAATGATCTGATAAAAAACAATTTCCATTAAACAAAATTGGAAAATATTATACAGTACTAAAAAGCCAAAGATATCTTTCACAACTCTGGATTAATTGTCATGTAGCAGACTCTGGGTTTGTGTTTATCCTCCATTGAATTATTGTACTTTGTTATAACTCATACCTTCCTCACACCTGATTTCTGTAACTTTGTCAAAAAGTTTGAAAACAGTATAGTAACCTGCTCTTAATATTTCATTTCTCAGTTGGAGATATAAAATATCCAATATTTTTGGCTGGTCAGTGAATCAGATTTCTAATCATGTGCACTGAATAGCATTTTTTGAAATTTTCAATTCCCTCTTATGCTAATCACTGCTTATCAGAATAGTAATTGCATATTTAATCATGTATGGCATCTAGAGCATGATTTTTGAAGAAATAAAAATTTAAGGCACAATTGCAATAAATATACATCATTGCAATAAATACAAATCATCATTAATAGAGAACATAGAAATTAACAGAAAATCTACTAAAATCAGTTTGCTTAATAACCAGTTTCTGAATGACAAAACTGTTCAATTGATCAAATTTACCAGCAATTTATTTTAAGAAATATCTTTTAGAATATACCTAGTGAAAATGAGTTTTTTTTTTAAGATTTTATTTATTTATTTGACAGAGAGAGAGAGATCACAAGTAGGCAAAGAGGCAGGCAGAGAGAGAGAGGAGGAAGCAGGCTCCCTGCAGAGCAGAGAGCCCGATGTGGGGCTTGATCCCAGGTCCTTGGGATCATGACCTGAGCGGAAGGCAGATGGCCTGGATCAGGTGAAGGCAGATATCTGAGGGATGACTAGGACATACAAAGGGAAATTGTTCACTCTTCTTTGAGGGCTTCCTGGACAGTGGCCGGCATGAACTCCCCTCTTCAGAGACTAGAGAGAGGGCTGGCACCTTTTTTCTCCCCCTATCATAAGCACAGAAGGACTTCAATGAGCAGCACAGGGCCAGCAGTGGAGGCCTGAGCCACTTTCACCAAGCCCCTCCCCCCTGCACTTCCTTACTAGGGAAATGTGCCTGAGAACCAGAGCAGTGTGCTCCTCCCCAAAAGGACCAGCACAAACTTCCTGCATGCACTGAGTTTACTGACCATAGAGTATTGCAAAATTTCAGGTTAGTGAAAATAGAATCGGATCTGTTCTAACAAGCAGACCAGAGCCCTCCTACCTAAAACTTCCCACACTCTTGACAAGGTACAAACACTCCCCACTACGGGTGAGGAGAAATGTGCAGAGGACAGACCTGAGGGATAGAGGAGCCAAAACAAAACAGCAGAATGTACACAGCACATACCAGGAACACTTCCTGAAGCACTAGGAACTGGGCAGTATATGGACTCTTCTTACTAAAGCCATTACTCTTGGGAACAAGAAACATAACAGGCTTTCCCAACACACAGAAGAAGACAGAGACCAAGACAAAATGCCAAGATGGAGGAATTCATCCTAAAGAGAAAAGAGGAAAAGGTCATGCCCAGAGATCTAATCAAAACAGATATAAGTAATATGCCTGATCCAGAATTTAAAGCAACATTCATAAGGATACCAGCTGGGCTTGAGAAAAGCATAGAATATACCAGCAAGTCACTTACCACACACACCAACCACTTACCACTTTCCTAACTTACAAAGACAAAGGAGGTCTTAAAAAGACAAATTAAAAGCATATTTATCCACAGAAACTAGACAGGCCGGAAGAGAGTGGCATGATACATTCAACATGCTGAATGGGAAAATCTGTAGCCAAGAATACTCTGTCCAGCAAGGCTGTCATTCAAAATAAAAAGGACCAGAGAACATCACCAGAAACACCAGCTTTAGAGGTAACACAGTGGCACTAAATTCATATCTATCAGTAATCACTCTGAATGTAGGTGCACTATACTCTAATCAAAAGATGTAGGGTATCAGAATCGATTTTTAAAAAAAGATCCATCTATATGCTGCTTACAAGCGACTTATTTTAGACCTAAAGACATGTGCAGCTTGAAAATGAGTGAATAAAGAAATATTTGCCATGCAATAGATGTCAAAAGAAAGCTAGAGGAACCATAATTCTATTAGACAAAGTGGGTTTTAAACCAAAGGAGGTAACAAAAGATGAAGCAAGGCAATGTCATAATAAAGAGATTATCCAACAAAAAGTCATAAAAATTGTAAATATTTATGCCTCCACCTTGGAAGTACCAAATATATAAAACAATTAATAGCAAACCTAAAGGAACTTATTGATAATATAATAATAGCAGGAGACATTAGCACCCTGTTAACATTAATGGGCAGATCGTCTAAGCAAAAATCAACAAGGCAACAATGGCTTTGAATGACACACTGGACCAGATGGTTTTGACAAGTATATGCAGAATATTTTATCTTAAAGCGTCAAAATACACATTTTGTGTATTGTGTATATTGTATACTCTGTGATATAAGATTTCACTCATATGGGGAATTTGAGAAACAAAGCTGATGAACATAGGGGAAATTTTTTTTAAAAAGGAGGTAAACCACAAAAGAGACTCTTAACTATAGAGAACATACTAAAGGTTGCTGGAGAGGAGGTGGGCAGTGGGATGGGCTGAATGGGTGATGGGCATTAAGGAGGGCAATTGTGTTGAGCCTTGGTTGTTATGTATAAGTGATGACTCACTAAACTGTACTCCTGAAACTAATATTACATTATATGTTAACTAGAATTTTAAAAAATATTTTATTTATTTATTTGACAGATAGAGGTCACAAGTAGGCAGAGAGGCAGGCGGAGAGAGAGAGAGGAGGAAGCAGGCTCCCCACTGAGCAGGGAGCCCGATTCAGGGCTTGATCCCAGGATCCTGGGATCATGACCAGAGCTGAAGGCAGAGGCTTTAACCCACTGAGCCACCCAGGCACCCCACAAGTTAACTAGAATTTTAATAAAAAGTTGAAACACTTAAAATACAAGGAGATCAAACTTGCTTTCACAAGTTTGAATGTTTTTTTAAATACTGCCAAAAGTTATATCCATGGACTAAAATTTAAAGAATATATTCATATTTACAAAATATATTTAAGAAGAAAATTCCCTAAAACAAACCATCATGTGGGCTTTATTCTATTCATTAGAAGGATGAACTACATAAGGAGAGAATTAAGCTCCCCCCGATGAGGGGAGAATCAAAGAATTTGTTGACATAATTTAAAAACACCATGCAACAAAACAAAACAAAACAAAAAACACTCCACAGAAAATCTTCAATATAGATTTTATTTGAGGATTTCATGAGGTAAAGCTCAAAATACTATAGGTTAAATGTCCTACAAAGATTATGATATTCAGGATTTTCTTTTTAAATATTTTAAAACATAAATATTCAGTTTACTGTCTGTTTTAAATCATTTTTAGTGTTGAAATTTCTGCAGTCATGGTCAAAGGTATAGAATATTTAGGGCAAGAAGCTCTTGTGTGTGTACTCTCAGAAACAAAATCTATTTCTTGAGTAGATTCTTGGTTTGGTTCACTGATAGCTCCTCAGTCCAATTCTATGGGACTTAGGGTATCTTATACTTCTGATCGGGGTCCTCAGATTTTGTAAGATGATTTCAATCCTAATCCATTTGGGGTTGTAGATAGGACATTCAGTCTATTTTTTTTTCTTCTAAATTCTCTTCACTCTCTCACCAAATTAACCATGAGCTCCCCACATAAAATCATATTAATCAACCTAGATGGAAATTTAAGTATCAGAGTTGCGTAACTCCTCCCTGTACTTATTGTAAAGATGGATTTATTTTTGGCCTATGGACATGGTGAATCAATATAAATGATTATCTTTTCCTCTTTCAGTGGCACCTAGATAGATCAGAGCCATGTCTGCACGTGCTTCTACTCAGTGTATGTGGCTTTATGACACGATATTTTAAACAACATAACCCTGCTGTACCATTCTTGGTCCCATTTTATTCATTACACTTTGAATTTTGTTATACAAAACACATTTGTATAAACAGACTTAATTACTCCTGAACAATTTAGAAAATACATAAATATATACCTGCACCAATCAAACCTCTTATTGGTAATTGTGACACATCAGAATGTGATTTTTACCTAAGTTTTCTGCTTTTTACCTCTATCATTCTTTAATAAATCCTTTTCAGTCTTCTCTGTTAATTTTCTTGCTAGGGTATCTCATCCACCTGTATGTCTTTGGCTAGCACCTATGCCAGATGTGACCACCGGAGAGGTGTGCCGCTCAGATCTCTCCCTTTGCAAAAGAATCTGTTGCTCAGCAGTGGAGAGGCCAATGATAGTTCTTTCCAAACTCACCACAGTATTTGAGCCAAGGCTTTGCTTTTCCTGGGAAGGACCCAGCCAGTCACGGAGCACAGAGGGTGTCCTAGGGTCTGCCCAATTCTGTAATGTGAGGGACTCTCACAACAGGCTATCTTTGATCAGGGGCTCACCCTTGAGTTGGCCATGGCTTTGTCGTACCTGCATCCCAGTCTAAGAATCTCACTGCCCAGTTCTGCTTCTTTCCTACCAGGTATTAGAGTCAAACCATTCCCATGACCGATCTTTTTGTTGTTATGGTTGCTGGTGTTGTTTCTTTACCTTTCATAGGCATTATCAACCCTCTACATTTCTTTTTTCTTTTTTTTTTTTAATTTTTTAAATTTATTTGCAGCGTAACAGTATTCATTGTCTTTGTACCACACCCAGTGCTCCATGCAGTCCATGCCCTCTCCAATACCCACCACCTGGTTCCCCCAACCCCCCACCCCTTCTACATTTCTGATCAGTAAACCTCTTGTACTTCTAACTCAAATCAGCATCTCTCAGAGAACCCAAAGTGACATATTAGGTAACTCACACATTTCTATCTCCTTGAAGTTTCACACCTATAATTATATATATGTATGTATGTATGTATATGTGTGTGTGTGTGTTTGTGTGTGTGTATATATATTTAAAGACATCTCCTGGATGTCTCAAAGTAGCTTACGTGGAACTAGACCAAACTGAACTCATAATCTTCTCCTAAACTTTTTTTCCATTCTGCTTTACTGGATAGTCTTAGCATCCCTTTGGCTGTGCAATTCAGGAAACTGGGAGCGATCCTTGGCATTCATTCTTGCCGATAGTGCATATCTGAGTCATCAGCAGTCATGCTGGTCTTATGTCCTAAATATGCTCCTTTTTCTATTTCTCTCTAGCTCCAACACCAACAGTCCTGGTCTAGGATACCATCATCTCTTGATTTATTTTATACTAGCCTCCAAAGACATGCATCCACTATCATCACCAGCCAATCTACCATTCTCCATACTACAGTCAGGATTATTTTTCCAGACACAAATCTGATCATGTCACCATCCAGTTTAAAATCCTCCTGCTGTTTCCTATTGCTCTTATGATAAAACAAAAGTCTTCAGGACAGCAAGTTCCTGTGTTCAAGGTTCAGCCTCACTTCTTTTTCCCCTTACCCTGCCATATTCCAACTCCTTGATGGCAGGGACTGTGCCCATTTTATTTACCATCTTATCTCAGAGTCTGCTTGAACACCTGGCAGACACCAGGTGTTCAATGTATAGTTGTTTAATACATAATTAAATGATTGGGTAAATAAAGGAACCAGTTGATTGAGTCTATTCTCAATCCACTGGACACATTTTGTGTGTGTGTGTTTTTGGTTTTGGTGGTATTTAGTCTCAGGGATGCCTATCTCAATCTTATCCATCATTTAACTTTCAGCCTAAATATCAACTCCATTAAGAAGGTTTACTTGACTTACTAGTTGAAAATAGTTAGGTACTCTCTTATAAAATCCTATATTCTTATGTACTATACCTAATCATTTGATTAAATATCTTTAATATAAGTAATATATCCAATTAAACTCCTCATTCATCAAAGACTTGTGTTGAATTTATGCATTTAAGTGTTCTGCGTGTCACCTAACATACACATATGTGTATAAATGTATGTGCTTTACTTGATTGAATGATTTGTTTGACTGAGATAGCAAATCTGGGTGATTTTGCCTGCCACTAGAGCAACTGTGGTGATATTAGAAAGAGTGGATGAGGCTAATAAAAATGTGATGGCCCAGTAAAAATGTTGGTTAGGCAATATATCTCTTGAACCTAACTTTAAGTATCAAGAATAGGAGAGTCATTTGGCCTATAAATTTTTGTTGGTTTTCTAAACTCGAATGTCATAAAATCTACTTCATAGCTACAAAATGTGCAGTGGTTGTGTGTTTGTGAGAATTGCCCAAGCTTGATAATAGAGAGATTTTCCAAAAGAATTGTGGGTACTGTCAAAGACCGAAGAGTTGATCTTAGATGCTATAGAGGCAGGGTGTTTAAAAATCTTTAATTGATTTGAATATATATTGATGTACATTAGAAAAAATAAACTCCCACATCGAAACCATGAATATCATAACTAATACTGCTTTGGATGGGATTAAGAAACAAGCATTTAAATGTTAAAAGTAATTTTATTTTTTATTTTTTATTAAGATTGATGAGAAAACTTTATATTTTTTATTGGTTTCAGGAGTAGAATTTAGTGATTCATCACTTACATATGACACACAATGCTCATCACAAGTGCCTTCCTAATACCCATCACCCATTTAATCCATTCCTCCACTCACCTCCCCTCCAGCAACCCTCAGTTTGTTCTCCCTAGTTAAGAGTCTTATGGTTTGCCTCCCTCTCTGCATTTATCTTACTTTATTTTTCCTTCCCTGTTCATCTGTTTTGTTTCTTAAATCCAACATATGAGTGAAATCATATGGTATTTGTCTTTCTCTGGCTTACTTATTTCACTTACCATAATGCTGTCTAGTTCCATCCACATCATTGCAAATGGCAAGGTTTCATTCTTTTTGATAGCTGAATAATATTCCATTTTATAAATGTTCCACCTCTTCTTTATCTATTTATCTGCCAATGGACATCTGGAGTTTTTCCATAGTTTGGCTGTTGTGGACATTGCTGCTATAAACATTGGGGTGCATGTGCCCCTTTGAATCACTATTTTGTATCCTTTGGATAAATACCTAGTAATGCAATTGCTAGATCACAGGGTAGCTCTATTTTTAACTTTTTGAGGAACCTCCATACTGTTTTCCAGAATGGCTTCACCAGTTTGCATTCCCACCACCAGGGAAAAGTGTTCCTCTTTCTCTACATCCTCACAAGTATCTGTTGTTTCCTGAGTTGTAAATTTTAGCTATTATGACCAGTGTGACATAGTATCTCTTTGTGGTCTTGATTTATATTTCCCTGATGTCAAGTGATTTTTGACCATTTTTTTCATGTGTCTGTCGGCCATTTATGTCTTCTTTGGAGAAATGTCTGTCCATATCTTCTGTCCATTCTTGATTGGATTATTTGTTATTTGAGTGTTGATTTTGATAAAATCTTATAGATTTTGAATATTAACCTTTTTTAAGATATATCTTTTGCAAATATATTCTCCTACTCCTTAGGTTGACTTTTAGTTTTGTCCATTGTTTCTTTCATTATGCAGAAGCTTTTTAACTTGATGAAGTCCCAATAGTTCATTTTGCCTGTGTTTCCCTTACCTCAAGAGATGTGTCTAGTAAGAAGTTGCTACAGATGAGGTCAAAGTAATTTTAAATAAAAATATTAAAATAATATGTGCTATGAGATACACCCAAATCCATGACTGAACCTTGAGAAACATTATTTTAGATAACTGAAATGTTAGTCTAACTCATTAATGAAACCTAGGTTCTTACCACTATTGAATCAGTAATTCAGTTTAATAGCTTTCATTCATCAGATATTTATGGAACATTGCATATACATATATATATGTTGTTAAAACACTGAGCTCAAAACTAGAGGAGTAGAATTATTAAGAATATGTCTTCCCTCAAGGGGATGTCACCATTGGGAAAAAAAATAATACACCCAGTGTGAATGCCTTAACAGAGGACATTTATTAAAGGGTCCGTTGTAGAGGAGGAAAAAGGTAAGAATGATCAGTTCAGCTGGGTGAAGAGGGTATCACACGAGAAAAAGGGGTTAATACAGGTACTTCATTTGGGAATCCAGGTTGAAGTTCACCAGGCAAACAAGTGAGGTGTCATTATTTCGGGTGAAGGCAACCCATCATTTCAAGTCAGAGTGACATCTACAACAGGAAGTAATCCCAAATGGCTGGAGCATGGGGTGCAAGATAGTAGGGGCTGGACACTAAAGCAAAAGAGACAAGTAGGCCTATTACCCTGTGTCAAAGGGTTATTCCTATACCTTCAAGGTGATAGAGGACCAATATATCATATAGGCACATAATCAGGTTTCTGTTTTTAAAAATAATAATAATGTCAGGGGAATTTTTTATTCTTTTAATTTTAATGCAAGAAATTTGAAAGGTACTCTTTCTAGTATAGATTCTCCAAGAACAAATTTTTTCCAAACACCCAAAATTGAGATTTGAAGAAGAGACAAAAACTGATGTGAGAAGAGAAAAAACTCAAATCATTAGGGGGAAAAAAATCATCCTCCTTCATGACTTCCACCTCCAGTCCTGAGGGTCTTGCCTGTTTCTTAAGAAAAGAAGCTCCAGCCCTACCCAGTCATTTACTATTTTTTCACTTTGACATTTCCCGAAGTATCATAGCATTAGCAGTCACAAAGTAACAAGGGTACATTTTTATTATAAAAATTGTCAATCAAGTGATCAGAGCTAGTATCACCAGTAATTAGGCAAATAACATTGTAAGCCCTCAGATAGGCTTCCAGCCAAAAATGTTTAGCCTAATCTAATCATGAAGAAGTATCATACAAGTCAAAGTTGAAGGACAAACCAAGTTTTGGGAAGGTCAATGACAAACTGGAAAGCCGTTCTAGATTAAGGGAGAAAGAAGAAGCAAGGCAGTGGTGCCTGGGTGGCTTAGTGGGTTAAGCCTCTGCCTTCTGTTCAGGTCATGATCTCAGGGTCCTGGGATTGAGCCCCGCATAGGGCTCTCTGCTCAGCAGGGAACCTGCTTCTCCCCCTCTCTTTCTGCCTACTTGTGATCTCTGTCAAATAAATAAATAAAATCTTTAAGAAAAACAAAAAGAAGCAAGGCAAATTGATATAATATGAAATCTTTGACTGAATTTTGATTTAAAAAGAAAAAAAATAGCGATTTAAAGGACCTAATTGGGGTAAGTGGAGAATTTTGAATATGGACCATATGTTAGATAATAATATATAATTATTAAATATCCTGAGTGTGCTCTTTATGTTGTGCTCATACAGAAAAATGTCCTTATTCTTCAAGTTACATGCAGAAATGTTTGGAAGTAAAATTTCATAATTTCAGAGTAAGTTACTCAAATGTTTTAAGAATAAAAAAATGTTAAACTTGTATAAATAGCTAAAACAAATGTTGCCCAGATATATGGATGTTGATTTACTATTCTAGTGGATATTCTGTAGGCTTGACAGTTTTTCCAAATAAAATGTTAGAGAAGAATTGATGCCTGATCCCACCCCCAAAATTTCTGATTTAATTGGTCAGAAGCATAACCATGGACTTTTTGAAGCTCCCAGATAATACTTAAGTGGAAAACCACTGTAGTTGTTCAGAATTATTATTTCACAATTACAGAGGCAGGGGCTGGTAAATATCACAAGTCCTTGAGCCTAGCAGTTTTTAAGCTTTGAGTATATGCACTGCACCTTTGTAAGTACTTAAGATGTATTAATTGGCTACATTGATATGTAGCACAGGGAATAGGCCTGGATAAATATTTTATTTTAGTCTGTAATTTATTTTTACAAGATATAACTGTGAGTGATTTACTTTTCACCAGAAACTCAAACCATTTCATCCCATAAATAAAACTAAACCATTTAAAAGTGCATCTGCTTGGAATATGTAAACTACCAGGCCAGAGAGTTAAAATTTGAGAGTTTATGTGGAAAACACTCAAAATAATATGTGGTTATGATATATATCAGTGAAAGGGCACGATTTTTTTCCATACAAAAATGTATTAATGCAAGAAAATAAATGATAAAATATGTACACAGTTAACCCAAACACTGAGATAGTGACAGAAATATAAATTTTGAAAATCAATAACTTAGTAAAAAAATCAAACTTTTTATCTGACTTTTACCCAGAATAAGAGAGTTAAAGTGAAGATTTCAAGTCAGTTATTATTTTATGTTACATTTTAATAAAAGGTTTAATTG
Organism: Mustela putorius furo; assembly: GCF_011764305.1. NCBI lineage: Eukaryota > Metazoa > Chordata > Mammalia > Carnivora > Mustelidae > Mustela > Mustela putorius. The sequence continues at coordinate 15,811,101 of NW_025422471.1, forward strand.
GTGAGCTGATATCAAAGGAACTTTATATATCTCTGGCCAAATTTACAATTAAGGTTTTGTTTGGCCCTGATTTCATGTTACTTGCAAGGGAAAAATCAGACATCATCTGGAGCTATAATTATATCTTTTTGGGGGGGTGCTAACTAGGCAATGTGTATTTGCCTAGTCAATTCTTGGCCTTCCCATGTTTTTATATGGCAAAAATTAAATAAACAGTATTATTTCTACAAAAAATATAAAATACTCTTCAATATAACAGATTTGCAAACTCTGAATCATTGTCTCAAAGAATATATTACTTCTTTATTGTTCCTACATAATTACATTTATCATTAAATACAATATTATCCTTTAATAAAATGTAAATAATTGGTTCTACCCCTTTACTACATGTGTTAAGAGTTCTAGTCACACAGCTTAAATTCAGCAATAAGTTTAGAGCTTACCTTACACAGTTGACCCTTGAATGACATGGGTTTGAGTGACACAGGTCCAATTATACTTGAAATTTTTTTCTGTGCGTACAGTATTGTACATGCATTTTTTTTCTTCCTGATGATTTTTCCTAATAACTGTGTTTACTTCTAGCTTTTTTATGATAAGGATATGTATAGAATGCATATAACATACAAAATATGTGATAATTGACTGTTTAAGTAATTAGTAAGGCTTTCAGTCCACAGTAGACTACCAGTAGTTAAGTTTCTGGGGAGTGAAAAGTTCTACAGGGATTTTCTTTCTTTTCTTTTTTTTTTTTTTTTTTAATTTGACAGACAGAGATCACAAGTAAGCAGAGAGGCCGGCAGAGAGAGAGAGGGAGAAGCAGGCTTCCTGTGAGCAGAGCGCCCTATGTGGAGCTCAATCCCAGGACCCTGGGATCATGACCTGAGCCAAAGGCAGAGGCTTTAACTCATTGAGCCACCCAGGCGCCCCTCTACAGGGATTTTCAACCACACATAAGGTCACCATCCCTAACACTCATGTTGTTCAAGGGTCAATTGTACTGATGAGCATGGAATGAATTTTTTTTATCTTTTAATATTCCTAAAAAACAAATTTTATTTAACTATTACTTCAGATATTATCCCCAAATGTACACTAGCCAAAGCAATTCAGCTCTATCATTCTTAACTTAAAAAATGAAATTCTTATCCTGCTCCTTGCTTCTTCACTGCCATCTGCTCCCCACAGCCAGAGAGAAGAATGATGCATTATTTAAGAACAATAATGTCCATGTCTTTTTTGGTCATATATAGCTAAGGAAGCTGCCATGTGAATTTGATATATGAATTAGTTATTTACTTATACCTATCAGCGTTAGGAGACAAAATTTGAAAATGGAGGAAATGAACAGAATGAATACTAGGCAAAGTTTTAGATAATGATGGACTTGAAAATCATAGGGAAGGAAATTTCTTCCTTATTGGTCTAGTCTTTCCTGGCCCTGAACATTAATTTTTGCCGTGTGTGTGTGTGTGTGTGTGTGTGTGTGTGTGTGTTTCACAGCTACTCAATGAACATTAAGAATAGACTCCCACCTACAACTCACACTATTTGGGAGACTTTTAGAGGCTAAGCTTGGAAAGGCTACACTCACTCTAGACCTTTCTATGAGATTTGGAATGTGTGTGATAGATATGAACTGTCCTTCTTGAACTTATGTGGGATTATTCTGTCACACTTGGAAGAATATACTTCTGTGGGGATAAGGAATAGATTCTGGAGTGAAATTAACTTTTGTGGTTAAGGTATAGAGTTTCTAACACTAGTTGATGAGATTGCCAAGGAGAAACTCTTAGAAATTTGGGGATTAAATGAAGTTTGGAACTGAAATGTGAAAATCTTTGAGTGCTTTTCTGTTGGACAATGAAAAAGCCAAATCTAACACACTCATTTACAATTCTTTCCACATGACTTCTGGTTTTCTCCAGTCCTTTAATAAATTCATGTATAACCTGTTTGTAGTGGTTGTGAGGTAGAAGTAAGGAACAGAGCCAATAAGGTGTATTGGGGCTGCACCATTTTTATTAAGCATATCTTCTGTGGAGGATTTTGGCAAGTAGCACTATTTTCCTGAAGGGACCTGATGTGCATGAATAGGAAAAAAAAAAAAAGTAAAGTCTTGCATCTGTTTTTCCTAATGTATGCCATTGTCGGTCATCTTGCTATATCTCTTCTTTCTATATACATTTGATATTGGGGGGGAAATAGCTTTTAAAATTGAACCTTTTTTGTCAAAAATGAAAGGGAAAAAAGAATTGGAAAGCAATAGTGTAGAATGTTGAGCTTCTGTTCCCAGAATTTCACTAAACTTACCCCACAACCTCTACAGATGAATATAGGATAAAATCACTGTTCAGACCTTTGACATTTTGATAGTAAAAGTATCATGTCAAAGAAGGCAAGGTTTTAAGTCATTTCGAGAGGAATAGGAAATGGTTTTCACTTGTGAAGTTCATTTAGGAAAAAATACACATCAATGTGAGTATAAATGGACGTTAAGCACATAGATTGACCAAAACCCACAATCAATAAATGAACCGACTCCGTTTTGTCAACTCCAGAATTCTCACTGTACCTCACTTGGCTGTACCCGCCCCCCGACTGTATAAAGTTGGCCTGCACACCTGAGAGATCATAATGAACCTATAAGTTCCCGGGATCTTGTGGAGTGACAAAAATTCTGCTGGATCCCTGAGGGCAGGTTGTGACAGCCTCACTTCTTTGAAAATGTAGAGCAGAGTTCTGCTCATCGGTTACTAACCATATAAGGATACTAATATCTTCTGTTCTTTATTCCAAATCAAGAAAGGGACATGGGGGCTTCAAATCTGACATGCACCAAGATCCTCCTGCCTGTAGCCCTGAGAAGCTGTGATATTTAGGTAGTTAAAAGGTGACTGGCAGGAGGATCCATTGTGTTCGCTACATTGACACACATATCAGAATGTTAGGGAACAGTGAAATTCTGAATGCGGGATATAGATTTCTTGTCATATATCATGTTTAATAGATGTATTTAATATTCACCATTGAATATTAAAACTATATTCCCTTGAAGCAAGAGAGGCATCAAGAAAGAAAAATGACATGTTATCTCTTTTGACATAGTGAACATTGGAAGAAGACTCAGAATAAATACTAACTTAATCATGACAGGCGTGCCTGGGGAAAGCACATGATAGTTACTACAAGCACTACAGCATCAGATGAAGAGTCCAGAAAGCCTACTTCTACTCATGGCTGTGATACCAAATATATAAACTTGGACAATAACCGTAAGTCACTCTCCTTAGTTTCTTTATCTGTCCAAGGCAGGTAATCATATGCAGATAGTGTGAGAAATAAATAAGATAATGGGCATGATCACTGCAAAATTTTATAAATACACAAGTTAGTTTAATGGTTTAGCGATATAACATATCTAGTATAGGCAAAATTCATTAACCATAGAATTATTTTAATTAGCACCTACAGATCAGCCAAGCCATCCATATAAAGTTAGATAATCTAAATATTAATATGAATATTTGAATAGAAGTGAGAGAAACATTGAAACAGTATTAAGAGTAGCTTCAGGCCCTAAATCATTTTTCATCCCCTTGATACAGAATATCTGTTCTTTTCACAGACAAATCATATCAAACTCCTTGAAAATTACTATTTAAAAGAAATATTTCAATGAACATTAAATTCTTAGTAGCGCAATGTTTTTAAAGAACTGTTGCAAAGAAGAAACAAATATAAATTGATTTTCAAGTCTAAAAGCCTAGAAACTTAGAAAGTTAGAATTGACATATTAGATGCACTAAAATAGTGGGCTGGAGGATATACATAGATTTACATATTTCCACTTCCAGAAGGGCCCCACATTTTGGACTGCCTTCCCTAAAGGTTCTTTTGGTCCCTGGTGCTGACCAAGGTTGGCTGTGCCATCCAGTATACTCTGAGTCTTGAACCACAGGGCTTGAGTCTCCTCTTTCCCACTTTGGGGAGTAGTCCAATCCTCTTCTCAGGGAATAAAATCAACCGAATGCTCTGAGAAGCTATGGGATTCATGCCGATGGAGTTGTCCTGCACTCCGGAGTTGGTCCCTGTTCTGGGAGGGCAGGCTGTTGGGTGGAAAACTCCCAATGGTCAGGACAACATTTCTTTTTGCAGGATCTTATGAGTTTCGGGGTTGCCATGAAGGCACCTACAAGCAGCAGATGTCAGTTGACTCTATTATTATATGTAAAGTTCAGGACTGGGCTACTGAGAATTCATTGCCGAACCTGGGCTTGAGCTATGTGTGTGGGCTTGTGAGAGAGCTCTTAGTTCTGTTCTGACCACAGTGCCACCTCTGGTCTAGCATCAAAGGGTGTGCTTTACTCTATGCACTCATGGCTACTAGCTCTTAGCACAGTCACCTGTGACCTCTGCTAACTCTATGCCACATGTCTACCAGCTCTCTGGGTGTGGCTATATGTATTTATCCAAGGGCTTTGATTGATACTGGCTCTTGCCTTTGATCATTGTGGTAATGTTAACGTTCTTCTGAAATGATTTCCTTGCACACATTGTACTATTTGGGGGGGTTCTGCTCCCTTCGAATCTCTCATCTATCCTAGTCTCTGCTGATGGCAGTGTTTGGAAGAAAGACAGGTAGTTACCAGTAAATGAGATCACATGCTAGAAATCCAGTGGCCTAAATGGTTCAAGGGAGGACATGGTTGGAAGACATGTTGCATGTTTATGGTATAAAATTTTAGATGGTATAAAATTTCATATGAATGGCAAATGAATTGGTCACATTTTCCTGCATAGCCTGAGTAAGGCTTATATATGTGGTCATCATCAAAGAAGCTCAGCGAGAATATCTGAGAAAATCCTTGGAAGACAGTGATCATGGGAATAACTATGGATGATGTATTTATGAGTGTGAACAGGATTGTGAACAGAATCATGTGAACAGGATTAAGTAAATGGTATTAGGGAATTGCAGAAGCAGAATCCATATTTTTCAATGTTCACAGGCTCCAAAGAACTTTAACCTTGTAACAACAATGTGAATGCCCTTTTTTCAAAACAAGACATATGCAGTTAGCCAGGAATGATGTATTTGACAAAACAGGACATGAAGAGATGGTTCCTGAACTGGAAGAGATTGTGCATGGATACCACTGTGGGAAAGGCTGTCTTCCATGGACCATGAGCCATCCTGGGTTGTTGCTTTGTGTGCCAGATTACAAGGTTACTCTAGCTCCTGATACTGATCAGTTTCTAGAACTGGCCACAAAAATACTTAGTAGGTCAAGGTGACTACAGCAGGAGGGGAGAGGGGTAGATGAGGCTGGTTTACAGTTTGCTACAATGTTCAAGTCTAAAAGTTTAGAAACTTAGAAAGTTAGAATTGATATATTAGATGCATTAAAATCATGGGCTGTAGGATATTCATAGATTTGAACAAGTTATAAAACAGGCATTGAACAAGTTGTAAAACTTGCTCAAAGTTCTGCCCTCCTGGCCTATGGGCCATTTCCTGTAAGATAACCTAACTGCATGAGCAAGTTTCATCTGGGCCCACGGCATCACCATCAGCAAATACGCTGATGATCCTGCTGTTTTCTATCCTGTGAACTCTACTGTCTTGAGCTAGCATGGAAACAAACTTACTTGTTAGACTGCAAGTAATAAACGCTCACAGCCTTCACCCTTCTGGGCAGATACTACACAGAATTTTCAGGTGCATTGATTGGACAGTAAACAAATACATAAGAATTTCTGACCATTCTTAATTTTCATCAGTATAGCACTATAACTCACATGGGCCTGTGAATTTGGTAATACATTTTAAAATAAAATCAGTCACATGCACAGGAACCAGACAAAAAAATAATTGTCCTGGACTCTGTACAGTAATGTGCTCTAGGTAGGGATGGCACTAGGTAGGTTTCCATGATCTGAATGGCTGCCTAGGCTGTTAAGCAGCAAGTGTACCCAAGTTGGCTTTTTGTCTCTGAAACTGAAAGTTCTAAAATAGTACACAGATACCCTCTGCTTTTTGAAAGTTCACATTATGACACTTCACATTTACAAAAGACCTACACTGGTACCTGTCTTTGCAAACCAAAAGATATCTAAAGAGAAGTTTCATTTTCTTTTTTAAGAGATGGAGAGAAAAAGAAATGGTGGGAGAGGCAGAGGGCGAGGGAGAGAATCTTTCTTTTAAATTTTTTTTTCAGTGTTCCAAAATTCAAGTTTATGCACCACACCCAGTGCTCCATGTAATACGTGCCCTCTTTAATACCCAACACCAGGCTCACCCAATCCCCCACCACCCTCCCCTCCAAAACCCTCAGTTTGTTTCTCAGAGTTCACACTCTCTCATGTTTTGTCTCCCCCTCCGATTTCCACCAACTCCTCCTCTCCATCTCCCGATGTCCTCCATGTTATTCCTTATGCTCCACTAGTAAGTGAAACCATATGGTAATTAACTCTCTTTGCTTGACTTATTTCACTCAGCATAATCTCCTCCAGTCCTGTCCATGTTGATACAAAAGTTGGGTATTCATCCTTTCTGATGGAGGCATAATGCTCCATAGTGTGTATGGACCACATCTTTATCCATTCATTAGTTGAAGGGCATCTTGGCTCTTTCCACATTTTGGCGACTGTGGCCATTGCTGCTATGAACATTGGAGTATAGATGGCTCTTCTTTTTACTACGTCTGTATCTTTGGGGTAAATACCCAGTAGTGCAATTGCAGGGTCATAGGTAGCTCTATTTTTAATTTCTTAAGGAATCTCCACACTGTTTTCCAAAGTGGCTGCACCAACTTGCATTCCCACCAACAGCCAAGAGGGTTCCCCTTTCTCCACATCCTCTCCAACATTTGTTGTTTACTGTCTTGTTGATTTTGGTCATTCTGACTGGTGTAGGGTGGTATCTCAATGTGGTTTTGATTTGAATCTCCCTGATGGCTAGTGATGATGAACATTTTTTCATGTGTTAGCCATTTGTATATCTTCATTAGAAAAGCGTCTGTTCATGTCTTCTGCCCATTTTTTGACGTGGTTATCTGTTCTGTGTGTGTTGAGTTTGAGGGGTTCTTTATAAATCTTATCTTTATAAATCTTATCAGTTTGAGGGGTTCTTTAAAAATCTTACCAGCCCTTTGTCTGTAGTGTCATATGCGAATATCTTCTCCCATTCCATGGGTTGCCTCTTTGTTTTGTTGACTGTTTCTTTTACTGTGCAGAAACTTCTGATCTTGCTGAAGTCCCAAGAGTTCATTTTCACTTTTGTTTCCTTTGCCTTTGGAGACATGTCTTGAAAGAAGTTGCTGTGGCTGATGTCAAAGAGGTCACTGCCTATGTTCTCCTCTAGGATTTTGATAGATTCATGCCTCACGTTGAGGTGTTTTATCCACTTCGAGTTTATCTTTGTGTATGGTGCAAGAGAATGGCTGAGTTTCATTCTTTCATACACAGCTGTCTAATTTTCTCAGCTCCACTTATTGAAGAAGGAGAGAATCTTAAGTAGGTTCCACTCTCAGCACAGTGACCACCACTGGGCTCAATCTCACCATCCTGAGATCATGACCTGAGACTAAATCAAGAGTCAGACACCATCCAGGTTTCCATAAAAGTTTCACTTCTACGATAAAAGGCTTACAGTAAAAATAGCATTCAGAGTTTGTTTTGAGGTGAGTCATTATATGGGCAGCGCGGCCAAGCTCCTACCCTGGGAACTACACTCAGCATCTGACTACCATAGCGTTCAGCTATGTCCATGAGCAACTGTGCTTTTTCTCAATTTATTTTATGAAACTGTTAGCAACATATGTCCTAAGGTATCTGAAAAGCCTAAGAGGTTATTTTGGGGTTCTGGGGATGCTCAAGAAACTTTCCATATAAATTTAATGGCAATAGCTCCTTAGCTCTATGCCATTTCAGCTTAGAAAAGCTTCATGTACTTTTGGATGGCATGGGAAAATCCATAATTGTATGTGCTAATTATTATAGTCCTCAAAGTATGTGTTCTGTGAGTAACCAAGAAAGATAATATTTAAAAAGAACATTTTTATTGAATTATCGTATGCCAAACCCTGATCAGATATTTGATATAAACTATCTCACATAATCCTAAAATCCTACAATCCTCAATTTTTTTCAACCAACTAACATGTCTGAAATTTCATCCCTAGTTAATATTTTAAAATACTCTACTTAAAGGAATGGATAGAGAAAAGTTTAGGCTAAGCAGAGTGTTAAGGCCAGGGTGGGTGTTTCACCAAATATATTCAGAAGACACACCAGATTAGCTTATAGATTCGGTAAGAACAACAGACATTAAGAACTATGAAAACTAAGATTTTCAAGGACCTTGGGAATTGTAACTAAGGATGTGAATGTCCTCCTCAGGACTCTATTTCTTTCCTTCTTTTTTAAAATTTTTTATTTTTTAATTTTTCTGTCTGTTAAGAATTCAGAGTGCAAGGCGGAATCACCATCCACCCCCGGCAACTCCTGGATGCATATCCTTAAATCTTTACCACTTGAGAGTAAAGGGCTCATCCCTCTAACTTAAGTTTAAGTTTCTAGGAAGGAGTTTGATGGGTACAATACACAGCTTGTGTTCACTCCTTGGATTAATCACTGTGGGCACAATGCACTATGATTAGCAACCTTTACTAAGTATCAAGTTTAAATCCCAGAAGGGAAAGATGCCACGCAAACTAAGCAAAGAACTATCTATAAACATACATTAGACAATTATGGATCTACCTTTACTTTAAGATTATGAACTAGCCTTATCAATGTCATTGGTTTATTTTTTGCAAAAAAAGATCAATTATTATTCAAGTATGCAACTTAAATGCCTAAGGAGTCAGAATCCACAAAGCCAAGAGCTTCCTACTATATATAAGCCTGGCACTCAGGTTAAAATAATGCTCTATATAGCCAAGAAATATATTCTAAACACATTATAGTTATAAAAGATCATCAACCTTGAAATACTCTTGTCACCAAAAAGGGATTGCCTAGTACAGCCAATAGAGGCAGTGGAGTTGATTATTTATCTTTAATAAAGAACTAGATTGAGACTATCCAGTGTCACAGAAACACTAGTTAATTGATTCAGCAGCATGTTTGAATTTACATTAGAAAAGCAAAACCACTTGTTTAGTATTGCACAAAAATACCATCCATATTCTAATCATGGATTTTGACGTCAAAGGTGCTCAGCTAAATGTGAGCTCTTTGCAATAATTAACACTTGCTGAAACATTTATTTTCATAAACTTGCAAACTCCTGCAACCTCCTTCACTAGAGGGCATTTTAGAGAACTGCTTCTGAAAACTGAGTGTACATGATAGAACTGAATTATTTTTATGAATGTTCGCACTCATTTCTAGTATTGGCACCTTTTTAGTAGAACAATATCAAGATGTGTCTGTTTAAAAAAAGGTGGATTTTACATACCAAAAGACTTACTAGGTGCATGCCATAGTGAAAAAAGCAGGTTAAGGGGATGATTAGAGGGACAGGTTTTTGTTAGTGACATAGGAGTGCCAGAAATTACTTCCTCTCCTGAGGGGGAGGAAAATGTACTGTGATAGATATTGATGGCCTGAAAATAAAGACCAGGATAACATGATAGACTCTATCAGCATTTATATCCTGCAGCAGGCATGGAGGGGTAGAATTCTTTTTTAGGGCTGTAGGCTTCTTGGCTAGTTTTCCTGAAATCACAGCCACGTGGCATTGCTATGCCTAAGACACTTTTGTCTTCATAGACCCCTTCCTCCAAAAACATAATTACAAATTGTATTTATCATCGTATTGGCATAAAGAGAAATATATTTCCCTTTTATAACACTTTCTTTGATCTAAAACTCTACTTTTAATTCTGATGTAAAGGATATTAAAACATGTTCATGGACCTCTGGAAGCACTGTGGTCACCAGGCACTGTGCCTACTGTGCCCAGTAGATAAGGTGGTCCCAACTGAAACCACACCTCAGGAATATCCAATCTAGGAAATCTAGTTCAGGTAGGTTCTTGACACTTCTAGGTGAGAACAATTTTAAGATCAAAGATGTTAGATGGGTAGCCAGTGAGTCCAAGTATCCACTCATTTAAAAAGAGTAACTAACGAGCATCATCACCCACAGGAAAACAGTTCATTCTCTGTTGACTCAAACACAAATGTTAGAGTTGAAAATTTTAGATCAAAAAGAAATACAGTGCTGAAGCAACTGCTCTTAAGGAAGCTTTCAAATGTTCCCTTTGAATGAAGTAAGCCGGCAGAACACAGTGTCAGCTTTAGAATAATACATTTAACATTTGTTGGTTAATATCATGCCACATTCTGCACTCTAAGCCCCAGAAAGGTAAGCAGACACTTGGGAGTCGTTTGACAGAAATAAACATCTCTGTCCTAAATAAGATGAAGCCATTTCACATTATTCATTTAATCACTCAATAAATATTAATTACTGCCTGATGTATTAGATGCCAGGAATCTGAGCCCAAGCCTGGCGCTGAAAACACCTGGTGTGTTGTGGAAGGGGCAGGGTACAAGGCAATGTGGTAGGGATAGTTTGCTATGTTGAAGGATTTATTTTATCCTAAAATTGTGAGGAGCCAATGAATGATTTTAACTGAGGAATGGCATGATTATAATTTAGAAACATGTTTATAGTTGTAGTAAGGAGCATGGGTTTCAGGATAGAATCACCTGTAGAGCCTTGAACCTTGCCAATGCTCAGACCCCACCCACCAAAGATACCCATTCACTTAGCCTCATATAAGGCTCCAACCATAAGGGTTTTTAAAAACTTCCCAAGTAATTGTAATGTGCAGTGAAGGTTGGAGACCCACTGCTCTGGAAGACTGGGATGGAACAAGACTGCTCTATACTGAGAGAGATCATAAAGAACCAAACTAAGAGCACCAGAGGAACACACGGGAACTAACAGCATACAGGAACAAGAAATTTGTTTGGTTGGATTTACCACGAGTGATTTCAAAATGAGTACAATAAAACTGGTGTCTCCGGGATCTAGCCGCATGGCTCCACCATGTGGATAAACTGTGATGTATCAAGTTAGCTGATAGCTTTTTTCCTTCTGATCCTGATTGTTAACATGAGAGTATTAGTAGAAATAGAAAGCCAAAAATTGTGTGTTGATTAGAAGAAGAATATGTATTGATACTTGAAAAGATTTAGAACTCAAATATTTTATTCAAAACTGATAAAATGGTTTACATAGGAAATTTCTTTAAAATTTTTCCTTGGGTACAACTTTTATGAAAAAGGTATTTTATTTACATTTATTAAGTCTAAAGTCTATTAAGTAGTGAAATTAACACATCTGTTTGGGGCAAAAGATACTAAGAGTGTTGCTTTGAGGACTTGAAATGCCAAACATTCATAATTGCTTTTTATCTCTCTAGGATTCCTTGGAAGTAGCTTCATAATCACAGCACACTTATTCTTGGGCTATACTGAAATAATTCAGGTAGAAATTTTAAATTGATTAGAAGAAAAGCAAAATAAGTTGATTAATTTTTATGACTATAGAAGTTTCTCATCTTATTTAACTACTCACATAATTCTCTTTAAAAGCTTGGAATGTGTGATTCTTAATGGCAAAATAAAACATCTTCATAGTCTGTAAACTTTCATACATGATTGGCTATGGTAATTTATCAATACCTCTTCAAGTAAATTCTGAAAATGAGATTATATTAAACTAGTGAAATTAACATTGCATTTCTAATTCTCCAGTCTCCAGACAGGGTGCTCAATAAGCACTTTTTCAGTTCATAATTAAGTTGTACTTTTCTTCTCCAGGTTTAAGCCAAGTTTAAATTTCAATTCCATAATCTCATTGAATATATCAATCTGAAGGTTTATATTTTACCTCAAAACTATCTTTGTTCTGGAAGAAACATAATGCTTACCAACTGAAATGTTTCAAAATCTACTGAAGCAAAAAAAAAAAAAAAAAAAGTCCTAAAAATGTAAACGGCTTCAGTAGATTTTGAAGGAGCTTGGGGCAGTGTAGGAAGGGACAGTGACAAGAGCATTAGCTAAGGAATAGATCACAGTGTGTAGCCTAGCAACACTGGTCTTAACAGGAGCCTGGTCGAAATGGAGACCCTTGGTCTTGGCCTATTAATCAGATTCTGCATTTTACCAAGAACCCTAGATGATTTCACTTACATTAAGAATTTTAAAGCACCTGTAGAAAAAGTCAGCAGACTTTTTTCTGTAAAGGGTCAGGTAACAAATATTTTTGGCTTTATAAGGCAGCAACTCAGCTCTGCTACTTAGTATGAAAGCAACCAGAGGTGACAATGTGTAAATGAACAAGCATGATTGTGTTCCAGTAAAACTTTAATACTGTGACAGCGAGTTTTATATGTCAATTTGACTAGGACAGGGGGGCCTAGAACATTGTTGGCTGAAATTCTTCTGGGTGAGATTGACAATGTTTCTGGATAAGATAACTTTTAGATTGGCAGACTGAGTGAAGCAAATTGCCCTCTGTAGTGTAGGTGGGCCTTACCCAATCTGTTGGAGGCCTGAGTGGAATGAAAGGAGGGTTAAAGGTGAATTTGCTCTCTCTGACTGAATTTTTTCTAACTGTGGCATTTGATGTTCTCCTGCACTTGGACTGGAACTTACACCATTGGTTCTACTGGGTCTCCAGTTTTATATAAACTGAATCATGGACCTTCTCAGCCCCCATAATTGCATAAGCTAATCCCTTATAGTAAATTATAAGATAAAAATATATACATAAATATAAATGTAATTATAAATAAACATATGTATTTATAGGGTATGTATACATCGGTCCTCTTCCTATTGGTTCTGTTTCTCTAGAGAGCCCTAATACAGTTATACAGTTATGGACATTAGAATTTGAATTTCATAAAATCTTCATGTGTCATGAAGTACTACTCTTCTTTTTATTTCTTTTAACCACTTAAAAATTTAAAAACTATTCTTAGTTTTCAGGTCATACAAAAATAGACATTGGCTAGATTTTTTCTGTGAGCTGTAAGTTTGCCAACTCCTGTCTTAGAACACTGAGCAGCCAACACAGATCCTGAAAACATATTAGCCCTTCAGTTATTTTTATCATCTAAATTCTAAATTCTACAGCAATAGAAGAATAATATCTAAAGAGGTTGATAAGTTTTATTACTCTTTAACCAAAGGATAAATCCATTCCAATTGTGAGAGAATGAATTTTTCCACACCTTTTTTAGCCAGTGGGAATGTGGTTATTAATAATTTTTTTTCAAATGGGTATTAAATTTCACCATGGTCATGTTGCATGTGTATACACATAAGGCCAACAAATGAATAAGCTTCTCCCATTATTTTTCTCTCACAAAGGTAACCTGGAACAAAACTATGGTTTTCTTCACTCAACCCAACAGAAAAGGTGGAGACTCTCTATTACAAGGTACATTGTCATCCTCCTCATTATCTGGGCTTTAAAAACCAACAGCATTGATGCAACTGGAATAGTAGTTCTCAGAGTGTAATTCAAGTTCCCAGCATCACCTGGGAGCTAGTAAGAAATGCTCATTCTTGGGCCTACCTAGGACTGGGGAGTGGGGCCCCCAAATTTATATTTTTAACAAGCTCTCCAGCTGTTGAACATTGAAATTTGAAAACCAATGAATTTGAGAGAACTCAACTTTAGAGTCCAGATTCTTGGGGCTCCACTCTAGGTGTATTGAATGGAAACCTCTGGTTTGCATTGAGCAAGCTACCCGATGACAGTCAGATTCTTTCATATTTCAAAGTTGGCTGCTTTTCTTTCATCCCGCCACCCCATCCAACCTGTAGGGCTTTGCCAAGTTCTATATATTTTATATTGGCAAAAAAGCTTCCAAACCTAATACTAATCTTTAGAAAAACCTAAGATTTAAAAACAAAAACAAAAAAAACAAACACAAAAAACACACACACAAAAAACCAGACTCTCAGGCTCTGCTCCAGAATTACACCCAAAAACATAGTATATAAATGTGTTACATTTCATATGGCATATATCTTGTGTTATATGATATGTATGAAACATATATCTGTCTGGGAGCATAGTGAGTTCATCTTTCTATTTCTCAACCTGACATAGCTACTCCAAAAGTAAACATTTGGACCTCATTAGAATTGACCTCCTTGTTCTATGTTAATGTGGACCTCTTAAAAAGTCATCATTTTTAAAACAATCAAAAATAATTTCCAGATTAAAGTACTGCAATTCTGAACATTTTTTCTTCCACTCAAAATTTTTGACATTATTACATACAGATTACTTGGCTTCACATTCAACACCTTCTGCTAATCTTCTAACTAATTCATATCTCCCTTAACTCACCTTATTCTCCAACCAACCTATGTTCTTTTCTGTCTGTAGATACACATTTCCTTTGTGCCCCTCTACTTTGCCCAAGCAGATCCCATGCTCCTGGAGTGCTGTCTCCCTCAATATCAATAACAAAACCAAATTCACATTAGTGTTATATCCTCCAGTTATCCTGTTCTAGGTGTCTATTAAATAATCACTAACATTTATTGAATAGTTTGTAGAAGCCAGTCCCTCTGCTAGGTCCTCACATGCATTAACTAAGTTAATTTTTGTGAATACTTTATTAGGTAGCTAGAACTATTTCCTTCACTGTTCAAAAAAGGAAACCCAGGGTACATAGACTGAAGTGATTTTCCCAAGAATACTCAGTAGCAAATAGTAAAGCTGTGATTCTGATTTCATATCCTAAGCTCTGAAATACTAGATTTACTGAGTCACAAATGAAATCTTTCCACCCTGTTAAACTGCTATAAAATTGTGTTGGAAATGATTATGTGGTATTCTATACAAGAGATACATTCACAATTGATTAGTTGGATTAGGAGGATAAGGTGATAAACAGATCACTTCCAATCACGGTTGCAAGAGAACTAAATTCAAAGCTTTTTCTTTTTGCGGGGGTGGCAGTTAACAGTGATTAAAACAACATTACCACCACCACATAGAAATTACCTCCATGTTGACCACCTAACTCTATCTGAAGAGACAGACAGGAAGACTTTGGATTGAACCATAGCTAGTAGGAATTGAATGAACTAGGCTCTGGGTTTTCCACTGTTTTCAAATCACAAAAAGGTCTTGTCTAACATTAATACCAGGTATCAGCACTTAAGAAAAGTGGTGGTGGGTATTAAGGAGGCACGGATTGCATGGAGCACTGGGTGTTAGACACAAACAATGAATTTTGGAACACTACATCAAAAACTTATGATGTACTACTGTATGGGGACTAATGTAACACAATTTAAAAAAAAGAAGAAAAAGAAAAGAAATCTTATTACTCCACTCCCTTTTGGGCCCTCCCCAAGGTTACTGTCATTGAAGGGGACTGTATTTGTGCATGTCATAGTCATTCTATGACAGTCCCTGATATAGGGACTATAAAATAGTCCATTTTTATGTCTCCATCACCATCAATACCACTACCTAACAATTAGCACTAGATTTGAGTACAGTGGTGATTTAATAAGATGCAGAATTGGCTATGAATTTATAGAATTTGTTCCTCAGTGTGTTGTCAAGTGTTCTTTACACTTAAATTTTAAATAGTCCTAAAAGGAAAGAAAAAGTGTTTCAGTTTGGGGGGGTTACACTTAGATCAAGCATATTTTTTAGGTGCTCTTTCTTCTTTTTCTTTTCCTTTAGTATTACTCAGTTTTGAGAAACTAGGTATTTGCTATATGCAACTGCCTTTCTTTTAGTCATAACATGAAAACTGCGGGGTGGGGGGAGTAAGAAAGGGTTTTGGAACCAATGCTAATTGCATATATCAAAAAGATTCGCAAAGAGCTTATTTTTGAATATCATTGCCAGCTATATTTGGAATGTCACATACTCATGTCAGTAGCTGAAGTGGTACAACTGCATATCAGATTTTAAAGCAACAAAGATATTGTGTGGTTTTGTGGGCATTTTGTGAGATGTACTTTATTTTCCCTCCCACTTTCTGGTTTTTTATTTATTTATTTATTTATTGCCTTTATGGCCCCCAAATCAGAAACTTTGTGGATGTGAGTATACTGTTATGTTTAGGGAATAACTATAAACTACACAGGCCACTCCGTAAAATGTACTGGACTACAAAATTATTCCAAGTTCCACATATATATTTATTGGTCACTCCCTCACCTGTCTATAATTTCCTTTTTCTCCTTTTATTCAGCAGTCTGATAGTCTTTATTTTTCTCAAAACATTATGATCCCTAGGGCAGAGCCTAAACAAGAGGGAAAAGTACCTTATAGCAAGTGAGAGGGGTGAAATTCCAAGTATTGTCAAGAGAAACCTGGGTATCACGCATGGGTAAGTATAGAGACTGCACCATGACTTCAGATGACCTGTTATGCGTTGCCTGATCTCAGATTCATAGTCCTTGGTTTTGAGGTAATGCATGCAGTCAAAATATTTAGAGTTTGTCTATAATTATACACTGTAACACAATTTAACAACAGCAGCACAGTAAAGGATTGTGTTTACCTGAAAACTCACTGTAATCCTTCCTGTTAACATTCACTTTCTGGTTAGTGTCTAATGAAATAATCTTTATTTTCAAGTTTTGAATCTTTCTATTTTCTAGAAAGTACAGACTCTGTCAGTTTGTTTAGTTTATTTGAAACATCTCCATCTAGTATCAGGGAAATTGTTATTTTAACTGGAGTGGGAAGTAGAGGGGAATTGTCCATGCATTGATAATTTTGCAATTCATTTCTCCCTACTCTTTGAACTTTTACATAAATAAAATAAAAAGCATGGAGAGAAGCACTTGCTACTTTTCAGCTGGAATTGGAAATGGAACTAAGTAAAGGCACCCTGTTCTAAATCCACAGTCTGCCTTCTACTTTAGAAATAGCACAAGGAATAAACTTGTGCTCAATAAGCCCAACAGGGAAATATCACTCAGACATAGTGACTAATGTAGCATCCAGCCTGCTCACCTTCATTTCGAAGAAATCATATGTGAGCCTTAATGTTAGGGCATCAGTAACAACTTTATTCTGTAGCTGGTTAATTTAAATACAATTCTTTATCTATCCCCCAAATACGGTCAATGTTCATTTTTTTGCCAATGTTAATTTTTATAGGCTAAGCTTTGTTACAGGTTTTAAAAACAGTTACATCATCAACACCACCTTTTTCATATTTTTCTTTCTAAATGAACTCTGACACTGAGCAATTCTACTGTTAACCCTGTGGAAATCCTATTCAGCCATCTCTCCCAAATGCCTACCTTTTGATTCCCCTTTACACAAAACTAAAGGAGTTGTCCAATGCCTTTCAGAAAAACAAAATAAAAAGAATGGACTCAGTGTACATAACTGCTATGGGTCAACATCTAATGTACATACTAATTTATCTAAATCACCTCATTTCCTGCCTATCTTCTGAAAACTTTGTTTTTCCTTCAAAATTATTCTTCTCCATTACACAATATTTTAGGGTGCTTACAATCCACTGGACTCATAACTTGCCATGTCCTTCCTCGACATCATCACATTTTCTCCTCTCTTTTTTTTTTAGCCAATTTACTAGTCCAGAATTACCAACATATGTTGTAGGAGTGTCTGGAGTTCCAAAGTTATAAACTACAAATATACAAGTTTGAGGAATTCAAATAACTCTGGCAAACTCTACCCTCAACTATACCTACCAACATGAAACAAACAAAAACTCTTCCTTAAACCTCTAAAAACATTTTCATAGAACACAGAGATACCCTGCCACCTCTTTTTACCTACAAAAGTTTTACGTATGTAAATACCTAAACTCTCTTCATTTCGTTTTTATCTGCTTTTTGTTTTGAGAAAAACAATTTGCTGTAGGTCAGTCCATCTTTATAACCCCATGTATGATGCACAGAATAAGGTCTGCCCAAATGGGACAAATAACAAAGCCAGTAAAGCATTTTGGAATCAATATAAATTTTGTATCACAAATGCAGCTTTGAAAATACTAGTAGTAAAAATTGTGAATCTCTTCAGTATTAACAATGGGTTATTGCAAGTCTCCCTTGGGGCAATAACGAAAATGGGAATTCAAGAAAATCCTAAAACTACCATACATAGTGCTTCAGATATGGAAATGGAGTAAGATTAGCTAGTAATCAACAGAGGGGAAGAAAAAGGTCAGGGGGAAAAGGATAGGGTCTTTTGAAATGAGTTTTTTGTAATGTTCCAAGCACATTCTTCCGTAAAATTTCCAGGAATGCTTCTGCCTTAGGGACCTTAAGTGGTCTGTCTGCCCCCAAATCTCCTCCCTTCCCCACCCCCCCCTTTACCTGATAGGCCTACTCCCTCATACCTTTAAAGCCTTCTCTCAAAAGTCACCTTTTCAGTGAGGCGTACTCTAAACACCCTACTTGAAAGCTGACAATTTCCCAGGTCCTTTGCCCACTTCTGGTTACTCCGCGTAAATTGTTCACGTCGACGTCCGTGTAACCACACCTTCCCCCTCTTTTGGACATCCCTGCCTGGCGCTTCTCCTTTAAATTTTGTCGGGAAGGGGCGGAGCTAGGGCCTAGCCTCACGGAAAGGGGGCGTATACCCGTAGGCTCCGCCCACATGCCGGCTGGGCGGACCCACGGGTTGTTCTCCTCGTAGTCCGCTCCGGAAACGCGACTGCGGACGGAAATATCACATGATCTCAACGTCAACGCGTCCGCGCCGGCCGAAAGCACGCCCTTGGTTTCCGTGGGCTCGCGTTTATGCCTTAGGTGCCTTTTCCCCCTCACGGTGTTGTGGCGTGTGGGGTCTTTTTTTCCAGACTCCCGGGGCCTGGTCTGGGCTTTCGCGATGTACCACAACAGTAGCCAGAAGCGGCACTGGACTTTCGCCAGTGAGGAGCAGCTGGCGCGACTGCGGGCGGACGCCAACCGCAAATTCAAATGCAAAGCGGTGGCCAACGGGAAGGTGAGGAGTCTGGCGGCCTCTAAACTCTTGAGCAGCTGCTGCGCACCCCATTCTCTATCCTGCCTTCCCTGGGGCTTCCACACTCCTTCATCTCCGCTGCCCGTGCCTCTGCGGAGTGCGGGGCGTGTTATTTAATAAACAGGCGAGTACTTTGCCAGGTGTTGTGGATACTGAGACCGACAGCGCCATTGACGTAGTCAAATGGCAGAGGAGTAATCAGTAACATGGCGAAGAAAAGACTTGATATCGTAGTGCGGGACTAGAGCTTTTTATTAGTTAAGAGGATACGTAGGGGAAGGCTTTTCCCGGGAGTTGATGGAGAGGGGGAGAGAGGACGGTCCCGGCTGACAGAGCCACAGGGGCAAAGTGGGAGGTCGGAACTTGCAGGGATGAGGGCGGCTCGGTCGAATGCTCCGGATTGTGTGGCAGAAGCTCAAATAGAGGAGCTTGAAAGGCTGGAGAAGCTATAGACCAGGAGTTTGTAAGCGGAAGTAAGGAATTTGAATTTATGATGAGGAAATGGGGAATCTTTGAAAGATTTTAAGTGGGAATTAGCCTTTCAGATGCTGTTTTAGAAAGAGATCTCAGGAAGCCTGGTGGTGAATGGATTGGAGAGGGTAGGAGACCGTCATTACCTATTGACTGAACATGGTTTAGACTTTGGTTCAGCCAGCCAAGTCCTTTCTGTTATAGCTCGGACGCAAACAAAAACAAACCAAAAAAAAGTGATTAAAAAAAATTATTTACTTGACAGGGGGGGGGGGACACAGCAGAGGGAGTGGGAGAGAGGGAGAGGCAGGCTTTCCGCTGAGCATGGAGCCTGATGTGAGACTTGATCACAGGACCCTGGGATCACGACCTGAGGCAAAGGCGGACTTTTAACCACTGAGCCACCCAGGAGCTCCACCCCCCCATCC
Source organism: Mustela putorius furo (assembly GCF_011764305.1). NCBI lineage: Eukaryota > Metazoa > Chordata > Mammalia > Carnivora > Mustelidae > Mustela > Mustela putorius. The sequence goes on from NW_025422471.1 coordinate 15,831,026, forward strand.
CCCCACCGTTTTATTCTTCTTTCACAAGTTCCACCATCCATTGTAGTACAAGCTTCCCTCTAGCAAGGATTCCATGTTTCAGACCTGTTGGTATTGAGCTACTTTTTACATTTAACTCATGTCTGTTTCATACCCCCTGATTCTTGTGCTGCAGGAAGTAGTAAGGACTGTACTGTGTACCAGGCAGTATTCTAAGCATTTAGTAAGTGCTAGCTCATTTAATCCTCACAACTATCCCATGAGGTAGATGCTGTTAATGTCCTTGCTTTACAGCTGAGGAGACTGAGATATAGAGTGGTTGAATAACTTTTCAGGACTACATTGCTGGTAAGCGGCAGACCCAGGATTTTGAACCCATTTCTGTTCTGAATCGTAATCCCGTGCTGTCTCTATAAAATAGGTTTGTATTAGTATTACTTTCCTTGGCCTAACATTAAAAATAATAGCATAAATTGGGTGGTTTAAAACATCAGAAATTTATTGTTTCACAGTTCTGGAGACTGGAAGTGTAGCATAAAGTTGTTGTCAGAATATTCTGCAGTTTTTAGGGGAGAATCTTTTCCTCTTTCAGCTTCTGGTAACCCTAGGTATTCCTTTGCTTCTTCCTCTTTACATAGTGTTCTCTCTGTGTTTTTATCTTCCCATGTTCTTCTTATAAGGATACCAGTCATATTGGATTAGGAGCCCATTGTACTCCAGTGTGACCTCATCTTAACTAATCACATTTGTAGAAACTCTCATTTCCAGATAAGGTCATATTCTGAGGTACTGGGGGTCAGGACTTCAGTATACTTTGTTTTTGGTAGTCATAATTAATTCAATAATAACACTACCTAAGGGGCGCCTGGGTGGCTCAGTTGATTAAGCAACTGCCTTCGGCCCGGGTCATGATCCCGGAGTCCCGGGATTAGGTCCTGTGTCAGGCTCCCTGCTCAGCGGGCAGTCTGCTTCTCCCTCTGACCTTCTCCCTCTCATGCTCACTCTCTCTCTCAAATAAATAAACAAAATCTTTAAAAAAAACCTGCCTAGTAGATATTTATTGTAAAATTGTTGTAATATTAATCATCTAATGTATTCTGTGGAGAGTTTAAAAGACAAATGGGAGTATTTTAAGTGTCCTAATCATCCTTGAGACACTTGTCGATTTTTACCTCAACCTGTGTCACTTAGTGACTGAGAAAGGGATGTTGAAAGCTTTCCAGTCAATGACAGTATGTATCTTATTTTTTATTTATAACTGACATCAAATTAGTGAGTGTGCACACTCTCTGTCATGATTCTTTTTACCCTAATGTAGCAGATGTCCAGCTGACAGTCTAAGAAATTATGAAATGATGTTATAGTTTTAGTTTAGCAAATATTTCACTAAAACTATTTTGTATAATAATTAGCAGCTCTATAAAGAGAAAATGATATATGGCATATTTCCCTTTGGTTGGAGATACAAACTAAACTTAACCTGGACAGAGAAAAGTATTTTAAGAGCATTTCATTGAACTTTTGTTGTAACTTTTGGTCTAAAGGTTCTTCCAAATGATCCAGTCTTTCTTGAGCCTCATGAAGAAATGGTGCTTTGCAAATACTACGAGAAGAGATTATTAGAATTCTGTTCGGTGTTTAAGCCAGCAATGCCAAGATCTGTTGTGGTAAGTTACGATAGTAATCAAGTATAATGTCCTTTAGCTGACCTCTGAAATCCGAACTCTTCTGAACATGTAACTCAGTTCTCTGCCCACTTTAGGCAAATTTATGTATTCACGTTTTTGTCACTTTGTGTATTTTTTTTGATAAATTCCTTAACTTAAGAATTCCTGTATCATTTCTTACAAAGTATTTTCATTCTCATTTCACTGTCAAAAGAATTTTGAGGTCTGCTAGACAGGTCATAACATCCTCATTTTACAGAGAAAGAAAATACTACTTTCTCTCTAGGTTCCCAACTAATGACTAATGAACGGGGAGTAGAGCATAAACTAGTGTCTTTTCAAATCTGACAAACACGTTTGAAATAAGTCATTCAATCATCTTTTGCAGTCAGATGCCCCAGCTAAAACTCATGCCATAGAATTTTTTAAACCTTGATTAGGAGATAAACCTGGAGATTTATCTTTGGGTAAAAAATTGTCTTGTGTTTGTTTCAGATGTATGGTTCTGAGGACTTCATTTGTGTGGGTGTGGTTACTGTGTTGTGGCAGTGGTGAGGAGAAACAGGTAGTTAGAGTTTTGTGGCTATAGGGACTTAAAGCACTGTCCTTGAAATTGTTCCTTTAGTGTGTATTCTTATTTATTGAACATAGACTGAGGTTGAAAAGCTGAAAGATAAAAGAGGAGGATTATAAAACATTTTTTCATAATTATCTTACAGGTTTGCTGTGAATATCAAATATGAAGGTCTGTCTTAAGTGAAAGTCTATCTTAACTTTTAAAGTTGTATGGAGTGAATAACTTGTGACTCAATAGAGAATAACACCTCAGGAAATAATCTCCATTTTTAAAGTTGAAAAAAATTGAGGTATATTGAAAATACCAAGTTCAGGGGCGCCTGGGTGGCTCAATGGTTTAAAGCCTCTGCCTTCAGCTCAGGTCATGATCCCAGGGTCCTGGGATGGAGCCCCACATAGGGCTCTTTGCTCAGCAGGGAGCCTGCTTCCCCCTCTCTCTCTACCTGCCTCTCTGCCTACTTGTGATCTCTCTCTGTCAAATAAATAAATAAAATCTTTAAAAAAAAAAATTACCAAGTTCAAAAATACAGTATTTTTTTGTTTGTTTTTTGTTTTGTTTTGTTTTTATTTTTTGATTTTTTTAGTTTACCTGACCTTCATCTGAGAGATGAAAGATTTATAAAGAATTTTAGATGGACTTAACTATTTGTCTCTAGATTTGGTTCCATGTTTTTCTGATAGAAGAACTATAACATAATAATAATTTATTACTGAGTTTTTTCAGACGAAGAAACTGAATTCTTGCATGAACTTCTTTGTGGAATTTGTCTTCATATAACATGCTTATTTAAAACTGATGAAGTTTTCTTTTGTTTTGTTTCACAAAGAATGACAAAGCTAAACTTTTAAAATATTTAAAAGGAAACTTTTTCTAACTTAAAATAGATAAACATCTGTTCATTGGTTCTAGCCAAATGACATGATGGTTAAAAGTACAGGCAGGTCTTAGTTGAATCCATCCCTGTTCCTTATTATATGTGTGACCCCAAACAAGACAGTTAACCTTACTGATGGTCAGTTTCCTTTTCTGTGAAGTGGAGATAGCCATACCTCACCAAGCTGTTGTAAGGATTAAAGCAAGATGATAGCTTGATGCTTGACGCAGAGTCTTGCCCATGGGATTCAGTCAGTAAAATGGTAGGTGCTGTTTCTATTGTTTAGTTTGGCAACATGATCATAGTTCTGTTGCACAGATCCAAAGTGGATTTAGAGAGAAGGCTTACTGCCCAACTGTGTTAATTCTGTCAGTTTTTTCCACCAGATTGATGGGTTAAGCTGTGAATATTTGTCTGTTTCTCGATTTTTTTTCTAATCTAGCTGGTGTTTGTTACTCTGAAGTCTGAAACAAACACACACACAAACTTTTTAAGTCATTCAGTGACCATAGGAAGGGTAACCAGGGTGAGTGAGGAAGGACAACAAAGGGTCTTTTGGCTATAACATTTCCATGGTAATTCATCACAATTTATTTTATTAAAAAAGAATTAAGTTTTGGTATTTTGTATGGGTAACTTTTTCAAAGAAATCTCTGCATGAGTTAGTTTAAAAAATGTTTTGAATAAAATTTAACATGTATGTGAGACTAGATTCTGATAATGTATTATTTTTAATCTTAGGGTACAGCTTGTATGTATTTCAAGCGTTTCTATCTTAATAACTCAGTAATGGAATATCACCCCCGGATAATAATGTGAGTATAATTCTAACTTATTGATTTTCATTTAAGAAAACCTTTATTTGTGTGGATTAAATGACTTCTTAATAAAGGGTAAATAGAGTTGCATTCTGTTTTGAACTTATACTATCCTTATACTCCTTATACATCTATAGTACTACCCTCCCTGTAATACTGATGGCATCTGAACTTCAACTTGTCCATATTCAAATTGTGTTTTTCTAAAACTAAATTCCCTAATACCTCTTTCTGTTAGTGGTACCGTTCTTCTCTTTGTTGCTCCAAGAATCATTTGTGGTACCTCCTCTCTTTCTGTATCAATTGGTTTACAATTTTTGTAGCTCCAGATTCATTTCAATTGAACAAAGGTCCATTGGAAATAAATATGAAGCTAGTATGAGACTCATCAAAGAGCTTGCTCTCAATCACATTGTCCCTGTTTATTTTCTCCCTTTTTCATTTTCTTTTCTACTAGTCTAGGTCAGGTCCTTGTTACTTCCAATCTTGATTTTTGTGGTAATTTTATTACTAGATGCTCTCTCTGAAATTTATGGTAGTAGCCGTGAGAGTTTCATAGGTTGCCGAGGTAATAATCTCTAATGAAATGCCTTCAGAGATTTTACTGATGGCCTTCCACAGTCTTCCTTTAACCTACCTGTCTTCCTTGGCTTCCCCTGCTTTCTTCCATCTGTGTATACCATTGTGTTCTTCCACCTACATTTCATGATTCAAAGTACTCTTATTCTGCAGTTATTTTTCCAGATGTTTATGTTGAACTATATGAAACTGCCATTAAGTCAATAATGGTTGAATGCTGTGACAAGGTTATACAGTTCATCCTATTACAGTCTTCTAATGGATAAAAGCTTGAACAGAAAACTCTTCTTTTTTTTTTTTAATAAATTTCCTGCAATGTCTGGCATAGTCACTTGTTAATATTAGGCATTTTTAGAACTTATTTTTATTAATAAAATATTCAGATACTTCTTAAAGTATGTAGCGATCCCATTCCCATCCCTTTATTTTTTTTCCTCTAGGCTCACTTGTGCATTTTTGGCCTGCAAAGTAGATGAATTCAATGTATCTAGTCCACAGTTCGTTGGAAATCTGCGGGAGAGTCCTCTTGGACAAGAAAAAGCACTTGAACAGATTTTGGAATATGAACTACTACTTATACAGCAACTTAATTTCCACCTTATTGTCCACAATCCATATAGACCGTTTGAGGGCTTTCTCATTGATTTAAAGGTAATCTTGTTGATAGAAAAAATTAACTATTAGATTATACCCCTTTGCTAGTTCTTTAGCCAGAAAAATCAAAATTTTATTATCACTTGTAATCATCCTAGTTGTTAAAACATAAGCTCATCTGAAATGTGAGTTCAGCTTGGACCTCTGGTGCTATAGCTCTCAAATTTCAGTGCTACCTGGAAGGTTTGTTAACTCAGATTGTTGGGCTGCAGTTCCAGAGCTGCTCATTTAGTAGATCTGCAGATACTTGTCTAAGAACTCTAATGAGAACCACTGTCAGTTTGGAGTAATGCTTTTGAAGACTTAAGTTTATTCTTCTAACTCTAAAGTATACTGCCATGGGTCTCATTTAAAGAACCACATAAATTTTAACTAGAATATTGCTAAGTGATTAACATTTTTAGTGCATTGCAAACTTGAATCAATAGGGAGGTATCAAAAATAAAAGGAAATAAGCATTGACAAAAGCAACTCAGGTTGTTTTGTTTGGCCCCTGAAAGGGGACTTGGATAGTGTGACTGAAGTCAAAGTGGAAGTCACAAACTGGTTCATTCATGTCAGTTGAGTGGCCAGATTTGGGTATGTACCATATGCCAAAACATTGTGCTTAAGGATTTAGAACATCTCCAACTTTCATAGGTCTTACAGTCTAATGGGAATGATAATCATATATCCAGTGTGCTAAGTGCCATAGGAGGAAGGGATATTTTAGAACAGGATGGCAGATTGAGAGGAAAAAGATAGTTGTGAGAAAGGGTCATTTAGAGTGAAAATCAGAGTAAGAGGAGGAATTCGGTAGTAGAAGAACATCCCAATTAGAGAGACTTCTTTGGTCAAAGGTCCAGATTGAAGAAACTGTGATGCACTAAAGAACCTAAATGGAGCTTAGAGATAGAGGAGGAAGACTGCCACGGAGTGCTGCCTGAGTGGAAGGTAGAGTCCTGGACTGTGGAGGATTTTGAATAGAGCAACAGGACCTGCATAAGGCTTAAGTCTGGGCAGCGCTGTAGTTTGCAGTTTAAAATCTGCAGCAGCTATTTATTGCACGTATGTATGTGTCAGGCATAATATGGAGAATGGATTAGAATCAATGAACGGATACAGTAAGATGCTGTTAAGAGTAGTCCAGGCACAAATGGATAAAGAAGATATGGTCCATATATACAATGGAGTATTATGCCTCCATCAGAAAGGATGAATACCCAACTTTTGTATCAACATGGACGGGACTGGAAGAGATTATGCTGAGTGAAATAAGTCAAGCAGAGAGAGTCAAGTATCATATGGTTTCACTTACTTGTGGAGCATAAGGAATAACTCAGGACATTGGGTGAAGGAGAGAAGTAGTTGGGGGAAATCAGAGTGGGAGACGAACCATGAGAGACTATAGACTCTGAGAAACAAACTAAAGGTTTTGGAGGGGAGGGGTGGAGGGTGGTGAGCCTGGCAGTGGGTATTTAAGGAGGGCACGTATCGCAGGGAGCACTGGGTGTGGTGCGTAAACAATAAGTCTTGGAACACTGAAAAAATAAAATAAAAAAATAGTAGTCTAGGCAAAAGATGGTGGTTGGTTTGACTTATAGTGGCTGTGAGTACAGAGAGAGCTACCTGGACTTAAGAGATACTAGTCAGAATCACTAGAGTCTGATGATTGATTTCATAAAGAGATTGAAAACAGAGGAAGAACTCCCAGGTTTCTGGCCTAAGCATATAGGTAATGGTGGTTCGTTCACTCCCTGATACAGAAAACACTGGCATAGCACAGATTTGTTGATAGTGGAGGGTTCAGGGTTGATGAATCTGGTTTGAGACATAATTTCCAATTCCTTCAAGCATCAAGGGTGTCACGAGGTGGGAGAAGGTGGCAAAGCTATAGGTATAGATTTGGGTGTTGTTGCTCCCAGAAAATTTAAAGTGGACTGCCCAACGGACCATTTAAAGGGTAGAGAAGGGGACCTGGGGGCTCAGTCAGGTAAGCGTCCACCTCTTGGTTTCGGATCAGGTGATGTTCACCGTCATGAGATCAAGCTGCACTGTCCTCAGCGAGCATGGAGTCTGCTCAAGATTCTCTCCCTCCACCTCTGCCTCACCCATGTTCTCACACTCACGCCAAAAAATAAATTATTTTCAATAAGTAAACGGTAGTTAAGAGAAATATAAGAAGCTATTAAGGAGACTGAAGAATATCCAGAGAGGTAGGACTTTTCTGGAAAAGTGAAGTAGAATACTTTTACGAGTATGCGTCACTCTCTAATCCTGTCCAGAATTCAGGCAAAATAGAAGCAAAAGGATAATGTTTGCTAGATTTAGTGCCAGAAGGGTCATCTGTGATTTTTGTGAAATTAGTCTCCATTGATTGTGGTGGAAGGAAGCTGATTGGAGCCAGTTGGGGAATAGATAGCAGGTGAGAAAACAAGTATTTATAACCTGGATTAAACAGCTTGATTTTTGAAGTAGGAAAAGATGATTGATTAAGAAGATAGGGGAACTCCTAGAAATAGATGAGAGATGGTTTTCGTGTTTTATTTTGTGGAAGAAACTGATGTGGAGAGCTAGTAATGAGAGAAAGCTTAAAGGAAGAAGTGAAGAAAAAGAAGTAGCTCAAGTTTGTCTCTGGAGTAAGGTGGAAGGGACTGGCATGGGATTGAAAGCAAAGTATAATTGGCCTTGAGAGAATAATAGCTCTTTGAACAGAGGGATAGAGGTAAGCATGGGTTGAGGACCGTATTATGCCTGGGGATTGGTGCTGACAGGAAATGGGAGTGTCTTTCTTCATTAAAGGCAGAAGAGTGATGGAGTTTCTGAAAATTACGAGACATTGAGACAGGTGGAAAATGTTGAACACAGTGACACATGGGAGAACAAATTTTCTATGGAATATTATCATAGTTAGGCAGGTTGAGAGCCCTCCTGAAGTCCGTGAACTTGAATTTATAGTAATAATACTAGACTCCTTGGTGGTATTGTTTTCTGTTGCAGCACCCAGAAATGTGGATATAGTTACAAAGCAGAAAACTACTTGAATTCAGCCGTTGTTAAAGTTTTGTCTGAAATATGTTGGCAGCATAATGGGTCAGGGAATTCTGGAGGGAAGTGAGGATCAGCGGACGCTGATGAGAGGGAGCAAGTAGACAGATAAAGGGATAAAGGACCAAAGGATCTGAGGAGGAACTTGGGGAATAGCTGTGAAGTAACTGAGCAAATATATTGGGGGAAAGGAGTACTGTGGTCATAGTGGAATGTCTGAATTTCTCATAACAGAGGTCAGGCATTTCTGGATAATATGACACGGGTGTAACTGTACAGTTGACTCAGTATTCTGTTGAGTGTAGAAGAGATTTTTTTAGTGCCTTGGGACTTGAATGTGGATATCTGAAATACATCTAAGGGTTTAGGATTTAGAGTTCAGTGTAGGAAGAGTTTTCAGAGAATATGGGCTCATCTGTATTTCTTGGGCATATTTTAAAAATAATTCTGTAATCAAAACAAACCAGCCCCATCTCCATTTACTTCCCAAAAGTAAACTTTAAGTAGCAGAAATTTCAAATGTAGATGAGGTGGTGCCTTGATTCCTAAATGGCTGAATTCCAGCTGAATCCAAGGTGGATTGCCTGGGAAGCCTTTACCTTGGGATGTGCCTTTCTTAGGTCTGCTTCAAACCTCTCTTCCCCTTCCTCCTCAGGTTGAAAAGGACAAAGAGAGGGATTAATGTAAATTAGAACAGTGCCAAGTCCTATACTGGGAGCTTCAGATAAATTATCTTAAAGCATATATTTCTTATTATGAGTTGTGATTAGGAAAGTTTAAGGGAGCCTGTGTGGCTCAGTGGGTTAAGACTCTGCCTTCGGCTCAGGTCATGATCTCAGGATCCCGGAATCAAGCCCTGCATTGGGCTCTCTGCTCAGCAGGGAGCCTGCTTCCCACCCCCCCTCCCATGCCTGCCTCTCTGTCTGCTTGTGATCTCTCTGTCTGCCAAATAAATACATAAAATCTTAAAAAAAGGAAAGTTTGAAAGTCACTAAGGAAAAACAAATCCTTCAAACATGCAGAATTTAATGATTACACTTTTGATACATTCTGATGCTGAATAGAAAACAATCTTAGATGGAAAGATTAAGCTGAGATATTACTTTTTTTTTTTTTTTAAGATTTATTTATTAGTTGGGGCGCCTGGGTGCCACAGTCATTGAGCATCTACCTTCAGCTCAGGGATGATCCAGGATCCTGGGATCAAGCCCTGCATTGGGCTCTCTGCTCAGTGGGGAGCCTGCTCTCCTCTCTCTCTCTCTGCCTGCCTTTCTGCCTACTTATGATCTGTGTCTGTCAATAGATAAAAAAAAATCTTAAAAAAAAAAAGAAAAAAATTTATGTATTAGAACATACATGAGCAGAGTCAAAGGGAAATAATCTCAGGCAGACTCCTTGCTGAGTGAGCACTGGGCTCCACAGGGGACTCAGTCTCAGGACCCTGAGAACGTGACCTGAGCCGAAATCAATAGTAGGTGTTTAACCAGTGCAGACAGCCAGGCACCCCTGGGTGTTACTTTTGTAAACAAAAGAATCCTGTATTAAGCATTTTCTTGTTAATATAAATATTTTTGAACTATTATTATTGCATTAACTCTCAGAAGTGATTTCATTTGCAACTTTCTTTCTAGACTCGCTATCCCATGATGGAGAATCCAGAGATGTTGAGGAAAACAGCTGATGACTTTCTTAATAGAATTGCATTGACGGATGCTTACCTTTTATACACACCTTCCCAGATTGCCCTGACTGCCATTTTATCTAGTGCCTCTCGAGCAGGAATTACTATGGAAAGGTATTAATCTGTGTTTTAGCTTTGATCAGACTCAGTTTTTCCCTTTCTAGAGAGTGAATTTTTAAGTGCTATTCAGTTTGTGACTTAGTCCTTTATATGTACTGTGTTTCAGAGGGTTGGCGAGGGCAACAGAAAAAATGAAATGACCTTTTATATATTTTTTAAGATTATTTTCTTTTTAATTTTTATTTGTTTTTTAAGATTTATTGATTTGAGAAAGAGAGCAAGAGTGCACAAGTAGGGGGAAAGGGGCAGGGGAAAGGGAGAGCCAATGTGGGGCTTGATTCCAGGACCCTGCAATCATGAGCTGAGCCAAAGGCAGATGCTTAAGGGACTGAGCCACCCAGGTGCCCTGTCATCTTTTTAAAGAAGTCTTTAAAAATTGAGTGTCTTTGAGCTGAGAGGATCCATTTTAAGACCAATGTAGAAGTAAATCAAGTGATCCTGCAAAGACTAATAGAGCCGTCTGTAAAGAGTGAACAGAGTAGTTTTGTGAACTTTAACCAACACATGCTCGGCAAATATGTCTGCCTGATTTATTGTTCTTCTCCTGCTGTGGAACCTCTGTGGCATGTGGCATTCAGTAAAGATCTGTAGAATGAGTAATGCTTCAGGGGATGTCCATATGAATTGCACCTGAGCTGTAGACACCTACAGCTGATGCATAATGCACAGTGAGAACCGGGCTTTGTGACGAGCCCTTTACCTGAATTAACCTTGACTCTCTGCAGTATCTTGTGCACAGATTAATTAAATACTGTTTTTATACTGGTTTGTAACTGAAGCACAGGCCAGTAGCAAATTAGATTTTGTAAATTTTTATAATTTCTTTGTGACCTTTGAAGTTCTGCCTGATCTTAGTCCTAGAAAAATCTTGAGAAAGGTAAGATTTTCTAAACTTACGCTGTTCTCCGTGTTTGTAATCCCCTCATCCAAAATTTCAAAGTCCATGGATAATGGTGGTAGCAAACATGAACAGATGTGATTAGTCTTTATTCAGCTTAACAGGAGTATTTCTGTGTTTCCTTACAGAAATACGAATGTACCGGTAACAGGCTACATCCCCTGACATCACTGCATTGTTGCACATTTCTTGGTACTTTCCCTAGGTTCCCTTTCCAAAACTTGAACAGTTGATGAATTTAAAAACAAATGCAAGATAAGGGATTGTGGGCTTGTTTTTAATTCATGGTATGCCTCTTCTCCACAAACACAGCTCACCAAATGTACATAAATATATACTTTTAATCCCTAAGTGATCTATACCTCCATTTATTTGACTAAACAAAACTTTTATCAAGTGCCTTCTATGTACCATGCACTGTACGGTTAGAATGAACAAAGCTATCAGTCCTTGTTCTAGTTAGGAAAGACAGCAGATTATTGATATCTGTGGAGTTTAGATGTGAGGCTTCCATTCTCTTAAGAGAAGAAAGCCTCTTTTCCGCAAGTTAGATAGCCAGATGTCTGAATAGAAGCATCATATCCGATGCCGTGTGTATGCAGATTCTCCAGTGGTGAGATTCTTACGGAGAGGGATGAAGCTTATGTCACCTTGGAGGTGTCGTTACAATCTCAGATAGCTGAAACTGTGGTAACTTGGGCTCGTGACAAATTAAATAATTAAATACACTTTTGAATTTCCCAGGGACTGTGAAGAGTTGGGCATTTCTTTTCCTTTTGAGGAAGTATTTGTAAATCATTAACTTCTGATTTACTTTGCAAACTCCGGGGACACATTGAAATTGCCTTTACATTTATTGCTGGTTTCAGAAAGGGAAAGCCCTTGTGCTATTATATTCTGGGTAACGCTTTAGATTAATACTCATAGGATGTTCTTTTGTTAGTTCTGAGTTGTCTTCTCTTTTACTGGATTTCGATTTATGTTTCATCTCCTAGCTTGACTTCTTAAATATTCCTGCTTGCTTATGGATTTTTTTAATCAAAATATTAAAATTCTAATTCAGTATTGAGATTGAGTTGCTGACTTATAAGTTCGTTGAGGCAGAGTCTAGTCGGCTAACTCTTAGAACTAAATGTTTTGCTCTTATGTTTAAGAAATGAAAAAGAAAGAGTAAAAAGGAAACAAAAGAAAATGCCTCAAGTGTGAGGGCTTGGGAGAAAAAAGAAAGGAAAAGACTAATAGTCATTTTGAATTACTGATAACCACAAATGTATATTATTAAGGGAGTTGTTGATTCTTATATCTAAAATTAATTCCCATCATAGATGATGAAGTTGTTAAATCAAACTTAGCTATCAAAACTTATGCAGGATCATTTAAATGATCTGGATAGTTTAAAAGAAGGCAACAAAATTTCCTAAAAAATTGTCTGTTTTAACTGTATTTCACCATTTTACTCATTTTGCCGTTTTCCAGAGAAATTAATAATTTCTTTCTACTTGTGTTTGAAAGATTACTTATGCCTTCACAGTCTGTTCACTTGGGCTTTTATCAATTATATATCAAGTTCAGAGTAGCTAAATATTTAAATATAGAAATTATTTTCATGCTGCTATCATTGGTTGCCAGAAAAATGATAATGAGGCTTTACATCCATTTATGGAAAAGTATTACACTTTGATTTATAGATGTAATAGATTTGCAAAACATGAGGATTTTTTTTTTTTTTTCCAAAAGATTTATTTATTTGACAGACAACCAGAGAGGGAACACAAGCAGAGGGAGAAGCAGGCTCCCCACTGAGCAGGGAGACTGATGCAGGAGTCTGTCCCAGGACTCTGGGATCATGACCCGAGCCAAAGGGAGATGCTTAATGACTGAGCCAAACAGGCACCCCAAAGCATGAGGATATTCTTAACTGGTTTGAATACCTGTTAGTCCCAAGAAGAGCACTTATAGTTAACTTGCTATTAAGGGAAGAGAGAATCCTTACTAGTACCATGTTCCAGCTCTGCTACTTCCTAGCTTTATGACTTTGGGCAGGGGACAAGATCATGACTTGTCTGTGCCTGTGACTCACATTGCTCAAATTGCTCAATTACTCAAATTATTCAGATTGTAAAATGAAGTTAGATTCGTAGAGTTTATATATTAAAACATTTAACAGTAGTAACAGTCAATCCTCGATATGTTGTATTCATAACCATTTTCCCTCTGAAAGTTTACATATTACAAAATTTAGGCAAAATAATTTGGATATTAAACGTCTTTTAAACTAAGTTGTATTAAATCCTTAAGACTATAATAGTTAGAGTATATAGTTTTGTGGAGTTCGAAGTATTGCTATTTAATACTTTTAATGTAAATTAATTTTAAAATTGTCCTTGTGAAACGAACGTGGGGGAAACTATTTTATGATGTCATGTTTCTCAAGATGTGGTATGTATTCAGTAGATTAAAATGTTTTTCCTTTTTCTACCAGTTATTTGTCAGAAAGTCTGATGCTGAAAGAGAACAGAACTGGCTTGTCACAGTTACTAGATATAATGAAAAGTAAGTAAAACAGGACACTTTATAAAATGTTCTATTACGAAGCTACTTTCTAAATATCATCTTGATATTTAACTTCAGGTATCAATCATATAGATTGTTGTTTAGATTTACTTTCATTGATTTACTGGGTCATGGAGGCATTAAGGATACATTCATCGATGGAGAACAGGTAGAGCGATCATGAAAGGAAGTAGTTTGTACACATAGAGAAATTAGGAAAGTGAAAATAGAAGATTCAGAAAGGGTTAAGGTTTAAAACAGTCCTTTTGAAGTATACACAGATATATGACAGGCACAGGAGAAGATCTAAGGGGAACCAAATTAAAGATAATACTTAAATTTGGGGTTGTTTTGTAATCAGCTTTAATTAGTTCCCATTATTTGCTAGTCATGTTGGTATTACAAAAGTCGTGGTTCTCTAGGTGTGATTTTTGCAATGTCTGGGACACTTTTGGCTGTCAGAACTTAGGGGGTGGGGGAGTGGCTAGTACTCAAATCTAGCTGGTAGAAGAATATTCCTAAACATCTTATAATTCAGTGTAGTCCCTTGATAAGCTGAAGAATGACTCCCCGAAGATACCCATGTCCTAATCCCTAGAAACCATGAATGTTACCTTAGAAAGCTGTTACAGTTTGAAGATCTTGAGATGGATATCCTGGATATCCAGGTCACAGGAGTCTTTATTAAAGAAAGGCAGTGGAAGGTTTGACAGAGAAGACAAAACACAGAGAAGGATTTGAAGATGCAAACCTTAAAAATTGGGAGTGATATGGCCACAAGCAAGGGGATGCTGGGAGCCAGAAGCTGGAACAGGAAGAAATGGATTTCCCCCCTAGAGCCTCCAGAGGGAATGGGGCTCTGCTAACATTTTGATATTGGCCCAGTGAAACTGATTTCAGACTCCGGGGCTTCAGAACTGTGAAAGGAGAATCCATTTCTGTTGTTTCAGGACTTACTGAGCTTAGAGTAATTTTTAATAGCTGACTCAGAAAACAAATATAGCCTCTCACAATGAAGAATTTTTCCAGCCCAAACTGTTGGCAGTGCCCGTGTTGAGAAACCCTGTCTTAATGGGTGAGTAGAGACTACCCACCCCTCTCCTTCCTTCATTCTTGCCTGCGTATCACTGAAGGCTCATAGCTACTAAGCATTAGAGTTAAAAGTCATCTGTGTTTGTCTCCCTTGTGTTTGTGCTACTTGTCCTTGTTAACTAAATATGTAGCTGAAATACTGGGTAAGCCAATAAGTATGAGATTAAAAATCATGATCTTGGATGAGGGTAGTAAATGTGTTTTATATGTTTTATATTTCAGAAGGTAAGCTGTTTCAGGGCATGTAAATAACATTTCTTGATTCTCTGCTTGAAATGATCTTGAGGGCTTCCTTCAATTGGGAGTGATGGATTTGTGATTTACGAATCATAAAACTGTAGGTCTTCAGTTTAACCACTAGAGGGTGCACTTCCAACGCTGTGATTCAGCCAGAGATCTTAGGATCAAGGATTTAGTAGGTAAAAGGAGCCTTAAAAAGATAACCCACTGTGCTCATCATACAGCTAACAGCTTTTGACTGATTTCTTCTCAGTTCCTTCGTTTTACTCCACTTGTTTTATAGCTTTTGACAGAACACTCAGCGCTGTAACAATATTAAGGTATCTTATTCCTAAGTTTTCGGAACAAAGATAATCAGGCCACAAGTATTAATTCAGTTGAAAACACTGCTTTGTTTACAGTCCAGCAAGCTCTGCCTGTTTGGCACATGTGGCTGGCTAATAAGCCCTGGATCTCTCACCATTCCCCTAAAAATTCCTGAGACTTAACATTCTTTGGTTTATTGCAGTTGAATAATACAAACAGACCAGGGGAGAGGACATTTTGGCAGTTGAAAGTCACTGACACAGTAGTTCACTTTTAGCCTAAGGAGGACATTTTTGTTTTCTTGGTGATGCTTTATTGTCTAGGTGCTGTATTTTTTTGAAACAAAGGATCATTGACACATTTTTACTAAGTGTCCTCCCTTTATTACATGTCACCTAATGGTTTCCATTGTAAATACAGTCTTTGGGCCACCATCTGTAGCACAGAATGTTATAAATACAGCTGGCAGAGAACAAAGGATGTTCACTGAATCATGGATTTTGAAACCCTTAAATCTGAAAAAGTGACCATGGTGGGATTTGGAAAAAGTACTGACTAGGTTGACGAACATGCTTCTTTTTATGCTGTCTGTATATGATATGGGCTAAGCAGGAGACCACTATAATTACTGCAAGTATGGTATTTACTGGATTTTAATGCAGAACATTGCAAATGCTGGTAATAATCACATTTCAAGAGTTTTGTTATTGTTCCCAGAGTAAGTTGGGAAAATACTTAGCTCCCTTATAGGAACAGGACTTTTTATTATCTAGTATAAATCTTTTTTATCTCCACATAGGTATGAGAAACTTGGTAAAAAAATATGAGCCACCCAGACCTGAAGAAGTTGCTGTTCTGAAACAGAAGCTGGAAAGATGTCACTCTGCTGAGCTTGCCCTTAATGTAATTACGTAAGTAGGTAGGGGTGTTAAGTTTGGGTAGAATTGTTCTTGAGGCTAGCTCATCCTAAAAAGTCATTAATTGGTGAATGTTTGCTTTTGTGGAGAAAAATGACTACCCATTAAGTTGGGTTGTCTTTAATCGAGTGGATATTTCTAACAGGATTAAACACCAGACAGAAGTTTGGTTTTCTCCTTATATGACTAATGTATTCTTTGGCTTACAGGCCCTGTCTGTTACTTCTCAAGGGACCTCTAGAGTCTTCCTAGGGAATCTCCAAACCTCCTACTGTCTTAATATTTGGGTTCTTTGGAGGTCTGGTACCTTTTCTGAGAGAAAAAGCATACTGTTTCAGATTTACTTCTGTTAGCTACAGCAGGGAAAGTTGGCCTGTTTTCCTTCAGGGATGAACTTTAAATTGAAGACAGATTAAGTAGGAAAATGTGCTGCTCTTGGGTATTTTCTTGGCAGCCATAAGGAACACCAATAAGGTCTCTCACTGATTTGTAGGCTGAATGTGGAAATCACAGAATTGGGGTACTTTGTGCTTTGCAAATTGAAGGATCTACTCAAATCTCATCTTTTAGGAATTTAAGGTAGGGGTGCGGAATAGGAATGAGAAAACCGTTTTTTTTTTCCTATGGAATACATCCTGATTCCAAAGTTCTACCTTATTAATATTTAGTGGGAGTTAACACTGCCATCTTACAGTGAAGATGCATCTGAGAAGTTTTTGATCTGTTATTGGTGAATATACTGTACTTCATAATGTCTGAGAAACCAGGACAGTATTCTGTGGCCTTCAGATCCAGGTACATGTGGCTCAGATTCTTTACAGAGTCACAGGAGACTATCCAAGGATTTATGAAACATGCAAAATGTGGGACTACTTTATTGTATCGTAGCTGTCACTGCAAGGCATGGCTCAGCATAGAACTTAAAATTGGTAGATCTCACTTGTGGGCTTCAGTGGTAACTCAGGAATGAAGAGTGGTTACAGAGAAGTAAAGAAATGTCAACTTGAATAAATCAAAGTATTGCAGAACCGACTGTATTCTTTTCACATTGATTTTGAAGTCGGCTTAGACCAAAGGTTGGCAAACTGGCCCAGAGGCCAAATGTGAACTACTACCTGTTTTTACAAAGACTTGTACTGGAACAGAGACATGCCCATTAGTTTGTGTACTGTCTGTGGGTCTTTTCATGCTGCAGCAGGAGTCAAGTAGTTGTGACACAAGTGAACTGTACAGCCTACAAGGTGTGAAATATTTATATTGACCATATAAAGAAATTTATCACCCTCTGGATCATACCACCGACTACTGATTTATCCTTCTAGCTGGGTTAACTATGAATGGTCTATAATCCAAAATTGCTAACTGCCAGAGTACCTCTTACTCCAAGTTGCTATGTGCTTTTTTTACTATATCAAGCAAATTCTGCATTTTTGTGAGTACTTGGCGGGGGCTGCTTTTCGGACTATCAAAAAAGGACTTTAAAATAATCAAGATAAAATGCAATAAATAAATTACTAGAATGAAATACACAAAACACAAGTTGAAATTTTATTAGATTTTAGTAGTCATAAAATTAATCGATGGAATTATTGTAAAATTTTCTAAACAGTCTGTTTCTTTACTTCACCTTACTGCAAACTGAAAATGGTTCATGACTGGTCTGTGGACCATAGTGACAAGCATTACTTCAGGACAAAATAATGTTTTCCCGGTCTTTAAAATTCTTTTTCTTTTTCATGACACAAACAGTTAACTCTGTTGTCATTACTGAAGTCAGTACAGGTAAACCAAAGTTCTCTTTGACCAAAACCCAAATCCAGTTGTGACCTCAGAGGTAGTATCTAGTTGGTTTATACCTTTGCCAGTCTTTTCTCTGCATGAGTGTATGAAATAAGTGGTTTTTTCTCTATGAATGCTTTCATACATATTGTACAACTGTTGGAGTGTCAGTCTTTAACTTTTGTCAGGCTGGGTGAGAAAACAGAATCACATTGGTATTTTAATTTGTATTTTCCCTATTACTATGAGGCATTGCTGTTTTTAGTTTAAAAGCCATTTGTAGTTCTTTGATATTGCCTGCTTACAACCCTTGTGCATTTTTTGATGTTACTTCCTGATCCGTAGTTCTTTATATATTTGTCTTTTCCTATATCCTACAGCTGTTTTATTGTGTCTTTCAACTTGATGGTATCTAGGAGATGTACGTTCTGCTTTATGCTTTTACATTTGAATACCATTTCTAACCCTAAAGCTAATCTTTATTTTGCTTTGTGTTCATCTGTTAAAACTATTTAGAATTATTTATGAATGATGTGAGGTACACGTGTCATAACACTAATTTTTTTTTAAAAAGTCTGTTACCTAGCTGTTTTTTTAAAAAGCCATAGTTTTCCCCACTTACATATTCCTTATAAATTCACATATATGCATCGTTGTTTTTTGCCTATCTGCTCGATCATTGATCCAGTTAATTCTTGCTAATACCACACCATAAATTACTTTATCTTTCATACATAGTGTTTTGATGATAACTGGGACAAGGGCCCCACACTTTATTCTTTCAGATTCTTTTGCTTTTTTTGCATAGTCTTGCACATCAGTTATACTTGACAGTTTCAATAAGAAATTTTATTAGAATTTTAGTTAGAACTGCATTGAACATAGAAATTAATTAGAAAGATAATGTCTTCCTTTCCATAATGCATCTCTTTACCTCTTCCACACCTTTGTTCTTCAGTAGATATATACACACACACACACACACACACAGTATTTCATATAGCCTTGCTAGAATATATATATATTAATATTATTATATATATATAATAATATTAATATATATTATTTCAGATATATGTATTATATATGTACATATATATAATTATACAGATATATATATATATATCCTTGCTAGTTTATAGTTTCTATTGCCAGTTTTAGATTACTTATTGATGGCTGCTTAATTACAGGAAGAAGAGGAAAGGCTATGAAGATGATGATTATGTCTCTAAGAAACCCAAACATGAAGAGGTATGTTCTCCAAAGGTAAATTTTTAAAATTAATTTTATTGTATAATCTAGTCTGACCATACTGTTAAGATTTTTTTTTTTCCAGAATGCAAGTATTACAGAGGCGTGGGCTTTGAAGCTTTCATTTTTTTTTTTTTGCATCCTTTTTTTATGTATATTCTTCTTATCATGGGATTTTTCTCACTTCTTTCTTACCCTGTTCTGAAGCAGTGTAATGGTAAATTGATGAAGAATTATGGAAGGCAACAGAAATAGATATAACATGCTAAATTTCTGCTCTGTTTTTGACTTCCAAGGATTCTTCTCATACCCTTTTCAGAAACTTGTACTTTGTCGATATATATTAATAATAAGAGGCAGAAGGTCACAGTTGTAACCTTTACTCCTGTCAGTGTAGTCTCATGAGACCAAACCATAGTACTGTAAGATTGAACTACTACAAATTTTCCTGGCTTATTACCTTCCTATAATCACAGTAAAAGAAGATTTTCCTGAAAGGTAAGGAGCTAAATAGTGCTGTTACTCTTTAGTATAATGTTATTCTTACTACGTTTTCTTTCCTTCTTAGGAAGAATGGACTGACGATGACCTGGTAGATTCTCTCTAACCATTTGAAATAGACTTTCCAGTGCTAACTAATCAACAGAAGGATGAAGCATCTGGCATTTAACTTTGTTGAAAAAAGAAATAATGTGAAAGCATCAAATATATTAAACTTTTCTATTTGTTATTTAATTTTTTTTCCTTTCTCTCAGGCTAGCTTTATGTGAAATAAAACCCCTGAAAAGAGCCAGAATAGCACCTGGTTTAGATAGTCTTGCCCCATCATGACTAATACCAAATCAGTCTTTTTGCAGTAGCCAAAGCTGTAATTTATTTGCCTTTAGTGTTTTAAACAAAATAAAAGCAGCAAACTTTTTTTTTTTTTTAAGGAAAAGCACCAAAAAAGGTCACAAAAAAATTAAACCAAGTAATCACCTTTAAACCTGCTAGGAAATGTCTAGAAACCTTTATAAATGCCTTCTCAGATGTCATCATAGTATACTTAGCTTTCTTATATATACTCCTGTACCTCACCTGTCAAATGCTTCAACTGAAACTAAAAGCTAGTTACTCAGGGTAGTAATAATCAGTATTTGTTGTCCTCAGTTACCTGAAAACACTACCAAGTAAGTTCTAAAGAAGAAATCAAATAAACACACAGTCTTGAGTAGTGGTCTAGATAAAAAATTAAGTTGCTGTAGGTCTGCAGATAGTCGAGAATTGTACATTCGGTGTCAAAACTAACACATACCCTCAGGTGAATCGATATAAATAGGTGTTATGGTTATTAACCTATCAAGTGAAATATGTTCAAGACACTGAATTCAGATGGAAGTGAGTTGATAAAAAAAAAATAACTGCAGACTGGTACTTAATCTTGGTTATCTATTTCATTTCATGATTCTGGTCAAGTTCTAAAGCTCTCTGTGTCCATTTCCCGAGGTACAAATGGGGCAAATAATGCCTACTTTTCCCTGGTCTAATGGGAATAGTGCTTGCATATACTAAGTGTTGCACATTGTAGCATTTGTCCAGGTATTTAACTGTGATCTTACTTGGTTTCTAAGTTGCAACCAAATTGTGATTGTTCAATTTTTTCTAGAAAACTGGGTTACAGGAATTCTGTGAAATTCTGTAGCCCTGTAAATCTGAGTTTGATGGATACACAGCTGTCCTCAGTGTCTGTTCATCCCAGGCTGCACTTGCCGTTAGAGTGTAGGTACCATTTTAATTCCATCTCACTATGTGAGGGCAATATTTACTGTATGCACCTTCTAATAATTCTTTATGTTTGAAATTTTTGGTTTTAGTTTCTTCTCATTGTGGGATGAGGAATGAAATTCATGAAGTGTGATTTTACAAACATGGACTGGAAGAAGCCAAAGTTAACAATCTTCCAGAGCTATCCAAGTTAAGTAGCAGTGCTGCTAGCCTCTAGACAGCATTGTGAAGTGTTCATACTTGATCTTGTTTCCCTTTTAAGTCCCTAAGCTTTAGTATCAGAGCAAGGTCCACATTTATTTCCGGAAAGTCTCCTAGCCAACCCCATTAAAAAAGTCTGAGGTTTTATTTCATCTTTGACCCAAATAGTTACTATAAGGAGTACAAAGGTAAATGACACGTCTTCTATTCCACCTCAAGAGATAAAGATGGCATTAAAATATAAATGGCAGAAGAGGACTTTTCAGCCTGGGGGAATGGCAGAGGATAGGTCAGTATGGCTAGAGACTGAGGGGTGATTAGTGGGGAGGACTAAGTTGCCCAGCACTAGATTTTGGACCTCCTCCACATTTGGTGAAATGTTCTTGGAGATGTCACTGGTCTATATCCCTTCGGCTTTATCCTGTAACCCATACTACTGCCATGGTAGTCCAGCTGTAAAGCAGAAGTGAGGGGGGTGCCTGGGTGGTTCAGTGGGTTAAGCCGCTGCCTTCGGCTCAGGTCATGATCTCAGGGTCCTGGGATCGAGTCTCGCATCGGGCTCTGTGCTCAGCAGGGAGCCTGCTTCCTCTCTCTCTCTGCCTACTTGTGATCTCTCTCTAATAAATAAATAAATAAATCTTAAAAAAAAAAAAAAAAAGCAGAAGTGAGGGAAAAGTAATTGAGCTGACACGAAGGAAAAGTTGCACAGGAGAGCAGACTGGGTTGTCTGGGTTTTGAACATCACTGTTCACCTGCCTCTACAGAAGTAATAACTTCTCATAGCTTAAAATTGTGCTATGCATCAATCTTTTAAATCCTTGATTATTTTTTCCTGTATTAAAGTGTTGCTCTTAGAATCCAGGCCTTTAAGAAAAAAATTTTTTTTCTTGAAAATGCTTTTCTGCCACGTACTTCTTTGTATGCCTTCTCTTTCCCGCACAGTTATGGGAGGGAAGGAATTCTTGCTTGTTTCCTCCCTGGCCCTTGCTCTGGTACTAAATTTGAACTGCCCCTAAAGGAGGAGGGAAATAATTAAACTGCATGCTTACCTGTATTTAGACAGAAGTAATCAGTTACTCAAGATATCCCTTGGTTTTATTTTAACTTAAACCCTTGTGAATACTTCACAAAAATACATATACAGAAGCAAATAAAACTATACAAACTATATATGCAGCAGATAGAACAAGTAGTCAGAAGTTCAAAGATGGATAGCTCTGTAAAAAAATCAATTTAGAAATGAGTACTTTCAACAAAAGCATTCCAGATATTTTGACACATAAATTGGTAATCTATAGAACGGATGAATGAGTAACATGCATTGATCAGTACAACAACCAATAATATTTACTGGATTCAAACTATTTACTGTTGTAAACATTTAATGAAAGCATCATGAGCTCTAAATAGTCTTTGACAATTCCAACAAAATAAGTGGTATGTTTAAAAAATAAAGCTGATGAGCAATAGGTCCATTCTATATATTTTTCTCTTAACAGTTCCAGCAAGAGAAATAGCACAGTATTTTAAAAAAAGTATACAGCAAAGATTGTTCCTATTATAGTGGCAGACTCTGGAAACTGTAAATACAAATAGTCATTGAACAGTCAAACGGTCGTATTCCTAATAAGGAGGAAATTACAGTAAGAACAGTGAGCAGTCCAGTTATGCTCAGTTGTCAAGAAAATCCTTTTTCTTGTCAGTTGATTTCATAGTTCTTTTTCCAAGACAGCAAAACTTTGGCAATCGGATGTATTGAAAATATATTTTTCAAGTTCAGTCAGCATTTTGTTATGTGAAAGGTGATCTGTACACCAAGGCTCAGAAGTTGGTAAAGATTGATTCCATATGTGGAAAAAGTGCAAATTTCCTGCACAGATAGCTTACAAAGCTGCTGGCACATTTACTCACCAGCAGAATCTTGGATTTTGTTTGCATAGCTCACGCATCACTGGAATGTGGAAAGGTGTGCTATTTTTTTGGCAAGAGCAAAGGAGACATTATACTGATGTGAATTACCGTGTTGGGCATGCTGAATCCAAGCAGAACACTTGGGCGAAATCTGCTACCTGACATCATTAGTTTTTGTATACTGGTTTTGTTTTTGTTGAAGCAGTTCTGTTATAGCCAGAAGCTTTTTCAGTACATGCTAAACAAGGAAAAATAGTATGAAAGTAATTAGTAAATAAATGAAAGTTCAGTCAGAAATTTCAGGGAACCTGGATTTTGGAAAAAGCCACATCAATTCAAAGGAACTCATAAAATAATACTAACCATTCTACTCAAAGCATACAATTGTGAACGTTTCTATTAATTATTCAGTCCTTGACTCAGTATATTTGGTCAAGATAAGATCTTTGTACACTAAATAGAATTTCATTTATTTGCCATTTTCCTATCTACTCAGGACAGAACATCTTGCCAGCAAGACAGACTGATCATTACAAATCATCGTAATATCCATAAGATCATGGAGGAGCAATCAGCTTGCAGCCCAGTGAACACTATCAAGTATCATGTAAGAAACAGGACTACACTGGGCCTAAAATTAATTAGGCTAACTTCTCCAAGAATTTTACTTTTATTTAAGGCATATCATAACAAACTCAGCCCCAGTGTAGCTGGAAGGCATTATATATATCACAGACACTAAGTAGGCCAGTGGCACATTCTCTGCCTAAGCTGCTAAAGTGACTGAAATCTTTGTGAGCCAGAGGAGGTTATCTAAACTTGAGGATTTTAGAATCCTCAAATCCACAAACACAATGCTTTAATTTTAATCTCTTCTACAAGGCTCCTACCAAATGGTTGGCCAGTGCAGTGACAGTCCTCAGGAAGAGCTTATTAGAAATAACAGTTTTCAAGGCCACACTCCAGAATCTCTGAACCTGGAACTTGGTCGTGCACGGTGTATGGGAGATAAGCCATATCACTACTGACTTTATAATTCACTTGACATTTTCACATCACTGAAGTGTGTAACACCACTGTTTTTCAGTCTAGTTCACACTGTGCCATGTCAAACATACAGAATTTTAGTCTGGGTCCATTACTGCTCTGCCAAGATCTTTGCGGAGGAAGATTCCAATTCTTAAAAATATAACTGATAAGACAAACCATAAGAGACTCTTAAGCTTACAAAACAAAGTGAGGGTTGGTGCAGGGGTGGGCCGGGAGAGAGCGTAGACATTGTGAGTGTGTGAAATGTGCAAGCCTGATGATTCACAGACCTGTACCCCTGGGGCAAATAATATATTTTATGTTAAAAAGCTGACCATAATTCAGCTTGTTACCTTTCAGAGTCTTATGCTGACATTCTGCTTAAGTGCTAAACCAATATCACTGATAATGAAGGCTGGCAAAAACCTACCTGCTGGGCACCACGTTCATTGCTGAGCGTTCGCAGTTCATCTGAATGAGCCACACAGATCTCATGCAGTGCCGCTAAATCACGAGACAGGTCAGTTCTAGAGTGCTCTGTAGTGTCCGGAAGTTCAGGTACATTCTTTAAGAGAATGATAAAACTGCATTTAGCAATACAAATTTTTATAGTCACTTCTGAAAAGATCCTAACTGCTTATAGTAAACTGAATTCTTAACATCATGTTCTCTTAAATTTAAAAGTCTAAGATGCTATGTAACATCAGTGGTACTTTTTTTTTTTTTTTTTTTTTTTAAGATTTTATTTATTTATTTGACAGAGAGAGACCACAAGTAGGCAGAGAGGCAGGCAGAGAGAGAGAGGAGGAAGCAGGCTCCCTGCTGAGCACAGAGCCCGATGTGGGACTCGATCCCAGGACCCCGAGATCATGACCCAAGCCGAAGGCAGCGGCTTAACCCACTGAGCCACCCAGGCGCCCCACATCAGTGGTACTTCTGATAAAGGTCCTATGACCTCAATATTCACATCAAACGCAGGGTCCAATTTGCTTTACAAAACATGGCAGAATATCATACAGTATTACTGTTAATCTAAATAAGTGGGCTTCCTACATTCTTAAGAGTTTTGGGGTTTTTTTGATCTGGCACATACACCAAAAAACAACCATAAACACTGCAACTGCTAATCTGGATTAAATGCAAGCTAGACTTTCAATTCCTCCATTGACAACAGTTTCATTATTTAACTGTTATAGTTTGCCCAAATTTATCAGTATACATAAGTTTAGAGTTACACTATAGAAGTGTGAGGAGAACCTGTCAGGCTGATAATTATCTGTGGACTATGCCTAAAAACTTCGTACTTTATTAGCACTAAAGACCAGTATTATTTTGAGCCATAGAATAAAATTCAACATGGGCTCAGATGGCTGTTCTGAAAAAATCTACTGCTCTTCCTAACGGTGATAACTCAATTGCTGTACCTTCCTAAAAACTACATTGTGTTCTGTAGCATGAACTGAAATATAGTTCATTCTTGTTAATTAACATTCAGTTATCCATTCATAAAGTGAATGAAGGATTACAGAGTTAAAAGACTATATAGTATTTGCCTTCAGAGAGCTTGCAGCCTCTCTAGAAGACCGAGATGTTTAAAAAGCTGACCACAGATATGAAAGATAGGCAGATACTTAGGAAGCAGAGGAAAAGGTATTTGACTCAGATTTAGTGCTCATCAAAAAGCCCTTCTGAAAGTGAGTCTTGAAAGAAGAATCTGATTTATACAGGTAGTAAAGGAATACAAGAACATGGAGAAGGCAAGAAGCGTAGAAGAATACTGGGAATTCTAAGCAGTTTAAGACTACATTGTGAGGCATAACTAGGAAAGTGGTAAAAGAGCTGGACTATAGACAGCTGTGATTATGGAAAATAAATGAGAATCCTAACCATGAATCTGAAGAATCTAAAAACCTAGAGATACAGCGTAAGTTAAAGCTCGGTAGCTTTAGATACTGGACAGTTTTTAGTCTTTAAACAATACTACAGTAAGAACTTTTCAATCGCTGACCCAACTGTGTTTTTTGGTAATGAGTATTTTTATCTCCTAAACTTCCCTGAGTTCATATATAAAAAACATAGACATTTAGCATTTGCCCTGTTACTTCTCAATTTTATGCTAATTATGGACCTATGTTACAAATAACTTCTTCCACCCTGGTTTTACCCTCAGGTAGCAAAGCAGGGGCCCTCAGGAACTGCTGGTTAGTTTCATTGAACACTGGCGGGGTGTTTTTAAAACTGGATCTGAATACATTATGGCAAAACATGGGCACTTCAGTCTCCAACCCTAGCATTGCCTAATGCCAAACATACTAAACTGATAACCTTTTGTTTTTATATATGAACTGAATTACGAACATATTTTATTTTTTAATCCATTATCTGTAAATCTGTAACAAGAAAATTCAACTTTACAGGGTCTTAGGAAATTTATTTATTTATTTATTTATTTGCCATTTCTATTAATCTTATAATCACAATTTATAAAGGTCCAAATAAGATATCAGTAGTCCCACTGAATGAAGTAGCATTCTAAATCCATGTATTTTATTCCTAGTAAAGCCCCCAAGAACACTCTCCAGTCCATTATTTAACCTGGTCAGATCTGGGTTATCTTGTTTCAAGTTCCATACACTAGCAGCTCAGTATAAGCAGCAACAGGGTATCACAATAAGGAGATGGAACAGCTAAAAGGATAGTGAAACACAAAACAGAAACTAAAAAATAGCACAAGAAGTACAAAACCATAACAGTGAGTTCTTGGTAGTAAACCATTTAGTTTAAGAATAAATGTTTATAATGATTTAAAAAAAGAAAAAAGCCTCTTTTTGTGTTAAGTGGAGCCCAGTGCAGGGCCTGAACTCAATAGCCTGAGATCAAGAGTAGGAGGCTTAAGCAACTGTCAGCCAGATGCCTGTTTTTGTTTTTTATTTTTAAGTTCTGGATAAAAATCTAAGCTGTTGATTAAATAAGTTAACAATTCTCAATATTAAGAGACCTAAGTATTAAATTTAGGTCTCGAGAAAGTATTTGAAAAATTATATACATACCCCAAGTTCATCCAGAAACATGATCATGCGATGTTTGTTACTTTTGATAAATGGATTGACACCTTCCATATAGGGCTCCTAAAAATAATAAAAACAAACACTAATCTATAACTACCACATATGTAGCAAGGATTCCTATAAATCTAATTATGTCCATCAACAGCAATAAATGTTCACAAGAATTAGTCATATAAATTTTCCTTCTAATGAAAACAAACAGCTATACTGAAGAACTGGAATATTCTCATGAAAGAGTAAGAAATTCTGCATGGAGATAAAAAAAAGAGCACCAACCCCAAGTGGTTGAAAATCCATGAATAACTTGCCCCCCCCCAAAAAAATGTGGCTTATAACATACACAGTTGACTGATACATATTTTGTATGTTACATATATTCATGTATTATTACAATAGAGTACATAATACACATATATTTATATGCATATATATGCATATATAATATATATATGTATTACATATATTCATGTATTATTACAATAGAGTAAGCTAGAGAAAAGGAATTATTAAAACCATAAGAGAAAATATATTTACAGTACTGTAAAAACCATGAGTAAGTGGACCCGTGCAGTTTGAACCTGTGCATCAAGGGTCAGCTGTTACTCATTCAAAAATAATTACTGAGAAACTTATTTGCCACCTACCAAGATAAACATGGGTCCAGACCAGAGGTTAGACTCTAGCAGAGAATGTAAGTAATTAAAATACAGTGTGCTAAAGACTGCAATAGGAATACATCAACCTGCCTCACTATTCAGATAAATTCTAAAGCTAAGCCTTACTGTAAACTGCTCTTCATACTAAAATATTAGGCCTATTTAAAAATGTGGTATGTTGTGGGGCGCCTGGGTGGCTCAGTGGGTTAAAGCCTCTGCCTTCAGCTCAGGTCATGATCCCAGGGCCGTGGGACTGAGCCCTGCGCCTAGCTCTCTGATCAGCGGGGAGCCTGCTTCCTTCCTCTCTCTGCCTACTTGTGATATCTGTCAAATAAATAAATAAAATACTTTTAAAAAAAGAAATAAAAATTTTTTAAATGAAAATAAAAATAAAAATGTGGTATGTTGTAAAACAGAAAATGTTTAGTGTTAACACAAGCTCTTTTAAAGTCAATAAATAAAAGATGATAAAGACCTCATCAGTCTATCCCAAAGTAACAGACACGAAAAATCAAAGTAACATGCCTAGCAGTTTGGCAAAAATTAAACAGAGTAATATTCATTGAGTTTTGGCAAGGCTCTGGGAATCAAAAAGTCTGACTTAGGAGTTTACTTCCAAAACTAGTTTAAGGAAATAAGTGGACATTTTTGAAAGGATATATGGATACTTGTTATAGCAGTATTTGTAATAGTGGTAGGTTGGCAGCCATCTAAATGTTGAGGAGAAGAGTACTTAACAGCTACATGATGACATAACAACACTTGTTAAGAACAGTAAAATAGTTACTTTTCCAGGCAAGAAGTTTGTTCAATATTGAAAAAATCAGGCAACACAGTATGATCACTACTAGAATATTAACAATCCTTATCATTAGGTAGTGGGATCACATATGGGTGTTTTAAGAACTTGTCCAAGTTATTTGCAGTAAATATTTACGGTGAAATAAATAATAAAATGGGCTTGAGTACATTTAAAAATATTAATTTTTATATTTAAGAGTAGGAGAGTTTGAGTATATTGGAAAAAGAAAGTATAGTTTTCTGTACTGGCTAAACAGTGGTTTTAAAAATTTCATTATTAAAATGTAAAATCTAGGGGCGCCTGGGTGGCTCAGTGGGTTAAGCCGCTGCCTTCGGCTCAGGTCATGATCTCAGGGTCCTGGGACCGAGTCCCGCATCGGGCTCTCTGCTCAGCAGGGAGCCTGCTTCCTCCTCTCTCTCTCTCTGCCTGCGTCTCTGCCTACTTGTGATCTCTGTCTGTCAAATAAATAAATAAAATCTTTAAAAAAAAAAAAAAATGTAAAATCTAAAAATATTTTTAAAAGACAGACATACCAACAAAAATATAACTATGAAACAGCCACTACTGATAACTTTATATTCTATGGTTTTATCATCTCAAGGTTTCCTTTGTAAATGACATTTTAAAGTATCAAAATGTTTTTACCTTAGCTCCAAATTCCACAAGATTTGCTAAATTCTGCACAGATTTAGCCACTAATATCAGTGTTCTTGCCGCAATAGGAGATGGGGAATCTGTAAGAGAGAATTGGGCACAGGTAATGATACCGACTCCAAAGGCATTTTCAGATAAAGCCGTATAAAGTTAGCACTTTAATATTTCTTTACTGCAAAAATACTGACATTCTTGGAAATGGTATGACCTGTGTAATTCAAGAAAACTTGAGTTAAAGGGGGGAAAGTTAAATACACTTATCAACACTTCTAGTTTGTGAAAAGGGTGCTGCTGCAAGACTCAGCAATTCTCAACTGGTTGATATTTCACAATGCTTTAAGCTTTATCACTAAAATGACTGTCACTCCACACACCTGCTTCGTGACAGTTCACAAAGCTAATTTCATCCCCTCAGGTTAGCAATTTGCAATCTGAGCAATTTCCTACTCCCAACCTCCAATGACTACAAAAATCACTTTGAAGCTCAATAACAAAGATAAAGTCTGGGATTTCTGCCCTTATATTGAGGGAAAATCAATTTAATAAACTTAGAATATTATAGAATAAACTATAATAAAAGACTGGTCAGGAAACATTTCCCTATAGAATATGCATAGTAGGGTGTAAATGAAAACCATATGCAATTATGCTATTACATAGAAGCCTTAAAAAAGAATTATTTAACATATATTTATTATAATTATTTAACATATAAGCCTTAAAAAAGAATTAAAAAAGAATTATTTAACAGTAAAACTGTGTAAGTATTTCTATCTGACTGCCTCATTTTAGACTGTACTCTGTGTATCTTAAGCTGCTGAACTGTAAATGAGTACGGCCTAGTGGTTCAGAGGCCAACATTGAGATAAACCAATCTCTCCAGAATTCTGAACCCTTAATTCTTAATAGAACCAAAGATCTAACCATTTTGGTAGCTTTAGAAGATAATGACAGAGATGTGGTAAATATAAATACAATAAAGTAAAACTTAAGATTTAGTCCAAAGTATTTTTAAATACAACTTTAAGCTTCTAATTATTAAAGGAAAAATGGTTCCAGTTCCTTCTGTTAATAATGGCTCATTATTGGGGCTCCTGGGTGGCTCAGTGGGTTAAGCCTCTGCCTTCGGCTCAGGTCATGATCTCAGGGTCCTGGGATCGAGCCCCGCGTCGGGCTCTCTGCTCAGCAGGGAGCCTGCTTCCTCCTCTCTCTCTCTCTGCCTGCCTTTCTGCCCACTTGTGATCTCTGTCTGTCCAATAAATAAATAAAATCTTTAAAAATAAATAAATAAATAATGGCTCATTATTGCATTTGTAGTCACAAATATCACTGTTCTCCTTTCTTTAAAAGATGCCTATGACACCTAAAAGTCCTTGCATGATGGATAGATATATGGGCATCAAGTAAAACTAAATCTGGTTTGTTGGGAGTTTAAACTGGCCAATTAACATTATCCAACTGGTAACAAACCTCTCCATCACTAAAGGGCCACAGTCAAGGTATTCACAGAGCACTACTGCAACTGTAGTTACCATTTTAATTTGGTCTTAAAATAACAACTTGCAGTCGTAGTGATAGGGTCTAGCATGGGCTAAAAGCACACAGAAACTCTTGCCAAGTGAAACAAACAGGTTGTACATTGGAAGAAGTCATCACAGTGAGAGTCTGAGACACAGGTAGGGATTGGGGAAGAGTGATACTTGTCTGTAATCATGCCATGTCAGGCTTCAGATACTAGATGGAAAGAAAAGAAGCAAAATAGAGAAGGTAAAAAAGTAGGGAAAAGGAAAGAAGAAAAGGGTGCTCTGTTTTATAACAAGTCTTAGAACTGGGTAATAAAAAAACACATGTAAAAGAAAAAATGAATAACCTTACCAAATATCAAATTTTACTCTAATTTTTTAATTCCAAAATTTTATCAAAAGCTGATTACCTGAGATGATATTAAACATCCGTGGATTCAGGATGGCAGGACAGATAAGTCGAAGAAAAACAAAACCACTGAATGGGAGGGAAATTTTTTTTTTTAGAAAACTACTATATAGGTTACATAAAAATAATAAACAAAAATATTAATACTTGTAGAACCATGAACTTTGAACTGATGTTAAGAAGCCCAAATTCTGCAATTTTCAGTTTATCTTGGGAAGATTTAAGTTGTATCTGTAACATTTATGGTCTTGGCAACTCTTTATTTATTCCAATATACTTACTTTGAGGAAGCAGTGGCATTATAACACTAAGAATTTCTGAAATACTTCAGGAGTATTAAACAACCTTTTTAGAGACACACAGGATTGTGTGGTCCTAAAGTTGCATTCTCTCATTTCTTTCTTTCCTTATTTAAATTGAGTAACGCAATAATATCTGTTATAAATCTAGTTGATTAAACTGATTTTGCTGATGAATCCTAAAAATAAGAATCCATCTTGCTGGAGAAAAGTGGCTTCTTGATAAATGAAAATGTACACAACTGAATGCTATAAAGCTATTATGGCAATAAAGAAAAAGACCCTCAGCATTTACTTTCTAACCTAATGACAGTTTACTACTTTTTGGACTCTTAGAAAATGATTGTAACTTCACAGATAGCATTTACTGCAATTATAATGCACAGTTATCAGCTCTTTAAATATCTCTTAAATGAATTTCTGAAGAATCTTGCATAAGTTTTGCTTGAAAACATTTTGCTACGTGTTTGAATCTGAACTATAACCTACCGGCATTTAATCATGAAAGAATTTCAGTGTGCAAATCTTCTTTCTGTTAATTTGTAGAAGTGATTTTAAATGTAAAAAGGATACTAGGTGCCTACACATATGTTTAAAAGCTCACTAGTAGGGACAGAAATCATCACTTTGGGCATAAATGCCCCCTAAAAACCATGTAGTGTCAGACAATTAACACAGCAGAAATTCCGGCTGTATTTGCTTAACAGTTAAACTCATTTGAAACAGAGTGTATGAGGCTTTAATTGACATCACACACAAAACTATGCTGAAACTTACACTGCTAATTCTAATTCCTCTCAATCACAACTAAGGCGAAGAAATACAGAATCTACAATTCTTTAATACTTATGTCTCATCATTACTAACCAAGAGAAATTTTATCTACAAAAAGAGTAGAAGCCTCTTTACCAAACTCAGGTTGTGGGCACAACTGACACACATTTTTCACAACTTACTGTATGATATTAGTGTCTTCAATGGTTGTTTTAATGGGATATAACATGACTGGTAGTGTGCATTCTACATAAAATATTATTAGCAGAATGCTATATTCTCTGATGCTTTTGCATTTAACTTCCAGTTGTCTTCAGTGGGGGGTGTACTTAATGAAGCCTACAGTAGTGTTAGAGATCTGACTGGATCTTAGAAGGCTGGCCTTTAGTTCTACCTTAACACAACCTTTCTATATAACCTTAAGTGAACAATTTCAACCTCTACAGCTCTGCTCCCTCATTGGAAAAATAAGTTAGAGTAGTGATAACGAAGTCCTCCTGTATACAGGTTACAGCATTCTGTGACTTGCCAAAGCAATTTCTCCTAACTACTGCACAACAAGCATACCGAAACACAGCTTCAGAACTGGAGGCTCTGGCTGAAGATTAGCCCGGAGTCCCAGACTGCTACTAACCCATCAGTCCATTATTCCTCTTCCTCCTTAGCGCCACAATCCTCCCTGCCGTCCCCACCTTCCCTCTTCTTTATCTGTATGTATATGCAAGTATGCATGTAGGTAATGCACTGTGTATATGATGTACTATATAAAGTTACAGATGTTACTGCTTATATAACTTTTTTAACCCCATTTTTTCAATGACATAAAAACTCCCATAGTTAACTGATTATACATGAGTGATCAGGTTTTTAGAAAATGCACAAGGTAGCTAAATACCTCTCAATAACTTTCAAAAATAATCCAGTACAGTTAAAGTTCAGTAGCCATCTGAACTCAGAAAATATTCAACAGGGTTCTGACATAAAAGAAAAAAGTCTTGAATTATATACTGTTATTCTTCAAATTTTCAGTTACCCGCTTAACTATCAGTGCACGCCATCCACAATGACTTAACAGATGGATTGATGAACCTTACCTAACAACTCTTGTTCTCATGGTGGTATTTGTAGGCCATTTGTGCTGGACAGACTTCTGTAAACAGCCATAAATATATCTCAGTGTCCTGCCAAAACAACACAGTCATCTCAATATATAAAGCAAGGGAAAAAGTGCTTATCTCATTGCATCCAAAAGCTTAATTTGCCAAATACATTTCTTAATGTGACTGGCCCTTACCCTCAAAACAGTACTCTGCTACAAGTAGTGCAGGACATATGTGGTAAAGGGATAAGGAAAACAAATAGTATTCATCATCAATTCATTTAGTCAATTCTTTACATTTACTTTGGAAGAAATCTTACCATTTTTACAATGCTTCTGTATTAATGAAAAGAAAGAAAAAAGTACTGGAATGACAATACAAAGGAAATACTAAGTTCAGATTCCTGGAGATGGATTTTAACTTATGATAACTTCTACCTGAGTGAGTTCACTTATACTAAAAGCTGTTAAGCAGGTACTGACTGGCTGTTGTACTTTAAGGTGCAGCCACTGTGGAAAAGCATATGGAGTTTCCTCAAGAAGTTAAAAATCGAACTGTCCTATGATCCAATTTGAGGGGTAAATAATCCAGTAATTATTTACCCCTCGAAATACAAAAACACAAATTCAAAGGGATATACACACCCCTATGTTTATAGCAGCATATTTACAATAACCAAAGGATAGAAGCAGCCCAACTGTCCAACAGTAGATGAAGGAATACAGAAAATGTGGTAAATATATACACACAATGGAATATTTTTCAGCCTCTTAACTACAGAGAACAAACTGATGGTTACCAAAAGGAGAGTGAGCGGAAGGATTGGGGAAATAGGCGATGGGGATGAGGGAGGGCACTTGTTGTAACAAGCACTGGGTGGTGTATGGAAGTGCTGAATCACTACATCGTACACCGGAAACTAATGTAACAGTCTATGTTAACTATACTCAAATTAAAACAAAAACACATAAAAAAAGACCAAGATATTTATGATCTCAAAAGTCTCTATTCATTACCCAAGTTACCGTATAAACCAGACATGTTAGTCTGTGTAAAAACATACTTTTGTTTTTATTATAATGTAAATATTATACTACTGCAGTTTCCTCAATTTACTCTTGCCTTAAACAAAATTCACCTTGGAAGATTGAAAAACTCTTTTGCAGAGTATAAAAACATTCGTTAGGAGAGTGGAAAAGCTTATCCATTTTAGAAATACAAATTTTTCAAAATGCAGATACACAGTTTCTTGTCAAATTAAAATTTCATCACTTACGGTGGAAGTATTTCTGAAGCCATGAATATTTTCTCCACAAGCTCTGAAAGTATGTTCAATAGGTGTGCTAAATTAGTGTTCACATCTTCATTTTTTTCTAACTTTGATGGACTTAACTAAGAGAAGGAATAAATTAATATAAATGCATCTTGACAATGATAAATGCAAATGAATCAAGGTAATCAAACCACTGTTTTCAAGGTTCTGTTTTTCCATGTTTCAATCTGTTTTAGTCTTGGGGGGGTAGATAGAAATGGGAATTTTTAAGTAGTTTGCTATATAGAACTCATTTACCATTAATTTCCAATTATTCAACTGTACAATAAGCAGTGATTATTCAGCACATTTTATTTGCTCTGAGATTAATAGGGGTGTTAAAGTTCTCTTTTATTCATTTACTACGCTTTACCATAGATTTTTACAGTCACAAAAATGGATTAGACTTTATTTTTAAAATAGTATTCTCTAAACGAGAAGACTAAAACCCAGCTTTGGTGATCACATATACACAAATATACTAGGAGTATTTAAATGAGAATAATGATCACCATCTATTGTAAAATCAATCTCTAGTTGTATTTATTTGAGAAAAAAAAATACTGATTAAAATAGAAAGGCTTTTCTGAATGCCATAGACAGAATAATGAACCTTTCTCAAAATTTTGCCAGTAACCCTTGGAATTTTAAGAAATCTGATCTAGAATCAGTGGAGTAGATTCATCTGTCTAAGTCCTAATACCCTAACCTGATCTAGTGATTACAGCTCACTGCACACTTGCTCAATTTCTGATATTACCTGCATTACCCCGGTTTTCAACACTAAATCCTCAATTTCTTTCCTTTAGGTTAATTAGTAAAAACGGACATCTGTAGTGCAAAATTAACATTTGACAGCTCCCAGTGTACATTATCAAAAGCAATTCTTTGTTTTATTTTGTATCAGACTGAAAAAATGTGTTTAATATCTTCCTTCTGTAGTTGTTCTACCTTCAAAATGAGAAAAGAGCCATGTGAGATTCCACTCTTTCTCTTAATGGTTTACTATGAATTTACACTGAAACCTTAATAATCTAAAGGGTTTTTCTATTTGCTTTTGAATGCATTTGTTGTACTTCTTTACCAAAACCTGCAAGGATACCCCCTGGCTGTTATTAGGAAGTGCTTCATAGACCTTACCTGGATTATACGACTTAAGTCTCTAGCAAAAACTTCAATTTATGTTACATATGCCTTCTGAAAGCAGCATACACTGTATTATTAGTATAGCAGGTAAATGAGAAAGTAATTTCTGGTGCAATCTGAGTTTTTTAATTTCAAAGTACATTTTTAATTTTTTTTTTTAAAGTCTACGCCAACATTTTTTTAAACGTATTACAGAACATGTAAATGCCCTGATGAGTAATTTTAGAAAGCTAATGTATTTTCCTTATAATGTCATTAGCTATAAAGCATCACCTATTAAAATATGTTCTTTGCTGAAATACTTAAAACATGAAGTTCGTACCTCGCAAGACTGCTTGCTTTCCATTATCTTTAAAATAGAGTCTTTCAAAGCATGATGAACAAACTGTGTAGCAGTGGCTTTCATATACTGCTCCATCAAGGTGCTTGCAAGTGTTGTGGCTCGAAATAGAGTAGTGGCTTCATCTACATAAATATTTATATTAAAAGATTATTCATACAAAAGATTGCACTAATGTGAAACCAGATTAGAAATAAAGTGAATTCATTTTTCCCCTCAACCATCACAGCCATTTAAGTATGCTTATTTGCATGCAGCACTGAAGTACTGATTACAATGACATCCTATATTTCTATAAACTTAACCCTTCAAAGGACTTTATTCATTAAATCAGCAGGAGGTGCTGACACTGGCATATTCATAAGAAAAAACAAATGGTTATATGACTTGTTAAGACCACAGAGCCAAGGAGTGATTAAAATAAGATCAGAATTCAGCTTTGTTATCCAATGAGCCCACACTTTGGAAATTCTGAGTTCTCTCCAAATAAGAATATAATGTAGTGGTATAAATAATTAGAATTATGATGGAGATCACTCTATAATGTATAAAAATACCAAATCACTATGATATATACCTGAAACTAATAGGATATTGTATGCCAATTATACTTCCAATTTTTTTAAATGCAGAAAATGGAAAGAAAAAACCCACAAAATCCCAGTATAAATTATTACCTTAAAAAATGGCTATTAATGACCTAAAAAACACAAATATTGCCCAAAAAAGACAATCCCAATGTAACATCTTGACTATCACTTTATCTTTCCTGACAAATAGATGTCTTTTACATTTTCTATGATTAGGAGGAAATAGTTTTAGCTTTTATAGTTTACTGGGAAACCTAAAAGCAAGCACTATTATTAAGCCAAAGTGCTAGCCAGAAAGGGGTTAAGTGTGACAAACTTTTAAGCTGTTACAAAGCACTGTGTGTCCAACTCCATTGCCTGGGGACTACCTATCTATAGAAGCTAGAAATAAAATGCGGCTGTCACCCAACTTTTGTGCAGTGAATTAGTAAGTAAAATATAAGTGAGAGAGAATATGGTCGGTACACCAAACTATTCTTAATGATCAAGCACCATGAGCCATTAATAAGGATAAAGAGGTCGTTTTCTTATGGCTTCTAATGGAATAATTTACCATGACGGAAACTGCCAAATGTTAGTCAGCACAAGGATCAGAACTGACATTCCAACTTTAATTTTTAATGAAGGAAAAATAGGGTAACTTATTTTGCGAAATGATTTTTTTTTTTTAAGTATCACACCAAGACATCCATACTTTACCTTCCATGCTTATTTCTCTGTCATTTAGTGTACATAACAACAACGATTCAAGCTTTTCATGAAGAAAAATCCTTAGTAGGATGCTAGCCAGTAGTGTTCGGTCCTGTCCACACACATGTGATAAAGCATAGACTACATGAAGCTCCTTTAGCAGTATAAGCTAAAAATGATATCAAGAAAGATTATTGAAAGTACACAGCATTAAACATGCTCAATGAGATTAACAGGAATTCTCTTATTTTCTTCTATTTAGAAATATGTTCTATAGAATACATTTATTAAAAACAGGACGAGTTTATAGCCTACATATTTACAGACTCTTAAGACCAACATCATACTACCGCAAGGCTTTTCAACCTTTATGCCCATCACTGGTGCACTAAGCTATGACATTACTATGTTTAACTTAATGTATCTTTTTGTTTAAATGTTTAATGTTAATTCCATCTAAAATAATTAGATTGAGAAATAACTTAATACCTCTTTAAATTCACTGTACTCTTCTTCTGGCATGATTTTTTCCATAGAATATCGTGCTCGGACACGCAGGGATCCTGGTTCAATACCTTTTAATGGTATATGGGAGCTGAGCAAAAACCATTCATCTGTGGCATGCCCTTTCTGTAACCGGCTCAACTGGCAGCGCATAAATACTTTGATAGAAAAACATCAAATGATTACTGTCTGAAAAGAGGACACTGTAATTCATCATACCAGTAAATTTTCCTGACATTTTGTCTTCTCTGTAGTGTTAAATGCTTTTAAGGTGTTTTCAGTAGGAACACATCCTCAATACTTACTTCATTCATTTACTCAATGCCTATTTTGCACCAGACTATGGTAGGCAGGGACACGGGATACAGACAAGATTAAGACATGATCTCTGACTTGCATGGAGGTCACAGTAAGGCAAGAAATCAATCATGGTACAGTGTGGTAAGCGTCATTACCAGTGGTTCCTACTACTCAAGTATAGAGAAATAATATGTAATTCAGCTGGTGGAAAAATCCAATCCAAACAAGTAAACCTTAAGCTGACATTTAACAGGATATGGAGGTGTAGCTAGGTAGAAAGGCAGAGAAAAAGAAAAAGAGCACCGTCCCAGTAGAAGGTATGGTGGGCAGTTTTAAAATCCATGGACTGCTTAAAAGCTCTAAGCAAGCTGCTCTATCTAGAGAGGATATACCAAAGACACACTAGGAGAGCCGCAGGGTGCAGGAGGAAGGGATCAGAACAGGGCCTTTCTTCTGTGTTTACTACAGGTTTGGATTTTATCTTCAAAGTAATGGGGAACCACTAAAATAAAAATTGCGCATTTAAATAGTACAGAAATGACAGAATAAATATTTTGTAGAGGAAAATTCAGGCTCTGAATTCCTGTTAATGCTGATCACTTCTTTCCCTAAGCCTGACTTTTAAGACGGTATTAACCTAATTAACTCTGATATGAACTGTTAAATCCCACTGCCACCTGTCAGCAACAGGCTGGGAGAAGGTATGCCACTGTGGAAAAAGAATGGAAAAGGTTCACCAGAAAGGAATAAACAGTGGACTAATTAAAAAAAAAAAAAAAAAAAAAAAAGTACTTTTCCCCACTTACATAAAACTGTATGAAAACAGGAAAAACCTAGAAAGTACAAAGAAGGGATAGTGGAAGCACCACAGAAAGATGGCCACTCTTACTGTTCTCTTGTTCCTGTCCACTGGGGAAGGAAGAAGAGATGAAAGATAATTTAATATCAAGGGCTTAAGTTTACAGTATGCACAATTTAGCCATTTTGATCTTTTTTTCTTATTAGAGAAACTCTTCCTCAACAATCAAAACTTTTAGAAGTACAAAAAAAACTATGTCAAATAATACTACTGGCACTTTTAGACTAGATTTCATTATGAATTTTAAAAAGTATATAAAACATGTTTTACTACAGAGAGAAATTTCTGTATCAACTTACAGATATCAGGATCTTTGCTCTTCTTTGTTTTATTACTAAGAGTTATCTCAAATCTATTGATGTCAGGAGGAAGATCACTAGAGGAGCAAAAAGAAAAAGTATTAACAAAATATCCTGGCATCAAATTCTAATTCTTTTACTTCTAGTTATCAAATAAGTCCCTTATTTCTCCTATTAATATGCATGCTGGATTCAAATGTGTTATTAGTTGGAATACAGGAATGCAGACAAGCAAATCATACTTTTCCCACCATCTTTAACCTCCTCAAGTAAATCCTGGGAACTACTGTGAACATTTTGTATGTGTGTCTTGGTAAATGCTTTTGAACGTGTCAGTAACACTTATTCCTATTAATGACTAAGTGAAAAACCAAGGACATAGCACTTCACTAATAAAAGCAGGGGAAAAAAATGTAAGTACTACTAAAATGCCTGGATCTGGCACCTTGTTCTGGTAGTTCAGAGACAGAAACCAAAAAACAAAAACAAACAAACAAAAACAGAGAAAATGCAATAGGGTAAAAGAAAAAGATTTAATGTAGTGATGAAATAAGACTTACTCAAAGACAAACTCTTCTGACCATACAGGGTTTTGCCCTTCCCTTGCATGAGTTTTTGCTACCTGGACACTATTCAGGTAGATGTTACAATATGGATTAGTAAAATGTTTTACAGGGAGTTTATGGGCTTCTTCAATGTGTAAAACAAGACTGCTGACCTAAAGAAAACACAGAAATTGTTAACCAGATTTAAGAATTATGCATTAGGTTTCAAAAGCAATTACTATTTAAGAAATAAAACCCCAAAACTGATTTATTTTTCCCCTTTCTTTAGACATTACGACCTATAATTATATTTTCCTTTTTATATGATGTATAAAATACAACATTCAAGCATTTAAAATAATTCTTAAATCTCCAATTATATTCTCATAGCAATTTAATGAAACATACCTTTCTACTAAAAAACAGTTCAGAGAAAATGGAAATAGGGGATTTTTTTTATTTTAGCATAAGTAAAAAACTGTCACCACCCAAATCAAAACCCGGTAGGTTAAATATATAAAGCTCATCTGGAAGATTTATCTATAAACTTCCACAGCTAGAAAGTATTTTTACAGCACTGATTCTGCCTTCTCCTTTTACATAAAAAGATACAAATCCAAAGAAGCTAAGTTATTTTTGTCAGTTCTGATGCCAAAACTTAGAGCATTCACTGTCTATATCAGGTTCTCTTTCCCTCTTGCTACATACTACTTGAATGGCGTAGGACAATTCGGCCTCTCTGAGCCTCAACTTCTCAGATATAAAATTAGGATAAATTCTATACTGCACGTTATTATAAAGACTCAAAATAATACAGTAAAAGCACATAGGAGAGTACCTGCAAAAGGGCTTAAGAGATGTTAGCTATGACTTTATTATATCATTTTTTATTCTATTGTCTTACAGCTAAAAATAACTTCATAGCAAAAGTTTCACACAAGACACAATCTGCAAAAACTCAGTCTGATTTTTTTTTTAAAGATTTTATTTATTTATTTGACAGAGAGAGATCACAAGTAGGCAGAGAGGCAGACAGAGAGAGAGGAAGAAGCAGGCTCCCTGCTGAGCAGAGAGCCCGATGCGGGACTCGATCCCAGGACCCTGAGATCATGACCTGAGCTGAAAGCAGCGGCTTAACCCACTGAGCCACCCAGGCGCCCCTCAGTCTGATTTGTCATAGCTTACAAAATGTTAAAATATGATTTGAGAATACAACTATGTGTATAATTAAAATGTCCTTGGGGAAAGGCTTAGATTTTTGGTTACAGGAAATATAATTTATACTCATTTAAATATTAACCATTTATTGACTTGCAATAGAACACTGTATTAAGTTCACAAAGCTTGTTGGAAACTTCCATTAATAAAGAATCACTTTGGTCAATAAATACTGTACTAAATTTTCCTCAATACTCCAAGAATACAAAAATTACTTAACTTTTCCAGCTATCTAGGGATAACAATACAGGAAAAAAAAAAAAAGCAAAGATACGCAGGGTATGGAGTTGACTTTACATACCTAGAAAGAAAGAAAAAGTCCAACTTAACTCTCTATAAAATCAGCATGTATGACATGTTATGGTTCAAATAAGATGCTACCTAACAGATACATAATAGACTTGACTTCAGAGCAATTTGGATTAATACTTAAATTCAGATGATCTTTTCAATAATTATCTTTAGTTGCACTTTTTTGATATAAGCCAAAATGATTCTTTCAAGAAAAAAATGAATCAAAGTGCCTAACAAAATGGTTGTTGGTTTGGTATTGCTATTTTAAGTAGAAGAAAAGAATCCTTGGTATGGAATCCAAAGATGGCATTATGGACTAACTACCTGGCAAGTAGATAAGGAACATTTCTTTTTCATAAATATTTCTCCTGCTGTTGAACCAAGTGGAAGCACAGCTTTAAAATGCCTGAAAAGATAAACTTAACTCAGAAGTGTCATTCCTTATGTTCCACATATAAATGAAACCATATGATAATTGTCTTTCTCTGCTTGACTTATGTCACTTAGCATAATCCCCTCCAGTTCCATTCACATCGATACAAATAGTGGTATTCATACTTTCAGATGGCTGAGTAATAAATAGTCCACTGAATATATGTACAAAAACTAATGATGTACTCTATGTTGGCCAACTGAACATAATATAAATAAACAGATGGATGGATGTATGGATTTGGGGGGAGGCGGTGCTCAGAAGGGTTTGAAATGTAGCCCAAACCAGTTCTGACAGAAATAAAGAGCAAAGTTATAAAGAGAAACGTGCCAACATCAAAGAAAATTAAGTTTTCACCTGACGCAAGCGTTTATTAGATGTCCCTGGACTACTTTTCCGTAAATTGCAAAATGCCTGCAGACCTTTCATCCAGTCCTACAAAAAATAACAGCACGTCAAAGAAATATACAATAGTTTATTCAGTTTCCACTCATAAGGTTATTTCCCCCCCAAATTCAGCAGTTCTTTCCTTCTCCAGACTGCCATTTCTATACTCAGAGTATGCTGCTCTTTAAATTGGGGGTCCCAAAAAAATAAAACAATGACCAAAACAATTATAATCATCTTTGAAACTGTATTTCTGTTGAATCCCTAAATTAATGTTAAGTATGCCATAAGTGACCATTAATTAGCCAAAAAATAAAATCCACTGAAGTTATTAAACAGTTGTTATGTTTTGTGAAAAGAGGGCTGACAGCAAAACCAACTGATCATGTGATGACTACCTTGATGACAAGCATCTAATCTTACCTTAGACCACAACACAGGTAGAAATGTGTAAGGGGATCTGGGTTATTTATAAGCCTTTAAAACACAACATTAGATTCAAAGTAATTTTCAGGCTAATATTCAAATGTTTACCTAGTGGTCTGGAGAAAGGAGAGAACAGTCTTAGGTTTATCAAAAATAAATCCAAACATTTCACTTTGGCTTACTTATTTCCACAAAGTTCTGCACTACTGTTTGAGTCAGTTATATCTTTAACTTGTTGACTATTTCAGTTTAAACTCTGAATGTTCACAGGACATCTTTACAGAACACATTAAGACCTAATCAATTACCATAACTTTTAGAAATAGAAGAGAGTAACGACAGATCCAAAAGGCTACCAAAGTAACGAAAATTGGAAATATCAGTGGTATTTTTGGACTTTAAGTGGTTATGGAAATAAAGAATACGTAAAGTTTATATATAAATACAACAAGAAAATATTCTATTTATACTGAAACATCACCAAATATCTTTATTTAGAAAGGGAACATAGCGAAATAATTTGGAGGATAGGAAACAAGTTTAAATTTCTTTCCTAACTCAATTTCTAGCATAAAAAATTATATATATATGTCTATCTGTTATATAAATGTTTTGAACTCTACTTCCTGCATCTAAATATTAGGGATA
Organism: Mustela putorius furo; assembly: GCF_011764305.1. NCBI lineage: Eukaryota > Metazoa > Chordata > Mammalia > Carnivora > Mustelidae > Mustela > Mustela putorius. The sequence continues at coordinate 15,874,219 of NW_025422471.1, forward strand.
AAACCCACAAAACAAAGGGTTTTTGTGTGTTACATGTTAATATAATATTTGAAATATTTTGTAAAGATTTGAAACATGACATTCAATTGTGAACCATAAAACTTAATGTAGCTCATTCATCAATTCTAAGAGTCCAAGATATTTTCAATAATTTATGAATCAGGGATGCATGCCAGGATCCAGTTTTAAGAGCTTCTCTGCCTCATATCCAGAGTTGGCAAATTATCTTCTACTTACAACAAAGTTGTTTTCTTTGACCTCTTAACCACCTTCAGATTCTTCTCACAGAGTATAAGCAGAAGAAATATTGTACAAAATACCAATAAACACCCCTGAAATCTTATGGTTCAAAGAAATCAAAGTATTATTAAAAACAATTTTTGGAAAACATTCTCTCATCACAGCAACGCTTGAAATTTAATAAAAGCTTTAATAAGGGCATTGCACATGGATCAATGCATAGTGCTGAAAGCAGACTTCATATGTAGACTTAGAGAAAAAGAAAAAAATTCCTAAAATAATTTTATTTTTGATGACTGAACTTCTGTTTTTACATATGAAGTTCAACCAGTCAAGAATAACAATGCTTGTCAGCAAAACTAACTGGCTTACCTTTCAACTGTACTGAGAATATCTATAACCTTTCTGCAGAGAGGATTTTAAATGAGGATTCTCAGTTGGACTCAACATCATAGAGCATTTAAAGGTCAATTTAAAATGGAGTTTTCATTCCTAATAGCCCTTCACTGAGATTTTTTCTGCATTTCTTTAAAAAAAAAAATTGTAATTACAGAGTTCTTATTCCTTGAAATAAAAAAAATTAGATTTCAGTCTTCCTTTTTATTACTTTATCACACATGCAGTAGTTTCTTAATTAAAAAGAAAACATGAGCTAAATAAAAGTGTGCTGAGAAAACAATTAACTTACCTCTGCTTGTTCTGGAGTTTCTCCTGCAAAGTAAAAAATGTAATGTTCTTCACTAAAGTGCTGAACCACTATCTGAAAACAGTTTGGCCTTTAAAATATAAACAGAAAAGTTATTAGGAAGCTTAACAGAAAGCATTAAAACACACTAACTTAAAAAAATCACAACATATAATTATATGATGTATATCAACTGACATAATTCTTAATTTAGAGAACCAATACTCCACTGCCCAGATCATTACTGAAAAGAAAACATCAGCTGCATATATTCTTAAAAACTTCTTGTCAGCACCACTGAAATTTAATCAACCCTTCAAACTTTAAAATTGTCTTATCCTAGAATTGCATATACCTAATCTAAACTTTCTAAAGCAAAATGTTACTTAACTCTTTACTTCATAGTAACATATATTATACATTTATAAGTGCTGGAAAAAGACTAAATATGTTCCTTTTTTTTAGATCTGTTCTTAGACCAAAAATGTTCTTAGTGGTTATCTCTCACAGGTGGATTGTGGGTGACTCTTTAAAATGCACTTTTATGTATTTTCTTCTTTTTTTTTTACAACTGATCATTTTTCATCTGTTAAAATGGAAACAACATCTGCTCACATATATTCCTGTTCTGATGATTAAACAACTGAACAGTGGCATACAGTACAAATTAGTTCTTGTCCTCCCATAGTATGCACCATATTAGAATTCATCTGATGTGGAAGTACATTAGTTTATCTTTTTTTGAAAACAGGTTTGTTATCTTTCCAATTAGACTTGAAAATGATTTTAAAATGTTAAATAAATGCTACCCCAATGTTCATAGCAGCAATGTCCACAATAGCCTAACTGTTCATCAACAGATGAATGGATGAAGAAGATGTGGCACCTATATACAATGGAATATTACTCAGCCATCAAAAAGGATGAATACCCACCATTTGCATCGACATGGATGGAACTAGAGGGGATTATGATGAGTGAAATAAGTCAAACAGAGACAGACAATTATCATATAGTTTATGTCATATGTAGAACATAAGGAACAGCACAGAGGACCATAGGGGAAGGAAGAGAAAACTGAAGGGAAAGAAATCAGCAAGACAAACCATCAGAGACTCTGGATGCCCAGAAACAAACAGGGTTTCAGAAAGAAGGGGAGGTGAAGGGATGGGTAGCTGGGTGATGGGGCAGCCATGTGTTAAGGAGGGTACGTGTTGTTATGAGCACTGGGTGTTACATGCAACTAATGAGTCATTAAACACTACTAATCAAAACTAATGGGGGGGGCGCCTGGGTGGCCTTTGGCTCAGGTCATGATCCCAGCGTCATGGAGCCCCGCATCGGGCTCTCTGCTCTGCAGGAAGCCTGCTTCCTATTCTCTCTCGCTCTCTCTCTCTCTGCCTGCCTCTCTGCCTACTTGTGATCTCTGTCTGTCAAATAAATAAATAAAATCTTAAAAAAAAAAAAAACAAAACTAATGGTGTTGGCTAATTGAACATAATAAAAAACAAATAAGTAAGGGCTGGGCAGCTCAGCCGGTTGAGCGTCTGCCTTCAGCTCAGGTCATGATCCTGGAGTCCCAGAATTAAGTCCCAGATCAGGCTCACCCTTCACCCTACTCGTGCTCTCTCTCAAACAAAATCTTTGCAAAATAATATAAATAAATAAATCAATAAGGGCCTTCATGCTTTTGAAACTCAAAACTCAAATAATGATATTCCTATTTCTGGCATTAACCAGATTATCTTTTACTTCAGTGTTAGGAGGCCACAACAAAATACCCAGAGTACAAGCTTAATATTTATTTTAAAAAACTACCCTTTCAGGGAACCCTCCTACACTGTTGGTGGGAATGCAAGCTGGTGCAACCACTCTGGAAAACAGCATGGAGGTTCTTCAAAATGTTGAAAATAGAACTACCCTATGACCCAGCAATTGCACTACTGGGTATTTACCCTAAAGATACAAACGTAGTGATCCAAAGAGGCACGTGCACCCGAATGTTTATAGCAGCAATGTCTGCAAGAGCCAAACTATGGAAAGAACCTAGATGTCCATCAACAGATGAATGGATAAAGAGGTGGTATATATACACAATGGACTACTATGCAGCCATCAAAAGAAATGAAATCTTGCTATTTGCGATGATGTGGATGGAACTAGAGGGTATCATGCTTAGCAAAATAAGTCAATCAGAGAAAGACAACTATCATATGATCTCCCTGATATGAGGAAGTGGACATGCAACATGGGGGGTTAAGGGCATAGGAAAAGAATAAATGAAACAAGATAGGATTGGGAGGGAGACAAACCATAAGTGACTCTTAATCTCACAAAACAGACTGAGGGTTGCTGGGGGGAGGGGGGTTGGGAGAAGGGGAGTGGGGTTATGGACATTGGGGAGGGTATGTGCTATGGTGAGTGCTGTGAAGTGTGTAAACCTGGCAATTCACAGACCTGTACCCCTGGGGATAAAAATATATTATATGTTTATTAAAAAAAAAAAAATCTACCCTTTCATGCTTTGAGAATGCTATAAAAGAATACAAGTACAAATTGGAAACTTCAGCTTCTGAAAGTGGCTTGAATCAGACTGGCCTTCCCAGCTCCATAAAATATAAATAAAACAAAAAAACAACTGTTCAAAATCACTGGAAAACGAGAGCAACTCAGATTTGGGAGGTCAAGATCAGAGTAAATGAGCCTGAACTTCACAGCTTTTTCTTTCAAGGCACTTGCCAATTCCTAAACTGCGCAGGGCAGGAAGCTGAGAAATCTTAGCAGAAGGAAACAGCATCTAAGAGGTCCAAAAACCAACCATCACATTCAGCAGTTTCATACCCAGAGGAGAGACAAATGACTTTAGGGCCTTTAAAAGAGAAGGCTTTCATCTGAGACCCCTACCCATGCCTTCAAAATAAGAGCAAACCAGATAAATAGAACAGCCTTCACCAATATGTCCATTTGATCCCTGAGGGACTTATCTGGCAGAAGAACAGTCCTTTTTGGAAGCAATAACATTATCCATAGCTTCTACAGTTTTTCATACACAACGTCCACCATTCAAACTAAAGTAGATACAACAGGAATCATACTCAAATGACTGAAAAGCCAATCAAGGAAAACAGAGGAAAAGGAAAGACTTATATATAATCCAGATACAGCTGTATCATTAGGAACAACTTTCAAATAACTGTAATTAAAAGGCTTAAGAAAACAGGTAAACTAGTGAATTTTGAAGCCAGCTAACTGTATCTATAGAAGAACCAAATGGAAACTCTAAATTGAAAAATGTAATTAATACAATTAAGGCTTCAAGAAATGCATTTGACTGGATGGAATGGAAGACAAATCAGAGTATCTAGCCTAGAGCACATAAAGCTCTTTCCCACATAAAGGGAAAAAAATATATAAAAAACATAGAAAGCTATATAATAGGCACATGGGGCCTAGTAAAAGAGATAACATGCTGGGGTACCTGGGTGCTCAGTTGGTGAAGCACCCAACTCTGGATCCTGGCTCAGGTCATGATATCAAGCCCTGTGCCGTGCTCTGCACTCAGCCAGGAAATCTGCTTGAGATTCTCTATCTCGCTCTCCTTCTGCCCCTACCCGCGCTCTAAGTGAATCTTTAAAAAAGATATAACAGGTAACATGAATCACAGAAGATGAAAGAAAATGTGGCAGAACTACTGTTTAAAGAGATAGTAACCAAGACTTCTCTGAAACTCACAAACAACATCGAGTATCAAACTGAAGCAGCTCTGCAAATATTAGGATAAAGTTTTTAAAGAAAATTTACTGTAGGCATATTTTTGTTTAACTGCTGAAAATCTAAAGAAAAATCTCAAAGCAACCAGAGAAAGATGAAATACAATACACCTCAAAGAGAAAAAAAGATGTATTATCTGTAAAAGAGAATAATCCAAAACAAAAGACTGGAAGGCAGAGAACGTTCTTTAAAATGCTGAAGAAGGGTGCCTGGGTGGCTCAGCCGGTTAAGCATCTGCCTTAGACTCGGGTCATGATCCATGGTCCTGGGATGGAGCCCTGAACCGGGCTCCCTGCTCAGCAGAAAGCCTGCTTCTTCCTCTGCCCCTCCCTCTACTCAATTTCTCAGTCTCTTGCTCATAAATATATCAATCTTGAAACACTGGAAGAAAATAATTGCCAACCTAAAATTTAATTCCCAGTGAAAACAGTTCTAAATGAAAATAATAAATATTGCCACAATGAAAGATTCAGCCCATGAAAAGATGTAAACATTCCCACATAAATACTCACTACAGTAACTCCTATCACTGAAATATCTTTCAACCTGTGCTTCTGAAATTAATATATTTAAAGTAAAGCAATATTAAAAGTCATAAGTTTAGTATAAAGAAATAAAGTGCTTAGCGACCTCAATACTGAAAATTTGGAGAAACTGCATAGCTGCGCAACTAAAGCCTTAAAGAACACAGGCAAATGAGCAAAGCTATCCAAACGTTTGTTCACCGTGGCCAGAGCAAGCATGCTATTCACCTCTGTTGCAAGGAGTTGCTAACTTTCACATAACATTTCATTCAAATGCAGGTCAGTCAGTGTATTGGGTTCTATGCATATACAAAGCAATAAATATTCAGCGCCAGTCATATATTTCAAAGAAAAAGATAACTGCATTCATCCACAATTTCACCATTAGTACTGTGATATTTGCATTCTATGATACATAATTTAATCCCATCCTATTTTTCACCAGTCCTATCTGGTACAGGTGTCTGTTCATTTCCTTGAAACATACTTTGCTGATGCTGTTTTTCTTGGGATCCACTCTTTCTTTGTACTCCCCAACTCTTTTTCATAGTAAGGCTCTCAAAAACACAGCTGATGACAGTAAACTAGTATACTTTGGAAAACACTCAGTTCTTTAAAATGAAAGACTTGTACCTTAGTTCCCATGAACACAACTTTTTCATACCAGGTTTAGACTTGGTATCATTAAATACAATACCAGAGTCTTAAAAGCCACCCTCAACAAGAAACTGCCCAAGAAGCAAACTGTGTTCCCATAGCAAATGGTAAATGTGCATTTACTGCTTTTCTGCTGCCTGAAACTCCTTTCTTGATGTTAACCATAATAGGAATAATTTGATCTCTTTAAACTGCATTAAAAGACCTGACCTTTAACTCTAGCAGTCATTTTCTTTCATTGGCTAGGGTAACAGTGACCTTTCTTTGTGATACTGCAAACTGATTTTTGGTCCACTCATGCCTATTCATAGAAAGTATGTCATAAATAATGTTATAGCTTTTTCCCCCACCCAAATTTACCCAGATGTACTTTTATTAGTCCTAATAATGCTTTTAAGATTCTTGTTATTCAAATTTTACATATCACCAGGGAATCATTTTTAACCTGATTTTTCAAAGCTGAATTTCTGCTTTGAATCCATAAACTATCAGAGCACATTAATCTATTTTTGCATTCTAATTCGGAGAAGTTCACCCATTCTTTAATCTGCAAAGCATGAATCAATCACCAAGCAGTATTGTTTCATTTAGATTGTAAACTTCGGCAAAACTCTGCTTCTGGACGACTTACAGACTCTGGTATCACAGAACAGTACAGGGGCATTCTGATCCCATTTTCTCCCATAAAACTGAAAACGAGCAGCTGAAGCAGCTTGCAGTTTAGTAGAATCTATTTTGTAATATTTCACGTGGAATTCTGGTCTACAGACTTTTACATGTAAAGGTCTCTCTGTATTGCTTTATTTTCCAGAATGAATTTCTGACGTAAAACCTTTAAATTTTCTATCATGAAGCTTCTTCATTCATCATCAACTTAAATACTATTTCTACAGTATCTTCTTTGTTTCAAAGGATTCATTTACTGCTTTGAATACTTTAATAATTTCCTTTGGTACTTCTTTGAATGACCAACAATTTACTTCCAAGCACTTCTCTAATGTTTGCAGACTCATCGATATACAGTGAAAATGTAATCTCTGGCTCTGTACATAGCCTATCATTTGTTTCACCAATGCATTTACTCATAGTACTATCTGAACACAATCTAATACTCTTTGAAAATAGTACCTCTTCTCTTTCTTTTGCTTTTTGGCTTCAAACATACAATTGGCAATTTCCATGCAGACTGATTAAACAAGCAAATTCTCCAACTCTGTGTGAAGCATCCTGGCTTTAGCTTTAGCTATTAATTCCAAGATCTCCTAGCAAACTTCCCAAGTAGAATCTGACACTGTAGAACAGATCTATGGAAAGGAGGGGATTGGGAGGGGAATACGGGGTGGAGGGACTTTTATTTAAAACTTAGTTCTTCAGTAATATGGTGCCAACACAATGTGCCTGGCATCACTGATTTATTCAACTTCTATGCAAAATATTTAGGCTGAGGAAAAGAAGATTTACTGGATTTAGTTATCCCAATACAGTTCTTAAGTGGCCTAATAGGTTGAATTTTTTAAATGAAGGTTACTGTTTTTATCTTGTCATTTTAGTGACTTTCCAGCTTTAATCACCAAATTGTCCTTGATGGTGGGGAAATAACTATACATTAAAGCCAATCAACGAAGTAACAATGGAAGAAAAAAATCTAAATATCTTAAAAAAATCTGAAGTTACATTTTTTGAAGATCTCCCTTACATATTTTATAATATGAAATGTTGAAATCTCAAACATTTAATATTTTTATTATACTAACATTTTTATAACCACCAATCTCTCAACAGACACCCATAACCTATTCATGGCACGCGGTGGGAAAGCTCTGATACAGTTATCTAAATGAATTTAGACCCATCTTCCAAGATTCAACTTAAGAACCACCTATTTCATACTACTTAATTCAATAAGCTTGTTCCCAAAAATCTCTTCCCCGTACAGCTATTCAAAGTACAAATAAACCATGTTTGGTGGTGAACAGTGTGGTTGTCTCCCCAGCATCCACTTCCCTCTCGTACAGAGGGTACAAAGCAGCCTTACTATTTCAGTGGGATCATCTTCAAAAGGGCTTGGGCACCCAATGGCCTCCATTTATGAAGGGAACCCCACCTTTGCTACTTGAGGGAAACTACAACTACACATTGATTGAGAGGTGGCTCAATAGTGCATTCTCAGGATTTTTAATCATTACTGGAGGCAATGCTTACTTTTTCCTTCTCTGGGTATTTATGCCACTTTGCTACCATGAAAGAAGCTGTTTTGTGAGGAATAATTCAGTAAACACAAAGGCAGGTAGAGCAGAAAGATGAAATGAAAAGCAGCCAGAGGTCTGATCAAACCACACCCGAAGGCCAAGAGTCTCATATTGTTAAGGAAGGAAAAACAAAATTTAGGAAATCCTATATTATCCAAAAAATTTTTGCTTGTTTTTTGGAACAGCTGTTTTTATGAGATATTAGGAAGTGTTTGAAAAAAAAAAAGGGGGGGATGGGGAGAGTTATCAAGGTCAAAGATTCATGAAATACTTCATATAATAATTCCCTCTTAGTGATTCAGAATATAAACACTGGCAGAAATTCAAAAAGTCATGCTTTAAGGATAAATTATGTGTTCAATTCAGCATTTCTCAAACCATAACCATTTAAAAAACTGACTATTAAAATTACGAGTGACACTAATGCGATATCCTAAACACAGTCTGGAGAAAAGAAATGACAAGGTTGTAGTATGTTCCTACAGCTATTTGTTTTAAACTTTCCCGAACTTAAACAGGATAAAGCTGAATTTGCTTAGCAGAAATGCCATCCTGCAGCAGAGAAACAGTTGTAAAAAAAAAAAAAATCTGTGTTTTATTAATACCAGTATGTAATAAAAATGGTCAATTTATCTAAAAGGACTCTAGAATGGATTATTAATAATACTAATAGTGAAAGGTAAAGAAAGGCCTTGTTTCTGATCACAAAATGAGAAGTAATCAAGAGTTGGGTGTGTCTTGTGACAGTCAGGATTCCCCTTTAGCTTATATATTTATATTTATTTTTTGAAAAACTTTGAAATTAATGTAAGAAAAATGTTTCAACTCCAAATCTGAAACACTCCCCTTTTCCTACTGAAGCAATTATTTTTTACATTAGAATTCTTAAGGTCAAATGTTTTGAGGAAACGACCTATCAAATTAGTAATACAACTGAGTGAACTCAGTACTATGAGATGCAATGAATTAAGAGAGAATGTGATAAAATGGGAAAGAGGACAAGACTCAAAGTCAGTCACTCAAAAGATTGCTGGTAAAGGAGAGAGGAAACATGCGATATATAGGTCATGTTTCACTACAAGAAATGTCATTCCAAAGATTTCTACATAATACCAAAGTGGAATTTCACGCACTGGTTAGTGTAAAATAAATAAGGAAGACAGATATTACCCTAGAAAGTAAATCTGACATTTTCAGATGGTTTTAGGACTCTCAAAAATCCAGTGGCGATGCTTTAAAAATTATCTGAACACATCCATACTATTTTATTATTAAAACAATCCCAAAAGAAATAGGAAACCAATTTCTTACCTGCCAAAGAGACTATCATGAACAACATAGACAGAACATACACTGAGATCTATTAATCCTTTTGGTTTGGTAGCTCGTTTTTCACTTTCAAAATAAATAAGTTGGGCATCACTGCCCTCTAAGATAAAATATAAGTTTTTCCACCGTTTTCCTTTGCCTGTTAAAAAATAAAAAAGGGTGCTTTCCATTAGCCAAATAATAAATTATAAAGCCATGTCTGCGTGTGTATACACACACATAGTCAGTAACATACCAGTCCATACAAAATGAGAAAATGCCTATAATATTTATCTGTAAAAACGTGCCTTTTCTTACACTGCTTATTTTAATGAATCACAGAGTAAATTGACAACAGTACCATAACTGTATCTTTCCAAGTTTCATCAAGATAAAAATCTTTAAAATTCCTGCTTAGGAGTAATTTTTTTTTAATTTTAAGAAAATACTCTTCTACCCCACACCCTACCAACCAACCTCCTATCATTTCTTAATGTTAATCTGAGGCAAATCTATAAAACAGAAACATCTAAACAATAATGTGACAAGTGTCATTAGAAGTCTCTCTTTTAAAAAAAATAGTAATAATGAAGTATCAGGGAGAGAGTGGGCAAAGAATGAAATAACCTGACCTCAAGAATGAAAGAGAAACTGGAAATATGTAAGCTTGTGTCATTAAACTCTGCTTGAAAATGTGGGCTTAATATACCCAGACTCCACATTTTTAAAAATTTAAACTCAATTCATTAACATGTATTATTAGTTTCAGAGGCAGAGGTTATTGACTCATCAATCTTATATAATACCCAGTGCTCATTTTATCACGTGCCCTCCTTAATGTCCATCACCCAGTTACCCCATCCCCCTGGCGTCTCTCCTTCCCAGCAACCCTCAGTTTGTTTCCTATGAGTAAGAGTCTCTTACGGTTTGTCTCCCTCTCTGATTTCATCTTGCTTTGTTTTTTCCTTTCTTCTTCTATGATCCTGTTTTGTTCCTTAAATTCCACACATGAAATAGATCATATATAATTATCTTTGATATATTTTGCTTAGTATAATACCCTCTAGTTCTATCCATATTGTTTCAAATGGCAGGATTTCATTTTCTGATGGCTGAGCAGTATTCCACTGTTGTGTGTGTATATGTGTACGCATGTGTGTGTGTGTGTGTGTGTGTGTGTGTACACACATCTTCTTTCTTTATCCTAGAATAGATTTTGAAGGATGCTTAGCTACAAAAGCTTTAAACAAGGGTCAGTTACTAAATATTAGTGGAAAATACTGAAATTGAATCTTTCAAGATAATACTTACCCTTTTTTAGAAGATAACCTTTTTTAACAATATTTTTATAAAATGCATCCTTTGTTTTTCGACGAATTGTATTATAAATTTCCTTGCCATCCACTGTATCATTGAGTACTTGTTCTTGATCCTGAATTTTTAAAAATATTAAAATTATTTCATGAATTCTTGATGGAAATAAAATCTAAATTACCAATTAAAAGCCAGGTTGTGTGTCTGTCTAGAACATTTAAATAAAGTTTTTAAGGCTAAATTCTAAAATACGTATGTTAAGAGATCCTTTGCTTCTCAAAGAAAGTCTCAAAAATACAGTTTTGTTATGTTGCCTTGTGTTATAGCAAATAACATGGACAACATGAATTGGTCCCAAGAGAACTGATAAACTGGGAACCAGTTCAAACATAAAACCAATTCCTATTTGCTTAGGCACAGTTGTGTCTGTGAGAAGCACTAGGTGAATGCAGAAAATTGCACGCAGCTGATATGAGATGCATAAGAATATACAAAACACATCTCTTGTACCTCACAACCCTCTCCACCCACTAAGTGTTATATGCCACACCCACCCATCCATCCACACAGGGTATTACAATACCATCTGATTTCAAATAATCTTTCTACCACTTTACAATAATCACAACCCTTCTGACAGCCTCTTTGACAGGTAAACTTCAGGTCTTTTACAAGGTCAAGGCCCATATTTATTGTAGTAGTTAAAGATTTCTTAACCATTTAACACATATAAAAACTAGCCTACATTTTATTAGGTTCTTATCTTTATATGTTACTGATGCAGTTCTTGAGTGTTGTACCCCTAACCTTACCTTCCCGTAACATTGTGGTCTTTATTCCATGGTTTTATGTAACTCTGACTTTAGGAATGGAAGCGTGTCTCTTAACTGCTAAATCCTCCCAAGTAACAAAAAGAATTCTGATGTCAGGAAGAATCTACAGAGAAGAGTATCTTAATAATGATCTTTTCAAAATAAATCAGTCATCAGTATTACCACGGGGATCCACTGGATTCAATTTCAGTTTCCTAGTTTCTTTTTTGAGCAGTTCTTACTCTTTGCTAGGATTAATATTTTATGACTGTTTTCTTAGAGACTTCATAGGTCCATCTGATCCTCTTATAAATCTAAGATATGAGATTTTCAAAAATTGTATTTTTTCCTCTATCTTAAAACATTCTGTTATTTCATCATCCTAGGAACAATTTTCATCATTATTCAACAATTACTTCTCAAGTATGCTAAAGAGCAGGGATAGGCAAGCCATGGTGCAGGTGCCAAATCCAGCCTACTGACTGCTGTTGGACATAAAATTTAATCGAAAACCCACACTCGTTGCTTTATATTTTGTCTATGGTTGCTTTCTCAGTACAAAGGCAGAGCTCAGCAGCTGAGATGGAGACTGAAGGCCTGCAAACCCTAAAATATTTATTATCTTGCCCTTAAAAGAAAAGTTTGCCAACCGTTACAGGATGATGCAAGAATGAAATACACTATCTCCATTGCATCATACTTTGTTGGTTTGTGTTTGTTTTTTTTAACTGTGTTACCAAGTGTTGCAGCATCTTTCAAAAGAGTGTAAAAAGCCCACCTGTTATCTTTTTATTAGTTTTCATTGAGCACAGCCCAGAACCTTTGATTTTCCACTAATATCAAAGAGAAAAAAATTGACATAGAAGATGTTTGACAATTATTAAAAGAATCAAAAGATGAATACAAAGAGGCAACAGCACTTTGTGATCTACTGTGATGGTAAAATTCATTTTTGATAAGCAAAAATCTCAGACTACAATTCTTCAAATGACAGTATCCTTAGAGTTCCCTCAAACTCAAGAAACACTGAGTAAACGATGTATTTCTAGCAGGGAGGGAGAGGAGGGGAATATGTATTGTGTTTCTGTCTAGTCAGTCATTTAACAGCAAGGATGTCATCATGTGATATTTTGTGATAAGAATCTAGGCTGTCCTGTTTTGCTAAAAAGAAATAAGGGTTCTTTAAATTTTTATGTTTGTGTACCAAGATTCACTTAATATGATCTGTAAGTGGACAAAAGGTACTTTGTATTCAAAGGCTGTAGAAAGAAACATAGAAATTTCAAAATTCACCACATTTATCACTGTAACTGATGTTTAAAAATCTACACAGAAAAATATTTTACCCTTATGAAGCAAAGAAGACAGTACCCTCCTAAAAAAATAATAAGCCATCCAAGTTTCCAAAATTATTCCATTCGATAATTCAAGTACATGAACAAAAAGCAAGAATCATAAACTAAAACCCAGTGGAGAGATATTTACATCTGGAATCACTACTGTATTCTGATAATGAAAATGTGGGAAGAATAACCAGAGTAATTATACAGCAAGAATTAATTAGAGATGTATCAGAAATCTGGAATTAGGATTTACAAAATGGTATCATGTATGACAGTGGATTAACAACTGCTTATTTCAAGCCTTTATAACCAAGGAATATGGGAAAACATTTCAGTTTCCTATGTTTAAATTCTTATTAAATTTTCTAATGGCCTTTTTGGACTATACCGTTATTCCTACTTCTAAGGATTATTCATAAAAAGACTGAAGAATAAAAAATTTAAAAGGATACACTGGACCCAGATGATAAACAGTAATGACTGCTTTCCTGGTTACATAGATTTGTACTTAACAGTCTTTTATTCAATGATGATAATTTTTAGGGGCACCTGGGTAGCTCAGTTAAGCTTCTCCCTTCAGCTCAGGTCATAATCCCATACTGGGCTCTCTGCTCAGCAGGGAGTCCGCCTCTCCCTCTCCTTCCGTCTTCCCCCAGCTCATGCTCTCTCTCTCTCTCTCTCTCTCTCAAATAAATAAAATCTTCAAAATTAATAATAATGATGATAATATTTAGTATTAGCTACAGAACGGGGCATATTTGTGGTTTGCTCTTTAAGATACAACTAGACTAATATGTGGATTTAAATATCTGATTTCAGGATGATCTCCAAAGCTCTTTTCTAGATTATATTAGAGTAGGGCTGATATACTTACCTACAACCTCTAAAGGATTCCAATATATTAGAAGAAACTATGACCAAGGACAGAACTTCACTTTCCAAACTCCACTAAATCACTGGATGACAAAGGGAAGGCTTTAGGGCCTACTCTCTACCCATTTAACTCAATAATGTGTTGAGTGCCAGGGTCTGTACTAGTTCTGGAGATAACATCAATGTGCAAATCAAAGATCCGTATCCTCAAAGAACTTACATTCTAATGAGGGAAAGATAATAAACATAATACATAAATCACACTGTATATTAAGAAATGGTAAGTGCTTTACCAATGGTAGGGCAAGTAGAAGTATTAAATAAGGTATATGGATCAATCTCATTGTGAAGCTAGTTTCTGAGCAAAAGAAGTAAGAGAATGAGACAAGTGGATATTGGAGAAAAAAATCATTTTGGGCAGAGTCAACAGGTAAAACAAAGATCCTAAAGCATGAGAGAAACTAGCACATTAAAAAAAAAAAAAAGAAAAAAAAAAAAACCAAAAGCAGTTATGAGTGGAGACAAATCAAAGAGAAGGATGGTAGAAAGAGGAGTTCAGAGGACCAATGAGATGACATCTATGGTTTGAGAGGCCACTGTAAGGACTTTGGCTTTCACTCTGAATGAAATGTAGAACAGGTACAAGTATTAAAGAGAGGAGTGAAATGATGTGACTTACATTTTAAATGGATCTCTCAGACTGCTGTTGTGCAGCATAAGGGGCAAAGGTGGAAAGAGGTAGACCAAAGTCAGATTCTGACGGTGGTCACGTGCTACATTTGTTTGGAAAGCAGAGGCAGTATGACATTCCCAACAGTATGGATACAAAGCATAGGAGAGAAAGAAGAGTCAAGGACGACTCGATGCCCTAAGTCCTTACCCCCTCCACTCTCAATTTCCCTATCATACAGTAGAAACCTCATCAAGTTGTTGAAAATTAAATAAACTAGTAAGAACAGTGCCTAAAGCACACTGCTTAAAAAATGTTGCCTATTTTATTGTGGGCTGCATTGTTTCAAAAGGCTCCTTCTCTTCTAATGTCTGTCTTGAGAAGGATTAGCTCTACAAAGTAAGCACCTAGGACAAAGGAAGTACCTAAGACTGCTCTTTCCATTCCAGAATCCTACTCTGAGTGAAGGTATGCAGAGTCACCCCAGGGGGAGTGAGCTAATAAGTTTTTCCATTAATAAAAGGTTATTATTATACTTTCTTTTCTGTCCTAGTATCCTGCTGGGAAGGATAGGTAAGTATCAGGATTCCCAAACTCCTATGGTAACCTACTTTTTTATGCCAGGCCCTAATTAATAGACTTGAAATAGATTTAATGGTTTTTATGTAGTAATCAAATTGCTTTCTAATTGGCATCAGTATTTCTGAAGTATTTAAGGCATTAGTTGGCACTTTTGCAAATGACAACAATTTGGGGTTTGCTGAATTATGAGACTGCAACACGGGAGTGCAGCAGACTATGTATTTGAAGTACTTCTTAAAACAATCTTATAACTTAAGTATGAAAGTTTAAATGTCAAATACCACTTACTGTGCTAAGAGTTTTTATTCTAAAAAGTAAGTTTTTCTTAAAAACCTTAAATTAAAAATTCTAAGCACAATTTCAAGATGGGAAAATGTAGGACTTAATTTGTAGACAAATAAAATGTGTAGACTTCTGAAACAAAATCAACAAAAGCCAATATGAATTAGAATTCAGGATACAGCAGTAGGACACAGTGGGTAAAGGTACCTCCGACCCCTAATAAAATGACCCTGAGCAGTGCTTCTAGAAGACTCAGTGGGTTAAGCCGCTGCCTTTGGCTCAGGTCATGATCTCAGAGTCCTGGGATCCAGTCCCGCATCAGGCTCTCTGCTCTGCAGGGAGCCTGCTTCCCTCTCTCTCTGTCTGCCTGCCTCTCTGCCTACTTGTGATCTCTCTCTGTCAAATAAATAAATAAAAATCTTTAAAAAAAAAAAAAAAAAAGAAGAAGAAGAAGACGAATACCACACTATGTGATTAAAAGAAAAAAGCCCGGGGCGGGTGGGGGGGGCGGGGCAAATACATGATCCCAGCATCCTGGGATCAAGCCCTGCATCAGGCTTCCTGTTCAGCGGGGAGTCTGTTTCTCCCTCTCCCTCTGGCTGCCACTCCCCCTGCTTATGCTCCCCACCACCACTGTCAAATAAAAAAATAAAATATTTTTAAATAAAAAGTTCATTCTAATATGCACTAAGAATAGTGAACAATGTCTGCCAGAACTGCCAACAAAAGCAAGACTTCAGGGCTGACTATGGTTATTAGGATTTCTTAAACTAGCAGTGCTTGCCTAGAGGAAAGGGTGGACATGGAGAGAGCAACAGGCACAGTGAGAATACAAAGGGGTTGAAGTAGGTGCTTCCCGCTGGAGAGCCGACAGTCATTGATTCCGTAACACAGACCCACTCCAGGCCCTGGGAATACAACACAACACCCCTGCTATCTGGGACCACACATTCTACTAGCAAGTATGAGGAAATGAAGCTGTATTCAGTGTGACAAGATTCTTCAATTGATATTAACCATCAGAATAATGATCCCCCACCTCTGAAACTGCTATGAATAGCAGGTACAACCATCTGAAATTAACTTGTTAGAAGGAGGAAAAACTGAGAAGCTACAGACATAACTATGGAAGTGTAGCTGGGCACCCAAAACCTTCTTTATGTCCTTGGACTATCAATACCTCCATTTCCCACATAGAAAATTCTTTATCACTCTTTTGAAACACCTGTTCCTAACCTCGGCTACAAATGTTGCCCACCACTCTTCAGAAAGTATAAGAAATACAGAGAATAAGCAATCACACTGTGCATTAAGCAGCTAAGATTCAAGAGGCCCCCTTGCTCAAGACCCATCCTTTTTCATGTATTGGGGATTTTAACTACTCTTGCCTTCCCTAGGGCCACGTACATCAAGTACTGCCACTACCCCATCTCACCCACCACTGTCACTCTGCTCGCTACTAGTGGCTTAATGCAGAATATACAGACATGCACAAAACTCTCTCAACCATAAACCTATAGCCAAATAAACAATGAAATAAAAAGTTTAAACCCCCTCAGCCCTGTATCTTCTTCTGGATTTCATTTTTATCTTATCTACCAAGCCCACCTATGTAAGTCCAGCTGTGACTGATCCTTGCTGTCTCCATTTTTGCCTCCAACAAGCTCACTCCCTGACCCAAAGTAACATGGCTTCTGCCCCACCACTCCTTCTATTCTCAAAAAGCCACAGAGACTAGAAGCAACATAAATAAAAACTAAGTGTTTCTCTTACAATTTACTTTCTGAAAGAATCTGAGTAATGGCAGTTTTAAATTTTATCCAATTTTAAATGCATGAATGTGTGCGTAAAACATACCATCAAAAATGCATTTTAAAATAAAATGCTTATTACTGCAAAAAGAAAAACAACACTGACCTGCATTGGTACAGGTTCCTTAAGATAATACCCTTCAACAATTTGTTCTTTTCGATAGTGATCTATGATGTCCCCAATGCTGTTAAAATAAAAATTACTAACATTGATATAATTTGTCTCATAAAAAATGTAAATCTTGAAAATATACAAGGACCCTGTTAGCAAGGATTATGTATTTGCAAGTGTTTTCCAAAGCATATAACCTAAATATAGCAATAGCATGTATGATTACAACAGTCTCATTATTTTAGAAAAGCAAGAATTCATTTACAGATCAGAATACCTGAGTCAGAGACTACAATTTTGTATACACATACCCAAAGAGTCAGTATAAGTAAGAAAAGAATAAAAGTCTACCTTTATTTTTTTAAGAGTATTTCTGAGGAACTGAGAAAGAACTGAAAGAAAAATGGCATTTATATAGCACATTCAGGTAGATTTTAAGAATTTTTAATCATCAAAACACACATTCTGCTTTCATAACAATCAGATGAAGTTAGATCATAAAACATTAACAGCAAGTAAAAGGAGAAACAAACGGACCGGAGCTAATTTTACATGTAAGATTATAGCTACCACAGGGAAGGGCTTATTGATGATTCTGAAAGGCAATGCTATTAAAATATTCTTACTATCTGGGAAATGTTACTAGTAAAACAGAAAATAAAATGACATTATATAATGTAATTTAACATGTATTTTAGCACGGCATAATGAATTTTCCAATGTAAAAGTGCTTCTGTATAATCAGTAGGCCATTTTATTGTCCTGAATATTTAAATCTTGCACTTTTAAACTTCCTTTAATATACTGGAGGAATGGCTATTTTAAGGACAGAGAGAAAACATTTCTCAAAACAGATCCTGTTTTATCTTCCACTTGATTTTTTCCACAGTTCTTCAACTAATGGAATTGAAATATATATTTTATCTCTAGATATACATATCTGTATATATACATATGCACACTCCCTCTCCAAAGATACACACATATATATGCACATATGTATGTCTCCAAAGATAAAATGTCTTTGCCATACTACAAAATTAATTTAAAGCAAATATAATGTTAAAAATAGCAAAACAGGAGACTTGAAAAGATTAATGAAAAAATAAGTATGAATGGGTATGAACTGAATACTAAAGGCAGCATTTTACACAAGGGGGCAAAATGACACAAGTAAAAAGATATTCACATCAAAAAAGACAAGGCGGGTATACATGTTTAAAGGAATAAGGTAATGCCACATATAAATCCAAAAATGTTAAAGGAAAAAAGAAAATCAGAAAAGACATTTGAAGACAGAGACCGTCACAGAGATGACTACCTGTTTTAAAGCAAAAAGCATCAAATCCATAAAAAACAGTAAATACCAAAGGTTTATGACTCAGTAACTATAAAATGCAATTGATCTTGTGGAGCATCTCAACATTACAATATAATTCTTCTCCATGAGCTGAAAGAATACACAGTTCAGACTGCCCAAGAACAAATTTAAAAAGTCTGTGACAACCAATCAAATATATTTTTACCAATGAGCTGGACTTTCAAGATACCTTTTTTTTTTTAAATTACTTTAGTTCATATTCTACCCAAATACACCTAAAGAAACAGTCAAGGGAGACACAACAACCCAGAATTTCCTAGATATTCTATGCAAGTTTTAGGTATGAAATGACAAATTTACGTCTCAGAAAACTAAAACGTGTTCATACTACACTTTCATTTTAGTAATTTACTTAATAAATAAAACCATGTCTCTCCTTGAACCTCCTAGATAAATGTTAGTAATCTTCAAGGTCTGACCAAAATCCTTCCTCCCTCTCCCTTCTCATCACTACCTCAACTGCTCTCTTTCCACTGAGTCTCCTATGTCCACGTATACAGTCCTGAAATCATCAAGGTCAGCTAACCATCTGTTCTCATAGACCTGTACCTCATAGACCTTTCTCTTAAATGTATATGCATGGGGTCTGTACAATGTATTTCAATAAGTAAATTAGGTAATAAATGTTTGCTGAATTATACTTGCTGATAAATGCTTCTCCTGCTTTTTATAAAAGTTTTAATATAGGAATGTTAAAGTTATGTCTCAAAAAAGCAGTTTCTAAATGAACAGACTTGAGTGCTACCTCTCTTTACCAAAAGACTAATGTAGAATTAATGAGAAGAAAACACAGCAGAGTATGTCTCTGTACATACATTTATTGGATAATCCAACTTAACATTTAAATATCTAAACAGTAAGTGATAAGCACAAAGGTGTATCTTTTTAAGTCCATTTATTTTTTCTTAGTAATCTCTACACTCAACATGAGGCTTCAACTCACAACCCTGAGATCAAGAGTCGCATGCTCTTCTTAACTGACTCAGCCCAACACCCCACAAAAGTTTATCTTCTAAGATTTACTTTATTACTGACACTAATGCTGTAAAAGAATATATTTCCATGCTGAAATATATATTCCCAAACTGTAAACCTGCCTTTTTTCAGGCATCAGATTTGCACAATTCTAGCTTTCTTTGGGGAAAAAAAATTAGTATTATATGCTAGGAATAACAATACTCCTGAACTTTATCAAATGAACATATCTATAAAGAAAATTTGTGGGTGGGGAACCATGTGGGTGGCTCAGCAGACTCTTGGTTTCAGCTCAAGTTATGATCTCATGGGTTGTGAGATCAAGCTCCACATCGGTCCTCACACTCAGTGGGGAGTCTACTTGAAAGATTCTCTCCCTGTGCTCCTCCCCCAACTCACACATGCTTCTCTCTCAATCACTTCCTCCCTAAAATAAAAAAATAATTTTTTTTTTTTTAAAGAAAAGATTGGGAGGTTAGGGTTATTGATCACAGTCACTAAATTAAACTAAATTATCACTAAATTATCACTAAATTTTTTTAAGTCATCATTTTGTAAACAGACTAATAATTTAGAAAGGAATATATTTCAAATACTTCTTTCTTCTTGCTTCATTCTGGTCTTTATCAATAAAAAAGCCAACCTTTACATATTTTACAGACTGCTGCCATTATGTAGAAAGAATTTTCATCTTGCAGAATGCATATCATAAGGAAGTTTAAGTCAGTAAACAAACTTCACTGAAAATAAATCTATGTAAATTATTTTATATTTTTAAAAGTTTCCAGAGAAGACATTTATCAATTCAGTTAAGAATATACGTTTTCAATTTACAATTTTATATATTCCAAACCACTGGAAAATGGGAAAAAGTAATTTACCTTCACAAAGAGCTTAAATTGCAGCTAGCTAGATTTTCAGTGAAGATGTCTAGATTGGACTATTAATGTAGAAACCACTCAAGCAGCTTTTCTCTATACGTGTGCAAAAGGATCCAAATGTCAGAGACTCACATCTGCCACTTGATGTCTCTTAACTGTTCATGGGCATTCTGGCAAGCAACTACAACTTGTTTTTTTGTTGGTTTTCTAAGATAAAACAGCTGCTGGATCTCTATACCCTCAAAAGTCAAGCTGGAATTAAGAGAAATACTAAATGGGATGGAGAATACTGCTGTGGTATTAAGGAATTAAACTAGGAAAATGCCATCATTTTAGTTTATGAAAGCCTCCAAAAGAGGAAGACAAGGCCACTCCAGAGTTAGCTAATACGGGAAATACTTTACATTAGGAAAAACAAAAATGCAAGATTCCTTTCTAATATATTGGGGGGGGGGGGGGCTGAAATTCTATCATATGGTTTCTCTATTGACTCATTTTCCTGCTCCAGTGACTAAAATTCATTCTGAGTTTTGGGATAAACAATGAATTTTCTGTAATTTTTAAAATGAGAAGTAGGAACCAATAATTAGAACCAAGAAATAGCAACTTGAGAACAACCCAGTTGCATGGGTAACATTTGTAGTAAAGTCTCTCTTTAATCTTTAAGAACTTTTTCTTCCTATTAAAATATCCTGGGGCACCTGGGTGTCTCAGGCCGTTAAGCATGCTGGCTTAACGGTTCTGGGATTGAGCCCCACATTGGGCTCCCCAGTCTCCCTCTTCTTGTACTCTCTATGTCAAATAAATAAAATCTTTAAAAAAAATAAAGTAAAATGTCTCACTAATAAAGGAATGTAATATATTCCTTTTCTTAGAACAAATGTTTTGCTACCCTACAGTTAAGGACTTAGCAATTTGGTATAAAAACAGTCCATACATAATCAGCAAACATATAAATTATCTTGAACGAAAACAAATTATAAGTTTTTAATTTATATTCATTTTTGACACTGTTTGAAGAATCCTTGGACATGACTACTACTAAATTACATTAAAGGCCTTATTTTAAATTCTAAAAAGTCAGACACTTTTATACAGTTTTGAATCTGATAACACTGTTATTGAAATTTCAATTATTTTTGCTAAAAGTAAAAGATAACTAAAATTTCTCACAACTTACCTGTTATAATATCGGCCTCCCATCATAAACTGATTATTTGGTGTTGGACAAATTTTAAATCGCTGAATATTTTCATTGGTCCGAAAGTAAAGCGAATAGTCACCAGGAGTATTATCTGAGGGCCTCACAAGAAAACTGCATACTTGGCCAACTGTAAAAATTAAGCTATTAGTTTTATTTCCTAATTACCAAATAAAAAAAGTTGTGTTAAGTAACATAATTATAAAGTACATTTGGAAGTTATAAACATATATAAATTTTCACCAGGAACTTGTTTTATAAAAAAGACAATTTTAATACATTTTTATATTTTCTAGTTTATGAGTCACAACCACCCAAACGTTGCATGTGTGTATTACATAAAAATAAGTCTACAGCAGTGATTTCTGGTTAATAATGTTATACCTGTCATGACTTCAAAAGAATAACCTAACCACAGGTAGAGGACATTGGCTAAATGGGTACATTCTATTTGTAAATCCTCTTAAGAAGAAGAGTCTAAAAAAGTTAAAGTAAATTTTTTTTAGGAGTACTCTGCAGTTAACCAATGCTTCTAATTAAACATTAAATAACTGTAATAAAATAGGACCAATGCTTATAAAGGTAGATTCAAAAAATGAAATATGTGTTCATCTTATCAAAATCAATATATGTATACTACTTTCCATTTAGTTGGTAAGAACCTGAAAAGTCATATAAGATCAAATTATCATGTATTAAAGATTTTCAAACTAATTTTAAAGAAGGCTTTTAAGTATCTTCAACTGGCAATGACTCTTAACACCAAAATGTTTTGTCTTTCCTCTGTGTATGTTTAAGTATCAAATGAGTGCTAAAGACAAAATGGATGATAAATGGCCAGTTTTAAAACAAAGAGTGAATGTACAAGTACCTGTCATTAGTAAATTATAAGCTTCTTGTTTGGAAATTTTCCCATGGAACCATCTTAAAAAGAGAACAAATTAAATATGTAAATCTGAAGTCCTTTTTGCTGTTATACAATCAAAACTAAACAACCAGCACAAGTTTAATTCACACTGATACAATGAAATAAAAACAAATACAACTGATCAAGTTATCTCATTCCTTTTACATTTGTTATTATATTTGTAAACATACATAATTTCAACAAAATATAGTAAAATAAGGGTCTAATATGAACCATAATTTCCATAGTAATGAACAGTACCAGTAATAATTTTAATTCTGATAATGAGAAACTGTTACATGCTTACACCACCATAGTTAGTGTTCTCTTTTCTTTGCATTAGGAGGGAGAGATGGTACTGGTAGAACCCAGAATTATCCCCCCCCCCAAAAAAAATTAGTAAATGAATTTTCCTCACATCACCCTCCGAGTGAACTTTCCCTAAAACAGGAGGTTAAGTTCTCTCTTGAAAGAAAATAGACATGGCTGATTAATACTTTCCTTAAAGTCAGAAAGTGAGATTGAGTGATGACAGAGAGTAAATGTCAGCATCAAGGACTGAAATAAAAGAATGACTTAGTATTCCTAATTATATTTGAGCTACTGCCATAACGAATTAGATGGCTATATATGTTTTAGTTTCTATATACTTAAAATAAGCATTCAGAAATTATTATTAGTGGCATATATTCAAGATCCACTACATATAATAACTAAAGTATTTAAATTTTACCTTAGAATAAAATGACACACCTGATTTTATAAATTATTAGTAATTAAATTTCTTAAAATCTCCTCTCATTATGTGAAGGACTATTATCTATCCTGTTGATTAACACCTTTTAATGCCAAGCTGGTAATTCCAGATCATCCCTCTATCACTTCGCCACAAATTCCTGGAATCTATTCTTGGTTTTGATCGCAGCTTAAAAAACAACTTAGAAAGTAAAAATACTACAAGACCAAAACTAAACAAACAAACAAAAAAGCAAGACCCAGCTATATGCCACTTCAGATCTAAAGACACATGCAGACTGAAAGTGAAGGCACAAGAAAACATTTACCAGGCAAACGGAAGTGAAAAGAAAGCTAGAGTAGCAGTACTTATATCAGACAAATAGCTTTAAAACAAAGACTGTGACAAGAGAAAAGACGGATATTATAAAATGATAAGAGGAACAATCCAAGAAGAGGATATAGAATTACAAATATCTATGTATCCAACATGGGAGCACCTAAATGCACAGAGCACCTACTAACAGACACAATGGGAGAAATTGACAGAAATACAGTAACAGTAGGAGACTTAAACATCCCACTTACATCAATGGATGGATCATCCAGACAGAAAGTCAACAAGGAAAAAGTGATTTTGAATGACACATTACACTAGATGGGACAGATAGATATATATTCAGAACACTGCATCCCAGAACCATGAATACACATTCTTTCAAGTGCACCTGGAACATCTCCCAGGAAAAATTACATTAGCCCACAAAAAAACTTAAGACATTCAAAAAGACTGAAATCATATCATGCACCTTTTCTGCCCACAACAGTATGAAACTAGAAATCAATCCTGAGAAAACGTCTGGGAAGAACACAAATACATGGAGACCAAAAAACATGCTACTAAACAGTGAATGGGTCAACCAAGATTCAAAGAGGAAATAAAAAAATACATGAGACGAATGAAAACAGTCCAAATCTTTGGGATGAAGCAAAAGATGCTCTAGAGGGAACTTTAGAGCAATACAGGCCTACCTCAAGAAATAAGAAAAATCTCAAATAACAACCAAATCTTAACACCCAAAGGAGCTAGAACAGAAGAATAAACAAAGCCCAAAGCCAGTAGAAAGAAATAGTAAGATTACAGCATAAGTAAATGAAATAGAAACTTAAAAAGAAAAAAAAGAAAAAACAGTAGAAAAGATCAATGAAACCAGGAACTGGTTCTTAGACAGATTCATAGGGAAAAAACAAACACAGGACTCAAATAAATACACTCGGAAATGAAGGACGAGAAGTAACAACCAACATTACAGAAGTACAAAAGATTTTAAGAGAATACTATGAAAAATTCTATGGCAACAAATTAGACAACCCTGAAGAAATGGATGAACTCCTAGAAACATGCAACCTTCCAAAACTGAATCAGGAAAAGCAGAAAATTTGAATAGACTGATTATCAGAAATGACACTGAAGGGTGCCTGGGTGGCTCAGTTGGTTAAGCGACTGCCTTCAGCTCAGGTCATGATCTGAAGTCCTGGGATCAAATTCCACATTGGGCTCCGAGCTCCATGGGGAGTCTGCTTCTCCCTCTGACCTCCCCTCTCATGCTCTCTCACTCTGTCTCTCTCTCAAATAAAAAAATTAAAAAAAAAAAAAAAAGAAAGAAAGAAATGAAACTGAATCAGTAAGCAATGAACTCCCAACAAACAAGAAGTTCAGGACCAGATGGCTTCACAGGTGAATTCTGTCTACTAAACATTTTTTTTTAAAGATTTTATTTATTTATTTGAGAGAGAGACAGAGAACACGTGTGCACTGGGTGGGGATGGCGGGGGGCAGGGGGGAGACGGGACACTCCCTCAGCAGGGAGTAGGATGTAGGGCCTGATGCCAGGACCCTAGGATCATGACCTGAGCTGAAGGCAGACACTTAACTGACTGAGCCACCCAAGTGCCCCTGTCTACCAAACATTTAAAGAGAATGTAAATACCTTTAATACCTTTAATTTAAATTAATTAACTGTTAATACTGTTAATTCTTCTCAAACTATTCCAAAAAACTAATGAGGAAGGAAAACTTCCAAATTCACTCTGTAAGTCCAGGATTACCTTGGTAAGAAAACCAGACAAAAACACTACGAAAAACCCCCCAAAACTACAGGCCAATATCCCTCATAAAGAGAGATGTAAAGGGACGCCTGGGTGGCTCAGTTGGTTAAGCAGCTGCCTTCGGCTCAGGTCATGATCCCAGCGTCCTGGGATCGAGTCCCACATCAGGCTCCTTGCTCAGCAGGGAGCCTGCTTCTCCCTCTGCCTCTGCCTGCCATTCTGTCTGCCTGTGCTCGCTCTCTCTCCCTCTCTCTCTCTGATAAATAAATAAAATCTTAAAAAAAGAGAGAGAGATGTAAAAATCCTTAACATAACACTAGCAAACCAAATTCAACAATATATCAAAAAATCATTCACCCTAAGTTGGATTTATTCCAGGAATGCCAGTATGGTTCAATATTTGCAAATCAATCAACATGATACATCAGAGTAATAAGAGAAACAATAAAAACCATATGGTCATCTTAATAAATACATAAAAAGCATTTCACAAACTACAACATCCATACATGATAAAAACACTCAACAAAGTAGGTTCAGGAGGGGATGCACCTCAACATAATAAAGGCCATACATGGAAATATCATACTCAATAGTGACAAACTAAAAGCTTTTACCTTAAGATCAGTAAAAACGCAAGGATGTCTACTCTTACCACTTTTATTCAACAGAGTACCGGATGTCCTAACTGTAGCAATCAGACAAGAAAAATAAATAAAAGGCATCCAAATTGGTAAGGAAGAAGTAAAACTCACTGTATTTGCAGATGGCATGCTACTATATGAAAAACCCTAAAGACTCCACCAAAAAAACTACAGAACTGACAAATGAATTCAGTAATGTCACAGAATACAATATCAATATAGAGAAATCAACTGCATGTCTATACACCAATAAAAAGTAGGATAAAGAGTAATTAATAAAACAATCCCATTTACAACTGTACCAAAATTAATAAAATACCTATGAATAAACTTAATGAAAGAGGTAAAAGACCTGTATTCCAAAATGCATTAAAAAACAATAAAAGAAACTGAAGATGAGACAAACAAACTGAAAGATATTCCATGTTCATGGACTGGAAGAGCAAATGTTAAAATGTCCATACTACCCAAAGTAATCTACAGATTCAATGCAACCCACATCAAAATACCATTAGCATTTTTCACAGAGCTAGAACAATCCTAGAGTTTTTATGGAACCACCTAACACCTGAATAGCCAAAGTGTTTCTTCAAACACATAGTGTATACCAGTGACCCAAAGGGGAGTATCTGCTCTTATGAAGTCCCTACTCCAACAAGAAAAAGGGACACACATAACCACAAAATCAATGTCAAAAATATAATAAAGTGCACTGATAGATATGCACAGAGGGCTTTTTTTGAATAAGAGAAAAGGGTACCAGTTCTGTGGAACACGTGAGGGAAAAGATACAGGAATACTTCTTGGCAAGTGATAAATGAGTCAGGTTATTAAGAACAGAAATTAACCAAACATAATGCAGGATGAATTCTGGCCTACAAAGTAGTTTGGGCAAAGGCAAAAAACAGTATTATGCATTTGAAGTATTACTGGCATTTGACCTACATTTTTTTTCTTTCCTTTTAAAAAGAAATCTGTGGTATTACTTTAAGTAGGGAAATATACAGATTTGCAGTGTATCTTATAAATCTGGAGGCTTTCACAACACTGGACCCCCATTTTTGCACACATCAATTACAGCAGTCCCCTCACTGCAGGCAAACACCTCATTTTTGGCGTCCTACTCTCTAATACAAAGAGAGAATATTAGTTGCCATTTATCCCAACACTTTGCACTGTTGTTTGTACTACAGGAAATTAGTTCCATGTACCTTAATCTCCCTCAGAGAGGTAAAATTAGGAAGATCAAGATTACTATAATTTGAGAGAAACAGCATTTACACCTGACCCACTTCATTTGCTTACATTATTGGTATACCTCCTCCACACATTCATCAGAATTCATAATCTAAATGTAGGTAGCAGAAGACCTCACATTACTAAAATCAACAAGGTACAGTCTCCTTCATGGAAACTATTTTACAGTTAAACAGCTACATAAAACAAAAAGGAAAATGGACTCCGAAAACATCTCATATGTTCCACCTAAGGAAGGGTGGGAAACTAAAGGAGGTTTACTGCAAGCAGAGTATCCAGCTTAATGTTTTGTCTTCTAATGGTTAGAAAACAGAATAAGCAACCACTTGAAAGGAAGGCCTTAAATTCCATTAGAAAATTCTGACAGGAAGGGAAGAAAAAAAATGTTCCTGTGAAAAGAGATCAGAAGATGAACAGTTTCTATTAAAATCATATGACTGAAATAGACTTGGGATTGAGAGTTAATATCTTCAGAAGAAAATTCATATACAAATAAATGAGGGGGTGCCAAGGTGGCCCAGATGGTTAAGTGTCTGCCTTTGGCTCAGGTCATATCTCAGGATCCTGGGATCAAGCCCCGCATCAGGCTCCCTGCTCAGCAGAGAGTTCTGCGTCTCCCTTTCTCTCTCTCTCTGCCCCTCCCCACTGCTCTTGCTCTCTCTCTCTCTCAAATGAATACATTTTTAAAAATAAATAAATAAGCAAATGAGGGATGAACAGGACACTAGAAAAGATCTGTAAGGACAAAAACAAAATCATTGTAAATTTCCCATAGGAAATTATTGTTAATAGCTAGTAACTTATGAAATATGAGAAGATTTTGTGGCAAATACTACATATAGTAATACCTTGGTCTTTGAATTAGCCCTTAGAAGAT
Organism: Mustela putorius furo; assembly: GCF_011764305.1. NCBI lineage: Eukaryota > Metazoa > Chordata > Mammalia > Carnivora > Mustelidae > Mustela > Mustela putorius. The sequence continues at coordinate 15,902,419 of NW_025422471.1, forward strand.
ACTTAAAATCAGCTTGAAAAGATTATGAAAAGAAAGGCCTTACAGAATCTTATAAATATAGTGAAGAACCCTAATGTTGGGGGCGCCTGGGTGGTTCAGTTGGTTAAGCATCTTCCTTCGACCTATGTCATGATCCCAGTGTTCTGGGATGGAGCCCCACATCAGGCTCCCTGCTCAGCAGGGAGTCTGCTTCTCCCTCTCCCTGCCACTCCTCCTGCTTATGCTCTATTTCTGTCAAATGAATACATAAAATCCTAAAAAAAAAAAAAAAAGCCCTGTTGTTGGAGACCAGCTCTCTTTCTCATACACAGGCAACACAACAAACAAAAAAAATGAAAAACTGAAATGTAAAATACATAAAAGATGTGGTTACAAAAACAAAAAATGCATTAACAGTAAGAAAGTAAAAAAAAATATGAGGAATCGTGACATTCATACTGCTATTAATGTTTATAGAAAAGCCTTTAGCGACAGAAGAGTTACATTCAGGTATAAAAGACACCATCATTATTAAAAAAATAAGACTATCAGTAGATCCTAAAGAAAATATTAACATATCAGTTCTGAGCCAAATAAAAACAATTTTTAAGACAGCTTCAAAAGTAGCAGTTTTAAAATATATTTTGGCCTAAGTTTTCCAATTTGTAGGTTTATAACATATTTTCTTTTTTCTTTTAGTAATTAACACAAACTCACATTTTGCCTTCATGTGGATCTTCTTCCCGGCCCTAAAGGATAAGACATTAAGATAGTATTTTATATAATTTTAACTATTAATCTATTTTTATTAAAATTAATAAAAATCATATCTTCAAACACATCTCTACCCTGTCCCTCATATTTACTTTTGCATATACAAGAAAAGACCTATCAGTTCAAGAAAAAGTCTTTCTAAAACTCTCTCCCTTATTGTTACTACTCTTCTCCTCTTGTGGTTACTGGAATTCAGGCCTTTTTCCTCCCTTTTCTCAAACTATTACCACAGCCCAAAGAGTTTAATTACCTCTGTGCCCTGTTCAATCCCATTATCTCACCTCTCCAATTTGGACTCATCAGTTTCAAATGCAACTTTCCCCTGCACTAAGAAACACCAAACCAAACAAAAAGAAACAAAATTTAAAAACCAGACCCTTAATACCTCTCTGCTCTCTACAAATTCCTCCTTTGATAAAACCAAAATCCTTTATCTTATCACTCAAGCCTACATTTCCTATCTCCTAGTACCAATTCTCTTTAGGTATCTATACAATGGACCCACATAACTACCCATTTGCTTATCTGTATTCTCAACACCACTGGCTTGCTCTTTTTAACTTAGAATGTCCTTTCCACTCACTGCTTCCTACCTGTTTGTTCACCTCAACTATTCAGACAGTATCTTCTTCAAATACTAGTTTTCAGTATAAAATACGGAGTCCCTAAAACATAAACTTCTACTTTGAATAGAAAGACATCATTCTTTTATCATCTTTTGAACTTGACCTTACTCTATTTGGCCTGCCTATTATTTAAGATACACTAGTGTTATTCATTCCTTAATAATGGCAGTAAGCAGCGTAAGATCTTAACTCTTCTTTATTAATCCCAACCACCCCGTAACCACTAGCACAATATTGGGCATATAATTTTCACTGAATACTTACTGACCTGTACTCCTAGTACCCAGCAAAACTGGGTACCTGACACCAGGTTTTCACTTAATAATAAAGAAAAAATGGTCTATCTATACAGGCATTCACCTCTCTCAATTTGTTCCTTACCCATCAAATACCTAAGCGAACTAAAACACCCACTGAATGTCTATTATAAAACAAAGCAGTATGCTTAACACACACACACACACACACACACACACACTGCATGATCATTACCCAAAAGGAGCTAATTTCTAAAGAATAGGTTGACACTAAATTAATTTTATACAGTGTAATAAAATAAAGATTAACAAGGTGCTATAGACACACAAGAGAAAACAATTTAGCCTAAGAAAGGCATAAATCCTCTGTGAAAACTAGGAAGCCTCTGAGATAAAAAGATGAATCAAATTTTACGTGGTAGTAGTCTAGCAGGGAAGGAGTGTCAGAAAAAGTGCAGGCATAAAGAAATTCATTCAACAAATATTTGCTGAATGCATACTAATGCCAGACACACTATTCTATACTATGGGGATACACCACTGAATCAGAGACAAAAATCCTCACAAAGCTTACATTCCAGATTAAAAGCATAAAAGCAGACATGTACTTGAAGAACAGTAATTAGAATTTCAGAGTGGGAAAATTCTTAAAATCCAACCACCAACCTAATGTCTGAAATCTAGACAATCTGCAAATGGCTTTTAAAGCTACAAGGAATCACTAGGCTCCAATGAAGACCATTATGAAAACTTATTTTAAGTATTAGAGTAAAAATTGTTCATTAATTCTAACTTGGAATTATCTACTATTAATTCAAAGTATGACTATATTCCTTTTTAGCAGCCCTTTTTAGCAGAACATTGTTCATTCATACTTACTTGTTAATTTGTTCTTTTATTTTTTTCCTTTTATTTATGTTATGTATCCTTATGTTAAATTGGGCTTTTTTCCCCCTGTACTCATTGAATAACTTTCACTTATTCTTCTTAAGATTTATCTTATTAAATCTGATCCAGAATCCCAAGAGCTGGAGAAAGTTAAACTATACTCTGAATTCTTTAAATAATCATAAAAATAGGGATGGGGTATGACAGCAGGAGAAAAAAAATCCAACATAAAAAAGTTTTAACTAAGAAATTTTGTAGTAAAACCAACACAGTAAGATTCTTCTGTTTGAACATTTCTGGCCTACAATGAAAAAAAATATCTCTCCCTACTGTAAATTATCAAATACTAACCTAGGAATTAAGAGTTCCAATCCCAGCTCTTCCACTAAGTAACTATTTGTATGCAATGTATCGTACGTACCATTTCCTCAACTGCCCTCCACTTTTCCTCAGTTATGTTTTACTTCTACATATCAAGATCTATTAATTAAGGGAATTAATAACAAAGAAAAATGTTCTCCACTGCAATCTTCCCGGAAAATAATCAAAGCACAGGTTTCAGAGTATTATCAAGTTCATGACATAATTTTAAAACAGTAGCTCTGAGGGTTGTGAAAGATAAAAAGAAACCATTCCATCACACTAAACAAATCCAAATCCAAAAAGGATGAACTCCAAAACTGTAATATGTTTGATAAGATTCAGTGACACTTAAAAAAAAAAAAAAAAGATTCAAGTGATACTGATACATCTGAAATGCAAATGCTACTTGAAAGCAGACCTGCTATCAAAAAACACAACAATTATCAACACAGTGACAAGACTACTGATGTTGAATTATGTGGCGACAATAAAAATGGGAATACTGGAAATGTAGAAAGGTGTTAAAACTAAGTTTTGCTAAGGTTACTAGAAAATTATACATATATTTGGGAGATAAAGATTCTGAAAGCAAACATGTGCAACCCTATTTGATTCAGAGTCCATGATCATTTTTTCATAGCCTCATTTATGAGGAAAACCACTAAGACGACAAAAGGAGATACAAATAGGCACAAATGGTAATTTTTTTTAATTCTTAGAAACTCATAAAAACTTTCTGGAAAAAAAAGACTTTCAGAAAATTAACAGTTAAAGATTCAAACATGCTAGATTAGTTATCCTCTTTACAAATAAATAACCTTTACTACAGTAAATATATTTTAATGAGAAATTCTTTGTTCTAGGGAATTGACTTTTTTTTTTTTTTTGGGAATTGACATTTTTAATTTTAAAAAGTTTCATTACTAATTTCTCCTGATTACGGATAAGTTCCAGAAGTGTACAGAATATTTAAAACTGAGAGTGATAGGAGAAGAAAAAAACTTACCACCTCTTCCACTAGGTCTTCAACAATAAGACCCTGTTCATCTGTTCGTAGATTTGTAACCCACATCCATCCATCTTCTAATTCATTATGAACAATAAACATATCTCCTTTTAGGAAACTGAAAATAGCAATTGTGAAGTTATTAAAATTGAATTAAAAATTTAAACATGGAAATTTGAGTAATCATGTGCCATACTACAGAAATAATATGATATTGGGAATGCAAGAAATTAAAGTCAAATACCCTGGATTTTTGTCCGGTTTTTTGGCATCACCTAAATATAAAGCTCTGAAGACACTTAACAATCTGAATCTTATTCTCTCACGTTGTAAAATGGATTTAATAATGGTATCTGCACTATCTACATTATTGGATTACTCTTAAATTCAAATTCAAATTTGTGTAAACAGTAATTATATATGTATTATAGGCTTTAGGCTATAACTCCAAGAAGACTGAATTTAAAAATTTAAGCTTTCATGTAATTACTCTTTCAGATGTAGGTTAGATATAAAATCATACTATAATTTGCTCATTACATTTACACAAGATACAGCTATTTTAGAAAAACTTCAAGTAAGCACAATTAGACTTTCCAGCAGATATTTATGAGAATTAACATTTTTCTCATAAAAATCATTAATGTTTATTTAATTCACTTAACACATCTATGATATAGCAAGCATTCTTTCTCTGAAAGTGGTATCAAAGGATAGGAAAATGCATGCATGCTTTTTTTTGTTAACAATTTCTGAGTAGAGAGATGCATATACAAACTAGTTTCTTTTCCTTGGAACCTATACATTTTCAACCTCCACAAAATTGCAGGAGGAGTAAGGTTTATACTGATGCCATTTTTCAACATCAGTAATTCGCTGAACGCTTCATTTTAGGCCTGAATGAATGCCTCCCAGCATTCAAAGTTCCAAGATTGTCTGGCTGCTGCTATTAACCCTCTATCTATATTCACATCGCATATTTTTTAAACAAGTTTCCTCAGTCTAAATTTCACAAACCAAAGTTCCATTAAGTAATCTCTTCTCATACTTCTGAAAACTGTTTTCCACCAGAATATCACAAGCTTCACTGTTTCCTGGACAGGTTCAAGACTAAAAACTTATACACTTCAGATGATTTCTATTTGGATGAGCACGTAATACTGCATTCTATCTTGGTTCTACAACCCTGTTAACAGTGACCAATATTTCATTAGCTGACTGGCAGGAGACATTACTACTTAACCAAATAAACTACTCCTTTCTAGAAACACTCTCCTAAATAACTACATTAAAAAAAATAATAATTATGAAAAGAAATAAAATAAAAAAATAAAAAATAGTAATTATGAGTAAAAGAAGAATATGTATGGACAAAAATACAGAATATAGCTTCATTTCTTGATCAAAAACTGTCAAAAGAGAATTTTTTTAAATTTGACTTATGTTGTTGCTAGAACACTAAATATGTGATGCAAAACGAAAAAAATTTAAAATAAAAAGGTTAGGGGCACCTGGGTAGCTCAGTGGGTTAAAGCCTCTGCCTTCAGCTCAGGTCATGATCCCAGGGTCCTGGGATCGAGCCCCACATCAGGCTCTCCTGCTCAGCAGGGAGCCTGCTTTCCCCTCTCTCTCTGCCTGCCTCTCTGCATATTTGTGATCTCTGTCAAATAAATAAATAAAATATTTTAAAAAAATAAAATAAAAAGGTTTTAACAATATAATCATAACATTCTTTATTTTGCATTTTTCCAAAAAAAAAGTTAAAATGCCTTAAGTCTCATTAATCTTCAGATGTTTTTACCTAAAACAAAACAAAACAAAAACTTCACAGATACATACAAATTTTTAAGGACTCATATATTCACATATATTTATATGATCAAAGTAAAACTTATATATTCCTATACTTATTTAAATTTTCATCTTCCTAAACTGGTAGTAGTCAGTTCTGAAGGTCTCTCAGGACTTCTTTTTATACTTAAAAATTGATACCCTAAAAAACCTTTATTTATATATCTATTAATACTTACCATATTGGAATTTAAAATATAAGTGTTTTTAAAAATAATCTACCCCATCACACTGTAACATAAAGAATATTAAAAATTATTATTTTTTACATGTTTTGTGAGAATATTGTTTTACATTTTTGCAAATCTCTCAACATCTGGCTTAATTGTAAACAGCCAGATTCTTTTGTTTCTACATTCAATCTGTTGTTTCAGGTTTTTGTTTCTTTCTTTGTTTGAAGTACATGAAGAAAAATCTGACTTCACAAAAATTTGCAGCTGTGAAAGGAATGAGTATTTTAATAGCCTCTCAGATAATTATAGATATGCTATGAAAAACTCAACAATTGGTACCTGAAGGTTAGTTGTATTAAGGAATCGAAAACTGCTTCAATGAGCTTTCTGTACCCCATTTCAGTAATATCTATTTGTCCATCTTGCACTTTGAATGGACCTTTACCCTGGCATAATTCTTTAACAGCATGCATTGATCATTTAGAAGATACTGGTTCACTGAGCTATGCAGATCACCCAGATGTAGGTACATTTTACACAATCAAAATGTCACATTCTTTAATATCACCACCAATTTCATCAGAAAAATCAGGGACTATGTGGGAAACTGTGAAACTCCTAACTGCAGTTTCCAAAATTTTCATTTTTGCTTGCAAGCTCAAATTTTGTCACTGGCAACAAATACTGCCACTCACTCACTTGCCCTGAAGTAACAGACTCACTCCTTTAAAAAAAAAAAAGGTCAAATACTCTAGTCTGAACAACCATTGTTGGATAGTTTGCCTTTGAGTCTTAAGCACAAATCGTATATACAGAAGCAGAAGCTAGCTCGGCTCTCAACTCCCTGCTCTCAAGACAAGGACCTGTGGTGCTCAGCCAAGATGTTTTGTGCATATTTCCCATTTCATCACACAGAATATTAAAAAGAGGCACCAGTTTTCTTCATCTCCCAGAAGATTAAAAAAGATATTTACCACACAGAATACTAAAATAATTGAAATTTAGAAAAATACCTTTTATGGTCTCATCGAGAAATCTGAGGGGAAATTTTTGTATTGTTTACTTCCAAGTGTGTGGCATGAAGAACAGTACACTTTGCTACCACTGCCTTTATTTGTGCTAAGACACTAATACTTTCACTGGTTGTTGCTTTTGTACCACCAGTGTAAATGTCACAGTGAAAAGGGCAAATTTTATTTTAGTCTTATCAAGAGAACAGCTCTGCTCTCTTGAATTCTCTAAATGGATCTCAAGGATCCCCAAAGTTACATGGATCACACTTTGAGCACTGCTGTCCTAGAGGATACACTGGGAATTCACAAGTTATTCAAAATTCCTGAACTGGTAGTTCACCACTGTTGTTCTTTATTGTATATAATTCATTCCGTCCCTTTCTTTCACTGGCTTTTCCTGCTTAGATCACAAATAAAGGTATGCCGATAAAAACTGGGTGGCTCAGTGGGTTAAAGCCTCTACCTTTGGCTCAGATCATGATCCCAGGGTCCTGCGATGGAACCCTGCATCGGGCTCTCTGCTCACAAGGGAGCCTGCTTTCCCCTCTCTCTCTGCCTACTTGTGATCTCTGTCTCTCAAATAAATAAATAAAATCTTTACAATAATAATAATAAGTTATATATAAATCAAATAATATAAAAATAATTTTTAATCATGTTCTGTAGTTCTATGCCACACTTAAACCATTCACTCATCATGTAAAATAGTAGTCATCATTTATGTACAAATTACAGTTGAGACATAAATGCCATGGAGTAATATAAATTAGAGTACAGAATATAACAATTATCCTTATGTTGTCAAAGACAGTCTAATAAAATCTGAATTTATTTCACCTGTCATCTTCACTGTGGCCACTCTGATCCAAATCCATATTCTGAACAAGCCCAACACAGGAGTACAGGAATGATGAACTCAATACTAAAGGCACTTGCTAGCCTGCTACATGCTCTTTCCTCAAAGTCCAAGACCTTCCCAGCCAAAGAGTAGTTAAGTTTTCAAAATCTGTCAAATGCCTATTTCAAATGCCTTATAAATGAGAATACAATCTAAAATACCTTATTTCATCAGTGTCTGGAACCTTTGTGTAAGGCAGAATGGCTCGAACACGCCTTCTATCTTCTACTGGCTAGGAATAAGAAAAAGAAGATTTATAAAAGATAACCTTTTTATGTCAAAGTCAAATTAGGTATATCCACATAAAATTTAAAACAACCAAAATCCATATTATGAACACAGGATCATTCAAATTGTTTTTAGTAAGGTTCTAAATACTCAAAGCCTAGAAATACTTGTCTTATTTCTAGGTTTTGTTTTTTTTTAATAGAAATTCTTTTAACTGCATAACCAATGATTTTATCAAGTAATATGAGTAGCCATTTAATTTTAAATGAACTACATGGAACATACAAATTAACTTTTCTCTGATTATTTAAAAGGTGTTTCAGAATCTTGCAGCAACTGCAGGATTAGCACTATGTTACCAGTCATTACTGCTCATTCACTTAAAAACATTTGTTAAGCTATCACCATACAGTATTAATTTTAAAAAAAGTATTAGCAATTTAAACACCAACTTACTGAAAAATTTTCTTTTTTTGAAAAGGATATCAGTTTTGCTGACAGTACAACCAGAATTAAAATTTAAAACAACACATATTTCTTAAATTTTAATAAATACCATAAGAAACTGAATGAGAGCTAACCTCATTAGTAAAGTGAAATTATAAATTTTTGAAAAATACAGTATTTAAGTTTTACTTGCCTCTGGTGGTGCAACTGGATAAAGCAATTTTTCTCCTTTAAGCAAACAGGAAACATGACTGTAATAACCTATTAAGTCTGACAGTGAAGAAAAACGTCTTCCACCAATGTAGTAATCTCCACACATAGCAATAATCCTATTTGTACAGGAAAAAAATACAATATAACAAAAACCTTCAGAGCCAATTTTAAAGACCAGTTTCTAAAGAAATTATACATCCCTAATTGTCATACTCTTCCTTAAACTATATCCTAATATTAAAATACCACTTACTAATATCTGCCAATGCAAATTTACCTAAGGTTACTTCTTCTAAAAATACATATGCATACATGTGATAGATATGAAATACGTATCTGACTTATAAACCCCATTTCATAATTCACTGCAATATTTATAAATCTATCTTCAGATACCTCTGCTCACTTTTCATATTTAAGACTAAACAGCAATTTTAATAAGTTTCTCTGGCTAAAAGTAGTTTACAGATCTCAAAATATTTAGAGTATTATAATAATTTCACATTCTATGTGCGGTATAAAGTGCTCTCACAACTTCTCTTAAAATCTTAAAGTCAATGGCATATAAACATTTATCAGTTACCATGATAGGCAATATATGATTTTTTTTTTCAATGTCTCCCTTAAAAATGAAACAGAAGACAGTAATATAGGTATGTATATTTATGCAGACTTAGGCATCTGTACTTGAAAATCTACATACCTTTGACATGAATGTTTGCAAAGAATTTCAGAACAGTGAAGCAAAATGAGTTAGAGGGCACATATCTTGACTCTTTGTTTCCTATATTTTGTTACTCTGTAGTCTAAAAATACACATTTCCTTTATTTCTGCTTTACCACTCAAAGTTTCTTCATAATTCTTTATACTTTAAAAGTGGTAATTATATTTGAGATTAGCACAGCAGTGCCCAATGATACTGTTTTTAAACAAAAAAGCAATCATTCAATAATATCTACTCTATAATCTTCTGATTAAATCACATAATTGAGAACAAATCACTTTCCCCATCATTTAAATATCAATGAAACATTCATCCTAATTAAAGCAGGTATATTTAAGAACACTATAGCAAAGTCACTATATTATTTAGCCTCATATTAGAAATAAAGACTTACCTAAAATGGTTGACAACATTTGTCTGGCTAAGAAATGAAAGTACAAAGGACCCTGGTCTCCGATCACTCTCTCTTATAAGGTAACTGCCAGACTTCCCTGCTTGCCTTAGGCGTTCTTCGGCTATAGTTCTATCAAGTTTTCCATGATACCACCTAAGGGAAAAAAGAGTTGTGATTAAAATACAAATAGCAACTATAAAATTAATAGTGGTAGCTGAAAAACTTACTACTAGAGGTTTCAAATACCTAAGTATAACTTAAACATTTAGCTTTTACTCTTGGTAGATTATTCCAATTTTAACTCAATTGGTTTTAACTTCTCAGTCTCTCAAAAAAAAAAAAATCATTTACTCAGTTTTTAATTTTTTCTATAAACTCAGGGCTAATCATCTCACATATGAACCTCTCCATTTCTGTCCATCTTCTCCCTCCAGGATTGTCTACCTGGTCAAGATATAAGATTTATTACAATCAAATCTTTATTTAGAAAAAAATATGATGGACAAATGGAAACAATTACTACCTCTCTCTATGCTAAAGATCCTAAGTATATCACTTGACATAACACTCAAGGGAAATTGATACCTATAAGAGAAATAAAACTTTATTCCATTTCAGTATCTGTGCCCTAGAACAGGAAAATAGAATAACACTCTGAAAAGCCTAGTGTTCTAATTTCCTATTTCAACATAAAGCTGATTAGTCCATTTGATCGTAAGATTATTTACTCCATAACCACATATCTGATCTTAATTCTTCAAATTTATTTAACAAACATGTGGAAATAAATAATATCCCTTTAACTTTGTCCCTTTCTTACTCTCACTGTAAATATGTTCTACCTACCACACTATGAGATAATCTGCTTAAATGACTGGTTATAATTTTAGCATCACCCATGCTACCAATTTATGCCTATAAAAGACTCATGGATTAACAGAAGCATAATTAGAAATATACTGGAACTTTCACATGGCCATGGTAATAGTTCTACAAAGTAATTGTTATGAACTATTTTTACACCTTCAATATGTTAGTCATCCCAACTCATCCTTGATACTTGTAGTCTTTCTTGAAACACTCACAGAAAAACAATAAAACATTCATATTGCATTGATATATTAATATCTAGCCATAAGTCAATAGTCAAAACTATTAAAGTCTTGTGTCTATTTTTATAAATCTCCTATTTTTTTAAGCTTGCTGTAAGGAAAGCTAACTATTCTTGACTCATTAGTTTATTTTTTTAAAAAAAGATAAGTTATCAAAAGAATTTTCACTTATTTGAAATCTATGTGTAAGACTGAAATGAAATAATGAAAAAATCACAAAGCTTCATCTTAATTTAATAGGAAAAACATAATTATAAGCTGTTAGTATTAGAGGAAGAAGGCAAAGAACAATCAACACTGCATTCTTCTAAAATTCTAATTTCAGTTCAAACATTGTATTTAAGGCTACTGACAAATTTAACTTTCAAGAACTGTTTTCTCTTTTCTTAAATGTGAAAGCAAAAGTTTAGACTTATCATGATTAAAAGTTCTTTGATGAGGTAAAATTGAAGCATATATGATCAGGACAAAGTTTACTTAGAGGGGCACCGAGGTAGCTCAGTAGGTTAAGTGTTTCCCTTCAGCGCAGGTCATGATCTCAGGGTCCTGGTATGGAGCCCTGTATTGTTGTTCCCTGCTCAGTGCAGAATCTGCTTCTCTCTTTCCCTCTGCCAATCCCCCCCAGCTCATGTTCACTGTCTCAAATAAGTAAGTAAAATCTTTAAAAAAATAATAAAAAGAGATTTAAAAAGACTCCATTTTAAAAAAAATTAAAAATATTTATTTAGAAATTTACTTAGTTGTGAAAATACATGGAACATGTCCTTAGAATACAAAATTGGTATATTATTTATTACCTAAAGTAATGAAGCTATGCCGCAGAGCAGATTTACACGTGAAGAGACAAAAATTAAAAACAATTATAAGCAAAACTGCTATTTTTGTGTACTTTCTATCTGCTAAATTTCTGCTGTTTTACCCAAATGTCAAGATTCAAAAATTTCATTTAATCACCATCTTGTGAACCCACCATGAGATGATATAAAAGGCCATGAGGTGTTACACTATTACTCATTTATTAAAAATACTTGACTAAAAACTTTTACTGATATGTAAAAGATGTATTTGTGATTTTTTAGGTTTTAGTTCTGTATTTTCTGTAAGATTCTGGCTTTAATACAAGTATTCAGTTTCAGAGAGACTTTTTTTTTTTTTTTTAAAGACTTGATTTATTTGACAGACACAACAAGGGAGGGAACACAAGAGCCGGAGAGAGAGAAGCAGGCTTCCCACTCAGCAGGGAGCCTGATGAGATTCAGGGCTTGATCCCAGGACTCTGGGATCATGACCCAAGTTGAAAGCAGATGCTTGAGGACAGCCACAGAGGCGCCCCTAAGACAGATTTTAAACTTTGCTTCTTGAATACTAGTAATTCCCTTTATGTCAAAAGCTCATTAAGCTTCAAACAACAATGCAAACATGTCAATTCATCATTTTTTATTTTTGTTTTTTAATTAAGTTAAAAACAAAACAAAACAAAACAGAGAATCAGACCTATAAATACAGAGAACTAAGACTGCCAAAGGGGTGAGGCGGGTCAAGGATAGGCAAAACAGGTGAAAGGGAGTGGGAGATACAAGCTTCCGGTTATGAAATGAGTAAGTCATGGGAAAAAAGGCACAGCATAATTAATACAATCAATGATACTGTACTAGAAATCTATGGTGAAAGATGGTAGATACACTTGTGGTGAATACAGCATACTGTATAAATCTGTCAAATCACCGTGCTGTATACCTAAAAGTAATGTAACACTGTATGTCAACTACAGTAAAAAAAAAAAGTCAATTATTTATTATGATTATAAATTGACTTTAAGTTATCCAGTAATAGACTGGATGAGCACAGATATAGTTGAGTCAGATCCTCTAAATGTTAGAATTCCACTGTTAAAAGTCACTGGCTGTTCTTCCAAAAACAAAATAAAACAAACAATAAAACTAAATTGTCTTAATCAAAACTCAGACTTTCCTGAATTATCTTTACTGTTAATTTGAAATTAAGGTGAATTATACTAACAATAATATTTTTAATATATCTGTACAGCTATTTTAAATGTACTTTTAAAGCATGAAAAGCACTTCAAGTAAGATGTTACAATATGCAATTCTTTACCCCATTTAAAATGTGGAAATAAAAAATATCAGCAACATGTTTGGCAAAATAATATTTTTTTCTATTATATTTATTTTATTTCTTTATTCTTATAATTATGTTTAAATTACCCTTTAAATTTATTTTCCTTGATGACAAAATCTGTAACAGATAGAATGAACTATTTGACTAATAAGCCAAAGTACAATAAAATTTGCATGTCTGAATGATATTCAAGTTTGTTAACTCTTTTGTTTTAAATATTTTTTATTTATTTATTTTCAGCATAACAGTATTCATTGTTTTTGTACCACACCCAGTGCTCCATGCAATCTGTACCCTCTCTAATACCCACCTCCTGGTTCCCCCAACCTCCCATCCCCCAACCACTTCAAACAAAATAATAATTTTATTATAAATGCACATAGCATCATGATATACAGCTAGAATGAGTATTTTATAAGTAGATCACAATTCCAATGTGATAGGATTTGGTTAAAGTACTTCACAGATTTATAGAACCTACGCCCTATATCCACTGAGCACTAGTCCTTGGGTCTTTAAAACAATGTCCCTCAACCCTTTTTTAACCCATGAACTTTTTGGTAAACCTAAAATTTCATCTACAAGGAAATTCAGAATACTTAAGCTGCCAATTTGTCACTGAAAATCATTGCAGATTCTACTTAACCCCAGGGACCAAATAAATAAACCACTTTAACTTTCTGAAATTTGTAATAAAATTCATTTTATATTTAAAAAAATAATGTGTAATATGGCTTCTCAAAACATACCCTCATACCAAAGATGTGAACTCACCTAGAGTAGATGTACCCCTAGTGGATTATCAGTTTAAGATTCATTTAACAAAAATGCTACACTTTGTACACATAGTACAGTAGCAAAAGAACAAGGAAATGAAAAAAAATCTAATCATTCCCACTATTTCTTGACAATCTTTACAATCAAAGTTCTATTATCTCTCGTTAAGAGTAGTTTCACTGGTGACAGTTTTCAACTAAGTTAAAAAACAACAAGAAGAAATGCAACTGAATCTAGAATACCTCTAAGGAACACAGAATAACTGGTATTATTTTGGGGTATGAGGATATTCTGAGTGCAACATGAGACTACCGAATATCTACCTAATATCTAGGTAATGTCAGCATTACCTAAAGTAAATCTGTTACTCTGCTTATTACATATATGGCAATTTTAACTTCTCAGGATGTACTTGGCACATAGTAATATTAATCTTAAAAGCATTTGCTGAATGAAGGAAGAAGTGTCAAATCAAAAAGTATAATGCTGGAAAAAACTTTAGAAGTCTAGTTCAAACTCCCTACCAATGTAAAAAAATTAAAAAAAATTCTTCTTCAATGTCAGTAATAAACAAGTTCTAATCTTTGAGGACTGCTAGCCAGGTCTAAAAAAGATATGAAAATAACTGAGATTGACAGAGCTCAAAGAAGGATGGCTACACTCACAACTCCCAAACATCTTCAGAAGAGGCTCAACCAACTGGTAAGATGAAGACTTAACAAGAAACCTCCATGACTCTGGTCAAGCCTCTACATTTTGTCACCTTACCATCATCACTTATGAAATATGGGAAACAATCTCCAGCTCAACCTCCGAATAAATTACATATTGTCCTAAACTCCTTCAAAGAAAAATATAAAAATGAAAAACTACTACATAGGCTATAATTGCATAATGACTAAGTAAAGACTCTGGAGGCACCCTGCTTCTGTCTGAATTATAGCTCTGCCACCTCGCTGTACAAATGGGGGCAATGACTTAATTTCTGAGCCTGTTTTCTCCTCTATTAAAGGCATATAATGACAGTATCTACCTCATAGAAGCTGGCTTGATATTATTATTAGATTAAATAATACATATAAACATATATACATATGAAAGACTACATGACAGATTAATACAATTTCATCAATGAAAATCCTAAATTTTATGACTGTGGCCTAATGGATGATTAATTTGTAGATCACCTAAGCTCCAATGATCTTCCATTTCCCAGTCTTGTTTCACCTTCCAGCAAACTTTGGAAAGACAACCCGAGAAACCAATCTTTGTATCTGTGAAATCCTTGTTTTTGTTTTTTAAGATTTTATTTATTTCTGTGACAGACACACAGAAAGAGATCACATAGTAGGCAGACAGAGAGAGGGTGGGGGAAGCAGGGTCCCTGCTGAGCAGAGAGCCCTATGCGGAGCTCGATCCCAGGAACCCTGAGATCATGACCTGAGCCAAAGGTAGAGGCTCAACCCGCTGAACCACCAGGTGCCCCAAAATCCTTGTTTTGAAGAGAAAATTTCTTTCCCCAAAATTCTTTTGAACATTACAGATCACACATATTAAGTGGGACTGGTGATGCCATTGTATTCACACACTAGAAATTCTTCCCTTTCTCCTCGCAACTCCAGAAGAAAACTCTCTGAGAACCCCATTCTTTCTCCAGTGGATATATTCTTTGGAGGAATGAGGAAGAAAGTATGCATTTGAGATACTGTGACTTAAATGTTGCAAATATAGTACTTTAATAATTAAGTATCTAATATTCTCCTATTTAAAAGTAAAGTACCCCTGTCTTTTTCTTTTAAGGAGGTAAGTATAATATGTATAATAAGTATAATAAGTATAATGTATTTTTCTCAGCTAGCCTCGTAATTTTTCCCCCAGTTTTATTTTTTTTAATTTTCCCTCAGTTTTCATTTAAATTCCAGTTACTTACATACAGTGTACTATTAGTTTCAGGTATACAATATTGTGATTCAATATTTCATACATCACCTGGTGCTCATCACTAGGAACTCCTTAATCCCCATCACCTATTTCACCCATCCCACTCATTCCCTGGCCCACCTCACCTCTGGCAATCATCAGTTTGTTCTCCATAGCTAACATTCTGTTTCTCAGTTTTCCTCGCTTCCCCCCACCCCCCACAATGTTCTTTGTTTTTGTTTCTTCAAGTTGAGAAAACTTACAGGCAGATACAGAGTCCCTTGATTTCAATAGAAACTACATAATCAGTTTATCTAAGATATCATCCAAAATGATGTTATATATTTAAAAAGTCAACAATAAAAGAGACAAGTTGGACAAGTTGCAGAAATCATTTTACTTTTAAACTTGAAATAACATGAATTGTTTATATTTATAACCTCATATTGTATATTGGTAAAAGACTTTTGAGGGGTCTTATGGAGGCTTTTGTGCTCCTTAGTTTGTCTCTCCTGACAGGAAAAATAATACAGAAATCTATGTAATGAGAAAACCAGCTGGCGGTGAATACAGACAGACACTTCATTCAAACTATACAATTACTTAAAACTATCCTGACATTCCTAAATGGAAACTGTCTACTACAGTAGAAAACAATTAAAAGTGTCACCATCAACATACTTCCTTTTGAAAAGGAAACTAAACTGAAGTTCCCAGTTCACTTTTACTTTCCACTATGCTCTTCCTCTTAATTCAGTCACTGACAGGCACCAGAGTTCTTACGGAGAAATGTGTATGCGGATATACACTTGCCAAGAAACCTCTTCTGACACCTAAATCACCTGGGATTCTGTGTCTGACCATACCACAAACTCTTTAAGTGTTTTTGTAATTCTCAAAGATGCTAATCAGATTTTCTTATACATGTTTGTCCTTTCTGAAATTGAACAGGTTATTTCAAGGTGGTATGACAGACACAAAAGTTTTGCTAAAACCAGCATACATCCCTTAAAGCCCCCAAATTTCCTTTCAACAGAGTTCTTACAGTCACCCAGTCTGAGCTGATGGTTAAGAAAAGTGAAAGCAGAGAGATTAAAATTTGGTCACTAGTAAATTCATTCGAACAACCACTAGACTAATAAGCCCAACAGGTTTAATATACCCCTGTAAGACTCCTCAAATGTCCTCTATCCTAGACCAACTAAACCACTTAAACCTGAAGAAAAACTGCTTATGTAAATGGTAGGTATATGTAGTGCTTATGTGTATGTGTTAGGTATCTTGAATATATTTAGGTGTTCAGGAAAATATTGTGTGTGTTTAGTTATAAATCTCAGATCAAAGTAACTCAAACCAAGAGTAGATATTCTATTTCCTTTTGTTCAAAGTGCATATTTACAAAGTCCAAAAGAGGTTTTAATCCTGAGAGTGTTTCTTAAGAAAAGCACTGCTATGTGACCTACCCACCAAAAATTCAGTCTGCTGAAAGACTAATACAGGAAAGATGGGAACCAGCACAATGCTTACATGGGCAAAAGTTTATATCAAAAGGCACTCGACTAAGATAGCCTCATTCTTACTACCCTTAACTCCCTTTACCCTAGATAACAGATAGGGAAGAGTAGAAAAAGCCACACCCTCTCCAAAAATGTTATGCACTAATCAAACACTTTCAAAAAAATTTTTAAAAAGGGGCAGAAGGAAAAATGAGGAAAAGAAAGGAGGAAGAAAAGAAAGAAAAAGCATAATACCTACTAGCAGGAGGCTAACAAATTTCTACCTCCATGGTCAATCACTTTTGTGTAATTTCATTCCTCAGAAACTCCCAATTCTTATGGTTGAGTTTTTCTTAGAACCTCAACAATTAGAATGTCATAACAGTAACTGAGCTCATGAAAAACAACAGGAGGAAATGACTTGTGGCTATCTTGCTGCAACATAGTTGTAAACCACCTTGAAGCAATCCTTTATGTAAAAAAGAAACACTGTTTAATTTCACAATGCTCATTCTAAAACTTTGGAGGTAATAGTCAGTTAGTGGCTACCTACGGCTCCGAAAACATTTCTTAACCTGTATTTTAAGACAGATGTTTAAAACACTGAATCTGTAGGTTAAAAGCACACTTTAGTCTAAAATTGCCTTTTATTTAGCTATCTCCAACAAACAATGGCCAAGCATCGTGCTACAGGATAGAAAATAAGTTAACACCAAAGAACACCATCCTGACACAGAATTTATGATCTAGTGGAGAATACAGACAAAACAGAAAATTGCAATCTAGTCCAGTAAGTACCAGAATGTGGGAGCATAAAAAAAAAAAAAAAAAAAAATCAGTCTTAGGATTTTAGAATAAACTTCCTAAAAAAAAAAAGTGATGGCTAAATGGAAACTTCAAGATGAGTAGCAACTGATTCACAGAAAGAAAGGGACTGAGAAAGTGCGAAAGAGGTCATCAGGCAAAGGAAAAAGTACAGGCAAAAAAAGTTTACAAACAGATATAAAAATACTCCTTACACATCAACTTATTCAAAATACTCCTTACACATTAACTTCTTAGCAGAAAATAAGAATATATGCTTTCAAATTAGACTAGAAACTTATATTACTTGATGAAGTTCTTTCACTTCCTCAGAAATATATCTCACAGAACATTTTAAAAAGTTCAAGATACTCTAAGTTCTTTTCTCTAATCTGGTCCCAGCCATAACCCCGTGGCCGGCGGGGGGACATTATACCATTGCTCAAAATTCTCCACGATGTGCCCATTTATTCCCCTATAAGCTCTTATATCCAGACTAATTACATTTATTCATTCAACAAGTATTTTTTAAGCACCTACTATGCCTACTATGTTTTAGGCACTCCCCTCTGCACTTTCTCAAAGTGTTTTTCTAATATGACTTAAAAAAAAAAAAAGGTGGAAAGATAATGCAATTTAGCCAAATATCATCCTAAAATTAAAGCAGTTCCTGTGAGGTTTTTTCCCCCCCTCAGAATTTTCTATTCCCTATTCATTCTTACTCATGGAAATACCAATTCTTTAGTATCAGTTCAAACTGTAACTTCTATGAGAATGATTCCCCAAATCTTTTCGCTAAACCAGACTTTCCTCCTAAATTAACAAGTACCTGTTTAGACTCTTCAGACTCGCAACTGATTCCTTCCTATCTCTCTAGCCATAGTACTAGTGCCAACCTGTATGCTGCATCTCCAACATCACCGGAGTTGCAATATACAAATTATTCTCCAGTTGTTCATTCCCTCTTCAATTACTCTAGTTCAAGCCCTCTTTTCTTCTCACACTTCCCACAACTGTGGAAAGATTCATCTTCCCAACAGGCTCTTCCTAAACCACAGGCTCAAGCATTTCCCTCTAACAACTTAAAAGTTCATACCAAATGAGGTATGAACTTCGACCTGCCATTCAAAGGCTACCACAAAAGGCTCCAGTCTCACTTTGCAGGGGGGGAGGGTTGGGGTACAGAATTTAGAGAAGAAAAAGACAAAAAGAAAAAGGTTTAAGATTTGAAGTATGTTTGTCATTATCAAACTTAACATTTATCTACTGCTTACCTACAAATGAGAATAAGCTATCCATTGACTTTTAAAATTTTTTCCTACAACTATATTTTACATAGCTTCAAATGCATTATGAAACAAAAAGGTCCTCAGTAGCATGACCATAATCACTGTCTAAAGAAAGAACTGTTTTCCAGGTACCACGGCCAGAACAATGATACCTTAGAAGCATTTGTTAAAGGCAGAAGAGCCATGGCACAGGCTAATAATTATTCCTTATATTGGCTTTAACTTTATACCCTTCTAGCTTGTCTCTTCAAATAAATAGATCTGGTCTCGAGGCATTCTATCACAAAGAAATTAAACATTAATGGCTCCCTGAAATCTATCCACAATAACATTCGTTTAAAATTTATTACTTTGGGGATGCCTGGGTGGATCCATTGGTTGAGCATCTGTCTGCCCTTGGCTCAGGTCATGATCCCAGAACAGGTCATGATCCCAAGGTCCTTGCTCAGCAGGGAGCCTGTTTCTCCCTCTCCCTCTGCACTCTTGCCTGCTTGTGTGCACTCTTGTCTCTCACTCTCTGACAAGTAAAGATCTTCAAAAGAAATAAATTTTAAAAAAATAAATAAAATTTATTACTTTGATAGACTTGAACACCTACTATCCCAATTTTTGCTAAATTTTAATGAATTACAAATAAATTGCCTAAAAAGCCACAGAAACTTTTGATTAAAATTCTGAACGTTCATTAACAGAAAAGATCAACCTACATATACTGATTTATTAAAATTAGGAGGGTTTTTAACCTAGGGTGTATTCTATTTAATATCAACATTGTTTCTTAAGCAAAACAAATAACCGTAACTGCTAGGAAGTATTTAATCTGCTTCATTACTAATATATAAAAACTATGGAAAACAAGAATGTTATTCTCAGGTTCCTTGTTTAAAAAAAAAAGATTTTATTTATTTGAAATTTATATTTATTTGAAAAAGAAAGAGAATGAGAGAAAGAGCAGGAGTGGGGTGAAGGGCAGAGGGAGAAGCAGACCCCCTGCTGAACAGGGGGTCTGATGCAGAGTTCCATCAAGACCTGAGCAGAAAGCAAACCCTTAACCAAGTGAGCCACCCAGGCACCCTCTCAAGTTGCTTTTTATTTACTAGTACATAAAATACAAAAATGTCAGGAACAATTGTTCAATCCTCTCCTATACGAAGCATCTTAACATGAGATATTAAACAGTACTCTATACAGCTGGCCCCCAAGCAATGCAGGGGTTAGAGGAGAACCAATTGCACACAGTGTAAAATCTGCATTAACTTTTGATTCCCTCAATACTTAACTACTAATAGTCTATTTTTAACTGGGAAACCCTACTGATAACATAAACAGCCAATTAAAAAATACTGTGTATGTTTCTGTATTCTATATTATATTCTTATAATTAAAAAATGTTATTAAGAAAATCATGGAGGGGGGGCGGCGCTTGGGTGGCTCAGTGGGTTAAAGCCTCTGCCTTTGGCTCAAGGTCATGATCCCAGAGTCCTGGGATCCAGTCCCACATCAGGCTCTCTGCTCGGGGGGGAAGCCTGCTTCCTTCTCTCTCTCTCTGCCTGCCTCTCTGCCTACTTGTGATTTCTGTCTGTCAAATAAATAAATAAAATCTTAAAAAACAGGGGCACCTGGGTGGCTCAGTGGGTTAAGCCACTGCCTTCGGCTCAGGTCATGATCTCAGGATCCTGGGGTCGAGTCCCGCATCGGGCTCTCTGCTCAGCGGGGAGCCTGCTTCCCCTCTCTCTCTCTGTCTGCCTCTCCATCTACTTGTGATTTCTCTCTATCAAATAAATAAATAAAATCTTTAAAAAAAAAATCTTAAAAAACAAACAAACAAACAAAATCATAGGGAAGGGGTACCTGGGTGACTCAGGGGGTTAAGCCTCTGCCTACAGCTCAGGTCATGATCTCAGGGTCCTGGGATTCCCAAGTTAGGATTCCCAAGCCCCGAGTCAGGCTCTCTGCTCGGCAGGAAGCCTGCTTCCTCCTCATTCTCTCTCCCTCTCTCTCTCTGCCTCTCTGCCTACTCATGGTATCTCTGTCAAATAAATAAAATCTTAAAAAAAAAAATCATAGGAAACAGAAAAGACATTTACAGTACTATACTGTATTTACTGAAAAGAATGCATATGTTAGTGGAGCTCAACCCTGCATTGTTCAAGGGTCAAGATATACTTATTCCAGATTGAGATGTCCTCTGAAAACCCCAGAAGAATGCATAATCCTTTTAAAACACTAAATTTCTAAAAGGAAGCTTTTGCTTATTGGCCATTAGTAAGAGCTGCAACATCATTCTGTACTTATTTATGAACATGGTGTTCCCTCACCTGGACACCCCAACCACCCTTACTCTGAATTCCCATAATGTCTGCAACCCATACAACTTGCTGAAACTCAAAGATGCTGATTTGGGAGTTGCCTGCTCAGCAGCCATTCCACTCAAGGAAAATACTCACACGCCCTCTCTGGGAGGTCTTTCATCCTCAATTTCAACAACATGGTTTCTGAGGAAGCTTTCGTTTTCTCTGAAGAACTTGGCCTAGTCAAAATTCATTATTCCAAGGTGAGTACCTGAACCAAGCAGAATCATACTGTCTTTTCAAATACTCTGTTCACCATGGAATTACAGAGTCATTCTCTGATAGCATCACACTTTAGGATACCCAGTCCCAAAAAATAAATAAATAAATAAATAAATAAAGGAGAGTTTTGTGTGTTCACTAAACTTCCCATCACTTGGAAGAGCAAGTCTATGATAAGAAAGAATGAAGCTGACAGGGGCAAACAAATACAGAGGTAGAAATGCAGAGTAATGGGGTATCTAGATGGCTCAGTCAGTTAAATGTCCTACTCTTGATTTTTGGCTCAGGTCATAATCTCAGGGTTGTGAAATGGAACCCCACATTAGGCTCTATGTTGGGCATGGAGGCAGCATAAGATTTTCCCTTTCTCCCCCTCTCTTTAAAAAGAGAAGAAAAGAAAGGAAAAAAGAAAAGGGAGGGGGGGGACTAGACTCATGATTGCATTCAAGTGCCTGACTCCAGTTCTGAGATCCCACTAACAATCCTAACCTTCCCTCTGTTTAATTGTTCATCTCATCCTTTTATTATCTCTAGGCCAGATTTTTGGTCTCTAGGTCCTTTCACACGTTTAAAAAACTACAGGATCCAACAGAAATTTGTTTATGTGGGTTATATATATCAATATTAGCAGTAGTAGAAATAAAACTGGGGAGCGCCTGGGTGGCTCAGTGGGTTAAAGCCTCTGCCTTCAGCTCATGTCATGATCTCAGGGTCCTGGGACTGAGCCCCACATTGGGCTCTCTGCTCAGCAGGGAGCCTGCTTTCCCCCCTTGCCCCCTGCCACCTACTTGTGATCTCTGTCAAATAAATAAATAAAATCTTAAAAAAAAAAAAAAAAGAAAGAAAGAAATCTGAGAACATTATTTGGATACTCATCTGTTTCTGAATTTAAGTAGTTGCTGCTATTTTCATTCATGGTATAAGCAGACTGTTAATGCGGTTATTTCAAATTTAGATGAATATAGTATCTAACCATACCTTTAAATGTTCCATACTCTGCTCCATTAAAATCCACTGCTCCATCATTTACTCGTGCATATTTTGTAGTATCATGCAATAGTTATTTGGCAACACTGGTTCATGGGGCTATGACAATCTTTGAAGTTTTAGCATTTTATAATATCAAAACATCATAAAACACACCAGGGGGTTGTCCAAATTATGCACATCTGGCCCTTGCCTGGCTCCTAAGAGATAACCTCTAAGCC
The DNA here is from genome assembly GCF_011764305.1 of Mustela putorius furo. Taxonomy (NCBI): domain Eukaryota; kingdom Metazoa; phylum Chordata; class Mammalia; order Carnivora; family Mustelidae; genus Mustela; species Mustela putorius. The sequence goes on from NW_025422471.1 coordinate 15,925,572, forward strand.
TCTGAAATACCCTGCCCCAAGAGTGTCTTCATTTACTAAGAACCTTGGGCCACACCAGATTATTTATCATAACAAAGTGATTTATGGTGGGGACCCTAGAATCAAACTGATGGAGTAACTAAGGTCATCCACAGGGGGCTCCAGACCTACAGGGCCAAAACTCTGGACACCAAGACTCAGGTGAACTTTCTTGATTGGCAATACTTTACCGGTGTTATCACACACTGCTGTTTGTGGAGAATTAAGCACTGTCTGTATGACTCCAGTGGGAGAGGAAACTAGAAGCCTGCATCTTGAGTCGGCTGTATGCACTTTCTTCCTTTGCAGATTTTAACCCACATCCTTTTGTATAATAAATGGTTACTGTGAGTGTAACAGCTTTGCTGAGTTCTGTTAGTCCTAGAAAATCCTTGAACCTGAGGGGGGTTTTCAGGACCTAAAATAACAACCATCAATCTCATCAGAAAAGTCATTAAATATTTGGGAAGTTCTCAAATTCAAAGATATAAGGTTCTGAAAATTCTAATTTTTACTTCAAGCTCAAATTTTCTTTGAAAGCACCAAAAACTGTCAGTTTTTTTCCTTAAAATGGCAGGCTCACTTTGTTCTTTTCCAAGGCAATGTCTGTTAAATACTGAATTCTGAATTATCACACTTTGCCTGTCATTCTTTATAGCCAAAATAGTGTGCCATAAAAGCAACACATAGTTTTGTTCTCAAGTCAATCACACAACTGCTTTTCCTCAAGACAATGTACTTAGAAATACACTATTATGTGTGTACTCAGGAATACAGTATTATGTATATTTTCCATTTCATCACACAGAATATTAAAAAGACAAACACTCAAGGACTGCGACTTAAAAGAATTCTTACTGCCACATTATTACCATTCTTAATTGAAACAGGTTTTCTTTTTTTCTGCCAGTGTACAGCAGTGACAAATGCAATGACTACTAGCATAGACTGGGCCACTGCATTAATGTACACTAAAATACCAAAAAGCTGTTACACTCACAGCTAGTCAAAACATTATATATACCTGCTTCTTCTTCTTCCCTCCCACCGAAAAGCTTTCCCTGCAGGTACCAAACTAGCAACACATCTTTCAACTACTATGCACACATATGAAGAGAAGGCCTCTATCACATATGAAATGTAATAATGGGAGGCACAGCACAAAAAGTATTCAGTCAAGAGTTCTACAATAATGAATCAGACATTTGGAAATAATCAACTTAGATTCCCAAAAGTAATAAAATAAATGTCAGATAAACTATTTTGAAAATGAAACTATAAAAACTATAGTTTTATATGTAATTCTAGATACATGACAGTCTATGCTTAAAAGTCAAAATAGAAAATAAAATCCACACAATCAAGACTGAGAGATCTTACACCACAAAAAATGATATGTCAAAATAAAAGTAAAAAAAAGTATTAAATGTACATATATGCTCACATCACCACAAGGATCATCATGGTACATACGTACAATATCAGGATTAGATAAAACCAAATGATTTCATAACTAGAGAACTGAATAAATAAACTGGATATATCGAACAGCAAACTATGCTGCTACTTAAAAGAATTTTAAGAATATTGTGCATTAAAAGAATGCACAAAAAGTCTCTTCAATTGAGCCCCATTCAAACCACCATTTTTTTTTGCTCTACATTTTTTTTAATTTTTATTTTTTATAAACATATAATATATTTTTATTCCCAGGGGTACAGGTCTGTGAATCGCCAGGTTTACACACTTCACAGCACTCACCATAGCACATATGCTCCCCAATGTCCATAAACCCACCCCCTCTCCCAACCCCCCTCCCCCCAGCAACCCTCAGTTTGTTTAGTGAGATGAAGAGTCACTTATGGTTTGTCTCTCTCCCAATCCCATCTTGTTTCATTTTTTCTTCTCCTACTCCCTTAATCACCCATGTTGCACCTCCACTTTTTCATAACAGGGAGATCATATGATAGTTGTCTTTCTCCGATTGACTTATTTCACTAAGCATGATACCCTCTAGTTCCATCCACGTCGTCGCAAATGGGAAGATTTCATTTCTTTTGATGGCTGCATAGTATCCCATTGTGTATATATACCACTTCTTCTTTATCCATTCACCTGTTGATCGACATCTAGGTTCTTTCTATAGTTTGGCTATTGTGGACATTGCTGCTATAAACCTTCGGGTGCATGTGCCCCTTTCGGATCACTACGTTTGTATCTTTAGGGTAAATACCCAGTAGTGCAATTGCTGGGTCATAGGGTAGTTCTATTTTCAACTTTTGAGAAACCTCCATGCTGTTTTCCAGAGTGGCTGCACCAGCTTGCATTCCCACCAGCAGTGTAGAAGGGTTCCCCTTTTTCTGCATCCTTGCCAGCATCTGTCATTTCGACTTGTTGATTTTAGCCATTCTGACTGGTGTGAGGTGATATCTCCTTGTGGTTTTGATTTGTATTTCCCTGATGCCAAGTGATGTGGAGCACTTTTTCATGTGTCTGTTGGCCATCTGGATGTCTTCTTTGCAGAAATGTCTGTTGATGTCTTCTGCCCATTTCTTCATTGGATTATTTGTTCTCTGGGTATTGAGTTTGCAAAGTTCTTTAAAGATTTTGGACACTAGCCCTTTATCTGATATGTCGTTTGCAAATACCTTCTGCCATTCTGTCAGTTGTCTTTTGGTTTTGTTAACTGTTTCCTTTGCTGTGCAAAAGCTTTTGATCTTGATGAAATCCCAATAGTTCATTTTTGCCCTTGCTTCCCTTGTCTTTGGCGATGTTCCTAGGAAGATGTTGCTGCGGCTGAGGTTGAAGAGGTTGCTGCCTGTGTTCTCCTCAAGGATTTGGATGGATTCCTTTCTCACATTGAGGTCCTTCATCCATTTTGTATATATACCTATTTTATATATATGTATATATACCTGTATATAAACATCTATTTTCGTGTGGTGTAAGGAAATGGTCCAATTTCATTTTTCTGCATGTGGCTGTCCAATTTTTCCAACACCATTTATTGAAGAGGTTGTCTTTTTTTCATTTTTTCCATTGAACATTCTTTCCTGCTTTGTTGAAGATTAGTTGACCATAGAGTTGAGGGTCTATTTCTGGGCTTTCTATTCTGTTCTACTGATTTATGTGTCAGTTTTTGTGCCAGTACCATGCTGTCTGATGACGACAGCTTTGCAATAGAGCTTGAAGTCCAGAATTGTGATGCCACCAACTCTGGCTTTCTTTTTCAATATTCCTTTGGCTCTTCAAGGTCTTTTCTGGTTCCATATAAATTTTAAAATTATTTGTTCCATTTCTTTGAAAAAAAATGGATGATATTTTGATAGGAATTGCATTAAATGTGTAGATTGCTTTAGGTAGCACAGACATTTTCACAATATTTGTTCTTCCAATCCAGGAGCATGGAACATTTTTCCATTTCTTTGTGCCTTCCTCAATTTCTTTTATGAGTACTTTAGAGTTTTCTGAGTACAGATTCTCAGCCTCTTTGGTTAGGTTTATTCCTAGGTATCTTATAGTTTTGGATGCAATTGTAAATGGGATTGACTTCTTAATTTCTTTCTTCTGTCCTGTTGTTGGTGTGGAGAAATGCAACTGACTTCTGTGCATGGATTTTATATCCTGACACGTTACTGAATTCCTGTACAAGTTCTAGTAGTTTTGGAGTGGAGTCTTTTGGGTTTTCCACATATAGTATCACATCATCTGCAAAGAGTGATAGTCTAACTTCTTCTTTGCCAATTTGGATGCCTTTAATTTCCTTTTGTTGTCTGTTTGCTGAGGCTAGGACTTCTAGTACCATGTTGAATAGCAGTGGTGATAATGGACATCCCTGCCATGTTCCTGACCTTAGGGGAAAAGCTTTCATTTTTCTCCATTGAGAATGATATTTGCGGTGGGTTTTTCATAGATGGCTTTGATGATATTGATATACATGCCCTCCATCCCTACACTTTGAAGAGTTTTGATCAGGAAGGGATGCTGTACTTTGTCAAACGCTTTTTCAGCATCTATTGAGAGAATCATATGGCTCTTGTTCTGTCTTTTATTAATGTGTTGTATCACACTGATTGATTTGTGGATGTTGAACCAACCTTGCAGCCCTGAAATAAATCCCACTTGGTCATGGTGAATAATCCTTTTAATGTACTGTTGAATCCTATTGGCTAGTATTTTGGTGAGAATTTTCGCATCTGTGTTCATCAAGGATACTGGGTCTGTAGTTATCTTTTTTGATGGGATCCTTGTCTGGTTTTGGGATTAAGGTGATGCTGGCCTCATAAAATGAGTTTGGAAGTTTTCCTTCCATTTCAATTTTTTGGAGCAGTTTCAGGAGAATAGGAATTTATTCTTCTTTAAGTGTTTGGTAGAATTCCCCTGGGCTTTTGTTTGTTTGGCGATTTTTGATGACTGTTTCAATCTCCTTACTGCTTATGGGTCTGTTCAGGTTTTCTACTTCTCCCTGGTTCAGTTGTGGTAGTTTATATGTCTCTAAGAATGCATCCATTTCTTCCAGATTGTCAAATTTGTTGGCATAGAGTTGGTCATAGTATGTTCTTATAATAGTTTGTATTTCTTTGGTGTTAGTTGTGATCCCTCCTCTTTCATTCATGATTTTATTTATTTGGGTCCTTTCTCTTTTCTTTTTGATAAGTCTGGCCAGGGGTTTAAGACCCAGCTCCTAGTTTCATTGATTTGCTCTATTGTTTTTTTAGTTTCTATTTCATTGATTTCTGCTCTGATCTTTATGATTTCTCTTCTCCTGCTGGGTTTAGGCTTGCTTTCTTGTTCTTTCTCCAGCTCCTTTAGGTGTAGGGTTAGGTTGTGTCCTTGAGACCTTTGTTGTTTCTTGAGAAAGGCTTGTACCGCTATATATTTTCATTGATTTCTGCTCTGATCTTTATGATTTCTCTTCTCCTGCTGGGTTTAGGCTTGCTTTCTTGTTCTTTCTCCAGCTCCTTTAGGTGTAGGGTTAGGTTGTGTACTTGAGACCTTTGTTGTTTCTTGAGAAAGGCTTGTACCGCTACATATTTTCCTCTCAGAACTGCCTTTGCTGTGTCCCACAGATTTTGAACCATAGTGTTTTCACTATCATTTGTTTCCATGAATTTTTTCAAATCTTCTGTAATTTCCTGGTTGACCCATTCATTCTTTAAAAGGATGCTGTTTAGTCTCCATGTATTTGGGTTCTTTCCAAATTTCCTCTTGTGATTGAGTTCTAACTTCAGAGCATTGTGGTCTGAAAATAAGCAGGGAATGATACCAAACTTTTGATGCCAGTTGAGACCTGAATTAGGACCCAGGATGTAATCTATTCTGGAGAATGTTCCATGTGCACTAGAGAAGAATGTGTATTCTGTTGTTTTGGGATGAAATGTTCTGAATATATCTGTGATGTCCATCTGGTCCAGGGTGTCATTTAAGGCCTTTATTTCCTTGTGGATCTTCTGCTTGGATGATCTGTCCATTTCAGTGAGGGAAGTGTTAAAGCCCCCTACTATTATTGTATTATTGTTGATGTGTATCTTTGATTTTGTTATTAATTGGTTTATACAGTTGGCTGCTCTCAAGTTAGGGGTATAGATATTTAAAATTGTTAGATCTTCTTGTTGGACAGATCCTTTGAGTATGATATAATGTCCTTCCTCATCTCTTATTATAGTCTTTGGCTTAAAATCTAATTGATCTGATATAAGGATTGCCACTCCTGCTTTCTTCTGATGTCCATTAGCATGGTGAATTGTTTTCTACCCCCTCACTTTAAATCTGGAGGTGTCTTCCGATCTAAAATGAATTTCTTGTAGGCAACATATAGATAGGTTTTGGTTTTTTATCCACTCTGATACCCTGTGTCTTTTGATTGGGGCATTTAGCCCATTAACATTCAGGGTAACTATTGAGAGATATGAATTTAGTGCCATTGTTTTGCCTGTAAGGTGACTGTTACTGTAAATTGTCTCTGTTCCTTTCTGATCTACCACTTGTGGGCTCTCTCTTTGCTTAGAGGACCCCTTTCAATATTTCCTGTAGAGCTGGTTTGGTGTTTGCAAATTCTTTCAGTTTTTGTTTGTCCTGGAAGCTTTTAATCTCTCCTTCTATTTTCAATGATAGCCTCGCTCGATATACTATTCTTGGCTGCATGTTTTTCTCGTTTAGTGCTCTGAATATATCATGCCAACTCTTTCTGGCCTGCCAGGTCTCTGTGGATAAGTCTGCTGCCAATCTAATATTTTTAGCATTGTATGTTACAGACTTCTTTTCCTGGGCTGCTTTCAGGATTTTCTCCTTGTCACTAAGACTTGTAAATTTTATTATTAGGTGATGGGGTGTGGACCTATTCTTGTTGATTTTGAGGGGGGTTCTCTGCACCTTCTGGATTTTGATGCTTGTTACCTTTGCCATATTAGGGAAATTCTCTCCAATAATTCTCTCCAATATACCTTCTGCTCCCCTCTTTCTTCTTCTTCTGGAATCCCAATTATTCTTTTTTTTTTTTTAAGATTTTATTTATTTATTTGACAGAGAGAAATCATAAGTAGACGGAGAGTCAGGCAGAGAGAGAGAGAGGGAAGCAGGCTCCCTGCTGAGCAGAGAGCCCGACGTGGGACTCAATCCCAGGACCCCGAGACCATGACCCGAGCAGAAGGCAGCGGCTTAACCCACTGAGCCACCCAGGTGCCCTGGAATCCCAATTATTCTAATGTTATTTCAACTTATGTTTCATCTTATCTCTCGAATTCTCCCCTCGTGGTCCCGTAGCTGTTTGTCCCTCTTTTGCTCAGCTTTTTTATTCACTGTCATTTGGTCTTCTATATCGCTCTTTCTTCTACCTCATTTATCCTAGCAGTGGGAGCCTCCATTTTTTATTGCACCTCATTAATAGCATTTTTTATTTCAACTTGGTTAGATTTTAGTTCTTTTATTTCTCCAGAAAGAGCTATTTTATATCTCCCGAGAGGGTTTTTCTAATATCTACCATGCCTTTTTCGAGCCTTTTTCTGGAGAATGTCATTCTGAACTCTAGATCTGACATATTACCAATGTCTGTATTGATTAGGTCCCTAGCCTTTGGTACTGCCTCTTGTTCTTTTTTTTTGTGGTGAATTTTTCCGCCTTGTCATTTTGTCCAGGTAAGAGTATATGAAGGAGCAAGTAAAATACTAAAAGGGTGGCAGAGACCCCAGGAAAATACGCTTTAACCAAATCAGAAAATCAGAAGAGATCCCAATTCGTGGGGGGAAGAAAGGGGATAAAAAGAGGTTCAAGAAAAAAAAAAAAAGAAACAATTTAAAAAAGAAAACGAATAAAGAAAAAATATATATATTAGATAAATTAGTTTTAAAACGTTAAAAAAGGGTTAATGTTAAAAAAATATTTAGCAGAATTAGAAAAACAACTGAAAAAAAATTAACTGCAAGACTAAAGAATCATGGGGAGAAAGCCATGAGTTCCGTGCTTTGCTTTCTCCTCCTCTGGAATTCCGCTGCTCTCCTTGGTATGGGACCTGTAATCCTTGGTAGGTGAACTTGGGTCTTGGCTGGATTTCTTGTTGATCTTCTGTGGGAGGGGCCTGGTGTAGTGATTCTCAAGTGTCTTTGCCCCAGGCGGAATTGCACTGCCCTTACCAGGGGCTGGGCTGAGTAATTCACTCAGGTTTGCTTTCAGGAGCTTTTGTTCCCTGAATGCTTCGGGTAGAGTTCCGGAGGATGGGAATGAAAATGGCAGCCTCCAAGTCTCCGGCTGGGAGGAGGCGAGAGCTCGGGGCCCCACTCCTCAGTGCGCCCTCACAGAACCATGCCCATTTATTCCCGTCTCCCTGGCCTCCGGCCACCCTCCGAGCTCACCGAGCCTGCGACCAGTTCAAGGTAACCCCAAGCTGAGAGCTCACTCCTCGGCTCTGTCTCTGTAGCCGGCTTCCCCGTTCTAATACCTGCAAGCTCTGCGACATTCAGACATCCCCGATCCTTCTGTGACCCTGCAGGACCTGAGGCCACGCTGACCCCACATGGGCTTCACCACGTTTAGCCTCTGGAGTGATGTCCCTCAGTGGAACAGACTTTTTTAAAAGTCCTGATTTTGTGCTCCGTTGCTCCGCTGCTTGCCGGGAGCCGGCCCCTCCTCCCGGGGTCTATCTTCCCATCACTTTGGATTCACTTCTCCGCCAGTCCTACCTTTAAGAAAGTGTTTGATTTTCTGTTTCTAGAATTGCTGTTCTTCTTCTCTTCGATCTCCCATTGGATTTGTAGGTGTTTGCAATCTTTAGATAAGCTATCTAGCCGATCTCCTGCTACCTGATGCAGTCTCAGCCTGCTACTTCTCTACCATCTTCCAAACCACCATATTTAAAATCACACCTTCCCTTCTGACACCACCAATACTTCTTTACCATGAACAACTTTTCCTTTCTTTTTTTTTGTCTTAGCACTTACTACCTCTAGCATTTTGTACAATTTATTTATTACATGTATTGTCTTTCTACTTCCAGCAAATTAAAACCCCCAAAGGGGAAGCTATCTTCATCTATTTATCTTAAATCATCTAGAACGGTGTTTGTATAAGTCAGGTTCTGAAAAAATTTATCAGTTAAATAAACATACCAAAAAAAAGCAGTAAATAGTTGACCTTAGGAAGCGTAATTAGGGAACCAAAAGCTTGTAGTAGAGTAACTTCATCCCTGATTTACTTACATTTGTTTTTACTGAAGTATAGTTGATACACCTGAGGTGTACAGCATAGTGATTTGACAACACTATACATTACACTGCTCACCACTAATGTACCCACTACCTGTCACCATACAGTCATTACAATACCACTATGCTCCCTATGCTGTGCCTCTCATCTCTGTCACTTATTAATTCTGTAACTGAAATCCTGTATTTTCAAACTTCCCTTCACTCATTTTGCATAGACTCCCATTCACTGCCCCTCTGACAACTATCATTTTGTTCTCTGTATTTATGGGTATGCTTCTAACTTTTAATTTGTTTGTTCATGTGTTTTGGTATTTAGATCCCACTTACCAGTAAAATCAAAAGTCTTTCTCTATACATAGTTCTCTTATACACACTGCATTTTCCCCACATGCAAACAGAAACTGCCTCTTTGAAAATTTAATCTTAACACTCGTAACATATATATATATGCTTATATATGTGCTACACATATATATTTATGAACAAACCTATCTATAAATAATAGCAATGGCTAACAGTAAGATAATGAGATTAAGGAGGTATAAAGGAGTAGAAAGTGTTTGGTTTTTGCTTATTTTATAAGAAGTATTCATCTAATACTTGTAACACTGTTTACAGTAGAATAATTCTTCCTCCAAGAATAACTTTAAAAAGCAAACAAAATACAAAGAAAAAAAACGAAATCTGTCCATTAGAAGTCATCCCAGAGTTACCGAGGCATTCACAATCTGAGGACCCAAATTTCATAGGAAGCAGAGTGCCATCAGCAGCCATACTGCCATGTTTCCCTTTAGAGTATTTCCCAAAAGTGGTCACAAAGAAAATGAGAAAACAAGCAAATGACCCAGGTCTTCTGCCTGGCTCCTAGTAGGAAAAGAATCCAGTGGAGCTTTTAATAGTCTCAAAAAGCTGGTAAAACATGTATGAGAAGAGGCTTCTAGTCATAAAGGAGAGACAGAGGAAGTGAATGGTAAGTTGAACTAGTTCCCCTCTCAAGAGATCTACTAAATTCTGAAGCTATAAGGATATGAAACTTAGCAAAGACTGCATAGCAAAATGCAGCATTTGAAAATTTTATGACTAAAGTGATTGACTGCAAGGCATCTGGGTGGCTCAGTGAGCTGAGCATCAGATTCTTGATTTCAGGTCAGTCATGAACTCAAGGTCATGAATGGAGCCCAAGGCTCCACACTCAGTGCGGAATCTGCTTGCCCCTCTCCCTCTGCTCTTCCCCACCCTCCAACCCCCGCCATATATGCTTTCTAATAAATGAATAATAAAATCTTTTTAAAAATTTTAAAAGTAAAGTGATTTGACTGCATTCTATCTACTTACCAGAGGAAAGGGTAAGCGATCCTCTATAGCAAATTATCATTCAGATCCCCTAAAAACTGTTAAACACAATGTCTGGCATTGAATTAAAAATTAAGAGCACATAATGAGACAATACTCAATCAAGAAAACAACAAACAAACAAGCAAAAAACAACAACAACAAAAAGGTATAATATAAAACTGCAGGAAGAAAAACAAAGTTGTTTCTTAGACTAGTAAGGTCAACAGACTCTAGCAAAACTGTTCAAAAGAAAAAAAAAAAGAAAAAAGGCCACAAATTACCAATTTCAGACCCACAGGGGAATAAATCTGAAATCAACAGAAACTGTGGTGATTCAAGAAAATATAGGAAAGGATAAAATAAATAAAAAGGTGGAATTCAGGGGCATCTGGGTGGCTCAGTGGGTTGGGCCTCTGCCTTCGGCTTGGGTCAAGATCCCGGGGTCCTGGGATCGAGCCCCACATCGGGCTCTCTGCGCTGCAGGGAGCCTGCTTCCTCCTCTCTCTCTGCCTGCCTCTCTGCCTACTTGTGAGTGCTGTCAGATAAATAAAGAAAAAATCTTTAAAAAAAAAAAAAAGGTGGAATTCAACCATGAAATTGGTATGATTAAAAAGCAAATTTACCAAACTACAAAATAAGTATGAGGTTAGTATTGATTAGGCATATTTTTAAGAAGCTAATAAATAAGTAGGTCTCACAGAAAATATCCTTACAGAATCACAGAAAGAATATAGAAATAGAAATACAGAAAAGAGCATAGAAATGAAAAGGGCATTTTTTTTTAAGTGATTACCATATATTTGGAGTCTCGGAGGAAAAAGAGAGAATGTGACAAAAGCAAAATCTAAAGAGAAGATAACCAAGAATTTTAAAAACCCAAGGAAAGATACGGATCCAAAGATTCCAGAAGCTCAATATACCCCCAGCACAGTAAGAAAAAAAGAAAGGAAAAAAAGAACAGGCCCACCATAATAAAGATACAAAAAAACAGACAAGAAAGACATTTTTGTCAGAACAAAAATGCATTATCTTCAAAGAAGTAACAAAAAAACCTTTGCTGACTTTGCAACAGAAATGGAAGTCTGAGAGGATAAAATTATCTTCACCTGGGAAAAGAACATCAAACCTAGAATTTTATGCTCAAATGTAATATTCTTCAGAATCAAAAACAAGCATATTTTCAGATAAGCAGACAGTAAAGCTGTTGACAGCTGTTTACCAAAAGAAACACTAAAAGAAGTTCTGTAGGCCAAAAAAAAGGGGGAGTTCTCACAGGAAAATATAAAAATGCAGTATAAGTAAAGCAGGTAAATATATGGGTAAATCTAAGCAAACACTGACCATATAAACCAATAACAATATCTACTGAGCATTAAAGTGTATGTACAATGAAAATTCAGGACAAGACTTAAAAAGCAGGAGAAGTGTAAGGAGAGTTCAAGTGTTCTGAGTCCTCAGCATTGTTAGGGAGGTGGTAAAAGAAAATATTTTCAGTAGACTGCAGTAAGTCAGTATGTGTTGTAATCTCTAAGGCAACCACTAAAAGATCAAGATTGTCAGAATGAATGAATAAATAAACACACTTATGAGAAACACATCTTAAATAAAAAAACACAAGAAAGGTCAAAAGTAAAAGGATAGAAAAAGATTGTACCATGCTAGCATTAATCAAAAGAGAAATGATGTCAGCCAAACTACATTTTTAGACAAGAAATATTATTAGACACATTCAGGGCATTTCATAATAATAAAGGGACCAATTCACCAGGAATTAAAGCTAACAATGCATACACCCAATAACATAACATCAAAATATAAACCATGCAGGTTGGCAAATTTGTACATACTTCTCTATTTTAATAACTGATTAAAAAAGTAAACAAAGGAAAAAATTAGCAAAAATAAAAAGATATGACCAAGATGCATAAATTTTAGGATAATGACCTATACAGAAAACTGCAGCCAGGGCACCTGGGTGGTTCAGTCGGTTAAGTATCTGCCTTCAAAATAGGTCATGATTTCCAAGTCCTAGGATTAAGTACTGGAGAGGGTTCCCTGCTTCTCCCTCTACCCCTCCCCACCGCTTGTGCCCTCTCTCATTCTCTCTCTCACACTCCCATATCTCTCCCCCTCATGAATAGATAAAAATCTTAAATAAAAAAGAGAACTGCATCCAATAACAAGAGTATTGTGTGTGTGTGTGTTTGTGTATATGTATATATATTCATTTCAACTGAACATGGCACATTTACCAAAACTACTATATGCTGAATTTAAAAAAAAAAAAAAAAAAAAAAAAATCCTGATTTCAAAGGATTGAAATCATTCAGACTATGTTCTCTGGCCTCAGTGGAATTAACCAAGTACTCACTAAACCAAACCTATTAACAACTATGTGAAAATTAGGCAACTATAAGGACATTAACTCTTGAATTAAAGTAGAAATTACAGTGGAAAACAAAGTATTCGAAAGGATGATAATGAAGAAAAGACATATAAAACTTGTAAATGACATGCAGCTGAAGCTATACTTAGGAGTTATGTGACCTTAAAGGCTTATGTTAAGAAGAGGGACAATAATTAAGTATCTATCTCAAAAAAAAAACTAGCAAAAAACCAAAAAGTTAAACATGAAAAAAGGCAAAAAGCAAAAAACAAAAAACAAACAAAAAAAAAAAAAACCAGAATTAATGAAATCACAAACAAAGGTGCTATCATAAAACTTCAGAAGAAGAATCAGAAGTTGATTTTTGGAAAGATTAGTAAAGTTGATTTTTGGAAAGTAATCCTCAGTAAACAAGATTCTACAGGATAAGCTGGAAGAAAAAAAGTCACAAACTACCAATTTCAATAATTAAAAAGGAGGAAATTGTATAGGTCCTACAGAAAAGTTATTTATGCAATCATTTATAAAGATTTATTGCAAAGATAATTAAAGTAAACCAAAGTTAAAGAACTGAGATGTAAAAGGCTCACTCGTAGACTGCTGTTAATTTATGACAATGATAAAACCTGAAAAAGGTAGTTTTTTGGTTAAAATGCTGTTGTGTCAACAGGATATGCATATTTTTTAAAAAAAGTAGGGGGGATGTTTACTTCTTCCTTGCTCCATACACAGAATCAATTCCATGTGTATGTTACACGTAACAGTGAAAGATGTAACAATAAAGCTTTTGGGAGAAAAAGATAAGCAAATGTATTTATGCCCCTAGGACAGGCAAAGATTCCTTAAACATGTCCAATAAAAAAGAAAAGCACCAATCAAAAAGGAAAAAAATACTGACACATATAAATTAATATAAATTAAGAACTTCTGTTCATTAAAGATAGCATTACAATAGTAAAAAGGTAAGATACAAATTGATTTCTGTAAGCTATACATCCAACATAGCCAGGACAAAGAACAACTAGAAATCACTAAGAAAAAGAAAAAAGCCAATAGAAAAATAGGACAAGACTTGAATAGACAATTTAAGAGGCTATCAAAATAGTTAATAAATATGAAAAGATACACATCATCATTATTCCTCACATCAGGAAAATACAAATTAAAACCGCAAGGGCTATTTCATCACTCATCCACAAAAACAGCCACAATGAAAAGGATAAACAATACCAACTGTTAGCAAGAATGTGGAGTAACTGGAATTCCCATACACTGCTACTAATGTAAATTGGTACTGGCACTTTGCAAACTATTTAACAGTATCTACCAAGCTTACCATACGAACACCTTATGATCCTACAATTCTAACTGTAGGTATGGAATTAATATAATTGTATATACTGATCAAAAGACATTACAAGAAAATTCATAGTAGTACTCTTTCTAAAACAGAACTGGAAACAACCTAAATGTCATCTCTATCAACAGAAAAAAAATAAACTATGGTACAGTCACAATTTAACAGTATAAGCAATGAGATGAGTGAAATACTGCTATATCCAACAACGTGGATAAATCTCACAAATGTAAAAAGTTTATAAACACAAAAGAATATATGCTATATTACTCAATTTATATAAACTCTAATTTACATAATCAAAAACTGAAAAATAATCTATGGTATAAAAAGGATCATGTTTATTTTTGGGAGAGGTGGCATGGGTATTATTACACTGGCATAGTAAAAGGACTTCTAGGATGCTAATAATATTCTGTTCTCAAATTTAAAGGGGTGCCTGGGTGGCTCAGTCTGTTAAGTGACCAACTCTTGGTTTCAGTTCAGGTCATGATGTCAGGGTCATCGAACCCCGTAACTGGCTTCTCACCAATCAGTCAGCTCAGGAATCTGCTTGAGATTCTTTCTCTCCCCTTGCCCCTCCCCTCACACACCCTCATTTTCTAAAATAAATCTTAAAAAAAAATTAAATAAAGATGGATTACACAGGGATTATGGTAATGGTAATAATGTACTAATAGTATTATCACACACAGTACCAAACATATACAATACCAATTAATATAGTAACTATTAATACATCAGTACTACTTGTTAAAATTCACTGGGATAAAGACTTATGATGCTAAACTTTATATATGTTATACTTCAATATGTTATCTTTAATTGCATACTTAAAAAAAGTAATTCAAACACAGAAAAACTCTTCTTACTAAAACTTTCATTTTATCATTAAAAGGGAACATGCTTAATTGTATTTTGATACACACGCACAGACAATATTACGCAAAGTTATATCCACATTAGACACCTCATAATGGTATATTGCCAACTGTTGCCCTCCCCCTCATCCATTACATCATCATAGACTCAATAACCCTTAACCCCCATTACTGCCAAATGTTTGCAGAGGCCAAGACTGTGCTATGTTATGTTCCACTCCACAGCCTAAGACTCTATGATCATTGCTAGCACCTGCATCAATGGATGACTGACCCAGGACCTAGTTCTGTCTCATTTGTTCTGCCTTCCTGTGACTAACAACTCATGACCACTGAGGTAAGAGATTTGTTGGAAATTCATGCTTCTGCCTCTTTGGTGTGTGTATTTTTATACATCTCAGGTTTTTATCACCATTTTTTACTTTTTCTATTATGTTAAACTTTTTAGTCGTATACATCATTTTTAAGCTTTTCAATAATAAAAAAATCAGAATACTTTAGTCTCTCTTCATATAAAGTCTTTTCATCCCCAATTACCACAGGCATTATTCTAAAACTCATACAGTTTTAAGTTCCTTAAAGCAATTAAACTAAATACAGATATGATCTCAAAAACAACGGCATATGATTTTATCCAAAAATTTTCTGTCATGTTCCTATCATATCTCTGTAATTCATAAGCTGGATAAGCTTTCTGCTGGGAAATTTCCTCTTATATCTAAACTTAATAAGCAACACTAAAATATGTATTTATTCTTGCTTTATTGTTATCTCATCCTGGCCACATGTTATTTTGTGTGGGGGGGAAAAAAAAACAAACCATGAAAACTCCAGTATTAGCATTGCTGCCTATACATAAAGTTAACAAGCAATTCACTTACATACTTGATTCATTTACTATTTCAATATTTATATAGGTTTTTTATTTCTGTGACAATTCACATCAATGTCACCTGCCTCCATACGGTAGGTGTCAAATATTCACTTTCTTTTCTAAGAACCACATACAAACCTTATATAGAAGTGCTTTAAGAACCATGAGAAACTACCCACTCCAGGAAACAAACTGAGGGTTTTAGAAGGGAGAGAGGTGGGGGGATGAGTGAGCCTGGTGATGGGTATTAAGGAGGGCCCGGATTGCATGAAGCACTAGGTGTTATACGCAAACAATGAAATATTGAACACTACATCAAAAACAAATGATGTATGGTGACTAACATTATAAAAAAATAATAATAAATGAAAAGATAATAAAAAATTAAAATAATTGAGATTGATCTAAGATGGCAACTGTGGAACCGGAAACCACCCGTACTCCTAATCCCCCACCTACAGAAGAAGAGAAAACAGAATCTAATCAGGAGGTTGCTAACCCAGAACACTATATTAAACATCCTTTACAGAACAGATGGGCACTCTGGTTTTTTAAAAATGATAAAAGCGAAACTTGGCAAGCAAACCTTCTGCTGATCTCTAAGTTTGATACTGTTGAAGACTTTGGGGCTCTATACAACCACATCCAGTTGTCTAGTAATTTAATGCCTGGCTGTGACTACTCACTTTTTAAGGATGGTATTGAGTCTATGTGGGAAGATGAGAAAAACAAACGAGGAGGATGATGGCTAATTACATTGAACAAGCAGCAGAGATGAAATGACCTGGATTGCTTTTGGCTAGAGACACTGCTGTACCTTTTTGGAGAATCTTTTGATGACTACAGTGATGATGTATGTGGAGCTGTTGTTAATGTTAATAAGACTATATGGACTACTGAATGTGAAAACAGAGAGGCTATTACACATATAAGGAGGGTATACAAGGAAAGGTTAGAACTTCCTCCAAAGATAGTAACTGGTTATCAGTCCCATGCAGACACAGCTACTAAGAGCGGCTCCACCACTAAAAATAGGTTTGTAGTTTAAGAAGACACCTTCTGAGTATTCTCATAGGAGACTGCGTCAAGCAATCGAGATTTGGGAGCTGAACCAAAGCCTCTTCAAAAGCAGAGTGGACTGCAATTAAATCTGATTTACATCTAAATGTTGCTAAGATATAAGAGAAGTCTCATTTGCCTTTGTCTTGTACTTCTGTGTTCATATATATGTATTTTTTTTTAATTTTGGCTAGAGTGTCCACTATCCCAATCAAAGAATTACAGTACACATCATCCCCAGAATCCATAAGTGTGTTTCTGGCCCACTCTGTAATAGCTTAGTAGAATTACCATTACAAACACATTTTACCTATCCACAATATTCAAAAAAGAACTTGCATTTCTATAACTTACAGGAAAAAAAATTTGTTTATGTTCCATTGTATGCAGGAGCATATTTTGCTGGTTTGAAAGAGTATGATGCATACAGCTTTCTAGCAATTTTCTTTGTTTCTTTTTACAGCATTGTCTTTGCTGTACTCTTGCTGATGGCTGCTAGATTTTAATTTATTTTTTCCCTACTTGATTAACATTAGTGATTCTGATTTCAGTTTTTCATTTGTTTTGCTTTTGTTTTTTCCTCATGTAACACTGGTGAAGGATCCAGGAATATGACACAAAGGTGGAATTCACATTAATTTTGTGCATTCTTTGGTAATTTTTTTGTTTTTTTTTTATAACTACAAAGCTTTGCTACAAATTTATGCATTTCATTCAAATCAGTGATCTATGTTTGTGTGATTTCCTAAACATAATTGTAGATTATAAAAATGTAACATCATAATTACACTCTTAATTAGAATTAGTATGTCTGTTTTTGTATCTTTATGCTGTATTTTAACACTTTGTATTACTTAGGTTATCTTGCTTTGGTTAAAAAATGGCTCAAGTAGAACAGCGGTCCCATTCATATTAAGACAGTGTACAAAACTGTAAATAAAATGTGTGCAGTGAATTGTCTTTTAGACAACTAGATTTGTCCTTTTATTTCTCCATCTCTATAGAAGGAATTTGTACCTCTTATTGCCAGGCAGTCTCTACTGTGTCTTCTTGTAGTGTCATCCATGTGAACAGCATAAGTTTGGAGCACTAGTTTTGATTATTATGTTTATTAAAATTTTTAATAAATTGAATAGGTAGCACCATATGTATGGGAAAAAATTAAAATAATTAAAAAAATTTTAAAAAAAGAAGTTCTTTACAAAAGCTGTTTTCATAACTATGAAATACCAATATCACAGGAATTAGAAAAGTAGAAAAGCTACCACATTTTACAAAAGGAAAACTGAACCAAGAGGAAATTAAATAAGTTTTCCAATATGGTGATTCACTAAAACCATTAAAAACAGAAGATAAGGTTTTCTGAACTCCAATCTATGGGTTCTTCCTCCATGTACTACTTCCCCTATAAGCACTAGGCAGATAGAAGACAAGCTACTTAAATTATGGTTTCTCAACATGTTTCAAAAACAATGTTTACTAAACGTGTAATTAAGTTTAGGGAAAGCAGAGTTAAATGAAAATGTTTTTTTTTAATCACAATAAAAACAGGAATCTTGTACCATGTGCATTCTGGATTTCTAAGAACATGGATCCAAATTATTTAACTATCGAAAAAGTCACAGAACACTAATTCTTACTATTGAACAATGCAGTGCACAATTTAGGAAACACAATGAAACACTTAATTGGACACTGGTTAGTTAGTAATTCCCTCTTGTTCTAACTGCTTTCTTCTAATAATAAAATCTCTACCTTAATTTTGTAAGGTTTTGATTAAATAATTATTAATATTTTAAAATAAAGCATAACTTACTTTTGAATACACTGAAGTAAAAAACAAGAATACCAAGCTAAATGACTGCTTAAAAATAGACCTAAACATTTACTATTAGGAATAAAAATATTCTCATCTAAATTACTTCTCTTTACTATTCTGAAAAAGCTGCACTTCGCTATGCCTTCTCCTCCTTTGCTCCCATTCTCTTGAAGAATGTAGCCTCAAAATTCCCATAAACCAAACTTATTTTAAACTCCTTAAAACTTAACTTAAAACTTCTTTAAGCCACTTGCAATATTTTGTCAGGTATATAAGGAATTTAGAAGTTACTACTCTCTCTCAACAAGTAAAAAGCTGAACAAACTGAAAAGTCAACAATTCCTCTCGAATCCATCACAGAAATGAGGTCATAGGGCAAACCACTGCCCCCAAAATTGAGAGAAAAACAGGTGATTAATGAGAATCCTAACTTACCTGAGCAGAAACATCCCTGTGGAAACAGCACCACAGTAGGAAAACCTAAACGGCAATTAACGAATTACTGGATGTTTGGTGTGAACAACTCTGAGAGTTAAAAACTCCATGGGGGACCCAGTAAGGGAGGGGAGGAAGCAACACCTTTGTGAGTTATACTTTCAAGACCTCCATCAGGTCCTCACAGTAAGAATCTGAGAAAAGTCATCTCGTGCTTCTGGAGGGGAGGGAAATGAACTACTCTGAAATACTCCAGAGCAATCTATTCTTAACTAGGCCGGCACCCAAAAGAAATTAATTTATCAATGCCTAACCTACGGGGGGTCTTATCAAGAGTCCAAACTACCTAAAGGAAGGAAAATACCCAACTCAAGCCAACTCTGGTCTACCACGTAGAAAATGGGAAATATTCTAGCCCTCTATAGCCATCCTCTCCCACCTAAAGGGATAAAAAATAAACAAACTGATAAACACTGACTTCACAGTCCAGGGGCACAGGATCAACAAAGAACTAAAACCTAATCACAGGACTATAGAACACTTCCTTCCCCCCAACACTTTAGCACTACACTGTTAAAAGCCTATCTACCACAGTTACCTTTATCCAGTACATCATGTCTACCTTCCAACAAAAAATTACAAGACACGCTAAAAGGCAAAAACACAACTTGAAAAGACAGAGTAAGCATAAGACAATGTGGTAGGAATGATGGAATTATGAGACCAGAAATCTTTTCTTTTTAACCTGTTATTAATATGCTAAAAGTTTTAATGGAAATTTTAGATAAGAACAAAAGGACAATGTAAACAAAAAAATGTAAATTCTATGAAATAATCAAAAAGAAACGTTAGAAATTAAAAAACACTGTAACAGAAATGAAGATTGCCTTTGATGGACTCTTAATAAACTGGAAATGATAGAAAACAATTAATGAACTTGATATAATAATAGAAACTTCCATAATTGAAAAGCAAAAAAGAAAAATTGTTGAAAACAAATGGAAAAGAACATCTAAGAACTGTGGGACAACTAAAAAAGATATAATAATGTAATGGAAATACCAAATGAGAAGAAAAAGAGAAAGGAAGAAAAGCAGTATTTAAGCAATAAAGACCACAAATTTCTCCCAATCAACGTCAGATATCCTGGATACTCAGAAATATCAAGCAAGACAAACGCCAAAAGAACTATATACCTAAGCATATCATATCATGTTCAAACCTCACAAATAAACATTTAAAAAAGAAATTTTTTTGGAAAGAAAAAATTTTGTAAGAAGCCAGAGGAGAAAAAACACCTTACTAATAGAGGTGCAAAGATAAGAATTAAATCCAACCTATCCCAGGAAACCATGCAAGAAAGAAGAGAGTGGAATGAAATATTTGAAGTGTTGAGAAAAACCACCAACCTAGCATTCTATACCCTGTGAAACTATCCTTCAAAACGATAGGGGAATTGGTTGAAAGTATATGCACTTTCCATGAAAAGTTAAAAGACGTTCTTTGGAGGAAAAACTATTGATACAGTTAAAAAAATCAAACAGCCATACAGAAAGAACATTTGAGAATGATTAACTGAAGGTAAAATAAAGTTTTATATGTCTAAATCTCAACCAACCTAAACATATAAGGTTTTTCAAAATAGTAACAGCAACAATATATTTGATTACATATCCTTACCTGTATGTCATATATCTATATATCTATATAGACATAAGTGAAATGAATGGCAGCAATGATACAAGGGACAAGAAAGAAGAATTGGGAATATTTTTATTATAAAGTACTTCCATCATCTGTGAAGCAGTATAGTATTTGAAAATGGACTTGGATTAGTTGTAAATGTACATTTGCAAACTCTAAGGGAAAAAAGTCAAAAAAGGAAAATGTTAAGTATAATTGATACTCTAATCAAAGAAAAAAATGGAAGCATAAAATGCTCAAAACCACAAAAGGCCAAGTGTGTTAGACAAAAACAGGAACAAGGAACAAGGGCAACAAATGGAACACAGTAAAAAATAAGGTGGCTATTCGTCCAACTATATCAATAGTCACGTTAAAGGTCAAAGTTCTAATGCACTAATTAAAAGACAGAGATTGCCAAAGTGGATCAAATAGCAAGACCCAACTGAATGTTGTCTACGAGAAATCAAATTTAAATAGAAAGATATAGAAATATTACAAGATATAGAAATATTACAATATAGAAATATTACAACAACAACAAAGAGTAAAGAGATGTAGAAAGATACACCAGGCAAATACTATTTAAAAAATAATTTCTAGGGGCACCTGCATGGCTCAGTCGGTTATGTGTCTGCTTTCAGTTCAGGTCATGATCTCTGGGTCCTAGGATAAAGCCCTGAATCAGGCTCCCTGCTCAGCAGGGAGTCTCCTTCTGCCCTCTCTTCTGCCCTTCCCTGCCCTGCTTGTGTTCCTGCTTGCTCTTCCTCTCAAATAAGTAAAATCTTTTAAAAAAACAAATAAAATAAAATATGCCTTAAGAAGCTGAAGTAACTATAGTAATTTCCAAGAGAACAGCTTCAGAGCACAGTTATCAGGGTTAAAGAGAACATTACATGATGATACATGAGTGAGTACTCCAGGAAGACAGGACAATCCTTAGTGTGTATGTGCCTAACAAGAAAGTATCAAAATATGTGAAGCAAAAACTGATAGAACTGCAAAGTGAAATACATGAACTCACAATTATAGGTAGAAACTACAACAATCCTCTATTAGAAATGAACAGATGCAGGAGGCAGAAAATCAGAAAGGAAATAGTTAGGGGTGTCATGTCCATGGCACAGCTGGTTAAGCAACCGACTCTTGGTTTCAGCTCAGGTCATGATTTTAGGTTCAGGGGATCAAGCTCCATGATGGCCTCCTCGGGGCTCCACACTCAGCATGGGAATCTGCCTGAGTTTCTCCCTCCCCTCCCTGTACCACCCCACCCCAGCTTATGCTTTCTCTCTCTTTCTCAAACAAATAATAAAAGTAAAATCTTAAAAAGAAAAAAGAAAGGACATAGTTAAATTCAGCACTTTTAATCAACTGGAAATAATTGATATCTATGAACTATTTCATCCAACAACAGCAGTTAACATTCTATTCAAGCTCACACAGTACATTTATCAAGATAAACCACATTATGGGCCATAAAAAAAAAAAAGGTAACAAACTTAAAATAGATACTAATATCTGGTCTCAGACAACCATGGAATGAAAATAGAAATCAGTAACAAATGTAGTTTGAAAATTTCAAAATGCTTGGAGATTAACAATACATTTCTAAATGATATATGTATCAAAGAAGAAATCTCAAGAGAAATTTTCAAATATTTTTAACTAAATAAAAATGAAAATATAAATTACAAATGTATGGGATGCAGCAAAAACCATCCTTAAAGAGAAATTTATGGCACTGAATGCACAAATTAGAAAGGATCTAAAATCAATACCCTAAGGGTCAACCTTCAGAAACTAGAAAAGAAGAGCAAGTTAAACCCAAAGAAAGCACAAGAAAAGCAATAAAAATTAGACCAAACTAAGTATTTTGAAATTGAAAACAATAAATCAATAGAGAAAAATCAATGAAACCAACAGCTAATTCTTTGAAAACATCAAAAACTTGATAAGCTTCTAGATGGGCTAAGATAAAAAAGAAAGATGACACAAATTACCAATATCAGAAAATAAAAAGGGGGCATCAAAACAGATCCTATAGACATTAAAAGGACTACAAAGTAACACTGTGAACAAATCTATGCCCACCAATTAAAAACCTAGATGAAACAAAAACCAATTATTTGAAAAACGCAACTGGCTCAAACTCATACAAGAAGAAACAGATGTTCTGAAGAGAATGCACTTTCTGAAGAAATCAATAATTAATAATCTTCCATAACAAAGAGCACTAGGCCCAGGTGGGTTCATTGGTGAATTCTACCAAATTTTTAATGAAGAAATTATACCAATTCTCCACAATCTCTTCCAAAAAGCAAAAGTAGAGGGAATAATTCCTAACCGGTTCTATGAGACCAAAACCAGACAAAGAATTACAAGAAAACTGCAGACCAGGAACTCATGAACACAGATGCAAAATTCCTCATCAACATATTAGCAAATCAAGTCCAACAATGTACAAAAATATGTACACATCATCACTAAGTAATATTTATCCCAGATATGCACAAGTAGTTCAACGTCTGAAAACCAAATAATGTAATTTATCACATCAACAAGTCAAAGAGGAAAATCACATGATTCATACAGATGTCCAAAAAAATCTGACAAAATCAAACACTTTAATGATACGATAAAACCTCTCAAAAATCTAAAAACAGTGGGGAGCTTCCTTAACTTGACAGATAATATCTTAAAACTTTAAACAATTTTCTAAAACCTACAAGTGATATCACAAATGGTGAGAAACTTAAACTTTTCCCTCTCAGACTAGGAATAAGGCAAGGATATCTTCTCTCATCATGCCCTTTCATCACACTGTAAAGTCTTAACACATTAGACAAGAGGAAATAAGAGGTACAGAATTAGGAAAGAAGAAATAAAACTGTCAGCATTCAGAGATGACATGATTTTCTGTAGAGAAAATCAAAAAGAACTGGGGAAAAAAAACAAACTCCTGTAATAAGAGATTATACAGCACCGTTGCAAGATACAAGGTTAATACACAAAAGCCAGTAACTTTCCTATTACTGACTATGAACACTTGGAATTTGAGTATTAAAACACACCACCACCCAAAGAAATGAGAGACCCAGTTATAAAGCAAAAAAATATGTACAAGATATATATGAGGAAAAACCTACAAAACCCTGATCAACAAAATCAAAGACCTAAATATATGGAGAGACTATCTCCATGTCCATGGACAGGAAGACTCAATATTGTCAAGATGCCCTATATTCCCAACTTGATCTACAATCTAGGCAACTGAAATCACAACTCCAGCAAATTACTTTGTAAAAACTAAGAAGTTAATTCTAAAGTTTATGTGGAGAGGCCAAAGACCCAGAATAGCCAACTGAGTATTAAAGATGAAGAAGGTTGGAGGACTGATATTACTTGACTTCAAGATTCATGGTAAAGCCACAGTAATAAAGACAGAGTGCTACTGGTGAAAAAACAGATGAACAAATCAACTGAACAGGGCAGAGAGCCCAGTAACAGACCCATATAAATACAGTGAACAGGTCTTGGACAAAGAAGTAAAGGCAATACACAGAGGAAAGACAGTCTTTCAACAAACAACAGTCTTTGGAACAACTGGATATCCAAATAAAAACAAAGAAAAGAAAATCCTACAAATAGACCTCAAATCTTTAACAAAAATTATTCAAATTAGATCTCAGATGCAAATGTAAAAAGCCAAACTATAGAACTCCTAGAAGATAATGCAAGGAAAAAACCTAGATTGACCTTGGGTATAGTGATGACTGTTTAGCTACAACACCAAAGACGTAATTCAGAAATGAAGTAATACTTAAGCTAGATTCCATTAAAATTTGGAATTTCTGCTCTGTGAAAGACAATGTCAAGAAAATGAGAATACTAGACAAAAACTGAGAAAGTATTTGCAAAAGACAAATGGAACCAAAGGACTGACACCTATTAGAATGGCCAAAATCCAAAATGCTGACACCAAACACTGGAGAGAAGACAGAACAGCACAGACCTCCACTCATTGCTGATGGCAAAGCAAAATGGTACAGCACTTTGGAAGACACTTTGGAAGTTCCTTAATAACTAAATACACTCTTACCATTTAATCTAGCCAACTGTACTCCTTGATATTTCCCCAAATGAACTGATAACTATGACCACATAAAATTCTGCAAAAGATGCTTACAGCAGCTTTATTCATTCTAAAATCTGGGCATAACAAAGACCCCTTTTAGTATGTGAATGGATAAATAAAATGAGGTATATCCAGACAATAGAATAATATTCAACATTAGAAATATATGAGCTGTCAAACAATGAGAAGACAGCAGAACCTTAACTACCTATTACAAAGTGTAAGAAGCCAAACTGAAAGACTGTATGATTCCAACTCTATGACATTCTGGAAAAAGCAAAACTATGGAGACAGTAAAAAGACTGCCAGGATTTGGGGCATGGGGTGGGGTGGGGAGGAAAAGATGAAAAGGCAGAGCACAGAGGATTTTTAGGGCAGTAGAACTATTCTGTGTGATACTACAGGGGTAGATACATGTCATTTTACATTTGCTAAAACCCTTCAAGTGCACAGCACCAAGAGTGATCTCTAATGTAAACCACAAACTTTGGATGATAATGACAGGTCAATTTAGGTTCGTTGGTTGTAACAAATGTACCACTCTGATGCAGGATGTTGACAGTGTACGTTTGTGGACACAAGGATATGAAAATTATCTTTACTTTCTATTCAATGTTGCCCTAAACTTTAAACTTCTCTGAAACATAAATTGATTAGTTAAAAAAATGAGTTAGAGTAACTCCTTTAAAGGCACCTGAGTGGCTCAGTGGGTTAAGCCGCTGCCTTCGGCTAAGGTCATGATCTCAGGGTCCTGGAATCGCATCCCGCATAGGGCTCTCTGCTCAGCAGGGAGCCTGCTTCCCTCTCTCTCTCTCTCTCTGCCTGCCTCTCTACTTGTGATCTCTGTCTGTCAAATAAATAAATAAAATCTTTAAAAAAAAAAAAAAGAGTAACTCCTTTAAGCTTATCCATAATCATTCACCATTTTACTCAAATGACACTTCTATTAAATATTCATCACCTTTAACTAATAAAATCCAATGCCCTTTCTGATATGCATCCCTCTGGCTCTTGCTACTTTGAAATGGTCATTGTAAAATAAAAGGGTGCTAGGAAGAATTAACTTCCTGGCTCTCAAGAGATCACAATAGGCAAGGTGACTTCTCTACAGTCTCCAAGTCAAAATTCAATTTAGTTCTGTTTCAAGAGTTAACTAGACTCAAGTTGTCGATCCATTCTAACAGAATTCACAGATGACTAATACAGGAACCACAACAATTTTTCTATTAATAACAAAAATAACTGCATGTATGTCTCCCCAGCTTACTCACCTGCAGAAAGCCTGTTAAGTGGGAAGCCAAACTGTTATCACACGATTGTATAATGAAGACTGCAAACTAAGAAATTTCAAAGTAATAATAAATAAGAAAAAAATCACCATTTTACAATACCATTGCCACAGAATAAACTGATTGATTTGATTCAGGTAAAAATCATCAACAAATACTAAAAACAATGAGTATTCATTACTTATTAATTACCTTTAAAAAAAAAAGATTTTATTTATTTGACAGACAGAGAGCGCACACAAGCAAGGAAAGCAGCAGGCAGAGGGAGAGGGAGTCTGACACAGGGCTGGATCCCAGGACTCCGGGATCATGACCTGAGCAAAGGCAGATGCTTAACCAACTGAGCCACCCAGGCATCCCAATAACTTTTTTTTTAACAGCAAAATCTGGTGGGATCCATCTTAAACAAGGTCACACTTCTATACATCAGAGGACAACTGACATACTGTGCCCCTGGATATGATGTATGAAGAACTCATGACCTATGGAGTATTTCTCCTAAGAACAGTTAACCTGAATCTAATTATGAGGCAACAAATACAAACTGAAAGACATTCTGTAAAGCAACCGTCCTGGACTCTTCAAAAATGTCAATGTTATTTAAAAAAAAAAAAAAAAAAAAGGTGGATGAACAGTTTTAGATTAAAGGACACTACAGAGTGTCCTTTAATAATACAATTAATTAAAATAAAATAAGCAGATATAAAGGAAATAAGATAACTGTGGATATCTAAGTATCCACAGTATTAATGTTAAATTCATTATATTTGGCTATGAAGGCTACTGTCGTTATTCTTAGAAAACATGATGAAGTATTTGAGAGTGAAGGGCTATGATCTCTGCAAGTAACTCACAAATAATTGAGTGGAAATATAGATGTATAAAATCAAAGGGATAAATACAATGTGGCAAAATGTAAAGGTAAATAATGTATGGTTATTTGGTACACTATTCTTTTTTTTTTTTTAAGATTTTATTTATTTATTTGACAGACAGAAATCACAAGTAGGCAGAGAGGCAGATAGAGAGGGGGAAGCAGGCTCCCCACTGAGCAGAAAGCCCGATGCGGGCCTCGATCCCAGGACCCTGAGATCATGACCTGAGCTGAAGGCAGAGGCTTTAAACCACTGAGCCACCCAGGCGCCCGGTACACTATTCTTATAACCTTTTGCAGATATGAAATTTTTCAACATAAAAACTTATAGAAGAGATTGCTCATTGAGCATAAAATCTGGACAAAAAGATAATTAAAGGAATGTGTTGGCTGGCTTAGTGGTAGCATGGACCTCTTAATTTCAGAATACAGATAATTCATATATTTAATGTAAGTATTTACATCATAAAAAAAAAAAACCTTCACCAGAAATAAACAGTTTCATCCTTGGTCTTAAAAAAAGTCCACTTTTGAACACAGATGATTACTGACAAGCTTACCCTTAATATGGCTCCATTTTCTATGAACCCATTATCATTATGTCATTTGTTAAGATCGCAACAGCACCAATCACATTATAGTCAGATCTTCATAACCAGAAACATCTTTTATTCATCCTGTGTTAATCTGAGATACGGTGGTTTAATTCTCTGAAAAAAAATTTATTTCCAAGTCTGTTTGATGAAATGATTGCAATCACTGTTTTAAGGAAAAAACCTTCATTTTTATCATGATACACTACTTTGGGTAATATCATGACACACTACTTTGGGTAATGTCTCTATTTAGAAAAATGAATGACAGTTTGGCACACAATCGAGATAGATACAATACCCCAGACAGAAGAAATAGTAAACTGGAGAAACAAAATACCATGTCAAGTTTAAGGAATAAACTTGTATATTCCTTATATATATCATTGATGAAATATATAATAATGGAGAAAATGGTAAGATGATGCTGTGTGTCATACTAAAGTAAGCTCTGATTTTTTTGTTTTTGTTTTTGTCTCAACCTGAAGGTCTCAAGCCCCTGAGTCAAGAAATCAATTTAGTAGGTCATAATCAGCATTTTTTTTTTTAATTAACTGAAGATGAGAACAGAACAGCACATAGAGTACATCACATGCAGTAAGGACAAATTTTTTCATTAAACTTTTGTTTCTGGGGACACCTGGGTGGCTCAGTTGGTTAAGCAGCTGCCTTCGGCTCAGGTCATGATCCCAGCCTTCTGGGATCGAGACCCACCATCGGGCTCCTTGCTCAGCAGGGAGCCTGCTTCTCCCTCTGCCTTTGCCTGCCACTCTATCTGCCTGTGCTCACTCTCTTGTCAAATAAATAAATAAAATTAAAAAAAAAAAAAAACTTTTGTTTCTGTTACAAATGTATGTTTATATGTGTGTACTGGGTCACAGATGTAAAACCTATTTCCTTTTGGGGCTCATGGTCAAAATGAGATTTGAAAGCCACTACTCTCCACATGATGGAGACTCATGGAAGGAAAGGTTTCAAGAAAGAATATGGTAAAATGTGTCTTTACAAAATCGTGCTGGCAGTTAATACAAAGCAGCTTTTCAAGCTAATGGAAGTATTGAATTAAATTTACTCTCTGCCATAATGTTTAAGGAGGATAAAACAGTGTTAAAAAGAAAAAAGAACTGTAAGTAGTAATTAAAAAGGGTATATTTCATGCATGTTGGTTTCATTATTTTGCAGTTTCACACACACACCCAGATAAATTCTATATCACAAGACACAATGAACTTCTTAATTTTTACATGGATGAAATAAAGTTTTTGGAAGTCAGTGATAAGGAGAGTGATTAATTGGCAGAAAAAGAGATCAGGGAAAGGGAGAAAATTAACAAACTACTCCAAAAGGAGGAAAGAGAGAAATGAGGGTCTGAAGCCTCAGAGGTTTTAAAAAAGAAAGAAAAAGAAAACACATGTTAGATTTGGAAGTAGTTTGGGAGGTAGGAAACATTCTTAGTAAATGTTTATAGACTGGAGTGGGAGAAGAAGAAAAAGAAAGCCCCCATGACTAAAATCTTAAAAAAAATAAAAACTATTTGAGAAGTAGTAAAGGACTTCCATCTGGATTCTACACTACAATGCACAAACTCCTCACTGTGGCATTTAAACCACAGCATGACAAGTCTGTAAGCTATTTTATTTCAACTTTTCTTCATTGCACTCGCAGGCCTTATTACTAGACAATACCATTTCCATAAATATTAATACTACTTTCTTATGAGGTATTAATGATTCCATAGCACTGTAAGACTTTGTATGATTTCAGACACTACAATGTGATATGCTATTTTATCACATCACATAGAACAGGTCCCTAAAATGAAGTCAGAATAAAAGTATTATTTTCTATTCACTCCTAAAATTGTATACAAAACGGTTTCATGATGAAAATATTCTGAGGATGGTATTCAGAAATTTTAGTATTAACTAATGGGTGTAGTCTCCTGTCAGTCTAAGATTTGTGCTCCTTTATTCTGAATCTCATGAGAATTTATGTAATAATTAAAAGCAAACATCAAATCACACAGTTAACTTCTTTTTAATTGCCAGCAATGACAAATTAAAACAATACTTATAGAATTCCAAAAATACAGTTGACCCTTGAATAATACAGGCTTGAACTACACAGGTCAATTTATACAGAAATTCTTTTCAATAAATATAAACTTATAGTACCATAAGTGTACTTTCTCTTCCTTACGATTTTCTTAGTAACATTTTCTTTTCTCCAGCTTACTTTACTTGTAGAACACAGTACAAAATATACATAACATACAAAATACGTATTAATGTGCTGTTAACATTATCAGCCTTCCAGTCAAAAGCAGGTTCTCAGTAATTAAGTTTTAGGGGAGTCCAAAGTTATACACAGATTTGACCTTGCAGAGGGTCATTCGTGGCCCTAACTTCCACATTGCTCAAGGGTCATAGTAGTGAAAACTAACTTAAATCTTATTTCTCTTACCACCAAGCATTATAAAGTCCCATAAGTAAGTAAGTATGGTAGCAATTCCACTCTAGATACCTGAATTAGTTTCTTTAGTCAGCTAAGAGCTAAAAGGCAGTAAAATGTTCCTAAACCTTCATATAGTCACTCTGTAACCCGGTGATTGGGAACTGCCTCTAAATCCATGCTGAAGCAGAAATGCAGAAACTCAACTGACATGGATAAACAAACAAGCTCACTCACTGTATGTATATAATGAGTGACATTATAGTCCCTTAAGTGAAATAATATGGGGAAGAATATTTACACAGCTGTTGCTCAATAAAAAAGGAAATTAATAAGGATTTGCTTTAAAAACAAACAAACAAAAACACATATTAAAAAAAAAAATTATTGCTCCTGAAAGGAGGTAAAAACCTATAAAGAAAAAAAAAAGTCCTATTTATATATTTATACTTTCTATTCAAATGTAAGGAGACATTCATTTATTTAAATATCCATGTGAGGGGCGCCTGGGTGGCTCAGTGGGTTAAGCCGCTGCCTTCGGCTCAGGTCATGATCTCAGGGTCCTGGGATCGAGTCCCGCATCGGGCTCTCTGCTCAGCAGGGAGCCTGCTTCCCTCTCTCTCTCTCTGTCTGCCTCTCCATCTACTTGTGATCTCTCTCTGTCAAATAAATAAATAAAATCTTTAAAAAAAAATTAAATAAATAAATAAATAAATATCCATGTGAATGCATAAATAAAGGTATCAAAGCTCCTTTCTCTACTAACAAAATATATACATATGTATCTAAACAAACTCAAATATCTATAAACATATATGGTGAAGTACTAAAACATTATTCAAAATATTTTAATATTACTGATCTACTGATGATTCTTCCGTAAAGAATTTCATTCTTCTACTGAAAAATTTATCTTACATGGTTTAAAAATAGAGAGAGAGAACTCCATACTGGTTTAAAGCGGAAACCTAGGGGTCAAAAATTTGGTTTGAATTATTTGGTAGCTTTGTGAACTGAGAAAGTTACCTAAAACTCTTCTTACTTCAATTTCCTCATACATAAAACTGTTAGTTATACTAACAGGGGTTGGAGAGGGTGGAAATATATATACAGCTCCTTTCAAAAATAATATGTAAAAAAAGTAAAAAATAATATATATATAATCTACAAATAAATTTGTAGCTACCTTTGGTAATAAAAGAATGCTTTTTTCCTTTATATTTTCCAAGTCTCCAAATTTTCAATAATAAAAATATACTCATCAATCTTAAAAGTGATTGTTAAAAAATTATGCACTAGACAAAAAGTCCAACATACAATAAAAGAAATCACCCATCATACCAAGAACCAAGAAAATTACTTGAATGTAAAAAGACAACAATGCCAACACTGAAATTAATTACATATTGCAATTGTCTAACAAAGATGTAAAAGCAGCCACCATAACAATTCATCAATTACAAATTCCTGTGAAAAAGACAAATAAAATAAGAAATCCAAGCCAAGAAACAAGTTATGAAAAGCAACCAATTAAGGCACCTGGGTGGCTCAGTTGGTTAAGTGACTGCCTTCAGCTCAGGTCATGATCCCGGAGTCCCAGGATTGAGTACCGCATCGGGCTCAGTGCTTGGTAGGGAGTCTGCTTCTCCCTCTGACCCTCCCCCTTCTCATGCTTCTCTCTCTCTCATTTTCTCTCTCTCTCTCAAATAAATAAATAAAAGCTTTTATTAAAAAAAGCAACCAATTAGAAATTACAGAACTGAAAACTATAGTAAGAAGAAAAACTTAATGGATGGGCTCAATAGTAAAAATTACGAAGTGCACAAATTAGTCAATTTGAGGACTTATCAACAGAATTTACCCAATCTGAACAAAAGAGAAACAGGACTCAAAAGAAACTAACAAAGACTCAAAGATCTATGGGGCAATAATAAAAGATTCAACCCAGTATCACTGGAGTCCCATAAAGAAGAGGATGAAATTGAAAGAGTATTCATAAAAATAATAGCTGAAAACTTCCAAACTTGGGAGAAAGATAAAAACCCACAGAATCAAGTGAGAACTTCACACAGGTAAACCCACAAAAATTATACCTTGCCACATCATTTCAGATCTTAAAAAAAAAAAAAAAAAAAAGGAAAAATCTTAAAACCAACCATAAAGAAAAGATGCATTACCTAGAAGGGAACATGAATTCAAATGACACATTTCTCATATGAAACCACAAAGGTAAAAAGATAAAAGTAACAAAAATCTTTTTAAAGCTCAAAGAAAAGTACTGTCAATCATGAATTCTAGATCTGACAAAACTATCTTTCAGGAACAAAAGGGAAATAAAGACATAAGCAGGCAAAGGAACCTAAAAATCTATCACTGGCAAATGTATCCTTCAAAAATAGCTAAGAAGTTCTTTCAGATGATAAATGAAGGAATGCTGTAACATTAGGAAAGAAGAAAGAACAATGGAAAAAGCAAGAATATGGGTAAAAACTATAGACTCAATAGACTATCCTTCTTTGCACGAAGTTTTAAAATCATCATTGATGGATGAAATAAAAATTATAGAGGCAACCAAAAAAAGTTACAGTTCACCAAAGTTTTAAAACATCTGTACATCAAAAAACGCTACCAAGAAAGTGCAAAGGCAATGCACAGAATGTAAAAAAATATCTGCAAACCACTTAATTGAAAAAGGACTGATACAGGAATATATAAAGAACTCCTATAATTCAAAAGGAACACAAACCAACTTAAAAACAGACAAGAGACTTCGACATTTCTCCAAGTAAGATATACAAATGGCCAATAATCACATGAAAAGATGCTCATTCATAAGAGAAACGCAAGTCAAAATCACAATGAGATAGTTCATATGGAAAGCTATTATGAAGAGGAGGAGGAGGAAGAGGAAGGAACAGAAAATCACAAGTAATGGTGAAAATGTGGAGCAATTAGATTCCTTGTGCATTGCCAGTGGGACTGTAAAATGGTAGAGGCACTATCACGGATGGTATGACAATTCCTCAAACACTTAAATACGGAACCACCATATGATCCAGTAATTTCATTTCTAGGTATATACTTAAAATGAAAGCAGGGACTTGAAGAAACATTTGTGTACCTGTCTGAGTAGCATCACTCCCAAGAGCCTAAAAGGTGGAAGCAAACCAAGATTCCATCAGTAGGTAAACGCATAATCAAAATGTGGGGCAGACTAGAAGAGTATTCAGTCTTAAAAGTAAAATTTCAATAAATGCTACAACACAAACCTTGTAGACATTATGCTAAGTGAAATAAATCAGTCATGTATTTTATGATTCCATTTACATGAGGTAACTACAGCAATCCAATTCATAAAAACAGAAGTAAAATAACTGATGCCAGAAACTAGGGGAAAGGGATATGGGGAGTTTGTGTTTAATGCATACAGAGTTTCAGTTGGGCAAGATGGAAAAGTTCTGGGGATGGATGGTGATAACAGATGCACAACAATGTGAATGTAATTTATGTCACAGAACTATACACTTAAAAATGGTTAAAATGCGGGGGGGGGGGGGGTCCTGAGTGGCTCAGTTGTTAAACATCTGCCTTTGGCTCAGCCCTTCATCAGGCTCCCTCTCCCACTCCCCCTGCTTTTGTTCCCTCTCATGCTTTGTCTCCCTCTATCAAATAAGTAAATAAAATCTTTTAAAAAAAAATTGGTTAAAATGGTAAATTTTTTATCAGGTATATTTTAGCACAAAAGGAAAATATATTAACACTATCTGATATATATAAAGAAGAAATATTCAAAACAATGATATTTACAAAGTAAGAGAATAAAGGGGTGAAAATGGAAGGGTAGGTTCAACACTTCACCCAAACCAATAAACTGTTTCCCGATAGACTGCAGTAAGTTACATATGTATATTTTAATATCCAGTGAAGCCATTAAGAAAATACCATGAAGTGGTATATTTGAAAAATATTATAAATAAATCAGAATGAAATACCAACAAATGCTCAACCAACACACAGAAAGAAAAAAGAAGGGACATCTGGGTGGTTCAGTTGGTTAAGCATCTGCCTCCAGCTCAGGTCATGATCCTGGGGTCTTGGGATTGAGCCCAGATCAGGATCCTACTCACTGAGGAGTCTGTCTCTCTCTCTCCCTCTTCTCCTCCCCCCAGCGCATGCAAGCTCTCTTTCCCAAAAATTAAAAAAAAAAAAAAAAAATCTTTTTTAAAAAAAGGAGAAGAGAAACAGAAATGAGAAAAAATAGAAAATGAAAACAAAATGGCAGAAGCCCTAAGAGCAAATGACATATGCAATAAAGGGGTTAGTATTCAAAATACATACAGAACTTACAAAACTCAACACCCAAAAGACAAATAATCCAATTAAAAATGGGCAGAAGACATGAGGAACAGAGATCTCTCCAAAAAAGACATCCACATGGCCAAAAGACACATGGAAATATGTTCATAATCACCATCAGGGAAATGCAAATCAAAACCACAAGGAGATAGCACCTCACTCCTGTCAGAAGGCTAAAAGCAGCAACACAAGAAACAATAGTCTTGGTGAGGATGTGGGAAAAAGGAACACTCCGCACTGCTGATGCAAACAGGTGCAACCACTGTGGAAAACACTACAGAGGTTCCTTAAAGGGTTAAAACAAAGAACTATCCTATGATCCAGCAACTGCACTACTGGCTATTAACCCAAAGAATACAAAAATACTAATTCAATGGGATACATGCACCCATGTGTTTATGGCAGCATTATTTACAATAGGCAAGATATGAAAGCAGCCCAAGTGTTCAATGACTCAGGAATGAATGTGGTATTTATATACAATGGAATATTATTTGGCCGTAAAAAGAATGAAATCTTGCCACTTGCAACAACATGGATGGAGCTAGAGAGTATTATGTTAAGTGAAGTAAGTCAGAGAAAGACAAATACCAAACACTAATTGTTACCAGAGGTGAAGGAGGTGGGGGGAGGGTGGATTAAATAGGTGATGGAGGATTAAGGAGTGCATTTGGAGTGATAAGCACCAGGTGATATATGAAATTATTGAACCATTGTAACTTTGGAACTGGAATTAATATAACACTGTACGGTAACTGGAATTAAAACAAAAAATTCTAAAAAAAGCTCTAACATATCGATAATTAAAATAAATGTAAACAGGGGTCCCTGGGTGACTCAGTGGGTTAAGTCTCTGCCTTCAGCTCAGGTCATGATCTCAGGCCTGGGATGGAGCCCGTCATTGGGCTCTCTGATCAGCAGGGAGCCTGCTTCCCCCTCTCTCTCTGTCTGCCTATCCGCTTACTTGGATCTCTCTCTCTGTGTCAAATAAATAAATAAAATCTTCAAAAAAATTAAAATAAATATAAACGGTTAAAATATGCCAAACAAAGACAAATATTGGCAATGTGGACTTAAGGGAAAGAATGACCCAACTATAGGCTGTTTACAATTAACTCACTTAAAATAAGAGGTGAAAAAGTACCAGAAAAGATGCATGTAAACAAAAGCAGGGGTGGCTATATTAATTTTGGATAGACTTTAGAGCAAAGACAATTGCTAGAGAGACAAGAGGACCATTATATAATGATAAAGGATGGATCCAACAGGAATACCTAACGATCCTAAGCGGTACACACAAAGCAAAATACATGAAGAACTGATAGAGCTAAACAGAATAACAGACAAATTCTCAGTTATGATTGGGAACTTCAAGACTTCCCTTCTCAGAGATTCATAGAAATACTAAGCAGAAAATCAGCAAAGATTTAAAAGTTCTAAAGAATACAATCAGCCAAAAGGATCTAACTGACTTCATCAAAAAAAGAGCCAAAAATCCACTTTTATTTTCATCCATAGAACACTCACCAAAACAGACCATATTCAGGCCATAAAACAATTTTAGAAGTATTGAAATCATAAGAGTATATTCTCTGACCATAATAGAATCTAACTAAAAATCAGTAAGAGAAAGACAACTGGTAAGTCTCAAAACACTTGGAAATTAAACAACACACTTCTAAACAACCCAAGCATCAGAGAACAAGTCTCTAAGTAAAGTTAAAAAAGAAACAGAATGGAGTAAAAATGCAAAGACAACACGGAAAAGAAAACGTCAAAAGATGTGGGATACAACTAAAAAAGTGCCAAGAGGAATAAGTATAGGATGAAATGCTACATTAGCAAACAGAAAATGTCCCAAATCAGTATCTTAAATTTCTACTTAAGAAAATGAACCCAAAGCAATCAGAACAGAAATAATAAAAAATAAAAGCAAAAATCAAAAAAAAAAAACTGAAAACAAGAAAACCTTTGAAATCCTTTGAAAAAGCAAAATTGATAAATCTTTAGCAAAATTGGCAAAACAAAAAGGAGAGAAGGTACAAATTATGAATATCAGCAATAAAAGAAAGTATCACTGAACACCCTCAAGCCATTAAAAGGGTCATCAGGAAATAATACAAACAAGTTTTTGCTCTTAAACTAGATTAATTAGAAGAAATGAATCAGTTCCTCAATCAACCACATACAGATCTTCCTCTACCTTCAACAGGATTACATCCAGTAACCCATTTTAAGTTGAAAATATCACAAATCAGAAATGCATTTAATGGGGTGCCTGGGTGGCTCATTCCCTTAAGAGTCTGCCTTTGGCTCAGGTCATGATCTCAGGATTCTGAGATCGAGCGCTGCATCAGGCTCCCTGCTCAGTGAGGAGCCTGCTTCTCCCTCTCCCTACCACTCTGCCTACTTGTGCTCGCGCTCTCTCTCTCTCTCCCCGTCTCTGTCAAATAAATAAATAAATAAAATCTTTTTAAAAAATGCATTTAATGAACCTAAGCTACCAAACATCAGAGCTTACCCTCACCTACATTAAATCTCCTTAGAAAACTTACATCATTAGGACGCCTGGGTGGCTCAGTTGCTTAAGCAGCTGCCTTCGGCTCAGGTCATGATCCCAGCGTCCTGGGATCGAGTCCTACATCGGGCTCCTTGCTCGGCAGGGAGCCTGCTTCTCCCTCTGCCTCTGCCTGCCTCTCTGTCTGCCTGTGCTCGCTCGCGCTCTCTCCCTCTGTCTCTGAAAAATAAATAAAATCTTTAAAAAAAAAAAATAAATAAAAAAAAAAAAAAAAAAAAAAAAAAAAAAAAAAAAACTTACATCATTAGTCTACAGTTGGGCAAAATCACCTAATGCAAAGCCTATTTACTTGAAAAAAAAAAAAAAAGTGTTGAATATCTCAAGTAATTTACTGAATACTGAAAGTGAAAAACACAATGGTTGTAAGGGTACAGAATCCTTTTAAGTGTTAGAGTTTGCGGCTGTTTACACTTGTGATTGCATGGCAAACTGTGAGCTATGATTCGCTGCTGCAGCCCAGCATGGTAAGAATCTTACCACATATTGTTAGGCCAGGAAAAGATCAGAATTCAAAATCCAAGTACGGTTTTTACTGAATGTGTATCACTTTCACACCATCGTAAAGCCAAAAAAATCTTTAGTCAGGGACTGTTTGTGCTACCAATATTCAACCAAAATAAATAATAAATAAATATAAATCCACAACCATTTAAAAAAAATGAATTCATAATTTTAATTCTTAAAAAAAAAAGAAAAGAAAAATCCCATGCTGAAATGTTTCACCAGAGAATTCTAGCAAATATTTAAAGAATACCAAAATTTCAAAAACTCTTCCAAAGAGTAGAAAAGGAGGTAATGTTACCTGCCTCATTCTATGAGGCCAGTATTACCCAAATACTGAAACGAAACAAAAATATCACAAGAAAGATACACACCATATCACTAATGAATTTGACACAAATTCTCAACAAATCAACAACCTAAATTCAGCAATATTTGAAAAACATTACATACCATAACCACATGGGATTTATTCCACATATGCAAGAAGTGTTCAACATTTAAAAAAAAAAAAAGTGTTATCTACAATATAAACAAGCTAAAGAAAAAAAATCTTATCATATAAATTGACTCAGTAAAATATTTTGGCAAAATCCATCAACCATTCATAATAAAAACTCTCAGTAAACTAGGAGGACAGGTGATCTACCTACACTAAGAGTATCTACCCAACTACCCACCCCCACAAAAGTACACTTGACATGATATTTAATGCTGAAATACTAAATGCTTTCCACCTAAAGCAAGGAACAAAGCAAGGATGTCTGCTCTTACCACTCTGAGTCAATACAGTACTAGAAGTTCTAGCCAATGCAACAAGACAAGAAATAAAAGGCATAGAGATTAGAAAGAATATTGTAAAAAGTCTCTAAAAATTAAAATATAATTTTAGCAAGGTCAAAAAATACAGGACCAATGCAAAAATCAACCACATTTCTATGTACTAATAATGAACATATGGAAACTGAAATAAAAAAGATAATATTCACAAAATTCCTCCACAGAAAACAAACGAACAAAAAAAGTAAGTATAAATTTAACAAGGCGTACAACAGGACTTGTAGATATGGATAAGCTTGTTCTAAGTTTATATGTAAAGTCACAAGGCTTTGAATAACTCAAACGATCTTGAAAAGTGAGAGGAACCACTCTACCTGATTTTAGGACTACACAGATAATCAGGAGTATCACAGCAGATGGAAACGTATAAACCAAGAGAACTCAAGAGAGAACCCAGCAGTCAACCCATACATAAATGCCCAATTGACTTTTTATGAAAGTGCAAAAGCAATTCAAAAGAGGAAAGAAAGGGGTGCCTAGATGGCTCAGGTGGATAAGCCTCTGCCTTTGGCTCAGGTCATGATCCCAGGGTCCTGGGATCAAGCCCGCATAGGACTCTCCATTCAACAGGGAGCCTGCTTCCCACGCGCCACCACCCTCCCACCCTCCTCTCTGCCTACTTGTGATCTCTGTCTGTCAAATAATTAAATAAAATCTTAAAAAAAAAAAAAGAGGAAAGAAATTTACTTTTTCAACAAATGATGCTGGAGCAACTAGATATCCATAGGCAAAAGTATGAAATTTAATTTAAAATTCTTTTAAAAAAAAAATCAAAATAAGTCATAGGCTTAACTACAAACCATTAAAGTATAGAACTTTTATAAAGCTATCACAGTAGAAAATGTTTGAGACCTATGCTAGGTAAAGAGTTCTCAGACTTGCCTCCAAAAGTAAATATTAATAAATTAAGCCTCAACAAAATTAAAAACTTTTGCTCACAGAAAGACCTTGTCAAAAGGAAAAGAAAAAAAGAAAAGCTACAGAATGGGAGAAAGTATCTGCACGTAGCAGAAAATGAAGTAATATTTAGAATTCTCAAAACTCAACAATAAAACAATCCTATTGGAAAATGGGCAAAAGACATGAACAAACATTTTACCAAAGAGGATAGACAGATAGCAAATTAGCAAATGAAAAGATCTTCAACATCATCAGCCATTTAGGGAAATACAAATTAAAACCTCAATAAGATCACTAGACACCTTATGGGAACAGCTTAAATAAAAACCTGACAATATCAAACACTTGTGAGAATCGAGAGAATCTGAACTGCTCATACATTACTGGTAAGAATGTAAAAGGATACAGTCACTCTAAAAAACAGATTGGCAGCTTCTTATAAAACTGAACATGCAACTGCCACACAGTCCTACAACTGCACTCCTGGATATTTATCAGACAAAAATGACCATTTATATCCACACAAAAATATGAACACTAATGTTCAGAGCAGCTTTTTTTCCCCTAATAGTTAAAACTGGAAATAATCCGAATGTTCTCCAGTGGGGGAATGGCTAAACGGTCCTATATCCGTATCATGAAATACTCCTTAGCAAATGAAAAGGGACAAAAGTACTGATACATGCAATGACTCGGATGAATCTTGAAGGAATTATGTTGAGTAACAAAGGCTAACCCCAAAAGGTTACATACTATGTGATTCCATCTGTACAATGGGGGGGGGGGGTTGTGTAACGTTTTTGAAAGGGCAAAATGAAAAACAGATTAGTGGTTGCCAGGAGTTAGAGATAAGGGAGACGTGAAAGGAGGTGAGTTTGATTATAAAAGGGCAGCACAAGAAAACCGGTGGTGATGAAACTGTTCTATATCTTTACTATAGTGATGATTACACAAATCTACCCATGTGATAAAACTGCATAGAACTAAATGCATGCTGAACACACAGACACACAATTTTATGCAGACCCAATGAAACTGAAGGTTTAATTAAATTAAATTAATTTAATTAAAGTCAATTTCCTGGCTGTCATACCAGATGTTGCCACTGAGGAGAAAAAAATGGGTGAAGGACACATACTCTGTATTATTTCTTACAACTAATGTTAATCTACAGTTACCTCAAAATAAAATGCAATTAAAAAATAAGAAATAAATAAATATTTAGCTAGGTAGATAGACATGGATGCCTCTCTGCCTACACAATAGGTGATATAAGTGTCTTAGCTGTGACCCCCCAGTCTAATGGCTTATACCTACAAAGAAACCTTAACAGATTAAAAAGAATCTTTAGGTCTTTCCCTAAGCTTCAGACAGATATGTAAGAGAAAAAGAATTTCAAAAGTAATCTTTTAAAGGTTACTTCTAAAGAGAGAGCTTCTAGTTGGTGAATACATGGAGGTGGGAGTGTGGCTAGAAGAGTGGTATCCCCAGAGAAAGCATGGAAGCTGTGTGCCCTTTTCCACATACCTTGCCCAATGCTTCTCTTTCATTTTAGTTGTTGTTATAGCTCTTGTAATAAACTGATAATCTAGCTTGATAAAGTCTGATGAGGTGTTTATCTTACTGACACCCAGACAAAATAATAAAAATACACACGCACACAAAAATGTGCGTATTGTAATACTGAGTATTACAATAATGAACACAGAGTGAATACAGAAATTTTGCTGGAGTAATGTCTCCCCACAGGACTGTTCATGGCTACCATCCATGGTCATATGTAGGATCTTTTCATTCTATAAGAATCAGACAGGCACTTAAATAATTTTTCCATCTTTCAACATACATATGGCCAAAAAAAAAGATATAAATCACTAACATATAAGGAAAGAAGGAAGAATATAAGGGAAGCTTTTCTTTCCTCCAGCGAAAGACATGAAATAAAATCAGTTTCTCAAGTAGTAAATGTGCATCTGATCTACATCAAAATCACCCAAAGCCATTTTTAAAGAGAGAGGGTATCCAGTGTATCGGTCAGCTCAGACTGCCATAACAAAAAAAAAAAAAAAAAAAAAACACACTGGATAGCTTAAACCAAAGAAACTTATTTTCTTACAGTTCTAGAAGCTGAGTCCAAGATTAAAGTGTGAGCAGAGGTGCTTTTTAGTGAGGCCACTCTCCTTGACTTTAGATGGCCACCTTCTCACTCTGAACTCACATGGCCTTTTCTCTGCACATGTGCACTCCCATGTCTCTTTCTCTTCTTCTAAGGTCCAAAATGATTATGGACCCACCCTCATGACCTCATTTAATCTTAAATGTGCCCTATACACATATAGCCACATAGGGACTTAGGGCTTCAATCTATGACTTTTAGGGGGACAAAATTCAGTCCATAATACCCAGTGACCAACCGGCCCTGAAGTATATTTTATATGAGTATATATATATATATATATATATATATATATGTATACTATACTTACTCGAAGGGGGCAAGGCAAAGGAAAAAGTATAGTATGTACATTACAATTCCAATTCTATCACTTAGTGTTCCCAATAATAAAAATGAGATTATCTATTCTTACTGTATAGCTGTGAGAAGTAAAAGAAATAATCTATGTAAAGTGCCCAGCATATGGTAAAGGACTAGTCAATCCTGGACCTCTGCCTTTCTTCCCCTCCCCCCGCAAAATTAATTATAAATTTTACTCAAATCTAAACATATCTGAAAAATTATGGGAACTAGATTCTGTCCCAGTTCTACCACTACCTAGCTATGTGTCCTTAACCAAACCACTCTTCTGCATCCGGGCAATGAGAGTTTCCTCTATCACTAAAATACTATGTATCTATGCGTATCATTCATGACTGTAATAT
Organism: Mustela putorius furo; assembly: GCF_011764305.1. Lineage (NCBI taxonomy): Eukaryota > Metazoa > Chordata > Mammalia > Carnivora > Mustelidae > Mustela > Mustela putorius. Next base: position 15,967,515 of record NW_025422471.1, read on the forward strand.
CAAACGCCAATACTACAAAAGCTAATCAAACTTTTTTCTAAAGGTCTTATTTATTTATATGAGAGAGCGAGCGAGCACAGAGGGAGAATGAGAGGGAGAAGCAGACTCCCCACTAAGCAGGAAGCCCGATGTGGGGCTCAATCCCAGGACCCTGGGATCATGACCCGATCTGAAGGCAGACGTCCAACCAACTGAGCAACCCAGGCACCCCGCTATTCAAACTTTTTATAAAATTCCAGTAAAAGAGGATTATGGTATGAAATTTCAATTTATTCTTCCAAATACTTCCATTCTTTAAACTCTTCCACAGCTATCCTCCAAAGTGAAAAATCTATCTGTACAACACACCTGTAAGGCTAATTTCACCATCTTCTCTTTATCATTAATGCTTCATCTTCCAAGTAGATTGTATACTCTTATATTTTTGTTCCCCTACGTTTGTTTTACTCACAAAAATCACTTAATCACTGAAATGCCTAAAATCACACCCCTAATCCTGTTGAGATATGATTAGGCATATGGAGAGGTTTCCAATAAATTGTACCTGACAACTGTTTTTAACTTAGCCCACTACTGAAATGTATTGTGGGTGATTTCAAGATGGGATTTCAAACAATGAGCCATAACCAGCATCCATACTCCATAAATGTGCTTTAAAATTAAGATAATGGTCAGAAGCAAATCTACTGTGAGGATATTTGAATCATTTAACGAAAAACAATTTACCATGTTAAGCCTAAGGGAAGAACTTGTAAGTACTTGCCCTTTCCCCTACCTCGTCCCTCACCACTCCTATCCTAGTATTACCTGGTATTACATATAATGAGTAACACATGAGGTAGGTTTTTACTTAAGTGCCTTTAACATATCTCACCTGCCAGTATCAATGCCCTTATACAGTCCCTACCCAAATCAAATCTGAACTGGGTCATGTTATTAGCACTGGCCATCGGTACCTCAACAAACACAAAGAATGCAGACACTTGATAAATGTTGGCACAGTGAGGCTTCTCCTCTTGAAATGCTCCCACATGAAACCCAGCTTCCATGCTGTGGAGAAACTCAAGCTAATTAAGGGGGGAGGCTACCTGGAGGCAGATGAAGGGAGAGGGCAGTCATATTCCCAGGTATCCACCAGCTGTTCCAGCCATCTCAGCTGCGGCATCAGATTTATGAATTAAGAAACCACCTTAGATGTTACAGCCAACAGATGACACATGGAGTAGTCCCCATCAAGCCCTAACTTTTAGAATTAAGAGCAAATAAATCTTGTTGTAACTAAACACGTATAAGCCAATTAGAAAAGTTCTGGATTGGTAGTAAGCAACCAAGAAATGTCAGCGGTAATAACGGTTACTGTTAATCATTATTATAAGTCCCACCCCACCAATGTATTGTTTTGGGTATTAAAGTTGCTCTCAGAGACATTCTCTCATTTTCTTAATATAGAGACAATATAGAGATATTGGCAATATAGGCCAATAAAGAGACAGGAGTAGGGATACCTGGGAGGCTCAGTCATTAAGCGTCTGCCTTCATTCAGCTCAGGTCAGAACCCCAGGGTCCTGGGATCAAGCCCCACATCGGGCTCCCTGCAGGGCAGGAGGCCTGCTTCTCACTCTCCCATTGCCCCTGCTTGTGTTGCCTTTCTCAATGTGTTTCTCTCTATCAAATAAAAAAATAAAATCATTTTTTATAAATAAATAAATAGACAGGAGTAAAGCAACCAGATAGGCCTACTTTTTGCGTTCCCTTTCTTCTACCTAATTTACAGCTGTCCTTACACACACACATACACACAAACCCCACCCCCGACCTACCCCCCACAGCGTGGAGCCCAATGCAGGACTCCAAGGACTCCAACACAGATGGTAAGATCAAGACCTAAGCCAAGATTAAGAGTGGGACACTGAACCCACTAAGAAACCCAGGTACCCCTGTCCTTTTTCTTTTTATCTCTACCTATAATGCTTGCATGATTTCCCCGGAGTGCCTAATCATCGATTCAAACCAATTCTACCCTTTGGCTGTGCTCTTTATTCTCAGGAATTACAGACACTTCCTTCAACTTCCTTCAACCTCCTTCCAGACCAGGGGTAAATAAAATTAAGAGTTCAGTAGGACAGACTCTTCACTAAGGGTCAAAAGTTTATACTCCTTTAACTTGTAATTCTTTTTCACATGACAGAATCATTAGGCAAAGGGTGTGGGGACCAATAAGGTCTTGTTTAGAAATTTAGAAATTAAGCAACAGGGATAACATACTTGCTACCTTTCCTCAAAGACTTACTGATCCTAATTATATAATTTTCTTATTCCTTTAAAGCCCATGACCTTTTGTTCATACTTCACTCATGATATTGATCTTAATCTAGCCTGAGTGAGAGTAGTTGGTTTACTTAACTTCCTATTAGATCTATAACTGTCCCAGAAGATTTTATGGACTTGAGAGAATTGAGAAAATGGGCATCTTACTCATTTTTGTATCCTTAAATTAAGCACCCACTACACTGTTCTACTATTCACAAAATATGGTTTAAAAAAAAAAAAATCTGGGTCCTGGTCAGCAACCACTCTGTACTTAACTAATCCTTGCAATTCTCACCTCCTCCCAATTTTACTAAGAAATAATGACTCACCCATAGTTATAATGCAATTAGTGACAAAGTTAATGAACACTACATGTCCTAACATTCACCTCTAATAATTATTTGGCTTAATTAGAATGATTTTATTTTTGTAGAGATAGTCACATGTTTTTTGAGGAAAAGAAAGGCATCTTTTATGTTCCTTATTTCCTTTTCCTTCAAGTTTCAGGCTTGAGAAGCCTGCATATTGTGTCCAAGGTAAGATCTATGCCACCTGCCAGGCAAATAATATCAAAGGCAAAGCAAGCCTAGTGGAGGCTACAGCAAACCAAAGCTCAGAACTCACCTAAATGGGGCAACCACTACTCAGCTCTAGCAAGCTACAATCAAACTGGAACAGCAACCAGGTAGAGCCAAATCCTGTGATTTTGCAAGTGATGCTAGAAAGTGAGACTTCTTAAATGTGAAGTCTTCCTATTTTTAAGTGGTGGAGACTGATTACTAAATGTTCCAAATACACCAAGAAAAAGCAATACACGTATCTGTGGAGTGGATCCAGTCTAAGCGCATCCTGCTATTGCAGGCTGATAGTTCAGAATCTCTACATATAACTGAAGGTAGACTAAGTGAACATGCTCCTTTACTATTAGCCTCACCTCTAAAGCAAAGAAAGCAGGACCACTAAAAGCAAGTCCATAAAATTAGAAGGTGTACCAGTGACAAACTCCTTTAACTTTTTTCTCTCTTGAAAATCAAATCTGTTAGTTTTAAATACGGAATCTTCTACAGCATAAAAGTACATAGGGGAGAATTTTTTGCTTTTTAAATGTATTTCCTCAAAATTTGAGAAAAGGAAAATATTCAAATAAATAGTTAAAATTAAACAAACTTTTCTGGCCTTAACCAAACTAATGAAAACATTCAGTAATAAACATGAGACAATGACTCCCCATGCACACAGAAAAACAAGGTACAAAACACTAATGGCATTAATGTATTTGCTCTCGTCTATATATTGTCATTTGACTCTCTTGTGACCAACAGCACCAAACTCACTGGATGTAAGGTTGAACTCCATGACAAGGGAACTCTACTGTAACAAACCACTGTGGACTCAAACCTATGACTCGAACCTCCTTAATATGCTATCCAATAACTAAGGTAACCATTCACTAGTAAATACTGTTAGTCCAAGAACATTTCTTCTATACTTTTAAAAAGATTTGAGTTTTTTTTAAAAGATTTTATCTGTTTATTTGACAGAGAGGGAGATCACAAGTAGACAGAGAGGCAGGCAAAGGGGGGGGGGAGCAGGCTCCCCGCTGAGCAGAGAGCCGGATGTAGGGCTCCATCTCAGGACCCTGAGATTATGACCTGAGCTGAAGGCAGAGGCTTAACCCACTGAGCCATCCAGGCACCCCAAAAGATTTGACATTATTTAACCAAGTCATTAAAGCCCTTTAAAAATAAGAATTTACAGAAAAGATCTGAACTTCATCTCTACACTACTTAACAGGTTGGAAGCCTTTATTAAGTCATAATTTTTAGTACAATTAATCACTTCTGATAGTCCTCTGGAGTTCCAATATTTCTTTAAAATAACTACTAGTGAGGGAGTCCCTGTACCAAAAAAATCAGTAGGCAATTTATTGACAATAAGATTATATTACTGTTACATTGGGACACCATGTACTGAACACTTACTATGTGCCAGGTACGGTGCTGAGTACTTCCGGGCTCTCATTAAACCTTCAAAAACGACCCTATGACAGAGGTACCATTATTATCCCCATTTTACAGATGGGGAAACTGACCTTTCCAAGATCACACAACTATAAGTGGCAGAGTCAGAATTACAGCCCAAATCTTGTCTAACTTCAGAATTTGCCCTTCAACACTACACTGTATTGCCTCCAATGACTCTGGGTTGATATATAAGATAAACAAAAGAGGGAAATTTGTACTTCTCGTGACAAATTTTAAGAATATACTAGAAACGGAGGGTACTTTTCAGAACATGAACAATTCTCAAATACAGTCATACAACATTATTTTTATTCCCAAATACATATTAATAATGATGGAAATCTCACAGGATGGACTTCCCACAAACACAATTTCTCCAGAGTACTCATTCATGTTTATTATTGAAAATTTAATGGGAACACTCTATATATTCTGCCCAGTTTTGCTGTGAACGTAAAACTATTCTACGAAATAAACTTTTCTTAAAAAAAATTTAGAACCACAATATGCCAAATATGTCTAATACAATTCAGTCACAAACACTGACATAAGACTATCTTCTTTCAGTATAAAAAGTTGCGCTTTATTATAACTGCAGTGCTGAGCATGTAGTGAGCACTTAAACATTTAACTGACTGATTCTTTCAAAAAGGCTTGAAGGTATGTAAACAGTGCTGTAAAATGCAAATTTTTAACACTCCCAGAACATCTTCAGAAGTCTGTAACACTAAAACATAATATGGTAAGTTGGAATAAAATTAGACAAAAAAACTGAACTCCTAATTAACAATATCAAAGGAATGCAATACTGTTATACCATGGCTGACATAAATAAGGTTAATTTTATTTTTCCACCTTAAGTATCAAAAGATGTAGCCTTAAGTCAAAAATGGATCATTACAGAATCTTTTTCTAATTCATTTTGTAAGTCCTCTCTAAATCTTCCATAGCTTATCCAAAACAAACAAACAAAAACTTCCAATTGTTCCGAGTGACTGTCAACAAAGGAACCAAATATTTTTTCCTCTGACACACCACACCAAGGTTGTCAAAATTCTAAAGGTCAAATAATACTGATGTGAGGGATCTACAAAAACGGTTTTGCAATCTATTACCACACCCCATCAAAATTTTCCTCTCATCAAGGTCCACCTTTATAAATATATTACCTATGTTCACTTATGAAGGGAACAAATACGGGGAAGGTACGTATGAAAAAACCATTTGCCCTATATATTCTGTAATATGCTGTCAAAACTAATTGTCAAATAGAACACTGTACTGGCCACCAACAGAGTGTTTTAGTGTTAATTTTGTTTTACTTGAGTGTTGTACTTACAAAGTCTCAACCATAAAAGATTACACTGATATTAATAAATGGGAATTCTATAGCATAAATTACAGATACTACTGGAGGACGGGCCCTTAATCACACCTGTAATTCACAGAATTCCTTTCCTTTCTTGCTGACCCACATCTTCATAAGTGATCCGAAGACTTCAGCATCGCTATGCTTGCAAAGCCATGGGCTGGGATTTGCAGTGCCACAAAAACAAAGCATTCTGACGAGTGCATGTTTCAAATGGTATCTATACAATATTCATTCAAACACTTATATATTCCAAAGCTTCTTACTAATAACCTGGCTTCAACAGGGAATGTACACAGAGGTTATAAGAGACTAGGACTGCCTTGGTAGCTGCAAGCTCAGCTGAATCCCAGGACGCAACCTTAATTTGGAAGAGGCAGAACTATATCCGGTTCTCAATGGATACACATTTTTCACTTGCTTCCCACTCTCAAAAACTTTACATCTTCCCAGAGTAACAATAAATATACTAAGACGCCAGGGAGTATGCCCGTAGGGAGGATGAGTGATCAAATTAAATCCCCACGCGCGGAACCCGAAGCTTCAAAACTTTTCAGAACAAATCTCAACTGAAAGAACGAGGCAAGTTTTCCCACTTCTTTCTAGGAGCCAGCTGCCCCAATTCCTGAACAGCTGTCCTGACTTACTGGTTAGTTGGAGGAGCAGTCAGCGGGATGGCCACCTCTTCTTCCTCGTATTCTGGTCCATCCAGAGAGTCACCTTCGTCCACTGTTCCCAGGCCCGCGCCCAAAGGGGGCAGCTGAGGAGGCGGCGGCGGCAGAGGAGGGAATCCGCCGCCGGCCCCGAAGGTCTCAGCAGGCAACGAAGTGGTCCCCTTGGCGAGAACCATCTCTCCTCCAGGTCCGGCGGCAGCTGCAGCACCAGCCACGCCAGCAGCAGCACCTCCCCCTGACAGTCCGGCTCCCCCCATTGCTCCCGACACAGACCCGGCTCCTAGAAACGCTGACCCCAAAGCGGCTCCGCCAGCCAGAGTCCCGGCCATTCCGGCCTCCGTCAGCCCAGAATAGGGGACGGCTGCCACTGGCAGGGCCGGGGGTATCTTCACCCTACAGACTGCCTGATAGGCACTCGAGCCCGCGGCTGCGCCGCCTCCAGCTGCCCCGGCGGTCACCGGGCCGCCCTCCTCACTGCCGGCCTCGGCCGCCATCATGTTGAAGCCCGCTCTACTCTACTCTACCCTACTCGCCCGGGAGCCCCGGGGGCCACCAGGCCCGGGCTCCGAGCCGCCCCACCCAGGCGCGTCCCCCCTTCAGCTCCCCAGGCGGAGGAAACAACAACAAAAGGAGAGAGCCCGCCGCCGCGCCCCCTCCTCGGGCCACAGCCCAGGCTCCGGAGCTGCCCGGGTTACGGGAAGCGAAGTGGGCAAAAAACGCCTGCAACGCTTGCACAAACACCGCCCCAAACCTTCACCTTACACACCCACACTCACGCGCACACACACACACACACATGCACAGAAGTAAAAAAACTTCCTGGCTGCACTAAAGAGGAAGGGAAGCACAGAGGAAGCGGCTGGGGCGGCTGCCGCTCCTTCAGCCACCGCCGCCGCCGCCACCGCTTCTTCACCACCCTAGTTCCGGCCACCCCCACCGCAGCCACCGCCGGTGCCGCTGCTGGGGCTGGGGCCACTGCAGCCGCTTCATTCTCCACCGGACTGGAGATGGGAGGGGTGGGGAGAAAAGAGGAAGGGGGGCGGGGTAGTGGGGAAATCGACTGAACTGCTCCAACCTGGAGCGCTCTTGAAAACCGACTAGAGAGAAAGGAAGGCGGGGCACCAGAGGAGGAGCCGAGGAAAGGAAGGGCGGGGGAGGAGGGCGAGGGCAACTGTGCGCAGCCGCATTGCCAGCGCGGGGGTGAGGACGCTGGGCCTGGAGGGAGGAAAAGGAAGAGTCAGGAGGGAAGGAAGCCGCGGGAGCGCGCTGTGCGCGGCCGCGCTCACTGTTACGGTCGGGCTAGAGCTGGTGGTGGCGTCGCCGCTTCTCCGGTCGGTGGCGCGGGCGGTGGCGCGCGTCTGCCTCCGTGGGTTTTGTTTGACGGGCTTTGGGAGGAGTGGGTCCCCGAGCACGCGGCCGCTGGGCACTGAAACAGGAGAGACGGGAGGGACCCGGAGGGGTGGAGGGGGAGAAAAAGGGAAAAAGGGAAAAAGGAAGATGCCGCGAAGCCAGTTCCTGCTTCCTGACTGGTAGAAAAAACACCTTCAGTCAGTGGCGCAGAACCCAGATGGCCAAGGCCCAGGGGTAGGAAGATTGCTTCGAATTTAAAGGCAGTACTATTATTTTATTTTCGTGGCGTACTAGCGATCACTATATGACTATACCGTACTTGTAAAAAAAAAAAAATGAGATTTTAAACAACGTTCTGAAACTCAAGAGAAGTAAACGAAATAGGGGAGCATTAAGGGGAGGGCTAAGAATTTTGGTAGAAATAGTGGTTGTAAAGTCGGTTTTCTAAGAGTATAGACATTGTTTTCTTCATTCACATCATCTTACCTCCTCTCTGTCCTGTCTCTTCCTCCCCTCCCCCCACACACACACTTAACCAGTGTCATCGCAAGTCTGTTAGGTACTACTAAGGTGGCTAGAGGAGGGTTGCAACACTCATTTGTGAGCAGAAGGCGGGTCATATTCGGGGATGCATATGTGAAGCATAGAGAACCTTGAACAAGGCAAATGTCAAGGTTCCAAAGTGCCACATAAAATTGTGCATAGTTTCAAAAATGACCAATAAACTGAAATCTCACACTAAATATAGCCAGAGAGATGGGTTTTGTTTTGTCTTTTATGCTAGAATATGTATAAACTATTGTGTCTATTCATAGAGGTGGAGGAATCATTCTCATTGTTTGAAATTATAGTATGGGTAATTTTCCCTTTGCATTCATACACTGTTATTTTAAATTCTCCCAGGAGGAATCCCACATTGAATACCTTTAAATATTGGTCTTTGAGATCAACGTTTTTTCTGCTAAGGATGATCAAACCAACAGTGAAGCACATAGGGGATGAGTAGGAGCTCTAATAGAGGCCCCGGGGGGAAAAAATGAAAAGGACACTAAAAGAGGTGGCGAGGTGCACACAAGATATTTTCCTTTTCTTTAGAAGCTCGCACAAACCTATTTGCCAAATCAGTGACAAACTTGATTAATCCTGAGGACTCCTTCATTGTGCTTACTCTTTTTTTTTTTTTAAGATTTTTTTAATTCGACAGAGATCAGAAGTAGACAGAGAGGCAGGCAGAGAGAGAGAGGAAGGGGAGTAGGCTCCCCACCAAGCAGAGAGCCCCATGTGGGGCTTGATCCCAGGACCGTGGGATCATGACCTGAGCGGAAGGCAGAGGCTTTAACCCACTAACCCACCCAGGACCCCCATTGTGCTTACTCTTACTTGTACCACTTGAGAGAGCAAAGATGGATTACTCATGTGAATGGTCTTAGACCAATGTTATCCTACAAACTTGTAAGAGTGCAAATTCTTGGCCCCATCCCAGACCCTCTGAATCAGAATCACCAGAATCTTTTTTAATAGTCCCTCTAAGTTTACACATTTAAGAACCACTACGCTATAGTATGCTAATCAAGAAGGAGGTATGAAGTACCTAAAATGGTTCTGAAAGAAAGAAGAAATGAGAAGGCCAACTCAATGCCATTCATTAGGCATGTGGAAAAGAGAAGTATTGTGTTGCTAAGCCCTGTACTATTCTAGAGAAAAGGCTGGAAAATAAGAAAATACATAATGAAGTAATTTCATAATATTTAAGAGAATAATGCACTCCTACTTACAGTTGCCTGCCTGGAACAGTTTTTCTTTTAAACTTAGACCCTCAAAGTAAGAAGAGAACTTCAAAGTACCTATTCCCCCCACTCCCAAAAAATTTTGCATTAGCATCCCAGTCCTCCAACACCCCTACCCCAATTACGACCATCAGTCTTGGTAGGATCCTGGCCTGGCAGCTTATCACCAGCTCTTATCACTGATCTCTGAGGGCTCACACATCATCTGTATGCTGCCTAATATGCAGAATTGCCTTTTTTCCCCTCTTGAAAATTCTTTACAAATAAAGGCCAATATTTAATGCAGTCCAACACCAATTATGTACCAAGTTATATTGTTTTCTAATTCCTTTTAGGTATATGTATCTACAAACCTACACTGCATATACAATGTGTGGTCTATCCTACTGCCTAGCCCAGTGTTAGGCACCCATACCAACAGCTTTGAGCAGGTCTTCATTCTTTTAACAAATTCTGGATTAGATCAGCTCACATCTTTGGACATCAGTTGCTCAACTAGTAGGAAAAAACCTACTATGTCTGTTTATGTATCAACCTAATACCAATATCTTTACCATATATTCAATCTTAGAGTTGTGCTGTCCTTTATATCAAAGAGATTACCACAGTCTTTCATGAGGTACTTCCAAATATCTTATATACTCCTATTATTGGACAGATCTAGACTTTGATCTTTACTCTTCCTTGTGTGCTTCCTGAATCTCAAGTCCGTCTTCTCTCTTCAGTGACTTTTTCTTTTAAAGGGTTATATGTTTATACCTCATTTTTTGTCTGTTGCCTTTTTTTTCTTTTTCTACTCACCTTGACCTTCTGGCTTTCTCTCATTTATATTCTCATGTTTCTTTTCTCCTGCTACTTTCTCTCTCAATTTTTACTTCTATGTTTCTTTTTCTCTTCTTCCAAGCCCTGTATTTCCTGACTCCTTGAACTTTCAAGAGTCAAACTCTCAAAGTTTCATGAGTCAGGGGGCGCCTAGGTGCCTCAGTGGCTTAAAGCCTCTGCCTTCAGCTCAGGTCATGATCTCAGGGTCCTGGGATCAAGCCCCACGTTGGGCTCTCTGCTTGGCAGGGAGCCTGCTTCCCCCTCTACTCTGCCTGCCTCTCTGCCTACTTGTAATCTCTCTCTCTGTGTCAAATAAATAAAATCTTAAAAAAAAAAAAAGTTTCATGAGTCAAAAACTGAAAAGAAAAAAAAAACACCTGAAGAACAGTTTAAAAAAAAATACAACTATGAACTATCTATGTGGAGAGAGGCATTACAGAGATTCTGCAGGAATTGGTGTAAGATGTGGAGTTATGTAACATCAGTTAACAAAGGGAAGTAAACAGTCTGTTAATTAAATTCACAGATAATATTAAACAAGGAGGTACTGAAAAACAGAACAATATACCAAAAAAAAGAGAAAAATTCAAAATAGGCTTTACCTTGAGTAAAACAATCCTTGATATCTATGACTTTAGAGGATTTATCCAGATATTGAATTAAATACAGTATTTAATGAAAATAAATAATCAAAATTCTGGGCAAAGACTTATGGGTGAAAAGAATCTAAACATTTTTAATTTAAAAATTAATTTGGTTCATTCTGATTTTATTGGCAACTTAAGTATGAATTTAATACATTCCAACATATTTTTTCAGTTTTGATACCTCAGTATATGAAAAGGTAGACAGTAATTCTTAGGCAAAAAATACAATTTTAGAGAATCTCAAGGGGCTTAGAGTAAATATATGAGTTGTTTCTGAGGGGGAAACTAAGCAAGAAGTGATAAAGAGCTTACAGCTGTGTTTGAAGAATCCCAAGATTATGTTTCATGCGCTAGTACATACTCAGCTATACAAATGGGCTTCCAGGTTCATCTAAAGAATATCAAAAGGTTTCAGTGACCCAAAAAATCTTGAAAAGAAGCTTTTACTCCTAACCCATAATATTCCTACTGCATTTGGTGACCTCATCTTGAAGTCCTGAAGAGTACACATTTTCTTATTAGTGAGAGGTTTTAAGAAAATAATGTTGAGAAAATACAGGTTAAAGGAAATTATTTTAATGAAAAAGTAAATGGTTCTGCAGAGATTACTATATGTGATATAATAACTAAATAAGATTTATAAAAATTATAAACACTGTGAAGAAATTAAATAATACTATGATCTCTGAAGCTGTAAAATAAACTTCAAAGCAAATTACCAGAAGCTCTCTTCTGATGGCTAAAGGAGCTTAGAGCAGTTGGATCTAAATGTTCTTTCTCTTGAAAGAAGAGTTGACAAATGTCTTTATTTTGTATTGTTTATTCTTATTCTACTATCTTATTTTGTTGACTTTTCATTATTCTTTGTCAGAAATTCTCCTCCTTTATTATTTTTAATCCTTTTTTCTTTGTCTACCATTTACCTCTGACCAGAAACATTTCTGTATTTCCTGACTATACCTTATATACCTATAATCACATAGTTCCTTCACTATACAATGAAGGGGTTAAGTGCAGCCTTGATCTAATTATAGATAAAATAAGGTGAGAATTTTAAGTACATTAGAAGAAGTTTTGAGTAATGTAACATTACAAAACTAAAATGATCTTTCTTAGCTATAAGAAATATCTATATTTCTATAGATTATTTTTATTTTTATTTTATTATTTTTATTATTATAGACTATAATTATTTCTTAATTCATTGCCTTTAAAGAGATTTTCAACACCCATTAACACTTTTTTATTTTTTAATTTTCTCTTCATTCTTTATCTAATTGTTAAGATAGCAATGAAATATAGCACATATATAAACACATAGCAGTGATTTCCAAATTTCTGAATTTTACAGATCCGTGAAGGTTAACAAAAATTGAAAGACTATTAAATTGTTATGAAGTTGCTGACTAATGGTTTTATTGTTATTAACTACTATTTCCTACCACTGTATTTCATAAAAGGAAAGGAAACTTCAAGGCAGAAAGAAAGGAGGGGAGGGAGAGAGAAAAAAAGGGGCTGGAATTAATTTCAATAAGTCTTTTGATTACATAAATTTAGCTTCATGAAAAGTGCATCAAATATTATGTCCTTTTTCATTTTCCCACAGATTTAGTAAAAATCGGCATTGGTTTGCTGACAAGTATCTTAGTCTTCTTTTCCAGAAGCAGATCTGAACAAGACTTGAGTGCTAAATCATTTATTTGGGAGGTGATCACAGGAAATTTCAGAAAGAGAATAGTGAAGGGAAGGAAGCTAATACCAGATGTGTTAATGAGGTTACTGCTGTGAACTGGGGCTCAAATTCCACTAGAGAGCCTTAGGAGACAACACAGAAGGCACCTGAGAGTTGTCATACCTGAGGGACAAAGAAACTGGCTTTCACTCATCAAATCCCATTTGTCATCAATGGAGGGATACTCTAGAGTATCTCCTCTCCAATCCCTCTGCACTGCCCTCTATGCAAGCTGAGTGTCTCCCAGGGCTAGAGAAAGCCCTCAAGTACAGAGTTAACTGGTGTTTGCAGTGAAACGCTATTACATGCACAGAAAAGGTGAGTGTCAAAGGGGTATGGAGTTGGTAAGGCCAGTATCCACTATCCCAGGGTTTTAAAACCTCTGTGATGAAGAACTTATTTCTGTTAAATAAAGGTATTCTGGGATGTTATTTGTTACATTTAAGCCATTTTATTTAATTTATCCTACTCTATGACCTACTAACTTTATTTAGCACAACTGGCTAAGAGGCTTCTTCAGTGTTAATCATGGTATAGCTGGAACAAGAACTCATCATTTCCCAGTAATGTGTATTATCCCTGGAGCACTCCCAGAGGGAGTGGTTTCCTAAGATTCACCATTTATTGCTTGATACCAAACTTATTTCCTGTCTTTTTTAAAACATGTACTTTGATCTAGATTATAGAATAGAAGCAAAGGTGATTATGCATTGGATATAAAATAGTCTCTTGATAACCAATGGAAAAAGCTAAAAAAAAATCCTATTATTCATATTAAAATAGCATTTTTGAGGAAATAATATGATAGTTGATAGTATGTTTTACTTTTTTTTTAAGATTTTAGTTATTTATTTGATAGAGCACAAGCAAGTGAAGCTGCAGGAAGAAGGAGAAGAAGAGGGAGAGGGAGAAGCACACTTCTGCTGAGCAGGGACCCCGATGCGGGGCTAGATTGCAGAACCCTGGGATGATGACCTGAGCAGAGGCTTAACTGACTGAGCCACCCAGGCACCCCTAATACGTTTTACTTTATTAAAAGTGGTTCAAAATTCAGGCCTTGCATTTGTAGAAAATTTTAAAGTCATCCATGTGCTTTCTCATGCATTGCCCTTTTCACAACTCTGAAAAAGTATGGTAATACTGTTATTCCCAGTTGACAGATCGGTAAGCTTTTAAGTTCCAAAAGTATGGTTAATTCACCTCAAGTAATGGCTATTTATTATAAGGATGCCTGGGGAAGTATGGTAGGATGAAAAAACTGTCCCACAATAAAATGTCTAGCTTCGGGGACGCCTGGGTGGCTCAGTTGGTTAGGCAGCTGCCTTCGGCTCAGGTCATGATCCCAGCGTCCTGGGATCGAGTCCCGCATCGGGCTCCTTGCTCCGCGGGGAGCCTGCTTCTCCCTCTGACTCTGCTGCCACTCTGCCTGTGCTTGCTCTTGCTCTCTCTCTCTCTCTCTGACAAATAAATGGATGAAATCTTAAAAAAAAAAAAAATGTCTAGCTTCAGAAAAAAAAAAAGCATGTCTAGCCTCATAGGGAGCTGTAATATTTATTGTTCAGCACCCAACAGCAGCTCCAGGGAACTAACAGGAATGCTTGCAGTAATGCCTGAAGAATGGGGACCGTGTTATTATCACCTTCAGTGGCAGCATCTTTCCCATGACTCAAGTGCTCAGTCATGGTCACTGCTGTATTCTGTTTCTCTGTTCAACACAGCCACTGCTTCTACTGATTCTGAGTATACCTCCCATATCAGTCACCTTTCTTCATGCCTCACTATCTCATAATTCCTACTTATTTGTGGCTTCCACTACTTCCTTGCTTCCACTTAAAATATTTATTAAGCACTAGGGAAACAGTGGTGAGCCAAAATAGGCATGGTCTTTGCTTTCATGGAGCCTATGTTTAGGAGAGAGGCAGACGTTTCATCAACTAGCCACATAGATAAATGCAGCATCTAACAGTAAGATAAATTTTGTTAGGGAAAGCAAAATTAAAATGGCTTGAAATCTTTATGGTTCTTACAGTCATTCAACAGAGTCTTTGTTGAGTGTTCAGAGAGAGTTACGGTATAATAATGCAGACAGTATATCAGCCCCAAAACTGGGATGCTGGGACAGATAAACTGGATTTAAATCTCTCCTCTGCCACTGCTACAACCCTGGTCAAGTTACTTAACCTCTCTGAGTCTCAGTTTTTGCATCTATTATATGTGTGGATAGCAATATCTGTTGGCTTAGGTGGATTCCTCCAGAGGCTGATCCCAATATTAGAACTGGATTGTAAGTTATTTGGAAGGTGATCCCAAGAAACTGGGAGTACTTATTCTTCAACTCCCTTCCATCTCGAGTGAAGGCTTCTCTGAGATTCTTTAAACCCCCTCTACTTCTGAGATGTCCCAGGCTCACAGGCGAGAGAGAGTTCCTACTCATCAGGTAGTTCCATGACCTTGCACTAGAATGCTAAGGGACAAAGGAACATGGTTTGGGTACTGACAGCTCTTAAACCCACCTTTAGGAGGTTTATATGAGGATTTGAGATACTGAGATAATGGAACAAAATAGGAGCTCAAGAAATTGTATGGACTACAACAGATAAAACTCTTGTTGAGAGGATGAGATATGCACTTATGAAACCGTAACATAATAATACATTACAATGTAAAATTCAATATATAATTGTTAACATATATTAACATTACATATACTCAATATAATTGTTAACATGTTACAGTACTGCAGTGGTAGTTCAGAAGAGTCAAATAGTTTGTGCCCTAGAAAAAAGTTAAAGTTTTTTTTTTTTTTAAGCTTCTATTTAACTTTATCAACTCCTTTGGTAATAAAAGAGGGCTGGATTTCAAGGAGATAAGGAAAGGTGGGAAGAAAAGATGGACATTTTTTCCTGTGGTAAAAAAGGAAGTGACCATCCTTACTAGAGAGGTAAATTCATAACCAGAAAGCAAGATGAAGGTTAAGTTGTAAGTCAGGGCAAAGTTATGGAAATTTTAAAAAGCTAATCAGAGGCATTTAGATTTCATCTTCAGGCAAATAGGCAGCTGATGAAGATAGCTGAATAAGAAATACCATCAAGGTAACAAAAATCTAAGGATGAATATCAAGTCTTAGATTTTGAAAGGGACATTGGAGTTCATCTAGTATACATCCTATCCAATACAAAAGGTCTTTCTAAAGCAGTCTGTGACTTGGTAAAAGGTGAATATTTTCAGTGACTTGATGTTCATAAGATATGGCATTAGCTGTGTTAGAAAGTGGTTCCCTTTACTGAGCAGAAATGTGCTCCTAGTGACATCCTCAAAATGGTCCTAGTTCATGTTTCTATATTTATGTTAAACACAGAGCCCTTAAAATACTTGAAGATAACTAATAAGTCCTCCAAGCCATCTTCCTAAACTTTAAATGTTGGGAGTACCCTTGGCTTTCTTCCCTATCTACTGCTCTTTCTAGATAATTTGATTCAGATTCATGACTTTAAATACCATATATATGAAGATGACTCCAAAATTAATATCTCCAACCCTAGTCCCTCCTCTTAGCCCAAACTGTCCCTTGGCATCTCCATCTGAATGTCTTTTTTTTTTTTTTTTTTTTTTTTTTTTTAGGAAAACAGACAAGCGAGAAGGAGGGTCAGAGAAAGAGAGGGATAGAGAGAGAAGCAGACTGTCCACTGAGCAGGGAGCCCAGTGTAGGGCTCGATCCCAGGACCCTGAGATCATGACCTGGGCCAAAGGCAGGCACTTAAGTGACTGAGACATCCAGGAGCCCCTCCACCTGAAGATCTTATCTCCAACAAAAAAGTCTTGAATTTGCTACACATAAAACTTCTTCTCCCAGTAGTAAATGGTATCAACATTCCCTTAGTGGTCCAAAACCTAGATAATATGGATTCCTTTTTATCTCACATCCCACATTTACTTTATCAGTGCATCCTCCTAGCTCTGCCTTCAAAATATGTCCTCTATTTCATTGCATTTCAATATTAATTGCGACCATCCCAGTCTAAGCCACCATCATCTCTTACCTCGACTTCTCTAATGGTCTTCTGGCTTCCACTTTTCCTCCTCTTCTTTATCGTACACACAGTAGCCAGAATTACCTTTTTAAAATGCAAATCGAATCACTTCACATTGCTTTTTAAAATTCTCCCATCACACACAATAAAATGCAAACTTCTTCCCATAATCTATAAGGCCTCACATGACTTGGCCTCTGCCTCTCTTAAACCTCAGACCCTACCTCACACTTCTACCTCTCAACTCTAGTCTTGTTACACTGAATGTCTGTCTGTTTCCGGAATATACCAAGAATCCCAATATCTCAGAACCTTTAGACTTATTATACCCTCTGTATGAAATACTCTTCAATGGAGTTTTGCCTGGTTTATGTTTTCCCCTCATCAAAAACTGCTCAAATATCGTGTCCTCATAAAGTTCTTCACTAACCACTCCAACAACAAAATCCTTCCACTTACACTGTTTGATTTTTCTTCATAGTGCTTTTCAGTGCCTGAAGTTATGGCATACTTTTATTTGTTTACTTGTTTATTAGCTTCCTCCACAAGTAGATTATAAGTCAGGAGGACAGGATTTCTGCCTGTATTAACTACTGTATTCTACTTGCTTAGGGCAGTATCTTCCACATATTAAGTGCTCAATAAATCTCTGTGGAAGGAAAGAAGAACAGATAAAAAAGGGAAGAAGGAAGGAGCTAGAATTTTTGGAAATTCATATCCCACTGTTGAAAAACATTGTATGTACAATAATTATCACTGAAATATTTCCCTATGAATATTTGTCAAGTCTCCCCACTAACATATTTATACAACCATTCTTTAAGTTTTGACTTTTTTTTTTTAAAATCCACATCATATAATACAATATATTGACTATCTCTTCTACCTTTTTGGTATTTGTGATGGTTAATTTTATGTATCAGCTTGGCTAGGCTATACTAGCCAGTTATTTAATTAAATTCTTCCTAGGTGTGCCTGTGAAGGTATTTTGAAGATGTGGTTAATAGTTAACTCTAAGTAAAGGGGATTACCATCACTAAAGTGCACAGGCCTCATCCAATCAGTTAAAGGCTGTAAGAGCAAAAACTGAAATTTCCTGGAGAAGACATTCTGCCTCAAGATTGCAGTGTCAACTCCTACCAAATTTCCTACCAAATTTCCAGTTTGCTGGCCTGCATTTCAGATTTCAGATTTCAGATTTGCCAGCTCTACAACTGTATAAGCAAATTCCTTAAAATAAAAATCTCTCTCAAGATATGTACCTATGTCTGTCTATCGAGAGAGAGAGAGAGATCTATAGATAGATTATGGATAGAAAGGTCGGTCTGTCGGTCTATCTATCTATCATCGCCTATTGGCTGTGTTTCTCTGGAGAACCCTGACTGTTTAAACTACTTGCCAAAGTCACACTACATATCACAGTACTCTTCCAGTCAGAACATGTATTCAACATTTACCTTCTGGTTTCTCTTATAATTATTACAATAATTCATCTGACTTGTCAGGGAATCCATTATCACATCTGTAAGTTCTTTCAGGGGACTAAGACTAAGACAAAATTTTTATGAAGCTTTTTATTGGAGCCCATTTAAAGCAACCATGTTCCCCTTTAGTATAACCTAACTTATCTTGGATCACAGGTCCTTCTCAAATTGATTTCCGATCAAACAATACTCAGAGTCAACTAGAGTTAGGAACTGAAAGGGGTTTGTAACTGACTGGATATGAGAAGCAAAGAAGACAGAGGTTTTTTTGGTTCTTTGCTTTTTAATGATTCCAATATGTAAGCCTAAGATAGCACTGGTAGATTGTACTTATCAGGAGTTGCTCTCTGCTTATCTGTAAGACTATACATACCTACATATTAGCATGTGACTTGGAGTGCCTATCTGTCAATGGAGTATACTTTGTAGCCCCATTGTTGGGTTTGGCTACATGATTTGCTTTCCCCAATGATATATAAACAGAAATGACTTACACCACTGGATATTTCTGTCAATAATCTTCTCTTTCCCATTGCCGTTAGAATAGAATGTTGTAGGGGTGCCTGGGTGGCTCAGTCAGTTGGGTGCTCAACTCTTGGTTTCAATTCAGGTCTTGATCTCAGGGTCCTGCATTGGGCTCTGCACTCAGTGCAAAGTCTGCTTGTCATACTCCTTCTGCCTCTGCTCCTCACCCACTCTACCCCCCACCAGGCTCATATGTGTGCACGTACTCTCTCTCTTGAAGGAAGGAGGGAAGGTAGAAAGAGAGGAAGGAAAGGGGGAAGGAAGGAAGGAAGAAAGGAAAAGGAGAAGGGGGAAGGAAGGAAGGAAAGAATGTTCTATGCAAAGACTATTCCTTCAGTCAAGGTCCCAGAACAGGAAGATACACTGGAGCAAAACCATAGGCAAACTTGTTGATAAACATGTAATGTGAGCAAGGAATTGTTATTTTAAGTAACACACTTCTGGGATCATTTGTTACTGAAGCAAAGTTGACTAATAAAGGCAAAGGGTCTATAACAAAATAAAATACTATGAAAAGTAATGGTAATTTAGGATTACATTAATAGATCAAAGAAATCCTACAAGTTTATATAGCCTAGAATCTGAATTATAAATAAACTTTTGCTACCATTTGGAAATAACCAAAACTATCTTCCATAAGTTTATGAAGATTATTGAAGAACAAAAAAGCCTTTAAATTTTGAATTATCTAAGTAACTGTCTCCATAGCCATAGCTAGGTCAAAATGCATTCAGTGATAGACAAAATTTGACGATCACAATAGTATAGATAACTAGGTTTTAGTTTGGGATGGGATTCTGTTCTCTTGGACTGAGGTATTTGAATTGATTTTCTATTTTCAGTTTTGACATTCCTCATTGCCTTATTAACAATCTTAAAGCTGATGCAGGTTTCTGAATCTGTAGTTCATTATTTAGTATAAACTTTTTTTTTTTTTAACATCTTGGCTAGTAAAAAGGATATCCATTAAATTTCTATGCTTTGGAAATGTTTGAACCAACATCAAGGATTTTCTTTTTTTAATTAGAAAAACCAAAACAAATATAGTAGGTTAAAAAAAATACAGTTCCATGTTATTTTCCTGGTCAGTTAAAAATTTATGACCAACGCATATAGCTTGATTTATTTAAAATTGTGCTTTACTCAAGTGAAATATTCAGTCTTTTAAGACTTGGCATTCACCAAGGCATGAGATGATTTTGGCCTGAAGTTTCTTAAATGCATTATGTATTGATGATCTTATTTCCTGAGCTTTCTGACTGAGATCATGGACAATATGCTACTTATATAACCTTCATTCTTAGATGATATAGTATGTTCAGCTTTTTAAAATGTTCTACTAAACCAATTATCATAATATTATAGGAATAAATTCACCTAATTAAATGAGTTTTGGAAGATTATGTGATTGTATGTATTATTTTTTTTCTATATTCTATAACTATAAAGGCTTTATATCATTCATCTGATGTAAAGAAAAGTTCTGACATTTATTCAAGAGCTAAAAATTTGTGATTCGTTTTCATCTAAAACAATTTGCTGTCCCTTTTAGTAATTAGTTTTATTTTTAAAATTGATTTGAGATATTCTTTTTGTTAAATTGCTTTAAAAAATTACCCTTTTATTTCATTTAATATAGACTAGATAAATATTTTCTTTAAAACTGTTCTGTTGTTACATGTTGTAACAACAATACTTACTTCTAAAAACTTTATATTAGTCTTATGTTCTGTTACAGAAAATATTTCATAAATTATGTAAAAGAATTTTTGATATATCAGCATTTATTTTTACCTCCTTAATTAAAAAAAATATATCAGAAGATAAAACCAGGCAATGCTAGGACAAGATTTATGGATGCTGTAGGAAAAGAACACCACGATTATGGCAGAGCTTGTATTTGTTTATCCATGAACCTCCTCCTACCTCCTTTCTTGCTACCTGAATTTTGATTTTGTTCAGGATGGCAATGATTCCAGCCTGAACAATGAATCCCACCCGCTCCAAGCCACTCTTTAGCAATCCTGTTCTCCTTTTTCCCAGACACCCGTGCAACTCAACATGACCTATGATCCACTTGGGTTCCTTTATGGTTTCTGGATTCGTGTCAGTTAAAAAGACCTTCTTCGTTATTGCACCAATTTTAGAAATTCTTCCAATTATCTTCTGGTGTTTTTATGGTTTCCAATTTTAGGTTGTTTAAATCTTTAACTTACTTGGAATTTATTTCGGTATAAGGAGTGAAATAGTCATCCACCTTTTTTTTTCTTTCTCTCTAAATATAACTTCATCCTTTCATACACTTAGTCATTGTTTTCATTCTTTTTCCCACTACACACTTACCCGGGTTTAAAACATTTTTGATTCTCAGGGTGAGGTATTATTAAAAGGAGGAAGTAACATTAGGACTCTCATATTTTAATTATCTTTGGCATTCAGGGAAAGCTTCTATTATACTTAAAAGTTTGAATAATGGGAGATCAAGAACAACCTGCTAGAAATACCTCTTCCTTCCTCCACTTTATGTAAACATCCACTTTAGAGTGAAAATACCAAAGAGAAAAAAAAGAACCTTCCATAAATATATGTGAAATATGATGATTTATCTAAAATTTTGTCGAAAATTTTGGGGTGTCAAAGAGACTTCTGGCACTACAACTTTTAAAAGCTACACAGAGATCTCTTGTAATTAAATTCTGTGTGTTTAACAAAGGAAGGAATCACTTCTTGCTTTCTGGAGAGGAGCTATGCTTCATATATCCCCTTTCCCTCTGAATGGATTCTCTTTACAGATAGAAATAGAATACAACCATTCATAGTTATGATCTAGGTTAGGAACATAAGTTTACAGGGAGACTCCCTTTAAAATAGTATGAACCCTTATTAATAGATTTGAGAAAAGATAATTTTTTACAAAACTGGCAAACATGAATACTTGTTGAAGATGAGTGATGATAGTACTTGGAGGTTTATCCTCCAATTCATTCTTCTTTATGTATATTTGAAAAGCTCCATAATGAAAAGAGTGAAATTTTAGGGGCGCCTGGGTGGCTCAGTCGTTAAGCGTCTGCCTTCAGCTCAGGTTATGGTCCCAGCGTCCTGGGATCCAGCCCCACATCAGGCTGCTTGTTCTGTGGGAAGCCTGCTTCTCTAACTCTCTCACTCCCCTTGCTTGTGTTCCCTCTCCCGCTGTGCCTGTCTCTCTGACAAATAAATAAATAAAATCTTAAAAAACAAAAAAGAGTGAAATTTTAAATATTTATTGGTCATTTATGCCTTACTTTGTACAAAGATTCTTAGAACAATGGGAGAGAGGCTTCCAGCAAGAGATAAGGAGGGCTCACTTCAGAAGGATGCATTCATATCAATTAACACCTGGAAATAAAGTTATCATTTTCTAAGCATTTGGAAATAATCTTTGTCTACCCAAGAGGAATGAAAAGCCTGAAAAGAGAACAGGACAAAATCTTCAAAATGTAATAGAGAATGAATCTGAAGACAACTATCAAACGTTCTTGAAAACAATGTCTTTCCATTAGACTAAAGTTGTGTTACATCACTCCATGAGTGTGGCTGACTAGTTGTTATGAGTCAACATCACACCCCAACTTTTAGGACATTATGTCATAGTTTTGTAGCTATTATTTCTTCTGTGAACAAAGGGTCCTTCTCTTCACTAATATTTTGAGCTGTTCAGGCAAATTTAGAATCTAAAATATAAACAGTATGACATTTAGATTATTAAGGACCCAAATTAAGTAATTAACAAATATAAAAGACATTAAATACCATATTATATAAAGGATATAAAATATTCAATATCATATATCTATCCTTTGATTTCCATTTCAAATCTGAGATTCAAATATTCTTTGATTTGAAATGAAGTAAGAATGAAACATGAAACAGCTTGATTTTCATTAAAGCTACATTTGTATTGAATTCTCACTTAAAATGTTCTAATCTTATAGCTTCATTTTTTTAAATCAATATTCAGTTCTGCAAAAATGTAATTACAAGAACAAGAGAAAAATGTTGGTGAATGTGGTATGGTTTCTTCCCAAACCAGATCCCTCTTGTAGGTAGGTGATTGAAGCCAAATGTTATATCATGTTTATTGTCTTCATTTCTCTCCCCAGACCCCAAAAAAAGAAAGAAAAGAAAAGAAAAAAATTTGTAAAAATAGACAATGGCTGAGAGGGACCAGGATACATCAAAAAATCAAAATCATTTTCAAATATGTCACAAAGATGTAAATGAAAAGAACTGGAAAATAAAATGACTCATTTTAAATAACAAAGAAGTGGCAAACAGAAGGAATAGATAAGAGAAAAAAAAACAGTAAGAAGGTGGGGAAGGGGATTGTGTTTTGTTTTCATTTGTATTGTTTTGGCTGGCAGGGAGAACAAGGAATTTTGGGGGAAAAGAAGATGTATAAAGAAGGTTTTTATGAAGTTTTGAAGAGTGATTGGTATATGCATACTATGCTTTTAGAGTCATATCTGTATTTATTTAGGATGTGTTTCTAAGTTGACATAAGTCTATCTGAAGTTGAAATAAAGTAGACCCAGTTTTATTCAACTTTCAGTTTAATAAAATGAGCTTCACTTATGTTAGCCTAAAGTTATGTGTGTTGATGCTGCTTCTTAAGATCACTATTTAAAAAGAAGTTGAATTAATTTCATTATCAGTGACTCAAATATTAGCTGATGTTAAATCAAAGACTGGGAGAAGACTCTCTGTGGTGGAAACCTTCATTGCTCATTCATCTTTCCACCAAATTCAGACACAGGATTGATAAAAAGATCACAGACGTTGTTTTTACCTAGAACACTTGTGTTTCAGATCTACCACATACAAGGCGGGTGATTTTAGGCAAATCAAACATAATAGCTTCTATTTCTTCATAGTAAATTCAATGATTACATTTTTTTTAGTTCAGAAGTTCCATTTGTTTTTTTTTCCCCCCCAAATTGCCTCATACTGTTTGAGAATGTCATTTGCTTTTCCAAATTGTTTTAATCTTGAATCATTTGAACATGCTTATGCTGAAGTCAATATCTAATAATTCTACTTTCTAAAGTTCTTGGGTTCTAACCATGCTGTTGTGTTTGTTGATTACAACTGATGATGGATGATTTTCCCATGTAATTTGTAATCATGGATTGTCAGTGCATTTAAATCAGAGCTTTATTTGTGGCAATGCTGCATGATGTCCTTCTAGAATGTTTCGTGCTTTCACATCTGGGCAAGATGGAGTAATGGGGACTATATTTACCCTCCTGCCTGAAACAACTAAAATTCTGGACAAAATATATGAAACAACAGTTTTTAAAGACAACACACAGTAAGCAATGAGGACAATGTTCTTTCAGAGATGAGAAATAATGAAGTAAGATCCATGATTAGGAGGGTTTCCAGGGAAAGGGCACACAGATAAGGCCCAGCCGTTTTTTTGACGTGAAAAAAATGGAATTGGTAATGTGGAAGACCAAGAAAGCAAAAGATTACATATCAGAATATCCAGGAAGAGAGCTGTAGAGAGAGAGAATTCCAGAGATCAGTAGACAGTCTCCTCATATCTAACGTGCTAATTAAAAGGCAAATTGGACAGGTTGGACCAAAAAGTAAGACCTAACTATGCATTATCTATCAAAACACTCACTTTAAATTATAAAACCTAAAGATAAAGTACAGAAAATTATATATACCATGCCAATGCTAACCATAAGAATGTTGGTGGGGCTATATTAATTGCAGGCAAAATAGACTTTACGGAGAAGAATATTACCAAGGATAAAGAGAATCACTTTTTAGACTGATTTGGTGTTTGCTTCTGCATTTCTTCCCATGAATATTATTGGCTTTGATATTAACAGACAATGGGGAGAAGAGTGTAGGCCTTAACCAAATAAAAGGCAAGAATTTGGCAAAAAAAAAAAAAAAAAAAAGCTTTCCCAAAGCTGGGAATTTCTTGGCTTAAAGTTTTCTAGACCTTAGAGAGACATACTAATCTCAAATCTAAATGTTGTCCTAAGGCAAATTCTGAGGAGACTTCATTTTCTGACCCAGAATGCAGTGTTATGAGCTTTTCTGTCTTTGGTGTTATAGGGTTAGTTTTTTTCTACTTCCCTTTTGCTGGATTTGTGTGAGTCCATCTGTTTACAAAGAGTCTCAGGTCTAACCCCCCATTTTACCTCATCCAAGCTTTGCCTCCCTGTACGTCTCTGCTTACAATAAACAAGAATACTTCCCATGCCCCAACCTAAGACAACTCTACCATCAGTTCACACTTTTAGCTCTAATTTTTAGTTTTTTCTTCACTTTTTATCTCTGGGGATTTCCTTTCCTTTCTGGCAAGCTCAGCTATGCATGTAAAGGATATTTGTTTTATTTTACCAGGATTTGTTGTGTATCTTTTTTGGAGGTTTTTTGGAGATAAGTTGCCATATTGCTGGTAATGAAAGTCTGTCTTCATCTAAGTGAAATGGAGATATTAGTGTCTATCACAGGATGAGGGTAATATTTGAAGATTAATATTTTTATAAAATGCCCAACACAGGGCTTGGAGAATGGTTAGTGCTTGATACACATAGTTATCATGGGGTAAGAGACCATGGTGTCAATGCCATGGTGCTCTGAAGATTACAAAACTCTAGAAAGAGTATGCTCTGGAGAACAAAAATAGATTGGACAGATGTCTTGTTATTTTTGTAGTTCCAGTAGGAATTTATCAATACTTTTTTCAAAAACCTTTCACTTTTTTTTGTATTCATGATTATAATTTTTTTACATGAAGTACTCTTCCCTTTCTGAGGAAAAAATAGTATACAAAATGGTTTCATTATTTGAGAATAACTACTGTCTAAACAAACTACATGGGTGCCTGGGTGGCTCAGTGGGTTAAAGCCTCTGCCTTCAGTTCAGGTCATGATCCCAGGGTCCTGGTATCTAGACCCACATCAGGTTCTCCACTCAGTGGGGAGCCTGCTTCCTCCTCCCTCTCTGCCTGCCTCTCTGCCTACTTGTGATCTCTGCCTGTCAAATAAATAAATAAAATCTTAAAAAAAAAAAACTACACTGAATAATTAGTTCTAATAATTAGTTAGAGATTAATTCTAGAGAAGGAAAAGTTTATCCATATCTTTGTTGAACTAGTATTGAAGATACTGAGATAAAAAATAGATAGTTTTGCCCTAAAAAAGCTGGGGATCTGGTGGAAATACATACACATACATACCTGCAAAAATGCAGCTGACTGTATTACCAGAAAATATGTGTTTAAAAAAATGCAATGGTTACAGATAAGAAATATTATGGGAAGGTCAGAAGAGGGCAAGCATTTTGGTTTGAATTAGTCAGGAAAGACTTCACAGCAAATGTGAAAATAACTAGGTATAATCGGTTAGTGGGGGAAAAAGATAGCCAGAAGAGAGGGAAAAAAGATAGGCATGAGAATGGAAGCAGCAAAATGAAGAACTAAGAAGGCTAGCCTAACAAGAGGGTCCTTCATCAAAAGGAGGAAAAAGCACATTGAGGATGGTTCTGAACATCAAGGACTTATATTTTAATTATTAAGAACAAATGAAAATTGAGACAGTGTCATGGGGAAAAAGACTTTATAGGATAATTGCCACTCCAAGATATTATACAAAATGCTTTTTTTATATATGTATCTTTCTTCTTGCCCCAGAAAATATACTTCTGAAGCTAGGGGCTTCAGCTGTCTTATTCACTGCTGTCATCCTAGCATTTAGATCACAGTTTAGAGGGGTGCCCATGAAAGAAAGAAAGAATGATTCATCTGGCAGTAGTATGCAGAACAAACTAGGTATAAGGAGAGTTTTGAGACAGGACAACAAGTTAAGCTTTTGAGATAAAGCAGGTGCAGTGAGAATGGAAATTACAGGAAACATTGTAAAACCACTGGTGACTTACTCATTGTGGCAGTTTTGGTGCCTGGCATAGTGCCTAAAGACAGCAGGCCCCCTGGTAAATGTTTATTTAATGAACAAGGGGAATGATATTAAACATTGTGACTCTATTTGTTATAGGAATACGGTAGGGAAGGGCATGGAAGATGACTTTGAAGTTTTTATTCTTAGTGACTGGAAGGATGGTGATGCCATGAACAAAAATAGACAAACTAGGAAGGAAGAATTGTTTCAGGGAAGAAAATGCTGCATTTTATTTTAGAAATGTTGAATCCAGTTTAAACTCTAAGATACATGCACATGCTTAGAGTTACTCAACAAGTTCCATAACAGCTTATGTTTCGCAGGTAAGTTATCTATAATATAATTCTTCATATTTTCTGGCAAATGATTTCTAGAGTTATCCTTTCTTTAAAATACCAGAAAAATTCAGTGACATTCTTGCATGGGTTCTCTTAAAATGAACTATTTTAGTGTAAAAAATAAAAATGTTGGTAATCCAAATGAGTTTCTATTTTTATATTTTAAATATTTTATTTATTATATTTTATTTTACTAAAGTTCAATTAGCCAACATATTATACATCATTAGCTTCAGATGTAGAGTTCAATTAATTCATCAGTTGTGTGTAGCACCCAGTGGTCACCACGTCACGTTCCCTTCTTAATGCCTGCCACCCAATTACCCCATCCCCCCAACTCCCTCAGTTTATTTCCTGTAGTTAAGGGTCCCGCATGGTTTTTCTCCATCTCTAATGAATTCTTTAAGATTTTTATTATTTTATTTGGCAAAGAGAGCGCAAGCAGGGGGAGTAGAAGAGGGAGATCTAGAAGCAGGTTCCCCACCAAGCAGGGAGCCTGACTGGGGACTGATTCCCGGACCCTGGGGGACTGAGCCACCCACAGAACTTTAACATGATAATGTTAAATGTATGTAGTTTTTGTTTACATTGTTTTCTCTCTGTAATTTTTAACAGTGAGCCATCACAATTTTTCTTCCTCTTTCTCCTTTAAATAATTTCTCTCTCACATTTTTTTCTAATTTTCATATTATAGCAGAGTGGATTTTTATAGTACCAAAATATGTTCCTTATGTTGGGAATTTACATATGACCAACGTACACATGTGGGGGTTAGTGGGATTCAAAAATGACCACCCAAATCCCCATTCCTTTGTGTACAAGCCGTAGAATCTTCTCACCTTGAATATGGGTGGGACCTATAATTATGATGGGATAGTCACTCCCTTGATTAGATTATGTCATATAAAATTTCATCAAAGCCAACTAAGGGACAGATACTTCTGCTGTTCTTGCGGAATTGCTGTATTGTGGAGAGGGCCACATGTCAGAGAATGGTGCGCAGCTTCTAGAAAGCTGCAAACAGTCCCCAGTTGACAGCCAGCAAAGAGCAAAGAATTCAGTCTTAAAGGTTAAGAAAATGAATTCTGCCAGTAATCGGTGAGTTTGAAAGACCCCAAATCTTCAGAAGTGATTATAGCTCCAACTGACACCTTAATTACCAACCTGAGAGAGCCTGAGTTCAAGACTCAGTTAACTTATACCTGGACTCCTAACCCATGGAAACTGTGACATAATAAATTTGTGCTGTTCTTAAGCTGCTCAATTTATAATTTTTATGCAGCAATGGAAAACTAACACATCACTTATAACTTTATTATAAACCACCATGATTCTTTATCTTAAATATTAAATGTTTGTATCATATCTTATTTTTTAATTTTTAGACACCTATGACCCTTGTTTATATATTTCTTTGTCTGTAATTATCCGAAGATTAGACTTTGATGGCCTCTGTCATGGATCAGTAGCTAAATCATTTCTAGATTATTATCATTTTACTGTTTTAGAACATCTTATTAGATTATCACTGACAAATCATAACCCTTCTCTTCAATATTTGTTAATCATAAGCTTTGATTCGTAATATTTTTACTCACAGGGTGCCTGCATGGCTCAGATGGTTAAGCATCCAACTTTTGGTTTTGGCTCAGGTCATGATCTCAGGGTCATGAGATCCAGCCCCTTGGTTGGGCTCTGTGGTCAGTGAGGAGTGCTTGAGATTCTCGCTCTCCCTCTTCCTCTTTCCATTCCCCTCTTCACGCTCTCACTCTCTCTCAAATAACAAATAAGCTTTAAAAAAATCTTATCTTTAAAAAAAAATAGTAATATTTTTAAAAATATTTAAAAATCTTTAAAAAATAATAGCAATATTTTTAGTCCTATGTTTAAGATACAAACTGACAGCAAATATTAAATAATTATAAATAATCATCTCTGGTACTGCAGAAAAGGAATGACACTTAATGTGTGGGTGTGAGTGAGATATCTGTAAATTACTGGCATACTTTTTAATTTCAAATGGATATTTGGTGCTTAGGTAGTTTTATCTGAACTTTTAGCAGTAGCCTTAACCATCTTTTTAAGTGTCAATTTTTAGTCAATTTACATTTTCAGGTACAGAAACAGGTCAGTGAAGTGCTCTTATTCTGAGGGTTTTGTTGGTGAGGTTTTGTTTTTTAACAAGGTAATACTGACATATAATAGGTGCACAGAAATATATAAGTCATAGCTCTACTGCTCAGTCGATTTTTCACTCCCAAGTGATCGGCAACCAGATCGATAAATAGAACAGTAACAGAATCTCAGAAGCCCCTTTCCAGTTCCTACACTCCTGTCCCCAGAAGTAACTACTAACCTGACTTCCAACAGCCCAGATTCATTTCACCAGTTTTCAACCTAAGTCAATGGACTCATGCAGTTTTCTCTTTAATATCTGGATTCTTTTACTCAGCTTTGTTTGTGAGATTTATTTACATTGTGGCAATTATAGCTCACTAATTTTTATTGCCATTCAGTATTCTCTGCTATGAATATGGAATAATTTATTCCACTGTAGATGGACATTTGGCTTGTTTCCAGTTTCCATCTACAGCAAACAGTGCTGCTATGAACATTTTTCCCCATGTCTTTTGTTGAGCAGATGCACATATTTCCATTGGGTTTATGCCTAGAGAAGTGGTTGTTTCAATTTACACTCTCAGTGAACTGAAAATGTTCCAGATCTTCCACATCATCACCAGCACTTGATATTGTCCCTTTTTAATCTTTAACAGTGTTAGAGAAGAGGAGTGCCATAGCTTTATGGTTTTAATGTACATCAGCCTGACAAATAATTTGGTTATAACTGTCTTCATAATTTACTGGCTATTTGGATATACTCTATCTTTCTTTCTTTTTTTTTTATTAATATTTTATTTATTCACTTGACAGAGAGAGACAGAGCGAGAGAGGGAACACAAGCAGGGGGAGTAGAAGAGGGAGAAGCAGGCTTCCCTCTGAGCAAGGAGTCCGAAGCGGGACTCGATCCCAGGACCCTGGGATCATGACGTGAGCCAAAGGCAGCTGCTTAATGACTGAGCCACCCAGGTGCCCCTGGATATACTCTTTCTTTTGTGAAGGGCTTTTTAAGTCTTCTGTTCATTTATCCATAGGATTATCAATCATTTATTTTTTTACTTGTCTGAGCTCTTTATATATTATGGATATGAGTTATTCATTAAATATATAAACAAATATATTTTCTCACCCTATAGCTTGCCTATACTTTCTTAATGGTGTTTTCTGATAAATAGGTATTGTAAACTTTAACGTAGGTCAGTATATCTTTTTTTTCCCTTTTCATTTATTGCTCTTTGTGTCCCTTTTAAGAAAACTTTGCCTGCTCCAAAGACATGAATATATTCTTCTATGTTTTATTCTAGAAGCTTTATAATTTACCTTTCACATTTTGCTCTACAATTCATCTGGGATTGTTTTGATATGTAGCCTTCTGGATATTCTATGTACATGATCATATTACTTGCAAATAGCAGTTTTATTGCTTTATTTCTGATCTTTGAGCCTTTTATTTATTTTTATTGCACAGGCACTTTAAAAGAATTTGTATTCTAATATTAGATGTGGTGTTCTATCAGTGCTGGTTGGTTCAAGTTTGTTCATTGTCTTGTTTAAATTTTCTACACCCATAGTGATATTTTGTCTACTAGTTTTATTGGTTTTTGAGAGAAGATTTTTAAGTACCCTATTATGCTTGTGGTTTTATATATTTCACTTTTGAGATTAATGACTTTTTGCTTTATATATATTTTTGTTTCAAGTAGGGTCCACACCCAGCACGGAGCCCAGTGTGGGACTTGAACTTATGACCCTGAGATCAAGAGCTGAACTAGATCAAGAGTCAGGTGCTTAAGGGACTGAGCCACTTAGGTGCCCCACTTTTTGCCTTTATATATTTTAAAGCTATATGATTAGGTTAATTCAAATCTTGAATCATGATATTCTCCTGGTGGGTTAATCTCTTTATTGTTATAAAATTTCCCTCTTTGTCTCTAGCAATACTTCTTGCTTTTATATTCACTTTGTTCTGATATTATCCTAAGAATGTTTTGGTTTCCTTTCAGGATCTCTTAGATTTAAGCTGCTTTAATGCTAGATTCCCTCCCTCAGCGTAAAAGGTAAGCTTTCCAGTACTTTGGGATAACAAAATACATTTAAATGCAATATTGATAATACCTGTTTTAAATGATATTTTAAAACACCTTCATATTTGCTATATTATTTTCATAACCTGTCTCTGTAGGCTAGGCTTATTTGAAGATACTAATATCTAGGTGATTATAGTCAATATACTTGACTACTAGAGACGCATGGGTAACAACCAATCAAAACAGATATTGTTCAGTAGGGCATAATGGTAGATCTAGACTGAATAACAGCTCAGATTACAGCCAAAACACTCTTTTTCAATTATTAAGCTTATTTTAATAAAATCAAAGCAGTATGAATATTTGCATAATGACAGATAAGATCAAGCTAAGGAATTAACCACAAGTGAATTAACGTATAAATGTACAAAGAGAAATTCAGAGAAGACCAAGATAAAAATTATTCTTTAGTCATCCTTAATGATGGGTTTTATTTATGTTTATTCACCTTTACTTTATGAATGACTTATCTTTTCCCCTCAAATCTTTTTTTGAAAAGCAGTGGTATATAAATAAATACTGTTCAGACCAACAGGTATCAACTTTCTATAACTACAGAAGCCAAGAATATTTAAAAAGTTGCTATGTATCATCTTTTAAAATCCACTCTGATCATGTAACTTCATTTTATATGTAACATCAAGCCAGCCAACACTGATTTAGTTTCTTTCTGTCAACTTAAGGTCAAACTTTTGTTGATGGCTCTTTGAAACTTTATTGATTTCTAAGAGCATGGATTGCCTATTTTCTTGAATCTTATCTAATTTGACATGCCATATTTGAAAAGGAAGTAGGGTAAACCTCCAGAATACTGATTGCAAGTTCAACAATTTAATAGTATAGTTATTCTAAATGAAATAAATCTTGTTTCACATATTACAAATATATATAAAAGTTCTAGTTGAACTATATTCAAAATAAATTTGAGATGGGATTTTCGACTTATTTACTATAAGCTTCTTTCATTTAAAATTAAAATATTAATGGAGATACTATTATACATGTTTTTTCCTGCATTGTTATTAATATTTTAATTTTAGATTTATTTTCTATTTAAAGATGACATATTCATTTCACATAAGTGTATAGGAATAAGACAAGATGTGTGGTTATTAAAAATATCAAGAACTTAGTTCTAAAAGCACAATAATTTTGTGGCGAGTATGCTGCCTTGGCTGGCTACAGCTCTGGCTACAATCTCCTCAGACTCCAGCCTAGGTACTGCTTGGAGTGAGCAGCTGCCATAGCACAAAGAACTTAAGGGGCAAGGGTGACACAGAGAGGTGGCAGTATGAAAGCAGAGCAGGGCACTGAAGTTGTTCCATAGTCTTCAGTTGGCTTCACGCTCTACTAACTACCTACATAGTCTTGTGCTTTGCCCTTTTTATAAAATTATCTTACTCTTACTATGTAGCATATCAAAATTTTATTCATTTCTTCCACAAATACTAAATTCCAACTGTAAAGCAATATATTAGTTTTCTATGGCCGTATCACAAATTATCACAAATGTAGCAGCTTAAAATAATACAAGCTTATTAACTCACAGTTCTGTAGGTCAGGAGTCCAGGCGCGACATGATTGAAGTCTCTGCTCAATGTCATCGAGCTAAAACCAAGGTGTTGGCTGGTTATACACTTCTTACAGGGCTCAGGTTCTCATTCAAGCTCATCCGGGTTGTTGGAAGAATTCAGTTCTTTGTGACTGCAAGCCTGAGGTCCCTGGTTTTTGGCTAGCCCTCAGCTGGGGGCCCTTTTAGCTCCTAGAGGCTGCCCATTGTTCCTTGCCACACAGCCTTTATCCACAACCTGAATGTTACATTCTTCTAGACCAGTCAGGATATGTCTCTCTGACTTCTTCTACGATCAGCAGAGAAAACTCTGTTTTTAAAGACTCATATGATCAGGTCAAGCCCACCAGGATGGCCCCCCTATCTTAAGGTCAACAGACTAGGGACATTAATTGCATCCATAAAATCCCTTCATTGTAATACATAGATTAGTATTTGAGTGAATAAGTAGAGAAGATATACCTACATCAAAGGTCAGGAATCTTGGAGGACCATCTTAGAATTCTACTTAAGAGTCAACTATTTATTATGTGTCTCATTACTTGTACACATTAGTGTGTGGGGGGGAATATTTTATATATATATATACCAGTCCATATAGAGCAAAAATTCTAGAAAGTTTAGGGAAAAAAATAATATGTAAGATATTAGTATCCTATTGTTTCAAGAGCTTTAGAAAATATCCAGATATAAAGTTACCACAATAGGCTAATATACCTGTTTCATATTTATCATTCTCTTCTAGTATTCAGTTAACTATTTTTAACAGATGCATTTTTTCACATTAACACGTATATAATGAAAATGTATAAGTTATAGTTTTGCCATTTCAGCACTCCTTTTTTATTTTAGATTCGTAGAATTTCAGGGAGGAACCTTAAAGAACATGCCATCCTTTACTAGCATTTAAGGTCAAGGTAGTTGAAAAGAGAGCTTTCCTGTTTATAGCTAATAAAATATCAAGATTCTATTATATGTCTTATGAATACGTGTATTTCTTTTCAAATGATAACAGATGTGACCATCCTAATGAGTGCATTTCTTGAAATAGAGCAGAAACTTAAATAGCTGGAATGGGCAGGATACCAAGGAAACAGACTAATCAGGCAGATGGTGACTGTTTCCTAGGGAAAGTCTGAGTAAACCAGTAACTCTACAGTAGTGATCTGAAAATAAAGGAACATATGTGAGCATGGAAACTTAATGTTTTTCATATATTTTTTCATTACATTTAATCATTAGACTTTTATACATATTGTTATTCATTACCATGGATCACATGTTGAAATTTAGGTTGTTTCCTTCATTATAATGTTTTCTCTTCAT
This sequence comes from Mustela putorius furo, assembly GCF_011764305.1. Taxonomy (NCBI): domain Eukaryota; kingdom Metazoa; phylum Chordata; class Mammalia; order Carnivora; family Mustelidae; genus Mustela; species Mustela putorius. The sequence goes on from NW_025422471.1 coordinate 16,001,667, forward strand.
ATTAACAAAGTTTTGCCAAAAAAGCCACTTTTTAATAACTGAGATGCAGCAATGAATTTCTTTTCTTTTTCTTCTTCTTCTTCGTTTTTTTTTTCATAGGAAAAAGCAACTTTTGAGCATTTCTACAGGCCTTTTAAATCAATCATTTTGAAATGAATTGACTTACAAATTTTTAGATTTATAAATGACCAAAATCTGTTACATAAAAAATAAAAAATCACAATAAACTGAAATGCATTTGCTAAAGAATGAAATTTTACTAAAAAACAAAAGTAAAAAAAAATATATCCTAGCAGGAAACCAGGAACGGAATAAAAACACAGAAAGGTATCTCTGGCACAGTGCCCTGAAGGTCAACAACCATGGCCAACAGCATGAGGTAATGTCAGAAATAAGAAAATACCCTGGGTCAGACCTTATCATTCTGACCCTAAGACCATTAGTGATCACATAAAAATGTAATCTATATAAGGTTTTATGAAATTGTTATATATTGTATCTCATCTCTACCTTATAACACGCTGGTGGGGCAAAGCAGTTCTTGTTATCCACATTTTACAGACATATAAACAGAAATTAGTTTTCTAAAATTCTTAGTTACTAAGTGGCAGATCAGGAACAAGACCTCAGTCTTTTAAATCCAATACACTTTTGATGAATGGAATAGTCAGGAGAGAGTGGCTCTGAGTTAGGAAAATGCCCTGTAGCAGCCTAATTATAATACAGACAGCCCATAGCTTGCCTGCATTCTTAGGAGAGCATGATATATTTATAACGATAATGCTTTTGGATTATCATTATTTAAAAAAAAAAAGAAAGAAAGAAACACTAACCTGTACTCACTTTCTTTTCAAAAGTTACAAATGGTTTGCACTATCTCACAGAAATTTCCTTGCATCAGTTTCTTTGTCTCAAATGAAGGAAATCAAAAGGAACAAGGGGAATCTGATGGACCTTAGAAGGAGTGTCCTTTTGATTGATTTCATGATGCTTAAGATAGTTCCACAAATGAGTAAATTAGCTAGGGAAGGATAGGAAGGGTAAACTTGAAAAAGGTGGTTTAGAGGAACCATCTTTAGGGGGCTCTGTAATCTGATGCAAGAGCAAATGTATATGTTCACCATCCTCCAAAAAGGGTAGGGGACACTCTAGTTATAAATAAATTTACACTGATGAAGCTAATCTAATGATACTTAATGTATAAGATAAAAAACTAAAAGGGTAGTGGTACCTACCTGGTCTTCACCTTCCTTTTTATCTCTGATAACAGCTGTCCATCTATATGGAAACAAAATGAAACTATTTACTTACTCATTTCTTTTTAAAATCTTGTATTTTGAAAAAAAAATTCAAGATTATAAAAGTTATTAAATGTTACAAAGAATTTTTGTATTTACTTCACCTGTCTATTCATATGTTAACATCTTACCACAAGACCATTATAGAGCAGGAAATTTATGTTGAGAAAATACTATTTACTAACCTATAGATGTTACTCAAAAGTAACTGATCACACATTGCATTTAGTTGTCGTGTCTCCTTGGTCTCCTTCAATCTGAGAATTCCTCAATCTTCCCTTATCTTTCATGACCCTGGCACTTTTGAAGAGTGCTGGTTGGGTATTTTGAAGAATGAGTCTCATTTTGTGTTTCTCATAATTACATTGAGGTTGGGCATTTTGGGCAAGATTGCCATAGAAGTGGTGGTGTGCCCTTCTCAGTGAATCATGGCACGATGCATATGAGGTTGATATGCCTCATTATTGACGATACATATGGATGATACGTTGAGACATATTAGCAACATGTGCCTCCATAAAGCACTGAAAAAGTACAACATACTCAGACATAGTCCTTTCCTTTTCACAGGCTAGATGTTGGTGATCAGGGTGACCCTGAAAGCTATTTGTGGAAGAAGTTATTTCTTCAGCCTGGGTCCATGAATGACTGCAGGAGGCAGAATCCTTTCCACCTTTAGCCTCTAACCTGCAGCTCTCTTGGGCTATTTATGTGTGAGAAAAATAAACTGTTACTGTGTTTGAGCCATTGTATACTTTGAGTCCTTTCATTAAAGCTGTATTCTACTTTGTTGTATTAACCAGAGTTAGATTCATGTCCAACTAGAGGAAGTGCTTCATTCAATAATACTCCTATGATTTCTTCCATCTTTATTAGTAGTTGCCAAATCTATGTCCACAGCCCATATTTTCCACAAATATTTCTATTCAGCTCCCCCCAAATTCAAGTTTGAAATAGTTGAAGCTTGATATACTTTAATTATACTGTGTTTAGGTCCTCCTTGTTTTTAAGCACCCCAAAACTAGTCATTTTTTTTACAGTGTTTAATCAGATTTACCAATTTTTTTTTTCCACGCAGACATTGCTTCTTGCATCCCACATACTTTGGCAGTTCTCTTAAGGAAGATCTGCAAATAGTAAACCCTCTCTCTTTTTCTGAAAAAATGTCTTTATTTCATAATAAATCTTGAATGATAGTTTTATCTTTTGAAGATACTTGTTTCCCAGCATGAAAGTTGTAAAAATAAAAATGGATTAAGTTAATCTGAAAAATACAGAGCTTCTCAGATTGGATTTTATTGGATTTAGAATATAAGTTTAAGCCATACTTTTTTTAAAGAATCACACCTAAAATATAATAATCTCAAAAGATTGAAAGTAATGGAATGAGAGTAATGGGATAAAAACAGTTACACAAAATACCTAACCAAAATAAATCTGGCAAAGTAATACTGATATTAGAAAAAACATGTAATAGCAAGATCATTATTAGGATTAAAAAAGTGATTACTTAATAATAAAATGATCAGTGCACTATGATGACTAGGACTACTAGAGCTGATCAATATCCATTTTCTCCTTTTCTTTTTGGACACACAACTAAAATACTTTCATAGGCTTCTTAGAATTTTATTGGTATCACAGAGTTGACTTTTAGCCATTGGAATATGTCCAAAAGCTATCTGCCACTTCTAGGTCTGGTATGTTAAATCTTTTGATTTGTGACTTTTTAGACCTTCTACCCATTCTGCAGTGATTTTGGAAACCTGTTGCTGAAGATGGTTATGAACTAGCTACTGCTACATGCCTTCCATTTTCCCCCTTACTGATCAGACATTTTATTATAGTTAATTCAGTTCATGATCCATTAATGTACATTAGATGTGTGTATGCATGTTTGGCAGTGATGGGTGGTAAAGATAAGTTGTGTCTTCGGTTCATAGGATCTCATTTCAGAAGAAGACAACTATTCACATATTGGAGAAGACTGCACATTCATTGAATATCTTGAACTTTGAGCTGAATGCACTGACTGGAAGGGACTCTCAGTTGTCTTCTCTGGGGAGGAGATGAGTATAGTCTGCATGTAGAAATAACAGTAAAATGCATTTCTCAGAAGTCTTACAGTTGGGTTGAAGTCATGTGGACAAAAGTGATCTAAGCCACTCTAGTCCTGGGACACATAAATCACTTATTTGTTCCATCCTCTACTTTCTGTTCCCAGCTTGAGGTGATCTTGGAGAAGATTGAGTGCCACTAAGAAGGATGATTGATAATAAAATAGATAATCCTCTGAAAGGCTGATCAGTAATGCAAGGAGAAGACACTGGTAAATAGTATCAGGAATGAAAATAAAATAACTCTAGATATGGTATAAATTAAAATATCAAAAATCATAAGAAAATTATTAAAATTTTATAAAAATAAATTTTAAAACACAAATGGAAAATTCTCTATACAGATTTAAATGACCTAAATTAACTCGAGAAGAGTAAACCTGTATCTGAGGATACAGTCATCACAGAAATTGAATCAGCAGGCAAAAAGCTATCCAAAATAAAGACACCAAGCATATACACTCTTAGAAGCAGGTTCTACCAATATTTCAAATGACAGAAAAATCCCTCTTTTCAACAAAATATGATTTAAAAAATTGAAAAAAGGAAATTACATAGCACTGATATAAAGTTAGTATATTCTGTATACTAAACCTAGAAAACCAAGAGAAAGAAAAATTATTGGTTTAACCACCCTTTTGAGTATACACGCAAATGTCTTAAAGTGTTGACAATCTACACGCAAATGTCTTAAAGTGTTGACAATCTGAATCAAACATTTAAAAAAATATATGTAATGGTCAAGGGTGGTTTATCTGAGGAATAACATTTGAGCATTATAAAATTCTCACTAGCATTAGGCAAATATTGCCCATTTATTCCACCAATAACCATCATTACTCTGGAGTTTCTAACCATGTAATAAAGTAAGAAAGAAATAACAGTTGTATAGAGTAGGGAGACTCACATACTTATTGGAAGATTATCTGCATAGGGAATCCAGTAGTGTCTATACCCAGAAAACAGGAATTAATATGAGGGTCAGGCTAAGTTTCTGCATGGAAGAGCAAGTACCCATATCAAGAGAATATCGTATGCCACTGCTAATCAGACTGACACGTGCTTAACATTATTCGAACAATGCATTAATCAATGTCACTGATATTTCCCTTCTAGATACTGATACTAGATATATTAATAAGACTATGCTGTTATTTCAGGAATAAATTAATAGACTAATAAACAAAATGCAGTGACAGGAACAAATACACATATGTGAGAACTTGGAATATGACAGGCATGACATTACAATTCAGTGCAAAAAGACCAGACAACTCAAAAAACTGATGCTGGAACGATTGTTAGGCACATGGGAAAACAAAATGTCTGCCTCAGACTATTTATAAGGATATATTCCAAATGAATGAAATTTAAATGAAAAGATAAAAACTTTAAAACTTTTAGAACAATATAGAAGAATTTAGGAATTCAGGGTAGGCGAGGGGTTCATAAATCAGGCCCAAAAGAAAAATATTGTCAACTTGATAACATTAATATTAAAAATTTATATTCTATAAAAGACATCAAAATAAAATTAAAAGAGAAGTCACAGATGGGGAGAATATATTTACCAATGCATACAGCTAATAAAATGCTTCATATTTAGATCATATAAAGAGATCCTCAGACAGATAGAAAAGAGCAAAAGAGGACAAAACATGAATACAGTTTACAGAAGAGGAGACCCAGATGGTTAATAAACAGGTGAAAATGCCTATTTTACTATCAGGAAAATGCCAATGTGAACAACTGGGTTTACATATAACACAGAGCAGATAGATAAAATTCGAAATGATTGAAAAAAGAAACCTACCAAATTCTTAATATGTTAACATGTAACACACACACAGAGACATGCACACACCAACGACAACAACACAAAGCACAGAAACAGAAAGTTTGCTAATAGGATCATAAATGTGTACAACTGCTACAGCAGACACTGTTAGCTGCTTCTCCAATATCCATCCAGCTTTCTTCCTAAAGAACAGAAGTCCAATTCTGTCCAGGACAACAAAAGCTGGGTTCCAAATGATGGCTCATGATTACTCTACTTCAAACATGGCTATCTCGTTCCATCCCTCTCAGCTGTGCTTGCAGAAAGGAGCTCCATATGAAACTTTTCTGGCCAATGAGACACAAAATACTCCAGCGGTGTTCCTGTGAAAACTTCTGCGGTCTCTCTCCCCATCCACCCTTCTTTCTGATTTATACACTAAAGAATCAGAATATTCAAGAGCTGAGCTGGAGCTGCAGCAGCTATCCTGTTACCATGGAGGGAAGACAAAAGAATTGCAAACGTTATCAGCAATGGTAGTTCTGGTCTTTTTACACTTGCTGCTGAATGCAATCCTCCTTGACAAAACCACATTGGTGAGCAATTTGTCAATATACAGTAAAGCTGGACATGTTCTTATCCTAAAAACTGGGAATTCCATACCGACTTCTCTGTTCTGTAGGAAATCTTGCCCAAGTGCACAGAGAGATATGCACATGGTCCTGCTGTCCCATAAATCATGAAACACTGGAATCAATCTAATTGCCCTTAATGGGTGAATGAATAACACATTTATGTATATTTCTACAGTAGAATAAAAGAGCGAGACTTGAAAGGAATTGGCTCATGTTAGTAAGAAGGCTTGGCAAGTCCAGATCTGCAGGATAGGCTGGTAAGCTGGAGATCCAGGAAAGATGTGCAGTTCAATTAAATCCAGACAGATAAACAAACAAAAATAATAAAACTAAAACTCAGGGATGGGGAGACTGTGGTTGAATAACTCTAGTGAATGTAGTAACTATTTAAACACAGAGAGAAAACTAAACATTGTGGATATTATGTCTGAGGATAGATCATAGATATTATTTTAGTTGCTGAAGTGAAGTAAACACCAATAGGAATTGGGAGGTGATAAAAGGGAGACAAGGAGGAAGCTTCTAAGCATGCTGGCTTCCTCTGTTTATTACTAGGGAGTCAATCAACAATGTCTAAAAGTGACACATGAAATTTAAACAACCCACAGTCACCTCAAACTCAATGATTTTAATAATAGTTCCTCAAGCTAGAGTGATTAAAAAAAAATGCCTTAACTCATAAATCAACTCTCAACTGGTATCAAAAGATTGGATCATTCCCTGCTTATTTTCAGACCACAATGCTCTAAAGCTAGAACTCAATCACAAGAGGAAAGTTGGAAAGAACCCAAATACATGGAGACTAAAGAGCATCCTTCTAAAAAATGAATGGGTCAACCAGGAAATTAAAGAAGAATTGAAAAAATTCATGGAAACAAATGATAATGAAAACACAATGGTTCAAAATCTGTGGGACAGAGCAAAGGCAGTCCTGAGAGGAAAATATATAGCAATACAACCCTTTCTCAAGAAACAAGAAAGGTCTCAAACATACAACCTAACCCTACACCTAAAGGAGCTGGAGAAAGAACAACAAAGAAAACCTGAACCCAGCAGAAGAGAAATAATAGCAGAAATCAATGGAATAGAAACCAAAAAAAATATAGAGCAAATCAATGAAACTAGGAGCTGGTTCTTTGAAAGAATTAATAAGATTGATAAACCCCTGGCCAGACTTCTCAAAAAGAAAACAGAAAGGACCCAAATAAATAAAATCATGAATGAAAGAGGAGAGATCAATAACAAACACCAAAGAAATACAAACAATTATAAGAACATATTATGAGCAACTACACGCTAGCAAATTTGGCAATCTGGAAGAAATGGATGCATTCCAAGAGACATATAAACTACCACAACTGAACCAGGAAGAAATAGAAAACCTGAACAGACCCATAAGCAGTAAGGAGACTGAAGCAGTCATCAAAAATCTCCAAACAAGAGTCTAGGGTCAGACAGCTTCCCAGGAGAATTCTACTAAACATTTAAAGAAGAACAAATTCCTATTCTCCTGAAACTGTTCCAAAAAATAGAAATGGAAGGAAAACTCCCAAACTCATTTTAAGAGGCCAGCATTACTTTGATCCCAAAACCAGACAAGGATCCCATCAAAAAAGAGAATTATAGACCAATATGCTTGATGAACACGACGTGAAAATTCTCACCAAAATACTAGCCAATAGGATCCAACAGTACATTAAAAGGATTATTCACCACAACCAAGTGGGATTTATTCCAGGGCTACCAAGTTTGGTTCAACATCCGCAAATCAATCAATGTGATACAACACATTAATAAAAGAAAAAACAAGAACCATATGACACTCTCAATAGATGCTGAAAAAGCATTTGACAAAGTACACCATACTTTCTTGATCAAAACTCTTCAAAATGTAGGGATAGAGGGCACATACCTCAATATTATCAAAGCCATCTTTGAACAACCCACCACAAATATCATTTCCAATGGAGAAAAACTGAAAGCTTTTCCGCTAAGGTCAGGAACATGGCAGGGCTATCCACTATCACCACTGCTATTCAACATAGTACTAGAAGTCCTAGCCTCAGCAATCAGACAACAAAAAAGAAATTAAAGACATCCAAACCGGCAAAGAAGAAGTCAAACTATCACTCTTTGCAGATGATACAATACTATATGTGGAAAACCCAAAAGACCCCACTCCAAATCTGCTAGAACTTGTACAGGAATTTGGTAAAGTGTCAGGATATAAAATTAATGCACAGAAAAAGGTTGCATTTCTTTACACCAATAATAAGACAGAAGAACGAGAAATCAAGGAGTTGATCCCATTTATAATTGAGCCCAAAACCATAAGATAACCTGGGAATAACCTAACCAAAGACGCAAAGAATCTGTACTCAGAAAACTATAAAGTACTCATGAAAGAAATTGAGAAAGACACAAAGAAATGGAAAAATTCCATGCTCATGGATTGGAAGAACAAATATTGTGAAAATGTCTATGCTACCTAAAGCAATCTACACATTTAATGCTATCCCTATCAAAGTCCCATGCATTTTTTTTCAAAGAAATGGAACAATAATCCTTAAATTTATATGGAACCAGAAAAGACCTGGAATAGCTAGAGGAATATTGAAAAAGAAAGTCAAAGTTGGTGGTATCACAATTCCGGACTTCAAGCTCTATTACAAAGCTGTCATCATTGCGACAGTATGGTACTGGCACAAAAACAGACATATAGATCAATGGAACAAAATAGAGAACCACGAAATAGACCCTCAACTCTATGGTCAACTAATCTTCAACAAAGCAGGAAAGAATGTCCAATGGAATAAAGACAGTCTCTTCAACAAATGGTGTTGGGAAAATTGGACAGCCACATGCAGTAAAATGAAACTGGACCATTTTCTTACACCATACATGAAAATAGACATAAAATGGATGAAGGACCTCAATGTGAGGCAGGAATCCATCAAAATCCTTGAGGAGAACACAGGCAACAACCTCTTCGACCTCATCCACAGCAACTTCTTCCTAGGAACATTGCCACAAGCAAGAGAAGCAAGGGGAAAAATGAACTACTGGGACTTCATCAAGATAAAAAGCAACAAGATCAAAAGATCACAGCAAAGGAAACAGTTAACAAAACCAAAAGACCAACTGACAGAATGGGAGAAGATATTTGCAAACGACCTATCAGATAAAGGGCTAGTATCCAAAATCTATAAAGAGCTTATCAAACTCAACAACCAAAAAACAAATAATCTAATCAAGAAATGGGCAGAAGACATGAACAGACATTTCTGCAAAGAAGACATCCAGATGGCCAACAGACACATGAAAAAGTGCTCCACATCACTTGGCATCAGGAAAATACAAATCAAAACTGCAATGAGATACCACCTCATGCCAGTCAGAATGGCTAAAATTAACAAGTCAGGAAATGACAGATGTTGGCGAGGATGCGGAGAAAGAGGAACCCTCCTATGCTGTTGGTGGGAATGGAAGCTGGTGCAACCACTCTGGAAAAACAGCATGGAGGTTCCTCAAAAAGTTGAAAATAGAGCTACCCTATGACCCAGCAATTGCACTACTGGGTATTTACCCTAAAGATACAAATGTAGTGATCCGAAGGGGCACATGCACCTGAATGTTTATAGCAGCAATGTCCACAATAGCCATAGTTTTCCATAGCTTTATGGAAAGAACCTAGATGTCCATCAACAGATGAATGGATCAAGAAGAGGTAGTATATATATATATACAATAGAATACTATGCAGCCATCAAAAGAAATGAAATCTTGCCATTTGCGATGATGTGGATGCAACTAGAGGGTATTAGGCTCAGCAAAATAAGTTAATTGTAGAAAGATAATTATCATATGATCTCCCTTTCTCATATTTAGAACTGGAGATGCAATGTGGGGGGTTTGGGGAGTAAGAAAAGAATAAATGAAACAAGATGGGATCAGGAGGGACACAAACCATAAGAGACACTTAATCTCACAAAACAAACTGAGGGTTGCTGGGGGGAGGTGGTTAGGGAGAGGGTAGTGGGGTTATGGACATTAGGGAGGGTATGTTCTATGGTGAGTGCTGTGAAGTGTGTAAACCTGGCAATTCACAGACCTGTACCCCTGGGGCTAATAATACATATATGTTAATTAAAAAAAAAACCCTTTAATATCTTTGGGGATCAAGAAACATTTACACATTGATTATTCTTTTTGCCACATTAGGACCTTTCATTTTTGTTAAATGCCACTAAAATTAACTTTATTTGAATTAGCCTGTGTAATCCCATTGTAATATATTTTCTGTATCCATCTTTTCATCTGTATATTTGTGTAAAGAGATGTCTGGGGTGGGTATTTACCCCAGTGTAAAATATGATTTATAACCCTCTAAAATATAAGCACTAGGGCAGGAAAATTTATTGGGTTTGTTCACTGCTAGATCTTTAGTTTCTAGAGCAGTGCCTGGCACAAAATAGGTGGTCAATGAAAATCTGTTAAACAGTGGGAATTGGGGTGATGTTTTTATTTCTACTTTCCTTATTACTTAAACTTTTTATATTGAGAATGTGTCATTTTAATAAAAAATAAAAGAATTATTTTAAAAATTAAAGAGACAGTGAAGACAAAACAGAATGTGAAATTGTTACATGAATATATGAATAGATAAATGAAACAGGAAAAAAAAAAACCTCCTGAAGCTATTTTACTCCATACACAGTAAAATTTCAAGACAAACTAGCATTAAATGAAACCAATGAATTTAAATATATTAGAAGAAAATATATTTTTCATAACCTTATGTAGGGAAATCCTTACTAAGTCAGGCTCACAGAAACCAGATAATGGAAATATTGGTAATTCTGAGTGTATGAAATTTAAAACTTTTTCAAAATAAAGGAAATCATAAAAAGCTTTAAGCACTGACTACATATGTAACAAATTTTAATATCTATATCATATAAAAAGTACCACAAATAAATGAGATGACCCAACTTGAAAATGAGCAAAGGATACAAACAAGCAGTTCATAGAAGAAATAGCAATGACTTTACGAAAAACTGATAACTATGAAAATAAGAGCACATTTACTAGTAACCAGGGATACGCAAATAAAAAATCTTTTTGCCGATTATATTTGACAGAAATTTAAAGTTTGCTAAAGTCCAATGTGGATTAGATATATGGATATGGACATGGACAGTCTCATACACTGTTAATGGCAGTTAAATTGCCTTCTTTTAGGGTAACTTGTCAGTATCCATACAGAATGTATTATGCATATACCCTTTAACTCTTTATCCCGTTTAAGAAATGTATCTATAGAAATACTGCACATAAATAGTGGCTAACATGAATTGTTTGCTTGCTGCATGTGGGAATTTTCTGAATCCTCAACACTGAATCCTCACAACAAGAATCTATGAAGGGAATACTATTATTACTTTACAAATGAAGAAACTGATGATTAGAGAGGTTTTTCTACTTGTCCAAGGTCACACAATAAGGAAGTGACCCAGCTGGAATTAGAACACCGGAGATTTGTCTCCAGAACCCATACAGTTAAATAATACTATATATAAATACATGTATAAGTTTATTCAAATTTGTTTACAATGGTGAGAAAATGAAAACTACTGAAACATTCATTAAAAAGGGACTGAAACTCATGTGTATCCATATGATGAGATACTTTAAAACTTGAAAAGATTGGCATATTTCAGTATATTCTCACATGGAAATAGATCCAAGACTTAATTAAGTGTGTAATGCAGGTCATAGTACAATACTGTACACGCAATCCTACTAATGTAAAAATAAAAATATATAAATTATATGCTATATATATTTACATTTATACATGCATATATATAAAACTGCACATGTATATACAGAAAATGATCTGGTTGAATTTTACACCAAACTCTTATTCCTGACAAGGATAAGGGTTTGGGTCAGGGTCAGGAAGGCTTGCGATGTAAAGGTTGATTCTTCACCTATAATTCTATATATTTCTTCTTCTTCTTTTTTTTTAAATTTTACAATGAGATTGTGTGTTTATATACATTAAGTAAATAATTTTAGGAAAAATCAGACATCCATTATGTGAGTAATGAAACAAACAACAATTTTGCAAAAAGAATTCAACAAAATAGAAACAGTAATTTTTGGTTATATTTTCCTTTATAAAATACTCAACTTTTCTATAATAAGTCTGTGTCAATTTTGCAATTAATTTTAGGTGAGGGGAAAAATTATATATGATTGGTGACTATATCAGACAACTTTTAGGTACTTCCTCAGACATTCTTATTTTAACCCACCCACCACTATTGTAATTAACACTGCATAGGCTATGCTCTGCTACCTCTAGGTAACCAATTTTCTTAGGGCTATAATGCAACAGCACATTTCCTCACGGCTGTGTCATTTGCTTCTCAACTTCCCCAGGGCTTCCTTGTTGCAGCTGAATCATGAAAGGCTATAGAACCCACTCAGAACCCAACCATGTCCAACTGGGAGTGATAGGAGAGAATTTTTTTCAATGGGAAGTAAGAGCTGGCACGTAAATTCTCCCTTCTTCTTGTATGGACGGTCTGGAGAAATGGTAATTTATATAGCCTCTGAGAAAACAGTCCTTTGACAATTAATCAGTTTGGCTTGATAGTAAACAGTGACAACTGGATTATGCTCTCTTCCTAATACACCTCTGCCTCATACCCTTTCTTTCTCATTCTTGCTTTCCTGGAATTCGAATCTATGATGAAATAATGGCATATAAGATGTTGCCAGGCTATGCTTTCTTGGGATCCCATGCCAAGAGAGTGGCCTAATTTAGAACCGTCTTTCCTGAAGAGTTAATATAAATGTTACAGTATATTACTAGTCAAAACACTACTACAACGGGCTGCATTAGGGGAGTCATATTAGACTGGAAGGATGTAAAATGAACAAAATCTTTTTTTTTTTTAAAGAACTACACTAATCCTGCTAATTGAAGGTTATGAGTGAAATATCTGTTCATATACAATTATTTTCAAGTTAGACAGAAACTTTTTTATTTTATTTACTTATTTATTTATTTTTTTGAGAGAGAGAGCGAGCACATGTTGAGTCAGGAAGGAGCAGAGGGAGAGGGAGAATCCCAAGCAGGCTGGGCGCCCAGCACAGAGAGCAGAGACCTACATGGGGCTCTATCTCCCACCCCTGAGATCACGACCTGAGCAGAAATCAAGAATCACACCCTTAACCAACTGAGCCACCCAGGCGTCCCTCAAACTTCTTTATTTTTAAAGATTTTATTTATTGGGGCACCTGGGTGGCTCAGTGGGTTAAAGCCTCTGCCTTCGGCTCAGTTCAAGATCCCAGAGTCCTGGGATCAAGCCCTGCATTCGGGCTCTCTGCTCAGTGGGGAGCCTGCTTCCTCCTCTCTCTCTGCCTGCCTCTCTGCCTACTTGTGATCTGTCTGTCAAATAAATAAAAATAAAAATCTTAATAAATAAATAAATAAAGATTTTATTTATTTGAGAGAAAGAGTATGAGCAGCGGGAGGGGCAGAGGGAGAAGCAAAGTTCTGCTGAGCAGAGAGCCTGATACAGGGCTGGATCCCATGATCCGAGGATCATGACCTGAGCTGAGGGCAGAGGCCCAACTGAGCCACCCAGGTGCCCCCGTCAAACTTTTTAATGTACTTACTTATAACAGGTATTTAAGTTATAACTTCAACTAACAATTTTTACATAATCTGTGTTTTTTTCTGACCTTTAGCCAATATGCTGCTATTAGAATTTTGCCCATTTTCTGAGGTAAACTTTCCCCAAATATTTGAGAAACTTATTATGAATTAAATATATATCAATTTATATTAATTTTACTGTTTTACAGAAAAACACATTTGTATATATAATTATAAATACTAAAATTTGCAGAATAACATTACTTCTCATAGAATAGAAAAATAGCAGTTTTAAATGCTAAAATGTAAAGTTGCTGGTGATAACTCATATCTGATAGACAAAATATAATTTAAGTAAATCCCTAAGAAATACGTGTGTAATGGCAAATATTTTAAATTGAGGTTTAAATTAATACCTATACTTAAAATGTGAAATTAGTGATAGATGATACACAAACACTTAATAGAATACTTTTTCTCAAAATGAACAATTAATTTATCTTTAAATGCTGAATAAGAAATTAAATACTCTGCGCAAAGGATCCTCTGCCTTAAAGCATTGCCTTCTATCTTTTCAGGAGGCAAATAAAATTTTCATGATTTATGATTATTTTCCCATCTATTGAGCTATAACTGTCCCCTTCTTTGTGGAGCAGAGACATCTGAAAACTTCACTACTACCCTGGAGGGAATTCTTGCAATATAGGTAGGCATTGACTGTAGCTTCTAGAACACTTGTCTCGTTAGTTAGGTGTATGTCCCCAAGAAGGGGTGCATACAATCAATTCAATTCAACAGATAAATGAGGATATTAAACTTTAATTATGTTTAAAATATGGATTGACAAAAAAAATAAATAAATGAAATATGGATTGATTAGAAATCTATATATATGGATCTGACAAAAATCAGATCTTTTGTCAGATAGTCATACTTCATACACAGTATACTATATATGACTGGAGAAAGTGTCCCAGAGTTGGAAGATTTTATATTGGCACTCACATTTGTGTAAAATCATATTACCACACAATGCAGTTCACATGTTCTTGAATAAGTTGTATGATTACATCTCCTACATTATCTTAAATATTATGTAATTAGAGGAGGGATTACTATGAACAGATTTTATATAGTAAGAGGGTTTATACTTCATATCAGGAAAAAATACTTCTCTCATCTTGGGTTTAGAGCCTGCAGGGAAGGCTTGTGGGCTACATCAGCAGCATCTGGCAAAGCAAACTTCGGGGCCTGCAAGTGATAGAAAAGGGGACCATGGCAGGGAATGGGAGAGAGCAAATACAAGTTGCATTATCAAGTTTGCCACCACAAGGATCAAATGCCTCAACTTAGTCTCATGGGCTCCTCTCCCCTGAGAATGTATAAAGGATTTTAACTTGCTTTGATTGTCTGTTGGGAAGAGAAATGGAGAAGTAATAATCTTCTGGACCCCAGCTGTTAATCAAAGATTGTGCTGGCCAATTTTACCTGTCAACTCAAGTGAGCCACCAGATGCGCAGGTATCTAGTTAAACATTATCTGGGTGTGGGTGTTTCTGGAAGAAATTAGCATTTGAACGGGTAGAATGATTAAAGCGATTAATCACATCTTGGATGATCACTGAGCAATCTGCAGGGCTTGAAGGTGAGGAAAAGGCAGAGAGTTCCCTGAGTGCTTGAGCGGAGGCGTGGATCTACCGCTGTTGGTGCTCCTGGTTCTTAGGCCTTCAGACTTGGCCTGCCATCTACACCCTTGTCTCTC
Organism: Mustela putorius furo; assembly: GCF_011764305.1. Taxonomy (NCBI): domain Eukaryota; kingdom Metazoa; phylum Chordata; class Mammalia; order Carnivora; family Mustelidae; genus Mustela; species Mustela putorius. The sequence goes on from NW_025422471.1 coordinate 16,016,927, forward strand.
CAGCTTTTAGGATTTCAAACAACACTATTGGCTTTCCTGGGTGTTCATCTTGCGAACGCCAGATTATGGAAACTCCTAGCCTCCACATCATGTAAGCCACTATCTTACAGTAAATCTAATTTTATACACACACACTGACACACATATCTATCTCTCTCTCTATATATATACATATATACACATATATACGTGTACATACACACACACACACACACACACACATTATTTTTCTGTTTCTCTGAAGAACCTGTTCTAAAATAAAGGTTCACCCTGTGGGGCTTTTCTCTTGAGCTCCGACTTGTGCATGTGTGTCCTGTGGCATTTTATGCTTCAACATCCAAAGTGAATTCCCAGGGCTGGAGGAGAGGGCTGTTAAATTGTACCCATAGGAATTTGTTTGAAGTCCATAGGGTATGTTGCTGCTAGAAAAAATGCATAGAGACCCCAGAGGCTGGTGAAGCCTAGCTAAGTGAACCATTTTCCATTACAAAGAACAGTTGTTTTCATTATGTATTTTACCTAGCCACATTTTTTTGGGGGGGGGGAGTTTGGGGGAAGGCTTATATTTAGTCAATTCCTTAAAGAAAGAATAGGGTACTTTAGTAGTAAGAAAGTAACATTTTTGGGGGCGCCTGGGTGACTCAGTCTCTTGGTTTGGCTCAGAGCATGATCTCAGGATTGGGAGATCAAGTCCCACATGGGGCTCTGTGCTCAGCTTGGAGTCTGATCTCTCCTCTCCATCTGTCCCTCTACTGGCTAGCACACTTGTAAGCGCTCTAAATAAATAAATAAGTAAATAAGCAAAATCTTAAAAAAAAAAGTCACAATTTATGTTATGGGGGAAACATTTTGAATATAAACATTTACAAATTTTTCAGCTTTTTGCAATGTCATCGCTGGAAGTGATTAGGTACAGCACCTATAAATACTCCCTTACCTGCGCACTTAAAATGATAATTTTCCAACTTATTCAAACTTATCCAAATAAAGAATTTCAGTGAGTTTTAAATTATTTTGTTACAGACATAAAAATATTACACCTTTCAACTGGCTTAGGAAAGCTGATTGACATGAGGGTAAATTAAATTTTACCATATATAAGTTACTGAAAACCTTTGTATACTTGTAGATGGAATTAGAAATCAGAATTTGGTAAATATAGTCAACAATATACTTCTTTCATTCAGATATAATTGTTTTTATGAGGTCTCTTATTCAGTTAGGAAGTCATTAAAATTATGTACTGAAATATACTCAACTTAGTACCAGACCTTCAGATCACTCAGTTACAAAATTTAAACCAGGATTTTAAAAAAATAAAGTGTTTTCCATTGTAAAGTGTTTAATAATAATTTTCTAGTGAGAAAAAAGATTTTATATTATTAACAATAAAATGAAATAGTTTAAAATAAACATAGTTTATTTCATTTAAATTTTCACCCTTTAAAATTTCTTTTGTAACAATATTTTTAGAGTAGCATATATGTAATTTATAAATAAATATGGATATGCTCAAAATTCTTGATTGATAGGAATATGTGATTAAAAAATGAAGACAGTTATTATTGAAAATATCATTGATTAAATAATAATATATATATTATTCTTTACAGAGCTATGCTGCCCTCTCTTTATGACAATATCCTCATATGGGTTCCCATCTAGTTTTACTATCTGTGACCCCTTCTTGGTGGTAATTCCTAGCTATCTTCCTGATCATTTTTCCTTTTTCACTTAAGACTTAACCACTGACTCACTGCCTTCCTGTACATCTTAATTCCTGTCATTGTTCTTAGTGATTGCAAGAACCATGTGAATGAAATACACGAAACTCAAGCTTCTCTGTTCCTCGACCTCTCTCCTTCTTCCCTCTCTTCTTCAGCTCCATCTTTGCCACCCACTCCCAACAGCACTGGAATGTGTTATCACTGGGAAAGCAGCCAGCCTTTATTTAAAGTATCCTACTTTACGACCATCACCTCCTATTCTATTTTACTCATCCTGGTCTTTCACTGCTACAGATCTTTAACCACATAGTAACCTCCAATCTGCAATCTGCATACCTATCCCTCTCCTTGTCTGCACTTTAGTAGCTGACCATGGGTGGAAAAAACTAGGCAGACTGATAATACTTGAAATTCATGACAAAACTTCAGATGCCCAATTCAATGCTGTCTAGAACTCATACATGTCTTCTAGTAAATTTGCTTTCCACTTTCTTAGATGACTGTTGCAAATACTCTCTTCATCCTTAACAGCCCTTCCCTTGGCTTAACTGAGAAACAGAAGGCATCAAAAGTGAATGCCTAACTCGTGCCCTGGGGCTACAGGGAAGGCCCTACCCTGTTCTTCTCAAATGCAAATCCTTCCACTTTTCTCTAGGTTTACTGCCCTCTTGCCTTCTCACAGACCTGGGTCTACAGCTCCTCTACCTCTCACCCTTTATGTTGGACCACACCAATCAGCATATCCAACAGGTACCTTGTTAACAAAAGCAACCACAGGGCTGTTGATCCCACATTCTCTTGCAGATATTGCCCAATTTCTCCACATCTTTCTCTTAAACATGTTGAACACAGTGTCAGTGCTCTTAATTACTTCCAATTAATTCTTCACCAGATTCTAATCTAGAGCCCGTTTCTACTCCTGTACTGAAACTCCTTTTGCCAAGTCTCCCTCAGTTTCTTCATTACCAGAACTATCTTCTCTGTCCTCTCACTTGTTGCCTGACCGTGTTTCAAACACACGCTCTTTGAAACCTTCCCTTTTTCTCTTGGCTTTGGGACATCACACTCTCTTGGTTTTCCTCTTACCTCACTGCTGCTCACCAAGGCTCAGAGCTAGTCCTCTTTTTAATTCTACCAGAACTTTCTCCTTAAGAGATCTCATTTAGTGGCATAGATTTAAAAGCCTTCTATATGCTAATGGTTCTCAAAATTAAATTTCTAGCCCACTGTCCAAACAGAGCTTTTGACATTCTTCACAAATCTGGTTTTCCGCTACTCCTCCTCATCTCGGTATTTGGCACCAACATTCATCCATTTTCTTAAATAAAACTTCACTTCTCTTTCTGCAGTTCCCCACCTCCAACCCATCATCCACTTCTGTTTCTATCACCAAAAAATATCTGATTTTGTCACTTCCCTCCATCTATACACGGCTGTCCTAAATTAAACCACCATCATCTCTTTTCTGTACTATTTGAAATAGCTCCCCAACTGGTCTTTGTGCCCTGCTCCTTGTTTGTATTCAAAAATATTTTTTTCACATAGCAATCAGAGTTATTTAAAAACATGAATCAGGCCATGTCATGTGTTTTTCAGACTCATTCAACAGTTTCTCACTGTCTTAGAAATAGATTCCTACTTCTTAGGCTGTACAAGACTGCACACGTGGCTTCTTCCTACCTTTATAAAGTTGCTACGTCATGTTCAGCCTTCCCAGCAGCCTCACTGCCGTTTCTCAAAAGCCCTATGTGTTTTCTGACACCACTGCTTTCGCACTTCCTGTTCTCTTTGCCCACAAAACTCTTACCTCAACATTTTGCACAGCTAGCTCATTCTCATTCTGTAGGTCTCGGCTTAAATGTCATCTCCCTAGAGAGTTCTTCCTTGACCGTTCAAGACATCCCTACATTGTACGTGGTTACTCTTGACTACCTCCCCTCTCACAGTACTTAACATGATCTCTGTATGGCTTCCTTGTCTGTCTGATTATTTCTTGTTTGCAAGTGTACATTCTATTTAGATGGAGTGTGTCTTATTTATTATGTACCTTTGGGATCTAATACAATGTCTGGCACAAGATAAGTTCTCAATCGATATTTATGAAAAAATAAATGAAGACTTCTTTTTCCTTGGCTTCCTGGGTGCTACATTGCCTTGGTTTTCATCTTATTACTCTTCCATTCCCATTTCCTCATTTACCTTCTTAGGACCATCTGCATTAGTCTGCTCAGGCTGCCATAACAAAATATCTACAGGCTTGAACAACAAATCTATTTTCTTACAGTTCCAGAGGCTCAAAGTCTAAGATCAAGTTTTCAGGTGATTTGATTTCTGGTGAGAGCTCTGTTCCCTGCTTGTAGATGGCTCATTTCTCATTATGTCCTTCCCTGGCTTTCCTCAGTGCATGGTCAGAGAAGGGGAGGAAGAGAAGTTCTCTGGTGTTTCTCATAAGGACACTGATCCATTGGATCAGGTTTCCACTCTTACGACTTCACTTAACTCCGGGTACTTGCTTAGTGGCCCCAAATACAGCCACACTGGAGATTAGGGCAGCAGCGGATGAATTTTAGGGGGTCACAAACATTCGGTTTACAACACTTTCCTCGACAATCTCATTTATACTGACAAAATGCATGCTCAGGTCACTGTACTGAACTACACTTCATGTTTTTGCTAAATGTTTTTCAACACTGTTCAGTTGTTTTCTGTTGTTTTCACTATTTAGACATAAACCTTGACTCTCCAGTGATTCCATTTTGGTATATATTCCCTTCCCCTTCTCCATCCATGACCTTATCAACACTTATTCCATGTATATTTGTGGCTTAGCTGATAAAATACAAACCTATTCCCATTCATGAACTTTCACTTAAAACCATTTTTTTTTTTTAATCTCTAGCTACTCATTATACTTATACTTGAATTATCCACTTTGGTCTCAAATTTGTTGTGTCCCAAACTGACCATTTGCTCAACTATTCAGCAAGCTTTCTCTTTATACTTTTCCTCTTCTCATCTTTGTCACCAGCATTACATTGCCCTGACCACTCAAGCCTAAAACTCTGACTACACTCTATGACTCATTCATTATGTTTTCATCTACTTTATCCAATTAGCCACCAAACCAATTATATCTCCTTTAACATCTTGCATAAAGCATTTCTCCCTCTGAAATCTTCCTGTCATTTATTTTTTTAAAAAGATTTTATTTATTTATTCGACAGACAGAGATCACCAGTAGGCAGAGAGGCAGACAGAGAGAGAGGAAGGGAAGCAAGGTCCCCTCTAAGCAGAGAGGCCGAAGTGGGGCTCGATCCCAGGATCCTGGGATCATGACCTGAGCCGAAGGCAGAGGCTTTAACCCACTGAGCCACCCAGGCGCCCTTCCTGTCATTTAAGAAATAACCTTTTTATTTTAGGATAGCCTTAGATTTACAGAAGAGTTACAAAATAGTAGAGAATTCCATTGTACTCTATACCCACTTCGCCTACTATTAGCATCTTACATTGGTATGTACATATGGCATAGGGAATGAAACAAAACTGAAGCATTATTATTAACTGAAGTCCATACTTGATTCAGACTTCTAAATGTTTTGCCTAATGTCTTTTCTGTGTCAAAATCTCATTCAGGGTACCATATTACATTTAATCATATCTCATTAGGCTCCTTTTGGCTTTGACAGTTTCTCAGAATTTACATATTGTTGATGACCTTGACAGTTTTAAGAAGTATTATTCAGGTATCCTGTAGAATTCCCCTCAGCTGGGGTTTGTCTGAAGTTTTTCTCATAATTAGATTAAGATACTGAATTTTGAAGAGGAAGAATTCAGAGGGAAGGTACCATTCTCATCACATCATACCAAGAGTGGATGCTGTCAGAATGACTTATCACTGTTATTGTTAACCTTGATCATCTGGCCGAGGTTGTGTTTGTCAAATTTCTCTGCTGTGAAGTTACTCTCTTTTCCCCCTTTCCATGCTATATTCTTTGGAAGAAAGTCACTATACGCAGCCCATGGGTAGTCATATTCCTTCTCCTTGGGTAGAGTACCTATAGAATTATTTGGAATTTTGCATGGAGATTTGTATATATGTATATATTTATTTAAGTCAACACAGACCCATGGATATTTATTTTATACTTAGGGCTATACCAATACTGTGCTAGTCATTTGGTTGCTCAAATGTTCCAGCTTTAACCACTGAGAAATCTTTCACTTAGGTCCCATGTCCCTTTGGCATACGTCTTTCGTGTGTGTGTGTCTTTTATTTTTATTTTTTAATTTTTTATTATTTATTTGACAGAGATCAAAAGCAGGCAGAGAGGCAGGCAGGGAGAGAGAGAGTGGTAGGCAGTCTCCCTATTGAGCAGAGAGCTTGATGCAGGGCTTGATCCCAGGACCCCAATCACAACCTGAGCCAAAGGTGGAGACCCAACCCACTGAGCCACCCAGGCACCCCTGTGTATGTCTTATAAACACTTTCTTAATTTCTGGCACTGTAGGATGCCCTAGGGTCATCTTGTATATTTCCTGTCTGTATAGTTTTCTATTACTACTTAAAAACTTAATACAAACTGAGTGGCTTTAAACAACACAAATTTGTTAGCTTATAGTTCCTTATGATTCTGGAGATCAGAATTCCAAGAGTTTAACACAACCTTGGTAGCTTTAAACAACACAAATGTATTACCTTATAACACCTTATAAGTTTGGAGGTCAAAATTCCAAGAGCTAATATTGGGATATGGGCAGCCCTGCATTCCTTCTAGAGAATCTAGGGGAGATTTTTTTTATTTTCCTCTTTCCATCTTCTGGAGTCTGCTGGGCATCCTTGACTCACAGCTCCATTCCTTCATCCTGAAAGCCAGCAATGGCAACTTGGTTCCTTTTCATGCTGTATTTCTCTGCTTCTCCTCTTCTGCCCCCGCCTTCACATTTAAGAATCCTTCTAATTACATTGATTTGGCCTGCATGGAGAATCTGTGATAATCTTCCTATACTAGAGTCAATTGATTAGCAGCCTTAAACCCATCTCCTACATTAATTCCCTTTTTGTCATTTAAAATAACATATTCAGGGGCTCCTGGGTGGCTCAGTGGGTTAAAGCCTCTGCCTTTGGCTCAGGTCATGACTCTGGAGTCCTGGGATCGAGCCCTGCATCGAGCCCTGCATCGGGCGCTCTGCTCAGCAGGGAACCTGCTTCCCCCTTTCTCTCTGCCTGCCTCTCTGCCCACTTGTGATCTGTCTGTCAAATGAATAAATAAAATCTTAAAAAATAAATAAATAAAATAAAATAACATATTCAGGGGCATCTGGGTGGCTCAGTCCGTTAAACATCTGCTCTTTATTTTGGTTCAGGTCATGATCTCAGTTGTGAAACTAAACCCTGTGTCAGGCTCCCCTGGAGCAGGGAGCCTGCTAAAAATTCTCTTGTCACATGCTCTCTCTCTCTCTAGTTCTGTCCTTCTCCCTGCTTGTGTTCTGTCTTTCTAAAATAAATAAATAAATCTTTAAAAAATAAATAAAATAACATATTCACAGATTCTGGAAATTCTAGGATGTGGACATCTTTGGGTGGTGGAGTTATTATTCTTCCTATAGAATCAACCATTTCTCCAAGGACCCCTACTTCTCCAAGGATCCCTAGGTCCAAACCAGGATTTGGACACTGGATGCGCCCATTGCTGCTGGAGTATTTTGCTTTTAGGCCCTCTCAGCTGACAGAGTAAGGAAATATGTATATACATGCTTTTTCATGTATATTTGTATCTATAAATATTTTTATGTGTGTCCCTCTGCATCTATATTAAATGAAACATGAGTTCATAGCAATGTATCCAATTCTAATCTAGCATCTGCCATTTTTTTTTAATCTAGCTTTAGACACTGTAAACATAAGTTACTCTAGAGCATCCTGACTGGGTGGTTGCCTTGGCTCTTTGTCTAATTTATTGTACAAAGCACTAGCAGATCAATTTTCCTTAAGGACCACTTTTATCAAGGAACCATGCTTAGAAACACCCAATAGTACTCCATCTAAGAACAATTTGTCCACAATTTAGGCAAAAATCTACAAAGCTTTTTTTTTTTTTTTAAGGTTTTATTTATTTATTTGACACAGAGAGATTCCGCGTGCACAAGCAGGGAGAACAGTGGGCAGAGGGAGAAGCAGACTTCCCTGCTGAGCAGGGAGCCAGACGTGAGGCTCAACCCTAGGACACTGAGATCATGACCAGAGCTAAAGACAGACGCTTAACTGACTGAGCCACCCAGGTGCCTCTCTAAAAGCTTTGTTTAGTCAGCATCCACACTAACCACCCGAGTTTATTTTCCAGAATTCCCTGTAGAGCCACTGTCTCCTCACAGCTCCACCAGAACCCCCGACACATGTTAACCAAGCTAGTTTCATGGTCCCTCAATATGCACCACCTCAGTCTTTACCATTACATCTTTGCATTTCTAAATACTCTCATCCCTAACACTTCATATATGTTCAGTCCATATTCCCACTTACTGAAAATCCTTTTAATCCTTCACATGTATTCCAACTAATATCAATAACTCTCTTCTTTAAATCCTAGAGCACTTGATGAGAGAATCCATAATGTCTCATCTTTTAAAAAAATATTTAATAATCCTGCTAAGAAGTGCTCAGTATCTTACACGAAGCACACTGATTAGCTTATTATTTCTTAACTTCTCCAAGTTTGTAGACCAAAAAAATCTGATCAATCTTTTTTTTTTCTTTTTTGCCTTTAAGATAAAGGAAGGGAGACGCCTGGGTGGCACAGCTGGTTAAGCCACTGCCTTCAGCTCAGGTCATGATCCCAGGTTCGTGGGATCAAGTCCTGCTTAGGGCTCCTTGCTTGGCAGGGAGCCTGCTTCTCTCTCTGCCTGTCACTCTGCCTGCTTGTGTGCCCTTGCGCGCGCTCTCTCTCTCTCTCTCTGACAAATAAATAAATAAATAAAATCTTTTTAAAAAAAAGATTAAGGAAGCAAATGAACCCTTTAAAAAAATCTTTAATTAAAAAAAAAAAAAAGAACTCAAAGCTAGTGTTAGGTTTTTGAATGTTGGAGTACAAAGGGAGACTGATTAAAAAAAAAAAGAAGCAGCAGCAAATTCCTCTGGACCTCGCTTCCAGAAATTTTGATTGGGCACATATATTATTTCCCTATTGCTTTTATAACAAATTACCACAAACTTAGTGGCTTGAACAATGTAAACTTATCTTACAGTTCTGTAGGTTAGAAGTCTAACACTGGTCTCACTGGATTAAAATCGAGGTGTCAGCAAGGCTATATTTCTTTCTGGCTGCTCTAAAGGAAAATCTATTCCGTACCCTCTCTAGGATCTAGAGGCTGTCCACATTCTTTGGCTCATGGCTCCCTCATCCATTTTCAAAGCCAGTAACACTGCATCTCTCTGCTTTTCTCCCATAGTTACGTATTCCTCTGCTGATTCTTCTCTTCTGCCTCCTACTCTACTTTGAAGGGCCCTTGTAATTTTGGGCCTCCTGGATAATCCAGGATAATCTTCCTATTTTAAGGTCAGTTGACAAGCAAACTTAGTTCCACCCAAAATTTTCATTCTCTCTTGCCACGTTAACATAATATAGTCCAAGGTTCTGGGGATTAGCATGTGAACATCTTCAGGAGACCATTATTCTGCCTAACACAACAGGTTGGGGTGGGAAAGCCCCAGATTGGGGGTGAGGCTGGCTTTTGAACAATCAGTCCAGCCGATTCTAATAAAAACAGTCAAAACACACTCTGAGAAATACTCCTCTAGATATTTAAGCACAACATGTATATTTGTCCAGTTCTGAAACTCAAACAAACGCAGTAGAGTTGGTTTAAACAAGAGATTAGATGCAAAGAGAAAATTTAAATCAGACTGAATAAGCATATAGTTATCCAGCAAGAACTGTTCACAAAAGGGGCAGAGGTGTTGGTAGATTACTTGGTTTTTGTAGGGGTTATATTCCAAGGTGCTACAGGGTAGAATTAACTTTAAAAATTATTTTACAGCCTGGGTATCAAATACCAGGAAAACAACTAGAATATAATGTAAGATGTGAAAAGAAATCTTTACTGAGGTGTAATACTATATTTGACTAAATGTTATTTATGCTTTGATTGGTCAAACTTATTTCCACATACACATTATTTACACTCCCACATCCCCCATATATATGACATATATGAGACCTCCTGAAGTATTTCTTCCTATCTCCTAAAACCTGTAACTATGCTAGGAAGAGTCTCTAATCCCTTAATGTATATTATTGAGAAGAGCAGATTTATTGAGAGTTATATTATTTATAAGGATGAATTCAGCTTTTTTGTTGTGTAATTTATTCTATTTTAGTAGTATTTTGAAACATTGTCTACTTTTTGCATAGACTGTTTATTGGTCTGCTACTCACAGGTCATATTTTATCAAAGCTCAAGAAAAATTACTTTAAAAATTTTTGAAGTGGCCATGAGACTTAGTAAGAGATGAATGTTGACAATAAGCATAAGATTTTTAAAAAAAGATTTTATTTATTTGTTTGACAGACAGAGATCACAAGTAGGCAGAGAGGCAGGCAGAGAGAGAGGAGGAAGCAGGCTCCCTGTTGAGCAGAGAGCCCGATGCGGGACTCGATCCCAGGATCCTGGGATCATGACCTGAGCCAGAGGCCTTAACCCACTGAGCCACCCAGGCGCCCCTAAGTGTAAGATTTTTGAAGAGTAGTTTCATCAGTTTAGTTCCCCTATTTAAAATACAAAATATTTAAATCTGTTACGTGCTTAATTTTTCTAATGCAAAGTACTTTTTAGAGCTCAAGTATGGAAAACTATCCACACTACTATGTGGGAGAATAGAGAACTTTAGTGAACTATGAAGTTTTAGTAAATGAGCATGTGAATTAATTAAACTAATATTTAGTCAATTTCTACTCACCTAAAGTGTTAATTCTCAACAATCTATGAGTCAAGTATAATTATCTGTCATTTTTTAATGAGGAAACATTCTATGTTGAGTGATTTCTCCCAGCTCTCATAGCTATTAAGTAGTAGAACTAAGTAACTATTCAAACTTGGATCTCTGATTTCGAGGGTAAATGCCCTTATTAATATAATCAGGCTGCTATATCCTTCATTCACTATGCCAGTTATTATCATCATCATCATCCTCATCATCATTATTTGGTGGGGAGACAAAGTTTCACTTTATTTGTAACCAAGTGTGTACTCACTCTACAAGGGTAGAAGGCTGACTCTCAGGGAAGAAAGGCTGGCCAGTGTTTGGCCCTGAAGTTGGGGGTGATGTCTTCTAGGGCTGGCTCTTACTGCTGAACCAAATAACTGATTTCCAGAACTTAGTAATTAGTCAAGAGTTGGTATTAGGGTATGTACTCCATAATGTCAAGTAGTTCAGTATCCCATAAGTCACTGGAGTCAAACGTCCTTTAGATTTAGTAACTACTTTCCATATGAAATCTTTCTGGGTATTTAGGTGTTTCAGTTGTCAAAATATGTTTTTACTCCATTTCATCCACTTACCAACTTGCTCTTCTCCTAGCTATAGAAAATGGAGGCCTGAAAGTGTGGGTGTGAACATGTTTCTGTATTAGTCTACAGCCTGGTTGGTAGCCAAGACCCCATGCTAGGATGAGGTCCCTGGAACAGGACCCCCCGTGCTAGGTATTTTGAGGGCCACAAATCAATTCCAAAAGATGCTGATCGTCCATCCAAGCCAGACTGCTCTGATTTCCTAAGTCTTTCTCTGGTGGTATTTAAGTCATCACTTGTTAAAAGTCAGCACCACATCAGGTAATTAATCTGTTTTTTGAAACTGAAATTTAGTCAGCATTATCCAATGGAATGTAAGTATTATATAACTCAGTTTATCAATCCAAAATAATACTAAGGGGTGTTTTCTGGAAGTATGCAACATCTAACAATGATAATATGCAAGGTGATACTAAGAGGCACTAGACATGACACGAGGTTCATGAATAGGGCACAAATTAACACTGAATCACAAAAAGGGATTGTTTTATTATTTTTGCAAGTACCTTTCAATCCTTGTGATTTTATCAAGGAAGAAGTTGTAGTTCAGTGTTAATCTATGTCTAGACTTCTCCAATCCTCCAACTTGACAAGGCACAGCACATTTCTGAGAGTTTTCATCAAGTAAGAAACTGCCTACATGATCTACCACATATTGTTATTTTTACTATATTATATTATTCACTGTTCCTTTCTATTTATGGCAAATGATTCTGGTTTTCTATTTGTAGACATGATATAAAGTTTCATTTTCATGTAAATGTATTAAATAAAAACAGCAAATACATTTCAGGAAAAAAGTACAATAATGCTGGTGATACTACAATGAAGCAAAAGGTGAAGAGGAAATGGAAAGGACTGAAGACTGGCAAACACTGGTAGAGAACAAAAGAAAGCCGACCTGGCTGTTTGGAGGGGATTCTGCTACTAACTTGTTAGTAACATTGGGCACATCACTTAACATGACTGGGTCTTAGTTTCCAAATCCTGTCTTTGAACAGTGTGAGCTAGATAATCTCTGAGGCCTTTTTTAGCAATAAAAATTTGCAACATAATTATAATTTTAGTAAAGCTAAGGGTAAAGTTCAGAAAAGTATTTTGGCTGGTAATATATTTTCAGGCCTATTTGATTTTGTGCATATGTATTTTTATCTCTGATTTTGGAGTCTCTCCTGTCAATAAAATCACTGAAGTCCATCTTCTGTCTTCCTTACGTTTCTTTCTAAAAATTCATCTGTACCTTATGACCAATTGGATTTCCTCTCAGAAAGCTGCGACTCTGGAAAGCAATCTTGAGTATACATTATCAATGAAAGGCTATGCTACATAATAGTGTAATGAATTATCCCCTCTGGAATATTAGTTGTCTTAATTTGTGCACCCTTAGGAATAACAGTCCAATAAACCATGGAATTCCAGGCCCATGTGAGAAATTTTGAGAGGCTTTTGTTTTTTCTTTTCCTTTCCCTTTCCCTTTTCCATTCCTTTCCTTTCCTAAGAGTAGGAGAACTCCTGTGCATAAGCGTTGGGGGAGGAGTAGAGGGAAAGAGAGAATCTTAAACAGGTTCAACGCCCAGCTGAGAGCCAGACAATGCTGGAGCAGATCTCACTCCCTGAGATCATAACCTGAGCGGAAATCAAGAGTTGGACGCTTAACCGACTCATCTACCCAGGCTCCCTGGGGGGCTTTTCTAATGCGTCTTAAATAAAAATTTAGACAACAGTCTGTCGTTTACATATAACAAATCCAAATTAATTTTATTGCAAGACAAGGAGAAAATCAATAATAGAGTCTAAAAGATCTCGGGTTCTAAAGAGAAGAAAGATTTTGGGTTCTGAATAGTAGAACATATATCCTCTTTTCCTTCAGACAATGCTTTTCTTTTTCAAGGTGAAGGCAGAGAATCTTTCTTTTGTTAACTGCTCTATTCTCATGGTTTTAGAGTTTATATAAAGTTATTTTTTCCAGAGGCTCATGGACGCTTATGGCAAGATTCCATTTAAGTGTATTATCAAGATCCATAAGTGAGTATTTATTAGAAAGTGGAAATGAGAGTACAATTTTTCTTCTTGCCTTACTTCTTGCCTCAAATTTCTAGGACTGGCATTATCTCTGTCTCAGCCTTTTTTTTTTTTTTTTCTTTTTGAAGGAATTCTTTCTTCCTCAAGGTCACCCCAACGCAATCCCATCACACAGACATACCAGCCTTCAGGTACAGGATGGCAAAATATTTGTCAGAAATTCTCCCTGTTGCTTTTGGCATTCAGCCAGGCCACACCTCTAAAAGACTTACTAAAAAACTTAAAGAAAGATCATTTTTTTTCTTTCCAGATACATATTTCACTGTCCTCTTCTCTGTAGCCTTAGTCAAAGGTTGCTTTTAGACGTAGTATTCCTACAAATTCAGCCTCCTTACAACTAAGATCCCCATGACTCCTTACCTATACTTTCTCTTGGCTCTGCTATGTGTGATTTTGCTTCTCTTACACTAGACACTTGCTATTTCTTCTTGGTTGGCTGGCTTCCCACTAGATCCTGAGACTGAAAAACAGGTTAGATTCGTTTAGTCCATGTCTGTCAAGGTCAGGTTCCTTGGGTGGAGGAAATAATTTAAATGAATCTCACTGATTTTGAAACAGCTCCATCAAAGGCTGCTTACAAAATAAGGCAAATGGATTTTGAAATTGCTGTCTTGAATATATACCATGGCAAAGTCTACTGCCAAATTTTTTATTACCTTAAGTGTCTATTTGTAAGTCTAAATTCCGCCTGTTCACCATTTACTAAAATCTAGACTGTAAGACTTCACTGAGAACTACTTCTGCACTCTCCATTATTTGTGTGAGCATTTTCATTCACAATTAAGAAAAAAAGTATAAGTATAAACCACCCAAAACAAACATTTTGTATTAGGATCACCCCAAAAAGCACTGGCAATGGAAAAAGTGGTCTCTTTCCCTTTTATGCATTCTGAAGAGCAAATTTTCACTTCCGGGGTAAATTATTCTTCATATACAGCTGGGCTAGGGGAGCAAGTGTGATACTACAGGGGGACGAGAGTGGAATTTATGGAACTAGTTACTCTTACTCAGTTGTTGTTTAAGATACTGTTAAGTCTGGGGCGCCTGGGTGGCTCAGTGGGTTAAGCCACTGCCTTCGGCTCAGGTCATGATCTCAGGGTCCTGGGATTGAGTCCCGCATCGGGCTCTCTGCTCAGCATGGAGCCTGCTTCCTTCTCTCTCTCTCTCTGCCTGCCTCTCAGTGTACTTGTAATTTCTCTCTGTCAAATAAATAAATAAAATCTTAAAAAAAAAAAAAGATACTCTTAAGTCTGGCTTATGGTTATTCTTCTTATTATTATTCTTTATTTCAGCCCATTGGTCACAGCAAAGGATTGTCTGAGAATCCTAACTCAGAGAATTCAAGAGAAGGTTTTCTTCCAGTATATATATATAAAATAAAATAACAATGACTAAGAGTTGTTATTATCTGTGCTTTCGATCTCATTCCTTCTTTGGACGAATGTGAAGAAAAGTTAAATTAAGTAGAAAGCCAAGGAAATAACTAATCTCTAAATATCTCAGACCCTAATATACTTGAATTTTCCCACCAAATTACTTATGATTCTTTAATCAGCTGAATTACATACTGTACTACAAACATTACACTTTGCTCTCTAGGCCTGAGGCTGGTAGGCTAAATAGTGACCAGTGAGTTGGGTACTCCTGGGGACAAATAATGCAGTGATTCAAGATGCTCATCCTGAATGCTGTTTTTGCTCTCGGTTTTGGACAGGTCACTTTCACCTCCCTTGGCCTCAGTTGCCACAAGTAAAATGGAAGAATAATGGCCTTGCTGTGAAGATTAAAGATGATGTCTTTGAAATAGTGTATGGCAATGTTGGTGTTTAAAAATGTTATTCGTGGGGGGCCTGGGTGGCTCAGTGGGTTAAAGCCCCTGCCTTCAGCTCAGGTCATGATCCCAGGGTCCTGGGATTGAGGCCAACATCAGGCTCTCTGCTCTGCAGGGAGCCTGCTTCCTCTTCTCCCTCTGCCTGCCTCTCTACCTACTTGTGATCTCTCTCTGTCAAATAAATAAATGAAGTCTTTAAAAAAATGTTATTCATTATAATGATTCCTCTTAAGTAAGAGAAAGTTACGAGTATGGTCTGTATTATTTCGAGATGTTAGTAGCATAATTGCCATTGTGTAAATATACCAAAGCCAATTCCCAGTTCCTAGCCCTATGGCTGGACATTTTTTTTCTGCAACCATAATAGTGTTGGAGGCATAAACCTTTCTCTTAATTATATGTTATGCAAGTAGAACAATTAGTAATGGTTATTTATAAAGATTACAAATCTATTTCTAAAATAAATCAGCCACATAGGAACACCTTCAAAAACTATTTTCTTACACTGGTCACATTCTTTTACTCTTAAGGTCCATAATGTAATTTTATTTCTATAAAGATCAACTAACAACTTCTAATAATGCATCTGACTCACAGTTGTTCATCTGCATTACCATCTATGGTTAAGCAAAAGCAGAATAGCAGGCTTTCTCTATTTAGGAAATGTTAGTCCCTTGACTGATATTTATTAAAAGCTCATGAAGTATGGGATGTGGTCTGACTGCAGAATGTGATAATCAAATTTTAAGAGCTTATGACAAAAACAGTAAGGAAAGCTGCAAATGGATTCATATGCATTGCCTAACAGTGTCATCTAAGCCCCATGAAGGCAGGATCTCTGTTCTGTTAAAATTGTATTCTCAGGCCTTAAAACAATTCCTGGAACAGAATAAGCACCAAATAAATACTTGTTGAATAACTGAGCTTTGATTTACTATGCTATTAATAAGCAGTTCTTTTATGTTTTGCTTTTAAATTTTTGTGTCTTAAAACAACACCAGCGGGGTGCCTGGGTGGCTCAGTGGGTTAAAGCCTCCGCCTTTGGCTCAGGTCATGATCCCAGGGTCCTGGGACCGAGCCTGGCATTGGGCTCTCTGCTCAGCAGGGAGCCTGCTTCCTCCTCTCTCTCTGCCTGCCTCTCTGTCTACTTGTGATCTCTGTCTGTCAAATAAATGAATAAAAATCTTTAAAAAAATAAAAAAAAAAACCACCACCAACATATGTGAATTTGATATTACTTAAAAATCATTGAAAACTGAGTATTTCTTAAAATAAAACGTTATCTACCTGAAATAAATTAAAACAACATAGATTTTCTCCAGAAAAATAATAAAATATAAGTAATTTCAAAGTGTTCTTTTTGAAGATAATCTGTCACTATGCCTGGTATATGGTAGATGCTTGATGAATATTTCTGGACTTAAAAACCTGATTTAATCAAATGTCTTACACGTGTGTACACATTATTTCTAATATGCTTGTTTATAATGCATATGAATTATTTTATGTATTCTGGTAATACACCATAGCTCAGATATTATTACAGGACAAATTGCAGCAGAATATTCCGGAATATAGATATATTAGGATAATTTACTAATCACTTGATTTTTAGCTTCTAGGATCTGAAATGTAGGTTCATAAGTTTATTTTTAAGGACGAAATAAGTAATTAAAAAATGTTACTCTAGCAACTCAGTGGTATCATTTTTAAAAGCCATTAGCAATTTAGTCATTCTAAACTATGAAATATAACTAATAGCAAGATTTAATTGTTGATACATCTTATTTTTAGTCATATTTTCCCCTCATGAGTGAAAATACTCCTAACCATTCTTTCACCTTGGCTTTTGGGAACAAACTTAGATACTTTTCACATAAAATTTCTTATTTGTTTGTATGTTTGTTTTGTTATAAGAATAGCATTCTAGAACCCTTGAAAGCTTAGCTAGAACAAGTGAAGGCATTCAGGATGTTCTTAATTTATCTAGTTGGATTGAAGTAAATGACAGCATTAATCACTTTTTTTTTGATTGTTTGCTTTTTTTCCCTCTGCAACTCTAAACCTTAAATACCTTAGATCTAAATCAAACTATTAACTTTGGATATTCTGGGTAACTAGGTGTAGGAAATTATTCCCTAAATGTGACATTGCTTGGAATACCAGCTGTTGAAGTAAGAGAACTGCATAGTCTCTGTAAATTCATGCTAATAGTAAAATGTTATGGAAAAGAGGGGAAGTTGTTATAACCAGTTCTCTCTGTCTCTCTGTCTGCCTCTCATGATATTAAAAAAAGTTTAGCTGCTCTTCTTGAGTAGAAAAAAATTATTTTTCCATTGTGACAATGTGTGTGCACGTGTGTGTGTATGTGTGTGTGTGTACTGTGCATTTCCATATATATGTAGGAAATTAGTGAGTATGATTCCTCATACCACTGAAACCCATAGACACTAACTTCCATAGCTCTTGGACAGTATATCTTAGAGTTTACATTAGAAAATGGTAGGACTATTCTAATCTATAAACTTCTTCCTTGGAATTTGGATTTTTTTTGTAGAGTGTAATAATAAACTCTTTCAGGACAGGGTACCAGTTTCCTAAACCATGAAGCAATGTCATCTGATGACTCCTCATTATCTTGAATGAAAAAATTTGTCTGGCGAAATTAATGTAGTTAGTTCTCAATTTAGCCATAGGTTACTATCCAAAAATTTGTTTGTGTTTCCTGTCTGAGCATGGAGCAAACATATATTCTCAGAGAAACAATTTTCTAATGTTAAGACCGGTAGAGTATGTGCTGTGAAACTGGAGATCTTTAATGACAGAAAGCTAAAGCATTCAAGAGAATAACATTACCTACAGGACTTTCTGTCACAAAGACAATTATGCAGGGATGCCTGGGTGGCTCAGTGGGTTAACGCCTCTGCCTTCGGCTCAGGTCATGATCCCAGAGTCCTGGGATCGAGTCCTGCATTGGGCTCTCTGCTCAGCAGGGAGCCTGATTCCCTTCCTCTCTCTGCCTGCCTTTCTGCCTACTTGTGATCTCTGTCTTTTAAATAAGTAAATAAAATCTTAAAAAAAAAAAAAAAAAGACAATTGTGTGGTTATAAGCCCTGAGCAAAGACTTCAGTGCTGAATTCACAGAGCCCCACCAAGGTGAAGTTTTACAAAGACTTTCCTCCTAGAAAGAACAGAAAGTAGTTGACTGTGGGAGCTAAATTTCATTGCTCCTTAAAGGGTCATGTTCATATTCTATTCATGGTCTCTCTGTTTCACCTCACTACTAGTATCATAGAAGATGTGTTTCACTAGGATCCAAGTTTATTTCATTTAAAAATTCTTCTTTAGTATTCTTTTCTTACAGTAACAGGGACATTTCTTGATTTGTAAGTTCTTGGTTCTTCAGAGAATGCAACAGAAAACCTACTGAAAACTATCAGTAATGCAACTTTTTAATGGATTGGGTGTGTTCTCTGTGTCCTTTATAGTTTGCACTAGGATCAGAGGACAGGTTTTCTACACATACCCTCTGTACAGACGTTTCCTCTTTTCCATTGTCCTCCTGGCAAAATCTCTCTGAACATGCTTTAGGTGACATTTGGAGAAGTTGATTCCTTCAAGTTTATAATGAACAGGAGAACAGAGTCTACCTATGACTTCTGGGCATTACAGCTGGCCAAACTAATGTACTTGTAGGACACAACTGATGTGTTTAATTAATACCTGTATATATACAATGGCATGAAACATGGTCACCTAAGAAATCCTCATGATTTCAGTGTGAAGAAGGGAAAACCAGGCACATCCTTCAAAAAGCTGAGACTACATAACCTTTTTGAGAATCTACAGCATATTCACAAAAAATTGTCACGTACTAGGCCAGGGATGAAGCTTCCACAGTTTCCAAATATTAATATCCGGTAGACTACATTCTCTTACCAAAGTGTGGGATAATTAAAAATCAATAACAAATAAATACCTTTGAAAATTGTGCAAGTCCATATTATAAGCAGCAGGATTCTCTCCAGGTTACTGATTCTGCTTAAGGAATTTAAGTCTTTTAATAATGGTAGGTAATAAGTGTATCCTTTCATAATATAACCAGTTTATCAGTAATCTAACATAGGTGAGGGAACATTGATAGGTAATCTCATTAACGGAAAAGCTCGGGCACTGTAGTCAGGATGGTTCCATGTTGTTTTTCTGTGCAAGTATTTGGTGGAAACAATGTACGATTTTCTTTTTCTTTTACTCTTGTATATTTTATAATGTTTCTATAATTAGCTGTATTACTCTTAAAAATGAGAAAGATGTCAAGGAAAATAAAGAGTATACTTCTGACAAGAAGCAGCTTCCTAACCTACTCTCAGAGAGTAGCCTCTATCAGGCACAATCTAATTCTAATTTATTCTAATAAAGTTAAGTTTTTTTTTTTCTTTTTTGTAACTCAGTAATTCACAGGAATTCAAATCTAATATACATTTTGGTTTGGTAAGGAAATCATACTTAAAAAACACCCTCAGCTTCCTTAGAAAAGAATAAAGTCAGTCCTTTCTCAGCATTTACATGTTGTTAAGGATAGCAACTAGACTTATTTAAACTCAAGAGTTTAAGTAAACCCAGCAGTAACCGTTTATAACCCTGTAGCTGAAAGGGTTCCTGCTCTGCCTACATCCTCCTGGCCCTCCTGAAGGTCACCTCCAACCATGGTGGACACTTGTTGGACCTGCCAACAGCTTCCTTCCCCAAGTACTTCTATCTCTGCATTAGGGCCTTTTCTGGCTACTTAGAGAAGAGAACTGGCTGGCAGTGACTTTGAATGAACCTTTCATTAGCCACCCTGAAACAAGGAGAGTGGAATTGAGGGATTTATACCCCAGTGCCCTTAGCTCAGCATGATCAGAGGCACCTTCTACATATTTCTCAGAGGGCCTTCAGCAAGGGTGGGCCCCACAGTAGAAACCTTTCATGTTTTCCCCTTCCAGTTTTATTGAGGCTAATTGACATATAAAACTGTATATATCTGAAGTGGACAATGTGGTGATTTTATATATGTATACATTGTGAAATGATTACCACAGTCAAGTTAATTAACACATTCAGAACCTCATATAGTTACATTTTTTTTTATTTATTTATTTATTTTTTTTTTAAATTTTTTATTTTTTATAAACATATATTTTTATCCCCAGGGGTACAGGTCTGTGAATCACCAGGTTTACACACTTCACAGCACTCACCAAATCACATACCCTCCCCAATGTCCATAATCCCACCCCCTTCTCCCAAACCCCCTCCCCCCGGCAACCCTCAGTTTGTTGTGAGATTAAGAGTCACTTATGGTTTGTCTCCCTCCCAATCCCATCTTGTTTCATTTATTCTTCTACCCACTTAAGCCTCCATGTTGCATCACCACTTCCTCATATCAGGGAGATCATATGATAGTTGTCTTTCTCTGCTTGACTTATTTCGCTAAGCATGATACGCTCTAGTTCCATCCATGTTGTTGCAAATGGCAAGATTTCATTTCTTTTGATGGCTGCATAGTATTCCATTGTGTATATATACCACATCTTCTTGATCCATTCATCTGTTGATGGCCAACAGACACATGAAAAAGTGCTCCATATCACTCGTCATCAGGGAAATACAAATCAAAACCACAATGAGATATCACCTCACACCAGTCAGAATGGCTAAAATCAACAAGTCAGGAAATGACAGATGCTGGCGAGGATGCGGAGAAAGGGGAACCCTCCTACACTGTTGGTGGGAATGCAAGCTGGTGCAGCCACTCTGGAAAACAGCATGGAGGTTCCTCAAAATGTTGAAAATAGAACTGCCCTATGACCCAGCAATTGCACTATTGGGTATTTACCCTAAAGATACAAATGTAGTGATCCAAAGGGACACATGCACCCGAATGTTTATAGCAGCAATGTCCACAATAGCCAAACTATGGAAAGAACCTAGATGTCCATCAACAGATGAATATAGTTACATTTTTATTGTTGTTGTGATGAGAATGCTTAAGATCAACTCTTAGCAAATTTCAAGTGTACAAACATTACTGTAGCTACCCTATTGTCCATTTGCTGCCCCATAATTATGCATCTGATCACTGGAAAGTTTGTACCTTTTGACTTCCATCTCCAGTTTCCCCCACACCTCAGGCCCTGGCAACCACCACTCTATTTTTTTTTTTTTTTTTAATTTCTGTGGAAACCTTCTCATTATTAATATGCTTCTTTTTTTTTTTTTTCCATTCTTCCCTCTACGATCTCATTTCCTCACTCTCACTACTTAGACATACTACTTGCACTCAAATCCTTATGTCAAGATCTGCTTTCCGACAGGGGAATATAACCTCAATTATATTTGCATGCTAGATTTTAGATAGTTTCTTGAAGCTAAGGGCTTTTTCCATGTTTACTCTGGAATCCCTGGTACTTACCATGTCCCCAGCACATATAAAGATAAGTTTTTCCCTAGGTCTCAAGTAGATCTAAATCCATCAGGGAAGACAGTTACATGGTCTTTAGAACAAGGTAGACTAGATTCATTTCTCTAAGAAGTACAGCAAAAGTGCTACGGGAAGTAGTCACTAATAATGCATTTGCAGATAGGCCAAGGCTTCACGGAGGAGGTGGTATTAAATCAGGTGTTGAAGGATGCCTAAGATTTTAACAGGTGGAGAAAAAGGAGGGAAAAGTAAAAGAAAAATAGCCAAGTCACAGATGTGTTTGAGTACATGAAATACTGGAAGAAAATAATAATGTTCTTGGCCCGTATGTTGGGGTCCATAAAATAGAAGTTGAGAAAGCAAAATAAACATAAATTAGTTTATGGCAGCCTGGACATTCAAGGAAGCCCTGAAGAGTGGAGGAAGAATGTTTCAGAACTGCGCACATAGAACTATTTTTTTTTTTTCATGTGACTTCTAAAAAAAAAAAATCTCACCCACGCATTGACAGTCACTTCCTTTGCTAACATTATTTTGAGAGTCTGACTCACTAATAGAGCATTTTTCCTGAAACTCAAGACATTTAGAATTTTTTCTTTTCTTTCTTAAAAAGAACAACAAAAAGAGACAGGAGCTCTTTTTCTTGCCTGAAATTGTTTATACCTTGTGCTGTCTACTACATAAACATATGTTTATACCTTGTGCTATTTGATTATAATTCATTTCTTTAAGCCTTCCACTTTGAAGCTATCGTGCAGCTCCACTTTTTCCTGAAGGGGACTATGATGTGAGTAGTTCTGCTTATCGTGTGAATACATTTGTGGACAGGAAGAGGCAGGGAGGCCAATGTAAGGATCGTGGAGTATAATTGGGTGGGACAAGCACTGGTCTGGAATCAGAGGACTTGGGCTCTAGCTGTGGATTTGCCTCACCCCAACTTTTTGGCCTTGGGCAAGTCATTAAAATGTTTACTGTCTTTAAAATGAAGTGTTGGATTAGAAGATCTCTAAGATCTCTTCTATCCCTAAAACTCTTACGATGAAGCAGAGGTCAGAGGACAAAACCAAGTCTCTTATGCATGTCCCACACATACACAAAGTTGTTGGAAAGTTGATGATGTTATAACTTTTTGGAAAAAAAAAAAGTACAAAGAGTATTGCCACTAGTTCCTTTAAAAGATCTGTTTTCTGATGATTTAATGTGAGTACCATCAATTAAAATAAGCATTAACAGTGCTCATAGAAAATAGTTATTTTCTAAAATGCATCGGATGGCACCGGGCCCTGAGGTATATTCCATTAGCTGCTGTAAGATAACAGAATTTCATTAAGAAATGAATCACAAGCAAAGAACTAGATTCTGGATGTATCCTATTTCCCAGGGAAATGTAGACATTATTAATGGATGGTAGTCTGCTTTGAGATCTAGTATTCTTAAGATATTGCTGAAGCTTGAAACAAGAGGTTAAAAAAAAAAATCAGTTGTTCCTATACCCACATATACCATATGAAATAGTAGTTAGGGAAGTAGTCATCAGCATTTTATTATTACCTTCTTTTACCAGGCACTTTCTAAATCAAGTTTTTTTTTTTTTTTTTAAATTGGAAAATAGTTGAGATTGTTCTGTGAGTGTTTTTCTCCCAGGTGACAATGATGGAAAAAGTTTATGTTTTTCCAGAAAAGCAGAAAAATAACTGTGGAAGCAGTGAGCTCAGGGTCGGAGAGAGTGTGAGAGAGGAAGTCCTTCTGCCCAAGGGTAGCTCTTGTGTGAGAGCACAGAACACAGCAGCATTCTAATCTTCACATTTTTTTATCTAGAAATATGAAGTAGAGTACCAATATTATCAAGGGAATCTGGAGAGAAAAACTGCTATCTCAATAAATACTTTTTTAATCATATTGGATTTTAGAAAGCTTTAGCCTGATTGTTTACTTTTCAGACATCAAACAGCTCAGGGGAATACAAAACAAACTATACTTTGAACCTATGAGTACAATGACAAAATAACGATTTTCTTTCTAAACCATTTGAAAATAGGTCCAGGGTGTCCTAAAGAAAATTCTAGATCCACAGACATTACAGTTCAAAAAAAGCGATTTGGTGAGAAGTGGTGAGGAGACCAGGCAGAAAACAAGAAGGAAGAAAGAGAACTGTATCACAGCCTGCTCCCTGTGTCAGGTAGCTGATTCATGCTTGATATGTGTTGATTTATGTAATCCTCACAGACAAGTCTGTGAGGTAGCTATTATCTTTATTTGATAGTTACTAGAACTGGGATTCATGAAAGTTAATCAACTTGCCCAAGATACTGTAGCTGACAAATGTCAGAGATCCCATCTGATTTTAAGAGTTGTGCTCTTTGGAACACCATGCTATTTTTTTTCTTAAAAGATTTTATTTATTTGACACAGAGAGAGATTGAGATCACAAATAGGCAGAAAGGCAGATGGGGGAAGGCGGGTGGTGGTGGTGGGGGGAAGCAGGCCCCCTGCTGAGCAGAGAGCCCTGTGCGGGGCTCCATCCGAGGACCCTGGGATCATGACCTGAGCTGAAGTCAGAGGCTTAACCCACTGAGTCACCCAGGTGCCCTACACCATGCTATTTTTGGCATCAGATTATACACCTTTGCTGGAGTACAGGTGTACACAAAAATATTTATTTTCCAAGAGTCAAATCATCATTATATGATTTTAACCCAGGTATGGTAAAGGTCCCAGTACCTAAGTCAAATACTGTTCACCTACAGAATACATGAGTATCACAGGGCACACTTGGCAGGCTGGAGGCTCCTCAGTCCAGTCTGCTGGAGGGTTTGATGCACTTGAGGAGAGACTGAGTACTGCCCTAGGGGCTGGAACTGCCCACCAGGAACCCGAGTTCCATGCCTACTGACAAGACTGGACTACGGTAAAGCCGATAAAGCCTTGGGAGTTAAATGTAAAGGGCACCCCAAAAGCAGTAATTAAGATAAATAATATTTTAATGTGATTTTGTAAGAAATAAAATTAGCAAATTATAGCCATAGGCCAGTCACCCAGTTTTGTAATGAACACAAAGTCTCTGAGTTCCAAATGGCTCCAAACAGTGGCCTTTCTTTATCTCCCAGGAGTCTGAGGAAGAATAAAGTTCTGACTCTGACTGAAATCAGAATTAAAAATTACCAGCTGGGGCCAGGCACTCTGTTTTGGGGGCAAGGGGAGAATACTTTCTCTGGTCTTACCCGGCAGGAGTCTCCTATGTTCTTAGGGGAGGAGTTACACTTAGGGTAACCAAACATCCTGGTTTACTCAAACTGACTAGGCTTCAGCAGTGAAAAGACTGCATTCCTGAAAACCCCTCAGTCTTGGGTGAACCATGATGGTTGGTCATTCGAGTAGAGGGGATGGAGTTGTACCATTGAAAAATGAAAATGCATGGATACTGTGCTTTGGGATGACTCTTAGAGTTTAATGTAAGAGGAAGAAGAGTATTGTAGCCTAAATTTGACCCTTAAAATTAGAGCCATGATAAACTGGGTGGGCTCACAAGATGATGTAGTTTGTGTGTCTCAGGCTACACCAGCCTACACCACATATAGGGAATCACAGTTTTAGTGGTTTCTCTCATAGATATCCCCACATGCTACATGATGTCCTCCCTCCCCCAACCCTCCCTGCTCACTTCAGAACTGGTTCTACTTATTTCTAAAGTCCCTAGGAGGTATTGCATCTGTGATATTGGGCAAGTGCTCCTGGGCTCTATTTTTGGGCATGGACATCAGTGATCGTTGTGATTGAGGGTCTGGGATTTCTGAAGCAGCCAGGGTCAACACTGCTTGTAGGGATGGCCTCCAGCTTTATTGTCATGCTCACTGACCTAAGATTTGCTTCCTAACTCTCTCATCATTTCCCTGTATTTCCTGAGCCATTCCCTGAACACTCCCAAGTTAGAGCTGAATAGAAGTCTAAGGACTTCCTAATCGAGGTGAAGTTACTGAGAAGCTGGGGAAGTATTATTTCAAGGGCCTTTGAGAAGCTCTGGACTAATTCTGTGTTATCTTTCTTTCTTTCTTTTTTTTTTTTTTAAAGATTTATTTATTTATTTGACAGAGATCACAAGTAGGCAGAGAGGCAGGCAGAGAGAGAGGGGAGGAAGCAGGCTCCCTGCTGAGCAGAGAGCCCCATGCGGGACTCGATCCCAGGACCCTGAGATCATGACCTGAGCCGAAGGCAGCGGCTTAACCCACTGAGCCACCCAGGCACCCCTGTGTTATCTTTCTTAAAGAAGACAACCGGGTCCATGCTATGGACTGAATTGTTTTCCCCCCAAATTCATATGTTGAAGCCTTAGCCCCCAGTGTGACTGTATTTGGAGATAGGGTCTCAAGGAGGCAATTAAACAAATCCGTAAGGGTGGGGTCCTAGTTCAATAGAATTGGTGGCCTTATAAGAAGAGCAAGAGAGAGAACTAACTCTTTCTCTCTCTCTCCCCCTACCCTTGTTCTTCTCTCCCTCTCCTTCAGTGTGCAAACATCAAGGCAAGGCCACAGGAGGATATGGTTAGAAGACATGGGGTGAATGGGTGGCTCAGTGGGTTAAAGCCTCTGCCTTCGGTTGCGGTCATGATCTCAGGGTCCTGGGATCGAGCCCTGCATCGCATCGGGCTTTCTGCTCAGCAGGGAGCCTGTTTCCTCCTCTCTGCCTGCCTCTCTGCCTACTTGTGATCTCTCTTTGTCAAATAAATAAATAAAATCTTAAAAAAAAAAAAAAAAAAGATAGCCATCTCTAGGTCAGAAAGCGAACTCTCCCCAGCACTCAACCATACTGGCATCTTAAACTTCCAGCCTCCAAAATGGTAAAAACAATTCATTTCTGTTAGTGAAGCTATCCAGTCGATGGTACCTTGTTATGGCAGTCTGAGCACTCTAAGAAAATCCATTTGTCCATAAACCTGCATTGGACCATTAGGAATACAAATTGGAATCTTCTTCTCTGTGTCCCTCAACCTCAAATTACAACAATAAATTATGACTCCATGAGGTGATATCAACCTAAAGACAAAGATATTTTTCGGTGTGGAAAATTGATAGCAACTTAGCTATGAGGAAACTATTGTTTTGAGCATTGGAAGTGAGCACTGAAGGAGAATGAAAACCACAAGATGAGCTGGGAAGGAAAAAGAGGCCCTTTTGTTTGAACTACGGGAAACACATCTTGAACAGGGAGGAAGCAACTTTGCGCAGTGGCAGTATCGTAGCCAATGAGGTTTATCTGAGGCGCGATTATTGCTAATTGAACAGGGAGGAAGCATGGTAAAGTGGTGAAAAGCATAGCTCTGGACTCAATACCTAGACCCACGACTTGTATGGATATGTAAATGAACATGTTGCTTAATCTTTCTCTGCCTCAGTTCTTCATCTATAAGATGGAGAAAACAGGAGTACCACCTAGATCACAGAGTTGTTTAAAAAAAGAATTAAATAAAGTGTGCAAGGCAGTTAGAACAATGACCGTGGCATAGCATTGCTCAATAAACATTATCCATTTCACTTATGATAAGTTTCCGCTGTTGCCCAAATGAATGGGATTCTCATCTGTCCAGGCGTACAAACCCTCAACTAGCCCTTGTATCTTGCAACCATATGCAATCCATTACTATGTCTTGCCAATTTTACCTTCTAAATGTTCCATTAATTGACTTCCTTCCACCTCCACTATAGAGGGAAGGTTTTCTCTGGGAAATAAAGTATTTTTTCTAGGCTCCCAGGGAGGAAAGTGGCCAAAAGTTTTTACCACAGACTTAGATTTGCACCATTTACGGCAGTGGCCTCTTAATTCATCTGCTTTTGTCCTTCCCTCCCAACAATGGGTCCTCCACACCTTAGGCACAGTGGAGTTTTCAAAAGGCAAATCTGACCCTAATTACTCTTTTCTCTCCACACCACTTCTCCAGCTTAAAATTCTTCGATGGTTTCTCTGCATTCAAGATGACAGTCAAGCCCGACCTTTACCAACCTCCCTCTTCCCCTTCAACTATTCTCTGCACCCCAACGATTTAGATTTTCTTTCATTCCCAGATGTGATAGGTTCCCTCTGACAATGGGGTCATTGAAAATAGTCTACCATCTGTCCTTAACGTTCCTCCTCACCTTTTGTGCCTCCTCCCCTTACCTGGTTAACTCCAGGCGATATATCATAACTCAACCCAAGCATTCCTTCCTAAGGAACACCCATCTTAACGACAGTCGCCCCCTTTCCCAAGTCTAGGTAAGACTTCCTTGTTATTTACTCAATGCCTTTCCCAGATTTTAAGGTACACAAAAGACCGTGTCTACTTTTGTTCGCCATCATACCCCCAGTGCCTGGCAGAGTGCTTGGTTCTTATGTGATACTCAATAAATACTTGTTGAGTGAAATGAAGGAATGACCAGTGGGGTGGGATTCCATCTATTCTGCTGTTCGACGTTATCTCTACTCTTACTCTGACACAAAGCTTTGTTCTTTTAGGCCACTATGGCCTGGGAACACGGATTATAAGTGTTCTCATTTTTCCTGTCATATTAAATTATCATCTTCATTGAAATATTCAAACCTACAGTTATCTAACAAACTTTATTTGAATACCTGAATTCAAGGAAATATATCCAAACCGCTTTTTAGGGTATAAAGCGCAATTATACTCTCTCTACAATGAGTCTTGGGCCCAGAGACCTTAATTAAAACTCACAGAATTCTCGGAGCCACCAACATCCTTACCGAAGCACCAACACCAACCTTTGAAGAGTTCAGAAAATAATGTTTGCAACTAGATGTAGTATTGATTGGTATGTTACCCTCCCCCCCACGCCGCCACTACCGTAGATCTGAGAAAAAGAAAAGGTGCTATTTACTGAGCAGCACTTAGGAAAACATGTATTGAGGAGAAAATATATGATTTTACCTTATATTATGGTACAGACGAAGTTTTTTTTTTCACATGTAGATGTATGATTTAAAGAAATTATTTGAATCAGATTGTCTTAGCTGGTATTGGTAAAACTAAGTTTTAAAACTCTGGGGCACTTTTGGTGTGCCATATTGTCTCTTCCTCAGGGTGGCCAAGACCTTGTCTGCTGCCCACCTGGCCAGGAGGTAGTCAACACCCTATAAGAGGGTTCTTTAGGTACTATACAAGCTCTAAATTACTTCCTTCCTACCTCCCTCTCTCCCTTTCCTCTCCTTTCTAGAGGAATTGCTTGAGTTGTTTAAGGTGAGTTTTCTCTCTCTGTTGTCCAACATTTAGCTGTTTATTTTTTCATATATGATTTTTTAAATGTTATCCAGAGTTACATGACATTAGCAGATACTCAGACATTAAGTGGATTTCATTCTTCATGCTTTTAAAAAGTTCCACTAGTTTTCTGATTTGTTATTGCTGAAATCATTTTCTACCTCCTCTCACCCTCAAACCCGGAATAAAAGTTGCATGTGTGGGCGCTTCAATCTTCTACACATGAACCCTTCCATTTATTGATTTATTTAATTCTACTCCTGGAGTAAGATAGGAATGTATTACAATTCAGGTATATAATGATTTCATTGTCCCCTTCTCACATAATTTACTGAGGATTGGCACATCTTAAAGTAAATTGCAAAGACCAGAATTGGACTGAAGTGCAGCTATTACACGTCTATGTACAGACAACTTCCCAATAACAGTCTAAAATAGTTTTCCCACAGTGTTTTGTGAACTCACTCGCAATTTTTCTCATTGTGCTGGGATGTAATTGAGCTGAGTGAGGAGGCTTACACTCAAAAGACTGCCTCTTAAAGCAGCTTAAAATTACTTTTAAGATACAGAAAATGGCCTCAATCTTCATATATACATATATGACATTGATTTTCCAAACTCTGTAATTTTTATTCCACATTGTATCAGTCTCACGTATCCTCTGGGATCCATCTGACATTGAATCGTTTGGTTTTCTCAAACATCAAAAATTTCATGTAAAGTCTTAAAAGTGACTTGAAATATTATCTCTTATCTTACTGCTTATCTTTATATTAATACCTGTTATGGTTAATATACTGATTTGGAATTGAGTTTGTTTATGACCGTGCCAATAGCTCTATCTATATGTACAAACAGATAAAGCTAAATTCAGTTTGTTTTAAACAGTCTAATTTGCTAAACTGCAAAAATGGAATGAATTAGTCTCATGTTTATGGGTGTGTAGGCATTGAGAGTTGGGGGGAAATAATAATCTTAGTGGTCATTATGGATTGCATGACAAATAAAGTGAAATTTTACTAATTTACAAGTTATTAACTGAGAGTCTATGGGGCCCCAGTTTTTATAGTAGGCTCTGGGATCACAGAGATGAAAATTCTTTGTCTCACTCTGAGAACTCAGTTACTCAAGAAGGTATCCATGCAAATGCAAAGAACCCACAATGCTGGCTGTTTGAATAAAATGTATGGGGGGCACCTGGGTGGCTCAGTAGGCTAAAGCCTCTGCCTTTGGCTCAGGTCATTATCCCAGGGTCCTGGGATCGAGCCCCGCATCGGGCTCTCTGCTCGGCAGGGAGTCTGCTTCTCCCTCTCTCTCTGCCTGCCTCTGTGCCGACTTGTGCTCTCTGTCAAATGAATAAAATGTATGTACAAAATAATTGGGAAACAGAAAAAGGATTACCTAATCCTACCCAATTTGGGGCTTTTAAGTTTTCCTTCATTTTCACTTCTGTAAAAAATACTTCAGTAATATATTTTGCAAATGCAAAACAAAACCACCCCCCCAAAACCCCCAAACTGTCTTCTACACTTTAGCTGATATCCTTAGAATAAATTCCTCAAAATGGAATTACTAAGGTTAAAGGCATGAAAAATTTTACTGGTCCTTGATCAATATTGCAAATTGCTTTCTTGACAGAATGCTTCATGTAGACATCACCAGCAATCTATGAGAGTGCCCATCTCACTCTGCTACTGTCAGGGTACAGACTGTTCTCTTTAAAATTAATCTCTCCATTCCCATCAGTGGAGACAGCCAATGAGGCACTTCTTGTATTTCTTTCCAGGGTCATACTACCTGTATTTATAATAGTTTTGTGATATATGGAAATGTACTTAATTTCATCAAGACAAATTCATTATACAGTCAAGTATGTTAATACTTGTTAATAATATCTCATGATTTTCTTTCGATGATTTTCAAGATACCCCACTTTTTACTTTCCTCTCTTCTTTGTTACTGGTTGATGGGTTAATATGATCATTTTGATCAAAGAACTGTAACAACTATAACAATCTTGAAAACTGGCAGAAGAAAACTTTCCAGAGTTTGTGTTTGTCCGTTTCATTTACTCTTCTCAAGGGAGCCTGAGGGATGGCCCATACACAGGGTAAGCCTTGAGTTTTCCAAACAATAAGAGTGATCTCCTCTGAGGAAAAGGCATCAGAAAAAAAAAATGTCGTTCTGCTGCGCAGAAGTGTGGGAAGTGATGATGGTTCTATCAACTGCCATCAGAGAATATAGCATTTCCAGTAAAGTGAGTGTACGTACATAGGCCAGTAAGAGCAGGAGTGCATAAATATAAATGAAGGAAATTGGTGGTAGAGGAGAAGTAAGAACATAGAAAAATACAATATGTTTCAGGGTTCTTTCTTTGAACTGTATGAATTAATGGCCCCTACTTAGCGAAGAATGCATGCTCTCTAAAAAGCCCTCTTTGTCCTAGATTCCACAGTGACATGATCTTCTATTATACACAGAAGTGCATCCATCGAAACCTGCCGAACTAAAGGAGGGTTGTTTTCTCTTTGTTCATTCTCCTTAAAACAACCTTTTAAGTTGTTTTGACGTTCAGCTACTTACTAGTAGAAACCTAAACAAAATAATTTAACGCCAGATCTATAGGATGTCAGAATTTAGATAAAATGAATAAAAAATTTATTACCCAAATGTGCTGTAAAACAGCAGAATGATGTATTACAGAAGGTGTTAGAAAATAATTACATACTGTTGAAAAAAATCCTGCCCTAAAGATCAGATAGTCTGAATTTCAAAAAAAAATCTTGGTGGAATGAGTTTATGTTTTATTAAAATTTCTCAGAAAAAAAAAAACTTAAATCCTTCCTAGTGCAAACCTGGCAAAATACTAAATAGCTTTATCTGATAAATATAAATTTAATTCAGTGAAGCAAAGTCTGAGCTGAGGAAGAAAATTTGATGGAGGAAAGCATAATTTCTCTTCTGTCGTAGAGGGTGATATTGTAAGATTTCCCTTCCTGCCTGGGATAAACAGTAACATAATACCACACCTCATCATAATTAGTGAGGAAGGAAAAGCAGTGAATATCCTTGCACCTCCATTTTTTAAAAATAATTTTTAAAAAATTTTTTATAAACATATAATGTATTATTAGCCCCAGGGGTACAGGTCTGTGAATCGCCAGGTTTACACACTTCACAGCACTCACCACAGCACATACCCTCCCCAATGTCCGTAACCCTACCACCCCTTCTCCCAACGCCCCCCCCCATCAACCCTCAGTTTGTTTTGTGACATTAAGAGTCTCTTATGGTTTGTGTTCCTCCCGAGCCCGTCTTGTTTCATTTATTCTTCTCCTACCCCCCAAGCCCCCCACATTGCATCTCCACTTCCTCATATCAGGGAGATCATATTATAGTTGTCTTTCTCCGATTGACTTATTTCGCTAAGCATGATACACTCTAGTTCCATCCACGTAGTCGCAAATGGCAAGATTTCATTTCTTTTGATGGCTGCATAGTATTCCATTGTGTATATATAGCACTTCTTCTTTATCCATTCATCTGTTGATGGACATCTAGGTTCTTTCCATAGTTTGGCTATTGTGGACATTGCTACTATAAACATTCAGGTGCACGTGCCCCTTCGGATCACTACATTTGTATCTTTAGGGTAAATATCCAGTAGTGCAATTGCTGTTTTGTAGGGTAGCTCTATTTTCAACTTTTTGACGAAACCCCATGCTGTTTTTCCAGAGTGCACCTCCATTTTTTTTACTTCAAAATGGGAAACATGAAGTTGATTTCTAAATTATGTCATCCATGACTTGGGTTTACCCTGGTTTCCTCTTCCTTGTAATGAAATAGAAATGGGGATGCATTCGCTTTTCACTCTTGTAGGCAGTTGTTTTCTTTGGGCAGCTGGGTGGATGGCATAAAGACAATGAGACAGTTTTCCCTGTGGGATAACAATGTAGAGGAACTTTGTTGGGGAGCAGGGTTAAAACCTGGACAGCAAGCTCCAACCTACTGGGAGCAGCTCTTAAAACAAATGTAGGGTAAGTGTGAGGGGGCCTCATGCTTTTCAAAGCTGATTATAGTCATAAATGATGGGAAATGTTGAAAGAGAATAGGAAAAAATGAATACTAAGTGTATCTTTCTACCAATAAAATGTAACATATAAGAAATAATAAAATATTCATTGAAACAATCAGGCATCAGAACAAAAACTGAGGTCTTCTTGCTTTTAAAATTTATAGAAAGAAGCTTTTTTTGTTTTTGCTTTTTTTTTTTTTTTGAAAGTTTTAGTAAGGCTCCCAAGTTTTAAGTAAGGTATTTTTATTTATTTATTTATTTATTTATTTATATTTAATTTTTTTAAGTTTTCTTTTTAAAGATTTTATTTATTTATTTGACAGAGAGAGATCATAAGTAAGCGGAGAGGCAGGCGGAGAGAGGAGGAAGCAGGCTCCTGGCTGAGCAAAGAGCCCGATGAGGGGCTTGATCCCAGGACCCTGGGATCATGACCTGAGCCGAAGGCAGAGGCATTAACCCACTGAGCCACCCAGGCACCCTTAAGTAAGGTATTTTTACATAAAATGTTATCGTTTAGCTTCCTTTCCTGGTACTCTCCCCAGACTCATTCCTCGCCAGACACAAGGACCTGGTTGTTCTCTCACACATGACAAGAAAGTGACACCATAGGGCTTTGGCAGTGGATATTCCCTTTAATGGAATGTTCTTTTCTAGATGTTCTCTTGAGTAATTTCCTCACCCTTCAAGCCTTTTCTCAAAAGTAGCTTCCTTGGGGTGCCTGGGTGGCTCAGTGGATTAAAGCCTCTGCCTTCGGCTCAGGTCATGATTCCAGGGTCCTGGGATTGAGCCCCATGTCGGGCTCTCTGCTCAGTGGGGACCCTGCTTCCTCCTCTCTTTCTGCCTGCCTCTCTGCCTACTTGTGATCCCTGGCTATCAAATAAATAAATAAAATCTTTAAAAAAAAAAAAAAGCAGCTTCCTCATGGAGACCTACCCAATTAGACACTGTATCTAGCAGCCTCTCCTTCCACCCAGCTGACAAGCCCTTCCTGAAAACTCTTCCCATTCCTTTTCCCTGCTCCACCCCTTTTTTCCCATAGAATTGATCATCTTCTAACATGCTGTGAATACTAGGTTTTTTTTCAATATTTATTATTTATTATCTCTTCCTTCTTCCACCCAGACTCACTCAGAGAGAATGCGGAACTCCAAGAGGGTAAGGATTTTGGGGGGAGATATATATCTATAGATATACATATACATATAATTTTTTAAAGATTCTCTTTATTTGAGAGATGCCTGGGTGGCTCAGTTGGTTAAGCAGCTGCCTTCGACTCAGGTCATGATCCCGGCGTCCTGGGATCGAGTCCCACATCGGGCTCCTTGCTCAGCAGGGAGCCTGCTTCTCCCTCTGCCTCTGCCTGCCATTCTGTCTGCCTGTGCTCTCTCTCTCCCGCTCTCTCTCTCTGATAAATAAATAAAATCTTAAAAAAAAAAAGATTTTAATTATTTGAGGCGGGGGAAGAGAGAAAGAGAGAACATGAACAGGGGGAGAGGCAGAGGGAGAAGCAGACTCCCTGCTGCCGAGCAGGGAGCCCCATGTGGGACTTGATTTCCGAGCTCCAGGATCATGACCTGACCCAAAGACAGACACTTAACTGACTGAGCCATCTAGGCGCCCATATCTTTGGTGTCTTTTTCTTTTTTTTTCTTCATGGGATGTGTCCAAACCACCTAGTATAGCATCCACAGGTAAACGGTAAAAAGGTTCCCAATTAGGATTTGTTAAATAAATAAACAAAAGTTATGTAATCCACATGAACTGCAAAGCACGTTGGGCTAAGGAAAACAACAGAGAAATTTTCATATATATCTGCTTTTGCTGTTGTTGGGAGATACCGAAACAGGAAACCAAATAGATTAAGGGTTTGTTTTGTTTCCTGGGAGAAGAACCACCTAGAAACTGGTCCCTTTTACTACCCAGTTTACAGTATTTCCTGAGATTAATCATATCTTGCATTTGAATGATGCTTCTAGATTTTTTCTTAAAGGCCTGTGCTGTATGTTGGCTTGCTTTAGTCCCTATTTTGTAATAAAACTAAAGCTCAGAGAGGCAAAATCTTGTCCAATGTGTTACATTCAGCAAACGTGACTTCACATTGGGGTATCTAGGCTTTCTAATTTCATTAACTATCTTCACAGAGAGAGAAGACCAAGGATTACCCCCACAGAGAAGCAGAAAGACAAGCAACCGGGGTGTGTGTGTGGTGGTGGGACTCAAAGTGTGATGTCTGTCGGCAGACGAGGAGGAGAAGAACAGAGACAAATCGTTAGAATTACAGGAGAACGTCGTCATTGACAATGACCTACATTTGTTGTTCAGTATTCAAAACACGTTTTAAAAGGCCAAAATGATATCTAAAGTGTATTTCACAGTGCTTGTTTATGCCTTAACTGCCATAAAATTTAGATTTTGTGAGGAGATTTATCATTATTTTCTTCGTTTCTTGTCATGTAACTATAACTCATTTAGAAACTTAAGGTCAACACTGAAATTTTGTCATTGTATTTCCGTAGTTCTCAGCTCTCCAGCTATGAGTTCTCAATATTAGTAGCAATTTTTGCTTTTTGTTATCATGTATTTGTCAGATATTTCTGGAATACACAGCTGTTAACTGCAAAACTATTCTTTTAAGTGTCAACCTTCAATCATTCAGCTCTTTCATTTCTATTTTTTTCCCCTAGCAGCTGTTCTGCTGATTGTCTAGAAAATTGTCCCTTCTATGTTTAAAATTAAAACAGGAAGTGCAAAATAAAAAGGTCATATGTGAAAAAGGATGGTAAAATCCTAAGAACCCAAGGGCTGAGCACCAAGAAATTGAAATGCATATGCCCTGTAAACACCCCCACATGCACACATTTGGAATGCAAAAACACACACTTAATGTCCGCCTTATTGAAACAAGTCAGGAGAAGTATCAAATACGTTAAGTGCACACTAGGTGTTTATTACTTTGCTAAATGCTAAAACATACTTTCAGGAAGTAGATAAGTTGTTACTACCCTCATTTTACAGTTGAGGAAACCGAAGCTCAGGGAAGTTAAAGGACCTAATCAAGAGCCTACAGCCAGGAAATTGCATAGATGAGGTTGGAACTGAGTTTTGTCTTGATTTCAAAAAGCTTGTGTTCTCTTCTCTTTTTATCGCCGTTTTTCCTGATCTATTTCAGACATACAAAAACTGTACAGAGGAAAATGAGAATCTAGGTACCCATCTGTCAATTTAAGGAAGAGAAAATTATAAATAAGTTGGACCCCTAATTATATTTGCCAGTCTCTTTTGCCTCTTTTCCTCCTGAATTTGTATTTTTCATTCCCATTTGTATCTTTACATGTTTACTACATATATATGTCTCTAAGCAATATTTAGTGTTATTGCTAATTTTTTACTCATCTTTATAGACACATATGTATAGGTATATATGCATATATACACCTACACATATGTATATATTTAAATACATATGTGCATATTTATATACCGATCTATGTGTATAAATATATGTATATCTGTATATATATGATGAGATACATGTATATGCATATACTCTATTTATGCCTGATGATGTTCAGAAAAATTCATCTGAATGATCTGAGCAAGGATTGCTGTGACTTTATCAAAAGCCTTTTTGATATCAGTGAAGATGATCATATGATACTTCTTAAATTTTATAATGTTATAGGTTTTATTCACTGCTTTTCTAATATTCAACCATCTTTGATTTTGTGAAATCTCCCTATTATGGTGCTGATATATTATTTTTAAATCTGCTTTTGGATTTTAATTGCTAAATTTGAGTGATTTGTTTTTAATTCAATTTATTTAGACTAAGAAAATATTCACCCATTTCTCCCATTTCCCACCCTCCATCTCTGGCAACCATCAATCTGTTCTCTAGATCTATGAGCTTGGTGTTTGTTTGTTTGTTTAAACTTCCATGTATAAGAGAGACCATATGGTATTTGTCTTTTTCTGATTTATTTCACTTAGCGTAATGACTTTCAGGTCTACCCATGTTGTCCCAAATGGCAAGGTTTCGTTCTTTTTGATGGCTGAATAATATTGTATATATATACTACAATTTCTTTATCTATCCATGGATGAATGCTTAGGTTATTTCCGCATTTTGGCCGTGATAAGTAATGCTGCA
This sequence comes from Mustela putorius furo, assembly GCF_011764305.1. NCBI lineage: Eukaryota > Metazoa > Chordata > Mammalia > Carnivora > Mustelidae > Mustela > Mustela putorius. The sequence continues at coordinate 16,054,068 of NW_025422471.1, forward strand.
ATGGACACAGAGGTGTAATACACAAAAACCATACTGTTTTGATCTATTCTTCCCCCTCACTGCCTTTGGTCAGAATTAGGTGTCCAAGATGATTAGACATTTATGGAACAAACATTTAAGTTTAGGCAGCAGTCTTCTTTTCTTCTGTGGTGGGTTTCTTTTCTGCAGGCTTCTCTTCTCAGTAGCTGCATTTTTTTTTTCCCACCAGAGGCTTCTTCTGCTCCTTCACACCAACAGCCTCCTTTCCTGTCTTCCCTATCACAGGCTTCTTGCCTGGAACCCTTCTCATCTGAGTTGGCTTCCAGTGCTGCTGCTGCCTTATCCATCTGGAGTTTATAATTCTTGCTCCAGGAAAGAATGGTTATTCCGGCTCCTGGTCTTGGCATATGGGTTTAGCTTCAATACTATTCACGGGGTTTTGTATGGATTCCACTTTAGGACTCTACCATGTGTGGTGCTCAGAGGGCTCTTTGGATCTCTGAGCTTTTCCACAGATCATCTCACCTGCGGGAAGCACTTTTTGGTCCGAAGGCAAAAACGTCCCACATGCTCTCCAGGGGCCAAGTTTTCAAGTGTTCAGTTTGCTTCCATTAAGGAGAGTCATTCCAAGGATGTTTCTGAAGGCCTTCACGGTACTGTTGTCCTCATTATAAAGGAGGCAGGGTCTCTCCTGTGCTGTATAGGACACATTTGGCCCTTGCCAGCTCTCAGATTTGCTGAGAGGCATAGACCTTCTTGATACCACTCCAAGCGTTCAGTTTCCTAAGAAGCAAATCAGGCTCCTTGGCCTTCTTGTAGCTTTGTAGCTTTGAGTTTTATCTCTGACCACCAAAACAAGTTCAGGCATTTTCTCAATTTGCTGACCTTTAGACATGCCCAGCGCTGGTAAGGCCAAAGGTGGCCTGGGCGGAGCACGTGGCCTATCGCTTCTGTTGTTGTGTTCACTATGCGTTGCCTATGGTGTCGGGTCTTGGTCGGTGCAAACATGCAGCCCCTTGACACATATTTTCAAAACCACCCTGGCAAGAACTGTGAGTCTCACTGACTCGAACTCTAGAAATCTGAGCCCCAAGACTCAGGATTCGTTTGCTGACATGCTAATTCACTGATAGCACAGTGAATTCACTGTTAGTCTATTGTCATGCTAATTCATTGATAGTCTATTGTTTTTGCACATGTTGGTGTGAACAAAGTTTACAATACCTGGTCAATTGGGAGTCTTGAACACAGCAGGCAAAGTGACATTTTTGCCAGAAGATTCCCTCTTTTTGAAGTACACTGATACCAGTGGGCAGGCACATGCCATGGCAGGGAGAGAAAGCCATGCTCCTCTCAAGCTCACTGGCTTCCAGAGGAAAAACTATTTTGATCTCTTCATTTTTTTTTTTTTTTTCAGACTAATGTTCTTGTTTTCTTTAGATGAATATCCAGAAGTGGAATTGTTGATCACATGGTAGTTCTATGCTGATCACAAGTTTTGAGGAACCTCCATATTGTTTTCCACAGTGGCTGAACCACTTTGCATTCCCACCAACAGTGCATTAAGGCTTCCCTTTTCTCCATATCATCACCAACAATTATTACGTCTAGTCTTTTGGATAAAGGCCATTCAAACAGGTGTCTGGTGATACTTCACTGTGGTTTCGATCTGCATTTCTCTGTTTAAGGACATAGAGCATCTTTTCATGTACCTGTTGTCCATCGGTATGGCTTCTTTAGAAAAATGTCTGTTCAGTTCTTCTCGTTTTTAACTGGACTTTTTTTTGCTATTGAGTTGTATGTGTTCTCTCTATATTTTGGATATAAGCCTCTTCACAGATATATGATTTGCAAATATTTTCTCCCATTCAGTAGGTCCTCTTCATTTTGTTGATGGTTTCTTTTGTTGTGCAAAATCTTTATAGTTTGATGTAGTCTCTCTTGTTTATTTTTGCTTCTGTTGCTTTGTTTTTGGTGTCAGATTAAAAAAATCATCCCCAAGATCTATGTCAGTTTCTTACCACCTGTGTTTTCTTCAAGGAGTTTTATGGTCTTAGGTCTTACATTCAAGTTTTCAATCCATTTTGAGTTCACTTTTGTGTATGTTGTTGATAGTGGCCCAATTTCATTCTTTTGCATGTGGATGTCCAATATCCCCAACACCATTTATTGAAGAGACTGTCCTTCCCCATTGCATATTCTTGGCTTCTCCATCGTAGGTTAATGAACTATTTCTGTGTGGATTTATTTCTGGACTCTGTATTCTTTTTTCAATATGTCTATTTTTATGCCAATACCGTACTGTTTTGATTACTACATCTTTTTAATATAGTTTGAAACCAGGAAGCATGATGCCTTCAGCTGTGCCCTTCTTAAGATTGCTTTGGCTGTTTGGAGTTTTTTGTGGTTCCATACAAACTTTTAGGATTGTTTTTTCTTTTTCTGTGAAAAAGGTCTTTGGAATTTTGGTAGCAATTGCACTGAATTGTAGACCTCTTTGGGTAGTATGAATGTTTTTAACAATATTAATTCTTCCAATCCATGAGAATGGAATACCTTTCTATTCGTTTTTGTCATTTGCAATTTCTTTCATCAATGTTTTATAGTTTTCAGTGTATAGGCCTTTCATCTCCTTGGTTAAATTTATTCCTAGGTATTTTATTCTTTCTGATGAGATTGTAAATGGGTTTTCTTAATGTCTTTTTCTGATAAGTTGTTGTTAGCTTGTAGAAAAAAACCAACTTTTCATGTGTTGGTTTTGTATCCTGAAATTTTACTAAATTTTTTAGTTTTAACAAGGTTTTGATGGAATGTTTAGGTTTTCTATATATAGTATCATGTTGTCTGCAAATAGTGACAATTTTACTTTTTCTTTTCCAATTTTGATGTCTTTTCTTTCTTTCTTTCTTCCTTTTTCTTTTTTTCCTAATTGCTGTGGCTAGGACTCTCACTACGATGTTGAATAAAATGGTAAGAGTGGGCATCCTTGTCTTATGCCTGATCCAATGTTGAATGTGATGTAAACTGTAGGCCTGTCATAAATGGCCTTTAATATGTTGAGATATATTTTCTCTATACTAGCTTTGTTGAGAGTTTTTATCATAAACAGATGTTGAATTTTGTTGAATGCTTTTTCTGCATTTATTGAGATGGTCATATAATTTTTATTGTCCATTTTGTTAATGTGGTATATCACATTGACTCATTTGCAAATGTTGAACCATTCTTGTGTCCCTGGAATAAATCCCACTTGATCATGGCATATAATCCTTTTAATGTATTATTGAATATGATTTGCTAACATTTGGGGTTTTTGAATCTATGTCACCAGGGTTATTGGCTTTTAATTTTCTTTTCTCATGACAACTTTGTTGGTTTTGGTAACAGCATAATGCTGGATTTGTAAATGAGTTTGGTAGAGTTTCCTCCTTTTCTATTTTTTCTGTTAAATCTAAACTAACTTTAAGACTTATACACTAATATTTATTTATTTATTTATAGTTTACTTATTTATTTGACAGAGAGGATAGCGAGAGAGAGACACACACACACACACACACACACACACACACAGAAAACACAAGCAGGGGGAGTGGGGGTGAGAGAATCAGGCTTCCCACTGAGCAGGGAGCCTGATGCAGGTCTCGATCCCAGGACCCTGGAATCATGACAAGAGCTGAAGGCAGACTTAACGACCAAGTCACCTAGGTGCTCCTATGCACAGATATTTAGAAGTAATATTGATCAGAGCCAATAATCCAGGTCAACGACTAACTTCCTTCCTTCCTTCCTCTCTCCCTCTCTCCTTCCTTCCTGCCTTTCTTTCTTTCTTTCTCTCTCTCTTTCTTTTTTTCTTCCTCTACTTAGTTTTTTCTTTGGGTTTTCCTGGACTTTGCAGTTCATTTGAATGCAAACTCTAAACCAGAATAAAGGCACATTTGGTGAATAAATTGTTTGTGTCCCTTCTTTTACAAGCACCTTCAAGTATCAGTTTTCTGTACCAGTATCATTTAATTTCCTACATTACGCAGGCCAAGAACTTGTCTTGTATCCTCATATATTTTTTAAGATCCAAGGTTCATGGTTACTTAACTAAGTTCAGTGTGTAAACATGTTTGTTATAAACAACATGGATCTGGCATCCCCCAGACCAAGTGATCTGAGAGGCACCACCAAGATGGTAGCTGCAGTGTTTTTTATTTTTATTTTTATTTTTTTAAAGATTTTATTTATTTATTTGACAGACAGAGATCACAAGTAGGCAGAGAGGCAGGCAGAGAGAGAGGGGGAAGTAGGTTCTCTGCTAAGCAGAGAGCCCAATGCGGGGCTTGGTGTCCCAGGACCCTGGGATCATGACCTGAACTGAAGACAGAGGTTTTAACACACTCGGCCATCCAGGCGCCCCTAGCTGCAGTGTTTTTTATAACGGAACATACTAATTCTTCTGACATATTCTACTGGTCACACCAAGAGACCAACTCTAGTATAATTTGGGAGGGGATCACACAAGGGTGTTAATACTGTGAGGTGGGAATCATTAGGTGCCACTGTAGAAGCTGGCTGCCAGGTACATACCCACATTTAAATTCTATTGAATCTAGTCTGTACTGATGGTTCATGACAGCAGTGTATTCACAGAACCCTAGATAATATCTGACAAATAGTAAGCTACTAATAATTTTTAATAATTGGCTAATTTTATTTTATCATAGATATGGGTTTTAGGTTTTTCTAGGAGGATCTATAGAAGAAGGATATTTCAGCTGCCATAATTTAGTAAAGAGAAGTTAAAGGCATGCCTAATTACTGTGTATATGTGAATCTTGGGCATTACTTCAAAATTTTATTCCTCAAAGAGGAATGTTCAAGAGAATGGGCATTTAAAATTGTGATCCAGTTTTTACTGTTAGATGTATTGTTATTTTGAAGTTATTTAGGGTACGTTATAGGATAAAATATTAAGTAAATAAGTTAATGGTTTAGGAATAAAAGTTTCCATAGAGAGGAAAACAAATATAAGATATTAAAACACTTTGTGATTTTAAATGAGCTAGAAATATCAGTGAGCACTTGTGAGTCTACCCATTCATCTAACCAAATAAAAGATTCTACACTTGATCTTAGCCAAAAGGCCGAGAAGCAATAACCAAATAAAAGATTCTATTAATTTCCCTAATCTTATAAAAGAAACAATGACAATCTAGCAGAAATGAGTACCCCACAATACTATTTTTCACTAAAAGGAACAAAAGCTCCTTGGAGATATGGCTGATTCTAAATCTGAAACAGAAAAATTTTAAGATTAGCCTGGGACGTCTTGCCCCAGAAAGCAGGAAAGCTATCAAATTTTGATGTGCTCATATTAAAAGGATATATGGCACAGCTTGCAGGAGGTCCCACTGACCAGATAGGGCAGATAAGGCAACTCAAACATCAAAAAGATTTAATATGTTGGCTAACTGAACATACAAAAATAATAATAATATGCAAAAGAAAGGAAAAGAGAAAAAAGGAAACAAGAAAGGAAAAAAAAAACTAACGAGGTACTATATGTTGACTAACTGAACATAATAAAAAAAATAAATAACCTCTTAAAAAAAGATTTAAACAGGGTATATAAGAAAATTATGAGTCCATGGTGAGACAAAAAATTAAAATAGAACAACAATACCAAACAAAACACACTAGCCCCAACATACTGATTCTCAATGGAGTTTTCTAAGAAATCAACTCATTACTCTGACAACTAATAAAAAATCAAATATTTATTCTGCCTGAATAATAGTTGACCATAGAATGATCTTTTTTTTTTCCCATTAAATTCCAACTGACATAAATATCCTTTTAGTTTCAGGTGTAAATCACAGTGATTTGATATTTTATAAATATTTTATAAATGAATGCGAGAAAAAAATCACCCAACTGAGCAATAGGCCAAAGACCCTAAGAGACACCTCACCAAAGAAGAGATCAGATGGCAAATAAGCATATGAGAAGAGGCTCCACATTATGTCATCAGGGAAATGCAAATTAAAACAACTAGATACCACTAACCATCTATGAGAATGGCCAAAATCCGGAACACTGATACCACCAAATGCTGGTGAGGATGGGGAGCAACAAGAAATCTCATTCACTGTTGGTAGAATATACAATGATATGGCCACTTGAAAGACAGGTTGGTGGCTTCTTATAAAACTAAACATACTTTTGTCATATGACCCAGCAATCATGCTTCTTGATATTTTCCCAAATGAACTGAAACCTTATGTCCATTCAAAAATCCGCACATAGAAGGTTATAGCAGCTTTACTCATAATTTCCAAAGTTTGGAAAAAAGACTCTGGAGCATCCAGACAGTGGAAACTATTCAGCACTAAAAAGAAATAAACCTTCAAGCCATGAAAAGATGTGGAGGAGAGGTAAATGTTTATTACTAAGTGAAAAAAGCCAATCCGAAAAAGCTGGATTCTGTATGACTCTAACTATATGACCTTCTGGAAAAGCCAAAACTATGAATCCAGTAAAAATTTCACTGGTGTCCAGGGGTAGGGGTGGTAGTAGGGATGAACAGGTAGAATGAAGAGGATTTTTAGGACAGTGAAACTACTCTATGTGATGAATACATGTTTGGGATTTTTTGTTGTTTTTGATACACATTATTATATATTTGTTCAAGCCCATACAATATAAAACACCAGGAGTGACTCCTAATGTAAACTATGGACTCTGGGTGATTATCATGTTTCAAAAGGTAGGTTTACCAATGGTAACAAATGTATCACTCTGTGGGGGTTGCTGATAATGGGAGATAGGCTATGCGTGTGTGTAGGCAGGGGTATACATATATATCTATACATTGTGCTGTGAACCTAAAAGTGCCCTTAAGAAATAAAGTCTTAATAAATTAAAAAAATGTTAAGAGGTCTGTGATTTGGGTCAACATAATAGCACACTTGGCAATTATGAGTAAAAATGAACTGGCACCTAGAGATATGGTCTGAGGTATTACACAGACAGAAGGAAAATTAATGATATTCTTGCCTTCTTGGTCATGAGCTAGTTCAGAAAATGTGGTAAGGCCTGTGGATTCAGCCTTGGTGTAGACATGATCACCAAAAAGGTAACTCTGTTTTCCCTGGAATGATCTGAGAGAGCCCAAGTACCACATGGGTCCTAGCCCAGTGCATTTGTTTTTCCTCCATTTATTTGATCCAGGCTCAAGAGAGATTATTTGCCTGATTTGGTTTACACCTTTGTTTTCCCTATGAAATTAAAAAAAAAAAAAAAAAGATTTTATTTATTTATTTAACAGAGAGAGAGAGAGATTGGAAGTAGGCAGAGAGGCAGGCGGTGGTGCGGGGGGAAACAGGCTCCCCACTGAGCAGAGATTCCCCATGTGGGGCTTGATCCCAGGACCCTGAGATCATGACCTGAGCCAAAGGCAGAGGCTTAACCCACTGAGCCACCCAGATGCCCCTCCCCATGAAATTTTTTAAGCATACAAGGTGAGGGAACGTGTCTTATTCAGGCTTGTCAATCACTATTTCCTGAAGCAAAGAATTTTTCAGAGCAAAGACAAGAAAAAGTCACTTGGACTCACATATTACAGGCCTAAAAGAAGCCAGGTCACCTGCCTATTTATTATAAAAGTGGAATTAATGCCAATTTGCAAGCTTATAGATATGAAGACAGCCGCCAAGTCCCAATGTGAATATCGTTTGTGGAATTACATAGTTACAGAAAAAATCAATCTCCTGAAACATTCTCTCAGCAATAACAATGATAACCCTATTCTGTTTCTTTTGCTAATCTGAGTTATTGACTGGGTGGAGGTGGGAGGTGAGAAGCAGCTAGCTGTTCACATGGGTGGTATACAAAATAATCTTAAAGATTCTCTGCCCCAAATTATGTTCACTCTTTTCTGTTTCTTATGCTTGCAAATCCTAGATTTTTAATACTAAGAAAGAACTTGATTGAATATGGAATAAAACAAAAAGTGATCTGTTTCCAAACTGATAATAACTTGGCCTCTATGCTCTTGCTACCTCCCTGCTGTCTATGTTTTCTTGTCAGCTGCATACCCCGGCAGAAAAGACCGACTTCCTAGATAACAGAGGGTTCTCTCGAAATGGGAGGACCTGGATTTCCTGGCTGAAAACTCCAAACAAACTCTTAAGATCCATGTAACATAATTAAATTCTTGGCGGTACAGAACTGATCAACAGGGCCAATCCAGGAGCAGTGACAGCTCTGGGGACAGCATAAAAAAGCTGTGCGTCTTTGGAAGGAGGAAAGTAGATAGACGCGTTTTCTTCCAGTTTGGAAACTGCAGATATTCTATTTTTCTTCCTTTAAATAACTAATCCTGGGATTTGGGGGCAGATGATTTTATCCAAACTTCAATTCATAAAATTTCTTGTATGTCTAAGCAGTTTCTGCATTTGACTTAAGAGGTACATGCCATAAAAATCAACAGAATATTTTCTTTAGAATATTAGGAACATACAGAAATCTCAGTAGAGATATTGCTGTATCAAATATGTTTTGATAAATAACACATTTCAAAGTTTTGTATTTTATTCATCCAAGATTTTAACAAAAAATAATCTGAAGAGGCTAGTGACATGAAGGGATCCTCTAGGAGGAAAGAATATCTATCCCTAGTTTTCAATTGCAGACTGAACATCTATGCAAAGATCAACCATGAAAGGATATGAACAAAGGTTTGGGCAATTAAAATGTTACCAGTTACAGCACAGAAGGGATAAGAAATCTGCTTTTCTCTTTTTGGGCAATTGCATTTTAACTATTAGAAAACAAAATAATCCAATGAACATCTGTCAGGACTATGTTGAATAGTCCTTTAGAATGTTTTTATGTTTAATTAAAGGTTTGTTTTCATATTACCCTGAGCACTATTCATTGGGGGTACAGACAGAAGAAAGGGACTAAACATATTAATATAATTAATATCTAATCAATAGATACTAATTGATATGTAGGAAAATTGAACATATCAGTTGAGCCTATTTATGGCATGAACTAATTTAAAAACCAACAAGCTTTGGAATGTCATAAAGAAAACAAAAGCAAAATGTAGTCTCCCTTTTTACCGCAATTTTGGCAAATGTAGTAAATGAGCATAGAGATATAAAAAATATATAATCCAGGGATTATTAGTCACTTTACAAAAAAAAGGCTTTTATGTTAAGAAAGTATTTTTATAGGAATTATTTCTGTAAGTATTAATATATAACTCATTTTATAATTATTTTATATATTACTACATTTAAAGGATGCTAGTAGCTGCTCACCATGAGACATTTTTGTGTTGAACCAGGAGACAATTTATAAAAAATTCTTGAGTGATGCTTAGTTTAATCCTCATGTGTCTATTTCTTTCAGTGGGAGTGATGATACCAAAACAACAACATCGACTGTCAAAAGTACCATTTTTCCAAATATGTCACATAAATCATTAATATGAGTTGATTTTATGATGAAAGACTGCAGGTCAATTTTAAGTATAAGAAAATAAGTATGGCCAAGTATTATAAAACAGACATGAAACGTCTCACTAACATGCTTTATTATTTTAAATTCCTTTTCTGTACTTTTTGCTACCCGTATGCCTACTTTTTCCTGTTTCCGCCATACCTGTCTACCCTCCCCCTTGTTTCCTCCACTCTCATTCCTTGCTGTCTACAGTGGTGCCCAGTGTCTGCGGTGTATGTCTTTGGAAGGGGGAAGGTAGATAGACATGTTTTCTTCCAGTTTGGAAACTGCAGATGTTCTATCTATAAATGTCACACAGTGACATTTCCAACACCGCTTGGTTCTCTGTTAGCATATATTATTGTATTTAGATATTAGTAAATTAGCATATTTAAGTATATTACATTATAGCAAAATGGACTACGGAACTGCCAGGCTCTCCAATTCACTGGGCACATCAAAAGGCTTATTTATCTATGACACAAGCAGCTATAGCCACATTTTAATTTACTTGTCTTTATTTGCTCTAAAGAACATTTCTCAGAGTTTGACTTTATTTTCAGAGGATCACTCTGAACACTGATTTCAAACTCTGAAAAATAAGCCCTTCCAATATTTCTCTGAAAAATAAGCCCTTCCAATTATTCATCTGATGAATAATTACTAATGAATAATTACTAATAATTACTAATCAGTAGATAAGGTGGATAAAGTGGTTCTCATGACTTCTAGTCAGGATCCAGCTACGACACATCTGAGAGTTCGATTTGGTAAATACACAAAGAAAGCATGGGGAATAGTGTTTAAAGTAGAAAGGATTCAAAATAAAAGAAAAAGGAAACGTTCTAGAGGAAACAGGCCTTAATATAGTGCCTTTTCCTGTCCACAAAACCAGCTCTGTCACAATCTAGCAGGTGTAGCCATGGCTGATTTTTCCCTGTCTGCTGTGTTACAGTCTCTGGTGATTGGAGGCTTAGCCCAGGGCATGTTCGAACACCACCGATGGGTGAGAACGGTCAAATAACACAACTGTCACAGATCTGGCAGAGGTAGGTTTCCAGATTCCAAAGGTGCTGGCCACTTGTGACGCCCCTGTAAAAACAGCCTTTCATGTTTATATTGAGGCCGTTTACCTAAAAGACTTTGGAAGCATAGCTAATGCCATCATCCCCCAGGTAGGACATGGATCAGGTGTTTGGAGAGTTATTTACTTAGGAACTTTCGGACTGATTTGAATTAGATTGTTTAAAAAGTAGGTACAGAATGTTAATAATGAAAGTTATATCACTTATTTATAGATGGAACCAAATATGGAGGTAAAACAATAAATGAGGTTAATTTTTTTCAATCTCTGAGTGAGGACATACAGAAAATATTACGTAGACATCTTTTCTTTTACTTTAACCAATTAAACAAATCGATGTTTATGACTCTGCCCACAGCTCTGAGTATTGATTGCCTCACATCCCAAGACGTCAGTTTCTTGCTCACCCTGTTCTCTCTTCTCCTTGGTCAAGTTTACACGGCCTCAACTGAGTTAACAAATGTCTATTTATATAAAAAGACTGTGGATAACCTCCCACTGTTCATTTTCTGCTCTACCGTTGCTGTAGTTTTCCTTTGTGTGTTCTATTCATTTACCAGTTCAGAACGTCAGAAAGGTAGAAGAGGTATCTGTAGATTTACTTGTGTTTTGAGAAAACGTTATTTGGTCAGGTGATTTCCAAGTCTAACCACAACATCCCTTTGTGTGTCAGCAAAGGAACCGCATCCACAATACTAGAACTCTACAGTTCTTTGCCTTAAAAGACTCCAAGAGATAAGAATGCAGTCCAGGTCTATTTATTTATGAGTAATCTGACCAGTTTAAGTGATCAAAATCATACAACTTGTTAGCAACACTAGTAAACTAAAGCGCCAGGCTTCTAGTTCCCCTTGTCCACTGTTACCTGTTTGTTCAAATATATGTGACATTCACTGCACTTAAAGTATAGATATGGATGCTACTGGAGAAGTTTTCAAACAAAATCAAATTCACGTCCAATTGTTTTTTTGTTTTTTGTGTTTTTTTTTTGTCATGAACATCAATAGCAATTGAGCTTATAGATAAAGGAACACTTCACAGTATTTTCTTACAACTATTTTTTTTAAGAAGGGAAAGATTTTATTAGATGATCTCTATTGTTCCTTCTAGTTTTAATAGCCTTGGAATTCATAAATCATCCTAGAATGCATAGGTATGCAGCAAATGGCAAGAGGCATGCCTTTGTAAATTCAAAATGTTGTGATAGTGCACATTTACGGCTGAAAACATGGAATAAGAATAACCATCGCAGCTGAAATGAGTATTTATTCTCCCTTTAATGTTGTTATATCTCATACTCTCCTGCCCCACTATTTTCCCATTTCATTCTGCATCAGTCCACTTACTGTGCTCTGTCTATAAATGCAGTGTGCTGGAATCAAAAGAGAATGAGCTTTGGCATATGATAGAAATAATATTTGAATCCAGGCTATGTGACCTTGAACTACACACTCAATCATTTTCTGAGTCTCAGTGTCTTCCACTGTATAATATAATTAGATTACACAAATATAAGTCTGTGGATGTGGTTATGAGGATCAGTGATCTTAAGTGGAATTTGGTTAGCACAGTGTTGTGATCTGATACTGAAAATAACCAGATTCTTCTTATTTTTATAAACAAGTATTCTGCGGATTTAAAGGGTGGGGGAAGGAGGAGGCGGCCAAACACCCAGCTATGTCCCTTCAAACATTTTATTGTAAAACTCACTTTTCTCTTTGTTCTCATAATACTCAGCTCTGCGAAATGCAAGGGACAAAAATAGTTCATTGCTATTTTAAAAATTCACTTCAAGCACAGTTTTACTTTGGTTGACTCTAACATTAGTGCTTACAGTCTCAGTTACAATGGTGTCTGCCTGCCTAGCTAAATATCTTAAGGCATATTTCTTATCTCTATGTTGCTTACACCTTATATGATCAATGAGTTCTCATTGGTTTCAGATGAAAGCATAATGGGACAAAATGTTGGCTTTAGTTAATAACGTGTAATTGTGGTTAGTTAAAATGAAAGCCTAATATCAAGATACACCAAGTAGAGAACAGAAAAGAAATTAGGGAGAAAGTAAAATATGAAAGAAAATTTATTTCTAAGCCAAACAGCAGAGTATGCTTGATATCCCTGAATTGAAAGCAGGTGAAGAGAAGGAAAAGACTATAAAAATTGTAAAAGATGTGGTTCCCTAGGAAAAAAAATATTAATATGTCTTTCACGGCTCCCATTTTCTAAGATTAAAGTGACTGCACTGAATGCATTTTTTAAAATGCATTCATTTTTTAAAAAATGAATGCATTTCTTAAAAAATGATTTTACTAGCAGTCGTAGTAATTTATGTTCATTGTAAAAATTTCAGGCTATGTGGAGAAACAAAGGGGAGAAAACTAAAGTTTTCCCCTGAGATAACCACTGTTAACTTCTGGTATCCTTTCATCTGTTCTTTTTTTAATGTATAATCCATATATAATCTTATTTCTTACAAAATATGGATGTTAGTATGCAAACAGCTTAAAACACTTCTGGTATGGTTTTTTTTATATATGCAAAAAGGAGAAAGACTGTATAATGAATAGCCATGTGCCATTGACAGTTATCAAGATATGGCCATCTTGCTTTATCTCTACCTTCTGTTATTTGTAGTCTTGAATTATTTTAAAGCAAATCCAGATGATCTATCATTTCATCCATAAACACTTCAATATTTAACTTTAGAAGATAAGAACTCTTGCACAAAACAAAACAATATCAATCACTAACAAAGTAACCACAGTTTCTTCATGATCTTCAAGGAGCCACATTATAATTGTTTTTTAATCTGGCTACTTTTGACAATATCATGGTTATCCTTTATTCACAATAAAAGAGTCTATTGCATAGAAATGGTGACCTAATTTGTATTGACAAAACTAAGTATGTGAGTACTCATTTCCCAATATTTCACCTGAAATGGGAGCTTATCATTCTTTTCTTTTTTAAGATTTTTAAATTAATTGATTAATTGATTTTAGAAAGAGAGAGAGAGAGAGAGAGAGAGAGAGTGTGTGTGTGTGTGTGTGTGTGTGTGTGCCAGCTGGGAGAGGGGTAAAGGGGGAGAAACAGAGGGGAGGAGCAAAGCAGGAGGGAAAGGGAGAAAGAATCTCAAGCAGACTCCACCCTGGGTGCAGAGCCTAAGGCAGGGTTGGATCTCACCACCCTGAGATCATGACCCGAGTGGAAACCAAGAGTCAGATGCTTAACTGACTATGCCACTCAGGTGCCCCGGATCTTACCATTCTTGTAATCATTGTCAATTTGTTAGATTAAAAATGTAAGCATTTTGTCCATATGTTTATTATCCACTTATGCTTTTATGAATTGCTTATTCATGCTTTTGCTTCATTCCTATTGAAGTTTTGTTTTTTCTCACTGGTTTGTAAGAATTCTTCACAAGGGGGCGCCTGGGTGGCTCAGTGGGTTAAAGCCTCTGCCTTGGGCTCAGGTCATGATCCCAGGGTCCTGGGATTGAGCCTCCCATTGGGCTCTCTACTCAGCGGGGAGCCTGCTTCCTTCTCTCTCTCTCTCTCTCTCTCTCTCTCTCTGCCTGCCTCTCTGCCTACTTGTGATCTCTGTCTGTCAAATAAATAAATAAAATCTTTAAAAAAAAAAAAAAAGAATTCTTCACAAGCCTGTAGATGTCCTCAGATTGTTCATACTGCCATAATTTTACCTTGTTTTTTATTTATTTACTAAACTGGAACACTGGAGAGAAACAATATGGACATGTGGATTATTTGTATTACAGGTAAACATTTATTTTTCCAGGTACCTTTCAAGCCTAGTTACAATGCCCCCTTCCCTGTTTCACATTTTGTCATATATTGCAAATGTTGCAAATATCTTCTCATTGTCATTTATTTTTCTCCTTTGTTTACAGCAATTCTTTTCTGTAGTAAAATTTCCTTACCTCAAGATAAACATAAATAGTACTAATTTTCTTCCTATATTTTTATTATTTCATTTTCCATTTTAAAATCTTAACCTCAAATTATTGTAATATGAGGCATGAATTTATTACAAATTTACCTTCATCCCAAATTGCTAATTGCTCCACTGCATTTGAATAGACCATTTTTTGCCCAATGATTCTATATGCCTTCTTTGTCATCTAGGTTACACATTGAATAATTTGAAAATATACATTATACGTTTAAAAATATATGTGTGTGAGGTGTGTGTGTGTGTGTGTGTGTGTGTGTGAGAGAGAGAAAGAGAGAGAGAGAGAGAGATAAAAGCAGGGACCTAAAAAAATCAGGTAAGTTTTAAATGAAAGTAGAAAAAAGGCAGTCTATATAGGGGTAGTTCTTCACTGGCATCCCGGAAATAAGAGGAAACTCTAAATATTTTTTGGAGAATAAACAATAAAAAATTGTGCAAATGAAATGATACCCGTGAATTGCAAAGTTTTCCCATTTTAGGTTTGCTGAGGACTTACGAGAGAATAAAACTAGCTTTTCCCAAGGTTACCTCTGGGTAATCCTTATACTCTACCTTTTACTTATTTAACATTTTTTTAGTCCCACTATGTGCCAGCCATTTTGCTAGGAGCTGGTTATACAAAAAAGAATATGATTGAGTTCCTGCCCTTAAGGAAATCATAGTTTCATTGACTGCACTTTTTTATATTTTGTTGTAATTACCTGTTAAGGGGCCTACATCTCTTCCCAGACTATGAGCTTCTGCAGAACAGCTTTCATGGTTTATTCATATCCTAATCCCCGGTGTTTAGAATAATTCCTGACACACAGTAGCTGCTGATCAATGAATATTTGTTGAATTCCCTGGGCGCAGAATCCCATTATCTCCAGGGTCATTTACACCCATACTCATCTGCCAGGGGGAGATAAGCATTTATTGTTGCAAATGAGTGACTTTTTCTTCCATGCTTAGGCCATCCCACACAACTTTGTCTCCTACAAATCCAACTCTCTGTCCTTCACCCATCCCTTCTCTCTCTTACACCAGGGCTGCCTTGTTTCCATTACATCAATGGTTTCCAACTCCCCAGCCTTTTTCCTCTGAGGCTTTCTCAGGCTGGGCGTGTTCCTCCATGGAAAGTCTGTAGTCTTCTCACAGTGGCCTGCTCTGTGGTACACTCTTCTCTTCTTTTGTCTTCCAGTGACTTCCTTCCTTCATCCTTTTAAGTCTATGGTGGTGGCTGACTGGCCGCTATTAGCCCTGGGATTCCTGATAATCTTTTGTGGTTTCAATATATGCCCCACCCACTCCTTCTGGGATAATCTTTTTGTAAATAAAACTTCTCCACATTACATTCTTTTAAGTGTCTCATCTATTTCTTTTCAATATTTTATTATTTTTTATTATCATTACTACTGCTTTTCCTGGGGAGTATGTGCATGTTGGGGTAGGTGGGGAAAGACAGGTAGGTTGTGCACACACAAGAAAGCAGTTTTCTGTTTGAAGATAGCTGATAGCTTGAAAAGTAGTTCCAGAGGTTGAAGTACACTTGGACTGAAGGAATCAGTGAAAAGAAGAGAGGTAAAACTTGAATACCTCTAAAAATAAATGGGCTCAGAATGTGCAGGGATCAGTTGGTGAGTGACACTGAGCCGTGTTATTTATTTATTTATTTATTATTTATTATTTTTAAAGATTTTCTTTATTTATTTGACAGACAGAGGTCACAAGTAGGCAGAGAGGCAGGCAGAAAGAGAGGAAGGGAAGCAGACTCCCCGCTGATCAGAGAGCCAGATGTGGGGCTCGATCCCAGGACCCTGGGATCATGACCTGGGCCGAAGGCAGAGGCTTTAACCCACTGAGCCACCCAGGTGTCCCTTAATTATTTTTTATTATCTTATCCCAACATTAACTATGCCTATCCCAGGACACTCAGTGTTTTTTTGTTTTTTGTTTTTGTTTTTTTTGTTTTTGTTTCCTGATAAGTTACCAAGAAAACCTACAAGCCATTACTTATCTAAAGGTGATACTGCCCATCCCGAACAAAGAATTCTATTCTACATATATTAGTTGAGTTACAAAAACCCTGTCAAGCTTCATAGGATCACAGTCCAAAACTATCAGGAAGAATTACTAAAGGTCTCCAAGAGGATATAATGTACTGATCTTTTATTTTCTCTGATTCTTATGGTGCATTGAGTAGTGTTCATTTTCTTCAAAAGCACAGACTCAAAGGGGATAAATTATACCCTGTTGCTTTTGGTCACTTGACTCACAATTCTGGTGGATCATTCAGTGAAGGCTTGCTACTGTGTTTATCATACATTATAGATAAGGGGATATGGAGATAAAAATATCGTAGACATTTATACTTATTTCATTTATTCTTCTACTCAACAAGCTTTTATGAGAACTAATTAAATAATAGATGTCATGATAGTTAGGCACTGAGGAATTCTAATGAATAAGACACATTTCATTTTTCTCAAGGTCCTTAAGCAAAGATTGATGGGCTCTGAAAATGAATTTCATTAAAGGTAAAGGCACTTTCCCTTTCTGTTACAAAGATATAGGAAGAACTACTTTACCTTCCTTGTGAGCTTTTCTGAGTGACTGTCATGGGAGTAGTTCAAGGACCTGGTGGAGATTTTATCCAAATCTGTGTGTGGTTCCTGGTGTTTTTGGTGGTGATGGATTTGTATGAATTAACCTCCTCTACATTCTGAGACTTTCCTTTCTGCAAGAATATTTTTATAACGTATAACAGTTGCAAAACTCATCTCTAGTGTTGCAAGTTCAGACAAGATAAACTGCAGGTTTGATTTTTGTTTTGGTTGAAGGAAGATCTATATCACAGAAAGCCCATAAACGGGCAGAGCAGAGGAAGGCATGAGACTTTTTTGGTGTCGAAGCTGTTCAAGTAACTGCAATAGGTCCTTGTTGTCACTCACCCCGACATCTTGATATTGAAGTGATTTTTCCATACAGTAGATGTATTTATTTGAAGCCTTAGTACTTACTATTTCATGATTCCCCACTTAATAAACTTTAGTAGGAAGATGTCATGTGCTCGGAAACTAGTAACTCTCACTTTTAAGTTATTATTTAATTCATGACTTTGCTATTACTCTTGTCTCCTTGCATTTCCTCATGGCACTCCGTTTCATTAATAATAGAAAAGTCTCTAGTTTTAACACACTTCATTTTTATGCACTAAAGTCCTTTCTGCTGGCATTTGCTGATATTCTTCCCGAGCTGCTTCTATTTATAATGATACCACTGTGCTTTGAAACAATATATTTTTTAAGAAACGAGAAAGGAAGGTTTTAATAAATTCTGTATTAGGAGGTATCTTTAGTCTTTATGCAGCTTCTGAAAACCAAATAATAGATTTTCAGTAAATTTCATTTTGTAGTACATGTAGGTTGCTCTCAATAGAAGAGCACTGGCTCTCTCAAGGAGTTATGTCCTCTGTGTTCTGTCACTTAGAGCTTGGACCAGGCCCTACAACTGTGCAGTGCTAACCCAGCACAGATTCCTATGCTCCGCAAATAAAGAGTGAGTAAATATGAATAAGAAGGAGCCTTGGGCTATAATTGTGAATGAAAGCAAGAAAGTAATACTGACTCTCAGGAGAAAATAGAGTAAGAGCTTTAAGATTTAAAATTCAAATGAACAGTTGTTTGTCCATTTTATGAGAAGCAAAAGTATCTCCTTTTGCCCTCTTACCCAAAACAGTCCTATTTTGCATGTTGAGAGCTCAGAGTACTTACAGAATGATCTAAAGCACATTTAAAAATTAATTGACTTTTTCTTAAAGTCTGTATTATCTTTCCTGTGAAGCTCAGGTATGTGTATCAGAAAATTAGATTAATTACAGAATTTTTTAAAAAGATTATTTATTTATTTATTTGACAGACAGAGATTATAAGTAGGCAGAGAGGCAGGCAGGGGTGGGGTGCAGAGCAGTGAGCCTAATGCGGGGTTCGATCCCAGGACCCCAGGATCACGGCCTGAGCCGAAGGCAGAGGTTTAACCCACTGAGCCACCCAAATTTTCTTATTTTATTTTATATACTACAGAATCATTCTCTTATTGAAAATATTGAAGATAGTCCGGAATATAGAATATCCACCCAAGGGAGATATGTTAAAGTACACTGGCCTGAGTATCAGATCAATGCCTTTCATCTTAAAGACTTCATAGAAGGGGATACACTCTCCTTGCCATGCGTGATGCTGGAACTGCTATTTAACTCACATAAGGATTCAAGCGGTGTAATAGGATTATGCACATACAAAAAAAAAAAATCAGCTTTGTTAGGTTTTCTATTTTATAAATGTTAGGAATAAGTAAAATGTCAAGCATTTGTTAAAAAGCTATCCTTAAATTTAAGTATTTTCAATAATATTAAATATTATCAATTAAAGCCTAAATGTCACTCAAAAGCAGCAGGCAAATCTTGTTTTTAAGGAGAGGGAGACAAAGCTTTTCTTTTCTTTTTTTTTTTTTCAATCTGGTTCTTAAATTAACTTGGCTCCAGAAATCAAACTGTTTTAAACCATTATAAATAATTAACCAAAAACAATGTTCTATATTTTTGAAGGTACACATTTTTTTTTTCTCCCCAAAGCACTAGCTTTAATTTCAGGAGAGTAATCTTTAAAGGGAGAAGCCAAATGCATCTTTAAAAAGCTAAAGATATGATTTCCTCTCTCTCATTAATATGTTCTTGGCATTGAAAAACACATCTTATTTAAATAACTTCTTACTAATGTCCTCCACAGAACTCCCATTTATCTACATTCTTTCCGTATGTCTCTGTCAATTCAATGCTTATTTACTATACGAGTCGGCTTTTATTTACAAAGCCAGAAATTTTTTAATGTAAGAAATATGTTTATCTTTGAGAATTTAGAATTTGGATTGCACTCTTCATTTTTCTTACAGGATTGCCTTACTTTTCCATTTTAAGGAAAAAGCTTTTTAGAAATTGGAAAGATATTATTTTGTGATAAAATGAATGACTGCTGTAATCTAATGGTCCAGATTTTACTAGCTAGTGACTATAAGATAAGATCATGCTTTCTTTTAATTCCCTAGTGCTTGTAGCTTGAGCACCTACCAACCTGATCACTGGAATTAAGATTTCTTTACTTGCGAGAGATTTTCCCAAGTCCTGCCTCACATCTGCTCAGAAGCAGGTGGCCTCCTCATTACGCTGCTGTCTTTGCTGTTTGCCCTGCTCGAGAGACCACTAAACATATGGCTCAGCTCTCCTGTCCTCCAAGACTGACAGCTACCACCCCAACCTTTCTGGTCCCACACAAGCCTGATGCCTGTTCTCCCTCTGAAATAGGAGATAAATGTCTCCCTAATTCCTCATGATACAGTGGAGACTGGGTTAAAATGATAACTAGGCTTTATGAAAGGTTGCAGCATCATGGAAGGAAAGTGCAACAAAAATGATAACTCATGGGCACCTGGGTGGCTTAGTTGGTTGAGTGGCTGCCTTCAGCTCAGGTCATGATCCTGGAGTCCCAGAATCGAGTCCCACATTGGGCTCCCAGCTCTACGGGGAGTCTGCTTCTCCCTCTGAACTTCTCCCCTCTCATGTTCTCTCTCTCAAATAAATAAATAAAATCTTTTAAAAAATGGTTACTCACTTTTGTTCCATAAGTGGCTACTCTGAGAGCAGACAGGACCTTAGATCTCTTACTGGTCCAGCTTCAGGCAGGCTGACAGCTCACCAGGTACGTCCCAGCCTATGCACGACTCAGCCCTGTCCACATTCCGAGGCCTCAAGTGAAGGTGTCATTCACCCCAATCCAAGGCCCCAATCCTCATTTCTGGCATCATATTGGAACTCACCAAGGATGACTGACACTGGGAAGATACACTCTCTTCAAGGAAACCTTACCACAAAGCTAGGATCTTGCCTCAGAAACTTGTAACATCATAGCTCAGTGGCGGTTTTCTGCCTTTAGTGATGCCTTAGTTGAACGCAATCATCCGAGTGGGCATGGGTTGGCCTTAACAAGTCCAGCTTTTTTTTTTTTTTTTTAAGATTTTATTTATTTATTTGACAGACAGAGATCACAAGTAGGCAGAGAAGCAGGCAGAGAGAGAGGAAGGGAAGCAGGCCCCCCGCTGAACATAGAGCCCGATGCGGGACTCAATCCCAGGACCCTGAGATCATGACCCGAGCAGAAGGCAGCGGCCCAACCCGCTGAGCCACCAGGCGCCCCACAAGTCCAGCTTTTTAGTAGAATGGAGTAGAACAGGAATCGGGCCACTAAGAACCCTTCACCACCTCTCTATCCTTGCTTCACATTTTAGATCCTCAGATGGGACAGACGACTCTGCATATATGCATACATAGGGTATGGCTCAAATCTACTTTGTCAAAAGAAACATTTTCTAGAAAACACCCATCAAAGCTCTTTTTTAAAAAAATTCCCCAGTTTACACCATTAAACATTAAATTCCCATTCTGAAACACTAACTTTGGAGTTTTTTCATTGAGTTCAGGGTGTTCTTCCAAACAAGGAGTGGGTACTCCTCTGTGTTTCCCTAGGAACAAAGCAACAGGCTTCCTCAAGTACTCCACCCAAGAATGCAGGACTTGTTTGTAAACTTTGAAAGTAGCACCTTAGGGGTCTTATAGGGATTGTCAACAGCAGAGACAGCAGTGTGAGGAGAAGGCCAGCAACTTTAAAAAAAAAATCTCAAGTTTTAGAATCCAGAGTACCCTACTACTCTAAAATTCAACAGCTGCCTCAGAACAACAATTTTTTATTTTCAGGAGTCTCCGTTGGGGAAGGTTGGACTCAAGTTTGGCCCTGAGCTACAGGCTACAAGTTGGATACAGGCCTGCTATAGCTCTCTTGTTTGGGAGCCTAGGCTAGAGAGGCTGCTAAGGTGTGTTCTTCTCAGGGAGGATCCCCAGAGTTCAGAGGGCCACTTAAGTGCATGAACACCTTCAACCTGATGCTTGGGTCATCGGTCAAAGGAAGATAGACGGACAAACGCAGTGTTAAGGGATGGGGACGTTCACTTAGCCCTCTTCTCCACAAAGTTGTGGTACGGGTGTGGATGTATAATTCTACAAGTGAGGAACAGTGCTTTTGTCCAATAACTCAATCTTCTTTCCTGGACCACCACAGACTACCTAGCTACTCTTTCTTTTGTGCCTAGCCTTGCTCCATGGCCTCAGTATTAAGACCTGATATTTGGTCATCCCTCTGCTCAATCAAGTCAATAGTTCCATTTCAGGAAAAAATTAACAGTTTTAGTAAAAACAATGACTACATCCTGGATAGATGTATAACACGTTTCATTTCTGTTATTTGTGTTGTCTCCCTCCCTTTCTCTCTCTCTGCCCACTGCTGACCTTCTAAAGCTAGTGTTCTCTATACCCATTACTCCTCTGAACATCTCAACTTCTTCCAGGCTTGTGGTTTTGTGCATGTTATTTTTTTTTACAGAAATTTACTTAATTTGTTCTACAAAAATGTATGAAATGCCTGTGCTGTGTCAGGTGCCCAGAAAGATAAGAGACACACTGAAGAACAAAATAAAATTTGTCTATGCCTCAGAGAGCTTTCAGGACGGGGAGGAATGTAACTTCTCTACCCTTCTTTGCCACAGGGAACATGCAGTATTTTTAGGGGGGAGTTTTTTTTTTTTTTTTAAAGAGGGGAGGGCAGGGAGTCTCTAATTTTTTTTTTTTTTAAGATTTTATTTATTCATTTGACAGACAGAGATCACAAGCAGGCAGAGAGAGAGAGAGAGAGAGAGAGAGAGGGAAGCAGGCTCCCCTCTGAGCAGAGAGCCCGATGCGGGACTCGATCCCAGGACCCTGAGCCACCCGGGCGCCCCGGGGGGAGTTTTGATCCCTTATGCTTTCCTCTGCTTTTCTCAGGGGAGTTGAATTCTTCCTTTTTAGTGCTTTCATACTACTTTGCAATAGTGAAGTTAAGTAATATTTTGAGATCCAATTAATGCTTTTCTTCTTTCTGTAGTCCCGCCTCTTTTCCTCCTCCCTATTCTTTACCCAGGATAGTTTTTGGACAGGAAACCCCCCTTCTGCCCACCAAGACAACAACAATAACAACAACAACAAAAACAAACCCAACCAAAAAAACACACACATCAAGCTATTGAGGACATTTGAATAGATGACCCTAGGAAAGATAACAAGATAAAGTGGTATGCCACCACGGAAGGAGAATCCAGCAGAAAGCAGAGAGAACACAGGCCTTCTCCCCAGATGAGAAGGATTTCACCAGCCTGGGGAAGGGAGGGGGAGAAAGAGATCTGTGGGTCTGGAGCAGAGAGGACCACGTCCGTCCTCATTCTGACAGTGCCCGGAGCATGATGGTGTCAGTATGAAGAATAACAACAATCATAGCACCGGTCACAACAGCAGCTAACTGTCGCTGAACACTCACCATGAGCCAGGCATGGTCACTTTACTCTGATTACCTCAGTTTGCCCTCACAGCTCTGTGAGGTATGTAACATGCACACCCTTACTTTGCACGTGGGAATCTGAAGGTTAGGAAATTGAAAAAAATGGTCTGAGGTCATGAGATACGGCAAGCCCAGGATCTGAATCTATGTGATGCCAAAGCTGGCCTTCTTAAACAATTCGTGATTCTGCCTCCCTGCTGGGAGACCACCAAACCAGTTGCCTGAGGAACTTAGGTAGAGGAAGCCATCTGAAGCCCTGTAAAAATGTCTTGTTTCTCTTGCAGGACACAGAGGTTGGCAAGCACCCCAGGGCCCAGGGAGTCCTACTGTCAGGGAAAACAATGAACAATAACCAGAGGCAGGCGCTCTACCCTCCTTCCTCCCCTATTCCAATGACATAGGTAAGAGGACTGGATAGAAGGAACTAAGATTTACCAAGGTCAAATTCTCCACTATCTTGGAAGATGGGTACCTGGTGTAAAAAATAATTAAGCATAATTATAGAAAATAATACATACATTTCTTGTACATATTATTTTGTAAGATGAGGTTTATACCCATTACATAGATTATCTCTATTCTCTCTCTTACTACTTTGCAGTATGAGCTGAGCATTTCCTGTAGATGATGGACAATTAGAAGTTAGGAAATTTCTTTGACTTTGTTACAGATATTCAGTAGAGTGCCAGGCTACCGTTGGTCAAGAAATCATTGAAATATCCTTAGTAAGAATTCTCTATTACTCTATGCTGTGAATTGTGTAAGTCTGATGAATCACAGACCTGTACCCCTGAAACAAATAATATATTATATGTTAATTTAAAAAAAGAATTCTTTATTACTCTATTTTTACTCCCACTAAGTTCTGCTCAATGTTGAATAATAAAATGTTGAAATCTTGATTTTTATTTTTATTTATTTATTTTTTAAAAAATATTTTTATTTTTATTTATTTGACAGAGATCACAAGTAGGCAGACAGGCAGGCAGAGCAGAGAGCCTGATGCAGGGCTCGATCCCAGGACCCTGGGATCATGACCTGAGCCGAAGGCTGACCCTCAGCTGACTGAGCCACCCAGGGGCCCCACCCCTTTCTTTATTCTTAAGATAATATTTTGAGGTTATATCAGAGAATGTAACGGGAAAATACTTTAGACAAAGTGTTCATCACCACAGTATGTACTTTCTAAGGGCAAAGGGAACTTACACACTGTCAGGACGGTAGCAGCGGAATTCATCAAGAAAACAATGTTGATAAAGAGGAAGAGGAAGTGCACTCTCCGTGGAGGAATGATGCCAGAGAGAAGCATGACAGATGACTCAGCAGAAGGTCTCACTACTCCTGTCAAGGGCCAGAGAGTTGAGTGCTGCCACCTAAGAGGAAGCCGGCCAAGGAATCAAGGCTGTTCCTACCACTGAGGCGACTTCATGTCAATCAGAGCTAACGCTGGTATGTGTGGTGATACCAGCTAACCAGTTAGTCGCTGCCCTTCTTACTCACTTCCTTCCTACTCTTCCACCTCTTTGTGGTGCTGTGAGCTCACCTGCTCTCCAGTCCCACTGACCTCAAGGAGAGTTTTGTTGTTCTTTTTTCCTCTTGAGTAAGTATCAATGTTTACAGCTTTTATTTAAATTCATGCAGAAGGATTAGGTCAGCAACCCCAGAGTACGTGCATACACTTTCAAGTCGGAACTAAAATTCTAAGGCACTTGAGGAAAAGCCTTGGTTTTTAATGGTTGTTCCTTCATTCACTCACAGACTGTCCAGCCATGACCAGAGGTTTACTACGTGTTGGGCTCTGCTTGCTGGGACTCACACATTCTCTGGGAGATGGAGATGAAACTTCTGTGTGTGGTACCACAGGCACTAAAACACAGGCATTCTCCAGATCCAGGAGAGTCCAGAGGGGGAAGGCAGTATGGAAAACAGGAGGATTTCTAGACTTTGAGCTGAATCTTGAAAGATGGTGAGCATTTGCCCACTGGCTCGAGAGGAGAAGTCACCCAGGAAGAAAGAACAGCACTTTCGGAGGCCCAGCCTCATGAAAGTGGGCCATGTAATTTCACTTGTCAGGATGGGGTGAGAAAAGAGAAGTGGGAAGTTAAGGTAGGGAAGAAAGCAAGGCTGTGATTGGCTGTGTGTGCTGGACTTTGCGATTTAGAGACTATTAGAGATGTTAATAATAGAGTTAATTTTTAGCAACTAGTTACTCTGTTGGCCAGTTGCGGACGGAGGGGAATGTTCTATTTCTCTCCACTGATGGCAAATGACACTAGTGATAGGGCAGGAACAGCTGAATCCAACAGGGACAAAATCAAGTAGGGTGCAGAGCCGGCTAGCGTCTGCTGCGAGTGGTTTCGACTTAACCGGGGATTGGTATGTGTGCATACAGTGATATTCGGTTCTATAATTGGTATAAAGAAAAGTGGGCTGGGGTGGAGTCTAAATCTTGGAGCTCACTCGGGTACTAGAAATTCTTAATTACGCCTCTGCTGACAATTACACACACAGAGTTGCCCTTCAGGTTCCTGCGAGACATGAGTAATAGCTATAATATGTGAACGCATCTCTGACCCAACCCTTCTTCAGTAAATGGGGGAGTACTTTAGTTCGAAAGAAAAAGAGAAGCATTAGAAGAACTGGTGTGAGAGAGAAAATCCTTGAGAAAAAGTCATCGTCGGTTTTTTCTCAAAGGCTTAATCATTTTTTCCCCCCTCAAAATGAGTCAGGGGGGCAGAGTGGTTAAGAGAAAGCTTTGGAGGTAGATCACTCTAGGCTCTTATTCTGACTCTATCAATTAAGAGCTTTGGGACCTGTGGCAAGTCAGGTGACATCTCTTAACCTAATTTCTCAGCTGTAAACTGGGCATAATAGGACCTACGTCAAGACTAGTAAGAATCAAGTGAGGTAATCTGGAAAGACTTAGCACAATGCCTGTTGCAGTAATCACAAACTAAATTGGTCTTTGTATAGGGTTTTCCTATAAAGGATCTCTTTGGATCTGAAACACAGGGGTCACGGCCTTTTCTTTTAAGATAAACTTTTCTTGCCTATTCCCAAATGTAATACGTTCTGTCCATGTCATATGTTACGTCATAAACCTCCGTCTCTCCTCTCTCTTCTAATGTTTGCTGTTAGGAGCCACAAGGCCATATTTCTGCCCCCCGCCTTTTTTCGAAGTAAAAAACTACACCCAACCTGGGGCTTGAACTCACAGCTTCAAGATCAAGACTCGCATGCTCTACTGACTGAGCCAGCTGGGCCCACTCCCTACTCTCTTTCCTGCACAGCATCTCCTGTTCCCCTTTTTGCTTCCATTTCGACACCTTCATGCCTGTCTGAAGACAGCTTTGGTTCTTCAGTAATCATGTCAAGTAGTATTTTTTGAGCTGTGGAATAACACACTAACCATGAATATGACTGTATTTTTTATCTGCCTGTAATAACTTGCTCAGGGTTTAAGAAAATCTGAGATCTTCTTTAAGTTGACTCCTTAGTCATGAAAACTGGAAAATGAAAAACTGAAAGTTACTAGATAGAGGATAGCAACTCATTTAAATAATCTTTGAATTGCCAAATATTATGTCTTACACTAAGAAACGTGATATTAGAGTGACAATGTTGGAAACACTAGACTAGTTATATCTCAGTGGAGATTATTTGCTTTCAAACTTGAAATCGGGAAGGTTTTTCCAAATAACCAAGGAAAAAACCAAATAACCAAATACCACCTGCATGAGATAAGTTTTGCATAATGATAATTTAGCCACAGAAGATGGGATTTTGAATTAAAAATCTAGGTTAGAAGACCATGCGTGCTCTGGCATTGTTTGGTTTCCTATTAACTTACTGTGTTTTGGTTCTCTCATTTAAAATAGAATCAACAAATCCTTGCTTCCTTTGTTTGTAGATCTATTTACCTATGTAGGTCTCAGATAGGTGAGAACCTTCTGTGTTCCTTGGAGGAAAGCTACTGTTTAAATTCAAGGTGTTATTCTTGGAAATGGCAAGAGCACGGAAGCAGGGATATATATACACACTGACCTTCTGTGAGCTGCACTTGGCAGCCCTGAGGATTCCTGTATGCCTCTTTCTCAAGTCATAAAGCTGACAGGTGGGCCTCAGGTGCACGGGGGAGGTGGAAAGCCTTATGTTATTATTTGGGGACGGCATGGACCATGTCATACATAGCATGCTAAAGATGAAGACCGAAAAAAGCCTCTTAGGTTCTCTTTGTCATCCTTGAGGGTCTCGATGTTATTCATAGCAGAACTACTAGAGTGTAGAATCTGAGGCATTTTCTGCAGGAATTAAAAATAGAAAAGAGCTCACGATGTGTATGTGGGCAGAATGAATAGTAAGAACTGGCAGGGCCTGTTCCACCCCTCCTTCCTTTGAAATCTGATCCATAGTATCTTTCCTATTGTTTTCTGGCACAAATCTAAATTCTTTGTTTCAAATAGTGTCTTAATATTCGGGACTTTGGGTGCCTTATAAGCACTTATTTCGTTGTCATTTTCTCATGACTCAGTTCAGCAAATCTCCCAACCCGTGTAAATATCTTTAGCTTTGTGCTGAAATCTTTGTTTTGCTTTGCAAGCCCAATATTATCCTGTAGCAGGTGCAAATTCTGTGTTTTCTGAGTTCTTAAGGAACATAAATCCCCAGTAGAGATATTTGTCATTCCTTGCATGCCATTGTTCTGATAAAGATGCTTATAAAACACAGAGAGATCTTTTTCTAGATTCCATGGCTAAGCGTATGTTTCAAGAAAGGCCAGTGTTCATCAGGAAATGTGGAACTGTCTCTGAGTTTTTGTAGATATGTATGTGTGTCTTTGAGTGAGTTTGCTAGAAACAAAAGCCATTTTATTTATTGCAACCCTTTGCCTTCTGTGCAGTTCACACAAAGTGTCACACCGTGAAATTTTTATATATGACCTTTTCTTTGCTCCTGGAGTCATTTAGTCATTAAAACACAATTTAAAATGGTAATTGCTAGAAATGGCCATGATCAGAGAAGTGTTCCAGGGCAACTTTGCAAATAAATACAGAACATTTATAAGCACACTGTTTAAAACCAGTTTCCGAGACGCTATTTAAGAGATATTTGGGTGAGGGAAAATGAAACTGGTATTGCCTACCATTCATCTAGCCTGATTCATAATTTTCTGGAACCAAGCACTGTTTGGAAATAAAAGAATGAATGGTACACTGACGTTTCTCTCTCTCTGTAGTTGACGGGAATGACTTAGGGGTGGAATCTCTGAGGTCAATGACTGTTATGTTAATAAAGTTATCTTTAGGATATCCTGCAACGTGCCACACACAGAGACAGATTTTTGTCTTTACAACTTTCTCTTGAACATGTACAAAGTTGCATGCCTGAGGCACCTGGGTGGCTCAGTTCGTTAAGCATCTGCCTTTGGCTCAGGTCATGATCCCAGGGTCCTGGGATGGAACCCACATCCAGCTCCCTGCTCCAGAGAGCCTCCTTCTCTCTGTCCCTCTGCTTCTCCCCATGCTTGTGCTCGTTCGCTCTCCCTCTCTCCTCTGTCGAATAAATAAATAAATAAATAAATAAATAAATAAAATCTTAAAAAAAAAAAAAGAAAGTTTCATGCCCATCCTAAAATAAATATGATGATATGGGTGATTCAGGAAAGCTTTGTTAGAAGAGTCTTTCCGCCTCTTTGTTTAGGAAAGGAAAGAAGAAATAATGCATTCACAGATACTTTACCGAGGGATTGCTGTCTCTTTCCCTGACTCATGTGTGAATTTAAAATGCAGCATGTAAATTAGAGGGATGAGTCTGACTTAAGCTTATTTTTTTCTTTATCATCAGTATAGCCTTAATATGGAAGTATTTTCTTTCTCCACAAATAGATTCGGAAAACAACATAACAAAATTAGGACAGCAGCAACAGAAGCTTCTGAAACATGTTTTTAAAAGCAGGACATGAAGATGTCCTTGAAGACTTCTTAGGCTGTCTGTAAATCAGTGTTAATCAGTGCTCCCAGGGATCCAGATTCTCTAATAACCGGTTCTCCTGACACATCCTAACGTCTGTGGTCTTCCTGGGCCCACTGGCAACAGGGCTGAGTCCACTGAAAAAGTCATGGCTATCACGGTCTTTGCAAATCCCGCCAGCCTTAAATTTACACAAGAGTTGCATAAAAAGTTGTACATTTCATTACCTGGAGAGATAGACATTTCTGGGCCTGAAAACATGGCACAACAGAAGAAAATCTAGACATTTCCTCCTTCCACTGACTCTGTAGCCCTCGATCTCAAAAACAGTGTGCTACAGATGCTTGTCTGAGCCGTAGATGAAGGCATAGGATGAGCTCCGTAATTCTTTTGGTTTTTATGTTTGTCACTAGTTTTCCAGGCCAGCTGGCTAAGCAGGGACTATTTCTAGCCTAAAGGAAGCTCTAAGGAAGACCTTGTGATTTAGTTGCTAAGTAAGTATTTCTGCAGATGCTGTTATCTTTAGGTAATGATGTCCTACTTTGCAAATGAAACTATGCATTTATTTTGGAGGAATATATTTCAGAAATCTTGAGCTTTCTAAACAGGGATTCTGCTGTTAACTACTGGTGTGCCTAAAGACATCAACTCCCATTGGTGAGCACGGGCCTGGATGGGGTGCAGATTTCTCTTTGGCCCTGTGACTTGAGTGCGCACCAGGACTGAAAGTATTCTTGCTTCCCAGCTGGAATGGAAAACAAGCTGCCTGGTCTGGTTGGGGGGGGGGGGGCAGCCCTCCCAGCGCACATGTGGCTCCCTGTAACAGAAAGCTGCTCACTGTACCGTGGATACTGTGGTCCCCTTCTACGCGTGCTTCCTGCTTTGGAGAAGTCATTGCCTGTGGAAGGATATAATAAACTTTCTGCTTTGTCACCACTGGTTATAATACTTTAAATAACTCAGATTAGTTTGGGTTAAGCAGGATTGAAAAACATTCTTCTTGCCTGCAGGAGCAAATCATGAAAGATTTATTTTTAATCGCTCACTTGCCCTCTTTGCTGAAACTCAGTTTTGTGTTCTTGTTCTTCTTCTTTCCTTTGGAAATCCCATTTCCCACCTTATGTTAAAGTGAAATAGTTTGCAGATTGAGTTGTTTAATCCAAACAAGTATGACTTCTTTGGCTCTCTTTGATTGTTCTGACCCCTTTTGTGCAGAACTGACCACCCTGGCCATCTTGGGCACATTGGGGAGATGTAAGCATGACTTGGGTGTCCAGATTTATTTTAAAATACCAATTCCATTGTTGGCTGTCCATATTAAACTGTGAAAATCATTTAACCTCTCAGAGCCTTCTTTTCTTAATATCTCTAAAGTAAATTATACAGAGCACACAGATAATCTAATACACTATTTGACTCAGAGTAGGAATATAATAAATACTACTTTCCAGTCCCACACCCTCCCCTAGGTCTTTTTGTTGTTATTGTTCGCTGTTGTTGTCACAGTCTAGCAACTGGATACTTGCTGATTTCATGCCTGTAATGAAATTTTATGAAGAGATACAGTTCTAAGTGTCTCAGAATTCTCATCAGATGCTACATGCCCTACCCATTCCCTCCTCTGACCCCATCCCACCATGTTAGCAAAATGTGAAACAAATAGCTACCTTTTTGTACAGTTGTCTTACAAAGGGAGGGGGAGGACTACAAAGTAGTTAAATTTGAGGCTGCAGACAGGAAATGAACAGGTGGGAGTAGGACCTGGAATTCTTGCTTCCCATGGTGCTATGATAAACATTACTAGATCGTGTTCTCTGCTCAAAATGTCTCATCACCTATTTTATGTAAGTATCCAGAGAGATGGTTTGACATTTTGGTTTTTGAATTAAAAAAATCTCATGAAATTTTAGGCTGCTAAAATTTCTTAGTATATCGTATGCTATGCTCCAACACAGAAATTTTTTTTAGAAAACAGCAATTAAGCAGGCCCCCAGATCTATTAAAACCTAACACCTGACACAAGCCCTCTTCGATCCTAAATTCCAAAGTGAAGTTTCATTTAATGTCAGTATCAGCTGCTTTAGCACAATATAGACACATTCTCTGATTAGTGAGCAGCTTTGGTCGTTACAAATCTTGATTTTTAAAAAGTGTGCTTCCTTATAATTTTGGATGTAAAGTCAGCTGAACAACTACGAAAACCCCTCCGGTTAGTTTCCCAGTGCTGCATACATAATATTCCAATTTTCTCACAAGTAAACATAAATTATACGATGAACTTGACCAGTATTTTGATAAACGTTGTTGAATATAAGACATATCTCCACAACTTCTTTACTGTTGTTACTAGGCCTCGCTAGTAAACCACATTAGTCAGTATTACGAAGACATTCTCTCATTCATTAACTGGGAATGGATATTGAACTTAGTTGATTCAATTTTAGAAAACCGTTTTGCTAAAAATTTCTTAATTTATGTAATGTTCTTCTTATGATAGTCATTCTTAACTTTTTACTTAACGCTCTGGAAATGAAAATACCTTTTGAGATCTTTACTCCAGTCCATATCTATTATGGCTTCTGAAATCCCTCTGAAATTTCCATGTTGAAATCCTACTCAGTTCATCAGAATGTGACTGTATTTGGAGACAGGATCTACAAGACATAATTAAGGTGAAATTAGGCCACTAAAGTCAGCCCTAATAGAATATAGCTGGGACCCTTACAAGAACAGATCAGGTCGGAGACACAGAGAGAAGAAAGACAATGTGAAGACACCAGCAAAAAACTGCCATCTACAAGCCAAAGAGGTTTCAGAGGAAATCAACACTGCTGACAACGTGGTCTTGAACTTCTAGCCTCCAAAATTGTGAGAAATAGATTTCTGTTGTTTAAACTACTCAGTCTGTGGTACTGAGTCCATGGTTATGGCAGTCCTAGCAAACTAATATAACATCTTAAATTTGGTAATAATATTGTATGAGGGAGCAAGGATTTCTCATATGAATCTTTTCTTCTGCCAAAATTCCCCTTCTTTTTTTTTTTTAATACCACCAAAATGTGACTGAAAAACTTTCTGTGCTTAAGTATATTAAAAATCTTCTCTTACAAACATTCTGTAATTCAGACTTGAAACAAATCAAATTAACCTTTTCCCTCAGTTGTAATGAGCTAACGAGATCCTACTGAATAATCCATCACTGAGATAATTTTTACAAAATTGGCTTTAGGACAACATCTTCCAAATTCAATCAATTCTTAAGTCTTATTGCTTTTGCTACCTTTATCATAAAATACAGATTTTTTTTTTTACCTTATTTTCCCTTCCAATTTTCATTACCTTAACACAAACACTAATGTCTCTTCTGTGCTCATATAGTAACTTCCCACATGTGCTCACATACAGACTTTCTCTACTTCCAAAATATTTATTACATTGACTCCAGAGTTATAATTATTATATAATTATAATTAAAAACTTTTCATGCAAATTGCTTCAATAGTTTACCATTATCTACAGAATAAAATCCAAACTCCCTTCACAATACAATAGCAAATGTTTGTGATGTAGGTCCTGCATACTCGGTCTCCTCTGTGTCTGTTTTCAACCTCCCAAGCTCAACCCTTGTTTTACTCACTAAGATTTATTACCTAGAGCTCCTACAATGTGGTGGGCTTTTAAAAAAATGTCTGTATTTCTTTGCATATGTTATTTTTACTGCCCCTAATGTTTCCCCTATATTCTCTAACCAACTTCTCAACCTCCGAGTCTTAGCTCAAATAATAACTTGTCTCTAGGTGAACTCAAATGGGCCTCCTGTGCTCCCAAGACATACTTTATAGCAACTTGTCCACCTCCACACTAGATCAATGTAGTTCCGTATTTGTCTACCGCACCTCCACCGTGAAGGGACCCAGTAACTATTAAGTGAATACAGCAACGAGGTGGGTTATAGCATCATGAAATTTCTCTCATTCAAGCATTCAAGCATTCAAGAGGACTTTACATTTGCCACAGAGTCTTTGTGGAAATGACTATAATAGAAGATTATTCGAACAGGGGGAATTTTCTCCACAGGAATGATGTAATTTGGGATTGTAGAGTAAAAAAGAATTGTATCAGGTAAGGGTGCCTGGGTAGCTCAGTCAATTAAATGTCTGCCTTTGGCTCAGGTCATGATCCCAGAATACTGGTATCGAGGCTGATGTAGGGTTCCCTGGTCAGTGGGGGGGAGTCTGCTTCTCTCTGACCCTCTCCCTGCTTCTGCATGCACTCTCTCTCTCTCTTTCTCAAATAAGTAAAATCTTTAATAAAAAAAAAAAAGAAAAATACCAAGGAAATTGTAGTTTTGAACACATGGGGAAAGCAAAGACATGACAATTATAAATGGATATAAGTAATATAGTATTCTCTAAGTTCTGTAAGACATATATACATGTTCTAGATATATTTGTAATTTAATGTAATGTGAAGTAAACATAACTACTGAATATTAAATTTGATATTTATTAATTTTGCTAAATCTTCTAAAATGGATTTCATCTTCTTTGAAAACATAACAGCAGAATCACTTAAATAAAATTCTATAATTATATACTTGAAGTAAACTTGAAAGCATTATCAAGCATTAAAAAACATTTAGTGGCAAATGTCATTCTTTTTCCC
Organism: Mustela putorius furo; assembly: GCF_011764305.1. NCBI lineage: Eukaryota > Metazoa > Chordata > Mammalia > Carnivora > Mustelidae > Mustela > Mustela putorius. The sequence continues at coordinate 16,087,689 of NW_025422471.1, forward strand.
TTATAATAGTTTATTTTGAATTAGTGTGGAGTGGGCCTAGATCTCTTTGAAAAGTTTGTGAATTTACATGCACAGCTGGTGGGGATGTAAATTAGAAAACATATCTGAAAGCAATTCAGTTTTACGTTTTTAGATGTTTCAAATTGTTCATAGTGTTTTAACTGGCATTTGCAATGCTGGAAGCTAATCTAAAACAAATCAGACATTTACAAAGGCTTCCTGGAAAAATAGGCTTATCACAATACTATCTCAAATTCAAAAACTTAGAAAAAAATCAATAAAAGATTGGTTAAAAAAAACATGGTATCTCTGTTCAATAGAATATTGCACTGTCATTAAAGTTTACAGAAGTATGATAAAACATTAGTATCAAAGTTGTGAAAAGCAGGTTACCAAACGATGCTTAAATAAGATTGCAATTATGATACTAAAAAATGCTCAAGGACAATGAAGCTGAAAGTTGGCAAAGGGAAGGAAATAACAAAGATCAGAGCTGAAATAAGTCACATGGAGACTAAAAGGGAAAAAAAAAAGATCAACGAAATTGAGCTGTTTTTTAAAATATAAACAAAATTGACAAACTTTTTTTTTTTTTTTTGACAAAGAGAGAAATCACAAGTAGGCAGAGAGGCAGGCAGAGAGAGAGAGAGGGAAGCAGACTCCCTGCTGAGCAGAGAGCCCAATGCGGGACTTGATCCCAGGACCCTGAGATCATGACCTGAGCCGAAGGCAGTGGCTTAACCCACTGAGCCACCCAGGTGCCCCCCAAATTGACAAACATTTAGCCAGATTCACTGAGAGCAAAAGAGGACTCAAATAAATAAAAATAGAATTGAAAGAGGAGATATTGTAACTGATAACACAGAAATATAAACAATCATAAGAGAGTACTATGAAAAATTAGACTCCAAAAATTTGGACTACCTAGACAAATAAATGAATTCCTAAAAACACACAACCTACCAAAACTGAATTATGAATAGAAAATCTGAGTACACTGATTACTAGTAAGAGATTGAATCAATAATCAGAAGCCCCCTAACAAATAAAAGTCTAGAACCAGATGGATTCACTGGTGATTTCTACCAAACATTTAAAGAAAAATGGATACCAATTCTTTTCAAACTCTTCACAGAAAATAGAAGAGGAGAATCACTTCTAAATCCTTCTTTTTTTTTTTTTTTTTTTGTCTTGAAGCAGGCATTGACCTGATACCAGAATCAGGCAAGAATGCCACAAGAAGGAAAAGAAAATTACAGACCAATATTTCTGATGAATACAGTTGTAAAAATTCTCAACAAAATATTAGCAAACTGAATTCAATAATACATTAAAAAGATCATCCACCATGATCGAGTGGGATTTATTCCAGGAATGCAAGAATGGTTCAACATCTATAAATCAGTCAATGTGATACACCACATTAACAAAATGAAGGATAAAAATCATATGGTCATCTCCCTGGAACTGAGTCCAGGTCATCTCATCGGAGCAGAGAGCCCGATGCGGGGCTTGATCCCAAGACCCTGGGATCACAACCCGAGCTGAAGGCAGAGGCCTAACCCACTGAGCCACCCCGTGACACCCCCCCCTTTTTTTTTTAAGATTTTATTTATTCATTTGACAGACAGAGATCACAAGCAGGCAGAGAGAGAGGAAAAAGCATTTGACAAAATTCAACATCCCTTTTTGATAAAAACTTTGAGCAAAGTGGGTATACCAGAAATGTTCCTCAACAGAATAAAGGTCATATACATTAAACCCATAGCTAACATCGCACTCAATGGTGAAAAGGTAAAAGCTTTTCCTCTAAGATCAGGAAAAAGACAAGGATGGCCACTCTCACCACTTTTATTAGACAAAGTACTGAAGTACTTTTAACCAAGGAGGTAAAAGACCTATACACTGAAAACTGTAAGACACTGATGAAATAAATTGAAGATGACACAAATAAATAGAAAGGCGTTCCATTCTCATGGATTGGAGAAATTAATATTGTTAAAAATATCCATATTACTCAAAGCAATCTAAGATTCAGTACAGTTGCTATTAAAATTCCAATGGCCCTTTTCATAGAAATAGAACCAACAATACTAAAATTTGTACGGAAACACAAAAGGTTCCAAATAGCCCAAGCACTCTTGAGAAAGAACAATGACAGGGACATCATGTTTCTTGACTTAAAACTGTATCTTAAAGCTAAAAGCAATTTCAACAACATGGTATTGGCATGAAAACAGACACATGGATCAGTAGAATGAGGTAGGAGTCCAGAAATAAACCCATGCATTATATAGGCAATTAATATGTGACAAAGGAGCCAAGAATACATACATAATGGGAAAGGGCAGTCTATTTAATAAATGGTGTTGGGGTAACTAGACTTCCACATGCAAAAGAATAAAGCTGGACCATTCTCTTATACCATATACAAAAATTAACTTAAAATGGATTGAAGACTTGAATATAAGACCTAAACCTATAATTCCTAGAAGAAAACACAGCTTTTTAGCCTTTTTTACATTGGTCTTGGTGATGATTTTTTGGATTTTGATACCAAAAACAAAGGCAACAGGAGCAAAAATAAACAAGTGGGACTGCATCAAATGAAAAAGATTCTGCATGGCAAAGGAAACCATCAACGAAGTGAAAAAGCAACCTACTAAATGGGAGAAAACATTTGCAGATTATCTACCTGATACGGGGTTCGTAATCAAAACACATAAAGAACTCCAACAAGTTAAGTGCAAAAAAGACCAAACAATCCCTTAAAAAATGGACAGAAGATGTGAATACACATTTTCCCAAGGAAGAGCTACACGCGGACCTCACGCACATGAAAAAGTGCTCAGCATTACTCATGATCAGGTAAATGTGAATCAAAACCACACTGAGATACTGTTAGAATGGCTAGTATCCAAAAGACAAGTAAAAACAAGTGTTGAGGATGTGGAGGAAGAGGGAAGCCTTGTACACTGTTTGTAGGAGTACACTTTGGTGCAGCGGCTATGGAAAATAATATGAGGGTTTCTCAAAAAATTGAAAATAGAACTACTCTACAATCCAGCAATTCCACTTCTAGGTATTTATTCAAAGAAAATGAGAACACTAACGTAAAAATGTATATGCCCCCCATACTCATTGCAGCATTATTGCCAACAGCCAGCACTTGGAAGCAACCTAAGTGTCCATCAGTGGATAAATGAATAAAGAAAAGGTGGCATATATACACAATGGAATATCATTCAGCCGTAAAGAAAACGGAAATCTTGCCATTTGTGACAACATGAACGGGCCTTGAGGGAATTCTGCTAAGTGAAAGAAGTTAAACAGAGCAAGGCAAATATGACCTCACATTAATGTAGAATCTAAAAACAGAAAAACAAAACAAAAGATAGAAAGAAAAACTGGTGGTTCTCAGAGGCAGGGGTAGGAAGGTAGGCAAAAAGGGTGAAGGAGTTCAAAACGCACCAATGTCCAGGTATAAAATAAATAAGTTCTGGGGACATAATATACATAATGGTGACTAAAGTTAATAATGCTGTATTGCATATTTGAAAATTGCTGAGAGAATAGATCTTAAAGCTTCTCCTTACCTGGAACAAAATTTCTGCAACCATGTGACTCAACTAGACTTAATGTGGCAATCATTTCACAATATATACAAATATCAAACCATTATATTATACACCTGAAACTAATATGATGTTACATGTTAACTATATCTCAGTTTTAAAAAATATGCTGGAAACAAACCTAAACATTCTTCAAAATAGGAATGGTGACTATTACTGAATTGTAAATTCTTTAAAAGATTTTTGTTTACCTTTTCCAAGTTATATATGCTATTTTTTGTAATTGGAGATTTATTAACTTCCAAAATTATCCCATTGGTCTTAGCATTTTATCAGAGTTCTAGGGGCATAAGAAGTAGTTACTGTTACCTATAGACATGTCTCTCCTCTGAAAAATGATTTTTAGAATATCTCACTATCTTCTCATTTCCTCAGTTTATTTCACATTAAAATAGCATTTACTTGTGTGGATACCTCTTGGTTTTATGGAGGGTACTCTACTTCATGAAAACAACAGTGGCCATTATTTTAAATAACCCTATGCCCCTAAGAAAAACCTTTAAAATGCACCTTCAAAATATCTTGGCAACTTGCTACAATGGTACATGAAGAAAGGAAAAATTGATGATGGGCTATAATGTCTATTTCCTAACTAGTCTTTCCTCTAAGTTTGGTAATAAAAATATAAAGGTCATGTTTCTATTCAGATAGCAATAACAGAGACTCTTCCTTGGGAAGGTTGGTGACAGTATGCAGAAGCCAGCTGTCCATTTTCCCCTACGTCTCATATTTACTGTTCATTCCTGATCTTCCTCTGGGTGGTTTTTATTTGTAAAGCACAAATATGTGCTCTTATTTTATCCCTTGATCTTGTTTTTATATGTAGTTTCAAATGGCATAGTCCTTATTTCGGTCAGAATATTTAACTATATCCTCTGAGAATAAATTCAGATTTGCTCCTCCAGCAGTCCCACGGAGGTTTTTTGAGAAAATGACTTACTAAAAATATCCCATTCTTTTCTGAATCGTTCTGAGTGATCATTTCTAAAGGAAGCCTCTTCTTTCAGTATGGAACCACTGACACAGACAGATGCTCCCCCTTCCAGTCATTTTGAACACCAAATGAAAGAACAAATAAATCCAGCTCTTTATTATCTGAGGACCTTTCGGATTTGTAGGAACAAAATGATGAAGAGAAAGACTTTAATGCTTTTATGTTCCTTCCATTCCCCTCCTAAGTTTTAACTTCGGCCATTTGCTTTTCCAAACCTGCCTCCAAGTCTTCATACTGCGGAAACAAAATCCACGGGTCCGTGTAAACAGGTGGTTGGAACTGGAATATTTCCAAGTGATCATTCTGACCTGCATACACCACTTAAAAGGGAGAAGATCTGGAACCGAGACAAGATGTCACATAACATGCTCTCCTTGGAATGTGTTGGATGTCCTACACCTGACAGGCTCAGCACATGCCCACGTCTTTTTCCTTTCCAGTGAGGAACACCCATTCAAGCAGAAAGATGAAAGTATGTACTATTTTGGGGGTTCTCCAAAAGTGAACAGCCTGCAAAAACGCAGTCTAAGAGCAGAGCCTTTGCGGGAACCTCTCCCACCACCACCGTCACCCCGACACCCGCCCAGTCACCTGTACTGCAACCATGACGCCTCGTGCCATTGTCTACTTCTTGCTGGAGAGTGCGGCCAGGCCCTGTGTAGGCTGCCGCAGACCAGGGGCGGAGCTGGAAAGAGAAGGTGGTGACCATGGAAACCTGGCTGCAGGGCTCACTCAAGACCCCCTGGGTATATGGGCAGCTTCCCAAGCTCCCGGATGGAGACTTTGCCCTGTATCAATCCAGTGCCATTCTGAGGCACCTGGGCCGCTCCCAGGGGCTGGATGGGAAGGACTGCCAGGGAGACAGCTCTGGTGGGTGTGGGGAATGATGGTGTGGAGAACTTCTGCTGCAAATACATCATTCTCATCTACACCAATTATGAGGCAGGCAAGGAGGAGTACGTGCAGTCACTACCAGGGCACCTGAAGCCTTCTGAGATGCTGCTGTCCCAGAACCAGGGTAGGCAGGCCTTTATCACGGGCAACCAGATCTCCTTGCAGATACTACAACCTGTGGGACTTGCTGCTGATTCACCAGGCCCTGGATCCCACACTTTGTCCCCCATCCCACCCCCAATTCCTTTCCCCTGCTCTCTGCCTGCTTGGCATACCTTAGCTCCTGGCCCAAGCTCAAGGTCTTCCTGAGGCCCTGAACCTCCCCATCAATGGCAACCAGAAGCAGTGAGAGCTTGTGGCTCCCTCAGCAGTGGGGACTGCCTGCCAACTGGTAAAATTTCCAAGAGAGAAAATAAAATAGCAATAATAAATAAAAGCATAGTTTTCTCAAGGAAAAATTACTACCTAACCATTTCCCTAGATACCGGTGTGACACACATGAACTGACTGATGGAGGAGGTGGCCTTGCCAGGACCAAGAGCTCAAACATTTTAAAGGAAATTCTAGTGGCGGAAAATTGAGATGTTAACTGGTATATGTGCCATTGGAAAATTTCCTAGATGTATTTTTTTAAAGTATTTATTTATTTATTCATGAGAGAGAGAGAGGCACAGGAAGAAGCAGGCTCCCCACTGGGCATGGAGCCCCATACTGGACTCGATCCCAGGATCATGGCCTGAGCAGAAGGCAGATGCTTAACCATCTGAGCCACCCAGGTGCCCCCTAGTTATTTTGTTTTAGAACTATTTCCTGAATTCAGAGACAACACATCATTAATAAATGATGACACACAAGGAATATAGCTCATTACTAATGAAATTATTTGAAGATTATCTTAACAACTGGTCAGTGAGAATAAAATATAAGCTTATGATTCTTGAAATGCCAGAAGGCTCATTTGAGCATTGACCATTTTATAGGTTCTCATGAATGATTACAAAGAACAAGTGAAAAATGTATTTAAATTCTTTGTATATGATTGTGGGGGTGAGTACAGTAGAATATGTGGAAATATTAAAACCTTCAAGACAGAAAGTCATAGTTTTCTAATCTATGAAATACATATAATGATTCCTGTCTTGGAACTACTTGTGGATTAAATGTAAAAGTATATTTGTAAGTGGTTTGTCATTGGAATGATTTACTGGAACTAGGATGAGACATTTAAAGATGGCTGCATATTGGGAAATTGCTTTCATCCCATTGGGGAACATACCCAAGTGAGTTACAATCTAAGATTTTGGAAATGAGAACAGGGATATAGTCTTATTGGCTACAGTGATGTGATATTTTGCTGTGTCATAAAGAATAGCCAATAGAATGTTGTAAAGTCAGGAGAGGAAATAAGAATGAAGATGTTCAAATCGAATGAGTAGGTTGAAGTGTTAAAAGTGCTGAGAGAGATGACGAAACCAAACATGACTTGATAAAGAAAAAAAATTGCCAGAATACCAGGTAATCACTGCCTGGTCTTGACTGAAGAAAAGGATGAACAATGACAAGCAAAGCTGATTATAGAAGGCGAACTGTTATGATAGGAATTTGCAGAAGTGCATACCATAGCTCCCTGCTTGAAAATATTCACTTATTTTTCCTTAGGATTTATATTTGATTCCTATTGCTGGTCACACTTCTTAGTCCCTAGAATATACTAAATACATTTTCTTATATAAAGAATGAATGAGTATTTTAGGTTGGGTTCCCCAGCAGAAGCAGATTCAAGTGCAAGTAGTTTATTTGGAAGGTCTCAAGAAGTCTCAGTAGAAAAGTGAAGACAAAAGAAGGGGGAGTGTTCTCAAAAAGTGTATATTAGTGAGCAAGTGACCACTGTGAACCACTGGGGCTCAATATTCTATTGGCATCTGAGAGATGATGTAGAACCCCCATTCTTACTGGTTGAGGGCTGCTGCTGAGGGCATCCATTCTCTATTACCTTCCTTCTGATCATGCAGAGAAAACCCTCAGACAAGGTATTTGTAGAAACAAACTGTAGGCTGTATAATGGTGATTGTTGAGCAACAAGGAACAGGGAATAGATAATGTCTGCTCCAAAGAGGGCATGAGTAATGAGGGACTTACGCTTCCTTCCCTTGGATCTGTAGGTCATTTCAGTCTTCAAATGACCGAGAGTGAAATGCCAGTGCCTAAGTAACCATCAAGACATATTAATGAACATTTTCTTTATCATCGTAGTTAACTTCTGGGAGAAAACATACTTTATAGGAAAAGAGACACCAGTAGGAGAGCAGTCACTGATGAAGTGCATATAGAATCGGTGGCAAAGACTCCTTGAAAATAAATTTGTGACAGCAGTGTTGCCTAGATCAGGCTGTTTTTATGAAGATTCTGATAATAGTTATCCTATCTGAGAACTATAGGATAAGTGCAGCTGCATCCTGGAGAAACTGTGAAGCATGTGAACTTCGTCCAGCCCTCCCCACCTTCCTTCCCCTTCCCTTCCTCCTTCTTTTCCTTCTTTCCTCCCTTCCAAAATAGATATAAATATTAAACAGTTCTCCTCATCTTCTTGTAGTATAAGAATTCAGGTGATAATGATACAAAATAGAACCCTCCAATTTCCAGAAAATGTATGTTTGCTCCCTGTCTAATTAGGGTGCTTAGAAAAGTTTCTATTTTTGATTTTGATTTTGATCCTTCAACTCAATTCTACACCTGTCTGACCTTAATAGGAGCTTAAGCCAAGCACAGAAATCAGAGTTTGACCCGATATACTCACCCAGAGGGATTAATTGTCAAATATCTTTGATTTACTAGATTGAGAATTTTTAGTGTCCACATCCACTCTTTTGGGCAGAAGTTCAAGAGTAGTTATACTTAAACAGGACTATCTCCTCATGAGATGTCCCACTTTGTGTTATTAGCCGGTTCAAACTTTAAAGAATTAATAGCTTGGAACTGAGCATTTTATGGCTGCCTGCCGGCTTTTTCTTTGTCTCTGTGAGGTAATGTAAAATGTGGACTATATCCTGTGACCAAGCTCAAACACCTAACATTCTATTCAAAAAGAGGTGGGATTTTAAAAATACCTGAATTATGTGGGAATTTTTTATTGTATTTTAATTAGGTATAGCCTTGGAAAAAGTTGTGAAAATATTCTTACATATTCTTCTGGATGTCAGTTGCCTAGGGTGGTTCAAATTTTATAGTTTTCCCCTTTAGTTTTTCTTTTATTTAGATGCTTAGAAATAAATACAGTATTTACTTTTTGTCCCAAATAACAAAATAGAATATTTTTCAATGATTTTTCCTTTTAACCACTTCATCCACTGAACTCTGAATTTAATACATAAGGACTACATTTTTCTGTAGACATTTTCCATTTAAATAACTAGTTTCAATATTTTTCCATTTTATTCCAATAAATATTTTATATTTAAATATTTAAATTTAAATTTCTTCTATTAAAAATGAAGTGATCACAGTTGCTCACCTTGAGTCTCAGATTGGTGAAAAATTATTGTTCTCAATCTTTTTATAAGTTTCTCATAATGCCTACTATATGCACATAATGCCTACTATTAGCACATAAACCTTTGTGGTTATCAGTGCCAGAAGAAGATAGTACATTCACTAATAGGAGATACAATTTATGGTGTGTGTTTATAGAACATCTGAAAAAAGCAGCTGCAGCTGTGTTCTTAAGTATCAGAACTCAGCTATAATAACATGAAGAAATATTGTTCAATGTATAAGAATAATTACTACTACTTTGTGTTATTTTGTATATCCTTAATTTATAACTATTTTGATCATTAAAAATAATATTTGAGTGTTTGAAGATCATTGTTACTTACAAAGAAACTGAAAAGATACAGAAACTATAGAAGAGTGTTTTGGTAGAGGATGTGGTTAGAAACTGCAAGAAAAAAAATCAATTAATGTTAAGACATTGCAAACCATTATCTTATCTCAATTTTTTTTTTCAAAATGAAATAAATCCCATGAGATCTTAACATCTGTATATACAAAATTCAATAAAACTGAGTATGTTTATACAGAGGTACTGTGCAGTAAGAGGTTTTGTATAATTACCTTTTAAAAAATTCAGTACATTTTAGAGAGCCAGTAAAATAAATTTCCATTTTTAATGAAAAGTTGTCCCATTACCTAGTTTGGATCATTTTGAAATTGGAGCTCCAGTTGACTATGGGTAATATTTTAAAATTTTCCTTTCTTTATATTTTACAGGTATTTTTTGATAAAAAAATGTATGTGCTTGATCAAAAATTTTAATTATTCAAAGAAGTTAGTATAATGAAATTAACTTTCTGTTCCCTGTCTCCTTGTCCCATAGCTTCCTCTTAGAGGCAACTGATATTAATTTCTATATAATTAATAGTCTTCCAGTAATATCCATACTTTGACAATAACATAAGCAAAAGTTCATGATTTGTTATATATAAACAACTATTTATATATCTTTGGATTAGCATGTTACAGACACATTTTGGTGAATTACTTGTTCACTTAGTATCTTACCTATGATTTCATGACAGTGAGTTAAAATTCTAACTCAGTTTTTAAATTATGATACAGTATTACATTAGGAGGCTAGGATTTATTTTGTGTGTTGGGAACCCTATTATAAGACATGAAACTCATTTCCATTCTTTTCACCAATGAACATTTACAGCAATCAACATTTTTTTTACATATGTCTTTGTATACTGATATGTATTTCAATAGAATAAATTCCAAAAGGCAGAGCTGCTGTTTTTAATTTTTATAGATATTAATTTTAATAGTAATTGACCAAGTTCCTTTCATATTTTTTTGTTAAATGATATTTTAAATTGGAAAAGTAATTTAAAGCTTATTATTCTGGCTCTCTGAAAAGTAGGTGCCTAATACCATTCATTTGTCGCTTAGCCTAGGTGACTTTATATTTATTTTTCTAAAATAAATGTAAAAGTTCCTAATGGCTGTTATAATGTCTCCCGTATTTTGCTGTTCCTACTGCTAAGCAATAGGCCTATTTAAAACTCCTCTAACTAGGAACTAATAAATACAGCATTCTGTATAATTTTAACATCCATTCGCTCTTAATATTAGTAAGTTACTGCAAAATCCTACATTTGAACAGAACTGGAAAATGAAGAAATAATACAAATAGTCATGTTTTCCATGATGTCACATCCGTTGTTGCTTTTATAGTATTATTTATTAATTTTTTAAAGACTGTACCTGTGCATCAAATCATGAGGCATAGATAGAACTTTTCCCTTCATCAGTTCCTTGAGCACTTTGTTTTAGAATGTTGCAACAGGACTTTTAAACATCAAAATAAAAACATGAGGAAGAAATCCCCATCCTATGATCTATGGGGGCTAGTTACCTCCTTGGCAAATAGGAAGATTAAATTACTACAAAAAAAAAAAATCCCTCTTTGCCTGCACTGGACAATTGTAAGTGTAGCTCTGAAATAGCACCGAAGACACTATAGGATCCTGTGGAGAGCTGTTTCTGACATCTGAGTTATATACTGGGCAGGCAAGTTGTTGATAAGAGCAGTAATACCTTTGGATGATGAAGAAAGAAAAGAAAAAGTATCGTGTTTCACAGATTGCTTGTACTCAAATATATTTTCTCAGTTGCAGATCCTCAGCTATTTCATTGAGTGGAAAGTTTTGAGTTGAAGAGTTTCAGGAAGAATCGTGGTGCATTTGTTTAATGTCTTAGGAAACACTTTTTATGGTAACTTAGTCTAGGAACAAACTCACTTTTTTAGATATTAATAAAATATTCTTTTCTTCATGTAGTATTTTATACAAGAACACTGTAGATGCATCTTAAGATGTGACTATTTTAACAAATATTAGATTTGTATCAACCAGTTACATGCTGTATTTTGTAAATCATTGACTATTTTTTTTTAAAGATGGCCTACTTTGAGCCATTGTAGAGGTAGATTTCTGTTTTTTGTCACCAAAAAAACAAACTTAAACAAGTGTCAGAAATATGTCTTTTTCTGGTGTTTTGTTTCAGTGTGAATTATCATTTCTGTATTTGTTTAATGTAAAGGTGGAAACTCACCATTCAGTGCAAGTTTCAATAAAAAAAAATTCTTGTTAAAAAAAAACAAAAATATGGACAATTGTTACTTGAGTAGCTCTGATTCCCTTTTACATTTATTATTTATTTCTTTGGTTATCTATGCCTCTTAGAGATATGCATTAATTTTCCTTCTCTAGGATTTGCCTTTTCAGTTTGTGTTGTTGCCATTCTCTCTAACGCAGACATTAAAAAAAAAATGCATATCCCATTAGAATTGTATTGTAATTTGAGTACAAGTAGATAGACAGATGGGCAAATGATGAGTACTGTGAAATAAACCTAAAAATATAAATGCAGCTTTGTTTGCAATGACAACTAATGCAACTAATTTAAATATGAAGGGTCAGTAATTGCAATAAGCTAAAAAAATCATTAAAAATGATTTTAAAAAATCAAATCTCTCCTCATGTAGAAGCAGAAAGTACTCTTAGACTTTGAAGATCAGGCTTATGGGTTCAGATTATTTAGGTGATGATGATTAGGACAGGTGTCATTTTGTGACACTCCAGGGCAAGTAGCCTCGGGGTGTCATGACAGGGCACACCAGCTCAGTAACGTGAAATCATTCTAAATGGCACCTCGGAACTACTCTGGAAAGTTAGCTTTCTAATGAGAACTTAGCTACGAAAGCAGCACTTGGCTAGGTCACAACAGCTATCTCTGCCACTGCAGAGAAGAATTTTTTTTTCTGCCAGCATTTAAAATGAAACTGCTTACATTTAGGAAATTATCAATGTAAGTAAAAAATGAGGGGGGTGAGGCAGAGAGGCAGCTGGAAATACGTGATTAAAAGAATCATTTAGCTATAACGGCCAGGCTGGATGTGCATAACATTTAGGAAAAAAATTGAAAGCTACACACATAGAATTGAGGAAATTAATTTTATATAGATGTGTCAGAATAAGCTCTGTGATACACCGGCAGTTTACAAGTGAAGAGAGGGGGACGCTTGGGTGGCTCAGTGGGTTAAGCCGCTGCCTTCGGCTCAGGTCATGATCTCAGGGTCCTGGGATCGAGTCCCGCATCGGGCTCTCTGCTCAGCAGGGAGCCTTCTTCCCTCTCTCTCTCTCTGCCTGCCTCTCCGACTACTTGTGATTTCTCTCTGTCAAATAAATAAATAAAATCTTAAAAAAAAAAAAAAAGTGAAGAGAGGGCTATCGGATTCTGCTCTAAAACCAGTGTTAAAGGACTTGGTCTCAATCACGGTTTCTCTCCTGCTTGCAGACTCTCTGTAAACTAATGACCACTTACTCAACAAAAGTACCAAATATAGGCACAAAAATGGCTCAAACGCTTCCAGAAACATCTTTTTCAAGTTTAAGAGATAGGATGATGAACAGGTCTAATAAGTTCCCTACTTTTATCAAATTACATCCTAGTCGGGGAACATACAATAATCAAGTAAGCATATATATTCATAATGTCACTTCAGAGAGTTTTAAATTCCGTAGAGGAAACAAAACAGAGTGCTGTGGTAGAATATGCCTGGTGTGTGGGTATTATGGAGAGCGTCAACATCACTCTGGGAAGGCACTCCAGATAAGGAAACATTCGTGCCAAAGCCAGAATGAGAAGGAATCAGCCACATGAAGATCCAGAGGAAGGGGGTTCTGTATAGACAAAGAGCCATTGCAAAGTCCTCTCCATGGAAATGTTCAAACAGAAGCAGGCAAACCAGTATAGCAAGGGCAGGAGGGGTGGTGTGGTAGAAGATAAAGTTGGAGAGATTCAGGATATATTTTTGGGGAGCAGTGCTCACTTGCTAAGTGTTTGGATACTGGGAATGAGGAGCAGAGACAAATCAAATACCCCTCCTAAGATTTTCCCCTGAGCAGCTGGCTAGGTGGAAGCACATGTACTGAGAGAAGGTTGTGGGTGGGGGCATGGGTTTATACGGGAAGAAACTGAGAGCTCTGTTTTACACATGGTGAGTTAACAATGTCTGTTAGAGGTCTACGTGGACTGTGATACAAGTCCGTCTGAGTCTCAGCAAACCCAAGAGTTCTGTGGCCATCAGCCTTGCTCTCTTGTCCTGGACTGGGGGAAGAATGAAAAAAAAAAAAAAAAAAAACAACAAACCAAACATTCACTTATTTATTCCCTTCACGAATATTTGTTAAACATCTATGCCATAAACCTTCAGGTCAGGCACTGTCCTTGCAGATGTGGACAGGGCAATAAACAAGATGGGGCTGTATTTTTGTATTAGACTTTTTCCCTTTCAGGTTTAGTTTCAAGAGTGTGGGTGAAAACGCATGACTCATTTCCGTTCTTTACTAGCTAGCACAAGGCTGGCCGCGAGCTTAGTGAATGTTGCATCACACTTCTCTGGCACTCGGTACAGACGTTCAGAAGCAGACTCAGCCTGAATGCACAATGTCACCTGACAAAGTCCATGAGTAAAGAATACAAAATGAATGGCACTGTTTTATATATATTTCCTCCCCCTTATTCCTCCTGTCTTTTCATTCTTCTGCCATTTATTATTTTATAGAGTCCCAGGGTAAAATAAACATCTTTGGGCTTGTGATGATTAATAGAAATTATTATATATAGAATGAATCTCGTTTGAATCTCCCAAAGAATCATCAAAATATTTCTAAGTAACTGGTGATCACAGCCTTCTTGGGATTTTGCTGGTGGCAACCTCAGGTTTCTGAAACTAAGAAATTACCTGGTACTTTTCAACACTGATGTGATAGTTTCTGACGCCACTGGCTTAAAGAAAGACCAGTTTTTGTTTTTCTTCTATCAAATTTCAAAGCAAAGAGAGAGGCAGAGATAAAAATAACTTCTCACTGGTGCTTCTTATTTTTTAAAAAATATTTTATTAATTTATTTGACAGACAGAGGTCACAAGTAGGCAGAGAGGCAGGCAGAGAGAGGAGAGAGCAGGTTCCCCATGAAGCAGACAACCCGATGTGGGGCTCCATCCCAGGACCCTGGGATCCTGATCCGTGCTGAAGGCAGAGGCTTTAACCCACTGAGCCACCCATATGCCCCTCACTGGTGCTTTGCACTAATTCTGGTTCCAGTTAAACTTTGGGCGGATCAAATTTGAGACCATAAAACGCAGTCAGCTTCACTTTACATTCCACACCCCCTCAACCTTCCCTCAGACTGGCTCCTCCAGTTTCCATCTGAAGGATGCTATCATCAGAGTTGGTTGTGCCAAACTGAGATTACTGTGTGCTGTAGTCATGGTCTGGTTTCCTGTCTGGTGAAGAAGTGTTTCACGGTACTTAATAACACTGGCCTTAGTCAATGAGACGATGATTTGAATTCTGGCACTGCCATTCACGGGCTGTATGACCTCAGGCGAGGCTCTGATTCTCTGAGGACCTCAATTTCCTCATCTGTGTTTATGGGTGAGACTTACTTGAGCTCATGTAGGTGAAGTACCGAGCAAAGGACTTGAAAAGGGGTAGATGTTTGTTTACATATCCTCCACATATTTGAGTGCCAGTCACTGTCGTAGGCTCTGGGATCAAGCAGAGACAAATTACACAAAGACCTTGCCTTTGTGGGTCTTCTGTTGATGCACTGGGCAGCCTTGATTCCCTTTTTTTATCATTTGCTTTCTTTCCAGAATGGCTCTGGGGAAAATAGTAATATAGGCAAAATTGGGCATTTTATCCTCGTCTCCCCTGTGTGTATGTCCAGAGTCTGTAAGGCCCACCTCAAGCTCCATCCAGGTGCCCTGAGGCTGTCCTTGCACACAGGACCTCCACTGTGGATCTTCCCACATCACCCATCAACACTCGCCTGCTTTTTCTGTAACTTATTAGTTCCCTTCTCAGTCATGTGAGGCAATGCATAGGGAGTTTCTGATAACTGGCACAGACCTAATATATGACCCTATTGAGGATTCTGCTTAGTGCCCCAAAAATGAATCTCGAAAAGTAGAATGGTGTAATTCGTGGCATATACGAGACAGTAGAACGCTATGGAGAAGCGGCCTTGTCTGTTCACAGAATGCCATGTTTTTTCAACTGAACCTAGACTCGTAAAATGACTTTCTTCTTCTCTTCTCTTACTTTCCCTATGTTTTCCCGCTTTTGTCCCTTTCTCTTATGTTCACATTATTCACTTTAGACAAAGTTGATTCTGAAGTCCAATGCCATGTCTTCTTCCGACCTTTCCATTTGAAAGAAGTCTCCCTCCTCTCCCTCTGACCAATCTTCCCAGCGTGGTCCACTTCCTTGTTCTTTCTTCCTTACTTCTCTGCAACCACAAACTTCATTGGGACATGTTTGAATGTTTGGGGGATAAAAATCCAAGGGGGCAGCTGAGAGCTGGCCAGGGCCAGGGCCCGTCAGAGGTTGAGCAAAGCTCTTTCCTTCCCTCTCTCCACCTCTCTGAGCTACCTTCTTTCCTTTGCTTAAGATGTATTTTAAAAACTAAAATGAAATTTTAATTTTATCGTGTAAAAATGCTAGTTTTAATACATAAATTATAATGTAATAATTCTATTTATAAAAGCATTGGGGTTTTATTTAAAAGTAATTTGTGAGGGGTACCTCACAAATTTGTGGTTCAGGTGGCTAAGCATCTGACTCGAGATTTTGCTCAGGTCATGATCTCAGTGTTGTGTGATCGAGACCCATATTGGGCTCCATGCTGAGTGTAGAGCCCACTTAAGATTCTCTCTCTTCCTCTCCCTCTGCCCCTCTCTACTCATGCAAGCTCTCTCTCTCTCTCTAAAAATCAATCAGTGTAATTTGTGATATACTGTAGGTATCTATTAATAGGCTATTAAGGTTTTTGATGAATAAGATCTTAAGTATGCCAGAGGCAATAGGTATAAAATAATTCAGAGAGATGATTAGAAGTTTATTTTGAGGCCTTACAGAGTGAGACCCAGGGTGAGTAGTGACCTTTCAGCTTCCCCATGATACATACCATGGTGCAATGGTGTCACATGTTGATAAAATCAGTAACCGAAACATTAGTTGGATGAAGATGAGGGAGATCACAGGAGGATAAGAAGAAACAGGGGTAGAATTTTGGGGAAGGGCTGAGACAGTTTTGGGGAATGGTGAGTGTATTAGCTCAGGGCCTTGGGAAAGAAGCTTGAATGCTTTGTGACTTCTCAGAATCAGGGATGAAAAGAACCAAGAGATCTAGAAAGAAGGTCTCTCTGTAAGAAATAGGATTTTCATAGTGGTGGACGCCGGGTAGCAAAGGAGAGTCCTGGTAAAGACAAGGAGAAGAGATTTAAGAATTTAGCATCTTTGATGGACATACTTTGGAACATCTCTGCTCTAACCCCTTTCTTTGAGACCCGTCTCTATGTAGCACTGGTAATGGACACCCCAAGTGTCTGGTGACCACGCTACACTGCCTACCCCCCACCGTAGCAGAGAGCTGGTCTGCAAAGAAAAGGAAGAAAGAGGACAGAGGAATTGTGCAGAAAGAAGCAGAAACTAGAAGTATGTGAATTGTGCAGCAAAGAGAAGCAGAAACTGGAAGCTATGTGAATCTTGAGAGTTAAAATGAGTTGTTTTAGTTCTTTGACTTCAGTTCCCATGGACCCTGCTGGTATTCCATGGATCTGCTCCATTGTTTAAAGCTCCCCTGTTTGATAGCCCACACGTGACTCTTACTGTGTGTTTTTTGTTTGTTTGTTTGTTTTACAATGAGAAGAGTCCTAATTAGAACAATATCTGATTTGTGATTGAGAGCTGATGGTTTCTTACGGTCCTAGGAACTTAAGCTCCTAGTCATAGGTACAGGGAGAACTGTATCTGTTTCTTTACTGTTAAGATAGTTGGAGTTAGTTTTCCATCTTCTGTAGAAAGGAGTGTTTGGTCACTCTTCAAACAGTCAGGTTGAAGCTAAGGAAAGGCAGGAGGAGACAGTTTTGAATGAGGCCTGGATATAGATGGAGGGATGTAATGCGTAGGGCAAAGGCTAAGCTGCTGAAACAAAAGACCCTTCAAATACAATAATAGCTTAAAGAAGATTAACGTTTCTCTCTTTTTTTATATACCCATAGTAATAGCTGAAGTGTTTTACTTAAGGTCAGTTGTGTCAGTTGTCCTTGTCTTATTTACATGGCGACCAGTAACATGATTATGGTCCAACCTGTAAGGAATGGAGAAAGGGCGCCAAAGGTTTAAGGCTAAAAAATGGATTTGCCACATACTACTTAGAGTCATATCTCATTGGCTAAAACTCAGTCATGTGACCATATGTAGCTGCAAGGGAGGCTGACTAATGCACTCTCTAGCTTTGTGACCACGTATCTTGCTCCATAACTTTTGGTATCATAACATTAAGAGAAAGAAGAAGGACAGTAACTTGTGGTTTCAGGGGCTCATTAGGAGGCTTTCTTCTAGTGGGAACATCACCTCCTAAAAGATTTAACATGGTTTGTGTTCTTCTCTCCCTCCAGTATCGACCACGTTTGAGGTTTTATTCATTTATGTGTTCACAATTTTTTTTTTTTTTAGATTTTATTTATTTATTTGACAGACAGAGATCACAAGTAGGCAGAGAGGCAGGCACAGAGAGAGAGAGAGAAAGAGGGAAGCAGGCTTCCCGCGGAGCAGAGAGCCCGATGCGGGGCTCGATCCCAGGACCCTGAGATCATGACCCGAGCCGAAGGCAGCAGCCCAAACCACTGAGCCACCCAGGTGCCCCTATGTGTTCACAATTTTAATTCACTCATTCATTTTATTTTTTACATGTTTTTACATATTTTTAATTTGTTTTTGTTGTTGAACATTTTGTATATCTGATTCACTAAAAGGCAATCAAAAGTTCAAATTCAATGTTATTTTACTTTTATATGACCATTAAGAGTTTTTTATAGGGCTTTGGAGAGATTTCAGCAACTTTCTTTTTCTTTCTTTCTTTCTTTTTTAAGCCCAGGTATTGCTGATTTAGCCCTCTGGATACACTAGCAAGAAAAGTGTGTTTCACTCTGATAAGCCTCTGGGGATCAGAAATTGCTATTTCAAAGCAGAAAGAAATGCCAGCTAGTGGCTGCAGGTGGAGGACCAGCGTGGAATCTGTGAAACATACTTTTATAACTTATTTAATTCTTCAGAAACAGTTATGTGATAACTCTGCAGGGGGCTCTGGTAGGGCAGCAACTATAAAGCACAATAAAGGCAATCAAATACCACAAAGTATAGGAAGGGCATAAGAACACAGAATTTTTAAAAAATGGAGATATTTCTTCTTTTATAAGCAGTATGTCCAAAGAATACCTTAATAGGACATTAAAAATAACCTAACTTTAAATATGTGCAAAAATCCTCTATTTTTTCACATTTTTTTTTTTTTTTCCTAGATCAGGCTTAGGAATAAGGAGCGGAAAAATCAAAGTACTCTGCTATGATCCCTGCCTTTCGGGGCTTATTTCCCCCATCATAGGCAAGGTTATGTGCCCTTCTAGGGCCTCAAATCAGACATGAGTTGCTTTAAATAGATCTCTTTAAGATGAGGTCACGTGGCCAAGATCCCTGGGAGAGACTGGAAAGAGCGGTGCCGGCGGGGAGGAGAATGGAGAGCTCCTTTAGATATACACTGTCATTTATGCTTCCCCGCACACCTGAAAATTGGCTTCTTAGAATCTCTCTGGGTTCCGAGGTCTGCCGCCTGCCGTCATATTCACTACTTTCCTGCCCTCCTGGCACTTGTTTCCAATGTGTGGTTCTGAACTACCACTTTGACCTTATATTTTGGCGCAGGTACTCAGAAAATGTTTCCTTTGTAGAATGCTTCGTTAGTTCTGGGCTCCACCTTGTGATCACCTGTATGTGAATTTCTCTGAGGGCTGACCCACTCGCTGGACTGACTTATTTTCTGCCCCAGCCTTGCCCAGGTTTTCTGTGCCTGGTTTTCTTTTCTTTTATTTTCTTTCTTTCTTTCAGATTTTATTTATTTATTTGACAGAGGTCACAAGTAGGCAGAGCAGCAGGCAGAGAGAGAGGAGGAAGCAGGCTCCCCGCTGAGCAGAAAGCCCGATGTGGGGCTCGATCCCAGGACCCTGAGATCATGACCTGAGCCAAAGGCAGAGGCTTTAGCCCACTGAGCCACCCAGGCGCCCCAAATGGGCCTGGTTTTCATCTTCTTTTTTAAAAAACGGTTGTTCTTTTTATAAACTGTTGTTTCATGTTCATCTGACAGTACCAGTGATCAGACACTCATTTCAATTGTGGAGGACAGATCTGAAAACGGTACAGGAAGTTGGAAAAGATTATTGGGGATTCAAAGTAGGGAAACAGGGTGGAGGCAGATTCTGAGTAAAGCCTTAAAGGATGAGGCGGGTACAAGGTGGAATGGCACCTTTGTGACGTCACGGAGTGAAAGCAGATGATCATTCCAGTGACTCATGGAAAACAGCCCTGGGTGAGGTGGACGTATTTGGCAGAATGCGTTGAGCTGTCTGAGGTCTGAACCTTCCTTCTTATCTCCAGATACCTGTGTGTTTTTCCTGTTTCCAATTTTGAATACCTCCCGGGATGACAGCTTTTGAACTTCCTTGTTGACAGGCTTTCCCGGTATTAAGAGCGATGGGCAGCTTTTAATACACAAGTCATTTCTTCAGATAATAGCCTGCATCCACCTTTTGCTCATAAAATACTTAATGTTGACCCTATGTCCCTCTGGGTTTCATTTCTCTTTAGTACTAAGTAGGACTTAGTAGGTAAAAAGATGGGGGAAGTAGACCTTCTTTCAGTAGAGAAGTCAGAGACAATGCAGTACTAACGTTTAAGGGATTTGGGAGTCTTGTTGGATAAAGCAAAAACACAGAGAAAATAAAATCTATACATACATAAGGCCACAAAGGCAAGGTATGAAACACAAATTGCATTAGAGGGTTTGGTTTTACCATGTAACACCTCTCCCTTTTTAATACTGTGATTTAATTACTTACTACCTTCTGTCCCTTAGAAAGATACCACATTGAATATTTTAGAGTACAATGTGCCTGGTTTAGTCACAGAAGAACACTAATATGGCACACTCTAGAAGCTTAATTTTTCCAAATGCTCAACACATGGCCCTAAGAGCCAGTTGCATATTTATTTTTCATGTTACATTTGCTGATGGAAGTTATATCTGGAGTTAAAAATTATTTGGCAGATCACAGGATTCTTTTTAGATTAAAATTTGACAATGTCCTTTTAGCATATAATATAATGCTCACTGTGTGTGGAGATGTGGGAATGGAAAATGTCTCTCGGCAAAAACACTGACACCTGGGAGGCTTCTGTCAACTTCCAACAAAAGCATTTGAAAAACTGCAGATCAGATGCTATGCAAATGTGTTTCTATTTAGCATACACCATCCAGTACACCGTATCCTGTTATTTTGATACACACAGAAAAATAATTTTAATATCCATTTATAGAGTTTTTCTACATGACTCCTTCTCATAAAAAGAAATTTCTCAGAGAACCTCTTATAATTATTATTAAAATAGCACCCGCTCAGCTCTGAGCATTCCTGCTCGTCTTGCTAGCCTCCTTTCAAGCCTCAGTGCACTTTATGCCTCACTGATGATACTTGCCATTTTCAGCTTTCTTTTCCCCTCCTCTCTCCTATTGGACCCTCCTATTTTCACCTCCTCTCTCCTCTCTCCTGGAAGACAGGTTCCATGTTTATTTCACCCCTTCCCTGAATAACGTCTTGCCTGAAGTTGGCACTCAAGGGAAAAGATTGTGTCGTGACCCTACATATTTTCATTTTGTACTATAAGCTCCTTGAGGTTTGAGGAGACTAGCTCATTCATAACTCCATGGACCTATTACATTCCTTAGTCTGCAAAAGAACTCAATAAATGATTGTGCCAAACAGCAATGGGAAGTGTATGCAAATGCTACATTTTATCTTATAGATCTGTTTGTCTTAGTGCTTTCAGGAGAAGAGCTGTGCTCAGACAAACCACGGGAATCCCATAGAATGGTCCCACTGCTTCTTTAATTCCAACAGGTAGCTGTCTAATATTGCTAACAGATCACAAAGCTCCAAAGAAAGATCTGGGACAGGTGAAAAATTTATGTGGAGACACAGGGATAGATTCTAAAGAATAATTATACTGTATATTTTCACATTCAGGTTTGGGAGGCAAGTATGATATAAACAAGTTAATTAACATTCTTGACTACAACTATCAAAATTAATTTGAAGCCTCTTTACCATTGGTATCTAAAGTAGATGGAAGAAAGTTATTTAAAGGCAAACTTTTTGTGATATTATGGGAACTCTCTCAAGTGAGTTGAGATTGCCAACTGCCACACAGTTGAATTCACAGATGAATGTGACACTTATAGCAATGAGTTATTACTGATGACCTTCTAGTAATTATAGTTCAAATGGTCAAATGTGGTGGAAAATAACAGAAAAGGTTGCAAAAAGAAGGACAAAAGTAAAAACTAACTAACCAAAAATTTTGATGGTATAGATGAAGCTGTTTGGAATAAACAAGGCAACATAAATGTTAGTTTTATGCTTTGACCAAAATCTCTGCCAGGACCTCTGTCACAACTTATTGTGTATTACACAAACCTGTCCTGATTTATGGGCAATTGATTTTTGGGGCCTGTGATAGAGGTAGAATTCATAGCCATGTAAGAGTTTCTAGTCATCTCTGTTGATGTTAGGAAGATAAAACACATAATCCTGTCTGGCATACATACAGAGGCTAATTTCAAGAAATAAGGAAGTGGCTTCTAGAAAATAAATAACAGAAGCAAGACCTTTATATTAAAGTAAACTAAGTTTGGTAGAAAAGGAAAAGGAGTTTTTAGAAACAGACACATGACAAGAAGGCAGTATAACCAATCATCCCAAAACTGCAAAAGGAAATTATTTGGCTTAATTTGTTTTGAAATCAGCCAAATTTCACATTTGGGGATGGGGAGGCAAGAAGTTGAGTTCATGTTTAGAATCCCTTTTATAACTACCGCAGGTGATTGTTGAGCTCATTAGCCTAGGAAGAAATAGCTCTTTCAAGTTCAATCTGAATTCTGACAAAAGATGTTTTATTCTTGAGCAACTATATTAAGATTTCAAAATGGGTGTGAGGACCTGGTATGAGCACTAAAGTGGTGGCATCCTAACGCATCACCGGAGAGTGACCTGCCTGTGTGTGCTGAACGGGTCAGATGCCGACAGCTTCCTGCAGGAAGCCTGCGATGGGCTAAGGAAAGACAGAGGGGGAAGTAGTTTTGAATCCATTTCCCCTATCAGTATTACCATTTCATAGTATATAAATTCTAGTCAGGAATTATTTGTGATGAACTTCTCTCCCTTTATTCTCTTCTTTTCTTTTTCCCGTTCCTATAAATACGTGACCAAAAGTGCGAGTACGGTTTTTGTATCTCTGCTGCTTAATAATGATGACCTGCTAATTCAATCAATTCTGTATGTTATTCCAAATTTCTGCTTCCTCAGAAGACCAGGCTTGAGTCCTGTGACTGTGAAATCCATTTATTGATAATGTTCTCAGGGGATTCTGAGTGCCAGCCAGGATTATAAAGCCCAGGACGTGTCCTTCTCTTTTATTCTCTCTTTCCTGCCTCATGCAGGAAGCACAGTGATCTTTCTTTTCTTTTAGGTTAATTGGTTTCAATAATGATGTAATAATTTATGACCTCTTCTACTTTATATTTGCATTTAAAAAACTATTTATTTATTTGAGAGAACATGAGCAGGGGAGGGGCAGAGAATGAGGGAGAGAGACTCTCAAGCCCAATCCCCGCTGAGCGGGAAGCCAGATGTGGTGTTTTGTCCCATGACCCTGAGATCATGACCTGAGCTGAAATCAAGAGTTGGACTCTTAACGAACTGAGCCACCCAGACATCCCTTTTATGTTTGCATTTTAAGGTGGGTTTCAATGTGTTAAAATAGAGCATTAGTTCTCTTTTGAGATCCTGCCACTTCCAGAATTATCTAACAATCCAGTTAGGGTGGTTGGTCAATCCAAGAACTTCAGTCCACTTCCAAAGGCCAGTTGGCAAGAATACTGGGGAGTTGAATCTGCTGGCTCCTGCACGAGCTTCTAGCACTCAACAGTATTGGATGGACACTCACAGTCATGCCGTGGTGGCTAGGTCCTCGCCAAGCCTGAGCCCCACAGCTCCCTTTATTTCACAAGCTCATGTCTACCAAAACAACACTGGTCCTGAGGTCTTCTGGACCTAGATTAATCTCTCTCTGTGTGTGTGTGTGTGTGTGTGTGAGAGAGAGAGAGAGAGAGAGAGAGAGAAGGCCAGAATCAGCTCTTCCTCAAAAATCTGTAGATCCTCACAATAAGCTTATCTCTTCAGCCCAAACTACCCTTTCCTCAGGATGAGTGGGTGTTCTTGCTGGGTTGCACGGGAGCTTCCAAACTTTAACTTGCATTAAAATCACCTGATGGACTTATTAGGACACAGATTGCTGGGCCCCAACCTCTGAGGTTTTTACTCAATAGGTGTTACAGACTGGATTGTGTCTCCCCAAAAGGCACATGTTGACACACCAACCCCAGTACTTTAGAATGTGACTGTGTTTGGACCTAGGGCATTTAAAGATGTAATTAAGATTAAGTGAGGGTCATAAAGTGGGGTCCTAATTCAACATAACTCATTTCTTTCTTTCTTTTTTTAAAAAATATTTTATTTATTTATTTGAGAGAGAGCATGAGCGAGGAGAAGGTCAGAGGGAGAAGCAGACTTCCTGTGGAGCTGGGAGCCCGATGCGGGGCTCCATCCCAGGACTCTAGGATCATGACCTAAGCTGCAGGCAGTCGCTTAACCAACTGAGCCACCCAGGAGCCCTATTTTTTTTTTTTTTTTAAGATTTTATTTATTTATTTGACACACACACACACACACACACACACAGAGAGATCACAAGCAGGCAGAGAGGCAGGCAGAGAGAGAGGGGTAAGCAGGCTCCCTGCTGAGTAAAGAGCCCAATGTGGGTCTCAATCCCAGGACCCTGAGATCATGACCTGAGCAGAAAATAGAGGCTTAACCCACTGAATCCCCCAGGTGCCCCTGACTTTTTTTTTCCCCCTAAGAAGAGGAAGACACTCTAGGGATGCTCACATATAGGAAAAGCTATGTGAAGACACAGCAGGAAGATGGCCATCTACAAGTCAGAGAAAGAGAGAAAGACCTTAGGAGAAATCAAATTTGTGGATACCCTATTCTGAAATGTCTAGCCTCTAGGCTGCAAGACAATACATTTTTGTTGTTCAAGTCACCCTGTCTGTGCTATTTTGTTATGGCAGTTCTGGAACACTAATCCAGTAGGTTTGGGATGGGCTCAAGAATTTTCCTAACAAGTCCTCAGATGCTGCTGATGTTGCTGGTCTACACTTCGTGAACCACGGGGCTTGCAAATCTTTGAGAAATTAAAATAAACTAATATTAATATAGTACTTCCTGTCCTGAGTCAAACTGAGTGAACTAAGCTGCTTCTTAGTTTTTCCCTGCTCCCCTGTCCCCTTCTTTCTAAGGTTCTTGGTTTCTCTCCAAAAACCCCAAATCTAAATTGAGAGAAATACTTAGTAGTTAAAAAAAAAAAAAAAGCAAAAGTAAAACAGAATGAGTTGTTCACTTAGTGCAGGTGTCAAGTAGGGAGTGGGAAGAACATGAGACTGGGAGCCTAGAGAGTTAGAAGTCTGAAAGCTGAGGCTGTGTCTGGATTCTGCCCAAAGCTACCTACAGGACTGGGATAAACGTAAGAACAAAGGTTTCTATTTGTACAAAAATGGCATTCAGTTAAGTGGGCTTTAACGTTCCATACAGTTCCATTATTTTGTAATTTATCCAGTAGATGTTAATGAACTCCTGAGGAATGCTGGAATTCTAAATTCTGAATTCTCCAGAGTATGGAGGGGCACCTGGGAAGGGCACTCCTCTTCCCCATCAGACTTCTAAACTTGCTGAGAAATAAGAAAAATGAGAGAAGCAGAGTGTAAATATCACCTTGATTATAAGTAAGAGCCGCATTGGAAGATCTTCCCCCACCCAAACGTGACAATGCTGAACTAGGACAGGGTTCCCACACAAGATTTAAGGCACAGAAAAGCAGAACATATCTTTGCTCTCTGTGATTTTGGTGGTGATGCTTAGAGTTGAGTGTTGAATATGTATTCGTTCCAAATCTACTAATCAGAGTTTTCCTCAGAGGCAGAGCAAATAGAACATGGAGAGAGGTCAGGGCAGGTCTCTAGACCTGGAAGGAAACCCTCTGTGATGGATCAGCTCTATCTCCTAGGTCCCTACCATCCCATGAAACTGATTAGGTTTGTGATGGTGAACCACTTACCCAAGGTCAAACAGCTGAGGAGGGGCAGAGCCAAGCCTGGGGCCCAGTTCTGATTGCCTCCAGAATCAGCATTTCTAATGCCTCTGCCAGTTTTCTCTGCAGAGATGGAACTTGGCCGTGCAGGGTCAAATTCTCATACTGATAAATGAGGAAAGCTAGACCCAGGTTAAAAGCCTGGGCTTAACTGGGATAATCAACCATCATAACAGCTGTTTTCCTTGGATATCTGCTCATCCAATTTTAAAGGAAGAAATATATTCCCTGCTTTTCTGATTCCTGACCTCATTCCATTGTGCTAGGACTGGGGACGTTTCCGATTTCCTTGGTATATTCCTGTTACCAGAGAGCTGTAGTGGTTTTTGTTTTTTTCACAAATATAAGGCTATTATAACACTTTTTAAAAAAAACTCTGCGTAACTGGGCTAAACAGGCATATTGTTTCCCAGCATTCTTCTTTCTAGTTAAAATATATCCTATGCTCTTTAGAGTCTGGTGAAGACTACTGCCCTTTAAATCCCTCCAGAACTTTTGCATTTAAAAATTAGATGGACAAAGAAGCTTATGAAAGTAAAACTCATGTTCAATTCATATTCATATATACACAAAAATACTAGTAACAACAGATGCCTTTGCTTGCACGAACAGATTTATCCTAAATCTGGATACAATGAACTCCTTTTATTTCCTTAGAAAAGCAGATCTTTGGCCACATTTGGTAGAATATCTCTCTCTTGTGAGTTGACAAAATTATTTTCAGCCTATATTTTGATTATGTGAAATGATGGAGATCGAATTCTTCATCATTTTTTCTTTAGGTATTATTTGTACATAATATTCACTAGTGTCTAGCACAAGGCTGACATACAGTCCTATTCATGTGGTTACTCTTTCATTGATCCTGACTTGGTTCTTTAAAAATGTAATGTTCTAATACTTATATCACCAAATATCATAGAATTTCAGGTTTCAAGACAATCAGAGATTGATATAGTAAGCATTACTTTTAGGTTAATTAGCTTACTGATCATATAGTAGATAATAGGAGATTTTCATCTTCTCTCTGGTCATATCCCTGTCAATATACCATGCTAGATAATTTTTACAGGTATGAAAGTTTGTAAGAATGGGTAAAAATGGGGAAAAGTTGTGTTACTATATAGAGAACCCTTGATCTCTGACATATTCGTACATCTTATATACTTCCATTAAGGGAAGTTCGGGTATAATTTTCCAGAGAAATATTGGAAATAACTATATGCTATGCTAATTTGCTTCTACAGTCTACATACAATTTTTAAAAGGGCAATATTTTATTAAAAGTTGTAGCAAGTACTGAGTTGTTAGATTATCAGCTGTGCTATTTTTTCTAGCCATTGCTAATCCTTCCTATTATTGGGAAGGTCAGTCTAGGCTTTTCTCTCATCTTTTTTGTTTTGCCTTCCCAAAACTTTACTCAGTTCTTTAATTTTTAGATGTTTTCATATTCTGTTTTCAGTGATATACCATTTTTCATATACCATTTCAGTTCTGAACTTTAACAATCATACACCAACTAAATAAAGCCAAGTTTTCAGCTTTATTTATTTATTCTGACATGTACGTATCTGGTTATTAGAAGTTAACTTATAGAAGTTGATTCGTTTTGATGAAATTAATACATGAAATGGAGTCACTGATTCACTCATTTCACATACAGTTATTGAGTACCTATTCTGTGCAAAGGCACCATTGTAACTGCCACAGGAAGTACAGCAATGTAGTTCTTGATTATAAATCTCTAGGAGGTCAAAGACTATGTCTAGGACCATATCCCAGTTGTGTCCTCAGTACTTGCCATGATGGTTGGTACTGGTAGGTACTTAAGAACTAATAACTTGAATGAATGAATATCTGATATACCTTAATCTCATTTATCACTTAGTCTTCCACAAATTTTATTTTATTTTTTTTAAAGATTTTATTAATTTATTTGAGAGAGATACAGTGAGAGAGAGCATGAGTGAGGAGAAGGGCAGAGAGAGAAACAGACTCCCCGTGGAGCTGGGAGCCCAATGCGGGACTCGATCCCAGGACTCCGGGCAGTTGTCCAACCAACTGAGCCACCCAGGCGTCCCCATAAATTTATTTTTTTTAATTTTCTTTTCTTGTCATTTGTACTGTCTTCGCCATAAATTTTTAAACAGAAAATGTTTTCCATAATTATCAGTTTACTTAAATAAATTTTGGTTGATATGTTGATATGTAGAAGATCATGAAGATAATGAGACTATGCAGTATAAAATTTATAGTGTCTAAAGTCATTAATAACTGCATAGCAATATTATATGTGACAAAAGACCATTTCTATACAGTTCAAATTAATGAGAAATTTCTCATTAAGAACCTTTTTTTTGGAGTTTTTATGTGTTTATTTTTCAGTGTTCCAAAATTCATTGTTTATGCACCACATCCAGTTCAATAGCTTACTTCTAAAAAAAGCTCACCATTTTAAAAAATAATGCAAGCTGGCACTATCCCACCATTTAAAAAAATAATGCAAGCTGGTAAACACTGGAAAACAGCATGGAGGTTTCTCAGTAAGTTAAGAATAGAGCTACCCTATGATTCAGCAATTGTACTACAAGAGATTTACCCCAAATATACAAATGTAGTGATCCGAAGGGACATGTGCACCCCAATGTTTATAGCAACAATGTCCACAATAGCCAAACTGTGGAGGGAGCCAAGAAGTCCATCCACACATGAACGGATGAAGAAGATGTAGTGTACACACACATACACCCACACACACAAAAACACCCAAGGGAATATTACTCAGCCATTAAAAAGATGAAATCTTACCATTTACATTGATGGGCATGGAACTGGAGGGTATTACACTGAGTAGAAAATGAATCAGAGGACAATTATATGGTTTCACTCATACATGGAATACAAGAAACAGCAAAAAGGATCATAGGGGAAGGGAAGGAAAACTGAATGGGAAAAAAATCAGAGAAAGAGACAAACCATGAAAGACTTTGAGCTCTAGGAAACAAACAACGTTGCTGGAGGGGAACCAGATCAGGGGATGGGGTAACTGGGTGACAGGCATTAAGGAGGGCACATGATGTGTTGAGCGCTGGGTATTATATGCAACTGATGAATTACTGAACTCCACATGTGAAACTAATAATGTACTATATGTTGGTTAATCAAATTAATATAAAAATAAATAAATAAAAATAAAGAACAATAAAGTAATGGAGCCATGCCACAGAGATTTCCTAATTATGGTGCTTAGAAAGCATCAGTAGAAAATGAGGATGCCAGAGCTTATATTAGCAGTTAAGTTAGCAGCTTGTGGTTTACTGGAACTTTCTCTACATTCTCATGGGAGGCAGAGTGTGGTGGTGGTGAGGCATGCGTTCTCTTTGGGTGTATGCTTACAAATCTCCAATTAGTTTGAATATATGTGCATTGTTGAGATGGGGGAGATATAGGCAAGGAACATAGCTGGAGAATTTTGCCCCAGCTCTCTTCACTGTCCTTACAAGATGAGAGTAGAGTCATTTCCCCCTAAGAGTGGCCGCCAAGTTTTAAGTAGTAGTATGCTCATTTTCCGCAGTGCCTGATCTCCAATTGTCTGATTACATCTCCCATCATTTACCCCCTCACATGTCATCATGTCTTTGCTCAGGCTTGACAAGGTCTTTTCCTCCTTTAGTTTGCTGTTACTCTGCCTGGAATACTCTCCTCTGATCTCCCCATGGCGTCTTCCCTCTCATCTCCAGGTCCCTGCTCAAATATCACATCCTACCTGGTCTGACCATCCCCCCTATTATTTAAAACAGCTCCTCTGCTCCCTGCTCACCCTCCATTCTTGTGAAAGCCTGAGCTCTTTGACCTCAGATACCATCCTTGCGCATCTCCCACGGATGGTCGGACTTTGGCGCTGACTGCTGCAGGCTGTAATTGCCAGGCTGCCGTGTCAGCTGGCTTCCTGGAACATTTGATCAATGGTGGCACTGATGCAGACATGGAAGGAATTTGCCTCCCCCTCTGTCTGGAGCGGTGTCTCCAGCAACCTCTATTTTTTTCTCTGTCGTTCCAGCTTACTCCTTCAGGTGCCCTGTGGTTCCGGCTTCCTCCTGCTGACTGTAGCCTTTAGATTCTGGTTAACACAACCTCCTCTCTTTGGCCCTCCATTCTAGGAGTGATCGTGATGTCCTGCTGTTGCTAATCTCTGGAAAGTCTCATCCTCCTATTTCATTCTTCAGCTCTCCCACTAATTCATTACCTTTGTTTTAAAAAGAGCATTTCCTTGATTACAGACTAACAGAATCTTATTGCTCTGCCCAATTTTCTTTAAAATTTTTATTAGTAACTATGATTTTTTTTTTGCTACCTGTACTGCCTGAACTGCACTGCTGTTATTGTTTCACCTTAGCAGGATATAAAAGCCAAGAGGACAGATACTCTGTCTTATTTATCACTGTATTCTCAGTATCTAGCACAGTGCCTGGCATTGGTAGTTGCTCAATAAACATTTTTTAAGTAAGATGAAAGGCTAGACAAATTTCTGCAAGTTTCAAGGTCAGGACCAGTAGCAGCACACGGTGTTTTCGTACTAATTCCTTTGGGTTTTTGTTTTTGTTTTACAGACAAAGAGTAAGAGCAAGAGAGAGAGCTTCAGGGCATGTGTAAAGGGTGGGAGGGGCCAAGGGAGGGGGAGAGAGAGAATCTTTAGCAGACTCCACACCCAGCACACAGCCCCACAAGGGGCTTGATCTCATGACCCTCAGATCCTGACCTGAGCCGAAATCAAGAGTTGGACGCTTAACTGACTGAACTACTCAGGCACCCCACTAATTACTTCTTTAAACACCAAACTTAATGAAAAGATTATTTATTTTCTAATCCACATGAAAATAGGAGTGTTTTGATTTGCTTTAGACGAGGGTGAGAAAAAGCATCTAAGATGTTTGCTTGTATGAGATTTGGAGTTCTAAGCTGGATCAAGATTTTTATAAATCCAAATGGATTATTCCTATAAGGCTGTGGTGCCCCCATTCCTAACAAAATGGTCTTTTATATATGGGTGTGTATGTACTTTTAAATCATAATCCTAATAAGGGCTAATTGTTTGATTGACTTGACAATACCGTGATTCCTTTCAGTTTGGTTGGCATCAACAAAAATGCAGGGAACTTACTTTGCAGATAAAACTGACACACTGCTTTTTGTCCTAAACCATATCCTAATGAATATCAGACAAATTTTTTATTCTATTGGTGGCATCATTCTTAATGACTCTACTATTGAAGACTTTTCCAGTTTGCTAAAGACAATACTACTTTTGGATATTTGTATCAGCTTTTAT
The DNA here is from genome assembly GCF_011764305.1 of Mustela putorius furo. Lineage (NCBI taxonomy): Eukaryota > Metazoa > Chordata > Mammalia > Carnivora > Mustelidae > Mustela > Mustela putorius. The sequence continues at coordinate 16,118,991 of NW_025422471.1, forward strand.
GGAATAATCAAGATCCCAAGATATTAAAACTTAAATTACTGTTTGGTCAGGAGCTGTAGAAAAGCAAGTCTTAGCATACTATATTTATTTGTTTATTTATGAATCTACCTATGCACCTCTCTACTATTCATTCAGCAGTATGCATTTCTGCCCCATTCTCCACTTCAAAAAGCAGTTTCAAAGGTTACACTTATAGCAATACAGATTATATACAGGATAAAGAGAACAAATTAATAGCTGTAACGATTGGAACAAAAGTAAATAATAATTAGCAAGGGAAACTAGAGAGAAATTTAGTATACAGAAAGCATGCCATAAGATTTTTAATAGTTCCTAGAGGTAGGTTAATAGTTGGTTTTGAGTTTTCTAGCAATCAAAACAAGGAAAGAGTCTGGTGATTTAAAAGTTCATAGTATCGGGGCACCTGGGTGGCTCAGTGGGTTAAGCCTCTGCCTTCGGCTCAGGTCATGATCTCAGAGTCCTGGGATCGAGCAGCGCATCGAGCTCTCTGCTCAGCAGGGAGCCTGCTTCCTCCTCTCTCTCTGCCTGCCTCTCTGCCTACTTGTGATCTCTGTCAGTCAAATAAATAAATAAATAAAATCTTTAAAAAAAAAAAGTTCATAGTATTTATAGAGCTAACATATGAAAAGTTACTCAAAAGAAGCTAAGCCCTTCCAGGTACTAAAATCTGAAAGGATTTTCCACTGAATTCTCATAAAGGGGACACTGTGTATTCTTTAAAAAAAAAAAAAAAAAAAAAGAGTGAGAGACATTGCCTGCTCAAGACAGCACAAGAGAAATGTGAGAAATGATTTCATATGTGGTAGGGTGTCAGAAGTGGACAGATAGAGCCCGTCACTGTCCCAACACAGATGGGCTGAGTGCATGCCCCAGAGAGAAAGCCCGAGAGTTTTGTTATATATCATCTAGTGAAGTCCTCTAATTTCATAAGCGAGGCATCCGTGTTCAGGATGGATAAACAGCTTTCCAAAAGTCATGCAGTGTAGATGAAATGAAAGAGTTTGGATTCTAATGAATGTCTCTGACTCCACAGTCCGTGTTTTTCCAACACACTGGGTAAAAATAATGCAACCTGAATTTATTTCCCCAGTTTCATAAATCAGTTATAGATGGAAAAAGGCAGTTTATAGGTGTTGCCAAGGCTCTGAGTCAGCAAACTGGTAGGAAACGAAGAGCCTAGATGTGCAGGAGTTAAAAAGCAGTAGTCTGAGTGTTACTGCAAGGGAAGCAAATAGATGTTGAATCAGACAGAGCTGCTATGCATTCTGTCTCTGCCATCTACCAGCTGTATGACTTAGACAAGTTATTCATCATTTTAGAGATTCGATCTCCTTATCTACAAAATGGGAATAGTGGTACAAACACTGAAGGATGATTTCAAGAATGCACTAATGTGCATATAACAATCAGGAGACAGCAAGTACCCTGGGATGTTGGCCTTTACTATAATTACAAAGTCAAAGAAGTAATTAAGAAAGCAAGTAGTTCAAGGCATCTATAGAATTGGAAGGTCAGAACAGTAAAAGTAAACAGTAAAGTAAAATACCAAACTAGAAACAACAGTCACAATTATAAAGGCCAAATCCAAACTTAAGATCAAGAGGCCAAGGGTACAGAAGGCGGCAGAGGGAGGAGGACAGAGTAACAATCTGATTGTCTGGAATGGGAAAGGCTCAATTTGATGCATCATTATGTTTAATTCAGGAATTTTTCATTGGCTTCTCCTGGCACAGGAGCCTGTCCCAGCACTGGATCCATGGGGAGGGTAATGCTCCTTAAAAGGAAAATGGGAGCAGACCCTGACCCAACAAGGCAAAGAATGCTACTGTAAATCTCACCAAAGGAAACACACGTTCCCCACATGCTAATTTGAGTGCACATACGTCTGAACTCAGCCGTGGAAGCCGGTGGCAGACTGTCCAACCTCGGGTGTGCTGTTTCATCGAAGTCTAATTATTCATAAAATATCACAGGAAGAAAACAGTGACTGAGAAGAAACAGCACAAATGCAGCCCTATGTTCTATCACTCATCATTTTAAATTTAAATATTATATATTTTTTTTAGTCAACATGGATGATATCAAGATTTCTCATTGCATCTTCACTAGAAAAAAATTAGTGTATTGTATTCCCCGAATCAATTCAGTTAAGTTGGTACGGCACTGTTGTATTTATTTCTGAGATGAAGAAACAGAGCTACCTATAGGATCAAAAAACTTTATGATTAAGTTTCGTAAAAGAACATGCCAAAATTCTTAGTATGTCAGCCAGAACCTCCACAAGCAGTCCCTCATTTCCCTTCAGATTTATTTTTTTACTTCCATCTTCATAAATGGTGTATTCTGATCTAACCTAGTCCTCCAGAACTACTCCTTACACTTCCCTCCTTTTCTATATCTGTTCACATTTTCCTCAGCCAGCAGGGATGCGTCCCTTCCCTTCCCCCTTTGAATGTTGAAATCCTAGTAATCTCAATTTTTCTTGTGCTATGGAATCTTCCCAAGTCTCCCCAGATCAATTAATTCCACTTTATTTATACTTTCTTTTTGGCTGTTGAATCAAGTTTTTCATCCACTTCTCTACATACCTTCACAGTGCTAAGCACTGGCACTAAATTCCGAGTAATAGAAAAAGAAAAAAAAAAAATCCCCAAACAAACAGAAAAAAACATTCTTGCCTTCTTCTAACTTACAGTTAAGTGGGGGAGACAAATACGAAACAAATTAATATGAAGTAAATACATAATTGTACAATATAGCCAGTGTTATAAAGACAAGCAAAAGTATACTAGGAGACGGGCTAAGGGTTAACAAGGGACCTAGTTAGAGGTAGGGAGAGAGGGGTAGGAGAGCATTTCTGAGGTAATGTCTAAGCTAAGAGCTGAAGGTTGAGTATGTTTATTGCACGTATTTGCAATATTGGGGTATTTTCTTGCTACAGCTAAGTTTCCACATGGATACTGGTTTTTATTTCCTCTACAGGACCTCTAGGATATTGCTTCTTGGCTGGTTAAAAAAAAATAGTGCATGCATTAAAAGGGAGCTGCCCACTTAGTAAACACCTACCCTGGTAAATTCATCTTGATTCTGAAAAAATGTTTTAAGTTCTCTCTTGTCTTGAACAGGACACTTTGGACAGAGTTCTTGACAGATCAGGAGGTACCACAATGGGTGTAAGGGGAGAAAGCATGTTTGTTGCTGGGCAGATCTTCACCACAAGATGAAGCTCAGGAGATGTGAACTCCAACTCTTCTCATACGAGTTTTCAGTCTCTCAGGGAAGTGTTAGGAGGGCATTTCATGTGTAATCTTTGTCCTAGTAAAGGATGAAGGGATTTTCTCATCAAATTAGGAAAGATCAGTTTAAAATGTCAAAACAGAGACTGTTGTTACTAGAGCACATTTAATACTTCTTTCTTTTCTTTTAGTGGGAATGTCTGTATTCCAGTTTACCTATTTGGATTTTTAGTATTACTGTCGCCATGATAAATATATAAACTATGTGCTATTTAGCCATCCTCACCAAAACTGAATTTCTAATTAGATTCCTCTACTTGTCAAGCCTCCTTTGGCAAGAGAATAAGGTTGATTTCAGATTAGAGTTGCTAAATCCTATTGCACTGCATTTGGAGAAGACTAACAGGAGATACGAAGTCATTTGGCTACAACACGAAATGTGCACTGATTTCCAGGGTGGATCCCATTAGTCTGGCTGGGGAAGTGTGGATTTTCATCCTCTCCATTTGTCTTTGCTTCAGCTTAAATGTGACTTTCAGTATAAAGCATCCAGTGCTCCTCTTCTGGGACTGATGAAAACCCAAATGAGTAATCTGGGGAAGAACATGAATCTGGATCTTCACAGCAAGGCATAGCCTAGTGTATTGGCGAGTAAAACCCAGCCCTCTTCTTCCCAAAGAAAGTCCAACCCTCATTCTCCTTCCAGGCAGGGCAGACCTCAAGGCCTTTTGGGAAGAGTGGTAATTATTATCTTCAAGTAATTCAGTACAAGAATATGATAGTGTTAGGCTGGAAGTAAAAGAACTTTACAAAAGAAGACTCTTACCAAAATGGAGAAGGTTTCAGCATGACAGGATTTCTGCTTCAGCTAAAATATATTTCCCCACATTAAAAACACACTTAATAGTTTGTATAGACTGATGAGAAAATTAGCATTATTTTCTTTTATTCCTTTATGCCCAGAAAGCACAACTGAGTACTCTGTTGTTGCGACATATTGTGATCTTTCTTGAGACATTTTCCAATTAGTGGTATTGCCTCCTTAGGTGTGAGCTCCACAGTTTAAATGAGAGCCTCTGTTCAAAGACACATTTCATGCTGTGTCACTTTATCAGAAGAGCAATCTGCCATTTTCTGACAGCCAGGGACTTGTGGCTGGAATCAGTGATACCTTTAAAAAGAACTCATTATCAGTGCAGTGAACAAAATATGCATTTTAAAATAGTGTGGATTTTAATTTTCAAGGTCAGTGATTTTTGCCTGAGTGGGTGTGATGTGTGAGGGATCAGCTGAAGCATTTTCAAATATTTGATATTTCAGGAGATTAGCAAAGTTAGATGGTCAAGGATCACCTTCATTCTTCTTGGGATAAACCAGCTGTTCTTTTCTTATGAGTAGTGCTACTTTGAAGAAAGATTGAGAAAAAAGATGAAGACACGTTTCTATGACCGAGAAGTCATCTTTTGAGGGACAAGGGGGCGGTCATTAGTGGCCATGAAGTTATCTTCTATAAATATCATCAACAGACTTCGGTTAAGCATTAAAGATGAATGAAATATGGACTATGTTATATGGTCTTGACTAATTCTAAAAAGTTCTCTACAGTTCTGTGACATTGGAGTCAAATTCACATCCTGTGAGAAGTCAGCACATGGAAAAAAAACAAAGCAAAACAGAACCAGAATGGGAAGAGGTCAGAAGAGCAGCATCCTGCCAGCTGACCTAACGACATTTTTAGACAAACAGTTCTAATCACTGATGGCCTGCGGCAGATTACTTACACATCCCTAGTGTTGGTTATTGTATGGTTGCTTCGAATTATTTCAGCTATGGAAGGTGAAACTCTAAGGGTTCCACATTGAAACCTCATTTGAGAGAATCCCACATTCCACAATGACTAATGACTGAAAATTCAGGCTTGATGGGGGGGAAAGGGGGAGAGAAATGGAAGCACAAGGAAATAACACTGGACTCAGAATACTTGTTATTTTTTAGAAGGACACGTTGAAACTGATCACTTATATTTAAGCCCATACAGGCCTATCTAAGGCACTGTTATGGGATTTCAGGCCATCCATCTGGCCAAATACTATTTATAAACCTCTAATATATCCATCAGAAAGTGTTCTCACTCACAGTGAATTGAAAAGATTTTGGAAATACCAGGAGAAATTTTATGTTAAGACTCTGTCTTCTGACAGAATATGCAAAATTAAAAAAAAAATGAGCAAAATGAATCTATTTTCTCTGTCATTTCCCACCAAAATGCTTTTTCCTAACGTGGGTCTATGTCAATGTTGGCTCTTTTGGTGGTGGGAGGCAGTGCTGATTTATCTAAAAGGTTTTGGAGTCAAAGTGGCTTGTGTCGGAAATTCAACTTCTCCACTTGATTGGAATCCATTTAAAAGTTTACTATGGATAGTTATAAGTATCACTGCTCAAGTGGGGAACCTAGGCAGCAGTCTCAACCTCTCTACTTATACACTTTTTGAAACCACTTGGTTATCAAACCCCAAACATCTGATCTCTTAAGTAGTTCCCAATCATCACCTTCCCACCAAACATACCATCACGGTCCCTGCTACTGCCATAGACCTTTATCTTGGGCATCAGAGAGAACTTCTTCGGACTCCTTATCTCTTATCTTATTTCCTTGTAATTCTTTCTACACATTACCGAAAAATATAGTATTTTAAAAATGCCAATCTGATCTTGTTATACCACGTGTTAGGGTACTTCAGTGGCTTTCTTTAACTTCCAGCATAAAACTGTATGTAAGACTCCCTAGAAGGCTCCCCGACTGATCCTGTCCCTCCATCCTGTGCATGCATGAATGGACGCATGGGCTCGCACTCGCGCGCGCGCGCACACACACACCACACACACACACACACACACACACACCCAGCACTCTAACTCTCACTGGTCCTGACTATGCAACTGAAATGGAATTTCCTCTAGGAAATTTTTCCTTATTCACCATAATGAATTGCGTTTACATTCTTCATGTCTCCATAACACAAATCCACACCTCTTTCTTAAGCACCTAGACACTATTTTCCCTGTTAGCTTTCAGGAATGATTTTGTCATTAGAATGTAACCTCTTTGAGGTAGTATTTGTGTCTTCTATAGACACTCTTTGATGCCTGCCAAAGTGTCAGGCAACATCACTAACAAGCTATAAAAGTTTGTCATAAGGATGAATGTGTAAGACTGAAGTGTTATTAACTCTAGGGACATCTGTATCTTGAAAAAGACTAAATACTTACATTAAGGAAATGAGTCTCAAATTGTGGAATTACAGGCTTAGGCCAACTGCTGACTGAGGTGTGTATTTGTGTACAAGTACCGTGCTGTGCCAGTTTGTGTGTTGAGGTTAAGGATGGAGGTGATAAGGATGGCTCAAAGTGCTTTGAATAATATCAGGTGGTTGGCTATTCCATCAACTAGGCATATGGCTAATGTAACTAATTTGATTATTAGTCCTAGTGACTTAAATGCATTACAGATTATTCTTCACTTGTGGTGAGTAAGTGTGGAGGTAGATATTTGCTAGTTGAGTGGCTCAAAAATGTTAGGACAGACGTCTGTGATTCTCTTATTCTTTTTCATATGGTCCCCAAAGGGCTGTCAGAATTCTAGTCATATTCTGGATGGGAAGCAGGAGAAAATGTGGAAGGGCAGAAATGAGAGTGCCAAGGGAAAATGTAGATGAGGACTTCCCATGTCACTTTAGGGAGCTGTGTGGAACCACCCGATTAAATAACTGTTTCCTTATGTTTCTCCTTACTAAGTTTAAGGATGAACTTCTTGACCCTTTTGGAAAAATCAGTAAATATAGGCATATGAATTGTGTTCCAGATAAAAACTTATTGTTTAACTTATTGATCCATTTAATTGTGCATAATTTTATTCTATCCACACAATTCCATCAATAAAACCCTCAACTTGTCAGGATTATTTACCCAAAGTTATTGATTAAGTACTTACTCTGTGTCAGACACTCTGTTTATCTCTGAGGATGAAGAATATCTACTATCTGAATGCCACAAAGAATAGGTTAGAAGTGTGATGAGTTTAGGGTAAAATATGTGCTTGAGACTTCTGGGGATCAGCTTAATAGAAAGAGAAAATAGGCAGTGTGATAAACAATCTTGGAGCTTAAAAGTAAGATCTGGGATAAAAATATAGATGTAAACTTCTTCATCTATCCCACAAATATTGATCACATAATGACAGATGTTGGAAATATAATTACAAATCAGAAAAAAAATGCCTTACCTTTAAGAAGTTTCTATTGTAATCATGGAGACAGAGAAATAAAGGTTTTAAAGTGACTATAGGTGGCATTTACAACCAGGAAGCTAGATTGCTTCCAAACTGCAGAGAAAGTATGTCAGGCAAGAAGGGATGACTCATCCTGAGATCTGAAGCATCCCAACTTTTGAAGGAGAACGGTGGTAGGAAAAGAGGGATTCAAAACAGAAATCGAAACACTGCATCTGAAAAGGCATGAAGAAAATCAGAAAAGAGTGGTACCACAGCCCTTGAGAGAAGTGCGAGTTTGGCAATGGGAGTCAAAGGTCTCCCTGGTTAAAGTAAGGGCCAGGCCGCTCCAGAGTGAAGGTGCCCAACAGGCTGAGGAAGTTATGAGTGGTCTGGGCACGAGCAGTTCAACGAGTTGACAAGAAGCAGAAATATTTCAGTTTGAGGAGTAAATGGGAGGTGAGGAAGAGACAACAGGTGTCTCCTGCTCCTTTTAAGAAGTGTGGCTACGGTGGGAAGGAGAGAAATAGGGGAACGTAGACTTGAGAAAGGCCTTTTAATAACATTGGATTAAGAAAGAGTCCATACATTGGGGAGGGTATGTGCTATGGTGAGCGCTGTGAAGTGTGTAAACCTGGTGATTCACAGACTGTACCTCTGGGGCTTACGTTTATAAAAAAAATTTTTAAATTTAAAAAAAAAGAGTCCATAGACAGGATGAGTTTACATGTATGAAGAGATAATTTAAGGAACAACATCTTCAAGGAATTCAGAGAAAATGGGATCTGGAGAGAGGGTGAGAAGAATTAGCCAGTAGTTGGGTATTTCTTCTACTGAAACCAGAGAGAACATGAAGTTCCAGAATTTGGGTACAAATGTGTCAAGGCGAGGTGAGACAGTACCTAGCCAATGGCCTGTATCTTTCTTTGAAGGGGACCCAAGAAGCTTTAACTAAGACTTGAGATCTTCAAGAGAATGGTGAAGGTCTAAAATGCTGTTAGAGAGAGTTGGAGAGAGTTGCTTAAAGTCCCTCGAAGGAATGCCAGATGGTCTTGAGATCCTGTCTGAAGTTAAGAGACCATGATATTTTTCTTGGTTCCAGCTCCCATTATTGTCTAAGTCTTCTCCAGAGGAGCTAAGAATTTAAGTTTAGGAGCTGAGGGAGGCCAGAGTTTAATACATTGCTCTGGGACTGAGCGCAGTTTGGCTGGGAAAGTAAGGGAGTAGGAATTTGAGGGTATTAGCAGGAAAAAAAAAAAAAAAAAGGAAGAAGAATCCAAGTCAGGGCCTCTCAGATTTTTCCTCCTTAAAAATTGGCACTGTCTTCTACTGCTACCACACACTGATGTAGTGAGGCAAAGCTCTTAGTACTTCACAAGCTGGGCATGGCTGGGATAGGCAGAGATCTCAGGCTTGTTATCTCTAGCAGCCTCAAGCATTCATTGTATTAAGGCAAAAGCCAAATTTAATTAATAAAACTGTTATCTTTTTGTATTGTGTTATGCAAATCGTTGGGAAGTACTGGTTTAGGCAGTTTATGAGATTTTTGCAGGTTAGGCATGGCAGTGATGCCCCCAGAAATCTCTGACTTAGAGGAAATAGATGTTTCCAAGGGTCAAAACCCAAGAGTAAGGGCCATGACGGTCATTGGGAAAGGATGCTGCGACCAAAGAGAAGAGAGATGAAAATTTCAAAGACTTGGCTCAAGTGTAATTAGCTGGACTGGAATGGAAGAGAGGGGCAAAGATCAGGTTTGGGTAAGATTTTCCCCAGAGACATATCATATCACCTGGGATAATGCCAGTCAACACTGCCAAATCTCTTTTTATTCTCCTCATCCTGAGTTTTCTCCTTTTGTTCTGGTGAGATTTCATCAGAGATTTCATTTTAAGGATTCAGGGGGGATTGAAACTGAAAGATTATCAGACACCAGGGCAGCTCTCGGGATCAGAGCTAATTGTTCTCTTTTTGTCATTTGAACAAGTAGTTCCACAGCTAAAAGCAAGTTTGGGGGCCATGTATCAAAAGCAGTAGATCTCCTAAATATCCTTCAGGGAACCCCACATATATATATAACATCTATTCTAGTTATTTCAGTTGAGACTAAAGCTGTTGTAAATTCTGTTATCAAAAACATTTTTTTTTTCTAATTTAAATTCCCCTTTCCCCACCTCATAAACCACAAGAGTATAAATCTTATTTTAAGATCTGACTTTTCAGAGCATCTTTGTTGTGGGTGATATCATTGACTTTTAATGTCTACAGCTTTTCTATATTGATTTTCCTGTGCAAAATGACTCACATCAGCTAACTGGAATTTGTTTATTGGAAACTATCCAGAAATCATACTTTGTTGCATAGAGATCTCTTCAGACCATTCCAAGTCCATACTGTGCTCAATAAACACTTTTAATCCAGGTGAGGCTGCCTGTGATTCTGTGATTGGTCACAGAAATAGGTTCTATTCCTGTGGCCTCCACATTTTACTTCAAAGACATAGCTTAGAAGTATATTTGTATATAAGAGATTTTTGGTTTTTTGTTCTAAGTTAACTTCCGGGGACGCCTCCTTTGGAAATCCAGTGCTGTTCTTACACCATGAAGCCAGAAGAGAATTCCCTTATTTCTCCTCCTGCTCTTTTATTTTCTTATCATCCTTCCTTTCTTTCCCCTTTTTCCTTTCCTTTTTCTCTTTGTGCTGCAACTTGAGCTAATTCCTTAAAGGCTCTTTTAGAGGAATTGTGTCCTTAGTCAGATAACAACTAGGTTCTAGACTATGGCTAGTGTTACCCAAAATTCAAAAGCTATTACCTAAAGACATTATTTCAGAAAAATTAGCATTTTATGAAAAGCTACATTTTGTAGTTCCAGCAGGAGCAATGTGGTATCATATGTTACTAAATTGCTAGTAAAAGAGAATTTTCAGATTATGTAATTCTTTGGTGTATATACAAATATGTGTAGTCTTATTGCTTGCTGTTCCAACAAATTGCAGTCATTCAAAATGAAATGTAATAGGCTTCCTTAAAGGATTTCCGGGAATGATTTTCAAATTTGTATTTATGAAGGATGAACTGTTCAAACCTAAATATGGGAGCAATAACTTGGAAATCTGTTTATAGACATTTTGACTGAGCTTCTACAACAGGAGAGAAGTCAAATTAATTCATTCAAAATGTGCTCATGTTAAAGATAAGGTGGGGGGGGGAACATGCTTTCTGCTATTAGATCCAGTGTTAAAATGCAACCACAAGAGGAGAGATAGTTTCAGAATGCTCTGAAAGTAGCAAAAATGAAATGAAAATCTAAATGTGTGATAAAAAGTGAACTCTCAAGGGAAGAATGTTCAAAGGGACTTAACCTAAAATCTCTTTAGATGTTCAATCTGTAGTACGAACATTTAATCTCTTTTGCTCAGCTTTGAAATTGTACCCATCTAAATCTGCCTTGTGCCATTTTAGAATGGTCTATTCATTCGAGAAGGTGTCTCAGCCATTTTTCAAATTAATGCCAAAGGCAAGAGTTGAGGTCGTTGAATTTCTCTTACTGGGACAAAAATCGGAAGGTTTGGAGGTTGTAATTTGAGACACAAGGCAATGCATAAACACCAACCAGTTCCTGTGTCTTGCTTATGGATTGTTTGAATGAGATAATTTAGCTTGTGTTATTATTCTAGAGAACCTGAAATGACTGCTATGTATGTAATTTTAAATGACTTAATTCAGATTCTTATATATTGAGATGGTGAAAGATTCTCTCCCTGTCTTGTTCAGAAGTGTGAATTTTCAGAACTCTTCCTAATAATCTTGTGATATGCTTGGATTTTTCCCAAAGCATAAAAAAGGATGGAACAGGAATGTCCAAAGAGGAGGAAAGGTGAGAATTAACATAGCACATTCCCTAGCAATTGACACCTGTGTGGAAACTATTTCTTAGTATGCTTTTAAAATAGCTTAGAATTGTCTTTGTTTTACAATTTAGTGGTCCTTACCTCTACTTCTCTTGGAAGGATTATTTCTGGTGTAGAAAATTAAATATACACAAATGCCTTTAACATGGAGGGATATTTAAAAGTTATTATTTTTAAAGGTGGATTTTTTCCTTGCTAAAGTGAATAAAGTTTATAAGCTTATAAGCTATTTTTGTAAAGGTTTTATTTATTTATTTGAGAGAGAGCACGAGAAGGGAGAAGGTCAGAGGGAGAAGCAGACTCCCCATGGAGCAGGGAGCCTGATGCGGGACTCGATCCCAGGACTCTGGGATCATGACCTGAGCTGAAGACAGTCGCTTAACCAACTGAGCCACCCAGGCACCAGCCTATAAGCTATTAAACTAGATGTCTGTGTGATTTCTTTTTAAGATTTTATTCATTTGACACAGAGAGATAGAGAGAGAGAGAGAGAACACAAGTAGGCAAAATGTCAGGCAGAGGGAGAAGGAGAAGTAAGCTTCCCACCAAGCAGGGAGTCTGATGCAGGGCTTGATCCCAGGACTCTGGTATTATGACCTGAGTCAAAGGCAGGCACTTAACTGACTGAGCCACCCAGGAACCCCACATCTGTGTAATTATTTTCTGAACTAATAATGGAGCCTGATGAGGGTATTGTTTTGAGACCTGTTTTAACAAGCTGCCAATTACCTTACTTTTCTGGGTTTTATCCACCATATTCAGGGCAAATATATATGACATTTACTCTTGAAGTAAAATAATTTTATTCATTAATTTAATTAAGTCATTCAGGTATTTGCTGATTGTGTAAATACTCAGGAAATTACTCACTTATCTATTCATTAAAACAAATCAAAATGATATTGAACAACTATTCAGAATAATGTAAAGTTCTGGGTAATGGTGGGGGGTATTCATTAATGACTAGCACATGACTCTCCTTTGAATCGCTTGCAGTACACCAGAAAGTATATTTGTTCAGAAATAACTATAATAAAAAAAATAGTGCTTCGGAAAAAGAGGGCACTATTACTTAAGGTAGTTCAAAAAAGATGAAATTAGCTCCACACTAGTTTGGCATTTCATTTCCTTTAGCTTCTCTTATCTTGCAACTAGGAATCATGTGTAAAAGATAAAAGATGCGCATTTGGAAACTGATTAAAAGAGCTTTTGTTTATCCAGCATCTTTTGAATAATGACCTCCGGTACCTTTATCTGTTTCTAGGTATTGAAACTCAGATATTTGCCTATTTTCTTCTTTCAGTAGCCAGCTTCCTCTGCTGGGTGGTGGAGTAGGGGAAGAGAAGTCATTCAGTCTAGTGGGCTCTCTTAAGTCCTCTGTAGGATCGTATGTATCTTCCCAGCTGCTTCTTCTCAGTTACCACTCACACTGGGAAAATCCACACCTTTTATTTCACTGCACATATAAAACCATTCCAAAACACAATTATAAGGTAGGATAGGAAATATTTAAAAACTTGATCAATAGGATTTTCTCCCAGAGTACCAGAGACAAGGCACTTAAGTAATTTAGGCTCCTCCCAAGATGGTCTCATGAGTTTCCCAAGTCCTAGTTGATCCTACTTCCTTGAGATTCCTGCCTTCTCTCTAGAATCTTCTTCAGTTCTCTCTGATAATCCCCAACCACCTCTCTCATTAATTGCCATCCCATTTGCAGAAATGCTCTCATTCTCCAACTCCAGTTCCTTCTCTTGACATTTGTTCAGTCTGGGGTTTTCATCTGCACAATAACATCTAGAGTCCTTGGAGTGATCTAAGACGTGGTTGAAACCAACCCTGGTTTTCCTACCCTTTGGGCAGTTGAACCAATGTGAATGGCAGACCCATTTATTAAACTATAACATGCAAAGGGCGAACAAATGCTCTTCTCCCAAAGACAAACATTAATTTTCAGGAACAGCGAAGTCCAAACAAATACTGAGAAATGAAGTGTTTCATTAATAAACAAGTTTCATTTCCTTCCCCATGGAGTCAGTGTATCTATCCAGCGAGTTACCAACCATACCACACTTTAAGGCTTATCAAAGCAATTGCTCATTTAGCTTATGATTCTCTGTGTTGGTGATTTGGGCTGGGGTTATATGATTGCTTTGCTCCTGATTGTAGCTGATTTTGTCTTACTCCTGGGTCTGCTTTCAGCTGGTAACTCAACTGGGGCTCAGTTCATGATTCACGCATCAGGTGGTTGCCTGATTGTCAGCTAGGGTGACAGGACTGCTGGGGCTACACATCTCTCATCATCTAGAACGTCCACTCACATCACTTTGCACCTGCTCATATCATACAGCACACCTGCTCGTGTCATATACACACCTGCTCACATCATCCACCCATCTCATGTTATTCACACATCTGCTCACACCCACACCTGCTCACATCATGCGCACCCGTGCTCATGTTATTCAACAGACTTAGTGGGGCTTATTCACATGTAAGCAGAAGGGTTCCCACAGCAGCAAGAAGGCAAGTCCCAAAGTGAGGCGCACTTTCCATCCTCTGCTTGCATCACATTTGCTAAAGTGCCATTGAGCCACGCAAGTCACAGGACCAATCTAGATTTAAGGGGTAGAGAACTGTATTTGATTGATGAGAGGATCTACAAAGTTATGTGGCAAAGCTGTGGATAAGAACGGAAAGCATTTATGGCCATTTAAAAAATCCTTAAGAGCTATTTTTAGGCAGAGTAGAAGTTGGTTTTTCCTGCTTAGAGCCTAACAAACTAAGAGAGGAATTACATTACACTGCAATGACTTTTGGGTGTTCCTTACTTTTCAGCAAATCTTCTCATCGTGAGGAGGGGCAGAGGTTGGGGAAAAGTGAAGAGTTACTGAATTTTTCCTGCTGCCACTGGTATTGACAGAGACAGCTCCAGAGATGGTAAAAATGCAAAACCAAATAAAAGACACTGGTTTTGTGACGCTTTAAACAGTGGAGGTAGTGTACAGGAGAGTTCAAGTTATTAGTGAGCCATGGAAAACAACCACTTGAGGGTAGTTGGTGCTGCTCATCCAATTTTTAACTTGTTTTAAAATACCTAGACACATCATAGACCTTTAGCCAAACAGATACATCAGAAATACAGAAAACTGACACATCTGAAGGATTTCAAAAACCCCTTGGGTTAAGAAGGTATCCTCTAAAGTATCTATTAAAAGGCAATGTATTTCTGGAGAGTGGGGACTGAAGAAATAAAATATCTAGGCAGAAAACACACCTTTGATAAATGGAGCCCAGTGCAGACACATTTCATGAAGGAGGTAGGAGGAAAATACGATGACATATGACACTGAGGTGTCCTAAGAAGTGAGGAAGTAGTATGGAGGTGCGGGGTACAAAACAGTTTTCAGGAAGGGAGTGATGCTGAAAATACATATCATTAACTTCAAATTGTGCCCAGTAACTGTGCGCTCTCCTGTGATCAAACTCTACATGCACATTTTCTCCTAATTTCTTACCCAAGTTTTACCTTTTGAAATAATTTGTGACAATAATAGAGTAAAAAAATGTTGCCCACGAAATCCACATATAGAAGCCTCACTAATGAAAGAACACACTTTTTATCATGGTTTTCTCTTTTAAATAATAGAACTCACTGTGTTTGTCTCTCACATATTTATAAAAGGAAAATTTTGTAGAAAAATTGACGTGATATACTCTTATTGACTGACTGTCTCATAACACTTCTTGGGAAGAGCCATGGGGGATGGCTAGAATCTGCACTGTACATTTGTCCTTCCCTCCACTCGTGTCATTATACTAAAAATAAGAGAACATTTATTACATGATGACAGAAAATATACACGTTGAGCAAATGAGGTTTGTGGCAGATATTCTTGCAGTGTCTAATGTACCGGAGTTCACACAGCATAGCCCACAGACGTCTGACCAAGTAGATAACCAGAAACGTGAACACATGAAATCGGGAAGCTGTAAAGGAGTAATGCACTTAGTGCATGTTATGGGAGTCTCAGCGAGAACGTCGAATCCTATGTGCCTATTTAGACCGACTGGGATGGTCTTTCTAAAAGAGTGAAGGGTTATAGAAGAGAACATATTTCACGAAGTCTTTTTGTGAAAGAAGAGCAAGAGTTAGGTCATCTGACAGAGCACTCGAGGTTCCTTACTCTTCTGATTTTGTTGGTTGGAAAGTTTGAAAGTTGGTTTGAAAAGGCTTTCATCTTATGTTTTTTTAGCATAAATTTTTTTTTTCCAGTTTTACCGAGATACAATTGACACATACCTGAGTGTAAGTTTCAGGTAATAATGCTTTGGTTTAAGTATATACTATGAAATTATCACGAGGACAAGTGTAGGTCTTTTGTCTTAGTTTTGAATTAAATTAGTATTAAATTGAAAATAAGTGGATAATTAAATTGAAAATAAGTGTATAATTACCTAGTTGGAAAACACATAAATATTTATGATTGCAACTAATTTGGTGTGCATTTTCTTCCTTCTTCTGTCTTCTACAATACAAGTATACACAGATCTTTGACTCCTTCCTTGCCATTCGGGACTTTCTCAGTCTGAGAAGTCTCATTTTATAGAAAATGTCCAGACCACCGACCCGCTGAGGTGTTTTATGTTCTAGGATCTAGTTTCCTTGTACATCTGTAGGCAGCTCTTGCTTTTATCTTCTCAGCTAAATTAGTTCCTGCATGTTAAAAAGGGGAAGTGGTGAACCGCCCCCACGGAAGGCTTTATTTGGTTTTTAAAAGTGGGTTTGTTACGATCCTGCTGTGGTTATTATAGGAGACAATTTTAGCACTTTGAGCTGTGTGTTTTCCAGAGGAAGTGTTTAAAGAAGAATTTTGCAAAATGTTGAAGGTTAACATTTCAGCCTGCTAGTTGTTAAAGGTCAGGATATGTTTTGTGATTAAGTTTGAGAGAATTCTTGGGTAATATGAGTGACAGGAATTAATAAGGAAATATAACACAGGGCATGCATTTCCACACTTTCTTGTTTCTACAACTTACTACTCAGTGTACACTGAAAATTCCTTGCATTTCATTTTTCCTTCAATTGAATATTTTGTTGGAAACAACACAAAGGGTTTTTCCAATGTTAGTAGTGATACTTTCACATACAAATAATAGCACAGTGTTAAAATGGTGCCAGAGGACACTGATCAATGTCTGTGATCATTCTTAAATTATAGATCTTTCTTAAATTATGGGTGGAAAGAAAAAAAAATTATGGGTGGAAAGAACCTAAAAATGTCAATGATTCAGTTGTTTCTCCAAGGTCATCCAAAAAGAAACAAAGGGCACATTATCACACATATCATCTCTGTTTCAGAAATATTATTAAATGGGAAATAGGGTATTTGCCAAATGTCTTTTTTTAAGCAGGTAGGAAGAAATTCTCCTAATAGTAAATATATTACAATTAATAAGCTCTTGCTATTGGCCGGTGTGCTCTGTGACTTACAATTAGTATCTTAATCCTCACAGCAACTGGATGAGGTAGAAAATATTACCTCCTTTTCACAGATGAGGCAATTAGAACATAGGGCAATTAAATAACTTTCTTGTCTTTGAAGTCATACATGGAGAAGGCACGATTTGAACTCAGCCACTTTCTAACCTAAATGTTGTCATACACCCTAATGGATTGATTTTTGTGTTCTGGTAGAAAGCGCATGCTTAGTAGCTGCTGTCAACTTCATCGTGGATAAAGCATGTGCTCAGTCCTTTTCCTTTTTAACAAAATCCTATTTCTGTGCTAATTTGTACAACAGCTTGATTTTTGCTACTGTTGCTTTGTTCTCTGCAGCCTTCGGCCCTCCCTCCCACCAAGCCAATTGTATAGGTTAAAGAACAAAATTTTACCCACTTACGATTTATTTGAGAATTGTCCCAAGTGTAAAACTTTCTACAGCAACTCAAACAAGTGGCATTTCCCATTGGTATTTCCCAGTGTAATAAATTATTACATTTATTACTCTGTGTGTGTGTGTTTAGTAGAACACAGAGTGCCGACAAGCTCTCCATCCCCACAGAGAACAGGATTAGAGCAAACTCATCATAAATTCGTGATAAGGTTTATGTTAGAAAGCAGGAGAAGTATTACTTTCAGGTTGCCTCATGTTGCAAACCTCCCTCTAAGGCAGCCCGTGTTCTTGCCACTGAGTATCACTTTTACTTCTGCCCAGTCCCGCCCTGGCCCACATTCCCCACAGATCAGCAGATTCCTCTCTGGCTGGCTCCAAACTCAGTTCCTCCTCCTCTATCTCTAATCTCTCAACGCATAACTCAAGATTCAGCATCCTGCTCTCCAGTTGTGACATTTTAATCCACTGCCCCCACTTCCTGTGTTATTCCTTTATTTTAGGTTCTATCAGTGATAAAAATATCATTTATACGTTATCACAGTGTTCACAATGTTTTATTTGTGTTTGTTTCCTACGACAGCCTGCATTGTATTTTTGCCCAACTACAGCCAAAGCTCCTCAGGACTACATTTTTCTTTAGTGCTAAGATCAGTGTTAAGTGCCAATAGTTTTTGCTTTAAATTATATAGTAAATATGAAAAATAAATCAGAGTGCAACCCCCCTCCCTGCCCTTAACGCAGGGCCCCATTTCTCAGCCTCTCCACTTCTCTCAGTAGCTTTCCAGTAATACGTTACAGGCTTTCTATTTATAAAGGATTGCTGGAGTTATATTTGTCATCTTCTATATCCAGTCTGTCAGGGACATGGGTTTCCTCTTAATGTTCCTCAAATCCATCCTTTCTTTTCAAGTATCCCATTATTGGCAGACCTTTACAACAACATGCCTGGATTATGGGTTGAGCCTTGTCTCATATGCATGAATTAACTCACCTTTCTCTGAACTCAACCTGCACAGCTTCCTAAAACACCCCTTCCACTGTGTCACACCCCCACCCCCAACCCCACCCTGCTCATTACAGAAATTTATATTGTCCTTTTGACCTATCAATTTCAAGTTCTTTAGCCATATAGCCAAGGCTGGGACTTCATGACCTATACAAATTTTCCATTGTACCCTAATATATGCAATTTGTTTTGCCCACACTGATTTCATTCATCATCTCTCCACATACACTACACTCACTACTATCTCTCTTCTTTGATTAAGCTGTTTCTAGGGATTGAGGGTGTCTTGGCTATTCTCCTTTGCTTATGCCCCAATAAGATCTTCCTGTGTCCTTCATGAAATATTAGCTAGACATTCAATCCTATTTTAAAAAGTGCAACTATCTTTCCCAAATGCATGGGCAAGAATATTTATTTAGAAATTTAACTTTTCATTGTATGTAAATTACTGTTTCTTTGCTTTACCCAACATTTAGATTACAATGTCCCTAATGTTTATATTACATGTAATTTCCTTATTATTTAGATATAATTAAGAGTTCTAGAAGCATTCCCATTCAGAATTCCATCATGATCTTCATTATCAACATCAGCCTTCTACATTTTGAGAATAGGAAAAAAAGTGGTCATCTTCTAAAGAATTGGGTTTATCCTTGGTAAGTGACAAAGAGGTACTGAGCCGAATGCTGAATCTTTAAGTTGTTTTCCATTTTTTCTGCTTCTAACATTACAGTACTGTGAGCAGCAACTTACAGATTTTTCTGTTCATGTCAGAAAGTACTTTGTAAGATCAGATTCATGTTATTTTTTAAAAAAGCTTCAGCAAGTCAGAGACGATGTTCAAAAGGAGGAAGCCACTTTATTTTCATAGAGCGTAGCTCTAGGCAACTAGAATATATGGAGCAGTGGCTTAAAAGAAAGAACCTAATTTCAGTTCTGTTCTCATCACCTGTGCAGTATATTCTCACCATTGGGGGCACTGGTCTCCTGGCTTTGTTTCCTGCTCACTGGACTGCCTGGTTGATGGGCTTAGGGTGTGACTTTGCTCATTTCCTTTTTGTCACCTCACAAAGCCCTGGTTTGTTTATTTTATGTAAGACCTCTGTGCTACCTAGCTAAGCCCGGCTTCCTGTTCAATGCTGATCGCTCTGTCTCCATGGTCCTGGCTCAGCTGGAAGAAGATCAACTGAACATTTAAAAATCTACTGAGTTTTAATGACTTCCTCAAATTTCTTCTCACTTGTCCTTCAGCCTTGGCAACAGCCAGGTCAGAGGAGGAAGCATTAGGAGTAACTCAAATATTTAGGTTTTAGCACAATAAAAATGCCCCGGCTTTCTACTGGCTGAAACTGCACAGAAGAGGTGTAAATCTTAGGACAGATTGTGATTTACTATTATATGTGTGTGTTTGGGTTTAATAATACTCCCCACTCCCTTCGTTAGTAAGAAACATTAAAAGTTTGACATCCTTCATGGTAGCACTTATGGGAATCACTCCCACTTACTCTAAGGAGAAATTTGAGGGTTTTAGATTGGGGGTAAGCCAGAAGTCTGGATTTAGAGAGGACAGCTATGAGCCCATGGTCAATATTAGGAAGAGATGGAGCTTTAATAGGGAAAAATGAATAGCCTTCCGAAAGAAGGCAGGGAGGACCTACTTCCTATGTACCCTGAATAGAGATGTTTCTTTCCCAAACAAGTATAGACTCTGCGAGAGAGGATTCTTTAGAAATCAGTGGACCTGCTGAAGGATCATTCTATCAGGAAGGACTTTTCAACTGCCTTCTTTACAATTACATCTCTGAGAGGTGTGGATACAAATTCAAGACACATGGGTGAGGCCTATAGATACGGCAGAACAGGTTCATACCACTGGAGGGTGAATAGCCAACCCCCTGCAAACAGTCCGTACTACCCAAGAGCAAGCAGAAACCACTAGTGAGTAGCCCATGTTTGTGAATTCTCTGAGGTTTCCTGAAGACCTTGAAACGAAAGCTTAGGAGAGTCTCTATCAGTTTACATGTAAATTGTTGAAGTCACTATGGAAAATAGTACGGAGGCTCCTTAAAAAATTACAGAGAACTACCATATGATCCAGCAGTCTCACTTACGGGTATTATCCAAAGAAAATCACTATCTCAACAAGATGTATACACTCTTATGTTAATTTTAGCTTTCCTCACAATAGCAAGATATCAAAATAACTTAAGTATCCATTGACAGACGAAAAGAAAAAATGTGAGACATATATGGGTGTATAACACTATATACAATGGTATATTATTCAGCCATAAAAAAAGAAGGAAATCCTGCCATTCGTGACCACATGGATGGACCTTGAGGGCATAATGCTAAGTGAAGTCAGTCAGACAGAAGAAGACAAATACTGTATGATCTCACTTTTATGTGGACTCTAAAAAACAGTGAACTCTTAGAAAGGGACAGTAGAATGCTGGTTGTTGAAGGAGGACATGTGGGAAACATGAGGAGAGGTTGGTCAAAGTGTACAAGCTTTCTGTTATGAGTACATTCAAGGGATCTAATGTACAAAATGACTAGAGTTAACATACTATATTGTATGCCTGAAAGTTGTTATAAAAGTACAGCTTTAATTTTCTGCCACCACCACAATAACAATGGTAATTACATGAGGTAAGGATGTATTAACCAACCTTATTGTCGTAAACATTTCATAATACATATGTTTGTCAAATCATCACATTGTAGATCTTAAATTTACATTAATTTTATCACAATAAACCTGGGGAAAAAAAGCAAAAGGAATCTGGGTACCTTGACTGAAGTCAAAGGTATTAAATTGTGTTGCCTGTTTGTATTTTTGCTGTCACCACACATGCATACCACTACTACGTACTATGTTACATATGTAAATCATGCATAATCATGTATAGATGTATATGTGTATATAATTATTAGGTAGTGTTTTACTGCATAATCAAAAATGGGAAGTGATAGCTAAAACACATAAAATATGTCTTCTCCAGGGACACCTGGGTGGCTCAGTCGGTTAAGCCGCTGCCTTCAGCTCAGGTCATGATCCCAGGGTCCTGGGATCGAGTCCCGCATCAGGCTCCTTGCTTGGGTGGGGGGGAGCCTGCTTCTCTCTCTGCTTCTACCTGCCACTTTGCCTGCTTGTCCTCTCTCTCTCCCTCTGACAAATAAATAAATAAAATCTTAAAAAAAATATGTCTTCTCCAAAATGATGTTTTACCCTTAGAAAATACTTAATTAATAATAACCACAAGTTTTCCAAAATACTCCTCGTCCAGATTGGGTCCTTCAGAAATAATGGTGAAATATGTCAGGCAGAGAAGGACAAATACCACATGAGTGCACTCATATGTGGAAATTAAGAAACAAAACAAATGAACAAAGGAAAAAAAAAAGAGAAATGAAAAAAAACAGACTCAACTATAGAGAACAAACTGGTGGTTACTGGAGGGGAGGTGGGTGAGGGAGATGGGTGAAATAGGTGAAGGGGATTAAGAGTTCACTAATCTTAATGAGCACTGATGTGATGTATGGAATTATTCAATCACTATGTTATATACCTGAAACTAAAATAACACTGTATGTTAACTGTACTTGAATAACTAAAAAAAAAAAAAAAAAAGTATCCCATGAATTTTTCCAAATTAAAGAAAAAGTTTTTTAAAAATTAAAAAGCAAACCAACCAACCAGTGTTTATATGAAAATGTATCAGTATAGTGCCAATAGTGTAGAATTCGGTTTTACAATTAATGAAATATCTATAATCAGCTCTTCGAAGGGAAAGTTTTCTTATGGGACTACTTGGTGCTTGAAGGATCTGAACTTTGGAACAAATTTCCGAAGTTTAAGTTCTACGTCTGCCATTTACTGCCTGAATGACCTTGTGCAAGTTACAGACATGTGTGTGCCTCAGTTAACTCATCTCAAAAATAGGGATAAAATAGGATTTACCTAAGGGGTTGTTTGGTGGATGAAATGAGATTATGTAAGGCACATAGCCCTGGCACATCGGGGGTTTTGTGTAAAGCTTAGCTGTCATTAGGAAAGCACAGAAGTTACCAACTGGCTTCCTGAAGGCTGCTTACAACTTTTTTCTAATAATTAAGTATCCAAAGAATGATACGGGTTTTTAGCTTCTCTTGCCAAATAAAAGGAATCTGGCCACGGGTAGCAGAGTCGTGGCTATAACCACCTCCCACTTGGTGAGCTTGCTTCTCTCCTAGTCCAGGTGACATCCACCCTTCCAAGCCCTGGGTGGGAGAGACGGTGACTTCAAGGCCAAGAATCTTTATGGAGCAGGACCTGTGCTGATGTGGAACCCCAGGCCTGGGCATTCTTCCTCCTCACTCACCTCTTAACATTAACCAGTGGCTTTTCCCTTTAACACATAAAAATGCCAAAGTTGAAAGAAAAGTCAAGACTAAATCAAATTATTTTCATAAAATCTGTAATGAAATGTCTTGAGAATGTCTTTTTCTTTCTTTCTTGTTCCTTGGGCCATTCATTGAATTTCAACTGTCCTCGCCTTTGGCCCCATCCTGTGGTCATTCATTTGTGTGTACTATCTACGCTCTTCTGTGAGAACCAGGAAGATTCAGCCCTAAAAATTGCAGATGAGTTAAATAATACACAGTAGGCCCTGAGGAACATCCTTCCTCACCCATTTATCCATTTTTAATGTCTCCTTTATTTCTTTACCTTTGATGTACTTAATTAAAGTGAGTGTTGTTGTTGTTGTTGTTGTTGTTTCAGGGTTTTGTTTCTACAGGTAAGGCCCATAAGCCAGCTAGCTAGTCCAACAGGAAAAGAAATCCTTTCAGTGAATGCACCAATGTTAAAATATTTCATTTTCACACCATTACCAATGTTATTCTAGCCCATGATACTCTGAACATCTAGATCCTATAATGATAAGCACATCACTCATAGAGCTGACGTTATTTAATTTACCTGAACAAATAAGGCAATTTTCAGGCACCTTTCTTGTCATCTGACATAATGAAAGGAATAGTTCAAATATTTGTGCTTCCGTATGCATTAACACCCTGATGTTAAGGTGATAAAATTCTCAAATTTGTCTAAACTTATACTGTGTTTTTCTTTATTATATGTATTATAAGATCTTAACAGAGACAGCGTTTTCCTTTAAATCAGTGACAAAATGTCACTCAGACTCATAAGGCTGACTCATTTTCAAACTTACTTTAGAAATGTGTTACCGTGTTATGCATTAAATTACAGATTTAGATGATATTCTTTATGGTTTTTCTGAATTGCAAGAAATAGATATGATAATAAAACGTTATGCATTTCAGTATATTCTGCTTCGAGTTGTCAGTTGATCATTTAATGGCAAACTTGGTTTTTTTTTTCTTTATATGTGATATTCAGAATAATTCTGAAGTTGACATTTTTGCACTGCATGGAATATTTTCACTGCTTCAGCTTACCATAAATTATTTCACCTCTTCATAGTCTACTTTAGAAAAAACATTTTTAAATTTATAATATCTGTCCTGAAATATCTCGGGAAACTTCATTTGTTTTGACACATAAAAATAGCAGCATACTAGAACTTTTTTCAGGGGCTCACTTCCTCACCATGTTTCTGAAAAGTTTAACTTTTTAAACCCTGACAGAGATAGAAAGATAGTCAAAGGTATAGTCTTTACTCTTTGGCTTCTATTTTTTTTTTTTTTTAACTAACTAAATATTATTAGTTTAAGTAATTTTTTAAGGAAATTGATTTTTTTAAAAGATTTTATTTATTTGTTAGAGAGAGAGAGACAGAGCGCAAGCACAGGCAGACAGAGTGGCAGGCTAGAGGCAGAGGGAGAAGCAGGCTCCTTGCCGAGCAAGGAGCCCGATGTGGGACTCCATCCCAGGAAGCTGGGATCATGACCTGAGCCGAAAGCAGCCGCTTAACCAACTGAGCCACCCAGGCATCCCAAGGAAATTGATTTTTTAACTGTAATCCATTCAATAGGTAATAAAAATCATCGTTCAAAAGTGAGAACAAAAGCATGTAAGTATGTGTAGCCTGAAAAACCTGTCTTCTGTCGGTCTGCATTTCCCCTTTTCCTCCCCAACCTTATTCACACACTGATAACCACTATCATTAATTTTATATTTTTCCAGAGTTACTTTAGGCAAATAAAGCCAATAAAAGTATATATTCCTATCCTCCACTTCTTTACCCAAAAGTTTGCCTATTTTTTCACAACTTGCTTTGTTCAATTAATAATACATTTCACAGATGTGTATGTATAAACAATTCCCTCACTATTTTTATTTGTGCACAGATTGCTGCTGAACATTTTTTTTCTAATCCAATCCCTGTGAATGATAGAACATTCTAGTCCTTTCCTTTTGTAAACAATGTTGCAATGAATAATGTTTATTTTCACACATGCAAGTGTAAGATACATTCACAGAGGTGGAAATGCTTAGCAAAGGATTATATGTATTTGTAATTAAATTTTTTTTCCAAATTGCCTTCCATAAACATTGTGCCAGTTTACATTTCCACCAGCAATGACTGAGAATGTCTGTTTTCCCATTGTCTTGTCAGTAGACTGTGTAGTCAAAATTTTCAAGTTTTTGCTAACCTGCTAGATGAAAAATGGACTCATAGTTTATTGTAAGTTGGCACGTGTCTCATTGTGCAATTAAATTATACATTGTACTTGATACAATTAAATTGTACTTTGTATTTCATCTTCTATCAACTGCCTATTAATGCATTTTGTCAATTTTCTATTGTGTCACTCTATTTTCTAATAGTTTTCTAGGCACTCTTTTTATATTATGGAGCTTGGTCTGTGATGTGATTTACAAACTTGTCCTTGCCAGTTTTTCATTTGTTTTGCTTACGGTATGCTTTGCTGCAGAAATTTTTCAAAAGTTTTAAAAATATATTAATCCTAGTTTTTTTTTTATGACTAGAGATTTTGAGTCGTTTTTAGAAAAATCTTCCCATTTTAAAGTTATAAAGGAATTTTCTCATATTTTTCCCAGCACTTCTACCTATGCATTAGTTTTAAAAAATCAAGTATTTCCTCTTTTCTTCTTATCCTTCCTCTCTTTTTTCTCCTCTTTTTTTCCTTCTCCTTCTTCGTAAGAGAAGACGGGAGATATCCTTATGACCTTTAGGTCAGGAAGCCCTCTTCAAAGAATACATAAAGCAAAAATCTTAAGGAAAAGAATGACAATTTGACTCCATCAAAATAATAAACAGGTGCACATGAGAAGCCACATATAGAATTAAAAGATAAGCCCTAATATAGAGAAAATAATAAAGCAAGCAATACATTGTTTTCTAGGCAGTCAACAGAAACCCTAAAATAATCCATATGAAAAAGACAAACAACCAAATAAGAATAAGTGGATAAAAGATTCGAACAGGCAGTTTCACAGAACAGGAAATCCCGATAGCTAATAAACACAGAAGAAGCTGTTTAAACTGTAGTAATCAGGGAAATGCAGACTTAAAACAAGAAAATACCATGTCTCTACTCATTACATTTACAAATATCAAAAAGTTTGAAAATATCAAGTGGTGGGGAATCAAATACCCTCATAGACGGCTAGCAATGGGAGTATGAGTGATTATAGAGTTCCTTTAGCTGTGGATGGTAACATTTAAACCTTTGCTCTATTTGAAATTTATCTTGGTGTACAATGTGAAGTATGGATTTGACCTAAATTTTTTTCAAAATCTACCCAGCTGTACCCACACCATTTATTTAAACCATCTCTCCTCCTCACCCAGACTTGAGATGCCACTAGTGCCATATACCGGCGGATCTTGTTTTATTGCGATGCTCTTCATTGTACTTTGCAGATACTGCATTTTTTTTTTTTTTTTAACAAATTGAAGGTTTGAGGCAGCCCTGTTTTGAGTAAGTCTATCAACCTCATTTTTCAATAGCATTTGCTCACTTTGGGTCTCTGTGTCACATTTTGGTAATTCTACCAATATCACGAACTTTTTAATTATTATGGTACTTGTTATGGTGATCAGTGATCAGTGATCCTTACTGCTATTACTGTGATTGTTTTGGCGCACCATGAACCATGCCCATATAAGACAGTGAACTTAACTGGAAAATATCGTATGGGTTCTGACTGCTCAATCGACCAGCTGTTCCCTTTCTCTTTCCCTCTCCTCAGCCTTTCCTATTTCCTGATACCAGATGATACTAAAATTAGGCCAGTTAATAAGCTTACAATGGCCTCTAAATATTCAAGGGAAAGAGTTGCACAGCTTTCACTTTAAAACCAAAGCTAGAAATGATTAAGCTTACTGGGAGAGTCGTGTCAAAAGCCACAAAAGGCTGAAAGCCAGGCGACTTGAGCCAAATAGTTAGCCAAGTTGTGAGAGTAAAGATTGTTGAAGGAAATGAAAAGTGCTACTTCGGCGAACATATAAATGATAAGAAGGTGAAACAGTCTTACTGCTGATATAAAGTCAGCCTTAATGGTCTAGATGGAAGATCAAACCAACCACAATAGTCTCTTAAGCCAAAGCCTAATCCAGAGCAAGGTCCTGAGTCTTTTCAATTTTATGCAAGTTGAAAGAGGTAAGGAAGCTGCAGAAGGCAAATCTGAGGCTAGTTGGAGGGTTCATGAGGTTGAAGGAAAGAAGCTATCTCCGTTACAGAAAAGTGCAAGATAAGCAGCAAGTGCTGACAGAGAAGCTGCAGCAGGTTATCCAGAAGATCCAACCAAGATAATTGGAGAAGGTGGCTACACTCAACAACCAATTTTCAATGTAGAGGAGACTGTCTTCTCTGTATTTGAAGAAGAAGCCATCTAGGACTTCTGTGGCTAGAGAAGAGATGTTAATACCTGACTTCAAAGTTTCCAAGGACAGGCTGACTCTCTTATCGGTGACTTTAAATTAAAGCCGATGCTCATCTACCATTCTTGAAAATCCAAGGGCCCTTAAAAATTATGTTAACTCTACTCTGCCTGTGCTCTATGAGAGGAATAACAAAGCCTGAAGGACAGCATATCTATTTACGACATGTTTTACTGAATATTTGAAGCCCACTGTTGAGAACTACTAGTGAGGAAAAAAGACTCAAAGTATGCCTGCTCAGTACCCATGTTCCCAGCCACCTGAGAGCTCCGATGTAGATGGACAACAGCTGGCTAAACCAACAGGCATTCTGCAGCCCAGGGATCAGAGTAACTTCAACTTTCCAATCTTATTATTTAAGAAATTCACAAGGCCATAGATGCCCTAGAGAGTGATTCCTCTAATGGGTCTGGGCAAAGTAAGTTGAAAACCTTCTGGAAAGGATTCACCATGCTAGGTGCCATTAAGAACATTCATGATTCGTGGAAAGACCTCAAATGTCAACATGAACAGGAGTTTGGAAGAAGTTGTTTCCAGCCCTCATGGGTGGAAACTTTGAGGGGTTCAACACTTCAGTGGAGGAAGGAACTGGAGATGTGGTGGAAACAGTAAAAGAACTAGAATTAAAAGTGGAGCCTGAAGATGGGACTGAATTATTGCCACAATCTCCATCACACTTGAAGAGATGAGTTGCTTCCTTAAGGGTGAGGAAAGAAAGTGCTTTCTTGAGATGGAATCTGCTCCTGGTGAAAATGCTGTGGATATCACTGAAATGACAACAAAGAATTAAGAACATTACACAAACTTAGTTGATAAACAGTGATGGAGTTGAAGAGGACTGACGTCAATACTGAAAGAAGTTTTACTGTGGTTAAAATGCTATCAAACAGTATTGAATGCTACAGAGAAATCATTTGTGAAAGGAAGTGTCAATCCATGCGGCAATTTCACTGTGGTCCTATTTTGGGAAATTGCCACAGCCACCCTGACCTTCAGCAGCCACCATCCTGATCAGTCAGCAGCCATCTACACTGAGGGAAGACCCTCTACCAGCAAAAAGATTATAGCTCATCGAAAGCCTAGTTGATAGTATTTTTTAGCAACACACTATATACATTTTTTATTAGACATAATGCTGTTGCACAGTTATTGGACTGTAGTGTAAACATAACTTTTTTTTAAAAGAAGGGAAGAGATGAAATTTTGTATTTCTCTTCACTGAATGTGGTAGTTTTACAAAAGCTCTCATGATGGAATCTCCCTAGTTTTAAGAATTTCTTTAACTATGGTCCTTAGTTTGAACTTTGACCAAAAAGGGACAGATCACCTATTGCTCCAAGTGGCCTTATTTTAAAAGGTAACTGTTTCATAGACTCTTCAGAGTAGAAACATAATTCACACAGAGGAGTGTTAGGATAAGTACTCAAAGACTCGAGGGAAGGAGTAGGAGTTATATTCATCTTATAATCTCATTTTAGGTAACTTTTCTCTTTTTCATTAGCCTTTTGTAATGAATCTTTCAATGAAACTACTTTGGAATTCTTTAAGTTTAGCGACTTCTCCATGCCAGTTAAAATACATATTCCTTGCGCAGCCCAAGGGTCCTCTGACAGATGAATGGATAAAGAAGATGTGTGATACACACCCTCCCCCCCACTGGAATCTTATTGAGTCATAAAAAAACAAAGAGATCTGCCATTTCCAACATGTATATATCTAGAGAGTATAATGCTAAGTGAAATCAATCAGAGAAAGACAAATACCATATGATTTTACTCACAAAGAATTTAAGAAACAAAAGAATGAACAAAGGAAAAGAAGAGACAAACGGAAAAACAGACTCTTAATTATAGAGGACAAATAGATGGTTACCAGAGAGGAGGTGGTTGGGCAGATGGGTGAATTAGGTAAAGGGAATTAAGAGTACACCGACCTTGATAAGAACTAAGTAATATACAGAATTGTTGAATCACTACACTGTACACCGGAAACTATTTTAACGCTGTAGGTTAACTATGCTGACATTAATCAAATAAAATAAAAAACAAGGGGCGCCTGGGTGGCTCAGTGGGTTAAAGCCTCTGCCTTCGGCTCAGGTCATGATCCCAGGGTCATGGGATCGAGCCCCGCATCGGGCTCTCTGCTCAGCGGGTAGCCTGCTTCCTCATCTCTCTCTGCCTGCTTCTCTGCCTACTTGTGATCTCTGTCTGTCAAATAAATAAATAAAATCTTTAAAAAAAAAAAAAAAACTAGTATCTCATTTTGCTTAATTTGGGAATCCTTACTTCCAAGTCTACTTCTTAAAGGATCTTATCTATTTGGAATGCTCTCCTTAATGGCCATTGTAATTCCCCTGAGGGCTGGCAGATGTTTGGTGGAAGCCCAGCCACAGATGGAGTGAACCTGCATTTCTGTCTAGCCATTTGTAGCTGCAGATGAGGTTAACTCACATTCTGTCCAGCCTTATTGGGGGGCCCAGCATGATGGTCACCAAACCAAACTGCTCAGTACACAAAACAAGCTAGGTCAGGTTTCACCATTTTTTGCTATGTTTCTGCAACTTTCAGGACCATAGGTCTTAGATATAAAATAAGCAGGTGTGTCAAATGTGGCACGTTTGATTCTTAAGAATCTAAGTTTCCTATCAGCTAAGCCCTCGGGTTTCTTGGAAACGAACTAATACCTAAAAGGGATGTGCGATGCAGTTGGGGACTGTGTGTGGTTTCCAGTGAACCTCGTCTCACGGAAGTATTCTCGAGGTTGTCAGGTGACCTGGTGTCAATCTAACACATTCTGTGACCAACTGATCCTATCACGGGAGTCTTCTTGAGGTGATGAGTGCTTTAATAGCCTTTAAGTGCCCAGTCGGTGCCTACCAATTTTTATGGCTTCTTGGGTTCCAAGGTCCCTGCTAATAATAGCCTGGATCTATACAAAATAAGACAAGCGTGTATACTTGAACAGATGGGCAATACTGCATCCTGGCCATAAGAAGGCCCTGTGCTCACCAACGACAATTCCCCTGGAAGCTTGCTGAAGCTCCCCCCTCCCCCAGGGAATCGTAGTCTGAAAAGCCAGGGACTCAGCTTTGGGTAGACTCTTCTGCCAGCTCAGCTGAGCTCCAGGTAAATATGCCAGCTCCACAGGGCTTCAGGCAAATGTGCCAGCTCAATCGGGCGGGCTCCAGGCAGAACCATCTGCCAGCCCAAGCTGACTTGCCTTGTAAAGGAAAACCAATTAGATCCAGAGCTCAAATCCAAAAAAGAATGAACTCAGAACCAAGAGGAACCTACCGACACTCCTCCAAAACAGCAAGAAAGATGGTGAATTCCAAGGGCTTGTGGATGCCATGCCTGTGCTTTTCTGTTGTCCTTGAATGTTGTTGGAAGTTCAATTCAGATCCTGTCGCTGCCACCAAAACTGGTAACTAACAAAAATTCAACGGAGTCAATTCTAAAGATCCAAGTGGCTTTACTAAATGATTCATGAATCAGGCCGCATGCCATCTATCAAACAGAGGGCCACTCTCTAAACATAACTTTTATGCACTCAGGGAAGCCAAAAAACTCATTTGACTCACTGAATTGCAATATCCATTCTATTGTGGCGGTCGGCAACCAAATCTGAAATTTCTCTTAAGTAACCTGTACTAAACTCATGTGTGCATTTGGGTCTCTTTCTGAATTTATCAATCTGTTCCTTAATCTATGCATGTGCCATGAACACAGTCTTTTAACAATTAAGTATTCTTGTTGGTTACACGTTTCTAGTGAATCTTTTGATAACGTTTTTCTCTTGTACTGCGTTCGTATTGATTTTGTACTTGTTTCTTTTCTATGAATTTAGTTATTATTAAATGGGTTTGGGTATGCTAGAACAGCTATTTTCTCTAAGCTCCATTTCAGTTTAAGAGAAAGTGGTCACCACTTAGATAATTTCTCCTCGTTTGCTCCCAAAGCAGCAAGCAGACTGCTTCCTGCAAATATGGCTTGTCAGTGCCATGTCTTAGAGTCCCACATCTTCTGCTACTCTAAGTCAAATTGCTATCTGCATTGATCAACACAATCCCTGCACCCTGGCTGCAAAAAAAGGATTGTATTTTTGGGATTTCACAATCTTTCATTTTTTAGGAAGTTATATTTTTGCAGGAGCTTTTGGAGACCTAGTCCAACACCAGGCATGCCCCACTTTCTACTCATCATTAACTCCCATATTGCTTCTGCCCAGTCTAAATTTCTTTTGTCAGTTCATAGTTATATTCCGGGACCTGCAGATTATATGTTTCTCTGAGAATGTCTTTATTTTTTTATTTGCTATTCTTGTTGGTTTTGTGTACTTCCTGAAAAGACAGAGTGAGGGAGGATTCCTGACTATCACGGCCAGGTTCTCCCTCGAAGTGCTGATGTTTCCTTTTGCATCTGTCTCTTCTAGCTAACATAAATATGTTTGCAGTTCTGATCATGGAATGCCACCGCGCACAGTAAGCCATTTTGGGCTTTGTCCATGCCTGAAAAGTTTTTCTTAAAACCCCAGCACTGACTCCCCACTTTATCTTTTTAAGACTTTTTATTTATTCATTTGAGAGAGAGAGAGAGAGCAAAGGGGAGCATGTGCAGGGGGGAGGGTCTGGGGGAGAGGGAGAAGCAGACTCCCTGCTGAGCAGGGTGCCCAATGTGCAGCTCCACATGGGGCTCGAGATAGGGCTGGATCCCAGGACCCCGAGATCATGAGCCAAAGGCAGATGCTTAACCATCTGAGCCACTTAGGCGACCCTCCCCTCTTTTTATATAACTTATTTTTAGAAGCTTTCCCTCATACCCTCCACCCTTGAAAACTTCCTTTGTACATGTATCCTACCTTGTGATGCTACCAAGCTCTTAGTTCCTTAAACCACAATGATCCATTTACTAGGCTAGAAACTCTACAGAATATTTCACAAAATATTTTCATGCGATGCTTATTCTACAGGATGCATTGTGAAAACAGTGTCACAAGTAAGTTTGGGAAATAATCTTTATTACATTCTGAGTCTTGGAGAGTCACAATCCACATTCAAATATTAGAAATTACAAAAAGTCCCAAGGAAAATAAAGTATGTTATATTGATAGAACCCAGAGTGACCCTAAAGTATTTGTTTATGGAACCTCCATATATGTGAGACACATGTTAACACCTTCTGGACGTCTACACAAAAAGATCTGCCTTGGATATTGAGGGTACTTACGGCAGGATCTCCCCCCTCCCCCCTTTTTTTAAAAGATTTTATTTATTTATTTGACAGAGAGAGATCACAAGTAGGCAGAGAGGCAGGCGGGGCGGGGGAGCAGGCTCCCCGCTGAGCAGAGAGACTGATGCGGGGCTCGATCCCAGGACCCGGAGACCATGACCTGAGCAGAAGGCAGAGGCTTTAGCCCACTGAGGATTTCCCGTTTTGATCACACTGCCTGCAGTGGAGGAACTATTCAATATGCGCCTGTTGAATGACTTAATCTGATAAACTATCAAAGATGTTTAATTGTTTAGAGAAGCATTTTGTAAGATGGTTTTTCATCCAAGGTCTTATAATGGCATAAACTGGAGAGCTCTGTGGGCCAGCTTCAAATAAAGAGATTTGACTCCAATATTTGATACTAGTTTTGAGGCATAAGGGTAATTTGCCAAGGAAAGAGCACCCAGAGGAAAGTAAGCTGGTTGTTTAAGGGACTTAGAAAACTTGTATATGGGGAATAGTGAGGAATATGTTTAGTGGGGAATATGTTTAGTTTGGAGAAGAGAATGCTAGGAAGCAAATTCTATCTACAAATATTTGAACAGTGACTAAGATATCCTTTCTGCAGCCAAAAATTCCATAGTAGAGTGAAGAAAACACATTCTTGTTACACCAAAATGAAATATGGAGTCCTCTGGGTTAGAGCAAAGGGAGTGCCTGCTCTGGGATGAGGGGCGGGAGAAGGGTCTTCTGGGGGATTCCTCAAGGAGGCAACATGGGAGCGTATTTTCAAGGGGGAGCATGTGCAGAGTACGTCATTGTCATGACACAATGTACCTTCAAAGAAAGCTCTGGGAGAAAATCAAGAGTATTTCTATTTGATGGCACACTGTCATGTTTGGACAAAAGAGTTGTTTTTTTTTACTCGATCTATACCGGCTACTTCTGAGTTGCAGGAAAATGTAGCATGCCATGGCTGAATGTACAAAGTGTTTTTCAAATCGCTGACTTAAAAGTGAATCATTGGATCATATTTTTCTCTTTTAGGTTTAGCAACAATTCAGCTGATTCTGCTTATGATTATCTATTCTTGGTCATGAATTTTTTTTAAAAAGGTGAGAAATTCTGTGGCATATGTTGATATGGGGCACCTGGGTGGCTCAGTGGGTTAAAGCCTCTGCTTTCGGCTCAGGTCATGATCCCAGAGTCCTGGGATTGAGCCCTGATTCGGGCTCTCTTCTCAACAGGGAGCCTGCTTCCACCTCTCTCTCTCTCTGCCTACTTGTGATCTCTGTCAAATAAATAAATAAAATCCTAAAAAAAAAAAGTGTTGATATTAGGTAGCTTGGCCTAAATGTAAATACTTGTAGTTGGCACTGTGACATCTTGACTTTATTAGTGGATCATTCTGTGAGATAAGTGAATTCAAAATTTCTCTTTCTACTCACAGATTATGAGAGTTCAGTATCATCACAAAGGCTGAGCATATTCAGAAAATAGTTTGTTCCACAACTTTGGGGTAGAGATGATTTTATTTATTTATTTATTTATTTATTTATTTATTTATTATCTTTATTTGAGGGAGAAAGAGAGAGAGAATGAGCAGTGGGGAGGGATAGAAGGTGGGGGTAGAGACAGAGAGAAGCAGACACACTGTTTAGCAAAAAGACCAGTGAATACCCTGGGATCATGACCTGAGATGAAGGCAGACATTTAACCAACTGAGCCACCTAGGCATCCCGGATAATTACATTTAATAAGAATAAACATATAAATGATTTTGATTCGATTTTATAGTAAAAAAAAAGCTAAATGTTGTTTCATATTTCTAAGAAATATTTTTTATCTGTATGACTTTGTTTTATTTTTAGATTTCTAAGACATGAAGTCACCATTTTATTGTATACTGAACTGACAGGCTTCTCTTACTGTGTTGGAATTTTACTGTCGAAGTACTTAGTTAAAAATTAACATAAACTGGTTGCCAAGTGAAACTGTGAATTCCGCTAGTCTGAAAACATTTAAAAATACATTATCTAGGGGCACCTGAGTGGCTCAGTCTGGTTAAGCTTTTGACTTCACCTCCAGTCATGATCCCCAAGACTGGCTCCCTGCTCACTGGGGAGTCTGCTTGTCCCTTCCCTTCTTACCCGCAGCCATCCCTGCTACTCATGATCTCTCTCTCTCTCTCTCTCTCTTTCAAGTAAAAGCATAAAATCTTAAAAAAAAAAAAAAAAACCCATTATCCATCTGGGCAAGTTGAGAAATGGCCTACCTGCTTCTGGAGGTAAGTTAGTTAAACACTCATTCATTCACTCATCCGGGAAATATTTTTAAAGTGGCTATTACTCACAAAATACTGGAGGTTCTCATTATTTATAAGATGTTATATATACAAAAAAGGAGCTAGTTCTTTCAGCAGTTGTTAAATCATGTCAGAAGGCTGTGCAATTTAGGACAAAGGGCACAGGCTTTAGAGTCAGATTGATGTGAGTTTGTTACATTGCACCAGCTGTGTAATTTTTGGCAAGTTCTTCAATGTCTGGTTGTGAATATCAAACAAGATAAAACTTATAAGTACCTATAACAATGTCTAATACCAGTAGGCATTGGGCAGTTACCTTTATAGTCATGCAAACAGGTATGGCTGATAGGAACATGACCTGATTTGCCCTTAGTCTAGTAAAGACTACTCCCAGTCCATCTGGCTACTTCCAAGACTCTCTTGAAAGTATTATGAAACAATGACCAATAAACAATACCATAGAATGATGACCATTCGTAATTAATTGGGTTTAAACAGTTTGAGTAAACATTCATAATCATTTCACATATTAAAAAGGCTATTCTGGGTGGGAACAGAGAAGACTATTTCTGATATTAGGGAAATAAGCTGTTAATAGAATTAAATCCTATTTAAACTTGTATTTTTAAAAAATTTTATGTAGAGAAAACATTTCTAATTTTTATTTTCTGCTTATTTAGGTGAAAAAAATATATGAGTAAGTTTAAGAGATCCTTCTTACTTTCCTCAGTGTTTTCTATAACTCATAAAACCTCACCATTAAGAAAAACTCACCTCCTCATTAAACCTGACAACAATTGGGGGTGCCCAGGTGGCTCAGTCGGTTGGACATCTGACTCTTGGTTTCAACTCAGGCCCTCTCAGGGTCATACGACTGAGCACCCACATGGGTTTCTGCACTCAGCATGGAGTCTGCTAAAGATTATCCTCCTCCTCTCCTTCCCTCTCTGTTCCTCTCCCTGCTCACACTCTTTCTCCCTAAAATAAATAAATAAAATTAAAAAAAATATAAAAAAACACCTGACCACACTTTCTCATATGTGTTAGGAGTTCATTTCTTCATACTTACAAGATTTAAGTTCTTGACAATTTGAGTATCATTTTTTTGCCTTTAATCTTTGCCTTTGGTAACAACCTGGGTGGAAATAATATCTATAAAATATTGTCCTGTAGTCACAAATGTCCCCTTCTTCTTTTCTTATTGTTAATTGAGCTATAAAAAGGAAATAATTACTAGGTCGATATCCTTTGTCTGACAAGAGGCTACTACAGTATTGGACTAGGGTTTGAAGTGGTCTTAAAGACATCTTGCATCACCCAGGTCCTGTTCATTTTAGGACTACAGTCTGAGTCCTAGGTGGCTCAGTCAGTTGAGCAAGGGACTCTTGATTTGGGTTCAGGTCATGATCTCAAAGTCATGAGATAGAGCCCGGCCAGAGGCTCTGTGCTCTGTGTGGAGTCTGTTCCAGATTCTCTCTCTCTCTCCCTGTACCCCTCCCCCAGCTGTGTGTGTGTGTGTGTGTGTGTGTGTGTGTGTGTGAAAGGATGCTCTCTCTCTCTCTCTCAAATAAATAAATAAATAAAATCTTTTTAAAAAAGACTACAGAATTTAGTGTAAATTAGACAGATTTAACAATTGAAAATAAATTTGGGTTTCTTCTAATGTTGCCTTGGGCTCATTCCAGGGTTCTAACATCATCCTCAGTCTCTTTTTCAGAAAAGCCAATTCCCTAAGTATATATTCCTACACCTAATGTCATAATCTTTGTACTGAAGAATTATCTACATTTTCTTGTATTTCCAGAGACTTCTCCTGACAGAAGAATATCCTAGTCCCTATGAACCATTCACTGTGGTTTGGTGGGTAATTGTGGGGTGTTTCAGTTTTATACTTTCCATTGGTAACATCTGCTTTTCTCATATGCTTTAGTTATATAGAAAAGATCTCTAGAGGATGTCAAATGCCCTTATTCCTTTCCTGGATATTCTTTAAAGTATATTTTCAAACTTCCTCACTAATTAAATTCTTCCTTTTCCTTTTCCTGTTTAAAAACTTCATTGTGTTATGCAAAATAGAGGCCTTGATTTCAGGGAAATCTGCTACATTATCATTTACTCCTTGAATTGTCAAGATAGGAAGTGATTCCACCAAATAAGAACAGAAACATGCATAACATCTACACTCTTTTCGACAATGCAGTCAGTCAAGTTCAAGATGAGGGAGAGGCTGGGGTTTGTGAAAATGTGGAAAAGAGACCAGAACACACTAGCCTATTACATACGTGGATCTTCACCCATCAATTCTTAAATTATCTATGTTACCTGGGTTGAAGATGACAAGCTGTTTTCTTATCAGGTTTTTGGTCCATTCAATTCAATTCATTTACAGTATTTCAACTGTATACTGTACTATACTATACTATACCATACAGTTCAGTATAGAAAACCTCCTAAAACTTGGACCTGACCACATTTGTCTTGCACATTTGCATCTCGGTCGCTAACTTCTGTTCTGAACAGGTGTCCATAATCATCCAACTTTAGGTTATTTGTCCATAAATATTTCTCCAAATAGCCTATGGGTTCACCAGCACTGGTCTTAATGGTATCTCCTTACAACCTATATCAGTCATTTTCAAGGAAGATTAGTTATTAAAATGCCATTCCAAATTTTAAGACTTTGGGGATCTGAAAAATAATTTTTTACCTCACATTCGAAAAGACTATTCTTTAGAAAGAAATCAGCTACATGTCAGTCAAAATAAGCCTAAAAGGCAACATGCTTAAATTAACTTTGAATGAAACAGAACGGACATGATGTCAATTTAATAACAGACTGTATTTCAGCCCTAGTGATCACATAAAAAATTAGTAAATGCCAAGTGGAGTTTATTTTGATATATCATGCCTTAACCATCTCTTATATTGAAAATGCACTTCCTGGTTAGAAACTAGCTGAGTCTCTAACATGCATCACTCAAAATTATTCATAATAATAGTTTTTTCAGATATTCTTGTCCCAATGATTTGCTTCTAAATTATTTTGCTTTACTTTTTATTATTCTAAATTCTAATTTTTTTAACTTATTTTAAATGATCTCTATCAT
Organism: Mustela putorius furo; assembly: GCF_011764305.1. Taxonomy (NCBI): domain Eukaryota; kingdom Metazoa; phylum Chordata; class Mammalia; order Carnivora; family Mustelidae; genus Mustela; species Mustela putorius. The sequence goes on from NW_025422471.1 coordinate 16,156,822, forward strand.
TTCCAGCAATAATCACAGAAAGTGCTTTTGAGAACTTATTTGCCAAACTGTGCTAATTTAAAATTTTACATGGATCGTCTAACTTAAACATCACCAAAATCCTATAACAAAGTAATTTTGTTATCTCCATTTTATAATTGAGAAAAACTGAAATACAGAGAAGTCAAGTTACACGAACAGTGGTGAGTTTCTAGTACTCAGACCCACATGAGTCTGACTCTAAGTCAGCATTCTTATCCACGATCCCATTATTTACTGACTAAGTGGCAGAGTGACCCAAAGTGACAGCCGACTCTGCTTCGTTGGCATGCCCCTTTGACTTTCCACCCTGCTGCCTCTGATGAGCTGCATGGTATACTGTGTTTCTCAACAACTAACTTCTGTCATGCATCTAGCTCTCTGAATTTTCACCTCTTTCTTAATTGAATTCCCAACTCGTTTTCTCCCCAGTCACTTACATCTTGTTACGACATCTGTTCTGGTGGCCTTTGGAGAAGGTGATGTGCTTCTTTCACTCACCCACAGGGACTGCTCCCTAATCTCAGCAAGGTGACTGAACACTAACTGGTTATGGATACACCTGTTTCTGTATTGCGTGTTTAGCCAATCCCATAAAAAACATGGAAAACTATAAAAGAACATATGAAATGGCACAATGCCCATCCTTGTACTGGTCTGACTGATACACTGGATTGGGAAGTGCTGGGCATGGTTTTGAAATAAATATGGCCTGAAGGTTATGATTCTACACTGCCCAAAGATTTAGAATTTTTCAGTTTATTCCTTAAGACTTAACACTTAGCCTGTTTTTAATTCTGACTCAGTTCCCTTATAGTTACTTTTGGGGCCTCCCTCTCCCTAATATTGTTTGATTTATTAGTTTTTATAAATTATAAATATAACATATAGTCTTTAGTACAGGTCAAAAAAAGAAAAGGCGAATAAAGAAAAGAGAAGTTTTCCACTTTTCTTGAGATAGCCAATCTTACCAGTTGGATGTGTATCGTACCAACATTTTTCTATGGTCTTATAAACATGTGCTTATTATTTATATAATCAATTGCATGTGTATGTGTGTGTATGTATATATATGTTACATTTTTCTGTTTTGTTTGTAATGAAAATGGTTGTCCTAGACACTATACAAGAATCATACAAGCAATAAGTAACAGTTTTTTAAAAAGATTTTATTTATTTATTTGACACAGAGAGAGAGAGATCACAAACAGGGAGAGTGGGGGAAGCAGGCTCTCTGATGGGCAGAGGGCCCAATGTGGGTCTTGATCCCAGGACCCTGAGATCATGACCTGAGCCAAAGGCAGAGGCTTAACCCACTGAGCCACCCAGGTGCCCCAAGTAACAGTTTTCTAACAGCTGCATGATATTCCACATAATCAAGCTTATCTAAATTATTGGCACCACAACCAAAGCATAGGACATTTTGGGCTAATGCTTTTAAATTTCAAGATGCACATGTGTAGCACCAAAAATGGCTGAATGTCATAAAAGGAAAGCCACAGTCTCAGGAAAAATATACAACAAATGGCTATAAAAAACGTTTTTCCTGTGATACTGTTCTTCCAATACTTATTTGTATTTCTACTCTGTTGATAACTTGATTCATTTATTAAAAACTAAAGTTTCATTAACAGTCCTTTTAAAATTATAAACTCAAGTTGCTTATTCCTTATCAACCGTTATTTATCAAAGGATGTTAGAAGACATTTCCAGGATTTGGTTCCTAACGACATCATGCTCAGAATGGCTTCAATAAATCTATTTTAAATTCCTTTTTAAAAAAATTTTTGTGATTTATTCCATGAATTACCTAGATATAGAAGTTATATTAATGCTACTAGTGGAGGAGAAAGAAAAGCCTGAAAAGAAATTGGATTTTCAGGGATGAAAATGTGGAACACTAAATAGTTCTGTAGCATTTAGCCTAAATTTTCCAGTTTTAAGTATCTCTTCATATTTCATTTCACCATATGACATGTACTCAAGATGGATGAATGTGGCAGATGCTGCCTTTATACTTCCTCCAAAATTACCCAGTAGCAATTTATAATTCAGTGGACTTCGTTATATTAGTAACTCTGTATTCTGTGTATGAACTAGCTTATCTTTCTAAGTGTCATGGCTTCTCTATGGCTGAGGTTCAGCCTATAGCTACCTTTTGTTTTCAACTGGTTATTTAATCAAAATTTAAGCTGTTGGTCATGATCTTCCATGGGTTGCTTCGGTGCTTGTAAATAATACACTTTTATCTTCTTCCTTTTTCTAATTATACCAATTCAAGGCACTTGGGCTTAAATTAAATTAAGGGAAGCATATTTGGACTGATATAAATGGACTAGACATTTATATGTGCAGATTGGCTAACTGTACTTCTAACATCCATTTATTTTTGTATTTAGCCAAGAATGTGGAAACAGATGTAGCAGTAATGATCCCAAATGTTTTAAAAAGTTGGATAATATTGGTACAGTATCTGACTAAATCTGAAGGAGAAAATGAAACTGACATTGACACTCCCTGCTTTGAAAATAATCGATGAATCTATTTAACACAAATGAAAAAAGAAACACGGTTTCAATCCCACAATTTTGTCAAGGATGCCCAAATCTATTATTGTAAATGTCTTTTAAAAATAAATGTTCTGGGGGTGCCCGGGTGGCTCAGTTGTTAAATGTCTGCTTTCAGCTCCAGTCATGATCCCAGGGTTCTGAGATTGAGCCCTGCATCTGCTCCCTGCTCAGCAGGAAGCCTACTTCTCCCTCTCGCACTCCCACTGCTTGTGTTTCCTCTCTAGCTGTATCTCTCTCTCTGTCAAATAAATAAATAAAATCTTTAAATAAATAAAAAAATGTTCTTTTGATAACTGAAGAAACAAGTATTATAAAACATGGCAATTTCACCTGTGGTTGAAACTCTAACAAGCAAAGTTTGGATATGGACTGGATTAATATCTTACTCAGAAATTTTTTTGAATAAAATTATGTTTGTTAAGCTTGACAGGGAGGCGGGGGAGGGCACAGAGCTCTGTAGAGCAAACAAATTAGCAAATCACTTAAAAAGTCATTATACCAACTATAAATTAAAAAAAATATCTAGTCATTGAAAGACCATAGATGGGTTTCCATAAATCTCAAACTTAATCCTCCACAACTTGAAGGTAACAGTATCGAATTTCTCAACAGTATTCTAAATTCTGCTACTTTTTCCAATATTTATTTGAAAATGTGATCTTTCAATATATAGCTGCTGTTTATAATCATCAAAAACCATTTATGAACATCTATTATGTGGTAAATACTGGATGCTATATGTTCGCACCACTCAAGCTAGATTTACTTTCTACTGTGAGGCAGTGAATGAAAAATTTCCATTCAAGATTAATCAAAGCCCAACAGAATATTCATGTATAATCTATCACTTTTCTACTCTCCCAGCAATCAGTTTCTATCTCGTTCAAATCTCACAATCTCTTTGACCTGCAGTTTCATCATGTACAAATTTTGGAACACTTAGAGTCAAAATGGCAGGCTGAGCTTATGTTGGAAAACATACCCCTTCATTACAAATATGTAGAATTACAGAAAAACTATTAAAATTATATAGCTGGATTTCAAAAGAAGAAAGTTAAATTTCCAGGTCCTAGAAACCAAAGCAGGAGCAAGCAGCGGTCGGTGGGAGTTGGAGCTCTGTGGGGCACAAAGCAAGGAGACTAACCATGTTAAGCCAGGCTGGGAAGGAATGAAGCCGCCCATCTGACACCCTTGTATCTTGCCAGGAGAAAAGGAGAATGGCAAAACCACTGCGGGAGACAGACTGGTGATCTCTTAGAAAATAAAAGAGATGCTTATCACCTTACCCAGCAATTTTATGCCTAGGTATTTTTCCATGAGAAATAGTATGTCTGCAGACACATGTAAAGATGAACATAGATGTTCACAGAAGGAAAAAGTGAAAAAATAAAAACAGTCAAGATATGCATCAACTAGTGAGTGGAGAAATGGATTACATTACATCCATACAATGAACTACTATCCAGTAATACGAGGAATAAACTATTGATAACACATAAAACATGGATGAATCTCAAAAGCATTACGCTGTGCAAATGAAGCCAGAAACAAAACAGTCCACACTGCATGGTTCTACCTATCTGAAATTCTAGAAAAAGACATAACTAGTTTGTAATGATAGAAAGGATATCAGTAGTTGCCTAGGGCTGGGGTGGGATAAATGACTGCAGATATTAAGAGAAAACTTGTCCGGGTCCTAGGAATGCTCCATACATTCAATGCACGCTACTTTTTACTGGATGGAAATTATATCTCAACAGTGCTGATGATGAAAATTGAAAAAAAGTCATTACGACAGAAGATGTGCTCACAGAAGAATGTTGCAAAGAACATGAAGAAATCAAGTGCTTCGGAAGATGTCAATAGACGCAGGATGCTGGATAAATCATATCCAAGCCCAAATAAAAGTAGGGACATGGACTGGGTATGTGTTCTACTACTGTGGAGTTACATATATGTATTATATATCTTACATATGGTCTATTCATGCCTTAACTATGTTCATAAATATATTCATGGCTTAAATTGATCTTCTTTTAAAAAATCTTTTGTCCATTTTGTTTGAGCAAATAGAGCAAATACACGCTAGAGTCTTTTAGATCTTACACTCCTCTGAAAAAAAATCTGCCTATGATATAAATTATATTATAGGGCTGTTTCACGCACGACTAATAATATGTTTACAAGACATCTGTGCATGCTGGCAAGTCAGGTGCTTGAACAAATACTATTTTTAGTAGTTAGATAGTATAAAATATTAGAATGTTTTATATGTAACATGTTCTAATCAGTAGTTGGAAAATCTATAATATTATATGGTTTCTGTTTTTTTTTGTGCAGAATGTGTAAGATGTCCACGTAGAGCTGAAGAGGTTAGAAAAAGGAGATAAGCTTTTCCCAGAGAGTAAGCCACGTTTCCTGATGGTTTTCTGAATGATTTTAGTTGTAACATGAATGAACTTCAAATCAAGGAAGTCATTTTTCATGCAATTCCCTTCTAATTCTCTGACAATTATGTCAAGGAGAAAGTCTAAATTTGGTGCCATCACACCTTCAATCCTCCCTAATATTTTCTAAGTTCGTTCTCTTTTTTATGAGAAAGCAGAATCAGAATCAGTACGTTTGGCAGCGATAAATACCTAGCAAACATTAAAAAATATATATTTACTTGCCATTTTATTCTCTTCATAGTTACTTTTTATTGGTATCAATAATTGTTTCCATTTAATGGATTTGTGTTTCATGTGTAAAATTTCTAGTATTTTCTACTTCCCCTTCCTTTATTCTATTCTGAAAATATTTGAGGACCCAAACCTAAGCAGGACAACAAAACCCAAACCAAAAAATCTGTTTTAGCAGTTTTAAAAACAGACATAATTTGCAAGACTTAAAATCTAAAACGTTAGCATTCTTCAAGCTTTCTGATACTATTTTTGTTAAAACGAAGCAAAATGGAACACACTCACTCACACATAACAGACAATTTTTCAACAAACAAAAACTTTTCCAACTTCTGCTTTAAAAATACTGACTAAACTGATTTGTGTCTGACTCATAGCTGATACTTTGAATTGAGGAAGTTGCACTCCTTTTGAAATAGTAGGAAAAGTTCAGTCAGTCTTTATCCTTGGGGGAGTCTGATGTCAGTAGAGTTAAATGTCCTAAAATTCAGTGTTTTAGAATTAAAGTTAACTAAAGTATAAGAAAAAGAAATAAATGGAACAGAGTAAATAATATTAAAAGGCCACAGGTTACTAAAATCTTTGCTAACTACTGAGAATAGGTTCCTTTTTAAAATGACTTACTTTTTAACCAAATAGAATGCCATTAGAATTGTGGTATTAATTTCACTTTTTTTCCTGGGAGACTGGATTTTAAAACCTAGAATACTATCATATTCTTAATAATGCCTAATAAATATCCTTGGTAAAAGAGTGAGATTATTTTAAAATATTGATGAAAAGTTTTAGGAAACTATACAATAGCTTTATATTTGTTCTCAGATTTATCTTAGTAACATTTATTAAATTAATCATCCGTATACTACTGACTAATGTTGTGTTCTACGATATATATGCTAAACCAGAAATTTGAAGTGTTTTCTATTAAATAGCTTAACTTTCAGTTACTATGTAAACTTGAGAAAAAAACTTCTGGTTTAATAACTTTAGTTATAGGGCACCTTGGTGGTTCAGTTGGCTAAGGGTCTGCTTTTAGCTCAGGTCATGATCCCACACTCCTGGGATCGAGCCCCATACGGGACTTTCGATCCGGAGCCTCTTTCTCCCTCTCCCCCTACCCTTGTGCTCTCTCTCACCCTCTGTCTCTCTTTCTCAAATAAATAAATAAATAAAATCTTAAAAAATTTTTTTTTTCAGTTAAGACAAACCTATTTTAATACTTTGGAAAAATCTTCCCCCTTCTGTTCTATTCTTATTCAGAAGACTTGCGGGGGAAGGAGGAAAATTTTTTTCTCTGCTCCATTCAGTGCAGTTTTACTAACTTCTAACTGTTCTCCTCTTTTTTTTTTTTTTTTTTTCCCCGTTCAATCTCTGTCCAGGAGAGATACTCCCTGTGTTTTAGCTACATTTTACAGCAATATTTTCTTGTAGAACTTTGTTCACAGATATAGCTGTATCCATTAATGTAGAGATTTTGATGTCCTAAGTCTCAAGAAGCAAAATAAGGCTTTTCCCTTCACATCTTTTTTTTTTTTTAAAGATTTTATTTATTTATTTGACAGAGATCACAAGTAGGCAGAGATAGAGAGAAAGGGAAGCAGGCTCCCTGCTGAGCAGAGAGCCCGATGGGGGACTTGATTCCAGGACCCTGAGATCATGACCTGAGCCAAAGGCAGCAGCTTAACCCACTGAGCCACCTAGGCACCCCTTCCCCTCACATCTTTAATCACATTTTATTTTAGTCTAAAAGAGAACTATTCTGGTTCAATTTACTTTTTAATTTTTATTTATTTATAGATTTTTATTTATTTATTTATTTGAAAGAGAGGGAGAATGAGAAGAGAGAGATCAGAGGGAGAAGCAGACTCCCTGCTGAGCAGGGAGCCTGATTTGGGGCTCAATCCGTGGACTCCAGGATTATGACCTGAGCCAAAGACAGTTGTTTAACTAACTGAGCCACCCAGGCACCCTATTCTGGTTCATTTTAGAAGAATCATTGATTATGTTGCCATGTGAAATACTGTATACTTCTAATTAGTCAAGGTATAAGACTGGATATTAAAGATTACTGAATAGGGAGGAGAAAGTCATGCTAGGTTTAGTCACAATTGTAAATTTCTAATTCTTGAAATTTACAATCATCATTGGGACAGATCTTCCCGTAAGATTTCAGTAACTGTTTTATCACTTAAGAGTGAAACTGTTTGAGATAAGAGAACTGGCTGATATTACATGGAATGTCTGAGTAGAAGGTTAATAACGACAAAACTTGCAAGGAGAAAAAACTATATAGTAATTAACATGATTTCAATGTGTTCATTCATTTTTCTTTGGGTAATTTTCTTATAGGAATAATTCTCTTGAGACTAGGTTGAAATGTATTTTGAAATCAGTTTTAGTGTAATTTTGATGAGACTGATTTTCCTTTTTTTTTTTTTAAGCCTTTTTATACAGTTTAAGCTTTCTGTACCTTTTTATTCCTACAAGCCAGATGGGTCTCAGCTAAAAGACAATGTATTTAATTAAGCTTCCCACCATCCAAGAAACCTTTGTCTGAAGCATTAAAGGTTTGATCATCACATTTTAGCAAGGTCACATTGCTATTTTAAATTGAAATAAAGTTTTAAAATATTTAACATAATAGATAACATAAATGTATTTATTAAGTTAAAATCAAATGTTAGTTTTTATTCAAACTTCTTACCACTTGTTTTTTTCACATGCTTGAGAAAGTTTTGTCACACCTATGAACAGGTGTTGTTTATTAGTATGTATTTAAGTGTGATATAGTAATCCTTACACAGTAGAGAAGGGAGCTGGCTTCCCTTCCTCTCTCTCTGCCTGCCTCTCTGCCTACTTGTGATCTCTCTCTGTCAAATAAATAAATAAAATCTTTAAAAAAAAAAAAAGATTTCATAGAACTAGGGAATCACTTTTTAATTTTCAACTGAAGGCAAATTCAGAGGAAACTTCATTAAATGGTTAAATGACAGAGTTGGGCTGGATATAAGAAAGAACACTTACCAGCAAGGATTTTAAAAATAAAAATGGTGAGCTATCTTTTTTTATCTTTATCTTTTTTTATCTTTATCTTTATCTTTCCTAAAGGTATTTAAATTTGTTTTCTTCTTTGAATATGAGAACAAACATTATATACACTTATAGGTTTCCTTCTAGTTTGACTTTTAATTTCATTATATTTTAATAATCTTCAGTGAACCTAGAAATATAAAGAAAGAGAAAAATAAATCTAAAATTTCCTAAAGTACAACAGTTGAACAAAAATGTAGTGTTATATATATATATATTTTTTTTCAAGATTTTTATTTATTTATCAGAGAGAGAGAGGGAGAGAGAGAGAGCACAGGCAGACAGAATGGCAGACAGAGGCAGAGGGAGAAGCAGGCTCCCTGCTGAGCAAGGAGCCGGATGTGGGACTTGATCCCAGGACGTTGGGATCATGACCTGAGCCGAAGGCAGAGGCTTTAACACACTGAGCCACCCAGGCGCCCCAGTTATATAAATTTTTAATGTATTAAACATATATGTATTCCTATATTAAAGCACATTTCAAAGCATTTTCATGGTGTTTGGACACCAAATTGAAACAAATTACTTTAAAAAATTAGCTTATGCTTTTGATCATTATGTTTTCAACTTTATAGTTTTGTTTTTCAGTGGCATATTTTAGGTTTAAAGGGGATTTTTTTTACATGAAAATAAGTAAAACTATGTAAAATATGTATGTATATATATAAATATTTAGTGAACAAAAATATTTAATTCTATAGAACCCACTTAGTGAATATTTATACATTCCAGTAAACATTACCCATAAGTTTCTGTAACATTATATTGTTAGAAAAATGTTTTTCTTATTCTGTATTATTAAGTGCAATGTTTAATTGTATAAAGAATCTTTAAATTCATTTTGGATTGAAACACCACATGGTGGCAGTGTTTCCTAAGAAACTGGTGAAGTATGGTCCCCTCACAAGGATTAGTGCTTTTTATAAACTGCTGTATTTTTTTGTGTCTGTCAAATTGGTCATGCATTTCAACTGTTAAAAATGTGTACTAGGTTCTTAAGGGCGAAAGCAGTAAATGCTTTTTATTCTATAAATTGTCTTATGTAGACAGAGGCTATGGCAGTGCCTCTCCTAAATACTGGAAAAGTTAGAAAAAAAAAAAAACCCATTGTATATGGTTTGCTGGTTTATACTGTGTACATTTGCTTACAGATAAAAAGCAACAGAAGAGTTGCACCTGGGTGGCTCAGTCAGTTAAGTGCCTGCCTTCAGCTCAGGTCATGATCTCGGGGTCCTGGATTGAGTCTTGCTTTGGGCTCCCCACTTAGTGGGGAGTCGCTTCTCCCTCTCTCCTACCCCCTGCTCATGCGGATGCTCCCTCTTGCTCTCTCTCAAATAAATAAATAAATCTTAAAAAAAAAAAAAAGGCACCAGAACAAACTGAATAATAATTATTATCTAGAGGTTAGAATTTCCCACCAATTGTATTTTTAATATACACAGCAGTGGTTGATTGAATAATGGTGGAGTGCTTTAAGATGAGAAAGCATTTAAGCTTTCACAGGCAGATTTATACCCTCAGGTCACTGAAAGCTGAAGGACAAGACTGAGAACTGCAGGAATTGAACCTCCCTCCTCTTTTCCTACTGCCACATCTCCTCTCTTTGCCCCAAATCCATCACGGAATATTTTCTATCCTGTTTAAATAATGAATTCAGCGACATTTGACCCTTGAACTATGGGGGGTTGGGGGCATTAACTTCTTCATAGTCAAAAATTGGCATATAACATTTGACTCCCCCTAAAACTTAACTACTTATAGCCTATTATTGACGGAAAGCCTTGCCAGGAACAAACAGTAGATTAGCACATACTTTGCATGCTATATGTATTCTATACCATATTCTTATAATAAAGTGTGCTAGAGAAGAAATATTATTAAGAAAGTCATAAGAAAAACACATTTACAGTACTATACTCTATATTTATCAAGAAAAATCCATGTATAAGTGGACGTGTACCATTCAAACCCATGTGTTCCCCACGGTCTGAGACCTTAAAATGTACATGTATTCGAAGAAACCTTCTTCATTTTCTACTTTGTTTTGTATGGTATAGCTCACACATCAATGGTGCACAGAGCTGTGGCTAAGTTGCGACGGGATTTTATGGTCCTTGGACACATAAGATGATGTAAAGAGTGTTCTTTTGCATTTATTTCATTTATGTATTTCATTAATCCATAAAACCAGTCATGGGAAGCTGGATGCATATTAACTTGAGAGAAAGGGAATTTCTGCCAATATTGGGAAATGATTCCCCTATAAAGGAATGAAAGCCTGATTCCCTGGTGGTTAATACATAAACCCCACCAGGTCAGGGTTCTTCATCCTCTGGGTTCACTGCTATATCCTTGCACCTACTGAGTGTCTGATGGGAAGCAGGTGGTCCATATGTATTTTGAATAAATGGAACAAATAAATCTTTGAACTTCTAACAAATAAAGCAAAAAGCCTTTTCTGTTAAGGAATATAGCAAAAGTTGGCATGACATTAGAATACGATCTGGAAGAATAAGTAAATAACTCATTTCATTTTAAAAATCTAGCGTTCCCAATTTCTGGATCTTCAATAAAGAGAACATGAAAATTTGTTTAAACATTTTTAAAATAGGGTACAGTAAAAGTTAGTTGGAATTACAATTTCATGATATTTGTATATAAAGTAGAGAGATACTGACCATATCCTTTATGAAGATACTTTACAAAGGGTATACAGTTATCTGGAAGATATTTTTTTTCCCCATAAAGAAATAAAGAACAATACAAGATCAGGTGTGGGGATAAAGAGCCAGTGAAAAACATTAATGTTACCTGAACTGTGAGATGCATGGGTGGCTTAGTGGGTTAAGCATCTGCCCTCAGCTCAGGTCATGATCCAAGGGTCCTGGGATCGAACCCCAAAGCGGGCTCTCTGCTCCGCAGGGAGCCTGCTTCCTCCTCTCTCTCTGTGCCTGCCTCTGCCTACTTGTGATCTATTTATTTATAAATAAATAAAATCTTCAAAAAGATTTTAAAAAAATCACCTGAATTGTACCTCTGCCTGGAGCTTAAAGATTTTGTTGCCCTGACCCAGGTATCATCGCAATGACGCCAATGATGAATGCTAGGATGATGGTTGAGGGTTATGGAAATATATATATATATAGATCTCTCTGATGAGAGATAGCAGGAAACCAAAACAATGGACCCCATTGTTTGTTACTGTTTGTTCCTGGCAAGGCTTTCCGTCAATAATAGGCTATAAGTAGTTAAGTTTTAGGGGGAGTCAAATGTTATATGCCAATTTTTGACTATGAAGAAGTTAATGCCCCCAACCCCCCATAGTTCAAGGGTCAAATGTCGCTGAATTCATTATTTAAACAGGATAGAAAATATTCCGTGATGGATTTGGGGCAAAGAGAGGAGATGTGGCAGTAGGAAAAGAGGAGGGAGTTTCAATTCCTGCAGTTCTCAGATATATATATATCTATATATCGATATATATATCTATATATATATATTAAATAATTTAAAAAAATTTTATTTATTTATTTGACAGAGATCACAAGTAGGCAGAGAGGCAAGCAGAGAGAGAGAGGAGGAAGCAGGCTCCCTGCTGAGCAGAGAGCCTGATGCGGGACTCGATCCCAGGACCCTGAGATCATGACCTGAGCTGAAGGCAGAGGCTTAACCCACTGAGCCACCCAGGCGCCCCGGTAATGGAAATATATTGATCATTTGCCTTTGAGCATTTATTCAGTTTTAGTTGCTACGGGGGCTTCCTGTTTGCTTTTTGCTTTTACTATATTTTTTCTTTCACCGATGATAAAAGTCCTCTCAATAATGAATCCCCTCTTACTGGGCTGAGCATTTGGAAGATTGTGCCAGCAAGTGGAGACAAGTTATACATAGCTCTCCAATCTCTGGCATGAGGATGGTGGGCAGGAAGGAGGCGCACACCTCACCCTGCTTTCCTTTCCTATCCTTGTCTATCTTCTTCTCACTTGGTGTGTGCTGACTTCCTGCTCTCTTCTACCACCTCAAGTTGGTTTTCACATTCTCTTTTCTTCTCAGTTATCAATGCCTGACCCCGGGGCAGCCTGGGGAAGGAGTTCCCAAAATAAAAAGAATAAATTCTTGTGAGAGACTCTGAGGCGATTGCTGAAGAATACAGACTGAGGCAGGTTTTTGGGACTGAAAATCCAACTCTACCCCTGCTAGTGGTGTGATTTTTAGGCAAATGACTTCACCTCTTTGTTCCTCGGTTTTGTCATGTGTAAAAGATTATTGACCCGCTGGGAAGATCGAATGAATGGGATAGATAAAGCTTTCTGGCAGAAGAGCTGGCACATTTGACTGCTAGCTTTATTAGGGGCAGATCTTTAGACCCCCGTGTGGAAGAGGCAAGTGTTGTGAGGACTTTGAGGACTGGAGCCTTTGTGACATTACGCCCTTCATAGGTCCCCTGCTTTACCGGAGAATAAGGCCTCCTGCAACTGGGACCTGGCTTGAATTCATTAACCTCTGTTCTTTCTGGATTTGAAGTTTAGAGGACAACACATTTTGACCAGAAAACTCCCCTTGAAACACAAACAGATGTTCCAAAAGTGTTTGAAGTTATAATATGCTGAAGCATTTTCTAATATGAGGAAATTAATCATATACTGTGCTTCAAAATATTTGTTTGTTTAATAAATTGTCACAGTTTGCTACCAAGAAGTGTACACCCATATGTGTTTCTGATATTTAAGCATAATGTTACAGGTCCTCCAGTACAAATATTGGTGATAAAATGTGAAATTTTTCTTTATGGGGAAAATTAATCCTTTATTCTTATGCATATCTTATTCCTAAATTTTTTTTAAAGATTTTATTTATTTATTTATAAATAAATATTTCTTCTCTAGCACACTTTATTTTATTTATTTATAAATATATTTTATTTATTTATTTTATTTAAGAGACAATATGAGCAGGGGGAGTGGGAGAGGGAGAAGCAGGCTTCCTGCTGAGCAGGGAGCCCGATGGAGGGCTCCATCCCAGGACCCTTGGATCATGACCTGAGCTGAAGGCAGATGCTTAACAGGTGCTCCATTTCCTAAGTTTTAAAAAAGGTAACTATTCTCAGTTGAGATTTACTTGGTCTTCCTATAAAATGCATTATTAAGACAATTTGGTATCAATATGAATATTCGTTTCAATTTTATAATAATATTAAAGCAATTTTATATCAATTGGCTCATTATAGGGTTGGTAAATCTGTGACTTTTTAAAAAAAAAAACTCCGGTATAGTTCACATACAGTGTGATCTTAGTTTCAGGAATCAAAAGTTGTGGGGCCTACTACAAAAATGAAAATATGGAGCCCTTTGTTTAAAAATTGTTGAGCGTTTCAAGGTGACAACATCAGAACACTAAGCCAACCACAGGTAACACATCCCCGAAGCTGGCCCTTGTTCTTGTACTGTGCCCAGGCAGTGTGGGAGGCTCTGAATTGCTCTTCCTTGCCTCTTCCCTTCAAGAGAAAAAAAATAATCCTCAGAAAAAAATGGGAATCTTTTTGAAATGAGTATCTATTATACGATGACTATTGCCAAGCTCTTGGTAGATACTGAAAGCCTAGTCTGTGATTACTTGGTTACGGTTTTAAACAATGTTCTTATGACTAAACGAACGGTACTTATTTATATCTTGGCAGAGTATGACAGCCATCCCCAAATATTAAGTGTCTACCATTTAAAAGAACCTTGGAAAACCATGAGTTTATTGTTTCTTTAACCAAGTCATTCATCTCTTTTAGTCACTAAAAGCTTGTAGATGACTTACTCTTTCATGCAAAACATAAGCATGGGCACCTGGGTAGCTCAGCGGGTTAAGCCGCTGCCTTCAGCTCAGGTCATGATCCCGGAGTCCTGGGATCGAGTCCAGCATCGGGCTCTCTGCTCAGCAGGGAGTCTGCTTCCCTCTCTCTCTCTCTCTCTGCCTGCCTCTCTGCCTTACTTGTGATCTCTCTCTGTCAAATAAATAAATAAAATCTTTAAAAAAAACAAAAACAAAAAACCATAAGCACTATGGCCAATACCCTAGATCACCAAGGTGGCCTTTTCTGATTGATAACAGGTTTGACAACTCATGTCAGTTTGATCAGTGCTCTCCGGCTCCAGACCAGGCTGTTAGCCACACATAGAGAAGCATATGTAAAACTTGGAATGTAGACTATTTTGGAATTCTCTTAGTACTACTTTTTCTTCCCATGGGAAACAATTTCTTTCTTGCTTTTCTGCCAAGTACAGAGTACATTATATGTAGTTTTTCTGATCAGATAATCTCTTCATGTAGCAACATATTGAGCTCATGAGCTTTGGAATTGTTTTCATTAATGCTGGATGAATATTGTTGGGATGGAAATATGTTAAAGACAGCAATATAATGTTGTACTGTCATAATTATTGGGATAAATGAAAGCCTTCATTCTATAGCTTCTCTTTCTACTATTTTCTCATCTTGCTTAGGTAATTTCCTGTCACGTGGGAAGATACAGGGTTTTTTTGTGTTGTACACATGTTATGCTTCTTAATTCATAGTAAACTCTCTACATAGGAGTTTTGAATTTAAATCCACACATCACTGTAGTAACTTTCAAATAATGATCTCTGACAGAGATTAGATGCCCTACTTAGACAGCATGTGTTCTGGATACAGTGAATGGGTTGGTTCTGGGCCAGTACCTGAGTCACGGCCAAGTGGCTCCTATGGATGTCCATTAAGACATCCAGGTAGGTAGTGTGAGATTTAGCCCATAGTTGAAATGAGTCACTAAATCACATATGTGATAAATTTTGGAAAATTAGAATTTGGTAAAAGTCACTAGGAAGCTGACTATAGCTTTTTCCTTTCAGTTTAGACAATGATTAGAGAAAGAATAATTAATGCATATAAACATATCCAAACCTACTCTCTCTATCCTGAATGGCTTAGGAGACTTTGCCTTTGTGATCTAATGTAGAATCCACAGAAACTTTATAACTAGTAACCTACACAACAGGTTCTATTAATTAAATTATCCATTAACATCTGTGTCATTACTAGAAATTGCACAATTAAGTTGAAATCAGCAATTTTTAATTGGGACCACATATAAAATATATCTGGATTTGTATTTAATAGGTAGGAGCAAGGAGAGTGGGGTATGCATAACACTATTAAACTGATAGTACAGCTATTAGGCTAAAGTGTAACAAAGCAGTTTATAATAAATAGTAGTTTGAGAAACTAGTTAAGGTTCAGCTCAAAATAAGGTAAGAGAAATGCTGAGTCAAAATCCAAGAGTAACACTACATTCTATATGGTTCACAGCAACCACAATAAGTATTTGTTGACCCTGAGAGGAGACATGATGTTTTCATTCACATTTTAAGGGTTAATCAGCAAACCATTCCTCTTCTCTGTTTTATGTTCCCACACCTACACCAATGTCCACTTTTCTGCTTTAATTCCATCAAATTCTAAATTCAATAATTCTGCATATGGATTTTGATTACACACATTTACAAGGGTTGAAATATAATTGAGTTTCTATTCCTATCATCAGTTGACAAAGTGATTTGAGAAGTCAATTCCTTTAGGAGCTCAAGCTGTTAGAAGGAAGGTTTTTGTGACCTTCATCAGAACACTTTACTCACTATTCACATCATTTTCTTAAATGATTATAATAGCATGAATTTCTAAACTTGTAAGAAGGTAAGCATTAAACTGAAAAGAAAGCATTTGGATATTATAAAAGCTTGAATCCAACATTTATTTCTAGATATCTGTCATCTTTCACCCGAAGTCAATACCTCTGCTAATTTATTTAACCATTTCTATTTTTTTCTAGAAACTAGCAACTCATATCTTCAAATATTTAGCATTTTTCAGAGTGACTGATATTTATTTATGGAAGAGAAAAAAAAAACGGTAAATACCCAAAACATATAAGGAACTTCTACACCTTAAGAGCAACAAAACAAAAAACCCACTCTTTGAAATGGGTGAAAAACCTGAATAGACTTTTCTTTATGAAAACATACAGATGGCCAACAGCTTTATGAAAAGGTGCCCAACATCACTGATCATCAGGAAAATGCAAACCAAAACTGTATGTAGGTATCACCTCAGATCTGTTAAAATGGCTATTCCCCAAAACTGAAAAGATAAGTATCTTTAAGACTATGGGGGAAAGGGAACACATACACTGTTAGTGGGAATATAAATTGGTACAGCACCATGGAAAACAGTATGCAGGCTCCTAAAAACGTAAAATTTAATCCAGCAATCCCATTCTTTGGTATATACTTAAATGAATATCAGTCAAGGACTCAAAGGAGATGACTGCACTCACATATTCATTGCAGCACTATTTAGAATTATAAAGACTTGGAATCAACCTAAATGTCCATCGACAGATGAGTGGACAAAGAAAATGTGGTCTACACATATAATGGGATATTATATGGCCTTTAGAAGGAAAGAATCCAGTCATTTGGGACAACATGGATGAACCTGGAGGACACTATGCTAAGCAAGTGAAACAAGCCAGATATAGAAGAACAACTACTTCATGACACCACTGATAACAGGAATCTACGTCAAACTTAAAGAAGCAGAGAGCAAAATCTTGCTTACTAGGGGATACCTGGGGAGGAGGAATTGGAACTGTTTGTCAAAGGGTACAAAGTCTCAGTTTTACAAGATGAATAAATCCTAGAGATCTACTGTACAGCAGCACAGGACATATAGGGAGTACTAAATGTTATACTTAAACATTTGTTAAGAGGGTAGATCTTACATTAAAATGTTATCACCAAAAAAACACCTGGGATTGAGAAAACATTTAAAGACAATAAGCTTATGACACTGTCTATGGTGAGAGTTTTACAGATGCATACTTATCTCCAAACTCATTAAGATGTACACATTTAATATGTACAGGTTTTTGGACATAGTATTTCAAAATTTCAAAAATTTTTAAAAGCCCGATTTAAAAAACTTCCACAGAGACTTAAAAACTAGCCCAGAAGTAAATAATAAAACAACATAAAAGTTCCCCTTTACTTTAATTTTTAATGCCAGTTAAAAATTGTGGATTAGCTAACACTGTCCAATCTCCCCTACAAAACAGGAGCCAGTAGACTGCTTCTTTGATTGCCCCTATTTTCTGCTGGCCCTAGTAGAGTTGTGTGCTGAAATGTAGGTCAGTTGCATTTACTATTATAATTATGTAATTTAGTTAAACAACTTATGAATCAAGAAATACATGCCAAAAAAAAAAAGCTTTTATTTCTCTAGAAATAATCCAAATACTTTGGGAAACAACCAATAAAAATTGACTGAAAATTTGGTATTGATTTATACATAGCAAAAACAACTGGAAGATGGGGGAAAGATCTAGAAATCTAGAGTTAAGCATTTCGTTTGCAACTTTTTTTAAATTTTCTTTTAAAGAAATGGGATAAGAGGGCCTCTGTATCACGGATGTGAAAAATACAAGAAAGATGTTGCAAAATTATAATCAGTGGGCATATCCTCTGAGGAAAGCTGCCCTAGACCAAAAGATTGGCAAAAGAATGTATGTTTACATGTTTTAGTTAAAATTTTAGCAGTTGCAGAATACAAGTAAATGAAAATCTAAATACATTACTTGCTTTACTTAAAATCACTCCTGGGTTCTCTGCACTTTAAGTTCTAGCCCATTGAAGCTACTTCTAGTAGAGACTGCTGGTTGTCCAAATATGTATTATTTCTGTTCCTACTAACAGATTCTTGATTTTATCCAAGGTAACAATGTACCCTATTAAGAGTCCCAGGCTCTTTTACTCTTGTGGTGATCATGTGATGAGTTGTTGCCAATGAGACATAAGAGGAAACTACTCAGTACATTAAATGGGCTTGATCCCATGCTGCATGGCTCTTTTCACTCTTTGTTCTTCCCTTTTAACCTGCTTGAAATGCCAGCCTGATGCTTGGAGCTGTGGCTGCCCTCGTGAGAGCATGAGGATGAGGGTCTTCTGTAGGAATGCTGAATCAGAATGTTAAAAAGAACACAGTTTGTGATGACAAGTAAAGTTACCCTACTTTACTACATTCCTACTTTGCTTGCCTCTGGACTTCCTTTACATTTGATAGAAAAAACCAACCAACAAACAAAAAACACCCTCAAATTCCTAGTTTAAGTCCCTGCTTTTTGTTTAGTTTTTGATGATTTCTACCTGATGGCTGCATATTATATGATGATTTCTACCTGATGGCTGACTCCAGCAAATGATGTGCTGATAGGGAGGGAGTGTGGGTTCTTGGGTCAGAGTGCTAGGCTAGACATCTGGCTCACTCACTCTCTGTATGACTCAGAGAGCTTTCTTAATTCTTGGTACCTCAGTTTCCTCAACTGCAAAATGGGGTTAAAAATAATCATTCTCATAGAATTTTTGGATCAAGCAAATGGGATAATCCATGTAAATTGCTTAACACTCATCTGTAGTAAGTGCTCAGTAAATGCTAGGTTAACAAGGTCAAAAATGACCTCTGAATTTATAAACCTAGTAAATTTTCAGTATTTACCTGAATTTGGAAATTTTTTCTTACTAAAGTAAGTTTCTTCCTTCTTGGGACTTTCAGGCTGCATATAATTGGGTCTAAATATGCCTCTCTTTAGAATATAGGCAAAATTATAGGACATAATAAAGTCATGAACAATGGTTTCAGGGTAGAAAATCTTGTAAAACTGTGGTGTAACAAGTAGAATTCCACAAGCCATAAATACCAGCATGTAAAATGTAACTTAATTTTTTTTCTATTTCATTTCTGCTTCTGTAACTCCCTTCTGCTTGATGTGGAAAAAATAATCCAAATACACACTTGTAAATTCAGTGAAATTCAACTGATATCTCTGTTACTTCAGTTTGAAAAAGTGAGACTTAGGACGGTTACTTCTGTGTCCATCCGCTCTTTCCTGGGGTTGATTTCCTCTCCATTGGCAGTGTTTGTACTGGAAGGGGGTCTCTCACAATCATTAATAAGGCATCAGCTAGGAGGGGATATTCTTCAGTCTTGGTTCTGCACCAGCATCCTTTGAAAAGTAACTCATTTCACTGTCCCTCAATCATGTTCTTCCTCGTGTCATGAAATCAAATATTTCTTCTTTACATGGTCCACCATTCATCTTTCACTTTGGAACGATGCAAGTGTTTTTTTTGTTTTTTTTTCTCCTCAGAGAGATCCCTGTAGACTGGATGATTTCTGTTCTTTCCCAGCCAATTCCACCCCCCCCACCATAGCTACAGGTCACTCTCCCACAAATCTCTGAGATTCCAAGATTCCCAGCTCTTCAGGGTCCTTTCATTCCCTTACTGAAACCCCCCTCCCCCAACTGCTGCACCTGCCTCATTTCTCTGGCTTTCATGTCACATGAAAGAAGCCTTGGTACCTAGGCCATATGATCTGTCAGTCCTGTGATATTAGGGCACTTGTGGTAAGCAAGATGCTGCGTGGGACCGATGGCTAGCTCAAGTAGGATAACTGCAATGTAGACCCCTAAGGTTTCTGGAATAAGGCCATTGTATCTGAGCATTTGAAAAATAGTTTCTATTCTGTTTACCAGACCTTAGTAGAGACCAAGCTCCAGGTGACCTTGTGGCCAGAACTTTCCATCATAATGGGCTTCTGTCAGACCCAGTAAATCAGACCAGTGCATCAAAAGATGGAAATGGTATATCTGGGATCAGTCGTGAGCCGGGCAAGAGAACACAGTGAGCTATGTGGATAGGTGGCCCAATCTTCTACAAAATCCCCTGCTGTTCCCTGAGTTCCCCTCGATTAACCACTATAGGTGCTGTGAGGGGTAAAGGGTTTGTGAATACTGACAAAGGAGGAAAAAAGTAAAGCCTCGTTCATGGATGAGTTGACTCATTTTTCTGTGCAAGGCAGTAATGTATTCCTAGCACACTACAAACCCACTTGGGCGAACCCAGAAAAACAGTTGGCTAGTAGGAAATCCTCCCAATAGACAAAGTTGTAGGCCTGAGATAAAAATACATATGGACCTATGGATAATGGAAATGGCTTGGTTGGTTGGTCTGGGACATGAAGAAGAATGACTGGATGAGGTTTTGAAGTGGAAGCATGTGGATGATTTAGAAGACCTATGACCATAAACTGTAAAGATCTCTGTATCAAATGTTGACACTCATTGTCCACCACAGAGGAAGCACTAAACAATCAAGTAGATAAATCAGTTTCTGTCACTGACCAACCATGGGCTAGCACAATGTAGTGCACTAATAGCATAACCCATGGCAGCAGGGGTGGAGGCTATGCATGGGCTCAAGGGCATAGGCTCCCACTTACTGAGACTGATATAGCTCCTGCTATTGTTCCATGTTCAACCTGTTAGCAACAGAAACCAATGATGAGTCCTTGATATGGCACCATCTTCTTAGAACACCTATTAGCCACTTTGTAGTAATTAATACACCAGACCCCTTCTATACCGGAAGGGGAGAGAATAATCTTGACAGAAAGACACATATTCTTGTTTATCTTTTCTGTGTGTTGGGCATCAACTGGGATCACTATCTGAGAGTGAACAGAGTACTTGATCCAAAACAGAGGATCTGGCATAATATTCAAGGAATGCACTTCATAAACAAGGAGTGTGGTGGTGAGAATGGTGAACATGGAATTCACTGGATAGACATCACATAACATGCCAGGGAGAAGCTTATAACCAGATAAAGTCATAGAATTGCCTTAAAAAAAGCTGGATTGAGATATGATTTATATACCATTAAATTCACTCATTTTTAAGTATACAATTCGATTACTTTCAGAATATTTAGAGATTGTATCCATGACCCCAATCTAATTTAGAACACTTTTATCTCCCCCCCCCCCAAAACCCTCATCTATACTTCTAGTCACTGACCATTCCCATCCCTCAAATGTCTTTAACATGCTTTTTGGCACATTCATTGCATCATCTTAGAAATGATAACTTGCAAAAAGATAAGGTGCCATCCTCTTAGAGGCAGGATAGATCCTAAATGAATGGCCACAGGTCCCCAGTGGGTGGAATACATGGCTCTTGGGACCAGTTGATAGAAGAAGTAGATCACATTATTCCAGTGATGCACTTGGGAAATTTGTGCTTTCTGTGACTGCAACTCAAGATTATGTAGTTCTAGAGATTTTGATTCCCAGAGAAAGAATGCTTTCCCCAGGAAACACAACAAAAGTCTCATTAAATGTTTAACTATGGCTATTACCCAGCCACTTTAGGTATCTTTATTCAAGATTGGGGGGGAAGGGCATTGACTTGTTCATTAGGAAAAGTTATGGCTGTTGTTACATTAGAGTCAGGAAAAAGAAGATTTGGACCAATGTGATCACCTGGGGTGCCTATTGGTTGTCCTCTGTCAAATTTTAACAGTAAGTGGACATGTTCTGCAGCCATGACCCGAGAAGGGCAAAGTTTCCAAAAATTCAGGTCCCTCAGAACAGAAAGTCTCAATTACACTACTAAATTAGTCACCTAGACCAGAGGTAGTTGCTGAAGATGTAATTAACCTGGAACTGATCACACAGGAAGAAAAGGATATTAGCCCCCAAACTAGTTGCAACCATGTAGCTTGTGCCACCATCCTTTTTCTTTCTGTTCTCCCAGAAAATGAGACCAGTCAGAATCCTAGAGGATCTGTTTCTGAAGTGAACATATATAAAGCAAGTGGATCCAAAAGGTGCAATACTGAACTGTAGTGAGTGCTGTAGTTTATCACCCAGAGTCCATCTGGGATGATGTATTCATCTCCTTACCTGCTAGGAGTGTTGCCTGCTGATGGCGGAGTTGCATCCCCACCCTGAAATTTCCCTCAACCAAGAGAACTGCTTGGGCCATGGCTACCTACGCTCCCCCTCTAGGAGCATTCCACATACGGTCATTGGTCTATGCACAAGTACAAAGGCCAGGATCCTTCTATTAATTGAAGCTTTCTCTGAAGTACCATTTCAGGTTCACAGCTCCCAGTGGGAGTGACTGAGACCTCAGATCACAGGATATGTGTTCCCTTTGCCTAAACCCGCCTCCCTCACTGCACTGAAGGAGCTGCTCCCAAGGTTCTAGGTAGAACCTGACCACATTAAACATTCTAATCTGACTTTTTAAATGCCAGGGTATACCCTAGATCTACCAAAAAAACTAAAGTGGGCAAATGATAATTTATTTATTAAATATAATTATATGGGTAATTCACCCTCACTACTCCCTCCTCTATGTTTCTGCTTAAGCAAGATTCCTTTCTTGATTTATTTTAAAAATTGATTCAATTTTCTCAATCCTAACCTACAAAAGAGTGCCCTTTCAAACTGTCTTTTAAACTGCCAATCTCATGAATTTTATCTTATTTCATTATGAGAATTGGCAGGGAACTTGGTAGAACATGGAATCATTAATGGATTTCAGTATTTTATATATTGTTGCAAGTTAAATCTTTTCCATCACGGCTAGCTGTATAATCAGTCACATGACCACTTGTTTTTATTTGGTAGAGTTATGGCTCGATGTGTTGTAAGGGACAAATCCTTCTCACTTCATCAATTAACCAGATAAGAAGTATGCCCTGCATTGTGTTAGAAAAAACTTAACCATAGTTAGCCTTACTATTATTAATCTATTACATCATATATTTGCAATGTTTGTATGTGGAAGTCCCATACTCAAGCTACTTTCTCCCTCTTAAATATACGTTATTATTTTCCTAAAGATTTTATTTATTTGTTTATTTGAGAGACAGGGTAGGAGAGAGGGAGAGAGAAAGATTGATTAAGAGAGAGCAGGAGTGGAGGGGAGGGGTAGAGGGAGAGGGCGAGGGACAAGCAGACTCCCTGCTGAGCATGGAGCCTGATTCAGGGCTTGATCCCAGGACCCTGAAATCATCACCTGAGCTGAAGGCAGACACTTAACTAACTGAGCCATTCAAGCATTCTTTTTTTTTTTTTTTTTAAAGATTTTATTTATCTACTTGACAGATGAAGATCACAAGTAGGCAGAGAAGCAGGCAGAGGAGGAAGCAGGCTCTCCGCAGAGCAGAGAACCCGATGCGGGGCTTGATCCCAGGACCCTGGGATCATGACCTGAGCCGAAGGCAGAGGTTTGAACCCACTGAGCCACCCAGGTGCCCCACACTCAGGCATTCTTAAATATACTTTTAAAAAAATTTAAAACCATGTGATCTGGCACCTTGATTAGTCCATAATTAAGTAAGTAGTACATAATTAAAAAATAAAACCCATATACCTCTGTGAAACACACACAGACCTCTGTGAAACACACATACACACACAGATACCCCCCTCAACACATTCATATCTACCATAGAATTCCTTAAACACACCAATATCATAACCATGGAAAAACACTTAACAGTATACTTATAATACATAACTAAGACTTTGGTAATTTTGGTCCAGGGATTTCCTACAGAGATAATTTTGGTGCAGGGATAATCTACAAATAGAACACAATAAAGAGTATATAACCAAAGTGTCAATCGATTATGGAATAGGAGAGCTAACACACAGAGCCGTAACTAAATAGAAATGTGATGGGGTTATCTACACCTTCAGCAACAAAATAGGTAACTTTTACAAACATAGCATCAAGAGAAAGAAGCTTGTAAAAGAATACTTATCATATGTTTCCATTTATATCAAGTAAGAAGTCCAGAAAAATTAATTTATTCTTTTAAAGGTCAGAATACTGTTTTGCCTTAATGGTATAGTGATTGGGAGGCAGAACAATGAGGGCCATCAGTGTTTGTTTGCTTTTTGGTCTGGGAGCTGGTTATACAGATTAGTACTCTATGCCTGTGCACTGAGGGATATGCTTAAGTCTGCTCATCTATATGTGTGTTTATGTCAGTACAAACAAGAAATAACATCTTTCATCTTTTGTAGGAAAAAAAAACAACAAAAAACCTAGGTATGTATCAGTGTCCCTTTGACTTTTGGTGATATCAATTATCTTTTGCTTACCTGTATTCTTATCACCACACTGTAGAATATGTCTTACCTTTTGTCACTAGTAGGTATTTCTGGCATTTCACATCCATTATTTCTGGAAAACAGGACATCAAAATCTTTGTTACTCTTCTCAGTCCTCACACTCTGTTCTAAGCAAGGGATATGCAGACCCATGTGTCATCAGATTCATCTCTGCATAGTTGGACTCAGTTGGTCTGGGTCTGAGTTGTAGCCTCCCAGTGTCTCTGGTATATCTGCGAGGGGGCCAGGAGCATGCTAAAGACAGCATTCGCATATTTTTGTAGCTGTCTTGACAGCAGAAAGGTTAGGGATTTGAACTTTAAAAGTTGTATCAGGCCATCTGCTCCAGAATTACTTCCTGGCTCCCCACCCCCCTTGATTCATTGCTCCTGAGTGCAGGAGGGGAGGTCAGGAATCTCAAGATTTTTTTAACAAGCATCCCAGATACTCTGTATATTCATTAAAATTTGAGAAACATTGTTCGTATATCTGTAAATTTCTTTCTTTCTAAAGAGGAAAGAAAAATTATTATACCACAAAAAGTGCCATGCTACTATTCCAAAAAAACTTTGTCCCAACTTTCCAGCATCTCATTTTTTAAAAAAGATTTTATTTATTTATTTGACACAGAGAGATCACAAGTAGGCAGAGAGGCAGGCAGAGAGAGAGAGAGAGAGAGAGGAGGAAGCAGGATCCCCACTGAGCGGAGAGCCCGATGCGATGCTGGGATCCATCCCAAGACCCTGGGATCATGACCTGAGCCGAAGGTAGAGGCTTTAACCCACTGAGCCACCCAGGTGGCCCAGCATCTCATTTTTTAATAAGCTAAGTATCATTGCTGAAATGTAACAAGTATAAAACTGAGACTTAAAAGAGCTAACCAGGTGTCCCTTAGCAATTTATAATTCATGCAAATTACTTTTGACCAGCTTTTTTCAGTAGAAAGAAATAAAAAGGTATTTGTCTGTCTTACCAGAAAATGTAACAAGGTTTTAAAACAGAGACAGAAAATGGCTGCAGCACATACCCACAGTTGTTCTAGAGAGAGTAAGAACATATTACTCAACTCCTGTTGGAATGGCAATTCACTTAAACTTTTGTGTGTGTTTGTGGGTTAATAATTCCTGACAGATGACACAAGCTAAAAGAGGATGCTTTTTCCTTCCTTTTTATCAATGCTATTCTCAATAAAATAACTTGGTAATTTTTCATAGTCACAATAGAACTAAGTAATTTAACTTCCGTGTAGATAGATAACTTCCATATTAAAGGAATCCTGGTAGTATTTAATAAATGTTTCCAAAACAGGCTATACATAGCATTCATTAACAAAATGTCCAGTAATCACTTCTAAAGAAATCAGGCTAGAACTTCAGTTTCATTCTGTTGAACCCAAACATTCTGGCTAATAAGGGGCTACATGTCTTTTAAGGGGGTTTGCAACACAAATGACAACGCTCTGCTCCGTTTCGTGATTTCTAGGGCTTACAGCAAGCCATTACCTTTCACTTTTTCCTGTGTGCTTATGTAATAAAAAGAAAGCTGATGGAAGCTTAAAAAGAAAGCTGCTGTAATCATCTTCCCTAATGAGAAGATAAGTAAAACTGAACACCGGTTTCCTGAATAAAAATTATTGATGCTGAAAACTATCTAACTGACTTTGATCTGAGGCCAGCTGTTAAATCCATAAAACAAATCACCTTCAAAACAATTCAAGTTTCAAGCTTTATAAACATTTTTGGGGGGGACAAGATGT
Source organism: Mustela putorius furo (assembly GCF_011764305.1). Classification (NCBI taxonomy): domain Eukaryota; kingdom Metazoa; phylum Chordata; class Mammalia; order Carnivora; family Mustelidae; genus Mustela; species Mustela putorius. Next base: position 16,182,987 of record NW_025422471.1, read on the forward strand.
GTAAGGTATGCTGTCCAAAGACAACTGGGTATTTTATTTTTATCATTTTATCATAATATTCTTCACTTATGTAAGTAATAATACAAAGAGAGGTTGCATATGGGCTCTTTGGGCCACAAGTATATATCTCTGAAAATATCTAAGATTGACCAATTGGAAACAAAACTATCCTTCAAGGAGTACCATGAAAACCACAAACACAAACTCTTTAATACAGTATTTATAACTGATGACATTCTATTTTATTTCATTTCTCTAATGGAAGCGGGTTCTCTCTTCCTCTCGCTGCACATACGAAGAAATTGTTTGTGGCTACATGATTTGGGAAGAAAAGTAGAAGAAAAACTTCATGAATGAAATATTGTAGTAAGACATTCTCAAAGAAGCAGGCCAGAGCTAAAAATCACTTCATTTATGAGAGGGGAAACTAATTCTAAGCTACATTCTGCAGGAGACCAAGAAATAGCAGCATAGAATTACATTGCTACAATAACCAATACTCAGATCTTTTCCCTTTGTGAAACTATGTTAGTCACAGCAGATGAAAAGATTGGAAGCTTGTGTGCAGAATACATGATGCTCTCTCTCTCTCTCTCTCTTTTTAAACCATGTGCTCTAATGATGGAGACCGAGGTATCATCTGACAGATGGTTTAATACAGACAACTTAATAACATTTGAGAAGTTATGTATGCTTGTTGGAAACATTAACACATTTAAAGCAAGTTCTAATATACATTTTGTTGCTGTGTGGTCACTTTCCTTCATTATATTAGTTTTATCTAGGTTAACAAAGAACAGAGTAGGATCCTTTATACCACCATCATGAGATTAAGAAATATTTCTTCTTTTAAGAAAATAATAAGCCATTTGGGGGACAGATTAGCTTCCTACTTTTTAATAAACCAACTTGAAGTATTGGCTAGGATTGTCTAAGTCAGGAAGTTACAACTTTAATTTTTTAAAGAAGGAGGAATTAAACTGCTTCCTAAGAGTCTTTGTAGAAACAAAGAAACAAACAAACAAAAGAAAACCAGCTGAGATATGATGGGAACATTATAACAACCTTGGGATTCTGGGTCCTTATCAGTAACAAGCGATGGTTAATCAAGGTTTCCTCCGCATTTTGAGTGTACACTTAGGGGGCTATATATAAATAGAATGTAGGATCTTTTACTTGGTCTGTGTGTGGGAAAGACATAATAAATAAGTAAAGGTACAATTAATCTGGGGAGTTTGCTACTTTGGAAATTTTTTTTGCCAAACCTGAAAGAATCCATTTCTGTGTCCTTAATACAGAAGGTGACTGAAGCCCAGGAAACCTAACAGAATCATTGTGACTCAGTGATAAGGAACTAAAACAATGTCTCCTAGATTAGAGGCTGAGTTTTTCAGACAAGTGAAAATAAAGAAATTTATATATGTTCATATTAGGTTACTTCCAGGAGATTTTAAATGTCATACTGGCACCATCTATAGATATTTGAGGTGAAGTACACCCACAATTACTTTATAATTCATCCCTCCCTTGCATTTAAGTCCAGTATTACTAATTTCAATTAACCAGCAGAGCTCCTGAACCACACTGAAATGTATACCACAACTAGCCTTTGTCTAGTTGAACTACAAACCATTCAGGCAAACACGATTCTTTCTTTTGCCAACTTACATCCTGGACACATAATGTCTATGCTTTTAGACTATTTTTTAGAATTCCCACAACTTTTGTAAAATGTTAAAGTTTCAATTTTAATGATGAGTAGCAAGTCATTTTAATATTTAAATCATCCTTTAAAGTTTCATTTTAATGATGAGTTCCACCAAGGATATTTTAGAGTTTTGAATGGAGAATTGTTGTTGTTGTTGCTGTTTTAAGCACCTTTCAAATGCGAAAGTTAACCCATAATGAAAGACATGGTCTACATGGATATCATGAAGCAAAAAGAAAAAGAAAGTAATTTGCTTTCTTTTGCTACCTTACTGATAATGTAGGGAAAAAAGTATATAGTTGAGCCTTTGTTTTGTGGGATTAGGTTGCCTAGTAATCTAATTTTCTAGGCACAGTGACTGCATGAATCAGAATGTGTGACAAAGACAGTATATTTGTCAAAAAGTTTTGAAGAACAGGAGCGGGGAAGCACTTTAAATTGAATTAAAGAAATTCAAAGAAGAATCTGTCTGAAATAATTTCTGTTGGAGGAAAGAGGGGAAAAAAACCCTGCATTTTTCAATGCACTTTCAGGAACTGTTTGTTAAATCTGGCTCCATGACCAAGAACTATAGCAAATCGGGGATGCCTGGGTCGCTCAGTTGTTCAGTGTCTGCCTTTGGCTCAGGTCATGATCCAGGGTCCTGGGATGGAGCTGCGAGCCTCACATCTGGCATTCTGCTCGTCGAGAAGCCTCCTTCTCCCTCTCCTACTCCCCCTGCTTGTGTTCCCTCTCTCCCTGTGTGCCTCTCTCTCAAATAAATAAATAAAATGTTAAAAAAAAAAACAAACCTGTAGCAAATGGAATAATAACAACTTGGCATAAACTGAATCTGAGGAATCAAATTGATGACTTTCATAAACAAAAGCAAAATCTCTGAACTCACTCTTCTTGCTACTTACTGTTGGGTCCATGGTCAAAGGAACGAGACTGATACAAAGCAAAGGTCAAGCAAAGCTTTATTTTTGCGCCAAGCATCGAGAATCAAACTGACCAGCCAGGGCTGTCTCTTACCAAGAGGCGACCCTCCCCTGCCTCACAGACTAACTTTTATAGAGCAAAGGCCATGTGGTTGAGCCTGGCTACACACAGGTGGCCAATGAGATTACAATTTACGCTAGCAGATATTTGAACTAGCCTATCACCTTGGTCAGAATTGGTGCTCAAAAGGCAGGGACTACTCTCCCTGGTAGCTAGGGAGACAGTATGCGCGCTCCACTGATTGGATGTCTCCACCTGGCCTGACCTGCCCTTGTATCTGGGCTTTGCAAGTAAGTTCCTTTGGGAGCGGCAGGGTCAATCTAAGTTTACTGCTTAGGGTCAATCTAAGTTTACTGCATAAACAACAAAATGGCTCCCTCTGGTTAAGTAGGCCCTTACATTACTAACCCTGTCTTTCATTGCTTTACCTGTTTGGAACGGCTACTTCAGCAGAAAAACAATAAGTGACACACAAGCTCTACAGATAAGTTTCCTCATCCTGTTTTAGGTTCTGTTAAATAGTAAACCAGCAAAGATTTTGAGTTTTATTTCCCCTACAGCAACATTTCAGCATTCATCAGCTATAAAAAAAACTCTTATCTCTGGATATGGCCTAAATATTTCTAAATACTTCCAATTAATAAAGGAAAGTATAAAAAGGAATTCAAATGAATAGGGGATATGGTAATCATATCATATTAGACAAACTGGGCCATCAGAAGAGGACTGACAATAGAGGTATTCCGATAAGTTATGTTTTTCTGCTTATCTGAAGCCTTAATTTCCAAATATTTCTTGTTCTTACTTTTACTAAAAATAAAATTTGTTGGTTCATTTTCACTAAGTATTCTATTTAGTTATAGAAGTAGGTGTAGATACTAACTACTAACTATATACTAATATTAAACTATATATATAATATATATACCCATACTAATGTCTGGGTATATTCCATTCATTTCTATTTATTCATAATCCTAAAATATGAGCTCATCTTTCAATGCTTTGCTTGTCTTTTCTCAAAGTTACAGGTTCATTATAATTGTAGCTAAAATCTGAAATTAAGTGTCACGGATACTTTCATTTATAAATAATAATGATTTGCAATTGTTTTGCATTTTTAAAAAAGATTTTATTTATTTATTTGACAGACGGAGATCACAAGTAGGCAGAGAGGCAGGCAGAGAGAGAGGGGGGAAGCAGTTTCCCCGCTGAAGAGGGAACCTGATTCAGGGCTCGATCTCAGGACCCTGAGATCATGACCTGAGCTGAAGGCAAAGGCTTTATCCACTGAGCCACCCAGCACCCCAATTGTTTTGCATTTATAATGGTATTTTTTTTTTTTAAATACAAGAGATGCTTGGAAGTATTTTCTTAAATATTATATATATTCTGTAACTCCATTTGAACTATTACCAAATAGACTCTTGAAAATGTGAAACCAACTTTAGAACTTTGAAATAATGTATCTTGGAAAACACATTTATAGGCACACAGTCATGGTACGTTTCAACTTAGTTCTTTTGAAACTATCACAGACTCTGAAGTTTAGGATTCTTTACACATTAATGTTAACTCATTACCCCTCTCCAGAGCTTCCTGGGTGTAATCTGAAACTGGCTGGAAGCAAGCAAAGGTCACTCCGGAGTGGTAGGTGGCAGGTTTTAATAAGCAAAGAGAAGTTACATATAAGGCTTATCTTGAGCTATAGCAAGAGGAGTGGATACCCACATCTGCCCACCACAGTCTACATGTTCATATAGAGGCCTTAACTGAGTTCAGTCACGCATGCTGTGCATGTGTTCTCAACACAACACCACTACCAAAAGGCTATGTCCTTGGAGCAGCATTAGGGAGCAGGAAAGGCAAGTGGAACCTGCATCCTGAGGAAAGGATGGGGTAAGGAGCCAGCCATTGTCCAATCTAGCTAACACGTGAACCAGTAGTCTCATCTTCTCAGTGATCTCTTCCAACAAGAAAGCTTTCCTATTCTATTGCTTTTATTAATCTATTTCTTTATATGGGATCATTTATGGAATATTCCACTTCTTTTGAATGCTTCTGGAAAAAATGCTTTTGAGAGCGGCCCTTTAAAATACAGCCTCCACTGGGGTGCCTGGGTGGCTCAGTTGGTTAAGTGTCTGACTCTTGATTTTGGCTCAGATCATGATCTCAGGGTGGAGAGATGAGCACCCAGTCAGGCTCTGTGCTGGGGATGGAGCCTACTTAAAATTCTCTCTCTCCTTCTCCTTCTGCGTGTACCCCTCCTATCCCATCCCCTCACGAGCACATGCACACACACTCCCTCTAAAAATAAAACAAAACAAAACAAAAAACCCTCACTACTCAAATAAGAGGAGAAATTCCTCAGCATTCTCCTAGAAGCATGATTCTACCTGGGAATGTCCAGGTAGGTTTCTGTGAGGTGGGGAGAAAGCCTGGAAGCTAGCCTGGCAGCCCCTGAATTTGATAATCTGTAGAAGCCAGTGTTCTTCAGGGCTGATCAGCACTATCGCTGGGAGCCGTGTTAAACCCATCAGGATGAAGAGCTCTCTTTCCTCTCCATTGTTCTTCGTCACCACATCTCTTTCGTTTTTTCTTAACATATACTTAGTTATTGCCTAATATCATGTTTTTCTGGATAATGTGATATTTTCTGCAAATGGACATCAAGCTCAGACCAATGACAATGTCCAAATAACCCCCTGGAATGGGCTTCCTAGTAGGATCCCCACACTTAGCTCTTCTGTCATGTATTTGTGCTGTACCAGGAAAAATGAGTCAGATAATTTGACGAGTAAAGGTATTATGGAGACATACAATGGAGAATTAGTTTTCAAATTTATATGACAAAACTTTAAAACATTTTCATTAAAAATTTAAATTTATTTGCCCCACCTTAGGAACCATTTTCTTCTCCATCCTTTTAAACATTCACATGTCTCTGAACTGTCATTATTATAATTACCTTTTATATGCCATTCTGTTAATTATTGTTTTCTGAATAATATTTAGAATTAAGAACTTCTGAATTATTTTTTATAACATAAAAAAGCTGACATTTGCTGAGCACTTACTGTATTATGGGTACTAAGCTAAATGTATCACAGATTTTCTTATTCACACAAAATAGGTGAGAGGTGGTTATTACTATGCTCTATACTGAAGATTGGAACAGTTAAGCAATTCATTCAACATCATACAGGTAACTAATGATAGATCAAGGATTTATAACCAGATGGTCTGACCTTAGAACTTATGTCCTTAATTAATATGATCTATTGCTTCTCACAACTAAAAATGTATGTTAAAGAAATAAAGACTAGATAATGTCAAAGGTTGAAGAATAATAATCACATAAAGTTTATGCTAGGGATCTAAATTAATAAATTCTTAACTCCTTTACAATGTTACTTCCTCTCTCTCTCTCCTCTCTACCCCAAAACAAGATAGCAATGGAATGTACCTTGGTATTCTAGAGGTTCTAGACTATTCTTGCCTCTGTGTTTCAGGACGTATAAGAAAGGGAGTAAACCAGAATTAGTTTACATAAGACCAGGGATCAGGGAAGGAAACAAGAATATCTGTGGGTGAATTTCTATAAGAGGAATTAAAACGTGTTTAAGTTCATCAAGCTAAATAAATCCACCCACATGGTTAATCAATTTTACAAAAGAAACTACTGACAGCTGTGGGTGTTAGTTATGAATATAGAAAGGGATTTTTTAAGTAGCAACAATTACCTGTTTTAAAAAACCTGAAAATTATTTGAAAACACATTTTTGGAAGATCTCTTTGGCCTTAAGGAAAAGACAGATTTATTTTTTAACTTTTTAAAAAGATTTTATTTTTAAGTAATCTCTATACCCAATGAATTTACAACCCGAGATCAAGGGTTGCATGCTCAAATGACTGAGTCAGTCAGGTGCCTCAAAACAGCTTTTGTTTTTGAGAGGAATTATATTATATTTAGGGGAGTGTCTGATCTGAAAATCTTTGGAGCACTAGGAGCACTACTAGTAGCTCTACTTGTTGAGCCGACCTGGCAGGAACTATGACTGGGTTCACGATTCCATTTATGATATAAGCTCCTGTGCCCTCTTTACTTCCATCTGTAAAGACAGTAGAGGCTTCTTTTAGTGGTGTCGATCTACTAATTTTTGGTAGTATGAATTCAATACCCTTTGTGAATTCTACAAGTGGGTGTGAAGGATAATGATTATCAAATTCTATTGAGTAAGAGGTGGTCAGTATCGCCCAATCATCTAGGGTAGCACATAGTAGGCGAATCTGTTCCTTAGTATATGGCATGATGCAATTGTCAGGTATGATTCCAAGAGTAGAAATACAAACAGTGTTCAATTTGTTAGCTAGCATGGCTCCTGCAACTGGATATGTTGTGATTATCCGAGGAAGAGTGTTTGGGAGGTACAGCCATTGTAAGGGCCCACCTTGCCATAGCACTCCAGTAGGTGAAGAAGGGGATGGAATCACTATGGCTTGGACTATCTGGTTAGGATCACATCTGTCTGCTGAAGTCAAGGCAAGCCTGTCCTCCACAATTTTCAAAGCCTGTTTCGCCTCCAGAGTAAGGCTCCTAGGAGAGTCTAGACGGCATCACCCTTCAGAATATCAAACAATGGTTGTAATTCTCCTGTAGTTATTTTCAGGTAGGGTCGGATCCAATTTATGTCCCCCAATAACTTTTGGAAATCATTGAGTGTTTGTAATTTGTCAGTTCTAATGGAGGCTTTTGAAGGTTTTACCATGGTATTGTATAGTTTCATGCCTAAATAGTCTTTGATGTTGGAAGCCTGTATCTTTTCGGGGGCTATAATTAACCCCCATGAATTTAGCTCCTTTTGTAACATTACTAAGGCTTCCGAAACTGTAGTAGAGTCAGATCCACACAACAATATGTCATCCATGTAATGGTAACACATTAAATCAGGCTAAGTCTCTCTAATAGGCTGTATGGCTTTAGAAACATATAATTGACACATAGTGGGGCTATTAGCCATGCCCTGAGGGAGGACAGTCCACTCATATCTTTGGTTACGCTCTGCATGATTAATAGAGGGTAGGGTAAAGGCAAATTTAATTGTATCCTCAGGATGCAGAGGGATAGAGAAAAAGCAATCTTTTATGTCAACCACTATTGATGGCCAGTTTCTCAGTAAGGTGGTTATCATGGTAATCCCAGCTGTATTGGTCCCATGTTCTGCATTTGCCTATTAATTGCTCTAAGATCATGTAAAAATCTCCATTTACCAGATTTATTTTTAATAACAAATATAGGTGTATTCCAAGGTGAGGTAGAAGGTTTCATATGGCCCGCCTCTAACTGTTCCTGTACCAGGGCTTTAGCAGCTGATAGTTTTTCGTTAGTAAGGGGCTACTGAGGCACCCAGCAGGGTGTATCTGTCTTCCACGTTATTTTCATTGCCTCAGTGGCCCTTACCGAAAACCCAGGCCTTGCCCCTTATATTCTGAGGTGAAAGGGATGGTGTCTATTTTACCTTGCTCCTGTTTCCCTAACCCTTTTCCTGGTATGTATCCCATTTTTTGCATCATAGCTATTGATCGGGGGCTGTATATAGTTTCAGTTGTCAGGTTTTTATCCTTTGTTTTGTTGATGTGGTGTATCATGTTGATTAATTTATGTATATTAAGGCTTCTTGCATCGCTGGAATAAATCCCACTTGATTTTGGTGAATGTTTCTTTTTTCTTGTCTCTAGAAGTAGGTCTGTATCATTGTATGCTTCCTTCTTACAAATGCTTTTGCTGTGTCCCAATGACTTTAGACCACTGTGTTTTCATTTTCATTTGTCTCCATGTATTTTTTTTACTTCTCCTTTAATTTCTTTGTTGACCCATCAAAATAAAAATCTTTTGTATGGCAAAGGAAACCATCAACAAAACAAAAAGGCAACCTACTGAATTGGAGAAAATATTACCAAAAGATATATAAGGGATTAATATTCAAAGTATAAAAAGAACTTATACAACTCAATACCAAATAAAAACCCCAAACCCATTAAAAAATGGGCAAAGGACCTGAAGAGACATTTTACCCAAAGACATACACTTGGCCAAGAGACACATGAAAAGATGCTCAAAATCACTCATCATCAAAGAAATGCAAACCAAACCAATGAGATACCATCTTACACCTGTCAGAATGGCTGAAGTGAAAAAGACAAGAAATAACAAGTGTTGGTGAAGATGTGGAGAAAAAGGAACTTTCATACATTCTTGGTGGGAATGTAAATTGGTACAGCCACTGTGGAAAACAGTATGGAGGTTCCTGAAATGATTTAAAGGAGAAATAATCTAAGATCCAATAATTCTACTACTGGGAATTTCCTCAAAGAGAACAAAAACACTAAGTTAAGATATATGTATCCCTATGTTTATTGCATCATTATTTGTAATCGAGATCTGGAAGTAACCTAAACATTTCTTCATAGATGAACCCAGACTTTGTTGTTCCATTTGTAGATCACAAAGAGAACAGAGTGACCATAATTCTTAGGGGCCCTAGGATTTTCAGATTCGTATGAGCATTGGCTTCAACGTAAAGTCACCAGCCACACTAGCCCCTAAAAAGAGCATCAGCTTGTCATTTGAAGACAGGCATTGACTTCTCCACTCTAGCTATGAAAGATGGCATCTTCTTCCAATATAAGCAAGGCTGTTTCCTCTACATGGGAAATCTGTTATTGATTATAACTATCTTATGAATTATCTTAATTAGGTCTTCTGGATATAAGTTGCCGCAACTTTTACATTAACACTTACTGCTTCATCTTGCACTTTTATGTCAGAGAGAGCTTCATTCCTTAAATCTCATGAACCAACTTCTGCTAGCTTCAAACTTTTCTGCTGCAGTTTCCTTACCTCTCTCAGACTTCACAGAATTGAAGAGAGTTAGGGTCTTGCTTTCATTAGGCTTTGGCTTAAAGAAATGTCATGGCTAGTTTGATCTATCCAGGCCACTAAAACTTGTTCCAAATCACCAAGAGCCCATTTAGTTTTCTTACCATTTGTGTGTTCACTGGAGTGGCACTTTTCATTTTCTCTAAGAACCTTCCCTTTGCATTTACAACTTGGCTAAATGTTTGGTGCAAGAGGCCTAGCTTTTGCCCATGATGGCTTTTAACATGCCTTCCTCCCTAAATTTAACCATATCTAGCTTTTGACTTAAAGTGAAAGTCATTCAACTCTCCCTTTCACTTGAATACTTAGAGATCATTTTAGAGTTAGTGGCCTAGTTTCAAAATTGTTGTGTTTCAAGGAATAGGAGACCCAAGAAGAGGGAAAGAGAGTGAAATATCTGGTTGATGGAGCAGTCAGAACGCACACATTTATCAGTTAAGTTTCCTGAACTATATTGGTTTGTTTGTGGGACCCTAAAACACTTAAAATGTTAATATCAAAGATTCATGATCACCAAACACCATGACAAATAAAAAAGTTGGAAATACTGCAAAAATTATGAAAATGTGACATAGAGATAGCAAATGAGCAAATACTATTGGAAAAATGGCACTTAAATTCAGACTTGTTCCACACAGGTTTGCCATGAACCTTCAATTTATTAAAAAAAAAAATAATATCTGGGGGCACATAGGTGGCTCAGTCAGTTAATAGTCTAACTTTGGGATGGGTTGTGATCTTAGAGTCCTGGGATCAAGCCCCATGTTGGGCTCTGCACTCAGAGGGGATTCTCTCTGTCCCTTCCCCCACTCATGCTCTTTCTCTCTCTCTCTCAAATAAACAAAATCTTTAAAAAATAAAATGAAATCTGTGACGTGCAATAAAGTGAAGCACAATAAAAGAAGGTACGCCACAAATTTCAATCACTTCATCAGAGGAAGAGCAGTCATATTGCCAAAAAACATGCAAGATGGGAAGCATTGTCATGAGAAACAAGCTACCATAGACATTTTTTAAATAAAATATTTTTGTTTTTGTTTTAAATCTGGATATGGTATCTTCATTTGTATTACTGACTCATTCTCTGCTAATACTAGGCTTGTATCTCTCTTTGTCCATCCAAATATTCCCTTATTCCTACACATAGAATCCTTTTCCTCCACATGTAAAACAACTGCATCCCTCATGGAGACATCCATAGAATTCCCTCTAGCTCCTGCCTTTAAGGACAAGATCTCTGGGTGATGCTCAATCATTTCCCCAGAGTCCAAAGGACTCCCTGTTGTCTGATGACCTATAAACTGAAGGGCAAGTTACATTTCTTTCCTCACATGCATTATATAATGGTGAAGTAGGAACAGTCTAATCACAATGGAAACTTCCATTCAAAAAAGGGAGAACTGGAAAACATATGGCAGCTGTGAAAGAGAACCATCAGGGCAAGATAAAAATTTTTGGTTAGCTCAGTTGGAATTCCAGATTCTACTCCTCGAGAGAACCACCTTGTCCATGTTTCTCCATGGCCCTTCCTCTTTTTCCTTATCAATTATTTTTCTATAGGTAGACAATGGATTATGTACCACTGTTGGGGATCATACAGCCCTTAGAGTCTCCTTTTTGATGATACAAGGGGATTTGGGTTCTAGATTTTTAAAAAGTCATGAAAAGTTTATTGTTGAAGAGATTCCAGGGCCAGTGTGCTGTCACTTAATTTCCTTAAAAATATAGTGGTCTAGTGGTATTTGCTTCTGATCATTTCCACGTAGCCATGTAGAAGAAACCATAACCAAATATTTAGACAGGTTTACAGTCTGGGAAGTCTGGACTTTTATTTACTGGCCGCTGTTCTCTATCTTCCCTGCTTTAATTTAAATAAATTAAATTTGAGAGGATCTACTATGAGTTTCAGGTTGGGTTGCAATGATCTTAATCTGATCTTTGCTGCTGAAGTATTCAGCATGCTTTGAGCATCATACATGGGCTTTATAGAAGAATTGAGAGTGTAGGTTAATCTCATGTATTGGTTGAGAAGTTGGTTTAAGAAGATTGGTTAAGAAATTTTCTATTGTAGAATACATTAAAAATAAAAGTGAGATTCAGATATTAACTTCCAAATCTCCCTCATCATTATTTGGTAAAATCCTTACCTCAGAGTGGCTAAGACAACTGTCCCTGTTATGACTGGCTCCAGATATATATTTTGTTCTTTCTCAAGCATCTACTATTCCTCTTATTTTTATTTCATTTCACTCTGCATATAGTGAGTCAAAGTCTAGAGTTTAAAAGTAGAATTTTAAACAAGTATATTAAAGAGAAATGTTTTGGGACGCCTGGGTGGCTCGGTTGGTTGGACGACTGCCTTCGGCTCAGGTCATGATCCCGGAGTCCCGGGATCGAGTCCCGCATCAGGCTCCCGGCTCCATGGGGAGTCTGCTTCTCCCTCTGACCTTCTGCTTGCTCATGCTCTCTCTCACTGTCTCTCTCTCAAATAAATAAATAAAAAATCTTAAAAAAAAAAAAAGAGAGAAATGTTTTTACTTCTAATCTCTTCCTATACGTGCTTCAAAATGGTTGATCTTGTCTTGCCTTTCTGCTCTATATCTGTGTTTCTATTATTTAACTTATCTTTTTCTTTCAAGATTTTCCATTTACATGGTTTTTCTAAATAGTATTGTCCCATAGATATATGACACAAGCTACATATATAATTACCAAGTGTTCTAGTATTACCAAAAAGCATAAAAATAGGTTAAACTAGCTTTAATATATTTTAACTCAACATAAAAACTATTATCTCAGCAGGTAGCCAGTATAAAAATTAAGATAGTTTATATTCCTTTTTTCCACACAAAATCTTTAAAATTTGATGTGTATTTTATATTTTAAAACATGTAAATTTGGATTAGCAGGTTTTAGATGCTCAGTAGGGTGCAGCCCTAAAACCCTGTAATAATCTAGGATCTGAGTAGGACACAGTAGTTCTTACCTACCACATGAATGCACTTTTCTAGACATTGTGAGGGATATCAGTTGTGTCTTTTCAAGAAACCTGCTATCTAGTGAATGAAATAAGGGATATATACTAATAATGATAGTACTATTTCTCAACTAGTAAAGTTCTAAAAGCATGGTGCTTGGGTGGCTCAGTTGGTTAAGGATTTGCCTTCAGCTCAGGTCATGATCCCAAGGTTCTGGGATGGAGTCCTGTGTTGGGCTCCCTGCTGGGTGCGGAGCCTGCTTCTCCTTCTGCCCTCCCTCTCCGTCTCTTATGAATAAATAAACAATCATAAAAAACAAACAAACAAACAAACAAACTGTGACTTTTAGAAAGGCTCATCCCTATTTTTAAAAATAAAAAAAATTGAAAATTAACAAGCACAAATTTGAGTCATTTTTGTGAGTGATAACTACATCCTTTTGTATATTCTTTTTTCTCTAAACAGAGGAGCAGTGTAAGGTTAAATACATTCAGAGAAGAGTCTCATAACTTTCTAAGACTTTGTACATACTTTATAAGTATCATCTTCCATCTTTTGCAAAAAAAGAGCTTTGATAAGCCTGAGAGGGAATGTTAATATCTTTGATGTGAAATTATCTTGGGAAAGACTAAATGTTAGTTAGATTACTCTCAGGGGAGAAAAAAAAAGCTTCTCATGTTGTTAAATTTTGCCCTTCGTTTACTATCCCCAAGTAAAGCACTTAAGTTTCTGGAGATATACCCCTAAAAGCCAATATCCCAAGATAACACAAAGCATTTATTTGATCATTATGATTCAGGTAAGCAAAATATTGACCACTTGAGACTCACCAAGGCATCCAGGTTCCTGAGGTCATCTTTTATTCTAACCCATAAATAAAACGGCTCAAATCTCTTTCTATAAAATAACATTACCTAGCTTCCTCCTTCTTTTGGGGGCCAACTTGGTCTAAAACATTTGAAGAAAATGAGGGTTGTTTTGAGTTTGCTTCTCTGTTTTCATTTCCAGGACTCATAATCATGACTTCTTGCCCAAACTCAGGCGTCCATTAATTTGTGGGCTGGTTTCCACCTACAACTTTGGAACATCCCTTCCCTTTCTCCATTCCCCAAAGTACCACTAACATTATGTGACTGGAATTCTATGTAAAACAAATTTCTACTTTAGATTTGGGAGAAAAAGAAGATAATTTCCACACAGTCAGAAAATAATTCTACCATTGAATGCCTTTCCCCAAATATGTCTGAGAATCCTGTCTATACCAGTACTGCCCAACAAAATTTCTGTCCTGTTCAAACCAGTAGCCACTAGCCATGTGTGGCTCTTAAGCACCTAAAATGTAGCTAGTGTGACTAAGGAACTAAATTTTTACTGTTATATAAGTTTAAATATTTATATGTGGTTAATGGTTACTATGTTGGACAGTGCACATCTAGAAATTTGATTCCATTTATTTTTCCAAGGGTTCACTCCCATTTATATTAGTAGATAACTATAGCAGTACATAGCTATGAAATCCCTGTTATTTTATTTCACAGAAAGAGATTTCACTTATTTTTTTTCTCTAAGTCTTATCTATCCAGATTATTCTGGGAGCCCTACCATGTACAATAAAAACTGTTCAATGTGGCCCATCAAAATCTCTTTCTAGATCCAAAGAACCATTTACTTTGGTAAATGTCTATACCTAGGAAGACTTAAGTAGCGGCAAATGTTATATTCTCAAAACTAATATTTTCATTAGGTTACAACATTTCTTTTTTTTTTATCTTAATTTTTAAAAAAGATTTTATTTATTCATTTGACAGACAGAGATCACAAGTAGGCAGAGAGACTGGCAGAGAGAGAGGAAGGGAAGCAGCCTCCCTGCTGAGCAGAGAGCCTGATGAGGGGCTCGATCCCAGGACCCTGGGATCATGACCTGAGCCAAAGGCAGAGGCTTTAACCCACTGATCCACCCAGGTGCCCCAGGTTACAACATTTCTTTAGCAAAATCTTTGTAATACCTGGAAAGGAAGTTTGCCTACAAACTCTTTCCATAGGTAATGTTTCGGGAAAGATAAAAACATATTGTCTGGTGTCCAATAGAAATGTCACAGGTTACTTAATCTATATGATTTGTAGCCCCAGCATGAGAAACGATTACAGGCATACTTCTCCCAAACCAGAAGAAATATCTTAAAATTTTTATGTAATTTAAGTGGAGAATGAAAATGAGTAGGTGTCTCTTGAGAATGAGAGAATGAGTGTGATCAGAATGTAAAGCTGATTCTCTATCCTGAGGCTTCCGTTTCTGACTTGCAGCCTTGAAGAGTCAGGGCCCATCCCTAAGTTTTTGCCCCTAAGCGGATCGTAGACTCTTGTTATTAATATATTTTCCTTTTCCCATCTCTGCTTTCCACTATGGGATCCAGAGAATGGTTAAGCCGAACGTTCTACCAAATTCCTTTTTGCGTCATGTTCTGCTTGTGTTTGACATGAAGCTCTTCCTCTTAGGGATTTTCCTGTTTCCCATGCCCATACATAAAAGAGGAAAAATACAGTAAACTAAGCCTATATGCTCAGATGATCTAGAAAATTTCATTCCTCTGTAACTTCTACCTCCTGCCTTTCCTGACACTTGTTGCCAGAAACTTCCATCAAACTTGGCTTCTTGGCATGTTTAGTGCTTGCTAAATGCCCCTTCTTCTCAAAGTGACAGTAAGAGGGTGACATTTCCATTTCATTGAATCTCAAGTCTCAAATTTGGAAATTACCACAACCCTAAGCATTTCAGTACCTCTGTAATGGCTGGTAGCCACCCCAGTCAGTTGTTAGACATTGATGAGAAGTCCTTCATCTCAGGTGGCATTGATCCCTATAGTATTATGCTTTTCCTCAATTTGCTTCATATAGACTGCAGGTTTTTAGCAGATGAGGTCAAATACACCTGGTTTGTGCTCATCTGTCCCAAACTGGTAGCAGAATAGTGGTTTTATTGTCATGCACCCAGAGTCCACTACCCAGAAGGGAAAATATCACCTTCTCCTATTCCCTGGAGCCTTGAATAATGCAATTTTGAGACCACATTTCTGCTGACAACAGCTTCTATTGTTCGTATCTGAGCTGGTGCTTCTGGTCTAGCTTTGTCACAAGAAGTGTTTTCTATTGGTTTCCAGTGTCACTTAGCTTTCTCCCTCCTGGCAAGTTTACCCTGGTTTTAACAAGTGCTTCTCTTTGAAATAATTTTCCTAACTTCATTTGATTAATGAATGCATTTATGCTGTAAATATTTATTGGGAACACACTACGCGAAGATACAGTTTTGTTGCAGGAATTTTCTGCCTTCAGTGCCCCACAGTTCTTTGTCATGCCACTTTGAAGAATGAAGGGGTAGACTGGACAAAGAGTGGTGGGCAGCAAAGCAAAGTTTATTGAGCAAGAGTATAAAGCTCCCTGGGAGGAGGGAACCCACAAGGGTTGCCCTTAGAGTTTCTAAGTTTAGGGGGTTTTATGAGCTCTTTTGAAGAACTATCTTAAACAGTCAGGGTATGCTGAGTCATGTCAATTAGGATTTTGGTCATGTCTCTCTCTTTCTATTAGCTTAATGTCTACATGCTGATGGTCTTTTTTTGATGACATCTGGGGACTTATGTCTTAACTGCCCCTTACCCATGATGGTGACAAATCGTTTGTGGTTATTTGTTTTATTTTAGGACATTTTGCAGAAGTCATTTCTGTAAAGGCTGCAAAACAGAATGCTAGTGTGGTCCTGTCTAAGCTGCCAAGCAGGATGTTAGTGCTGTTTTATTTTAGCTGTCCTGACTACCTAACTGTCCAACCAATTCCTAACAGTTTTAGATGCTGGGTACAGAGCAGTGAGCAAACTTACACAAATCCCTGCTCTCATGGGATTTACATTCTAGGTGATGAAAACGAAAAATAAAGAGATGGTTATAAATTCTGTAAAGAACTTCTCCTTTCTGAATGTTGAAGACAACATGAGAATAGGAGGGTATGTGAACCAGACGAACAGAGTGTTGAACAAATACGTCATGATGACTATTCTATGACCTGAAACATTTCTGGGTGCAACCTTCCTCCCCAGCATTTTTTCTCTTTGTTTAACCACACCCTTAAGTACAGCCTCGGGATACATCCTCCTTCATCTGCCCTGCAGATATGACTATGATACACACCTATTCTGAAGCAGTCTTCCCTTGGGTGGTCCCTCCCTAGCCTCTAGGGCTATAAAAGCAGGTCTTAAGTGAGATGAGGTTACAGAGCTCTACTTGTATTGCATCTGCCCAAGACATGCTTCTGTCCAGTAGATTCCCTTTCTTGTCAAGCTTGACTTGTCAGCCTTTTTCTTTTGTTTTATGGCTCCTCCAGTCTTTGGAGGAGCTTGTGCCTATACCTCCCTTTCATGGAATTGAGGGAGGTACCTGGGGGTGCTGGTGGGGGTTGTTACTATTTTAGGTAAGATAGACAGGGAACAACTCACTATAGACATGTGACTTAAAGGTAGTGAGGGAATAAGCCATGTAGAGATCTAGCGAAGAGTGTTGCATAAAGATGGGAATGGCATGTACATGTCTTGACATGTACAAGAAAGAGCAAGATGGTCAACATAGCCAGAGTCAATCTGGAAAGGAGAGCCATAGAAGCTGAAGTCACTGAAAGAGTGGAGCATTTGACTACAGAGAGCCTTGTAGATATATGCATTTTGGCTTTTACTCTGAATGAGATGCTATTGGTGCATGTGGGGGCAGAAGAGCAATTCATACAAATAAAGATTTATTTTCTTTCTTCTTTGTGATGCATATTTAAAAATGAAATGTCACACTAGTGGCTACTCCACAAACTTGTCGAGCCCTGCTCTGGTTTTCTACACATATCTGCGGAGGCATGGGAATAGGACAGACCATTAAAATTTCCTTCCACATGGGTATCTCAGTGGATTGAGCATCCGGTCCTTGGTTTCGGCTCAAGTCATGACCTCGGGATCCTGGGATAGATCCCCACGTCAGGCCCCCCACACAGCAGGAAGTCTGCTTAAGATTCTCTCTCTTCCTCTCCCTCCCATACTCTCTCTACTGAATAAATAAAGTAATAAATCTTAAAAAGAAGATAAAAGGAAAGAAAGGAAAGGAAAGAAAAGAAAAAAGAATTTCCTTTCTTATATTCATAAGCAACCCCAAAAAGTGAGGTTTGGGATACAATTTTCATTATTTCAGATGAGTCACCAATTTCCGGACAAGGAAATCTAAAATGGTGGAATAATTACTGAAGAAAGATCTTACCAGTCCACATAAATGGACAGAAAAGCAGAGACATTTGAATTCTGACATGCCAGTTAATCTCCTTGGAGGGAAAGAATCTAAACCATACTCATAGGATGATAAGCCTGGGGGTTAAAAATCCACCAGATCTGTAGGTATGACAATTGTGCTTTCAACTACTTCTCAGAATATGAATATTAATGGTATATAATTAACTAAAACAAATTTAGTTGCAATTTGGCCTGACAGACTGTTGCTATTACCACACCCCCACTGAAACCCCCACACATCTGCGGGTCATCATTATGATCACCCTTTTCCAAGAACATTAAGCAATTTGTCAGAGGACAGACATCTGGAAATAAACTGATGCTAGTTTGAGCATGGTCTTTTGGTTCTATGAACCATACTGTCTCTCTCCAAAAATGATGATTCCAGCCCAATTCCTGTATTCTTTGGAAAAAAAACATCGACAATATGAACTCCAAGTTTCAAGTGAAAAACTAAATTCACTATGGTAAAGAGGACTACTTTTGAAGACACATTTATCTTATGTAGCAATATTTAATTTTAGCACATTGGCAATAAAATAAAAATAAGACATATACTTACTGTGCTTTTTAGCTTTTTACAAAGAGAGCAATGAAGTTTGAAATCTTTTAAATATGAAATTTAAATACACACAATATATATTTATTGAGTTAATTCCATCATAATCATAGTGCCCAAAGTCAGCCATCATTGAAACTTAGGCATATTTCCCTTCTGTCAAAACGTTTTGTGTCAATTTTCTTTTTGACAATGATGGAAACATCATATTTATAATTTATATGTGTATGTAATTTTACCTTGCTGTTTTACTTAACATGATATGAAAGCATTTGCCTGTTGTTTCACAAACTCATCAAAATATAATTTTAATGTAACTTTTCTAAAATATTACATGATCATGAACTTCACCATCTAAAATTCCTTACTAGCTCCCCACTGCCTTCCGTATGAAGTCTCAAATTCCTTAGTGAAGAATATTGGGCTTTTCAGAAGTTCCCTCTGACTCTCTGGGTTTTGTATTTTTCTTTAATTTCCCAAATATATGTTGGCAGCCTGACCAGCTGTTCGAGCCTGACCTTTACCTGCTAAACTTCTTCTCCTTATCATCCAAAGGGATCTGTATTCTCTTTTAAGTTCCAGTTTTTTCTAATCTTTGTTTTACAAAATCCATGCCCAGGTTAATTCAGCAGTCTGTTTCATGATCCCACTAAAAATCATTTTTTTTTTTCTTTTTCTGCTATTCAGACATTAGGGTCCTCTTAGGTTTATGGCCAACTGGTTATAGATATTCTGCATCAAAAATAGGAAAGAGCCTCTTGCTTAATCAGTTATGTAGTTATTTATCTACCCATACATGGAGGGCCGGGTATGTACATATTTACCAACAGCATCACCTAACATTTGAATACTGCTAATTAACTTATAAATATCTTCCCATGACCATCAAATCTCCACTTGTAGCATTGAGAAGATGTGTATGAAAAAGAGTTTGAAGAACTCTGTGAAGAATGATTTGCACATGAATTCTATGTATGTTGGTATATTTTCATTGCAGTAGTCTTAACACTGAAAAAATAATAAAATTTTGAACATTTACAATGAAGAAATTACTGTTTGATGTACTTAGAATAAGGTAAAGATAAATATTATTTTTTCTCCTCAAATTGCTTATGGTCTAATGGGGAAAATAGATATATGCATGTAGAACTATACTATCATTTCATTTTAATCTCTTTTAGGCTTCTAAATAAGAACAACTCAGTAAGTATAACTGTATTTCAATTTTTAGATTTTTTAAAGGTCAAAATGCCAAATACTTTTACTTATTATGGAATGTAAACAGCTTTAAATTATCAAAATAAATCTTGCTATGAGGTAGTGAAAGTAAAAGGATGGGGTAAGGCTGCTATTTATAAGAATTATTGGGACCTTTGTTGTAATCCTACCAAATTTATGGAGTTAAATATAGGTGTGAACTGAGTTTTTTTGAGGTTTGATTATCTGGGTGACAGAATATGCTAATAATGGAGCTAATTTAAGCCTCCCTTAGTTCTTAATTATAAACATGTGTGATACAATGGTTTCACAGAATAGTTTGTAAATTTAGCTTTATAAACTATCTTTCATAGTCTCTCCATTTTAAAATTACCATGTGGAAACTTCTTCAAGTTTAAGAATTAGTGTGCCTCTACAACTTAGAGTTGGATTCCAGTTGGAACATAGATCTATCCATTGACATGCCATGTCATTATAGCTTTCATGGTGGTTATGCTTCCTGGTAAAAAAGATATGGGAATAGGTTTTTTTTAACATGTCCCCAAAGTATACAAAATATCACATTAAAAATTCTTGATCAGATATGTTAACATTTTAGATATCAGAAAACATCTATCCCCAGAACTCAGTGGGAGTTCACTCCCGCTTCATTACCTATCTGTTACTTTAGTTAATCAGGGAGGCAAGAGCTCTGCAGTGGTAGGAAGGATAGAGTCTCTCGTGGTAGGAAGGATGGATGCTAGAGGGAGAGGTCGCAAGGTGATTGGCTTATTGGAGATAGGGGATCAGAGGCACATGAAAAAGTTTATACTCTGTCTCCTAGCCTTCTTTGGTGTTTCTTTCTGCTGATCGAATAAAGACTCAAATGCCTGGAGAAAATCCCAGCCCTTTTCCTCATCAAAACCAAGAGAGAAGTGGTGGTGGCAGAAAGTAATGGAAAAAACAGTGGAGAAGGAGTAGTATTAAACATGATGAAATCAGGGCACCTGGGTGGCTCAGTTGTTAAGTGTCTGTCTTCAGCTTGGGTCATGATCCCAGGGTCTTGGGATCAAGCCCCACATTAGGCTTTCTGCTCAGCGGGAAGCCTGCTTCTCCCTCTCCCACTCTCCCTGCTTGTGTTCCCTTTCTCGCTATGCTTCTCTCTGTGAAATAAATAAAATCTTTTTAAAAAAATTATGAAATCAATTTGGAAAGGTATGTTCTGAGAAATCTCACAATAAAAGCATTCCTGATACTCCCTGAAAACTAAATAGAGCTAAGTATCCCATTTGACCAGACTTTCATGCCTGCTGTTCTCTGTGAAATTTTTAGTCACATGAGCTTCTTTCCTCAAAAAGAGGACATGCAGATTCTACATTTTGAAGTTCTAAGAGTAAGGTAAGATTAATTTGCTATGCACAGACCCAACCAGATCCCTGAACAACTTTTTTTTTTTTTTTTTTTTAACTGAAAGGAGAGGGAAAGAATCTCAAGCAGACTCCCCACTGAGCCCAGAGCCTGATGCAGGGCTTGATCTCATGAAGCATGAGATAATGACCTGAGCTGAAATCAAGAGTCAGAGGCTCACTTGACTGAGCCAGCCAGGTGCCCCTGAAATTCTTTTTTTCCATTCTTTTATCCTCACATGAGGAAGTACCTGGAAGACGTTTCACGTCTGCGGGGTCTGTCAGAAGAGCATGGTTATGAGCATGGTTTTGGAGGCACAAGACCTGCTTCCCACCAGGAATGTGAATCATTCTAAGCAAACTTTCATAAGCCTCGTCCTCCTCATCTGCACTACTTCATAAAGTCATTGTGAAAATGAAGTGTGATAACATATGGAAAGAGCCAAGGGGAGAACCTAGTATAAGATAAAAGCTTAATGTGTAGATCAATACATTGTCTTTACTAGGATCTTCCCCTTCCTTTCCCCTTTTCAGCACCTCTTCTTCCCTCTTCCTCTTTCTTCGACACCACTACTGGTCCTGCAGTCAACACAGACTTTGCTGGTGATGAGCCAGGCTGTGGGGTGAGGAAAGTCTATACATGGGTGATATACCAGGTTTCATAGCAGGGTTTGTGACAATGAATTCCATTCACGAAAACCAGAGCTGCCTTGTGTGTCCAAATAAACAGCCATTAGCAAAGGATGGGTAGGTCCCCTTGCAGCTGTGTTTTTCCATTTCAGCTTTTGATCAACTTCCACTCCAAGTGGACGATTTACCAGAGTGGTTTGTAGTTATAAATAGGAGAGAACTCTTCTAACACTTTTCCTTTTATGAAACTGACTATGGCTTGAATTTGCCTAAAAGAATGAACTGAGCTTGTCAAATAACACATTTTTGTTTTAAATATTTAATTCAAACCCATGTATAGTGGAATGCCTTATTTTCAGGAACTATAGAGCAGCTGTCCCTTTTATTTTTGTGGCTTGTAATATGTAGTTTTTTCCGTCTTGAGGTATAATGGACAAAATGAGAAGATTTTAAAAGAGTACAAAATGATTTATATATGTATACACTGTGAAAGGATTCCTGCCATTATTAACACATCCATTACTTCACATAGCTACCCTTTGTGTGTGTGTGTGTGTGTGTGTGTGTGTGTGAGAGAGAGAGAGAGAGAGAGGCAGAGAGAGATGGAGGAAGGGAGTAGAGAGAGAACATTTAAGTTCCATTATCTTATTAAATTTCACTTACACAATCCAGAATTATCAATGATAGTCCCCACATCATATATTAGATCCTCAGACTTTTTTCATTGTATAACTGAATTTTGTATCTTTTAACCAGTTTCTTCCTATTTCTACTACCTCCTAGCCCGTGGCAACCACTTCTCCCTTCCTAGTTTTTTTTAAATTCCACATATCATGATACCATACAGTATTTGCCTTCCTCTGTCTTATTTCATCTAGCGTAATGCCCTTGAGTTCCATCCATGTTGTCATGAATGACAAGATTCCCCCCCCCCCAATTTTTAAGGCCAAATAATATTCCAACGTGTGTGTGTGTGTGTGTACCACATTTCCTCATTCATTCATTTGTTGACAGACAGTTACGTTGTTTCCATACGCTGGCTATTGTGAACAGTGCTACAGTGAACCTGGGACTACAGATAACTCTTCAAGAAATTGGTTTTGTGGGATTGCTGGATCCTATGGTAGTTCTACTATCACCATCTTGAGGAATCTCTCTACTGTAGCTGCACCAATTTACATTCCCCCCAAGATGTGTGAAGGTTCTCCTTTTTCCACATCCACATCCACACCAGCACCTGTCATCTCTTATCTTTTTGATAATGGCCATCCTAAAAGTGGGGAGGTGATGTCTCACTGTGATTTTGAATTGTATTTCCCTTATGATTAGTTTATATATCCATTGCCATCTGTATGTCTTCTTTGGAAAAATGACTATTCAGGTCTTTGCCCACTCATTTTTCGGTGGGGAACTGTTTTGCTTTGTTGTTTTTGCTTCTCAGTTGTAGTTCCTTTTATATGTCTTGTATATTTTGGATGTTAATCCTGGATGTAGCTATCTCTTTTGAGATAAGAAAAGGATTTAAAATTAAATTTAAATTTTTAAATAAAAATGAAAGTTTTGAATTTGTGTTACCTGATAGCTTAAACTTGTGTTACCTGATAGCTTAAACTCAAAATGGAATGCTATTTTGATTCAAAGAATAATTGTTTGGGCTCCTGGGTGGCTCAGTTGGTTAAGCAAATGCCTTTGGCTGAGGTCATGATCCTGGAGTCCCAGGATGGAGTCCCACATCTGGCACCCTGCTCAGCGGGGGGTCTGCTTTTCCCTCTGACCTCTCCCCTCTCTCTCTCTCATTTTCTCTCTCTCTCTCTCTCTCAAATAAATACATAAAATCTTAAAACAAAACCAAAACAAAACATTCTCAGTGGAGCTTAATATTCCCCTATATGAATGTACAATAATTTACCCATTTCTGTAAATGGGGGCACTTACCCTCTTGTTAGTTGGACATTTACTTTGCTTCTAGTCTTACAATAATATAAAGTGATGTTGAAACTTCTTATACCTAAATATTTATCCTTATATGGAAAGGATGACGCCAATGATTTTTAAAGTAATTTTGATTGTATTCTTCAATTTTAATTGTGGGATTCAAAGAAAAAACATGTGTGTTCTGAAATAAAAATGGAAGGATCTGCAGAAGAAAAGATGGCTAATACTGTAGCAACCTCACCATAACTTTAATAAAAATTGGACCAGAGATTTAGCTAGGGCAGAAAGTGAAACAAAGATATAGGAAGAAATGACAGTATTACTATTTGAAAGATGGAAAAGACAAGTAGGAATCAGGCTGTCTTTAAGGTTCTAAGTCAGGATTTCAGAAGCAACGATGTTAAAGGTTTTTACAAGAAGGAAAAACAAGAAACAGTTTTCTTGTAGTTTAAAGAAATGATTAGATATTCAGATACATAGAGTTGTATGAGTGATACCAAATTCTAGTAAGAACTTCTAAGAAAATTAGTGAAAAACCATCATTATGTAAGTGACCGTTAAAATAGTGAGACAAAGAAAGATGCCTTTTAACTTCGTCCACACGGCGCCTACTATATAGAAAGGGATGCTAGGTGCTCAAGGGAATATAAGAAGGAACCCCAAGAGCAAGTGATGAGATGACAGGTCAATGTAAACAGCTCTGCCAGAGAAATGACTATACTTAAACTATACTTTAGACATGGTTATAAAGTAAAATAAACCAGAACAGAAAATCCGGTATTGTCAGTCATCCCTTGTAATAATTAAAGAAACAGAATGACCACGAGGTGGTGCTGTTCAACAAGGAATCAGATGCCACTGAGCTGGAAGAACTTTCCTGTTTCTTTTGGCATGCTG
The DNA here is from genome assembly GCF_011764305.1 of Mustela putorius furo. Taxonomy (NCBI): domain Eukaryota; kingdom Metazoa; phylum Chordata; class Mammalia; order Carnivora; family Mustelidae; genus Mustela; species Mustela putorius. Next base: position 16,207,529 of record NW_025422471.1, read on the forward strand.
ATTCTCTGAAAAGGCACACTGAAACTGTTAAATCGTAAGGAAACAAACGCGAGGCATTTAAAGGGACAAATTACTAACTGCTCCATCTACCTCATTTTCTAAGGCCATTTTATTTTTGAAACATACTACAAATAAATGAATTTGTGGTTTTCTAGAATGGGGGACGCTAGCAAAGCTTGAAGACCCTCATCAGAAGTTTGGGTCAGGGACTGTGGAGCATCCCTGACAGGCTGAAAGGCCAGAGCCCTGGGAACTGAAGGACAGGGGCCCTTCTGTTTTCCTGGTTCGACCTGTGTCAGTTTCTCCAGAGGGCAAGGCGCCTCCGTGTGTTTGGCAGAGAATGGTTTTGAGCTGAGCAGTATGGAATATTCTGTGAAACAGGCATTGGCTGATTTATAGTAATGTAAAAGCAAGTGTTTCAAAAACCATAAAGTGTGACAGTGACACGGGGGAAAAAAAGAATAGTTCTGCTTTGGTAACTCAAACTCCTTTCAGTTCCTTTGAACCATTTGAAAATAAACACTGAATAGTTATATATTAAAACGCAGACGTTTACATTTTTTCCCGTAAACCACAGTTATAAATAGGATTAATTTTATATCTTTCAGGAGACTTCTAAGACTGTGTGCTAACCTAGTGTTTAAATTCTACCTTCTTTCTCCTCGATAATTCTTACTTTTTTCCCCCCAAATCCATGTAGTCTGTAGAGTTAAACTACCTGGTCCTTTAAAAGGAGATACATTCGGAAAAGGGGATCAGATGAGGAAAGACCAACAAGAAGTTTCTCATCTCAATAAAAAAATGTTTATAACATCATTTGGGATTTTCAAAACATTTAGGAAATACCTCAAAGAAGAAAGAGACAAAGAAAAAGAAAGGCTGAGAAAACCAGTTGACAATAAAGATATCCACAGGCAAAAATAAGTCAAAATAAGAAAAATAAAAGTAGTTTAGATTTTCTGTGTATTTGAGTGAAGGATTCTATAACATGCAGTGGCTCTCTTGAATCAAAGAGGGATACTGGTATTTGGGTGTAATGGGGCAAAAGCACATAATTTCCTTGGCAGCTAGTACATCTATTTCCTCTCCGTCCTTAAACTTACAAATCTGTCCCAACTCCTGGGTATGGCCATTGCTGGTGGCATCTCAATCTTTCTTTTTCTTTCTTTCTTTTTTAAAATTTTAATTTAATTTCTTTTCAGTGTTCCAGAATTCATTGTTTATGCACCACACCGAGTGTTCCATGCAATACGTGCCCTCCATAATACCCACCACCAGGCTCATCCAACCCCCCCCCCCCGCCAGCTTGTTTTCCAGAGTCCACAGATTCTCATGTTTCGACCCCCCCCCCCACAAGATCTCAATCTTTCTTATCTAGACCAGATGGGAAAGTAAAGGAGCAGGAGATGAAGAACTCTCACAAGCAGGGGTTGAATCTGAAAACCTATAAGGCAGTCAAGAAAGAGGAAAAATAAAAAAGGGAGTTAGCATCAGGGGAGATTTAGGCCCTCTCTGGTCCCTGAGTTGGGACAGAAAACTGAATTTACCCAGAGAGAGAATATTTTCTTCATTTTGTCATCTTCTCAAACACCAAACCCCATCTTGAACTTTCTTTTCACTGTTAAGTGCCAGGAATGCACCAATGTTCTTTTACCATTTTCCCCCCATATTCTATAATCTGTTTTCTCAGTTTGAAACACTATATGATATCACCATATTCTTCCAGATTGTCTAGTGGAATGGATTTTTTTTTTTTTTTCAGTCATCTTATTTGATACCTGACTTAATTCCCCATTGACATTTGGCTTCCTTTGGCTTCTGTTAGGAGACGTCCTATTGTCTCCCCACCCGATTCCCTAGATACAGTTCTCTCTTTCCTCTTCAACTCTTGTTCCTCAGATATTGACATTCCTGGCATACACTCCAGGCTTCTTTCCTCCAGTGCTGTCCACTTGCATGGGGGATCTTCTTCCCCCTGCCTCATCTTCTAATTCTTGGCTGATAAATTGTGAATCCATGCTCGGTACCAGCAACTCCCAGAGCTGAAAGTCTCCTTATTTCACTGTCCAAAGAGTATCTCCATAAAATGTCTACAGGGACCTCAAACTCAGCAGGCCCCTGAACTGATGGCCAGTCTTCCCTGCTGAATCGTTCCTCTCTTGTTTTTCTCCATAAAGACAGCACTCTCTATTCCCTTGCCAGAAACCTTAGAGTCATCCCTGAGACTTCTCTGTCCTATGTCCTCCCCTTATATTCAGCAGTAAGTCATTGTTATGTGTTTTATAGATTTTAATACATTATGTCATATATATGTGGGGTATTTTTGCTTTACATGTTTAAACACAAACATTTGTATCTATTATCCATTTCTTTGTCCAGATTTTTAGGGTTTTTTTTCCCCGATTGTTCCGGTAACTCATAACCTGATTCTCTTGTTTCTTTATTCAAACTAGTGCCAGATCTAACTTTTCCAGAAGATGAATCTGGTCTAACATATTTCCATTCTTACAAACTTTTTCTGGCTTCCCAGGACCCACTGATTAAAATCCAAACTTCCTAACACAACATTCAAAATTATTCATGATCAGCCCTAACGTATCTTTCCGGCCTCACCTCATCCCTTTTATATTTCAGTCACTCCAAAAGACTTGTCTTCACTAATACGCCTTTGCAAATTCTAATGTCTCTGTCTCAAAGGTCCCTTCCTCACTTTCCACATCATATTGATCAAGACTCAGGTCGAACATCAAATCTTCTATGACACGGATTCATATTTTTCTGCCACCTACGACACAATAAGAATTCTATAAATGTTTTACTTTTCTAAAATTATAAAATGATTTCAAACCATTCATTAAATAAAGCATTTTGCATCAACTTTTCTGAATAATTAATTTGTGTCAACTACCATGCTGGGCCATAGGAAGACAAAAGATGAATTAACTCTTCTCCTTAAAGGACTTACTGTGTCTTAGGTAACAAAGACAGAGAAATGCATCATAATGCAATGAAGCAGCCCTTTGCTTCCATGGATGACTGAGATATTATTTCCTTTCCAATGCCAAATGTGAGGGGTGGGTAACCAAAAGGGTTTCCCTTCTGCTAGACCTCAGGCATGTATCTCAGACTCAGTCAACTCCTAGTGCTCTTTACTATTTCATATCATGATCAGGGCTTACAAGATAAACTTCTCTCTCCTCTAAGGCTGCCTTACCACCATCTGATTTTCTTGGGCTTTCCTACTTTCCTATAAGGAAAAGCAAACAGGCTCACTCTTTTTCTTTCTTCCTTCCTTTCTTTCTTTCTTTCTTTCCTTCCTTCCTTCCTTCCTTCAAAGATTTTTAAAATTTGTTTGACAGAGAGAGATCACAAGTAGGCAGAGAGAGAAAGAGGGGGAAGCAGGCTCCCCATTGAGCAGAGAGCCTAAATGCGGGGCTCGATCCCAGGACCCTGAGATCATGACCCGAGCCGAAGGCAGAGGCTTAACCCACTGAGCCACCCAGGTGCCCCAAGTTACTTTTATTAGACTGTTTTTACCACTGTATGATCATGACTGGGAAACAGCATAGAAAAGAAATAATACATGGGGAATTCACCAAATTTAAGAGGATCTTTCAAAATTAACTTTATGTGTCCTGGGATATTTTCTGGTTTTCTGCTTTGAGCTTTTATTCCAGAATATAAATTTACTGTTCTCTCTCCTCTTTTCTAGCTCCTGCTCATGGGCTTGCTTATCCCATTTTCTTTGATGATCTCTTTCCCACCAAGGAGGCGATAAATGTCTATCAGAATAGCATAGAGGAATTCAGCTATCAGTGACTTGGGTGCCCCTTTAAATTAAGCGGGGCAATTCACATCCCCGCAGACCTTCAGATCTGAGGATATCTAGGTCAGTTTGACCCCTGCCTCTTACAGGAAGGTTCGTCTTTGGTCTTTACCCTATAGAAATTTATGTTAGTGGTACAATTTACACTATTTCTGCTCTAACTTCTCTTACAGCTTCCCTGGAAATGGACAGCAGCCCCTTTCATTTACTGGTATTCTACTTTACATACCTGAAAGTTTGCTAATAAGTAGTCCTGCATTTTAAGGTCAAAGAAGCACAAGACTCGCTGAACAGTAAACTCTAGAGGACAGTAATTTTTGTGTCTACTTATTTTGTTGACTTGCCATTGGTACCCAGAATACTGACTGGCAATTGACAAGCAAACATTGTTTTGAAAAAATAAAGACACTATGCTTTAGTGTACTAATTGTGATAGCCTCAAATTAATCAAAAAGAATAATGCATGTAATTAATTTTTTTAAGTCCCATGAATAATGATGAGTGCTAATACAACTGAGACATTTTGACTTTTTTGGATATAGTTAAGAAAACTATCTGGAAATTTAGCTTTTTCAGTGCAGATGATACCATCAGAACAACTTCTTCTATGTTGTCAGTTGTAGTTATTTTGTAGCAATGATTTAACCTAATAATTTCTGTATCAAATTATACATTGTCCATATTAAATTTTGAAATACTTTTAAAAAAAAATTTATTTGACAAAGAGAGACATCACAAGCAAGCAGAGAGGCAGGCAGAGGGTGGGGGGAAGCAGGCTCCCTGCTGAGCACAGAGCCCGATGCAGGGTCTTGATCCCAGGACCTTGAGACCATGACCTGAGCCAAAGGCACAGACTTAACCCACTGAGCACCCAGGCGCCCCTTGAAATAGTTTGATAAGAAAACCTTATCTAGTGAGTTGTTGGGTAGAAGAGAATATTTTTAATTAATTGAGATGAAATTAGCACAACTGTTTTTGAGTACTTCACAGATCACAAAGACAAAACCAAAACAACATAAATCCAATGTCACCAGTTCGTTCTTGCATCTGTCTTCTAGGAAACATATTCTCAAACACTACATGCCCAAGACTCAAGTGGAATTCTTCATAAAGTATGAGGTGGGGCTCTAGAACCTGAGTTTTCATAAATACCCAGGTGAATCTGGTACAGGCTGTGAGCAGGTTATAATTTGAGTACCTTGTTCCCAGAGTCAGACTTGCCACATATATAATGTGAGAATAATATAGTCATTATATTTAGAAAGGAGTTCTGTACTTAAATTTTTGAATACTTATTCAGTTTGTTGTACTATATTATCAAATATGTTATTACATTGAAGATTCAGTTATCAATATTCAGTTAGTTAATTCTAGTTTAATATATGTTGTTATTTAGAGTGTGAGCTCTGTCTGCAAACTGGGTTGATCCAAATCTTCATTCTGTGTTTTATGACTTTCTGACTCTAATGAAGATTGCCTTGGTTTTTTTTTTTTTTTTCCACTGTATGGATTTAAAACCATTTTTTGTAACTATTTTTTTTTATTATACACACAGATATGAGTATATACACCCTAAGGTTTGCACAGAATAGTTCTAATTTAGACCTACTATCCAGTAATTCTTTCTGGTTTGACATTCATCATCTGCAAAATTTTCATGGTTTGACAATATATTATTTGGCCACCTTTAAGTGCGTAAATTCAGTTGTATGTTTTGAGAGCACAGAATTCATACCTAAATGACCAATTATATAATCAAATATTTTTCTTTCTCTCTTTACAAATAAATTTTGGAATTTTTGTAGGTATAGTGTATTGTGGACTGTAAAGTGTGCTAAACTGGACCCATGAACTCTTTTCATTTCTACAAGTATCTGAACTAAGCCAAGCTTCTCAGCAGTGACTCCACTGAGAAGTAGATGAATCTGCCAGTTATCTAATGCCAACACTTGAGCACAAGATTAGTTTTGTGAATCAATGTTCATGACATTATTTGCTGTATCAGTGGGATCTTTGGCATCTCTCACCCAGAGCCAATTCTGTCAAACATGTTTGTTTGAAAAAGTAGGCATCCCTAGCCTTTCATTCTCTCTTTTAATATCCTGGAAACAAGTTAAATATCTCCATCTCCTGTTTACCTCATCTAATTGTATCTGCTTTCTAAAATAAGCATACATTAGAATACATTATCTGAACCTAATCACAGAGCAGATACTGTGACCAAAAATTGGTAATTGGCTCTTAAATTCCTGGTGCAAAGTAGTACTACAAATCCATTCAAATGTAGAAGAGTTTGAAGAAATAGAACTACTCCCATTCTCCTAGCTTTTGGCTAAATTGCATCTCTCTCTGTTTCCTGGGAGACCAAGTTGAAGTTCCAACTGATGGTTACTCCTGGAGTGGATGTCGTAATATCTGTCAGAGAGCAAATACAGGTTTTTCTGCTTGACCCAAAAACATCATAGCATGTCATGCAACATCAAACAGCTTGACTCTGCAAAGACAGTACACAATATTCTTTTGCCCTCAGAACATGTATATACAACCTGAAATATTTCCTTTATAGAAAAAAATAATTGTAGATATTTAGCATATGCCAAGTGAAACTGATCTATAATTATAACAAGCTGTTCAGGGAACTAAGCTATGATTTTAAGAGGGGTTATGTAGATATACCCAAACACAAGCACATATAAGTGGGCCAAAACAAGTTTTGGAAACCCCGTAGTCCTCTTTTTTTGAAGGAAAACTGAATCTAGCATCTCAAATCAGTGAATGTCTATGCTTATGTTTAAGCTCTCAAAAAACTTAGGGTTTTGTAAAGCATAGGGGATATAGTAAATAATATGAAACAACTTTGTATGGTGACAGATGGTAGCTAGATTTATCGTGATGATCACTTTGTAATGTATATAAATGTTTGAATCGCCATGTTGCATACCTGAAACTAACATAATATCATATGTCAACTACAATTAAACAACAGCAGCAAAAAATTCATGATTTTATTTCTTTCCCACACCTTCTTTTGTGGTTGTCATGATGCTTTCCAGACAGTATAAGCTACTTCATGTCTAACTCAAATCTGAGAATGCACCCAAGTTACAGTTGACAGATAAAATATAGGACACCTAGTTAAATTTGAATTTCAGAATAACAAATAATTTTTAGTATATCATGAAGTATTTAGAACATATACTAAAAGTTATTCAATGCAACATAAATTTGTAGATAAACTTTTTTAAGTGTATATATGTGTATATAAACACTAGATATCATATGGGTTATACTAAAAAAAATTGTTATTTTGAAATTCAAATTTAACTTGGCATTCTGTATTTTTATTTGCTAAATCTGACAACCATAACCCAAATCTACCTGTCAATTGGATTCTTAAACTTAGAAAGGAGGTAGCTATGATTTAGCACATGCAGCCCCAATGGATAGAAAAGTATGATATCTGGCTGGTTAAAATAAGGCAGTAGGACTTGTGACTCCTTCATATAAGCAATATGGAACCCAGTGTAACAGATTTCTAATATAATGAGCAAGTGTGAGCACCCCTTTAGAATTCATCATGATGGGATCTAAGAATAATATGCTGACGATTATTAGCAGTTGGACATCAGGTAGGATGTGAGCAGAACAGATGAAAAGAAATCTACACAATCTGGTCTTTCGAGAGTCATTTGATAAGAGAGCTTTTGGTACCTGAATGAAAATTATGATCATTAAATGTACTTTTGTCACCAGTCTGAGTGAGTGGTTGAGAAGAAATAAGAGTATGAACGATAATATCAGAATTTAGAATACAATGGCAAGTTGAAAAATAATGTATATAATAAATAGGGCATAGTTGAAAATAAAGGATGTAAGCTAATTCTGTTAGAAGAATACAACAATTTCTAAATATACAGGATGTATGCAGGCAGGCAAATGTACCTAGAGAAGATCTCAGAACTAGAAATATACTGACCAGTAATGTACATTTATTTAAGGAGCAAAGGAGAGGTTTGCAAAAAAAAAAAAAAAAATGGTGAAACATGGATAAAGATAAATCCTATCTTAATCAGCTCTGGTTGGAGTCAGGGTAAGCCTAGATGCTGAAGACCGTAAATTAAGAAAACTTATAGAAAATTTAATAGAGAGACAACAGTATAAATGAGATGGAAAACTGACCAGGAGGGGAGCACAAAGAGATGGGGATGGTCTAGATAGCAAAAGGAAAGGTTGCAATGAGATTTATTTACCAAAAAAGATTAAGAAAATAGAGATGACCATCAAATAGCTTTACTTTACTTGTTTTCTCTAAAATATCAGGGGAAAGCTCTATGATACTTGTTCCTGAGGTTATTTGCTGCTAACTTTGTAGGGAAGAGGAACTGAAATTCACATGCCTTGCTGGCTTCTACTTCCTATGAACTACTCAACAGAAAGTAATAGTTACATGATTTTTGGTGGTGGTTGGGGGCTGGCTATCACTACTCACATAGCTGTTCAGCCCTTACCTATTACACAATACATTCATTTTACTAAAGATGTACTGAATATTATGCTGGGCACTGGAAACATACAAATGAGTAAGTCACATAATCTTTGACCTTACAGAGTTTACAGCCCTTTGTTTGTGTTTGTGTGTGTGCATGTGTGCGCATACACACATTTCAGGAGTGATTAAAATTAATCTGACATTTCTGAACTGTAAATTTCACAGTGAGGATACTTAAATAAAATATAGGAATGAAAAAATGCATATTTATTAGAACTTGATATGAAGTCATTAATATTCATACAAAATATATAAGCAGAGAGAACAATATTATGTTAGATGATAGCCCAGAACCTAAAAAGTTTGTTGCCCCCATTATCTTAGTAACTTACTTGCACAGAGTACTTCCAAATTCTGTGTTCTATGCATATGTGTGTATGCTGTGTGTGTGTGTGTGTGTGTGTAGTGGGCAGGGTTGACTGACAAAGTCAGTGCTAAAGAATGGGGAGGGAACTAGGAATGTTCATATGGAAATCTTTAGGCTTTTGGAAGACTGTCCTATTTAGGCACTCATAAATGCATTCTTAGGGATTTTTCATCTTAACTTTTTGTCTGATAATATTTGCCTCTCATTCTACTTATTGGAAATGCACTTCCTGCCTTTAGTTTGTTCTCACTGAGTCTACCATTAGGGTCATAAACTGGTATTTCATTTAAGTCTCAAAGAGAAGTCACTCCCATAAAATCCATGGAGAGAGACAAGGCCAGGCAAAGAGAGATTTCAGTTCCAAATTTCAAGTTCTAGGGAGCAAGGCCCGCACCATGAGACTGCATTAGGGGTTTCTAGTACCCTGCCTCTAGGCTCATCACTTACAGAGATACTGTGAGGTTTAGAATACACAATGCAAAGACAACTAGAACAAGGACAGAAGGATAATGAGTTTTTTTTCCTCAAGCCTGTGTGTCAAGTAGACATGTTCCTCAAGACCATGTGTCCAATAGAGCCTCTCCCCCTGGGAATTATTGCTGCATCTATCTCATGAAAGAAGAAAGAGAAATATAAACATCTTCGAGGAAAGAGGAATCCAAGAAGGGCAGCTATCCCTCTTCATGGCCCTGTAAGTGTCCCTTAGCCTTCACCCATCAATTTTAATTCCCTTCCTCTTTGGAAATGAAATAAGAGGACAGGTAGGAAAGAATATGGATGTTCCTTAATAACAAAATCAAAGGGCTTCTGAGTACTTTATAATTCTTATGCCAAATCATTAGGGCATTTATGCATTATTTTTTATAGAGACCATGCTTCATGTCAGAAATTGTTCTAGTCACTCTCATGGAGCTTATATTCCAGACCCAGCATTGTCTTATGTTCATGTCTTCAGTAATACCAGCCAGCTGAGGAATATTGAAGACCCTATAGGCTCTGATGTTCTATATTTAACTTCAGTACCTATACCTACTCATCCTCACCAACACATAGGAAAGGTCCTGGCTAAATCTTTGCTGTGTCCTACTAGAAACTTTGTGTCAGTATTCAGCTCAGTTGTCTAGATTTTCAATAGTAGAATCCCAATTATTTTTTTCTTGATGAACTCCTACTCATCATTAAAACCTTTACTGAAGTCTTTCCCCAAACCCTCTCCTCCAACAAAATGGAATCTATAAGAAAAAAAAGCCACTTGTTCCATCATGGGTTCAAGTTAACAATGAAAAACAATAAATGGAAAATGAAAGAAGAAATCTCTAGATATTAAAGATATTATAAACAACAAACAACAGTAAAGTATTATATTGCAAAATGGACATATTCCTACATAGAAGGGATATTCATTACTGTCAAAACAATTGTTGAATACAAAAGTCCTGAAGGAATGACCCTTAAGTAGAATGATTTTGTGAGTGAATGAGTGCAGAAGCCTGTTAGGTTATGCTATGGCTACTGTGTGTCTATTGTTGTGAAATAGTGGCAAAATAAGGTCAGCATAGTTCTTTCTAAATGCTGAGTAACTGCATAAAGTATTGACTTGAGGTATTGTTATGCATCGTTAACTGTAGCATATGACAATTTCCAGTCAAAGAAATGCTTAAGTCAGAATCCCAATGAAGTACTCAACAGGACAAGGGCTAATATGAAAGGTTTTAATGTATTTATGAGGATTATAAAATTAGCTTGAATATTGACCAGAATATTTCAAGGAAGAGAAATATTCTGCAAATGTCTTTTAAAATACACATCAAGTATATTGAAAATGGAATATAAAGTTTATAGTTGGCCTACAAAACCCTCAAGTGATTTATAATATGGATTGGTTGGTTGCATATTGTAACAGAATTACTACCCATATAAACGTCTTAATGCCAAATATAGATCTGAATACTTGTAATAAATATGAAACTTTTTAACTTTCTATTATAGAAAATTCGTTCTGCTTGTATATCAGAGTAGTGACACATAAGGAAGTCAATAATGCTTCACACATCTTGGCATCATCACTAGTCCCTATGTCTCCAATCTAACCCTGAAATAACTCTTAGGTCCAGGTGAGATGGGTATCGTATAATATACCAAGTGGAAAGAATTTGGCAGCCCGACCTCCTCATTTTTTCACTCAGTGACCTTGAGAAAATTACTGAACCTTTATGAACCTACATTTTCTCTCCTGTGAAGTAGGGACCATAGCACTGTTGTGGAAAAAATAAATAAGTAAAAGCACACATATACAGTGTTGAGCCCAGTACCAGTTCATAGAATGCATTAGGCAAATGTGAATTCTTTTCTTTTGCTTATTGCTCAAACTTGGATTGGAAGCAGAAGGAAGGACGGGAAAGTAGATGCATGTTACGTAACTGATGCTTGAACGTCTTCACACGGCCTGCCTGTCCTGCAGAGAAACAGTCCAAAGCAAACACCAAAGGATGAAAATGAACGGAGCTGGAAAGTAGGAAATACAGCAATTTTGGCTGGGATTACTGTTAAAAAAGAGAACATCCTCTTTTTGGCTGAACCCTCCAGGGGGACAGCCTGCATAGACCTCATCTGTGGGAAACCCGACCAAGTACTCAAGGAACTACAGTAATGAATTCAGATTTTGAATTCTAAGTACCTTTTTATATAAGTTCATTAACTTCATACAAAAATTTAATAGTAAACATGGATGACTGGAAGGCATTATTGTTTTTAAATGCATCCCTTTTCTCCTGGGAAGTGTGCGCAAGAGGCCATTTACAGAACAGTTTGTCACTTCGACAGTTAGGATCTGAGGTAGATTTTGACATCAGAAAAGGCAAAACTAAGCACACAGTTGTCCCTGATTTATATAACGCAATTCACTAATTGGGGCCTGTGTTCTGCTGTTAAGAAATTGAAGAGGATATTTTTTTCTCTTTAGGTAAATACGATTTCCTATAACTCTAGCAAGTGCTTGAGTGGTCACTTTATACCACGTTTTACATTTAAAAAATAAATCCTGGCAGTGCTTCAAAAAATTAAAGCAAACATCACAGCAGCAATGAGAGACAGGGCAGAAGCAAGTAAAAATGATACAGTTTACTAAGTCTCAATTTTGATCAGAAAAAGAAGCAAGGCAGCAAAATGTGTCACTTTATGTAACCCAATTCAATCATTGTCAAACATCTTGAGGTCCCTGTCAATTTTATAGCAAAACCTTCTCTCTCAGTCAATATTTTCTTACTTTTTCAACTTATCAAACATCTTCTGACTTTTATCACTTTATAACATTTTGAAAATTCCCTTTTCTTTTGAAAAAGATGTCACTGATAAGTTGGTGGCAGAACTCACCCTCTGAAATGTATGTCCCAGTCTGTTCTTCTCCTCTGATTACCTGATGCTCTTTGCAAATACTGATTATAAATGTCATGAGCTTTGGTGGCTCACCTTCAGTTTCTAATGCTTAAGGAATGGATCATTAACTCATTTAAAAAATTTCCTAAAAAAGATTGGTTCTACCCACTTGTCCTTCATTTAATTACCAGCCTGCAAAATAGAAGAAACAGAAGCCATACTAAATGACATCTTGGACCAGAAGAAAGAATAAGGTTGCCAGCAGAGCATATTTAAAAGAATGATTAATCTCTCTAAATTTGATAGTCAAAACATTTTGACACTAACTGGAAGTTTTAATGATCACTGTAATTTAGCTGATGGGTTCATTAATAAAACTCCAGCACTACTTTATAACATTTAACACTGAGATCACTACAGTTAAGGTTACAGAGAAAAGGGAGGAATTCCTTAGGACCTCTATAGCGTGATCTCAGTAACCTGGGCAGGAGAGTATGCACAATGATTTTTGGCAAACAAGGAACCATGAAACCTATCTTGTCTGCCAGTAGTCCTTGTCCTGTCCTATTGGTGAAGTGTCCCAGAGTTCTTCCAAATGATTCACCTGCCAAAAGCGCACCTATAGATGTTAGCTCCTGGCAGAGGAAGTAAAAAAACAGAAGCATTATCAAATCAACAAAATATAATAGTTTTTACAACCTCACTAAAAATATGAGGACTTCTTAATGTTGCTTCTGGCACAGTAATTTGGAATAATGTGGTCAGTGATCTGGGGAGTAAAGTTCAAAACCCCTTTTGTGAAACGCCAAGAGTCCTCCATGAGGCCTTGAGATTTAAGAGGTTATAGCTGAGTTCAGCTCTCACAGGAAAAAGTAAGGTAACAATACTAAATAACTTCAATTGTATCTACTAGTACTTCAGTAACTCTTCCATGATATTGGATGACCCCAACAGTATCGGGGCCATTAGAAATTCAGTCATTATTTTAACAGCTTCGGAGTATATATAGTTCAGGTAGTAGTCAAGGCCCGGTAGAGGCTTTAATATCTAATACTCTAATACTCTTAACATATAAGTGGAGAGTTATTTAGGTAGAAGTATCCATTTTGTCTGGATATGGGAGAACTGACAAATGATATCAAAGTGGAGAGTAAAAATAATAAATATTCACGGAGTGATCTTAGTGTACTAATTACCTCATACAATATTTTGGATAAGACCTGAAACACAAAGAGACAAACCAAAAATCTATCAATCCATATGCATTCTTCCCTCGTGCTATGGCAACAGAATTTTGGCTGGAAATAGACCAAAACAAAGACATCATGTCCTAGTCTTGTGGCCACAGAATTAAGCTATCAGAGTCAGGCAGAAGTGCTGTATAACATCTGGGAGTTTTCTTTAGGAAATAATGTGCATATCATCTTCCTTCTATACTTCTTTGCTCCTTCTTCTATTCTTGTTGGAATATACATATGCTGTTTTGGAGCATGAAGCTGAAGCTACATGTAACAGAGCAACAAGATGAAGGGGGACATGTTCTCGGACACTGTGAAGTGTTGTTCAGCCTGGACTTTTATGACAGAAAGGACTAGACTTTAAAATTACTTATACCACAACTAGTATGATTTCCTATCATTGGTGAGGAAATCTAATCCCAAACCTATCAAAAACAGACAGAGGTCAATTCCAAATCTGTGTGATTAATAACCTCTTATCCTGTTTGAAACATCATCAATAAATAGGCAGGTTCTATTTAAAATTTTTACTTTTAACTTCTGTAAAAAATATTTTACTCAATGCTTTCTCTCCTCTTTTCTGGTCTTCTCTCTCCATCCAAAGATTGGAAAGGAAATCTCCAGCCTTCCAAAGGCTACTTTGTTTAAACATCTAAACACCTAAACACATACACACACACCCACACGTGTGCACATGCGCGCGCACACACACACACACACACACACACACACACTCTGCAGAGGCACTCTCTTATTCAATAATATTCAATAAATACTTATTCAACATCTACTATTTTTCCAGCTCTTTTGCTATATACCGAGATTATCAAGATAAATGACACTGCAAACTTATAATGCATTCTGATAGATACTTTAATGTAAGCATATCATTGGGGCAATGGTATAACAAAGAGGTGACTAACTCTGCCCAGAAGTCTTGTGGGTTTCACTTATTATTTGAACTAAATCTTAAATGTTGAGTAAAAGAAGACAGGCTCTTTTAAACAAGATGGCCCATGGGATGAAGTTGCATTATGAAAAGCTACTGACATATTTTTGAAAATGAAGTTTAGCCTGTAGAGAAGTGGCAGAAAATGATCCTAGCTGTGTGTCATAGTAAGGTCCTTAGACTACCTCTTTTAGACACTGTGAGGGACATTTAGATATGAAATGGCATGATCATTTTTGCGCTCCAGAAATATGATTACAGATTAAGTGAAGGGGGGAGTGAAATGAGAAGAAAGGCACAATTAGGTAATATTGGAGTCGTTAGCCAATGAAAGTGAGTTTGAGAAGAGGACAAGGATTCCAAGACTTGGTGAGAGACTTAGTGGTTCTTACAGGATAGGGCCAGGGAATAGAAATCTGCGAAAGAGAAATAATTTTTTTTTTTTAAATCCTCAGCATAAAGATAAAAGTTGAAGTCATGAGGTGTGTTGACTCCCTCAGGGAGAGGGTATAAAGGGCTGAAGACAAAACCCTAGAAAATAGGCAGAGGAGAAAAAGAGCCCATGAAGGAGTTTTTAGGATAGAAGAGAAATCAAGGGAGAATAATCAGGAAAGCCAAGGAGAGAGAGGAGGTGGGACAGGCTAAAGTGATATTTTTTGATGATTTGATTAATGTCTGTCTTCTCTACCAGACTGAAGGCATCAGAATGTTCTGTTCGTCATCCTATTTTCAACTTATAACTAAAATTCAGTGACTAATGTATTTTAGTTGCTTATTAAGTGTGTGTTGAATGAATAAGTACCCAATCCAGAGATTAACTGAGGCCTAGAAGGGACTCAAAGTTAATTCCAGAGAGATCATACCAAGCACGACCCAGTGTTAAACACAATGTAAACAACCAACAAATCTACCAACCAACCAACCAAAGACTTTAGTCTAACATCCATATCCTACTTCTGGTTTATGAAAAGAGTAGATCAAGTGCAGTAGAGGCTTCCCTCTAGAGGTACTGGGGGCTTTATGTCATTTATCAGAATCTTTATTTGTTAAGTTAAGCATAGTAATTCTTAGGCTGGAAACCATGATAATCTGTTTCATCTATAGGGGCAGATTACTAATAGATTCAGACTTACCTGGCTACTTTACTAAGGGAGAATACCTTGATGAAGAAACTGGAAAGGAGCACCATACTTAATATATAAAACTCTGTTGACTGGCGCCTGGCTCAGGCGTTAAGCGTCTGCCTTCGGCTCAGGTCATGATCCCAGAGTCCTGGGATGGAGTCCTGCATCGGGCTCCTTGTTCAGCGGGAAGCCTGCTTCTCCCTCTCCCATTCCCCTTGCTTGTGTTCCCTCTCTTGCTGTGTCTCTCTCTGTGGGACAGCTCAGACTTTGTATTTAAAAGATAAAAAGGACAAACAAAAATTTAAAGCGTTAAAAAAAAACCCCAACTCTGTTGAAACAACAGGAAATTGTAAATATATGAAAAATCAACAAAAAGACAAAATCAAAACATTGTATCTGAGTGGAGAATTGCATTTTAAAAAAGTAGAATTATGCCCTGGAGTCCAGACATACAGCCCCCAGCAAAAAGTACCAAGAACAGATAGAGAACTCAGGAAGGGAATATTAACAGAAACCCATACAGAGACAGCACAGAAAACACAAAAAGAATTAAGATTATAAATATCAGATTTAATGTTCCTGGGATCCTTGCTGGAAAACTCATTCTAAACTAAAATATAAAAATAAAAGTTAAGCGATTTTAGGGTTATAAAGGCCTAAAAATTAAATTGCTAGGTATGGAATGCAGAATATTTTCATTTAGTTTTTAATTTCTTTTGCATGGGCGGTACTCAGATCCAGAGAGGTTTTGGAATAAACAAAGCAATGTGTTATTATTAAATAAAGTTAGAGAGATTACTATTTTGTGCAATTTTATTTCTATTCTGATTAGCTTAAACACATGGAAAGAACAAAACTATGTTCAATTTAACCTTTATAGTTAGGTTCATAAAAGTAATGAAATTTCAAAATAAAACTTTTGTAGAAAATCTTTTACTTTTAATGTTTAACAGGGATAGTATACACTACCTTTAAATCCTACCCAGTTATCAATGCTGAGGCTCTCCTTTTTCATGATTACTATCTCTCTGTGTTGAAGGCCCTCATCTCCCAATTCAGGAGGCCCATGAATGTCATTCCAGATGGGGTCTAGCAAATTCTTGGGTCAGTGGTATGACTATTTAAGCTAGACATTCCATGGGCAAAGGGTAGGTGTCTGTACCCACACCACTACGAGAGACATCTTGCTCTGCCCAGGTGACAAGTAGTCTCTATGTATTGACTTGTCTTCCATAAGACTCTCTGCTACTGGCCACTAAAAGGTGATGGACAGTCCATGAGAACACTATTTTACTTCTGTCCCCAAGGTTATTCATATGCGCTGGGTCTACCCCCCCCCCCTCCCTGACTTGCTATAAGGGTATGTCCCACATTAGCTCCTCTTTCCCATTTCTCTCTGCCTTCCTCCCTCACCCAGATAAACTTATATTCTCTGGGTGTGTGTATGTATGTGAGGTGGTCTGTTTCTTCACTATTCTTTATTCTGTTCCAATGCTACAACATAAAGTCTACACCCTGCTTTCTCCAGGCATCTCTTCTACATTGACTATTTTTCACCATTTTCATTCTTATTGTAAAAAATCATACCTTTCTTTGAGGAAATGTGGGTACCTCTGACTCACTGGTCAAAAGATCTCATACACAAAAGTGGGAAAAACCAAACACAAAGGTCAGTATTTAACAGGACACAATGAAAAATAATAACCTCAATGCTGCTGATATTTCATATAAGACAGGTCCTAATCTGGATTTGGGATCTAAATCAGCATATAAATTTAATGTAAGAAGTAAACATTGTATATAGTAAATATGTCTCTCTCTCTCTCTCTCTCTCTCTTTCCACACATACCTATCTGTTTCTATCTGCTAAAAGTCTCAGACCATTTTTTCACCATTTCAAACTCTTGAAAGGGAAATCTGGTCTAACTTCTGTTTTTAAGACACACCATAGAAGTCGTATTTACCAGCTAGTTGTGGATGAGTTACCTTGGATCAGATTCCCACCCTGCTTCACTTAAGTTGTGGAGTGACATGGTATAAAATGTGGCCACATCAGGAGGGGCTGTTGGCCTGGTAATAACCAATATCTGTGGTGTAATTCTCTTATGTTTAGCTATATCTTTATATTTTAGCTATCCCCAGACCAACCTAAGACTTGTCTCTGCCCTTCATTATCACCATAGCTTATCAACTGGCCTTCCTGTTTTCCAGTCACAGTCTGCTTCATCAACTATTACGTCTCCTTGAGATTTTATCTTCCTAAACTCAATGCCTTTGTTGTCTTTCTCAGCCTAAACAATCAGCTGTGACTCACCATTGCTTATGTTCTCCTAGTACATTTTACAAGACGAAATGACATTTTACTTATACACACATACACACAATATTTTGTCTTTAAGATTGGTCAAAGATTATTTAACAAATTCTCACTCATTGTATTTTCTCAGCATCCCCTAGAGATGTTACTATCCTTATATGTATTCTCAGTGTTTTTGAAGGAGGATAACATATGCGGTATTTCCCCAACTTATTTAAATATACCTTTTTTAAATAGATTGCTAAGTCTCTATGGAATATCTTTCGGCAAAACACTGGCCAACAGCTTAAGTTCATTATCTGCTATATTTAGATCTTCTACAATCTATATTCTCAAACTTATGTGCCATAAATGAACTTTGTGGTTAGCTACATAAAAGGACATTTCAGCCTTATTGTTTTGCATTTTTTTTTTTTTTTTTTTTTTTTACTCTGTCATACATTTCTGGGCCTAAGGGGCCATAAGACAAAATCACTGTAACCTTTCTGTCTCTCATTACTCTTCTTATGCTTCTCTTTCTAGATCTCCCCTTTTCTGTCTTATTTTCCCACGCCTTTTCCCGCTCTTCTTTCCATCACCATGTCCCTTTGCTTCTCTTCTCTACCTTTCTCACAAAATTGGTCACTTTTTCTGATAAACTGATGAGCAAAAATCATAATGATAAAGCCATAATCTATAAGTTTGGTATAGATAAAAAAATAATTCATCAAAATTTCCCAGAAAACTTAAAAAAAATTAGCAGTTCCAGTTAAAATATTTTTTAAAAAGAAAAAAAAATAACTGTGGTAAGAATAATGACCAAAAAACTTAAAAGACTTAGAAAAGTTCATTGAGGATTTTTTTCATGAGAAGTTTTCAATATTTTCATAATTATGATTAACATGCTTGTATTTAGAATATCTTTTAAACCAAACTATGTTCTGGGCCAGTGGAGCCATCATATGTGTAGGGTGGAAATATCAGGAGTAAGAAAAAAGACTTTCCTACTTACTCACTCTCATTCCTTTTAATTCACTAGCACATGGTTATAACCTATTCACATGGTAGAGATAGTTTCCTTCTGCTTTACACTCCTGAGTCTAAGTGTTCTTCCCCCTCCTTTCTATTGACCTATTTTCTACCCATTCCTTAAGAATCCTTTCTCGTGAAACATTCTGTGACTACCTTAGTCTACGTTAAAATTCTTAAAGAATAATTATGTCAATGGGAGATTTTTGTCTATTACATATAGTAACAGCTTGTCTTGAGAGTAGTTTGGTGTGCATGTGTGTGTGTGTGTGTGTATGTGTGTCAATGGTATTCAATTACTGTTATAGGCTATTAGATGGACAATACAACAAGATTTGACTCTACCAATGAAAAATTGAAAGTAACAGGAAAATAGAACCATTGACATAGATAATTTTTATGTGACTTTTTGAACTAAAAAATTATTGTCTAGTTGAAATAATGGTCAAAATTAATTCTGCTAAAGCAAGGAGAATACTTCAATCAACAGGCAATTCTCACACAATATTTAATAGACTAATTAGAAGAAACAAATGTCACAAAATGTTCATTACCTATTAAAGATATGATATCAAATTCTTAATTTGAATTCCAAGAAGCAAAGGAAGCATGACAACTGAGAGTTTAATTAGCTTAAGCTGATAAGCTGCATCTTAAAAATAAAGATTGTATACCACCCAAATGAATCCTTTCATATAAGCTTAAAATTTATTAGTGAGGGAAGCCTTCACAGACTAATTATAAAAGTTATTGGGTTATGAATATAAAAGGAAGGAAAATAGTAAATTCATATATCTTGTCAAAGACATTTTAATTCCTCTTATGCCCCAGTCTCTGGAGCATATGAAAAGGACACAGAACGTCAGGAAAGAGGGTGTTTATTAGCGTTACCTACTTTTGTATTTCTCTAACAGAAGTTGTCACCTCGTCTTCCAAAGAACTTTCTCCCAAATTAGATAGCAGTTTAGTTCCTCCAGAAAAGACTTTCGGTTAACCATGTGTTCCTTTAGCTCTCTCTTTTATTAGGTTCTATGTTGTTTGGATATTGATGATGAAATCTTAGAGAAAGTTAGAAGGAAATAAATACATAGTGTAATACACTATGTAAAAATACACTATGTATTTTTTTTATATTTATAGATGATTATTATTTAAATGCTGAATGTTTATCCCTAATGATTACAGATTTTCATGACTAAAACAAAAAATATATTTTTATAACTGTTATTTTCTTGAGAAAAATATGTGTTTTTAAAAGTATTACTTTTGTCTTTCAAGTTAATTTAGTTTGAATGACGTTCCAACAAAGAATCATGTTTCATGGTCCTCATTGCATTTTAAGTGTGCACCGCTTTTTTAAAAATGGAAATGATCAAATTTAACTCTACTTCTTCAATCTCCATTGAACATCTTATCTTGTCTGACATATTTCCATTTCTTTACAGCTTTTCTTTAATAGACCAAAGTCATCATTAATGATGAACCCCTCAGATAGTATAAGGCTCTGTAGCAAGTGCCTTAATTTTCTGTAGGCAGGGAAAGGCTGGGAAATCTATCTAGTTACAAAAAGAGTAATTTCTTATGGAAATATTACTGTGAACTTAGAGTAGAGAACCAAAAACCTTGGAGAATCATTTCTTGGGAACCAGATTATGCCCCATTCAAGTCAGAGATAATACATATCCCACAAGAGTTCAAAATCGCAACGAACTAGTGACTACTCTGTGCTCACCATTCTATATATATTATATATATATATATATATATATAATATATATATATATATATATGGTGTTTTTGTTTGTTTTTTGTTTTGTTTTGTTTTTGTTTTTTTGTATGGGAGGGTTTACTGTGGCTATTCTGTTTCTGTTTCTGCATTTTATGTTGGGTATGTATGTGTAGGAGAAGATTCATAGACCTACCCATACCCAAAGATTTAAAGGAACCATAATGGAAACCAACCAAGATGCCATATGTGGACTGAACCTCATTTAGATAATAATGACCTAGATTTATAACTGAACATGATGAGGCAAATCACTTATTTTCTGGACCTTAGTTTCTTCATCAGTAAAATGAGAGGAATTAAATCAGATTATTTCTAAGTTCTCCTCTCATTCTTTTTATGATTATATCATCTTCATTTTTCTATTACTTATATCACTTCACTATTTGGGCTGAATCAACGGTGACTACATGATCCTACTGGATACTGTATGCTTGTATTGGGTCTTTTCAGGCAAGAGATTCCCAGTCAGCAAGAAGTATTCCTCCCTTTATGCTCTAAAATCTCCACAGTGCTTATTTTAGAGCCAAGTATGCATTAGATACTTAATAAATATTAAATGATGACTGGGACCATGTTAATTTGTAGCGTCCTAGGCTTATGGCACTATTGCTGCTGACATTTCTTTTGCTTATTAAAACCATTAATGTGAGTATGTGCTTTCTGCTACTATAACATGACAGGTGAAGGAACTTACAGCAGTGACCTATTTCAGGACTTCCTAAGTGACTGGAAATTGATTTCTAACTTCATAATGGAATGAAGACTAATTTACACAGAGTGAACTGTCCTTGGGAGATATATTTTTTTTAATCAGGTCATTGCCACAAAAGAGGTTGTCTTTCATGGGTTATTTGGGATATACTTTGACAAGATGATCTTTGTTTCAAAGGAATACTTTAATAAGGAGCAAAGAGACCACTGATCAGTCAAATGAAATTCTTAAGAGACCTAAAACCCAGGTTTCATACCTGAGGAAGGCTTGGTGAACTATTTGGGGTGAGCCTGTGCTATGATGTATATTTCAGAACTGGGTTTTCACCATTCACAATCCCACCCAATGAAGGCAGAAAGCTTCTAAAGTCACTTTAAATAGAAACGTCTTCTTTTTTTTTTAAAGATTTATTTTAGAGAGAGAGGGAGCATGAGGAGGGGGAGGGGCAGAGGGAGAGAATCCTCAAGCCCACTCCCTGCTGAGTGCAGAGCCCAGCAGAGGGCACAAGTTTAGGACCCATGAGATCATGGCCTGAGCTGAAACCAGGAGCTGGATGTTTAACCAACTGAGCCACCCTTGCCCCCAGGGTGATTTATGAACTCTCCTGAGACACCTCCACATAGATTATACTTCCACATGAAAGGGCCATTTGGTCTTGAGAGACTGGGAAAGCATCAGGGCCTTGAGAGACCGCTAAAACACCCCGTTACCATCCTCCATTGCCTGTCACCATAAAAACTCACTCCTAACCCTGTCGGGTGCTCAGTCTTTGGGGAATGATCCCACTGAACCCACTGGCGTTAATAAAGCTGTGTTCTCCCATCTCTCCATGTGCCGTTTGGGTTTCCTCAGTCACCTCAGATTTTTCACAACATTCCAACTTGCAGCTTCTATGTGGACTATAGTAAATGATAAAAAGATAGAAAACTCTCAAATTCTTTATTGAAATCCTTTTAACCTCTTCAAGTGTTTTCTAATCGGCATTAGTACCTGCCTCTTGACCCTTTCACCTCTACTTATTATTTGGAGATTTGAGTGTTGAGTTTACTGATCAAAGGAAAACCAACCCTTGAGACTTCTTTCAAAAATATGCCTAGAAAAAGAAAAAAGATCCACAGGAATATTCACAACTGAAGCAGTTTTTCCTCAGTAGGTGTCACAGAAATAGTGATTATATGGCATAAGAAAGATCAGTCTATTGTCTGGTTAATATAATCAATATAATCAGCTAAAGGGAAGAAATCTGACATTTTTTAGATATAGTTCCTGTTATTGTTGCTTGAGTGAATTGTGCAGACCTAGTCTGTAAAACTAAAGGACTTATTTGCAGTATATAAAGAAGAGTCCAAAGGATCAAAAGCCATTATAATTTCTGTCTCTCTCTTCCTTCATGCACACATAATCATATGTATATATAATTAAGGCATAAGGGGATTTTGAGACCCAGAGCCAAGTTATTTCTTACAGAAAGGACTACTTTGCCAGTATTATTACTTCTATCATTATTACCTGTAATTTCGAAATTTTTAGAGGAAAAAGGACTTTTCTTGACATACTTTGATTCTTTACTTTTAGTTTTAGTGTTATCTTTTAGCAAGAATAATTGAAATTCCAAGATCATGCTTAAAGGAAAGACTTGATCTTTTGTGGTCCATTGAATTTGCAAAGCTTACAATGGGAAGGATAGTACACTTATAAAACTGAAACCTCTGCATTTTATCTGACTTAGCAGATTTCTGCTAGATTGCTGAGCCAAGGAAAGCCAGGCTAGTACATTGGTAGCAGTAGGTCAGAGAAGTGCTTCTTGCCCTCAAAAACTGCCTATGGTGGTATCCTTGGTGGAATCTGTTCTAAACTCTGTGCCTGTAGGGAAGTGCCCCAGGAAGGAATAAAACTCCAGGGATGGCCCTGACCTCTGGTAGGAATCTGTGTCAGACTGATGAATGAAGTCTCTTTGAGATAATTATTCTGAGGCTTTGAGAATTCCTTCCATTTCCTTTGTAATGTTAAAGAGCTCATAAGGGCCACAGGGCCCATTTGCTTCTGCTATTTTGATCACTTCTAGTCCTGCCTCCCCTGGCTGCTGGGCACAAGTCACACCCAAGTTGTTCTGACTAGGGCTTGGATTTCCTCCTTGCCGATGGGAAAGTTAAAGAAGGGAATCAAGTCAAGCTCGGGACATTTCCATCAGAAGACTGTTTTAAGCAAGGAGATGATTTTCACTTAATACTCATAAGTAACAACAGTAAAATCATCTCTTTCCAAAGTAACATCAAAATGAATAATATATGAATTCTTGGTTGAATTTATAATAATACACTTCCACTAATGTTTCTGGCCCTTAGCCCAAGCAAGTCAAGAAATCAAGCATTTTCCACAGGGCATAGACTTGTTGTTTTCCTGTTTTTTTCTCTAAACCCTCTCATTTACCGATAATGAAATTGGTTTTGAGTGAGTCTTCTTGAGAATGCGCATGTGACATTTCTTAGCTTTTTATCTTCAAAATCTACCCACATCTATTGGCAGGGGGCAAGATACCCAGCATTGCTAGATTAGGAGTGGGAGGAGGATACACATGTGGTGTGGATGCTGTTTAAACCTAGAGAAAAAAAATCATTGTTTCATTTGTACTTATGTTTTCTCAAGTAGTCGTTATTTTTTAAAACCACATTGGTGTTCTCCTGTCAACACACAATAAATCATGGGTTTGGGAATCACATCAACCTGGGTTAGATACTGGTTCTGTCACATTTTAAATCCTTAAAATTTTAGGTAAATTATACTGCATATCAGGTAGTCCAGAAATGTTGGCTTCTTTTCTTGATTTTTCTTGGTTTGCTTTTCACATCGCTTATTTCCCATTAGAAATACACTTCTTTCTTTTCATTTTGAAGTCCACTTTCTTATGCATGTAAGATAACATGCCTGCTATGCAGCTGCTCCAAATACAGTACATGTGAGTATTACTTTACACACACGTGCGCGCACACGCACACACACACACACACACCTCTGCACACACCATTTCCAGAGCTGTATTTCTCGATCAGTAACAATTGAATCTCTTGGAGACATTTGCAAATATGTGAAAATGTTTGGGTTTACTATGATGAGAGAGGAGCATTTCTGGCATTTAGTAAGGGGGGCCAGAGATGCTAAAATCCTGCAATATATAGGACAGTCCTGTACATTTAAGAACTTTTAATATCAACATTTAAGAACTTTGAATATCAATATTGATAAACATTGCTCTAGATGAAACTCTATTAAAAATTATTAATATATAATTTTTAAAATACCTCTTCCTATCACTAGTTTCTATCAAGGTCTCCTATAAACATGAGGGTTGATCTGGAAAGATGCTCTCTCTCTATTTCTAGCCACGAATTATTTCCCTGATTGGGGTATTTGCTTCTCTTCTTCCACCCCACCCCGCTCAGTTATTCATTATCTGTTTCCACTTAGCCTATCTGTTCTCTTGAATTTCTCTGAATTTTCCCTTTTCCTTCTATGAGACTTCTGGAAATAACTCATCAAGCAAGAACCTTTTGCTTCTAAGAAGCTAGAAGAAGGAATGAGAGAATTTGAGCCCTCGAATGTGACCATTTCCCAGAGCTGACATTGTAACTAGACCCCAAAGTGGTTTAGTGTCATTAGGAATCTGAGCATCTTTCTTCTGAATTGGGATCATATATAGATAGTAAATAGATTGTATTTTCTACTTCAGTAATGTCTTTAACTGCAAACGTAAATGTTAACATTTATGCAAAGTTTTGTAAAACTTCAAACTTTAAAGTTTTCAAATTTTACATACAAACATGTATGGAAAATATGTTCTCAAAGTCTAAAATATTTAACAAAATAGGGGCATATAGTTATGAAATAAAATTTATCTTTGAATATGAATAAGCTCATAACAATGTTATAAATTATTAAAGAGTTTTTATTTTATAAAGTCAATGGTTGAAGGAAAGAAGTTCAAGTGAGCATGTAGCATATTCTAGTTGATAACAAGAATCTTTGCAATTGCATATCTCAATATGGTACTTAAATTGTTCTCTGAACCTATACACTGACCAAATAAGAACTTTATGTTTCAAGAGAATTGCCAAAGGAAGAAATTATCCTCATGTTGGTCTATCTTGTCTGTCTTTGGCTATGCAGATAAATTATAACTTGAAGGGGGGCATACATCATTTATGTTAAGGCAAGTTCAAAAAGTTAGAAACACCACCCAAACATCCATATCTTTCATTTAAAAACTTCTGTGGCTTAGGGGGTGCCTGGATGTCTCAGTCAGTTAAACATCTGACTCTTGATTTTGGCTCAGGTAATGATCTCAGGGTCTTGGTATCAGCTCATGATCTCAGGGTCATGGGATCAAGCCCCGCATTGCGCTCTGTGCTCCACTCAGAGTCTGCTTGTCTCTCTCCCACCCTCTGCTTGTGCCCACTCTCTTTCTCAAAAATAAATACATAAAATCTAAAAGAAATAAAAAACACTAAAAACTTTTATGGCTCAGAAATTCAACCTTAAAAATCATAGCTTACATTGGAAAGAAAATGAAAATTGTTTTATGGATAGGCATGTTAGAATAACCTAAGAAATATCATAAATATATCACATTCTTATTTTCTTTTTGTTCCCTATGCTTTCTTGTAAGAGTAATTCAAATGAAAAGAGAATAGAAATGACAGTCATACAATAGAAAGAAAAATCTATGAAGAATGAAGAAACTCTATTAAATTTTGGAAAATTAGATAGCATCTTGGGTTTTAAATTTACTGTTTCACCAAACAGCATTTCCAAAGTGGGAAAAGATGCCTTTAGTTTGGTAAAAACTAACATTGAATTTTAACTTTAAAGGGAGTGCTTGTGAAAGTCCACTGGAATATAGCTGTACTTGGATAGCTAATGTTCAAAGCCAGTTATTGATTGAAGGATGGTAATGAGAATTCAGTAGTGGCAGGTCAAGAATAACAGTCCATTCAGGTATTATTAAAAGCACAGGTATTTTAAAAAGGTATTTTGATGAAAAGGGATCTTTGCACCACTTACTCTATCTGGTCAGCATGCCTTCACCAAGACTGCATTACTAAATAATACAGTGCTTAAATATTCTGTAATCCTATTTCTTTGCATAAAATTGAAATAAGGCAAACATTCAGTCCATGATGGTGAACTTATTTATAATGTTTTGTTGGCATTATGTGATGATTCAAACATTCAGTCCATGATGGTGAACTTATTTATAATGTTTTGTTGGCATTAAAAGTGATGATTCTATCATCTTCCTTACCACTGAGTCCAAGAGTAATATCATATTGCTGCCTCTTGACGTTGCTGGATGGGAAATTATTTTAAAGCCCTAGGTATAAATGGAAAGACTATGGTGCAGATAGATTGGATTGAGTACTTGATCATCCTGGGAAAAGCAAAAGTTTAGGAAATGTTACACTTGATTTTAAGGCCTCATTTAAGCTTTTTTGCAAGTCACTGAACTCTGGTAGTCCTCATTTCTGAAATGGGGATGATGCATTACTTTGTTTCCAGCTTTAAGGGATAGTTGTAAACAGCACTTAGAAATCTTCTGTGCAACATCACCACACTCGGTCTGTAATACCTTGCAAATCATTACGTTGTGGCACTTGAACTTTAAAAGGGAATTTTTAAGTTGTATGTCAATTCTTTATTAATCTGTAAGATGAAGGTAAATGGCCCAGGTCTTATTAATCTTTTTGGTCAGAGCACCTATGCAAAAACACTGACACCCAGTGGGCATTCAGAAACTCATTCACTGCATAAATAAAACATTTTCAAACCATAAAGACTATTTATTAGTAGTACTCAAAATTGAATTTTTTCATCTTCATGTCATCTTTTCTGATTGCATTGTGTTTTTCTCTTTGCCAATGTTATTACCTTGGTTCAAGATTCTTCCCTGAAATGGTTTCATATTAGTATAAATATTTATCTGTCCATGTTGAGTAGAAAAGAAAGTGATCTAATTAGATTAATATCCCTTTTTAACTGATACATTTCACTGATACTGTCAACATATCTAGAACCTCTTA
Source organism: Mustela putorius furo (assembly GCF_011764305.1). Taxonomy (NCBI): domain Eukaryota; kingdom Metazoa; phylum Chordata; class Mammalia; order Carnivora; family Mustelidae; genus Mustela; species Mustela putorius. Next base: position 16,234,857 of record NW_025422471.1, read on the forward strand.
CAATTAATTTCTAGTATAAGAATATAAAACATATATATTAGTTAATTTTTTCTCTGGTAACATAAAGTATTTAAGTATCATGGTGTGCCTTTGGGCCATAGGGAGAAAAAAAGACAAAGAAGGGGTCAAAGAGAAAAACTAATTTTTTTTCTAGGCCTCCATGTGCTGAGTGTGTTATCTTTAGTTTTAGAGAAGAGAAAACTGAGATTCAGGAAGACTAAGTAACTTGCTTAATAAGGTCACTTATCTGATTGGTAGCAGAGCTACTCATGTGTTTATAAAATCTTGCCATCTTTCCACTAAACTATTTTATAGTAGTCTAAAAATATAGTTACCTGGTGCTAGATAATTTAAACTCTGCTGAAAAATTACTATGAGTTAAGCCAAAAACACATTTTTCTATAACCATATATTTTAATAATAAGTAATAATAAAACCATGTTGCAGCCAAAACTCTTCTACTCTGCCTCTTCTTGGGTAGAGGATCTACCTTCATTCTGAAACTTATGAGACTTTAGTAGTCTTATCTGACTTAATGGATTCTGTTCTGTGGTTTTCTGACACACTTTTTATTGAAAAAAGCACCTGGTATTTGGCTGCCAAATTAAGGTGATAATTCATGCTCTTGGTTTTTTAGCCCAGGGTTTATGAGTCCAGTAATGTTCTGCGATTTAGTCAGTCAAGCTCTTGGGGACATATTTATATATAAAGTTTACAAAATATTCTGTTTATTTGATCTTTCTAACTGAATTAGAGTAGTAGTATTTAAATCAATTTCATTCAAAAGAAAAATTTAGAGCAGACCGATATGGATTCATAGATTGCCCTTTTTTTCCAAAAAATAATTACAAATATTCCTGTTATTCCTTATGAATTGTGTGATGTTTTATTTTTCCACTCAATTCTAATCCTTGATAAATTATTGAAGAGATTTCTTTGGAAAATACTAACATTTGAGAAAACAGCCTCTGAAATGAATTGTCCCAAACATATTGATTTTATTTTAATTAACATAATTTATAAACCCCAACCTGCTACTTTACTAAGGGACTCCTCAGAAACTTGATGTGCACTGTGGTTCTCTAGGAAGAAGATAAGGTGAAACATATTCTGAATTATTTATTGTTGTTACTTGCACTAATGATAGTGACACACTACATGTTCAGAATGTCAGCTTTGGGAATGTGGCTGTTACTATGTAACTTGGAGGGTAAGCTTGTGTGTACACTTATATATACACAACACAAAACAAACAACCTCTCCTGTGAAATAAACTATTATGTATTTATGACAAATGTCAAAGTAAGATTGCATGGTGGGCATAGTTATAAAAACCTACCAAGTACAGAAAATCATGTTATATCATCATCCTTTACCAAGAGTATCACTGTATATGAAATGTTGTGCTGGTCATTTTAGAAGATACAATGAGTTATAATATCTAGTCTCTGACTTTAGAGGTTTATGCTACATGGAAAGACAGAGCATATACACATTCACAAGTAAGTACAATGAAAAGTCAGTATATATGTAATAAATAGTCAAATAGTAATAAATAGAATCAGAATCAGAGAGGGGGTAGCGAAATCCTTCTGAGTTTGGGTAGTCATTAAAGCTTTATAGAGATGCAAGACACAAACTGGACTTTGAACTATATGTAGGAATTACATAGGTGGAGATGGGAATGGGATGTTCTAAGATGGGGGAGGGCACATGCTTCACGAGAAAGTGAAGGTGTGAAAATCTGTTTGGGAGATGGATGTGGCTAGAGTAGAAGATCTCTGTGCAAAAGTAGACATGAAGTGGGAAAGACAGTTGTGAAAACTGAAAACACCAATTAAGCATTTAGACCTCTTCCTATCTGGGCAATGTTTGAATGATATTTTAGGAAGATTAATCTGCAAGCTGCACACAGTATTATTTGAAATGTGTTGAGATGGGGAGGAAAAAGGGGGACAAAGACAAGTGGAGTGAGGTCAACAAGGCCACCACGTGCATGTATGCTGGTTGTGCCTTGAACATTTCTGGGGTACTACTATATAAACTTACACACCTATGTTCAGGGACTTTGCAGATAAAAGGGAAATAAGGAATAAATGGTATCAAAATGGAGGACAAAGAGAAAAGAAATGTAGGCAAAGAAAGTTTTAAATTAATGCAGCGAGGTAGGGCCCTGATTAGCAAGGTCAAATTATTTTTCAAAAAAAGTGAAAAATCTGTGCCTGTGTGAAGTTCAAAGAAAAGGAGGCAATGGCAGAGTGATTAAAGAGAGATGTACTTAAAAGAACTGGTTTCTGAAAAGGTTGAGATAGAGAGCCCAGATAGAAGATCTGGTCTTTGATAACATTTGGATACTTTTATTTTTGACCCTAGAAGGAAAGAAGCAAAGATAGTTACAGATCATTCCATCATTATTTCCTCAAAGAACTACTACAAACAGATACAGGTGGACTAACACACCTATGGAATAAGTTAGAGAAAAGTCTGATGATTCTGACACACCAAATGTCTCTATTCATGTACCTGGGAAGGTTGAGAAAGGATTTTCTTATGATCCTAGGACTAAATGGTTGTATCTGTTACAATGATGAATTTTAATATATTCTATTTTAGAACCAAAAAATAAGCCCAAGTGTGCCTTCCAGCATATATAGCCATCTAACAATATATTCAGAGGGACAAGGGAGGTGAGATAACTATTTTACTCATTAGTCAATAAATTTGTTCTTAATGTCATATTAACCTTATGTTGCTAGGTCACTTAACTCCATAATCATACAACTTTATCAATTAATTATGTATGTAATCAACCAATGAGTATTTACTAACATTTTATAATGATTAAAATATTGGGCTGGCATTTAGGGGCTACATAGACTTATAATATTTGGTCATTATCCTTAAGAAGTATACTATATAGTTGGAAAGTCTACACACACACAGGTAGGTACAATAAAAGCCAGTGTAAAATATCCAATGGCTGGGGTGGCTGAGTGACTCATTCAGTTAAACATCTGCCTTTGGTTCAGGTCACAATCTCAGGGTCCTGGGATAGAGCTCTCTCTGCTCAGGGGGAGTCTGCTCTTCCCCTCTCTCTTCATGATCTTGCTCATGTGCTCTCTCTCATCAATCAATGAATCAAGCAATCTTTAAAAAACATACCAAATGGTTGGTAAAGCTAACGAGTATTGTGGGAATTCAGAGGTGAGACTAAGTGATTATTAAGGGACAAAGCTTTGTAGAAAAGTGTGGGTGTCCTGTACCCTGAAAACTAAATAATGTTACCTGTTATACAGAGTAATTAATTTGTTTATTTTTAAAGATTTTATTTATTTATTTCACAGAGAGAGAGAGAGATCACAAGTAGGCAGGGAGGTAGGCAGAGAGAGAGAGAGGGGGAAGCAGGTTCCCTGCTGAGCTGAGAGTTTGACATGGAGCTCAATCCCAGGACCCTGAGACCATGACCTGAGCCAAAGGCAGAGGCTTAACCCACTGAGCCACACAGGCACCCTTATACAGTTTAATTTAAATGTGTGTTCTTGTTTAAAACCAAAGGGATATAATAATCCCAGATATGTTTACTATAATTTGTAGTGCATATTATATTTGCGAGTTCTATTTTATTTATAACTAAATTACCATTTTGGACTATTAGAGTCTTTAATAATAGACATTTACTTTTCCCCTAAAAGTAATACATGGTTATGATGGGAATCCTAGAAAATATAAAGAGGTACATATAATATTACATAATTAAGTGTAGATAAAACATGATCCCACCAGAGATAAATACTATTAGCATACTGCCATGTGTTTTCCTATGGCAGGTTTGAATATTTTAATGTGGCTCTTATCTGAGTCTGTCTTGTACTTCTTTTTTTTTTTTTTTAAGTTTTTTTTAACATTTATTTATTTGACAGAGAAAGAGAGATCACAAGCAGGCAGGCAGAGAGAGAGAGGGGGAAGCAGGCTCCCCACTGAACAGAGAGCCTGATGCGGGGCTCCATCCCAGGACCCTGAGATCACAACCTGAGTCAAAGGCAGAGCCTTAACCCACTGAGCCACCCAGGCACCCCTGTCTTGTACTTCTTGACTCAATTCTTCCATTAGAGTGTCTGCTCCTTGAGTTCAGTAAAAGGAGATTTATCTATGTAGTTCTTTTTTGCATAAATCACAATTTTCCCCATGTGTGTAGCAAGAAGTAGGAACCACTGTTTGCTTTTTACAGTGGATCAGTAAATTCCTCCCTTTTAAATTTAAATTTTCTGTAAATAAGTTTGCCACTCACAACTTGTTTTCAAACCTAAATCTGCAGAACACTCTTACATGTATCTTATCGTAATTACAAGAGGCCTCTTTGGTATGAATTCCCTGTTTTTATTATAAGTGATGCTTAAAGAGGAAGCCTTTTTTCTCGGTTATAGTTTATAAGATCTAAGTTCCTGTCCCACCCCAGCTCTCTAGGCTATGTATGAGATGTCCTTTTTCAGAATCTTTTAGGTTTACGAGACACTGATTCATTCTGCAATCATTATGTGCTCTGGAGTGGGATGAAATTCTGAGAAATTTTTGGCCCCTGATTTCTATGGAAGGAAGTTCTTAACCTTGTTAAGCACAGAACAAACTGTTCTAGAACAACTGTCTGTGACTTTTGTCCTACATTATTGCTTCTCTGAAGGTTTATGTGAACTGATAGAGATTGTTTCTTTGATCATGTTGAAGAATTACGAAGAATTTGAATAGAGGTAGACTTCCCAATAAAAGAATATTTGCTCTGTTGCCAAAAGTCAACATATTTTGTTTTTTAAGTTTAGGACAAAGAAACTAAAAAATAAGTAACATACCACAGGAAACTTTGCTCAATGGCTTATACTTAGGGGAGGGAGCTTGCTAGATCTATTAATGGAGGTAGCTCATATCTCCACAAAGCTCATATCTACATATAGTTTTAAATTAACTTAAAAAATATGATTTGCAAATGACATGTCAGGTAAAGGGCTAGTATCCAAAATCTATAAAGAACTTCTCTCAAAAAAAAAAAAAAAAAAAGAACTTCTCAAACTCAACACCCAAAGAACAAATAATCCAATCAAGAAATGGGCAGAGGACAGGAACAGACATTTCTGCAAAGAAGACATTCAAACGGCCAACAGACACATGAAAAAGTGCTCAACATCACTCACCAAAAGGGAAATCCAAATCAAAACTACAGTGAGATACCACCTCACACCAGTCAGAATGGCTAAAATTAACCAGTCAGGAAATGACAGGTGTTGGCAAGGATATGAAGAAAGGGAACCCTCCTACACCATAGGCCAAATGCAAGCTGGTACAGCCACTCTGGAGAATAGTATGGAGGTTCCTCAAAAGGTTGAAAATAGAACTACCCTATGACTCAGTAATTGCACTACTGGATATTTACCCTAAAGATACAAATGTAGTGATCTGAAGAGGCATGTGCACCCCAGTGTTTATAGCAGTAATGTCCACAATAGCCAAACTATGGAAAGAGCCTAGAGACCATCAACAGATGACTGGATAAAGAAGATGTGGTATAGATATACAATGGAATTTTATGCAGCCACAAAGAAGACAAATGATATCTTGCTATTTATAATGATGTGGATAGAACTACAGGGTATTATGCTAAGTGATGTAAGTCAGTCAGAGAAAGACAATTACCACATGATCTCAGTGATATGGGGAATTTGAGAAACAAGACAGAGGATCTTAGAGAAGGGAGGGGAAAATGAAACAAGATAAAACCAGAGAGGGAGACAAAATATAAGAGATTCTTCATCTCAGGAAACAAACTGAGGGTTGCTGGAGGGTAGGGGCTTGGGAGGGATGCGGTAGTTGAGTGATAGACATTGGGGAGGGTATGTGCTATGGTGGTGCTATAAATTGTGTTAAGACTGGTGAACAGACCTGTACCCCTGAAATAAATACTACATTATATGTTAATAAAAAAAATATATATATATACTTTTAGACAGCATTTTTATTGAAAAGCAACATATAAAGATGGTAAGAAATTCTAACAGTTCCATAGACCTTCTTTCTAAAATAATTACCAGTTGTGTGTAATCTTCTAGGAATACTTTTTGTATATACAAACATATTGTATCTATTTTTTCCATAGGTGGAAATACAGTGCCCTACATTATTTTGCAACATACTTGTCTTTTATGTCTTCCATCTTTAAAAATTATCTTAATAGTATTTCTTGGGAATTATCTTGTATCAGCATATGTCAATGTATTTGCATTTTATTTTTTATTTTTTTAAATAGAGAGACTACAATTTATTGTCCTACAGATGAATATGCAAATTGTTTCTGGCATTTTTATATTTCAAGCAGTCTTCCAAAGAATATTCTTGTATATCCTTGTCTTTTCATGTATGTGAAATAATGCCTAGGATAATTCTGGTACATGCTACACAGAAGACTAAGAGACAAATTCTTGACTCTTTGATTTGATGCCAAAATGTAAAGTCTTGGAAGTTTATTCCAAGACTGTAGAAAACTGAGTTTAGCAAAATCATTATCACTTGAATGATCAGAAAACTTTGCTTGAAGGGAAATGGCAGGTCAGCTCCTTGGGTTGTAGGGTAAAATGCTTAGGGAAAGAAGCCTTGGATGTAGTTCAAATACTTAATAGCCTTTGGGAGCTATCCAGGGTACTGAAGAGCTCCCACAGGAAGCTGTCTGTTCCAATAGACCAGAGACCTCAGTCTTCCCTCCCTTGGATCTTGCCCTTGAGATTCTGAACACTTCTAACTCAGCAATCACCCCTTAGCTTCTTCTTTTTCTGTTTTTAACTCACCCCTTCTCCATCTGCCTCAATCCAAGTCTATTATGCCTGTTTTCCCAACCAACACCAGCCGTGACCCAGTCAGAATTTGATGTCAAGATTCCAAGATAAATAAGCTAACAATGCACCACTAATGTCACTTGAATTTGGCTGATTCCTGATAATTGTCTCAGTTTATATAACTATGCACAAATCAGTTTAAAGCTACATCAGAAGTATTTTCTATTCTTGAGTTTTGTTTTTCTTCCTAATATAATGAACATCATAGTATAACAGAATGACTTATTTATTCATGTAAGTCAAAATTGCTTGTGAATTTATTCTGAAGCAAAGAATTTTTTTTCTTCCTGCTGAAGGAATGACAATGGATAACTCCAAATCCATGTATTCTGTTCTGTTACTTAGTTTTGAGATCCAGACCCCTAAATATATTTGCTATTTGTAAGGGAATATCAGAATTCCTAGAGCATTTCAGCTGGAAAAACATAGGGAAGTTATTTTTCTATAATCTTGGCTTACATATTCTTGGAAATGCTCTCTCTAAAGGACTCAAACTACAGGGGATAGGACAAAGGCAATGTCTGGTTGCCTAGTTCTGTCATCTAGACTATATGAAAGGGGTGGTGGGGAAGAGAATCCTTGATTATAAGTATGAAGACACATAGTCAAAATTGGCTTAAACAAAATAAAGTTATCAGTTAATGTGCCTGAACTGTATAGTAATGCACCTTGATTCACAGGCCTCAGATACCCACAATCACCTAGGTTCTCTATTTTTAGTTTTGCTTCATCTGTGTTGACTTCCATTTCAAATATGTGGTCTCTGGATGGTATTATGGAAAGCTTCAGCCCTACATCCTCCCAGATTCAAGTTCAATGAATCCCTTTCCCTATTCTAGCAAAAGTCTAAGGCAAACTATTACTGTTCTGATTTTATTTGTTTTTAGTCACATTGTCTATCCTCAAATAATCACAGTAGATGGGACATGGAATTTATTACCTATTTATTGATGGATCTCTTCTACCCTGGATCTAGTGAGAAAGTTGATTATCCCACTTATAAAAATTCAGTGATTCTTATCAAAAGAATATATAATGGCCAATAATAAAAACAAAGATAAAAATAAAATATATACTTCATAATGGTAAGTAGAAAATACACTAAAGGGGAAAACTAAGGAGTAGTAGTTATTTAATAATATATTGAAAACTAGTATTTATTAAAGGTTTTATTTGTATTATACTAATTGTTCCCTGGTAGGTTCTTACTAGGTAGGTAATAGTTTTATGATTTTTAATAATCATATATAATTATAAAAATGAATAAATTATATTTTAAAAACAAGATATAAATTAGTTTTTTATGAATGAGAAAGGTATATCTCACTCCAATTATCTTTCTCATTTCTTGAATTAAAGGACTCATTTAAATGGTCGAAACCTGTTCACAGAAATTTGTAAAACTTTAGTATGGGGACTGACATTATATTTGCTAAAAAAAGATATGAACACTTTGCTTCCTCCAAAGTTATCCTATGTTTTGAAAGTGCATAGCATATAAACAGTGACCCTTTTTGACCTAGAGTACCTCTTAAACACTCTCTTCCACAAATGGCATGCATGGATATGATATAAGTAAAATTGACTCATTATATTATCCACATAAATCCATCTACGATGGTACTTGATTTTTAAGGATCAGACCTATATAGGTTGTTTGTGTTGTTGAAAATTGTATTGCTTCCAAAGGCATCTTTTCCTTCAAATTGCCACTGGAACACAGAATTAGTCAGTCCCTGCACTTGGCTCTTTGGATGTCCAGGAAACAGTATTACTTTATACTACTTGTCTGTTGTCCATTTTCATTTATTTGTTCCTACTCTCCCATACTCATTCTGTTTTTCATACAACTGCTAACAATTCTCTTCTTCTTAACTTAGTTTTGTACCATATCCAATACTTAGGTATGATGCTTCAGCAAATTCTTATCCTGGCTTCATATCACAGTGGTAATATTTTTGAGGTTGGTGGTTGTCCACAATTTCCTTAATTTGTTTTTTCCATTTTTTATAGTATAGTAATACTTAACATGTATTTAGCATCTACACTCACCAATTTCTTATTTTATATGGCATCTTTCAAATTAAATAACTATTTTATCACCAAAAAACTCAAACATTGATTTGGGTTCCTTGAAAAAAAAATGAAAAAATAAATCCCAAAACTAGTGATTAATACATAGAATTCTCATCTCTTTTCTTTGAGTTATATTCTTAAACAATAGAATATATATAGAGGACTGCTAGTACATGCATGTACTGCCCTTTAGAAGTATATTTTTGATACATCTCATGCAAAGGAGATCCTCAGAGACTTTTAAAAAATTATAGCTTAAACATAAGTAAAAGGATAATGTGAATTTCTCAGTAATTCAAACTAAAGTAATGTTGGAAATATAAGAATGAATAAGGAATTAATAAGGCTGGAAGAGTAGAAAGGTAATAAATTTTATGGATGAGTAATCAGAGAATTAAGGCAAGCTTATATGCATCTTATTGTTCTTTATTTCAAAAATGCCAATCTTTTATCCTCTTCACTACATTGCATTTTCTTATCCTATTCTTGCATATTCTTATTTTCTTTCTGATACATACATGTATCAAGATAATAGAATTTGTCCTTTGAAATCCTACATCTTTCAATGAGGAGATCAAATTTAGTGGGTTTTGAATATTGACACTAGGCAGATAGCCAATCCAATTGAATGGAATATATCTATATATGGCCACCACTGGAAACCACATAACAATCTCATCCACAGCCACTTAAATTATTTATATTACTGGGACAGGATAACATTTATTAACATCCTCCCTTATCTGAATCATCATAGGGAATCCTGTATTTTGTGATGAATCTTCAGAGAGGAGGAATGGGCTAGGGAGGCAGCAGAAAAGACTGGTTATTCACCTGGGCCCTGGTACCAGACTTCCTGACATAGGGTCTGGATCTGCTATGGACTAGATGTGGGAACTTGGACAGTTTACTCAACTTCTCCATAACTTTAACTAGGGATTATAATGGAATTTATCCTATAGTGTTGTTTTAAGAACTAAATGGGTTAATAGAGTCAAGTTAATAGAAAAGAGACTACAGCATACTAAATATTAAATAAGGATAAGTAATGATTATAAGTAAGGAGAAGAATAAAGACTTAGCAAGTAAGTTAACATAATGTACAAAAAAAAAAGAGAGAAAGAAAAAGAGGCAGAGGGAGTGGGAACTGGAAAGGACAGGATAAGGAAGGGGAGCATTTGGTGAAACATTTTGGGGAATGATCAAATGTGAAGAAGGTGGGGTTCTGCAGAGCAAGAAAGGAGATAAAAGAAAAAAGAGGTAGAAAGTGTTGCCAGGATTGATCATGAATTGCATTTTCTTTAATATTCTCTGAGAGCCATGAATAAAGAATGGGACGGCTTTTTAGATTTATTGCAGGGAAGGGAGAGGATTTGTGTAAATTGGATACTATTTTAGAACTTAGCCATATAAATCCTCTCTTTTACAGGTTTTATTTATATGTTCCTTGGTTCTCTGTCTTTTCTGTCCAGTCCCTTTAGTTATGGAGTGTAAGCTATAGCCCTAGGAAAATATGAGTGAGAACAGTAATTCAGAGCTTATACTCCTAGGTTCATGGTAGAGAGACAGCATGAAAACAAAGAGCCTCTTAGTCCCCTCATGAGTTCATAGTCGAGCCAAGGAAACTGACAGGCACACTTTACCGTGATAATTTTCATTAGACGAATTCAAGTTTATCTGAATCTGAAGATGCCTCCAGCTGCTTTTTCTTTTATTGTTAAACTTTTCTTCACCCATTTATTCTTTAAAAACATTTTATTTATTTATTTATTTATTATTTTAAATTTAATTTATTTATTTATCTGTCAGAGGCAGAGAGAGAGAGAGAGAGAGTGAGCATACAAGCAGGCAGAGTGTCAGGTAGACATGGAGAGAAAAGCAGGCTCCCTGCCAAGCAAGGAGCCTGATGAAGAACTCGATCCCAGTACTCTGGGATCATGACCTGAGCCAAAGGCAGCGCTTAACTGACTGAGCCACCCAGGCATTCCTCCAGCTGCTTTTTCAATTGTTTATGTGTAATACTCAATACCATAGTACAGAAAACCAGTTTGAGAAAGCAGTGTAACTCTGATTCAATGCTTATAAGGAAGTGGGTTTTAATGGCTTTTCGGAAAGTAAAATAATATATACATTAAAATTAAAAATCCAGATAAACTTTGTTCCATTGATTTAATATCTTGACATAGTTCTAGAAAAATAAAAGCATAATATGTAAGAATATGAATATACATACACACAAATAATTTAGAAGTATGTGTGGATGAAGTGAGAAAAGTTAACAGGCACATGTATGATCCCAGTGGGTGTATGTGGGTGGAGAGATAAACTGAAACTTGTATCAAAATATAAGAATATGAGCAGAATAATATTAAAACAAAATGTGGAAAATAAAATACAACCTATAAGTTTACTGTTAATTCATTAAAAATGAATATGCAGGGATTACTGTCTAAGTGTCCGGCTTCTGATTTTGACTCAGGTCATAATCTCAGGGTTGTGAAGTGGAGCCCCACCTCAGTCTCTGTGCTGAGTGTGGAGTCTGCTTGACATTCTCTCCCCTTCTCGCTTTGCCCATTCCCCCTGCTCACCCTCACGGGCACATGCACACTCTTTCTCTCTCTCCTTCAAATAAATAAAAATCTTTTTAAAAAGTGACTATGCATTTGAATAAATGATCAAGAAAATGAAAAGGAAACCTTTGGAATTGGGGGGAAACTGTAAAGTACATGTCTGTTAAGATGTTAATATCCAGGGGGGGTAGGTAGTTGGGTGAACCTCATGGTGGGGATTAAGGAGGGCATGTATTGCATGGAGCACTGGGTGTGATGCATAAACAGTGAATCTTGGAACACTGGAAAAATAAAATAAAGTTTAAAGAAAAGATGTTAATATCCAAAATATATAAAGGGTTCATACAACTCAATAGCAAAAGAAAAGAAAACAAACAAACAAAAAAATCCAATTTAAAAGCAGACGAAGGACCTGAATAGACATTTTTCCAAAGAAGATATTCAAATGACCAACAGGTACATGAAAAGATGCTCAACGTCATTAATCATTAGGGAAAAGCAAATCAAAGCCACAGTGTGATATCATCCCACATCTATTAGAATGACTATTTTTTAAAAAGAATTATTTATTTATTTGTCAGAAAGAGAGAGAAAGAGAGAGAGAGAGTGCACAAGCAAGGGGAAGTGGCAGGCAGAGGGAGAAGCAAGCTCCTCGTTGAACAAGGAGCCCAATGCAGGACTCCATCCCAGGACTTTGAGATCATGACCTGAGCTGAAGGCAGACGATCAACCAACTGAGCCACTCAGGCTTTCCTAGAATGACTATGATCAAAAAGAAAAGAGATAAATTTTGGTGAGGATATAGAGAAAAGGGAATCCTTACAGACTGTTGGTTGGAATGTGTATTAGTATAGCCATTATGAAAAACAGTATGGAGATCCCTCAAAAAAATAAAAAGAGCACTGCCATATGATCCAGCAATTCCAGTTCTGGGCGTATATTAAAAAGAAATGAGATCACTACCTGAAAGGCAGATCTGTACCCCCATGTTTGCTGCAGCATTATTTATAATAACTAAGACATGAAAACAACCTAAATGTCCATCAACAGATGAACGGATGCATACACACATACACTGGGATACTGTTCAGTCATAAAAGGAAGAAAGTCCTGCCATTTATGACAACACTGACAGAGGGCATTATGAAAAGTATAATAAGAAAGAGAAATACATGTACGGCATGATTTCACTTATACGTGGAATCTAAAAACAAAAACCAAAGTCATAGAAAAAGAGATTAGGTTTGTGGTTACCAAAAATAGGGGGTGGTGGTCGTGGGGTAATCAAAAGGTCCAAACTTCCAGTTATAAGATAAATAAATACTGGGGATATAACATACAGTATCATGACTATAGTTAGCAACTTTCAAATATACCATATGGTAGTATGAAAAGAGTAGAACCTAAAAGTTCTCATCACAAGAAAGAAACTTCTTTGTAACTATATGAGGTGCTGTGTGTTAGTTAAACATATTGTGGTGGTCCTTTCACAATATATGTAAGTCAAATCATTATGCTATGCACTTTGAACTTACACAGTGGGATACATGCACTCCTGTGTCTACAGCAGAATTATCTGCAATAGCCAAATTATGGAAACAGACTGAGTGTTCATCAACTGATGAATGGATAAGGAAGAAGTGGTATATCTATATCTATATCTATATCTATATCTATATCTAGAATCTATATCTGTATCTATATATACACTATACACACACACAATCCAAGGTCACTCAGCCATCAAAAAGAATTAAAATTGCCATTTTCAATGACATGATAGAACTAGAGTATTATACTAAGTGAAAGATGTTCATCAGAATATCCGTCAGAAAGATGAACACCATATGATTTCATTCACGTGTAGAATTTAAAAAACAGAACAAACAAGCAGAGAGAAAAAGGCAAACCAAGAAAGAGACTCTTAACTATACAGAACATACTGATGGGTACGAGAGGGGACGTGAATGAGGGGATGGGTTAAATGAGTGATGGGGATGAAGGATACAGTTGTTGTAAGGGGCACAGGATGATGTATGGAATTGCTGAGTCACTATACCGTACATGATACTAATATTACACTGTATGTTAACTAACTGGAATTTAGATAAAAACTTAGAAAAATGTATTAAAAAAACTTACAGAGTGCTATATCAGATATATACAGAGATATAGCAGTTATATCTCAATAAAACTGGAAAAAGTGACAATAGAAATCAACTTTCAAAATTTAGAGATGTACATTAACATAAGGTGAAAGTTTATGAAGAATAATACAGATAACACAAGCTATAAAACGGAGGTGTTGTTTATAATTATGGAGGGATGTTGCAAGTTGGGACTCTCCTGAGCAAAGAACAGAGAGTTATCCTACTTATAATTCATGAACACTGAACACTGCATGAACACTGAAACCCCAAATGGTTGTCATGATTTTTAGCTTCCTCAGTCTTTCAGATGATTAAAAAATGTGAAAATTCCTAAAGAGCTTGGAGATATCTAGTTGAGCTACCTAAATTTATAGAAGAAAAATTTGAAGGTCACATAAGAAAAATGACTTGTGTTAGGTCACACAATTCTTGGCACTAAAGTCATTTAAAGAACCCAGGATTTTGATACCCAGTGTAATATTCTACTATGACAATTCCATAAATAATACAAATACCATAAAAGTACTAGTATGTTTATTACCTGCGTGGCTCAGTCGGTTGAGTGGCTCTTAATTTCAGCTCTGGTCATGATCCCGGCATTGTGGGATTGAGCCCCTCATGGGGCTCTGTGCTCAGCGCAGAGTCTGCTAAGATTCTCTCTCTCTCTTCCTCTGCCCCTCCCTCCTCAAATAAATAAAGAAAATCTTTTTAAAAAAAGTATTAGCATGTTCTTATCCAAAGTCAAGATTTCTTGCTTTGGGGTTGATGGTGTTTCCATATCAGGTATCAAAAATGTAATGATTTCATTAGTAAGTTATTAAGATCAACCTAGAACAGAGTTTGTATATCTGAGCATAGGACACCTGATTTTTTTTTAATCATAAGTCACCCATCCTTTTATGAGGTTTACATTACACCATTTGTGCATGAAGATTAACTTCTCGTTCAACAGTCCAAACTAAATAGTGCCACTAACAGATTCACATGGTTCCCAGAGAGACAGATAATACGCTTATAGTCCAAAAGTATCACAAGAATATACAAGCCAGATTTCATGGAGACCTGCAACTCTGCTGAAGACAGTGTAACTCACTTAGGATTGGCCTAGAAGTTTTCAATGAGAAGGTTGAGGCTTGAGGTGCCCAGAATGTAAATGATTCACTCAGGGTTCTAAAGGGTCCGAGTAAGCAATCAAAAATTTTGGTGGTCAGGAGGGCAGCAGTTTGAAGTGGGTTAATCAGTGCAGACCTTTTGAGAAAGTGATACTGTGGCAGGATGGGATAAAGCACACACATGAAGGAGAGGATAGTGGATGCAGGGAATCCCCTATGTCCTGTTATTTGATTCTGGGGGTGAGGGTATGTGTTTCAGAACCAAACTGGCTGGATCAGAACTCTGAACCCACCACTTCAAAAAAGTGACTTAATCTTTGATGCCTGGTTGTCCTAATCCCTGAAGTGGGGGAAATGAATTGGCCTTACAAGTTGTTGTATAAATGAGATAACTACTTATGAGTAGCCTGCTTGGAACAGGACCTAACGTGCAGTCTGCAGAGATTGGATATTAGCCGCACTGCCTGTAGGGACAGCCTCAGGACTAGCAATGTGCCAGGGACCGGCACTGCAAAGGCTGGCATTGGGCTGCTCTCTCAACCTAATGGCCTTCAATGCCATAACACCTTCCTCATTATTTTGCAGCAGGAACACACTGCAGCAAAAAGATCAAAGCCTGTTTTCCCTTCCTTCTAAACTTCTGATGGGTTCCTAAAGTGAGAGAGACAAAAGTCTTTCCTCTGTATTTGCCAACCGTTACCCAAAAGAGAAGAGTATTTGTTTATACCAAGGATATTCTTGCAATGTGACTTTTCTCAGAGTTGCCAAACTCCTTGGTGCTTGAATCCAGACATCTCGGTATTTGTACAGCATCTAGAAGAATTCCTTGCTCAAAGTTGCAGATTAATATATATAAATATGCCACATATAAATATATAAATGTTTGACCATGGAATCCTTGAAAGATTACAAAGATAGGAAGAAGGCTGAAATCGAAAGAATAAACCTGCATAGGGAATAAAGCTTGCAAAGCCTGATTTGGTTAATTTAAAAAATACAGTGAGACAAATGGAAATTATCAGCAAGAGGATGTGGAACCATCTGGAAAAAAGAAACTGAGAGACATTAGCCTAAAACAAGAAGGATGCCTGCGGTGAGAAGGGAATGAAGCAGAGTATATACAGAGAAAAAGAATAGAAAGTGGCAAGAAAGATAGGAAGATGGAAAACAGGTATGAGAAGCAGTCATAGCGTTTTATAGGAAGATAAAAACTCTGGATTGTAACAACTGGGTTTTTGGCAACCAGAAAAAAAAAAATAGCGGGCGTGACAAGCAGGAAGCTGCACTGAATGTCTGTTCACAGACTATTTGTGACTCACTGATGCAGCTATTTCACAAGAGATTTTCAAAACTATTTGAGAGAAAATTGAGGATATTGTACACACAGGACTTTTTTTTATGGTTTCTCGTGATTATTTACTTTTTTGTTATAACATATAAAACTATTCTAAACTATGGCAATGATCTTCCTTCAAAATTTTTGTAAATTGTTTTATTCTAAAAAGAAGCACATCAGATTGGAAATGTGTGGAAGGGATGCTTCTCAGCATTCAGTTTTATATCCCTGAAGCTAATTCCGCTTCCGTGCCAAGTAGATGTTGGAAATTTTCCGTTGACTATTACACAAATTTCAAAAAGCCAAGCCATTGAGTCAGAGGATAGTTTATGGCCCATTAACAATACATTTGCTTCTCAGAACTGTAAACACGGCCTTATGGATCTTAATGTAATTGTTTAGGACGAGTGTGTTGGCAAGAACTGTTGGAGTCTGTTGACACAGTCTGGAAAGCAATGTGTTTTAAGCAAATCTGCAAAATGTTACCAACTCATTAAGCTAAGAGCTTTATGCCTCAATGTTCTCAAGCAATTTTGTAAGATACATCCGAACAAGGCTGTATATCCATTTCTGGTTCTGCCATGATGGATGTGTATATAAAAGGGGCTGACTATATTTCTCATTGCATTATGCTGATGGTGTTTCGTCATTATTGTTGCTTTTTTTCCCCCTTAAACATTCTTCTTTCATTCTGTTTTATAACTAAAAGAATGCAGAGAAGCATTTACATACATTCTATGGGATAAGTTTTGCTGTATTGAAATATGCCAGAGGGAGTACAAAGGTGTTTCCAAAATTATATTCCATAGATGCAGTATTAATGCAAATAAATTCCTACACTCCTCTATGTTCCTTTAAAATTGAGTCTTCTGTAGATACTTGAAACTAGAAGGGACTTTAGACATCAGACAGTCCAACCTTGTCCTCACTGAAGCAACATTTTCAAGAGCATCTCTGTTGGAGACACTAAAATTCAGCACATTTCAAACTATTGGGACTTCATCAAGATAAAAAAGCTTCTGCACAGCAAAGGAAACAGTCCACAAAACCAAAAGATAGCTGACAGAATGGGAGAAGATATTTGCAAATGACGTATCAGATAAAGGGCTAGTATCCTAAATCTATAAAGAACTTATTAAACTCAACACCCAAAGAACAAATAATCCAATCAAGAAATGGGCAGAGGACATGAACAGACATTTCTGCAAAAAATTCATTCATGTGGTCAACAGACACATGAAAAAGTGCTCAACATCACTCAGCATCAGGGAAATCCAAATCAAAACCACAGTGAGATACCACTTCACACCAGTCAGAATGGCTAAAATTAACCAGTCAGGAAATGACAGGTGTTGGCAAGGATACGAAGAGACGGGAATCCTCCTACACAGTTGGTGGGAATGCAAGCTGGTACAGCCACTCTGGAAAACAGTATGGAGATTCCTCAAAAGGTTGAAAATAGAGCTACCCTATGACCAGCAATTGCACTACTGGGTATTTACCTTAAAGATACAAATACAGTGATCCGAAGGGACATGTGCACCCCAGTGTTTATAGCAGTAATGTCCACAATAGCCAAACTATGGAAAGAGCCTAGATGTCCATCAACAGATGACTGGATAAAGAAAATGTGATATAGATATACAATGGAATATTATGCAGCCACAAAGAAGACAAATGAAATCTTGCTATTTGTAATGACGTGAATAGAACTAGAGGGTATTATGCTAAGCGACATAAGTCAGTCAGAGAAGGACAATTACCACATGATCTCAGTGATATGACTAATTTGAGAAACAAGACAGAGGATCCTAGAGAAGGGAGGGAAAAATGAAACAAGATAAAACCAGAGAGGGAGACAAAATATAAGAGATTCTTCATCTCAGGAAACAAAGTGAGGGTTGCTGGAGGGCAGAGGGGTGGGAGGGATGGGGTAGCTGGGTGATGGACATTGGGGAGGGTACGTGCTAAATGGTGAGTGTTGTGAATTGTGTAAGACTGATGAATCACAGACCTGTACCCCTGAAACAAATAATATATTATATGTTAATTTTTAAAAATGCAGACACTTCAAATAAGGCAGTCTTGATTCAGTTAAAGTATTTCCAAGAGCAAATGGAAGAAACATAGCTCAAACAAGGAGAATTGGTTCCTAAAACTGAAAATTTCATCACTGTTTCTCATTTGCAAGCATGGGTAGTGTGAAGGTCTCAAAGTATATTGCCATCTCTCTTCACCTCTTAATCCTGCTTTTTTTCCCACATGAATTTCCTTTCTCTTTGAGGTACCACTCAGGGGTCCAGTATTACATCTTAATATCTCCATGGTCAGCACAAAGGGAAATTCTGTTTCTAACAGCTCAAGTCAAAGTTCTGTATTTGAGTGTAACAGAATGACCTGCACTAGAAACCCACCTCTAAACCAAACACTGGACCAGGGGAAGAATGGTCAATTCAGGTCATGTACTCACATACAGGGTGATTTGTTAATGTATCTGATCTGCCCTAGATTATTTTCAATTGTTTTCTTTCTTCATTCTTACATACGCAGAGAGGCACAATTCTTTCTTTTACCTCAATAGTCAATTCCTTCCTTTCTACTGATACTGATACTGCCTGAATTCAAATTGTCATTGAGGCTTTCCCTGGGACTATAGTTAGAGATATCTCTTTGTCTCTAGTCTTCTCCCCTCTCAACTGTTTATATTTTTGCCAGAGTGATTTACTTTAGATTTACATTTCTCTACTGCCCCACACCAATCCACACACCATCCCCTTTAAGATCTATTCTTCTTTTTCTTTCTCAAATTCTACCTTAAGTTGAGATAGGTATTTCTCTCTTCTACTATCCCATAATTTTCTCTAACTTCATTTATGTTGGGTCTTAGATTCTAGTGTTCTCCAGTAGATTATGAGTAGTTAGAAGGCACAAACCATATCTTACTCATTTTTATAGCTACTAAAATACTGAGCCTGAAGTCTTACCCAAAGTCTTTCAGTAAATGCATGCCAAATTTAGTGAAATGCCAAACAGTCCAATTTAACAATAAGTGTTTTAAGAATGCAATCTAGGCTTGGGGCGCCTGGGTGGCTCAGTGGGTTAAAGTCGCTGCCTTCAGCTCGGGTCATGATCCCAGGGTCCTGGGATCAAGCCCTGCATCGGGCTCTCTGCTCAGCAGGGAGCCTGCTTCCTCCGCTCTCTCTGCCTGCCTCTCTGCCTACTTGTGATCTCTGTCAAATAAATAAATAAAATCTTAAAAAAAAAAAAAGAATGCAATCTGGGCCAAAGTTCTCAAGAAAAGGCAGACACATTGGTATGTAAGATTTTACAGCCTTTTTAAAAAGTGAGAGCCAAAGATAGGTTTCAGTGTCTGGCCAACATGAGGAAGTATTTTTCCATGGATCTCTTATATTTTTATAAATCTTGCAAGTGCAATACTGACAGCTTCATTCTTATCTACATTTTCAAAGATGTTTTTATTGAAAAGGTAGAGTCATTGAAAGCAGAGCTAGTATGCTCCTCTACAGCCAAACAAGTGCTTGTGATTCATTATAAAAGGTTCAGGTTTCCTTAGGGTTTCGGTCCTATACACAACCCATTGCATGTGCATGTGGCCCT
The DNA here is from genome assembly GCF_011764305.1 of Mustela putorius furo. Lineage (NCBI taxonomy): Eukaryota > Metazoa > Chordata > Mammalia > Carnivora > Mustelidae > Mustela > Mustela putorius. The sequence goes on from NW_025422471.1 coordinate 16,254,594, forward strand.
GAGTTGGTCCTCTTCACAGCATGCTGTGGGCACTGGGATTCAGGAAACTCATACATGGAAATGGTGATTCTGTGGCTACTGCTGCTGTGGAGAATGACAAAGCCTTTGCCTCAAACTCAGCTTTCTTATATCTTCTGTCGGCATTCACGAATCTCTGGCAGGCTAACTTGTTCATTTGTGAGTATGCAAAATCTCAGGACCTTCACTGTCCTGACCAGTTTGTGCCATAACCATGCTCTAGAAATTCTTATTTACATAGGACACCTTGATTGTGGCAGTGGTATACCAATGATATACCACCAATGGCATGCCACTGCCAGAATGCTAGTTGTGGTCTTGTATGACCTCAATGGATAGTTTAAATATCTAGGATTAGGCCAAAAATTTGCTTATAAAATCCCTAAAGGATGGCAAGAACAAGCAGCAAATGCGAATATTATAGCTACAGTTACTTGATAGACCTACTGTCCTCTTGTTTTCGCTTCCATTTTTTCAGGAACATGGAATCAGTAAAGTGAAATCCATCTACATCAAATTAAAATACATATTATCTGGAGCACCTGGTGGCTTAGTTAAGTGTCTGTCTTCTGCTCAGGTCATAATTTTAGGGTCCTGGGATTGACCCCAAGTAAGGCTCTCCACTCAACAGAAGTCTGCTTTTCCCTCTGCCCCTCTCCCATTCATGCCCCCCCCCAATGAATAAACAAAATATTTTTTAAAAAATACATGATCTGTAGCTATATATGTATTCAAAATAGATGTATAAAGCTTGGAGATAAAAGGATAAACTAAATCTTATGTCCTGGAAAAACTTTATTAAATTTTAAAGAAAGTATTTTGCATGAGGGAGGGTGTATATTTACTAAACTTAGGTCAGAGAGAAAACAGTCTTTTTCTTTTTATATATGTTCTTGGAATTGTAAAAATTGCCTCATGGCATAAAATATATTGACTTTGGCAGCTTGCATACACCTAGCCTTGCCAATACAGTTATTTGGAATTAAACTGACTTTCTCTGAAATGTTTAATTAGAATCCTTAAATTGCTCAGCAGACTCATAGCCCAATTGATTGCCTGTCTCCCAAAGGGCACCTCTTGACCACAAACCTCCAAAGTGCTAATTGCTTTACTGCCCAAAGCTCTAAGGACCAAAAGGTTGTGAATTGACTAGACGCCTGACTCAGTTATTCATTTACAATATATTTACATCACACATTATTCCACAACAATCACAGAGGCCCTGGTGTTCAGTTCAGAATGTCTGCCTTAATTAGCCCCAATATTTATTTTAATGTGAAATGACTTGCCCCTTTGCAAAGACCTTGAAATCTGGAAAGCAAGGGTGATGGTGGTCAATAGTGATATATGTTGAGCATAAGCCCTAGAAGCAATGCTGATAAATAAAGTTTTTGAATAAAATTTCAGAGATGTTTGCATTTCTTTCACTTCTAGATTTCCTTCTGTCCTTCTAGATATTGTGGACAGGGCAGAAGTGCAATCCATACTCATTTTTAAACATTGACCAAGCTATCCTGAGTCTTAAAACAAGAAGTTGATTTTTGGATCATTGAAAAGTTATTTTAAATGTATTTGTTTATTGAAAGTGGATAGAATGAAGGGTATATAACCACTATGACAATTTCTAATTAAAAGAAGTATCTCACAGAAGAAAAAAAATGCAGGAGAAGTAGGCTGGTAGTGGATTTTTCAATTATCTCAATCACAAGTAATTTTTTCTTCTTCTCTTAAAGAAAAAGATGGGTCAAACCCGTCTTTACCTTTATCCTGCCATCTACTAATGCCGAAAGAAGCAAAAGACAATGTAATGATTTATGAGATAAAGACATATACTTGAGACAGGTTCATATGACTGGTTTATCATGTCTTTAAGTACATTTTCTCTGCATAGTTTACATTAATCTATTAATTCACTGGTTAATCACAATCAACAGAAAGTTGCTTCATTCATTTTTCAATGTTGAGCATAAGATAAAATTACCAAACAAGCTCCAAACACCGAACATATCAGAGGCTAGCAGGTGTCAATCCTGAACTTAATATTTACTACTTATTTAATGTGCTCTCTGATACAACCAAATAGAACCACTTACTCTGTAGGTCCCCTCGTACATTTGTTCACTTCCACATCTTTACTATTGCTGGTCTGTTGTTCTGGAAAACATTTTTTTTTTTAATTCCTAAATTTCCACAGCCAAAATTTTAACTATGTTTTAAGTCCCCTTTAAATGTCTTTTCCTGGGGCACCTGGTGGCTCAGTCAGTTAAACATGTCCTCAGCTCAGGTCATGATCCCAGGTTCCTGAGATGGAGCCCCTCTTCGGGCTCCCTGCTCATCGGGGAGCCTGCTTCTCCCTCTCAGGCTCCCCCTGCTTGTGCTCTTTCTCTCTATCAAATAAATAAATAAAATCTTCTTAAAAAATAAAATAAATGGCTTTTCCTTGTCCCCCATTGTTCTGTCTTGGTGGAGGGAAATAATTTAAGGAAGAGTAGAAAAATGCTATTCCTGTTGTGCAAAGGTTCTTAAGAGCAGAAGTAGAGCAGTTATGAGGCTCTTGGAATAATCTAAGGAAGAGACAACGATAACTTGGAACAGAGTAAAATCAATGGAAAAGGATAAAAATGGGCAGACTGTATATAAATATGTGTGTGTGTACATATATACATTTTGGAAGTAGAATTAATTGTTCTTCCTCATGAATCAGATACAGAAAATTAAGTTTGAAATGTGTATTAGAGACCCAAACTGATGGGACAGAAAGGAACTAGACACAATTCTGGATCTCAGAGGAGAATCAAGGCTGAAATTATGAATACAGTCATTAAAAGTATATTAAAAGTACCTTTAAAAGCCATGAGAATAGAGGCAATCACCTAGGAAGATATGTAGAGAGAAGAGGACTCTGAAATTGCCAGAAAGGCAAAAAGAAAGAAGGGTTTGGTTTTGCAGAAGGAAGGACTATTAACTAGTGCCTTAGATGCTAAGAAAATGTGGGGAAATATTCACTGATTTTGGCAACGTGGAAATCATCTGGAACTTTGACAAGGGCTTTGATCATGAAATGTTTGAAGTATAAGTAAGACTGTTACCGGTAGAATTATGAACTGAAGTTCAGGAAATAGAGCAAACAATTAAGAAGTATAACAACAGACAAAATCTGAAAAATCGGGCAGAACTTATTAGATAATGCGGTGTTGAGGCAGGTTTCCCTTTTTGAATATGGAAGAATATGTCCATTAATAGGTCTGATCCAGTGGAGAAGAGAAGACTGAAGACACAAGAGGAAGAAGTGGAAGATTTTTTTAGAAAGACTCTAGGGATTTGATCCAAGGGATAAGGAAGAGAGACCCTGGCCTTTGGTCACAGAAATGGCAGTCCTTCATTCTATTATGAAGAAAAGAAGATAGATGCAGGGGTTAGGTAGCGTATGGATTGCGTTGTGGGGTTGTGAGAGCTGGTCATCAGACAGATTCCATTTCGTCCACGAAGGGCTGGTTAATGCCTTCCAGCATGGCAACTGCAGAACGTAGGCCTGACTACGGGAGGAGGAAGGAGAATTTTTAAGCGTTGCCTCTGAAAGAGGGAAAGTGAGTGTATAGCAGAAGCAGATAAAATTTCATGGGGCACTATCGTGTGCCCAATTGAGATCTGAAATGGAAACTTTTCAATTTGATTCTGCAATTTTCTTCATTCACATTCAACTGCATCTGGAAAGACACAGAAGAAATCAGATTGCTTTTTACTTTCTATTATAGTTAAATATTTACATGTCTTGGTTTTCCTCTATATAATAAAGTAATAAAAAGACAATATGGAAAACAATATTAGAAGATACAAGATTCCCAGCTGTATTCCCCACAGCACGGAGCACACTGCAATCTTTTAATAAGTTTATCAATATGTTTTAGAATGAATGAACATTTTCCTTGCTGTCTTTGTAAACTGGGTAAAGGTTTTTTTCTTGGTTTTTGTTTTTTCTCAGAAAAGTTAAATACTATTATTATTCACTGCTAAGGAAATTAATGTAAAATAGGAATGTCAGACTTTTTAAAATCAGATTTAAAATAAAATACAATGTTTTTTGGGGGAGGTGGTTTTCATTCCTCTATTCTTCATTCTCAAGAAACTTAAAGAATACGTCATATTGAATTTTCCAAAATCATATCCCAAGGTAGAGAAGGACAAGGGTGGCTGAGAGATAAAACAGAGATGCAGAACATTTCCTCAGATTGCCTCATTGAACTGTAAACGGTGCCGAGACAGTAGAGAGTGAATGCCTGGTGATAGCTTGGGTTTCTTGCTGCAAATGCCAAGCTGAATCATAAAATAACTGAAACTGGGATGCCTGCTTGTCAAGCAATGTGATCTGAAGCTAATCTTGATGTGCAAACCTGCTTGCATATTAGCAGAAATCCTAACATTTAAAAATCTTACTATGAAATCTCAAATTGCTATTCAATATTTTGGGTAACTTTGAGTTAAAATATTGACACAAATTCATAATAAGCATAATGGATTTAGAAAACAGGTCTTCAAGACTAACTGTTTTGAAAGTAAAATATGCGTATATATCCACTATATATACCATAATACAACACAGAACCATGACCTGTCACTTTGGGAAACAAAGCCGGCAGTTGTTATTGTTTTCCTTTTAATTGGCCTCAAAATACTCCAAGTGAGTGATAGTATTCTCAAAGACTCATAAAGCTGACAGCTTGTCTTTATCTGAAAAAATAAGTTAAAATAAAAGAGCCAAAATAAAATGATGAGTGGAAAAAAAATAACTGCTAAGAAGCATTTGGGGAGTTAGTTGGCTTTTCTTTCTCCTCTCTTCATGTCCGTGGAGAAATAGAATACATTAACTAATTAGCTTTGATTCTGTTAAAGAAAGCTTCAGAAAGAGAGATTTGCTTATGAAAATACAGTCTTACCATCACATGCTGCTTACGTACTTGTCAAGTTCTTGCACATGCACACAAACTAAAATGCCATCGTTCATTCAACTTACATTCACTGAATACCTATTATGTGATTGGCAGTGGCTGTAATCAAGAAAAATGGCTGACAATATTCAGATTGGATGGTCAGTAAAGGCCTTCCTGAGGAGATGAGATTCGAGCTAAGATCTGATACAATGGAGCGATGAAAAGGTCTGCGGGGAGATTTTGTTTTAAACAAAGGCAGTGGAAGATAGCTTCAGAATGTTTATATAGGAAGATCTTAAGGATTTATTCTTTTTTTTACATTGAATTTTATTTTTTCAGTGTTCCAAGGTTCATTGTTTATGTACCACACCCAGTGCTCCATGCAATACGTGCCCTCCTTAATACCCATCACCAGGCTCACCCATCCCCCTCCCACCTCCCCCCACAAACCCTCAGTTTGTTTCTCAGAGTTCAGAGTTTCTCATGGTTCATCTCCCCCTCCCCCCCATTTTCCCCAGTTCACTTTTCCTTTCCTTCTCCTTATGTCCTCCACATTATTCCTTATGCTCCACAAGTAAGTGAAACTGTATGATAATTGACTTTCCTTGCTTGACTTACTCTCTAAGAGGAAAACCAAGAGAGTTCCTGGCATCTGTCATCGCATAACAAGCATACTTGTTTTAGTCAGACTGCATATCTATTTATTTTAGCTAGATGGTAGAAATAGATTAATAAAAAAGTACGATGAGGTTAAAGCCCTCATTCAGTGTTGGATGAGTAAGATCCCTTCATGCTGCTCTCTGGAAAAGAAGACATCACAAATGCAGCATTCACAAGGCAGGAATGCACTACTGTAACTGGAGTTTGGAAGAAGAGTGGTGTAAGAAGAGATGAAATGAACTCAAGAAGGAGAGAGGCAGCAGATCATATGGAGGATTGAGATTGGCCAAATTAAGATATATATATATATATGGGCGCCATATATATATATATATATATATATATATATCGATATCCCACTGAGCCACCCAGGCTCAGCCATATATATATATGGGCGCCTGGGTGGTTCAGTGGGTTAAAGCCTCTGCCTTCGGCTCAGGTCATGATCTCAGGGTCCTGGGCAGGGAGCCTGTTTCCCCCTCTCTCTCTGCCTGCCTCTCTGCCTACTTGTGATCTCTCTGTCAAATAAATAAATTCATTTTTAAATAAATTAAAAATATCTGTCAAATAAATTAATTTATAAATTAAATAAATTTAATTCTGAGTGCAGAGAGTTGGAGGGTTTTAAATAGATGGGTAATGTGATTTAACTTATGTTTGTTTATTCTGCTTTATGAGGAAAAGATTGAAGTGTGCCCAAGATAAATCAAAGATATCGGTTGGGGCTGTTACAGTAGTCTGGCTGGGCCATGATGGTGCTGTGAATAGGCTGGAGACAATGGAGACTGAGAGAGAGTAGTTGGGTATGGAAGGTATCTGGAGGCAGAATAGGCAAGACTTATAAAGGACTGGATATTGGGGGGTAATGATGGGGAAAACGGGAGCCTCAGATTGTTAACTGAGAGGAGAAAAAAAGTGTGTGCATGTGTATTTTATTTTCTTTATTTTGTATTTTTTAAGATTTTTATTTATTTATTTGACAGAGAGAGAGAGTACAAGTAAGGGGGAGAAGAAGGGAGAGGGAGAAGCAGGCTCCCCCTGAGCAGAGAGCCCAATGTGGGGCTTGATCCCAGGCTGCTGGGATTGTGACCTGAGCTGAAAGCAGATGCTTAACCAATGAGCCACCTAGGCACCCTGTATGTGTACTTTAATAAAGCTGTGTATCAGTTAGAATATATGATATCAAGTTTCATGGTCTCTAAGTTATAATTTTGAGAACAAAATATAATGTTATCATCCTCAACTAAAATACTTCCTTTGATTTGTTAGTGATTCCAGTGGAAAATAATATGGCGATCTGTTAAGGAAAAAAAGTAAATTAAAATTTATTAAAAAGTATAAAGTAATTTCTAATCTCTTCTGTGTTCATTTGTGTCATTAGCTACCATATACTTTAAAAATTTATAATCTCTAGATAATTTGACAATTGTTGAAGGCTTAGAAGATCTTAAATTAAAAACATGAATCAATTAGGATAAGATTTATGTACTATACCAGTGAACATCATATATTTTAAATATCACTTTTATTCATATATGGTGGCAGACTGCAAAGCACTTCTCCACCAGTCATTGTGCTTTCTTTTTACAGCAATTGTGTGAAACGGCAGAACAGCCATTATGATTATTAACCTATTAAGAATACCAAGACTTAGGTTAAATGACTTGCTCAAGATTGCACAGATAATAACAGAAGAGTCTGACTCAAAACTCATGGCCTTCTGCTCTAAATAGAGTTACTTTTCTATTACAGGGAAAACACACACACAAAAATAGAAGTAGGTTTTAATTTAAAAGTATGCTTGTAAATCAGTTAATTTCTCATTCTACTAGGAAATATATGTACCATACATGTTAATGCTATTAGACTACAGTGATATTTTTGGATAAAATATAGATCTAAAGTATTTTGGAAAACTATAGAAAGAATTTGGAGAAATAGGTCTTCTCTAGAAAATTATGTGCTAAAAAACGTAAGTCCTTAATACATTTTGAGTTAAATTTAGTCAGTGGTGTAAGATAGCGGCCCAACTTCATTCTTTGTATGTGAATGCAGTTTCCCAAAGACTATTTATTGAAAGGAATATTCTGTCCCATCTGAGTAATTTTGGCTCTTTGTCAAATATTACTTGACCACGTATGCATGGATTTATTTCTGGGCTTTCAACTCTGTTGTAATGGTCTTTGTGTCTGCTTTTATGCCTTTACCATACAGTTTTGATGTTTTGTAATGCAGTTGGTGATCAAGAAGAATGATGCCTCCAGCTTTGCTCTTTCTCAGGACCGTTTTGGCTATTTGGGGTCTTTTACGGTTTCATGCAAATTTTAGGATTTTTTTTTCTTCTGTGAAAAGTCATTGGAATTTTGATACGGATTGCATTGAATCCATACATGGCTTTGGGTAGATATTTTTGTTTGTTTGGTTGGTTTTGTTTTGTTTTGTTTTTTGGGGGTTTTTCCTCCAAATTTCTATTTACATTCCAGTTAGTTAACATGCAGTATAATATTGGTTTCTCATGTAAAATTCAGTGATTCATCACTTACATACAACATCCAGGTCTCATCACAAGTTCCCTCCTTAATACCCATCACCTATTTTTTTTTCAAAGATTTTTATTTATTTATTGGACAGAGATCACGAGTAGGCAGAGAGGCAGATGGGGGTGGGGGGAGCAGGCTCCCTGCTGAGCAGAGAGCCTGATGCGGGGCTTGATCCCAGGACCCTGGGACCATAATCTGAGCTGAAGGCAGAGGCTTTAACCCAATGAGCCACCCAGGCGCCCCTACCCATCACCTATTTAACCCATCCCCCCATTCACTTCCCCTTCAGTAAGCATCAGTTTGTTCTCTATAGTTAAGAGTCTGTTTCCTGGGGTGCCTGGATGGCTCAGTAGGTTAAGTGTCTGCCTTTGGCTCAGGTCATGATCCCAGGGTCCTAAGATCTCTGGATCTGCCTGCTTCTCCCTCTCCCTCTACCTGCCACTCCCCCTGCTTGTGTTCTCGCTGTGTCAAATAAATAAACGAACAAACACACAAATGTTTAAAAAAAAAAAAGAATTTGTTTCCTTGTTTGCTTCTTTCTTTCCCCCATGTTCATCTATTTGATTGGAAGAATGGCTATTTTAGCAGTATTCATCTTCCAATTTATGGACATGTTGAATCTTTCCATATATTTCTGTCTTCTTCAATTTCTTTCATCAATGTCTTACAGTTTCAGTGTATAGGTCTTTTATCTCCTTGGTAAAATTTATTCTTAAGTAACTTTTTGTTTTTGATGCAGTTGTAAATGGGTTTTAATGTCTCAGATAATTTAGAAATTAATATAGAAATGCAACTGATTTTCACAGGTTGATTTTACATCCTGTAACCTTCCTGAATGGATGTTGAGTTTTGTCAAATGTCAATAAATGCAGAAAAAGCATTTGACAAAGTTCAACATTCACTCATGATAAAAATTCTCCCCATATGGGATTGGTTACAGGAGGTTTATTAGTTTTTGGCAGTGCCGTGTTTGACTGATTACTCACCACCCATGTAGCCTTGAATTGATGATGTCTATGCATATGAGGGGCAAATACTTTTTCTTGTGTTTGCAGACTGTTTTGGCAGGTAAAGTCCTTCTCCTGCCTTGTCTGCAAAGATGGGACTGCTTCCAGGATTTTACTCACGAGGGGCTAGAAGCCGGTCCCATGGCTGTTTCTGGTTCTGTGGTTGGCAGGCCCATTATCATAAATGTGGGCAAGTACAGTTCCTGCCAGATCCTGACATGGACAGGATTGCCTTTGGGATCTTTGTTGAGCATGGTGGGGCCAGGTTTCAAGGTCACTTCTGACTAACAGTGGGCCTATTGCCAGTGGAATAGATGAGTTCCACTGGGTTCCTGAGGTGGCTCCTTCTGGGTTTCTGTTGGGTGTCTTGGTAGGCAGGACTGTGGTTGAGGGAGCTGGAGCCAAGACACAGGGCTGCTTTAGGATTTGCAGTCAAGACTGAGGTTGGCTGGCCTGTTACTGAGACGGGGAGGGCAGGGTGCAGGTGGAAGGTATGGATAGGTATGTATCCTATTAGGTATCTGTGAGAGTAGGATTGATTCTGGACTGGTGATAGAGCGGGGCTGCAGCCAGGTCACAGGGTTGTATTCGAGTCCACAGTTGGGTTTGTAGCTGGAAAGCCTGTTACTCGGGCCACAGAGACTTATGGCCCCTCTGGGTCTCTTGATGGACAGTACGGGTTGCAGGACCATGACCAAGCAGGGCTAGAGCCAAGTCCGGAAGGAATCAGGGCTGCTGTAAGTCGGCAGGTGGGAGCATGTTTGTTTAGCCTACCAGCAGGGTGCAGTCTGCCTTCCTAAAACAGCACTGTTGATACTGGGCTTCAACCAGGGTTTTACAATCTCGTAACTGGATCCCAAGGCTCCCACAAAAGTGAAATGGGGCTCTCCTCTTCTGTCATCTTGTTGAAATTCTTGTTATCATGTTGGGGTTTTTTTGTGCTGTAATTTAAGATACTGCCTTAATCTCTGATATATGGAATATTAAATAGCAAGCATTGGTACCTTGAAGAACCATACTCCATATACATGAACATATTTTTTAATGATATTAGTCTCAATCTTCTCTCCTCTGCATTAAATAAAACCTAACTTGCTCTAACCGTTTCCTTAAATTAATTAAAAAATGGGTTTAGGGAAAATCATTGCTCATGATATGTTTAGTCTATGAAAATTGACTAAAGAATATCGCTAAAGAGTACTCCAGAGGAACAAGTCTCTATCAAGAAAGGCAATGTTTCATTTTTACCAGTTTTTTTTTTTCAAATCAGACAAAAAATTTTAGTCCATCTATGTTCTAAAAAATAATTAACTATGGTACTTTGAGTACTTTAAGGCCTTTTGGATCAAAGCAGTAGTAATTTATATTTACTAAAAGTTACCTAGGTTTATCTTTTTAAAAACCATAGGGGATGATATCAGCTTTTTTTTCTAATTAAATTTTTTAAATTTTTTTATAAACATAAAATGTATTTTTATCCCCAGGGGTACAGGTCTGTGAATCGCCAGGTTTACACACTTCACAGCACTCACCATAGCACATACCTTCCCCAATGTCCATAACCCCACTACCCTCTCCCTACCCCCTCTCCCCAGCAACCCTCAGTTTGTTTTGTGAGATTAAGAGTCTCTTATGGTTTGTCTCCCTCCGATCCCATCTTGTTTCATTTATTCTTTTCCTACCCCCCAAATCCCCCGCATTGCATCTCTACCTCCTCATATCAGGGAGGTCATATGATAGTTGTCTTTCTCTGATTAACTTATTTCGCTAAGCGTAATACCCTCTAGTTCCATCCACGTTGTCGCAAATGGCAAGATTTCATTTCTTTTGATGGCTGTATAGTATTCCAGTGTATAGTATACCACATCTTCTTTATCCATTCATCTGTTGATGGACATCTAGGTTCTTTCCATAGTTTGGCTATTGTGGACATTGCTGCTATAAACATTTGGGTACACGTGCCCCTTTGGATCACTACATTTGTGATACCAGATTTTTAAAGCAAATGGTACTAACAAGATTTTTATTTTGTGATAATATCTATTAGGGAAGGAGACATACATTAATTTACATGCTAATTTTCCTTTTCTCTCTGTTACTGTGTTCTCTATGTGCCCTCTTTCATAGATTTTTTTTTTAAAGTCTTAAATCTCTCTATACTTTGAAGGAGGTAGCTGAGGTTGAAAGTGAATATTTTCCCTAATAGATAAAATTTTCCCCAGACGTAAACGTTAAACCACTGCATGTACCCTGTTGCTATTGACAGGCACATATGAGCTTCACTTCAGACCAGCAGAACTAACATTTCACGTCTGAAGGAGATGTGATAGGTTACATAGCATGTATACCCACAAGAAGTTTCGTTAACAGCATCTGTTATTTCCACTCAAGAAATCAATAGAGACTATAAAATCTGTGTGACCACCGATCTTTTCTACAGGGTGGAGCATTTATAAAATGCTTTTCCCCCTCTGGGGAAAAAACATATTACATGTGTGACATTACAAGGCTTTAACAGGCAGCTTTCAGTGGTGGCCACATCGATATTTGGTCTTGCTGTAATGGAATTTTCTAGGATGCTTCTAGGCACAAGTGATATTTAGGCATGGACTTAATCTTCAACCAGCGACTGCTTTCACTAAGGAAATTTCCCATGGGAAATAAAAGATTTGGCCTGGACCCTTTACTTTGTTCTGTCAGAGCACTCATAATTGATGCAATGTTCTGTCAGAGCACTCATAATTGATGCAATTGTAGGGAAGTAGGTAGTTTTATGCAGAGATGCTACTGAGTACCAGAGTTTGGGGTTGAAATTTTACCTAGAACTCTGAGAGACTTCATACAACTCACGTAACTATCTTGTCATTATAAGAAATCAGTCTTGTAACTAGCACATTGCTCTTTCTCTATTATCAGAAATACGCCTTTGGTTCTCCAGAGAAATGCCATGTGAGGTCTTTAGCAGCCTAAAGCAGTGCTTCTCAAGCATTTCTTTCTTTCTTTTTTTTTTTTTTTTAAAGACTTGGTTTTGGATTTTATTTAAAACCATAATATAGATTTATTCCCTTTCTCCCTAAGAGTCAAATATACCTTAATCCTATGTAGAGACCATAGAAGAACAAAGCTTTGATTTTTTTAAAAGATATTTTCTTCTTTCTTCCTCTATTTACCCAAAAGATTTAAGAAAGAAACCTCTCTCCTAGTTCTTAGCTTGTTTAGGTTGATAAAGAAATGCAACTTTCCATGGGTGGCAGGAATAGTCAGTGAAACTTCCTTGGCTCATGAGCTGAGCTGTAACAGGCACTCAGGTAACAGTGATACTTCTAAAGGAATACCAAGGTCTATAGAAAGGCTTAACTTCCGGGTGGCTTGTTCAAACTTTATTTTCACTAATTTATTACGCAGTGTTGGCCAGAGCCTGGATTGAAAGAAGTCTCTCCCCAGAGCCCCATCACCTCCACATGCTTTTTGCCTTTGCCTCTGTACTCAGGGTCCCTTGCCTTGACAATATATTATAAATAAATATATATTATATTAATAATTGCAATATTATAATATTTTATTAGCTGTTTTACCATTCAATGTGTACTTAACATTTTTAGTCAAGTCCTTTCCCTGTCATTATTTTAAGAAATTTCAATGAAGAACTCATACTTTATATACATTTTGGAATTTGAAATAACTTCCTATTTTTAAACAGACCAGTTCTCCATATGCATAAACAATATTTTCACAGCATCCTTGCACTGGAAAGTGAATCATTACAATATATCATGGAAAGGAAAGATGAGGGAGACAGACTTATTCTCTGATATGCTGATAATTAACCCTCCAAACTGTCTCTCTCAAAAGAAAGGCACTTTTTTTTTTTTTTTCAAGTTTAAGGAACTGGTACAGAGAATTGAATGTTTCTGAGTCATCAAATCAAGATACATAAGAATGAGTATGAACGAACTATTTATCAAGGGCCATATTTATTCCAGCCATTTTTCTTCTTTCTTTCATTTTCCTTTCCTCCTTTCGATGCTTTCTTCCTGATTTAGCTTATCTTCTCCTTCATCTATAAACTTCACGTCTTAAGCCCAATACTGTGCAATTCATTCTTAAAGAATGGAAAACTGTTTTAGTTAAACTCCCTCAAATATTCAGCTGTCCTAAGTTCTCAGAAATTCATACATATGACAGGCTTCCATCATTTAAAAAAAAAGTAGTAAATTGGGGTGCCTGGGTGGCTCAGTGGGTTAAAGACTCGGCTTTCAGCTCAGGTCATGTTTCCAGGGTCCTGAGATGGAGCCCCGCATTGGGCTCTCTGCTCAGCAGGGAGCCTGCTTCCCCCTCTCCTCGCTCTCTGCCTGCCTTTGTGACCACTTGTGATCTCTGTCTGTCAAATAAATAAATATAATCTTTTAAAAAAATGTAGTAAAATTCTAGCAGTCAAATATCCTAGTTCTGTTTGAAATTTAACAACAGTGCTTTCACAACCTAATACCCAGAGTGCAGTTGGGTTTATGTAGTTAAGATAAACACAAACAACAGCAACTCCTCCCTTAAGTGTCTTCCCTACAGTTTGACAGCAAGAGTAATCTTTGTCCAATTTGGTTTCAATATATTTATGGGGCTAACTACATAACATGATGTCATCAAAGAGTTCCTTTTCCCTGAGAGAATTTGCTAAATTTACTGCATCTTTTCCATGACGTTTATCTCATCATTCTAGGGTATTTTGAATTAGGAATATTTAGGTTTTAACATTCAGAACGTATAGTGAATGAAATACTTATATGAAAAGTTACAGTTACATTTCTTGCAAATAGAGCCTAAAGTATATAAAGCTATACATCATTCGGACAACAAGCATGTATCAAGTCTCTTTTATGCTTGTTTAATGTTTGGATTTTAATATAAACTTATTTGGAATTCCTTTAGTGATCCAGTGGAACTCATTTAAAATGTAACTTGATTTCCACATTAATTGAATGGTGACATAAGTGGGTAAAGTTAGAAACATCCATATCAAACTTCTAAATATAACAATCCAGTGATCTCTCTCCTTCGAACTTCCACTAGAATTATGTCTATCTATATCGAATGACATTTAAAAATGAAGACCTATACTATTCTTTAACAATTTTATTTGTTCTCAAGTTTCAGTCCCAACTTGATCCACAATTCCAAATATACTTCTGGGAAGTTAGTAGATACTTTCCCACTGTATACACAGTGATTACATTCCTTTAAAAGACACATATTTAAAGTTTATATTAGGCCTCCTAAAATAAATCTCCTGGATTTTCAATGTGGTTGTCTATCTTGATCAGAGTAACCAGGTAAATACCAAATATTATTCTAGTCTTCTGTAAATACAGCTTTTTAGACATTTTTTTACTAAGTGTTCAGAAAAGACAAAGTCTTAAAGATAACGAAAACAAACACTTTGCATTTGTGTAGCTCTCTAGAGATTCAATATGCTGTTAAATTATAGTTATAAATTGAGAAAATAATGTGTGCTAGGAAATTTGACAACTTTTTTATATTCTCATCTTTTTCTTCTTTTTTTATTAAAGAGAAAGATATGGGGGAGAGTGAGAGAGAGAATCTTAAGCAGGCACCATGCCCAGCACGCAGCCTATCAGGGAGCCCAGTGCAGAGCCCGATGCAGAGCGCCATGCAAGATCAATCCCATAATCCTGAAATTATGACCTGAGCTGAAATCAAGAGTTGGTCCCTTTACTGACTGAACCATCCAGGCACCCCATATATACCTTATCTTTTTCAAAAACAACTAGTTTTTGAGACAAATTGCTTAGGTTTGGATTCTAAGTCCTAACTCTGCTACTTGCTACCCGCATCAGCTTAGGCAAGTTAAATATTCTTTATGCAGCTCAGTTTCTTAATCTGTAAAATGGACAGAGTAACAGAACATGCCTTAAAAGGCTGTTGCAAGAATTATACAAGACATTTATATACCAAGAACTTAGCTAGCATTCTGAGTGGCACATGTAAGTGTTCAATAAATATTATCTTTAGTTTACATTAACTCTGACAAATATTCTGAAAAGTAAGGGTTACTTTTCCAAACATGTAGATGAAGAAATGGGCTGGAGGGGATATATATATATATATATATATATATATATATATATATATGTAATCATACTTATGCAAAGCAATTTGATAAAGAGGTAAAGATAGCTCTTTTATTTATCAGGATAGCCTGGATTGTGCTATGTAACATAAAAGCCCAGTATCTCAATGACTAAAAACAACAAACAGTTATTTCTTGCTTATGGTATCTGTCCATTGTAAGTTGGCTGGAAGCTCTATTCCTATGTCATCATTGTCCTCACTGCAGGACAGGCTGATAAATTTCCCAAATACTCACATGCCAGAAAGAAAGGGAACTCTGTAGGTTCTTGCAGTGACATTAAATGTTCAGACCCAGAAGTGACACAAATCACTTCTGCTCACAACTTTTTGGCCAAAACTAGTTATATGGCCATACCAATATACAAAGATCTAAGACTTTTAATTCATCAGGGTCACTAATGACTACCAGAGATCTCATTATTCATTCACTTCAATTATTGAATTCTTATAAGCTATCAAATCACTTTTCTGGCCAATATAGATATATCAGAAACAAGCCAGCTATGGAATAAATTTCCATGATGGCTGTATTCTAATGTGATAGATAATGGAAAAAAAACCCAGAAAGAATGAATAAATGGATAAATTACTAATAAGAAAAATCAAATATTCTGCTTGGCGGGAAGCCTACTTCTTCCTCTCCCACTCCCCTTGCTTGTGTTCTCTCTCTTGCTATGTCTCTTTCTGTCAAATAAATAAATAAAATCTTAAAAAAGAAGAAAAATCAAATGTTAACTATGTCAAAATTTGTAGAAGGGCAATCTCATAAGATGTAACTTATGAGTACTTTGGACTGACAGTACTTTGGACTGTCACACTGAGAAGGTGACATTCAAAACAAGACCTGACTAGCCATTAAGAACTGGTCCCATGTCAGGAGGGAGTCAAATCACGAGAGACTTTTAATCTTGAAAAACAAACTGAGGGTTGCTGGGGGCATGGGGGTAAGGAGAAGGTGGTGGGGTTATGGACATGGGGGAGGGTATGTGCTATGGTGAGTGCTGTGAAATGTGTAAGCCTGATGATTCACAGACCTGTACCCCTGGGGCAAATAATATATTATATGTTAATAAAAATAATTAATAAAAACAAATAGAGAAAAAAAAAGAAGAACTAGTCCCAAGAAGATTGGGAGGGAGCACTCAAAGCAGAGAGTGCAGCAGTGCAATAATTCCAAGGTAGAAACACATCTCTTGGGCTTGAGAAGAAAGAAGATAACTGTAGAGGAATCATGATGACAGAGGGAAAGAGTGTTATAGGACAAATGGTAAGGGTGAGCCAGGGAAAACTTAGGCATTTTGTTCTATTTGGTGCGAAGGTGAAGGGTGGAACATAGAAATGGTACAAGCTGGTTTGTAGTTTTATGAGCTCCTACTGGGTACTGTGTAGAAATGGAGTATGAAGGGGCAAGAGAGGAAGCAGAAACTAGACAGATATGGAATATGTTTTCAGGAAGGTCTACAGATCCTACTAATGGATTAAATGGAGGATATAGAAATAAAGATGAATCAGGAATAGAAATAAAGATGAATCTTAGTATTTTTGGCTTGAACACTTATTTAGATAGGAAATTAGCACTAAGATGGGGAAAACTGGGGAGAAAAGCAAGTTTGTGAGGGTGGATGGGAGAGCAATAAGGAGTTCTGCGGTGGTGATGTCAGCTTTTAGATGCATAGTAGACATCCAAATAGAGATGCGAAAAAATGCAATTAGATACAAAAGTTTGGAGACTAGGTTCGGTTTAGACATATAAATATGGAACAACTTGTTAATGAGATGATATTTAAAATCATAGTACTAAATAGGCTAATCTATCTAAAGTGTGTAGAAAAAGAAGAAAAAGTTACCCATCAGGGAGTCCTACACCACTCCAAAATTTAGTGATCTGAAGAGGAACAAGCAGGACACTGAGAAAGAGTGACCTGTAGTATGGAAGTAATCTTTCACTGAAACTAGAAAGTCTTTCAAGAAGCAATCAGTTTGGGGTGCCTGGGTGGCTCAGTCAGTTAGGCCTCTGACTTCAGCTCAGGTCACGATCTGAGGGTCAGCGGGTGTGGGACTCCTCCCTCAATGTGGAGGCTGCTTCTCTCTCTCCCCAGCTCCCTTCCCCCCACCCCTCTTGTGTTCTCTCTCCCTCACTTTCTCTTAAATAAATTAATTAGCTTTTTTTTAAAAAGAGAGAAAAGCAAACAATTATATGGAACGTTCGTGAGAGATCAAGTAAAATAAGAACAGAGAAGCATCTGTTGGGTTGGTAGTATGGAGGTCGGTGTTTGCCTAAAGCGTAGTCTCTGTGGAAGGGTATAAGGAGAAGCCTAATTGGAGGGAGTTGAGAAGAGACTGAGGTGAAAAAGTGGAAGCGAGACTTTCACGATGAAGAGGATAAAAATGGGGTGTTCATTGGAGGAGGATCTAGAGTCAATGAAAGTACTTTTTTAAAAAAAAGAGAGATGATAGATATAATCCAGCACAGGAGAGGGTGGGGAAGGAAATGAGATTGGGAGATGAGAAAAGAGAAAAATAATGATGCAGAAAAAGTTCAGGAACAAAGATCCTGAGAAGAAAAGGGTATCTGGAATCCAGAATACAAGTGGACTCCAGCAAGGACGGGTTCATGCACACTTGCAGGAAGGAGGCGGAAGTCTCTATTCAAATGGAGGTTTATTGGCAGATGTGTGGAGGGTAGGGGAGAGACTACCGGTCGGTGGCTTCTATTAAAAATTTTAAGTCTGAAAAAAAATTTTTTTAAGTCTGAAGTAAAATCATCAGCTGAATAGGAAGTGGGGGAATAAGGTGGTGCCAGGAGAGAATTCAGGGCTAGTCAATTTAGAGAGTGGTAAAGCAAAAATAAGAAGTATGGAAATACTGCCTTGTTGTGTTGAGTGATCGTTTTATATTTGTGTTCATGCATTTATAGTGAGATCCGTTAGCCTGATTCTCTATTACTCTCCAGCAGAGTTCAGTCGTTTGGATGCAGGCATGGAAGGACAAGACAGGTGAATTTAATCAGACATGGCACTTTGCCAAGCAAGATGGAGGAAAAGACATGAGAAATAATTGTCTGTTACAGTGATTATAATAACAATCAGCTCTAAATTTGCTACACAGAAGTGAAGATATGACAGGTTAGAGGGTAGGGCTTAATGGTGAAAAAGTGGTATGGTGCTGGATTAAAAATCTTACTCTTTGGAGGTAGACAGGCATATAAATAATTAACTATAAAACAGTGTGATATATCCCATCTTTAGCCAAGTTTAGAGTCCTATGGGAATAATTAATTCTGCCTGGGGGCAGGGGTTGGGGAATATATCTAACACACTCACCTCCTCTAAGAATTATGCCAAATCTTTCGAGCAGAGGTAGCCTTTTTACTACCCAAGCTGTAAATAACGCTTAAAATTTGGAGAGCCAGTCACTGTGCTGAGAACATAAGCATATTTTTCTACAGCCCTTCTTTATGCTAGAAACAGAGACATCCTTTAGGAAGCTATTCTTGTAATCTGGGCACATGGAGATGCTTTAAATCTTAACAGGCTCTCAAGTGACAATTGAAATGAAGAAATGATGACCTGTGAATATTAGATCTAGGGGACAAAAAGAAGGAAACATAAAAGATGTAGTTTGGAAGACTGGAAGAAATAGCAATACCATTGTTTTAAAAAAGAGCCTCTCTGGGAGAAAAATAGTTGACATTGGGAATGAGAGATTTGAGGTGGTTATAAAACGTGTTTTGGGATCAGGTGGAAATACAGGGTTGGTGTGCCAGGACTGGAAATGAAGACTGGGAACCACTAGAATAGAAATAATAGCTGACCTCCCTATTCATGAAGATGCTTCTCAGCCCAAGAACTTGTAATGGTTACCTATGTTATCAATTTTAACATTGCCATCATCTGTCCCAGTCTAGACATCAAATTTCTTCTCTACTTTCCTAGTCGACCCAGATACCTAACCAGCCTCCACATATTCATGCATATATCCACACTGTGCATTTGTTTCGTTCTGTTTCCTTTATCTGGAATGTTTTCTTTCTTTCCTTAACATATACACAAATCTTACCCACCTTAAAATCCACTGTTTCCTTAAAATTCTACTCCAGATCCAAATTGTAGATATATAACAGACACATAACATCTTTTTATGTTTTGGGTTAGTACTTGTTCATTTATTAGCTCTTAATTTTTCCTTGTGGTTAGTTTCATCTTTGTAAATGGATTTATTGGCAATAAAAGTGTAATCAAACTGGTTTTGGGATCTTGAGTTCTGGCTTCAAAACATCTTCAGCTTTTAAACTTCATAGAACAGTGCAAAACGTTTTCCTAAACTGGTTTCTTTATCTATAAAGTAAGGATTGCAATTCTTAACCTTTAAGTTTATTGTGCGGATTATGTGAAATGATATGATATTAGAGTTTTTCACCATGGACCACAAAATCCACTCTAATGAGCTGTGATAGGTAGTTTTATGTGTCAATTTGGCTAGGCAAGGTAGCTAGATACTAGGTCAAGCATTCTAGGTCTTCCTGTGAAGGCTTTTTTAAAAGGTGAGATTAACATTTAAATTAACAAACTTTGAATGAAATGAATTACTTTCCATAATGTGGATGGACCACATCCAGTCAGTAGAAAGCCTTAATAGAAAAAGACTGACCTCCCTGAAGAGGGGATTTTGCCGGCAGAAGATCTTGGGACTGGAACTACAAATGTCTCCATTCTGCTGGCCTACAATGCACATTTTGGTTTTGTCAAGCCTGCACAATTGCATGAGCCAGTTTCTTAAAGTAAATCTCTCTGTATTTATCCTCTTAGAACTATTTCTCTGGAGAACCCTAACACACTAGTTTAACCAGAAAGCTATGCATTACAGAGTATTAGATAAGATAAAGAAGCTCCAGGAAGTCAAGGGGAAAATATGGAATGTTACACAGCCAGGAACAATGGAGATACAGAAAATACTGTATCAATGTAACAATGTAACAGAAATGTAACAATGTAACAATGGAACAGAAAATACTCCCAACTATACATCTACAAATTCTTAACTGTAAGGGAGCGTGAAAATGTAGTCTTTAGTGTTCCAGTCTTTATTATAAGAAGATATGCTCAAAGGGAATTGCAATGGGGTTGAGTGAACCAACTTAAAGTATTTGTGACAGATACCACATGGGAAAGTAACTGATAATATGCCTATCACTAATAGAAATCCACATGTAACTATAGAATTACAAGCTTCATGAGAATATAAGTCACCCGTTATTTCCCTTTCTCTCCCTCTAAAGTCTCAAACTTCTGATGTTCATGTCACATATTCTCTGATCAGCTATACCTTTATCTTTGTTCCACATTCCTCCTATCTCCCTGCAGTGCACCCATGGTGTCATCATTTTAAAATTTAATTTCTTTCAGGATTAATTTTCCATGTGATCCTGAAATCATGTTTTAGTCACAATTTCAATAGTAGACCCATTGTTCTTATAACAATGTATGGCAATTGGTTCATTGTTTGACTTTACTTTGGGTCAGTTGATTTAAAAGGTGGAAGAGAGGAATGTAGTAATTCTGTAGCAAAGAGACTAACTGCTAAGCTTGATAAGTACAAAAAGATAAAAGGGAGTAAACATGTATTTTGATTACCACCAAGGTGAACCAAGTTTCAGGGCAGAAAATATGAGTACTATTTTAAAAATTTAAGTCAATTAAAAAAAATTTTTTTTTCATGAAGAAATGGGATTTGTTAACTTCCCTGATTCTTTCTGTTGATCTGATGAAAATATTAGGGCTGGACCACAAAGAACTGAAGATAGGCATGCTTGTAGCTAACAGCTAATATAACTGAGTCCTATACATCATGCTAGAAACTGAGCTAAATGTTGTATAAGTGCAGTTGACTTAATTCTCGAGGTAGACTTATTAAAATGTAGGTAAAACTTCCCCATTTTACAAATGAATAAACTGAAGAATTTGGAGTTTAAGAAATTTTCCAAAGTTATAACAAGGGCAGAACAGGCTTAGAACAGGATTAGATATCAGACTCCAGGTTGGATCTCCTAACTATTACATTTCTTTCTCTATTTCTGACTGAACAGCACTATGATTGGAGGGCATTTATTTTTGGTTCTTATATGCATGCTTTTGCTTTGATATTGTGGCAAGAGAAAGGATTAGTGGAACATGGCTTCCAAGATTTCACTATCTATACATGAAAGTTGCTCACTGGATCATTTTCTTTTTCTCTTTTTTGTCATCCATCTTATTTTAGCTTTTCTCCCTTGATTCTATAAAAATATGAACATAAAATTTGTGGCTCTAGACCGGAAATACCCTCTGACTCCATTTATCACTAACATGAGAAACTGGGTGCAACACTCAGATGCACAAAGTCGAGGGGTCTCCTCGTAGAGATTTGAAGTAACTCCTGAAGACTTGGCTCAGAAGGCGGAGGAGTGTATGGCATATCTGGGGATATTCATAAGTTTATCAAGTGAATTAAAATTTGAGGACTGAGAAGCGCATCATCCAAATAATGTATCACAGGGCATCAATCAGATGATTGTAGAAATTTTCTCTCTGTGGGAAGAGCAGCCTCATTTAAAACTACTTTGGTCTTTGGTGGGGTCAGGGAGTGGCGATTCAAAGCCATTTCAAGTCTTAACAGAATTATACAAATACAAAATTACATAATTTACAACATCTTTTTGAAGGAATTATTATAAATTAGAACAAAATGATGCCACGAGTATATCATTTTCTTTTTCTCTCTCTTAAAAGGTATTATGTTCTCAACCCCCACAGTGCTGGATTTCAAAATTAAAGCCTGGATGACTAAAAATGAGAAGAGACCCTCTTTCCATTGTTGTCCATTCTCTTTGTCCTGGGAGATTATCAATCATTCTCTTTGAGAAGTTTGCCTTCTTTTGATGATCCTAACAGAATTAAATTAGCAATGAGGAGGGCAAAAGTCTCCCATGATGGCACTACAGAACCTCCATCTGAAATTTTATGGTTGTTTCGATTAGCTGGTAATTGTTTTGGTGTGTTTTCTGAAAAGAAGCATGAGAATGGGGAAGAAGAGCAATTTAGAAGTGTGAATCCACTGCTTTTAGTATTGCATGTAACCTGGAAACTGAAGTTCTGGAAGTAAATTATAACAAGAGAGACTCCAGTGTGGAAAATGAAAGTAAACAGAATTAATCTCTGGAGAGCACCTCTCTCCATTTAGCTGGCTTGCCAGCATGGACCCAGGTAATATACAGGTATGCTGAATAATGTCTTGGGTGTTTGCCAATACTTCAAACTGAATTTTCTTACCTCTGAGAGAAAAAATTCTTTTGTGTGTAGGACTTTGTTCTTTTTAGAGCCCATAACCCTGTTTTATCTGCTGTCGGTGCTTCTGTAGGAAGTATATCCGTTAATTTCAGAAAATGTACAATGATAACATTGTGAGGAAAATGGTACAAAAGGTAACTGAAGTGGAATTTTACATTTTTTGAAACAAAAATAATGGAATATTTTGAAGCTCATGTAGGAAGATTCCCTCTGTTCCGTATAATACTGAACTCCTCCCCATTCTTTAAAAAGAATCCAGTATATACTCCTATGAAACGTGGTAGGAGAGAAGTGATCTGCCCTGTTTTAACTATGGGAACAATTCAGGTAAAGAGGTCCGGTGACTAGCCCAAGAGCTAACTGGAATGAGTCCAAATACCGTAGAACTTCTGGCTTACTTCTAACTGTGAGTTTACCTACTTGCATATTTGCTACTTTAATTGCAGTCTTTAGGTGCATCTTAAAGTTGCACACTTTTCATCCCTCAGAATGGGAACCCTTTAGAGGGAGCCTAAGGAGATTCATAGGGGTTTGAATTCTGAATGATTATCACTAAAACATGGCAAATAGAAGGCATGTCATGTTGGTACAAAAATTAAAAAATGACTGGGGCTAGATGTTCTCTCCAGGATTAAATCATGATATTCTGAGCATGGAAACTATACAAACTCTACTCCTCATCTGCCTAAGTCCCTACAGCTCTGTTTTTATTCTCTCTCCATTCTTCCTTCCCAGTCCTCCCCAGGAACTCCAGATCCCCATGCTGGAACCTCTTTAATATCAAGGGCTCCCTCCTGAGGCGTCTAACTCATAGATTTGAAATCTTATCCAAATAACGTCCATATTTTGACCTCTCCTCCTTCTCTCATCAGAACTGAGCTGTCCCGTCTTCCCTCAGGATATTGCTTGTGCAGCAGGCGGTCTAATCCGCTAAAAGTAAATGGGTTTTAACACCTCTCAAACCACATCTCTCTTCCCACAGGCTGTGCATACATTAACTCTCTCCTTACAAATGTCCAGACCGAACACAACTTTCACTTTCCCGCTATTTTCTCACTCGGGGCCCTTTCCATACTGTTTTCTCTATGCAATAGAGAATGTTCTATTGAACAGAGATGCAAACTTCTGGTCACATTGGTGAGAAGCAACAATTTGATAACATCAGTACACCCCACCTTTCTAAAGTTCACATTATGCCACTTCATTTTCATGAAAGACGTATGTTATACCTGTTTTCACTAACTGAAAGAAAGCCAAAAAAGATTTTCACTTTATGAGGTGAAGAATGAAAATAACGTTTGGCCTTTGTTTTTCAGGGAGCACGGTTTTAGAGGTGGTGTGCAGTCTGAGCAGCAAAAGTGACCCCATTGAGGTCCCTGGGATTCCTCAGTCGGTTTAGCATCTGCCTTCAGTGTAAGTCATTATGCCACAGTCCTGGGATCCAGTCCCACGTTGGGCTCCCTGCTCAGTGAGAAGTGGGCTTCTCCCTCTACCGCTCCCCCTGCTTGTGCTCACACGCTCTCTCTTGCTCTCTCTCTCTCAAAAAAAAAAAAAAAAAAAAAAAAAGTAACCTCATCAAACTCTTTCCCCAGGAACCACTCAGCATTTCCATATCAAGTGGCATAGCTTTGAACTATCTGTGAGCATCAGTGTTTTACACTGATTCGTTTTGAGTGTCCATTAGCAAATTATGTCCTAAGATATCAGCAAAGCCAAACGGGTTATGTTTTATTTTTTTATTTTTTTTTTGCATCTAGGAACATCTGAAAATTTTCCATGCAAATTCATGGTAATTGCTTCTTTGCTTTATGCCCTTTAGGCTTATGAAAGATTTCATAGGAACACTCTATTTTCGGATAGGAGAAACCTATATAAGTTTCCTTAAGAGTATCTTCTCTCCTTGATTAGGTGAAAACTCCTGGAAGTAGTGCCTGCCATTTTTATTGCTGTCTGTATTATCATTCATTTTTTTTTTACCATTTTAAAAAATTTAATTTCTTTTCAGTTTAATGGAATTCATTGTTTATGTACATACACCCAGTGCTCCATGCAATACATGCCCTCCATAATACCCACCACCAGGCTCTCCCAACCTCCCACCCCCCACCCTTTCAAAACCCTCAGATTGTTTTTCAGAGTCCATAGTCTCTCATAGTTCATCTCCCCCTCCAATTTTCCTCAACTCCCTTATCATTCTTGTCACTTATACAAACTGATGCAATTTTACCAATAATGACATTATCAAAAATTTAATTCTTTTGCATTCACCTTATATTTTCATTTCACCTATATATTCACATATATGCGTATATTTGAACTGTAAGTTCAAATAGAACTCATGCTCTTATTATTCTGAATGTTTCACTGTAATATTTCAGATATACGTAGGGATGTTGCTAGGCATACATAGGTGAAAATGGATTTAAAGTTTAGTTCTCTTATTTAAAGCTCTCAATGGCATGCACACAGCCAGTGATTAGTTAAAATACTTGTTAAATGTTATTTTAGAATGTAGAATTAAATTTCAAAATTAGAAACTGTCCTCTATTCCTTTCTAACAGATTTGTCTTCTGTATACATTGACCAGAGTTTATCCGTTGGATATAGATGGGGATCTGAGTCATCAGAAAGTGGGAAAACAAAGTTGGAATGAACAGAAGAGCAATGATGCACACTAGAAACTGTTGATTAAGCTGCTACTGGGTTTAGCAGATAAATTTCCAAACTAATTGTTTTACTTACGTGTAAAGCTTGAAATTGCTCCTCTGATATATAGCATTTCCAATGAGTGTTTTCCCTTTATGTTTTCATTAATTTCTGAAGAAAACTACCCTCAGACTAAAAATCATGAGGATCAATTATTTTTATATCCTGCGGGAGCACTATTAATGAATACAATGGAACAACAGGTATAGACTAGGACAGTCTGGTGGAAACCAAGGCAGTGTTTACCTTTCAAGATGTATATGAACATTTTATTGGCATCTATATAGAGACTGCAACTAGTATCATGTAGTTTTATCAGAAATCTGCTCCCCTAACATGTGTATTTAAACTTGTTAGTTATTAAACTGTCTTTATGGAAGTGTCCACACCTTAAAAGTCTACGTCTATTAAAATACTCTGAAGAATACAATACTTCACATCTACTGCTTGAGAGACATTTGTCACAGTGGATAAGAGAACGCACTTTGGTGTCAGACTTGGGTTTCAGTATTAGTTTTTCCCCTTACGATTAAACAAATTTGGCCAGTTAGACTCTATGAATGTCAGTTTTCTCATCCATTAAATGAGGGTGATATTAATGGTACCTGACTCAAAGTTGTCATGAAGATTAAATGAAATAAGATAGGAAGGTAATAGCAGAATATCCGGGGTATAATCAGTGTATAATGTTAATGGGCTCTGAATATCCCTGTCCTTCTTCCAGAGTGTATCTAGAATGCATGATACTGACCGTTGCTTACGCAGGCCAATCTGCAGTGAATGACCCTGAGCCTCCCTTCAGGAAAAAGAGCAGGCTTGCTTACTGCCTGCCCTCAACCATGAGGTTCTACAAATGTTCCTCAGCTGCAGTGCAAACCCAGTTTGTACATGCAGCATTCATCCGGGTCTTCTATAGCACTCCCACGGAACTTGAGGTCAAAGAGAACCAAAGCAAACATGTTGATGCTCCTACCACTTGCTGGGCTGTAAGTAATACATTCTTTTGTCTCTGACCCAGAAGTCTTGCATCTTCTGCCAGTATGCTCATATCCTTGAAACAGTAACAGGTTATCTTATTAGCTTGTAAAGAAAAAAAATCTCAGACTCAGTAGTTCTGGTGACAAGGATAAGATAGTGAAAGAGACATATGGCTTTCTGGTAGAAGGAGGACAAAACCCTAAAGGTCAGGTTCAGAGATATGAAGTACTCCCTGGAATCTAATAGCAAGTGCTCTTGCCCAAGCCATGGGTAAGAATGGGGGGGTGCTGGACAGCGTAGGGTCTCTCCCTACCCTATCTATTAATGAGGTGGGTGGTAAGAAGTAATATTGAAACCATCCGCCCAAAAAGCACCTTGGTTATTACTCTCTGTCTTCCAGGCAAGAAGAGGAAAGAATGTTACCGTGACGATTGGACAGTAAGCCTCAGAGTGCTACCTGAAAGGCAAGCTGGCTTGTGGTTGCAGAGCTAAGTAACCTATACAGCAAGGATGTCCTTGTTATTTGACTAAGATGTTTGGTTGAACCAAAAATACAGGATGTTTGTTTCACTGATCTGCACATGAGCTACTTGAAACAAAGTAAATGCACAACCATTTCTAACAAAGCAGAGCCAGCCATGTGTGTGAACCTGCTGTACCCCAATGGGGCTGGCCACAAGGACAGAACACTGGGTATGGGATGACCAGAGATGCTGAGGATTGTGAGGTTGGAACCACAGTGACAGGGGATAGTGAGATGCCTAAATTATAACCATTTCTGCTTCTGTACCTTCGCTTGCTAACCCATGAGGAGATGGAAAAATACCAGCAGACTTTCTATAGACACTCTGTAACCACACATCCCCCACCTAGAATTGAGCCTGACAGAATGACTGCTCCCGGGCCCCCCATCCGGCTCTGGGACGAGAGATAACAACCATCTGGCGCTCCGCAGCTTGACAGGAAGACCCCGGTCAATCTTGAGGTGACACATACCCTAGCGGCGCCAACTCAGCAGTTTGAAGAATGACCCTTTGACCTAACCAATAATCTGTTCCCAGCCCTTTCCTGCTCTGTAGCGCACCAGTCATATTTTAGAGTTCCTTTTTGATTCTTCCCGCGGTATGTAACGATTTGTTACAAGATACTATGATGTATGATAAGTCCCTGCCTCCCCAAAAATAGTGTATAAAAGATGTTGTGATCCTGAGCTGGGGACCTCTTAGCGTCACTGGCAACGAGTGCGCGGAGGTGCGGGTTCGAACTCATAATAAACGACCCTTGCTATTTGGCTTTGACTCTGTACTCTGGTGGTCGTCTTTGGGGGGGTCTCGAAATTTGGGCACAATAATAGGGGCAGAAAGGGCCCTAGGTGCTTGAATGCTGGGAGGTGTATAGGAAAGAAAGCAATGCTATGTTTGCATTCTGCTCTGAAATAAGGGACCGAAGGTAGAAACAAAGTTTCCCTGCTCCCTCCAACCCCTGCACTGTCCTCTGTGAGACAGGCTTCTCTGCCTCACCACCTATCATGCATTCCCTGCTGGGAGATGATGTGAGCTCCCTGCACCTGCTGCTGGGGCCTCTAGCCCACACACCTGTTAACATGTTGGTTTATGTTCCCTTAGGGGGAAAATGGTGCTCAAATTCAACTCTTAGGGTTTTGATGGGGTTTATATTAACTGAAAGGAAAGTTAAGGTGACATTATGTGTCGCGCCCACTGGGCTAACTCACTGTGCTCTTCTGTAGCTCTCACATCTGCAAATGCTATGGGAATATTCAGAGAGGTCATTTTCTAGTGAGATGGTGCCATCTGCCTGATAAGCCACCAAGTACACCCCTTTTGAAATCACAGCCATTGGCCTGCTACTACTATGCTCTTGATGGAACTGAATGAATACCTTACTCATGAAGACCTTGTGACTTCCAGTTGGACATTCTTATTTCTGGGTGAGTAAACTTGAACTTGATGACTAAAATGTAGATAGGACCTGATATGCTTCACCAGTCATGTGGAGACGGCATATTTATTAGTGCAGTTAGCCTGCCTTGATGTCATCTCAGTTTTATATGAAAAGGCAACTCTCTCCTTTAGGGGAAAATTATTGCTCACTCCACTGCCTTAAGTAAAGCAGCAGGAACAATGGATCCCTAAATTTACAGGGGTCCCTTTAAATATCAGGGCCTGGTGCAATGTTAGTTTAGCTAAGCTGACACTTAATGATGACCATTGGGTCATTGCCACTCTTTGGCCTCCAGGTTAGTTATGCAAAACCAAAAGCAGATGCTCTCAATCCTCTTGGTGGGCAAACTCAAGTCAGTCCTCCTAGCCCTGGTCAGACTTCTTGATAAACCTTGCTACATTTTATTGACTCCTGGGTTGTTAGTTGTTAGTGACCTAGTCATCTGGCTGCCACTTAGAAAATCTCACACTGGCAGACTAAAGATACTCCTCTTTAGTGCCATTGTATTGGCCCATTCTCTGATGGGACCAAAGAGAATCAAGAAGTTTGGGATGCCTGAATGGCTCAGTTGGCTAAGCATCTGCCTTCACCTCAGGTCATGATTCTGGAGTCCTGGGATCCAGCTCCACATCGGGGTCCCTGCTCAGTGAAGAGCCTGCTTCTCCCTCTGCCTGCTGCAGCCCTGCTTGTTCACCGCCCTCCCCACTCTATCTCAAATAAATAAATAAAATCTTTAAAAAAAGAGAGAGAGAGAGAGAGAGAGAGAGAAGAAGAAAAAGAAGATAAATCCTACATCACCTAGGTCACTGCCATTACTACCTGGATTCACTGGCACACAAGATGTTATAACAGACATGCTATCGTAGACCAGGTACACAGTAAACAATTTTATGTTTCAGATGCAGAAGCCACCCCATTTGTTAGACCTGTGATTTCTGCCAAACTTGAACTATTTGTATTGCAGAGAAGGAAGGCACACGGGTTGGGAAACTGACCCTGTTTACTCCTGAAGAATTCAATACATTAACTTGACCCCCTCTTGGGGCTACTGCTATCTTACCATTGTTGAAACTTTTTCACTTTCCTATCTAATCAGCCAACTCTGGCCATAGCACTGTTGGTCTCGAAATTAAACTATGTCATGTTTTCAGCTTTTCAGTCTCTTTAGAGTTCAAAAATAACATGTCTTTTGTCACAAAGGCTGGTCCAAAATGAGCCAAATATTAAGGTATTTGATGGATATCCCACATTCACTACCATCTTCAAAAATCTAGTATTGCTGAGTGTCTGAAAAGTCTTCCTTAAAAATCAGTTTAAAAATATTTGACTCTCCCTACCTATCTGGGCTACACACCTGAGTAAGGTAGTTTGGTCTCTGAAGGCCACTGTCCTCAGAAAAGTATATGTATATATTTTGATTGACTTCTGGATACTCATCAGTAAGAAAAGAGTTGGGGTTATGTTGATCTATTTAGAAAATTCAGGGTTCTCTTTGACCACTCCTGGACATGATGCTTCCTTCTTTTCCCTAACTGCACACAAACCCACTGTGGACACAGCATCCATCCAGCTCTCAACTTCACTCCCATAGGAGTTGGAACAAAGGGAACCAACACATCATGCTTATACTCACATGGCTTGCCCTGCTATAATAAAATCCTTTGTCTCTGAACCAGGAGTCCTGTGTCTTCTACCAGAATCCACACAACAATAACAAATTTGTTTGTAAGAATGTTGAAGTAAAATCTCAGATATGACAATTTCTGATTTAATTGCAACTTTCTATTCTTGGGTTACTGATCTGAAATCTAGGTGATTGAAGCTTTCCTAACAGCAAGAGAAGGGAATTTGAAGTAAATGTCCAAGCCTGGCTCAATATACAAGTGTTAAAGTTAATGAAAACTGCTTTTATTTTGTCATCCTTTTTTTTCCTTTTTTTTTTTTTAATAAGCTAACAATAAGGTATTATGTACACTAAAGAGAATTGTCTATGAATGTCAGATCCTATGTTTTCTAAATTACAAATTCTAAGATTATGAAAGAAAGATACTGAAGTTGGGGATAGCTGTTCTATTATTATTTACTCAAAATTAGTGGTAAAGAATTCAGCTAAGCGGTAGGTTCACACACCCTATTTTAAGATGTTTAAATTAATTAAAAAAATTTTAATTAAGATTCACACCTTATTTCAGATGCTTAACCTGAAACATGGAGAGGATTATAATAAAATGAGAATTTAGTAATACCTGGATTTTAATGAGGCTTCTATTTTTGTAAGAACTCTGCTTTTCAACAGCAATTGCTCTTCTTAGGGCTAAGATTGAGCTGTTCATTACATGTGTGCCTTTGAAAGAAAATAAACACCAGACAACTTGAGGCCTTGAAAAATGTCTTAAGTGCCTCCTCATTGCTGTTCAGGCTGTGTGGTCTTTCTCTCCCGCTGTTCACCACCCACTGGTCAATCAACGACAGTCAATCAGCGAAGAGTAGCAGCAGTTACCAACAGGAGAGATCTCATACAGTTTGAACTGCCAACCCATGAGCTGCCTCCGAAAGGCACAGGCCTGAAGAAATACATATTTGATTCCTATCTGGCTTCTATGATTTTTGTCTTCATCAAAAATATCACATAAAGAATAAGATTCAATTAAAGAGACAGATTTTGTTTTAATTGTTTTCTTGAAGATATGTAAGTAAATAAATTGTTTGATTTAGGAATATGGCTCAGCTCTATCTCCAAATTTTCCTAAGGATCTCTAAGTCAAGTGATGATAAATGATTGCCTTGTTTACTGAAGAGTCAAAAATCCTTTGCTATAGTTCTGGGGTGAAATCTTTCATTTCTTATTTTTGCCAGCTTTCCCTGATACTAGTGAACTATGAACTTGGTTTAGCAGCCTGTATGTGACATACAGAACGGAAAAGGGGACTTGTGAGCCTGAAGGAGTAATCACATTGACCTACTAAAGAATGAGAATTTTAAGTTTCCAGATACATACTCAATAGACTGCATATTACAAACATATATACATACATACATTTATGTACACACTTTCTTTTATTCCTATTTTGTTTGATCAGCTTTTATTTGTATGTAAATATTAGATTTTTATTCATATTATACATCCTCTTTGAACTTCATTTTTTTAATGTTTTAAGTTTTTATTAATTCTAGTTAGTTAACATACAGTGTAATAATAGTTTCAGAAGTAGAATTTAGTAATTCATCACTTACATATAATAGCCAGTGGTCATCATAACAATTCTTTCCTTAATATCCATCACCCGTTTACCCCAACTACTGCCTGCTTCCTCTCCAGTAACCCTCCGTTTGTTCTCTTATGAGTCTTGTGGTTTGCCTCCCTCTCTTCTTTTTTTCTTTCTCCTATGTTCATCTGTCTTCTTTCCTTAAATTCCACACATGAGTGAAATCATATGTTATTTGTCTTCTCTGTCTTGTTTTTGCTTAACATAATACACACTAGCTCCAACCACATGGTTACAAATGGCAACATTTCATTTGTTTTTATGGCTAAGTAATATTCCATTGTTCCAATATTTCATAATCCATTCCATTCCAAATGGAATTGATTCCATTCCATCAGTCAGTTTATGGCTAAGTATATATTCCATACACACACACACACACACACACATACACACCCCACCTCTTGGTTATCTATTCATCAGTTGATGGATATTTGGGCTCTTTCAATAATTTGGTTATTGTTGACAATGCTGCTATAAACATCTGGGGGCATGTATCTCTCTGAGTCTGTATTTTTTTTTATCCTTTTGGTAATACCTAGTAATGCAATTGCTGGTTTGTAGGGTAGTCCTATTTGGAGCATTCTGAGGAAACGCCATACTGTTTTCCAGAGTAGCTGCACCAGTTTGCCTTCCCACCAACAGCCTAAGAGGGTTTCCTTTTCTCCACATCCTCACCAACTTGTGTTATCTTCTGTGTTGTTACTTTTAGTAAGACATACATTTCAAAGATTATTATATTAATTGGTTTCTTAATTTCTTAATGTGTTTATTCTTCTATGCGGTGTCAAGGGCAAACTACTTATGGTGAGTTTTATGGAGAAAAAGGAAAAGAATGATATAATCACTAGAATCTAGGATTTTACAGTTAGGAAAGAAAAACAGTACATAAACACTATGCTAGGTCAATGTCAGATGTTTACATATACTAGAATGGAGATGCCAATCAAAAATGTAAGCTTTAGAAGAGAAGGAGGTCATTTTTGGCTTTGGTGTGAAGGAAGGTTCGTGAAGAAAGTACAGCGAAAGCTAGGGCCAGAGTGTTGTAATGAGTAAATCTAAATCACTGTGAGGTTGATTTATTAGTGAGAAACTTGCTGCAACTTGTACTCTATTTTCATCGTATTCTCAGAAATGTGCCCGATAAGCTCAAATTGTTCCTATCTCAAAGCAGGTCAAGTTTTTCACAGAATTCTAGCATTCTAGTTCAGGATTTTTGAACATTTTGATTATGCCCGCAGAAATAAATGTATTTTACATCACGAGCTAGTATGCACATACATGTATATTCAACTAAAGCAAAATGTTGATATAACAACAGCTACTCTCCTTATATATTTTTTTTAATTTTATGGAGGTAGAACTCCTACAGTGAAGCACACTTTTCTAGGCCCCAAGAAGTCTTCCTCATATCCCCTTACACAAAACATTCCCCAAAGAGGTAACCACTATCTGGAACTCTATTAATAAATGGTAGTTTTCCTGTTTTCAAATTTCATGTGAATAGAGTATCTGGCTCTTTCCTATCAATATTATGTAAATTCTTCCTCTCATTTTTATTTAATTTCAGATATAGACTAATATATTTTAAAATTGAGATTTAACTCATATATAATAAAGTTTACTATTTTAAAGTTACAGCTCAGTGGTTTTTGGAGGG
Organism: Mustela putorius furo; assembly: GCF_011764305.1. Lineage (NCBI taxonomy): Eukaryota > Metazoa > Chordata > Mammalia > Carnivora > Mustelidae > Mustela > Mustela putorius. The sequence continues at coordinate 16,287,791 of NW_025422471.1, forward strand.
AGCCTGTGTCTTGGGTTATACAACTTCCTTCTTGGGCAGAGATCTAATTTCAGTTGGAGGTGAGAGGTTAGGGCCTTCTTAGATCTTTCCTGAGCATATGCCCAGACTTGGACACATGCATAGTCCTCTGTATGCATCTGGCCTTCTAGATTCCAAGAAATGTATCAGAATTTGGCAAAGTTTCCCATGGACATCGTTTCTCAGATTTTTCTTTTAAGTTTTAGCCAACTGTTTGCCCCAGTTTTTTTTTTTTTAAGTATTTTATTTATTTATTTGATAGAAAGAGAGAGATCACAGGTAGGCAGAGAGAGAGGAAGGGAAGTAGGTTCCCCGCTGAGCAGAGAGCCAGGCGCAGGGCTTAATCCCAGGACCAGAGGCTTTAACCCACTGAGCCACCCAGGTGCCCCTGCCCCAGTTTTATTTATTGCATCAGGCACCTGTGATGTTCAACAGTTGCCTCTGATTGTTTTTAACAAGTGCCTAAAGAAAAAGCTGTTTTTAACTTTGTCAGTGGATTCTTCCAGGGAACTACCAGACAGGTCAAATAATGACATTTCTCTGGGGATGTGGTATGAAAAACCTCCATCCTTCTTGGACTCCCTCCAGTGGTCAACAGTCTGCTGGATTCACTATGATTGTGGCTGTTCTACAAGTCTACCATGGGAGATAGGAATACGGTAAGGTAAAATGCTACAAAATGACACATTTTTACAAAGATCCAGCCAGCTCCTCAGTTTGCTGAAAGCCTTTGTTTAATTTCCTGAGTTCTGAAAAAGTTGGATCTATTTTGCCATTGTTTCTATACCTTTTATGGCCATTCTTACTCTGCTATATTCCCCGACATCACCTCAACCTTCATTTTTTTTTTTTTACATGCTGTAATATTTTCCAGTCTCTTTTGCTGAAATAATGATTACCACTCACTGAATTTTTAACAACCTACTCATAGGTTGAATTCCACAGATTGAAAAATCAGGATTCTAGTCACTTAAGAGCATTTATGTAGTTTCAGTATTAAGAAGCATACAATCTTGTAGAGAACAAAAATGAAAGTAAATAGACATAAACAAAGTTGGAAAGAATGTGAGAATACTTACAGAGAAACAAAATGTGAGGGTATTAGATAGTCAAGCTCTCAACCTGCACATTTGCCTTGAGTTCTGTGAAGCAGTAAACAAAAATATATTTGACTTATATTATCTATACGAGGCTATTTCAAGTCTCTACTTCATTTTTTATCTATTGCGCTACTGTTTTGAGCTAAATTGTTCCCCCATTCATATGTTGATGTCCTAACCCCCCGGATCTGAGATTGTGACTGAATTTAAAGATAGAGCCTTTAAAGAAATAATTAAGGTGGGGCGCCTGGGTGGCTCAGTGGGTTGAAGCTTCTGACTTCAGCTCAGGTCATGATCTCAGGGTTCTGGGATTGAGCCCTGCATCGGGCTCTCTGCTCAGTGGGGAGTCTGCTTCCCCCTTCCCTTCTCTGCCTACTTGTGATCTCTGCCTGTCAAATAAATAAATAAAATCTTTAAAAAAAATAAAAATAAAAAATAATTAAGGTAAAATGAGTTCATACAGGTGAGCTCTAATCCAATACGATTTTTGTGTTTATAAGAAGAGGAAATTTGGACACGGATGACACACAGATAGAGGACAGAGCATATGGAGACAGAGAGATGATGGCCACCTGCAAGCCAAGGAGAGAGTCTTAAAAGAAACCAAACCTGTTCACCCTTTGATATTGGATTTCTAGCCTCCAAAACTGTGAGAAGGTCAAATTCTATTGTTTAAGTCGCACGGTGTGTGATATTTATCATAGCGCTAACAAACTGATACAGCTACTAAGCATATATACCTGGTTTGCCTATGCCTCTTTTTCATTTATTTTTCCCACTTACTCAGATTAATGTTGTCTTTAATGACATATTATTGTGCATGAGAGGCATAAAGCCCTAAAACCATACCCTCAAAAAAAAAAAAACCCTTATTTTTTTTGTATTTTGGAGATAATTATTACAGTTTTCTAATGACTTTCACCTACTCAGTGGAAGTTTTTTGTGGATTTTGCATATATTTCATATCCTAAGTAAAAGATTAAGTCTACAAAATTAACTGAGATAAACTTATCCTGTGGCTCGTCTTTCCCTATGCTCTGAGACACAGAATCCCCCCATTTTTCTCTTGGTTTAGGCTACAAGTTTCACACTAGAAGCAGATCGTTGTAGAGGTGTGATCCCATTTTCTCTGCTTCATCAGTACTCTTGGGTTGCTGAACCTTAGTGCCTCCAATTCTATCCTGAATTGCTTGTACAAGAGGGGATCATTTCCCTGGTTGGATCTGCTCAGGTGGTTTTAACTCTATTTGACTAGTGAGGCTGCTCATTTGGGTCCAAACTGTGTGCTCCATTGTAGCGTGAAGACCAGATACACACTTTTTACTGTGACCTACAACCTGCCATGTTATTCCAAATGAGTTCAGTATGAACGCCCAATAGCTTCAAGGTTTAAGGTCTATAAATCTCAACCACAATATCAAGAACTGAATCTTTGCACAATCTTCATACATGCTGAATATCATTTATGTGGAAATTATTTTAAGCAACATTATTTCAAAGATGAAAACTTTGAACACTATTTTCTTTTCCAGAGCTGTTTCTTTAGCTGTTTGTTTAGAATATTTTGGTGGGAAGGACAAATTGTTTTCCTGTTACATAAAGCTCATTTGTCCCCCTTCATGTCATCTTGATTTACAGGGTTTTTTGTTTGTTTGTTTGTTTTTGTTTTTTTCCTTAATAGCTCCGACAAGTTATGTGCAGTGGATATAAAAAGTTGGCCATGTTTAAAGGGCATCATTTCCACATGTGTCCAGATATTCTGGCAATGAACTACACCAAGAAATTGGAAATAAGCATGTCAGCAAACTAGTAAGCTTTTATTAAACACTCTAAAACTTTATATACTTATTTATAACATTTGTATCGAGCATGTGTGAGTTGTTGGTCGAGGAACTGACATTTATTGCTGTGGTTGGCTATGACTCTATATACCAAAAGAGGTAAATGACTTGATTTGAAATATCTCCTATATAAATAAATTTTGATTAAAAACACTTTAAGAATTCAATAAATCAGTAGTAAATAAATTACTTTATAATGCAACATCTAGGACTTGGAGATGGTATTTTTTACTACCACACCAACAATTATAGGTAATGTAGATGGAATAGGATTTCAAAAAGTTTTATCCTAATACTGAAAAAAGTAAATATTAGTTGTAGTGAGTTGTTAAGACTTGAAAAACAAATGGCATATGGATACTGTTTTATATAGGAGAGATTCTATAAAAAGCCTCACATTATTTTGCTTATTTATGTTTTGATTTCACTTTTATCATCAATGATGGAAGGACTACACTCTCTTCTTAACCCTCTAGGCAACAAGTAATTCTTGGTAGCTGTTTCTATCACAGGTAAGTTATCTCAGGAGGGGAAGTAAGGTGCTGTCTTGCTGTGAAGCTTCACAGTGGCTAAATATCCAATTCTAAAGATCCATAGGCATCGGATTCCTATCAGAAGCCGTGAACCAAGTGATAACCTGTGCCTTTTCCCCTCTCCCAGCGGAGCTGGGAATAGTTCAGCAGAATTTTAGCAGTCAAGGGACTCTGCCTAATAAAATGGACGTATTCTCAATCTATTTTGACCAGTTGTACCCACTTAGAAAAAATAAGACACATGAAAATCCAAGTTTGGAAAACAAAATTAAAAAGTGATATTTAAATCTTCAAATACCATAACATTAGTTTTCTTAAATACATAAGCCCAAGTGAATTTTAAAATACAACTTGATTCCGTTTGAATTCAGTTCAATGGGGCACTGGGCACTGAGGAAGATACAAAAATGTGGCAGATAGGGTTGAGAAGTTTTCACTATAATGCAGGAATAAAGCCTGCAAGCCTCAGTGTAAGATAAGGGACAAGATTGCATAGAATAGACTGGCAAAGTCAGTTTTATACAGGAGGGCTCAGTTTACAAATCGGTTTGATGAGACATTTGGTCCAAATGATTTTGGGAGCCCTTCAAATTTCTGCATTTACACAGTATAGGTACTCCAGATAGTAAGAAAAGGAAAAAAGTAGTGACTAATTTAAAAAGGTTGCTTATTTGATTTTAAAATGGGAAAGGGTTCAATACGGGTTTTAAGAAAATGCAGTATTTGGACTGATGCCCAGAGAGAATATCAAGTTGTAGAGAACTACAGGCAAGTAAAAAAGTAGAAGTGATGTTGCATGTATGTGCGGAGAGTTGCATATTGAGGAAATGGTGGTGGTTAAATGGAGCAATCACATGTTTCCAGATACTGGGGAGACTTAAATGATAAGCTAAGAAATTTTGATTGGTTCTTATGGGAAGGGAAGTCCTATGCAGAAACTAGCAGAAAGGAGGAGTGTGTGTGAAGAGAGGCATTTTGGAAAATTATCCAGAAGTGGTCAACAAGGTAAATGAAGGACAGTGGAGACCAATGAGGAGCATACCGCCAAGGAGCAAGTCCAAGATGGGTGCAGTGGCTGTGCAAACACAATGCAAACAAGCATCAAGATGTTATTAGAACTATGGAGTTCTGTTGAAGAATTCTATTAATAAGAACAACAGAGGTCTGATATTACTCAAACTCGGTTCAATTTCCTTAGGTTTTGAATAGCCAGGCATCTATATCATCGTTTTCTTTGTTCTAGTTCCCCAGATAAGAGTTTTCGGTTCAAACCGGGCTGGTTTTTAATTGACAAACAGAACAAATTGACCATGGCTATAAGGCAAAAGACACATTTACCAACAGTATGTTCAGTAATCCAGAGAATTACTAGGTAATCTAGAACCAGGTTAGTGGTCTGCTAGGAGCTAAGAAGATTGAAACTACCATTTAAGGGAGAAATAGTCTTCTTTTTTTTTTTTTTTTTTAAAATTCTGGGACTGCTAACTTCTCAGTCTCACATTCCATTGGTAAACTCATCTACCCTCTTAGATTATCAAGTCCAGGAACAGAGCTTGTTGCAAAGGTGGTCAGTATCCCCTCAGCCCCAGTAGAGACAAAGGAAGGAGAACAGCATAGGTTTCTACACAAGCCTGGGCATTAGAGATGATGGACAAGCAGATGAGCAAGATAAGGGCCTTATACCTTTTTCAAAAGTCAGAACGCTGAAGGTCCTACTGTCCTTTCCTCTGCCTGTTTACTAAGTTTGCTAAGATAAAGATATTAGTTTTAGAATTCCTTTTTTTAAAAGATCTTATTTATTGGACAGACAGAGAGTGAGCACAAGCAGGGGAAGCAGCAGGTAGAGGGAGAGGGAGAAGCAGACTCCCCACTGGAAGCCCAATGTGGGGCTCGATTCCAGGACCCTGGGATCATGACCTGAGCCAAAGGCAGACGCTTAACAGCTGAGCCACCAGGCACCCCTAGTTTTAGAATATTAGTTTCAGATTTGATGACATCTACATGCAAGACTCACATGCAAGGCTTACATAAACTATCACACATCTCCATATTAATGTGTCCCCAACCAGGATTCATTGTCTAGCCATCCTTCATCAACACTACAGAACATACCCACGCACACACACACACACACACACACACTCCTTTTCCTTTTCCTGTTGTTCCGCTTTTATAAAAGTGAATAATATTTTTGTCCACACAATTTTTCAAGACCACAGTGTAGGCAGAAACTGCTGTCTTCCCCCATTCTACCACCCACGTTCAATCATCATGCCCATGGATTCATTTTCAAGATCTTTCCTTATTCAGAGCATCACCTAGATAAAATCGGAATTGCCCCCTCTCTGGGGGCATTCTGCCTTCCACTTCTCCTCTCTGCTATTTTCTGAACTGCAGATCTTTAAATCATTTGAGTATTTTCATCTCCTTAAGAATAAATTGAAACGTCTCTGCATGAATGAGGAAAACTCCGTTTCTGTCTTACCTCTCATTTACACTACTTTCATGCTCTGTGTTCTAGCCTCTTTAAACAGGTGTGATCTTTTTGTGTTCAAGCGTGTCATACAAGGGTCCCTTTCTCTTAGAAACACTTCCCACTCTCACTGACTGGCTAATTCTTATTTATTCTTCATTATTCTTACATATTCTGCATTCTTCATTATCTCATTATTCACTGCAAATGGGACTTCCTCCAGTGACATCCCCCCAGTGATTTCCTCACTCCACCCTGCTCCCTGACCCCGGAATTTACACTAGACGACTTCGACAGCTTGCCGTTCTCTGCCATTGAAGCATTTGTCTCTGGTGTATTTTTGCCTGTTGACCTGTTGGTATCTCTTTTAAACTCTAATCTCCTGCAGCCGCTAATCTGTAAACCAGGGATGATGATACTTATGGTGGTTACAATGTTTGAACACCGGGTGCGGAACGTGCAATGTAGCGGCTGATTAATCAAGAGTGGCTATTACCACTGTCATCACTCCTACCGAGATTAGCCATTCTATCCAAGTGGTTATAAGGACTGCCCTGTTTGAAGAAATAGTGCAAGAGGATTTGGAAACAGAAGGTAGAGAATGAGGAATAAAGAAATTAACCGGAATAAATGGAAGGGTTGGCACTGGCTTCTTAAATTACTTCTTAGACACACTTCATTACCAGTTGCTTGAATTTAGTGCAGTGAGAAACCTTATCTCTGTGGGCATGCATCATTTGGAGAAATGTGGACTTTCCAGCCCAGCCTGACATGGTTGTCTCACTCTCTTGTTGAAGCCTGTCCCCACCCTGTTTGAAAATAAGTCACTTCACATTCTCTGGCTCAATAACCTTGTCAGGGGGAATGATGGATGTAGGATTGAAACAACCCACATACAATTACAAAGAGCAAGGCTGAGAATAACACTACAGCAAGTAATTAAAAACAATTCTGCTCCCTTGGAAACTGTCCCCTGCCTCCCGTCACCCTGGCCTCTATGTCTTGGCAATGTCGGCTCGCTCCTTCTGCCAGCTCGCTTTGGCTGGCTTTGGCACGCTGTGCAGCTGGCAGTCTTTGTCCCTGTTACTGAGTTCCTCTTCAGAGCTGCCAGGCTTTGGTCAAAGGCTGCAGGAGGCACTTTGAAGCCCTTCCAAACATTTGGGCTCATGGGTGGGAGGTTGGTTTATTATGATGTGCACTTAAGCCACTTTTTTTTTCTTTTCCTGACCTGATGTATCCTAGGTGATTTAGAATTTTATTTCAGAATTGGGGTAGAAAGAAAACATTTTTGGACCTCCCGGAGAAGGAACCCAAACTCTACATTTGTCCCTGTGCCACACACATTCATGTATATCTTCAAAAGGAATTCAGGTAGGTATATAAATAAAATAGATACAATTTTAGCGAACGCTACTTCCAGAAACATTTAGTCAGAGATGATTAAAACCAAACAGCCAGAATATCCTGTTGTACATGGAGTTTCCTACTTGCAAGCTGGTTTACAAATGTTGTTTTAATGTTGTTTTCCACAGGATCTTAGTCATTTGTTTGGAAAATAAACCAGCAACTATTCTCTATAAATAACACAATCTGCCTTAGTCTCCCCTGCTGGCTATGGCCCAAATATAAACCCTTTAGGACTGAGAAGGGAAGAAAATTCTCTCAAGGTGTTGCTCTCAGAATCTGACTCAGAGAGGAACCTGAACCGGTCATTGCTATAGCCTGCAGCTAGCTCCTTCCCTCTTGTCCATTTTCCCTGTAGTCTCAGAACACAGGGCACAGTGGGGTTCTCCAGCAGCAGCACTGAGGACAACTGCGTGCCAGTGCTACCATGCCCTCTCTCTGCCACACCCGCCCGATTACACAACAGCATAAACCCGGGTTTGTTAGAATTCTTTTCCTCCACTCCTGAACATAATAAGCCTTTTTTCCCTCCCTTAGGGATGTAGGCTCAATTGTGTGCATTTGTCAACATATTCATCAATGAAATGTCAGCAAAATATTCTCTACAAATATTATCCGGTCAATTCTGAAAATACTTCACCTGGGCTTTCTTAGGAGCACATTTTCTATGGGTTCTTCAAAGATCCAAAGCAATTTTCAGACATCCAATTTCCTCATCACCGATCAAATCTGGGGTAAATATCCAGTCTATCTCATTGCACATTTCCAATCTGTAGGTTAGGCCTGGTTTTCACAGTAGGAGGGAAGATTGTGCACAATTGAGCCACTTTGGAGGACTGTTATAGGTTGTTGGTGGGGTTTTTTTTTTAACTGTTTCAAAATAAGCGAACACTTTCAGCAAATGACTTTTATCAATGCTGTTACCCCAGCAGGACCCTGCATATTTCTCAATTATAGTATTTTTCATAATTTGTTTGTTTTGTAAGTTTTGGGTATAAATAGAATTGTAAACATCTTGAAAAGAGTGACTTCTTTCATTTTTATTTCCATAATGACACACGGGAGGCACATAATAAGTTCTTATGGAAGGGACAGATAAAAACCAAAACAGCATAGAAGCCCCAAGTAAGAGCCACCTGACATGAAACAACAAGGCTTCCCAAATCAAAACAAACTTATAGTTCTCTGTACACTTCACTGTGCCTACATTACCGTAGAGCCTATCTGTTTTAAGAATGACTACAATTGCATTTTCTGTTCTCAAAAGATTTTCTCATTACTTACAAGAAGCCGCCCTAAGCTTCTCAGCACACTGTGAGTTATCTTTGTTTGGTCCTCTGGCATCTTCTTGAGGAGCCCTCCTTTCAGGGACAATTGCTATTAGTCCTAAACTGGAAAGATGATTCAAAACTAAACAAAACAAAAAAAAACACCCGGCTGAAATATAAAATAATTGATGGGATGACTACCTCCAAGGCTGGTTGTGATGGGGGCAGGGGGAGGAAGAAGATTGAATTTTTAGAAAATTACTTAATTGTATTCTTTTACAAGATTTAGCAAGCTGACAAATGGTATCATTACAGCCCAGTGTTGCATTGAGCTCCATTCACCCTTCCGAGCTGGCTAAGGGCCCTTAGACAGACAATGGGCTGCATGGAAGAAATGCACAGATGAATGTAATCATAGGAACTGCATCTGCCCGGGCAGAAATCTCTTTCACAGTAATTGGCATATAGTTAGGACTAAAGCAGCAGATGTTGCTTTGCAGTTTGGAGAATCTGCTCTACGATCCACTGGAAACATGAGCCTTAATGGCTATGGTTGGACTGTCAGTACATGGCCCATTCAAATAGATTCTGAAGTTCTGGGCCTCTTTCAGGTTAGCCCATAGAGCTCTAGCAAGACAGAAGTCTGTGGGAATGTGTTGCTCTTGGCCTTCGGGGCTTTCAAGCAAAACAAATTTGACAGGCAAAGCTTACTTCTATGTAAATGAGGGTAGGGCAGGGAGATGTAGCTGGATTGTCTCCTCAACATCTCTGAATGAATAAACACTGAGTTCAGACAGAAATAACACATTTCCCGCAGCACTTGGTTTTCTTCTGTCATACGGGAAATGAACCAAACAAGTGGTAGCAGAAAGTTTTCTTTGCCTTGGAGCAGTATGTAGGATTCCAAAGTGTTAACCTCACTACCGCAGAACCAGGAGGGTCAATATCAAGGGAAAGCATGAGAGAGAGCTTTCACACCACCCGCCAAATTATGGTTGCCGAAGCATCTTACAAAAGGTCATTTTTACAGAGGACTGGTGTCGGCCTCTAAAATCCCCCCCATCTCCGCCCCTAAAATGACACCACCAGGATCCTCTCCCCGGTTTATTAGAGCTATTATGGTTTGTTTTGTCAAACAAGATTAAACTACCTGAAAAACGAATGAATAAATCTTAACCGATAGACATAATAAGCAATCAAATTCTCTCATCCTACTCTTCAAAATTCTCCTATGTACTTAACTTCTGTACTTATAATTGCTTGAATTTCTTCCTTAGAATTGTTGTCGGGCTTATTTTATAAATGAGGTCCTATAGACCAAACATGTTAGGTGATTATCACAAGACCACACAGAAAACTCGGAGCCAAACCACATTAATAACTATAGATTTCCAATAAAGTGTGTTTTAACTTCTTTGTCATTTCCCTCACCCAAAATAACCAACTTTCTCACATGAAATGAACTATTACAGATATTATGTGTTTTATTCTATGTACTTTGTAGACTTCTACCTTGTTCTGAGACGACAGATCTGAATTCGGCAACAGTAAGGTGAACATTTCTCGGACCTTTGTAACCTAAGTTCTTTGTTTCACTCCATGTCTTGCTCCCCTCCCTTCTTCCTCCTCACCTTCCTACTCCCAAATATCTGTCCTCTGCCTGTCCATGACTATGTATTGGTCAGGTCTTCTGAGCAATTGGCAGTATCTTTTTGCTGTTAGGGAATGATAAGACAGGAATTTTTATAATACATATGGAGGATTAAAGAATGATGAGAGGGGCAGCAAAGATACCATGAAGCCCAAAAGATTCTTCCTCTCCTAGAAATAGCCATTTCATTGTAGAATAGTGAGAACACATGCTGACGTAATAATTAATAAATGGTAACAGCATCTTGTATTGTGACACTCTGACTCTCAAAAAAGCACGTTTGCAGAACTTCAAGTGGAATAAGAAGGCAGAGGGAGCACTCCCAGGATGGGGGTGACAAGGTATCCCGGAGCAGTTGAGGGATCAGGGTTCCAGAAAGAATACCCATCAACCAACCGATTCTTAGATAGGTATCTTAACTGTGTCTACTTTTGGTGGTAATAAAGGGACCCAATCTGACCACCCCATATTTTCCTTCCTAACTTTTCCATGCCTCGACACTGACACTAGACCACCTTTACTGAGAATGCCTAGATCATCTCTTTGGTTTCCACTCCCAAGGCTGATCTCCTTGAAGCTATTTCTCCCACTAATTAAGTCTTCTCCTATAGAAGTGCAAAGGCAGAAGTTGCCCCCTAAGCATCTGGAAAATATATTGCCTTCCAATTTGCTCCAGCTCTAAATAGATGGGATAACCGTGAAGAGTGAGTGAGCTATTACTCTCTGTACCTCCCTCTTACCTGATGCCTGATTACTTGTCAATATCTACCACAGTAATGTAAATTCTATGCGGGCAGAGGTAGTATCTCTCTTACTCTTTGTTTTATCGCCAGCATGTAGCATAATGCCCATTAGAGAGAATGAAAGAATAAATGAGTAAATGAATAAATGACCAAGGAGGGGGGGACAAATGGAATATTCAATGGGAGGATCTATAAGGATCATTCGTTCATCATGGGACACTCATTTATTCCCATCTATGTACCTTTCTACTTGGATAAACATTTTTCCTTTCTGTTGACAATCACAGTTTTGTGACCAAGCATTGGCTTTCATCATGTATATGTAGAGGATTCTTCCTCCCAAAGACCCAAAGGCCAATCTCGCATAAAAAGCAATCTATCAGCTTGCTGATGGCTTTTGATCAGTTCCAGCTACACCACTGAGATTCTTACTTGGGTAAAATATGCCTTTCCTAAATCATTGTGACAAGCTCACAGTGAGTGTTTGCTGCTAACAAACGATCAGACTCCAAGACAGAGAGGGATGGTGCCTAGCCAAGAACATTTGCATCTCAGGATCAAAGCCAGTGGATTGTAACAGTAAAGTCACCTAATCCACTGAGCAGGACAGAGGTCACCACCAGAGAGGTGAAGACCACAGGTCAGAGGAGGTGTGAGAGTGCACAAGAACACTACCACAGGAAAAAAACTGCCTTGGAAATTGGACAATGGTTTTGGAATATTTGATGACCACATATCAAACTTAGCTAGCCAGAACATTTATTTTATTATTTATCTGTATACTTTATCTTGTTCTTACAGAAAAAATCTAAAGTGAGTGTGCCAGAAAATAATTATGTCAGGAGTTAAAACCTATACCTTTTAGTATGGGAAGGCCAAAGGGAGGATTGTTTGAATGCATTTGTTTTTTTAAAATATTTTTGCATTTATGTTTTATTTGGACATCTTTCATATTTTAGGAGTTTAGAACATTCCAAAATGAAGCCACACTGTGAAGACCTAACCTGACTAGAACTCTTCCTAATTCCCATACATTTCATGACTTTTTAATACACAAATTTTAAGTCCAAGATTTGCCATCAGTTTCAGTATCTCAGTGACTTAGAAGGTAATTAAGAGTTTTGGTTAAAGAAAAAGTATGTTTTAAAAAATGAATGAGAAGGAAAAAATAAATTATGTCTATTTACTAAGCTAACATTGGAAAATATTTTTAAACAACAGTTGATTTTGTTGAACCAGTACAGCGAAGTGTTTATACCAATTTGTGTCAAAAATTAGTTTATTCAGTTTATGCACACAGATGAAAAACCCACTTTGTGCCACATACCAGGCTTGCTAAAAGCCATTCAATTTTTACAGATGTCATATGACCTTCACTTAAGTAAAAACTGCCAAAAAAACTTAAACATGCAAATGCAGAGAGAAAAATAAACCACATTCTCAGAAAACTATCAAAAATTCAACAGTTTTCATGATTTTGCCTCACTTGCTTTATCTGTTCTCCCTCCAATTTTTTTTCTGAAGTATTTTATAACAAATCTCTGTAACATGTCCTTTTACCATTATATACTTCAATCCAGATTTATAAAAAAATATGGAAAATTTCTTATGTAACTGCAATTCTGTTATCGTATGTTCAGGGTCACCTAATGGTCTATATTAAAAATTCCTCTTGGGCGCCTGGGTGGCACAGATGATTGGGCGTCTGCCTTCAGGTCAGGTCATGATCCCAGCATCCTGCGATCAAGTCCTGTGTTGGGATTCCTGATCTGCTGGGAGTCTGCTTCTCACTCTGCCCCTCCCCCTCTGCTCATGTTCTCTCTCGAACACGTACTCTCTCTCTCTCTTAAATAAACAAGTAATATCTTAAAATAAAATAAAACAATGTTTTATTTTATTTTAATTACTCCTCAATCTTATTTGAATTTAAAACTTTTGGGAAAAGGGAATTTAAAATAAAAACAAGAATACCTTTTACCAACACAAAAATTACTGAATTTATTTTATTTTTTTTAAGAACTCTATTCATTTGAAAACACTGTGAAATTTGTTTTGTAAGCATTATGTATTGGGTTCAGTATTTGAAACCACGTATCTTTTTTAATAGCATAAATATTTGACAAATTACATGCCAATTATATCAGTATCCAGACTACTTCTCCTTTTCCCTCATATTTGCCACATATAAAGTCACACTTGTTCTCACAAACCTTTGAGGATAATCCACTGACATCACTCTGGTGTATTAACTTTTGAGAGAGAAGGAACTTGAAACCATCCTTTCCAGCTCTATCTTCCTGCTGGTTCCATGTTTGGCGCTATGCCGCCATGGGAATAATAGAGCATTCCAGTAAAACATGGCTTTCTAACTATAAGAAATGCTAAGACTAGGTCAGAAAACACTGTAATAACTTGCCTGGACTTTTTTTTGGTGTCCTTTTTAGTCCTTTCTAAGCTTAAATGTAGGCTTTGAACCCTGCCTCCTGACATCAGAGAGACTCTGCCAAGACTGACAACTTCTCTTCAAATAAATCAGAAAGCTTTTGAAGACTCATCAGGAGTGACCTCCGCAATATGAGTTTAGTGTGCCAAGTTTATCATACAATACAGTTTCTGCTTTGGAGAAGTTAGAATCCTATACAAGTTTTCATTATTACTTCATTGAGATTCATGTAGCTCTGAGGGATCCCACTCTTCCTCCACCAAGGATGAAAACCACTGGGAAAGAGGAATCTCCATTTTCAGCTGCGCGTTTTTGAACTCCGATAGGCTAATGAAGAGAAAAAGTAGAAACTCCTTGTTGTTGAGATTTTCCTTTAGAAAATCTTTTGTAATAAAGAGAATGCGTTCTTGTTTCGTACAGTGCTTTATTTTTATACCTGTATAAAGAGCCCATACCTGTAGTTGACTTTTGACACAGTCCTTCATTCAATATTTACTTTGTTCCCATTTTATGCAGTCATATAAAGCATGCCCTAAGTCTACCAATCTGGATAAGCAAAGTCCTTGATTTCAAGCGGCAGACAGTCAACTATGAAATACAGTTGAATTAAGCAATGGTCACAGAATAATAGAAGCAGATAAACTCTGTCTAGTTTCTCGCCTCATCTTTGCTGTTATCCTGATTCTACACTGCCACCTGACTATAAAACCTTGTCTTTTCACTCAAAGTCTGGTCATGCTCTTTGTATGGTGTCTGACATTTATTTTTAGTCTTCTCCTTCCTGATCCTGGCTTACTGTTCTATCTCGGCAAGCCACTTCCACCTACAGTCTAGACATGAACCACTTGAAGTTACTTCTAATTCTGTGATTTACAGATTTGTAAAAGACTGGGGGAGGACCAGGAAAGGCATATGTCTTACATAAAAGTTAAAGTCTGGATATCGTTATTTGCTGCAGAAGTTTTCATGGATCAAGTTTGCAAAACCATATCCAGTAAAATGGGAAAATCTTTAAAACTTTCCAAATAAGAATTTAGAAAATAATTGGTAACATGAAAGTCCTGGGTCAAATGGACTTAAAATGGATGAGAATATTCGAGCATCAGGAAAGCATCTTATTTGTGTCAGTGAACAATTGAGGGATCAGCTGTATACATTTGTGTTCCTCTGTGTACATTTTGGCTTGCAATTAGCTTTAACTCAAGGGTTTAAAGTTTAGCAGCCAATTTTCACCATCATTAATTATTACGATTTTTGTTCATCATTGCTATGAGGTTGTGATATTTTCCTGCCAGAGGTGATTTTGATTTTCCTCTACATTTCCTCTCTTGGCTTTTCTTACTATGTCCATTGGAAAGAAGAAAATAACAATAGATCAATGTGGCTAAGTGAAATAAATCAGGTAGAGAAAGATAAATACCCTATGATTTCACTTAAATGTGGAGTCCACAAACCAAATAAATAAAACAAGCAAAAAGCAGAATCATACCCATAATACAGAGAACAGATGATTGTCAAGAGGGAAGGGGTCAAAGGAGATAGGCAAAATGGGTGAAGGAGAGGAGGGGATATAGGCTACTAGTTATGGGATGAATATGTCACAGGAATTCAGCACAGAGAATTTAGTCAATGGTACTGTAAAAGTGTTACCTGGTGACAGGTAGTAGCTACAATTGGGGTGCGCATAGTATAACCATAAACTTGTCAGATCACTTTGTTGTACACCTGGAAGTAATGTAACATTGTGCTATTCTCATATTTAAAATAGGAAAGGAAATTCTGTAATATGCTACAATATGGATGAAACTTAAGGACATTATGGCTAAGTGAAATAAGCCAGTCATAAAAAGACAAATGCTGTATGATTCCACCTATATGAAATAGTTAGAGTAGTCAAAAGTCAAAATCATAAAGACAGAATGTAGGATGGTAGTTATCAGGGTCCAGAGGAAAGGGAGAATGGGAAGTTATTATTTAATGGGTACAAAGTTTCAGTTTTATTAAAAAAAAAAAAGGAAAAGAGTTGTGGAGATAGATGGTGTTGCTAGTTGCACAACAGTGTAAATGTATTTAATACAGCGGGACTGTACACTTATAGCGGTTAAGATGGTAAATTTTATGTTATGTATATTTTAACGATTAAAAAAAAAGGAAAAAGAAAGCGATGTAGCCATGTGAAAACTTAGTGGTTTGTTATATGACTACTACTTTTCATCAGAGTTTAAATGTCCAGCATTAGTTTGCAATCAAATGAACCAAGAGATGTCCTTATCAGCCCCAGCTTTAAGAGTTAACACTTCAGTAAAATGTCAATGAAGACACCATTCAGATAGTCTTAACTCAGGCTATACAAGGAGGGTTTATTGCTTTACCTCTCTCTCTCTCTCTCTCTCTCTCTCTCTTTTAAAAATATTTAATTTATTTATTTGACAGACAGAGATCACAAGTAGGCAGAGAGGCAGGCAGGGGGCGGGGAAGCACACTCCCTGCTGAGCAGAGAGCCTGATGGGACTTGATCCCAGGATCCTGGGATCATGACCTGAGCCAAAGGCAGAGGCTTTAATCCACTGAGTCACCCGGGCACCTAACTCACTGAGCCACCCAGGCATCCCTATTGCTTTACTTTTTAAGAAGCACCACGTAGGTAATGAAAATTGTGCTTTAATTCTTACAAGGAGGAGAGGGGAAAGAGAAAGAGGAAAGAGGAATGTAGCAAAGGTAAATAATTCCTAATGAAGAGTGAATTATTCTTGCCTTTTTTTTACTTGTGCATAATATAGTTGAAGGAAAAACTGTGGCTATAGTTCCCAATCTTCCAATCTAAGCTTTTTTCCATACAAATGGGGGTGACATACCAATTTTAAAAGTAGAAACTTCCAAAAGTTTGTAAAACCCACTGAAGTGTTGTGGTGGGCTAGAAGCTAGTACGAGCCCAACCAAGGCTTCAGAAATCATTCGTCTCATCTGTGGCTTCTGATATGGAGACCAACCAAACAACAGTGAACATGATTTGAACCAGAGAAGAAACAACTTTTTAGATTTTAAAAATAGATCACAATTCTTTTTTCTTGAGAAGATAATCCAACTTCTAGAAATTATTAGTAACATCTGTTTTTATGAAAATATAAAATCAGAAGGAAAAGAAAAGTGTCCTGTTCTCACCTTAGTGGAAAGGGGTCTTGGTGTGATATACCAGTGCCATGCATTCATCGAAGCCCTTTCCTCATCCTGGGGATAAGACCATAACAGAAGTTCCACTGACTACAGAAGAGTGTTTTCTGGATGATGTGTAGTAGAGTGTCAGTGCACTTAAATCATTCATAAACTTTATGATAATGATAGTTGACAGAAAATTGCTCTTAATCCTTAATTCTCTATCACCTTGCTCTGTCCAGCAAGTCATAATATCTCTGTGAGTTGTGCTACAACTAAAAAAAATCACTAAGAGCTCAAAGATATTGTCCAACTTGCTTCTTAGAACATAACCAATGATGTATATCTGCAGAGAGACACGGTCTGCCAATTAGAATGTTTCATGAGGTCTTTGCTAAACAAGGTTCCCATCCCTGATTTTCGTCAAGGAAAAACTGGGTACAGTGACATTTAGAGTTTCAAGCTGACACATATTTGGAAACTATAGGGTTGATTTATTTGATTTTTTAAAAAATTTCTTTGCATACAAAATTCTTTACTTAGATATTTTCCAGAATGATTTGCATACATGAAAAATTAAGTTAGATCATTTTACTCCAATCAGGATTATAAGTATATGCATCAGGTAACCAGCTCAAATACTTATTGATTTAGGAGTGAGGGAGTCAGTTGAAAAAGACTGGCTGTGAAGAGGACCTTGATGCTATCATAGGTTGTTAGGGCATGTACCAAAATGGAGGAACATTCGCCATGGCCAATCGGAGAATAGGCTGGACCAGAGGGCTATAGCTGGGCCAATATATAGTGCCGGAAGTCTGCAGTAGGGTCACAGAAGCAGAAAATACTTAAAAATGTGCTTGCTGCTGCTTCTTTAAACATCTTGTTCCCCACCTCTTCCCTTGAGTCACTTTGACCTCCTCAGTAAAGTTGGCTGCTAGGAATGGTGCCGGCTTCTTGGCAACCACCCAGTCTCCTCTATCCCACAGTCATGTTCTAGATGTTTTCCCTCTGCTTAAGCTCCTCTGTCCTGCAGCTCACAGTCCTAGCTTCCACAACCTTTGAGTCCTCAGCACCATAAAGATGCCTTCCAGCCTACTCCTATACTCTGGAGAGGGGAGGGGTGCCTTTAAATAAATGCAACTCTATGTATTTGCATTGTTCAATTCTGATTTTTGTTTATTCCCATCTCCGGAAGCTCCTATATTTTTAAGATTTTATTTATTTATTTGAGAGAGAGAAAGAGATGAAGCACAAATGGGGGGAAGAGGGTGGGAAGAGGCATAGGGAGGAGCAGACTCCCCACTGAGCTGGGAGCCTGACCCAGGGCTTGGTCCCAGGACCATGAGATCATGACCTGAGTAGAACGGAGCTGTTTAACCAACTGAGCCACCCAGGCACTCACCCCTCTTAAACTATGTTTTACCCCTGTTATAAACTAGTTTTTACCTGTTACTGAAAGTCTCACTCTAATTTACATTCCGGTTTTAGGTTTTCCTAATTCAATCCCCCAAGCTTTCTTGATTTCCTTGATAAACTCTTATTTTCTGCCTCCTGTTCATGCATCATCTTTAGTTCTAAGTCGTATCAGTGGGGTAGTGGGAACAACTGAAAGTACGGATGCCCTGGATCAACGGGTTCAACCCGTGTCACTGGCAAGTGACCATAAGCAGGGACTTGACTTCTCTTTCACTCAGACTCATGTGTGCAATGGACGAGTCAGATCAGATGATCTAGAAAGTTCTATCCCAAAACTTCCATGACTCTATAAATATTCCTATTCCTCTTGTTCTTCTTGCAACTCAGTTTTTAACGTTCATGTGGTAGCAACTCCCTCCTCCTCCCAAACTTTCCTCTGCAGTACTGAATACTCTTCATCAGGTTGTAATTAATTTAATTTAGATGTCATCTCTTTTTAAAAGTGTTCTTGAAGGAGTCGAATGTGGCCCTACTATGTGACTTGTTTAAGGACACACTCCATCAAAGTTAGTTCTATCTACTTGTACAGACTCCTAAAAGCTCCAGCCAGGCTATCTACGGACAGCCATGACTGCTCCAAAATGTCCCTCATATATATCATCCAGCTTTTTATGTAACATAGGTTTTCCAACAGAGTATTTTAAAATACCTTGAAGGAGCCCTAGAAATGTAACTTAATATAGATGCAGTCTATGAAGTGAGCTGTCATCAGAAGGAAATAAACAACTTCTGCAAGCAGGGTGGCTACATCAAGAAACGAATGTTACAAATACCTTTGTCAACCTCTTCAAAGAGAACAGTCATTCGTGTCCCTACAAACACAAGGAAACTCCAAAATTAGAACTCAACCCATGAATACACATATATACTTGTATGGGCATGAAGAATGATCAGTGGGAAAGAACAATATTTCCTTGCCAAGTTACTGTTTGCAAAGACAAACAAGATTGGGCCACAGAGACAAAATTTATAATATTTGCTGAAGATAGAAGTTAAAAATCTAAGCGGTTTTTCCTCTCTCTTCATTTTATATTTTAGGACCAACACAGTAGACAATGCTTTTTGTGTTCTACTTGTTATTATTTTGGAAAAAACAATGTGTGGCAAATAACTATCAAAAATCACTAATCAAAACTTCTGATACACTACCAATCATTTCTGCTCTTAGAAAGAAATGAAATACAGTAAGAGGCATTAAATAACACAAATTTGCCCTTAAGCTATAAGTAATGTAAAATTCTCAAAATATAAACAAAGGTGCTATTTTGAATTCAAAAAAAAACCTTCAATATTTTATTACTTAGAACATAAATATGAACATTTTGGGCATTTTTCCTTCATACTCTAACCATGAAGAGACAATAAATACACTTAATACTTCTGGAAACAGCAATAAGATGAGGTAAATTAGGAGGAACAAAATGTCACATAGTTCAACTTTCAATGCCATTAATACAGACTACGTATTTACTCATATGACACTAACCAGTCCTGAGAGCTTGCTTTGACATTAAATTAGAGATCTTAAAGGCTACCTCAGATAAAGGTGATAATAAATAAAGACAGAGTGGTAATAATGTGGATAAAAATGTGCTTGAATTTACCATTACATTGATGGATGGATTCTATTTTTGCTGGGAACATTCATAACACTATTTCTGTCCAAACAGTATAGGAAAAGAATTTTATAGTTCTGTACCAGTGGTTCTTAAGTTAAAGCATGCATCAGTAACTCCTGAGATTTTATTAAAACACAGATTGCTGGACCCTCCTCTCAGAGTTTTTTTTTTTTTTTTAAAGAATTTATTTATTTATTTGACAGAGAGAAATCACAAGTAGGCAGAGAGGCAGGCAGAGAGAGGAGGGAAGCAGGCTCCCCACTGAGCTGAGAGCCTGATGTGGGGCTCGATCCCAGGACCCTGAGATCATGACCCGAGCCGAAGGCAGAGGCTTAACCCACTGAGCCACCCAGATGCCCCCTCTTAAGAGTTTTTAATTCAGTAGCTAGTACTGCTTCTCCAGGAACCCCACTTTGAGAACTGCTGCTGGATAGGATACCTAAAAGCTACTTCATTTATCCCCCTGTGCCTGCACAGGAGATGGTGAACAAACCATAAGGTTTGTTCATGACAACTGGACCCCAGTTATATTCATTACATCATTAATGTTCTAACTTTAAAAGCAGCTCGAATAAAGCAGAGAGACTGCATCATAGGTCAGGGACCTTATGAGTAATATGAAAAACTGTCTGAATGTTCGTCTCTGGCCACAGAACAGGTAACAGATTACCGACAGCAGGTCTTGCCAGTAAGAGTTAGGACCTTTACATCCCGTTCCCTAAGCAGAGAGGCTCTTCAGGGAAACTGTTACTAGTGGTGTCCTGTGAGTGTCACAGCTCTACTGCCATTGCAGAGAGGAGACTTAAACCAGAGAGAGATGAAGTCTAAGTGACAGAGGGCAGTGGGGGGTGAGGGGATGGGGCTGGGGTGGATGGGGTTGCGGGGGGGTGGGCAGGTACTTGGCAAACCATATAAATTCAGGAAAAGTTGTGCAGAATGAAATGAGGGAACGATGGTCTTTGCTCCTTTTTGAAACTCTAGATGATGCTGGGAAAATCACTTCATCTACTGGAGTCTATTCTCTAATTTGTAAACATGGCTGGGAGGACCATCTCCATTTCAGGAGATTTTGAAAATGAATGAGATAATAAATGCACCTGTACTCAAAAATGCACTATAAATCTAAGAGATGCTTCTGTGTTAACCTTTTCAAATATTCCCAGATATTACTAGATCAATAGCCAAAACAATGCCAAATTTCTCACCGATGTCCTTCTATTCAATAAAATAGTCCCTTGACAGTGTTCAGATAACACATTCATCTCTGCTTCCTTCTAGGCAGGGACTCAAATGTATTTTCATTTAAAACTTTTTAATTTTGTTATTGATTTATTTACTTTTTTAGATTTTAAGTAATCTCCACATAGAATGTGTGACTCAAACTCATAACCCCGAGATCAAGAGTCACACACTCCACCAAACTGAGGCCTCTCGTCTAAGCTCCTGTTAGGTATTTAGCCCTCAATGTGCAAGCCCTGAATGACCAATGGAGAGCTCACACTCAACATTTCCAAACATAGTCTGCTTTATCTACTCTCAAATCTGCACCTCGGAATGTGTTACTTACCAGTGTGATTACTCATCACCTAGGCAAGAAAGTTAGAAATGTTTATTTCTTTATTGATGTCTGTCCTTTTCTAAGATACTCAAAGGCCAAAACCATGTCTTTGAACCTATGTATCTCTAGAATGAGGATCAAAACCTGGAAGTTTACGGGCACTTAAAAGTGGATAAATAATGATTAGGTACACTCTGCCACTTGGTCCACTCTACCCTACACCTGATGCCAGCCAGCCAGACTGGCCAGTTTCTGATGAGAGCAGATCCGATCACAACACCTTCTTTCCATCCTCCAAGCACTCCTTTCTGCTCAACTCACACCAGATACATTCTAATCCCACCAGTCTTATAACCTAAACTTTGAAGTATAACTATCTTTAGTTTTTGATCTTGCATTTCCCCTTTGGACTTGCCTACTTCTCTGTTTGATCTTGACTTCTCTGGCTCAACTTATACTAAGGATTTTAACATGAAATTCAAACCTCAGATATTGTTTTGAGCATCTTGTAGAAATTCTTAGCCTCAGGCTCTGGTCATAGAAGGCTGGACAGGGTCACTTCAACCCGCTTTGAGGTGGGGCGTGGGTAGGCTTGCATACATATTTTAATAATACTAGTGGGAGTAGTTAGTCAGCGAGTGTCTGGGTTTTGTGCTAAGCATTTTGCATAGAGATTCTCATTCATTTCTCATGTTAATTCTATAAAGGAAACAGTTATTATTTCCTTTTTGTTCATGAGGAGATTAAAGTTTAGGGACATAACTTATTGTATGTCATCTAGCCCACGACTGACAGAACACAGATTGGAATCAAGACCAAATCTAAAGCACTAACTTTGAGATTTTCTAATTGCTAATTAGTAGATCAAATCTGAGTGTCAGATGTGTAGTGTGCACCCCGCTCAGGCTACATCCTGCCAGTGCTGTGTAAGTTTGCTAAATAATAGAGTTCAGAGGTTGCTTGCTCAACTGTTCAGCAGTGGTCATTAAAGTAAACACATCGGTAAAGACTAGTAGCAAAGATGATCTCAGTCCTGCAAGCCCATGTGGAATACAAAGTTTACTCTTTCAGAGAAATAGGATTAGAAGAGACTACTTCTGTCACAGATCAGAAGTGATTTAAGAAGCTTAATCACCCTTGGGCACAGGATAGTTCTTCCCTTAATGTTTTTCAAGAGGAATGTCATGGGCTGAGTCTTCTGTCCTAAGTGCAGCTGTGAAGCATATAAAATAATTTGCCTGCCATAAAAAGCACTTGTTTCTAATTGGAAATGTAATGGATTAACCAAATGCCACACATGTGACTCTTAAAGGACTCCATTTAAAATAATAACCTATTTAGGAATAATCACTTAAAGTGTATCCTCTCTAAGCTGCTCCTGGAGGCAGGACACTTAAATTAGTTTAACAAGAGTGTTGTAAAAAGAAAATTTACAAACTGCTTGTTTTATCACTTTCTTTACAGTTGGCTGTACTTGCAAATGTACCAGTGTTATTAGGTTAATTTTGCTCTTTATCCAATGTATTTAATAAGAGGCAATGAAATTGTGTCTTAAAGTGACACTCATTCTCCTCGGGCAAACTTGGCAGTGACTGTGCAGACAGTTTCTCTAAGAGTAGGGTCAATACCTCAAAGAGGGTCAGAGAACATTAACAAGTATCATGGGGAAGTGAGTTGAGAGACACCCCCCGAAAAAAAATCTCCTCCTTCCTATGAGCAACCAGTTTGTGATGCCCTAATGTCACACCGCCTTTGCTCTGTTAATAATTCCTTTTCCTCTGTCATCTGTCCATCTACCCCTCACTAGCAAATTAAAGAATATAATGTTGGAAAATGAGTTGCCATGTACGCACATATGTTACTGAGTAAAGATCTCAGAGAAAATTTACAAACTTAAATACAACATATACTCGGGGATTTAAAACATCTTAAGCAGCCTTTTGTTTGCTTTCCATCTTATAAGTAAAAGTTACATGGCTATATTCAATTAAACATCAGCCAGTCCCCATGCAGCTCTTTTTCCATAGGGTATAAACAAAATGATAAGACAAAAATGGCTGCTGTGGGCTATCCGAAATTAGAAAAGTCTTATTTGGTCTTAAAAAAAAAAAAAAGCGCATAAATTTAAGTCCACTTCAATTACTTTTCAAGCATTTTTATCAAATAAAAAATCACTTAGGGTGTCCTGAAATTGGCTAGAATTTAGTGTTGGATTCCCAGCCTGAACTCCATAAACTTTACATCTGCCCTCCAAAGGCTCTCTGAACTTTTATGGGGAAAATATGCTTTTTATCTCACTATCTCTAACTGAAATTGATAAGCACCTTCAATTATGAAAATAGGAAAAAACCTACAACATGGCATTAGCAGTATCTATAGTTTTGTCACCAACAGAAATCACAAATATTTTCATATCACATAACAGTTATGGAAAATATAGTGAAATATTATTATACTTATTTTGAAATTCCGGTAGCTATTAAATGGATCACTTGATCTTACTTATTAGTAAAGAAGCACATATATTACCATTCAGATAAACCATATGAAATTGTCAATATTTTCTACCTAAAATAATGACAGTTGTGTGTGATTCAGCATAATATATCATTTTTTAAATTAATAATTGTATTTCAATAGCATTTTTTGGTTCAATTTGTGTTTCCTTTAATCTTTAAAAACATTTTTTTGAAAAAAGTTCCAAAGGTATCTCAGACTACCAAAAGGATTCATGATACAAAAGTAGTTTAAGAATGCTAATAGTTAAACAGTCTGAACTCTTAGTTTAGATATACATAAATTTGACTCCCTGTTTTGCCATTTAATAGCCATGTGATTCTGAGTACATTATTTAATTTCCCTATGCCTTAGTTTTGTCAAATGAGATCAAATGTAGAATATACACTGATTTCCTCATAGAACTAAGGGAGATACTTCCTTCTCAGTGGAATAATACTCAATATATGTTACTACTACTCCTAGTTTCATCACCATATTTTTTTTTCCAAAAAATAAAGGGGTGTGTGTGTGTGTGTATAAAAATGACTTCATAGTTGTTATGGATTGAATTGTGGCCCCCCAAAAAGATATGCTGGAGTTCTAAGCCCTAGTACTTGAGAATGTGACCTTATTTGGAAATAGGGTTTCCAGAGAGGTAATCATATTATATGAGGTTGTTAGGGTAGGCCCTAGTCCAAGCTGACTGGTGTCCAAGCGGCAATGGAAAATGTAGAACCAGAGAGAGACACGAACAGAGGGAAGACCCTGTGTAGACCAAGGACTGGAGTGATGGATCTATAAGTCAAGGAATGCTGTAGACTGCAGGCAAACCACTGGAAGCCAGGAAGGAGCAAGGAAGGATTCTCCTACAGGTTTCAGAGGGAGAATGACCTTGATTTCAGACTTTGAGCCTCCAGAACGGAAACAATACTGTTTTAAGCCACTCAGTTTTTAGGACTTTGTTGCAGCAGCCCTAGGAAAGTAGTAAAATAGGATTTTACATTTCTAATTTTGGGGGACATCTCAGTACACCTTTTTGAACACAGTGCAGTTTCATACATCTATGTATGTGTGTATATGCACAGAAATCTGATTCTTTATTTGTATGTGGATCCTTAAAGCCTTTTTCAAATGTTTTAACATGAGTTAGAAATTCACATTAAAAAATAGCTCCTAAATGACCATGATTTTTAGAATCATTATAAAAAGGAGAATTTAAAATACAAAAGGAACTGAATTATAATTATGAGTAACCATAAAAAAAGGCAACATATACCAGTGATATTTTATTCCTCATTGGTTAGAGGATTACGCTCATACTAATTTGTCATGAAACATTGCCCATTTAAAATGAGGTCTATGATCACTGTCTATACAGAATGATGTCATTGAAAGGACTCACCTGGAAAAAGAAGCTGAAGAATCAATTTCTCTCAGTTCTAAAAGAGTAGCATTGTGATAAAATCAGTGTTTCGCCTCATAGAATGCTGTGGTCTCTGTGCTATTCTAAAGGTCAGAAGGGGTTCCAGAGAATTACTTGTCACCTGTGGTGTGTTCCTTAAACAGAAGCACCAAAACCTGAAAGAAAACAAAACAAAACAAAACAAAAACCTGAAAAGAATTCTTCAAAGTAAGCTTTTAAGAAAAGAATCATATGCCCTGATTTCTAAGATTTGCATCCATATGAAACAATACATCTTATATCTTCTGAAATGCAGACATCATTGCCAAGGTAAGGCACATACAGTCAACTGCTAATGTCTAAAGAACTTAGCCCTAGGTGAGGGGAAAGCCTGGGCTGCTTGGGGCAGGATTTGAGGGTCCTTGACTTTAGCAAGACACAAGTCAGCCATTCAAAATATTTCATTTATATAACACTTTCCTACAGTTAGAGAAAAAGTGACATTTTTTTTCTTTTGCTTGGGACATAAGGCTTTCCTTTAGAGCCTATGTTGATGTGGTTTGAATGTAAATGAATAAACACACAACACATAAAAAAACACATAATAGCATTTATATTTTTTATTATGTTTTATTATTATTTATCTTTTTATTATTATTTTTTATTATATAGCATTCACATTTTTCATCCAGACAATTTTCAGCACTAATAAAAATAAGATTCCTTCTCCCTCAGGTATTCCACGATGCTGTGTGCTCTGGTCTTCTTGAGAATTCATACAGGAATAAAGAAAAGGTCACAAAATCCTGAGAAAAAAATTCGTGGTTTCAATCATCAGTAGCTTAGGAAGTATTTTTAAAACCTTGTCATACTGGTAATTTCAAACTACTACCTTAAACATTCTAAAGGATTTCTGTTTCCACTCACGAAGAATTAACTTCTAAAGAAAGTGCCTTCCTGCTCTAAACAATTATAAATCTAGGAAAAAATGAAGTAATTGCTTTCAGACACTGGATTCCACATAACACAGACATGTGATTTCTTAGAGAAGGGAAGCTAAGCACTAGGACTGCCCAAGTCACCATCTAATCCCAGTTTTCTGGGGCATGGGGAGGAGAGGAAATCCAAGCAGTCTGGAGATCTTGCTGCCTTGAGGATACAGAAATGATAGTGGAGGGAGGGATAGGCACTTGGAATGTGCATGGCCAAGAACGGGAGAGGGAGAGCCACACAAGAGGAAGCGGTGGAGATCAGGGGAGATCTGGAAACATACTCAGGAAACAAATAACCCAACTAAACACCTGCTCTGCAGAGAAGGTCCTCCCCAGTCTTGGGCTGAGAAAGAATCTGCACATAGGCAAGGTGAAACTCCTGAAGGCAAAGGAAAAGACCACAGGAGAGGAAAGGTCAAACATCCCCAAGGTCCCACAGAGCAGGCAATAGGCGGTATTCCAAAATGTTAGAGAGAGAAGATCTCAAAATACAAGAGATAATTGAGTACCGTCTTCAGAAAGGCTTTCATTTTAGTAGCAGAGCTAATAAATCCCTACAGTAAAGGATGGGCTGAACCTTTATTCTCAAACTTTAAACAGAAGCCTCAAAAGGATCGAAGTTATTCCAAGTAACTTAACTGTGTCTGCAGGAAAATCCAACACTCTTTAAAGGACAACAAAACTCACTCAAAAGTGTAACATTGGGGCACCTGGGTGGCTCAGTGAGTTAAGTTTCTGCCTTCGGCTCAGGTCATGGTCTCAGGGTCCTGGAATCAAGGCCCACATTGGTCTCTCTGCTCAGCAGGAGTCTGCTTCCTCCTCTCCCTCTCTCTCTCTACTTGTGATCTCTGTCTGTCAAATAAATAAATAAAATCTTGGGGGGGAAAAAGTGTAAAATTACCATCTAAGTAACAACTACAAAGGTTATAGAGAAATAGAAAAACAGAACTCAACCTGGGAAAAAAATCAATTAACAGACACAGAAATAGCAAATATTATGAAATTATCAATCTTTTGAAATAGCAATGATAAGTATCTTAAATATCAAAATTGCCCTCTTAATGAAGCCTACCCAGTCTGCCCTGTTTTAAATTGCAGTGTTCCTTTCTTTCACCTGCTCCCTGCCCACTTACCCTGGGCTGTCTTTTCATAGCCCTTCATCTTCTAACAATCTATGTAAAACTATTTTTGACTTATTAGCTTAATTTAAAATCTATTATGTGTATTTATTTAACCAATCTACCATCTGTTTTCCTCTGCTAAAACGTAAGCTGTGTGGGAGCTGGACTCTTCATCTGTCTCATTTGCTGGTATAATCCCAGAGCCATCAACTTTGCCTGGCACGTGGAAGGAGTACAATAAATTTGTTACAGGAAAAGTTACTGATCCTCTTTTATATCCATAAAAGTATTCTAGGTTTCTGGAAGCTACAAATTAATTAGCATCCGTTCTGGCCTTAGGTTCTTTGGTGTGAGCATGAGAATGTTTAGTTACATAAGCATATGGTGATAGAATTCAAACTCTTTCTCTTTGGAAATGCAAATTGAAGATCAGTTCATGCCCATCTCTCCTTATTTTCCCTACCAATTTAAATATCATGAGTTGCCTCTGTAATGAGAGATTTGAAGAAATAATTGTGATTTACAAATAAAAATATTATAGAAGTTCTGATGTAACGTAAGTGGATCTCAACTGGAATTGATTTTTTTAAAAATTTTCTTTTGTTTATACCCTATTTCTTAAAAGAATTTTGGGATATATGCAACAAAAACATATATACAATAAGATAGTTACCATTAAAATAAGTAAAGTAGGGTGCCAGGGTGGCTCAGTGGGTTAAAGCCTCTGCCTTCAGCTCAGGTCATGATCCCAGGGTCCTGGGATTGAGCCCCACATCTGTCTCTGCTCAGCAGGGAGCCTGCTCCCCCCCGCCCTCTCTCTCTGCCTACCTCTCTGCCTACTTGTAATCTCTGTCAAATAAATAAATAAAATCTTAAAAAAAATAAGTAAAGGAGGTATATAATACCAACTAGAAGAAAGAGATTATTATCACAGAAAATTGGAAGATATTTTGAGTATGAAATGTGGTTCTGGGCTTTTAGACCATGACAAAAAGAGTGTATAAATACCGAATCACTCTTATTTAAAAAAAACACAAAACAATAACAACAAAAACAACAACAACAAGAAGTATATTCTATTGTTTATAGAGGCAAATATTGAATTCCTGGATCTAAATTCCAGGCAAAATTTTGCCACTCAAGTTATGTTTATAATATACAATTTATAATGCATAATGTAAGGGAGTATATCTTCAAGCCCAATTTTATTAGAAAGTTTAGAAAATATTCTTTATATGCCTAGTTTTTGAGACAAATTTTAGAAATGAAAGCTTAAGATTAAATAGTAACTCACAGAAGACATTCATATGTGGAAGTATAATAAATTGCTGATGAGATACACTGATGTCAGGATATGGTTATCACAAACATCAAACTATTTTCTTAAATCGTATTTTTGTCAACAGTATTTTGATGGTAGTGGCCAGTTAGCAGACAATTCAAAATTGAGTTCCATAAAGCAGCAAGATTTTTCTACAGCATTGCTAAGTTTTATGTGTAGGGGGAAAAAAAAAAGGCCAAGGCAGCGATCTGTTCTAAAAGGTAAAAAGACTGATTTGCATTCTAACCTTACACCATAGGCCAACTCTCCTCTGCATGTGAGATGGGGGGGGGGGTGTGGGGCAAAATAATAAGGCCCATTTTTTCTAAATTGTTCAAATGACTAGGCACGATAGAGACTTCAGGGTTAGACTCCATGAAGTTTGAGAAGATGTTGCTTTGGCAAATTTTAAAGGCAGGTTTTACCAATCAGTTGTTCCATAAGACAACCTTGATTGGACTTGCACAGGATGTTAGGTTTTGAGTAGAAGTTCAACCTGATGGACCAGCCAGAATGAATAACTTGCTAATAACTTGCTAACTCTAAAGTAGCTGAATAGCCGAAGGAGCTATTATTCAATAGAATTAAAATTTTAATACAAGTTGAACACCCACACACCAGGAGAATCCTTTTGAAGAATTTGAGTGTTTGTTCTCTAACTCAACTGGAACAAAGTGAATCAGTTTGATCAGATTCATTGTAGAGTCAAGCCGTTATAAGAATGTTACCTTAAATTCTCTTGGGAATATGACTGGATTAAAACAAAGACTTGAAAAAAATAGTTATCAGTTAAAATATTATATCTATAATATCTCTAGCAATAAGCAATCAGAAATTTAAACTAAAGTGCTATTTATAATAGCTTCAAGACTACTGAATATTTTGAGATTAATCTGATAAAATACGTGTCATTTCTGTAATAAAAAGTATACAACTCTGAGAAAATTAAAGAAGAGTTAAATGAATGGAGAGGATACAACATGCATGGCTCGGAAGAACCCAATATTGCAGTTCTTCCTAATCATATTTATTGATTTAATTTAATTCTTATCAAAATCCCAGAAGATTTTTTTTTTGAGAAATTTACAAGCTGATTCCAAAATTTGTATGAAAATGTAAAGGATCTAGGATAGTTAAAACAGTCTTGAGAAAGAATATTGAAGCAGGAGGATTTCAACTACCTGATTCAAGACAAAGCCAATATATAAAAAATGCATCATATCTCCACACTCTAAAAATATAGCAGAAAGAAAAATTAGGAAAGTAATCCCATTTACAATTGTACCAAAAATAATAAAAAAAACTTATGAATAAACTTAAACAAGGAGGTAAAAGACCTATACTCTGAAAACATAAAACAATGATGAAAGAATTTGAAGATGACGCAAGAAATAGAAAGATATTCCATGCTCATGGATTGTAAGAATCAATATTGTTAAAAGGTTCACACTACCCAAAGCAAGCTACAGATTTAATGTAATCCTTTCCAAAATACCAACGGCATTTTTTACAGAACTGAACAAAGGATCTTAAAATTTGCATGGAACCACGAAAGACCCTGAACAGCCAAAGCAATCTTGAAAAAGAAGAATAAAACTGTACCAAATAAAACAATACCAAATTTCAAGATATACTACAAAGCTGTAATAATCAAAACAATATCATACTGGCACAAAGATAGACATACAGGTCAATAGACTGGAATAGAGAGCCCAGAAATAAACCCATAATTATATGGCCAATTAATCTTTGACAAAGGAAGCAAGACTATGCAGTGGGAAAAAGACAGTCTTTTTAACAAATGATGTTGGGAAAACTGGACAGCAACATGCCAAAGAATGAAAGTGGTTTTTCTTCTTTTTTAAGATTTTATTTATTTGACAGAGAGACAGTGAGAGAGGGAACACAAGCCAGGGGAGTGGAAGAGGGAAAAGCAGGCTTCCTGATGAGCAGGAGCCCAATGTGGGGCTCAATCCCAGGACCCTGGGATCATGACCTGAGCCGAAGGCAGAGGCTTAATGACTGAACCACCCAGGTGCCCCAGTGGACCACTGTCTTACACCATGCACAAAAATAAACTCAAAATGGATTAGAAACCTAAATGTGAGATCTGAAACCATAAAAACCCTAGAAGACTGCACAAGCAGTAATTTCTCTGACATCAGCCTTAGCAACACTTCTCTAGATACGTCTCCTGAGACAAGAGAAACAAAAGCAAAAACAAACTACTGGAACTACATAAAAATAAAAAGCTTCTGCACAGTAAATGAAACAATCAACAAAACTTGAAGACTACCCACTGAATGGGGGAAGGTATTTGCAAATGCTATATCTGATAAAGGGTTAATATTCAAAATATACAAAGGGCTTATACAACTCAACAGCAAAACACAAGCAATCCAATTTTTAAAAAATGGGAAGAAAGACAGCATGGCAGAAGATCCGAGTAGACATTTTTCCAAAGAAGACAAGCAGATGGCCAACAGACACACTGAAAAAATGCTTAACATCACTTGTCATCAGGAGAATGCAAATCAAAACCACAATGAGATAGTACCTCCCAGCTGTCAGACGGGTAAAATCAAAAACACAAGAAACAATTTTTGGTAAGTGGAGAGAAGGGAATTCTTGGGCACTGTTGCTGGGAAGGCAAACTGGTACAACCAGTAATGGAGGGTTCTCAATAAATGAAAAATAGAAATACCGTATGATTTAGGCATTGCACTACTGTGTATTTACCCCCAAAACACAAAAATACTAACTCAAAAAGATACATGCACCCCTATGTTTATTGCAGCATTATTTACAATAGCCAAATTACAGAAACAACCCATGTCCATTGATAGATGAATGGATAAAAAAGATGTGGTGTATACATACAATAGAATACTATTCAGCCTTAAAAATAATGCAATGCTACCATTTGCAACAACATGGATGGATCTAGAGAATATAATGAATTATATTTTTAATATAATTATATTTAATTATTCTTTAAAATATTCTTTAATTATATAAAGAATATAATGAATTCTTCTCTTTTTTTAAAGATTTTGTTTATTTATTTGACAGACAGAGATCACAAGTAGGCAGAGAGACTGGCAGAGTGGGGGAAGCAAGCTCCCTGCTGAGCAGAGAGCCCGACATTGGGCTCAATCCCAGGACCCTGAGATCATGACCTGAGCTGAAGGCAGAGGCTTAACCCACTGAGCCACCCAGGCGCCCCATAATGAATTATTTTCTAACTGAAATAATTCAGTTAGAAAAAGACAACTAACAATAAGATCTCACTCACATGTGTAATTTATGAAACAAAACAAAGGAACAAAGAAAGTAAGAGACAAATCAAAAAACAGATTCTTAACTATACAGAACTGATGTTTACCAAAAATGAGGTGGGGGGATGGGTGACATAGGGAAGGGGGGTAAGAGAGTCACTTAGCATGACGAGCTCTGAATAACATACAGAACGGTTGAATCACTATAATGTACCCCTGAAACTAAGATAACACTATGTTAATTACACTGGATTAATATTTTTAAAAAAGCAAATACACATACATCCATAAGTAAAGCAACAGTTAATCAAGGCATTGTGGTATAAATATATTAATGGATTAGAATTCAAAAATAGATTCACACATACATAGTCAACTGTTTTTTAACAAAGGTAGG
Organism: Mustela putorius furo; assembly: GCF_011764305.1. Classification (NCBI taxonomy): domain Eukaryota; kingdom Metazoa; phylum Chordata; class Mammalia; order Carnivora; family Mustelidae; genus Mustela; species Mustela putorius. The sequence goes on from NW_025422471.1 coordinate 16,320,081, forward strand.
AAGTTGATTCAGGGAAGAAAACAATCATTTTAATATGCTGACATGCTGGAAAGTTTGGATATCCAACTGTGAAAAAATCAACTTGGATTCTTACATTGCACCATAAAAATTTTTTTGTAATGCATCACAGATCTAAATGTAAACCCTGAAACTATAAGACGTCTCAAAGAAAACAAAGGAGAAAATATTTGAGACGTTGGGCCAGGCAAAGCTGTAAAACCATGGCCCAAAAAAGAAAAAGCCAATTGGAATTCATCAAAATTCAAAACTTCTGTTTTTTAAAAGGCACTGATAAGAGAATTAAAAGGACAAGCCACAGACTGAGACAAAAACATTTGCAAATCACATATGTTAAAGGACTTATATCCATAATCTACAAAGAAATCTCAAAACTCATTAATAAGAAAACAATTTAAAGGAAAGACGGCACATGGATTTAACACTTTTCCGAAGAACGTATATTCGTGGCAAATAAGTGATGGTTTGAAATGATGCCCAACATCATTAATATCTAACATCATTAGAGAAAGGCAAATTAAAATTATCAGTGAGCTACCCCTTTAAACCTAAGGAGACTGACCACACCGAGGGTTGTTGAGCATATGAAGAAGCTGGAGCTCCTGTACACTGCTGATAGGAATATCTCATGATACCAATGCCTTGGAAAGCAGCTCGCCAGTTGTTTAAAAAGTTAAAGATACAACTGCCATATGACCCAGCCTTTCCTCTTTTAGATATTCAAGGACTCAAGATGGTTGCCTCACATACATTGTTTCTCAGGAAAGTGCTGGCAGATTATTCTTCAGTATAATGAGAACATAAACCAAGAAGTAAAAAGAAAACGGCCTAGACAAAAGGGGTCACACCAAGGCCAAAGGCAGAGTTCATAGCAAAAGGCAGTTTCAGGAGAGCAACAGGTCTACAATAAGCTACCCGACAAGCCTGGAGCAGACAGGAGGTTTTCAGAGGAAAAAAAGAATCAGAGCTGATAGGTTATGTGATAGGTTTAACAGGGTGGAAAATTTTATTAAAAAACAGAAGGGTACTACCGTAAGCTGTAATAGAGAAATAAATGAAAAGCATAAGGAACTAATGCCAGAAGAAAATCAAAAATTGGCCTGAGAACAGCCATGGTATACTGTCTCAGGCACGAACAATGTTTTTGTACATATTAAGGAAAACACCAAATACTAATTTAACCAAAAATTGTTACATATTTTATAGGAAAGATGTGTAAGGGAGCAGAATACTTTATTTGTTGCAAACCAATTTGAGCCAATCAAGTCTGTGTAAACCCTTAGGGTTGTGTGTGTGTGTGTGTGTGTGTGTGTGTGTGTTAAAGTTAACACAGAAGCCTCCAAAAATTTAAATGGGTGAATTTTAACTACTTTTTAACAACCTTTGACCAGACTTCAATGAAAAAAGCCAGTCTCAGAAAAAATTACAACACATGTTTTCAACCATTACATAGACACTTGTCAGCAAACACAGACAATTCAGGACGTCTCTGGTTCGGATACTTTTAGGTGTTCTGACACCATCCAGCAAGTGCAGAGTTTATCAGAGACAGACAAGAAGATGTTTTTAAGGCAAAATTCAGTTAATCTTTTGATCAGCAACTGACAACAGAGGAATGTTTCTCAAACTGGTCTGTGGAGAGGACTCTAGGAATTAAGACTAAAATCAACTGTAAAGCTTATAAGCTCTAGGCTTCTCCCTCTTATTTCCGTGTATGGGTGAGGACATGTCTAAAATATTTTAGCCAGTCCACATACCTAGAAGACTGCTAATTTCACAATGAAATCTCTTTCAAATTTCCTTTTACAAGCCACTAATTCACCTATGGAAACCCATGTTTTTACATTTATGATACTATTTATCAAATCCTGTGGTGTAGGGGGAAAAAAGCAAGACACACATTTGTAGTGATTGTCCCTGGAGGGCAGGCTTCCTGAGTAGAATTTCAGTGTAGAATTGTAGAATTTCAAATGACTGGGTCTAAGTAGAATTTCAATGTCAAAGTAGAATTTCAATGACTGGGTCTAAGATATTTAGGGTTGTGACCACACATAGGGTATCATTACACCAACACATACATAGCTCATTGTCTGCTAAAATGTTTTATTTTTATTCAATTTTTATTTTTAATTCCAGTCAACCTAGAGTGTAATATTAGTTTCAGGAGTACAATAACATATGACCCTGTGCTTATTATAAGTAAGGCTAAAATATTTTAAAGTACTATATAGTCTGATGAAAGCCAGTAGATGAATGTTGAAAGTGAATAAAAGAACTAGAGATATAAGCATATTATTTAGAAATTTGAATGTAATATGAGGGGAAAAAAGCCTTGAGAGTTTCAAGTAGTTACCCCTGGAGACTGCGGGGTGAGCTGATGTGTGGAGTAGGGCGAGGAACAGCCACTGTATTTCATTTTAAGTCTTTTGGTACCGTTCAAATAATTTTAAGCCATACACATGTATTTCTTTGCTAAGCAGAAAATTAATTTGAATAAGATAAAAGGTGAAAAATAACAGCCAGGATAGGAATCCTTTCTTGGGGGAATTGAGAGGTGCTTCTGCTCCCCTACGTGGGAGGAAGGGATAAAAGCTTCCAGCCTCCAGTGTTTCAGAAAAACATTTCAGTTATTCCTGGGATCACTGATGTATGCCGTTCTCTTTTAAATAAAAGAGAATAGATAGATAAGACAATAATAAGATTAAAATTGCATACCAAATAGAATATAGGTGAAGTACTGAAAGGAATATGCTCTGCTTCAAATCAACAAAACCCCACAAAGAGTTCAAGACCTTGATTTGAATACAAATGAGTAAAACTAGGTAGACAATTCCCTGTATTAGATGTGACGAGGGTGGGGGAGGATCTTTACAAGGAGAGCTGGAGGGACAGAATTCACCCAAGTCCAAGGCAGCCCCCTGGTACAGAACACCCATCTTTGTCAGGCGTTGTGCCAGGGGCTGTGACAAGTAAAAAAGCCCCTGCTGTCAAGGTGTTCGTATCCGATGAGGGAAGACAAACACAGGCCAGTCGGCTGCCGGATATTACCCAAGATGTCAAACGCCATGGTATCCTCCCAACATGTCTGTTGGTACACACGTCTGAAGGTTTCCTCTGCTGGCAATGAGCCAGCTCACTTTTGGAAGAACTAACTGCCCCTTATCAAAGATCTTCAAGACTTAACTCTGTTTCACTTGTGCTGTAAAGTTTTCCTCTGTTTCCCTCATGGATTTACATTCCCCGCCCCGCCCCCCCCCCCACTCCTCTCCCTTGGCCCAAGCCACATCATACTTCTATCATTATACAGCTGTAATAGTTGCCTTTCTAGACTATCTTTTCTAAACAGATTACACATTAAAAAAAAAAAATAAGAATCAGTAGTCTTTATCATTGTTAAATAATAACCTAATGTTAGGGCAGAGGTGCTCAGTTAAGGTTCACCATCATTAGTGAGAAATTTATTCTGGGGGATGCTGAGGGAGACATGGGCGGACACCTAAATGGAAATTTCAGCATAAATAGGAAGGCATTTACAGGCAGATAAGGTAAGTGTAAAGCACATTTTATTTTTTTTATTTTTTAAAAGATTTTATTTATTTATTTGACAGACAGAGATCACAAGTAGGCAGAGAGGCAGGCAGAAAGAGACGGGAAGCAGGCTCCCTGCTGAGCAGAGAGCCCAATGCAGGGCTCAATCCCAAGACCCTGAGATCATGACCCAAGCCGAAGGCAGAGGCTTTAACCCACTGAGCCACCCAGGTGCCCCAGTAAAGCACATTTTAGAGAAAGGGAGAGTGAGTTCAAAGATACAGTGATTGAAATACCAAGGAGTATTCAGAAAATGTCTTATAATTCACTTGCTATAATTAAATGGGATTCAGATTGCTGAGCAGGGGGAATATTGGGAATACAATTGAAAAAATAGTCCGGGTTCCAATTTTAAGAAACCTTATGTTACATTTATATGGGTTTTATTCTGTAAGTCATAGGGAACTATTTAGGTTTAAGCAGAGAAGTAATGTGTACCTTTTTTTTTTCTCCACAAATAAAAGAGTTTATTCTTTTTTAAAATTAAATAGTATACATTCATTAGGAAAATTCAAGACAACACAGAAAAAAAATAAGGAAAAAACATGAAGAAAGTATGAAAAACTTTACACATCTCCTCATGCAGCTCTTTATATGACTCAAAAGACATGAAATATATGTCTGAACTGAATCATATGTTCTATTTTACATAAACTGAATCATATATTCTATTTTTATATAATAATTAAAATAAATAAAATAAAATAACTGAATCATGCATTCTATTTTTGCGTGAACATTTTTAATTCTCTCTTCCTATTTTAATTAATCTACTCTTTTCTCCTTCTCTTCCCTCATTCCCACATAATGTTAAAAATCATGTACAAATATGATTTTTGCCATTATTTGAGAAAAATGAGTTCATGTAATATACTATTTTCTTCGTTTGGCTTTTCCTACTTCATTTGTTGCATAAACCCCTCTCTGTCAACTGGTATAGATCTAAGTCAGTCTTCTTAATGGCTGTATAATATCCTGTGATATGAATGTACTAGACTTTATTCAACCATTTATCTACTCAAGGACTTTGATGTGTCCTCATACACTTGTAGCCCATGGTTATCATTCTTTTCCAGTTTTTGCCAATGTGTTAAGTGACAGGTAGTGTCTTATCATTCCTTATTTACTTTTCTCTGCTTCTAGGAGCAGGCATGACTTTATATATGCATCGGACAATTGAATTGTTCATCTGTCTAGTGCCTGTCAACTGCCTACCCATATTGTTTGCCTACCATTATCCTACCGAGCTACTGAATCAGTCTGTAAGAGTTCTTTCTAAAGCATAGATACAAAAAAATCCTTTGCAGACAAGGCATTTCAGAATCAGTAAGACAGTGGTAAGGTAGACTGAGAATAGGCATTCCCAGAGGCAAGAAAATGACAGAGAAGACCATTGAAACCAAGTCCAAATGACAGGCAATAAGCACTCACACTGCCACTGGCCATGGTCATGGAGACCAAGAGGATGGGATGTGGAGATCCCCAGTAGGTTTCTCCTAACCAGAGCTTAATGATCACAGAGCCCTTGGCCTCTCGCACTTTAACTTCCATCTCAATTCCCTAAGAGGATACCACACAAACACTGTGAAAGCAAGGCCATGACTCTAGTTAAGAGAGCCAGAAAAAACTCTCCCTTCCTTAGCATAATCCCCTCCAGTTCCATCCATGTCATATGCAGAACATAAGGAATAGCATGGAGGACATTAGGGGAAGAAAGAGAAAACTGACAGGAGGAAACCAGAGAGGGAGATAAACTATGAGAGACTATGGGCCCCGGAAAACAAACTGAAGGTTACAGAAGGGAGAGGGGTGGGCAGATAGGGTAACTGGGTGATGGGTATTAAGGAGGGCATGTGTTGGACCGAGCAGGGGCTGTTATGCACAACTAATGAACCGCTGAACACTACATCAAAAGCTAATGATGTACTGTATGTATGGTGGCTAACCTAACAAAATAAGAAAATATAAATAAATATATATATATATATATATAAATAAATACTCCCCCTTCCAGTCCGAGTCTTCATGTGTAAACCAATGACCTTGTGCTCCTTGCTGGGTTCTTGGACAATAAATACATTTGTGACTCCTTGCTATTGAAAGATGCCAAATTATCCTCTGAATATCAGAAAAAAAGTATGCATTTTTTCAGTAGTTTGTCTTTGTGATGTTTTTATTATTTGTACTTCTTTAAAAACGGGCTACTCACATTTTGATATGTGGTAATGCTCTCAGAAGCAGGAAATTTGTTTTCTGAACCATAATTTCTTAACCATTTCAGTATTGCACCAGAAATGAGCTTCCTGGAAGAACCAACTACTGGTCATGGATTTCTAGGGAAATCCAAGGCCCTGATTTTAGCAAATTGATTCCGTAAACATTGTAACTTCCACTGACAACCTTATTCAGCAGTAGAAAGCAGTAACTAGAAGTGAGCTCGAATTTCTGTGTACTGTTGGATGTGATTTCACCCAGAAACGGAAATCTCTAAAGGGCATTAATATGCAGCAAAGACATTTAGAAGCAACATTTGTTAAGGCTTTCAAGGTTGGGTGTGTATGGTTATACTAAGCAAGCAATGTTTTGGGAATAAACTATTTTAACTGTTTATTTAAAAACTCTTTGGGGCACTTTAAAAGAGAAGTGTTGTGAAAATCTGAAAAATGATTTATTCATATGCTTTGAAAGAGAGAAATTCAGCTTGATAAAAGACTGGAAAATTCCAAGAAAATAACTACTTAACTGAGGTACCAAATATACATGCAAAGAATTTTATATAGATTATTAAGGATAAATTTTACTAATATAATTCCAGGCATGATAGATCTCCATTATTTATTTTTGTCTTATTTTATTCTAAGAGAAGATTCTATGATCTTAAAAACTGAATACAATTTCAGGCGACCCTATAAATAAAAAAAAAATAATAATTTGCTTTCTTTCCTAAAGTGCTTACTATGGCCCTTAAATAATATAATCCTCATAACTGCTTCATGAGAAAGTTTTTTGTTTTTTGTTTTTTGTTTTCTCCCAGTTTAGGAAGCGTCACAAAATGGGTATGCTGCCTAAAATCATGGAGTTGATAAGAAGAAGTAGAGCGGGACTTGCTCCCAGGCAAGCTTAATTTAGAATGTCTGCATCGGTCCCTTTGCTAGAACTACTCTGGTCGTGCTGCTCCAGCTGTGGGGTCTCCTTCCCTCAGTCGGCACTTTCCACGGGCCTCACACCAGTCCACCAACAGAGACATAACCACGTCAACTGTACATAAGATGGTCAAGTCACCTGACCTTTTCAATATAATCTAACTCGGAAATAAGACTCCCATTTTCCCTGCAGAAATTCAAGGGAGTAGAAAAGTGCATAGCTGCGGAGACTTCGCCCATGAATCAGAGATGGTTGATGCATAGTAGAAATTCAAATGGATATTAATTTTCCCTCTTTGAGCTCTTTCTCCAAGAGCTTGATTATTAACATTCAGAATCATGATTTTCCTATTTATCAGTCTCCTTCACATGATCAGATGTATTTCACACAGATAACCCGGGAGACAGATAGCACAGATATCCTCCCTTCTCTGTCGTGTGGCTCCGAGAGGCAATGGTGTTTGCAATGGTCCACAACCTGAAAGTCGTGGAGATCTGTCTCAGACCCGTGCCTTTTGACCTGAAGGGCATTGCTAATGAAAAACAAGAGTCATTGAGAAATATTCTGGTTGAAGTAGAAAAGTTCTCCCTTGCCAACAATGCCAGCTCAGTGCCAATAAAACCACTTGTGCCCTGAAGCTGATCTTTGTTTTATGCTGGGTAGCATAGAAAAGAATAACAGAAAGCCAGCCAAGCTTCACTGAGCACACTTATTGTTCAATGACAAAGCTGAAATCACTTTGTTCTAACGGTTGGCTTTCCATTGAACTCTGAAAAAAATAAGCAATTACTTGGTTCATGCTATTTCATCAGAATGAATGCTTGCTTGCTTTATTGTAGGCTTCCAGATTTGATCAGTCACACTAGAAATGATAATACCCTTCAGCAATTATGGTATTTGTCATTTGTTGCTCTATTGTATATTTCCCTAAGCTCCAGATGAACAACAAATCTCTTTTGAGTGCTCCATGTATAAACCATTGGGTTAGAACTATGACAGGAAGAGCTGCTCAGCACTGATGAGGCCAGGCTAACCAAAGTAATTGTGGATTTCCTTTCCCAGTTGTCAGTCTAAAACTTTCCACAAAATAACATCCAGGTGGGCCTGGAGGGAGCTAAATATGCTTTAGATAAATGGCTAACTTCTGGCAGAAAGCTTTTCATCTGCTGCTTGATTCTACTCTTTCCAGGAAACCACAAGGTTTGCCTGTTTTCTGAGTGGGGGAATTTATTGTTTCTTCTCACTTATCTCTCATGTGGGGAAATTAAGTTGTTCTTGGTGGGTTAAATTTAAGTTCCCATCTAAAATGATCGTTTGAACATTTTTCCTGATATCAACTATTTACATTAAAGCTCCCTTTACTCAGTAAATGTATAATGGCTATTTATCTTGGGGCAACATTATGGGGAGACAAAGATGAGTTCATGAAGTCCTTTCATCTTTTCCCTGATACAGAATTTGTGATCTAGTACTATATGTGACTAATAAGGAAAACCAGGACAAGAGAAAATACTTGCTATGCCAAATAAAAACAAACAGGGAAAGCTTTGTTATTCGAGGAATAAAAGGGGGCATGATAGAATTTCAGTGTACTCAACGGTAAACTACTTTCTTTTTTTTTTTTAAGATTTTATTTATTTAATTGACAGAGATCACAAGTAGGCAGAGAAGCAGGCAGAGAGAGAGGAGGAAGCAGGCTCACTGCTGAGCAGAGAGCCCGATGCAGGGCTTGATCCCAGGACCCCGGGATCATGACCTGAGCCAAAGGCAGAGGTTTAACCCACTGAGCCACCCAGGCGCCCCTAAACTACTTTCTTTTATGTGTACTTCAGCTCCTTCAAAGTATACATATGTGCCTGAGACGACTTATATAGAAATGTGAGCTATAAAATAATTAAAAACTGAGAGATGTCTACTAAAAATCATGGCATCATTCTAAAATAGTTAACCTATAGTCCCTCTTGCTATCTGAATCAAAATATCAATATAAATTTTCTTAAAGGGATTCTTTAACAGAACAAGGTCATGTATTTTTTAGAAAATGGAGTTTTTCTGTTATCTGTTGGAAAGGAAGGGCATCTAGCTATTCCTTCCAAAATGATATCAAATTATTAAGGTTAATGTGAAAATAAAAAGGCAAGTGAAAGCCTCAGACTTATCTCCACCAGAATCTGTTAACTGATTTGTCAGTAATCCATCTATAATAACTCTGAGGCTTATGATGGTCTTTAGGTACATGCATGAGGGGTTAGCTAGCAGTAGTAACTGATGTTTTACCTTGACTTAATACAGTTTGGTCTATAATAGATTCCTATGCTTCAAGTAACAGGTAGAAATAGAATAGTCCTGTAAACTGTCCCAGATCACTCCTAAAGGATTTCTCTACAAGGTGACAAGGTGGCAAATCTACTAAGGAGACTAAAAATAAAAGAGATGTACCAATTTCTTGTTAATGTTTGTCTAGATTTTCATCTGCTTGAGAAGTCTATGCTTATAGTTTATTGAGCAGAAAATCAGACTGAAATTAGGTGGAGTAACTCGTAGCTAACAGCCTACTTCGGAGGTTACCTATATAGAAAAAATCAAATCCTTCTTCCACAAGACATCTCCTCAGATATCTCAGGGCAGCAATCCTATTTCCCCCAGTGTGATAGGTTTCTTCAACCATTCCTTAAATGACGTAATATCAAGTTCCCATTACCACTCTCCCAGCTTTCAAAATAATCCTGGTAGAGCCTAAGTGATTCCAAGCAAAGAAATGTTATCATCAATGTCACTCTAGATATTATGGTATTAGAAATGTCATCATGAATACACCTCAGATCACATCAGTTCCTTGGCAAGTAAGTCGCACAGTTGAGGAGTACCACATTTGCAGTCAGCCAATCCTCTAATTCCTTCCCACAAATGCTGCCTTGAAGCCAATTCTCCCTATTCTGCTTTGATCTAAGTTGTGTCTTTGCAGTACCATTCAAGGCCTGCAGTAATCCCTGTCAAATTTTGTATTGCTTCATTTAGCTTATTTTATTTTACTCTTTTTTTGAATCCAGATTTTGGTGTCACTGTTTTTGCTGTCTGTTCCAGGTTCATGTCACTGGCCCGTTTGCAAAACACACTCTCAAGGTTTTCACATAAAATGTTGATATAGGGGCGCCTGGGTGGCTCAGTGGGTTAAAGCCTCTGCCTTCGGCTCAGGTCATGATCCCAGGGTCCTGGGATCAAGCCCCGCATCAGGCTGTCTGCTCCGCAGGGAGCCTGCTTTCTCCATTCTCTCTCTCTGCCTGCCTCTCTGCCTGCTTGTGATCTCTGTCTGTCAGATAAGTAAATAAAATCTTTAGAAAAAAAAATGTTGATATAAATGTTAGGATATAAAAGGATGTAAAATACGCCAGGGGATAGCTGATAACTGCATCAAAGCTGTCATTAATTAATCAGAATCTCACGATAACTCAATTACTAATGTATTTTTTAAATGCTCTGACAAGTATTATGTGTTATGTGTTGTCTTGTGCCTTGATGAATTCTAGTGACATCTAGCCTGCCATGTTTTCCTGATTTATAAATCAACTGACTCACTGAAAGTTATGGCCCTTGCTGTAAAAAGATTTGGTTATAAAAACAGGAAACAAATAATTTACACACACTTGTTTGGGCTAGCACTTTCATAAAATTTGTTTATATTTTCCTTCCACTAGAAAACCCAAGTTTTTGTTAACTGCAATAAAAATATTGCTTGTAGAACTCAGGTTTATTTTATCTTATACATTGTCAATATTGAAGACCTAAAGTTTCCATGTTCAAGGTTAGGTCACAGTTGTGTTCATCAACTGTTAACTATTTCTATGAAGATTAATGAGTTTCTGGTTATTAAAGATTATGTATCTTTCCTATAAAATGGTACTAATTATCTTGTAGTAATCATATTTCCTCATTTCTTCTCTACATAAATTATCTTTTGCTGGTGACGATAAGAGTTTATCTCTTTTTACCCAATTATTTTCTCATTTGTTAGTTATAACTCTGATGGTCTAGAATACTAGAAATGCTGTTCATAAATGACTAGGCTCATGGGTCCTGTGATACTTCTAAAATTCTCTTTTAAGGCTCTAGTTCAAAGGCTGGCAATTTTCCTGAGTAAAATTCTGAAAGTACATCAGGGTTCTGCAGGCCTCATTGTCATTTCTATAATCACATATTGCTGATATTCCTATTTTTTATATCTTATGCAGAAATAACATTTGTAATGAGTTTCTAAGAATTTATAACAATGTGACTGAAGACAGAATTCTATATACCAAATATAAGAGTCCATATATACTAATATTTAATAATATTGATTCAAAATTAAGAAAAGTAAACTTAACAGATTTTTTTGAAGGGTTATACTAACAGTGATATTATTAAATAATTATATAATTAAGAATAAATTATGTATAGCAAAATTGTATAGTAAATAGGATGAAAGACACAAGCATTAATAAAATATTGATTTTATAAAAATAAAAGATTATAATGAAAATTCACAACATTCAATTTTACTGAATGACTTCATTATCACCATTCTCAGAACAAACCACTTTCAGTTCCAGATGTTTGTAATATAGCTCATCCTTAATATCATCCATACAAAAAGCTAGCACAATTCAAATAACTAGATAATCATCATTCCCAACAAGAAATATCTCACAGTCCCTAAACTAGTTCTTGCCTCGTGATTAACAGTAGAGAAATCTTCTGGAGTAAGCACCCTAATAATTGAGAAAGATCATCTGGTCCCTATATACTATCATGGGCTCTGTAAGGGGGGATAAGAAAAACAGAACGATCAGAAAGGAAATAGTCAAGACCTATGGCAGTGGTTCTCAACTGGGGTCAAGTTTGCCCCTTGGGATTCATTTCTGGTGTCACAACTTGAGAGGTGCAACTGGGATCTAGTTGGGGACAGGCCAGAAATGCTACTACACATCCTCTACTACACAGAATAGCACCGATGCAGAACCAGCTTTACATTTTAAAGCTAAATTTTTATTGTTCCTTTCTAATCCTAAGGGCATAGTACTTAGTATAAAGTGAGTCTATGTTACATTGAAAAATCAAGGGACTGCCCATGGGATTATGCCACCAACACTCTGACCTTCCTTTTTCTCATATTGTAAACAGCCTGCTGAACAGGAATTAGTCTTTATTGTTCAAGGTTACTCCTGATTAACCCCCCAAAGGTCATAAACAAATGGCAAAAACACTCCTCCATAATCTAAGAATACAATTAATGTCAGGAAAAGCAGTAAAACATATGGTTTGTAAAATGAAATGGAGCACTGTGTTTAAAAGTTCGAATTGACTACATAACCATTAAAATGTGTTTATACATATTTTTCTTTGGAGCTGAATTGTTTTTCTAATAAGATTTCCTGCAAAAAGCTTCTAACTCCCGAAGTGTCTAAAAAATAATATCCTCACATAAATCTGAGAAAGATGTGGACAACTTGGGTAATCATCAGGGAAACCATGGACTTTTCCACCATTCTTTCAAATGTTTTGAGAAGAGAGTTTTAAAGGGCACTGCTCCATGGAGCCAGCTCCCTCTCAGTTCACGATCATGTTTGTCTCATCTGCTTCTGGAAGAGAATAAATATTCAAGGATGGCACAATGAATGTTATAAACCAAACAGAAAACCCAACATGTAACTAGATAAAGTGAATGAAATTGTGTAGACATTAGGTCTTATTTTCTTTCAAAGATGCTTTAATAGAACTCTCTCCAACAGAACTCATGTTTTGCACTTGATCAAGCACTTTGTATCCAGAAAGGAGTAGAGCACCCAAGGGAGATTGAGGATGATGTGACAAGAGTAGAACCAGAAATAAAAAGAGAAGATCATTTTTCATTTCTTTCATATGAAGACTGAATAACATATCTCCAACTTTTGTGCAGAGAATCCAAACAGTAGCTTGAAGCATCACTGGGGTTTCAGAAAGATAGAGACCATCTAAAAGACTACCAAAGGAGGACAGTCTAAATTTCTTTCCTGCACCCCTCTGGAGTTTCAAAGAAAAATAAGCTAAATCTATATTAACTGTCTTAATGAAGTACAAGTGCTTCTAATACTTGGAATTCATATTCCTGTGGTATAATTTTTATGGTATAAATATTTATATTCTAGCTTAGTGATCAAAGAAGATGAAAAATTCATTGTTTAAAGAGAATTAGGAGTCAGTTATGTTGAGAGTACACTTTTACACATTCATTTGACTAATATTTGTTAAGAATATGTGTGCTGTGCAAAGTATAAAAATAGCACCAAGTAAGATGTCAACCAACCATACTTTGATAAATTTAATAAATGTTTCCAGGGAAACGAGTGATGATATGAAAGAGACTCTTTGTTTCTTCTCAGAGAAATCAATCAGAGAATGTGGGTCTACATATTAATATAAGACATCTAATGTTTTTTTGTTAAAAGATAACATACTGGTTATGAAAGTAGTGTTTCTCAGGTTTATACCCACTGGGATATTAGGGCTGGGATTCAGCGAACTGCTCTTCTGTTTCCAGACAACTGTATAAAATGGCGCTAGGGGGTGCCTGGGAGGCTGGAGGGGAAGGAAAGATCTGCTCCAGTCTGGCTTTCTGTGTCATCACAGGCATTCCTCTTCACCCTGGCAGCATAAGTCCAGGTTTCTGTTCTCTTCCACTTTATTTTGTTTTTTAAGTAGGCTCCACACCCAGCATGGAGCCCAACATGGGACTTAAACTCAAAACCCTGAGTTCAAGCCCAGAGCTGAGGTGAAGAGTCTAACACCTAACCAGCTCAGCCAACGGTACCCCAGTTCTCTACCACTTTAGAAAGCCAGACGTCATGGAGCCCCCTTAGAGTCACCAGTACTATCTGGCAGTGGTTGGAGGTCAAAGCTACATGGGATTCCACCTCCAAACTTGTAAATGTTAATAATCTCTGCTCTTCTGTGTTCCTCCAGCTTCAAAGAGTATAGCTCATTCCTGTACAGCTTCCACTGTCATAATACATTAGTGTTCCTTGGCTTTCAGTCTTCAATACTTAGTTCAAAATTATTCATTTTAAATTCTTTCTGTTAAAATAACAGTGGTTTCTGACTGGACCCCAACTGATAGAGAGGTTAAATGCTTGACAAAGAGGATGTTGTACTGATTTATAGTAAGCCTCTAGTATTAGTCATGGTCAGGATCAGTGACAACCCAGCCCGCACTGTGTCATATTCAATGCACGGCACCAAAGGTCTTTCAGTTGATGCAATTTTGGCAGTAATTATATCGGGTACATTATTTAAGCATACACCCCTGTCTTAAGTGTGTTACTATTTGGAAAACAAATAAATACAACAAAATAAATAATAACAAAATAAAATAAAACAAATAGAGTCTTCATATTTAGGAAACACACATATTTTACATAAAAAGGATCAAATAAAAGATGACATAGATAAAAATCACTGTTCCTCTACAAGTAGGTAGGCACATGCTGTAGAACCCATAGATTCTAGTCTTTGGCATCCATTCAACAACACACATTTGCCATTACAGGTCTCCATTTCCTTGGTTCTCATGGAGAACTGGTTTCTTCAATGCGTTAGTAAACTTCATGTGGGTTAATTTAGTCTCACATCTTCCCTGCTGCCCATGGTTTACAGCATCAAATAGGGGTATGATAGCACTGCCTTTGTCTAACTCACAATGACCTCATGAAAATGTATTCTAAATACAGTTGACACTTGAACAACTCAACTTTGAACTACCTGGATCCTCTTACACATGCATTTTTTCCCATAAATACAGTATAGCTCAGTGTATATTTTCTTCTTTATGGTTTTCTTGACATTTTCTTTTCTCTAGCTTATTTTTTGAATAAAATAAATAACACATATAACATACAAAATGTGCTTTGTTTCTGTTATTGGTAAGGCTTCAGTGAACAGAAGGCTAACAGTAGCTAAGTTGGTTGGGAGTTGAAAGTTCTATGCAGATTTTCTACCATGCAGGGGATTGGTATTCCCTAACCCTGCATCATTCCAGGGTCAACTGTATTTCCATCATACCACATCAGGAGGATAGCATCTTAACATTTGCCTGATGTGATTCCTACATGTTTCACATTTCTCAATTTTTTTGAAGTGTTAAACTGCTCTTACCACGTTAACTCACTGGATATTTTATTTGATTATAATTAAGAAAAATCAACATTTCTCCTAGATGACATGTGGAATTCATTATTTTTAAAATATTCAATAACTAAGAGAAGATATTAATATTCTCTTCAAAACTCAGAATACCTGAATGATTGGCATACTTCTGCCTGAGATTGATATTTTTGTATTTTTTCCCTGAGATCTCAGGAGAGCTTTATCCTAAAAGACCAGTGAGATTTTATGATTTTTGTGGGTATGTGAGATCTGTGTACGTATGTGCTATCAGACATACTCTGGGAAAAAGTGATCTCCTTAATTTTACATTTAAATACACTTTTCCTAGGGGCACCTGAGTGGCTCAGTGGGTTAAGCCTCTGCCTTCAGCTCAGGTCATGATCCCAGGGTCCCAGCATCGAGTCCCACATCAGGCTCTCTGTTCAGCAGGGAGCCTGCCTCCTCCTCTCTCTCTGCCTGCCTCTCTGCCTACTTGTGATCTCTCTCTGTCAAATAAATAAACAAAATCTTTAAATATACTTTTTCTATAAATAATGCTTCTTTTTAAAATGCTCACATGATATGAGTAGAGGTCAATTTCAGGCAACAGGCTTGAGCAATGGAAACCTGGGTAAGGTCAAAAGGCCCATGCATCTACCACAGAGATAAATGTGAACAGGATCATAAAATGACCCACCTTGAAATAGGCAGAGGCCCTAACTGACCAATTACAACTAGGCACAGTTCCCAAGATTACCAAAAAGGGAAAATTCCATGCAGTACCAACCTCTTCATTCTGCCCTATAACTGTGGCCCCTTACCACTGCCTCATGGCAGACAGTCCCTCCTTGGCTGTCCTCCCCACCTCTCTTTTGCTATGTGTTCAATAAACGTCTATCTCTTTTGTTCTTCTTGGGTGAATTCTTTCACTGCCCACACCATGGCTTCCACCCCATCACATTCCCCTACGTTTGCTGGCCCCATATCCAGTCAAGAGATCCGCACAATATGCATCTGTTTAACTCATATATTCACACTGAACCACTTTTTTCCCAGAGGAAAGTTTCTGAATCCTATAATGTTCATCTTTCCCCTACATCTCAGTAAACTCAGAGTGGGTAGGGCTTCTATTATGTTCTCAGGGTTTGTGAAGATACCATAAAACTTTGAAATTAAGGGTCCCTAACCAATCCCATATTGCATTTACGACATTCCCCACAACTGCGAATATCTTCTAGGATTCCACTAGGAACATAAACATTACTGGAAAATAGAGTTTATGAGTCCTGCTGCGTGTTCTCTGTCAGTTATTGACATTTTTCTCAGCTGTTCAGTTACATGAAAAGAGTTTCTTCTAATTATCAGACAGATGTATATAGAAGTACACCAAATCCTTAGGCAATCACCCTGTAGTTACATTGATTCCCATGAATATTACACCAAGTTATAGGTGAATATCCTGGTGATCTATTTTTAAAGTTGATTTAGAATTCACTGTAATAAGGTATGTTCTGATTCTCCCAATAAGCCTGGAAGTTCTACAAACTACTTTAAAATGTTGAGCAGGGGCACCTGGGTGACTCAGTGGGTCAGAGCCTCTGTCTTCAGCTCGGGTCATGGTCCAGGGTCCTGGGATCAGGCCCCGCATCGGGCTCTCTGCTTGGTGGGGAGCCTGTTTTCCCCTCTCTCTCTGCCTACTTGTGATCTCTGTCTGTCAAATAAATGAATTTTAAAAAATAAAAATAAAAATAAATAAAATGCCAAGCATTGCACACCAAAGACCTTCCTAGATGCTTCCTGGGTCCTTATTTTTTAAACATAAAAGAGGGGGGGGGAAAGCCTTCTAATTGATATTAAAGATAGAATCTACCATTTTTTTTTAAAAAAAGATTTTATTTATTTATTTGACGGACAGAGATCACAAGTAGGCAGAGAGACAGGCAGAGAGGTGGGGGGCGGGGAGCAGGCTCCGTGCTGAGCAGAGAGCCCCATGTGGGGCTCAACTCCAGGACCCTGGAATCATGACCTGAGTCGAAGGCAGAAGCTTTAACCCACTGAGCCACCTGAATCTAGTATTTCTTTGGAATGAAACTCAAAAGGGCTTTTCATGTGGGTTTGGTAAGAACTATCAAGAGAGAGACAAGATTCTCCAGTCCTTTGTAGAAAGATACCAATTTTAATTATTCTCTTAGTCTAGAAGTGTGGTATTTTGCCAATTACCACTTTTATTTCATTTGTGTATCCTGTTCCTGAAGGAACTTACATCATTTTTTTTTGATTTCCACATCACAACTTAATATTATTCTTCTCTATAAATCCAAACCAGCATTTTATGTGTTAGTTTACAGAGTAGGCAATAGAAACTACAGTCTCATCACAATGAAATTATGGCAATGTCTACAAACAAGAAAGACTCACAACCATGAATCAACTGTGCAGGTATTTTAAGGAAGCCTTATGTTCCACCAACTCACCATGGGTGGTGATCTGCCAACCTCCCCAAAGTCCTTGGTGAAAATCTGCCTCCTTTCTGCCAATATGTTTCTCTAGCAATTTCCCATTTAGAATTTCTTTAGCTTAGCTTGTTAACCACTTGTTCCTTTAAAGGATGGGTCCTCTTCCATGTACTTGGGAGTACAGGAGAAAGAGGAGGGGAGGTGGAGTGAGAAATTCCAGCTTTGTCTCGGAAGGAGCTTTCAGGGCACCAAGCAAGGCTTGTGGCTGGACCGGAGGACTTACAGACATTCATCTTCACTGACCTCACAATTTTGCCTGGGGCCTGTACTCTGTAACAAATAGGATCCTTAGAACAAATATTTTTGATTTACATTTTAAAGTCCCTATAATTCTTGCTCCATAGTAATAATTAGAGAAACAAACGGTATAAAGAATCCACTGTATGCAAGGCACTTAAAAAGTGCCTTTATTTCTTTTGGAGAAAGGAGCAAAGAAAAGCAGCTAACTGAAAGCAGAGAACTTGTGGGGAAGGAGAACTCAGAGGTTGTTAGTTACAGATGAACTGAGTAGTTTGTTAAAGCAAATAGGAAACCGGCACTCCAACAGGAGTTGGTTTATATAGCCACTCTGGTAAGTTGTAGGAAAACCAGGTAAATTCACCAAACACTCCACTGCAATGTAAAGCATTCTCCATGATTTACTCTTATTTATGCTCTACTTGTGTTTGTGAGAGGAAACCATGTGCTCCAGTAAAAAAGACTTATGAGGTAGTTATAATAGTATCCAAACCAATAGAAGTTAAAGATATAAAGCCTCTTTTAGCTATTAAAACACAAGTAGTCCTTTAGTTGTTTTGTAAATGTCAGAGAATAAAATATCCAAATAAGCCATAGCTTCGTTGCTCAAATTTTCCGGGTGAAAAACCACCAGGTGACAGTGTGACGTTAGGACAAAATGAACACACATTTTCTGAGTTCACCTTAGCCCTAGGATTTGAACATTTAGCATTGCATTTGGCTTAAGCTATGTGATTTTTGGAGACAACAAAGACTGCCTCTTACAAGTTGTTTCCAGGTTTAAAAGATGGGATTAAAAGTTTAAAATATTTTCTACTATCCCAGTTGACTCAAATTTCTCTCTTCATAGTAGGACTGCATTTTTAGTAAGAAATGATTTAAAGATTGTGACCTCTTTTGGGTGTTGTAGAAAATTCTTACGGCAAATGAGGGCACTGTAGCACACCTTGCTTTTTAAATCTGAAATGTTCATTCTGCTATTCTGCCTTCAGGGAAAGTATAACCCAGAGAGGCAACAAGTTGAGAGAAATAAGATCTTAGGTCACTGTTGCCCAGAAGTTGATTTCCTGGTGTAAAGCATGGACTCTGGATAATGTGAGAGCAAGAGCACAAGTCTGCCATTTTTAGGTTCACCAAACCTGAGGGTAGTGGATGCTGTACATCTTTTGGACCCAGCGTCAAGTGTTCACACTCTCCCTCTATTAACACCTCGGTTTCCCCATATGAGGGCATTTCTCCACTGGCGGTAGACTTGCTAAAGGGGACTCTATCTACCCAGCACCTCTCCTGGCTGTGGTATAATGAGCAAGGCAGACATGTGACTGACTTTGTGCTAGTTGGGAGGCTTAATTTCTCAATAGTTATATGGATAGTTAAAAGTCAGGCAGCTTTATGTAGGCCAAAGTGTCCCTCTCTCTTAGACTCTGAGTTGCTCAGATCTTTTCAACACACTTAATTTTTTTCCCTTAGGTCATAAGTCAAATTTTGTCGCCTACAACCAAGCATCCTGACATACCAGGTCCTCAGAGAGTGATTTATAATTGTGTTTAAAGGTAAACAAATTCTCTAAAATAAAATATACTCTCTAGTAATGGTTCTATAAAGAATTATGTCCATAATAAGGACCAGGGTAAGGATAAAGAGAATTAGAGTGTAAAAGCAAGGACTGCTTCAGACATTTAGATGATAACATATAAATGACCTCACCAAAAGTCTGACCCATGGCATGGCATGGAATAGAGATAGGAATGATACAATAGTCAGAGGTGAGTATAGAGGAATAGATAAAAATATTGTAATAACTAGGTTCTAAGATATTATGGCCTGAAGAAGAAAATGTAAGGGTTCAATCAAAATATAAATAAGTGCATGAAATCACTGTTACTCAAAAATATTTACTAAAGATATAGCACATTTCTAACACCAAGAAATTACTTTTCTTCTTCCTTAAAAACAGAAGAATAAGGTTAGACATATGAAATCACATCCTAAAAAAGATATTCTATTTGGAAGGAATTATTTAAGGGCAGAGGGTGGTTGAAATTTTCTATGGAAGACATATGGAAGAATTTTTTTTTCCACTCGAAAATGAGTTTGATATGAACCTAAATTAGGAAACTCTGGGTATTCTGAATTCTGCATAATAAACAAGTATTGTTATAATAAAGATTTCTTCAAAGGAACCCCCACTGCATAGACTGTTGTTGCCACTTAGCTTGTCATTAGAGGAACAATGTCAGCATAACTACCTTGGCTCTTGGTAGAAATGCAGAATCTCAGGCTTTATCTCAGATCTACAGATTCAGAATCTGCTTTTTGAGACTACCCACAAGCGATTTGAATAAGTACTTGGATAGAGCAGAGAGCAAATATTTTACTGAATCCAAATCTCCTGGTTTCTAAGCTACTTTTTACATGTCAACAAGACATCTTTAAAATATGCATTACTTAGTGCACTAGCATTTGTTTAATTTAGTGACATTCTGGACTAAAATAACTAATTTTATTGACAAATTATATTTCAGGTTGAAACAATGTGATTATTTGAATTGATCTTTGGACTCAAACCTAGAAATTAAAATAATTTTAATGAAGTTAACCTTCTAATTTGTGTGGTCATGGTATAGAAAGAAGCATAAAAATTAGAATGCCTTAATTTTAAACAAGAGCTGTATACAGTCACAAGAAGTGAATCCCCTATAATAATACCATGAAAAGACTTTATCATACTTTTAATAATTTCAACTTGAAAAATTTAACAGATGTGCTAAATATATATGGGACATAGACATATTATATTATGTTAGGCAGTTAGACTTGACCGAGGAGGGATGAGACAGATGCTGGCCACACCCTCGAAGCCACCTCCCTCACCCCCAGGGTTAAAGGCCGCACTTTCAGAGCCACTTCTACAGTCTAAAAGAATAAGAAAGGCCAAGCCACAGAGCTGGCCCAAATGCAACTAATGAATGGTTGAACACTACATCAAAAACTTATGGTGTACTATGTGCGGGCTAACTGAACATTAAAAACAAACAAACAAACAAACAAACAATGTGCCGTTAAGGTTACCTTAAAGTCACAACAAAGCCCATAAATATGCAATACATAAATAAATACAATTCTAACAGAATGTATCATGGGTAGGCACATATGCAGAAACCAAAATATTATATAACCACTAGCAGTCCATCAAAAATGTCAATCAAAGCCAAATTTACAGGTACACAGAGCAAGCTTCAAAGGACACAACTAGAGCTTCTTGGTGTCATTGCCTCTCTTGCTATGGCAGTGGCCCAGTTTCACTCTTGAAAGTGTACTACACTTATATACTCAATAAACCCTATCTCCCCACTCTGGTATTGGGTCTCCAATTCTGTTGGTGTATCTAGGACAAGAACTGAGCAAAGATGTAACACATGTAGACTTATAGATAGATTCATTTGCCTCGAGAACTCAAAATAAATGCCCCTGTCTAGTCCCCTCCTACATACAATGCAAAAGAATATAATGGAAATGATGAACTTGCAAGACTGGTTATAAAAATCACCGGCAACTCCACCATGCTTCCTTGGATCACTCGTTGTGGGGGAAGCCAGCCGCCATGGTGTGAGAACATTCAAGCAGCCCAATGGAGAGTAAAGAGTAAAGTATATGGTAAAGAACTGAGGCCTCCTGTTAGCACCAAACGCCAACTTGCCAGCCAGTCAAGAGAGCCATCTTAGAAGCAGACATCTCCAGCCAAAAATCTGATGGCAATCTCATGAGACCCTGATACAGAATCACCCAACAAACCATTCCTTCCTGATCCACAGAAAGTATAAATAGAATTTATTATTTTCTCTGAAGTGATTTGTTATGCAGCAACAATTAATGCTGGATATAAAGATTTAATTGATCTGAGATTGGTTTTACATTATATCATGTAAATTCACTTTACAATGCTAGTTTTAAAATGATCATCTGTAGTAAGTTTTTAGAGGTCATCTGATGTAGTACCTTACTTTCAGCAAAGCCTCATTTATGCCATTCAAGATAAATTTAACCACTTTATCTGAAGGGTTAGGAAGATATTTCCTAGAAGCTGCTGTGATGATCATCATGAAAAAGAAAAATGTTTGGACTGCCATGAACATGTGATAGTAAAATACACACAAAAAATTGTATTTTATATAAAACCTTAAATTCTTGAGGGCAAAATAAAAAAATGGAGTGCAGATTCAAACTTTCACTTCTATTTCATTTTATTTTTTTCAGGTGACTTCTTTAAATGAACTGCACACATGTTCACCTGATTATTTTTCTCAACACAGTTTTATTCATATAGATAATAGTTATCATAAAATTAGGAAAAACATGTTCCTAACAAAGAGTTGTTTAATGCTGACCAAAACCAAAGTAGGAGGGTATACACACACACACACACACACACACACACACACACACACACATATATTCTAACTAAATCCTAGGCTTCCGAAGGCAAGGATTCTGCCTATTGGTGTTACTGGCAAAGTAAGGGAAGTGGCCTTCTGTTGGGTGGGAAAATTCAGTAATTCACTCCTCTTGACAAAAATCAGAGCCAGATAGTATCCAAAATTTATAAAGAATTTATCAAACTCAACACCCAAAGAACAAATAATCCAATCAAGAAATGGGTAGAAGGGGGCACCTTCGGTTCAGGTTATGATCCCAGGGTCCTGGGATCGAGCCCTGCATCGGGCTCTCTGCTCAGCGGGGAGCCAGCTTCCCTTCCTCTCTCTCTGCCTGCCTCTCTGGCCTACTTGTGATCTCTGTCAAATAAATAAATAAAATCTTAAAAAAAAAAAAAAAAGAAAGAAAGAAACAGGCAGAGGACTTGAACAGATA
Organism: Mustela putorius furo; assembly: GCF_011764305.1. Classification (NCBI taxonomy): domain Eukaryota; kingdom Metazoa; phylum Chordata; class Mammalia; order Carnivora; family Mustelidae; genus Mustela; species Mustela putorius. The sequence goes on from NW_025422471.1 coordinate 16,342,610, forward strand.
TTTCTGCAAAAAAGACATTCAGATGGCCAACAGACACATGTAAAACTGCTCCACATCACTTGGTATCAGGGAAATACAAATCAAAACCACAATGAGATATCACCTCACACGAGTCACAATGGCTAAAATTAACAAGTCAGGAAATGACAGATGTTGGCAAGGATGCAGAAAAAGGGGAACCAGTGCAGGCTGGTGCAACCACTCTGGAAAACAGCATGGAGGTTCCCCAAAAAGTTGAAAATAGAGCTACCCTATGACCCAGCAATTGCACTACTGGGCACTTACCCTAAAGATACAAATGTAGTGATCCGAAGGGGCACGTGCACCCAAATGTTTGTATCAGCAATGTCCACAATAGCCAAACTATAGAAGGAACCTAGATGTCCATCAACAGATGAATAGATAAAGAAGATGTGGTATATGTACACAATGGAATACTATGCAGCCATCAAAAGAAATGAAATCTTGCCATTTGCGATGATGGGGATGGAACTAGAGGGTATTATGCTTAGAGAAATAAGTCAATCAGAGAAAGACAACTATCATATTATCTCCCTGATATGAGGAAGTGGAGATGCAACGTGGGGGGGTGTAGGGGGACAGGAAAAGAATAAATGAAACAAGATGGAATCAGGAGGGAGACAAATCATGAGAGACTCTTAATCTCACAAAACAACCTGAGGGTTGCCGGGGTGGGGGTGGTAGGGAGAGGGTAGTGGGGTTATGGACATTGGGGAGGGCATGTGCTATGGTGAGCGCTGTGAAGTGTGTAAGCCTATCGATTCACAGACCCGTACCCCTCGGGCTAATAATACATTATATGTTAGTTAAAAAAATTAAAAATTAAAAAAAAAAAGTTGGAGCCAGATAAAACTCACCTCACACTCTCAAGATAAACAAGACAGCACCAAAATCTGGTGAAGATGCTCTAACAGAGAATAATTCTACAAAATCAATTTAAATTGTTGACAAACCTCACATAACATGCAGGCATTATCACAGTAAGGAAGAAAATCATCATGAAAGGCCAGTAACAAAAATAGCTGGAACTATGTGAGTACAGTTTAGGTGTGAACTTTGAGTCCTTATAGGTTGATAATGAATGAAAGCAACAATTAATAATAAAGATCTTGGAACGCCTGGGTGGCTCCGTGGGTTAAGCCGCTGCCTTCAGCTCAGGTCGTGATCTCAGAGTCCTGGGATCAAGCCCCGCATCGGGCTCTCTGCTCAGCAGGGAGCCTGCTTCCTCCTCTCTCTCTGCCTGCCTCTCTGCCTGCTTGTCATCTCTCTCTGTCAAATAAATAAATAAAATCTTAAAAAAAAATAATAAAGATCTCCACGTTAGGAAGAGTCATTTCTCACCAACCAGTATGGGAGCCAATGAGAAAGGAATTCACAGAAGATGAATAGAAGGTATAAAACAGGAAAGGAGAGAAATCTGGGCCAGATTCTGGATTCACCCAGGCAACTCTCATAGTCACATTCAACAAAAGTTTCATCAGTTCCTAGTAAAGATCAATAAGAAGTTAAAACCAGAACTCTGCTATTTTTTTATTTACGGTTTACAGGTATAACTGGTTCAAGTTAATTGCGTAATAAACTACATAGATTTCACTTCCATTTCATGGTCAGTGTATGGATTCTCAATTCCTTTATCTTACCTAAATCTCAAGCTTAAGACCTCCTTAACCTGGAAAGCAATATATTGTGAAGTTTGGATACTCATAGAGCACACAGGAGTACAGTCTACACTTTCACGCATGTCTGCATGTCTGGGCAATAGGGATCACATAGGCACAATGGACAAGATGTGCTCAACAAACTGCATTTGTCCAGATTACATGCTTACACATTTTGTTATATTTGAATTAAACAACTGAGGGAAAGGACAAAACTTTAGAGGCTTCATTGTCTGGGTTCGATTATTTTCTGAATTTGCTATATAATTTCCCCCTTGTCAAAAGGGAAAATGTACCAATTTTAAGGTATCAAGGACTCCCCCTTAGAAATACATATGACTGCCATCAGAGTATTATCACCCTTCAGAGTGGGACACACAATAGTTTGTGTCTTTCTGTAAAACGTAGGAGAAAATGTGATTCTGGGAATTTGGTCTTTGAGGAAAGGTAGCAGCTATCTTTAGAGAACTGCCAACGGAGAAGCTCATCTTTCATATCTGTTTTATATTTATGATCGTGATCCTTCCTGTTCAAGGACATCACTTTGCAGTCAGAGCAATGAGCCTTCTTCATCCCCCAAGGCCATGCAGTAATGATCATCCTCATCTATTTTTACTGAAGATACAGTCTGTGGTCCAAGAGTCAAGAAGTTGCGTTCTTTTTTTTTCTGGTTTTGTGGCAGATGCTCCACGAATTCTTGTGGTATTTTTTCCCCCCTTCCTATCTGTTTTCTCAAAAGCAGAAGTATTTTCATTCTTTTCCTCCTCTCAGTAGGATATAGCTGGAAAAGATCTGGGAGCTTCTTGAGAAAACACATCACATAAATGCCAGATGATATTTTATTCTTCACTGTGTTAATTCTAGTTTAAGGAAGAAATCAAGGGACATGGTCAAATAAGAAGGTGGCTTCAAGAAAGCTTGGTAAATGTTTTAGAAGAATAAACTGCTTAGTCCTGGTCTCTAAGGCATTAGCAGGAATAAATAGAAATACTCAGCATAACTGTTTGCTGTGTGTATGCTGCAGTCAACATACTTGAGCTCAGAAATCTAGAGATAAAAGCTATAAATCTCAGAATGAAAAACGTTGGAATAATATGATGTGCAAAGAACAAAGGGAGGAAGTAGATTTTCAAGACCTAAGGGCAATTTAAAATATTTACATTATACCTCTATTTCAGCGAAGTCTGATTTTCACTTTTTTTTTTTTAAATAAAGATTTTATTTATTTGAGAGAGAGCACAAGCCCCGGGGGAGTAGTGGGGAGAGGGAGAAGAAGGCTTCCCACTGAACAGGAAGCCCAACAGGGAGCTTGATCCCATGATCTGAGCTTAATGCAGACCTTTAACTGACTGAGCCACCCAGGCGCCCCTGATTTTCACTCTTGACCGTATATACAGCAAAGGCTTTAACAAAGAGCTTAGGAGGAAGCAGTTGCCTGTCACTCTTTAGTCTTATCTATTGGAATGAGATTTTCAAGGTCTACTTTCATGTGGTTTTGAGGATTCTCCTGTTACTTCCAATGTGTATGTTGCATCCATTTTTTTTCCTTTTTGTTTCAATGTCTATAGTTCTGGTTCATACCTCCTCATAGTCTGTGTATCACTAACTCAACATTCTTCCCAAGCCAGTCTCTTTGGCACATTGTGAAGAGGATAGTCCCATTATCATGGGTCTCCTACTCAAATCTTTTAGAGAGTCTTCATTGTTACCAAACCCAGTAGAATCATCTTGTTCAGGCATTCAAAATCCACCAGTTTGTTTCAGACTTACCTCTTTTAATTTCCCACATTTTTCTATTATCAACTGTAAGGTCTGGGTGACTCCCCATGCCTTGAATAGGCTAGCGGTTTATTCACTCTGGATGTCACATGTTGTACCTTTCACTCATACTAGCATGTTCCCCTTATCCTATTAAAAAAAATTCTTGGTATGTGCTATGGTGAGTGCTGTGAAGTGTGTTAACCTGTACCCCTGGGGCTAATAATACATTATACGTTTATAAAAAAAATAAAAAAATCATTAAAAAAAAAAATTCTGGGGGCCTGCCTGAGTGGCTCAGTCCGTTAAGCACCTGACTTTTAATTTAGGCTCAGGTCATGATCTCAGGGTTGTGAGATTGAGCCCTGTGTGGGGCTCTGCACCCGGCATCAAGCCTGCTTAAGGTTCTCTCTCTCCCTCTTCCTTTGACTCTTCCACACACCCTCCCCCAAGTCCTCCCCTCATGTGTGCACTCTCTCTCTCAAAAAAAAAAAATAAATAAATAAATTTTTTTCTGAAAACCCAACTATGAAACTTCATAACATGACCCATTTCCTGTCTCTACAATAATTTCCCTGATCCCTTCCACTTGGAAATAAATCATCCCACATGACATCGGCTTATAACATTTGTAGGTCCTATCCACAGAACTACTTAGATTATAATTCATTTATTTATTATTTTCCCCATTCATTAGTCATTCATCAAACATTTACTGAACTGAGGTATGGCGGGGTTTACCTGGGAGTTGGGAATACAGAGATGTAAAACCTTATTTATTCTTTTTTACTAACTTATAAACCACCGAAGAACACAAATGTGTAAGCAAGCAACTAAAGTGCGCTGTGGAAATTGCTACAAAGAAGTGCTATATCAAGTACAATATGAGCAGAATAGAGGAATGCCTAGGACTATTTTGGGACTAATGAAAACAATAGTCTCAAAGTAATATTAATAGTAAATGAAGTGGCATCCTCGGCATTTTAGGTGCAGTGCAATTCCCTCCAGGACAATTATCATCACCTTTTACAGATGAAGGAAATGAGGCTCAGAAAAAGTTACCACTTAGGCCAATCCACACAGCTGACATGCAGCATATCCAGGTTAACACCGAACTCTGTTGGAGAGAAAAGTGGCAGGAATCAAACCAGATAGGGTGGCTCAGTCACTCTCGGGGCAGCAAACAAGGGGAAAGATGGTTTACATCTCAAATTGACAAGTGTTGGACAGCAAGTCAGTCCCCATAGAGAATATCTTTGTTATCTTTGGTAAGAGATTTCTTCTGGGGGAGTAACTGAATTCATGGTTTGGTTTTACAAGACGTCGCTTCAGAAAGATGTAAAAATTCCTCTGATTTCAGATATAATAATGGATGAGGTCCACCAGGAAACACCCCAGAAGATTGGGTCCCATTAATTATCTGTGTGGCCTCTCTGATGACTGGTGGATGCGGAAGGTAAATATCTGCTCTATGAAGCAGACAACTGGGCATGAACCCTCATAGCAGAAGGAAATCATCAAGAAGTAGAGGGCTGACCATGCTGGACAAGGAATTGCATGTATACACCTAAATAAGGATTTCTCTGTGTCCTCACAAACAAATGAGGTCATGCCGGGAATTCCATCCCTGGGGATCTGGCGTGACTGACAAGCAGCTCTATAAATGCACATGTTTGGCTCATTATCTTTTTTTGTATAGTTTGTATTAATATAGTTTTAATAAGTAAAGATTAAAGTATTTATAAATACTTTGAAGTATTAATATAGTATTAATATGTTTTTAAAGTATCAATATATTACTATTATATTAATTTATTGAAGTATTAATATAGATTAAGTAAGTAAATATTTTTAGGTTAAAAAATTTGACCTGCCATCTTTGTGCAATTTAAACACCTCAAATTTGAAGACAAATAAAAGATTGTGTATTCAGAAAAAAAAAAAGAAAGAAAGAAAGAAGCAGTCAGGAAAGAAGAAAGTAAAAAAAAAAAAAAAAAAAGCCAGCAGATAGGGTGGAGGAATGCTAAGTGGAAAGAACGATTTTTTCCCTCTGCTAGAGAGCAAGTTATTTGATTTTTTTAAAAGATTTTATTTATTTATTTGACAGAGAGAGAGCGATCACAAGTGGGCAGAGAGGCAGGCAGAGAGAGAGGGGGAAGCAGGCTCCCTGCTGAGCAGAAAGTCCGATGCGGGGCTCGATCCCAGGACCCCAAGATCATGACCTGACCCACTAAGCCACCCAGGCACCCTAAGTTATTTGATTTTATAAGATGCAAGATCTTATACAAGTTTCTTTCTCATGTATTGTTTACATGGTAGTGCCTTTAACTAAAAAGTTAAATATCACTCAATGTAGGCAGAAAGAAAGTTTAGACTATGGCAGGTTAAAGTCACTAGATTTTAGGCCACTTAGTAAATAAAATCCCCTTTTCCCCCATGCAGGTTTGGAATAAACTGGAGCTGGAAAGATGGTCAAGAGATGGATGTGAATTTATCTTAATTAATGTTACAGCCTAGGTTGGAAGTCAGTGAACCAAGTGTCCTGACGGAAACTTGTTGACCCTGTGGTGGGCAGGTCTAGAAAGTATCGGACCTCACTGCAGGGGCAGTGTCCCCTGCAAGACCTGCCACACCTGAGCACACGCAGGCTCTAAAGGGAGGGAGAGGGAAGGGCCAGGACCATGCCAGCCCTTCCTGTGCCCAACCAGTCCTTAGATCTTCATCCTCCCCTGGGGATGAGGACAAAGAAGAAAAAAGCAAGGCCCGTTGCTCAGCTGGACTACCTCCACGTGGAAATACGTGGTAAGGGCAAAAGATTTTACCCCCAAAGAAAGATGCTTGCCCTGGCTATGGTTTTTCTTATGCAATCCTATGCAGTTGGAAATAAAAGTAAAGTACAAGATGGGATCGGGAGGGAGACAAACCATAAGAGACTCAGAATCTCACGAAACAAACTGAGGGCTGCCGGGGGTAGCGGGTAGGGAGAGGGGGGTGGGGTTATGGACACTGGGGAGGGTACGTGCTATGATGAGTGCTGTGAAGTGTGTAAGCCTGACAATTCACAGATCTGTACCCCTGAGGCAAATAATACATTATGTGTTAATAAAAAACAAAAAACAAACAAACAAAAATGTAAAGTTCAAGGAGATTCAACTGCAAGTTAATAGTACAAGGAGATTCAACTACAAGTTAGAAAATGTGACTTCCAATAAATACTCTGTCACTAATGGGTTTTGTGGCCTTGACAATAAAATCACCTGGGAGGTTTCCTCATCTCTATAATTGGAGCAACAGGCTAGATCATTTCCTTTCAGCTCTAAGATTTTAAAATTCAGACATCTCTGAGGCAGCTCTCTTCAACTCTGCTGGTAGGTATGGAATGAAAAACTTGGACCTGGTGAGTGCTGTGAAGTGTGTAAACCTGGTGATTCACAGACCTGTACCCCTGGGGATAAAAATATATGTTTATAAAAAATAAAAAATTAAAAAAAAAAACTTGGACCATTTTGATCATTCAGTGTTTCACTTTCACTTGAAGCTTTTCTGGCATTTTCTGAGGCTTATGGTTTGGATGCAAAGAAAATAGAACCTAAAGAAGATTCCTAGGAACAAAGTGTAGGTGGGCACTGCAACAGTCAGTAAACTCTAGAACTACCAGGATCTCCTTGGTCTTAGAATCACCAGGAGATTCACGAGATTCACTTAGAAATGTCGGGAGAGAACTCCCCAGACTTGCACACTTCGTTATGGCTTTATTGTTTGAAAAACCCTGACAGAGTACAGTTACCTTTTTTTTCACGTGGTTATTATTATACTCAAATTCTACTTTATCACGTTTTTGTACATGCCTGCACTCCAGAATTAAACTCAAAAGGTAGCTCCAAACACATTCTCTAGTTTTTGATGCATGATGGACAGAACAACTAACTATTCAAGCTTGGAAATCACAGGACTTTATGACAAATCTTATTGGTGAATATATATTGAAATTATTCTGGAAGACCAGACTCCCGGTAGAGGGGTAGCATAAAATGAACAATGTTTTACAAATGTGTTGAAATCGCAAAGAGATGGATTTTGTAGATTAGGACACATACATAAAATGCTGTTCGTTGTCTAGTATAGTCAGGGAATTCTCAGCATATAGTTAGCCCAATTCCTTAATTCTCTCTCCTTTCCCAAATAATGTAAATCTCTGAAATAATGGACAGAAATTGAAGTGAGAGAAAATGACCTCATTACTCAACCAGAATGAATACCTTTAAGAACTAAGAAAATGGGGAAAAAAAAAAAATAAAGGCCGCCAGGTTGTGAAACGTACCAAGTTTTCTAAGCATGATAACATAAGAAGTGCTAAACTTTCACAAATTTCTCTCTGCTCTTTCCCATTATTTAAGAAACTCCAAATTTCAGAACCACTAATGAAAATGAATTTAAAATTTAAATTTAGGAAGGTGGAAGTGACCTCTAGCCGAAAGCTTTCTTTTTAGAGATGATGAGACAGATTCTCAGAGAGGTTCATTAACTTGCCAAGGCCATACAGACCATCAACAGTGGGGCCAAGAGGAGTTCCAGGCTTCTAAATCATTGTTCTTCTTGATAGTTGGTGCTACTTCCCTGCCTTGAATGAATTAGCAGAAGGAGCGCCTCCACCCCTCCTTGAACATGTTCTGGGGTCATGCATTTAATTCTGGTCTCTCAATTAATCATCTCAGAAAGGCCTCTCCTCCTTCTCACTGCTTGAAATTCAAAAAAAGAGCGATCCAGGGAAAAGAAACTTTTACTTGGCTTCTTTGGGCTTTCTCACTTTCGACTTCCCTCCAACTTCCTGATAATATTTGGGCAGGGTGCACGGTATTTTGATACTGAAGATAAGATCATTTTCCCCATCCTGCTGAAATAAAACCATGCTATGTGTTCCTTGTCTTTCTCCTTTCGTGATTCTTCCCTTTCCTTCCTCCTTTTGCTTTCTCCTTCTTAAAGGTTCTCTCCTTGGTTCAAGGCAAGGTGGATGCCTTTGCTTCCAGTCCATTGTCCTGAAAATGAAATCTATGGCAAGGCCTTAAGAGTTCTTTTTCAAACACAGACCTAGTTGTAGACACCAAGCATACTGAGAAATAACCCCCACCCAAAGTTTTCTATTTCTCATTAACGTTTAAAACCTTTGCTGACTAAGGGTGCTCATTACATTGGGTTGTAAATGACGTTTGGAGAGAATGATTCCAGCCCACTCAGCACACACAGAGAATACAAACGAGCCTTTGCAATTTCTTCTTCAAGATGATACACGCTATAATATTGAGCTAAGTTCCTGCTAGGAAAGTCTCAAGTCCCAGAAGTCTCAAACCACTGGAAAACAAACAGGAAATAAAATATATATAATTTGTTTCGTGTTAACGCTCTCACCTCCCACCAACTTATTAAATATAGGTAAAAGCTTTCTTCCCTAAGACAAAGTGCCACATGAGGAACTCTGACTTATGTTCCGTCTTCCAAATAGCTTTTCTTTCTTTTCTGACTTGTTATTAATAACTTGGACAATGCTGGAAGCTATAGCTCTAAGTGATGAATGCCCGCTGTTGAGTCAACAGGACAGATGTCACCCATAGCCACTTCTTTTCCCAGGAAAACGGAATTCACTTTATGGTGCCATTTATAATAAATATTATTATGGTTTTATCTTTTTGTCTGAACCTTGTATGGTGTTTGGGTGACTGCAAAGGTGACAGTCTCGATCATTACAGATGGAGCTATCCCTCCTTTAAGTCCTCTGAGCGGCGAATCTATCCTATCAGAAGGTCCTTAAATCCACCACCAGAAACTCCACTGAAGCCCTTCATCAGAGTAAGGAATTGTCTTTTGAAAACCTACTTCTGTCAAGAGACGTGCTTTTCATTGAGGGAGAAAAAGGAAGTAGAAACATCACATGCAGTCTTTACACTCCGCTTGATACACAGGTACGAACAGCATAGATATTACCCTAAGTGTATTCACTCAACAGCATTAGGGACAAAATCAGGCTGCATTATTAGGAAAAATAAATGACTCCAGAGCGCACACTCTAATTTTGAATACCTGGAAGTAACAGGCCTTCACACACAAGACATGCTTTGGTTGAGAAAATTACTCATTTCAGAGAAAAATCAGTCCCACGTAAAATCTTAAACATATCTTTATAGGCTACTGGTCCGCAAAAGAACTAACAAGCTATGGGGTGACAAACACAGTGATGCCCAGCTGCACCTCTCCTAGCATGAATTCTGGAAGCCAAGTTGGCTCAGTAGAGTCTCTGCTTGCTGCTTCGGATGGCCTCATCACTTCTGGAGCCACTGCCAAGTTCTTCCAGGTTTTCCTTAGTCAACAGGAAGGGAGGAGTTGGTGGTGTCCGAGAGTGGGGGAGCTATGCCTCGCTTGCACTTTTCCCCTGTTGCTAAGATTACTGTCATTTCTTTGCTGCCATGGGCACTTTTGGCCATAACTGCCCTGACTCCTTTGCCTTCCATAGGACTCAACACTGGGCTGCTGCACAATGTCCTTGGGACCTTGGGACTTTACACGCTTTTGAGGATGCCTCTTCCAAGCACCTGCTCTGAGCTTTCTGCTCCATGCTTCAGTATCAAGGGCTCCCACTTTCCCCCTAAACTCTATTCTCCTAAGGTGAGGTAGCACCTGGGAAAATGCATCCAACCAAAAAAGTATGCTGTGTTCCCCCCCAACCAGACAGTTGTAGTCTTTATACTGCTTCCTCCTTTTTTTTTTTTCTTTTCCCTTCCCTGGGTTGGAGATAGAAGCTGAGGTGGATTAATTCCTCATCTCTCCTCATGAGGAAACAAGTTTATGCCATACCCTCTTGAGTTATCTCCTCTCCTTTGGAGTTAAGTTGCTAGATATTCTCAAAATTCTGAAGTTAAAACTTGCAGATTCAATGTTTCGCTTTTTGTTGAGATTTGAAAATTTATTGGATTGTTGTCCATGATTTTAAATAAATCAACTCCTAAACAAATTATTAGTGGGAAGTAGGCAGCATAGCACACTGAAATCAGATTGCCTGCTTTAAAATCCTTGTCTTACCATCTACTATTAGCTATGTGATTCGAAAAGCACTTTGTATGGTTGTGGTGATTAAATGAGATAATATACGGAAAGTACAAAAATAAATTGAACCAATATCCTCTTAGAGGACATTATGGGAGCAAAAACCTCATTTATAATAGTTAAAAAGATTAAATTCCTAGGAATAAACTTAACAAGAAATGTACATAACATATATGAGTAAAACTTTAAAATTCTCCTGAAAGACACAAAAGTAGATTTGAACAAGTGGAAAGATACCTCATTCTTAGATATGATGACTCAATGTCCTAAAGCAGACAGTTGTCCCTAATTTATAAACTAGGTAAAATCCCAATAAAATTGCCAACAACCTTTATTATAGAGTTTGATAAGTTTATGCTAAAAGTCATAATGAAAACAAACATGCAAAAATAACCAGGAAAAAACTAAAAATAAACTATGGGAGAGCAACTAGTCTTATCAGACATTCAAGTATACTCTAAAGCTTCTGTAATTGAAAATTAATATACTATAAATGTGTCTTTTTGAATCACAGGGACAAAAATGGACTTTTTAGTAATCAGTATTTTGACCACTGGGTAGCCCTTTGGAAAAAACACAAAATTAGAACTATACCTCACACCTTTCACAAGACTCAATTCCAAACAAATTAGAGAGTTAAATGTAAAAACTGAAAAAGGTATTAGTAGAAAACTTGGATGAATTTTTTAATGTTGGGGCAAAAAAGACTTTATGACTAAAACTCAAACAATAAAAGAGTGATAAATCTGACTACATAAAAATAAAAACTTGTTCCATGATAAAAACATCATACAGTCAAGGGAGAACTGATAACCAGGGGGGAAACCACTTATAACACATACCAGAAATCAAAGGTTAATATCCCTTTGTACGATATATTACTTCAACAATTCTACACTTGAGTCAATGCTCTCCATAAGTTAACACATGCATTCACCTTTTGACCTAACAATCTCACTTCTAAGAATTTATCCAAGGTACGTTTTAAACAATATGAAAATATATATGCATAATGTTATTCATTGCACCATTGCTTGTAATGGCAAAATATTATAAGCAATATAAATGTCCAGACATGTAAGAGTGACTGAATACATTATGGTATCTTCAAAGAATGGAGTATGACCCAGTTGTAAAAAGGAATGAGAAATAGCTCTGTGAACTTACAAGGAGTATTTTCTACCATATTCTGTTTAGCAAAAAACACAAGTTGCTACAGAAGCATCTATAGTAATGCAGGCTTTTTAGTAAAAAAGAAAAAAGAAGTAAAAGGGCCTATATGAAGTATACAAGTACCTATTTATTTGTGCAGCATGAAATACAAGAATAAACTAGGAACAAATGAGATAGGTTTCCTAGAGGCTCTGGGTAGGAATGTGGTTAAAGAAGGGAGTGGAAACAAGAGAGGATGGCCACTTCTCTAAGAATTCCTTGTCCATAGTTAAGAATTTTAGAACTGTACTAACACTTCACACACTCAAAAATAAAATAAAATTAACCATGTGTTGGTGGAACCTATGATCAACTAACTATAGGGGTGCCTGGGTAACACAGTTGGTTAAGCAACTGACTCTTGGTCACACCTCAGGTCGTGATCTTAATGTCCTGAGACTGAGCCCTGTGAAGGGCTCTGTGCTCAGGGCATGGTCTGCTTGAGATTCTCTCTCTTCCTCTCCTTCTGCCACTCACCCGCCATGTTTGCTCTCTCTCTCTCAAAAAATGAATCAACATATCTTTAATTTAAAAAAATCAACTACAAACAGTAACAAAGGAACTTACTACAAATGAGTAAGGTCACCACATGGAAGGGGGTGAGGAAGAACTAATCTAAGTAACTTTGGAAAACCATATTTTGGCCGTGTAAGGCAAGGCTAAGGAAAAGAAGGACTTTTATACAAACACTGTACTCTACTTACTGAACTGTTCTTCACAGAAGGTGGGTTAGCGAATCTGAAACTACTTCGTACGTATTCTAGAATTGAGAAAATATGTGAATATATTCCTAGATAATGAGAGCCCAATTTTTCACCTTTTTTTTTGTATGTGTGTAAGATTTTATTTACTCATTCAACAGAGAGAGACACAGCAAGAGAGGGAACACAAGTGGGGGTTAGAGGGGTGGGAGAGGGAGAAGCAGGCTTCCTGTTGAGCGGGGAGCCCAATGTGGGGCTTGATCCCAGACTCTAGGACCATGATCTGAGCCGAAGGCAGACCCTTAACAATTGAGCCACTCAGGCACCCTCCAATTTTCACCTCTTAAAGAAAGAAGTTATATGTAGAGAAGTAGGGAAGGCTAGGATGGAGGCTTTGGTCATGGAAGAGAGTCAGAACTCATGGTTTTTCAAGTTTATGCAGATAGAGAAACATAAAAATAAAGATAAGCGTACGTGGGAATACGTGTATTTTCTAGCTCTCGTCCCTGAAAAGGCCTAGAAGCAATGACACTGCAGTAGCAGTAAGTACACCTTGCTCCCACATCTTGTTCTCTAAGACAGCAAATCAGGACCACTTAGAGAAATGGCTGGGGTGACACCTGGGGCAGGGAAAGTACAAGATGGTCCTGGAATCTCTCGTGGTTTCAGAAAGGAAAGAAGCATTTAAAAATGAACATGAGTAAGGTGAAAAGACACAGAAGGTGAGCTGAAGGAGTACCCAAGACTAAATCAGAGACAGTGTGAGCAAAAAAATTATCATAAGAATGGATTATAAACTCATATGATGAAAAATGTCCATGAGTTCACACTGAAATCAATGAGCAAATGAATGAATGAATGGGGAAGGGAAAGTCCTTACAGTCGAATTCCAATTTAAATACGAGGAAGAGGGGGGCGCCTGGGTGGCTCAGTTGGTAAGCATCTGCCTTCGGCTCAGGTCATGGTCCCAGGGTCCTGGGATCGAGCCCCACATGGGGGCAGGGCGGAAGCCTGCCTCTCTCTCTCCCACTCACCCTGCTTGTGTTCCCTCTCTCACTGTGTCTCTGTCAAATAAATAAATACAATCTTTAATTAAAAAAAAAAAAAGAAAAGAAATAAGGAAGAGGGACACCTTGGTGGCTCAGTTGGTTAAGCGTCTGCCTTCATTATGAAATGCCCCTCAATTTTAGTTTTCTAATACTTCTTCGTTATATCCAAGTTGTCCATATGGCAAGAATTCTCCAGTAGCCATGTGCTCTTCTTATGAATCCGGAGGCACACAATTTTGATATGTCTCGTTAACAGTAAACTTTGATGGCTTGATTAAGATAGTGTCTACAAGGTCTCTCCTCTGTGGTATTTTCCTAAAGGTGATGTTTTATTTCCATCATTTCTTCTTCATTTTTGTTTTTTATTTATTTTTGTAAAGATTTTATTTCTTTGTCAGAGAGAGAGAGAGAATGAGCACACAAGCAGGGGCAGTGGCAGGCAGAGGGAGAAGCAGATGTGGGACTTGATCCCATAACCCTGAGATGAAATCAAGCATTGGTTGCTCAACCAACTGAGCCACCCAGGCACCCTGAAACGGAAACATTTAAAACAGAGTCTCAAAAGTGTTGGAAAGTGAAAAAGTGCTCAAAGATCAGTGGGTATTATTTATTTCGAGTCTGGCAGTCTTTCTAATTTATAAGAGCCAAAATTCCAAGATTAAAGTGACCTTCCTTTAATTAAGCTCTTTTCAAAGGGAGTGCTGTTGATGAAGTTCTAGAACCTAGGTGAGGTTTGGTGGGCTGAGGTCCGGAGCCGATGACCAAGAAAGAATTCTTGAGACATCTTTGGTGCAAAATGGTGGTTTATTAGAGCACGGGGACAGGACCCGTGGGCAGGAAGAGCTGCTGCCCCGGGTTGTGAGGGGTGGTTGGTTATATATGCAGGAGTTGGGTAGGTGAGGACAAAGGGGTATTCAGAAGGGCTATTGGGGCAAAGAATACTATCAGGATATTGAAGGCTTAGTTACTATCAAGTAAAGACAATTGAGAGTCTCCTGGTGGAATGTTACATTCCTGCCATCAAGCATCCTTGTTAATGAGATTTAGGTTTAGAAGAAATTTAACTTTATTTACTTTTCCTTCTACCTCCACCTCCTTTGGTTTTTATGGAGGGAAGGGTGACATTAGGCTTGAGAAACTGAGTTCTGTGTCTTTGGAATTTGGGCTATTGATAAGGTAACTTCTTTGTTTGTAAATCTCAAGGACATTTGCAAACCAAGGGAGACTCCAGTCTTGTAGGATTGTGATCTCAGCAAGTTAACTATTTATCATTTTATGGCAGTCAGGGGTGCCTGAGGAATGCTACACCTATGGAGGGGAGCGGATGAAAGGGGGGGGGTGCAAGGCGCCAGCTCTTGCTTTGTCCTCAGCCAGCCTCCTGCTCCCTCATCACTGTGAATCACCTGTGAACTGTTTGCAACAGGATCACCTTGGGTTTATTTTCCAAATGCAGATTTCAGAGGCATTAGACTTAGAATGGGGTTCTTTGCACAATAAGAACTTTATGACTTGTGTGGCCTAGAAAAAATATTTTATTTGCCCTTGCCTTTAAGTTACAGCGTAGTTGGATATAAAAATTTAAGTAATATTTCCGCCTCAATACAATTTAGTGTTGCTAGGGAGGAATCTAATGTCAGTCTAAATTTTATTTTTCTTAAGTGATCTTTCTTCTCTCAAGAAGCTTATGGGACTTTCTGTCTTGATATTCTTAAATTTCACTAGAGCGTTTCATGTTACAGGCTTTTTGGTAGCTATTTTGTTCTTTGTCCTTTTATCTGAGAGTTTATGTCATTCTGGGTATAAATCTAGAAGATTAAATTTTTTTTTCCAAATATTTCCTCCCCCTTGTTTACTATTATCTCCTGTTCTGAAGAGGCCCTTTTCATGTGGGTGTTAACACATCATCTCCTTCCTTCCTCTTTTTTCTTTTCTGAGGACTTTGGGAGAGCTCCTTGCCCATTATATTCTAGCCCAGAAATTCATTTTTCAGTTCTCTAAATTCTGGTATTCAACCAATCTGATGAATTATTTCAACAATTAC
This sequence comes from Mustela putorius furo, assembly GCF_011764305.1. Classification (NCBI taxonomy): domain Eukaryota; kingdom Metazoa; phylum Chordata; class Mammalia; order Carnivora; family Mustelidae; genus Mustela; species Mustela putorius. Next base: position 16,358,145 of record NW_025422471.1, read on the forward strand.
ATATATTTTTTAAAGATTTTATTTGTTTATTTGACAGACAGAGATCACAAGTAGGCAGAGAGGCAGGCAGAGAGAGAGGAAGGGAAGCAGTTCCCCGTTCAGCAGAGAAGCCCAATGTGGGGCTCGATCCCAGGACCCTGAGATCATGACCTGAGCCGAAGGTAGAGGCTTTAACCCACTGAGCCATCCAGGTGCCCCAACAGTTACGTATTTTTAAAATACCTAGTATCTCCAATTGGATTCCAGAATTCTTACATCTCTTGGGAAATTATTGTGCTTATATGTTCTATTCTTTTCTTATCATTGGCTCTACCAACTCTGGTATCAGTGATTCTTTTTGTTATCTGTCTTTCATCGTGTTTTAAGTCATGTTAATTTTCTCTGTGAGTTCATGTCTCATTGCCTTGACTTTATTGGCTGTTCTGCCTAGTAGCATTGAATTCTTTGACTCTCAAAGTGCTGCCTAAAGACATGACCTAATGTCTAAAGGCATTGACAACATCCAGGAGCATATTAGAAAGTAAGTATTTCATGGCATTCCCAACATATTAATCAGAATCTGCATTTTAACAATACCAGTCAGGTGATTTATTTGCATTTTAAAGTTTGGAGGACACTGGTGTATGCCCCGGCTCATGTTCTCCTCCCAGTGAGCTGAGGAGGGGTGCATGGTGGAGGGCTAGCCTCTCCTATAGTCAGTTTTATTATCCCTTTGTCCCTTTCTGTCTCCCACAACAGTTCTCCCTTGCCCCCGGGGTACCATCAAACTTCCTTCTCAGACATTGTTTCTATTCAAGGACAAATACTGTCTGATTAAAAAAGGCTAGCTAGCCCAGGGGCTCCTGGGTGGTTCAGTCAGTTAATCATCTGCTTTTGGCTCAGGTCATGATCCCAGGGTCCTGGGATCAGTCCTGCATCACACTCTCTGCACAGCAAGGCATATATACTTCTCCTTCTCCAGCTCTCCCTGCTTGTGCTCTGTCAAATAAATAAATAAAATCTTAAATAAAATAAAAGATTAAGTTAAATAAATAAGTAGCCCAATAAGTGAGAGAGAGGAGAGAATGTTTGGTAACAGCCATATTGCTTGTCCCCACTCCACAGGGACTCTGTTCTGACTTTTGTGACCAATTCCAGCTCCTGCTTTCCTCTTCCATAAGAACAGCAAGCAGTGGGAAGAAGAAAGACACAACTGGAACACTCACACCAGCTTTCTGGGGGACACTTCTCTCTACACTAGGATTAAACCATCTTCTTTCTTCCTATATACTTTTTGTGGTTTGGTTATAAGTGTGCTAAACAGCTTTCTGAAATCTGTCAAACTTCTCATCATCCTGGGATCACACTCAAATTGTGCTGCAGATAGAGAGCCAGCAACCAAGGCAAATTTACTAACTTTTCCAGAATCAGACTCAGGTAATTCTTAGGTAAACTAAAATTTGTAGAAACTAAACTCTGTAGAAACTTTGCATTTTCTTCTTTTTATTATATTATATATTATGTGTATATATTATATATTATATATATTATATATTATGGAGAACTTCAGATTTGTGTTATTAGTAAACTTTTTTCAAAGTATGGTAATATTTCAGTTAATTTTTGAGGTTAGAATTCTTTGCATTTGGACTGAGCTAAAATGCTCATTCAGAGGGGCTACATCAATCTAAAGAAGTTGGTTCTTATAATGTTCTAAGATATGTATCTATAGATTCTATAGCTAAATTAATTATTTAAAAAAATATCAATAAAAAGACAATTACTAGAAAGGAAGGAAGAGTTGATTTTATATATATTCTTGACCAGTTTACCTCTGTAGCTAAAAAGTACTGTGTATGAAGTACTTATTTTTAATTTTTTATACCCTGATACTTTTTCTAACTTACTGAATTTAGGAAATTCTCTAGGAATCAGTTAAGGCCACAGAGACTAAGTCCCCATGAATACACAAAGTGTCAGCTGTAATGAAAGATGGAGAATAAAACTCTTAGCATGGTGGTTCATCCTCAATGTTAAGTTTTCTTTTCTTTCCCTCCGTCTCCTTTCCTTTTTCTTCCCTTTTCATTTCCCCCTTCTTTTGAGGCTTTGAGTAATTATTTTTTTCAAATTTTATTTATTTATTTGACAGATAGAGACTACAGGTAGGCAGAGAGGCAGGCAGAGAGCGAGGAAGGGGAGCAAACTCCCTGCTGAGCAGAAAGCCCAATGCAGGGCTGGCGGAAGGCAGAGGCTTTAACCCACTGAGACACCCAGGTGTCCCAAGGCTCTGAGTAATTTTGATATATTTTGACAAATAACATAGAAAACAATAGTTAACTGAAAGGTCAGTGTTGTGCAAGCACCCAGAAAGAAGGCACATTTTTAATGTCTAGTTGTCCACACCGAACTCTATCTAAGCCTTGTGCTTCCAGAAAGAAATTCTTTTTAGTGGTCTACAAAATGGCCAGCTACAACCTGCTATCTCATATTCCAAGATAGTGTTCACTTGCATCTTTCCACCGTGCCTTGGGTAACACCCACCTCCATCTCTTTCAGGATTCCCATAAGACTTGGATGACTCCCTTGTCCACCTGCCTCGTCTAAGCCCAAGGTCCCCTTCCTAATAGATTTTCCTCATTTATGAACATCCACCTGCTCCTTATTACAAGATCTGAGTAAAATTATTGCTTTGAGTAATCTGGTGCCTTTTTGTTTCTTTACACTCCTACAACACTACTTTAAAACTGTGTATTTTTCAGGATAGACTTTCCATCCAGCTCTCTGTGGGAGAAAAGCTAGTTTCAGAGTGTAGCTAGCTGTATATGCAAACGCTTAGGAGTTTTAATTTCCTGACATCTTTGACTCTTTCTCCATCAGTTTGCCTTTTCTTAATGATGAGAAGTATTTATTATTTATTTATTTATTTATTTATTTTGGTGACAACTTCGATACTGACCTATATTCTCCATTACATAATTCCCTCTGCATCAGATAAAGGTTAGAGAACTTAGCAAGGGGAAAATATTCACTTTTTCTGACAGATTTCAGTTGTGGGTGAATGGGATGCTATATAACCAATTGTGTTTCCCTTTTCGCTTTGACTAACCAGGAACTCAGGGATAAACACCCCCTGCCAAATTTTAGGTACTATAATTTCCTAGGACTTTTTTTTTTTTTAAAGATTATTTATTTTTTATTTGACAGAGAGAGATGACAAGCAGGCAGAGAGGCAGGCAGAGAGAGAGGAGGAAGCAGGCTCCCTGCTGAGCAGAGAGCCCGACGCGGGGCTCGACCCCAGGACCCTGGGATCATGACCTGAGCCAAAAGCAGCGGCTTAACCCACTGAGTCACCCAGGTGCCCCCTCCTAGGACTTTTTAAATTAACTTTTTTATTTCCATGTCGGTGATACACAATGTTACATTAGTTTCAGGTGTACAACACGGTGATTCCACAACTCCGTATACTCTATCCTTTACGTTGCACTCACCCCAAGTGTAGCTACTGTCTCTCGACATCCCACACTGCTATGATGCCATTGACTATATTCCTTATACTGTGCCTTTTATTCCTGTGACTTACTCATCCCATAACTGGAAGCCTGTAACAATGAGAAGTGTTTTTAATGTTGAATTTTTAATATTATTTTCCCTGGTTAGAAATTTAATTTTATTTATACTACCAAAAATTCTCTAATATGGAGAACATATACTGTACAAAATTTAAACTCTGGTTGTATCGTTTCCTCCAAACCAAAATGAAAATATTCTATTGCAGCCATCTATGTTTTTTTTTTTTTTTTTTTTTTTTAAGGAATGGCAATCTTCAATTCCTCCTAAGCTTTAACTAAAGTTCCATCTGTCTAATGTCAAGTCCAGCCTTTTTGTCAAAAAACAAACACTTTCAAACATCAATGGAAACACAAGCCTCTCTTGTTTGAAGAATTAGAGCTCTGTAAAGGCTGCCATGTAAAACCGTCTAAACAGCCTAATCAGCTCGGGTTCTGGTGTCTGACCAGAATGTGCTTGTAGTGTTAGGCTCTCTTTTTACTTTGAGTGTTGTTCCCTGTCATCACCTCCTACACAGTCTCTGCCCTTCTAGTCTTATCTCTCATAAGAGGTTAAGAAAAATTGGAGGGAGTTGCTGATCAGCCAGCAGGAACTGTCAAAGCATCAGTCATTCTGGCCATCCTCCCAAGAAACAAAACAAATTATTCTCCCAGCAGCCTCCTCACTGCCCTCTGGGCTCAGGTCTAAAACTGTTTGAACTCTCCCATATGGCTCTCAACATGTGATTGTGTCATTCCATCAGGAAGCCACTCAAAGGGCATTTTCTCAGTTTGATTTATATTTTCCTTTTATCTCTAATATGCTCCCAGGAACACAAAGTCTTTCTTTGTCCTGCTTTGTCTTCCCTGCTCGCCTAGTTTCCTTGTTTTCTTATGTTCCGTGGTCCATTCATTTATAAGATTGCGAGACAGACACCAAACATTTGTTTATTCTAGATTTGATACTGCCATATCAAGCATTCTGTTTTAATGTGCGTTTGTGTAATGTGTTTGTAAGTGAAGAAATTTCAGAAGATTTAAAGACTCTCCATTAAACAACCAAATCTTTGGACATTAAAAAAGAAGAAATGGGTGCCCAGGTGGTTTAATTGGTTAAGTGTCTGACTCTTGTTTTAAGCTCAGGTCATGACCTTGGGGTCCTGGGATCGAGCCCTGTATCAAGCTCTGTGCTCAGCACGGAGTCTGCTTCTCCCTCTCCCACCCCCTTTACTCCTTCTTCCTCTCTAATAAATAAATTTTTAAAAATCTTAAGAAAAAAAGCAGCATTTTCCTATAAATTTCTTTAGCAAGAGGGCTTATTTTAATATCTGAAATTACTGGGGAGTAATGGCACATGAAACCTTGTCCACGTGTTATTGTTTGTCTTGTCCATTTACTAATAGTGAGTGGTATATCTCACCCTAAAATACAGAATGTTGTAAACTGGTTGCTGCTGTTAAAGAATTTTGAATCCAGTCATGTTGGCAAATGAACAGGACTTGAAGACAGACCTTAGACAGAGAATGTAAACCTTAGAAATTTCTCCTCAAATGCTTAGAGAATGGGGAAATTTTTATAACTGACACACACAAAAAAGAAAAAAGTATGTGGAGAAGAAAACAGATCAAAGACTTAATCAGAGAAGATGGATTTATGCTTATTTTGTTTCTGATTTTCCATTTCATGCTCATTTTCTTCCCACCAAAATCCCAATGTTTAATGGATTCAGCTTGAGAATCAGACTAACTCTTCCACTTGATATTTGGATTTCCTCAGAAAGACCCCTGATGACCTGTGAGAGACAATTTATCTTTGAGGGAGTGAAGGCTCTCCTACTCCTTGCCATTTTATTGACTAGCCCCAACTCAGAATGTCCCCAACTTCTCCCAAGCAATCTAACAAATTCATTTTATGGCAACTAACTCTGTTTAGATGTGCACAGACTCACAGCTCCCATGGGTTCTGCTTCAACGTTGTAAGTGATGCAGAAATCCAGAAGGCAGTAAAACACGGTTGGTCCAGGGGACAGTATGGGAGATTCACCAAACATGTAGAGCATATCCTGGGCAGTAATGCTACTGTACACACATGTGCATATCACACACACACACACACACACACACTAGTAATCAACTATTACCATCCTTGTCTTATTCACTAGGAGATTTTCAGTTGAAGCACAGGGTAAAAGTCCTTTTTCTTTCTCCCATAGGTACTAAAAGTTTTAAAGAATACAAAAGGGATGAACATTGGTCTGTTAACATCATTAATTATACAAATCAAGTCTTTTAATCCTCTTCAAATTCTTAAGTAAAACCAATTATTCTACTTGCTATATGTTTCTCATCCTTAGTCAGATTCATTTAACTGCTAAATTCAAAATGCACTAAAAGACTGAGCATGCCTCCTCGTATTTTACATTGGTTTACTAGTTCACTCGTGGGGGCTAGAATATTTAGTATGCTCCCATGATGTACTAGACTCTGAGGAAACAAAAGCAGAAAAGGTAAATAAATTTCCTACTTTCATAAACTTTGTATTTTAGGCTGAAATAACCAGGTAAATCTTGATAATATAACAGGAGTATCCTTTGTCCTCAAAGAAGTCAACTTAAAAAATGTATTTTAAAAACTAGTATCTACTAGGACACCTGGCTGGTTCAGTCAGAAGAGCTTGGGATCTTGGATGTAAAGATTATAAACAAACAAACTTAAAAAGTGTGCTATGTGCTAGGTACAAAAGATACAAGTATCAATACGACAGGGAGACGATCCTGTCTCTCACAATACTTAGGTCTTTAATTATTCTTTAGTTGCTAATTAGTTGAGGATTTGTTCAGAGTATTGACAAACAGAAGTCTTATTACCTTGAATTTTCCTCAGGAAGTGCCATATTAGAGATCAACATACCATTGGTCCCAAAGTCCACCAGATACAATGTCTCTGGCCTCCTTTCTTAGATTTCCAACAGAATGCTGTTGAAGGTTGAGAATTAGACTAACAGATGAACTGTTTGGGTCTGTTATATACCCCTCTTCCCAAAATACAGCATTGAAAACTAATGTCCTGGGGCACCTCGGTGGCTCAGTCTGTTAAAGTGTCTGCTTCGACTCAGGGGATGATCACAGGGTCTGGGATCCAGTTCCATCATGGCATCAGACTCCCTGCTCAGCAGGGTGTCTGCTTCTCCTTTTGCCTCTCCCTCCCCTACCTCATGTTTGCATGCACATCCTCTCTTTCTCTCTCTTTCAAATAAATAAATACAACTTTAAAAAAAAAATGAGTATCTCCCTCAGCTTGGTTGACGTTTCTATGATGAGAGAATTGTATGAACTGAGGACCCTTTGTAGAAAGAACTGATTCACATTTGCCAACTCATTCATTTCGGGGAATGAGGTCAGTGAGCAGAACATGGACCTACACTACTGAAGTTCTCAATCTCTCTCTCTCTCTATCCCCCTGCCCCACTCTATGCTCATCAAAACTCTACAGATCGTTTCAGACAGATAAGGCTTGCATGGGAGTATGAGTTGGTTTCCCCACTAAAGGAGTTAGAGTTATTGGATAAATTTATTCCTCCTGTTCTGCCATTAATTTTGCTTCCAGGGACCAGCACATGGCAGAAAACCAGGGCAAAATTTTTTTCAATGACCTAAGTCTGCACTTGGAGATATCCCTTCTCTTCTTTTTTGGTTTTGATGCCATGATATATAGATTACTCTGTCTGATCTCTGAGAAATATATTGAAATAACTATGTTGAGAAATATTGAGATAAAGCTATAATATCTGTTAGGAAGAACACAAAATTACTAAATAAGAAAATATGGATTGATATAGGACAATGCTCAGTTGGCACAATCTAAGCGCAAACTAGTGAAGTAGATAAGGGGTATCACCAGAATCCACCACACAGTTCCCTAGTTTGCTACTTGGATAAAGAGATGAGAGGAAGAGGCAGAAAGGAGACACTCAGACTTGTACAACTTCTAGAAAAGAAGAGAGAAAATGGTGGAGAATCCATCTACAGATCTAATAGCCAAATGTCTTCCACAACTGAGAACAGATTATAGATCCTCAAGTTGAAAATATACTTAAAATACCAAGAAAAATAACCTTAAGTTCTCATGGAGACCCATAATAACAAAGCTGTAGAATATCAAGAATATCAAGCTGTAGAGAGAAAGAGGAAGAAAAAAAATGTCAAATACATTCCAGCTAACTGTTTATCAGCAACAATAGCTGCCAGAACATAATGGAACCACAGCTTGAAAATGCTGGAGAAAATAACTATCAGCATAAAATTTTATATCAGCCAAATGACTATAAGAATGTGAGCAAATTAGGGTATTTTCTGACATAAGAAGACAAAGAGTTTACCACGCACAGACCCTCACTGAAAGAACCAGCAAAGCATTCATTTGACAAGGAAAAAAAAAAAAGAAAAAAGAAAAGAAAAGAAAAAAAAACTAAACTAAACAAAAAAACACACAAAAAAGTGTCAAATGTAAGAAACAAGAAGAAAATAGGCTAAAACCACACTGAGAGACAATTTATTTGTTTTTTTGAAGTAAATTTATTGAGTTTTCCAATAGAAGAGACACTAGTTGTGGCTATTTCTGTTTAAATTAAAATTAAATTAAATTAAAAAGCATGTCTGCATATTGGCCACATTTTTAAGTGTTTCATAGCCACATGTGACTAATGGTTACTATATTGGATGATGTGGACAGAGAACATCTCCATAATTTAAGAATATTCTGTTAGATAGCACTAGTGATAATTTAGGGAACTCTGGAAAGCTATGTAATTTACATTACTAAAGTACTTAGAAAGAGTATAAGTAAGTGATAGACCCACTGACTTTAAGTCTATCAGTTCATATGAACTGTATGAATTGGTAAGAAACTGTAGCCCCTCCAGAGTAGTGTATCTCCCCCATGCTTAAAAGAAAGGCCATATAGGTTTTTTTTTTTTTCAATAGCATCTCAAACCCATTCTTGCAAACCTGGCCCTTCTAAACATGCCTCCACAAGGACACTGCACTGATTATGTAAATTAGTTCACTGTTTTTCTAGGTCACAGCAGGCCTACTTCTACATAGAATGTGCCAACAGGAATATCAGGGGGTTCCTGCTGCCAGAATATAAATGGCTTCTACTGACAAAGCTTGACCAGAGATGAAAGATGTCATGTAACTCTTAACTTCAACTCACTTAAGAGCCACAGTCTGAGACAGCATTCTGCCCTCTTCTCCCTCATCCCCTCATGGGAGTATGAGTTGGTTTCCCAACTAAAGGAGTTAGAGTTATTGGATAAATTTATTCCTCCTGTTCTGCCATTAATTTTGCACAGTCTTAGAAACTGTTTGGGTCTCAGGTTCCTCATCTGAATAATCGTGTTTATTTTTAAATGGGGATTGAGAGCAGGTATTTAACTCTGGTAGCTAATACCTTGTTGACATACCCAGAGAGAACTTGATCAGATAAGGCTGGCTATTTGGTTTGCTCAGATACAAAACAAGCACCAGCTTTGCCAGTATTTAAGATCTTTTGGAAGGTTGATTATATGTTGTAAAATGTTAAAAAAATTTTCACTAATATTCTAAGATAAAGTACTTCAGTTTTCCATAATTTCTCTTCCACAGTGGCTTAAAATACATCCTTCATAAACATGGTTTTCCATGTACTAAATTTCTCACTGCACAGGAATTCTCATACGTGGTAATTGTTTTCATTATCTTCAGTTATCTTATTTATCTTCATATCTTCAAATGAACATACAGTTTCAGTATGGTGGAATAAACACTAGCTGTGGACTAGAAGCTGGTAGGAACCAGAGCTGGTTCTGTTACTTCTGCCTGTGAGCCCCTGACCTTGCTTTTAACCTCAGCGAGCTTCAGTTAGTCCATAAAAAAGAGAAAAAAAGAATTTGTAAACCAAAGGCTTTTGTACAAAAAAAAAAAAAAAAAAAGGTCAGGCATTGTTGTTACATTGTTAGTATAGCAATTTAAGAGCACTGAGGTTAATGGTAACATATTTTGTTGCTCTTTCTTTCTTCCCTCGCCTTTTACCTCTCGTCTTTCTTTAGGAAATTTTTAGGGGGGGGGGGGGATGGTTTGCTCTCCGGAGAAACTTGCATTTAAAGTACAATCAAGCTATGTTACTTCCTAGAGGTAACATCACCTTTCATTTTGTGTGGTACTTTAGAATTTATTCTAGACTTTCAGATATTACATTCGATATTAAATGCTCAGAGACAGTACTGTTGATGATTTTGCTACTTCTCTGTGCATGTGGCTAAACAACTAAGCCTGTCAAATTCTTCCCTATATACTTTCCCTGCAACCTCTGAATGAATGTCACAGAATTTCTTTTAGATGTTTAGAGATCTGCCCTTTGACCTTTCTGGCTATACAATTTATGTTCAGTAAAATAAAGAGACTGGAGATAGACTGATTTCAAAACTCAGTTCTACAAAGCTGTGTGATTCTAGGCACAACACTTTGCTTCGTGGCATCCCAGTTGGTGAACTATAAGGGCAATTATTTAATTTACTGTATAAGGCTGGCATGGGGGTGTAAAATGAGATCCTGGTTAAGCAGGGCTCTGGGCTCAATGCTTGGCATGAAGTAGAAATTTAATAACTGTTCACCAAACAAACCAAAAAATAAGGTTTTTCCATGTTCAAAGTTTGGAAACAAATGAAACTCTCTCAAAGACGTTTGATTTCTAACCGTAGAAGTGATGTATTTTCTCTGAAACAAATGCTAGAGCCAAAATTAAAAACAAAAGATTCACATCTCTGAGTCTGATGTGCAGACCTCAAGACCCTCTCGTACAGAGTTCACCTCCAGACTCTGCCTAGCTTAATGGCAATACCTCTGCTGTTTCTGACCTCTGCCTGAACTACATGAAGTTTGACATTAGCTACAAAAGAAAGATGTGAGGAAAACAAACTTTTTTTTTTAGATAGGATAGAACAATTTTCCATTCAAGCATTCAAGGTGAATCACTGACAGATCTCTACAGGAAAAAAATTCTGCAAAGTATTGTTTGAGGCTGAACCCATCACCATTCAACAATGATGGTACTTTGGTTTATTTTTCATTTCGAAGTGCTTGTGTATATATTATTTGCCCTTCTAGCCATTCATTTCCTGTCTGTGAACTCCTTTTTACCAGAAGGGGTTTGGGCAGAACAAAGGCTTCAAAAGAAATTCAGGCAGGAACACACAATGTTAGCTGAACACATAATGGGAGTTAGCAGCATGACTCAGGAACAGAGATTTTAGTTATTCAATCCCAGAAACTTTCTTCAATTGAGAACAATGAAGACAGACCAAAGTAAAAGAATGAACACAGGATTACAAAGTTAAAAAATCATTGGAGTCCCTCAATTAGAAATACTTTTAATTGTCACTTGGGACTTGAGTTCATTGAAAATGTTTATATTCACAAGCAGTCTCTAAGCCAAAGGACGTGGACTAAGAGTGTACGTAGCCATACCTTGTAGATTGAGGTCTAGTGAGGCCATTTGAAAAAAATATTTTTATTCGTTCATCAACAGATGTTGATTGAGTACATGCCACCATAGCATGGACCATGGATGGTGGACTAAATATGACCCCATCTCCACTGCATTCAGTTCTTTTTGAGGTGGGGTTGGTTACCTTTGCAGATAGCTCTACTCCCTTAATCCCTAAGAACACTGATTTTTGCCATCTCCTATAGACAGGGGAATAAAAAAATCCCCTCAGGAATTAGGCCAGCATAATGGACAGGAGCTGCTTTTTGTTGAACTAATGGGGGAAAGCTTTACAATGTGACTCAGGGTATATAAGGGGTGGAAGGAATTCTGACAGGGATGCATTTTTAGCACAATCAAGTCAAAGACATGTTAAGGGAGGAATACAAATCTTAAGTAGCCCTGGTTAGTTAAGTTTTCCATTAGTTAAGTTAATCTTCACAGTGCTTTTTTTTGTTTGGCTTTCATTTGCTTTCCCTCTCTCTTTGGAAAGACTAAATAACAGTCAAGATTAGGGAATTTACAATATGCTTTTTTTCACTACCCACAAGGCCAAGACTCATCCTTCCCTTCAGCCAGTAGGAGAGATTAGGCTACACAGTTTACAAGATGAAGGAGGACATTGGTACAAGACAATTCCCGAGGGAAGGGCGCTGTGATTTTATAAAGGAATAGAGCTGTGGAGAAAGAAAATGCAGGAGAGTTGGGGATATTGAGAGTCAAGGTTTTTTATTCAAGAGAGGGACTTTGGGGTGAAAAATGAGGGGTAGAATTAGGAGAGGAGGCAGTGTTCACGTGAGACACTCCAAATGTTATAGACCATTGATGAACCTCAAAGATCCTGGTAATGAGGCTCCTTTTCTTTACTGGGTACAAAAAGATAGTTATTCAAGAATAATTTTTGGGAAAAAAAAGTGCCTTTTCTACAAATATAAAATAAATATACATTGAAGATTTTAAGCAATTTACAAATGAGAGGCACTAACTATCAAAAGGAAATTTATGTATGTGTATGTATATATATAGTCAGTCAGGAATGCTGAAGTGAATTTATTAATAGCAGCAAAACTGCCTAATATCCTACTGGTCAATAAATTGTAATGTTTATGTTATTGTTTCAATCAGAAGGAATTCAATTAGCCTAGTCAAGAGAAAATTAATCAATATTACACTTTCTTAGAGAATCAGATTATCCTTGGAGGATCCATTGGACATAAAGTACACCAATGAAAGGTTAACTTGGTGACATCTTTTATCCATTTCTAAGCTTAGACCTTTTCTTAAACTTTGACTGGGGTGGGGGAGGAGGGGACAATTGTTTTTTTCAGTCCACTTTATTTTGACATTAATAAATTATTTAGATATTCATGAAGGCTCAGAAGCTGTGTACACTTTCAGAAAAGTAGCCAATGAGTTCTCCAAAATAGGAAGGAGAATGACCTGTATTCTCCAGTCACCAGTAAGCACCTGAAAGAAAGTTTATCTCCTTGACTTCGCCCTTCTATACAGAAAAGTTATTAATATATCTATGGGACAAAGGAAATGATCTTTTTGCATGTATATGTGATGCAAGGAACAAATTTTCTAAGCACTAATTATTATCTGAATATTCTATATCAAGATTTTTTTATATGCAGTATCTTGATTGCTTTTGTTTTTTGTTAAATTTTTATTATTGTAGTGGATATACAATGCTCTATTGGTTTCAGGTGTATAACATAGTTCTACTTCATAACTCTACACATTATTCAAAGCTTCCTGCAATATACATTGTTACCATCTGTCACCATACAGTGTTACTATGATATTATTGACTATGTTCTCTGTATTAAGTATCCTAACTGCTTTTTTGATGAGACACTTGGGTCCTCTGGATTTCTAATTTTCCATGCATTTTCCATCTGCCCACCTGAAGACACACTGTTCCTATGATTTTTGGTATGGTACAGTGTGGAGTAGGTCCCAGGCTAGAAGTCAACCCAGAAGTCAATCAGGATCAACAACAACACAGATCCTGAGCAGTATTATAGGAAGATAAGAATATACCAAGAGATACAGCTGGGACAGACCTGAAGGGGAATGCAGGTAATGATAGGAAATAAAATAGGCAGTTCAAAACCTCATGGGAAAAAATAGGTATAACTATGATGAAATTTAGAAAATAATCAATGCTAGGAGGTTAGTTCAATAACTAGCAACTACTGGAAATTTTACATTCATGAATCATGCCAAGAACCATTAGAAATCCGTAGGTCCAGGAAACAGAACCCAGCATACTTATTCTTGAGAGAGCACTAAACAGAGTAACTAAGGCTAAAATCAGGGGAAAGTAACCTTGGTGTAAGTCTAGACTTTGGATAGGATAGCTTTTTTTAAAACATAGTTTTTGCTTGGCAAAGTCTATCAATGTACAATTGGCTTAAGACAAGTTTAGTGAGATACACATACAGGAGATTAAGAAGGACCATGTGAGATCCCAAAAGACAAAACTGGATTCCTTGAACTAGACTGGAAAGTCTGCTGGAATTACCAGTGGTACTAAGAGTGAGACTGAAACTTATATTAAGGAGGTTTTAAAAACTAGAATAGGGATGACCCTGGGATGGGAAGAGTAGTAGACTCTGAAATTCTGCAAGTGGGGCACCTGGGTGCCCCAGTGGCTTAAGCCTCTGCCTTCAGCTCAGGTCCTGGTCCCACATCAGGCTCTCTGCTCAGCAGGGGGCCTGCTCCCCTCCCCCCCCAATCCCCTCCCCCTCTCTGCCTGCCTCTCTGCCTACTTGTGATCTCTCTGTGTCAAATAAATAAATAGAATCTTAAAAAAGAAAAGAAAAGAAAATTCTGGAAGCAACGGTACAAACACAAATATGGAACGAGACTAGATAACGACTACTTCATTATTCTATCCTCTATTCACCTTGAGTAAAACTTAATGGATTGTATCTTGTTGACCATCCAATCACTGTCCCAGGCTGCCTTACCTGGCTATTGGTATATAAAAACTAGTACATGTAAACTTGCATTCATTCTGCTATGTTCATAACTATTCCTCCTGTGTATCAACTTTTAATAAGTGATCATACCACCTCTTTTATAAAACTCTGTCCTTTATTAACTAAACTGACATATTTCATATACTTCCCTCAATCTGTTCTCTAGGTTTCAATCTTATGAACATTACAGTTTTGCATATCTTTTCCATATGTTGTTATGATTATTTATTCCATGGCTTTTGAAGTAATGATCTTATATCTGAACTTTCTTATCAATTTAAACCTGATTTTCAATCTGTCTTTGTCATTATTTCTACTCTGCAGGCCTTGCTTCTTGAAACTTTATTATATATTCCCTTCAACCACTGTGTGCTAGATATAATTCATATGGATTCTATCAGTCCTCTAGAGCTGATTATTAAATATTCAAGAATTTTTTGAGTAGGGTTGATAAATTGGCCATGGTGGGAATATTTATACCAGGGAAATATTTAGCTCCTGAAGCTGAAATGTCCACTTTATAGAAAAGGAGGTTGAGGTACAGTAAGATTTATTAATTTCCCCAAACTCAAAATACTAATAAGTTGTAGTGGTAGAACTAGAATATGGGTCTTCTCTATTCTAATTCATGCCATGGGCATTTTGTCATTGTTGGTATATGAGAATGAGGAAATAGAATTAAGTAATTTAGTTCCTCTAGTTTCATCTGATCTAATGTTGGTAGCTAAAAGTAAAGAATGAAATAGAATGTTGATATGTATTTTAGTAAAAGAAGGTAACTGAAAGACGATTTAGGTCCTTCTGTTCACAAAACTGGGTTAAAATTGTAAGGTGCGCTTTTTATGAAGATTGCTTTCCACTAGGCATTAAAATAGAATTTTATAGAGCTGGTACAAGCTCAATTATGGTTATGAAACTTAATGAGTTAATATCCCCCAATAGGTAAAAATGATATTGTATTTCTATAGATTTCTATATTTAAAATGGTGGTAGCTATAGTGGTCATCCTGAATGCCAAAAAATGTAGACCATGATATAGAGACAATGCAGAGGTGCCTGAGTGGCTCAGCTGATTAAGGTTCTGACTCCAATTTTCAGGTCATGATCCTAGGGGCGTGGGATGGAGCCCCACATGGGACTCTGTACTCATCAGGGAATCTGCCGGAGATTCTCTCCGTCTGCGCACTGCCCCCACTCGCATGCATGCTCTCCCTCTCAAATAAATAAATCTTTAAAAGATAAATACAATACAAACTGGGAGTGTCTATTACTAATTGATGTCTATAGCTGGTAAACTGAACCAGTTAATTCCCCATTACCAAACTCACCACCTTTACCCCTAAGATACAGCCCATCCCACTGTTATTCCCTTGCTTTATATAGGCACATGTTTGCTTCAGAAAAGCTACTGGATCTTTTCAGAGAAAGCTGTCACCATCTTTCCTGCAGAGCTAACTTTTGGCAGCATCTCTTTAAAACATCTTGCCAGGAAGCCCTGTTATCTCTTGGGACTGCATGACTCAAGCTGCCCAGCAGTCCCTAAAGATAAAAGTTCACATATCAGGTTTCTTTTCCCTGATGACTTCTTTATAACCCTTCTTTCTGTTAGAACCACCTATGTAGCCCATTCTGTGAACAAACTTACGCATCATTTAAGCACCACCTCTTAGCATTAAAACAGACCCTTATTTATCAATCAGGTTATAACAGCCTTTTAATATTGAAAGATCCTCTCACTCCCTTAGTCCCCTCATTGAATTGTTAATCAAAATTCATTGATGTGGATTTGAACTTTCCTCTCTTCCCACTGGTACAATCTTGGTTCAAACCTTTTTCATCTTGTTTGCCATCAATAGTAACAAATCTCCGTTCTCTTTGCATCAAGTGTTTGTCTTCTTCACTTTTTTTTTTTTTTAAGATTTTATTTATTTATTTGACAGAGAGAGAGAGATCACAAATAGACAGTGAGGCAGGTAGGGCGGCGGGTGGCAGGTGGGAAGCTGGCTCCCTGCTGAGCAGATAGCCCAGATGTGGGCCTTGATCCCAGAACCCTGGGATCATGACCTTAGCTGAAGGCAGAGGCTTAACCCACTGAGCCACCCAGGCGCCATTCACTATATGCTATAATTGTTTTTAGTATTACTGTTTCAAAATATAAATCAGATCATGTTCAGTCTATACAGGGTAACTTTTGTATTCTTAGGATGTAGACAATCCAGATCAAAATTTATTATCTTTAAAAATCCAGGGCACCTGGATGGCTCGGTTGGTTAAGTGACTTCTTTTGGCTCAGGTCAGGTCACGATTCTGAGTCCTGGGATGGAATCCTGCATCAGGCTCTCTGCTCAGTGGGGAGTCTGCTTCTACTTGTGACCCTCCCCGACCTCATGCTCTCTCTTTCTCTCATTCTTTCTCAAATAATAAACTCTTAAAAAAAAAAATCATCCATCAAAAATAATCCATTGTACAAATTTTGTTATTAATAATGTTCTGGTTCTAAATGCTATAAATATTCTATAGAAAAGTAGAAATATGTGAAAAATATTAAAAATGTCCTCAAATAGTCTGCTTCAGAAATAGCTATTATTCACATTGTTATATCTTCTTTCTGTGTACCCTGAAACTTGGTTATGTCGTTTGGGAATATGAAACAGCTGAGCCTAGCAGGAGGCTAGTTGGGGTAATCTTGTTTACCAGTTAGAGGAAGCAAATGCTACTCCCTTTATTTAGAATGAAATAACATCGAGTTTGCTTTCTTTTTCTCCCATTTTGGTAAAAATGGCAACCTCTTTAAATTGTTAAATCTAAACCTACATTTATATAAAACAGCTTTTAAAATTAATCTCTTTCTTTTCAATCGTTCCTAAGCATTTATTTTGTATATGTAGCAACTAATAGACTACACAGTACATGAACAGGCTGCATTCCGGCTCAGGAAGCATACACTGCACTGGGGGAAGCTGGGACAAGTATGCAAACTCCTTAAACTAATGAGAATCGGATCAGGGTAATTAGACACGCAGTGACCAGGAGCTTATGAAAAAGAGGTTGCTTTCTTTTAGGGTCATGGAAACTTTATGGATGAAGATCAGTTGAGCTGAATTTTGAAGGGCAGGTGCACGAGTGGAGGAGCTTCTAGAGCAACAGACTAGAAAAGGAAAGCTGAGAGTATGTTTGGAAAGACCTGTGCCCTTGAGTGTGTGAGGACACGCAAGATAATGCTGGAGAATGGATCATGTTGGGGCAAAGGAGAAACTTGAATTCAAGGAGTAGCTATTCTTTCATTCCTTAGTAGAGTGGGGGCATCCTTGAGGGTTTCTGTTCAGGGAAATGACAAAATCACAGCTGTATATTTGGAAGACACAGTCAACAGCAGGCGAGAAGAGCCTTGGGAACCAAAAGTGATGGAATGCCCGGGCTGAATGTGAGGAATGTGATGAGAAATGGTAGACAAAATAATAAAAATATCACCAGCATTGGGGCACTTGGGTGGCGCAGTGGATTGAGCCGCTGCCTTCAGTTCAGGTCATGATCTCAAGGTCCTGGGATCAAGCCCCGGATCGGACTCTCTGCTCAGCCGAGAGCCTGCTTCCCCCTCTCTCTCTCTGCCTGACTCTCTGACTACTTGTGATCTCTCTCTGTCAAATAAATAAATAAAATCTTTAAAAAAATATCACCAGCATCTTAGTCCAGGAGAACCAGGAGAATGGCTTGTCATGAAGAGCTGGTAGGAAATAAGGCCAGAGGAAAAGAAGAAAGTGGGTGGGGAATATAGATGGAAGATGACTTTCATTGTAGATATGAGAATTTTAAAAATTAATCAGCTCTTAAAACAGAGAAATTTTCCGTATCAGGTTCAACTTACTTTTACTTTCTGAACTTCTGTTTTAATTATTATTACTTTGGCTCAGCTATTCCTCCTTGAAAAGGAAATTTAGGCCATTTGTCACTGTCATGCTAATTTCCTTTTTCCACTTGGGCCCTTACCTCTAGGGTATTTGTATCGTATAATCTTATCCTCCCTCTTAGGGTGCATATGGTTGGTTCTCACAGTCTCTTCCTTTGGGTCCTGCCCTATAATCTTTGTATTGTTTGGACTGCCCTCACTGATCTGGCTAACCTTGGACCATCCTGTCCCCACGATCTTGCTGGGACTATACTATCTCTGCCTGCTGGAAAGGCAGGATATTCACCTTAGAGACGCATGCTTGAAATCAAAGCTCAGGGAGATATTTTATATAACACTGGGTGGGTGTTATAATACTTGAGTGGGTGGGTGGGTAGCAGATACACTGTTTGTAATCCCATCATAGTTCAAACTGAATTATAATTGCTTTTACCTTCTATTATAGATGCCAAATATATAATTTTTTTTCAATAGGGTCTTAATTTCAATGTTGTCTTTCTGTTCTTTCTGGTAGTTATATACTAGAGGAAATAGAGAATAGGGAGAGGCCCAACTTGGGATTTATATAATTACATGGTAATACAGTATATGTATCTAACACCACTTTTGCTTTCAGCCTTTCTAACCTTAATGTTAACATTATCCCCAATAACTGAAAGAGCTTTTGTTGCAATGAATGATGGAAACTGGCCCTGATGTACCTTGATTTGGTCACTCTTTAGAGCTTATTTAAAAAAAAAGAAAAATCAATCTATGACTTGAGCATTATGGTAACATTCTAATTTTATAGGCTTGCTATATAGAATTTTAGACTTTCCACTCTAAAGTGCTTCATTCCTCAAACAAGTGATTTCTTAATAAAGTGTTCTGATTGCATTCTCCCTCTTAGATACCAACACTTAACTATCTGTCTCTTTACTGGGTCATGCCCTCTAATCCATGTGCTGTCTTTAATGCTTGGCTGGTAACTGCAGCCCCACAGAGACAAGTCTGTCTGTACCACATGAGAAGGGCAGGACTTGTGCTGTACAGAAAAGTCTGTGTCAGATCAAAGGGCAGGGAGACTGCATCATGCTTGTGGGAGTTTCTCAGCAAATAATTCTGAAACACTTGGATGGTGTAATCAAGAGAGCTTTTGCTGGTTTCTGGTAGCCACAAAGTCTCTCTTTATCATTGGAGGGGAAAAAAAAACAAGGAGAAAAATTGATAAAGAAACCAGAACATGGTTTCCTTGCTTTTTTGCTGTCATTGCTAGGGGGTGGAGGGAATTTAAAGAAACACAAGAACTCGTTTGTGCTACTCACTAAAATTAAAAATAATCATTTTGTATTTATGACCTGTGCTGACTCCAACTTTGGACTGTTTACTTTTTGTTGTTCATCATGATTCAGAGATCCCAGTGCCAAACTCAGGCCGGGGTTTCCTGACTAGTCTACTCTTCTTTCACCGACCTGACATTCATCAAATGAAGATGTCTCCCACTGATGGGTAAAGTTAGGCTTCAAACACTATGGACTGTAGCTAAACAGCAGCAAATACTTCCAAGTGACTAACACTTTTCTAGACTAAAATATAGAAAAAAAAAAAAAAAGGTTTTTTAAAGAACTGTTGAACCTGAAACACAGGTTGTATCTATTGCTGTTCTTCCAAGTACCATATTATTTACTTACTAAGATTTTTAACTTGTAAAATATCCATTTTCAGTGAACAGGAAAAGAAATGGTATAGAGATTTTACAAACTTAAGAGAGAAGTTTTTCTCAATTTGTAAGCCAGATTGATTCACAAACTGCTGACTCAATGTTTAAATCCACTTTCACCATGATTGGTAATTCCTGTCAGGAGTACAAAATGGGTATGGTGTTCTCTAAAGGAGAATATGAAAATATGAGGCAGAAAAAACTACAGCTTCTACAGTCTACCCTACGACATTGTGAAATTTGTTCTGTACCGTTCTTTCCATTAGTTGCCAAAAATGATGTAGGCAAATATTTGCTTATTGTATAAACATTCAAGATGTGTATTTTGTGTATTAATCTCATTGAAGATGCATTCTTTTTTTTCTTATCTTTTTATTTTATTGTGCTTTGTTAGTCACCATCCAGTACATCATGAGTTTTTGATGCTGTGTTCCATGATGCATTGTTTGCATATAACACCCAATTCTCTGTGCACTCAGGGCTCCCCTTAATACCCATCACCTTATTTAAAATTGAGTTTAGCTTATATTGCTTGTAATTGTTTAAAATCTAATTTGGAACTAGGTGTGAAGTCATAGACTAAGTACATTTTACAAAAACAAATTCTCCATAATGTACCTTTCAGTAATTTTAAAGAATGTCTTACAAATAGTTAGCATAAAATCAATAATAGGTGTGTAAACTTATTAATGTGTCTCAATTTTCCTAGACGAAGGGAAAATCAGCTAAACCAAAGGAGCCAGCCTGAGGGGACTACTTCATGGAGTATTGCAGAACCTGAGGCAATTTATGTTTCATATAGATGGTTTCTTTTTTCTTCAGTTCTTTAGGATTTTCCTAGTTCAGTAACATTTACTGAGCACCCCCAAAATTGTACTATGTGTACAACTGGGTCTTAATGTGTGCCTGAAAAAGTCAATTTCTGTCATAGCTTGTGTAAAATAGTTGGGAACATAGGGCTCGTGTATTTCAACTCAAAGTGGTAGGTGTCTACAGAAATTTTAGATACTTTTGTAATACTGTGCTATAAAAGCTGTATTTTTCTCTGGGAAGTTGGTGGAGGACACATTATTCTCCACGAACATATTGTTTGTGAAAAAAATTGCCAACATTCTTTGTAGTTCTTTTTATCAAGAGAAGGAGTCTATTTCTTGACTTTCTTATATTTAGGTCTTGTAACTTGCTTTTGCCAAGAGAATACAATGTTAGGTTGTGTAGGTATGAATATGATCTTCAGGAAGGTTCTCACATTTCTGCTGATTCTCTAGGCCCCCACTACCTATCATATCAGCAACTATCATCCTGCTGAAAGAGAAAAGATGCACAGAGCAGAGAACCATCCCAGGTGAGACCAGCTGATAGCCAGCTTCCAGGTGGTTGTTACCTCTCTGGGTATCATGAAGGAACACAGTCAAAACGAGTCCAGCCAGGCCGAGATCAGCAGTCATGTCTAGCAGACTCACAAACTCATAAGCAATAATAGATGATAGTTGTTTAAATCATTAAATTTGGAAGCGGCTTACACATGGCAATAGGTAAGTGTTAACATTACTTTTAGACCCTCTAAAAGTGGCCTGTTTTCAGACCCACTGTTCCCTCTGCGCCATATTGGTAATTGTGAGTGTGAGTGGTCATTAACTTGTAGGTAGTTCATATAAAAGGGAAGTCTCTAGGCCTCAGCGAGAGGACATTGAGTACAAGAACTGGATTGTGCCTTTCAGTGTGGCTCAAAACTCACATGAGTAGTTTTTCTGGTTTCTCAAAAACACATTGGCTACAATAGTTTCAACACTGGCTGTCGATACGCAAATATGCAGAAAAAGCAATTTCATCCCTTGCTCTTGTTATTTGTTCTGTTTAATGAAATTTGCTTTCAAGAAGTTTGATTTTATGTCTTGAATAAAATTTTCTTTTGGTCTTAAGTTGTCTTCTGGGAGTGAAACTCTTTGGTTTTAATAGCCTAAAAACCTGACACTTGCTCTGGATGTACAATCAGGAATACCAAGGGCATGGTTGGTAAGTTTCCCTACTGCTTATTAAATGTCTGTTTAACTATTTAAGAAATACTATGATGAGTCTAAAGTTTTAAATACTTTTTGCGTCTAATCAGTCTTCATTGTTAACATACACTGAGGAATATCAGACACAACACTTTTCATGAGTATAAGGAATAGACATTTAAAATCCATCAGTAAACACACTTAGAAAAACGTTCTCGTTTTTGACTGAATATCTGCCGAGATTTTCCAGTTCATTTGGAAGGCTACTAGAAACTTGTTTGCCTCTTTCACAGGAAAGAGAGACATCGGCTGTTTTTGAGTAAATGATTATAACCTATGTTGTGGTTCATTTTGATGTTTCTCTTCAGTCTCCTTCCTTCAGAATTGGTCTCAATATGCACGTGCTGTTCTTGGTTCGATGTTTAAATTGTATAGCCTCCCTATAGTTACTCTACAGAGACCTTCACAGATTATTTGACCCCTTTTACTGCCTCATGGCCTTTGCTGGAATTTCTTTTCTTTTCTTTTCTTTTTTTAAGATTTTATTTATTTATTTGACAGAAAGATCATAAGTAGGCAGGGAGGCAGGCAGAGAGAGAGGAGGAAGCAGGCTCCCTGCTGAGAAGAGAGCTTGATTCGGGGCTTGATCCCAGGACCCTGAGATCATGACCTGAAACAAAGGCAGAGACTTTAACCCATGGAGCCACCCAGGTGCCCCAGAATCTATTTTCTAATATCCCTGTATATTCATTTGTACCAGTTATATTGTGTGATCACATTTATGTCACTTCCTTTCCACAGAGACAGCATATTTGTAGTCATTTGAAGTCTTCAATCCTTAAGTCTGAAGAAAGGGTTAATCAATGTTAAGATTTTCTGGCATTCTGCTTTTGTTCAGGGAGGCCAGCAACACCTCCCATATACTGCCAGTTATCTATCATCTCCATTTTTAGGCAAGATCCCTTTTGGAGAAAGATCTTTGATCCTTTTTCTCTTGCTTATATTGCAACC
This sequence comes from Mustela putorius furo, assembly GCF_011764305.1. NCBI lineage: Eukaryota > Metazoa > Chordata > Mammalia > Carnivora > Mustelidae > Mustela > Mustela putorius. The sequence goes on from NW_025422471.1 coordinate 16,380,799, forward strand.
AGATTTGTGTCTCAGTCTTAATTGTAAGCTGTTCAGGTCCTCAACATACTCATTATATACTTTTTATAGCCACCTGCTTAGTGAGTAAAGAAGAGAGGGTGTGTGTGTGTGTGTGTGTGTGTGCGCGCGCGCGTGCACACGCACATGCATCCTGTGTGCACAAGCAGTATTCACCTCCAGGGCGAGCTATCCTTTCTGTTCTAGTTGGCTCTTCACCATAACAAGTCATGGATATTTTGCAGTTTGACACTCTGAAATCTCAGAAGGAGGAGTAATTCTGTTTGCAGCTGTTTGAACCATTCAGATTCAACAAAACATCGCTTGTAAATGATGACATCTGTTCAGTGTATGATTCTATTATGTAGGCACCTGCAATCTTTTTGGTTGCTATGGCAATTTGGTGGGGAATAGTTGGCAAGTGGAGATAGCTTTGCCCAAATAGGAGTCTTGAATTTCTGAGCACATAGCCCTGCCAATGCCATTATGGCCCACTAAATAGATATAGGGACAAAGAGTAGAAAACAAGTGGAATCTTAGGTCAGTAGCACCAGGCCCAAGGCAAGAGTAGGGGCACAGAATAGCCTTTAAATGTACACAAAGATTGCTATCTTTGGTCCTGGTGACTTTGAAAAGTTAACAAAGAATGCCAAAATGCTTACCTCTTGGTTACTTACAAATGGTAGGCCCCATTCTGTGAAAATGACTCTCAGCATGGTATTATATATGCACAATTAATTTAAATATAAAATTTTGAAATGCTGGTGCCAAGGCCAATTCCAGCTGCTATAATTTTCTCAGATTAAGTTTCAATGACTATAACATTTCAAAGAAAATTATATTGTGATATTAAAGAAAAGCTCAATTGCAAAGGTAGATCATAGCTCCTTTTGTAATAAATGGAATGAAAAGGAATACTGATTAGTAGGAATGAGTAAAGTCCCCCTGTGTTAAAGCATAAGATCCAGGAGGTTAATTTTTACCCACCAGGTTCTAAAATTGCTCACATAAATTTCCTCATTTATTCATAGAACTAGGCTACCTGTTGTGTAAGGAAAAATTAAGGATTCAGCAAGGAAAAATGCACATTAACTTTATGTTGTAATTTTAGAATTTGAATCAAAGTGGTCTGAACATTTGGACTTAGAGCCGCTCGCCAGTGATTTGAAACATGCAAAAAACCAGGGAAGGGCCTGAAGTAAACTATAAAATGAACATTCATTTCATGTATGCCTGCCACTGGGCTTGGACAACCCAGGAAGTTCTACATGTTTCTCATTGTTGAACTTTCTCCAGTTGTGTGGTAGACTCTGCACAGGATCCCTACAATAGCATCATTTGAGTGACTCAACAAAAATACAGACTCCAGACCTTACCTCAAATACTCTAGGTCAAAATCCTGTGTGGTTGAAGCTTGAGAAAATGCATTTTTAATAAGCTGGCAGTGTGATTCTGGTGTTCACTCAAGTTTGAATTCCACCCTTTTGTGGAATATGAGTAAAGAAATAGTCAACTATATGCAGTTGCAGAAAATGCAGTTTCTTAGGATCAGTAAGTACAATGACCATGATAGTAGGCAACAAGAATTATGTCCATCATTTGGGTGTGAGTTGCATCAGCTGTTAGGCAACGGACATGAGGTCTCCAGCTCATTCTCCTTTCTTAGCCTTAACTTAATACAACCTTCTATTGGTCCGGCCTCTGCATGCCATCCCAGGATTGATAATCAAACTTTTCCAACCAACTGGCACCATCCGTAGGACCTAAGGATTTCTAATTTGTCCAATTCATCACTGCCATTTTTCTATGCCTTTTTCTTTTATTCAATCACTATGCAGTTGAGACTTGTTTTATATTTGATGTCTGTATTTTATGACTCAAGCTTTTGTGCTTAGGTACGTCTCTGGAAGGATACACTAGGGCTGGTGACTGGGGCTATCTTCAAAAATTGGGTGACTAGGAGGTACTTCATACTTACAAAATGTTCTTCCTGTGCATATTGTCCATTCCATATACTAACCAAATTAATTTTAAAGTATAATACAAAATTAATACTTTATTTATGTCCCACATAATACTAAACTCCTTGATGACTTACTGCTTGAGTTCTCTAAATCCAGTAAGCCTGTACACAAAATGTAAGTTCCATGAATGTTAAATGAGAATTTTTGAAGCACACAAGAGTAATTTTAAATTGCATGCTTGTACTTGGGAAAAAAAAAAAATGTACTGGGGGCCTGGGTGGCTCAGTTGGTTGGGTATCCAACACTTGGTTTCAGCTCAGGTCATGATCTTAAACCCTGCATCATGCTTTCAACTCAGCACAGAGTCTGCTTGAGATTCTTTCCCCTCCCCCCACCCCCATCCTCCTCTCCTTTCTCTCTCTCTCTGGCTCTCAAATAAATACATAAAATCTTTTTTTTTTTTTTTTAATATGCTATTTTGAGACTTAAATGATAGGTTTCCTTCAGAGTGCTGCATTGCTTTTTTCTGCTATTATCATTAGACTGAACTTCTTTCAGGACCAATAAATGGATTGACTACAGACATACTTCCAAGGAGATAAAATCTCTGCAAGATGGATTGCTGGGTATATCTTAAAATCTAAATGCTAATTAATAAGTACTCCAACTGGCTGTAGTACCTGGGGTAAGACTTGCGTTTGAGACTCGGCCATACTAGGTCTGATGCTTCAGAAGACTTCTATGTGGCTTCTGCTTTTAAAATGATACCCCCACAGAACACATCAAAATAAACAGAAGTTTGCAAATCCCCTTGTGTCAGTTCAATAACATGTTGGTTGGTTCATTCATCTGGCTAAGCCATTACGTTGACAGGATGCTTTTTTTTTTAAGGGAATTTTCTAAAAGATTTGTATGATAGTTGATTTTTTAAAACTAGTCACTGTGAATAAATGAGTTAATACAAGTGCTATGTGGGAGGGGAAAAAAAGACCCAACTTTGGGCAAGCATCAGGCCATCTATTATCAAGCCCAAGATGCACAGACTTAAAATATTCAAAATACTGAAAGGATTAGCCCAGTTCACCAAATCCTGAATAAAGTTTCTGATTATTTCAGTTCCTGCTGATATTTCCTTCTCTGAAGTTTTATAGTAAATTTGTATCTAAATGATGCACTGTAGTGTCTAACCATTCTTCATTCCTGAAATATTTAACATAAATATGGAGGTACCAATTTACAAAGCATAAATGCATACGTGTATACTTCCAATATGTGCATACATATATACAGGCTTTAACAGTCCTGTCTCATTTCTACTATTAAACATTAAGGTCTCAAAAATCAAGAAGCATAACTCATACTTCTTTCCCCTCTCCACAGTATGAACACACTGCATGGGTAAGGAGAAAATAAAAAAACACATTGCTTAATAAGAAGTGCCATTAAATATCATGATGATCAATTGCTTTCCCAAGTCCACATTACCAATAGAGATTAATAAATCAATGGAATATAAACCCAATAATCTCTCTGCATCCCTTTTCCCCCTCTTCCCAGCCACTTCCTGCCAAGAACTTTCCTCAGTTCTGTAATAGTTGTTCATTTTTTAAAAAGATTTTATGTATTTATTTGACAGACAGAGATCACAAATAGGCAGAGAGGCAGGCAGAGAGAGAGGGGAAACAGACTCCCCGCTGAGCAGAGAGCCCGATGCGGGGCCAGATCCCAGGACTCTGGGGTCATGACCTGAGCTGAAGGCAGAGGCTTTAACCCACTGAGCAACCCAGGTGCCCCTTAGTGGTTCATTTTTAAGTGGCCAGGTGCTTTGATAGGCTTCTAAAAATTTGCCATTCTTAAAAAGAAATTTTCTTTGCCATTCTGGAGGCAGATCCAATCTTTAGATTGAATCATATATTTTAAGAAGTTTTAAAATTACATATGCTCATCTTTTCCAAGCAATAAAATATTATTGCACTCTTATGTGTATTTAAACAATGACTTAGACATAATGTGAAGATTTAATTAAAAGAAATAGAAATTTGGTGATGTTTCAATCACTTGAATCCAAATGTACTGTTCAGGATGATGAATTCTAATTGTGTTTCAGGGATAGTTATGAGAGAACAAAAACATGCAAAGACTCTCCTAAACGAATAGTTTGCTATCAAATGTTAATAATGTAGAAATATTTAGATCGTGGGTGCCTGAGTGGCTAGGTCAGTTAACTGTCCGCCTTTTGCTCTGGTAGTGATACTGGAGTCATGGAATGGAGTCCCACATTGGACTGCCTGCTCGGCAGGCAGTCTGCTTCTCCCTCTGCCTTTTGCTCCCTGTGCTTGTGCTCTCTCTCTCTCTCTCACTCTCATTTTATCTCAAATAAATAAATATTTAAGGTTTTATTTATTTATTTATTTATTTGACAGAGAGAGAGACAGAGACAGAGGGAACACAAGCAGGGGAAGTGGGAGAGGGAGAAGCAGGCTTCCCACTGAGCAGGAAGCCCAATGCAGGGTTTCATCCCAGGACCCTGGGATCATGACCTGAGCCAAAGGCAGATGCATAACAATTAAGCCACCCAGGAACCCCTCAAATAAATAAAATCTTTTTAAAAAAGGAAATATTGCACAAAATCACTCATCAACTTAAGGATGTTCTCAAAATCATGCAGTCTAGTGGGGAAATCACAAAGAATGCTACTATTTAAGGCCTCTTTCTCAAAGTGGTGGCAAGGGAGGTGCTCAGGAGTGTACATTTTAGAATCTACATCTAAAAACATCTAACAAATGCTACTTTAGGAAGGGTATCCTCTATAGCATAGATAGAAACACAGTTGAAATAAATTATAAGAATTCCAAATCTCTTCTGTTCCTATCATATAGCTAAGGCTTTGGTAATGAAACTGAAAATAATGCAGATATTCCCCTAATCATCTAATGTTTCCCCCCCTAATAATATTTTTTTCTGTGATGGATAATAAAGTACAAGTTTCAAACTGGTGTGCATTTGCACACCAAATCATTATGATGTCAGCTTATTTCATGACTGCTCCCTTATCTTCAGAGAGAAGCAAAACGCGGTTTTTTAGGCAAATGGAAACAGAGATGGCTAAAGTTCATTGAATGGTCCCCAAATTCTAAGCATTTCTCATGTATTAACTTACAACAACCCTCTGGATTGGTTGCTATGATCACCTTCTCACATATAGAAAGAAGGGAGGTCATCAAGTGTCTGACCCTCATAGAGAGTGTTGGTACAAGGCTGGAGTACAGATGGCTGGCACGCACAGTTCTGACCCTTCATTTGTTTTAAATGACAATTGGAAATGGTACCTCTTTAGTAGGTGGGAAAGAAGTCCCTGCTTTAGGTCAGGTTTACTAAAAGTGGAGCCTGAAATGGAGAATTTGCATTAGTTTCCTATTGTTCCTATTACCAGTTACCATAAACCTGGGAGCTTTAAATGACACAAATTTATTATCTCACAGTTCCAGAGGTCAGAAGTCCTATACGGGCCTCCCCAGCCAAAAATCCAGATTGGTATTCCTTTCCTGTGGCCCTAGGAGAGAGTGTTTTTGTTTTTGTTTTTCCTTTCCCAGCTTCTAAGACTGCATTCTGTGGCTCATGGGCCATTTCTTCCATCTTTAAAGTCAGCAACAAGGCATCTCTCTAAACATTCCCCTCTAATTATGGCTCCTTCTCATTTCTTCTGCTCCTCTCCCCCAGTTTTAGGGACCCCTGTGATTACACTGGGTCTGCCCAGATGATCCAGGATAATCTCTCTATTTTAAGATCAGCTGATTAGCAATCTTAATTTGTTTGCAACTTTTCCCCTTTGCTATGCAACCTAACATATTCATTTATTCACAGATTCTGAGGATTAGTATGTGGACATCTTTGGGTCCATTATTCTGCCAATTACAAGATTCTTACTCATGTGACTTATTAACAGATGCTCTTAGTACAACAGGAGGGAGGGAAGCAGGATAGGGCTAGACAACAAAGGTAAGATGTGACCTCAGCTGCAGACTAGCCTCAATGTTAACCCTAGTACAAACCCTTGAGTACAAAGTGCACCACAAAATTAGTCCCAACTTGAGGCTAGAAACCTGTGACTGGTCTGGGGGTGGTCCTAGTCTACAAACTGAGGTAGTTCCCACTTGTCTAAAGACAATTATCAAGAGAAGGGCAGTTTGAGTCATCATGAGGCAACATTCACAGCAACTGGAGATTAGGTGCTGCTTCTACTAAAGAGGCTCTGGGCAGTGTAGCAATGGTGACCATTATTGGCCCCATTATGGGTTGAATTGTTTTAAGACAACAGTCACATTGGATTGGAGCCCCCACTAATGACCTACTTTTAATGTAATGATTCCTAGTGAACTGTGTCTCCTCCTGCACTGATTCCTCCCCAAAATGTTGGAAATCTTAACCCTTAGTACCTCAGAATGTAAGCTTTCCTAATCCAGTGTGAATGGTGTCCTTATAAGAAAGGAAAATGTAGACGCACAGAAGGTCATGCACAAGGGGAAGATGACATGAAGATAGAAAGAATGCCACGTGAAGATGGAGGATTGGAATGATGCATCTGTAAACCAAGGGATATGTGAAGTTTACTAGAACTATTTAAGGGTCATAGGAACAGTTCCTTCATTCCTTGGAAACTAATATAAACCTTATGTCACAAAGCATAGAAAAGAGACACTAAGCAATTATGAAGTTACCCTCCTCAGAATTTCTTCCAAGCAGTTTCCTTCGCATTGTCAAGTCATGATATTTAGGATTTCCTTTAGCTAACAAATAATTAATCTAAACTCTTCTCTTGACTTGAGAGAATGAGGGTAAGACTTCCTCCTGTCCCACCTTATTTTTTTTTTTTTTTTAAAGTAGCCTCCATGCCCAGCAAGGAACCCAAAATGGGGTTTGAACTCACAACCCTGAGATCAAGACCTGAGCTGAGATCGAGTTGGGCACTTAACTGACTGAGTCATCCAGGTACCCCAACGGTGAGACATTTCTTTACCCTGTGGGTAAATTCTGTGAGTTCTACTTCTGGAATATCACTCTTGCCTGCAAGTGCTCTGATAATAGACCCTTAAATGACTGTTGATTTAATTTGTTACAAAATGTTCTTGCTTTCAAACCAGTAAGTTCTTTGAAGACATATCTATATTTATATCCATGGTACACAGCATGTAGCCTAATAAAGTAGAAACTTTGAAGGTATTAATCAATAGTTTTTCTACCCTTGGGAATGCCCAAAGGACATTAGCAGTACTTTTTGTGCTCAGAGATTAGGAACAATGAAACAGGAAAGAGGAGCAGAAGATAATGTAGTAAGCCAAGATATTGGATGGGGTCAGCAATAGAATGATGTGCGTTCTATAGAACTTGTGCTTTGCCCCTGTGAGCAAACTCTTGGCATTATATTTGAAGAATTATGAAATGGAGGCATGATTAGAACAGTGAACCAAAAATATCTAGACTACAGTAATATTTGAACATAGTTCAAAGGAAAAAAATTCAACCGTATAAACTCTTGGCATTGTTAGAGAAAAGAAATTTCTCCAAAGCTGTGAAATTACCTTATTGTATGCTGCTATGAGATATTGAATTCTACCACTTTTGACCCAGGTATTACAGGATAAACACAACTGACATTTTATGCTGACCTAATACTATTTTTAAATTATAACTGAATTACTTAAATGTCTTCTACCACAGTGCCAAAAGTAGAACCATGGGACTCCTAAAAAAAAAAAAAAAAAAAAAAAAAACTTGTAATGAAAAGTCTGAGGTGCCATAATTTCCATTCTAATTCAGGCAGCAAACAAAATGGACCATTGCCAAGGCTAGCTTTTTTCTACTGACCTTTAAATAGATTTCATTTATATAAGAAAAGTTCCTAACAATCTTAGCGAGTGGAAATTGAAATATATATATATTAAGTTCTATAATCCAATGATCTGCCTTCAGGCCCATGATGTAAATTTCACCAAAGCCTTCCACACCCATTTTATTGGATTTTATGATAGACCAAAAATACAAAGGATACATCTTAGAATTATCTTAGAGAACACTTAACATATTCAGGGAAAAAATACAAGCAAAGTTAAAAGGGAAAAACAACATTATTGAAATATGGCAGTCAGAAAGCAGATTTCACGGCGGCTGTTCAAATAAAGAAGAAAAGCTTTCATCTGTTTATTCACTCACCCATTTTTGCAGGAGAGTCATTGCCCAGATACACAGGAGGGGCCCTATCCTCTCCTCCTAAGTATGACTTTGTTCTTTCAGCCTGTACATTTTGCCTGCCTCAGGACTCCACAGCTGCTCTGCACCCTTCTGCACTGTGTTTTGTTTAAACAAACATTTCCTCAAATGTCGAAGCATACCACCACCAACCTCTTATTGCTGAAGTTCAGAAGATTCCTTTTATGAAGTGGCTAAGCTCCAGATAATTATTTGATGGATGGATGTATGTTTATGGAGGGTGTGTATATAAAAACACATCAATGTCTTCGCATTAAGTTCTAAAAATAATCATTCAACTACAATTATAAGCTATTATAATATCTTCAAGTACCTGGCGTTTGATGATCAGGATTTCTTTCCACTAAATTGTTAAATACAAGGAGGAGCAAGGATTTTTAGTTACTAACATTGGTGCTAACTCCTTCTTTCATTGACATTTTGATTGAACAAATGTGGAAAACTTTATAAGCATAGTACCTCTGAGTTTTATGAAGACTGGTAACTCTCAAGTGCATGGTAAAACTAAAATAACCTGTCAAATAACTCAGGATGTATACCAGTTTTTAAGATTAAGCTGACATTCAATACCCCTTTGGAGTTAAAAAATATCCTATCACAATGAATTCTGTGGTTTCCTTTCTGAGTAATTTGGGTTCTGTTTTTATGTTCAATTATAAAGGTGAGTAGTGACTTCCTTAATTTTTTTTTTAAGGAATGATTTCCTTACTAGTTTTCTTGTCCTGTCAATTTGAGGATCCTGAGCATTTTCTGAAAGCAAATCTGCACAGATGATAAGGTATAAAATGATTCCAAAGAAACAAACTCTATGGGGAGCAATTTGGCAATATTGTCAGAATTATAAACATGTATTACTTCCATGCAGTAATGTCTGGGTCAAAAATTTCTGAGAATTTATTTTACGGAAATACTAGCACATGCAAGAAATGATACAATGGTGCAATCTTATTCACTTCCAAATTTTTAATAATTTCAATGATGGGAATCGATATAAAAGTGCAACATAGTGCCCTAACTTATGATAGATTGATAAAATGAAATATCATACAACTTTTTAAGAAAAAAATTCTCTATATACTGATTTGGGTCTATTACCAAAATATATTGCTAAATGAAACAAAGGTGCAGAGCAGTGTATATAGAAGGCTATCTTTTGTGTAGAAAGGGTAGGGTTCAGAAAATATATTTATATTTTTTATAGCTGCATCAAGAATATCAAGAAGCTAGTAACAGTTGTTACCTATGTGTTGGGAAGAAGGGTTTCTTGAAAGAGTTGGGAGAATGGGGGATAGGGAGATTTTAACCAAATTTGGTTTTATGTTCTGTCATTTCTGAACCAAAAATTACCTATTTGTAAATTTTAGAAATCTGAATAAAAAGTTTTAAAAATAAGCAAATTAAAAAGAAACTTCTGTATAGCAAGACATATTAGGGTGATTAGAAATGCTGTTTCACTGCCTGCACCTGAGCACTCATGCTACACAAGTTCATACTGTCTGGTGTGCCTGGAGAACCTTCCATGAGATTTTCTGGAAAAATCATCCATCATGATCCAGAAGATAATTTCCCCAAACATGACTAAATCTTTTTCACAGACTTTCCTCCGCCATATTTAGTGATGTCTCCTTTTCTCTCAATCTACCACAGCTACAATCTTCTAAAGATGGATGTGCTCACCTTCTCCTTCTCTTCAAATCACTTTAAAGCCTTGACAGTTGGCTTTCTTAAACATCTTGAATACCTATGAATTTCCTTCTAAAGAAATATCTGTATATTGCCTTATTCTCCTACTCCAATGTCACCAATAGTATACCTACTTTCCCCAATTATGAATATTTTAACAACTATGTACAAAGAAATAACAAGTCCACTGTGTACTTTTAAACAAGTACTTAAAAACAAGTACACTGTGCTAGGTGTTAATGAGGAACCAAAGACTAAGGTGTGCACCACAATATTACTCCACAACATTGTGCTGCCACAATAAGGTTATAGTCCAGTCACCCTGCCTCCACATTTAACTTACTAAGTTTTTTTCCTTTCATATTGAATGAGACCCCACTCTGTACCCAGCACAAACTTTTCAGTTTTATTTCTTAAACTTTAAATCCCTTCTACCTCAGGGCGCCTCGGTGGCTCAGTGGGTTAAAGCCTCTGCCTCCGGCTCAGGTCATGATCCCAGAATCCTGGAATCGAGCCCCACATCGGGCTCTCTGCTCAGCAGGGAGCCTGCTTCCCTCTCTCTCTGCCTGCCTCTCTGCCTACTTGTGATCTCTGTCAAATAAATAAAATCTTTAAAAGAAAAAAATCCCTTCTACCTCTACAAGTTCTTCTTGATAATAATCCTAACTGTCTTTTATAGATCTAATTCTCTATGCCAGTCATAGGGTGCAGTCTTTTTAAATGCAGAAAGTACAAGTTTCACTGACTATAAGTTTACTGAACAAAAAATGTTACTTTTTTCCCCCATGACTGAACTCCTATTTCAAAACCCATTCCACTCGCACCAGAAATGGAATCCTAATTCCCGAATGAACTAAGTCCATTCAGAGTTTTTTTTTCCATTCTCACCTTTAGAGTTATGTTACTGGGGGGGGGGGGGGTTGGAAATAGGATCATGTTGTGTCCAGTCTTTGGTAAGAGGAAGTGTTTTTGTCCTCAGCCATTTCCCAGCCAAAATGACCTCTCCTGAGCTATTCATTGTCTTATCTGACCAACGATCATCACCCTACCTCAGTGACATTTCTTGTTCCTACTTGATTCTCCAGCATCTCCTACTTCATCCCCTACCATAGAGTTCAACAGCCCCCCCAGATCTAGGGCTGATATACTCTCTGCTCCAATGCTGATCACAGTGGAAAACAGCTCCCTGCCAAGCAGGATTGGATGTTGGCTAGCTCCAGAGTTCTCAGTCTGGAAATAGCAGAGAACCCCTTCTTCTCTGAGATCACTAAATAAATCGGGGGATACTATTTTCCTCTGAAAGCCAAGATTAGACATGCCCTCCTTCCTTTTTTTTTTTTTTAAGACTTATGTGTTTGTGGGTTTTTTTAAAGATTTTATTTATTTATTTGACAGACAGAGATCACAATTAGGCAGAGAGGCAGGCAGAGGGAGGGAGAAGCAGACTCCCTGCTGAGCAGAGAGCCCGATGTGGGGCTCGATTCCAGGATTCTGGGATCATGACCTGAGCCGAGGCAGAGGCTTTAACCCACTGAGCCACCTAGGCACCCCTAAGATTTATTTATTATTTATTTATTTATTGAGAGAGCAGAGGGAGGGGCAGAGAGTGAGTGAGAGAAAGAACCTCCAGCAGATTCCCTGATGAGTACAGAGCCTAATGCAGGGCTTGATCCCACAACCCTGAAATAATGACCTAAGCCAAAACCAAGAGTCAGATGCTTAACTGACTGAGCCACCCAGGCATCTCTGCACTTCTTCCTAAGTAGTCTTGGAATTTCCTCCCCAGTTATGTCAGTACTCCTCTTTCTGACTTGTCTATCTTTTCTCCTATCCCAGGGTTTGCTTCTTTGGACTCTGTGAAAGAAAAAAATCAGACCCAGCTTATCCCTTCAAATCTCTTTGGTGCTCAAATAGCAAGACCTATCTCCTTGGTCTTGACATTGTTCTATTTCATCCCTGAAGAGGAAAACACATCAGTTAATTCATCAAAATGTTATTCTTAATGCACAAATCTTAACTATTTTACTGTTCACAGCAGCTCTGTAATGAAGGTATGAATAATTTTATCTTATAGAAACTGAGGTCATGAAGTTAACAAATGAACAGAGTAGGAACTGGACCCAGAACTTTCTGTTCCCAAAGTTTGAACTATAGCAATAATCTTCTCTAGAAAGAAGGTTTTTTCCTAACTTCTCGTGAAAGGTCAGGCTTTTTTTTGCTCAAATGATTCTGTACTCATGTAGTGGGAGAAAATATCCAAACTAAATTTCATATTTAGCCACTAACAATCTCTTGTTTTGGTTTCTATATTGTATAGATTTTAAAGCTTCTTACTTCAGTCAAATCCAAGTCAATGGTATTACTTTTCAAATCTGTGTTAGTGTTGCTTTACATTCAGAGTTTTCTTCACAGATTCTGTTTTGCTCAATATAGGATGTTTTTTTTAAGCAAAAATTTTTAAGAGCATTACACTTTTCATTCTCTCCTCAAACAGCTTACTTCATCCTTAGATTTGTTCTCCTCTGAGGCATTGATTTGAGTTTTATTCTCTTTCCCCCTTTGTCAATACTGTTGTGGATTTAAGTTGTTGACTAATGTTTCAGCATATTTTAGGTGAATTTCCACTGCTCATTCTGGTCCTTCCAATTCTAAGGATTTCCCTTTCTTCAGGGGACTTCCTAGGGAAATGTGTAGGCAGAAATAGTATATGGGCACTATTGTAACTGCAGAGTCCTATGAATAGCTCCACTGCCTTTGATCCTCATGCCCACAGATTAGGCAAATGAATCACCCAAAGCAGAATGGCTTCCCCTTACCTACTATGCATCCCACCGTGACTTTGAAAGGGAAAGAAGGTAAAAAATGTAGACAGAAGAAGAGGGAAAAATCAAGGGGGTGGCAGTTGTGGAGAAAGAAGGGAGGGAAACACAAAGGAAACAAAGACTAAAACAAAGGGGGAAAATTGCTTGGAAAGCAGATGACTGGAGCAGTCGCAAAACAAGAGGAATGGAATCAAATCTTTTTGTGAGAGCAGGAATGTCTAGAACACTATGGAAGAGTCAGAGAGTCATATTTAATAAGCCTGTATATAGGAACATTGCAAAACACAAATTCCTAACAGGTATCTATGATAATGTCCAGATGATTGATAAATTCTTACAGAGGGGTTGGGTCTAGAATTTCATGGCTCTAGGTTCAGGGTTGCTCTAGAGCAAAGTACAGTTAATTTCTGGAAACCTAGAAATTAGACCCAGTCAGCCTGAGTTGAAGGAAACTTTAGGTGGAGGCATTTCGGGTGACTGACACAGTCTTCCTTACAATTAAACCAGTCAGATTGTCATCTAAGTTATGCAGTACACTGGGATGGAGCTCAAGGCAACAAGTATTTATGTGCTACTAGGTATCACTTGCTATTTTGCGTACTGTGGATGTAATAGTTTATTACAAGGGTCTTAGCCCTCATGGAACCTAAAGGCTAATAGTGCAGTACTTACAAACTTCAACCTGGATAAAATAAGATTTAAGATGGTAGCACAGATGAAGGAAGTCTTAGACTCTGAGGTTAACTAATGCATTCTGTTTATAGTTACATAAATGGCAATTTACTAACATGACAGATTTTGGCCATTTATTCTTCCTTCTTTTATTCAATCAACAGCTGAGTAACTCTCTTATACTAAACACTGTGTAAAATGTAATTTTCCTCAATTTCCTCAACTATTAGATTCATCCTTGTGGACAAAATGTGTATTTTCCTGAAAAGTTTTAGTTAGTGAGGCTAGAGTACACCTCAGAAATATGGAATCTTGGCATTGACTGCAGGAGATTCTTATAAACAAAGAAATTTGGGGACAATTCTGTAAAAATACAAAGATAAAGCAGATATGGAACCTACTCCCCAAGATTTTACATTCTCTCAGTGTTCTTTGATTAGATCTTCCTCTAACATTTGAAGGGGTAATTCAGATAGCTTTATGGCTCAGTTAAGTAGGACTGTAAAATGTCTTTTTTTTTTTTTTTTTTTTTTTTTAGTGACTCTGAAATTGACACCCAGAAAATTCCACAAGTGCAGTTCTTAAAATATTCAGAGTAATGGATTTCCAAGAGGACTCATTTCAAGGGCAAAATATTTTTTTTTTAAAGTTTGGTATTCTTATTAAAAAAAAAAAATTAGAGTCACATGGTTTAGTTATAAGCATATAATTTTAAGGCCAGAAGGGACCATAAAGATAATCCTCTCACTTAAAAATTATTAGGAAAACGACACCGAGAGGCTTAGTGAGCTTCTCAAATTCACAAAACTAGTAAACAGAGAAAAACTAGAGCCTATGGTCTAATTCTAAAAACAAAAACCAAAACCAAACAAACAAAACACCCTTCCTACTTTATCATACCCCTCCCATCCCTCAACTGCTGAGAGAAAAAACAGGGTTGTCCACAAACTTTAAGCTTTACAAGTAAGGCAGCTTTAGCTCATCCTCACTGTATTCACAGCAGGTAGTACAGTGCTTGGAATGCTACAGGTGAAGGGGACCATCTCCTCTCACATTATTAAACGAAGACTACAAGTTTGATGCAACTATTAAAAATGAATGTCTGGTTACCTTTCCTCCACAGCTTTTCTTGACAACTAAGCCCAGCACCTACCTCAAACCTCTCACCCCTTTTCCCTGCCCCTTCTTGAAGCACAAGCACATGAGTATTTCTGCTGGGTTCCCAGGAAACCATCTGGGTAACCACTGCCAAAGTGTTCCCCACATCAGCAGCATCAACATCAACTGGGAACTCATTAGAAATGTAGAGTATCTGGACACCCTAGACCTATTGAATCAGAATCTACATTTAACAAGATCCCAAGGTGATCTGAATGCACATTAAAGTTTGAGAAGTACTAGCATAGGGTCCATATCAAATGCATATTAGATATACATTTTACTTCCTGTAAAGATATAATAACAAGGAAGTAAATTATATTTTAAGAGAGAAAGAGAAGATTTGCTAACCTCTTTTTGGAGGGATAGATAAAATTTTATTTCCAAGCTATAATTATATTATTCTTATATTTAATTTGTCCAAGAAAAGGAATTCTTAAGTCTTAGAAAGATTGGATTATATTGTTACTTTGAACTAGCATGATTTTAATAGAAACAAATGTAGTATAGGACATTTCTTGAGGATTAAATGACAAGTAAGGAGAAATGGCTGGTTTGAGACAAGAGTAGAAGCAATTAATCCAACAAGTTATTAATTCTTAAGACATAGCTCATGTTGTAGTCACTATTTTTTCAGAGCACCGGAAAGGAAGGAAGGAAAAAAGGAAGGAAGAAAGGAGGGAAGGAGAAGGGAAAGAGGAAGAGAGGGAGGGAGGGTGAAAGGGAGAAGGAAAAGGAAACAAAGGCAAAAATGGTCTACTGGGACTGCATCAAGATCAAAAGCTTTTGCACATCAAATAAAAAGTTGACAAAACCAAAAGACAACTGACAGAATGGGAGAAGATATTTACAAATGACATATCAGATAAAGGGCTAGTATCCAAAATCTATAAAGAACTTACCAAACGCAACACCCAAAGAACATATATCCAATCAAGACATGGGCAGAGGACATGAACAGACATTTCTTCAAAGAAGACATACAAATGACCAACAGACACATGAAGAAGTGTTCCACGTCACTCAGCATCAGGAAAATACATATCAAAATCAAAATGAGATACCACCTCACATCAGTCAGAAAGGCTAAAATTGATAAGTCAGGAAACTATCGATGTTGGCAAGGATGTGGAGAAAGGGGACCCCTCCACACTGTTGGTGGGAATGCAAGCTGATGCAGCCACTCTGGAAAACAGTATGGAGGTTCCTCAAAAAGTTGAAAATAGAACTACCCTACAACTCAGCAATTGCAATACTGGGTGCTTAGCTCAAAGATACAAATGTAGTGATCCGAAGGGGCACACACACCCAAATGTTTACAGCAGCAACATCCACAATAGCCAAACTATGGAAAGAGCCTATATGTCCAATGACAGATAAATGGGTAAAGATGCAGTGTATCTTTACAATGGAATACTACGCAGCCATAAAACACCGAAATCTTGTCATTTGCAACTAGAGGGTATTATACTAAGAAAATAAGTCTATCAGAGAAAGATAATTACCATATGATCTCACTTATATGTGGAATTTAAAACCAAAACAGAGGGTCATAGGAGAAGGTAGGGAAAAATAAAATAAGATGAAAGGAGGGAGAAGGAGAAGAACTATAAAAGACTTCGTCATAGCAAACAAACTGAGGGTTGCTAGAGGGGAGAGGGGTGGAGAGATTGGGTAGCTGGGTGATGGACATTAAGGAGGGCACATAACATAATGAGAACTGGGTATTATATAAGACTGATGAATCACTGACCTCTACTTCTGAAACTAATAATACATTATATCTAAATTAATTGAATATAAATTTTAAAAAATTTGGAAGGAGGAAAGAAAGGAAAGAGAGAGAGAGAGAGAAGGAAGAGAGAGAGAGAAAGAAAGAAAGAATGAAAAAATTTCTATACATCTTTCCGCATGTTCTAGGCAGTTTCATTTGTTGTTTGCTAATGTTTTCTGGATGCCCTCATCAGAGAACCACTGCTTTGTTCATTAAGCTTTCAAATAGCTTAATGTTTGCAGCACATGGTGGAGAATGATCTATTGCTGTTACCTCAACAATTCATTTAGTTCCTCTGCCACCCTTACCACTGGTAGGAAATGTACTGTCAGTTCCCAACTCATTATGCAAATACTACACCTAGGCATTATAATTCTGACTTCCATTAGCTCTACTTCACCATTATCCTGGCCTCCTGTGAATCACAAGTGTCAAATTACACATGTAGATTGTGGGAGTTTGAGTTTTGGTATGATACGAAGTGGTCTCCCACAGACTCAGCAGAAAATCAATTGGATTTGAATCAAACACTGCATTCTGCATTTCAAATATTACAGTTCAAATACATCCTCTCAAGAAAAATCTTATAGCATATGAACCTTAAGAATTAGCTTAGGAAATCATTTCACGTTTATAAGTCCAGAAAACAGCTCTCCTCAAAACACCTGCAGACTTGTGTATCTGCTGAAAGTTCTATTTGAAGATGGTTACTTGGAGGCTAAACAATGGGTAAGATACTGGACTACAGGAAACAAAGAAATTAAAGACAAAACAAATCAGCCTCAAGGTTACCTTCTATGTATGAGACTTTGTGTGCATATATCAATTTCTACTTTATACTTTATGCATAATGCCTTAAAAGCTATCTGTCTCCATGTATAATGAACATGTATTTCTATTTCCTCAAGATTTCAAGTTTCACATTCCTTATAAATCAAGAAAGGAAATATCTTGTCTATAAATTCATAGGTTAAATCATTCCTTTATTCAAAACAGAAGATCTTTAATACAAAAGACCATTTTCATAAAGAAAACACAAATAGGACATACTTGGTTCATTCACCACTATTCCCAACTGATTTAGTTTAGCCACATAAGTAATTCAGAGCTGATCTAAGAGTGCTTGGTAAAGTATTTTCACCCTGCACCAACTCCTTATGCCAAAATCCACTGATACCATCTCCAGCTGGTTCTGAACACCTATATTCATGTTGGCTGAAATCTAAACATTTTCCATCAACGGATACCCATGGTCTGAATGGAATTTAATCTTTTTGAGAACCCTCTCCTCATCAACATGACTATTTCAATCATTGCCTGCACACTGAATAAATAGGTCTCATTTGTATGTTTCTTTATCTTTATCTTTAAATATAGAGAGATGTAATTTTGGTTAATAGGATGGCAATGCACTTAGGTGTTCTTTAATTTTGTCATTACCTTTTAGTCTAAGTTAACAGGTACTTAGTTTAACTCTTATGGATAGAAATTTTTCATTTAAAAATTTTTAAAACTTGATCTTACAATTTAAAATGTGTGTGAAAAGAGAATGAGAAAATAGATATAAGTGTGTCTTCTTTTGCTGCACAATCTGAATCTCCCCAGCACCACTGATCATCACCTATTCTGTGCTAAGCATTCTGCAAGGGGTTGGCTGTCTCAATGTGTTATGACTCCATCTTTATGCATCAACATGTCATGACTCTGAAATAGGTCATAATAGGTCAGATTTGTGAACTGGGAGATGTCTTAATTTTTAAGTTTTCATATAATTCATCAATTTTAAGGCAATAAAATGAAGTGTGATATGAAAACCAGAAACCCATTACAGGTTATATTAAGACCTTTTAGGAAGTATATATATTGTTAAGATAGGAGATTTGTGGAAGTTAATTTTATATCCTTTAAGAAAGATGGTGAATGCTGACAGGAAAAAAAATAAAGGCTATAGCAACTTCAGGTACGTAATACCCACTGCACATTTAAAACACTGACCCCAACAACCTTAAAAAGCCTTTGATTTGTGTGTACTTTTTACCAGTTCAATAGATTTCTTCAACATCTATTATATGCTGACATCCAGAGATATTGATCCAAACATAGTTTATCACTAAGAGCAGCTGATGTATTTAAGCATCTAAAGGGTTTTTTTTTTTTTTTAGTGCATTCTTATCCATGAGTTTTCTTCCCAAGACTTAAATGACTCTAAATGTTATGTAAGGCAGTAATTTCTTGACATTCATTTAAAGCATGGAGTTAAGTGTATTAGATTCTGATTTAATTGACTCTTATTTCACAGTCCTAAACTGTTATGGACTCATACAAATCTTGGTATTGAAAATGACCTAAGATGAAGAGTATATTAGAGAAAATATTTGAGATGATGTGCATTAATTTCACCAAATTTTTGTTTGAATAAATGACCTGGTCAAATTAAGTTAATTGTTTCATTAATGAACTCATAGATTTGTTTGGTTAAATGAGCAGTAAGTTTACACATGGTCGTCAGTTTAAGTCTCATGACCCTTTTTTATACTTAACTTTTTCTTCCAAATAGAGTTCTATGGTTTAACATATAAAGTGGAACTTGGGAGTGATAAGGAATATGAGGGAAAAAATGTCAAGAATGACATTCTGAAATTTTGGGTTAACCAACACTTTAACACAGCTTTCCTTATAGTATGGATGATTCAACTGCATCATTTGAGGAATCATTAGTGACTATTGGTCATTTAGGCAGAACATGTTCAATATTACATAAGAAAGAGAATGAAAACAAAGAAACCAAACCAGAAGCTCAACATATAATTTTTAAAAAGTAAATTAACCCATTACTTTATTGATAATCAGTTTTCCAAATAGCTACTGGGGATATTTAATGCACTGGGTGATATGTTGTGGATTAGCAATATAACTTGACCAAACTGTACTTGGAGGAAGAGTCGGTGGTACTAAGAGGAAAAGAGGTGGGGTGGGTGAGAAGGTGACTGGTCAATTTGTGCATGTAGATCTCTTCAATAATGCATCTAGACAATACTCTTGACTGATTAGGAAGAATAATCCCATCAAAAACTTTTAGCCTATAATCATTGATCAAGAGGAGATCCCCTGATATAGAAAGACTAAACCCACTTGTGTCCTTTTAATTTGCTCAGCTTTGTAATCAAGTAGCTAAGATACAGACACAAAACTGGACTGGATATTTCACTACACTGAGTAATAATACATAGATTCAAGTAACTCTTTCTACTTACTAATCATTCTGCATTACCCTCAGCAACTATTGACAGTAGTAAAGCAATCTTCTGTGGTCTATGATACAGCAGAAAAACACTTTGAAAACACTTGATTTCAATTGGGGGTTTGGACATTGTATATAACCCATTGAGTTTCTAGTATGTCAGGCACCTCCTTAGGGGCTTTCTCATAAATAAGGTAGGTTTAGTCTAGGTCTTTGTTCTCAGTTGCCAGTTAATGAGCCCTCAATAACAGCATTCTTGAAACAATAAAGACAAAAAATCCAAAGCCAAGTGTATTATTTGGGAAAAGAATAGAAAGAAAGATAGGGATACCTAATTCAAAGCATTCATTTGTTCATTTGATCCCTTATTTCTTGGACAAATGTTTATCTAGCCCACATTATAGTTCTTCCTAAACCTAACTTAGTATACACTAAGCAGTTTAACATTTGCTTAGTCCAAAGAATTATAATGTAAAACTGTCCACGCGTATCACTCATGACAAGCCTACTCTTGTTACTATGGATTCCTACAGGGTGAGGGTGTATGTTACAAGGGTTCAGATTATTTTAATGACACCTTCCTTAGGGCACCACACAGTTATGGTAAGTAGTTCACTACTTCATTATCTTTTATAGACACTAGCTAAGACCACTTGTATATTTAGGAAAAGTGCCCATCACGAATGCTAAGTAGGGGTTGTAAACATTCAGCATAGGATCCCTTTATCACACATGCAATATTGAGCTGTTCAAAAAGGAATGAACAATATTCAAATAAATAAAGATGTAATATAGAAACACAAGAAAGAAGTCTCCTGTCATAGTTACTGTGGTTAGGCCCTTAACTAAAGACCTTGTTCAGGTTTTATTTTATTTTTTAAACTAAGGAGAATGTAGATTTGTGGAAGGAATAAGGTAGCAGAAAAAATAATTTTTAAGTTAAAAAAATCAGATATAAGTGGAAATATTACCAAATAAGAATCACTTATCCTAAAGATAAAAAAGCTAATGCGACTTAATAATGATAATATATACAAAGCCGCAAGGTAAGGGATATTGGACAAATGTGTTCTGTAGAGCCAGAGTGAATGGGATAGAGAGGAATGAGGAAGAAAGAAACAAATGACCAAAAAGGAATGGAATTCGTTTGTCTTAAGCATTTGGTTAGATGCTTCTAAAATGCTTTTCTCCCAAAGGATCCTTAAACATGAACAAATCTAAGGAACCTGTACAATGTTCTTCCTCAAAACCTTAATTAGCATTGTAGAAAGAGCTACTTCTATCCTACTGATCTTTCCAAAGCATGTCTACTGGAGACCAAGAGCTCCAACTTAATGGTCTTAAAATAACAATTGCTAGCCCTGCATTGAATTTGAACTGTGTACCTACCAGGCGTTGTTCTAAAGCTTTACATTCTAACTTCACAACACTATGAATTACATTTCATTAAACCTGTTTATCAATGAATTAATTGGGGCATGAGTGTTCAAATACCTTGCCCAACACCACTCAGAGACAGAAAGTTCAAACTGAAAGCCATTGAACATCATCTCTTTGCCGTGATTTCTGCAGAATGTGGGGCTTCTCCGAGTACCTTTGCTTGGGACCTACATTAGGAAGGCAGGTAGTGTATACACACTTTGACCTGCCACATATACAGGTCATTAGAATGCAGCAATCCACTTGGTTTTCGAAAGTGGAATCTCCAGAAATAAAGTTGCACTGACCAGCTAAAATTTGAGTCACTATTCAAAATCTACCAATAACTTTATCAAAAGTATAGCCTTTTTTAGACTGAGTAGACAGTGAATTATGTATGCTGATAAAGTTACCTGCAAATGCTAAAACACTAAGTATAGAGAATTTCTATTACTATGGCCCAATAGGGGCGAACAACAGTTGAATCATTAAGAAAGGGTTTATGTACCTGCAAGTAATAAAATACTGTTTTCTCTCTGAGATGGAGGTCTCTAAGGCAAATTCCAACTTAGTCATACGAAATAAATGAGGTAAATAAGATAGAACTTACTAAGGATATTGTCTATAGTTCCAAATATTTGAGAACCTGAAGTATCTAAAAAGATACATTTGGAATTAATGGTGCATACGGATGAAACTTTTAAATGTCAGCTTTACAATGAAGGTGAGTGGGATGAGATAATGAAAGTTCATTCAACTTTAGGAATGTACTACCTCAAAATGGTTTTGTTCATGCTAAATAATTTTTTACCTTCATGGAAAATATTAAGTCAATAGTTCATTTATAGAAAACGTCCTGTGTATGGATAAGTAAGGTGGAGGTCTGAGGAAAATATGAAAAACTTAGATTACTCACAGCAAATAGTCACCATATTGCTCCGTTGCCCATTAATGCTGCCTAAAGAAATGTCTTGAACCCTCTGATACATTTTAAGAGACTCATATTTCATTTTCTTTCCCTATCTTCATAAATACACTTTCTCATGATGTTCCTTCTCTTTTAAGATGTATTTAGGTCGTTTTGTTCTCTTTTGTCCCTTCTGGGCCAAAAGAGTTTTTCTCTGATATCAAGTTAGAATCACTTGAGTCACTGGAACACAAATGTCTCATCTCAGGAAGGAGCACAGGTTCCCACACAGCAGCTGTGTGGTTACTAACTGCGCAATTCAAGCCCAGCTCAATTCTCATCATTTGCTAGTTAAGGCTGCCATGTTTCTCCACCTGCAGGTTGTCATCCGTATGTAGTATGCCATGAAGTTCTTGAATACTTACTCCATCTGGTTCTCACTCATTCCATTAAGTCACCTTTGACTTTTGGTGCCTGACTCAAATTATCTAATTAGAGATGGCATCAGTAGCATGGACACATGCATGTTACCAGAAGTTCTTTGCCCTTTATTATGTCTATGTTCATGTTTACATTTGTGTGTTTTTATGTATGTCAAAGAATTCAGGTTTTGATATATATTTTTGAACTGGGATAATAAAGAGTGTTTCGCGGGGCAACAAGCAGACTGTAGGCATCTAGAGCTGCTGTGTATCAGTGTTCCTACCCCCCACCCCACACCACCCTCCTCTCCCTGCAACCTCTCATGGTAACAATTATGGAAATCCCTCTGTACTCTTCTCCCTATACTGTCACAGTACCTGGGTGTCTAGCAAATACACTACCTTTAGGAGAGCCATAGCCCTCTAATCTACATTTTTTTTCCCATCTTCTCCCCAACATTCACCAGAATGTACCATGGACACCAGCACAGTCCTACATATACGGTACATACATACACGGTACATACATACACTCTCATCACACCTTCCTATTGGAGATACGGCCCTTGCTCTGAAATGGCCTCCCACATATCTCCTCTAAGACATTTCACTTCCTTAAAACCTTTCTCAAGTCAGCAACCCAATGAAATGAAATAATTCTCAGGTGCTAAAGCATTGTTTATCAAAAGAAATATTGGAATTTTAAGAACAGCTTTTGTATAGCTATCTTGTGTTTTAAGGAATGAATCTTTACTAGTAGAATCTCAGACAAAAGGACACATTATACAGCAGGTATTTGGGAGAAGAGGGATCCTCATATCCTAGAATATGCCACGGTTAAAATAATCCCTTTATAGCCTGGCCTAGGGAAGGTAATTCAATAGGATGGAAAAATCCACCTGACCCACGGTATTCAAGAGGACTGGGATCTGAACTCAAATTTGCCACTGAGACACAGGAAATCTCAAATTTAACTATCTTGATGTCAACCTCTCATGCATAAATTGAGTTGGCATTAAATAGGATTCTATAATATTATGTTCTTAGAAGGGACTTCATCTGGTATTTGTAATGTGAAACAAGGGAATGGAAGAGAAAAAACATAGGAGGGGAGCAAATTCAGTAAGAGAAATGAAGTGCAGCTCTTTTACAAATGGAAGACAAAATATATGTACCTTCATAGAATCCATAAATTTCAAGTGCATGTGTTTCTTATTTGTCAATTGAGTTCTAAAGAAAAGAACCTCGAGGAGGCCATTAATATATTAATAGGAAATTTAAGAATGAAATTCAGAATAATCCAACTTTTACTGTTTCTCAATCTAATTTAATATTGCACTCAAGTCAATCTAATTCCTAAGCAGATGGGCCTTAAAGAAACTGCCAATTAATCTTAAAGGCCAACAGCTCTGCATCTCACAAAAATAAGTGTCTTATTTAAGGACATTTAGTTACGATTATATTCAGACCACAGATATAATGCTGTACAACAATTTGTCAGCATTTCCATGCTGTGTCCTTAGTCAAAATTTTGAAGCAAGGGAATGCTTAAATGAATACCTGAGAGAATTCAAGTTAATAACATAAAGTCACTGTGAGCATACAAAGCATCCTTCTATCCTCCAACACCCAAACAGTCTCACAACCTTTAAAAGAAAGGAAGAGATGTAGGAATCTAAGCAAAATTTTTCATTTCAAAATGAAACCGCATTGCAACAAGAACAGCAACAAAAGTAGAGATTTTAATTTATTCCCATGGGAAAGACTTAAAGGGAAAAATACGAAGAGAAGTGACTGTTTATTTGCTACCTTCAGAGTCTTCCCAGATCCCAGATAGGAGAAAATTTCGGTGATGAGATCTTTTAGAGAAGGGTGAGGACAAAGTTCTAATCTTTTTCAGTCCAAAGGTACAATGCATTCAAACTGATGAGAAAATTAAATTTTCAGGACTATCAATATGACAACTTTTAGCAGAGAATTCAATTGCAAAGATGGATTCTTGACTGGAATGAACTAAAACTTCCAGATAAGCAGAAGAAATTGACAATAGTTCATTTCCCAGTCCTATCTTTTTTTTCAAGGTCCACCCAAGGCCAACTTAGAAATCAATTTTCTCTGACCTTCTTCCATTGTTCCCTTCAGGGCTTTTTATGGGATTATTTAATTTCCATAGTCTTGTTCTTTGTGATGTGTTATTCTAAATGCTACTGTGGTCTCAGTCTACCCAAGAGTATGGTCAGTCTAATAGATTATCTTGAAAACTTCCAGCAAGCCTGAGAAAGAGATACTTGTAAAAGAGACCAGCCGTTATAATAGTCAGCACTCATGTGTGCTCAATTCCAGGAAATACACCAGACACCCTGCACAATTTTTAATATTCCAATTATAATCTAAGAGGTATTTCCATTTTAAAGAGAACTAAGATCTAAGAAAGTTTAGTCTCCCTTTCCCCAGTGCACAACTAGAAAATGTTGAAATTGGAAGAGTAACCGATTTTTGTCTCTTGTATTGCATTTCTTTCCCCTTCGTGCGCTCCACCTCAGAGCATGCTCCGTGCTCTGCTCATCAGGTTGAAGCCAACTTTCTCCAACTCCAGACTCATTATCCTCTCCTTCCATCTACCATTTGGGGTTAGAGGAGAGGATGAAAGTACAAGAAAGCAAGTAAGTAAAGGGTGTTATTCCACAGCTCAAGCCATTACAATACTTTCTACCACTGAGGGCGTCAGTTCTAAGTTCTGGATCTACTCCAAGCCTCGAGAGCTCCAACCTCAACCCACTTTTTCTTCATCCAATCTATTTAGTCTCTCCACCCAGGCCCGTTTCTTTCTTAAACTCCACCTCTCTTGGCCTATTTACTTGCAGTCAACGCTCTCATGTCTCTGTTTAAAATCCTTTGGTTCCCATTTCCTATTTGACCCAAATTCTGGTCAACCTGTGAGGCCAACTCTAACTCCAATCTTTCCTAAATGTTTGTCGACTCTTCTAGATTATCCTGACCTGTTTTTCCCTTGTCTTTCTGAAAAAGGCGTTGGACACTATGATAATTTTCATCATTCTCTAAACTGCTTTGTGTACTTTATCTTCCCAATGAGATAACAAGAATAAAATGCTAGATAAACTGTTCTAAGTAAATACTTTTTTTTAATTTTTTTAAAAAGATTTTATTTATTTATTTGACAGAGATCACAAGCAGGCAGAGAGGCAGGCAGAGAGAGAGGAGGAAGTAGGCTCCCCGCTGAGCAGAGAGCCGGATGCGGGGCTTGATCCCAAGACCCTGGGATCATGACCTGAGCCAAAGGCAGAGGCTTTAACCCACTGAGCCACCCAGGCATCCCAAGTAAGTACTTTTTTAAAGATTTTATTTATTCATTAGAGATAAGAGTGTCTGTGAGCTGCACGAGGAGCAAGGCATGGAGGGGAGGGAGAAATCTCAAGCAGATTTCGCACTGAGCACAGAGTCTGCCACAGGCCTCAATCCCACAATTTTGAGATCATGACCTGACCTGAAACCAAGAGTCAGATGCTTAACCAACTAAGCCATCTAGGCACCCCAATGAATATCGATTTAAATGGTTTAATGCAAATTGTTGAATTATTTAAAAGTGAGATATGTCTGAGACACTACACTTAAAAAAAAAAAAAATCACTCCCTAGCCGACAGTCTTATACTTTGTGTCGGGATCCGGGGTATGTTTTTCATTAAGCCTTCCCCAGGCAAATCACAGAACCTTATTTTCCTGAGTGAACTCTATAGAAAATTCTGGGATTTATTCTTTAAAAAAGAGCAATCTTCTGAATTTTCACAGTGTTACCCCCAGCTACTGTTAGAAGTCATTGCAAATGTCCTCGTTATATCTGAGACCTACATTTCCTTTTATTCAATTTGGAAATCTTAAGAAAGAAGAAAAAAATTTTAATGTAACATATAATATGGAATGAAGCCTTGATTTTTTAATTTGCTCCCGTATGTACTTGGTGAATATATCACTTCAAAAGATACTCCAAAAATCACATGATTGCTATCAGCCTGGAACTTCCACAGACCAAGCAGAGAGTCCATAGCCAAATATCCTTCTTTAGAAGAAAGCCTAATTGAAGAGCTGCATTGAGTCATTACTTCAGATCTAGCCTAATTTATATAATGAGCACGAACTCATAGACAAAGACACTTCTGACCTGTTGGCAAGACTCCCTTTATATTTTAAATTCCCTTCAGTTAAACACAAGCTGACTAACTGAAGCGTCAAGACCAGTATTTCTCTTTCCCTTCTTTTTCTTTTGACCCACCCCCGTATCTCAGGCCTGCCCTCCCATGTACTACATGGGCACTCCAGGGTGGAGGACAGATGACTCAAATGGTTATCTCCTCTTTCTTTCACTTCAACATTCTCCACTTTAACCAGAAAGCAGAACAGAGAAGCATAAATCAGTCTGGGTTTTACAACCAGAGCTCTCTTAACGCTTTACCAGCAGAAACCCTCTAGTCCCTGAGACCTGACGGCTTCTTCACAATGCACACAGAGACTGCCATTGTGCTTGAAGCAGGACCCCTGGTCCTGGCAGAGTGCATAGGTCCTTAACAAGCAGTAGCTATACTTAATTTCAATTCTTCTGGATCTTCTTGAGTGATTTGTTAACAAAGTCTGCTACACAACTGACACTTGGCACATGCTGATTAAATTCACATTATGGCTAGTACTCTGGAAGAAAATTTTCAAGGTGTCACATAAGAGAAAACATATTAACCTAACTTTTGGTAGAACTCTGAAATGGCTGCTAAAACCATGTCATGTAGGTCTATAAACCAACCCTAGTTTCTTTGGGCTGTAATGCTTGCTCATACTTGAATAGTAGATATGATTTAATAAATTTGTCTAAAATATATTAGAGCAACAATCACAATTTTATTTAAGGATCTAGTTAACATTCTCATGGTTGTTTCATTCATATCACAGGAGCTCAGTGCAGAGGTCTTTGGCAGTAACTTATCCAAGTGCCAAAAATAATTGAGGCAAACATGAAGACAAAACTTGGAATGCTATGTTACTCCTGACTTATACTCTGTAAACTGTACATTTTTTTCTCTTAAAAATTTAGTATTTGTTATCAAAAGAAAAGAAAGAAAGGTGGCTGCTCAGAGATACTAGATTAAATGGCAATTTTTTTTAATGGCAATGTTTAAAAAAATATGAATACCAGTCTCATTGGGGCTGCCTTTACCATTCTACTTCCTAAAATAACAGGGATATTGAAGCACTTTGGAGATGTAACAGCTTGTTGGATGATATGTTCAAATACACGGGCTTCAGTGTCCTGCAGTAAATTATAACGGGGAGACACCAGATGGGTGTGGTAGTTGAGGCCCATCAGAGCACGCTGGGATTCTCCCAACTGATATTGTCTTTTTCATTTTCTCTTTGTATCAGAAGTGTTTCACCCCTTGCTCTGTTCCACAAAAAGAAAACTGCCACACTCCCCTCAACATGTTGTTGTTCTCTCAAAGGTCTTCAGAAAAGTCTGGGTTATAACGAAGATAGTCATTTTAAATCTTATTTCCTACTTTTTGTTTGTACACATAACAATTACACAGCAGTTACCTCAACCCCAGGCTGATTCAGTCTTAGCACACAAGGTTTGACTGGTTTATAAAATTGCAGCGAACATCACAATGAGGCTACTGGGGTAGGAAGTAGAGAATTAAGGTATCTAACTTATGAGAATTAAGGTATCTCTGAAAACCTGGTACATAAACCAGCTTTCAAGTTTACAAGTTCTACTTCAAGACTCTTGTGTAATTCTCTCCATAACCCTTAAGTACCTCATTCAAAAGAGAATCACAGAAGGAAGGCATGAAGGCTGTAGATAACACTCTTGGTAACCTAGCTTGCTCTTCTAGCAATTTACCCAGTGAATTTCTAATAGCCACCTTCTCTAAATTGGGGATAGACTACCATGTCATCTTGAGAAAACACTTACTTGTGTTCTGATCATTACAGACAATGCTTCAGACTGCAAGACAACATTGGGTCATCTAAAATTGGAGTAGAGTATCGTATAAACACAGGATTTTTCCTTTAGTGTTCTGAAGAAAAAAAAAAGTTGTTTATTTACAAGATATTGAATCATTTTGAAACATTTTTCTAAGAATATTTTAAAATCAAATTCAGGCATTAAATCCTAGTTTGCAAAGGTAAATATCATTTTTATCAGTCAGAAGTCATTGATAACATAGTCAATCTATTCATTGGGTGGATTTATGTTTTCCTGTTTCCTATTGCTAGGAAATGTGCTATATAGTTCCTCGTGTTAAGAGGAAAGTAACATCTTTCATTCTTAATTTCAAGACACAGGTCACAGGAGGATTAGATTAAATTTGAAGCTATAAGTTTTGTCTAACTTTATTTTCAAATACCCACCAAGCAGAACATCCAAAATTAAATTCTAAGTGGCATTTATGAAGAAGGAGTAAATTCTCTCCCTTCCTTGGCATAATTAAAGTACATGAATCGTTTTTTATAGTAGTTTCCCAAACCACTAAATGAACATGTCCACTTTTTGGATCTTCCCTTTAGTTAAATATATGACTGTTATTAAAAACAGATTCTAATCCTTATACCTTTATTACCTATATGTCCACATGAGGGACTTGATAGATGGGTCCATATACTCCCTTCATAAAATCCTTCTGGAGAACATTTTTATTGAATTCCCAAATGTTCTAATACTAGAAAAGATTATTAAAGCAAAAATTTATTAATAGTATGGAATTTTCTGTATCATAGAAAAAGGGTGTGCTTTATCCAATTTATTCCAAATGAGTATCAATGTATGAAGGTGTTAAGTGAAAGTATTTAGGAGAAATACCCAAGGTTAGATTAAATCTCAAACAATCTATTTGTACTTCATGAAAAATACTACTTTATATTCTTCTTTTTTAGATTTTCCATTTATGCATTTTTAGTTTAGTCTTAATTTTTTTCTGTAGTAGTCTAAATACAATGTGTAAATAATTGCTTACTAGTTTGTTAGAGCGTCATTTAAAAATGAGTCCATATTCCGACTACTGGAATCTCACAGTATAACTTTTTGATAATGTGATGGTGTTAAACTGGATCACATGTAAGGGGGGCTCAGTTACTAAAATACATTGAAGACATCATTGTAAGCCTGTTTCCCCTTGAATGCAATCCCATATGACATACCTCGTAATATAGTAGCTACGTAGCAAGATACTTTTTTTTTTAATCAGAACTTCTTCCTAAGCCCTATGACCAAAAATATATGACTTAATACTAAAACACTGAATAGAGTGCAAATTTGATTTTCCTGCCAGTGGGAGATAAGAAAACCATCTAGTATGGATAAACATCAAATGCTCAGTGTGGTTGTGTGGGGCAAAGGAAGCCTCAGAAGGCACATTTTATGAAGTCCAGGTATAAGCAGATATGGGCTGGTGACCTCTAATAAAGTGGTTAATGTTGTATTTTCATAGAAGAGTGAAATCTTTTATATGTATTGACCATCCAAAGACAGAGGTAATAAGTGCTTATTTCCCCTAGGGTTACTTTTCAATACCAGAAGTGTCTCTTACTTCTGATGTCTAAATTATTATGGCTTTTTATTGTTACTAAAATGTTTTATTATAAAGTTAGAAAAATCTTCCAAAGTTTCTTTTCCAGGCCCATGATCATATGTTCCCTGCATATTACATATCGAAGAATCAAACGCACAACATCAGGATCAACTTTAATTATAGATGTTTCCACATCTATTCGTGGCCTGTCTTGGACATTTGGGCTGCTCTAACAAAGTCACCATAGACTAGGTGGCTTATTAATGACAAACACTGCTCGTGATTGTAGGAAGTCCAAGATCAAGGCACTGGCAGACTTGTCATCTGGCAGGGATCAACTTTTTGGTTCTTTGAGGTCTGTGTCCTCATATGCCAATAGGAGCAAATGGCCTCTTTTGGTCTTTTATAAGGGCTCTCAGTACATTAATGAGGGCTTTGCCCTTATAACTTAACACCTTCCAAAGACCCTACTTATTAACACTGTTACCCATGGGGGTTTGGATTTAACATGAATGGAGAGAGTGCACATTCGGTCAAGATCATGGTCTAATTTTAGAAACCAGGAATTTGTCCTTTACCATATCCATATCTTCTTGATCTTTAATAGTAAGATGGATTTTTGGCTAAATATACAATTGTTTTTTTTAAACATACAATTCTTTAATATTGTCAGTATATATATATATATAAAGCAGATACCTCGGAAAGAGCAAACACATTGACCTATAGTTATACTAAAGGGAAAATAGCTGAAAGCACATTCCTTCTAGAAGGCAGGTTTTGCAATGGACAGAGCTTAAGTGTACTATGTGCCTAAAGTGAAGCTGTGATCCTGTAAACAGGAAGGAGGAGACATAGAAAGAGGTGAACATTTAAAAGGCACAAACAGGTTTAGGAACAACGTCTTAATGGATGTTATATTCCATGCTGTTAGCCTTTCCAGAACTGGCATAAAGCTATGTTCAAAGATGCACATAAGGAGTAAGGAATATCTTGTATTAGTAAATGCCTTTGAAGAACTCTTTTGAATTAGGTACCATTTAGGACACAAAAGCAAAAGAATACTTTCTGTCTTGCCCTCTGATCTTACTTGAGGATTTTAAAAATCCTGTTAGAAAATACCTGAATTAGTCTAAATAAGTAACGATAGAAGATAACATCAGGTCACTCTGCACTATGCAAGGAACATTGTTACTAGCTTTCTGCCTCCATTAATTTCTAACTGCCTCTGAAACAGTGATCAAACAGTGGCCCCACAATACTAACCATGCAAAATTTATTTGATAGGAATAATTGTTGGTGAAATGTGAATACACTGAAAATAAGTTGC
Source organism: Mustela putorius furo (assembly GCF_011764305.1). Lineage (NCBI taxonomy): Eukaryota > Metazoa > Chordata > Mammalia > Carnivora > Mustelidae > Mustela > Mustela putorius. The sequence goes on from NW_025422471.1 coordinate 16,412,030, forward strand.
AAACTAGAAAAACCCATGACTCCTAAGGACTTTGTGTATCAGTGTTGTAAAATCTCCACTACTTCAAAAGACCATTAAAACAAGTGAACATGCAAGCAGTAATAATTTTATGGATTACAAAAAACATACTCATTATAGTCATGAAAAGTTTTCAGGTGAACATATATCAGGAGAGGGGAGATAAAGAAATCTGCATTACCTTATATCACATATTATAAAAAGATCCCCCCATATTTTTAAAGATGTATCTCAGGCTGAAAAGAGGTACCTAACAAAATGTAACTTTCTTTACTCTAATTAACCCTTATTGGTTAGCAATGACTCAAACTTGCCATATCTAAAAGATTTTTGATGGGATTTTTTTTTTTTTTTTACTTCTTAAAAACTTTCAACTTTAACATTTTAATATCACTGTATTCCTTGAAAATTGCTATTCTCCTGGACTCCAGCTTAGCCAATAATTACAAGTTATAACCATCCACTTATTACTTTTTTGTGGGCCCATGTTCTAGCTGTACATTTTTAACCATGTATATTTTACAACAGTATTTGAGGTAGATCCTAATATGATGTCATTTAACAGATGAGGGCATTGTAAGTTTAGGAGGTAATATCATTCAACTGGTAAGTGGTACAAACATGGTTTAATGTCAGTCTTTCTGATTCTAGAAGTCAAGGCCTTGGTTATTTCCTTCCATCATCTCTTCTAAGAGCACTGTAATTTTAGATTTTTCAGTCTTCTCTATGCCTACTATTTCATCTTATGATTTTTTTTAAACACTCTAATAGTGTTACTATGATTCACTCATTTGCTTTCTCTACTTCATGCAGCCTATTACTTCAGTTCTATATTTCCAGTCCCTTCCTCAATATTTCTAACAATAGCTTTGTCATATGAAACACAATGGAAATATATTGGGCAACACTATACCAAGCTAGATCCAAAGTCAGGGATTCTAGATCCTTATTTTGGATTCATTATTAAGTATCTGGACTTGAAAATATAACTTAAGTTTCTGAATTTCTTTCTTTGTGAGGGGATGATATTTAACACAGTAACTTAAAGTATTTTTAATTTTAAAATTCATTTTTTGTATCAAATTTCACAACCTATTTTTACTTTTTTTTAAGTTTTTATTTAAATTCTAGTTAGTTTACATATAGCATACTATTGGTTTCAGTAACAGAATTTAGTGATTCAGCCATCATTTATTTAACACCCAGTGCTCATCCCAACAAGTGACCTCTTTAAGGCCCATTACTGATTTATAGCCCATCCCCACAACCTCTCTTCCAACAACCCCTAATTTGTTCTTTATAACTAAGAGTCTCTGGTTTGCTTCCTTTTCTTTTTTTCCCTCCCTTCCCCTATATTCATCTGTTTTCTTTCTTAAATTCGATATATGAATGAAATCATATGGTATTTGTCTTTCTCGGACTTATTCACTTAGCATAATACAATCTAGCTCCATCCACATCATTGAAAATGGCAAGATTTCAGTCTTTTTTATAGCTGAATAATGTTCCACTGTATATACATATATACTACCTCTTCTTTAATCATTTCTCAGTCAATGTACATTTGGGCTCTTTGCATAATTTGGCTATTGTTGATAATGCTGTTAGAAATACTGGGGTCCATATGCCCCTTTCAATAGGCATTTTTATCTACTTTGGATAAATACTCAATAGTGCTGTTCCTGGGTCATAGGGTAGTTCTATTTTTAACTTTTTGAGGAACCCCCATACTATTTTCCAGATTGGCTGCATCAATTTTCATTCCCACCAATGTTGTAAGACAGTTAGTTCCCCTTTCTCTGCATCTTTGCCAGTCTATTGTTTCTTGTGTTGTTAAAAGCAGCCATAAAAAGGAAGTATATAGCAACACAGGCCTACCTCAAGAAGCAAGAAAAGGCTCAAATACATAGCATAACCTTACACCTTAAGGAGCTAGAAAAGGAACAGAAAATAAATCCTCAAGCTAGCAAAAGAAGAGAAATAATAAAGATTAGAACAGAAATAAATAATGTAGGAACAAATAAAAAAAAGAATAGAACAGATCAGTGAAACCAGGAGTTGGTTCTTTGAAAGAATTAATAAAATTAATAAATCCCCTAGCCTAACTTATCAAAGAGAGAAAGAACTCAAATAACATCATGAATGAAAGAGGAGAGATCATAACCAAAACCACACAAATACAAACAATTGTGGGAGAGTATTATGAAAAATTATTAGGCAATCTGTAAGAAATGGATAAGTTCCTAGAAACATATAAACTACCAAAACCAGAACAGGAAGAAATAGAAAACTTGAACAGACCCATAACCAGCAAAAAAATTACATCAGTAATAAAAAAATCTTCCTCAAAACAAAAAGTCCAGGGCCAGATGGCTTCCCTAGGGAATTCTACCAAACATTTAAAGAAGAGTTAAAGCATATTCTTAAACTATTCAAAAATATAGGAAGGAAAACTTCCAAACTCTTTTTATGAGGCCAACATTAACACCTTTCTTCTAAATCATACTTTTCTTTCCAACTATTCCATTTCTCTTATGACAATTCTGTTCACTTCTACAGCATCATCTTGGACCTTGATCCATCTCCTTATCCCATAATTCCTTTACAGAGTCACAAAATTTAGTATTTCTCTGTTCACATGTGTTTATTTTGCTTCACAGTATGTTAGTCCCATTTCTAATTTTACAGTCTAACTGGGGCATTTGGTAAACAAAATTAACACATGAATAGCTGAACCCAATTCTGTGACACTATGATATACTAGGAAATACTAGTTTTCTAGATTTGTGAATATTACAAAAAGATCAAAATTAAACAAAACTTTATCAGGAGAAATAGGCTGTATATCTACATATTATTATGGCTAAAGATTAAGTTCTGAGGTTTTAGGACAGAAATAGTTTATTTTTTTCTTCTTGTAAAACCAGATGCTAATGTGGGTCCTCCTGAGGCCCTATTGAAAGAAAAGAGAGGCCCCCTTATCAAGAAAATTAGTTTCCAGGACCTCCTGTTTTATGAATCTAACTAGGAGTTATAGATCCTAGGACTCCACATAGAGTTTGAAACTTGGGAGGGGATGAAATATTTCCGGTACCCTGTGGGTATCCAGTTCTCATGTTTCTTGGGTCCTACCAGGTATAATCTTAGTTTTTATTATAAGTGGCCTGGTACTCAGACACCAGGCAGGCTAGATACATGTGACTCAACCCTTCTAACAGACAACCTCAAAATCTATTAGAAGCTTTTATTTCAAATGTTCATTTCCAAAAAATTTCTTTTTCAGCTTTCAAGAATATAATAAGAGGCATCGGCTAGGGGCGCCTGGGTGGCTCAGTGGGTTAAAGCCTCTGCCTTAGGCTCAGGTCATGATCCCAGGGACCTGGGATTGAGCCCCTCATCAGGCTCTCTGCTCAGCAGGGAGCCTGCTCCCCACCCCCAACACCTGCCTCTCTGCCTATTTATGATCTCTGTCTGTCAAATAAATAAATAAAATATTTTAAAAAAAGAATCATCAGCTATAGTCACTTTGTACATTAATCCACCAAAATTTAAATAATATTATAATTACCTTGCATCAGTAAGCTTTACATGTAATGACTACAGACTGCCAATTCAAGTTAAGTCTGGAACCCAAATAAGGTCTCATTATAAAGGTACATTTAGTTAGAGAGTTTCTGGCACCACAAAGGATATTATCAGAGCCTCTTACCAAGGTTTTTCCACATTAGATTCAGAAACATTTGCCTTGATAATTTTAACCTTATCAATAGATTTGAGTCACTTGTATTACTGGAATCATTGCTCAGGAGGTATTTGAGGAGATTGCCAAAAAGAAGGAGAGGAAAGAAGAAAAAGAACAGCTATGGCCAAATCCCCCAAATGATCATTTTATTGGTGATACATAAAAATACCGTAAGTTATTTGAATCTATATTTGGTCTTAAATTGATAAAAAAAATTCAAAACAATGTTTCTCAAAAGATTTAATTGAAACTAAAAGTAAATGGAGTTTTTGTTTAAGCAATTACCATATAACCCCCAAATAATAAATATGAACAAGTCCATTTATTTGTTCACAAAACTGAAATTACTTGGTTCAAAGAGTTAAAAACTCCCAATCACATTCAGCTCCCAATCACATTCCGAATCACATTCGGGTCATTCCAATGGAGGAAAATTAGTACCTGAAGTACTATCCCCATTGCCTGGTAATCAAGCAACAAACTTCCTTGACATCAGTGAATTACTACTACACAGTATTAATTTCATGCTTGTCTACTCTTGTAAGCTGTGAATGGTTATAGAGTGTCAGGAAACAAAGAAGAGTTAGAATAGGGTCAGAAAGCTTCTTGAAAAAAAATTGAGAAAATAACAAATAATTGAAAGCATTTAACACAATTAAGCAAGACTCTTCATCCCAACAGGGTTTTTAAACATTGTGATTATGTTTGGGGTCTTATCTTTAGGGGCAGAAGACTGTTAAAGTCTACAGCACACGCATTACACATCTTTTAAAAAATTACTGAAAAATGACTGGGTGAGATGCCTTAATTTAAATTTAATTTGAAAGGCTTAGGAGTATGTTAAAATGAATTTATTTCTGATCAAGTTCCTCCACCAAAGCTTTTAAAATTTATTTTACACTAAACTGGTTAAAACTGAGGAATGTGGAAAAGTGAAGCAAGATACAAACCCATAGTAAATTTTGGGTTTCCTTGAAAAAAAATTTTTTTGGTTCTTTCTCTTCTCTGATTTTGCTTTACCCATAATGACCTTCCTTAATTTTTCATTTAGATCCATTGTTTTAGTCCATAATGTAGCGCTGATGATCCAGGAAGGTTTTATGCTCTAATAAACTGCTCACAGAGGTGCCAGCATTTACTAAAATCACTCTAAATTTGTGTCTGTATGCCCTCAAGCAATTTGCCATTTGTTTTGGTGTCCCATGTGTGACCAGAGAAACTAGCAAAATAGCACTTTCATGTGCATGGAAATTTTTAGCAGTTATTATCCTGCTTTTGCTATTGACTCATTTGTAAATCATCTTCAAAATATATCCTTTATTCTCTACTAAAAGGACCTTGTCCTTGACTCTTGCTGGGACTCCAAGATACATAATAGTCTTTAAACTTCTTGATCTTTAAGGAAGCACTTGAGCCATAACCACCTGAAAATAAAACACCACCAGGGTTTGTGTATGTTTGTGTGTGCACACATACACACACACACACGCATGTGCATGAACTTCACATTCTTGATCTCACATCTCTTCTTCATTTCCCACCTCCCTGAATTCAAGGGAAAATGGGGGGATCTAGACATTAGAGGAGTCGAATATGATGACCAATTCAGGTATGCTAAGGATGTGTGTGTATCTGAAACAAGGGTACAATTCTGTCCACTGCATCCTAGAAGTATGTACAGGCATGCCTCGGAGATATTATGGGTTTGGTGCTAGACTACCATGAAGGAAATATCACAAAAAAGTGAGTCGAATGAATTTTTTGGCTTCTTGGGTCATTTAAAAGTTATGTTTATGGTATATTGTAGCCCATTAAGTATGCAATAGCATGAGGTCTACAAAATGTACATACCTTAATTTAAAAATAGTTTTGCTAAACACCTAAGCTTTCAGCAAGTCATAATCTGTTGGTGGTGGAGGGTCTTGACTCGATGTTGATAGCTGCTGACCAACCAGGATGGTATTTGCTGGCAGGTGGAGTGACAGCAGCAATTTCTTAAAATGAAGTTTTCTGCATTTATTAACTCTTCCTTTCACAAAGGATTTCTTTGCAGCATGCGATCTGATAGCATCTTACTCACAGAATTTCTTTCAATAGTGGAGTTTATCCTCTCCAACTCTGCTACTGTTTCATCACCTTAGTTCACATCATATTCTAAATCCTTTATCACCATTTCACAGTCTTCAGAGCACCTTCACCAAGAACGGATTGCATCGCAGGAAACCACTTTCTTTGCTTATCCATAAGCACAGATCCTCTTCCATTAAAGTTTTATCATGATGTTGCAGCAATTCAATCACATCTTCAGGCTCCACTTCTAATTCTAGTTCTCTTGCTCTTTCCATTACATCTGCAGGTAGTTCCTCCACTGAAGTTTTGAAACATTCAACGTCATTCATGAGGGATTGGAATCAACTTCTTCCGAAACTCCTGTTCATGTTAACATTTTGACTTCTTCCCATGAATCACAAATGTTCTTAATGGCACCTAGAATGGTGAATCCTTTCCAGAGTGTTTTCAATTTACTTTTCTCAGATCTATCAGAGGAGTCAGGTTCCAGGGCATCTGTGGCCTTATGAAATGTTTTTCTTAAATAAGGGTACTTGAAAGTTGAAATTACTTTTTGATTCACAGGCTGTGGAATGAACGTCATGTTAGCAGAAACAAAAGTGTTAACCTCCTTATACATCTCCATCAGAACTCTTGGTTGACTAGGTGCATTGTCAATGAGCAGTAGGATTTTGCAAGGAATCTTTTCCTGAGCAATAGGTCTCAACAGTGCGCTTAAAGTTATCAGTAAACCATGTTGTAAACAGATGTGCTATGATCCATGCTTTGTGGTTGCATTTGTGCAGCAAGAGTAGATTTAGCATAATTCTTAAGTGCCCTGGGATTTTCAGGATGTCAAGCGAATATAGGCTTCAACTTAAATCACTGGCTATATTGGTGTCTAAAGAGAGAGTCAGCCTATCCTTTGAAGCTTTGAAGCCAGGAATTGATTTCTCTCTAGTTATGAAAGTTCTAGAGGACATTTTCTTCTGATGTAAGGCAATTTCACTTACATTGGAAACCTGTTGTTTGATGTAGCTACCTTCATTAATTATCTGGGATAACTTGCTGTTTCACCTTGCACTTCTGTTATGGAGATGACATCTTCCCTTAAACCTCACCAACAACCTCTGCTAGTTTCAAAATTGTCTTCAGCAACCTCGACTCTCTTGGCCTTCATAGAATTGAAGAGAGTTCGGGCCTCACTCTGGATTAGGCTTTGGTTTAAGGGAATGTTGTGACTGGTTTGATCTTCCATCCAGACCACTAAATGTTCTTCATATCAGCAATAAGATTGTTTCACTTTGTTCTTCACATATTCTCTAGAGTAGCACTTTATTTCAACGTTTCCTTTGAACTCACAACTTAGCTAACTCTTTGGTCCAAGAAGCCTAGCTTTCAGCCTATCTTATCTTTCAACATGCCTTCCTCACTGAGCTTAATCATTTCTAGCTTTTGATTTAAAGTGAGACACACGGGACTCTTCCTTTCACTTAAACTCTTAGATGCCACTGTAAGTTATTACTTTGCCTAATTACAATATTATTTTGTCTTGGGGAATAGAGAGGCCCAGAGAGAGGGAGAGAGATGGGGGAAACAGCTGGTGGTGTCAGAACATATACTACAGTTAAATTCGCTATTTTCTATGGACATGATTCACAGCACCCCAGAACAAAAGTGACATCAAACATCACTGATCACATATCATCAGAACATAAAGTTTCAAATATTGTGAAGATTACTAAAATGCAACAGAGGTACGTAAGCAAATGCTCTTGGAAAGGTGGCTCCATCAGACTTGCTCAATGCAGGGTTGCCACAAACCTTCGATCTATAAAAAAAAAAGCCAGTATCTGAGAAGTGCAATAAAATGGGATAGACTTATACATACGTTAGATTTGGAAAAAGGCTATGTAAGCTCTTTTGTTTGCTTCTGTAGACCAAGCAGAGAGCCCTGGGAGAGCTAGGATTTCAGAGCTTCCAGAATCCTTCAAGACCATACATTTAGGGGTGCCTGGGTGGCTCAGTTGTTAAGTGGCTACCTTTGGCTCAGGTCATGATCCTGAGGTCCTGGGATCAAGCCCTGCATCAGGCTCCCTGGTCAGTGGGAAGCCTACTTCTCCCTGTCCCACTCCCATTGCTTCTGTTCCCTCTCTCTCTCTGTATCTCTCTCTGTCAAATAAATAAATAAAATCTTTAAAAAAAGACAATAAAGACCATATGTTTGGCAAATGCTTGGTACTGAACTCAGCTGTCTGAGGGTCAAAACTTGTGTTTTAGAAACAAAGTTTTATAATGAGACTTAATTTTAAAAAGTAGGGGTATCAAATGAACTATTGGGATTTCATCAAGATCAAAAGCTTTTGCACAACAAAGGAAACAGTTAACAAAATCAAAAGACAACTGACAGAATGGGAGAAGATATTTGCAAACGACATATCAGATAAAGGACTAGTGTCCAGAATCTATAAAGAACTTAGCAAACTCAACACCCAAAGAACAAATAATCCAATCAAGAAATGGGCAGAGGACATGAACAGACATTTCTGCAAAGAAGACATCCAGATGGCCAACAGACACATGAAAAAGTGCTCCATATCACTCGGCATCAGGGAAATACAAATGAAAACCACAATGAGATATCACCTCACACCAGTCAGAATGGCTAAAATCAACAAGTCAGGAAATGACAGATGCTGGCGAGGATGCGGAGAAAGGGGAACCCTCCTACACTGTTGGTGGGAATGCAAGCTGGTGCAGCCACTCTGGAAAACAGCATGGAGGTTCCTCAAAATGTTGAAAATACTGCCCTATGACCCAGCAATTGCACTATTGGGTATTTACCCTAAAGATACAAACGTAGTGATCCAGAGGGGCACGTGCACCCGAATGTTTATAGCAGCAATGTCCACAATAGCCAAACTATGGAAAGAACCTAGATGTCCATCAACAGATGAATGGATCAAGAAGATGTGGTATATATACACAATGGAATACTATGCAGCCATCAAAAGAAATGAAATCTTGCCATTTGCGACAACATGGATGGAACTAGAGCGTATCATGCTTAGCGAAATAAGTCAAGCAGAGAAAGACAACTATCATATGATCTCCCTGATATGAGGAAGTGGTGATGCAACATGGGGGCTTAAGTGGGTACGAGAAGAATAACTGAAAGAAAATGGGATTGGGAGGGAGACAAACCATAAGTGACTCTTAATCTCACAAAACAAACTGAGTGTTGCTGGGGGGAGGGGGTTTGGGAGAAGGGGGTGGGATTATGGACATTGGGGAGGGTATGTGCTTTGGTGAGTGCTGTGAAGTGTGTAAACCTGGTGATTCACAGACCTGTACCCCTGGGGATAAAAATATATGTTTATAAAAAAAATTAAAAATTATATAAAAAGTAGGGATATCTTGTGGCTCAGTCAGTTGAGCATCCCACTCTTGATTTCAGCTCAGGTCATGATCTCAGGGTTGTGGGATTGAGCCCCACATTGAGGTGTGTGCTCAGCAAAGAGTCAGCTTGAAATTCTCTTCCTTTTCCTCTGCCCCTCCCCCAAAACCCTCTCTCTCAAATAAATCTTTTTTAAAAAAATGAAATAGATAAAAATCCAGATTCAGTAAAACATAATTTTGTTTATATTTTTCTACATAATGCTGACAAATTTTCACTAATTTCATAATTTGTTGAAACAATCTGGTAACTCTATCAGTGCCAAGATAGTGACTTACACGAAAAGTTCCTATGCTTCTTTCAGTTGGTATTTGCACACAACAGAAAGGAACACAGAGCGAGGTCAGGGTTGGTAGGTAGAAAGAGAAGCCTGAGAAAAATCCCTCTGCCAGGAGTAGAAAAGGGTAGTGAAATCAGAGTCTGAGAATCAGGTTTCCAAGGAGAAACAGGGGTACTGCTCCAAGGGCAGGTGGTGCAGAGTTAATACCAAGACTGTTACTCACAGTCAGGTCTCCTGTGTTCCTTATGGGAAGAGGTGTAGAAGGCTGGCCCAGCTGAGATACTAGAGTTAAGACTGAAAACTGAGCCTGTTTGGTCACGCACAATGACATAATACACAATGGTTCAGATGCTTGCAATCTTATCCACAAAGTTTTGCATGAGAAATAAATATTCTGCCTACTCTTTCTTAAATGAAAAGCTTCCGATGTCCATGTAGTCATTAAATTTAATTGGCAAATGAGCTCAAGTATAGCCTCTTTTGAGCGTGTAGGAACTTCCAGCTCTTGCTCTTTAAGTGTTTCAATGATCACCTTGCATGAAAAGTTGACTTGAAAATTCCAAGACCCTAGATGCAGAATTCTCTCAGCCTTAAAGCCAGCCTCAGGCAAACAAAGTCCTCCAATGCTCTTGGTGGAACACATGGCAATTTAGAGCTTTAGTCTAGGCCTTCAAATCTAAGTTTAAAAAATGTACAGTATTCCTAGATTCTTATACCTTACATATGCATGGGTTGGAGAAGGTCCCTAAAAAAATGTTCTTATCCATATGCTTCATTTGCTTTTAACAACAACAACAAAACATCTTAACATTTTATGCTAGTTAAAAGGCACTCTGTTGTCCAATACAAACCCATATCTAATAGCAACCTAATTATCAAGCGTTGACTATTAAGATTATGAAAACAAAAGCACTTGTCGTATATATCCCTAGAGTATAAGCTTCCTACTTAGAATTCCAAAAAACCATTTCACACTTAGCCTAAGCCAACTATCATACACATCACACTACATATACTAACGTATTTTATTGTTTCCATTTTAGTATATGCGCAGCCAAAGTGAGCACTATACTGATATATTATAAGAATGTTATAGACATAACTGTTAAGCTGGAAAAAGTCCCCTAAAAATCACTGTTAAACCTTCCTACACATATTACTCTAAGCTTTTTTTTTTTTTTAACTCTTCTGTAGAAATTTGTCAAATTATTTGGCGTCTTCTATGTAAAGTAATAGTTGCTTTTTATAGCACAAAACTTCATAATTTCAGATTCCAGGATTTTTTACAAAGTTCATATATGTATATTTTTATAATTTTAAAACATTAATAACTTATCTTTCATGTAACTACCCAAAATGAGGCTTTTCAATCATTTCTCGTGCAGAAATTTCTATACTTAGAGTAGCTCACTATAGCTGTCCATACACCATCTCCAGAGATTCACAATCAATTGATTTTGGGCTAGAATACAGATATTGTTTTCCAAGTTCCCCAGATGGATCTATTCTGCTGCCAAGGTTGAGAAACTCAGTGTTGTTCAGAAGCCTAGTGAAGGGAATTTAGTATTCTGAGTTATAAATTCTTAATAGGTAAAAATCTAATTGGCTTCTTACTAAAAATCTAGATTATCAGGGCATAGCCACAAAAATTCTTGGTAAATAGGTCTCAAGTATCACCAAGGAATCCGTTTTCAACTATAGCACCTGTTATGATATAGGAGGTTAAACATCCACAGTTTAAAAAATAATATTGTATAATATTTAAGAACAAATATTGTGAGTAACAGTGGCTCAGTATAGATGTATTGAATATTGAGTGAGAAAGTCCTAATTTTGGTGAGTGATTCCATAGGTAGTAACAATCTTGAGAGTTTGGTTAGGCTACAGACCAAGTAGTCTTCAAGGATGAAGCTAAATTCTATGGGATTAAGGGCAAAGACACACCCTCTTACATGAGGTAGCAGAGCAAGTCATAACCAAAGGAACAGATCAATAAGAACAGTAGACACCTGATGTTTTCTACAACAAGGTTCATTCCTACTCTGGTACCTCTCCAAGTGTAGTCCTTGGGCCACCATCAGGTCAAACACCCAGGAACTTGTTAACATGCAAACTGTCAGGTTTTATTCCGGACCCACTAACTCAGAAACTCTGGGGATGAGACCTAGCAGTCTGTTCTAACAAACCCTCTTGGTGTTTGTGATATACACATGAATTGGAGAATCACGGCCCTGTTCTTTTGATACGAATTCTTGAATATAAGCTTCCCAGTTTTCTTGTAAGAAACCATCTTTCTTGCAAATTCAGTCTACATCTTATGAACGTGATGATCGTACCTCATCCCTCACCTCAGGAGTGTACCTGTAAATGAGCAGAACCAACGAGGCTCGTTCTAAGTCTCAACACTGAAAGAACCACCAAAATCATCTATCAGGAAGGAGGCTGAAAAATGAAGATCCACGGATTGGAAAGCAAAAACAAATGAAGGAGAGAGGCCTGGAAACATCATTTGAGCACCAGGACTAGGTCTTAAATGTACTCTTGTTATATAGGAGCTAATAGAGTCCCTTTCGTTAAGTAAGATTGAACTGGGTTTCTGTTACTGGCAATTAGAGTCAGTTTGATGAACATAAACGGAATCCATTATAGAAAGCAGACTGTAGCGACTGAAACACAAAATGCAAGTCATCATGCAATCATGATTCAGCATTCAAGTGTTCAGGGCTCGGGCCCAGTGGATGCAGAATCAGCAAATGGGACGGAATGAGAGGAGGATGTGGGGCTTCAGTTGCAGTTTGAATATAGAAGCATTTAGGTATTTGGTGCCTATGTACCTCAGGCTTGTTTAGATGACTAGAAGTAAGAAGCAGTAACTATCGTGCCTTCCCAAAGTGCTTGCCTGCGCTTTCCTGGGGTCCTGTGCCAGGGAAACGGAAACCTGACCTGATGAAGAATGTGGTTGCTCTTTTTATGATTAATTCTTTATATGGTGGGAACATCATTTCTGTGTGGGAACCTTTAAACTGAATTAAAAATTGACATTTTTAGTACATCTCAATTGCATTCGACCCAACTGCACACAATCACAATAGCCTTCACGTTCAGAGGATATGGCTTTAAATTGTTTGATAAAATCATGATTCAGTCTGAGTCAGGTGGTTACCAGAGGATTGCAGAAATTGCAGAAGCAATTTTTCCGAGTCCTTAAAATGGCAGTAGTCAAAGTGTCTGAAAAATGATGGGTGTCAGTGATGCTCACCCAGAAGCGTGGTCCTTCAGGAACATCCACGTGTCCTCACCCAGCTGTTTCCACCACGTCTCAGCAGTGCCACCTTCTGCAACTGCCCACTTGCTCATTACCCGGTGTTTTCTCCATAGAAATGTGCTTTCCAGTTAGTGATTGAATAAGGGCTTAATGTAGTTTATTGTTAATATTTTAGCCCCATTTTATTTGGATAGATTATTCTAGATATGCTATATAGTTGACCCTTGAAAAACATAAGGGCTAGGGAAACTGAGCCCACACGTGGTCAAAACACCTGTGTGGAACTTTTGACTCCCCAAAAATTCAACTGCCAATAGCCCGCTGTTGACTGGGAGACTTACTGGCAGTACTTAACATGTATTTTGTATATTCCATACTATATTCTTACAGTAAAGCTGCAGAAAATGTTAAGAAAATCATGAGGAAAATACAATGCATTTACAGTACTATACTGTATTTTAGAAAAATCTGTGTTTGAGAGGATCTGCATAGTTCAAACTTGTGTTAACTGTCACCTGCATTTTCAAGGAAGAACAGGCCAGCTCTAGGAATGTAGAAGCTTCCCTTTGGCCCCTTCTGTGCTAATAGCTTACTATTTCTACAGTCTCTTCCCACGCACCACACTGGGGAGACTTGTGATGGTTAATATTTGCAAAGCTTATGTATGTGCCAGATAGTCTACCAGACATTTTTGGAGGTGTTATCTCATTTATATTCTATGGTAATCCTGTAAGATATGTGTTATCTTCATTTCCCTGGCAAGGAAACGGAGAGGCAGAGAGGCTAACTAACTTGCCCATGTGTGTAGTGAGCTAGGATCTGAACTCTGGCTGTCTGATGGCAGAACTCATGCATTTGACATAGAATAGAATAGAATAGAATAGAATAGAATAGAATAATAGAGACTACATATTCTTTTCTCAATATATAAAATTTTTATACATAGAAATGTAATTTCACTGTAAACCACATGAAGCAAGAGACCACAAGCTGTTTCTCTTTCCTAACACACAACAACCCTAACCGTGTGTATCATTTAGAAGGTGAGTAAATATGTAATAAATGTATATTTATGTATGTAGTATACATATTTATATATGTAGTAAATAGTAAGTATGAATAGGATTGAGGCTACTATCAAGTAGAGAGCTGATTTTCGAGGACCGACCCCAAATGTGATTGGATACTCTAAGGCACACAGCTTTTTAATTTCTGAAAGATGACTTGATACACATGGAAAATTCTTTAATATTCTACCTTGAAATTTGTTTAATAAGCTGCTCTGAATATATATTGAAGGCTTTTTTTTTTTTTTTATCTGTTCATCTAACCTCTTGGGAACATTGAGAAGTTACTGAATTGTAACTTGGGAGTTATTTAGCCTGAAATTCTATCCATCGTAGAAATCTTATCTATAGCACTCTTCTTGACAGATAATCATTCCGCCTCTGAACATTTCAAGTGACAGAGAGCCCATTACAACATAAGGCAATTCACTCCATTTTTGAGCAACTTTAATTGTTTAGAAAGTTCTTTCTTACAGTTGGTTGAAATCTCCTTTCTTGCAACTTCTTCCCAAGGTTCTTAGTTTTGTCCTTTAGAGCTTCTCCAAGTGACTGGCAAGACATGTCTAGATGACAGTCCTTCAAATATTTAAAGGCAGTAATAATGTCCCTCTAGATCTTTTATGCTGCAGGCTAAAACCCCCCAAGTCTCTCATACATTTCTCATGATGCAGGATTTAAGCATCCTAGTAGCTGGTTTGCCTTTAAAAATCATCCTCTGACAGACGTGGAATTATCATGAAGCCAAGGGTTTCAGGTCCCACTTGCATAGGCTGCTTCCACAGCCTTGGGAGAACACTGAGCCGTATGTTTACATGGGACTATGTTTTGTAAAACTAGCCCAAGTAAGATACTCAAATCCCAATCACTTAAGTCTAACATTGTCTATTTTAGGTGAGAATGCCAGGTGGCTTTGGATTGCTGCATAATTTTTGGATTTGACTAGTTGGAGATAGCTTTCAGTGGTTTAGTGGGGTATACCTGTGTGTTTGCAGTTACTCCTGTGACTGTTAAGCTATTACTAACTAACCCAGAGCAGGAATGCCTTGCAGGAATCTTTCTAGATCTGCTATGCCAACTCCTGGTAACCGAACTTGAGAAAACGGAAGACAACCTGGTTAGTGTTTATCATCAGTTCAAAGGATATTTAAAATTAGTTAGTGATGAAGAAATTTTGGAATGAATGATATGAAATCTTACAGTTCCTACGTGAACGAGATTTGAGAATAGTTTTCCTAAAGTTGGCAATAATCCTAAACATTTAGATCATGCTATCAAGGAGTTGTGAAGCTAGGAAAAATGAAACTTTCTAAGCAATTAATACTGAAAACATTTCAATCAACCTTGCCAGAAGGCTGAATTCTTTCTTCTACAAAAGAGATTACAAACTCCTCTTTATATAAAGAGGTGATTTGAGGCTGTACAGTCAACACATTTTAGAGGTGTGTCAGGCAGTTAATGACATTTTATTTTTAAATTTTGTTAAATTTGCGACATCTGTCGGCTTCTCATTTGTGATTTTTTTCCATTTTTATACTTAGTTTTGTATTTTTAGTCTGTAATTTTTAAAAGGCTCAAAACTGTGTAAGTTTTTTTCTCTATAGAACCTGGTTCCACTCTACTTTTTGAACTCTGAAGTTTGGACAGAAATATTACAATGGGACTCCTCAGATACAAGCTAGATTCCATCAAATTTTTGGCTGTCTTGCTGCACTGATCACAAAATTGCTGACTTAGAATTTTGGGGTTGTGTATAACCTCAAAGGTCACCTAAACCCAATGCTCATTCTATGCTCAAATTCCCTGTTGATACCCCTGCCAGGCAGCCCACGGTCGAATGCTTCCTTTGACAGCAAAGTCATTATGTCCTGTGGAATCCATTATATCTCTGAACACCTCTAAATTTCAGAAAGTTTCAACAATGCCTCTTGTTGGACTTTGTGTAAAAGTAAATCTTTCTCTCTACATTTTTTTAGATAAACTGACTTTATCTCCATCTAATTCTTAAAACAGCTTTATTGAGATATAATCCACATAGCAGAGTTACCACTTAAAGTGTACTGTTCAAATTTTACTAAGCATAGTTACAGGGTTGTTCAACCACCACTACCATACGATTTTGTAACATGTTTGTATCCCATGAAAGAACCTGAAGACCCATTAGCAGCCATTCCCACTTCCTCTGTCTGCACACCCACCAAGCCCTAAGCAATCACTAATTTTTCTGTCCCTATTAATTTTAGGTAAATTCAAGAAATTTCATACAAAGGAAATCATAGAATATGTAGTATCAAAATTCTATATAAGTACATCTCTAGAAAGCCCTTTTTTTTTTGACAATTCACTGTACACATTTTATTTACAGTTTTGTACACTGTCTTAATATGAATGGGACCGCTTTTCTACTTGAGCCATTTTTTAACCAAAGCAAAATAACCTAAGTAATACAAAGTGTTAAAATACAGCATAAAGATACAAAAACAGACATACTAATTCTAATTAGGAATGTAATTATGATGTTACATTTTTTATAATCCACAATTATGTTTAGGAAATCACACAAACATAGATCACTGATTTGAATGAAATGCATAAATTTGTAGCAAAGCTTTGTAGTTACAAAAAAACAAAAAAATTACCAAAGAATGCACAAAATTAATGTTTATTCCACCTTTGTGTCATTAATTTTGTGCATTCTAGAAAGCCCTTTTGAGGGTAGGTACGATTGTGTTCTTAGAATGGTACCATTGTGTTCTTGTGTACTTGGAAAGTACCATTGTGTTCCATGTTGAGGTCATTTGTTCATATGCCCATTTTACTAGAGAGTTTATTAGACATGAAGTTCAATATGGAAAAGGAAAGTGGCATCACAAAAGTGCAACATAAAGTCCGAGGCACGTGTGTACAAGATAGGACTGGGCTCTAGCTAAATCAGTCCCGTGGAGCCCAGTGTATCCATATGTTTATTTAGGTTATCTTTTAGGATGTTTACATGACTTATTATTGTTGTTTATGGTGGAAAACACAAATTATATAGTGACAGAACAGAAAAATATTCCTAGTCTACAAACTGCTAGCTACTATTATGACCATTGAAAAATAGTGATAACTATACCTGGAATGGTTCATTTTAAGAGATTTTTAAATTATCTTAGGATATTTATCAATAATCTCTGAAATGAGTCTTGGGGGAAAATTCTTCTACGGAAAGTTTTTTGGTTTGGTTTGGTTTGGTTTAAATCTCCCACAATTTCACAAAATTGTAGTACACCACTGTTTTGTCAAATTACTACCTGGCACCTTTGGCTCTTTTGAAATATGGCAATTGTCACCAATAGGGTCACCAATTCTGCTGTCAAATGTTCTAATTGGTACAAGGTTCAAGTCATTTGTTTTGTGAGATATTCTAAATAAAAGTGTTGATACAAATGTTTTTCTGCAGTTTTCCATTATAGATTTTAAAATCCCACAAACAATCATGATATATAACAAATTCAGCAACAGTGGATAAAATGTTTATCTTTGATCACTGAGCTAAAAATGATCAAGTTATCACATTTAAAAAGGGCATTAGAGGCCAAAGCAATTTAATGAGTTCCTTTCATCTTCTATCTGTTGCAAAAAATAAAAGCTGGGGCACCTGGGTGGCTCAGTGGGTTAAGCCTCTACCTTTGGCTCAGGTCATGATCTCAGAGTCCTGGGATCAAGCCCCAGAGCCCCACTTTGAGGGCTCTCTGCTCAGCAGGGAGCCTGCTTCCCCCACCCCCTGCCTACTTTTGATCTCTGTCAAATAAATAAAAATCTTTAAGAAAAAAATTTAAAAATAATAAAAGCTGTTGTTTTTTATCTTCCATTACATAAAAGATTCTGTCTATAGAGTTGACTTCATTTCTTTGAAAATCTATTTTTGAAAATGTTGGAATTAAAAGCAGAGATAGGTTTAAGTTTCATTAGCCTATTGAAACTCAGTACTGTAGGAAGAGACCAGCAGAATAAACGATAGAATTAATACTTAGGCAATGCAGTGTTGCCTAGTGACAAATTTTATGTGTGTGCCTTTTGCCTTCTGGAAACTATTTTCAACGTTGATATAAATCTGTGGAATGTTTTATGAAATCACTAGTTTCCTAGACCTTTAATGAGTACTTCAAAATGTCTACATTTATGTTTTGTGGTTGTTAAAAATGATTAATACAAAGTTTTTTAAAATGTTAAGTTACATCACTTTTGTAAAAGTAGTTATTTCTTCCAAATTCTCTCAGTTCTTCTAAGTCCTGCTACAAACAAGGAGACTCTTATGTAATATCCTGGCTTTCTTCATGCAAAGAATACCGTGGAAGTAAGTGAATTGCTGAAGATATTAAATAAATAATGAAGGCTGGGTAAATTTAATGCTCTCCAGCTTACGCTGCTGTCTGACCCGCAGAGCAATAGGATTCTCACAATTCTAGCATGGCTTTGGAGCAGGGGAAGATATATGCATTCTTATAGAGTTAATGTGTAATGCTTTTTATTTGTATTAATTCAAATGGGCGCATATGATTTCTTTGAAATGACTTGGCGGCGGCGTGGGGGAGGGGCGCATTACACAAGTTTCAAAATAATTTATTGCCACTACACAAGATCTGTCCATCATTCCCTTTAATGAAACACTGCTTTTTGTTCCTGGTTAACTCAGATACAGCAAAGTATTTTCTAACGTGGAGGTAATACTTCAGAGAAAACTAAGACTGTCCTTGTGAACAATGGGGTAAAATCAGCCCAGAGCCTGTTGGGCTGCAGTATCTGGAAGTCTTCCTTGTGCCAAGTTTAACACAGTCCAGAGAAACACTCTGTTCCCCATTTACAACCATGCACACCCTCAGAATGAACTGAAGGGGGCAATATTTACCAAGAAAATTCAGTAGGACAGTCCTTTGGAAACAAACATGGGAACATTTTAACGTTATTTAAGACACCAACAGTTTTTATATGCCAATTGCTACTGCCATTTTACAGCTACACACAATGCACAGTGCAGAACTACTTATGGACTAAAATTTTCACATATTATGGGCTGTATAATAGATTATATTCATTGATAATATCATTTGTTTCCGTCCACAAAAGTGTGTGGTCTGGCTCAAGTTTAACAAATGCTTTTTCTATCAAACTCAGCCTGTGGATAGTCCCTCATGATGGATGTTAGTTGTTCTCATACACACAAAATTACTTCTCCTTTCAGTTAGGTTCAGGTGGGTAGATAGTGTAGCTAGACCAGGCTCTCTGCTGCCTCTTCATCCAAAGAGCCTTCTTTCCTATTTCGGGTTTCTTCTAAGGCGTAGTAAGGGAAAAGTTTTCCCTTAATAGGGAATACATTGCAGACTTGCACTGCAAGTAGTCATCAGTTTATGTCTAAATGTTATCTTCTAGTCATGTATCAAACCCACTTTAGCATTTGGAAATAAATATACGTGAATGGATACGAAGGTGAAAGTGAGCATCTAACTTCCTGCCTATAATGTAGCATCTAGTGAAACAGAATGATAAATAACATCTGCACAGCAGGGATTTCTGGTTATCCTGCCAAAAACTAAACAAAAAACAAACCATATTCTGTAACTATGTATTTGCTCCTTCTCTCACAGTAGCCACACCACCCTAGTTTGCCTGTTCCAGAAAGTTTGTGATTCTTAAACCATTCCTCTTCAGCCAAGTATCTGCAGCAAAAATCCCTTGCCTCCTACTTGTACTACTGAACTACTTTATTCTGCAATCTCAAAGAAAGCCCTGGGGGAGGATCTGAGTTAGTAGATGAGGTATTTTTTCAAAGACAGAACTTAGGGAGGTTAATATTTTTGTTGTTTTGGGAGGGGTTCAATAGCTTTATTTTATAGACACAGAAAATTCGACATACATGATTCTATATAAATTCATTAATAGAAACACGAACTATCACTTTTACAAGGTAAGTGACATATTTTACTATAGATAATGCTCTCCATAGCTTCATCTCTCTACCCCTAAAATAAGAAGGTCGGACTAAAGAAGCACAGGAAAAATTTACCTCCCAATCCAATACAAGCACTTTCAGAAAGCAAGAATTGAAAGCAGGAGATGAAGACTTGACTGGGCAAGTTTAAAGAACTAAAGAGTGGAACTAAAACCCAGGTTTGTAGAAGCCTACTCCACGCTTTCTCTGCCAAAAATTGCAGTGCAGTGCCCCTAAAATGAATGCTACCCCTTGATATTTGGGGTCTCTCAGGAAGCTCAATTGCTCATGGGTCACAGTAATGACAAGGCACATACAAAGGCAGTTGTTCACTGAGCCAGACAAAGTATGCCAACGTTTGCATGCACAGTTATCATGAAATTTCTTCTACCAATCAAGGAAGAATGAAGGAAGAGCAAAGATCGAGATGAAGGCGAAAAAAAGGGGGGCATGAAGAGATGCGTTCATGAAAGACAAAGGGAGAGCCAAGATACAGGGATGTGGGGGATTGGGGAAGTCTGAATTGTATTGCAGAAGAATTTACCTTAAAATTAAGGGCCTCTCATAACTACAAATTTAGAGGTTTGCATAACACTCCTGAGATTTTTTTTTTTAAATTTATTTGACAGAGAGAGATCACAAGTAGGCAGAGAGGCAGGCAGAGAGAGAGAGAGGAGGAAGCAGGCTCCCCGCTGAGCAGAGAGCCCAATGCGGGACTCGATCCCAGGACCCTGAGATCATGACCTGAGCCGAAGGCAGCGGCACCCACTGAGCCACGCAGGTGCCCCTGAGATATTTTTATTCAAGTACTTATAAAATGACCATTGTCATTCATATAAACTATCTGCTTAAACTACCTAAGACATATTCTCTTTCTCCAGAAACTTTTCCCAATAAAAGAATTAGCTGTGAGAGTCTTGTTCTGCCCCTTGGGCACTTGAAGGTAACCCAGTGTTCTTATGTTACTCTATAGAACATCCTGAGAGAAGAATCAAGTGAGTTAAATATTAGCTAACATCAGAGTTACATGATGTATTATGACTCTTTCTACATAGTCAGTCATCAAGCATGTTGATTTCAAAGAGAAGGGTGAAGAATCAGTCCCAGACTCAATTCGAAACTATGGATAGGTATTGCTTTGGAACGATCTTTTTTATGATAAGGGTTGGGGGGGGGCGGAGAAAGGAAAAGAAAGAAAGAAAGAGAGAAAGAAAGAAAGAAGGTTTTTTTTCCAGAAAGCCCGCCTCTGGAAGAGTGCACCCATTTCTAAGAACTGATGTTCTCCAAATAGGATGCTACTGTTTGCATTCATGTGTGGTTGGAGGTCTTTCCACAATACATATTAATGGAGTTTTTACAACCTTAACTCTGAGACTCCTTTACAAAAGTAACTTGCCTTTTTTACCCTATCTGTGGCCACAGCTGTTCTTTCCACTGCTCTGGTTGTCCAACCATCTTTATTGATGCTACAGTAATTATAATAAGCAGATTCAGTTTCTCCTCCTTTGCCATGAGTATTCAGTTCCCCTAACCACTGCTTTCCAGAAAATGTACTGCTTCTGTCAGGCACTAAAAAGAGTTATTAGTATTTTGAGGTCATTTGTTGATTTCTAAGATGATCAGAAATTTTCTTGATTTAGCTTTTTGTGTCTTGGTGAATGAGGTTAATAAATTTAAGAAGCTCTCCCACAGAGCATGTCAGGTTAGAGTAACCATCTGTGAGCCTTTAGAGTCATAACATCTACAAAAAAGTAGCAATCCAATAATCCAGGCAGAAGAGCACTTTGCTCTGACTATGAAAGAAGGTAGAGTTATTGCAGATTATTTTAATTACAGTACATGTATTCATGTGGCTGTTTTCAGGCCATCACTCCCTCACAAATGTTTCAACAAAATTTAAAAGTTCAACAGTCAGCGAAGTACATCCTTTTCCTCATAAAATTCTTTGTAGCCTCTTGTCCTTTTGTTCTCTCCAGTGTGAAACATCTTTAAGGTTTAAAGCAACTATGTAAACCTAGAGAAAGGACAATTTGCAAAAAGGGACCAAAAAATTTTAAATTAAATTCTATATTGGTGGGTCTTCAGAATGAAAAATAAAATCTGTATTTACTAGACTCTGACTACAGTGGATGGGTTGCTTGAAGCTAAGTTTTGAATTAATGCTGAAAATATTTTTTTTAATGAGCATAATGGGGAAAAGTAGGACAAAATACTGTCTTTAGTCAAAATACATTAATTTCTCCATTGTTTATGACCTTGACTGTGCTAAGCTCTTTTAGAAATAGTTACAAGAGTGGACATAAAAGAAAAAAAAAACCACCAAATTAAGTATATGGATTAAAATAGTTGTAGTTGGTTCTGTGAATTGATATATGAACATATACTATACTAATGCCCTATCCATGTTATGTGTAGATATATGTGTGTGTATATACACACACTCGTATATATATATGTGTGTGTGTGTGACATATATGTGACACATATAGGATATATAAATATATACAAATGACATGTATGTTTGTGTGTGTGTGTGTATGACTTCTTGAGCTATATCAGATTTGATGCAGTAATTTAAAGCTCCCATGAGCCGAGCTAAGAGATTCTCCACTTTCACATGGAGTCAAGGTTCTGAGTACCTCTCTAGACTATGCTTCTTAGATATCATCTGAAAGACCACCAACCCTGACATTTTTCCATAGGCAGTCCTCAGTCCCAAGCTGGGCCTTGAATAACCCATTCCCAAAGAATGTGTGGCTTTATGTTCCCGTTCGTACCCCCATGGTCGATCCATTTAGTTATAGAGGTTCACATATTAACAAAAAGAATGTTAAGGAGCCATCTATTACAGGACTAAAATCAATTCTCATCTAAGGCTGAAGACTGAAGTACTTACATGAAAACTAGCTCCGTGAGGGCTATATGCCACTAAATAATGACACATCCTTTTCCATTTAGTAGAACCTCAAGCTCTATGTTAAGAACATTTTCTGGTCTCAACTGCATTAATAAAATCATGATACCAAATGACCCACTCAATCTGCTACCATGTCATTTGTACTTTTTTTGGGAGGCCATGTGGTCTGAATTTCTATTTCAGGTGATGCTGTCTCTTTCCTTGTCATTGAAACAACAGAAGCTGCCTTTGTACAAATTCCATGGTGACTTAATACTGTCCTCACAGACATCTGTTCTTTTAGGGGAAAGTGGATACTTTCACACATTTCTGTTGAAATAAAGGTAGCTCATCTGACCTGTTGATGAATAAGTAGTCTGCCCTGGTTGTTACACAGAGTGAACTAGAGTAAGATTCCATTTACACAGCAGGACTCACAGGAAATTGGGGAGTAGAAAAAGACTTGGTGAAAGTTCCTATTTTGACAATAGCCATCATTTTTGTCCTTTGCATCTTACAGTCTTTATAATGGTGAGAAATTGGTCTAATGAGTCACTTATAGCAAAGATTCAGGAAGACGATGGGGAGAAAGACAAATTCTGCTAGGTGATTTTTCTACTAGGTGATTTTAGGCTAATATATAATGCTACAGCATATATATAATATAATATAATATAATATAATATAATATAATATAATATAAAAAGCATCTTATTAAATCACATCATAAATGACCCATGTAGAACAGTTTATTTTTCACTGGCAAGGTGAGGGGGTGTAGGGCCAAATAAATCAAAATGAACAAGGCAGTAATTGTTCCTCCCGTGATATCATCTTAAATGTGGAAGTAATGAAGGAAACAATTTAAATAAGGAATGTTTTATTGGGCAACTCATGTTTATATTTAGAAAGAAAAACTTCATGCCTCTGCAACATAGTGAGTCTATTTTATATGAAAAGTAAATTTTGGAAGAATATAAAGTTAGATTAGGAAGCAGGGCAGGATATATTAGTAATTGTACTCCATTGGACTATAAGAAACATTTAAACTTTTAAAAATAACTTTTGATATGAACCCCAATACTCATAGGGATTAATATTCAGAAAGGAATATCTTTTAGATTCATAAGGGTACAGATTACACAGTAATATAATGAACTCAGAAATATCATGAACACAGTAATATAATAAATATTATAGTGAGTTATTTAGTATACACATTACTGGAAATTGACAATCTATTCAGAGGCAGTGGTATTTGGAGTTCCAATGGCTCTTCTTTAAGGAGGAATAGGTATGATCATTATGATCAGTGATAGAATGATTTTTCTAATAGTATGAAGCAAGTAGATTATGAAGCAATAGTTGGCTCTGCAATAATTTCTTTTTCTAAATTTCATACTAAATAATGAGGACTTCTAAGAGGCTTTTTGTTGTTGTTTATTTAGACAAAATGATCAAGTTGGTCCAAACTACATTATGAACAGCAACCAACTCTGCCTCTTTCACAATGTATTACTTTTACTTAAATAACACTGTTATTTAGGGTTTGGCCAAATAGGAATTTTCTCTCCCAGATAGGAGTGATGTTTAAGTAGTGACACACTTAGCAGCCAGATGGGGATGTCATGCCGCAAATGGACAAATGTGTGATGTTTAAGAAATTTAGATCCAGGGTTGAAGAGCACCTAGAAACTGTATGACACCTACTACAGAAACTTTGAATGGTCTCTAGGTCCTTTCTGGTCTTAATTAGAAATAAAAAGGGTTTTGCTAGGTTTTCAACAAGAAAGTCAACAAAAGTTAGGTACTACTGAATGGTGTCGAAGAAGAAGATTTTTTTTACTTTTGGATCATGGCCTATACGCCAACCATTTTGAGGAGCTACAGGTAGAGGATAAAATATTCTTGGGACATGAGAAGATTGCATGATTCAGGAGGCTTGTTGACTATATACAGAAGTCTGATCATGGAATTTTATTGACATTTCCACTTCTTTAAATAAAGTTAATTCCTCACCCTGGTAAATATACAGGAGTTTCCTTACCTTAGCCCCTAACCACAGCATCTCCTTGCTCTTCTACACCCATTGCAAAACAAGCCATACACACACACACACACACACACACACACTGCAGCCATCTAGACCACACACCTATGGTGCCCACAGTGGGACATGGTTTTTGTTTTGTGTTTGGTTGCTTGACTATGCTCAGGAAAGCCTTACTCCACATCTTCCTGGTCAGTCCCATCCTTCTAGCCTCATCTCTGTTCACACCCTTCTCAGGGAACCTTCCCTGAACCACTGCCCCTCACTTAATTTGGGTTTGGTAGGCATCCGTTTATGGAGTTCCAACAGCGTCTTTTTTTTTTTTTTAAAGATTTTATTTATTTATTTGACAGAGAGAGATTATAAGTAGGCAGAGAGGCAGGCAGAGAGAGAAGGGAAGCAGGCTTCCCACTGAGCAGAGAGCCCGATGCGGGACTCGATTCCAGGACCCTGAGATCATGACCTGAGCCGAAGGCAGCGGCTTAACCCACTGAGCCACCCAGGCGCCCCGTCCAACAGCATCTTAATCCTAACTGAATTATTGGGCTCAGGATACACTACCATAAATGTCTATCTACTAATTTGAACATCCTTCTAAACTCTTTGAAAGAAGAGATGATGTCCTACTAGTTTTTGTCTTTATAGCCTTTATGTCTAGAGTGGATATGGCATGTGCTTAATGAATATATATGACTGTGGAATTGAACTTCGAGTGGAAATACTGAAAATGTATAAATAAAAGAGAGATTAAGATTATTTGATATCAGGACAATAGTAGAAAAAGTATCTAGATGCTATAAAGTTAATGAAAAAAAAAAAAAGAATCATTTTAAAGTTCTATACAACACAGAGTATCCAGGAATTAAGAAATTTAAACTATAAACATCAACTGGCAAATGTAATCTCATAGGTAATATTTGCATAATTATTGTATGCTGGGCCAAGGTATCTTTGTGTATCTGGAACATCTTTTACAATTTTATATGTATTTTTAAAATACACAAATATTTTATGCTGATGAAGGAAAAACAATTATTTCGTATCTACTAGAGCTACTTTACATTTGAATATTTGTCCTATCAAAATAAGCTTTACTATTTGTTACATGTGTTTTTGCTTTTTTCAAAAGCAGGCTATTTTTGATGATTTGAATCTGAAGACTGAACTACCTGAAAAGAAGCATTTGTTTGATTTAAAAAGAAGAGACGACGACGAGCTGGGACATCCCAGCGGAAGGGTATTACAAACAACTCAGTGAGACTGTATATGAATGATGATTTCCTAAAATACCTTGGAAAATAGTCACGAAGACAAAAATCTATTAGTAAAATATTATCTTCTGAATGCATGTAACCTAGAATATTTCTTTTCTTTCTTTTTCTTTCTTTCTTTTTTTTTTTTTTTTTTTTTTAAGCAGAGAGAGAGAGAGAGAGCATGTGCAGGGGGAGCAGCAGGGAGAGAGAGAAGCAGGCTCCCCACTGAGCAGAGAGCCCAATTCGGAACTTGATCCCAGGACCCTGAGCTGAAGGCAGACGCTTAACGGACTGAGCCACCCAGGGCCCCATGAATATTTCTGTCTTAATTTGGAAAAGAACTGTGTGTAGACATCATGTAGACTAGACTTTTCAAACAGGGATCTGCAGACCAACCTTTAACAGAAAATGAGGGGAACTTGTTAAAAATGCAGCTTTTTAGCCCCACTCCAAAACTGACTAAATTGCAATCTCTGAGGCTAGCTTCTGGCTTCATAGGTGCTATACAAGGAACCCATACTTGGTTTAACGCTCTGCAGTCATGGTCTTGAAATTCCTACTGACTTTTAAGGAAGTGGCTTCACATTTTTATTTTGCATTGTGTCCTGCTAATGATGTCTGGTCCTGGGAAGGAACACTCAGAATTCTGCATTTTAAACACCCACAGCAGGTGATTTTGATTCAGGCAGCTGCAAACCACACTGTTTTACACGCCAAATACTAAGAATGATGGACTCTGAAGGTAAAAAAGCAAAGAAACTTTACTCTGGACATAATTATCAACTACAAATGGCCTACAAACACGGAAGCAACAGAAAGAAACCGTGGGAGACAGTAACCACATCATCTTAGAGTTTACAAAAGCCCAGAAATGAGACTCAGAAAAGCCTTACACTACACTTTTATTGAAGAACATTTCCCAAGTTTTGAGACATATGGGACTGAAGGGAAAACAAAAATATACAAGAGAATCTCAATCATTATAAACTTAATGTGAGGGTCTGAGCAAATTAACGGAACACCAAAGAAAACCTTCATGCCTGAACAAGGAAGTGTCCTGAGCGCAGATGTTTAAAGTTGAGAAGGTGAATACTGAAGATGGAAGAAAATGACAAGGAAGTCTACAAAGACCTGGAAGATTTAAAGTTTGTGGGACAAAACAAGGGCTTTTAAAGAGATTAAGTAGAATAAGAAAGGTATTCAAATGAAGTAAAAATCAAACAGAGAACCTTGCACTAGAATCTGTTAAGATTATTCACCAGTCCAGAAGCTTTCCCTCCCCAGAACTGAGCCCTCAATCTTCCGCAAAGGGGGATCACTGAAGTCCAGCACAAACACCGGGGACAACCCTTCAGACCACTTCTATGATGCTAGGGTAACAGCACTCACCAGACAGAGCATCCATACAGAGGGGACCTTTCACAGATGTAACCTTGTTACTTTGTGCTTGTTAGAACATGCAAATGTTACCTTAGGCTGCCTGATAGGAAAAATCACATTCAGCTGGAGAGTTCTGTAGCACCAAAACATCCCAGGTGCTTCTCTGCTGAGTGCTCCCAAACACAGATTAATCTCATCAAGCCCACCTCAGCAATTTGTTTGAACACCCCTAGCATTCATTTTTAGTTTCAGCTTCACTGGTTATTAACTGATCTTGATCCCTGTGAAGTAGCCTTTCTTGGCTATGTTGCAGAAATACACATATGCTATTAACAGTCCACACCACTCAGGAAAAGTTTGCAGTTTATGACAAAAGATATAATGTTAAGCAACAAAACAGAGGAAGCAGATTTATTCATATTCTGTTTTGCTTTTTTTCCCCTCCATTAAGGAAAATAATTTCAAGCTGGCAAGTCTAGAACAAACATCATTAGGAGGGAATTGAAGTGCAAGATAGGTGCAGAGATAATAAGGGAGTGCTTTACAGCTTTAAATTAATTCAAGCCTTCAGGCCCAGATAAATTATATCCCAGGATATTTAAATGACTTGCAGATGTGATCAAGGAACTTCTGTTGCTAAACTCTAAGAAATCAGAGGGAAAAGGAGGACCCAGAAGTCTAAAAATGAGTAAATATTACTCCAGTTTCTTATAGGTGAGTGGTGGGGGAGCAAAGGAGATGGATTCTAAAATTTATAAACTTAACGGAAGCCCCTGATCAAATTCTTGAACTGAGCAGTCTGTGCCTAGGTCCTGTGAATACAGAGAACCTGTCTGTTTTGTTCAACACCGATCCTCAGGATCCTTAAACAGGGTGTGTCCTTAGCAGACACTTAAAATATTTACTGAGTATTAACTGACCATTTAGAAAGGAAGGTTGTATATGAAATCAACATAGACTCCCTGGGAAATAAACAAGTTGCTTAACTCTCTGAGCCTCATTATTGGACTAAGCAGTAAGGTCAAGTGATACTGTGTGACAACCCCAAAGTCTTAGAATCTTCAATCAAAACAACTTAGTTTTTGCAGACAGTTCACATCCTTGTGGCCTAGGAAGTACTCCCTGGCGTCTTCACTCTAGAACTCAAACCCCTGTCTGAAGTATTAGCATTTACAGAGGCAGAGAGGAAGGAAGAAACCTGTGTGGAAAGGGCCAACCCACTCTTAGGGCTTCCACCGGGAAGTGACGCACACCTCTGCACACAGCTGATTGGCCTAAATCGTTCTGTGGCCATGCCTATTTTCAAGCAGTGGATAAAGAAATATAAAACTAGTTAGTGTTAGGAGGAGAACCAGACATGCCTAGTTCAAAGTACCAGTGGCTACCATATTTATGTATACAGTGGAAGTCAGAGTATCTACTATAATCAGATCTGTTATAGGATTATAATATTATAATATAGATACTTATTAAAATATCCATCTTGGGGGCGCCTGGGTGGCTCAGTGGGTTAAAGCCTCTGCCTTCGGCTCAGGTCATGATCCCAGGGTCCTGGGATCGAGCCCCACGTTGGGCTCTCTGCTCCGCAGGGAGCCTGCTTCCTCCTCTCTCTCTGCCTGCCTCTCTGCCTACTTGTGATCTGTCAAATAAATAAATAAAATCTTAAAATATATATATATATATCCATCTTGTAGTTCTTGTCCATCTTGTACTTTTTACAAGAAGTACCATAGCCCTTTGTTTATCTAAATCTAATGCTGAGCCACCAGTGCCCAAGCTGGTGAGTAATTTAAAACTAATCCCATTTCTGGCGGTGCTGGAAGAGGAGCGGAATTTTTCCTCTTTAAGGTTGTACAAATATTCAAAGAACTTTCATCCTGCCTTGAACGTAAGGAAAAAAAAAAAAAGTCACAGCTAAGACGTAAAGTGTCCGATCCCATGTAATCCATTAGAAAATGGGCTTTTCTTGCTATTTCTGTGCTTAGCTTGGACACGATTTGTTTGGAAGTAGTATGGGATTCTTGTGAGGCCAAAAGCTTCGATCAACTGTCTAGTCTCCAGGACTACACCTTGCAGCTGCCCCTTCTGAAGTACTAGCCCCTTCCTAGGTTACTGGGTAGGAACTTAATTCCCATCAGTGTGTACTTACACATTCTTTCACAGGCATAAGGAATCCTTTATTTTCATAGCTCTGACCGTCTCTGTGTACTCCGTACCTCCTACCACTTTCCAAAGATTAGCCTCTCCCGGCCCCCCCCCCAGAAAAACTGGCTTAAATGGATTTCTTTAAATGGATTTCTGTTTTCAGAAATAAGAGGTGAAGAGAGGAGGTTGTGCTTTATCAACTTTTGTTTGAACCCTTGCAAATTTCTTAAAACATTATTTTATTTTAATTCAATTAACATATAGTGTATTATTAGTTTCAGAGGTAGAGTTCAGTGACTCATCACTTACATAACACCCAGTGCTCATGACATTACGTGTCCTACTTAAGGCCCATCACCCAGTTACCCCAATCCCACCAGCAATGCTCCATTTGTTTCCTATTGTTAAAAGTCTTTCATGGTTTGCCTCCCTCTCTGTTTTTGTCTTATTTTATTTTTCCCGCCCTTCCCCTATGATCCTCTGGTTTCTTAAATTCCACATACGAGTGAAATCATATGATAATTGTCTTTCTCTGAGTGACTTATTTTGCTTAGCATAATTCCCCCTTGTTCCATCCACATCGTTGCAAATAGTAAGAGTTCCGTTTTTTTGTTTTTTTGTTTGTTTTTTTTTTTTGATAGCTGAGAAGCCTTGCAAATACCCCTGAAGCAAGACAACAGAAGCCTGGCTGAATCCTTGTTAACAGAAAGAAATCAATGCAAGCAAAATCTGAGTTAGGGATGCAACAGATTATCTTTAATAATACTTCAAGGTAGTATCCTTAATTTGGTGATTAAATAAAAATAGAAGTAAAACTAAATACAGTAGCTGACAGTAAAGGAAAGCTTTCAATAAATGATAGTTTCTATTATTACTGTCAAATTATGTCTTTAGCTATATTTCCATGTTTACAACAGTTATGCAACTGGTTATCTGAAGGACGATAGAGTCAAAGGGTCTCTGCTATCTGCATTGGGAGAAGTAAGCACTCTGTTTATAGGACATGAAACATGGAAACTTCCATTTAATTCTGCACCTTCATTTCACAGATGAGGAAAGATCCCAATACATAAAAACCTTTCTTTTTTTTCTTTTTTTCTTTTTTTAATTTATTTATTTTGCCCAGCAGATAGCCCGATGCAGGGCTCCATCCCTGGGACCACAACCGGAGCCAAAGGCAGAGACTTTAACCCACTGAGCCACCCAGGTGCCCCTTTGAAAACCTTTCTTTAGCAGAGTTTACATCAGTCCCTTTGATGGGTATGATACAACTCTATTTCTGTTTTTTATAGTTTTAATATTATCAAAAATAAGCCAGTGGGGGGGGACACCTGGACGGCGCATTCAGTTATCTGTCTTCTGCTCAAGCCATGATCCCAGGGTCCTGGGATGGAGTCCCAGGTCGGCAGGCTTCTTGCTCAGCAGGGAGCCTGCTTCTCCCTCTGTTTTTTGCTTCCCTTGCTGGTGCACTCTCATGTTCTCTCTCTCTCTGACAAATAAATAAATGAAATTTTAAAATACATACAAACATACATCCCAGTGGGGGTCAAAATTATTTCTAATAACCCTAAGTTGACAATTCTGATAGGCCTCCTTCAGTTTTCTTCAAGGAATTGGAAATCACTTAACCAGTAAAAATACCAAAATTCTATACTGCCTTTTGTTTTTGTTTTTGTTTTTGTTTTTTTGGCATTCCACTTTTTTTTTTTAAGATTTTATTTTTTTATTTGACAGACAGAGATCACAAGTAGGCAGAGAGACAGGCAGAGAGAGAGGGGGAAGCAGGGTCCCTGCTGAGCAGAGAGCCCGATGCGGGGCTGGATCCCAGGACCCTGAGATCATGACCTGAGCCAAAGGCAGAGACTTTAACCCACGGAGCCACCCAGGTGCCCCATTCCACTGTTTTTTTTTTTTTTTTTTTTTTTTTTTATAATTTAGGGCAATGCACCGTAGCAAGAGGGGAGAGGTAATAACTTTCCTTGGTAAACTATAAACTATGTGGTTAAGAAAGAGCTGAGAGAGAAGTATTTGGTGAGAAGCAGTACCTCAAAGATGACTCATTCTAAGGCAGATCAGTTTTAGGAAAGATTATATTGGGGGTCAGGTAGTTGATTCCCATGCCTGTGAGCCCTTGCAAAGGACTCCAGTTGAAAGACCACAGCACTATACCAAGGGAAGCTTTAGGGCTTTCTCTAATGAGAGGCTGGGGTTTATATCATCTTGTTTGGTTTGAACTGACACCCCTAGAGTTGTTATGGGTTAATTTGAGAGAACTGTCTAGCAATATAAAGCCCTGTCTATCACTTAGGAAAGCTTAACTAATTTACTGGAGTGATTATGTTCTGTCTTTCAATAATTATAAACTCCATCGAGAAACTTGAAATCAACATTGACCTCAATTTATTATCAAACTAAAGGGTGAAATGCAATTTCAGTGTTAATAGTCTGAGGAATAAGGGCCAAGAACCTATAAAACCCGAAGCCTGACCATAGCTTTCAAGCTTGTACTTTATATCCACTTTCTGACACTTAAGAAAATGTCACCAACTCACCAAGTAAAATTAGAACCAATAAACAGTGAACAAATTTGACTGCTTCTTTAAGTGTTATTTTATTATTACCTTTCCTAATTTGAGAGTCACTGTTGTTACTGATATTAAATATAAAAGTTGAGAGAGAAAAATGGATTTTCCCCCCAATTAGCAGTTTACCATTTGTGTTTTCCAGACTAAACCTTCCTTTTGTTTTACTTCATGCTATTAATACAGAATCTCACTATAAGCCAAATTTTAGTATGGAATTCTGTAACTGTAGAATTGGAATACCAAGTTATGTGCAATGGTACTCACTATAGCATTGTTTGAAAAATAAAAACCTGGGATCTATGAGTGGGAATTTCTTAAATACATTAAACTGTATCTATACCACAAAAGATTAAGTAACCTTCTTAAAAGTGATATAGGAGAATAGATCTGAATTTGGAAAGGAGTTCATAAATGTAAAAAACATGTTACAGTAGGTATGATATGATCCTATTTATGTTATTAAAATATTTGTAAGCATGCATTTATTTTTAAATGTATAGATGAATTCTGGAAAGATGAATTAGAAATTATGAACAGTTATTACTTCCTGGGTAGGGGATTAGAGAACTTACTGGGAAGAAGAAATTTTCTTCCCACCTTTCATCTTACACTATGCACTGTGGATGAAATTTTTGGATTAATGTATATTTATTATATAATAAAATTAATTTTTGTCATTCCTACATTTTCTCATGGTTCCCACCAAGTATTAACATACACTTTATAAACCCTGCAAGGAAGATAGCCCTGCTTTTTAAACAATCAAGAAATGTTTATCACAATGTATTTCAATATTAATCTCACAAAGAATTTGTTCCAATAATATATACACAACAAAATGAAATCAATTATGAAATTGATAAGAACTGAGGGAAGAAAAATGGCTTAAAGCTAAAGGTTGGCACAAAAGAATCCTGCTTAAATGGTTTGTTCACAGTTGTTAGAGATGGGCTATTGATAAGCTCTATGCTTCCACAAGTCCAAAAAAATGAGTAAAAGTTATCAGTTTTGAGAATCATGTAATTTTATCCTTGTGATAAGGTCTAAGAGCAATTTCTACTATGCTTATAAGCCAGGAAAGTGTCTAAGTAACAGAAGAGCAAATCAAATTGAATCCCTGGTCAATGAGGTCTTTCTCTAAGCATAGCAATTATAGAAAACTTTTCTTTTTTTAAAGATTTTATTCACTTATTTGACAGAGAAATCACAAGTAGGCAGAGAAGCAGGCAGAGGTAGGGGAGAAGCAGGGCCCCCCGCTGAGCAGAGAGACCTATGTGGGGCTTGATCCCAGGACCCTGAGACCATGACCTGAGCCAAAGCAGAGGCTTAACCCACTGAGCCACCCAGGTACTCCTGGAAAACTTTTTAAGTGACCTTTTTTTAAAAGAATAAATGATTTTGTTTCCTGTCATAGTTGATCATGCAGACAGTGCTATGCATAATTGAAGAGTTGTTAATTCTATAAAGTCAGAGTTTCAAAAGAACATAGAACCATGAGCTACAAGAAATGAGGAGACCTATGTTTTCCTGGTAAAATGTTCTAATACAGAACTTTAATAACTCTAATACAGAACTTTATTTTTATGCAGACATTTAGGTCTTTTCACCATTATAGCAAAGTATTTTTTCTATTTGAACTCAAGTTAGTTAATATATAATGTAGTTTTGGTTTCAGGGGTAGAATGTAGTGATTCATCACTTACATATAACACCCAGCGCTCATCCTAACAAGTGCCCTCCTTAATGCTCATCACCCATTTAGCCCATCCCCCCCATCTTCCACCCCTCCAACAACCCTCAGGTTGTTCTCTATAGTTAAGGGTCTCTTATGATTTGTCTCCCTCTCTGTTTTTATCTTATTTTTTCCTTCCCTTCCTTTTATTTTTCCTTCCCTTCCCCATGTTCACCTGTTTTATTTCTTAAACTCCACATATGAGTGATATCACATGGTATTTTTCTTTCTCTGATTTACTAATTTTGATTTACTAATTTTGCTTAGCACAATACACTCTAGCTTCATCCGTGTTGTTGAAAGACTTCATTCTTTTTGGTGGCTGAGTAATATGAATGAGTAATATTCCTATATTCTTTAACCATTCATCAGTTGATGGACATTTGGGATCTTTTTGTAGTTTGGCTATTGTTGATAATGTTTCTATAAATATCAAGGTGCATGTGTCCCTTCAAATCTATATTTTTGTATCCTTTGGGTAAATACCTAGCAGTGCAATTACTGGGCCATAGTTTTATTTTTGACTTTTTGAGGAACCTCCATACTGTTTTCCAGAGTGGCTGTACCAGTTTGCATTCCCACCAACAGTGTAAGAGGTTCCCCTTTCTCCATTTCTTTGCCAACATCTATTGTTTCCGAGTTATTAATTTTAGCCATTCTGACAGGTGTGATATGATATCTCATTGTGGTTTGGATTTGCATATCCCTGATGATGAGGTATGTTGAGCATTTTTTCATGTGTCCGTTAGCCATCTGGATGTCTTCATTGGACAAATGTCTGTTCATGTCTTCTGCCCATTAAGAAATGGGCATTGGATTATTTGTTTTTGGGGTGTTGAGTTTGAGAAGTTCTTTATAGATTTTGGATATTAACCCTTTATCAGATATGTCATCTGCAAAAATCTTCTCCCATTCCATAGGTTGCTTTTCAGTGTTGCTGATTGTTTTCTTTGCTGTGCAAAAGATTTTATCTTGATGAAGTCCCAATATTTTTGCTCCTGTTTCTCTTCCCTCTGGAGATGTGTCTAGTAAGAAGCTGATATAGCAGAGGTCAAAGAACACACCTCAGAGAACACACAAAATAGGATTTTGATAGTTTCCTCTCTCACATTTAGGTCTTTCATCCATTTTGAATTTATTGTTGTGTATTGTGTAAGAAAGTGGTCCAGTTTCATTCTCCTGCATGTTGCTGTCCACTTTTCGCAACACATGTAGGAGCTTTCATTCTCATTACTGGCAGCTGAAGAAA
Organism: Mustela putorius furo; assembly: GCF_011764305.1. NCBI lineage: Eukaryota > Metazoa > Chordata > Mammalia > Carnivora > Mustelidae > Mustela > Mustela putorius. The sequence continues at coordinate 16,447,166 of NW_025422471.1, forward strand.
GGAGACTAAAGGACTTCAAAATGATGAAGGACATGATAAACTGGATTTGAAAGAAATTGGAGAGATAAAATGTCCATATTACATGATATGCAAAACCATGTCCTTATAACATGATATCCAAAATTTCTGAAAAACTGCCTTTTTACTTTTCTCCTTCATTATACGCTTCAGACTTATTTAACTACCTTGTTTGAAACTGACAGTTGGTTTGGTGATGTGTGGACACTCTAAATCATTTTTACAATGCCAGTACACTATCAGTTAGCATGAGGTGACCTTTACCAGAACAAAATCTTCCTGCCTATGTCTCAGCAAATGTTGACAGAAGTATGTGAGAACAAGAGTGATATTAAGATTTATCATATTGAGGCACTGGGTGATAGGAATTCTTCTATAAATTAACAACCACAGTTGACATTATTTGTGCATTTGTGCAAATGCCAACACAGCCTAACATCTGTCCTGTCAGACTAAAAAGACTCATTTGATACAACTCATTTGATATAGTTAGTGCCCCCCTCATCCCTGAAAAGGTCAGTTGCTCTTTAACCTGCTATACATGATTAAACTAGCTTCAAGCAAATAACAATATACTAGAAATTAAGGCCTACTATTCGGACCATACTGACAGTGAAATCACCATTTGTCTTATTTTCTAAATAAACAGTTTCAGAATGTGAAAGCCTCAAATATTTACCACTACAATGTGATAATTAATACTATTAGGACTCCATACATAAACACATGAACCAAGGACTTTTACGCATTTAACCTTTTATGTTATTTTTTTTTCTTGATTTCCAGAATGGGTTCGCTTTCACTAGAAAATATTTCATATTTCTAACTAACTTCTATAAATTTCTTCTAGTAAGCCCTGTTTTACTCCCTTCAGCAATATAGAGGCTATGTTAATCTGGTGGATCTGAGATTTGCTCTTACAATATGAAATAAAACATTTTTTGGTCTAATTTCTAATGAGTTGGATATTTTTACTTCATATAAAGGTGCATGTACCCTTCTAGGAATAAAAGGGAAGAGCATTATAATCTTCCTTCTATCAAACTTGGCAACTTAATTTTGTCCTCCTGCTATAAAAAAAGAAATTTTGATGGTGGCTGTATAGACAAAAAAGTGATTTGAAATCATGTATTCAACATATATTGACTATCTTATCTGTATAAGCCTTTGAGGTAAGTAATCTCAAAGATGCAAAGATGTACACACCCAGAAATTTCTCTTAGTTCACATTTTAGTAAATGAGTCAAGAAGATGTAAAGATGTATCAGACCCACAGTTTTCCTTTAGTTGATAATTTCATAAAGGAGCAAAGACAGACATATTAAGTAACTTTGATTCTAGGTAGGAAAGAGTTATCAAAATAAAAAAAAGTTATCCACCTCTGGCTAGGTCAATGCAATAAAATATATAGTCTCAAAATAGAACAATACACATATGGCCAATGGCATGTCAAGAAGGTTACAAAGACAATCCAATGAAAAAGGCCAGTATTTCCAAACAAAGGAATCTTGACTTGTGCAAAAAATTAATTCAAAATGAATCATGGACCCTAATATAAAACTAAAAACTATAAAACTAGAATAAAAGAAAGGAGAAAATATTTATGACCTTGGGTTAGGCAAGTATTCTTTAGAAATGATGTCAAAAGCATAGTCTATAAAAATATGTATAAACTAGGGGTGTCTAGGTAGCACAGTCATTAAGCGTCTGCCTTTGGCTCAGGTCATGATCCCAGGATCCTGGGATTGAGCCCCATATCGGGCTTCCTGCTCAGCAGAAAGCCGGCTTCTCTCTCTCTCAGTGCCCCTGCCTGTGTTCCCTCTCCTTCTGTGTCTCTCTCTGTCAAATAAATAAATAAAATCTTTAAAAAAATGTATAAACTGAACTTCATAAAAATTTAAAACATTTTGCTCTTTGAAAAAAAAAAAAAAACCAAGAAATGAAAAGTACAAGCCACAGATTTGAAGAAATATTTGCAAAACATGTATCTAGCAAAGGACATGTATACAAAATATTTAAGGTACTCTCAAAACTCAATAAGAAAATAAACAACCATCCCCCAAAAAGAACAAAAGAAAATAAGGACGCCAATAAAAATATGCACAAAGATTTGAACAGAGGACCACAGAAGATACATGGATAACAAACAGGTACAAGAAAAGATATTCAGCACCTTTAGTCATTAAGGAAATTCAAATTAAAACCACAGTGAGATACCAATATACAGCAATGAGAATGCCTAAAATTAAAAACAAAATAAACAAACAAAAAATCAGACAATTCCAAGTGATTATAAAAATATAGAACAATTGGCACTCCCGAACACTGATATAAGAATGTAAAATAGTTTGAAAAACAGTTTGAAAGTTTTTTGTAAAATTAAAACTTATGCTTACCATACAACCCATAAATCTCACTCCTAGATATTTATCCAAGAGAAAGGAAAGCTTAGGTTTACATAAATATCTGAATATCGGTGTTTACAGTGGTTGTATTAACAAATCCAAAAAATGGAAACCATCCAAATGACCTTCAACTTGTAAAAAGAAAGTGTACCTGGATTCGAGATGGTGGAGGGGTAGCAGACTGTGATGACATTGGGTCACAGGAGTTCAATTAGATAGTTATCAATCCATTCAAAGACCTACAAACCCAACAGGAGACTGAAGAGAAGAAAAGCAGCAATTCTAGAAACAGAAAATAAACCACTTTCTGAAAGGAAGGATGTGCAGAGAAGTGACTCTGAAACCATGGGAAGATAGGCTGGGGGGGGGGGGGTTGACTCCCAGCAAGCGGTGGAGCAACAGAGCACAAAATCCAAACTTTTAGAAGTCTGCTCCAAGGAGGGACATTGCTCCAGAGGCTAAGTGGAGGTGGAGCCTTCATGGGAACAGTGTGGTCTCAGGTCCTGCAGGGTCACAGAAGGATCAGTGATGTCTGAGTGTAGCAGAGCTCACAGGTATTAGAGTGGGGAAGCCGGCAACAGAGACGGAGACAAGGAGTGAGTTCCCAGATAATAGTTACCTTAAACTGTTATCTGTGGCACAATCAGACCACTGCTCTTTAAGCAGGGACCCCACAAGTGGCAGATCCGGGGAGAGCCACCAGAAGAGCAGAGCAGCAAGAATCTGCTGGGTTTAGAGACTCCAAACAGGGCTGTGTGCCAGAGACAGAAACACTCAATCACAGGCCAGGTAAGCTCAGAGTGCAGCCGGAGACCAGGGAGACAGCAGTGATTAAGTGCCATTCTCCAAGGCACACTGAGGAGTGGGGCCCCAAGTTCTCAGCTCCTCCATGCCAGAGACTGGGAGGCTGCCATTTTCATTACTGTCCTCCGGAGCTCTACAGAAAGCATTCAGGAAACAAAAGCTCCAGAGAGCGAACTCAAGCAGATTACTTAGCCCAGCCCCTGGCAAGGGTGAAGCAATTCCCTGTCAGGCAAAGACATTTGAGAATCACTACACCAGGCCCCTCTCCCAGAAGATCAGCAAGAACATCCAGCCAAAATCAAGCTCACTGATCAAGAACAGCAGAATTCCAGAGGAAGGGAAAGCAAAGCATGGGATTCATGGATTTCAGCCCATGATTCTTTAATCTTGCAAAATTAATTAAATGTTTTTTAATTTCATTTTTTTCTTATTCTATTTTTTTTTTTACTTTTCTTCTTTTAACATTTTTAAACTAGTTTATCTCAATATCTTTCAAAAAATTTTTAAACCTTTATTATTATAATCATATTTTATCCATCATTGTATCTAACTTTATTTTTTGTATACATACAGGGTTTTTTCTTCTAAAAAATTTTGGGATATAACTTCTTCCAATAGATCAAAATATACCCTAAATCTACCACAGGGCTTTGTTCTAGTCTCCAGCCTGACCAAATTCTCTCCACTTTCTTTTTCTTTCTTTACCCAACCAACTTATCAATTCCTTTTTTAGAATTTTTTTAAAATTTTCATCTTTACAGTCATATTCCATCCCTTCACCATGTTTACCCATATTTTTGTATATATGTAAGTTTTTCTTTCTTTAAAATTTTGGGAGGTAGTTTCTTCTAAAAGACCAAAATACACTCAAAATCAAGTGGGTGTTTCTGTTCTATTCACCAAGCAAATATGTATGTGTGTGTGTGAATATATATATATATATACATATATATATATATTTTTTTTTAATTAAAAAAAATTTTTTTTTAAACTTCCTTTTACCCTCTTTCTTCTCCCCCCATTTGGGGTTACTCCTGATTTGGTCAGTGTACATTTTTCTGGGGTCTTTGCCACCCTTTTACTATTTTATTCTCCCATTCATATGTTCTTATCTGGATAAAGTGACAAGGCAGAAAAACTCACCACAATAAAAAGAACAAAAGGCACTACCAATTGCTAGAGACCTAATCAATACAGACGTTGGTAATATGTCAGAACAACAATTCCTGAGGTGCTAGCTGGGCTCAAAAAAGGAATGGAGGATATTAGAGAAACCCCGTGTGGAGAAATAAAAGCCCTTACTGGAGATATAAAAGAACTAAAATCTAACCAAGCCAAAATTTTAAAAAGCTATTAATGAGGTGTAATAAAAAATGGAGGCTCTTACTGCTAGGATAAATGAGGCAGAAGAGAGAAGTTGTGATATAGAATACCTAATGATGGAGAATAAAGAAGCTGAGCAAAAGAAAGACAAACAACTACTGGGTCACGAGGGGAGAATTCAAGAGATAAGTGATACCATAAGATGAAACAATCTTAGAAAAATTGGGAATCCAGAAGAAGAAGAAAGAGAGAGAGGGACAGAAGTATATTGAAGCAAATTACTGAAGAGAATTTCCCTAAAATGGCAAAAGAAACAAACATCAAAATCCAGGAGGTACAGTGAATCCCCCTCAAAAATCAATAAGAATATGTTCACACTCTGTCATCTAATAGTAAAACTTACAAGTCTTAGCAACAAGGAGAAAATCTTGAAACTAGCCCAAGACAAGAAGTCAATAACGTACAATGGGAAAATATTAGATTGGCAGCAGACTTATCCACAGAGACCTGGCAGGCCAGAAAGAACTGGCATGATATATTCAGAGCACTAAATGAGAAAAACATGCAGCCAAGAATACTATATCTAGCTAGGCTATCATTGAAAATAGAAGGAGAGATTAAAAAGGTGCCACCACAAACAAAAACTAAAAGAATTTGTAAACACCAAACCAGACCTACAGGAAATATTGGAATGGGTCCTCTAAGCAAAGAGAGAGCCTAAAAGTAGTAGACCAGAAAGGAACAGACAATGTGCAGTAACACTCACCTTATAGGCAATACAATGGCACTAAATTCATATCTCTCAGTAGTTACTCTGAATGTAAATGAGCTAAATGCCCCAATCAAAAGACACAGGGTATCAGAATGGATAAAAAAACCAAAACCCATCCATATGCTGTCTATAAGAAGCTCATTTTAGACCCAAAGACACCTCCAGATTTAAAGTGAGGGGGTAGAAAACAATTTACCATGCTAATGGACAGCAAAAGAAAGCAGGAGTGGCAATCCTTATATCAGATCAATTAGATTTTAAGCCGAAGAGTGTAATAAGAGAGGAGGAAGGACACTATATCATACTCAAAGGGTCTGTCCAACAAGAAGATCTAACAATTTTAAATATCTATGCCCCTAACATGGGAGCAGCCAACTATATAAACCAGTTAATATCAAAACCAAAGAAACACATCAACAATAATGCAATAATAGTAGGGAACTTTAACAACCCCCCCTCACTGAAATGGACAGATCATCCAAGCAAAAGATCAACAAGGAAATAAAGGCCTTAAATGACACACTGGGTCAGATGGACATCACAGATATATTCAGGACATTCCATTCCAAAGCAACAGAATACACATTCTTCAATAGTGCACATGGAACATTCTCCAGAATAAATCACATCCTGGGTCACTGATCAGGTCTCAACTCGTACCAAAAGATTGGGATCATTCCCTGCATGTTTTCAGACCACAATGCTCTGAAGCTAGAATTCAATCACAAGAGGAGATTTGGAAAGAACCCACATACATGGAGTCTAAAGAGCACCCTACTAAAGAATGAATGGGTCAACAAAGAAATTAAAGAAGAATTGAAAAATTCATGGAAACAAATGAAAATGAAAACAAAACAGTTCAAAATCTGTGGGACACAGCAAAGGCAGTCCTGAGAGGAAAATATATAGCGATACAAGCCTTTCTCAAGAAACAAGAAAAGTCTCAAATACACTACACTACCTAATCCTACACCTAAAGGAGCTGGAGAAAGAACAGCAAAGAAAGCCTAAACCTAGCAGGAGAAGAGAAATAATAAAGATCAGAGCAGAAATCAATGAAATAGAAATCAAAGAACAGTAGAACAAATCAATGAAACTAGGAGCTGGTTCTTTGAAAGAATTAATAAGATTGATAAACCCCTGGCCAGACTTCTCAAAAAGAAAAGAGAAAGGACCCAATAAATAAAATCATGAATGAAAGAGGAGAGATTACAACCAACACCAAAGAAATACAAATAATTATAAGAACATACTATGAGCAGCTATATGCCAGCAAATTTGACAATCTGGAAGAAATGGATGCATTCCTGAACCAGGAAGAAATGAAAACCTGTACAGACCCATAACCAATAAGGAAATTGAAGCATTCTTCAAAAATCTCCCAACAAACAAGAGCCCAGGGCAGATGGCTTCCCAGGGAAATTCTACCAACCATTTAAAGAAGAATTAATTCCTATTCTCCTGAAACTTTTCCAAAAGAAGAAGAAGAAGAAAAATAAATAATAATGGGAGGAAAACCTCCAAACTCATTTTTTGAGGCTAGCATTACCTTGATCCCCAAACCAGACAAAGACCCCATCAAAAAAGAGAATTACATACCAATATCCTTGATGAACACCGATGCGAAAATTCTCACCAAAATACTAGCCAAGAGTACCCAGCAGTACATTAAAAGAATTATTCACTATGACCAAGTGGGATGTATTCCAGGGCTGCAAGGTTGGTTCAACAACCGCAAATCAATCAATGTGATATAAGACATTAATAAAAGAAAGAACAAGAACCATATGATACTCTCAACAGATGCTGAAAAAGCATTTGACAAAGTACAGCATCCATTCTTGATTAAAACTCTTCAAAGTGTAGGAAGAGAGGGTACATACCTCAATATCATCAAAGCCATCTATGAAAAACCCACCGTGAATATCATTCTCAACAGAGAAAAATTGAGAGCTTTTCTGCTAAGGTCAGGAACACAGCAGGGATGTCCATTGTCACCACTGCTATTCAACATAGTACTAGAAGTCCTAGTCTCAGCAATCAGAAAACAAAAAGAAATTAAAGGCATCTGAACTGGCAAAGAAGTCAAACTCTCACTAAGCCGTACAATTGCACTTGGCCGACTTATTTTCCTTAAAAGTACTCCTCTTCAATAGATGAATGGATAAAGAAGATGTGGTGTATACACACACACACATACACAGGAATACTATGCAGCCATCAAAAAATGAAATCTTGCTATTTGCAATGAAGTGGATGGAACTAGAGGTTATTAGGCTGAGCGAAATAAGTCAATCAGCGAAATAAGTCAATCAGGTCATTATGCTGAGCGAAATAAGTCAGTCAGAGAAATTATCATATGATTGCCATGATATGAGGAAGTTGAGAGGCAGAGTGGGGAGTTTGGGGGGTAGGGAAGGAAAAAATGAAACAAGATGGGATTGGGAGGGAGACAAACCATAAGAGACTCTTAATCTCACAAAACAAAGGTAGCTGTGGGGAGTGGGGAGGGAGAGGGTGGTTGGGTTATGAACATTGGGGAGTGTAGGTGATATGGTGAGTGCTGTGAAGTGTGTAAGCCTGATGATTCACAGACCTGTGCTCCTGGGGCAAATAATACAGTATATGTTAATAAAAATAATTAATTAAAAAGAAGAAATTGTACCTTTACAAGATGGAATAATATTCAGAGAGCAAAAGTAATAAGCTAATGATTTACAATATATGTTACATAAATAAATATCAAATGCATGACAGACTCGAGACTAAATACTGTATGATTCCATTTATGTGACATTCTGAATAGGCAAAGCTATAGGAACAGAGAACTGGCCAGTCAGAGTGTGGGGTTAGGGAGGAGGTGATTTCTGTAGAGGGGACTATGGGAATTTCTGAAGGATGAAACTTCTATACTTTGGTTGTGGTGGCTATAGGACTACATGCATTTGTCAAAACTCATAGAAATGACACTTGAAAGGGTGTTGTGAGTTGAGAGGAAGGAGGAAATCACAATTGATCAAGAGAAATTATGTGGAGCATTATGCAGTGACAATAAGGGCAAGTTATGGATGGAAAAGCCCTGACGGAGGAAGCTGCAGGGATCAAAGTTAAAATTAATATGAAGGAGCTGGGGAATACTGGTTAATACAACCTGCAGGAAGCCTTGAGTGTCATAATAGAGAAGTGAGCCGGTCTATGATACCCTGGTAAACACTGGAGAATTTTCACATGGAAATGTCTTACATTGGTACTCAGGAAGAAGAAACAAGTCAAGGTTTCTCAAAATGGCTTGTGCATCAGAGATTCTATTTCTGGTTTAGTTAATAACAGCAATGGCCCCAAAATACACATTTTAACAGCACCTTAGACCTCATTCCCAGCTAATTCTGGTGTGGTTTACTCACTGAACTGAAAAAAAAAGTAACATTTTTTTCAACCAATCAAGTGGTTTCATTCATTATTTGACCAAAAAGTCCTAAGATCTTCTCTCTGTCACATGGTCCTTATAGGTAAGAGGCTCAGGAAATCATCTGCAGCTTCATTCCTTGAATGCTACTGGCCCTTTGAGCATATTGGAGCCACTGGAGCAGTGGTCGCCAAAAACATGGTGGTTTTAAGTGACCTCTATATGTGTATAGACAGCTTACAGTTATTTCTGGAGGTGTTCGGCGTGGTAGAAAGAATCCTGAGATCAGAGTTGTGAGACCTCAGTCAGTATCTTGCTATTGACTGTGTGACGGATGCATCTACTAAACTTCTCAGAGCCCGAAGTTATCAACTGTGTGCATGTAAATTAAAATGCCTACCCTCTCAGCCTCAGGATAACTTAGAGGTTCATAAGAAATCTTGTTTGTGAAAAGCTCTTTGAAATAATCTACCAAGTGCTATACAAATGTGAGACATTTTAATCCCTTTGGGTTAAATCATTAAATCTCTAGACAACTCTATTTAAATGCAAATATGTTGTATAAGAAGGTATAACATTAGCACATATATTAGAGTTTTAGCTATGCATTAGGGTACATGTTTTTTTTTTTTTTTTTTTCCACAAAAATGTGACAATGAAGAAATGGGTGGTAGGGCCATTACATTTGGATAGGAGAAGGGAAGAAACTGTACAGGAGGCAAAATTCACTCCTACCCACTTAGGGTCTCTGGTTGGTTCTGAGAATTAAACTGCCATAATATAAGTTGACAGGAGAAAAACATACAGATTTTATGCAAGTTTTGCCTGACATAGGAGCCCTCAAAAGGAAATGAAGAACCAAAGATGTGGCAAAATCTTAATGCCTTCTGTACTGAGTTGAAGAAAGAGAAGCAATTATTGAAAAATAACCAAAATATATAGGAAGGCTAACAGAAGGTGAATATTTTAGTACGGTTTGCTTGTACAGAATTCTCTCAGCCCTGAGTCCCCATCTTTGGGGATCAGAATGTTCCTTTCCTCCTGGCAAGAGGAATCTTGCACATGGGAATTCTATCTCCTGCTTTTAGGAAGAAAAGGCAGATCAAAACACTCTTCTTATGTTTGCATTTTTTAAAGTACTCAAAGAAATTCTTATGGCATATTCTGGGGTGGCGTATATGTCTGCTACCCTTCAGAATCATAAAGAAAGGAAGCAGAAAAGAGTTAGGAAAAATTCAATGCATGGATCTGAAGGTAGGTCATAGGAAAGTTAAATAGTGTGAGGTCCAGAAGTGAACATGAAAAGCTCTGAAAGCCAATAGGCGTACTTTGAGGTGTTGTCTAGGCTTGGTTCTGATCCCCTGGGGGAAAAATATCTTTGCCAAAGGCATATCTTTTTCTTTTCCTAGAGGCAACAGTGAAGGGAGTAGTAGACATAGCTAAACAACCAATTTGCAACATCTTTGTGTTTTGTGGTGTGTGCTTCTCACATATACATATATCTAGCACAAACAATGCTGTGTGGATATATGAAACTGTTTGGAACACAAAGCAGCATGCCTACCAGGTTGGAGGCCACTGTATGTATGAATCCCCCACTTCTTTACATGCTCTCGGGTCTTACATTTAGATCTTAGTGTATTAAGCAGAGAATTGGAATCTGCTGTTAAGCAGTTTCTATCTAGACTGGGCTATGACATGGACAGAAAAGAATATGTAGGTACCAGGTTTCACAGATGCCCAAAGACATTCAGCTTCCAGAAAATGGGAAAAGGACATGAGTCGAACCTGGCCTTGTAGCTTATTTGCACAGATCCAATTTCATTCTCTCTTCTCTTGCAATTCCAAGTTGAAGGCTCTTCTGCAACACTAGCAAAGTTAGAGCCCTGGAAGCCCCACATATAAACAGAGAGGGCAATGCCACACTTTAAGGAAGAAGGCTCCTCTGACATGAATTTAAATCACTTAGATGGCTTGGTAGTTCTTTGGCTTAAAGGCAGTCAATTGTGTTGACCCTTGGGGTTTACATGAGCTTCTCAGTTATAAAGACAGCACTTTCACCTTTGGGATTCCCAGCTTGAAAACTGCTATAGGCTCTCAGATCTTTCATAACTTGCCCAAATAGGAGCCAGCTTCAACTGAGGTGCATGAGAACTTCCTCTGGGCATTTCCACCCACCATCCATAAAGGCAGCTAAACAAATAAGAGCTGTGAGAGGAATGCAAGAAAATCATAGAAAAATAATCTTGTTTCAACAAGTACCTATCTGGACTCTTATTCAATCACTCTCAAAGAAGAAATGCCTTCCAAATGTAGAATTAATTTTACCCAAAGCCTTCTGTACCTTTCTCCATATTCATATCTGATATTTGGCAGTAAGATACAAACTCATCTCTTTAGAACTCATTTTATTTCTTTTAAACATTAATTAATGAATGGAAACTTTCTGAAAAGTAGAACATCACCATGACAGCAAATGCAAAATGTGAAAAAGGAGGGAGAGAGGGAAAAGAGAAGCTTCTTTCCTCCTAGCCTCCAGTCACCTGTTCCTTTTCTAGAAGCTAACTCTCACCAGTTGCAGAGAGTCTTCATATATAAACGTGTGAGTATATCCTTTCTTTTTTTTCAAATAGTATGTTATAGATTTTCTTTTGCACCGTGCTTCCTTGCTGTATCTATATCTATCTCTGTCCCCATATGTAAAAAAGAGCCATTTTTGTCTTCTATGTGAATTGCATATAAATGTCTTTTCTTTTAAAAAAATTATTATTTTTTTGACATAGAGAGAGAGTACAAACAGGGGAGTGGCAGAGGGAGAGGGAGAAGCAGGATCCCTGCTGAGCAGAGAGCCAAACATGGGGCTCGATCCCAAGACCCTGGAATCATGACCTGAGCCAAAGGCAGACACTTAACTGACTGAGTCTCCCAGGCATGCCCCTTACATATAAATTTCTCATATTATTTTTAATAGCTGCATTGTGTTTCTTTGTGTGGCTAGAGTATAATTTCTTTAACAGAGCCCTTGTTTATAGTCACATTGTTACAAAGCTCTCATACTACAACACTGAATATCTGTGTGACAATATAAATTCACTCAAGTGCAAGAATACACTAGATAAATTCCTAGAAGTGAAAATGCTAAGAAAAAAGATGTGTCATACGTATATGGCTGCATTTCCCTCCCTAAATTATTGTACCCATTCTAACTCTAAGATTTCCTATTTTCTTATGTTACTGAACTTTCAGATCTTTGATGATTAGGTATGTTAACATGAGAATTTTAATGCAGCTTTCATTTGACTTCCTCCTAAAATAAGGGAGATTAAACATCTTTTCATATGTTTAGAAACCATTCTAAACATAACCATTCTCTCTTTAGAAAGAGAGAGTTTTAATTACTAACTTGGAATGCAAGCTCTATTATGAAGTTAAAACGTTATTTTAGAAATATAGCAATAGGGTGCCTGGGTGGCTCAGTCAGGTAAGCATCTGTCTTCAGTTCAGTTCTTTTCTGTGAACTTTTCATTTTTTAGCTTTTTTGTTTGTTTGTTTATTGTGTTCTCGGTCTTGTGGATTTGTAGAGGCTGCTTTATATTAATTGTTAAGTTTAAGTATTTTTCCTAAGGTTTTTGTCTTTGTTTCCTGGTTCAGGGTTGTTGTCTTTTGATGTTGTTGTCTTTTGCCAAACAGCATTCTTTTAAAATTTTATTGTATTGCTGTGTTAACAATTTTTATAACTCTGTGTTATATTTAGAAAGTATTTCCTAATGCCAAATTAATTTTTAAAATTATCTCATTATTTTTTCTTTATTTATCATTATATCTCATTATTTTTTCTGTCTTTATGGTTTTATATTCTTTACTTGTACATTTCATCTGGAAATTTTTTTGTATAAGAAATTAAGGAGGTATACATAAACACATTTTCTGTAGAAGTATATCTAGTTGTCCTCACACCAATGTGAATAACGTATTTTTCCATGGTATGAAATGCTGCTTATATCATAATCATATTCTCTTATCTATTTGGCTTTATTGCTAGATTTCTATTTTTTTTAAGGATTTTATTTATTTATTTGGGAGGCAGTGAGCAAGAGAGAGTGCATGAGCGGGAGGAGGGTCAGAGACAGACTTCCCACTGAGTAGGGAGCCCAATGTGGGGCTCTATCCCAAGTCCCTGGGATCATGAACTGATCTGAAGACAGATGTTTAACTGACTGAGTCACCCAGGCACACTATTGCTATATTTCTAAAATAATGTTTTAACTTCATAATAGGGCTTGAAATTCCAAGTTAGTAATTTAAATTCTTTTTTCTTTCCTTTCTTCTCTGACCCTCTCAGTGCACGCTCTTTTTCTTTTTCTAAAATACCCTGCTGTGTACAAATGGCTATAGACACATGAGAAAATGCTCAACATCACTCATCATCAGGGAAATACAAATCAAAAGCATGATGAGATGCCACCTCACACCTGTCAGAATTGCTCAAAGTAACAACTCAAGAAACAACAGAGGCTGGTGAGGATTTGGAGAGAAGGGGGCTCTCTTATACCATTGGTGGCAATGCAAACTGGTGCAGGAATTCTGGAAAGCAGTATGGAGTTTCCTCAGAAAGTTAAAATTAGAACTACCCTATGACCCAGCAATTGTACTACTAGTTATTTACTCAAAGGATACAAAAGTATCGATTTGAAGGAGGACATGCCCCCTGATGTTTATAGCAGCATTATCAACCATAGCTAAACTATAGAAAGAGCCCAAATGTCCATCAACTGATGAATGAATAAAGATGTCACACACATGTGCGCGTGTGCACGCGCACACACACACACACACACACACGACTATTACTCAGCCATCAAAAATAATGAAATCTTACCATTTGCAATGACATGGGTGGAGATACAGTATATTATGCTAAGCAAAATAAGTTAGAGAATGACAAATACCCTACAGTTTCACCCATATATGGAATTTAGGGAACAAAACAAACGAACATAGGGGAAGGGCAAGGAAAAAAAGAGGGAAGCAAATCAGAAGGGACCCTTGACTATATAGGACAAACTGAGGATTAATGTAGGGAGGTGTGTGGGGATGGGCTAAATGGGTGATGAGCACTGTAATATGTAAGTGATGAAACACTAAATTCTACTCCTGAAACCAATATTATCTTATATGTCAACTAACTAGAAATTAAATTAAAATTTGAAGAAAAAAAAAAAAAACACTTTCTGAGAGCCCTATTTGACATCATGTTCTATACCCAAGAATAGTACCAAAGGGTGCTCCATAACGTCAATACAAGAAAACAATTACAAAGATTAAAATAACACTTTTACTACAAAATATACATACAACTCTCTTTTTAGAATGGAAAGATTTAAAAATTAAATATAAGAATGAAGCCCCATGCGCCTGGGTGGCTCAGTGGGTTAAGCCGCTGCCTTTGGCTCAGGTCATGATCTCAGGGTCCTGGGATCGAGTCCTGCATCGGGCTCTCTGCTCAGCGAGGAGCCTGCTTCCCTCTCTCTCTCTCTGCCTGCCTCTCCATCTAATTGTGCTTTCTCTCTGTCAAATAAATAAATAAAATCTTTAAAGAAAAAAAAAAAAAATGAAGCCCCATGCTTCACAATTATACAGCATTTGAACATCTTCATTGGTTTCTCATATGTTATTTTCCTTTCTTTTATTGCCAGAATATTTTAAATAAAATTATAAATTTTTATTTATAATAAAATATTTTAAAATAAAATTTTATAAATAAATTATAAATTTATATAAATATAAACCAAATAATTTCCTCTATAAATATTTTAATATGTCTCTCTAATGAAGAATTTTTAGAAATATAATCAAAGGACCATAATCATACTTAACAAAATTAGCAATAATTATTTTGTATCAGCCAATATCCAGTCCATGTTCCAAACTTCCTTCCCCATTATCTCATAAACATCTTTTTATAGTTAATTTAGTTGAATCTGAATCCAAACAAGTTCCATATATCACATTTGAATGATTTCTGTCTTGAGTTTCTTTTAATTCACAACACTTTCCTTCTTTCTACTAGTTCTCTTTAACTACCCTTCCCTATAAGGTTATTCCTTTTAAACGAGGTCATTTGTCCTATAGGATTTTTCTTGCACTGTATCTTTGATTCATATATTTGTGAATTAATTAATTTATTTGTCTAGACTTATTTTCTATATATAATGGTCGGAAGTATAAACTAGATTCAGAAATTTGGTTTCATTTTATTTTATTTGGTAATACATAAATGGTTCTTTGTGGTTTGTATTGTGTTACATTGGAGACACATAATACCTGATTTTCCTATTTTTTTGATGTTCAGAGTGATCAAGAGTTCAGCTTTAGGGGTGCCTGGGTGGCTCAGTGGGTTAAAGCCTCTGCCTTCAGCTCCGGTCATGATCTCAGGGTCCTGGGATCAAGCCCCTCATTGGGCTCTCTGCTCAGCAGGGAGCCTACTTTCCCCACCCCCTCTCTGCCTGCCTCTCTGCCTACTTGTGATCTCTGTCTGTCAAATAAACAAACAAACACTTTAAAAACTCTGTAAAAAATACATTTTTAAAATTCAGCTTTATCCATTATAAAGTTGCCATTGATCATTTATCTCATGGCTTTAGCAGCCACTGATGATTGCTATCCAGATCAGTTATTGTATTAGGGTCTGCAAAATGGAGATCTTCTAATTCTATTATTCCTTATCCATTCATTAATTACATTTCTGCTATACTTTTCTGTTCATATGATCAATATAAAACACTTATTTTCCCAAATACTTTTATTATATTTTTACCTCATCAGAAAACAAAAGACTATTATTCAAAATAATGGCAATAATTTTATAGTAGGAAATAAAGAAACAAGTAGGTTTTTAGTTGTCCTTTACTGGAAAACAAAAACAATCACTTAATTTCCTTAATTTAAGTACATAACTTACTGTCAAAAAGAATAACTAGTAGGACACATATATAAAAATGTGTAATATTAGCAAATTACCTGAGGATACAATAATATAATGCAATATTAGACATTTAAACAACACTTGTTGAAATTTTTATTAACTTTAATTAATATAAATTCCCACTGGAATATAATTACCCGAAGACAAAGATTTTTGTCTATTTTGTTCAGATCTAAATTTGCAAGACTTAGAAAGATGTTTGACATCAGAGGTTCTTGGTAAATATTTATTGAATCCATATTGAATTAATGAGTGAGGTAATTTCAATTTTAAGTAGTTAACAATAATTACATCAAATGATAAGAGAATGAAGAGGAAAATCCACTCTGGTTATTTGTGGCAACAGTTAACAGTTCACCCCTGAGAGTTAATAACTCATATTAGAAATCTCTGTGTGTTACTATATGTAAAGTTCAATGGCTTTAAATTATTTACCTACTTCCCTTGCTAACACAGCACAAACGTCTCTGAGTTGAAGAATCAGTATAATAATGTTTATTTCTCCCATTAGTAGCCTCTAATCCTATTTTTCTAGTCCAAAACAATTTCTTTTCTTTTTTTTTTTTAAATTTTTTATTTTTTATAAACATGTATTTTTATCCCCAGGGGTACAGGTCTGTGAATCAGCACCCACCAAAGCACATACTCTCCCCAATGTCCATAATC
Organism: Mustela putorius furo; assembly: GCF_011764305.1. Classification (NCBI taxonomy): domain Eukaryota; kingdom Metazoa; phylum Chordata; class Mammalia; order Carnivora; family Mustelidae; genus Mustela; species Mustela putorius. The sequence goes on from NW_025422471.1 coordinate 16,463,545, forward strand.
CCACCCCTTTTCTCCCAACCCCCCTCCCCCCAGCAACCCTCAGTTTGTTTTGTAAGATTAAGAGTCACTTATGGTTTGTCTCCCTCCCAATCCCATCTTGTTTCATTGATTCTTCTCCTACCCACTTAAGCCCCCATGTTGCATCACCACTTCCTCATATCAGGGAGATCATATAATAGTTGTCTTTCTCTGCTTGACTTATTTCACTAAGCATGATATGCTCTAGTTCCATCCATGTTGTCACAAATGGCAAGATTTCATTTCTTTTGATGGCTGCATAGTATTCCATTGTGTATATATACCACATCTTCTTGATCCATTCATCTGTTGATGGACATCTAGGTTCTTTCCATAGTTTGGCTATTGTGGACATTGCTGCTATAAACATTCGGGTGCACGTGCCCCTTTGGATCACTACATTTGTATCTTTAGGGTAAATACCCAGTAGTGCAATTGCTGGGTCATAGGGCAGTTCTATTTTCAACATTTTGAGGAACCTCCATGCTGTTTTCCAGAGTGGCTTCACCAGCTTGCATTCCCACCAACAGTGTAGGAGGGTTCCCCTTTCTCCGCATCCTCGCCAGCATCTGTCATTTCCTGACTTGTTGATTTTAGCCATTCTGACTGGTGTGAGGTGATATCTCATTGTGGTTTTGATTTGTATTTCCCTGATGCCGAGTGATATGGAGCACTTTTTCATGTGTCTGTTGGCCATCTGGATGTCTTCTTTGCAGAAATGTCTGTTCATGTTCTCTGTCCATTTCTTGATTGGATTATTTGTTCTTTGGGTGTTGAGTTTGCTAAGTTCTTTATAGATTTTGGACACTAGTCCTTTATCTGATATGTCGTTTGCAAATATCTTCACCCATTCTGTCAGTTGTCTTTTGATTTTGTTAACTGTTTCCTTTGCTGTGCAAAAGCTTTTGATCTTGATGAAATCCCAATAGTTCATTTTTGCCCTTGCTTCCCTTGCCTTTGGCGTTGTTCCTAGGAAGATGTTGCTGCGGCTGAGGTCAAAGAGGTTGCTGCCTGTGTTCTCCTCAAGGATTTTGATGGATTCCTTTCTCACATTGAGGTCCTTCATCCATTTTGAGTCTATTTTTGTGTGTGGTGTAAGGAAATGGTCCAATTTCATTTTTCTGCATGTGGCTGTCCAATTTTCTAGTCCAAAACAATTTCATATTAAGCGTCCTCCATGCTTAACAAATACTTGTTGGATGGAAGAATACAAAATTCATTCATTTACTGTGGTTGCTCATAAAAAAAGAGTGTTTTAAGATTTCTTGCTATTTTACTTAATTATACTATTACTAGGATGGGGACAAATATATTCAAAAGTCTCTTCTGAAGGCACAATCTTAAAAAAAATCTCATGATGCCACATATATTTCATAAAGAAAGAAAATGCCCTTGCTTAGAAATACTGGCCTACTGATTCTCCTCCAGCTTTTCTGTTAACCCTTTCTCTTTTTATGTGCCTCCTCTTCTTTCCATCTCTTACATGTAAAGGATAATGTTCATTTATTTTCCTTTAGTGAATTCATTGACTTTTACATGTCAAAAAGGAATTACATAATTTTTTAAATTTTTTAAAGTTACATAATTTTTTAAAGTTTTTAAACTTTTATTTTAAAGTTTTGTTTACTTAAGTTATCTCTACACCCACCATGGGGCTTGAACTTAACAACCCCAAGATGCATGCTCTTGTGACTGAGCCAGCCAAATGCTCCAAGAGTTACTTAAATGTTTATGTCTCCTTCTCTCACACACATGCACTCACCCAAACTGTATCACCAGTTCTGACCTTTATCCCATGCTCTGAGTCTGCAATTTCAGTTGCACAATGCTTCAAACATGTCAAAAGGCAAGTCCCAAATAGAATTCCAAAACAACTCCACTGTATTCTATAGAAATTATTATTTCTGTCAATGGTACCATTTTCTTAGTCTCTCAAGCTTAAAACCTTGTTATCTCCCTTATCTCCTTGATACATTTGGCATCCACCTACAATTAATCACTAAATCCCATTGGTTTAACTTCCTTAATCTCTTGAATTGGTCTCTTCTGTTCCATTCCCATGATCCCTTCTCTCATTATCTCTCAGCTGAATTATCATAATGGCCTCTTAATTGGTCTTCAGTCTTTCTCTACTCCAATTTTGTCTTCTGCTACAAATTAGTCTTCCTAATGCACAACTCTAAGCATATCACCTTGCTGCTCACAAAACCCAGTAGCTCCCATTTCTTAGAGGATTAAGTATGAACTATTTTGATTGGGATATATGATCTTTGTCTGAATCTTTCATAGCATATGCCCCAGTATCCAGCCAGAGTGAGTTATTTCCCACTTCCCAAGAGAACTCTAGGATTACCTGCCTCTATTTCTTTAGTTTCTCTCCATCTGGCAGGTTTCCATTCCACAGCCCATTTCTTATCTTTTTCCATAAAAATACCCTCAAAACACTGCACAATTGCTCTAGGCTTCTAGAAGACTTTTTATTCATGTTTTTATCATATTGCATTCTCTCTCTTTGCTGAATGTTTACTACACTTTAATTTCTTCTCTTAGAACAATTATCATATGTGACTTTATATTGTGATGATTTGTATACTTAACTGGATATCTCTGTTAGGAAAGAAGACAAGTTTTTAAATCTAGTCACATTCTTTTTTCCTTGCTCACAAGACATGGTATTGTATTTTGCATATTGTAAAGCCTTACAAGTATATGTTCAATCAACTTCAAGAGGTGTTTGTGGTAATTCTGAAAAATCAGCTATATTACTTCTACATTGAAAGAAACAGCACTGTTAAATTGGCGACTGTGCTGACATCAGCCAACAGTTACCCAGGACTGACTCAGAGAAGGGCAGTAAAATCAAAATGTACAGTAATGTTCACTAGGAAAACTTAAAAAACAGGAACTATGCTTTCTGCTTCCTTTTCCACTTCACATAGAAGCTAATACAATGTTAACCATACTGTGATTAATAATTCCTGATAATTTATATAAATGATAATGTTTGCTTCTAAACTTTTTCAGACAACAAACCTTCATTATTTTGAATCAACTGATCAAAGTCCTCAAATATCCAAATTTGATTTTCAATCCTCTAATGAGAATTACTAAAGTCATAACAAAAAAACCCCCTAATTTTAGCAATTAAATTGCTGTAAATAACCTCTAGGTAGTAGGTATACACAAAGCCAAATCTCTACCATTTTTCTGTTTACCATCTATTTGTCTTCTGCCATCCTGCTATGCATGAGGACTGTTGTGCATAATGACTATCCTGGGGGGCTGCCAGACCCTTCTTTATCAAAGACAGATTGATTCATAAAGCACATATGTAAGGCATTTATTTTATTTTACTTATTTTGAAGTAAACTCTACCCTCAATGTGGGGCTCAAACTCACAACCCAGCCCCACAACCCTGAGATCAAGAGTCACATGCTCTACTGACAGAGCCAGCCAGGCACCCCTACTTGACATATTTTAGATTTTTAAAAGCACACGTTCACACTAAAAAGTGTTTATAAATAATAGAGTCAAAGAGACACCACAAATCATCTCTGTAAGTTCAAATTACAATGACTTACCAAAAAATTAAAACTATAGCAAGCTCTAATTGAGAGCTTCTCACCATTCCAACCACAGTTGGAGTGGTAGGAAGCCTTAAAATTTTAAAAAAAACCTCTGTAGTTGTTTGGTGCCACCAAATGAATAGAAGTTATTGGGTAAAGCATCTTAGTTATTTGTAATGGTCCTAGGAATGGATGGATGTATAAATACTTATGACATGCTTAAGAATGACATATCTCAGGGGCACCTGGATGGCTCAGTAGGTTAAGTTTCTAACTCTTGGTTTTGGCTCAGGTCATGATCTTGGGGTCATGGGATTGAGCCCTGTGACAGGCTCCATCCTCAGCATGGATTCTGCCTGAGAATTCTCTCTCTCTTTCTCCCTCTGCCCCTCCCCTGCTGGTTCTCTCTCTTTCTCAAATAAATGAATAACTTTTTTTTTTTTTTTTTTTTTTAATGGCATACTTCAGTTATAAAGCTGGGTAGGTAAAACTGCAGGTCTGTGGTGAGAAGGTTGAGCTCTTTCTCCTCCACTGGATATCTTGAGAAAGGAAGGATAATTGGATTAAACAAACATTGATGAAGTGTGACTTAGAAAAATAGAACAGGAAGAATTCTGCCCTACTGCTGTCTCAGAAGAATTCATTTTCATTTCTGGTTTCACCCCTAACTAACTGGAAGTACACTGGCAAAACATCTAGCTTCTGTGGGCCTCAGTTTCTTCTTACACTATACAAGGATGTTGAACTATGTGATCATCATGGGCTCTTTCTGCCTCCTTTTTAAGGAGAAACAGTCAATAAACTCATAATTAGGAATATAATTTCAGATAACTAATGCTGTGTAGAAAATAAAGGGGGTCAAAGGAGTGACTAGGAGTAAGGAGATGACCTTTAAGCTGAAGTGAGGCATATGAAAACGTGGGGGAAGCATGCTAGGGAGAACAGGAAATGCAAAAGGCCCGAGGCAGACAGAAGGCCACCATGGAGGCTGGGGTAGTAACGGGAAATGAGTTTGAGGAGGTAAGGTGGTAGAGTTTGAATTTGAGTGTACTACTACGGATAAAGGCACCCATTAAGGAGTTTGACGCTAGAAAGTGATCTGATCTAATGTAAGCTTTAAGATAATTACCTGAGGAGTTATGTGGGGAATAGACTGTAGAGAGGCAAGAGTGGGAGTAGGTAAGGGAGAAGCATGAAGATGGTCGTGTGGACTAGAGCTTCAGTAGTGAGCCAATGGTGAGGAGCAATTAGACCTAAAACTATGTTTAGGGGAGAGCAGACACAAGATTTGCTAATGGATTGGATGTGAGGAAAAAAGATGAATAAGGATGCCTAATTATTGGTGTGTCAAATACATGGTTTTATCTATAGTGATTAATTAGTAAATGGGCTTGTTGGTAACTTGTCACAATTCAGTTGTATATGTGGCTGGATTTCAGTGGTGATGTCAAGGTTGAAAATGGAGAGTTGGGAGACCTCAGCTTATAGATGGTACTTAAAACCATGGAACTGGATAAAATCTTCAATGCTTTCACATTCACCTTTTTATTATCTACCTGCAGAAAAATTGGATCAGGTACATTAAGTAATTCTTATTAAATTGCTTACCATGGTATTTTGAAGTTTTTTATGCTGATTTAATGAAGCGATACAGATAAGGAGAGAAGCTATGAAGTGTGCTTCTGAAAATACATGGTTTCAGTTGTAGCTTAATTTAAGACTTCACTGTTGGTGTTTTATAACCTCGCAGTATTTTCCAAGCATACCTTCACCTAATGTTTTCTTTATCCAACTGAAAGGGAAGACACCAGTTTTATCATCTAAATTTACTTTCATTGTATCCCATTACCATTTAGATTCTGATCTATCCAAAGCCAATTGATTTCCAATTAAGAACAAAGTTTTCTTTAATTTTCAATCCATTTAATTAATTGTTTTAATTCCAAACTTAACAGAGTTGCAGGAAAAATCTTGGTTTAAAGTTTATTCTTAATGAAGAAAACAGAAGATTGCAGAAACTAGAAACACAAGCTTCAGTCGTTAACAATAAGGTCTTTCTCTTTTATAATAGAATCTTGAGTAGCACCCTTATTTCCCCCTTTTGTTAGGATTCTACGATAAACATTTAAGTCGGCTTTACATTAAAGGTACAAAAGACAAAGGTTAGTTCCTTAATAGACAAAGTCTTTATAAATCAGTAAATAAGTAAATAATGTTGCATAACCCAACAACAACAAAAATTAGACAAAGCATAGAATTAGAAAGTCCATATAAAAAGAGATGTCTAACTTCAATTGATGCCCACTGTACTTGGATCTTATTTTAGAATAATGAAGTCTAATTCAGAGAAACCTGACACATAATTCTTCAATCTTCTGTAACCGGTCATACATTTCACTTGCCTTAGTTCCCTTAACCATTTCTCTGAGTCTGCGTTGTCCTCCTCATTCATCTCTGGTTTTGATCATGATCAGCGGAATCACTTTAGATCTAAGCTGAAGGAAAGTAAGGCAGTAAAAGTAGGAAATATTGCTGGTCTTAATTATCAATCACCAATTCTGAGCTCTCTCCTGAACTTTTGACTTTTTTTTAGACATTTTCTAAATCTTCTCTATGCTATTATTTTCCCACTTTCTCATTACTTTTTGAAATTTGTTTTCAGTATTTATTCTTACTGTCCCTTCTGCGTCACTTTATATATATAAAAATGTTGAAGCCTTTCTTGAAATTTCCTAAAGGGATGGGTGCCTGAGTGGCTCAGTCAGTTAACCCTCTACCTTCGGCTTAGGCCATGATCCCAGAGTCCTAGGATGGAGCCCCAGAGTCTGGGACCCTGCTCAGTGGGGAGCCTGCTTTTCCCTTTCCCCCACTTGTGCCTTGCTTTCTCTCTCTCTCAAATAAATAAATAAATCTTAAAAAAAAAATCCTACAGGGAAACCCAATTAAAATGACCACTGAACACTAATTAATATGTAAATATTTCCTTGAAAGGTGGAATAGAAATGTTTTTGAAAATTCATACCAAGGAAAGGACTTTCAAAAATGACATTATAGCATTGAAAACTGGCAGTTGTATTTAATACAGATATTGCTTCTAGCAGGTAACAGGAAAATTGCTCTTAGAATAAAAACATTTCTTTGGAGAACATCTTAAATTGCTCTTAAATATCCAGAAGCTAGATGTTAGAAGCTCAGAAGCTAAAAACTTATTTTTTCCTCAAAAGGGAACAATAGATTGATCAGAGTGAGCCTGCCAGTCAAACCAAGTCTAGTTTGAAGAGGGAAGTGAGGCAGTTTCTTGGTAGAAGACAAGGAGTTAAATGAGGCAGTTCTTTCTCTCTCCTCTTTACAAAGGCACTTAACTAAATTAAAAAAAAAATTTTGTTGTTGTTGTTGTTGTTGTTGTTGTTAAGTTCTCCTTTGATGTCATTCTACTCTATCATAGTATCAGATCCAGTTTTGGGTATTTCTAACTTTTTAGCTATGTGGTGACTAACATATTTCTTTATTGGCTTACTAACCGGATTTAACAATCTCGAATAGATAGAGCAACCTATGGACAGAGACGTGTGGTAAGAACAAAAGGTTTTAGCAATAGCTGCTGCAATATTAGGTCCAAGGATGGTCTTCATGTGAACAATAACATTACAATATATTGGACCACATATCATTCTTCTTTTACACTAGAGGAACCAACATCTAAGACAGCTGATCAGCCATTACCTGGGACCCACTCTCTGACAGTGGTACAGTGCTGACTCGAGCCAGGATCCTGAATTGGCCACCTCACATGCAGTAGAGGCAGATGGACACCACAGTCCTTAGGTGAATGCTATACCTTTGAAGCAGAAGCCACCTTCCCATGAATCTAGCATTTACCCAACTGACAAATCCAGACACTGGCAGCTAGTCTGAAACTCTTGGAGATGTTTTCCTAAAAGGAGACAGAGACAGTTTGGCTTTGAAGGACCTACCCTATGTCTCTTCCCCTGAAACTCAGAGCCCAAACTCAATGCTGAGCTGGGTTCCCTTCTTGGCAAAAAACATTTTTTTTTTCCATTAAGCTCTCAACCTTTTATCCTTAGCCTTTATGTTTCATATTTGATTTTCCTTCCTTCAGAGTCATAAATTAGTGGCAGAATTAGCTAGGTTGATAATTATTGGTTAAAACACAGACTTTGCAAACTTGGGGTTGAAAAAGCATATCTTGATATACCAAACTTAAAAGCAACCAAAGCATGGCTTTCTTTTAGTGTGAAAAGAAATTATTTTTGGAGTTAAGAAACTATTAAACTGAATCTCTACCAACCCACTCTCAGATAATAACCCATCAGAAACAGCATTAGGAAAAAATGTAAAAGAATGTTGATGGAGTATGTGGGCTGAGGAAGACTTGGATAAAACACAAAATGTATCCATTTGATGCAAAATAGAAATAACTATTAATTTGAACCATTTTTTTTAAATCAAAAGCCAACTCTTCCATCAAAGTGCTTTCTACAGTAAAGATGGAAAAGTGGACTTATTTGAAATACTTGAGAAATTAAAAAGAAAACTCTGATTTCAAAGAATGCAACTTTTTCTTATAACTTTTTAACGTATTATGCACTTCTGTACCCCAAAATTTATATTCTTAGAAAGAAACTCATTGAGGAAGGTGGTCCAAGATAGTGACATTGGAAGACCCTGATTTCATCTCCTCCCACAGACATTCTGAATCCACACCTACACACACAGCAATTCTTCCTGAAGAATTGAAGGCTGACTGAACAGGTTCTGTACAGCAAATGAAAGAGGGTCCACACAGAGAAGGGTGGAAGAGACGGAGAAATGATATTGATGGAAACCCCATCCCACACATACAAGGACAACTTTTGTTAAGAAGGGATATCATGAAGGGGCCCATGGAGATCTCACCTACTCTGGGGTACAGGGCAAAAAAAACCCAAAAAACAAAAAACCAACAAACAAAAAAAAACCCACAATGGTATAAAAGGCAACTAAACTATAAATGAAGGAGATCCATTTACTAATCATAGATCATCTGCCAAGTGGGCAGTGAACTGCTGGTACTCACCATGGTTGGAGGCGCTGGAGAGTGCCATCTTTTTTTACTTTCGCCTTCTACTTTGATGGGATATATGGGAACAGGGTGCAAGAGCTTGAGTCAGCCTGCTAGGGCCATATCAGTGCACCCCAGGTCCCTGGAATACACCAGCTCCAACCATTCCATCAAGGTTGTCCTGGCTTGGTGAGCTCCAGGCCCCACTGCCCATAACTACTGCAGGTCTAGCTAATGCAGTGAAGCAGCACTGGCATGGTATGCCCCATGATATCCTCAGCCCATGCCCACATTAGCTCCAGCCATGCCACTGGAGTCATCCTGACACAGAGCACCCTGGAGTCCCCCAGCCCAAGCCCACTCAAGCTTGGAGACCCTTGGTGTAGAATACCACAGGAACTCCCCATCCACAACCACTGCAGCTCCAACCATCCTGCCAAGGCGACCCTGGGATAGCACATCTTAGGATCCCAGATTCTGCCTGCACTAACTCCTTGGCCAACCAAGACAGCCTTAGTGAATGGCACCCTGGGACCCTCTAGCTCATGCCCACTTTAGCTTCAGCTGGTCCTTCAGGGCAGTTTTAAAGAGGAAAAAGGTTTTTACCGCATGGCAACAGGACAAAAAAGAAACTTAGGTCGTTTCTCCAAGGAAATTTCTTGGAAATAACATGTTCACTTAATTATGTGAATTTAAATGTAATCTAAGTGTTTTAGCATATAACCTGTAAGGCTGTGTGTGTGTGTGTGTGTGTGTGTGTGTGTAAGTATCCCCCTTACCCTAGGACATTTTTTTTGAAGATCAAAACAATGTCTAAGACATTGCCAGAAGAAACTATTTATTACATGAAAGAGAGTTATAATTATATGACACCTTAAAACCTCGTCTAATTATTAAAAATATATTTTTAAAAATCTGAAGATATGAGCCTTTTTTTAGATTTAACATTCTGGAGTATAATCTGTACAAAACAAAGTCTTAAAATCTCGGTGTTTATAGGGTTAAAGAATCATCTAGTCCTCTATTATGTTTGATCTATTCCACAAAATGTCTCATCAAGCTTGTTCAAGTTTCTGTTTAAACAAGTCCAGCGAACGTTCAAAACATGGATACCTGTATTCAGCTATGTGGTACTTGTTTCATTTTTAGTCTCTGAAAATACAGTCAGTTCTCATTATTTGTGGATTCTGTACTTTAAAATTTGCCTATGCACAAAAATTAATTTGTAACCTCAAAATCCATACTCATAGCATTTTCACAGCCATTCATGGACCTGCACAAAGGGGCAAAAATTTCTTAATTATAGGACATGCTCCCTCCCAGCTGAGGAGCAAAACAACACTCTGCCTTCTTGTTTTACCTCAATCTGTAAACAAGTGTTCTTTTTGGTGATCTATTTAGAACCATGCTTTGGGATTTTTGGTTATTTCATTTTCTTTCTTTTTTCTTTTCTTTCTTTCTTTCTTTTTTTTTTTTTTTTTTTTCATTTTTGTGGGGTTTTTGTTGGAGATTTCATTTAAAACAGCCCCCGGTCTTAATGTTAAACTGTGGTCAGGTGTTCCAAGCACAGGCTGTGCTGTACCTTATAAGAGAGAATATAACTGTTAGGAAAGCTTCATTTAGGCAAAATGTAGAGTGCTGTTGGCCAGGAGTTCAATATTAATGACTCAACAGTATATATTTAATATGGCAACTTTAAACAGAAACACATAATACAAAGTTATTATTGATCCGCTGACAAAAAGTTGTAAACAGTGACTCATAGGAACCTAACCCTATATTTGTCATAGTAACAAAGATTCAATATTCACTATGGAACGTTCAGTTTTTGTGGCAACAATTATAGAACATTCACATACTGTGACTCCTGAGAATGGACTGCACAAAAAAAGCATATCACAAATAGCCAGTATAGGAATGAGTACTGAACTTTCCTTTGTGTATCTTAGTAGATTCAAATTACAGTGTAGAACTTTAGATTCTCACTGCTGAAAGAATGCATTTTATGGTATCACTTATAATTTCTAATGGGAAAAAAAATTACAAATCATATTACCTATGATTATTATTCCTGTCAATAAGACTTCTACTGTGCTTTTTTTCTGTCAATAATTCTTTTTTGCAAAAATAGCCATAAATTATAGCCCACTGAAGTGAGTTCATAATCAACCCCCATGGAAGTGATATAGAAACAGCAAAACCATATTAACCCTGGCTAGAAAATGAGTAGTGACATGATAGAGAAATATGACAAGAAGACTACTTTTAAATCATCGCTGAAATTTGTAATTTGTAATGTTTTTCTAGCATGAGAACAATGGCAGTTCTTCAGAAATAACCTTCACAACCCTCTTTATTCATTTTATTCTGAATGTACATATAGAGTATTCTGGGTCAGAGACAGATTTATAGTAAATTCTTCACAGTAAATAATAAGTATATTGGGCCGCATTTGCTCTAGTCCTTACCTTTAGAGTAGTACAATGAGAGACATGTCAATTGTCTTATGTGAGTGGCCAGACACCCACGGCTGAGATGAGAAAAATTTATTTTTCTCTGCTTATAAAAAGGAAGAAGGCATTGGTCCCCCTCCCCTTTTGTAAATAAAATCTCTCCAGGAGCCATATAGCCCCTGCATGTCTCAACTTGTAAAAATTATCTACCTAGAGAAGTCTTCAAGTTTTGGAGCTTCATCCCTTTTTGACATGTAAATCCCTACTGAGATGGCCCTCCAGATTTCCAGGCACTTTGGGGTCTAAGCTCGGGACCTAGTCCAAGCTCTGATCAGTTGATTTTCTTGGAAGATAGGAGAAGTTTTAGTATTCTTTCAAATTAGAGAAATTAAGTAGACAAATGATTACAAAACTAATTTTCATGGTATGTGAGGTGCTTTTTTATGTTCTAAAGAGAAATGAAAACAAACATTCTCTGATTTTATAGTTTTTAAGCTTCTGTGGTCTAAGAGCTAGAGCAGGAGCATTGAGAAATCCAGGGAAGTTTTATTTCCCCACACTTATGGTCCCGCCTTATAATACAGGTCTCACCTGAATAATAAAAGAGTTAAGAGTTAGACTAATTTGGCTAAAGAAGAGTTTACTTAAATAAAAATAGAAATGATGAGCCTGAAAAGGTAGCCTGCATATATATGCTTCTGAGAACTAAGAATGTCAGGTCAAGGATACCCTATTATATTCATCCAGAAGTATTATAATGACTTTCAAGGCCTTGTTATTCAAAGATGTCTATATATCCACTGCAGATTTCTTTTTTTTTCTATTTATTTTATTTTATTATGTAATGTTAGCCATCGTACAATGCTTCATTAGTTTTTGATGTAGTATTCCATGATTTAGTGTTTGTATATAACCCCAGTTATAACTCCATGCAATAAGTGCCCTTCCTAATCACCAGGTCAACCCATCTCCCCAACCCACTCCCCTCTGAAACCCTCAGTTTGTTTCCTAGAGTCCATAGTCTCTCACAATTTGCCTCACACTCTGATTCCCCCCTTCATTTTTCTCTTCCTTCTCCTAATGTCCTCCACGCTCTTCCGTATGTTCTACATATAAGTGAAACCATATGATAATTGACTTTCTCTGCTTGACTTACTTCACTTAGCATAACCCCCTCCAGTTCCATCCATGTCAATGCAAATGGGGGGTATTTATCCTTTCTGATGGCTGAGTAATCCACTGGAGATTTCTAACAAGTGTCTGGTATATTCAAATGTGAGAGAGGCTCAAAGCAGTAGTAAGTCTCTAGCTAAAAAAAAAGAACTCACCTGTTATAAATTCTGAAAAAGCCATGGTCTTTAGAAAAGGCTGGGGACTCTTACTCCTTGAAGTCTGATACAAATTTAGTATAATAACTTAAAGTAATTTAACCACATGGACCTAGCCCAGAATGTGTCCAAAGGGGACAAACATCTCCTCAGGCTTGGCTTCTGCTGTCACCTTCACCACACTTTTCTCTTGCAATGACCTCTAGGAGTTGTCATTCAAACAAACTGTAAATTGGACTTGGTATCAAAAGGAACAAGTGAAATTTCAAGTTTTTTTTCCTTTAAAGGTTAAAATAAAACTCTCAAATTTAGGTTATGTTCTTATTCCATTAAATGAAGTTAAATGGAGATCTAAATATCAGCTATAAAATTTTTCCAAATGTAAATTCTAATCCAAATTTCAAGAGGGATGTGAGATTCTCTTGAGGGACCAGGGTTTTATGAATATAAATTTTTGGTATACTGTGTGCCAAAGCTTCCTTCTTCTGTAAACAGAAAGACTAGCAGAATATAACATAAGAAAACATGAATTTATCCAAGGCTTTAATCTTTTCTTCTTGAATTTAGTTCATAAACACAAAGACACGGTGATCTGCTTTTGCCTTGAGATTAGACTTGCTGATGGGAAGAAAAAAAAAGTTGCTCTCTAATAAAATCCATATCCTCAAAATATTGAGGTAAAGAGGAAAGTGGTCCAAGATGGTAGTGTAGGAAGAGCCTGAACTCACCTCCTCCTAGGGACACACCAAATCTATAGCTATATAGGGAATAATTCCTGGTGAAAAAGAACTGAAAACTATCCACAACAAAGGATCCACAAAAGGGTCACATTGAGATGAATAGGAGAGGCAGAGACCAAACCCCCCTGCCCGAGTAGAGCAAACCACAATAGAGATTGACCTCACAGTTCTAGAGATTTTTCCTGTGCAGTGAGATGTTTTCACCCCAAATCAGGCAATCCAACCCTTGGGACTTGTATTGGAAAAGACAGGGCTCTAAAAATGTCTGACCTTAGAAAACAATACGACTGGGGGTGATAGGGAAGATGGTGGACAGGTGGCAGACTGAAATGACATCAGATCCTAGGAGTTCAGCTCCATAGGTATCAAACCATTCTGAGCACCAACAAACTCAATAGGAGATAGAAGAGAAAAAGAGCAGCAATTCTAGGAACAGAAAAGTCACCACTTTTGAAAAGTAGGACATGTGGAGAAGTGAATCCAAAGTCACGGGAAGACAGACTATGGGGTGGCAGACCACGGGGTGGGTGGTGCTGGCTCCCAGCAAGTGGTGGAGCAGTGGAGCACAAAATCAGAACTTTTAGAAGTCTGCTCCACTGAGGGACATCATTCCAGAGCCTAAGAAGGGGTGGAGCCCTCTTGAGGACAGTGTGGTCTCAATTCCTGTGGGGTCACAGAAAGATCAGGGGTGTTTGTACAGTCGCCAAACTATGGAAAGAACCAAGATGCCCTTCAACAGATGAATGGATAAAGAAGATATGGTCCATATATACAATCGAATATTATGCCTCCATCAGAAAGGATGAATACCCAACTTTTATATCAACATGGATGGGACTGGAAGAGATTATGCTGAGTGAAATAAGTCAAGCAGAGAGAGTCAAGTATCATATGGTTTCACTTACTTGTGAAGCATAAGGAATAACACAGAGGATAGAGGAAGATGGAGAGGAGAAGTGAGATGGGAGAAACTGGAGGGGGAGACAAACCATAAGAGACTGTGGACTCTGGGAAACAAACTGAGGGTTTTGGAGGGGAGGGAGGTAGGAGGTTGGGTGAGCCTGGTGGTAGGTATTATGGAAGGCATGTATTGCATGGAGAAATGGGTATGGTGCCATAAACAATGAATTTTGGAACACTTAAAAGAAATAAAATAAATAAAATAGGAAAAAAAAGATTGGGGGTGTCTGAGTGTGGCAGAGCTGCCATGTATCAGAGCAGGGAAGCAGACTACAGAGACAGAGCCAAAGAGTGAGCTTGGGTTACCTTAAACCATTATCCAAGGCACAGTCAGGCCACTGCTCTTCAAGCAGGGACCCCACAAGTGGCAGATGTGGGGAGACTCACCTTCCTCCTCTGGGAGGAGCTGCGTGGCAGGAATCTGCTGGGTTTGGAGACTCCAAACGGGGTGACGTGCCAGAGATAGGAAAGCTCAGTCATAGGCTGGGTGAGCTTGGCGTGTGACTGGAGACCAAGGAGATAGGAGTGATTCACTGCTTATCTCTGAGAGTAAACTGAGGAGTGGGGCCCTGAGTTCTCGGCTCCTATGGGCTGGAGATTGGGAGGCCACCATTTTCATCCCCATCCTACAAAGTGGTACAGAAAGCGTTCAGGGAACAAAAGCTCTAGGAGCGAACCCAAGCAGATTACTTAGCCTGGTTCCTGGCAAGGGTGGTGCAAGTCCGCCTTGGGCAAAGACATTTGAGAATCACTGCAACAGGCCCCTCCCACAGAAGATCAGCAAGGACATCCAGGTGAGACTGATCAAGAACAGTGGAACTCCAGAGATAGGGGAAAGCAATGCATAGAATTCATGGCTTTTCTCCATGATCCTTTCGTCTTGCAAAGTTAAACTTAAAAAAATTTTTTTTTCTTATTCTATTTTTTTAACTTTTCCTCTTTCCTCTTTTAACATTTTTAACTAGTTTCTCTTAACAAATATAATATATATATATTTAAACCTTCATTGTTACAGCCATATTTTATCCCTTCCTTATATTTTATACTTTTGTATACATATAGGTTTTTTTTAAAAAAAGTAGGCAGAGAGGCAGACAGAGAGAGAGAGGAGGAAGCAGGCTCTCTGCTGAGCAGACAGCCTGATGTGGGGCTCGATCCCAGGACCCTGAGATCATGACCTGAGATGAAGGCAGAGGCTTTAACCCACTGAGCCACCCAGGCACCAAAGAGATTTTTTTTTTTTTTTTTTTTTTGCGAGACAAAGAGTGAGAGAGAGAGAGAAAGAGAGAGCTTGAGAAGGGGGAGGACAGAGGGAGACACAGACTTCCCGCTGAGTGGGGAGCCTGATATGGGACTTGATCCTGGGACTCCAATATCATGACCTGAACCAAAGGCAGTCACTTAACCAACTGAGCCAACCAGGTGCCCTTGGTTTTTTTTTTTTTTCTAAAAAATTTTCAGATACAGGGGCGCCTGGGTGGCTCAGTGGGTTAAGCCGCTGCCTTCGGCTCGGGTCATGATCTCGGGGTCCTGGGATCGAGTCCCGCATCGGGCTCTCTGCTCGGCAGGGAGCCTGCTTCCCTCTCTCTCTCTGCCTGCCTCTCCATCTACTTGTGATTTCTCTCTGTCAAATAAATAAATAAAATCTTTAAAAAAAAAAAAAAAAAAAATTTTCAGATACAATTTTTTTCTAATAGATAAAAATATACCCTAATCTAGCACATGGCTTTGTTCTAGTCTCCAGCCAACCAACTTATTTTATAAATTCCTTTTTTAGAAATTTTTTTAAAATTTTCATTTTTACGGTCATATTCGATCCATTCATCATGTTTATCCTTATTTTTGGATATATATAAGTTTATCTTTCTTTAAAATTTTGGGAGGTAGTTTCTTCTAAGAGACCAAAATATACCCCAAATCAAGTGAGTGGCTCTGTTCTATTCACCAGTCATATATATATATAATATACATTTTTAATTTTTATTTGTTCTCCCCCCCCTTTTCCACCCTTTTTCCTCACCCCAGTTTTGGATCTCTTCTGACTGCATTAGCATACATTTTTCTGGGGTCTTTGTCACCCTTTTACTATTTTATTCTTCCATTCATATATTCTTATCTGGATAAAATGACAAGGCAGGAAAACTCACTACACACACACACAAAAGGCAGTACCAATTGCTAAGGATCTAATCAATATAGACCTTGGTAATATGTCAGAACTGGAGTTCAGAACAACAATTCTTAAGGTGCTAGCTGGACTTGAAAAAGACATGGACGGTATCACAAAAACCCTGTGTGGAGAAATAAAAGTCCTTTCTGGAGAAATTAAAGAATTAAAATCTAACCAAGTTGAAATTTAAAAAAAGCTATTAATGAGGTGCAATAAAAAATGGAGGCTCTTACTGCTAGGATAAATGAGGCAGAAGAGAAAATTAGTGACATAGAAGACCAAATGACAGAGAATAAAGAAGTTGAGCTAAAGAGAGACAAACAACTACTGGACCACAAGGGAAGAATTCAAGAGATAAGGGATACCATAAGATGAAACAATTTTAGAATACTTGGGATTCTAGAAGAGGAAGAAAGGGAGAAGGGGCAGAAGGAAGATTGGACAAATTATTATAGATAATTTCCCTAATATGGCAAAGGGAACAAGCATCAAAATCAGGAGGCACAGAGAAACCCCTCAAAATCAATAAAAATAGATCCACACTGTCATCTAATAGTAAAACTTAAAAGTCTTAGTGACAAAGAGAAAATCCTGAAAGCAGCCCAGGGCAAGAAGTCTGTAACATACAATGGTAGAAATATTAGATTGGCAGCAGACTTGTCCACTTATCCAATAGAAATACCTGACAGGGCAGAAAGAACTGATATGATATATTCAGAGAACTAAATAAGAAAAATATAGCCAAGAATACCATATCCAGCTAGGCTACATTGAAAATAGAAGGAGAGATAAAAAGCCTCCAAGACAAACAAAAATTAAAAGAATTTGTAAACACCAAACCAGCCCTACAGGAAATATTGAAATGCGTCCTCTAAGCAAAGAGAGAACCTAAAAGTAGTAGACCAGAAAGGAACAGACAATGTACAGTAACAGTCACCTTATAGGCAATACAATGGCAATAAATTCATCTCTCTCAGTAGTTACTTTGAATGTAAATGGGCTAAATGCCCCAGTCAAAAGACACAGGGTATCAGAATGGATAAAAAACCAAAACCCATCCATCTGCTGTCTCAAGAAGCTCATTTTAGACCCAAAGACACCTCCAGATTTAAAGTGAAGGGGTAGAAAACAATTTACCATGTTAATGGACATCAAAAGAAAGCTGGGGTAGCAATCCTTATTTCAGATCAATTAGATTTTAAGCCAAAGACTATAATAAGAGAGGAGGAAGGACACTATATCATACTCAAAGGGTCTGTCCAACAAGAAGATCTAACAATTTTAAATATCTATGCCCCTAACATAGGAACAGCCAATTGTATAAACCAATTAATAATATCAAAGAAACACATTGACAATAATACAATAATAGTAGGGAACTTTAACACCCCTCTTGCTGAAATGGACAGATCATCCAAGCAAAAGATCCACAAGGAAATAAAGGCTTTAAATGACACACTGGGTCAGATGGACCTCACAGATATTTTCAGAACATTCCATCCCAAAGCAACAGAATACACATTCTTCTTTAATGCACATGGAACATTCTCCAGAGTAGACCACATCCTGGGTCAGAAATCAGGTGACCCAGCTCACCTGATCAGGTGAATGAGTCATCCGGGAGCACCAAGACTAGATGAATTTAATAGATATATATAGAACATTCCATCCCAAAGCACTGAAATGCTGATTTTTTGCAAGTGCATATAGAATATTCTTCAGGATAGATCATGTGGTAGGCCACAAAACAAGATTCACTGAACTTAAGGAATTGAATCAAATCAAGCATCTTTTATGACAACAGTTGTATGAAACTAAAAATTAATTACAAGAAGAATGGGGTGCCTGGGGGGCTCAGTTGTTAAGCGTCTGCCTTTGCCTCAAGTCATGATCTCAGAGTCCTGGGATCTAGCCCCGTTTTGGGCTACCTGCTTGGCTGGAATCCTGCTTCTCCCTCTCTCACTCCCGTTGCTTGAGTTCCCTCTGGCTTTTTTTTTTTTTTTAAGTATTTTTTAAATCTTATTTACTTATTTGACAGAGATCACAAGTAGGCAGAGAGGCAGGCAGAGAGAGAGGAGGAGGAAGCAGGCTCCCTGCAGAGCAGAGAGCCTGATGCGGAGCTCGATCCCAGGACCCTGGGATCATGACCTGAGCTGAAGGCAGAGGCCTTAACCCACTGAGCCACCCAGGCGCCCCTTGTGTTCCCTCCCTTGCTGTGTCTCTATCAAACAAATCAATAAAATCTTTTAAAAAATTATAAGAAGAAAACTGGAAAAATCACAAATATGTGGCAACTACACAACATGCTATTGAACAACTTATAATCAATAAAGAAATAATATGCAATAATGGGAAATAATAAATATCAGAGCTTAAATAAATGAAATAGAAACTAAAAAGAAAAGACAAGATCAATGAAACTAAAACTGGTATTTTTAAAAGATAAACAGAATTAAAAAACCTTTTCCTAGGCCCAATAAGAAAAAAGAGAGAAGGCTCACATAAAATCAGAAATGAAGACAAAGAAATCACAAATGATATTGCAAAAATATAAAGGATTATGAGACTAATATGAGCAATTATATAGTAACAAATGAGAAAATACAGAAAAAAATAGACAAATCCCTAGAAACGTACAATTTTCTAAGCTGAATCTTGAAGAAATAGAAAATCTAAATAGACTGATAACTAGTTGGGCGAATGAATCAGAATTCAAAAATCTTCCAAGAAACAAAAGTCCAGACCAGATAGCTTCACTGATGAATTCTATCAAATATTCAAAGATTTAATACCTATCCTTCTCCAAATATCCCAAAAAACTTAAGTGGAGGAACTGCTGCTATGTTCTTTTTATGGGGCCAACATTACCTTGACACTAAAACTATAGAAGGACACCACACACACGTTACAGGCCTGTATCTATCCAATATATATTTAAAAATTGTCCACAAAATATTAGTAAACTGAATTCAATAAACATTAAAAGTATCATGCATCATGATTGAGTGGAATTTATTCCAGGGATGCAAAGATGGTTCAACATCTGCAAATCAATCAGTGTGACATACCACATTACCAAAATGAGAGCTAAAAACCATATGATCATCTTAGTAAGTACAGAAAAAGAATGTGATAAAGTTCAACATCTGTTTATAATAAAACTCTTAACAAAATGGTGTAGAGACTGTACCTCAACATACTATATTGACAAACCCACAGCTAACATCATACTCAATAGTAGGAACTTAAAAGCTTTTCCTCTAAGATAAGGAAAAAAAGGAGGATGCCCACTTTTACCACTTTGATTCATCATACTATTAGCAGTCCAGGCAGAGCACTTAGGCAAGAAAAATTTAAAAAGGCATCCGAATTGGAAATGATGACGATATTATATATAGAAAACCATAAAGACTTCACAGAAAAACTATTGGAACTATAAATTAATTCAGTAAAGTTGCAGGATACAAAACCAGAAATCTGTTGTGTATCAATACACTAAAAATGAACATCAGAAATAAACATAAAAACAACCAACCATATTTATAATTGCATCCAAACAAATAAAATACCTAGGAATAGATTTAACCAAGGAGGTAAAAGACCTGAACTGAAAACTATAACAGTGATGAAAAAATTGAATAAGACACAGATAAATGAAAAGGTAATCTATATTTAAGGATTGAAAGAAACAATATTGTTAAAATGTCCACACTACACAAAGAAAGCTATTGATTAAACATAAGCCCTGTCAAATACCATGGCATTTTTTACAGAACTAGAAAAAATAATCTGAAATTTTATGGAACCACAAAGTATACCAAGTAGTCAAAGCAATCTTAAGAAAGAAGAACAGAGCTGGAGATATCATACTCCCTGATTTCAAATTATGCTACAAATCTACACTAATCAAAAAAGCATGGAATTGGCATTAAAGCAGACACATAGATCAATGGAACATAATAGAGACCCCCCCACCACCAAAAGCCCATATACATATGGCCAACTAATTTACAATAAAGGAGCCAAGAACATACAATGGGGAAAGAGCAGTCTTTTCAATAAATGGTGCTGAGAAAACTAGACAGCCATATATAAAAAAGAATAAAACTAAGCTAAGATCTTATACCATACACAAAAATCAACTTAAAAGGTATTAAAGAAGGGCGCCTGGGTGGCTCAGTGGGTTAAGCCTCTGCCTTCGGCTCAGGTCATGATCATGGGGTCCTGGGATCGAGCCCCACATCGGGCTCTCTGCTCAGCGGGGAGCCTGCTTCCCCCCCCCCTCTCTCTGCCTGCCTCTCTGCCTACTTGTGATCTCTGTCTGTCAAATTAAAAAAAAAGAAAAATCTTAAAAGAAAAAAGATGTTTTAAAGACATGAATGTAAGACCTGAAACCACATAACTCCTAGACGAAAACTTAGGCAATAAAGTCCTTGATATTGCTCCTTGCTTTCAATTTTTGTATTTGACTCCCAAAGCAGAGGCAACAAAAGCAAAAATTAACAAGTGGGAATACATGAAACTAAAAGCAGTGGAAACAGCAAAGGGAGTTATAAACAAAACGAAAAGGTAACCTACTGAATAAGACAAAATATTTGCAAATCATATATCTGATAAAAGATTAATACCCCAAACACATAAAGAATTCAGACAACTTAACTGCAACAAGGAAACAAGTAATCTGATTTTAAAATGGGTAGAGAATCTAAACAGATATTTTCCAAAGACATACAGATATTCAACAGGCCCATGAAATAATGTTTAGCATCACTCATCATCACAGAATGGCAAGTGAAAACCACAATGAGATATTACCTCTCATCTGTTAGAATGATTATTATCAAAAAGACAAGAAATAACAAGTATTGGAGAGGATGTGGAGCAAAGGGAACACTTGTGCAAGTTGATGGGAATGCAAATTGCTGCAGCCACTGTGGTAAACAATACAGAGGTTCCTCAAAGAATTAAAAATATGGGGCACCTGGGAAGCTTAGTTGGTTAACAGTGTCCAACTCTTGATTTTGGCTCAGGTCATGATCTTAGGATCCTGGAACTGAGCCCCACACTGGGCTCTGTGCTCACCGCAGAGTCTGCTTGTCCCTTTCCCTCTCTCTCTGCTCCTCCCACGTTCTCTCTCTCAAACAAATGCACAAAAATCTTTAAAAATAAAAAAATAAAAATAAATAAAACTACTATATGATTCAGCTGTATTACCTTTGGGTACATACTAGCACAAAATGAAAACACTAACTTGAAACCATACATGCACTCCTATGCTAACTGCAGCATTATTTACAATAGCCAAGACCTGGAAAGAACCTTAGTGCCCATCAATGGATGAGTGGTTAAAGAAGATATGATAAACACACACACACACACACACACACACACACACAGAGGAATACTATTTAGCCATAAAAAGAAAATCTTGCCATTTTGTGACAAAATGGAAGAATCTTAAGGGTACCATGCTAAGTGAAGCAAGTCAGACAAAGACAAATACTGTATTATTTCACTTTCATGTGAATCTAAAAAACAAGCAAACAAAGAAAACAAAATTTATAGAGACAGAGAATAGATTGCTGGTTATCAGAGGGGGAGGAGATTGGAGAGTGAACAAAAAGCATGAAGGTGGTTAAAATGGATGGTGATGGAGGATAACTAGACTTACTGTGATGATCACAAATATCTAATTATTATATTGTACACTGGAAATGTATATGTTATATACCAATTTTTACTGCAATAAAATATTGAGGTAAAGAAATAGTGACTGTATTTGTTATGTCAATTGCTCATGTGGTTATAGCAGTTCACATGATATTTGTTTTATCCTCACCTGTAATGTAGTTTGACATCTGGGAATGAATATCTGAAGCATGCCTAGTTATAATTTTCTAGCTCTTAATAGTGTGTAATTAAAGTGTTTATAGGCATTGTGAATTTAATTGACATGTAAACAATATGCTTGTAGACGATAAGCACATACTAATTTTCATATCAAGTATTGAAAGTAAATAAGAAACTTTCTTCCTTGTAATTCTTTTGACAGAGCCTCTTTCAATGGTTTAACTTATTTTCTTTTCTCATAATTATGTTTTTCAGTAGTGTTGGCTCAAAATTTGAGAATTTGTTTTAGCCTTGATAAGGATCCAAATGCGAAGTGACATGTTGAAAACTGAATTAAAGGCAAACTTAAATAATTTAGAAGACAAAAACATAGAGAAATGAGTGAGAACTAGAGGGCACGGAGGCATACAAAAAAAGTTATTTACATAGGAAATACTTTGGAGGGGAAAATAAGTGACCCTACAGCTTCCTTCCTCGCCTCCCCAACAGTATGTAGTGGTTTAGAGGTTCTGTGACATGAGACACACATGAATTTAAATGTCCATATGTCTGCCATTTAATCGGAACATGTCCTTGGACACACCACTCTCTTAGCTGTAGGTTCTTAATTTGAAAAGAGAGCATCTTCTCTCTTTCTCTCACTCCTTAACCGTTAATTTAACACCTAAGAATCCTTCGTTAAGAAATCCTACTTGCTCTAGCTTGAAATACGTCCACGTTGCTCCAAGTCCCCATTATCCCTCATCTAAATATCACAACATGCTTCTCCTTTGCCTCCCGCTTCCAATCTTGCTCCTTTCTGTCCTTAATGCAGCAGCCACAGTGAACCTTTGAAAACTGAAGTCAAATTGTGTCACTGCTCCTCTAAACCTTCAGTGACTTCCCTTCTCAGCCAGAGTAAAGCCAAGGTTCTTATAAAGGCTTATAAGCCCTCACTCACCCTGTCCACAGCGACTTCTCTCTAACTAGGCTCTCTCCTTGCTATGCTCCTGCCACTCTGAAGTTTTTGCTATTCTTTGAATCCAACAGGCACCTGCCTTAGGAATATTCTTCCCCTAGATATCTCAAATTTTTGCTGAAATGTTAACTCCTCAATGAGACTCTTTGATCACATTAAAATTATGACTTACCACTTCCTGCCCTACTCACTATTCCTCTTTCTCAGTTCATTTTTTTCCCATAGCACTCTAATGTCTAAGATACTATATAATTTGCTTGCTATGCTTATTGTTTATTATCTCTCTTCCCCCTTTAGGATATAAACTTAACAAAAGAGGGATTTTTTTGTTTTGTTCACTGATGTGTATCAAGTTCCTGGAGCAGTGGATTGAAACTAGTAGGTGCTCAATAAATATTTGTTAAATGAACGAATGAATAAGTACCTATGCCAATAAGGGTTGTTTTGGAGGTTAAATAGTTTAATAGTGCTACTATATTTTTGCCTAGATATTTTTTAAGCTTTTCTGTTTATAAAATATCATCAGTTATCCTCATATTCTCAATTGGAACAGAATTAAACATAAAAAGACACAATGTAACAAGTTTTAAAAAGACTACAATGAGCTATATATATATTTTTGCTTCATTAATATGCTTCCTTGCTTTGAGGCTGAGGGCCCTGGGCCACTGACACATTCATAGCTTTATTAGATGTATTCTAGCTAATCCTACTGCTAACAGAACACCCTGAAGAGATTAAACCTCTGTGGAAACAGTAAATACACACACACACACATTCTGAAATAATAGCCAGTTTTAAGATCAAGTGACTGAAGGAAACTCCCAGCAATAGCACTAAGAGGTGACAAAACATACTGATATCTAAATGTTTCCATCTCAGTTAACACATAACCAGCTTAGTTAACTATATGACAAGCACAGAAAAAAAAGAGAAATATTAATACCTCCTTGAATTGTGGTAAAACATGCATTATATAATGTGAGAAGGTTCCCAAATACAGCACTTATTCCTCAATAAACAGTTGATTTTGAATATTAAAAAAGGTATACTGCACTATATAGTTTGATGTCAAAATTGTTTCATGTTTTTTAAATTTTATTTTCTCTGATTATAACAAGCAAAGCATACTTTTTATATTAATTTCCCCAATAAATCACCCTCTTGAGATAATAATAATAATAATCTGTGCAGATTATGCATACACTAATATACTGTCATTCTCATTCATGACCCATTCTTCTGTGATTTTGATTACCCCACACAAATAAAATAACAAAATTGAATGTTTAAACCTGATGTCTAGTCTCTGGACCCATGCAAACTCCTCACAAACACAGCCTGAAATGGCCCACTAGTCTGTCTCTACCATATCCCAAAGGTAATTACAATCTGTCAGTAAGTTTCAGGACACAGTCTCCTTTAGGAGATTCTCTATGGACTCAAGAGATAAAAAAATAGATTTTTTAAATTCGTTCTCTTGAAATGATTGGTGTGTGTGTGTGTGTGTGTGTGTGTGTGTGTGCATATGCGCACGTGCACACACACACTAAAAGGTTAGGGTCACCTGGTGGCTCAGCTGGTTGAGTGCCCGACTCTAGATTTCAGTTCAGGTCATAATGTTGGGTTCAAAGGCTCCAGGGCCACTGTGGGGCTCCGTTCTCAGTGGGGAGTCTGCTTCTCTGCCTCTCTCTGTCCCTCTTTGAATTTGTGCTCTCTCTCTCTCTCAAATAAATAAATCTTTTTTTCTTTTTAAAGCAAATTAAAAGGTCAAAATTCTGAAGTATCTGCCTAAAAATCCTTGAGGGCCACACAAATGAATATATTGAGTTCTAGGAACATAGCAATTAAATGAAAACTTTAACACATGCTGTCATAAACTGTTTCTAAATCTGTCAACCCTTGCTACCATCCTTTTTAGCAACCATTTTTGTGTCTCACAGGTTATATTTTAAAAGCTGCATTTTAGCCTTTTTAAGTTATCTTAACATGTTATTTTAGTTTGTTGCTTGGAAAGGTTTTTCACATTTGCAAAGTGATGATTGATTTGACTCCAGGGCGCTGAGATTCAAAGTTTTGTCTTAGTGGAGATTCCTCTTAACAATGTGATCTTTTGCAACAGTGTGATATTTTGGAGTCAGTCTATCATGATTACTTACAAACTATACAAAAGAAGTTGTCAAAATAACCAAAATTTAGTAGCTTAATGCTCCATATTTTCAGATTTATTTTTCATACTTAAGTAATATCACTCTCTGCAGTGCTTGAACCACTTGAACCACAGATAAATAAAATATTTACCATAAGCATTAAAAAGGAATGCTTAAGGAATTTCCTATAAATTAATTTATCTGTGCAATTCAACAATGTATGTCCCTGTATAAATGTATGTGTATAACTTTGATCTGTAATATATATGTTAATATATGTTTTAGATCAGTATGACATATCCTCTTCCCCTCATCTCTCTGATCTCAAGTTCTACCCATCCCTCAAGACCCAAACTCCATAAAACTGTCTCAGATTGGGGTGCCTGGGTGGCTCAGTGGGCTAAGCCTCTGCCTTCAGCTGAGGTCATGATCTCAGGGTCCTGGGATCGAGCCCCACATCTGCCTCTCTGCTCAGCGGGGAGCCTGCTTCCCCCTCTCTCTCTGCCTGCTGCTCTGCCTCCTTGTTTGTGATCTCTCCCTCTCTGCCAAATAAATAAACAAAATCTTTAAAAAACCACAAAACTGTCTCAGATATACCAGGTACCCAACCTCCCCACGCTCTCATAGCCTTTCTGAACCTCTTTTCCAGCACTTATCCTAGCCTAACTGTACTCCATTTATGTGTGTAAGCATCTGTCTTTCTTCCAGGTTTCTGCCCTCCTGAAAGATGGGAAATACCATCTTTTGGAATGTTGGAAATACCAACTTTTCACTGTGTTTCTCTCTGAGACCACTACAGTAACTTAAAACATAGGATTTAAGTAGATATTAAATGAAATGAATGTCTTTGCCAAGCAACTCCTTGGACAGGGCACACAGTGTTCTGCTTGATGGAATAGTGACATCCTATGTACATATGCAAATGAGGCTGCTTCTACTTTAGAGTTCACATTCATCTTATTAAATATTAAAATGAGCTCTCTGTAGAGTACTACTTCTTACTGTCACTTGATTAACTGCACTATAAAGTTATTTTATAATGTCAGAGAAAGTGCTAAGTATTCAAGACATCAAAAGACTTTATTTTACCACAGGTCTTGGAATGTAGGGGCCTTAAGATTTTAAGACTAGAATTAAATTAGCAGTAGAGACAAAAAAGTCAAGATACTCTTCACATTGGCTGGCCTCTTGAAGAATTTCCTATTCTCATTTCTTTTTTGAGTCACAGTAAAACCAGTTTTTGCATTTTCCACAATTTAATACAATCACTAAATAATCTAATAAAGTGCACAGACACTGTAAGCCTGTTATGGAAAAAAGACAATTAGGGGCAACAAGAAACAGTACTTTCTTGCATTTCATTTCCAAATATCTCATAGTGAGTACGCTACCCTGCCACTTTTAATGTTCTAACCCTGACTGACCCTCATATTCCCATTCTCAGGTTACCTCTTCCTGGTTATTCTTCTTTCCCAGTTTCTTTACTTATTAGGCTATCAGGCAGGTAGTTGCAAATTAATATTTCTCTTGTCACCCAAATGTTCAGAATTGTAAGTGGTTGTAGCCCACCATCAATCCTAGATCTTAAGTTGTCACATTCGTCCCCCACCCACCAATCCTGTCCCACCATGACCTTAGCTGTACCACACTTACCAGGCTAGTCTCATCTTAAGGTAACCTTGTCAGTAAGGCCAAGGGTCTCTTATTCCCAGAAGTCTTACTTATTCTCATATATTCAGCTATATTTGTGTTCTTCTGTATACTTTAAATACTCTTCAGTTTATTCACTTCCACAAACATTAACTGAGTACTTACTTGCTTACCAGAGACTGGGCTAGGTACTAGGGACACAAAAATGTAAATATGCAGCAGGTGCCTTGAAGGATATTTCATTCTTTTTCTTTGTCAATCCTTTTAGTCTTTTCTGTGCATGTTTCTTAAGATACTTCTGAGAAAAAAAAAAATTCTTATTAGTCTGACCTGATGCTGCTCATTCTCTCAGTCCATAGATTTTTTTTTTTTTAAGATTTTATTTATTTATTTGTTTGTTAGGGAGAGAGAGCATGCAAACACACAAGCAGGCAGAGTGGCAGGAAGAGGCGGAGAGAGAAGCAGGCTCGTTGTCAAACAAGGGGTCTGATGCAGCACTCGATCCTAGGACTCTGGGATCATGACCCGAGCCGAAGGCAGCAGCTTAACCAACTGAGCCACCCAGGCGTCCCTCACTCCATACATTCTCTTACTCCGTATTCCATAGCTCTTCTTCAGCTTTGTTATGTCATCTGTAACTTCTTGTCTTGGGTCAGGTTCTCTCTGGGATATGTTTTGAAAATACTAGAAGTTATAATAATGTTCATGTTTCCTAAGATAATTTAACAGGTCATTTAATAGGAACATCTAAAGCATCCTTCTGCTCTGAAACTTTTATACATAAAAATTACGTATCCTGTGGAGTTGTAGAAGAGACAAATCTATAGTGAAAATAATCAAAAAGACATGTTGCTTCTGGGAGATGGGGACAAGGATTGATTGGGAAGGGTAGCAGGGAACTTTTTACACTTAAGCTTTGCATTAAATAGGGGCATGTATTCATCTAAATTCATCAAATAGCCACTAATATTTCATCCTTTTCACTGTATGTAAATTTTACTTCTTTAAGCCTTTGTTTTATGTTTGTTTCTGAGCTGTTTTATGCCTTTCCCTTGGTTCCCTTATTAAATTTTTGGCAAATCTATCCTTTGTTTAGGCATCTTGTAACTCCAAAGATCATTGTTGGTTTTTTCCTCTATTTTTTTCCTGTTTGGTCAGCTTTTGTTTCACACCCCCTAACCCTCCCTAACTCCTGTACTAAGTTTTTGAATTTTTATTATTTATTTTAACATATATTATTTGCCCCAGGGGTATAGGTCTATGAATCATAAGACTTACACACTTCACAGCACTCACCATAGCACATACCCACCCCAATGTCCATAACCCAGTTTTTGAATTTTTAATTTAAAGTGTCTTTTCTTCAGTATTTGCAAATGTTTAAAGATATTTTATTCAAATTGGATGTGTTAAGATTTCTTCTGCTTCAAGGATGGTTTTTATTGTGGAACTGTCATCAGTTGAAATGAAATTTTATGAATCTAAATTTCTTATAGTAACTTTGTATGAGCTGGCATATGCAATTCACTTTGAAATATTGTTTTCCTGTACTAGTAATATAATTTACATAGCCAGAGAGAGTCTGAGGAGGCTAACTAGGTTTCTTAATTCAAAGGAATTCTTTTCTTTCGATGTGGTGAAATATTACTGTTTCTTTACCCAAGATCTCACTTGTTTCAGTGAGAGACGGCTTGTTTTGTCTACTGTTTTTATGACTCTCTCTCTCTCTCTCCTTTTTTATAAGAACTTTAATTTTCCCCTTATGACTCTCCCCTTCCCTTTTTTTTTTTAAACAAAAGACTTAATTTATCCCTCTTGCTTCCTTTTCCTCATCCACCAGCAAGCCTCTAAAGGTGCATTTTCCTGCCACTTGCATTTACTCAGAAGTGATGCCATTCCAAAATTCCTACCTCGGGTTCTGCTCATTCTGAAGTCCCTTCCTTTTATTTGCACAATATCCAGTGCTCCAATTTACAAGATCTCAAGCGGATGCTCAGTGTTTTCCTACTCTGAGTACATGTTGTTTCTCAGAGTGATTTTATCTGTACCCCAACATCCCCAGTATCCTTACCTCTTCTCCTCCTCCATAGCTCCTCTACCCGCCTACCCCATCTCTGTTTAAGTGTCCTCTGGGGTAGAGGCTGTCAACATAATGTTGCTGCTCCTAACGCTTATTTTTCTGCTTATAGGTAAGTTAAAATCTGCCTTAGTCTTGTGGTTCCTGGACCCAATAGCTCAATTCTGACACTATCTACCTGAAGGTAGTTATCAGATTCCACACATAAAGGGCTCACTTAGTCCCACAAGGCCACCCACCAGTTCAGAGGTCAATTGCAAGCCCAGGTTGTTACCTGTGCTCTGACTCACTGGCTATAAATCAGAGGTTCCCACAAACCTCTCCTTAGGTTCAAATAATTTGCTAGAAAGGCTCACAAAACCCAGGAAACTCATTTGTTCACTAGGTTACGGCCATATTGCAAACGATATTAAAAGATCCAAATCAACAGCCAGATGGAGATACCTAGGGCAAGTTCCCAAACGAAGGAGCTTCTGTCTTCATGGGACTTGGGGCCTGGCACTGTGGCACATGGAAGCATTCTGATGAAGCTCTTTGAACTCCCTCCTTTGGGGTTTTTATGAAGGCTTTATTACAGAAGCATGATTGATTAACTCACTGGCTATTGGTGATTGATTCAACTCCTAGCCCTCTCCTCTCCCTGCAAGGTAGGGAATGAGATAGAAATTTCCAACCCTCTTACTTAATGTTGTTTCTCCTGGCAACCAGCCTGCATCTTTAGGTGCTTTCCAAAGTTCCCTCCTTTAACATAAATCCTGTTGTGATGGAAAGGGACTAATGAATAACAACACACCCATTTCCTTCATGGCTCTGAAGCATTTTGGGGAACGGAGGGCAAGAGACCAAATATTATAGCAAAAGATGCTCCCATTTCTCTTATCTCAGGAAATTCCAGGGTTTTGAGATCTGTGAGCCAGGAACTGTGAATGAATACTAAATATATAGGAGGAACATATTTTGGTCATCTAAATGACCAAATATATGCATTTCTTATAAATCACTGTATCAAACTTATAGTAAAGTCATAGATTGTGGGTGTATTAATCTTCCCTGCTGATCAGTAAGGGTTTTGGGAGGACATGAAGGGAATTTAGATTTAGAAGGTGTCTTAATCCCTTCAGGCTGCTATATCAGAGTATCACTGGTGTTTTATAAATAACAGAGGTTTATTTCTCACAGTTTTGGTGGCTGGGAAGTCCAATATCAAAGTGCTGACAGATTCAGTGTCTGGTGAGAGCCTGCTTCCTGGTTTATACAGATCAGTGTCTTCTTCTTGTGTCTTCACAGGGCAGAAAGAAGTGAGGGAGCTCTTAGGGGTGTCTTTTTTTTTTTTTTAGGGGTGTCTCTTAAAAGGGCAATAACTCCATTCATGACTACTTCAATATCATGATCTAATCACTTCCCATAGGCCCCACCTGCAAATATCATCCCACAGGGGATTAGTTTTCAACGTATGAATTCTTGGAGGACACATACATTCAGTCCATAGGAGGAATTTCCCTCTTTTTTCCTATGACAACAAAAATATTTA
This sequence comes from Mustela putorius furo, assembly GCF_011764305.1. Classification (NCBI taxonomy): domain Eukaryota; kingdom Metazoa; phylum Chordata; class Mammalia; order Carnivora; family Mustelidae; genus Mustela; species Mustela putorius. The sequence goes on from NW_025422471.1 coordinate 16,494,059, forward strand.
GAATTCTCTTTCTAAAATTCAGAGAATTTTTTTCAGACAATTTATATTAAATCCCATAAGGGAAAAAATTGCAAGCCAGATTCTTGCTGTAAACTCATCCTACTGATGAGGAGAAAAAAGGCAAAAGAAATATAGATAAAATTAAATTTCTTTACTATTTACAGCCCATTGATAAACACCTGAGACAGTGATAAACACCTGAGACATCCCTCAAGGAACTCACAATTGCCTTAACGTTAATGCTTTGCTAGAGGCAAAAAGCAACCTTAACTTGACAATAGCCAGATCTCCAGGATCCTGGAAGTCTTTTTAACTTATGAAAATCCCTTTAGAAACTTCCTTTATCTCTACCCCCCCAATTTAAAAGTATATAATCTATCACTCCTCACAATCACAGCACAGCTCTTTCTGCCCATGGGTCCTGTCCTCTTGCTTTAAAAAACAACTTGCCTTTTTTCACCAAAAATCTCTCTTGACGGTTCATTTTCCACATCACATCACTACTGTGTGCATGAGAAAGTATTTTTTTGTACTGTAATGGGAGCAATGTCCCTGAGAGCTCAGACTGTTAAGGAAAAAGCAGCATTTGAGAATTCTAGATTATCCTGTTTATTTTAATTGGTAATGAAATAATGATAGTATAACATATATAACATATATATATTATATTACGGGGATAAAAAAATATACTCAAGTTAAACAGTTTCAGTTCTGCTATACTGCATGCAGACAAACCATTTAATCTCTGGTTTTGGGGAAAATCCACGGCTTCCTTCTTATATATGGAGAGAAGAAATGCCATGAGAGGTCCAGGAATTAAAGAGGGAAACCATGACCATTGACCAACCAGAAATTGCCATTTTCTGGGTCAAAATGTGAAACATTGGTAATTTTATATGGTTCAGCTTAATATATACTGTCTGGGGAATGTGCGACGGATTTTGATAGTTAGCATGAGAGCTAGAGCATGAATAGAGATTTCTCACTAGTCTATATGTAGAACTGCACTGAGAAAAGCTCTTAGAACATCATGTATGGGAAGTTTTTATATTAATTAGAGCAAATCAGGGTTAAGATATTTAAACTGATCATCTCATCTCAGTAGGCATCAGGAGAGAATTTCCTAGACTAGCTCCTCATATACTTGGGAAATGTTATTAAATTCAATTAATGTTCATCTTACCTCCACCTTTCTCAATATATATGTTGAAACTTAGTATTTACCAAGCATGGTCCTAAGTTTTGGAATCCACCAAAGAAAACATAAAAAGCTTGCTCTAGAGTCCTGTTAAAATACTGAATTATTCACTATCAGTTATTGTGTATCTGCCTTTTGTCGTATCTGGGGAAACTGGGAGAGGACAGTGAATTTTAGTAGGAATAATCTGAAAAACTCAAATTTGAGATAATTGTGCAGGAATACTACAGAGTTGTACTGTTTTCCAATGTACAAAGTAAAATGATGATGACTAGATTAGGGAACAAATGTGCTCTGGCATGATGCTGTGTCTACCTGGAAGAAGAGATTAATTTTTAGAAAGATAGATGTCCAATGGGTAAGCGAGGTCCATTAGAATGAGAGATAAGATGGAAATGCCTAGCTGGTAGTTACTCAAAATTGTAGCTCAGAAGGCAACTTGAAAGCCAAAAGCTATTTACCTCCATCATTCTTGCTCCTGTCCACATATGGGAACACATATGGTAAGTACTAAAGAGATTTTTCCTTACTAACCTAGTCAGGCTTTTGTGTAGTACCCATATTTGCAATTGTACATACAATTCACCTCATAAAGATTTATTTATTTATTTATTTATTTATTTATTTATTTGAGAAAGAGAAAGAGTGAGCCAGCTTTCAAGGTCATACGAAGTACAAAGTATTACACTGAGGGTAGGCCAAATTTTGCTGTAGGGAACAATCCTAACCCCAGAGGCTTGAAATAATGCAACATTCTATACATTAGACAAATGGTTGCACTCTCTGGTCTCAGCAACTCAGGCTAATGGAGGCTCTCTCCCTGTAACATGAGGAAGGGAACTTGATGAATTGTTCAGTCTTTTTTAAGCTTCCATGACGAAGTAACAGATCACTTCTGCTGCTATTTTCATTTGTCAAAGCAAAGGAGACAGAGTTCAATCCTGCCATGCACATAGAACTGGCATGCTTACAAAAACCCTAATGACTACTATACTGGGTTAGGGAAAGACCGAACAGCTTGTACCCATAATCAAATAAGAATTCAATTAAGCCCGTCCAAAATCAACTATAAATTATTTGGATTATATGTTCACTAAAAAAATCTTAATTGTATTAATGCTAAACATATAGAGAGTAGCTTTATGTTCCTCTGATCCATAAAATTTCAGTAGCTGGGAGAACAAAATATTTCGTAGTGGATTAAAATTGTCCTTAAAGATTTTATTTATTTGAGAGTGAGCACAAGCCAGGGGAGATGCGGGGGTGTGGGGGGGGGAATCCCTACTGAGCAGAAAGCCCAATGTGGGGCTTGATCCCAGGGCCCTAGAATCATGACCTGAGCCGAAGGAAGATGCTTAACCAACTGAGCCACCCAAGCACCCCAACAGTGTTTTATTTATTTATTTTAAGGATTTTAGCTATTTATTTGAGGGAGAGACTGCTTGAGATGGGTGAGGGTCAAAAGGAGTACCAGACTCCCTGCTGAGCAGGCAGCCCAATGTGGGACTAGATCCTGCTGAGACTGTGAGATCATGACCTGAGCCCAAGACAGGTGCTTAACCAATTGAACCATCCAGGTGCCCCAAAAGTTTTGTAAAAGTTTTGATGAGGCAGAGTATAAACCATGTAAAAGCTTCCACTATTTACTATAGAGAAATTATTTTCTACTTAAAAGAGATAGAAAAAATAACCCACAATACTATTTCTCCTCTCTTCTATAATGACCTGAACTGGTTATAATCTATAAAGACTTTTACTTATTGGATACACTAAAATAAAAAGCTTATTACATTTTGACATTTGGGTCCTTTTCTCAGTATACAGATCTTCCTTATGATGGGGTTACATCCTGATACACCCATATTAAGTATAAAATATCATTAAATTAAAAAATGCATTTCATACATCTAACCCACTGAACATCATAGGGGAGCCTCACATACTTCAAACACACTCAGTAGGCATTAGCCTACACTGGGCAAAATCATCTTAACATAAAGAATTTTTTTTATAATAGTGTTGAATAATATCTCATGTTGTTTAATGAATATTGTACTGAAGTGAACAACAGTATGGTCCTTATAAGTTTATTGTGTGGTTGATTGGGAATAGTGGCTAACTCCTGCTGCCCAGCATCACAAGATAGTATCCTACTGCTTATCACTAGTCCAAAAGATCAAAATTCAAAACTTTAAGTATTCTAGTTTCTACTGAATTCCTATCACTTTCCACAACCACAACAAAACAAAACAAAACAAAAACTTAAGTCAAACATTCTAAGTTGGAACCTGTACTATACAGAATAGTTGCAGCAGGCACTCTTTCAATCACTAATAGCTACTTTCTTTTCCCTTTTTAGTAGAAAACACAAGTGTTTCAGTGTCCATCCTTCACACAGAAGACATCAGAGCAAGTCTTAACTGCTCAAATCTAGTAACTATGGTGCCAGCCGTTCCCCTTGCTAGTGTTGTAGTTAGTAAAGAATACATGGCCCTTGTATCCAGTGAGTGGTGGGTTTCTAGACAATCTTTCTTAACTCTTAAAAATAACTTGAAACTGCATTTTTCTTGTTGGATATTGTAAAATCTGTATGGGATGGTTGGAACTATGGCAGCCATCATGTGACAAAGAGATTAGGAACAACAGACCGAGTAAGGTAGAAGACCCTTAAGTCCACTCAGATCTTTTTATTGTGAGGTAAAAGTATACATTTCCTAATTCCCAAAATACTGGTCTGAAAGATTCATGGCTAGAATTTAAGTCAACACACTTACTTTCATCAGCTTGTCTTAGATGCACTGCTCACATTGCATAGATGGACTAAGCAGTGTGGGCTGTGATGTAGTTCAATTACATTTTGGTACAAACTGCAGTAACTGGATTATTTCAATATACATTTGGTTGGAAAAATCAGCTCAGCAAGTATTGGGGAAAAACTCATTTTTATCCAGAAAACACTGTAATATATACCATTTTGGTGTGTAGATTAGGCCTGGAATTTGCTCTTTTTAAGTAGTTCTATCATTCTTGACTTCCATTCGATAAATGTCCATTGACCACTCACTAAATTATACATGCAGGATACATGAATAAGTAATAGTCTTTCTGGTCTCAGATCATATGCCGGTATGAGCTAGGGAAGGAAATCAGTTACACGCTGATGTAATTATAAAGCTGGTTATAAGGTATTAGAGACTTACGTGTAATGTGTTCAAGCTAATGGGGAGGAATCAGCAGGAGAAAGCTTTACAGAAAACATGGCATGTGAACTAAGACTTGGCTGGAGCTCTACGTTCAGGATAAGGTTGAAAATTCCAGGGAAATGACTAATGACATGCTAAGGAGCTGGAATTTTACTGACGCTGACAGCTTACTATATGCATCCAGGCATTTCTGGACATGGTAAGGTTGAAATACCTGCTGGAGACCCATTTAGAACTATAGCTCATGTAGTTGAATGCACCAACCTGTAATGCAGAATGGCTTTGGAATCAACTTCAACAGTTTTAACAATGTCCACTTTATTTCCTCCACCTCACTTTTAAGTACTCTACACTAGGAGCCTAACAAACTGCCTAAATTGACATCTACTTCCACTTTTAATCTTCACAACTCGATACTCTTGATACAACAGGAACTGAGACAGTCTCCTGCTAGAAGAGAATACATGATCAAAGCCTGGCTTGGAATCCAGGCAAGTTTTAGTCCTAATCCTGTAACAGTTCTGCCTCTGTAGCAAAATATGGGTATTTTCCCTTCCTTCAGGGTAGTCAAAGCTTAATTATGGAAGAATCGTGGTTCTTCTTAAAAACAAATCCTGAGTTCTAGCCTCCTGCCAAAATCTATTCAGGTCTTCTGTAAACAAGGAAGCCATCTGTGTAAGGTACTTCACTTGGACTGGCTCAATTGCAAGCAGGATGTACAGGTCCATCCAGTTTAAATTTTCTAAGAGAATCTGGATTTTTTTCAAAAATTCAACCCAACACATTAAATATTACACTAGATGAAGCTGCATGCTTGTATGAAATTGTCATGGTTACTTTTTAAGAAGATTTTATCCACTTGTCAGAGAAAGAGCACAAGCAGGCTCCCTGCTGAACAGGGAGCCCAACCTGGGACTGGAGCCCAGGACCATGGGATCATGACCTGAGCCAAAGGCAGAAGCTTAACCAACTGAGCCACCCAGACATCCCCGTCACAGTTAGTTTAATGTCAACCTGACTGAATCTTACGATATTTGGTCAAACATTTTCCTGTGTATTTCTGTAAGGGTTTTTTTGAGAGATAACATTTAAACTGAAGGAGTTTCAGTAAAGCTTATTATTCTCTATAAGGTGGGTTACCCTCATGCAATCAGCTGAAGACCTTAACAGAAAAAGACTAACTTCCCTGGAAGAGGACTTTTTTTTTTTCTTTTAAAGATTTCCTTTTTAAGTAATCTCTACACCCAACATGGGCTCAAATTTATAATCCTAAAATCAAGAGTTGCATTCACACAGTACTGAGCCAGCCAGGTGCCCGAGAGGAAATTCTGCTAACAAGACAGCTTTGGCAGAGAATGGAACAGCAATTCTTCCCTGGCTCTCCAGCCTTCAGCACTACCCCCATCACATTTTGTACCTGTCTCACCTCCACAATCACATGAGCTAATTCCTTAAAACAAATCTTGTCTATATACTTATCTGGTTGGTGGTTAATCTGGAGAACCCAAATACAGAAACTGAACAGTTTCTGCCTCTGCCACTCAATGTACTCATGCACTAAGACCCAGCTAGCTGAAACCTTTTTATGATGGGGCAATCTGTGCTCCTCTCCCAGGAGAGGAAAGGGTTTTTTCTCCTCATTCATATAAAATCCTCAAATACTTAACTGAGGAAGACAAATTTAATAAATCAGTTATTTTCTACCCAGACCTTGCTGCTAACGGTAACATGTCATTTGTGATGTATTTTATTTCAGAAAAAAAATCATTTAAGACTTGCCAGGAGCCAAAATGTTTTTAGCTTACTGAATCTGAAAACAATACACAAGGTTCTATTCCCATTTCCTCCAAAAAAAATGAAGAGAGTTAAGTTTATAATTTATAGCAGAGATTTGAACCAAGGATTTGAAATCATTTTATGAACACTGAACTCCTGTTTTCACCTTCCCGAAGGCAGAAAGCCTTAATTTGCATAAACACAGGATAATATCTAATTCATCAATGGATAAACAACAAAACAAAACAACAAAACAAAAAACAATGAAATGCAAGTACAGGGAATAAGCTGCCCAGTCATAAAGATTTAATTATATATCCATACTTAAGCAGTTATTGCATGGTTATTGAAGAGTGTCAAGATAGGCCCTGTCACATAAACTTAGAGGAAGAAAGTTCTTTAAGGTTCCAGCAAATCAACAGTTTAACATTAAGGTTATACAGGACATCTAACATTATGGTGAGGACTAATTTAGGCAGTGGCTTTGTTCTATGAAAGGATATAGAACCACCCACAGCAATTTTTCAAGAATCCATACTTTCTTGTAACCATTCTAGTTTTTAAAATATTGGTTTAAAAAGTACAGCACACCTAATCACAAAAAGGCCAGTACTCAAACGCACCACCAGTTTACAACCTCTAATTTACAGCATTCTTCTAATACCAGAGTGGTATTCCAAAAATGACCCAACTAGGACTAAAACATTCAGCCACTATCTTTTCTCTGCCCCAATTCAAAGCCCTAGGAACGAAGTCATTACATTTTATGTGGCTAGCAGCATTTCACTATCCATAATATAAATTTGATTCACTGATTCAACTACTAATCAGAGCCATCTTTTAGTCCAATCCCACTAAAATTCCAGAATAAAGGAATATTTCCATATTCCATCTTAGATGCTGTTACATTTCATTTCATATGTTCTTTTATTTTAGTCTAAACAAAACCAGTATTGGTCAACAGCAAACTTATCAAGGCCAAATTTTTGTTTTAGATCACAGTTCTGAAGTACAAAAATAACCTCTTGGATTTCACTGTGTATACACTACTGGTTTTCCTCATGATGAAAACCAATTTTACTGCTTTAAAGTAAGGAAAACTAAAAGTGCACTTCTTCCTTTTTTAATTAAAAAAATTACCAACAAGGTCCAGACCTAGTAATCAAAAATTAAACCCTTAAAATCTAAAAACAAGAAAGAGGCTAAATAACACACATATTTTGACGAAACTAATCCTGGACTATTTCTCAAATAAAAAAGTAAGCACAATTATTATATTCCATGTTTCAGAGACGAGGCATTAAGGATTCATGCTATAAGTTTATTTACAAACATATTGAGTATGTTGAATTCAAGAGTTTGATCCATTTTTCAAAGAGACTGCACCTCTTAAAATGTTCCTTTCCACATCTGCAAATAAAGACAAAAAGTTATTTGCATTAAAATGTCAGTCATTAAAAAGAAATGAGTTTCATTAACATATTGTTTATCAGTTCATGACTGGTACATCAGAAAGCGTTTACAGTATCATGACTTTATTCATACTGATTTGCTTCATCACATGCACCAAAGTCTTTCTATTGTAGATCGCTTGGGTAAATCAATTTCCTTACAAATGAAGACAAATGAAGTCTTTTCTTCTCAAAGATATTTTTTGGAATTTATCTTAATCAGCGCACAGAGCTGCCCATAATGTCGCTTTGAGGAAAATTCTGATTACAATCAATAATAAAAGAAATAAATCTTTTCCTCTCACACTAACTTTCCAACACACAAGACTGGTTTCGGCATATATTGCCCTCAAGATCATCTAACCAGAACTTTAGGTGGTTAGAAGTGTGAACTCTGGAACAAGATGGTAAAAATCCTGGTCCACCATTGCTAGCTATGAGGTATTGGGCAACTTAACATCTTCATGTCTGAGATTGGGTTAAGCCACCCACCTCACAGGCTTGATAGGTAACAAAATGAGATTATTAATATAAAGCCTGCCTGACAAACAGTAGTATCCAATAAAAAACTGGTTTTGAGAGAAAGAAACATCTGTTTATTTATAGGTTTATCAACCCGTCTCCACCGATGTCACGTCAATCAGCCCTACACTGTGTGTGAGATTGGGGTTGTGGGGAGGGGAGTAAGAAACAAATATAAGGGAAAACATTGCTTTGGGATGATTAGAAATCCATTAATTACCTGTTTGATGGATCAATTAAAACATCCTTACTTCTTAAGCAGTTGATGTCTTACTATTAAAAAAGGTGCAGCAAATCCAGATCCAAAGTACAAAGTCATCATAACTAGTAATCGCCACTTGTTTTCCACTGAAAATGGCAAATTCTGTTGGGGAAAGGGAGCAAGCAACAAAAATAGAACTTCAAATCATCTGATGCTAGATTTTTTTTTTTTAAATGTAATCAGGTTATGTATGCCTTAGATCATGCCATCTTTTTTTTTTTTTTTTTTTTTACAGATTTTATTCATATATTTGACAGAGATCACAAGTAGGCAGAGAGGCAAGCAGAGAGAGAGGAGGAAGCAGGCTCCCCGCTGAGCAGAGAGCCCGATGCGGGGCTGGAAGCCAGGACCCTGGGATCATGACCTGAGCTGAAGGCAGAGGCTTTAAACCACTGAGCCATCCAGGCGCCCCCAATCTTTTTAAACATTACTATATTCTACATCCCATGATCTTCGTCACACTTAACACTATACGGTAAAAAACAACTGGCTTTACTGAGCACCAAGCTGTGGTCTTAGTAGGTTAGGTGTAACACAGTGCTAAGTTTTATTTTAGAAAATCGAAAAATCCTTTTCTTCAAGGGAGTTATTTTATAAATAGAATGCATTGTTCTAGCTTCCTATTTGCTAGAAACTAGCCACCTGGTAAAGGCACAGGCCATGTTAACTGCATCATGAAGTTTTGACTTTTTCACAACCAAGAAGCCCCTGCCTTGTACACGTTTTCCCAGCCCTTTACTACTAGGCCTCGATCACTGGAGTATTTACTTCTAATTACTCGATTTAATCTATTTACACCTGAAGCTCAACCCAACCTGAACTAAAGAGGTTTAATACTTCTAATTTAGTCAAGTGCTTAGGTAAGACTGGACCCACAGCTCTAGGCCGCACATCCTCATTGTTTCCAATGACCTTCACTACGAGTCCGGTGACCTCTAGCTCAGCTTTAAGCCACACAAGTACCTGCAGCCCTGGCCTCAAGGACCCTCCAGCTCCTGGAGGACCCAGAGGAGAGCACCAGGGCGAGGCAGGGTCTACGGCTCTTCCTACTCATTCTTTTCCACCGTGACGGAGCGCAGCGAGAGTCCTGTGCTTTGGCCTGGTTCCAGGGGAAAGTGGAATGCTACTCGACAACCCAGCTCACATTTTCAGTTCCCGCCTCCCTTTCCACAGTCCACAGGAGGCCTTGGGGTTCGGCTAGTCGCAGCCAGGTACCCCCTCCCCCAACGAAGCTGGGCCCCTTACACACTAACCTTCCCTGGGCCCTCCTCATAGTGGCTCCTACGGACCACAGAGGTTGTGAACCTCCGGACGCTCTGTCCCAACATAGCGCCGTTGGAGGTTCTGCGAAAAGCGCAGAGCCTGAGACGGTACAAATGGCAGCAACCCCGACGTCCTCCTCTCTTCACGACCTTGCTCCTCAGCGCGTAGGAGCCGAAAGGGAAGATGGGAAACGGGGAGCGACCGCAGAAAATGAGACAAGATGGTGGGATCCAAGGATGGTGGGAATTGTAGTTTAGAACATAGTACCGCCTTATCGGCTCTAAAGGATTATGGGAAATGTAGTCTGACGCGCAAGCCGGACAGCGAGGGGGATTGTGAGGGCAATGGTTGCGGGGCGGGGGTGTGTTGGCATCTCTGGAAGGACAAGAACCTACTGCGTTTCTTATTCTCAATGATTTATTAAAACCTGAGTTCCTGTCAGGATTTTTGGAATCGGATTCCAGAACGATTTTACTGAATCGAGTGACGCAGTTTCAGCTAGTTTATGGAACACAAAAATAAACCAATAAACCTTTCCCTTTTCTCTTTTGGTGATTTTTAATTTAATTTTTTAAAATTCTTTTTAAAAATATGCTTGGTACTTGTAATTTGCAGTACTCTGCCAGCGCTGAGACAGATGTTTTCTGTGATCTTACCGAGGAAACAAAGTGTAAACACAAGTAACCAAATATTAAGCAGTACAAAAAAATGTCAGGAAACCGAGTTGCAGTGCTAAGGGAAGGATTCCTGAAAATATAGGTCACTGAATAGATGAGAATTAAGACAGGGCAGAGCAAACTGAAGGCCGGTATGGGATGGGTATGCCATATTCGGAGCATGAAAGAGAAAAGCAGCCCCTCACATCTGGAGTTAGCCTCGACTGGGAATTGGTGTCGTGAATGTAAACAATTTCACAGAACATCAGCATCAGACAAAGTTACTCTGTTCACAGTGGTTCAAGAGAAAAGGGTAAGGTCACTCCTTTATCGTGTTTGACCATAGATAAAAATGAACATTGTTCAAGTAACAAAAATGACCAAACATCACCATATCCAGTCTAATACAATGAGTTCTGCCTCTTTACCAATTACCACCTTAACCTTGGATTAGTCTTTCTTCCAAGTGAAATTTAGTAAGGTAGACAAAGTAACAGAAAACAAGCCCAAATCTTTTAAGTCTTGACATCTTTTTTTTTTTTTTTTTTTTTTTGCTGGGATGCCCACGTTTCCTCCCAGTATTCTGTCTCCCTTACTGCAGTGAGTAATAAGCCCAGCTTGTTTAATTTTAAGTGTGTTCCTGGTGATCTTTTGACCGGTGGGAATCAGGAAGAAAGCAGTGATGCATAAGGCTGGAAAGTGGTATTAAATGAGATTTGTGAAGGGCCCTGCTAACCTAAGGTTTATGTTACTCATCTGTGGGAGAGCATATATTGCCTCAGATGGCTCATTTATACAGCAATAGTAAACGAAGTCTTGCTTTGAAAAGTGGGTATAAAATATATGCTTTCGTCTTATTTAACTTTCGAAAGAGAAAAGTCATGCTTCTCCATCCCCAACCCACTTAAAAAAATTAGAAAGTTTCATTAATATGAGTAACTTCTGATTAAGTAGAGATGCGTGTAATACTGCATTATAATTGGTGTCCTCCTAATAGAGGTTATAGGACATTAAGTTTTCTTAAATGTCTCTCAAGGCTTTCATATAGTAAAGGATTTTGATTTAACTATAATTGGGAAACATTTTCACGTTTAGTATTTCTGGATTGTCCTTTTCAGTCTAATGTAAATAATATTTTTTGTAAGATTGCAGGGTTCTTATCTCATGGAGTCAAAGAATGAATCTCAAGGACACAAAAGGGTGAAGTGAAGTGAAAGCTTAGTAAATTAAGGTGAGAACAGAAAGTGAAAGCTGTTGGTCCCAAATGGGATGCCACTGAGGGATTTTAGGGCCAGTCTTTTATTGAAAACGTGACCCTGAAGCTTGTTGCCTTAAGATTCTTATGCTGTCTTGCTTTGAGTAAGGACTACTGATAACACCCTTAATGACTTACTTCTTTCGTCTGGTCATTTTTTGTGATAACAGTGTAGCCTCCAAAGAAAAATATTCCCTAACATCCAGGGCCAGGTAGTCTGGTCTATTCCTTTATCTCTTGTTCATTCTGTCTTAGTGCTTCCTCCTGCCAGGGATAGTTTCAGAGTCTAGGCAGCAACAACCCCCACCCACCATCTCTCCTTGCCTATACTTATCTTAACCCTTTCCTTACTCAATGTCTTCTATATATTTGTTTCATTGTAACTTCTAGTTCATACTATTTGAGTCTCCATTGTGTATCTGGCTTTCAGCTAACTCCAAAGGGAACTTCAGGGTAAACTCTTGTATGTGACTTCAGAACTGTCAGTCTTCCCATGGGCCCTGTGACAAAGATAGCTGCAAATCCTTTCATCAAGACAAAGTCTATGCCTTCTCTCACCAAATGTAGGTGGACTCTCAGTGTTTTTGTTTTTAAGATTTTATTTTACAGAGAGAGACAAGAGAGACACAGTGAGAGAGGGAATATAAGCAGGGGGAGTGGGAGGGGAAAAGCAGGCTTCTGACCCAATAGGGAGCCAGATGCGGGGCTTGATCCCATAGGAGCATGACCTGAGCTGAAGGCAGACACTTAACGACTGAGCCACCCAGGCACCCTGGACTCTGACCAAGAGAATGTGTTGTAAGTGACTCTGTGCCAGTGTCCTGCCCATGTCTTATACTGGCAGCTTCCTTTCCTATCTTTTGGAGCATCTGCCCTTGTAACCCTGAGTATTCATGTAAGATGTTTGACTACTCTGCTGGAGAGGCTTCTGGAGAGTCTCCAGGAGTGCACCAAAAGGAGGTAGAGGGCAGGTCAGGTGTCAGGCATGTGAGTGAAGCTAGCCTGGACCCTCCAGCTCAGTCCAGCTGCCAGCTGAGTATCAGTGAGCGGCCCCAGTCAATGCTACTTAGAGTCTGGGTAGCAGAGTGGTTCCCTTGATGGTGAAGTAGCAGCAGGCCTGATTCAGGGAGTGCTAAATATCCTCAGAAATGCATTCTGTGGCTTTCGGATGCTCCTGCTAACTTAGAAGGTAAATTGGAATGTGACTGAAAGTTGATGAGAAAGGCACTTAGATGGCTCAGTCGCTTAAGCATCTGACTTGGGCTCAGGTTATAATCTCACAATCCTGGGAACAGAAAAGAAAGTTGCAGAGATCTCTTATTCCCTCCATGATTACCTACCTTTTTATTAATGGCTAGATACCACCTGCAGAACACATTGTCTTAAAAGTGTTTTTGTTAGAAAGCAAACTGAACATTAGGGGAAACTTCATATTAGTTTCCATATTATTTTTCTTAATTGCTAACTAATAACTAATAAATTAGTTAAATAACTAACGTACCCCAAGTTTAGTGGTTTTAAATTAATCTCAATCTCTTAAAATTCGCTATGGAGTGAAGAAAAGTTTAAAGAAATTTGGCAATCTTCTATTTTTGAACAGGTACTGTGGTAAATTAAAGATGGTCATAATATCTTTGTAACTCTTCCTGTGAGAGGTGCAATCTAAGTCCCCTCTTCTTGACTTTAGTGACCTGCTTGACCAATAGAATGCAACAGAGTAACCTCCTGAGACTTCTGAGGCTGGCTTATCAAAAGCCTTGCACTTTCCATTCAGACAAATTGGAATGTCTTCTTGAGCGGTCAGTCACCATGTTAAGAAGTTTAACTACCAGCAGAATATTAGGACTATAAGGGTGCCCAAGCTAACCATTTAGAGAAGCCACATGGGGGAAAGGCAGAGAAGATGAAGGGAAAAAATAGGCCAGATCATCTCCTAGCTCTTCTTGCCATCCCTCAGCCTGGGCACCAGCCTGGGCACTCCTTCTTTACCAGGAGTAAAGAAGCCTTCAGATGACTCCAGCTATGGTTATGATTTGCCTACAGTTTTATGAGTTACATTAAACAAGAATTACCCAGCTGAACCCATCAGTCTCCAGAACTATAAGAGAAAATAATAAATGATTGTTTTAAGCTGCTAAATTTTGGGGTAGGTTGTTATACAGAAATACAAACCTGGAACTGGTATCATATCATACATAGTTTCTTATACATGTAGCCTAACAATCTGAATCCAGTCATAATACTTGGCAAGAAAAATGTGAATCATCCTAGAGAAACTTTTGATTCAGTATGATACTCTTCTGCTATAAAATGAATTTCAAGAGAAATGAGACATTTCACATATTGGTACAAAATAGAAAACATCTTTAGGGACATGAGGTTTACTCCAAAGTTATATTTTAAAAATAAAATCCAATTATTTTAAGTAGTGAGTAGGGTGTATATCACAGAGTGAGCAATGTACTTTCTAGACCCACACGAGTCTTTGGAGACTGAAATTACATTATATAGAACAGTATTTCTAAAAATTAAAGTACAATATTTGTCATTTCTCTCAACAGCTACTATATAGGGTTTTAAGAACTAGGGTAGAGTTTATTTAGAAATAGATTGTTTAGTGAAGAAATTATGTTTCTGTCCTACATTGAAAAACTCAAGTTAATATGTTTCTTTTGGTCTCAAGTTTTTAGAATTTCTCATGCTGCAGAATTAAAGTCAGAACTCTGTGTTAGCTTTTATTTGAAATTTTACATTTGTAGGGAGATAAAAAAAAAAACCACCTGGTTTTAGGAAAAGACAAAATGTAATTCCCGTGTGTCAACAAGGGTTGGAAAATATTCTGCCAACCTTCTGAATGATTTAGTGATGACCAACCAGATGAAAAGTTCTGCCAAAAAAAGGCTTACTCGATCAATCTGTATATTTTACTCTTCCGTTTGTTTCATTACTTTTGAATGCCATTTTTTCCCCTTAAAAGTCTTTCATGTTTCTTATTCCAATTTTATTGTAGGTTTAAAAACGATTCATTTTTTGGGATAGATTCACTCATAGTGGGTAAGGGACAGTCAAGGGTAGGTGGAGAGAGACAGGTAGGGGGCGACATGACTAAGGTCATGCAGTGGGCTAAGTAACCGGGATCACTGAAATCCCAGATGTGGAGAAATGTTATAGGCAAATCCAGCTTGTTTGCTCTAAATATGGATGAGATATTTTCATATTTACAAATCCACTTTGTTTGTCTTAAACATTATAGACAAGATATTTACCAAGTTCCCTGGTCAGTTTTCTATAAAAGACTGACCATAAAAGCCTTCAATGGCAACCCATTTGGGACCCCTTCCCACTTTAGTAGAACTCCTTTTCTTTCCTTTCTGTTCTCTCCTTCACTTACTAAACTTTCCCTTCACCCTTTTGTTGGCGAGATTTATTCTTCAACTCTGTGAGACAAGCACCCTACTACCCTTCACTGAGAATCGCTAAGTATATGTAGGTACATTTTTACAAAATGAATGCAGAAACTAACATTTCTTAATTTGAAAATCACTGATTCTAATTATATTTATGTTCCATCTCCATCCTGACTTAACTTGCACTGGAACTTGTTATTGCCTTGAACAGTTTTCTTTAAATTCCTCCATGGCATCTCCTGGTTGTTTCTCTAACTGGGATACTAAGTGATTAAATCATTTTATTTACTTATTTTAGGGAAACATAATTTAAATGAGAAAGGGGATTATGAAAATCAATTTGATGCATCATCCTAAAAAGAAATTCTTTTTTTGCTAGAGTAGAAGAAAAACAGGAGATACATGATAGTACAACCAACTTTATTACATTACATGTTTTGATTGTAAAAAATTTTGCAAATAAGAACCACCTGGAAATCTTGATTTATGACCAGGCCCATTACTACTGATCATTGCATATAAGCTGCTACTCTGTTTTGACCATTCAGGTGAGACTGAAGGAATCAGACCAAAGGCACTCTGTTCCTCTACACAATGGGCTGGCAACTATATGGTTAATATAATCCATCAAGGTATATTTGCTTATGCTGTGAGAGTTTTTGTATTTGGCTTTTCAGTCTGAATTTACAATTAAGAAACATGTGTATTTCTTGAGCATATTTATGCAATTTGAGTAAATTATTACCAAACTCACCAAATGATTCTTTTAAACATTTCAACTAATTATAAAATTACAACACAAAATGGGTTAGGCTTAAATTTCCAGTTCTCTTTACATCTCTGAATTTAAGTTAGACCCTCACGGAGCAGCGTTCTAAAACCGTATCATTGCATGTGAGTTGTGCTCAACATCATCTTAATACTTTGTACTAAGGGATTTTATAAATGATCAGACTCATGAATTTCATTGCAGGGTTTACTGTGGAGATTTTTTTTTCCTTTGAGGATGTGTTTCAATATATTTCACATTGTCATTTTTATGAGGGCCCACAGGACAAATTTTTCTCCGGTCTTAGAACTAGAATAAACATGCTTGTCCTAGGTAGCTGATTTGCTTTTGCCTTATGAGTACTGTGAATAACAGACTTCATTGTAATTTTCTTCTTATGCTATGTTCCTAGGATGCCTAGAGCCAAATGTGTGACCACCTTTAGTGGAGACGATGGATCTCTTATGTTTACTTCACTCCCAGCTCCATCTGCTTTTCTAAATGTATTTTCCCTTGTTTCACTTTCCTCCCCAATTTTAAATTTATTTTACCTTGTTATACAGTATGTGCCTTTGTTCTATACCTCAAATGTCTTCTGGAGCATGAAAATAACCTAATAAATCATACATTTTTTTCCCCACATAGCAAGTTGTTGTAAAATTACTTACTTTATCAGTCTTTCTCTTCTTTGCTTTATGGAGCCTGGGCTAGATAAGGTAATTAAAGCTAGCTAACATAACAAATGATCCCAAAATTTTAATGGCTTACTACGATAAAGATTTTTTTTTTTCTCACTCTATGACAATCTGAATCAGATGTTCAGCATGTGATCTTCCACATGGTAATTCAAGAGTCATCATCCTTCGGTGCTCCACTCAGTCCTCTGGACTGACCCTGCTTGCCACCATGCGAAGAAAGAGAAAGTAGAGGCTCACACACAATTGTTCGGTAGGTCAGAAGCACTGCTTATACCCAAATGCTATTTTCCGAATCAGTCATGTGCTACCACCTAGATGCAGGGGCTCTGAGGACTCGAGATGTCTGTGTGTCCTAGAGGAAATCAGAAGTGGTTTGGCTGCACATATAACGGCCTCTCTGTGGAGACCTAGATTCTTGCTGAAATCCGAGAGAGTGCCTCCATAAGAATTCAATTCCAGGGGTTATATATACTCTCAGAACTTTGCTAAAGTGGTTGTAAATTATCATAATTGTTCTAGAATTTCTGTTCTTGCACATGTCCTCAGAGGTCCACACTCCAGGCAATATATTACCCAGAATCAGACTGATATGGATTCAAATTCACAATCTACCCTAATTATTTAGCTTTGGGCAAGCTGCATGACTTTTTCTCATCTTTCAAATGGGGCAATATAGTTACCTACTTTATGTGGCTACAAGAAGGGTTAACTGAAATATTTGTTGCCTCAAAGTGTTACATTAGCAAATCCCTGTGACTCTCCATATGTCACTTTTTAATTAAGTTTTTTTCAACGGTCTGGAGTATGTAGGTCTGAAATACAACGAAGTTAATGCTCTACTAGAATGTAAGCTCTCTGAGGGCAGCAAATTTTGTTTTTTTCTTATCCCTTATGTATCTATCCTAAGAATCCTTCATAGAGACACTCCTTGAAGTGTCGGCTGAAAACAATGGACACATTATGTCGCAGTTTCAATTTAAATACAAATACTATGTTTTGAGTGTGAGATTACGATTTAGTTTTTAAAATCCACATAACTGAAGCATTAGTAATGTGCAATAAAACATGTCTATTTTGAGCAGACTGTTTAATGAGTTTGATCACTATATACACTTGTTAACCAACGCCACAATTAAGATATAGAACTTCTCAGTCACCCATAATTTACTTTTAGCAATGAAATAATTCTTTAAGAGGATTGACTTGTTAATTGCCTCTGAGCACCCTGACCTTTGATGCCTGGATATTCTTATTTAAAACCAAAACAGCACTCAGTCCCATTAATTTGGCTCTTCTGCAAAGTTTTTTCAACAGGGGACCACTTATATTATGGGCTAGATAATTTTTTGTTGAGGGTAATGTCCTGCATTAGAGGATGCTTAGCTACATTTCTGCCATCTACCCACTAGATTCTAGTAGCCCTTCCCCTCCCAAGTTGTGATGACCAAATTTGTCCGCAGATGTTACCAAAGGTGCTGGCAAAATTGTTCCAGTTGAAAACCCTGTTCTATGGCTAACATAGACTTGGTGTGAGCCAATCCTTCTGCACTCACTGAGATCCACCTGCAGAACTGCAATGACTCACCCTTCTCAACGAGGGAAAGGCCAACTGCCTTAGGATTGTGTGGTCTGCTGGCAGACTGCCCACTCTCTTTTTTTGTCAACAGAGTGTGCTACCTACTGCCTGTAGTGTTGAACATTTATAAGCTTCCATTGATCCTCCCCTCTGCTCCACACTGTGTGGAGGGCAGATGGGAAGTGATATTAACGCTTGCTTTTGTTTTATTCCTGTCTTGTGAATCTGTGTTCTCTGAGAGCCACTCATTTAGAAGGTAATGAACCCATCCTTAGTTCTACCTTTAAAATAGACAATTAGTTTTTAATTAAATGAACATGTGTGCTTAGCACTGTATCTGGCAAGTAGCAATGCTCAATACATAGCAGATATTATCATTACTTCCATACCACTGTTTGTCTGTGCTATTTCCCCTCTTGTGGGATCACTCCTACCTTCCTCATACTTGCTGCACTGTCTCTGTTTGTATCATCAGCTTTGGTATTAAGGTTGCAAAATTTGTGCTCATATGTCCCAGCGATAACCTTGTCAAGCCACCCACGTCATCAAGGCACTCCTACCCTCCTGGCCTCTTGGGTCACTGATCACACATTTCCCAGCTCTTCATGGAACATTTTAGAAAATCAGTTCCTTAGGGAATTCTATCATCATTTGACTGGGAAGGAAGTTCTTTCTTGACTGGTGCCATGAGGAAGACCATCCTCTGAAGGAAAAACCCCAGACATTCTATCTCTAATAGTTTCCTAGTTTTCTCACTGTTCTTGTCTGGAAGAGCTACAGAGTTCTGTTATCAGGCCTCATGCACTTTTTGACTAACAAGGGTAAACAGAGCATCAGATTAAAAACATCTACTACAGTTCTTTACAGACAAATAACATAACTGTTAAAAAGAAAATATAAACTTAAAATGTGAGAGAGAATACCTCTCTTACCAAATGAGGACATCAGAATATCATTCATTTATCGTGAGGAGAAGAACCTGAATCATGCAGGAAACCTTGAGTGAGAGGACTACTGAAGTGTAGGTTATTATTATTATTACTGTATTATCTGTAGATGTATAGGTTATTACCAATTTGGGAAAGTTTTGAAGTCATTGCTGAACAAGTCTGAATTTTATATTGTCATGCCATAGCTATCAGCATTAACATGTCTTTTGACACTCAGTATTCAGGGATGCAAGATCTAAAATCCTTAGTACTCAACCTATTGTATCACCTGGTATTTTCCAAAGTCTTCTCAGAAACTCATGAGTTGAATGGAGGTGGTTTTTTTTTTTTTTTTTCCCTCTTTCTCTTTGCATTCTTGCTATAGAAATCCTACCATGAAGGAAAGAAACGATGGGAGAGAGCAGAGTTAAAGGTAATTTATGTTAAAATAAAACAGGGGATGAATTAAAAGTTATTTTACCAGGACACAGTTTTTTACTATGTGAAGTGAAATAACTGATGTGAATTATATCTGTTGTACCTGAGTTTTTGCGTCCGAGAGACCACCAAGGAGCCGACACCGAAGCAATCACTTGAGGGTTTATCTGACAAGCTTAAGCTTGGGCCCAAGTATACCCGATGCAGTGGAGTAGGGACTTGGACCCTGAGCTTAGTCAAGGCAGGGGTATTTATGGGTTCTTGTTACTATCGCAGGGTGGGGGTCCTTAGACCTAAAGTAGGGTGGGGCTTCCTGGAGCTAAAGTAAAGTAGGGTAAAGTCCAGCCCTTGGGCACAGGGGTCTGAGATGGCTGTACTTATGCTAAAGGCTAAACATGAGGTGGGGTGGCCTTGATTTTTCTCTGTCTCCACAAAATCCACTTCTCAGAGCAATCCTGTGCATATATTGGGGAAGCAGACAAACCTGACTACAGTGGAATAAAAAAAATCCCAGTACTTTCCCATCATTCTCAAAAGGATAGTAAAATTTTTGTTTCTAAACTTAGAGACAAAGGCTTAGATACACATATAGAACAGATGTAAGAATTTGACTTAAATTCACAATCCAAGAACTTTCTAGAAGGCAAGATTACCTAGGAAAGGTTGGGGGAGGGCAGTGTTGATTCCTGGAAGCAGCAAGGGATTAAAGAGAATGGTTAGATCAACAGGCAAGATGTTATCAAACATATACCTAACTGCATAATTTTGTTCCGTACAAGATTTTTCCCTCTCTCTCTCTTTCATGGGAACTGTGAGAATTTGGTGGAAATATACAGATCCAATGTTAAAATCATTTTGCAACTTTAAATGACTTGTAATTCTAGGAAAGGAATGACAGAACCAGGAGTTAAAGATTAAGGACACCAAATTAAAATATATCAGGAAAATAAGATGCTAGATTCCAAAGTCTGAATCATAAAAACGAAAAAGGTCTAACAAGGTCATTTGATAATGATACTAAGAGACAAAGTTCGCATTCCTTTCCCTCTTACATGCCAAACTGGTCATCTTCTGTACCCAACCTGATTTCTGTCAATGCTGCCATCATTGAAGATGGCAATAAGCTCCCCTATGAAGTCATAAAAGCACTACGGACAGTGTGTGTAAAAGTGAAGGTGTTAAGTTGGCACAACTCCTTCCCGCACCACAAATCTACTCTTCCTCCCAATTTTCTTTTCATTGATGTCATTTCATTTGCTAGTCATCCCAGTCCAGAATCTGAGACTTGTCTTTGACCTTCTTTTTCTCTCTTTTCAAGGGGCTTGGCATTTAACAGGATAGGGTGAAAAGAAATAAAAACCCAGAATGTTTTAAATATGTACAAGCAGGACGGGTCTAGACACCGAGGTGAAAACTTTTTCCCTCCTCCATGCACGCAGAGCTGCTCAGTGTTGCAGTGCTGATTGTTTTACGTGAGTATCTCAGGGATGACAATAGCTGGTTATTTCTCTCTAAGTGGAAGGATGAAAGAAAAATGCGCCCTCTGCATTGCTCTATGAAAGTTAAAAAGCTTACACTTGACTTTCTAGCCTCTGATTTCAAGGTCACACCTGGTTCTATATGCGCACAGCATCTACATTAAATACAACTCTTAGGTAGAAAAATGGTGCCCTTAGTTAAGTTTTTTTAAAAGATTTTATTTATTAATTTGAGACAGTGAATGAGAGAGAGAGAACAAGGCTGGGGTGGGAAGTGCAGAGGGAGTGGGAGAAACAGACATCCCACTGAGAGGGGAGCCCCACATGGGGCTTGATCCTGGGGCTCCAAGACCATGACACGAGCCAAAGGCTGACACTTAACCTCCTGAGCCACTCAGGTGTCCCAGTCTTTTAATTTCTGCTCTACTCCTGTTCCTACCACAGTCTGATTCTTCCCTTCTGCATGTTCTTCTCCAGTACTCAAGAAACACACTCTCTCTGGGAAAAATGGGCTTTCATGAGATCTAAAATTATTATCTTTTGAAAAATAAACACTTGACATTATATGGGAATGCTAATGTCTCGAAGACTTTGCAAGTTAGCAAGAATCAAAGCCTAACCAAAAAGAAATGATGC
This sequence comes from Mustela putorius furo, assembly GCF_011764305.1. Taxonomy (NCBI): domain Eukaryota; kingdom Metazoa; phylum Chordata; class Mammalia; order Carnivora; family Mustelidae; genus Mustela; species Mustela putorius. The sequence continues at coordinate 16,515,576 of NW_025422471.1, forward strand.
TTCTACAGAGAATTTCAGACAACAGGAAGAAGAGGAAGATTGCTTGTTTTGTTTAATTAGGACAGGCTATTATGGATGAAATTTAAGATATTCAGGTGATTTCTGTACCATGTACATTTTATGAAGTCATGGAAGTTTCTAGATAAGTTTCTTTCCTAGGCATGTGTGCAACTATATAATTTACATATTATATCTTAGATTACAATTTTTCTTGGTATTTGAAATTTGCATATTCAGGAATAATTTTTAAGTAACAGTTTCAATTCTTCCATATTGGTAGAAAGGTATGTTCAACTTGAAAATATAAGAAAACATGCTCTATTGTATTAATTTTTCACAAATTTTATCATTCTTGGCAATATTAACTCCTTTTTATCCCTTTCAAGCATATTAATGTACAAATATAATTTCAAAGAGAAATTTAAGGTGTTAGTGATTCTATTTGTGCATGTAGTACATAATGTTAGATGGTATATGATTTTATTAATGTGGCAATTAAGATCATAAATAATGCAAGGAAAATTTGGATATGTCAGAAAAGACAGATGCAAAAATTTTAAAATCAATTTTTCAAGAAAATGCTATATCATATCTTTAATAATGTGTGTATATTAAGCTTGGTTATAGTATACAAGATGATTTTAAGGAAATAATCTTCAAATATCAAAAAGTAACCACAAGTCTTTTCCTTGTGAAATATTCAGATAACTGACACAAGGAAATAGATTGTGGCACAAGCCTTAATGCTCCATTTGACTTCACTTTGGTGCTTGTAGCGATAAGCATATTATGAATTTTTAAAAGAATTTACAGGGACGTCTGGGTGGCTCAGGTCATGATCCCAGGGTTCTGGGTTGGAGTACCACACTGGGCTCCTTGCTCAGCAGAGAGCCTGCTTCTTCCTCTGCCTGCCTCTCTCCCTGCTTGTGAGCTCACTGTCTCTCTGGTATATAAATAAATAGAATCTTTAGAAAAGAAGATAATTTACAAAATAATGAACAAAAATTAAATCTAAAAACTCATTTCGAAAGAGGAAGTGATCAAACAATGCAAAACAGTAGATTTTTCTTAAATAGGATACAATAATTTGAGACATTTACTCATAACTAGGTATTTGTAAAATAGGAGTATATGGCACTTACCTTTTAGCATTACCTAAAATTTCAGGTAAGCATTACCTAATTTTCAGGTATGGCTTTTCTTTGAAAAACAATTGGTCTATCAGAAACCAGTGCTACAGGTTTTAAGTTTGTTGATTTTCAGTTGCTAATAAAAAAAGGATATGTTGCTTAAACTTGTTTGCCCCTTCTTAAATTTTATTAACAAAAATTTAAAAAGTTTTAATAAAGAACAGATGTAAGAATTTGACTTAAATTCGCAATCCAAGAACTTTCTAGAAGGCAAGATTACTTAGGAAAGTTTTTGTTACCTAGGACGTGTTTTGTGTACTTGAAAATAAGATAGGCTGACAGGTGCTTCAGTACCACAAAAGAATAAAGTATGAAATTTTATCTTATTTATTAGCCTCATATTTTGTTTATTTAAAACAAACATTTATTTCCTTAAGTATGAGTAACTTTTTTTAAAAGGAAGAGATGGATTAAGTTATTAAAAGGTGAGTGGACTAAAGAAAAATTTCCCAAATTGTGTATATTTAAAAAATCAATTCCATTATGTTCATTAAATGTATACTGGTTTTAGGCAACACAGGGAGAACAGAGGTAATTTCAGGGCTTCTTTGAAGTTTATTCTTTTGCAGCAGAAGGTAGAAGAGAATGTTTTGTAAGATGTTCAACATTTAATTACTAAATTCTGATTTTTACTAATCAATACTTTCAGCCAATTGAATTAAAATGCTTATTTTATATTGTATAGTACACGGAACATGTCCGAACTAATAAAAAATGTAAATGAAGCAAAGAAAATAGCTAATATTACCTTAGCATTCTCATTCTTTTTTTTTTTTTTTTAAGATTTTATTTATTTATTTGACATACAGAGATCACAAGTAGGCAGAGAGGCAGGCAGAGAGAGAGGAGGAAGCAGGCTCCCCGCTGAGCAGAGAGCCTGATACAGGGCTCCATCCCAGGATCCTAGGATCATGACCTGAGCCAAAGGCAGAGGCTTTAACCCACTGAGCCACCCAGGTGCCCTTCTCCTTCTTTTTTTTTTTTTTACTAGCACATTAAAAAATGCCCAATTTGCTGTCTGGGAATATTCTTGCCTATGTATGCAAAAATGGTACCAGAAATCATAAAGAATGATGGATGTTTTATTGGATTTTAATTACAGCTGTGTGTAACTTTGAACTATAAAATAATCTAGAGAGTTTAAGCAAAAAATTAACTACAGGAAGAAAAGCAGAATTTTTGTTAGTAGGAACATGTTTTATCTGCCAGCAATGCAGATTTCAGATTTTCTTGCTGATTATTAAATTCTGTATTATAAGGATAAAAGAGAAATGGATGTGAAGATACAAGCTTCAGCCAAAAGGAACTTCCAAATTGGTGAGACCACTAGTCCTCCCAGCCCAGTAGTCTGTCCCCGATAATGAAACCCAATCACTCTGTAGGAAGGCACGAATGTGGTTTTTAAACATCAGGGTCTGCACGGATGTCATAATGAAATTTTATTCTGGGGTACATCTAACTTCTCTGGGTATAATGAAACAGTTGTTTATTGTTTGGGATTTTTTTTTATGTATCAATATCTCACTGGAACAGAATTTGGTATTTGGAAGTGAGGTGCTGCCATTGCTTTTGGGATCAGGCAGTGCCTTCCTGCGTGTATTTCTGTTGTCACATGGCATTCTTCCTCTGTGTGTGGGTGTGTACCCAAATTTCCCTCTTTTTAAAAAAATATTTTTATTTATTTATTTGAAAGAGAGAATGGGAGAGAGAGAGCATGAGAGGGCAGAGAGTCAGAGGAAGAAGCAGACTCCCTGCCGAGCAGGGAGCCCGATAGGGGACTTGATCCCTGGACTCCAGGATCATGACCCGAGCTGAAGGTAGTCACCCAACAAACTGAGCCACGCAGGGACCCAAATTTCCCTCTTTTTAAAAGGAAATCAGTTGTAGTAGTCTCAGCCTAATGGCCTCATCTTAACTTGACTACACCTGCAAAGACCTTATTTCCAAATAAGGTCATATTCACAGGTACCGGGATGTCAATCTATTTGGGAGGCACAGTTTAAGCCATAAAAATGGAACACCAGGAAAGTGGAGGGGATCTGGCCAGGGCACCAACAGCACTGACTTCAACAGGTGTCTAAATTCTCAGTTTCCTCCTGCCTTTGGTTTTTAGATATACCAAGTTACTGACATACTAAACCATTTTCAGATTCCAATCTTCATGTCTTTGCCTATTGTTGCCTAAACCATGTATGTCCCTGGCATCCACTCCTTAGTAAAAGTGTCCTCACTTTAAGAAACACTGTTGTATCCTAACAGCAGCCTTCCTTAACCTCCCAGCGTCTATACCGATCACTCATTCCATTCCAGATGAGCTTGTTCATTAATTCATTCAAAACATTTTAAAGCATATAATGTGGTACAGTGCTAGATATAGTGCTAGGTATAGCTATCTGCTAGATACAGATACAGACCTAGGCTTGGAGGTAGTGTACAGCCAGGTAGAGTACACAAAATATAAATAATTATAACAAAGTTCAATAAGTGATAAGGTAATCATAACATGCTGTGGTTACCAAAAGAAAGAACATCAAGCCTCAGCAGCGCTGAGATAAAAGGTATGACACTAGGCAGAAAGATCTTGACACAAGAAAGATTTACATTTTAAATGGAAAAAAAAGTTCCAAATCAGTCTTTTAATAAAACACCTATGTTGGACTCTATAAATGTTCTCTACTAGTTGTTTAATTATTTTGTTAATTCAGTCATTGAATCATTCTTTAAATTCTACAGTTATTTCTGGAACGAGGCACTGAGTTAAGTTCTGCTACACGTATGTCTGAGCTGTTTTAAAACAAACAGTAAGTATAGATAATGGAATAAAACATACTTACTGTCTTTAAAGTTAGTGTAGCTACTTTGTATTTTGAATTGTTGATAGACCTGTATTTATCTACAATTGATTAGTTCCCTAGAAAAAATTTTGTAAATCTGTAATTTATATATCTTAGAGTAGTCCATAAATACACTAGAGGTAATTTCCCTAAACAGACATTTTAGAATGCCTGCAATTAGAGTTACAAGTGATGACTGTCTGCAATAGTAATTTTCTTGTCTTAATGGCAATAAGCTGCTCATTATTTTTAAAAAAGTGTGCCAACCATTATTCCTGTTTAGAATGCTGCCTTTTCTCCAGAAGATTAAACACTCTACTTCCCACTGACAGTGCAGTAAAATGAGAGGGAAGATGCCAGCCTTCAAAGACTGACATTCCACACTGAATTTTGATGGATTTATTTTAATATTATTTCCTTAAAATAACAATTTTAGGGGTAAAATGCTTTACTTTTATATCTGTCCGTCATTCTGTTTTAAAGTAATCTCTATATCCAATGTGGGGCTCAAACTCACAACGCCAAGATCAAGTTGCAAGTTCTGTCAAATGAACTAGCCGGACACACCTCCAATCATATTATTAATACAAATGGAGACATAGTATTTCACCGGGACATCCAATCTCTTGTACCCATAATCATATAAAAGAGTAACATCAGTTGAATTCTTTTTACTATATCCCTGCCTTACATTTACGGAATACAATAGTGAGGATGAAACAGAAATATCACATTGTTTAACAGGAGTCTTAGCTTTTCCTTTTTTAATAGATCTAGAACAGGGTTTAGTCAAGTGTTTTTTTGTTTTTTTTGTTTTTTTTTTTTTTTTGGGTCAAGTATCTTTATAGCCACATTAAATAAAAGAAACTGATACACAGTATTTTTTCTTTATTTTTTAAGATGACTTTTCAGAACCCTGAAATGCATAGAGGTGAGACATCAGAAATGAAAAGATTTTCAGCTAGGCTTTTCTGAAAAAGTTATTCTGCTAAAAATGGTTTTAGTTTTTTGACAGTCTATTAAACCTCTTTATGACAGTATCAACACTGACTCATTTTGGACATGTGAGAAGTCAGTGGTAACTGCTCAGGGCCTGTATATTAGTGGTAACTTCTTAAAAAACAATAACAAAGGGGCACCTGGGTGGCTCAGTGGGTTAAAGCCTCTGCCTTCAGCTCAGGTCATGATCCCAGGGTCCTGGGATCGAGCCCTGCATCGGGCTCTCTGCTCAGCGGGGAGCCTGCTTCCCCCTCTCTCTCTCTGCCTGCCTCTCTGCCTACTTGTGATCTGTCTGTCAAATAAATAAATAAAAATCTTAAAAAAAAAAAAACAATAACAAAGACAGTACTACTGCGCACTTACCTGCTTCAACAGTGTATGCTACGGATAGGCCTTAGCTGTCTCATACAGCGTGTTTTCACTTGAAATCTAAATGCTTTCCTCTTCCTCTACATTGTTTTTCTTTCTTTGTCCTTTTCCTTAAAATTCTTTTTGTGCACATTATTATCGGGAATTCATTTGTAGTGTGGCTTAACTGTATTCAGGTCATCAGATTGTGAGACTGCTTCCCTGAAACATTTTTGTACTATTGTTTTAAAAATAATAATTAAAAAAACATTTTTGTACTATTGTTTTAAAAATAATAATTAAAAAAAAACAGTTGGCATTAATAAAAAAAAATGTGAAATTGAAAAAAAAAATGGTTCTGTTATTCAAAGAACACTGATATTTCCAGAACCCTGATTGCTTAAAATTATTCTGCTCCTAAGTGGCAGAGCCGACATGAGTTTTGAACTCAGTTTAACTCCAGAGTCTGGGCTTTTAAATAAAAACCTACGGAACTTGCAATTTTATAGGTAGAAGAACTTCAGTACTTCTTTCATTGTTTTATTATAATAATTTCACTATTTCATTTCTTTACCCACCCTTTGGAGCTGCCTCTAGGACTCCACTGCTTTTACTTTCATATTCTGGTACAATTTTATGGCAGAATCTTGTGTATATTGGGGATACAACTCTTGGGGCGCCTGGGAGGCTCGGTAGGTTAAGCATCTGTCTGGGGCTCAGTTCGTGATCCTAGGGTCCTGGGATCGAGCCCCGCTCAGCAGGGAGTCTGCTTCTTCCTCCGCCCCTCTCCCTCCGCTCTTGCTTGCTTTCTCTCTCTCTCACAAAAATAAATAAAATCTTAAAAAAAGAAAAAAAAAGGAATACAACTCTTTTGCCCAGTATCTGAGAAAATTTGGTCACTGGACACTCCATTAAGCTAATACGAATTGTCTCTCACTTTGTTATTGATATAGTTCAGAAGGATCAATACAGTTGGGTATTACTAGTGCTCAAATGATGCAGGAAAGAGAAGTTGCAGCAGTCTATAATCTGGTAGAGTTCTACAATGACCACTCTCTAATGCCTTTCATATAGAGTTCTTTTTTTTTTTTTTTTTAAGATTTTATTTATTACTTCAGAGATAGAGAGGGAGAGAGTGGGGGAGGGATAGTGGACGAGGACGAAGAGAATCTCAAGCAGACTCCACACTGAGCACAGAATCCGACATGGGGCATGATCTCACAGCCCTGAGCTGAAACCGAGAGTTAGAACCACCGACTCAGCCACCCGGGTACCCCTGATTTAGAGTTCTTAATGAAGATACACATCATATAGCTGGATACCTTACAATCTTCAGCCCTAGGGTGTAGGGAGGGGGCATGGTGGGAAAACATTACTCCAGTTACTTAATTGCCTTAAGTAAGATGCCAATCTTGTCCATAGGGTCAAAGTTTTTGGATGAAGACGTTCTGTGAGCCCCAGATTTTATCTAAAAATGTCTTCCAGGGCACCTGGGTGGCTCAGTGAGTTAAGCCTCTGCCTTCAGCTCGGGTCATGATCTCAGGGTCCTGGGATCAAGCCCCGCATCAGGCTGTCTGCTCAGTGGGGAGCCCGCTTCCCTCTCTTTCTCTGCCTGCCCCTCTGCTTACTTGTGATCTCTGTCCGTCAAGTAAATAAAATAAAAATCTTTGAAAAAATTAAAAAAATAGAAGTGTCTTCCTCTCAAAAAACAGAAACCTACCCTTTTTGGTTCTTTTTGGTTTTGTCCTACGGGGGCATGATGGCTCCCTCAGCATACAAATATTTTCTGTGACCTTGCATCCTAGGAAATTCCTCCTTTGATTCAATAGTTCAGAGTTAAAACTGCGCTCTTTTTCTGCTTCAGTCCATTAATTCCTTAAAACCATTGTCTTCACATAGTATGTCTACTTCCTCATCTCACTGCAGTCTGGTTTGCATCTCTACCACTACAATGAAGCTGATCTCTCTTATCAAATCGCCAAAGTCCTACTTTTTGTTAATTCTTCTGTTCACTTTTCTCTGGTCATTTATCATTTTATTTGATAGTAGTACAAGATATATTTGATGGTTCCCTTTGACCCAAGGTCATTTTTTTGGTCTTAAAAATATTTCTGGCTGTTGTGTGAGGAACTGCTAGGATAGAGCCAAAATGACTTCTGGGAGACTGGTGGGAAGGCTGTTAGTGATAGTAGAATTTGATGACAGATAATAATAGATTGGACTGGGAAGCTCTCAATGGAGACAAAATGAATAAGAGAAAAATACTTAGAAGGTAGAAATGGAAACTGACAAATCTTGGTTCAGTTTTGGATATGTTGAAATTGAGGCACTCTTGAGATGTCTAAATAGAGAAATAGAATAGACATTACCCTTGGTAGATATGGACCTCAGAGAAGAATTCTGAGATAAAACTAATTTAGAACATCATCAATTTAGAATTGATTGAGGCCATCGGCTTGGAGGTGATCACTTAAGGACAGAAGAGTAAATTGAAAGAGAGGTCTTAGAAAGAAACATGCTATAGACTGTAATGTATTCTGGCTCTTCATTCACTTAAAAGAATGGTTATAGAGTAAGTCTCAATATATAGGAAGTGACAAGATAATAACCCTTGGAGTTGTTCTTTTTATTCTTTATCCCGTGTGATACATTTTTGTTTCAGTTTGTGATGAGACTTAATGTAGTTGAAAGCACACCAGCAGTAGATTTTGTCACACCTGTCACTCTACTTTTAATAATACATTTCAGTCATAGCAAAGTCTTTCATGATGTATAAAGTCAATATTCAGTATAGTAATGCTGTATTTGATTATGATGATGAAGTTTCATATAAATACGTTTTCTCTATTTTAAGAGAAAAGTTTTGCTACTGCTATGAAATGCATTAAGCGCTTTGTTGTTGCTCGGGAATATTATATCCATTTCTTTTTCTTTTTTTTTTTTTTTTTTTTTTTTAAAGATTTTATTTATTTATTTGACAGAGATCACAAGTAGGCAGAGAGGCAGGCAGAGAGAGAGAGAGAGAGAGAGAGGAGGAAGCAGGCTCCCTGCTGAGCAGAGAGCCCGATGCGGGACTCGATCCCAGGACCCTGAGATCATGACCTGAGCCGAAGGCAGCGGCTCAACCCACTGAGCCACCCAGGCGCCCCTCCATTTCTTTTTCTTTAGCTGCCTTCGAAATCCTTTAGTTTTAATAGTTGAGGTTGTAGGAAATAATAGTGTTTCTTTGTACCCTAACCAAACAGATTAAAAAAAAAAAAGTCTCAGTAAACATATAGATCCAAGGTGAATAATGAAATAACAAATGTATATCTCACATCAGGTAAAAGCAATATATGCATATAAAAAGCATGCTAGCTTTAATACACTTACAATAAGAGAATTAGAAAATGAAAAGTATTCATTGTCAAAAAAGCTGCCATATGCACTGGTATCTTTTTACTATCCAATGGTGCTAATTTATGTGGACCATTAAGCTGTATAACTTCCTTTGGAATATTCTTTTTTTAAAAGACTTTATTCATCGGAGAGACAGTACACACACACACACACACACACACACACACACACACTAGTGGGGAGGGGGAGCGGCAGAGGGAAAAGGGGGAGGGAGAAAGAATCTGAAGCAGAGGCCATATTGAGTGCAGATCCCATGTGGGGCTAGATCCTACAACCAGGAGATCATTACCTGAGTCAAAACAAGGAGCTGGATGCTCAACTGACTGCACCAGTCAGGCACCCCTGGAATATTCTTTCTCTATGTGGAGAAAATAAGTGTGTAAAAAAAGCAAATAAACAGGAAACATCTTAGTAACCTCAAATGTAAGAAACTACTTAATTACCCTGAAATTATTCTTCTGCTTGAGTATCATCATCACTAACATACATTAATCATTTTTGTGAACAAAAAGGAAAGAAGTGATTGTATCTGTTTAAGTCTTTGATATTTAAGTAGGAAGAAGAAAAGGGTCGCCATTGGTCCTTTAAAATTAATTTATATTTTCAAAGCATTCTCAATAACCAGATTTTCCAACGTAGCTTTTTTGAGAAAATGATAAATAAAGTACAGGGTGATTGATGATGAAAGCTCTTTAATTTGGAATTCATTGTGATTAAACTCAAAATGCTATACCATACAAACAGCACATCATTTCTGATAGATACAGTCTGGGGTGAAGAATTTCTCTGGAAATCTAAAAATATATTAGGAAATCTATTTTGCAAAAATGTTGCTAGAAATTCATTTATTGCATACCATAGATAAATCTGTATTAAGCTGAAATCAGCTTATTCAACATATATAAATTTCATAACATCTAAGACATCATAGCTTCTCTATTATTAATGAAATAATTTTACAAAACAACTTTAAATTTTATGAAAACATAAAAGACAAATATTATTCTTCTCCAAATGATGCTATTTCTCACATTTTTTTTCTTCTAATGACTTAGTTTCCTTAAATTACCTCCTGAATGCACAATACTTCAACCTGAACTTCCACACTGATAAATCTGTCATTACCGCAAACTCTGTGACTCTAGAACCATCCTGATTTGGACCCCACCCCCATCCCTACCCTTACCAGGAAGTTGCTCAGGGAATGGACAGTTCAGGGATGATTTTGCTGACCTAGGCTCCTGATTGTAATTTTCCCACTCAACACACCAAATCTTTACTTTCTGGTTATGCTCTCTACCTGGAAATGTATACTGCTACAGAAAATACGTATTTATTTCAAATGTGTTACAAAGCTAGACTAAAAATCCAACTAGGTTTGTTATATAGTATATTTCTTTCCTTTTGGTTTATCTGAGATTATTTTTTCATTAATCTTGAGCTTGGAGAGATACCTGGTTATAATAGAAAGTAACTTTGATGCCTTGGTAGAAGGCTTACTTCCCTTCCCTTCAGGTTAGAACTAGATGAACATGATCATTTAGTTGAACTGAGACAGAAATCATGGCATTGTTCAAAAATGACTCCTATAATCAATTAAAAAGAAAAACATTGTCAGTCTGAGTTACAAAACTCTATATATCCTGGCTAGATTGCAGTTTTGTTTAGCTCTACAAACCACACTCCTCTCTGCTTAGCAGAGAGCCTGATGAGGGGCTTGATCCCAGGACCCTGAGATCATGACCTAAGCCGAAGGTAGAGGCTTAACCCACTGAGCCACCCAGGCACCCATTTCATGGTATTTTTAAGTAGTTAGAAACTGGAAGATCCTGACTCTTAAACGAAGAGTTTGGGAATGGTGTTGTAAACTAACGTTTAGTATTTCAAAGAATTTCTGATTGAAGTAGTTTTTATTCTTAAGTGTGAATATTATATAAAATTGAAGAAAAGACAAACTCAAATGGTAGCTGTATGGACAAATCTGTGTGTCCAGTTTTCCATTTATAATGTGGAAAATTCATGTTTTTATTAATGAAATATTCTAAATATACAGGAAACAGAGTGTACCATACTGAACAGGGTGAATTAATGATGTCTACTGCCAACTTTTCTTCCTCTAAGAATTTCCTGCCAGCCTTTGCACATTCTTCTAATTGGTTATTTACTTTTTATTATTGATTGTTAGATTCTTCATAACTTTTATGTAATAATTCTTTGTCATGCATAATAATAGCAAATATCTTCTTCTAGAGTGTGATTTTCTTTTTTAGACAAAATTTTATTTACTTATTTATTTATAAAGATTATTTATTTGAGAGAGAGAGAGAATGAGCGAGAGAGCAGAAGCAAAAGGAGCAGCAGAGGGAAAGGGAGTAGCAGGCTCTCCACTGAGCAGGGAGCCCACATGGGGCTCCACCCCAGGACCTTGGGATCGTGACCTGAGCTGAAGGCAGCCGCTTAACCCTGGCAACTACCAATCTCTTATTCACCCCTTTAATTTTGTTATTTTGAGAATGTTATCTAAATGGCACCACACAATATGAGACCTTTTGAGATTAACTTTTATCATTCAACATCATCTTCTACAGAGACCACCATGTTTTCTAGAAACAGGCAGTTTCATTTCTTCCTTTCCCATCTATGTGTCGTGTTTTTTCTTGCTTTATATCACTGACCTAAAGTTCTCATACTACGTTTAATGGCAATGGTAAGGGTGGATATCGTGACTTTTTCTGATTTTAGGGATAAGTATTAAGTCTTTCCTCATTGTGTATGATTCTGGCTACAAACTAAATTTGTAGATTTTTCTTATTAAGTTGAAGTTTTCTAATCCCCGTTTCCTGAGAGTTTTTTTTTTTTTTTTTAAATCATGAATGGATGTTTCATTTTGTCAGCTGTGTTTTCTGCATGAATTGATATGATCATGTGATTTTCTTTTTAAACCTGTTAATATGGTGAATTATGTTATTTGCTTTCTGAATATTGAGCCAGTTTTGTACCTTGACCATTTGATCATGGAACATAATTCTTTCCATATATTGTTAAATTCTATTTGCTAATATCTCGTTAAAGATATTTATATCTATATTCATGAAGAATAATGGGCTATGGTTTCGTGTGTGTGTGTGTGTGTGTGTGTGTGTGTGTGTGAGTGTGCAGTTTTTGTCTGGGTTTGGTATCAGCATAATACTAACTTCATAAAAGGTAAGGTGATAGTGTAGATTACTGATTTGAAAATTTAAATTTTTCTAATGTAAAATTCTCTCTCAACCCTGCTTTAGCTGGGTGCCACAAATTTTTCTTTTTAATACATGAAATTATTAATTAATTACATTTACCAACATATTAACATATTTCAATCAATTTCTGTGTTCTCTTTAGTTTATTATGTTACATGTCTCTATCTCTGTTTTTTCTTGTTGGTGAAGTACATATTTAAATGTTATCTGGGTGCTTACTATCTTTTAGATACAGGCAAGGAGTTAATTTGGGAATGTAAGCAAACTGAAACCATAGGAGAAATGACCCATGAACATCTGCTTAAAATTTTAAAAGTGGAAGTCTGATAGTCAATCTCATTTGAAGGATTAGAGAACAGTCTTTTGCCTTTTTTTATCTACATGTGATTACTTTTTAAATATCTTTAATGTCTTCAGAATGCGTAATTTGGGAAATGTGTCATTTTGTATAATTATAGTTTTGCCATTCTATCACTGAAGATAAAAAAAATTGGAGAATGGACTTAATTATAGTCATTGTCTCTCAAAAACTGTGTATCATTGACATTCAAATTGTAAGCAAAAATTCTTTAGATTTATTTAGCCTTATTCCTACTTAACCATATTGTTGAGTCTGTGCATAGATAATTCAGCTTAAAAAATTAAAAAAAAAATCAGGACTGGTGAAAAGAAAAAAAAAAAAAAGACTGTAAGAATAAGAGAAATGTTTTTAGAGTTGGTTCAACTCCTTCCTGAATCAGATAAGCAATTTTCTTTTATGTTCACAAACAGCAGGACTTATATTGCTTTTGTCCTATCCAAAATAATAGATGTTAGATTTTCATCTTTGTTAGTTTTTATTGTGTGTGTTTATGCCAAAACAAGGTAGGAAGAAAAAGTTCACTTAGTCTAAATATATATCATTTTTTTAAAAAACTCAGTTTGTGTGTTGAGATGGTACATCAGTTTCTTCAATTAAATTTAACACGTGTTTACCTTCTTACTATGTATAAAAACTCTGAAAGACACTGAGGTACAAAGACACAACACTATTCTCAGCCATTGGTCACCTCTAATAATTCCAGGTGCTCAAGAAATAAAAGAAGTAAACCTGGCTTCTTGGTTACCATATGCAGTTTAAGCATTGACAAGAAATTACGCTGATTCTGAAAGACGGAAATAAGGATTCTGTAGTTTTTCCTAAGTGGAAATCAGCCTAATTTCTAACAAAATGGCATTTTTCTGCTACTCAGCTACTCAGTGAGAATGATACACTGGTTTCTACAATGACTGTTCACAAGATAATGATTCTTATATTATTTTGCTAGGCAATAACCGTAAACAGATGGTGCTCTGTGTGGACAGATTGTTTCTTACAAATGTCAATTAAGCCTTAAGGCTCCATGCTCTCTCATGTATGAAGCCAGCTCCTAGATAACATGAAGAGATGCCTTTCATGCTTCCGAGTGCTGGCTGATCAGTTAATACGTACATTTTAGAATATCTTGGAAAGACTGTATATTAAACCTTGTTTCAAGAAGTGTAAGGCGTTTATATAGATTTGCCATACGAGTCTATAACAATAATAAACTATCACTCTTTGCAGTAGGCATCTTTGTTTATGGATCTTACCTCTTGTAAGGTATGAAAACTACAAAACAAATGCCATTTCCAAAATACACAACCTTTGTCGGTAAGAAAAATCAGAGACAGTTTTTAAAAAATTAGGATTGGCATTCAATGTTCTGCCTAATATTCTAACATACCATGGTATTGAGATTGGAATATGATGCGGGGCTTGGCTTTTCATCTGAATCCAGAGTATCTTTTCCTTAAAAGACACTCAGTACAGCTTACTTAAAAATCAGAATGCTTCAAGCCATAGTTCACAGATGAGAGTTTCAATTTTTGTATGACATAATACCTTTATCTTTACCAGGCAGATCCAATTTTATTGTCATGACAACCTCTAAAATGCACATACTTAGGTGTGCTCACACACACAGTCACAAAAAATACAGTGCCCCCGATAATTTAGTCACCTTAAAGGATATGTATGTAGGATTTCACATGGCAAATGTCTGAGAAAAGAAATCCTAAGCGGGAGCAAATGATGGATATATTCTCAGATTATTCAGACCATGTAAATGATCTAGTTCAATTAATTCTGACTCTGATCTTAAGCATGAGGTCTGTGAAAGGGAGAAATTTATACTAGAACAGTTTGTTGGAAGGATATCTTAGAAAAGCATTCTAAAATATTCAGTCTCTTTTCTGTAGACACTGGGGACATGTTGGAGATGAAACAGAGTAGACTAACCTATTTAATCAGCTTAAGCTTTCTACTCTTAACTGGGTACCTCCAAAATTTCAGTGGTTTCACAAGTAAACACTTTCCTCCTGCTCACATCATAATTCAGCAGGTCAACAGGATGCTCTACTTCCTCCAGTGATTGAGGGATCAAGGGATCCTTTCACTAGCTCCTAAGGACCTCGGTGTTTTCCACTGAGTCCTCTGCACCTGATTTAATATATGGGAAGTATTTTTCTTTTGGTGGGCGGGAAGTACTGAAAGAGCATTTCTGTTCTGCCAACACTGTCTCAGAACTGATCTACACGATCCCACCTAATCTCAGGGAATGTAGACTAGGTGGTCTGGATGAAATGGAGCAAAGACATAATGTTCAAGAAGGAAAGGCCAATTAAAAGAGCAATTCGATGGTCCAGCGTAGAATAGTTAGGACCTGGTTATAAAGAGGGCTGGGGCAAAAACCCTTGACTCATATTTCTACATTATTGATTTATTTGTTTGTTTGTTTTAGAGAGGGAGGGGGAGGAGGGAAGGGATAGAGGGAAAGGGAGAGAGAGAATCTTATTAAGCAGGCTCCATGCCTAGCACAGGGCCCAACACAGGGCTCGATCCCAGGACCCTGAGATCATGACCTGAACAAAAATCAAGAGTTGGATGGTTAACCAACTGAGCCACCCAGGCGTCCCCTACACACATTTAAAAGTGATCACATTTCTAATACAGCAGTATTCTGATAATATTGTTTAAAATAGGGTTTGTGAAAATTATAAAGTAAGACACTCTTTATATTAGTAAAATATATGTATATATTTATAGCCTGACTTTACCTCTGTTAACCTCAGAAGATAATGACAGAGAGAAGAAAAGACTAAAAAGCAGCCACTGGGGACAAGAGTGAAATTTTCACTAATACCAAGAACCAGCTGTGAAGTCGGGGGGCTTTGAGTGTAGAAAACAAGTAATAGAGCCATGCCATGTACAGTTGTGGAGTAGAGAATCTCTATTTGAGCAGGCCAGTCCAATAGCTGGGACGATTTGGCTATTTTAATTTTATCACAATTACATGCAGTTGAAAGAATGAAAACACTGAGCAAGTTTAGAGATGGCTTTTATCTCCCAATGAGATGAGGAGCACACAACATGAACTTACTTGCCTACAAGCTCAGGAAGTTGTTTGGATCAGTCCTACCACTGGTATCAGTTTCAATTTTTAGAGAAACCTAAGAAATCCATAAACCAGAGTTGGGGTTCTTTACTACTCATACGATTACTTTTGCCTTTGGCTAATGTTGTAGACACAAAGACAATTATGTGAGGTCTTCCACTCTTGCCTTTTATCTGAGAATCTAAGAACTGGAGGTGGATATCAACAATGGTATTGTCTGAGATTATTCACTTATTTATTTGTTCACTGTGTGACTTGGACACAGAAGATTACGATAAGAAATAGAAGCTCATACAACTGTTAGAGCAGCTAAGGGAACAAATGTCAGCAAAGGTCTCAGCCTAAGATATCAAAGTGGGTAGTCCTTACTTACTGCTTTAATAGTCTAGAATCTCTGGGAAACTACAATTCTCTCAGCATGCATTTGTGAAATGGTAGTTTGCAAAAACTCGCCAGGAAGCTTCTGTGAGTCTCAGATCTGTGCGTGGAGTTGACTACACTTACCTCAAGGAACCTGGATTCTCCTCTTCTGCTCTCAAAATCCTGTGCCAGCACCTCTCTTTGGAAATTCTGACCTAGAACCAAACAGTGAAGAGGATTCTGTGAAATGTAAACCCCGACTTCTCTCTGAGTCACAAAGATCCTGGAAGGGGGCAGGTCATAGCACCAGATGGACTACACGTTCCCCAGCATGCTGGCTCTTAGATCCGCTGACTTCCAACTGGGCTTTTGATATGGGCTCTGAAGCTTCCCCTTTGTATTGTCAATCTAGTCAGTGGGTCTCTGGGTTCCTGAAGAGACTATACAACATTTCCCAACTGATAGATCAAGGAGGTTCCCTGAGCATGAAGACAAAGGTAGTGAAGCTGAACTTTGGTTAGTTCTAAGTTTGGAATAACAGTCTTTGTGAATGGGAAAAAATATGTATACGGTAGTAACACAAAGGTGGTAATAGTTTAGTTTAGCCTTACTTGGCTAACTCTGGTTTTATGGTTGAGACAGAGTAAGAATCCAGATTGGTGCTCTTCCTATACTATTTATTAATCAATTGAACATATGCTTGCTTAGAGCCTTCCCTGCCCTATTACAGTGGAGATTCCTACACTCAGAGTACTCAGTTTTGTGGGGAGGACAGGTACTGTAGTAATTATGGAGGGAAAGACCAATTATTCTTTACACGGTATTTTGTTTTGCTTTTTCTCTACTAGACCGTGAACTACTTTAGGCTAGGCAGTAAAACTGGTTATCAATACATGGTGGTCCTGGCAAGCACATTTTTTATTCACCTTGATATCCTCGGCACCTACTGCATAATAGGTTCCTGCGTTCCCCTGACGCACATCTCAGTCTTTATTATTATTATTGTTGCTGTTATTTCAGAGCAAGCTTTCAACCCCCAGTTATCTTACAATTCTTTTTGTAACTTTTAACAACTCCTTAATAAAATATGTCCCATCTGTTTTTTTTTAACTTCATGTAAAGTGCATAGCGCTTTGCATTTAGTAAGTCTAACGGGTCTTGGTTGTTCGTTCACTGGAATGAGGTTTTATTTCCTTTTCACACACTTTTAAAGCATTTATTTTATTTTAAAGGTTTTTATTTATTTATTTGAGAGAGAGAGAATGAGACAGAGTTTGAGGGGGGGAGGCTCAGAGGGAGAAGCAGACTCCCCGCTGAGCTGAGAGCCCAATGCGGAACTCCATCCCAGGACTCCAAGATCATGACCTGAGCTGAAGGCAGCTCAACCAACTGGGCCACCCAGGTGCCCCTAAAGCTTTTATTTATCATTTTCCCCTTCCCCCTCCCAACATTGAGAACATTTATATTATATGTAGTTATTATATTCATAGTCCACATTGCTGTCTGTGGAGTCTGTTAATGTAACATCAATAATACCTATTTCAGTTGGCATTCCTTCCCTGACAGCAACACCGGGGTGACTCAAAGAAAATAAGAAGCACAAGAATAAAAATAAGAGAGGGGAAAATAATTAAAATTTCCTCTTAAAGATGACAATAATCCATTCTTTTGGTAATTTAGCACAAGTTAAAATAATTTATATGTAATTAAGTATATTAAAAATATGCATTTATAATTGGTAAAAATGCTTAAGTAGTAATTTTTCCTATATAGTGTTTTTGTTCACTTGAATTGTTTTCACTAAGGGGAAATAAATATTTGGCCCTCCTTGTTCATGCTCATTTATGGCAATTATAGTTTGGCAATTTCATTGTTGAATATCCCAGATATCAATGTGAAATAATATCGTATATATAGATATGTATTTCTTATACTGTAATTGGTATATAAAAGGGCCAAATCACCATAAGGGTGATCTAATAAATGGGATCATAAGCCCTATTCCAATAGGGCTGGTGTAACTAAAAGAAGAAAAAGAGATGGGGCACCTGGTTAGCTCAGTTGGTAAAGTGGGCGACTACTGACCTCAGAGTTGTGAGTACAAGCCCCATGCTGGGTGTGGAGATCACTTAAAAAAAAAAGAAAGAAAAAGGAAGAGACACTAGTTGTTCAGGTACATGGGCAACTACCTTCAAGCCAAGAAAGGAGGCTTCACGAGAAAACAACTCTGCCAGGACCTTGATTTTGAAATTCCAGCCCCCAGAACTGTGACAAAAAAAATTGCTGTTGTTTAAGCCATTCCGACTGTGATATTTTGTAATGGCAGCCTTAGAAAACAAACACAGACACTGAGAGTAAGTATGATTTACATAGGAATGGAGGTTCTTGTTAAGCAATTGAGTTCAAATAAGAGGGTTTCTATTGCATTAGTATCTCAGTATGGTTGACTGTCAGTGCTTACCACCACTCCTTTTTAGGCAGGACATTCTCATTCCTGGATTTTATTCTTGTCCTTCAGAATGTCTTCAATTCGTATGGTCAGGAAATATAGCTGGGAAATGTTATCTGCACTCTTGCATATCCAATATCTTTCTCCTGCCTTCACACAAGAATTGACAGTCTTCCTGGAAATAGAATTCATGGATAACTTCTTCAAAGTTTGATAAATATTGTCTCACAGTCCCCTGGCATTTAGTGTTGCAGAGCAATCTGGGTCAATTGTATCTTATTTCTGTGCACATTATTATTTTTTTCCTAGATGGCTGTAAGATTATTTCTTTACCTTTTAACTGTGACAATTCCACTAGCTATGTTTTGATATTGTTTTCTTTTTATTGATTTCCTGAAATACAGCAGTTACTCTCAGATTTCAGATGATGTTTTATTAGATGAAGAAAGTTTCCCATTCTTTATTTGATTATTGATTTTCCCCCGTCTATTCTCATGTACTTTGATTAAACTTTGCCAATTTGTTTTCCATATAGCTTGTTTTCTTCTCATTTTAATTCTTTTATTCCTTCTATGTTTTAAAAGAATTTCTCATATTTTTCAACATCTTTACTTTGGTTTTCTGTAGTATCTAATATGCCTTATACATCATTATATGTAAAATTCACAGATCATAATTTAGAATTGAATAAAAAGTGTGCAGTTATTCTTTTTCATAACTTTCCATTTTACTGGTGATTTATTCTGGATATAAATGTGCAGTGCCTCTGTGTGAACATAAAGGAGATTATCTCAAATTTTTTGTGTTCTTGTAGTTTATTTATTTCAAAGAAAACTCATAATCTTTACAGAAGTAAGGAGAGCATCCTCTGAAATTCAGAATTTCTCCATAGCCTATGATGTTTCGGTTTTTACTCATTCCTACTGGGGACAACATATCCCAGCTCTGCCACTTACTAGCTGAGTGATATTTGACAGATTATCTTAACTCTTTGTACCTAAATGACCTTATCTATAAAACCAGGTTAGTAAGGATAGTGTTCATTTCACACAGTCATTTTAAAAATTGTTTTTTTATCAATATATTTTTAGCAATCTTCTTAGCTAAGAAGAGTGCTTGGCATACAGTAGAAAGTCAGTAACCATTACAATGAAATGAAAGAACAAAGTAAGTGGGTTTCCAGGAGAAAACATTATTCTTTCTATCCATCACTCCGTGTAACTTGCTCTCTGGAGGTAGTACTTTTCCATCACTGCAGATCCTGTGACTTTTCTGGTCACTCTATGATAGTTAAAATAATTCTCTGGCCATTTTAATTGCAGAATCTCATTGTCAGATCTAAGATGGTTATAAATGCGTTGAGAGTGAAAGTTTCTCCTTTCTCCTGGTTTGAGCCTGCCTCAGGCTTGATGTCCACTGTGGGTAAGGTAGTGTTGTCAACATCTTTCATATCTCCCAAGCCTTGTGCTCTTCCTACCCCGTCCTTACTTACTGGCTCAATTTCTGATCCTTCTAGCTTGGGACTGTGGAGGGTGAGTGAGGAGAACTAACATGCAGAAGAGACCTTTACTCACTGGTTTATCCTAACATGACCTGGTACCAGAGTTTTCTGGGCAGACAGATGTTCAAAGCTAACTTAATTTTTTGGAAAGCATTTTGGGGTCCTTTCAAGGCTGCCCATGGGAACTGCTGTGCCACCAGTTTCACCAGCTTGGATGTGGAACACACTCTAACCCTCTCTGGACCTCCCCTCCACCCCCTTAGAACCTGGAGCTTGCTAGGGTCCCCATACTTTGTCACTTCAGAACCATTTAGAGTCAGTGGACCTTTAAGACCATTCAAGGTGTGTGACCTTCCAATGCTTCCTGGAAACTCCCTATCCTTGCCTTGCCAAGCAGGGCAGGAGAGAAGGTTTCAGGGTCTATAGTAAGGGCATTATAACAATCTGCCCCCATCCTCCAGCCCTC
Source organism: Mustela putorius furo (assembly GCF_011764305.1). Lineage (NCBI taxonomy): Eukaryota > Metazoa > Chordata > Mammalia > Carnivora > Mustelidae > Mustela > Mustela putorius. The sequence goes on from NW_025422471.1 coordinate 16,535,816, forward strand.
TTCCTGTCTGAGAAGAGAGAGGGTTTTAATAACTGGCAACTGTCTGAGACCCCTAAAAACAAACAAACAAACAAAAAAACCAAAAAACAAAGAGAAGTAGTCTTTTCCTTTGTATCAGGGCCACTGTGAAGCTTCGGCATCTTCTGCTCTCCGGCCCTTCAGTGGGAGCACCTTACAGGAGACGATGCTGTCAGGGAGAAGATGGTGAAGTTTCTGTACTTGATCTTGAAATCATCAGCCCTTAGCAGACAGAAGATGAACAGCAATTATACCTGGAGAAATGGAGTGTGCAGGGTGGAAGCAGTTGAATTCAGCTGCTGTGGTCATCAGAGAGGCAATGATGTGTGAAAAATGCAGGGGTGACAGAGGGTAGTAGTGGCACTATGCCTGAGAGGCTACAACGCCCAACAAAGGCAGAGCATTAAATGGACACTACACTAGTTCTGAGAATAGTTTAGTTACCCTCAGGGACTTCTATGTTTATTTTGTGAAATCGCTATATATTCACATTTGTTCAGCTGACCCAGCTACCCTAAGTGAGTCATTAATATCATTATTTTTTAAAGAGTTTATTTATTTAGTTAGCTAGTTATTTATCTGTTAGAGAGAGAGAGCACAAGCAGGGGAGAGGGCAGATAGAGAGAGAAGCAGGCTCCCCGCTGAGCAAGGAGCTGGATGGGGACTGGGTCCCAGGACCCTGGGATCGTGACCTGAGCCAAAGGCAGATGCTTAACCCACTGAGCCACCAAGGTGTCCTTGGGTTTCTGAAGATCCTTATAAGGATCTTCAGAAACACGGGTTATATGTGTATTTCAGTAACCCTTGAATAATACAGAGAGTAAATAATGGCATGCTAAAAAGTCAAATACTATCACAATTTAGGCTGAGACAGAGATTCTAGCTAATTTCAAAATAGATGCTTTAGGAAGTTGTCTTAGTTTTCAGAATTCCAAGCTACTGCTTCATAATTTTGTCAAGGAGACAAAGTTTTAGTATAAATTCCACATTTTCTCAATTTTCAAAATATAGCTTAAGAAATTACTTAGTGATTGCTACAATTTTAAATTCTAAACACAGACACAAAAATTTCTCTGCATTTCTCAACAAGAAGCATAATATCATTTTTTTAAAACTACGATTGGAAGTCATTTATATTCTAACATTTTTAGAACTTGAAAATGATACATTGTTACAATAAGAAATTTTTACTGAAAGTTAAGAAGGTCATGTTTCTTAGGTCAATTCTTCTGGTATCTGAATTACTCATTTGTTTTTTTAAAAATCTCTCCTATTTTTAAAAATTCCTCCCATGTGGATTGCTCTCTTCAGAGCAATCCATTAAAATCAAAATCATACCAAGCCATTAAAGCCAGATTCATATTCTCTTCACTGATAAATCTTCTCTTGACCACATTAGCCAGAAATACATTCTCCTTGGCTCCGATAACATGACTGGAGTCTCCAACTGTGTGATATATTTTATTTTGAAGTGTTTATTGCAGACTGCTTTGCGGTATAGATGTTTCCATACCTCTCTTAGCTCTATTACCAAACTTGAGCATTTTCTATTCCCCACGGCGTCTGCCTAGCACTGGGCATTGTAGACAGCTACAGTGTCAGCAACAGGACTCAATATGTAGCCTCACTAAACATTAAAAGTCTGCAAGTAAAAGTTTAGATTTTTTCATTTGTTAGAAGAAAGGCAACACAACAGGGAAATAGACAAAGGCTGGACCTAAGAATTTCATAAAAGAAAAAAAAATCCAAATGACCATTTACAAAAAGATACCAAACCCACTGAGAGTTTCAGAAAGTAAGAATGGAAGTTACGAGAGATTCCTGCTGTGGTAAAACTAGGACAGTGATAGCGCCACCTCTGTCATGGGCAAAATGAGACTTCCTGACTTGCTGTGGGAAAGGTGAGTTTGAATGTCTTCTGGATAACATCGTAAGAATAGAAAAACACATATACATTTTGACCCAGCAAGTCCACTTCTGGAAATGTATCCTACAGACAAAAAGAGCAAAATTACTTCAAAACTGATTATCATGGTATCTCTGTAGTGGGAAACACAGGAAATAAAGTAAGTGCTCCTTAATAGGGAAATGGATAAATGTATTTCAATATTATCACTTGAAATTAACCTGCCATAGGTCTGTAACAATCGGCTTGCAAAATAGTGTTCAAAATTACACGAAGAAAGTCTCCCTCGGGCCAGAGATGAGACTATAAAGATTACCCCTGATCATCTGACAGCACTGAGCTCTCACCTTCCCTAAGCTTTTCTAGTTAGTACATGTCTGTATCATCTAGTGTTTGATGACATGCTTCCTTATATCTCTAGCTAGCTATTTTTTTCTAGCTATTTTAATGTATATATCTTGTCTCCTTAGTTCCCTGAAGTTTTATGTCTTCACTTTACAATGTAAAGGCTTTATCTGGTGCATAGTAGGCAGACAGAAAATCTTTTTTGACTGATCAGTTGTTTTCCTGAGTGAAACTTGTTAACAGATGACAGGCTCCTAAGCCTTGGTGTTTGTCAGTAAAACTGCTTCCTATCCTTGTCCTTTGTATACTCAGGGATATAGCTACTCTATTCAATTATTCAATCATTTTGCTGAAAACTCGGAGAGTCTATTTGTTACAGAACATAATAAAAATGTAAAGCCATTGCCATTAATAAATAACATAACATACGTGTCTGTTTCCTAGCAGCAAGCAGACTTTAAGTGAGTATTCATGTTGTTCAAGATTAAGTAAATCACCACAGACAAGGAAAATTACGCCATAGCTTATGTGATCAGATCAAAACAACAGTCATTTTCTCCACCAGTGATTCCTATTAAATGAATTGTATGCTAACAGTTTCCAATAATGAGTTCGGTTTAATAAATTATGTACTCTTCATAACTTTTTAATGTACATTCTTCCAAGACTGGCCTGTCCCCAGAAGGGAATTTATCAAATGGCTTCTGCACATCAGAAATAAAAGCAAAATGAATGAAATTGGAGTGGCTGAAGCATAACTAGTGGTAATGGGATTGGTTTTGCTTCACTTTCTCTGTCACCCACCAGACATGAAAAATCTCCCACGGGTGGTTCAGTGTTATCTTTTCTCCCTGTTTTCCCCATAAGTATCAGATATTGGCTACAGACAACAACAGGATACTGTTTGTGATTGATCTGTGTACTGCTCTGTCACACCAAAAACTTTATTTCTAAAATACAGTATGTAAAATGAGGCTGCTGAGAATATCCAAACACAGACACACACACAGACTCCCTAAAGATATGTAGAAGAAACCATAGCTTATTCAACAATTCCTTTTAATCTTGAATCTTCATAGTGTAGTAAAGAAACATGAAAAGTAAAACAAATCAGAAGTGGTACTAAAGATACTTTTTAGGTTTTGACAAACCACCCAGAGAAAGTAAGTTCCTATGACTAGGATTCACTGAATAAATAAACATAACATTCACTTTTGTATTCTAAACCAAATTTTGAAAGTCACTCTTTTTTATTATCTACCTTATCAAATCCTCAGTCTGACTGAATAGATTTCTTTCTATTCAAAAATAAACTTGATCTTTGGGAAGATACTCTATATTAACCCTACCCACTTTGTATCACTTTCCAGTATGTAGACAGGCTATCCCTAATTTTAACTGGAGTAGGAAGAAGAATTCTTTGTGGACTATATATGAGTGGAAAATTTATCTTTCAAAGCAGGATCCTTCTTTTTTTTTTTTTTCTTTAAGAAAGCTCTACTGCCCAGTGTGGGGCTTGAACTCATGACCCTGTGATCAAGAGTTGCATGCTCCACTCCCTGAGCCAGTCAGGCGCTCCACCAAAGCATGATACTCTTAAGGTAGAGCACTTTTTAGTTGATTAGGTAGTACGGCAGATGATTTTTGTGTTTACTACCCCACATGATTAAGACAACATTGATTTTTTAAAAAAAATTGTTAATCATATAATTGTTAAAGAAAAATGAAAAATAATACTATGTGTATGCCAGACCTATTTCCTCTTCCTCATGGATTAAATACATTTCCCAAGTGACTAGGTGGGGTTACAGGACAGAGGCCTGGTATGGAATGTATCTCTTTGTTTCCTCGTTACCTCTTTTTTTTCATTATGTGCCTGCATATAAAAGTGGAACCACACAGGGCAATGGATGGCCACACGAAACACAGATCTCTGCTGACTCAAAAGTGACTGTGAGCAAGAAACACATTTCTATTGGCTTAAGCCACTGAAATCTTGGGTGTCTGTTATTGCAATTAGCTCTTCCAAGTAATACATTATTTACCATACATTATGTTTCAGATGTAATGCAAATCCCAACTTAAAGTGACCTAAGTGATAAGGACATCTACAGTATCACAAAACAAGAAGTCTAAAGTTGATTAAATTCCAGTGTGATAAATTCAGCGACTTGATAAAATCATGAAGGATCCAGATTTTTCCATTTTTTACTCTGCAGCTTCTTAGGCTGGCTCACCTTTTGGTCACAGAACAGCTCCTGCAGTTCCTGAATCACACAGAGATGATAATGGCCAGAAGTGGTAAAAAGACATTCCCCCTCTTGTCTCTTTTGTAAGAACAAAGAAACCTTTCCCACAAGCCTTCCTGCAGACTTTTTCTTATGTCTCATTTCCCAGAACTGAGTCAGTCACATGCTTTTTTCTAAACCAATCACTTGAAAGGGCAATGGTGTGGACTAATCAAGACACAGCCTTGGGAACTTGTCTTTTCGAAATACATGGCCAGTATTATCCGAATGAGCAGCAGAATTCTTTTAGTAAAGAAAAGAGGGACAGCTTTTAGGCAACCACCAGTATATATTCAGATCATTTAAGGTTTATTAGAGCCAAATACTGCAGATATTCTCAAACTATCCTTCTTAGATAGGTAATATAACAATGTGCTAGTTTAAGGGAGGTGCTTAAATAATAAATAGAATTGACCATCTAGATATTTCATATATTCAAAGTCAGGTGGTATTCAACTTCTATAGTACTAAAGGTACATATTTAATCTTATCAGAGGGTTGTAGGTGCTATTGCTAGCAACTTTGACATTGTGTAAAGACATGATAGCTAAGCATTTTTAAAAAATTGTGGATAGATGTGAAAAACATGACAACTGTATTTGTTCAAATCTTCTTATTCAGAAAGCCATAGGGATGAACGTATTTACTCACTTTTGGTTATGACTGCATAAACAACATATATTATATATTTTAATCATAGGAATTCAATGAACCCAGAGGTCAAGAAGGCAATTTAGAACTGTTGATCTCAATACCTATCACAGACAAGGAACCTGAATTCTGTCATAATGAAGTGACTTGTACCAGGTCATATAAAAAAGCCCAGTCCCTGGCAACACAAGAACCAGAATAGAAATTCACCTCCATTCAGTCTGGGGTTCCTTCTAATGTAGGACAGCACTCCTAATGCACAGCTATCACTTAGGAAAGTAGCACTTAAAAGAGGAATCCATTACACATGTACAAAGCAGCATACTACACAATTCTTAAAATAATGATGATAGTTAAATGTACTGAGCTTTCCCTGGACTCTGCAATAAATTTTCTACATTGCATTAGTAAATTTATTTGTAACAAAACCCCTACGATGGAAGTATTATTAATGCCCCATTTCTTATGTAAGACGACATTTCAGAGAAGGTAAATCTATTTTATCATTCAGGATCCATCTCCCATTTTTTGTTGCAATGGACCTTTGAGTTAACAACTAGTAGGGTAATTTGAAACAAGACAAAGACTAATCAGGCAGATGTCGTCTGACTTTTTATCTTTGTGTGGAATTGGAGCCAGAGAGCGACAGGCAGCCCGGCACCTCAACCCAGTCTTTTTATTTTTTTTTAATTGATTTAAAAAATGTATTTTATTTACTTTTTTAAGTAAGCTCTATGCCCAGAATGGGTATTAAACTCATGACCCTGAGATCAAGTCACATGCTCTACCAACTGAGCCAGCAAGGCACCTCCAAGCTAGGTTTTATTATTTTTTTTTTAATTTAAAATTTTTTTTATTTTAACTTTTTTTTAAATTTCTTTCAGTGTTCCAGAGTTCATTCTTTATGCACCACACCCAGTGCTCCATGACATATGTGCCCTCCATAATACCCACCACCAGGCTCACCCAACCAGCTCCCCCAAAACCCTGTTTCTCAGTCTCTCATGGTTCATCTCCTCCCCAGTTTCCCCCAACTCACTTCTCCTCTCCATCTCCCAATGCCCTCCATGTTATTCCTTATGCTCTACAAATAAGTGAAACCATATGATAATTGACTCTCTCTGCTTGACTTATTTCACTCAGCATAATCTCTTCCAGTCCCGTCCATGTTGATCCAAAAATTGGGTATTCATCCTTTCCGATGGAGGCATAATACTCCATAGTATATATGGACCATATCTTCTTTATCCATTTGTCCTTTGAAGAGCATCATGGTTCTTTCCACAGTTTGGCAACTGTGACCATTGCTGCTATGAACATTGGGGTACGGATGGCCCCTTTTTTTTTTCACTACATCTGTATCTTTGAGGTAAATACCCAATAGTGCAATTGCCTGTTCATAGGGAAGCTCTATTTTTAATTCTTAAGGAATGTCCACACTGTTTTCCAAAGTGGCTGCATCAACTTGCATTCCCACCAACATGCAAGAGGGTTCCCCTTTCTCCACATTCTCTCCAACACATGTTGTTTACTCTGTTCCACTGGTCTATGTGAGACAGAGCTTCTTAAGAAAAATTATAATCCCTAATATTTATTTCACACTTCTGTATTGAATTTTACATTCTAAGGAAAACAGCCTCTTCAGGATATGATATACTTCATGGTATGCACATGGCCACACACCTGTGGTAGACATTTCACCCTCCTCCAAGCTAGTTTTAAAAACAGATATTTTTTTTGACAGTCTCACAAGAAACACCTTTTATCAATACAAAATTACACAGTCTTTCAATATGACTCTTTTTCAACTCCAAACCCATGCATACAAGCCAGTTGGAGGAAACATTTTTAGGGGATTCAGAATTAAATAGCTTGGCCTTGCAATCTTCAATATTTGTTTGGGAAGGTCCTCTTTCATTGTTTCCTTATGAATACTTGGATTTTTTAATCATCAGCATCCATGAAGGATCTAGGATTGAGTTTCATCTGCCATGTTTAGTATCTATACTGATTAGCAGGACAACACCTAATACATGTCCAGCAGGGTCAAGATTATATGCAATCTAAGGCAATCTAAGGCAATAGGGAAGGAGTGTATTTTCTCTGTGGCTGATTCTAAGAAATAAGACCAATGTCTAGCTATTGTCTAGACAATGTTAAGCTACACTTAACACATCCATCACTTGCTTTAATCACATCTAGTTTCATTGCGTTTATTTAATGAATGAGCATGGCTTTCCTCTCCTTTCTTAGCTTTTGTGACTGATAGAAAAAAACAAATCAAACTTCTTGTCCTGATGGTTGTTTCTCTCACCTACCCATAAGAAGGGTTAGATTGATGGCCCAATGGAAGTTTAGAGCTGTTTAATTTTCCCAGATGGTCCAGAATATATGCCTCAGTGGAAATGTAAAGCATCTCAAATGTCCCCCATGCTGGTACAACATATTCTAAAGAATGTTTCAGTTTCCATTTATATGGGAAATGTGTTTTATTTATTTGTTTATTTATTTATTTGAGAAAGAGAGGGCACCAGAAAGTGTGATTGAGGTGAGGGGCGGAGAGGATGGGAGAGGGAGAGTCTCAAGCAGACTGTGGGGAGCGCAGAGCCCGATGCAGGGCTTGATCTCATGACCCTGAGATCATGACCTGAGCCAAAACAAGAGTCAGATGCTTAGCTGACTGAGCTAGCTAGGCGCTCCTGGGAAAATCTTTTTTAATGAAATAGACTTGAACTAAAAAATAAAGTTCTGTTTTATTCCAGGAGTAGCTATCATTTTTCTACAAGAATAACTTTTTCCTAGAATCTTTGGAGGGTATCTTTTGAAAAGATGACTCCTGGTATCCCAGCCTGCCTTAGCAAGGGGCTGCATGATAGTAGAATTTCAGCTTTGGTCATTAAATTTCAGCAATTTTCATTTGTTCATCAAATGTGTATATATATACATATAATATGTGTGTGTGTGTGTATATATATATGTATATATATTTTTATATATAAATCTGTTTGCCAAAGTATATACGTGTGAAAAATAGCTATTCAATGCCCTGTTTGGTTTAATCATCTGTGTGTGCATGGCTCACAAAATGATCATTACTGAATATAAAAGAAGAAATAAACTAGAAAAATTTAGAATCACTATTACATATATTAATACTTAATAAACTGTACATATTGAGTCTCTGAAAATCTTACTTAGTGAGAGGGCACTATTTCTAGAAGAACACAAAACAGAAAATGTCTTTTCCATCTAAGCAACAGTGGTGTATACGCTTATACTTTTGGCTTCCCGAGTCACTGTGGATAAAAAATAGTAACAACAAAGTCCTCAATATTATGTTTCAAATGACAATGGCAATGATTATTTGATTTCCATTTTTCATAAAATTCTTAATTGAAAATAAGAAAAGTCAGAATGAATATACTGGCTTTTTCATGGTCTAGTTTATATTTATTTTTAGTTACTTTAAATAACCAAAATTTAATTGGATTTTTATTGATTTATGAACACCAAATCTCTACTCACAGCTATTTAGATTTGTGTGTACAAGCATGTGTGCCATATAATTTTTTTTATGAACCTATAGACTCTGGTATTGTGAAAAATGATTAAATTATAATAATTAATCAGGGAAGATCTCAGAAAATTAATATTGAATTATAGAGTATCGGCTAACAAGAGACTATAAGAAGCTATGGTGTTGATTCTGTTGTCTCCAAATCATCCAAAACAGATGATTCATCTTTTAAGATTTCCAGAGAACAGTGGATTCCATACACTTCTTAAATAACCTTTTCCTGTGTTAAATAACCCTAGAAGTTAGAAGTATTTTTCCTTATTTTACTTAATTTCTATGAGATACCATTAAAATATTTGCTTCCTTTTCTGATTTCACTGGAGATGAAGAAAGCCGGCCACAAAACACCATTCAAATATAGGACCACATGTGTCTTGTTCATCACTGTGTCACCTGTCATAGGAACTGGCACATAGTAGGTGCTTGATAAATATTTGTTGAAAATATTAATTAAAAAACAAAACCCTTATTTAAGTTAATTTTCAGTATTTTTTCCTTCAAGTCAAATAAGCCCAGTTCTTGTACAAACCTATAATACCATATTGGCAATTCAGAAGTTACAAAATCTTGGGTAAGAGAAAGTTTTAAAACAAAAACCTCTCATGAACTCATTTTTGCAACAGAAAACTTCAATCTGAAGTGCCACGAGGGTATTTATAGCCTCTCTTTATTGCAGTTGGTGTGCCTATTCCTATATTTTGTTGTAGAAATATTAATGTAATGCTATCCCTTACCCTACTGGGGTGGTATATAACATGAGGTATAGGTACTGTCCCTCCGCACCTCTCTGGAATTCTCTACATATCCACCCATAGCCTCAAAATCGTCAAGTAAGAAATGGTGGAATTACTATTATCTCACCTTTTAAATTATTTTAGACAACTATTCATAAGTTTCCTCCTATATAATGTTCAGCCAAGATGTCAAACAATCAATACACACAGATCAACATTAACGTCTCTTGTTTTTCTTATAGTAAAGGTACATGTCAGACTTTTTCTAAGGTTTCCACATCTCTGCTCTTCAACCCAGAGGAACCACTTATAAGAAGGGGCAATTCATCTTCTATGAACCTCCAGTTTTGACCTCTCTTTTCAGAGTGCTAACAAGGATGCCAATTAGTGTCAGTTTTGATAGCAAAGTTTTTGGATTTTGACATAGTATTATTTTTAAAGAAATGGCGTGTCTCACTTACTCATCTCACACAGAATTTTGATGAGGAAGCTGTAATGATTTTGTATTCACCTTCAATACAGACAAAGCAAACTAATGATCTTAAACTCAAAATCTCTTAAGTTCTGTTTTTGAGGCCTTGATTTATTGTTCTTGGTCAGCAGATACTTTCTAAATGCTGGCATATGTCCCTACTTGTATTTATTATTGTAATATTTGGAAAAACATTTAGCATATTCATGCAATTAAAGCAAAGTACTCTAATGCAAACAGGATGGTGAAAAGCAAAGGCTACACAGAAAATGTATTACAAAATTAGAGTAGAAAAAAGTGATGGAAGTGTAAGTTCAGTGACAGTTTCTATGTATTTGAATTGAGTTTAGCCTTACATGTAGACCAAATGGTTTTCTTATAACTTCTGATAAGAAATGCACATATTTTACTCCTACTCCACCTCATACAAACATATACATACATGCAGAGAGAAATAATTTAAGAACCACATAAATTTCTCCACTTTACTATATGAACTTGGATGAATCACTTGAAATCTTTAGCTTCTTCGTTTGTAAAACGAAAATAGTACCTGCTACTTTGAGCTGCTGCAATATTTAATGTTTAGTATGCACATAACAAGCATTAAGTGTGGGAAATACAATAATAATGTTAATAGTAGTTACCTGGATTTCTACTCTACTTGTAATTATAAAATAAAGATCTTCTCTGAGGATAATTTGTAGACTATTAACTTATATACTCTTCAGTCTGTATCTCTGATCCCTTGGATATATGTTTTCAAATGAAGCATTTGAGTTGAAGCACATCTGGTATATGAAGAGATTTAGAAGGGCAGAATATTTCAGAAAGGAAAGCAGATCAACCCTGGAACAGATGGGTGGACTAAAGAAAAGCCTACCCACTAAATGTTACCAACTTTAGCTATTCTATTATTGCCTCATAATAAGAATGTTATCAATGCTAGAAACTGCTATTATTTTCTTCCTATTAGTAGATTTTCATGAATGCTATCTGCTAACATTTGAATGTCCACAGTTTTTTCTTACCTTTTTATTTAATTAAAAAAAAATTATTTATTTACTCTAGAGAGAAAGAGAGACAGAGCACACACACACAGTGGGGGGGGGGTGAGGAGAGGCAGAGAGAGGGAGAGAGTCTCAAGCAGACTCCCTGCTGAGTGTAGGGATTCATGACCCTGAGATCACTGACCTGAGTCGAAATCAAGAGTCAGACACTTAACTGACTGAGCCACCTATATACCCCTGAATGTTTTTAAAGCATAATTGAAATAGTTTTCAAAAATGTCCTTCCCTTATAAAACTTCTTTGGTTTACATATTATCATTGGTATGATCAATTGTGTAAAAGAATGAAAACATTTGCTTACATATGGTTATTTCTTTTTAAACAGAAATTTTCATCATAGTCATCTCGCCCAAATCAGAAAAATAGTACATAATCCATTTCTTGTTACTCTATTGTCCTATTTGTTTTGGATATGGCCACTTTTTAGCCTGCCCCTTTTAAAAAACAAATATCTATGCAAAACATCCTAAATGACACAAAATATATCTTAAGATATAAAGAGCAATGCATTTCAGCAAACTCTGGAAATAGAAATTATGGGTTACAATTAATATTATAAATATTGCTATGGGAATGAAAGTTTCATTACATTCTATTAGTCTTTAGTAATAGTAATTTTAGGTTGAGAGGCTGGACCTCCAATTTTCACACACACACACACACACACACACACCCCTAGCTGCCTTCCTTCTCTGAGCATGGAAGATTAGCACATTCTTTCATTTTGAGTAAAGCTATCAAACATCTGAGCAATATCCTCTTTTGGACGAATGAAGCAGATGGGGGGCTGTATGCATAATGGTTGAACAGGCTTCATTGTAAAATAGACTTGATTATGAGCCTTGGCTCATTTCTTACTAATTTAGGCATATTACTTAACTGTGTTAAGACTTAGTGCCCTCACTTTCAAAATGGGGACAATAATCTTTCATCAGAGAGTTGTTATGAAAATTAAATCAATCAATACTGTCATATCCAAAGTTCTTGGCGGAAACTAACAAATACATATATTTCAGCGTAAGCCTTGAATAGTCAGACAGCTAACAGACGTAGAAAAAAGTCATAAGCGTACACTAAGAAATATTCAGAGCCCAGGCTGAGACAGGAGAGGAAGAAGCTAAGGGACAGATTTCCACAGTGGGAGTTTTAGGGAATATCAAAGCCCTGAGGCTGTCAGGGTTGTTAGGTTACTGTCCCCTAGTGGGAAGGGTGTACTATTTCCGGCCATGTTGAGAAGCACACAGATCTAGGACAGTCTGCCATTAGTCCTCAGGGAATTACCCCCAGGTTCACAATCTTTTCATATTTTCTGACCCAATTCATCAGCCCCAGTGATTTCAGTCTCTACACTGGACACCAGGATGAAGATATCTGTATTCTCCCTTTTTTCCCTCCACCCTGTGCTCAACTGTTCCTTAAATCCCATTATTATCCTAAGTTGCTCCACCTCTACAGAGAAATGAAATGCTCTTCTCTCACTACTGAAAAAACTTTAATGAAAGTTATGATATTTGAGTTGGTTTCTGAGGAAAAAGTAGGAACTAGATACTCAGGAACTTCTAGGGTAAAGGAGAGGAATCTTCCCCTATCATGAGTCCTAGAATACCATGCTGAAATTTTTCAGCAAATATATATACACATGGTTGCTATTCCTCAGGAGAGGGAACAGTGAAGATGGGCTATGGCCCTAATTCTAAATGGCTAGGCAGCCACTTAGAGTAATGATAACCATTCTGACTGAGGGCTTTAGTTCCAGCCACCAGCAAGAAGCAATGGATAGCGGTTTTGATCTTTGTCCTTGAACACAGTTTATGGCTCCAGAAGGAGTGCTTCCTTGGATGTCACATTAACAAAAACAACACTAAGCAGAGTCATTAACATGTTATTTTGCTTTGGGAAAGGAATATACTGGACATTTTCATTAGTGTAAAGTACAGCATTATGTTTAACCCTCTTTCCCTCAATACTTAGAAGGACCATTTGGCACACTTCACATTTTCTATGCCAATTATCAATTTCTTCTTTTTTTGTCTTTGGTAAATACATCATAATATAGTCAAACTGTCAACCTGATGTGTGCTCTCTAGTTAACATGGATCCGAAATATGTACTTTGGAATTGTTTTTATAAACTGAAATGTTGTTCCAATGATTAGGTAAAGATGTCAGTGGTTTAAGGAGATATGTACAATTTTTAAATTCACAGATATGACTCTTTCTTTCTAAGCAGAGCTGTCTGACAGCTGATAGTGAACAAAATTTCTCCTCAATAAGAATCTCATTGCAGAAGACTGGTAACAGTTCTCACTTGTAAAGAATGGGTAGACTGAAAATAACAATGGTCAACTTGGTGCTTTAAAGCCATAGAATATCCAGTTAACAGTGTGATATTCTGCCAAAGTGGCCGTCTGTTTAAGCATGTCAGAATAACAAACCACTCAATGTGACTTTCAAAATCAGAATTTCATGACTCTAGGATTAGTCTTTAAATGATCTGAGCTAAATTAAATTATAATATAGAGAAAATGTGTAAGTTATTAGTGAGTTGGGATTCCTCTGAAGTACACTGAATGACAATTTGGAAGGCTTAAGAATGGCTTAACTTTGAGATTATGTAAAAATCTCAATCTTTGACATAAATATACTTTTATTTCCTGTATTTTAATAACTATATATGTATATATGTGTGTGTATATACACACATGTTTTGCACACACACACACACACACACACACACACACATATATATATATATATAAATTGCCCTTTTGGCATTTAGACTTTTAACAAATTATTTTACTCCAAAAGACCTGGTGATTTGATTTACATTTAAAATAGTAGTATGTTCTCTGTGCTAATTTATATTTTTTAAAATTCCCCAAATTAAAAATATTTTGTAGATGAATTTAAATGTAAATTGTGAAAATCCTGATTAAAATACCTTTGACTAACAAACCCTTTCTCAAAATGACACAAATACCTATTCGCATACCTAAAAATAGACAAAAACAAACAAACAAACAAACGAGATGAGAATATACCTTAATGTTAAATTCTATGAATCACAGACAACATACTGTTAAGCTCTGGGGGAAATACTAATATGAGACCCACGGAACAAGATTTAGAAAATCAAAAATAAAATGGGAGCATATCTATAATTTTTTTCTCATCATGTCTATCTGACAATAGGTTTTCAGATGCTTCATTGGTTTAGAAAAGGAAATAATCTCAGACCAGCAGAATCTTAATATATAAAAATCAAATAAACACTAGAAATTGGGTTAAAATTCATGTATATTGATTTACCGGCTGAAGATTTAAGATGGGGTTTCAACTACCCCCAAACAGACAAATAAGTTGAGTCAACTATATTTTGTCAAATATCAGATTTTGCTAGATGTCTCATGACATCTACGGGGAAATTACCATAGGTGAAAGGGAAGAGGAAACTGTCCTGAAGACTCAGAGGAAATACACATCTCTAAATACATCTTTCTAAAACTTATTATAGGAACTGGAAAAATATTTTGGAAAATACACCCATTATGATATAGGAGCTAAAGCTATAAAGAAAGACTAGGACAATATGACATTATAGACAGGTGAAATTTAGGAACTATTAGTTGAGATTAAAAATGATCTGGTAAAGGTTTGAAAAATAATGGTAGGACATTTGGTGTTTAATTATAGAATTAAAGGATGTTCTTGTTTAAATAAAGAGCAGAACAATGTCAAAATCTAATCACTGATTGGGAAGATGAACTTTACTATCAAGTACAATATAAGAACAAAAGGAATATGATGATGATAAATATGGAAGAAATAAAATGAGGAAATAACCTAAGATAGATAAGTGATACTAAGAAAAGAAATGCCTCAAAACCAGTGTCTATCCATTCTTTTCTAATGTTTTCCATTCATTCTCACCAATTTACCATTCTCTGCCTAACCCACTCTGCATAGGCCTCCTTTACTATTATTCCACAGAATTTACCAGAATTAAGATCATATTTATCTCTTTAGGCTAAATTCAGTGGTTACTTTGTAGACTTCATTTTTTTTTTTAAATTATTTATTTGAGAGAGATTGAGAGAAAGAGTGTGCACTTAAGAAGAGAGGCAGAGGGAGGGCAAACACCCACATCCCCCGCTGGGTGGGAATCCTGATGCAGGGCTCAATCCCAGGACCCTAAGATCATGACCTGAGCTGAAATCAAGAGTAGGACACTTAACTGACTGAGCCACCAGGCATCCCCTAGACTTCATTTAAGTCTACATATCAGCATCATTTGACACAGTCTACTTGAAATATATCCTTCTCTTTATTTCCATGATGGAACACATCTGAATGTTCTTCTGGGTTTTTTAGGATGCTTTTTTCTCAGTCTTCTTTGGTTTCTCTTTGTTCAACCATTAACTGCTGGAACACACAATGCAGTCCTGGGCCTCTTTTCCCCCCTGTTTACAATGATCTAACTATCTCCCCAGCGATCTCACTCATTGACAAGTACGTGTGTGTGTGTGTGTGTGTGTAATTGCCAAATTTAGGTCTCTGATTCATATTTGTTATTGTCAATGCGACTCTTTCCTTGATGAAAAAATCAAATAAATTCTCAAACATGTCTCTTAACACAACATATAGCTCCCACAAAGCTGCATTCCTATACCTATCCCTCCCTGAATCTTTCTCGTTTTAGTAAATATTACCATAAGTCTCCCATTTACTCACTTTAAGAAATCTATAATCTTTTCTTTTTTTACTAGCCTTCTCCCCCTGCCTAACTAAAATGTCACTTCCCTCCTTGTCCAGGAGGGACATCTTGTTGTTGTTGTTCTTTCTTCTCTTTGTTGTTATTATTTTTTTTTTCACTTTTCCTGACATTTTCTTAGTTCTTATTGTTATTCATTGATGGTCCTCTTGCTAAACAACAGCCAGAATGATTTTCTAAAAATAAAAATCAGATCAATTCACTTCTTATCTAAAAGCTTACAAGTCCTTTCCAATGTACTAAGAATAATATCCAATCTGAATGACACAAGAAAATTACTAATAAAATAAAGGGCAAACAAACAAACAAAAAGGAACCAGAATAGAAATATAAATTTCAAGCAAAGTAAAAATCAAGATTACCAATCAGTGACCAAAAGTTATTTTTAAAGTGATAAAATAGACAATGAAAGTTATAAAATTCATAAGCTTTTATGTACAAAGAGTGCAATGAATGTATGTAATGATAATAGCTGTAATCTGAATGCTCAACATATGCTAGTCATGATGGAAACTTCATTATTTCATTTAATTTTCAGAAAACATTATCAAGGCCCATTGGTTAGGGAACCATGGACCCTAGTTACATAGGTCACAAGGGATGGAGTAATAGTACAAAGTAAGTTCTGGGTGCTTCCACAGATCATGCCATTATATCAAACAACACAATGATACTAAAAAAAAAAAAATACAGGGGAAAAATGAACACAACTGTGATGAGAAACTTCAACTCAGATCAAGCAGACAAAGACAAAGAAATTTGAATTATGTAATTGGTATGGGAAGACTTTGGGACAACCTCCTGAACAGGACCTGATTTTTCTTCCTTTTTGTAGGGAGGAAATGGATTTAATAGGTTGAAGGTATTACTTTTAAGAAAAATATATCAAGGCCTATGTATCCAGTCTAGGACACAAGTTGTATATTTTAATTAAGGCAGTATCCTTTAGAGGAGACTCAAGTAGTTTCTGAAAGTCTTTCTGTAAGGATTTTTGTTTGTTTTATGTTTCTAAAGGCTTTTTATTAAGTGTCCTTCACTGGAGATTTATGCCAACTCATTATGTGTATATGTATACATGTAACATTGTGTATACATATACACAGATATATAAGATTATATATATGAAACATGTCATATAGAACGTTTTATTTCATGATACTTGCTGCTGTAGCTGATAACACCCTCAGATTTCCACCCTCTCCTTTGAATATTCTCATTTTGCACTAGTTCAAGAATCTGAATATTTTCATACGGTTGAAGATAGGTATGGCATAGATATCATCTAATAATGTAATTTACCGGGTTAAAGGTAAGGCTGGTTCTTTTTTAACAACTTAAATTTCCAATGTCTTACAATTTAAGGCTTATTTTTATGGATACACTACTTCAAATGAAAATGGGAAACACAAAGACAGTGAGGTGGACCCAGATGTGTAACAGACATTAATATGTAACAAATACAGACAGGAGCAAGACTTGGGTTGAGAGGTAGGCAACAGATGTGAGTCCAGGGGTCATAACTCTTTTGGTAATCAAGAGAAGTGCATCAATCTGAAAGTTTGTGCTGGGTTTACCTCTAGCCTAGAGCAGGCAGGTTTATAGAGGTTCCCTTTGCCTTTGTGTTGGCTGTCATTGTTCTTAATCTTAAGATGGAGTCCAGCTTTCTAAGGGTTTTTTTGTTTCATGACAAAAAGGTGTTAACCCTTTGGGAAAGTAAGAGTTCCTTCCCAGATGTGTGGTTTATAGTATCCTATCTTGGATTTTTGCATAAAGAGTTTGTAAGGGTAAATGTATGAATAAAGAAGTGAAATCTATCCAAAAGTCATGGATCGAAAATAAACTTTGACTTAAAAATTTTTTTTTTTAAATTTGTGTGTGTGTGTGTGTGTGTGTGTGAGAGAGAGAGAGAGAGAGAGAGAACATGAGCTGGGCGGGCAGGAGCTGCAGAGGGAGGGGGAGAAGCAGACTACTCACTGAGCAGAGAGCCCAGCCTGTGGCTGGATCCTATGACCCTGAGATCATGACTTGAGGTGAAAGCAGACACTTAACTGACTGAGTCAACCAGGCGCCCCTAAACTTTGACTTTCTTTATGCTGGTCTCATCCAAGTTGAATTGAGTTAAACTGCCAAAATTGAAAATAGTATTAGCCATAAATTTAGCTTATATTTTCTTTATTCCAGAGCCTATCAGCTTAGGACCAGATTAAGAACTTTAAATTCATCAATTATAAATTAGACATTTTAGAGATATAGTTGATTAACCCATTTCTCTCACCCTAAGTAAATAATGAGGAAAAATATCTAGATAGGTGTTTTTTTAAACGTGAGACAGGCTTATAATGCTAATTAATTAATTAATTGTTACTTTTACTCTTTCCCTATCCTTCATTATTCTAAGACACAGCTTGATTATAAAAATTTTAGCTGATCTTCTGAATTAGGCATGTTCAGGGCGGTATGGCTGTAGACTCGCTAATCTTGCTGACCAGTATTCCATGATTTTTTTCTTATTTACCAATTGCAGATGAGATGCTGGGCTAGACTTGTCTAAAGCAGTTTCTTAATCAGGTGGGCAAACTTGCTATGTGAATTCCCTTCAGGCCAGAGAAATTGATCTCTATGTAAAACAAAATAAACATTGCTCTGATTAATCTCAAAAGAGCTAAGCGAACCACCGATGGGTGCTTTACCTTGCACCTCTCTTGGAAAGAAAAAACAACCACATAAAGCCCACAAATTCTAAGTAGTAATTTTACTGCAAAGAATAAAAATAGTTCATTTCTCATATTAGTGCAAATTAATAATAAAGAGATTCATGGGTAGCTATTATTTCAGAAATAAACCAATTCTTCTGTTTTCTATTTTTTTATATGATTGTAAGATCTATAAACAACAGCAGATTCTATGTACTTTTCTGCTCTTTAAAAAAGATATTGAAAAAGGTCGAATCTCAATCTTTTTTCTAAATTAAAAATCCTTGACAAATTTTTAAGGTTTGATATTTTCCTTTTCTATTTATTCTTTATATCAAATTCATGTCAATATTAATGTATACATTTATATGTCTATCATCAATTAATCAATTATCTTTCATAGAAGATCTCCTAAATAACCTATTAATTTAACAGATAGGTTAAGTTTTCCATTTAGCAGGCTGTCTAATGCCCCTGGCACGCTGAAAGTTTATTGCTCAAAGGGTATGCTCTATTTTGCCAAGGAATATTTACTCCTACCAGGTTTATACCAATAGTACTTGTTACTGCAATCACAAAAATTTAGATAAACATAAACTATGACAAACGTATGGGAAAAGATATTTATCTCAATGAAATAAAAAGTGAATACTTTGGAACGGTTTGATATATGTAAGTGGCTTAAAATTGTGATGATTGTAAAGACAGGAATAAAAATTGGAAAGGCTTGACACTCATTTTGCTTTACAAATGTCTCAAAATTCTGTTTTTACTTTAAAGACACTGAAGCTGAAAACTGGAGATGATGCATTAGAGATAGTTTATGTGAATGGCCAACAATCTAATTCATCTTTGGGCCAATATCAAATTGGTGGATGGATATTTAGGCTTTAAGTCAAAATATTATGTACGATGTTTTTCATATATTTATCATCCATAAGTTCTTGTATAGTATATTTTTAGGACTTGCTACTGAATTAACTCTTTTGATTAATCAACATAGTATGTCTTGTGCAACAGGACTTATAATTCTTATAATTTATCTATTTGTAGGTTTTTTTCCTTATAGAATTAAGGTGCCTGATCAAAGCCATCGTCAGGGTATTATATATAATGATAGCACACATTATAACAATATATTCAGTTTATTATATAATTCTTTTAAGTATAATTATATGAATAACCAACTTGAAATAATGCCCACTTAATTTTAATTCCAGAATTTCTATTCTTTATCATGAGAGAAGTGGAAATACTCTTAACCACATGTAGGTAAGTAAAAAGCTTGTCCTTTCTCCTCGGGGATCCATTTCTTATGCCTCTTGCTACATTAGACCACTGGGTTGATTGGATACGGTGTTTATATCAATATTAGCCATAACAATAAAAGAAATTCTGAAGTTACTTATAATTTAGAGTTTAAATCAACAGGATTTTTATGGCATTTTTCTGCTTCTCAAATTGCCAAAAATACCTGTTCATTACCACATGGTCTTTCTGCCTTTGTCTTTGAGCTACCATTTTTCTTTATCCCTTGACTAGACTTTTAAAAATTTTTTTTTAATTTTTTATTAACATATAATGTATTATTACCCAAGGGGTACAGGTCTGTGAATAGCCAGGTTTACACACTTCACAGCACTCACCATCTCACATATCTTCTCCAATGTCTTGACTGGACGTTGGACTACCATTTTTCTTTATCCCTTGACTAGATCTGCATTTCTCCATCTGGGCAAAAGTGTGCTGCAGCTATTTTGCATTGACTCCTTCTAATCTGTCTGTGTTTTGTTTGGTTGATTAGTTCTGTTGTCCAACAATAGACAGATTTTTATTTCATTCATTTTGTGGATACAGAATGACTTTTGATTTACATTGGAGGTATAACATGATTCTATTAGACAGTCAAAGAAAGGTATGTTCTGCATTAAAGAATTAAACACACCCTCTGGCCATAGCATCTTGAAGTTTTAATATTTAATCTTCTCCCACATTTTCACTTTCAGTGGCTGATAAGCTTAGATAGTTGAAAATTTGTATTGAATTTCATCTGTCTTATCTTATAAATTTATATCTGTATATTTATAGGAATATTGGTCTTTTCTAAATATACAGTTCATATATATGTGTATACCTACACGTGTGTGTGTGTGTGTGTGTGTGTTTGTGTGTATATATCTATTCTCTATTTGTAGCATGGCAGGGACATGACTAATTGGCCACTTCCCACAGAAAGCAAAATGAGTAATTTGATAAACAAAGGATAACATGTATTTTTCCTCTAAACATGATCCGAATTTGTAATTTTACAGAGACATCAAAATGAGCAAGAACTCCTGAACGTACAATGAAATTCTCATTATGATCCTAGAAAAACAAGTTCTGTGTATGTGCAAATGATGGTTTATCATAATAGAGCAATATTCATGTAGTTCATCCATCTGCGGTGGCAGTTTTCAGCCCGTCTTCCTTTGCTACCGCTTTTATTTTTAGTTTTTCTTTGGAGACAGATAGAAGCAGATACATAAGTCCTCAGAATGACAAATATCTTTCTTCTATAAAGCTCAAACAAAATCACACAATCACGAATCTCAAAACAGTCCCAGATTAAACAAGGGATTTACTGTAAAGAGAATTACTTAAAGAAGAATTCTAGTAAAATGCTAGGGAAAATTTATCTGTGAAAGATTAAGCTATTTTCTGTTGCTTAAAATTTTTTCCTCTTTTAAATTATTTTAAAAGGCCTTGTAACTTAATATATAACAATAAATTTCTGCATGAATCTCTTTTTATCTGATACAATGCTTGGGGTACACTTACCCTCCTGAAAACTTGCAGTATGACATAAACTCAGAGCTTTTTGATATTTACCTCTAGAGGATTTGTTCTTGAAAGAGTAATATGAATTTTCTGTTAAGAAAGATAAACTCGGGGTGCCTGGGTGGCTCAGTGGATTGAGCCTCTGTCTTCGGCTCAGGTCATGATCCCAGGGTCCTGGGATGGAGCCCCACATAGGGCTCTCTGCTCAGTAGGGAGCCTGCTTCCCCCTCTCTCTCTTCCTGCCTCTCTGCCTGCTTGTGACCTCTGTCTGTCAAATAAATAAACAAAATCTTTAAAAAAAAAAAGAAAGATGAACTCTATTTATTATTAGTATTATTATTATTAGGAGAAATTTATAGTTAGCTACTTCTGAATGGGAAAGGGTATAAGTTTTAGATCTGATACCATGAATGCTTCTACATTACAGTTCCAGAATGATATACATAAAATGAATATTATTATTCATTTTAGCCTCAGCTTCAGGTCCATATCCCTACCAAATTCATCCCCTCCCCTATATATCTTAAAGGCTGTCAGGCTAAGGCTTTCTATTCCCTGATTCCATCTAGTCCTGCTTGACATTCCAAGGGCAAAGGTGCTTTCCAAAACTAATGTGGAAGAAATGACCCTTCTTCAACGTTCCTTAACCTGGTTTTCTCTACTTCAGTGTATACCTCTTGAGACTGACTTTTCTTTCACAGTCTTTTTATGTTGGCTTCTATTTTGATAATGAAATGTTAGACTGTTACCGTATGTCATTGAGCCCTCTTCTGTCTATAGACTCTTTCTAGGTGGCTTCATGGTTTCATGAGTATAAATAAAACCTATGTGTTGATAATTCTTAAATTCCCAGGAACCCTGGATTCACATATTCTGCACAGTGTTTGATATAGCCACATGTGTCAACTTACTAGGCATCTATCTCAAAGTTAACATGATCAAATAGAACTCCTGATTTTCATTCCAAGTCTGCTCTTCACTTACTCTTGCCCATTTCAGTAAATGACACTACAATCCACTCATTTGTTCAAGCCAAATGTTTAGAGCTGGGCTATCCGATATGGTAGCCAAAACTTGCATGTGGTTATTTAAATTAAAATTAAGTAAAACTAAGAATTCCATTTCATAGTAATATTAGTCAAATTTTAAATGTTCAATAGTCACATATTTAATGGCTACCACAGCAGACAGTGGAGGTATAAAATTTTAATAAAATTCAGAAAATTTTATTTAGCAGTACCGATCTAAAGTCATGATTTCTATCTGTCTCTCCCTCACCATATATCTCAGGTCCTATCTGCTCAATCAAAATAATGTCCTTTACTCAAGAAATGAAAGGTTATGCTAAATTCACTTATAATTACCCCAAGTTGATTTTATCTCTGGAATTACCATATTGGTCAGAGCTATCATAACTGCTTTCTGCAGTAGTCTCCTAAACTGTTTCCCAGGCTGTCCTTATCAACTGCTTCTTTGTAGAGCAGTCAACAGGATCTATTTAAAACATAAATTGGGTTATGTTACCCTCTTGCTTTCAACCCAAACCCTCTGATGATTTCCATTGCTCGAAGAGCAAAATCCAAACTTCTTATGCTGATGTTCAAGTTCATTATGACCGAGCTTCTTGCTTATGTATTATTTATTTCTCTGTTCCTCTAATAAGAACTTCATTTCTTTGAAAACCAGGATATTTCTTTTTTTTTTTTTAAGATTTTATTTATTTATCAGAGAGAGAGAGGGAGAGAGCGAGCACAGACAGACAGAATGGCAGGCAGAGGCAGAGGCAGAGGGAGAAGCAGGGTCCCTGCCCAGCAAGGAGCCCGATGTGGGACTTGATCCCAGGACGCTGGGATCATGACCCGAGCCGAAGGCAGCTCCTTAACCAACTGAGCCACCCAGGCGTCCCAGAACCAGGATATTTCTTATCTGGTTTACCACTTTATCTCTAGTTTCAAAGTTGCACCTGGCACACAGTCGAGGATTAAGACATCTTTTCTAGATGAATTGATGTAAAATGAAAGAACTATGAAAATTTTGACTTTCAAGATATTCCCATTGCTTTTGATTTTATTTATGACCCACGAACTTAAAAAAAGATGTGGACAAGAGGGTGGATTTTTAAACTCCCCATTTATGATTAAAAGACGTAGTAATAGTTAATACAATCGAAATGAGATGTTTGAGTAAATTTGTGCATTAATTCACTAAAAATTTCCTGAGTGACAGGGTACGGTGTTCGTTTTTCTCTGGTGGGGGGAAAAAAAGAATGCTCCTAAGATTC
Source organism: Mustela putorius furo (assembly GCF_011764305.1). NCBI lineage: Eukaryota > Metazoa > Chordata > Mammalia > Carnivora > Mustelidae > Mustela > Mustela putorius. The sequence continues at coordinate 16,559,441 of NW_025422471.1, forward strand.
ACCATACCATTAATGAAAAGCACCCTTAGTACGGTTTTTTATTTTTAAATCTATAATTTGACAAAACATAAAAGGAACTACAAAATTGATAGCAAGTCCTGACTGATGAAATTCAACATTATTTCATTTTTAATTTTGAAAAACACATAATTTATACTTACTGAACATAAAAATAAATAAATTTAAAATTTCGGTTTATGTCTTTAATGCAATGTATATTCTCAATAACTTTTTGTTTTACTCTTAATTATAAAATTTATATAAAGTGTTGGAAATGGATAATTTTTCTTCTTTCAGTTTTCCCATTTTAAGTATTTCAGCTGCTCTTTTCTACACTTTCGTCATCAAAATTTTGAAACACATTGTATTCACACTTTATAAAATGGGATGAAATAAAAATAAAGTCACTGAAGGATATAAAAATATCCTAATCTCTGTTCTTGGGAAATAAATTTTTACTTTGGGGGCATTATCTTTAGATCATTTAGATTTCTTGCTGCATGGTCCTCTGACTACTAGCATTAGAATCAACTGGGCGTTTGTGAAAATGGAGATTCCTGAAGTCATACGCATAAAATTAAATGGGGGTATAGATGGAGCATAGAAATTCACATTAAAACAACAACAACAACTCATGGTGATACATTTTAAATGTTTTAAAGTTTGAGAATGAATAATCGGTGTTTATAATGAAGTTCAATGGAATCATCCAAAGCAGACCTTCATGGTCTTTGTGTAAATAGCCCTACACTGCTCAAAGTACAGTTTGATTAAAAAAGAAAAAAGGAGCTATTTTATCTGAATGACAGTATGCAATTTTTATGTGACAGGGTGCCCTCTCTTAGCCTCAACGGCTCTACTACTACATGCTCATCTTTGGACTTGGAAATCTTTCATTATCAAGATTTTAGGCTTAAAATCAAGATTGGGTTAAAATGAAAATGCCTATTTAAGAAAATATAATTTATAACTATTACTAATTCATCGTGAATCTTTTTATTAGATTAATTTCAGGAACATAGCAGGACCTAAATGATTGAAACAGAAATAGCTGAGTTTCATTTGTGGAAAGAATTTAGAGCACAAGAAGTTTGGCTAAGCATAGTTTGGGTAATCAATCAATCAACTGAATTCACAAATGATTCCTGGTAATTGTGTTATATGTAATGGGAAAGCACAGAGATAAGCTTACCTCCCACCAAGGGGCTTAAAATACATGGAAGAGGTACGTCATGTGCCAAAATATTCCATCATATTAAGTAAAAACTGCTACAGGAAATGTATGAAGAGCACAAAGGAGGCAGTAATTCCTAAGGTGAAGAAGTACAGCTCATAAAGTTCCTTGGAGCACCTAGTATTTATTTAACCTGGACCTTTAAAGTAGAAAGAATTTGTGTATAAGGAAACCCCAGAGGGACCTGATACCACTGGATATGGATATTAAAGGTGCTGAGTATCCACAACGGGAGAGCAAAGGCCTAGAATAAAGAATAAAATAAATACTGATGACAGAATACACATTTTTTTCATATTTAGGTTTAAAAAAATTCAAATATGACAGGAGGCCTTTTAAGAATCTTATTTACCATTAAGATAATAGAAACCTATGGTTCCAGTCTAGTCAAAAGCTCTACCATAGAGTAATTTAGGCAGGCATTAAAGGTTGGTAGTACTTCTTCCACATTACACACCCTAAAGTGTTATTATTTTGGTTTCTTTACTAACTAATGCTCTTTCTAGAGTCTGGCTGATGAGGAACAGAAGGCATGGGATATGTGTGACATTCCCCAGTCACTCCTGGCTTCCCTAAAGGAAAAACAAATAGTTAACTTAGAGAGATCACAATCCTTCAAGACCTGAGTCTCCTTTGGTTTACAAATGTCCTAGTGATTTACAAGGAATAAGCTTTCTTATCAATAGCCTAATTCCCAGAGACCCATAATTCACTTCCTAAGCCCTAACATCACCTTCCCCTCCATAAAATTGAGGGAGGCTGAGGCAGAAGGAAATGTAAATAAAGTTGAATTTCTTCTAAACCTTAAGCTCATTGACAAGGATCTGGGATACGAGAAATATGACATCTCACCAGGAAACTCCCCGGTGTCTTCATGTTGGTATCTCATTAGAGGGAAAAACACCTTGGCCTGATGATAACTAGGTCTCCATTGTCCTGAGGGTCTTCTTTACCATATGACAGTCCTTCTGAATACCCACTTTGTCCTCCCATCCCCAGCTCCTGAGAATATAATCAGCCACTCCTCAGGATTGGAGGGCAGCAGTTCTTTCTGCCCATGGGTCCTGGCCCCATGCTGTAATAAACCGCTATTTTGTACCAAAGACGTCTCAAGAATTCTTTCTTGGTCATCGGCTCTGGACCTCACTTACATTCTAAAATTTCATCATGACCATTATAGATGTTAGATATTAGAAACTGGCACTTAAGCCAGAAAGATTATTCAAAGAGCCAGTGACAATATAACAATCACAGGGACATTTCCAAAGAAGTTCCCATACGATTCACCAATGCCAATGACAAAATAGAAAATTAAAAACTCCAGCTGTTGGGGCACCTGGGTGGCTCAGTGGATTAAGCCTCTGCCTTCGGCTCAGGTCATGATCTCAGTGTCCTGGGATCGAGCCCCTCATTGGGCTCCTTGCTCGGTGGGGAGCCTGCTTCCTCCTCTTTCTCTGGCTGTGTCTCTGCCTACTTGTAATCTTTCTCTGTCAAATAAATAAAATCTTAAAAAAAAAAAAAAAGAATAGTATCATCAAGCATATTTCTGAAAAAATTTTCCCAGGATTAGAATAATCAGTAAAATCAAAGTAAAAGATGAGACTGGAACTGAATCTAATCTTTTCTTTTTTAAAGATTTTATTTGAGAGAGAGAGAGTGTGTGTGTGTATGTAAATGCAGGGGGAGAAATAGGGGGAGAAACAGGCTCCCTGTGGACCATGATCAGGAGCCCAGGCTGACACTTACCTGACTGAGCCACTGAGGCACCGCAGGAACCTTATCTAATCTTTTGAAGTTCAGTTTTTATTTTCTTATCTAAAAATGAACAAAACTAACTATTTGGAGTTGAGATTGGGAACATACAAGTTTATAGATAGAATTCATAAAATACTTAAGAGTAGCAAAGCACAGAAAAAAGTAATTAACACAGTAATTTGCCCTTCCCTGAGGAAACATATATTCAGTGATTTTAACTTAAAATATTACTTATATAGGTCATTTACACTAGAAAATTTCATTTGTATAAAAAATCAGATAAACAGGCACTATGAGCAATCATTAAGTGACAGTACAAATATAAACACATTCAGAAGACAGACTTTGTAGGTAAGGTCGTATAAAGAAGGAAATGGGAAATCTATTTCATGACTTGGAGAAAAATGCAAGAGACAGTAGCCTATGGTGTCAGAAATGCAAAACGAAAAGAAAAGAAAAGAAAAAGTAAACAGCATCAACACTGGAGTAAATACACCAATTTTGAGGCAGAGGGAGAGGGTAGCAAAACGGCCCCACAATGTGAAACATCTGGTCATTGAATCAAAAATGGACTTTAATTGGAAACAGACAGATGGCATAAACACTATTAACACGGAGAAAGCTGTTGCGTAGACATAGAGATCTAGGATATTGACTTTGGCAGTACTGTCTTTACTTTGCATTGCCAATGTTATTCAAATTGATGGAAAATCAGGGAAGGTTGACCTTCTTGCTTAACATTTCTTCAGGCCCATTCCTGCTCTTTTAAATTGATAATTACCTACTCACATGTAATTAAACAAATAGGTAAAACATCTCTCTTTTTGATATTATGCACATGTACGTATGGTGAAAGAAAGGGCTGTCATACACAAGCTTCTAGCTTTCTTTTGGCAATATTAGCTCAAAATAAGTTTCTAAGTATTTTTATTCTTATAAGAAGCTAAAAATTTTATCATTCTTAGAGTTGAAAGTAAGGATTCAGGAATAATTATCTAAATCTTTTTTTAAACAGTGCATATCAAAACATAATAAGAAATCCAAACACAGTGAGATAACCAGGTGATAGAAATATTCTCATCTAGATGGTTTATCAGACGTGATTTACAGAGTTGTTAAAGATATTTAATCATTACATTCAAGTCTAATCTATAAATCCATTTTAAATAGGCTTTGTCACAGAGTATTTAGTAAAAAAGTGCCAGTGATAAGTGTTTTTAATAAAATTCTTTTCAGAAGTATCTTATTTATGCACTGGTGATAAAGCCTTTTTTGTACACGGAAGAAAGCATTATTCATTTAAATTAGTGACTCAGACTCCAATACTGTTTTGTTTGAGAATGTGATGAAAATGAAGGATATTCCTTTCTGAAAAAGCACATCCACACAGAGTTTTCAAATACTTTCAAGATTTAAAGTTCCATATTTGGGTTCCATGGATCCAGGGTAGAGATCTCTGGTTTCAAAGAAATTTAGAGATAAAGTTAGCAAATACTGTAGAAATTGGGTGTAATGATAGAGCTCACTTTCCCAAATGCTTAATTAAGTCACTGCTCATGTGTTTAAAATTCTTAATAGTTAATTATATAACTTTCTTTTCTGTTTTAGTTGTCCAGAAGTTCTACTTTATAATATACCAAAACAGATGAAATAGTTGAATGGGATTACGAGTACACTTACCATGATAAGCACTGAATAATGTACAGAATTGTTTAATGGCTATATTGTACACCTGAGCCATATATAACACTGTTAATTATGCTGGAATTAAAAATTTTTAAAAATCACAAGAGGTTAAGAATTCTAATAAGCAGAGTCTTAAATATTACCTTGATAGAATTATAATCTAGTTAATATAAAAAAAAAAACCCAAAATTGTAAAGGCCTATTTAGCCAGAGCGATTCCATCTCGGATTAAACAGTCATTGTGTTGTTTATGCAGTAAAACTTAAACCGACTTTGCCCCTACACCCTCACCAGGGGACTTACTTAAAAACAAGCCCAGGAAACCAGTCCCAAGTAACAAAGCCCAAATACAAGGGCGGGTAAGGACAGGTGGAGATATCCAATCAGTGGGGGGTGTGTACTGTCTCCTTAGCTACCAAGGAGTATAGGCCCCACATTTTGGGCACCAATTCTGACCAAGGTGATAGGCTAGTTCAAATATCTACTAGGGTAAACTGTAATTCAACTGGCCACCCATTTGTGACCTAACATGACTGTGCAGCTTTCTCTCTGTGTTACAATCTCATTGGCCACCTGTGTGTGGTCAGGCCCTTTTTTTTTTTTTTAAATATTTATTTATTTGAGAGAGAGAAAGTGCGACATTGCATGACTGAGGAGAAGGTCAGAGAGAGAAGCAGACACCCCGTGGAGCTGAGAGCCCGATGCGGGACTCGATCCTGGGAGTCCAGGATCATGACCTAGAGCCGAAGGTAGTCCTCCAACCAACTGAGCCACCCAGGCGTCCCGGCCCTTGCCCTTTTAATAAAAGTTAGTCGGGGGGCACCTGGGTGGCTCAGAGGGTTAAGCTTCTGCCTTCAGCTCAGGTCATGATCCCGGGGTCCTGGGATCGAGCCCCGCATCGGGCTCTCTGCTCAGCGGGGAGCCTGCTTCCTCCTCTCTCTCTGCCTGCCTCTCTGTGTACTTGTGATTTCTCTCTGTCCAATGAATAAATAAAATATTTAAAAAAAAAAAAAAGTCGGTAAGGAGGGGGCTGGTCGCCCTCTTTGTAAGAGGCACAGCCCCGACCAATCAATTTGATTCTTGATGCTTGGCATGAAATAAAGCTTTGCTTGACCTTCGCTTTGTATCAGTCTCGCTCCTTTAATCACGGACCCATTATTGGGGGACCTTTCAAAACAAAATCAAAACTTGGCAGACAAAGATATTTTAATCTGTTATTACCTTGCTTATTATCTTACTTTTTCAAGTGCTTTTGGAAACACGCTTTTTCTAATAGTTCTACATAATCGGTACATCCTCATAATTCCATTGTTTACTTATGATTTCCTTCCTTAAAATTGAACCAAATTTTATTTTTTCCATTTATAAGTACAGAGCCTTTGAATATATCTTGATAAAAATAGCAATAGGCAAATTTATTGGGCACTGTGTTAAGTCCCCTACAAAAATAATTTCACATGAATTCTCACAACAATCGAGGAGGAAATAAGGATGATTAAAAACAACAACAACAAAATAATATAATAAAATTTGCCTACCCATAACTTCCATTAATTACTACCAATTCTGTTCTCTGGAATAATCTAGAACAACTCTATTTTAAATCACAGGTTTTTGGGCTTTTTAAAGACTATGAACATTAAAGAGGAAGAAGGGAACTTATAAATCATTTTAGATTAAAGTTTTCAGTTTACAAGTGATAAAATTGAGACAAAAATAACAAGATATGCATTACTTCTCTCCACAGTATTGTACCAGGATGGCTTATGTGCCATTAACCTTTCTTTTTTTTTTTTTAAAGATTTTATTTATTTATTTGACAGACAGAGTAGGCAGAGAGGCAGGCGGAGAGAGAGGGGGAAGCAGGCTCTCAGCTAAGCAGAGAGCCCGATGCGGGGCTCGATCCCAGGACCCTGAGATCATGACCTGAGCCGAAGGCAGAGGCTTAACCCACTGAGCCACCCAGGTGCCCCAACAAATTTTTTAAAAAAAATCTTTTAAGTGGCTATATTGTGAGGATTTTTATATGAATACCTGTCAATTGATCAGTTTTGTACATTTCGTTTTAGCTTTAGTGGAATTTTTAAAATGTCAGACAGACCTCAAAAAGATTGAGTAAGAAAAATTGGAAAAATAAAACCACTCAGTAATAGATGGTCCTATTTACTGAACACTCACAATTGTGTCAGGAACAGGATTGACTGCATTAAATGAACTGTCTTATGACATCTTCCCAGACATCTCATACACTAGATACTATTTGGTACTATTATTAATGCACATTTTATAGATAAGGAAACTTCGGTCCAGACATGTGAAAGCCACATAGTTTGAAGTGTGAGAACTAAAATTCACTAAAATTCAATCTCAGAAAACTCCTTGGGTCTCCTGAATTTAGTCACTACATTATATTACCTCATTCGATTGGTGATAACAGGACAGGTTCTTCAATATTTTATTATGAAATTAAAACTTAAAAACTTAAAATACATGAAACATATGAGGCAAAAATTATGTCCACCTTCCAGATAGTAACCAAAATTATCTTAGTTATATTTTTCCAGGTTTTTCAAGATAAAATAAATTACAAATTTTGGATGGTGTCAGGAAATGGTAATGGTGTTAAAAGCTGAAGTTCATAGATAATCATTTCTGCCATTAAGAAACATATTTTCCTTTTGTGAAATATTTTAGCAGAGTAGGTTACCTATAACCAGATTAACAGCTGCATTTCCACTGTTTATACAAGGTAATAAAATTGATTAGCCAATGCGATATTATAAAATTTCATAATCAACACATCTCCTAGTATTTTTTAATTTTGAGTAGATTATTATGTTACATGAGCCACAAACTATAAAGGCTGAACATCCTGCGAACTGCATTTTACTGCTTTGATCAAATAAAATGCACATAAATTAATCTAGCATCTATTTAGTGATATGCATAATTGCTTTTGTGCTACATGGTAATTAAGCCTGAACGGACAACAGATGATTATAATTTTACATAGTCAAGATAAAATTCTATAGCTCTTTTCTTTTATTATTTCTTCAGTATTTTCATGACTGGTAGTACTGACAATTTTATTTGATACTATGTAAAACTTAATCCTCATTAATCACACACACATATTCTGACCCTAAAGCTACTCCCTCCAGCACCCAGGTCTTAATCTGACTCCTCCACTGTTAAAGAGTTCTATTAAATACAAGTCTTTCCTCTCTTCTGTCTCTGCAGCTATACACCAAGATTAAGACCTTAAGACCTGTTTCCCTTCTCTGAAAATTTCTTCCACCTAAGAACTAAATAAAACAAAATTTTGTAAAGAATGGCTATGGAGGGGCGTCTGGGTGGCTCAGTGGGTTAAAGCCTCTGCCTTCGGCTCAGGTCATGATCCCAGGGTCCTGGGATCGAGCCCCACATTAGGCTCTCTGCTCAGCAGGGTGCCTGCTTCCCTTCCTCTCTCTCTGCCTGCTTCTCTGCCTACTTGTGATCTCTGTCAAATAAATAAATAAAATCTTAAAAAAAAAAAAGAATGGCTATGGAATAAGGCATTATTTGGCTTTGAATTTATTTTCTACTTACTTCCTTTTGAATGAAATTGAGCCATACACCTAAGCTCTTGAACCCCAGTTCATCTGTAAAATATGGGATAAGACTGGTATCTACTTGAGAGAAGTATTGTGTGCATTACACAGCCAATGGATGTAAAGATTTTGGCCCAGGCTGTGACACACAGTTATTGCTCAATAATTTGTAACTGATGGTATTATCCTTGCCTCAGCCTAATTCCCTCTTTAGCTATCACAGGTCCAGAGAGCTAGGGGCTCTATGGATCTGATGCTTAGATAACTGACTTGTTTGGCTAGGCTGACCCAGGACTGTGGCAATCCCCACAGACTCTCAGAACATGGTCTGGGTGCTTAGATCTGAGGCTAAGGGAATTTTTAGGGGAGTAAAGGTAATTGTTCTCTTAAGGGGAAGGAAGGCTGGTGAAGGACAGCTGGAGGTTCTAAAAAGCCAAGTCACCAATTAACCAGAAAGGTTGGTTAGAGTAGATTAAGTTACAGGGGTCCGGAAGCTGTAGACATGCTTGTGGATGACTGCATGTACATTCCAGTTCCCCAAAACACATAGAAATCATACCATGGTAATTGCAGCTAGATTATTTCTAGAATCATTATTTTTACTACAAAAATGTTCCTCTACAATAAATAATCTGGTTTTACACTTCAAATAAGCCACAGTAGTGGTCATAGTATTTCAAGGACAAGAAAAAATCACTACCTACTTCGGTCTCTGAAGGAAAGAAAATATTCATCCTGTAATACTTTTATACCAAGGCATACCATACAAATGGCCAGGATTGATGATACAGTGAAACTCATTCACACTTAAATATATTTAATGAATCAGGCGACATAATGAGTTAAGCTATTTCTCACTTTCACTAGGGGTAAAGGCTTAGAAAGCAGAGTGTCCCTGTAGATGTCCTGCCTTGGGTGTGAAGGGTAGATAACATCAAAGAGAGGGGAACAGATGCAAAGACAGAATTGTGGCACTCTGAAAAGTGACTCTGAAGGTGTCCAGAGTTTTCCCAGGCTGTGCTTCTTATCTTAAAGACAAACAAGAGTTATGTTTTCCTGTCTAGGATGTAGTTTAGGAGAAAACACTTTTCATTATTATGCTATAGGGGAGAAATGATATATACAGAGTTGGAGGTAGTCATGATAGTGATAATATTTATTTGGATTTGACAATGCTCTAGGTACAGGGAAATTCTGACTCATGATTAGCAGAAATAAATAACAGACAATGCAAGAAGCTTTTATAACTTTACTTGTTTTCCCACACGTCAGTAAAGCACAATAAAACAAAGTGCATTTTAATTATCAAGACATGATAGACTGTAACTAAGTTCTGTATTAAAAAGTTACTGGTTATAAATCAATATAATTGAAGCCATACGTGTGCTAATTCCTAATTGATGATTGAATGCATTTGTTGTCGGAGAGCTCAAGCAGAATAATTACATCCTGTCACTCCAGCTCTCAGGAAATTGAGGGCCCATATCAAGGGAGAAAGTTCTAATTCGGGGATTTTGTTAAGTTCTACGATCACATTTCTGAGAGTACAACTGGGAATGTATTTTAGGTGTATATGGATTTTCTTATTAATTCTAACCGAAAACAACCCATATTTAGTCAATTGGAGCCAGATTAGTTCATTGGAAATAGAGCCTTCATTATGATATCAAATTGTTCTGACTTAGATAGTCTTGAAATGTTAGATCTCTTTTATTTGGCGGGATAACATTAATTGAATATAAATAAGTTATTTTAGAAGTAATAGACTGCAAATATATTTATTTATCAAATCTAGAATCATAGATATGGTGTCTACTAAATGCCACTTATGATAATATTCTTCAGTTATGGTTTTGGTATGAAGAATATGTTTATATAGAAAAATACTGGACCAGGAAGTTTAATTAAAATTATTACTAAAATCATAAATGGACGTACACATCCATTAATTCAGCACTTCATTTCAAAAATAATTAGTGGCTATATTCTGGCCTATTTTAGGTATCACTGATACAAAGTTACATAAAATTTTTTAAAGATTTATTTATGTTAGAGAGAGGGCACACAAGCAGGGCAAGAGGCAGGAAGGAGAGAGAGACAATCTCAAGCAGGTGCGGGAGCCTGATGCATTGTTTGATCTCACCACCCTGACATCATGACCTAAGCCAAAATCAAGAATTGGCTGCTTAACTGACTGAGCTACCCAGACACCCCTGAAATCCACTTTTACGGAGATCACAGCCTATGTGGTAAAAGTGGATGGCCAAACCCTCCCTATGAAATATAAGCACATGATATGTATATGTAAGGTATAATGGATAAGAAGACTTAGTAATGAATTATTCAGAAGGGAGGTTGGGCAGGTGAGGGAAACTTCAGCAGACATGGTGGCATAAACATCTCAGGTTATACAAAGTACCTAATGGAGAACCCAACACTTATGCATTTAGTTCATCCTAGTGAAATGTAGCAGGAACACCATTAAGTAATAACAACAAAATGCAACGGTAGAGTGGAAAGGGAAATACTAAAAGACGTGCATCTAGAGAAGTAAGCAGTGTGTGTACCAGAGCATGCCAGAAAATGCAATGCAAATTTGGAAGTGGGGAGACTTTAAAATAATTTAAGGAGGCAAGTAATATAATATTTAAGAAATGTACTAATCCTTAAATTATTAAGAGATGATGAAAGCAGATGTTGACATTCTCATTTCCTTAGGGACTGGACAGGCTGGCAATTTCTGGTTAGGGTCAATAGGAGTTGAGTCCATTGTGATCTATATAGTTTATGCTATTCAAAGTAGCACAAGATAGGTAAAGCTGGTGAGCTTCTGAACATAAATGTTTCACAAAGAACATACTTGCGGGAGCACCATTGTTTCTAAGCCTATAAACTTTCCAATCTTTCTAGAATATATGCAAATCTCTCCTTATAATTCTATCCCAATTTTGACTCTGATAGCTTAGGCCTATTCTCCTTTCACATAAAAAATTCTCAGTCCTAGCCAAAACCTTGACTCGAAGATTTCACCCTCCATTTACTTAATGTTTAGCAATCTGACTTACATCCCCACAATCCATTAAAATAATTCTTGCTAAGGGCACCTTGCTCTATGTAATTGGTAGATAATTCTTTATTCCTTCTCTAAATGGGGGCCTCTATCACTTTGGAAACCCCAAATTCTACCTTGGTACTGGTGTCAGTACTCTATCCCCTTTCCCCTCCTGTCACTCTAGCTCTCATTCTTCTTGCTAAATCCTCTTCTTCTATCCATTTTTAAAATACTAGTTTTCTTTAAAATACCTTCTTTAACCTCTCTCTTAAGATCCATATTTTTTTAATATGATTGTTTAAAGAAAGAGAGAGAGAGAGCCCAGGGAGGGCAGGGCAGACTCCCTGATAACTGTGGAGCCCGACATAGGGCTCATTGCTATGACCCTGAGATCATGACCTGAGCTGTAATCAAGGGGCTGGCTCCCAACCAACTGAGCCACCCAGGCACCCCTAAGATCCTTATCTTGTAGTCAGTATTTTGCTAGATGTCAAACTTTTTTCTGAAATCTTCCTATTGAACTGGTAACATTTTATTGTGTAAATGTGCCTTTATCACAGCAGCTGTAACACTTGACTAAACTCATTTGTTTATACTTACCTCTCCATACCATAATAAGAAGATTTTAAGGAGAGGGATCCTCTATAGTTGTTCTATTTATTCCTTTCATTTTTACCCAAAGAACCAGTATTTATTATATACCAGACTTGATACCAGGTGTTTTTTTACATTATCTCATTACCTCTACTAAAACACAGATACTATTATTCTCATTTTACATATGAGGAAACTGCCATTTTAGCAGTTGGGCAAAACTTTCAAGATCACATAGCTACTAAGTAGCAAAGCAATGTTAGCATAAAGTCAGTGTGACTCTAAAATCCAATGTTAAATGCTTTATATATATATTACCAGTCATTAAGCCAAAGGTAGCAAATTAGTTACGTAGCTTGAGCTACTTTCGCTGACCAGTGGGGGCCACTGGGAGTGCTGTATAGAGGATTTTGAGGTTGAATCTGTACTCACTGGGAAAGAGTACTGTAGCTGCTCAACATTGTTCATGAAGAATATCCAATGGTAATGGAGTATGTTTGCAATCATTACATTTCTATATTTCCTATTTGGGAAAGATTGATGATTGGATAATAAATACATTTTATGGTTTTTGAACTAGTAGATCTTAAAACATTTTGGAGTCGTTGTCCAAATAGGATAGTATGATTCCCTAGGATTTATGGTACTCTAAGTTGGCAGAGAAAAATAAATAAAAACATCACTTTCTATATTGATTCTTTCCTTTTCCTCCCTTCTTTTCTCCTTCTCTTCCTTCGTCTCCCCTTCACATTTTATGGCCTCTGATGCAACTTTAATTCTCCTGAGGATAGGTAGTGTATTTTATCAGTAATTATATTCTCCATAGTACCTTGCGTTTAGTTGGTATTGAATAAATATTTATTGAATAATTACTTAAAAGTTGTCATCTTTTAGATACATGATCTCCAAATAAGCTTCTCTTTCCAGCCCAATAGATGAAAAGAAATTAATATGTTGATTGGGTAGTTTTATTACTGATAAGTATGATTAAAGCAAATAAGAGGACTACTTCCAGTTAATCACTTTTTTCGTTACCTAACTTATCCCTCTGACCCTGCTTGAAAATAATGTCTTTATCCTGAAGTCTTAATGAAGTTATTCACACTGAATACCCAATTAGATTGTATTTTATGTAATAGATCTCCTGTTCTGTGTTCAGCTTAAAGAAGCAGATTCCTGGGCTGCTAAAAGAATTACACTTTTACCTGAGAATATTTATTACTGATAGACATAGCCTCATCTATCTAGATTCTTATTATATTAATACCCAAACTCTACATTACTGTAGCTTATTATATGTTCATAAATCTTAGAAAAACCAACACTTTAAGGCAATAACTCCAAAAAATTATAAAGAAATAATTCTGATTGAAAATTCAGTTGTTTCCCATGCTAACAGGATGTAAAACTTTATTTATGAGTTAACAAATAATTAGAACATAATTTGGTTCTAAACTTCTACTTGTTTTCAGAGTTATAATCTTTTTTATTAGTAATGCTTTCTATACTGCAGAAGTATTACTATTTAGGGTAGCAAAGATGGTTATTAAAAAATGAATAAATAATCTAGATGTTACAGAACTCTAAAAATGATAAACTATAAAATATAAAAGATTTGACTATCTGGATTAGAATAGGAGGGTTTAAAAATGATTTTTAATCAGAATGAATAAATATAGCTAAGAGATCAGAATATACAGAATGTTGACATCAATTCTCAACCATATACATGGGAAACACTATTAGTCAATCATGCTATTTTTTTTCACTCTGAGGGGGACTTTATCCTTAAAATAGCACTGCTACTCCTTATCAATTTGAATTGAACAAGAGATAAAACCTGGCCACTCTTTGTAAAAGAGATCTCTGTCTTTTCAAATGATACCAGCAAACCTTAAAAGTCAAGGAAGGTGACAAAATTATATTAAGATCTAGATATGGCTCAGTCTCAGTAAAATCTTTTATATACCTATGTTTCCTCTTTCTTTTCCTTTTACCTAATTCTTTGCTGTGTACCTTTCCCAGGTGTGGTGATATGAACTGCACTGGTAAACCCAGTTCATAAAAAGAATCGAGGATGCTGACGGTACCCACATAAATCATGCTGTCCTGTGCTACTAAGATGGCAAGACAGAGAGATTCATATGCTGTATCTCTCTATATACCTCTCTCTGTCTCTCTTCAGTATATACACGAATCTTTGAGATGATTCACCCAAAAAGCTCATTTTACCAAATGATAAAACTGGGTTTACAAATGCCAGCATTCTGAAATTGCTGTTAAGTGGCAGAGATGAAAATAAGGTACAAGTCTTTTGGCCTCGGGAATTAACAGGGCTTGGATATGCTGAGGGTTTTCTCTCAAAGAACGATGCTTTGGTTCATGAACTCATCTAATCACAGAACTTATTTAGGGGAGAGGAAGAGGTCTTTGTTCTTTTTAGAAAGACTTTTTCTACAACCCGGGCTTGAAATTTCATTTTCTCTCCACAGCTCAATACAATCTTACATTTTAAAATCAAATAAATAAATAAATAAATAAATAAATAAATAAAATTTGATTATTTGTCATCTAAACCATACCTGCACAAAACAGAGCTTTTTCTTAACTCTATATCTGATCTATTTTATTGTTTCCTCAGTTGTCCTGATTGCTATACACTCCCCCTTGCACTGAGGAGTGTCTCCTAATTAGTTCTGCACCTGGTCTTTGCTTAGTTTTTTCACTCATAGAACTTCATTTGATTAATTTTAAACACAAATGTCACTGAAGCCATTCCCCATTCTTAACTAGAAAAAAGTCAAATTCTCTCCATTTAGGTGTCCCTGTCCTCTATAACCTGACTTTGTCCTCTTTCCTACTCCTTAACTTAAAATATTTCCTGCTCAAGACGGATCTCCCCATTTTTTCCAAAAGGCACCACGCTTAATATCAGGTTCTTACTGTCTCCTCAGAATGTTTTCCTGCTTTTCTTCCATCCCACTCTTTGTTGAAGTAACTCTTTAAAACTTCATGGAGCCAGGGTGCCTGGGTGGTTCAGTCAGTTGAGCATCTGCCTTTGGCTAAGGTCATGATCTCAGTGTTTTGGGTTCGAGTCCCATATTGGGCTCTGCCTGAAGCTGTCCCTGCTTGATTCTCTCTCTGACAAATAAATAAATAAATTAAATTAAATTAAATTCCACAAAGCCTTCTTCCGGGGATAATATTCCTCTTTCTCCTTTTATTAGTTATAGCTCGTTAATTTTCTTCATTATAAAGCACCATGGTAGAACGTGGGCTTTGGAAACATACAGGTGTAGATTTGAATCCTAGACTCCAATGTTGATCTATGTGAACTTGTACTCTGATACAATCTCTTCACTTATTAACTGGGGAGGGCAGCACTTAGTTCTGGCCTTTGTTTTCAGAATTAAATGGGCTTAGTATCAACTCTCTAGCACAGTGCTGGCCGGAGGAAAGGTTGGTTTAAAGTATCAATTCCAGTGTTAGTAAGAGGAAGCCCACATAAATGGTAGCTGCCAATTTTCACCATACACATTTTTATCCAGTTAAATTACTGCTGTGTGCATATCACGTTTCTTTAACTGGCATGTTATTACCTCAGGGATAGAGACTCTATCTTTTGTGTATCTGCTCAGGTCTATGATTTTTTGATACCAGAAAGAATATTAAAACTGTTTTCAGGAGCACCTGGGTGACTGAGTCATTTAAGCATCTGCTTTTGGCTTAGGCCATGATCCCAGGGTCCTGGGATTGAGCCCTGCATAGGAGGCTACCTGCTTCTCTGTCTCCCCTTTTCCCCTTTTCGTTCTGTCTCTCCTTGTCATGTTCTCCCTCTCTGTGTCAAATAATAAATAAAATCTTAAAAAAAACAAAACAAAAACAAAACTTTTCAGATGGTCTAGTATTTTTCCTTATGAATATAAGTAAATAGCATACATTTTCAGCATGTTTCTTCATCTGTCAAATAGAAACAATAGTATCTTGTGGTCTATGTTAAAAGAATTAAAAATACTATATTCACAAACAGGCTTTAAAATTCTGTATTTGCAGGGGCTCCTAGGTGGCTTGACCGGTTAAACGTCTGCCTTCAGCTTAGGTCATCATCCGGGATCAAGCCCTGCATCGGGCTCCTGCTCAGCGTGAAGCCTGCTTCTCCCTCTCCCTCTGCTTACTGCTCTGCCTACTTGTCTCTCTGTCAAATAAATAAATAAAATTTTCAAAAAATAAAATGATATATTTTTATGCAATTTAAAGGATTATTGTGATAGTTAATGATGAATATTAATAATAAGAGAAATATTTTAAGAATATTGAATGAAAGGGAGGAACCCAATCTTTAAGTACCATTTTAAATTGGTACTTTAGGGGGTCAAACAAATGACACTCAGGGAAAATTTCAGGGCCTGTTTTTAGTTAGCTGAGATTCACTTAACATAGTAGCTACAGGGGCACCTGGGTGGCTCAGTAGGTTAAAGCCTCTGCCTTTGGCTCAGGTCATGATCCCAGGGTCCTAGGATCGAGCCCCACATCAGGCTCTCTGCTCAGCGGAGAGCCTGCTTCCTCCTCTCTCTGCCTGCTTCTCTGCCTACTTGTGATCTCTGTCAAATAAATAAAATCTTTAAAACAACAACAAACAAACATGGTAGTTACATGCAAATAATTCATAAATGTAGGAATTTCAAAGACTGTAATTTATTTGAATTCACAAAGCAATGTGCATATATATATATATATATCTTCTATATATTAAACCACTATATAGAGTGTACATAATAGATCGATTCTCTATAGAACTTCTTCCTTTAATTCTAATATAATGATTAATGCCCCTCTTTTAGAATGATCCTTTACTGCTATATGTTAAAAAATTTTGCAGAAATGATAAATGCCTCACTTTAAGCATTTTGTACAGAGCTTTTCTGATGAATCTTGAACCCAGCGGTGGCTATGTATATAATTGGAATAGAAGAACCATAAAGAATATTAAATATGGCCCAGGCCAATAGTTTGGTTTATAATTCTTAAAGTGGAGGAAGGTAAAATTTTAACACTCCTGGATAGGATGATAAAGCTTTTAAGACAATAAGAAAAAATGATATGGCCTTTCCACAATATTATTTTGATCTCCTAGGTACTAGGAATTCAGTGGCAAGCACCACAGGAGTTCTTAACCTCACAACATTATTCTCCTAGTCAGGGAAGTACAAAAGAAGCAACTCAATCAACAAATACATAATACTATGTTAAATGAAGTAAGGGAGCTGGCCATGTGAGACCTGGGGAAAGAGCACTGAAGGGGAAGGGGTCAGACATTTCAAAGTCATGAAGTGATATTCTGGCATTTTTTTTTTTTTTTTTTTAAGAACATGAAATACTCATTCAATTCTCTCTCCTCAAAAAGCATTCCGTATCTGTTTCCTATACTGAACCTGACTGCTTCACCAAAAGAGCGGTGAAAAAAAGATTTGGTTCAGAATTTATTTTGAGAGTTGGGCCAAAAGTCAGCTAGGTTGTATCTGGAGTGTGAGAGAAAGAGAAAAGCTAAGGATTACCTGTGGGTTTTCAGTCCTAGCAACGGGGTGAATGGCACCATCATTTACTGGATACTGACACGAAGTAGGAAGGTTCCTGTTAAGTTTAAGATGCTTCTTGAATCCAAATAGAGATGCGGAGCGTGCAGCAAGCATAGGAGTCTGGGTTCACTAATGATTTTTGGAGCCTTTTAAATCTCTAATCTTTTAAAAAAAATAGTAACTTAATACAGAGACTTTCATTGCTGCGATCTGATTTTAATATTTTAAAATCCAGTAAGATTTTCTGGATGATGCCTTCTGCCAATTTAGCAACAAGAAGAAAAAGAGTCAGGGAATGAATTATTGAAGACAATAGCTTTAAAGAATTGTGCCTAAAGAAGCATGGCTGGAAATATACTCAACGCTTTTAGCAAACATTTTTTAGAAATAATTTACTCTACTGAAGTGGATCCAATCCTGCATTTATATTGTACCTGCCTTTACAAGTAAATTGCAGAATATCCCATTAGATTTTAGACTACCTCACCTTCTCTAATTTCTTGAATTTTTGTAATGCAGTAACTAGTGCTCAGGAAGAAATAGAATCACCAGTGTATCAGTCACGGTTTGGCCGAAGACAATAAAAACCACTTTATTTAGTTGAGCAAAAAGAGACTTAATATAGGCAACTAGATACTTACACAAAATTATTGAAAGAGATACAAGCTCTAGGCTAAGCTTATAGGAATTATTCCCAGAAGAGCATTGCAATAAAAAAAATTATAGTATTCCCTATGATACAGGAATGATTTTATATTTTTACATCTATTAACTACTTCAGTCTTCACTAGGCATTTTTACTTAGTGACTTGTTCAAGATCACACAACTAGTAAATGAATCTAGGCACTGTGGCTCCTAAATCCATGCCCCTAACTACTGTACTCTATTTCCTCTTTAGGCACTGACCTCGTATAGATAAGTGGTTATCTCTGTCTGCCAAGATCAAGAACTTAAGGAATTAGGAAGTGGCATCTCAAACAGCTAGGTCTAGGACCACACCATTTCTATCCCATCCATGACGGCAAGACAAATACCCTGTGACTTGTAAAATCAGGGTCCAAACACTGGCATTTCTGATATTGTAACCAGTAGAAACATAGAGGTAGGACCTGATCCTTCTTCACTTCAATTATTGTAGGAGTATTTCAAGTATTGTAGGAGCTCTGTGTAATTTATTTTTCCCCCCTGGTAGGCTTGAATTGGATGTAATTCCAATTCACTTGTTTGGCTCACTTAAGGTACATTTGGTGATAACTGTTGGTAAAACAAAGAAACTTAGCAATGAGGATAGGAAGAAAATTCAACTCTTCAGGCATAAGAGAGAAGAAATATTAAAAAATGAAGAAATGTCACTTTAAGAAAAATATACTCTCGGTATTTGCTTTCTAACTGCAAAAGCCAAAAAGGAAGATATTTTCTTTTGAAATTATTTTGCTAATTAGTCCAGGAAAATCTTAGAAGCTTGACTTCAGCCTGACTGCTATAGTGACTATTTGGAATGCTGAACAGAATTTTCATGGTTTACCCATTTCAGAGCAAATATGTGCTCTCAAGAACATGAACATGAGCTAATACTCCAGTTTCAATAATTCCTAATTCAAAATCAGGACTAACTATTTTTTATATTTCCACTGCTGGGAAGAAGGTAAATCAGTATGAATATTGATAAGTTTGTTAGGCCTCAATATTCTCTGAATTAATATTATCTGGACTCTGGAACTGTTACTCTAATACAAGCACGCTGACATCTTATAAGTGAACTTAATATACACAAAGCCAATTTTGACTCATTGTTGTGGAAAAGGGTATTAATATTACATGGATGTCAGTTTTCTACTATTTATATTCATTTAAAAATAAAAATAAAGCATAGCAGATGTGTTAGAGACTGAAACAGATAATGGTGTGCATCAAACTATAGGGAATATTATCAATACAGTATTAATCTCATTTAGTTATTTGTCCTGGTAGATTCTGTCATCACTTGGGTCTTAATCAAGGAATTAATATTGCCCTCATGATTTCATACAGGTGCTTGGAAGCAAGGAAAGCCTGAACTAAGAAATCTGAATAATGTGAAAGTACTGTGGTAGCTAATTCAATTCTGAAGACCTTAAGTTGTTCATTTATGCTGTCACCAGAAACCAAAATGTTGAATGTATCACTTATGATGGAAAAGAAATTTCCCACTCTGTGGAGCTGTAGCATGGACAGTACAGTACCAAATTATTTCAAAGGACAAAAAAGAGATTCTGGGTAAGTTATAGTGAGTGAAACCGTTTTTTCTCTCTCTCTTCAACTTAAAGGAGAAAGCATGCTAATGGCCTCAAAATGAAGGGACTGACACATTCAGTCTCTTGGACAAAACTGTCTTTGTAGTTTCATTTCTGTTCCCTTGTTCTAGATCAGAAAGGAATTTGCCATGTACCCATGCATATAGATGACAAAGAACTTCTTGGCTGGGAAATCCTAGTTGTTTGTCAGATTTTTGAATATTTCTCATGCTAACATGAGAAGGATTTATCATTTATCAATCCTGATTGCACAAGGATTATAGTGGAACTGTTTACTGTCTATGGTGTTTCTAATTTAAGGTTAGATTGCAGGGTGAAGTCTATTAGCCCAGGGTAGGCCTTTCCATATTAAGTGAGGTAACAGATCATTGTGAACTCTTTTTGTTTGAATTTTAACCTATGACTTTATTATCTTAAATCCTTCTAAAAATTACAATTAAACAGTCATTAAGCTACCTTCTTTTGCTGAGAATGACATAATTTCAGGGCAAGTCTTTATCAATTTAGGACTACTAATTGATTTGTTATAAATGAATATACATTTTACCTTCCTTAACAAACCACAAGTCAATAACACAAAGAATAAAACTGCAATGAGTTTGTTAAATTGTGGAAAAATTATCTGAAAATGGTCTGGACACCTCCCTTCTTTTATCCCTCTGGAAATTATTTGCTGCAGAGTAGAACAAATGATCTTATGAGAACATAACCACTATTAAATCATTTTTCACTTAATATCCTTCAAAAGTATCTCATTGCATTTAGAATAAAATTCAGTTTCCTTACCAGGTACTAAAGTTAGGTAGTACCTTTATGATCTCAGTTTAGCTTTTCAGCTCTGTCAGCAGTGTTCCATTTGTTCAATATTCTCTAACAACATTGTCTTCCTTCTATCCCTAGAACATGTGACTCTCTCTGTCCCAGGACCTTTACACATGCCACCCCAGCTACTTTTTCCCACTCCTCACATGCTTAGGTCTTTCTCATCCTTCAGGTCTCAAATGAAGGGTCACCTCCTTTAATGAGATCCAACTGTCTTTGCATCTCTTTTTGTTTGTTTACTATATGCCATTATCACAATTTGTAAGTATTTTATTTAATTATCTGATGATTTTTAAATTATCTGTTCTACTCATCCATAAAGCAGAAGCATCAAGAATTTGGGACGAAAACTGCCATTCTTGTTCACTGGGAACCATGCCTGGTACACAACAGTCACCAAATAGAACCAGGTTTGTCCTACTCAGTCCTATACTTGTTACACTATTTCCCACCATTGTAAGTAATTCTTCCTGCAGGGATCCAGTTTGGAAACTTTGGTAGTGCTCTCGTTGGCAGGCTATCATAAATGAAATGACAATCTACCTGAATGGTTTCCAGCATGGGTTTATGGCAAGATTCACAGGGAAGGGTTAGTAGAACATGTGTGACTGCAGAGGGCAGTGCTGTCTAAAGTGCTGCGTGGCCGCCTCCTGACTGCAAACCAACACGGTTTTAGTTCACATTCAGTGTCCTTTGATGGATGCTCTAAAAGTCTTTCATTACTGTTTTAGCGATGTGTTATGCAATTACACTTTGGAAATGACATTTCTTATAAGAAATATCAGAGTTTTAGCCATGGATGCATCAGAGTGTTTCTTAAATTAACTGAATAGCCCTTTGGAAATTATTTTTTGAAAAATCGTAGATACTTTCATTTGGTTCTAACTTCTGACTTTACTTTCTTTAATCTCTTCTTTAAAAAATGCTTTTGGGATTTAATCAGATTTAGCAGTAAGTAATGCAACTTCCAAGCAGCCTCACTAATTTTTAGAAGGTTAAAATAGATTTCAAGTCTAAAAGTGCTTTTTCTCATGCACTTGCCTATACATTTCCTGGCCTCTCGTCTTTCTGGTCCCATCCACAGTGTACACTCTGCCAGATGAATCTCCAAAGTGCATCTCTGACCCTGTCACTCTTTCCTGAACAATATTTAAAGGTGCCTGACTGCCTAGTTAGTATTACTTAGTCTTTAAGACCTTCCACATGTTGCCAGAAATCACCCGTACAATCGTATTCCAACTGTTTCCCTAGCTATTTGTAAAGTCTCCAGGCCTACCCAGCACTGCCCTTCTGCCATGTTTTTGCTTGTGCTCTTTCTTAGCAACTAGCCAAAGCTGCATCAGGAAGGGAGCCTCTAAAATCTGGCAGAGAACTGAAAGACTGGGGTTTCTGCCATTTCTTGGATCTCAGATTTACTCTATGAATACTGGAAAAATCTGCTTTTACTTTCATGACCTATATTACTGAATAAACTCCCTGATAAGAGGAGAGAGTACTCCTTCTTAGGGTGCTGATCAGAGAAAGGTCTGAGATGCTAAACGTGGGGAGGTTGGGATTAATTGTTAGGAAAGTGGCTTATCTTTGGTACCCTTTTCAATATTTGACTCTCATTATTTGTCACTATTTTCTATTTCTTCCATGCCCTTCAAAAGGATATATATGTGTGTATGTATGTATTGCTATCTATCTATAAATGCCATGAAACTTTGATGTCACATTTATTCATGTGAGATACTCAGGAGATATTATGTTACCTTTTCAGGATGTATTATTTTTATTACTGCTCCAGTGAAATTGAGAAAAGCAAACATTTTATTTATAATAAGAGAACTCATAATTACAAATTAAGAAGTTTTTTTTTTCTTTCTCTCATCCCTTTTCTCTTCTACCTCCTTCATGCAGACAGAACATATTTTTTCCTTATTGATGAATCACACCATTAAGCAGTCACATATATGAAAGGAAGTGCTGGGTAGTAGAGAAGCATTTCAAATATATTATTTTTGTATATTACCTACCTATCTATATATCTACCTACAATCTATATTCTAGGTAGGCAATGCATTTGTATGACTAAAACATTAATAAAATGTATATAGCAAAATTTTTTTTCTATCTGTGAACTCCATCTACCCACTTTCCACCCCACTACAAATAGGCAACCAAGGCTATTGCCTTCTCTACTCTTCCAAAGGATTTTATGCATATACAAGTAAATATAAATATATCTGTATTTTTTCCTCTTTTTATATATGGTACTATACTTGCATTTTTCATTTAACAGTATATCTTGGATATCTTTTCATAGCAGTATGAAAAGCTTTCTCATTCTCTATAGCTGAGTAGTATTCCATAATATGGATATAACATAATTTATTTAACAAGTTCCTATTTATGGGCATTTAGATGCTTTCGGTCTTTAACTAGAATGAGTAACAAGCAACACTGCAATAAAAAACAATTTTCAAAAATTATTTAATATATTTGCAGTATATCTGTAGGCTAAATTTTTATTCCTAGACTATTGAATTAGTTTTCTATCACTGCTATATCAATCACCACATATTTGTCATCTAAAAACCAATTACAACTGTAAGTTCCCTTTTGCCTTGTAATATAACATATTTGTAGATTCTGGAGATTAGGGCATGGACTTTTTGAGCAACTATTCTACCTACCACATTAGCTTAGTCTTTAATGTATATAGTGTTGGACAGATTTTTAGATTTGTCTGCCAATTTTTTTTCCCCACAGTCAAATTTATTACTCTTTACGTTGGGGTTGGTGGATTTTGAGTTACTGTTAGACTCACTCAATTATTCTGCTGTTTTATTCCAGAATATTAACTGTCTCATTTTAAAATTTAAGATTTTAATCCACTTATAAGTTACCTTACCATGAAATGTGATACAAATACACATTTTCTTTATCCAGATGGCTAGTTAACTGTCCCTATATAGCATTTTCTAATTTAGAGACCCCCATGGCATCCATGAGTGTTTAATGAACCCTTAAAATTTTAACAAACTTTTCCATGTATATGCATTTTATTCAAAGGGATGGGAGAGTTACAAAATAATTTTCTCATTGCAGAAGCAATACTAGGACCAGATTTAGGAACATAGCTTCCTGACTGCTTAATGGGAACTTAATCTCTGAGACTGAGAATTTTCACCTTTAAAATAAAAGAGGTATAATTAAATGATTCCTAAAATTCTTTTCAGTTTCAGAAATATGTACTTCACCAAACTAATTGATTTTAGAGTAATTACTTAGGAGTTGAGAAGAGATATTTACTCAAACCAAATGAATCAAATGGAGAAATGGTATAAAAGATTATGCATATTGGAAAGATTTAGAGGGGTGTCTAGGCACAAACTAAATTTTTAATTGTATTAGATTTTAATAATTGAAACATTCAGTTTCAGCCAAAATTTGCAAAAATAGCAAATTGTTCACCTTACAGTTGCTACTGAATCAGCAAAACACACACACACAAAATCCAACCAAAAAACTGCCAAGTATTTATTATTTTTACTTTTGACTGTGAAGCATTTTTAATATGTTGAACATAACATGTTTAATGCTATGAAGTTATTCTGGGCAGCACTTGTTTTACTTGTATCTTGCTCTTTCCTAAGGAAAAGAAGTGTACTGACAGTAGCTGGCAGCCTGACAAGAGCAGGTCACTTTAACAGTTAACCTATTTCAGATTATCCTCATGGTGGCAAAAGAGATTAAATCCAAGCCATTTGGATAAAACTGAGATGTGTTCTATAGCCTAAGGATTCTGTTTAATTTTAACAGCTTATAGGAGGCGATTTATAGAATATTTTTATCTTTCTTTATTCTTTTTCTAAAAATATTTTTATTTATTTGAGAGAGAGCACAGAGGGAGAGTGAGAGAGAGAAGCAGATTCCCTGCCAAGCAGAGAGCCCAACATGGGACTCGATCCCAGGACCCTGAGATCGTGACCTGAGCCAAAGGCAGATGCTTAATCAAAAGAGCCATCCAGGCACCCCTATTTTTACCTTTCTTCTCTTCGTAGAGTATTGGATTGAAAGACAACTCAGAAAAGAATAAAAGTTAATGAAGTTTCTGATTTTCAGTATAGTAGTCTACTTAGTGCATTATTAATACTGAAAGGGCCTTCAAAATGTGCCAGCTCATACAAACCACCTAAATATTTATTTAATCCATGAATAAAAAAGTCTATCTTACAAACTGAAAGAAAAAAATATAAATCTAAAAATACTTTTTATAGCAACTATTTCTTTAATTTTCTGTAATTTTACATTAATGTGTCATTGTCATGAACGAATTGGTCTTGGGCACTCATAAGTTTGTGGAAACCTATAATGGAAAATGAAAATTGTAAATTTAAAAAAATCACCTTCATAATTATTTGAATATGGCTGCTACTGAAAAAGAAGCAGAATAGCATAATCAAGACATAAAGAATATACTCTGGAGAGGTTTTGATTGTGGATAAGAGAGAGTAAATATCCTTGATCAGGTCTCTCTCACTGAACACAGCTGTAAAATCTTGTCAGATGCATGATACAGCTATTGGAGGTCCCCAAAGCATAAAGTTGAGGTCTTTATGACATAACATTCAAATGTCCAGAATACAATCTAAAATTACTCATTTTATAAAGGATCAGAAAGTCTCAAATCACATAAGAAAAAAGAAAACAGATGCCTTTGTCTAGAAGACACAGATGTTGGAATTACCTGACAAAGACTTTAAACAACTATTAGATAAATGTTTCAATAGATGATTGTGAAAATATTGAAATAAATAGGAGGATAGAAACTACCCGCAAACCAACAGATGATATAAAGAAAAGCCAAATTCAAGGAACAGCAAAACTGTAACAAAAAAAAAAATGAGATTCACTAGCACAATGGAGACGACAAGGGAAAAAAATCAGAGAACTTGAAAATCAATTACTATTGTATCCCATTCAGGATTCTATAAAAAAGAAATACCACAGACTGGGTGGTTTAAACAACAGATATTTATTTCTCACAGTTTTGGAGGCCAGAAGGTCCAAGATTAAGGTGCGGGCAGATTTTGTTCTTGTTGTAGGCCCTCTTCCTGGCATGTACATGATGGGGAGAGGAACTCTGATGTCTGTTCATCTATCATGGGAGTTCACTACATTTTTTCATCTAAACCTATTTACCTTCCAAGGGCCCCATTTCCTAATCCCACCACATTGTGAGTTAGGACTTCAACATGGGACTTTTGAGGGGATATAAACATTTATCCTTAGTATAGCAGTATCTAATCTGAACAATGGAGAGAAAATCTACTGAAAAATCAGCAAAAGCCCAAGAACAGGTGGGACCATAAATGTTTACTAATCATGTCATTAAGAGAGACATGAGAGGAGAATGTGTGCAATGCTGAGGAAACATCTGAAGAAATAATTGCTAAAAACATTCCAAGTGTGGTGAAGGGTATAAACCTACATATTCAAGACGTTTAACAAACTTCAAACAGAATGAATTCAAGAAACGCTATGATCAAAATGCTTTAAAGTAAACAAAAAAATCTTGAAAGCAAGAGAAAAGCAATGCATCATCTGTAGGGAGACAACAGCTTGAGTGACTGATGATTTCCCATCTGAAACCATGAAGACCAGGAGGAAGAGCCACAATATTTATGAAGTGTTAAGGAGTACCTCAGTGGCTTAGTTGGTTAAGCCTTAGACTCCTGACTGTGGCTCAGGTCATGATCTCAGGGTCGTGGGATCAAGCCCATGTTGGGCTCCCCACTCTGCTTGTCTCCCTTCCCCTCTGTCCCCCACGTTCCCGCTCTTCCTCTCTCTCTCTCTCTCTCTCTCCCTGAAATAAATAAATCTTTAAAAAGTGTTGGAAAAAACAACTGTCAACTTGGAATTCTATAATGGGTGAAAATATCAAGAATGAAGGTGATGCAAAGATATTTTCAGATAAAGGAAAACGAAGAGAATTTACTGTTAACTGACCTGCTATTAAAGATTTTTCATGTGAAAGGAAATTCTTAAGACAAAAGGGAAAAGATATCAGAAAGGAACTTGGTATATGAGGAATGAAGGAATGGCAACAGGAATTGTAACTATGTCAGTAAATATGATAAACTATTCTTCCTTGCGTTCTTTAAAATATATTTGGTGGTTGAAAGCAAAAATTTTAATATTATCTGATTTTTAATGTAAGGGGATATAATAATAGGACAATTATAAAGGGTTATATAATATTTAATATATATTAATGTATATTATGGTAAAGTATAGAATATATGTTAATGCATAATAATAATATGAGGGGGCATATATAGTGGTAAGACTTCTACATAGTAAATTTTAAGTAGACTGTAAGATAAAACAACAGAGAAAGTAGGGACAACAGAGGTCCATAAAACAGTGGGAACAAATTGAAAATACATAACACAATAATCAACCTAGATATAAAAATATCAATAATTATATTAAATGATACCAATTAAGAGAGATAATCAGGTAGGGTTAAAAATGATTCAACTATATGCTATCTACAAGAAAATAATTTCAAATATAATGATGTAGATAGATTAAAAGTAAAAGTGTAGCAAAAGATATAATACTATGGAAACATTAATCAAAAGAAAATGTGTGGCCATATTAACATCAGCAAAGTAGAGTACAGGGCAAAATAAAATTAAGAAATAATAATAGATATTAAATAATGAAAATGAATGAATTCACCAAGAATTAAAAAAAAAACAAAAACAAAACCATCCCACCCTGTAACTAATGCTAGATGTTTGAAATACATGAAGCAAAACTGACATTACCAAAAGATGAAACAGACAAATGTACAATTATGGTTGGAGACTTCAATGCTGCACTGTCAGGAACAGATAGTAGTAGTATTCAGAATATCATAAAGGATACAGAAGAACTGAACAATACCACCAATCAACTTGGATCTATTCACTATATATAGAGCGTTCAATTCCGAAACAACAGAATACATATTCTTTTCAAAGGACATAGGACATTCACCATAATAGCACATATCCTTGGTCATAAAATAAACCTTCACATACTTAAAAAAACTAAAATTATTTAAAGTATACATGGTGATTTATAATGAAATTAAACTAGAAATCAAAAAAAGTAAATAAAAAGTAACAGGAAAATACCCAAAACTTATATTAACGATGCATTTCTTAATAATTCATGGGTTATAAAGGGGAAGTCTCAGAGAAATCAGAATATATTTTAAACTGAACAATAATGAGAATGTAAGATATCAGAATTTGTGGAATATAGCTAAAGTGGTATTTAGAGAGAAATATACAGCATTAAATGCTTGTATTAGAAATATCTGAATCAGTAATCTAGACTTCTATCTTAAGAAACCAGAAAAAGAGCAAAATAAGACTAGTGAAAACAGAAGAAAATAATAATTAAAAATAAGAGCATAAAACAATGAAATTGAAAGAAAAATTGAAAAAAAAATCAATGAAACCAAATGCTTGAAAAGATTAATAAAATTTCTAAACCTCTAGCAAGACTAGCAAAGTAAAAGAGAATAATACAGATACCAATTATCAATATTAGAAATAAAACAGGAGATATAACTACAAACCTTCCAGATGTTAAAAGGACTTATATGCAGAGTTTTTATATTACTATAGTAATTCTCTGCATATAAATTCAGTAGCTTTGACTAAATTAGTTAATTTCTTGAAAATCACAAAGTAACAGAACTCACTCAAGACAAAATAGATAACCTAAACAGTCAAATGACTACTAAATAAACTGAATCTATATTTTAAATCATTCCCTAAAAGAACTCTTCCGTCTCACCCAGCTTAATTGCTGAATTCTAGCAAATACCTATAGAGGGAATACCACCAATTCTATAGATAACAGAAGAACAGATAACTCTGTAAATTCCCAACTAATTTTGCATGTCAAGCACAACTCTGATATCAAAATTAGATAAAGAGAATAACGAACAAAACTATTTCTCATGAATATGGATGGAAAAATCCTCAGCAGAATATTACCAAATTGAGTCCAACAATAATATGTGAAAGAAATAACACACTAAACTAAATGAGTTTTTTTTTTCTCAGAAAAGCAGGGCTGGTTAAATATTCAATAATCAGTTAATATAATCTCCCAATTAACAATCTAAAAAAGAAAGCCATATGATAATTTTGAGAAAATTCAACATTAACTCATGACAAAAACTATCTGTAATCTAGGAAGAAAAACAGACTTCATTCATCCTAAAGATAGGTCTACAAAAGTCACAGATGACCTTAGAAAATGATACAAACTTTGGCTTTTGGGCTAAGACTAAGGAAAGGAGGTGTACTTTTGGTATTATCATTATTTTATTTTATGAGAAATTCTAACCAGTGCATGAAGGCAATTAAAAGAATTAAAATTCATATAGATCAGAAAGAAAGAAACACAATTATTCTTATTTGCAGTTGACATGATCGACTTCATAGAAAATATCAAGGAATCACTGAAACAAAACAAAACAAAATGTCCTAGAACAAATATGTGAGTTTAGCAATATCACAGAATACAAGGTCAACACACAAAAATCAATTTTATTTCATTATTCTAGTAATGGACAATTTAAAACCAAATTCTATTTTATTTGTAAAATTTTTTTTAAGTTTTTAAAAGATTTTATTTATTTGACAGACAGAGTGAGAGAGCACAAGCAGGGAGAGCAATAAGAGGAGAGGGAGAGGCAGGCTCCCCACCAAGCAGGGAGCCTAATGTGGGGCTCCATCCCAAGACCCGGGGATCATGACCTGAGCCAAAGGCAGATGCTTAATCATCTGAGCCACCCAGGTGCCCTTAAAGCTAAATTTTAAGAAATCTTATTTACAATATCCCCCAAAGGAAATACTTTGATATAAACTTACCAAAATATATACTGAATTTATATTCTATAAACTACAAAACACTGATAAAAGCAACCAAAGAAGTAACCATTGTCTGCATGGATCAGAAGATTCAGATAGTAAAGAGGCTAATTCTACCTGAGTTGACCTATAGAAGATTTAACGCAGTTCAGTCTCCAGCAGAATGTTTCTTTAGAGATAGACAACAGAATGTTTCATAGAAATAGACAAGCTGATTTTAAGCTTTATGTGGAAAGGCAAAGGGAATAAAATAGCTGAAACAATTTTGAAAAAGAGTAAGGTCAGAAGAATCATACAATAAAGAACACCGTACTGTTTACATTAAGCAACATAGATCTGGGAGAGAACAGAGAAGCCAGAAAGAGACCCACACATATGGCTAATTGATTTTTGGCAAAAGCACAAAAGCAAACCAACAGAGAAAGGCATCTTTTTAAAAAATGGTGTCAGAACAGAACAAAAAGACATCCATATGCAAAAAAAAAAAGACCTTAATTTAAATTTCACACCATATTCAAAAATTAACTTAAAACTGATCATAGACCAAATGTAAAACACAACACAATAAAACTCAGAAAAAAAATACTGGAATAATATCTTTATGACTAGCATTTGGCAAGGAATATTTTTTGTATTGGCAAAGATATATACATACAAATAACAATATATGAAGATATTAAATATTATTTTATATACTATATATTAAATATTGTTAATAATTATTCATAGGTAATTTATCGATATATTAAATATTAATCAATATTTAAATCTATTAAATATTATCACTATATTAAATATCTTAAATATTAAGATCTAATATGTTAAAATATTAATAGACTTTTGTCTGTGAACGGCATAGTGAGGAAAATGAAATACAGGTTGTAGACAAGAGTAAAATATTGGTGGGGTGCCTAGGTGGCTCAGTGGGTTAAGCCTCTGCCTTCGGTTCAGGTCATGATCCCAGGGTCCTGGGATTGGGCCCCACGTCCGGCTCTCTGCTCAGCAGGGAGCCTGCTTCCTCCTCTCTCTGCCTGCTTCTCTGCCTGCTTGTGATCTCTCTCTCTGTCAAATAAATAAATAAAATCTTTAAAAAAAAAAAGTAAAATATTGGTAATCACATATGTGACAAAGTGTTTAGATTGATAATATATAAAGAATTTCCAAAACACAATAATAAAAATACAATTTAGTCTAAAAATTGGTAAAAATTAGAATAGACCCCTTATGAAAAAGGTACAAGTATAAAATAATATAAAAATATTGAACACATTAAGGAACTGCAAATTAAAACTAGTGCAGGGATGCTGCGTATGTATTTGAATGGCTAAAAGAAAAATTACTGAGAATAAGAAGAGCTAATAAGGTTGCTGAACAACTAAAACTCTCACATACTGCTGGTGAAAATACAGAATAGTTTAGCTTCCCTAGAAAAGAGTTTTGCAGTTTTTTTTTTTTTATAAAGTTAAAGTTGTCATATTTCCCAGCAATCTCACTCCTGAGTACTTATTCTGCAGATGAAAACTTAAATTCTCTGCACAACCTTAACATGAATGTTTGTAGTAGGTGTAATCGTAACTACCAAAAACAACTTAAATGTCTTTC
Organism: Mustela putorius furo; assembly: GCF_011764305.1. NCBI lineage: Eukaryota > Metazoa > Chordata > Mammalia > Carnivora > Mustelidae > Mustela > Mustela putorius. The sequence continues at coordinate 16,590,577 of NW_025422471.1, forward strand.
AATCAGTGAATGGATAAACAAATACTACTCAACAATGAAAAGGAATGAACTACTGATACATGCACCAACTTGGATGAATTTCAAAAGCATTTATGAATAAAAGCTAGTCTCAAACAATTATATATAGTATAATTACATTTATATAACATCCTCAGGAAAATTTTCACAGTAGCTGAGAATATAGAAACAACTCAAATGTCCATTGACAGATGAATGGACAAAGAAGATATATGTTTATATATGTGTGTGTGTGTAATATATATTATATAATATATAGATTATATAATAATATATAATTTATATATACACACATGCATACACAAAATGGAATACTATTCAGCCTTAAAAAGGAAGGAAACCCTGCCATTTGTGACAACATGGGTGACCCTGGAGGGTATTATACTAAGTGAAATAAGCCAGTCAGAGAAAGACAAATACTGTACATCACTTACATGAGGAATTTAAAATAGACAAGTGCCAAGAATACAATACAAGGGGCCAGGGGATGAGAGAAATGGGAAGTTATTGTTCAGTAGCTTTCAGTTATGCTAGATGAATAAGTTGTATAGATCTTCTGTATAATACAGTGCCTATAGTTACAAACATAATATTGTGCACTTCAGAATTTGCTAAGAAGGCAGATTTCATGTCAAGTGTTCTTATCACAATAAGACAAACAAACCAAAAAAACCTCACAAAGGGACAGAGAAAACTTCGGGAGGTGTTAGATATGTCTATTACCTTGACTGAGGTGATGTTATCACGTGTGTTTACATATGTCCAAAATCATCAAATTGTACACATTAAATATGTGTAATTCTTTGTATAACAATTATACCTCAGTAAAGCTGCTTAAAAAATATACCGACAATAAGCTAACATTTTGAACAGAAAAAAGAAGATAAAACTATTATGATAAAAATAGATCAGTAGCTGCCCCAAGTAAAGACTGAAGGAGGGAGTGACTACAGAGGGACAGACTGGGAGATTTGGAGTTTGCATCTTAATTGTGTTGGAAGTTATACAAAATTCATAGAATATACACCAAAAAAATAAATTCTATGTATGGTAAATTAAAAACTGAAATTAGTTTTAGAAAAAGAATGCACTTTTTTTTTTCTTAAAGAAAACTGCAGGATCATGAATAATCCCAGAAATATCTCTAAAATTAAATGTCTCTAAAATTAAAAGCTAATACATTTGCAGCAAGTAGAGTATGAAGTTTCTCCCTTGGTTTGCATAAACCTGTCCAAGTAAGCATTATTGCATTTTGAAGAATCACATATTTCTGAAGTTAGATTTGATGTGACTCTTTGAAGTGTACATTTTTATATGACTCCTAGTTTGTGAGGTAGCAGAGGAAGGACGGAAGCTACTTATAAAAATGAATTTTTAAGTTAATGTGTATATAGAATAATACATGCAAAAAAATTCCATGGCTCTCTTATGACTTCTAAATCTACACACTGAATGCTATATAAATTCTCAAGAGTTCATGTGATGGACCCTGAAATATAACAGATAGGAATCTGTACCACTGAGATGAATTAATGTCTCTCTTTGGATTTGGAGTAAAGCAAAATGTTTTTCTTTAGTCTTGGTATGAAAAGGGAATGAATGGAAACATCCATTTCTTTTCTTCTCATTCACAGACTCTCCTTATGTTATGTATTTTGCTCTTTTATTAGCTAGGTATTGCCCCTCCAGAGAGGACTAGAAAATCTCACTTTGCTGTCATCCAAATATCTTTTCTGAGACACCTGCTGGCAAGCAAGCACATCCTATCCCCTTCAGGTTATGTAGGCGGAATCCTTGTAAAGGCTGAAATGAAAATCTTTATATGGTCGTACTTTGTCCAAACATTTGTTCACCTCCACTGGGGTTTTTGTCTGTTGCTGCATTAGGTGAAAATAAACTTTTTTTTTTGTTAAAGCACTGGTTATTTTTCAAGGGTGAGGCATTCTGAACAGATGATAGTTCACTTGAGCTGCATTCAGGACAGTTTTGTGGCCAGATCTTTCTTGATGACCCCAGACTACACACTCCATAGACACATGACAGACTTCAATTGTTTTCTCTTATCTGGAGTGATATTATTTTCACTTTTGGATAATCATGCATTAATAGCTCAATTTTAATTGCTTTTTCACATCGTAACTATTTTCCTCTTTCACTTTTCCTGACACTTCTCCTCCTTATTTTAACTGCATCTTTTCTCTCCAAGAAGATGAGATTCGTCTCTAAATTCAGTAGCACTATGTATACCCTAGTTGCTGCGTTCTGAGAAACCAAGTTCTACTACCACTTAAAAACTAAGAATACTTTTTTTGTAGTGGCTAAACTCAAAATGAGATAATTTACTTTTTTTTGAAAAGGGATGTTTTATTGAATATGAACACTTAAAATATATATTTTTTGGCCTTTAAAACCCTAAAGCAAGACTGAGATCCTTTTTGAAACTTTAGTAGGGATTTGGCAGGCTTTTCCTCCTCTAACAAGGAGAGCACTAAACTCTTCAGCAGGCATCTCTGTAAGACCACACATTTGCTGGAAATTTATCAGACTCCTTAAAGAATACTGTCTATGAGGAAAAGGTCTCCATTATTTGAATGTGCTCTGTGGATCTAGCCATCAATTCCATCAATTGTTAGGCTGGTAAGCTTTTCAGAAGGAGGCTCTGAATCAAGTTGGTAAGATTTTAATTTAGTTTTGATTTTTTCCCCCTAAAGTTAAATATTTGCTGTCCATTGATCAGTGAGTGACTCTGCAATTTCTTGATATTACTCTGACTCCTAAGGCAGCCTGTAATTTCCTGTGAAATATAGATGTCTTGAGGTGGAACTACATATAATAAGCTCAATATGAAAATAGGAATACAGGAGAAGCTACAGGGGTTTTTCCTTCGTAATTTCCCCTTCCTCATGCTCCTTTCCATTCCCAACAAGAATCATTTCTCTGCTTTTTCAGGGACTTTTCTTTTCTACTTCCCATTTTGCACTATTTTCATTTTATGGGTATAGATCAAAATCATGCTTTGAGTAGCAAAGAGCAGAAGTGCTGTTGTGCTTGAAGGCTACGTTACTGCCAGCATATTGGAGTGGTAAATACAGGAAAAGATTTGAATTCAGTAGACAAATGGGAGTCTAGGAGAACATATGGAAAGAAGAGTGCCATGTATGAATTAACAAAAGGAAAAAGAGAGAGTGGGGAAATCAATTGTTGGCAAAAATTATACTATTTGGTAACTCCAATCAATTTAATAAACATGGAAAAAAAAAAAGGTTAGGCATGTGTGCCTATGGTGTCGCCTCATACTGAGAACTTAATGACCACAGTTTCCCCTCAAGATGAGGGTCTGTGTGGCACTTAATTAGAATTAGAATGGGATTAGATAACTGTTTATCCACTAACCCTAATAAGTCCAATTACCACATATCAATCCAGTAGCAAAATTCTTCTAATAACAGAAACAGATACTAAAGTAGTTCTTCCAAAGTCTCACTTTTATAAAAGGGGTGAGAGAAGACAGCTGGGTGGCTCATTTGGTTGAGGGGCTGCAATTGGCCCAGGTCACAATCCCAAGGTCCTGAGATTGAGGCTGGCATCGGGCTCCTTACTCAGCAGGAGCCTGCTTCTCCCTCTCCCTCTGCCTGCCACTCCCTCTGCTTGTTTGTTCTCTCTCTCTCTCTCTCTCTCTGTTAAATAAATAAATAAATAAATCTTAAGAAAAAAAAAAGTGGGGTGAGAGAACATGGATAACATTTGATAAATTGTTTCTTTTGCTTTGTTTGCCCCATATAAAATCTCCTATTATCTATACCAGGGAGCTTGTCAATATGATTAGTCTTGGTACAGTCTTATTCCAACAATAAAAGCCGATGAGTCAGACATATCATTCCTTGCCCGTTGGCAGTGAGGGTGTTGGCATGTGATTTAAATTCCACCAAACAGATGTGCCAACTCAGGACATGGAATGTTGAGCCATTCAAGCAAATGTCATGCAAGGTCAGAATCCACTTGTAGTCATCACCACAATAATGACCAGCAGCATCCTTGTCCAGAACATCTTCCTGCTAGATGGGATGGTCTCATTTTCTGCTTCTTCACTCTTCAGAATTATCTTGATGCTTCCCTGTTTTCTAAACTTGGCCCTCCATGCTCCATCAAATAAATTTCTTTAAACTCATCCAAAAAATTCACTTTCTTTAAAAAAAACCCTGAGATTCAGAGTCACATTCTGTTACTTGCTATTAAGAACTCAATCTGATTTTCTAAGAAGGGTGAAGCTTGTTGTTAGAAATCTATTATATTCAGTTAACCTGTTCTTTTTTTTTTTTTTTTTTAAAGGTCTATCTAAATACAGAAAGAGGGAATTGACAGGGGATTTCCCATTTACTGATGATTTCTAGTTGGTCCATATTTTTTATCATAAAAGTGGTTTTTATCTGATTAATAACTATCAGTAAGTAGGTTTGTTTTCTTTGGCTTATAAATGGGGAGGAAAATAATGGTCTTTCTGGGCAGTGTAGAGAAGATTTTTGTGTCTCAGTTCATTTGTTTGAGAACCTAAAAAAAATTAATTGGAACTCATATAGCCATATTTTCAGTCTGAGATATTTATAGAACTTAAAAATACATGCATATTATAGACAATTTTATATTTAAATATTTATATGCAGTTAATACACATAAATATACAAAAAAATTAAAACACCATTTTGAGTGACTCATTTTTTAAAAATCTCTCTTTAATGGAACTAAGAGGTCCTATCAGAGGTATGACACTTTTATTCCAGGGATTTGAAAACGGCAAATGTCTAACTTTCAAGCTAGGAGTGGATTTGCGCCCTTAGAAATGGTCTTTCCTTTTCAAGATAGGAAATTGAATTTAGTGCTGAAGGGCTAAAGCACTTTCATTTAGAAGATCAGGATATGCCCCTATGAAAAGGATAGAGAGCTCCTTTTTAATCCTATTAATCCAAGTAAATTCATTTTATCTACTAGGTCAGTTAAAATATAACAACCCATTTTCAGATCTGTTACAGAGTCATCTAAATTTGGGATATTCAACTTAGGAAACTTGACTTCAGATATAATATTTGTTGTGGGGTTTGTGTACATGATTTGTACCCTCTCAATATTGATGCTGTGTATCATTCATAAACTCATCCTTCCAAAAACATACCTTAACACATATACCTAATCATTCTAGAGTTCCCCTCTCTAGAGAGATGTAACTGCTTTATAAACATACCACAACCACAAAAAAGAGAGGAAATTTAAAAATAACTATAATAATTTTATTTTACTTAATTAAAAATGATACATGGGGATGCCTTATTGGTTAATTTTCTTGTGTATAGGTTAATAGTAAGTTACACATTTATGTAAAGATATACTGCCAAAAGGGTGTGACACGGCTATACATATTTTAGACATCATAAAAGAACTTAATCTAATTTTAATCCTTGTCAATAGAAATAATTTATAATTTAAAACAATTTTTCCACTATGATATAAATTTCCTTTATATTGTTTTCTAAATATTAAAAATACTTCTTATGCATCAGTTACCAATTTCCACATAACAAATTACCCCCAAAATTTAGCAGCTTAAAATAACCAACACAAACTATCAAAAAGAGGGACACCTGGATGGCTTAGTTAAACAACTGCCTTCTGTTCAGGTCATGACCCCAGGGTCCCGGGATTGAGTCCTTGCTCAGCAAGGAGCCTGCTTCTTCTGCCTGCTGTTCCCTCTGCCTGTGCACTCTCTCTCTCTCTGACAAATAAATAAAATCTTATAAACAACAACAACAAACAATCAAAATGAGAAAAAAGAAAACATTCCCATTTATAATGGCATCAAAAATAATAACATACTTGGTATTAAATTTAACCAAAGTGGTTTAAGATCTGTACATTGAAAACTTGAAGATACTGATGAAGGAAATTGAAGAAGACACAAATAAGTGAAAAGATATTCTGTATTCATGGATTGGAAGAATTAATGTTAGTAAAGCGTCCCTATGGCCAAAACAAAGCTCCAGATTCAATGGAAATCCTATCAAAATTATAATAGCATTTTTCACAGAAATAGAAAAAACAATTTTAAAATTTGTATGGAATCACAAAAGACCCTGAATAGACAAAGTGATCTTGAGAAAGAAGAACAAAGGTGGGCATCACAATTTCTGATTTCAAACTATATTACAAAGGTAATAATCAAGACAATATGGAATTGACATAAAAACAGATACAGACAAATGAAACAGAATAGAGAGCCCAGAAACAAACCCATGCATATGTGGTCAATTAATTTATGACAAAAGAGTCAAGGATATATATAATGGGAAAAAGATAGTTTCTTCACAGCACTCTATCGGAAAAACTGGACAGCCAAATGAGAAACAATAAAACTGGACCTGTTTCTTCTATCATAAACAGAAATCAACTCAAAATGCATGAAATATTTGTATGTCACACCTGCAACCATTAAACTTCTCTAGAAGAAAAAATAAGGGTAGTTTCCTTGACAATGGTCTTGGCTTGGGTGGTCTGGATTTGAGACCAAAAGCAAAGACAACAATTCCAAAATAAACAACCAGGGCTATATTAAAATAAAAAGCTTCTGCATAGGAAAGGAAACTGTCAACAAAATGAAAAGGCAACCTGTGGAATGGGAGAAAATATTTGCAAACCACATATCCCATAAGGACTTAATATCCAGAATATACAAAGAACTTACACAACTCAGCAATAAAAACCCAAATAACTTAAAAAAAAATGGCTAAAGGACCTGAACAAACATTTTTCCAAAGAAGACATATAGATGGCCAATAAGGACATGAAGAGGTGTTCAACATCACTAAAGTGTATCACCTCACCCCTGTTAGGATGTCTATTACCAAAAAGACAAGAGATAACAAATTCTGGTGGGGATGGGAAAAGGAAGAAAAGGAAACCCTGTTGCTGGAAATGAAGACTGGTACAGTGACTAGGGAAAGCATCTGGAAATTCCTCCAGAAAATAAAAATACAACTACCGTTTGATCTAGCAATCCCACTTCCGAGTATATATCCAAAGGACATGAAGCCAAAAGAGATAGCTGTGTTCCCGTGTTAACTGCAGCATTATCCAAACTAGCCAAGATATGGCTACCTGACTCTTGATGAGTGAATAAAGAAAATGTGATATATATATATATATATATATATATATATATAGTAATATTGTTACCATTACAATATTGTAATATTGTTCGACTTTGAAAAAGAAAAGGAATTTCTTCCATTTATGTCAATATGGATGAACCTGGAGAGCCTATGCTAAGTCAAACCAGCCAGATAAAGAAAGATAAATAATGCATAGTATCAGTTACATGTATCTGTAGAAGTCAGATCCATAGAAACAGAGAGTAAAGAAGTGGTTTCAGAGGTAGACTGGTAGGAAAAATAAGTTGGTAAAAGGGTACAAACTATTAGTTATAGGGTAAATAAAGCCCGAGAACCTAATTTATAACTATAGTTGAGAACACTGTATTGTATAATTGAAACTTGCTCAGATAGGGTATAACTTAAAGGTTCTCACAGTATATACATACATATGTACATAAGTGAGGTGATGGATGTATCAACTAACTTCATGGGGGAATCCTTTCACAATATATACATATATCAAATTATCATGTCATATACATTTAAATATCTTATAATTTTACTTGTCAATTATACCTTAGTAAAAAATAATCTAAAAGTAAAATCAAATCTTAAAAACAAAATAAATAATAAGAAACATATTTATTATCTCACAGGCTCTTTGGGTCAAGGATTGGGGTACTGCTTAAATGACTCCTCCACTTCAGCCTCTTTTATACTCAAAAATTGATATTATATATCTCATTGATGGAATGATTAACAATAAATGATGCTTATTATTTCATGGTGTCATTGATATTATTGTTCTGGTTTTGTTAACAGTATTCTTTGGAAGTAGGGTAATGACCACATTGACTTTTTAGTTTAGATCTTAAGATTATAAAACAATTTAATTTCAAACACTTAACTGAGATTTATTTTCTATACTTCTACTGAGATCAGCAAATAAATTACAGCAGAGTGGTAACAGGTCAGAGTACATCAGGATAAAAACCCCTATGATTTGATACAGATAAGGAAAGAAGCTTGAGAATGAAATGTTAAGTGAAACTTTTCCTTCCTCATATTTTGTGATCTCTCAGCAGCAACTGCCACAATTGATCTCTGAATTCAAAATCCTCTTATTCCTTTAACATAAAGGCCTATACCTTCTTAGCCGGTTTTGTGGGTCCTTCCTCTTAGATCATCTCTCTGAAGTGTAGCATGCCAGGGTTTGGTCCTGGGCCTCTTCCTATTTTAAGTATTTTTGGAATTGAATTTATTACGTTTTCTCTTGTTTCACCCCTTTATTTTAGCATGCAATAAAAAGAAATATACATGAGTGCACACTGGGAAGAGTTTTCATATTGAACGCATCTGTGTTAACTAGCACTCAGATCAAGAAGTAAGAAGCCAACACTTTAGGATACACACCTACACATTTTTCTGGTCACCATACTCTTTTTTTCTTTTCTTAAGATTTATTTGTTTTAGAGAGAGAAAGAGAGAGAGAGAGACTGAGAGCAGAGGGAGGGGCATAGGTAGAGGAAGAGAAAGAATCTCAAACGTACTCCCTCTGAGCAGGGAGCCCGACTTGGAGCTTACTCCCATAACCCCGAGATTATGCCAGCTTCTAGTGTTCACACAATGGAATGACACAATATATTCTTTTTTGGAGTAAATTATTTTAGTCAATGATATATTTTTTAGATTCATTCATTTGTTATTATTGAGGTATAGCGTTCCATTTTGTGAAAACACCACCATTTATTTATCCATACATCTACTGATAAATACTTGGGTAGTTTTCCATCTTTATTTATTACCAGTATTGCTGCTATGGATAGCATAGTACTAGTACATGCCTATTAGTAGACATATATATGTATTCTGATTAAGTGTATGAATTATAGTGTAACCCTTCTTGTGTTCTACCACTTAATTAGTTTATGACTTGATACAAGCTACTTGTATAAAGTACTTGTTTCAAGTTCCTAATTCATAAATCAGAATCAATTCATAGGGCTGTTATGAAGATTAAATAAATTAAATCTTCAAACTGACCAAATGATTAAGTGACTAAATTTCAAGTAGCTAAATCTCTAAATCCAAGAAGAGTGTTTGACTCTTAGTAGATACTTAATACATGTTAGATATTTTGTTTCTTTTTTAGCAAATAGTATAGATTTACACTAAGCTGTCCAGCCCCCAACCTACTGTTGCATTCTTGATTTCCTCCTTTTTCTCATGAACTCCAATCCATCACTGAGTTAAATGATGGAGGTCTGTAAATATAACCTGAACCTATCTTTCCGTGTCTTTTCATTTACCCTTGCAACTTTAGTTCACATCACTGTCATCTCTCACTTGGTACTTTCCAAACTGTTTTCCTTATTTCAGTGTTTCACTTTTTATTAGTTCACTCTCAACGGTAATTGGAATAATTTTATATTTATATTATATATTATAGATACTCATAAATATATATATGCTTTTACATATAATGTTCTGTCATGCTCTGCATTGAGAGTAAAAAGAAACAAATGGCTTCACTCTATAGTTTATTATAGCCTCTAAGACTTCATGACGTGGCCTTTCTTTCTCCTATTTCATCTCTTATCACTGTCCTTCTACTTTACCATAATCTAGCCATACCAGTCTTCCTGCTCTTCAAGTGAACAAAGTTTATTCTACTCAGGGTCTTTAGGCTTACTCCCTATACTGGGAATGCTATGTCCACAGATCTTTTTAAGATATGCTATTTTTGTCATTTAGAGTTCTGCCTCTTATCACATTGCTTACTGAATACTTTTCTTGACTTCTCTCTCAGTCTGCCTCCACTGAACACCATTCCCTTTCATATTATCCTATTATATTTTATTCATTGCACTCATTTCTATCTATAATAATATTGGTTCTTTGGTCACTTGTTTACTTCTTTCTCCTCTCTAGAATGAAGCTCCACAAAACCAGGGATTTTTGTCTTGTTTATTAGCTCTTTTAATAGTGCCTGGTAAATCATCCATTCCAATAAATACTTGAAATGAATGAAGAAATGAAATGAACTATCTATTCAACTTCTTTTTGAAGTTTATTTTATAAATATATTTCAGAATGAACTATATCAATAAATCTGTAAAGATACTTCAGTTATAAAAATCCTAACTGAATGGCTATACTTATTATGAGTAAAGTATATTAATAGGTTAAAAAGATCACTTGGATGGCTAAAATGGCCAACTATTCAATTAATTTTCCTTTTTCTTGACTGATTAAGTGAAAAGAAATCACTGAGAAGAAAAATTGAAATTGCCATTCTTTTTTTTCCTGATGCTGTTATAGTTTACCTTTCAAAAGACAAAACAGGAGCCAAGATGGTATTGTTCATCAGAGAGAAAAGAATAATGGTTAGGGATGCGATATTTCCACATAGGAAGAGAATGAATATGGATTTGATATGTTATATGTTAATTTTTGTCAGCCTTTTTATTTATAATGGGTAAACATACATTTGTGTTTATTGTTATTTCTTTCATAATTACGATCTACCAATAAATAACACCAATGTTTAAGTCTTTAGGAATAGAAGTTAAAAATTTCCTCTTTTTTGGAAGTATTTTCTATTTCTCAATCAAAGACTTCTTAGTATTTATGATAAAAACAAAATGTTTCTACATTTTGATGTTGGGAAGTGGAATAGTTTAACAACTTCTCTAAAATTATGGATCAAACTTGAGGAAAATAGAGTTCCAGTTTGAAGTTTTTAATTTAGTTAAAAATTTCAAGTGAAGGATGTCTGGGTGGCTCAGTCAGTTAAGTGTCTCTTTTGCTCAGGTCATGACCCCAGGGTCCCGGGATGGAGTCTTGCATCAGTCTCCTTGCTCAGCGGGGAGCCTCTTCTCCCTCTGCCTCTGACTGCTGCTCCCCCAGCTGGTACTCTCATTCTCTCCGTCTCTCTCACTCTCTCTCTGGCAAATAAATAAATAAAATCTTTAAAAATCTTCTTCAGGTGATTTTCAGGTGATGGGGATCAAGGAGTGTACTTGTGATGGTACCACGTGAAATATAGAATTGTTTAATCACTATATTGTACACCTGAAAATAATATCAGACTGTGTTAACTACCTGGAATTTAAATAAAAACTAAAAATGATTTATTTATCTCTATCATTTTCTCCATGGAAATTAGTCCTTTAAAATTTTCAAAATTAATTGCAGTATTTCTTTAATTAATTCACAAAAAATTCATTTATCTTTATAATATTACATTGACAATGAGTCTGTTTTTATCACAATACCTGCCTGATTCAAGCTTAAGTAAAACAAAAGCAAAACTAACTTAGGTAATGTTCTTTCTCTCTCACTGTTTTTGCTTTCACATGCAGTATTCCTACTGACAGCTGGGTGAGGAAAGGTACATTATAGCAACATTAACATGCCAAATTTCCTTACAGGCTGTGCCTGCCAAGCAGATAAATGTGTAGTGTGAATTAACAAGCATGCTGCACCTGGGTTTTCCAGTAGTATTAAAAATAATTCTTTTCATAGCATAGCTATGGTAGCACCGATGCCTTAAGACCTAATATTAATAAGATTTGTATACCCTGAAGCTAAATAAGGAAGGTTTGGAAACTTGGGAGTATAATGCTATCCCTCCTAACTTATGACCCAACATGTAAGATTTGCCTTAGATTTTAAGAGAAGCTATGGAAAGAAAAAGTTAAAAAGCAACTATATATAGTCATCAAATCCATTATATTAGATTTAGATAATATAAAAATAAAGTGAGTAACTTTTATTGAGTGCTTACTATATATCAGAAACTTTGATAATTGCTTAGAGATCATTTAGTTCTGTAACCTGCTTCCTTCCTGCTTTCTTTCCCCTTAAGTATTAATACTCCTTACTTACTCTACTTTTATTTATTCCAAGTCTTTACTACACACTATCACATTATATTCTTTACTTATTTTCTTGTTGTTTGTCTCTTTCCACTTTGAGGAGTTCTCCTCAAAGATATCTTTCTTTTAACAGTCAGGATATGTTAGACGACTCTGCACTAACAATCCCAAATTTCAATGACTGAAAACAATAACATTTATTTTTTACTCATGTAATGTGTATCATCAATCCACAAAGATTTTATACAATGTAGTCACTCAGGAATCCAGAGACTTCATTGCCAGACATGCTTCCATGATCCCAAAGACTGGGAAAACAAGTACAATTGCTCACTGAGGCTTAAAATTTCTAAAGTGACATATGTCACTTCCACTTACATTTTATTAGGGAAAGAATATCAAGATGGCTATGTCTGAATTCATCAGTGCTAGGAAGGGGCTTACATTTTAGTGCACAGAATATAATTTACCATGTTTCTTTGATTGATTGTTGCATCCCCAGGGATGAGAATACTTACTGGTGCACAGAAGATCCTGAATAAATACTGTAACTAGTAACTATCATCATCGTCACTTTACAGACAAGGAAAGTGAGACACAGGGAGGTAAAGCAATTTGCCAAATTCTCCAGAGTAGTATGTGAACCAGATAGTATGACTTTAGAAGCTAGACTCTGTATTGGTAAGTTGATAAAAGAGATATCACTGTTGATACTGAATATTCTAAACTTCATTGAGGAATAGTGGCACAAACCCAGACAGAAGCTAGACTTCATCTGCATACTCCTTCCACCTCTAAAAAAAGCTTTTGAAGCTTGACGATTTGAAAAAGATAAGGAAGACACTTTGTTCAAGGTTCTAAGGTAGAGGTACAGGTTGTTTTATGGTCAAAGGTACTGGATATTTATTCTCTCTAAATTAATTATTCACAAGATATATATTTTTCATCAATAGATACAGAAATGTATGTTTGTACTGTGGAACTCTCAGAATGTAGGAGAATGTGCTTTTAATAATTTAGAAACCTGGGAAATATAAGACTTTTCTATATATCTTACATCTAAAAAAAGATATTGGTAAACATGATGATATTTTGCATTTTCTTGAGAAAATTCTTTAAATATTTGAATTAACTAATCAAAAAATCTAGCAGTTATGATGGAAAACAGAATTCCCAGATATTTATAAGTCAAAAATTCAAATGGGTCTCGTGTTGAGACCCATTGTTTTGTCCTTGTATGAGGGCAAAAGTGTTAGTTTCAAGCAGAAATTACTAGCACACCTTGGAGAAACTAATGTTTAATTTCATGTGTACTTTACCTATAGGAAAGAAAAATATACCAAAATATTATAGAACATACTGGTTCCAATCATAAAATCATAAAAGTGATACCTACAAATATGATATCTAATATGGAACAAGTTTACTAAAGTCATTTTGATCCAGAAAATGTCCATTAGGCATAGGCCATATGGCAGAGGACTAAGTGAAGGTAACATAGCCAACGACAGTATCAATTGGATATGTTTTAAGCTCTTCTTATTCTTTCTGGTGTTTTTAAAAAAATGCTTTGTGTTTTCATAATGAATTAGGTTTGGAAAATATGTATTTTGGTGAATTTTGTTTGGCAGTACCTACATAGAGAGTGTTACCTAATATAAAGCATTACTATGAATCTTTGTAATTATTTTTAAAGAATGTTCTGTCTTTGTTTCTTTTGTTTGTTAGCTTGTTACAGCATGCAAAACTTTAGAAGGGATTCCTCTCTATTTCTTTTTATCATCTAATATTTTCTGTTTGAGTATAATCTGAACATTTACTTGGGGGAGATATGTCTATATGCAATTGCCAACTCTGTACTCACATTCTCATATGTGTAATCTAATGTAATATGCTACTTGAAAATCATTATGGCATTATATTTTATGTACTATATATAAATATATCAATTATATTTTAGTAATTGAACAACAAAAAAATCAATACTCCATCTTTCTACCTTTACCTGATGGCATTCACTTTCATTAGAATGATCCCAGCATTTCAAGTTATTTCAGTTATCTTTGTCTATTACTGAAGGCAGTAAAATACCTAGGAAACATTCAGTAACAAATAACATATAAGAAGGCTTTTTAAATTTTTTTGCCTTTCTCTTTCTTAATATGTATATTTTTAAAATACTTTTCACTATTTTAACATGTTTAATTTTACCAAGATATAAAATAGAAATAAATCTATTATTGCAAGGTAAGAAAGTGATGATTTCACAGAACTAATGCCTCCAAATCGTTTCCTGGTTTAGACTGTGAGTTAATGAATAATGGCAGTTGGCTTGTTTCCCATCTTTAAAACTGAGGAGAGGGAATAGTAACAACATTCATTGAACATTTCCTGTGTGCAAGGAATTTCACTGTGCTGTCAAAAGATAAACTGAGGCATATTAAAAACTTTCAGAGTTCATTTGAGCAAACATCCATTTCAATCAGGCAGCCCAAACCAGAAGTGGTTAGGAGCACTCCACCCACAGGAGCTAGGGGAAGGACTTTTATAGAGAAAAGGGAGAAGCAAAGCAAGAAGTTACTTGATTGGCTGTAACTTGTTACATTATTTGCATTATTTGGGAAAGCCCACTTGGCTGTTTGTGTTTGAGGAGTTAGGTTTTGATTTCTCAAAGTTGAGGCATTTTTAGGTTTAGGTTTTTGGTTTGCTTACACAGAGCATTAAGGCATTAAAACCACCTTAGTTTAATGGCTTCCTTCTTCAAATTAATTTAACAATGCTACACTTACATATTTTGTTTAAACAGCAGAACATTCACCAAAGGACAGGGAGTATTATTATTATCCTTATTTTAAAAACAATAAAACTCAGGCATAGGGAGATAAAGTGGCTTGCCCAAGGTCATTTAGTTAGGAAAAAGCAGGAGTAACCTGTAAACATAGGCACTGTGAAGCCAGATTGGAATTTAACCTCTCCACAACAATGCCTAACAAGCTGTGAAGATCCAAGAGTACTTGCTAGGAAACTGGCAGAATCAAGAGCACTTCATCTTTACTTATTCTCCACACCAACTTGCCTAGGGAAGTATTAAATCCCATTTTACATATGAGAACAAGCTTAGAATAGTCACACGAAATTGCTCAGGGTCTGACCAATAGTGTTAGGACCAGGATTCCAGTCCTGGTTTGGTGGGGACTGACTATAGAGAAACTGGTATGGCAGTACACCAAACTAAATGTGTAATTTTCTTAGATTATTTTTGATGGTTGAAAAAAACACCAGTTTTTAATTTAATTTAATTTAATTTAATTTTTTTTGGCTAAATGAATTGTCACTTGTTAATCAAAGAGTAAGAAAAATGCAGAGCAAATTCATTTAACATTTTCCCAATACCTACAAATAAGCTGGTAATTTGTTATTTTGTTGTAAAACATACTGGATGTGTGGGGGAGACAACCTTGAGACAATCTTATACATATTTTCTTAAGATGTTAGAGTTACTTTGATTTCCAAATTGCATATATTTTAAAGCAAAAAGTCATTAGGTAGTTATCTTAACAGAAACCTTTATACAATTCTCCATGTTAGAAAACTTAATTATTGAGCCATGTGGTTTTGACAACTATCAAAAATAAATTCTTCAGGACTGCCTGCGTGGCTCAGTTTTTAAGTTTCTGACTTCAGCTCAGGTCATGATTCCAGGGTCCTGGGATGGAGCCCCACATTGGGCTCTCTGCTCTGCAGGAAGCCTGCTTCTCCCTCTCCAGCTCCCCCTGCTTGTGTTCCTGCTCTTGCTATCTCTCTGTCAAATAAATAAATAAAATCTTAAAAATAAAAAAGAAGATAAATTGTTTACATATATGTAATTGTTAAAAATAATTACTGTTCAGTACAATAACCTTTAAAATATTTTTAATTAGAATTCACTGAATCTCTCTTTTTTTAGAACTACATTTACTGAGGCAAATACTGGATAGTATTAAATAAGGCAAAGTCTCCCCCACAAAATAAACATGCTCTCTGTTGAGTGAAACGAGATAAGGATATGAAAATAAAAAATACACAATTGAAAGCATCCAGGACTTATCTGAAAGATTAACTTACTGAAAACCTTCTACACTGTAATATTTTTAATTCAATAGGTAACTTCTTCAATTTGAATTAAGTGTGAACTACCAAGGCATTAATTTAAACAGCAGCTAAAAGATCATAAATTTTATAGAGCAATAAGTGGTAAATAGACAGAAAGCAGCAATTAGGGTAACAGTCATTGTTTATGTGTATATAATGTTTATATTATTTAGATCATTTGTGAAACATTGTGAAAAATGTGTGGGTTTTTCCAGCTTTAGTGAGATCTAATTGATATGTAATATTGTATAAGTTTAAGGTGTACAATGTGGCGATACATATATATGGGGAAATGACTACAACAATGATTCCCACATTCATCACCTCATGTAGAAACCATTTTGTGTGTGTGATTAGGACTATTAAGATCGACTCTCTTAGCAACTTTTAAGTTTATAAGACAGTATTGATAACTATAGTCCACATACTGTACATTAGGTCTTCGAAACTCATTCATCTTATAACTGGAAGTTTGCACCCTTTACTCATTTCCTCTACTCCCTTGTTCTTGGCAACCACCAACCTACTGAGTTCAGTTTCTTCTAACATTTCCCACATAATTGATATTATACAGTATTTACCTTTCTCCGTCTGATTTATTTCCCTTCATGCAATGTTCTAAAGTTTTATCTGTATTCTGACAAGAGACACTTAGGTTGTTTCTGTGTCTTGGCTATTATAATTAATGATACCACGAACAAATGTCCTTTGAATATGGTAGTTCTGTTTTCATTTTTTTTTTTTTTTTTGGTAGTTCATATGGTAGTTCTGTTTTCATTTTTTTTTTTTTTTGAGGAAACTCTGAACTGTTTTTTTTTTTTTATCATCATGGCTATACCTATTTACATTCCCAGCAACAGCTCATAAGGATTCCCTTTCCTGCACATCCTCTCCTATACTTATCTCTTGTCTCTTCAGTAATAGCACTTTAACAGGTGTGAAGTGATATCACATGGTGGTTTTGATTTGCATTTCCCTGATGGCTAGTGATGTTGAGCACCTTTTCATATAACTGCTGGCCATTTGTATGTATTCTTTGGCAAAATGTCTATTCAAGTCTTCTGTCAATTTTTAAATCAGATTGCTTCAGTTGTATGAGTTCCTTATATATTTTGGATATCACCCCTTTTTTCAGAGAGATGGTCTACAAATATTTTCTTCTGTTTTGTATACTGCCTTTTAATTTAGTGGAATCCCCTGTGGTAGAGTCGGGGTTCAGGTGGTGTTCCCTGGCAGTGTAGTACCACTGCTGGATTCTCCTTTTGGGCAAGGCTGTGGACTGTGCTCCTCAGTTGCTCCTGGTTGAATAGGGGGAACTGTATGGTACTACTGGACTCTGCATTCATTGTTCTGCTTTTGAGTGAGGTTGTAGCCTACACTTTCTGATCAGACAGGGCCTCCAGCTACACCCCATACTTGGGTAGGATGGAGATAGTGCTTAATAGTTGGGTAGAGTCACTGTTGCAACTTCCTGGTAAGGGGGGGCCAAGTACTATGCTCTGTGATTAGCTGGCATCACAGACTGGACTCTCCAGCTGGAAAAGCTGAAGGCTGTGTTCAACAATTGGGAAGGGTTGTGTGCTGGGTTCCACTGCTGAGCAGAGTTGTAAGCTGGGCTACATGGTTAAGTGGCACCTTGGCTGGGCTCTAACTGTCTGCTCAGGGTCACTGTTCAGGTTCCTGGTTATGTGGGTCCAGAGGTCATGCTCAACAGTTGAGTAGGAATGGTAGTTTGACTCTTTGCCCAGGCAAGCCATAGGCATGCTCTGTGGCTTTTGGGTATCTATGGCCTTGCTTTCTAGAGGGGTGTGACCAGAGGCTATACTTGAGCAACTGGGTGGGATTGTGAGTTTACTTTCTGCCTGGGTGGTACCACAGAGTGGGCTCCAAGGCCAGTATGGCCCACTGTTTGGAGGTCCAAATCAGGCAGAACTGCCATCCAAACTCCCTGGTCAAACAAGGCTTACCCACTTGGTTCTGTAGAAGGGCAGAGCTGTTGGCTAGGATCTCTGCTCAAGGGTGCTGCTGCTGGATGAATGCACTCAGCTAAGATCTGAGCACTGCTTGCTGTAAGATCCACCTCTTTTCATCTCTATCTGATTTCCTAGTTGAATTCTGCAAGTTCTCTGAGAGATCTCCATGAGATGAGACTATAGTGAGCCTCATGCCGGGGAAGCTGATGTTCACCTTGGGTTCTCTTTCTCACTGGAGGAACAATAATGGTGTCACAGTGTGATGCTCTGCTGGTCTAGGGGAGAGGCAATGTGATCAAGATGAAAAGCACTCCGAACCCTGCTAGTTCAATCCTTCTTGATGTCTATTGTCCAGGAGAGTGCTTCAGCCTCACTTGTGGTTTCTGGGATTTTCTTCCTTCCTTCCTTTCTTTTTTTTTTTTTTGAAGATTTTATTTATTTATTTGACAGAAAGAGAGAGCACACAAGTAGGCAGAGCAGCGGGCAGAGGGAGAAGGAGGCTCTCCACTGAACAGAGAGCCCTATGTGGGGCTCAGTCCCAGGACTCTGGGATCATGACTTGAGCCAAAGGCAGCCACTTAACCGACTCCGCTACCCAGGCATCCCAATGGTTTCTGGGATTTTCACAATGGTTTCTTGTCTATGGATAGCTGCCAGCTATCTCTGCCTTCAGTCTCTGCCAGAGGGACTGAAGCTGGAAATGAACTATGTCACCATCTTAATGATATCCATTCTTGAGGAATGCATGCTGAATTTTGCATTTGAATATTAATTAGTGTGAATGAACAAATTAACAGGATGAAGGAGAAAAACCATATGATTACCTCATAAGATACAGAATGAGATTTTAATACAAATCAATATTCACCTAAAAAAAGCTTAGCAAATTAGATATAATATGGAATGTCCTTAATTTAATAAAGAATGTCTACAAAAATCCTATGTCAGGGGTGCCTGGGTGACTCAGTTGGTTGAGAGTCCAACTCTTGATTTTGGTTCAGGTCGTGGTCTCAGGGTAGAGAAATCGAGCCCCACATCAGCAGGGAGTGAATTTCTTCTGCTTGAACTTCTCTCTATGCACACCTGCCCCACTGGTCACACTATCTCTCTCTTCTCACCTCTCAAATAAATAAATCTTAAAAAAAAATCCTGTGTCAAATATTATACCAAATAATAAAATCTTGATATTGCCCATGAGGTCTGGGAGGAAGCAAGAATGTTTGTTATCAATACTTCTTCATAATATTTTAGCAAGTGCAATATATGAAGAAAAAAATGAGGTATAAGGAAGAAAAATGGCCATTATTCTCAGATAATATTATTGTATGCATAGAAAAATCAAATTAGACAAAATGGAAACATATCATGGCTACATGTATTTACATTTATAAATATTATAAAGAGGGCAATTGCTCACAAATTGCTATAGTTTAATACAATGCTATTCTAATTTCCAGAAAATTTTCCAAGTATTTTTTGTGTGAAAATTGACCAGGTGATACTATAATTTATATGGAGATGAAGGACTTAAAATGGCTAAGAGCATCTTGAAAAAAAATGAAGTTGGAGAATTTATATTACCAGATTTCACAAATTATTATAAATGTACAATATTTATGATATTGTGGTATTGGTGAAAAGATAGACAAACAGATAAAACTATATGAAATTCAGAAACAGGTATGCACATTTAGAACCTTACAAATGATGACAAAATTGATGCTCTGTTACAGGGAAAAAGAATGTTCTTTGAATAAATTGGTCTGAATCAATTGAATATCCTCATAAAAAATAAGAGTCTAACCCCTACCTCAAATCATATGCATGAATATATCTCAGAGTCTAAATTACATGTGGTTAAGAGGGTTAATATTTCTATGTGTTAACACTGTACACACATACAGATTTTTTAAAATGAATATAGAATAAAGAGAAAACCTACTAAATAAATTTAGAAAGGTACTAAAAGAATAAACAGGTTTTATATAATGAGGTGTTCATGTTCACTAACCTGGCTGCATAGGCAGCATTAGCAATTCTTACATTTAGTCATGCACTTGCTCATGTATAGTCATGCACTTGCTCATTTTTTTTATTAAGTCTTTGCTTGAAATAACATATGCAAAGATTAAGAAACATCTGCCGAGTTTTTAATGCTGACCTATAGTTATGGAAACTGTGTATAAAATTTCTAAATTTCTAGTATTCAACTTCTACTAAACATGAAAAAGTCCAGAAAGTGAATCATTTTAACATTGTTTTTTAATATATTTTTACTTTCTTTGGGGAAAAATGGTTGAATTAAAGAAAAATTTAGATGGATTTTTTTCCCTATCTTGAGTCTTTCTAAAAGCAACATAAAATGATAATAATAAAAATACTTATCCTAAAATCTGGTTTCCTATTACTTATTTTTTTAAAGATTTTTTTTTTTTTTTTTTAATGTGAGAGAGAAAGAGTATGGAGGGGAGGGGCAGAATGAGCAGGAGATAAGACTCCCCACTGAGCAAGGAGCTCAACACAGAGCTCCAACCCAGGACCCCCAAATCCTGACCTGAGCCAAAGGCAGATGTTTAACAGACTGAGCCACCCAGGTGCCCCACTTTGAACTTATATTTAACATCAGTCCTTTTTTGATTCTGTGATTTTTTTTCTTAAATATGGCTTTATAATCTCTTACATATTTCAATTTAGCAAAAAGTGTGATTTATTACCCTTGCATTGTGGCTTTTTAATGCATTCTGTGGCTGTTCTTTCAAAGGAAAACATTCCTTTGTGTATTCCTTTAACAAACAGGTGGTGTGGCTTTTCCAGTGTCAAAGTGACAGTCTTCCAATCGCAATCATTTCCCAAATAGTATTCAGTGGAAAAATAACATCTGTAGATGAACTCAAACCATCTTGATAAAATGAAGCAGGTGCTCGTATTAGCATTCCTAAAGCTACAGAAATCCATCTGCAGAAACTTGATTTACAGTAATTTTAACCTGATTTATTCTTCATTATAAGTAAGTGCACTACCCAAGAGATATGTGAATCATAGTACTTAGTGAGATAAACATATTTAGAAGATTATGATCTTGCAGAAAATCTGTTGTTACTCTCCTTGAACAAGAGTCTTTAGAAATCATTTGCTCTTTTGCTTTAACTGTAATGATATATATTATGAAAAATAGTAATTTTTCTTTCCATAGGTAAAAAAGATAATACAATTCTATAACCAAATAATTTTTATGATACAAAATATGCTTTTTTCCTTATAATGAAAAATTTTAAGATCTACTCTCTTAGCAACTTTCAAATATACCACACAGCAGTGTTAACTATAGTCATGATATTGTGCATCACCAATACAAATATACATATATTAAAACAATATTGGAAATAATTTAGCAGGCTGTCAATAAGAGATTAAACAATCCCTGTTCTTTGAGAGAATGAAATATTATGCAATTGATAAAGGGGCATTCAATCTGCATGCATAATAATTATGGATTGATGACCACAGTATGTTATTGATTTTTAACCATAGTAAATACCAGAACAATATGGATAACTGAAAAGAATGCACACATAGACTTGGAAAACTACCCTGACGTTCACATATCCAACTGTACACCAGCATTAACTTCTTAGAGGTAGGAGTGTCTTTCATCTCTCACTTTATATACCTCTTTATATTTAAACATTTTCTTATTGATTTTGTATTATATTTTACTATTTGAATATAGGAAATATTTTTTAATTAAGGGTAGTTGATTATTTTTAAAAATTTCTATATAAATTGAATTTAATTAACATATACTGTTTTATTAGTTTCAGAGGTAGAATTTAGTGATTCATCAGTTGTATGTAACACCCAGTGTTGCCCTCCTTAATGTTCATAACCCAATTACCCCATCCCCTCACCCACCTCCCCTCCAGCAATCCTGAGGTTTTTTTTCCCTATGGTTACAAGTCTCTTATGGTTTGCCTTCCTCTCCCCTTTTTCGTCTTATTTTTCCTTCCTGTTCCCCACATTAACTTGTTTTGTTTCTTAAATTCCACAGATGACTGAAATCATATGGTATTTGCCTTTCTCTGACTTACTTCGCTTAGCATAGACTCTCTAGTTCCATCCATGTTATTGCAAATGGCAAGATTTCTTTTTTTTTGATAGCTGAATAATATTCCATTGTGTACATACCACCTCTTCTTTATCCATTCCTCTGTCGATGGACATCGGGGCTCTTCCCATAGTTTGGCTCTTGTGGACATCACTGTTATAAACATTGGGGTACAGCTGCTCCTTTGAGTCACTACTTTTGTATCTTTGGGGTAAATACCCAGTAGTGCAATTGCTGGGTCATAGGGTAGTACTATTTTCAACTTTTTCAGGAATCTCCATACTGTTTTCCAGAGTGGCTGCACCACGTTGCATTTCCACCAGCTATGTAAGAGGATTCCTCTTTCTGCATCCTTGCCAATATCTGTTGTTTCCTGGGTTGTTAATTTTAGCCATTCTGACTGGTGTAAAGTCTTATCTCGTGGTTTTGACTTATATAGGAGGGAACTGATTCTTAATGATTAATGAGCTCTTCTTTAATAGGATGTATTCTTCCTTGATACTAATCATGAATTAACACAGGAAAATGATTGCCCATGTGCTAGGGATAGTCCTCTTAACTATTATAACCCACATACAGAACTGATGATTTTACATGGAATATTTAATATTGATCATGTATGAAAATCTCTAAGACTCACTGAGACTATAAAAAACTTAAATATATGGAAAATATAACTTCATCTGTATCTAGTATGAATGTTATTAATTAAACATAGCAACTGATTAAAATACATTGAGACCCTGGCTGTGAATTCTTTGGCATGAGATACATAATATATCATGTTCAACCAACCAATGGAAATTTATTGGTTGCCAAGGTATTTATAGAACAGAGGTAACAAGTTAGAATAGTAGTGGTATTGAAATATTCTGGCCTCTGCGGCTCTTGGGTGGAGAAGTCAGTTGGGCATCCAAATCTTGATTTTGGCTCAGGTCATGATCTCAGGGTCTTGAGACTGAACCCTGGCTGGGCTCTGAGCTCAGTGCAGTCTGCTTGAAATTCTCTCCCTCTTCCTCTGCCTGCTTGCACATGAGCTCTCTAACTCTCTGTTTCTTTCTTAAATAAATAAACACAAGCTTTTAAAAATAGAAAGAAATATTCTGGTTTCTGATGAGCTGTTCAGATGGAACTATTATCTACATCAGTACACTTCTTAGAACATGCAGAATGTGGATTTCTCCTAAGAATGTTATGATAATAAGTTGACCTTGCTCTCTCCTGGATAGTTTTTCTCTTTATTTGTTTCATGCTACTTTTTATAGACCTATTACAAGTAAAGAATAATACCCATATAATAAATAAATCTCATCAGAGATTGTCTTATAAACATAAGGAGATTCAAAATCTGATAAAAATCACATTATTTGTTATACCCTGCCCTTTGCATCCCATCTACACCACCTCCAATACTCACCAGTCTCCAAAAATGTCAGGAAAATCAAATTACATAAATAACATGAATGTTGAACTAAAAAGAAAATAAGGGCTTTCAAATACTGGTGTGGGATGGTGTGGGATGCCTGGGTGGCTCAGTTGGTTAAGCAGCTGCCTTCGGCTCAGGTCATGATCCCAGCGTCCTGGGATCGAGTCCCACATCGGGCTCCTTGCTCAGCAGGGAGCCTGCTTCTCCCTCTGCCTCTGCCTGCCGTTATGTCTGCCTATGCTCGCTCCCCCCCCCCCGATAAATAAATAAAATCTTAAAAAAAAAAAAAGATATGGTGTAAATTGGGAAGAGTGATTCCATTTAATACAAGTATTTTGGAGCATTTCAGGCAAATATATGTATATGTCCCTAAGCTCTTTTCTAGACATACAGATCTAGAAGATAATGTATACAATTATCTTTATAAGTCCTGGATAAACCACTAGACAACTGATTTCTGTTGCAGATGATCTCTACTTGGTTTATCTTTGAAAAGGATCATGTCTGAACTCCAACCAATTAAATATTTAGCCACAACATTTGCAACCCTGGGCTAAATCCTCTCTTTGCTCTGTAGGCCTGAAACATTAAGCTAGATGAATTTTCATTTTCTGGTTAAAGTCCTACATCGCTTTTTTCTGGAATATAACTTTCCCACACTTTCTTCTCTTATCCTCATTAAAGTTGAGTCTAAGTATGGTATAATCTTTTCCAATAGTTTCAATTTCTGACTGCTGGTTTTCATTATTTTTTTAACTACTATTCATCATAGGTTAAACAGATCAGGACAAGGAAGGTAGGTACAACAAAAATAAGAAATAGGAGAAAATAGGTCTCAGACACTGAGACAAGAAGTTAGTGCCAGTGACTTACTAAGAAAATGCTCTCAGGAGAAATCCTCAAGGGAATGGAAAAGGAAAGAAAGAAAAGTGGAAATTTTAAAAAGGGTATAATTTCACACAAAATCTCGGCTTAAGTCTGAGTGCACAGGAAATTCTGAAATGAAACTTAAGCCTCCAAGTTTGTCTGGATTGGAGGCAAGATCCTTAGGCATTCAATCTACTGTACCCATTGACTATTCTCTAAGACCACCCTGTGGGAACACTGTAAAATCTTCCCAGGCCCCTCTCGCTCTCTGAACAGTATGGGCAAAATGATCCCTTAGCTCCAGGGCAGGGTGTGAAGAGTGTCACAGGTGCAGGCTATTGAAAGCTATGCACAAGGAAGCGGCAAGATGGGCTTACTGAAAGGATCAAAAGAATCCCAAGGGATATGGCCACATCACAGAATTTGTTATGCCGTCTTTATTAAAATATAGTTGGGTGTTATAGTCAACTAATGAATTATTGAACACTATATAAAAAATTAATGAGGTACTATACAGTGGCTAACTGAACACAATTATATATATAAAATGTATTTATATGTAAATGTATTTAGATATACATTTATACATATATAGTATATATTTTAGATGTGTATATACATTATGTGTGTGTGTATACACATTTATATATCCAACAATATTGTTGGGTTTGACTTGCCCTTGTGAAACTTCCTTTTTTGATTACCATCTTATTTCTCCATGATAATTTCTTATGTTTCCTTTACCTTCCTTCAAATTGTTCCTCTGAGGCAAAAGTCTTTTTAAATATGTTCCTCAAGTCTCTCTTTTCTCCTAAATAAGAAGAAAAAGTTTTTTCAGACGGGCAAGATAAATATGAGAGAAAGACCTAATTATCAAGGTCTCTAGGCAATTGGAGGCTACCCTCTTCAGTACTGAGAAGCGGTCACTTCCACTAGTCTGGACTGTTTAAGAAATCTGGGGTCCAGTGTTTCTAAATATTTCCATCCCAGCAAGCCCTATACACGTTTTGGGAGCTCACACACCTTCCATCAGGACTCTGACTTTATCAAAAGAGACTGCTAATTCTGTTTTACATTTAATGTGTGATAGGAGATTTCTGACTACACATCAATGAATTTATTTTTCAGAGTACAGTTAAATGTGTCACAAATATAACAAGTGGTTAGAAATATTTTTTAAAAAGGTTTTATTTATTTATTTGAGAGAGAGAGAGAGCACGAGAGGGGAGAATGTCCAATGGAGAAGCAGACTCCCCATGGAGCTGGGAGTCCGATGTGGGACTTCATCCCAGGACTCCAGGATCATGACCTGAGCTGAAGGCAGTCACTTAACCAACTGAGCCACCCCAGGCATCCTAGAAATATTCTTAGGAGTAAAATTTGTAGGGGGTCCTGAGTGGCTCAGTTGGTTAACCATCTATCTTTAGCTCAGGTCATGATTTCAAGGCTCTTGGAATCCACCCCTGCATTAGATTCCCTGCTCAGGTACAAGACTGCTTCTCCCTCTCCCTCTGCATGCTGCTTCCCCTGCTTGTGCTTTCTCCCTGTGTCAAATACATACATACATACATACATTTTTTTTAAAGATTTTATTTATTTATTTGACAGACAGAGATCACAAGTAGGCAGAGGCAGGCAGAGAGAGAGGGGAAAGCAGGCTCACCGCTGAGCAGAGAGCTGGACGCGGGGCCTGATCCCAGGACCCTGGGATCATGACCTGAGCGGAAGGCAGAGGCTTTAACCAACTGAGCCACCCAGGGGCCCCCATACATGCATTTTTTAAGAAAAGAATAGAATTTATATATATCAAGACTTAGATCAAGGACATTTTACCTGATATACTTCTTATCCATGTTTTAATGTTAAGTATTAGGTGCTTCTAGCTTGCGAGTTAATGAAGAATTTAATCTTAATCTATAGATGATTTAATTTTAGTGGCCTTTTGACTGCCACTCCTCTCCCAATTTGCTTTCCTAACTTGCTCTAGAATGCATCCTTATTACTTCTGTCTTAATTATTTTGCTTTATCTTTCATTATTTTATATTTACTTTCCTACAGAAAAAATATATTTATTTCTTACATTATATTTATTTTATATTTCTTTTTAAGAAAAAAACTTAAAAGAAAAAAAAAAGATGTTTGTACTTCAAATATAATGTAGACCTATTTCCCAACAGGAATAAATGTTTATATGCTGAGCATGGGTTATCTTCTTGTTTGTAGGTCTTCTGTTGTATTTCAGTGGAAAGTCTGGATCCAGCTTTGTTGTTAAGTCTGCAGTCCACCTCTTGTAATCATTATGTTAGAGTATATTGGACTTCTTGCTTTCATGATTTTACCAGTTCAGGAAATGTAACTGGACTCCCTTGCTGAATGTGTTTGTATTTTAAAGAAGATGTATTTCTTCTTCTAGTATTTTATAACCTGTATTTTTGAACACAACATTTTTAACAATTAAAATTACTTCATCTACTAATTTTTTTTCAATGTTTGTAAAATTTCTTTTGAAAAATTCTGGGCAAGATTTCATTATGGCACTGCCCAATAGAGATCAGAGGTCTTCAATATGGAGTTGAGAAAATGAGATGGGAAGGAAAAATCCAGAGATAGCACAAAGTACATAAAGACCTGAGGGTCAGAACTTAAATATATTGGTTCCCAGAGCACTGAAGGATGTAAGTGGTGTAGATAAGATTTATGTGGTTTCTGGAGGTAGTTATTTACTCCTTGACTAAACACACCTTTCAGAAGAACCAATTCCCATGAAAATAAGAGGAAGAAAATATAATTCTACAAAGGGAAGCTATTAATACTTACATCTGTCCGTTTTCTTAAAACTTTTGTTTTTCTTAATAAATTTACAATATAGTAAAATGCTTAATATTGACTATTTTCAAGTGAATTAAGTAAAATCACAAGAGATATTAATGGCACCTAAACAGTCAGCCAGACCATACTTTAAATAAATATATTAAGGTTTATGCTCATATATTACTCTTCATTGTCATTTGAAAAATTAAATGTTTGATATGTAAGAATATTTACAGAAAACTCTTCTAGCATGTCAAACAACATAAATTTAGCTTCTATAAATTAAAGGAAATCCAAGATTTCATAGTTAAGTGACAGCAGATTTCTGTATGTAAGACTTCTGACCAACAGATTCAAGGGCAGAAAGTAATGTCAGACACAAGGAAGAAGTGAAAGTGATACCTTTACGTTCAAATAAAAAGTTTTGTGCTTAAAATATTGAGGTGGGGGCAGCTGGGTGGCTCAGCCGGTTAAGCATCTGCCCTTGGCTCAGGTCATGATCCTGGGGTCCTGGGATCAAGTCCTACAATGGGCTCCCTGCTGAGCAGGGAGCTTCTTCCTTTCCCTCTGCTGCTCTCTCTATCAAATAAATAGAAAATTTAAAAAAAAATTGAGGTGGGAGACATTAACATGATAAAGCTAGAAGAAAGATACTGCTTTTATGCTCTGGGACAGGGATTGGAAATCCATGGGTTTGGGCCAAAACCGACTTGGGTTCATTTTTATAACTAAAGTTTTCTTGGAGCACTGTCTATTAATTCTTATGAATTGTCTATGGCTGTTTTCTTTCTCTAAGGATTTTATTTATGAGAGAGAGAGGGCACAAGCAGGGGGTAGGAGCAGAGAAAGAGGGACAAGCAGACTTTGCATTGAGCGCAGAGCCAAATTGGAGTACAATTTCACAGCACTAAGATCTGATCCTAGCCAAAATCAAGAGTCCAATGATTAACTTGACTGAGCCACCAGGTATCCCTCCCTGTCTATGGCTGTTTTTAGTGCTAGAACCATTTGACCTGCAAAGCCTACAATATTTACTATGTGGTCTGTCTTTAAAAAAAGTTTGATAATCCCTTTTAGGTGGTAATACTTTTAATATATTAATGGTACAATAATGGTATACATTAATGGGCAGAGGCAAGGCAAGATGTATAAGCATTGTTGTTTTTAAGAACACTAGACTGCAATTGTTCTTTAATTCTCAACTTCGTAAAGTCCAAGATTGTGATTTATAACCCTGGAGAGATTCAGAAAAAAGATTTTATAAATCAGTGTTTCTCAAAGTGTGTCAGGTACACATACTTTAGGAATTCATTCAACAAATACAATTTTATTTTTTTCTTGTATTATAGTAAGTCTCCAAATACTAAAAGAAGTTGGTGATACAACACTGAGATGTCTGGACTGACTTTTGGTGATTTTATTGGCCTTTTACTCTTACTTTTACTTCATAGCTTATAGGTAGCCTCTAATGCTCCAGATGTTATGTCTTCTTTCCATGATGGGAGACCTTATGTAAAACAGATGGAATCAGTTACAGCAAATTTCTGAACAAGGATTGATGGTTATACATGTCTCAAATAATCTCTATTATCCATAAGGAATTCTAGAAATTTGAGAATTTATTTTTCTTAACTGTGACAAAATATTCATAACATAAAGTTTACCATTTTGAGCATTTTTAAATGTAGAGTTCAATGACACTAAATACATTCATTATTATACAACCATCACCACCATCCATCTTCTATTTTTAGAAGTCTACCTTTTGCACAGTCCTTTAATCTTTTTTATTTATCTTATTTAAAGCCCTTGTGAAATTTAATGGAATACCATTCAATTAACTCAGGCTGGGGCAACTTCTTTTAACAAACACACTCCCGCCCCCTCATTTTTTCAGTTTTTCTTTCGTATCAACAGACTTTCAAAATGAGACATCTACATATCTTGCATATTTCTTGCTAAGTTTATTTCTATGTGGCTAATATATTTTGTGCCACTTATGAATAGAATTTTTCCATTGTGTGGTTTCCACTGTATGGATTTCATTATTGTTGGTTTATAGCAGTGCCACTCAACACTGGGCCAAACAGTGGTACAAGTTGGAGAAATATGTACTTGTACATGAGAAAATAAGAAGTTTGTCACAGAATATAAATTAACTAAGGACAGTGTTTAGTTTATCTGACTTTATTAAGAAAGCCCTGATAAAAGAAGCAGTGCAGTGATTTATATTTTATATTCTTTGGAGGGAACAATGTCTTGTCACAAGAGAGTAACAAACAGGTTGCAGATGAATTGTTTTGAGCAGTGGACTACATAAAAACTATTAATTTATTTTAATTTGTTTTATAGCAAATATTCTTGCTGAATTCTTTTAAAAACTGTTTGGATGGCTTTTCTTTAAAACCCTATTGCAAAACCTTATCTGTGGCACCTGGGTGGTACTGTGGGTTAAGTGACTGACTCTTGGTTTCAGCTCAGGTCATGATAGAGTTGTGAGACTGAGCCCCCTCACTGGGCTCCGCGTTCAGTATGGAATCTGCTTAAGACTCTCTCCTTTTGGGGCACCTGGGTGGCTCAGTGGGTTAAGCCGCTGCCTTCGGCTCAGGTCATGATCTCAGGGTCCTGGGATTGAGTCCCGCATCGGGCTCTCTGCTCAGCAGGGAGTCTGCTTCCTCCTCTCTCTCTCTCTGCTCTGCCTCTCTGCCTATTTGTGATCTCTCTCTGTCAAATAAATAAATAAAATTAAAAAAAAAAAAGACTCTCTCCTTTTCCCTCTCCCCTCCTCCTGCTCTTTCTCCCCCTCTCTGTAAAATAAATAAATAAATATTTTTTTAAAGCCCTATTGCAGTTCTAAAACAATTATATTAACCACAAATGGCTAATTTTTATTAGTGATGAATGTTCTATTTCATTTTCTCTTTTAGACAGTACACCTTTTGAAATAATAAAGAGATGATAACAGATCCTTGTATCAATATGGATTTTAATTAAAATGCATTTAGTGCTTCAAAGTGGGTAATGGATTAAGACATTTTAGTTAAGATATTTTAAAGTGTCATGTTAAGAGAGTATTCTACCTTTAAGTATTCAAACTCAAGAACTGCAGTAAAGACAAATAATAACAGTATGTGTTAAAGTCCTATGCCATTTATATCTCTGACTTTGGAGAAGTTACTTAAACTCTTGGAGCTATTTCTCATCTGTAAAATTATGTAGTGGGTTGAACGGTAGCCACCCAAATGATATGCCCTTAATTCCTAGAATGTGTATATGTTACATTATTTGGACAAATGGTCACCGCAGTTAATTTAGGACCTTGGATGAGGTCATCCTGAATTACCTGGGTGGGCTCTAAATTCAGTGACAAGTGTCCTTATAAATAAAAGAAAAGAAGAAAACACAATACAGTGAAAAGGCAATGTGAAGACACAGACAATAATATAGAGAGGTAGGCCTAGTTAACAAAGTCAATGAATGCTTGCAGCCACCATAAACTGGAAGAGGATTCTCCCTAAGAGCCTCCAGAGGGAGCACAGCCATGCCAATACCATGGCTTTGGACTTTATGCATAACTGTGACAGAATAAATTTCTTTTGAGTTAAGCCACCTGATTTGTGATAATTTTGTTACAGAGGATCCAAGAAACTAAAACAGATGGGGATAATAATCCGAACCTTATAGATTTGTTGAGATTATTGAAGAAAAAAATACATGGCAATCTTGGCATATGGCGGATATTCAATCATTGTAATCATTAAAATGATCTTTTTTTTAAAAGATTTTATTTATTTATTTGGCAGGTAGGCAGAGAGGCAGGCAGAGAGAGAGAAAGAGAGGAAGAAGCAGACTCCCTTCTAAGTAGAGGGCCCGATGCGGGTCTCGATCCCAGGACACTGGGATCTTGACCTGAACTGAAGGCAGAGGCTTTAGCCCACTGAGCCACCCAGGCACTGCTAAAATGATATTTTTAGACCAATCATAATAATGTATTCATTTTCTCTTTCTGTTCTTTGTTGTAAAAATATGGGTTAATTTTTCAAAACATTTCTTATTTAGAAATTACATCAAATTTGTATCTTCTAAGAACTAAAATAAAATTTACGTTATATATTCCAACTTTATTTAGGACAATTATTTAGTTTTAAGCTTAGGTTAAATTAGCTTAATGATCACTGCCTCTATAGCATACCTTCTATTATCTCAAATTCTTAAACCTTTTTTCAGCTTTAAGTGTATCTGTTATACAAAAAATTGCACACATTTAATATATATGGGCTCAGACATAAGCATCACATGATACCATTGCCACAACTAAGGTACTAAACATACCCATTACCTCCAAAAACTTCCTTCTGTTCATTTATAAGTTTTTTGTTTTGTTTTTGGTAAGAACAGTTACTATAAGCTTTATTCTCTTAATATGTTATAAAGTGTACAACACTATATTGTTAAGTAAAGGTATTATGCCATATAGCAGATTTTGAGAACGTATTCAGCTTGCAGTAGGGAAACTTTCTACCCATTGAAAAACAATTCCCCATCTCCTCACCTCTCCGGCCTTGACAACCATCATTCTCTGTTTCTACAAGTCTATTTTAGGTACCTCACATAAGTGACTGTCTTCCTGTGACTGGCTTATTTCACTTAGCATGATGTCCTCCAGATTCATCCATGTTGTCACAAATAGCAGAATTTCTCACTTTATTAATGATGGATAATATTCCACT
This sequence comes from Mustela putorius furo, assembly GCF_011764305.1. NCBI lineage: Eukaryota > Metazoa > Chordata > Mammalia > Carnivora > Mustelidae > Mustela > Mustela putorius. The sequence goes on from NW_025422471.1 coordinate 16,622,658, forward strand.
ATGTATAAATTCCACATTTTCTTTATTCATTCATCATCAATATACAGTTGGGTATTTCCATATCTTGGCTATTATGAGTAATGCTGCAATGATAATGGGGGTATAGATACATTTTGAGATCCTGATTTCAATTTTTTGGGATTATATACTCATGATAGTTTTATTTTCAATATTTTGAGAAGCCTCCATAGTATTTCCATGCTGTGGAGTGGCTGTACCATTCTATGTTCCCACCAAAAGTGTATAAGGGTTCCAGTTTTTCCACATCCTTGCAAAACTTATCTGCTGCTTTTTTAAAATAGTAGCCATTCAAATAGGTGTGAAGTGATATCATGATTTTGATCTTCTTTTCCCTGTTGATTAGTGATGTTCAGCATCCTCTCATATACTTGTTAACTATTTGTATGTCTTCTTTACAGCTCTATCTATTCAATTCCTTTGCCCACTTTTTAACTGGGCCATTTTGTGTGTGTGTGTGTGACTGAACCAATTTTCCATGATGGCTCTTCTTAGTGGTGTTTTTGAGTCTTAATTTATTAAGATGTCTTTCTCTGGTATTCTTTAATGAATGGTAATTTTACAATGAATATGTTCTGGCTTTGCAATCTTTTTTACTCAAAATTCTGTAGAGGTAATGCAATATTTTTTTAAAAATATTTTTTGCAAAGATTATTTGAAAGAAACCTTTGTGGGTGAACTTGATTTTTTTTCCCCCCAGTTGAATCCTGTACTGTTCTATTTTTCCTAAAGAATTTAAGCTTGCTAATGTCTTTTTAGGTTACGCTTCTCAAACTAAACTTCTCAAACTAAAAAATCCAAGCTATTTTGTTTAATTTTAATTTTTGTTTTTTTATTATACCTCAAGACAGTTTTACTCTATAATTTATTATTTTTTGTTAGTTTAAAATTGCTTTGAATGTTGCTTCTGTTTCATCTTTTCTATTCTTTCAAAGTAGTAATGACCTGAATTTTGGATTTCTACATACTGTTCTCAATACCAAGTCTTTCTGATCATTTTCACTTCTTGTCTTCTTCCACATTTTGAGGTTCCTCAAGGCTTTCATTCACTTATTTCACACAATTTTTTTTTAGCAATATCAATTCTACTTTAAATTGCATAAAGTATTTTGCAATGTCCTCTGAGGTTTAAAACTGTACTTATAATCTATTGATACTTTCTTTGTATGTCTGCTTTATCTTCCAACTAGCTTTAATTTTAGTTAAGTGTTGTCATACTGCATACCTTGTTTTATGCGTCTGACATTTGCTTCCACTTTCTGGAAAAAATAATACTTTCATGCATTTTCTACTTTCAGACTCATACTATAGTATCTGTGTAGTAGTAAGTTTGGCCTCACTAAAAGATAAGATCTGGCTTTTGCTCTTAAATTCTGGGTGGTAATCTCTGGGCCTATGGAACATTAAACCCAATAACATGTAATATCTTTGCTTAGGGGCCTTGGATCATACTGGATAGTCAAATGATGTGACATAGGACAGGGCCTGGGTATACTCATAAAGTCTTAGGGCAGGGGCTGACCATCCCAGAAAGACTTATACTGTGATTTAGGGAATGGGCTTGGGATCATTTCGTGTCAGTTGACCTGGAGACAGAGACCAACCATATTGGCAATCAATCAATAAATCACTCAATCTTATCTATGTGAAAGAAGCCTCAATAAAAGCTCTGGATATGAAAGCTTGGTAAACTTGCCCATTTCGTTATGCTGTATGTGTACAGTCACACATCAGTTTAAGGAAAGCAATGAGTTCTGCTTCCACGGGGAAAGGATAATGGCCATTCTGCGTTTGATACTTCTCCTGGACTCCACCTATATGCTTCTTTCCTTGGATCATGTTAAACTGTATCCTTTCTCTGTAATAAATTATAACCATGAGTGTAACAGCTTTCATTGAATTCTATAAATTCTTCTACAGAATTACTGAAACTAATTTCTGGACTCATCCAAACTTGCAGTTCATGTAAAAAGTGAGGACTGTCTTGGGAACTGTGCTGTCCAACTTTGTTGTTGGCCCCAAACCTTTGAAGCATTTGTTCATAGACTTTGACATAATACTTTCTTTATTAATCAGAGAAAATTTTAATACATGTCTGGAATTTTCATCAGAAATAGGATAGAGGCTTACTAAATCTCCCTTTCTTTTCTATTTTGAGTTTAAAATTTATTTCCCATTCAGTGAAATAATCATCTGAAAATATTAGGGAAAAGCATTACAAACATATGTTATTTCAGCCCATTGAGTATGTGTACATGCACGTGCATGTGTATGTGTGTGTGTGGTTGATTGAAACTACTATGCCATGTAGTTGATGTTGATATATCCTTGTATATCAGCTCAATTTGGGTAAGTATCTGACTGGAGAAGCACAGCTTAAACTTAGAAATCTATCCCTTCAGATCACTCACCTACAGTGACACATTGCTATGATGTGTTGCAACTCTCTGTGGCCCAGGTCAATAAGCCCAGTTTCTCCAGGCAGCTGTTCCTGCACTGAGAATCAAACTTGCAGGGATGTTACAGTTTCAAATCCCTGAGCTTATAAACATGGCTACAACTGTTGCTTTGAATGTAAAGATTTCCAGTGACAAAAAGGTGACAAATTGAGCTTTTTTATTCCTGATGTTTTTATTGTTTATTCCCCACTCTAGTCCCTCGTTGGTTAGCCCCAACATCTGTTGAAGGGACAATATCTGAGAATAATCATAGGTGTGATTAAGTAGGTAAAAGAGGACTAAATGAATGAATAGCCTAAAGGCTGAGCTTAGCATGTAAGGTGGCAAGAGTACAAAGTACAGGGGTCAAGGGACCTGTACTCCAGTCATAGATTTGTCTTCACTTTAATTTCTATCCCTGGTCAAGTTACCTAACCTCTGTAAACTAGGTTTTCCTCATTTGTAAAAGAAGCCCAACCATGTTTATTTTCTCTAGTAAAAATAAGCTCAAATTATATACATTGCAGTAGTTTGAAAAATAAGGTGAATTGTATGGGTGGCAGGAGCTATTATTTCCACACATGAAAAGTATAATTTCTGAACTGGTTAGTAATATGATGAAAATTACATTTTTCGAAGATGAATCTGACACCCATTCAAGAAGAAATGAAGCAGGAATGTAACAAGTGAATTAAGATGGTGCATGAAGTGGTGACTCCAAAAAGAGAAGATGGGTGCAATCCTAGGTATATTTCAAGTAATGAATCAATGGAACATGATAACTAATTGGATGTGAAATAAAGGAGAAAAGCAGTCTAAACGAATCTCAGTGTTTCTAATTTTGTGTATCTGAAGAATGCTTGTATGATTCATAGATACAATGAATTTTGAAAAAATATCAGAGAAGGCAAAAAAATCAAAAAGAAAAGGCAAGAAGAAAGAAAAAGGAAAATAATAAAAGATATGTAGACATTTTCCCAACATTGTTTACATCCCAATTTTTTTAAAAAAATATCTTCCAAAGTCTAGATTTGTATTATATTCTGTAAGTCATTTTCTCTTTTCTCTATAAAGGACTGTTCAAAGCCTATATAACTTGTTTAAAATGTGAGTGCCTTATGCTTCAGGAATTAAGAAAAGATTGTAACTCTGCTTTAAAAAGCCACATTTAAAGATTTCTATCAAGGTGTTTCATTTCAGACTAAAAGTGCCTCTTTATCTAAACAGAAGATTAGATATGCATGGGATAGACATACTTATCTCATGCTTTCTTTTCCATTTTGAAAGGGCTGAATAAAACACCATTTAAAAATGTGAATTGTTTTAAGAAATCATTGCACAGGGAAAGATAAAAATGTAAGGTCTTGCTAGGGATATTTCTTTTTGATTATGATTCTCATTCTCCGAATTGGTTCGTTATTCTCACTTACTATTGTGGACAGAAAAGACTGTGGTGAGAAAAGACTGTAACAGGACCTACTTAAAAGGTAATGGGGGAAAATAACCTATTATTATAAAGTAGCTTTCATTACATGTAACCCCCATTATATTAATGGAGTAATGTTAACACACAGAGTAGACTTCTTTTGCTGCAAATAGAATGTTTCATCTTTTGTCTTTAAAATACTACTAATAAAATATAATGACCTTGGAAGGTCTGAAAATTAATGTACAAAAATGTTGGAAAGCTTGTTTCCTCATTAAATGTATTAGTGGTAAACATGGTATTTTTCTTAGTGTTCTTAAAATGATCTAGCCTCATTATGTCTCAAATGGTGTTCCCAAAGTCAATAGCACCTGAGCCTTAGCTTTTCACAGTAAAAGGGTGAGAAAATGAAGTCCACAGAAAATTTCCTACTATGTCTTGTTATTGCATTGTAAAACATAAATAACTTATTAAAGTAGCCAGTAAGTAACAGTCATGACTGATTCCTATTTACCTTTATCAGTCTATATAGTAGACACATGCTCTCTTTCTCTTTTCTGCACAAAAGACAAACACATATACATATCCTGATAAAACTCCACCTGAAGCATGGAATTTGACACAGTTGTCTTCTTCTTCTACTTCACTGTAAAAGGTTCTCAGTTCTTAGAGCTTGTAATTCTTCGAATGTAGTGGCTCCCTTTCTTTTTACCTAGCCTAGTACTCAGCTGTGTCCTTCATAAGCCTGTTTTACCCTTCCATCCTTGCCGCAGAATATCAGGCTTTCCCTAGGTTAAGTTCTTTCCTTTCTGTGCACTCTCTCCTTCTCTGATCTCATCCACTCCCTCATCTTTAGATGGAAACAAGGCCGATAACCGGAACTTCTGTCCTGATATTATGTCTTGTATTTCCAGCTACTTCATAGACATTTCAAACCGGACTTGACAAGTTTCCCTGAGCCAGCTTTTATTTACAAAGAATCTCTCTATTAATAGCACTAATATGAATTCTTTTCAAGACTTTCTGAATTCCTTGCTGTCTCCCCACATTGAATAAGTTCAATCACAATCAATTTTTTTCCACATTACTAATTTTTCCCATTTCTATCTTTCCTGTTTTCAACTCTGTCCTTCTTTAGGCTCTCATTATTTTTTCTGGCTATTTATTCACCCTCAACATAATTTGTTTATGGCTCTGTAGGAAACAGAAAGATAAAGGATCTGTGAACTTTATCAACACAGTAATCTAGAAGGATGGACACGATATGTCAAATGAAGTGATAGTAAAAGACCATATTGTTTACATCCTAAGTTAAGGGAGACTAACATGACAGACTGGGTGACTGGAGACTTCACCAAAAAGATAGTATTTGAGCTAGAATGGTGGGTAAATTGAGGCCATAGCCATTCTAGGTGAAAGCAACTAATAATCCAAGGTAGAAAAACAGAAAGTCCCAATCTGGTTGGGGCATAACAGAAGCGTATGACTGCAATGAAAAAATGGATGGGGGCATTGGTGCAGAGCTCTTTGTGATGGCCAGATACACTAGGAGTTTGTTCTGTGGAAGTCAAGAGTCTTGGATGTGACAGATAAATGCAAATTTGGAGTCAGATGATTTATCTTCATGGCTTGATTCTACTATATTCTGTAAAAATGACTTGGAGTAAGATGTTTCTATATTCTATTATAACTCTTTTCTCCTTTCAAAGTAAAAATAACCATATTAGTCTTGCTTAAGTCACAGAGCTAAATGAATATTTGAAAGGGAAGTATTTTAAAAATTTTGAAATGCCATGGATGGTTTGATGCATGATGATAGATGCTCTTGAGTGAGGCTATTTGAGCATAGGGGTATTAGTTTTGACAGATGCTCCTTAAAACTGGTATAATCTTTGTCCTGATAAGAGATAAAAAACTATATTCCTTATTTTTTCTTTTCTTGTAATGTGATCTGATTTAGTGAGCATTTTCCCCCTACTATGTTCTTTTTTTTTTTTTTTTAAACATTTTATTTATTTATTTGACAGAGAGAGAGATCACAAGTAGGCAGAGAGGCAGGCAGAGAGAGAGAGAGAGAGAGAGGAGGGGAAACAGGCTCCCTGCTGAGCAGAGAGCCCAATGCGGGGTTCGATCCCAGGACCGTGGGATCATAACCTGAGGCGAAAGCAGAGGCTTAACCCACTGAGCCACCCAGGCGCCCCTCCCCCAACTATGTTCTATACACGTCTAGTCAATGAATGAATTTGGAGACTGTGAAAATGAGGACTATACGCAATTCTGTAACTGGCCTTCCTCTGTATGAACCAAAATATTTAAAATATATTATTTAAGGAAACATTGTTAAATTCTATACCCTAATATGCTGGATATTTTAAAAATATACAATGTATGCACTTGATTCTTTAAACATAAAACTATACCAATAAAAAACTTGTTTTTCTCCTGTCCACAAAAATGTTCCTTTCCTCTGCCTCAAGAGTTAACCATTTCTAAAAATCTTTCTGTGTATCATGTCACTTTATTTATGAAGTTGTCAGTGAATATGAATATATATTCCTAACTTTTTTACTTACATAAAAAAATAGCACCTATATATTGTTTTGCTCCTTGTTTTTTTTACTTAATGATATATGGTAGAGACATTTACTTATCAGTACATATAGAAAGTTCTCGTGGTAATAGTTCCACGGCATTCTAATTCTGACAATTTTCCATAGTTTATTTAAACAGTCACAAACAGAGGGACATTTGAGTTTTCTACCTTTTTGCTATTATAAGCAATGCTGCATGGAGTAACGTGTTCATTCATTTTACAAATACGCTGGTTTATTCATAGATAATAGGTACGTTCTTTTGTAATATTGCTGTTATTAAATTGTTCTTTATGGAGTTGTACCATTTATCATTCCTTCTAGCAATGTGGGAGAGTAGTTGTTTCCCTACAGCCACTGCCACAGTATATGCTGTTAATTCTAGAGTTTTGCCCATCCCACAGATAGAAATTAAAAAGTCTATGTAGGGGCGCCTGGGTGGCTCAGTGGGTTAAAGCCTCTGCCTTCGGCTCAGGTCATGATCCCAGGGTCCTGGGATCGAGCCCCACATCGGGCTCTCTGCTCGGCAGGGAGCCTGCTTCCTCCTCTCTCTGAGTGCCTCTCTGCTTACCTGCAATCTCTGTCTGTCAAATAAATAAATAAATAAACCTTAAAAAAATAAATAAAAAAATAAAAAGTCTATGTAGATTTTCATTTGCATTTCTTTTTAAATTAGGATCAACAACTTTATATTCAAGGATCAACAGCTATGTATTCATTTAAGGACCATTTGTAGTTCTTTACTATGAAACTTCAATTCATTCCATATAATTTTTTTGTTTAGTTGTAATATTTTCTTTTTTTTATTTCCATGAACTTTATATATTAGAAAGATTATCCCTATTTTTCTACAATAGATATTATCACATTTTTTTTTTTGTTTTTTGTCTTTGCTCTTTTTCTTTTCTTTTTTTTGTCAAAGAGGTTTTTTAATGTAACTATAATTACCCATCTTCTCTGTTACTGAATCTGGATTTTTGAGCCCCAACTCTAAGTTTATAAAGGCATTTTACCATGTTTCCTCCTATTCCTTAATAGTTTCAGGTTTTAAATTTAATTTTTATTCTATTTTTAGTTAACTGTATTAGTTATAGATGGAATATTATTTTTCTCTAAATGACTCATTTCCAAATACCATTTATTTAAAAAAAGAAAACAACAAAGAAAAGAAAGAAAAATCTTAACTGCACTTAATACAATGCTGCCTTTCTCATACAGACTTTCCACGGTACTGGACTTTGTGTCCACTGTTGGACTTTTCTCAAATTATTCCAGTGGTTTATCTTTTTATATATTAGTAGCACACTGCTCCAAGTAAACCGAAATTTTTTTTAATAATGTTTATCTACCTAAATGTAATTTTATGTACCATTACAACATTGTACTTTTTATTTCTAACTAAAAGGGGGGCTATTTTTATTATATCTGTGAGAAATTTGTCCCTAACCTTTGCAGCAGTTATAAAATCCTGCCTTCTCTGTCACTCTGATCCCCACTGTCCCCAGTCTCCCCATACACTTTCTATTTTGATTGAATTTCAGTAGCTTGCTCAGATTCAGGCACCTTTTATGGTCAAGCCTTTGGCAAGGAGAATGACAAGCTTTTATATAATACTAGATTTGTTTTGCTGAGGCTGTCATCTGGCAATGGGACATTTAATGGTTGAATGACAGAATCAGAATACTACTTACAAGGCAGGCATAATTTTGAAGGCTGCCATCTATCTAGAAGTTAAAGAAGTCAACAGAAATAGCTTAAGAAATGTGGAATTTCTTTGCAATAATTTGAAAACAAAAGAAATGTCTTGTTCTTTAAAAACAAGTATTATAATAACAATTGGCTCAACTTCTTTTTCTCATTTTATGTTATATCTCACTCTGAAAATTAGAAGACTGTATTTTTATATCAATCACATCATTACTACCATTAATTAAGCCATCTGCAGTAATTCTGTGATTTAAATTCAAATGAACAGCTCCAGCCTTTTTTAATATGAAAAAGTTAAATTTTCCTCTCTTATCAAGTAACACAAGTTGGTGAAGTTACAGTTCAATGTGATGTCATAGATGAATTAGGAGAACAGAACCTATTCAAGTGTATCTGTGACTTCAAGAAAATTTTATTTTATCTAATCATAGCAGAAACAGGCATATAAAAAGTTAGCTAAAAGTAAAAGCCTGGTCACAATAAGGGACAAATGGATGAAGAGAAAATAAGCCTGTATGAATTCAAATGAGAAATGACTTCTCATGGGGAGGGAGGTAGTAATCAGGCCATGTTTGTGAGGACATAGGCTTTGAGGCTTACTTTGAAGAAGAGATAATATTCAATAAAAAAGGGAGAAGAACTTGAAAGCCTAAAGTATTTGGATCAATGAGACAAAAAATACCATAATCTTTCTGGCTTAGTATAAGAGTACTCCCCATTTGGTTATGACAATCAATTGCTCTTGGTAATTAACAGTGTAGTCTGATGAGACCTTTTAGCATTTTAGCCAAATGCCCAACTGTAACTATTTTTCACCTTATTTTGAGCAATTATGCATTACAGTGAGTGTGCTTTAGAGCTTCCATTTCAGTATACGTGGAGGTTTGTCTTATTATACTAAATTCTGGCATCATGTAGCATCACCCTCCTGTAATGAATTTGGTTCCATCCATCTTAGGTCTTCCTTGAATGAAGCATATTTTCCATAATTGTTGCTCATGATAATTACATCTTCTTGAATGATTAGGAATGACTTGAGATCTAAATGCTTGAGATGGCATATGTTTATTCTTATAATTATACTTAATAATGTTACTTTTATGCATTTTATTTTTATTTTTTATTTTGAGAGAGAGAGAAAAAGACTGAATGGGAGTGAAGGCAGAAGGCCAAAGGGAGAGGGAGAGAGAAAATCTTAAGCAGGCTCCATGCTCAGCACAGAGACCGACTAGGGGCTCAATCTCATGACCATGGGATTATGACCTGAGCTGAAATCAAGAGTCAAACACTTAACCAACTAAACCACCTAGGGACCCAAATAATATTATTTTAAGGGCAAGTCTTGTCAAGAACCTGCCATTAATGATGTATTTTTTAATGATTTTTTTTGAGAATTTAAGTAAAGATGAACCTTGCATATTTCTCTCTAAAAGTTATTTTTAATAGTATGTTCCATTGTTTAATAGCATGCAGTATTGCAGGAGCAATTAATACCTAAGAACAACAAAACATGTATAGAGTTTTTCCTATTTGCCTGATAGTTTTCAAGGGCCTGATGTATATATATCTATATAATCATTACAACTACCTTATCTGTCTCTACAGAAGAAAAGTGAGGCACAAAGAGTTCAACCTACCAAAGTTAATGAGTAAATGAATAAATGGCAGTGCTAGGATTTAAACCCAGATTATCTGTCTCTAGAGCCTGTGTTTATAACCACAAAAAAATTTTCAATGTGATTTAGCTCTGCAGCTCATTTATACTTATCATATAGTCCTATGTTTATAATATGATATTACAAATTATTTTACTTCGAATTATAGGTTTCTTTTGGTGACTAGACACTTAAAAATATACTTTTTCTCCTTTGGATTTTGTGAGTACTGCTTTATTAATTAGTAATATCTTGTGCTTGTTTTCATTTGGTCTTAGAATTCACATTTGCTCTTTTTATTAAATTAGGTGAAAATTTAAAATTTGTTTCATGCTTTAACCATATATTCTTTAGTTTGTAGCTTTACAATTGCAAAGGAATGGAATAATAATAAATCTTGAGTAAACAGGACATGATAAAGTAGATTTGCAATTGTTTATTTTAGGTTTTTTCTTAATCAATAGTTATCAAACAAAGAAGCTACTTTGATAAAACAGCTTCTTAATAATCTTTTTAGATGTTTTAATGATTTTGAACACAGATAATATGTGTGTAATAATTCTCCCTGAGTCCCAATAATAGAAAGTTTTGATAAACTCATTACATTATTACATAGAGTCCTTTTTCTTCATTTTTATAAAATATCACCAATATTTCCTTCTTCATTGAACATTTATTGTGAGTACTGGTCTTTGGTAATGTATGAAAAATTTTCAACTTACTGCTTCAAAAAAACAAAACTGATGATATTCTAGGAAAGACAGTAGAAGGAGAACATCTCCAATTATAGGTAACTTTAAAGGTAAGGATGATTAAGGGTCCCATAAAATGTCCTTATTTTGGTAAGCTTAAGGAGGAAGGAGGAGAGAATGTCAACTTGACTCTACATAGTAGTGTGATTTACTTTGTGGAAGAGCAAAGGGCATTTCAGAGTAGATGACGCTGGGAAATACCTTTCTTATTTTAAGTTATATTGTTTATTCTATCCTGGGAAATGCTGAACCCAATAGGGATATTAGTCAATAAAAAGCCCAATCTTCAGCTTAACCTGGAGAGGAGAATGAGACAGACGATTCTATCTATAGGAACCCTATCACTCAGGATCTCGTCCCTTCTCAATATTTATTTTGCTCTTCTGATGAAAACTTTGCATGGGCTAATGAGAATTTAAGTTACTCAGGTTGAGAAAATAAACCAAAGAAGGAAGGAAAAGGATCCAGGCAGTAAAACCATTTTATGTTGGAGACATTTCTAACAGACAAGTAGAGAATTACACAGGAAAGTTTGCAAAAGCCATTGCTTTGTCAGGGTGCAGCAAAGACTATAAAAGAAACCCAAAAGGTAGTGGAAATGCACAGAGGAGAATAATGAGATACACAGGAGGAGATATATGAAGGACTTAATTTTCTTTTTTTGAATTTTATTTTATTTTTTTTAAATTTTTTATTTTTTTATAAACATATATTTTTATCCCCAGGGGTACAGGTCTGTGAATCACCAGGTTTACACACTTCACAGCACTCACCAAAGCACATACCCTCCCCAATGTCCATAATCCCACCCCCTTCTCCCAAACCCCCTCCCCCCAGCAACCCTCAGTTTGTTTTGTGAGATTAAGAGTCACTTATGGTTTGTCTCCCTCCCAATCCCATCTTGTTTCATTGATTCTTCTCCTACCCACTTAAGCCCCCATGTTGCATCACCACTTCCTCATATCAGGGAGATCATATGATAGTTGTCTTTCTCTGCTTGACTTATTTCACTAAGCATGATACGCTCTAGTTCCATCCATGTTGTCGCAAATGGCAAGATTTCATTTCTTTTGATGGCTGCATAGTATTCCTAAGATTCCTATGACCCAGCAATTGCACTATTGGGTATTTACCCTAAAGATACAAATGTAGTGATCCAAAGGGGCACATGCACCTGAATGTTTATAGCAGCAATGTCCACAATAGCCAAACTATGGAAAGAACCTAGATGTCCATCAACAGATGAATGGATCAAGAAGATGTGGTATATATACACAAAGGACTTAATTTTCTAAGTGACTATCTTTAGAATAAGAAAAGTTTAGGAGCAGCTTTAATTTTTCCCCTGTTACATTTTAATTAAAAATCCCTCCCTGTCATCAGTAAAGCAATTCCTACATAACTGTACTTCTTTAGACTATTAGCCTCATGGAGGGTGGAGGAGGATGGTTTAAATAAAAAAGACAGTCCATTTCATCACTATTTTTCCATTAATAACTGAGTTCAGGAAGCTAGATTTATTTAACTGAATGGGCTATTTTTTTGTCACCAAGGCATGAAGTAATGATCTATGTACAGACTATAGGATACACAGTCTCCAGGACAGTTAACTTTTGGTGAAGAGCATATAAAAATGAAGGCCACTTTCTGTCTAGAAGGAAGTTCCCTGCAGAGGGAGGTGTTGACTCCAAATAATGGGAGCTGATGTTATTACCTCACAACAAAGAAGGTAGCAATAAAAAACTAGGGTGTGTGATTATGTATATTTGCTGCCAATACACACTACCTAATGTCCTCTGTAACTGGGAACCATGGAGTCTAAAAAGAGGGGACTTTAAGTTGTATTGTCTTACAGAAAAATTTCCTTTCAGAAATTATGGCACAGGGCACCTGGGTGGCTCAGTGGGTTAAGGCCTCTGCCTTCATCTCAGGTCATGATCCCAGGGTCCTGGGATCAAGTCCCACATCGGGCTCTCTGCTTGGTGGGGAGCCTGCTTCCTCCTCTCTCTCTGCCTGCCTTTCTGCCTACTTGTGCTCTCTGTCAAATGAATAAATAAAAATCTTAAAAAAAAAAAAGAAATTATGGCACAAAATAATAGAGATTAACTGAGCACCATATTGGATGTTTTGGTGTCTCATGAATGGATTGTGTACATAACTGCTCCTAAAATACTTCTTCATTTTCTCGAGGGCTATGCCTGATACTTGAGGCATTTAATGGGAAAGAAAATTCATGCAGTTAACATGGACCTGCTTTTTCTTCTCATTCAACATGATGGAGACTATAGAGGCTGAATGCTGTACCCAGTATATGCACCAAACATTTATCCCTGGACAGTATTTGTTTGGATACTATCCAGAATGGTAAGCCACTTAGAATGCATATGGAAAGTTTGTCATTAGGTAGCTGGGGTTGTGGCTATATTCTTTGGGGTGATTAATTCTCTTTGTTTTCTCTCTCAGTAAAGACCAACAGAACCTTCATTCTTTTGGTGAAAATATTTTTCAAAATTTGTATTCCCTGTCAAAAATCTACTCTCATCATGAAATAGTTTTGATAATGGATTATTATATGTCATGTTCTATGACTGCTCCTCTGATTGGTTCTGACTTAATAAACATATTAGAGCCATAGTGTCCAAACTAAAGAGAGAGTATATTCTCCATGTGGAATTTCTAGTTCATATGACCAAGAATTATTACTGCACTGAATTTACTCCTCATGTTTGAATGTTTGGACATAAGCTTTAATTAATCACTGATCTTTACTTTGGGGTAGGAGATGAGAGTAGAAAATAAATGGTTTCCTCAAGGCAGATAAACTAAAACATAAACTTTCAGAAGCTTATCACTTGATTATTGTTAATCTATAATATGTTTAGACAAAAATATCTAACTTTAGCTCCATGTTAGAAGTGTCAAGCTTCTGTTACAGGACTTAAGCATTACTGATATATGTACAAATATATATATATATGTCTGGAATTAAGGATTAGCAGTCTTTGTAGAATTTTACTTCCTCAAATTAGAAGTGGACAGCTGGAGGTAAGGGCAAGCCATAGTTATCAAAGAGACTGACCTTGGCACTGAGAGTCTTTGTCTCTTGATTATTCAGATATATTCATATACGTCTTCACCATGTGGTAACCCAAGAAACAGACCCTTAACTATAGAGAACAAACTGATGGTTACCAGAAGAGAGGTGGGTGGAGGAATGGGTTAAATAGGTGATGGGGATTGAGGAGTGCACTTGTGATGAACACCTAGTGAAAAAGAAACTTGGTAGACTATAAAGAGTCAACACGGAAGCACAGTTTCCACAAGCTATTTTTTTTTTTATAAATGGAATTGTGTATAGAGATTTTTTTTTTAAGATTTTATTTATTTATTTGACAGAGAGAAATCACAAGTAGATGGAGAGGCAGGCAGAGAGAGAGAGAGGGAAACAGGCTCCCTGCTGAGCAGAGAGCCTGATGCAGGACTTGATCCCAGGACCCTGAGATCATGACCTGAGCTGAAGGCAGGGGCTTAACCCACTGAGCCACCCAGGCGCCCCACAAGCTATTTTTTTAATTGAGTTTGGTTGTGTTGAGTTTTTGTTATTTTGGATACTGACCCTTTATGAGGTATGTCATTTGCAAATATTTTCTCCCTTTCCTTAGGAAGCCTTTTAGTTTTGTTGATTGTTTCCTTTGCTGTGCAGAAGCTTTTTATTTTTGCAGTGTGATTGTTTCCTTTAATATGCAAAAGCAATAGATTATTTTTGCTTTTATTTCCCTTGCCTAAGGAAACACATCTAGAAAAAGGTCGCTAATGCCAATGTCCAAGAGGTCATTGCCTGTGTTCTCCTATGGGATTTTTATGGTTTCAGGTCACCTTTAGGTCCTTAATCCATTTTGAATTTATTTTTATGTATGGTGTAAGAAAGCGATCCAGTTTCTTTCTTCTCTCATGTTGCTGTTCAGTTTTCCCAACACCATTTATTGAAGAGACGTTCTTTTGCCCACTGGATATTCTCTTGCGTTGTTGAAGATTAATTGACTATACAGTTGTGGGTTCATTTCTGTGTTTTCTATCCTGTTCTATTCATCTATGTGTCTATTTTTGTGCCAGTAGCTTACTGTTTTGATCACTACAGCTTTGTAATATAACATGAAGTCCAGAACAGTGATGCCTTCAGCTCTTCTCTTTTTTTTTCCTCTCAAATTTTTATTTAAACTCTGGTTAACTAACATACAGTGTAATATTGGTTTCAGGATGCTTTTCTTTTTCAAGATTGCTTTGGCTCTTCACGGTCTTTTGTGGTTCTATACAAATTTTAGTATTGTTTGTTCTAGCTCTGTGAAAAATACTGGTGATATTTTGATAGGGATTGGACTCAATGTGTAGATTGCTTTGGGTAGGATAAGACATTTTACCAATATTTGTTCTTCCAATCCATGAGCAAGGAATGTTTTTCTATTTCTTTGTGTCATCTTTAATTTCTTTCATCAGTGTTTTATAGTTTTCAGAGCACAAGCCTTTTACCTCTTTGGTTAGGTTTATTCCTAGGTATCCTACTGGTTTTGGTGCAGTTGTAAATGGGACTGATTCCTTAATTTATTTCTCTTTCTGCTGTTTCATTATTGATGTATAGAAATGCAATAGATGTGTGTATGTTGATTTGTATTATGTGACTTTACTGAATTTTTTTATTAGTTCTAGTAGTTTTTTTCGTGGAGTCTTTCAGGTTTTCTATCATCATGTTATTTGCATATAGGGAAAGTTTTACTTCTTCCTTGACAATTTAGATGCCTTTTATTTCTTTTTGTTGTCTGACAGCTGTGGCTAGGACTTCTAGTCTTATGTTAAATAAAAATGGTGATAGTGGACATCCCTATATTATTCCTGACCACGGAGGAAAAGCCCTCAGTTTTTCCCCACTGAGGATGATATTATCTATGGGTTTTCCATATATGGCCTTTATTATATTGAGGTATGCTCCCTATAAACCTATTTTGCTGTGGGATCTTTAAAGAATAGATGTTATACTGTATGAAATGCTTTTTTTTTTCCCCAGGGATCATTTCTTATGATAAATGTGATAGATTTGCTATACTCTCTCATTCCTCTCATGTACAATTCCCTTGTGACCAAATAATATGCATTTCTTGAAGATGTCTATGGAATATTGTTTCTACAGTTTAAGATATTGTGAAACTAAGTAACTATAATCAAGATCAAATTTGGCAAAAATATGATTGGCTTTTTGTTATTCTTTATTATAATAATGCCAATAACAGCACCTAAATTTTGTTTTCTTCTGAATGCACATCAAATTACATAACAATGGTAAAGTTTTGGGGACCTTGTTACCATTAGTAAAGCACAATCTTTTTTTTTTTTTTTTTGACAAGAAAGGAAGTTGGATTCAGAATCCAGAGTGCTCACCATTACACCATGGAACCACAGCGACAAGAAAGGAAGTTAATGGAAAAGCCTGAATAGCAGGTGTGGAAAAGACTTTTTTTTTTTTTTTTAATGGAGGAAAGATTAATATGAATATGTTATTTTTAAACTGTCCTCAAAACAGTTATAATGCTAATTAGTATTTCAACTTCTATAAAGATTGGGCAGAAATTTATAAAGGGTAAAAACTCATTCCATTTTTAATCAGCTGCTTTGATATACTACTCCACAGAAATCTTCTTATATTCTGATCTTTAGATGCATCACTTTTTATTGAAAAGTTGCAGAGGCAGAATCCCCTGGTAATATGCCAACTGTGCACCTGAAGACTTTTCAAATAATGTACAGAACATGCATAAAACTGTTAAGCAAATAATGGATTTTGTGCAAGGCATGTTCCCAGGTGGTATTTTGCAAATATAACTTGTCTTGTACTGCTATATCAGGTGAACCCAAGAACAGAGGGCAAAATTGCTATCAAGAGTAAATGATTGGAATCCAATTTTTCTGTTAACTGAACTGAACCCATATGCACATTCTAATATTCCTCAGGTTTGATAGTCATATTCTATTAGCAATTTTCTACTCACCACATACTGTAATTTGGTATTTAATTATTTGCATGAAATAAATCATCAGTTGAAACTTACTGTATTAAAAAACACAAAAATAAGCCCTTTTATATACACACCAGTGCTTTGAAAAACTGGCTTGCCAAACTAAAAATGGCAAAATTAATAAAACGAGTAGCTAGGCATCTTATTTGCAATTGTACTCTTGGATGTATTGTTAAACCATAATTGAGAAAAAAACATATTTATTGACTTTCCAATAAGGAAATGTTTACTTTCTTTTATCTAGTAATTATGGAACCAAACTGCCTTGTCACATTTGAAACAAAGAAATAAAATCTGAGTCAATTTGTTACAGACAACTAATAAATTATATGATCACATTTTTCCCCACAGAGTGTTTTCTTTAAATCATTAAAGTAATTGGAAAATATGTAGGCACTTAATCAATATGTTAAAATATGCAGAAAATTCTTAGTATGAATTACTGAAGACTCAGGAGTGCTTTGATAGTTGTCTATGAAAAGCTTATCTCCAATGAATAAAAAACTAGGCAGGAGGTGAGCTCCTCAAGAGACTTATTTATAGACTAGAAGGATTTTTTTTTTTCACTGTATACTTTCAGGGTATGAATTTTGAAAGACTAAGAGAACTATTCTGCTGTAGATCTAGAAGCACTTTTTTCTGGGGCAGTGAAAAGTAGGAAAAACTGTTTTCAGAGGTTACAGCATCGTCTTAAAGGACTGGGAGAAGATACCTGATACTTTAAGTTCCTGTGATGGATAAGATTTAAGTATATGATTTTTGTCTTAGGAGAGAAATTCAGTTGTCCTTGATTTCTTTGCTCAAAAGACTTCCCCCAGAAAATAAATGGGGGAGGGGGTAAAGTCCAAATGCTTTCTGGCAGTAAATTAAGTATTTTGTATGTATTCACTGCTGATTTTCAGGAAACACATCTCACATACAAAGTCCTGCTTAGCTTATGGAGGGAGGGCCAATCCATAAGAAGGTGAAGGAAGTGTGCTATGTTACTTTCTTCTTCATACTTGCCCATACAGGGGCATTTTCTCAAGCTCACACAGCCTCTGCTGATGACAGGTATACAGAGCTGGTCTGACCTTGCGTCTGTAGCTTGACAATTCTATTCATTCCAGTGGAAAGTGATCTCTCTCTCTCTCTTCTGCTCCAACTTTCTCATTCTTTGTCTATCTCTTAGACTCCACATACCTCATTTGTTTTCACTGGGCAAGGTGACAATGGGTGATTGGCTATAGATGGTTTGAGATGAATGCTTTCTCAGTACTAACCTGTTCTAGTCCCAGGGAGTCCACTCATTTCCTTCTTCCTGAGAGAGAGTTTCCTGCATACCTCACTGGGTTATCCCCTTTCACACTACCAAGATTTGGATTTGATTTTCTGTGTCTTCAATTAGCTTTGCCTGTCCACAACTGAATCATTTTTCTTACCCTTGTTTTGTAGTCTCATTTACATTCATAGAGTCTTCACATATTTGTTGTTATTAAAGGGGCAATTATATTATATTTAAAATGAAACACCAACGTATTTATTACTTTTAGTCAATTTCCATAAATTAATGGCAAGGAATTTTGTGCAGAATTAAAAGTTATTCCAGGAAATAGGGTCTCACATTATTGACAAGGCCATTACTGCCTACAACACCTTTTTTTTTAATCAAGTATTTTTGTTTGTGAGCTGAGTATTGAACAAAGGGAACAAATATCTACTTAAAAGAGTCTCTTTTAAAATCATAGATTTCATTGGAAGAAGAGGCACTCTATTTTATCCATAGAATTCCTAGTGATCTGCACTTGTACCAGTAACAATGTAAGGTGTTTTTAATTTTTTCATAACTTTAAAAAACTATGTATTATGAGGTTCATATTATAGGATTATCAACATTTAGTTTTCTTCTAGAGTAAATTAGATCACTTGAATGTTTTTCTTTTCTAAGATTTATTTATTCATTTGGAGAGAATTAATTAATTAATTAAAATATCGCTTTATTATAAGATTTATTTATTTATTTATTTATTGGGAATGTTTTTCTCTTTTAAGATTTTATTTATTTATTTATTTATTTATTTATTTATTGGGGGGGGAGGGACAAAGGGAGAAGGACAGTCTTAAGTAGACTCTATGTGGAGCATGGAATCTGAATTGGAGCTCAATTTCACAACCCTAAGATCATAACCTGAGCCAAAAACAAGAGTCAGTTGCTTAACCAACTGTGCCACCCAAACATCCTAGATTCTCTAGAGTTAATGAATAAATTATGATATGAAATTAATTCAAAATTGAATGAGACATAATTTATCTTTTATAATCTTGATTTTTTTTTTGCTTTCTATTCTAATCTCTTATTCTAAGTGTTAAAATGATTACCATATTACGTACAACACATGAACTATACTCTTCTTTTATATTAGAAATACCATTGCTATGCTATAGTTGTAGCCTAGGTGCCTAAGTATTTTCTCTTAGTAAACTCATTTGGGTTTTAAGGATAAGGTCTTCCCATCTCTGTCCAAGGAATCAAAAGATGTATTTTTAGAAACCAGCCTTTTCCAGTAGAATTTTCTACAATGATGGAAATATTCTAGAAATAGAGTTCTTCTACACTGTTCAGTATCATAGCTGCCTAGCCTTACATAAAGGGCTATGGAGCACTTGAAATATGGCTGGTGTGCAGCAACATCTTCCTAGGAACATTGCCAAAGGCAAAGGAAGGAAAGGACAAAAATGAACTATTGGGATTTCATCAAGATCAAAAGCTTTTGCACAGCAAAGGAAACAGTTAACAAAACCAAAAGACAACTGACAGAATGGGAGAAGATATTTGCAAAGGACATATCAGATAAAGGACTAGTGTCCAAAATCTATAAAGAACTTAGCAAACTCAACACCCAAAGAACAAATAATCCAATCAAGAAATGGGCAGAGAACATAAACAGACATTTCTGCAAAGAAGACATCCAGATGGCCAACAGACACATGAAAAAGTGCTCCATATCACTCGGCATCAGGGAAATACAAATCAAAACCACAATGAGATATCACCTCACACCAGTCAGAATGGCTAAAATCAACAAGTCAGGAAATGACAGAATCTGGCGAGGATGCGGAGAAAGGGGAACCCTCCTACACTGTTGGTGGGAATGCAAGCTGGTGCAGCCACTCTGGAAAACAGCATGGAGGTTCCTCAAAATGTTGAAAATAGAACTGCCCTATGACCCAGCAATCGCACTACTGCGTATTTACTCTAAAGATACAAACGTAGTGATCCGAAGGGGCACGTGCACCCAAATGTTTATAGCAGCAATGTCTACAATAGCCAAACTATGGAAAGAACCTAGATGTCCATCAACAGATGAATGGATCAAGAAGATGTGGTATATACACACAATGGAACACTGCACAGCCATCAAAAGAAATGAAATCTTGCCATTTGTGACGATGTGGATGGAACTAGAGGGTATCATGCTTAGTGAAATAAGTCAATCGGAAAAAAGACAACTATCATATGATCTCCCTGATATGAGGAAGTGGTGATGCAACATGGGGGCTTAAGTGGGTAGGAGAAGAATAAATGAAACAAGATGGGATCCGGAGGGAGACAAACCATAAGTGACTCTTAATCTCACCAAACAAACTGAGGGTTGCTGGGGGGAGGGGGATAGGGAGAGGGGGGTGGGGTTATGGACATTGGGGAAGGTATGTGCTGTGGTGAATGCTTTGAAGTGTGTAAACCTGGCAATTCATAGACCTGTACCCCTGGGGATAAAAATACATTATATGTTTATAAAAGATAATAATAATAAATTAAAAAGTTTTTAAAAAGAAATATGGCTAGTGGACCTAAGGAACTATTTTTAATTTTATTTCATTTTAATTAATACGAACTTAAATTTAGATAGCCATATAATGGATATTGTATTGAAAAATGCAGTCTAGAAATTCATGTCACTTAATATCTCTAAGCTTAATTTTTCTCAATTTTAAAATGAAAATAAAAATCTGACTTTCTAGCAGAATTGTTATAAAAATCAAATGAAAAAGGAAGAGGATTCAAACAGTGATGCAAGACCCTGATGGGCTGTGAAACCTGTTTATGTGAGTTCTGACTCTAGAACAGGCCTTGTGCAAGATACTATACCGGTCTTTTAGTTTTATCTTGTGTAAAATGGGAATAATAATATCTAAGTCATTGATTTCTAAGGCAATTAAATGAGACAATACATGAAAAGTCTTTAGAATAGTGCCTAGCAGTTGACTTCCTAGGTAAATGGCAGTTATTGTTCTTATTATTAACTATACAAACATGAAAAGAACACAATCCACTGTCGAGAAGAAACTCAAATCTCTCTCTATTCATTTCCCAAAAAAGAAAAAACTTTTTAGGACTCAAGGAAAAATTTAGTTCTGCAGGATACATGGTAGATGAAACATTGGTTCAACTGCAAAAGAGTGAAACATCTTTAAAATTACCTTCTTTTTTATTCTACTGTGAGCGTTGTGTATATTGAGTCTGCGTGAAATCTCTTGCAGTAAAACTTTGAAGAAAGGAAATCTGTTATCGCGTAAAAGAAAGAGTAATAAAAAGGGATATTGAATATTGTCTGCATTAAAATATTGTTCATAAGGGGAAAAGCCAGAAAAAGAGAATTTGAAGCTGACTCTATTCTTAACACTGAGGGTATGTATTAGCTTTGTGTCTGGCTAGGCCTTGAGACATGCAATTCTGAGATCCAAAATTCTGACACTATTTGAATCTACATTTTTTTCTTCAGAATCATGGCCCATAACTGCTGAAGTAGGTAGAACATCTATAGCATTTTGAATTTTTAAAGTTTTTATTTAAATTCCAGTTAGTGAACGTACAGTATAATATTAGTTTCAGGCATACAATATGGTGATTTGACAATTCCATACAACACCTAGTGCTCATCACAACTACCCTCCTTAATTCCCATCACATATTTCACCCATTCCGTGCCCCCCCGCCGCTATCCATCAGTTTGTTCTTTATAGTTAAGAGTCTGTTTCTTGTATATCATTTTGATTTTGATGCCTGAGAAAAACTGCTCCAAAAGGGGACCTTTTTCTAGAACTTGTTCTTTTTTTTTTTTTCTTTTTTTTTTTTAAGATTTTATTTATTTATTTGACAGACAGAGATCACAAGCAGGCAGAGAGGCAGGCAGAGAGAGAGAGAGAGAGGAGGGAGCAGGCTCCCATGCTGAGCAGAGAGCCCGATGTGGGACTCGATCCCAGGACCCTGAGATCATGACCTGAGCCGAAGGCAGCGGCTTAACCCACTGAGCCACCCAGGCGCCCGAACTTGTTCTTTATGTCCTCTTTTTGATACATATTTTTAGGTTAGCAAGCAAAGTCTCTTAAATCTAAGTATACCAGAAAGAAGAAAAAATCAAGATGCTTATTATAATTTGGAGTACAATATTCTAACAGCTGATTTAGAATAAAACTGATGGTGGCTAGAGTTCTGATGGAGCCAGAAGAGTGTCTAACATGGAAGGATAGAAACTTTTGCCTAAGGCTACTACTATATTTAATTATTTTTCATGATCATCAGCACCATCTGAATTTTGGATAACTTGTCAATTATATATTGAAAGTCACTTTTAATATGTAGTAAATTTATTCTATTAAGTCAATAATGTAGTAGACCTTTATGAGAAAGACTTGGAATCACACCTAAGGTTTACATGAGTCATAGAATAATAACCACTTTAAAAAATGCCACAATATCCAATTTTAACAGATATTTCCATGTTGAATTATTAGTTGAAACTGGTTTTTATAAAACAGTTGTGCTGTGGGTCTTAAATAAATGAAATATGCTTTTATTTGAAAGCATAAAGTTCATCAAAGAAAAGAAAGCATAAAGTTCAGATTTTAGAATATATTTTTCCATTTTAAAGTCTGATATTTTAATCACCTTTAAATTTTAAAAATTTTTTAGTTTTTTTTTTTTTTCCTCAGTTGGGAGGCACTGATTTTCTCTTTATTCAAGGTGAAGATAGAAAAAAGTAATTATTATATTGTTGCTTTTAAAGTATAAGTCTGGATATGATACTCTGTAGAAAACCCAAAAGACTCCACCAAAAAAATTGCTAGAACTAATACACAAATTCAGCAAAGTCAAAGGATATAAAATCAATGTATAGAAATCTACTACATTTCTATATACCAATAATGAAGCAACAGAAAAAGAAATCAAGGAATCAATCCCATTTACAGCTGCAACAAAAGCAGTAAGTTACCTAAGAATAAACCTAACCAAGCAGGTAAAACATCTGTGCTCTGAAACTATAAAATACTTATGAAAGAAAGCAAAGATGACACAAAGACATGAAAAAACTTTATATGTTATGGAACGAAAAAATAAGTATTGTTAAGACATCTATACTACCCCAAAATGATCAACACAATGTAATCCCTACCAAAATACCACCATCATTTTTCACAGAGCTAGAACAAGCAATCCTAAAATTTGTATGGAACCACAAAAGACCCCCAATAGCCTAAGCAATGCTGAAAAAGCAAAGCTGGAGGCATCATGATTCTGGACTTCAACCTCTACTACAAGGCTGTCATCATCAAGACACTATGGTATTGGCACAAAAACAGACACATAGATCCATGGAACAGATTAGAAAACCCAGAAACGGACCTACAACTATATGATCAACTAATCTTCAACAAAGAAGGAAAGAATATCCAATGGGAAAATTCTCTTCAACAAATGGAATTGGGGAAACTGGACATCAATATACAGAAGAATGAAACTGGACCACTTTCTCACATCATACAGAAAAATGAATTCAAAATATTTAAAAGACCCAAATGTGAGACAGGAAACCATCAAAACACTAGAGGAGAACACAGACAACAACCTCTTTGACCTTGGCCATAGCAACTTCTTACTAGATATATCTGAGGCAGGGGAAACAAAAGCAAAAATGGACTGTTGGGTCTTGATTAAGAAAAAAGGCTTCTGCAGAGTAAAGAAAACAACAAAAATAAAAGGCAACCTCTGGATTGGGAGAAGATATTTGCAAATGATGTATCTGATAAAAGGTTCAAATACAAAATCTATAAAGATCTTATCAAACTGAACACCCAAAAAACAAGTAACCCAGTAAATAGGCAGAAGACATGAATAGAATTTTTTTATAAGAAGATATATAGGTGGCTAACAGACACAAGAGAAGACACTCAAAATCACTCATTATAAAGGAAGTACAAATCCAAACCACAGTGAGATACCACCTCTTACCTGTCAGAATGACTAAAATTAACAACACAGGAAACAAGAGGTGTTGGTGAGGATATGGCAAAAGGGGAACCCTCTTATACTATTGGCAGGAATGCAGATTGGGGCAGTTGCTCTGGAAAATAGTATGGACGTTCCTCAAAGAGTTAAAAATAGAACTACCCTATGATCCAGCAACTTCACTACTAGATATTTACCAAAGGATATAAAAATATAGAATCGAAGGAGTACCTGCATCCTGATATTTACAGTAGCATTATTAACAATAGCCAAACTATGGAAAGAGCCCGTGTACATCAACTGAATGGATAAAGAGGAGGTGGTATATATATATACAATGGAATATTACTTAGCCATCAAAAGAATGAAATCTTGCCATTTTCAATGACATGGATGGAGCTAAAGCATATTACACTAAGTGAAATCAGTCAGAGAAAGACAAATAGCATTATGATTTCATTCATATATGGAATTTAGGAAACAAAACAGATGGACATATGCAAAGGGAAAAGAGAGAGAGAAAAAAGCAAACTGTAAGAGACTTAAAGGCACAGAGCAAACTGAGGGTTGATGGAGGGAGTAGAATGGGGGATGGGTGAAATGGGTGATGAGTATTAAGGAGGGCGCTTGTTATGAGCATTAGGCATTATATGTAAGTGATGAACCACTGAATTCTCATCCTGATACCAATATTACATTATATATTAACTAACTGGATTTATATAAAAATTTGGAGAAAAAGGAAGATCATTAGCATGCAAAAATTCTCATTCTAAGCACTGTACAGAAATCAACCTGATAACATGTCAGTTATCTGACAGGGATGTGGGTAGTCTGAAGACTGACAGTTCTAAACTTTTAGACTTTATAACTGTAGCCTCAACAGAGATTTTTATATGGGTTATAGTTTATAAGTTACTTATTGATTTCATTTAATCCTTTAAGGCAAGAGAGAAACATAGTCCTAGCCCCACTGAATAGAGAAAGTGAGTCAGGCTTCGAGAGATTAAAAAATCCTGCTTCAAATCATATAGGCTTCTGAATAAGTAAATACAATGATTTATTAAAAATAAATTTAAAAAATAAAGCATAAATCTAAGAAAAGTTATGGTGCTTTTTTCTTTGAATTATTGAGCCACATGGAAAAACATCACTTTGGTTATTATTAACTGTACACAGGAGACTAAAGAATATTCATCAAAAAGATAGGTTTATCAAGCTAAAGAACATAAAATGCAGCAACTCATTCAGGACCCCTCCCATTCTAGAGAGCTTTCTTTCTATCCTTTCTGTTCTCACTGTCACTTAAAAAACTTTCACTTCACTTCAAAATAATAAAAAAAACTATATTATAATATATAATCTTCTTCATTCAAATATAATCTTCTTCATTCAATAAATAAATTATATCTATCTATCTTGAAGTTGCTAGCACCTTACTCATTTACAAAATAGTTGCTGTATTTGTGCAGTAATTAACAAAAGGAATGAGATATGGATTTAGGGTACATAATCATGGTAAATTCTTATGTATGAGTTTTAAATCAATAAGGCCATGGGTTCAAATCCATATTTTACAAAGATAAAGTGGCACTAGGAAAAAGTGGATTATACTTTACTTTTTAAATGCTTATTTGTGCAGGTACCATTACCTGCACTGTTACCAGTTAAAAGATAAAAAATACAATCAAAATATAAAATAAACATAAAAGAAAGAAATATTAATGACTATAAAATAAACTATATAATAAATAAAAATCTTACAAATGCTATAACAAATATACTTGAGACAATTATGGAAGTATAAACAAAGAACGCTTTGATTTGGTCTGGTTAGGAAATTTGTCATTGTAGGTGACAATGAAGTTGATCCTTGAAAAATGTAGAATCAAAAGGTAGTGAGAATGGACAGGCATTCTAAGTGGAGGGCAAATGTGATTAGAAGCAAGATAGGTTAGATGAGACTTATTGGAAGGCATGAAAAGCAGAAAGGAGTGTGAATTTTTTCCAGAGCTTTGTGGTTTGCAAAGTGTGCACTGAAGAACCCTTCTATGAGGCCATTTCAACAGGCCTGTAAGCTCTTACAAGATCAGAACTAGTTATATATTTTGTATAGTGCGTTTCTATGTAAGATCTCATTCAAGCACAAGATTCTATAGCTAAAAACTCTTCAGAAACTTATGTAAAGTGACAGAGCATTAGGAATTTTTCAACAAAAGAATGACAAGATTAAAAATTTATTTAAAAAAATAATTTGGCACATATATTTTTAGGCCTTTCTCTCTCTCTCTCTCTCTCTCTCTCTCACATACATACATATTTATATATTAATATAGATTTGTAAGACTGTAAGATTTTGTAAGATTTACCTAACTTAGGTAAGGTTAACTGAGGCTACATTTATTTAAGAGTATTTGCTAGCCTTCCAGGTAGACGCTCATAGTCAAGATTATGCTTTGATGTAAAAGTAACATCACTTAGTGAGGAGGCTGCTCAGATCTACTTGGTTACTGCATATAAGTGATTCACAGCATACAAATTTTCAGTGCCCTGAGTGTTTTAGCTGCATGATGCCAAGACCCCAGATAGTGGCAAGCATTTGGATGGTTAAATTTTACACTTTCCATTTGAAGGCTTTGGTGTCATGTAGACACTGCTTCAAAAGGCATGTCTTTTTTTTTTTTTTTAAAGATTTTTATTATTTATTTGACACAGAGCACAAGTAGGCAGAGCAGCAGGTGGAGGGAGAGGGAGAAGCAGGCTCCCAGTTGAGTAGGGAGCCTGATGCGGGGCTCGATCCCAGGACTCTGGGATCATGACCTGAGCCGAAGGCAGACGCCCAACCAATTGAGCCACCCAGGTGCCCCAAAAGGCATGTCTTTAAGGATTAGATTTATAGAGTTCTTTATAAAGAAAGGACAAAAGAGACCACTTAGTTTGAACATTTATAAATGTAAATGTGTTCCTATGTAATTATTTGGTCTTTGAACCTCAAAAAGAACATCTGGCACTGGAACTCTGTACTTTCTAAGGCTAATAAACTGATATTGTGGGATGGCTTCATGCTTACAGAGGAGGTGTATTTCTACAGAACTCCATATGGCATTTGTGTCTGTACATGGACAAAATTAATCCTAAATGCAAATGCTAATACAGTAAGGTATTTGGCTTTGTAGTCTGCCAAAAGCACCTCAGTACTGTTCGTCATGGTGCTTAATTTTATCACAAAATATCTGTCTAAACACATTAGTGTTTTTAAGATTCTAAAGCCTTACTATTTCAGGAAACAAAGGATTTGAAATATTTTGTATCTAGGCAAACTGTGATTATAACCTTTTGCAACTCTTTAAATAATTGTTATAATTTTGGTAGAAATAAAGCTCCCCCCACCCAATGCGATGTTTTAAATCAAGTTTATTTCATGCCTGAAATGGTAAGTATCAAGTGAATTCCTGAAATTCATTTTCCTATGAATCACTATGTGACTACATCTTGGGAGACTGCAAATATTATTACCCAATTAATTCTGAGGTTGTAAGTAAAGCAGCAAGATATAAATGACAAAATATTGAAGAGTGAACTATCTAATTTCTTAATTGATACAGAGCAACAGAAGTAAAATGAATTGCATATGTTTTAGACATTCAATATTCTTTTATTCATTGAACAAATATTTATTAAGGGCATACTATGCCAACACTGTTCCAAGCACTGGGTATTATACATATCTGAAAAAAAGCCAGGTTCTCAGTTTAAGGGGCTCACAGGTGAATAGAAGAAATAGACACTTGCCTACAAATGTAGGGGAAACACCGTTAAAGGAATGACACCTAATATTTAGTTAAATTGTACCATATTAACTGATGCTCTCCATTCCTCCTATAATATAATTAATTGCTGTCCATGGCATCTGAAAGTTAGGGTAGTTGGGGATGCTTTTCTGCTTTCACTATCATTAGTGTTGCATGCTTACCAAGAGAACTAGCTAATTTTCTCAATCATGTTTATGCTAATTGAACTTTCTATTAATTTAATTTTACTCCTTGTTTTTTAAAAAAGATTTTATTTATTTATTTGACAGAGAGAGATAGCAAGAGAGAGAACACAAGCAGGGCAAGTGGAAGAGGGAGAAGGCTTCCCACTGTGCAGGGAGTCCAATGTGGGGCTCCATCCCAGGACCCTGGGATCATGACCTGAGCCAAAAGCTGACGTTTAATGACTGAGCC
This sequence comes from Mustela putorius furo, assembly GCF_011764305.1. NCBI lineage: Eukaryota > Metazoa > Chordata > Mammalia > Carnivora > Mustelidae > Mustela > Mustela putorius. Next base: position 16,650,803 of record NW_025422471.1, read on the forward strand.
ACCCAGGTGCCCCAGATATTAATTTAATTAAAAATATACATATAGTATATATAATAAAGTGACACAGCTTAAGTAATAATAAAAAAAACATATGTCTATGTACCCATAATCAGTTTAATAACAGATTACTAATTTTTATATATGAATATTTTATAATAGAACAACACAAATTTTATAATATCATAACTAAATTAATATTACATGGTAGAAAAGTACATGTATGAAAGAATTATAGTATAGATATGAGCATAATGAGAATGTTTTGGAAATATTAAGTCAATAAAATTGATTCAAGATTTTAGATTTTAGATTTTATTGATTTAGGGAGTGAGTGAAAAGTCTGCAAAAGTTGAGGAAAAAATCATAAAAATCATGAAATATACATATCATCAGGATTTTATATCTTTACTTTCTCATTCTACTTGAGTGAGTTTAAAACTTGAGTGGTATATGAAAGATGATGTAAAACCTTAATCAGCAGAATTCATACTCAAAGAACTTTGGCCCAATATCATAATATTGGCACATGAAAGTACATTAATATGTCATGAGTTAAAATAAAGTGCTTCTCATATGAATGTATTTCTGTTCAATTACTTGCTTTCAAAGCCATTTTTTTGCTTAACTGAAAAAAGATGTAGTTCCAGGATGACATATTAAGGAATTTCAACTTTATTTTTATTTTTATTTATTTATTTATTTATTTTTTTTGGAATTTCAACTTTAATTACAATATAAGAAGAAGTTTTGAAGAAGGTATCTAGAAGGACACCTTATTCAAGTGTTGACTAAATGCCACACCTTCAGTCAGGTCTAATCAGATGATCCTATCTAAGCAGCTTTCTTCAGCTGTCTTTAATCTTTAATCATGCTTTATTTTTCTTCATGGTACTTAATAGCACCACCATTTATTTACGAATGCCTTCTACCTTCTTCACAAAAATAGGGGTTTCATGAGAGCAGGGGCTTTATTTTGTTTAACACGATCTTCAATGCTTAGACAGGAGCAGGCGCAGAGTTGTTGGTCAACATAGATGTGCTGAAGGGTCATTTCAGACTCAGTGTGGCTTGTCTATGAGCTCATGCTAGGGGAATTCATATGGATCTGGATGGCATTTAGAGTTCTGAAGTACTAGGGCTGAGGCTTCAAGGACAATTGAGATTCACCAGGAAAGGGGGATGAGAAAAAACAATCCTGTCAGAGCAAGCAGCCTTTGCAAAACGTTGCATCTATGAAACTATACAGCAAACATTCAAGGACTTCCCAGAGATGCACTGATGGATTCTTATGAGACAGCACTACAAATGTTTGAAATGTTTGGGTCAAATCATAAAGAACTAAAGATTTTGCATTTCATCTTGTAAGTGATGGAGTTTTGCTATATTTCAAGCGTAAAAATGACATGTTCATTTTGAAATTACATTCATTTTAAAAGGTAGCATGGATGGGGTTGGGATAAATGGGGGATGGGTATTGAGGGCAACATTACTTGTAATTATGAGCAATAGGTGTTATATTTAAGAGATGAATCACTAAATTCCACTCCTGAAACCAGTATTACACTACATGCTACCTAATTTGAATTTAAATGAAAATGTGAAAAAAAAGGCAGCATAGGTGTTAATATGGAGAAACACAATAAATATACTGTAATCAGAATGTCAATTGGGTCACTATATAAACAATAAATAATTAAGAATTTGCTGAATTTTTGTACAGCTAGGGAGATTTTGGTTGCTTGACACCAACTGTGTGTAAGACTACCCAGAATAGTCTGAGTCTCAGGAAATGTGACTAATTTTACAAATTTGGCGAACATTTCACATGAAAATCTGTGCTTGGAGGAGGGATCACCTTTTATCTTTAATATGTTACATTCTGAGGGTGGGGAGAGAAATGCAGGAATAGTGGAGAACCTCTAGGGAAGTGAGAACATTTTGACATGTTATCTTTCTGGTACTCATCCAGTTCTACTAGCTCTGCAGACTCACATGGAGCTCCATGGGGTATGAATAATTTAAAAAATGGAATAATTTAAAAGCAAACAATATTTGGGTTACTTGACAATAATCCTGGCCAAACAAGGTGGTCTTAGATGAATGAAACAGGCAGCTGTTTCTTTAAGGGGGGTGTTAAACATATTAGGATTATTAATATGAATCTGCACAGATTTATACTGTATTTAATATCTCTTAACATATCCTCTGTGAGTCTATGATAATAAAAGAAAAAGTAAGAACCAGAAATGGAAAACAGTATTTTCCTTTCAAAACTCAGTTCTTCAGTAATTTGTTTCATTTTAGAATAGCAAGTAAGTGACATTAGCTAAGTCAACCCAACTGATGGGTATAAAAACCTTTAAAATAATCTTGAGTAAGTTACTATTCTTATATTTTGTGTATAACTTACTAGGTAGTAAGAAGGACTATTTTGGGAATACGGAGAAATTGCTGAATAAGAGCTCTCAGTTTAGAGATAATTTGTATTTGAAAATTTAGTTTCAATGACTCAATGTTAGAGATAAATACACTTTTAAATTTTAGAGAAATGAACCTTAAAATATTGCTTTTAGCATATGTCTTAAGTGTTACTTAAAATATATCCACAGCAAATAAGATGTATTCAAAAGATTTCACTTACAGTAAAGAAATAAACCAAAAATTTGGCTGAGGTGTAATTCTTAAAATTTGAGATTTTAAAATGAAACTCTAACTTTAGAATTTTATTAATCTATTTTCAAAACTTTTTCTTGTTACAGCAAACCTAACTGTACCCTAGACGAATATAGGAAATACTATCTTTTCAAACAGAGAAAAATGGGGAAGAAAAATAATTTAGTTAAGCAGGTTCCACTATCTCTACTTATGATTGCAGCAGAGCAATTGTATGACATGAAATAGAGGGTGATTTATCTCCATCCTAGCAAAACACTTAAAAGTTCACAATGTATGTGAAAAACAGCTTTGTTATTCAGAGTCAAGTGGAATAAATCAGCCCACTGGTATTTTGGGTTCCTGTTCATGTTCATGGCCCTTTTTTATTTGCAGATTTCTTGCCATGGCAGATTCTCTATTATCTGTAATGAGGAAAAGAGGACATGAGTCTACTTTGCTATACACCAATTAACTTTTCGTCTTTGAAGAAGTCAAATGCTGAAGACACCACCCAGGGCTGCTTGTCAGGGTTAAGGGTGGGAGACAGAATAGTGACGTAGAGAGATAGATGTCTGAATGATGATCATGTGCCTCTTTCAAGTGTTATTTCATAAATAATACTTGAGGTTTTGTTTTCTATAGTTTGTGGATCATTTAACCTTTTGAATTCTATCCCTTTTCCTTTATCTTCTTTTTTCTGTGCCATCTTACTACTTATTGCCATCTTTACTTGAAAAAAAGAGAATAAAATTTAAAATATTCTTTTAATTAATCATTGTTCAGGGCTCTTAATGAGAATGTGTTTGGTATGGCGATGATGAGCGATAGAAACAGAAAAATGTTCACCTTAAGTCCAGAAGGCTGACCTATATAGCCTGCATAGTTTTGATAAGGATCAAATATGTGCTGGTTACTGCATTCTTAAAGGATCCCATGACTGCCTGTAAATCTCACTGATAGTTAATATCAAACTGAATGATAAGCACCAGAGAAATCTTATGAAAGTAGTTTCACTAGAAGAAATTTAAAAACATTTATGATCTAATACTCTCTGCACATCTCCTCCCCCTTGAGCACTAAACATATAATCATCAGCTTCATACAGCAAAAAGTGCAGCTCTTTCTGCCCACGTGCTGTCCCTGTACTACTTAAATAAACTTACTAAGATGCACCATAAAACATCTCAAGAATTCTTTCTTTAACCGTCTCACCAAATGATCCCGCAAGAGTTGGGGGTTCAAACTACTGGATAAGTTACTTTCAGAAAATTAGTTTCCACTGGTCTTAGTAAAACCTCTTTTTGGATGATCCTGTTTATTTTTAAGGTATTTAATACTTATATTTCTTTCTACAAATAATGTCAACTATTGCTTGTGTATATGAGTTTCTCATATCGGGTAATGTAATCATATGGTATCAATTACCAATTATCTGGATATGATCCTCAAGTCTAAAACTTCAGCTTCACAATCTCTCCCCATGCTACAGAACCATACATCTAAAGGTCTTAAGGACAACTACATCTATATGACCAATAAAAAAACTTATTAAGTTCAAAACTGAGCTTACCATCTTTCTCGCTCCTACATGTTTCACATCCTCTGGCATCACTATTTATCCCAAATCCCCAGGAAAAAAATCTAGAAGCAGCCTTAATTTTGTCTCCTCTCTCACTGGCCATATCCATTCAACCACCCAATCTTACCAATTTTACTGTCTTCTAATGTCTTATGTTTTAATCCATCAAATTCTCTCCTTCTTCATCATACTACTTTATTTAGGACATTATTATTTCTTTACCTGAATTACTACAAAAATCTTCTTAATTGCAATGCTTGCTCATTTCCAATCCATTCTCCACACAGTGCAATATACACTGCACTCTAAAGCAGGCAGATCTTTCTAAGAAAAAGATTTTACAGTTCCCTATATCGGCCAACTACAGCCTATTCAAGCTAGCCATTGGGGTTTGAATTTTTTACCTGCCAAGAGGCAAGCTCCATAATCTGTTTATATTTCCTTCTCTGTAAATCAATGTGGTAGCAATAATACCTAACCCATGGGGTGTTATGAGGAATAAATGGCTTAATACTTGTGAAGAATTTATTATAGAAGCTAGCATATTACCAGCATGCAGTAATTGTTAATAATAATGAAGATGATGATGATAAATGTTGTTATTATTATTACCTTCCTCTGGACATGCTTGGTCTTCAGAATCATTAAAATCTAAATTCAGTATTGCTATGAAATTTTTATGATTTGGCATCTGTTTTTCTACTTTGATCCCTTATATTTTCTCACCTCTACCTTCTTTATCTGGTGATATTGAGATATTCACTCTGTTATTTTATTACTCAAGCTACCAGTTCAAGCTCTTCAAATATTGGACAATGTTCTAATTTTTAATTTAATTTTATTTTTAAGCTTTACATTTAAGAACTTCATGCATGAGGCATTTATGTCACTGCAATATATTTTTCAGCTTGTTTCTCCTTTTACTTTCTTAGTTTGGGTGTTATTTTTCTTATTTCTAATAATGATTCATTAGTAAGATAGCCCTAGATTGCACTGCAAATGGTCTTTTTTTCTGTGAAGTTTTCCTCTACATAACTATACAGCTAATGAAACATTTCATTTGGTTTGATTCATTAGGATGCCTAAACACTTCCTGATCTTGTTGCAAGATGTTACTTACTAATTGCCCACTAGGTCTTATAAAGTAGATTAAGATTTAAGTAGATTAAGTAGACTAAGACTTAAGATTATAAAATAGATTAAGCATATAATTTATTATCTTCACTGGAGTGAAGTAGGAACTCCCTATTTTGGAGTAGGAAAGGGGTGCTATTAATATTATGTGGGACAAAAGATGTAAAATGATACTCTTCCATACAAACTTAAGTGTATGGTCAGTCTCTTTCTCACAGTAAACCCTCAACTTGGGTTTTATTTAAAGCTTCCATTTTATAGCTAAGTAAATGTGTCTGAATGAGTGACAGAACTGAGGACTGGATCTAGAACCATTCTTTGATGTCCGTATTCTTTGTACTACACAGGTTGCCTTAATTTATAGTTCTTTTGATTTTTGATGGCTTCACTCAATCAACTAACTTGTCTCTAAGACTTTCAAAAAGAGAATCCAAATAAATATTTGAAAGAGAAGAGGAATGGTCCTTACTGATAGAAACATTTTTACTGATGTGACAATAGTATTTCAAAAAATAGGACTATCCTCTCAAGACTGGATCACCCTGTCCTCTCCAAAATTTAAAAAATAATTGTAGTAACTTAGTCAAAGTAACACTCTATAGTATTTATTTGATCAGTTACTAACATATTAAAAAAAACAAAAACCAGGGGCACCTGGGTGGCTCAGTGGGTTAAGTCTTTGCCTTCGACTCAGGTCATGATCCCAGGGGCCTGGGATCAAGCCACACATCAGGCTCTCTGCTCAGCAGGGAGCCTGCTTCCCCCTCTCTCTGTCTCTGCCTGCCTCTCTGCCTACGTGTGACCTTTGTCTGTCAAATAAATAAATAAAATCTTAAAAAAAAAAAAAACAAAAACAAGGGACGCGTGGGTCGCTCAGTGGGTTAGGCCGCTGTCTTCCGCTCAGGTCATGATGGATCCTGGGATCAAGTCCCGCATTGGGCTCCTTGCTTGGCAGAGAGCCTGCTTCTCTCTCCACCTCTGCCTGCTTCTCTGACTACTTGTGTGCTCTCTCTTTCTGACAAATAAATAAATAAAAATTTTAAATAAACAAAAACAAAAACAACAGAACAGAACACAAGCTGGTTTCATCTCATTTTTATGCAAATAACTGTTAATATATTTTACTGTGCTCAATATTAACATATATGTATGTAGTTATGACATATCAAAGGTAATCATATTGTTCTCCTTGTTACTATGAAATTATTTTTTGTTCTTGGTCCTTTTTTTCTTTTTTAAAGATTTTATTTATTTATTTGACAGAGAGAGATCACAAGACAGAGAGGCAAGCAGAGAGAGAGGTGGAAGCAGGCTCCCTGCTGAGCAGAGAGCCTGATGTAGGGCTTGATCCCAGGACCCTGAGATTATGACCTGAGGCAGAGGCAGAGGCTTTAACACACTGAGCCACCCAGGTGCCCCTGTTCTTGGTCCTTCATAAAATAAATTATGTTTCAGTGGCAGAAAGAAATGCAGCTTCAGTGTAGATTAATCTAAGTAAGAGGTACCATGGCATCTTATAAATAGTAACAGTTTATTCTGAATTTGTAAGTTTGAGTTTATTGTGATTTTTAAACTGCTTGTGACTTATAAATTATATATCCATCCACTTTCATGCTGGGTAATATTTTAAAAGTTTCAAAACTGAAATATGCTTTCTAGGGGGCATCTGTTTTGAGAAAATGAATACAGAGTTATTATCCTTTGGATTTTTAAAACATATTGGCTCATCCTTATGATTATTCATCATGACTCCAAAGGAGCAAAATAAAACTTAAATCACTATCTGTAGTAAGTTCTGTAAGAACAAAAAGTAAGCATGCAACAGCCAGGAAGCTGGTGATGGCAAGATCACTATGTAGAGCACTAATTCTTGTGGTTCTTGTCAGAACCAGAACAAGATACTTCAAGCAACCAGCCATTAAATTCCTTAGGGACAGATAAACGGAACCTTCCATGTGATAGAAAAAGTAGGGGAAAAAATGAAACCAGCACAAAAGCCAGGGTTATGGCTGGAACGTTCAATTTGCCTTCACAATGACTTGATTGAAGTGCAGTTCTCAGATCTGGGTCATGTGTATCATCTGAATAGATACATTCATGGTTTCAAATCAATTATTGCTGTACTACATGATTTAGTTTCATTTAGGATAAACCAACATGCTTTAAATGATATAATAATTTAGATTTAGACACAAAAAGAAGATTCCTAAGAGACCCAAGCATTTGAACTTCAGAACATAAATTTGCTTACAGCAATCTGGTTTAAACATTTTGTTGACACAATCTGACACCACAATGAAGGTTTTATTTTATGACATTAGTATTTGTCTGACAATAAAAGGACATAAGTTTTTGGTATATTCTGTAGGTACATGTGTGAACGATAACCTCAAAAAGGTTAGAGAAATTTTATTTTGTTATTTTTTTTTTAAAGATTTTACTTATTTATTTGACAAAGAGAGGGATCACAAGTAGGCAGAGAGGCAGGCAGAGAGAGAGAGAGGAGGAAGCAGGCTCCCTGCTGAGCAGAGAGCCCGATGCGGGACTCGATCCGAGGACCCTGAGATCATGACCTGAGCCGAAGGCAGCGGCTAAACTCACTGAGCCACCCAGGCGCCCAGAAATTTTATTTTGGATATATTGAGATTAGAGGTAACAAACATGACTAATTAGCTATTTAACAGTGTTTAAAAAACAAACTATCAGGGAAACCAGGAGAAGATAAAGAGAGAAAAGAGCAAGAAACAGTGTAAGAAAAGGTTAAAAAAAAGTTCTAAGAGTAAAAGTGGTTGAAATGAACTCTGCCTTTGAAAGTCTGAGTCATAACACTGATTAACTAGAAGACTGGGGATTAATTTCAACAGGAAATATTCTTTACCTTATGACTGGATTAACCCACAGGATTCTTTAATAACATCTTACATGTTCTGTAAGGTCTTATCAACTTATTAGAGCCTTGGGACAAAGAAATCTGTAACTGAACGACTGTAAGCCAGAGCTAATAGAAGGTTATTCAGAAAAAGAAAAAAAAATTTTTTAAAGTAAAGTAATTCTGAAAGTAAAAGTAAGCTGGTAAAGAAAGATGCCTATTCTTAAATTTGGATGTAAATTTAGGATTTCCCCCAATGAGCCACCATATCATTGATCAAATCTTTTTTTAGTTCTGAACATAGCATTCTGCCTACCAATCCAATTTGCTAAGATTGTCCAGGTGTTAACACGTAGTGAAAAGTAAGAACTCAGAATTTTGCAGAAGAAAATGGAAATCAATTAAGGAAAATCAGGGCACTTAATATGTTTTGGAAATGGAGCAATGTATACTACATCACCGCTTGTTAATGTAAGAAATTTTGCACAGAACTGGCTTGAGGCAGCATATTCTTTCCCCAAAAATCTGCTGGCGAGAATGTGAAACTTAAGAAGTTCTATGCCCGTTTATATATTTGCATAGTTAAGGCCAGGTCTGAGACATGACTTTACCTGAAATTATACTGTTGATGAACCTTCAATCACAAGGACAAATTGCAACTCTTAATCTTCCTTCTCCATCTTCACTCCTCACCTAGAAACAACTCCTAGATACAACTCCTGCCCTTCTTGCTTTCTCTCCTGCCTTCCCCATGTAAAAACCGTATGTGCAGCACATATTTTAATCCGTCTTTGTGGGGCAAAGAGAGTAGTAGCACATCTGATTTTACCACATTCAATCCCTTTATGCCAGTGTTTTGTTTTAACAATAAACATTATCCATCATTTATAACCTTCTGGCATCTCAATTTGACAAATCTTACAGCAGAGATGTTGAGTATGAAGTGATAGGTTAAGAAAGAAAATATATACAAAAATTTAAATGGAAGCATTTAATTACTGAGAAAAGTTTGAGCATGTATAGATGACAAAATATTTGTGAAGGAAATATAGAGAGTATAAAGTATATTTGTTGGTACACTACACTCACTGTATTGATCTTTTGTCATATCTTCAATTTTTAATATTCATCATTTTTTACATAAAGTAATAAATTATGTTTAATTGTTTGTGACACTTGGACTATCAATTCTATTTAGAAGTATAAATGAAATAATTTGTAGGAGCATAATTTCTCTGTTTGCATTGATTTGCATGAGTTAGTACAGCATTGTTTATGCAAACAAATGAAGGTAAGAACAAAGAAAGCTAAATAAATATGCATTTCGTTTTCATTTCAAAAAGTTTTAATTATGCACATCTGTAGATGTCTAAGAAACACAATTAAGCAATTAATCATCACATAAATAGGCCAAAAGGTTATGAAAGCATTAGCAGAGAGTGTGATTGTTCTTCAAATCTTTTATTTATATATTTTTCTTTTCTTCAAAATAGTATAATTGAATGACTTAGGTACTTGCAAATTTGTCATTGACTTAATCAATGGCTAGAAATAACCTACATTAGAAATAAATCAGACACAGAACTGTGCCCCTGGGGTAAATAATATATTATATGTTAAGAGAAAAAAAAAAAAGAAATTAATCAGAATATGGTCTAAAGCAGGGGTTCCAAAATCTGGGTAAGTATCATAACCTCTAGGAAAGCTGTTTTTTGTTTTTATGTTTTTTTTAATACAAATGCTCAGGTTTTCTCTTTGGAAATTCTGATTCAGTAAAAGGTGGGAACTGAATATTCTTAAGAGGAATCTTAATAAGCATTTCATTTCCCATAAGGTTTTATAATCTTTCTCCATTACATTTCTTTGCCTACCAGTATCATTTTCTGATTTCTTTAATTTAGCTCTATTGCCATATTCTCAAGGATCTGCGGGTTCTTTAGGTTTTTATTTTTTGTGATTACATTTTCATGGTAACTTATTGTATGGTTCCATTTATATGAAGTGTTCCGAAAAAGCAAATCCATAAGGTCAGGTAATAGATCAGGGGCTGCCACAGGTTGAAGGAAGATGGGTAACAGAAGAGACTGCTAATGGGTATAAGATTTCCTTGGGGTGATGACAATGTTCTGAAATGAGAGTGGTGATGGTTGTACAATCCTACAAATATATGAAAAACCACTTAATAGTATAAAAGGATGAATTTTGGGGCACCTGGGTGGTTCAGTGGGTTAAAGCCTCTGCTTTCGGCCCAGGTCATGATCTCAGGGTCCTGGGATCGAGCCCCGCATCGGGCTCTCTGCTCAGCAGGGAGCCTACTTCCTCTCTCTCTCTCTGTCTGCCTCTCTGCCTACTTGTGACCTCTATCTGTCAAATAAATAAATAAAATCTTTAAAAAATAAATAAAAGGATGAATTTTATAATATATTAATTATATATCTCAATTTTAAAAAGTACCAAAGCAAAAACAATTTTTGATGTTAACAAAAGTTGGTATTAGCCTATTCTGGACTATTCACATTACTGCTAAATAACCTCTTTCATCTACATTTGTTAGTGTCAAGTTGTAGTACTTTATATTCAAAAGTAAATGAAAAATTTTAAAAAAGGAGGATTTAATGTATAAAGTATACAGCAGAACAACTAGAAGCCAAATAGGTTGCACAGTTTTTCAGGTGGAGGAGAACAGTGGGAGAATTGAGTATTTACAGTACTTATATTACATACACATACCAAAGGCAAAGACTATGCAACAAGAGTTGGCACCATGCTCGTGTTGTGATCAGCATCTGGTGTCCACAAAGCAAAATCCTTGAAACTAAGTTGGTACTGTCCATGCTATCTATATCGAGCTAATATTTTATTTGTGTGGGACCATTTCCTTTATGAAAATTTTCCTTTTAATGGTTGCTGTGATAGACTGTTCCATCTCTGGAGCCAGGCTTCCCCTTTTGTATCTCACTTTAGGTTTTTTTTTTTTTTAATGTATTTCAGAAGAGAATACAGTCAAAACCATGAGTAGGCATTAAAAATGATCTCAGATCATATTTGTTTATCTTGTCATTAATTACCCAAGGATTTTCTTAAGAATTTTATTACCTGACTTTAAAAGGAAGCTTCATATGAAACAATGTGTCAACTGATTGATTTCAGGGTCTTCCACATACCCTTCACTCCTACTAATACGTTTTTCTGAATTCTTTTTGGGTGAAGACTTTTAACTGGAAAAGTCTTCCAGTTAACTAATTTTTGGTGTTAGTAAAGCTTTTAATTTTTTAAAAAGTATACTTTACACACAATGTGGAAAGGTAAGAATTGGCATATAAGCAAGTACTATTAATAATAAAACGAAAGGGGTGTCTGGGTGGCTCAGTCATTAAGAGGCTCAGTCCTTAAGTGTCTGCCTTTGGCTCAGGTCATGATCCCAGGGTCCTGGAATCAAGCCCACATCTGGCTCCCTGCTTGGGCTGGGAAGCCTGCTTCTCCCTTTCCCAATCTCCCTGCTCATTTTCCCTTTCTTGTTGTGTCTCTCTTTGTCAAATAAATAAAAAAATCTTAAAAAATAAAAAAAAATTAAAAGAAATTAAAAAGTATTAACCAAAAAATGTATTCAAAATGTTTTAGAAAGGAAGAGTTATTTTATATATGACAGGATCATGTCAAATGTTAGCCATATTAAAATTTAAGTTCCAGGAATGGAGGAATCATAATATTTCAATAAGAGTATTTTTTCTTGACTTGCTGGTTAATAACTAAAACCAGTTTAATAGTAAATTTACTGTATGTCTGTATTATATAGAATTACTTATATTACAAAATACAAATAATTGGCATATTAGTGGAAATTATTTATGTTGATTAAATTGCTAAAAATAATTTAAAAAATGGTGAGATATATATTCTTTCCAGTAACAGCATGGCTATAAAGGTTAATTTATGACAGTGTCAGTTAAACCTTATTTATGATAGTGTTGTTAAGCATTCGTATTGCTCTTATGATATTTGATAATACAGCAGTCTAATGTAGAATTATTGTAAATCTAATTTTTTTCACTTTGGATTTTCATAAAGTAGCCTATAACTTTATAGGACTATTTAAAGTATTTTAAATACATGTAATTTATAGAATTTTAAAACATTTTATCATTTCAAAAGTATGATAGATTACTTCCCTTTTAAAACTAGATAACTGAAGCTGTCTATGGTGATCAGCTAACAGAAAGCTAATAAATTTATTTGGGAAAAACTTTTCACTCATGACTGAAGTTTTCAATATGCTACTAAGTTGTACACAATTGCCTCATTTATTCTTTTTTGGAGGGCTATTAAGTTTTGCTTACATGACAGTCACTTTAATCTCAGTAGGAAATAGAATCTTAATATGCCTTCCTTTTGTTTCAAAATCAGAGAATTTGATTTTAAATATTTTACTTTTTAATTGATTGCCAATTATCCTGTTTTATTTAACCGTTTTCATGTACAAGGTATACAATTCTGCTTCTAAACTTTCCTTCTTCCTTTATTATTTTATTTCTGTCTGTTTCTTAGCACTGGAATGATAAATTAATGTTTACTGCAACACATTATCTGTGTTAACTTATCAGCATTACCCATGGATCCATTTTCCTTTTCATCATGATAAGAAATACACCACTCGATAAGAAAATATATCCCAGAAAAGCATTTTGAGGTATTATGTTTTCTTGTTGGTATTCTCTATAGGCATTGCTTCCAAGGGAAGAAAATTTGTCTTCTGTTGGCAAATTGTTATTCTGCTCATTACCCTGCTCTCATTATAATGTCTTCATCTTAGCAGTGTACGGTTTCTGTGCACAATATGCCTTACTATGTTTATGCAGGTTTCAGTACTGAGATGCTGCCTTTGACATGACAGGGGTTTGTGTCCTGATAGGGAGATAAGAAATCATCTATGAACTGAATGATGGATCAACAGAAATAATTACCTGTGATTAGATATGTAAGATCACTGATCTATACATTGAGTCAACATTTATCATGTGCTCCTTAAGCACAGACCAGTATAAAATGATTTGAAGACTATATAAGGAAAATGAAAAAAACTGACTTCAACTAGTTAATAACCTAATCTGTGGTGCCCCAATGGGGTGTGTCTCAATCAGATGAGAGCCTCAACAAATATGGGGCAACTATTGAGTGGAAGCTGCTGGCATGGGAGGTGGAAGAATTCACCTGAGACAGAACAAAGGAGATAGAAATTTATTGAATACACCACAAGGGAGCTGTAGACATGACAGCAGAGAGGCTATCTGCAATGAGGTAGTGGAAAGGGGCTGTTTTTAGAGGGGAAAGACGAGGAGATATAGTGACTATGGAATTCTCCCTTTTCTGGTAACTGTGCCTAGTTTTAAGTTGCCTGTTGGTCAGTTACGGACTATGTCTATTTTGTGGTGGGTCACTTGGTGGGTATGTCTGTATTCCATTTTGTGGTGGATCACTTCTTGGGTATGTCTGTGTTCCATTGCAGAAAAGTCACCTCTACATTGCCCCCCTGACAGATCAGCAAAGACAAATCTTTGGCATTTGGGAGGAGGTCTCCTCTTCAGTAGCTTCTTCCTACAGAGATGTCCCTATCTAAACTTGTCAGTTGATCAGGAGCCTGTGCAGTTATAGACCAGAGTATGGTCTTATAGTAACATGTAAATAGGTGATTTGAAGGAAATTGCTTGGTGGCAAGGTACATGGAATTTGGGGAGGGGACCCTTGGATGGTATTGGCCAGAATCTCTGATGAGCCATCATTTGTATGTGGAATTGATGGATTCTAGAACAGCCAGATTTAACAAAGAGACTAAAGAGAAGGGGACCAATAATTAGGAATATGAGTATTGAGGCCAGGGGTCCTAAGAAGGGAAGAAGCGAGGATAGCCATTAACGGGGTTCTTTCCAGGAAAACTATCTGTGAATTGTATGGTCCCAGAAGGAAGAAATTAAAGATTGAATATTTTAAGATTAAAAAGACAAAGGTTGGCCTGAAAAGGGGTGATGATTATGTTATGAGAGCAGGACATCAGAGGGAAAGCTCCAGGTAAGTTATGATTTCTGACCAGTAAATCTGGAGGAAACACTGAAGAAAAGATTGAAAATGAAGTCTCAGAATTAGGAAGAACAAATCATGTGAGTTTCAGGAGGAAAGTATTCATGGAGTTTTTTTAAGACAGTATCAGAATGAGTATGTAGGTATTAGCAATGGGATGGATTCATGGTCCTCCACACTTCTGGGTATCATCTGAATTTCCTTTGAATAAGAGGTATAGTTCTCTGACCAGCTCACAGCTGTATTCGGAGGAGGGCTCCTCATCTGGGGCCAGAATGGTCTTGATTTTGGAAAGAGGGATCCACAGGGAGAAGCTTTTACCAGTATTTCAGCGGTAAAGAGAACCTGATAGGGCCTGGTCCAGATATCTCTGAGGAGCTTTTAGACCTGCAAAGAGTCTTAAGGTACACCCGATGCCCACATACAAGTTTAGGATACCTGTTACTTAAGAAAGAGGGGTCAGGGGCGCCTGGGTGGCTCAGTGGGTTAGGCCGCTGCCTTCGGCTCACGTCATGATCTCAGGGTCCTGGGGTCAAGTCCCGCATCGGGCTCTCTGCTCAGCAGGGACCCTGCTTCCTCCTCTCTCTCTCTGCATGCCTCTCTACCTAACTGTGATCTCTCTCTGTCAAATAAGTAAAATAAAATCTTAAAAAAAAAAAAAAAAAGAAAGAGGGGTCAGGTTTTAGAATGTACTAGTTTTGGTGGACATTAATGGCAAAGACAGTTTGCCCTAGGGGTATCCTTTGATAGTTGGCAAAAATCTTCCTCCCATCCAGGAGTTTAATCAATCATTAAAAGAAAAGAGAGGGATCCGTTAAAGCACCAATTTGAGTATTCATGTCTTCTAGTAACCCTGTCACACTTTTGTGATAATCTGGAGTATATACATAAAACTCTGTTTTAATAAGGCATGGGTTCCTCTGAGCTGCAGTTAGGATAAAAAGGGTCATTCAGTTTTGAAGGACATTCTTTTGATTTGTGGGTGACTACATGTCAAGCTTAATTAAAGGTGATTGCTGTATGCTTAGCTAAAGGCTCTATCTGCAATTTTGTATCAGCAGAGGTGGTTCCTAGAACAAATATGATTAAGGGATATAGCCATCAAGAAGCCCTCTTTGGGGGTGCCTGAGTGGCTCAGTGGGTTAAAGCCTCTGCCTTCGGCTCGGGTCGTGATTCCAGGGTCCTGGGATCGAGCCCCACATTGGGCTCTCTGCTCAGCGGGGAGCCTACTTCCTCCTCTCTCTCTGCCTGCCTCTCTGCCTACTTGTGAACTCGGACTGTCAAATAAATAAATAAAAATTAAAAAAAAAAGAAGCCCTCTTTGGGGGCACCTGGGTGGCTTGGTTAAGCAGCTGCCTTGGGCTCAGGTCATGATCCCAGGGTCTTGGGATCAAGCTGTACATCAGGCTCTCTGCTCAGGGGAGGGCCTGTTTCTCCCTCTGCCTAATGCTCTGCCTTATACTCTCTCTCTGTCAGATAAATAAATAAAATCTTAAAAAAAATTAAGAAGGAGAAGCCCTCTTTGTTGTTGGCCAGGATGTGGAGAAAGGGGAACCCTCTTACACTATTGGTAGGAATGCAAGCTGGTGCAGCCACTCTGGAAAACAGTATGGAGGTGCCTCAAAAATTTGACAAAAGAGCTACCCTATAACCCAGCAATTGCACTGCTAGGTATTTACCCCAAAGACATAAATGTAGTGATCTGAAGGGGTACGTGTACCCCAGTGTTTATAGTAGCAATGTTCACAACAGCCAAACTATGGAAAGAGCTAAGATGTCCATCAACAGATGAATGGATAAAGAAGATGTGAGAAGTGAAATCTTCCCATTTGCAATGGAGGATATTGTGCTAACTACAGGGTATTATGCTAAGCGAAGTAAGTCAGTTATCATATGATTTCACTCATATGTGGAATTTAAGAAATAAAATAGATGATTATAAGGGAAGAGAGGGAAAAAAAAAGATGAAGTCAGAGAGGGAGACAAACCGTAAGAGACTCTTAATCATAGGAAACAAACAAAGGGTTTCTGGAGGGTAGGAGGGTGGGGAATAGGGTAACTAGGTGATGGAAATTAAGAGGGCATGGGGTGTAATGAGCACTGGGTATTATATAAGACTGAAAAATCATTGAACTCTACCTCTGAAACTAGTAATGCACTATATGTTAATTAACTGAATTTAAATAGAAAGAAGAGTAAAACTAGGACCCCCCCCCCCAAAAGAAGCCCTCTTTGTTTGATGTCTAGCCTTAACTATATCCTAATTAAGAGGAATCACTGGCAAGTGATAGAAGACTTGTCTAAAGAGATAAGGGCATTTCTGAGTATATCACCTAATCCAATCAAAGAGAAAGTGAAGAGATCCATTTTTTTTTTTTTTTACAAGTCCATAATTAACTCCACCACGTGGGCTACACCCTGATTTTTAGGCAACAATTTTGTCATTCCAGCCACACAGAAT
The DNA here is from genome assembly GCF_011764305.1 of Mustela putorius furo. Taxonomy (NCBI): domain Eukaryota; kingdom Metazoa; phylum Chordata; class Mammalia; order Carnivora; family Mustelidae; genus Mustela; species Mustela putorius. The sequence continues at coordinate 16,667,573 of NW_025422471.1, forward strand.
TGGTCAAGGTGCTAACTGAGTTATACAACTGGGGAATCAATCCCATTTTCCAGCTGTTCAAATAATCATATGCCCATGTGGTCCTGTTATAATCCCCAAAGAACAGCAAGTGTGAAGATGGCCTTTTATACATGAACTATCGTAGCACCTTCTCTGAGGTTCACCTCAAGTTGTCTACCTTAGGCAAACATTCAAAGATAATAGAGCTAGCATTTAACATCTGCAAAGATGTGTTATAGAAACTTAATTTTTCTCTCCAAAATCACCTTTATTTCCAGAGATAGCCAAATTAAGACCAATTTGTTTGTAAAACAAGTCCAATTTTAACAAAGTTGGCCTAATGATTTACATAAGTTCAGCAAGAATAGCAATTGGCTATATAGATATTTTAAAATCTGCTTTGCTGGACCTTTTCTAAGGGATCTAAACTGAACTTTAAGTAGCCTCTCCAGGCCAGAAGCCAAGCCAAGTACTTGCCATTAGACATGCCTAAAATACCTATAGATTTGGGTGAATTCCTCTTCACAAGGTCCCAAAAATATCCTGATATTCCTACACCTGCCAGGAAGTGACATTCTTTATTTACCTGGTGAAGCTGCTGGGAACTCTGTAAGCAAGGTATCAGGTCAACATATCCCTGGGGCTTTATGGCTCCATGTTTCATAAAGTCAACCTCAATTCCTTAAAGCTTTCCGGTCATATCTGAGTCTACGCTTGTCTCTCTCAAATACGACACTCTAGTCAAAGCCTTGGTAAAATAACCAGTGTTTTTAATGGTGTCCTGATAAAAGGAAAACAAGTTCTCATTGAATTTATGCAAATAAGTATGACTGCCATGGAGAAAAAAATACTTACTGAGACCTTTTGAATTTAAGAGGGTTCAAGTAGAGAGAAAAGTTAAATGCTTGAATTTGTTCACAAATGAATAATTTATCATATTTCTGTAAGTCACAGATATCTTAAGAGAAGGTTTCTTTAATCTGAAAGAGTAAACATTAGAGAACCAGCAATGTTTCAAACAAGAGTTTCAAAAACTACAGTCATTTTCCTCAATTTATTTAGTTCCATGTTATAAATTCTTGTTCAGTTTGAATGCAGCTTTAGTTAGTTCTGGAAATCTTACCCATTTCAGTTGTATGATCTTAAAGATACTGAATACCTCTATTTGTCCTAAAAGTACTTTTTATGAATCTCCTTGAAGATGACACTCATTTTGCAAACTAATAAGAACAGTTATAAATGAGAAAAACTCAGAAATGGACACTGTTAAGGATCTGAAAGACCCAAAGAACCCCCCCATCCCCCAGCTAGAAGTGCATTTTTAACCAGCTAGTTCCTCTTCTGTACAAATGCTTGCTTTTTCCCATGCGCGCAGGCTAACTGGCCAGTTCTGCTTCTGTAAGATTGCTTTGCTTTCACGCGGACCCTTTGTCTGCTTACACGCGGACCCTTTGTCTGCTTTCGCGCGCAGGTCCCCTGACCTAATCCACTGACGCCAAGTATACCTCTTCAAACTGTCAACCAATCAGCTCAGCCCTACCCGAAACTTGTTTGTATCTGTCTATAAAAATCCTGCACCGACCCAGCTCCGGACCTCTCGGCGTTATCGGCAACGAGCGGCGCAGAGGTCCAGGTTCAAACCTGCAATAAACGACCCTTGCTGCTTGGCTTTGACTCACGTCTCTGGTGGTCTTTTAAGGTGGGGGTAATACTCAGTTGGTATTTCAGATCTGAGAGTTCATTATGATGCAACTGACAAGGAAATTCAATTATTACTATGACACAAAACACTTCAATAATCAGAATATTGAGTGAGGACCTAATACAGAACATAACATACCAAATAAACAAGCTGAATTAGTCAGAGACTTTGTTTGCAATTTAAAACTTGGAAAAGTTTGTTAAAACCTTAGGAAGTGTTAAAGCACAAGTCTGTATAGGATTATGGGTTATTAAAGACCTGATAAAGACAAAACATAGAAACTGGTTTTCCTCAGCAAAGAAAAAACAACTTTGTTTACATTTTCTTATTAAGAGCAGACCAACAATTCAAGAAAACTTGTCTTTTTAATAGAAAGAAAGTAGAATTTCAACTTATACTAGTGTACTTTTAAAATCCATTCCTCTCAATCCGAGGCCATCCTGAGCACACATAAAATTCCTTTCCAAAGACTTCCCCTTCACAAACCTACAACTTTCCTCTGCATTCAGATTCATCCCAAAGCTACTTCTCTCCAAATAACCAGTGTCATTTTAGGACAAAGTAACTTTCTCTTATCTTCATCAAAAATGTGTTTCAATTCTTTGGATCTTTCTTACACATATAGAATTGCTTCCCTTATTTCCATTAGTCTTAATTATATCTAGCAGAATTTTAACTCACAGAAATCTTAGTCTCCAGTGAAAATGAAGTAGTAACCAACTGTGAATGATTACACAAGAGCTCATTAGATGACAAATTTATGAATCAATTAAGCATAAAACATATTTTCCAACAGACCCCAATATTCTTAGTTTCTTTGTAAACCTACATTCAGTTATCAATGCTTTAGTATTTTCTCTCCTTTGGAAAAGAAGTAGAGGTCCAATGAATTCAATTCAACTTATCATCCAAGCAAAACTTTAAAGTTTTGGGTTACCAAAAACTTTGAAAACTATCTTAATCAACTGTGTAAACTTTGAGACGGACAAAATTAACCATCATCTTAAGTCATCTTTTGCTGACAAACTGCAAAAGAGGTAACAGGAGCTTCTCTGACCTTCAGTAATCATTGGTAAAATACAAGTTTCAATTAGTTTAAATACTGAATTATGTTCCACCTGGGTCCACTTAAAAGTCAGTTTGTTCCCCACCATCTGTTTTTACCTGGGGGCACCAGTGGGGAAATCTGAAGTGGGTGGTGCATGCAGGCTGCCACCCAAAGTGATGCAGAGACAGGAGGAGGTGGGGGAGGTGGAGGCGAGAAGACCTGCCAGAAGGCAGAGAAAACGGATCCTGGTTCTAAGATTTTTTTTTGTTTTTTTCTGACTTATTTGAGAGAACAAGAGAGCACAAGCAGTGGGAGCGGGAGAGAGAACCAGATTCCCCACTGAGCAGGAAGCCCAGTGGCTATGTCCCAGGACCCTGAAATCATGACTTGAGCCCAAGGCAGCTGCTTAACCTACTGAGCCCCCCAGGCGCCCCACTGTTCTACCTTTTAAGGAGATAGCCCATAGCTCCAGTCTAAAAGAAGGGAGGGAGGTGCCAAAGTGGGAAAGGCCGCCTGCTAGTTTCCAAAGGGATGTCCCGCCAAAGGGAATGGAGATCTGACTCCTGGTGGGGATTTCAGTCAGGGCGTCCCCTCTGACTTAAAAAAATGGACCGACTTATATGAGGTGACAGCTTTTCAGGCAGCATCTCACCACAGAGAGGAGTCAGGCAAATACCTGCAGCTGACTCTTTTAGGGTACCCAATGACTTTGGGGTGTCCCATCAAGAGGGCTGCAGTAACAGGCATGGCACTTCCTCTGGGAGCAGGACACTAGTCTGATAGGACCAGGCTTGAAAAAGGAGGAGGGGTACTCACCGCTGAGAAGCTTGAGGCCACGTTCGCTGCAGATCCAGATATCTGGCGGCTGGATCCCGAGAAAATGGAGAAATAAGGGGCGGAGGCAGCTGAGAGTCTATCAGGGTCAGAAAAGGGTCCCAACCCACCCTCTAAGGCGTGGGTATTTGCCCTGGGCCAGCTGGCAATTGTTTTAAAGTAGATTTTAGCATTCATTATTCTTTTTCCTTTTTTTTCTTCTTCCTTTTTTGTTTTGTTTTGTTTGTTTGTTTGCTTTTCTTTTTAAGGGCCTGCTCTCTTTGTGATTCTACGTAACTATGGTATTTACAGATAGGATAATTTTATTGTGACTATATTAGATCATTATTAAGCAGACCCTTACACCCTTCTAGGTTTCAAGGAAGAAGACTGTAAATGAACTTTTTCCTTTCAGCAATGTCAAATCCTACACAGAATTTAAATGTCTGTAATAATTTTATTACAAGTCTAAAGAAAACTTTTTTTTTTTTTTTAAGATTTTATTTATTTATTTGACAGACAGAGGTCACAAATAGGCAAGAGAGGCAGGCAGGGAGAGAGAAGAGGAAACAGGCTCTTCGCAGAGCAGAGAGCCCAGGGCTGGATCCCAGGACTCTGGGATCATGACCTGAGCCCAAAGCAGAGGCTTTAACCCACTAAGCCACCCAGGCGCCCCCTAAAGAACACTTTTAACCACACTGTGACGCAAAACATTTTTTTTTCTTTCCCATTTATATGTAAGAAAAGGCAGAGTGCCATTTTGATTCATTGATGACAGCAGCACAAAAAATATAAACAGTCTAGAGTTGGGGTAGTTTGGGGAAACTAGAATAAGAGGTTGAAAGATTTGAAACAACATATTAACACCTCTGTGGGAAGAATTAATCTAAATTATATGAAAGGTATTAGGGTATGCCTATACATAGGTAGATGCTTTTCTTTTCAGAACATTTTAAACTGATTTTGTAAAAGTTATGAGCAGAGAGAGGAGAATTACTGGACTTTTAGAAGAATGGGATTTAAAAAGTGTTTTATTGTTGCTAAGCACATTATTTACAACAAAATCCAGAATATATAGTTGATGCATAATATAAATGTGTTAAAATGTGATAGGAATGTACAAAGTAACCTAAATAGAAACTGAATATGGATTTCTAGTATTCAAGATTTTTTTTGGCCAAAAAAAAAAAAATTATTTCTGTAGATCTGAGTAAAATACCAAGAGAAATCAAAAACACCAGTTTATTCAGGATCTATTTCTTTCACCTGAATATGTGAGAATGATGTTTTAAAAGTTAATATGGAATTATGCAAAATATGCAACTGACACACAGATTTCAACAAGGGTAAATGAGGGTAATCACTAAGTTTTTTCACCTTACTGAGAATTGTCAAAATGCTGTGACAGTGTACTTTGGAATGAGGTAGGCAGTTCACAGTTTACTTTGTATAGATCATTGTGAATCTGAGAGACGGAGAGGGAGTTAATAAGGATGGACTTCTGCCGTCTGTTTTTTTGCCTCCAAGAAATAAGATTCTGGCTCTTTCAATATTTCATATGGAATCTATCTTTGTGTTGTTCCCACAGGACTCTCAGAAGGGATACCGTCTTTGTCAGTTGCCGAAGAAGAAAGAGTCTTTTCATTAAGTAGAAATTGTCTTTACTCCATCCCACAAAATATCTGAACTCAGAAGAACCCTACCTCATTTCTTTTTTTTTTCTTCCCTACCTCATTTCTATTGCTGTACTTCATCCTTAAATAAAACACGTGTAAACTAGGAAAAGGCATGAAAGTCTACCATAAGATTATGGTTCTTTAATCCAAGCAGGTTGTACAAAAACTAGTATTTAAATCGTCATTTTGTGTGTCCTTCCGTCAGGTTTTACCCTCCTTTAGGGAATACAACCCTCAAGTACCCCTGGTTACATCATAATAGGATTTTGCGTGAGTGTGATGTATGCTTCTGGTTTGTAAAGTGGAAAAAAGTGCTACTGTGAATATGGACATGGGCAAGGACAAAGGCCTGGCACCTCATTTTAGAAAGAGGACATATGGGATTGGAGGATCTAGAATTAATTTTGTTAAAACCATCTGTTGTTTACATGAACCACTAGGACACTTACACCTCTGTTTGAAGTCCGCTGATTTCGGCAGTTTTTAAAATAATACTCTGTCTCTCTTTGGAGTTAAAAAAAATAAAATAGTTCAGTCTGTAATTGTTCTCTGTTTTGAAGCCTGTTTCACTAGGATAGCATCTAGGGGTGCAAGGTGGAAAATGATGAACAGTTATATACCTGGTGGCTTTTGGGGACCTGATCGTCCCCACCGCACCCTTCTCCTTCCTTCTTTCCTTCCCTCCCCCCCTTCCTCCCTTCTTGCCTGTCTCTGCATGTACACGGACGGCTATTTAATGATCTCTGTACACGCTGCCCACTCAGACACTGAACTCTTCGTGTCGCTGATACTAAAATCTGAAAAGAGTGTAACTTGTGGTCTGTTTTATATATTATTTAGGCAAGAATTGAATGGGTGACGCTTTAAGTCATATTCAGTATCATTGAGTCTAAAAGTTAAAATTAAGACCTCCTGAGTCTTACAACACAAATTCTGTACTCATTCTCATTCATCCCATCAATATTTATTAAGCATCTACTCTGGCCCAGGTACTGTGCTGAGTTTTAAGAAAACTAAGATGTGATCTCAATCTGGGACAAACTCACAGACTTTGGACTTAGGAAAAAATAACAAGCAAGATTTTGTAATACTATCTGAAAAGAGTTCTAAATAAGATATACACCAAGTATTCTTGCAATACCAGAGAGAAAATGACTAATTCTCTCTTGGGGAAATTGAGAAGGCTTTAGCAAGAAGGTGACATTTGAGCAGGAAAGGTACTTAAAAGACAGTTGTTAGAAAAGATCAATTTCAGCTCGAGGCAGAAGATTCACTGCTGTTATATAAGGGACAATGTATTCTATCAGCTCTCTGCCTTCAATGTATAACATTTCTAGGAAAACTTAGAAATATCAGAACTGCAATAGAGACTGAACATAATAGTTACTGAAAAGGCTGAGAGTGTTGAAATGACCAGCATCTGCTTCTAATGAAATATCCAGGGATTTGGGAAGATGTATTTTATTTGATATATTTCCTGCCTACTTTAAAAGTATAATGACACATCATGGTTATCTCATTTTAAGATCCAAAATAACGTACCACATTTTTCTTAGTCTTTTAGTTTTATCATTGCCTTCTGCAATAAATAGATTTTAAAATTATCTGTCTGTTTGAGCTGCTTTAAGTGAATTCCATAACCTGGGTGGCTTACAAACAACAGAAATTTATTTCTTATAGTTCTGGAGGTCAGTAAGTCCATGATCAAAGTGCTGGCAGATTCAGTGTCTTGTGAGGATTTGCTTTCTGATTCACAGATGGCTGTCTTGTTGCTATAACCTCACATGGTAGAAGGGGGCAGTAAGCTCTCTAGGGCCTCTTTAATAAAGGGACAATCCCATTCCTGAGGGCTCCTCTCTCATGACCTAGTCTTCTCCCAAGGGGCACCATCCAAACTAATCCCCATGGAAATGGGGATTAGGCTTTAGCATATGAATTTTGGGGACACAACCTACATGCAGTCTACAGCACATCTACCCAGGGTTTCCTCATTCTGGCACTATTAACATTTCTTTTTAAGTTTTTATTTAAATCCCAGTTAGTTAACACAGTGTAATATTAACTTCAGGTGTGTAATATATAAGTTAAGACTTCCATACAACACCCATGGCACTATTAACACTTTAAGCTAGCTTAATTCTTTGTTGTTCAGGGGCTGTTCTGTGTGTTGTAGTATGTTTAGCAGTATCTCTGACATTTACTTATTAGATGTCACTAGAATTCCCCTAGTTGTGACAACCAGAAATGTCTCCAGATATTACCAAGTGTCTTGGGGTGGGAGTGAGGGGGACTGGTGGCAAAATCACCTCAGTTGAGAATTACTGATTTAACTTAATATAATGTTTTTAAGTCGTCTTTGTTTTTATCATTTTTAAAATCAGGTATTATCCTAGAATCATTCTTGTCATTCAGCATAATATTGTTATCACTATCATTATTTTTGTGTGTGTCTGGATGTTCACACTAACATCGCAATTTTCTAAGCAGAGAGATGTGTTAAACTTGACCACATCCAGGATTTTCTTAGGCAATTGAGCCTGGCTTGGATAATTTACCGAGCGATACAGATCACCTTTTCACTCCCTCAGAGGACTAGATACATTAGATGATTTTTAAATAGAATCCTAGGAAAAGCACAGGCCCAAGGTGTACTGCTACCCCTGTCTATCCTGGGTCATGTATCTTGTTTAAAGTTTTCACAATACAACAGAACACAGCTGGAAATTCCTTTGTGAGTCTGTAAGTTATAATATATTTCCCTGGCTAGAGGTGGGGAGGGAGAGATGAAGACCAGTAGAAAACTGCAAAATAGGAAGAACCGATCCTACTTCAGTCTGAACTAACTGTGAATGCCTCCTGCTTCAATCTAATAGGGGTAGCAAATCATAAGAAAATGGAAAAAGTAGTTATTGTTCAGAGAATTCTCTAGGATGTTTCCCAATTTAAAACTAGGGGCAGTCAGGCCAGGATACAATACTATGAACAGAAATAAAACTTCATATTTACCACTTCAGTGATACTTCTTGATATGAGGGAAAAAAAAAAAAAAAACATCTCTTTGCTTACCCTCTGCACTCTAAAGGTTTCTTCATTAAATCGTCAGAAGTTCGACTGAGCACCACAGAAATTGAGTTTCCTATTTTCAGAGCAAAAGGGAGGATGCTGAATGAATGGTGAATGAACAGTGGTGCTTTAAAGAAAATGAAGTTCAGCAATCACATTATAAAATGCAGGATACTCGTACAGAACCATTCTAACGTCTGTCTCATTTCTCTAGTTCAGTATTTTATGTATGTGGGAACACATGGGAAAGATTTTAAACCAGTTTTTTTCGTAAAGAGAAACCTTTGGGGGTGCCTGGGTTGCTCAGTGGGTTGAGCCTCTGCCTTTAGCTCAGGTCGGGATCTCAGGGTCCTGGGATTGAGCCCCACACCGGGGCGCTCTGCTCGGTGGGGAGCCTGCTTCTCTCTCTCTCTCTCTCTCTGCCTGCCTCTCTGCCTGCTTGTGATCTCTCTCTGTTAAATAAGCAAATAAAATCTTTAAAAAAAAAAAGAGAGAGAAACCTTTGGAAATTGCAAAACTTAGCTAATCAAAACGCACAATATTCCAATAGCCAAAGAACGCTACTTTGAAATTCTATTACAAAATCTCCTCTTTAGCATCTATTAAATACAGCCCTGCTGGGTGTTGGGTAAAAAGAGTTGTACAAGTACTTACTGGTTTTTTAAGAGCTCCTAATTTAAAACATTGAAAAGTTAATATTTATATATGCTATAAGTGGTAAGAGAATCATTTTTTAAATGATATTTTTAAAATACTCCAATTTTTTAAAAATTGGTATTTTTTAAATACTCCAACATTTCAATTAATAAGATAATTAATAAGAAACACAATATAGTTAAAGAGGGAGGTTTTTCTGCAACTCTTTGGAGGACAAAATCTTATTGGATTTATATAATGATGAAATTCTAGGCATGAGGTCCATCTTTGTTCAAAGTCTAGAGGAAAAATCAGGACGACAGGGGTGCTAATCAGTAGATCTGGCTTTATATTGTTTTGTTTTTTATCAAAGGGTGCATGCACATTTTTAAATGAGTTATATAGTGCTGTGAAATTTAGGGCAAAAGAATTCCCTCCCCATCTCTGCCCACTTTCCTTCCAAATACACATTCCATTCTTGCAATTTGTATAGTTATTTTTTCTTGAATTTAACTCACAGTTCCATATATTAAACTAATTTTGCTATTTCTTAATTTATAGTTTTCGGTCATAATTTATTAACTTCTTATTATGATAGATGAGTGTGCTAGGTCTCATGTGACACCCAATTAGACATCCAATTAGTTCAATTAGATGAAGGTGGAAATTGCTGGATGGATTTCTAATGAAGCTTCCTAAAAAAAGAGGTGGATCAGCTGACAGGCACTGCTTACATTTCCCTCGAGATCTTTTCTTCTGGGAAGAAGGGACTAGTGACTGGAATTGTAGCACCTTTCTTGTGATTGTGAAGTTACACCAAAACAAGAAGAGGTGATTAGCAGGAAAACAGCCCAAACTAGTTCCCAAGAACGTCCATGTTCTAATCCCCAGAATATGTGACTACACGTAAAAAAGACTCTGCAGATCTGATTAAGAATAGGGACCCTGAGATCAAGATGTCACCCTGGATTATCCAGATGAGTGCACACAAATCACATGATTCCCTAAAAGCAAAGAACCTTGCTCAACTGTGGTCAGAAAAAGGGTACTTGAAGAAGGGTTAGAGAGAAACTTCCTTTTTTAAAAAACAAAAATAAGCTTTATTATGAAGAATTTCTAATTTTGTTAAAACTGCAAGCAAAGTTTTTTTCAGTTTTAGTTCTAGAGACTTAGTGATTTCAGGGTTCAAGAAATATATATATATATATATATTTCTTTCTTCCATATATATATATATATATATATATATATATATATATGGAAGTATATTTCAAAGTTAATTACAAAAACTAACCCATATGAACCAGCCTCACCTTAAAGAAAAATAAATAAAGCCATTTTTTAGTTGTGTAGGAATGCATGACCACTGATTTCAGCTGTTTGAAAAAGGCCCACTTTCTTGGAAATGTCTTTTAATAGATTAGTGAGCTGCTTGTGATGATTAAATTTATGTGTCAGTTGACCACACGGTGCCTAGATATCTGGTCAAATATTATTTTGGGTGTTTGTTTGAAGGTGTTTTGGATGAGCTTAATATTCATGTATGTATGTATGTTTTGTTTTATTTCAAGTTATTTAAATTGAGTTAGTTAACATACAGTGTAGTATTAGTTTCAGGAGTAGAATTTAGTGATTCATTGCTCACATATAACACCCAGTGAATGAACTTAACACTTAAATTGGTAGACTGAGTAAAGCGATTTGTCCTCTCTTATCTACTCTATTAAAAGGCTGGCCCTCCCAGGGGCCTGGAAGCTCAGTTTGTTAGGTGTCTATCTTCGGCTCAGGTCATGATTCCAGAGTCCTAGGACCCCGTTCCAAGTCAGGCTCCTTGCTTAATGGGAAGTCTGCTTCTCCCTCTCCCTTTGCCCCTACCCCTACTTGTGTGTGTGTTCTCTCTCCCTGTCTCTTAAATAAATAAATAACATCTCAAAAAAAAAAAAAAAAAAAAAAAAGCCGGTCCTCCCTGGAGGAAGAGGAAATCCTCCCTGGAGTAAGAGGAAATTGTTCCTGCCTTACAGCATTTGAGCTGGGACATCAGCTGTTTCCTGACTTTGGATATAAACTGAAACATAAGCTTTATTTTTTTTTAATATTTTATTTATTTATTTGACAAAGAAAGATCACAAGTAGGCAGAGAAGCAGGCAGAGAGAGAGAGAGGGAAGCAGGCTCCCCGCTGAGCAGAGAGCCTGATGTGGGACTCGATTTCAGGACACTGAGACCATGACCTGAGCCGAAGGCAGCGGCTGAACCCACTGAGCCACCCAGGTGCCCCGAAACATAAGCTTTTTCTGGTTCTTGGGCCTGCCAGCCTTTGGACTACAACCCTTAGCTGTGAGTCCCATTCCCTTGCCTGAGTTCTGCCAAGAAAGAATTCAGAGCCAAACTCTTAAGCAAGAGTTTAATAGTGGTCAAAGCAAAAGTATGCTCTTAAGGTAGGAGAAGGGGCAGAGGCAGAGATGGCACCTGCACTGGGGTTAAGGGTGTCTTTTCCTTTTATCTGTGTTTGGGTTGCAGGGTCACACTTGGGGAGGCCTTTGTTTGAGGGTTCTCCAATCACATAGGAGTCTCCTCCTACAGGATAGTAGAGAGAGTTTATGACTGTGTACGGTGTTTAGTGGAACTGTCATGGCAAGCAACCCCCTCAAGGGGGGGTCAAAACTGCAATGTAACTGTATTATAATGAAGCTATAGGTTACTTTAGGGCAGTGGTTATAGGGAAGATTGCATGTGTGGGCCCCAGGGTTCCCCCCACCCCCGCTGTGGGAAAATCCCTCCTTGGAGCTATTCTGGGGTGGTTGGCAGTTTCTTGTGTTTTATCTTTTTCAATGGTTGGAAAGTCCCTCTTCATGTCTAGCTAACTGCCTACCCTATCAGAACTTCTAGAACCACACCATTGGCTCTCTTCAGTCTTCAGCTTATCTTGGGACCCGTCGGCTTCTATAATTGCATGAGCCAATTCCTTATAGTAAATCTCTCTTCCTCTCTCTCTTTTTCTCTACACAGATACACACACACACACACACACACACACACACAATTGTTTTTGTTTCCTGGAAAATGCTAATAAACTATTTGATCAAAATTAGTTGCTTCTTAGAAAATACAATCCAATAACAAGGCTCTGCTGGTGGAATATATGGTCTACCACTAATTTTACAGGTAGTTTATAGGATGGTGAGATCAGCAGTTGTTGGCCTATGGAGCACAAAATAAGAGTATTCACTGAAAGTGGAAAAGAATACTGAAGGGAAGGAAGTTCCCCGGTTCTCACTCAGCCTTTTAGTTTGATAAAACTAAAGGACGTATTCTGCAGCGCCTTAGGGAAAACATTTGAAATAATTACAAAAAAGTGCACCTAATTTATTTCCCAGAAAGACTGTCTCTGAAAAGGAGAAGTAACCCAGACAGGGTTTCAATGGGATGGGGTGAGGGGAGGTAGGGTGGTTCTGGCTCCCATTCACTTCTGTTCTTGTTCTACTAAGCTTCTCTCCCCACCCACACCTCAGTCAGGTCTTTAAGTGAGATGTGGGAAGATACTTGGAGCTGAGCTCAAAGTTGATGGAAACCATGCAGTACGCTTGTACTCTCAGATGGCTAGAAAGTAAACCTGCTCAAAAATATCTTTGTAAGTCACATTCACATTGATACCATTTTTATAAAATTAGTGAAATTTTTCACTATTAGTGAAAAAATTTGAAAAAACAGTGAAGATTTTTTACTAGTGAAAATTTTTCACTATTAGTGAAAAATAGTGAAATTTTATTTCACTATTTTGGGAAGTCTGCTTTAGACTTTTCTCTGCTTTATCCACAAACTTCCTCCTCAAAATAAGAATCATTGCTGAACTTCAGGTAAAGAGTTGGCTATCTCTATGTCTTCAAGAAGATTGACTTAAATCTCAGGACAGACCCAAATAGAGGTATTTACCATTGTACTGGCAGAACTTAGTTCCCTTTTTGCTCCACCAATAATTAGCTTAGCTTATATGGAGGAAACAGGCCAAAACTCAAGGAATGTAGGTGATGTTTAAATCTGAGATTGGCAATAAAACCAATTCTCCCCAGTGCCTCAGTAAGAAATGGGATCCCACTGACACCTTAATTTTAGCTCAGTAAGACTCATGTTGGATGTCTGACCTACAGAACTAGAAGATAATAAATCTGTATTGCTTAAGCCACTTAATTGTGGTAATTTATTATGGCAAAAAGGAAAAGTTAATCTAGAAGCCATTTGTCTGAATACAGGAGAAGAAAAATAGAAGAAACCTGGCACACTGATGATCTGGAGCCCTGGATGACTATGTTTGAACATTTTGTGCGTGTTTGAGAGACAGAAAATGACTTCTCTATGTGTGTGTCATTGATTTCCAAGTCTATATCTCATGATCAAGATCTGATTTTTCACTAATATAATGAGGATGGAGTTCAATAGATTCTTTTCCCTTCCCTCACCCTCTAAATGAATGGTTCAATTTTTGCTGAAATGAATATTCAGCGTTTATATTATTAAAACAATACAAATAATTAAGTTGAGCCCAGAAATCCGCTATTATATCTTTTCCTTTATTGAAGAATGTTTTATTATCCAGAAGTGTGAGTGTGTGTGTGTGTGTGTTTCTAAATGGTTAAAGCTATTGGCTTAGGTATTAATCCAGCTTTTCTCTTCTTGAGGATCTCCCGAAAGCTTCCATTCCCCATTACATGAAAAGTACATTTTTAAAAGATTCTGTATGGGGGTGCCTTCAGCTCAGGTCTTGCTCCCAGGGTCTGGGATTGAGCCCCACATTGGGCTCCCCGCTCAGTGGGAAGCCTGCTTCTCCCTCTCCCACTCCCCCTGCTTGTGTTCCCTCTCTCTCTGTGTCTCTATCAAATAAAAAAATAAAATCTTTAAAAAAGAAAAAAAAAGATCTGCATATTTGATGCATCTTAATTCTTCTCTCACACTTGATTGATATTTACGATAGGTAAATTTTTTTCTCTCGGATTTTGAAGGCTCTGTCCCATGATTATTAACTTTCAATATTGCTATTGAAAAGGTCCATACTAATTATGTGAGCTGTTTCTTATGTTCTCCCAATATCAGGTTTCTGAAAATTCTGTGTTACATCTTGTTGTGAATCTTTCCACAATAACTGTGCTGGATTTTTAGGGGCCTTTTCCATCTGTAGACTCATTTCCTTCAGTACTGGAATATGTTCTTGTATTATTTCAGTAGGATACTTTTTGCCTTTTGCTTTTCTAGTTCAGAGAATCCTATTAGATGTTGATTTTATTCAACTGATTTTTCTTTTCTTTTCCTCCTATTCTCCCTTTCTTCGACAATTTTTTTTCTATTTACTATATTTCCTTAATTTTATCTGCCAACAATTTTGCACTTTTGATTTTTTTTTTACAGTTCCTAATCATGTTTTTTTTTTTTTTTAGCATCTTTCTATGGCTCATGTATTAATGTATGTGTTTATCTGTGTAAATTATCTCTAAGTTGGGGGAATATATATTTTTTTCTGCTATTGTATTGTTTCCCCAAATTTCTTCATTTTTTCTTTGTCTTTTTTTCTTTTTTTGTTTCAAGTTTTTATCTAAATTCTAGCTAGCTAATACATAATGAATTATTGGTTTCAGGAGTAGAAATTAGTGATTAGAATTAGTAGAATTAAGTGATTCATCACTTACATATAACACCCAGCACAAGTGCCCTTCTTAATACCCATCATGCATTTAGCCCATTCCCTGCCCACTTCTCATTCAGTAACCTTCAGTTTGTTCTCTATCATTAAGAGTCTCTAACAGTTTGCCTCCCTCTTTTTTCCCCCCTTCCCCTATGTTTATCTGTTTTGTTTCTTGAATTCCACATATGAGTGAAATCACATGGTATTTGTCTTTCTCTGACTGTCTTTTCTCTGACTCTCATTTAGCATAATACACTCTAGGTTCGTCCTTGTTATTGCAGATGGCAAGATTTCATTCTTTTTGATGCCTGAGTAATATTCTTTTGTGTGTATACACTACTTCTTCTTTATCCATTCATCAGTCTATGGATGTTTGGGCTCTTTCTGTAATTTGACTATTGTTGATAATGTTACTTTAAACACTGGATGCATGTGCTCCTTCAAATCAGTATTTTTGTATCCTTTGGATAAATATCTAGTAGTATAACTGCTGAATTGGAGGGTAGTTTTATTTTTAACTTTTTGAAGAAATGTCAGATTGTTTTCCAGAGTGGCTGCACCAGTTTGTATTCCCACTAACAACATAAAAGGGTTTCCCTTTCTCCACATCCTTGCCAATATCTGTTGTTCCCTGTGTTACTAATTTTAGCCATTGCTTTGGTTTGTAATGGTGGAAGTTTTGGTAAATTTTTCACAATCGTTGCTAGTTCACTGGTATTTGAGAACCAGCAATTAAGAAACATTTATAAGTTTATGGACCTGGTCAGTCTTGTTTACAAACTGGCTTTACTGGATTGGTTTTTCCACTGCAATACCCTTAAATGTCACTTTATGTAAGCCTTTTTGTCTAGTGTGGTCCTGGCTCCACCGGTAAAGGTCTTTTTAGCTCTTGCCTTGGGGCTATAAAGATGCCCCTTGATTTACAACTAATCCTTTATTTTCAGTCCATCACAGCATTTTCTTTCTTTTTTATGATTACCTACTATTCTCAAGTCCAGATCTTTTCTGATTCTATTTTTCTAGGGAGTTATTTTTCCCATCTCCTTCAAATATAGAACAGTAATTGCCTGGTTGAGACAGCAGGGAGGATTTGTGCTCTATGTGCTGCCTTCTTAGGTTTTCACCTCTTGCTTCACTGCAGATTCCTGTGGCAAGTACTGCTTCAAATTATAAAGCTTTCAGGGAATTTGCAGAGCAAATGAGCTTGCTTCTTCTTCTTCTTTTTCTAAGATTTTATTTATTTATTTGACACACACACACACACAGAGCGTACAAGCAGGGGGAGCAGCAGGGAGAGCAGCAGGCAGAGGGAAAGGGAGAAACAGGCTTCCCACTGAGCAGGGAGCCTGAAGCAGGGCTTGATCCCAGGACCCCAGGATCCCTCCCAACCTGAGCTGAAGGCAGATGCTTAACAGACTGAGCCCCCCAGGCACCCCGAGCTTGCTTCTTGTTGACATCTCCATTTACCTTCCTGTACTCCATAAATTCAGTTTGTACTTTTTAATCTTTCATTCTTTATATGTGGTGTTTTGTATTATAGATATCTACTAACATCTTTGAAGATGAAGCTGGTGGCTTCCATTCTAATCTAATTGTGTGTTTGTGATTTTGATTTGTATTTGTAAGTATCTAATAATAAAATGGAGTTTTTGCTTTTATCTCAAAGCTGAAATTCCATCCAGATATTTAATGATCTAAAATATTTCTAAATAAATGGTGTGACTTTTAAAAATAAAGACTGTTGATTTTAGCAAATAACTTGAAAGTTACCTAAGTATACAGAAGTAAAACAATAATTAATTTTAACTGCTTAATTTTAATTGCTTAAATCAGAACCAAAATAATTTTAATCACATAATCTGTTTAAAAACCTATTGAAAAATTAAAGGGCAAGCCCATTTAAACATCATTTAGGAAAAACCATTTATTTAGAGGTAGTAATTCTCAAAATATAGTCTTATTCAGTTCATAGTCTTTGTGGCTGTGGCAGTATGAGTAAGGTCACTGATTATAAAAATCTCAATACTGTGCTTGTTCCCATTGTACCATTTGATATTTTGCTTTATTTTATGTTGAAATAAATGGTACGAGTGAGTGAAAAAATAGGGGCAAGATATATGAGAAAAACCAGAGCATAAGCAAGTAAGCATTAACCCCTTTTATTGTCAGATGTGTGTAATAAGAGAAACAGGGTGCCTGGGTGGCTCAGTAGGTTAAGCCTCTGCCTTTGGCTCAGGTCATGATTTCAGGATCCTGGGATCGAGTCCCGCATCGGGCTCTCTGCTTGGCAGGAAGCCTGCTTCCTCCTCTCTCTCTCTGCCTGGTTGTGATCTCTCTCTGTCAGATAAATAAATAAAATATAATCTTTAAGAAATACAGAAAGATCCTGAGGTCCACCGTTAACAATCCAGTCACTAACGTACCTTCAAATTTCTATTTCCACATTTTACCTTATACTACTACCTAAATTTGGAATGTCTGAAAAGAAGTTTGGATTTTGTATTTCTGTGGGAGGGTGGTTTTGTTTTGCTTTGATTTTTCTTTTTGATACCTGAAACTAATTTAGACCCCAAATCACATTTTATACTGTTCACATAGTATTTCTATTTTTTATTCATTCCTTAGGTAGATTATAAACCGGTTTTAAATCCAACATATAGCAAAATGCCTGTATATGGTAGCTTTTTCCTAAGTCTTTGAATAGAATTGAATGTCACTACTAACCAAACCCAGAGCAAATCTCCAATAGTCTTAACTTATATGGCCATCATTTTTTATGCCATTTTTGAAAAAATTTGCATTGTTTTAAATTTGTTTTCATTTGAAAACTAGGTAGAAAGGAAATGTCTTATGTGTTGGCAACATTATTTTCTCAGCACCTCTCACAGTGTCTTATGCACAGAAAATTCATTGCACCTCTGTTGATTGAACAAACTGCTAAGAGATGCACTTAGGTTGAGGCCAATAGAGTAAGAAAAATGCATACTGACAATGAAATTGAAAGACAGAAATATATCTCCATTTTCTTGGTGAATCTTCATAGAACATGGTAATAATAAACAAAATATTTTATGCTCTTATGATTCAGAAACACTTGTGAGATGTCAATCTACTTTGTGTAGTAGATGTCAATCTACTGTATGTGAGTATGTGAGTGAGAAAAAAAGGTTAATAAGCATGTTCAAAAATCATCCTGTCACTAAACAGCAACTTTATTATTAATAATATTATTGTAATCATTTTACTAATAATATTCTTATTATCATTATTTTAGTGGTGACCATGAGGGTAGATATGACTGCCAAATATTTATAAGTATTGTTTTATAAGTACAGTTGTGCAAGGGAATATCATCTCTAAATACCAAACCTATGCACTTGATGAATGTAAACGGCCTGGTCATTTTTTCTTAGTCTTAAACAATACTATTAATTTTAGATTCAGAGGATAGAAACTGTGTGAAAGGAAGTATTTCTTCTTAGAGCAATTCCTTTTGCATTAGGTATAACACAAAGGTTATAAGAGAAACTTAAGCTGATATAGGGTCAAGAAATAAACACTTGCTAACTTTAAAAATTAAGTAATAGAATAAAAAGAATATTTAATTATCACAGGGAATTAGTTATTATTAATTTCCTCAAGTGATGCTGAGCAAGGAATGTAAAATATAGGAAATTTCAGTTTCAGAATAGATGACCCTGGAATCTATAAATCTATAAATTTAATAAATCTATAAATCTTTTATATATAAAAGATTTAAAATATTCAGTTAAAATTTAAATGCCATAAGGAGGGACCTAGCTGATGCATTCCTATGGTGAACATCATCACAGAGGACATCTTCACCCAATAGCTTATCTGATTATAAATATGCTTTCCATTAACAGATTGACTGAAAGTGATTATATTTCATATGTATCGTTCCACTTTTATTGATTCCAGGCACAGGAAACACATGAGCTCTCATGCATATGGTTCCTTCTAAGATTTTGATTGAAAATTTTACTCAGTTTCTAAGTTATTAGTTTTTGAAGTTTTTACGTCTTCTGTTTTAGAAATAAACATAATACAAATTAAATTTTCTTACGGCCTACCTAGTTCCTTTTAGGAATATTTTGCTTTGTCTTATTCTTCCTTTCACCAAAATCACACTTTAAAAGTGGTTGTGTGGGGATGCCTGGGTGGCTCAATTGGTTAAGCAGCTGCATGCAGCTTAGATCCTGAGTCCCCATATCAGGCTCTTTGCTCAGCGGGGAGCCTGCTTCTCCCTCCCTGCAGCTCCCCCCTGGCTTCTGTTCACTCTCCCGCCCTCTCTGTCTCTGACAAATAAATGAAATATATTTAAAAAACCTGATTGTGTGGATATAAAATTAGTATGCATTATGTCCATGTTTTCATTTCTAGGTCCTGACAAATCAAATGACTTTAAAACAACAAAAAGAACCAAATAAACAGCAGTATGATAATAATCAATATTATTGAGAAATATTTATCAACATGAAACCCCTTAATTCCAGGTGCCTATATGATTTGGTGTTTGCTTTTAATAAGTGCAATATATTTTTCTAAATTCTATGTTCCCATATAATGAGGTTTTATATTTTCATCATTATCATATTAACTATAAATGTACATTAAGTACTAAATGTATGTGAGGCACTCTGCATAGATTCTTACATGTATATTACCTCACTTAATACAGGTAATGACCCTCTGGGGTTGTTATTATCTCTGTCATCCACAAAAGGACAGTAGGGTACTTGGTGGGAGTTAAATATGCCCCAGGGTCATACAGAGACTAGTACTAATAGGAGTCAAATCCAGGTAGTGTGATTTGAGCAACTGCACTCCTGATTGTCTTCAGAGATGGCTGTATCTTTAACTTCAAAAAGAGATTTAAAAAAATGGAATGGACATTGAGTTGAGAATAACAATCTTTAGTCACAAAATATTTCTTAGAACTGTAATAGGACACTGGAATTTTATTAAGGTGCTGACTTGTGCTTTCTTTTTAAAAAAATCTCTGTTTTATCTCAAACCTTAAAAATAGCAGAGTGAACTTAAGGATATGAGGAAATGTAGTTTTCTGCAGAACTTTTGTAAGTTATATATTTAAGTTTAAATATTTAAAATGAAAATAGAATCATGAATACAGCATTTTATGTACAATATATTATTTATGAGGATTAAAAGCCCAATATAGAAATTTGCATATCTAATTTTTCTTGGGTATTATTTTTTCTCAAATAAGAAGTAATTTTGGAGAATGTTATCTTTGTAAGTTACTTTAAATCATTCTCTCAAGGACTCACTGACACAAATTTTAATAGCATAAAACTAAAAATATGGATTAGTCAAACATCAAAGTATGTGCTTCTTATTTATTTATTTATTTATCTATTTATTTTTAATTTTTTTATTTTTTATAAACATATATTTTTATCCCCAGGGGTACAGGTGTGTGAATCACCAGGTTTACACACTTCACAGTACTCACCAAAGCACATACCCTCCCCAATGTCCATAATCCCACCCCCTTCTCCCAAACCCCCCCCCCCCAGCAACCCTCAGTTTGTTTTGTGAGATTAAGAGTCACTTAGGGTTTGTCTCCCTCCCAATCCCATCTTCTTTCATTGATTCTTCCCGTACCCACTTAAGCCCCTTATTTATTTATTTTTTAAAAAGATTTTATTTATTTATTTGAGAGAGAGAGAGCATGAGCGGGATCGAGGGAGCAGAGGGAGGAAGGGACAAAAGGAGAGGGAGAAGCAGATTCCCAGCTGCAAGCAGCCTTGATCCCAGGATCCTGGGATCCTGAAATGAGCCTAAGTCAGATGCTAAACCCCCTGAGCCACTCACGTGTCCCTAAAATATTTGTGTTTTAAACTTGAGTAGACATAAATCCATTTCAAAAAGAATGTTTATATTTAAATATAAAGCAGATGTAAATGACTTGATGTGAACTGATAATTTGCTGTTACAATTTCCTATTCCACCAAAAGTTTGAATGATTCCCTGATGTTACATTTTCTATGTGGAATGATAGTTTAGTTTAATTTTTTACTAAGAGATATTCATTCATACATGAAATTCAGTTTTTAATTCATTAATGTTAAAATGCACAGATGCGTGTGTGTGTGTGTGTGTGTGTGTGTGTGTGATTGTTATCCATGATTTTCCTGGCCTAATCAACTTAAAAGAATTTGTTCATATTAATAGTTCCCTGACACACATCATTATATTTTATGTAAATTTTTGAACTCTTAGTAGGCATCATCTAGTACTATTAGTCTCATAAGTTTTATAAGCAGGCTGTTCTTCTACCATGTTCTCATTTCTCTCACCTTACTTGATGGATGCTGTTCATTAAGTTACTTAAGACATCATCAAAATGCATTAAAATTGAGTTAACTCAGAAATTTAAAAAATGATACTATTTGTATCAATGTGCCAGTTAGGAATTTAGCCTCTAAACTTCAGATCCACGTTGGACTGGCTTTTCTGTGATCCTGGAACTGGACCCTCTAAATATTCCTCCTTTGCCAGCTGTCATGAAACTAAGCTTTGTCAGTAGAGTGTATAGGAGGGACCCTGGAAAACAAAGGGATTCTCTTCTGGGGCCCATTGTGTTTCTATAGGCAGGATTTTAGCATGTGTATGTGATTTCTGCAGTGTCCAGCACTTGCAACACAGCGTGCCTCTCTAAGACTAGGCTGCTGCAGCACCTGGCTGAACAGGGTCAGGTAGACTGGTACTTCCTTTAAATGGCCTGCCTAGCCCCTCTCAAGCAGCTTGGTACTACTGAGAAGGAAGACCTTCTTTCTGCCCTATGGTCTTTCTAGCTGGACTTAGAATCAAGTTGACATAAGACAGGTTAACAGAAGAAATGAAAATTAAAAGGTGTACAAATGGGGAATCCACATAGACATGAAATTCCAAAAACAATGAGGCCCCAAGTATCTTATATGAGCTAAGGAGAGGGGTAGGAGCTTGAGGATACAAAAGGAAGAGAGCTCATTAGCAAGAAGGTGAAAGGAGATGCTTGGGAGAACAAGGTTGCTCTAATATGCACATAAGTTCCATAGATTAAGGGAAGTCTCTGTTAATTGCTCTCTTCTTATTATAGGCTGTCCATTCCATTGTAAATTTATGCAATTGTGGGGGAGTCAGAGAACGTTTCCTCTGTTTAGTTTTGATTACTTTTAACTGAAAACATTTTCTGCCAAAGTGGGCCACCTCGGGCAGCCTGCTCTGGGGCCCCACAGAAGCCTCAGGGAATGTCTCCACTACCCAGAGTTACAGCTATTTACTGTCCAAGGATATCTGCAACTCAGGCCTTTCAAATGTCCAGCACGGGGATTGAACATTTCCGTCTCAGCCCTAGGGGTAGCTCCTCTTTTCTTTTTATCCATCTATCTATCTATCTATTTATTTATTTTTAACTTTCTTTAAAAATTTATTTATTTATTTATTTGACAGAGAGAGATCACAAGTAGACAGAGAGGCAGGCAGAGAAGGGAGAAGCAGGCCCCCTGCCGAGCAGAGAGCCCGATGTGGGGCTCCATCCCAGGACCCTGAGATCATGACCTGAGCTGAAGGCAGGGGCTTAACCCACTGAGCCACCCAGGCGCCCCCCACCCCCTTTTCTTTTTTAAAAATATTTTATTTATTTACTTGAGAGAAAGAGTAAGAGAGAGTACGAGAGAGGCGTGAGGGGCAGAGGGAGATGCAGGCTCCCTGCTCAGCAGGAAGCCTGATGTGGGGCTTGATCTTGAGACTCTAGGATCATGACCTGAGCTGAAGACAGATGCCTAACTGAGTGAGCCACCCAGACACCCCAACATCTTTTACTCCTGTGTTCTTTAGAGTTCTTTTTCTCCTTCCTCGCCAATCCTCTATTTCCCAATTCCCTGTTATAGTTAGTAATTCCTTATATTAAACTTTTCTTGTTCAAATTATTGTACAGTTTCTTTCTTCTGGTTAGGCTCTCCTCATGGATATAATCAATAACAAACAGTTATGTATACTGTACATCTTTAGTGAGACCAAAGATTTTTCAGTGTATGTTTTTGAAGAGATATCTGTGTATAAGATATGCATACAATACCTAGGGAGTAGAGAGAAGACTGGGAGTCCACCAAGATAGCATTTATAATAGAATTTCCTCATAATAACTCCATTTACTGTGACACTGAAACATAGCTAATAGGGCACTGGAAAGCACTTAATTAGTGGAGGTAACTCACCTAGACAATGAAATTAATGCAAATAACCACAACAAGATAGTTTTAAATGTATCAACATGTCAAGGTTCTTGTCAATTTTATTTTCATATTGAAATAAATAAATTTAATGCATGAATGTGTAGGAGAAATAGTCATTCCCAGGCAATTTTATATCCCTGTTGTGAGTAAGTGATGCATGAGTCCACTGAAGACTTAGAAGGTTTAAAATAGAATAGATGTCAACTTGAAAAGTACTTAACTTCACTTCAGATATCTCCTCTCCAAAAATGCCTATTAAGTTGGGAGTCACTGGAATCAAGTAGAAGAAAGTAAAAGCTAATCAAGGGAGTGACTTCATCATCTATGCATTCCTAGCAGCTAACACACCTAGGTCCTCCTGCATTTTGGGCACTCAATAAAAATGTGTCAAATGGATGAGTGGATTTAGCTAGATGCGGCTGGGATTTTACTTTTCTCTTTGTAAAGTACAATATTAAAGGATTTAATACACGAAGAAGAGATTATAACTTTATGAGTCTATTATAGGAACTAATCTTTGCTCATAAAATACAACCTTAATAGTAGAGAGTCATGTTAGGTAGTAGCTGTTTTCACTTTCTGGCAATATAAAGAGAGTGGGAAAGATAGAAGCTTTGTTTTTAAAACACCGAGAAATGTTTATATATTTTATAACACTGGAAAATCAGTATTCTTATTGCAAGCCACATCTCAATTTGCTATCATTAGGTCAAATTTTTACTACAGATTTCTTTAACCTATTCTTTCTATATAAACAGTTGCATTAACGTGGATACTAGGGAAATTCTTGTCTTCTAAGAAGTCAGTATGGGGATAAGAAGAAATACCACAAGCTATAAATACCACATTCTTCAACAATCCCTGTTCCGTACCACGCCATTTCTGGCCTCTAGGACAAAGTAAGATAACTAAGTCTCAATTTCCCCATTTGCAGATGACAATAACAATATGCTTTGTCTTATGGCATTTTGAGGATCCAAGAAGATAGTATACGTATGTTGTTTTGAGGATTCAAGAAGACAGCGTAAGTAAACATGTTTTAAAAATTGCTAAGTAATAAAAAGTATAATTTTATAATAAGACCATGTTATAAGGCATGATTAAAAGCATGCTTCCACAAAGTTAGTACAGGTATATTGATTAGTATTTGCATGGGCCTATCTGGCAGTAGTGGGTGCTATGGAGGTGTGCTGACATTATTATGTAGTAGACAAAAGTACAATATTTGAAACCAAACCAGCCCAGCATGGGTTAAGATCCATAATCTGTCCTTCAGTAAGTGAAATACTTTGGGCAAGGTATTTAATTTCACTATTCTCATTTTTCTCATCCTTAAAATGGGACGACAATGCTTAGTTTATAGAGTCATGAAATAAAAATGAACAAGTACTTATCACACAGTATATGAGACATAGTAAGTCCCCTATTAATGATACCTCATTATATAATGAATCAGTTACTTTGCCCACAGATGACAAATTGGACTAATTGTATACTCCAAAACTGAAATTTTTGTACAGGTGTTTTAAGCACTTCTCCATTTTTCTGAAATCTTTGGATGCAGTTCAGATCAGAATTTGTGTAAGACGATAAAATCATGCAGAACAGATGCACTTCGTTGAACTTCGTTGAATTGACTTGGTTATTAGTTCTTTAATTTTTATATGCATAAAAATTACTTGGGGTGCTTATAATAGATGCAGAATATCAGATTTTAGTTCCAGAGATTTGATTTTGGGAATGTGTTGTGTGTCTTGGCAATTAATGCCTAAAATCATGATTCTGATATGGGTGATGCTGCTAAGAGCTATTGCTCTTAGTATGTCATGTTTGGGAGGACGATGCTGATTATACATTATTACTTTTCATTATGTATATATTCCAGGATAATCTATGATTTCTACTTTCTCCTCTAAAAGGTTTTCCCTTTGTTATATTGAGGAAAAAAATTTTGGAACCACATGATATGGTACATTTTAAATAGCTGCATTATGAAAAGTAATTACAAATATAATATAAAATTGAGATAGAATTTGAAAAGACTTAAAGAAATCCATCTATGAAAATATATATTTGCTTTATAAATATTTTTGTGCATTTTGAATTGCTCTATTTTGTGATGTTGATTTATTTTCCAATTGCATTTCAGTCAGTTTTTAGAGGGTAGTCTAAAAAAACAGAAAACAGAAAAAGACTTAGTTTTCTATGCTTTCCATAGATAATATAAAATCCCTGAGGATATTTCTAGTGGTTGTTTTATTTGTTCAAACTTTCAGTTCTTTATATAAGATATTCTGGAAATTTAGAGATTTGCCAACAATCATACTAATTTTATTGATTTGTGTGTGGTTCATATTGTCTGTTTTAATATTTATGTTAATTAAATATTTTTTCAAATGGTCTTAATAAAAACAAGTAAATTATTTATTTAAACATATCTGTACAAACACAGCCTCATACTCACACTTAGAAGACTTTAGAATTAAGCCAAAGGAATTGTTAAACAATTGAGATTAATACTATTTTTCATTTACTATTATAGCACTAATAATAATGATGATAATTTTGATAGTTAACATTAGCTGAAACTGGTTATTTGCCACTTATACTTCATTATAATTTGTGAAATAAATGTTTTTGTCATTCTATTTTATGAATGAGGAAACTGATGTTCAGAGTAGGAGGCCCAAGATTACACAGGTTGTAAGTGGTAGCATTGGAATTTGAGCTAGTTTATCTGATTCTGGAATTTGAAAATTTAAGTAATATACTAATAATTTGCTTTAAGAAAAAATAATTCTAAATGTGGAAAAGAATGGTTTCACAAATTTTCACTGATGAAATAAAGCATTTTCCTTTCATTTGGAAAGAAGTGGAAAATAAAAACATGCACTTGGTTTCCTTTAAAAATCTAAATTAGTTTTCTTAGTAAATACATGCATTCCAAATAGATGCATACTTTATTTGTACACTGACTGACTACTGCTAGGCTAGAAATTGACAAAAGATATCAATAGACACAAGCACGTAAGAGGAGATTCTTTTTTTTTTTTTAATTAATTAATTTATTTTAGAGAGCGAGAGCAAGCACAAATCGGAGAGGGGCAAATGGAGAGGGAGAGAGAGAATCTCAAGCAGACTCTCACTAAGCACAGAGCCTGCTGCCAAGATCATGACCTGAGCTGAAACTAACAGTCAGATACTAGCCTACTGAGCCACACAGGCACCCCAAGGGGAGATTCTTTCAAGTAACATCTACAAGAAGATGGCTTCCACCTAGAGCAGAGAACACGGCAGCATCATTGCAACAGAAAGCTTTGCTTTCTTTATCCATGTATCTGCCCCAGAGGTCACACACAACAGTGGCTGGGTCTGCTGACTTGCCACAATTATGGGCAAGCAATTATGGACTTAAAGCAACTGTAGAAATGGTTATAAGGTAAGCTCATATTCACTCTGAGGATAAACATATTTTGTCAAAATATGTATCTATCATAATCGTAAGCTTCAGAATAAGTAGGGACTTTTCACAGCATATTCCTGTGTGAATACTTTGAATAGGACAGAATTAGTCTTTACTTTCCCTTACTAAGAAGCAGGGCCTTACTGAAATTCTATTTTCATGCACCTAAAATTATCTAAACGTTCAGCAAGATGAATGTGAAAATTAGTTTATTCAGACATTGACTATTTAGAAATGGTCTGAATTTTATTAAACTCTGAACAAAATTAAAATCAGTTTTGTTAGTTTATAAAGACAATTTGAGAACACAAAAAAAGTGATGCTATTAAAGTTATGTTATATTGTGTTTTCCTGAGTATATCACTGTTATGTCTAAATTTTAGGAAAAGAGCTCAGGCAGAACAAAAAATTAAACTGTTTTTATATTGAGGGTAACTCTGTTTCTATATTTTTTGAATAAATGAATGAAGGAATGAAGGTATCCTGACAGGAAGGAATGATAAAGGAAGAAGAAAGAGACGGAGGGAGGAAGGGAAAGAGTAAGCAAGATCAGATCAGAAGGTAAGGATCAGAGCCTGGATATAAAAAACAGTAGAGTCAGAAGGGGGTTTATATATGAGTAAATGGCAAGACTAAGAAACTGGCCTTGATGAAATAGAAAAAGTAACAGCATTTAAATGTAAGAAATGATGAAGAACTTGCTTCCATAAAGGTGATGTTGAATTATAATATATCCAAGAAGAAATACTTTAGGGTAATAACTACGTCCTAGGTGTTGCAGTGGAAGGGTGGAGTAAATGTAACTGAAGGTTTTTTTCTTCTTTTTTTAATAAAAAGAAATAACATAAAATCATGGGCTAATGTTTTGGTGGGTTATCAATTACCTTGAGAATTTACCAAAAATGACAAAGAAACTCTAGGTAAATGAAAAAACGGAGAGTCAAGTGTCAAAGTTATTGGTCCACTAAAGAGACCAAATGCCCTCATCCTTCTTGTATTGGAAATAGTATACATTACGGAAGATGAAATTATTTAAATACTTGTATTAAATGCGTTTTTTAAAAAGTCAATTATTTTTTGAGCTGCACTTATATGCCAGGTATTGTGTTAAAATACACTTTTAATAGTTGCTCAATTATACTAAATCAGATTTCTATATAGCCTTAAGCCCCTTCCTCATTTATTCCTCCACTGAGATATTTCCTTCAGTGTAATGGTAAAATATCGTCCTTCAGTAACCTTGGACTTTAATATATCACTGACATAACGACAGAAGCAATTACATGGTGTGAAAAGCTTGAGTTGCTTCATAACACACTTCCTAATTTCCTGTTTTGTTAGTATTAATGCTAAAGCAGGAAGACACTCAATTTAAAATGAAATTTATGGAACATGTGAATGATGTCTTTATATTAAATGTTATCTTTATATTAAATTGTTATCTTTCAACAAATAAATTGACAAATTACATTATCCATTATAATAAAATCAATCTCATTTTTGGGACTGGTAATATTCATTACAATTTGACAATAAATACTCAAGTGGAAATAAAAATCACAAATTTTGCTTATTTTACATTAGAAAGTAGATATTCTCAAAAAGCTCTCTTTGAAGTTTGTTCAACAAAATATATGTGATTACTATCTCAAACTACTTTAAATAAATTGATAATTGAAGTAATATTCCTAACTGTGGTAATATTCTTTAATGTAAGGCAATATTTAAATTTATTCTAGTATGAATATGTAAATGCAAGTTTCCATCCTTCAGTGATGAAAACTGTGTTACGATGAGACAATCTATTTGCTTTATATACTGAACGAATTTTGACTTTTCCATTACTATTACAAAACAGAAGAAAACACAAATAGGACTGTTGCTGAGAAAAGTTTCAAGATAATTTTTCTGCTCCTCTTTTTCTACATAGACACAGAATAGTGAGTAAAAATTATGGTTTCTGTCTCTTTTTTTTTTTTTTAAGATTTTATTTATTTGACAGACAGAGATCACAAGTAGGCAGAGAGGCAGGCAGATAGAGAGTGAGAGAAGGAAGCAGGCTCCCTGCTGAGCAGAGAGCCCGACGTGGGACTGGATCCCAGGACCCTGAGATCATGACCTGAGCCGAAGGGAGCGGCTTAACCCACTGAGCCACCCAGGCGCCCCGGTTTCTGTCTCTTAATATGAACTGAATAAGAAACATTCACTATTAATACAGGATACTAGGATGAATTTCCAGAAAATCAGCCCATTCATTTATTCATTCTCTCATGCAGTAGGTATTTACTGAGCACTGACTTTATGAAACTCTCAGACTCTGTGGAATGAGACACACAAAAGAGAAGCAATTTCTCCCCCCACTGGATTTCTGGCAAGAATTGGAATGTATTCAACTGAGATTAAGTCAAATATAAAGATACAAGCAAAGAGAAAAAGCTTTAAGAAAACAGAACTTTAATACAGGAAAAAAAGATACATAGCTACATTTAGTATGATAAAAAATACTAAAAATAAAATACAATAGAAATGTCCTTGAAAAGAAAAAAATATATATATACATCTATAATAAAACAGCAGCTAGATATTACTTTTTTGTAAATTACTGAATATTTATAATCTAACCTTAAAGTAAACTAAAATGACCTATTTTGGAAAATAAATTAGGTTAGAGAAACATTTAAAAAATCTGCCTTTTGCAAGACTACCAAATCTCCTGATTGCTTTGTACTATATTCATCATGAATATGAATGTATAAAACAACTGAAATATAACATCAAAATAAAATATAGTAAAAGTATATTTATCACACTAGGCCCTAGATAATTTCCTAAAGATATCTTTGTGGAAGATATTTTAATCAGCCATGAAACTAAATGGTGTTCCAATTTGCAATGGAATTTGAATACCTTAATGATATTTTCTATTAAGATATAATTTTAAATATTATCATTACTTTTCAATGCTGTATTAAACATCTGGCAAATTACCAATAGTAGTATTTTTGGATTTGAATGAAATAGTTTAATGGCTTTTTCTTTCTAGTCAAATTAGCAAGCAGGAAAATCATTGATAATGTTACTGTGGTGATTGATACTGATAATGAAGATAACTGAATGAATTAGCAGGTGATGGTCTAAATTTCCAGAAGGAATTTCTATGGGTTCTCAACATCTCCAAATCTATACAGGAAGTTGAGACAAGAAGTCAGTACTTCTGGGATGTCTTACTGCCTTCCTGCTATCTTCTGATGTCTTACTGAAACTAGACCTGAAATAGGGAGATTCATCTGAAATTCCTTCAAGGAAAGATCTTCCTTTAGATTCTGTAAATGTTCAGAAAGACTCGGTTAGATTAGCCATTGAAAATCTTCATAGAAAGGAGTTGAAAGAGAAAGAGTCACATCCATACATGGATCATAGTCTAAACATCCAATCAGAAAAAGACATTCAAGAAGTAAAGAATATAAAGGAAATAGACTTGTCTTTGTCAGAAGACAAGCATCTTTTTGCTCTCATACTCTGAGGATTTTGAAGTGTCTTCTTTTAAGAAAGACATTTCAGCTGAATTGTACAAACATGACTTCAGGTGTCATCTTTGTTGTCACTCAGGAAAGACTCAGTGTTGCAAAGACAAATCACAGCCAACCAGAAACTCTACAAGTAGAGCCATTAGCTTTGGCAGTGATGATGAAATTAGTGAGTGCCTCAGTGAGAAAAGCCTTTCTGTTCATAGGAGTGTCCACTTGGAGGGGCTGTTTGAACTCAAGTACCCTACTGAGCTTATGAAAAGTAAGGAGCTCAATGATATAGAGCATGGACAGGGAATTACAGAATTCCATTCCTTGGTTTCAGTTTCTGTGGTAGAAGAGTTACATGATTTCCATATTGGTGATAGAGTGTTGACTGGCAATGTTCAGCCAGAAACTCTTCCATTCAAAGGTGTGACTAGTTTTGCTAAAGGATTTTGGGCTGGAGTGGATAAAGCTGAAGGAAATAAAAATGGAACATATGATGGCATTGTATACTCTGTGTGCAAAGAGAAGCATGGTACTTTTGCTCTTCCTCAGAAAGTATCTCACATTCCAGAAAACTTTGAGGACTATGTACACATAAATAAAGATGAAGAGTCTTATTGAGATGGACAGTATCAATTTCATAATCAAGAACAAAAAGATATAGTGGATTCAAAGTCTGACAAAGAAAAGGATGCAGTTGAATATTTTTATGAGAACTCTCTAGTATGCATGATATAGAAGCCCCACTTGATTGAAGCCTTAAAATAGAAACAGACAACATTCAGGACATTTCTGGGGTACTTGAAACCCATGTTTACCAGCAGTCTTTGGTGGATTCACTGATCTGTTTAAAGGAAAACAAAGACCTTGTTTCTGCTGCCATAGAAAGTGTTTCCATTGCTCTAGAAGGCAATATTTTAGATAATAACTTTTCTGAAGAGTTAAGAAGAAATAGCAGCTTACAGAAATGGAAGAGAACCTATATCCCAAGGTGTCAGAAAAGCTTTCTACTCTGCTTCTGGATCTTTTAATGAGAGAAAAGAACCAGTTGGAAGCTCAGTTGAGGTCATCACAAAGTGAGGGGAAAAAGTCAAAGCAACAGCTAGAACAAGTCAGCTTACTGACAAACACTTTACTAATAGTCTTTGTGAAGGACATGGTCAATCAACTACAAGAAATCAAAAAAGTTAGGAATGGAAAAATCCAACTTAGCAATCAGGAGCTTGTTGATGATGATAAAATAAAAGTACCACCCCAAGCCCTATCCCCAAATCTTGAGGAACATTCATCAAGTGTTCCAGCTTGCTTCTTAAGGTTTGAATTGGAAAATGAAAAAGAAGATATTTCTTCACCAGATATATACCCCAGACCTGAGAGGCCACTATTTGGCACCAGTAGGCAGGAAGAGGCAGAAAGAACTTGTGAAGAGACTTGCCGAACTTGAGATCAGCCGGGGGTTCCTGAGTGTGTAAGGGGATGATCAGGAAGAGCTCCTCAGAAGCCATGTGAAACACTATTGGCAGTCTCACATACAATAGAGGAAGTAGAAATTCTTGCCCATAATGCAGCAGAAGAACTTTGGAAATGGAAAGAATTAGGTCATGATCTTCATAGCATTAGCATTCTTATTACAAAACTGGTTGGCTGTGCTAGTAAGGGTCTAGATTTAGAAAGCACTAATGAAAGGGTCTACAAACAAGTGGTTTTTGACTTAACAAAACAAGACCTTGATCAGAGACACTATTGACATTCTGAATCAGATCACTGAGAAACAGGAGAATACTAATTGTGTGACATCTTGCAAATCAACTGAACATTGAGCGCTTAAAAAAAGAAAAAAAGGCATGTCATGTGATGATAGGTTATAAAGAGGGGGAAATGGAAGAAAAAAAATCAGAATATTGGTACTTCTTGGTGTTTTCTGAGTCTTGCAAGAAAGAATAGAGGTAGAAATAGAAGGCACTAATTCTGTCCTAAAAGTTGCTTTCTACTTCTGACCTGCAATCAAAATTGACTGAGAGTTCCACAGTCTGTAGTTTCCAGGGTTAAAAAGACTAAATTGTAAGGGTTATTATGATGGTTTTGAAGCTACAACTCTAACAGGAAGTAATTCAGTGACATGCTTTTGCCAAGTACTTTCCTTTGAGTGTTTTCCACAAATAAGTGTAGGAGCCTACAACAAAATTGCTTTAAGACAGCAGCAGGCAAAGCCAAATTGCTTTAAAACCTTTAAACTAAAGGCCAGGGTATGAACAGCGTTGTAGAGGCCAGTAGAAAAAGAATAGAGACTTTAAGACTTCAAACTCAAAGATTTTATCTAGACAAGATCCTTGACTGTGACTGCATATAATTTACCAGAAAGATACAATTCTTTCCCGTTGAAGGTTATAAATCCTCATTCTGACAAACTCAGGTTTTACCTAATCAAACAGATGTGGACAGAAGTGATATATGTCATTATAGGGCAGAGTCAGTATATGGTTCTTTTCCCTCTATTTCAAGAAATACAATGCTATAAAGAGAGCTTGAGTCCTAGAATGAAGTCAGTGTGGGCTATGACCATCTATCAATAGATTTGTGATTGAAAATATATAAACATTTGTTACTGTCAAATCTGACATTTTGGGATTCTTTATTACCACAACATATCAATCTGATTTTATATAAAGTCTTATTACCTTGGGAAGCCAAGAGAATGTTCAAAAGATAGTAATTGGCCTGTTATCTCAATTATTACATATGGGTCTTCATTATGGAAATAAAAGACAGCAAGCATAATGAGAGATATGAAAGGCTGGGAGTGGGGAAAATTTGATCAAAGGCACAAGGGGGAATGATTCCCATAATTTTTGAAAACTGGGATAAGTACTGAGGAAATTAACTAGAATCCACGAAAGTATTGGTAGCATTCTGAGGTTAATTCTACGTGTCAACTTGGCTAGGCTATAGTACCAAACATCAGTCTAGAATTTGCTCTGTAGTGACTTTTTTAGATATGATCAATATTTTAGATATGATTAATATTTTTAGATGTGATTAATATGATTAGTATGAATATTAGATCTAGTAGTCTTTGAATAGAATAGATTACCTTTCATAATTTGAGTGGGCCTCATGCATTCAGTTGACAGCCTTAAGAGAAAAGGTGTCCATACCCCTACTGGACTATGGTATTTGGAGTATAATTTTTTCTACAAAGCAGATGAAATAAAAATAATGGTCTTGGGTTACCACAATTGTCAGTGAAAATACATAGTAAATGGGAAAAGATCAATTCTAAAGGATAAAAATAGGGCAGATACTATAATTAAAAAAAATTAAGCTACTTTTTGGAACAGTTTTAGGTTCAAAGAGAAATTGAGCAGAACGTACACAGAGTTCCTATATACCCTGTCTCTATTACATGCATAGCCTCCACATTATCAACATCTTCCTACAGAGCACTACATTTGTTATAACTGATGAGCCTACATAGACACATCATTGTCATTCAGAGCACATAGTTTATTTATTTATTTATTTAAAGATTTTATTTATTTATTTGACAGACAGAGATCACAAGTAGGCAGAGAGGCTGGCAGAGAGAGAGGGGAAAGCAGGCTTCCCTCACTGGAGCAGAGAGCCCAATGCGGGACTTGATCCCAGGACCCTGAGATCATGACCTGAGCTGAAGGTAAAGGCCCAACCCACTGAGCCACCCAGGCGCCCCTCAGAGCACATAGTTTAATTGGGTTCGCTCTTGGTATTATATATTCTGTGGGTTTGAACAAATGTATATTGACATGTATCCACCCTGAATATGATCATACCAGAGTACTTTCACTGCCCTAAAATTCTCTGGGTTCTGCCTATTCACTGCCTCCAATACCGTTGCCCCATTTCCCTAAATAGAATTACTGATCTTTTTATTGTTTCCATAGTTTTGCCTTTTCCAGGCTGAGAAGGCTTTCATATCACTATGAAGTTTGATCAGAGTGAAGGTCAGAGGGAAAGAATGTTGGATGAAAGCATCATGGATGGCTTTGTAGTAAATGGAAAGTTTGGCAAGACCAATATAGAGTCCTTAAACTAAAGTCAGACAAAAACAAGGCTCATGTTTCCCAGGAATAGTCTGTCTTAGCACCATGGGAAGGAGTGTAGCCTCAGTGAAAACACAAAGATGAATTTCAAAGAGCAGCATTTAGAGTTTGTGCTCAATGGTGCTACCTGTACTAGGAGGTCTGGAAGTAAAAATCAAGGTAGACAGAAACCATTACCTATCTGCTTGGTGGATTAAAATCAGATTAACAGCTTTATATTATTCTTCACCCTTTGAATCATTTTCCTTTTTTTTTTTTTATATCTTTTTTTTTTTATTTGAATGATATAATTTTTTATTTTTTATAAACATGTATTTTTATCCCCAGTGGTACAGGTCTGTGAATCATTTTCCTTTTTAAAAAAATTTATTTCTTTTATATAATCCATGTAGTAATTAAACAATGGCCTTTCCTTCAAATCTACACTTTTACCCTCTTTCATTTTTTTTTCCAAATTTTCTTTCCTTTCCTTTTCTTGTTTTCCTTTTTTTTTTTTTTTTTTTTGTAAGAACAAGTTTTCCTAAGAATGGATTGGCAGACAGGTTTTTGATGGTGGTCACTTAGTCCAGAAGGTCACTGAAGTCTGAGCAGAAGCAAGTTTTTGCTAGTTCCTGTGAGAACCAGATACTAACAATGACATATTCATCTGAATTCACTTCTGCACAAGTATTGTTTCCTGACCATTTCACCACACTATCTATTCTCATCTCCAGAATTCAGTAAATCTTGGGCAGTAAAGGTTAATCCTAACAAAAAGTATATAAGTTGACTCTTTTCTGAATACATTAGACTTTTTTTTTTTTTAACTAGAAGGCTATGAATAATCTTAAACCTTTTTATATGTGCAACATAAAATAATTTGAAAGCATATCAATCACAGAATCTATATAAAGAAGGATTATTGATATGCTCTTTTTTTTTCCCCTCTCTCTCCTATCTGTAGAGTTTTCCATTAAATTGGATTTTATAGGATGTAAATGCCATGACGTATAAGCTATAAAGGTTAGGTCTGATTACGACTCAGTCAAAGAGGCTTACTTTTAATATTTTGGTCAATAATACATAAGGTTCTATAGTTTAGTTGATAGGCCCTTTACTGCTGATAGAAATCCTCATATGTATTATGTGCACACTGATCTAATAAAAAAACATAACTTGAAATTCACTGAGTCAATTGTTTTTAAATTAACTAATTTGGGGATGCCTGGGTGGCTCAGTTGTTTAATTGCCTTCAGCTCAGATCATGATCCCAGGGTCTTGGGATAAAGTCCCACACTGGGCTCCTTGCTCAGCAGGGAGCCTGCTTTTCTCTCTACCTCTACCTGCCACTCTGCCTGCTTGTGCTCTCTCTCTGACAAATACATAAATAAATAAAATCTTAAAAAAAAAATTAACTAATGCTATGGATTGAATGAGTCCCCCAAAATTCATACACTGAAACCCCAAACCCTAATATGATGATATTTGGGAGTGGGGTATTTAGAAGGTAATTAGAGTTAGACGAGGTCCTGAGAATAGGGTTCTCATGATGGGATTAATGCCCTTATCAAAAGAGGTGAAGACACAGCTCTTTCTGCCTGCACCAAGCAAAAATCATATGAGGACATAACCAGGAAGACGGTTTTCAGCAATACCTTGACCATGGTGGCACCCTAATCTTGATCTTCTAGCCTCTAGAAGAGCCATGTGAAATAAATGTTGTTTAAGCCATTCAGTCTATGTTAATTTGTTACAGTAGCTCATACTGAGATGACTGGTTAAATTCAAATGTAACATCCTTAATACAAACTTAAACATCCAACATAGAATTTAATTTGATCTTTAATCTCTCCTTCCCTACCTGGCTGTCCTTCCTCAGTGAAGCGAATGAGAGTGCTTTGAGGAAAATAACAACTATTTTATATATTGTAGATCTAACTGGATCTTCATGGGTAGCTTCTGGTCTCACTTAGGCCACACTTCAAAGCAAAACTCAAGATTTCATCACATTCCAAAATGAGTTTATGGAAGTTTTAACAGCTTTTGTGTCTATTTGGAGAAGGAAATTTATTTTGTCTGCCATATCACATAACCTCACCTTCCATCTAAACATCTTGATTTTTTCCCTAAATTCTATTTTTCTTCCAGATGCATCGCTGGCCTTGTCTTCTGGGGTCAAACCTCTTAATCTTCTCAACAATTCCAAATGGCTAAATAAAAACCATTTAGAGTAAATACCCAGTAGTGCAATTGCTGGGTCATAGGGCAGTTCTATTTTCAACATTTTGAGGAACCTCCATGCTGTTTTCCAGAGTGAAAAATAAAAAAAACCATTTAGTGAGGTGAACCTATTTTTCTCATGAAATAATTCAGGATCTGCTCATTAAAATTAACAAAAACTTCCAGAAGTAGGAATGCTAAACCTAACTGAGCCTCCTATATTTTATCTGGCAACCCCACCTGGAGATCTGACTCCCATATCCAAAACACTTTATCTAATGAAAATTAAGTGTTTTAGATTGGAATCTTAGCTCTTACATGTGTAAACTGTATGATAAACTAATCTCAATAATCACATCTATAAGATGGGGATTAGGATAAGATTTATTCATGAAGTTGTTCTCAGTAATAATGGAGATAATGCAGGTAAAACACTTTTCATGGTACTTGATATATCATAAGAGTTCAATATACTTTAGCTATTATTATATAAGATAAGGGTAACATTAGACAGTTTGCTCATTTAATACCAGATATTGGAAATGGCACAAATGAGCTATTATTTACTTATTTTTTTTGTCAAAGTATTCCCTTTAATCTAGGTTTGGAGCATATTTCAAGAGTTACTGGGAGTCCAATGACATTTTTTAAATTCTGTTAAGCATACTAATAATTTTTTTCACTGTGTCACTCACTACCTGACACCACAGCAGGGCTACAACTTTATTAAGTAGGAAGTAGGAATATGGGCTGAACAATATAGGCTGGACTACTACAAAAGTAGTAATACATTCATGTAGTAAGAATTATGAATAACTGACATGAAAGAAATGAGAAATTAAATGCTGTCCCATGAAGTTATGCTTATTTAACTTATTTTAAAATATTAAGCCAATGAGCTAATGTTAAAATTAAAATATACAGGGTTCCAACATTTGAAAGAGTCTTCTTCTGAGCATTTGCTCAATATTTTTTTCAGAAACAGTTGTATAGAACCATTATATTAATGATTGTTATAGCTAAAATTTTTACAGCATTTTTTATGTGCTGATTGTCTTATTTAGTCTTAACAACAGACTTATAAGGAAGGAAGTCACAATTATCTTCCCCATTTTCACAAGAGTAGGAAAGTAAGACTCAGAGGTTAATTAATTCAGAGAAGGAAATCTAAATGGAAGGCATTTGGTGCAGCCATGAACCCATGCATTTCTAGCTTTTATCTGCTAGAGTTTCCAGTTTCCTCTATCTTTATCTCGAATGGGATTTTAGATCATCCCACAAAATTTTGTTTAACCTATAATAGACAAAGAGAAACTTTAACTGACTTAACTTCATTCATTTTTTCTAAGAACTAACTTTTGGAGGCACCTGGATGTCTGAGTCATTAAGCGTCTGCCTTCGGCTCAGGTCATGATCCCAGAATCCTGGGAGTGAGCCCCGCATCAGGCTCCCTTTGCAGTGGGAAGCCTGCTTCTCCATCTCCTGCTCCCCCTCCTTGTATTCCCTCTCTCAGTGTCTCTATCTCTCTGTCAAACAAATAAGTAAAATCTTTATTAAAAAAAAAAAAAAAGAAAGAAAGAACCTTTGAAGGGCCAGCAACTGTACCTTGAGCTCTATGGGCTTTAGCCAATGGCTCATGTGAGACAAGCAGATGGAATAATTTCTAGCTCATTCTTTAATCACATAAGGGAAGGACTAGTGCTGTCACTGAATCAATCACTTCCAAGAATTCAGGACTGGGTAACAAAGTCAAATTGCCTCTTTATATCTGGCACTGGAGGGGGATTTGACAACATAATTAAAATCATTTGAAAATAGTCTTTGTTCAAAGTACTTTTGACATTCATTTCTCTTTGCTTTTTTTGTGTGTTTTGCTTGTTTGTTTGTAGTAACAATAATGGACATATCATACAGTTGAATGACAAGTATTTATAAAAGTAAAATAAGGTATATCTTTTTCTACTAGGCATCTTTTTTTTCTAGGCATTACACATAGTTATTATTATGAATAACCATTAAGAATCTTTGATTTATGATGTGACATAGAACCAGTTTATTTTATATGTAAGAAGAAAGGGGAGGAAAAAATGTATTCCTAGCCACTGAATTTCCATTTACTTCATAAATTTGGGCTGCTATAGTTGAGTAAACATCCACCTGCTATATCTGGAAAAGAAATGGCATATAGGTTTATTAAATCTGCAGTTTTCTCTGTTCAGATGTAGTTGCCCTAAACCATTTTTGCCTACAGCAAAGTACACATGTACTTTCCTTCTCTCCATGGCAGGGCAAATGCAGTAAAAATTGTTGGTGTTTTGAATGGGCTTTTATTAACAGTATTACTATATAGGCAAACCTAGAAGATATTGCAAAGGCTTGGTACCAGCCCACTGCAATAAACTGAATATTGCAATAAAGCAAGTCAAAGAACTTTTTTGTTTCCCAGTGCATATAAAAGTTATATGTATACTATAATGTAGTCTATTAAGTGTGCAATAGCGTTGTGTTTGAAAAAATTTACATATTTTCAGGGCGCCTGGGTGGCTCAGTCGTTAAACTTCTGCCTTCAGCTCAGTTCACGGTCCCAGGATCCTGGGTTCGAGCCCTCCATTGGGCTCCCTGCTCGGCGGGAAGCCTGCTTCTCTCTCTCCCACTCTCCCTGCTATGTTCCCTCTCTCGTTGTGTCTCTTTCTGTCAAATAAACAAAAAAAATCTTTTTAAAAAAAGTACATACTTTCATTAAAAATACTTTTTGTTAAAAACAGCTAACCATCATCTGAGCTTTCAGTACATCATAATTACTGATCACAGATCACCATAGCAAATATAATAATAGTGAAAAAGTCTGTGAAATACTGTGAGAATTATCAAAATGTGACAGAGACACAATGTGAGCAAATGGTGTAGAAAA
This sequence comes from Mustela putorius furo, assembly GCF_011764305.1. Lineage (NCBI taxonomy): Eukaryota > Metazoa > Chordata > Mammalia > Carnivora > Mustelidae > Mustela > Mustela putorius. The sequence continues at coordinate 16,706,614 of NW_025422471.1, forward strand.
ATGGTGCTGAAAGACTTGCTTGATAGAGGGTTGTTACAGACCTTCAATTTGTAAAAATGCAATATCTGCAAAGCACAATATACTAGATATACCTTTGTATATTCAGTATATACAGTATATACAGTATATTCTGAATAAATTTTCTATGTCTGTTTACAAAGAGATAATAATGTAGCTCTTTATCAAGTAGAGGAGGAATAAAATACACAGTAATATTTTCATTATTGTAAGGAGATAGTATGAATTGATATGAAATTAAATAATATTTAAAATTACAAATTTGTATAAAAATTGTGAATGATGTATGTATTTACATAAGGAAATACATATGTAATATTTTCTCATCACACAAATACTCTTCCTTTACAAAACAAAATGCACATTTCTTTCTCTCTTTTTTAATTGATAAAGTGAATAACAATCATGTTTTCCTCATGAACCTATTTCATAATTATGGAAAACTAGCGAAAATACTAAAATTAAAGTGTACTCTTCTATGTCAGGAAAAAGAAAATTATTAGTTCACATAAAAATTAGATTTTAAGGCTGTATATTACCCATTTCCCTTTGTTAGTTAAGTATCATATCCTAAATTCCTTCAGGGATACTTTGTTAATGTAATTTTAAGTGTGAGTTAATAGTTCTGAATCTTCTGAATGTCTCTTCCATATTTAAAATATATTCATTTCATTAAGCTCATTAATAAGAGCAAGATATTTTACTAATATAGTTAGATATATTGACATTATAGGTTGAAATTTTGCTCCCCAAATCCCACCAAAAAAAAAAAAAGTATGTCTTAACCCCATGCTTCCCATAACACCACCCAATTTGGAAACAGAGTTGTTGCAGGTGTTATCACTTAAGATGAGGTGATACTGGAGTATGGAGGACCTCAACTCCAGTAGAACTGGTGTCTTTCAAAGAAGAATGCTATCTGAAGATAGACAGAGGTGGAACACTGTGCTATATAAAGGCAGAGACTGGAGTTAAGCAGCTGCAAACCAAAGAACAGCAAAGGTATCAGGCAAACCAGCAGAAACCTAAAAGAGGCAAGGAAAAATTTCTCTAAAGGCTTCAGATGGAGCTTGGATCTGCTAGCATCTTGATTTTGGACTTCTAGACTTCAGGGCTGTGAAGAAATAGATTTGTGTTGTGTGAAATTACCTGTTTTTTTGGTACTCTCTTATGACTGGACTCAAATACCAATTCTTGAATTTAGATAAAAATAATTATTTTCCCAGCCCTTAAAAAGATATTTTATAATTTGTAGGGACTTATAAAAAGGTATAGAGCATACTGGAAGAGTGGTCATGTGAGTGAAAATCAGGAAGCCAAGTCAATGGAATCAACTCTCTTTTTACTTGTGGAAAGACATTTTCTTCTTTCTGGGATGCAGTTTCTCCATCCTCCAAATAAGGACAGTATCTATCTGTGTACTTTAAATAAGTTGACATGAATATTAAATAAAGCCATAATTGCTAGATTTTATGAAAATTAACAGCATGTGCCAGCATAAGGAAATATCTTTATACATGTTCCTATTCTGTATGAACATTTTGGTTTTCAGATACACTGCTCTTTAAGTATTCTTCTTGCTTCAGGGGCTGAATTCATGAAATATTATTCAAAACAGATTCACCCATTTATGATCATTTGTACTCCTTTAATTGTGAGGCCTGATAATTAGTTATATTTCTTTAACTCTCTACTTCTAAGACATTCCTTTCTCAAAAATATATATTAAAAAAGTTTCATATCTTGCCATATCAGCTCAGAACTTTCTCATTAATTCTGAACTTCCAAATGCACACATCTCATAGATCTCTCAACAAAACATGTCCAAATTGGAATTTACAAGTTTTCCTCTCAAATATGCTTTGCCTTTCTCATTTCAGAGAATGCCTCAACTGTCTATCGATTCTTTGAAACCTAGCTTTCAATCCAGGGCCTCCCTATGTATCTCCTTAATATTGCTCCAATCCATCTGCTTATCTTATTCCTAAAGGCCATAATTTTAATTTTGAGCTCATCATATCTTGGCAGCTTTCCCCTACAATATCCAGTAACATTTCTAATCCATCTTCCACATTACCATTAGAGCTCTGTTCAACTGCCAATTTGGTTATACTGACACTTTTCATTCTTTTGGGTTTATTTCTGGTTTTGGGCAGTTATATGCATGCCTATTTTTAGATGCTTACATTGTCACTACACATGTTCCCTGCAAGCCACTTATTTCTTGCTCTGAAGTTTTCCTGATTGTCTTTTTTGGGGATGCCTGCTCGGCGCTTTCACGCATACAACCAAAAATTAAGAAAATGTTAATACAAGTTGGGGCATCCTTAGTCAGTGAGGGAGCAAGTAGATGAATGTCTGGTGACGAAGATGAATAAATTTGCCTTGAAATATACACACATGCACACAAACACACCCATGCATATATGCAATAATCCCTCAGTCCAGCCAATCAGAGAAGGCCATTCAGTTTTCAAATAGTGATTCATCTTGTAAAAGGCTCCATGATGCTGGAGCAATGTTTCTCATGGTGACCCTCTGATGAGATGAGATATACTTCATTGTTTTTCTATCTACACACACCACTCAGTGCATGCTCTGTCTTTGGGGATTACCCAAGATCTTCACTTTCTCACTTCTCATCTTCTAAAATCTGAGTTATGGCTGTGAATATGGGTGATTTTTTTTTTAATTACACACTTGCATGTATTATATGTAATTATTTTATATATTTTTATATTTATAATGTCCATCAATACTTATTCTATTTTCCCCCATTTTCACTGTTTTTTTTTTTTATCTCAAAAATCTGTTCTCCTCAACTGGTCTCAGTAAATTTTGTTTAGAAACAAAAGCCTGGAAGATCCACCACAAATCTCTCACAATGCAAGCAGAGAAGAGTCTACAAGAAAAAAAAATAACAAAAATATAGAGAGGAATTGTAAATGAATATCTCAAAAATTATCTTGCCACAAAAATATTCCCTTAGAAAGGGCACTTCTCTATTGAATTATTTGCTATTTGAAAAATTTATCTTAGAGATGCAGAGTATGGTCTGGAAGGCAGATATCATTAGGAAGATGAATGAGTATAATCTTTTCTCTCTCCACCTTAAATCATCAGAAAGCAAAAGGCGATGCATCAGTTTAGAAGTAGAAGCTAAAAATGACCTCTGAAATTTACTTCTTTGCATAGGAGAATTGCCTACAAAGTCAGGTTACTAGTAAGTTTAGAATCGTAAGATTAAACTTAGAATTCCTTAAAGTCGGTTTTAGCATTTGCTTTTGGCATTTCACTCACTTCCTTAATTCAAATCCAACAACCCATCTAGCACATTAAACTAATTGGTTTCCCCCCAATACACCTATATAATTCTTCTATATAGTTTCTCATTAACTTTTAAAATAGAAATCTGATTCATAGGTTTATTAAATTCAATTCTGATTTTAATATTATTATATATTTGTTTTCTGGTACACACTGTTTAAGAATAGTGTATCTTGCCATATATCTGGAAATAGTCTTCTCCCTAATCAAAATTGTTTATTAGAGTGGCATGGAGTATGTATATAGTCTTACAAAATTGTTCAGTTCCTCACTGAAATAAAGATTTTCTCCATGCCAATCTTCTTTAGTCTGAAAGATGTAATTTTGTAATGCTCTTTTCTTTTCAATCCATTGTGTTTTAGACATTACTCACAACAAAAGCAGTAAAAGGCATCAGGGTTACAGTTTTCTCTAGGTTTAATATTTCATATTCATGCAGCTTCCCTCAAAAGATCGTTGCCTATATTTTGACAGTATATTTCTTCTCTCATATAAATCACTGAAAAAACTTCTATACAGCTTGTTTAAATGGGGGGCATATACAGATTATACTAAAAGTTTATCCTCACCACTTTTTTTAATAATATGCTAGATATTTTAATTATATTTTTAACACAATTGCCATATTACTCATTCTGATTCTTATCAGTAAGACCATGCAACATGATTCACAGGAGTGTCTTCCTCAGTGTGGGAAAACTTTTTGCAAAGTTTTGCTCATTGTTTTTTAGGAATCTTATCATTGTTTATAGGTAAGTTTATTTATTTATTTTTAATGCATATTTAATTACAAATTTTCTTATAATGTTCAGTTAGTGAACATATAAACATCATTAGTTTTTTAAAAATAATTATTGATTGATCTTCAAAGTCCACTGATTTTTAATTATTTATTTATTTTAAAAAGACTTTATTTATTTATTTGACATACAGAGATCACAAGTAGGCAGAGAGGCAGGCAGAGAGAGAGATGGGGAAGCAGGCTCTCTGTTGAGCAGAAAGCCCAATGCGAGCCTCGATCCCAGGATACTGGGATCATGACCTGAGCCAAAGGCAGAGGCCTTAACCCATTGGACCATCTAGATGCCCCACATCATTAGTTTTTAATATAGTGTTCAATGATTCATTAGTTACATGTAACACCCACTTTTTTACTTAAACATTTATTGAATACTATTTGGAAGGTACTGAGGTATATTTAGTTTATTGTTTGAGAAACATTGAAAATATTGTTTGAGAAACAGTGGTAAATCAAACATCAGATCACCAAAATAGTTCCGATAAAATAATACAAATGTTTAGAGGACTGATCTGGGTGAACCATGTCAGAGAAGTTTAGTTTTGAATTTAATCATTTTGAGGTGAGAAAAACAGTATTTTATGAGCGAGGGGCTTATTGAGCCAAGGACAAGAAGACTGAAAGAAGCATGTATAAAACAGTAAGTTTGAATAAGCAGAGACTTTGTAAAAAGCAGCGGTGAAACAGGACATTTCAAAAGAATATCTGGTTTAGACCATGGAAGGCCAATTTGAGGATCTGGAATCTTATGTAGTGCGGATTTACTAAAAACTTTTCAGCAAAATAGTGACATGATCAGAATTAATCGGAATAATTTATTAGTTAACTATAAGATGAATTGAGATAAGCAGACTCTATAAAGCAAATGAATTATTTAGCTAACATTCATTTAATATCAACTATCTACAAAATATGGTAAGCATTTCAGAATTGAGATAATAGAACAAAAGCCTTTTCTTCAAAACTTTACAAATCACTGGGGAGACAAGTTAGCCACTAAAAATAAAACCATATGGAAATAAATAAAGATTAGAAATGTTAAATCTTTGCTTTGGTGCTCCAGTAATAAATGAAATTAGAATTGTACTTTTGTGATAAAGAACCTTAATCCTATAGTCAGACAGCTGGGTGTGAAACTAGCTCCACCATCTCCTAGCTATGTGACTTTAGGCCACTTAAATCTCTCGGTGATGAAATATTTTGTTTATTAACTGGGGGAAAATAGTAGTAAAACATATTTCATAAGTTAGATGTGAGAATTAATGAGATAAGTGTGTAAAACATTAGTAAAATATTTGGCATATTTTAAACACTAAAGACATGACAGCAGAGATGAAATCAGACTTGACTCTTATGCTAATGCCTGGGGGCTGGGAATGCCGAGAAAGAGCATTTAACTCAAAATTATTTGAGGGTAGGACTTAGCTTAGGGGAGACTTAAGACATTCAATCTGTGACTAACATGAATCAATTTAAGACATACAGGTAAAGAAAAGAAGGCTATATCAGAGTCCTATTTAATTTTGTAAGATATAAGACACAAACTGCATTTGTTAAAAATACAGAATACCATGATTTCACTTATATTTGAAAAAAGATTGTCTGTGATGGAGAATTTAGATAAATATTTTAGATGTGGAGCCATTAAGGTCAATGGGGCTAAAACTGCAATGATTCAGGTAGGAATGATGGAAGACTGAAGTTGGGCAGTTGCAGTGGGTTGGAAAATGGTATTTAGAAGGGATCTTCCAGAGATAGAATTTTCAGAATGTGATTAGTGATTGATTGTGAAACTTGAGACAAAGGAGTAAAGAACGCCTTCAAAGTTATCAGTCTGTCGGTATGGATGAATTGAAAAACAACAGATATAGAATGTATATGCAGCAGAGCATAATGAGAAAGAAAGATGAACATTTCAGGGTTGAACAAAGAATAAAGTTCTGCCAGAGCATAAAGATGAATTGCCTGCTGAAAGGTGTGAACTAAATATATATACATTTTCTTGGTGATCCACACAAAGTCAATAGCTTAAGCCAAGATATTTACGATATTTCTAATGTAAACCTCATTGATAAAAGGGACCCTCCTAAATTAACAGTCTGAATATTTCTGTTAAAAATATATGTTAAACTTTTTTCTTTTCCTTCTGTTTTATTAGCAACATCTTATTTTAGTTCACTGGAACTAACCTTCCCTTCACTTTGCAGTTTAAAAGTAATACACGGAAGCAATACACTAGTAGAAATACTATAAAAAGAATATGTAGGGGTATCTGGGTGACTTGGTTGGTTCATCATCGGATTCTTGGTTTCGACTCAGGTCATGGTCTGAGGGTGGTTAAATGAGGCCCTACATCACGCTCCATGCTCAGCACTGAGTCTGCTTGGGATTTTTCTCTCTCCTCTTCTTCTGTACCCCTACCGTGCTCTATGTCTCTAATTAATTAATTAATTTATTCTTTTTGAAGATTTTATTTATTGAGAGAGAGAGAGCATGAACGGGGGGATGAGGAAGAGACAGAGGTAGAGGAAGAAGCAGAAGTACTGCTGAACAGGGAGCCCTACACAGGGCTCCATCCTAGGACCCTGGGACCATGACCTTAGCCGAAGGCAGACATTTACCCTACTGAGCCACCCAGGCACTCCAATTAATAAAATCTTATAAAAAAAAGAGTATGTAATAACCTAAAATTCCAACCATACAAACTGCTTAATATTTTGATTTATATCCTTCCAGACTTTTTTCTTTGCAAATAAACAAAGTTTTAGAAAATATATTATCACATCCTTGTATTTTCAATAATCTTCAAATCATCCTGGGATTGGTTCTTTGCTTCAAGACTGTACTGAAATAAATCTTTCTAGTCATTTAACTTGAACTTGCCTGTTTTAGAGATGATATTATGAACCATTATTCATATAAGATATGATAATAAAGCTTGTTTTCCCATTGTTTCTGGAAGCCACCTTGTGATCCCAAGAGGAGGTAATCCCTAGACAATGACAACTTATAAAAAGAGAAAAGAAGAATCAGATAAAATCATAGAGGAAAAGAACCACAATCCTGAAGCTACTCTGTCTGAAGTCTGCTCTAATTTTAGACTCCCTATTAAGTTGATATAATAAATTTCCTTATTGCCTATATAATTTTCAATTGGGGTATATATTACTTGCAGCCAAATATATCCTATCTGATGTATATAAATAGAAGTCAGTATGTTTAACATGTGCTATCCAATATTCTGTTACATTTATCTATTTATGGAAAAGGTCACATGACTATTAGCCTAATCCGACCTATGTAGAATGTTTTCTATAATTCTTGTGTTAATATAATCCAAGGTTTCTCAGTCTCAGTACAAGTGATATTTAGAGCTAAATAATTCTTAGTGTGGGAAGACTGTCTAGTGCATTGTAAGATTTTTAGCAGCATATGTCAGTAGCACTGACATATACCCACATGCACACTGTCCCCTAGGTGTGACAATAATGAAAAAAAAAATGCCTCTATACAATGTCAAATGTCCCCTGGATGGAGACCAAAGTCACCCTTGTTGAAAAACACTATAACTAACCATATATTAGTTATGATAGTTATGATAGTTTTTCACCCTTGTTGAAAAACACTATAACTAACCATATATTAGTTAGTTAGATAGTTAGATATGATAGTTAGATTATAAATTCAATACATTACCATTTATTAAGCTCATACCACATGCCTACCCTGAGTCTAGAGGCTAGTGTTGTAGAGATATAAATAAGTAAGACATGATTCTTTTCTTCAAAGATCTATCTATCCAGACATATAATTATCCAGTGTATCTTTATAATAATTGGCTTCAGGCTTCTGTCAAATATATAGAAATCTGAAGAGTGTTGTTCCCATCCTAACTATAAGAAAACAAACTGGATAATGAATGTATTAAGTTGTACCTTTCTTGAGTCCAAGAGAGAGCTGAGGTCACAGAGAAAAACTGTATTTCTTGCAATATATGGAAAGGTGGGGCAAAGCTCTAGTTCACCTGTGACAGAAGGGACTAGACAAGGTCTACATACAGAAAGGCAGGAAAACTCTACCACCATTTTAATATACTGCTAAATTCTGAGTGGGGGCCATTATGCAAATATAGAACACTGGGAGCAACATATGCTTACAATCTCAATGTTACAACTTCCCTGGATATGCATGAGAAATACTGGCAGCAGAGTAGGAGAGCAGAGAAATCCTTCCATAGTAGTTGAGAAGGAAAATTCCCAAAGCTTCAAGGAAAACACAAATATCCATCTAGTCTATTCTCCACAAAGAACAAAGCCTAAGCCATTAGGGAAAGGGCCCATACAATAAGAAATCTATCACTGGAGGAAAGGCAGAATAACTGAGAAAGCCCCATACTGTAGCAACATACTTAAGCAACAGGGACCTACCTAAAAATTAGGCTAAACCAGGAAAAAAGATAACCATCTTTGTCTCTCTCCACTATACCAGGGAGGCAAAGTAAAAAGAAATAAGTATATACAGTGGAGGTGTAAAACTCATGGAAACACCCTCTCCAAGATGCAGGAGCATAGAAAAGGCATAAAAGCCCTTTTTTGGCCTTTTTTTCCTTTTGAGGAAACCCCCCCTTATAAAGCAATCAAGAATTTAAGCACAAGATTGTACCAGAAGGATTTGAAACTGCTGGTGCACTAAAAGTATCCACAGCAAAAATAATACCCCAATAATGCACAATTCCTGACAATATTGACTTATTTTCCCCACTAACAACATAGCAGGAAAAAAAGGCATGCCTTTTTCCAGCCACAAATACGCTTTCCTTCTATTTCTGTCATCCTACACACTATGTCTGACATGCAATTAAAAATTATGAGATGCACAAAAAAGTAAAGAAATGAAAAGCCAAACAAATAAGAAACAGTATTCAACAGAAATTTCAGAGGGGACTCAGAATGTTAAAATTGTAGTCTAAGAAATTAAAAAAGAAAAAATCCTTTAATTATTATCTTAATAGAAAAGGTGGACAGCATGCATGAAGAGACAAGAAATTTCAGCAGAGAAAAAAACAGAATGAAACGAAGGCTAAAGCTAGAGAAAAACACAGCAAGAGAGATGATGTGTGATGTTGATGGACCAATTATCAGATATACTACAGAAAAGAAAATGACTAATGAAACTGTAAATAAGTCAAATAATTACAAATTGAAACAAAGAGAAGAGAAAAACAATAGAACACATAAGATGTAGAATAATATGAAATGTGAACATATGGTTAAATGGAATCAGAAAAGAAAAGAGAAAGATAAAGGAAATAATTGAAAAGATAACGGCTAAGAGTTTCAAAAACATTAGAAGACGCTAAACAAAAGATTCAGGCTCAAAGAACTTCAAACAGTACAAAACCCGAAACAAACAATCAGAAACAACAATAAGAAAACCCCACATGTAGACACATTATATTCAAACTGATAAAGTAGTGACGAGATTTAATTGGAAACATTTAATACAATGCAGAGAAAGAAAAATCATTAAGACCATGAGATGAAAAATAGACATCTTAGATATAGAGGAACAAAGAAAATAATTAAAGAAAAACACTTGGCAAAAACTGCAAAAACAGAAGACAATTATTTGTTGTTTTTATTTGTTTCTAATGAAATTATATGTACACTTACCACATGGCCCTGGAAAGGCAGGCAGAATTTTGGCCCTATGACCTTTGTCCCTTAGTGTTACACTCCTGAATGCTACTTTACATGGCATAAGGGACTTTGCAGATGTAATTAAGCTTACTTAAGTTAATTTTAAAACAAGGAGATTATTGGGTGGTCTGCTTGGTTCAGCTGGTAAAGTATGCAACTCTTGTTCTCAGAGTTATGGGGTTCAAGCCCCACATTGAGTATAGAGATAACTTAATAAAAAATAAAAATAAATAAGTAAAACAGAGAGATTATTTTGTATTATCCAGGTGGGCCAATGTACTCACATGAGCTCTTAAAACTCAAGAGAAAGCTTGGCTAAGGGCCAAAGAAGTTAGAGATAGTCAATGCATAAGAACGATGCTGCTTTTGCTGGCTTGAAAATAGAGGGGGCCACATGAAAAACATGAGGACAAACTGAATTCTCCCAATACCCTAAAAGTACTTGAAAGCATATTCTGTCAGAGAGCTTATAAATGCAGTCCCACTGACACCTTGATTTTAGTCTTATGAGACCTGAAACAGAGAAATCACTTGATAGCCTCTGAGCCTGGAATTCTGACCTATCATAGACAGAGATAGGTTGTCTAAAGCGACTAAATTCATGATAATTTGCTACAACAGCAATAGAAAATCAATATACTAGGTATTTGTCCAATAAAAATAAAAATATCTTCACATGAAAATATTTACATAAATGTTTATTCCAGCTTTATTTGTAATTACTAAAAACCAAAAACAACCTTAATAACCGTCAGCTAATAAATGGATAAGCAGTGTTTCTCTCTTAGGCATCAATGATACTTAAAATTCAATACCTATATGCAACATTAGAAATATCTTTCAATCTAATACCATTTCATTCTGCCCTATGGATGACAATGCCATGAACTATAATAAAAAGGTATTATCTAATATTCTTTCATCTTATCAACTTTTTCTAACAATGCATTTGGGAGGCTTTATTTCCACTTTCTAAGTTCATATACTATCTAGTATATTATATCCTACTAGATGGTTATAAATTGATTATTAGAAAATTTATTTCAGTATCTTCTCAGGGTTTGAGTTAATGAGTCTGTGATTACCAATATTATTCCTCTATTATTCTTTTTTTGTTGTTTCATGAACTACACGTTCTGTATCATTTTTCAAAAAGCTTTTCTTTTCAGTATTTTTCAAAAGATAATACTTCTCACTTATAACATCTGCTAAAAAATATTTAATAAAATTAACATCCTCTTATGTTAAACATTCTCAGAAAACTAAAAATAGAAGGGAAATTCCTCAACATGATAAATGATGAATGAGGGGAGAGATCAAGATGGCTGAGTAACAGGCTGAGATGACATCAGGTAGCAGGAGTTCAACTAGTTATCAAACCATTCCAAAGACTTACAAATCCAACAGGAGATTGAAGACAAGAAGAGCAGCAATACTCAAAATAGAAAATCGACAACTTTCTGAAAGGTAGGACCTGTGGAGAAGCGAATCCAAAGTGATGGGAAGATAGAACATGGGGGGAGGGGCGGGCTACCAGCAAGCGGGGGAGCAATGGAGCACAAAATCATTACTTTTGGAAGTCTGCTCCACTGAGGGACATCACTCCAGAGGCTAAGCAGGGGTGGAGCCTTCATGGGGACAGCATGGTCTCAGGTCCTCATAGAAGGATCAGGGGTTACTGAGTGTAGCAGAGCTTTCAGGTATTAGAGCAGGGAAACTGACTACAGAGAGCAGAGGAGTGAGCTCTCAGCACAGGGTTTCCTTAAACTGTGATCTGTGGCACAGTCAGACCACTGCTCTTTGAGCAGGGAACCCACAAGAGGCAGCTCTGGAAAGGCACCCCTGGAAAAGTGGCAGCGATCTGTTGGGTTTGAAGACTCCAAATGGGGCTATGTGCAAGAGACAGAAATGCTCAGTCACAGAACGAGTGAGCTTGGAGCAAGGTCAGAGACCAGGGAGATGGAGGTGATTGAGCACTTTTCTCCAAGGGTGCACTGAAGAGTGGGGCCCCAAGCTCTTGGCTCCTTCAGGGCCAGAGATTAGGAGGCCGCCATTTTCATTCCTGTCCTCCAGTGCTCTACAGAAAGTGTTCAGGGAACAAAAGCTCCCAAGAGCAAACCAGAACAGGTTACTTAGCCTAGCCCCTGGCAAGGGCCATGCAATTCTGTCTCAGGCAAAGACACTTGAGAATCACTGCAACAGGCCCCTCACCCAGAAGGTCAGCAAGAAATCCAGCCAAGACCAAGCTCACTGATCAAGGAGAAGAGCAGAGTTCCAGAGGAGGGGAAATCAAAGCATGGAATTCATGGCTTTCTCCCCATGAGTCTTTAGTCTTGCAGGCCAGGAAGAACTGGCATGATATATTCATAGCACTAAATGAATAAAACATGCAGCAAAGGATACTACATCCAGCTAGGCTAATCACTGAAAATAGAAGGAGATATAAAAAGCTTCCAGGACAAACAAAAACTAAAAAAGTTTGCAAACACCAAACCAGCTCTACAGGAAATATTGAAAGGGATCCACTAAGCAAAGAGAGAGCCTAAAAGTAGTAGACCTGAAAGGAACAGAGACAGTATACAGTAAGAGTTCACCTTACAGGAAATACAATGGCACTAAATTCATATCTCTCAATAGTTACCTTGAATGTGAATGGGCTAAATGCCCCAATCAAAAGACACACGGTATCAGAATGGATAAAAACCCAAAACCATCCATATGCTGTCTACAGGGTGGAATACAATTTACCATGCTAATGAACATCAAAAGAAAGCAGGGTGGCAATTCTTTTATCAAATCAATTAGATTTTAAGCCAAGACTATAACAAGAGAGGAGGAAGGACATTATATCATACTCAAAGGGTCTGTCCAACAAGAAGATCTAACAGTTTTAAATATCTATACCCCTAACATGGGAGCAGCCAACTACATAAACTAATTAATAACAAAATCAAAGAATCACATTGACAATAATACATTAATAGTACGGGACTTTAAACACCCTCCCCCTCACTGAAATGGACAGGTCATCCAAGAAAAAAGATCAACAAGGAAATAAAGGCCTTAAATGACACACTGGACCAGATGGATATCACAGATATATTCAGAACATTCTATCCCAAACCAACAGAATACACATTCTTCTCTAGTGCACATGGAACATTTTCCAGAATAGATCACATCCTGGGTCACAAATCAGGTCTCAACTCGTACCAAAAGATTGGAATCATTCCCTGCATATTTTCAGACCACAATGCTCTGAAACTGGAACTCAATAACAAGAGGAACGTTGGAAATAACCCAAATACATGGAGACTGAACAGCATTCTACTAAAAAATGAATGGGTCAACCAAGAAATTAAAGAAAAATTGAAAAAATTCATGGAAACAAATGAAAATGAAAACACAATGGTTCAAAATCTGTGGAACACAGCAAAGGCAGTCCTGAGAGGAAAATATATAGTGATACAAGCCTTTCTCAAGAAACAAGAAAGGTCTCAAGTACACAACCTAGTCCTACACCTAAAAGAGCTGGAGAAAGTACAACAAAGAAAGCCTAAACCCAGCAGGAGAAGAGAAATCATAAAGATCAGAGCAGAAATCAATGAAATAGAAACAAACAAACAAAAAAGAACAAATCAATGAAATTAGGAGCTGGTTCTTTGAAAGGATTAATAAGATTGATAAACACCTGGCCAAACATCAAAAAGAAAAGAGAAACGTCCCAAATAAATAAAATCATGAAAGAAAGAGGAGAGATCACAACCAACACCAAAGAAATACAAACAATTATAAGGACATATTATGGGCAACTATGTGCCAGCAAATTTACCAATCGAGAAGAAATGACATATAAACTAGAGACATATAATCTACCACAACTGAACAAGAATGAAATAGAAAACCTGAACAGACCCATAACCAGTAAGGAGACTGAAGCAGTCATCAAACATCTCTCAACAAACAAGAGCCGGGGCCAGATGCTTCCCAGGGGAATTCTACCAAACATTTAAAGAAGAACTAATTCCTATTCTCCTGAAACTGTTCCAAAAAATAGAAATGGAAGGAAAACTTCCAGACTCATTTTATGAGGCCAGGATGATCTTGATCCCAAAACCAAAGACCTCATCAAAAAAGAGAATTACACACCAATATCCTTTATGAACACCGATGCAGAAATTCTCTCCAAAATACTAGCCAAGAGGAGCCAACAGTACATTAAAAGGATTATTTACCAAGACCAAGTGGGATTTATTCCAGGGCTGCAAGGTTGGTTCAACATCCACAAGTTAATGTGATACAATACATTAATAAAAGAAAGAACAAGAATCACATAATACATTAAATAGATGCTGAAAAAGCACTTGACAAAGTACAGCATAATTTCTTGATCAAAACTCTTCAAATTGTAGAGATAGAGGGTACATATCTCAATATCATCAAAGCCATCTATGGAAATGCCCACAGTGAATATCATTTTCAATGGATAAAAACTGAGAGCTTTTCTGCTAAGGTCAGGAACACGTTAGGGATGTCAATTATCACCACTGCTATTCTACATAGTACTAGAAGTCCTAGCCTCAGCAATCAGACAACAAAAAGAAATTAAAGGCATCCAAATATGCAAAGAAGAAGTCAAACTATCACTCTTTGCAGATGATATGATACTTTATGTGGAAAACCCAAAGGCTCCACTCCAAATCTGCTAGAACTCATACAGGAATTCAGTAAAGTGTCAGGATATAAAATCAATGCACAGAAATCAGTTGCATTTCTTTACACCAACAACAAGAAAGAAGAAAGAGAAATTATGGAGTCAATTCCATTTACAATTGCACCCAAAACGATAAGATACCTAGGAATAAACCTAAGCAAAGAGGCAAAGAATCTGTACTCAGAAAACTATGAAGTACTCATGAAAGAAATTGAGGAAGACACAAAGAAATGGAAAAATGTTCCATGCTCATGTATTGGAAAAACAAATATTGTGAAAATGTCTATGCTACCTAAAGTAATCCAATGTTTAATGCAATCCCTATCAAAATACCATCCATTTTTTTCAAAGAAATGGAAAAAAAGAATCCTAAAATTTATATGGAACCAGAAAAGATCTTGAATAGCCAGAGGAATGTTGAAAAAGAAAGCCAAAGTTGGTGGCGTCACAATTCCAGACTTCAACCTCTATTACAAAGCTGTCATCATCAAGACAGTATGGTACTGGCACAAAAATAGACACATAGGTCAATGGAACAGAATAGAGAGCCCAGAAATAGACCCTCAACTCTATGATCAACTAAACTTCAGCAGGGAAGAATGTCCAATGGAAAAAAGGCAGTCTCTTCAACAAATGGTGTTGGGAAAATTGGACAGCCACATGCAGAAAAACGAAACTGGACCATTTCCTCACACCACTCACAAAAATAGACTCAAAATGGACGAAGGATCTCAATGTGAGTAAGGAATCTATCAAAATCCTTGAGGAGATCATAGGCAGCAACTTCTTTGACCTCAGCTGCAGCAACTTCTTTCTAGAAACATCGCCAAAGGCAAGGGAAGCAAGGGCAAAAATGAACTATTGGGACTTCATCAAGATCAAAAGCTTTTGCACAGCAATGGAAACAGTCAACAAAACGAAAAGACAACTGACAGAATGGGAGAAGATATTTGTAAATGACACATCAGATAGAGGGCTAGTATCCAAAATCTATAAAGAACTTATTGAACTTAACACCCAAAGAACAAATAACCCAATCAAGAGATGGACGGAAGACATGACAGACATTTCTGCAAAGAAGACATCCAGATGGCCAACAGACACATGAAAAAGTGCTCCACATTACTCGGCATCAGGGAAATGCAAATCAAAACCACAAAAAGATACCACCTCACGCCATTCTGAGTGGCTAAAATTAACAAATTGGGAAACAACAGATGCTGGTGAGGATGCAGAGAAAGGAGAACCCTCCTATACTGTTGGTGCAAAAGTAAGCTGGTACAGTCACTCTGGAAAACAGCATGGAGGATCCTTAAAAAGTTGAAAACAGAGCTACCCTAAGACTCAGCAATCGCAGTACTGGGTATTTACCCTAAGTATACAAGTGTAGTGATCCGAAGGGGCACATGCACCCTAATGTTTATAGCAGCAATGTTCACAATAGCCAAACTATGGAAAGAACCTATATGTCCATCAACAGATGAATGGATAAAGAAGTGGTGTATATATATATGTATATATATATATACATATATATATATACATATATACATATATACATACATACATATATACATATATACATATATATACATATTCCTATATATATATATAGGAATACTATGCAGCCATCAAAAGAAACAAAATCTTGCCATTTGCGACAACATGGATGGAACTAGAGGGTATTATTCTGATCGAAATAAGTCAACCAGAGAATGACAATTATCATATGATCTCCCTGATATGAGGAAGTTGAGAGGCAAAGTAGGGAGTGGGGGGGGTAGGGAAGTTAAAAAATGAAACAAGATGGGATCAGGAGGGAGACAAACCATAAAAGACTCTTAATCTCACAAAACAAAACTGAGGGTTGCCCGGGGGAGGGGAGTAGGGAGAGGATGGTAGGGTTATGGACATTGGGGAGGGTATGTGCTATGGTGAGTACTGTGAAGTGTGTAAACCTGGCGATTCACAGACCTATACCCCTGGGGCTAGTAATACATTATATGTTAATAAAAAATTATAAAAAATGATGAATGAATGACCAAAGTGTAGTACATAAAATTATGTTGGACTATTATTCAACTATAAAAATAAATAAAGTACTGATACATGGAACATGATGAGTCTCCAAAACATTATGGCAAGTGAATAAAGCCAAACACAAAAGGTCACACACACACTGTATGATTTCATTTATGCAAAATATGTGAAATAGATAATTCCATAGAGAAAGAATGCAGACTGCTGGTTTACAAGGCCTGGGAGAGATCAAGTAAGGATAAACTGCTTCATTTTGTAAGGTGTTTACTTTGGAGTGAGCTAAATGTTTAGGAACTAGATAGATATGTTGGTTATATAATATTGGGAACATACTAATAGCCACTGAATTGTTCACTTTAACATGGTTTGTGGTACATGAATTTTTGCCTTACTAAATTATTTTTAAAAAATAATGATTTCAAACTGCAGATGCTCATCCTCCCCAGATGCTTATCAGTGGGCAAAATTGACTTGGACACAGGGAGAAGTATGTAGTAGTCATGGCCGTTAAGATGTTGAGGCAGCAGCTGAGTTCTGATTGCTCATGTTATTCTGTGGACAGCCTACAAGATTGATTTCCTTTCTTCTTTCTTCGGGTATGGGGGGGTGGTAAGTATAGCAGTGGCTTGTAATAAGCCTAAACAAAGTCTAGCTAAGGAAAAGATCATGTCTGAAGTCTTGGTTCTGGTATCCACAAAATGACAATCACATAATCAATAGAGTTGATTAGAAATTCATAATGATTTTCTCTTACACAGTTTTTGTCACTGTAGTTTCCATCCTTTTTTTTTTTTTTTAAAGAATTTATTTATGGGGTGCCTAGGTGGCTCAGTCTGTTAAATGTCTGTCTTCAGCTCAGGTCATGATCCTGGAGTTTCAGGATCATGTCCTGTGTCAGGATCCTTGCTCAGTGGGAAGTCTGCTACCCACTCTGACCCTAACCCCTCTTGGGCATTCTCCCTCTATCTCACTTGCTCTATCTCAAATAAACAAATAAAATCTTTAAAAAAAGAAAAAGTAAAACATTTTATTTATTTGAAAGAGAGAGAGAGACAGAGCATGAGCAGAGAGGGAGAAGCAGACTTCCCAGTGAGTAGGGAGCCTGACATGGGGCTAAAAGTCAAGACCCTGAGATCATAACCTTTGAGCTGAATGCAGATGCTTAACCAACTGAGCCACGGAGCATCCCTGCAGTTTCCATCTTTAAATGCCTTTTCCCCCCTTAAATAATAAATTGTATTTGGAATGCTTTTCAGTGGCTTAGACTGCTACTTCTTTCCCCTAATATTTGATTCTTTGTAGTCTTTGCTCATCAAGTTTTCCTCATTGGTAAGATTATAATCAAGATGATTGAATGTTTTAGTTTTTTTTCTCTATTTATGTAAATATTATGAATACTAGGAGGACCGTAAATATCATGCCATGCTAATAACTGGCTTTCTGCTTTCTGACTGTCTGAGCAATTCAAATAACTAACCAACATCTGATTCTGACACAAGGCCACTCTGATAAACAGACTGAACAAAACATTACCTACTTTATTCTCTATGCTTAAAATAGTCAGTTGCTATTCTTACCACATCACCATTTCTTATTGATTCTTCCTTATTAAGTTTAATAGTCTCTATTAGATTCCCTTTGATCACTCCTCTTAGATGTCTGTGTACTTTTGTGACATGCAATAGGATAACATCATGTCTGTCTTTCCCCTGCTTATCTCTTCTAAATAATCTATGCTGGTTTAAAATTTAAGGGCTATTCCATTAGGCTCTGGTTATGATTTAGTCATGATTGAAGTCTGAAGTTAACGTTTAAAGCTTCTGTTGACATATGTAACAAAAATCAATCATATATCCTTCTGCAGGAAGACACAGATGGGAAAGACATTTATGCCAAGGAAAAGAGGAGAAATTCAGCTTTGAGAATACTCCCTGGTATTTGAATTGCTAGGGAAAAGACTTTTGTTCCATGTTTGTGATTTCAAATGTCTTCTTTGAGCAGCCTGTAGGTTCTAGATGTATTTTGTCAAAGAGTTATTGACACTCAAAATTCCTTTACCTTACCTCTCTCCTGACCTATTGCTTTTGGCATTTCACTTTCTTCATTTTCTTTTGGTAATTGTTACATATGAACTTATTGCCACTTCATTGCTAAATGTATTGACAGAGATGGTAAGATTTCCTTGACTGTGTGCATATGTATATGTTTAACCTGTATGCACCCACCAAATATTTATTCTACGGAATGTGCATTGTTTGATGTATTAATGAAATGACAATTTGAAGTTTGCAAAGGCTGTCTATTCCTTCTGCATTCTTTCACTATATTAAACCATTACTGACATTTTTAAAATGTCAGTTATCTTTTCTTTCTTCTTAATATAATTTCAAGGGATATAGTGTTCAAGAAAATCAATCCTGTTAATCTTCTAGATGTTCTGAGTCTCCTAGGTAATATTTCTTTGCAGTGAATGGTTTTGCCCTATCTGATGGAGTGACAGTGCTAGTTTATTTTTACTTTGGTCAAAACATTTGCAATTATTTGAAAAAAATTAAAGCATTGTTAAATAATGTTGAGACTACTTCTTTTAGGTGAAGAAGAAATTTTGAAATAGAATTTCAACTTATGGAATGTGGAACTTGACACTATTATAAAACCATACATGTTATATACATATGTTACATATATATGTATATGTGTGTGTATATATGTGTGTGTGCGTATACACACACAGAATCCTAAATAAAATACAGTCCTAAATAAAATACAACCCTAAATAAAGTATAATTAAATACATATTAAATATATATTACTATAATAAGGTATAATATACCCAGTATAAACTTATACAGTGAGTAAGACTCCTTACATTAATCCAAACTCTTGATAATAAAAAATTCATTATTTCAAAAGTGTTTGAATGAATGAGCTATCCAATAATACATAGCACTTCCTCATTTTTCTACTATTAGAGTTTTCATTTACTTATCACTTTTCATCCAGATTTCTCCAAGCATCTGAAAGCAAATGATGAATTGTTAAATTTTTCTTATAAGGTACATATAAATTTTATCTGTTTTAAAGAGAAACTAAAGCTTTCTAGCATAGTCTTGTGCCAAATATCAGGGAAGACATTTTTGACAGGGTTTTGAATAGCGGTCAATTTGTCTTAGTCTCCCAAGGATAGACAAATTTTTTTTTTGATAGACAAAATTTTAAAATATATATATGTGAGAAGCCAGTTGGAGCCTTCAGTTACACATAGACACACACACACACACACACACACACACACACTGTAGCTGTAACTTTACATTCTCCTCCTTCCTTATACACATCTTCCCCCCCCAACCCCCAACTGAGTTACTGCTTCTTTAAATAATTAGGCAGTAAGGAAGTGTAAAGTTTAAGGAATAAGTAAAAGTCACTTTTTAAAAGTAGTTAAAATGACTGTTTTACTGGGTGAGAAGAAAACCTACCATGATATAAGTATGTCCTTTAAGTTGGCAAGTTTGTAAGATGGTGGTTTAGTGAATCACTATAGCGTATCCAGAGTCTGAAAGGTCTGAATTTAGATTCTTTCTCCTAACTGGGTGACTAGCTATATAAATATTCCTAAGTCATTTAGCTTCTGTAAGACTTAGTATTCTGACCGAGAACTAAAATCAGGACTTTATTTATTTATTTTTAAGATTTTATGACTTTAGAGAGAGAGCGCGCATGCACGCACAAGTGGCAGGAGAGGCAGAAGGAGAATGAGAGAGAGAAACATACTCCCTGTTGAATGAGGAGCCCAAACCTGGGGCTCGATTCCAGGACCCTGAAATCATGACCTAAGCTGAAGTCAGACACTTAACCCAGGCACCCCACCAGGATATTATTTATGACGTGTTCAATACCTTTGCATGGTACACACTAAATAAGCATTGTTATTACTCTTATCCAATGGTAGAATGTGTTAATACCTAGTCTAGGAATATAAGTAACAAGCCTAATTGTTAATTAATTAAATGAAATTTAGAGGATTCTTATTTTTTCCAATTTTTCTTACTGAGGTTAAAATAACACATAACATAAAATTTACTATCTTTATCAGTTTTAAGTGCACAGTTCACTGGTATTGAATACATTCACATTGTTGTGCATCCATCACCACCATCTATCTCCAGAACTCTTCCCCTTGTAAAATTGAAGGTCTGTACTCCTTAAACAGTAACTCACAATGACTCCTGCTTTTCAATCCTGGCAGCTACCACTCTACCTTCTTCTTCTTTTTTAAATTAAATCTTCCCTTTCCCCAACATGACAGCCTGTGGTAATCACCAATCTGTAGAACACTTTGGGTAATAGGGACATTTTTACAATATCAATTCGTCTAATCCATGACCACTGGTGATCTTTCCACTTATTTGTGTCTTCTTCAATTTCTTTCATCATTGTTTTATGGTTTTCAATACACAGATCCTTCATGTCCTTGGTTTAATTTGTTCCTGTGTATTTTATCCTTTTTGATGCTTTTGTAACTGGCATTGTTTTCTTAAAATTTTGGATAGTTCATTGTTAGTGTATAGAAATCCAACTGCTTTAATTTCAAGTGTTTTTTTAAATTCCAGTCAGCTAACATACTGTGTCATATTAGTTTCAGGTATACAATATGGTGATTTAACACTTCCATACAACACCCGGTGCTCATCACAAGTGCTCTCCTTAATCCCCATCTTCTATTTAAGCCATCTGCCCACCCACTTCCCTTCTTGTAACCATCAGTTTGTTCTCCATATACAACTACTTTTTGTATGTTGAGTTTGTATCCTACAACTTTATCAAATTCACTTTTTTAGTTTTGCCAGTATTTTTGGTGGAGTCTTTTGGGCTTTATCTATGTAAGATCATGTCACTCACAAACAGTGACAACTTAACTTCCTCCTTTCCAATTTGGATGGCTTTTTTTTTTTTTTTTTTTCTTGCCTGATTTCTCTGGCTAAGATTTTGAGTACTATGTTGAATAGATGAGGTGACATTAGGCACCCTCTCTTGTTGCTGCTCTTAGAGGAAAAAGCTTTCAGTTTTTCACTATAGAGTAGGATGTTAGCTATGGCACTGTTGTATATAGCATTTTTTGTGTTGAGGTACACTGTAAGAAATAAAAATTAAGACCAATATCCTTGATGAACATAGATACAAAAATCCTCATTGAAATATAGCACATTAAAAGGATCATATACCACAAGTGGGATTCATTCCTGGGATGAAATGGTAGTCAATAAACATGATTTACCACATTAACAGGATAAAAGATTAAAAAAATCACATGATCATCTCAATAGATGCAGGAAAATAATTTTTTAAAATTCAACATCCTTTAATGAAAAAACTCTAAATAAATTGAGTATAGAAGGAAATTATCTTGACATAATAATGAAGCTTTCAAATAATCACAGATTAACCATAGAAATCCTAACAAGAAAGAAAAAATAATGAGTTTCTTATGAAGAACAATATAGTTGGATATTTGCAATAAAGTCCACTACAGTAGAAGCTCTTTTATTTTTATTTATTTTTATTTTATTTATTTATTTTGACAGAGAGAGATCACAAGTAGGCAGAGAGGCAGGCAGAGAGAGAGGGGGAAGCAGCTCCCTGCTGAGCGGAGAGCTCGATGTGGCGCTCGATCCCAGGACCCTGAGATCATGACTTGAGTTGAAGGCAGAGCCTTTAACCCACTGAGCCACCCAGGCACCCCAGTAGAAGCTTTTTTAAAGAGTAGAAAATGGAGCTTATATTTCTCCATTTAAGACACCACACTGGCAAGAAATAGATATTTATTAAAACTGTTAAACGAATTAAATTGAAGTGGTGCAGGGTCCTACATATATTATAAAACACTTAGTAATTTTGAGAATAAATGAGCTCTTATTGTTACCTCTAGTTGTGTCCTATACCCAACCTGGGGTGTACTAAAAGAAAAGAAATAGGGACAGTTTAAACAGAGGAAATTTAATCAGAAAGAGGAGGAGGAACGAGGGAATTTTTCTGGAAGGCAGAGTATAATACAGGTCAAGATGCCATAGAATTATCAAAGATCCCTAGTAGCAAAAACAGATCAGAGGATGTCGAGCCAAATGTTTTGTGCCTCAGAGATATGTTAGGTTTACAGAGGAGTATCAGAAATGACTAAACACTTATAAAGATAAGAAGAAAAGAATTGGACAAACTCAATGTAGGTATGACTAAAGCTCTATGAATTCAAGTGCAACATTATATGTAAATGTTTTAAACCAGTTATCTACATCTGGACATGTGAAGTATAAATCAATTCAATTGGACATGATGATTATCCACTATGTAGTAGGATTTATGCAAGCATCTGTGGAGATATATATATACACACACATACATACATACATACATATACACACATACACATACATATACACACATATGGGTGTGTGTACATGTGTGTATATATATATATATATCATGTGTACACATATCATGTATCTATTCTTAAAAATTAAAAATCTAGCAGAAAAGAAAGATACATAATTTAAATACACTGAAAATGCTGTTTCATGAAGGCTGTGTTACTGAATCTGCATATTTGCAAAAAGAGGATTTTGAAAGTCAATTTGTTTTTTAATAATAAGGAAGCTAACTGGGTCAGATATAGGGACTCCAGAAGTAGACTTCTTTCATTTTCAGACAGGAAGAAACTGAAACAGCAACAACAACAACAACAACAACAAAAATGGCTGATAATATTATATAATACTGTGAGTCAGTGTTTCAGCCTTTGTCTGTAATGATCAGTGTCCTTTGCAAGTGCCTATAACAGAATTCTACTTTCACTAGATAGGTATGTGAAGAGTGCAGGAGAGTGCCTCACTTAGAATCAATGATACAAAGAATCATTTTGTGAAGGGCTGGTACCCTTCTAATGGAGAATCAAATGAACCTTGTCTTTTTAAAAAATGGAGATGTAATAACTGTCCTAAAGAGAATAATCCCATTACAGCGAGTATTTCTTCACATTGAATGACATGGGAATAAAGTTGGAAAGACAACTTTATGCATAGGGAATTACTCAAAATTCTTGATTTTAAAGGACCTGGATAAGCTCCCTCATGTTTTTTGGATTCAAGCCATCACAGAAAGAAATTCTAAGAAGTCACAGCACAAATTAAAGCCCACATTTTCTGGGACCTTTCCATGTAGTTTTGCCCAATAATTGTGATTAATTTAAAGCATTATCTAATGCAACTTAACTTTTAGAAGTGTGTAATAGTTTTCATACAATCGTAGTCACTGAAATGGGAATAAAGATTAGATCCTGCTTTAGGATTTGAAAATAAGAAATAAGTTCATTTCATGGGTATTTAGTCTTTGCTTTGTTTTTCTACACAAGTGAAAAGTTGTCTTTCCTCCTTTAATTGGGTAATGAACTATTTTCATAAATAATATTAGGATTATGCAAATAAAACAAGAAAAATGTATTTTTTAAAAAGAGGGGAAACTAACAGAATAGAGTGAAAGGGAGTTCTGTTGGAGGTATACACTTTTCCCATTAGGCAAAAGCATAGCTGATCCACACAACCTTCCTTATGTTATGAATAGCACACATTCTCACATTTTGCATCCTAGTGGACGCAGCCTAAGAAAACTTCTGCATTGTGTTTGCCTCTTCAAGTTACTAAGCTTCACCAGGACTGATTCCTTGAAATTTTAGACTTGTATGCTTTGGAGCAATGCTTAAGGAAGGATAGTGCATTTTTAGATCGGATTGCAGGGCTATCTGTGGTGTGACTCCATTTCCTGCATCATTACTGCCCCCCCCCCCCACTTAATTTCATACGCCTGAGTGAGTGTTTTCTTTTTTCCTATGATATGAGTTGCTCTATTATTTGAAGGATCACAGAAACTCCCGTCTGAAGGAACATAACATACGAAATCTATATTGCTTAGGTTCTTCAATTTTCCTTTCTGCCACATATTATAATTTACCTTTTTATAATTTGAACGTTCCCAAACATGAAGACTTTTGAGATTATGTAGTAAGAATCTGTATTGATAATTTTTTTCTAGCCCCTGTGCATTTCTGATCAATGTAGACATTCACCACAGAGAGATTTACTTAAATCTGTCTCTGTCATTTGTGGGGCCAAAAAGTTGAAACTAATCTAGAATTTCTGGTAAAAAATATTTCCCTTAAAGAAGCAATTTCTCAAAAACAAGGACAATTATGTTATATTTCAGAACAATATCAATCATATTCTTTTAATAAAACATAAGGCAAATTTTTGTGATTGAAGTGTTGAACAGCAACATTTTTATTCCTCCCAAATAGTTGTTCACAATACATGTAAGCGAACAGTACTCCTTTAAAAATTTTGTGATGAAGTGGGTAGTTTAAAATGAATAAGGATATATTTATATGTACTATGAAAGAGAGCCCTTCTGTTTTTCAAATACTCTGAATCCTCATACAAAATTTATTTCTCGCACATTATCATTATATTCATTCAGATTCATGTATTTATTATTTCTTAATTTAAAAATCAAATAAAAACCTCCTTTCATGACTGCCTCAAGTTAAATACATTATTATTGTGAAAAAATTGAATATAACCATGCATAAATATAAAATGTAAATGGAAACTCATATGAACTGCAATATTTTTTTTTTTTGCCTTATGTCAGAAATTTTCAACTTATCAAAAGAAACTGAAACACACATTTCTATCTGAAGCATGGAATCTATGATAATTTCATAGTTAATAATCTTCTATTAGAAAGATATCAACCACATCTGCATGAACAAAATATTCTATTCCTGATTGTCTTAAATATTATTTGAAATTTTCTGCCAAATGTTTTAAAATAAAGGTTTTAATGAATTGCATGATATCTGGCAAGGACCTCACAGTGCACAGAATGGTGAGGAGAGAAGGATGTGTCAGGGTAAGCCTCCAGTGAGCCTTAAGGAAGTGCAGAGAAGTGGCAGCTCCCTTGTTGTGTTTACAATGCATTAATTCTCAAGTGTTTTGCTATTAGTTATGTTTAAAGTATGTTCATATCTTTTCTTTATGTGTTAGCTGACTATTGAACTCTAACTTTATGGCCTTGGAGAAGAATCTATGTCATGGTTACTTCCAACTAATGAAAAGTAGAAATTTAGTTTGTGGATGCTAAATAATATGTTAGGATCACAGTGCAAAACAGGGCAGACGCCTGTCTGGAGTGTTATAATAACTACGAATTTGATAAAAAGGTTTATTACTCACAGGCCCTGAAAAGCACGCAGCACACCTGGGGCCACAAGCAAGGTTGTGGGAAGAGAAAGAGAGAGCACCTGTCTCTGGGATTCTGCCTTTACTGGGCTCCAAGACATGGGCCTAGGGTTTCAACAAACTCACTATTTATTGGTATAGTTAAAACAAGTGTGGGAATTTTTAGCACTGGGAGAGAAAAAACAAGTTGCTTAAATAGCCATTTACCGAAATCAACTAAGATCTCTAAAACACAGGAGACTGGAGGTTGAGAGGGTCTTCTAGTCCTTCATCTAGTTCTGTGGCTGGCAATGTATTTGTTTATTCAAGATAGTCATCTTTGAAATCAATGCCTCTTTGAAATGAATGTCTCAGTAATCAAAGCTTAAGTCAGTCACTTGCATTACAGAAAAAGAAAAACCAACTGTTCCGGGCTTACACTACAACAATTCATTATATTCCTGAGTACCTTTAAAAATAGATTTTATTTTTAGAACAGTTTTAGATTAGTACAGAAAATAACACGAATAGTTCCATTTACCATGTTTCCAAATTCCCTTATTAATATCTTATATTAATATGGTACAACTGTTACGTTTAATAAGCTAATACTGACACACTGTTACAATTAACAAAATTTCTCACTTTGTTCAAATTTCCTTAGTTTTTTCCTAACAGCCTTTTTTCCCCCCTATTCTAGGATCCCATCCAGAATACATTACATTTAGTTATAATACATTTCTGTAGGCTTCTCTTGACTTTGTTTTGTAGACCTTCCTTTGATTACCTTGAGAGTTTTGATGAGTGAAGTATTTTGTAGAATTCTCTCCTATCAGAATTTTTTTCATTTCCTATCTGATTTTTTTTCATGATTGGTATGGGGAAATGGGCTTTTAGGAAGGAAGTCCATAGAGGTAAAGTGACATTTTCATCACCTCACTCCAAGGTTACATAATGTCAATGTGATTTATCACTGATATTAACCTTCATTATCCAGCTGAGATAGTGTAGATTTCTTAACTGAACAGTTAGTCTTATCTCCACAGCCCCCTCCTTCCATACACTTCCGTACATTAAAAGGAAGTCCTTAGAAGAAGGCTATACTTAGGGAGTAGTGCATGACTTGCTTCCCCCTACTACTGAAAATCTTTGGAATGCTTTTGCAACGAATAATTATTTCTTTCTCCCCATTTATTTATTAATTCAATTATTTAGATCAGTATGAACTCATGAATACTTATTTTATATTTTGAGTTATAATTTATTTTTTGTTGCTTGAACTGTTGCAGTATTAGCCTCAGGAGATATTTCAGATGGTTCTTGTGTCCCTCTGACTTAACCACATCAATGTAAATTTTAACTTTTTCAGGCATTTTCATACTTACTGGTACTAAGAAAAGCTCTAGTTCTATATATATTTCTTGCCCAGTCCTACAAATATATATTTTAACATATGTATGTTACTTTTATATATATATATAGTAAATAGTAAATATATATATAGTAAACATATATATAGTAAATATATATATATAGTAAATTCTAAGAAAGTCTGGCTCCTTTTATTGGAAAATGGTATTAGATCAGAATGTAAGGTGTACTCTTTTGTCCTGGAGAGTCCCATTTCCAAGCCTATTCAGCTTGTGGAGCAAAGAAATATAATTATTCATATTAACTCATGTATACATACATCTCTACATCTTGACTACTTTCAATTTTTTTGTGATTATGAATAAATCTGCTATGAATATTTGCTAGCTGTCTTTTGTGTAGACACAAGTATTCACAACATTTGGGTGAAAATCTAGAAGGCTGATTCCTAGATTTTGTAAAATTGTATTTGGTTTTGCAAGAAACTAATAACTTAATGTCTTCCAAAGTGGATGCATCATTTTCCATTCTCACCATAATAAATGGAGTGTTTGTGTGGTCTTTCAATTTCACCAGCAAATGCTAGGTTTTGGGATGTTCGCTATACATATATATATATTTTTCCAGTCTTTTAATATATATTTTTTAACAGAAGGGTATAGTACATTTACATCTTTGTAATTATTGATGGTTTTCCTTCCTGCTTTCTTTTTGTGTGCTGTTTACTTACTGAGATTTTTGTTTCTTTTTCTCTCATTTTGAAGTATCTTGCACTGAAGTTTTTTTCTCTCTCTACAATATATAATACATCTTTTAGTGGTTATCCTTGACATTTTTAGATGCATATCTAATAAAGTCTAGTACTAATAAATATATATTTATGCATCTTTTTGCTTTTCTGCTTTTGTTTCCTATCTATTAACTATCTTGCTTCATTTTAAAATTCTACAAATTGGTAATTACTTTATTTCATACAATCAATGTTTAGCTTTAGATATATGTTATTGTTTTTTTTATTTGGCTGCTTTTCAAATTTCACGTATTCCTTCTGTAATCACTTTTCTTCATTTCGGGAACTATGATATTTAGAAATTCCTTTGGTGGGGTTTGCTGATTTTAGATTTTTTTTTTTATTATTTTGGCATATCTGAAAAGATCTTTATTTCAGCTTCATTCCTTTTTTTTTTATAAATATTTTATTTATTCATTTGATAGACGGAAATCACAAAGTAGGCAAAGAGAGGAAGGGAAGCAGGCTCCCCGCTGAGCAGAGAGCCTGGTGTTGGAGAGTAGGGGACTCCATCCCAGGACCTTGGGATCATGACCTGAGCAGAATGCAGGCATCCCTCAGCTTCACTCTTGAAATAAACTTTGCTGGCTATATAATTTCTAGTTGGCAGCTATTTTGTCTCAGCATATTGAAGATACTATTCCAGTCCATTCTGACTGCTTTCATTTCAATGAATTTTTGATTTTGGAAAGTTGTTGTCTAAATCAAATTTGTAAGTAGGTAATCTTTTTTCCCTATGACTTCTTTTGTACACTGATTTCCTGTCGTTAGCCTGCCATGTGTCTAGATGTACGTCATTTTAAATTATTCCTGCTTGTGAATCTATCAGCCTTCCTGAATCTGAAGATGTGTTTTTCTTACTTTCTGAAAAATTATCAATTACTATTTTTTAATATGGTATATACCTTCATCTCTTTATTATTCCTTTTGGAACTTCACTTATATACTTGATCTTTTCAATTTATTTTCTGTTTTTCCTAACCTTCTTTTCATATATTCCTTTCTTTTTTTATAAAGATTTATTTATTTATTAATTTGAGAGAGACAGAGTGAGAGCACAGCAGGGGAGGGGGGCGGAGGGAGAGAAAGCAGCAGACTCCCCACTCTATCTTCTCTATTTTATTAAAAGAAGTTCTCTTACAAGTTTACCTGCCTTCAGTCTACATTTCACAGTGCAAATAGAATGAACCTTCTAAATTGTGTTGTTATTAGAATATTTGTACTGGTTTTCCCAAACTAAACTCTGGATTAATGGTCCCTAATGATCTGGCTCCCAACTTCTCTAATGTTATCTCTAATTACCTTCCCACATTACCAACACCACATGATCTCCATTGTCCAACTTTATAGCAACTCTATTCTTCTGTGTATTCCAAGATCTCTTTTAGTATTCCATAGTTTTGAACACTTTGTCTTCTTCCTTTACATTACTTCCTCCCCTCATTACTAACGTTACTGACTTTTTTTTTTTTTTTTTTTTGCATGAATCAGTGTCCTAGTTTTGGAAGAGTGAAGAGATGGAAATACCCAGCTTTAAAATATGTATCTCTTAATAGAAGCATGCATTTACATTTTTGTGATTACTGTTTTTCTTTCTCTTTTTGTGGGTTTTTGTTGGTGTTATTGTCTGTTTTTGCCCCATCCTCATACTTATTACTGTTCTAAATGCATCTGTATTTGATGCACACCCATGCTGATTCATATTTGATTCATTATTTCCTTATGGACACAGCTGATATCAGAATTGCAAAAAATTCTCAGTCTCTGTCAAAGTTGAGTCTTAGAGGTATAAAGTTTTCAAAGATTGTAGTTCAGCAGCAATGGCCTTTAAAATTTTTTGTCATTGCATAAGTTTATGAAAATTGATATGAAAGCTAGATATATGGCTTATAACCAGTTATGTTAAATGTTGCCACTATTACATGTGTGTACCTATTCTTTTTGGTGCTATAGTGCAGGAACCTTAAGATATCTCTTTGGCATTTGGCAGAAAGTAATTTCCTTTTGAGAGTTATCTAAGTCTCCTTTTATTATTCTGAAGTTCTTCATTTTTCATGCTATCAAAATGTCTTAGAAGAAGAAGCTTTCTTCTTAGAAGAAGCAGCTGCTGCTTTAAAAACTGTATCTTTCTGTATTACTGTGGTTTTCTTATTTAGTTATATAACTTCTCTTAAATATGAACTGTGCAATAATAATTTCACATGCCTCAGACTTCCAGTGTATGCATCTATAGCAGCTTGTAATACTATGGTAACTGGAATTAGTTAAATTTATAAGATGTTCAATTTTACTGTTAGATTTAAGTTTCATAAGAACAAATAGCTCTTATTATTGTTTTCACTCTTTCATTCTCAGAAACTAGGACAATACTTGGCACTTCTTTCATGACCTCTCTATTTCTTGAATGGATGAGTTGGTGAATGAGAAAGTGTGGCATGAGAAAGAAAAAAAAAAATTCTGATAGCAGAACAAAAGGAGAAATTATGATAATGATTTGTTTTGTTCCAAATAGCCAATACAAACCTAATATCATTAAAAGTTGGCAAATAAGAGCAGATAGGTGGCTCAGTTGGTTGGATGTCAAACTCTTGATTTTGACTCAGGTCATGATCTCAGGGTCATGAGATTGAGCCCTATATCAGGCTCTGTGCCAGGTGTGGAGTCTGCTTGGGATTCTCTCTCTCCCTGTGCCCCTTCCTCCCCTTAAAAAAAAAAAAGTTAACAAACAGCTGAATACAATAAATATATAAGCATTAATAGCATTTTATACATGAGTAGTAACTACCTTGAAGAGTCAATGATCTGTATAAAAGAATATTGTCATATGTGTTTGAGTGATCTCTGGAATCTTTATATATTAAAACAATATTTTTTTTGGTAAATTTAATATAATAGTGCCTCTATATCTTTTATGGACAACCTATTATTATTCTGGCTACCCTAAATTTTTACTCTGGGTTAAAATACAGTGGAATATAAATATTTTACACTTAATACTATAAAATGTCTTCTTGCCACTATAAAGAAAGTATTTTTGTCTGTAAAAGATACTTGGTTGTTAGGAAAGATAGATAATATATCAAATGATAGATGGAAAAATCAAGTTAATGTAAAACATAAACATTTCCAACAAGAAACTATATCAAGATAATGATATATAAGTATCACTTACATAAGGTGTATTTCTCAATTTGTTTTTAGAATAAGATTATCCTTCATGAATAATTTAAACCTATATCCCTGGAACAGTGATGTAAAATCATTATGTTGTTAAAATATTAAATAGCCAGGAAAAAAAAAGTATTAAATAGCCAGGATAAAGTTGTACCATTATTTAGCTTTCAGTAGGTTTGCTATTAGGGGGCTTGAAATGGTGAAATTGCTTTGACAACACCAAATAAACAAGCTTTTTTTCTACTGGGCTATTTTTATTTCAAAATGTTTTATAACCATATACAGTGGAAACAGTATTATGAATTTAACTGATGAAATATCATTATCAAAATAGGAAATTCAAGTTACAATGAATTTTAAATTTATAATATTATTACTTTTTAATTTAATGTTTTTAGAGGGAGGGGAGGTAAAGAATCTTAAGCAATCTCCATGGCCAGCTCATAGCCCAACAGGGCTCAACCTCATAACTCTGACATTATGACCTGAGCTGAAATCAAGAGTCAGATGCTTAACTAACTGAGCCACTCAGGCACCACAGAATTATAATATTGTAAAATAGAGCAAAACAGCTTCTTCAAAAGTTTTTACATTGAAAACCAAACTAGTTCAGAGTTGTCATATCATGTTTATCTTGAATAAATGGGAATTTTCTTAACTAAAACAATTTAACTTTGAAATAACTCATTGAATGACTGATATTTAAATTAGGTGATGTGTTCTTCATGAAGCATTGTTCTTCTGTAAATATGTTCTCATGGATATATGAAACAATCAATTCATTATCTGCTTCCACTGTGGGGATGCTATATATAAGAGGAAGTGAATTCAAAGAAAACATTTGCTAACCCACTCTCAAAATATATCTAATTAATCTAAGAAGGAATTTAAGTTCAATAGTAGCCTTAAAATGCGGATTTATTTTGTAAATTCCAATACAAGAGCAACATGCTTTTTTTGTGATCCAGGATTATTATTAGCATTGTAGAAGAAAATTACTGCTTCTACATATTTGTAAAAAAGTTCCATAGTCTATTTTTCCTTTGGATAATAGATTTCAAAATAAAAACTTTAGTATAACACTGACAGAAAATATTAAATACAACTTTAGAATTATAAATTCTTTGATATCATTTCTACATAAGTAAAATTATTGTAAAATTTTGTGTATACTTTAATATCACCTCACTATGTCAAGCAAAATATAGTCTATATTAATCTTATCAATGAAAAATAAAAGTAGGTTGAGGTGGAACTCTGGGTCTGAAAACAAGAAATTTTCACTGTTCATCAGAGCTTAGCTATATTCCTTAAATTGCTCATATTTGAAAACATATATTCCACCCAGAAAGACATTAACAGTGATTGCTGTTCATAGAACCCTCAGATGAGGTTGTAAAATGATGAGGAATAATCAACAGTGAGTCAAATAGTAAGTGTCCCTGTGATAAGATTATCTAGAGGACATCAAGTCTCTTATCTATCATTTACTACCAACAGCACAATCTTTGGATAAACTTTTGGAAATCTATTTAAGTGAGCAAACAAGGACTTTTGAGTACATGATCTAGAGTTCTGGTACACACATGCACACACACATGCAAACACAGACTTACAGTAAGTTTCTTGTAACTAATTCAATGGTTTGATATAAAATTTCATCCATTCACTCATTTTCCTATTCAACACATATTAGTTGAACCCTTACTGGTACCAGGCTCTATGCTAAGTGCCGAGCTCATTGAGGTCTAATGTTAATGAGGCTATCCAAAGTAAGCTTGCCACTATGAAGTTTATAGTTATGTAAGGAATTCAGATATTAAATAAAAATTTCCTAAATGTTGGATTCATTATATTACTTTTTTGAGAAAGTAACAAGTTTCACCTCTAGGAAGTCTATAAACAGTTACTTAACAATTGTGGCAAGTGCTATAAGGAAGAAGGATGGTGAGCTAAGAAAATAAAAATTAAGTGGACAGATCTTTTTTTCATCATTAAAAAGCTTTATCTCTAACATGTAATTTCAGAAATGAAATATACTGATTATTTTTATTATCTATGAATTTTAATACTTTTTTAAAAGATACATCATTAACAGAATAAAAAATGAATATAACAATAATTTTGAACATATTGTACATTAAAGAAGTAAGACTGGGCACAACTCAGGTTTGTAAATGTGCATGCCACTGTTTGACTTTGCATTAAAGGAAATTATTTAAGAAAAGACAGTAAACAGATCTTCAGATAATATCTCCCAAAAGAACAAATCAAAACTCTTAATAAGTGTTAGAAAAATAGAATATGGTTTATATTTAATTTTAAAACTTGGACAATTTTAACTTTTCTCACAATGATCATGTGATTAGGGCTAGTGGATTCTAGATGTATGATAATCTCTGGCTGACTTTAGACAAACTAATTTTTGATTTGTTCACCAAAGGAAAATTCTTGTTCCCCCACCCCGCCCTGAGAGAGTAAATGGAATTGGGGATGGAGCTTTGAAATAGAATCTTTGCAGTTTGTTTTTGAATCAGACTTCAGTTTCCATTAAGAACAATCTGATCTTCTATACTTTAATATGCTCTGGACTGGTACAAACCCTGACCTGCTCAGTGAGAAGGAAATGAATTTGATTCCCAGGTCCATTGAATAGTCAAGGTTCAAAAGCAAAAGAATAATGAGGTTGGAAATATCAAGATGTTGGTGAGAGAACATATTTGCATTGCTGTTAAGAAGTACACTCCAGTGCAAATACAACTAAGGCAGGCCAAGAGTTTTGCAATCTCTCATGCCTTCTGAAGCTTTGATGCCTAAAGAATACATGGGGACATCATAAACTCAATTAAGGTATCCTTAAAAAAAAAAAAAACCTTTAATTTATTATCTAGAAAAAGTAAATGAATTCCTGTATTAGTTAAATTTATATTTAACAAATGAACTCTTTTCATTCATGTGAATGGGTAAATAATATAGTGACAAAAATTTCCATTACTAATGTTAGATTCTGTGCTGGTATTTTTGAAATTCTGAGAGTCAAAATTTATCATCAGTTTAATAATAACAACAACAATAATAATATATGTTATAACTATGCCTACTGTCATATACTTTAATAGCATATTGGATTATCAACTGGATATTTAAATATATACCAGAATTAGTTTATATAAAAGCTAATAAATAGATGAAGTAATAAATAAAATATTGGTATTAAAAAATAATTTCTTCACATAAAAAATATCCATGAACAGATCTGGCATAGTAACTCCATAAAATTATCAGTGCCAAATCCCTTTTATCTCTGTGTTCTGCCTGAAGTGTGTGGCTTTCATCATGGATGCTACTTCATTGTTCAGACGACTATTGAGCTCCATGCTGATACTCATCCACTTTCTAGGCAGTAGAAGGCAGAAAAGGGGTGGGGCACAATATCAGTATCCAAGTTGATTCTTATCCCTGTAGGTACTTCCCAGGAATTCCACACAATAATTTCTCTAATAACTCTCTAGGCAGGAATTGGTAACATGGCCACAAATAGCCATAAGACACACTGGGAAAAGAAATGTAGTTTTGTTGTTGTTGTTGTTTTCCAATTGGGCACATTATCTAATGTAGCTACAAAATTTAAAAAAAAAAAAAAGGACTATTAGATTTGGGTAGGGAACTAGCAATCTTTGTAGTTGTACTATAATTTAAAAACTCTGGGTCGCCTGGGTGGCTCAGTGGGTTAAAGCTTCTGCCTTTGGCTCAGGTCATGATCCCAGGGTCCTGGGATAGAGCCTCACATCAGGCTTTCTGCTCAACGGGGAGCCTGTTTCCCTTCCTCTCTCTCTGCCAGCCTCTCTGCCTACTTGTGATCTCTGTCTGTCAAATAAATAAATAAAATCTTAAAAAAATAAATAAAATAAAAAATAAAAATAAAAACTCTTCCCCGCCCCCCTTCCTTTCACTTCCCTTCACTCCTTTCTCGATCAGGTAATAGAGATGAAAAAACCCAAATGACGGGCTAAATATTAACTATTTTTACTCCAAGTAAAGTGTCTTTTTAACCAATTAATTTCATTTGAAATAAAACATAAGGATATTCGAGGTTAAGAATAACTGTGTTTCTTTAATTGATTTGAGTTGATTTTGCCAATGGCATAAGATAAATGTCCAATTTCATGATCTGCATGTAGATATCCATTTTTCTCAATACCATTTATTGTTATTTATTCCCTGTTGGATATATTGATACCTTGTCAAAGACTAGCTCACTGTACATGCATGGGTTTGTTTCTTTGCTCTCTATTCTGGTC
Source organism: Mustela putorius furo (assembly GCF_011764305.1). Lineage (NCBI taxonomy): Eukaryota > Metazoa > Chordata > Mammalia > Carnivora > Mustelidae > Mustela > Mustela putorius. The sequence goes on from NW_025422471.1 coordinate 16,742,113, forward strand.
CATGGTCTGTGTGTCTGTTTTCATGCCCATATCCTACTGTTTTGGTTATTGTAATTTTGTAATATAATTTGAAATCAGGAAGTGTGATCCCTTCAGCTTTCTTCTTCTTGCTCAACATTACTTGAGCTTTTATGGGTCTTTTGGTTTCCATAAAAAAATTAGGACTTTCTTCTATTTCCATGAAAAAGGCCATTGAAATTTTGATTAAAACTGCATTGAATCTGTAGATGACTTTGGTGGTATGAACATTTTAATAATATTAATTCTAGAAGTCCATTAACTTGGGATACCCTTTCATTTGTTTGCATCTTCATTTGCTTTCATCAATGTTTTATAGTTTTCAGTGCATGGATCTTTCAACTCCTTGGTTAAATTTATTCCTAAGTATGTTATTCTTTTTTTTTTAATATTTTATTTATTTATTTGACAGGGATCACAAGTAGGCAGAGAGGCAGGCAGAGAGAGGAGGAAGCATGCTCCATGCTGAGCAGAGAGCCCGACGCGGGTCTTGATCCTAGGACCCTGAGATCATGACCTGAGCCGAAGGCAGAGGCTTAACCCACTGAGCCACCCGGGTGCCTCTATGTTATTCTTTTTGATGCTATTATAAATGGGATTATTTTCTCTTTTTTGGATAGTTTACTGTTAATATATAGAAACAAAACTTACTATTATATGTTGACTTTGTATCCTGCAATGTCATTACATACATTTTTTAGTTTTAACAGATTTTGGATAGAGCTTTTATGATTATCAGATTTTCTATGTTTAGGATCACATTATTCATAAACAGAGACAACTTAACTCCTTTTCCAATTTGGAGGGCTTTCATGTCTTTTCCTTTCCTGTTTTCTCTAGCTAGTATTTCCAGTACTATGCTGAATAGAAGTGGTTAAGAGTTGCACACCCTTGTATTATTTCTGCTCTTAAGTGGAAAACTTTAGCTTTTCACTACCAAGTACGATGTAGCAGTGGGTTTGTCATGTATGACCTTTATTATGTTGAGGTACATTTATTCTATATCTAATTTGTTGAAAGTGTTTGTCATGAAAGGATATTGAGTTTTGTCAAATACTTTTTCTAAAACTATTGAGAGGATCATGATTTTTTCCTTCATTTTGTAATGTGGTGTATCATATTTGCTGATTTGCACATGTTGAACCATCCTTGGATCCAAGGGATAAATGGTACTTGATCATGGCACATAATCCTTATAATGTACCACTGATTTCAGTTTTCTACTATTTTTGTTGAAGATTTTTGCATCTATGTTCATCAGGGATATCAGCCTACAATTTGCTTTTCCTGCACGTCTTTGATTTTTCTATCATTTCTGTTCTGATCTTTGTTTTTTGCCTTAGTCGGCTGACTTTGGACTTTGTTTTTATTTTGTGATTCCTTGAGGTGTCAAGTTAGGTTGTTTATTTGAGATCTTTCTTTTTTTTAATGTAGACATTTTTTACTATAAATTTCCTTTTTAGGACTGCTTTCTCTGTAAGTTTTGGTATACTGTGTTTCTATTTTTGTTTGTTCCAAGATATTTTTTATTTTTATTTTTTGACTCTTCTTTGACCCATTGGCTGTTCAGGATTGTGCTATTTAATCACCACATATTTCTGTATTTTCGTTTTTTTCCTGTTATTGATTTCTAGTTTTATACTGTTGTGGTCATAAAAAAATACTTTATATGATTTCAATCTTCTTAAATGTGTTAAAGCTTATTTAGTGTCCTAACATACAATCTATCTTGGAAAATGTTCCACATCACCTTGAGAAAATGGGTATTAACTATCTACATATCCATTTCTTTTTGTAAGCATTATGAAATATCATTTCTAGAAAATTAGCTAATATTCTTTCCTCAATAGTAATGTATATATTTGGGATAATTTATCATGTCATATAATTTCAACTGTGATAATATAGGAAGAATAAAACTTGCAGAGGTAAAAATTTTGGATCAACTAGTTTTTTTGTGGGTTAAAAAAATACATAATTACTTCTTTGGATGATAGGTACACAGGTTTGACCTTATCAGACTGTATAGTTAGTGAGCAGTCTATAGGATTATCCTCATTTATGACATCTATTGGAGAGCAGAGGTCCCCAAGATCACCCTCACTTCTGATACCAATTGCAAGTCTGGGGTTCCCAAGACCATCTTAAGTTTTGATAATTTGCTAGGGACCCACAGAATTCATTGAAAGCTATTTCAGTTTATTGCAGTGAAAGATACAGATTAAAATCAGTCAAGGCAAGAGATATAATTAACAGAGTTGAGCAAAGTTCTGCTTCCAGTTGTCCTCTTCCAGTGGATTGCTAACTCTCCTAGCAATACAGTGTGATAATATACATGGAGTATTCACAACTAGACAAGCTTACCCAATCCTTGGTGTCCAGAGCTCACTGAGAACTCAGTCAAGTGACTGCCCAAGTGACTGACCTTTTGTCTCTACCTCCTCTAAAGATGTGAGAGATACCACATTGACCAAAGCCCCACAACAAGACACATTGTTAGGTACCCAGGGTGGCCCAAGACTTACCGGAAAAGGAAGATAACTCTTTTCATGGAGGACATTAAGCCCAAAGCTGACGACAAAGCTAGACCTCTCATTGGGAAAGGTTAAATCCCTTACCACATACACACCATACACACACAAGCTTTATTTGGGAAAGGAAATAATTCTTCCTCCTTTATCACAGATATAAACACTTACTTTTTTGAGACATAGAACAGCCTCACATTTCTTCTGCTCATATATTTTTTGTGCAGAAGAAAAGAAGGAATGGGATTTATATTATTGTCAGTCTTGTACTTGGAAAGAAAATTAAACATTCTTAAAATATCCTAAATTAAAGCGAGGGTGTTACACAGTTCAATTTCTGAGGTTGGAATTTTAGCTTTAAATTTATAGTGTATGGAATGAAATAGACTGTAAAAAGCATGTGCCATCTACAGCAAATAAGAAAAATGTTATGAAGTTTAGACTCACAGTGAGGAACTATAGTTCTGTTGGTTACAAATGTGACAGGAAAGAGAATATACTGCCAGCCAGATTTTAGTTTTTCAACTCCATAGTTCTCCATCTTGCAAACTGAGAAATATATTTTGCCATTTTTGATTTAACCATAGTTGATGGAACTAAGGAATAGCTCCTTTCCCCCACAGTGAAAGAAATGATTTGTTTAATGTTTTTTTGCCCTGGTTGACTGAGTGGATTTCAGAAATGAATGGTAATTTGTATAATGCATTTTTATGAAAAATATATATTTCCTAACACCAAAAAAGAACAGAAGAAACAATCTTTGCAAGTGTTTCAGAAATGCATAAACTAGCCAAGCAATAATTTGCAATATTTTCTTCTTGATTAATAAATAAGACATTTATTTCCCAAAATACATTGCTCAAAATTGCTGCTGCAATTTTCAGCAGCAGAAATGACTTAGAAACCGTTGATTTGTTGAGAAATTATTATGTTAAAATAACAGAGAAAAAGGGTGTACTGTGTACAAGAGAATATATAAAAAGTTCACATTCTTTACAAACCAGAGAACCAATTGGATTAAAAAAAAGAAAGAAAGAAAGAAAAAGAAAAAAGATAAAAAATACTGCCAAGAGATTGCTTGACACGATACCAAATATGAAGTGTACAGATTATTTTTTCTAATAAACTCCTTCATAACAAAAACATCAGAATAAGTGACTGGTATAGTATTTTAAATGTTTGGTATAATACAGGCAAGGTTGCCATACATCACTTGTACCTTGATTTATTTTTAGGCAGATATATCATGTATGTGGGAAAAACCATGAAAATATCCATAAGTAGGAGAAATCATCATCTGGAGATAATCAGTTTTTGTTTTTGTTTAAAAAAAAAATTTTTTTTTAATTTAGTTGACAGAGATCACAAGTAGGCAGCGAGGCAGGCAAAGAGAGAGGAAGGGAAGCAGGCTCCCTGCTGAGCAGAGAGCCCAATGATGGGGCTCTATCCCAGGACCCTGGAATCATGACCTGAGCTCAAAGGCAGAGGCTTTAACCCACTGAGCTACACAGACATCCCTGGAGATAATCAGTTTTACCAATTCAGTCTTTCATATGTTTATATTTTTAGGTATATTAGAATATAATTTTAATTTTGTTTGGCAAAATTTTTTTGTCACTATTATGAAACATGACAACTTTCTATATTATTAAATGTATTTCTGTATCAAATTTTAATATCTCCAAATCAGCACCATTTATTTACTTAATATCTTACTTAAAAATGTATTTTAGGGGCGCCTGGGTGGCTCAGTGTGTTAAAGCCTCTGCCTTCGGCTCAGGTCATGGTCCCAGGGTCGGAATTGAGCCCTGCATCAGGCTCTCTGCTGGGCGGGGAACCTGCTTCCCCCTTTCTCTCTGCCTGCCTCTCTGCCTACTTATACTCTCTGTCAAGTAAAGAAATAAAATATTTTAAAAAATGTATTTTAATCTTAGTTGCTATTATGAGCAATGCCTCAATAATATCTACATATTACATTATCTTTGGATTCTTTTGAGAGTAAACTGTTCATGTACTATTCTCATTCACTTATTTGCAGTAATATTCCTCTTTTAAATTTGTACCAACACCTTATATATTAAAGATTTTGATACTACTTCATGTTTACTACAAATGCACTTTTTCAGTTTCCCTTTGTTTTTAATCTTTTATGATGGCTTTTGCTACATTAATGTTTTGTATTTACATTTAGATAAATTTACCAAAATCTTCTTTCTGCTGCTGTGATTGTTTTCATTATTAGAAAGAATTTACCTTTATGTTTCCATTAAAAATTTTCATTTTTCTAATTATCTGGCATAGAAGAACAATTTTATTGAAAATTAATTTTAAAAGTTAAGTTTTTTTTTTTTTAAGTTATGAATTAGATGCAAGGGGAAGAGAAGTTAATCTACTAGAATCACTGGTATTTTTTCTTTTTCTTTTTTTTGCTCCTCACAGAGAGAACTTCAGGAGTTACAAATTCACTGGCAGAGGTTGCCTATGGACAATTCTTCCACTCCTGATACGGCATTTCTGTCCTTGAATTTCCTTCTTATATTATTCCTTGCCTCACTCCTCACTTAACTCCCTCCCTACTCCCCTGCCCCAAACAATTCTCTTTTTTAAGACTCTTATTTGAAAAATTCCATTCCAGTTTTGGGAACTCATAATCTGTGATATTTCTCACAGATGAAATCTCACCTCCTAATTTTAAATTTAACCAACTTCCTTGGGATGGGTATTGATAGTTACTTCTATTACAGTTTGTAAAAGTGGAAGTAGATGAATGAATTCTTATTCTAAATGTGCCTTTTTTTAAAAAAGAAGATTTTGTTTATTTTGACAGACAGAGATGACAAGTAGGCAGAGAGAGAGGGGGAAGCAGGCTCCCTGCTGAGGAGAAAGCCTGATGCGGGGCCCAATCCCAGGACCCTGTGATCATGATCTGAGCCAAAGGCAGAGGCTTTTAACCCACTGAGCCACCCAGGTGCCCCCAAATGTTCCCTTCTATTCATTACAAGTGGGGGTTATTTTTAGTTTTTCTGAGATTATCTCTTCAGAATGCATATTTTCAAAGAAAAAATTTAAAAATAATTCCCCCATTAGGCATGGCCACATTCTAAGAAAGGACACAGATGAGGAGCATATGTCTCTCCTGTTTCATTATTCTGGAACTTGATCATAATGTAAAGGACTCATAAGATGTTATTTAAAAGCAATTGCTACAGAATTTTATATGCAAATTGTAAAATATTAATATAGCAAAAGGATTTCCAATAAAATACAACTGTTCCTGACCTAATCTCCCCACACAGCTCTGCAATCATAGCATCCATATGAAATCATTTAGTTTTTTGGTTCTCTGTTCCTAATTTTCCTAACACTAAATAAATGGCTTACACTCTCTTCTGACTCTACTTCACACATGCCCTTGTGACTCTCCCTCTACCTGTCAAATGGAGATGTGAGATGTAATTCACTTCCCCACCAACATTTGATATTTCTAAACTACACTGCTATTATTTTATATTCTGGGATTAGGTACCTTTGTAACTTCATACTTTTATTATTTGGCCTCTTCAATTTTGACAGTCACCATTTCCTCACTATGTAAATTAAAGTTGTTACCATTCCTTTACTTCTTTTCTCCCACTTCTCTAAACTACCCATTGGCTTTAACAATTTCTTTTCAGTTTCAAAATGGATACACTTTATATTGTACCTTGCCAGAAGTTGATTCTAATAGATGAAAATACCTTATTAATATATAACATGCAATATCCAATATTGAATAAGGTTTGATTTTCCTTTGCTATCAAGCCAATATTGCAAAGTTTGTGTCACTTAACAAGCATTTTTAGAATAAATTTACATAAATTATTATTTTTTTAAAACTAGATATATTGCTAAAACCATGCTATATTTTGTTTTATTTTATTTATTTATTTATTTAATTTTAAGTGGTCTCCCTGCTGAGCAGAGAGCCTGATGTGGGGCTTGATCCCAGGACCCTGGGTTCATGATCTCAGCCGATTTGACCTACTGAGCCACTAAGGTGCCCCTAAAATCATGCTATATTTTAGTTTGCATCTCTATTTTGTAACTTTATAAATGAGCTATTTTTCTCTTTTAACATTTTTTCTTAGGCATGTTAAACTCCATTCTTTATGTGAGCAGGATATATCTTTAAAATTAATGTTTCTAGCCTGTTTTTACTGGAATACAGGACAGCATTTTTATGCCTCCTTTGTAGCCCATGACCATTAATGACTGATTAAATGTCCATATTATTTATAATAATCTCCTTCCACCAAACGCCACTTGTACACTTTCATAGATTTTTCCAGGAAGAGAAAGACATCATTTTATAAATTATGATAATTTTTAATCCTCTTTCCTTTTAGTTTTATATCTTAATGCCTTTTCTTGTCTTTTAATACTTCCCTAAATAATATTTAAGTTTCCTGAGTATGAACAGTATATATGTTCATCTTGATAGCCTCAGCAAGGAAATAATTATTCTTCAAGTATTATTAGATAAATTAATACATGTGTTTAAATAAAAGGGTGTGTCTGAATTCCTTACATTCTTCCTGCTATAATTAGACCCTTTTTCCATGCTTCACTCAGTTGGACTTTAGAATTATCAGGTATGTTACTTCTTATATTCTATTGCCTCTTTTTAAATCTAGAATGTTCATGTTCATTACTGGCACTCTTTTCAATTCTTTAAATCTATTAACTCATATAATTTCCATAACAGCTCTGTGAGGAAGGTTTTATTATTATCCCCATTTTTCAGGTGAGTAAATTGAGCAGAAGCAAATTGATCAAAGATCACACATCTAATAAAATGTAAATCTAATATTTGAAATCTGGAGAGGAGGCAAAATGGCAGAAGAGTAGGCAACCTCATTTCATCTGGTCCCTTGAACTTAGCTAGATAACTATCAGATCATTCTGGAAATGCATGAACTCGTGTAAGAAAAGAGTATCTGGAACTCTGCAAGAAGAAAAGCAACCACTTTCTCGAAGATAGAAGGTACACAGAAGTGAATCTGTGGCAAGACATCTGAAGATAAATGGTGGACACAGGGAGACTCTATATTCTGGCTACCAGAAAGTCATACAGCCCAGGAGGGCAAAATTGGAACCCTTAGAAATCTGCTCCAGTGAGAGACATCCCTTCCTGAAAGGTGCTCAGGTAGAAACAGCAGAATTCTGTGTAGTCCCAGGATCCCTGGAGTTACAGAATTAATGGGGGTACCTGAGCCAGTGGAGTTCCCAAGCATGGAGTGGGAAAACTGGTAATGGTCAGGAAGCCCGAAGGGGGCTCTCAGCTCAGTTCACCATAAACCAAGATTTGAGGCCTGATAGTGCGATGGTTCTCCACCTAGGAAGCCTGCAGAGGACTGGAATGTGAGGCCCCCTCTGTTATCCCTCAAGAGGAGTGGAGCAGGTACACTCATGACTAGGCAAAAGCGTGAGTGTTATCTCTTGTTATCTCAAGGCAGGGGGCCCTTCAAAGGACAGTAGGGGGTAACTCTCTGGCTTCCCCTAGGAGGGACAGAGTGTGCCCACAAGACAGGAGTCTGCAAAGTCTGGCACACACAAAAGTGAAGATAGTTTATCCCTGAAGGTTTACTGAAGAGAAAAGACCACGATCTTTCAGCTCTGGGGCTGGAGATGGGGTTTGTGGCCATTTTTACTTTGCTCCTCTCAAGAGGTACAGGAAGCCTTCAAGGAACAAAATCCACACAGAGGACTAACTTACACTTAGCCTGGCCCCCTGGCGAGGGACAATGCAACTCCACCCAGGCCAAGATAACCGAGAAACAGTGCAGCAGGCCCCTCCCCAGATGAACAACTGGAAGAACAGGTGCACAGCAAGTTTACCAACCCCACAAGGTTGTAAAACCCCAGTGCTATGGGAAAATAGTATAGAGAATTTGAAGTTTTTCTTTCTCATGGTTCATTTATCTTTCAGTTTAAAATTTTCCATCTTTTTTCTTTTTCAACTAGTTTTTTATTTTATCAACTCTATGTTTTTAAGTCTTTTATTAACTTTCATTTTTGAACATCCACACTTTATAGATATATTCTTCATTTCTGGTTTCCTTTCACTCTATTCATATATATGTATATATATATATATATATATATATATATATATATATTTTGCTTTCCTTACAATTTTGGGATTTAGTGTCTTCTAATGCACAGACCAAAATATATCCAGGAACAAGTAAATCAACCTATTTTGTCCACCCTGTGAGAGTATATTCTCTCTTCCCCCACATTTTTTTTTTTTTTTGCTTTTGCTTTTCTTTTTTGGTTTCTGATCTCTTCAGATTTGTCTAGTGTCTATTTTTGCCTGGGTTGTGCTTCATATTTTTGATTCTCTCACTCGTTCATCCATTCTGCTCTGGGTAAAATGACTAGAAGGAAGAATTTACAACAAAAGAAAGAACCAGAGGTAATGCTCTCTGTCACAGATCTAATCAATATGGTTTTAAGTAAGAATGCAGAGATGGAATTCAGGATAACAATGATAAAGCTGGGCTTGAAAAAAGCATAAAAGACACTAGAAAATATCTTAGTGCAAAAATGAGATCTAGGGGCACCTGAGTGGCTCAGTGGGTTAAGTCTCTGCCTTTGGCTCAGGTCATGATATCTGGGGCCTGGGATTGAGCTCTGCATGAGGCTCTCTGCTCAGCAGGGAGCCTGCTTCCTCCTCTCTCTCCGCCTGCCTCTCTGCCTACTTGTGATCTTCATCTGTCAAATAAATAAATAAAATCTTTTAAAAAATGAGATCTAATCAGGTTGAAATAAAAAATGTAATGAGGCAGAACAGGACAAAGACAGGTTGATGGAAAAGAAGGAAGTTGAGCACAAGGCAGAAAAACAACTAATGGCCCATGAACAGAGGCTTTGAGAAATCAGTGATGCCATAAAATGGACAAACATCAGTATTACTGGGGTGCCTGGAGGTGAAGAGAGAGAGAGGGTCAGAAGGTATATATGAGCATATCGTAGTTAAGAACTTCCCTATTCTGGGAACATAATCAGGAATTCATGTCCAAGAGGTAGAGAGGACTTCACCCAAAATCAATAAAAATAGATCAACACCCCAATATATAATAGTGAAGCTTGGAAATTCCAGAGATAAAATCCTGAAAGCAACTGGAGGCAAGAGGTTCCTAACCTCCAGGGGTAGCAACATTAGACATCAAACCTATGGACATACACCAAGCAGGCCAGAAAGGGCTGGCATGATATATTCAGGGTACTCCAGCAAGGCTTTCATTCAGAACAGAAGGAGAGATAAACAGCTTCTGGGACAGACAGAAACTGAAAGAATATGTAAGCAAAGAGAGCCCAAGAATAACATAGACATGAAACAGAGACAATCTACAGAAACAGGAACTTTACAATGACATTAAATTCCTATCTTTCAATAATTACTCTGAATGTCAATGGGTTAAAGACTCCAATCAAAATACACAGGGTATTGGATTGGATAAAAAAGCAGGACTCCTCCATATACTGTCCAAAAGAGACTCATTTTAGACCTAAAGACACCTCCAGACTGAAGGGGTTGGGGCTAAGAACCATTAACCATGATAAGGGATCTCAAAAGAAAGCTGGAGTAGCAATCCTCATATCAGACAAATTAGATTTTAAATCAAAGATGGTAGGAAAATATGAAGATGGACACAATACCATACTTAAAGGATCTACCCCAGAAGAATATCTAACAAAATATTTATGCTCCTAAAATTTGGGAGGAGCCAATATATCAGTTAATAACCAAATCAAAGAAACACATTGATAATAATACATCAATATTAGGGGACTTCAACACCCCACTGACAGCAATGGACAGCTCACCTAAGCATAAAATCAACAAGGAAATAAGGGCTTTGAGTGACACATTGAACCAGATGGTCTTTAAAGATATATATAGAGCATTCCATCCTAAAACAATAGAATACACTTTCTTCTCAAGTGGTCATGGAACTTTCTCCAGAAGAGATCACATACTAGGTCACAAATCAGGTCTCACCTGATACCAAAAGACTGGGATTATTCCCTGCATATTTTCAGACTACAATGCTTTGAAACTTGAACTCAATCACAAGAGGAAATTTGGAAGGAACTCAAATATTTGGACGTTAAAGAGCATCCTACTAAAGAATGAAATTCTTTAGGAAATTGAAGAAGCACTAAAAAAAATCCATGGAAACTAATGAAAATGAAAACACAATTGTTCAAAACTTTTGGGGTACAGCAAAGGCAGTCCTAAGACGATAGTACATCACAATACAGACCTCTCTCAAAAAAATTAGAAATTTCTCAAATATACAAGCTAACCTTATGCCTAAAGGATCCAGAAAAAGAACAGCAAGTAAAGCCTAAACCAAGCAGGAGACCAGAAATCATAAGGATAAGAGCAGAAATCAATGAAACAAAAACCAGAAGAACCGCAGAATGGTTAAAAAACAACAACTAGGAGATGGTTCTTTGAAAGATCAATAAACCTCTAGCCAGATTTATCAAAAAGAAAAGAGAACAGATCTAAATTAGTAAAATCATGAATGAAAGTGAAGAGATCATGACAAATACCAAGGCAATTCAAAGAATTTTAAGAACATATTGTGAGCAACTATATGCCAAGAAATCTGGAAGAAATGGATGCATTCCTGGAAACTTACAAACTACCCAAACTGAAACTGGACAAGAAATAGAAAACCCAAACAAATCCATAACCATCAAGGAAAGTGAAGCAATAATCAAAAACCTCCCAAAAACCAAGAATCCAGGGCCACATGACTTCCCAGGGGAATTTTAACAAATGTTTAAAGAAGAAATAATAGCTATTCTACTGAAGTTTCAAAAAATAGAAATGGATGGAAAGTTTCCAAACTCGTTTTATGATGCCAGAATTACTTTGATCCCCAAACCAAAAAAGACCCTATCAAAAAGGAGAATTATAGACCAATATCCCTGATGAACATGGATGTCAACATACTCACCAGTATACTCGCTAATAGGATCCAACAGTATATTAAAAGGACTATTCACCAGGACCAAGTGGGATTTATTTCTGTGCCACAGGGTGGTTCAACATTCACAAATCAATCAACATGATAGATCACCTTAATAAAAGAACAGACAAGAACAATATGATCCTCTCAATTGATGCAGAAAAAGCATTTGGCAAAAGACAGCATCCTTTCTTCATTAAAACTCTTCACAGTGTAGGGATAAAGGGAACATGCCTCAATATCATAAAATCCATCTATGAAAAGCCTATAGGGAATGTCATTTTCAATGGAGAAACACCAAGAGTTTTTCTCGTAGGCCAGCAACACAACTGGGGTGCACACTCTCACCACTGTTGTTCAACATAATACTAAAGTCCTAGCCTTCCTTAGCAGTCAGGCAACAAAAAGAAACAAAAGACATTCAAATTGGCAAAGAAGAAGTCAAGCTCTCATTTTTTGCTGATGACATGACACTTTATGTGGAAAACGCAAAAGACTCCACCCTAAATTGCTAGAACTCATACAGCAATTCAGCAATGTGGCAGGATACAAAATCAATGCACAGAAATCAGTTGCATTTCTACACACTAACAATAAGACAGAAGAAAGAGAAACAAAGGAGTCAATCCCATTTTCAATTGCACCAAAAACCATATGGTACCTAGGAATAAATCTAACCAAAGAGGTAAAGGATCTGTACTCTAAAACTATAGAACACTTCTGAAAGAAATTGAGGAATACTCACAGATGGAAAAAAAATTCCATGTTCATGGACTGGAAGACTAAATATTGTTAAAATGTGTACACTACTTCAGAGCAATCTACACATTCAATACAATCCCTATCAACATTTACAATGTTTACATTTACAATACAATCCCATCTACATTTTTCACAGAGCTGGAACAAATAATCTTAAAATTAGAGTGGAACCAGAAAATACCCTCAATACCCAGAGGAATGTTGAAAAAAGAAAGCCAAGCTGGGGACATCACAATGCCTGACCTCAAGCTGTATTATAAATCTGTGATGGTCAAGATAGCATTGTACTGGCACAAAAAGAGACACGTAGATAAATGGAACAGAACAGAGAACCCAGAAAATGGACCCTCAACTCCATAGCCAACTAATCTTTGATAGAGCACAAACGAATATCCAATGGGGGGGGGCATCTCTTCAACAAATGGTTCTGGGAAAATTGGACAGCCACATGAATGCCACAAAAGAATGACTATTCTCTTACACCATACACAAAGATAAACTCAAAATGGATGAAAGACCTAAATGTGAGACAGGAATCCTTCAAAATCCTAGAGGAGAACACAGGCAGCAACCTTTTTGACCCTGGCTGCAGAAACGTCTTGCTAGACCAACATCTCTAAAAGCAAGGAAAGAAAAAAAAAATGAACTACTGGGAATTCATCAAGATAAAATAGTTCTGTACAGCAAAGGAATCAACAAAACTAAAGGCAAATGACCAAATAGGAGAAGATATTTGCAAATGACATATCAGATAAGGTTTTAATATCCAAGATCTATAAAGAAATTTCCAAAATCTACTCCCAAAAAACAAATAATCCAGTTAAGAAATGAGAAGAAGACATGAAAGAGACATTTCTGCAAAGAAGACATACAAATACGTCTGTTGGTCAACAGACATATGAAAAATGCTCCACATCCCTTGGCATCACGGAAATACAAATCAAAACCACAATGAGTTTGTTAACTGTTTCCTTTGCTGTGCAAAAGCTTTTGATCTTGATGAAATCCCAATAGTTCATTTTTGCCCTTGCTTCCCTTGCCTTTGGCGTTGTTCCTAGGAAGATGTTGCTGCGGCTGAGGTTGAAGAGGTTGCTGCCTGTGTTCTCCTCAAGGATTTTGATGGATTCCTTTTGCACATTGAGGTCCTTGATCCATTTTGAGTCTATTTTTGTGTGTGGTGTAAGGAAATGGAGGTGAACCATGAGAGACTATGGACTCTGAAAAACAATCTGAGGGGAATGAAGTGGTGGGGGGGTGGGACGTTGGGGTACCAGGTGGTGGGTATTATAGAGGGCACAGATTGCATGGAGCACTGGGAGTGGTGCAAAAATAATGAATACTGTTATGCTGAAAATAAATAAATTAAAAAAAAACACAATGAGGTTTCACCTTACACATGGCAGAATGGCTAAAATTAAAGTCAGGAAATAGCAAATGTTGGCGAGGATGTGGAGAAAAGGGAGCACTCTTACATTATTGGTGTGAGTGCAAGCTGGTATAGCCACTCTGGAAAACAGTATGGAAATTCCTCAAGAAGTTAAAAGCAGAGTTACCTTATGATCCAACAATTGCACTACTGCATATTTACCCCAAAGATACAGATGTAGTGAAATGAAAGGGTACCTGCACCCCAAAGTTCATAGCAGCCATATCCACAACAAACAATTATCATATGGTTTCACTTTTATGTAGAATATAAGAAACAGTGCAGAGGACCATAAGGAAAGGGAAGGAAAACTGAATGGGAAGAAATCAGAGAGGGAGACAAACCATGACAGACAATCTTAACTCTGGAAACTAACTGAGGGTTGCTGAAGGGGAGCCGAGCAGGGGAATGGGGTAACTGGGTGATGGGCATTAGGGAGGGCAAATGATGTGATGAGCACTGGGTGTTATATGCAACTGATGAATTAAACAATACATCTGAAACTAATGATGTAGTATATGTTGGCTAAATAAATTTAAATTAAAAAATAGTATGGTAATGACACAAAAACAGACACATAAGATCAACAGAGTAGAACAGAAAACCCAGAAATGAACCCACAACTATACGGTCAATTAGACTACAACAAAACGGGAAAGAATATACAACGGGAAAAGGACAGTCTGTACAACAAATGGTATTGGGAAAACTGGACAGCAGTGTGCAAAAGAAATAAATTAGGTCACTTAATTAACTGTGCACAAAATAAATTCAAAATGGATTAAAGACCTAAATGTGAGATCTGCAACCATAAAAGTCCTGGAGGAGAATGCAAGTGGTAACCTCTTTGGTATCAATCTTAACAACTTTTCTAGGTTATGCTTTCTGAGGCAAGGGAAACAAAAGTAAAAATAAACTTTTGGGACTACATCAAAATGAAAAGCTTCTGCACAGCAAAGGAAACAATCAACCAAACTAAAAAGCAACCTATGGAATGGGAGAAGATATTTGCAATTGACATATCCAAAAATGAGTTAGTATTCAAAATATATAAAGAACCTATAAAACTCAATACCCAAAAAACAAATAACAATGAAAAAATGAGCAAAGACAGAAACCAACATTTTGCCAAAGAAGACATGACCAAAAGACACATGAAAAGATGTTCATCATCACTTCCCATCAGGGAAGTCCAAATCAAAACAATGAAATAACACCTCACATCTGTGAGAATGGCTAAACTCAACAATACCAGTAATGGTATTACAGGTGTTAGCAAAGATGTGGAGAATGGGGAACCCTATTGCACTGTCGGTGGGAATGCAAACTAGCACAGCCACCATGGAAAATATTATGGAGTTTCTTCAAAACATTGAAAATAGAACTGCCCTTTGACGTACCAATCACACTACTGGATAATTACCCTAAGAATACAAAAATATGAATTAAATAAGATATGTGAACCTCTATGTTTACAGCAGCATTATTTACAGTAGTTAAGATATGGAAGCAACCCGTGTTCACTGATTGATGAATGAAGAAGATGTGGTATATATATACAATGGAATATTTTTCAGACATAAAGAATGAAATCCTGCCATTTGAAACAGCTGGATGGAGCTAGAGAATATAATGCTAAGTGAAATAGGTCAGAAAAAGACAAATACCATATGCATGATTTCACTCATATGGAATATAAGAAAAAAAAATGAGCAAAGCATAAATGGAGAGTGAGAGACAAACCAAGAAACAGATTATTAGTTATAGAGAACAAACCGAAGGTTAATAGACAGGAAGGGGAGGGTGTGGAGATCGGTTAAATAGGTGATGGGAATTAAGGGGTGCACTTGTCCTGATGAGCACTAGGTGATGTATGGAATTGTTGAATCTTTTTATTGTACACTGAAGCTAATATAACACTGTAGGTTAACTGGAATTAAATGAAAGTTAAAAAAAATAAAGTTGGAAAGTGTCCATCTTGTGATGTACAAAATTAAAATTAATAAGACATAGTCTTAGACACATTCCAGTGAAATGTATAAATTCCTAGATAAAAAGAAAACATCACAATATGATAAAGAAAAAAGAAAGTGTCAGTAACAAAAATGGGATCTCATGGTTATCATGTTTCTTATTTGACATGTGATTAAAATCCAATGGAATAATTTATTCAAACTCATTAATTCATTCAAAATATATGTATTGAGTACCATCTACATGTGAGGCACTTTTCTAAGTGGTATGGATACAATAATTATGGTCATAAAAAGCCCCAGCCACCAGTGAGTTTATATGCTACAAAAATGTTAAAATTAAACATACACACACATACATGCTCACACACACATATGCACATTGACCATTCCTCTCTACCTAGGAAATGCATTGTTGTATCTTTGTCTATGAGAGAACTATTTATAAAAAAATATTTGATTTGTTTTAAAGATTTTAGTTTATTTGACAGAGAGAGCTCACAAGTAGGCAGAGAGGCAGGCAGAGAGAGGAGGAAGCAGGCTCCCCACTGAGCAGAGAGCCTGATGCAGGGCTCAATCCCAGGACCCTGGGATCATGACCTGAGCTGAAGGCAGAGGCTTTAACCCACTGAGCCACACAGGCGCCCCCCAAATATTTGATTTTTAAAATAAATACCAGGAAAAAAATTTCCAGTTCTGAAATTTTGACTTACTGAACTAAAGTTTGTATAATTGCACTAGTACTACAGGCAAAATTGCTTCAAACATAATGTATTATTCTTATAATGTAACTGTGTCCAGAGAACCAAGCAAATGTTCTGGTAAGGGAAATTATTGATTAAACAGATTTAGGTTTTATTGTTTTGTATGTTAATTATTTTCACTTCTTTTTTCAAAGAAGGCATATTCAAATACATATGTACATACATAATCAGTTCTCTGAATGTTTCACTGAATTACACTGACATGATTTCAAAAGGATCATGCTGCAATAATGTGCCTTCTCTATACAAACTGTATGTTTCAACTCTATGAAATGAATGGTATTATTCTTAATTCTTGTATACTTAGTTTCATTCTGATGTACCCACAGACATATTCTCACTGGTGAAGAACTATTTTATCTTATTTCATAACACTTCACATAATAGATTTCATAATTTTGATTCTAAGTTGATTTGATTCATCTCCTTTCAGTTATAGCTCTGGCTGCTTTATATAAG
Source organism: Mustela putorius furo (assembly GCF_011764305.1). Classification (NCBI taxonomy): domain Eukaryota; kingdom Metazoa; phylum Chordata; class Mammalia; order Carnivora; family Mustelidae; genus Mustela; species Mustela putorius. The sequence goes on from NW_025422471.1 coordinate 16,759,072, forward strand.
ACTGTCATGATTTGTGGAACAAAAATAATTCTCCTGTTGTAAGATTAATTTTGTACTACTGATATTAAAAGGAAAGAGATTTTTTTGGTTGCATTTTTGTTCCCATGGTTTTAGACTAGACTATAAAATATAAATAGATAGAGAACACATCTTTTAAACTTGGAAGACAGGTGCAAACACTTTTTGAGAGATGTCATGAAGTTGTATATTCCATTTTAAAAAAAAAATGACACAAAAAATAATCATACACATGTAAAACATTTTATGCTTATCAATATACTAAATTTGTTTTTCTAATACAATTGAGTGTAAGAGCTAGTACAGAATTATGTATGTGTGTTATATTATGTCATCTATATAAATATAACACATACTGCCTGGTCATAAAATCTAGTTATAAATTATAATCATTATTTAATGTGAAAAGCAGAACATTGTATAACTAGTCGATAGCATAGAGAATTATAGTTTACTTTAATCAGTGCAAAATCATGTATTAGGTTACTGGAGTGTTGCTGAAAAACATCCAGTTAAGAAAAATAGAACCTGAGCCAGGAGATTAGCACTAAGCAGTGTCACTGAATTATAAGTGTCTGCATAAGTAATCCAGAAAATATACCATGGGCTTATGTTGCTACATATTCCCTTGGAAAGCTCATTAAAACTGAGGAACAGTTAGTGCAATCCCTAGGAGAATATGTTTATAATCAAAGTTGGTATCTGTCTGGTTTGCTTTTTACATGTGCATTTATTAGAGCCCAAGTGTCTGTATTTCTGGTTTGCCCTATATCTTGTGAAACTATTACAAGTGCACAAATGTATAAAGTATGAAATTTAAATATAATGATAATGACTCTAACATACTGTATAAAACCAAAATTTGTAACAAGGTAGTATTTCTAATATTTTAACCAGTTGCAGAAAGCTACATTAGATCAAATAATAGGTATCCCCCCCCTTTTTTTTGGTATTTGCTTGTTTATTACCTATATTCTCTTTTATGATAATTCCAACTGCCCATCAATATATCCTTAAATAAACATAATCTATATAAAGAATGGTTTATTAGTAGAAGGAATTCGCTGTATAAAGGAGCAGTTGAGCATTTTTTGAACATACATTTTGTATAAATCATGAGCTAATAACGCTTTGTGAAAATTGAAAGATTGTTTTGATAAGTCATGCTGGATGTGACAGGACTATTAGCTCGCAATACTAATACCTAATAAAAGAACTTCAGGTGTGCTTTCAATAATCTCTGTACAGGGCAGTCATTTATTTGGAGGTATGTATGTCTAATTATTGGGTATAAAATTAATAACTGGAATGGAATCAAAGACATCTAGAATAAAAACAAAACCTAGGTACAAAGATCTCTCTAAATTCATTTACCTTTATTTGAGATAAAATCCTAGTAATTAGTTGGTTAATACTGATGGCAATATGAAATCATAATCTTGAGAAAGATATTAGAGACAGGAATCTCTAAACTATAATTCACTCTATGATGTCTTTAAAAAATGCATAAAGAATTGCTCAGGTTATTACTTCAGTTTTTTTGTTTGTTTGTTTTTTTAGTGAGAATAAGGTTTTGGCTCTGCCCACAGAAGTACAGGAAAGAAAGAAGATCTGAGTACATGAGTAGCATCATTCAAGTAAAGAAATATCAAATATAAAGAAAAATGTTTTATTTTAATGGAAAATTTAGTTGGTATTCCAGAGTTTTATATGGCTATGAGAAAGAGGTAAATACTTCAGCATTTCCCAACTTCACTTAATTGTGATAGTCTCCCATGGTTTCCACAGAATGATTCTTTAGGCCATATTCTTAAGCATAATTTGTCACTGATCAGCCATCTGGAAAGCTGGATTCACAGGTTTCATACTGAAGAGCTCCAGGTGAAGCGAGTGTTAATCCTCTCTATCACTGTCCCTGATTTTAGAATGTTTCTTGTTATCATCATGCACTATCTTTCTTTGAAGATGCATCTGCAGTAAAAGAACTATCAAACTTCAATTTATTTAGCCACTATTTAAGCAGTCATTTTCTTTTCACAGAGTGGATAAAGAATTATAAAATAAAATAAAGAACTTATGGGCAGGGGCAAGATGGCAAAGTTGTAAGAGACCCTGTTTCAACCAGTCCTCTAAAGTGAACTAATCATCTACCAGAACACTCTGAACACCCATGAAATCAGCCTGAGATATAGGATTATACACTTCTGGATCTCTACAGAGGCAGAAGATGCTAGTCAAGGGGTAAATCTAGTGAGAGTCACACAGATACTGGAGTATAAATAGAAGGGGGAGGGAGCCACCAGAAGTGACCCATTGTAAAGTACTACCCCAACACGAGAGTGCCTTGTGACTGTAGCCCAGCATTAACTTAGAGTCTGATTAAAAGTACTCGAAAAGAGCAAAAGACCTTAAGGGGCAACTGGTGGAATCGGGCAGTCATGGGCACAGGCCTAAGCCCAGGGACTTGGGACGGCCATCCCCAGAGACCACCTGTGCCAGAGAGAGTGGGGCAAAGCCTCCAGGCCATGGTCCCTGAGCTGTGGCTTTCCACTGCTTGCACCAGCGCTGGGCCAGGTACCCTCTGCATGCGAGGGAGTCTGATGTGTGGGCCTGCCAGCACTCTCTAGAACCACAGCCTTTTGCACTCTGCATGCGCACTGCCTGACCGGGTACTGAACCGCGCTCCCCACCCGCACCTCTGTGCGAGCGCTAGCTGGTGGGTGCTAGGACCTCACGAGATTCTGAACACTCCCAACCCAGGCTTGAAAATCTCAGTGCACTGTTTCTGGTCTACCGCAGTCCCAGCCAAGTTAGCCACTGGAAGGGGGCTCCCTAGACCAGTACCACTCGTGATTTTAGTAGCAAGGGTGCAGAGACAAGCGGGGGTGCGTTGCACAACCCCTGAGACGGTGGTTGGGGGGGGGGCGCACTTCCTGTGGGAAGTTGCACGGCTCAGTGGATTTTGCAGAGGAGGAGTCCGTGTGTTCTGGACCACCCAGAAGGGAGCAGACTGAAGCTTCTCTCTGAGACCGAGGTCTGGGCACAGTTTGCTTTCCACGAAACCTCCAAAAAGCCGCAAAAAGCCGCCAAAGAACAAAAACCTTCAGAGAACTAAAGTCTGAAAAAGTGGTTTCAACAGAGCTCAGCCCCTTGATAGGGAGCAGGAGGACTCAACCCAAGCAACACTGACAGAAAACAATGTGGCACAATGTGGTAGGCCCCTCCCCCAGAACGACAGCCAAAAAGATGAGAGGATAACCACCACAGGGTCCCCACAAAACTGTTAAATCCCAATATCAAGGAAAAGAAGATATTAAGCTCCCAGTATTGCCCTAAAACCTGTATATTTCACATATTTCAACTTTTAATTTTAATTTGCTCTCATTATTCTCGTTCAATTTTTTTAACCTATTTACCATTACAATGAGAGGTTCAATACAACAAATTCCATAATAACCTTTTAACTTGAACTTTTTTCATACATATACCCATGTTTTTCTATTTTTTAAAATATACATATAGATATAAGCTTCAAGGTAATCATCTTTCCCTAATCAATACTACCTCTATATAGAAACCAGTTTTAATCTCCCTTTATCTCTGAAAAGTTGAGTCCTTTAACAAATATATCAAGATACACCCAGGAAGAATCAAAATAACCTTTCTCGCCCATGTTGAGGATTTATAACCACCCTCCCATCTTTTTCTTTTGTCCATGTTTCTGTGTATTTGTTTTCGTTCTGGTATTATATAAATCTTATATTTGGGCTTCATTTTGGCTGGGTCCTTTTTTTTTTTTTTTCCACTTGTCATTTACTTTTGTCGGTCTTTTCATTTGTCTGTTTTTGTTCGTATACCTTATAAATCTTACCTTTGGGGCCCATGCTGGCTGGGCCTTCTCTTTTTTTTCCTGTCTCTCTTTTTCTGTCTCTCTCTTTTTAATCTTTTTTCTTTCTTTTTGGTGGTAACTTCTGATTGCTCAGAAGGGTTCCAGGGTGCACTTTGCCTGGATCATAGTTGATATATTCAGCTACACATCCCCTCAACCACCTCTCACCAAAATGACTAGGAGGATGAATACCCAACAGAGGAAAAATTCAGAGACGGTGCCCTCTCCATCAGAGCTTTTGGATATGGACATAAACAGTATGTCAGAAAGGGAATTCAGGGTAACAATTATCCAGACAATAGCAATTTTGGAGAAAACCATTAATGAAAACATGGAATCTATTAGAGAAGTGAAAACCACCCAGGAAGAAGTTAAAAATGCTATCAATGAGACCCAATCTAATCTAAATTCTCTAACAGCTAGGGTAACCGAGGCAGAAGATAGAATTAGTGATCTAGAGGACAAAGTGATAGAGAGAAAGTATCAGGAAGAGGCCTGGAATAAACAGCTTAGAAGCCATGAAAACAGAATTAGGGAAATAAATAATGCCATAAAACGTTCCAACATCAGAATTTTTGGGATTCCCTGAGGGCGAGGAGAATAAAAGAAGACTAGATGATACAGTTGAATAAATTCTCCATGAAAATTTTCTGAATCTAGGGAATGGAACCAGCATTTGTGTCCTAGAGGCAGAAAGATCTCCTCCCAAGATCATAGAATCTAGAAAGACCTTGAGACACCTGATTGTTAAAAACTGATGAATCATAATTTTAGACAGGAGCACCTGAGAGCAACTAGGGGGAAGAGATTCCTTATGGACAGAGGAAAGTCCGTCAGAATAACGTCAGATCTGTCCACAGAAACCTGGCAAGCCAGAAAGGGATCACAAGACATATTCAGGGCACTAAATGAGAAGAACATGCAGCCGAGAATACTTTATCCTGCAAGGCTGACATTCAAAATGGATGGAGAGATAAAGAGCTGCCAAGACCGGCAAGGTTTAAAAGAGTATGTGACCACCAAGCCTGCACTACAAGAAATATTAATGGGGGTTCTATAAAAGAAGAAAGAACCCAAGAGTGTCATAGAACAGAAATTTATGGAGACAATCTACAGAAACAAGGATTTCACAGGCAACATGATGTAAATAAAAACGTATCTTTCAATAATCACTCTCAACGTGAATGGCCTAAACACTCCCATAAAATGGCACAGGATTGAAGATTGGAGTATAAGAGACCCATTTTGAACTTAAGGATATATCCAGACTGAAAGTGAAGGGATAGAAAAGCATCTTTCATGACAATGGGCCTCAAAAGAAAGCTGGGGTAGTGATTCTTATATCAGATAAATTAGATTTTAAACTAAAGACTGTAGTCAGAGATAAAGAAGGACACTACATCATTCTTAACGGGTCTATCCACCAAGAAGATCTAACAATTGTAAATATTGATGCCCCCAATACAGGAGCACCCAACTACATAGGACAACTGTTAATCAAGATAAAGAATCATATTGGTACGAATACATTAATAGTAAGGGATCTTAACACACCGCTCTCAGTAATAGACAGATCATCCAAGCAGAAAATCAATAAAGAAACAAGACCACTGAATGACACATTGGACCAGATAAACCTCATAGATATATACAGAACATTCCACCCTAAAACAACAGAATACTCATTCTTCTTGAGTGCACATGGAAATGCCTCCAGAATAGACCATACACTGGGTCAAAAATCAGGGCTCAACTGATATGAAAAAAACTGAGATTATTCCCTGTATATTCTCAAACCACAATGCTTTGAAACTGAAATTCAACCACAAGAAAAAGTTTGGAAGGAATTCAAACACTTGGAAGCTAAAGACCATCTTGCCTAAGAATGTTTGGATCAACCAGGAAATCAAAGAAGAATTTAAACGATTCATGGAAACTAAAGAAAAGAAGACACTTTGATCCCAAACCTATGGGATACAGCAAAGTCAGTCCTAAAGGGGAAATACATAGCCATCCAAGCCTCCCTCAAAAAAACTGGAAAATCCAGAATATACCAGCTATCTTTACACCTTAAAGAACTGGAGAATTAACAACAAATTAAGCCAACCCCACACACAAGAAGGCAAATATTCAAGATTAGAGCAGAGATCAATGAAACAGAAACTAGAGATACAGTAGAACTAGAAGCTGCTTTTTCGAAAGAATCAATAAGATAGATAGACCATTGATCAAACTAATCCAAAAGAAAAGAGAGAGGACCCAAATTAATGAAATTATGAATGAAAAGGGAAAGATCATGTCTAGCACCAAGGAAATAGAAAAAATCATCAGAAATTATTATCAACAGTTATATGGCAATAAGTTAAGCAACCTAGATAAAATGGATGCATTCCTGGAAACCTATACACTTCCAAAACTGAATCAAGAAGAAATTGACAACCTGAATAGACCAATATCTAGTAACAAGATTGAAGCAGTGATCAAAAACCTCCCAGTAAACAAGAGTCCAGGACCTGAAGGATTCCTAGGGGAATTCTACCAAACATTCAAAGAACAAATAACTCCTAGTCTCCTGATGCTGTTTCAAAAAATAGGAACAGAAGGGAAACTTCCAGACTCTTTCTATGAAGCCAGCATTACCTTGATCCCCAAACCAGGCAAAGACTCCACCAAAAAGGAGAATTTCAGACCAATACCCCTGATGAATATGGATGCCAACATTCTCAACAAGATCCTAGCTAATAGGATCCAACAGTATGTTAAAAAGATTATCCACAATCACTAGGTGTGATTTATCCATGGAATGCAAGGGTGGTTCAACTTTTGCAAATCAATCAATGTGACAGAAAAAATCAGTAAGAGAAAAGAACCACATGGTCCTCTCAATGCAGAAAAAGCATTTGAGAAGATACAGCATCCATTCCTGATTAAAACATTTCAAAGCATAGGGATAGAGGGAATATTCCTCAACTGCATAAACTATATGAAAAGCCCACAGGAAAGATCATTCTTAATGGGGAAAAGCTGACAGCCTTCCCTTTGAGATCACGAACACGACAAGGATGCCCACTCTCACCCCTGTTGTTCAACATAGTACTAGAAGTCCTAGCAACAGCAATCAGACAACAAAAAGAAATAGTAAGTATTCAAACTGGCAAAGAAGAAGTCAAACTCTCTCTCTTCACAGATGACATGATACTTTATATGGAAAACCCAAAAGACTCTGCCCCCAAACTACTAGTACTCATACAGCAATTCAGTATTGTGGCAGGATACAAAGTCAATGTACAGAAATCAGTTGCTTTCTTATATACTAACAATGAAAATACAGAAAGGGAAGTTAGAGAATCAGTTCCATTTACTATAGCACCAAGAACCATAAGCTACCTGGGAATAAACCTAACTAAAGAGGTAAAGGGTCTGTATTCAAGGGACTACAGAACACTTATGAAAGAAATTGAAGAAGACACAAAAAGATGGAAGACCATTCCATGCTCATGGATCAGAAGAATAAACATTGTTAAAATATCTATCCTGTCTAGAGCAATCTATACTTTCAATGCCATCATGATCAAAATTCCACCAGCATTTTTTAAAGAGCTGGGACAAACAATCTTAAAATTTATATGGAACCAGAAGAGACCCCACATTGCTAAGGAAATGTTGAAAAAGAAAAACAAAACTGGGGGCATCACGTTGCCTGATTTCAAGCATTACTACAAAGCTGTGATCACCAAAACAGCACGGTACTGGCACAAAAACAGATATATAGACTAGTGGAACAGAGTAGAAAGCCTAGATATGGACCCTCAACTCTTATGGTCAAATAATCTTTGACAAAGCAGGAAAAAAATATACAGTGGAAAAAAAGACAATCTCTTCAATAAATGGTGCTGGGAAAATTGGGACAGCTGTGTTAGAAGAATGAAACTTGACCATTCTCTTACACCACACACAAAGATAAACTCGAAATGGATAAAAGCCCTCAACGTGAGGCAGGAATCTGTCAAAATCCTAGAGGAGAACATAGGCAGTAATCTCTTCAACATCAGCCACAGCAACTTCTTTCAAGATATGTCTCCAAAGGCAATGGAAGCAAAAGCAAAAAATAAACTTTTGGGACTTCATCAAGATCAAAATCTTCTGCACAGCAAAGGAAACAGACAACAAAACAAAGAGGCAACCTACGGAATGGGAGAAAATATTCGCAAGTGACACTACAAAGGGCTGATATCCAAGATCCATAAAGAATTCCTCAAATTCAACACACACAAAACAGATAATCATGTCAAAAAATGGGCAGAAGACATGAACAGACATTTCTCCAATGAAAACATACAAATGGCTATCAGACACAAGAAAAAATGTTCATCATCACTAGCCATCAGGGAGTTTCAAATCAAAACCACAATGAGATACTACCTTACACCAGTTAGAATGGCCAAAATTAACAAGACAGTAAACAATGGTGTTGGAGAGGATGTGGAGAAAGGGGAACCCTCTTAAACTGCTGGTGGGAATGCAAGTTGGTGCAGCCACTTTGGAAAATAGTGTGGAGATTCCTTAAGAAATTAAACATAGAGCTTCTCTATGACCCTGCAATTGCACTACTGGGTATGTACCCCAAAGATACTGATGGAGTGAAAAGAAGGGCCATCTGTACCCCAATGTTCATAGAAGCAATGGCCACAGTCACCAAACTATGGAAAGAGCCAAGATGCCCTTCAACAGATGAATGATAAAGAAGATATGGTCCATATATAAAATGCAGTATTATGTCTCCATCAGAAAAAATGAATACCCAACTTTTGTATCAACATGGATGAGACTGGAAGAGACTATGCTGAGCAAAATAAGTCAAGCAGAGAGAGTCAAGTATCATATGGTTTCACTGACTTGTAGAACATAAGGAATAACATGGAGGACATCCGGAGATGGAGAGGTGAATTGAGTTGGGGGAAATCGGAGAGGGAGAAAACCATGAGAGACTGTGAACCCTGTGAAACAAACTGAGGGTTTTGGAGGGGAAGGAGTGGAGGGGTTGGGTGAGAGTGGTTGTGGGTATTATGGAGGGCATGTATTGCATGGGGCACTGCGTGTGGTGCATAAACAATGAATACTGGAACACTGAAAAGAAATAAAATAAAAAGGGGAAAAATCATTAAAAACATAAGCTTACAATTTGAGTTTCTGAAAGTTTAAATACTTTTAATGCATTTGATTTTAAAGATGGGACAACAAAAATTTGTGGGGAGAAGAAAAGAGAACATCAAAATAGAAAATATAATGTTCATTCTCCTGTTCTCCCTCTCTCTTCCCCCTCCATATTTCACGATTTTTAGGCATAGCATCCTGATGTGCTGTACAGCTAGAGAAACTGACGGAAAATAGTAAAGGTGAAAAGTAAGAGACAAAGTAGAAGGCAAGAGGAAGGAAACTGAGGGAAAGGATGAGAAAATTGACAAGTTGGAGAGGATAAAGATAAAGGAAACATTTCAGAAGAAACATTCAGGACTTGATTCCACCAAGAGCATTCTAATTAATTCTATTTACATATATAATAAAATAGATATTTCAGTCTTTTATATACTATTATATAAAAATGCACAACAGATTTAGAAGCAATTGAAATCCAATCAGGAAGATAAATTTCTTAGGTAAATAAAAACCAAATAAAAATGATTATTTAGGGACGCCTGGGTGGCACAGTTGGTTAAGCAGCTGCCTTCGGCTCAGGTCATGATCCCAGCGTCCTGGGATTGAGTCTCACATCGGGCTCCTTGCTCCGTGGGGAGCCTGCTTCTCCCTCTGACTCTGCCTTCCACTCTGTCTGCCTGTGCTCGCTCTCTCTCTGACAAAAAAATAAATAAAAAATCTTAAAAAAAATGATTATTTACTCTTTGGGGAATTTTTGTTTGGTGTGATAAGGTATGAAAAGGCAAGAAAAAAAAAGTGAAGCATCTTCAAAAGAATGTTCCTGTTAGAGGAAGAAATCACTCTTTAATTAAGTCTAATCATCAGCAAGGGCAGTGTCTTTCCTGGATAAGGATTTTTAAATGACATATTTGTTTAATTAATGATACATGAGTTTTTCATTTTTAAGAAAAAGTTAATGGCTTTGCAAAGAGGGTAAACAATTTTTATTGAGCCATTTGCACACTATGACATTAAAATGGCAGAACCAGCTTAATGCCAAATAGTGACAAACTGATCCTCAAATAAATTTGTTTTAGTCTTTTGTTCTAGCACCAGATTATTTTTCTGTATCATTGTTTAATAAGGTTCCAGTTACAACTGTAAATTTTGCTTTAATTAAAAAACAATTAACTTATTCAAACATGGACTACACTACAAAGTATGTAGCATCATGATTTAAATAACCAAAAATAAGTATGCCAGGGAGACCTTGTTCAATTAACTTCAGTCTGACCAAGAAGCAAATGCTTCCAAATTTATATAATCCCCTTACTATGTTGTATTTGAGATAATACACGAGTTTCTAATCACGAGTTCATGTTTTGAAGGAGTTAACAGCATTTTAATTTCTTCCTTATCATAAAACAGATGACAAACACTAAAAAAAGAAAGAAAATTTTAATATATTAGGAAGAGTTGCTTGAACAATTGAATAGATTAAGAAATAAATCAAACTGTAAAATCTTAAATTTTAATCAGGTAAGGGAGATAACAATTATCTTACCTAGTAGAATCATGCTAATTTTGCATTGTTTCTTGAATAATTAGATGCCCGGTTATTCATCACTCTTCATGTGACATTCTCTAATGACCCTTACTAAAAGAAGTAAGCTATGCTGAAGGTTTTCTGGTCATATATATTCTCCTGAAATAGAATGTTTTGAAACTTCTCCATACAGTGGCCACATTAGGAGCCCATATTATCATTATTTTTATATAGATATAAATTTATATTTAGTTTCAAATATATAAAAGTAGGAATCATCCACATTATGAATAAAGGACTGATATCTTCAATAACTTACTAAATTATGAAATAATGTGAAATGTTATGAAATGTTTGATCTTTTTTTAAAATTTTATTTTTTTAGTGTTCCAAGATTCATTGTTTATGCACCACGCCCAGTGCTCCATGCAATACATGCCCTCCTTAATACCCACCACCATGCCCTCCCAACTCCCTAACCCCCTCCAAAACCCTCAGTTTGTTTCTCCTTAAAGGCTGATTGATAGTGGTTACAAATCACCTAAGGAATTGGTAAAATATAACTAGCTGGTATGGTATCTATGCACAATAACATGCTCTTACATTAAGAAATTAAGCTGATCCTATGGTAAAACTTGTAGAACTTACTGATTTCAATCTTTAAAAATTATGGCACGAGAAGATTAAGCTCCATATTATGATTATTCCTTCCATCTCAAAGAGAATTAAAGACATATAAATCTAAAATGTTTTAATTCCAAAAGTTCTTGTTATCAAATGTACACCGTATGAAAATCCTCTTTTTTAACCAAGCTCAGCTGTCTTTAAGGATATTCATATAACCAAGCATGATGCACTTCAAAGATCTCACAATGTAGACTACTTATGGAAGAAGTCATATCTTTCATTAAAGCTACCTCTAATTATACAAAGGAAATGGTAAGTAAAATTATACAAACAATTTAAAAACATCTAGCACTTAGTGTCATTGTGCTTTAGTATTTTGTTCTGTGCATTCGATGTGTAAGCACCACCCCAAATCTAATTGATGTTAACCTGAAGAATTTAATATTTTCCAGCTTCCAAATCTGAAAAGTAGAATTAAATGTTTAATATTCTGGGTATACACACACACAAACACACACACACGCACATAATTTTTCCCCATCTTTGTTTGAACCCATTCTACAAGTTCATTTACTGTTGCTTTGCCAGTTCTTTTTAGCTGTCAAAATTTTGAACAGGAAATATTTTGCCTTATATTTTAATAACATCTGCCCATATCAGCTCTTAGTAGCTTTATTATAATAGATCACCTATTGTTTTGTAAGAATATAGTTTATTTGACTTACTAATGGCCAATGCCATCATGATTAGTATATAGGGTTGAAATAGAATAACCAAAAAACTGTAACTTGACAAGCCAAGAGCTCAGTGATTTGTAACACATTGGCTAGGATACAGAATCAAAAAACCATGTTAAAGAGAAATGCCAGTTCAGAATGTTAGTAGTAATGAAATGTACCCTTTCTGAGTGATAAGAATGAAAATATGTACTGTTATATATATCTCATATATTTATGCATAACTTTAATTATGTAATTAAATACAAATATTTAAATTCTTTCTCAAATACTATATGATTATTATGGACTTCATATTCCTTGCCAGCTGATACCATTTACTGATTTTCTGTTAGTCCAAGACAGTATTTCCTTAAACACAAAAATGTGCATTGGAATACAAGATGATTATCACTCAGAGACCTAAATGACTATCCGATTACCAGTAAACCACTTTGTTGTTTTCTTTTGTTTCTGAAGTCATTAATTCATTGAGCTCTGTACTCAATTGTCAAATAAAAAGGCAATGAGTGGACTACAAGGAAAAGTAAATAAAAATCTCGGTTTTTCCCTTGTTTTAATAAAAAGCAGTGACAATTACTAATCCTCCTCTATGAAAAATTAATCAATTTAAGCCAAGTATGAACACACACACACACACACACCACACATATACTCACAGAGAAAATCTATTTTGACAATGATTTAACACTAGTAAGATAAAATGTCCAAATTGAAGAATTAACCCATTTCACCAAGGAAAAATTTGTGTGGTTTTCCCCCAAATTGACACATAGAAATATTAGCAGGAAAAAATTAAGAACTTACATGTTTTAGTGTATCTTGGGAAAATTCCAGGTTTCATAACTGCTTGCTATCTTCAGTTTGTCATTTTTCAAGCATTTTAATTTTTCTTAAGTCGGATTTCCTATAAGGATTTCTACTTCAAATATCTTCTTAATTTGATTTGCTCTACATAGTTTAGGATCTTTCAAGTGATGCTTGGATTGAAATCAACCAAATCCTCAAAAGGAAGTATAATGCTAAATGCATGGCATATAATAAAGTTCAACTGTCCAGAACCCAAGACTGATATAATCTTTAGTATATGTGCATCAATAGTCTTGATGAAAATGCATATAAACATCTTTGAACTATACCTCAAATAAATACATATTTGAAAGTGAAATGTTAGGAAAATTTCTAGGGTGTCCAGAATGAACTCTTATGTCAGAAAAGGCCATATGAACATTAGAAAATACTGCTACCTTTACAAACAGAATATAAGTATTCTTATTTTGCATATAAGTATATGTAAAATGTAAGTATTATATGAAGGTCTGTGAACTTAAAGCAAAATGTACAATAAACAGATCAATTCAATAGCTCTATTGTGATTTCATTTGAAGCACACAATTCCAAAACTTTTCCCTGATAATTTGGCAAGAGTGTTTGACTCAGGTTTTTTCAGTAATGAATGAAAAAATTCACATATGATATTCACAGCAAATTTGAATAATCTTACTAGATAGGAAGCTTTGTGAGATCATCCATGTGTTTTTCCTTTATGTTTCTAGCATATGGTATAGTGCCTGGAACACAGTAGATAATTATAAATATTTGTCAGGTAAATGAATAAACATATCTTTAGCTATGTATTCAATACTATGTATTCAATACTGTACCAAATGACATGAAATCTACAGAAATACATGGCTTTCAGGGGATCTAAAAACCTTATAGAAATATTCTTTAGAATAAAAAGATGTGTTTGTACATACATGTATATGTGAATTATTAAGTCCATAATTCTAAGTTCACAGACTCAAAGGATATGCTAATTAAAAATGTTAAGTATTTTATATTTCATGTCTTAAAGAGGCAAAATGAATCACAAACCCATTAAAAAAAAAAAAAAACCTTGATTGTAACCTAACTAAATGGAAATAAACAGTTAGAGAAGGAGAGCTTTTTGTTTTTCTTTCAACTTTGCTTTCAGATAGTATCAGATTCTTTTTATTTTCCCCCTGCTTTATTGACATATGATTGGCAAATAAAAATTGCATATATTTAAAGTATTCAAAGTGATGATTTGATATACATATGCATTATGACATCAAGCTAATAACATATCCATCACTTTAAGTTGTTAACCCCCTTTTTTGGCAAAAAGAACAGTTGAGATCTATTCATTTAACAAACTTTAAGTATACAATACATTACTATTACTAACTCTAGTCACCATACATTATGTCTCCAGATCTTACTCAAAAAACTTTCTTATAACTGAAAGTTTGTTACCCTTAGAAAAACATCTTCCTATTTCCTCTAACCTCCAAGTCTCTAGTAACCACCATTCTAATCTTTACTACAAGTTCAAGTTGGATCTTTTTAGATTCCACATATTAGTGATTAATGTAGTTTCTGTCTGGTTTATTTCACTTAGCATAATGTCCTCCAGCTTCATTTGTGTTGTTGAAAAGACATGTATTGCATAGAGCATTGGGTGTGGTACATAAATAATGAATTTTGGAACACTGAAAAAAATAAAGTTAAATTAAATTAAAAAAAAGAAAATAACAGGATTCCCTTCCTTTTAAAGGCTGAATAGTATTTCACTGTGTGTGTGTGTGTGTGTGTGTGGTTGTTTCCATATCTTGGTTACTGTGAATATCATTGCAAAGAACACTGGGGTACAGATATCTCTTCAAGATAGTGATTTTATTTCTTTTGAATATATATATGCAGAAGTGGGATTACTGGATCATATGGTAGTTCTCCTTTTTTTTTTTTTTTGAGGAATATTCATACCGTTTTTCATAATGGCTGTACCAAAACTTACATTCCCACCAACAGTATAAAAGGGTTTCCTTTTCTCCTCATCCTTAACAACACTTGTTCTACTCTAACTTTTTGATGGTAGCCATTATAATGGGTGTAAAGTGATAACAAAAATAAACAGTGGGACTAGTCAAGCTTGCTTCTGTACAGCAAAGGAAACAATTAGCAAAATGAAAAGGCAACCTATGAAATGAGAGAAAACATTTACAAAACATTTACCCAGTAGGGAGTTAATATCCAAAATATATAAGGACCTCCTACAACTCAAGAGCAAATAAATAAACAAAAAATAACCTAAATGAAAAATGGGCAAAGGACCTGAATAGACTTTTTTCTCCACAGAACACATAAAAACGGCCAACAGACACATGTAAAGATGTTCAACATTGCTAATCATTAGGGAAACGCAAATCAGAGAAAACTTTCATCATATGGCTAGTTAAAGAAAAGGTTTTGATGAATCATGGAAACCAAACCATCACAGAAGGCAATGTTGATGGCACCCATTCTC
Source organism: Mustela putorius furo (assembly GCF_011764305.1). NCBI lineage: Eukaryota > Metazoa > Chordata > Mammalia > Carnivora > Mustelidae > Mustela > Mustela putorius. Next base: position 16,774,356 of record NW_025422471.1, read on the forward strand.
TCAGCTTTCTGTGGAGAGACGACTCATCTAACAGAACTCAAATGTTCTCACCCAATTGATAAAAATCAGTTTTCTTGTCAAGAAACACAGGGAATTGTAAGTGTGAAAGATATATGGCCCCACTGGCAAGACATTCAAAGAGTAAGATACATCAATCATTCTATTTTTTAGCATTTTTTTGATTTCATCATATACTTTTCTCTCACTTTTCTAATATCATGCTCAAAATCTCCTGATTATTACTTAGTTTTCCATAGCTTTCCTACAAGAAATACATCTGTCATCTGTTATAAAGACCCAGAGTAGGCCCGTTATTTGATAGTCATTTCTCATTGTAAGTTAATAAATCATTTGATTATTCTTTGATTTCCTCTGATTTCTTCATAGAAAGAAAATGAGCTAACATGGAGACAGAACTATTCCCAGGTCTATGAAAGATATACATTACATTATTAATTTTACAAAGCAATTTCATAAACTTGAGCAATAAGAGTTAGCCTCTGAGAAATAGACTTGGTTTATGTGTACTGAGAAACCCAGATTCTGAAGCTATAATGCTGAGAGGCAGCCCTTAAACCACGGCAAACTGACCAGATCACCTTTTCCACCTTACTTAACTATGTCCTTTCAAAGAGATATTACTTTTACTTTTACTACCTGAAAATCCCTAAGAAGTTATTTTAAAATGCATGGTATAGAACTTTCATCGAAGCCAGACAGACTTGATTCCAGTATCATTTTTTGTATTATTTAGGGTATAATTAGAGGAAGGCTAAGGGTCTTGTAGCCTTCATTTTGCTATGCCAGGTAGGATTTAAGCTCTTCCATGGGATTGGCTAGGTTTATTCTGTAGTTACCAGTACATATGAATAGGAACTTTTTCCTAGACATAAAGGATGTTTAGTTATATCTCAAAGTATGGATTGTAATAGGTATTAAATTTTGAGGAGAAAATCCACTTTTAAAATTATATGGATTATAGTCTTCAAAATTGAAGGAATACTTTCCCTATCCTTGAACAATTTCTAGTTCAAAACAATATTCTTTTTTTTAAATAAAGAAAGTCTTCTAATATCTGTGTGCTTAATAAGACAATTAGGTTTCTCCTCTACCTATATATTTTTGTCTTACCTATTTACCTATTGTGTCTTACCTATTTTGATTTTCTCAGCATAGTTAGAGAAATCTATTTTCTATTTTTTTGGGGAGGGGTGGTTGGAAGCTTTAGACTCCCCATACCATCTGATGAATATTTGTGAAATTTAACAAGTCCACCATAAATTACAGAATTCACAGCTCTGAAAAATATGTAATTAATAATTGTGCTTGTTGAGAGGGATGTGTGAATATAAATTTTCTCTTTTTTTGGGAAAAATAACACTTTGAAATATAGTTCTAGGATTTAAATTCTCTTATTTTTCATGAATTAGTTTAATAAAACAATTTTTTCATAGAACCGATTTCAAAACATTTTTCACCCACTATGTATCAGATCTGTACAGGTGTGCTGCAAGTAGGAAGGTCATCAGTGATATAAGCAAGTAAGGACAGCTTAAGAGTGTGACATACACAAACTGAAGAATAGATTGATGTTATTTCCAGTCCACACATCAATCCAACATAGTCAGTTGTCTAAGAAAATAACAGGTTATTAGACTAAATTTGCAAACATGCTTTTAAGCTGGTTCTTCTAAAAGACCCAGTTTGAGTGGCCTAAAGAATTTTCTGCAATGTAGCTCATAAAAAATCCCCAACAATACAGTGACAGTCAGAGGAGAAGATCAATTGGAAAGGAATGAAGAGTGTCTGTTTACTTGAAATGGCAGTCTTTTATTGCCATGTGTTATGGATAGTTTTAAAGATTTTACAAGCTTAGACTTCTGAAAGTGATCAATCCTTAAGAGGTAGAGTCCTAAGGGGTGTGAAGATAGCAAGATCAAAAAGCACAAATAGATTTCTTACTACCCAATACCCTGAACCCTGGATTTTCTTTCAAAGAAGCCGGTCACTGAAAACAGATCCACAGTTAAACAGTTCTTGGTGTTAAATTTCCATCATTGTTTTGGTACATCTGATAAAAATAACAGTCATTATTCTCAGTAGTTTACAGATCCAGATGCTTTAAAAAATATTAAGGCTTTCTTTATAGACATAAATTATGTTTGAGATTACAACTGTTGATTCCTTTTACTTTGTTTTCACTGCTGCGCTTAATGGCATATTTCAAGATAGCAGGCAATTCTATAAAATCAAATTTTCTCAAGTGATTTCAATGAAAATTGAAAAGAAATCTCTTCAAAATGCATCCCAAAGAAAATCTTAAGACTTACAAACATTAATATATTAAAGTTCAGAATATTCAACTTTGTTTGGCTGTTTTTAAATTCTTCAAATACACTTTGTTACAGACTATTAGTGTCATAGACACACATCAGCATCCATTGGTACTATGATTTATAGTAATGTTAAGCCTACAGAGATCAGTAAGTGTCCAACAGAAAAATGCTCCAACCTGGAGGAAATGATTGTTCAGGTTTCTTTTTGGCCACACTCACCTTCAGTCCCTCTTTCACTCTCAAAAGAATATACAGCAATATGGTACATTAAATTTGAGGAAATGAAAGCATTATGTTAATAAATTAAGGAAATTGCATGTAAATAATCTAAACTTAAGTATAAACTAATCTAAAAATACCCTACACCAGAGGGAATTAAAAATTTTAAAAATCTTAAAATGAATGTACAGTATATGTTTCATCACTAGATGTGATCAAGGGATGATTAAAGTTTTATGATCTCATTATACTTTTTTTTAATTTTAATTTTTATTTATTATTTTAAAAATTTTTTCAATTTATTTATTTTCAGAAAAACAGTATTCATTATTTTTTTTACCACATTATACTTTATGTACAATATCAATAGAACACTCTGACAAAAGTACCTAAGTTATAAAGGTTAATTCTACTATTTGGATTATTTGCCAAGACTACACTTCAGATTTTAGATTCAGAGAAGGGAACAGATGACAGGCATTCTATTTAATTATTCCCACACACTGTGCTCTAGAGGAAAAATCAAATGCATTAGCCTTGTAATATCTCACAAGGACAAAGAAAAGCATGAAACAACAGTTTTTATATGTGTATTTCATTATTTCTGGAAATTAAAATTTATTTTTTGACCCATGAACAAAAAAAAAAGGAGTGGGAAATGTGTTTTTAAAGGGCACAGTCAGCATTTAATGTCTTAAAATGATTACAGTGAGATTTAATATTTCTCCCGAAACCAGCTAAGATAAGAAAGATTAGTTTTTATTTCTGTATGTAGGAGAGATATTTAAATGACACAAGTGACCCTGAATGAATAAAAAATATTTTTCCAGAACATATGAAGTCATAAAGAGTACACAGGACTACCAATTCACCATTTTTCAGGGACCATTTTTCATCTGAAGAGATTACCAATATTACACTTAATGATATCACCAAAGTAAGAGACAAGCACACAGTCATGTTCCATTTTTGCTTAGACTTACTGAAGATCAAATCAGTCCTGCCTATACTGTAATCATTTTCTTTGTATTTTGTATTTAAAAATTTCACTAAAGAAGTTACTTCAAGAGATGACCACTAACAACCACAGAGCAATAGCTCTATGAAAGGCACTGACCAGTAGCTAGATAATCAGAAATCAGAATTTCTGTCAAAGACTAGAGTTAAAAAATGAGATGAAATGTATTTGGTTTACACTGCTCAATTCTCCTTATAAACCACTAATAATCTCTGGAGAAAAGCCCAGAATTATGTAATTAATTTTGAAATAAAGTCTTAAACTCTGGAGAACAAAAAATCATTTATTGATGAATAAGTTAATAAATGCTATTAATTCACAAATCTATCAAATATAAAATAGCCTCAATAGCTAGATAAATGACACTAAGTTAAAGATATAAACATTCTACAATAGTTCAGTTGCCCATAATATAAATAATGAGTATGACACAGCATAAGCACAATTGACTATTTGTTACTGGAAGAATGATATCTAATAAATATTAGAAAATTTTCAATTAATTCCATCATAAACTTCTTATGAGAAAGAAGAGAAAGATGGTAAGTGAATCTGGTCAGAAGTTACTTTCCCCTTGCCTTAGAGGGGCTTAGCTTTTTGGAGAACACATCAGTTAAGAAGAGTGGTTTAATATGTAAATCCAATTTATTTTGTTAGAGTTTAGGACACGATGAATGGATAACTTTCAGCTTTACTTCATCACCTAGTTCTGTAAAAAATCACATTTAAAGAATCAGTGTTGATGTAATTACACAATTTCTCAGTGTTGATGGTAGATTCTTATTCAAATAATTAAACAGTATATAATTAATGACCGTATATTTCACAGCATTGGCTTATGGAAAATCAATATTATGAAAGAGTTTTATGTATATGACTTCAAGTCATGGCTTTTTGCTCAGTTAAAGACTGTAATACTATTTCCATAATATTATTTTGCAAACAAAATGATTCAATAGACATATTAACTGCTTCAGATTTTGTGTGTTCTTTTAAATGAGAAAAACCCTTGAATTTTCCCCTAGCACTGAGGTTTTACAGTCTTGTGGGGTTGATAAACTTGCTGTGTGCCTGTTCTTCCAGTTGGTCTTCTGGGGAAAGGGCCTGCTGCACTGCTTCTCTGTTATCTTGGCCTGAGTAGAGATGCACTGCCCCTTACCAGGGGGCCAGGCTCAGTCTAAGCTAGTCCTCTATGTGGCTTTTGTTTTCTGAAGGCTTTCTGCACCTCTTTAGAGAAGCAAAATAAAATTGGCTACAAACCCCATCTCCAGCCCCAGAGCCTAAAGTTCACGGTCCTTTCTCTTCAGTAAACCTTCAGGGATACACTATCTTCACTTTTGTGTGTGCCAGACTTTGCAGACTCCTGTCTTGTGGGCATACTCTGTCCCTCCCCGGGGAAGGCAGAGAGTTACCCTGTACTGTCCTTTGCAGGGCCCCCTGCCTTGAGAGGTTTTGCCTAGTCATGATGTACCTGCTCCACCCCTCCTGAGAGAGGGCAGAGGGGGCCTCACATTCCAGTCCTCTGCAGGGTTTCCAGGTGCAGAGCCATTGCACTATCGGGCCTCAAATCTCAGTTTATGGTGAACTGAGCTGAGAGCCCCCTTCAGGCTTCCTGACCATCACCAGTTTTCCCACTTCATGCTTGGGAACTCCACTGGCTCAGGTACCCCCGTTAATTCTGTAACTCCAGGGATCCTGGGACTACAGGGTCCCACCTAGAATTCTGCCCATTTCTACCTGAGCAACTTTCAGGAAGGGATGTCTCTCACTGGAGCAGATTTCTAAGGGTTCCAATTTTGCCCTCCTGGACAAGTAGCCAGCTATCTGAGGATCCCTTTCCCCACCATTTATTTTGTGATATCTCCCCTCAGGTTCAGTTCTCTGCATCTCCTACCTTGCAGAAAGTGGTAACTTTTTTATTTGTCAAGTTCGAGATACTCTTTTCTTACATCTCAGGTTGAATTCATGGTTGTCCAGAATGATTTGATAGTTATCTAGCTAAATTCAAGGAACCAGATAAAATGAGTTCCCCTACTCTTCTGCTATTTTGCCTCTTCCAGCGCCTACTCTTTTGATTATGAAGCTTTGTAATATAACTTTAAGTCTGGAATTGTGATGCCACCAGCTTTTTTTTCTTTTTCAGTTTGGTTTTGGCTATTTGAGATCTTTTGTGGTTTCATACAAATTTTAGGATTATTTGTTCTAATTCTGTAAAAAATGCTGTTGGTGTTTTTGATTGCATTAAGTGTGTAGATTGCTTTGGGTAGAACAGAAATTTTAACATTTGTTCTTCCAATACATAAGCATGGAATGTCTATCTGTTTCTTTGTGTCATCTTTAATTTCTCTCATCAGTGTTTTGTAGTTTTCACAGTACAGGTCTTTTACTTCTTTGGCTAGGTTTATTCCTAGGTATCTTACTATTTTTGGTGCAACTGTACCTTTCCAAGTTTCTAATGCACATTAATTTTTCAATTAATCTTAGCTTTTATTTTTTAATTTATGTATATATGTATTTGAGGGAGAGATAGATAGATAGATGGGGGAGCAGAGAAGGAAGAGAAAGAGTATTCCAAGCAGACTTCCTACTGAATGTACAACTCAACATAGGACTCAATCCCATGAACCTGAAATCATGACCTGAGCAAATATCAAGAGTCAGACACTTAATCGACTGAGCCACCAGGGCACCCCAATTAACATTTGCTTTTATTTTTTAAAAATTTATTATTTTTATTAATTTCTTTTCAGCATAACAGAATTCATTGTTTATGCACCACACCCAGTGCTCCATTCCATATGTGCCCTCCATAATACCCACTACTTGGCTCCCCCAACCTCCCAACCCCTACCCCTTCAAAACCCTCAGATTGTTTTTCAGAGTCTATTGTTTCTTGTGGTTCATCTCCACTTCGAATTTCCCTCAATTCCCTTCTCCTCTCCATCTCCCTATGTCCTCCATGTTATTTGTTATGCTCCACAAATAAGTGAAACCATATGATAATTGACTCTTTCTGCTTGACTTATTTCCCTCAGCATAATTTCTTCCAATCCCATCCATGTTGCTACAAAAGTTGGGTATTCATCCTTTCTGATGGAGGCATAATACTCCATAGTGTATATGGACCACATCTTCCTTATCCATTCATCCATTGAAGGGCATCTTGGTTCTTTCCACAGTTTGGTGACTGTGGCCATTGCTGCTATGAACATTGGGGGTACAGATGACCCTTCTTTTCACTACATCTGTATCTTTGAGGTAAATACCCAGTAGTGCAATTGCAGGGTCATAGGGAAGCTTTTTTTAAATTTTCTTAAGGAATCTCCACCCTGTTCTCCAAAATGGCTGCACCAACTTGCATTCCCACCAACAGTGTAAGAGGGTGCCCCTTTCTCCACATCCTCTCCAACACTGTTGTTTCCTGTCTTGCTAATTTTGGCCATTCTAACTGGTATAAGGTGGTATCTCAATGTGGTGGTATCTCAATGTGGTAACTCCCTGATGGCTAGTGATGATGAACATTTTTTATGTGTCTGATAGCCATTTGTATGTATTCATTGAAGAAGTGTCTGTTCATGTCTTCTGCTCATTTTTTGACATGATTATCTGTCTTGTGTATGTTGAGATCCTGGACATCAGCCTTTTGTCTGTACTGTCATTTGCAAATATCTTCTCCCATTCTGTGGGTTGCCTCTTTGTTTTGTTGACTGTTTCCTTTGCTGTGCAGCAGCTTTTGATCTTGATGAAGTCCCAAAAGTTCATTTTCACTTTTGGTTCCTTTGCCTTTGGAGACATACCTTGAGAGAAGTTGCTGTGGCTGATATTGAAAAGGTTACTGCTTAAGAATGCTTGGATGAACCAGGAGATCAAAGAAGAACTTAAACAATTTATGGAAACCAATGAGAATGAAGACACTTCAGTCCAAAACCTATGGGATACAGCAAAGGCGGTCCTAAGGGGGAAATACATAGGCATCCAAGGCTCCCTCAAAAAAATTGAAAAATCCAGAATACACCAGCTGTCTCTACACCTTAAAGAACTGGAGAATCAACAACAAATTAAGCCAACTCCACACACAAGAAGGGAAATAATCAAGATTAGAGCAGAGATCAATGAGATAGAAACTGGGGATACAGTATCAATGAAACTAGAAGCTGGTTTTTTGAAAGAATCAGTAAGATCGATAAACCATTGGCCACACTAATCCAAAATAAAAGAGAGAAGGCTCAAATTAATAAGATTATGAATGAAAAGGGAGAGATCACAACTAACACCAAGGAAATAGAAACAATCATCAGAAGTTATTATCAACAGTTATATGGCAATAAGTTAAGCAACCTAGATGAAATGGATGCATTCCTGGAAAACTATAAACTCCCAATATCGAACCAGGAGAAACTGACAACCTGAATAGACTAATATCTAGTAACGAAATTGAAGCAGTGATCAAAAACCTCCCAAAAAACAAGAGCCAGGACCTGACGGATTCCCTGGGGAATTCTACCAAACTTTCAAAGAAGAAATAACACTTATTCTCCTGAAGCTGTTTCAAAAAATTGAAGCAGAAGGAAAACTTCCAGACTCTTTTTATGAAGCCAGCATTACCCTGATCCCCAAACCAGGCAAAGACCCCACCAAGAAGGAGAATTTCAGACCAATATCACTGATGAATATGGATGCTAAGATTCTCAACAAGATCCTAGCAAATAGGATCCAACAGCACATTAAAAAGATTATCCATACAAGGATGGTTCAACATTCACAAATCAATCAATGTGATAGCACAAATCAGTAAGAGGAGAGAAAAACAACATGGTCCTCTCAATTGATGCAGAAAAAGCATTTGACAAAATCCAGTATCCGTTCCTGATTAAAACGCTTCAAAATACAGGGATAGAGGGAATATTCCTGAACTTCATTAATATTTGCTTTTAAAAACAATTTCTGTGTTTTCTCTATATTTTCTACCTGTAAATTTTATATTTGATGGATATCAAACGTCTGAATTTATCATTACTGCACTGTAATATTTTGTTCTGTAATATTCATTGGCATCAATTTAGAAATGTAAACATGGAATGAGAACTTAAAGTTATGCATAATCCATTAGACTGACATTGAAATGTAGTATATAGTCAAAATAAATACAAGTAATAACTGAAACCATTAAAAAAGATATCTATAAATTACTGACATTTATAGATATCTATAATAAAAAAGTATTATTTAAGGTAAGAAGGTGAACCTAAAGATGTGAGTTTAATACCTATGATACTTAAGTTTTAGAGTTCTGGTTATTCTGACTAAAAATAGTGTTCAGTATGTCTCATCAGTTTCAGGTTAGAGTCCTGAACAGTGTCTTTTCCATCATTATAAATTCCCAATCAGCTTAAAAGGAAATTTCCACAATTTGCTCAAAAGTAATAGAAATTCCTATGGGAAGATAAAATTAAACTCTTGGATATTTAGTACTAATTATAATTATAGTTAAGAATACTGTATTATATATTTGAAAGTTTCTAAGAGAAGAGATCTTAAAAGTTTCCATCAGAAGAAAAAAAAATTGTTAACTATGTGTGGTGATAAATGATAACAAGACTTATTGTAGTGATTCTAATATATGCACGTATCTAATCAATATGTTGTACATCTGAAACAAATATGTATCAATTATATCTCAATAAAAAAGAAAAAAGAAAATGTTGAAATAAATTAAAAAAATACTGCTTTTTTGTGTGTTAGGTTTAAAAATAATTGCTTTAAACTTTGCATTTTACCACTTTTGTAATATTTATGAGATTTGGCATATTATTATATAAAGTAAATTAGAGTCGTGACTCTAATTTGAAATGTGCAATATATAATTAATTTAGATCTGCGATTTTGAATTAAACATTACTAATTTTATTAATAAGATAAGTACAGTTTTAAAAAAACCTTGAGAATCACTGTCTTTAAGATTACTTGTTGCAATTAAGAAATAATTATTTTTATAAGGTTTTATATATTAATCAGCAAAGATGAAATCAAATCTTTTATATTTTAGAAACAGCCTCAACTTGAAAAAAGATAATTTGACTGAATTATAAAATATTCCACCAAATTCATTATTTTAGATAATTTATATAAAATATAAATTCATTCTCAAAATATAATTTTGAGAATGAATTCAGAATTTTTCATTCATTTTAAAATTTAGCCATAAAAGTGGGAGACTTGACACATAAAAACGTTCAAGTGAGGGGCGCCTGGGTGGCTCAGTTGGTTAAGCGTCTGACTCTTGATTTTGGCCCAGGTCATGATCTCAGTGTCATGAGACAGATCCTGGGCTGACACTATGCTCAGCATGGAGTCTTCTAGTCCCTCTCCCTTTGTTCCTTCCCCCACTCATGCTCTCTCTCTCTCTCTCTTAGATAAAGAAATAAAATATTAAAAAAAAAAAGTTCAAGTGAAAAAACTCTGGGAAATGCTGATTATCAGTATCTCTTGTCAAACTAAAAGAATGATAAAATAAGAATATAAGATATATATTATCATATAAGAACATATAATAATAAGATTAAGGGATCGAACACCTTAGTTACAGGTATATATCTGGAATGTTGTGTACATTTTGGTATAACATTTTTTTTCAGCTGGTATAATATTTTTTAGCTATTTTTGAAAAGCTAAATCACAGAAAATAATAACCAAACTACTGAGTGTTGTTACATGTATTATAAGAAAAATGGGATGGATGGTATTACCAGATGTTTATTCTAGCAATTATCTTATTCATTATGAGTTAAGATAGTTATTATTAGATATTTGAATACTTCTCAGGTGTAAGAAGCTTTCTGTATTAGTATATGGGGCAAAAATATAAGAAAAATAAAATACAGGTGACAGATTTTCACAACACAATGAATAATTGTAACAGGCTATATTATCTAACAATGGATACCAGACAGTAAATTTTAAATATCTCTGTATATCTAAATTTATGTCATCATTATCATTATCATTTGCAAGTTAATTTCCAGAAATGAAATTCTTTTTTTATAAAGGTTTTTACTTATTTATTTGAGAGAGGGCTAGAGAAAGAGAGAGAAAGACAGAGAGAGGAGGGGCAGAGGCAAAGGGAGAAGCAGACTGCTGCGCAGGGAGCGTGATATAGGACTCCATGCCAGGACCCTGGAATCATGACCTGAGCTTAAGGCAGATGCTTAACTGACTGAGGTACCCAGACGCCTCCAGAAATAAAAGTCTTGAATTCAAAATTCCTTCTATTATATTCTCTAGCATCTCAATGGATCAGGGTTTGAATGTGTCATGTAACTGAAAAAAAAAGCACGATATGTTCACTTTGGTCAAAACAGTTCAGGTGTGCATGTGGCTTACTTAACTGGACCTCTGCTTGGTTATTAGTTTAGCATCTGAGATATATACTCCCTTATTCTGTCTCTATTCTGTCCTTCCCTCTCAATATCTATTTTAGTTCCCAGCTTCTTTGCTTGGTTCTCTGGTCCCCTTTGCATTCATGACAAATTAGCCAATCTAAACATAAATTTCACCTTACTCCCAACTAATTGTCTGGCTTTTTCCATTTTACTAGATCCCTTGTCTGTCTACAGCTAACCCTTTCCCTATTGATCATTCACTTTCCATTTGATATGTTATCACTCTTCTTTGCCCATATTAGCCAAATAATTCAATTTGTTTACAAAACCAACCCTGTGACAGGACACAACTTTTATATTTTGCTGAAAGGAGTATGATTCATCCTTTGATCCTTTGTTCAGATCTTACCAGGAATCAATGTGTTGCTCAATTCTTCTTAAAAATTTCCATTCATGAATTTATAAGTATTTATTGAGAATATTCTATTATCCAGTCACAGTTCTATATACTGAAGATATAGCAGTGTATGAAATAAAGAAACACCATTCTATTTGTGAAGATGGCAAAGAAAATCACTCAGTTAATTGTATCTTTTGTTGATTTTACCAGAGATCAAACTGAATAAAGAGTAATGGTTTAGGAAGTTGTTGCAGTTTTTCAGGTGAAACAATTTCAGATATGTAGAAATGGAAAGAATTGGACAAAGTAAGGACTTGCTTTGGAGTTAGTATACCATGATTCACTGGAGGATTACATGTAGGAACTGAGCGAAAGAAAGAACAAAGAGTGATTCCTATTGATTTGTGTGAGTTTATATGTGCCATTTTCTAAATGATAAGATAGTGATAACTGGAATTGAGATTTGGGAATTTGCACTCTAATGCTCATTGCCGCATTATTCATAGTAGCCAAATTATAGAAACAACTTAAGGGTCCACTGACGAATGAATAAAGAAAATGTGATATATATATCACCTGCTTGTCTGAACACTTAAGAAAAGGAGGATATAACTAAAATCACGGGCCTATATATAGTGAAACTATATATATATATACTACATAATATATTCAGCCACAAAAAGGGAAGGAAAGTATGCACTTGCAGCAGCATGAATGAATCTGGAGGGCATTATGTCAAGTGAAATAAACCAGACACAAGAAGAAAAATACTGCATGATCTCATTTATACATGGAATCGAAAAAAGTAAAACTCATACAAGTAGAGAGTAGAATAACAGTTGCCAGAGGCTGAGGGGTAAGTGAAATAGGGAGCTGTTGTTGAATGAGTTTAAAGTTTCAGTGATGCGAGATGAATAAGTTCTAGAGATCCATTATACCATATAGGGCTTATAGTTAACAACATGATACTGTACACTTCAAAATTAATTAGGGATTTTTGAAATCATGAAACAATAATGGATTTGCCATGTTCTAATAACATGTTAAAAAACATATCATTAACTGAAAATTTCCCAACTGTATGTGTCACCCATACAAAAGCATTTGTAAGGCAGGAAAACCCAAATTAATTTCCTGTAAGGACTAAAATTTGAAGTGAGACTTTAATACATGGCTATAAAATTTCATTATAAGTCTTTGTGGTCTCTATTTGAAAAAAATATTGTCATATATTTAACCATCCTACAAAACTGACAAGAAGTTAAAACATCAAAACGCTAATAATAGTTATCTAATGGTAGATTATAAAAAAATTTTAAATTTTCTAATATATTTTCACCATTTTTTAGATATTCTTCAATGATTGCCTGCTTCTTTTAAATTAATTTTATGCTGAGTGGAATAAGTCAGGTAGAGAGAGTCAATTATCATATGGTTTCACTTATTTGTGGAGTATAACAAATAGCATGGAGGACATGGGGAGATAGAGAGGAGAAGGGAGTTGGGGGAAATTGGAAGGGGAGGTAAACCATGAGAGACTATGGACTCTGAAAAACAATCTGAGGGTTTTGAAGGGGTGGGGGGTGGGAGGTCGGGGTACCATGTGATGGGTATTATAGAGGGCACAGATTGCATGGAGCACTGGGTGTGGTGCAAAAATAATGAATACTGTTATGCTGAAAATAAAAAATAAATTAAAAAAATTAATTTTAAATGGAAATATAAAACACCATGCTTGTTACATTAAATTCTGTATGGTTTTGGGGTAACAGTACATACAGGTATATTTTGGAAATATTGTTAAGTTCCATTCTAGACTTCCATGATAAAGAGAATATTGCAATAAAGTGAATCAAGTGACTTTTTTTTGTTTCCCAGTGTATATAAAAGTTATGTTCACACTGTACTATCATCTATTAAGCAGGCTATTAAGTCTATTAAACATAGCATAATATTAAAAAAACAATGCAAATACCTTAATTAAAAGATACTTTATTGCTAAAGCAAACTTCCCCTCATCTGAGCTTCCAGTGTGTTGTAATCACTGATCACAGATCACCATAACAAATATAGTAATAATGAAAAAGTCTGAAATATTTTGAGAATTACCAAAATGTGGCAGAAATACAAAGCGAAAAAGTACTGCTGGAAAATGGCACTGATAGACTTGCTTGATAGAGAGTTTCCACAAACTTTCAAATTGTAAAAACCTGTATCTGTGAATCACAATAAGGCAAAGCCCCCAAAAGCAGGTATACCTGTACATTAATAGAAATATGGACACAGTGCCATGTGAGCAGTGATAACACTTCAGTGTTAAAAAGAGATGACCTAAAAGGATGTTCACAGTGGGGGTAGATAACATTGGTGAAAGAATTGTAATGATATATTTGTTTTTAAAAAAATCACTGTTTGTGACTTGTACTTTTATTTTTATCATTTTACAGTTGCTTTAACTAAATATTTATTTCAGTGTTCACTGGCTTCATTCTTTTGAAGTTTACCAATATACAGTATTTCTCTTGAGTAACAGGAGGGAATTGCAGGGAATAGTTTTATATAAATTCATTAGAATAATTCTGAATGATTCTTTTCACTTCAGGACAATTTTATTAAAAATTATCTTAAATCTTATTTTATTTTTTCCCCCATGGGTGCTTTTGTTGCTTTTCTTTTAATAGCCATCACACTTCTTTCCAAAAGACTATGTAAATTATAAGTCTCTGAATTATGGAGCTGTGTCTTGCTTGTATGTTATTTTCAATAAACTTTATTGGGGTGATAAGAGTACAAAACTATTGCTGATTAAGTGTTCAGATACATTATAGTTAACTACATTGGAGTGAATTTATTACATAGAATTGTTTTTTAAGCATTATGTATCTACTTGTTATACTTCACATATACCTTTGTTGGAGGATATTTATGAAATAGAAATAATAATTTTAAAATTATTTTTTATAAAAGGTGTTTCATTTGTTTTAAATTTTTTGCTTGCTTTTTTGTAGACATTGTTTATGATAAATTTATGTATAAGTATAGAATATAAGGCCAATAATACAAAGTCTGATTTTAATTCTATTCTATGGGGGCCATGTGATCCACTTTATCACCGGGTGCTTTACGGAATAAGATTCAGAAACAGATGTTGTGAAAGTGGGGACTACCTCTACAATCCCCGTTTTGCATATGGCTTTAGGGGCTAGAAGTGTGTATATAAGGCGGGGTGTTAAAGTAAATGTGATTTTAGTTACATTGCTTTCTTAAGTGTTCAAACAAGCAGATGAGGTTGGTTATTTAACTGTTTACTACAAAATAAATAGAAAACATTTTAGGTATTTAGATAAAATAATAATTTAGTCAAAGAATACAGAGTTTTGACTTATATAATGGAAAAATTATTCTTTACAAGAAATAAAATTACTTCAATTGCTATCATTAGTGAATTTCTATTTTTGTAAATGCTAGTAATAGTAAATAAATGTTAAGCTCTTTTGTACACCAAAATGTCAGCTTACTGGAATAAACTTAAAACACCCTTACAATTAATGAACAGTTCATGTGCAAGTGATATTAAACTTATGGGAAACTAAAGTATTCTTTTAAAAGCTTTAAAAAAAATTTTTTAAAGATTTTATTTATTTATTTGGGAGAGAGAGAGAGCATAAGCAGGGGTCAGGGGTAGACTGAGGGAGAGCAAGAATCTCAAGCAGACTCTGTACTAAGTGCAGAGCCCAATGCAGGGCTTGATCCCAGGATCCTAAGATCACAACCTGAGCTGAAACCAAGAGTTGGCTGCTCAACAGACTGCACCATTCAGGTGTCCCAAAATATTCTTTTATGAGATACACTGTTATTCATTTGAACTAATCTCTGAAGACATTAATATAATATTAGATCTAAACCAATGGCTGAGAATTTCTTAGGTAGACTACTAATGGTGAAATAGTACCTAATAGCATATTTTTATAGCAAATACTATACTTCTAAGACTTTGGTTCTCCAGTTATTTCAAATAAAAAAAAATTACAGCACATAAGTGAAATCTAATTAAAATGGCTGAAGCCTTTAAATGACTTCTATAAAAAGAAAGAAAAATAATGACACTCTTTAATTTGAAAATAAAAAGAAGTTAAAAATGATAAGGACTCCATATGGAAATTATAACAAGTTTTGTAATATTAATTATATGTATGTCAGGAAGCTTAAGAAGAGATTTTTCTTTTTTAAATTAAATCAGTAATGATTTGGAAAGAGTGTTTTATAGTTGTTGCTCATGTTTTCTAAAGTGTCATTTACTCTTTAAGCCATAATCAATGAGCTTCTGACCCTCTCTCCTAAACTGTATCCGCAAGAAGGCCAATAGTGACCTCTGATTTATCAAATCCATTGTTTTTACTTTAAGCAGGATCAGACCTGAGCATGTGATACACTTACCTTATTTCCAAATTCATGGAAGCCAGAGAAACTCTAGGTCATTGCATGCTTTTATATGCTTATAAGTCTCTAGAGAGTGCTTAGTGGTACTGTGACACCATTTGTGACAGGTAGGCAATTTCCTGAATGAGTTTACTAGAATCCAATGAAAAAGATTCACAAAGTACCAGGATAATACTAAGCAAAATTTCATACTGTTTATATTTTACCAGAGTGGTGTACCCAAATACTTCTGCTTCTTCCTTGAACCACTCAAGGCCTCTAGTCACAAGGTGTCCTTGATCACAATAAGGATATTGTTAGAAGCAAATGGCTGGGGGTGGGCGAGGGGAAGGAAAGAAAAAAAAAAAAAGAAAACACTACTACAATGTATGAAAAAAAGAAACTCAAAGATCTTATGTTAGTAGTATCACTTCGTATGTCTATGACTATATTAACATTTTATTGTTTCATTATTCTTTACCAGATACTTAAAAAGTATCTGGTAAAAAATAGGTGTTCTAAATACATTAGTTCCTTCAGTTGCCTTCTCTTGGTCAAGATTCCCTCGAAAATAGAACTCTTAGGCATGAGTTCAGGGCTGATTACTTATTTGGAAGGTCCAACTCTAGAAAGAGTAAAGGACAAAGTAAAACAAGGAAAGAAGGAAAGTAATCAAGGTGATGGGTTACCGGATTAACCATTTGTTCTCTTTGCTTTTATTTATTATTTTTATTATTGTCATCATCATCATTATTATTATTATTAATTTTTTTTTCCAAAGAGAGAGAGTAAGTAGTGGGGAGGGGTAGAGGAAGATAGAGAATTATCAAGCAGGCTTCACACTCAGTGCTGAACATGACATGGGGCTTGATCTCACAACCCCGAGATCATGACCTGAGACAAAATCAAGAGTCAGATGCTTAACTGACTGAACCACCCAGGAAGCCCTGTTCTCTCTTTGTTTTTAAATGTATAAAATAATACTTTCCTCTTTATGATGGCATTTATGTTATTAAGGAAAACAATAACATGTTAAACCTAAAGATATAATATCAGTACTTTTCACTGAGTGGACGCTTCTATTACTGTTAAGTAATGAAGTATTCCTAAATGACCATCAAAAGGTAGAAGTAAAGGATGGCTGAAGAAAAAGGCCTCAAAATTTGTAGTCAGCACACCTGAGTTCTGACTAGTGTTGCCATTTAATTGATTTTAGCCTTAGAAAAATAAAATCTGCAATGTCTATCTCACATGATTATCATGAAGCTCAAATAAGCATTTGGAATTGATTTGAAATGTAAGAGTTATCATCCAAATATAACAACTGTGATATTTTATTAAGAAAAAATAATTAATATTTTAAAGGCTTATAATACACCAATGCTTTTATATACTTTTCTTCATTTAATCTATTCAAGAATCCTGCAAGATAATTACCTACTTGAAAATAGTCTTACTGCAATAAATTACGCTTACACATTTCCTAGAGATTTTATCACAGAAAGTGAAAATTTCCACTAATCTTGAGTTCATTTATTCCATAACTTTAGTGGCACATACTAGATTCTTCTAGTTACTATTGATATATTTCTCACTGATATGAAGTACTTTTTGCAAAACTAAATAACTTTCTAGTCTTCTCATAATTTTCATCATTATATTTATAACTATTTCACTAGCTGAGGTACTAATACAGTTTTACAGGAGGAATCTATATTCAAGCTCAGCTAAATTGGTATTTCTAGAAAGCAGGTACTAGAACTTTTGAAATAACTATTATTTTGCTGTTACTTAATAAATATAATTGAAATGATTATTCTTCAATTGACAAAATCTTTTACCTCACAGCCCTTTCAATCTTGCAGTCCAAAATTAATTTACTCTTTCTGGCCTGACAGAGTCAGGAAAGTAAGAGGGAAGTTTGTTTGGGAAGTACTGGTGGGTGATACTAATAGTAACAAAAAGTTACATTACTATTTCAAGTTTTGTTCTCTTCAGCATCGTCTTTACCTTAAAGGATAGGTGTAAGTTTGCGTGAGCATGTGTGCACGTGTGTGCACACCTGTGTACTATTCACCTTTATGGTATAGTGAAGAAGGTGGTAGTGTCATTTGTTTTTCAAAACCACAAATCCAATGCCAAAAGTTTTTAAGTCAGCTTTACGTGTTTTTATAACATATCACCCAATAAAAACAGAATCTTTTCAACCAAAGAGAGAAGAAATATTTCATTACGATTTCATTTATGCTAAGCATAGCTTAGCATAGCAACATTATTTTAAAATAACTTCTGCAAAGTTATTTCCTGCTCTATTTATGAGGAGAACTTTCAAATGGAAAGGAATCAGTTTCATAGTTAGAGATGATTATACAAATGACTGAACTATACTTACAAGGGCTTGTTTCTTTCCATTCCCTCCCTCAAAGACTCTATTAAGTCACCACATCCACATTCTATTTTAAAAGGGTTTGGAGGGGCGCCTGGGTGGCTCAGTGGGTTAAGCTTCTGCCTTCCGCTTGGGTCATGGTCCAGGGGTTCTGGGATCAAGTACCGCATTGGGGGGGGGGGGGTCTCTGCTCAGCGGGGAGCCTGCTTTTCCCCCTATCTCTCTCTGCCTGCCTCTCTGCCTACTTGTGATCTCTGTCTGTCAAATAAATAAATCAAATCTTTAAAAAAAAAAAAGGGGGGGGGAGGGTTGGACTGTGGCAAAGCTTACAAATAACAGAGTTTGAAAAAGACCAATTCCTCAAAGACACCCGGTTAGTCAGTTAAGTGTCCCCCTTTGGCTCAGGTCATGATCTCAGGGTCCTGGGATCCAGTTCCACATCTGGCTCCTTGCCCAGCAGGGAGCCTGCTTTTCTCTCTGCTGCTGCTTCCCCTGCTTATACTCTGGCTCACTCTCTCTCTGACAAATACACAAAATCTTAAAAAAAAAGAAAATACCAATTCCTCTGGGCCAGGGGGTGACCACTGTGGGATGAAGCTGCAAGCCACGGCAGAATCAAACATCAAAGGCCAAATGAGCAATCTCATTCTAGGCACACACTGAGTCTAAGGGGAAAAAATGTCAGGAATTAGAGTAAGGTGCTCTGGATAAGATCTATTTTCCTTCAATATAGTCAATGTTCACGTTTAAATAAATCTTAAAAGTGTCAGTTAGCTCAATGCAAAGTTGTGGCAAACAAAGCAGCAGCCAGACCTATAAGGCAGCTGTAGGAACAAGTCTGGAAAGAAGGCATTAGCCTTAATTGATGCACTACAGTACTAGACTTTGCCAGGTGCTCAGGATGTAGAGAAAATTCGGACACATAAGATACATAGTTAGAAACAGAATGAGTAGAAAACTGACCTCTATTATCCCTTAGGGCATAAGTATATATTTTGTATCTTAGATGGACAGTGGTATTTGTATGAGGAATTAGATAATGTCTGAAAACCAAGAGATAAGTGACAATCTAGATACATCTATCCTGAGATAGATAGAAAACTATTCCTAAATTCTCCTGACCAGTAGAATGATATGACTGTCCAGAGAAAACAGGAAAAGATCAGTCAGCCTTTGGAGTCATTGTGTAATTGTTCATAGTGATTTCATATGAGGCATAACCTACCTGCTAGGACTCATGAAGATTTACCAGTTGAAGATTTTCTTCATTCTTCAATGATTTTTTAGACTATTTGGACAGGGAGATGAAAAAACAGACTGAGGTTCTTTTTTCTTTTCCACCTAGAGACTTCAATATCAGTTAATAGTAAACCTTACCAGTGAAATTAGGAAATAAGAAGTGGCACTTTCAAAGACTTTTTAAAGTATGCATTATAAAAAAGGATGTTCTAGGAAGCCCTAAATACATTGGTAGTATAATTAGTGTAACAAAGGACAAAATATAATCAATATTCTCTCAATACAAGTAAGTTCAAACTTCTATATTATGCACACACTGAGAATCAATACCATTTCAGTATCACTTTGACTAGTGGATTCCAAAATTTGTATTTCTGAGAATCAATTAGGAATGATTTTTAAAATGCAGAGGGATTCCAGACAGGCACCTCACAGAGCTTATGATTAATTAGGTTTATGTCAGGATGCATAAATCTACATTTATGTTAAATTCTTCTGACGACTTAGCCAAATTTTGAAGTCATAGCTAAATTCTGAAATCATTGAGATTCAGGCCTTTTTTAGTTTAAATAAAATAAGCCATGGAGAACTTTAAATAAAAAACATCACTGAAAACCACTAGCGCTTCTTGCTTACTAAGATCAGTATTAGTAAGTATCTGTTTTTCTACTCAACAGAAAATCTGTTTTCGGGGTTTGACCTGAAACGAGGGGTGGGAGATGCTTTCTGAAAGAACACTGTAAAAGAACAGTCTCAGCATACTTCTTACCCACACACGTTCATACAAACACACTCACATACAGCTAACTTCTCCACTTTGATGTGGAGGAAATACAGGTGCAGGGTGCCCTGTAGAGACAGAGAGCCAGAGAGGCAGAGACAAAGGGACGCTTAGGCAGTAGAGGGAGGAAAGGAAGAGGGAGAGAGGGAAAAAGAAGAGAGGGAGAGTGAGAGATTATTCCAAAAATAACAAGTCATGCATGCCACCCAAATTTTGAAAATAAGCAAGCCTCCACTTCCATGAATTGATACATGCTGTGCTTCAAGTTGTTAAACAATCCAGTAAGAGAGATGGAGAAACTGTGCTACTAGAATGAGGGCCAAATCAGGGTAGGCCAGGCAATTGTTGTTAGGTTCAGTAAATTATTTACTGCATTGGAAAAAAAAAGTCTAAATTAGACCAGGACTCAGGTTTTTCCTTTAGCATACTGATTATAGGTAATCCTCCCATTACTTTATTAAGCTGAAGCATAGTTCTCTCCTGAATATTTAGGAATGATAAGGCTTTACCTATTTACTAGCTATGAAACTTGAAATAATACATAAGAAGCCATCAGAAAGCACCAAGGAAAAAGAAAACTAGCATAGCATATTTATCACAAATTATAAAGAGTAAGATTCATAAACAATTTATTTTAATAAGATTCACAAACAAAACATTTATAAATTTTGAATTACTATTTTTGGATACTATATCCTAAAAAAGTAAGTCATATGATATGAAATGATTGCAAATTGATTTCCACATTTTTGGCTAATTTGCTGGTTGAAAATGAAAATCGTGTGACTGACATCTTTAGTCATTATGTAGATCAAGTTAATTTATTGATGCTGACATATTTCTATAAAAATTTCCGACCTGTGGGTCAGAATGAATAAAAATTCATTTAAATAAGGCAATGAAAATTTGAACTACACTTTAAAAATAATTCTGCATGTATCTTCTCTCTCTCTTTCTCTTTTTTTTTTTTATTTTTTGAGGAGTTTTTTGTTTGTTTGTTTTCAGGAGTTTAGTGGTGAGAATTTCTTATTGAGAATATGTAATGTCTTTTTTGACAAAAATACATGCATTGACAGTTTGGAATAGAACAAGAAGATAAAATGGTAACCAGAATACAAGATTTTTTACTATGCTATTGGAAACAATTGGGATTACTGAAGAACACTAAGTCATCTTTAAAACATCACAATAAACTTCAGTACCGGTCTGTGAATCACCAGGTTTACACACTTCACAGCACTCACCAAAGCACATACCCTCCCCAATGTCCATAATCCTACCCCCTTCTCCCAAACCCCCTCCCCCCAGCAACCCTCAGTTTGTTTTGTGAGATTAAGAGTCACTTAACAGACCTGTACCCCTGGGGATAAAAATATATGTTTATAAAAAATAAAAAATTAAAAAAAAAATGTACATGGGGAGTTAGAGAGGAGAAGGGAGTTGGGGTAAATTGGAAGGGGAGGTGAACCATGAGAGATTATGGACTCTGAAAAACAATCTGAGGGTTTTGATGGGGTAGAGGGTGGGAGGTTGGGGTACCAGGTGGTGGGTATTATAGAGGGCACGGATTGCATGGAGCACTGGGTGTGGTGAAAAAATAGTGAATACTGTTATGTTGAAAATAAATAAAAAATTAAAAAAAACAAAAAACAAAAAAAAAAAACCTTCAGTACCAAGAATCAAGTTACCAAAATCTTATGCACAGGATGTTTGAAAGATACGTGCTATCTGTGTCAAATAGGTTAAAGTTGCTTGAGAAATTTTTAGTTAAAGAATTCTAGTTATTTTTCAGACAAATAAAAAGTAGAGTTTCCTTATCCCACAGCCAGCCCATATCTTCAAAATCTTTCTCAAAGAAGATCTGAACTAATTCTTCTTATGTACCTTTCTGAAATTTTATATCATTGTGTAAGTTAACATATATTTTTCACCTACACAGTATTATTTTGGTAAAACTTGCTCTTAACTTCTTAGTGTATGTCAAACACTTTCCATATCAAAAATGTATATTTTTAGCTTGATTTTTTAAAATAATTATATGGTAAGTTGTATGGACAACTATAATTTATTTAACCAGGCCATTACTGAATTTATTCTTTTTAATTTTTTGCTGTCATAATGGAATGCAATGAAATATTGTTATGCACACATTTTCACATATGTGTATCTTCAACACTTCAATGAAATCCTAGGCATGCAATTGCTGGTTTCAAGAGTATGCAGGTTTTTAATATTGACAGAAGTTGCAAGTCACCCTCCAAAGAAGTAGGACCAGTGTGTAAAGCCACTGAGAATACAAAAACACGTATTTCCCCACATGATGGCCAAATTACTTTCATCTTCTGGTACGATGGAAGGACCTGACATTATGAGTCAAGGATTGTTAGCCGCAAGGTGAGATGGTACTGGATGGAAAAACTCATGGCTCATAAAAGCAACTCTCAGAATTCATGAAACCAAACAAAATTATAGAAATTTAGAAAAACTTCTGATAAACAAGGGATGGTAATGGTGATTGTGTAGCAACCACCACTTCAGATTTAAGACATACAAAATGTCACTAATTTTGTATTTGTAGCAATCCTGGTATGATACAAGTGTCTTACGGGTTCATTTTATTTATTTTTATTTTTTTTTAAAGATTTTATTTATTTATTTGACAGACAGAGATCACAAGTAGGCAGAGAGGCAGGTAGAAAGAGAGAGAGGAGGAAGCAGGTTATCCGCGGAGCGGACAGCCCGATGCGGGGCTCGATCCCAGGACCCTGGGATCATGACCTGAGCTGAAGGCAGAGGCTTTAACCCACTGAGCCACCCAGGCGCCCCTTACGGGTTCATTTTAAAGAATACAAACTATTTAAGTGAATTTGCTGATGAATGTCACCTATCTCCCATCCCTCCACAATCTTTAAATCACTTAGGTATGAGTTCTGCTTGTAGCTTTTATTTGGGGGGAGGGACAAAAAATGACAGCATATTTTATTGTGACAAAACTGAACATTTCTTCAGTTAACATCATTCGTTTTGTGTTTTCTCAATACAAACGAAGGGATGCATATCTGGATTTAAATGATTCCCTTCGCAACTCTTGTAATGTTTGAGTGTTGAGTGTGTTTGTGTGTCTGTGAGAGAGAGAAAGAGATTGATTGAAGGGTTCAGAGTAGTTCTAAAACTGCCTAAGATACGGCTTCAGAAACCCTGTGATGTGAAATAATAAATACTTACTGGTATAAAATATCAATGGTTGCAGAAATACACTATAAAACTATGATAATTATTCAATGTTAAGTATATGAAACTGAAATTTAATGATTTATAAGGATATATTTTGTCATAATAAAAGTTTGCCAGGGCGCCTGGGTGGCTCAGTCAGTAAGTGTCTGCCTTTGGGTCAGGTCATGAAGCCACAGTCCTGGGAATGAGCCTGGAGTTGGGCTCCCTGCTCAGTGGGGAGTCTGCTTCTCCCTCTTCTTCACTCCGCTGTGTTTTCTCTCAAATAAATAAATAAAATAAAATAAAATAAAATAAAAATACAAAGTTTGACTTAATTTTTGATAAATTAATCCTCATCATTTATATTTTAAAAAGTGAAACTTCTCTCTAAATGTTATTAGATTCATAATTAGTCAAATTTAGTTACATATCCATATTCCTAAAATTTTTAATGATACCTATCCCTTAAAACAGTAAGTTTTGTAGAATGTTCTCAGAAAAGAAGATACTAGAATGTAATTTGAGTCATTGAAATCTAAATAACCCTATTTTTATAAGTCAGTCTCTAAATCTTTTCTACACTGAGAAAGGCTTGCCACTTTATTAATGGCTAATACCTGAGAATAATGTACAAAATTATTTTGGAAATTTCCCTTTTCTAGCTGCCTGATGAGCTGTTAAGACCGTTTTTCTGCAATTGATGTTACATTTAGTACTTGAAGAAGTCGTTGAAATGTTAGTTTCTAGTTATATATTACTATGGTAGTACTTTCATTTTATCCACACTTTTATTGGATATATTAAATGTCTGCAGTAGTTCTAGTTCAGTTACTGAAAAATGATGAAGCTTCTCATAATACCTTTTATGGTTTTAAAAATCCCACAAATGGTAATTCTTGCTTGTCCTTTGATATGGCTGAAACAGTTAAATGGAATAACTGTAACAAGAATAAATATTTGTAATGATCTCGTTTCAAAAGTCTCATTTTTCTTTCATTGATGTCAGATAACAGAAATACAATGTAAAATTAAAGGTTCAAAGTTTTAGATTTTAAGAACTCGAATCAATCATACTGAAAAGACCACTAATAATTCTCATAATTAGGGGCACCTGGGTGGCTCGGTTGGTTAAGCAACTGCCTTCAGCTCAGGTCATGATCCTAGCGTCCTGGGATCGAGTCCCACATCGGGCTCTCTGTTTAGTGGGGAGCCTGCTTCCTCCTCTCTCTCTCTGCCTACTTGTGATCTCTATCTGTCAAATAAATAAAATCTTAAAAAAAATAATAATTCTCATAATTACACAATATAAATACCCAAGGAACCTAAAGCAAGTCACTTTAAGGACTGATTCCGTAAAATTTGATAACCATATGATTAAGGTCACTACACTGAATTTGAGGAAGCCATCAAAATGAAGTATATGTTCTCTTAAAAATCTCAGAAGTAATCATTTGGGGGAATAATCCTCAAAATGTCACTGTTTTGTGATGTGTGAAAGTGGCTTTACTTTAAATTCTGGATTCCTTATATGTAATTAGCCTTTAGCACCAAAAAAATTCTTAAAAATTCTACATGATAATTAAAACCATTTCTCATTGTCTATCTATAGGTGATATTCTAATTTTCTTTAAATAATTTAAGCTTTTATAGCATCATGCAGGTAATTAATTTTCCTTTCACTACAGAAAGGTTCCTGGTTCAGTGATTTCAAAACATATTATTATAGTGAAAACAACTTCATAATTAAACCAAAATAATCCATAGTAAGCAAAATCAACAGCACATCATTTGGCTGGGCCAACCAGGGTTGGGTTTTCAAATTAATGAATCCACCAGGGAAGTGATTCAATTTGTACTGAAAAAGTTTATAGTACTCACATGTGCATGAGTTCAGGGTTCTTCTACAACCGAATAAAGCAGGATAGAAGAATAAAACAGGATAAACGAATTTATAAAATAAAAATGTAAGGTGACTTCCAATGCATGGAATAAGGATCTTTTTTAATACTATGCTTCATGTTTATGTTTAAATAAACTGTTGCCTAGGAGAACAAGTTCTTGGAATTTCATATTTGTCTTAAGTTAATGACTGACACAAAATTGACTCACATGATGTTGACTATAAAAAATAAAATGATAGTTGTCTTGATCTAGGTTATCTTCTAGCTATGACTTATGTTTTTTCAAAAGCAGTTCTCCCATCCAAGTACTAATCAGGACTGACCCTGCTTAGCTTCTGAAATCAGAAGACTAGGCGTGGTGCATTCAGAATGCTATGGCCACAGACTCAAAAACAGTTCTCAAGAATGTTATTTATAGTGAATACTAGCTGCTAGTTGAACTAATCTCCACTTTCATGCCTATGAAGTTGTTTATTAAATCTCTTTTCCAAAGATGACTAATAATCAGAATGTCCTGGTGAGATATACCAATTATTAGGCTCATAATCACATTCTCAAGGGGATGGGATTGGAAACTCTATTTTTAATAAAATGGCAGTAGTTGGTTCTGGTCCATTTTAGTGAATACATGTAAAACATCTAGCTTTTCCAGTTTTTTTTTTTTTCTTAGATACCTATAGTGAAAGGAGTGATTTTATTAACTTTTCCCTTTGAAATTATTTTAATAGTGGATTTCATAAAATTATATGGGATATTAACCTTTTATAAAAGATTTTAACAAGTGTGTATGAAAGCAAATAGGCTACTGTATTGAGCTTTGCCCTAAATTTGGCTCTATACTCACTAGCCCAGAAGTGATCCTTTACATTGAAAGATTTTTTTAACTAAAACATATGTATACCAGTATCACTTAATTTCAACATTTCCTCATCATCTTGCATGCTTGTGTGTTTGTGTGTGTGTGTATAACCTTTGTTCCTCTTCTCTTCCATGACTTTGCTTGTGCCATTGCCCATTATTTTAACCTCCCCTTTCTTCCAGTTAACTCACTTTTATTCTTTAAACTTCAGCTTGTCCCACATTTTGTTCCTTTTGTCTGTCACTAACATTCATGCACAAATACTTACTGGGTACTATGTATGTGTGAGGCATCTACTGAGTATGGACATGATGGATTCACAAATTTCTGCAAAAAGAGTTTATACTTTAAGTAACCTTAAGCCTTTAATTTTCTGGGCTTTTTTTTTTTTTTGGTCCTTATGTGTTATAAATTCTCCAGAACAATATTTCCAATATTTTCATTTCAAAGTACAAGGGTATAAATTGACAAGGAAGCTTTGGCACTTTGGAAAATGGGCTTTGAGGCTTTTCTACTACTGGCTCTTTGTAACTCAAGACTTTAGGCAGGTGACAATGTTAGCATTCTCATAACATATTCATATCATGGATGACCTGCTAGGATATGTTAATGAAAAACTTATCCTGTTACATTCTGAACATGCTTTTCTCAATATTTTCCATTGTTTTGGAAAGTTTCTTAATTTCAACACCTACTTTACTATTTATTTTAAAGATTTTATTTTTAAGTAACCTCTATACACAACATAGGGCTCAAACTTACAACCCCAAGATCAGGAGTTGCATAATTTACCGACTGAGCCAGTTAGGTACTCCTATTCTACTATTTATTTTAGTAGAAGTTTCTAAATATAATCTAACATTGTCTTAATGAGTAAAAGCTCTTATTATATTTTGCTGTGGCTCTTCGTTGGCAACCTGTCATTTTTTCCCCCCATTGTCCTTCTTTTTATCACCTTTCTTATTCTCTTTCCTTATTTTATTATTTATTGTATCTTATTTGCTATAGAAGGATAAACTAGAAAATCAAAAATATTAAGGATTGTAGATTATGTAAGATTCAACAAAATTCTGGATAAAACCATGAAGAATAAAATATGTGGCTATGATGTCAAGATATTTTATCATTCACTCTAAGATTGCTGAGATATTTTAAATACAATTACACTTCAGAACTTTATGCTGGACTGATCAAGGTTTCACTAGAAGCCTGACTTTTAAGGTATATCTTACTTACTTTCTCACTCTTTAACAAAAATTGCTGTATGGCAAATTTATGAACATATATTATAACCTCAGGGCCCCCAAACAGAAAGTTCGTAGGCGATTACAAATATCTCCAGAGAAGGAAAGAGGGAAATGCCAGTTATAAGTCATTTTAGCAACAGTTCTTTATTATTAACACACTTTCTCTGGTCTTCATGATAAAAGTCATTGTGAATTTTAGCAAAGGTTCTTTTTTACACAGTTCAGTCAAGCAGAGAAGTCTCAACTGTACTGTTAATCAGAATGAGTGGAAATAACCAATGTTAAAGAAATTACACTTCGGAGGCAAATGAACCCTTTAAGAAAATAATCGTGCCATCTGGAAAATTAGCTCTTCCTCAACTTCAAATACTACTCTAAAAGTTGTATATCTTTTGAACATTTTATATCCAGAGAATATTTATTCACTTCTTCATTATCAGATTATGAGCAAGGCACTATAAGGTACTACTAAAAGCTGGATTAGTGGGACCCAAAAGAATCTATTTCCTCCTATCACCTTAACTTTACTTTATCAAAAGCCTAGGCCTGCAGCACATGCTGAGAAAATAGCCACAAATCTGCTGCTCACCTCACTAACCGCCTGACTTTCTGCCAGCTATTACTGTATTCACTTAGGTTTCTGGCCCCACCCTCTCCCCGGAGAAAGTTAACTATAATCAAAATAAATAAATAGATAAAGTGAACTAGCTGTTGCTTTTATGCTGATTTCCTCCCCAATGAAATGAGTGTAAAAACCTACATTCCAAAATACATCAATAAATCTAGCGTAAAGACACATAACTGCTAAAACAATAATCAAAACATGGATTCTCTCCAGATGGCAGTAATTTTACTGAATCACCTAAAGAAGATGCTCAAAGGACAAATGAGACATAACTTCTAATACAAAGTAGACATTACATTTTGAAATCAGACATATGTAAAATTAAAACAAGTGATTGTCTTTTTAAAAGAAGAACTAATTCAAATATTTTAAGAAAATAAAATGGACAAAGTAAATTTTCCCTGGACTCAAAGAGGAATTTAGTAAATTGGAAGCTACCACTGAGGAAAATTTTTGGAATCTCCTGTTGAGAAACATTTATTTTAAGAGACATGGAAGATAGATTAAGAAGTTCCACCACATATTCAAAAGCATTATCAGGATAAGGAAGAGGATGAAAGAAACACAGTATGTCAGGAGATAATTGAAAAGAATGCTCCAGAATTAAGAATGTCAAGTGTTTGTAGAATGAAAAGTGTACTTGGAATTTTGATCAGAATGCACTTAAAACATAGATATGCTGTCATGAAGCTGATAAACATTATGCAAAAGGAAAAGTCTAAACAGCTTTCAGAGAGAAAAAGTAACATTCTTGTCATTAACACCAATGGACATTAAAGGCAACCAAAAAAAAAAGAAAAAAACCAAAACCAAAAATCTGCCAATATAGGTTTTTAACCCCAGGCAACTTTCCATCCAGGGAAGGGAGTAAAACACAAATATTTTTAAGAATGCAAAGAAGTTACCACACACAGACGATACTAAGTCAATAGCAATAACACAATAACAAACCCATTATAACATATAGTTAAATAATAAGAATTTTAAAAGAAATTAAGTGGTACAAGACAAACATCAGGCACAGAACTTGGGAAAATAAGTTGATAATCACCTCATGGAAAAATGTACTGATGGGTTTACATATGCATTTTAGGAAAATGTTTAAACAAAAACTTTTGACAACACAATGGCAGTGGTCAGAAAATAATCAAAATATGCTAAAACTCATATAAAGGAACACAGAAAAATAACAATCTTGTACAAAATTATTTAGATAAACACTTAGGGCTAATATTACATTTCTTAAAAAAAAAAGATTTTATTTATTTGACAGAGAGAGTCACAGTGAGAAAGAACACAAGCAAGGGGAATGGGAGAGGGAAAAGCAGGCTCCCCACTGAGCAGGAAGCCTGACATGGGGCTTGATTCCAGGACCCTGGGAGCATGACCTGAGCCGAAGGCAGGTGCTTAACCAAATGAATCATCCAGGCACCCCTAAATTTCATGTTTTAAAAGAATTACAATTTAAGAATAAATATTTAAAATATCATGCAAAGCTCTAATCAAACATAAATAAATAGATAAACAGATAAAACAACGGGGGATACAGAAAGTTTAATAAAACAGAAGGCAGAGGATAGGGACAAAACTAACAAACCAAAATGATAATAAACAGAAAATATGAAGTCAAGTAACAATTTTTAAAAGTACCATACCAAGTGGTATTTCAGGAGAATATTTCTTCCTCATATGTTATAAATCCTTAACTGAGAATGTAGTTCAGTTCTTATGAGTAGAAATCTTGCAAGAGCCAGCTAGTACAGTCAGTTAAGCACCGACTCCTGGTTTCAGATCATGTCCTGATCTCAGGGTTGTGAGATAGAGGGGCCCCCTAACCCTGCCCCCTCCATAGGGCTCTGCGCTCAGTGCAAAGTCTACTTAAGACTTTCTCTCCCTCTCCCTCTGCTCCTCCCCTCTGCACGTTTTCTCTCTTTCTCTCAAATAAATAAATACATCTTAAAAAAAATAAAAATAAATAAATACATACATTTTTTTTCTTTCTCTGTACTCATACAATCTATTTACTCTTCTTTACCTGCTCACAAAGAGTAATTTGGACATGGTTGCCTTGGTTGTTCCTTTTTATTTTTAGCCCAGCCATTAAGATTAAGCTACTCCAGGCCAATTCTATCATTTCTAGGTGGGAATTTTACCTAATTATAGGATTCATTGTTAGGAAACCCATCTTGACACTCTTACTTAAACTGTATCCTCAGTACCAGATTGTATCACATTGTTTTATTTCTCAATTCCTCCATACCTCCAATAGAAAATGGAATGATATTTATCAGGATCCTTCAAAGGACTCCTAAAAATAGGAAAAAATCTAATTCACCGATTATTGGAAAAATTATCATACATTATACTTTAAAAAATTTTAGCGGTACCTGGGTGGCTCTGTCTGTTAAACGTATGCCTTCAGCTCTGGTCATGATCTCAGGGTCGTGGGATCAGGCCCCTCATGGGGCTCCCTGTTCTCTCTCTCTCCGCTGCTCCCCCTAGCTTGTGCTCTCTCTCTTTCTCAAATAAAATATTAAAAAAAAAAAAGAAGACTTTCCCTCATTCTTAAAAAAAAAAAAAAAAAATTCTAGCAATACGTTTCTTAAAAAGCAACGAAACTCAAAGAAAACTAATGGAATAAAGTTATAGTGAGTATGAACCTTTAATAAATAAAGTGTAATAAATATATGAATAAATAAATAATATATAGTAAGTGCAAATTCCTACTAAATGAAAAACAGAAACAAATTGCAAACTAACCACATAGCAAGTGAGCCTAAACCATATGCGTGTAGTGATAACAAACTAACCTCATAGCATAGCAAGTAAGCCTAGACCATATGCGTGTAGTGATAAGATTAGCATGGAGTAAAAAGTTGTAAATATTTTTAACTTATGCGAAATATCGTAAAGACCAAAAAATGTTTTCGACATGTGTGTGTTTTTGATGTGCAAGCATGAGAAAAATAAGTGATGTAATGTGTTTTCAAAGGAGACTTAGCACAGTATATAAAAGAGGCATCGGGTTGGACTGAGGTGAAGCGAGTTCCCTGTTGGGAGGACATCATCGCTGGTGTTACCAACGCCCCGACAGCTTCGTTGCCGGCCACTCGCTGGCTCTCAGTCTCAACTTCTGCGGTGACCTCTCTGTCTAGATTGTGAGGCGACGTCTCCTTCTCTGTGACAACTTCAGCGGACCGTGACCGGACCACGATAGTGGTGCGGACCTCGTCCCAATAAAGATCAAGTGAGTTACATCATATCCATCTCTCTATCTCTTTACATGTCGCGACCTCCTGGCGGGACGCAGGGGTTTTGCCAAAACCCCAAATCCAAAAGTATTATTAATAAAACAAATGAAATATTAACAATGAAAGAAATGAAATAGTTTCTTGAGTGCTGCTGCCCCTCGGAACTGAAAGACCCGCGGATCCCCTTACCCAAGAATCCAACACTGCCACTGGATGCAATCAGCAAGAGGTTCTTTATTGTTACGCAGGCGCCTGCGGGTGGTCAGCGCGCGCCTGCGGGTGGTCAGCGCGCGCCTGCGGGTGGTCAGCAGCTCCTGCTAGCTGAGCACACAGGGCTGGGGTGGTGCTGGGTTTTTATAGACAGGTACAAACAAGTTTTGGGTGGGGCGCAACTGATTGGTGGACAGTTTGAACTTTTGAAAAAGGCATACTTGGTGTTAGTGGAGTGGATCAGGGGACCCACATGTGAAAGCAGACAAAGCAATCTTACAGAAGCAGAACTGGCCAGTTAGCCCACGCATGCGAAGAGAGCGGCGGGAAGGGGGAAACAAAGAGGGGAAGTTAGACCTTACTACTCAGCAGAAAGACATCCTGTCTACGTGACTATGTGGCCATGCAGCCCCCTTGCCTACATGACCATGCCCCTGCTATTAGGAGAGGGTATCTTGTTCAAACAGGAGTTAAGTGTCATGCCCTAAAAGCCAAGCAGTTACAGAAAGGCAAAAGAGCAGTTACATTGAATTCAACCCTGGGGGAAGGGAGGAGTGTCATCATGGCGTCTCTATTATTTCTATAAGCCACGAGGCTAGAGAAAGGTAAGAGAGCAATTCACACAATTAATAACCTAACTTAATTTCATACCTAATAGCCAGCGGTTTACAGAAAAGCAAACAAGCAGTTAGTTATCCTATCTATCTACTAGGGGAGGGGTTTGTCTAGAAGAGGGGTCTTTCAGAACAATTTGTTAATTAAACTGTAACCCTTGGAGGATTTTACTAGTTGCCAAGCACATTTAGATATGGCCTTAAGAAATACATATACTGACAACAGGTCTTTGAGGAGAAGGATGATGTACGACCGTGAAGCTGGGCAGCTGGGGATGCCCGGCTCGCTCAGAGCAGAATGCCACCCCTTCACAGAAGCCAGGCAGCTGGGAACGCCCAGCCCGCCCGGCCCGCCCAGGGCGGACCACCGTCTGCTTCAGGGAAGCCGAGCACCCGGGAACCCCGGTCAGCCCAGGGTGGAACGAAATCCGCCTGCTTCCCTTTTCGTGATCGCTCCTTTCTCTTCCCAGAAGCGCCCATTGTTAGTTAGATGAGTCCTTTGAATGTGCTTGGTTAACTATAAACTTTATCCTCCTTCTTGCTTGTCTGCAAGACGGGATTAACGTTTGACCTTCATCAGTCCTTCTGTTGGCTATTGTTTTCGATCCAATAAAAGTGAGACTGTAGAGTTGCTCAGGGCAGCCGTCCTTTTCGACTGTTGTCCCCTGCTCCCAGTCTTTTGCAGCTGACTTGTTTGTGCCTAATTCTTCTCTCGTCGCCGACTGGAAGCGGCATTTGAGTTTGCCCCAAGCCTCATGAACTCTAAGAGATAGCTTCTCTTTTATTCTTGTAATCTAGAGGAAGAAAATGGAGTACAGAGTATTTAAGTGATTTGTCCAATCTGTCCAGCTAATAAATGACTGAGCTGGGATATGAACTCCAGAATTTTTGCCAAATAGTAGCCAAGCAAACTCCAGCATTATAAATATGAGATAAGCCAGAATTTAAGATAATTATTTAATACTGATAAAACAGAATGATATATAAAATGAATGCACCTACAAGAAGATACAATTTTCATTATAAACCTATACACAGAATTTCCTTGAAATATATGAAGAAAATTTAAATTAAAAATTGAATTAAAAATTACAGAAAAATGGAAATGAAATTAAACACTTTTAATGTGTATACTTTCAAGTAACAGAAACTTCAAAAACTAGAAAAAAGATTAAGATCTATATAACTCCTTTTATGTGCTAATAAAATCTTGATATCCAAACAAGGTGGACTACTTAATAAATGGTGTTGGACTATGATTTCCATTTGGATAAAGGAAAAAAAAAAAAACAGATTCTTACAACTCAGGGCAGGGATAATAATTAATTCCAAACAGATTAAAAACTGGAAACTAGGGGTGCCTGGGTGGCTCAGTTGGTTACAGCCTCTGCCTTCAGCTCAAGTCATGATCCCAGGGTCCTGGGATCAAGCTCCCCATCAGGCTCTCTGCTCAGTGGGAAGCCTGCTTCCTTCTCTCTCTCTGCCTGCCTTCTGCCTACTTGTGATCTCTGTCTGTGAAATAAATAAATAAAATATTAAAAAAAAATAAAACCCTGGAAACTAGACAAGAAAAGTACAACTTTAGAATTTTCAGAATATATTATTTTTTGAAAAAAGGAGAGTAAGACAACTGAAACACTCTCCTAGGCTTACCTCAGAAAAGAAAAAATTAGGGCACCTGGCTGGTTCAGTCGGTGGAGTGTGTGACTCTTCATCTTGGGTGTCATGGGTTCCAGCCCCACAAGATTTTTTTTTTTTTTCCCTTTCCCTTACCTCACCCTTTCCCCTACCTTTCCCCCTCCCTTTGTCCCCGGCTCTCCCTCTTCACGCTTCTCTCCTTCCTTTTTTTATTAATACAATTGTATACAGCAAAAGAGACAATTTGTATCACTTTAAATGTCTGGAAAATAATACAATATGGTATTTGAGATATATAAAAACGTAACTTAAATGTTTTGGAAATGATGAGTGTATGGAAGTAGAGACATTGTTTCAGATGGGGCAAGGCATCCAGCAGGTCATAACATCTCAGTTTTAGCTTTAGTGTTTTGTTAAAATTAATAATCCAAATATATTAAAGATTTGGTGAACTAGTAAGACACATAAAGTTCTTTATTCTCTATTCTTGGTGAAAATATTTCACAATATTTATGTTTTTCATAGAAAGTACTCCATCTCTCACTGAAATTTTATGGACAATAGATAAGGGCATTCAGGAACTGCCCTCTAATCACACTTGAATCAGTCTATGCAATAAACTGAGTATTGGCTCTAGGATTAGATGCCTGAATTCAAGCCCAGGTGTCACCATTTAGCTATCTGATTGCCTGGAGTCTTAGTTTCTCCAAGTATTGATGAGGGATAGAGATTTGCTTTAGACTTGTTCTAAGTATTAAAATGGAATACTTCCTCTTCAATGCCTGTGTATATAGTAATTTTAAGTGCTGAAGATATATTAGTTTTCAGTTCTATCTCTCAAATATTATGTTCTAATATCTGATCAGTTCTACTATAGAGAACACAAGCAGCTTGGATGATAATTCAGTCTTAATACTGGGTAAAACAGCTATGGAGGGGATTTATGAGAATTATTTCAGCTTAATAATGAAAGTCTGACTTACTACTTAAAAAATATTGTCTTATTAATATAATTTCTGATTTTTTAAAATCAGAAGTTGCTAAAAATTTTTCATAAAGGGCCAGAAAGTATGTATTTTCAATTTTGCAGGTTATCTGGCTTATGCTGCAACAACTCAGTTCTGCTGTTGAAATGCAAAAGCAGCCACAGAAAAAATTAAATAAATGGGCATGGCTTGCTTCAATAAAACTTTAATCAGGGACCCTTGAAATTTTGATTTCTTTTAGTTTTTACCTGTCATTGAACACTTTCTTGTTTCTGTTTCTACAACTATCAACAATTTTAAGAAATTATTTTTAGCCTGCAGGCCATGTAAAAATAGATGGAGAGCTGCATTTGACATGGAGGTCTCGGTTGGCTGACTCCTATTTTTGTCACTGACATCAAATGTAAAAAAAGAAAAAAAAAGAGTTAATGTTAATATGTATGTAATATGAATGGTCTATAATCCTAATCATTTGGTTCTTGAGAAGAACTCTATACAGTTGACCCTTGAACAATATGGCTCAGAACTGTGTGGGTCCACTTACATACAGAAATACATGTAGATACAAGTCTATTTTATCATTTCCTACAATAAAACATACACATAGTTATTATAAAGAGCTAAAATGTATCAAAAATTACACAAACACTTAAGGACCGTACAAGGCACAATTTGCAGTTGAGAGAAATGTAAACAAAGGTGTGCCTGGGTGGCTCAGTGGGTTAAGCCTCTGCCTTAGGCTCAGGTCATGATCTCAGGGTCCTGGGATCCAGCAGGGAGTCTGCTTCTCCCTCTCTATCTGCCTGCTTCTCTGCCTACTTGTGATCTCTCTCACTGTCAAATAAATGAAATCTTTAAAAAAAAATGTAAACAAATATAAAGATGCAGCATTAAATCATAACTGCATAAAATTAACTCCAGTAAATACTGTACTACTTTTGTAATCATTTTGTAGCCACCTCCTGTTGCTATTGTGGTGAGCTCAAGTGTTGCAAGTACTGCTTAAAATGCTGTGATACTAATCATCTCTGTATGAGCAGTTCATCTTTGCAGTAAATTGCATATTGCAGTAAAAAAATCTCTTGTGGTTCTCGCGTATTTTTCATCACGTTTAGTGCAATATCTTAAATCCTGAATAACACAACAAGACCTACATGAAGTGACACTAGTGATCCTGGAAGTGCTCCCAAGAAGCAGAGAAAAGTCATAACATTACAAGGAAAGTTAAATTCCTGATATGTTCCACAGAGAGAGGTCTATAGCTGCAGTTGCCTGCCATTTCAAAATAAAGGAAACCAGTGTTAAGGACCATCATAAAAAATAGAAAATAAAATTTGTAAAGTTGTAACTCAGTTACACCAGCAGGTGTGAAAACCTTGCACTTTTTATGAAATACATTTTTTTCCCCAACTTTTACTTTTTATTTTTTTAAAATTTTATTTAATTTTTTTTCAGTGTGCAGAATTCATTGTTTATGCACCACACCCAGTGTTCCATGCAATACGTGCCTTCCATAATACCCACCACCAGGCTCCCCCAACCTCCCACCCCCACGTTCTTAAAAACCTTCAGATTGTTTTTCAGAGT
The DNA here is from genome assembly GCF_011764305.1 of Mustela putorius furo. Lineage (NCBI taxonomy): Eukaryota > Metazoa > Chordata > Mammalia > Carnivora > Mustelidae > Mustela > Mustela putorius. The sequence goes on from NW_025422471.1 coordinate 16,810,664, forward strand.
CCATAGTCTCTCACGGTTCATCTCCCCCTCCAATTTCCCTCAACTCCCTTCTCCTCTCCATCTCCCCATGTCCCTGTGTTATTTGCTATGCTCTACAAATAAGTAAATCCATATGATAACTGACTCTTTCTGCTTGACTTATTTCACTTAGCATAATCTCTTCCAGGCCCGTCCATGTTGATAAAAAAAATTGGGTATTCATCATTTCTGATGGAGGCATAATACTCCATAGTGTATATGGACCACATCTTCCTTATCCATTCATCCATTGAAGGGCATCTTGGTTCTTTCCACAGTTTGGCGACCGTGGCCATTGCTGCTATGAACATTGGGGTACAGATGACCCTTCTTTTCACTAAATCTGTATCTGTGGGGTAAATCCCCAGGAGTGCAATTGCAGGGTCATAGGGAAGCTTTTTTAAAAAATTTTCTTAAGGAACCTCCACCCTGTTCTCCAAAGTGGCTGCACCAACTTGCATTCCCACCAACAGTGTAAGAGGGTGCCCCTTTCTCCACATCCTCTCCAACACTGTTGTTTCCTGTCTTGCTAATTTTGGCCATTCTAACTGGTATAAGGTGGTATCTCAATGTGGTTTTGATTTGAATCTCCCTCATGACTAGTGATGATGAACATTTTTTATGTGTCTGATAGCCATTTGTATGTATTCATTGGAGAAGTGTCTGTTCATGTCTTCTGCCCATTTTTTGACATGATTATCTGTTTTGTGTGTGTTGAGTTTGAGAAGTTCTTTATAGATCCTGGATATCAGCCTTTTGTCTGTACTGTCATTTGCAAATATCTTCTCCCATTCCATGGGTTGCCTCTTTGTTTTGTTGACTGTTTCATTTGCTGTGCAGAAGCTTTTGATTTTGATGAAGTCCCAAAAGTTCATTTTCACTTTTGTTTCCTTTGCCTTTGGAGACGTGTCTTGAAAAAAGTTGCTGTGGCTGATATCAAAGAGGTTACTGCCTATGTTCTCCTCTAGGATTCTGATGAATTCCTGTCCCACATTGAAGTCTCTTATCCATTTCGAGTTTATCTTTGTGTATGGTGTAAGAGAATGGTCAAGTTTCATTCTTCTACATATAGTTGTCCAATTTTCCCAGCATCATTTATAGAAGAGACAGTCTTTTTTCCACTGTATATTTTTTCCTGATTTGTCGAAGATTACTTGACCATAGAGTTGAGGGTCCATATCTGGGCTCTCTACTCTGTTCCACTGGTCTATGTGTCTGTTTTTATGCCAGTACCATGCTGTCTTGATGATCACAGCTTTGTAGTAAAGCTTGAAATTAGGCAATGTGATGCCCCCAGTTTTGTTTTTCTTTTTCAATAATGAAATATCCTTTTAATTCATATTGAAAATGCAGCTTTATTTGGGTGCAGGGTCGCTATAAGAAAGTCCTATCTACAGATTCCAATGTGATTTGAGAAAAGTTGAAGTCATTATAAAACGTAAAGAAAAAGAAGGTGAGAAATCTAAGGCTGGAGAATTTAATGCCAGCAAAGGATGGTTTGATAATTTAGAAAGAGGTTTGGCTTAAAATATGTCAAGATAACAGGAGAAGCAGCTTCTGCTGGAAAGAGGTAGGTGAGTTCCCAGATGTATTTAAGAAAATACATCTGGGATGTGAGGTCGATCTGGCTGTGAAATGTCACCCCATTATCACCAGGCTTTATTCAGCTGATCTGGCTGGCTAGGCAGGTGTCCCCTTCCTCCCTCACTGCTCCATGTGTGTCCCTCCCAAAGCTGCTTGCTCGGTGAAAGACGATGACCTTCCCTGATAGTGGAGAGGACTGGTCTTCTGTCAAGGGTGTAAGAATAGCTTTGCTCCCCTGCTAGAATCTCTAAACAAGCTGCCAAGGTCCATTTGTAGGAGAACATAGGGTAGTCAAGCTTCCAAGACTCCAGACACTTCCAAATGAGGCTCTGCTCATGGCAGTCTGCCTTTCTTTTAGGAAAAAGAAAAAAAAAAGAAAAGAAAAAAGAAAACCATTGAGGAACAAGAATAGTTGCTTCAACAGGTTGATAAAGCAGATAAAAATGACTTATTGTGGGAAAAATGTCACAAACGACACTTAGTAAGGAAGAGAAGCAAGCATCAGGACTTAAGACAGGGAGGGACAGGCTAACTCTACAGCTTTGTGCCAGTGCTGTTAGGTTTATGATGAGGGCTGCCTTTATCTATAAAGCTACTAACCACCCCTGGTAGTGAAAGGAAAAGATAAACACAAGCTGCCAGACTTTTGGTTGTACTATAGGCAGTCCTGGATAACGAGAATCTTTTTTCTGGTTGGTTCATCAATGCTTTGTTCCTGAAGTAACTTGCTAGTAAGAGACTGCTTTTAAAAGGTCTTTTGATATTGGAAAATGCTCCTGGCCATCCAGAATCCTATGAGTTCAACACTGCAGTTATCAAAGTGGTCTACTGGTCCCCAAATATAACATCTATAATTCAGCCTCTAGACCAGGGAGTCATAAGACCTTTAAGGCTCATTATACATGGTACTCTATAGAAAGTATTGCCAACACAATGGAAGAGAACCTCAAGAGAGAATATTATGAAAGTCTTGAGGGATTTCACCATTAAAGGTGCCATTGTTGTTACAGAAAATCATGAGGGGTACTGGGGTGGCTCAGTGGGTTGAGTGTCTGATTATTGATTTTGGCTAAGATCATGATCTCAGGATGGGGAGATGACGTCCTGCATCCAGCCCTCCACTCAGCAGGGAGTCTGCTTGAGATTCTCCCACTTCCTCTCTACCTATCCACTGTGCACGCTCTTCATCTCTAAAAAATAAATACATTTTTAAAAGAAAAGAAGAAAGAAAAACGCATGAAAGCCCTTAAGCCCCAAATAATAAACTCCTGTTGGAGAAAACTGTCCAAATGTCATGCATGACTTTGCAGGATTTATGATGGAGCTAATAAAGGAAATCATAAAAGACATTAGGAATATGGCAAAAAAAGTGGGATTGTGTGTGTGTGAAGGGTTTCAAGATGTGGTCCCTAGAAATTCAAGTGCTAATAGATACCACACTAGAGGAATTAACAGAACACAACTTGAGGTAGAAGAGTGATTCCGAACCAGTGCCAGATGATAAGGAAGTTGTATAAGAAGCAGGGCTGAAAAACTGACATCGGACAGTCAGGCAGAAGGATTCTGATTATTCAAGACTGCTTTTGACTTCTTTTACATCATGGACCCTTCAATGCTTTGGGCACTGAAGCCAAAGGGAATGGTGGAAGAAGGATTGGTACCACACACAAACATTCTTAGAGGAATAAAAAGTGAAAAAGTCACATATACATCATGATATATCTATAAATTATATCGAGTCTATCTGGCTCTCTTGCCTCCTCTTGGACTTGCTCTACCTCTCCTGCCTCTGCTGCTCCCAAGAAGCCCAAATCCTCTTCCTTGTTTTTTATAGCTTGCTTAATCTAGCAATGATGAGGATGAAGACCTTTGTGATGGTCCATTTCCACCCGAGTAATGGTAAACAGTCATCATGCCATACAGTTAATAAACTTATCTGTTGTGTATGTGTATGAGAGTCTTCATGTGAAAATGTAATAGCTGTATGATAAGAATTGTATGAGATATTTTTATGTCATCACCATCATCATTGCCTAAGTAGTCACTGTGTAGAACATAATGCGCAAGACTTGTAAGGAAGGGGATAGTCTACCATAACATGGGCATAAGGTGAGTGATATTTAATATAAAATTAATAATATGTTAGTTTTCTTACTGTCTTACAACTTTGCTTTCAAGGAATTACATTACTATTCAAATGCCTCTCATAACTGAAGAAAATGTGTATCAGTTTATCATCATAAGGAAATGGTTTTTAAAGAAAATATAATAATGTTTCCAATACTGTATTGTGAAAATGACTATAATACATATGCCATAAAAATTTTATAATGATTCATTTGTTAGTGTGTAGGCTAAGCTACTAAAAAGCAATTGTATCAATTACATGAAGCTACCATAAAGCAATCATATGGCTGTTTCATTATTAATACATGAATCATTATATCAGTAAACAAATATGAATTTCTTTTTCACATTATCATAGTACACTATTAGTATTTAAGTTTTGGGGAAGTCAGAATTTATACATGGATTTTCAACTGTGTGCGGCGGGGGTTGGCTCTGCAACATCTGGGTTATTCAACAGTTAACTGTACACACATACATACAATCTCATCTCTGTGCTTCTAGTCACATTGGTTCCCCCCCCCCCCTCTTTCTGAGAGAGAGCAAGCGGGGCAGGGAGAGAAAGAGAGAAAGAGAGAGAGAGTGTGAGTATCCTAAGTAGGCTCCAACCCAGCACAGAGCCTGACATGGGGGTCATCTCCCTTGAGATCATGACCTGAGCCAAAAATCAAGAGTCCAACATTTAACCAACTGAGCCACCCAGGCACCCCTCTGGTCATATCATTTTAATTTATAATATTAATTCATTAAATAATTAATAAATTAAATTAAGGAATTAATAAAGTATTTAGTCCTCTTTTTTCCTCCAAGTATTTACTACACTTCCATTTATAAATTAGGACTGTTGAAGAGGTTATCTGGTCATATTTTTTTATTTGGTAGTTAATTTTTTTTTCTAATGTGAAAAATTTTTTTCTAATATGAAAAAATTTTGTATATATAAAAAAACATTATAACATAAAAATGAGCTGGAAATTTTTCTTTTTTCTTTTTTTTTTAAAGTCTATTTATTTGAGAGCACAAAAGAACACATGTGAGTGAGCATGAGAGAGAGAGAGAGAGAGACAGAGAGAAAGGGCATGAGCTGGGAGTTAGGGACAGAGGAAGAGGGAGAGAGAGAAGACGACTCCCCACTAAGCAGGGACCCTAACTTGGGGCTTGATCCAAGGACTACAGGACTATGATTGGATCCAAAGGCAGATGCTTACCTGACTAAACCATCCAGGTGCCCTGGAAAAGTTTCTTTAAAGAGTTTGTATTCCCTCAAATCATTAATATTTGTATTTTTTCTATTTGTTGTTCATTATATATATAAGGAGGTTGTATTTTGCAACCTCCTTATATAATGCAATCTCCTAATATAATTTTTGCAACAAAAATTGATGTCTCTCTAAAAATATTTTAATTTTTAGTTTTAATTTTCAGTTAATCACTTTCCGTATGTAGAACGTTTGCTTTTCCATAGTCAGTGAGAGCACATTTTGTTATTAACTCCACTTTGCATTTACTTTGCAGATTTAAAAATTTTACATTGATATGAGTAACAATTCATTAGTTAACTATAAGCTTCAAATGAAATATTAAAAATTAAGAGATATTTAGCAGATATTAAGAATTCCTTAGTTTTGATTTTTAAGTACTTACTAATAATACTTACATAAAGCAAAGTGTTCTGTTCACTCTGTGGAAGTGAAAGAAAAGTGAAATGTAAACCTAAACTATGTTGACTTTATTTTTGTATCAATCATCTCTCTCCCTCTTTGGTTTCCTGAATGCTCCAATCATTTCTTTTCTTTTCTTTTCTTTTCTTTTCTTTTAAAGCAGGCTCCCTGCTGAGCCAAGAGCCCAGTGTGGGGCTTGATCCCAGGACCCTGAGATCATGACCTGAGCCAAAGGCAGAGGCTTTAACACACTGAGCCACCCAGGAACCCCTGTTCCAATAATTTCTAAATAGAGAAACTAAGAAAATCTAATAGCTTAGTGTACATTAACAGCCAAGATCATATCAATTTCCCAGTATTTCCAATAAACTTAAGAGTTATAGTTGGCAAAGTATGGTTCATGAATACATGGGAGTCCTTCATTCCTTTTCAAGAGATCTGTGAGGTCAAAATTATTTTCATAATAACACAAGGATGTGTCCCTTTTTTATTTTGTTGACATTGTCACAGACAGGAAAAAAATAATGTTGGGTAAAACTACTGTCCTTTTAGCTTGGATCACTGCAGTGGCAGCAAACAACATAGTCTGTATTGTTCACTTTCCAACGTACAAAACCTTTTAAAAATGTCAGTTTAGTTCAGAATGACCTTGACAAAGCAATAAAACTATAGTTTTATTAGATCTTGACTCTTAATTCCATGTAATTTTAATATTCTTTGTGTCCAAATGAGAAATACACATAAAGACATGCAAAGCACTTCAGTACTTAAGTGTGTACTTATTTATGGGGCTGCAGCTGTGTGCTGAAGCCGACTTATACTAGCCCACAAGAGCAGACTGTACACCTCTTTTGCCTACTATATTTCACAAACACAGAGGCAGTTGAAATAACCCATGATAGGAGAATTTATACCACAGACACTGGCAAACACTAAACATCATATCCATAATTATGGCTTTAATTAAAAAGACAACACCAACCTTTGGCAAGGATAGAGCATCTGAAACACTTATACTTTCCTGATGGGAATATTAAAAAAATACAACCATGCTGAAAAACAATATGTAAGTTTCTTATACAGGTCTAATAAAAGACCTAGGAATTCCATTTTCTAAGTTTTTAACCAAAAGGAATGAAAACAAACTTTCATAGAAAGACTTATTTAAGAATGTTTATACCAGCTTTGTTCATGATAGTTAAACACTACATTTGTCCATTATTAAAATTTAGTTTGGTATATTCATGTACTCATTAATACTACTGAGCAATAAAATAAAATGCACTACTAACAGACTCAACAAAATAAATGAATTTCAAAAGTATTATATTGAGTGTATACTGTATGACTATTTATATGAAGTCACAAAAAATAGGCAAAACTAATCTACAGTAATGGAAACAGAGCCATGGAGGCCTGTAGGTGAGAGGACAGACACCTTCACTCAGAATATCCTACTTTGACATATTTCATTTGTGACTACTTGCCTAAGATTTCACTGAAAAGAAGTATTTCACAACAAATGTAATCATGAAAACTATGACAATAACATGTAATCAAAATGTTGTAAACAGAGATGTGACACCAACTGTCACCTGTGAAGGCCAGAATACTAATGATTCTGGTATTAGAGGCAGAAATTACATTATATCCCTCAATGTACAAAAATACTGCATTTCCTAAACATGCTGGATTGAGCTATTGTTGAACATTAAAAATAAAATGTAATATGGACATTGGGGAAGGTATGTGCTATGGTGAGTGCTTTGAAGTGTGTAAATCTGGCGATTCACAGATCTGTACCACTGGGGCTAATAATACATTATATGTTAATAAAAAATAAAAAATTATAAAAAAAAAGAAAAGTAAAACAGAAAAAAAATAAAATGTAAAACTCCCTACAAAAAGACAGAAACAAATGACAACTGATTTCATTCATTTGACATACATGAGAATACAGTTAATATAAGGGGTGATAATATAAAATGGGATTTTAAATGTATACATGGTCAACTACACCATCTTTTATTTCAGCACCATAACCACTGTATCAAGCAACCCACTTGATTAGAATAGTAAAAACATAACTTTCGAATAGATTGGATGACAACAGTATGTGTTTTATCTACTTGATATGTTAAGCAGACATTCGTGTATTAAAAGTAGTACTGGAGGGGCACCTGGGAGTGGGGTAAGCCCTCTGCCTTCTGCTCGGGTTGTGATCCCAGGGTCCTGGGATTGAACCCCGCTTCGGGCTCTCTGCTTGGCTGGGAGCCTGCTTCCCCCTCTCTCTCTCTGCCTGCCTCTCTGCCTACTTGTGATCTCTGTCTGTCAAATAAATAAATAAAATCTTAAAAAAAAAAAGTAGTACTGGAGATAGCACTTTGGATATCTTGTAATGTGATTTAATGTTCTCCTTTATGTGATAAAATTCAAACTAGTTATTTTACAACTACATTGTATACCTAGCTAAACTTGACATAGATTGTTACCACCCTTGTATTCTTTTTTTGCAAGGTTATTTTGTCCTGAAATTAGATGTTAATTTTTTCTGCAATTCCTTTTGCTTCATGATTTAATGAAAACTATGCATCATTGCATTAAGTGAAATAAGGCACGGGATAAAATAGAACATTGCTATTAACCTCTAACATTAGTGTGTAGGGAGGCAGAGACAAGTTTAATAACTCAGAGATAAAATACTCAGTGTAATTACCAAAGCCTGCTTTACCCTGGCACATTAACATAGGGTAATAAACTTGAGTCTAGTTTCAAAGAGGAATGAAATCATCATCAATAATCAATTTTATCCATTTTATGGCTTATGAGGTGATTGGTCTTTTAAAATGGAGTCATCACCTGATGTTTGACTTTTATAAAATGATACAGTGTTTTATTTTATTGCTATATAAAGCAGATTTAGATGTCTGTCCAAAATTGCATGAAATTTAGGATTTATAAACTTAAATTAAGCATTTATTTTTTGAAAGAGTCTGTTTTCTGTTTAAGTCCATCTCATGCCAGACATTACTTCTTGTTATATTATATATTTATATGTGAAATATATAGGTGAAGGGAAGGTCAGCAGTAAAACTCCTATACTCTAGATTGTGTATAAAAGGTGATATGCCAGAATCTATTATTAATTGTTTAATAAATCCATGTTTTATATAAGCCTAAAAAGTATTTTGTGACAAAATTAGTTTTGCTGTTAAGAAGATATGAAAAATTTGTTTTCTCTTTCTCTCCTTTCCCCAAATTTGTTTGCCTGTTTACACCTCCATAGTTCATACAATTTTGAGTGTTTCTCTGTAAAGAATTTAAATTATGTTACCAATACATATGAATTCCAATAAAAGAAACTATCATACAACTAACTTTAAATTTTTTTAAAGATTTATTTATTTATTATAGAAGGAGGGGGGAGGGGTAAAAGGAGTGGGAGAGAAAAGTCTCGGGAAAACTCACTGCTGAGTGTGGATCCCGACATGGAGCTCTATCTCAGGACCCTAAGATCATGACCTGAGCAGAAATCAAGAGTTGGCCCCCTAATCGACTGAGCTACCCAGGTGCCCCACTAAGTTTAATTTTAATGATGACAAGTGAATGTGAACTCTACAGAAATATTGGAAGCCTCCAAGTAAAATATTTGAGAAACACAAAATGTGTTCTTTTTCTATCTCAAATGCATTTGAAATGATGAATATTTTCAAAAATCACTTAGGAAAGCAGAAATTCTAACCTTAAATAAAATTAATCAGGGGACTAAAAGAAATTTATGACTTGTTTGAATTCACAAGCAAATCTTTCTTGGGTTCCTCCTCTGGAAGAATAGCTCTGAAGATAAGACGGCTAAAATTATGAGCCGTATTTTTTTAGTCACGAGCTTGAAGATATTGTCATTATTAATTGCTATATTCTTCTTAGGATTTAAAAAAAAAACCCTTCATCAAGACATTCTCATTTGCATTTATCAAGCCATTTATGATTGTTTTAAGGGTTTACTGTTATTTATTACTTAATGTAATGTCAAATTTAGAAAAAAAGAAAAGGTTCTGCAATCACACATCCGGGTAGCCATTCCCAAATTCTCTACATTTCCAACAGGTTGTTATGCTGTGCCCAATCATAGGACCTTTAAACAAGTTTAAGGAACAATTTGACACAGGTCTATGTTACTATAAAAACAGTGTCTTCTTGATGGGAATAATAATGGACTGTAACAAAACTTAAGATACATGAAGAAAACTTCTTTCTTTTCGGAAGACAGTGAGATTTAATATAAAGTGAAGGAGGTTCCCCATGGCCAGAAATTAACTTGTAAATCCATTCCAGAAACCTTATAAATAACAATCATATCTGAGGCCAAAAAATGATAGTAAAATGAAATCTAAACAGAAACATTGTTGACTTCCATACCAACTAGGTTTGCTCAACCATGAGGGTAGGGAACTATTATGATGGCTGTTAGATTTAAGTGTTAGGTGGACTGAAAAACAGGTTTAGCTGTTTTATATTATTATGGCCTAAAGGTGAAGGCATGTTTCAAAACTGTTCTTGTCGTTCTGAAGTACGGATGCCACAGGGAGGAGGGTATACAAAAAAAGAAAGCAAATTTCATTAGGTCAGGAATTCCACTGATAAATCAAAAAAGGGCCAAAAGTCACACTGTAAAATTGTGGAAGAGTCATGAAAAGCAAACCCTTTCCAATTTCATGCTAGAAAGGCTAAAGTACATTTCATATAGAACGGGCAATGATTTGAAAAAAAAAAAAAAAAATCCCAAACGGCAAAGGTGTTAGGAGATTTCAATGATGTTATTTAAACTCTGTGCTTGGAAAATGCTATCAAAGATGAGAACAAATAAGGCAAATGGCCTTTCCTTGCTCTTATTTGAAAAAAATATTTTTTGTAATCTTGTTAAGCAGAAACCGATATGGGTGGTCTTGTCATGGATTATTAGATGATCAGATGAAACTGTGTAGACTAAATCAACAAGTGACATCAAAATTAAGTAAAAGTATGAAAATAGAATAGCCTATTAAAAACTGCAGTTAATTTTAATGAGCTGATGATAGAGCTATTATGGGTAGTGTTTGCTCAGTTAATTTAAAGATTAAGGAGAATAAGACCAAATGTAATGTCTGATTATAAGTACTCTCAGAAACCATTTTTTAATAAATATGTGGCTTCACAAATAATTTTTCATAAACTTAGGTGACTTTTTTGAAATAAAAAAAACTGCAACTGATTCAAAATTTATTATTATTTCTTGGCCATTAAAATTATTCTCTTTAAAGAATATGTATTCTTGGCATTATCATACAATCAAAGAATGTAAGCTTTTATTCCAAGAGATTGTGCAGTCTGTTCTTAAAGATATGCAGTAGTTGTGACTTTCTTTACTTTTTGATTATTAGTATATTATTTTTGCCTTTGCTTTCATAATTAGATCTTCTATCATTATGGTTAAGGTTTGTCTCTTTATTCTCCTACGTCATATATAAATCTTAAGAGGTCAATATCATCCTTCTTTAAGTACTTGGAATAGTGGTCATCTAAGAGTTTCCAACTTGGTATTTTTTTTTTTAAATAATTTATTTTCAACATCATATACTAAAGCTATAACTACTATAAATTAATTGCATTTAATAAAGCAGCACTTTAACCCTCTATCTTTTTGGAACTTATTATTCTAAGGTAGTCTGTTTGAAAATATCAATTTAGAATAGGTATCTTTTAAAAACATTTTCTTCCATCTTTTAAAAACATTTAAAAACATTAAACTGTTACCAGTTTAATTTCTACTTAGTTACATATTTCACCGTAATAAGTCTGCCTGCAAAATTTTTCATAACTTTGAAATAACTAGACTATATTATGTTCACATTGCATGGTGTGAAATACAGAATAGTTACTCCTGTTATATAATACTGCATAAATTACATATACCTTCAACACTTAGCAAATATAATGTTCTTTTCCCCATTATTTGGTGTAATATTAATCCAGTTAAAACTTGAATTGAGCATCATCACTTCCATTAATAAGTGTGGCCATGTGAGAGTCTCAGAAAAATTATCTCAAAGATCACCTTTATTGGTGTCATATTTATCCCTTTACCGAGAAAAGTTCATATTATAGCTATATATTTCACGACTGGTGACATCTTCACTTTACTACCTTCTGATCTCCTTGATATATGTTCCATAAAGTATGTGCAATGCTAACGTGTCCTAAAATGGCCTCTTGGTAGGTACACTACCCACAAACTCCCCCTGTACTATTTTAATCAATGGTAACTCTATTCTGCCATTTGCCTGGGTGAAAAACCTCGAGGTGATCCTTTATACCAGAATCAGCAAATATATCAGCAAATTATATTAGCTTTCAAAATATACCTGTAATTTCACTATTTCCCCCCCACTTCCAACATCTTGGTGCAGCTTTTCAAACCTGTTATTTTAATAGCCTCTTTACTGGTTTTTCCTATGTCCCTATCCTCTGCTCTTCTTCCCTGAAGCAGTCATGGTCATTCTCAATACAGAAGCCATAGAGATTCTGAAAAAAGAAAAAAAAATACCCATGACTCCTCTTCTAAAAACTTGTATTGCTTTCCATTTCATTCATTCAAAAGCTGAAGTTCCTACTTACTGAAATAAGGTAAGCCAAAGTCCTGACTACTTCTTACCACCAGGCTTGTCATCTCCCCACTTCATTCCCATTAGTGCTTGTTCATTATTCATTCTTAGCCATTCCTTTCCAGTAGCTATTTATTTTTGTGTAATGTTCTTTCTCCAATATCCCTTACTTACTTCAGACCATCATGTCTAATTTAAACCTCTCTTGTTTCTGTATCTTATTTCCCTGCTCTATTTGTTTTTCATTGTAAAACTTATCTAACATACACTTTACTTATTTATCTTGTTGATCACCTTCTCATCTAGTGTGTAAGCTTTATGGACTCAGGAAGTTTTGTCTGATTTATCACTGCTCTGGTCTCTAGAACCTGGAGTTGTGCCTGGCACATAATAGGTGCTCAATAAATATATCTGAATTGGTAAATATATGAAGTCACTTAAAGTCTTTATCTTAAAATTTGCTGGACATAAGTGGAAAGTGAAGGAAGATAAAGAAAACTGATGTGGGAGGACTATTTATCTTCCCCTTAAAGGTAGATGAAAATACCTAAGAGGTCTCCATTGTGTTTTAGGAAGTTTGATCTGTTTCCAAAAGGGGTGTGGTTAGTAATTGTCTCTGAGCTACGTGGACTTGTAAAAGGTTCATGTTGATTGCAGAAGGAAGGGATGTGGCAAAGAAAGCCACAACTGCAAACAGAAGGCTCTTAAATAACTGCTATTGATAGTTTGGGTAACTGCTAAGGGTGGCCAGGTGACCTCAAAACAGCCCTTGGAAAATGCTATCAATCATCCTCTACTTCCACCACTATTTGTTCAATGGGTCACAGGCATACACTAGTGTCACATGTGATACATAAGATGCTCTGACCAGTGATTTCATAAAGCTCAGATTACTGCACCACATACCTCATATATAATATAAGGTTCATATGTGGGGGTGGTGGGACTTATAAGCAGACATGAAATGGAGTGCTTGCTATCCCCTAAATTTTTATTATTCCCTAAAGCAGACTGCACACAGATAGTATGTGCACCATGGTTAAAGTTTCAGCACGTAAGGGACTACCAGAGCCAATAGGCTCAATATAATACCAAAAGCACGTTATAGCAGAACAAAGCCCATCCTCAACACCACCCATTCTCCTGGGCCATCCACATTTGTCTCTCAGTATCCCATTCCTTGGGATGGGCTCATTAATGCAAGTATCATTATTAGTATCCCACTCCATGGGATGGACTCATTCCTTGAGGGCTCATTAATCCAAGTATCCCCATCAATTCTGATTGAGTTCAGATCAGAATAGATATCATAGTAGTATCTGGGAACAGCATAGTTGTGCAAAGTTATTTGGAGAGGCTGGTCAAATTCTTAGCAGAAGAAGAGAATGATTCACTTCCTCTACTCCTCATTCATCTACCAGTGTTGCCCATGATTGCACCTAGCCAGCGAAATTTGTTATAGCCCTTGAAGATGAGAAAAGCTGTTCATCCATTTTCCAAAATAATGAGTTCCATAGGGATGGAGAAGTTGCCATGTTGTCATCTAACATGACCTATGGGCAGGGAGGGACAATGGTGGTCAGAGATTTTTGTAGGCAAAGTCAGTATTTATGTTCATGTCTAGTCAAATATTCTTGATATGAGCATCTACTTAGGTCAAAATAGTCACTTTATAAACTATCTGCTCATCCTCAAATAGCAGAATAAGGACAGACAAGGAAAAGTACACTATTATTAAAATGAAGGAAGAGATTATTTTCTTTCTCATCATCTAAGGTAAAGAGGTAAGTGAATGGAAAAGGCTGACTTTGGAAGAATGCAGTGCAGTATTCATGCAAAGATGGTCTTTTTTTTCTTGTTTTCTTTCTTTCTTTTCCTTTTTTTTTTTTTTTTTTGTTTTTGTTTTTTCCTGTTCTTTCTTTTCATTTTGTCTTACTTCCCATTTGAGGAGGAAACTGCAATGAGCTAGTTTCCCTTCCCAAAGTGAAAAGTGGAAGCTACCAAAAGAATACCTTCTCTAAATTCTGGCAATGCCTGCATCATATCTCTGTTCCTCACTAAGTCAGAGACTGGTGATCATAGACAGGTGTGATGGCCAGTAAACAGCCTTTATTTTCCCCACCTTCTTACTCTTTGGTATGCCCAGAATATGAATTTCTCATAGAAGCAGTGATATTGAAAGAAACTGTGTAACTTGATCTGTAACTGTTGTCAATTCATATCTGTACCCAAATAAGTAGGCTTTTCATGAAACCAGTTTCAGTTTAGGTTTTATAAGGAATTGCTAGAGCATTCAGAAATTCGAAAACTCTGTGTTGTGTCCAGTGATCTTTACATTTGTTTGTTATAATGCTGGATGGAGAGGTGTTCAAATATAATATGCTTAGTAGCATAAAGCCACCCAAGGTTTATTTTATGGCTAAATGGTAGTTATGCTGGTATCTGTACCAAAAAAAAAAAAAAAGTCAAATAGCAAATCCAGTCCATTTGGTTCTTACTGATAATTCCTTTGTCAATAAAACTCTAATAATGTTCAATCTGAACTAAAATATCTCTCTTTAGAATCTGTCAGTAATAGGTTTTTGATTTGCTAAATTATGTTAAAATTTTGTAATCCAAAGTGCAGTCCATTTCCAAAAAACAAAAAACAAAAAACAAAAAACTAACCTTCACAAAAGAATAATAAGCAGAGCTGTAATTTACAAATGTGAGCATCAGGACCAATTTGGCCTGTATATGATAGATGTATTATCATTTGCTTAGCATTTTTCTCCTATGTACTTTTAGAAAAATGAGAAATGCACAAGCATCTATTAACAAACAAGCCATGATCCAATTTTCTGGCCAAATAGTCTGATCTGCAAAACAGATGATCACAATTGGGGGCAAATGCCCTCTCTTGATTTGGCAGAATATGTGATGTTGAGGAAAAGCCTCAAAGGCAGACCAAATTTATCAGAGCATGCTAATTTTGTGTCCTTTCCATTACGTTTTAAAGTGTTATATTTTAACTTTCTTCAACATTTTTATTTAGATTATTCTTTGTATAAAAATAAGAATCCATGAGAATATATAAAAAATATTTTTCATTTATACCAAAATAATAATAGCATGAATATATGTTTGTTTATACTGATAGAAGCAAACATTTGTTTCAAAATTTTAATGTGTAAAAAATCTGTAATGCAGACAGATGACTAAATATCACCAAAATATTTATTGGTTTCCCATGGATTAACTGATTTTAAAAGACTTATATGAAATAACCTCACCCTTACCATCATTCTTTTAAAATTTTTTTTAAAGATTTTATTTATTTGATAGAGATCACAAGTGGGCAGAGAGGCAGGCAGAGACAGAGAAAGGGGGAAGTAGGCTCCCCGCCAAGCAGAGAGCCCAATGCTGGGCTTGATCCCAGGACCCTGGGATCTGACCTGAGCTGAAGGCAGAGGTTTTAACCCACTGAGCCACCCAGGTGTCCCCCTTACCATCATTCTTACTATGCACCTAAATTCTGCTTTTTTACAATGATGTGATGAGCATAAACTTAAACAAATCTTTACTCATATGCCTTAGCTTTCTTTAAAATATTCCTAAAAATGAAAACGTAGAGACAGTTCTTTTAATTTTTCAAAGCTTCTGATTTATAATAGCTAATCACCTTCCCTAAAATTATAGTTTACACTATCACCAGTAGCACCGTGATCATCTTTCTGTATTAAAAAATGCTATTTTTCAGTACTGAGAAATGGATAGGTATAAAATTGGATTTCACTGCTATTATAATTTGCAACTCATTGTTTATTAGCTAGGTTGAACTCGTTTATTTGCATTTCTTCTATGAAATTATCTCTTCATATTTCAAATGTTAAAGCATTTTTGTCATATTTAACAGTTTTCTAAATTTACCTTTTATAATTACCTTATTGTTGGTTTTTAACATACAGAAATACTTTATTTTTATTTGATTAAATATTAAGTGGGTTTTTTTGTGATTGATTTTACTTTTTTTTTGTGGTTTGTTTATTTAAAAAATCCTTCTTTTGGCTGCACCCTGCCTATACAAATAATAAAGCTCATCCTCTATGTGTTCTGAATACCTAGAACTCAAAATTTCCTGGCCAAATGGCAGCTAGATTACTCATGGAGTCTGCACTGCAAATTTTGACCTGCACTTCATGTCCAAGTCCAAGAATCAGGAAAACTAATGGTGTAAACCCTAGTCTGAAGGCAGGGGAAGACTGATCCATCTCAAACTATGAGGCAGAAAAAGGAAATTTCTCTTCCTGTGTCTTTTTGTCTTATTCAGGCCCTTATCTGATTGGGTAAGCTCACCTACATTGGGGAGCAATCTCTTCTACTCAGTCTACTGATTCAAATGCTAATCTCAGCTGGAAATTTCTCAAAGAAATACTCAGAAACAGTATTTAGCCAAATAATTTGGACATTCTGTGATCCAGTCAAGGTGATACATAAAACTAACCATCACACTACTGGGTAGTGTGCAAATAATTTATGAATTAAATATTTCAGTTCATGTGGCTTACTGGAAATATAAACAGAAAAGTACAAAGAATTACCATTGTACTAACTAGTATTCTACCTGGGCCATACAGAAAGAGACCAGGGCGTGAGATTGATCATACTATAATTATTGTTCTGTAAATTCACAAAACTTCTTTAAAAACCAAATAAAAAAAATACATGTCAATAATATCCTTTAAAAATTACATTGTGTTCTTGTAATTTTCAATATTTAAATATGCCTGCATTTTTAAAAATATCCTCTTTATATGTTAATATATGTTAAATAAAGTGCCATACGTTATGTAACCATCCAGATTACTTAAGTTGAAAATTATATGATCTAAGGAAATAGGAACTTAGGCTTGACATTTTTTCTTTAGCTGACTAATTAAGACATTTGCTTTCCTTTTCACATATAAGGCAAAATGTGGCATGGTTTACTTCATCCTTGGAATGTACAGCACCCTTCCTAATCACATAACTAATGTTTTTAAGAATTTTATTCATTTATTTAGTATTTTTTTAAAGATTTTATTTATTTATTTGACAGACAGAGATCACAAGTAGGTAGAGAGGCAGGTAGAGGTGGTGGTGGGGGTGGGAGGAAGCTGGCTTCCCGCTGAGCAGAGAGCCTGACGTTGACGTGGGGCTAGATCCCAGGACCCTGGGATCATGACCTCAGCTGAAGGCAGAGGGTTAGCCCACTGAGCCACCCAGGTGTCCCTGTTTTTAAGAATTTCAAAATTTCTTAATTCCTGAGGAGTTAAGGTATATTTAGAGGAATTGTACTCTTTTAAATACACTAATATACTGTCTCACAAAGTATATATATTTCTAAAATATTCAGGTTATCTTTTTAAAGAACCTTGCTGCATAAAACTTAATCTCCCCACCACTTTCTGATGGCAACCCATGAGTATTAATCATTAGTTTAAAATGAGTGTTTTCTTTTATGTTGTTACTATAATGTTTAGTATGTATTTCTTTGTGTGGCATTTATTAAACCTGGAATCCTTAATATTCTATTCTGGGGATTTGTGTTCACAGATTGCATATCTGAGGTAACTATTTTCCATGAAAATAAAAACTAGTTGAATGTACCAGTTATTTTATCAATAAATCAGTATTTTGAAATCAAATAAAACATCATTTGCTAGAAAGGACTTCTCTCCTTTTGCAAAAGTCATAGTTTATCAGAATGTATAGACTTTGTGTTCTTTATCATTTAAAATATAACAGCAAGGTAGTCTGAGAGTTTTCTCTCCCTAAGAACTAAAAGTAGAGACTTGTTTTTACAAAAGACTTCCTAATGCTCAATAAAGAATTTTCTAATGTTTCTGAACTTCAAGAACGTGGTATTTTATAAAGAATCTCTTAAGAATGAGATACAATGCCTGAAGCAGTTGCTGGAAGGATCAAACTCATTAATTGTAACTATGCTGTCTGCCTGCACATGATAGCTGGTTACTGTGTAGACAGCTACTAGAAATGATGAGGGGAAAGATTCAAGTTTCTAACAGTTCTGTAAGTAATTCACAACATATTGCTTCTCTATACAGATGTTTAATAGTGATGTCAACTTTGCATCTGAGAAAGTAAATGATGTGTCAAAAGGCTTGTTTGGAAAAATAGTTACAAGTTTTCATTATCTGCCAAGGGGGAAAATCAGTAGTAAAATAATTCTTTGATTTTATTGCAGTGGTGTAAACATACCTGTATGTTGAGGTCTTCTCTATTTTATCCAACTATTTCAGAGACTAAGATACTGAGCTGGTCCCAAATTATCATATCCATCACTACAAAAATGCAACCCAAGTTTACTACATTGTATGATATTGAAGGGTAGAAAAATATACCATCCCAAAATATGTCTGACTGGCATAAGGATTATTTTGAACTAATGACACTTAAAAAATAGCAGATGCAAAAAGAGCATTCTAATCTCCCTGAAATTTCTTTTCTTCCTGAAAACAGTAGATAAAATCTCCCATGTGTAAAATGCCTTCCCTGTAGCAGGGAACAGAAATGTTTTTCCACTGGATGTCAAAGCTGAGAGAATTAGAAGTTTGTGCAAACAGACTTTGTTAAAACAATTCTTATCTTCCTTTAACCTCCCCATATATTTTAGTTGTTTTTTCACAATCACCTCTTTGTTCAACCTCATATAAAAGTATTTAGGTTTTGTCACTTTTAAGAGTCTTCATTTCCTGATAAGAGCTCCAGTGTCACAAAAAAACATATATATTTGTATGCTTTCCCCCCCTCCCATTAATCTGTCAAGTGTTAACACTTAGGCACAGCTGAAAAACTCTAAGAGGACAAGGGAAAAATTCTGTGTCCCTTTCAATATTATTAATGTAAACTATATTTAGTATATTTTGTACCAAACTTACTTAGGATTCAAGAAGCAGCGTATCAGTTCAAGTTCACCACTTTGGTAAAGATGAAAATGAAATTTATATGTACTCAAGGAAGTCTGAGGAAGCAAAAGATGCACATATCCTCCAGAGGATATCACAAACTGAACTATATGGAAGAACTAAGAGGAAAGAGATGCTAAGAGAGCAAAAACAGTTGAAGTATTCTTTACCTTAAGTGGAATAAATTCAGTGGAATTCTAAAAAGACACAATGTCTTCAAAGAAATGTGTTTTGGAGCTCAAGAAAGTTTGGCTATTTATACTAGGTCTGCAGTGTTGACTGCAGACAACATTCTTTAATATGTCAGCACATCATCATTTTCTTTTTCCATGTCCTTAGAGAGACTATAATACCTGATTTAAATGCTTATTTAAATATCATCTTCAACCTATTCTTTTGTGTTCTTGGGCTTCATTTTGGCTCCTGCTATAGTCTTTTCCATCCAGTTGTGATTAATTGAAAAAGTGGTTTCATAGGCTTCCAGTGGGCTGCCTGGCAACAGGGTCCCCTTGTTTACACCTTAAATCCCTCGTTCCATTTATAGAGTTTAGAAAAGCAACTGTGAAGTTGGAATGGTGTAGTAACTAACTCTGAAAGGTGCTGTATAATCAAGTTCCTAGAATTATTTCTTTATTCCAGCCAAGCCAGGATTCCAAAAAGTAAATTGAGTGTCTCCAGTGTATGCATTATTAGGTGTTCTGAAAGAAGTGCTGAGTCATGGATCTCAGAAGGTGATAAGGGCAGGCAAGAGGGAATATGGTTCTTCATGGCAATTGAACAACATGTCACTTTGCTTCAGATCCTAACCTAAATAAGCAACAGTGGAATTATATATGTGTGCACTGAATGTCTCTGTGTTTTAAAAATCAAAACTTTTCAGGGTTCCTGGGTGGTTCACTGGTTTAAAGCCTCTGCCTTCAGCTCAGGTCATGATCCCAGGGTTCTGGGATCGAGATCTGCATCTGGCTTCCTGCTCAGTAGGGAGCCTGCTTCTTCCTCTCTCTCTGTCTGTCTCTCTGCCTACTTGTGATCTCTGTCTGTTAAAAAAAAATAAAAATAAAAACTTTTCTTCAAATATTCTAGTACATAAGTATTATAAAAAGAAAGTTGTTGGGGTGCCTGGTGGCTCAGTGGGTTAAGCCGTTGCCTTCAGCTCAGGTCATGATCTCAGGGTCCTGGGATCGAGCCCCGCATCGGGCTCTCTGCTCAGCGGGGAGCCTGCTTCCTCCTCTCTCTCTGTCTGCCTCTCTGCCTACTTGTGATCTCTGTCTGTCAAATAAATAAATAAAATCTTTAAAAAAAAAAAGAAAGAAAAAGAAAGTTGTTTACGATTACCTAGTGTTTATTTCATTAGTATTATCCAGCTTTTTTTCTTGCTAACACATTCTACTATCATTTGTCATTACCAATTTTTAGATTTCAGACAAATTCTTACTGATGATTGTTAAAATAGTACTTAAGAGTAAAAATAATATATACTAACAACTAAAATTTGAATAAAATTAGTATAAATAGTAAACATTTAAAACATTGTTAAATTATCACACTCCCTGTGACAAACTAAGTGTTGAACAATGATACATGGAAATAGTATTTTATAAAATACTTAATTTTCCAACATTTGTAAACCTTTTTAAATCCACTCAATTAACTTTGAATTAAGAAACAGAAGATTTTACCAACTTCTTTTGTTTTTCTACTGTTGTCTTTCTGAAGTTTTTAATGTAGTGCCTAATGCAGAGGTATAATGAGGACCCTAATATAGAATACAGGAATCTCAGCAAACTAAGTAATGAAGTATCCTAATTTAGGACCATATCACAAATTCAAAGAAGAAACTGCTTAAGAAAACTTTGTAATAGTTCAGATTAGATGAGGTATGGCAAGGATTACAGGGTTTTAAGGAGGATAAACTGTATTCTTGATAAAGAGGGCAACTCTGAAGGAGTTTACTAGTACTTTGTGATTAAAATATCCAAAATACCTGAAAGTCAGAAATACAGCTTTAAAGAAAGCAAACAATAGGGAAAGCATCTTCTGGGGAAGATGTCAGAGTGGGAAGATGCTAGGCTCTCTTTGTCCTATAGATACACCTAGAAACATTCACATCAGTATAAATAACCCAGAATGACCTGAAGACTGGCAGAACAGCCTTCAGAGTTAAATGTGTAGAAAATTCCACATCAAAAAGGATACCAAGGGTGGAGATGCAGAGAGGAGCCGAACTGACCTCTGGCAGGCACAGAAAGTCAAGAGAAGCAGACCCCACATGGGTGACCCAATCTGGGAAGATGTATCCACATAACATTTGGCTTTGAAAATCAGAGGGGCCTAACTTCGCAAGGTTCTTTAATCAGTAGGGCTTAACATCTGGAAGTTTAAAAATTCAATACACTCAGCTCTGAGAGAGCCACAAGGAACTGAGTCCCTGTCCTTAAATAAACAACAAAATAAATAGCCCTCTTGAGATACAGCATAGAAACTTGAAAAATTCCTGGGGTATGTAAGAGGGAAGTTTGTTTACTAACCTCAGAGAATGTGCAGGAGGGGCAGGGATCTTTGGAAGAATTCTCCAAGAATAAAAAAGCTGGCAGGTGCCACCCTGCTACCTCACCCTAGATACCAGGATAACTGCAGGAACCAGTGTAATGCAAATACCACCTTAATTGCTAACACCATGTGCCCCACTCCAATACTCTTCCCCAGATCTGCCCCCTCTAGTTGGCCTCAGTACTCTTCCAAAGCTGCTGTAAGTAGCCTCCCAGAGCAAATCAGTGTAGACCTTGTTGCCCTTGTGATCTCCCGTGGAGCTGCCTTGCCAACATGTCCTCAGCAAGAATCCATTCAAAGCAGCACCACAAGTGTGGCAGTGTGAAAACAGTCTCAATAGGGGACAGAACCACATCAAAGTGACTCCTGCCCTGGGGAGAAGGAAAGAAAACCACTATAACAAATTCAACTGTGGTCCTAGTAGTGGGATGGTGGCAGACATTCAGTCTGACTATAGGCCTCACCAACAAATGAAAGCTTCTCAGAGGACAAACAAGGGGAGTGTACCATAGTCTGGTGCTACCACACCTCTGGCAAATGTCTGGTCTAACTCAATTCAAGCCGAAGGTGGCCCCAAGAGTGGCCCACTAACAACAAAGGGACCAAATCCTGCTGACAATAAGTAAAGAGAGCCACTGCAGGTGACTGGACTGAAGGTAAACATGGCTCAGTCACAACAGCAGAGTATACTCAATGAACATAGGAAACATTCTGAAATGCCAGGTTCTGGTGACCAGGGGATACTGCACTGCAGAGTACTACAGGACATCTTCTTAATAAGGCCACTACTTTCAAGAGCAGGAGATGTAGCTGAATTTCTTAAAACATAGAAACAGAATTAGATGAGAAAGAAGAACATGTCCCAAATGAAAGAACAGGTCAAAATCACAGCAAATAAGCTAAAATAAATGGAGATAAGTAATATACTTGATAGGTACTTACAAGTAATGGTAATAAACATACTCACTGGATTTGAGAAAAGAGTAGAGGACCTCAATGAGACCCTAACAAAGAGACAGAAAACATAAAAAAGAAAAAATCAGGGATGAATAACTCATTAACTGGAATTAAAAATAAACTAGATGAAATAAATAGTAGACTAGAGGAAACAGGAGAATGGGTCAGTGACCTGTAAGACAAAGTAATGGAAAGCAATCAAGCTGAACAGGAGAGAGGAAAAAGAACTAAAAATATAAAAATAGATTAAGAGATCTCAGTAACACCATCAAGTGGAATAACATTTGTATTACAGGGAACTCAGAAGGCAGAGAGACAAAAAGGGACAGAAAACTTATTTGAGGAAATAATAGCTGAAAATTTCCCAAACCTGGGAAAGGAAACAGAAATTCAGATCCAGGAGACAGAGATCCCCCAACAGAATAAACCCAAGGAGGTCCACACCAAGACAGATAGTAACTGAAATAATAAAAAGTAGTAATAAAGGGTGCCTGGGTGGCTTAGATAGTTAGGAGCCTGACTTTTGATTTCAGCTCAGGTCATGATCTCAGGGTCTTGAGATCAAGCCCTGCAAAGGGCTCTGTGCATGAGGAATCTGCTGAAGATTCTCTTTCTTCCCTCTCCCCCTGCCCTTTCCCCTGTTCTCACTTTCTTTCTCTCTCTCAAATGAATAAATAAATCTTTTTTTTTAAAGGAGTGATAAAGAGAGACTTTTTAAAGTAGCAAGAGAAAAAAGAAAAAAGTTACATTTAAGGGAAATCCCAAAAGGCTGTCAGCTGATTTTTTAGTAGAAATTTTGTAGGTCAGAAGAGAGTGGCAGGATATATTCAAAGTGCTGAGGAGGGTGGAGAAGCCTACGACCAAGAAAACTACATCCCTCAAGGACATCACTCAGAATAGAAGAAGAGACAGAGTTTCTCAGACAAACAAAAGTTAAAGAAATTCATCACCACTAAACCAGCCTTATAAGAAATGTTAAAGGGGATTCCTTGAGTGGAAAGAACATAAGCAGGAATAAGAAAAAGTAGGAAGCATAAAAGCAGTAAAGTTAAGAGTATCTATAAAAATCAGTCAAGGGATTCACAAAATAAAAGGATGTAAAGTATGACACCATATACATAAAATGTGTGAGGGAGAGGATAGAAAAATTTTGTGTTTTTAGAATGAGTTCAAACTTAAGTGGCCATCAATGTCATATAGACTGCTATATGTATAAGATATTATTTATAAATTTAATGGTAATCATAAACCTGTAATATATATGGAAAAAATAAACATAAAGGAACCCAAGTATATCACTAAAGAAAGCCAGTAAACCATAAGAGGAGAACAAGAACAGAGAACTACAAAAAGCAATCATAAAACAAGTAACGAAATGGCAATAAGTACACACCTATCAATAATTATTTTGAATGTAAATAGATTAAACACTCCAATCAAAAAATCTAGGATGACAGAACGGATGAAAAAGCAAGACCCATCTATATGCTGCCTAAGAGAGACTTAATTCAGACCTAAAGACACATGCAGATTAAAACTGAAGGGATGGAAAAGTATTTAGCATGCAAATGAAGTGAATAAAAAACCAGAATAGCAACACTTATATGAAATAGAATTTAACACAAAAACTATAACAAGAGACAAAGACATTATATAATCATAAAGGGAACAATCCAGCAAGAAGATACAGTAAATGCAAATAATGATGTACCCAACATGGGAGGACCCAAATACATAAAGCAGATAATAACAAACATAAAAGAAGTAACTATAATAATACAATAAGAATAGGGAACTTTAAAACTCAACTTAAATTATTGGGTAAATCATCCAAACAGAAAATCAATCAGGAAACAGTGGGTTTGAATGACACACTGGAACCAGATGTCTTGAACAGATATATTCAGAACATTCCATCCTAAAACAGTGGGATACACATCCTTTTCAACATGAAACGTTCTCTAGAATAGATCACACGCGAAGCCACAAAACAAGTCTCAACAAATTCAAAAGGTCAAAGTCACACCATCCATCTTTTCTGACCACATGATATGAAATTAGAAATTAACCACAAGAAAAAAATCTGAAAGAATATAAAAGCATAGAGGTTAAATAACATGCTACTAAATAATAAACAGACAAACCAAAAAATCAAAGAGGAAATAAAAAAATAAATGGAGACAAATGGAAATGAAAACACACTAGTCTAAAATCTTTGGGATACAACAAGAGCGATTCTTTTTTTTTTCTTTTTTAAAGATTTTATTTACTTGACAGAGAGAGAACACAAGTAGGCAGAGAGGCAGGCAGAGAGAGAGGGGGAGGCAGGTCCCCTGCTGAGCAGAAAGCCTGATGTGGTACTTGATCCCAGTACCCTGAGATTATGACCTGAGCTGAAGGCAGAGGCTTTAACCCACTGAACCACCCAGGCGCCCCAATAAGAACAGTTCTAAGAGGGATGTTTGTAGCAATACAGTCTTACCTGAAGAAGAAAGAAAAATATCAAAAAGCAAACTAAACTTCTACCTAAAGGAGCTAGAAAAAGAACAAGAAACAAAACCACAAAACAGTAGAAAGAAGGAAATAAGAAAGATTTTGAAATATGCCAACAAATGTGGACATAGAAGAAATGGATAAACTCCTGGAAACATATAGCCTTCCAAAACTGAATCAGGAAGAAATAGAAAATTTGAACACAGCAATTACCAGCAATGAAATTGAATCAATAATCAAAAAACCAACCAAACAAATAAAAACCCAAAACAAAAAAACCAACTTCCAGCAAATGAAAGTCGAAGACCAGAAAGCTTCACAGGTGAATTTTACCAAACATTTGAAGAAGGACTGATATCTATTCTTCTGAAATTATTCCAAAAAATGAAAGAGGAAGGAAAGCTTCTGAATTAATTCTATGAGGCCATACACTACTCTGATACTAAAACCAAGTAGAGATACTACAAAGAAAGAGAATAACAAGCCAATATCTCTGATGAACATAGATGCAAAAATCCTAAACAAAAGAGAAAACCAAATCCAATAACACACTGAAAAAAATCATTCACCACTATCAAGTAGGGTTTATTCAGGAATGCAAGAGCAGTTCATTGTCTATAAATCAATCAATGTGATATATAACATCATAAGAGAAATGATAAAAACCATGTTTTCATTTCAATGGCTGTAGAAAAAACATCTGACAAAGTACAACCGCCATTCATGAAAGAAACCCTTAACAAATTAGGATTAGAGGGAACATACCTCGACATAATAAAGGCCATATATGAAAAGCACATAGCTAACATCATACTCAATGGTGAAATACTGAACTTTTCCCCTAAGATCAGGAACAAGACAAGGATGTTCACTCTCACTACTTTTATTCAACATAGTGGTGGAAGTCCTAGCCACAGTAATCGTACAACGAAAATATTATTTCTTTTGCAGCCAAATCAGCAAGAAAGAAGTGAAATTTTCACTATTTGCAGATGACATGATGCTATGTATAGAACACCTCAAAGATTCCAACAAAAAATTCCTAGAACAGATAAATGAACTCAATAAGCTCACAGGATACAGAATCAATATATGGATTTCTATGCCCTAATTATGAAATTGCAGGAAGAGAAATTAAGAAAACACTCCTATTTAAACTGCACCAAAAATAATAAAATACTAGGAATAAACTTAACCAAGGAGGTAAAAGACCTTTACCATAAAAACTATAAAACACTGATGAAAGAAACTGAAGATGACAGAAAAAAAGAAAGATATTCCATGCTCATGGATTGGGACAACAAATATGGTTAAAATTTTGATACTATCCAAAGAATTCTATAAATATAATGCAATCTCTGTCAAAATATCAACAACATTTTTCAAAGAACTAGTACAATCCAAAAATTTGTATGAAACTATGAAATATCCTGTATAGCTAAAACATTCTTGAAATAGAAGAACAAAACTTACCATAACCCCAGATTTCAAGTTACATTACAAAACTGTAAAAATCAAAACAGTGTGATACTGGCTCAAAACCAGATACAAAGATGAATGGAACATGATAGGAGGCCCAGAAATACACCCATGATTATAATGTCATTTAATTTTTGAAAAAGGAGGCAAAAATTTTCAATGGGAAAAAGTCTCTTCAATCATGAATGAAAGAAGAGAGATCATAACTAACACCAAAGAAATACAAACTATTATAAGAACATACTATGAGCAATTCTACACCAACAAATTTGACAATCTGGAAGAAATGGATGCATTCCGAGAAACATATAAACTACCACAACTGAACCAGGAAGAAATAGAAAGCCTGAACAGACCCATAACCAATAAGGAGATTGAAACAGTCATTAAAAATCTCCAAACAAACAAAAGCCCAGGGCCAGACGGCTTCCCGGGGGAATTCTACCAAACATTTAAAGAAGAACTAATTCATATTCTCCTGAAACTGTTCCAAAAAATAGAAATGGAAGGAAAACTTCCAAACTCATTTTATGAAGCCAGCATCACCTTGATCCCAAAACCAGACAAGGATCCCATCAAAAAAGAGAGCTATAGACCAATATCCTTGATGAACACAGATGCAAAAATACTCACCAAAATATTAGCCGATAGGATTCAACAGTACAATAAAAGGATTATTCACCACGACCAAGTGGCATTTATTCCAGGGCTGCAAGGTTGGTTCAATATCCGCAAATCAGTCAATGTGATACAACACATCAATAAAAGAAAGAACAAGAACCATATGATACTCTCAATACATGCTGAAAAAGCATTTGACAAAGTACAGCATCCCTTCCTGATCAAAACTCTTCAAAGTGTAGGGATAGAGGGCACATACCTCAATATCATGAAAGCCATCTATGAAAAACCCATCACAAATATCATTCTCAATGGAGAAAGACTGAAAGCTTTTCCGCTACGGTCAGGAACACGGCAGGGATGTCCATTATCACCACTGCTATTCAACATAGTACTAGAGGTCCTAGCCTCAGCAATCAGACAACAAAAGGAGATTAAAGGCATCCAAATCGGCAAAGAAGAAGTCAAATTATCACTCTTCGCAGATGATATGATACTCTATGTGGAAAACCCAAAAGACTCCACTCCAAAACTGCTAGAACTTGTACAGGAATTCAGTCAAGTGTCAGGATATAAAATCAATGCACAGAAATCAGTTGCATTTCTCTACACCAACAACAAGACAGAAGAAAGAGAAATTAAGGAGTCAATCCCATTTATAATTGCACCCCAAACCACAAGATACCTAGGAATAAACCTAACCAAAGAGGCACAGAATCTATACTCCGAAAACTATAAAGTACTCATGAAAGAAATTGAGGAAGACACAAAGAAATGGAAAAATGTTCCATGCTCCTGGATTGGAAGAATAAATATTGTGAAAATGTCTATGCTACCTAAAGCAATCTACACATTTAATGCAATTCCTATCAAAGTACCATCCATCTTTTTCAAAGAAATGGAACAAATCATTCTAAAATTTATATGGAACCAGAAAAGACCTCGAATAGCCAAAGGAATATTGAAAAAGAAAGCCAAAGTGGGTGACATCACAATTCCGGACTTCAAGCTCTATTACAAAGCTGTCATCATCAAGACAGCATGGTACTGGCACAAAAACAGACACATAGATCAATGGACCAGAATAGAGAGCCCAGAAATAGACCCTCAACTCTACAGTCAACTAATCTTCAACAAAGCAGGAAAGAATGTCCAATGGAAAAAAGACAGCCTCTTCAATAAATGGTGCTGGGAAAATTGGACAGCCACATGCCGAAAAATGAAACTGGACCATTTCCTTACACCACACACGAAAATAGACTCAAAATGGATGAAGGACCTCAATGTGCGAAAGGAATCCATCAAAATCCTTGAGGAGAACACAGGCAGCAACCTCTTTGACCTCAGCAGCAGCAACATCTTCCTAGGAACATCTCCAAAGGCAAGGGAAGCAAGGGCAAAAATGAACTATTGGGATTTCATCAAAATCAAAAGCTTTTGCACAGCAAAGGAAACAGTTAACAAAATCAAAGACAACTGACAGAATGGGAGAAGATATTTGCAAACGACATATCAGATAAAGGACTAGTGTCCAGAATCTATAAAGAACTTAGCAAACTCAACACCCAAAGAACAAATAATCCAATCAAGAAATGGGCAGAGGACATGAACAGACATTTCTACAAAGAAGACATCCAGATGGCCAACAGACACACGAAAAAGTGCTCCACATCACTCTGCATCAGGGAAATACAAATCAAAACCACAATGAGATATCACCTCACACCAGTCAGAATGGCTAAAATCAACAAGTCAGGAAATGACAGATGCTGGCGAGGATGCGGAGAAACCTGTTGGTGGGAACGCAAGCTGGTGCAGCCACTCTGGAAAACAGCATGGAGGTTCCTCAAAATGTTGAAAATAGAACTACCCTATGACCCAGCAATTGCACTATTGGGTACTTACCCTAAAGATACAAACGTAGTGATCCAAAGGGGCACGTGTACCCGAATGTTTATAGCAGCAATGTCCACAATAGCCAAACTATGGAAAGAACCTAGATGTCCATCAACAGATGAATGGATCAAGAAGATGTGGTATATATACTCAATGGAATACTATGCAGCCATCAAAAGAAATGAAATCTTGCCATTTGCGACAACATGGATCGAACTAGAGCATATCATGCTTAGCGAAATAAGTCAAGCAGAGAAAGACAACTATCATATGATCTCCCTGATATGAGGAAGTGGTGATGCAACATGGGGGCTTAAGTGGGTAGAAAAAGAATCAATGAAACAAGATGGAATTGGGAGGGAGGCAAACCATAAGTGACTCTTAATCTCACAAAACAAACTGAGGGTTGCTGGGGGGAGGGGGATTGGGAGAAGGGGGTGGGATTGTGGACATTGGGGAGGGTATGTGCTTTGGTGAGTGCTGTGAAGTGTTTAAACCTGATGATTCACAGACCTGTACCCCTGGGGATAAAAATATATGTTTATAAAAAATAAGTCTCTTCAATAAATGGTACTGGGAAAACTGTACAGCTACATGCAAAAGGATGAAACTGGACCACTATCTTGCATAATACACAAAAATAAACTAAAAATGGACCAAGGACCTAAAAGTGAGACCTGAAACACAGAAATCTTTGAAGACAGCACAGGCAGTAATTTCTCTGACATTGGCCATAGCAGTATTTTGGGGGGGGGCGGCAAGGAAAACGAAATAAAAAATAAGCCATTAGGACTACATCAAAATGAAAACTTCTGCCTAGCCAAGGAAACAATCAATAAAACCAAAAGATTGACCACCAAATGGGAGAAGATATTGGCAAATGACGTATCTGATAAAGAGTTACTATCCAAAGTATATAAAAACTTACACAGTTCAGCACCAAAAAACTAAATAATCCAATTAAAAATAAGCAGAAACATGAACAGAGATTTCCCTATAAAAGATATACAGATGGCCAACAGATACATGAGAAGATGCTCAACATCATCCATCATCAGAGAAATGCAAACCAAAACTAAACGGGTATTACCTCACATGTGTTCAAATGGCTAACATAAAAAAAACACAAGAAACAAGTGTTGGTGAGGAAACAAAGAAAAAGGAATCTTCTTGCACTGTTATTGGGACTGCAAACTGGTGCATCCACTGTGAAAACCAGTATGGATTTTCCTCAAAAAATTAAAAATAGAAATACTATATGACCTAATAATTCTGCCAGAGGGCATTTATTCAAAGATTATGAAAACACTAATTTGAAAAGATACATGCATCTTTATGTTTATTGCAACATTATTTATGATTTCTAAGGTATGGAAGCATCCCAAGTGTCCATTGATAGAATGGATAAAGAAGATGTTGTGTATACATAAAATGGAATATTACTCAGCCATAAAAAATAATGAAATCTTGCTATTTGTAGCAACATGGATGGATCCAAAGGGTATAATACTAAGAGAAATAAATCAGTCAGAGAAAGACAATTTCACTCATGTAATTTAACAAAGAAAACAAAGAAACAAAGAAAAAGGGACAAAGGTAAAATACAGACTCTTCATTACAGAGAACAAACTGATGGTTACCAGAGGAGAGGTGCATAGGGGAATGGGTGAAATAGGTGATGGGGACTAAGAGTATACTTATCATGATAAGCACCAAGGAATATACAGAATCAGTTGCTGAATCACTATATTGTAAACCTAAAGCTAATACAATACTGTAGATTAATTATACTGAAATTTAAAAAAAATGAATAGCAAGACAGGAACTGAATTATAACAATTATATTTGTTTTGTCTTAATTTACAGCAGCATTTTGAATTTGTGTTGACCCCACAACTGTAGAGTGTGGAGGAAAGGAAGAGGAATGTTACATTCATTTATAGGATTATGTGGTCCTTGTATTCATAGTTTTTGTATTTTTCTGTACATTCTGTGTAAACTTACTAAATGTTTTCTATTTCCTGCAGTTGCTTCCTGCCACAATTTGGTGGAAAATAGTAAATATTTATTAAAGTTGATATTAATGAAATAATAATTAAGTTAGATATTTATACTGTCTTCTGAAGATCATTTCTTTCTCTTTAAACACTGGAAATTTGAAAGTGGTATGCTTTTATTTTCCCAAATGTTTATCTGTATATATAATTCTACTAATTTGTTTACTTTGTCTTTCATCATGAGAAGATAAATGAACTCTTAAATATAGTGCTGGGAAACGTTTAAAACCTGGCTCCCCTGTTTGGGAAGGTAAAATGTGTTTTGTAGCAGTTTTTAATTTCTATGATATACTCGACATAAATATTCTTACTGTGGCTCACTTCAAACTATCAACATGATGACACCAAACACAGAATTGGGGAAAGATGCACACAGCTGGCTCTTGCAGGCTCCTGCTAGCCAATTCCAGAATACTTGTGGCTTAAATATATTTTTAGAAGAAAATTCTGAATTCTACTTTTTGTTCCTCTCTCCTGAAAGTTATTAACATGCAAATAAAGTATACTCCATAGGATATTCATAGATTAATTTTTTTCATTAATTAGTGTGAAATGTCAGTCTTTTCTGAATATTTTCAAGGTAATTTTACTATTTTCATGTTAATAAAATTATATAAAGTAAAGAAATTGATTCCAAAAGAAAATATACAGAAGACCAAAATTGATAGTAGCCTGTATCAGGGCTATAAAATTTGTTTAACTTTTGTGCTCAGTACCATACAAGATATTTTCAGGTAGAAACAGCACTTATTTGTTGCTCATAATATGTCATAAATTTCTCATAACTCACCCCATTCAATCACCTCAAAAATACTTTTCCTCATCCTACAGATGAGGAAACTGAAGGATCTCAGGGTTCCTAATTTGCCCAAGATCATGATCAGTTGTGATTTAAAACCAAATTTCAAAGATGTCAAAATCTGTTTCTAGAATTAGTTGCCCTTTAGAAATACTTCTGAGTGTTATGTAAAGTTGTGCATATTTCAAGATCGAAGAAAATACAGGAATCACTCTTTATAAACTTAAAATACATAGGAGACACATGTGTACAGAAGACTGAACTATGTCTTAAAGGCTTGGGTGTCTCAAGCTTAAATAATACATTTAGGATCCACTGATTGACAATCCAATCTGAGACACAGAAGTCCTTAGACAATGGGAATCAAGGGATTTTAAGGAAAGAAAATAGTCTGTGTTCTCTGCATAAAGAACTGACTACAATGTGAAAGGCTCAGTGAGATGAGTTATGAGATTTGTAGTGGTCAAAGACAGAGACTAAACCATGGAGGTAAAAAGATGAGATCAGATCAAGAAATATTTGGAAGGTATAGCTGATAGGATATGCCTTGATTTCATATCAAGAGTGAGACAGAGGGGGCACATGGTGGCTAGGTGGGTTAAGCCTCTGCCTTTGGCTCAAGTCATGATCTCAGGGTCCTATGATCAAGCCTTGTGTCGGGCTCTCTGCTCAGCAAGGAGCCTGCTTCCCCTGTTCTCTCTGCCTACTTGTGATCTCTGTCTGTCAAATAAGTAAATAAAATCTTAAAAAAAAAAAAAAAAGAGTGAGACAGAGTTGTAGATGCTATTGTTTGGGGTAGTTACAAACACTGGAAATTGATGTAATTCTGCTGACAGCTATCTGTCTCCTTTCTCCAGAGAATTTCTCTTGACTGAGGATAAAAAAAGCTGATCCCCTTTCTTTAAAGTAGAAAAACTGAGATTCAGTTTATGCTTCTGTATCATGCCAATCCTTTTTTTTGAGGAAACATTCTAGTCTTTTCCCTTTCTTTACCTGCTTTATATTTTCCTTATATTCCCCCAAGCAATACTCACATCTGAATTATTGTTCCAAACTCCATTTCAAGGGAACATGGCTTAAGACAGGCATTAAGGATATCTTAATATTATGACTGAAGGAAGTGAAGGTATTATTTGCACTTTGACAGTTGTATTCTTTTCTTAACATTTTAGTTCCAATCTGTTAGTCTCTTAGCTTTCCTGCAGGATAGAGTGAGACTTTAGAACAGTTACCTAAAATAATCCCTGTTTTTTTTTTTTAATTTTGTTTTATTTTTTCAGTGTTCCAAAATTCATTGTTTATTCACCACACCCAGTGCTCCATGCAATACGTGCCTCCTTAATACCCACCACCAGGCTCACCCAACCTCCCACCCCTTCCCCTCCAAAACCTTATTTGTTTCTCAGAGTCCAGTCTTTCACGTTTTGTTTCCCCCTCTGATTTCCCCTAACTCACTTCTCCTCTCCTTCTCCCAGTGTCCTCCATGTTATTCCTTATGCTCCACAAGTAAGTGAAACCACATGATACTTGACTCTCTCTGTTTGACTTATTTCACTCAGCATAATCTCTTCCAGTCCCATCCATGCTGATACGGAAGTTGGGTATTCATCCTTAATGAGGCATAATACTCCATTGTATATAGGTCCCTATCTTCTTTATCCATTCATTTGTTGAAGGGCGTCTTGGTTCTTTCTGCAGTTTGGTGACTGTGGCCATTGCTGCTATGAACATTGGGGTATATATAGCTCTTCTTTCCACTACATCTGTATCTTTGGGGTAAATACCCAGTAGTGCAATTGCAGGGTCATAGGCTAGCTCTGTGTTTAATTTCTTAAAGAATTTCCACACTGTTTTCCAAATTGGCTGCACCAACTTACATTCCCACAACAGTGTAAGAGGGTTCCCCTTTCTCCACATCTTCTCCAACACTTGTTGTTTACCGTCCTGTTGATTTTGGCCATTCTAACAGGGGTAAGGTGGTATCTCAATGTTGTTTTGATTTGAATCTCGCTGATGGCTAATGAAGATGAACATTTTTTTTAATGTGCCTGTTAGCCTAAAATAAACCCTGTTAATGGTATGTAATAAACTCTTTGTGTTTTAATTAAAGATGATTAAGAACTTTATTATAAATGTAAATGTTTAATACATAAAAAATGAAGTATTCTCATATAAGTGGAAACTACATTATAATCCAAGTATTTTTCTTATACCTAATGCAAGATTTTTGTTATCATGAATTAACACAAAATAGCCTAGTTGCCAAGTTCTTTTTCACCTACTCTCTCCCTTCAAAAAAAGTTGAGGTAGATAATACAGATTATTCTGGTTTTTTTTTTGTTGTTGTTTTTGTTTTTCTTTTGTTTTGTTTTTAAAGAATTTATTTATTTATTTGACAGGGAGAGAACACAAGTAGGCAGAGAGGCAGGCAGAGAGAGAGAGAGAGAAGGAAGCAGCCTCTCCACTGAGCAAGGAGCCGATCCCTGGGACTTGATCCCAGGACCCTAAGATCATGACCTGAGCCTAAGGCAGAGGCTTAACCACTGAGCCACCCCAGTGCCCCAGATTATTCTGTTTTTAACACACAAGACATAAGTTTTTCATAAGCATTTATAGATAGTAACCTTAGAAAGATAATTCTCTTTATTTTTCTTTAAATTTTCTGTATTTTGAAAATTTTATTTCATAATGCTTTTTTTGGTATTAAGGAAAAGTAGGTGTTTACAAATACATATGACTATGCTTAGTCAAAGATTACTAAAATATATCTTTGGTTTTCATGGCTATATTAGTGTGTTGAGAGTGGGAATTTTCGTATGCTTAAAATGCCTTGGCTGCAACTTGCATGTGAATTTGTATTTATTATCTGCATGAAAGGTTTGTAAAAGCCTCTATGATTGCCTTATGCATTAACTTCTTCAAAACATTAAACATCAATAGGACATGGCAATTTTGTTATGCTTTAAGAGGAAGAACCCACTTTTCTTTCTGAGATAAGAACCCAAATAACTGAATTAAAAGTGATTCCTTTTGTCCAGTCCCATTTGTCAGTTAGAATTTTTACGCTGTATTAATGCTAATATCCAGTGGAGTTCTATATAAATTTACATATTACTCACCTAGAAGTATAAGCTTATTTAGTCAAATATTTAGTTAATTAGTTCCAGTAAATAAAACTATATTAATTTTATATTCTATTGTTAATTGTAAGGTAAAATCTCTTAAGAAAGACATACTTAGAGACAAGATAATCATTGTTTTCTCCATTTTAACTTGGGGTATTCAGTTTGAGATGTTCAAATAAGAAATGTGGGGTCATCTTTTATTCTTCCTTCCATTGAAACATGGAGTATAGTAGCCATTGTTAAGCACTAATTATTCTCCCGCCAAAATATATCCTGAATCTATATACCTTCACTTTATCTCTACTGCTAATACTCCAACTTGAGCCACTATCATTGCTCATCTAAACTGTGACAGTAGCTCTGTAATTAATTAGCTTCCTCTCTTGCAACATCTAGTCCCATTTTCTCCTATGTAACAGCTAAGAGGTTACTTTTATTGAACCTGTATTATTTTTAGTTTCCTGCTTATAAATTTTCAATTTATATTACTCATACTACTTTGAATAATTTGGAAAGCTTACTATAATGGGTTGAATTGTACCCCCCAAAGATGTACTAAAACCCTAACTCCCTGTACCTATGAATGTGAACTTATTCAGAAATAAATCTTTCTGCAGATGTAATTAAGCTAAAGATCTCCAAATGAGATCATTACGGGTTTTGGGTGGATCCTAAATCCAAAGACAGGAGTCATAAGAAGAGATCTGGGACAAAGGGAAACAGAGTAGTGATGAAATGATAGAGGCAGAGATTGCAGGACAATCACAATCCAAGGAATGACAAGAATTTCCAGCAGTCACCAGAAGCTAGGAGCAAGGGATGGAAGAGATGCTTCCTTGGAATCTTTAAAAGGAGTCTCTTAATTTCAGACGTCTCTTCATCAGGATTGTCAGAGAAAATCTCTGTTGTTTCAGCCACCAAGTTTGTGGTAATTTATAATATCAGCCTTAGGAAACTAATACTCTAATAGCCTATGAATTTCAGTAAGGTCTTGTCCTCACTATACCAATCCAAACCTCATCTCATGCCATTCTCCCTTTTCATTTATTACACTTCAGCCTCATTGGCTGTCTCTGTTCTTGTAATACATGACAATCTTTTCACTGGCTATTCACTCTGCCCTGAAAGCTCTTTCCCAGATCTTCCTGTGTTCTCACACTTCAGGCCCCACCTTAAATTTAGTCATCTCTCAAGTGAGAGTGCCCTTATCAATATAAAAATTTGCTTTTTATTACATCTTCAACTATCATACCACCAAGTTTATATCCTTAAAGCGGTTTGAACTTCTGGAATTTTTGTTATTTGTTTATTGGTTACTTTCCCCATTAGTCTGTACAATTCTTATGAGTAGGAAATACGTATTTTCAAACACTTCTCTATCCCCAATGCCTAGGAGAGTGCCCATAATAAAATACCCAAAAAATACATGCTAAATTAGTAAATGACTGAAAGAAAGAAGTTTCTCAGTTACTAAGAAAAGGATTCAATATACTTTCATAAAAAATGGGCATTTATTTTCAGACACATTAACTACAGCTAGAAATTTACTTGAAACATTTTATTAAGTTAATAAAGTGACTTTCATCATTACTCTCATCATAGTTTGTTCCAGTTTCTGGTAAAACAAACAAACAAACCCATAAACCTAGGAAAACTTGGATCCTACATATATATATCTCAGACTCATATACCTCTACTGCTGTCAGAACATTTTCTCTGCCTCAAGAGTTGCGCTGCATTCACATTTCAGTAATAGGTGTCGTAATTTTGCATGTCACATAATCCAACCTGAAATCAACCTTAGGGGACATCAAAAAAATTGAGAAGCTAGCTCTATCAATACTTAAACATTGCTATTTGTCTTAGAAAGTAAGAAAAAGTGTCTTAGAAGAATAATGCTTTACCAGGAATGAAAAAAACCTATTTCTTGACAACAGAGAACCTTACCTAGTTATGCTAAATTAACTGAAGTTAGTCATTTAAAATTATTTGCCAAGGTCTCAGAAAAAAACATTCCTTGACTTATGTTAATGTCAGTTACTATAGGAATAGGAGGTTTGATATATATGCAGTTAAACAGTCACAGGAGTAAAACATGTGCTATGCTGAGGGAGAGACTGTTAAGTGCAAAAATCTCTATTTCTTGACAGTTCCTTGTTTATATAAAACTTCTTGCTGATAGAGTTAAACTTATTATTTTCTTAAAACTGAACTAAAGGAATAAAAACTATGGGTGTTTAAAGAGTCAGAGGGTGAGACACCTGGGTGGCTTAGTCGGTTAACCATCTGCCTTTGGCTCAGGTCATGATGCCAGGGTCCTGGGATAAAGTACAACATTGGACTCCTTGCTCAGTGGGGAGTCTGCTTCTCCCTCTGCCTGCTGCTCCCCCTGCCTATACTCTATCTCTGACATAATGAATAAAAAATCTTGAAGAAAAAAAAAAAAGAGTCAGAGGCAAAACAAAGCAGGTGAAACTTTCATACCTAAGAGATGTGTAATTCATAATTTATCCTTTTTTTGTCAAATTTTAAAGGTTCTATAGATTTATTTATTTAATAGTTTACTGAGGTTGACTCTGTAGCATTTCTGTAGAATGATAATGATATAAGCCAATTCACTGCTTTGCCTTTTTGCTATGATCAGCTTATTCTCAGAACTAACCATCCCTTTAAATATCATTTGAGACTAAAAGTAAGTAACACAGAAGACAAGATAGAACCAACTAATTGAATTCCATTGTCTGTATAATCTTTTATTGTACTGTAGAATTCTTTGCACTGTTATCAAAGAACTGCAAACTCAAATAGCAATGTGCTTCATTATTCTATGACCATTTTCTGACCTGAGAACTACTAGTATTTACATTACTTGATATCTGATGCAGTATATACTGATTTAAAAATATGCCAGCTACTAAGAGACATAAGGATCTTCACTTTCTGATATTCATTCCTTTGTCTTGTCCCCTCTTACACAGTGTCAGCATTGGCTTATAAGACCAACAAGATATGGTATACCTCTGCCATTAGGGCTTTTCTCTCTCACTTTTCATTTTATCTCTTTGACCCCTTGCTCTAGGAAGCTTCCTAGAGCAGCTGCCATGTTCTGGGGATAGGTCCATGTGGTAGAGCCCTGACACTCCTGCTAATAGGTGAGATGAAAATGTAAGCTTGGAAGAAGATCCTCTAGCACCAGATGCTCCTTCAGATGACTGAAGCCTTAAATAACATCTGTACTACAACTTCATGAGAGACCCTGAATCAAAGCCATTTAACTAAGATACTTTCAAATTCCCAAGGTGCAGAAATTATAAGATAATAAATATTTGTTACTTTAAGACAATAAATTTGGGGGTAATCTTATACACAACAGAAAACAAATACATATACTAGGTATAGAGCCATTTATATCACAGAATAATCATGATTTCGAACAAGAAGCAATTGCAAAAAATTCATGAGCTAATTTTACAAATATTGTTAAAGATTTAGAGGTAACAGGACCTAACCTCAATTAACTTGATCCAATTAATTTGCCAGGCAAAACTGAATGAAATAAAATGGCTTTTATTATGTTAAAAACTTTAAATGTGATACTGTATGGAGAAATATCAAGGATGATTTCATTAGGGCTTAGGAGTTATAAATAAATTCTTAATGGTGAATCATAATTTGTAATCATTTTTGAATCAGTACCTTTAATTTTAAAACAATATGCCTATTAAGGGAGATAAATAAAATATTCTTAAAATGTTTCAGTGAGTTGATATCTCAATTATCCTAAAACATTATATATAGGAATGAATTTTCCTACTTAAGGGTGTAGAATAGTAATTTGTAAATATTTTTAAAAATATAAGTATTATATGTAGGCAAAAACTGAAGCTAACAAAAATATAAAAACTACTAATAGCTTGTATTTTGATTATATGGCAGATGTTAATATGTTTTTTATTTAGTTAGATGCAGGTAAAATTATGCAATAACGTGTAAATTAAGTAATAATTATGTTTCTATATAAGATAAATGAGTATGATGAGGTGTTACCTTTGTTGGTTTATATAATAAAATAATACCATTTGAAGAAAAATGTAATTTGGGGGGGATTCTAGTAAATATTAAAAATATGAAGGTTTATTGCATTAGTTTATAGTAGAAAAGGAATGTATGATGTGTTTCTCCCTATCCCTTATCCCATTCCAAATCTGCATTGTTTAATGAGAACTATGAAGGTTCTGGATACACAGAAAAATAAATATGATCAGATAAGTTAGTTGAAAAGAAGCTCCAGAGTGTAAACTAAAATTTAAGAATGTTGTCAAGTCTCCAGTATTTTCTGTATCTGTGTAATACTGATGCTAAATCACAGTAGGAAAAATTTCATGCAAGAGACTATAAAAGGTCAAAAGAAGAGTGAAGCACTCAGGCCTAGAAACTACTGAGAAACTATTGCTATCACTTCACTAGGTGTGAAGTGATCAATCTAGGGAGTAATTAATCTAAAATGAAACTATGGAGGAGGAATATACCCATAGGAAGAACAGAAAAACATAACTTCCTCTCCACTCCGGAGGAAGTAAGCCTGGGAAAAATACCCAGCTTCTTCCTTTGCCCCTTTCCTCCATCTCCGGCAAGTGTATGCCTTTGGCCAAAAATACAAGAGCAACGAGGAAGTCAAGAAGCCCACTGACACTGTTTGTGACGATCATATCTCCCAGGGCACAAAGAAGCCTGAAGAATGGAGGTTGGACCTGGAGGGGATAACTATAAATAAGGAGCGCATCTGCAGTGACTGGTGAAAGTCTGCGATATTCAATAAACTTTCTAAGGCAGAAAATCATCCTATTCTTTTGAGAATGGTAACAATTAGCAGCATTGTTTCAAGCGAGAGGGCCTGTGTAGCTTTTCTTCAGTTAATGACAAAATCCAACTGACAACATTCTGTATTCCTTGTTAACCATAATCTTTTCCTTGCCCCCCTTCCTAGTTTTCTACCATATATCCTGTGTGCAATTAAACACAACCCTTTACTGAATATGTTATTATTCTGTTCTGTGTTAGTAATTACAGTGGATACCCTGTCATTAGGCAAAAAGGCAGGCTGTTAATGATCTAATTCTAACATTATCATTCTAATTACTCAGTATGCTGGTCATGTCACTGATTAATTCTGTCACCCTGCTACCTATGCAATTAATAAAATGATACTGAATAAATACACCAGATGTTGAGCTGTGATGTTGAATATCTATGTATTATCAAAGTAGTTGAAGCACTCCTAAATGAAAAGAAATACTTTTTTTTAACCCTCACTTAACTTTACTTAGTTGCCAATATTTCAAATACTTTTATTTCATGTCCAAATATATTTATGCTAAGTCCAAGATAGTATTTCAAACTGATAGAAGTTTATTTTATTTTCTATTACCACACTCTTGATTACCTTGGTTCCTTTCTTTCCTATTACGATGTAAGTTACTTCAGGCAAGACCTGTTTTTAGTTTGTTTATTTGTTTGTTTATTTGTTTTGGATCTCCATGACCTAAACCAGTGCTTGCCACACAGTAATCTCGTAATAAGTATTTTTATGAATGAATGTATTACATTTCATGGTATTTCTCCTCTTGAGAGTTGAAAATATCCTGAGTAATTCTAGCTATCATGTTGTGACAAAAACATGATCTTTTATTAACTACAATGAATTCAGGGGAGATGGAGATTGAAACATAGTTAATTATTGAGCGAGACTTCCTGTTTATAAACTTTCTATTAAAAGGTTAAAACAATCTCTTTATCATTTCAAAATCTGTGATTCTACACAATATTTGTCACATATTAATGCCTAACATAAGATTTCATTAAACAATGCTATTTTACTTTATTTTTATTATTAACCCCATATGCATCCTTGTGTTGCTTTTCACATTTTTTTTTTTTTAATTTTAATATCTGGAGGATATGGATACTGGTGTCAATTGCCTGGGGAAGAATTTCTCAGGCTGACAGCACTGAAAAGAAAAATTTCAACTTTTGGTATCTGAGAGAAGAATCCAACTACTGTAGGGAACATGATTTATCAGGTACAGACTTTGAGGATTTATTAAGAAATGCTGGAAGGTTTTCAAGTAGTAAAGATTAAGATGAAACCTATAGCAGGGCAACTCAGAAGTTGAGTGCACACAGACACCAGATCCTGAGAAAGTCATCTATATCTATGCTGCTCTCTCTGCCTTGTGGAGGCCAAAATGAAATGAAAGCCCTGTTTAAATATTCATCCTCACCCCAGCTACAATAGGACAGGATCTTCTGCATAAAATATTACTCTTTTTCTTAGAAGACAACATGACGATTAATAGTGAATAAAAGGCAGGGAACCTGGGTGGCTTAGTTGGTTAAGCATCTGACTTTTGATTTCCACTCAGGTCAGGATCTCAGTGTCATGGGATCAAGCCGTGTGTCAGGCACCATGCTCAGTGGGGAGTCTGCTTGAGTTTCTCTCTCTCTACCTCTGCTCCTACCACCACTTGCACCCTCTCTCTCAACTAAATAAGTAAATATTTAAAAAATAGTTAATAAAAGGCAAGAAATTGCTAGAAAAAGATAAGTTTAGGGGAAATAATGGTGCTTTCAGTTTCATTCTCTTTATACTTGTATCTGGGAAGATCAGAGTTTGATTCCATCAAGAAAAGTGCATCAACAAAATTAATTAACTGATTAAATTTTTAAACTCTTCTCATGGAAGTCAAACCTAGAAAGAAAGGAAGAGGAGGACCCTCGAGGTTAAGCCCACACTGCAGAAATCTACAAACAACTTTTTTTAAAAATTTTATTTATTTATTTGACAGACAGAGATCACAAGTAGGCAGAGAGGCAGGCAGAGAGAGAGGGGGAAGCAGGCTCCCTGCTGATCAGAAACCCTGATGCGGGGCTTGATCCCAGGACCCTGATATCATGACCTGAGTCGAAGGCAGAGGCTTTAACCCACTAAGCCAACCAGGCGCCCCAACAAACAATTTTTAAAATTCTCTCCATATTACTTGCTTTTCCTTCTCCATACAACTAAATACAGATCATTCTAAAGTTTTTATGCCTTTCTATTTCTTAACTTTTCTCTATTGACTGTCCTGGAATCTTTTCTGTCTTTATTACTTATGTAGATTCTGTCTCCAGCCCCAACCCTTCTCTGATGAATTATTTCTCAATGGATTGATAATTTAGGTATTTAGATTATAACCTGACTACTTCTTTTTTCCCCAGACTCAGAATCTGAATCTGGAAAATTAACAAATTTGGTAATTTATAATTTCCGCCCAAGTGAACCAACCCTGCTCAAGGTGTTTAGTTCATCCAAAGAGATAGGAGGTTGACCTCTCAAGAGTGCTTGGATTAAAAATTGAGGACATCAGATTCAGGACTCCTTAGATCCAAATTTGTCAATAGTAATTTATTCTGGAAACAATGTAAGTGTTTCTGGTGAACTTCAAACCTGGTTTTCAGTAAAATGAAACTACTGTGATCTCAAAGAATAACTAAACACTAAAGTTTAATTTCTAGTCCACTGGACATGAGCTTAGCCAGAGCAGCTATTTGAGTATCCACAATATAACCTCCTATGCTCATTAGATTTAAGTACTTGAATGTCTGACAGGCCTACCAAAGTATATTAATTACTCTGAGCATTTTCCTCTTGGTTCAAAATTAGGATTTCTAGAAATACAACTCTTCCCTACTTCATTTATTATTTTTTCTGGCAGGATCTAATGATATGCCCTCCAATTTTGTTGACACCAAGA
Source organism: Mustela putorius furo (assembly GCF_011764305.1). Taxonomy (NCBI): domain Eukaryota; kingdom Metazoa; phylum Chordata; class Mammalia; order Carnivora; family Mustelidae; genus Mustela; species Mustela putorius. The sequence goes on from NW_025422471.1 coordinate 16,853,412, forward strand.
CCAATAATAAATAGTAGAAATAAATGAGCAAACTAAATAAATCAGTTTTAACTTTTAAATGTTGCTCTGGTTTTAAAGTTTCATTTAAATTCAGTTCAATCCCATTCTGTAGAGACCTTTTCTAATATGTGAGACCTATGTATCTGACTTTTTAAAAAATGTGTCTACTGAATTAATCTTACTTTCAAGTATTAATTTGGGCAAGCTAGAAGTATAATAAGATTTAAGATCTACTACAGCATCCCTATCTAGGGCAAATTATTTTCTTCCAGACTATGTCTAATGTTCATAATTGGGGTTCCATTATGTTCTAGAATAAGAAAAAGTCATTTATTTGGAGAAATAAAGCATTTGTGATTAAGATTAAAAGTGTCTTTCTTTTTGGTGTGGTATGACTGCATTAAGATAAGAGTCCTAGATAAACGGCAGTTAAATTAGGATGAGTTTTGGATTTAAGAATTGCAGTATAAAAGCTCTATTAAAGTTTGCATTTTTAAAATATCATGAAAATAAATACCTGTATGGTGAAGTAATACAATGGGAGCTGGGACTCCTATGTTTTGGTATTCATTTTGCATGTAACCAAAATATAGCATCTCATGTATATATTTTCAAAGTTTTCTGGATTTTTTAACTCATGGTAACAACAAAAATTTGGGACTAATTCTTCATGAATGGAATTAATACCCTTATAAAAGAATTTTCAGAGAGATCCCATGCCTCTATCCACATGTAAGGACACACAGAAAAGACAACTGCCTGTGAACCAAAAAGCTAGCTCTCACTAGAAAGCAAATCTACAGGTACCTTGATACTTGATTTTCCAGACCCCAGAACTATGAGAAATAAATGTTTGTTGTTTATAAAACACTCAGTCTATGGTATTATGTTGCAGCAATCTGAATGGACTAAGACAGAATTTATGTGCAATTTAATTACAATATAATACATTAATGGTAGGAATTTTTTTAATTAAGAAAAAAAGGTGAGAATAAAAATCATCACTTATCCTAAATAGAAAACCATTGTCTCCAGATTGATTTCTGGGATTGAGGTTTGTTTGTCTACATTTCTCTTTTTCTAAGAATGGAATTCTGAAAATATCTTATGGAAACCTAATATATTATAAATTTAACTATATATAGTAATAATAAATCTATGTACCATACATCTAAGTGTTTGAAAGTATAATTCTACCAATTGCTCACTGTCAGCATTTGAGTCCCACACCTTTATTTTTATATGTTGAACAATGCTCCGATAATAATTTTGTAACTAAACATATTCTTATGTCTCCTTTTTATTAATTTGCAAAAACTGGAGTAAAATATTTGTAAATATTACACCCTATGATATATACTATTTGAGTGCGTTCTAGAAAATTTTCTTCATCAGGATGTGGGAAGAGTAATATTTCATAATATTTTGTTATTTTTTAATTAACATATAATGTATTCTTTGTTTCAGGGGTACAGGTCTGTGATTCATCAGTTTTACACAATTCACAGCACTCACCATACCACATACCCTCCCCAGTGTTCATCACCCAGCCACTCCATCCTTCCAACTCTCCTGCCCTCCAGCAACCTTCAGTTTGTCTCCCTTTCTGGTTTCATCTTGTTTCATTTTTCCCTCCACTTCCCTATGATCCTCTGTCTTGTTTCTAAAATTCCTCATATCAGTGAGATCATATGATAATTGTCTTTCTCTGATTGACTTATTTTGCTTAGCATAATACACCCTAGTTCCATCACATTGTTGCAAATGGCAAGATTTATTCCTTTTGATGATTGCATATTATTTGTGTGTGTGTGTGTATGTGTGTGTGTGTGTGTACACATGCACACCACCTCTTCTTTATACATTCATCTTTTGATGGACATCTAGGCTCTTTCCACAGTTTGGCTATTGTGGACATTGCTGCTAGAAACACTAGGGCTCACATGCCCCCCTTGGATCACTATATTTGTATCTTTAGGGTAAAACCCAGTAGTGTGATTGCTGGGTCATAGGGTAGCTCTGTTTTCAATTTTTTGAGGAACTCCACACTGTTTTCCAGAGTGGCTACACCAGCTTGCATTCCCACCAACAGCATAGGAAGGTTCCCCTTTCTCCACATCCTCACCAACACCTGTTGTTTCTTAACTTATTAATTTTAGCCATTCTGACTGATGTAAGGTGGTATCCCACTGTGGTTTTGATTTGTATTTCCCTGATGCCAAGTGATGTTGAGCATTTTTGCATGTGAATATTGGCCATTTGTATGCTTTCTTGCAGAATGTCTGTTCATGTGTTCTGCCCGTTTCTTTTTTACTTTTTCTTTTTTTTAAAAGATTTTATTTATTTATTTGACAGAGAAAGATCACAAGTAGATGGAGAGGCAGGCAGAGAGAGAGGAGGAAGCAGGCTCCCTGCCGAGCAGAGAGCCCGATGCGGGGCTCGATCCCAGGACCCTGGGACCGTGACCTGAGCCGAAGGCAGAGGCTTTAACCCACTGAGCCACCCAGGTGCCCCGTTCTGCCTGTTTCTTGATTGGATTATTTGTTCTTTGGGTGTTGAGTCTGATAACTTCTTTATAGATTTTGGATACTAGCCCTTGATCTGATATGTCATTTGCAAATATCTCCTCCCATTCTGTTGGTTGTCTATTGGTTTTATTGACTGTTTCCTTTGCTGTGAAAAAGACTTTTATCTCAATAAAGTTCCAATAGTTCATTTTTTGCCCTTGCTTCCCTTGTCTTAGGCGATGTTTCTAGGAGGAAGTTGCTGCAGCTGAGGTCAAAGAGGTGGCTGCCTGTGTTCTCCTCAAGGATTTGGATGGATTCCTGTCTCACATTGAGGTGTTTTATTGATTTTGAGTCTATTTTTGTGTGTAGTGTAAGGAAATGGTCCAGTTTCATTCTTCTGCTTGTGGCTGTCCAATTTTCCCAATACCATTTGTTGAAGAGACTGTCTTTTTTCCACTGGACACTCTCTCCTGCTTTGTCAAAGATTAGTTGACCATAGACTTGAAGGTCCATTCCTGGGCCTCTATTCCTCTATTCTGTTCCATTGATCTATGTGTCTATTTTTGTGCCAGTACCATCTTGTCTTGATGATTATAGCTTTGTGATAGAGCTTGAGTCTGGAATTCTGATGCTACCACCTTTGGTTTTCTTTTTCAACATTCCTCTAGGTATTCAGGGTCTTTTCTGGTTCCATATAAATTTTAGGATTATTTGTCCATTTCTTTGAAAAAAGTTGATGGTATTTTGATAAAGATTGCTTTAAATGTGTAGACTTCTCTAGCATAGACATTTTCACAATATTCATTCTTCCAATCCATGAGCATGGAATGTTTTTCCATTTCTTTGTGTCTTCTTCATTTTCTTTCATGAGTATTCTATAGTTTTCTGAGTACAGATTATTTGCCCCTTTGGTTAGATTTATTCCTAGCTATCTTATGGTTTTGGGTGCAACTGTAAATGGGATCAACTCCTTAGCTTCTCTTCCTTCTGTCTTCTTGTTGGTGTTTAGAAATGCAACTGATTTCTGTGCACTAATTTTATATCCTGACACTTTACTGAATTCCTATATGAGGTCTAGCAGATTTGGAGTGGAGTCTTTTGGGTTTCCACATATAGTATCCTATCATCTGCCAAGAGTGAGAGTTTGACTTCTTCTTTGCTGATTCAGATGCCTTTTTAACCAACTGAGCCACCCAGGCGTCCCTGATTCAGATGCCTTTTTGTTGTTGTTGTTGTCTGATTGCTGACGCTAGGACTTCTAGTACTATGTTGAACAGCAGTGGTGAAAGTGGACAGCCCTGGCATGTTCCAGACCTGAAAGGAAAAGCTCCCAGTTTTTCTTCATTGAGAATGATATTCACTGTAAGTTTTTCATAGACAGCTTTTATGATATTGAGGTATGTATTCTCTATCCTTACACTGTGAAGAGTTTTGATCAAGAAAGGATGCTATACTTTGTCAAATGCATTTTCTGTATCTACTGAGGGTATCATAAGGCTCTTATTCTTTCTTTTATTAATGTATTGTATCACTGATTGATTTTCAGATGTTGAACCGAACTTATAGCCCAGGAATAAATCCCACTTGGTTGTGGTGAATAATCCTTTTAAAGTACTGATGGATCCTACTGATTAGTATTTTGGTGAGAATTTTTGCATCCATGTTAATCAGGGATATTGGTCTGTAATTCTCCTTTTTGGTGGGGTTTTTGTCTGGTTTTGGGATCAAGGGAATGTTGGCCTCATAAAATGAGTTTGGAAGTTTTCTTTCCATTTCTATTTTTGGAACAGTTTCAGGAGAAAGTATCCAATGGAAAAAATGAGTTTGGAAGTTTTCCTTGATTCTATTTTTTTGGGAACAGTTTTCAGACTAGAATTAGTATTAATTCTTCTTTAAATGTTTGGTAGAATTCCCCTGGGGAGTCATCTTGCCCTAGGATCTTGTTTGTTGGGAGATTTTTGTTTATTGCTTCAATTTCCTTGCTGGTTATGTGTCTGTTGAGGTTTTCTATTTCTTCCTGGTTTGGTTTTGGTAGTTTACACGTCTCGAGGAATGAATCCATTTCTTCCAGATTGTCAAAATTGCTGGTGTATAGTTGCTCATAATATGTTCTTATAATTGTTTGTATTTCTTCTGTGTTGGCTGTGATCTCTCCTCTTCCATTCATGATTTTGTTAATTTGGATCCTTTTTCTTTTCTTTTTTGACATGTCTGGCCAGGGGTGTATCAATCTTATTAATTCTTTCAAAGAACCAGCTCCTAGTTTCATTGATCAGTTCTAAAATTCTTTTGGTTTCTATTTCATTCATTTCTGCTCTGATCTTTATTATTTCTCTCTTCCTGCTGGGTGTAGGCTTTCTTTCTTGTCTTTCTCCAGCTCCTTTAGGTGTAGGGTTAGGTTGTGTATTTGAGAGTTTTCTTATTTCTTGAGAAAGGCATGCATTGCTATATACTTTCCTCCTATGATGGCCTTTGCTATATCCCAAAGATTTTGAACAGCTGTGTTTTCATTTTCACTTGTTTCCATGAATTTTTTCAATTCTTCTTTAATTTCATGGTTGACCCATTCATTCTTTAGTAGGATGCTCTTTAGCCTCTATGTACTTGAGTTCTTTCCAACTCTCCTCTTGTGGTTGAGTTCTATTTTCAAAGCACTGTGGTTCAAAAATATGCAGGGAATGATCCCAATCTTTTGGTACTGGTTGAGACCTGATTTGTGACCCAGGATGTGAACTATTCTGCAGAATGTTCCATGTGCACTAGAGAAGAATGTGTATTCTGTTCCTTTGGGGTGGAATGTTCTGAATATACTGGTGATGGTCCATCTGGTCCAGGGTGTCATTTATAGTCTTTATTTCTGGGGCACCTTGTGGCTCCCTGGGTTAAAGCCTCTGCTTTCAACTCAGGTCATGATCTGGGGGTCCTGGGATTAAGCCCTGCACCTGGCTCTCTGCTCAGCAGGGAGCCTGCTTCCTTTCCTCTCTCTCTTTCTGCCTACCTGTGATCTCTGTCTGTCAAAATAACTAAAATCTTTAAAAAAAAAAAAGATAATTTCTTTATGTCCTTGTTGATCTTTTGCTTAGATGATCTATCAATTTTGTGAGGGGTGGTTAAAAGTACCCAGCTATTACTGTATTACTTTTGATGCATTTCTTTGATTTTTTTTCTTATTGGTTTATATAATTGGCTGCTCCCATGTTAGGAGCATAGGTATTTAAAATTTTTAGATCTTTTTGTTGGACAGACACTTTAAGTATGATATAGTGTCCTTCCTCATCTCTTATTGTAGTCTTTGGCTTAAAATCTAATTTATCTGATATAAAATTGCCACCCCAGATTTCTTTTGATGTCCATTAGCATGGTAAATTGTTTTCAATGCCCTCACTTTAAATCTGGAGGTGTCTTTTGGCCTAAAATCAGTTTGTTGCAGACAGAATATGGATGGATTTTATTTTTTTATTCATTCTGATATCCTGAGTCTTTTGATTGGGGCGTTTAGCCCATTTACATTCAGGGTAACTATTGAAAGATAGGAATTTAGTGCCACTGTATTGTCTATAAGATGACTGTTACTGTACATTGTCTCTATTCCTTTCTGGTCTACTACTTTAAGGCTCTCTCTTTGCTTAGAGGAGCAATTGGTGTTTGCAAATTCTTTTAGTTTTTGCTTGTACTGGAAGCTTTTTATCTCTCCTTATATTTTCAATGATTAGGCTAGCTAGATATCGTATTCTTGGTTGCATATTTTTCTCTTTTAGTGCTCTGAATATATCATGCCAGTCCTTTCTGGCCTGCCAGGTCTCTGTGGATAGGTCTGCTGCCAATCTAACATTTCTACCATTGTGGATTATAGACCTCTTGTCCCAAACTGCTTTCAGGAGTTTCTCCTTGTCCTGAGACTTGTAGGTTTTACTATTAGATTTGGGGGTGCTGACCTATTTTTTTTTCTGATTTTGAGGGGGATTCTCTGTGTCTCCTGGATTTTGATTCCTGTTTTCTTCTCCAAATTAGTCAAGTTCTCTCCTATACTTTGTTCCAATATACCTTGTGCCGCCCTCTCTTTCTTTTTCTTCTGGGATCCCAATTATTCTAATATTGTTTCATCTTATGGTATCACTTCTCTCTCAAATTCTCCCCTCATGATCCAGTAGTTGTTTAACTCTCTTTTTCTCAGTTTCTTTATTCTCCATCCTTTGGTCTTCTATATCACTAATTTTCTCTTCTGGCTCAGTTATCCTAGCAGTAAGAGCCTCCTTTTTTTGTTTCACCTCATTAATAGCTTTTATGATTTCAACTTGGTTAGATTTTAGTTTGTTTATTTCTCTAGAAATGGATTCTCTAGTATCTTCTATGTTTTTTTCCAAGTCCAGCTAGTATGCTTATAATCATCATTCTGAACTCTGGGTCCAAAATATTACTAATTTCATATTGATTGGGTCCCTAGCAGTCAGTACTGCCTCTTGTTCTTTTTTTTGAGATGAGTTTTTCTGCTTTGTCATTTTGTCCAGAGAAGTATAGATGAATGAGAGAACACAAAGCTAAAAGGAAACAATGATCCCAGAAAACATACACTAACCAAATCAGAAGACACCTGAAAGTGGGGGGGAGAAGAAAGGGAAAAAAATATATGATTAGGATTGTGACTAGAACAGAGCCACCCACTTGATTTTGGGTATATTTTGGTCTGTTAGAAGAAACTGCCTTCTAAAATTTTGAAGAAAGAAAAGCTTATATATATACAAAAATTAGGGTAAACACAATGAAGGGATAGAATTTGAATTAAAGATGATAATTTAAAAATTTTTTAAAAAGAAATTGATAAGAAGTTATTTTAAAAAGAGAAAAAATATATAAAAAAGGATAGAATGTGGTCAGGCTGGAGACTAGGACAAAGGCATATGCTAGATTTAGAGTATATTTTGGTCTGGTAGAAGAAACTGTACCCCAAAATTTTAAAGAAAGAAAAACTTATATGTGTTCAAAAAATAAGGTTAAATACACTGAAGGGACATTATAGGATTATAAAAATGAGAATTAAAAAAAAGAGTTTTAAAAAGGTATTGATAAGATGTTGGTTAAAATAGGAAAGAGGAAACAGCCAAGAAAATAGAAAAAGAAGAAAATAAAGAAAATTTTAGAAATTTAACTTTGAAAACTAAAGAATCATGGGGAAAAAAGTCATGAATTCTATGTTCTGTATTCCCCTAGTGCTGGAACTTGACGTTCTCACTGATGGGTAAACTTGGTCTTGGCTGGATGTTCTTACTGATCTGGGTGAGGGGCCTGCTGCAGTGATTCTCAAATGTCTTTTCCCAATGCAGAATTGCACTGCCTTTGCCAGGACCAGGCTAAGTAATCGGCTGGAGTTTGCTCATGGTAGCTTTTGTTCTCTGAAAGCTTTCCATATAGCTTTGGAAGATGAGAATGAAAATGGTGGCCTCCCAATCTCTGGCCCTGGAGGGCCCAAGAGCTTGGTGGGCCCCACTCTATAGTGAACCCTCAGAGAAAAGCATCTCTCCTGTCTCCCTGGTTTCTGGCCACACTCTGAGCTCACCTGGCCTATGACCAAGCATTTCTATCTTTGGCACACTGCATCGTTTGGGGTCTTCAAACCCAGCATATTCCTGCAGTGCACTTTCATGCAGCTCATCCTGGTGGAGGAAGGAGGGGTCTCCCAGATTTGCCACTTGGAGGGATCCTGCTCAGAGAGTAGTGGCTGAGTGTGCCACCAATCATGGTTTATTGCAAACCCAAGCTGAGAACCCACTCCTTGGCTCCATCTTTGAGCCAGCTTCCCTGCTCAAATACCTGGGAGCTCTGACATACTCAGGCACCCCCAGTCTTTCTGTGACCCTGAGGGTCCTGAGATCACCCAGCGATGATTCCACCCTCCTGCTTTAGCCACCAGTGCAACATCCCTCAGCAGAGTCTACTGCTGAAAGCTCCAGTTTTGTGCTCTGCTGCTCTATCACTTGCTGAGAGCTGGCTGGTGGAGGCTCCCACTCCCTGTAGTCTATCTACCCACATACTGCTTCTCCACATGTCCTACCTTCCAGAAAGTGTTATGGAACAGAAATTTTCTGTTCACAGAATTGCTGTTATTCTTTTCTTCAATCTCCTGTTGAGTGTGTAGACATTCAGAATGGTTTGAAAAATATCTATCTGAATTCCTGGGAACAAACAAAATTTAGGTCTCCTATTCCTCTGCCACGTTGATCCTCCTCCAATATTTTGCTATTTTTATATAAAGGGACATTTTTAATTTCAATCAAAATTTTCTATTTATCATTTTGAAATTATTTTATTGAGAGAGAGACAAAGCAGTGGGAGGGGTAGAAGGAGAGAAAGATTTATTTTTTAAATTTTTAATTTTTTATAAACATATAATGTATTTTTATCCCCAGGGGTACAAGTCTGTGAATTGCCAGGTTTACACACTTCACAGCACTCACAAAAGCACATACCCTCCCCAATGTCCATAACCCCACCCCCCTCTCCCAAACCCCCTCCCTCCAGCAACCCTCAGTTTGTTTTGTGATATTAAGAGTCACTTATGCTTTGTCTCCCTCCCAAATCCATCTTGTTTCATTCATTCTTCTCCTACCCCCTTAACCCCCCATGTTGCACCTCCACTTCCTCATATCAGAGAGATCATATGATAGTTGTCTTTCTCCGATTGACTTATTTCACTAAGTATGATATCCCCTAGTTCCATCCACGTCATCGCAAATGGCAAGATTTCATTTCTTTTGATGGCTGCATAGTATCCCATTATGTATATATACCAAATCTTCTTTATCCATTCATCTGTGGATGGGCATCTAGATTCTTTCCATAGTTTGGCTATTGTAGACATTGCTGCTATAAATATTTGGGTGCACGTGCCCCTTGAGATCACTACGTTTGTATCATTAAGGTAAATACCCAATAGTGCAATTGCTGGGTCACAGGGTAGTTCTATTTTCAACTTTTTGAAGAACCTCCATGCTGTTTTCCAGAGTGGTTGCACCAGCTTGCATTTCCACCAACAGTGTAGGAGGGTTCCCCTTTCTCCGCATCATCGCCAGCATCCGTCATTTCCTGACTTATTGATGTTAGCCATTCTGACTGGTGTGAGGTGACATCTCATTGTGCTTTTGATTTGAATTTCCCTCATGCCGAGTGATGTGGAGCTCTTTTTCATGTGTCTGTTGGCCATCTGGATGTCTTCTTTGCAGAAATGTCTATTCATTTCTTCTGCCCATTTCATGATTGGATTATTTGTTCTCTGGGTGTTGAGTTTGCTAAGTTCTTTATAGATTTTGGACACTAGCCCTTTATCTGATGTGTCGTTTGCAAATATCTTCTCCCATTCTGTCAGTTGTCTTCTGGTTTTCTTAACTGTTTCCTTTGCTGTGCAAAAAGATTTTGATCTTGATGAAATCCCAATAGTTCATTTTTGCCCTTGCTTCCCTTGCCTTTGGCGATGTTCCTAGGAAAATGTTGCTCTGGCTGAGGTCGAAGAGGTTGCTGCCTGTGGTCTCCTCAAGGATTTTGATGGATTCCTTTCTCACATTGAGGTCCTTTATCCATTTTGAGTCTATTTTCATGTGTGGTGTAAGGGAATGGTCCAATTTCATTTTTCTGCATGTGGCTGTCCTATTTTCCCAACACCATTTGTTGAAGAGGCTGTCTTTTTTCCATTGGACATTCTTTCCTGCTTTGTCGAAGATTGGTTGACCATAGAGTTGAGGGTATATTTCTGGGCTCTTTATTCTGTTCCATTGATGTATGTGTCTGTTTTTGTGCCAGTACCATGCTGTCTTGATGATGACAGCTTTGTAATAGAGCTTGACGTCCAGAATTGTGATGCCACCAACATTGGCTTTCTTTTTCAATATTCCTTTGGCTCTTGGAGGTCTTTTCTGGTTCCATATAAATTTTAGGGTTATTAGTTCCATTTCTTTGAAAAAAATGGATGGTATTTTGATAGGAATTGCATTAAATGTGTAGATTGCTTTAGGTAGCATAGACATTTCACAATATTTGTTCTTCCAATCCAGGAGCATGGAACATTTTTCCATTTCTTTGTGTCTTCCTCAATTTCTTTCATGAGTACTTTATAGTTTTCTGAGTATAGATTCTTAGCCTCTTTGGTTAGGTTTACTCCTAGGTATCTTATAGTTTGGGGTGAAATTGTATGTGGGATTGACTCCTTAATTTCTCTTTTCTGTCTTGTTGTTGGTGTAGAGAAATGCAACTGATTTCTGTGCATTGATTTTATATCCTGACACTTGACTGAATTCCTGTACAAGTTCTAGCAGTTTTGGAGTGGAGTCTTTTGGGTTTTCCACATAGAGTATCATATCATCTGCGAAGAGTGGTAGTTTGACTTCTTCTTTGCCGATCTGGATGCCTTTAATTTCCTTTTGTTGTCTGATTGCTGAGGCTAGGACTTCTAGTACTATGTTGAATAGCAGTGGTGATATTGGACATCCCTGCCATGTTCCTGACATTAGCAGAAAAGCTTTCAGTTTTTCTCCACTGAGAATGATATTTGCGCTGGGTTTTTCATAGATGGCTTTGATAATATTGAGGTATGTGCCCTCTATCCCTACACTTTGAAGAGTTTTGATCAGGAAGGGATGCTGTACTTTGTCAAATGCTTTTTCAGCCTCTATTGAGAGTATCATATGGTTCTTGTTCTTTCTTTTATTGATGTGTTGTATCACATTGACTGATTTGCGGATATTGAACCAACCTTGCAGCCCTGGAATAAATCCCACTGGGTCATGGTGAATAATCCTTTTATGGACTATTGAATCCTATTGGCTAGTATTTTGGTGAGAATTTTCGCATCTGTGTTCATCAAGAATATTGGTCTGTAGTTCTCTTTTTTGATGGGATCCTTGTCTGGTTTGGGGATCAAGGTGATGCTGGCCTCATAAAATGAGTTTGGAAGTTTTCCTTCCATTTCTATTTTTTTGGAACAGTTTCAGGAGAATAGGAATTAGTTTTCTTTAAGAAGAATTTTAGAATTCCCCCAGGAAGCCGTCTGGCCCTGGGCTTTTGTTTGTTTGGAGATTTTTGATGACTGTTTCAATCTCCTTACTGGTTATGGGTCTGTTCAGATTTTCTATTTCTTCCTGGTTCAGTTGTGGTAGTTTATATGTCTCTAGAAATGCATCCATTTCTTCCATATTGTCAAATTTGTTTGCGTAGAGTTGCTGATAGTATGTTCTCATAATTGTTTGTATTTCTTTGGTGTTAATCGTGAACTCTCCTCTTTCATTCATGATTTTATTTATTTGGGTTCTTTCTTTCTTTCTTTCTTTCTTTTCTTTTCTTTTTTTCTTTCTTTTTTTTTTTTTTTTTTTTTTTGATAAGTCTGGCCAGGGGTTTATCAATGTTATTAATTCTTTCAAAGATCCATCTTCTATTTTCATTGATTTGTTCTATTGCTTTTTGGTTTCTATTTCATTGATTTCTGCTCTGATCTTTATGATTTCTCTTCTCCAGCTGGGTTTAGAGTTTCTTTCTTGTTCTTTTTCCAGCTCCTTAAGTTGTAGGGTTAGGTTGTGTATTTGAGACCTTTCTTGTTTCTTGAGAAAGGCTTGTACAGCCATATATTTTCCTCTCAGGACTGCCTTTGCTGTGTCCCACAAATTTTGAACCATTGTGTTTTCATTATTATTTGCTTCCATGAATTTTTTCAATTATTCTTTCATTTCCTGGTTGACCCATTCATTCTTTAGAAGGATGCTATTTAGTCTCCATGTATTTGTGTTCTTTCCAAATTTCCTCTTGTACTGGAGTTCTAGGTTCAGAGCATTGTGGTCTGAAAAATATGCAGGGAACGATCCCATTCTTTTGATACTGGTTGAGACCTGGTTTATGACCCAGTATGTGATCTATTCTGGACAATGTTCCATGTGCACCAGAGAAGAATGTGTATTCTGTTGCTTTGGGATGAAATGTTCTGAATATATCTGTGATGTCTATCTGGTCCAGTGTGTCATTTAAGGCTTTTATTTCCTTGTTGATCTTTTGTTTGGATGATCTGTCCATTTCAGTGAGGGGAGTGTTAAAGTCCCCTACTATTATTGTATTGTTGTTGATGTGTTTCTTTGATTTTGTTATTAATTGGTTTATATAGTTGGCTGTTCCCATGTTAGGGGCAAAGATATTTAAAATTGTTAGATATTCTTGTTGGACAGACCCTTTGAGTATGATATAGTGTCCTTCCTCATCTCTTATCATAGTCTTTGGCTTAAAATCTAATTGATCTGATATAGGGATTGCCACCCCGGCTTAGGAGAGAAAGATTCTTAAACAGGCTCTATGCTCAATGTGGAGCCATGTGCAGGGCTCAGTCTCACTACACTAAGATTATGACCTAAGCTGAAATCAAGAGTTGAATACTTAATCAAATGAACAACCCAGGCAGCACAAAATAATTTTATATTCATAAAGGTTTGCAAAGATAACTTAGACAAGTTTCATGTACTCTTCAATGTTTTTCCCAATGAGTCCAACTTATGTAATTGTAGTGTAATATAAACTCTGGGAAATTAATATTATTAATAAATCTGTGTGTATAGCTTTATGCCCTTTTATCACATATATATTCGTATAATCATGACCATAAGCAGGCACCTGGGTAGTTCAGTTGGTTAAGGGTCTGCCCTCAGCTCAGGTTATGATTCCAGGGTCCTGGAATAGAGTCCCACATCAGGCTCCCTGCTTACCTGGGAGTTTGCTTCTCTTTTTCCCTTTGCCCCTCCCCCATTACTGGTGTGCTCTCTCTCTCTCAAATAAATAAAATCTTTAAAAAATTCATGAGTATAATCAAGATATAGAGTTACTCCATCACCAAAAAGTTCTCCCTTGTGTTACTCATTTATAGTCATGTCCATTCCCCACTGCCACCATCCTAGAAGCCTCTAATCTGTTTCCCAACTCTATAATTTTTCCACTCAGATAATAATATATAAATATAATCATATAGTATGTGTCACTGGAGACTGGCCTTTCTCACTTGGCATAATGTACTTAAGATTTATCCAAGTTTTACATGTATTAATGGCATAAACCTCTACTTTTTAAAATTCTCAGTAGTATCCCATTGTATGGATGTTTCCAGATTGTTTCACCTATTTATGGCATTTTGATTGACTAAAGTTTTTAGTTATTACAAATTTGTTATGAAGAATCATGTACAAGTTTTCTATAGATATGAGATTTGACTAGAAATCATTCAAACAAGCTTTTCCTTATACCTCAATACCTCAATCTAAAAACTTTCTCTGAAATAAAAGCCCAAGAATACATTTGGTCACATGGTAGTTACAAGAGTAGTTTTTAAAAGAAAATGGCATGTTATTTTCTCAGAGTGATAGTTCCAGTTGACATTTCCATAAGCAATGGGAAAGTGATACAATTACTCTGCATTCTCAAGCATTTCATACTCCTATTATTATTGTTTTAGCCATTGTAGTAGATTGTAGTTGTAACAGCCCTCCAGCCATCTTAAGGGTTAACTTGCTTCAACTTAACAAACTCCCTCCTTGCCAGGTGAATTAAGGCTCTTGATCTGTAATACAATTAATTTGGTTTTTTTTGTTTTTGTTTTTGTTTTGTTTTGTTTTTTTTTGAGATTTGCAGACCAATGGCCTTGGGAAACAAGGGACCACAACTTCCACAGGCCACAGAGACCAGCAAGTCTCTTTGAGGTCCCTTCAGCTTTCTGATTAGCTCAGCAATCCTTCAGCCAATTTTTTTTTCCTTTTCTTTTTAAGGTCATACAAATGACTCTACTGACCACTCTTCCCCATCTGTAGATCTTGAACTCCTTCGCAGAAAGAATAACTACTCCTGCACAATCACCCTTAGGTACCAAGGAGCCAGACCTTCTTGCACAACCTCCAACTGCCAAGATATCTCTGTAGCTGGCATCACTAAGTCTGCACAAAATGTGATAGACGACAGTATTTCCTTAACTAATTAAGTGTATAAAATTTTGCGGGCCAAGCAGAAACCTGAGAGTTGGCTTTGGACGACAGTCTGCTTCTTCACCACGGTGTTCAGCTTCATGAATAAAACTCATATTCCTTTCAAGTCAAACTCATCTTTTGATTATTGGCCTTTTAAGCAATGGGCAGCCAAGCTTGGGTTTCAGTAACATAGTGATAGCTCATTATGGCTTTTATTTGGATCTCGAAAGTGGCTTACAACGTTTAATTTTTCATGGGCTAATTGCCCATCTGTACACCTTCTTTGGTGAAATGTGTCTTCATGTCTTGTGTGTATTTTCTAATTATTTTTTCTTTTTTACTGCAGAGTTTTGAGAGTTAATCATTATATATTGACCTATGAATCAAAACTCTGATTAATGTACTTAAAGAAGACCTAAATAAATGGGGAAATATTCAATGTTTATGGATAGAAAAACAATGTTGTTAAATGTTCTTCCCAACTTAATGTATAGATTCAATGCAATCTCAATAAAAATCCCAGCAAGTTATTTTATGGTTATTGAAAAACTGACTCTAAAGTTTATATAAAGAAGCCAAAAACCCAGAATAACCACTACAATATTGCAGCAGAGGAACAAGGGTGAAGGTCTGCAATTCCCAGCTTCAAATCTTACTGCAAAGTTATAGTAATCAAGACTGTGGTATTGGCAAGAGAATAGACAAAGAGATTATTGTAACAGAACAGAGCCCAGAAATATACCCACATAAATACTATCAGCTGTTTTTTGACAAAAGACCAAAGGCAATACAATGGAACAAAGATAGTATTTCAGCAGATAGTGCTAAAATAACTGGATACCCACATTAAAAGAAAAAAAAAAAGAACATAGACACAAACTTTGCAGTCTTCCCAGATTAATTCAAAATTGATAACAGACCTAAATGGAAAATCCACAACTATAATATCCCTGAAAATAGCATAGGAGAAAACCTAGAAGACCTGGATATGGCAAAGACTTTTTAGATAAAATAGCAGAGGCATGATCCATGAAATAAACAGACAAAAATAGTAAGCTGGACTACATTAAAAACAAACAAACAAAAACTTCTGTTCTGTGAAAGACAACATCAAGAGAATAAGAAGATAAATCACACCATGGAGAAAATATTTGCACAAGATATATATAATAAAGGGCTATGATCCAAACTATACAAAAAAAATCTCAAAACTCAAAATAAACCAATTTAGAAATGGGCCAAAGATCTTCATGGACACCTTACTAAAGAAGATTCATAAATGACAAAATAAGCATATAAAAGAATGCTCCACAGATAGATTATTGGAAACATGAAAATTAAAACAGCAGTGACACTACTGCTACACACCTGTTAGAATCACTAAAATTTGTAACACTGAGAACAGAAAATGCTGTTGATGCTGTGGAACAATTAGAACTCCCATACACTAATAGTGGGAATACAAAACGGTACAGCCAATTTAGAAGACACTTCGGCTGTTTCTTAAAAACAAAACATACTTTTCATATATGATTCAAAAACCACACTCCTTGATATTTGCTCAAAGGATCTGGAAACTTATGTCCACACAAAAGTTTGCACACAGATGTTTTTAGTAGTTTGATTCCTAATTTCCCAAACTTGGAAGCAAGATGTCCTTTGGTAGGTGAATGGATAAACTGTGATACAACCAATCAATGGAATGTTATTTAGAAATAAGAAAAAAATGAGCTATCAAGCCATGAAAAGATATGGAGGAACCTTAAAAGCATATTTCAAAGTGCAAAAAGTCTATCTGAAAGGTTAAATATCCTATGATTCCAAAAATATGACAGTTTGGAAAAGGTAAAAAACTATAGAGACAATAAAATGAGCAGTGGTTATCAGAGGATGGGGGATGGAGAAAAGAGGATGAATAAATGGGGCACAGGGGATCTTTAAGTGAAAGTATTTTTTTATGATTACATAATGATGGTTACAAGTGATTATATATTTGCCTAAAACCACAGAATTTACAACAACAAGGGTGAATCCAAATATAAACTATGGACTTTGGATGATTATGACGTGTCAGTATAGATTTATTAATTGTAACAAATATACCACTCTGGTGAGGGATGCTGATAATGGGTGAGTCTATGCACGTGTGAGAGTATATGGGATCTTTCCACCTTCTCACTTTTGCTGTGATGTAAAATTGTTCTCAATAAGTAAAATCTTAAAAAAATATATTGATTTTTTTCTGTCCAAATTCACAGTTAATTCAAGCCCACCATATTGAGTATTTCTCAAGTACCTGAGTCAATGTCCTAAATATATGTAGTGTACATTCTAACTGAGATATCTAGTGAATTTGAATTTTCAGTTATTTCTTTGAATCATATCTTGCCCTACTGCTAATGGTGTATATTCAATGGATATTTCTGATTTATTAAAATAAAAAATATAAATTTCATATTAGTTTTGGAATATAAAAGAGTTTTAACTATCTTAAATGCTGCCTTTGCTTATTATGTTTGATATGTCTCATAGAGAAGATTCTAACACACTTCTTACTAGTAGGGTAATCTAATAAGTAAACTATTTTCTTGACTTATGTTAGCTGTTATAGCAAATTATCAAACTTTAGCAGGGGGTTATGGGAACCTGCCATTTATAGCAAGTTGGACACATAGGCAAAAATTTTGACTTTCAATTGCTATCTGAAATGATGAGGCATATTCTTATGGAGCTGAATCCCCAACCTATGAACTATGACACCAATTACAGGTAGATAATGTCAGAATTAAATTAAATTATAAAATATCCAACTGGTGTCCACAGACAGAGAATTTACTTGATGTGGAAAAATTACTCCCATGCTTATAATATAAAAATATTCTTAGATTAGTAGTGTGAGGAAGAAAAAGCTTCACCTGCAGTTTGGTATCTGAAATCATTTTGGAATTCAAGTAGAAAAGTTCTGATTTATCACTATTGTAGTCATTTATAATTTCTATCAATTCTGCTATAAACCAAAGTTTCAAAGTCTTAATCAAATCAATACACCTTCCACTTAGACTTCTCCCAATATTCTCCTAAATTTTATTTCATCTTCTAGCCCTACTCTCCTCCATTTTTGTACTGATTCTCAAGAGCTTTTATTATCTCCCCATTGCATTTAGTATAAAATAGGACATCTCTAACATGGCCTCTCAGATCCTATATGATCAAGTCTCTGCCCACCTCTCCACACATCTCATAACATCTCACTCTATGGTCCAGGAGTCTAGCCATTCTGGAGTTTAGAATGCACCAAACATTTATCTCTAAATTCCTACACAAAGATCTACCCTTCATTTCATTAACTGGATTTTCTTTCCCATATTTCAAATTTTATTATAAATGTCAGTTTATCAAGCAGAACTTTAATTTCTCTGATCCAAGATAGGCCCCTTTCTCTCATGTCATTTTGTCATGTTCTTCATAGCAGTTATCAGAGCTAGTAATTGTATATTTGTTTGGGTAATTAATTTGTTATTGTATCTCCCCAGTAAACCTGAAATGTCAGTGAGGCCATGATCATGTTTGCTTAATGCAGCACAGAGCATAGGAGTCAAAAAATAGTTGATGAACAAACAATGACCCATGTGATGAAATAGCATTTTATGAAGATTAGCCAGAGAGAATTGTGCAGGATTTATTAAAAAGGAGGACTCTCCTAAATGATAATACAGTTCAAAGGCTATGGGGAAAGGCATGATATGGATTAGAGAAGAGAGTGATATGATGGTAGGCTAGAGAAACAAAAAATTTGAGATAGTTCAAATGGAATGAAGATATTTTTATTTAGATAACTGAGGTGCAAGAAAATACTATCAGCATTTTGAAAAGATTTTATTTATTTATTTGAGAAAGAAAGAGAGAGAGAGATCATGAGTGGATGGGGTATGTAGAACAGAAAGAGAAGGATAACTAGACTCCCCACTGAACAGGGAACCTGATATGGGGCTCTATCCTAGAGCCCTGGGTTCATGACCTGAGCTGAAGGCAGATGACTAACTGACTGAGCCACCCAGATGCCCCAAGAAAGTATCAGGGTTTCTAAATCTTTTAGTAGTATTTAGGTATTTCAAGGTATTTTATCATTATTTGTAATTTGTCTTCTATTCTAAGTTTCCATATTTGTACATTTATTTTTTATTATCTATTCCAAATTTATTTTTCTTTGTGTAGCTTAATTAAAATCAGTGCCTTGGCAAATGATAGTTATTAATAATCCTACATGACATTAAAATATAAATTACATAAGCAGTTGCATTAAAAGTTTAAGAAGTACCAATAATGAATCCTTTACTATTAAGAAAATTTTAGGGATCTGCGGGAATGTTGGCTGGAGTGGTCCTGCCACAGTACCAGCCTCCAGCCTGTCGCGCAGACTGCCCCTGACCCAGGTGCGCCCGCTGCTTGGTGGCAGAAGGGCCGGCGGAGCGCTATGGCCTGCATCCTGAAGGTCTAGGGAGGAGTCAAGATGGCGGAGAAGTAGCAGGCTGAGACTACTTCAGCTACCAGGAGATCAGCTAGATAGCTTACCTAAAAATTGCAAACACCTGCAAATCCATTGGCAGATCGAAGAGAAGAAGAACAGCAATTCTGGAAACAGAAAAACAACCACTTTCTGAAAGGTAGGACTGGCGGAGAAGTGAATCCAAAGCGACGGGAAGATAGACCCCGGGGGGAGGGGCAGGCTCCCGGCAAGCGGCGGAGCAACGGAGCACAAAATCAGGATTTTTAAAAGTCTGTTCCGCTGAGGGACATCGCTCCAGAGGCTAAACTGGGGCGAAGCCCATGCGGGGTCAGCATGGCCTCAGGTCCCGCAGGGTCACAGAAGAATAGGGGGTGTCTGAGTGTCGCAGAGCTTGCGGGTACTGGAACAGGAAAACCGGCTACAGAGACAGAGCCGACAGTAAGCTCACAGCTCGGTGTTACCTTGAATTGGTCGCAGGCTCGGTGAGCTCGGAGCGCGGCCGGAGGTCAGGCAGACGGGAGTAACTGGGCGCTGTTCTCCGAGGGCGCACTGAGGAGTGGGGCCCCGGGCTCTCGGCTCCTCCGGGCCGGAGACCAGGAGGCCGCCATTTGTATTCCCGTCCTCCGGAACTCTACGAAAAGCGCTCAGGGAACAAAAGCTCCTGAAAGCATACTCGAGCAGATTACTCACCCCGGCCCCTGATAAGGGTGGTGCAATTCCGCCTGGGGCAAAGACACTTGAGAATCACTACACCAGGCCCCTCCCCCAGATGATCAACAAGAAACCCAGCTGAGACCAAGTTCACCTACCAAGGAGTGCGGTTTCTATACCAAGGAGAGCAGCAGAATTCCAGAGGAGGAGAAAGCAAAGCACGGAACTCATGGCTTTCTCCTGGTGATTTTTTTTAGTCTTGCAGTTAATTTAATGTTTTTTCTTTTTCATTTTTTGTTTTTTTTTCTCATCTTCTGGTAAAGTTTTTTTTTTAACTTTTACCGTTTTCTTTTTTAATGTTTTTTAACTAGTTTAACTAATATATATATATTTTCTTTTTTATTTTTACTTTATTAGTTATCTTTTTTTAAATTCTTTTCTTTTTTTTCTTTTCTTTTTTTTTTCTTTCTCCCTTTTTGAACCTCTTTTTATTCCCTTTCCCCCCCCTCACGATTTGGGATCTCTTCTGATTTGGTTAAAGCATATTTTCCTGGGGTTGTTGCCACCCTTTTAGTATATTACTTGCTCCTTCATATACTCTTATCTGGATAAAATGACAAGATGGAAAAATTAACCACAAAAAAAAGAACAAGAAGCAGTACCAAAGGCTAGGGACCTAATCAATACAGACATTGGTAATATGTAGGATCTAGAGTTCAGAATGACAATTCTCAAGGTTCTAGCCGGGCTTGAAAAAGGCATGGAAGATATTAGAGAAACCCTCTCGGGAGATATAAAAGCCCTTTCTGGAGAAATACAAGAACTAAAATCTAACCAAGTTGAAATAAAAAAAGCTATTAATGAGGTGCAATAAAAAATGGAGGCTCTCACTGCTAGGATCAATGAGGCAGAAGAAAGAATTAGTGATATAGAAGACCAAATGACAGAGAATAAGGAAGCTGAGCAAAAGAGGGACAAAAAGCTACTGGACCACGAGGGGAGAATTCAAGAGATAAGTGATACCATAAGACGAAACAACATTAGAATATTTGGGATTCCAGAAGAAGAAGAAAGACAGAGGGGAGCAGAAGGTATACTGGAGAGAATTATTGGAGAGAATTTCCCCAATATGGCAAAGGGAACGAGCATCAAAATTCAGGAGGTTCAGAGAATGCCCCTCAAAATCAATAAGAATAGGCCCACACCCCGTCACCTAATAGTAAAATTTACAAGTCTCAGTGACAAAGAGAAAATCCTGAAAGCAGCCCAGGATAAGATGTCTGTAACATACAATGGTAAAAATATTATATTGGCAGCTGACTTATCCACAGAGACCTGGCAGGCCAGAAAGAGCTGGCATGATATTTTCAGAGCACTAAAGGAGAAAAACATGCAGCCAAGAATACTATATCCAGCTAGGCTATCATTGAATATAGAAGGAGAGATAAAAGCTTCCAGGACAAACAAAAACTGAAAGAATTTGCAAACACCAAACCAGCTCTACAGGAAATCTTGAAAGGGGTCCTCTAAGCAAAGAGAGAGCCTACAAGTGGTAGATCAGAAAGGAACAGAGACCATATACAGTAACAGTCACCTTACAGGCAATACAATGGCACTAAATTCATATCTCTCAATAGTTACCCTGAATGTTAATGGGCTAAATGCCCCTGTCAAAAGACACAGGGTATCAGAATGGATAAAAAAACAAAACCCATCTAGATGTTGCCTCCAAGAAACTCATTTTAAGCCTGAAGACACCTCCAGATTTAAAGTGAGGGGGTGGAAAAGAATTTACCATGCTAATGGACATCAGAAGAAAGCAGGAGTGGCAATCCTTATATCAAATCAATGGGATTTTAAGCCAAAGACTATAATAAGAGATGAGGAAGGACACTATATCATACTCAAAGGGTCTGTCCAACAAGAAGATCTAACAGTTTTAAATATCTATGCTCCCAACGTGGGAGCAGCCAACTATATAAACCAATTAATAACAAAATCAAAAAAAACACATCAACAACAATACAATAATAGTAGGGGACTTTAACACTCCCCTCACTGAAATGGACAGATCTTCCAAGCAAAAGATCAGCAAGGAAATAAAGGCCTTAAACGACACACTGGACCAGATGGACATCACAGATATATTCAGAACTTTTCAACCCACAGCAACAGAATACACATTCTTCTCTAGTGCACATGGAACATTCTCCAGAATAGATCACATCCTGGTCCTAAATCAGGACTCAATCAAAAGATTGGGATCATTCCCTGCATATTTTCAGACCACAATGCTCTGAAGCTAGAACTCAACCACAAAAGGAAGTTTGGAAAGAACCCAAATACATGGAGACTAAACAGCATCCTTCTAAAGAACGAATGGGTCAAATGGGAAATTAAAGAAGAATTGAAAAAAATCATGGAAACAAATGATAATGAAAATATGACCTTTCAAAATCTGTGGGACACAACAAAGGCAGTCCTGAGAGGAAAATATATAGTGGTACAAGCCTTTCTCAAGAAACAAGAAAGGTCTCAGGTACACAACCTAACACTACACCTAAAGGAGCTGGAGAAAGAACAAGAAAGAAACCCTAAGCCCTGCAGGAGAAGAGAAATCATAAAGATCAGAGCAGAAATCAATGAAATAGAATCCAAAAAAAACAATAGCACAAATCAACGAAAGTAGGAGCTGGTTTTTTGAAAGAATTAATAAAATTGATAAACCCCTGGCCCGACTTATCAAAAAGAAAAGAGAAAGGATCCAAATAAATAAAATCATGATTGAAAGAAGAGAGATCACAACCAACACCAAAGAAATACAAACTATTATAGGAACATACTATGAGCAACTCTACACCAACAAATTTGACAATTTAGAAGAAATGGATGCATTCCTAGACACATCTAAACTAACACAACTGAACCAGGAAGAAATAGAAAGCCTGAACAGACCCATAACCAGTAAGGAGATTGAAACAGTCATTAAAAATCTCCAAACAAAGAAAAGCACAGGGCCAGATGGCTTCCCAGGGGAATTCTACCAAACATTTAAAGAAGAACTAATTCCTATTCTCCTGAAACTGTTCCAAAAAATAGAAATGGAAGGAAAACTTCCAAACTCATTTTATGAGGCCAGCATCACCTTGATCCCCAAACCAGACAAGGATCCCATCAAAAAAGAGAGCTATAGACCAATATCCTTGATGAATAGAGATGCAAAAATACTCAACAAAATACTAGCCGATAGGATTCAACAGTACATTAAAAGGATTATTCACCACGACCAAGTGGCATTTATTCCAGGGCTGCAAGCTGGTTCAACATCCGCAAATCAGTCAATGTAATACAACACATCAATAAAAGAAAGAACAAGAACCATATGATACTCTCAATAGATGCTGAAAAAGCATTTGACAAAGTACAGCATCCCTTCTTGATCAAAACTCTTCAAAGTGTAGGGATAGAGGGCACATACCTCAATATCATCCAAGCCATCTATGAAAAACCTACCACAAATATCATTCTCAATGGAGAAAGACTGAAAGCTTTTCCGCTAAGGTCAGGAACACGGCAGGGATGTCCAATATCACCACTGCTATTCAACATAGTACTAGAAGTCCTAGCCTCAGCAATCAGACAACAAAAGGAAATTAAAGGCATCCAAATCGGCAAAGAAGAAGTCAAATTATCACTCTTCGCAGATGATATGATACTATATGTGGAAAACCCAAAAGACTCCACTCCAAAACTGCTAGAACTTGTACAGGAATTCAGTAAAGTGTCAGGATATAAAATCAATGCACAGAAATCAGTTGCATTTCTCTACACCAACAACAAGACAGAAGAAAGAGAAATTAAGGAGTCAATCCCATTTACAATTGCACCCCAAACCACAAGATACCTAGGAATAAACCTAACCAAAGAGGCACAGAATCTATACTCCGAAAACTATAAAGTACTCATGAAAGAAATTGAGGAAGACACAAAGAAATGGAAAAATGTTCCATGCTCCTGGATTGGAAGAATAAATATTGTGAAAATGTCTATGCTACCTAAAGCAATCTACACATTTAATGCAATTCCTATCAAAGTACCATCCAACTTTTTCAAAGAAATGGAACAAATCATTCTAAAATTTATATGGAACCAGAAAAGACCTTGAATAGCCAAAGGAATATTGAAAAAGAAAGCCAAAGTTGGTGGCATCACAATTCTGGACTTCAAGCTCTATTACAAAGCTGTCATCATCAAGACAGCATGGTACTGGCACAAAAACAGACACATAGATCAATGGACCAGAATAGAGAGCCCAGAAATAGACCCTCAACTCTATGGTCAACTAATCTTCGATAAAGCAGGAAAGGCTGTCCAATGGAAAAAAGACAACCTCTTCAATAAATGGTGCTGGGAAAATTGGACAGCCACATGCAGAAAAATGAAATTGGACCATTTCCTTACACCACACACGAAAATAGACTCAAAATGGATGAAGGACCTCAATGTGAGAAAGGAATCCATCAAAATCCTTGAGGAGAACACAGGCAGCAACCTCTTTGACCTCAGCCGCAGCAACATCTTCCTAGGAACATTGCCAAAGGCAAGGGAAGCAAGGGCAAAAATGAACTATTGGGATTTCATGAAGATCAAAAGCTTTTGCACAGCAAAGGAAACAGTTAACAAAATCAAAAGACAACTGACAGAATGGGAGAAGATATTTGCAAACGACATATCGGATAAAGGACTAGTGTCCAGAATCTATAAAGAACTTAGCAAACTCAACACCCAAAGAACAAATAATCCAATCAAGAAATGGGCAGAGGACAGGAACAGACATTTCTGCAAAGAAGACATCCAGATGGCCAACAGACACATGAAAAAGCGCTCCATATCACTCGGCATCAGGGAAATACAAATCAAAACCACAATGCGATATCACCTCACACCAGTCAGAATGGCTAAAATCAACAAGTCAGGAAATGACAGATGCTGGCGAGGATGCGGAGAAAGGGGAACCCTCCTACACTGTTGGTGGGAATGCAAGCTGGTGCAGCCCACTCTGGAAAACAGCATTGAGGTTCCTCAAAATGTTGAAAATAGAACTGCCCTATGACCCAGCAATTGCACTATTGGGTATTTACCCTAAAGATACAAACGTAGTGATCCGAAGGGGCACGTGCACCCGAATGTTTATAGCAGCAATGTCCACAATAGCCAAACTATGGAAGGAACCTAGATGTCCATCAACAGATGAATGGATCAAGAAGATGTGGTATATATACACAATGGAATACTATGCAGCCATCAAAAGAAATGAAATCTTGCCATTGTGACGACGTGGATGGAAATAGAGGCTATCATGCTTAGTGAAATAAGTCAATTGGAGAAAGACAGCTCTCATATGATCTCCCTGATATGAGGAAGTGGTGATGCAACATGGGGGCTTAAGTGGGTAGAACAAGAATCAATGAAACAAGATGGAATTGGGAGGGAGACAAACCATAAGTGACTCTTAATCTCACAAAACAAACTGAGTGTTGCTGGGGGGAGGGGGTTTGGGAGAAGGGGGTGGGATTATGGACATTGGGGAGGGTATGTGCTTTGGTGAGTGCTGCGAAGTGTGTAAAACTGGTGATTTTTATCCCTTGGGGATAAAAATATATGTTTATAAACAATAAAAAATTAAAAAAATTTTAATATATTGTGCTACATCTATAGGATGAAGACATATTTATGTTTGCATCCTGGTTTGTGACTAATTTCCTGGACTTATTTATATAGCATCCTCTCTTCATTTTTTTATCAAAAGTGAGGGTGTCCAAATTTGTGTGTATTTGTGTATATATATGTCTCTCTGTGTAAAATCACTAAATTTTCCTAATTACCTTAAGTACATTTTCAGAAAGAGACTGAATAGGCCACAGATAATAGATAGTAGAATCAATCTAAAGTTTACACCTTCTATCCAATAAAACATGGTTAAATTATGGCCTTTATGTTAAATTCAAAATCATTGCTGAGTAAAGGTATGTATTATACATTTATATTTACATAATAATGAAATATTTGCAAATATATGAATGATGCATCACTATAAATATTTAATATAGTAACAATGGTGATATTTGTTTAACAGTATTCTTTTGTGATGGAAACATAAGTTATTAATATTTTAACTTTTAAGATTCTTACAAAGCAATAAATCTAAATTCTATCACAGTACATATTACATTCAAATGTGATGTGTTTCCTCATGAATAGGTCAATAGGAAAATCTATAGTCAGC
Source organism: Mustela putorius furo (assembly GCF_011764305.1). Lineage (NCBI taxonomy): Eukaryota > Metazoa > Chordata > Mammalia > Carnivora > Mustelidae > Mustela > Mustela putorius. Next base: position 16,879,335 of record NW_025422471.1, read on the forward strand.
CCACAGATGATGGTATAAGTTACTGTCAGTGTAAGAAACAAAAATTTGCTTCATGTTGAGCTACTGGCTAACATGATTTGTTTTTAAGTATTTTAGCGTTCAGTGGAATAAAATATACTTGGTGTACTATTCAAGATACACCCATTATTTTGATTATATTTCTGCAGAATCATAATGTATATAACTTTGTTGAAATGATCATGAATGTTTTATATCAGAGATTTTTTTTTTTTAATTTGCATGCTATTTTCAATAGCATTCTCTCTCAATATAATAAAGCATGTCAACATTTCTTCCAATCCAAAGTTTCTCCCTTTCTGGTAAATAGGCCTTTCTCTATGTTTCCATAGTGAGATACGGAGCATAATCTTTCCTTGACCCACCTTACCTCCCTACCTCTCCTCTCCCATTCACCAAGTTGCTTTTATTGCCTCCAGGATTAGAAGTTTAAAGTTAAAGGGACAAAAGCCACTAACCTTAGCAAGAGTTTGTGGTCTTCCCCTGACCACTGAAAGCATTCAATGCCTTTTGCCACAGTAGGAGTCCAACAGGTGGTTCCTTATTTCTCAGGTTCTTTCTGTAGAATCTTTGGTTACCCACCTGGCTCTTACCCACTCCTTCTACCCACCTTGGGTCTCTGATCCACACATGGTACTGCCCTTACTGGCCACCTTTCCCTGACACAACCTCATCTTCTTAGCTCCAGCATCATACTTCAGGGGTCTGCTCATCCTGATAAGCAGTCACTTTGTGCAGAATCATGCAATATGAGACTAATCCAACTATATCCTATTCTGTACATTTGAACTTGGAAAACCTTCATTCTTACCAAATTGTTGGTGAAATGCAGCTGGCTAGGGCAGCTTCATCATTTATAATGCAACTCTAAACAAACAAACAAAAAAAAACCATGTGGGTTCTGATCTGATTGTAGTCAGTAAGTTTCTGTAGTTTACAAGAATCTATCTAGAAAAAAAGATGTTTCCTTTCTGAAATGTACCTCCTATGATTCCAAGGAAGTCTTTCCTTGGCTTATTTAGTTTGAGGAGGAAAGTATAATCTATCTTTCCCCACACAGATGAGCAGAAAATCAACAGAACTATATTCCCTAAAAAAGACTTTTTACAGGAAAAGACTTTTTAAAGGAAATTCCTTCTTTTCAACAAATTCTCTTCTGTTATCCAAGAGGCAATTTCTCTTCTTTTCTTATGTAGATAGTTGGAACTTATAATGGGCTTAGGGTTACAAAACTGGTTCAGGTCACATTTTATCACACTCCAGGAAAAGGATCTACACTACTGGTTTTCCTATTTTAATACTTGACTATCACTCCTTGCCCTTTTAGAGATGACTTCAGACAAAACACTGAAACACTAAAAAAAATTTAATTTATCTGTTTGTTATATATGTTCTTTACTGATAAGGAATTTTAGCCTCTGTATTTAAAATAGTATAAAAATAGTATAAAATATAACTATGTTAAGAAATTATTACCTTGAATATGTATTTCCATGCTGAGTGTTGAATGAATATAGGTATAAACATAAACATGTTATTTTTCTCTAAGTTTCTTCATTCTGAGATCTATATTTTGAAAAATATTTTATTATATTTAATAATGATATGATAAATCAGTTTTCATTTGAATCATCTATAGTGTCCAGAGGAGCAATATACATAAAAACAATGTTTTTAAACTTATTCAGAGCTATATTAATTACTAAACATGAAAAAACATAGTCATTACAAAATATCTGTAACCCAGTAAACTTTGTCCAATTTTTTTATATAATTTATAGCAATCAATATAAAATACTTGAATTGGTTAAAGTTTCTGTGTCAGCTTGAATAGGCCATGTTATCCAACTGCTTAGTCAAATATTAACCTAGAAGCTGTTACAAAGTTTTTTTTTAGATGCAGGTAACATTTAAAATCATTGAGTTTCAATAATGTGGATTGGCCTCATCTAATCAGTTGAAGGCCTTAAGAGCAAAAGCTGAGGTTTCGCAGAGGAGTTAGCAAGAATTCTGTTTCATGTCTGTAACATGAAATCCTGCCTGCATTTCCACACTACCAGCCTGCCTATGGATTTTGGACTTGCTAGAACCCACAACTACATGAGTCATTTCTCAAAATAAATCTCTCTATATAACTATATCTGTCTATACCTATATTTGTATCTATATTTTATTAGTCCTGTTTCTCTGATACAATATATGTATTATAAAAAGCTATTTTATTTCTTTTATTTATTCCTTTCTTAGTTCTGCAGTGATCCAAGATAATGTCAACAATAAGTATTTTACTAACATCATGATCATTCTTGTTTTGTTATTGTGGCACAGTGTAACAGTTCTTTTTTCTTTTATTTTTTTTTATGGGGATTTTATGATTCATTTTAAATCTAGAAAATTGCATAAGCTAGAAAACCTCTTTTGTAATACACTTATAAAGATATTATTATATCTACCAATTGAAATCCAATTAGACACTCATGGAAAAAAAGTTATATGGACATTTTGAAAAGTAAATTCTGTGAAATTAATATGATTATTGATATTCAAATGCTACCTTATGATCCTGCAATTGCACTACTGGGTATTTACCCCAAAGATACAGATGTAGTGAAAAGAAGGGCCATCTGTACTCCAATGTTCATAGCATCAATGGCCACAGTTGCCAAACTGTGGAAGGAACCAAGATGCCCTTCAACAGACGAATGGATAAGGAAGATGTGGTCCATATATACTATGTAGTATTATCCCTCCATCAGAAAGGATGAATACCCAACTTTTGTATCAACACGGACAGGACTGAAAGAGACTATGTTGAGTGAAATAAGTCAAGCAGAGAGAGTCAAGTATCATATGGTTTTTGCTTATTGTGGAGCATAAGAAATAACATGAAGGACATGGGGAGATGGAGAGGAGAAGTGAGTTGGGGTAAATTGGAGATGGAGATGAAATGTGAGAGACTGTGGACTCTGAGAAACAAACTGAGGGTTTGTGGGGGGTTGGGTGAGCCTGGTGGTGGGTATTATGGAGGGCACGTATTGCATGGAGCACTGGGTGTGGTGCATAAACAATGAATTCTGGAACACTGAAAAGAAATTAAAAAAAATAAAAATTTTTAAAAATGTACTTATTTTTCCTGAACAAATTTGAAATTAATAAAAGAAAAAAACACCTCATCATTATGACTATTCCACTGTCAATTACCCAGTTAAAAGAAATATTTTAAATAAAACTGTTGTGTATTACATGCTGGAAGAGAACACTTGTCAGCTCTATTAAATACATGACCATTACCTACATGAACTGTTGGTGGGAAAATGAATGGGCATAATATTGGAAATATGCACTACAAGCCTTTTTTTTTTTTTTAAAGATTTGATTTATTTCTTTGACAGTGAGAGAGACAGCAAAAGAGAGACATAAGCCAGGGGAGAGGGAGAGGAAGACTGAGAAAGCAGGCTTCTCGCTGAGCAGAAAGCCGGAATCAGAACTGGATCCCAGGACACTGAGATCATGACCCAAGTCAAAGGCAGACAGTTAATGACGGAGCCTCCCAGGCGCCCCAGAAAGATGTACCACAAGCCTTAAAAATGTTCATACCTTTTCAAATATGAATTACATTTCCAGAAATATAGGCTCTGAAAATATTCTATTTCTAGTGAAAAAAATGTGTTCAGAGATGTTTATTGTAAGTAACGCTAAAAATGTGGAAGCCACATTAATTCCCACTTTGAAGGAGAATTATTATTAAACAATCAGTCTTACTGAATTACAACACCTACATTGAGGTTCCTATTTGTGAACATTAGATAGATTTAATAATTCACTTGAATATGAGTTTTTAGTTTTGAAGATTTACGGAAGAGTCCTCAAGATTACTGTAATACTTAACTGGATTTATGAATAGTTGTAGATATAGGTATATTTGGCTGACTACAAAACGACCTAAAGTTAAACTCAGTATCTGGTTAAAATTGCGGTGACAGCTGAATCTGAGCATCATGGAAAGAATTTATTAGTATAAGAATTAGCTGAATAATATAAGTAAATATAATAAATTATTGTATTAAATTTCATATAATTTAAAACAGTCAAATTTTATTATAAGGGAGAAACAATAACCTCTTGATTTTTAAGAATTTGACAATATTAAATTGATACTCTGATCTATTAAAAATGAGATTTGCATTTCTAAAAGGGACTCTCAGTCTCAGCTGATGGATCAGTGAATAAGAGAAATGCTTTTACTTTGGTTTTAAATCTACCCATAGAGAGAATTGACAATGGTAATACTGCCACCAAGTCATTAAGCTTTAATTCTTATTCTCTTCAAAAGCAACTGAATAAGGTAAAGACTTCTCTCCTGAACTAGAAGTTTTGTTTGAAAGTGATTATTCAAATTTATTGAGGTAATACTAAAAAAGTAAAGCTTCTTCCTATCACTTGAAAAGATGTGATGAGGACTGGGGGTTACATGCAACTAATGAATCACTGAGCATTGTATCAAAAACTAATGATGTACTATGTTGGCTAATTGAATTTAAATAAAAAGATAAACAAGCAGATTAAAATACAAAAGAAAAAAAGGTAAGATGCTTTCACACTATGTCAAGAGTAGATTATTGCCTTCAAGAGTGCATGTGTGTATAAATATATACATATATTTATATACATGCACATTGTTTTGTTTTGTTCCTTTATTTTATTTTATTTTATTTTATTTTATTTTTGTTTTGTTTTGAGATAGAGAGTGTGGGTACACATGAGCAGGAGGGAGGAGCAGAGGGAAATAGAAAGAATCTTAAGCAGACTCAATGCTCAGCATGGAGCCCATTGTGAGGCTTCATCTCATGACCCTGAGATCAGGATGTGAGCCTAAACCAGGAGTTAGACACTTAACTGACTGAACCACCCAGGTGCCCCCTTGCACATACTTTTTGTGGCATTCACTTTCTTGTTTACACTATCAATTTAGAAAAGTTTCAAATAAGATATTGTCTTGAGTTCCTTGGGGGTATAAATGCATTTAAATAAATGAATGTATTTCACAAAGATTATTTTTTAATATTATGAATTTTGGTTGCCCAAACATATTACGACTAAAATACAATTTAATATTAATTACTTTGACTTGTATTATATTTTCAATTGCATAATCATTTACTAGTTTGAAAGAGATAAACAGTAAGTGAGATGACATGCTTGGTGCTATATTTTTCACATTTTTATACTGACTACATATGATGATCTATGACTTGATCACAAATTGTTTGGTCATGTACAATTAGAGGAATGTCAGATATGACATTAAATTAGCCTCCCACAGGCTAAGACCAAAATGAAGGCCAAGTAGGACTTTTTGGCTAATTAACAAGACCAACAGCAAATATAGATGTTTCCCTAGGCATAAGTATAACGTGGAGGCCAGGAGCATTTGATGGATTACTAGTAAGCCTGAGAGAGAGTATTACTTATCCCTTCACCACTGTGTGCTCTTATAACGATTTTTTTCAGAAAATATATAGTATTTCTATAAAATAAAACCTTTATACATAGGAGTTATTCTTTGTTCTACAGAAAAATTTGTTCAATTTTTGCCACTAGACGTATTACTCAAACTTATCCCTTGATTTTTCTGGTGATCTGAAGCTTGAGCTCTAGTCGACTCTCTAGGGAATGTTCATAGGTCCTGTGTTCTCCCATGTTCATAACAGATTATTTTTGACCTTTATACCAGTTTTGAATGGACATAAAATCCTTGGTTCACATTTCTTTTGCTTGTGTATATCTTAAGTAGGTTGCTCTAATATCTTCTGGTATGAATTATCTTACTAAGAAGTAAGTTGGTTTGTTTTTCTAGGTGGTCAAATTTATTTACTTTTTTAAAACTTTGTTTCTAAAACATGGTATAGACTTTTATCTTTCAAATTAGCATTGATTTATTTTAGAACTGGAACATATAACATAGAAAGTTTGAAAATTTTTGAAATTGAAAATACAAATATGTACAACTTAAAAATCTCAAAGATGCATATAATATTCAAGTGAACAAAATTAAAATGATGGGGCACCTGGTGGCTCAGTGGTTTGGGCTGCTGCCTGCGGCTCGGGTCATGATCTCAGGGTCCTGGGATCGAGCCCCGCATCGGGCTCTCTGCTCCGCAGGAAGCCTGCTTCCCTCTCTCTCTCTCTCTGCCTGCCTCTCTGCCTACTTGTGTTCTCTGTCAAATAAATAAATAAAATCTTTAAAAAAAATTAAAATGATAAAATGCAAATTTTAGACCTCTTTCAAGTTAGTACTTAATAGTTCTTTTTAAAATATTTTTATTTATCTATTTGACAGAGAGAGATCACAAGTAGGCAGAGAGGCAGGCAGAGAGGGGGGAAGCAGGCTCCCTGCTGAGCAGAGAGCCTGATGCGGGCCGGCTCATCCCAGGACCCTGAGATCATGACCTGAACCAAAGGTAGAGGTCTAACCCACTGAGCCACCCAGGTGCTCCGTACTTAATAGTTCTAACAATTTTAGCAAACTCTTAGTATTCTTTCATTCTCCTCCTCTTCCTCCTTCTTATTCTTTTTGTTTATTTAAAGTTCATGGCTATAGGATAAAATCCATAGTATGGTAGAATTCATTTTACATTCTGATTCTAAACAATCTCTTCAGTTTCCAGATTGAATATGTACTTTCTTATCTCTGATCTTTTAGAATTTTCTCTGCTAGAAAGGTCATCCCTTTGAGCTCCACCCCACTGGAGCATTTGCCAAAATTCTATTCAAGACTGAGCTCAGATGATGATTCTTCCATCCTCCTGTATGTGGTCCAACACGGGTCAGAATTTATTATACTTCTGTATCCGTGTTTCCATGGCCATTTATTTATACCTCTCTTCTAGTTTTGAAATCCCTTGATTACCTTTTTGTTCACTGTGATTACTTTTTATTTATTCATCATTTATTCATTCAATCAAAGAGTATTTATTGAATGTTTACTATCTCCCATTTGTTGCTATGTACCAGTCCTAAAAAGTATACAGACTTATAGGTATGACCTCTTTGCTGATAGGGTTTATAGTATTCTGGAAGAGATAGTCATTAATTAAATCTCTATGTAAACACACACACACACACACTTAAAAACAAACAAACAAACATATCTACCCCATGGCACTAAGTTCTCAGTTCTTTGAGTGTCCATGTCACTATTTCCAGTATCAAATGAAAGGTTCTTCCTGCGTAGAGCAAGTACTCAAAAGCTATGCCCTTTCCCCACAGATAACTGTTTCTCTATAGTTAACAAAAAAGGTTTTTTAAAAAAGATTTTATTTATTTATTTGCCAGAGAGTGAGAGAGGGAGTGCATGCAAAAGCAGGGGGAGTTGCAGGCAGAAAGAGAAACAGGCTCCCTGCTGAGTGAGGAGCCCGATGTAGGACTCTATCCCAGGACCATGGGATCATTACCCGAGCCAAAGGCATCTAGATGCTTAACTGACTGAACCACTCAGGTATCCCTAACAAAAAGTTTTGTTAACTTAAACATGCCAGTGAAATGTAGACTGTCTAACTATTGTTGAAGGAATCTAAGTAATTAAATAATAAATAATAAATAAATAACTGCAGTCTAACAAATAGCAGTTAATTCACCCCGATAACAGTCACCTATATATATTTGAATATACTTTTTTTAATAAAAAATACATACATATGTTTATCACTTGGATTTTTTTTAACACTTAGTAGTTTTTTATCATTTCCTAATCTAGGGAAAGAAACAAACATTTAGAGCCAGAGAGTTCCAAATAATGTGAACCCAAAGAGACTCACATCAAGATACATTATAATTAAAATGTCAGATGTTAAAGACAGGGAGAGAATCTTAAAACAAGCAGAGGAAAAATATACAAGGAATCTCCCATAAAGTTAACAACAGATTTTTCAGTGGAAACTTTTGCAGGCCAGAAGAGAGTGGCACAATATTTTCCAAGTGCTGAAAGAAAAAGAACTTCCAAGAATACTCTCCCTGACAAAGTTATAATTCAGAATTGAAGGAGTAATATAGAGTCTTCCAGATAAGCAAAAACTAAAGGAGTTCACTACATCAGCCTCACAAGAAATGTTAAAAGATTTTATATGCCCATATCCAACACGTTTTTCTAAGGTAACCATGTCCTCAGGCATGTTATAGTATCAGTATTCATTCCATACATGTAGAAGGAATACACTCTCTAGTTTATATTTTTATGATGCAAGGAAGTCCTGGATAAGATCAGGGGCCTTTGAGACTCACAGAAGAAAGTAAAATATTGGTTACAGAAAGACTTGCCTACCTTCAAAGAAAGATGGCCAGCTTGTGTAAATCTTATAGTCAGTTCCTTTATTAGTACTGATTTAGGTAGTAAATAAAGAGTGATCAGATAAACCTTGGAAGCAATTCCATCCAATCATGTTCTGGAAACCTGGGAAAGTCATCATTAATTTCAAAAAGAGATCCCTTAACTAAAAAAAAAAAAAAAAAAAAAATCCTATTCTCTGGACCATACCATGCTGAGACCATGTTGTATTCTAACCAAACTATTCACTCTGTTTTCCTTCTCCTGCCCCTAACTGCTATTTCTCTGCTTTCCAGCTTCTGCTTTTTAATTCTTTGTAGTCACTATGAATTCTGAAAATTTTATCTGTAGCCTATATTTTAATTATCTATGTATACAACCCGCAAAGTACAACCAACACTTGAACTATATAAACCAACATCTATATATCTAACCTTTCTCTATTTGTACCACTCTGAACCTCCATATAGATGATCCATAATCAAATCAATCTCTGGCAGCTAAATTTGAACTCATAATTGATCTGAATGTAAAATCCACTGCTCATTTTCAGCTAATAATCTCATTTACTCAGGCACCTAAGTTTGGAACGGAGCTTCTCCTATTCCTTTATCTTCCACAACCAACTGGTCACTGCTTCCTATTACACTTATATATAATCTTTCCTGTCCATCTGAATCTCTGGATGTCTAGTGCCATTATATTAATTCATATCCTCATAATCTCTTGCTTTATTGTAATGATCTTCCTTTGTCATCTATGTATAGTCCTCCTCTCAACTATTTTCCACGCTGCTGAAAATACTCTCCTGTTAATTTCTTGCTAAAAATCCTTCAATGGCCTCCATTTTCTAGAAAATAACATTAAAAGTACTTGGTATGATATGAAATGCAATTCCTGGTATAATCCCAGTCTCTCTCTAATCTTTTTTTTCTCCATTTTTCAATATTACTATTATGCTCAAAGTATAACAAGTGTAACAGTATAATTCTTCCACATCTATTAAGACTCAATTCAGGTGACACCTACACTGTGGTTTTGCAAAGTCTCCTGTATTGAAGCAAAACTAATACATGGAGAAAAAACATTTAAAAACTTCAAGTTATATTAAAATAGAAGATTAACTGTCCTATTTCTCACTTAGACTGTGACTTCCTGTTGCATGTTGTGTATACATATAATATTCTCATTCTCTCTCTCACACACACACAGAGTTTTAAAAAGTGAGTACAGACTATAGTACCTAATGCTATAGACTATGGTATATGTTAAACTATTATTTGTTGAAAGAATAAGTAAGAGTTTAGTGTAAAAGAGTTTTCAGATTTCCATACTAAAAGGGTTCAGTAAGCAATTCACTTTAAGAAATGTTTTATATTATATCCTCAGTGAATAATTATACCTGAATCTATATGAACTCCCTTCCTTTGGACATAGATGTATGATATTACATTTGTTTGTCCTTTTGGGTTTTTGAAATTATAAAAAAGATGAACCTAGAATTTTAAAAGTCCTTAAGAAAAAATAGGTTTATAGACTGAGGAAATACTTTGGAAATTCATTAATCCATGGTGTTGATGGGAATATAATATATTATATAATGTGATAACATTAACTTTTCTTTAAGGATAGAGCTTAAAGTGTTTTTTTAATTACCGTATATATACTTACTGATAGCATATCCCTTTGAAATTGAAAGCTGAAGAATGATTTGACTGTTATTCTAAGTTCACAGTGAATGAAATCACAAATAAATTTCTTGATAGTAGTAAATAATGCTAAGTTTGAGTGTCTGGTTTAAAATGTATATTTCTATATTTGCTTTTCATGTGATTTTTTTAATTTCTGAACAGTCCTTTACTTCCTATGATTTTATACATATAAATCAAGAATACAGTCTTGAGAATCTTATGTTTACTTATGTTTACTTATTACTTATACTGCCACCGCCTTTTTACTGATGAATTAATTAACTGAACAAATATTTGCCATTCACTTAATGGGATATATTTTTAGTGCTAAGAACTGGAAATAACAGCAATGAACAGTATAACAATTGATATGGAACTGTGTACAAAGTAATGCAGTTAATAATAACTAACCACGTCAATGTCTGATTGACTGCACTTGTGATAAATGCCACAACAGGAAAGAAAGGGAACTCTGAGAGCCCAGACCTATCCTAGTCTGCAGGGTCAAGGATGGATTTTTTTATATAACTACATTTCAACAGAGAACTGAGCAGATTTAAGTCTGTATATTCCCTACAGAGAGGAGTGAAGTATTTCCACAGAGTGGCAATGAGTCTTTAAAGGTTTAGAATCCAAAGGGAGCTTAAAAGGACAGCTTGAAAACCTATGAGTTAATAGAAATAAGAGCTGTCTCCAGAGAAATTATATAAGTCAGATTAGGTGTACAATTTTATGGACAATTAAAATTGTTGCTTATGTTTCACTGATAATTTGGAGATACCTGGCAATAAGATAAATCATGCAAAGACAAGATTTATCAGGTAACTCTAATGTAATATTCCTTTGTTTAGAGTTAGATGCACATATTTTGATATAATCCCAGGGTCTGTGGAAAAATTACAATTAATGAATAGGTCAAGTAATAATTGAAACATTATTTAGACCAGATTTATAGAGATATTTTATAAAATAGAGTCTATCATAATAATGATTCAGCACAAAGGATATTTTTATTTTATTGAAACATAATCAAATTTAAGTTTACTTTTACCGAAATTCTTAGCATCAATTCTTACCTTTAGTTTACAAAACAGACTCATGTGGCTTAAAACAACAAAAAGACCCAGATACAATTTAAAGGAAACCAAAATGGAAATTAAATCACAAAAAAATGTTTCACTGCCTGTAGAAGGAATTCCCAATTTGTGGATTGTGTATAATGAGAAAGCAGCTAAAAGTAGGGAGGAAAATTATTTGTTGCTTTATCATTAGTTATTTGGATCTCCCTTTTGTAAGCTACCTATTTGCAGCAGTGACTTATGCCAACTGCTTTAATTTAGGTCTATAGTGACAAATTCACAGAAAATCAAGTGGTTCCCAGATGAATATTACACAAAAGTACCTACTAACCTATAGGAAAGAAAACATAAGGCATTAGAGAGCCCCAGAGCCATGAGATTGGGGGGAAAGGCCATTGAAAATGACTGATTTCATCTTCCTCCTAAGTTCCTTTTGTGACAGAATATTCATGGGAATGTGCATTTGTTCACTGAATTTTTCAGGAAAGACAACAGTAGAGCAAAGAAATGAAAAACAAGTCACCTCTTGCCAAGAAATATCTATAGTTACCAGTGGGAATGTCTCAGTAAATGAGAGAAAAGAAGTAAAATGGAATGTATAGAATACACAATAGAAAGAGGTCTAAAGAAAAGTAAATGAGACAAGAAGAGGACATAAAACATAAATGCAAAGGAAAGAGTCTGCAGGAAAATAAAATTATTTAAACTTTAGATGACAGTGAGTTTTCATCTATTCATAAATCATCAAATTATTTTTATTATTCATATTATTACCTTGCAATTTTATTAGTTTTTGAACTGACTTTGCAGAATCCAATGCCATTAATTTTTTCTAATATAAAAGGTACAATATATAAAGCAAATGTAGTTATTTTCTACATTTGAACACACTATAATATTTACTCTTTGAAAAGAGATTTTATCATTTGTACTAACTTAAAACCTTTCCCTGGGAAGGGAATATGTCACTGAAATGCAGTCCAGCTTAATACCCAAACCCAGTCAAGCTCAATCGACTCAAAACCAACCTTGTGAGTACTGGGTAATAGGTGTATCTGGGAGGTAGCCTCACTTCAGCTTAACTTTGGGAGATATATCCATAGGAAACAGCAGTCCCATAAATGGCTGTAGAGAGTAGGATCCATTGTTGGGAAAGATGGTTGAGGTAGATCTCAACTTAGGACAGACTGGGCTTATATATATAGGCAACTGGGGCAGACCAGTGAATGAATAATTAAGGCAGAATTTTCAGTTTAGAGAACTAGGCTTTCAAAGAAGAGTGTTTGTGGAGAGAGGTGGTGGTGGTTTAATATTTACAGCCAAAAATTCTCAGAATTTGTCCACAATGTACAGGAAACCACGTGTGCTGACAGAAAAGCAGACTGGGACCTCTGATTTTGTTGTAATATTTCAAGTTGTAGGATTCCAGACAAGACTCCATTTCCAAGTCCAATCAGATGTAGTTGGAAAGGCCTGGAGTTGTGTGTCGTTGGGAAGGCCTGGAGTTGCTAGGTAATTTTTTGCGTTTGTTTCATCGGAAATAGGATTTTAGGAACTAGGATGGAGCAGATTAGGTAAAAAATGGACATCTAGCTGTGTGAAGACAGAAACCGCAGCTCAGGAGGCTAGGACTTACAGTAATAAAAATAATAACTGAACACTCATATTAGTCCCTGCACTGATTAGTTTATATAAATTGTTTTACTTAATTTCATGAGCATGCTCTAGGGTAGGTAGTATTATTATTATCATTCAAATCTGAGGATAAGGAGAATAACTATCATGCTGAAGATCACATAATTAGTAAGTGATGAAAACATACAAAATATCTTTATTAAACTATAGAGCTTATGTCTCCAAAACAACTTAGAAGAAAGTGTTAAGTGAGTGTGATTATAAAACAACACACACATACAAATAAAAATATAATACTGACTTAAATAAAGACAGAAAAAATAAAATATTTTGGAAATAGGGAAATAAGTACCAAAGGACACAAGTAATTGACAAGTTTCCTTAAAGGGTTGGAAAAGGACAAAAGACTATTCCATTTACTTTGGGGTTTTACTACTTCAGAGCACTCTTTCATGGTTATTATTGTTATTCCCATTCTGCTGATATGGAAACTGAGACCTGAAGATGTTTAGATCCTTGTCTGAGGTCATAAATTTAGTAAGACAGTTAACAAACCAGAGCAGTTTGTTTATTCTGTTTCAGAGTCAGTGTTCTGAATGACTACACTGTACAAGCACAGATACATAAATAATGAGGATCAACATTCAGAGAAAAGATCCTATCACTTTTAGAAACCAAGATCCTTTTTAATGAATAAGGCAAGCAATGTATTAGAAAGGAAATCTATTTTCAACTACTTATTTTTTTTCCTTGCATGCCATTGTTCACGGCTTATTAAAATACTACTAAATTTGACAATTATATTTCTGGTACATGATTAATTTTACTTCAATACAATAAATGTGCAAACAATAACTTTGACATTCTAAATGACATTGTGTGAATTTTGTTTTCAATTATGTTTTCAATTATGAATACAGTCTACCTCCTGAGGTTTCCAGTTAAGATAAAAGGGTATGTCACAGTTAGGAACAGTCAACTCATCAAGAGTCATGGTGTGAAGTGGGTTCTATGAATCCCTGCCAGATGGAATTATTTGTAATGATGAACGATCTCAATTTCTATACAAGTAATTTAAAACTTATTCTCAGTTGTGAATGAATTTTGTATCACATAACAAAATATTAATTGTATCTACTTTTTTTTAATGGACCACTTGAGATGGCATTTACTACCACTGGGTACATAACTGTGCTAAAATATTTAATCTAAAAAAAACTCCAAACGTCTACTGGATGACAGCACAATAAAGCTGAACCATTTGAGTAATACCAATACATATACATAATATATGCAACATCAGTATCTGTAAGAAGAAACTTTGTTTTATAGATAACTAGATATGTTTGATGGAAAAATGATTACAGAGAATACACAACACAAGATCAAATTCAGTTTTTTCTGTTCTCTTTTTCTGCTCTATGTCTCATTGTAGTATCAAACTGAACTGTTTATTAAGGTATTTTTATTGCATTAAGTCAAAGATACCAGAAGATGCTAATAGGTATTTTTTTTTTTTAAGAGTGGCCAGTATAGTCTAAGGAAAATAGCATGAAAAGGAAAAATGATTAGTATGTGAAGTAGAAAGAGTAATCAGAGGATACTGAGTAAATAAAAGAAAAAAAAAAAGAAGTCTTACCTAAAACAAACTTCACGTGAATAGGTTGGAGGATATAAATAATCACAATTATTTTAAAAAGGGTCTTTTTTTCCTTTCACAAACAAGTATGCATGGGAGAAAATACCACACTGCTGTTTATGTATACTATGACAGAATTGGCTTTTTAAATTTGGACATGACAGCACTGCCATACTTATTTGTTTTGCTTTAAATAAGTTATTTGGATAAAAATTAGTTATTTTTTCTGGCATTTAACAATGCCTTTGATGAATGGAAGAATTCTTTCCTTTCCTACACCTAACAAAACATAGGTCATAAAAATACAGAATCATATTATGTAACTAATTGAATACAAGCAATAAAAAGCACTGAATAAGTAATTGATCACAGTTGATGTGAAGCTTAAGAAAAAGTTCAAAAAAGAAGAAAAGGTACCCTTATCCATGGTACTCTCGCCAGTGTTCTATCTGAATGCAGTCTGACACTATCGCACTCTTGCCAGTGGTGAACACCTCCAAGAGGAGGCTAATAGCTATTACATATATAGAAAGATTTCTTGTTTCACTTCTCTCTTTCTCCAGGGTACTCTTTAGTATCATTAAAAAATGAGTTAATAAATGGTAAAGACATGAACAGACATTTTTTCCAAAGAACACATACAGATGGTCAAAAGACCCACGTAAAGATGCTCACCATCACTCACCATCAGGGAAATACAAATCAAATCCATAATGAGGTACCACCTCACACCTGTCAGAATGGCTAAAATTAACAAGGAAACAACAGCTGTTGGTGAGAATGCAGATGAAGGAGAACATACTAGTACAGCCACTCTGAAAAGAAGTATGAAGTTTCCTCAAAAAGTTAAAAATATAATTACATTATGACCCAGCAATTGCCTACTAGGTATTTGCCCAAAGGATACAGAAATACTAATTTGAAGGAGTACATGCACCCCAATGTTTATTGCAGCATATCAACAATAGTCATATTATGGAGAATCCAAACATCTAACAACAGATGAACAGATAAAGAAGAGGTGAGACAGATAGATACATAGACACATAGATAGATACATAGTGGAATATTACTCAGCCATCAAAAAGAATGAAATCTTACCGGGACGCCTGGGTGGCTCAGTTGGTTAAGCAGCTGCCTTCGGCTCAGGTCATGATCCCAGCGTCCTGGGATCGAGTCCCATATTGGGCTCCTTGCTCCGCAGGGAGCCTGCTTCTCCGTCTGACTCTGCCTTCCACTCTGTCTGCCTGTGCTCGCTCTCGCTCGCTCTCTCTGACAAATAAATAAAATCTTAAAAAAAAAAAAAAGAATGAAATCTTACCATTTGTAATTATCTGAGGGAGCTAGAGTGTATTAAACTAAGTGAAGTAAGTCGATCAGAGAGAGACAAATGCTATAATTTCACTCACTTGTGGAATTTAAGAAATTAAACAGATGAACCCAGGAGAAAGGGGAAAAAAAGAAAGGGAGGGAAACCATTAGGGACTCTTAATGACAGAGAACAAATTGAGGGTTAATGGAGGGAGGTGGATGGGGAATGGACTAAATGGGTAATGGGTATTAAGGAAGGCACTTGTTGTGATAAGCACTGGGTGTTATATGTAAGTGATGAATCACTAAATTCTACTCCTGAAACTAGTATTACACTATATGTTAACTTACTAGAATTTATTTATTTATTTTTAATTAATTTTTTATTTTTTATAAACATATATTTTTATCCCCAGGGGTACAGGTGTGTGAATCACCAGGTTTACACACTTCACAGCACTCACCAAAGCACATACCCTCCCCAATGTCCATAATCCCACCCCCTTCTCCCAAATCCCCTCCCCCCACCAACCCTCAGTTTGTTTTGTGAGATTAAGAGTCACTTATGGTTTGTCTCCCTCCCAATCCCATCTTGTTTCATTTATTCTTCTCCTACCCACTTAAGCCTCCATGTTGCATCACCACTTCCTCATATCAGGGAGATCATATGATAGTTGTCTTTCTCTGCTTGACTTATTTCGCTAAGCATGATACGCTCTAGTTCCATCCATGCTGTCGCAAATGGCAAGATTTCATTTCTTTTGATGGCTGCATAGTATTCCATTGTGTATATATACCACATCTTCTTGATCCATTCATCTGTTGATGGACATCTAGGTTCTTTCCATAGTTTGGCTATTGTGGACATTGCTGCTATAAACATTCGGGTGCATGTGCCTCTTTGGATCACTACGTTTGTATCTTTAGGGTTTATTTTTTAAAGATTTTATTTATTTGACAGACAGAGATCACAAGTAGGCAGAGAGGCAGGCAGAGAGAAAAGAAGGGGAGCAGGCTCCCCACTGAGCAGAGAGCCCGATGTGGGGCTCGATCCCAGGAACCTAGGATCATGACCAGAGCCGAAGGCAGAGGCTTTAACCCACTGAGCCACCCAGGTGCCCCTCCTTACTAAGTTTAGTTTAAATAAAAACTTACACCCCCCAAAAAAGAGTTTAAAAAACTAAGTAAAATGAGGAAATGAAGAGGGAAGAAAAGTTGGCAGAGGAAATCAGAATCCTTTGAACATTCACGTGTACTAGAAGGTGGTGATCAGGGAAGTTAAAAAATACATATTTACAGAGAGAAGATAATTCAAAAGACATGATAGACAATTAATGTTACTATTAACTACTGGCATGCAAAGAAGTATCTGCATTTCAGAGACACTAAAAAGAATAAAATATTGAATGTGATTCTAATCATAAAATGAAAACAAAAATCTGTTACATTTAAAAATTCATTTTAGATGTTTCTTCTTTTCCTAAGTACTTAATGCTATAAATTTATCTGCAACCCCTCCTTTTAGTTACAGACCATAAATGTGGTACATTTTTTAGAAGTTTTATTTCATTTCAACATATTTTCTGATTTCCTGTACACATATATTTTAACTTAGAAATATGTTGCATAATTTATGTAAGAGTTTGGAGAATTTCTAGTCTTTCAACAGCTTCTAATTTAATTTTCTTGTGGTCAGAAACCATAGTTTATATAATTACAATTCCTTAAAATTCACATAAATGTCTGTGGTGTTCATATGAGGTTCTCTTTTTCAAATAAACATATATTCTCCCTTTTACTTGATCAGTTTACTGGGTGTGTGCTTAATTTAGCAATCTCTTCAGAGAATAAACTTTTGATTGTTGCTTTTCCCTTTTTAAATTTTATTAATATTTTTGTTATTATCTGTTATTTTCTTTCTCCTACCTGCTAACTTATTTTTTTTAAAGATTTTATTTATTTATTTGACAGAGAGAGACACAGTGAGAGAGGAAACACAGCAGGGGGAGTGGGAAAGGGAGAAGCAGGCTTCCTGCTGAGCAATGAGCCCAATGCAGGGCTCCATCCCAGGACCCTGAGCTTAAGGCAGACACTTAATAACTGAGCCAACCAGGTGCCCCTTAATTTTCTTCCTACTTAAGTTTGAAGATTAGTTTATATTTGCAACCCTCTTCATTTGAAGCTATAATTTTTTTCTCTAAGCATTTCTTTAATAACAACTTTTACTGAATCATATTTTTTTTTTTTTTAGTTTTTTAAATTTTTTATTTTTTATATACATATATTTTTATCCCCAGGGGTACAGGTCTGTGAATCACCAGGTTTACACACTTCACAGCACTCACCAAATCACATACCCTCCCCAATGTCCATAATCCCACCCCCTTCTCCCAAACCCCCTCCCCCCGGCAACCCTCAGTTTGTTTTGTGAGATTAAGAGTCACTTATGGTTTGTCTCCCTCCCAATCCCATCTTGTTTCATTTATTCTTCTCCTACCCACTTAAGCCTCCATGTTGCATCACCACTTCCTCATATCAGGGAGATCATATGATAGTTGTCTTTCTCTGCTTGACTTATTTCGCTAAGCATGATACGCTCTAGTTCCATCCATGTTGTTGCAAATGGCAAGATTTCATTTCTTTTGATGGCTGCATAGTATTCCATTGTGTGTATATACCACATCTTCTTGATCCATTCATCTGTTGATGGACATCTAGGTTCTTTCCATAGTTTGGCTATTGTGGACATTGCTGCTATAAACATTCGGGTGCATGTGTCCCTTTGGATCACTACATTTGTATCTTTAGGGTAAATACCCAATAGTGCAATTGCTGGGTCATAGGGCAGTTCTATTTTCAACATTTTGAGGAACCTCCATGCTGTTTTCCAGAGTGGCTGCACCAGCTTGCATTCCCACCAACAGTGTAGGAGGGTTCCCCTTTCTCCGCATCCTCGCCAGCATCTGTCATTTCCTGACTTGTTGATTTTAGCCATTCTGACTGGTGTGAGGTGATATCTCATTGTGGTTTTGATTTGTATTTCCCTGATGCCGAGTGATATGGAGCACTTTTTCATGTGTCTGTTCGCCATCTGGATGTCTTCTTTGCAGAAATGTCTGTTCCTGTCCTCTGCCCATTTCTTGATTGGATTATTTGTTCTTTGGGTGTTGAGTTTGCTAAGTTCTTTATAGATTCTGGACACTAGTCCTTTATCTGATATGTCGTTTGCAAATATCTTCTCCCATTCTGTCAGTTGTCTTTTGATTTTGTTAACTGTTTCCTTTGATGTGCAAAAGCTTTTGATCTTGATGAAATCCCAGTAGTTCATTTTTTCCCTTGCTTCCCTTGCCTTTTGCGTTGTTCCTAGGAAGATATTGCTGCGGCAGAGGTCGAAGAGGTTGCTGCCCGTGTTCTCCTCAAGGATTTTGATGGAAACAAATGATAATGAAAATACAACGGTTCAAAATCTGTGGGACACAACAAAGGCAGTCCTGAGAGGAAAATAGATAGCGGTACAAGCCTTTCTCAAGAAACAAGAAAGGTCTCAGGTACACAACCTAACCCTACACCTAAAGGAGCTGGAGAAAGAACAAGAAAGAAACCCTAAGCCCAGCAGGAGAAGAGAAATCATAAAGATCAGAGCAGAAATCAATGAAATAGAAACCAAAAAAACAATAGAACAAATCAACGAAACTAGGAGCTGGTTCTTTGAAAGAATTAATAAAATTGATAAACCCCTGGCCCGACTTATCAAAAAGAAAAGAGAAAGGACCCAAATAAATAAAATCATGAATGAAAGAGGAGAGATCACAACTAACACCAAAGAAATACAAACTATTCTAAGAACATACTATGAGCAACTCTACGGCAATAAATTTGACAATCTGGAAGAAATGGATGCATTCCTAGAAACATATAAACTACCACAACTGAGCCAGGAAGAAATAGAAAGCCTGAACAGACCCATAACCAGTAAGGAGATTGAAACAGTCATTAAAAATCTCCAAACAAACAAAAGCCCAGGGCCAGACGGCTTCCCGGGGGAATTCTACCAAACATTTAAAGAAGAACTAATTCCTATTCTCCTGAAACTGTTCCAAAAAATAGAAATGGAAGGAAAACTTCCAAACTCATTTTATGAGGCCAGCATCACCTTGATCCCCAAACCAGACAAGGATCCCACCAAAAAAGAGAGCTATAGACCGATATCCTTGATGAACACAGATGCGAAAATACTCAACAAAATACTAGCCAATAGGATTCAACAGTACATTAAAAAGATTATTCACCACGACCAAGTGGGATTTATTCCAGGGCTGCAAGGTTGGTTCAACATCCGCAAATCAGTCAATGTGATACAACACATCAATAAAAGAAAGAACAAGAACCATATGATATTCTCAATAGATGCTGAAAAAGCATTTGACAAAGTACAGCATCCCTTCCTGATCAAAACTCTTCAAAGTGTAGGGATAGAGGGCACATACCTCAATATCATCCAAGCCATCTATGAAAAACCCACCGCAAATATCATTCTCAATGGAGAAAAACTGAAAGCTTTTCCGCTAAGGTCAGGAATACGGCAGGGATGTCCATTATCACCACTGCTATTCAACATCGTACTAGAGGTCCTAGCCTCAGCAATCAGACAACAAAAGGAAATTAAAGGCATCCAAATCGGCAAAGAAGAAGTCAAATTATCACTCTTCGCAGATGATATGATACTATATGTGGAAAACCCAAAAGACTCCACTCCAAAACTGCTAGAACTTATACAGGAATTCAGTAAAGTGTCAGGATATAAAATCAATGCACAGAAATCAGTTGCATTTCTCTACACCAACAGCAAGACAGAAGAAAGAGATATTAAGGAGTCAATCCCATTTACAATTGCATCCAAAACCATAAGATACCTAGGAATAAAACTAACCAAAGAGACACAGAATCTATACTCAGAAAACTATAAAGTACTCATGAAAGAAATTGAGGAAGACACAAAGAAATGGAAAAATGTTCCATGCTCCTGGATTGGAAGAATAAATATTGTGAAAATGTCTATGCTACCTAAAGCAATCTACACATTTAATGCAATTCCTATCAAAGTACCAACCATCTTTTTCAAAGAAATGGAACAAATAATTCTAAAATTTATATGGAACCAGAAAAGACCTCGAATAGCCAAAGGGATATTGAAAAAGAAAGCCAACGTTGGTGGCATCACAATTCCGGACTTCAGGCTCTATTACAAAGCTGTCATCATCAAGACAGCATGGTACTGGCACAAAAACAGACACATAGATCAATGGAACAGAATAGAGAGCCCAGAAATAGACCCTCAAATCTATGGTCAACTAATCTTCGACAAAGCAGGAAAGAATGTCCAATGGAAAAAAGACAGCCTTTTCAATAAATGGTGCTGGGAAAATTGGACAGCCACATGCAGAAAAATGAAATTGGACCATTCCCTTACACCACACACAAAAATAGACTCAAAATGGATGAAGGACCTCAATGTACAAAAGGAATCCATCAAAATCCTTGAGGAGAATACTGAATCATATTTTTATTATTATTCAACACACAAATTATCAATCAATATCATAAATAAAGGAGTGGGCAAGGCTACCAATTGGATGGTATAGTAGTTAAATAAATAATGACAACTTTATGCAGATATATTTGATAATTTACATGAAATGGAAATTATCCTTGGAAGATACAAATAAAGTTCACCAAAAATAGATAACTTGAATATCTTCATATTTACTAATGAGATTCAATTTGTAGTTAAAAAACATCCCATCCCTGGGTTCAAAAAAGCCTCAGCAGTTATTTCTATGAAATGTTAGAATCAATCATTCATCTTTACTTCCAGAAAGTAGAAAGAGTGGAAACAATATTCCACTTATTTTATGAAGCCAGAAAGAAAAGATGATAATAAAACTGAATAGATATTATGAGGACGGCTACTGTCATGGACATTGAGACAAAAATCTCTTAAAAATATTAGCAAATTGAGGGACGCCTGGGTGGCTCAGTTGGTTGGGTGGCTGACTTTGGCTTGGGTCATGATCCCGGCATCCTGGGATCGAGTCCTGCGATGGGCTCCTTGCTCAGCAGGGAGCCTGCTTCTCCCTCTGCCTCTGCCTGCCACTCTCTCTTCCTGTGTTCACTCTCTCTGACAAATAAATAAATAAAATCTTCAAAAAAAAGTTAGCAGATTGAATCAGTGATATATGATATACTATAATCAAGTGGTATTTATCCCAGGAATGCAGGTATGTTTGACATTTGGAAATCAATCAAAATAAACCACCACATTAAGTACCAAAACATTTTGAAAAACAATTTGATCATACTAATAGACAAAGAATACATAAGATAAAATTCAACATCATTTATGATCAAACTTCAGAAACTACAAATAGAAGCAAACTCCCTCACATGGTAGAGAACATCTACAAAAATGTACGGTTAATGTGTTCCTTCATGGTGATGACTGAAAGCTATTGTCTAAGATAAGGTAGGGCAAAGATGTCCAAACTCACTTATCTATTCAACACTGTACTAGACGTCTTAGCCAATCCAATAAACTTGAGAAAGTATCAAATACATATAGATTGGAAGAGACGAAGCCCAAAGTTTTTGAGTTGAGGTTTTTTTTTAAATTTTAAATGGATCTCAAAGTTATGCATTCTCCTATTAAGCTCTTCTCTGTAAAATGTCTTAGAAGTCTTTGACACTAGGTTTTAGTTGAAATTAAGCACACGTGTGTTTTCTTATTCTCTCTTCATTTCCCCTTTCTCTATGACTCCATATTCTAATTTTTTCATGCGATTGATTTTTTTTTAAGATTTTATTTTATTTATTTGTCAGAGACAGAGGGAGAGAGAGCGAGTGAGCACAGGCAGACAGAGAGGCAGGCAGAGGCAGAGGGAGAAGCAGGCTCCCTGCCGAGCAAGGAGCCCGATGTGGGACTCGATCCCAGAACCCTGGGATCATGACCTGAGCTGAAGGCAGCTGCTTAACCAACTGAGCCACCCAGGCGTCCCTCATGCGATTGATTATTGTCCCCTTCAATTCTTGTGTTCTATACCTGTCTCCTTTCTCGTGCTGAATTTTGCCTGCTCCTCAAAGCCCATTATATTCTCAATGGCTAATGGCTCTACATTAATACTCCAACTTTTAATGAAAGCTCCTGAAAATAGTACCATATTGAAAAGAATTGAGTCTAATAAGGGAATTTCAGTTAACATGTAATCTCTGCACAGGAGACATTTGAAATTTCTCAGGTATTTCAGGGCATTTCACTTTAAAATTAACAATACTTTCAGGTGGCACTTTTTAAACTTGGTATAATGGTCCTTCTAGACTGAAATTACGTCATGAGATAAAAATGAAGAGAGAGAATTTATTTAATAGAGCATCATCTTTATGATGAACCTGGCTTTCTACATTAACATCTTACACTTAGCTCACTTATACATATACAGGTGTTTGTCTTATATAGAAAAATGGTGTAAGCTATCTAACATTATTTAAAAATAAACAATTTATTTACTGCATATTGCTTGTCAGGTATAGGCACTGATACAGACAAGTAAATGTGCTTTCCCCATTCAGCCTTTTTAAAAATCCGTGCCTTTCTTTATCTCTCTTACATTCAGGAATATTGTATACATAGTCCATGAATACCCATAAAGTGGAAAACTCTTCATTTCACAAATTTATTTAAGCCTGGTTTTATTGATATTTGTGTCAGAGGATTCAGTGGACTTGAAAAAAAAAAAGCAGAATTGACTTCTAATTAAGCTCCTACCTAGTTCTCTAATAAATAATAGTTGTGGCAGCATGACAGCAATAATAGCTACTATTTATTGAACATTTATTCTATGACTGTGTTAAGTATTCACAATTACATTCACAACAATCCTAAGATTGGTAAATTATTATCCTTATGGTTAAATACACATATAAGGAAACAAGATGATTACTTGCCCAAGCTCACATAGCTACTATGGTCCATGTCTGTCTGCCTGAGTTCAAAACAAACTCTAACAGGAGTTTTACTTACTTGCTATTATTTCCATTCCAATACAGAGCATTAAGTTGAGGGTTTCAGAAAGAGGATAGTATGGAATCCTTACATAATGGTTTCATCCCATGCTGTGACTCAGAAGAATCCAAGAGATGGAAATGCATGCTTGTAAATCTAATTTGTAGCATAGCTCTATGGAAATAGACCTCTGTTCCTAAGACAGATAAATACTGTTAATGCTTTTAAAGTGTCCAACCTCTTGTAAAACCCATGTACAGGGATGCAATCAACTGGCAGAAATGACTGAAATTTAGTGTGTAAAAAGACAGGTTAGGGACTTGGAAATATCCATCCTACATTGTCCCAGGAAATGAAATTTCAGTACTCATATGCTCATACACCTAAGAAATTCATATAAGACAGTTAGAGATTCTATTTCTGACATTGGCATAGTCAGAGCTGGTAAGAGATGGAAAGGCCTTTGAGTTCATTTTATTTAACAGAAAGGAAGCTGACAAACTAAGCAATTTATGGAACTTTTACCAGTAAGCTGTTGATTCAGCCTTAGAATCTGAGAATATATGACAACTGCCGTTTTGCTTAGTATTTGCAGACTGCATGTTTGCTGCAGAACTGGCTTACACCCAAGGTCTCATCCCTCTCCCCCTCACTGGCAACCATTATTCTTGCACATCTTCATTTGAGAAGGCTCCATATCATCCCTGATAAGAATAACTGTCACCCTCAGCAAAAATGCAGGGGAGTGCACAGGGTTGATACTCTCATCCTCAAAATAATTGTCCCCCAAATCAGGGTTAAGTCACATTGATTAACAGGCATGAGCTTCAATCTGATATTGCCATTGATTGCCCTGCACTTGCCTGTGCTTTACAAAAGGATTTCAATTTTCAGGATCTGTGCTCCACTTTTCACAAGTTGAAAAGTTACTCCAACTGGTGGAATAAAAATGACAACAAGGACTTTCTTCATTTCAATCCCTGATGTGACCCCAAATCTACTACTGTGCTTTCTTAAATATCCAACTACATCATCTCATTTCAACTGGGGCAGCTAGTCCTGCTGACATAGTCTCACTCTTTCCTTCAAACTGAGAGCACTGCAGCTCTCCACTGTGTTCTTCCCTTTCTAATCCATCATGACATTTTCTTTAACTGTATTTTTCTTTTACTCAAGTATGAGCATAATTTAAAGAAAAGCTGCATATATTTAATATTCACATATTTTTATATCTCATAATATGAATATCTCATAATATTCTCATAATCTCATAGCTTGTACTAATATTCTCATAGGACAAGCTATTACTTATTCAATAAACAGCAAATATGGGCAAATAAGATGTTCAGAGATTACAATTCTAAAATGTACGTATAAATCATAGTTGTTCATACATTATTTTCCGGTTTAAGTACCAAGCTAATATTGTGATGCTTCAGTTAAAAAAAAAAAAGGTAAAATTTATTTCTAATACTTGTAGTCTGTTAGCCAAACATTTATTTAGTCTCTAATGTAAGCAAGATAACCAAGGAAGTTATTTTATAGTTCTACCTCAAATCTCCTTGTGATAGAGTTGCTAGATTTAGCAAATACAACTATAGGATCACCTAGTTAAATATGAATGTCAGACAAGCAACAAATATTTTGGTAAAAATCTGTGTGAAATATCACACAGAACATATACTGAAATTATCTGTTGCTTTTCTGAAATTCAAACTTAAATGGGAGGTCCATACTTTATCTCTGGCAATCTTAGTTTTGAGGAAATTAATGGAAGAATTTGCCAATATATGTGGTAATCTTTCACTGTCCACTGGACTTTCTCATCATCTTCTACAATAATCATCATTGTAAGTTAATATTTAGAATGAATTAACTTGAATTCAAAACAGATTTTCTTTTGTGTCTTTTGGAAATCAACCTTGACACTTATGTTTATATTTTTTGTATATATAACGCAATAGCTATAACTGATTTAATCTGCTTGTCTGAGTATGTATAGATTGCATTACCCACCTTTAAAAGAAACCAGGAAGTGGTATTACTATCCTCTAAACTGCAAACCATCTAATTCTTTTTGTTTTTGTTGTTGATTTGGGGTGTTTTTATAAATGGTTTGATATTTTTGGCTTTCAAATGTAAGTACTTGACTAGTTAGGAAGATCACCTAACTACATTTCTAAAAAGGAAGGAAAATGCACTAGCATTATTCTTTGGGATTTGAGAGGATGGCATCATTTTGAAATTATTAAGAGAACACTATTATGAAGAAGGTCTTCCAACTTGCAGTTGCTAGGTTACTATATAGAAAAAAAGTCTGAATGACACCTGCTTGTGCATGTAGGAGAGAATTAGAGCAATCAAATGGTTTATAAGAGAGCAAGATCAAGGCTTTAATTTGCAAGCACAAGACAGCGATTAATAATTATTTTTATGAATTAGTAAAAGAGAAATGACCAAGAAAGTTAGAGTTTTGTTTGTTGGACAGAGGTGATTTAAGGAAATTTGTGAATTAAGATTGACTTAAGATTGAGTATAACATGAAACAAACATTTTGTCCTGATTTGTTTTATCTTCTATAATAGTGTAACAATCTGCATAGACTGTATTAGAACCATATTGCAACAAAGTTTAAATGCAGAAAGCTAAAGGAAATATTTAGCAGAGAACAAAATGAATCTTTGTTGGGAAAAAAAGTTATAGAGTAGGGACTAGTCAAAGGAAAATCTCTTAGCTTTACTTTCCACTACACTTTTTTTTTTTTATATAATTTCCATTTATCTGTTCCAATTCCTACTACTGTTTCATTGCTATCTTTATAATGTTGCACTGAATACTGTTTCCCCTGACATTTATCTGCCATTCTGATAAATCTGGTTAATTGCCCTCATCAATCCATGGCTCAAGTTTTTCAGTTACACATCTTGACAGTAATGTTGTCTTAAAGCAATTTTAAATTTAGAGGTATTGATGGTTTGGAATATATTCTTGCTCACATTGTTAGTTCATCTAAAACACAGTATTTAAAGTTTAGAAATTAAGCTATTCTCAAAGAATTACAGTAGCTGCATAAGTTAGCCCGAAGGAGAACAATCTGGTCACTGGAATTTCTGCTTTTGATCTTCCCTGAAATATAACTAGCAACTAAAACCAAAATCACTCACAATAAATACATAATCCATTAAAACTTTAAAAAAAAGTAATGTTATGTTTAATTCTAAAAGTAAAAGAATACTTCTTGCATTTAATAGCTTTTTATTTGTTGTTACAGACTAAATGTTTGCATCTCCCGAAATTCATATGTTGAAATCCTAATCTCCAGTGTGGCTATATTTGCAAATAGGACCTGTGACTAAGTGATGAGGGCTAAATGAGATCATAACATGGGACACTAATTCATTAGGGTTAATACCCTTATAAAAAGAGGAAGAAATGGGCAGGCACCTGGGTGGCTCAGTGGGTTAAGCCTTTGCCTTTGGCTCAGGTCATGATCTGAGGGTCTTGGGATTGAGCCCCACATCGGGCTCTCTGCTCATCAGGGAGCCTGCTTTCCCCCACCCCTTCTGCCTTCCTCTCTGCCTTCTTGTGATCTGTCAAATAAAAAAAATCTTGAAAAAAAAAAAAGAGGAAGAAACTCAGAGCTCCCTCCATTATGTTCAGAACATAGTGAGAAGCCCACAATCTGCAAGCCAGAAAGACATCTCTTACCAAAAATGACCATGATGGCACTTTGACCTTGGACTTACAAGCCTCCCAAACTGTGAGGAATAATTTTTTTAAGCCCCTCACGTGTAGTATTTTTTTATTATTTTTTTTAAAGATTTTTATTTATTTATTTGACAGAGAGAGATCATAAGCAGGCAGAGAGGCAGGCAGAGAGAGAGAGGAGGAAGCAGGCTCCCCACCGAGCAGAGAGCCTGATGCGGGACTCGACCCCAGGACCCTGAGATCATGACCTGAGCTGAAGGTAGTGGCTTAACCCACTGAGCCACCCAGGCACCCACGTGTAGTATTTTTTTAAAAAAGATTTTATTTATTTATTTGACAGAGAGAAAAGGGACAGCAAGACAAAGAACAAAAACAGGGGGAGGGGGAGAGAGAGAGGGAGAAGTAGACGCAGACTTCCTGCCTAGCAGGGAGCCCAATGTGGGGCCTGATCCCAAGAACTTGGGCTGAGCTAAAGGCAGCATTTAATGACTGAGCCACCCAGGCACCCCCATGTATGGACTGACTATACTATAAGTGTCAAGCTAAGACACTTATTATGACATTTTTTTTCTAAAAGGTATTTTATAAATATTTTCCTAGAGATTTTCCAAAATATGCTCCGAGTTGCTATTACGGTATAATTATCCTGGTACACCCCAAACAGCTTGGTCATCGTCCTCCAATTCTCTTACTATTCCCATACCTTTTCTCACACATATATTTATTATGTGTTTGAAATGTAATCAAAGTGTGAGTTCTTGAGCATTCTATTCAAGAAACTTCAGGTATGGAATTACTGAATTCATTATATTTACATCTCACTCAGAATAGGAATAGTTGTAAATGTTTTAATAGAAGCACCTATGTAGACTACTCACATAATTCTGAGCAAGGTCTGTTGTTGATAAAAACAAACAAAAACAAAAACAAACACTTGAAACAGAATTCAGTGATTCTTTAAAGTTTGTGCATAGAAGAATCTGAATGGGCAACCTGGGGTAAAGACATGTCACAATCTGCGGCAAGAAATGAGGTCGAATAAAAAGGGCCCCAGAATATGGCATCTTGAGAGCAGTATAAATCTTTTATTTCCCAAAGCATCTAGCCCAGAACCTCTCACAAAGTGAGTGGCCAATTTAATTCTTACTGAATTAAACTAAATGGATATGCATGCCAAATCTGGATTGAGTCAGTATTGCAGTTATTGAAAGTGAGGCTCCCAGTGATATACTGGCTACAATGACAAACTGAAGTATCTAGTACTGTCATTTCATAACCCAGGTCTTTGCCATTGAGCTGATCCCTATTAAAGAGGGAGAAAGCATTAAGACTAGAAACTGGGGAGCGAAGATATTATTGTCACCTCTCTACACTCCTAACAAAAGATGATTGGTCTTTACTGTTGAACATGGTTAATGTATGCTTTAATTGAGGATTGTGAGTTATTTCAGTTGTAGAGAGACTGGACCCATTGTTGACATTGCACTGTTATATTTAGAAGTTTCTAAATATAAACTTCTAAACATTCATAATAGAAGAAGTTTCTTCTATTGAGAATGCCTCTTCCTTTAGCAAGAAGGAAAACAGCTCTGTGATTGGGGAGCTTTGCAGTGGGTCACTGAATTTCTTGTTTAAACATGTTATAGTACTGATAATTGTAAGGACCTATTTAGGACCTATTTAGTCAGAGCGACTCCATCTTGGGTAAACAGCCACTATGTTGTTTGTGCAATAAACTTTAACTGTCTCCCCCCTCCCCCCACACAGAGAAACTTACTTAGAAACAAGTCTGGGAAACCAGTAAAATGTAGTCCTGATAATAGAGCCCAGAATACAAGGTTGAGTAAGGCCAGACGGAAACATCTAATCAGTATGAAGTACTGTTTGTAACAGTGAGAAGGTCTTGCCCAAACCTAAATGACTCCATCTTGGGAAGGACGAAGATCTTATTCACATTGAATATGTTAACTGACTAAGCCTTCCCAGAAAGTACTGTTTGTAACTGTCCTAGTATGGAGTAATCTTGAATAACATGTCACCAGACCGGATGAAACTAGCCAATCAACAAGAGACACACAAACCCGGTGGGTTGAGATACCAAGATACGGGTTGCAGTTTCACCCAATAAAAGGTAGCCTGTAAGATTGGGAGGGGTCGCCCTCTTCGGAGGCGGCCCCGACCAGTCAGTCAGTCGATTCTTGAGCCTGTAAGCTGGGGGTGGTCACTCTCTTCAGAGACGGCCCTGGCCAGTCAGTCTGACTTCTAATGCTTGGCATAGAATAGAGCTTTGCATCACTTTAACTTTGTTTCAGTCTCGTTCCCCTGGCCGATCAATCTGATTTCTAATACTTATCATAAAATAAAGCTTTAAATAACTTTCACTTTGCCTCAGTCTC
This sequence comes from Mustela putorius furo, assembly GCF_011764305.1. Lineage (NCBI taxonomy): Eukaryota > Metazoa > Chordata > Mammalia > Carnivora > Mustelidae > Mustela > Mustela putorius. Next base: position 16,909,191 of record NW_025422471.1, read on the forward strand.
GTTTCGTTTAATAACGGACCTAACAATAATTACAGTGCTTTTATTAGTTCATGTGTAAACAAGCCCAAGTACATCTACAAGGACACCAATGAGGTCACCTTAAATCATATATTCAATTTTAGACTGGCAATAATGCATAAAGATGTTAAAAATAACATTGCCTCATGAAAAAGAAAAAAACATTCCTCATAGTGAGGAACAACATGTCTAGAGCCAGATTCATAGGCCAGATTCATGGGCTGAATCCATCAACTATGAGCTCTGTGATATTAGGTAATTTCTCAACCTTTCTGTGCCTCAGTTTCAATACATGTAAAACAGGGATAGTCTTAGTACCTACATCATAGGATTGTCATGAGTTCATTAAAGTTAATATTTATAAAGTAATTAGAATTGAGTCTGAAACATAAGAAATAGCTTTGAAGTATTTGTTAGACAGTTGAAGTATTTTCCTGACATAAATTAACTGTATTTGCCCAATTTTAACTTAAATTCTATAAAATTATTATAAGTATGTAATTGCAATTCTTATAAATAGGCCTTCCAAGAAAAAAAATAAGATGTGCCTTATCTCTTCATAGAAATGCATAATAATTATATCTTACTGAATATAACTAGATTGATACCATAAAACTTTCTCACAGGGGCACCTGGGTGGCTCATTGGGTTACCCTCTGTCTTCAGCTCAGGTCATGATCTCAGGATCCTGGGATGAAGGCCCGCATCAGGCTCTCTGCTCGGTGAGGAGCCTGCTTCTCCCTCTCTCTCTGCCTGCTGCTCTCTCTACTTTTGATCTGTCTCTCTCTGTCAAATAAATAAATAAAAAACCTTAAAAAAAAAACTTTTTCACAAAGGTAAAAATATATCCATGATATTATATAAGGTAGGTCACTACTGTAGTGGAACTAATAATTACACTAATCTAAGAATATTTCTGGTCATATGAGGTTCCCTGGGAGGGATATCATAGAAATATAATATAATAATACAATATGTATTAAGTGTAAGAGAAGAGGCATTATTTATCTTTTCCCCACTACAGAAACTTGACCAATTTGGTTACACAGGCAACCTAAAAATACTTACTGAATGTTTCAGTGATAGTATCTTTGTGAACTACTATGAATGCAAAAAAAAAAAAAAGTATTTTAAATTAATGTCCTTTATACTCAGCTTCTAAATTGGTAAATTATGAAATATTTTTTTAACTTTTTATAAAGTTTTATTATTTTTAAATATATAGTAGACTTCATGTACCCTATATTTAGACACAAAATGTTATTCTTATATCATATTTACTTCATATTTTTAAATAAACTATAAAATATTACAGAAGTAGTTAAAGCATCTGCTTTATCTCATTCTTTTTCCTCTGTTTGAACCATTTCCAGAAGTTATTTATTCTCTCTATGCCTGATTGTACTTTTCACTACCTATTTATGTCTCCTAAAAATATATAGTACTATTCTATGTGTTTATAAAATTTACATAATTGCTATCATTCTATAAATATTCTTTTGCAATCTGCTACTTTCACTCAGCATTATGTTTTTGAGTTTAGCCATCTTGATACTTATACATGTTCTTCATTCTTGTTAACTGTTTAATAGAATACTACTATACGCATATACCAGAGTTTATTTATTACTTTACTGAAAGACATTTAAATTTTTTCCCAAGTTTTTCCTAGTACAAATGATACTGCAATAAAAGATTTGCACTTGTCTCCTGTATACATGTATGAGAGTTACACTAAAATCCAAGATTAGACTTGTTGGGTAAATAAAATGCACATATTTAACTATACTAAATATTGCTTTTCTAAGTGGTCATCCAATTTTTAAAAATTTTAAGAAAGATTTTATTTATTTGAAAGTGAGAACAAGAGAGTGAAAGAGAGAGAGAGAGAGACTGTGAGAACAAGTGGAGGGGAAGGGGCAGAGGGAGAAGCAGACTCCCTGAGGAGCAGAGAGCCTGACATGGGACTCAGATCAGGACTTGAGCCAAAGGCAGATGCTTAACTGACCCAGGTACACCAGTCATTCCAATTTTTACTTCTACGAACAGGGCCTAAGGAATGCCATTCACTTACATTCTCACTTATAGCTAATATTGAGGGACTTTACATGTTTGTCAGTCTGATAGATGAGAAATGGGAACTTACTACTTAAGCTTTCCTTATCCTTATTACTACTGAGTTTGAGCACATATATGTGTATATATTTCATATATTTATTAACCATTATGCCTCTGCTTCTGTGACTTGCTTTTATATCCTTTATCCATGTTCCATTGAGTTCCTTGTCTTTATTCACTGAACTGAAATTTTAATTTTTAATAAATTAATTTAAATGAATTTTACATAGGAATCTATTGCAAAAAGTTCTCCCTATTTCCATAAATTTTAATTTTTAATATTTTGAAATAAATCAACGTTTTCCTTTCTTATTTATGCATTTAATCCTTAGTTAAGAAATCTTCCTTATAAGGGTCAGAAATGCATTGTGCTCTATATTCTAGTAAGTTGTTAAACTTACTATACGCATAGTTGTTAAAGTTGTAAAAGTTTTAACAAGTTGTTAAATTTTTGCTGTTTACATTTTCATCTTTAATCCATCTGGACATTATTTTTAGAATGAGATGGGGAGTCCATTTTCTTATATCCAGATGGCATCCTCTTCCATCAGTACAATTTATCAAAGGGTCCATCCTTTCTCCACTGATTTATTTATTTATTTATTTATTTTGGTGAGTAAAGAGATAGAAGTTTACTAAGTGAAGACACAGAAAAAACTCTCAAGAGTGAAAGGGATCCCAACAGGGGTGCCCTCCCCACTGATTTTTAATGCCATACCTGTAATACCACACTGTTTACTCCGAAAGAAAGTGTCATCATTTTGCCTGTCAAGTTCTTTCTCAATCTATTAGAGTATGTGGCCTGCCTGGTTTCACTAAAATGTGCTTACTGATCTAATATAGTATATGGTAATGTGTTAAAACTACTATATTTGTGTGAAATAACATGTATTCTCTAAATATTTGGTGCACGATTTTATATATGTTCATTAGATCAAATATCCATGGTGATCTTAGGTATGCTTTCTTCTCTATACTAGATGTAGATCTAGAAACACTGTTATGTTATTTTTTAAAAAGACTTTATTTATTTATTTTAGAGAGAGTGAGTGAGCATTGGGAGGGACAGAGGGAGAGAGAGAGAATCCCAAGCCCTGAAAAGCCCGACTAAGGGCTCCATCCCAGGACCCTGAGGTCATAACCTGAGCTGATATCAAAAGTCAGATGGTTAACAAGTCATCCAGGTGCCCCAAAATATTGTTATATCATTTAGCATTTTTCTCTATTTGGTTTGTTCTTAATTTTTATTATCTCAATTCTGTTAAAGTATATTTTAAATCACACTTAGTAAATCTCATACTAAATTCAATATTCAAAGAATATATTTTTTTTAACCTAAACATCATCATTCATGTGGCCATGAATATCCTGAAGGTACCAAATGGGAAGTGTTGGTGGTAGTATCATCATCAAAATTCTTTGAAAACCTTTCTATAAAGGGCACTGCATTCAATTCAGAATATACAACATGAGGATAGACCCCTAAAGTAAAAGTGCTATGATTCACTATTTGAGGAGAAAAGGCAAATATACACATATGTACAAATATATTAACCAAAGTACTGAGTAATCACCCAAGTTTGATCAATTAAAATATTGTTCAAGAAGGATGTTAAAATCAAAGTAAGTCTTTTATGAAGAGCAGAGTTTTGATAGGTAGCAGATACTAGAGAATAACTTTCAGGAAGAAACCAGCATGTAAAACTGAAGGAAAGAAAATAAGTTTAGCAAATATTGTGTGAAAAATAAATCCACCATTATTTTGTGTTGATTAGAGAGTTTCTCTCCATATGTACTATGGATTTGGATAAACATCTTGATAAGGCAACTTATGTGCAGCCTTGATATTTGTGCAGCCAAGGTATTTGATCTTATTCTAGTGGATAACAGTATAATTTTTTCTTCAAAAATATTAATCTGAAAGTTGTGTATGTGTCTGAGAGAGGAAGATTTTATAAATCTTAATTTTATTTAACAAACACTTTGTTTTGATCGCCATCTGTTTGATAATGTTATAAGGATTATTCACAAATTAGCTCATTAACTATTTAATTCTCATAGGACCCCGTAAGATAATATAATTCTACAAATATTTTTAGAAAAGGAAATAAAGATTATAAAACTGAGAGATTTCTATATGCACTCGGTGAACTGTGTGTATCAACCTATGAATATATCAATGATATTTAGGATTTGTTTTCTTTACTTTAAAGCCAATATGAAATGCAGAGATAGATCTCTAGGCTGTGAGGTTCAAAATAATTTTTTATAGTATAAATCCAGCTTAACAATTTGCAGGCAATAGAGCAAAAATTATCTTATAAGTAGTAATAAGCATCTTATTAGTGTCTCATGTAAAAAAGGGAGGAGATAGTAGTGCCAAGATTTAATTTAGCTCTACAGTGGCAGTGTTCTTCAAACTTCACTGATATGTATACTGGATTCATGATCTTTTCTATTGAATTTTTTTCACCAGTATTAATAAGCACCTGATATTTGTCTACTTATTAAGTTATATTTAAAGTTAAAAATACATATTTAAATAAAAAATACTTTATATCTTAAAAATAATGGAAAATTAGAATCCTTTGCCCTCAGCAAAAACTATCTTCAATCCTTGGTTCTTCAGATTGTACATTGTCCTTGCTCTTATCCCACAGGTAAGCTCCTTCTACACCATCACAAGGTCTTTAGCAATCCCCATCCAGCTCAGTTTGAACTCCTGGCATGCCATGAAATCATGCATTAAAGTGGTGAATGTACAGTACTTCAAACTGAAACTTGTCAATGGGACACAGAGCCTCCTTAGTACAGAGGAGTGCACAAGCACCTGGGCTGGCAGTTGGGATTGTGTATTAGAAGACAACCAGTTGTATCCTTATATGGAAGATATCTAACATATACTCTTCTCTCATCTACAGTATTAGAGGCCATCCCATCCTCTTTGTGTGGGAGCCAGGGAACTGCAACATAAAGGACCATGCAGTTTGGATTCAAATGTTCAAACAATGCCATCAGGAATTTGTCTTTTTTGCACAGTTTCTTTGGTAATCTTTTCTCTATGTTGTCTTCATTCCCACATGGGTTATTCCCTTCTGTTGCATGCCAGGAAGAAGGTCAGAGAGAACAGGAACTGGGGCTGGGCTGGAGCATTTATTCCCCATACTTCATATTTTAATATATCCTCTCAATCCCCAATGGGGTGACATATTGGAGGAATACTTCCTTATTATCTCTACATTCTATTAACTTTTTCCTCAGGGGAAGATGGACTTACTGTACAAACGTTCTAGCAAGAAGAAATTGAGTTTGCCTAACTAAGTAACCTCTCTCTTTCATATCTACCTACCATAGAAAAGGTTCACTCTAGTTTTTCTTAATTTGTCATTATTTCACTGTGGCAGTTTCTGGTCTTTCATGTAAGGCCTGCAACTACAAAGGTGCCAATGCCTAGGCAGGTAAGTCTAATTGGGATTAGATCTAGAGACTATTTGACTGTAGTGCTGAAGTAACATTCTCCAAACAAGCTAATCAGTAATAAATTTAGAATATTGATCTTTACTTCTATATATCCAATGTCTTGGTTCTCATTTAATTCTGAAAAAGGAAGGGAGAAACTATATATTTTTAATTGACCCTTAATATTTTTCACAAGTTCTAGAGTTACATTACCTTGTCCGGGGATGATCCTAATGAAAAGAGAATGCATCTTTTGAATAATTCCAGTAAGAAAGGGAAAGAGGTGGTAAATATAGTTTTAATATCCCCAAGTAGAACTACATTATCTAGCCAACTTGATAAAGCATTATAATAGGCTCTGTCTAAAAATGTGATGAGCAATGGGCAAGCGTCAGTTCCATATGAACCAAGTGAGTGTGTACCTTGAGAGAGAAATGTCTTGCAGAAGAAAGGAAGTAAAGACATAGGGTTTGACACATCTAAGAAATACTCATATGGCATAGATGGAAAAGTTTGACAATTGGACAGAGAATGAAAGACATTGGATTTAAGAAGCATTTATCTTGGATGACTATGTAAATTTTGGAGTCATCATGAGATTTATATGGAAAATGAAAAATAACTGGTGTGGGATGGGATGACCATGAATTCAATTTTTATATCATTTTATTGAGACATAATAACATGTAGTAAAATTTAACTATTTTAAAAGTTCCCTCATGCCAGCTTACAGTCAATTTCCCTCAACTTCTAGCAGCAGGTAAGTACTGATCTATATTCAGTTACTATAGATGGGATTTATAATTTCAATAATTTCTTATAAAGGAATCACTCAGTCTATACTATTTGTGTCTGTTTTTCTCTTACCATATGTATTCAATATTCAGTCATATATTTGAGTTTATCAATTGTGTGTTCCTTCTTGATAATTTAGCAGCATTCCACTGTGTAGATATACTACAGTTTGTTAATTCATGTATCTACTGATATATATTTGAGTTGTTTCCAGCTTTTGGAATATAAGTAAAGCTGTTTTGTGTATCTGTGTATAAATCTTTGTGTGGACAACTTTGTGCTCTTGGGTAAAAATTTAGAATAGTAATTACAAGGTCATTTAATTAGTATATATTTAAATTTATAACAATATGCCAGAAGTTTTCCAAAGCAGCTGTAGCATATTATATTTCCACCAGCATATTAGAATTGCAGCGCTCCTTATCTACCAATGCTTGATTCTATTAGTATTTTCATTTTTTGCCAATACATGAAGTTTTAAAGAAGAGGCTTTTGAAAAATAACATGGAAGAGAATTAGATATTCAATTCTGAAACTCAAGGGAGAGGTGTGATCTGGGATCATAAATTTAGAAATGACAATGATATGAAAAATAATTAAAATAATGAGAGTAGAAGAAATGATTCATATCATGCTTGTAGAATAGGTGTTGTTGGAAAAATGAAAAATATTTCATTTAACAGAAGATTAGGAGTCTAACAGGCAGGCAAAGTATAAAGATGGCAAGGAGATCCACAAGCATACAGAAAAATCAAGTCCACAGAAAATTTAAATATAAGGGATCAACAATGTCATATCCATCAAAGAAAGTCAATAAAGGACCAAAATTTTCCCCATTTACTTTTGCAACTAGGATGTTTTTGTAACTGCAAAAAACCCTATTTCTGTTCTGTCCTTAAGTTGGCAATCAGATCACAGAGCGTTAGCTGTGACTGGGCAGAGATGAAGAGATTGCAGAGAAAAGGTGACTGACTTCAGCATTTGGCTGAGGGGGAAAAGACACTGAATGAGTCATAGACACTGAACTGAGATCCAGTCTGTACAACCCCTGGTAAAATGTATCATACCAGTAATCATAACATTATTTATTTTAACTGAAGGAGTAGAAGAAGAGTTTGATATTTTTCTTTCAAGATTGCTCCAGATGTCAAAAACCAAGCTTCCTGTGGGTATTTGCAGTCTGTGACACTTTGAGTGTCACTTAACACGTTCAACAATCCCAAATTTTATGAAGGTAAATTTAGCTTAATATTTACATCAAGAACATCCATAAAAGGGAGTATGATGGTAAGGGTAAGGAATAAATTTTCACATATGCATGTAATAATCTGGAAACATCTCTTTGGTGACTATATGGAAGACTCATGAATTAACAGTACATAACTCTCAAGAATGTTTTTTTCTTTTTATCAGTTTATAGAATTTTTCTTTTAGAAACAGCTAGCAGGGGGTGCCTGAGTGGTTCAGTAGGTTAAGCATCTGCCTTTGGCTCAGATCATGATCCCAGAGTCCTGGGCTGGAGTCCTGCAACAGGCTCCTTGCTCAGCAGGGAGCCTGCTTCTCCTCCCTCTCCCTCCCATTAGTGCTCTCTCTCAAATAAGTAAATAAAATGTAAAAAAAGAAAAGAAACTTCTAGCAGAACCCCTCTTTCTCCACAAAACCTCCTTGAATATGTTTTTTGCCAGTTCAGACTCAAAAGACCAGTTTCTAGTTTCAACTATTCATCACAGCTTACATATGATTATGCACACAAATGCTGTTAGCCTGCTAAAAAGATTGCTTTATGTTGAATGAAAAAATTAATTCAAAGCTTTGCAAACTCTTTTAGTTATTTTACAAACATTACTGTTTTTGTTAATACGGTAGAAAACTAGAGAAGTTTAAAGGCCCCAAAAGAATAGAAATCAAAGACCTTTTCAAAAGTATTTTTCCAACATCATGTTATTTAAATGTTAATCTTAGGCATTTACAGTATATTTATATTTCTTTTTTAGATTTTAGGGCTTACTAAGGTCCAATTTCCTAATTCCACTTATCCAGACTTGAAATGTTAGCTGTGTGTGTAATTACTATCATTACCAATAAAATTACTCTTCAAATGTATAGAATAGGACACTTATTTCTGAAATCAGACAAAAAATTTTAGAAAATATTTAAAAAGTTTAAACAAAGAACTAATGATAGAATAAATCTCATAAAAGTGAAAAATTATGGATTGACAGAAATTTACCTTACATAGTTATAAAAATATCCATATAGTAACAAATCTGAACAGAATAGTAATGTGCATATTTCTAAAATATATCTTAGCTTAACAGAGTTGATGGTAATTTTATATGTAGAGAGAAGAGCTGGGAGGATATTTTAACATCTTACTAAATATTTAAAAAGACAAAGACATATACACAAATATATCAATAATCAAAAAAAATAATGTGAGACTGAATGTGTAAACTATTTAATCAATATACTTCTTTTTTGTATTTTTCTTTGATAGCAATGTGTCATAGATACAAGACTCTAATTATCAGTATACTCTTAAAAAGTGCATGAACAAAACCTTTTAATAATTGACAATGACGAAGATAATGATGACTATTAAAATAAGCTACATTAAATTGCTTCTTTGTGACAGGCCCTATGTTAAGTTATTCACCCATTTGTTCCTCATATCAATATTATCAGGTTCATTGTGGTAGTTCAATTATCTAGTCTTTCTTTCTTCCATTTTAATGGACTTGTAAATGTTAACTAGAAACATTGTTGCCCCAAATAATAACTACATTTCCCAGCCTCATTTACAGCTAAGGTATGACCAAGTGACAAAATTTTGAACAATGTGATGAAAATAGTATTATGTAAATATTTTTTATACAACAACCAGCATGAGCCTTTGACCCTACTTCTTTGTTTTTTTCTCTCTTTCTGCACAGAGTATATTTATGATGGTTTAATTTGGACAACTCCTCTTAGCCCATAAATTGTTCCTGTGAATGGAAGCCAGTGTAATGTAAGAATAAGAGAAAGAAACATGGATCACACCTGCCGTAGGTGCCTTGAAGTACTGATTTGCTGACATTTATATTAGAGAGAGATAACATTCTACATTTTTAAAGTCATTGCTTTAGAGAGAGATAACATTCTACATTTTTAAAGTCATTGCTTATTGGATATTTACCAAAACCTGATTCATTCATATATATATATACATATATATATGACTATGCATATAGACATACACATACTTACATATATATGAATACAAATATCTTATACTTCACATTAGTATTATAATTTAGAATACGTACAACATAATATATATGTATATATATATATATTATTCCGATTTTATTAGTGAGAAAACTAAGGTTTAAATTCTATGACTCTTCAAGTTTGCAAAATTACTAAATAATAGAGTTTATCAGATGCATAAGGCTGAGATTCATTGTTTTAAGGACAAAGAATCATTATTATGGAAGTTTGGGGAGCTAAATCTCACCTCCTTTTCTTTTCCCTTTGGGTTCCAACCTATACAGGAAACACAAGGATTAGTGTGAAAATGAGATCCTAATACCATCTTTATTAATGACTAGCTAATTTCTTTTTAAAAAACAAGATTTTATTTATTTATTTGAAAGAGGGAGAGAATGAATGTGGGTTTAGGGGGTGGGGAAGAGGCAGAGGGAGAAAAAGACTCCCTGCTGAGGAGGAATCCTGATGTGGGGCTCCTTCCCAGAACCCTGAGATCATGACCAGAGCTGAAGGCAGATGCTTAACTAACTGAGCCACCCAGGAGCCCCAATGACTAGCTAATTTCTTGATAACTTCCCAAACTCAGACAATTAGCAAACATGTTGTAAAGCATAGCTTAGACATAGGCCTCCCATTCATTCCCTAAAACCTATCTTGAACACAGACAGAAAACATGGGATAACAGAAAAGCAAGGGGAACTGTTCTTGCCTTTCAATACAGTCATTACTTAGATTCCTTGTAAAAATGATACCCAATAAGAGTGCATGGGTGGCCCAGTGGGTAAAAGCCTCTGCCTTCGGCTCAGGTCATGATCACAGGGTCCTGGGATCGAGCCCCACATCGGTCTCTCTGCTCGGCGGGGAGCCTGCTTCCTCCTCTCTCTCTGCCTGCCTCTCTGCCGACTTGTGATCTCTCTCTGTCAAATAAATAAATAAAATCTTAAAAAAAAAATGATACCCCATAGTAAAAACTTATAGTGTACCAGAACATATTCCCTTGGTCTGATTTTAGCAAAGATGTGGTTGACAGTTCTGTGCTTACTGCCTGCAACCAACACTAAAAAGTCTCTGCTTTGCTGCCTCAGGACTACATGTAAGGCCCCCCACAGAACTGTGGGGAGAAACCCTTTGGGAGCAAGCCCTAAAGGATAAATGCCATCCTGTCTGTCCTTTAGTAGAACAACTTATGATGTGCATTTTACACAATTCTTCAGAGATTTCTCTGCAGGCTCAAGGCTTGGTTCCCAAAAAGCTGCCACCAACTTATTAATATAAATCTTATTAGCTTTCCCTCCCAGTGTTACTTTCCTTACTAACTAATTTCTGCATCCTGAGAACACCTCTCAAGTAAACTCCATGTGCTCAAATCCCTGTCAGGTTTTGTTTGAGGAAAGATCTAAACTGCAACAGGTCAATATTTCTTACCCTTTTGATTACCAACATTGTCCTCTTCTCTTATAAGAGAATAAATAAGAAAAGGAGAAAGAAGTACTTTTTTTTTTCTTCCAATCTTCCTAAGTGAACCTTCTTACACACTGAGGTAGATGGAAAACAGAGAAGTTTCTTTACCTGAAATATTGTACACTGAAGCAGGTAGAAGATTTCCCCTAAAATAAAGTCAGCCATTATGTTTGACAATTATAATGAGAACTTTAAAATGTATTCCCTTAGTAACTTCCAGATACACAATACAATATTGTTAACTGTAGTCCTCATGTGGTACATTAGTTATACTCTAGAACTTATTCATATATAACTGGGAGTTTATACCTTTTGACCACATTTACCCAATTCCCTGATTCGCAATCCCTGCCTAAGGAAACCACCAAACGGCTCTCAGTTTCTATGAGTTTGACTTTTTCTTTTAGATTCCACATGTAAGTTAGATCATACAACATTTGTCTTTCTCCATCTAACTGATTCCACTTAGCATAATGCCTCAAGGTCCATCCATATAATCGTAATTGGCACAGTTTCTTCGTTTCTTTTTTTAAAATTTTTTAAAATTTTATTTCTTTTCAGTATTCCAGCATTCATTTTTTATGCACCATACCCAGTGCTCCATGTAATACATGCCCTCCATAATACCCACCACCAGCCTCACCAACCCCCCAACCCCCTCCCCTCCAAAACCCTCAGGTTGTTTCTCAGAGTCCACAGTCTCTCATGGTTTGTCTCCCCTTTCAGTTTCCCCCAACTCACTTCTCTCCATCTCCCAATGTCCTCCATGTTATTCCTTATGCTCCATAAGTAAGTGAAACCATATGATAATGGACTCTCTCTGTTTGACTTTTTCACTCAGCATAATCTCTTCCAGTCCCGTCCATGTTGATATAAAAGTTGGGTATTCATCCTTTCTGATGGAGGCATACTACTCCATTGTATATATGGACCATATCCTCTTAATCCATTTGCCCATTGAAGGGCATCCTGGTTCTTTCCACAGTTTGGCGACTGTGGCCATTGTTGCTGTGAACATTGGGGTACATATGGCTCCTCTTTTCACTACCTCTCTATCTTTAGGGTAAATACCCAGTAGTGCAATTGCAGGGTCATAGGGTAGCTCTATTTTTTTTTAATTTTTAATTTTTTATAAACATATAATATATTTTTATCTCCCGGGGTACAGGTCTGTGAATCGCCAGGATTACACACTTCACAGCACTCACCATAGCACATACCCTCCCCAATGTCCATAACCCCACCCCCCTTCTCACAACTCTCCTCTCCCCAGCAACCCTCAGTTTGTTTTGTGAGATTAAGAGTCACTTATGGTTTGTCTCCCTCCCAATCCCATCTTGTTTCATTATTTCTTTGTTTCTTTTTTAACGGATAAATAGGATTTCATGTTTCCAATGGTTACAATTACAGTAAACATACATAATAAATTTAATTTCCTTATGGGAAAATTATATACCAGTGAGAATCATTACTCTTAATATCAGGAAATAAGGGAAAACAATACGAAGATCTCAAATCCTCCTTCATATGGGCCCACATCTATAATTGCTTAGAATTATGAATAGTTCACTCAGCTATTTTCCTTACCCAGTTTATTTTCAATTTTAACATGTTTATTTCTATGCTATATTGGCAGCCTGCATCCTAGACAAAAGACCTATATGCAAGAAACCAATGCACTTCCGTGTGTGAACATATATAACTTCGTTTTATTAATAAACCAGTAGGACATGTGCTGTAACTTGGTAGAACATGTATTATTATGTCTGTTTTTGTAAGATAAATAACTAACATAATGAGTTATGATTTGGCAAAGCCACAAAGCTGGTTAGTTACAAAGCTCATGTGTAAACATGTATCTTTTGAGATCTTATCTAGTTTTCTTTCATTTAGGTGGAATTGCTAAGAACTTTACTGCTAAGTAAGCCTCCTTTCCTCTGATCTCATGTTTCCAAGGGAGAAGGTCCAGAATAATAGGTTTTTCCACTATTAATTTACTCCTCCCCGTTAGTAAATTTCTAATAAGGAACTAATGTTGTTTGACTCAAGTCTTTCTGCACTTATTTTCAAGCCTATTGGCCCACAGAAAGGGCAAAGCCTCATCAACACTCCACTATATGGTAAGAAGAAGAGGGCCAGTTCTTGTCTTATGGGGAAATCCTGCAGTTGTTCAGCAATTCAGGTCACCAGAAAGTACCTCCATATAAATAAAAGTCTCATTTACCATGCATTTAAAGCCAAATTCTCTAATAAACTTTATCCTTATTAGCACCATGCTCTAACCAACTGAGCTAACCGGCCAACCACTAAACTTTATTCTTAAATCTAACATTTCAATCTCCATCTACCTGTTACCTTGATTCTTATTTATTTCTGACCTTCAGAGAAAGATGAGGTTTTATTGCTTGCCTCACCAGTGAAAATACAGTAATTACTTAAAATTTAAAGACATCTTGAAAGTTTCATTTTTAATGTGTGGCAGTCAGAAATGAGTTTAAAAAAAAAAAAAGGAGTTAAAAAAAAGTTTCCTGGAAGATGGCAGAAGAGTAGGAAATCCTCATTTCTTCTGGTCCCTTGAATTCAGCTAAATATCACAAATCATTTTGAATACCTGTGAATTCAACCTGAGATCTAAGAAAAGAATTGCTGCAATTCTCCAAATAAGAAATCAACCACTTTCCACAAGTTAGGTAGTGTGGAGAGGTGAACCTGAGGGGGTTATATTGGAAGATAAATGGTGGGGGGAAGAAGCCGCCATAAGCCGGCTACCAGAAAGTGATATAGCAGCAGACTACAAAATCAGAACTTTTTGAAGTCTGTTCCTGTGAGGGATGCCCCTGCATGAAAGGTGCGCAGGTGGCAAACCTGGACAGCATCCTAGGTGGGACAGTATGGTCTCAGGATCCACAAAGAACGGGGTGCCCGAGTACATTGGAGTTCCCAAGCATTGGAGCAGGTAAGCAGGTGAGCCTGGTTGTGGGCTCCTGGCTGGGTGTTTCCATAGACTCTGAATGGTGGCACAATTCAGCAACTGCTCTCCAAAGCAGGGGCCCAGCAAGAACGGAACCACGGCAAACCTCCTCCCTCCCTCAGAAAGACTGGTACAAGTGCGCACCACAGGAATCTGCAGAGTTTGGCACACACAAATTTGATTCACTGCTTTTCACTGAGGGTGCACTAAAGAGTGGAGACTGAGATCATTCAGCATTCAGATCAATCACCACTGAAGATTGGGGTGCCACCATTTTTTTTTTTCCATCCTCTAAAGTCATATGGAAAACCTTCAGGGAACCAAAGCCACAAAGAGCAACCTGAAGCAGCTTACACTGAGCCTGGCCCTTGGCAAGGGGCTGTGCAACTCTGCCTAGGCAAGGACACCTGAGAATCAGTGTGGCAGGTCCCTCCCTTATGAGACCAGTAAGAAACATCAGGTTACTATCAAGTTCATAGATAACATAGAATTTAAAAACTCCTGTGCTAGGGGAAAATACTATATAGAATTAGAGGTTTTTTTCTCATGAGTCTTTAGTCTTTAAATTAAATTTTTTTCTTTTATTTTTCTTTTAAACTAGCTTTTTTTTCATTTTAAAATTATATTTATTTATCTATAAGAGAGAGCATAAGCAGAGGGTGGGGAGAGGGAGAGGGAGAAGTAGACTTCCCACTGAGCTGGGAGCCCAATGCAGGGTTCAGTCCCAGGAGTCTGGGATCATGATCAGAGCCTAAGGCAGACACCTAACCAATTGAGCCACCCAGGTGCCCCCAGTTTCTTATTTTATCAACTCTTTGTTTTTAAGTCTTTTTTAAAATTTTTCATTTTTACATTTATACTTTATATATTCTTCATTTTTGGCTTCCTTTTATTGTATTCAATTTTATTTTATTTTTTTATTTTTTTAATAACGTATTAATTGTTTTAGGGGTACAGGTCTGTGATTCATCAAGTCTTACACAATACACAGTGTTCACCACAACACATACCCTCCCCAAGGTCCATCACCCAGCCACCCCATCTCTCCTACCCCCCTACACTCCAGCAACTCTCAGTTTGTTTCCTGAGATTAAGAGTTTCTTATGGTTTCTCTCTCTTTCTGGTTTTTGTCTTGTTTCATTTTTCCCTCCCTTCCCCTAAGAAAATAAAAACACAACTGTTCAAAACCTTTGGCATACAGGAAAGGTGGTCCTAAGAGGGAAGTACATAGCAATATAAGCCTTTCTCAAAACACTAAAGTCTCAAATAAACAAGCTAACCTTACACCTAAAGGAGCTGGAGAAAGAACAGCAAAAAGCAGGAGACAATAAAAATTAGAGCAGAAATCAATGAAATAGAAACCAAAAGAATAGTTGAAACTAGAAGTTGAAACTACAAACAGAATGAAACTAGAAGCTAGTTCTCTGAAAGAATTAATAAGATCAATAAACCCCTAGGCAGTGTTATCCAAAAGAAAAGAAAATCATGAATGAAAAAGGAGAGCTTACGACCAAGCCCAAGGAAATACAATTTTAAGGACATATTCTGAGTAACTATGTGCCAACAAATTAGGTAATCTGGAAAAAAATGGATGCATTCGTAGAAATTTATAAACTACCAAAACTGAAACAGAAAGAAACTAAAAACCTGAATATGCACATAACCACCAAGGAAATTGAAGAAGTAATCAAAAATCTCCCAAAAAACAAGAGTCTATGGCCAAATGGCTTCCCAGGGGGATAATACCAAACATTTTTTCTTTTAAGATATATATTTTTTTAATTTGACAGAGAAAGAGGAGAGAGAGAGGGAGAAAGCAGGGGCGGGGGCTGCAAAATGAAAGGGAGAAGCAGGCTCCCACAGAGCAGGGACCCCAACCTGGGGCTTGATTCCAGGAGCTTAGGATCATGACCTAAGCTAAAGGCAGATGTTCAACCAGCTGAGCTACTCAGGCACCCTTTTACTAAACATTAAAAGAAGAAATAATACCCATGCTAACAGCTATTTCAAAAAACAGAAACTGAAGGGAAACTTCCAAACTCATACTATGAGGTCAGAATTACCTTGATCCCATAACCAGACAAAGACCCCACCTAAAAGGAGAATTAACAGATCAGTATCCCTGACAAACTTGGATGCCAAAATTCTCACCAAGATATTAGCCAATAGGATCCAACAGTACTTTAAAAGGTTTATTCACCATGACGAATAGAGATTTATTCCTGGACTGCAAGGGTGGTTCAACATCCACAAGTCAATTAACATGATACCTCACATTAACAAAAGAAAGGACAAGAACCATATGACCCTCTCAATTGATGGCAAAAAAAAACAAACAAACAAACAAACAAAAAAACATTTGACAAAAGATAGCATCCTTTCTTGATTTAAAATCTCTACAGAGTAGGGATTGTTGGTGAGGATGAGGAGAAAGAGAAATCCTCTTACATTGTTTGTAAGAATGTAAGCTATACAACCCCTCTGGATAACAGTGTGGAGGTTCTGCAAGAAATTTAAAATAGAGCTACCCTATGACCCAGCACTTCCATCACTAGGTGTTTACTCCAAAGATACAAATGTAATGATCCAAAGAGGCACATGAACCCCAATGTATGTAACAGCAATGTCCACAATAGCCAAACTATGGAAAGAGCTGAGATATCCATCAACAGAAGAATGGATAAAGAAGATGTGGAATATATATATCCACATCTCTCTTATATATTTATCTCCTCTCTCTCTCTCTCTCTATCTATACACACTCACATATATATATATATATATATGTATCTGTATGTGTGTCTGTGTGTGCATATATATATATATATATATATGTATGTATCTATATCTATATATGTGTATTTGTATCTATCTATCTACCTATCCACAATGGAACATAACTCAGCCATCAGAAAGGATGAGTATTTAACATTTACATCCACATGGATAGAACTTGAAGATATTATGCTGAGCAATAGTATGTCAATCAGAGAAAGGAAATTATTATAAGATTTTATGAATATGTGGAATATAAGAAACAGCACAGAGGATCATAGGGGAAGGGAGGGAAAATTGAATGGGAAGAAATCAGAGAGGAAAACAAACCATGGGAGACTCTTAACTATAGGAAACAAATGGAGGGTTGCTGGAGGAGAGGTGGGTATGGGGTGGGGTACCTGGGTGATGGGCATTGAAAAGGAAACATGATATGATGAGCACTGGCTGTTACATGCACGTGATGAATTATTGACCTCTACATGTGAAACTAACGTTGTATTTATGTTGGCTAATTGAATTTAAGTTAAAAGAAAGAAATGAATAAATTAAAAGATGCTTCTGTTAAATAGTGAAAATATCAAGTACTTCAGAAAAAATAACTTGGAAAAGAGTAAATCAAGTCAAATCAAAAATCAAATGAAAGAAAGGTAAACTATATTTGGGGATATAATTATATAATTCATACATAAATAATGAGCAATGTTAACATTACATTAGACATGAAAGATAGCAGACTTTATCTGAATCAAACCTAAATTAGTTTGTATTGTGCAAAAAAGCTACTGAATTTTTAAGGACAGTATCCTTTTGTCCTCCTGCTGAAAACCTACATTTTACTTCCAAAAATGATAGTCATTGTGTATAAATTTCATTACCATTAAAAAAAATTAATTCCAACTGTGAAAATTGTCCTCAGCAATGTGACTGTGGTGAAGTGTCCCACATATCACTTGTGTTTGAGTTGAATGCACAGCATGAGGCCCATCCTTATGAGAATGGAAAATAGAGATATACTGTGGCACAACTTATTTTAGAAAGACACTATTCTTTAAGTTATATAGGAAATCCTGAGGCTTATGAAATATTTGACTTTGGATAAGAATACAGCCATTACTCTTTACTTCTCTTAATACCCATCTGAAAAACAAAGAGAAGGATGAAAATCTCTAATTCTCTAATTTATCTACTTTTACTTTGAAGAATTTGTACTAACGCTAAATTATTGAAAATATATAGTTTTATTGCACTGGTCAGATAACTTGGCAAGCAGTTTAAATTATTTTTTTGAAAGATGTTATTTATTTATTTATTTGAGAGAAAGCACACAGGGGAATGAGTAGGGGGAAGGACAGAGGGAGAAGGAAAGCAGACACCCCGCTGAGCTGGAAGTCCCATGTGGGGCTTGATGTCGGGACCCTGAGATCATGACCTGAGCCGGAGTCAGAGGTCCCCCAGTGTAAATTCTTTAAAACATAACTTCACTCAATGAGTACATACAGGGAAAAAAATTTTGGTGATTAACTTAGAAGCAGTGCATATGCACTATACATTGCAAATAAGTCTGCACCCAGATAAAACATATCTCTAAATGGAGGGGTGTGTGGAGTATCAAGCAGGGCCCAGATACAAAAATGTTACTTTTCTATGTGCATATGCATACCTTAAACATTTTTATTTTGTTTCATATGTGCATGTTTTCATTTCCTACATGTTAGGGGATAGTTATATGTGGGTTTTTTGGGTTTCTGTGTGTTTTGGAACCAGAGGCACTGAGTGTCCTTGTTCCAGAATATCTTTGGAATAGTGTATATAGTAGGCAGCTTTAGAAGATAGAAACAATGTCTCTTTCCTGAGTACAGGGCAGAAACACTAAATGCCCATTACAAAAAGAGGGAAGTCCCTGAAGGCAGGCTTTGTTTCCTGTAATGCTGCCCACTGAGTATGCTGGCATGCTTCTGGGTCCATATACATCACATTACTGGGATATGGGGCTAAAGGAAATTGAATCAAATATGCCAAAGTTCATGCTCCTATGTGCTGTGAATAGTACAATCCTTTGTCCCTGACTTCAGAGTTCCTTGTCTTCTGGCAGCATCTATGAAACTGGCAGATTAATTTATTAGCTTGAAGGTATGATAAAATCTCAGAACCTTCTCAGGTCTTGACAGTTTTGGTAACAAGAATGGGAGGAACCTGTTAGAATGGCTAAAATTAACACAAGAAACAACAGGTGTTGGCAAAGATGCAGAGAAAGGGGAACACTCTTGCACTTTTGGTGGGAATCCAAACTGGTGCAGCCATTCTGGAAAACAGTATGGAATTTCCTCAGAAAGTTAATAATAGAACTACTCTATGATTCAGAAATTGAGTATGAGGTATTTACCCAAAGAATACAAAAGTACAGATTTGAAGGGGTATATGCACCCCAATGTTTATAGTAGCATTATCAACAGTAACAATAGCTAAATGATGGAAAGAGCCCAAATGTCCATTGATTGCTGAATGAAGAAGAGGTAATATATATGTACAATGGACTATTACTTATCCATAAAAAAAGAATGAATCTTACCATTTGCAAGTATGTGGATGGAGTTATCATCCACAGTTATCATGATAAGTGAAATAAGTAAGAGAAAGACAAATACCATATGATTTCAGTCATATGTGGAATTTAGGAAACTAACAGATGAACATATGGGAAGGGGAAAAAAAAGAGAGCAAATCAACCATGAAGGTGGGTGAGGAATGGGCTAAATTGGTGATGGGTATTAAGGAAAGGCATTTGTTGTATTGAGCACTGAGTGTTATATGTAAGTTATGAATCACTGAATTCTACTCCTGAAACTAGCTAGAATTTAAATAAAAATTGGGAAAAAAAGAATAGGAAGGAGACAGACACATCATGTCTTTGAAGAAGTATAGTAATCCCATGAGATGATCTGAGGTAAGACCATGGAAATTAGTAAAGAGTATTTTCCCAAATTTTATGGTCAACTGGAAAATAAAAAGTCCTCCACTTTATTATATGACAATGCGAAAGAACTGGGGAGAGACTTGCAGGCCAAGTACCCAGAAAGAGCTTGAAGATAGTTATCCAAATGGTGTTCTGATAGTTGCTACCTCTCTTCTGGATGGGAAAGTTTCCTTGCCAACCTGGACTGGTAGTGTTGGGTCCGTTATCAAAGGAACGAGACTGAGACAAAGTTACACAAAGCCTTATTCTATGCCAAGCATTAGAAGTCAGACTGACCGGCCAGGGCCGCCTCCGAAGAGAGCGACGCCCCTTGGTCTTACAGGCTAGTTTTTATTGGGCACAATCGCAGACATCTGCATATGTGGCTTTGGCTGATTGGATGTCTCCTACCTGTGTGTTTTAGTAACGGTTACCAATGGCCTTGTTTTAGGTATGTGTTTTAGTAATAGTTACCTGGAATTGGCCTTGTTTTAGGTGTGTGTTTTAGTAACAGTTACCCTGTTTTAGGTGTTGTGTTTTAGTAACAGTTCCCTGGAACCGAGAGCAGTAACTTTTCTAGACAACAAAATGTCTACCTAGGCAACATGGAGTCACTATGGCTAAGTAGGCCCAGGCAGGCCCAGGGGGTTAACATGTTTTAATGTGGAATCGACCCCAACAGTAGAAGTTTATGTCATTTTTCAGATAACTGTTACATAGATGTGAATCTACACTGAAAATGAAAGGAAATTCATTACTGCTATAGCTAGGAATAAGATGAATCATTAGAATTTTGACAGGTTTTCTTGGGAGGTAAGAAGGTAGAGCGCATATTGTTTTATTTTTTTTTTTATTTTTTTTTATTTTTTTAAACAATTCTTTTTTTTTTTTTTTTTTTTAAGATTTTTATTTATTTATTTGACAGAGAGAGATCACAAGCAGGCAGAGAGGCAGGCAGAGAGAGAGGAGGAAGCAGGCTCCCCACTGAGCAGAGAGCCCGATGTGGGCCTCGATCCCAGGACCCTGAGATCATGACCTGAGCCGAAGGCAGCGGCTTAACCCACTGAGCCACCCAGGCGCCCCGCATATTGTTTTATTAAGAAAAAAAGCAAAGGGCCATCTTACCAACTCAACTCCTTCTTTAATCTACTTTAAGGATGGAGTCTTGTATGAATCGGCAGCAAGAGGATGGGGGATTTTTATTGTTGTTGTTCCTCTTTCACTAAGATGGGTAGCCTTTCAAGGATCTGGGCTATATTTGGTTACTCGGTTTTTTTTTTTTTTTAATTTATTTTTTTTCAGCATAACAGTATTCATTATTTTTTCACCACACCCAGTGCTCTATGCAATCCGTGCCCTCTCTAATACCTACCACCTGGTACCCCAAGCTCCCACCCCCTCCACTTAAAACCCCTCAGATTGTTTTTCAGAGTCCATAGTCTCTCATGGTTCACCTCCCCTTCCAATTTCCCCCAACTCCCTTCTCCTCTCTAACTCCCCATGTTACTCAGTTTTAACTTCCCACCTTCCATGTTTTCAAGGCCTTGCCTATTATTGTTACATTTACCATTAAAACACTAGCATCCTGGTTACCAAAACTGTCAACTATACTCAGGGTAGCTGTAATATTTATCTTGGTTTATCACTTTGGCTTACAAACTCCACTCTCTTTTTTTTTTTTTTTTTGGTAGGCTACTGACACTATGCCTCAATTATTTGTCAGCCCAGCTATGTATGTAGAAAGATTTTATTTTATTTTATTCATTAATCCTTAGTATTTTATGCCAGAGTTTATGTCAGAATATATGCTCTAATTAACCACATTGTCTAGAATACATTTTTTTAATAAGCCATTCTTCTGCACTGTAAAACCAGGTTGGTGATCTGAGCTGATGCCATGTGTGATAACTCACAGTAAATTCTGTATTAATCTATGTCTTTTCTTTTGCTTCAAACCTAGTATATTCTTCATAGAAAAAAAAAGTTTATTTTATATGTTGTGTGGAAACAAGATATACTTCTTTTAAAAAAACAGATTTTATTTATTTGATAGAGAGCGCAAGTAGGCAGGGTGGTAAGCAGAGGGAAAAGGAGAAGCAAACTCTCTGCTGAGCAGGGAGCCTGGGAGGGGCTCCATCCCAGGACCCTGGGATCATGACTCAAGTTGAAGGCAGCTGTTTAACTGACTGTGCCACCTAGGAGCCCCCACAAGATACACTTTTAATAGCATTTAATGGTTTTGGTAGAAATTTTAGAGTCAAGGGACCTAAAGGGAAGGGGGAAAAAATGAAATGTAGACTTTGAATAAAAATAAAATCTCTCTCCTGTGAAGAAAAGGATTACCAATGTATGAGCTGCTATTTGTCTACTCACCTAGAAATGTAATACTAGATGAGGTACTCAGGACTAATCATTGCTGTTGAAATTAGACAATCTGCAGTAATGGCAAGGACAACAACCTTTGCGAGGTAAATAAAATTCATTTTGTTGAACCCATCACTTGCCTCCATATACCACTATCGTCATAATTTTCATGATCCCATTTATCTATTCCTTTAGAGACTGGTATAATCTGTTATACATGAAGTAGGTCATCTTTTCTGACTCATTATTAAGTCTTCAACAATAGACGGTTTTGATGAACATTTTTATGAAAACCCAGTATTTTCAGATTCTGAGAAAATTAAAAAATCTACCCATTCACATACCTTTTTTCCCCCCAAATCTCCCAGTCACTTAAAATAATACTTTTAAGTTTGGGATATCTTGCCAAACATAATTAGTATAGATCCTCACATCAAGCTTATCTCTGTTTAAGGCATCTCATAAAAATGAGATGTACTTACTGCTTGAAGACACCTATGTGAAGTCTTTTGTTTTCTCCTCTATTTTAAAAAAAGACACCTAAATTCTACATTAGATTTCTAATGGCTAGTGTGAGATTATTGAGCAATTAGAAAATTAGCTAAGTTTGGTGTTCTGAAACTATGAACACTCTATTCATTTAACTTCCATGTTTATTCAAAGTTTACTTGGTGTCATCTGCTAGATACCAAGTCCAATTAATGAAGGAGTAATAAAAGACTTTATGGCTAGGTGACAAAATAACTGAGACCATCTTTATTTTGTTTTATTTTTGAGACCACCTTTATTTTGATTTTTACCTGGTGTTCTATAATTTCAGTCTCTTCCAACACACAGTAAAAACTCAAAGTATGCTTGTCAAAAGGAGAATAGGTATTTTCCAAAGATAAAATATCTTTACTCTAAGACCTGCAGAGTAAGTTTTCTATTAGAGTGTATCATAATTTCAATTATCAAAACGTCCAAGAAGCAGAATGATATTGCATGTAACTTAAAAAGTTGGAAATATTTTTTTTTCCTTTGCCCTGGATTCATTCAAGGTCAGAAGTTCCATATCACCCAGTAGAAAAATCAGAAGTACAATCAAGTATAAGAAATTCATCAAGGACTGCACTACTTTCTTAATGGTAGGGGATACAGTTTCTAATAACCATCACTTTGGAATGGTATCCTGACATACTCCAAACTATTATAATGCATAATCATTATTGAGATGACAGGACTCTATGAATATATCTGGGATTTATTTCACATATTCTGAAATGCATGCATCTCACCAAAGTGTATAGCTATTTCTTGTTCCTCAGACCAATATAAGTGATACCATTAATGTAAAAAATTAGCATTCAGTCATGAGGATAGTAAGATGGTCAATTTTCTTGGTGGATTTAATTGTGGTACAGAACCAGGTATAAACTAAAGTTCTTGTCAGATCAAAGCTATGGTATCTTTTGCTTATTGTGATAGAGAATAAAAAATATTTACCAGATGAGTATCTGTATAGCAGGTAACAGAATATCCTTTTACTTTAGTAAAGTGACCACATTTAGAAGAGTCCATGCAAATGGACTATTATCCATCTGTATTTTTGTTGCTGGCAAAAATGCATAATTCAATGGAGCTGTGAGAGAAATAAAGATTCCTGTGCTTTCTAGTGTTTATTCTAATACAATCTATGATTTTACACTTGAGGAAGAAAATGTTCCAGGCATTTCTCCACTGGCCCTTTCTATGATTATAGCTTTCTATCTACAAGATTTTGTTAGATATTCTGGGACATTATTTTAACTTTACACTCAGGAACCAGGAGCCATACCTATTATGTGTGTTCATAGATGATTCGGGGTCAAAGTCCATTACATTATGCTCTTTTGCCACCCCCAGATCCTTCAGTGATATTTTGATATCCAGGCAAACCAGTATGTGTATGTCTCTGTTGTTACACTTTTTTTTTGAGTGTTTAACTTTTTAACTTTTTATTTATTTTTTCTTTTCAGTGTTCCAGAATTTATTATTTATGCACCACACCCAGTGCTCCATGCAATACATGCCCTCCATAATACCCACCACAAGGCTCACCCAACTCCCCCACCCGCCCAAACCCTCAGTTTGTTCTCAGAGTCCACAGTCTCTCATGGTTCATCTCCCTCTCCAATTTCCACTTAAACACTGTAATTTCAAGTATTTGTTTGAATATGCTAATCAGAAAATTAGAATGATGATAGAGAGGAGGTTGATGGAACTGCTTATTCAGTTGATGGTAAAAGGAGTTGAATCTTTTGTTTTCGTATTGGATATGCAATGGTGGTCATAGAAATATTTCCATTTATCACATATTCCATCTGATTAAAAAATCTAATTTGTATTAATAAGAAGAAAACAGGATTTAGTTTTATTATAATTGCAGCTTTAGGGTTTTATTCTTTGAATTCATGATGTTTCTCTATACTATGACATTTTTAAAAGTTTCTGTCACATCGTAAGATGCTATTTACATATCAATTTCCCTATCTCTTCAATAAACAGAAATAGCTAGTTTTAGATTTTCTTGAGGCTAGGAACCTTCTCTTACTAACATCATAAATTCTTGCTACTAATTTATGTAATACCTTAAGGAACTGAGTGCTCTATAAATTTTTTTTGCTCTAGAACAACAAAAAGTAGAAAATGTCCTGATGTATTTAACTGAAAGCATAACCTATATGGTTAGTTATAGTATTTTCTGAGCAATTAATATTTTTAGGTATTTTATTAACCTCTTATGTATCTTTTATTTTTCCCCACAACAATGCTGTACTAAAGGGCACATACCTCAATATCATCAAAGCCATCTATGAAAAACCCACCGCAAATATCATTCTCAATGGAGAAAAACTGAAAGCTTTTCCGCTAAGGTCAGGAACACGGCAGGGATGTCCATTATCACCACTGCTATTCAGCATAGTACGTCCTAGCCTCAGCAATCAGACAACAAAAGGAAATTAAAGGCATCCAAATCGGCAAAGAAGAAGTCAAATTATCACTCTTCGCAGATGATATGATACTATTATGTGGAAAACCCAAAAGACTCCACTCCAAAACTGCTAGAACTTATACAGGAATTCAGTAAAGTGTCAGGATATAAAATCAATGCATTTCTCTACACCAACAGCAAGACAGAAGAAAGAGAAATTAAGGAGTCAATCCCATTTACAATTGCACCCAAAACCATAAGATACCTAGGAATAAACCTAACCAAAGAGACACAGAATCTATACTCAGAAAACTATAAATAATAGTACTAATTACTAAAGTATTAAGAATATTTATACTAAAATACTATTATAATCAATGTTTTATAGATAAGGAATTCTAGGCACAGAAAAATTGTGAATAATGGTTGTTGTTTTAAATTTGGAATTGAAGTTGGGATTTTAACCTAGGCAGTCTGACTCTGGAGCCCATTCATTTAAAAATTGTAACAGAACTCTAGGTATGATACTAAACCCTAGATTTGGTACTAAAAACGGAGCTTAAAAAATAAAATATCAATAGTTTCTAACTCCATATACTAAAATTCTAAGTGGATTACCAAAAATACAATCAAATGCCATATTATTATTTTTATTACACTATTCTATTGCAGTATTTTTTTAAAGATTTTTTTTAGATCTTTGATTTTCTTTTCTTTTTATTTTAAATTAATTTCTTTTCAGCATAACAGAATTCATTGTTTATGCACCACACCCAGTGCTCCATACCATATGTGCTCTCCATAATACCCACTGCCTGGCTCCTTCAACCTCCCACCCTTCCGCCCCTTCAAAACCCTCAGATTGTTTTTCAGAGTCCATAGTCTCTCATGGTTCATCTCCCCTTCCAATTTCCCTCAACTCCCTTCTCTCCATCTCCTATGCCCTCCATGTTATTTGTTATGCTCCAAAAACAGTATTTTAACCACCATTTAATATTCAGAAACTTATAAATAGAATTTAAACAGTAACTATATATATGTTAATAGGTGTGAAAAAGAAAATGGATAAAAACTTATTCATAGCTGCAAAACTTCAGTTTCTACTCAATTATCTAATCCCCTTCAACTGTATTTATATTTCCTTTTCAACCATTTTGAAAAACTCTTCATATTTTAATATGATTCCTTCATAGATCTCTTTATTATAAGCTATTTGAAGGAACACCTTGATCTGCCATTGCTACCAGTACTTTCCACAATAAACTGCCAAGAACTCCATTTACTCTTTACGTCTCATAATCTTCTTCATGAAAAATGGCCTATGCCACTATGTCTTCAGCCCTTCTCTTGATTAAAGCCAAAATCTACTCCTTTGTTCAGCTAAAGAACAGAAGCATTCCAAGTTCTCTTTCCTTTTTCCCTTGTGATTTTTAGATTCATCACCTTCTCTTTCTTTTTCAAACAAGTACATCATCCCCCAGAGCCATAAATAGTCATCATCTTTTAAAATAAATAAAATAACAAAGAAGTATCTTTCATATTACAGATCTTTATGTGGGAAAAACAACTTGGGGAATTAAATATCTTCTCT
Source organism: Mustela putorius furo (assembly GCF_011764305.1). NCBI lineage: Eukaryota > Metazoa > Chordata > Mammalia > Carnivora > Mustelidae > Mustela > Mustela putorius. The sequence continues at coordinate 16,935,904 of NW_025422471.1, forward strand.
TGTGGACATGATATATCTTCTAAACTGGTCAACTTTGCTGATGAATCTTATTCATGATGAAACTTATTTATCTTATCAGCTTATATCAAAGGTTGGAATTCCTACTGTGCAGGTAGTTTTACTTGACTATTTGCTGCTTAGCTAATAAGCTAAGAAGCAACTAGTTCTATTAAAGAACTAAGAAGCAACTAGTTTTATTATAAGAAGCAACTAGTTCTATTAAAGCCAGGAGTATAGAAAGACAAAAGGTTGTGAATCATATCATATAATCTACAAATAGGTCTATATATATGCAATATGTATTATCATATAAAACATGAGTTAATATATAGAGAATATATAGTTTAGCAATTACCTTATAGTGAATTTTAGAGTTTTAAGGATAAATTTTATTTTTTTTTTAAGATTTTATTTATTGACAGAGAGAGTAAGAGAGAGAGAGAGCACAAGCACTGGGAGCAGCAGGCAGAGGGAGAGGTAAAAGAGGCTCCCTGCTGAGCAGGAAGTCCAATGTGGGGCTTGATCCCAGGACCCTGGAATCATGACCTAAGCTGAAGACAGAGGCTTAACTGACTAAGCCATTCAGATTCCCCAGGATAAATGTATTTTCAAGGACACAGTGGGAAGTATTTTGGAGCAAAATTTAATTAAGAGAACCAGTTTAGGGGAGGCTGGGTGGCTCAGATGGTTAAGCATCTGCCTTTGGCTCAGATCATGATCTCCAGATCTTGGGATGGAGCCCCATTTCCGGCTCCCAGCTCAGCAGGGAGCCTGCTTCTCCCTCTCCTCCTACTTGTGCTCTCTCTGTCTCTGTCTCTCTTTCAAATGAATAAATAATAAATACTAATAAATAAAAAAAATAATATAATCAGTCTATTGGCACTTCCAGTTTGTTGGCATTTTCAATTCATCAAAAAGCTTTTAAAGTTATCTTAAAACATACCTATTCTATTCTTATTCTATACATCCACTGAGAATCTGGAATTGATCAACAAAGCAGTTATTTCTATCTTGTTTTATTGTTTTACATTTTTTAAGTTTTCATTTACTTTGAAGAGAGCGAACATGAGAGAGCAGAAGAAAGAGAAGAAGCAGAATGAGCTGGGAGTCTTATGCAAAGCCCTGGGATCAGGACCTGAATCAAAGGCAGAAGCTTAACCCACTGAGCCACCAAGGCACCCCAGTTATTTCTATCTTAAAGTCTCAGTGGTGATGTGACTAAGATATCACACATTATTTGCAATTTTTTGGAGGGGATGCATTAAACAAGATGTCCGAAGTCCTATTATTGATTCTCTTGCTGCTTTTTTCACAGTACAGTGATTTTTCTTGCCTCTGTAGTTATAAGAAATCAAAGTGCAGCTTCCCTAATATAAACCTTATGACCTTATCACACAGTCAATGGAATATTTCAGAAATAATACTGTACTGGATTGGTTTATTAATTATCAACATGGTCTATCTGTAGGAAACCAACTTAAATTGAACAGATACACTAAATTCAAAATTGGTAAGATCTACAAAGTTGGTGAGATCTACATCTACATATTTGTTACTTTCTACATTGTTATACTTTTTTTCAACTTGATAATAACAGCAAAAAATTTTTAAAAATCCAGCCTAAAATGCACATATCCTTTTTGCTATTCTTTACTTATTATCCTTTATTTATTATCTATCTGTCTCTCTATGTATCTATTTATAATTTACTGATAATCCTAATTCTAGAATGTCATAGTTGAAAGAGAGATTCGGTACAGGATATAGGTTATTTCTCAAGCGAAGTCCCAGAAAACACAAAGATAGGATCAAGAGCACAGGTGCTGAAGTTTTTTGAAGGAAATATGTGGACTTTTTAAAGGCAAATGGAAGGCTAATGTAAAAATTTAGATTTTTTTCTCCAGTGGAGGATAACTAATAGTCTTGATTATGTTTGTGAAGTGAACTTGCTGAGATGGGGGCTGGAGGAATGAGTAGAGAGACAGCAGTTTGAAACTACAAAATGTAAGATGCTAACATATCAGTACCATTAGTGAGTGATTAATATTAGTGTGGCCACTTAAAAAATTTCATTTTATTTTATTTACCTATTTGTCAGAGAGAGGGAGAGCACAAAAAGGGAGAGGGGCAGACAGAGGGAGAAGCAGGCTCCCTGCTAAGCAAGGAGCTGGATTGATGCAGGGCTTGATCCTAGGACCGGAGATCATGACGTGAGGCAAAGGCAGCCACTCAACCAACTGAGCCACCCAGACGTCCCTCATTTTACAAAAGTATGTGGCATAGTATGTCTTTGGGAACCTAAAATGTCATGCACCCAATCCTTCCAACACAATTTTTATCCTGAGTGAAAAAACAATGAAATTAAGCTGAACAAAGCCTTACCTCAACCCAAGTCGCTTAAGTACTTAAATACTAAGTTGAAAGCATTTAGGGCAAAGAATAGCAGAAAAAAAAAATCTTAAGTAACAAGATATAATAAGATATAAATATAAAAATTAACAGTCATGAGGTTGCCAATACTGGATAACGCTGTCCTCTTAGACTACTTGTCACATATAATTCCTCTCCAGTAACAGTATCTTTAGACATGAACTCACATGATTAAGAAATTGCTAATATATTAATCAATAAAGCCATGTTGAAAGACTTGAAGATAGCCCAGAGGACATGCAGTTACTTTACTTATAATAAAAAGTGTTATTTGAGCTGAATAAAGAAGATTGAGAGGTCAATAGGACCTGTGCTGTGCTGTAAGCTCCTGAGTAGGAGATGGCCAGCCTTGTCAACAAGTATACCCCAGCCCGCAGGGTCTGCACACAGTGGGTTTCAATGAATATTGACAAGACAAGTGAAGAAATGCTATTTTTCATAGATATCATAGGCATTTTTCATAGACATTATTTTATAAGGTTTAATACTATTCATTCATTAATTTTCATTCCATTACTGAGAAAATAAACTTGCTCATTGATTTTGTAAGCATTCAGGAAAAGGAGCTGTGGAGAAAACCAAGAACATTTTGATTCACTGATTTCTGTTTTTAGTTAATAGGTACAGCCATCTGGGAACGGGCATTTTGGGGCATGCATGTTGCTCTTGAGCAAGTACATGCATGGAATATAGTTCTGGGAATCAGCATAAGAGGCAACACAAACTGGAAACTGAATTGCGATTTCACTGCAGAGGAGCTATAGAAACAGCAGCACTTTGAGGAGGGACAAACATAGTGGTGCCTATCAATCTAACCATATCTGCCACCAGTTGTGTGGTTGCGGAATGGTTGCCTGATGTTAGAATATGTCTTAGCTCCAAAATAATTGAAGGATTTTCCTAGTTTAATTAAAAGGCTCAGAAAAGTGAGGGATATATAGAGTGAAGAGAGTCTTCATATCACTACCTTAAAGACAATGTTTCATCCATTATGAATCTTATGCAATTGCTAATAAACATTACTATTACTAAACTTTGCTATTAGGATTTAGGGGATACGTACAAAATTACAAAATTACAAAAGATAGTTGGGACACTATACAACAGTATTTGTGTCCCTTACTACATTTTAATGTGACTATTTTTGTTTTTAGCATCATTTCTTTGTTATCTCATTTGTATTCATTGTAAGAGCACTAATCATAATGAATTCATTTAGAATTAATGTGGATGTCAGACATACTTTCATAAGAATTCTCTAGCAATTCAATGTTAATTTAATGTTCTATTCAAATAAAGTGTAACTGTTTTAAGTCATGTAATAATACCATTATGTGGAGCTATAAAAATTACAACAATATAGATTTTCTCCAGAGAGCTGTCATAATCTCAGGAGCAGCATTTCCTAGCTTTTGTATGCAGCCTAATGGCTATGATCATGGGCTACTAACAGCTCTCTCAATGATGTGCAGGGTCCTCCACTGGGCTACAGTTCAGCTACAGAGCAGGAGAATTTATGTCAAGTTAAGGATATGGCCTCAGAGGGAACTGTTATTTATGTGGTCTTCTGAGTTTACTTGATAGATACGAGCTGTATGAATTCACTTGTTACTAGCAGTTACAATAGTTCAAGTGATCAACATCCTTAACACTTTGTTCAAGTAAAAGAAACAGGCAAATATAGAATAGAAACCACAACTGTTTTGCAGTGAAACTAATACTTTTTCAGCTGTTGACTTATCTGCTCATTGTTGGTAAAGAGCAGTGTTTAGAAGAAGTTACTTACTTGGAAGGTAACAAGATAATGAAGTTAGTTAGTAAAAACAAACTGGCTTAAATTAACAAATTTAGGAACTGGGATAGGGATTTATATGAAGAGACAAAAAAGTAGAAAAAGAAAGAGAGAGAAGGTGAGCAGATAAAAATGTAATTTATGTACAGAATATTTTGTTACTCTATCAGCTGTGTGAATAGGGTACCCAGAGAGAAGCTAGAGCTGGAAGATCGTTAACTTTTCAGTAAAGGCTAAGTAACAGATGAGCCATTACTAGTTGCTCAGGTGCCAGAGTCCTCACCTTATAATATTAATATGGTAATAAAAATCACATGCAAATGAAGAAAAGTGTTTAGAAGCAGTGTTTCCTCTCTAGTCTATCTAGTGTCAAAAACACTGATGGAAATTTGCAAAACTTTATTCAACCAAAGATAAAATGCAAGAGTAGACACTCAAAGAGTTTTTGGAGGTGCAATGCATCCCTGTTGCTTCTCCCAATGTTTTATTCACACCCAGAGACAAAAAATTGGTAATCTGCATATCCATATGGTCTCACATATTTTCCCCAGCAACAACATAATTTGAATTGTAAGTATGGCAAATCAGTGACAAAGTATGCTTATGAGAATGTGCTATAGCAGTGTAGAAATTTAAAAGTGATATGGTCTACAATACTTACAAAACTTAAAATGAAACTCCATTTATAATAATGCTAAATTCCATAAATAAAGTTAATGATACTGATAATCCAACAAGTTTCTTTCTCTAACTTTTCCACGAACAACTTCTAATGGTAGAAAAGTAGGATATTTGAAAGCATAGAACACAAAACTTTTTTTTTTTTTTTTTTAGAACACAAAACTTTTATCAAAATGTAGAGAATGTAACTAAAGTATCCAAATATAAATCATAAAAATCTTGTTGTCTCTACTATACATAATCATATTAATTTTGAAAGAGTACCTGGGAAAATCCTTCTGGTTGCTCCAGGGGAAAATTCTGCTAAATGTAATTTCTTGCTGAAAATTCAAGTCACATAGCTGAAATGATATGGCAAATTTTAAGGGTCTCAGTGATTACATGTCAGTCTTTTTTATTATCCTGAAATAGTTAGCAAGTGTCTTCTTTCATGAAGAGACATGATCTTATATTCTTATTATTACTAAATTATACTAATGCAAATTTTACCCGAAAGAATTGTAATAGTGTTTTTAACAAAAAAATTTCATCCAATTCTTAAACTTTCTTTGCACTTAGTAATGTCAAGTGACATGAAAACAATCATAATTTTGTCTTGAAGTTGTGATGTGTAATTAAAAGTACCTGTTAAATGAAATTATAAAATGTTTTTAATATTATGAAGGAAATAGTTAATTCATCCTTTACCATGTCTGGAATTTTAATAAGCTATTTTTATTTCCCCATTAAATAAAAGGAAACTCAATCTTAAGCTTGAAACTTTAAAAAAAATTTATTTATTTGAGACATAGAATACACAAGCAGAGTTGGCATAGAAGGAGAGGCTTCTGGCTAGTTGCAGATTCAGACTGAGGCTTGATGCATGGCATGACACAGGGCTTCCACTCAGGACCCTCAGATCATGACCTGAGCCGAAATCAGATGCTTCAATGACTGAGCTACACAAGCATCCCTGAAACACTTAACCATAAATACCATTCTCATGCCCAAGAAAAAGAATCTACAACAGACCTGGGATGGCAGCCTTTAAAGTTACATTCTGTTGATCACAAATTTGTATTTTAAAAATAAGTATTTAAATAGAAAAACACACTCCCCCCCCAGTTCACTACATTTACATCATGATCAATACATGGTAAGCAACACTAGTACACCCTTTGGAATGGATTAAGAGCTGACAGTACTTTGTCATGCTCATTGCTTGAATTTTATGTTGAATTTGAAGTAAGCTTCAAAGAGGTATTGGATTAATATTTAATTGTGATTGGTCAAATTCCTTTCCTTAAGGTGCACTTCCAGAAGACAGAGCAAACAAACTTTTTCCTATTTATCTCTTTAAATACAACTAAAATCTTTAGACATTATATATTTAACAAACACAAGACTGTGAAAGGTGCAGAGAAGAAGGCAGACTATCAATGAATGACACAGCGGAGAGTTCTCTCGGTTTTCTTGCCTTGTTTATTTTTAGAGGGAGCAGAAGAAATTAACCAAAGAAACACCAACAGTGTTGATAAAATTACTCCAACAAAAGCTTGTTCTCTCTAGAAACAACCCAGACAACTTCAAATGGGAGTGCTTAAATAAGCTGAAAAACAACTATACCATGGATTATAACTCAGAAGTAAAAATGAATGAACTAAGTACAGAATAGGGAATGTAGTCAAAAATATAATAATAATGTAATATGTTGACAGACAGGAACTACACTTATTTTTTTATCATTAGTTTTATTATACCTTTATTTTTAAAATTTATTTTTTATTTATTTTCAGCATAACAGTATTCATTATTTTTTCACCACACCCAGTGCTCCATGCAATCCATGTCCTCTATAATACCCACCACCTGGTACTCCAACCTCCACACCCCCCACCACTTCAAACCCTTCAGATTGTTTTTTAGAGTCCATAGTCTCTCATGGTTCACCTCCCCTTCCAATTTCCCCCAACTCCCTTCTCCTCTCTAACTTCCCATATCCTCCATGCTATTTGTTATGCTCCACAAATAAGTGAAACCATACGATAATTGACTCTCTCTGCTTGACTTATTTCACTCAGCAATCACTTTTGCAATTCACTTTTGCAATCTCTTCCAGTCCTGTCCATGTTGCTACAAAAGTTGGGTACTCATCCTTTCTGATGGAGGCATAATACTCCGTAGTGTATATGGAACACATCTACTACACTTATTATAGTGAGCACTAATGTTTAGAATTGTTCAACTGATATGCTGTACACCTGAAACTAATACAACATTGTATATCAACTATACTTCAATAATAAATAAAAATAAAAGATGAAAGGCTATTTCACTGGATTTGGAAAAAAGAATAAACTATCAATACATGAAACAATCGGAATAGTCCTCCAGAAATTTATGTTGAGTGAAAAATCCAGCCCCAAAAGTTACTGTTTGATTCTCTTTGTATAAAACTCTTGAAATGAAAAATTTAATAAATATTGCCAGAGATTAAGAAGGAGCTGGGGACTAGAGGGAAGTGTGTATGTGTGTGTGTATGTATGTGTGTATGTGTGTCTCTATAAAAGTGCAACATGAGGGATCACTGTGATAGTGAAAATTATATCTTTCCTGTTTCAATGTCAGTATCGTGGTTGTGATATTAAATCACAGTTTTGCAAGTTGATACCACTGGAGGAAACATGGTAAAGAGTGCATGGAATCTCTTTTATTCCTTTTACAACTGTATGTGAATCTTACCTCAAAATCAAAAAAATCAAAATAAAAAATGAGCAGAGTCTCAGATTGATTGATCATGTCTACCAGAGATTTGTTTGTAATATTTAGAATTTGCAAACTAATCCTTATCTAAAGGTTCAGGGAAAACATATCTATGACAAAATGGATGATTTCAGGTTATTCTGAATCTCTTATAGTATATTTCATAATTTTTATTTCATCATGTTCATATTTCAAACTTTCTATTTTTAGTTACCAAATTTCAGGAAAAAAACAAACTGCAGATTTGTATGAAAACAGAATGTGGGGGGCAGTAAGGGGAGAGATGGGGAGGATGGAGAGAAGGAAGAGAAAGGGAGGGGGAAGCCCACACAGTTTTATATGGTGTCAAACTCTCTTAAAAAGTTTGTTTCTAAGAATGAGTTGTGATATTTGGGCCATGGTGACTACCCAAGAGAAGCTTAGGCATTCCAGTCTGTTGCTCTGGTTGGACTATGACTTTCTCGGTAGCCCCTGGCATTAGCACCATTACATCAGCAGTAACAGACTTGTTCACTAGGATTAAATTGCAATATAATGCCACCAGAGACCCAAAATACAGAAAAAACACTAACTTTTTAAGCACTACACCTCATAAGTACAAATCATATAATATTGTTTTCTCTGGCAACCCCATACGTACTGATGGGTAATTTTACATTAAATATGTTTGATGAAATCTTATGACAGCACAGAATTTGAACTTTCCTCCTTGAAACATTAAGTAATACTGATGCTCAGTGGGTTAAGCCGCTGCCTTCGGCTCGGGTCATGATCTCAGGGTCCTGCTCAGCAGGGAGCCTGCTTCCTCCTCTCTCTCTCTCTGCCTGCTTCTCTGCCTACTTGTGATCTCTCTCTGTCAAAAAAAAAAAAAAGGGAATCCATGTTTATCTTGTGGTTTTGATTATCCCCTGACTCAGAAACTTGTAGCTCACTAAGGCACAACTAACTCTGCTTAAGAACATGGGAAATGGGGGCACCTGGGTGGCTCAGTGGGTTAAGCCTCTGCCTTCGGCTTCAGGTCATGATCCCAGGGTCCTGAGATCGAGCCCCGCATCAGGCTCTCTGCTCATCAGGGAGCCTGCTTCCTCCTCTCTCTCTGCCTACTTGTGATCTCTCTCTCGGTGTGTCAAATAAATAAATAAAATATTTAAAAAAAAAAAGAACATGGGAAATGTTTTAAGTTCCATTTCTGATAGTGGTAATGAATGCAGCTTGACTCCTTCTGTCCTGGCTTACCCTGGTAATTTTTATAATGAATACTCATGTTTACAATAACTATGCAACTAGAATAAACCAGGATTAACCCATAGATGGTTATTATAATTTATATTAAGTTTATTATGTGATTAAACCACATTGATGAGTAGGACATAAAATGTAAGTTGACTTCTTTTTCATGACCTACTAGATGCTACTACCTATATTGCTATGTAACTAGATGGTCCTTGAGGAAATGGTAAAGTAATGACCAGTATTACCATGTATGTCTGCTCTACACCAACCTACACAAAGAGATGACCTCCTAAGAAATGTGAAATTAGATTTTTTTTTTTAAAGATTTTGTTTATTTATTTATTTGACAGAGATCGCAAGTAGGCAGAGAGGCAGGCAGAGAGAGAGGAGGAAGCAGGTTCTCTGCTGAGCAGAGAGCTCGATGCGGGGCTCGATCCCAGGACCCTGAGATCATGACCTGAGCCGAAGGCAGAGGCTTTACCCCACTGAACCACCCAGGCGCCCCTGAAATTAGATTTCATCCTAATCTCCAAACAATGAACTCTGGCAGTAGTACCACACTGGCCTTCAAGGAAGCAGCACTTCATCTAATTGTCTTCCCAAAGAACTCACCTTTTTCTAACTGAAAAAAAGTTTCATGCTGTGCTATTTTGTGTCCTAGCAGTAACTAATATAACTTATTTAACAAATACTCACTGGGTTCCAACATCGTATCACTAGCCTGGCATACACTGAGTATAAAAATAAATGGCACAGGATTTGAGAATGTCATCAAGTAATTCATAATCTAATTTAAATGTTGAAATGTATAAACACATAACTATATTATCAATGTATAAAGAAAGAAGGAAAAATCTGGTGTACCTCTGGGCTCTTAAAAAGAAAATAAATTTAAAAAAGGAATTAAATATTTTGATTGCATGCATCTCCTGGTATATACAATTATTCTTTATTTTTCTCCTTTCTAATATATATTTTTTAATTTTTTAATTTGTTTAATTTTAAGCAATGAAAAATGACATTATCATGTCTATAAGGGCTGACAATTATAAAAATGGTAACAATATTTAGAACATTCTTAATATTAGAGAATAGAAAGTATCACATGTCCATTATTCCATCTGATCCTCCCAAAAACTGCAAAATGAGCATGTGTGATGGTTAACCTTATGTACCAACTTGACTGGTCATAGGATATCCAAATATTTACTTCTGGAGGAAACTAGCATTTGAATTGGTAGAATAATTAAAACATATGGTCATCCCTTATGTGTGTGTGGGCATCATCTAACCCATTAAAGGCCTGAACAGAACAAAGAGGAGGAGGAGGGGAGAATTCACTTTTTCTGCTTGAGTGCGAGCTCGGATATCCATTTTCTTCTGAGCTCAGAATGAAAGTTACACTATCAGCCTCCCCTAGTCTCTGTCCCTTGAACCTGGACTAGAATTTACACCAGCAATTCTCTTGGTTCTCAGGTGTTTAGACTGAGAGCTGAACTACACCACTGATTTTCCTAGGTCCTCAGTTTATAGACAGCATATTGTGTGACTTCTGAGACTTACTCCATCACTGCGTGAGCCAAGACCTCATTAAGAGGTTTTTACTCTTTTTAAGGTGCCTGGGTGGCTCAGTCGTCAAGTATCTGCATTCAGCTCAGGTCATGATCCCAGGGTCCTGGGATTGAATCCCGAATCAGGTTCCCTGCTCAGTAGGAAGCCGTTCCCCCTGCTTGTGTTCCCTCTCTCGCTGTCTCTCTCTCTCTGTCAAATAGATAAATAAAGTCTTTAAAAAAAATAAAAATTAAACCTTTTTAGGGGCACCTGGGTGGCTCAGTCAGCTTAGCGTCCAACTATTGATTTTGGCTCACATCATGATCTCAGGGTTCTCAGATCAAGCCCTGTGCTGGGCTCTGCACTGAGTGTGGAGCCTGCTTAAGATTCTCTCTCTCTCCCTCTCCATCTGCCCCTCCTCCTCACTCATGTTCTCTAGCTTTCTCTAACAAATCAACAACAACAAAACCCTCTACATATACTATATATAACATACATGTATCAATATAAAAATCACAATATAAGTTTACATATACTAACATATATTTCCTCTTGGCTCTAATTCTCTAGAGAACCCCAGTACATGTTGTAAACATTATTAGAGAATTCACTTATGTGAATAATTATTTCTCTTAAAATTGGTTGATGGGAGTAAAATATAAAAATATCAGGTCTCTTTTAATATGAAAAAGGTCTAATGAACTTAAAAGAATAAGTTAAACAGAATCTATGTAGTGTTTTCCCAAATAAAGATGACTAGTCATGGATGACTAATCTAGAAATATAATGTGTGAGGATTTTTTCTTCTAGGAGAACCTTTGGAGAAAACTATTAATTAGCCATATTTGATTGGAAAGTTTCTTTCTTCTTCTCTGGGTAATTAACATTTTTCTGTAGAGTTTAAATGGCATAACTCATAATTTTAAGGGGAAGTTTGGAATAAAGCTCCAGACTAAATGTGATATATTCTGCAAATTACCAACATTGTTAACTTTTAACCCCTTAAACTGATCGAGTTTAACTCCTTAAACTGTCGAGTCCCAGGCTGATTTATGTTTATGTCCTATAAAACAGACTTTTTACAGTCACTGATAAAACCCATTTTTAGTAACTTTCAGGCTTTCATGGAATGGATCACTTGTACTTGAAAAATAAAAACCGTGTGTAGGTAGCTTTTATAATAGATACAATGGGAATCTCATTCAAAAGGGTGGCCGGAGAACAGCTGACAAGCTTATTTCTCAAAATCTCCACTTTCAAAATAGCTTTCTATGCCCTTGTTCACATTTTAAATGGAATTTCTGCTCAGATTCATCTCTGAAAGAGACAAACACTTACTGGACCATTAGTGTATACTGCACTTGTAATAGAGAGCCAAAGGCCAAGAGCACTATTTTCAGCATTTTTGCCTCCACACAAATCATTATTAAATACAAGCTTCACTGATAAGAGCCTTGTCGCACATTTAAAATGCATACTTCCATTTTTAAGTGAGTCAATTAAACCAGACTGAATTATAAAATTACCATAACACAAGTCTTTAAAGGTTCAAAAAAAATTCAAGAAAACAGAGGAACACAATGAACAAGAAGGAAGCTTTAGCTCTTTTACTTTTAAGGAATTGGGTTAGTTTTCCTTGCAGTCTAAGAGTGTCAGAATTAGGGATAGGAGAGGAAATCCACTCTTAACAAGAAAATAATGTGTGTGTGTGTGTGTGTGTGTGTGTTGTGTGTGTGTGCTTTAGTATGTATGTATATATATTCAATATATATATGTATATGCACTCACTATATATATTCAATATATACATGAATACATAATGGATATATAAATATATGGGACATATACTTCAATAACCAGGAGCTAAATTTGCTTTGCTGTCCCTATCTAAAACAATGATTTAACCCAAAGACTACTGGTAACATTTCTTTCAGAAGGAAGTAAGTTCAAGTTTGATTTTCAGCACTGAGAATTAAGATTATGGTCACAGACGATTTTTCACAGAGTCCAAAGAGAAATTAAACTAATGCTTCTTTGGTGTATACCCTGATACCTAAATGTCATTTGAGCATCTGACTATCCAAGTGGAAACTGAAAAAGTGGCAATGGTAGCTGACTGCCTCTTTATTAACGTCTTCCTCCTAACAATCAACACATTGGTCTACCACTGACCCATAGTAAGCAAACATAAAGGTAACAGTGAAAGAAAATAAAATGTAACACCTCCATGTCAGAGTACTATCACAATCATGTCAAAGGCAAATGCATAATGGTTTCACATGTGTCCCATAAGACTTTAATCCACATGCCTACCACTATCCTGAGTGGTATCAGTGCCATTTCAAGACATTTGTCATATTACCAAGTCTCTTATGAGACACTTGTTTCCTAAATAACTGCAAGTCCTTTGTCCTGAATCATTAATTTTCTGGGCTAAGTTAGCAATAAACTCTAAAGGCATATTAAGGAAGATGTCACCTTTCAAATATAAAATTTTAACTGAGACAGAAACACACAAAATAAAGCTCTCCTTTTTTCCCACTTGCAAAATTTTGATCACTTATTAATGTGGGTCAAAATTTAACTAATTATTTGTCTCAGAGCCAAAACATGTAACATTGAGTAACTACGATATATACAGTTTACTGGGCTTCAAACGTAGTTGTGCATAGCTTAGACTCCAAAAGATGGAAAGGACCATTTTATCTAACCCAATGAAAGATGCTACCTAGAATTATGAAGTGTACAGCTTGGGGAGCCTTAAGAAGTGGTCGGGTAGATCATAATTCCGATTAAAGGACATTTTATTTTATTTTATTTTTAATTTAAATTCAATTAGTTTACATCTAATTTGTTATTGGTTTCAGAGGTAAAGGTCAGTGATTCATCAGTCTTATATAATACCCCATGCTCATTACATCCATGCCCTCCTTAATGTCCATCATCCAGGTATCCCAACCCTCTACATCTCTCCACTCTAGCAACCCTCAGTTTATTTCCTATGATTAAGGTCTCTTATGGTTAGTTTCTCACTCTGATCTCATCTTGTTTTATTTTTTCCTCTCTTCCTCTACAGTCCACTGTTTTGTTTCTTAAATTCCACATATGAATGAGATCATATAACTGTCTTTCTCTGTTTGACTTACTTTGCTTTATATAATACCCTTTAGTTCCATCCATGTCATTGCAAATGGCAAGATTTAATTATTATTATTATTATTTTTTGGATACCTGAGTAGTATTCCATTCTGCATGTGTTTGTGTACACAAACATACATACCACATCTTCTTTATCCATTCATCTCTTGACGGACATCTAGGCTCTTTCTAAAGCTTTCCTTGGCTGCTATAAACATTGTGGTGCAGGTGCCCCTTTGTATCACTTTTATATCTTTGGGGTAAATACCCAGTAGTGCAATTGCTGTTGGGTTGTAGGGTAGCTCTATTTTCAACTTCTAAAGGGCATTTTAAAGCTGAAGATGACCAACGTACAAGCAAAGAAGTAAATGCTATCAAAGAGCTTGGAAATAGGGGGCACCTGGGTAGCTCAGTGGGGTAAAGCCTCTGCCTTCAGCTCAGGTCATGATCCCAGTATCCTGGGATTGAGCCCCGCATCCCGCTCTCTGCTAGGCAGGGAACCTGCTTCCTTCTCTCTCTCTCTGCCTGCCTCTCTGCCTACTTGTGATCTCTGTTTGTCAAATAAATAAATAAAATCTTTTAAAAAAATAAAAAGATCTTGGAAATATATAGCTAGATGATGGAAAAATCAACTGATGCTTCACTTGTATTATCTTATTTAAAGTTTGCAAGTTAAAGATAAGGAAACTGAAAATCCTAGAGATAGGATGGATATGGACTCAAAGTAGGGTTTGGCTAACTCTAAAATCACAATTTTATCATACCTTCCTCTTTAACAAATTCTTCAGTCAGCATTAATAAAACGAAAAGTTGTCCAAGTGGCTAAAACAATATAAAGATTTAAAGACACACCCAACTACACGAAGTGATTCCTGGGGCACCTGTGTGTCTCAGAGAGTTAAGCGTCTGCCTTTGGCTCAGGTCATGGTCCCAGGGTCCTGGGATCAACTCCCACATCTGGATCCCAGCTGAGCGGGAAGCCTGCTTCTCTCGCCCCCACTTCCCCCGTGCTTGTGTTCCCTGTCAAATAAATTAATAAAATCTTTTAAAAAAGAAGAAGAGGAGGAGGAGGAGGCGGAGACGGAGACGGGGACGGGAACGGAGGCGGAGACGAAGAAGAAGAAGTGTGATTCCTCCTCCATTCAATTAAATTGTTTCAGGGGCAAAATAGTTGGGGATAATATTAAAAATAAATAGTTGGGGATATTGTTGAAAAGCGAGTTTGAAATCAGAAAGCAACTGGATGTCTGGGAATTACGTCTGTATTTGGCTTTAAAATTTTTGTTTCCAAGAAGTGTGACTCAAGGCCTACTGTAGTATCACAGACAAGCTTCTAGAAAGATCCTCTGAATGTGCGTGCCTGCTGCTGCTTTAAGCAACACTATGAATCAGTGTTGATTAGCATCAGGGAACCCAGCAGTTAGGCTCCAGATAATGTGAATTCCTCCATTCCACTGTCCTGTCCTTTCAGCCAGTGTCTCCTGCTAGGTTGCAGACAGGTAAGTAGGGTCTGCACTGAAGGGGCTGGCTCAACCTCTATCATGAGCTGGTCAGTGGAGACCCTTCCTGCTACTGTTGTCACTTATGCTTTGGTAATAAACTGTTTCATTAGGAAGAAAAACACAAAACACAAAAAACAAAACAAAACTTGTTTCCCAGGGTGTTTGACTAGCTCATTGGGTAGAGCATGCAACTCTTGATCTTGGGATTCTGAGTCTGAGTCCCAGGATGGGTGCAGAGATTACTTAAAAAAATAGTATCTTTAAAAAAAAATTTTTTTTCCATCACAGATATGTATAAAAATCATTTATTTTAATCCAAATATACAACTATGGACATCCTAAATCTCAGGTACCAATGCCTTAATTTACAAATTATGGGGGAAAAAACAAGGTAGTGAATCTCTAGATAAGCACAATTATACTACCAGTAATCAAAAATATATGACAAGAGACTGGCATGATAAAGGGGTAAAGAGCTTAGAAAACATAATCTGTTGGTAATTGCCTTGAAGTGGAGAAGAGACTGGTCAGTAATTAGCCATAAAGTCATGTAAGCCTTGACCATAATTTCGCCTATGATAATGTAAAAGACATTTTTAAAGTTTTCATTCACACATATGGTACTTCTCTTTAAGTATGTAGTTCAGTTGCATTTATTCATTATCTTTAGTAAGCATCTAGCCTGTGTGTGTGTGTGTTTGTAAGATTTATGTATATATACATATATTATACATATATACATGTATATAATTTAATGTATATATAATATATTTACAGTATATATATTAAGATATACATATTAAGAGTATATATATATTATATATATGGGGCAGAAATGCAAATAAAATATAATTCTGCCTTCCAGAAGCTTATAGACTAGTAGAAGAAAATGCTTTTTATTTATTTATTAATTATTATTATTTTTAAAGATTTTATTTATTCATTTGACAGACAGAGATCACAATTAGGCAGAGAGGCAGGTAGAGAGAGAGGAAGGGAAGCAGGCTCCCTGCTGAGCAGAGAGTCTGATGCGGGGCTTGATTCCAGGACCCTGGGACCATGACCTGAGCCAAAGGCAGCAGCTTTAACCCACTGAGCCACGCAGGCACCCTGAAAATGCTCTTTTTAAATCAACAGTGTAAGTAATGCTAAGATTGAAACTGAGACAAAGTGTAGTGAAAAGTCTATAGAGGGAGTGCTGAATTTTACCAGCATGGCCACAAAATGCATTATAAGAGACATATGCTGGAGCAAAACACTGAAATTTGAGAGGTTGCTTTATATGAAAACAGGGATGTGGGTAGAATCCTAATAGAATACTGTGAAAAAATAATAAGGTGATACAACAGGATGATTCAAAAGTTATGAATACATATCTAAGACTGAGATATGACTTGACATGGGCATGCCAAGGGGTTAGTGATATATACCAAAGCCTATACTTAGAGGGACAGGTACAGATACTAGTTGATCAGTTATATATTGGATCAAGGAACTGTTGCTTAATCCTGTAAGCAATGAGGAACACATACATGATTTATGATTAGATACTGGTTTGGGGGAGAATCAGAATACGTGCACTACTCCAAATGACATAGCACACATGCACTTCCAGCAGCAGCAACAATATTGAGAGGTATTATTGCTAAAATCTTCATTCTCTGAGGCAACCATCCAGTTTACAATGATAATTGCCTTAGATTATAAGGGGCAAATATCTTACTTGTGTTTTATTTATTCTTCATCTGTCTCATTGCCCGATTTCTTTACTGGGCAATTTTTTTTTAAATTTTGCCATCATATGTCACCTTTTCAATAAGTATATGAAGAACTTTTACTTCATTATTTTTGGCTAGTTAAGTCATTTTTGGTTTATTCACCCTTCAAAAATGCATACTTTGTAGTATCTTATCTTAAAAGAAGACACGCAAACCAAATGCAATGTCCTCAAAGTGGCCTTTTTATTTTTTTAAACTTCACTCAGAGTCAACATTCAAGTAACATTAGCACTTAAGAACAGTGAGTTGTCCTGGTGGCAGTCTGGCTATCCCTTGTGAATGGCATTATCAAAATCATAACCCTTCCAACCACTGGAATTTAGACACAAGGCCAAGGTCAATGAAATGTGTCTTCACTGGGTTGCTCTAATGTTCAGCAAATAAATGCCACTAATAAAATCTTTGAAATTATTTAAAGAATTGAGTTACACTTTTACTTGATTATTCATACTGATGAGAAATAAGCTACATCTGATCATGATTTCATCTACAAAGTAAACATTATATATGTTGAATGCACTTAGTAAGTTACTTACTTTTGAATATTCCTCATAAAGATAAAATGCAAAGGAATGTTGATATTCCAGAGCAGTAATCACATCCGCTTGGGTATTACACTTTGTCTTCTGTGGAAGGTAATAGTGATCACTAACTTGCTATCTGTTGATGAGAGTCTTCTTTTTCATTTATTTTTGAGTAGTCGGTTCATTTTATAGCTAATTTTGCATAATTGCATTAACAGCTACAGTTTTGAAACTGAATCAATTTATAACTAATTGCTAAAACTCTCAATTCTCCTTAAGGCTAATAAAAGGAATTTTACTGTGACATAAAGTTATTTAATAAACTAATAAGTGTGGGAAAGAGGGAAATGCAAAAGAAACCTTATTTCTTGAAAATTCTTTGTTGCATACATTTATCTTGTATAATTGCCACTTGGTGTAATTAATATCATCCGGCATACATTTATCTTTTCCATACAGAGAGGCTATTATTCTCTTACTAGGATGTTTTTTGCCCATGGCAGTCAATTAAAGGAAGATTTAAGGAAAAACACATATAGAAACAGAGTATTTTGTGTGTGATTCTTTGCATTTATATGCAGTTTGAAACGATTTATAAGTATTCTTATATTAGACTCCCATTTGACAGTGGTGGAGCACAGATACTAGATATATTTTGAAGGGGAAACTCTGGCTTATGTACCATATACAACTGAGAGCATATAAAAAACTGAATAACTCTAAAACTTTCATTCTTAACCTACTAAAGCAGAATATTTTTTCAGAGGCTAGTCTGATTAATGTGAAACGTGTAAGGAGGATCTGGAAAAACTGCATTAACTTTTAGTTACTGGATTGTTGGAAGGATTATTTTCTTTCACCATTGTCTACCTTTTGGCACTGTACTTCCTTATACAACAGCTTCCAGACAAAAACTTCTCTTTAAAAACAAGTGACCAAAAAAGTTGTCAAGATATTAAAAGAAAATTCTTTCCAAGAGAAATTTATTTTTATTTAATTCCTCAGATAAAATGAACAAAGTTTTTATGTCACATGGCTTTCTTATTGTGTACATATTAAGCCCCTAAGTAAAAGTAAGAGCATATGTCTCTGTGCCACCCTTTGCTTTCAAACAGATTGAACATTTTGCTATTTTTATAGGCTATTGTGTTCAGCTTGTTAACCTGTGTCTTCCCCAGTAACTTTTCAAGCTGTACTTTATCTCAGATTTAAATAAGGAAATGTAGGGTCATCTGGGTGGCTCAGTGGGTTAGGCCTCTGCCTTCGGCTCAGGTCATGATCTCAGGGTCCTGGGATCGAGCCCTGTATTGGGCTGTCTGCTCAGTGGGAAGCCTGCTTCCCCCTCTCTTCGCCTGCTACTCTGCCTTCTTGTGATCTCTCTCTCTCTCTGTCAAATAAATAAAATAAATTTAAAAATGTATTATTAAATTACTATATTGAATTATTTGAGACTTTTTTATGGAACAGAATTTAATCATTTTACCTGATAGGAAAAGTACTTCCATAAAACTTTGAATGAATCAAATTCACAATTTTTCCATTAAGTATATGTTTGTTTTTTGACTATATTGATTGAATTGTATGAGTAATTATGTAAATAATCCTCTCGATAATTTTCAATCTCACACAAAGAAATACTTGGTGCCTTATAAAAAGTTCCCTAGAACTTAAAGTCTCCTCTTAAATGCAGATCATTAAAGAACTCGTAGAAACAAAACATATCTCATACCATCTCATCCCATCACTACTATGTACTTTCTGTATACTACATAACCACTATCCTCTTCAGTTCCATTTAATAAAAGATGCTGTAAGGTCTCTGGATTTGTAAGTCTTACTATTTATTTTCTACTAAATTTCATGGTTTGAGACTTGCTGTTATGGCATTTGTAGTTTGCTTTAGTTCCAGAAAGATACTGAATATGAAAGCAAAACATATCTCATTATTTCCTTTATTCCAGATATTTCTCTAAGTCAAGTAAGAAGTCCACAGAAATAATAAATTACAGATATTTTAATTTTCACCCATTACTTTATGAATACTTTAGCATTCCATGTATGATATGGATATGAAATGAACAATCAGATTCTCCTTTACATTCCTTCCTTTCTTCAAACTTTGACTATAGCTTTGACCAATTAAAAAAAAATACACACACACACACACACACACACACACATATATATATATATATTTTAAAAACTACATATTAACTTTAATACATCTTTCTTCTCACTAGAAAGACAAATAAGTAAGTCTAATTAAACTACAGTCCTGGCTCATAAATATATGCATACTCATTTAATTAGATCAGAAAAAAATACAGTTAAGGCAGGATACATTTACCTTTTGACCATGTGCTGAAGAAAGTAAAAATAGATCATCTCAAATGATATGTTTTGAACAATATTGTATTTCTTGAGACCCTGAGGCGATTACACTGAGAAATTTCTAAATAGAGACCTACTACAAACTACTATTCAAGAGAAAACCTTCAAGTCCACCTTTTCTCTTTGAAAACAGCTGTTCTACTACCAAATGCCCAGAACAGGAGTGTCAGGCTTTTCCAAGTACCTCCTTATGTCTGTTCATTTTTTTTTGCTGAGGATGATATACACATATGAAAGACATGCGAACACATAAGGGCATCTGAAGTTCATAAAACATCAAAGGACACTTCAGAAAATGAGTCATTTTTCTTTAGTTTTAATATCTATCTCTGTCTCAAAGTAAATTTAATTTATATATTTCTGCTTCTATGCTTTAGCTATCAAACATTATTTGACAAAGTTCAGCTGATCCACATAGCTTTCTGAGTACTCTTATATCCCCCTCAAAAGTTTTGAGTCAGAAAATTGTTATTCTCATGGCTAGATGACCTATAAGTCAAACTGTTATAGAAGATAAATTTACATCCCAAAGGTTTGAGCTCATTTGAACTTAATAAAATACATTTCCAGTAAGATGTGTTTCTCTTGTGAAAACAGAAGTAAGTCACTGATGGCCACATTCACATTTTAGCTTACAAAGATATTACCCTTAGATTCAAGTGTATTTACAATATTTATACAAATACAGGATTAAAGAAAGCTTTCAAATGAGAAATTACTTCCAAATCTAGGTTTCTTAAGCTCCTATTTTTTTCCTAAGTGGAGATATGTCTTTCAACTTAGGAATAATATATAGGAGTGATATAATCAAGATGGCAACACAGGTAATTGCTGAATTCAATTCCCCTCACAAGACCAACTAGCAACAATCCATAGACAAGACAGCACTGTGAAGGTCCTAGAACATGGGTGTGAGGGTGAAGCAGGTCCCTAGAGCACAGAGACCAAGAAGGACTGCATTAGAAGACTAAAAGGAATGGCTACACTTTAATCATATTGCTCCTCCTGCTGGCTGATAGTACCACACAAAGAGGGGCCCTCTTGGCAAATGGGAAGAGGGAAAAGAGAGCCCAAGGTAGACATCAAGCTCCCTCAAAACTGTGGGTCATTTCCCAGGAGGCCTACTCAGGTCTGGCCTCATGAGAGTATCTGCAAGGCTTGAACCTAAGATTACATATTGTGATGGAGAAAGGGAACGGAATCTATAGCAACTAACACTCAGATCTTTTAGGACTAAGTTCCTATTAGAAACAGTACCCAAGTAGAAATCCCAATCAGTGTTTTTTTTCTCATCCACAGAGCAAAGATGGCAGCATCACTTGACCAGGGAATTTGGTGTGTAGTTCAGTCTGGATTTGGGATCCCAAAATGGTGAGCCTTGCCAGCCCTGGAGCCTGTTTAACTGCCCCACCCATGTAGGGAAACTGCTTGGTGAATATAAACCTCAGTTCTGTCTAACCAGGAAACTTAACCAGGGCACACAGGCTGTGTAGCCCATCTTGCAGCCCTCTTACCCTGACACATGAGGAGTCCAGCCAGTCGCTCATCTGGCCAGAGAACTTAATGTACAGTTTTGCTTGACTGGGGGTTCCCAAACAATGAGGCCATACTGGGGTCTATTCTGCCACCCTGACTAGCCAGTGAGCCTACTTCATAGCCTTGTCTACTGCTTAGTATAGTTACCAGTCCCATCTAACTAGAAAGCCTGACCAGAAAATCCAGGCAACTGCAAGGCCTATCCTACAGAGCAATCAGGCAAGGAAAAAATAAATAAAAGACATCAGAATTGTAAAGAAAGAAGTAAAATTGTCTCTAATTATGGAATACATGATTTTATATATAGAAAATCCTAAAGACTCCACCAAAAACTGTTAGATGTAATTAGTGAATTCAGTAAAGTTGCTGCATACAAAAATCAACATACAAAAATCAGTAGTGAATTGTCTGAAAAGAAACAGAGAAAATAATCCCATTTATGATAGCATTAAAAACAATAAAATAACTTAGGAATAAATTTTACAAGAAGGTGGAGGAGTTCTGCACTGAAAACATTAAGGCTTCAATGCAAAAGATTAACATAGACACAAATAAATAGAACAATATCCAATGTTTATAGATTGGAGGAATTAATATTGTTATAATGCTTATGCTATTCAAAGTCATCTATATATTCAATGCAATCCCTAACAAGATTCCAATGGGTTCTTTTTTCAGAAAAAGAAAAAAAGTTTCTGAAATTTGTATGGAACCACAAGAGGCCCCCTAAGAGCCAAAGCAATCCTGAGAAAAAAAGAATAAAGCTGGAGGCATCACATCACATTTCCTGATTTCGAACTGTATTACAAAGCCACATTAACCAAAATAGTATGGTACTGGCATAAAAACAGACACATATAACAGTGGAAGAAAATTCAGAGCCCAGAAATAAATCCATGAATATATAGTCAACTAATACTCCACAAAAATGCCAAACCTATTCAATGGAGAACATACAGTCTCTTATAAATGGTGCTGGAAAAGTGGGTATTTACAGGCAAAAGAATGTAACTAAGACCCTTTTCTTATACCCCTCATAAAAATTGACTCAAAATGGATTAAAGACTTAAATGTAATACTTGAAACCATAAAACTTCTAAAAACAAAACATAAGGGAAGGCATCTTGATATGGGTCTGGGCAATGATTTTTTGGATATAACTCCTAAAGCCCAAACAAAAGCAAAATAAATAAGTGGAACTACATCACACTAAAAAGCATCTGCAAAGCAAAATAAATAATCAACAAAATGAAAAATTAACCTACAAAATGGAAGAAAATATTTGCAAACCACACATCTGATAAAAGACTAATATCCAAAACATATAAGAAACTCATATAACTCAATGCAAAAACAAAACAACAAATAATCCAATTAAAAACAGGCAATTGTTCTGAACAGGCATTATGCAAGGAAGGTTTTAGATGGCCAACAGGTACATGAAAAAGTGCTCAGCATCACTAATTAGAGGGGAAAATGCAAATCATAACTATAATGAGATGTCAACTTAAGCCTGTCAGAATGGCTAGAATCTTTTTAAGTCCAAAATGAGAATAAAACTGGTGAGTCTATCATTTCCTAGGGCAGAGCTGTTGCAACAAAGTACCACAAACTGGGCTAATAAAACAGAAAAATGGGGTGCTTGGGTGTCTCAGTTTGGTTGAATGACTGCCTTCAGCTTAGGTCAGAAGATTTCCAGGTCCTGGGATGGAGCCGCACACCAGGATTCCTGCTTGGCAGTGAGTCTGCTTCTCTCTTTCTCCCTCTGCTCATTCTCTCTCTCAAATAAATAAACAAAATATAAACAAACAAATCAGGAAAGTATTACCTCACAGTTCTGGAAGGCTAAAATCAAAGTGTGAACAGGGCCTTGCTCTTTCTCATGGCTCTGGGGGAGCAATTCTTCCTAGACTCTTCTTAACTTCCAGCCCTACTTGGCAATCCTTGTTGTTTATTAGTTTGGAGATGCATCACTCCAATCTCTGCCTTGGTCTTTGCCTTGCAAAGACCTGGTGCTATGTTCTGATATTTTTCTGATATTTTTCTTTTAACAAGGATATGGGTCATACTGAATTAGGGCCTGTCCTAATAACCTCATCTTAATTTGATCAAATCTGCAAAAAATGTAATTCCAAATAAGGTCACATTCACAATAGCTAGGCATTTGGACTTCAACATATTATTTATGGAGACAAAATTCAACCCATAATGGTGTGTATCTGCCTTCTGCTACAACTCAAAAACACAGACATATGCCTTCCTTTCCTAATACTTCATTTTAATGAAATCATACATGTTTGGTTTTACAGTGTGTATCTGCCTTCTGCTGCAACTCAAAACACAGAACTGTGCCTTCCTTTTTTAATACTTCATTTTTATGAAAATCACACATGTATGGTTTTACAGAAAGGAACCACCAGATGTAAAGTGAAGGAAAAAGACATCAAATTACTTTTTTGAGAATAATTTATTCACAAAAGGAATTTGAAGAGATCATTTAGTACTTTATAAATGAGGATAATTACGTCCCAGATAGGTTATGTGACTTGCCTTGAAAGTGACTTCACAAACAATATACTTTGAATACAGCAATAATAGACTATTTATAGACACTGTGAGACTGAGTTATACTCTAGCAGCAACTGTACTGTAGTTATTGCTCACTTGTCTAATAGTGCTTTGAGTTATTTAATCCCTTCAAATAGAGTGCCTGAATTTTAGTATTTTTTTTATAACTTCATTTATTTATTTGAGAGAGTGGGTGAGAGTACAAGCTGGGGAATGGGAGGGTGGGGGTGAGCAGGAGCAGAGGGAGAGGGAGAAGCTGACTCCCTACTGAGCAGGGAGTCCAAGTTGGGGCTCCATTTCAGGACCCCGAGATCATGACTTGAGCCAAAGGCAGATGCTTAATTGTCTGAGCCACCTAGGCACCCCTAAATTTTAGCATTTAAAAGTCGGCTTGAAGCATAAAAAGATTGAGAACCACTGCTCTAAAAATTTCTGTAATAATAAAGTGATCCTTATCGCCACTTTTGTCAAATTTTGCCTACCAGCTCTGAACTATAGTTTTTATTTTAAGTTAATATTTGTAAACTCAATTATGTTTTAAAGGTTCTATAGAAAAAGAAAACAATGAATATGGAAACATTCAATGTATGGGTAAATTTTTGCTTAATGTATCATAAATAATTAAAAACTTAAAAGAAAAATTAATATAATTCTGTATTATAAAAAATAATTTTCTCTCAAAAACAGATGGGATGTTTTGCACTTTGCACAGATTATAAATCAAGACACTTACAGGACCTTGGTGTTTGCATTAACCATAAATACACAGGCCAACAAAGAATGGTCCAAAAGGAACTGCAAGCAGTTCCAGGTCTTTTGAATTAGAACAATGATGAAACATTTCTTGACAAATGATTAAGCTTTTTACCTAAAAGTGGTTATTATTTTTCATGAATTATTAATGTATGAAGCAGGATTAAAACCAACTAGAAATATCACTTATGGTGTTTGTAAAACAAATCGGGGCTAACAGAACTTCAAATTCTGAAAGCATACAGCTACAGAAATTCAGTATCAATTTTAAGAATATAATAAGAGAAATGAAGAAGTATTATTCAAGATGGACTTCAAAAAGTATTATTAATGTTTTTACACATTTACCCACTTTATTCTTATAGCAAATAATGGCAGATGAGTTATATATTCAACTATTTTGGTAAGCCTTCATTGATAGTTTTCAATTTTGGGGAAAAACTGCATAAAGTACCTAAGTTATTGTTCCTTCAAACAATGAAAAGAAGAGCAATTGCCAAGATCTGAAGGAGGAGGGCATGCCTGGGGGAAAATAATTAAAAAAAAAAAAAAAAAGAAAAAGAAGAAGGAAAAGGAAGCGTGGTATGCCACTTTGGAGAGTAAGAGAAAGCTGGGAGGTTTTATTATTGCTACTATTATTTAACTTTAATGAGATTAACTTATATGAAATAAAATGCATCACTTAAGTCTTTATCAGTCTCAAAAAAATACATACTTGTGTAACTACTTGTAAAACTACAAAATCAGAATATGAAATATTTCCATCAGTCGTGACAAATCACCACTTTAAAAAAATATATTTTATTTATTTATTTATTTATTTGAGAGAGAGAGAGAGAGAAGGGTGGGGGCAGAGGCCCAGGGAGAAGCAGAGTCCTGCTGAGTGGGAAATCTGATGTGGGACTTGATCCCAGGACCCTGGGATCATGAACTGAGCTGAACGTAGACACGTAATCCTATTGAGCCACCCAGGCTCCCCCTAACCATTTCAATCTCTTCTTCCCCATCTCAGAAAACCACTAATTTACATACCAGTATAGATTAGATTTGCCATTTCTGTGGCTTCCTACAAATGTAATCATACACTCTTCTACTTCTGACTTCATTTGCTCAGTATAATGTTTTTGCTCAACGTAATGTTTCTGATTATTTACAGTGCTGTATTATCAACACTTCTTTAAAAAAAAAAAAAAAGACTGGTGTTCCATTACGCTAATATATCACAACTTGTTTATTCATCCACTTCCTGATGGATGCTTTAGTTGCTTCTAGTGTAGGGCTCTAATAAGTAGAGCACTATAAGCAGTTGGGTACAATTTTTGTGTAAATATATGTATTCATTTCTCTTCAGTGATAACACAAGAATGGGAATTGCTAGTCATGAGGCAAGTATTTAACATTTTAGGAAAATGTCAAACTGTTTCCCAAAGTAGTTGTACTGTTTTTAAATTTTTATTTCTATAGTAGTGCGTAATAGCTCCACATGCTCCATATATTTAGAAGTATTGCCAATCTTGGGGCACCAGGGTGACTCAGTCAGTTAAGTGTCTGCCCTTAGCTCAGGTCTTGATCCCAGAAGCCACACCATCAGGGTCCCTGCTCAGCAGGAAAGTCTGCTTCTCCCTCTCACTCTGCCCCATCCCCCTTGTGCTCACTCTCTCTCAAAAATAAATAAAATCGTTCCTCAAAAAAGAGAGAGAAGTATTTCCAGTCTTTTCACATACAGTAATCCCAAAAACAGAAGCCAAAAGAACACTTTTAGAATCAAACAGGGCATAGATTATCTACCTTCCATAGTCACTGTTGTTTTGTGCCGCAGCAGCTGTTGTTGGCAATCACAATTTGTGGCTAACAATAATGGATCATTACCATGGGCATCATTCTGAGCAAAGTGACTCAGTGCACAACTTGAGTGAATTGTTATCATGAATGTTAACAGTTCCTGACTTTGCCTGTAATTAAATGTTATGTTATCGAGGTAGTACTAGTTCAGCATTTTTAATATAGTGATGATGTTTCGTGATAGTTCAGGTAATGAAAATGAGAAAAAAATACCAACGACAGCCTGACACAGACATTACCACAAATGAAGGCTAAATAAATCTGTTACTTTTATGAAAGTTCACATGCTACTGGATTAGAAAGGTATAATCAAGATAGATTGTATTACACAATATGCAGAAAGCAATATTGAGACGTGGCTATGGTAATAGAAGAGGCTATGGAAGTACACACGAATCTCACAGGTCTAGGATGATACAGGTAGGTACTTCCAAACCAAACAAAGATTTTCGTCTATCAAACACACTCATGCTCAGTCACAAATAATATCAGCTGAATTAATTTGTATGTACCACACAAACAACCATACATTATCCTGGTGTTTCCTTGATAGCTCTATAAATCTGAGTAAAGTAACATTTCTGGATTCAGTGGCTGAAACTAGAGGACAAAAAAGAGAAATTTTTGATAAATGTGTTGGTCCCTTCCAACATGCAGCTGATTATCTGAGTTTATTAATGATTATACTTTCCATAATATATCAGGTGATGTGTTCGATCACAGCAACAACACAACTTGTCTCAACTCTTACATATTTTGGTTCAAAAAATGCACTTTTATATCATCTATTCACATGAAAATTTTAATAAAACTACAGAACATAAACATTATTAATACTGTATCCAAATACAGACTAGACTTGCCGATCAATGTGCATGTTCAATACACAGTTTCATCTACTTACAGAGTTCTTAATAAAGAAAATAAAAAGTTCGTACTTACTAAATATCCTCCAAACCTCATAGCCTAAGCTGTAAGAGTATAGTTTGTGTACCAGTGATATTGACTATGTCATACTAACATTTTTGGTTTCCTCAAAACTTGCAGGCTCATTGATTGAGATTTTTTACATTATAAAAATGTAAGGAGATAAATTTCTAGACATGTGCTTACAGGATTGGTTGCTAGCATTGTGGCTGGACACAGAGAAAATGTTATAATGATGGCCTGGTATGAAACACCATTTTCAAAGTATCAGGCAAGAAGAATATCCATCTCTAATTTGGAAACATATTGAGAATGAGAGTGGAGAAAAAGGATCTCTACAAAACACACATTTAAATGCTATTTCTTCAAAACTATTTCATGATCTTTGAAGTAGCTTTTAAAAGGATGAACTGAGTGCACCTGAGTGTCTGGTGTTAATATAGGTAACAACAAAACTCATACCCCCCCCCAAAAAAAAAGACTCATTTCTTGGAAAATGAGACTCTTCAGAACACATATATATTGCTAGAAAAGGGCAGCCAAGTTAAACAGGGTTTTCTCAACTTCTTTATTAAAATTGTAACTTACTTAGAATACAACCTCATTTTCAAGAGTTCAAATTACTTCTCTGCTTCAAAACACATATCACTGATAAAGAGAGGCTTAGCTTATGAAAACATTCAATATGCATTGTAGTGTGTGAAAATAATAGGCATTTTAAATAGAATAGCCTCTTATGATTAAAAACAAAGAACATGATTAATAAACAGCTGATCTACCAAAAACAAGCAGATACAATGTAGATAGAAATTTTCACAGAGAAGGGAAGTGATTCCTGTAAGCCTAATCTCCTGTTGTGGTTAAGTAAAATCTTAAGTATTCCATTCTCAAATGACTTAAATACTCAACAGAGGTTTTAGTCTGAAATCATCACATTGGACTGAAACCAGGAATCAGTGTACCATGAGCTTGATTAAGAGCAGAGCTACAAGTCAAAATGAATTTTACATTTGAGTGAATTCAGGTTTACCATTGTATAAGAAAAAAGTGTCCTAAATGATTCAGGAAGTTTAGAGAAGTATTATAAAAGGAAACAGAAGGAACAAAAACAACTTGCTGAATCAAAGGACAGAAAGAAATACATTACTGTCGTTTGATATTAAATATAGCTAATATTTGTTTAATTAGTCCTATAGTATTTATGGATTTTTTTCCATTTTTAACAGAATTTACTTTTTTTAGAGCAGTTTTACGTTCACAGGAAAATTAAGAAGAAGGTACAGAGAATTCCCACAAACCCATTGCCCCCACACAGTCATAGCCTCTCCCACTGTTAACATCCCCCCACTAGATCTGTATCCTTGTTACACGTGATGAGTCTACATCGACACATCCTTATCAACTAAAGTCCCTTATTTTATGTTAGGATTCACTCTTGATGCTGTACATTCTATGGGTTTGGAAAAATGCTTCTTGGCATGTATTCACCATTATAGTATACCAGTGCTTTATTATCCCATGCCTTAATCTGTGCTCAACCCACTCATCCCTCCTTCCACCCAAATACCTGGCTACCACTGATCTCCCCCCTCCCAGGTTTTTATTATTTTCATTACTGTTATTTAGTTTCTTATTTTAAAAGTGTGTTTTTGTTGTTGTTGTTGCTGTTTTTAGAGCAGATCTGGATTTACAAAAAAAATTCAGTGGGAAGCAGAGATTTCCCATAAACTCTGGTCCCAGCACATGCATACCCAACCCCGTTTAGCAACATGTCCTCCAGAAAAATACATTTTTTATCATGCATGAACCCACACTGACAAGTCATAACCATCACAGTCCACAATTTACCATAAAATTCACTGTTGATGTTATACATCCTGTGGGTTTGGACAAATGTATAATGACAGTTATCTGTCATTATAATATCATACAGAGGTTTTTGTTGTTGTCGTTTTTTTTAATTCCACTTCCCTAAAAATATTCTATGTTCTACCTATTCATCTCCTTTCACCAGGTCGTAGCAACTGTCTCCATAGTTTTTCCTTTTCTAGACTGTTATATAGTTGGAATAAAATAGTACACAGCCTTTTGGATTGGCTTATTTCACTTAGTAATATGCTTTTAAGTTTCATTTGTATTTTTTCATGGCTTGACAGCTTAGTTCACCTTACTAGTGAATAATATCCCACTGTCTGGGATATTGAGGGGAAGGTATAAAACACATACAGTAATCCCAAAAACAGAAGCCAAAAGAACACTTTTAGAATCAAACAGATAGGGCATAGATTATCTACCTTCCATAGTCACTGTTGTTTTGTGCCGCAGCAGCTGTTGTTGGCAATCACAATTTGTGGCTAACAATAATGGATCATTACCATGGGCATCATTCTGAGCAAAGTGACTCAGTGCACAACTTGAGTGAATTGTTATCATGAATGTTAACAGTTCCTGACTTTGCCTGTAATTAAATGTTATGTTATCGAGGTAGTACTAGTTCAGCATTTTTAATATAGTGATGATGTTTCGTGATAGTTCAGGTAATGAAAACGAGAAAAAAATACCATATCCATTTACCTACTGAAGAATATCTTGGTTGTTTCTAAGTTTTAGAAATTAGGAATAAAGCAGCTATAAACATATTTGTGCATGTTTTTTGTGTGGACATGTTTTAACTCCTTCAGCTAAACATCAGGAAGTGCAATTGCTAGACCATATTATAAGAGTATGTTTAGTTTTGTAAGAAATTGCTAAACTGTCTTCCACAGTGGCTATACCATTTTGCATTTTCCCAATAGCAATGCATGAGAGTTCCTGTTGCTCCACATCTTTGCCTGCATTTGGTGTCATCAGTGCTCCAGATTTTGAGCATTCTACTAAGTAGGTAGCTGTATCTGTAGCTTATCTTAAATGCATTTGCATTTAATTTCCACTTGCTTGATGACATATGATGTAAAACATCTTTTTAAACTCTTTTTTGCCATTTGTGTGCTTTTTTTGGTGAGCCGTGTCTTAAGGTTTTTGGATCATTTTTGGTTGTTAATTTTCTTACTGCTGAGTTTTAAAAGTTCTTTATTTATTTTGGAAAGCAGTCCTTTATCAGATGTCTTTTGTAAATATTTTGTCCCACTACCAGTCTATTTATTGTCCCCACTGTAAGTTCTTTTTGGGAAAAAAAAAAAAAGAGTTATATATCTTAAGAATACCCAATAATATAGCCTACAAAATTTAAATATCTAAGAATGAGTTTTAAAGAGTTTAAAAACAGTCAGACAGGGGAGGAATTGTTGACAAGCTACCTCTGTGTCCTGTGCTCCAGTGTTTTGACCTTCCCAGGCATATCGCTAACAAAAATACATGCATTTCTGTGCATGTACACGTGTGTAACAGCAATTTTTATAAGAGATCAAAGCTGGAAACAATCTAAACTAGGGAAAAAAAGATAATTAACAGTAAAACCATAGGATCTATGGATCCTAGAGCTCTCTAGAGAACACCAAGTAGCCCCAAACTCTTTAGAGTATAAAATAGATGTTTCATAACTGAAATTCTTCCTGCTATGTGAGATAAGCTTGTATACCTCACATATCTCCTGCACTCTTAGAGCTCAAAACATGTCCTAAGCAGAAAGGAAGGAACTGGGAAGCTTCCCCTGTTGCATTCAATTTCTTTGTATCACTTGATTGTCTACATGCTTGAAATAATTGGAAAATATTAAAAATGCAGAAGATCTAATTTGCATGGGTTTTACAATACAATCTTGTGTGTTAACTCAATTATTATATAATTATATACACAACACATATGTAGGCATTTATTATATATTATATACAAACTGTATATAATCATATATTTATGTATACAAAAAAAGTATATCTTATTTTATACTAAAAATCAAATTAATGATTGTTTTCTTACATACTGAAATCTTCTATCCATCAAATAATGAATGGTTACAGGGATTATTTAGAATCTTATAAAAAATAACTTGCAGCATAATAAAAATGAAAACCAATAAATATAATTTTTCCTAGTATAATGTAAACTTAATACAATGGCTTTTGCATCAGACAAAGTGGATTTTCAATTCTGAATCTGCCATCCTGAACTTTGTCTTAATCTGTTTGCCCAATTACCCCTGAATGGGAATACTACTACTACTTAAGTATAAATTTGGTGTGGTCATTAAATGACATAAAGAAAAATACTTAGAAGAGAGACTGGAACTAAGTTTTGGTATTAACCATGTTTTGTTAACTAGACTTGAGCAACATGAAAATCTTTAAGTTTGTAAAACTGTAAAAGCCAATGTGTGATTCATGACCCCAGTGGCCACAGTAATCATGGTAGTATGTGAGACTGAACTCTCTCTCACTGAGCTTCTGGGTGAACAAGCTGAGCAAAGCTCCCTGATAGCCAGCAGTAGATATATAGTCTGACATAAAAATCGAATTTTTATACTGTCAAACCACTAAGATGGTGGTTTGTTACTATAGCATTACCCCAGCTACATCAGCCCACAGGAAGTGAAATGTTATTTGAATAGAGCTAGTACTAAAGTCTTATACAATAACCATGTTATTGTACAGTTTGGAGAATTTCTAATATAATGGTGCTGTGAGAAGAGGTTGACTGAAAAAGGTTTCGTGAAAAAAATAGGAAAAATAAAATTTTGTTTGTGGGATCTTAAGAAGAGTCAAGAATTGTGTAAGACTGATGAATCATAGGCTTGTACCCCAGAAATAAATAATACATTATATGTTAATTTAAAAAAAGAGAATCAAAAAAGGATCAAAGAAAACACTAAAATATTATTTCAAAACAATAAGAAATGGTGAAGTGATTCATGAAAAAGGCAAAGATAGGTATAATTTTTTAGGTAGAAGGTGATTTATATTTAAACACAGAACCATCACTAGCTTCATTAAGGGATTAAGAGATTAAAAGAAGCACACAAAAAAATAATTACTCTAGGACAAGTACTTGGAAGATGCCCAGATTTACAGTGCTTAACTCTCAAAGACAAAAAGCTGTATTAGAGGAAATAGTAGGTGAAAATACAAATATGTGTTTTATTGTTCCATACAGTTGTATTTTTACTTCTTGTTTTAATCAAATTTTCAAATTCAGCATTCTATACCAGTTGTGCCAGTCACTAAAATAAACACAAAATCAGAAACAAACTTTTCGATGACATATAAGAAACAATAAATTTTTGTTACCATTTTGTTCTTAACTTTCTACTATTCCATGATTGTATTTCCTTACTGTGAAATCACAAACATGTAATTTGTGTTAACAAACATGTAATTTGTGCTAAATTTGTGTTAACTTGTGTTAAATATGCATTCATTTATATCTCAACTGATATACATATAATGATAGAAAGTTTGTATTGCTCATATTTTTAATACATATCAATAATCTTTTTTTTCAATAAATAAAATGGAAAAAGATTATATTCCACTTTTTCAGTACAACTGACCGCTAATTATGGCACAGTACAGAACCAGAAAACACACAATCTCTTTTCTCAAAGAATTTATAGCAAACTAGGATATACACAATACTTACACAAATACTAACATTAAAGCCACTTAGGAAATAGATCAATGATTAATTAATAGTAGTTAACTGCAAAGGGAAAAGTGCATAAATAAACAATCATAGTTAATTGTATAAAGCTGAGAAATATTCTCAGAAAAGGATTTTGGTTGAATCTTAAAATTTTGTTGTTTTAAATTATATTTTATACATATAAACACAGAGTGAAAGAGTGAGAGACAGGACTATCAGGAGACTCTGAAAGGTACATACATATAATAGAGGAATCTATTCTGTCTTCTCTCTTCAGCATCTCTTAACAATTACACACAATACCTTTTTTCCATATTATGTTGACTCTTTGTTTTCATCTTACTAGGTTCTAAAATTTAAGGTCATGGGCTTTTCATACAAGCCATACAGTAGTTGAACTAAAGCAGCTGATGAAACAGGTTGGAGAGACCATTTTGACTACCACAGACCAAAACAGACTAGTGTGGCACTGTTCCAAAATGAGAAATGAACTGAAACCAAATACTTAGATGACATATTTATAGAGAATTTAACATAAGCCATTAAGGTTCTCCTGTCCCTTTTGAATTCACGGGCGAATTATTACAAGATTACTTCTTTTTCTGTAATGCACAAATGGTTCCCCAAATGGAAAAAAAACAAAGAACAAAAAACTATCCAGAAGGGAACTGATACTCTAAAATAGCTGATATGGCAAAGTATTTTTATCTACTTAGTCTGCATTTGAAATGGGGAAAGACTGTAAATTTCCTTAAAATTTTCCTTAAAATTTTTAGCTTAGTAGAAAATAGAATAGGAAGTATAACAACAAAAACAGCATTCTTAGACAAGTCTATAATATTTCTCAATATTTTATAATAGCATTGGTATTTGTAGAATGCTGAATTTGCTTAGCAGTAATTTAAGTCTCAAAAGGAATAAATATACTTTGCAAATTTAAATGCATTTATTCAGGGACTACTATAACCACCACAAAAATAGTTGTCGGATTTCACCCCAAGATCATTACAAATCAAAGTGCAAAATAATTTTAAAAGATAGTTAAAAGATGGATAAAAATACTAAAAGTAATAGTTGCCACATAGAGAAGTTAAGTAGTCAAAACATAGCCATCTTGAATCATTAATTTGAACAGGGCTCTGAGATGGAAATTCCTGTACTTCTTCATTAAGTGTGAAATATGTTACATTTTGTGTGCTCAATGGATGAGGTTTTTTAGCTTCAGTTGAAGCTTTCTGCTTCGTTTAACTCCTTTGACACAGATAAAACAGAATAGCAAATAAAAAGCTAATTGTGTATTATATTGTATAGATGAAAAGAATACATATTTCACAAAAAGTTTAGTTACAATCTATGTTATGTTATGGAAGCCAGTTGGATGACAACTGTTTTACTATTTACTTGTTTATCCAACCATCCATCCCTCCATGGGTTTAACTGATACTAGGATATTTTCGATGTCTAAATTAGGTGGGGTAGGAAGGAATGTGGTGGTGAAAGTGGATATGGTTTCACTGTGGTTTTAATGATCTTAGGTAGGTTAGAAAGAAACTATAGGAAGCATTTTAGATGGTAGGATGAATTTGATACAATACAAAGTATCCAAGATTCTGCTTGGAGATGGTCAGGGAGTATTAGGAGGGACATGAGATTATGAGATACTAGTTTGATCTCTGTTATATCCTTAATACTGATACTCCCAGGAAAACCGCATCTATTTCATCAGAAAGATACCTATCTACCTATTTATTATTACTGCAAGAAAAATTTCTGACTTCTTGAATAGTTTGTTGTTTCATTAAAGCTTAATATAAACACACAGAACATAAAAAGCAGCTGCTGGATAGTAGTAAAACATCCCTGGGAGAACTCAAGAGAGCAACAGTGAGCGGAGGTAGAAGTAACAGACTAGAAATTCAGAGGTGACACTAGAAAGCCTAGATTTCGCTCCCTGATAAATTTATCTTAAGCAAAGTAACTATATAAAATTAAATGTTGGGTAGCCACATTCTGTGAGCTTGCAACTCAAAAAGATGCATGAAATTAAAAGCCCTGGCGGAATTTTTCTCTCATGAAAAACTATACTTATAAATTTAGCATATAAGTAGGTTCTTTTAAAAGTTTAAGACTTTGAAAACTATTTCTTAAGGATTCTTTATCCTTTCCAAATTGTTACTGTTGTTGCATCATATTGGACTTTAGATGATATGCTTAGGTCTTTGAGGTTTTCATATACTTTTTTAAAAGACTTTATTTATTTATTTGACAGAGAAAGAACACAAGTAGGTGGAGAGGCAGGCAGAGAGAGAAAGAGAGGGAGAACCAGGCTCCCCACTGAGCAGAAAGCCCAATGCAGGGCTTGATCCCAGGACCCTGAGATCATGAACTGAGCCGAAGGCAGAGGCTTTAACCCACTAAGCCACCCAGGCACCCCCATATACTTTTTTAAAGATAGATTGATTGGTTTGAGAGAGAGAGACAGAACATGTGCCCTGGGCACACGCAGGAGTAGAGGCAGAGGGAGAGGAAGAAGCAGACTTCCAAGCAGACTCCCTGCTGAGCAGGAAGTCTGACCCAGGACTTGATTCTAGGACCCTGAGATAAAGACCTGAACTGAAGTTAGATGCTTAAATGGACTGAGCCACCCACTCACTCCTCAGGTTTTCATATTTTTAAAAATCATTTTCTTTGTATTGCTTTCTAAAGGATCTTAGTTTTGCTTCTGCTTCATTTTGGTATACCAAGGTAATCTGGAAATATGTTTATTAATTTCACAAATTGTATTGATTCTTGGGTCACATTTGTATTTGCATTTGGATCAGAGAACACAGTTGGTAAAATATCAACTTTTTGGCATATTTAGTAATTTTCCTTCTGCCTGCCAGTACACAATTGGCTTTTTGATATTTTTCATCATGTATATTTAAATAAATTATATAGGATAATAGTTATTATTCAATTCTCCAATATTCTGATTTTTTCTGTTAAGCCAATCCACTTCCGAATGAGAGAGACTTAGCTTTCCCTCTGTAAGTACATATTTAGCAAGTTATCATTGCATTTTTATTGGTTTTTATCTTGCATATTTTCATTGCTTTTTTTGTAAGATGAGTCCTTTGTTATTTTATAATGTCACCTATTATATAGCTTTATAATTTTAACATTAATTACAAATTATATCCTATAAATATTATAATTTGTGATTTTGGAGCAAATTTTCAATTTTCTACTTTATATTCAAATTTTATTGGGTCTTACAAACTGAATCTAGTTTTGCTTTTATACTGCTTTTATTTCTTTTAATAAGCTATTATTGATCTTGCTTCACTTTCCAGATTTTAGCATTCATTACTTTAAGAACTTAGATGACAGTCTTATATTTTTTGTCCTTGAAATTTTTTTTAATCTTGTCATAGTGTATGGTATTCTCTTTATCCTTAGAATTTAAAATTTCTAAAGAATATATCCAGGCTTTTCTATATTCAAACTTAATAAACTTTTCAACAGCGAAAATTAATTCTCTTCTATTAAAATATGTTGTCTGTGATTCATTTCATCAACACTGTTTTCTGTAGAACTTCTGTACTTATGCATAGAGCCAACTGGATCTATGTTCTAAGTCTCTTTTTTGCTTTAGCATTTTCATTCTTTTCTATTGTTGTTTGTGTTGAGAGAATTATTGATTTTTGTCATCTAACACTTTTCAAAAAGGATAAAAAATTGGGGCACCTGGGTGGCTCAGTTCCTTAAGCCTCTGCCATCTGTTCAGGTCATGATCTCAAGGTTCTGGGATCGAGCTCCCCATCGGGCTCTCTGCTCAGTGGGGAGCCTGCTTCTCCCTCTCTCACTGCCTGCCTCTCTGCCCACTTGTGATTTCTCTCTCTGTTGAATAAATGAATAAAATCTTTAAAAAAAGATAAAAAATTAAACTGAAATTTCCTTTGATGTTCACAGCTTTCAGATCCAGAAAATCTATAAACTGCAATTTAATGACAATATATAGTTTCAAGCACTTTAAAGGGTAAGAAAACTCTAACCACATATTATATTCTTTGAAAAAGCATTTATAGAAGATGGTTGTGCTTTTAAAAAAAATATTACTGAAGTATAACTGACATTTAGTGTTATATTAGTTTTAAGTATACAACACAGTCATTTGACAATTCTATACATCATGCAACGATACCGTAAGGGTAGTTAACCATCTGTCAACACACAGCATTATTACAATATTAATAAATATGTTCCCTATACTCTGCTTTTCAACCTCATGACTTATTTATTTTATAACTGGAAGTTTGTACCCCTTTATCCTCTTTATCTATTTTTCCAATCCTCCTTCCCACCTCCCATTGGGCAACCACATTTTTTCTCTGTATTTATGAGTCCGTTTTTGTCTTTGTTGTGTTTCTTAGCTCTCACACATAAATGCAATTATGTAGTATGTCTTTCTTTGTCACTTTTACTTTAATTAGCAAATGCCACCTAGGTCTATCCATACTGTTGCAAATGGAAAAAAATCTCAACTATTTTTTATGGCTCAGTAATAGTCTATTGTATACAAATACATGCACACACACAAATACACATATACACATCTTTACCTATTCATCTAACAATGGACACTTAGGTTGCTTCCATGTCTTTTCTACTGTAAATAACACTACAGTGAACATAAAAAGGTATATGTATCTCTTCAAATTGGTGTTCTCATTTTCTTCAGATAAATACCCAGCAGTGAAATTCCTGGATCATATGGTAGTTCTATTTTCAATTTTTTTTGAGGAACCTCCACACAGTTTTCTGTAGTGGTTGCATCATTTCACTTTCCTACTAATAATGAAAAGGGTTCCCTTTAAAAAAAAAAAATTCATTTATTTTTGCAAGAGTGAGAGCATGAGCTGGGGGTCAGGGGTAGAGGGGCAGAGGGAGAAGCAGACTCCCTATGGAGTGGGTAGTCCAATGAGGGACTCAATCCCAGGACCCTGGGTTTATGACCTGAGCCAAGGCAGATGCTTAACTGACTGAGATACCCAGGTGCCCAGGTTCCCTGTTCTATAAAGCCTCACCAACACTTGTTATTTCTTCTTTTTGATACTAGCCATTCTGACTGGTGTGAGCTGATATCTCACTGTAGTTTTGATCTGTATTTCCTTGACAATTAGTAATGTTGAGCATCTTTTCATATGCTAGCCATGTGGATGTCTTCTTTGGAAAAATGTCTATTAAGGTTATTTGCCTATTTTGTCATTGGATTATTTGAGTTATATGATTTCTTTTCATGTTTTGGATATTAACCTCTTACCAGATGCATGTTTTGCAAATATCTTTTCATATTCAGCATGCTGCCTTTTCATTTTGTTTATAGTTTCCTCTACTATACAAAAGCTTTTTATTTTGGTTTAGTCCCAATAGGATATTTTTACATTTTTTTCCTTTGCCTGAAGAAGCATATCCACAAAAATGTGGATGTCCAAGAGATTGCTGCCTATGTTTCCTTTATGAAGTTTTATGGTTTCAAGTCTGACATTTAGGTCCTTAATTCATTTGGAGCTTATTTTTGTGTATAGTGTGAGAAAGTGGTAGAGTTTCATTCTTTTGCAGGCAGCTGCCCAGCTTTCCCAGCACTATTTATTGAAGAAATGGTCTTTTTCCCATTATTTTTTCTTGTCTCCTCTGGCATAGATTAACTAACCACTTAATTATTTATAATTTAAATTAAATTAACTTACATATAGTATATTATTAGCCTTAGGGGTAGAGTTCAGTGATTCATCAGTCTTATATAATACCCAGCACTCATTATATCATGTGCCCTCCTTAATGTCCATCACCCCGTTACCCCAACCCCCTATACTACTCCCCTCCAGCAACCCTCAGTTTGTTTCCTATGATTAAGAGTCTCTTATGGTTTGTCTTCCTCTCTGATTTTTGTCTTATTTTATTTTTTCCTCCATTTTCCTATGATCCCGTTTTCTTTCTTAAATTCCACATATGAGTGAGATCATTATATGATAACCATTTCTCTCTGACTTATTTCACTTAGCATTAATACCCTCTAGTTTCATCTACATCATTGCAAATGGCAAGATTTCATTTTTTGATGGCTGGGTAGTATTCCATTGTGTATATATACCACATCTTCTTTATCCATTCATCTGTCAATGGACATCTGAGTCTTTCCATAGTTTGGCTAACTGACCATTTAAGCCTGGATTTATTGCTGGGCTCTCTATCCTGTTCCATTGGTCTATGTTTATTTTTATACTGGTACCGTACTATTTCAACTGCTTTGCCTTTGTATTGTATCTTGAAACCTGGGGTTATGATACCTCCAGCTTTGTTATTTTTCAAGAATGCTTTGGCTATTAGGGGTCTTTTGTAGTTCCATACAAATTTTAGGATTATTTGTTCTAGTTATTTGTTTTAATTAATTTTGTTTTCATATCCTGTTAGTATCTCTGAATCTATTTTGGAATGTTATGTATGTTCTTGGGATGTAAATCCCAGAAGGAAATTTATACTACTAATTTTGACGACAGGATGCTAGTGAAGCTTTAAGCAAGTTCACCTCTACTTTGTCAGTACTATAGGCCCTCTGGTTTGTCAGGTCACCAAGAGAAAGGTGTACTGAATCTTCTTTAGTTGAGTATATATGAGCTATTCTCATCCCACAGTAATAGCAAGGATAAGAAAAGATTTTAGCATTGTCACTGACTCAAGGTTCAATATGGTCTCTCTCATTTTATGAATGTTTTCCCTTGCTGCTTGATTAATAAACTGAACATTTTCTATCTTGATTATTCATCCTGATGTACTTTTCTTTCTGTTTTTTTTTCTTCTTTTTCTCCCTTTCCCTCACCTTCTTTTTTTTTTTTTTTTTTTTTTAAAGATTTTATTTATTTATTTGACAGAGAGAGATCACAGCAGGCAGAGAGGCAGGCAGAGAGAGAGAGAGAGGAGGAAGCAGGCTCCCCGCTGAGCAGAGAGCCCGATATGGGACTCGATCCCAGGACCGTGAGATCATGACCCGAGCCGAAGGCAGCGGCTTAACCCACTGAGCCAATCAGGCGCCCCTCCCTCACCTTCTTTTAATGCTTCATACTCTCTATACTTATGAGAAAACTGGGAGTGCATGTGTAAAATTTGCATGGGCTGGATTTTCCTTATAAAGGGAACAGGAATTATGAAAGAAGTTATGATGAGAAAAAGTGAGTACTGCATTAGGTATTGCAAATACAAAAAATGAGTTCTTGCTAAAATTATTAAATCTTATAAAATAATGCTGTAACCTTATAAAGAAAAAAAAGAATAAAGACTAAGACAGCTGTCCAGTATAGCCTAGAATAAATACACTTTGCTTTATACTACTTGCTACTAAAACAAAAAGACACATTGCTTACCACAAATAAAATGAAAAAAGATACTTTAAATTCTGGATGTTGTTTAACTTCCAAGACAAATACTGGTTGGAATATTAGATTGTCATTCTGTATTTCTATTTTTCAGCTTCAAAAATCTTTAAGGGCAAAATTTTAAAACTGTAATGGTTTGCTTATTATTACTGTTTATTATTGTTTCTGCTGTTGTTATTCTGTTTAATGCCTTTACTTGACTAGGGTAACAGTCCTTATTATACTCTCAGATACTTAAGAGTTTTATTTGAATTCCATTTTACTTAGACTATACTCAGTGGATGCTATATATCCCTAATGTACCTAACTACCTTTACAGAGAAGATGAAAGGATCACTTTCCTATAAAATTTCATGGTGAGGTAAAAGGTTCTATAAAAATACATTTCAATAGAATCTTTACATAGAAGCCTTTAAAATAAAGGCTTTTTTCTCCTCTGCATGGTACCTATGTAATATCTTGTTAGGACTATCCTAGATTTTTGAGAAAATTTATTGTATTCTTGAAAAGACAAATGTAATATAGTGTCGGAGGCAGGCCCCTGACCAGGGCGGCCTCCGCCATTAAAAGATGGTGCCTGCCTAGTTTCCAGGTTAGGATTACCTCGTGAGACTAAGCGGAACGCCCAAAGAGGAAATAAACAGCATTGGTTGCTAGCGAAGTTGTTCGTTCAAGTGCACAGCCTGATTCGCTCCCTCCTGTACCCTGCTCGCTGATTGGTCATGTAAACGTATATAAGTGTGTAGATTTGCAGAAATAAAGAGAGAGAAGATACATCTGAACTGGGGTTTCTTGTCATCCTTGTGGGTCGAGGGCGATAATATAGATTGTTATATAAATGTAATTTACAAGTTGGAAACAAAACTTCAAATATTATAATATGTCACAATTTTTTCCCTCACTCAAAATAATTTTATTTCCTTTTTTAAAGGAGAAATAAAAGGGGCACCAGGATGGCTCAGTGGGTTAAAGCCTCTGCTTTCAGCTCAGGTCATGTTCCCAGGGTCTGAGGTTTGAGACCCATATCAGGCTCTCTGCTCTCTCTGCTCAGCAGGAGTCTGTTTCCTCCTCTCTCTCTGTCTGCCTCTCTGCCTACGTGTCATCTCTGTCAAATAAACAAATAAAAGATTTAAAGGAGAAATAAGAGCTTTAAAAATTCAATAAGAAATACTAGTTCAAGCTGGTGGTCTGAAAATTACACTTAAAGTTGTTTCCTTCCTAAAATACTTCTGAAATTACAGTAAACAGTTAGAGAATAGAATGGGGAAGAAATTCAGAAAAAACTTTGAGAATACTGTAAAATTACCTTGTCTTTGTCACATTGCTATAACAAAAATACCACAGACAGAGTAGCTTATAAACAACAAACTATTTCTCACTTATGGAGGCTGGGATCCAAGATCATGTCACCAACAGATTCATTCTAATGGGGATTCCCTATTATTGTTCCCCTGTAACTTCACATGATGGAAGGAACAAGGGATCTCTCTAGATCTCTTTTATAAGGACACTAATTCCATTTATAAGGTCTCAGCCATAATATCCTAATGACTTCCCAAAGGCCTCATTTCCTAACAATCACTTTAGGGTTAGGTGTCAACATATTACTTTGGTGGGGAGACACAATCATTCATACCATACCACACCAAACAAGGTTTTTAAAATAAATCTCTAGATAATATAAAGTAGATGAGTTTGAGGAATCAAATAAAGTAGAGAAAACTGCAAAAACAATATAGCCAAAGAAAAATCTCCAATAGGCATAAAATCCATTCTGTTCAGTGAACCCAAGTATGTTTAGAGTTGCCAGGCACAGAATATTGTGTTCTACAGACTGGCTGATGGAGTGTGATTTTCTCATTAAAAAGTAGTGGATATTCTTCTTAAAAAAAGGTGAAGATCCACTAGGGAATAGAAGAGGCTCTAAGTATAAAGTTCAGTACTTCAGAATAAATCTTGTCTAATTTGGCTTTAGAGGAGGTGACAGCCTATTGCAACATCTCCATTTATGTGCCTTTTCTGAAATATATATGAATGGCTTCAATGTAGGTCTCACATTCCAAGAAGACTGAGCAAATTGAACAGATGACAGTGAAAAAGGAAAAATAAGGTGCTATATACAACTGATAAATTACTGAACACCACATCTGAAACTAATGATGTACTATATGTTGGCTAATTGAATTAAACTAAAAAAGAAAAAGAAATAATTTTGAAAATATAATAAAATATTTTTAATATTCTAAGGGTGCCTGAGTGTCTCAGTTGGTTAAGTGACTGCCTTGAGCTCAGGTCATGACACCAGGGTCCTGGGATCGAGCTCCACATTAGGCTTCCTGCTCAACAGAGAGCCTGCTTCTTCTCTCTTGGCTGCTCCCCCTGGTTGTGTTTGCTCACTCTCTGTCAACTAAGTAAATAAAATCTTTAAAAAACTTTAAAATTCTTATCAAAATTTTTAGATCAGAGAAGATAGCACATCTTACTTTATTTTTTTTTAGCACTTAATTTATTTTAAAAAGAAATGAATGTATATTCTATTGAAAAAATGGGAACTCACCCTTTTTCTTTTCTTACATTTATCCCAACATAAAGTTTAGTTTTGAAGTTTAAAATCAGTGCATTCTTTTTCTCAGCTATACTGACATTTTTATAGTATATATGGTAGCTCTGTATCAGAGCTAAAATAAAAGTTGGGGCTTTGGATCTTTTTTTTTCTGAATTTTTATTTAAATTTTAGTTAGTTAACATACAATTCAATGTTGGTTTCCAGAGTAGGATTCAGTGATTCATCATTTATATTCAACATCCAGTGCTCATCATATCAAATGCTCTTCAATACCCATAACCCATCTAGCCCATCCCCCCCACAGCTCTATCACCCCTCAGTTTATTCTCTATATTAAGAGTGATAGTACCTGGTGGCTCAGTTGGTTAATTGACTGCCTTTGGCTCAGGTCATGAACCCAGCAGACTGGGATTGAGCCCCTCATCAGGCTCCCTGCTCAGTGGTAGGGGTGAGGGGAATCTGCTTCTTCTTATTTCTATCTATTTAAAAAAAAAAAGTGATAACACAACCTTAAAGCAAGATCAAATTGTTATTCAAAGGCTCAAAGGCAAAAACAAAAAACAAAACACATCAGTGAAAAGGATTTCTCGAAATCAGAAATATTTTAGTAAGACATCTGGCTTCTGCTCTGGGATAGACAACTAAAAGGATTATCACTCTCACCTCTATAAAGTAAGAGAGACAGATTAATTTTAAAATTCATGACTTTTTTCAAAGTCAAGAATGGAGAGCTGAGATTGCAGAACAAAGAACTGGTCTTAGAAGTAAGGAAAGACAGGCACCTGCTAGGAGAGAGGAGGTGAGATTACATATTTATCTAGGGAAGATACATCAGACATCTTTAAGAAGAATTTAGCCAGAAGAGTTAATGAGTTAATTTAAGCCAAATGTAGTGTGTTTGGCAGTATAAAGTCCCTGGAAGATTACAGAATTTATAAATACCCTTTCGTATTAGGTTAAGTGAATGAAATTAGACATCAAATATTCCATGTTATATGATTCTATTATCTATGGTATTCTGGAAAAGGCAAACTATAAGGTTGTAAAATCACTTGGTGTTATGCATTGGGACTTAGGAGGGAGATGATGATATGAAGAGACTGTATTTGGGATGCTGGAACTGTTCTGGATGAAAGTAGTGGTGAATATACAACTCTGAATTTGTCAAAACACATGGAACTGTATACCACAAAGAGTGATTTTTAATATATATAAATTAAATAAAAATCTGGATGGTAAGATAGATGAGATGACAAAATAACTTAATTACAACTGAGTCACATAACCATATTGATGGTAATGGGGGAAAAAAGAAGCTATTCTAAATAACCGTCGATACCAGTGTTTTGCCTGGATATTATATGGGTAAACATATATAAAGAAATGTATCCAGTATTCCATTCTGGTTGATAAATGTGGTTTTCCTTTGGATATGACTTAGAAAATCCAAAATACTTTACTTTTAAATAGGGCTTAACAAATAAATAGTTTGTATATAATGAAAGCAAGGTTTATCACTATTAGAGAAAAAGTTATAAATAACTAAATGAGAAATATTAAAACAAAACTTGTACTGCGGCCTGAAGTATTGGTACAGACATATGATAGAAGATAGATGACAGATTATATACATATACATGCACACATAATTATAGATGTGTGTGTATGCAGGAACTGGTAAATACGTATTCCTGTATCTGCACTGAGAGGGTCTAGAAGCAGCAGCAATAAGCACAGATCTTAGTTTCTAAATACAATTTTCCAATAAAAAGATTCAGGGCGCCTTGGAGAAGTTGTTGACTTTGGGGCTGTGGCAAGAAAAATACAAGATGAGCCTATAGGATCTACTGCTATCAGAGACCAAAGTTACATAATAAAAAATAGACGGAGATGGGGGCATGTTA
Source organism: Mustela putorius furo (assembly GCF_011764305.1). Taxonomy (NCBI): domain Eukaryota; kingdom Metazoa; phylum Chordata; class Mammalia; order Carnivora; family Mustelidae; genus Mustela; species Mustela putorius. Next base: position 16,980,751 of record NW_025422471.1, read on the forward strand.
GAAGAATACAGGAGCCAACTTGAAAGAGCTCCTAATGGACAAAGCTAGGACTATGAGTAAAAAAATAAGGGATGGCAGAACAGGATTATAACCTCTAAGCAAAATAAATACTAATGAGTTCATGCAGCTATAAATAAATAAATGGGAGGAAAGGATATCACTTCCTTATAGAAGAAAGGATGCGGGAGGAGTAAGGAATATAGAAGATCCTCACCAGAACACTACAGTAACAACTGGTGCAGGCAAGACCGCATACATGATAAAAGTAATGAATGTTTAAGCACAGAGGTTATATTCATACTTTCAAAATATCTTCCCCAAATTATTAAGTAATTACAAAAGGAGTAATAGTGATTATACAATGTAGAAATCTGATAGACACACCCTTCACCAAGGTAATGTAATATCAGTAATACTTATCAATATAACATAGACCCAAATAGGGTATACTGGAAAAGGACTATCAATTCTGTGGTACCCTTTCTCAAAATGTATAACCTCAATATACTCATGAACAAATTCCAAGCAAAGATTGAGGTACACTGTACAAAAACTGTTGAAGGTCTTGAAATAAAAGACTGAGGTACTTTCAAAGATTTGAGAAGAATAAGGAGATATTACATGTAAATGCAGGATGAGATCCTGAATTGAATCCTGTAACAAAAGTCTATTAGTAGGAGGAAAAAAAGACAACATTTGAAAAATGCCACTGTTTAATTAATATCACTGTCCAAAATTATTTTCTTAGTTTTGATAATGGTCCTCTATTATGTAAGATAAATACTCGTAAGGGAAAACTGGGTGAAAGACATAGTGAAACTGTCTGTATTATTGTTGCAATTATCCTCTAAGTTAAAATTGCGAGACTAATTTTTTCAAGATGTTTAAGTTTTGTAGGCTAAAACTAAGAAAATTTTCTTAAACCAACAGCAAAAATCAATGGTATGAAATTTATCACAGAAAACTGATAGATATAATTACAAATCCAAGTAAGTCCAATTATCATAAACAGTAAAAACAGAGAATAATAAGGGAAATATTAGGTACAAATGTTCAGAATTCAAGTAATATGAACGATTAGATTAAATGCATCCACTAAATGATTCACAAAATAAATGCTTAAATACCTTTTACTAAACATAGGCAACAGATTTTCAAATCACATGGGTAAAGAGAAGATTACATAAACTTCAAAAAGTAAAAGCACAAAAAAATTACAATAGCAAAAATAGACAATGCCAGATTCTCATTGAAAATATTGCATAGTATGCAACAAAATAGATGTTTCCCTAGAATTTTGACAGAAATTGACTTTGAATCCAGAATTATATAGCTAGGAAAAATAAAAACCAAAAGGCAAAGATTTTTCTGGACTTAAAAGGCCTGAGAGTATCTATGGTCATATCTGTCACTTTCAGAAAGATATCGCTTGAACATATGCTCAGCAGAATGAAAAAGGAATCAAAATGAAGGCTGAATAGGAATTCACTCTGGAAAAACATTCAAGGGACAAATAGGCAAGCCCTTTAGAAAGCAGTTAGTATTACACAGAACATTAACAAAGTACTACGATAAGGAATCTGTATGTCATCAATGTTTTAAGGGTATTTCATGCATCTTCTGTCAACTCTGAAGTATTTTAGACTCCAGAAAAACAAAAGCTGCATAAATATTACAATCCAAACTGAAGCAAAATGAAAATGTACCTTAAGTTCTACCATAAGAAAATGCAATACATATATTTATTTATTTGAAGAGGGCAAGTGGAAACTTTTGGAGGTGATGGATATGTTTATCAATGTCACTGATTGTGGTGATGATTTGACAAGGGCATTCTTACCTTCAAACTAATAAAGCTTTATACGTGAAACGTACCACTTTTTTGTAATTCCATCATACTTTAATAAAGTGATTTTTTAAAAAAGAAAATGTTATGCATTTAACCTAAACCTTATCACTTTATTAATTCTTTCAAAGAACCAGATCCTAGTTTTGTTGATCTGTTCTACTGTTTTTTGGTGTTTTTTTTTCCTTTAAATTTCTGTATCATTTATTTCTGCTCTGATCTTTATTATTTTCTTTCTTCTGCTGGATTTAGACTTTATTTGCTGTTCTTTTTTCAGCTTCTTTAGGTGTAAAGTTAGGTTGTCTTCAGACTTTTCTTGCTTCTTGAGAAGGCCTGTATTGCCATATATTTCCCTCTTATGACCATTTTTGCTGCATCCCAAAGATTTTGGACTGTCATGTTTTCATTTTCATTTGCTTCCAAGCATTATTTTTCTTCTTTAACATTCTTATTTGGATATTCTTTAACTTCCATGTATTTGTGGTCTTCCAAAATTTTTCTTGTGGTTGTCTTCAAGTTTCATAGAGTTGTGGGCTGAAAATGTCATATATGATCTCAATCTTTTTGTATATAGTGAGGCCTGATTTAGGACTAGTACATGATCTATTTTCGCAATGTTCCAGGTGCACTCAAAAAGCATGTGTATTCTGTTGCTTCAGGATGAAATGCTCCGAATATATCTGTTAAGCCCATCTGGTCTAGCATGTCATTCAAAGCCATGGTTTCTTTGTTGATCTGCTTACATGATCTGTCCATTGCTGTAAGTGGGGGTGTTAAAGTACCTTACTATTACTGTATTATTATCAATCCACATCTTTTCAGTTTTTCATTAATTCATCTATATATCTGGCTGCTCCCAATTTGGGGGTATAAATACTTAAAATTGTTAGATCTTCTTGTTGGACCTCTTTATGATGATATAATGCCCTTCTTCACCTCTTATTGCAGATGTTAGCTTAAAATCTAGTTTAAGTATGGCTGTTCCAGCTTTCTTTTGATTTCCATTAGCATGATACATGGTTCTCCATTTCCTCACTTTCAATCTAGAGGTGCATCTGGGTCTAAAATGAGTATCTTATAAGCATCACATTGATCGGTCTTCTTTCTTTATCCATCTTGATACTCTATATCTTTTGATTATTAGAGCATTTTATACATTTATTGAGTAATTATTGATAGATATGAATTTAGTGCCATTATATTACCTGTAAAGTCACTGTTCCTATAAACTATGTTCCTTTTTATTCTTTGTTGCTTTTGGTCTCCCTTTCCTGCTCAAAGGGTCCCATTTGTTATTTCTTGCACAGCTGATCTACAGATCACAAACTCCTTTAGTTCATCTTGGAAACACTCTCTCTCCTATTCTGACTGACAGCCTCCCTGGATAAAATGTTCTTGGTTGTATATTTTTCCTATTTAATACATTAAATATATCATTCCCCTCTCTTCTGGCCTGCCAAGTTTCGTTGGAAAGACAACCTTATGTGTCTATATTGTAGGTTAAGGACATTTTTGTCCCTAGCTGCTTTCAGAATTCTCTCTTTATCTTTGTATTTTGCAAGTTTTACTATGCTATCTCTTGGTGTTAACCTGTTTGTTGATTTTGAGGAGAGTTCTCTATGACTCTTGGACTTGAATACCTGTTTCCTTACCCAGGCTAGGGTAGTTCGCAGCTATAATTTGTTCAAATAAACTTTCTGCTCCTTTTTCCTGCTCTTCTTCTGAGACTCTTATGATAGGGATATTACTGTGCTTCGTGGAATCACTGAGTTCCCTAAGTTTCTACCTGTGAACTAACAGTTTTGTTTCCCTCTTCTTTTTAGTTTCATTATTTTCCATAGTTTTATCTTCTCTATCACTTATCGACGCTTGTGCTTCTTCCATCCTCATTCAGTCAGTTTTGCATTTCAGTTATGGTATTTTTTTTATTTCAGCCTCACTGGTTTTTAGGTCTTTTATCTTTGCAGCAAGGGTTTCTCGTGTCTTCTATTCTTTTTTTCAAGCCCAACTAGCATTCTTATGGCTGTTGTACTAAATTCTTGTTCAGATACATTGCTTATATCTGTTTTGAATAGCTCCCCTGGCTATGGTTTCTTGATCTTTCTTTTGGGGAGACTACCTCCATCTTTTCATTATGCTAGGTTTCTGTCTTTTGTGTGTTATGAAAGTTTGTTATGTTTTCTGCTCCTGAGAGTAATGCTGTAATAAGAAGGGGTCATACACTATCCAGGGCCTGGCACTTTAGGAAGTGTTTCTGATGTACACTGTGTGTACTTTGCTGTTGTATTATGGCTGTTCTTTCCCACAGGTCAGTCCTCTTCAGAGTTCCTCCTTACTTACAGTAAGGAGTTTTTGGACCTTTTAACTAGGTGTGCTTTGATTTGTTAAAATAAGCCTGGAAAAAAAAAAACTGATCTAAAAAAGAAAACCACAAACAGGCAAACAAAAACTATAAAAAAGAAAACTACAAACAGGCAAACAGAAAAGCTATAAGCCTGATTCCCAAGAAAAAAGAGAAAGATAGAAAGAAAGATAGTTTTTTTTTTTTTTAAGTTTTTAATTCCAGTGAGTTAATGCACAGTGTTATATTAGTTTCAGGTGTACAATATAGTAATTCAACACTTCCATCCACTACACTGAGTTCATCATGACAAGTGCACTCTTTAATCCCCATCACCTATTTCACACATCACCCCAGGAACCTCCCTTCTGCTAAGCATCAGTTTGATCTCTATAATTAAGTTTCTTTCTTGCTTTGTTTCTCTCTTTTTCCTTCTGCTCATTTTTTGTTTTTAAATTCCATATTCATTTTTAAAAGTCTCCTTTGGAGTATCTTTATTTTAAAGAGCTAAGAAATAGAGATTTATTTATATATTTTTTAAAGATTTTATTTATTTATTTGACAGACAGAGATCACAAGTAGGCAGAGAGGCAGGCAGAGAGAGAGGAGGAAGCAGGGTCCCTGCTGAGCAGAGAGCCCGATGCGGGACTCGATCCCAGGACCCTGAGATCATGACCTGAGCCGAAGGCAGCGGCTTAACCCACTGAGCCACCCAGGTGCCCCAAGAAATAGAGATTTATATATATATATTTTAAAGTAAGGGTTAAATACATGAAAAATACTTGAAAATAATTAAGTAACAAAAGGGTGGAAAGGTTACAAAAAGCATCCTATGGCAAAATTCCTCGTTATTTCAGAAAAGGATACAAATATAACTATAAATAAATAAACACAAATAATAGGAAATAAATGTAAAGGAAATGGATATAGAAATAGTAGAACAATAAATGAAAGAAGATGGGATTGGGAGGGAGACAAACCATAAGTGACTCTTAATCTCACAAAACAAACTGAGGGTTGCTGGGGGGAGGGGGTTTGGGAGAAAGGGGTGGTATTATGGACATTGGGGAGGGTATGTGTTTTGGTGAGTGCTGTGAAGTGTGTAAACCTGGTGATTCACAGACCTGTACCCCTGGGGATAAAAATATATGTTTATAAAAAATAAAAAATTATATTAAAAAAAAAGAAATAGTAGAACATATATAGCAATAGAAAGAGAAATAAATGGTAAACCAAGAAAGGAAAATAAAATATTTTAGAAATATATTGAAGAATCTTATTAAATGGAAACTATTAATTATAAAATTAGGGGAGGGTTACAAAAAGTAATTTTGAATTAATACTGTAGTGTAATGATTTAAATTTTTTGAAAGATTTATTATTTTAGGGAGTGAGTGAACATATGTGTGCATGTACACACACAAATGGGGGGTACGCAGAGGAAGAAAATTCTTAAACTCCCCACTGAGCTGGGAGGCTGACTCAGGGCCTGATCACAGAACCCATAAAATCATGACTTGTGGTGAACCCAGAGTCAGGTGCTAAACCACCTGAGCCACCCAGGAGTTCCTTCTTTTCTTTTTTAAATATGCATGTGAATGATTTTGCACATATTTTACTATAAGGTTTTATAAAGTATATTCAAATTTTCTTAGGATGAGTTTGAGTTTTCAGTGGAAAAATATAATTTCTACTAACTATACCATTTACTTTATATCTGATTGAGCTTGGTTTTCTTTTGGAAACAATAATATTGATATGAATGGCTATAGAACCAGTGTTCCATGTAGAATATTAAAATAGTTGCATGAAATACAGGAAATATATGACTGTTAGAGGTAAATAGATATAGAAAAACTAAATGGGATTTATCTATAAAATTTTGAATATATTCTATGATGAAAGTCTTGTTAGTCTTCAGAGTGACAGTTACTCTGTATCATTAATACTTCCTGGGACACCTGCTTGGCTTAGTTGGTTAAGCATCTGTCTTCGGCTCAGGTCATGATCCCAGGGTCTTGTGATCAAGTCCCGTATCAGGCTCTTTGCTCAGCAGAGAGCCTGCTTCTCCCTCTGCCTGCTGCTCCTCCTACTTGTGTGCACGCGCTCTCTCTCTCTCTCTCTGACAAATAAATAAATAAAATCTTTTAAAAAAAATTTCCTGAGTTATTTTGCTGTACTTAGTTTTTTATACCTATAATGATTTAGTTTATGCTAACAATGATATAAATATTGTTTTTTCGTCAGTAACATAAATGAAAAGCAACACCACAAATTTGTTGATCTTTTAATTACTTAAAATTGAATATCTTTTTCAATTGCAGAAGTTAAATAATTAAAATCTAGCACAAAGTAAGGAAAATCTACTGCAGAAAATCAATAATGTCATAGATTTCTTTGTGATACTTTGAGGTTCAAGAAGATAAATCTTCTTGATCGAATTTTTATAAAAATTGAGTAGACTTACATGATTTTTAAAGGCAAACAGGTTCATGTTATTGTGAAATATATTTTATTTTCATCTCTTCTCAGTTCTCTGAAGGGGGCCTGAAGACAATGAACTAAGGGTGAACAAATCAGAGTGCACAGAACAAAGGCAAGACACAAACACAACTTTGATGGGGATATTTTGACTTCAAATATTCCTTGGTAAGTAGTCCTATAAAAGCAAATGGGGATTTTCTGAGTGAAGTATGTTACAATGAGTTAAACTCATTTATTTATAAGCTCTTCTGCCTATAAATAGATTAATTTACATCTGTGATGAATAAGATAGCATATTATGTAAAATGAAATTCACTTTTTTTGCTCATTCAATTAATACTTATTGAGAGCCTACTACACTTCCTAAATGCTGACTACATCATTATTGAACAGAACTTCAACAGACTCCATAATCTAGTACAGAGAAACACAAAATAAATAGTTAAATAGATAAATGAATAGATTACAGATAAAAAGACAAGTGATCTATCTCATAAATATGAAGAAAACAAATTATGTGCTGAAACAGTGAAAAATAAGGGCAAATGTCTATATTGGTAGAAATGATACTTCATTTGAACCATGAACAATGGAATCAAGCTAGTTATATAAGAAATGAGGGAGGGACGCCTGGGTGGCTCAGTTGGTTAAGCAGCTGCCTTTGGCTCAGGTCATGATCCCAGCGTCCTGGGATCGAGTCCCACATTGGGCTCCTTGCTCGGCGGGGAGCCTGCTTCTCCCTCTGCCTCTGCCTGCCATTCTGTCTGCCTGTGCTCGCTCTCTCCCACTCTCTTTCTGACAAATAAATAAAATCTTAAAAAGAAAAAAAGAAATGAGGGAGATTGAGATGAGTAGGAAATGAATTTTGGGTAAAGGGACAACATATGCAAAAGTTGTATAGTGGGAAATCAGTTGGTTTTTTTTTGCATGGTATAAGAAGTTGAGGGGAAGAAAGTAAGTTTTGTATTTTTCACAAAAATGTATTAACAGTTGCATAGAGTCTGTGGGTGTTTCTGAATTATAAATACTGAGAGGAGTTATAATTAGAATGTTTCTAGTAAGATTTTTCTGACCTTGAAATTCCTAGATATTTTTTTTCTTACTTTGAATACACCCAACCACACCACCAGTTCTCTTTTGTATCCTCTCTTATTCATGGAATATATCTGATTCTAGGACTGCCATTTATTTTATAACAACAGGAATACAAGGAGCCTTTCATTTTAATCAGGCATTTTTAAAAATTTGTTCTGTCAGGACATAGGTTACTGAGATTGAGATGGAAAAGAAAAGAAGCCTCAGTTTTTCTGCTGCCCTAGTAAGTAATTATAGGACAGCAAAACCAAAGTAAAGCAGAGCAAAGTTTTATTAACATATACTCCAAGGGAGAAGAATGGTTAATCAAGGGAGACAAAAGCCCCGGAAACTCTGGGGTGTGGGCTTACATCAATTTTTTCTTTTGGGTGGGTCCTAGGGTCACAGCACTTGAGTTACAGGCCTGGATTATATAAAAATTAGTCAATTATGCATGTCCTTTCCCAAGATGTATTCAAAATACCTGAATGGGGTAGGACACCACAGTATTATTTCTAGAGATATAGGTCAAATAAGAACAGGTAATTACTTTCTGTACAAGTACAATGAGCACAACAAACTTAACACTTCCTCTGCTGGTATGTCGTTAACCACAGACCATCTGTTAGATGGGTGGAATGGGATGGTCTCTGAGTGGTTCTCAGTTGGGGCTCTCTGTCAAGATGTTTAAGGTCCCTCCTCCTGTTGCTCATGCCTACCTTCTTGCCTAACAGGTGCAGAACAATTACTTGATGCTTCAGGTTACCCTTGAGCAACATGGGTTTGAACCACCTGGGTCCAGAATATATGGATTTTTTTTTTTTAAATAAATGGGTACAGTATTATAAATGTATTTTCCTTATGATTTTCTTAATATTTTCTTTTCTCTAGCTTACATTATTATAAGAATATAGTAAATAGTTAAAACCCAAACTGGGAAAATGGCAGTATTTATTCTCTAGCATTGGTAATTTTAATTATTTAGCTTAGGTCACAAGCAGTGGTCTTCTTTGCTGTTTTAAAGGTTTCCTTGCTGATACGAAGGAGGTTCATGTTCATGTTCACTCAAAATGTTTCAGAAAGCGAAAATTTAATTTTATAGTCTTGCAAAAAAAAAAATTGGTACTGGTACTAGGGAAAAAAAATAGACTGAAAGCATGAAAATGGAACAACAAATTTGCATCCTGCCTCTATAATAGGATCATTTACTTCCAAGACCTGGCTTTTTTAAATACTTAGACATTACTGACAACATTTCTTGGAAACACGTTAACACTGCAAAAGTCTAGACATATATATGTATGAACCATCACTTGACCTATGTATTGTTATTACTGTTTTCAAAGCTTTGGGTCCTATATATGTTGAGTAGTCTATATTTGATAGTTTTTTTTTTCATAGATTCTACTTCCTGTGGATTACGAGTGTTTCTTTTTCAGAAGGCTCACTGTTATTCAATCCAGATTATACAATTTTAAATCCAATCTAAACTGAGAATGTAGAAGGTCAAATTTTCCTTTTGATCCTCTAGGACCAGAGATGGTAGCTATGCTTTGTATACAAAATCAAAAAGTAATTCCTAACTGAAAACTGTGATTGCCCTTTATCATCTGAATACACTTCCAGTTTGAAAGATGGAAAAGTAATGGCACGATAGGAGGTGAGAACAGGAATTATTTTAAAATCTGCATTTTAAAATTCATTCATTCTTCAATTAGAGACACAGAGAACCACAAAACTGAAGAGTTCTTCTCAGTGCCACAAAATTAGTTAAGGCAGTTGGAACAAAACTCAATTGAGAGACTTTGGCATCCCATCATGCTTCTTTCCAGATTCTAATCTGTCCCCAGCACAAAGTTTTGTAATTTTTCACATGTCATCAAGGCTCATCATGTTCAAATTTGCATGTACCAGCAAAGCAATTTTTCCCTAAAATGATTTCAAGAAACTTTAACAACCTAGCATAAGACAGTCTTATGGTAACAATAGTTAATATCCTTTTTCATCACTGAAATCATGTTTATGTTTGTAGAAATATGTTTTCAGGCTAGATAAAGATTTACAGTGGGATAACTAAAAAATCTGAACCTGTCCCAGTCCAATTTCAACTTCTAAAGCACTTATGTGTGTCATAAGAGCCTTGATATATAGTGGCCTCACAAAGAAACCTTGTTAATAAGGAGTCAACTAGTCCTTTAGAAAGCTTATTTACTCAAGTGTACTTCACTTCCTTGTATTTGTGTGGAAAACAGATTATAACACTATACTTAAATATCTATTGATTAATACAGAGTGAGCAGAGCAAGGAGGGATCAGAAACTTGTTATGAAGCACACTGAAACACTCTGGTGCATAATATAAAATGTACTGTAAGGTCATAACTGCAGATGAATCCATTTGGCCTACTGCAATTGGATTTGGAGTTCATTTTTAGGAGAAAAAAAAATTACCTGTAAGCATATAAGGTAGAAGAAGAACTTTAGGTTATAAAAAACTTCTGTGATGATGTTATCAACATAAAATGGAAGAAGGTCCTTAGAGACCAATAAAATATGAGTACAGTATACAGGTGGAGGTGTTAACATGAAAGGAAAGGTGGCTCAAATCTTCCATTAAGTTGAGGAAAAAAGTTATGGTAGTGATGTTCACATAAAAATCTATCTTCATAAGGTCACTGGCAGTCCAGTAATTTATCATACATACTAATCTTGTATTCATCCCTGAAAGAAGAATTGGATTCAGTCAGTGTTAGAGGAAAGAATCGGGGTCAATAAAGTCCCCTGAAAACCTTGGTAATTTTCAGAAAATTAAATAAAAAATTAGAGTACACACAGTAAAGAAGTGAAAAGTGCTAGAGATATTTTGAAGAAAATCTGATGTACTTGAGGAGCAATGCAATATAATGTAGAAGCTCTAAATTAATACTCTTTCCTTAAAAATTCCAGGTATTTTTAGTCACCATAAAATAGTTCTTTACTCCGATGAGACTGTCAGTAATGCTTTTCTCTTTTTTCCCAGTGAATCAATCCATTCCTGATTTTAAGTCTTAATACATCTGTGATCACTCTCATCATTAATCCAGCATGTCCCCATACTCTACATTTGCACTGTTCTTCCTACCTATGTAAGTCCTGCTTTCTGCTGTCAAGTTTCTGCCCCAACATTTAATCCCTATTTGAGGAAAACACAAAAGCACTTATTTACCTTTTTTTTTTTTTTAATTAAGTAATTTCTACAGCCAACGTGGGGGCTCAAACTCACCACTCTGAGATCAAAGTCTCACACTCTACTGACTGAGCCAACCAGATGCCCCCCAAAACACATAAGCATTTAAATAAGCAACACTTATTTCCAGTTTCAGTTGTCATTCATTACTACTTCCCAGTTTGTTTAGGAGTCCTGGTCAGCAACTTTTTGTCCAGCCAATTTTTTGTAATCACACCAAGCTCACTTTTAGCAGGTCTTCTTTGTTTTCTTCACACACTCTCTCTCTTATTCTCTCTCCCCTCCACTGCTGCCGTCTAACAATTTTCAGCCTCATCATCAACTATCATCCAGAAATTCCCTCTCTTTTCAAACAAAATATCTTGCATACATACTTCTGCTTTTATCTTTTTTTTTCTAGTATAGTTGTTTAAGACATATAACCCTGTATGTGGAGGAGTCATGACTTTCCTCCTGTTTCTCAGTCACTTAGTGCTATCAGTAATCACTGACTTCTGTTAACACTCACAACATAATTTTGCTCTGTCCCTTTAAATATGGATATTATACATACTATTGCATATAGCATATGTTTTCAATTATTCTTTACTTTTGCTAGCTCGGTTTTCATGAGCTATGTTGCCTTTGCATGCCATCCTTATGATACTCACTTTGGATTTCCTTTTTCCTATTTCCTTTCCCTCTCTTAATTAAAATTATCCTCCCTAGGTTAACTCATCCATGTTTACAATTTCCACCAAAAATTAAGTCCTGACGATACTCACATTTTATAAGATGCTAAATTTCTCTTCAAGGTTTCAGAAAATTATAGCCAACTGTTCACTAGACATCAGTTATCTTCAATTTAATCATCTCATATTGAACCCAAAATGTCTAGCCTCCTATCCTTAACAGCCAACATGCTCTTCTTGTTTTCTCTGTTCTTGAATGACATCATTCTCTACTAAGGTCCTTAGGTGCCAAGTAATATGTTTGAATTTCCTTTCATTATTTCTACTGTCACACCCCATTCATGTCTGTGTTTTATTAATACTACAACCTGAGTATTTTTCAATCTCTTCATTATGCTCTCTGTCTCTGATCATCCCTATCTGCCGCCTTCTTTCTGTCTCTAGGTTTCTTGAACGATTCCTTACCTAATCTCTAGATAAGAAATCTTTCCTCTGTGTATGTGTTGATGTAATTTTAAATGTTTAGTCAGATTTTTCTTCCTCTAAAACATAAATCTTGGGACATTGGTTTTTTGTTTGTTTGTTTGTTTAAGCCTTTAATGACTCCCCATATTCTTCAGAATTAAGGAAAATCCCAGAGCAGAAATACCCCATTCCCACTTTACCCCCTCACCTACTTTCAGCCTCATTTCATGCCTGTCATACCTACAAGTAGTTATGCAAAAAAAAAAAAAAAAACCACAAAACTCCACTGCTTTCTTGAGCCTCTTATTTCTTAAATACCCTCTTCCATTTTCTAGAACTATCATTTCTACTCTCTCACAGTCTTATTCTTACTTTCTCAAAACCTCTTCCTCCCCCAACCAAAAAAAAAGATATTTAAAAAAAATTAGATGTCTTTCTCTGGTTTCAGATTTTATACTTCCTAAACATCCAATGCTGCATAATAAGGTCTCTATTAAAAACTGATTTTATTTTCTGTATCCCACACTTGTCTGAATTCAGGAAATGTACCTTAGTTATCTTTCATTACTAAAGACTGGTATATTTATGGTAATAATTTATAGTAATAATCAAATGAATGAATGACAGAAAAGACTTAGGCAAGTAAGGGAAGGGTACAGCAATTAAAAGATAAACAGAAAAAAAAAATGTGGTATGAAAGCAAGAACATTTTAACTGGGTCAGAACAGCCTCCATAAACCCTCAACTGCCAAAAGTTACAAAGGGAAAAACTGAAGAATGAAGAAGAGATTTTACAGTTATCAACCCTACTGCATTTTTAATGCAAATTTCTACTTAAGTGAGAAAGCAGTGAAAATTAGTGGTTCTTATAAAGCATAAAATAACGGTTTTTTTAATGTGGCAAGTTCCTATGGGTATTTGAGAAGTTGTCATCTATTAAACAAAGGTCTAAAATTATCTTCCTTTAGTTTTTTTATATTAACTTGTGTAATTCTTACCAATCTATTTTTTTTTTGAAATTTCCTATTTCACATGAATCACAACTGCTTTCTTGTGTCATTAAAAAAGTATTATATCTGAAATTGCTCACATCAAACTGTCTAGTAAGAGGAGATTGAAAATAAAAGTAATTACCGTTAAAGAGTTGAATCAATTCACCAAAGGCTAAGTTGACTATTGTCTAGAGTTTAATAACTCTCAGTGTGTACTTTTCCAAAGCTGTAAATGCTGAAATTGGTCTTTATTTATATACTATCTTACATGTAATCTTTATTCATATAGTATTTTATTTTTTTCTGATTATTCCATTTGATGTCATAAAACAGAATTGAAACTCATAGGACATTATATTTGGAAGACCTTTTTAAGACCATCCAATTATCTTGTAAGCATAAATTGGATATACAATGTATAAGAAAACTGTGCAAGGTCCAAAAGTAATTTAATCCAAACTACTTTTTTATCTCATTCATTCATTTTATTAAATCAACATTTATCAAGTTTCAGATATTATTTTAGGCATGAGAGGTTCAATAATAATAAATTATTAATGTATTATAATAAAATACAAAGTAATAAAAAACAAAGAAAAAGCAAACAAATAAACAAACAAAACAAAAGCAAACAAATAAAAACAAACTACAAATAGTAGTTCCTGCCTTCAAGGAATTGTCAATTTAGTGTCTGTAAAATTAATTTCCTTATACAATGTTAATACACATTCTTAAAAAAAAACAAGTATCTGACTGCAAGTGACAATGGGAAGTTCACTCACTAATTTAGTTATGATATTACTTCGATAAAAGGTTGTAGATATCCACAATCTGATTGTGTACCATTTCTATCAAGTGCCCTTTTTTCAATGTTTAGGAGACATAAGGCAGAAACATATTCCTATTATACATGATAGTCCTTTAAATGTTTGAAGACAAAACCAGTATTACTCCCTGTAGAATCAGATTTTGGTTCACTTTAACTTTTTATCAGAGTAATACAATGATAAAACTAAATAGTGCATTTTCCATTAGCATTACTGTAATTTAAATGCAGAGTTAAATATGCATTTCTCTAATATCCTGTCATTCATCTGATTTAGTATGCCAACCTGCCAAGACTATTTTGAATCATGGTTGTGTAAGTTATCAAATTAGTTATAATTTTGTTCTGTACTTCTATAAACTAGAAGTTGGAAGAGCTGTTCTATTATTCCTCTAGATGACAAGAGGCACAGTTCTACAGATTATTTACTTTTTTGTCTGATGGAATGGTATGCCTCCTTGAAGACTTCATTCAAATACCATAATTTCAGCTCCTTGAAGACTTTATTCAAATACCCTAATTTCAGCCTTTTTTATTTTGCACCTTTTGATTTTATTTCTTATTTCATTTTACACCTTTTATTTTACTATTTTGGGGACATCTGAGAAAAACATATATACACACACATATTCTCTCATACACACACACACACATATATATATAAATATATGCAGATATACCTACATAATATCTTTAGTTTCATTTTTTTTCTTTAAAGCCTTATTTCATATAAATCCCAAAAGAATATTTGGCCTATCTTATGTCTAATTACCACAAATTGCAAATTATTAAAAGACTAAATGGCTGTAATTCTAATGCATTTCCACATCAGCTTTTGTGTTATTCATTACTTATCACTCTCTTTCTTCTTTTTAAAAGCTTAAATTTTGGAAGTAAATATATTTCAATTCTTTCTACTGGCACCAGAGCCAAAATTAAACCACAGAGTAAAGAGGAAGATTTCAAATTATAATCAGTGCTAACTCTTGAAATTCAAGTAAGTAAGCATATGTAATTGGTATTATCTAACTCATTAAGTGATACTCTGGCTCATAAATATGTTCTTTTGCTTTTGCATAGAAGCAAAATAATATGCTATAAATTTAATAACTACTATCAAAAAAGGACTTTTTTCATTAAAATGAATATCATCCAAATTTTTGGTATTTCTGTTGCTAATAAAAGGAAGAAATAGTGTAGAATGTAATATTCATTGCCAGGTGCATGCTTATTCCCCTGTCCTTGACCCTGCCTGTAGTGCAGCTGTTTGCTTTCCAGGGATTGTGAATGCACCTGTCCTCACTTTGTGTTCAGACTGTGACTAGTTTCGAGATGAGATGAACACACATTGTTTTTTTCTATGCTATAGATGAATTCCTTCGCATAGCAAACAATTGGCTAATCTTTCCATGCATGTTCAATAAGGCAAGGTAACACTCCTACATTTCTATAGAGGCCTGTTCATATTTTACATTGCACAAAGAATAGAAATATCTCTATTTCCATTGTGTCATGCTCTAGTATTTAGAGTATGATTGTACTTGTGTACACTGGGTTTCAATTATCATCATATCATTACAATATTTGGGGTCAAAATTTCACTGAGATGATAGTAAATAACTAAAATAAGATTTGCAAATGTTGGTATTTGAAAGTTAAGTGACATTTTCAGATAGGAGTAAAATGTGACTAGCAAAATAGTACTTAAGAATAACTTTAATCTGATTCCAATTCTCAATCTGTCTCTTTGGAAAAAACTTTTTCCAATTTTCAATAGAAACATTTCATAAAGTATAAATGGACCTCTTCTATGTAAAAGTTTTATAAATGAATCTAAAACAGCTCCAGATTGATAGGGCTAATCACATTAGTGACTGAGAAGTCTAGTGAGTTGTCAAGTCTAGTGAGTTGTGCCATAACGGATACATTTCTATGTAGGCACACCATAGAAAGAAGTGAGGGATAATATTATGGTACAGATGATTGTTCTAATGGGGAAAAATGTAATGATGCAACAGGAAGCAAAGGGAAGAGAAGTTTTCTTTTTCTGCTAAAAAATGTATATATAGTTTTTGGCTTATCCATAAATTAAAAGGAAAAACTGACTTTATAAATTTTGGAAGGGAGATAAAGATCACTAACCTTTGTTAGCACATCTAAAATGAAGGTATATAAATTGACAGTGTATGAAAAATAGTATAAGGTTTGGCATTAATTTGGACTCTCCTTGTAATTTAATTTTTGAAGTAAGTGGAAATTGAATTATAAAAGCGCAATTAATTTCATTGGCTATTAAGTTTCTTCTTAAAATGCCTTTTAACTATATTATTTTTACAACCTCATTTATGAATTTGGTAATGAGCATATTGGTTGTTGTCACTGAACTAGAATAGTGAACAAAAAATGCATACCCTTATCAATTCTTCAATTTCTTCTTTTCTAAATCTACAATTTTTAAATCTCCTTACTCTGAGTCCATGCCAGTTCTCCCAGCCCATCCATAGAAAAATTTTGCCTGTTGTGAAAGGATTTTCAAATCCCAACAGGGGTTATTCAGCTCAGTGTCAGACATGCAGAGTTAAGTCCCCATCAAAAAGAAGCAACAAAAGAATACCACTCTCCTTGGGATACTGGGTAAATGATTTGACTGTACATTCTAGTAGAGCAATCACTGAGAGTAGTAGAAAATAATCACATAGTATTTCCCCTAAGAACGAGGTTATTAGCACACTGTGGCTTCCTGGAAGTTTATTTTTGTTCTCCTATATAAATGTTTTATACAGTGCTCTACTATAACCTATAAAATTTTTAAAAAAGGTATTTATAGTTACCAGAAGATTTGATTTCATTTTTTATATTATTTTTTCACAAAATAATAGAGCAAAGCCAAGTACGTGACAATTTAACAAAAATATTAAGTACTAATCAGAAAATGGAAATAGGAAGTCATTAACATGTATATGGCAAATTTCAATTTTCATCTTCACATTAAATATACTCAAATGCTTATTTCCCTTCCTACTGGTTGCCTAATTATGGGTACTTAAAAAAACCTACTCTACCATTTTGGAAAGAAAATGAATGCAATGCTTATTTTTATTTCATTTTATTATTTTTGATGAAACATTATTTATTGGAATAGTTAGTGGAAACTTCATGTAAATTATATATTTCAGATAAATGTAGTGTTTTCAGCAGATCTCCATTTAAAAGCAATCAAAGAGTACTAAAAAGTAGGAAAAAATCACCTCTTATTCCAATTTTAAAGTATTGTTAACCCATGAACAACACAAGTTTGAACTTCTGGGTCTACATATACTCAGCTTTTATTTTTTTTACAGTACTATACAATGTATTTTCCTTATGATTTTTTAAATTACATTTTCTTTTCTTTCGCTGACTTTACTGTAAGAATAGAGTACATGATGCATATAACCTACAAAATATGTGTTGACTGTTTATGTTATTAGTAAGGCTTTCAGTCAACAATAGGCTATTAGTCAAGTTTTTGGGAAGTCAAAAGTTATATATGGATTTTTGACTATGTGGAGGGACAGTGCTTTTAATGCCCATGTTGTTCAAGGGTCAGATGTAGTTTCCAAATATTGATAATCCTTCCTTCAAATCATGCCATAGATTTAACCTTTCTCTTGTAATCTCACAGTGAGATTAAGCAGCAGCCTCTTTGTTAGGGTTGGGCGGGTGGTTTGGGAGAGGAGCAGAGGGAGAGGGAGAATTCTGAGCAGACTCCTGAGCAGTCCCACATGGGGCTGGATCCCACGAACCCAAGATCATGAGCCAAACTAAAAGGAAGAGATGAGGCTCAACCTGCTGAGCCACACAGGCATCCCTAAAGATCAGCCTTGTAAAAAGACTTTTTTGCTTTGATAATTCTCTTTCAAGTTACTTTCAATATTCCTTTTTTTTTTCCAATGGTTCTTTTTTCTGTGTTAAGGATACTTAGGATCTACTCTCAATATTATTTTTAATTATTGTTGACTATAGGTACAATGTAATATTTTTGACATTTCAGTCATCATATAACTCTTCTTCACAAGAACATCTATCTGAGACTCTCTTTTCTTCTTAGTTTTATGTTGTGGTCTCCACAAAATGATTGCATCCTCTCAATTCAACCTTACACTTTTATTACTTACTAGAACACATCTATCATTACAGCTCCATGCCTCTCTCTTCAGCATATACTTCCTATTAACATTTGTCTTTGCTCAATCAACTTTTCCAGTCTGGGCTAATTTTGTTCCCATCCTTCTTCTATGCCCAACATATTTAGATCTTACATATTCTCTGAGGATAGCTCAAATCTTAAGTTTTTATTAAATCTTTATTGTTGATTATAATTTATGAAAATATCTCTGAAATATAATTTGTAACATAATTTAATAGAATTATATTTAGTACAATACTGTGCTGCCTTACTTTGTTGTCTTCCTCCTTCCTTCTCTCCCTCATCCTTTTTTCCCTTTCTTTTTTCTTCCTTCTTTCCTTTTTTTTTCTTGCCCTCAAATATAATCTGAAGTGTTTGAAGATGGAACCAAACACGATTACTGGTCTTTCTTATGTGTTTTCTATTAAGTAAGTGGCAGAAACCATAGGTTATTACCAAGTTCTCATTTAAGAAAATGTAGCATTTATTTTTATCAGAAAGTACCAATACTTCTGATTAATTCTATGTAGTATATACACCCTCTGAGGCTAGACCTTAATGTTTGGAACTTAGATGATTAGAAGCTGGAAGAGGGTCACCTTGGTGGTCAGTCAGTTAAGTGTCCGACTTTGGTTTTGGCTCAGGTCAGGATCTCATGGCTCTTGAGATTAAGCCCTGCATGAGGCTCCATGCTCACTGGGAAGTCTGCTTGAGATTGTCTCCCTCTGTCTCTTCCCCTCTTGTGTACAGGTTCTTTCTAAATAAATCTTTTTAAAAAAAGATGTTGGGAGAACTATACTTTAAAAATTGAAAACAGTTTACATCTTCTAATGTAGAAACTTCATTTTATCTTTGGGATCAAAATTATTTAATTTGGGGTGAAACATAAACTAAAAATATTTGGGTTGACCCTTCAAGCATATACATACACTTTTCTGAATTGAAGCTATTTGTATTCATGTTCTGGTTTATTATGGTTCTGAAGCACTGAACTGTATTTTATACTAACACGCTAACAGGATAGACATTACCAGAATAAGATTTGCAGGTCTGCATATTATACTTCCCTGAGATAAATATTTCTATTCAAGAATGTTGTATTTTTCTATACTACTTTTTAATTTTAGGATGTATGTGAATGTGTGCTTTTCTTAAGTATGGGCTTATAAGGCCATGGGAATACTACTGGAATGAATAATCATAGCTGTGGGTAAACATGACCTATTAAAAATAGATGGAATGAAGACATACAAATGGCTAATAGACACATGAAAAAATGCTCAACATCACTAGCCATCAGGGAGATTCAAATCAAAACCACATTGAGATACCACCTTACACCAGTTAGAATGGACAAAATTAACAAGACAGTAAACAAGTGTTGGAAAGGATGTGGAGAAAGGGGAACCCTCTTACACTGTTGGTGGGAATGCAAGTTGGTGTAGCCACTTTGTAAAACAGCATGGAGATTCCTTAAGAAATTAAAAATAGAGCTACCCTATGACCATGTAATTGCACTACTGGGTATTTGCCCCAACGATACAGATGTAGTGAAAAGAAGGGCCATCTGTACCCCAATGTTCATAGCAGCAATGGCCACAATCACCAAACTGTGGAAAGAACCAAGATAACCTTCAATGGACGAATGGATAAGAAAGATGTGGTCCATATATACAATGGAGTATTATGCCTCCATCAGAAAGGATGAATAACCAATTTATGTATCAACATGGATGGGACTGGAAGAGATTATGCTGAGTTAAATAAGTCAAGCAGAGACAGTCAATTATCGTATGGTTTTGCTTACTTGTGGAGCATAAGAAATAACACAGAGGACAAGGAGAGATGGAGAGGAGAAGTGAGTTGGGGGAAATTGGAGGGGAAGACAAACCATGAGAGACTGTGAACTCTGAAAAGCAATCTGAGGGTTTTGAAGGGGCGGGGGATGGGAGGTTGGGTGACCCTGGTGGTGGGTATTAAGGAGGGCACGTATTGCATGGAGCACTGGGTGTGGTGCATAAACAATGAATTCTGTAACTCTGAAAAGAAATATAAAAAATAAATAAAAATTTTTAAAAAATGGTTGGAAATTCTTTGACACTCCACCCATCAAGAGTGGTAACTATTTTCTCCAACCTTGCATCTGGTCTGGCCTATAATTATTTGACCAAAGAACGGCATGAAAATGATGTTATACCTATTCAGGCTTTAAAAAAGATTAGAAGCTTTTATGATTGTCCCTTGAAGCCTTGAGTTCCTATATTAGTCTTACTATGGTGCTGGAAAAACTATGTGGAGAGATGCTGGCTTTAATGGAGAAGGAGAAGGGCCTGATGCTAGCCTTTGCATTTTCCTAACAGGATGCCAGGCACAAGAGTGAAATGATCTTATGTCATTTAGACAAGTCTAGACAC
Organism: Mustela putorius furo; assembly: GCF_011764305.1. Classification (NCBI taxonomy): domain Eukaryota; kingdom Metazoa; phylum Chordata; class Mammalia; order Carnivora; family Mustelidae; genus Mustela; species Mustela putorius. The sequence goes on from NW_025422471.1 coordinate 17,001,257, forward strand.
TAAGCTTCATACCACAGAGTGAACCCAGTGAATACCACACAGAAATGAGAAATTGGCAAACTAAGCTCTAAGGTGCTCAACAAATCAGATTATATAATAAAATGTTTGGGTAAATAAATTTTGGGTAGTTTGTTACACAGAAATAGATAATCAGAAAATTAAGTCAAGAGAAAGCCAGTTTCTTCAGGGCTGTTCACTCTAGAACAGCAGCAAGTGTTGTGATTAAGGAACATAATGGATGTTTTCCTACTTCATCATACATGAAATAATAGAGTAGGCACCTAGAGGGGGCTGATACATAGAAATCACACTGGTGGAGACTTTAGCCTTTGTAAATTAGAATATAAATATACATTTCTGTGTATTTGATTTTTAATTTCAGTGTGCCATCATAATTATTTAATGAAAACAATGTACCAGTTAGCTTTAGAAGAATCTAATATAGTCATGTTAATTTTATATTTCATTTGCTATGAATTATATAGGACAGTGCTGGTCTTTTTTTTTTTTAAGATTTTATTTATTTATTTGACAGAGATCATAAGTAGGCAGAGAGAGGCAGACAGAGAGAGAGGAAGAAGCAGGCTCCCTGCTGAGCAAAGGGCCCGATGCAGGGCTCAATCCCAGGACTCTGGTATCATGACCTGAGCCAGAGGCAGAGGCTCTTTTTTTTTTTTTTTAAGATTTTATTTATTTATTTGATAGAGATCACAAGCAGGCAGAGGGGCATACAGAGAGAGAGAGAGAGAGGAGGAGGAGGAAGCAAGCTTCTTGCTGAGCAGAGAGCCCGATGTGGGGCCCGATCCCAGAACCCTAGGATCATGACCTGAACCGAAGGCAGAGGCTTTAACCCACTGAGCCATCCAGGAGCCCCTAGCTCTCTGGTTCTTAAAAATTTCAGAGATACCCTAAGAAATATATCTTTTTTTCCCCCTTTTTTAAAAATCTAGCATGTGTGTACTAGGATAGTTTTAATTTGAAAGTTAGGTTATCTGGGACTTTGTTACACAAAAGGTATCACCCCAGTTATACATGTTTTATTATATGCAAAATATATACACAAAATTTTTATAGTATCTATTGTGTTATCAGCCATATGTCAATATATCTCTCCATATATCTGTTATATTCTGTCATTTTTTTCTCATTCCAAACATATATATAAATATATATATATATAAATAAAATATATATGTGTGTGTGTGTATATATACATATGCTACTTCTCAGAGATAATTTAGGCTATCAATCTTTACTTAAAACCTGGGAGATTATCCAACCAAATGAAAAAAGGAAGAGAGAAATGGCCCAGAAAGGGTGGGCTGATCATAATTTTAATTTTTTCTCAAATTTTCGTTTTCTGAGGTTATGAATTATCTTAATACTGCTGTATGATAGTCCAAATCCTTGTTCATACTATACTGAAGTACACTGTTAAAGAAAAGTCTATGTCTACATTTTGTGCTTTCTTATTGAAATATTTTAGGATCTATTTTCACTATATGATATATTCTCTTTCCTCATAAGTGTTTTGAAATTTCTTTCCATAACATAAAGTCAACATATGGCCAATTTTAGAGGACAGTTTTCTGAATCCAAATTTGTTCCTACATTTAATGTAAGACATAAAGTTCATAAACCTTAGCTCAATATACAACACCTTGTACAAATTTCTGCCAGTTTCCTGTCTGGGTCTTTCTTCACTTCTATATGTCTTAAAGTAATATATGCTTTTCTGCTTACGAATCTTTAGTCATGACATTCATTATCATTGCCTAGAATATTCCATCTTTTATTTCATACATCCTGAGAGTGCTTAAAATATATTTGCAAACTGATGGAGTTTTCTAGTTCTCTTCAAGGGAAAGGGAAAATTATCTACATGGTAAAGTGAAGAATTAACCAAATTTCCAATAATGCTTCCGCCTCATGCACAGAATCATAATAGAATTCTACTGCAGGTTTTTATTTTTGAGGAAAAATATGTTAACAATTGCATATTATGTTTAGCTGTAATTTACTTATTGTGCTTTTGTCCCCACATCAGTTTTGTAATTTATGTTACATAATTTAATACACCAGTGTGTTCAGAAAATAAATGTTATCATTATTACTAATATTCTGAAGCCCCTAAATTTAATGTTTCGATGATCCATGATGGAGGAAAATTTCTCTCTCTCCCTTTTTTTTAAAGATTTTATTTATGTATTTGACAGACAGAGATCACAAGTAGGAGTCACAAGTAGGCAGAAAGGCAGGCTTCCCTCTCTCTCTCTCTGCCTGCCTCTCTGCCTACTTATGATCAGTAATAATCAGAAAAAGGGTAAAATTATCTGCATTGGCAGATTTTTTTTTAATTTGGAAAATCTGAAGTAATCTATAAAATAAATACTAGAGTATATGCATAGAAATAGAAGAGTAGGATGGTAAGGGGAGAAGAATTTGTGACTTTACAAAGGCTATATATATCAAACTATTGTCTAAACTACTGTCTAAATTGTACAAATTATGTTGTCATGAGGAATATACAAAAACCAAAATATCCTATCTACATGTTCTCAAAAACTTCAAGTTTCAAACTTTTCATTTACAACAATTAAATAGTTAAAAATATTTTATTATAATTTTAATGTGTATTTGCTTGAATCCTGGTAAGACTCATCAGCTCCTTGTGCTTTTATTAGCCCTTTTTTATTCTCTGAACTGAACATTCTGATGTTTGCTTACTCACTGAAAAATTTTGATTCCTGTTTATTACCAAGAACAAGATAAACTTTTATAGAAATTCTATGTGCACTTGAAAAAAAAATATCTGATTGTAAAATATATGTCTATTTAGATGCATATTCTAATTGCTGAGCATTAAACTTGTTAATGCATTTTGTAAGTCTTTTTGCTCTGCTTTTTTCTTTCCATTAGCTATATTACACAGAGACTATTGAGAGGTGTCTGGGTGGCTCAGTCAATTAAGTGCCTGCCTTAGACTCAGGTCATGATCCCAGAGTCCCTGGGATCAAGTCTATGCTCCCTAGATCAATCTAAACATTCAATGCCTATCAAACACCAACAACTTTTTTCATAAAGCTGGAACAAATTGTCCTAAAATTTGTATGGAACCAGAAAGGACCCTAAATAGCCAAAGGAATGTTTAAAAAGAAAACCAAAACTGGTGGGTCATATGCATTGGGGATGATTGCCAACATGTGTCTTGGTGGAGGGGTGTGGGGTAGAAATAAAAGAAGTCTCCAAAAGAATTTTCATATCTTAAAGTAGGCTTACAGGATACTGTGTGGGGGTGGTTAGGGGAGGAATATTGGTAGGATTGCCTTTTGCCCTTAGCAAAGCATCAACCAGGATACAACTGAGTCCCTAGAGGAATGTCACTGAGCCTGTTTCAAGGACTTGTCAATGAACTGTAGGTAGTAAGGAAATTTAATAATTTTTCTTCTGCCTTTGTTTCCCACATCACTGTCACAGTCAACTCTCAGTAAGGCTTTTCTATTCACAGACTATATTCTCCAGGTAGTTTTCTTATCAATTGGCTATTTGTTCAGAGAAAATATTTGAAAATTAACACATTCTTTCAATTACTAACTTGAAGGATCCTTGAATCAAATTGGTCCAATGATAATACCATAATATCGGTACTTAATTTGTCTCATCAAATGCCAAGGGTTATATAATGAATATAAACTGAAAAAAATCTTCCGGGATTAAAGTAACATGTGCTAATTTATTTAACAGAAACTTACTGCGCACTTTGGAGATAACAGTGAACGTGACAGATGTGGTCATTTGTTCTATCATTCTTGTGATCTACTGGGTGATATATACAAAAGTTTTTCTTAACAACAAACAAATTGGAAGAAAAAAAAAAAATGCTGACTTCTAGTGTCCAGGCTGACACATAAGGAGGTTTGAAGCCATCACTCCCATCCTCACAAGAGGAAAAAAGCTGAAGAATGATAGTAACAGGGCATTCTGCTACACACAACTTGCAGACAGGGTAAGTATAGAGGATGGTTTTAGGCAAGCAAGCTAGAGCAATGCAGTACTGGCAGGCTCTTCAGGCAACCCACCTCAAAATAAGCACAGGCCCTAAATGACCAACGGGCTACTTACAAGTAGGCACAGTTCCCCAAAAAGGGCACAGTCCCCACTTTTATTTATTTATTTATTTATTTATTTATTTTTTAAAGTTTTATGTATTTGTCAGAGAGAACAAGCGAGCAAGCACAGAGGCAGGGGATGCGGCAGGCAGAGGAAGAAGGAGGCTCCCTCTAAGCAAGGAGCCCAACGTGGGACTCCAGCGAAAGGCACACGGGCATCCCCCACACCTTTTCACTTTTAAGAAAGCCCCACCCACTACCTGTGTGCAGACAGGTTCTCTCCAGTGTCCTGCTCACAGCTCTCTTGCCGTTTATGCAATACACTTCTACCTCCTATCTCCTTTGTTCTTCCTCAGGGGAATTCGTTCACCTCCATTCCACTGGCTTCCGCCTTTCAGTCGCCCCACAGTTAGGACCCGCACATTTGGGGAAATTCCGCATGAGGAACCTTTGGGTCTGGGCCTCTCCCAGGATTCTCCGGGAACTTCTGCGGGACTTTTCCTCCCTGCACCAACTCCAGTACCCCCTGGAGAACAGATGGCCTCTGCGGGAGATCACTCCCTGATAATGATCCCAAGCCCAAGGGGGAACCAGCCAGATTGCCCTTGCCCAAAAAGCTGAGGGATTTCCCTTTTGGCTCTCCAGAGAGAACCTTTTCTCCCGCTCCTTCCTCTTTTGGGACCTTCAGCAGTCTGACCCCTAGTACTCCTCAAACAACTAAAGGCCTCCGGCCAGAGGGCCTCCCTGGTGTGCTCTGAAAGTCTGTGCCGCAACAAACAAGTTAAGCCTGTGAGGGCGAAGGACCGCTTACCTCTGCTTTCTCATTCTCTCTGGACGTCTGCTCCCTAAGTCTGCTGCAACTGGCAGGTCGCCTGGGGAAATCCTCACATGGTAGCGATGGGGCCTTTCCTGACCCTGGGTGACTCTCAACAGCCTCCCTTCTTTTGGTTTCTGCCCCTTTAACTCTGTTCCTCCGTATCCAGGGGCCATCTTGATCTGTTCCCAAAACGTGTTTCTGCGCCTGCGTGGTGAGTCCTCCGTCTCCATTTTGGGACGTGATCTGGCCAAACTAGTGTCCGGCTCTCATCCATGGCCAGGGAATGCCCCAACGGGAAGTGCCATGCCCTCTGCCCCAACTCTCTTGGTAGGACACCGCAAAAGAGTTAGTCACCTGGTATTTGTCGGGACTCTTCTCTGTGGTGAGATGCTGCCAGGAGTCCGTCACCGAAAGGATTCGGTCCTTTTGAAGTAGGAGAGCAAGGTTCTTGTGTCATGGAGCTGAAGAACGAATCTGGAGGACAAAGGAGAGTGAGCAAGTCGATAGAGTTTTATTAAGTAAGGATACAGAATAAGTGCTCAGGAGTAAGAGGGGTCCCACTGACGGGGTTGCCACTGAGGGTTTTTAGTGGTAGTCTTTTACTGAGATCTGACTGGGAAACTTGTGGCCTTGAGATTCTTGTGCCCTCTTGGTTTGAACACCCTTAACAACTTAAGTTTTTGAGGTTTGGTCATTTCCTATGATATGTTGTAGCTACCAAAGAAGAATACTCCCAAGGCCAGTTTGTCTGTTTCCTTCTATCTTGTTCTCAGAGCTTCTGCCTGCCAGGAACAGTCTTAGAGCCTAGCCAGGGGCCCCCTATCTTTCCCCGCCTCTTACCTTAACCCTTTCCTTATTCACATTCTCAGGTCAGAGGGAGGCCCTGACTGAAATCTCAACCATGAGTAAGCCCTCCATTCCCTTTGGTGAGACACCACTTTGGGAATCAGCAGGTGTTTTTTTCCCACTAAGGGACCCCCTCTCTTTAGACTCATGCTTGGGCTAGGGCCATAAAAGCTGGAACAAATTTCACCCCCAAGGCCTGATATTTCTGGACCTCAGTGCAAACTCCTCTGTCAAAAGGGCCCTCGCTTGAAACTCTTTTTTTTTTTTTTTTTTAAGATTTTATTTATTTGACAGAGATCACAAGTAGGCCAGATGCAGGGCTCAATCCCAGAACTCTGGGATCATGATCCTAGCCGAAGTCAGAGGTTTTAACCCACTGAGCCACCCAGGCGCCCCGAAAATCTCTCTTAAATACTGTTTTACAGCATCTTCTTTGCTAGAACTCCTCCAGATGGTCAGAAGCCACATACTGGTTTGTTTGGCTTCATGACCCTAAATCAGGACCCTGACAAAAGAGCCTCTTGCAAAATGTGTTTGGCCAATAACTAGTCACCTCCCAACATGTTAGATGCTGATTATCTCGCTGTTCTTCCTCCTCATATGTGGGGCTTCTCCCATATATCCCAGGTTAATAGCTATGATGGCTATAATGACAACTATGGTTAATCAACCCCTGGATATTCCCAAGCAGCTGATGACACTCTCTTTGTTTTGGAGAAGTTCCCTGTCTTCTCTGCCTGATGTGGATTGCTTATTCCCTCTTCTTGGTGAAAAAATGTGTCTGCTCTTCCGAGCCAACAAACCGAGCATTACAACCAGGAGTCCTTTTTCTCTGTCTTCTGGAAGTTTTGCAAGGTTGCTGGGTTCTTGTCTCAGAGACAAAGAATGAATCTTGTATACACAAAAGGGAGAAGTAAAGTGAAAGTTTATTAAGAATGGAACAGAAAGGAAAGAAATATCTCTAAAGTGAGAGTGATACTGAATGGGTTGTCACTGAGGGCTATTATGGTTGGTCTTTTATAGAACACTAACCACAGAACTTAAATCTTCTTGATGTTACCACTAATAGCACCATGATTACAACTTTTCTCTGATGTTTAAAACAAATGAGTTGGTCTGTTTCTGTTCCCTGATCTCTGATTTCCTAATGCCTTAGTATTTCTGGGATTTCTGTGAGCCTGATCACTTATCCCCCTACCTGTCTCTCACTACCTGTCCTGGCCTATCTTTTACTCAGCAGAACTCCACCTCTTCTGCCTCCCCCTCTTACTCCAGTCTCTACCAACTTGGGTTGCAGCCTCATGGAGCACCCACTTCAGATTTCCCTACTGGTGCTCCAGGTAAAAACTGACAATGGGGAGCAAATTGATTGATTTTTAAGGGGACCCAGTAGAATGTAATTTGGCATTTAAACTAATTGAAACTTATTCTACAAGGATTACTGAGGGGCAGAGAAACTCCTGTTATCTCTTGCAATTTGTCAGCAAAAGATGACTTAAGATGATGGTTAATTTTGTCTGTCTCAGAGTTTTCACAATTAATTAAGATCGTTTTCAAAGTGTTTGGTAACCTAAAACTTTATAAGGTTTTGCTTGAGTGGTAAGTTGGATTGAATTCATTGGACATCTAAGTCCTTTCCAAATGAGAGAAAATACTCAAGCATTGATAACTGGGTGTAGGGTTGCGAAGAAACTAAAGATATTTGGGTCTGTTGGAAAACATGCTTTGAGCATCCTTGATTCATGAATTTGTCATGTAATGAGTTCTGGTGTAATCATTCACAATTGGTTTCTACTTCATTTTCATTGGAGACTAAGGTTTCTATGAGCTAAATTCTGCTAAATGTAATTAAGACTGATGGAAATAAGGGAAGCAACTTTGGATGTATAAGAAAGATCTAAGGAATGGGAATACATTTTTGTTGAAGGTAAAAAAAAAATAATTTTGTCCTAAAAATGACATTTGTTGTTTGGAGAGAAATGGCTTCAGAATGAAATCTGAATGCAGAGGAAATTTATAGAAGGTTTGTGAAGGGAGATCTTTGAAAAGGAATTTTATAGTGTGGTCAGGATGGACTCAAATTGAGAGGAATGGGTTTTTAAAGTACATTGGTATAAGATTGAAATTCTGCTTTCTCTTTGTTAAAAAGATAAGTTTTCTTGATTTGTTGGTCTGCTCTTGATAAGAAAATGTAAGCAAAGTTTCCTCTTTATCTACCCAGGAAAACCAGTTTCTATGTTTTGTCTTTATCAGGTCTTTAATAACCCATAATCCTGTTTAGGTTTGTGCTTTAAAGCTTTCTAAGGTTTTAACAAACTTTCCCAAGAATGAGTGAGTGAGTGATTTTTTTCAAAACATTGAAACAGACTTTATCCTGGTAGTTCCCACCTGCAAACTTTCCCAAGATTAAATTGTAAACAGGGTCTTTTTGGCTAGGTAGGTTTGTTTATTTGGTATATTATATTCTGTATACGGTCTTCACTGGATATTTTGATTATTGAACTGTTCTGTATCACAGCAAATAACTGAATTTCCTTGTTAGTTGCATCATAATGAACTCTCAGGTGGTAAACAATGTCCATTTCTGAGTTTTTCTCATTTATAGTTGTTCTTATCTCTTGCAAAATGAGTGTCATCTGGATGAGGGAGCAGAAGGCAAATTGAAGAGAAAACATAAGCTGACACCCTGCAACCTCCCCTACCATGGACTCCTGGGACTCCTGGGTGATATATGTGTGACATTCTTCCAGAGATCTCCCAACTATCTTAATGGTAATACCTTGCAAGAGGGGAAAATAACCTTAACTTGACAATGGCAAGGCCTCTGGTGTATTGTAGCTATCTTTAGCTTTAGCATATGAAAGTTCTTTTGACACCTCCCCTTCTTTTACTTCCCCCAACTGCTGGGGTATATAATTACCAACCCTCAAAGCCCCCCTTTGCAGCAGCTCATTTTGCCCACAGTTCTTGTCCCAAAGGCAATGGAAACAAAAGTGAAAATGAACTTTTGGAATTTCATCGAGATCAAAAGCTTCCTCACAGCAAAGGAAACAGTCAACAAAGAGGCAACCCACCCAATTGGAGAAGAAATTCACAAATGACTCTGCAGACAAAGGGCTGATTTCCATTATCTATAAAGAACTCCTGAAACTCAACACACACAAAACAGATAATCAAGTCAAAAAATGGGCAGAAGACACGAATAGACATTTCTTCAAACAAGACATACAAATGGCTAACAGACACATAAAAAAATGTTCATTATCCTTAGCCATCAGGGAGATTCGAATCAAAACCACATTGAGATACCACCTTACACCAGTTAGAATGGCCAAAATTAATAAGGCAGTAAACAACAGCTGTTGGAAAGGATGTGGAGAAAGGGGAACCCTCTTAAACTGTTGGTGGGAATGCAAGTTGGTGTAGCCACTTTGGAAAACAGTGTGGAAATTTCTTAAGAAATTAAAAATAGAGCTACCCTATAACCCTGAAATTGCACTACTGGTTATTTACCCCAAAAGTATAGATGTAGTGAAAAGAAGGGTCATCTGTACCCCAATGTTCATAGCAGCAATGGCCACAGTCGCCAAACTATGGAAAGAGTCAATATGCCCTTCAACAGATGAATGGATAAAGAAGATATGGTTCACATATACAATGGAGTATTATGTCTCCATCAGAAAGGATGAATACCCAACTTTTGTATCAACATGGATGGGACTGGAAGAGATTATACTGAGTGAAATAAGTCAAGCAGAGAGAGTCAAGTATCATATGGTTTCACTTGCTTGTGGAGCATAAGGAATAACACGGAGGACATTGAGAGATGGAGAGAAGTGAGTTGAGGAAATTGGAGGGGGAGATGAACCATGAGAGACTGTGGACTCTGAGAAACAAACTGAGGGTTTTGAAGGGGAAGAGGGTGGGAGGTCAGGTGAACCTGGTGGTGGGTATTAAGGAGGGCACGTATTGCATGGAGCACTGGGTGTGGGGCATAAACAATGAATTTTGGAACACCGAAGAAAAATTAAATTAAATTTAAAAAAAATATAAAACCACCATTTAACACCAAAGGTGTCTCAAGAATTCTCTCTTGGTCATTGGCTCTGGAGTCCATTCCACCAAACTTCACCTGTATTCTAAAACCACATCAGTTATCAAGGAGATTTGTAAAAAGGACTTTTAGGACAAATACAGGTATCTTTAAGGTCATAAAACTGAAATGGGTAAGAATTTCAGTTTCTTTGGGCACCTGGGTGGCTCATTGGGTTTAAGCTTCTGCCTTCTGCTCAGGTCATGATCTCAGGGTCCTGAGATTGAGTCCCACATCAGGCTCTCTGCTTGGCAGGGAGCCTGCTTCCCCCTCTCTCTCTCTGCCTGCTTCTCTGCCTACTTGTGATCTCACTCTGTCAAATAAATAAATAAAATCTTTAAAACAAAACAACAACAAAAAAAGAATTTCAGTATCTTTAAGGTCATGAAACTGAAATGGGTAAGAATTTACAGAACTAACTCAAGCTGCATTCAACTGGACAAGAATTTGTAACATGAGACTAAATGAATTGAGAAAAATGACTGTAGTTTTGGGTCTTGTTTGAAACATCGCTGGTTCTCTAATGTTTACTCTTCCTAATTAAAGAAACTTTCTCTTAAGATATCTACGACTTAAAGAAATGTGATAAAGTATTCATTTGTGAACAAATTCAATCATTTAACTATTCTTTCTACCTAAACCTTCTGAAATTCAAAAGGTCTCAATAAGCTTTCTTTCTTGGCAATCATAGTCATTTTCAGAAGTTCAGTAAGAATCTGTTTTCCTTGTATCAGGACACTGTTAAAAACACTGGTTATTTTACCAAGGCTTTGACTAAAGTGTCATATTTGAGACATGTATAGACTCATATATGACCATACAGATTTAAGGAATTGAGGTTGATTTTATGAAACATGGAGCTATAAAACCCCTGGGATATGTTGGCCTGATAACTTGCTTACAGAGTTCCCAGCAGCCTTACCAGTGAGTAAAGAATGTTACTCCCTGGCAGACGCAGGAACCTCAGGATCCTTTGAGGACCTTGTGAAGAAGGGTTTGCACAAATCTATAGGTATTGTAGGCATGTCTGATGGCAAGTACTTGGCTTACCTTCTGGCCTAGAGAGGCTACTAAAAGTTCAACTTAGATCCCTTAGAAAAGTTCCAACAAAGCAGATTTTAAAAGATTTATGTGGCCAATTGCTATTCTTGCTGAGCTTATGTAAATCATTAGATCACGTTTGCTAAAATTGGACATGTTTTACAAACAAATTGGTCTTAATTTGGCTATCTCTGGAAATAAGGGTGAGTTTAGAGAAAAAAAATTATGTTGTAATAACACATCATTTTAGATGTTAAATTCTCGATATGATTGTCTTTGAATGTTCTTCTAAGGGAAACAGTTTGAGGTAACTTCAGAGAAATTGCCACAGTAGCTTATAAATATCCATCTTCATGCTTGCTGTCTGGTGGAAATAATAACAGTACCCATAGGCATATGATTAATTGAACAGCTGGAAAATGGGGTTGAATCCCCAACATTTGTACAACTGAACTAGTTACTGGACCAATTCTGTATGGCTGGAATGACAAAACAATTCCCTAAAAGTCAGGGTGTAGCCCACTCCGTGAGTTAATTATGGACTTATGAAAAAAAATGGATGGCCCCACTTCCCTATGATTGGATTAGGTATTGAACTTGGGAATGTTCTTACCTCTTGAGACAAATCTCCCACTTGTCAGTGGTTCCTCACAATTAGGGTATTGTTAAGGCTAGACATGAAACAAACAAGGAGGAGGTCTTGATGGTTATATTTCTTAGCCACATTTATTCCAGGAACTACCTCTATTGATATAAAATTGCAAATAGAGGCTTTAGCCAAGCATACATCAGCAACCTTTTATTAAGCTCAAATGCAATCACCCACAAATTCAAAAGATGGTCCTCTAATACCCAATGGTCCTTGATATCCTGACTGCAGATCAAGGAGGAATCTAAGCCTTATTAAAACTCTTATGAGTAGGGGCGACTGGGTGGCTCAGTTGGTTGGGCATCTGCCTTTCGCTCAGGTCGTGATCCCAGGGTCCTGGGATCAAGCCCCGCATCAGGCTCTCTGCTCTGCAGGAAGCCTGCTTCTCTCTCTCTCTCCCAATCCTCCTGCTTGTGTTCCCTCTCTCACTACGTCTGTCTCTGTCAAATAAATAAATAAAATCTTAAAAAAAAAAACCTGCCATGAATATATTTCCAGATTAGCACAAAAATGTGACAGGGTTACTAGGAGACATGAATACTCAAATTGGCACTTCAACTGATCCCTCTCCTTCCTTTAGTGATTGGTTAAGGTCCTAGACTGGAGGAAGATTTTTGTCAACTAGCAGAGGATATCCCTAGAGCAAACTGCTTCTGCCATTAATGACCACCAAAACTAGTACAATCTAAAACCTGACCCCTTTTTCTAAGGTAACATGTATCCTAAATTTATATCTGGGGATCAGGTATACCTTATGACTCTTTGCAGGACAAGAAGCCACTCAGACCTGTCTCAACCAGGCCCTATGAGGTTCTCTTGAACACTCCAACAGTGGTAAAACTTCACCACTTCTTTTGGATCCATCTTTCCCAAATCAAGACCATTCTGGTCCCAGGTGAGGAATCCTCTGTCAAGTACATCTGTGAGTGGGATGGAGATAAACACCTGTTATTCAAACAAGACACATCAAAATATCCATAGGTCCTAACTGACCAATAGGCTACTTACCACTCGGCACAATTACCAAAAAAAGGGAAATCCATGTGCTGTATCTCATCTTCCTCCTTTAAAAACAGTCCCCACTCACTACCTTGATGGAGACAGCCTCTCTTCTGCTCTCCTGCCCAAACGCCCTTGCATAGTCAGTCTGTCTCCTTTTTTCTGCCTCAGGTAAATTCTTTCAACTCCCATGCCACTGGCTTGCACCCAGTCATTGCCCCACATTTAGGGCCCTCGAGCAATTGAGAGACACCCTACTTAAGCCCCACAAGAAGCATACAAAAATCCTAACTTCCTGGAACAGAAACACTAAATCATGCCTTCATAGGAATCAGTAACAGGGCTGGAAGTCCTAAACTATAATTGATAAGTTGTCAGAGGCTCCATGTGAACAAGTTTGAGTGTTAAAAACTCTAATAGGAGTGCTTTATCTTAGGGAGCATTCCTAAAATTTTTGTGAATTTTAAATCCAGGAGCCCTGACAGTTTCTTAGTAAAGGCTAGGGGTAATTTTTCTTGTATTTCTGTTGGAGGGAGGAAGAAAAGTAGTCATTTTGAGATATGGTGGAGCACCCCTTTCTTAACAATATATGCTCTCAAGAGAAACTATTTTACCAAAGCCTAACCTACTCGGGTGTTATCTGTGCCCAATTGACCTGGGGGAAGTAGAACAACCAAATTCAGCTTGTTTAGACTTCCATGTGGAGTAAGGGAAATTTCTGCTTTTCTGTCTTTTGGGGAAATGAACAAAACAAAACAAAACAAAACAATCTCTGAGAAGTACTGACTAAATCGGATGTGTACAGGCTGACACTTAGATCTAATAGAACTATAGAATGCTTCTCCTCCCATAATTTAGTACCATATCAGTAGAGCTCCTGTATAATTACCACAAATACAACTGAAAGATCTGAAAATCTCATAGATTTCAAGAAGTCTATAGGGACACTGAAAAACAATAGGGGAGATAAAACTAAGGACACCTATAGCTACAGAAAACAGTAACCACAGCTATACCGGCAGCCAGATAAACATTAATCTCATACAACCTCAGTTCTGCTTACTGGATACATGTCTGGCTTTCTACAAAGATAATTTAAGCTTTGTACAAAAACACATTATTTGAAGGTAGACAAAACCCACATTGTTTTAATAGACAAAAAAAGCATCAGAACCAGAGAGATAGGGCAGAAATGTTGGAATTATCATATAGGGAGTTGAAAACAACTATGATTAATATAGTAAGGGCTCTAAAGGAAAGTGTACGATATGGAAGAACTGATAGATAATGCAAGCAGAGATATGGAAATTCTAATAAAGTATCAAAAGAGAGACTAGAGGGGCGCCTGGGTGGCTCAGTGGGTTAAGCCTCTGCCTTCGGCTCAGGTTGATCTCAGGGTCCTGGGATCAAGCTGCGCATCAGGCTCTCTGCTCAGTAGGGATCCTGCTTCCCCCTCTCTCTGCCTGCCTCTCTGCCTACTTGTGATCTCTCTCTCTCTGTCAAATAAATAAATATTTTTTAAAAAAAGAGATGCTAGAAATCAAAAGGACTGTAGTAGAAATTAAGAATGATTTTGATGAGCTCATCGATAAATGGGATGCAGCACAGGAAAACAGCATTGAGCTTGAAACCTCTAAAATGAAATGCAAAAAGAATAAAGGGAGTATCCAAGAACTGTGGAACAGTCTCGAAAGGTGTAGCGTGCATTATAAGAATACTAGGAGGAGAAAAAGAAATGAAGAGAAGAAATATTTGAAGCAATAATGCATGAGAATTTTCTTAAAAAACCAATGGATCCTAAACAACAGACAATAGCAGGATAAATAGCCAAAAATTGATAATTAGGCATTATCATACTTAAAGTGCAGAATTGCAAAAATGAAGAGAAAATCTTGAAATACATGAGAGAAAAAATAAAAAATAAACTGTTACCTATACAGTGCAAGGAAAATGATCCTTTTTATCATATTTTCTCTTTGGTAATAAACAATAAAAGATCATATCTCAACATTTAATTTAACATTGAAATGTTTTATTTCTTAAAAACATTTTTCCTCAATAATTTAGGACTTTGGAAAGCATTAAAGAAACAATGGATGGAATATTTGTAGATATTTTTATAGGTTTGAGTGAATTAAGGACTGTATAAGTTAAGCATGCAACTCTTGATTTTGGCTTAGGTCATGCTCTCAGGGTGGTGAGATTGAGCCCCATGTCAGGCTCAGCGCTCAGCAGGGAGTCTGCTTGAGATTCTCCCTCTCTCCCTCTCCCTTTGCTCCTTTTACTCTCTCTCACTCTCACTCTCTCAAATAAGTAAATCATTTAAAAAATAATGTAATATACTGTAATGTGTTTGGATTATCTTTGACCCCCTTTAAGTCACTGTTGTACTATTCTACCTTTTAAGATTTGAGATACAGGAAGTATGTTTTCTGTTTTGTTATGTTTTTAGAGGAGTCCTCAAAAAGTAGATGTTACATGATAAAATTTCTTAATTTCCAGCCATTTCAGATATAATTTGACATTTTTAATAATATGCAAATACTATGTAGCTTTAATGCTTAGTTGAAATAATTTTATAATTCTACATATTCTATCTATGATTTCTGTATTTCAGAACCATAAATCTCAGTCTGCAAATGTAGCTATGTAAGAATATTATTTTTCTTATATTTAATGACCCTAAACCTGTCATTAAGCCCCACACCTCATTTGTGGTGGTATGGTAAGTTTATTGGGTCTTAAATATAGTGCCAAGACCTAAAGAATATTCATCTTAATATAGATTATCTGTTCACACTCCCTACCTGCATACCCTGTTACTCCTGTGATACCAGACTATATGATTCTTAGGCTCAGCATCTGTGCTACTAAAATGCTACTCAGGGTTCAGAAGATTTTTTTCTGAGGTCTGGGCCCTGACATTCATCATCATGCCCCACCAGCTCTTAAAGCATGGGTGGAGACTTGCTAGACAGAAATTATTATTTACTAACCTTTCTGCTTTCAGCAATAGAACACTCTATTCCCTTCTCAGTTTCAAGAAATCCCTCCTAAGTATCTATTGATCATCAAAGGCATTCTTGACTAATTTCTCCATCTCTGAGGCATCTAATAACATCTGAAAAAGTGAAGGCATTTACAAAAGAAGAAAGGGCCATTGTAACTTCTGCTTTGGGGCTTGAATCAGAAATAGTCCCCAGAGCAAGAAAGAAAAAACAAAACAAGAATACAGTCAAAAGGGCATTGACTCAGGGAGTGGTAATTCTGAATACCTATTTGTTATTAGAGAAATAATTTAATATTGTAAATTATTTTACCGAGTGTTATTTTAATGATGTAATTATATGATGAAATAATACTTTTTCTTTGGTATTTACTTATCTAAAGTATAGCCAAGTTCGCTGTGGCAACATTAATAGATCTGAAACAAATCCACAGTGACAGACAAAAAAAGAAAAAAACATATATTTGTATATACACACATTTCAAAAGTCATAAAATCTTATAAATTTTTAACCTCTTCTTCTTCTATTTCCCTCTGTGCAGTTGTATTAATTTGGCATTTAGAACATCCTGTGAATTAAAATTAATTAAATTTCAGAATGTTATTTTTACTTCTTGAGGTAAACAAAGGCACTCAATTTCTGGATCACTTCTGTGAACTCCTTTACAATTATCATATGTGTCTCCTTTTAGTTGGAATCTTCTGGCATTACAGAGTATACTATTCAAGAGACAGCATAGAAGGGGAAGAATAGCTCAGGGTTTGAAATCAGGTAAAACTGAGCTTGAATTCTGTCATGTTTTATTTAAATTCTCAGTTGGGCAAATTAGTTAAAATTCTCAGACTCAGTGTTCTTATTATCAATCTACCTTTAATTGCAAGGATTAAAGGAGATGATATATTTAAATTACTTAGAACAATTTCTGGCACCTAGTACAATTCCTGACACATAGTTGGAACCATGTCTTTAGTATTTTACTATTTTAGTATTCTCTATCTAAGTTATTCTATGAGAGTGTAATTTGAATGAAAAAAAGAACTTTTAAAGGATACCTTACTATTCTTTATGTATAATGTCTGGTTTCCATTATTCCCATGAGCATGTTGATTTAAAGTAAACAATAAATAGAAAAGCCATTTGATTTTTCAGTATTTATTCATGGAGTCAATTTGGTAGTAATAAAAATTTACCAGGCCTAACTGTACTCTGTTCAAGTCTGTATGTGAATCTTTTGTACAATCTTCTCCTATCTTTTACATCTTTATCTCTGATCAGTTTTTATCTCCTGCTTCCTATTTATTGTCATTCAGACATATCAGAGAGAGGCTATTCTAAACAGTTTTAAGACATTCATTTAAGATGTCACGTGATTTGGTTCCTTCTCTTTTTCTGAATCAGAAAATTCACTTGGCTTTCTAATTATTCTAACTAGATGTTGAAACCCATTTAACTTTGCTTCAAAGAAATATAAATAGTAGGGAAATAACCTGGATCCAATGAGGCAAATTAGCAGATATTCTTCTTACCTGATTGGTTTGACAAAACAATCTCAAATTATGTATGTATAAATCCAACTGTCACATACAATGTTGGGTCCGTTATCAAGGGAACGAGACTGAGAAAAGTTATGCAAAGCCTTATTCTATGCCAAGCATTAGAAGTTAGACTGACCGGCCAGGGAAATGAGGCTGAGACAAAGGGAAAGTTATGTAAAGCTTTATTCTATGCCAATCATTAGAAGTCAGACTGACCGGCCAGGGCCGCCTCCGAAGAGAGCGACGCCCCTTGGTTTTACAGGCTAGTTTTTATTGGGCACAATCGCAGACAT
This sequence comes from Mustela putorius furo, assembly GCF_011764305.1. NCBI lineage: Eukaryota > Metazoa > Chordata > Mammalia > Carnivora > Mustelidae > Mustela > Mustela putorius. The sequence continues at coordinate 17,018,647 of NW_025422471.1, forward strand.
CTGCATATGTGGCTTTGGCTGATTGGATGTCTCCTACCTGTGTGTTTTAGTAACGGTTACCAATGGCCTTATTTTAGGTATGTGTTTTAGTAATAGTTACCTGGAATTGGCCTTGTTTTAGGTGTGTGTTTTAGTAATAGTTACCTTGTTTTAGGTGTTGTGTTTTAGTAACAGTTCCCTGGAACCGAGAGCAGTAACTTTTCTAGACAACAAAATGTCTACCTAGGCAACATGGAGTCACAATGGCTAAGTAGGCCCAGGCAGGCCCTAGGGGGTTAAAATGTTTTAACGTGGAATCGACCCCAACAACACAAACATTATGTATGGCTAAGTATGCCAGGCAACAGTGGAAAATGTAACGTGTTTTGGTGAGAGTGCAATGAAAAAAAGCTAAGAAAATAAAAGGTATTTAAAACAGACTTTGTGTCCACAAATAAGAATCTTAATTACATATAAAGAACACTTTTTAGAACCTCTGCAAGTATCTCCCTTGGAATTATCTTCATAAGACAATGTAATTCCTGTTACTGAAAAATTTAGCCCTTGGGCACCTGGGTGGCTCAGTGGGTTAAAGCCTCTTTCTTCGGCTCAGGTCATGATCCCAGGGTCCTGGGATCGAGCCCCACATCGGGCTCTTTACTCAGCAGGGAGCCGGCTTCCTCCTCTCTCTGCATGCCTCTCTGCCTACTTGTGATCTCTCTCTGTCAAATAAATAAATAAAATCTTAAAAAAAAAATTAGCCCAGTTTTCGTGGACATGTAATCTGAGCCCAACTGCCTAGGGTCCACATCTTGGCTCCATTTACTACAGGGAACTTGGACTAATATTGAACATCTCTCCACATATTAGAATAAATTATACAGTATCTGGTATAGAGTAAATGTTAAGCATATACTGACTGTTATTGTTACTCAGCAGAAATTTCTTCTATACCATATCAATTATTACATAAACTAAATTTTAAATTGTATATTTTCCTTGATAAATATAAAATTAACTTGCCTTTATTTTTGGAATTAAATTTTAGTCTAATATTTACTAATTTATATTTGCTGAGTATCCAATATAATTTTGTTCTTTAAAAAGCAGTCTATAAATTTCTATACTTATGTTAAATACTTTGTCTTAACTTTCGTTGGACTAATAATTTTTAACAGAATTTTTCAATTGCCAAGAAAGATATTTAGCTAATATATAAATTAGAAAATTCCATTTAAAAAAATTTTTAATTATTGGGGCACCTGGGTGGCTCAGTGTGTTAAGCCACTGCCTTCAGCTCGGGTCATGATCTCAGGGTCCTAGAATCGAGTCCCGCATCGGGCTCTCTGCTCGGCAGGGAGCCTGCTTCTCTCTCTCTCTCTCTGTGTGCCTCTCCATCTACTTGTGATTTCTCTCTGTCAAATAAATAAATAAAATTCAAAAAAAAATTTTTTTAATTATTTATTTATTTTTATTTTTTATAAACATATAATGTATTTTTATCCCCAGGGTTACAGGTCTCTGAATCGCCGGGTTTACACTTCACAGCACTCACCATAGCACATACCCTCCCCAATGTCCATAACCCCACCCCCCCTTTCAACACCCCTCCCCCCAGCAACCCTCAGTTTGTTTTGTGAAATTGAGTCACTTATGGTTTGTCTCCCTCCAAATCCCATCTTGTTTCAATCATTCTTCTCCTACCCACTTAATCCCCCATGTTGCATCTCCACTTCCTCATATCAGGGCGATCATATGATAGTTGTCTTTCTCTGATTGACTTCTTTCGCTAAACATGATATGCTCTAGTTCCATCCATGTCGTCGCAAATGGCGAGATTTCATTTCTTTTGATAGCTGCATAGTATTCCATTGTGTATATATACTACATCTTCTTTATCCATTCATCTGTTTGTGGACATCTAGGTTCTTTCCATAGTTTGGCTATTGTAGACATTGCTGCTATTGTAGACATAGGCTATTGTAGACATTGCTGCTAAACATTCGGGTGCATGTGCCCCTTCGGATCACTATGTTTGTATATTTAGGTTAAATACCCAGTAGTGCAATTGCTGGGTCGTAGGGTAGTTCTATTTTCAACGTTTTGAGGAACTTCCAAGCTGTTTTCCAGAGTGGTTGCACCAGCTTGCATTCCCACCAACAGTGTAGGAGGGTTCCCCTTTCTCCGCAACCTCACCAGCATCTGTCATTTCCTGACTTGTTAATTTTAGCCATTCTGACTGCTGTGAGGTGATATCTTATTGTGGTTTTGATTTGTATTTCCCTGATGCCAGTGATGTGGAGCACTTTTTCATGTGTCTGTTGGCCATCAACATATCTTCTTTGTAGAAATATCTATTCATGTCTTCTGCCCATTTCTTGATTGGATTATTTGTTCTTTGGGTGTTGAGTTTGCTAAGTTCTTTATAGATTTTGGAAACTAGCCCTTTATCTGATATGTTGTTTGCAAATATCTTCTCCCATTCTGTCAGTTGTCTTTTGGTTTTGTTAACTGTTTCGTTTGCTGTGAAAAAGCTTTTGATCTTTTTTTTTTTTTTTAGATTTTTATTTATTTATTTGTCAGAGAGGGAGAGAGAGCAAAAGAGCACAGGCAGACAGAGAGGCAGGCAGAGGCAGAGGGAGAATCAGGCTCCCTGGCGAGCAAGGAGCCTGATGTGGGACTTGATCCCAGGACCCTGGAATCATGACCTGAGCCGAAGGCAGCTGCTTAACCAACTGAACCACCCAGGGGGCCCACAAAAGCTTTTGATCTTGATGAAATCCCAGTAGTTCATTTTTGCCCTTGCTTCCCTTGCCTTTGGCGATGTTCCTAGGAAGATGTTGCTGTGGCTGAGGATAAAGAGAATGCTGCTTGTGTTCTCCTCAAGGATTTTGATGGATTCCTTCTCACATTGAGGTCCTTTATCCATTTTGAGTCTATTTTCGTGTGTGGTGTAAGGAAATGGTCCAATTTCATTTTTCTGCATGTGGCTGTCCAATTTTCCCAACACCATTTGTTGAAGAGGCTGTCTTTTTTCCATTGGACATTCTTTCCTGCTTTGTCGAAAATTAGTTGACCATAGAGTTGAGGGTCTATTTCTGGGTTCTCTATTCTGTTCCATTGATGTATGTGTCTGTTTTTGTGCTAGTACCATGCTGTCTTGATGATGACAGCTTTGTAATAGAGCTTGAAGTCTGGAATTGTGATGCCACCCACGTTGGCTTTCTTTTTCAATATTCCTTTGGCTATTCGAGGTCTTTTCTGGTTCCATATAAATTTTAGGGCTATTTATTCCATTTCTTTGAAAAAAAAAAAGGATGGTATTTTAATAGGAATTGCATTAAATATGTAGATTGCTTTAGGTAGCATAGATATTTTCACAATATTTGTTCAATCCAAGAGCATGGAACATTTTTCCATTTCTTTGTGTCTTCCTCAATATCTTTCATGAGTACTATAAATAGATTTCTGAGTATAGATTCTTAGCCTCTTTGGTTAGGTTTATTCCCAGGTATCTTACAGTTTTGGGTGGAATTGTAAATGGGATTGACTCCTTAATTTCTCTTTTTTCTGTCTTATTGTTGGTGTAGAGAAATGCAACTGATTTCTGTGCATTGATTTTATATCCTGGCACTTTACTGAATTCCTGTATGAGTTCTAGTGGAGTGGAGTCTTTTGGGTTTTCCACATATAGTATCATATCATCTGCGAAGAGTGATAATTTGACTTCTTCTTTGCTGATTTGGATGCCTTTAATTTCCTTTTGTTGTCTGATTGCTGAGGTTAGGACTTCTATTACTATGTTGAATAGCAGTGGTGATAACGGACATCCCTGCCGTGTTCCTGACTTTAGCAGAAAAGTTTTCAGTTTTTCCCCATTGAGAATGATATTTGCAGTGGGTTTTTCATAGATGGCTTTGATGATATTGAGGTATGTGCCCTCTATCCCTACACTTTGAAGAGTTTTGATCAGGAAGGGATGCTGTGCTTTGTCAAATGCTTTTTCAGCATCTATTGAGAGTATCATATGGTTCTTGTTCTTTCTTTTATTAATGTATTGTATCACATTGATTGATATGGGAATGTTAAACCAACCTTACAGCCCTGGAATAAATCTCACTTAGTCGTGGTGAATAATCCTTTTAATGTACTGTTGAATCCTATTGGCTAGTTTTGGGAGAGAATTTTTGCAACCGTGTTCATCAAGGATATTGGTCTGTAGTTCTCTTTTTTGATGGGATCCTTGTCTGGTTTTGGGATCAAGGTGATGCTGGCCTCATAAAATGAGTTTGGAAGTTTTCCTTCCATTTCTATTTTTTGGAACAGTTTCAGGAGAATAGGAATTAGTTCTTCTTTAATCGTTTGGTAAAATTCCCTCGGGAAGCTGTATGGCCCTGGGCCTTTGTTTGTTTGGAAATTTTTGATGATTGTTTCAATCTCCTTACTGGTTATGGGTCTGTTCAGGTTTTCTATTTCTTCCTGGTTCCGTTGTGGTAGTTTATATGTCTCTAGAAATGCATCCATTTCTTCCAGATTGTCAAATTTGGTTGCGTAGAGTTGCTCATTGCATGTTCTTATAATAGTTTTTATTTCTTTGGTGTTTGTTGTGATCTCTCCTCTTTTGTTCATGATTTTATTTATTTGGGTCCTTTCTCTTTTCTTTTTTATAAGTCTGGCCAGGGGTTTATCAATCTTATTAATTCTTTCAAAGAAGCAGCTTCTAGTTTCATTGATTTGTTCTATTGTTTTTTTGGTTTCTATTTCATTGATTTCTGCTCTGAACTTTATGATTTATCTTCTCCTGCTGAGTTTAGGGTTTCTTTCTTGTTCTTACTCCAGCTCCTTTTGGTGTAGGGTTAGGTTGTGTACTTGAGACTTTTCTTATTTCTTGAGAAAGGCTTGTACCGCTATATATTTTCCTCTCAGTACTGCCTTTCTTGTGTCCCACAGATTTTGAACCGTTGTGTTTTCATTATCATTTGTTTCTATGAATTTTTTAAATTCTTCTTTAATTTCCTGGTTGACCCATTCATTCTTTTGAAGGATGCTGTTTAGTCTCCATGTATTTGTGTTCTTTCCAAATTTCCTTTTGTGATTGAGTTCTAGCTTCAGAGCATTGCGGTCTGAAAATATGCAGGGAATCATCCCAATCTTTTGATACCGGTTGAGACCTGATTTAGGACCGAGGATGTGATCTATTCTGGACAATGTTCCATGTCCACGGAGAAGCATGTGATTTCTTTTGCTTTTGGATGAAATATTCTGAATATATTTGTGATGTCCATCTGGTCCAGTGTGTCATTTAAGGCCTTTATTTTCTTGTTGATCTTTTGCTTGTATGATCTGTCCATTTCAGTGAGGAGAGTGTTAAAGTCCCCTACTATTATTGTATTATTGTTGGTGTGTTTCTTTGATTTTGTTATTAATTGGTTTATATAGTTGGCTGCTCCCATGTTAGGGGCATAGTTATTTAAAATTGTTAGATTTTCTTGTTGGACAGATCCTTTGAGTATGATACACTGTCCTTCCTCATCTCTTATTATAGTCTTTGGCTTAAAATCTAATTGATCTGATATAAGGATTGCCACCCCTGCTTTCTTCTGATGTCCTTTAGAATGTTAAATTGTTTTCCACCCCCTCACTTTAAATCTGGAGGTGTCTTCAGGTCTGAAATGAGTTTCTTGTAGGCAACATATAGATGGGTTTTGTTTTTTTATCCATTCTGATACCCTTAGTCTTTTGATTGGGGCATTTAGCCCATTAACATTCAGGGTAACTATTGAGAGATATGAATTTAGTGCCATTGTACTGCCTGTAAGGTGACTGTTACTGTATATTGTCTCTATTCCTTTCTGATCTACTACTTTTAGGCTCTGTCTTTCCTTAGAGAACCCCTTTCAATATTTCCTGTAGCTGGTTTGGTGTTTGCAAATTCTTTCAGTTTTGTTTGTCCTAGAAGCTTTTAATCTCTCCTTCTATTTTCAGTGATAGCCTAGCTGGATATAGTATTCTTGGCTGCATGTTTTTCTCGTTTAGTGCTCTGAATATATTATGCCAGTTCTTTCTGGCCTGCCAGGTGTCTGTGGATAAGTGTGCTGCTAATCTAATATTTTTACTATTGTATGTTACAGACTTCTTATCTGGGCTGCTTTCAGGATTTTGTCTTTGTCACTAAGGTTTGTAAATTTTACTATTAGCTGATGGGGTGTGGACCTATTCTTGTTAATTTTGAGGGGGTTTCTATGCACCTCCTGGATTTTAATGCTTGTTCCCTTTGCCATATTAGTGAAATTCTCTCCATTAATTCTTTCCAATATACCTTCTGCTCCCCTCTCTCTTTCTTCTTCTTCTGGAATCCCAATTATTCTAATGTTCTTTCATCTTATGGTGTCACTTATCTCCCAAATTCTTCCCTCATGGTCCAGTAGCTGTTTGTCCCTCTTTTGCTCAGCTTCTTTATTCTCTGTCATTTGGTCTTCTATATCACTAATTCTTTCTTCTGCCTCATTTATCCTAGCAGTGAGAGCCTCCATTTTTGATTGCACCTCATTAATAGCTTTTTTTATTTCAACTTATTTAGATTTTAGATCTTTTATTTCTTCAGAAAGGGCGTTTATATCTCCTGAGAGGGTTTCTCTAATATCTTCCATGCCCTTTTCGAGCCCAGCTAGAACCTTGACAATCGTCATTTTTATCTCTAGGTCTGACATATTACCAATGTCTGTATTGTTTAGGTCCCTAGCCTTCGGTACTCCCTCTTGTTCTTTTTTTTTGTGGTGAATTTTGCCACCTTGTCATTTTTTCAAGATAAGAGTATATGGAGGATCAAGTAAAATACTAAAAGGGTGGCAAAGACCCCAGGAAAATATGCTTTAACCAAATCAGAAGAGATCCCAAATCATGGGGGGGAGAAAGGGGATGAAAAGAGGTTCAGAAAAAAGAAAAGAAACAATTAAAAAAAGAAAACAAATAAAGAAAAAATATAAAAAAGAAAATATATACATATATACATATATTAGATAAACTAGTTAAAAAACATTAAAAAAGAAAAGGGTAAAAGTTAAAAAAAATTAGCAGCAGAAGAAAAAAATTGAAAAAAAAACAATTAAATTAACTGCAAGACTAAAGAATCATGGGGAGAAAGCCATGAGTTCAGTGCTTTGCTTTCTCTTCCTCTGGAATTCCGCTGCTCTCCTTGGTAGGTGAACGTGGTCCTGGCTGGATTTCTTGTTGATCTTCTAGGGGAGGGTCCTGTTGTAGTGATTCTCAAGTGTCTTTGCCCCAGGCGGAGTTGCACCACCCTTACCAGGGGCCAGGTTGATTAATCTGCTCAGGTTTGCTTTCGGGAGCTTTTGTTTCCTGAACGCTTTCCATAGATTTCCGGAGGTCAGGAATGAAAATGACGGCCTCCTGGTCTCTAGCCCAGAAGAGCCGAGAGCTCGGGGCTCCACTCCTCAGTGAGCCCTCAGAGAATAGCACCCAATAACTCCCATCTCCCTGCGCTCCGAGCTCACCCAGGCTGCGACTAGTTCAAGGTAACCCTGAGCTGAGCGCTCACTCCTCGGCTCTGTCTCTGTAGCCGGCTTCCCCCTTCAAATTCCTGCAAGCTCTGCGACACTCGGACACCCCCAATTCTTCTGTGACCCTGCGGGACCTGTGGCCACACTGACCCCGCTTGGGCTTCACCCTGGTTTAGCCTCTGGAGCGATGTCCCTCAGCAGAACAGACTTTTAAAAGTCCCGATTTTGTGCTCCGTTGCTCTGCCGCTTGCCGGGAGCCAGCCCTTCCCACTACAGTCTTTTTTCTCCTCGCTTTGGATTCACTTCTCTGCCTGTCCTATTTTTCAGAAAGTGGTTGATTTTCTGTTTCTAGAATTGCTGTTGTTCTTCTCTTTGATCTCCTGTTGGATTTGTGGGTTTGCAGTGTTTAGATAAGCTCTCTGGCTGTTCTCCTGCTACCTGATGTAGCGTCAGCCTGCCACTTCTCTGCCATCTTGACTCCCCCCCCCCAAATTCCATTTTTTTGATTGAAAAACTTGACTGTCAGTTTTTTAATTATATATTTCAATTATTTGTCTTCAGAATCAAGTTAAGAGTTAAAAATTTTGAAATAAGAATACTGGGTACATTTTTTTAAACCATGTCTATGATATCACATTTTACTATGAAAGGGATCACATTTTTAACCCCTAATTGTAAGTTGCTTATAGTAATCAGCATGACATGAAATATTCCATGGAATTCCATTCCTGGAATATTCCAGGGAATATTTGTAAAGTATAGCTGTATTCCTAAAAATGATCCTCAGAAAATCAACATTTCAGGATAAAGTGAGAGTCATAGATAGTAGGGTACATCACTCTAACCATGCAATCTAGTAATTCATGTCACATTGTGCATATACCCCAATAACCTTTTTTATATTTTTAAACATAAAATATAGCTTTTCCTTGCTCTTCAGTTTTTTTCTCTTGCCTCTTCTTTAGTTTATCTCCCATCCTATTTTTTTTTTTTTCCCTTTTGGTCGAGATTGATGCTTCCTTTTTACAGCAGACTAATTTCAATGGAAAGTAGGAAAAAAAAGAAAGAAACTTAACATGCTGACTCCTAAAGCCCTTTTCATATCATATAAATGGGCATGATGAGCATGTTGGTTTGGTTCAAGGACTCAGAGGGGTTCCCAGGGGACCCTCCAAGAAGAGGGTTCTTGGCTTTGTTCATCTTAGAAATCAAATGCAAGCTGAGAGGAAGTGAAAATAGAGCTTATTAAAGACAGCGATACAGAGTGTGATGGAGACTTGGGAAGTTGAGTGAATCTTGTCTTTGCTGGGGTCCAGGGTTTTTACTGAGGACTGTGGTCAGATGACCTGTCTTCTAAGATATATAGGAACAAAAATAAGTGTTTAGGTGCCCTCACAAATTACTTATGCCCTGGAGCCAGGGACTTGGTGAATTAATGGTCTTGGAATACATTCATGATGACCTTGTGTGGTTACTCCTTAGATGTTATCTGTTGTGCTGGAAGATTCCAAAGAAATCATTAACTCATTGACCTTTACAAGGAGAACATACAGTATCTATTTTATTAGGCATGTGTAAGATGAGGATTAGGTCCAAGCAAGAACAGACACAGCAAAAAAGCAGTCTATCATGGGCTCCTTTTAGTTTTCCTATCTCAGAATCTGTCCTCCATAGTTAAGGATGTCACTTGGAATATTCCTTCAGGGGAGAAGGGACTCCAAAGTGAAAGTATGCATTTTGTCAATGACCAGTTTTCTAAAATACAATAAAGTATAGTATTTGAAATTTGCACTTAATACTACCAGGAAAAAGTATACTGGAAAATTGAATGTGTACATCCTTTTTATTAGATATAAAATAATGAAAATCTTTCTTGTTACATAATTATTTAGTGTCATAATAAAAACATCAAATTAATAAATTAATAAACACTAAAATGTTATTTATGTAATTATATGTAAATTTAAAACTACATAATACATTTAGGTTGTTTAGCCTAAATGAAAAATAGAATTTTTATCTATCTTAAATATATATTTGCATATATTTAAATAAACATATTAAAATTAATGTATAATATTAATATTTAATGATACTTTAATATAGTTAATATGTTTATGTACTATATTATATATTAAATTAATATAAAATAAATTCATATTTTAAATATAAATATTAATTTATCTTTTAATTATTACATTTATCTCAGTTACCAGGCAAATTCGGTATCCCCCAATAAATATCAGCCTCTGTAAATATGTAATTCTTTAATATGCTTACAAAAAAAAAAAAGATTTTTCTCCATTGCATTTGATTAAGGCTGGTGAGAGTGAGCTGTGCCTTTGAAAACTGTCTTTTATGTGGCAGGTAGTACATATTTATCTTATATTAAAAAATGTTTTAGGATCTGCATGGGCTCCTGGGTAGCTCAGCTGGTTAAGCAACTGCCTTTGGCTCAGGTCATGATCCTGGAGTCTCAGTATCAAGTTCACTTCAGGCTCCCTGCTCAGCGAGGAGCCTGCTTCTCTCTCTGACATTCTTCCCCTCTCATGTTCTCTCTCACTGTCTCTTTCTTAAATGAATAAATAAAATCTTTTAAAAAAAATAAAAATCTACATGAATTTCATTATTGAAGTTGGACATAGCCTTCATCTAAATTAAAGATTCCATCTCCTGAGGAAGTTGACAAGTATGACAAAGATCATTAGTTTTATACTTGATTATAATTAAGTATATGTTGACATAGATCTGATTTATTGCTTTACCAGGAGTATCAGCTGTACTGTAGACTATTTGCTTTAATGGGAATAGACTTATATTTCTCTATCAGAAGAAGAATTCTGTTAACTTTGAAAGGGTTAGCAGATGATGATTAGAAAAAAAACCCTAATGAACTCCCAATTATATAATTTTGCTTTATGTCTTTATTTTATTATTGTAGACTATTTTATGTAAAATAATAATAACAATAAATTTAATTATTGACAAACAGAATGTAGTAAAATTCATTTCATGATAATTTAGGGGGAAAATGCAGTGCTAACATTTTTTCATAGCTTAAAATTTGTTTCTCCCCCATGGAGATTAGACTGTTAATTCTGGGGATATGGTGCCAAAGCAGAGAAAAAAGAAACATGGTGTTTGCTTAGTGGTACTATTATTTTTCTTCTAAGTTATATTTTTAATTCTTTACTTTCCAAAAAGACAAGTGATTCTGAATCATACTCTATGTACAAAGTAATGTAGAAAATTGAGGTACTTAAAAGCAGATTCAGAAAGGAAACCAAACAACTTTTCTACCTCAGCTCTCTAAATATTTTAAAGTATGTGTTTGCTTGGTCTTCAAAAAACATGTTTACTTGCACTTAAATATACAAATGAAATGCCCTGAGGCACCTGGGTGGCTCTGTTGGTTTAAGCATCTGCCTTCTGCTCAGGCCATGATCTCAGGGTCCTGGGATGGAGCGCTACAGTGGGCTCCCAGCTTAGCGGGGAATCTACTTCTCTGCCCTTCCCCCTTGCTCATGCTCTCTCTTGCTCTTTCTCTCAAATAAATAAATTAAATATTTTTTAAAAATGTCCTAACTTGTATGTAACCTATGTGATACAAATTATTCTATTTACTTTATAAACATCATGTATGAGTGTATGTGTGTATTATTGTACTCATGCATGGGAATAAAAACAGATTGGAATTTTAACATCCACCATTTTATAGATGTGAATGGATAGTAGCCTACTCATACTACATTTGTAAATGTATGTTAGTATTTTATAAAATATATTTGACCTCTAAGAATGTTATTTATCAATTTCCTTTATTGCCTTTTATATAAATATTTAACAAAAACACTTTTATCCTCCTTGAAATATAGTCCTTTTTTGAAATATAGTATTATTGTTTCAGATTTACTTTATATGCTTTCCCAAAGCTCTATTATCTTAGAAATTTATATATTTATGCTCTACCAATAACTTTGCTAATGACTTCCAAACTTATGTTTTAGAGTTAGATCTTTTATGCTTATTTTATAGAATAAGTATAAAGATACAATTCATACTATTCAAAGTATTTATGAGTACTTCATTTTGATAATACTTGATTCATTTCCTGGATTCCCAGACCCATTTAATAAAAGAGATTACCAGAGGAATAGAGACTTTTAATAATCTCATGCTGCAAGCATCAAGCTAGTGAGAAACAACCACTCAGATAAAAGCTTGACTTTTGAAAAAAAAAAAAAAAGGGTCTATCAATTTGTATTACCAGAATGAGACAGGAGCTAGAATAGCGTATATTACTTGAAGCACTCTAACTCCAAAATCTCTTCTTAATGTGCTAGCTTGTTTCTGCTCATTATTGATATTGCAAAATTATGTTTACTTCATCTTAAATCATTGTCAATGCACATGTCTATATTTAAATTCTGTAGAATGTTATAAAATATCTTGTATATTTAAGTTTTATAAGCAGTGTGAATAGAATTGTTTTAAAAATTGGGAATTGATTTATAACTATTCACTTAGTAAGAATTTAAGTTCTAGGGCACCTGGGTGGCTCAGTGGGTTAAAGCCTCTGCCTTCGGCTCAGGTCATGATCCCAGGGTCCTGGGATCAAGCCCCGAATTGGGCTCTCTGCTCAGCAGGGAGCCTGCTTCCTCATCTCTCTCTGCCTGCCTCTCTGCCTACTTGTGATCTCTGTCTGTCAAATAAATAAAATCTTTTTTAAAAAAAGAATTTAAGTTCTAATAAACCTTAAAATAAGTATCTAAAACTCATTAAATAATTTGTAGTATCATCTGCAATTGACAGAATAAAAGTAAGTCATAGTTCAGAGCCACTTTAGTTTTGATATGGGCAAGCGAGAGAGGACAGTATATTATGTCTATATGGAAAGAGAATCATTAAATAGGTATCTCTTCTGTGTTATATTTAATTCCCTATTACAATGTTCATGAAACACTTATTTTTCAGAAATACAGCTCTAAATATTGTTGGCAAAACTGCTAATCAGAAAGTGCCATCACACTAATTGTTTTCTTTATGAAATAAGAAATAACACCTGAATAAGTAGTCATTCATAATAATAAATTATTTAATACACAATATGTATAAAGTGCTTTAGAAACACAAAATGGACAATGCATTAATTTTATAATGGTAAGATTTTAAGGAAAGTTACAAACTGGAAGACTTTAAAATTTGTTTTAGTTTTTGGTTTTGTGTGTATCTTAAAGACTAAAGATCCTTTTGATGGTTGTCATGGCAATGGATAGTGCCGATGATAGTGGCAGGCCTGGTAGGTGGACTTCCACCACAAGAAGTAATGATCATGAGATAAGAAAGGGTACTATGGTGTAGAAAGTTTTCAAGTATGGAAATTATAAGGTAAAATATTTCGGGAGAAAAGGTAAAACATTTCAGGAGAATCTATTGACATTCAAAAGGATGTTAAGGGAGTAGAAAGGCATGAAGCAGGGAGATAATCTAAGAGGCTATTTTAAGACCTACCTCCATAAATTCTATACAACAAAGCATTTGTAGAAGGTAATCATAGTTCTAAATCATTATGACTCAGGAAAATAGTCTATGGTTATTTTTTATGAAGTATTACACTAATTTAAAATTATTCTAACATAGTTATCTATATCCTAACAGATAAAATTTGTTAACAAATAACATTTAATGAGAAAGAGTGATTCATTCTCATTGATTATCCCTGGGCAAAATTACATGTTGTAAGTATTTTAAAATAGTATATTATGATTTATTTGATTATTAAATAATTTCTGCTCAAAATATTAGAGCACATTAAGAAAAACTCTTCCCGACGCACCTGGGTGGCTCAGTGGATTAAGCCACTGCCTTTGGCTTGGGTTATGATCCCAGGGTTCTGGGATCAAGCACCACATTGGGCTCTCTGCTCAGCGGGGAGTCTGCTTCCCTCTCTCTCTCTCTCTGCCTGCCTCTCTGCCTACTTGTGATCTCTGTCAAATAAATAAATAAAATTAAAAAAAAAAAAGAAAAAACAAAAACTCTTCCCCTCATCTTACAGTTGTGTACTGCATTTAAGAATTACAAAACTAAATTACTGCCTGAGTGGTGCAGTTGGTTAAGTATCCACCACTTCGTTTTGGCTTGGGTCACAATCTCAGTATCATGGGATCAATCCCCATGTCAAGCTCCATGCTCAGTGTGGAATCTACTTAAGACTCTCCCTCCCAGGGCGCCTGGGTGGCTCAGTGGGTTAAAGCCTCTGCCTTCAGCTCAGGTCATGATCTCAGGGTCCTGGGATCGAGCCCCACATAGGGAATCTCTGCTCAGCAGGGTGTCTGCGTCCTCCTCTCTCTCTCTCTCTCTGCCTGCTTCTCTGCTTACTTATGATTTCTGTCTGTCAAATAAATAAGTAAAATCTTAAAAAAAAAAAAAAAAAGACTCTCCCTCCCTCCCCACCACATCCCTATGCTCTCTGGCTCTAAAATGAATAAATCTTGAAAAAAAAAAAAAGAATTACTGAACTAAAGGCATGTTTTAGAAAATATCTAAATCCTAGGAATTCAGATTCCTCGATAAATGTATTTGATACACAAAGACTTTTCTTTTTTTTTTCCTTAAGGAATTTAGGTGATAATTACTATCTTCTACCTGAAGGAAAGGATTGAACTAATTTTCACCTGAAAGAACATCAAAGTATTTGAGTCTATTTTTCTAATGTTTACCTTTTTGTTGTTTCCTGACAGAGTTATATGTAAAACTGTAAACATCACTTGTGGATACATTGTATATAATATTTTGAATTAAGACATAACAGTAAGAACTTCATAAAATGTTATATGATGATAATGGGATAGAGTCAAAGGAAGGCTGTAGGATCTCTTTTAAGGGGAAGAAAATGGTTCAAAGTGTCTGATTCACCCTTTTTCCATCCACAGAAAAATTATGTGTCTCATAGCATAAGGACTAATTTATGATTATGTTATAGAATGTAAAAAAGTTTTAGCCCATAAGAATAGCTAATGAATGCCAGAAGTGAAGTCAGAAACTGATTTAATTTATTCTACTGGAAAGACAATTACTTTAAAAAAATAACTAAATTTAAGAAAAATATTTAAAAGTATTTAAGAAAATATTTTTTATTTTTTTTAAATATTTAAAATATTTATAAATATTAAATATAAATATATTTAAAAATATTTTTAAATATTTAAGATAAATAACTAAAACACCTCTGATATTTAAGAGAATAACATTAAGTGTAATTCCTGGAATTATGCTTTCCATATAAATTATTTTTGTCCATCACAATTTATAATAAATATCAATTGATAATACATGCTGAGGTAGAAGGTAATCTCAATATATGAGAGAAATGAACCCTTATCTATTGGACTTTGTCCTTGAAGAAAGCTACTCTGTAGTCTCTTAAAACTCAGTTAAAGCCATCTGTGTTCATAAAGGAGAGTTGTGTGTTATTTTTTCTAAAAAGTGTTCATCTTTCTTATTAAATTTATTTTATTATAATCAATGTTGTTCTTGTTTAAGTAATGTCATAGATAAATAACCTGTTTTCTACAGTTAGTCTATTGTTTTGCCGTAATATTGGAGTCAAACCAACAAAAATAGATTTATGCCCTTTCTTGTTAGAAAGTTTTATTTCCTTTGGATTCATTCACTTTGTTAAGAACAAAATTAAAGACTATAATCCTGTATACATATTTATTACATTTTATATTCTGGTCTGCTACTATATTTTTCTTACTATAAAGTACTTATTCTTCCTTCTTAGTTTTATGTTGACAGTTGTTAGTTTTTCTTTCTTTCACCTTTACTTTTGTTAAGTGGTTTCATACTAATATTATATATCCTCTTCAGTGTGTTCTAAGAAGCTACACATTCCAGTATGACTAGTGCCCCATAGATCTTCCTAAAGGCATTTAAGGCTAGATGAGACAGGATATAAAATATGCATCATTGTAAATAGAAAAAGCAGAAAAGTATTTAAAGATAATATTTTTAGAGAGAAAAATAACCCATAGAATAAAAACAGATATTTGAGTTTGGCCCTTAGAATCTGTGGTTAGAAGGAATTAGTGTCAGAAGGCAGTTGGTGTCAAGACCATTATTAACAGCCAGCTCCCTGCAGATAGTGAAACAGATTAGTGTACACTGCGGAGTCAACAGCTCCCACAAGTGGCTACATGAGGAATTCAGGGGACTGCATGTTAGGAGTGCTTATAGCATCAGAAGAAATGAATGTGCCTTTGTCTCCTGGAATTCTATGAACATCACTAGGGACAGACCTTTATTGTGTGGGATCTGGACCCACTCTGGCCTGGGGAAAAGAGTAGGATAGCACATAATATTTCTGTAGGTCCATTTCTATTTTCCTACTCTTTTGCCCCCTACTAATTATTCATCTAAATTGTTCCTCATGGACCAATATTGTATCTTGTATCACAGGTCCAGTTACAGAGCTATTTTTTTTAACCCCACACCAAATTCTCTGCCTTGATTCTTCAAGGATGTCATTCTTTGTGGCCCTTCAAAAACTCAGTATGAGCCAATTAGATATTTTAGCTCCTTATTCCCCATGTTTCCACTACTAAAGGAGACGCTTTATCTCATAATCTAGATTAGGGTTTATGGGAGGGAGTCAACTAGGTCATAAAGAGATATGCTAAAATACTGTGTATTTTATTTAAGTCCTATAAATAGTTAATCCAAGCAGAGCTCAATGACTGCATCACGAAAGGCCTCATTCCACCAGAGTATAAAGGTGATGGGGGAGAGTGAAATCTTCAGGAAACACTGTACTCTTCTTCTTAACTTCAACATTTTAGGGAGAGAAGGAAGTATCAAAAGAAAACTACTTGTGTTGGGGACCTGGGTAGCTCAGTGGGTTAAGCCTCTGCCTTTGGCTCAGGTTATGATCTCAGGGTCCTGGGATCAAGCCCCACTCAGCCCCCCAGGCTCTCTGCCTGTCTACTTGTGATCTCTCTCTCTCTCTCTGTCAAATAAATAAAACCTTAAAAAAAAAAAAAAAAAAAGAAAAAAAGAAACCTACTTGTGACCCGTTGTTGTTTGTTTTTTTTTGTTTTTTAATTTCTACCACAGTCTTCCTGTCCTAATATGCAGAGTCCAAGAGGAGCCAGTTAATGTATCACAAGAAACTGGCTTGCCTTGGTTTTGGCGTATTCATTGCTTTCTCTATTTTGTAAAAGGTATGGATTCCACACCAAACTCCTTGTGCTCCTTTGGAGAACCTACCATCTATCTCTTCAGTCCTTCCGTATTTACCTCCTCCAACCCTTCAGAGGAAATACCTGTAGACAAAAAACAAAACCTCTCAAATTTATAGGAGAAAAGATACTTGCTGATTTTGAAGAGATTTATGTGGAACATAAGTGATTTAAAAAAAAAAAAGAAGATTTTATTTATTTATTTGAGAGAGAGAGGGAGAGAGAATGAGAGGGAGTGAGCACGGGAGGGGGAAGATCAGATGGAGAAGCAGATCCTCTGCTGAGCAGAGAACCTGATGTAACCAGATCCCGGGACTCCGGGATCCTGACCTGAGCTGAAAGGCAGTTGCTCAACCAACTGAGCCAACAAGGCGCCCAATAAATTTTATAATTCGTGTTCTTAATGGATTTTACTCTTAACAAAATTACTTATAATGTAATAACATAATGAAATTATAATTGCTAATTAGAACAAACTAAAAAAAAAAAAGAAAAAAGAAAAAGAAAAAGCCTGGCATCTGATGTACATAAATTGCTATATTGTAATAATAAATTTTATTTTTTATATTTTTTGGTTGTCAAGTTTAGGGAAAAATAACTATTTTGTTATTTATAGTTATTGTTCTACATTTTAACTTTTACTAAGTATTATGTGTGAAGCAAAGAGTTGGTATTAGAAATACAAACATAGGATAGAGAAATTTACATTCTGTTTACAGAGAATAAAAGTAATAATACAGTGTGATATATGTTGTAGAAAATTATACAAAAATTACTATGGCAAGACAAAAGTCAGAGGAAATCCAGGGTAGAGTCACTGAGCAGGTAATACAAAAGTTGAGCATTTCATGAGATACAGTGTTGCGAAAAAGGGTGTTCCTAGTAATATGAACACAGTACCACATTAAGGCATGAGGGAGCACCCTGTGTCTGCTAATGATGACCCAAGTTGTTACAAGAGGAGGATGTTATTTTAAACTAGCTAAACTTAAAGTAAATATCTAGTATTGTTTAAAAATTAAATGCATTAAAAGTCTAATCTTTTTAAGAATATTGTATGTCCACTCGTAAATATATCCAGAGGCAAGAATCTGCCCATTGCAAGTGGAGAATTCTACAGAAATGGGAATGGAGGTAAAGTAAAAGGCCAAGATTTGGGAGATCTTTGTGAGGAGAAATGTCAGGACTGTGGGTGTGAAGGATAGTGAGGAAAGGCAAGAACTCCAAGTTGTGCAGTTTTGTATTGGTGAACAACGATGCCATTTATTGAGTTAGGAAATGCAGGATGGAAAACAAGTTTAGAGGGAAATCAACTTGGAGTTACTTTAAATATACACACTGAGATAACTAAGTGATAGAAATTTCATGGAAATAATTGGAATGTTTTTTGAAAGTCAGACAAAAGACAAGGAGTGGTAGATTCAAAAAGAGACTGGCATCATGTATGCTATGAGTGCTATTTAGGAGAAATATGTCTGTCATGCTTTGGAACCTGCCAGAAACCAGAACCTGAGACAAGAGTTTGTGGGCAGGGAGTCTATAGACACTCTATAGACACTGTCACTATAGACAGTGTGGTTGGATTCAGCAGAGACCCCTGAAAATTGCCTTGCAGAATTGTTTAACTCTGCAGAAGGAGCACTGAGCTTTTCTCAAGGCAGCTCTCTCCCACTGATGAGGATGCTCTGGACGCAGTAACATTTACCCCCGTACTTCCTGATTGCATTTCATAAAAGAATGCTGAGGTTGATTTTGGGCTAGAAGTGCTGTGCTTTTATATTTTTTATTTATTTTTATTTTTAAATTTTTTTTAAGATTGTCATGCTTTGGGGTCTGGAAATGGTATGTCTGGAAAAGTGTGAGGAAAGGAAAAGAGTACAGGTAAAAAGCCCTTATGCCCTGTCTCTGGCATCTGCACATTTTCACTTGAAGCTGTCATTCCATCTACCCAGACATTTGACCTAGCCACTATTTATCATACTCCTAATGTATTTCTCAGAGAATTAAGTGGAGTTCAGGGATACGTCAACTTCCTTCTTCCTTGTTTTTCGTCCTAGGCTCTCATATCTATTTAGAATATACAAGAGAGAACAGTACTATGATCTTTTGTCCATTCATCATTGGATTGTTAAAAAAAAAAAAAAGATTCTAATGTCTTTGTTTACTTCATATACATGGTCTGTGCCTCTTAATTATTGCTCTCCTCTGGGATCTGTTTATTTTAAATTCCTGCAAAATGTTATTGGTTGAACATAAATTTTAATAAAGTCCTGGTAAGTCACTACTCTAGTAGTAGGTCATGTTCCTCTACCTCAGAAGCACCTTTGCTTTCATGACCTATCCCCAGAAACTTACACGTTGTTTATAACAAAATTATTGTGAAATAAATAATTCATTGGATGAAACCTTTATCATATCCTTTATTCTTGTTGAGAATATGAATGTTGGGTTAAATTTTTTCATATGGAACATGTAACAATGCTGTCTTTTTTTAAAATAATTTTTATTGTGAAAGTTAACATACAACAAAAGGATGTACAGAAAAACATTAAGCTGATCAAAAACATAAACATGTTCCTACTTAATAGAAAATTGAGTACCATATTTTTGACTTAAGATTGCATTCCACACAAAAAATGTCATCATAAATATGTTTGACTTAAGATTGAAATGTAACTATGAAACACAAAAATGTATTTTTGAATATTTAAACTTACAGGTGTAGATGTAGATGGGTCAAGACTGTGTGAATTATTTTTTTTAAAGATTTTGTTTATTTATTTGACAGACAGAGCGTGAGAGGGGAGAAGATCAGAGGGAGAAGCAGACTCCCCACAGAGCTGGGAGCCTGATGCAGGACTTGATCCCAGGACTCTGGGATCATGACCTAGCCAAAGTCAGTTGCTTAACCAACTGAGCCACCCAGGCACCCAAGAATATGTGAATTATTTAACTATTCTCTGTTGTATATTTAAGATGTCTCCAGTTTTAATTTTTAATTTATTTTTAAGCTGTCTTTTTAAATTTAAATTCACTTAAATTAACATATAGTGTATTATTAGTTTCAGAAGTAGAGTTCAGTGATTCATCAGTCTTACTTAATATCCAGTGCTCATTACATCACATGCCCTCCTTAATGTTCATCATCCAGTTACCCCATCCCCCACCTTTTTCCCCTCTAGCAATCCTTAGTCTTAAATGTACTGATACCAGTTATTTCCGCCATAATTTCATCAGTAAAAATGAACAAATATAGAAGCAATTTACACTTTTTTTAATGCTGAAGGAGCCAAGTAGATAGTTGTTATTGTTCATCACAAGTGTGTACTATTTTAGAGGGTTAAACTCCTCAGGTTTAAGGCAGAATGAAATTAGAGTGGATAATGATTATTTTAATTTTCATTTTTCTTCTTTTGCTGAATATATAACAACTACCCTGGGAAACACAGGAACAAGAGAAGAGAGGTAGAAGTATAAAAGTTGAAGCGAGAGTGGTATTTTCTTACCTATCTCATCCCTATTTAATTATTTAGATAAGGTAAGGTATATTAGTAAAACTTGCCCTCCAGAGGAAGACAGCTGAATCTTAAAATTTTAATCAAGTCAGGAGCCCTCCCTTGAATAACCAAGAGATCCACCCAAGAAATTATATAGCCTATTTAATTGGCAGAATAAACCACTTACTCCTACTCTTCCCATTCTGTGTAGTTCAGTAAAAGGACACATACTACATTTACTCCATTAAAGTTATACCAGTACAATTGGAATATTTACTTGCCCAGTATGAGCTTCCCATGATATTTTGGGGGTGGCTTGCATTTAATGCAGTAAGTTAAAAACAAACCATAATCTTATAATTTGTGGAATTTCACAATTGTGAAAATATCTACTGGGTACTGGGCCAATGAAATGAGAGTCTTTTCTCCATTTTGAATTTGTGACCTGGATACCTTCTCTCTTGTAATTTTTAAGGTGGATTAGATCTGATTATCTAGGCTTATGTACTTTTCTAAATATATCAGATTTTATATTAAATGGGAAATGCTAGTGATATATGTGTCTGTGCCCCATGGTTTATATCTTCTTAGCTCTTTACTGCTACAGCTGACCTAGCTCTTTGCTAAAATACCTAGAATTGGGAGGAGAGGACCTTCCAAAACTTCAAATTTGTGTCTCATTGGTAGGACTAACCTCTTCATAACTTTATAAGTCCAAAGATTATGAGCAAAAAAACTTTGGTCTGTATAGTTATTGCCATTAAAGATTAGAGTGTGCTGCTCTCAGAATGGTAGGATGATTATAAACAGGTCAATGTATTTGGTTAAAAAAAGTTTGAAAACTTATATATTTATGTTTTTAAATGTCAAGTGTTGTATTAAGTATAGTGGAGAAAATTACTTTTTCTTTCTTCACTTAAAGGACTCAATGTCAAAACAACTGTATCATTTAATGTTTTTTTGAGATTGTATATCCTGAGGCTACTTTGGTTCCAGGAAGTTAATTTTATTTTTACAGATCCTTTCGCAATTACTGTGACTCAAAGTGACTCCCCAGTTGCATTCCTTATACCTGCCTGTGCCTTTATTTTTATGTATAAGTCTGCTCTATGTCAGTGTCACATGGTACACAATATAAATTTTATTTTATTTCAGGTTTATTATGTAGAAATACCTTTATCTGAAATCTAATAAGATAGACAAAGGCATACAGCTATATATTCTTTCTACCATCATCCTGGTAATTTAATTCCTTTCTGAATGTAACAGTATAGTTATTTGAAATGTTTACGTAAGGTTTTTTTTTTTTTTTATAAAATAAGGATAACCAATATCCTTATAATATAATTCCTATGAAAACCTCTCACAAATGAACACATTTTTAGTAGTGAGATATTTAAATACTCTTTAATCAATGACAACATTAATGATAATACCTTGCATTATAATGTTGAAACTTAGCTTTCTTAGTTATAAAACTCAGTTATTCAGTGAAATACATTACACAAAAGGCAAATAAATCTGTGATCAAGTGCACCTTGAACATTTGGGAGTTTTCTGGACATTTCAGTGACTCCATTATTAACTTGTGAGAGAAGACATGTTTATCATTGACATTTGCATTCTTATGTGTCAGAACATCTTTCTTTATGAAACCACTTAACATTTTAGAAATCATTTTTACTTAATTCCAGATGAACTTAATTATGTAATTTTACTCAATTGACAATAAAGGTTATTTAATAAAGAATGAAATTGGATAGTAAAGGTGGTTATGTTTATTCTTTTTTTTCTCAAAAGTCTTTGAGTCCCCATAGACTCCCAATTTCTAGGATGTTTTAAATATGTTTGAAATATGTTAAATTCTTAACAAATAATTTCTGACTAATAATGAAGAAAAAAAATTAAGTCAAATTAATTTTGTGATTGCTTCTACTTTTATGATGAAATTGGCAGTCAATGTCATTAGCTTCAAGTACTTGAAAGTTATTTATATTTTGTCAAGATGTCAAAAAATGATACCAAAACCTGACCAAGACATATAAGTGAGAACAATTACTAGTATTTCTCATGGACTCAGATGAAAAATCCTTGCGAGCTAGCAACAGGTTGAGTGTATTAATATAAAAAAGGATAATACTTGGTGAAAGAGGGGTTTTATCTAGGAATACAATGTTTTAACATTTGGAAATCATTGAATGTAATCTGTAGCATAAGCATTACCCCCAAAAATGGCAATTTCAGTAGAGGTAGATAAAGTCTTTGACTAAATATGTCACCATTTATGATAAACTTGGAGAAGTAAACCTGGAGAAGAAAGAAATGCCCTCAATTTGATAAACAGCATCTATAAAAAACACTGTGTAAGATCATACTTAATGGTGAGCAAATGAATGTATTTCCCTTTCCTAATAACAAGACAAGGCAATGATGTGTTCTTTCACAACTCCTATTTAATGTTATGTTGGAGAAAAGAAATAAAGACCATTAAGATTTAAAAGGAAGATGTAAAATGTTATGGTGTATACAGAAAAGTCAAGTGCATCTAATGTAACAGAACTAGAAGAAGAATTAGCAAGACTATAAGATACAACATCAATGTAAAAAATTAGACTTAATATTAAAAAATTTGAGAAAAAATAATATACTTTCTAGCTTATTAAAAACGAAGTTATATTAAACATACTCTTATTTCATTTCTTTAAGAAAATTAAGTCTTTTATAAAGCAATCTAGTACCTTATGTCAATTTTTTTTTTTTTTAAGATTTTATTCATTTGACAGAGATCACAAGTAGGCAGAGAGGCAGGTAGAGAAAGAGAGGAAGGGAAGCAGGGTCCCCGCTGAGCGGAGAGCCCCGACGTGGGGCTCCATCCCAGGACCGTAAGATCATGACCTGAGCTGAAGGCAGAGGCTTTAATCCACTGAGCCACCCAGGTGCCCCCCTTATGTCAAATTTTAATAGCATTCACTTTCTTAAGATAACTAAAACACTATTATTCATTAGGATAGAACTTTGTTTAAAGCTAGTTCCTTGTAGTAAACAAATGCCACCAATTTTCCATTAGCTTAAAATTGTTTAATAAACTATATTTAAGTTTCAGAATAAATGACAGTGTACAGCAGTGTTTATGTAAATGAAATAAAATTCTCATGAGTGTCAGAACCTTTACTCTTGCTGAAGTTGTGATTATCACACGTTAAGTATATCCTCTCTATTCTGAGTAATGTCTTCTAAGATGATTGCCACACATATGATCACAGCTTTTTAACTATGTAAGATGGTATTCCTCCTGTATATAAACTTATTAAAATTAACTTATTTTTTTTTGTTAAGGTATTCTGAATTTTTTTTTTAAGATTTTATTTATTTGACAGAGAGAGACACAGCGAGAGAGGGAACACAACAGGGGAAGTGGGAGAGGGAGAAGCAGGCTTCCCACTCAACAGGGAGCCCGATGTGGGGCTCGATCCCAGGACCCCAGGATCATAACCTGACCTGAAGGCAGACGCTTAACGACTGAGCCACCCAGGCGCCCCGGTATTCTGAAAATTTTTACATGATCCTTCTGACTTAAGATCCTAAGCATATGAAGTCGGGTAAAGGCACTAGAGAATTTTTAACTGAGGTTAAATTCTTATAAAATAATTAATTAAAATAGTTTTCTTTTTCTCTTCTGTCTCTCCTTTTATTTTGTCTTATTCTTTTCCCACTGTTATTTTAATTTCTCTTCTCAAACTTTCTGTTCTTATTTTTCTCCATCTTTACAACTGACCCTTGAATAACATAGGGTTTAGTGGCACCAACCCCCACACAATCGAAAATATGTGTAGAATTTTTGGACTCCCCAAGAATGTAAGTACTAATAGCCTACTATTGATTGGAAGCCTTACTGATAACAGTCAATACATACTTATTTTGTATGGTATATTTATTACATACTGTTTTCTTACAATTGAATAAACTGGAGAAAAGAAAATTTAATGAAAAAAAATATGAAAAGGAAAATACATTTATAGTACTGTTCTGTATTGATAAAAGAAATCATGTATAACTGCATCTGTGCAGCTCAAGCCAGTGTTGTTTATTGTATTATGTAACTTCTAAGGAGTTTAGGAACCCCAGTCTATATCCTGTAGCCTGAAAGCAAATTTCTTGTTTGGTTCTGTGATAACTTCTGAAAAGATTTTAGGTTTGAAACACCCCCTGCAATGAACTGTTTAAACTGAGATGTGGTAAAATCCAAGTTAAGCCCTAGTTTTCCTTTCTGATTGTTTCAATACGGGATTTTGTCCTCCACAGCCATGACCTTCAGCTGCTGGATGATTTCAGTGAATCTGACTTTAAAAGATCTTTATGTAACATGCATATTATGGGTCAGATCTCACATTAAGGGAAAAGCATATCCTTGGAAACTGGTATCTTCATTACTTTTCTGTTAGTATAAGAAGCTAGATATTAAGGTTTATTTTAAAGCTCTTTTAAATCAGGTCTCTAAATACTTGAAACAAAATATTTCATCTAAGTAAGCTTGTTTAAAAGAAATACTTAGTTATAATACATACAAGCATTCTTTTCACTTATGTACTTATTTAACATGTATAATACTTATAATATGAAAAATGAACTGGCAGTGATTTTGAAATGCCCAAAGTGATAACTATCTGAAATATCTTTCCAAATAAGCTAGAGGTTTAAGCTACCTTATTTCTGTGGTCTGAATGTGAATCCCCCAAATTCACATGTTAAAGCCTAACCTCCAAGGTAGTAGAATTAGGAGGTGGGGATTTTGGGAGATTATGTCATGAGGGCAAAGCCCTCATGAATATATCAGTGCCCTTATAAAAAAACTCTAGAGGTTCCTTGAACCCTTCTACCTTGTGAAGATGCAAGATGTCTGAGACCTGGAAGAGAGTCAACCATGCTGACACCCAGATCTCAGGCTTCCAGCCTCCTAAACTGTGAGAAATTACTTTATACTGTTAAAAAGCTACCTAGTCTATGGTATTTTGTTATTAGCACCCTGAATGGACTAAGACATTTATGATTGTCCCAAAATCTTGGAATGTGGAACAAGGATAAGGATTTCTTAAAAAAAAAAAAAAAAAAAAAAAAAAAAAAAAAAAAAAAGATAAAAGAAAAAAAAGAGAGAAAAATTATATTATTTGATATTTCTCCCTATGGAGACTTCCAAATACCCACTTGTTAATTCCTTGCCTAATTTATTATTTGTTGTCTAATTCCCTTGGCTATAAACTCCAGTACAATATTCAATTTGAATTGAGGTAGGAAAAGCAGATACTGTGTTGTGTTCCTGATTGTAGGAGGAAAACTGTTGGTCTTTAACCATTAAGTATAATGTTAGTTGTGGTCATTTCATAGATGTGTTTTGTCAGGGTGAGGATTTAAGTCTTGTATTCTTCTTTGAGTATTTGTATTCTTCATTGAGTATTTCTCATATAAAATGACATTGGATTATGTCACATGCTTTTTTCTATTTATATTGGGATGATCATGAGACTTTGTAGTTTATTCTTTTAATACATTCAGGTTTAGTAACCATGTTTTAGTATTTCTAAAAACCCCTAAAATTATGTTCCCAAGATTTAGAAATATGGACCCTGGCATCTAAACCCTTTGCCTTACTGCTACCTTCTTCAATCTCCACAATATCTCAGAGCAAATTGGACATCTTGTTCTTATAGTTCACCTTTCTAACTAGTGTGATGTTTACTGGTCAACTTGATTGGGCCAGAGAGTCCCTTGATATTTGGTCAAATATTATTCCAGATGTTTCTGTGAGAGTGTTTTTGCATACTGTTAGTGTTTTAATCAATAGAGTAAAACAGGTTGCCCTCCATAATGTAAGTGAGGCTTGTCTAGTTATTTGAAGACTTGAATAGAACAAAACCACCAACTCTTCCCTAAGTAAGAGAGAATTCTCCAGCAGACTGCCTTTGGACTTCATCTGAAATATCATTCGTTCTTGTCTCTATGGCCTTCCAACTTGCAACACCAGCCCTTTCTGGGTCTCTGGCTTGCTGGCCCACACTACCAGTTGGACTTGCCAGCTTCCATAATCTTGTGAGCCAATTCATTATAGTAAATCTCTTTTGAAGCCTATGTTTCATTGATTTTATTTCTCTAGCGAACCCTAACTAATACAAATAGCAAGGAATCCACGGAATCATATCATTCTCCTTCCTGTCTCAACCTGGAGTGTAGGGAGAAAAGCTTTAGGAATTTCCAAATGATCATAACCCTTATACAATGCCCCACAAATTAGAAAACTTCAAAAATGTTACTTTTATGTAGTTGAGATGAATATGCTGTTCAGACATGTAAATCCTGTATCCTTAAAATGTTTTGTACTTGACAGAGTTTTTTTTTTTTTTTTCATCTTTTGGCTTATTAGCCTCAAAACTTCAATCACATCAACATTAGAATTCCCGAAATGGGAAAAATTCTGTTTGTAAGGATATTTTTATATGCAAATTCTTTATTCACCAGTGATCATCACTGCTTTGTAAAGTCTTTCATGGAGATATTTAATATACATATATACTCTTTTCAGCCATCTCTGGTAATCACATACAATTTACCAAAAGTTTACTAGCCTATTTCATAATTTTATACACTGTTAAAAGAAAAAAGTAGTAATTGATTTGTTATATAGATTTTCTTACAAGTTTCAGAAATGAGGAAATAATGTAAATATTATTCTTCAGTCTTTTGTTCTGTGAAGTCAAGACTTCATACATTTAGTTTTTCATTTGTTAATTGAACAATTCATTAATGAGCAGTCTGTCTGAAGCCTAGTAAATGGCTTTGAGAAGTGGCGAAGAAGACAGACTCCATTCTTCTCACATGGAGAATAAACAAAAGAAGTTCTGTTAATTGGAGAATAATTTGTGATTAAAAAAATAATGAGTAGAAATAGTATATACATATAAGTGCAGACTTTTTAAGTTTTGGCATGAAACTGTGTAAAAATCACCATGAATCGAGAAGGGAAAAATTTTCATCCTTTTTAATTGACATTTTTAAATTAAGTTGGAAAGCAATCTTAAATTATACTTATTAAAACAATAAATGAGTACAATGATTTTCATTATTATTATGTTATTAAAGGGTCTAGTTGAATATAGATTCATCTTTTTATAAGTCAAATACACAGAATTTTTTTTTAAAAGATCTTATTCCTTTGTATCTATTCTTGTACCCTTTCTGATATAACCTTGGAAGTTTATTTGGTATATTTCCTTTATTATAGGTATATAAATATATCCAAACATATATGCATATATAGATTTGACCACACACAGGCATGTACGTACACACACACACACACACACACACACATCAATTCACAATTCTTTGAGTGATGTCAACCTTAGGTATATTCATACGTGTTTAAACTAAATGCTCTAGGAAGTTCTTAAAAATCATGTTTTTGATTACTTAACCTTTGCTGAAGTGTGACTGGAAAATGTTTTAAGAACATTTATAAATGTTCTGAGGAGGTTTACAGAATCAACTTCAATATGTGAATTTGTCAGATAATATGTTTGGGCTTGAAATACAACATTAACCAAAGATAATATTTCATATGAGTAATATTATTTATTAGATTTGCCTCAGAGACAGTTTGTTGAGGCAGAAATGGTTAGAGACTTAGAAATCCGAAGACAAGGTGGGGGGTGTAGTGAGAGAGAAAGGGAAGAAGGGAGGGAGAAAGAAAAGGAAAGAAAGATGGAAGAGAAGGAAGAGAGGGAGAGAAGGGGAGAGAAAGGAAAGAAGGGAGAGAGGAAGGTAGGAAGCGAGAAAGGAAGGAAAGTAGAAAGGTAAGAAGGAAGAAAGAAAGGAAGGGAGGAAAGAAAGGAGATAAATATTTAACTGATGCTATTCGGTTGGATGCTATATGCCTGATAAGACTCAGTGATAACTCACTATTGTCTTTTGCAATAAGATTAAATCCCTTCAAACACCTGTGTGAAATAGCCATTCAATAAAATTTTTATACCACATTTCATGTGGATTGCTTTCTCTCCTACATTCTGTTGCCTTTTTATCCCCCATGTAGTATATGCCCACTTCCATCAAATGTAATTTAAAATACATCCTCTACTAACTTTCAAACCATCTGGATTTTTCCTATGTACAATGGCCTTCAGAATGAAGGTAATTTAAAATTTTAAATTCCTGGGATGCCTGGATGGCTCAATTGGTTAAGTGTCTGCTTTTGGCTCAGGTCATAATGCCAGGGTCCCAGGATTGAGTCCCGCATCAGGTTCCTTGCTCACTGGAGAGTCTGCTTCTCCCTCTGCCTGCTGCTCCTCGTGCTTGTGCTCTTTCTCTCTCTAACAAATAAATAAAATATTAATTAAAAAAAATCCAAGTAACTTTATTTTTTGTAATGATGTAATTCAGTATGATATTTAATATCCAATCTGTTTTTAAATGAACATTATTTAGTACATATAATTAACCATGCATCAAGTACATTTTACCAACCTGTATTTTAGTGTTATGATTGTATTAGAAAATGAAAAAAATACTGATATGGTATATGAGCCTGGTCAAGTATGTTTTCAAACTTTTGAGGTGATGTTTAATTTTAAAATTATTAAATTGAAAATAAAATAAATGAATAAAATGAAAATGAAAATAACCCTTTCCTTCTAGCCCTGGAAACAAAGATTCTATTCTTCTATGAGTTTGATTGTTTTAGATACTTATATAAATTTGAATTATGTTATATTTTTCCTTCTGTGACTGGCTTAATTCATTTAACATAATGTCCCCAAGTCTTACTGATGTTGTTGCAAAATGCAGATTTCCCTTTTCTAGGGCTGCATAATATGCCATTGTTTGTGCATACCACATTTTCAAAACCTATTTATCTGTCAGTGGATATTTAATTTGTTCCTGTGTAATGGATATTTTGAACACTGCACAGATACACACATCTACATGTCAGTTCTATGAGTTTCTATATTTGCAGACATTTGGGTAACCACCAGACATATTTACCATCTAAAAACATGCTCTTGCCTCCTCCTGGTCAATTCCCTCCATAACAAACAACTTCTGTTACTTAGATTAGTTTTGTCTAATGGTCTTTCTATAAATGGTATCATAAATATGTACTCTTGTATGTATTGCTTTTTTAAAGTCATTTCAATTCATCCATAATTTTTAATGTAATTATAGGCTTATTCTTTTCTTTTTATTCAATGAGGCTGTGATAAATATTTTTGTTCATATTTTTTAAAAGATTTTTTTTATTTATTTGAGAGAGAGCACAAGCAGGGTGGAGGGCAGAGGAAGAGGGAAAAGCAGATTCCCTACTGAGCAGGGAGCCTGATGTGGAGCTTGATCCTAGGACCCTGGGATCCTGACCAAGGCAGACACTTAATGGACTGAGCCACCCAGGCACCCCTGTTCACATATTTTTGCCAAAAATCTGCTCTTGAATAGTTTCATTACAGGATAATCTGTAGGTCAGATAATATAATAGTATTTAATAATAAAGAAGTTTTCAGGGGTATTTCAATTTATAACCCACTAACAATGTATATTTTATGACAGCATATATATTTTTGAGTCCTTAAGATATTTGCATAGTTTTCGGCTATATAGGACTCATAAAATCGAAACTCACTGAAGTTTGTAACTGTATTTTCCTTTCTTTTATATTTCCCTATTTCATCTTCTAAAGTATTCAGTACTAAGCACACATTGATTATGTGCTCTAAGGAAATAAATAATGGAATACAGTCTGATTTTAAAAGTTGAGTGCCTCTTTAAAAATGAAAGCTGAAATAAGAAAAGTGAGTATAACTAAGCTACACTAAAGAGGATGACTGAAGCACAACCATTTAATGGCTTCCTATGTTTTTATCATTTGTGACTCCAGGTTTCTCTCTATAGGCAATATTATCTTGTATGTTCAAATTGTTTCATTATTATGGAGAAGTGATTAAAAATTCTGCTGAGCTGTGAAGCAGTTATCTGGGGGATAGAAAAAGCAAGAGATTAGAAAATATTACTGAAGGATTATAAATATCTAATAATACTAAACTGGTCTATAATTACCTCTGTGGGAGGTAATTTTACAGAATGAAATTATAGCATTAGAATAAACAAAAGACCACACTACACCAACATGTTCTTTTTAAATATAATTATTTCCTAAGGACAAATCCAAGTCATCTTTTTCTCATTATAATATTTCCGTTTGTAATACATTGTTTTCCTTTATTTCACTAGTTGATTTTCTAATTTATCTATGGTTGAACTAACTAGCATCATCTTGGAGCCTAATGAATTACAAGACCACTTGATATATTGATAAATTTGATTTAACCTCTATATGTTGATGTTCTTCAGTTTCATTTGTCTAATATTTATAAATAGTTTAGAAAGATGATGCAATATTGTATGATTTTGATAATTCAATTTTCAAGTGACCAAAAATAAATATCAAGTATTATAGGAAGATTGCCCATTCATAATAAACTTCATGAATTAAATAACTAATTTATACAATATGAGAATTAAGAATAGATGGGAATTTAGAATGAATAAGTTAAAGCTGATAACTTAATGTCAACATTAATTTTCAAACTACATAATCATGGTTAACTTTTTATGGTATATTTCTTATATACTGAATTATACACTTATATATTTATATACATATTTATTATATACTTGTATATTTATATACCTACACTCTTAAGTTATATAAATTTTATATATATACTTAAATTATGTATTTTGTAGATAGAAGTATATTTGTATGTGACATTAAAATTGGTAATCATTTGGTTTTGTATTATTACCATTTATTTTCTTGTGTGCTGTTACTTTGTGTCAACTCAGTTAAATTTAGGTGCAGTTTAGAGAGTATCTAATTCAATATTGTGCCTCATCTTTATTTACTGTACTTATTTTTACATGGTAAATTTCCATCAAATTTATATTTCCTTTAGCTATTTATCAAAAATCTTTTTTTTAATATATGGCATTATAAAGCTATAGCATAGATTGTTAAAGTATAGCATTTAACTCTTCTGGGCATTTGAAGAGCAAATTCTAGATACAGGTCAAATGTGGGATGTTCCCAGTGTAAAAAATGGATGAAAAATATATTTTCCAAATTACTTCAAATTCAAAATTTAGCCTTAGGTTAGTCCTGAATATTCAAACATGGTGAATTAGTTTAAAAGAATGAAATGTCTTACCTTTATACCTAGAGCCAAACAGTTGATAAGGTTGAAAGCATATAGCTACTTAACTTACTGTGTTTTACATACATTTTTGCTTGGGGGCTTCTATTCATGAGTGGAAAAAAAATTCTAGATAAATGAGAATGCATTTTTGATGCATTTTGCCATTTGACTACAAGCAGAAGTACATTTTAAAAATTAAATTAAAATAGTACCCAGAAGCATGTTCCATCAAGGTTCTCCTCTCAACTTATAAGGTTATATGAGTTTGTGTTGTTGTATAGAAATTGCTGTTTTGCTTTTTACTACATAATATGAGAGAGAAAATTTGATCATTAAGTTGACAGAAATTAAATTAAAAATATAAATTATGCATAGATACTTTATCTGTGACCAATGTGACATTTCTTTCAAAACTGGTGAATCAAATCCTGAACTTTACTTAAGTATGTTTTATATATTATACAAGGTAACTTAACGTTACATAATTTAATACATTCCTCTCCATCACCTGATAGTGATCAATAGTCATTTTTCATTGTAAAATTATTCAAAATAATTTGGTCAGACAAAGCCATTAGATTTTTCTTGTTGGTAAGATTGACACAAATGATTAGATGCAAGTAAAGATTATTGCTTTTCCACAATCTTGCTTCCAGATGTGCAACAGCAATTCTCTGACCAAATTTTACAAGACAAAGAAACTTTTTTTTTGTATTTTTGTAGGCTTGTTTGGTCATATGGCCTGCTTTACTGATAGTAGGATTTCATCAAGTCCCAGCTCTCTGTTGTTTTGGGTTTTCTGATTAAAATTTGCATGAATGTCCAACTATTAGAATTATAACAAAAAAGTAAAAAAAGAAAACAAGCAAGTTACTTGACCCAGCAGAACCTCATACACTGTCATGCAAAGACAAAGGGAATTTTTACTTTATGCAAAACATATGTTTTGAATATCAATTAATTCTACTCATAAAGAATCCTTGATGCTGAGTAACAAGCTACTCATTTCACCAGTGATACTTATTTTTTCTTAAGATTTTATTTATATCTTTTAGAGAGCAAAAGAGAAAGCAGGGGGAGGGGCAGAGAGAAAATCCCAAGCCGACTTAGAGAAAAATGAAGCCTGATGGGCTCCATCCCACAACCCTGAGTTCATGACCCAAGTTGAAACCAAGAGTCAGACTTTTAACTGACTGAGCCACCCAGGCACCTTTCACTAGTGATACTTATTTAAGGTTGTCACATTTAGCAAACAAAAGTACAGAGCATCCTATATTATACTCCTGAAACTAATATTACACTGCATGTTAACTAACTAGAATTTGGATAAAAACTTTAAAAAATAGCTCAATAATAGATAGTAAAAATAATACCAAATTATTAAAAAAAACAATAAAATATAAATATGCCCTATGCAGTAATTAGGGCATACTTATACCAAAAATGTATTCTCTGTTTTAGCAGAAATTTGAATTTAACTGGTATTTCTGTATTTTATTTGGTAACTCTATACCTATTACTAATGTTCTTTAGGACATTTAACAAACCCTGTATTATGGATCATTTATTTATGCAATAAAAATAAAACATCTACTATGGGTAAAGTTCTGCTATAGGCATTGAGTATATAGTTATCAGTAAAACCAAAAAAAATTATTTGCTCATAGAAAGTATGTTTTGTGTGGGAAGACTAACATCAAATACTAAATGTATACATTAAATAGATTAAAGAGTTATGATCAACAAAAAACAATAAAGGGGAATTTGGAAGGTAGGGTGAAATTATTAAAAGGAGGCAAATTGTTATGGGAGAATCTTTGCATTTATTTTTCTTGGGCATATTCCCAAGTAATAAAGTTGTTAGGTCAAAGTGTATATGTAAGTTTAAAATTCTCAGAGCATATCACATTGTTCTCTAAATTTATTATATTATTATAAGCTGAAAATTAAAGTGTGAATATTCCATTTATAATGCATCCTTATCAATATTTGATTTTATAATTCTTTTTAATTTTGGCCATTTTAATATATAAGAACTTTATAATTTCTAATGATTTTGTTAAAATATTTCTTCTGTGAAATGTTTGTTGAGGTCTTTTTTTTTTAAAGATTTTGTTTATTTATTTGACAGACAGAGATCACAAGTAGGCAGAGAGGCAGGCAGAGAGAGAGGAGGAAGCAGGCTCTCTGCTGAGCAGAGAGCCCGATGCGGGGCTTG
Source organism: Mustela putorius furo (assembly GCF_011764305.1). Taxonomy (NCBI): domain Eukaryota; kingdom Metazoa; phylum Chordata; class Mammalia; order Carnivora; family Mustelidae; genus Mustela; species Mustela putorius. The sequence goes on from NW_025422471.1 coordinate 17,052,337, forward strand.
ATCCCAGGACTCTGGGATCATGACCTGAGCCAAAGGCAGAGGCTTTAATCCACTGAGCCACCCAGGTCTTATGCACAATTTGTTGAGGTCTTATGCACACTTTTAATTTATTCTTTGCCTTATTATATGCCATTTATATAATGAATTTGGGTCTACATTGAATTTAGGTCTACACTGTGTAATTGGTTTTCTCTGTCTCATGTTTTCTTCCTTTCTTGTTTTCTTTTGTTTGTTTCTCCTTTTAAGTTAATTAATTAACTTCTCTTTTGGCATTTTAGAACTGCTTTTGCTCCTAAATTCTGAACTCTATAATATTGCCTCTGTTTTCAGCAGTCAGTATTCTCTACAGTGTATTTTAAAATACTCTAATTTGGTCCACACCTTTACTCTCTTTGGTTCTATTTTTTCTTTCTTTATAGAAGTGTAAATTCATACTTCAACCTGGTATTAATTTTCCTTTAATCTGAAGAACTTCTTTTACCATTTCTTGTGGTACAAGTTTGCAGTTTTTAAATAACAACAAAGAAAATGTCTGTGTCATTGTTTAGTTTTTAAGAATTATCTTTTATTAGGTTATATATTTTTATCTAGGTTATTATATTTTTTTTGAGCCTTTTTTCCCCCTAGACTTTAAAGGTGATCTTCCATTATCTTTTGGTTTTCATTGTTTCTAATAAAAAGTTGGTTGTTGTTGTTTTATTATCTCTGTAATGTGTTACTTTTATTTCTAGATTTTTTGTTTTGTTTTGTTTTTTTAAAGGTTTTATTTATTTATTTGACAGACAGAGACCCTAAGTAGGCAGAGAGGCAGGCAGAAAGACAGGAAGGGAGGCAGGCTCCCCGTCGAGCAGAGAGCTCAATGTGGGACTTGATCCCAGGACCCTGGGATCATGACCCCAGCCGAATGCAGAGGCTTTAACCCGCTGAGCCACCCAGGTGCCCCTGTTTCTAGATGTTTTAAAACATTTTGATTATCTTTGATTTTTCAGCAGCTTTTAGTATGTTTTTGCTTTTTTTTTTTTTTTTTCATAATCTTGAATCTATGGGTAGTATCATTCATTAATTTTTGGAAAATCCTTAGACATTATGGCTTTAAAAACTTTTTTTCCCTATTCTTTCTTTTCTTTTTCTGTAGGTTCAGTGCTATCTATGTATATTAGAAATCTTGACATCTTTTCATATTTGTTTGAGTCTTCATTTTTCTTTCTCTCTCTCTCTCTTTTTTTTTTTTAAAGATGTTATTTATTTGTCAGAGAGGGAGAGAGAGCGAGCACAGGCAGACAGAATGGCAGGGAGAGGCAGAGGGAGAAGCAGGCTCCCTGCCCAGCAAGGAGCCCAATGTGGGACTCCATCCCAGGATGCTGGGATCATGACCTGAGCTGAAGGCAGCTGCTTAACCAACTGAGCCACCCAGGCGTCCCTTTCTTTCTCTTTTAAAAAAAAAAAATCTCTGTTCATTCATTTAGCTAAATTCTATGTTTGCAAACAAGTCACTTACCTTTTCTTTGCCTTATCTACTAATATGCCCAAATGATTTTTAATATGAAATATTACAGATTTTAGTTCTAACATTTTTGTTTCTTTAGAACATTTTCTTTTTTTTTTTTTAACTTAAATTCAATTAGCCAACATATAGTGCATCATTAGTTTGTGATATAATGTTCAAAAAAAAAACAAAACCCGGGACGCCTGGGTGGCTCAATCGGTTAAGTGGCTGCCTTCAGCTCAGGTCATGATCCCGGCGTTCTGGAATCAAGTCCCACATTGGGCTCCTTGCTCGGCGGAGAGCCTGCTTCTCCCTCTGCCTCTATCTACTACTCTGTCTGCCCGTGCTCGCCCTCTCTCTAACAAATAACTAAATAAAATCTTTAAAAAAACAAACAAAAAAAACCCCTTCTTTTTCTATGCTGAAATTCCCTATATATTTTTTGATCCACTATGTTAATTTTATTTATTTATTTTTATTTCCACCGTTCCCTGAGTAATTCTATGTGTCATCTTTTACTGTCAGGTTTTTTGTTTTTTTGAATGTGGTTCACATTTTCTTGCTAGTTCACATCCACCATACATTTGGCATGAAGTAAAAACAGAGAAGAAAATATTTTCTCTTGAAAGTGTTTCACTCTCTTCTTCCAGATGGCTAGAGGCAGAATTTCTTCTATTTAATAAAACCAAAAATTGAACTGGGTCAGAATTGGGATGTGACTTTAGTCTCAGTTCTGTACTGAGTTTTTATGTCTTAAGGTGGAATGACTATTTCCAGCAGGACTTGGGATCACAGTGCTTTAAAACTACAAGATTTCTTCTAAGATCCCTGCTCTGAACCAATGCATACACAATTAGCAAAATTTCATAGGGGAGAATTGATAGAATTTGAGAGCTTAGCCTTTTGTCAAGGACACTCGCTCTAATGGAAATTCAATTTTTTCTTGCCTCTACAAAGTCCTTATTCTTCTTTCACCCTTCCTATGGTAATTTTGTTTCTGTCCACTAATGGCCTCAGGAATAGAAGGAGCCTCTACTCTGCTCACCTAAAAGGTGCTCAATCCATTACATCTTTTAGGCTTTGTATTCAGCTCTTCGATTAGAAAAAAATCAGATTATATAAATTACATGTTACTTAATTATAATGGTCGAACTGCTGGTTTTTCATAAACATTTGCATTCTAACTAGAAACAGTTAAGCTTTGTTTTTTCTTTCTGGAATGTATGTGTATATGTATGTATGTATATATGGGCAGTAGGACATAGCATGGGGGAAATAAAAAGAACAGGTCACCTGGGTGGCTCAGTTGGTTGAGAGTCTGGATTTGGCTCAGGTCATGATCCCAGGGTCCTGGGATCCATCACCACATTGTGCTCCCTATTCAGCAGAAAGTCTGTTTTTCCATGTGCCTTTGCCTCTCCCCCTGCTCATCCTCTTGCTCTCAAATAAATAAATAAAATCTTAAAAAAATAAAAAAAGAAACTATATGATGAGTGCCTTTAAAATCTTGGTAGTTTCTAGTTCTTTAGATCTTATTTAATAGGCAGTAGACAATAGAAATAAATAATCCATGTATTTTCAGGTAACTCTAGTAGAAATATATATTAATATAATATGATAAGACCAGATATAGAAATAATTCAATGAAAAGGTAATAAAGATGAGAAAGCTTTTATTTATTTGTTTGTTTGTTTACTTTTAAAGATTATTTATTTATTTATTTATTTGACAGAGATCACAAGTAAGCAGAGAGGCAGGCAGGGAGAAAGGAGAAGCAGGCTCCCTGCTGAGCCGAGAGCCTGACGTGGGGCTCAATCCCAGGACCCTGAGATCATGACCTGAGCTGAAGGCAGAGGCTTTAACCCACTAAGCCACCCACGCGCCCCCTTTTATTTATTTTTTTTAAAATTTTGTTTATTATAGAGTGAGAGAAAGAGAGAGGGAGAGCACAAGTAGGGGGGAGGGGCAGGAGGATGGAAAAGCAGAATCCCTGCTGAGCAGGGATCCCAATGTAGGACTCAATCCCAGGACTTTAGGATCATGACCTAAACCAGAGGCAGATGCTTAACCAACTGAGCCACCCAGGTGCCCCTTAAAGATAATGATTAAAAATAGTTATTCAACTTATTTACTTCTTGTTGGTAAATATTAGCCTTGACTTAATCTATGTCCAATATTAATACATTTGTGCTTACTGGCTTATTTGCCCTGTAGACATTTTACATATAACTTAGCATATAACTTGTTTTACATATAACTACATGGTAGTGGAAAGGAGACTCAGAGGATAGGAAAGAACACAAAATTACTTTTGATATATATATAATATATATTTTCACAAATCATCTCTTAAGCATAAAAGAAATATTTTCTGAATTAGTTCCCGATTGATAACAATTGAAGATAAATTATTGTGTGGGTACTTTGCATTTCTTGCTACTCATCTGGTTCAATATTTTTAGTAATATATCAGTATATAGGGAAAGTTAAGAAGTAATTGAAAATCAGTAACTTTTTTTCAACTACCCCAAGCTCATGGATGATCTTTTTTTTTCCATTTCAGAAACCTTATGTTTCTTGTTTTACATGCTTTGTGAATTTACACAATGAAAAAAGCATAGTCTTCAGATAGCCATTAATATCATTCTGAATATCTAAGTCCATGCATCATTTTTGGAATGTTTACATTTTGTACTTATCTGAAAAAAGAATTCAAAGTTACTGTTTTCTTTAAAAGAAAATCACTAGACAGTATAATGGTTCACTTCTCCAAACTGTTCCTGGGATGCATAGACTGGGGTCTATGCATTTTCTATGAGGTTGATATGAAGTTAAAATGAATCCCAAGGAAAATCTACAGGGATGGTTGTGAAAGTACTATGTCTTGCTCATGTCAAAAATTAGGAATTGTATTATTTTTCTTAAATATATGTGTGGAACTATATGTTTTGCAGCAGCCAGCATTGTTGTTAAAGAAATACATAATTTTGTTTTCACAAGGCTAGTGGGAAATGTAAATTCACCTATCAGTATTTTCTTCATTTTGCCTATCACCTGAGGTGAAATGAAGGTTGCATGCAGAGTTTTGAAAAAATGCAAACTTTGGGGGCAAGGGCTAAGATATACAAACCACACTGATAAATTAGTGCTCATTTTCTAAGTCTTTGTGATCCCTTAAAGAGAGTGCCTTTGTTCCTTTCAAATCAAACTTGAGTGTAGACATTTTTGAAATGTTTAAACCTCGATACTCAGAGTTTCATTTATCTGGGTGTGGTAGGCAGCCATGTTACTGTAAAGCTCTAGCACTACTACATAGACCTTTCAGGCTTGCCTTTTCATTTTCTTGAGTGTATTTATTAGTAAAGTTTTAAATTTATGATAGACTACAGTTTTTGTATACTTTTCCTTCTGTGTTTAGTATTTTTTGTGCTCTGACTAAAATACCTTGGCATACCAACAAGTTACAAAAATAGTCTCCTATGTTTCTCTTGGAAGTTTCATAATTACAGATTATTGCATGTAGGTTTGCTGTTCTCCACAAAATAAGTTTTTTGTATTGAGATCAGTGGTCATTTATTCTGTATAGAATCTCAATTTCCTGTTTGCCATTGAATTTAATTCAATCTTTCTAAAAAAATTGATTCTTTATGTGTAGTTCTCTTTCTGGATTCTATTCTGTTCCATTGATCTATGTTTTGTGGTATTATGCTACCTTAATAATTTTTATTTTGAGAATAACTTTTAAAAATGGGCAGTTTTCTTTTTTTAAGATTTTATTTTTTTATTTGTCAGAGAGCTAGACAAAGCAGGGGGAGTGACAGGCAGAGGGAGAAGTAGGCTCCCTGCTGAGCAGAGAGCCAGATGCAGGATTGATCCCAGGACCTGGGATCATGTCCTGAGCCAATGGCAGACACCTAACTGACTGAGCATCCCAGGCATCCCTAAAAATGGATGGTTTAAATCCTCTAATTTTATACTTAAAATAAAGTTTTAGTTTTTCTGAATTTTTTTGCATTTTCTTATAAATTTAAAATAAGTTTGAAAATTTCAAGGAAATGCTCAATTCGATTTCGATTGATATTGTTTTGAATATTTCGTAATAGTTGACATTTTAATAATGTTGTATGTTCCAATCTAGATCATTCAGTTCTTTAAAATCCTCTCAGGAAGTTTTTGTAATTTTGATTATAGAGGTACAAATCATTAGAATATTTTATTACTAGGTATATTACAAATTCTGATACTACTGTACATGGTGTTTTTTAAATTTTTAATCTTTATTTTCCCTTATTACCTGTACATAAAAATACAGCTGAGTTTTGTAGATGGTCCTTGTGCCATATGACCTTGCTGAATTTGCTTACTTTTCCTTAAGATTTTTATTTGTGCAATCATATTTTCTGCAAAATATGCACTTTTTAATTTTTTATGCCTTTTTTTTTGTATTAACTTACCATATCATATCATGATATATATTTATTATATTGTGATTAATTTTTGTTAATATTGTCGAATGCTTTTACTACCTCTTTTGGTATCTTTTATACTCAATTTTCTCCTTACAGCTGGTAATACAGCAAATTATAATGATTGATTATTGAATTTTAAACCAACCCTTCTGGGATAAACTCTTCTGGATATTGAATATTATGCTTTTTGTTTATGCTAGATTTCATTTGGTAATATTTTGATAAGAATGATACATATGAGACTGTATTTGCTTATGATGCTTTTCTCAGATGTTAGAACAGGTTTATGTTGATTTGATAAAACATTGTGTTGAAGTCCATTCCTTCTCTAAATTTTGAATGATCTCATGTAAAATTCCTGTTATTTTTTTCCATAAAGGCTGATATATTTCACCAGTGAAGCCAAGTAAGCCTGAAGTTTTATTTTTGAGAGAGTTAATTATAAATTCTTATTTTTTTATCTGTCTAGTTGACTTTCCATTATGTTCAGTCTTACTGTAACTCCTAGCTCCACTGTCTTCAGCAATTCCTTCCTAGCTTGCCATGCATAATAAAATGAGTGCCATTTTCACTTTATTATACACAATAAGCCCGCATTATTTAATATGCACTGCCAAAGCCTGCTGCTGAGATATAGCATGTGTGAGTGTGTGTATGTGTATATCTCAGAACACATACAGTTAGTCATGTACAGAGCACAATAAGCCATTGTTACCATCTTTAGAAGAGAGCTATTGTTTTGTTCTGTTTTGTTTTTAGGGAGGAAGAGGGCTGGGGCAGAGGCAGCAGGAAATGGAGAAAACCCCAAGCAGTCTCCATGCCCAATACAGAACCTAGCATGAGGCTCAATCTCACAAACTCAGTGAGATCATGACCTGAGCTGAAATTAAGAGTTGGACACTTAACAGTGGAGCCACCCAGGTGCCCTGAGAGGCCTATTGTTTTAAATAACACTTAAAACATTTAACTGTTTGTTTACAGTATAAACAAACTTAGAACTAGATAGTCAGCAGCTAAGACTATAGAACGAAATTTGAATATTAAAATTTAAATGGAAGGGGGCACCTGGTAGCTCAATCAGTTAAGCATCTGCCTTTGGCTTAGGTCATGATCCCGGGGGGGGGGGGGGGGGGGGGGTTGTGCGCACTGGGATCCTGTCCTAAATCAGGCTCCCTGCTCAGTGGGGAGTCTGCTTCTCCCTCTCCCTCAGCCGTGCGCATGCTCTCTCTCTCTCTGTGTCAAATAAACAAAATCTTAAAAAAAAAAAAAAAGAAGTTACTATCTTATTAGATTTCAGTGTTGTCCAAATTTTAATGAATTAAGAATGTATAATATTTTCTCTTTTCCAAGGAATGGGTATCTGCTTTTAAAATGTGTTTACCATTACTTTAAACCATCATTCATAAGTAATAAGTTTTGCCATTCTAAATAAACTATATTATTATTTGTGATTCTTTGAAATTAAAAGTAAAATGTGTGACCAACATGAGTTTTTATTGAACTTGAACTGCATTTGATAATATTGTCTCTCATGTTTGGCCTTTAAACCTTCTTAGATTATCCCATTTTCTTCCATATATTTGCTCAGATAGGAACAGTTCAATTCCCTATAACTTCTCTCTTTTTAAATTTGATATTGTTTAGCTTTATTAATCAGTCTTAAGATTAAAATGCAATAATATCAACTGGCAAGAGCCAAGTAACTTAAACCCAATGTTTTAAGAGTCAAAGTGTCTTACACTTACAAAGTGTCTTACACTTACTTACAGTGTTTCTTCCTACCAGTGATACAGGAAAATGGATCTTTATTCCATTACTAGCACAGATTTGGAACAAGAGATTGTCTTCCAAGATTTTTTTCTTTTGAAATAAAGTATAGTTGATGCACAATGTTACATTGTGTCCCACTCCCTTTAACTCATTTTGCCCATCCTCCTCTCTGCTCTTCTCTGGCATCCATCAGTTTGTTCAGTATTTATAGGTTGGTTTCTGCTTTATTTTTGTTTGTTACTCATCTGTTTTTTAACTTTTTTATTCTATTTATTTATTTGTTTTTAATGTTTTTGTTTTTTCACGCATATGTGAAATCTTTTTTTTTTTTTTTTTCTGTTCTGTATCTTGATTGTGGTAGATCCCACATGGCTTAATACAGTTAACAAAAGTTTCTAAACTGTACATCTAAAATGAATAAATGTTTTTGCATGCAATTTAAACCTTGATGAAGTTTAAAGTAAAAGTTGTTTAAGGGCGCCTGGGTGGCTCAGTGGTTAAGCCGCTGCCTTCGGCTCAGGTCATGATCTCGGGGTCCTGGGATCGAGTCCCGCATCGGGCTCTCTGCTCAGCAGGGAGCCTGCTTCCTCCTCTCTCTCTCTCTCTCTCTGCCTGCCTCTCTGCCTACTTGTGATTTCTCTCTGTCAAATAAATAAATAAAATCTTAAAAAAAAAAAAAAAAAAAAGTTGTTTAAAAAATTTGATCTTTGTTATTTTTTAAACTACCATGTTTGTATGATTTTCCAAAATGTTTCCATCTGAATAGCTAATTCTACAACTGTTATTCCACTAACTCAGAACTTATTATATTAAATTAATAAAAAATAAAATAGATGTTATTATTTATGATATGGCACTGAATTAACATACTGAAGAAAACTAAATATATTCATAATATAAGAATGGTTTTTAAAATCAGCATATCATACGACAGTTAAATATAATTTGAACATCTGTTAAGAACTATATCCTCTACTAGGGAATTTCACAAGATACTGCACAGTTTGATAATAATTGAGTTCAAATGTTTTCCTCTGAAATTACTTGTACTCTGCAGACAAATATTTTTATTGCCATTTTGCTTATAATTTTAAGGATTAGAAAGATTGTAGATGTCTATGTAAAAATATAATTAAAAAAAAAAAGATTTTATTTATTTTTTTGTCAGAGAGAGAGAGTGAGCGAGCACAAGCAGGGGCCTAATGGCAGGGCTCGAATTCAGGACCCGGGGATCATGACCTGAGCTGAAGACAGACACTTAACTGGGCCACTCAGGCATCCCTGTAAAATATTATTAAAATAGGGGCGGCTGAGTGGCTGTGTAGGTTAAGCATCTGCTTTCAGTTCTAGTCATGATCCTGGAGTCTCAGGATCAGGCCCCTCGTCAGACTCCCTATTTGGCAAGGAGTCTGCTTCTCCCTTTGCCTTTCTCCTTGCTCATGCAGTTTCTCTCTCTCTCTTGTTTTCTCTCTCCCGAATAAATAAATAAAATCATATGTGTATATGTGTGTGTGTGTATATACATACAATTAAATATATATTAATAATAGTTGCTTTGGTAACTCTATATCATTAAAACCATGTTAAGGAAAATACATAATGACAAAGTAAAATATATAATGATGTAGATATATTCAGATGTATTATTACTTAAAAAGTTCATCTCTGTGTTAAGTTCAAAGTTCCTCTCTGGTGTTAAGATGTCATTTTGTGGATTTAATATAGTCAGTGTGCATATGTGCATGTTAACAATTGTTTTCTCTGTGATGGAAGATTGGAGGTGATTTTTAGCACAGATAAACAGAATATAAATGTGATTGGAGTTAGTTTAGCATAAATATAAATGATGGAATCATAAAAAATGTATGAGTATTATTTAAGTTGAAGTCATTCTTAGATCCTGGAAATTTCCTATGTTTATCCTATCATTTTATTTTATTTTTTTTTAAAGATTTTATTTATTTAAGACAGAGAGAATGAGAGTGAGCATGAGTAGAGGAGTAGGTAGAAGCAGGCTCCCCACTGAGCAGGGAGCCAATGCAGAGCTCAATCCCAGGACCCTGGGATCATGACCTGAGCTGAAGGAACCTGCTTAATCAACTGAGCCACCCAGGTACATTCAAGCATGTCATTTTAAACTACACTTTAATTTTTTTTTTTAAGATTTTTATTTATTTATTTGACAGACAGATATCACAAGCAGGCAGAGAGGCAGGCAGAGAGAGAGAGAGGAGGAAGCAGGCTTCCTGTTGGCAGGGTCCTATCCCAAGGACCCTGAGATCATGACCTGAGCTGAAGGCAGAGGTTTAACCCACTGAGCCACCCAGGCACCCCTACACTTTAATTTTTAACATGAAAAAGCTTGCATTTTTATAGATATAGGACAGATTTAAAAGTGATTCTTTCTGCTCTTTTATTTTGAAGTGAATACTTTTAGTGCATATTTACACATACTTCGGAAATTTACTCACTGGATGAAATGTCCTGACAACATCTTAATTGCTGTTTTCTGGGAAATTACTACCTATAGTCAGAGTATGACTTCTCACAGAATTAAATAGTGAGAGGGGGAGCTTCGCAAAATCTTGAGCAGACTATAGAGGAATTGAAAGCTAAAGAAAATATAGTGGATTATTGTGCCCTTTGATTGAACAAATTTTTACATTTTGCTTCCTGTAACACATACCCAATAACTTTAATTTTAGAATGGCTATGAAAGAATGGATACTTTTGTAAAATAACTCTCTCATTGTATTTCTGACTATACATTCTAAATGTCTTTGTAACATTCTTGTTTACCTTTCTCATCCCATATATGATTCCTGATAAGTTAAATTCCCAGGTATGGTCCTTTCTTTTTCTGGTTCTTTTTTTTTTTTTTTTTTAAAGATTTTATTTATTTATTTGACAGAGAGAGATTACAAGTAGGCAGAGAGGCAGGCAGAGAGAGAGAGGAGGAAGCAGGCTCCCTGCTGAGCAGAGAGCCCGATGCAGGACTCGATCCCAGAACCCTGAGATCATGACCTGAGCTGAAGGCAGCGGCTTAACCCACTGAGCCACCCAGGCGCCCCTCTTTTTCTGGTTCTTTTTGTTTCATTTTGTCAGTAATCTTGATGAATTCTGTTGCTACAGTTCTATTAATACTCATGTTCTAAAACAAATATCATTTTTGCCACTTTTCAGTTGTGTTCGAAACATCTTATTTTCTGTGTGTGGTTTTATTTGAAATATATCCAAAGTACCATATATCTAAGTATATCCAAATTACCTTGAAAGTAAAATACATAGTATCACATGCAAATTGGAATAAATTCAAAATAAATGAATAGTGATATAGCTGAGAATCAAAGAAATTGTACTTATCACTTTCATTTCCTAGGTTCTACAGTTTTTTCAAATAGATACTTTAATAAAACTTATTTCAAACAGTGAGTACCCCATATAATAATATTTAATGGTTAACATATAGCTATTATTATTGAAGAAACCTAGATCATAGTTTATAATTTCCCATGATCCTCAGCATTTACCATCATCTTTCTTAGGTACCTGGAAACATGGTGAACCACACCCATTTGGGATCATGGTCTTGGCTCAAAGTATGAATTGAAGGTTTTATTTCACACTAAGACTGTTTAGGCATATTTAGGCTTAATTTCTTCTACCAGATTTGTAAATAATATTTTTCTTTTACAGAGTGGAGTAATGTGTGTGATTCACCTGGAAAAAAGATGAGCAAATGTATGTAGATCACTTTAAATATAGGTATGAAATTGCAAAGTGGGGGCATGGAGGGATAAAAAGGAGAAAAAATACAAATGCCTTGATATTTGAATATTTGGGGATGGAGAGTTCATGACACAACTAGACAGAAAGCAGAGAACAAATTCTTGTGAGACTCTTTCTGCAATAAAGGAATGAGTAAGAGGTATGGGAAGTTTGTTGCATGATGCTGTATCTTCCTTATTTACAAGAATTCACTATAAAGGATTATATCACTTTTAAATGCTTTTCAGGACTGTATTTGTACTAATTTTCAACCTTTATTCATACAGATTATTGATCTGTTGTTTTATTTTAATAATTTGGTCTGGCTTTTGTCTGATAATGCTTGCCTCATAAAATGAGTTTGGGAAATATCTCTCTAGATTTCTCTAAGAATCTGTGTAAAATTGGCATAATTTATTTGTTTGGGAGATTATCACAATTAAGCCATCTGGCACTAACTTTCTTTGAAAAGGCTGCTACTATAAATCCAGTTTCTTAATAGATATAGAGCTATCCATGTTTTCCATATTTTCTTGGATAAAATTTCACAGTTTTGATCTTTTAAGTAATTTTATTTTTCCATATATATTGTCATAAAGTTCATAATATTTTCTTTGTAACTCTTATGTTTACTAGTGTAACATAGTAAACATAAATAACATAAACATAAATAACATAAACACAAATATGTTTATGTCATTTCTCATAGGTGATTTATGCTTCTTGGTGATTAGAATGACTAGGGGGTTGTTTTGTTTATTTTTTAAATCAATCTTCTGAAAGTATCAGCTTTTGGTTTCATTGGTTTTTTTTTTCTATTTTTAAAATCTGAATTATTGTCTTTAGAAGATACATATTTTTCCTAAAGACTTCTTATTCTGGCTTTAATTTTTACTTCCTTTTCTAGTTTCTTAAAGTATAAACTGTGGTAATTGAAGTGAGAACTTTTCTAATATATATTTTCAGCAAAAAAGTTTTTATTCTTAAAGATGTTATTTATTTGAGAGAAAGAAAAAAGGTGTGCACATGCACACAAGCAAGGGGAGGGGCAGAGGAAAAGGGAAAAGCAGACTCTCCACCCAATGGGGAGCCCAATGTTGGGCTCTATCCCATTGAACAATAACTCCAAAAATATTTTCTTTGCATGAATTGCTTAAGGTCATCCTATTTTGACATGCTGTGTTTTGATTTTCCTTTGATACTAAATACTTCTTGGGGTACCTGGATATCTCAGTCAGGTAAGTGTCTGCCTTTGGCTGGGATCATGATCCCAGGGTCCTGGGAGTGAGCCCAGTGTCAGGTATCTAGCATTGGGCTCTCTGCTTAGCTGAGAGGCTGCTTCTCCCTTGCCTCCCCACTCATGCTCTCATTATCTTTGTCTCTCTCTAATAATAATTTAAAAGAAATCTTGTAAAAAAAAGTGCTTCTTAATGTTCCATTGATATCTTTTTCAATCCATTGCTTCTAGAAATCTGTTATTTAGTACAAGTATTTGGATTCCAGAAATTTTTATTATTTATTTCTAATTTAATTCCATATGGTTAGAGACAACAATTTCTACAGCTTGGATCACTTAAAATTCATTGTGTTTTATTGTCCACAACATGAACTGTCTTGGTTCTGTGTACACTTGAAAATAATTTGCATTCCTGAAATAAAAACAATAGCCATCTGTATGCTGCCTATAAGAGACTCATTTTGGACCTAAAGACACCAGCAGATTGAAAGTGAAAGAACTGAAAACCATTTATCATGCCAATGGATACCCAAAGAGATCTGGAGTAGCAATACTTATATCTGACAAACGAGACTTTAAACGAAAGACTGTAACAAGACATGAAGGACACTATATCATAATGAAGGGCACAATCCAACTATTGTTAGTTTAGAAGATCTAACAATTTTAAATATTGATGCCCACAATATGGGAGCACTCAAATATATAAAACAATTAATAACAAACATATAGGAACTCACTGATAATAATACATTAATAATAGGGGGACACTAACACCTGATTTATGTCAATGAGCAGATCATCTAAGCTGAAGATTGATGAGGAAAAAATGGCTTTGAATGACACATTGGACCAGATGGGTTTAACAGATATATTCAGAATATTCCCTCCTAAGGCAGAATTCTTTTCAAGTGTATATGGGTCATTCTCTAGAGTAGATGACATACTAGTCACAAATTAGCCCTCAGTATGTACAAAAATATTGAGACCATACCATGCATCTTTTCTGACCACAACACTGTTAGTCTTGGAGTAAACTGCAAGAAAACACTTGGAAAGACCACAAATACATGAAACTTAAACAACATGCTGTTAAAAAGTGAATGGGTCAACCAGAAAATCAAAAAATAAATTTAAAAAAATGTATAGAAACAAATGAAAATGAAAACAACAGTCCAAAACCTTGATGATGCAGCAAAAGCAGTCTTATAAGGGAAGTATATAGCAATTTGGGCCTACCTTAAGAAGCAAGAAAAATGTCATGTAATTGATCTAATTGCACACCTAATGGAGCAATAGAAAGAATAACAAACAACCTAAAACCAGGAGAAGGAGAGAAACAATAAAGATTAGAGTAGAAATAAATGATATAGAAACAAAAATAAAACAGATAGGGGCATCTGGGTGGCTCAGTGGGTTAAGCTTCTGCCTTCAGCTTCAGTCATGATCTCAGGGTCCTGGGATTGAGCCCCGGATTGGACTTTCTGCTCAGCGGGGAGCCTGCTTACCCCCTCTCTCTCTGCCTGCTGCTCTGCCTGCTTGTGATCTCTCTCTGTGTGTCAAATAAATAAATAAAATCTTAAAAAATTTTTTAAATAAAAATAAAACAGATAAATGAAACCAGGAGCTAGTTCTTTGAAAAAATTAGTAAAATTAATAAACCTCCAGTCAGACTGATCAAAAAGAGAAAGGAACCAAATAAATAAAATTATGAAGCCACAAATGAGAGAGGAGAAATAGCAACCACACCACAGAAATACAATTATAAGAGAATATTGTGAAAAACTATGTGCAAACAAATTAGACAACCTGGAAGAAATGGATAAACTCCTAGAAACATATAAACTATCAAAACAGAAACAGGAAGAAATGGGAAACATGAATATATTGATAACCAGCAAAGAAATTGAACCAATAATAAAAAATCTCCCAAGAAACAGAAGACCAGGGCCAGATGGCTTCACAGGTGAATTCTACTAAACATTTAAAGAGCCAATACCATTTCTTCTCAAAATATTGCAAAAAATGGAAATGATAGGAAAACTTCCAAATTCATTCTTTGAGGCCAGTATTACCCAGATACCAAAACCAAAGACTCCAGTAAAAAAGAAAACTACAGGCCAATAGCCCTGATGCACAGGGTTGCAAAACTTCTCAATAAAATATTAGCAACCTGAATCCAACAGTACATTAAAAGAATAATTTACCACAATCAAGTGAGATTTATTCCTGGGCTGCAAGGAATATTATTAGATATTAGCAAATCAATCAATGTGACTCATCTCATTAATAAAAGAAAGGATAAGAACCATATGATTCTTTCAATAGATACAGAAAAAGCATTTGACAAAGTACAACATCCATTCATGATGAAAACTCTCAACAAAGTAGAATTAGGGGAAATATACCTCAACATGATAAAAGCCTTATATGGAAAACCCACAGCTTCCTCTATGGTCAGGAGCAAGACAGAGATATGCACATTCACTATTTAACAGAGTACTGGAAGTACTAGCCATAGCAGCTAGACAGCGGAAAGAAATAAAAAGCAACCAATTTCGCAAGGGAGAAGTGTTAGTTTCACTATTTGAAGAGGACATATGCTAACTTTTGTAGAAAACCCAAAATACTCCACCAAAAAATTGTAGAACTGATCTGTTGCAAAAATCTGTTGCATTTCTATATACAAATAATGAAGCATCAGAAGGAAAAAGCAAGGAATCAGTCCCATTTACAACTGCACCAGAAACCATAAGATACATAAAAATAAACCTTACCAAAGGGGTGAAAGATCTGTACTTTGAAAACTGTAAAACGGCGCCGAAAAAAATTGAAGATGACAAAAAGAAATGGAAAAATGTTCCATGCCCATGGAGTGGAAGAACAAATACTGCTAAAATGGCTCTACTACCAAAAGCAATATTCACATTTAATGCAGTCCCTTCAAAATACCACCAGCATTTTTTACAGAGCTAGAACAAACAATTCTGAAATGTGTATGGAACCATAGGAGACCCTCAAATAGCCAAAGCAACCTTGAAAAAGAAAAAAACAAAGCTGGAGGCATCAGAATTCCGAAGTTAAGTTATGTTATAGAGCTGTAGTGATCAAGACAGTATGGTACTGGCACAGAAACAGAAACATAGATCAATGGTACAGAATAGAAAACCCAGAAATGGACCCAGAACTATATAGTCAACTAATCTTCAACAAAGCAGGAAAGAATATCCAATGGGGGAAAAAAAGAGTTTCTTAGACAAATGATGCTGGGAAAATTGGACAGCAACATGCAAAATAATGAAACTGGACTACTTTCTTATACCGTACATACAACTAAATTCAAAATGGATGAAAGAACTAAATGTGAGACAGGAAACCCAAATGTGAGGCATCAAAATCTTAAAGAATGCAAGTAGTAACCTCTTTGATTTCAGCCACAACAACTGTTTGATAGACAAATCTCTGAGGGCAAGGGGAACAAAAGCAAAAATGAACTTTTGGGACTTCATTAAGATAAAAAGCTTCTGCCCAGTGAAGGAAACATTCAAGAAAACTAAAAGACAATACTTGTCGAATGGGAGAAGATATTTGCAAATGGCCTATCTGATAAAGGGTTAAATATCCAAAATACTGAGAACTTTTAAACTCAATACTTCCAAAAAATCAAATAGTTAAGAAATGGGCAGACATACAGATGGCCAACAGATACATGAAAAGATGTTCAACATTACTCATCATCAGGGACATAGAAATCAAAACTACAATAAGATACCACCTCACACATGGCAAATGGCTAAAATTAACAACATAGAAAACAGATATTGGGAGAGATGCAGAGAAGGGGGGACCCTCTTACACTGTTATTGGGAATGCAGACTGGTGCAGTCACTCTGGAAAACAGTATGGTGGTTTCTCTAGAACTATCCTGTGATCCAGCAACTGCACTGCTAGGTATTTACCAAAAGGACACCAAAACACTGAACCAAAGTGATACATACACCTTGATGTTCATAGAAGCATTATCAACAATAGCCAAATTACCAGAAGAGCCCAAATGTCCATTGACTGATGAATGGATAGAGAAAAGGTAGTGTGTGTGTGTGTGTATGGACACACACACACACACTCACACACCATGGTATATTACTCAGACATAAAAAAGAATGAAGTATTGCCATTTACTGCTGTGTGGATGGAAGTAGAGAGTATTAGTCTAAGCAAAATAAGTCAGTGAAAGACAAATATAATGTGATTCTACTCAAATGTTGAATTAATGAAACAAAAAAATGGTTGTAGAGGAAAAATTAGAGAGGGAAACCAAGAAAGAAACTCCTAAATATGGAGAACAAACTGGTTACCAGATGGGAGGTGGGTGGGGGGTTGGGTTAAATAGGTGATGGGGATTAAGGAGTGCACTTGTGATGAGCACCAGGAGATGTATGGAAGTGTTGCAGCAGGTGTGAATTGTACACCTGAAACTAATATTACATTGTATGTTACCTAACGGGAATTTAAATAAAACCTAAAAAGAAAATGTATTTCTGTTGTTTTTCATTGGCTTATTCTTTAAGTATAAATTAGGTTAAATTGGTTAAAAATCTTGGTTAGATTTTCTATATACTGATTGTTTTCTATTTACTGGTACTATCAAATATTGAGAGAGAAAGATAGTGAATATCTTATTATAAATGTAGGTTCATCTTTTCCTTGGCATTCTTTATTTTTCTTTAATTAGTAGAATAGCTCATTGAGCGTTACTAGTTATAGAATAATTGACTAGAAAGTAAGAGTTCTCATATAAACCTTTTTGGCTCTACCCCTACCCCCAGTTTTCCCTGTTAATTACATGTTGTATTGAAGTAGTATTTGCAACAATTGATGGAACAATATTGACATTAAAATTAATTAAAGTACCTAGTTTATGTTACGGTTCACTCTGTCTGTAGGTTTTGCTACATGTATAATCTCACATATCCAGCATTACAGAATCTTACACTCTAGTTTCACTGACTTAAAATCTTCTGTGATCTTTATATCCATCCCTCCTTTTCCCCTCCTCACCACTCCTTCCCCTTGCCCAACTCCTGGCAAACATGGATTTTTTGCTACCTCTCCAATATGGCCTTTTCCAGAATGTCATAAATTTAGAATCATGTAATATGTAGCCTTTTCAGATTGTCTTTTTTGACTTGTAATATGCATTTAAGTTTCCTCCATATATTTATGTGACTTAATAGCTCCTTACTTTTTATTGCTGAATTAATGTCTGTTTACATGTACTGCAGTTTTTTTATTCACATATTGAAGGTCATTTTGATAACTTACAATTTTAGTTTGGATAAATCTTCTATAAACACTTATGTGTGTTTCTGGGGACATATTTTCAGCTTCTTTGAGTAAATACCAAGGAGCTCAATTGCTGGATTGTATTGGTAAGATTATATGTAGATAATATTTATAAGAAAATTGCCACATTGTCTTCCAAAGTGACTGTAACATTTTGTATTCCCTCCAGCAATGATGATACTTAAAGTGGTTCCACATTCTCACTGGTAATTGCTGGTAATTGGTGTTGTCAATGTTTTCGATTTTACCCATTTTACTAGGTTTGTAGTGGTATCTTACTGTTTTAGTTTTCAATTCTCTAGTGACATTTGATGTTGAATATGTTTTTCTTTGCTTATTTTCCATCTCTGTATCTTCATTATTAAAGTATTGCATCAATCTTTTGCCTACTTTGTAATTAGGCTGTTTGTTCTTTTATTGAATTTTATAAGTTTTACATATTTTCTGTACATGTACTTTATCAGATGTGTTTTACAAATGTTTTCTCTCAGGTTGTGACTTGTCATTTTATTGTCTATTTTTGCTTATTTAAATTTTGAAACTGTCACTAGGTACATTAATATTTATGAATATTATATTCTTTTGATGAATTGACCCCTTTATTATTATGAAATGATTTTCCTTCTGATAATATTATTTTCTATGAAATCTCTTTTAACTTTTATCTGAGAAATTTACTGATGTTGATATGTGTAGTCTTAGATCATTCATTTTTTATTGTCCTATATATTCTATTAGATGGGTACACCATTATTACTTTAGGCATTATGGATAATTATGGAATACACGTTTTTATAATATAAACTGTGTGGTATAAATATTCTTAATCTTGTCTCCTTGAGACAAGAATCTATGTGATGTTTCTCTATGAGTAAATTTATTGAATGTAAGATAGGCACCTCTTCAAATTACTTGCTCTTCAATGTATCTGCTGTAATCGGATTTCTGTCAATATGCCTAAAAGTTACTGTTTCACATTCTTACCAATGCAATGCAATGCAATGCCAGATTTTAAATTTATTAAAATAAACTGAGATATCACTAATGTTTTATTTTGAATTTTAAAATATTAGACCAGTTAACATTTAAAAAGTATGTATATTTATTGAGGGACACCGAGTGCCACAGTGGGTTAAGTGCCTGACTCTTGGTTTCAGTTCAGCTCCATGCTCAGCTTGGAGTCTCCTTGAGATTTCCTCTCCCTAATTTTCTGCCCTTCCTGCTTATGTTCCTTCTCTCTCAAATAAATCTTTAAATATATATATGTGTGTATATGTACACACACACACACATATACATATATATTTAACCTATAATAAATAAAACTATATAAATATATATTTTAAATATATATGTCCTTAAATATATATATGTAGATCATTTTGTTAGTCTATTCTGTAATTTTTCTGTTTGTATCTTGTGCCGTTTTTCTTCTTTGCTATTTTTGTAATGATATGTAGGATTTCTTGATATTTTTTGATAATGTTCTTTCTTGTATATATGTACTTCAATTATCATTCTGTGTCTATGGTTTTATTTCCCATTTTCTTAAATCTACTGATGATTTTTTTTAATGCAATTGAATTAATAAATCTTTTCCCTTACCTCTTGTTTGAGAACTCCTTCCCTATCTTTGAAGTCTAATATATTTTTTTTAAGCAGTAAACAGAGCACAATAAGGCACACATTCACACCTTTTTCTTATCCCTTAATAGACAATAATTAATGTGTGTTGGGCTTGGATGTAATCACTAGGCTCAACACACTGCTTTCATTGATTTTTCAATAAGGCTTTAATCTATGAAGAAGAAACTTCTTTCTTTTTCTTCCAGTGGTTAATTTAATTTTCTCCCCTACTGAACCAAATTATTTATTTGTTAGCACAGTCTTTATTTATCATCTCTTCATGTTTCCCATCTATTGCCAATGCAATTACAGCTCATAACAATTAACGGCTGTTTCTTAGTATGTCTAGTCATTACTGTTTTTGCCTAATAGCAAGTTTTTTTTTAAATTTCAAAAATAACATGTTCTTCTTTTCTTGTAAAGCCTCATGTTATAATATTATGTTATTCCTAATAGATAACCCTGAAAATCATGACAAACTTATCTTAGCTTGTAATGCACACATATATGTACCCTTTCAAGTCAATATTGAATATTTCAGAATATTTTATAACCTAAAATGTAAATATGCATTTGTTATTTGTCCATATGTCTATAATAATGACCTAGATTTCTGAAATTCCACTGCAAAAATAGTTTTTTTGTTTGTTATGTTATTCTCAACTATTGGCTACCTTCATTAACATTTACTCTTGTTTTTTGTTGTCTTCATTAGTTCTTTGTTGGTTAACTTTCATTAACCTGACTTTCTGAGATGATGTTCAGGTCTTGACCTGGGCAGTGCGGGGGGATTACCTTAATGCTCTCAGAGAAAATATAAGTAAAATAAATTTCCCTTCTACCTTAAGTAAAACTACTTAGCTTATAAGAGAGGGAATTCTTGAAAATTACACGAAGAAGGGATCTATACCCTCTTAATTGCTTTTATATTTAATTTCTTAAGATCATTTATTTTAACATTGATCAAAATAGGAATTTCTTTCCTAATATATAGGCAGCTCAGTAAGACTCATAATGGAATATCAGAGTAATTCTAGAAGATGTTAAGGTTCATTCTTCAAATATAAATGATTTTATCTATCAGACATAATTCTGTTCATTTGAGGCCCATCTTTTGTGATTAGTGTTGTATATGACTGCATGTAAAGGATTCAGTTATTGTAAGGCATAAGACTGCTATGTTTTTTGTAGGTACTACATAAGATTTAAAACATCTTCCAGATGGTTTTAATATTCATTGTAGTATAGAAATACTTGAATCATGTGACCTATGTGTATATAGTTGTGGGTGTATACCCTACTGTAGATTTAGGGTTATATAGAACAAAGAAAAGGAGTATCATGTAAGATTATTTTGTAGCCTTTAAAGACACTGATGATAAATCTGGACATTGTGTTTAAGAGAAGAGAACAAAGAAATATGATTGTTTTTCTGTCCTCTGCTACTTTATTTATCATTCATTCAACATTTATTAAAGAGCATAGGTTAAAGCCCAGAATAAATGCTGGTATTAATGAGAAAATTAGTATCCATTTAGAATAAGTCATACTGGATCAACCGAATAAATGCCATTGCTGACAGAAGGTTAATTGGTGATTAAAAGGGTAGAACAAAATGTGTTAATACAATTTACTTTGCATCATCACCTATGCCATTGTTAACTGTAAGGATTAAGAAAAAGAGAAATTTATTATTCTTGGATTATTGGCTAACTCAACCAATGGTGAATGATATGCCATTAATGAAACAGAAAACTCTAAATGGAACAAAATTGGGTCATTGAATCTGGTTCTAAAAATTGTGCATATGTATAAATAAGACATTAAAAACAAGAACCTCAAATTCAAGGGGGAAGACTTTGAGGTGATTTTAGACATTAGGAGGTCCATTTACATATGCATAATAGTTAAAACCACATTAAATTGCATAAGAGGGAACAGAAGTAGAGAGAAATGGACCTGGGAGTACTCCGACATTTTAATATCAGAGAAAGAGGACCCAGCAAAATTGGGTGAGCAAGGACTTCCAGTGCAATCATAGGAGCCAGGACAGAAGAATATTATCAGAAAGAGAAATTATTCTGAGGTTAATTAAACTGAGAACTGAGAAGTGATAATGGATTTTTGAAACGGTAAATTTTGGAAGACATTGACAGGTGCAGCAGTTTGATTGGAATAGTGCAGATATAAGCCAGACTTCTATAGGCTGAAAACTTAATAAGGGTGGAAGTAATAAATGAAGACAATTCTTATTAAAAAAAGAAAAGAGAGAAATAGAAGTTAGTATTTTTAAGATGGAAAAAACTAGTACATTTGTTTGCACATAGTTTGTAGAGATGAAAACATAAAGAAGAGGGATTGATACAAACCAATGAAAAACCTATTATATACAAATTATTTGAGTATAAATAAGCATACAGACAAGTAGACATAACATGACCATGTAGATAGGTCACTGGATTTTTACCAACAGAACACAACTATGTAACCAATTTTAGATCAATAATAATAACATTCAAGCTTGCCAGAAGCCACCTTCATTTTTCATTTATTGAGTCCCTTAATTCATTTTGCCTGGGCTAACTGGTATTCTGATGTACAGTGGTACAGCTTATTTTTTTTTATTATGCTATAGAGTATTCCATCTTGTGAATATACCATGAATTATATATCTGTACAACTGTTAACGTGATTTTGTTAGCATCCTGTTTGTGGTTATTATGAGTAGTACAGCCATGTAACTAAAATATATAACTTCTAAAATTTAAGTGAGTGATTTACAAAGGGACCAAAATCACAAGATACTTAGACCCAAATATAGCAAAATACATGCAAAACTTCCCAGAAGTTTTGACTCTGAAACATTGTTTAGAGAATTTATAGGACGAGAGTCTTAATATTATTAATATATCATTTCCCCCAAATTGACCTATAAATTCAATGCAATACTAATAAAAATCCCAACATTCTTTTTCTAAAGAAATTCACAAGAGGATTTAAACATTTATTTTTTAAGGGCGAAGAATCAATAATAATCAAAATAATCTTGAAGTTTTCTGAATTCAGAAACTCTCAAGAGCAGTTAAGTCTATAGTTGCAAACCTATTTCCCCATATCTACCAGTACTTAACTCTTTAATTAGAGATACACCAAGAACTATATTTGCTAGAATTCACTATGAATTTTGTTTGTGGTTACTTGTAGTTAGTTACTTTCTTTTAGCATATAAGAAAGTAGAGCACTATTGATTAGTCTGTGAGTTATAAATGCCATAATAAAAAGAAGAAAATGCTTTTATGTTTGTCAGAAAGACTAGGCTATAGGGATATTTCATTTCCTTGTTTTAGTTAAGATTTGATCTTTCAGTTTGGGGATTTCTGTATTTTAAATGGTAGTTTGCCTCCAAAGTAAGTCTTAGATATTAGTATGTCAGTGATGATTATATTCCACTTCTGTTGCACGAATCTTGGCAGAAATACAACAATGTGCATGACCCAATTCAAAAGCATTAAGAAGACATAGCCCTTAAAAAAAAAAAAAAAAGAAGAAGAAGAAGAGGAAGACATAGCCCCTGTCATATGTGGTGACTGTTGTAATTAATGAAATCCTTCCCTTCTGTGAAACACACTGATGTTCAAAATTATCCCTTTGACTTTTCCCTGGTATAACAAACACAAAGATGGTTAACAACCATAAGAAATTTATGATCAGCGTGCCTGGGTGGCTCAGTGGGTTAAGCCTCTGCCTTTGGCTTAGGTCATGATCTCAGGGTCCTGGAATCGAGCCCCACATGGGGAATCTCAGCTCAGTGGGGAGCCTGCTTCCCTTTCTCTCTCTCTCTCTCTCTCTGCCTCTCTGCCTACTTGTGATCTCTCTCTCTCTGTCAAATAAATAAATAAAATCTTAAAAAAAATAAATTTATATAAAAAAGGAAATTTATGATAAATGAGTGTCCTAATGAAACTTTTATTATCAGATATATTACAAAAGAGAATGCCTTCTTCAATTCCCATGATTACACATCACCATGAGTGGGGTGATTGAGTGATGTTACCCTCAGTGCTGCTTCTTTTTTGTCCAATACTTTCACTTAATTTTCTAGTTGCTCTGAATTCAGTTGAACTTTATAAGTAATTCAGGGAAAATTGGGGCATGCCATTCTTTTATACCGATAATTAATCTGGTTTAACAAAGGCCGTATACAACATTCAGTAATTAATGAAGTTGCAAATAGAATTGAGAAGATCTGAGTGTGATATAGGTAACTGAGGCTAACATAATATAAAATTAATTAAAAAATTTAGATGAAATGAGTAAACTAAACATTTTGCTATTGGCTTCACTTTACTAGACTGATTTAATCTTAGAAATACTTGAAATTATCAAATTTGTAATATGTAATGGATCAGCAAGAACACATTTGTCATTCTTTATATCTAAATATAAGAGGTTTTTGTTTCATTAAAATTAGGCTTTATTATAAATCATTATTTTTAATGAATTATTGCTTCAGTA
Organism: Mustela putorius furo; assembly: GCF_011764305.1. Classification (NCBI taxonomy): domain Eukaryota; kingdom Metazoa; phylum Chordata; class Mammalia; order Carnivora; family Mustelidae; genus Mustela; species Mustela putorius. The sequence goes on from NW_025422471.1 coordinate 17,076,554, forward strand.
ATAATATTGACATGATTCCTAACAAAAAATGCTTAGTAAAGGTTTAAAATTAAACACTTTGAAGTTATAAAAAATACTTCCATACAAATAAACACAAGGGAAAATAAATTTCCCTTTTGGAATATTAACAAAGATATTGGAAGTAAAGGGATATTTTATCATTGTCATCAAGTAAGAAAATAATTAATTGCTGTCATGTTCTCTCTATTCTACCTTGTGGGGTACAAATTACATTTTTCTAACCTCAGAACCTTAATCAAAACAACGAGATTTGAGCTGGTATTAATCTGCAGCTGCCAGTGGCAGCCTTTCCATAGCCAAAGAGTGCAAGGTCAGCAATGTGAATTTCTGCAAAGAAGACAACATGCTTATCAGGAGACTACACCTGGTAAAGCAAAAATGCAAGGACAGTGTGCAAATCGAGACTGTACTCAAAGAAAAAGCACAGTGAAAGCCTTTGCCTTTTGCCTCTGTGATTAAGAGTGAATCATAAAAGCCATGTATTAAAACATACACAGAGCCCTCTGGGGTTTATGTTTATCCAGAAAAGTTCCTGGAAGCTTACTTGAATTTCTGTTAAACCTTAAATTATAATAAAAATAATACTATGAGCACTGGAATTTTCAAATAATTTTAAGTCACTGAGAAGTGAATGGCAATATAGTGACTTATTAGATGAAACTGTGTTTAATGTTTAGCTGGTGCGCATTACCTCTCCTTTAATCCTCACGAATCCCGTCTCCTCAGAAGCTTTCTTTATTCAACCCTATTCTCCCTTGATTGTTCAGTTTTAACAAACCTTCACCATTTCCCTGAATCTGGAGTCTATAAAGCTCCATGCTCATGCATTCGATAGCTGGGACTCACATATATATTTTTCCTCTGCTTATTGCATGTCTGGGACCTAAAGTCATGCTGACACCGTTGGATACAACAGTAAGTCTCAGGATCACAGTAATCGCATGGATCCATGCCCTCTGTTGTAGCCACCTATTTTAGGTTTGATTGTTTTTTTTTTTTTTTAAAGATTTTATTTATTTATTTTACAGAGAGAAATCACAAGTAGATGGAGAGGCAGGCAAAGAGAGAGAGAGGGAAGCAGGCTCCCTGCCAAGAAGAGAGCCCGATGCGGGGCTCAATCCCAGGACCCTGAGATCATGACCTGAGCCGAAGGCAGCAGCTTAACCCACTGAGCCACCCAGGCGCCCCTAGGTTCGATTTTTTTAAAGAATAATTTAGTTTCTTCCTTTTTTCTCAAACATATAGAAGTCTGAACCTAATCATAATTTTTTAAAAATTTCTACACATTTAAGAATCATGTCTCTGTTTTGGTACATTATAGGAATTTTTTTCCTCCCATTAACTCATGGGGTTCTTCAACAATATACTTTGTAATAACAAATAGTCTGCACATAATTTTTCATATATTATTTGAGATCAAATTGTGCTCTATTTCTTAATAAAAAAGCATTAGATAATCACTCTTTAGTAAAATTTTTCTATGCACAATTAGCTCTTCATAGTTAATTATATTAGTCTTGATATTTCTGAATGTATTTAAGAAACATTCCCAGAATATAATTTTCTCTAACATATACTTCCTCTAATGTACCATTGAATTTTAACTCCTGTTTGTGCATTATCCTTGATATTCATAGTGGTAGAGATCTCATCTCTATATAAACCTCATATTAAATAATCTAATTATTTTAATTTTGAGAATTCTTAAAAAAAATAACAGCTTTCTAGTTTACCACATTATATTGATGTCATTTTGTAAATTTTTAGAGGAACTGGAAACTTGTATTATTAGATTGAGAAGGCTAAACAGGTAAATTTAACATTTTCTAAATCAGTCAATTATGAATTGTGAAAACAGTGTTTACTTCACTTATACTGTAAGTGTACTTTGTATTTCCCCAATACTATCACTTTTAAAGCCCTGCTTCAATTTCCTTAATAGTTAATAACATTTTCTGTAAGATTTCTCCAGTATTATGTGGTAACTACTAGCATTTAGTTTGTCTGATTTTATTATAGGTAGTTATATACCATTTCCAAAGCTTTGAATTTCTATAGAGAAGAAACACAATAATTTGTTCCTCTTTAACATAGTTGAATTATCATAGATGCTTTAAAAATAAAACAGTTTTGCTTATTATTTACATATATATATATATATATATATATCAAGTTATATCCATAATATTAGGTTGATTATTTTAAATTGTCCATGGGTAATAACTTTGGAATTAAAGTTGTAAGTCTGATAGAATAAAAAAATTATTTGTAGGCCTTCTCAAATATGTGCATAATATACTCAACAGAATTTTTATTATTTTTTTCATCTTTTTAATCATCCATATGCTCATCCAACAATCATCATTTTGTTTAGTAGAGGTATTATTATTATTATTTGTTTTTTAAGATTTATTTATTTATTTGAGAGAGAGAGAGAGAGAGAGTGAACACAAGTGGGAGGGGCAGAAGGAGAGGGAAAGAAAATCTCAAGCGGACTCCATCTGAGCACGAAGCCCACCCTGGGACTTGAGGAGCCTGAGATCACAACCCAAGCCGAAACCAAGAGTGGGTCACTCAATTGACTTCACCACACAGGCACCCTAGAAACAGGTATTATAATTTCACCAATAAAAAATATGACTAAGTAAAGATATACAGCCTGGGTGGCTCAGTGGGTTAAGCCTCTGCCTTTTGGCTCAGGTCGTGATCTCAGGGTCCTGGGATCGAGCCCCGCATCAGGCTCTTTGCTCAACAGGGAACCTGCTTCCCCCTCTCTCTCTGCCTGCCTCTCTGCCTACTTGTGAACTCTCTCTCTCTCTCTGTCAAATAAATAAAATCTTTAAAAGAAAAAAAAAAGATATACAGATAACTTCAAACATAATTCTGTAAATAGTATCTAATTTATTTGCCTGCCTTTTTAAGCAGGGAATATATGATCATATTCCCAACATAGTTAGGAAAATCTTGTGTAATTTAATGCCCATGTAAATTATGGCATATGCTATACTAAAATCACATAGTTATATATATTAATATACATATCTGTATAATAAAATAATAAAGATATGGAGAATATAATGCACAACATTAAACTCTCTAAAGTGCAAATCATAGGTTTGTAATTAAATATACTATTAATTGAATAGTAATCACCTGTTTAATATCTAGAAAAGTACAATTTAAAAATGGGCAAGTGACTTGAATAGACATTTGTCCAAAGAAGATAAACATGTTTTCATCAAGCACATGAAAAGATGCTGAATATCATTAATCATGAAGTAATTGAAAATCCAAACCATGAGATACCACTTCACTTACACTAGAATGGCAGTAATGAAAAAAAAAAAGGGAAATGTGGGTTAGCAATGATGTAGAGAAATTAAAACCCTTGGGCATTGCTGATGAGAATGTAAAAAGGTTCAGATACTGTGGAGAACAGTTTGGCAAGTCCTCAAAAAATTAAATGTAGAATTATCATATTACCTAGCAATTCTGATCCCAGATATATATCCAAAGTTATTAAAAACAGAGATTCAAACAGATACTTGTACACCAGAGGTCATAGTACATTACTCACAATAGCCAAAATATAGAAATAACTCAAATATTCATTAACAGATTAGAACTAATGCATGTTACCATACAGATGAACCATTAAAACATAATGGTAATAGAAATAAGCCAGACATAAAAGGTCATATATTATGTGATTTCATTAATAAGAAATTTCCTAAATAGGAAAATCTGTAGATACAGAAAGCAAATAGGTGGTTGTCTGGGCCTAGGAGGAAGGGAATGGGTAGTAACTGCTTAATGGGGGAAGGGAATCTAGTTTTCTTTTGAAAATATTTTGGAATTAGGTAGTATCATGGTTGTACAACATAATGCATATGCTAATTGTGTCTGAATAGTTATTAATTTTATTAATTAATTAATTTTATTTATGTAAATTCTGTCTCAAAATATAGTAATCATTAAATACTATGATGTAGACTTAACAAAAAATTAAGGTAGTTATATGACAAAATCATTCTAAGGTCCCATCAGTAACTGTGTTTGATTTTTTTAATTTATATGTACATATTTTAATTTAAAAAGTTATATTTTCTTTTCATAGCTATTTTCATAGCATAAATATAAACCCAAAAATTTAATGTGCCCATAAATTCAAAGATAAATGTCAGTGCACAAAGATGGCTTTACAATAAAGAAAACTAGCTACAATGTAGACTTTCTCAAAGGTCCACAAACTCCTCCTAAGCCCTTAAGACATAAATGCTGTTAGTCTCTCCAGCCAATAAGGCTTCAAATTAATTCTTGATAGAAATTCTCTTTAACAAATGATCCTGGAGCTAGAAGATAACAACTTTCCAGGGCAATAGTATCAGACTTCCTGTTAATGGCTTCTTAACCTTCCTTGAGAGCCAGTGGGCCTGGTCACACAGTGCCCTAAGCAAGGCTTCCATAGGTGGCTGGTGCATAGTATTGAAGTCAAACTTGTACAGCAAAGCAGAGCCTGCTTTTACTTTTTTGCCTTTCTTCAAGAAAACAATAGAGTATTATAGCAGTCAGGATTGAGGCAAGAATAATCTTGAGGCTGGTTCCAATTCTCACCCCAGCCTTAACAGTAACTATTTTATTTTTGCATGGTGGCTAAAATAATGTTACAGATCATATCTGAAGTCTTCTGTACTTTGTACCATAATGTCACCAGAAAGTCAAATGGATTTGTGATTCCAGTAATATCAAGTGAAAGAATATTGTAGAGATTCATTGATCTAATAGTGTGTTTGTGGAGTGCCAGTCAGGATTCCTCTATCCTTCTAAGAAATATTACCTATATAAGGATAAAATTAATTTTCCTTTTTAGAGTACCTTCCTCTTCAGTTAATAATTGCCCTCTTTTTGATTTACCATATGTACTTCAGTAAGACTACAAAAAATATATAAAATTCTCATATAGCTCTATGTTCTAACTGTTCCGCTTAAACAAATTAATGTAAATAAGTTTAATACATCATTGTCCTTTAAGACATTTGAAAAGTGGCAGTACAGGAATATACTACATCCCTCGAAGTGTTGGGCAGTTAGGCATGATCAAGAAGGGGTAAATCAGGTGTTGGCCACACCTTCAGAGCCACATCTAAGGGCTAAGAGAACAGGAGAGGCTGCCCACACAGCTGGCCACAAGAGGACTTCCCGAGAGCTGAGCATGCACACAAAAGGTGCAACTTGCTTTTAGGTTATGTTAAAGTCACAACAAAGCCCAGTAAAAGTCCATAAATATGCAATACATAAATAAATAAAATTATAGCAGAATGAATCATGGGTGGGTAAATGCACAGAAACCAAAATGTTACATAACCACTAGCTGTCAATAAAAAAAGACCAATCAAAACCAAAGTACGTAGGCAGAAAGCAAGCTTAAAAGGACCTTAAAAGGAACTTCTCAGTGCCATTGCCCCCTTGCTCTGGCGATGGCCCAGTGTCACTCTTGAATGTGTACCATACTTACATACTCAATAAACTGTGTCTTCCTATTCTGATTTTGGGTCTCCAGTTCTTCAGTGTATCTGAGACAAGAACCAAGCGACCCAGTAGCAGAATAGGAAAGGAAACAGATGAGAAAACATAAGCAGCAAACAAAGCAAAACAAAAGATTTAGGGATGGAAATTTATCAAAGATAAAAGTCACTTTTTTTTCCTTTACATTGAAACACTTACGTGTTATTAGTATTTTAAATGCAATATATAATGCCCTGGACTTGTGACAGAACTAGAAATACATCATTTTCCACAAATTCTGAGTTCTTCAACTACTCTACTCTTTTACACTCTTAAAAATTCTCTAATCTAAACTATCTATAGTTTTCTGAATATTGCGTAGTATTGTGAATATTTCTATTGTTGTCTTAATTTTCTTTGTAGCTTTTAAGGTACTTTTAGATGTGACGGTGCTTCTTTTATTGCTATATTTGGTCTTTATTTCTAGGGACATTTTCTAGGTTTCTATTTATTTAAGGTTCTCTCTTGCAGACTCAAAGTCTTAACCTTTTTGTTGATATAAGCTTTACACTTTGTGGTAAATGCATTTCTAAGGATTTTATAGTTTTTCATTGTTGTTACAAATGGATGGATGTTTTATTTTACAACAGCTAATCAGATATGCGTGTACATATATACATAGAGGCAGGGACAGAGACAGAGAGAAGGCAAGCTTTCTAATAATACTATTACTGAAGTATAACATAGAGTGTTCTATTAATTTCAGGTGTACTTTTTTTATTGAAATAAGCTTTCTGAGTCTTGTACCCAATTAGTTTTCCTCCTTTCTTTCTTTTTAAGATTTTATTTATTTATTTGACAGAGAGAGAAAAAGAGCACAAGAAGGGGGAATAGCAGATAGAGGGAGAAGGGGAAGCAGACTCCCAACAAAACAGGGAACCTGACAGGAATCTTAATCTCAGGACCCTGGGATCATGACCTGAACCGAAGGCAGATGCTTAACCGAGTCACCCAGGCACCCCTCCAGTTAGTTTTCTAATTGATTTTTCCTAGTTCTTTTAATTCATATATATATAATTTTCTGACACCTCAACCCCCTCAGTTGTTTGGCAAACAATTTTCCTCTGTTGTTTTTTATCCTCTGTCTTTTCTTTTATTACCTTCAGAAATACTTTTTAAAATTTATTATCTTTTTAAAAAAATTTATGATCTCTTAAGGCTGTCTTCCAGAACTCTAATTTTTCATTACTTAATGTTTTCTTATAAAAAGATGTATGTGGGGTGCCTGGTGACTCAGTCTGTTGGGCATCTGCCTTTGGCTATGTGTGGGGTGCGGGGAGGGATTGAGTCCTACATCAGGCTCCCTACTCAGCGGGAGTATTCTCTCTCTTCTTTTCTCTCTCTGCATGCCACTCTGCCTGATTGCTCTGCCATTCTCTCTCTCTGTCAAATAAATAAATAAATTCTTTAAAAAAAAGATGTATGTAGCCAAGCATTTGAGATAAAAGTTGGAATCTGAATTGCTCTCAGTTTTGCCATTTATAAGTTCAAGTATCTTAGATGAAGCACTAAAATTCAGTGAATGTATTTCTTCTTTAAAAGAAATAAAATAGGGATGCCTGGATGGTTCAATTGGCTAAGCATTTCACTGTTTGTTTTGGTACAGGTCAGGGTCTCTGGGTCCTGGGATCCAGCTCCATAGTGCTCTCCTCACTCAGCAGGGAGTCTACTTCTCTTGTTCTGCACCCCCCCACTGGCTCATGCACACACTTTCTCTCTTTTCCTCTCAAATAAATAAATTAACCTCTAACAAAATTAAAATATTAACATATACACATGTACACAGATGCCTATGAAAGTTGAAAGAAATACAGAGAGAGAGGTTTGTAAGTTACCAATGAATTTGAAGTATTGTTTAACCAAAACTGTGAATATCAACACATTTAGCTTTAAGATTCACCTAGTACTGAAGGCCTAATAATGAAACCTATGAAGTATTACCTCAATATAATTTATATGCTATTTTGGAATTGAAATTCATGATAGCAATCAATGTGGAAAAAATTATTATACCCATTTTTTATTCTGAAGTTATAATTTACCCGTTGCAACTGTGGCAGTGAAGAGTTTTATCTTTTGCTTCTTTTAAATTATGAGAGACCCATACACAAATTAAATCTATGAAGAATCAGTAGCTTGAAAATCACATGGTTGAACAATTTATTTTTATTTTAATAACAATATTTGAATCTCAAGTATATTTTCCAATATATATATTTTACTTCCTCAGGGTAATGATGGAGAAAGTACTGGGGTTATTTCCTTCTGAAGAATGGTGAGAGATTGGGGGTTGGGTAGCATTTTTAAACAGCAGAAGCTACTGTTACCTGGTCTGTTCAGGGGTATTAGATGCAACATGTTCTGCAGTCAGTCTCCCTCTCACCACAGGAATGCTGCACCCTATAAAGAGATCATATTTGAAGTCCGAAAAAAAAGTACAAAATATTTATAGAAAAATATAGAATCATGTGTGAACAAGAGAAATGATAGTGATAGGAAGTCTTAAACATTCTTGCCATGACGGATAGTTTCTGTAAAGCCTGATGTATTGGGCAAATGTTAAAAATGATAAAAAGGAAAGTGACTGAATCTGCATTGAGAAATCCTGGCTAGAGGGCAAGTAATGTAAAAATAAAATTTGAATAAAATGTGGAACATACTGTTTGATGTTATAAAGATGAGATAAAGAATCAAACCACTGCTTCACATTCCTGGTCAGGAGGTTTCGTATCTTGTTTCACTCCTCACCTTTTTGGCTCCCTCTAGACCTGTGTTACTGGGAGGTTAGTGATGAAGTAACTGTGAGATACTGTAGACAAACTAAAACATTGGAAAATGATGCTAAGAAAATAAACCTTACACTGGGGGTCATATTTAAAGAAGATACAATCCTGTTGATATGGAAGTGAGACACAGAAACATCATAGAAGCATGACTATACTGAGGCTTTTCCTCAGAATAGTAGCTTACTTTTTTTAGAATAGTAGCTTACTTTTAGCACAAAATTTGGTAAGCATCATGGCAGCTTCTACTGGGCTGTGTTTCTGGCTTGGTACACTCAGCCATTCTTCTCTCTCAGATTCTTGAATTTGAAGTTCAAATTCAGCCACTTTTCCAGAACCAGTTAAAGTTCTATCTGCTTAAGATCTTTTCTTAAATACCTTAGTATATATTGCTCTTTTTCCTCAAAGGGCTTAAAACAGTTATTATCCTATGACTAGAAGTAATTTATTTCTGACTGACTTATATGACTTACATACAGATGACTTATTGTCATCATTCATGAATGACATGGATTTATCATGAGTTTACCAGTCCACTTAAACATCAAGATTGCTGTACCCAATTAAGGAGGGCACTTGTTGTGATAAGCACTGTGTATTCTATTTAAGTGATGAATCACTGAATTCTACTCCTGAAACTAATATTACACTGTATGTTAACTAATTGGAATTTAAATACAAACTTAAAAATGGGAAAAATAAGAATGCTATACCCAGATTTTCTTACTAGCAGAGCAAAGTTCCAGAAACCAGTCTCTGTTCCTCCTATAGCACTGAGCTGGAACTTTATATGCAAAATGAGCTTTATATGTTGAATGTATAAATTTAATAATTAGTATTAAATACAAATACATGTAAGTACACATACCTTACATTTATCACTTTTGGAATAAGGTAGTTTGTCTCTTTGAATTATCAAGTAATAATATAAGCCTCTATATTTCTGATAATAATTTATATACTTTGCTTTAGTATTTTTTTATTTCATAATTTTGATTTGTTTCTTAATGTTCTCAAATAATATTTGGCCTATTTAGTTTAAATATATTTAATTAATCTTCCTGTTTATTCCTAAGTAACATTTTTAAAGAGAATATTCCATATAATAGAGAATAATCAAACTTCTATTAAAGTAAACAATTAACTTGTGTTGTATATTTTGAATAATAGAAAAGTTATAAGATTTGGAGGAAAAGAGAGAAATTATCCATATAATAGTTCATACCAACATTATGGATAATAAATCATACTTTTCATAATGATGAATTAAATGGTTTTCTGTTATACAACATATCCTGTTATAGAAACAGGCACTTATGGGTCATGTTAAAAACCATACAAATTGGGGTGCCTGGATGGCTCAGTGGGTTAAAGCCTCTGCCTTCAGCTCAGGTCATGATCCTAGGGTCCTGGGTTCAAGCTCCGAATCGGGCTCTCTGCTCAGCAGGGAGCCTGCTTCCTCCTCTCTCTCTGCCTATTTGTGATCTCTGTCTGTCAAATAAATAAATAAAATCTTTAAAAAAAAACATACAAATTAAATTTTCAAGATTAAAAATTGGTAGCCCTTGCATTCACAAATGCAAATAAAAGTTTTGCATGTTTTCTGAAGTTCAATTGGTAATGTTATGTTTGTAAAAATATGATTTACAATATGTACTCTTAAGGAAAGGATCGTTATGATGGACAGATCTACTCTTACTACGTAATCCAAACCACTGATATTTTACTGGATTTTCGGGAAAAGTTTATGGTGGGTTGTATTGATTATAGAGGCTAAAGCAGGTTTATGAAAGCCTTAGAAACATGTTCTGTGTTGCTTACAGAGACAAGAGTGGATTGACAGCAGTCTTAAAACTGTGTTCATTGGAGTGAGTTTAACACTGAATAGGTGTCTTTGAGACTATGATGCTCTTGCTGATTGGCTGTCCTTAGAAGTATGCACACTGGGTTGTTGATTGGTTAGAGATATTTAAAACCATTTCATATGTTTAAATCTTATTCTGATTATAGAAATGAAATAAATTTGATTAGATAGGTTTAAAATCGGTTTTGAAGGTATTTGGTAACATGGCTGTGAAACAATTTTCTTTGTCTAAGTGGGTGCAGACTTTTAAAATACTCTCAATCCCTAGCTCAGGAGAGAGAGCAATAAATTTTATTTAGATTTTCACCAGTGTTGCTTTCTTCATGAAGATGAAGTGTTCTGTCAAGTTTTCACTTCATGTGTTGGCCATCATGACTTTATCCTACTTTTTCTTTGATTCATTTGTGGAATCATCTGTAAGGACAGTGCTTGCTCCTGAATTTGAACAATAAAACTTAAATAGGAAATAAGTCCTGGCAACTCCAAGAGTCTATCTATGATAAGCTGATTGTTTTTATTTTGAGCTTAAGTTGTTCTACCTCACATCTAGTGTTAACCTAGATTCAGCACAAAGTGCTGCCAGCATTCATTCATCTGTTCAAAACAAAATCAAAGGTTATTTAATTATTTTTTAAAAACAAGGAATTTAAACTATTTCTTTATAACCCCAGGGCAAAGTCTCCTGTGTATTATGTCAGAGGAAATGAAGGATATATTTTGGGGGGATACTTTAAGGTTATGCATTTTCTACAGATGGGACCACTGTCATCAAGTTTCTTTTTCTATTTGCTATTAATTACACTCCAAAGAAGGCTTGTATCCCTTTGAATTTCCTATCAGAAAACAGCCCTCTGAAAATGTTGCAGGAGTCATATACCCGCAGTGGTTGAATTAATATGTCTGCATAACAATTAGTCTTAGCTATGATTTGAAAATGAAGCAACTGATCCCCATACATGACAAAAAAAAAAAAAACACAAAAACCCAGGAGGTGCATAAAAATGTAATAAATTTTAGTGGACTTTTAAGATATTTTCTCTAGATATTGCCACAGTACAATATCAGTGATGTTATATCCCCCCAAATATCTGTGTTCTCCCTTACCAGAGCAAGGATGTTTTCCCAGGTTTACATTGTTTACAAGGAGTATCATTATTTGGAACACTAATATAATGCCAGTTATAGTATTCTTTAATTTTTCTGTAGTGGCAATAAGTGTGAGAGTTGAATTATAGAGCTAGCATTTTAATGGTCCCTCATAAAATGTAAATTTAGGCAAGTTATTAGTGGTAATAAGGAGAACCTGATAGAATAAGTAATAAATGTATAACTTTAAACAAGGGGAAAAATATGACTATAAACATAAAGAACAAAGTACTTAAAGAAGAATGTGGTAATCAGTGATTCCAAGCATTTAGAATTAATTGTGTTCTGACGATTTAGGGGAGAAACTGTCTAATGCATGTTCATGCAGTCATATGCCTCTTCTGAAAACCTGATAATCCATAACAATAAATATCTAAGAGGGTCCTAACTTCTTTGGCACATTTCTGTCCCTCTTCCTCGGTTTTAAAAGATTCTTAATCATAAACCCAATTTAATTTAATTCTACATTTGGGTTTAAATTTAAGATACATAGTTCAAAAACAAGATATGTAGTTCCACATTCTGGTAAAATACTAAAAATAATAAGTGTTTTTAAAAATTAGTAAAATTTATTAAAAATTCACAAATTAAATAAAGGTGAAGAAAGTAAAAAAGAAATAATGGAGGGATTGGGGTCATGGGTGTCTCAGTTAGTTGAGTGCTGACTCTTGCTTTTGCCTCAAGTTATGATGACAGGGTTGTGAGATCAAGCTGCCCACGCCCGACCTTGAGCTCCTCACTCAACATGAAGTCCACTTGGGATTCTCTCTCTCTCTCTTTGCCTTTCCTCCTGCTTGCTCACTCGCTCTCTCATAAATAAACAAATCTTCAAAAAAAAAAAAAAAAGAATGGAGGGATACCACATATTTTACTCTGAATATAAAACCAACAATGAAACTCAAATGAATTTATGAAAACTATGACTTTTTTGTGAATTTATGAATTCATCTGAAATACAGGGTCAGATTTTTTGAAATTACATGTAATTTGTACATGGAATGTCTTTTTAATTCCTAAATAATTTGGATTAGAGTTAGACTTTATTAATATAAATGGGGCCCTGAAAATTTGTCCTATGAGGAAAAGAAATGCTGTTTCCTTAGCAACAAAAATTATGTTCAGAAAACAGTTTAAGATATAATAGCTTTCTTTTATTTGCTATCATGCCCATCAGAACTATAAACTTGAAAAATTAAATTAGGGACCTTAATTAGAAGTTAGTTAGAACAAACTGAATTTTGTTATTCATAAAAAATAACTATAGAAAAAGTAGCATACTTATATGATGGAATTGCTGATGAGCTCTTTGATTGAGGATTCATTATTCCTTTTGAAAAACATGATGAGCACATGTAGTAATTTATGGCTATCCCATATAATATAAGGTTAAATTTTAAGGTAGTATCTTCAAATTTAAAAGGACTAGAAGAAGACTTTACTTCTAGAATTAAATTTTGGTTTGTTTGGCTATTTCCTTCTAATCCATGGGTTAATTGTGTCAAGAAATTTCCAGCTATGTGGTCTTTGGCCAGATTTATACACTGATATTTGGATCAAATACACAGAGTACTCAGTTTTAAAGAATTTCAAATATCTGGATTTATTATGAAGATAAAACCTAGCTAATTGTACTTAAATATCTCTTGAAACTTTCTTTTTATGCTGTAAGTGTTTATAAATGATACAAATGTGAAATTCTATCAATGCTTGTCAATAATGGTTCTTACCTTTCAGGTTATGTATATTTTTAAAAGATTTTATTTATTTATGTACTTATTTATGAGAGAGAGGGAAAGCACAAGTTGGGAGAGTGAGGCAGAGACAGAAAGATAAGCAGATTCTCCGCTGAGCAGGGAGATCAATGTGGGACTAGATACCACAACCCTGTGATCATGACCTGAGCTGAAGGCAGACATGTAACTGACTGAGCCACCCAGGTGCCCTTTTAGTTTATATTTTATACATAATTTATCAGTACATTTATTCATTGCTTACTGTTAGAAGGCCTTGCTTAATAATAATGGAACATTGGATTGTGACATACTTTTTAATGAAAGGTAATAGATAATGTTACTTTTTATCTTCCATAATTCAGAATTTACTGAGAAATAAGATAATAAGCCAGACAAGTGGACATGTGTCACTCTATTACTATTAAAGCTAATGAAAAGATGTTTATGTGAGTGGCCAACTGGTCTAAACATTGTGGTTATAATTGAACATATTTATACACCAATCACTTGCATAGATGGACAAATAGAAGGTTCTCTTCAAGAGATAGAGCCCACCCCCTCAGCTTACTATATGCCTAAGAGTAGGTAATACATTCTATATAAACACAGAATGTACCATCAGGAAGCAGGCACATCTGAAAATCATAATGTAAAGGGATTTAATAAGATATAGTTAGTTTCCTCTCCTAAATTCACCTGTCAGATATATCACTGCTGAGAGAAAGTGAAATTATTCTTATATCATAAAATTCTTCCTTCTGGTGAATGGAATGGAATTCTTTCCCTCTGTGCAATCTAAGTGTGGGAAAACTTTCTCCTCACGTTTAAAATAAATAATTTAAATGTCACCATGTGGAGTCTATAAATCTATGTGACTAAGAATTTCCCATTGACCAAATGATTACATTACAATATATAGGCATTGTTTTCCAAATGAATCCAAATGTCATTGTGATTAATGAATACAGAACATCTTTAAATATATTACTAAAGTTGTAGTAACTTTCAACCTGTACACTTTCTCAATCAATATATATTAAAAAGTACAACTACCTACTTCAAGGGTTCATGCTACTTTGGGACATTTAAAAGGGTTTCTAATACTGAAAATATATGTATATGTATATATATATATATACATATATTTTCAGTATGAGTATGTTATATATAATATATATGTACATAAAATAATTTGTTTTCACTTGTAACTGTTTTTAAAGCATTGACCTGATTTGTGAAATTCTAGTTCATCTATGTATGATTAATTTGCAGTCTGAGAACCATTTCATACAAATTTAAAAACTGAACAGAATATAGGGATTCCATAAAATATGGTATTCATAATTGATGTTTTACATTTTTAAAAAATACTAGACACTTCTCCAATGAAGACATACAAATGGCTATCAAACACATGAACAAAATGTTCATCATCACTAGCCCTCAGGGAGATTCAAATTAAAACCACATTGAGATACCACCTTACACCAGTTAGAATGGACAAAATTAGCAAGACAGGAAACAACATGTGTTGGAGGGGATGTGGAGAAAGGGGAACCCTCTTACACTGTTGGTGGCAATGCAAGTTGGTGCAGCCTCTTTGGAGAACAGTGTGGAGATTCCTCAAGAAATTAAAAATAGAACTTCCCTATGACCCTGCCATTGCAATAATGGGTATTTACCCCAAAGATACAGATGTAGTGAAAAGAAGGGCCATCTGTACCCCAATGTTTATAGCAGCAATGGCCACGGTCGCCAAACTGTGGAAAAGAACCAAGATGCCCTTCAACGGATGAATGGATAAGGAAGATGTGGTCCATATACATGATGGAGTAATATGCCTCCATCAGAAAGGATGAATACCCAACTTTTGTAGCAACATGGACGGGACTGGAAGAGATTTTGCTGAGTGAAATAAGTCAAGCAGAGAGAGTCAATTATCATATGGTTTCACTTATTTGTGGAGCATAACTAATAGCATGGAGTACATGGGGAATTAGAGAGGAGAAGGGAGTTGGGGGAAATTGGAAGGGGAGGTGAACCATGAGAGACTATGGGCTCTGAAAAACAATCT
Organism: Mustela putorius furo; assembly: GCF_011764305.1. Taxonomy (NCBI): domain Eukaryota; kingdom Metazoa; phylum Chordata; class Mammalia; order Carnivora; family Mustelidae; genus Mustela; species Mustela putorius. The sequence goes on from NW_025422471.1 coordinate 17,091,740, forward strand.
GAGGGGTTTGAAGTGGCATTTGGGGGGGAGGTTGGGGTACCAGGTGGTGGGTATTATAGAGGGCATGGATTGCATAGAGCACTGGGTGTGGTGCAAAAATAATGAATAGTTATGGTGAAAATAAAATAAAAAAAAAATACCAGCCACCAAGGTACCTTTCTTCCAGTGTTGTCTGGTTTCTAACAAAGGGAGAAAACAACTTCACAAAAATAAATATATTTAGCAGGACTGTTCAAGAGAGGTTTAAATTTATATCTGTGGAGGGTTAAAAAAATTGCATACTTAATTTCATAGGATGGCATTATGTGTTCCAGCATAGTGGAGGCAGTATCACTATATCTAATGGAATGAATAATAGATGTATGTTGGAAAATGCTATATGCATAAAGTAAACCACAAAAGGATTTTAGGAATTTTTAATGGGATTTAATGCTAAAATCATGAAAATACTACTCTATATGAAAATTTATAAAATGGAAATAGAATCATTTTCATAAACACAAAGGAAAACTGAATCAATGTAAATATTACAGATAAACTTATGGGCTGCTCAAGCCAAGAAGAATGATGATTTCCATACATAATCCTAACAGAGAAAAGACAGAAATGTGGAGAATGTTAAGCTAGTTCATCTCTTGCAAGCTTTATTCTTCTAAAGAGAGACTATCTGATAATAAACTTAACTGATTTTGCTAATAGTTTTATCTCTCTGAAGATAGTGAAAGCAGTTATCACTTCTCTAGATAGAATTTTGGCTCTATTTGTTCTGCTGTTCAATTACTAAGCTCCCTTTCCAGCCTCAGGATTGAATCATGACAGGTCCAAAGCAATCTTAGTTGTTTCTTTCTCCTTTTCAGTGATTTTATAACATATGGATGCATGGTATATTTCTGGGTAATGGGATGTGAATGTGGTAATTAAGCTTCTCTAAAAGTCTTTCCTTGACCTTAAAAAAAGGACAATAGAGGATAAATAGAACCTAGTCCTGGCTATGACAAATTTTCCTGATCCTTGATTCAGTGAAAACAAACACACCAGAAAAATAAAAATGATAATGTGATACCTAGAGCTCCTATAACTACCTTTTGAAAATAAGACCACCTTAGATGAAGATGAGCCCAATGACATGAAAATGATAGAACATGGGCATATAAAGGATTTGGGTCTCTTTGATGATGTCGTATTTTTGAATAACCAATCAATAACCATCCTCCTTTTGATTGTTTGTTATATGAAGCAAAATATACACACATACCTCCTTTTAAGCTAACTGTATCAATGACAGAGTTTTCTCTTATTTGGGAAACCAGGAATATGAAAAAATTAATCAAAGAAAAATTATCTTTGAAGATGCAAAGTATATAGAAATATAGTTGAAATAAACAAAAAAATTATTTCAACCAAAATTTCATGATATTTGATTATTGCAAACACCATGCTGAATGTCAGACATTCAAATATAACATATATATTTCACATATAAATATTTTATATATACACATGTGTACCATAGGTGCAAAACTGTATATGTTGTGTGTGTGTCTAGATAGATAAGCACTATTAAATAAGCACTGACAATCGAGTGGAAACACATGTGTGCAAAATATAAAACAAATAGAAGGTATCTATGCCCTCTTTTTAAAAATTAAAAAACAATATATAACTTAGACTTTAGGAATTTGAACATAAACATTAGCATAAAATACATTATTTGTTTTTAATTTTTTTAATATTTAAATTTTTATTAACTTATAATGTATTATTTGCCCCTGGCGTGAATCATCAGACTTACAGATTTCACAGTACTCACCATAGCACATACCCTCCACAATGTCCATAACCCAGCCACCCTATCCCTATCCCCCTGGAAAATACGTTATTTTTTTATCTGTTAATTTCAACTATAAGAAAAATTTCTTTGATATTTTACAAAGCCACTTACTCTAGTATACACTGCAACAGAGTAACAAAATATTGTTTCCTTTATTTTTTTTGTAGTATTTTGTCAGAGCAGAAAATTTCTCAGATAGGTGTCTGGTATAATGATCAAATAAGAGCTTATATTGTTTTGCAAGAAATAAATGTCAAGAGTATCCACTTTGGATTCCAAGGAATATAGCATATCATTGGAATATGTACTGTTAGTTTTTCATTTGTTCAATAACATGGTTGTGTAAAGTAAGTAAAAGAAAAAAAAAACAGGGTGCACACACAATGACATTCTATTTAAGCTATAAATATTTTACTATGTTAATATAATATTTTGTTTAATTAATTAGAGACTATAATGAGAACTGAATTTTGCAAAATCAGTTTAACACTTGTTATAAAATGCTTACTGATATGACTTTAAAGTGATGAATATAAATGTATGTGTACATGTGTATTTTCATTTTAGAAGTGAAAAAAATTGTAAATAGATTTTGTATAATAAATCTCCTGGTCTTTACTGTTTCATGTACTAGACCATATCCCTAAAATTATAGCAATAAGTTCTATATGTTACAATATGATTTTATTTTAGAAACTTAATTGTAGTGAGTTGATTTTTCTATATAATTTTTTATTTTTTATAAACATATATTTTTATCCCCAGGGGTACAGGTCTGTGAATCACCAGCTTTACACACTTCACAGCACTCACCAAAGCACATACCATCCCCAATGTCCATAATCCCGCCCCCTTCTCCCAAACCCCCTCCCCCCAGCAACCCTCAGTTTGTTTTGTGAGATTAAGAGTCACTTATGGTTTGTCTCCCTCCCAATCCCATCTTCTTTCATTTATTCTTCTCGTACCCACTTAAGCCCCCATGTTGCATCACCACTTCTCATATCAGGGAGATCATATGATAGTTGTCTTTCGCTGCTTGACTTATTTCGCTAAGCATGATACGCTCTAGTTCCATCCATGCTGTCGCATGGCAAGATTTCATTTCTTTTGATGGCTGCATAGTATTCCATTGTGTATATATACAACATCTTCTTGATCCATTCATCTGTTGATGGACATCTAGGTTCTATCCATAGTTTGGCTATTGTGGACATTGCTGCTATAAACATTCGGGTACACGTGCCCCTTTGGATCACTACGTTTGTATCGTTAGGGTAAATACCCAGTAGTGCAATTGCTGGGTCATAGGGCAGTTCTATTTTCAAGATTTTGAGGAACCTCCATGCTGTTTTCCAGAGAGGTTGCACCAGCTTGCATTCCCACCAACAGTGTAGGAGGGTTCCCCTTTCTCCGCATCCTCGCCAGCATCTGTCATTTCCTGACTTGTTGATTTTAGCCATTCTGACTGGTGTGAGGTGATATCTCATTGTGGTTTTGATTTGTATTTCCCTGATGCAGAGTCATATGGAGCACTTTTTCATGTGTCTGTTGGCCATTTGGATGTCTTCTTTGCAGAAATGTCTGTTCATGTCCTCTGCCCATTTCTTGATTGGATTATTTGTTCTTTGGGTGTTGAGTTTGCTAAGGTCTTTATAGATTCTGGACACTAGTCCTTTATCTGATATGTCGTTTGCAAATCTCTTCTCCCATTCTGTCAGTTGTCTTTTGATTTTGTTAACTGTTTCCTTTGCTGTGCAAAAGCTTTTGATCTTGATGAAATCCCAATAGTTCATTTTTCCCCTTGCTTCCCTTGCCTTTGGTGTTGTTCCTAGGAAGATGTTGCTGCGGCTGAGGTCGAAGAGGTTGCTGCCTGTGTTCTCCTCAAGGATTTTGATGGATTCCTTTCGTACATTGAGGTCCTTCATCCATTTTGAGTCTATTTTTGTGTGTGGTGTAAGGAAATGGTCCAATTTCATTTTTCGGCATGTGGCCGTCCAATTTTCCCAGCACCATTTATTGAAGAGGCTGTCTTTTTTCCATTGGACATTCTTTCCTGCTTTGTCGAAGATTAGTTGACCATAGATTTGAGGGTCTATTTCTGGGCTCTCTATTCTGATCCATTGATCTATGGGTCTGTTTTTGTGCCAGTACCATGCTGTCTTGATGATGACAGCTTTGTAATAGAGCTTGAAGTCCGGAATTGTGATGCCACCCACGTTGGCTTTCTTTTTCAATATCCCTTTGGCTATTCGAGGTCTTTTCTGGTTCCATATAAATTTTAGAATTATTTGTTCCATTTCTTTGAAAAAGATGGATGGTACTTTGATAGGAATTGCATTAAATGTGTAGATTGCTTAAGGTAGCATAGACATTTTCACAATATTTATTCTTCCAATCCAGGAGCATGGAACATTTTTCCATTTCTTTGTGTCTTCCTCTATTTCTTTCATGAGTACTTTATAGTTTTCTGAGTATAGATTCTGTGTCTCTTTGGTTAGGTTTATTCCTAGGTATCTTATGGTTTGGGGCGCAATTGTAAATGGGATTGACTCCTTAATTTCCCTTTCATCTCTCTTGTTGTTGGTGTAGAGAAATGCAACTGATTTCTGTGCATTGATTTTATATCCTGACACTTTACTGAATTCCTGTATAAGTTCTAGCAGTTTTGGAGTGGAGTCTTTTGGGTTTTCCGCATATAGTATCATATCATCTGCGAAGAGTGATAATTTGACGTCTTTGCCGATTTGGATGTCTTTAATTTCCTTTTGTTGTCTGATTGCTGAGGCTAGGACCTGAATAGCAGTGGTGATAATGGACATCCCTGCCGTGTTCCTGACCTTAGCGGAAAAGCTTTCAGTTTTTCCCCATTGAGAATGATATTTGCAGTGGATTTTTCATAGATGGCTTTGATGATATTGAGGTATGTGCCCTCTATCCCTACACTTTGAAGAGTTTTGATCAGGAAGGGATGCTGTACTTTGTCAAATGCTTTTTCAGCATCTATTGAGAGTATCATATGGTTCTTGTTCTTTCTTTTATTGATGTGTTGTATCACATTGACTGATTTGCCGATGTTAAACCAACCTTGCAGCCCTGGAATAAATCCCACTTGGTCGTGGTAAATAATCTTTTTAATGTACTGTTGAATCCTATTGGCAAGTATTTTGTTGAGTATTTTCGCATCTGTGTTCATCAAGGATATTGGTCTATAGCTCTCTTTTTGGTGGGATCCTTGTCTGGTATGGGATCAAGGTGATGCTGGCCTCATAAAATGAGTTTGGAAGTTTTCCTTCCATTTCTATTTTTTGGAACAGTTTTAGGAGAATAGGAATTAGTTCTTCTTTAAATGTTTGGTAGAATTCCCCCGGGAAGCCGTCTGGCCCTGGGCTTTTGTTTGTTTGGAGATTTTTAATGACTGTTTCAATCTCCTTACTGGTTATGGGTCTGTTCAGGCTTTCTATTTCTCCTGTTTCAGTTGTGGTAGTTTATATGTTTCTAGGAATGCATCCATTTCTTCCAGATTGTCAAATTTATTGCCGTAGAGTTGCTCATAGTATGTTCTTATAATAGTTTGTATTTCCTTGGTGTTAGTTGTGATCTCTCTTCTTTCATTCATGATTTTATTTATTTGGGTCCTTTCTCTTTTCTTTTTGATAAGTCCGACCAGGGGTTTATCAATTTTATTAATTCTTTCAAAGAACCAGCTCCTAGTTTCGTTGATTTGTTCTATTGTTTTTTTGGTTTCTATTTCATTGATTTCTGCTCTGATCTTTATGATTTCTCTTCTCCTGCTGGGCTTAGGGTTTCTTTCTTGTTCTTTCTTCAGCTCCTTTAGGTGTAGTGTTAGGTTGTGTACCTGAGACCTTTCTTGTTTCTTGAGAAAGGCTTGTACCGCTATATATTTTCCTCTCAGGACTGCCTTTGTTGTGTCCCACAGATTTTGAACCGTCGTATTTTCATTATCATTTGTTTCCATGATTTTTTTCAATTCTTCTTTAATTTCCCATTTGACCCATCGTTCTTTAGAAGGATGCTGTTTAGTCTCCATGTATTTGGGTTCTTTGCAAACTTCCTTTTGTGGTTGAGTTCTACCTTTAGAGCATTGTGGTCTGAAAATATGCAGGGAATGATCCCAATCTTTTGATACCGGTTGAGTCCTGATTTAGGACCGAGGATGTGATCTATTCTGGAGAATGTTCCATGTGAACTAGAGAAGAATGTGTATTCTGTTGCTTTTGCATGAAATGTTCTGAATATATCTGTGATGTCCATCTGGTCCAGTGTGTCTTTTAAGGCCTTTATTTCCTTGCTGATCTTTTGCTTGGATGATCCATCCATTTCAGTGAGGGGAGTGTTAAAGTCCCCTACTATTATTGTATTATTGTTGATGTGTTTCTTTGATTTTGTTATTAATTGGTTTATATAGTTGGCTGCTCCCACGTTTGGGGCATAGATATTTAAAATTGTTAAATATTCTTGTTGGACACACCCTTTGAGTATGATATAGTGTCCTTCCTCATCTCTTATTATAGTCATTGGCTTAAAATCTAATTGATCTGATATAAGGATTGCACTCCTGCTTTCTTCTGATGTCCATTAGCATGGTAAATTCTTTTCCACCCCCTCACTTTAAATCTGGAGGTGTCTTCGGGCTTAAAATGAGTTTCTTGGAGGCAACATATAGATGGGTTTTGTTTTTTTATCCATTCTGATACCCTGTTTCTTTTGACAGGGGCATTTAGCCCATTAACATTCAGGGTAACTATTGAGAGATATGAATTTAGTGCCATTGTATTGCCTGTAAGGTGACTGTTACTGTATATGGTCTCTGTTCCTTTCTGATCTACCACTTGTAGGCTCTCTCTTTGCTTAGAGGACCCCTTTCAAGATTTCCTGTAGAGCTGGTTTGGTGTTTGCAAATTCTTTCAGTTGTTGTTTGTCCTGGAAGCTTTTAATCTCTCCTTCTATTTTCAATGATAGCCTAGCTGGATATAGTATTCTGGGTGCATGTTTTTCTCATTTAGTGCTCTGAAAATATCATGCCAGCTCTTTCTGCCCTGCCAGGTCTCTGTGGATAAGTCAGCTGCCAATCTAATATTTTTACCATTGTATGTTACAGACTTCTTTTCCCGGGCTGCTTTCAGGATTTTCTCTTTGTCACTGAGACTTGTAAATTTTACTATTAGGTGACGGGGTGTGGGCCTATTCTTATTGATTTTGAGGGGCGTTCTCTGAACCTCCTGATTTTGATGCTCATTCCCTTTGCCATATTGGGGAAATTCTCCCCAATAATTCTCTCTAGTATACCTTCTGCTCCTCTCTCTCTTTCTTCTTCTTCTGTAATCCCAATTATTCTAATGTTTCATCTTATGGTGTCACTTATCTCTCGAATTCTCCCCTCGTGGTCCAGTAGCTGTTTGTCCCTCTTTTGCTCAGCTTCTTTATTCTCTGTCATTTGGTCTTCTATACCACTAATTCTATCTTCTGCCTCATTTATCCTACCAGTGAGAGCCTCCATTTTTGATTGCACCTCATTAATAGCTTTTTTGATTTCAACTTGGTTAGATTTTAGTTCTTTTATTTCTCCAGAAAGGGCTTTTATATCTCTCGAGAGGGTTTCTCTAGTATCTTCCATGCCTTTTTCGAGTCTGGCTAGAACCTTGAGAATTGTCATTCTGAACTCTAGATCTGACATATTACCAATGTCTGTATTGATTAGTTCCCTAGCCTTCTGTACTGCCTCTTGTTCTTTTTTTTTTTGTGTTGAATTTTTCCGTCTTGTCATTTTGTCCAGATAAGAGTATATGAAGGGGCAAGTAAAATACTAAAAGGGTGGCAAAAACCCCAGGAAAATATGATTTAACCAAATTAGAAGAGATCCAAAATCGTGAGGGGGGAGAAAGGGGATAAAAAGAGGTTCAAAAAGGAAGAAAGAAAGAAAAAAAAAAAAGAAAAAAAAAAGAAAAGAGTTTAAAAAAAAAAGGAAAACACCTAAGAAAAATATAAAAAAGAAAATATATATATATTAGATAAACTAGTAAAAAATCGTTAAAAAAGAAAAAGGTAATAGTTAAAAAAAATTTTACCCGAAGGCGAGTAAAAATAACAAAAAATGAAAAAGAAAAACATTAAATTATCTGCAAGACTAAAAAAAATCACAGGGAAAAAGCCATGAGTTCCGTGCTTTGCTTTCTCCTCCTCTAGAATTCTGCTGCTCTCCTTGGTATTGAAACCACACTCTTTGGTAGGTGAACTTGGTCTCGGCTGGATTTCTTGTTGATCTTCTGTGGGAGGGGCCTGTTCTAGTGATTCTCAAGTGTCTGCCCCAGGCGGAATTACACCGCCCTTACCCGGGGCCGGGGTGAGTAATCCGCTCGGGTTTGTTTTCAGGAACTTTTGTTCCCTGAGCGCTTTCCGTAGAGTTCCGGAGGACGGGAATACAAATGGCGGCCTCATGATCTCTGGCCTGGAGGAGCCGAGAGCCCAGGGCCGCACTCCTCAGTGCGCGCTCAGAGAACCGTGCCCAGTTACTCTAGTCTGCCTAACCTCCGGCCGCGCTCCGAGCTCACCGAGCCTGCGACCGGTTCAAGGTCACCCCGAGCTGCGAGCTTACTGTCGGCTCTGTCTCTGTAGCCGGCTTTGCTGTTCCAATACCCGCAAGCTCTGCGACACTCAGACACCCCCGATCCTTTTGTGACCCTGCGGGACCTGAGGCCACGCTGACCCCGTGTGGGCTTTGCCCCGGGTAGCCTCTGGAGCGATGTCCCTCAGCGGAACAGACTTTTAAAAGTCCTGATTTTGTGCGCAGTTGCTCCGCCGCTTGCCGGGAGCCGGCCCCTCCCCCCGGGGTCTATCTTCCCGTGGCTTTGGATTCACTTCTCTGCTGGTCCTACCTTTCAGAAAGTGGTTGTTTTTCTGTTTCCAGAATTGCTGTTCTTCTTCTCTTTGATCTGCCAATGGATTTTCAGGTGTTTGCAATCTTTAGATAAGCTATCTAGCTGATCTCTGGCTAGCTGAAGTAGTCTCGGCCTGCTACTTCTCCGCCATCTTGACTCCTCCCGAGTTGATTTTTTAAGATGAGTTAAGGGGGAAAAAGGATGAGAGTCAAATATTTAAAAGCCTAGTGAAAAATCTCAGTACTAATCATTTTCATAGCAATGTAAATTAAATTAAAAAAGAAAAAGAACAGCATATTTAAAATACCTAAGTGAGCAGGTCCAATATTCTCTTGTATTTAGTAAGTGCCTTGGAGAAATTAGTTAAAACAAAATTCTAAAGTTCTCTTAATTGACAAATACTTATGACATAATTTGAACTAACTTTTTCCTGTAGACTGGCAAAAATACATCAGAGTTGGTGAGTAGTGTGTTTATTGTATGATTGTGGGCATATATGCTATTGTGTGTAATATATGTGAGAATCATTATAAACTTTACGTAAACTATATTTCTCAATCTTAGTTCATAGTAAAAACAGTGATTATTGATGTGCAGATCAATTTTGATATTTGTCATATATGTATGTATGTGTATGCACACATCATTTTCGCTCACTATATATATTATACATATGAAATCATGTATGTAAACACACACAAGTTATACAGTGAAAGCAATGTTACATACCCACTGAAAAACCTAGAGATGGATATAGCATTGTACAGAAAAATAATATTTGTGCATTTTCCCCCCACAACTATTTAGTAAAAAGATACTCAACAATTAATTGTGGATTTTGAACAAATGAAAATGCTCAAATACACCAAACTCTTCATAATTTGTACCTAATATTCCTAATTTATTTTTACTTAATTTGAAAAATAAATATCAAGAGTTTGCAACACTTAACAGCTACTTGGTAATTTTTTTGCTTTACATTGTATTGCCAGTATGGTAGGCATTAGGCTGTTGTGGCTCTGAAACACTTAAAATGTCACAGTGCAAATTGAGAGTTGTTAAAAGTAAAAATACACACTAGATAACAAATATATAGTGTGAACAAAAAGAGAATATGAACTATCTCAGTATTTAGTATATATATACTTATGTTATATTCTATATACATTTTGAAATGTTATTTTAACACTGTGTTACATAAAGGATTAAAATTAATATCAATTTTTTCCCTTTTTTAGCGTGGCTTCATATGTAAATAGGATTTTTACATATTACAAACATGTAAAATTACATATGTGGCTCAGGTCGTTCATCACATTATATTTCTATTCGACAGCACTATTTTAGATAATCTACAGTCCAGATCGATGTTAGCAGAGATATGATAGACAGAATAATGGCTTCCCCAAAGTTGTTTACATCCTAAACCTGAAAACCCGTGAGTATGATAAAGGGACTTTGCATACCTTCATGATTCTTGATTGTCTGTGAGATCCCAATCTGATAACCTGAATCAGTTTACTTACTAGTTTACTAGCACAGGAAATGAATTCTGCCAACAACCAAATAAGCAAGAAACAGTTTTCTCACTATATGCTCCAGAAAGGAACATGGATTACCAACACCTTGATTTAAGCCTTCTGAGAACTGTACCAGACCTTTTGACCTATAGAATTATAAGATGAAACTGTGTGTTTTAGCTTCTGGGTGTGTGCTAATTTGGTGCAGCAGATACAGAAATCTAATATAAAAGAAAGGGTAGGCCAAGATTGTTAGCCTCTTATATCCCAAGTAATGAGATTTTTAGTTACTTCTTAACCAACTTCTTTGAAATAAAAATATCAAATTTATAGAACTGATTATTTAACAAAAAGAAGGAGGAGGAATAGAAGAAGAAAAATAAGGTAAAAGGGTAAAGGAAAGAAGAAGGAAGGAGAGGGAGAATAAGAAGAGAAGAAGGAAAAAATGAAGTAAGGAAAGATCAGAGGGGGAAAAAGGAAAGAGGGAGGGAAGAACAGAGGGGAGAAAAATTTTAAAGCTTTCTTACATTAGAATAAGAATATTCTATTACAGGGGCACCTGGGTAGCTCAGTGGGTTAAAGCCTCTGTCTTTGGCTCCAGTCATGATCCCAAGGTCCTGGGATGGAGCACCACATCGGGATCTCTGCTCAGCAGGAAGCCTGCTTCCTCCTTTCTCTCTCTCTGCCTGCCTGCCTGCCTACTTGTGATCTCTATCTGACAAATAAATAAATAAAATCTTAAAAAAATATTTTATGGCATTAGAATATTACATTAGAATTAGAATAAGAATATTCTAATGTAAGTGCCATCTGGCAATAAAACTCAGTATTACATGAGATTCAAACTTGGGTCAGTTTTCTTTTTTAAATCTCAAAATTCAGTCAAGTAAATTACTTTTGCTTATACAATTGCATTATCACTATAGTGTTTGATATCCCCCTATCTGAGCTTTCCGAATGTTTTATGTATACCTGACCAGAGACTTTAAAACTTTCTATACCTAATCTGTGATTTTTATTCATTTTTTAAAGTTGTCTTTTTCTTCTATTAGACTGCCTACCTCTTATAGGCAAGACCTATATTCATTTGCTGTTTGGATCCTTCATAGCAGTCATAAAGCTCATTGTAAAAAAAAAAAAAATCAAGAAAATTCTTACACAGAACTAATGAATTATTGAACTCTATACCTAAAAACTAATGATGTACTGTATGTTGGCTAATTGAATTTAAATTAAAAAAAGAAAATTCTTAACTTAATTCTTAACCAACTCTAAATGTAAATATGATTATATTTAATTAGCCTGTGAAGAGTATGATATTACCAATATAATGTGTCCATCTATGTCCTTAAAAGACAAAATACTTGATTCATCAATCAGTAGTAAACCCCTCTTCAAGTATATGAATGCAAAGTAGCTAACATCAAGTAACAGGCAAATTAAAGAATCAGTTAAAATAAGTATGAAGTTCATACTTTTATCTTTGATAATACAATCATAAAATCACAGAGCTAGAAAACATACACGTAGTCTTTAAGGTTGGTAAACCTTAAATTAGAAAATTGGGTGTAATGGAAGTTTCTCTGATTCAGGTCAGTAATAACATTATTCAACATTCCTATCGCCAAATTTTAGAGACAGGGTATGTGGTGGGGTAGATATTAGGAAGCAGACAAGACAGGGGGTTGAGGGACAGATAATTATTAAGAATTTTTTTAAATAGAAGATTAGTATAGATTACAAAAGGAGTTGAAATTTTATTTTGAAAATTTAATTAATCTTGAAGTTTCACATATCTTGCTTTGCCCAGAATTTTCTTGGTTTCAGCACTAAAATTTACCAACAATCTCTTCAGTTTCAGACTAACTCGAGTGATTATTCCCATATACAAATACATGTGCGTGTGTGTGCACCCACACACACACACACACACACACTCACACAACACATGCATGCAAGTACAAACACATACACATTCCTGTACAGATCATTCATTGCTATCATGACAATTCACATTGTCATCTCTGATATTGGTTGATGATTTCAGTGGGACATTTTCACAAACCTGTGTACTAGTGACTAATAGGTGATTTCTCTTCATTTCCTGTCTCAGACCTCTCTGTTAACAGACCTCTTTGCTTACCCTATATCTTCTTGATATACTGATATACTGTGTCATTGATGTTTGGCAAAGACTGAGACTTTTTTTGATCCCAGGATGAGTGTTCTTTATCCAGTCCTGGAATACTTGAATTTAGGTGGCACAGATAATCTTATACCTGACTGCTTCAAAACAGTGTACACAGTATATACAGTATACATCTATTGTTTTTACCTGCCTAGCATTCTTTTGTTTTTCTTTTGATAATTGTCCAAAGGGTAAGCCTGTTATTCATTCAAGGTCAATGTGACTTTTTCTTCCTGAAATTTAGTTACTGTTTTTGAGAGGAACAGAAAATAGAAATGATTCATTCTAGAGCAGGTACCTGAGGACTTTTCTATTCATTACTATTACCTGGACACCCAGAAGTGCCCCAATACCTGGTAATCAATCATCTCTTTCAATCATTAGATGAATTTTTCCTTTAAATTATTGCCTTTTTAGAAAGAAAATTACCCTGATTAGTATCAGTTGATGAATAACCACTAAATGAGAGGCTCAGGAATTGGAATAATAGCAATCCTCTTCCAGTTCCATTCAGGTAAGTCATTATTTTTTATACAGTTTGGGTAATGGTTAACAGTTCACCTATTCAGTTAAATTGTCTTCAGGTAAATGTAAGAAATAAAAACATAAAAATAAAGTTTATAAACAATCTTTTTTTTATAAATATTTATTTGAGAGAGTGAGAGCGCACATACACACACACAGGAGTGGTGGGGGAGAAGAAGACTCTCTCCTGAGTAGAGAGCAGGATTTGGGGCCTGAAGCCAGGACCCCAGGATTATAATCTGTGCCAAAGGTAGATACTTAACTGACTGAGCCACCCCTATAAGTAATCTTTGTAAATCTTTAATTTCTTCCGATTGCTTACTTAATGCTATTAGTTTGATCATAATTTCTTTCTTCTACAATTGATGTTCAGTCATCAGTATATGATATTAGTGTTTTATCAATAACATTGAGGACACTGAGTTTTATTGGCCAGATCTTTTAATAGATTTTTACAATAGTGACCATTACATTTGACTCACTGTGACTTTATTGAAGTTATGATCATTCTGTTTCTGTCTGTTACCATTTTCAGCTTGATTTTATGTATTGAGTTAGATTTATGTTTCTAGTCTGAACCTCTCCCCTGAACACCAGACCTTTACATCCAACTCCCTATTATATTTCCTCTGCTTTAATTCCTAACAGATATCCCCAAAGTGTCCCAAGCTGAACTCATTTAAAATTTTTTTTATTTAAATTCCAGTTAGTTACCATACAGTGTAATATTAGTTTCCAGTGTACAATATAATGATTCAACACTACCATATATCACCCAGTGGTCATCACAGCAAATGTACTCTTTAATCCTCATCACCAATTTAACCTATTGCCCCACCTACCTCCCTTTTGGTAATCATAATTTATTGTCTACAGTTAAGAGTCTGTTTCTTCAAAAGTGAAAATTAACTTTTGGGATTTCATCAATATCAAAAGCTTCTGCACAGCAAAGGAAACAGTCAACAAAACAAAGAGGCAACCCACGGAATGGAATAAGATATTCACAAATGACAATACAGACAAAGGGCTAATACCCAGAATGTATAAAGAGCTCCTCAAACTCAACACACACAAAACAGATAATCATGTCAAAAAATGGGCAGAAGACATGAACAGACACTTCTCCAATGAAAACATACAAATGGCTAACAGACATGAAATAATGTTCATTATCACTGGGCATTAGGGAGATTCAAATCAAAACCACATTGAGATACCACCTTATACCAGTTAGAATAGCCAAAATTAACAAGACCATAAACAATAAGTGTTGGAGAGGATGTGGAGAAAGGGGGACCCTCTTACACTGTTAGTGGGAATGCAAGCTGGTGCAGCCACTTTGGAGAACAGTGTGGAGATTCCTTAAGAAATTAAACATAGAGCTAGCCTATGACCCTGCAATTGCACTACTAGGTATTTACCCCAATGATACTGATGGAGTGAAAAGAAGGGCCATCTGTACTCCAATGTTCATAGCAGCAATGGCCACAGTTGCCAAACTGTGGAAAGAACCAAGATACCCTTCAACAGATGAATGGATAAGGAAGAAATGGTCTATATATACTATGGAATATTATGCCTCTATCAGAAAGGGTGAATACCCAACTTTTTGTATAACATGGATGGGACTGGAAGAGATTATGCTGAGTGAAGTAAGTCAAACAGAGTAAATTATAATATGGTTTCACTTATTTGTGGAGCATAAGGAATAAGATAGAGGACATGGGGAGCTGGAGAGGAGAAGGGAATTGGGGGAAATTGGAGGGGGGAGATGAACCATGAGAGACTGTGGACTCTGAGAAACAATCTGAGGTTTCTGGAGGGGCGGCTGTGGGAGGTTGGGTGAGCCTGGTGGTGGGTATTAAGGAGGTCACATATTGCATGGAGCACTGGGTGTGGTATGTAAACAATGAATTTTGGAACACTGAAAAGAAATTTTAAAAAAGGCTATTAAAAAAAGAGTCTGTTTCTTGGTTTGCCGTCTTTGAATTTTCTAGACATTAGTGCATTAGGCACTCCTGTATTCAAACTCTTCAAGTTTTTCCATCTTGCTCAGAATAAAAGTTAAATTCTTTACAACTTCTATATCTCTAAATGACCTGTCATATCACATATCTCATGCCACTGCCTTTTTCCTTGTTCTCAAAGCTGCCAGAGTTTCTTTGCTGGCTACCTAATATCCCAATCCCACATTTGTTGGAAAATTTCCCACTGTCCATTCTTCCCTGACTGCTCGTCCCCCACAGATACCCCTGATTTACTTCCTTACATTCTTCAAGAGTGTACTCCACTATTTCCTTCTCTACAGGTTGCTTTCTCTACAACGTTAACACATCCTCTCTCTCTCAGCCTACTCTTTTCCCATTCCCCTGCTCACCATCTTTTCAGTATTTCATGAAATCAAAACATAGTCAATTAAAAATTCAGTATTACTTTGTTCACTACTAAACATGAAAAAAATTCATCAATTATAACTGTAAAGCCACTGATTACAGTATTTTTTAATCAGAAATATTGTTTGCTTTTTATTGCCTGTCCTTTCCACAAGGAGAGATGATGTTTCATGAAGGCAAGACCTTTGTTTTGTTTTGCTTACAAGCAATGCTTATCATATAGTAAGCACCCAGAGAGTGTTTTTGAATGAAATAAAATCTCTATCAAGATTATTTGCTCCCTACTCTGTATACCTATTGAGTAAAAGACTTGCAGGGAAGAAAAGATACTTTGCAGCAAACATGAATTCGTCAGCAGATGAGATTCCTTTTTATATTTTTTTAAGATTAAAAAAATATATATATTTATTTAACAGAGAGTGACACAGTGAGGAGGCAACACAAGCAGAGGGATTGGGAGAGGGAGAAGCAGGCTTCTCGCTGAGCAGGGAGCCTGATATGGGCCTCGATCCCAGGACACTGGGATCATGACCTGAGCAGAAGGCAGATGCCCAATGACTGAGCCACCCAGGGACCCCAGCAAGATTTTATCCTAACAGTTTTTTGAAGCCCTTGGCTTAAACAGGAAATATAAAACCAAACAAAACAACCTAAGATGTTTGCATTAGCTTTGAGTTTAATCAAGCAGTGAAAACTAGAAACTGAGTAGGCTAGTGTTTGCACACAAATATTGTGGATCTTCTCAGATGTTCTTGCGTCTATTTTATTTTCACTCTCTTGGTGGCATCTTTCCTCAGCTGGGTTGCCCCCATAATTCTGAGTTTGGATAAAGTGCCATATTTTATCCTCTCTCAAGGCCTGTTTTCTGCAGGGTTTAGACTAAAGAAGATGCTTTAAAAATTGTATTGTAGGGCGCCTGGGTGGCTCAGTGGGTTAAGCCGCTGCCTTCGGCTCAGGTCATGATCTCAGGGTCCTGGGATCGAGTCCCACATCAGGCTCTCTGCTCAGCAGGGAGCCCGCTTCCTCCTCTCTCCCTCTGCCTGCCTCTCTGCCTACTTGTAATCTCTCTCTGTCAAATAAATAAATAAAATCTTTAAAAAAAAAAAAAAAATAAAAAAATAAAAATTGTATTGTAAACTTATCAAAACATTGGAAAGACTAACTAAAGACATTTTATGTGAGGTGCTGGCCACTTTACCCATTATTAATACACAGAGATACTGGCTTATGGAATTAGGAAGAGACATACTTTGGTACACTCAGTTAATTTGTAGATGTGAATGTCTCCTGCAGTGAGGATATAAAATAACAGTTACAGTGATATTTACAAAAACTATTATAGTATATCTGTTAAAAAAAGGATATATTATTGATTTTCATTTCACAAGATAGCTGATGTAGGTATTTACATACATAATTAAAACTAGTTTGATAACAAAGGAATAATGTTTTGCTGTTTCATTAAGTTGCAAGAACATTGACATCATGGAAAAGTGGAAGTTGTAATAAACAGAATTAATAATTCCCCTAAGATGTTCATGACCTCATTCTCAGAACCTGTAAATATGCTTTGTGACATGCCAAGGGAAAATTAAGATTGCAGATGGATTTTTAGGTTGGTCCTTAAAATAAAGGAATTATGGTGGATTGTCTGGGTAGGCCCAGTATAATTAAAAGGATCTTTTAAAGAGAAAGAAGAGGAGATCCAAATCAAAGAGATTTGAAGATGTTGTCATCTAAGATTGAGGAAGGAGCCACAAGTCAAGAAATGCAGGTGGTCATTAGAAGCTGGAGAAGGCAAGGAGATGTATTTTTTCCCTAGTGCCCTTAGAAGGAACTCAGCCCTGCTGAAACTTTGATTTTAGTTTAGTGAGACACATTTTGGACTTGGGATCTTCAGAAATGTGAGATAATACTTTTGTGGGGATTTTTTGTTTGTTTGTTTGTTTGTTTGTTTGTTTGTTTTTGTTTTTGTTTTTAAGATTTAATTTATTTATTTGACAGATCACAAGTAGGCAGAGAGACAGGTAGAGAGAGAGAGGGAAGCAGGCTCCCCGCCGAGCAGAGAGCCTGATGCGGGGCTTGATCCCAGGACCTTGGGATCATGACCTGAGACGAAGGCAGAGGCTTTAACCCACTGAGCCACGCAGGCACCCCATGTGTGTTTTAAGATACTGATTTTGTGACAGTTTATTAGAACAGCCATATAGGAAACTACTGTTACCTATTGGAATAGGAGTACAGAGGTCATATGATCATGTTGATTCTTTGGTTTCAAAGAGTAAGGTCAGATATTAATCCTCATGACATGAGCCTATGCTAGGGACCTGAATTATCTAGTTCTTAACATATTCCTACCGACGATCCTCCCAGTGCTAGAACTACTCACAATCCCATTGTATAATTGTTCATCACACTAGATGTAGGGGCTGATACTGATAACAATCACAAGGGATATATCCTTGTTGTGTAATGTTTTAAGAACAACTGGATGATTTGATAAAATTTAGCAAGAATTTTTTGTTCACTGGGGCACCTGGGTGACTCAGTCCAGTAAGTGTCCAGCTCTTGATTTTGGCCCAGGCTATAATCTCATGGTTGGGAGATTGAGCCCTGCTTCAAGTTCCGTGCTGGGCATGGAGCCTGCTTGAGATTATCCCTATCCTCTTGCCTCTTCCCTCCCACCCTGCCCACACATATGCTCTCTTTCTCCCTCAAAAAAAAAAAAAAAAAAAAGAAAAAAAAAGAAAGAAAGAACCTTTTGATCATCAACTATGTGTAGATAACATTATCTGTTATTTAAATGGCTACAATCCTGGAGAAACAAGCAAGAAAAACTTTAAATAAAAAAAATATGTGTAACTCAAGGTATTTGTTGATATAAGGTCAAACTCTGTGCCACAGTTCACAGGTATTCAAAGTATAGAACTATTACTGTCAACTGGGGACATTAAGGCAAAATGCATATGGTGGAAGAAAATGTTCCCAAAAGGAACCTTGAATTATAATTGGTTTATATTGATATTAGTTAAGGAGTGGGCATGAATCCTGCCTTAAATTTTGTTCTTAAGAAACAGGCAGTGAGACAGTATTTAAGTGTAAGAGGTTTATTTGGGAGTTGTAAAAGAAGGAAGAGGGGGAAATGAGATGGGGAAGAGAAGACTTCCTTAGAAGGATGTTTTGTTGAGCAAATTACTGTTGTGGATGACTATCTTTTAATCCTGCTAGGGCACTCTCAGAAATAATTTCCATATGCCTTAGAATGTCCCCAGTCAAGGATTAAGGGAACTGGGGTATTTATCAGACTTATTTTATAACTTCCTCATAGCTGTTTTTGAATGAATGAATGAACTGCCCAGGAAGTCAGACTTGCCTTGTTTGCAAGCTGAACAAATTCTCATAACCATAAAAAGACATGAAATAGTTTCTTTTTTTTAATCAAAAAATTTTTTTTGAATTTTTATTTAAATTCAATTAACATATAATCTATTACTGGTTTCAGAGGTAGAGGTCAGTCATTAATCAGTCTTACTAATACCCAGTGCTCATTACATCATGATCCCTCCTCCGTCATCAGATACCCCATCCATCCACCTCTTCCCCCTCTAGCAACCCTCAGTTTGTTTCTTATGATTAATAGCCTCTTGGGACATATACCTGGGTGGCTTGGTTGAGCCTTCGGCTCAGGTTATGATTCCAGTGTCCTGGGATCAAGTCCCACATCGAGCACCCTGCTCATCGAGGAGCCTACTTATTCCTCTGCCTACCACTGCCCCTGCTTGTTCTCTCTCTCTCTCTCTCTCTCTCTCTGACAAATAAATAAAATCTTGAAGAAAGAAAGTCTGTTATGGTTTGTCTACCTCTCTGATTTCATCTTGTTTTATTTTTTCCTCTATTCCCTTGTAATCCTCTGTTTTGTTTTTTAAATTCCACATACCAGTAAGATCATATGGTAATTGTTTTTCTCTGATTAGCTTATTTCAACTTAACATAACAACACCATCTAGTTCCATCCATTGTTGTTTGCAAATGGTAAGACTTTTTTTGATGACTGAGTAGTATTCCATTATATATATGTACCACATCTTCTCTATCCATTCATCTGTCAGTGGACATCTGGGCTCTTGACATGAGTTTCTTATATTCATACTAAGAAGACATCAGTCAGATTATACAGAGTGCCAGGTAGATATGGATACCAGTAGCATTTACTGTTGCAAGTTCAGCATCCATTCATGTCCATCCTTCACTCTCATTGACAAAGAAGTATTGTGTTACAGATTCTTAAAAAAAAAAAAAACAGGAAGATTAGTGGAATAAACTATAGTCCCTCTTGTTGCAGTACTCAAGGCCCTACCTCCTCTAGCATTGATTCTAGACTTCCCTTTCTGAGTTATCACTTCTGCTGGAGTAGGTACTTGCCAAGTAGGGCAAACAAGGCCTTCATTCCTTAGGAATTTAAACTCTTAGTTTCTCTGAAAACTTAATTTCCTCAAGAGCTTTGATAAAGTTCTTGTTTCTTATTAGGTTGTGGTTACTGCAGTTGGACATTTATAATTAATACAAGACAAGGAAGTACCAAGAGGTGCCCCAAAGAGGTGCATCCTCTGTGCTCTAGACTCAATATTCTCATTATATCACAAAAATCAGATAGACTCAGGATAATCAGGATCAGTTATCTCTGCAAGAAGCTAATAGTAGCTAATTTCTTTGTGTAATATAGAAATTCTAAATTATTCAGGTGACACCTATAGGTGTAATAAACTGTAGCTGCATCATCTCAAGACAGCTTTCCAGCCCTCTGGGAAACATTTGACCTCTAATCCTTCATTCTGATGTTGTAGAGTTGGGAGACACAGACTCCTGAGAGGGTCATCAGGAGTCATGGAGAGAAAGACCACTCTTGCTTTCACCCTTTTGATCCCTGAACATGTATGTTCTGCCTATTGGGAACACAGTATTATTGATAGCTGTTAATACAAAGTACATACTATATATAAAATCATGGATTAGCAGGGTTTTGTCCCTAAACTGGAACATTAGCTGCATCAAAGAAGTAGTTCTAACACTGAATCAGGTTAGGAGTCTCCAAGTTATTTGCTTTGTGATTTGGCTGGAAGATACTTGAATTATATATTTACTATTAGATATCCCTTGTCAAAAAATGGGTCCCTTGGTCTAAGGTAGTATCATGTGAGTGAGATAACAGTAAATAAGATACTGCGAGCACATAGTAATGGTGCTAGCCATGACCTGTGGGTGGTTAATAGTAGCATCTGGAATATGTATTGATCTCCATAAGAATATGTTGTTTCCTCTCCAGGGTAGGAAGAATCCAATTTAATTAACTTGCCAAAGTGACAATCTTGGTCTCCTCAAGCTTTAGCAACATTCTTAGGGTATAGCTTTAGTATCTCTTGCTCACTATTCAGTCAGCAATAACAATAGGTATATCAGTCATGGTGATTGGCAGTCAAGGCTGTTGGACCCAGGCAAACCCTATATTCTGCCTCCAGATTACTCTATCCATGGGTCCACTGTGCTCCCACAGGTGTGATAGAGAAAAGATGTCTGACATGCCCTGAACAAGCCATTCTTTCTTTTTGGCTATTTAGTATCTTCTTGTGTGAAGGATGCTTTATGATGAGCATTTATGTGAGAGACAGATTCTCATACTTTGTATACACTCTTATGCGCCAATTCAGTTTTTCTTCATCATGTATCAGTATTTTAATTCCAACCATTACTTCCCATGAGTCTATGTATATTCCTATATAAAACCATGTCTTTCTCCACATGAAATTTATAACCAGGTAGACTACTTAAAGATATGTCCCCTGGGAGGCTTTCCTTAACCATGTCTTTCAAGACCATTCCTGGGTTATTTAGCCCTCAGTTTCTACTTTGTTAACATATTGATCTGACTGATATCTGAACAAAGCCCTAATATTTTCCTCTTATCTTAACTGGTCATGGCAGTAATTCCTATTCCCAAAAAGCTGTAGGTGTGAATTCAGGGAAAGGTGCCAGGTCAGTGTAATATAAGTAAATGAGAAGGGACAAAGTGGTCTAGACTACTTCTTATGTTCTTTATATCATATTATGCCTGGTTTCAAATATGCCAGTCTCACCTTATGACATGGTGATTTAGACAATAATCCATTTCATCATGTGTATCTATGGTCATGTAGACATTTGATGTACCATGGTCAGGCTTTTCAATATTTATGGTACTTCCTTGTGCATTGCATTGAAATTTTCCTATCAGGTATTGCCAGAGGCTCAACATACTAGATATGATTTTGGCTACACTATGTGAATATTTCATTCACATATACCATCTTTCATCTAACTTGCCATCACATATAGGTTATTTTGTAAATTTGTGTAACATAGATAAAAATGTATTTGTTAATATTTTTCCTGTAGCTAATGTCACTTGAGTCTTCTTTTTCCTGCTTTATACTCCTTTATACTTCTTCAGCTTTATGTTTACATTTTGTCAATTTTATTGATATTTTCATTCTATATTATTAATATGTAAAAATTGTTCTGGGCAGTTAAGTTGTCTATTTTATATTTTGTTCTCTAGGTTTAGATTGCCACACCCTTTTGTTTCATTCAAAGGATAATCTTTTTAGTATAGAGGTGGCATGAATTTTCCATTATCCATTGCTTGGATTTTACCATATTATCTATCATCATGGTTCTGGCTATTAGAGGAAAGAATATTTGTAGTTTGGGTAAGAAGTAAACCAGAGTTGTTACTCTGCAAATATGTTATTTTACATAATTATAATATTTTTGTTGCTAAGTTTTCACAGTTCTAAAATGAAAGTTTCAGTTAGGAGAATGTCTAATTGTTTTCAATTAGACACATGAAAAAGTGCTCCATATCACTAGGCATCAGGGAAATACAAATCAAAACCACAATGCGATATCACCTCACACCAATCAGAATGGCTAAAATAAACAAGTCAGGAAATGACAGATGCTGGCGAGGATGTGGAGAAAGGGGAACCCTCCTACACTGTTGGTGGGAATGCAAGCTGGTGCAGCCACTCTGGAAAACAGCATGGAGGTTCCTCAAAATGTTGAAAATAGAACTGCCCTATGACTCAGCAATTGCACTATTGGATATTTACCCTAAAGATACAAACGTAGTGATCCAAAGGGGCACGTGCACCGGAATGTTTATAGCAGCAATGTCCACAATAGCCAAACTATGGATAGAACCTAGATGTCCATCAACAGATGAATGGATCAAGAAGATGTGGTATATATACACAATGGAATACTATGCAGCCATCAAAAGAAATGAAATCTTGCCATTTGCGACAACATGGATGGAACTAGAGCGTATCATGCTTAGCGAAATAAGTCAAGCAGCGAAAGACAACTATCATATGATCTACCTGATATGAGGAAGTGGTGATGCAACATGGGGGCTTAAGTGGGTACGAGAAGAATAAATGAAAGAAGATGGGATTGGGAGGGAGACAAACCATAAGTGACTCTTAATCTCACAAAACAAACTGAGGGTTGCTGGGGGGAGGGGGTTTGGGAGAAGGGGGTGGGATTATGGACATTGGGGAGGGTATGTGCTTTGGTGAGTGCTGTGAAGTGTGTAAACCTGGTGATTCACAGACCTGTACCCCCTGGGAATAAAAATATATGTTTATTAAAAATAAAAAATTAAAAGTAAAAAAAAAAAAGAAATATAAAAAAATAAAATAAAAGTTCTAAAATTATATGACTTTAAACCAAATTATGCTATTAAATCTAATTTTATGTTATTTTAGTTAACTTCTAGCCAATTGAACACATTAAATTTTCTATCATCCAGAATTCCAAATACATTCAGAAAATAAATTATATCTTGAATATGCTTTATATATGTGTAAATATATATATTTACTTTTTTATTAAGCTATAAATCAACTAGAGCATCTTTATCTTCTCAGATAACTTCAGAATTATGGAATCTTTTGTTGTATATAGTTTAAATGATAAGATATCTTATACTATTACCTGAACTTGCTCCACAGACCTATTTTTCTCTTTTAAACCTTCCAAGACATTTGGTAAATAACTTGAGTTGTATTCCCTACTGAATTATGCGCTAGCTTCAAAATATGTAGAGACCTTCCAAACACAATACCACTTTTTGAGTGGAAATAGTGTAGGGTGTCCTGACTTGTCCCTTATCTTGAAAGGGATGTTTCTGTGTAATCCCAGACACTGGACGTCTAAAACCTTCATTAATAAGCCTCAGTCTTTAGGGAGTTTGATCTCCTACTTCTGACATGCATCTTACAAAGGGTACAGAACAGTTGCCGGTTTTTGCTCACTGGTTCTGACTAACTTCATAATTTATTTGCAGAATTGACTTGAGAGGAAAAATACTAATCCTGATCTTAAAATTTTATTCCATTAAAAATGAAGAATTTATATAAGTGAAACTTTTTCTAGTTTAAAATTGTTTTACTTTAGTAGAAACTTCATTCTCACAGGAGTGATTCTTATTTGATGATAGATTATTTTTTTCTTTTACCCCTTGGAATGTCTTACAGGAACATGAATGTCCCGTTCATGGATATGGTACAAAAGTATGCTTCAGCATAGCTTTTGTACCTATAGACATTTTGCTGTGCAGATGAGTTTGCAGATGCATGACCAGGAATTCTTGCTTATATGAAGTACAAATCTAATCTCTATACAAATGGCAGCTAAGGCCATTATGTGCACAAGCTTTTCATTATTTAGAGAATAGTTTCTTTGCCTTGTAAATTTTTTGGCATACAATATTGGGTTGGAGGTACTATTTTCATCCATCTTCATATATGCAACTCACTGAAGCAGTAAGCATAGGGTAGTGACTATTCTTATTGATGGTGGTAAAATATACTCACTTTGCTTATGATGAATAACTTTTCTCCCAATTATATATTTATTATAGCTATATTTTTCTGACTGTAGATATATATCATGCCAATAAAATGCAAATTTATATCTTTGCAAATACTAATTTCTGCCATTCCAGTTAGAGATAAAATGGTAGGAAATAAAAAGTGGGCAGATTATTTTCTATTGCCGTAATTAGAGAAGATCTGAACAAATCACTGTTGACATGATTTGTTTTGATAAAATAATAAAAACATATTAAAAAATATTAAAAGCTCACATAGCACATAAATACTGAAAACACACAATTAGAGTCCTAACTTTATATTGGCTCAGGTTTAGTGCTTGCATCGTATATAAACTTGTAGAGTTTACTTAGGTTCGAAGCACCTGGGTTGTATTGTCTACAGAATGGAGGTAATGTGAATGCTTATCTCAAAGAGTGGTATTCAGGAAAAAAGGAGAGAGTATAGTCTCTAATGTAGTATACTATGCAAAAGAAAAATTATAAAACTAAAATTTAAATAGAAGATCCAAATATATTACTTCCTTTCTCTCAGTATATTACTAACATTTTAAAGATACACATCAATTTTTAAAAGATGTAATTTCTTTGATTATCTTTGCTTTTGACACATTTTTATTAATATATTTCCTCCACATTTCATTTTTAATTCAAATTTATCTAATTTTTGATGATTATCAAGTATTTTTTGTCTTCTTTTAAAATACTATTCTGAATAATCAATATAAAGTAACTTCTCTGATCTAAGTTTATATAATCAATATAAAGTAACTTCTCTGATCTAATAGTCAATGAACATCTACAATGTATTGTTTCAAATACCTAGTATATGTTCCTCTTATAGTAAGATAAAAAAATTCTTATTGACCACTTTTCAAGACAATAATAATTTGATAACTGCAAGAGATTTAAAAATAATTAAGCATAACCTAAATTTATCACTTTATTCCATTTGCTGTCAATTTAAGAATAGGATGAAAAACACAAAGAAAAGTAAAATGTTTTAAATTATGTATACATTATTATGTGCTTGTTTCTAATACCTTTGTGTGAAACCTGCAAAACTGCATATTATGACTCAGATAACAATTGGTTTTATAAATTGAATGTTATTCTGAACTGGTTTTTATTCTATAAGTATAAAAATCATTTCTTTAAATATCTGATAGATGATAAGTTTCATAATTAAATTTGAAGAACACATTTCTGTAGAGTCAAGGAGGTTCCGTTACTGTCCAAGTATTAGGGTATTTCCTTTGATGCAGAGGTTAAACTTGATGTCCTTGATCCCTAGTTCTCTTATGACTTCATGAAACTATATAATAAAAGAATAAAATGCATTAAGTTGATCAAATAGAACAAAATACAGATGGGAGGACATAGAGTTTTTCATGCTACACAATTAAAAATTTGTTATGAACATTTAATGTAAGTACAAGGAAACAGTTTTTAAGTTAAATTTTCTATTGTAGCATATCTATAAGTTGAAAATATAAGCACTGTAGGTAAGCAAAACTTGTCAGAATAATACTCAAACTTTTCCTTATCTGTAAAAGAACTAGAGTTTTAATACATCAGATAGTATTTTATGTGCACACAGTTTCTATCTTCTCTACCAAAATGGTGAACAAGAATTTAATTACTTCCTATCAGATAAATATCTATGAAGACAAAAATATCTACTGCCAGGAAATAGCCCAAAACAATTCAGTTTGGATGGATCACTGAATATAAATCAAATATCTAGACTAAAAGAGGAAAAAGAAGAAAAAGCAGCTATGTCTTTGATCCCAAACTGAGAGTTTCCGTAGTTCAGAACACCACTATTCTCAAAGTATAGCCTCTATTACATTTTATGTAGATAGATTCCTACTGATTTTCTCCTGAAGACTGTTTGTTCATATCATCTACAGTAACTGTCAGGATAAACTGAAAATTGCAAAGCATGACATCTAAATAAAATAGCTATATTTATGCTAGCTATTTCAATACATCATAATATAAATTTCTTTATTCAAAAATGGATTATTTTTATTGGTAAGAGATAAATGACAACACTCAGTGGAAAATAATTAGGTTTTGGCATTAATCATTTGAATGCATCATATTACAACATATAAAAGATAAATGCATGTGTCCTATAAAGAAAATTCATGGATGTCGCATAGCTTTTGAATGATAAAAATGTAATTTTAATTAAAGTACTTATCTTTTTACTTAGATATGTGAATTTAAAGATATATGTAAACTCTGTTAAAAGTATCAGCATTTCTATGCAGAACATTGTCAAAGTGGTCAAAGGTAACCTTTTAAAAGTCTACAGTGTGCAATATTCTATTCAAGAAAATTTGTCTTAACCGAATGAACTTGATGTAGAATCAGTCCTTAGAAAGTTGGTTGAGATGCTTCTGATATTAATAATGGTTATAGAATTAGATTAAATATTAACAATTCTATGTGTTAGTTAATCCTTAAAGAGAGGATAAATGACCTGTCACATTAAGTAACTATATCTAGAATAGTATATATCTAATAGTTGGGATTATGAAGTAGGGGAATTTCAAGGCTTGTCTTAATATCTATACTAAATAATTAGTTTATATGAGTAGAAAAATAATGTGGTCTTTTAAAAATTATTTTTCATAAGTAGTTTAGATATTATATATTAGACTTCTATACTGATTTTTTACCAGTTTATCCCTACATAAATTCATTTTCCAGATTATTATTTAAGAGTTTAAAAAATATATTTTTTTCTTTACACTAAGCTATGACTTCACTAATGGGAGAGGTGAAGTTTTTGCAGTACTTAGCAACCTAGTCAGTCCATCATACGTACTCAAAATGATTTTATTGTATGCATAAGAGGTGTTGTGTGCTGTATTAAGAGGAAAGGCAAGGAAGGGTGACTGGGTGGCTCAGCTGGTTGAGTGGCTGCCTTTGGCTCAGGTCATGATCCCTGTAAAGGGCTCCCTGTCCAGCAGGGAGTCTTCGTCTCCCTCTGGCTCTGCCTCTGCCCCTACTCATGCTCTCTCTCTCCCTCAATCTCTCTCAAATAAATAAATAAAATCTTCAAAAAAAAAATGAAAAGGAGGAAAGGCAAAGAATAAGCAATGGTGATAATAGGACAAATAGATTTAAAGTAAAGGATGAAAAAAGATACTCCATGCAAAAATGAGCAAAAAGAGAGCTGGTATGACTATACTAATATCATATTAAATAAATATTAGAAAAAAATGTTACAAGAGAGAAAGGTTACGGTATAAGTGGTACATTGATTTAAAAAAAAGGGGGGTGTCAATTCATCAATTGTAAACATATATACACCAAATAACAGTGCTCCAAAATATATGAAGTAAAAATTAATGGAATTGAAGGGGAAAGAAATAGAATGTTACATAAAAATAGAGGGATAGTTTAATAATCTACTTTCAATGATAGTATAGTTAGAATATCAATAAGGAAATCAAGAACTTGAAAAACCCCACAAACCAATTAAAGCTATCAAACATCTGTTTAACACTCCTCCCCAAAATAGTAGAATACACAGAATATACGAGAGCATAGAGAATACTTTCCAGATAGGCATATATTGGACTATGAAACAAGTCTTAATAAATTTTTAATGATTCAAATCATTAAAATAGATCTTTCTAACAACAAGGAATGAAGTTAGAAACCAACAAAAGAATAAATATAGAAATTCCACAAATACTGAGAATTAAACATCACACTTTAAAAAACCAATAATTCAAAGAAAAAGAATTCTGATTTCACAAGAAAAATGTGAAAATGCAGTATGAAGAAAAAACAAAAAAACAACACACCAAAATTTATTGAGTATAGAAAAGACAGTGCTCAGAGGTAATATTATAACTGCAAATTTATAATGAAGAAAATTTTCAAATCAATTACTTAATGTTACACCTTGAAGAATTAGTAAAAGAAGAGGAAATTAAACTGAAAGCCAGTAGGAAGGAAGAAATAAAAAGGGCAAAGATAGGTATAAAAGAAAAATAATAGAGCTAATTGACAGAACCATATGTTCATTTTTTAAATGACCAATAAAATTGAAATTATCTAGAATGTCTAAGGAGAAATGTAGAGAAGATGCAAATAATTAAATTCAAGGAAAAGTGGAGATATTACTGCTGACCCTGTAGAAGTAAAAATGATCTATGAACAATCTTTTGTCAGTATATTAAATAACCAAGGGAAAATAGCCAATTCTCAGAAATTTACAAAATACCAAAATTAACTCAAGAAGAAATAGGGTATCTGAAAGACTTGTTACAAGTAGAGATTGAATTAGTAATGAAGAACTTTCCAATAGAGAAAAGTGGAAGACCATATGACTTCACTGATGAATTCTATCAACATTTAAAGAAAAATTAACACTAATTATTCAGAAACTCTTTCTAAAAATAAAAGAGGAGAGAACACTAACTCATCCTCTGATATCAGCATTACCCCGATAAAAAAATCTGAGAAAGACACCAAAAGCAAAGAAAACTGCAGACCAGTATCCCTTATGAGTATAGAGGCAAAACTCCAAAACAACATAGCAGCCATCCAAATCCAATAGCATACTGAAAGGATTATATGTCATGACTGAGTGGGATTTATCCCAGAAAAAAAAAAACAAAACACATTATTTCAACATAAGACAATCAGTCAATGTAATCTACTATAGTAATAGATCAAGGAGAAAAAAATTATATCATCTCAATTGAGGCAGAAAAAAATTGTCAAGATCCAAAAAACTGTCATGAAAAACAAAAACAAAAACAAACTCAGAAAACTACAAGTGGAAGGAAACTTCTTTGACGTGATAAAGGGAATCTATGAAAAATCCATAGTTACCATCAGTCTCACTAATGAAAAAATGAAAGACCGAACTGTTACTACTAAGAATAAGAAAAGAAATAAGGATAAGACAAAGATGCTCACTCTCACCACTACTATTCAACAATGTACCAGAACTTCTAGCCAGAATACTTAGATGGACAGATGGAAGGAAGGAAGAAAAAAAAAAAAAAAGTTTACCCAGATTGATAAGAAAGAAGCAAAACTATCTTTTCCATAGATGGCATAATGAATGATCCTATGTGGAGAAAGTCTCCCCAAATTAAAAAAAAATCGATGATTCTTGCTTAAGTGACTTAAGCATAGTTGTGGTGTACGAAGTCAACACACAAAAGTCACTTGAATTTTACATATGCTTTACTGAAATAAACAACAGGAAGAAAATTAGGAGAACAATTCATTTTACAATAGTATTCAAAAGCATACCTAGGAATAAATTTAACGAAGGTAGTGAAAGATGTGTACACCAACAATTACTGAAAGAAGTGAAAGAGGACCTAAATAAATGGAAATAAATTCCACTCATAGATTTGAATACTTAATATTATTAAGGTGGCAATACTCCCCTAGGCAGTCTACGAACAATGCAGTCACTGTGAAAATTCTAATGTCGGGATGCTTGGGTGGCTCAGTCAGTTAAGCGGCTGCCTTCAACTCAGGTCATGATTCCAGGGTCCTGGAATCGAGTCCCGCATCGGGCTCCTTGCTCAGTGGGGAGTCTGCTACTCTCTCTGCCATTGCCTGCCACTCTGCCTGCTTGTGCTCTCTCTCTGACAAGTAAATAAATAAAATCTTAAAAAAAGAAAATTCTAATGATTTTTGTCCAGAAATGGAGAAGCTGATCCCTAAGTTAACATAGAATTTAAGGGGGCCACAAATAGCCAAAATGATATTGAAAATGAAGAACACAATTGAAGAACTCAACTTGCTGATTTTAAAACTTTCTATAAAGCCCCAGTAATAAAAACAATGTTTATTGGCATAAGGTTGAACATACAGACCATTAGAATTGAGATTCCAGAAATAAATCCATATCTCATTGGAAATTTGATTTAGACAGGATACCAAGACCATTCAATGGGGAAAGAATAGTCTTTTCAACAAGTGGTGATGGGAAAACTGTATTTTCACAGGCAAAAAATAAAGATGGAGTCTTCCCCTACCCAAACACAAAAATTAACTCAAAATGGATCAAAGACCAAAACATATGTTCTAAAATTATAAAACTCTTAGAAGAAATCATAGGGGAAAAAATCATGACTTTTGATTTTGCAGTGATATGACAATAAAAATACAAGCTACAAAGGAAAAAATAGATAAACTGAACTTCATCAAATTTTAAAGTTTTATCAGGAAAATGAAAAGACAACTTACATATATATATGGAGGGGCAGAGAGAAAGTAATGTTGGTGAAGATGTGGTGAGAATGAACCCTTCCTATATTGCTGGTAAGGATGTTAAATGTTTCATCAATGTGTAAAACAGTTTGGTAAGTTAAACACAGAATTACTATGTGATTCAGCTGTTCTTCAAAGGAATGGAAAGCAAGTAGACAGATACTTCTAAATGACTGCTCATAGCAGCAATATTCACAATAGCCAAAATTTGGAAACAACTCAAATATCTATTAGAGGATGAATGGATAAACAATTTACAGTATATGCATATAATGAAATATTAGCCATAAAAATAGATAACATACAAACACATAGCATGGATAATTCTTAAAAACATGTTAAGTGAAAAAAGTCAGATATAAAGGATTACATATGGAATGATGCCATTTATATTAGTTTTTCAGAATAGTAAATGTGTAGCTATATAAAGCAAATTCATTGTCATCAAGGCCTACGAATGTAGAATGGCATGTGACTGATTAATGAGTACAGGGTTTTCTTTTGGAGTGATGAAAATATTTTGAAACTAGACAGAAATATGATTGTCCAATATTGTGAATGCACTAAATGACATGGGAGAAGACATTGGTATATACATTCTTGAGGTGTGGTGTACAATATTGTGCCTATAATTGAGAATACCATACTGTGCACTTAAAGTTTTGTTAAGAATTGATAGATCTCATGTTAAATGTGCTTACCACAGTAAAAAAAATTCTCAATTGTTTTGGTGTTTGGTGAGAAATATTACATTGCCTACTACTACCACAGACGTTAAAGTGGGGAGAACCTTCCTCACCAATTCTCCATTTTATGGGCTTGTGCACTTGACTCATGTTCAGCTAATTATGTGGCTCTTCCTTGAAGACTAAACATGGAACTAGTGAAACAAAGACAAAGTGCTATTAGAAATCAATTATGGTCATTGGAAGCTGGGTGAATTAATGTTTGAGTTCTATACTATGGAGGAAAACATATCAATGGGAATGATTCTAATAAACTATGGTGGTTTTCCTACTCCCTTCTTTGCTTTTAAAATTGCTTCATTCATGAATTTCTTAAAAATTTGATCCTTCTACCTCTTTTTAAAGCTATGAGTCTTCTATATTCTTCAGTAAAATTGTGCTGTTAAGTCTGTGTTTGTGGGACTCTGTGTGTGTGTGTGTGTGTGTGTGTGAGAACATACACTTCACTCATACTTGGATTAGTCAGAATAGGTTTCTGTTGCTGGCAACTAAGACTTCTGATAGATATGTTCATGATTGTTTATCCATAATTCATTTTTTTTCCTTTATGGACACTGATATTTCCCAGATAATACAAGTAGTGCATTATCATTGAGGCAGTCTACCTCCCTGAACTTTGGAAAGAAAAAAGTCTTAGTATTTTAAAATCCTTGGCTGAGCCTTGTTATTTGTCATGGAAATCAGAAACATTTTACATGCCTAGTAGTGTTTTGCTTTTAATATTGGTTTGGACTTCCTTAGGAAGATTTTACATAGTTGAGAGTATGGTAATAAAAGTATAATGTTTTTCAAATGAATATTCTGCTACTTGATTTTGGATAAATTTTTCAGCCCTCTCAGTATTCTTAAGTTACTAGAGAAAGTGTACGTTCTCCTCTGTCACAAGTTTTTTCAATGGACTATGGTGGGATTTAAGTTCATTAAAAAATATTTGTGTCGCTCTCGGCCCGCAAGAACGACCCGCAGACGAGGTGAGTAGCAAGCTTCTTTATTACTTCTTTAATGGCGGCCCCCCGAACCAAGCATATACAGCAGTATATATTCACGTGTGTACGCCCCCCTTCCTGCCCAATCAGAATGCCGTGCATGCAGTGTCCTCGTGTGCTCTTATGTAACCGTGCAGGATTCTTTTGTTCTCTAGCAGTGATCATGCATATATCTCTTGGCTTCTAGTGCTGTTCACGCGCCGGCCATGAGCGCGCTCACATCCTCCTAAACCAATCACTCTCAGTTCCTCTATCTTCAGGCACTCCCGTCTACGTGACTCCTTGCATCTGCTGGATGGCTCTCCACAGCTCCCCCTTTTTTATTTTGTATATGGCAGGGATCGTGCCTGTCTTAGGTTGCCAATCCTCAGCACACATGCTTACCCGTCATCGGGCACTCCCCTGGGCCGAGGAGCCCCTGTCTTAGGTTGCTATGGTGAGGGATCAGTCTTACCCGTCTTTGGCTACCGACCCAGCGTACTAAGCCATATTTTTGGGGGGGGAGGTGCTAGCCTCCAGAGCCATCATGGCTCAGACCAAAGCCCATTGCTGTAGCCATTGTTGTCATACAATTCTACAGATGCATTTTAGAAGGAGTACTTGAGCCAGAATCGTCAAGGCTCTTACGCCTGCCTAGTTTTGAGGAAAGAGATTGATTGTCATAACAGCTTAAGGAGGAGGAGCCAAGAGATACTTGAGCGGCATTTAAGGCCACTCTCTGAGCTTACTGCGGTTGATTAACTGATGGTTACGTATGATGGCTCTTAACTTATGAACTTCTGCGAGTATGATTTTAATTGCACAAGGCAAAAGGCACATGAAAAGAACAATTACCACTAACACTCCTATAATTGTTCCTACAACATACCATGCGTGCGTCAGGGAAGGGAAGTGAGAAAACAAGGACAATGTCCGCGTGGGTTTTGTATACACCCAACAGTCCATTAATCTGATTTTGTGTTGCAAGGGTTTCAGCTACCCTCCCGGTGACATTGTTGAGTGTTGCTGCAGTCAAAGTCTCGTTTATGTCGAAGCAGCACCGGCAGGTTGTCGGGGTTCACCTGTACTGGCATCGGGATATACGTCGGTATCTTGGCTATTACTGCCGAGTCTTCCACCGTGGCATTCCAACATTCTGATAGCAGACAATTCTGGGACTCACAAGAGAGACTAGATGACTTGTTAATAGTAGAAGCATTAAAAACTATGAAGAGAAAGGGAGCTCTAACACAGACGGGCATTGGTGAGTAACTTATGTGCTTAGCTGAGGTGCAATTGCAAGTAACATTTGTTTCAAATCGAGAGCCTATGTGATCTTAAAACCGCTCTGGTCAAGTTAGCTTAATCCTCAGGAGTGAGGTAAAGTGTTCCCAGCGACTCCACAAGGGAGACAGTGAAAGCTGCCTGGGGTCCATAGGCGCTGATTGCCTCCTTAAGCTGTTTTACCAACTTAAAATCCAGCGGCTGATGATATCTTTGCTGGTTCTGATCTTCTAAAACAGGAAAGAACCCTTTGCTCGGATCAAGGACCTCTCTCCAACTTTGTGCCTTACACTCTGAACAATGACACGTCTTGGCGCAGCTGGGCCGATGGGGGGGGGCACTCACAGGGCGGCGCTGAGGGGTTTGAAAGCGGAGGCGGCGTAACATCCGCCTCCAATTCCAGCTGCGCCTTATCAGTGACTCCCGCTTTCAATTCCGGCTGCGCCGCCGCTTCAGCCTGCACTTCGGCCTTCAGCTGCGTCATGACCTCCCTCTGCATTTTTAACTCCTCCAACACCTTCTGTAACCCCGTCTCCTTGCTCTCAAACTGTTGCCGTATGATTTCTAAATCCTGAAGGGCCTGAAAACTGTAAGATTTCTTCTTCTCACCGACTTCCTTCTCCCCTATCTCTTGCAACTCACTATCTGAAAGTCCTTCCGAGCTCTCACTCCCGGGGTCAGAATCCTTAGAGGACCCCTTACGAGATTCCTCCCTTACTTGTTCCAAAACCTCTCCTCCCTGTTGCACCGCCTGTTTCAAGGGCTCTCTAGTGGACTGTAGGCATACCTTTACCAATGACCAAATGGCAAGAGTCCCCGGGGTCACCGATGGGCAGCATTTCAAATCTTCTCCTAAGTGCTCCCACTGAGGCATATTTAAGAGCCCTTCATCTATGAACCAGGGAGCTACTTCAGCCACTTCTCTTAAAAAGGTACGAGCCGTTTTCGTCTTTAACGGGGTACCATTGGCCTTGAGAACGTCCTTCAGCGGACTCTCCATCTTACACCTAGAGATCTCGTTCCCCATTCCGGGAGAAACTTTACCTTATCATCCCGTAGAACTTCACAAACACCCTAACGTCTTATCGTCTACGGAGAGCTTTCCTGTTAAACCTTATCGTCCCCGTAGAACTTCACAAACACCCTAACGTCTCATCCTCTACGGGGAACTTCTTATCGTCCCTGCGCGCCGGTCGTACTTTCGAAGGCTGCGGGGAGCGTCCCTGTCGCTAGACAGGCCTGCCAACTGACAGAAATGGGTGCAGTGCACTTGCACACTTTACCTTATCGTTGCTCTTACCTCGACCTTCGTTCTGCGTTTAAAGGTGGGAGGTCCCGGGTTTCGGCACCAGTTGTCGCTCTCAGCCCGCAAGAACGACCCGCAGACGAGGTGAGTGGCAAGCTTCTTTATTACTTCTTTAATGGCGGCCCCCCGAACCAAGCATATACAGCAGTATATATTCACGTGTGTACGCCCCCCTTCCTGCCCAATCAGAATGCCGTGCATGCAGTGTCCTCGTGCGCTCTTATGTAACCGTGCAGGATTCTTTTGTTCTCTAGCAGTGATCATGCATATATCTCTTGGCTTCTAGTGCTGTTCATGCGCCGGCCATGAGCGCGCCCACATCCTCCTAAACCAATCACTCTCAGTTCCTCTATCTTCAGGCACTCCCGTCTACGTGACTCCTTGCATCTGCTGGATGGCTCTCCACATATTTGTGTAATATTTTATAGTAAAACATCTATAAAAATTGATCCCCTGTTGACAACATTGTATTGGCATCCATGTAGCATTGTATTGCAGGGTATGTCTCATGAGGCATACAAGATATCCACTGCAAGAAAAATGACATCTGGTTCATAACTTTTAGTGTCAGTGTGTCCCTTGGTAAATCATAAATACACTAAATAAAGCATTAAAGATGTATTGATTTGAAATTCTGAGAGAGAAGCATCAAATATCAAAGCTATTTTCTGTGTGATTAATTTCTAATTATGTGTTTTTGAAAATTAACTGTTTTTATAACATTAAGTTCAAATGGAAAACCAACAATCTTGAAGGAAATTGAAATAATAGAAATTTTGGAAGAGGAAAAATATTATTCCCAGATGCTTTCCTCCATTACAAACTGTAATGAGTTTTAGCATTAGCTAGATGTTAAGGAATTAGGGGAAAATTTCAGAAAATTGTAGAATCACATTTGATTATTGATGATAAAACCATTGTGAAATTGTAACATATGAATCAATTATCAACATAATGATGCTCGCAAAACACAGCGTGCTTTTATTTTTTTTACACGGTTCCTCTGACATCCAATCCTGTCTATTACAATATATCCAGGTTCTTGTAATCCAGTAATTAGAAGCAAGCAGATCTTGTAGGTGGAAATCTTCAGGTGCCACTTTGAATCTAAGCATGTATAACTAAATTATGCCGTGGTTGGCATTTTATGAAAGTCTTGGCATAAGTGTATTGATATAAAATGAGAATGTAAAGAACTATCATTAAAAATAAGTGACAACCAAATTTTCAACAGCAACCTGGGAGCAAGTTTACCTAAGTTATTTTGAAAATTTAAAATTCTGCTTTCTATCTAAACACTGGATTTTACCATTCCATTGATATTAGAATCAATATTTGAAAAATATGTTTTTAAAGATACAACCCAGTTAAGCAATTTAAAAAACAAAGAATCAAACCCCCCCCCAAAACAACAAAGCACTACAGGGTTTGTTGATGTTACTGCTGCTGGATTTTTTTTTTTAATTTCTCTATTACTTATGCAGATGGTTACTTATGTGTGTGATTAAATAATAATTCACCTTTCTAGAACTATCCTTATAACAATGATAATTCATTATACTAATAGTAGTTAGATAGGAAGAATAGCACTCTGTTTCTCTTTTTTTGGGAGTGTTCTTTTTTTTTCAATTTTTTAATTTAAATTCCAGGTAGTTAACATACATTGTAATAGTTTCAGGTGTACAATTTAGTGATTTGACACTGCCATACAATGCCCAGTGCTCATCGCAAGTGCTCTCCTTAATCCCCATCTCCTATTTCATCCAACCCCCTACCTCCCTTCCCCTGGTAACCATCAATTTGTTCTCTATAGATAAGAGTCTGTTTCTTGGTTTTCCTCTTTCTTTTTTCCCTATGCACCTTTGTTTTTGTCTTTTGAATAATCCAGTATCTCTAGAATTAAGGTACCTTGAATGCTTATGGTAAATTATGGTAACTTAAAAGAAATTGAACAAACTTGAAATTTTCTCAAACTTTCTCAAATATAATTCATAGTTTTTTAATAGGAAAAAAATAACTTTCCTTGAGAAAGAAATATTAAGTACTCCGGTTAACTTACCAGATACTCAGATAATAGGATCTGGGTTCAAATTCCAAGTTTGTTCAGTATTGGAATATTCATGCACCAGAAAAAAAAAAAAGATGTTTCCTAAAGTGTTTTTCTTAAATTGTTTTTGAGGACACACTCATTTAGTTTAAATCTGGTTCAGTGGAAAGATGTTGCTAGATAAGAAATACATTTAGAACTTGAAGGAATTGACTTGCGGGAGGTTGCTGTAGTAATCGGATTTCAGATCTCAGTTTCCCAAGTAACAATAACTGAAATTTGTCCCCAGTTAACACCTTTATATTGAGTAGCATATCTTTATGGCACATGGTTACCTGTATCAGAATCTTTCGTGGTGTAATAAAATGCAGATACCGGATGGACTGAACAATTCTAACCTGTCATGATCTCCTGGGGAAGGGGGTCTGGTAATACATTTTAATTAGTACCCCAGTTGAATCTTATGCACATTAAAACTTAACAAGTGTTTACCTAATGACTTAGTACCTATTTTATACATATTGAGGAGTTAATTTCATTCATACTGATGTCTAATTCTATGTCACTAGGATCCAGAACATACTTCCTCTGGAATCACTGTCATTGATTTATGAAATGTCATATATTTTAAAACATATTTTAAACATGTTATGACTTTGTGAAAAATCAAGGATTTAGAAATAGTGGAACCACAAAGAGTGTTGCCTATTAACTGCACAATACCCAGTATCCAAAGATGTGTGGTAAACATCAGTAGAGGTCAGCACCAGTTTTCAAATATGTCAGAGAGAGTGGCAATGCTCAGAATCCGATGCTGTGGTTTTCTTTCTGGTATGAACTTATAAACAGTCTAGGTAAACAGAACTAGGGTGACTTGGATGACCAGCAAGTAAAAGAGAGTCCAGTGAATCATTCAGTTCTCAGGCTATGGAAGGTTGAAAGATATATTGTATATTGTTGTGGCATTTTGAAACTGATAATTTATGATAAGATGAACTAAGCCTACTGTAAAAAATAATGGAAAAATCTCTCCCTTAAAGATACCTAGGGGTGTCTGGGTGGCTCAGTCAGTTAAGCATCTGCCTTCCGCTCAGATCATGATTCCAGGGTCCCAGGAAAGAGCTCACCTTGGGTTCTGCTCAGCAGGGAGCCTGCTTCTCCATTTCCCTCTGCCTGCCACTCTGTCTATTTGTGCTCTCTCTCTGTCAAATACATAAATAAAATCTTTAAAAAAAAAAAAAAGCATCCACTCACAGTATCAATTTAGATATCATAGAGTATCAATTTAGATATCATAGAGTCTATCTTAGGTAAATAAAATAGAGAAATTAAATGAAGTAGGTGGGTAAGTTCTACTTATGAATCTAAGGTTCTTAGCAACTGTCAGGTTTAGTCTAATTTGATTCAAGAGGCGTGTAGCACTGACAAGTTTTAGTATCTGTAGCTAAGTAAGAACAAGAAGGCAGAGACTGGCAGTGGCTTTGTCCTTAGGTAATTAGTTAGAACTTGGGATATATTTACCAATAGTGACGAAGTTGTGAACAGTGGCTACATTAGTTCAATTCATTTCCTTTTAACAAACACAGTTCAGTGGTTCACTGTGACAGGTACCTGCAGACACTGCTGATACAACACAGAATAAAGCACAGGCTCTGCCCTTATCAAGCTTTCAGTAGGTTGCAGGGTATTCTAGATTAGCTATATGAGCTTTCTTAGAGTTGCACCTGAAGTGTACTCGTGAATTAACAACAACAACAGCAACAAACCCACAAAAAAACCCAAAGGAATTCCCCAAAATTTTGACATGTTTACCTGGGTTGTGTAGTAGGAAAAAAACAATGTACAATTTTAATGATATTCTCACACAAAAATTAGAAAATGGTCTCTCTATAACGTGATGCCTGCTTGTGATAACAGCATTAGTTTTTCCTATTTGATTACCAAGTATGGCATATATCAAAATAAATGAATAGGAAATTTTTTAAGGTACTTAGCCCTTAATAATTCAGGAGCAATTCTTGAAATCTTTTTACAACTATCTGTTTGCTATGATTGATTTTGTTTTCATTTTCTTAATTCAAGAGTTTTACATTTTTGGAAAAAGTAATGTAATATACTAAAGAAAGGTAAAGCAAATGCGTATTTGTTGTAGAAAAACTTCACAGCCAAAAAGTTTATACCTTTCATAGCTTTATTATATGTAAGCCACTAAACACAACACACAAACACCACCCATCATTAATTGAGTCACGATAAGCCCCTTGATTTAAAGTGTTTGTATTTTTCTGTCATGTGCATATATTCAAAATAATACTGTTATGATATTTTTGGTATAAGACTATGACAGTAATTCATTAGGGATAATAAAAGACACACCTTACTGGTTTTCCTCCAATTTTATCACTGATCACTTCTCACTAATGCTATTAATGTCACTTTAGCTCAAAGCATCTTCAGCTCTTAACTCATTTATCATCCTCTAGTTGTCTGGCTTCTGTTTTTATACCTCACAGTGTACTTTCCATAGTATAGCACGAGTGGTCTTTTCAAGTCCAAAGCAGATTGTTTCCCCAATTACAAGTCATCATTGCCTTCCAATTCCAACTATTTTCTAGGCCCTCTTCATATATTTTAACCTCAGACTACTGTACTTTTATTTACTCAACTCAAGTTATCTCACGTTCTTTTCTTTTATTGACTATCAAGTCCCTAAGTTGTCTCATGGCTTTTGCATCTACTGTTCTCTATACTGAATTCTGGGGCAGCTCTTTGAAAGACTTTCTCTCTTACCACTTAGGTTTTGATTATACTGTCATCAGCTCAGAGAGAACTTAATAATATCCTATTTAACAGAGACCCCAATCCTCAATCTTTCTTGCTAATAACTCTTAAAACTCCATGTTATAATCTTCAGTGAGTTTATGTACTTTTCACTGTGTACTTCTTTATTTTCTATCTCCCTCTTTTGAATGTACGTATCAGAACAGAACTCATAGCTATCTTTATTTTCATTTCCACTGCTTGGAAGAGTGGCAGGCATTCTTAGAAAAGTAGGCACGCAGTAGTTTTTTAATGAGTGGAAACTAATTAGGACTCATGAAATAAACCCTCTGGAATTGAGGAAATTATTTTAAAGATCTATAAATATTCATTTCGTGTTTTTGAGTTAATGGATGTGAATGTCATTTTAACTTGGTAAAAAGAAGCTATTTGTCTCACTAGAAACTACATTTCCAAAGAAAGTTTTTGGATAAATACTTTGAGAAAGAAGTAGACCTCTGTGTTGTGGAGGAAATGATAAAAATTTAGAGGAGAAATTAAAAGATTTCTAGAAGACAGAGGCACATTGAACTAAGAAAAACCTCATTGATTAAGCCTTGAAAATATGCCAGGTTTAAGAATTATAAACACACTTCTTCTCCCTTGATTTATCAACTTTAAACTGAATCTATTGATTACCCACCACAAAAATGAAAAATTTAGTTCACTTTATTGTTTTCACTCTGTCACCCACACCTTGCCCCAGTTTTTGGAATATTTTTAATTCTTTCCTTTGTTACTTTTATAGTTTTAAAATACACTTAAACTTACTTTTCTAATACCTCAACTTTACAGTATAGGGTCATTTTGCTCTATATGTAGATAAAGAAGATATCTTTATATTTCTATCTCCCTCTTTTATATTTCTCCTAGTCTCCCACCATATATTTCTCCTAATCTAAGTCTTGTAGTCTGGAAATGTTTATATAACATTGCTAGATTCTTTGTCTTCACATAGAATTTTAGATTTAAAACTTGAAGTCTTTAGATCGCTGTCTTTTAACAAAACTATGTATCATTTCTATGTAGGTGATTAGTAGTCAGTTGAAATAATCTGGAGTTTTAAAAATGATGTTTTTATAGTTATTTTTTTCTGTCTCCTTTTTATCTGTTCTTTTTTCAAACTCCTTTTTGTGTGATTTTTTATACTTTTTAGAAATTATGTATAACTGAGGAATCTCTTTCTGTTTCTACATGCTTGAAGTTTCTCACTCTTTTTTTTCCTTATGGTCTGCTGAATTTAGGCAATACTTACCATCCTTTTTTTCTTTTATTTTGATATTTTTCACTAAATTATTTTTATGTTGTAATTAGTGTAGCATAGCTTCAAATCTCAGAAATTCTTATTGAAAAATTTTGGCTGTCTTTTCTATATTATTTTTCCTTCTTTCTGGGTCAGTTGGCCTGTTAGTTGTTACTCTCTTGATCTTGTGCTGTTGCTGATTTACCTGAGAGATCTGGAGATGACTGGCTATTCCTTCAGATTTAGGAATGCACTACACTTACTAATATGAGACTAGTTATTGAAACCCTATTAGTAGTAGATAGGTTTATTTTATCATTCTTATCCCAGAATAGTGACATTCTCTGCAAGTTGTTTGCAAGAGGGTAGAATATACATAAAATGCTAAACTGCATGTGAGGCAAGAGTCAGACTATCACATTCCATAGCTTATGTTTCTTTTATATTAATTCCCAAGCATTGTGCCAGTTGTTCTTTATTCAATGGCTTTTCTGTCCTCAAAATACTTAACTGAATGTGTTACCACTAGTATTCCCAATCTACATATAAAAAATACAAACTATACACATTTAATAACTGATCTCAATTTACACAAATATTTGGTGTTAGAGTCGTTTTTCTATCCTGACAATCTGATGCCAGTGTTCACTATGATTTAATATCATCCACTCTACAAAGGCTGGTTAAATATTTTTAAAATCTTTTCATCAGTGTTATTCTTTAGTCTTATTTTAAAGATTTTATTTTTTACTTATTTGATATACAGTGAGAGAGTGCACGAGTAGGGGGCAGAGGGAGAGGGAGAAGCAGGCTTCCTAGTGAGCCTAGAGCCCAGCACGGGGGCTCTATCCCAGGATGCTGGGATCCTGACCTGAGCTAAAGGTAGATGCTTAACTGACTGAGCCTCCCAAGTGCCCCTTGTTTTTTAGTCTTTATTTGTATTTATTCTAACAACGAGTACTCAATACAGATATTTTATTTTTATTTCATAAGCCTTTATGTAATTATTAACTTTTCCTTTCTGTTCAACTGCTTTTTTGAGGGGGGATAATACGAATTATTATTTCATAAATTCAGTAGATTTTTATAATTCTTTAATACATTTATATGTATTTATGTATTTTTTCATTGGTTATCTGTTTCCTGTATTAACTCTGTCACCTCCAAAGTCAGATAGCCAGTTTGTTCTTTTTGGAGCTTCTATTTGATATTTTTCTCAGTTGTCTGGTGGGTACTGGATGAACATTATGCTAATGAATAAACATTAGATGGATCATAGAGGCAGAATATTTTTTATGATATTATCTTTGCTATTTTGAGATGTTTTTCTTTAAAATCCCTGTGTTGATTTACAATTGCTGCTTTAATAAGAGATTGTAATCTTGATTGCTTAAAACAACACAAATGTATTCTGTTACAGTTCTGGGATCCAGAGGTTTGAAATCAATTAATGCAGTTTGTATTCATGGTTATTGTGTATTCTGTTTATCTAAAGAGAGCAAATTATAGGTTTGTATTTCTACATGAATTGGAAATATTATGAAGGAAAAATATATGATGAGAGGAGAAGAATCATGTTGCATTTAAAAAAAAAGATTATTGAAAAAAAAGATTATTTATTTTATAGAGCAATCACACGAGAGATCTGAGGGAGAGGCAAATGAAGATGGGGGAAGAGTCTTAAGCAGACTCCATGTTCAGTGCAGAGCCTGATGCAGGGCTTGATCTCATGATCATGAGATCATGACCTGAGCAGAAATCAAGAATTGCCTGAGCCACCAGGTGTCCCTGAGCCACCCGAGTGCCTCAATGCCATTTTGAACAATTGGGTATAAAATTGCAGTCAGGCAAGTTGAGAGTTAATCTACATCAATGCTTATATAACATTACTAGCTTGTTTAAAATCAAGTAATTTATTTCTTCTCAAATTAGTAAATTTGTTTTTAACTTTTCACTGTGGCCTGATAGGGCTGGGAAAGGTTAACCGGTGAAGGAGACTTCCAATATATTAAATGGTGAGCAGTGGTTAGACAGTTGGATGAATGAGAAAGGTATCCTATGTAAGAATAATGCAATCAAAATTTTAGACACTGGATTACAAAAGGCCTGATTAGGAAGAAAAAGATTTGCCTATGAGAATATTTTTTTGAAAAGGAAAAATTATATTAGAAAAAAATGTGATTATATGATGGCGTGGAATTCTAGGTTAGCCAATTTAGATTTGTATCTTATAGGATGACGTGTCTCTAATATATATTTTTGGCTAATGTTATCTGATAAAAATTTAGGGGAAAACTTATCTTGAATTGTGTATGGCAGATCGCAGTGGATGATAAACATTGATTTTAATGAGAGCTCTATCAAAGACAAACTTTGCATTTAAATGGACAAAAAAGGTGATATGTGCTATCACTGCAAAGTAAATGTCTTTGTAAATGTGAATTTTATAGTGTATAGAAATCCTCTGTTAAGTGGTTAAAAATGCCTATATCCATCTCTCATCTATTTGATACCATTTTAACTAGCAGAATGATTTATATTTAGTTCATCTTTCTTAGTTTCCTGTATTTGAGAATGCAGTTCCATATGAGAGTCTTATTTTAATTTCTTTTCAATGATCATTTAGAATGTCAGATGCCTAAAAGAACATGTCAGGATTTATTATTCTTCTGCCATTGCCTTGTTGCTTTATGCAATAAATAAGGAAAATTGGACCTGATTTAGCAGTTCAGCTAACCAAAATGGCTGCCCATATTTTACTCAAGTATCAGCAAAATATTGGGTAGACTATTCATTATTATAATGTTCATTTTTTCCTTGTACTGTAATGCCCCTAGCCTTGGCATATTTCTTGAGAGCATCACAGGAAAATTATCTGTGTTTGGCAGAAGTCAAGAATTTATGATATGACTCTTAGCAGCATTAAGGCAAATAGCAAAAACTGTTATCTGTAGTGTACTTCTGTAAGGCTAACTCTTAAAAGTCGCATCTGACCTGAGATTCTGCTTTATAGTGCAATAATGCTTTTGTACTAGTTTTCAGTTGAAAAAGCATTGCCCAGTGCATATCCAAAAAGATCCACAATTTCTTCTAATGTAAGACACTTTATTTAAAAGAAGTCATAAATACTAAACTGTATTACCATAACCTTGCTACGGCAAACTGAGTTATGAGATATGAACATCGGTTTCCATTATTATACTGACTTTGGATAAAATCAGTTCCCATAGTTCAACAGCAAAAAGGTTAATGGATTATGGATAAAAGTATATGATTTAAGATAATGAACAATAAGTACTTCTTTATTTCTCAAAGAAAACTTACTGTTCTCATGATTCCTCACAAAAACAGTTAAAAATGCTAGCAAATAAAATGATCCACTCAATTTTGATTTATAATATATCTTTGGGGCTTTACTGAAGCCATGACCTTTGCCACATTACTTCTGAAGGTTTATCAGATGTAGAATTTCAGAACTAGAAAAACTGGCAACTGTAATAAAATCCTG
This sequence comes from Mustela putorius furo, assembly GCF_011764305.1. NCBI lineage: Eukaryota > Metazoa > Chordata > Mammalia > Carnivora > Mustelidae > Mustela > Mustela putorius. Next base: position 17,136,205 of record NW_025422471.1, read on the forward strand.
CATTTTAGAGATTAGGAAAAGTCCATGAGGACATAAGATCTATACCAAAGTTTAGAGAGCTAATTTATGGTAGAGCAAGACTGAGAAATGTTCAGTTAATCAAGTTAAATAGCTTTTTATTGCAGGACTTTTCAGAACCATAAATAAATGAATGAGCATTGTGAATCTTCTAGAGGAGAATATAGCATATGCAGTTCATCGCATTTACTATAAAAGTGAAAACTGTTAATTTGGAGAATACCTATAAATATTTCTGTTCAGATGCAAATATTCCATAGCACACAATTAGGAAAATGCTAGAATACATTGATAGATAAAATTGCATATTAATAATTTATTATGATCAAAATTAGCTTATATTTGGCTTAGAAATAGGTGTAATTCAGTTGTACTTAATTTTAAAAAACATTTTTATTAGATTTATATATATATGTATTTATATAAATATATACTTTTATATAAATCCTGAATATGATAATTTCATCTTCATTCTCCCCCCTTCTGTGGCCATTACCCCTCTTTTAATCAAGCATCCAATTTTAAATTAATTATATGTCCTAGCAAATATATTCTCAAGTTCATTTAATCATATGTGGCAATGTGTGCATGTTCATATACATTTATAGGAATTGCATTTGCTTCATGCAAGTGACAGAATATTATACACAATATTCTGAATCTTCTCTTCACTCAAAATAATACATGGTAATCTCTCCAAATCCCCTAGTTCAGTTAAATTCATTTTTTTTCCCAAGTGGTCTAAATTCTTTATTGCAATGTGCAAACACATAACCAGAGCCTTTTTTAAAGACAGTCAGTATTAAGTCCAGACTTTAACTTTATGGAAATGCAGAAAATATCTTTGTATATATGTTCTGATATTCTTAGTGTTCAGACTGTCTCCTCAAAGTAGGATTGCTAAATCAAAGGATATGTCAACTTTAAACAAATTATAATAGCCATTGAAAATCTTTTGAGGGCCATCTGGGTGCCTCAGTGAGTTAAGCCTCTGCCTTCAGCTCAGGTCATGATCTCAGGGTCCTGGAATCAAGCAAGCTCTGCATCAGGCTCTCTGCTCAGCAGGGAGCCTGCCGCCTCTCTCTGCCTGCCTCTCTACCTACTTGTGATCTCTCTCTCTCTGTCAAATAAATAAATAAAATCCTTTAAAAAATCTTTCGAAAAGCCACAATAAATGTCATGTCATGTCATATCATATCATACCATACCCTTTTATTCATATCCCAGTTATCAATACCAACTAATACTCTATTTCTCCCAGCTGTATATGTATATAGTGTTAATAACAGTTTTCAAACAATTCCCAAAGAGATTAGAGGATCAATACTTTAATCACTATCTTCTAAAGCATTAGGATAGTCACTTTCTGTTCAATAATTGATTTTCCATTCTAATATTAGGCAAATGTCCTAAAGGAAACAAATAGAGTGACTGTGGAGCACCTTGATGTGCTTCCCTTTTCTCAGTCCCTAGAACATCTTTAGGCTCAGATTAGCTGCTCTTCGTTGTCTTCCTGCAGTCCTTTTTACATATTTGTCTGACTTTTGCTGCTGTTTCAAGGAGTAGGACTGTGTACGAACCATACTGTCCTGACTGGATCCAAAAGTCTTTTACTGTCTTTTAATAGATTTTTTTTCTTTTTTGCTTATTTTGTGATATGAATTTTATTTCTTTAAGCATTTCATATTTAATTATTTTATATTCTGTGTCTGATGCTTCCTATACTTTAACACTTAAGGCTTCTGTTAACATTTCTTCATTGTACTTTGTTTCTTCTCATGATTTTATGATTTCATATTGTGAGTTCATATTTTGCATAATGTTAACTGATGGGAATCATAGGAGTCCTTTTTGAGGAATTCCCCTGCAAAGAAAACTTTATCTGATTCTTCTGGGCTTCAGTGGGCAACAAGGGAGATGGGAGAACTTTATTCTTCCTGGCTTAAATGAAAAATTGTCACCTCATATATTGTGCCACACACACATCTCATGATTCATGATTATTCTCTTTATGACTGTGTTTATACTTGTAATTTTACTCAATGATTTCCATCTTTTCTCATTTATTATCTACTTACTGCTCATTTCAATTTGTAGTTTTATTATGTTTTTATTTGTATTTACCAAGTTCTAAAAAATGTATTTTAATTTGAGTATAATTAACATACAGTGTTATATTAATTTCAGGTGTACAATATAGTGATTCAGTAATTCTGTACATTACTCAATGCTCATCATGATAGTAAATTACTCTTCATCCCTTTCACCAATTTCAGCCAATGTATTTAGGGATTTTTGAATATTTAGAGGCTTCATATGGGGCTGATAATGTACTCAATTGTATCCAATTAAAAAATGTCTTCATGATGTTCTTTTTTTTTTTTTTTTTAAGATTTTATTTATTTATTTGACAGAGAGAGATCACAAGCAGGCAGAGAGAGAGGAGGAAGCAAGCTCCCTGCTGAGCAGAGAGCCCAATGCGGGCCTCGATCCCAGGACCCTGAGATCATGACCTGAGCCGAAGGCAGCGGCTTAACCCACTGAGCCACCCAGGCGCCCTGTCTTCATGATGTTCTTAAATGAAATTGAATATATTTTATATGTGAACATTACATGTGTCAACATATTTTGTTTTTAAATTTTCTTACCTGGGTACTTGGATTTTTCTCTTTGTACTTGTTATGATTTGTGATATTTCATACCTTTCAGAGAAATATACATTGTGATTATATTATGATTGTGATTATTTTTCATGCCTTTCAGAATAAATTTTTTTTTCCTGGTAGCTACTAGATCTTCCTTGTTCAAATTATTCACAAATATTTTATATGATTTTATATTTACTCTTATAATTGATATTTTTTAAATTTTTCACTAGGTTGTTTTTACCATTTATTTCTTATTTTTTGTTAACTCATGAATATTTGTTCTGTAATCAGATTTTCTTCATTTTTGTAAGAATATGTTTATATATCTATAAAAAAGAGATGTTTTAGGTCTTGCTTTTTCATTGTCTATACAAGTAATTTAATTTTCTAGGTTTATTACTTGTACTATATTTTAAGACAAGATTAAATACAAAGATAAAAACTTGCTTCTCCAATTCCTGATTTTAAACTACTTTTAGTATTTCCTCATTTAGAATATCAGTTGCTCTTTATTTTGAAATTTAATCTTTTATTTAGCTTTTTTTACTCCAAATTTAAGTGTTTTGGTAAAATTATAAAAGAGTAAATATATATTGATAAAATATTTAGAATGCTCTTCTAACTCTGCTGCAGTAATGTATTATGTTAAAGGTTTCTCTGTTAATATATACACTTTTTATTTTCTAGAGAAAATTGTATTTGGTATAGTATAACTTTTTTGCATAATTCCTCCATTTTAATTAATATTAATGGGCAATTTTTAAGCCAATAACATGTATGAGATTAGTGTACATGTGCTTTTCTAACCAACCTTGTGAGCTGTTATAATTTTTATACTTTGTTTATGAAAAGATTTGGGGTATTTCTATCTCTATCATGACATGAAGTAATTTAAATAATGTTATAAGTTTCTTCTTCCATCTCTTCTTTACATTCCTCACTTTCTCCTCCTCCTCCTCCTTCTTTTTCTCTACATTCTTCCTCCTCCTTGTGATCCTCTTCTGATCCACTGTCATTTTTCAATGATATGTTTTCATTAAAATATTCTGTTTTTTTTCAATATTAATTGGTTTATTCAGATTTTCTGCTTTTAATGTCACCTTCAGTAATTTTTATATTTTGTTATCTAATTAAATGTCCATGACATTTCATAGTTATTTTTTTAATTTTCATTCTTAATGTCTGTCTTTGCTTCCTTTTTTCTAATTCACATTTGTGAGGTTTTGATCTTCTTTTTTTTTTTTAATAATTTTTTATTTTTTATAAACATATATTTTTATCCCCAGGGGTACAGGTCTGTGAATCACCAGGTTTACACACTTCACAGCACTCACCAAAGCACATACCCTCCCCAATGTCCATAATCCCACCCCCTTCTCCCAAACCCCCTCCCCCCAGCAACCCTCAGTTTGTTTTGTGAGATTAAGAGTCACTTATGGTTTGTCTCCCTCCCAATCCCATCTTGTTTCATTGATTCTTCTCCTACCCACTTAAGCCTCCATGTTGCATCACCACTTCCTCATGTCAGGGAAATCATATGACAGTTGTCTTTCTCTGCTTGACTTATTTCGCTAAGCATGATACGCTCTAGTTCCATCCGTGTTGTCGCAAATGGCAAGATTTCATTTCTTTTTTTTTTTTTTTTTTTAAAGATTTTATTTATTTATTTGACAGAGAGAAATCACAAGTAGGCAGAGAGGCAGGCAGAGAGAGAGAGGAGGAAGCAGGCTCCCCGCTGAGCAGAGAGCCCGATGTGGGACTCGATCCCAGGACCCTGAGATCATGACCTGAGCCGAAGGCAGCGGCTTATCCCACTGAGCCACCCAGGCGCCCAAGATTTCATTTCTTTTGATGGCTGCATAGTATTCCATTGTTTATATATACCACATCTTCTTGATCCATTCATCTGTTGATGGACATCAGGTTCTTTCCATAGTTTGGCTATTGTGGACATTGCTGCTATAAACATTCGGGTGCATGTGCCCCTTTGGATCACTATGTTTGTATCTTTAGGGTAAATACCCAATAGTGCAATTGCTGGGTCATAGGGCAGTTCTACTTTCAACATTTTGAGGAACCTCCATGCTGTTTTCCAGAGTGGCTGCACCAGCTTGCATTCCCACCAACAGTGTAGGAGGGTTCCCCTTTCTCCGCATCCTCGCCAGCATCTGTCATTTCCTGACGTGTTGATTTTACCATTCTGACTGGTGTGAGGTGATATCTCATTGTGGTTTTGATTTGTATTTCCCTGATGCCGAGGGATATGGAGCACTTTTTCGTGTGTCTGTTGGCCATCTGGATGTCTTCTTTGCAGAAATGTCTGTTCATATCCTCTGCCCATTTCTTGATTGGATTATTTGTTCTTTGGGTGTTGAGTTTGCTAAGGTCTTTATAGATTCTGGACACTAGTCCTTTATCTGATATGTCGTTTGCAAATATCTTCTCCCATTCTGTCAGTTGTCTTTTGATTTTGTTAACTGTTTCCTTTGCTGTGCAAAAGCTTTTGATCTTGATGAAATCCCAATAGTTCATTTTTTCCCTTGCTTCCTTTGCCTTTGGCGTTATTCCTAGGAAGATGTTGCTGCGGCTGAGGTCGAAGAGGTTGCTGCCTGTGTTCTCCTCAAGGATTTTGATGGATTCCTTTCGCACATTGAGGTCCTTCATCCATTTTGAGTCTATTTTTGGGTGTGGTGTAAGGAAATGGTCCAATTTCATTTTTCGGCATGTGGCTGTCCAATTTTCCCAGTACCATTTATTGAAGAGGCTGTTTTTTTTCCATTGGACATTCTTTCCTGCTTTGTCGAAGATTAGTTGACCATAGAGTTGAGGGTCTGTTTCTGGGCTCTCTATTCTGTTCCATTGATCTATGTGTCTGTTTTTGTGCCAGTACCATGCTGTCTTGATGATGACAGCTTTGTAATAGAGCTTGAAGTCCGGAATTGTGATGCCACCAATGTTGGCTTTCTTTTTCAATATCCCTTTGGCTATTCAAGGTCTTTTCTGGTTCCATATAAATTTTAGAATGATTTGTTCCATTTCTTTGAAAAAGTTGGATGGTACTTTGATAGGAATTGCATTAAATGTGTAGATTTCTTTAGGTAGCATAGACATTTTCACAATATTTATTCTTCCAATCCAGGAGCATGGAACATTTTTCCATTTCTCTGTGTCTTCCTCAATTTCTTTCATGAGTACTTTATAGTTTTCTGAGTATAGATTCTTAGCCTCTTTGGTTAGGTTTATTCCTAGGTATCTTATAGTTTTGGATGCAATTGTAAATGGGATTGACTCCTTAATATCTCTTTCTTCTGTCTTGCTGTTGGTGTAGAGAAATGCAACTGATTTCTGTGCATTGATTTTATATCCTGACACTTTACTGAATTCCTGTATAAGTTCTAGCAGTTTTGGAGTGGAGTCTTTTGGGTTTTCCACATATAGTATCATATCATCTGCGAAGAGTGATAATTTGACTTCTTCTTTGCCAATTTGGATGCCTTTAATTTCCTTTTGTTGTCTGATTGCTGAGGCTAGGACCTCTAGTACTATGTTGAATAGCAGTGGTGATAATGGACATTCCTGCCGTGTTCCTGACCTTAGCGGAAAAGCTTTCAGTTTTTCTCCATTGAGAATGATATTTGCAGTGGGTTTTTCATAGATGGCTTTGATGATATTGAGGTATGTGCCCTCTATCCCTACACTTTGAAGAGTTTTGATCAGGAAGGGATGCTGTTCTTTGTCAAATGCTTTTTCAGCATCTATTGAGAGTATCATATGGTTCTTGTTCTTTCTTTTATTGATCTTCTTGATTACAACCAAAATTTGATTTTAAATACGTTTTAAGACTTTCCCTGCTTCTTATATATTTATTTTATTTTATTTTTATTTTTCCAACTTCTGAAGATGCTAATGGCTTTGAGAAATTCTTTCAGCTATATGTTAACTGAATACCTGAATAACTATTAGTGAAAGAAAAAAAAGTTTATTTTTCCTTAAAGCACAAAAAAATGTCTGAAGATTTTACACTGCAGATTCAGCTCAGTGATTCAGTTTAGCTGTGATGCTGAGTATCTTTTCAATTCTTTTGCTGTTATCTCCTATTTGTAACATCTGCCGTTATCAATATAATCAAGAACAAAAAGGAAAAGAAGGATATGCAGTACCAGTTACAGTGTTGGGGTGAGGTAGAAATCACTGTACCCCATCTTTGTTTGCTAATTGGTTTTCCCAAAAGGAAAGTAACCTTTTTTCTATCTTTATAACAGAAGGTGGTTTTACGAATTGGATCCAAGTACCCTAGAGAAGTTAGTATCCTCCTATAGGGATGGAAGTAGGAGCACTATCTTGTTTTATGATTACATTTCCAAAAGGATTATTCCCTGGTCCTTGAGAAAGACATTTCTGGATTGTTAAAGTGGCCAATGGCTTCTAAAAATATTTGTATCTCAAAGGGGCAGAAGAAAAGTTTATAGCTGTAGGTTTTCTAAAGTAAATGCTCTAAGAAAAGTGATCAGAAGCCTCCAGTCAGGATGAAATCCATGGAAAGTTTAGTTAAGCAGAGGATAATGTTAAGTATATGTTTTTTTCAGCCAACTGCCATTTAGTTACTGCACCAGTTTAAAGTTTAGGACATCTTCCTTAGTTGTCCTTCTGTCCTTGTGGCCTACATATGGCTCCTAATGTTCTAGTGGTCCATACCCAAAGGATATTATATCTTTGTTTGCCACATCGACAGTGCAGTATTTGAAGAGGAAGAGGATAACCAAAAAAAAAAAAAAAAAAAAAAAAAATCCCTTAAGGAAAAGGAACAATGGGAAATATATAGCAATCAATGATTTCTAGCACCTGCCACTTCATGATGGAGAGGAAAGTGAGAAATCTCTATCTAGATAAATTCATCTGATAGGTACCTTTCTTCACCTTCCCACCTCCACAAACTGCAAACTTGTTTTTGCCATTTAGCAATCTCTCTATTATGCATTGTCCTTGTCTTCTGTTTGTGACATTGGGATGATCTTTCTTATCTTTTTTTCCTCTTTGGCCATATGAGATGAACTCTAAGAAGAATGAATGCCTTACAAATGCTCAGCTTTTGTAATAGGTGATGAAGAGTTATAGATGATGAAGAGTTATAGATTATTGTAGTCCAGAAATGCTGTTATTTTTGCAAAATAATTCCTTTAAAAAGGTACTATGTTTTAAGTATAGTTTCTTCTAGTCATTTCCTGTAAAAGTAATGATAGCTAAGGATTTTGCTTGAACATAGTCTTTAAAGTTCCTTGTCTTTTAGCTAACTGGCCTCTTTGTTCTAGCTAGGTCTCTTTCCCTTCCCATAATGGCTATTGCCCTGAAGCAGTTTGCAATGATAGTCTTAGGTAAAGAGATACCTTCCTGAATCCTCCCTTTGCCACCTAGTCCCTAATTTTAATCAATCTTATCTCCTGCCATGTAAGCTATTTCTCTGCTTCTTAGACTAGTTGCAATTTGGGGTACACACATTATCTTTTTGAAACCCAGCAGGCCTGCAAGTTATGGGACCCTAAATCACTTACACTGCTGGCCACATGTAGAGAATTTGTCTCTTAGCAAACCTTTATTTTCTTTCTCTGTTTTCATCGACTTTCAGAACTTTGAGTTCATACCTCTTTTTTGAACACTTGGCTCAAAGCAGCTAGAAGTAACCATTAAACACTACCATATGAATGTTTCTACCTTTGGTTAACACCACAGCTTCAGTTGACATATATGCTCTGTGAAAGTCGAAGTATGGCAGGCTTTTCTTTTCTTTTTATTTTTAAACTGTTTTTTCTGTCACATGTTCATGACTAACATTCTTATGTTCACATGATAGCTGGATATGATCTTGGCATCAGTTTGCATTCAAGGCTGGAATATGTTGGGAAGGGGACAGTTAGACAATATCTGCTCATTTTAAATAAGAACAGAAAAAAATATTTTCAGCATCTATCCAGGAGATATCTGCTAATGTGTCATTGGTCAAAACTTATGAACATGGACCCTTAACAGCAAGGAAGATGAGAAGAGTTAGCATATTGCATTTCTAGCCTCTTAGTCAATGTGGTCAAGCAAAAAAGAGCAGTATTGAATATTGGGAAAATCAAATAAGAAATTATATCACAGATGAATACTAAATTCTCTTAATTTTTTCTTTGTTTCTTGATAATGAAGGTATAAAGTCATTAATTTGCTCTAGTATTTTTGGTAAAAATATTTTATTTGAGAGAGAGCAAGAATGAGAGAGATCACAGAAGAAGAAGGAAAGGGAGAAGCAGACATGCCAGTGAATGGAGAGCCTAATGTGGGGCTAGATCCCAGAACCCCAAGTTCATGACCTGAGCCAAAGACAGATGCTTAACCAAGTGAGCCATCCAGGTGCCCCCATTAATTTGCTCTAAATATAACATTTGTTATTACTTAATTTTAGTATGAAATATGGTCTTTTTTAAACTTTGCTAGATACTTTTTATTTCTTTTTTGAGTTCATTCAGTTATCTAAAGAGTTAATAAAAATTGTGTCTCTTAATTTCCAAGTTATTCACATAATTTTTAGTTACTGTTTTACACATCACACTGTGTTAAAAAAAGAAAAAAGTATGGCCTTAAACTTTTCTTGTTGTTGCTATTGTTATGCTGGTGGTGGTGGTGGTGATGACAGTAGTAAGTATAATTTTTCCTTGTGTCCAAGAATGAGATATATTTTTACAAAAGTAAACACATGAAAATTATATATGCTGTATTGAGCAACAGTTTACCTTGTGTTTATTAAATCAAATATACTCATTCTATCTCTCAGTTCCTCTATGCTTTTATTTTTATCGACTAGATCTCCCCTAATTTCCAATATATTTTGATTTATATATTTAATGGGTACATTTTTGTGCATATGTGTATAAACCTTTTTGTAATTTATAACTTTTATCATTGTATAATCTCCCTCTTTATCCCTTATTCTTAAATTCCAACCAGCTTGATGTGATTATGCCAATTCTTTTTTTTTTCATTTATTTATTTTCAGCATAACAGTATCATTATTTTTTCACCACACCCAGTGCTCCATGCAATCCGTGCCCTCTATAATACCCATCACCTGGTACCCCGACCTCCCACCCCCCCGCTATTTCAAACCCCTCAGATTGTTTTTCAGAGTCCATAGTCTCTCATGATTCACCTCCCCTTCCAATTTACCCCAACCCCCTTCTCTCTAACTCCCCATGTCCTCCATGCCTTTTGTTATGCTCCACAAATAAGTGAAACCATATGATAATTGACTCTCTGTGCTTGACTTATTTCACTCAGCATAATCTCTTCCAGTCCTGTCCATGTTGCTACAAAAGTTGGGTATCCATCCTTTCTGATGGAGGCATAACACTCCATAGTGTATATGGACCACATCTTCCTTATCCATTCGTCCGTTGAAGGGCATCTTGGTTCTTTTCCACAGTTTGGCGACCGTGGCCATTGCTGCTATAAACATTGGGGTACAGATGGCCCTTTTTTTCACTACATCTGTATCTTTGGGGTAAATACCCAGGAGTGCAATGGCAGGGTCATAGGGAAGTTCTATTTTTAATTTCTTGAGGAATCTCCGCACTGTTCTCCAAAGAGGCTGCACCAACTTGCGTTCCCACCAACAGTGTAAGAGGGTTCCCCTGTCTCCACATCCTCTCCAACACATGTTGTTTCCTGTCTTGCTAATTCTGGCCATTCTAACTGGTGTAAGGTGGTATCTCAATGTAGTTTTAATTTGAATCTCCCTGATGGCTAGTGGTGATGAACATTTTTTCATGTGTCTGATAGCCATTTGTATGTTTTTATTGGAGAAGTGTCTGTCCATATCTTCTGCCCATTTTGTGATATGATTGTCTGTTTTGTGTGTGTTGAGTTTGAGGAGTTCATTATAGATCCTGGATATCAACCTTTTGTCTGTACTGTCATTTGCAAATATCTTCTCCCATTCTGTAGGTTGCCTCTTTGTTTTTTTGACTGTTTCCTTTGCTGTGCAGAAGCCTTTGATTTTGAAGTCCCAAAAGTTCATCTTCGCTTTTGTTTCCTTTGCCTTTGGAGACATATCTTGAAGGAAGTTGCTGTGGCTGATATTGAAGAGATTACTGCCTATGTTCTCCTCTAGGATTCTGATGGATTCCTGTCTCACGTTGATGTCTTTTATCCATTTTGAGTTTATCCTTGTGTACGGTGTAAGAGAATGGTCGAGTTTCATTCTTCTACATATAGCTGCCCAGTTTTCCCAGCACCATTTATTGAAGAGACTGTGTTTTTTCCACTGTATATTTTTTCCTGTTTTGTCAAAGATTATTTGACCATAGACTTGAGGGTCCATATCTGGGCTCTCTACTCTGTTCCACTGGTCTATGTGTCTGTCTTTATGCCAGTACCATGCTGTCTTGGTGATCATAGCTTTGTAGTAAAGCTGGAAATCAGGTAAAGTGATGCCCCCAGTTTTATTTTTGTTTTTCAACATTTCCTTAGCAATTCGGGGTCTCTTCTGATTCCATACAAATTTTAGGATTATTTGCTCCAGCTCTTTGAAGAATACCGGTGGAATTTTGATCAGAATATAATTAAAAGTATAGATTGCTCTAGGCAGTATAGACATTTTAACAATGTTTATTCTTCTGATCCAAGAGCATGGAATGGTCTTCCATCTTTTTGTGTCTTCTTCAATTGCTTTCATGAGTGTTCTGTAGTTCCTTGAGTACAGATCCTTTACCTCTTTGGTTAGGTTTATTCCCAGGTATCTTATGGTTCTTTGTGCTATAGTAAATGGAATCGATTCTCTAATCTCCCTTTCTGTATTTTCATTGTTAGTGTATAAGAAAGCCACTGATTTCTGTACATTGACTTTGTATCCTGCCACATTGCTGAATTGCTGTATGAGTTCTAGTAGTTTGGGGGTGGAGTCTTTTGGGTTTTCCATATAAAGAATCATGTCATCTGCGGAGAGAGAGAGTTTGACTTCTTCATTACCAATTTGGATACCTTTTTATTTCCCTTTGTTGTCTGATTGATTATGCCAATTCTTTTTATTTGCATTTGTCTCTTGTCACTTTGTCCACTCCTTTTGAAAATTTGCATTCATTTTATTTTGTTTTTAAGAGATTCGTTTGTTCCTTCCTTCCCCAAGCTTCCTTTCCCTTTTCAACAAAACAAACTCATTTTTTTTTTAAGGAATGGAAGAATAAAAAATAGTTATTCAACTTTAGTTGTAACAAATGCCATGCAATTTATTTTTATTTATTAGTTTTAAAGATTTTATTTATTTATTTGACAGACAGAGATTGCAGTTAGGCAGAGAGGCAAGCAGAGAGAGAGGGGGAAGCAGGCTTCCTGCTGAGCATAGACCCCGATGTGGGGCTTGATCCCAGGACCCTGGGATCATGCCCAGAGCCGAAGGCAGAAGCTTTAACCACCGAGCCACCCAGGCGCCCCAAATACCATGCAATTTATTTCTTGAATCTTACTACATGTACTTTTTCATATTATTTTTCTTTGTTCTTTTATTATCTTTCTGCTGGATTACTATAGTTGCTATATATTCAGTTTGCTAAGAGGATACACCAAATGCTTGAATTGTGAAGGGGTTCAGATCAAGCCTTCCCAAAACTTACCACTTTGGCATATGGACTATTTTTTTTTGACATTTCAATGTTTTATTCAAATTCCAGTTAGTTTAACATATAGTATAATATTAGTTTTGTGTAGAATTTAGTGTTTCAACACTTACATACAACACCCATTGCTCATTGCAAGTGTCCTCCTTAGTCCCTGTCACATATTTCACTTAACCCCCTTTCCACTTATTCTCCAGTAATCATCAGTCTGTTCTCTATAATAAAAAGTCTATTTCTTGGTTTTCCTCTCTCCCTGCCCCCATATTCTTTTGTTTTGTTTCTTAAATTCCACATGAGTGAAACTATGTAGTATTTGTCTTTATCTGACTGACTTATTTTGCTTAGTATAATACTCTGTAACTCCATCCATGTTGTTGCAAATGGCAAGATTTCATTCTTTTTATGCCTGAGTGATATTACATTGTATATATATATACCACTGCTTCTTTATCCATTCATCACTTGGACATTTGGGCTCTTTCATAATTTGGCTGTTGTTGGGAATGCTGCTATAAACATCGGGTGTGTGTATCCTTTCAGATTTGTTTTTTGTATACTTTGGGTAAATACCTAGTAGTGCAGTTACTGGATCATAGGGTAATTCTATTTTTAACTTTTTGAGGAAACTTCACACTCTTTTCCTGAGTGGCTGTACCAGTTTGCATTCTATAGAGCTTTACTATAATGAGATACATTTTATTGTCTGGTATGGTGGGAATGTTTGTGTTATACCAAAATTCCTGTGTTGAAATTCTAATGCCCAATATGAATGTATTGGGAGCTGTGGGTTCTTTCTTACAAGGAAGGTGGAATAACTATTTTGTATTCTTCCATTATTTAAAAAAATGTGTTTAATGTCTTTTTTAAATTTTTTTTATTTTTTATAAACGTATAATATATTTTTATCCCCAGGGGTACAGGTCTGTGAATCACTAGGTTTACACACTTCACAGCACTCCCCAATGTCCATAACCCCACCCCCATTCTCCCAACCCCCTTCCCCCCAGCAACCCTCAGTTTGTTTTGTGAGATTAAGAGTCACTTTTGGTTTGTCTCCCTCCCAATCCCATCTTGTTTCATTTATTCTTCTCCTACCCCCTTAACCCTCCATGTTGCATCTCAACTTCCTCATATCAGGGAGATCATATGATAGCTGTCTTTCTCCAATTGACTTATTTTACTAAGCATGATAGCCTCTATTTCCATCCACGTTGTCACAATGGCAAGATTTCATTTCTTTTGATGGCTGCATAGTATTCCATTGTGTATATATACTACATCTTCTTTATCCATTCATTTGTTGATGGACATCTAGGTTCTTTCCATAGTTTGGCTATTGTAGACATTGCTGCTATAAACATTCGGGTGCATGGTTTAATGTCTTTTAGAGATTAATATTCTTATTCAAGAGATCTGAGGGAGTCCCTTTGTCCTCTTTCACCATGTGAGGACATACTGAGAAGTTAGCTATTTGAAACCCAGAAAGAGGGCCTTCACTAGAACCTGTCATGCCAACACACTGATCTTGAACTTCCAGCCTCCAGAACTATGAGCAGTACATTTATACTGTTCATAAGCCATCCAGTCCATAGCATTTTATTACAACACTTGGGACAGACTAAGACCTTATCTTTATATAAAGCAAACTATCTCTTACCAAGATGCTTTATTTTCCACTGTCTTCAGACCCCACAAGATGAGCCATTTTGAAGAGATTTCTATCTTTCCTCTCTTCTTCCTACTTCATCCTGAATAAAAACATTGGAATACTTTCTTCTCTTTTGTCAACATTCATTTCCAAATTTTATATTTACTTCTGTTATTAAAGTTTTCCTCAAAGTATGCCCATTCTATTTCAAGAATTATCATCTGACAATACAGATACTCCTTTTTTGTCCTTAAATAGTCACTATTTATACTTCTTTTCATGTTACTTGATTGTAAGGTCCTTGTTTTGTTCATTTGTTATTGATCAGAGCCCTTTTTTAATCAGCATTTTTGTGGATGAAGTATGATGTTCCTAGAGTTGCTTAATTCTTGCATTTTTGTAAGTGCTTTTCTTTACCTTGTTGGCTATGTTGTCTTGAGTTACAGCTATGGAATTTCAGTCCTTTTCTCTTCATAAACATTTATCTCCTAGATTAATTGTTGCTTGAATATTTTGAAGTCAGTACTGTTATGATATTCAATTTACATTTGAGGAAATGAGAGCTAAAAAGGCATTATCTTACCCAAATCATAGACTGTGATAGAACCTAAATCCCCACAGATCTCATAGCCCATGCATTTAACTGTTGTATTCTATTTCAATTTTGTTGACTAGAGAAGTAAAGGACCCTGTAAGTTGAGAGGCAGGTAGGGAAAGCAATTTCATTTTTTCTGATTTAGATCCTTGTCTACCTATTATTTCTGTCTAGAGTGTTATTAGATCTTTTCTTGACCATCCTCATTATTGTTCAGATCTCAGCTTATATGTTTTTTCTCAGAGATGCCTTCTGGACCTCAGGATGTAAATAAAGTAGCTACCAAATAATACACACTCATCTGTTTGTTTATGTCTGTCTATATCTACCTACCTGTCTGCCTGGTCATCCATCCATCCATCCATCCATCCATCACATTAGAATGTAAACTCCAGAAGAATGAAAACCTGGTCTTCCTAGTTCTCTGTTTTATTCCTGTTGCAAAGAATATGTATGATATTTATCTCTGACTCCTGGCATGTGGCTTCTAAAATCCTTGGGGTTTTCATATTGAAATCGATGTTCTGTTATTTATGAGCCCTTTGGATCACATTGGAGTTTATGCTAGTGAGGTAAATCAAGGAAGATGATACACCTTGATTCCACTAGGAGAGGGCAAGAAAGCTCTGCATTCTGGCCCTCCAAGACTTTTCCCTGTATTTGTCTTCATTTGGCCAGTCTGATTTGTATCCTTCATAGTTAAACTGTAGTAATAAATACAAGGTTTCCCTGATATCTGTGAGTTATTCTAGCAGTTGTCAATCCTGAGGGGAATTGTAGAAAACCCTCAGATTTGTAGACATTTGGTGAGAAGTGCAGGTGCAGGTGGGCTGGGAACCCCATTTATGGCTGGTCTCTGAATTAAGGGCAGTCTTGTGTAGGGCCAAGTCCTTAATTTGTGGGGTCTGCCTAACTCTGTGTGGTTAACACCAGAACTGAATTGTGGTATACCAGTGAATGTAAAAGTAATCCCCAGCACCTTGGGCAAGACCAAGCACGTGTGATTTACTAACTTAAGTTTTGTTGAATCATTGACTGAAGGAAGGCTGAAGTAACCTAAAGTTTCTTAGCCCATGGATTTATTTTCAACTTATATCCCAGAGTATTGTGGCCCCATGGCAGCCTGTAACAGACACCTAGATACTATTCCCTATGCATAAATTGCTTCTTGCCTGTAATTCAGAAAAGCAGTGTTCCTATTGCTGATACTTTTGATCTGTTGTGATGTTGGAGTCCATTGCCTCTTCCTTACCTGCTTTCTGCTGTCATCACTAAGAACATTAAACCATACATTTTTGATTCTTTTGATCTCTCCTTCTAATTGCACTAAGCATATGTCCCCTTCCCTTCAAATACCAAATTAGGCACATTAATAATGCCCAGTAATTCATATTTCTTGTATCCTAAATGCCTCAAACATATGTTAACGTGTAATAAGTAATGTGAGAAGTTTTGGGGGATACTCTCTTCAAGGATGTTTCTTCCTCTACTTTTTTTTTCAGGCCTCTCTGTTAAAAGACAATTTGTTTTAAAAGTACAGTTAACATCCACATTGCACACTCAAAGTACTACTATCTGTTGTTTTCACAAAAAAAATCTAACATTGACAAAGTATTTCAGGCTATAAATAGGAAATTCTGAGCTTGCCCTTTCTGGGATGTATAATTACTTAAAACTAAGAAGTAATAGAAAACACTAATTCTTTTAGACATTAGGTGCATTGCTACTGCAGTTAGAGTAACCAAAGACTCATTATTCTGTGTAAAAATTAAATTGTTAACCCAAATTATATACACCAGAGCACCAAATATGGTATAAAGATGAATATACTTAGAAAAATAGTAAAGACTACTATTTTCTTAAATTATATATAAATAGGCATTTGGGTATGTCTAGGAGAAGTATTAATTTTAGAAAACTCAACATATTCTCTTAATGTAAACAAGTTTTTTCATGGTAGGAATTAAGTACTAACCCTGAACATAATTCTTTCTTGATTGGTGTCATTTTCAACTTTCAGGTTTCAACAAAATAAAAATATTATTAATTTTCAAGATAACTACTGTTATTTTGCTGCTCAAAGATATTCTTGTATTTAAATCCACTGATTTCTTACTATCCTGACCTAGAAAATCTCCTACTGGTACTTAAATAACTCTATTTACATAATAACCATATAATAATACATTATCTTTTCTTTATACAAGCAACAACAGTGCCATATGTTTTACCATCTGAAATGTCTGACAAGAAAAAGTTTGACTATTTCCAAAATTAATTATAAAATTAAAGTAATTTTTTTAAAAAGCTGGTATGTGTGTTAGAATGATCAAATCCATTCTGACGGTAATAAGGGTAAATAATGACAAATAACAATAATTGGGACTATGAAGAGATCTAGAGTCTCAAAATATGTATTCCAGCTTTATGTATCATAATACTTGAAATTCTACTATTAAACCAGGTTCCCTCAATTCCTCTTTTGTCTGTCCTTTGAATAAATGACAATAGTAAATATTTTGAAAATAGCTTCATTTTTAATAAGTATATAACACTAATAGTTAATCTTAGATATTTTAGCAATTTTATTAAAGAATAAAAAAGGATTATTTCTCAGTGGCTACCTCATTAATATGTTTTAAAATCTCCAAATATGAATCGAATCACAGAATTAATTTAGAATATGAAGAGATTAGAAACCACACCTGGATTAATCACCTTTGTGAGCTGGCTTTTGAAAGGTTGAT
Source organism: Mustela putorius furo (assembly GCF_011764305.1). NCBI lineage: Eukaryota > Metazoa > Chordata > Mammalia > Carnivora > Mustelidae > Mustela > Mustela putorius. Next base: position 17,153,508 of record NW_025422471.1, read on the forward strand.
GTATTATCAGTGATAATCTATATTTATAGCAAGTGGACAGAGGCGAGAAAGATGGGAGAAGAAGAAAAAATGCAGAAAAACTTTTAGCATTGACACCAAGAACCAAAACCATATGTTCTTATCTACATACTTCTTTCTCTCTCTTCATTAACATGATTTTGCTATTCTTTCATTAGCATGACTTTATTTTTTCAGGTATCTTCTATCCAAGCAAATGATTTGATTGTTCATCACAGTAACTTCCACATAGTCATATGAACCTGCCAACAGGCAATTTACTTTGCTCTTAAGATTCTGCCACTTTCTTGCCTTAAAATCTTCATCTCACTGTTTCTATCAAATCCTGGGCTAGTGTTTCTTGATCCTTAATTGATCTTAACAAATCTTCCTCTCCTCTTAAAAAAAAAAAAAAAAAAAAAAAAAAAAAAAAAAAGAGAAAAGAAAGAAAGATAGATTATATTGGGGCACTTGGGTGGCCTAGTCAGTTAAGCATCTGCCTTCAGGGGTGCCTGAGTGGCTCAGTGGGTTAAAGCCTCTGCCTTCACCTCAGTCATGATCCCAGGGTCCTGGGATTGGGCCCCACACTGGGCTCTCTGCTCAGCAGGGACCCTGCTTCCTCCTCTCTCTCTGCCTGTCTCTGCCTACTTGTAATCTCTGTCTGTCTAATTTAAAAAAAAAAAAAAAGCATCTGCCTTCAGCTCAGGTCATGATCTGAGGGTTCTGGGATCCAGCCCTGCATTGCTTTGCGGGGTGGGGGGGTGGTCTCTGCTCAGTGGGAAGCCTACTTCTCCCTCTGCCTGCCACTCTGCCTACTTGTGCTTATGCTTGCCGTCTCTCTCTCTCTGTCAAATAGATAAATAAAATCTTTTAAAAAAATTGTCTTAAGCCAAACTTCTAATCCTCGGAAAAATTCTGACCTCCCCTTCCACTCTCCCACACACCAAAAATTTTTAGGTATTTTATCTCTTACCAACAGTAAGCAAGTTTTGTCTTATTAGCAGGTCTTGTTTATAATGTTTGGGAGGTCAGCTTTTCATGGTAATATTGAATTTATCCATGTTAGTCAAGTTGAAAAATAGCCTATCACACACATAAAAAAGAAAGTTGAAGAAGAAAAACACATGGAAAAAAAACCCTATAAAAATAAACTCAAAATTAAAGAAAAACAGGGAATAGAAAATAATCATTGGACTGGTGAAAAGAATAAGAACAATTATAAATATAAACCGCACCTCAGAAAAATTATCAAGTTGATGAAACAAGAAGGCAGGTGATTAAAAAGTTTCTTTGTGTAGAAGGAAAATCAGTCAATTTAGAAACATGTGATCAGGACAGTAGCTTCCACCTGAGTGACATATTTGAAATGAAAATTTGACCTTGTTATTTTCTTTCTTAAATTTTGTCAGTTAATTGTACTTAAGATAAAACAAACAGAAATCCTTAATATAACCTGATTGATCTTGTCCTGTGTATCTTGTTTTGACCTTATTTTTTAACCACTATCTTCAATAATTTATTATTGATGTACACAAAGTTATTTAAGTCCCTAAAATTCTCCAGGTTCTTATCACAGCATGTAATTTTGTATCAGTCGACATTGATATTAGTTTAAAATATTTTCCCTATTAGAAAACAAATTTTATGAAGGCAGATTCTATCCTTCATTCATCATCGCGTAATTAGTGCCAATATTTGACAGATGTTTGATTTTCAAGTCAAGAAAAATAAGTCCTACTGTAAACAGTATTATACTGGGATTCCTTTTATATGACTTTCAAGAACTGGAAAAACTAATCAATGATAGAAGTAAGAAAAATATTGCCTTTTTCTGGATGATGAATCAATTGGAATGGGGCACAAAGAAACATTCTGAATTAATGGAAATAGGAAGTTATTGATTACTTGGAAATATTGTTTTGTCAAACTTCTCAATTTTATATTTACGATCTGTGAATTTCACAATAAAAAAAAGTTGACATCTATAAAAGAGGAAGGTATGACCAATGTCCTTCAAATGGTGTACCCTGGAGCCATAATATCACTTGAAGCCACTTCAATCCTTCATATATACGTATGGTCTGAATGCTCATGCATTCAGACCATACGTATTGATTATGTACTTCATTTGCATATCTGTGAAGAAAATAAAGATAGTCTGTGCCCATGTAGAGAACAGAGCTAAAGGGATCGGAACTTCATTTCAATGGGGATATGAGATGGAATGTGTCATGGGGATTAGTAAAGGAAAGCCTAAAAAGACAAATAACCTATCCCTCAACTACAATTCAACTTAAGTTCAGAGCACTGTGCTTTTATTTTGCTTCTTCTCATATATGACTGTTCTAGGGAACCTTTATGCTTTTGTTTGTTCATTTTGTAATAATTAAATGCACAAAATATGTCTTGGTTTCTCAAAACAAAAAATGATTTAAACAAGTTTTTTTAAACATCTTTATTTTATTATTTCTCAGTGTTCCAAGATACATTGTTTATGCACCACACCCAGTGCTCCAAGCAATATGTGCCCACTTTAATACCCACCATCAGACTCACCCATCCTCCACCCTCCTCCCCTCCAAAACCCTCAGTTTGCAAGTTTTATTTTAAATACTAGACAAAACTCTGTAATTTTGAACTAGCACATATATTTTCAAATTTGGTTCAATAGGTGAACTATATTGCTTTCAACCAACATCTTCCCATACCTACTCCGTGCCCTGGCCTTACTGAACTATTGAGATTTGTAGTTTCTCCATCTCTCACCTTTTAAAAATTTTAAGGAGGTAAAGAGTATGGAGAGAAGGAAGAAGAGATGCAGGGAATAAATTACAATTTATAAATTTGCCTGCCTATGCTTCAAATTCAAGCTTAGAGTTTAAAACCAATCCGAATTGGTTATTCTTTCCATGAACTTTAATGATACACATATATTTCTAGCATAGCGCTAAATAGATTATTATGTTTTGCTTGCATATTGCTATTTATAGTAAGTTTTACACACTGATGTATCTCCAGAACTTCACATAAGACAACATTTGATTATTTATTCAGTGAAAGAATTAATATGTGTCACTAAATGTTAGCATTTTCAAAAGATGACCTTATCAGTTTATCATTATCTGCATGATATAACTGAAATTGTGGGCAGTGTTATTAGAAATTGTGAATTGATTCTTATACTTAATGCCTAATCACATTTTGTATGCCATTGCTAAATCACATGGCTAAAGCCATTGTGAAATGGTTTATAAGCTTGCTGCAGGAAGTACACATGCTAGAATATCTTCCAAGAAAGAGTCACATTAATAGTAAACTACTTCAAGGCTAATAAACCATGAGTGATGATAACATGCAAAATTAAGTATCCAAGAATAAGAAATAAAAATCATAGAATGTCTCCAGACACACACACACACACACACACACACACACATACACACACACACACTCTTCCAGTTATAGAATTATGCAGTTGAGTGTTAAATTAATTTTATAATATTAGATGTATATTAAACAATAAAAAAAAACCTCTGATCTTGCTAAAAACCTAATATCACCCTGAAATTTTTCATAAAGTTAACAATCTAGACTGGCCCACAAATTATGAGAATTTACTTACAGAGAATCTTAAAGTTTTGAAGGCATATATATTAGATGTACTTACAAATGTACACTAAAAATGATGGGTTGGTGGTGACCAAAAAATTAACTTATGCTACAGATGATTTTATTCATTTTGTGAGATTGCATAATTAATATATAAAATAAAGTGCATTTTTTCTATGTTAGGACAATATTTTTATTTTCTCCTAAACCATTATACACTTTATAAGATATTATTATATTGAGATCTTTTCTTGGTATAAATATAATTAAAATGTATTTCACTTATTTTCACATGGGTCTATATGGTACTTTATTTTAGAATTTTATACATCTCCACAAACTCCTTCCACCTAAGTTGTCCTCTGTATTACATTCAGTTTCATTTGTGCTGCCACTGGCCATATAGTCCTGTTGTACTGTCAACCACTAGGGTCAAACAGAAGAATTTCTTTAGCACCTGTTTTTGCATTGTATTTTATTTACAATAGTATCATGTGTATTAAGTTACATGTCCCTTGACTTGAGCAACAGAAGCCAGAAGCATTACTAGACTTACACTGTTGCTGGAAGCAGAATGCAGTATAGATCTGTGGCCACTATAACACTGGTTGCCTTTGCCTAGACTTTGCATTGAATCATGGATAAAAGGTATAATTGAAACAGCTAAAAGAGAATTCTGATTGATCCTGAAATCTGTGAATGAAGGGATTTGGTCTCAGGATAACCTGTAATTGAAAAGAGAAAAGAAAAGGTGCCCAGAAAAAGAAGTGAGCAGGTCCTTTGATGAAGTAGATTAAAACTTCTTTGATTTTGGTACAATACCTGTCTTCTGAAAACAAAGCTTTGTAGGTTTTCTTCATGTGTTTGAACTTGTAATATTTTACATATTTGTGAGTATTATAGAAATAGGTACATATAAAATTTCAAAAAGTCATTATAGAGGAAGAATAATTGATTAATTATGAATTATATGTAACATAGCTATAGAATTCTATTATGAATTATTTATATAACTATAGAAGAAAAGGTAATTTTAGTTGAGAAAAATGGAATGAAAGTCCATTATTGAAGGCTTTTAAAGTCTATGTTTAATAATGTTATAATAAACTGGTCAATCTGCCTGTGATTGTTAATATGTTGTTTTATTTTAACTAATTTTATTTCCTCCCCCCAAATACATGAGTATTCAACAAGGTAGCAGATACAGTAAGGGGAAGAATGGGTCACTAAAAATGGAGATTAGTTGAATTAGGTTAAATATTGTTTAATAATGTTATTGATCTCCTGAAGAAGAAATATTATAATACCAGGCCCCTGATGCAGAGAACTGTAGGCCATGGAAGAATCTCCAAAATTAGATGTTATTTCCAAAATTCCAAAACATTAGTTTTTTTTTTTTAAGTAATATTTTTCAGCCTACAGTATGAGTGTAAGCTCATGTTAGTAAACATTAGCAGATTTAAGTTGGGACTAAATGTATGTACCTAGGATAAAAAGGGTGGAAAAAAAGAGGAAAAAAATGAGAAAACAGTTATAAGGGTATTTACAATATTATTCACTTTCCTACTGCATCACAATAAACAAGTCAATTTTACCTGCTATTTATATTGAGTTTTCAGCAATGGTTAATGTAGTGGAGTTGGCAATATAAATTGACTGACATATCCAAAATTACTGAGTTAGTGAATGGGAGAACTGCTAAGATAAACCATATCTCAACTTCAACTTCAAGTCTACTGTTCTTTCATTACCAGTTACTGATGGAGCAACCAAAAGAAATAAAAATTTCTTCTATAGTAGAGTAGAAAATACACTTACAACTGTACTCAGAAAAATTCAGTTTCTACATTTTGTGTCAATTGATCTTGTCTTAATCAGAAACCACTTATTCTCTTCTTAGGGGTAACTTAAAACTGTGGTAATAAGATAAAAAATTCTTGTTCAAAATGGTCAGGTTTTCAAGTAAAAAGACTCAAGTTCTTAAATTTCACATTCTTTTCAGGATACATCGTAAATAGTAAGGAATGGGTAGAGAATAATCTTTTACAGGACCGGAAATAAGAAGTTGTCAGATCTCAAGGTATCCTCTTGATGGCTCTTAGGTTTTCATAGCAACATCCATTGTATGTTTGGTCACTATGTAACCAGATAAGAGAAAGGATTGAGAATTTACTTTTTTAAAGAGAGTAGCTGAGAAATAGAGAAAAGAGACAGAAGGAACAATGACAAGATTCTCATTTTCTTCTTTCATTACTCCTGCCTGAAGCTGGGCCTAAAAAGGAATGTAAACCAGTTGGCATTTGTGCTAAAGATAGTGGTTTGTGTAAACTGGGCTATCTTGCCTTGTGCTTGCCAGGATCCTGCAGACTTGCTTGACTGCTTTGTGTTTTCCTTTTCTTGGCATGCAGAGTATTCTTCACACATGTGGCCAAGGTCTGATTTTGATTCCCATTTGTTCTTCAACTAGACAGGCAGGTCTCCTCATAGCTTCTAAAGGATCCTCTATGACAACTCCTTCTTGAAAATTCCCTTGAATAATATCTCAGATGCTTCTGAGACTCACTCATACTAGAACACAATCAAGGGCCATTCTGAAAAAAAAAATATATATATATATTATATATATATTTATTATATTTATATATATAAATATATTATATTATATTTATATATATATATAAATAAAATATATATATATAGTCTTCTTTCTGCTTAGTCACAGACACCGGTAGGGTTATTCTATATGGTTGGAGCCCACATATTAGAGTGAGGAAAAAGTGTTCACACTGTTGAGGTCTCCCAAATTATCTTTTTTTTTTTTTTTTTTTCACTCAAGCCATATTCCTTTTTAGGCCCAGCTTCAGGCAGGAGTAATGAAAGAAGAAAATGAGAATCTTGTCATTGTTTCTTCTGTCTCTTTTCTCTATTTCTCAGCTACTCTCTTTAAAAAAGTAAATTCTCAATCCTTTCTCTTATCTGGTTCTCCTTTAAATAGTACTCTCTGATCTAATCTATGATGCCTGCCTCTTAATAAGTTAAATGATACCATAAAGGAATCAATAGTAACAGTAATAATAGTAATATCATCATCATCATCATCATCGTCATCATCATCACCATTATCACTATCTCTATTCCTATGTCTGCCTTGAAAATCTATCAAAATTCTCTTTTGGAAGTTTCAGAAACTGAACAGTAACTTTGTATTTACATTTTCACCAGTGTTATAACTATCACTTTGTGTTTTCTCCATTATCCTCTCCTCTACTTGAAAACATATATGGAACTATTGAGTTGAAGATCATATAGCAGAAATGTAAAAAAATTAAAAAAAAAAAGAATAACATGGCTAATTTTTTGGTACAGACCTGGATAGTTAGCCTCTGCAGTTTTTTGTTTTTTAGGTTTTTTTGGGGGGGGGGTTGTTAATTTTTTTTAGAAATTTTTTTATTTAAATTCAATTAATTAACATATAATGCATTATTAATTTCAGAGGTATAAATCAGTGATTCATCAGTCTTATATAATACCCATTCATGCTTATTATATCACATGCCTTCCTCAATTTCCATCACCCAGTTACCCCATCACCCAACTCGCCTCCCCTCCAGTAACCCTATTTGTTTCCTGTGATTAAGATTCTCTTTTGCTTTGTCTCTTTCTCAGATTTCATCTTGTTTTATTTTTCCTCTCCTCCCCTGTGATCTTCTGTTCTGTTTCTTCAATTCTACGTAAGAGTGAAAGCATATGATAATTGTCTTTCTCTGATTGACTTATTTTGCTTAGCATAATACACTCTAGTTTGATCCATGTTGTTAAAAATTACAAGATTTAATTTTTTTTGATGGCTGAGTAGTAGTCCATTGCCTTTATATACTACATATTCTTTATCCATTCATCTGTCAATGGACATCTTGGCTGTATCCATAGTTTGGCTATTGTGGACATTGCTGCTATAAACATTGGGTGTGCGCGTGCCCTTCAGATTTGTATCTTTGGGGTAAATCCCCAGTAGTGCAATTGCTGGGTCATAGGGTAGCTCTATCATCAACTTTTTGAGCAACATACATACTGTTTTCCAGAGTGCCTGCACCAGCTTGTGTTTCCACCAACAGTGTAAGAGGAGGGTTCCCCTTTCTCCACATCCTCACCAACATCTGTTATTTCCTGACTTGTTAATTTTATGCTGACTAGTGTGAGGTGATATCTCATTGTGGTTTCTATTTGTCTTTCCCTGATGTCAAGTGATGTTGAGCATTTTTTCATGTGTCTGTGGGTCATTTGTATGTCTTCTTTGGAGAAATCTCTGTTCATATCTTCTGCCTATTTCTTGATTGGATTATTTGTTCTTTGGGTGTTAAGTTTGATAAGTTCTTTATAGATTGTGAATATTAGTCCTTTATCTCATGAAATATTTGAAAACATCTACTCCCATTCCGTCAGTTGTGTTTTGGATTTGTCAACTGTTTTCTTTACTGAGCAAAACGTTTTTTTCTTGATGTAGTCCCAGTAGTTAATTTTTGCTTTTGTTTCCCTTGCCTTTGGAGATGTGTCTAAGAAGATTCTGCTGCAGCTGAAGTTACAGAGGTTGCTGCCTGTGTTCTGCTCTAGGGTATTGATGGATTCCTATCTCAAACTTAGGTCTTCCATCCATTTTGAATCTATTTTTGTGTGTGGTGTAAGGAAATGTCCAGTTTCTTTCTTCTGCATGTGGCTATCCAATTTTCCCAACACCATTTCTTGACCATACTTTTTTCCATTGGCTATTCTTTTCTGCTTTGTTGAAGATTAGTTGACCATAGATTTGGAGGTCCATTTCTGGGTTTTCTATTCTATTCCATTGATCTATGTATCTGATTTTGTGCCAGTACCATACTGTCTTGATGATTAGAGTTTAGTAGCAGAGCTTGAAGTCTGACATTGTGATGCCACCAGCTTTGATTTTTTTTTTCAACATTTCTTTGCCTATTTGGGGTCTTTTCTGGTTCCATACAAATTTTAGGATTATTTATTCCAACTTTGTGAAAACAGTTGATGGTATTTTGATAGGGATTGCGTTGTTTAGGAAGCAATCGACATTTTAACAATATTTGTTCTTCTAATCCATGAGCATGGAATCTTCTTACAATTTCTTTTTGTCTTCCTCAATTTCTTTCATGAGTGTTCTGTAGTTTTCTGGGTACAAATACTTTGCTTCCTTGGTTAGGTTTATTCCTAGGTATCTTATGATTTTTGGTACAGTTATAAATGTGATTGCTTCTTTATCTTTCTTCTGTTTCATTGTAAGTGTATAGATATGCAGCTGATTTTTGTGTATTGATTTTATATCCTGTCACATTTTACAATTCCCATCTTAGTTCTAACAATTTTGGAGTGAAGTCTTTTGGGTTTTTCACATAGTGTCATGTCATCTGTGAAGAGTGAGAGTTTGACTTCTTCTTTGCCAATTTGGATGTCTTTTATTACTTTTTGTTGTCTGATTACTGAAGCTAGGACTTCTGGTAATGTATTGAAAAACAGTGGTGCGAGTGGACATCCCTGCTGTGTTCCTGACTTTAGGGGAAAAGCTCTCAGTTTTTCCCCATTGAGAATGTTATTCACTGTGGGCTTTTCATATGTGACTTTTACGATTGACATATGTTCCCTGTCTCTACACTGTGGAGAGCTTTAACCAAGAAGGGATGTTATACTTTGTCAAATATTTTTCTGCATATATTAAGAGGATCATATGGTTCTTGTCCTTTCTTTTATTAATATATTATATCACATTGATTGATTTGCAGATGTTGAACCATCCTTGCAACCCAGAAATAAATCCCACTTGGTTGAGGTGAATAATCCTTTTATTTTATTTTTTATTTTTATAAACATATAATATATTATTAGCCCCAGGGGTACAGGTCTGTGAATCGCCAGGTTTACACACTTCACAGCACTCACCATAGCACATACCATCCCCAATGTCCATAACCCCCCTACCCTCTCCTAACCCCCGCCCCACAACCCTTGGTTTGTTTTGTGAGATTAAGAGTCTCTCATGGTTTGTCTCCCTCCCGATCCCATGTTGTTTCATTTATTCTTTACCTACCCCCCAAACCTCTCACGTTGCATCTCCACTTCCTCATATCAGGGAGATCATATGATAGTCATCTTTCTCTGATTGACTTATTTGCTAAGCATAATCCCCTCTAGTTCCATCCACATTGTCACAAATGGCAAGATTTCATTTCTTTTAATGGCTGCATAGTATTCCATTGTATATACCACTTCTTTTTTATCCAATAATCTGTTGATGGATATCTAGGTTCTTTCCATAGTTTGGCTATTGTGGACATTGCTGCTATAAACATTCGGGTGCGCGTGCCCCTTCAGATCACTACGTTTGTATCTTTAGGGTAAATACCCAGTAGTGCAATTGCTGGGTCATAGGGTGGTTCTATTTTCAACATTTTGAGGAACTTCCATGCTGTTTTCCAGAGTGGTTGCACCAGCTTGCATTCCCACCAACAGTGTAGGAGGGTTCCCCTTTCTCCGCAACCTCGCCAGCATCTGTCGTTTCCTGACTTGTTAATTTTAGCAGTGAATAATCCTTCTAATGTGCTGTTGGATCCTATTGGCTAATCTTTGTGAATATTTTTTCATCCATGTTCATCAGGTATATTAGTCTATAATTCTCCTTTTGGATGGAGTCTTTGGTTTTGTAATCAAGGTAATGCTGGCCTCATAAAATGAGTTTGGAAGTTTTCCTTCCCTTTCTGTTTTTTTTTGAAACAGCTTCAAAGAATAGGTATTAATCCCTCTTTAAATGTTTGGTAGAACTCCCTTGGGAAGCCATCTGGCCCTGGACTCTTGTTTGTTGGGAGATTTTTGATTACTGCTTCAATTTCCTTGCTGGTTATGGAACTGTTCAGGTTTTCTATTTCTTTCTGTTTCAGTTTTGGTAGTTTATACAACTCTAAGAATATATGTATTTCTTCCAGATAGCCCAATTTATTGGCATATAGTTGCTCATAATATGTTCTTACTGTATTTTTTCTGTGTTGGTTGTGACCTCTCCTCTTTCATTCATGACTTATTTATTTGGGTCATTTCTCTTTTGTCTTTGATGAGTCTGGCCCATAGTTTGTTGATCTTACTAGTTTTTTCAAAAAACCAGCGCCTAGTTTCATTGATCTTATCTACTGTTCTTTTGGCTTCTATTTCATTGATTTCTGCTCTGATCTTTATTATTTCTCTCCTCCTGCTGGGTTTAGGCTTTATTTGCTGTTCTTTCTCCAACTCCTTTAGTATGTTTTTTATTTGAGGCTTTCTTGTTTCTTGAGAAAGGCTTGCATTGTTATGTATTTTCCGCTTAGGACCAATTTTCCTGCATCTCAAAGTTTTGAACAGTTGTGTTTTCATTTTCATTTGTTTCCATGAATTTTTTAAATCATTCTTTAATTTTCTGGCTGAACCATTCATTCTTTAATAGGATGCTCTTTAGTCTTCATGTATTTGAGTTCTTTCCAAATTTCCTATTATGATTGAGTTCAAGTTTCAAAGTTTTGTGTTCTAAAAATATGCACAGAATGATCCCAGTCTTTTGGTAGTGGTGGAGACCTGATTCATGAGTCAGGATGTGATCTATTCTGGAGAATCTTCCATGTGCACTTGAGAAGAATGTGTATTCTGTTGCTTTACAGTGGAATGCTCTGAATATATCTGTGAAGTTTGTCTGGCCCAGTATGTTGTTCAAAGTCCTTGTTTCCTTGTTGATCTTCTGCTTAGATGTATCTGTCCAGTACAGGGAGTGGAGTGTTAACATCCCCTATGATTATTGTATTGTTATCAATGTATTTCTTTAATTTTGTTATTAATTGGTTTATATAATTGGCTGCTGCCATGTTGGGGGCATAAATATTTACAGTTGTTAGGTCCTCTTGTTGTTGGGTAGACTCTTTAATTGTGATAAAGTGTCTTTTGTCATCTCTTATTACAGTCTTTGGTTTAAAATCTAATTTGTCCTATATAAGGATTGTGACACCAGCTTTCTTTTGATCTCTATTAGCAGGATAAATCATTTTCCATCCCCTCACCTTAAATCTGGAGGTGTCTTTGGGTCTCAAATGAGTTTCTTGCTGGCAGCATACTGATGGGTCTTGCTCTTTTATCCAATCTGATACCGTGTCTCTTTTGATTAGTACATTAACTCCTTTACATTTAGAGTACCTATTGAATGACATGAATTTAGTGCCATTGTATTACCTGCAAAGTGACTGCTTTTGTGTATTGTCTCCATTCCTTTCTGGTCTGTTAACTCTTGGGCTCTCTCTTTATTTAAAGGATCCTTTTAATATTTCTTGTAGGGCTGGTTTGGTTATCATAAATTCTTTTAGTTTCTCTGTGTCCTGGAATCTTTTTATCACTCCTATTTTGAATGACATCCTCACTAGATAAAGTATTCTTAGCTGCATATTTTTCTCATTTAATAACCTTAATATATCATGCCTGTTCTTTGTGGCCTGCCACCTCTCTGCAGATAGGTGTTCTGTCAGTCTAATGTTTCTACCCTTGTAGATTACGGCCCTCTTTTTCCAAGCTGCTTTCAGGATTTTCTCTTTGTCTCTGAGATTTGTAAATTTCACTCTCATATTTTTGGGGTATTAACCTATTTTTATTGATTTTGAGGGGGTTCTTTCTGTCTCATGGACTTGGATGCCTGTTTCCTTACCCAGATTAAGGAAGTTCTCCACTATAATTTGCCTCAATATACCTTCTGCCCTCTTCTCCCTTCCTCTTCTCTGGGATCCCAATTATTCTAATGTTGTTTCTTTTTATGGTATCACTTATTTCTGGAATTCTCCCCTCATTATCCAGTAGTTGTTTATCTCTCTTTTTCTCAGCTTATTTATTATCCATCATTTTGTCTTTTACATCACTTATTCTCTCTTCTGCCTCATTTATCTTTGCAGTAAGAGCCTCCATTTCTTATTGCATCTCATTGATAGCCTTTCTGCTTTTGACTTGATTATATTTTTGTTCTTTTATTTCTCCAAAAAGAGATTATCTAGTTCTTCTATGCATTATTCAAGCCCAACTAGTATATTTATAATTGTTATTCTGAACTCTAGTTCCAACGTCTTACTTATGTCCATTCTGATTAGAACCTTGGCAGTCAGTACTGCCTCTTTTTCTCTTTTTTTGAGGTGAGTTATTCCAAATCATCCCTATGTCCAGAGAAGAATATATAAATGAGACAACAAAATGCTAAAATGGAAACAATGATCCCAGAGAAATATATAATAAACAAATCAGAAGAGACCTTGCAGAAAGTGGTCACTTTTCTATTTGTAGAGTTGCAGCTATTCTTTTCTTATATCTCCATTTGAGTTTGCAGGTGTTCAGTATGATTTGATAGCTATCTAACTATCAAATAGGGGCTAAGAAAAACTAAGGGCTTCTAATCCTCTACCATCATGTGTTCCCTCTAGAGTTATATAGGTTAACACTATAGATATATATGAAATTCAAACATGTGGGATAATATACTAGAACATATAGTGGTGGATCATTTTATAATATGAAAATTATTATATCTGTATAAAAATCTCTAAGAATAAAGTGTATTATCTTGATTATTGCTACCTATTAGTTCTTATGACAACAATTTCAGTATTTTTCTGTACCTGTTGCTGAATTAAAAACATACGGATTTCCCCAAAAGTCACATTTCCTTCCTGCTAGTGCCATAGCTTTATTATTATAGAGAATATTCCACTTAATTTCTCTCTACTACAGATAAGTGGACTTATGGCAATGTAAAGGTTAGGGATAAAAAAATAATAAAAAGATGAGAAAAAGTAAGCATTAATGTTCAGTGAATTCATTCTATAATAAAATCTAATTTATTTGAAGCCATTCCTTATAGAACATGGATTTATGGTTTCATATGAATTTGTATGCTGAATGCAGTACATGTTTTTTAAATACCAAAAAAAATTGCTGAGGCTGAGTTGAGATTATTTTTATAATGAAATAGATATTTGTTAATTTTAGAGAACATAAAATTGGAAAATATGTTTATGCAAATAATTATTATCAGTTAACACTGTTTTAAAAATACATATTTTATTATTGTGTTTTTGACCCACTTTTAAAAAACACCACTTCTCCAGAGTTTGAAGGTAATGTAACATTTTATATCATTGTGATATAAATACACATTAATTTATTTTATATATAAAATATATTAAAACATATATATTCTCCAGACTTTGAAGGTATTTAGTATTTTATATCACTAAGACATATCTGTATCTATATATACCTATCTATCTATCTATATATATATAAACAAACTATAAGATATAAATATAAATCAATTTAGATACTTGCTTTTGTGCCAGGTATCTGTCATAGGGTATGTCAATTCAAGAAGCCATAGGTGAATAACTAATATATATCAGATTGTTAGGAACTTAGAATATGTGTACTGGATGGATCAAACTTAGTCCCTACACTTCAGAAGCTTGAATATATTGGGAAATAGAGAAACATAGTTAGATAATACCATGGATAGTAGAATAGGAATGCTGTCATAAAAAGTAGAAACAGAGTGATGCAGTACAGAGAAGGAGAAAATTATTTTATATTATGTCCCTTATTTATTATGGGTACATATAAAGTACCAACCATGCAGATATGTTTGTTTTCATATAAGATGTTAGTGCATGATATACTGATTTATAGTGGCTGACTCTCTGATATCTTACAACTGATTAATAGCATAGCACCAACTCTAGATATTTATTCCAAATGTGTAACTGAGGGGGAAACACTAACATGTGTTTTTCAGATCCAAATGATTTCCGTAAAATAGTCACTGAAGATTATAAGATCAGAGGCACCTGGGTGGCTCAGTGGGTTAAGCCTCTGCCTTTAGCTCAGGTCATGATCTCAGGGTCCTGGGATTGAGCCCCACATTGGGCTCTCTGCTCGGAAGGGAGCCTGCTTCCTCCTCTCTCTCTCTGCCTGCCTCTCTGCCTACTTGTGATCTCTGTCTGTCAAATAAATTAAAAAAAAAAAAAAAGAATTTAAGATCAATGTAGTTTTCTTAAACTTGTTGAGGATTTTCAGACCAGCAGATCAAGGAACATATATTCATACAGGGGTTCTTGGACAATAAGGGATTTAAGTTGATCTTATTACATGGAAAATGAATATGTCCTCTCTATCTTTTTTAAATGTAGTTTTTTTAAAGATTTTATTTATTTATTTGACAGAGATCACAAGTAGGCAGAGAGTCAGGCAGAGAGAGAGGAAGAAGCAGGTTCCCCGCTGAGCAGAGAGTGCGATGCAGGGCTTTATCTCAGGACCCTGGGATCATGACCTTAGCCAAGGGCAGAGGCTTTAACCCACTGAGTCACCCAGGTGCTCCTTAATGTAGTTTATTTATTTATTGTGAAGGAGAGAGAGAGTGAGAACAAGTGCACACACAGTCAGGGGGAGGAGCAGAGGAAGGGAGAGAGAGAGAATCTCAAACAGACTCCATGCTGAGCACAGAGTTGGACAGGGGCTTGATCTCACAATTCATAGATGAGCCAAAATCAAGTCTGATGCTTAACCTACTGAGAAACCCCTGTCCTCTCTTCTTTAAGCTCAATTCCAATTGCAGAACTTTCAGTTGAGAAAGTAACTTAACCAGCATTTACTTTGCACATTATATATGCATTCAGCTGTAGGAGTTCTTTCTCAAAAACTCCTTTCCTATCTGCAATAGTCTAACTGGAATTTGTAAAACCTCTCTGAGAGAATGGTGTTTAAGATTGGAATGAAACTGTGGGGAGATTTTTAAAAAAATTGTATATATGCTTATTAGTACAGATTCCAAATGGCAATCAGATTTATTTTACTTTGAATTGTAGTGTCATATCATAATACCTTTTGAAGCAATATAACTATGTATCCCTTTTACAGAATCAATGCAATGTACATGCTTGCCTAATTTAATTCTGAAGTTTGATAACAAAAATGGTAACATTAAAACAAAATTCTTTTCTCCCAAAAAAACAGAATATAAATGTCTCAGTGATGATAGTTTGCCTTGAATATATATTCTGAGCTAGACTGTATTTTGAATAAGGCTTTTCAAAGAGTTAGAAATTCATTTCCCTCTTATTTACCTATAAATGTTATTAAAACAGTTTTAGAAAGCATATCAATGCAATAATTCTTCTGTATTCAAAAGCATTAGAATGAACATGCTGACTAAATGCTTACCTCTCTACTTTTTGGTTAATTATTAAAAGCAATTGATGGCATGTTGCAAATGCAACAATCGTGGTACACTGAATAGTAATATTAAGTCACTTTAATGGAAAGATTGGAGCTCTGATTTGCATATAATTTAATATCCTGCCAGGTCTTCCAACATAGGAGACAGCTGTCTTCCTCGAGGCACAAGAGACGGGTAATCTTGAAAAACTAGGTGATATCACAGGCCTGCAAAGGCTCAGCAAGGTCCTGGCACATAGCTCACTCTTCTGCTTTCAATGAAAACAGTGAGCTTCATTTTGTTAGTAATGATAAATGTTCATGCACAGTAGAACATAATAGAAATGAATGAAATACATTTGAACACAGAATTGTTAAAATTAATTTTAATTTTTGAAGAGGAGGAAAAACCATGTCAAGAATACTTAAATGGCTTATCTGGTTGTTTTTTTTTTTTCTTTTTCTTTTTAAATTTTTTTTTTTCAGTGTTTCAAGATTCATTATTCATGCACCATACCTAGTGCTCCATGAAACACATGCCCTCCTTAAACCCACCACCAGACTAACCAGACTAACCTCACCCCCCTCCCTTCCAAAACCCTCAGTTTGTTTCTCAGAGTCCATAGTCTCTCATTGCTTCATCTCCCCCTCCGATTTACCTCAATTCACTTTTCCTTTCCTTCTCATAATGTCCTCTATGTTATTCCTTATGCTCCACAAGTTAGTTAAATGGTTTATGTGTTTTAAAGACTTACTATATGATTTGCTAGTCATTATATTTCTCTTCAGGCTCATTATTGGGGAGATTTAAAGTAGAGCCCATATATGTGGGGTAGTTAAATTTAAATCAGGGTGGTTTGAGCCAGATTGGTTTTCATGTATCTAAAATATGAATTTACTTTATTAAAACAAATTCTAAAGTCACTAGCAATGAAGGGGACTTGCTAAAATGTTCTTTATTTTATTATATTGTTTATCACCCATTTGGAAAAGCATAACTAGAAATAAGGACTTGTGAGTCTTTTATTATGTCTGTAACTACTATCCTCATAAAATCTTAACAACAACAAAAACCAACAAATAAGATACTTCTCTCTTGCCTTGGATTCTCTTGATTTTTCTTCCATATCAGACTAAGTTGTTCTCTACCATTTCCATTGCCTCTTTTTCCTTAATTTATACTTAAAGTAGTGTCATGGTTAGTTTTTCTCTAAATTTGTTCACTTTTTGGATATCACAGGTCTTTCAGTTCTTTTACTGCATTCAGTAGGCTTATAAGTCCCAAATATATATTTCCAGCCCCCTCCCTTTCCTGAGCATTAGAACCATAAATTCACCTATCACCCTGGCATTTCTTACAAGCACTTCAACACTGGCATGTTCACAAGTAAGCACATTCTCTCGTTTCCTGTTCATTATCATCTCTCTCAAAGTCTGCTCCTCACTGTGTAAGTTTTGGCTTATAACAGATATAACAGATAACATTGTATGTACTAGCATATAGCCACGTAAGTTGATAGCTTAAAGTTCTATTGAACACTGTTGTGTGTGTCAGTGTGTGTGTATGTGTGTGTGTGTGGTTTTGGGTTGTTGTTTGTTTGTTTTGTTTTGGAAGTGTTTTTGTTTGTTTATTTGTTTGTTTTTTGCTAACCTCTACAGAAAATCTTTCCTTTTATTCTGACATTTCAAGATGCCTTTATAGTTTGTCTTTCCTGTTATCGATATGATCTGCATCGGTCAACTTTACCTCTAAACTAATCCTGGAATAGCTCCCAGACTGACATCTCATCTATAAATTTCTTCCTTTGTATAGGTTCAAGTCCAAGTTATTTGAGGTTCTACAAAAATATGGGTATCTATTAAATCACATAATAATTTTGTTAACATGAATATCTTCTTATTTAAGTATACATATGTTAAGTATATGGGTGCATTGAAGAAGTTCTCATAGATAAATGCTGAGTACATAGTTGATTCACAGGGTCAGGCCAGATTTAAGGGTTAGAAGAGACTTGACTTCTGGATGGGATAAATGAAGTGCCACATGGCAAGCATGTATATATAACATGGATATGAGGAATTTCTAGTAATTAATCTACCATGTTATAATCAGGTATGATTGTGAAGTGATCTACTCTGAACTGAAGCCTTTGTTTGCTGCACCAGTATACACTGTTTAAAACACAAAAAGAAACATATATTGGCAGCCAGTTTATGGTATATATCAGATTCAGTAGGACCCAACCAAAGAATTACAGACTATTAATTCCTAACTGGTACTTCAGTTAATACCTTACCAAAGCATTTTACATTAATAGTAAGCCACCATAGTGAATTCTGTAGGTATTAATGTATTCCTATATTTCCTTAATCATAAATGCAGTTTGTAGTCAGAGTTGATGTAATGTGCAAAGCCAGGAAATGCAAAAAGGAATTTTAAATTATCTGAATGAGAGTGTAACAAAAGCTTTTTGAACAGGGAAGGTAATCTTTGTCTGGAATATGCATCTCTTTTCATAGGATAAATCACAGCCTCCTCCATGATAAAAGGGGTCTAATATTATAAACCTTTCACCAGAGACTGGCTAGATACTGGCCTCTACCATTGCCAATTAACATCCAGCAGTGGCAGCAGGTGGCCAGATTAGCCTTAATTAAGGGAAATGTATGTCATAGAGCCAATGCACAGTCTCCATTCCTTCTACCACAGAGATCATGTAAACAAGCCCATAGAGCAAACAGCAGGATAGCTAGGGAAAGAGACTGATTGAGATCCATACAAAAACTAATCTTTTCCACCTGATTACTGAAAGCCTACTTTTGTTTTTGTTTTTGTTTTTTTTTTTTTTTTTAAAGATTTTATTTATTTATTTGACAGAGAGAGATCACAAGCAGGCAGAGAGGCAGGCAGAGAGAGAGGAGGAAGCAGGCTCCCCGCTGAGCAGAGAGCCCGATGTGGGGCTCGATCCCAGGACCCTGAGATCATGACCCGAGCCGAAGGCAGCAGCCTAACCCACTGAGCCACCCAGGTGCCCCGAAACCCTACTTTTGAATTGCCCTTTGGTGGGCCTTTACATGGCTGCTCTGAAAGATCTGCATTAATAGTTTTCCCACAGTTTACCTTTGCAGTTTTCCAATTCTGTTCTTTCAAAGCACTATCAAAAACTCCCTTAGTCCCTGTTTCGTAAATTAGAGTAGATTCATTCCTTTGACTACCTCCCCTTCCACATGAAGTAGGAAACTAGATGTAAAGACCCAAAGTCTGAACGTTATGACTACTGTCTTTCATAGCCATTCCTGAACTATGCTTCAGGTATAAACCACACTTTCTTATACTAATTGGTTAAAGGTAAGTCCCCATGTAGTCATCAGTGTTGGTTGAAGTGTGGGTAACAGAGCAATAGGATTGAACACAAAAGGTATCTGAGCCATTGTGTTTTATATTTACTTTTGCCTCAGGACCTGTTTATACACCATCTCATAAATACAATTCCCACTCACAATGGAATGTTGCTATACAGGTCTGATTTTATTGATTCGATCAATTTAGGATAAGTGATCTGGTCGTATGGTGTTCCACAGTCAGACATTCAATAACTACCAGGTCCAGTAGCAAGCCAAAGACTGCTTTTCAAACAGATTATGATTGTTAGCAAAGGAAGTCATGTCTTAACTACAAAACAGGGGTTTGCACTGTCATTGTCTAGCTGAGATTTGCCAGCTATCTTATATATCATTCCTATCTTCTACAAGTACTTTCAGTACTTTCTGCTCTCAAAGTCATAAAGCTTATAGTGGTTTTGTATTGTGTCAACATGGTTAAGCTGAAACATTTCAAAAGGCACTTTCCTTGTGTAATTTTTAATTAGATTTTATCCCCAAAAGAAATTTTTATGAGATTTGGAATAAAGCAGTTAAACAGCAGCCACTATGCTATGAATGTTGTTATAGTGTGCCAGGCATCACTGCAACTTGTGCACATTGTCACTAATCTGCTAGTTCACATTGTTGGTGTAGGACAGCAGCTGAACCCTCAGCTTTTCCAGCCTCTGCCAGACTTTATTCCTTCAGTTTCACTGAACCATTAGTAGGTGTATATGCAGTTTCACGGCAGAGAATACCATCTTCTTTGATATGTCATCTGCATTGTTAAGGATGGTAACAATGAGAAACAGACATGAGTTATTTGTCTTCATAGGTCCCAGTGTGTTCTAGTAGATTCCTTTTTGTCATTTCCCCGCTTCACGATCAGGTTTTTCCTCTATATATCTATCCTGAAGACCTAAAGTTATCCCTCTCCTCTATAACACTCCTATCCAAATATAGTAGAGTTAGACTCTTAAATGATGCTCAAATGTGTTCCCCTATATTCTTTTCCACTGCCATGACTCCTATTCAGGCTAAGTCACCAGTGTCAATTCTGAAATAAGAATGTACTTAGGTCCATCTTTGTCTTCTAGACATTATTCCTTTGGGTTCTTGAGTATTCAATAGAGGGTGTAATCCCAGATAACCTGTTGCTTTAATATCATTAACAGTTATTTTTGATAAATTGAAAATGCCTACGTTTCCACTGATTTTTCTTAGGTCATTGCTTAGTTGTATTTCTGTTTTGATAATGTTGCAATTATTTAAATAATGTAAAAATAATTATAATTTTACTATTGAATAGTAATACCTTAGCTAAAATGAAAACTAAAAGAGAAGCTCCTGAATTAACTATCAACTCTGTTCATTTTAAAATTTTGAAAGTTTTGGGGTGCCTGACTATCTCAGTCAGTAGGTCATGCAACTCTGGGATCTTGGGATTGTGAGTTTGAGTCCCACCTTCATTGTAAAGACTACTTAAATAAAAATTCTTTAAAAAAAAATAAACAAAATAAAATTTTGAAAAAATTTTAATGTAATGTCCTTGCTTAGGAGTTTGTTTCAAGAAAAAGAGTGATATTTGTAGATATAATTTTGGTTATCCTGTAACATATTTTCCCCGCTTGCATTTCTTATATTTATAATTAATTGGGAAAAAATGAGAGCTACAGACAATTGAGGATTTTATGCACCTTTTTATAGCCTCACAGTATCAAACTAAATAGTTGCCCACAGCTTGTGGAAGAGTATTAAAGCCCAAGTAGATGATAAAATTAATATAGAACTGGAAACTCTGCCTGGTCAGTTAAATATGATATTAAAATATAAATAAATCATAACACTTTTTATTTTAGGAAATCTTTAAACTTAATAAGTACACTTTCATTTAGATTTGGCAAAGCAGAATCCAGGTAGTTTGGGGAGTGCTCTATGAAACTGAATTTTTAAAAAAAAATTAAGAAAACTTGTAATAAAGATGTTTTTAACAAATTACTTGCAGTGTGTGTTCTGCAATAATTTTCACTTAATGGAATGATACCCATTCTGAAATGCACATAGTGAAGTGTTTAAGAAGACTTGTAGTAAAGATGTTTCTTTGAAGAAAATAGGTAGTTCTGGACATAGGTCTTAGCAGTACTTTTTTGTTGTTGTTTTCTCACCAGTCTTCTTAGGCAAGGGCCACAAAATCTAAAATAAACAAATGGGATTACATCAGACTAAAACACTTTGCTCAGTGAAGGACACCACCAACAAAATTAAAAAGGAAACTTCTGAATGGTAGAAGGTATTTGCAAATCATGCATCTGATAAGACGTTAATATCCAAAATATATAAAGAACTTGTGTAAATTAATTTAAAAATGACTAAAATTTGGCAGAGGACTTGGATAGAAATTTCAAAGAAGACTTACAGATAGCCAACAGACACATGAGAAGATAACCAACATCACTAATTACCAGGGAAAAACAAATCAGAACCATAATAATGAATCACTTTACACCTGTCAGAATGGCTATTATCAAAAAGACAAAAATTAACAAGTGTTGATGACAATGTGGAAAAAGGGGAATCCTGGTACACTGTTGATGGGAATGTAAATTCCGTGCAACTACTCTGGAAAACTATATGAAGGTTCAGCTGCGTATTTACCCAGAGAAAATAAACCCATCAGTTCAAAGAGATATATACAACCCTATGTTTACTGTAGCATTATTTACAAAGGCCAATATATGAAAGCAATCTGTGTCCATGGATTAATCAATAAAGATGTGGTATACTTTCTGCTAAATGCCCACAGAATATACTCAAAAATTCAGTTTGAAATTTGGGCATAAATGTCCTTGGGGGTTTGTTGTTGTTGTTTTTTTGTTTATTTGTTTGTTTCATATCTCATCTCTTGGCACATGTGTAAATTGGCTCTTTTTCTCTTGTTTCTAACTCTTGTCTCGTACCTGCTGCTATTCTCTTCCCTTATCCTTCTCTTAGCCTACAAGCTCTTGCTTATTTTTCATGGAGAAAATTTTACCTAGTTCTTTCATAACTTGCTACCTAATGATTACCTCAAGTGTTTCACCTTTCTCTACAAGGCAGTCATAAATATATTTACTAAACAAAATCTGTTTCTCTGCTAGAGGGAATTGTGATGACATTTTCTCACACTATGAATGTGTAGGTCTATATTTGTACCACTGCACAAATCCTGACAAACATCAGAAAACATTTGTTTATTTGGGTATCTGTGTCAGCCATCCCCCTCTCTCCACTCACCTTTTCCATCTAACTGAACAAAATTCTTTAGAGTTGTAAGATATTTTGACAAAACTTTGTTCTTGTCAAATCAACAAATAGTTTGCATCTGTGCTTTATTGTTATTTCATTTGCCTTTTGCTCCTACTTAGAACATAGTTGAGGAAACTAATGCTTTTGTAGTCAACAATCTGTAAACTTTTTTTAAACATAAATTTTAAAGAGAATAAATCCGTTTTCTACTTTAAACAGTTAAAATATAATCTGAACAAACATTAAGAAAACTGGAAAATTTTTCTGTTCACTTCAGATTAAAGTGATGCTATCTCAAAAAGAAAAAAAATCATAGGAGTATCAGATGGTATAAATTAGTGGGATATCTCCTCCGCTTTCTTAGAAACATTCTGTCATTTTAGTAGTTATCTCTGACCTACAAATCTGCCTTTCTACAGAAAGGTTTTTAATACTGGACCCAGAACTATGAAAAGCATATGTCTGCTGTTCCAACTGGCTCCGTTATACTCTAAAAATATATGGCACTAGAAGGATACCATAAGTTAAGAGGAGGAAGAAGGAACTTATCATTCCTGGGACATTCATGTGGTCTTCTTGTCTATTTCACTTCTTGTGAACATTACTCTAATGACACTTCTTCATCCTGCCAGTTCCTTCTGTAATAACAGCTGGATGTAGTGTGAAGTTTTTCCAACAGTAGAAACACTGGTTTTATTGTGTCCTTTCAGGAGCAGTGGCATCAGCTAACTGGTGCCCCAAAGTTGGGTTTCTGATTATTATGGTTATTCATTTTATCCTGAATGGTTATTCACATTTATCCTGAATGTGCAGATGAAGTATTCTGGATTGGGCAGTAATTTGTTAATTACAGTAAATAATGAGTATGTTGGCTCTCCCTTGCCACAGACCTTACCTAGGGTGAAATGAAATGAAAGCCAGATGGAAAACAAAACAAAACCTTGCAAGAGAAACCTACATATCTTCAGAAGAAAGGGAATGTTCTAATGGATTTTTTCCACTTGTATGCAGTAAAGAGAAAGCTCATTCCTTTCTGGAAATAAGCAAATAAAGTATATAAATATGTACAAGTTATAAACAAGTAAGCAAGTTATGTGTACAAACACACATTTGTGCATACATATATATGTGAATTAAAACACATATATATGCATATACATATACATACTGAGAGAGACAGAGACAATTTTTATTTCTTAGATATAAGGTAAAAAGGATCTTAGGTCCCCACTATCATTTTAAGATATAAGTACATTTTTCTAAGGGTCAGAGAAACTCTGAATCTCTGACTTTTATGATTTAGAGGAGATTTCAAACTTTAGATTTCAGATTTCCTACAATGTATATCTAAGGTATATCACCCTCTACTCTTCCTGATAACTTCAGGGTTAACCTAGGAACCTAATCTATGTTCTCACCATTTAATCCTCTCATATCAGGGCACTTGGCTAGAAGAATGGCAACAGATGTAATTCTTATGTTATATGAAGAGTAAAATGCTTCTAAGGCATGTAAATCAATGTTATCTATCTATATATTGTATACATTTTTGTGTTTCAGGAGGCTAAGGTGTTTTAAAGGAACACTGAGAAAACTATACATACATACATATATGTATATAGTATTGTTGAATGCATCTTTTCTTCCTTCCCTTCTCTGGCTGCATTTTGATATTCTCTGCATCTTTATGTTTTCAGTAGTTTGACTATTGTTGCCTATGTATGGTTTTCATTTTTTTTTTTTCTATGTTGTCTAGAACTATAGGCCTTCTTGAATCTATGGATCTTGATTTTGTTATTTTTGAAGGGTCCTTTGCCATTGAGTTTTTAAATATTTCTTCTCTGTTCTTTCTCTTGTTTTCTTCTGAGATTCCAGTTACACATATTGTCAATTATTTGATATTGCCCAATATGTATCTCATGTTTTGTTTTTTTCCATACTTTTTTAATCCCTTTGTTCATTAGTTTGCATAATTTCTATATACTTTTCTTTGAGGTCACTGATTCCTTCTTTTATATCTAGCCTGGTGCTAACAATATGCATTGAAATCTTTATTTCAGATATTTTTGTTGTTGTTGTTAGAGATAATTTCTCTAAGTTCATCTTTTAATCCAGTTTTCATCTTTTCATGTAGATCTTTTAACATAATAATAAGCATTTTAAACTTTTGGTCTGGTATTTCCAACTGATGAATAAGTCTCCCTCTAATTATTAATGCTCTTTATTAAAGAATCACATTTTTCTCTTCCTTATTAGGTCATCTAATTTTTTATTTTTATTTTCATTTTCCATCAGGTGTTGAATTTTAAAGCGATGTCTAAAGTGGAATAAATATTACTTACTCCAGAGACTGCACTCACTTTAGTCTGTCAGACAGCTATGCCAAAGGCTTAATTACTTTGATTCAGTGTGGACTTGAGTTGACTAGGACCATGTTGTTTGCAAATTTGATTTCCAGTTGATAACTGGTTCAAAAGTCTTGAGGATAGAGTTCTAGTTTTTGTAACAAGAATAGTGTTCTAGAGATCATTTGCACAAAAATATGAATATATTTAACACTGCTAAACTTCAGTTAAAAATGATTGAGATGGTAAATTTGATGTTATGCATTTTTCTTATAATTTTTAAAGTCTAAGTGACCATGGATAGATGAATAGGTAGATGGATAAAGAAAATATCAGGTACACACACACACACACACACACACACAATTGAATATTATTCAGCCTTAAAAAGAAAGGATATCCTGTCATTTGTAATGACAGGGCTGGGCATTATGATAAGTGAAATAAGTCAGACAGAAAAAGAAAAATACCACCTAGTATCACTTATATGTGGAACCTAAAAACAAAAAGAGTCCCAGCTAATAGAAACAGGATAAAGAAGTTGCCAGGGGCTGTTGAGTAGGAGAAATAGAAATGGTTAGTAAAACAGTATAGATTTTTAGTTATAATATGAATAAGGTCTAATGATCTGATGTATAAATGACTGTGGTTGATAATATACAATATTATTGATTCTCAGTACAATAAAATACAATAGAGTATATTGTATAATTGAAATTTGCTAAGAGAGTAGAACTTAAATGTCCTCATCACGAGGGAGAAAAAATAAATATGTGACAGGAATGGACAAGTTAATTAACTTGATGGGGGAGTCCTTTCACAATGTATACTAAATATATATCTAAATCATTATGTTATATACTTAAAATGTCTCACAATTTGTCAGTTATACTTCAGTGAAGCTAGAAAAAAAAGTCTTAGAGTGTGAACAATTTTGTGTTTATTATGGTCTTCTCCCTCTAGAAACAGCTAAGTCTCTAATTACTGAAAAACATTCTAGGTCTATCTTGAAAAAAAATTAAAAAAAAAAGAAATGCAATACAAATTCTATTATTTGTAAATAAATGCTACTTTATGGCTATATTAAGGTTTTATCTATTTTCTTCTACATGAACATAATAATATGTGTTCATACTAAACAGCTTTGTAATTCATTAGCACAAATAATATAAATATTATAAACTGGGAATTTTTTAAAACTAAGAATTTTGAATTTTCACCAGTGAAACTTATTGACAGACATATTGAGTAAGAAGTTGCTATGCCTGAGTTCAACGAGGTTGCTGCCTGTGTTCTTCTCTAGGATTCTGATGGTTTCTTGTCCCACATTTAGGTCTTTCATCCATTCTGAATTTATTTTAATGTATGATGTAAGAAAGTGCTCCAGTTTCATTCTTCTGCATGTCCAGTTTTCTCAACACCATTTGTTGAAGAGACTCTCTTTTTTCCCATTGGATGTTCTTTCCTTTTTTGTTGAAGATTAGCTGACCGTATAGTTGTAGTCCATTTCTGGGTTTTCTGTTCTGGTCCATACATAGATCTAGGTGTCTATTTTTGTGCCATTACCATACTGTCTTGATGATGACAGCTTTGTAATAGAGCTTGAAATTCAGAATTGTGATGCCTGAAGCTTTGCTTTTCCTTTTCAAGATTGCTTAGACTATGAGGGGGTCTTTTAGTGTTTCCATACAAATTTTAGGATTGTTTGTTTTAGCTATGTGAAAAATGCTAGTGGTATTTTGATAGGGATTACATTAAATGTGTAGATCACTTTGGGTAGTGGAGACATTTTAACAATATTTGTTCTTCCAATCCATGTCCTTGGAATGTTTTTCTATGTCTTTGTGTCATCCTCAGTTTCTTCATAAGTGTGCTGTAGTTTTCAGAGTACAGATCTTTTACGTCTTTGGTAAGGTTTATTCCTAGGTATTGTATGGTTTTTGGTGCAGTGGTAAATGGGATACATTCTTTGATTTCTCTTTCTTCTGCTTATACTTATTAGTATATAGAAATGCCACAGTCTTTTGTACATTGATTTTACTCTAACTTTATTGAATTCATGTATTAGTTCTGATGATTTTTTGGTGAGATTTTGGGTTTTCTATTTATAGACTATCATGTCATCTGCAAAGAGTGAATGTTTGACTTTTTCCTTGATGTTTGGATCCTTTTCCTTTCTTTTTTGTTGTCTGATTGCTGAGTTTTGGACTTCTGTACTATGTTAAATAATAATGGTGAGAGTGGGAATTCCTGTCTTGTTCCTGACCATAAAGGAAAAGCTCTCAGTTATTCCTGGGCTGCAAGCATCATTCAGTATTCACAAACTGATCAGCATAATACACCCCATTAGAAAAAGAAGGGATAAGAACCATATAATCCTCTCAATAGATGCAGAAAAAACATTTGACAACTATAGCATCCATTCTGGATTAAAAAAAAAAACCCTTCAACAAAGCAGGGATAGAGGCATAAAATCATGAGGGCCATATAGAAGACCCACAGCTAATATCATCCTCAGTGGGGAATATCTTACTTTATTCTTGAAGTAATAGCAAGTGTATATTTAAATAAATAAGAAATTAGGCAAAGTCAAGTGCTTAAATTGGAGAAATAAAAAATGTCTGGAAACATTTAATAGAATTAAATCTGGCATTGAATAATTAGCTTTTTGAGGAATATGTAAGTGATATAAAAATGAATTATTGCTATTCTGTACAGTCTTATAAATCAGTCTAAATTCTTCTGGTAACTGAAAACTCCTATTAAAAAATCATTTCTCAGACAAGGTAATGTTCTTAATTTTGGCTAACTACCAAAACAATAATATATATTAACATTTTGGGATTTGTATTTACATCTTAGCAGCTAAGTAAACTTTATGTAAAGTTGATTTTATTTTTACATTCACATTTTCATTTATGAATAAATATGATTGGGTTGTTTTTTTTTTTTTAAGATTTTATTTATTTATTTGACAGAGAGAGATAGATCACAAATAGGCAGAGAGGCAGGCAAAGAGGAAGAGAGGAGGAAGCAGGCTCCCTGCTGAGCAGAGAGCCTGATGCGGGGCTCGATCCCAGAACTCTGAGATCATGACCTGAGCTGAAGGCAGAGGCTTAACCCACTGAGCCACCCAGGCACCCCGATTTATGAATAAATATGATTGTTAAGATGATTTTTAAAATAAAAGTTCACTTTCTTTTGCCATTCAGATAATCAGCTAATAGGCAGTTAAGGTTTTGGTTGCAAATAACAGGTATAATCAGAGGGCTGCATATGATATATTATTTAATCTTAACATTTTAGAGTTAAAAATAATTTTACCAGTTACCTAATCAAACCTCTTATTTAACTCAAAGTAAAATAAGCTCCTAAGAGATTGTAACTTGCCAACATCATATAGATGAAAAATATTAGAGTGGTAAAATAAGCCTATATTTCTGTTGTTATTTTCATTGACTAATTCACAAGAAAGCCTAGAGAATTAAAATATAATTATCAGAATTATATTATGTAATCTTGTTGTATTCAATTACCAAGTCAATTTATTTCTATGCTTTGAATTCTGAGTATTGTGTTTTTTTTTTCCTATACTATTGCTGGTTTACACAGAGGAATAATTTACAATCCACTTATGTTTGCTATTAATAGTATTCATAAGGAAGTTTTTATTTTTCAATGTGTATGATTTATTTTTTTTTACAATTTATTTTATATATAAAGAGAGAATACACAAGTTGGGGGAGGAGGAGAAGGAGAGGGAGAGAAAGAAAAAGAAGCAGATGCCCTGCTGAATGCAGAGCCCTATACAGGCCTCAATCTCACTACTGTAAATCAACAATCAGATGCTCAATTGACTGAGCTATCCAGTTTCCCTGCATGCTTCCATTAAACAGAGATACTTAGAATAATAAAAAAAAAAAACAGGCAAAACTGTGATGATTCTCCATTTAATGTTTGAAACACAAAATCCTGTTGATAGTATTTATTGAATTATTATTCGATACAATGTATTGCCTAGTATTCATTGTTGCAATAGGATACACAAAAGCTGGAAGGAAATTTTAAACTTAGAGACCAACTCAACTGTACTATATTTCACCCCAATCACATATCATTGAAAACTTATGCATATTTATAATTTTGAAGAATTATACTTGTTTACAGTATTTCAGATCACTTGTCTAGTATTGGTTTACAATTTAAAAAAAAAAATTATTTATTTATTTGTCAGAGAGAACCCAAACAGAGAGAGAAGCAGGCTCCCTGCTAAGGGAGGTGTAACCTAACTAGTGTAAGGTGGTATCTCAATGTGCTTTTGATTTGAATATCCCTGATGGCTAATGGTGATGAACACTTCTTCATGTGTCTGTTAAGCATTTGTATGTTTTCTTTGGAGACGTTTCTGTTCATGTCTTCTGCCCATTTTTTGATTTGATCATTTGTTTTCTGGGTGTTGAATTTGAGAAGTTCTTCATAGATCTTGGATATCAGCCCTTTATATGTGTGTCATTTATAAATATCTTCTCCCATCCCATGGGTTGCCTCTTTATTTTGTTGACTTTCTTTTGATTTGCAGAAGCTTTTTATCTTGATGAAGTCTCAAAAGTTCATTTTCGCTTTGAGTCCTTTGCCTTTGGAGACGTGTCTTGAAAGAGGTTGCTGTGGCCAATATTGAAGAGGTTACTGCCTAAGTTCTCCTCTAATATTTTGATGCATTTCTGTCTCACATTTAGGTTTTTCATCCATTTTGAGTTTATCTTTGTGTATAATGTGAGAGAATGGTCTAGGTTCATTTTTCCATTTGTGGCTGTCCAGTTTTTCCAACACCATTTATTGAAGAGACTATCTTTTTCCATTGGATATTCTTTCTTGCTTTGCCAAAGATTAGGTCACCATAGAGTTAAGAGTCCATTTCTAGGGTCTCTATTCTGTTCCATTGATTTATGTGTCTGTGTTTGTGCCAGTACCATGCTGTTCTGCTGATCACAGCTTTCTAATATAGCTTGAAATCAGGCAATGTGATGTCCCCAAGTTTGTTTTTCTTTTTCAACAATTCTTTGGTGACTTGGGGTCTTTTCTGGTTCCATACAAATTTTAGGATTGTTTGTTCCAGCACTCTGAAAAATGTCATTGGTATTTTGATCAGGATGGCGTTGAAAGTATAGATTGCTCTGGGCAGCATAGACATTTTAACAATGATTATTCTTCTGATCCATGAACATGGAATGTTTTTCCATCTTTTTGTGTCTTCTTCAATTTCTTTCATAAGTGTTCTATAGTTTATAGAATATAGATCTTTCACCTCTTTGGGGTTTTTTCCAAGGTGGCTATGGTTTTGGTGCTATTTAAGTGGAACTGACTCCCCAATTTCTCTTTCTGTAGTTACATTGTTAGTGTATAGGAAAGCAACTGATTTCTGTGCATTGATTTTTGTATCCTGCCACATTACTGAATTGCTGTATGAGTTTTAGTAATTTAGGGTTGGAGTCTTTTGGTTTTCCACATAAAGTATCATATGTCATCTGTGAAGAGACTGAGTTTGACTTCTTCTTGCCAATTTGAATACCTTTTATTTCTTTTTGTTGTCTGATTGCTGAGGCTAGGATTTCTAGTACTTTTTGAACAATAGTAGTGAGAGTGGACATCCTTGTCATGTTCCTGATCTTAAGGAAAAGGCTCTCAGTTTTTCCCCACTGAGAATGATATTTGCTGTTGGCTTTGCATAGCTGGTTTTTATGAAATTGAGGAATATTCCCTGTCTCTACACTCTGATCAGGAAAGGATGCTGTATTTTGTTAACTTCTTTTTCTGCATCAATTGAGAAGACCATATGGTTCTTCTCTCTCCTCTTATTAATGTGTTCTATCACATTGATTTGCAAATGTTGAACCACCCTTACATTCCAGGGATAAATCCCACCTGGTTGTGATGGATAATACTTTTGGTGTACATTAGCAAGGATCTTGTTGAGAATTTTGGCATCCATATTCATCAGGGATATTGGTCAGAAATTCTCTTTTTTGATGAGGCCTTTACCTGGTTTGGGGATTAAGGTCATGCTGGCCTCATAGAACGAGTCTGGAAGTTTTCTTTCTGTTTGCATTTTTTGAAACACCTTCAGGAGAATAGGTATTATTTCTTCTTTGAATGTTCGGTAGAATTCCCCAAGGAATCCATCAGGTCCTGGACTCTTGTTTTTTGGGAGATTTTTGATCACTGCTTCAATCTCGTTACTGCTTATTGGTCAACTTCAAATAGTCTCTTTCTTCCTGTTTCAGTCTTGGTAGTTTATAGGTTTCCAGAAATACATGCATTTCTTCCAGGTTGCTTAATTTATTGTCATATAGTTGATAATAATTTCTGATTTTTTTTCTATTTCCTTGGTAGTAGTCATGATATCTCCCCTTTTATTCATAATCTTATTAATTTGGGTCCTTTCTCTTTTCTTTTGGATAATCTCGCCAGTGGTTTATTGATCTTATTAATTCTTTCAAAAAACCAGCTTCTAGTTTTATTGATCTGCTCTATTGCATTTCTAGTTTCTAATTCATTGATCTCTGCTCTAATCTTAATTATTTCTCTTCTTCTGAGTGGCTTAGGCTTCATTTGTTGTTTTTTTCTCAGTTCTTTAAAGTGTGAAGTTAGTTGGTGAATTCAGGATTTTTTATTTCTTTTGAATAAGTCTTAGATGGCTATGTATTTTCCCCCTTAGGATCGCCTTTGCAGTATCCCATAGGTTTTGGACTGATGTGTTTTCATTCTTATTGGTTTCCATGAATTGTTTAAGTTCTTCTCTGATTTCCTGGTTGACCCAAACATCCTTAAGCAGGATGGTCTTTAGCTTCCAAGTGTTTGAATTTCTTCCAAATTTTTCTTGTGATTGAGCTCCAGTTTCAAAGCATTGTGGTCTGAGAATATGCAGGGCATAATCTGTCTTTTGGTATCAGTTGAGACTTCATTTATGACCCAGTATGTGGTCTATTATGGAGAAAATTCCATGTGCACTTGAGAAGAATAAGTATTATGTTGTTTTAAGGTGCAGTATTCTGTATACATCTATGAGGTCCATCTAGTCCAGTATGTCAATCAAAGCTCTTGTTTCTTTGTAGGTTTTCTGCTTAGATGATCTGTCTATTGCTGAGAGTGGAGTGTTGAGGTCTCCTACTATTAACATGTTATCAGTATGTCTATTTTGGTTAACAGTTGGCTTGTGGTTGGATGCTCCCATGTTGGAAGCATAGATATTTACAATTGTTAGAATCCTCATGTTGGACAGATTCTTTTAGGATGATAATAGTGTCCTTCTGTAACTCTAACTATAGTCTTTAGCTTAAAATCTAATTTGTCTGATATGAGAATTGCTACCCCAGCTTTCTTTTGAGGTTCATTGACATGAAGAATGATTCTCAATCCTTTCACTTTCAGGCATTATGTATCTTTAGGGTCAGAATGAGTCTTCTGTAGACAGCATATGGATGGGTGCTATCTTTTTATCCAATCAGCAACCCTGTGACTTTCATGGGAGCATTTAGGCCATTCACATTAAGAGTGATTATTGAAAGATACGATTTTATTGTCATTATGTTGCCTGGAAAGGCCTTGTTTCTGTAGATGGTCTCCGTAAATTTCTGTTCTTTATCACTCTTGGGGTCTTTTTCCTTTTATAGACACCCCCCCTTTAATATGTCTTGCAGGACCAGCTTAGTAATAACATATTCTTTCAGTTTCTGTCAGTTCTGGAAGCTCTTTATCTCTCCATCCATTCTAAATGACAGCCTTACCAGATAAACGATTCTCAGCTGCATGTTCTTTCCATTTAGTACCCTGAATATGTCATGCCAGCTGTTTCTGGCTTGCCAGGTCTCTGTGGACAGTTCTGACATTATTCTGGTGTTCCTCCCTCTGTACGTAAGGAATCTCTTGCCCCTAACTGCCCTTAAGATGGTTTACTTGGTTCTTGCAAGTCTTACTATTATATGCTGGGGCATTGATCTGTTCCCCTTAATCTTGGAAGGGGTTCTCTCTGCCCCTGGGATACAAATGCTTGTTTCATTCCCCAAATTAGGGAAGTTCTCAGCTGCAATTTGCTCAAATATATCTCCCTAGTCCTCTCTCTATCCTCACTCCCTCAGGGATCCCAGTAATTCTGATATTGGAAAATTTCATGGCATCATTTATTTCTCTAATTCTGTTTTCATGGATTTTAAGGTCTTTGTTCCAGCCCCCTTCTGTTCCTTCCTTGCTATCAATTTGTCTTCTATATCATTAATTCATTCTTCTGCCTTGTTTACTCTATCTGTTAGAGTATCTAGTTTAGACTGCATCTTATTTATAGTGTTTTTAAGTTGTATGTTGCTGTTAATGGTTTTATCCAGCTTAGCTGTTGTCTTCATAACCTCTATTCTGAAGTCTGTTTCTGAGATCTTGCTTATATCCATATCCATTAGGTTTATGAGAGAGGCCACTGTCTCTGGTTCTTTTCTTTGTTGGGAGTTCCTTCTCCTAGTCATTCTGTTGAGGGTTGGTTGAAGGGATGTGCAGAGTCCAACACAATCCAGGCAAGGTGTACCTTGGGAAATTCAGCGTGATCAGAAGCCACCACTAAGAAAATCCATCCAAAATGAAACCCAAGAATAAGACTTATAAAGTTAAAAAGGCAGCGGGCGGGGGTGGGCAGGGGA
The DNA here is from genome assembly GCF_011764305.1 of Mustela putorius furo. NCBI lineage: Eukaryota > Metazoa > Chordata > Mammalia > Carnivora > Mustelidae > Mustela > Mustela putorius. The sequence goes on from NW_025422471.1 coordinate 17,187,043, forward strand.
GTGAGGCTGTAATCTCTTAATGTGGGTGCAGTACGATGTTTCAGTTCTTCCTGGGTGTATTTTGTTTTCTTTGTTGGAGAACACTACTTCCCAGAGTCAACAGGGAAATTAAAATTTGTATATATAATGGCTATTGAATAGCAAAATAGGGACTATATCAAAACTTGTATCTATTTATTTATCTATCTATTTATCTATAAGAAAAAGAAAAATCCATATGTCTGAAACAGTAGAAGTTTAAAAAGTTACTATGGAATATGTTATACTAAGAATCTAGATGAAATGCTAAGTAGGTCACACACACACACACACACACACACAAAGAAACATGAGGAATAATTTTAAAAAATTGTGTCTAGGGTATACATGGGCCATGAGGCAGCACCAGCAGTATACTAATTTGCCCTGGTTTTGGGGTTTTACAGTTTTATGGGGATCCTCTGGCTGTTGTCCTCTTATTCTTCCAGCTTGTCTTCTGTGGGAGTGGCCTGTTGCATTGTTTTTCAAGCAACCTTGCTTTGTCAGAGTTGCTGTGCCCCCTGTCAAGGGGCTAGACTCTGTGGAGACCAGTTTTTTAGACTTTTGGTCTTGGGTGGCTTTTGTTGTCTAAAGTTTTCCACTTTTCAGAGGGACAGAAAAGGAAAATGTCTTCACCTGGACCTCTACTCCAGAGGAGAGAAGCCACAGACTATTCCTTTCTGAACTCTCCAGAACACACAGTCTCCCCCTCTGTAAGCGCTGCCAAAACCACAGCCTCCCACCGGCAGTGCACACTCCCAGCAATCCTCTCAGTGGTTGATCAAGACCCCTGCTTGTCTCTGTCCCTTGTGCCTCTAAAACCACAAATGATCCCATTCTGGGCACGTGCAGGCAGTAGCTGCAGTAGCAGTGGCTGTGGTGGCTGTGGCAATGGTCAGTTCCCCAGTTCTGCAGGCACAGGTCCACACAAGTGGCCACCCCGGTCCTGGTATTTGTTCCTTAAGCTCCTGGATTCTGTTCAACCACTGTTATGAGGCACTTGCTGTCCCATCACCACTGCTCTATAAGCTATCACTGGTTCCCAGGTTCAGGATGCTTCTGCACTGGGGTATTATTTTACTTTCCAGTGGGTAGCTTCTGGTGGTCCCCTCCCTCTTCTGTTTATCCTCCAATATCTGTCCACACAATCACAACTCCATCCTTTGTATTTTTCAGCTGAAGATCTTCTGCCCTGGTAGAGATCCAGATGTATAATCTTACATCTCAGGCTGATTTCAAGGGTTTCAGACTGGCTTGGTAGATATTCAGCTGCATTCAGGGGACAGGTTGAAACAGAGTCCCCAAGTCCTTCACCATTTTGCCCCTCCCCACCCATAGTCTTCTAAATTTCCATTCTTCCTATTGCTCAGACCAAAAAGATCTGTGAATCCTCCCTGTTTTTCAATTTTTTCTCGTACTGTATATCCAATCCATTACACTGTTGATTCTATTTTCAAAATACATCAAGAATTTTATTAATTACCAGCACCACCAATACTACTCACTCTATTCCAAACTATGTTCATCTCAACTGCTGCCAAAGGAATCTTTGGAAAACAGCAGTTTCCACATTAAACATAAAGTAAAAGCTAAAGACCCTAACATTACTCATAAGACCCCTACTTGGAACTATAGTTTCAATACGTATGTTTAAAAAAATTTTTTTTTTCTCGCACTTCTTTCCAGCAACACCATTTTTTGCATTTTCTTTTATATACAGGTCATACCCCTATTGTGGAGCCTCTGAATTATTTTGTTGTCTTTGTCTGTAGTATCTTTACAGTAGATAATTTGACAGTCACTACCTTCACCAAATGATCAAGGTTAAAATCATCTCTAATAAATTGTGCTGATAGCATGTATCCCTTACTAAGAACAATGAAAATAGTATTTTGCATCTGTAGCACTTGTCCTCCAAAATCTATAATTCTAGTATAACAGAAAATATTAGGGAAAATTCAAATAGAAGGAAATTTTACAAAACCTTTTCAGTATTTACAAAAGTACCATGGCCATTAGAATGTCTGAATGATACACTGATTATCAACAGTGATTTAAAAGCAGTATCTTTATCTATTTTCAGATAATCTGAAATTATTATTGAAATTAAGACTGGTATATATGGGGATGCCTGTGTGGTTCAGTCAGTTAAGCATCTGCCTTTGGTTCTGGCCATGATCCCAGGGTCCTGAGACTGAATCCCACATTGGGCTCCTTGCTCAGTAGGGAGCCTGCTTCTGCCTCTGCCTGCCTCTCCCTCTCCCTCTGCCTGCTGTTCTTCCTGTTTGTGCTCACTCTCCTGCTCTATTGCTCACTCTCTGACAAATAAATAAACAAAATCTTTAAAAAAACTGGTATGTATATTTTATAAATGCATTATATGTACCACATTAAACCATTTATTTATAAAAAAGATATGTGTCTATATAGATATGTTAAGTACAACATTCAGGCACTTTATGTTAGATTGTCTGAAAAGAGAAAAAATTGTACATTCCTAATTTAAACAGATAAAATGGGTTAATTTGAGTTCTACTTTAACCTTTTGCAAGTGCTTCTTTATCACATTTCTCCATTTTTTTCAAGAATGATCCCAATGCTTATACAGAAATTTCTTCTTGTTTTTCCTTCCTTTTGATATGAACTAAGATGGTCTAATTTTTTCCCCTCAAACATTATATGGTAGTTTACTTGATTGTGGAATACTTGGAATATTGTTACTTGATTCTGCCAGTTGAAGGTCAAGCAATGATAATATTTATGATATTTTTGCTTAGTGAACATCAGAGCCATAAAAATATATATATATTTTATGGAGTGTGGAGAATGCATGGGAACAAGAGGTATACCTGCCCTGAAAAAAGGACTATTATTTAGTGAACTGTATTTAACAAAGTGTCAACATTATATTACCAATAAGCAAGCATGATTAATTTCCAGTGATCATGTATTTTATAGGTGGTAGTATTTCTGTCCTCTGTGCAAAGACAAGATTCTCAAAACAATTGATCTCCAAGTAAGAGATGAGTGAATTTCAATAGATGAGCTACATTCTATATGTTTAGTTAAAAATTACTGCATTCTATGACTGAAATTTAAAATACTGAAAACACTTAAAATACTAAAAATTAAAATACTGAAAATACTTAAAAAACTGAAATTCAAATAACTGGTCTTACTATGCTATTACAATCAGTTGCATTAAGATTATATCTCTGAAAAATAATTATTTCTCTCATATGAAAATCAGAAAAAGTCACCTGCTACTGATATCAGGCAATTTGATTGTGATTTCAAGGTAGGAATTAGAAGGAAGAATCACCTTCTAAAGGTTACTTTCTTTACATTCATCTGAGAAGTACTGACAGAATATATTCCTTCACTCTTTCCTCATTGCAAGGGCCTGGTGACAAAATATGAAAAAACCATGGTCTCTACTTTGAATTAGCTTATGTTATCCTGGAACCACAGATAATATGAACAAACTATATAATAGAATATGACTAATTTAATGCTTAAATCTTTGAAAGTTGAATCCAACCATCAAAGAAACTATTAACATTACAAAAAGAAAGTGAAGATAATGTATACACAAAAACTTAAGAGAAAAGGGGTAAAACAAAAACAAACAAAAAAACAAGGAAAAAGAAAACTTCCAAAGGAAGGCCAAAAGTTGATTTGGTCAATAATGAACCATATGATTTATAGTATGGAGATCATTGTTGACCTAGCCAAGGGATGTTTGGGTAAAATAATAATGTTACTGACTTTATTGAGTTCAAGACAAAATAGATGGAGAATAAGTGATGAATTATATTATAGGAAATTAGTGTAAGGGGAGTAGATTCATTAGGATTTAACCGTAAGAGAATGCATAATTAAGAGATAGCTTTTTTTTTTTTTGAAATGGGAATTATTAAACTATCTCTATAAGCTGGTGAAAATCATTTAGCAGAAAAAGAAATGATAATGTTAGCTATAACAATTGTTGAAACTATACACTTGAGTAGATGATGGTGCATGAGATCTGGTAGTGCATAACTGGGGAGGTTTGCTTTACTTAGCAGGAAAGGAAAATATGTAGATACAGATAGGTATGTAGACATAGTGGTAGGGACATAGGAAACTGTTTTAGGATTACCTCTTAATGAAATAGGATGCATAGGAGAAACAGATTAAGTTACAAAACAATCACTTATGAAATTGGAGAAGGTGGGTGTGAATGAACAAGGACCCATCTGAAGTTAGTACTCAAGAATACCAGCTGACAAGAGATTCCCTCTAACAGCATTAAGCTAGGTGGCTCAAGGGTAAAGTCCAAAGTTGAATTTTCCAGAGTTGGGATTTTCTTTGAAATGTATGAAAACCTATAAGTATGACACTAATGAAGTCTAAAGAGGGCAATGAAAACAGGAGAATAAAGTTCAGGGCAATAATGGTAGGATCAATGCCTTGTAGAAAAGAAGATGGGGAGAAAGGAGAATCGTAGGATTGAGCAATCAAGGTAATGAGACATTTAAAATGACAGTTCCTTGATAAAAGGAGAAACACATGCTGTATTGTAATAGGAGATTTTAAAAAAATAAATGGCATTATAAAATATATTAAATATGTATAATATAAACATTTAGGTACTATGTTCTGTGTTAACCTCACTATAATTCATGTCTCACTGGAGTGATTTTAGTCAGGAAGAAAAGTCATAAAAGATTCACTACTTTGGGTTAAGAGGCCATATGTCTGGATCCTTCTCTCTCACCCTCTTGAGGCAGGAAAGAGGAGTTAGTAATACATAGGAGGAAGACGATCAAGAGCAAAGAATTAGGACTCTGAATCTGGTTTCCCATACCAGCTCTGAAGTCATTATCTAAAATTCTTTATTTCTCTCTCTACAGTAGCTTACCAAAATAATATATCAAACCAATATTCTCTTGGAATTCAAGCTTTACTTTTCTCACATGTCATTGCCATCCCCTTATATAACAAATTTATTGTCTCAAAACCAAAAGGCTTTCTGTCCTCATTTTTATTCTGTCTCTTCCTTAATAAAGAGTGTGGCAAAGACAGGATAATTTTTTACCGCTAACTTTCATTAAAGGCACCTATCAGTATCAATCTAACTTTCCATGTATTTTTGTTTTAGTGATTCTTAATAAGGAATTGATGTGTAAAATAGCAAGAAAGTAGATATTATATGACACATTTCACATTAAACACTTCCTTTTAAAACCATGCAATAAATATTCTTAAGGTGGGGCAAACAGGAGACTGGTTTTTATCTTTGTAATGTTGGTTTTTGCTACCTTGTGCTATTCAGACTATTAATGAAAAAAATAATAGTCTTCCTGTCCAGTCTTCCTCTTCTTGGGCTACCATAATAAAATATCATGGATGGGTAGTTAAACAACAGAAATGTATTTTCCATAATTGAGGCTGGGAAGCATAAGGTAAAGGTGCTGGCAAGGTAGGTTTTATCCTGAGGACTCTCCATTTGGCTTATAGGTAGCCACCATCTTTCTATGTGCTCACATGACCTCTTCACATGTGTGGAGTAGGGAAACAAACTCTTTGATGACTCTTCTCAGAAGGGACTAATTTTATCAGACTGGGCTTTTGCCCTCTTGACCTCATCTAATTACTTCTAAAAAAGGCACTAATTCTGAATGCTATCACATTGGGGTTAGGGCTTCAACATACTAATTTTGAAAGGCTACGAACATTTAGTCCATAGCATAGCACTGCTTACAAAACTTTCAAGATGTTTAAGAAACAGGTAATAATTGATAAAACATCTCTGAACATTGAATGAGTATGTTACCCTTTCCTTTAAAGACAAAATTGTTCCTTGCCCCTCCAGAATTTCCATGTACAGTCTTATGTAGTCTATGCTCTACAACATAATGAGATTCAGTTTTTAAAACCATGACTCAGAGAACTGCAGGCTAACAATTAACCTATTATTATTATTATTATTATTATTTAGTGTATCCATGTTAGTTAATCAATTATCAAACTGATTTTTAACATTCATATAATTTTACTTTCTTTGAGAATGAAAAGTAATTTTAAGATAGGCAGAGTAAATTACTACATTAATGCATACGTGCATGGACCATGTCTTCAGTAAATGTTTTCAATGATGGCTTAAATTGAAAAAAATGATTGAGTAATGATATTTTTACCTGGTTTGGTTACTTTACTCTGTGTTGCAGATAAGAATAGTTTTAGTGCATTGAGTGGTTTTTGTAATTAGTCTATAACTAACTGATAACAGTTAGGAAAATGTACTAAGAGAGGCATTCCTAAGCATGTCCCTTAGGATATTAATATGAGTTACCTGAAAAAGGGAAATTCATATTCAGGTGAATTGGGGAAAATTGGTTTAAAATAAGGTAAAATAATTTCTGCACTGTGAGATATTCTGAATTCTTTGATATTTCATTGTATTGTGTCAGCCTACAAAAGGGAGAAATATTTGTGTATTTCTCTAACACATTTGAACCCAAACCATTTTCATTTATGGAACATAGCTCTGGACCACTATAACACAGAGCAACTTTTGGAATCCAAGAGTGTGGCTTTTCTTTATTTTTTCTTTTCTCTTCAATACAATAGCTACAGAGGGGAAAGGAAAGGAGATTAATATGAATGGCCTAGAAAGGTCATGGTCAGATAAATTTATGAAACACTGCTTTTAAACAATGTTTAAACAGGGTATTTGGAATCAGAGTTTGTTTTTTTTTTTTTTTTTTAACACTGAACTACTTTATATTAACCCTTTGAGATCTGGAGGTTCATTTAATTTTCTCTGCTCTTAAACTACGTATCTATAAAATAGTGATTTTATAGTCATTTAATACCTGAGAGAACAGTGGCTGAATTTAGACCCACTGATCTTGAACCTGTTCCTTCTCATTTTTATTTTAGGAAATGTAGAAGCTGATGGGTGAAATGACAGTTTAAAGAAAAGATCCTTGAATTATTGGGGGGTGTTATTGCTCAAACTGTATTAAGTTCAAATTCATGTATTAAAGTCTGAGCCCCAGTACCTCAGAATATGAAGTTACTTGAAAATACAAGAGTTACAGATGCAATTAATTAATTTAAAATGAGGTCATACTGGAGTAGGGAGAACCCCTAACACAGTATGACTGTTATCATTATAAAGGAGTAAAATTTAGACATAGATACACACACGTTCAGGGAGAATGCCATGTGATGATGAAGAAAGTGATCAGAGTGATGTTTCTACAAATCAAGGAATACAAAAGATTGTGAGCAAGCCAGCACAAGCTAAGGGATAAGCATGGATGGATTCAGAAGGAATCAATCCTCCCAGCACCTTGTTCTAGGAGTTCTAACCTCCAGAACTGATACAATACATTTTTGTTCTTTAAGCCACCCAATCTGTGTTGCTTTGTAATGGCAGCCTTGGCAGCCTAATACAGGGAGGAAGAAAACAGACAGTGAATATCATACCAAGATTTATGTGTTACCATACATCTGTACACAAATGATGATGTGATTTCCATCCATATAGGAAATCCAAAAACATCAATTATTATACGATTCTTTTACTAGTTGAATTCTTAAAATGACAGTATTTAAAATGTCTCATTACATGACAGAGGTTAGAGCTAAAATACAAGTGCGGGCTAAAATACAATCACTCAAGCCTCCCCCTCCACACCTACCTCTCAATCATTCCTGAGGGAAGATTTGAGGCATAGGCATACTTCAGCACCTGGCACAGCAGTATAAAAGTAACTGGGTTTCAAAACACAACACTGTGAATGCCTTCTTTCACCTTCAGTACTCCTTTCTTTTCAGCCTGTTTTGCTCATTAATCCAACATCTTAGTAAAAACCACAAGACACTATGTCACTTCAACAACCACAATGATGATAAAAATAATACTATTCATGGTAATAGGATTAGTTGAATATTTTTCATATACCTCAGGTACTCTTCCAAATACTATTAGTATTTTTTCATTCTGTATATTCTAGACCTATGAGGTAGGTTCCAGTAACTGGTAACCCAGAAGTCAGGATTAGAATTCAAATGATTTGACTTAAGAATTGTAAACCAAGTGATGCCTGGGTGGCTCAGTCAACTATTAACATTTTTTTAAAGGTCCTTGTTTTCCTAATTTAATAAAAATATTGGATAAATCTTTAGGTCAGAACATACAGTCTTCCTTTTTAAAAAAAATTGGTGGTCAGATATATCACTTTACCTACAACATCTGACAATATATTGATATACAATAATCAATTCACTAGAGATGTCCAAATAGTTTTCATTATCATGTCATTACTCACAACTCAGTGAAGCAGAAGAAACCTGACTTAACAGCCACTTTTTGAAACTCTCAACTAAAGTTTGACATCAGGCAAGATGTCCTGTATTTCAGCATTACCTATGTGCACTGCAATTGAAGGAAAATACACATTGATATCAATACATTAATGTAGTTCAAAGATCTCTTTGGCCATGGTTAACTATAATAGGGGTGAGGGATATTGGAATCTTCTAGCAAAATCTGAAAGCCAAGATAATCAAATGTCTTATGCCTGTTTCAGTGGTATTCAAATGATATGCCCTATCATTAGAATAGTGTTTTTCTTAATTAAAGCTCAGCAGTAAAAATCTTGTTATGCCATAAAAGTGCAAACCTTTCTTTGAAAGAGTGGGTCAAATGAATAGCATAGGGTGAAATGAATCTCAGTCCCAAACTACCACAGAGGAAAGGATCAAACTCTGATATTTTTAGAGTTAATTCTAAGCTAAATTATTTCATTTTTTGTCATTTAGAAATAAAAATTGCCATTATAGAGAGAAACAGAGATCATATTCCTCTTTGAACTTCTATAACATGGTTTTTACTACTCATTTTCTATTTAACATCTTGTCTCAGATTGTTTAATCAGGATATAACCATTTAACTATATGGGGTTCATATTATTATACATCACTAGAATAAAAATGACCATTGATTTTGAATTTAGAGTGACAGCAAAAAAAGGCATCTTGAAGGGCAGAATGGAATAAATGTAACATAGCTAGAAAAGTTGAAAATATTTTGATAGGAAAGTACATATACTTGTTTTTTCTTTTATCCTTCTCTTTTACTTCAGGAAATAAAGTTTATAAAGTATGCAATGAAAAATACATCAACATTGACAGAGGAAATAGAAACAAAGTTCTTAATCTCAGTAATAATAAGAGCATAATTTTATATATATGTCATGGGAAATTGGAAGCTGGAAACCTGACAAAGGCTTCCAGGTAATGGACCAATTTTCTATAGCTTCTGGCCTTAAAAAATACATTTAAATATTTACAAATATATGGTTTTCCTGGAAGGAGTTTCTGTTTCTAGCAATTAATCTTTAAACATATACATATGATAAATGTGTTAATCATTTTTCCCAGTCCTTTTCATTCTTCCATTTCTTCATCAGTTGTTCGCACATTTTTGATACCAAGGCAGTAGAGCTATATGATAGCCAAAATTTGCATTAAAGCTACAACTTAGAATGGATTTTGAGAAATTTTAGGATGAGTCATAGGGATTGTTATAAATATGAGAAAAATAGATGGCAGATAAACTATTGTGGTAGATTATGAATACCACTTTCTTATTATCTAAACAAAGAACAAATTACTTTTTTTTCCTAACTAGCCTTCTGGTAGTAGATGGGATGTGTTTTCAGCCCAGTGCTATTTGACACCAAACAAAAGTATTCAGACTTCCAATGTTCAATAGGAAATATATCTGTACATATATTTGTGTATATGTATTCTTGCTATATCGATGTTCATTTCTAGTTATATATTCACATACTTATACATGCCTGTATTTCATACCTAGTTTTGAAAACAGTTTATAGAAGGTGTATTTTATTGAATTATGACTATATTACTTCCAGGTTTGCAAAATGAGAATAAAAAATGTAATTCATGTTTATAAAGTATCCACTATAAATGAGGTCTTTTAATTAGATTACTTTTAATTTTTATAGTAATAACTAAAAATATTACCCCCATTTAATTTGCTCAGTATGAAACAACTAGTAAGTAGATGAAAAAGGATTTGAAATAATATATATTCTGTTGCGAGGTTATTTCTACAACATAACATTTCCTTGAGCCATAGAGAATATTGTTTTACATTTCTTTTCCTTCAGAGATTATGTCTCTCTGTAGAATGTATGTATAACTTAACTTCCCAAATAAATTATAATTCCTTGAGAGAAGATCATAAACTAAATGGATTTTCATTATAAATAAAACATCTAACCAAGCAAAAATAGGATGGATAATTGATTAGGTCACTAACTGTCCTAAGAAACATATTGTGTAGGTATGCTACGTTATTATTCAAAGCTTCTTGATTCATAGCCAACAGAATTTTGAATTTCAGTTATAAAAGGACAGGTGACAAAACTTTAATATGTTATGTATACTTTCAAAATCAATTCCACTTTACTCTTTCTCAAAAAAACCCCAAAACTATAGTTTGCCAAATTTAAGTAGTGAGTAATCACCATTTATTTGCTGCTATGAAAACTAACTAAAAGGATAATATTTTGACCTTTTAAAATATCATAGATACCAATGCATTTTTTCTAACCTTTCAAAAATCAAATTTTTCACACTATATTTGAGAGATAACAGAACTATAATTTCAGTTGCATTTATTGTACATGCTGAATCTGATTTCAAGAGAAAATTAGCTAACGTGGGAGTAAACACTGCCTACTACCACCCTAACTTTAACCTCTTTTGATATATTCATCAATCTGTTAATTATTATTCATCAAAATTTCTACTTGATTAGGGATGAGAAAAATAGGGCCAGAGAACCCACAACAGTAGCAATAGAGACAATAGCTATAAGATCACCAGCTGTTGCTACCCCTGCTATAATTGATACTTATAATTATGAAAATAACAGAGAAGCTTGTAAAAAAAAGTGTGGAGATGTAACTGTGTTGGATTTTGTGTGTGGGGGTAAGGATTTTTGGTTTTAAAAGAGGTTGGCTTTACTTAGGTTTGAAAAATTTGTTGGTTCTACTTAGATATGAAAAATAGGTAAACTGTGGATACAGTACAGAAAGAGAAAGAGAAAATTATCAAGGTGAACCACATTAATTTAAAGACCATTAGATTTTTGCCTCTATTACTACAAAACCTAGCCCTAATGGCACCAACTATGAAATGTTAATATACTAGAACAAGTATAAGAAAAGGCTCTTATTTTTACCTATATAGCATACATTATTTGCTATTATTTGTAGATCAGCTTCATCTTTTTTTTTTTAAAGATTTTATTTATTTATTTATTCATTTGACAGACAGAGATCACAAGTAGGCAGAGAGGCAGGCAGAGAGAGAGAGAGAGAGAGGAGGAAGCAGGCTCTCCGTGGAGCAGACAGCCCGATGCGGGGCTCGATCCCAGGACCCTGGGATCACGACCTGAGCCGAAGGCAGAGGCTTCAACCCACTGAGCCACCCAGGCGCCCCAGCTTCATCTTTTATATATATACACATACACACACACACACACACACACACACACATATATATATATATATATATACATATACTTTTTATTTACTTATTTATATGAGAGAGATAACATGTTGGGGGCAGGTGAGGAGGGAGGAGAGAGAAACTTAAGCAGAGTCTGCACTGAGCGTAGAGTCCAATGTGGGGCTTGATCTCACAATACTGGGATCAGTACCTGAGCTGGGAGTATCTAAATGCTCCATATATGCAACAATATTTCTACAACCTGAATAGTAAATTTAAATTATTTTTAGCCCTAGAAGAGCTCAGAAGATTTTTCACTTTACAGCTTCCTCTTAACTATTGTTCTGTAGTTGTTCTTTGCCTAGCTTCTGGAAGTTCCACTGGTTTATATCAAGTTAGTGTTCAGCCAAACATAGAAATGACTTCTAAGCAGAGTTTTGGAGTTCTTTTCCTACACAGTTTCTTCTCCTCAGTACTCCGTCCAGCAAATTCTATCTGCCACACTCTCTTTTAAATTAAGTTTACATCTCCTTACTTCACCAAAATTACTGGACTCTTCTTCAGTCCTCCTCCCTTTGCCATAGCCAGTCAATTATCTTCAGACAGAAAGCCTGAGTAATGATAAGGGCTCATTTCATTGATGTTCCTCCTCTCAGAGATCACAGTCTTGCTGTGGCTGAATCAAATATCTGAATGCAATGGTTGCATATATTTTGACCAGTTTTCTAGTTGCTTAATGTGGAAGTTCAAGTTTCATACAATTATTCTTTCATAGATGGGAGCTGCATAGATTTTACTCTCCTATCTCATCAGCCACAGAATCTAGTAATTGTTATGGAGTGGAACCCTGGCCATGTCCTTGGCCCCCAAGTGTCTATGTGAATATCCTTGGTTTCTTTATTCTTAGCAGCTGCTCTTCATAGATTTTATAGTCCCAGTGTTTCAGCCTTCTGCTAAAATTCTAAGAAACTCATAGAGAGTAAAAGGAGCTGCACTGAAGTCGAATAAATTTGCTTTAAACTCTTTTCTCTGGTGTCTTAATCCTTGGAACTCTCATTACCTTCATAACTCTCTAGCTTCAAATGCCTAAATTTTGCATAAATGTTTTAGTTGTTTTTCTCTAAGCACTAGTCCTCCATTAGCTACTTAATCCCACTTGAAACAGTAGTTCTTGCTTATATTTTCAAAAAAAATTTATCTTCTCTAATTGTTAAAACCATATCTATCTCCTATAAACTACTGAACTGAAAATCTTTATTATGGTTATGCAATCTGTCTGTTCAAAAGCTTTTACAAAAGACCATGCTAAAGAGCAGTACACACACAGACACAGAATCCCCTGCCTCTCTTTCTTTTATACACTCATACCTCCACATGTGTGCATGCGCACATGCACACACACGCACACACACACAATCTGCTTTTATTTAAACCTATGAATAATATTGTGCATATATTTGAATGGATAATAATAACAGTTATGAAGATAATCAATATTATTATACTTATGTGAACTTAGCAAATGAAAGTATTTAATATTATATATGTATGACTATATGCTTTTTATTATGTAGCTTTTTACAAGAAGTATATTGTTTTATTATATAAGATTTTATTTTAAGTCCAGTAAATTGCATTAAATTGAAAATAATAAATAGCTACCTTATTATCTGTAGATGAATTTTAAGCTTCAAGAAGTGTCACCCAATGACTACTTTGTGCCTAGGTAGTTTTCTCCAGTTTCACAACTGTAATACCAGTCTCTGCCTCTCACTTTACAACATGGAAATAATTCTAAAGTCTTTCACTAACATGTGGATTACCTGCTTTTGCTGTGCTTTATTCTAAGCCATGTTGTATGTTCAAAAGCCATCCCTGTTTAAACTACAGTTTTCCCCCCATGACATTAAGTCTGTGCCACTTTTAGAAAAGCTACTGCTGGAAAACCTATCAGATTATTTTTCCTCACATGTGTTTAAGCTACTCAATGTGAGTAACAGTGGAGAATTTTTCTTTTCATAGTTGAAAATCATTGCTTAGTCTCATCTCTTGCACATACTAGAGGGATACTGGTATGGACTTTAGTTAACTTATAATAGTCAACACCTTAATAATTCCCATGTAAGTAATACTCTGATGGTAAAAGAAATAGTTACATATGAAAAAAATTCAGAAGCCTTAGTATGAAGACAGAGTCCTGACTCCCATTCACTTACCAGAAGAACAACCTCTAATATATATATTTATATTGATATGTGGTAATTCATTTTCCTAAATTCCTATTTTCCTCCCCAGATAAGATTTAGATACTGTGAAGAATATAGTCTCAAGATTCTCTTAAGCATTCATTATAATGGAATCATGCATTTCTTAAAAAAAACACTTGAATGTGATTATGATAAAAATTGGAAAACTGAAAAAAACAATTACAGTAACATAATTGCTTTGACATGATCAGATCACAATGGAGGAAATACAGACTCCTTATGAAATAATAATTTGTATGCTGTGTTTATTTTCTGAATAAATTACAAGTTTATATAGAATAGGTATTATTTACAAATATTTTGAAGGCAGTGCTTGTCACCAACACAGCTTATATACTCTCCTGAACAGCAATCACATTATGCAGTTCTAAATAAATTGTGGTGTAATTAATTTTTTGCTTAGCTATGTATTTAGTTTAGACAATACCTTTTACTAGCCACTGCCAAGCACTTTGAACACATCAATTACTTAAGGTTCCAAAACATCTGAAATTTGGGGAACCTCTGGCTTATGTCCAAACTCATTACAATGGTAGATACTTTTAAGAAATTATTTTAACATATCCCACCCTAAGGAGCCAAAATAAAAAGAAAATCAAATTTGCTGTTATTCCTTTTTTTTTTAATTTTTAAAGATCTTTATTTATTTGACAGACAGAGATCACAAGTAGGCAGAGAGGCAGGCAGAGAGAGAGGAGGAAGCAGGCTCCTCGCTGAGAGAGCCTGATCCGGGGCTCGATCCCAGGACCCTGGGATCATGACCCAAGCCGAAGGCAGAGGCTTTAACCCACTGAGCCACCCAGGTGCCCCTGTTATTACTTTTTTAAACTCCTATTTATTTTAAGTAGTCTAAACATAGTTAATATTTCCATGAAAAAAGCAATTTATTTGTTTATTAAGAAAAATATAAGACAAATTCATAAAATAAGCATCTTATTGTAACTGAAGAAAGATGAAACTTGTTGCAATTATAAAATTACGGTATAAATTGGAAATTTGGAAAATTGGGCCACTTGTTCCTAATATACATTAACATTTTTATATTGTATATTTATCTATGTGTATCAATTTTTGGTATATGTAATATTATGTCTTTATATAGTATGTGTTTGTATATACCTAATATATTCATATATATATGCATACATTTACACATATTTTGTATATGTATGTGCTCATGTGTGTATAAAAGGCTTTATGCTAGGAAGATTTTAAAATATAATGTGTAATATAGAATGATTAGGTTTGGATGAGGGGCAGAGGAAATTTAGTTTTGAACATAGACTAGTCAGAGGGCTAGTTTTTCAGCCGAGACTGAGTGATGCAAAGGAATGAGATCTTAAAGGATCTACAAAAGAGTGCTCTAGAAAGTAGAAAGCTTTGGGACACTGGGGTAGCTCAGTGGGTTAAGCCTCTGCCTTCGGCTCAGGTCATGATCCCAGGGTCATGGGATCAAGCCCCACATCAGGCTCTCTGCTCAGTGGGAAGCCTGGTTCTCTTCCTCTCTCTTTGCCTCTCTGCCCACCTGTGATCTCTGTCAAATAAATAAATAAGAAAAAAAAAAAAAGAAAGTAGAAAGCCTTTTGTAGAAGAGCACTACAGAAATAACATCACTGAGACAAGAATTTGCTTAGTACTTTATACAAATATACTTAATCTGTATAAAAATAATAGTGTTTAACCAACAAAAGTTTTCTCTCCCTCTAAGTGACCGGGTTATTTTCTCTTTAGTTTTACTTTTTGTTTATATTTTACCAAAGTCTAACTTCTTTTAGTTTCTTAACCTTTCCGAAAAAGTACACTGTCTTCACTGATCTCAGAGCACCACATTTAACGTTGAACAAAGTTAAAGCTCCATCTCTTAATACCTACAATCTACTTTAACTTCAATCTCATCAGAGACTTGTTGACACTTTGATTTTTTCCTTCAAGTATCTAAACTACACTTTACATAAAAGAAAAATAAGCACATCAGTTGATATTTCTTTTCTTTTTTTTTTTAAAGATTTTATTTATTTGTTTGACAGAGAGAGATCACAAGTAGGCAGAGAGACAGGCAGAGAGAGAGGAGGAAGCAGGCTCCCTGCGGAGCAGAGAGCCCAATGCAGGGCTCGATCCCAGGACCCTGGGATCATGGCCTGAGCCAAAGGCAGAGGCTTTAACCCACTGAGCCACCCAGGCGCCCCACAGTTGATATTTCTAATAAATCCTATGACTTTAGATAAATCACTTCATACCACTCAATGTAACTCATGGTGTTTTCACAAGGGAGACCAAAAGACAAAAGTTCAAGGTTAAAATCGTATGTTTTCATTGTTCATAAGGACAGTTGGATTTGGAGACATCATATAAAAACAAAAAGTCTAAGCAGGAAGATATTACTTAAACAAGAAAGTTTTGCTATTTTATAACATGTAGCTATTATGGGCTATATATAACAGTTTATAACATATAGCTGTCATGAGCAGTGAATATGCACAGTGCATATGCCAAACCTTAAGACAGTATGTTTTATTGTCTTTTAAACAGATAGTCTTTTCAAATCACACTTAACTTAACTCTCCCACTACCAACCTAATTTTCTTCATAAGCAGCTCATTTCCTTAGATGAGTTATTTTTTCCCTATTTATTCTTTTCTAATTTTTCTAATTAGCTCTTACACTGACTCCATTCATACTCTTCCTCCAGCAGTCTACCAAACTGACATTTGACTATCTCTGTCTATATAGATATATAGGTGTATACATATAGATGTATATATAGAGAGAGAGATAGACATAAAATAAGATGTAAAAACAAGATGAAATAAAATGACAGACAAAACAAAGTTTAGTAAATTTAGAAAAATGGTTATTGAACCATATCCTTGAATAGGTGACAGATAATGGGTTTTACCACATGAAATGAAGAAAGAGTTGGCCTTAGCTAGAAGGATTGTCAGTTTATTTGTAGGAAGAAAAGAAAAGCATAGAATATGGTCCCAGATGGAAGTAGTTTTGTAGTTTTTATGGTGGCAGTGGGTGGGTCTCATTTGATTGTATTTTCTCAGATAAATAGAATGTGATGAACAGCTGGGGGGGAAGAAGTATAAGTGACATTGAAAGTTTGAAGAATAAAGAGAAATGGTGAGAAACTAATCAAGGAGTGTAGAAAAGTGCTTAAGAAACAAAGCGTAACCTCTAAGCAACATCAAGGTCTCAGTGAAGGTTAATAATGATGGATTTAAAATGAGACCAGTCAGCAAAGATCTGTGACTTTCTCAAGTCAGATTTATCTATATGGGAATAGGCATGGGGTCAGAAGTAAATGGATTCTGTTAGAACTTTAGATAAAGTTCTTTAGAGATGGTGCCAATCTCTAAAATCATAAGAATAATGGCTAAAGCTAAATTGTACTTAATGAGTGAGTTTATCCTTACCTATACAAATTTTTTAATCCTCAAACAACCATATATGGTTGATACCATTGCTTCTCTCCATTTCACAAGAAGAAAATGAGACACAGAGGTGTTAATAAAACGTGCCCAAGCTATGCAGATAATACAGGCAGAGCTGGAATATGAACATAGGTTGGCTCTGACAATCATAACTTGTAAACTATAAGTTATGTGACTTATTTTCATATTATTTGAATGTCTTATCTTTTATCAATTCTTTCTTCAACACCAAATTTCTAGGAATAATAGTACTGCAATAATAGACTTGTCAAAAATTGACATTATGAATCTATGTTACATATGGCAAACAAAATATTGCCTACTTTTGGCAATGTTCTCTTGTTAAACTCAGTGACTCCTCTTTAATATTTTTGTCAAGAGATTGGAGAAGAATAAGATCTCAATAACAATTATTAAGATTTTTATAAAGAATCGCCAAATTTTATAAAACCACAGTATTCAAAGGAAAATCCTATAGCCCCAAAGAACTACAATATATTGTTACATACTGATTTTGTAGGTACATTTGCTCAACTTTTTGCTAGGTTGTTCCAACTCGACTTATTTTTATCTTTTTATCTTCCTAAAATTGGAAGATCTCATGATTCAGTATTTGTAACTCTTCTCTTTTTATCTTTACTTCATCCCTAGGTGATCCCATTAAATTTAAATCAGTGTCTTTAAATTCCATCTATATTAGGTAATCATGTGTATAAAGCCCTGATACAAATGACCTAATACAACAAATGTTTATATTCCTTTCTCACCAGCATGTGCACTGTAGGTTGATAAGTTGACTTTGCTTATAGTAGATGCTCAGAGACAGACTGGTCTGGATTCATCATCATGAGGAGTTAATATCTCAGAATGAAGTTCTAAGATATGCTTGAACCTGAGAAGATACCTTAGAGAATCATTTCCCGACCCTTGAATGTTTCTAACCAAAGGTGACAATACACCTTTTCTGTTCACATTTTGTTGACTAATAGAAGTTATGTGGACATACCTAACTTGAAATCAACAGGGGTAGTTTTAGGGGTATTTTAGGAAAGGAGAAAAACTGGAAATATTGGTGAACATAAGTAATGCTTATCATAACCAGCTAAATAGTAATAATTTTTGAATTTATATCTTTGGACTTGACCTCTGTAATTCTTATATCCAGCTAGCTATACAAGATCTCCCGTTGTGTATCTAATTGGCAGTTGAGTTTAAACATGCCCAAAATCAAATGACTAACCCATCCTATTGTACCTGTTCACCCCATAATCGTCTTTTTTTATTCTTTTTTTTTTATGTTATGTTAGTCACCATATAGTACTAGAAGAACTTATTGAACCACGAAAACCAACCAAACAGATTTCTGTGCTTTTATTTATTTTTTAAAGATTTTAAAATTTTTATTTAGTTATTTGACAGTGTGAGCAGGAGCAGACTCCCCACTGAGCAGGGAGCCTGATGTAGAGCTCCATCCAGGACCCTGAGATCATGACCTGAGCAGACCTAAGTATACGCTTAGCTGACTGAGCCATCCAGGTGCCCTGCTGTGCTTTTAACTAAGATTTTTCACTAGAAAGTTAGCCACTATAATATTCTGAGAACTTTGCAATAAGTAATAACATCACTGATTGAAAGACGAATGATGGTAATGAGTTCATATCACTCTGAAAAAAGTAATTGTTTATATTGTCAAATGGTAAGCATATTTATTTGACATCAGGCTGGCTAGAAAAATAATAAATGACATATATTGGATCTTTTGAATTTCATTTTAATATTGACAACTCATAAAAGTCAGTTTACCACAAATTTTTGACTCCAAAAAATGTCATTAATGTTATTTTTTTAAAGATTTTATTTATTTGTCAGAGAGAGAGAGAGTACAAGCAGGAGGACGTATAGGCAGAAGGAGAAGCAGGCTTCCTGCTGAGCAAGGAGCCCCATGTGGGACTCGATCCCAGGACCCTGAGATCATGACCTGACCTGAAGGCAGATGCTTAACTGACTAAGGTACCGAGGCATTCCAAGTCAATAAGTTATTAATCCACTCTTGTACTGGGTATATTCATTCATTAGATGATAATGTAATTTAATTCTGAGCTTTCTTCCACATGTAATTATAATTTTCAGATAGTCATATACTTAAGTAGTTTTGTAATTAACTCCTTCAAACAATTATTATCTCTTTTATTCCTTAAAAAGTCAAGGAATTTCTACCTCAGCCTCATGGCCATGATGTCATTTGAATATGAAATGATAAAAGTAATTCCTTCAAAATTCAAATACCTGCCAAACACATAAATGCACATGTAAAAGCATGCAACCTTTTTCTATTATTTATTGTTATTTTGGAAGTTTGGGCCAAAGGAATTATGTGAAATAGAAATAAAATATTGAAATAAAATTTTCATGAAGTATTGAAATAATGTTTTCATAGTATGTGGAGGATGAATAATACACCTAGAATACATGATAATCAATTGTAAAGCTATTACAATTAGAGAGCAGCCCACATTATATTGAAAAGTCAACTTGCAGATAGCTTTAAATGAGAGAACAATACCCAAATTAAATCCTATTTGGGAAAAATGGCTCTAGTGTGTTTTTTTAAATATAAGAGATTCACCTTGGGAGCAACAGAAATGAGCATGAAGTGTTTTTAGTATTTAGTGGTTGGGGAAGAGAAATGCTATTGGCATTTACAGGGCATGTCCAAGATGATTAATTTCTTACAATGTATAAAAGAGTCTGGCAGAATGAAAAATTGTCCTGTTTAAATTGCCGATAATGATCTCTTGAAAAACACTGCTATATGTAACAGCAACAATCTCCATGACAACAATAAAAACACCTAAAAATAACTTAATAATAAAAACTGGGACCAGTACAAAAACCTCAAAGTTTATTCTTTAAATACATAGAAAAACACAATTTATCTGTAAGATAATTTAATATTTTAAATAATATCAACTGTCAATTTAAATATGTACAAATTCAATACAATTACTTGGAAATTGGGTCATTTTATGAAAATTGAAAGTACTTTTCTAAACTTAAATGATAAAATTAATAAGTATCCTACTTATAGTAATATAATATATATATCTTATATATATAATATATAATAATAAAAGCAAATCATCAATTTTTAATTGTTAAAATACAACTATTTTAAACATAGCACTAGTCTGACTATAGCATGAATAAATGTCACATTTCTTACACTAGATGCCATACTAGTAGCCCCCCAAATTATATTGTTTAACAGTTCCTATACATTGTAATAGTCTTTCTCTCCTATATATTAGGCCATAATAAAAGAGGAAATTATTTATCTGTGTGATTTTAAAAATGGTGTTAAGTGGTGCCTGGGTGGTTCAATTGGTTAAGCATCTGTTTTGGCTCAGTTCATGATCCTGGAGCCCCAGGATCAAGCCTGTATTGGCCTCCCTGCTCACCACTGAGTCTTATCCTCCTTCTGCCCCTCTCTGTGTTCAGCTACTGTTCTCTCTCTCTCTCTCTTTCTCTCTCAAATAAATAGGGGCGCCTGGAAGGCTCAGTTGGTTAAGCAGCTGCTTTTGGCTCAGGCCATTGTCTCAGGGACGTGGGATCAAGCCCTGCATCGGGCTCCCTGCTCAGTGGGAAGCCTGCTTCTCCCTCTCCCTGTCTGCCACTCTGCTTACTTGTGCTCTCTCTCTGTCCGTCAAATAAATAAATAAATAAATAAAATCTCAAAAAAAAAAAAAAAGAAAGAAAGAAAAGAAAAATTTGGTGTTAAAAATAATTCTAAAATGAACTGGGAAAATGATTGAATAGGATCATAGACTACTTGATAAGTGTTACAGTGGCCATAGTTTTCCCACCCTCATTTTCATACTAGTCAAACTTAAATTCAAGCTTTCCAACCTGGCCTAGTGATATTTTGATGAAAGTGATATTTAGAGAAAAAGTAGTTTTAATAAATTATATGAAGAAAAATAGGTAACTTTGTGGGAGAAAAATTATTACATTATTCTATCAAAATAAAATGTATCCTATATGAGTTAATAAAATCTAAAATTAAGCTTAATGAATAAATATCTAGAAGAAAACATTAGTTGATTCATGCATTATTGGGAAAATAAAATTATTAAATTAGAAAATATATTTAAGATCAAAATATTTCACAATTATAAAAGTTAATCTATATAATTGAAAAGTCTTAAGGAAACCTGGAAATAAAAAATTAAATGGAAGATTTTCATAGGAAATATCTTAGAAAAATCACAATAGAAATGTATAAAAAATACCAAAGCCATAATATAAAAATTGGTAAAATATTAAAAATGGAAAAGCTATGAAATAATACTAACCAGTTTTAGTAACCTGTAGGACATTTTCAGCCTCACTAATCATACATGAACAATAATTATGACAACCATAGGCTTTCTCATGCTTATGAAGATAATATCAGTTTTCTCACTTTTTTTTCATACTTTGTTAGCAATAGTGTAATTTGTGCAGATTGTTGAAAGCAATATGGATTAAGTATTTAAATAATAATTTTTTTCACATTTAATAATTCTAATGTTAGGATGAAAATTGAAAAAATTACTGCAAATATTATGCAAAGTTATTTGTATTAGAATAATTGAAAATAAGTTTTAAAATAAATGTTATTTATTTATTTTATTTATGTATTTGAGAGAGAGCATGAGTAAGGAGAGGGGTAGAGGGAGAGGAGGAGGAATAGAGGTAGAGGGTGAGTGAGGAGCAGACTTCCTTGCTGAGCAGGGAGCCGGATGTGAGGCTGGAATTCAGGACCCTGGAATCATGACCTGAGCCCTGAAGGCAGATGCTTAATGGACCAAACCACCCAGGTGCCCCAGTTGAAAATAATATTAACACCAGAACTAGCAAAACTAACTAGATTAATGAAGTAATTATACAGTTAAAATGATGCTGGTATTATAGTGATATTTTGCTAAACAAGGAAAAACAATAAGAAAAATACATATACAACATATTCAAAGATTCCTTTTTTTTGTATGACTAGTAAAATTTTTATTAGATTTTCAAAGTATTTTTGTAATTTAATTTTATTTTTTCAGTGTTCCAAGATTCATTGTTATGACTAGTAAAAATCTTAGTTCTTTGTATCTTTTCATCCATGAAATACAAAGAATTTTGTACTTATATATATGCCCCTTCTTTACTTTGGCCAAGAGAGAGGAAATGTCTTTCAAATCTATGCATTAAAACAAAGCAAAGCAAAGCAAAAGAAAGAAATAATAAAGGAAAGAAAGAAAGAAAAGAAGAAATAAAGACAAAACAAAAACAAAAACTGGGATGTGATGCACAAAGCTTTTAAAAAGTATTTCTAAGGCAGTTGGACAATAGATGGAGGTTTATGTTTTTCCATTAAAAAGTTATTTGAGTATAGTTGACAAGCAAAGTTACATTAACTTCATGTATAGAGCATAGTGATTCCTTGCAAATTCTTTAGAGTACAAAGGCATTCCTTCTGGGCCATAGTTTTTCCTTGGAAAACATTATTAATGTGGACATTTTTAATGAAATAAATGGACATAATATCCTCATCTTTTCTATACTTTATCTGTCAAATGTCCCCTATAAATGAATCAGTACAATTATGGTATAGACCTAGAGTGATGATGGGATTTTATTTTCAGAGTTTCTTTTTCAAAATTAATTTTAAACACTAGATCACATACCAATGATGTATTGTATGTTGACTAATTGAACATAATAAATATATATATATTATGAAATAATAACATATATTAAACAATAATATATTTTTTTCTATTTATTTTCCAAGTATATACTAATATGACCTTATTCTTTTCTTTCCAAAATTCAGTATTACACTTCTCATGAAGAAAAAAGAAAACATTATGAAAGATAATAGAATAGTAGTTTGTTAACCTTTCCACCTCATCTCACTCAGTAGAGCCTGAAATAGTAGTTGAAGAAGTCCAGTCATTATGATTTCATAGATTAGCCCATCTATTGACCTAATTTAAAGATTTGATTCTGGAGAGGGCTGCAGTAAACCAAACAAAACATAAATAGATTTAAAATGTTTGCTCCTGAGGAGGCTAAATGGGAAATAATTTACAGAAAACTAGAAAAGACATTTTCTTTTTATGCCATAATTTTGAAGATCATGGGATTAAAAGATATGGCTATTTGTTTTCAAATATGTTTAATAAACGTTTAATAAAATGTGAAATTTGAACGCTTAAGTTCATATCCAAATTTACATTTTAGGTCATAATATACTGAACATTTAATTTTATTTACACTTTCTGAATTACCACATTGCAATAGAACATTGTGTAAGTTAAAATATATAGAAGCTTAATATTAATCTTTGTTCCATTTTAGACACACACCAAATTTTCACTTTCACACACTCTAAATATTGTGTAACATTATTTAGTGCTAAGTTTTTCTGAATTTTAGTTGTTATAGATTATATTTTTATTCATTTTTAAGTTAGGAAGTATTTTCCAAGAGTGTTAAGAAGAGATCTTCTTAAAAGAATATTTCAACATTAATTTTATCTCTAATGTAATTATTTATCTAGATAGTTATTTTATAGATTTTAAATGTAAGATTTTACATATTTTATTTTTCCGTTAATTCTCTTATTAGATCCAGCAATAATAACCTGCTTGAAGGGAAACTTATATCTGCTATCACAGTTTATGATACAGACATAAAACAAATACATAAATCACAAATTCATAAGACCTGAGCAATTGCAGATGGATAAAATTACATGCTAAATGGTAAGTTAAAATAGTAGTTTATTCTAAGGTAAATTATTATCCAAATAGGTAAGGTTAAGGAAGAAAATCATTTAAAGAATGGAAAACCAAAGGAAGAGTATGAAATTTAAATAAAAAGTAAGGTAAATTACAAAAGAAATGCAGTTTTTCTGAAAATTGTTTTATGTTCAATATTTGTGAATCTCCAGTCTTTGAAACAGAACATTTATCTAAAAACAATAAGAATTTGAACTAGATATTGTCTTTAATGTAATATAATACATTGCTCTCATTGTATAAATAAACTAATTCATAAGCAGAAAAATTAGCACTTAGTGAAATTTTCAAAGCTGCTTTGAATGAGAATGGATTTATATATGTACATAGATTTAGTTAGCATAATACTAAAAATACTATTCTTGGTAAAAATACAAATGACAATACATGACAAATTGCACATTTTTTCATGTAAAGTACATATTCATTTTTTTAAAATAATAAGTATACAAATGAAAATTACTTTCAGTCTTTTTACTAGAGATAGCTGTTCTCTTTCTCTTTCTCTATCTCTCTAACCCTCTCTGTGTTTCTCTTGCTCATGAGCATTCCCTTGCTCTCTTGTGACTCTTTCTGGCTTTGCCATTTAATCACACTGACCCTCTGATGAATTAGGCATCAGTAACACTTCATTGTAATTACTTCAGATTAACACTGTAATATCTCATGCAACCTATGATTTTAAATTAATTTCAATGTTGTTAAGTATGGAGAAGAATTAAAACCAGAAATAGTTACCAAACATTAAAATTTACATTTATTATGCAATGTCATTAAATATTAGAAAATAAGTGAGATATATTACTCTCAAAATAGTGACTCTGTTTTTCAATAAAACATTCATTTTTAATGAGGAAAATGTAATTTTAAGTAATTATATTCATTTTTATGTTCTAGGTAATATATATATAATTTTTAAAAAAGCATTTTTTATGATCTCTATTTTCTGCCAGTTTTATTGGCAATTTCTGTGCTTTGTCCCCAGTGTAATAGATGAATTAACATAACATTTCCCAGAGTGAAAATAAGAGCTGGTGATATGAGCTTATACCTGAGTATATATCCCAAAGTATGTCATGACACATTTTATACCCATACCCAGTCTCCATATTTTCTCATAAACTGTTTTTGCTCTATTGCCAATTCAGTTTATCTCTGATAATCTTTTCTTGTAAAAATGACCTTGACATTAATCTTGTATCCAATTAATTTTACTGTCATTCATATAAACACTAATATTTAGAAAATAACTCTTCCCTGAGTTTTAACTTGCATACAATGCACACAGTTTATATCCCTTTATTTTATAACAATAAAATTGTTATTGTTATATTTATAACAATATAAATACCTTACAGAATACATCCCATTTCTACAGTTCCCAAGTCTTGTTCGTAAAGGCAATTCTTTGAGGCCTACAATGAAGAAATTGTAAAACATTGTATTTCACAATTCAAGTTCCAGGTACTACCTCTTGCTTCCTTGTCAACATACGTAAAGTTAAAAACATCCTGCATTTCCTCTCCTTTATAGTATTCTTGTAGAGGCAATGCAGAACTGCCATTGATTGCTTCTCCACTAGAATATCATGTTACTTTAAAGTATTTATTTATTTGTTTGTTTGTTTGTTTGCCTCAGGGGGTGAGGGGCAAGGGAGAGGGAAAGGGAAAGGGAGAGAATATCAAGCCGACTCCCCTCTGAGCATGGAGCTCAACATGAGGCTGGAGCCCATGACCCTGAGATCGTATTGTGAGCTGAAACCAAGAGTCAGACGCTTAACTAACTGAGCCATCCATGCACCTCAAAACTATCTCATTCCTTTAAAAGCAATCTCTCTAAAATCTAAACATAATACTAGCTTTGTCATAAACCTCAATGGCTCGTTCTTCCATTGAAAACATGGTTGAAACTTATTAAAATAAAACTCTTAATGAGCTGGCTTCTGTTTATTTCTTTAATTCCTACTCAAGCTTACTTTAGCCATATTATACCTACTATTCCATATTGTAGCTCCAGTTCCAAGTTAAGAAAATTTCAGAAATGATCTATTAAATAATCCCTTATTATAAAGAAAAACCATCTACCACAGATATCTAAGTTGTTTTTTGTTTTGTTTATTCAGTTTGCATGGGAGACCTGTTATCATAACCTATATTGTTTAGAATCAAATAGCTTTTACTGTTCTCCAGTAAAATGATGATCTCAAACACATCAGATACCTTTGATTTGTCTGATATGGTCTAACATAAGCTCAAATGACACTAAGTGCTATTCAAATTATTTATTCAAATTATATATCATATACAAAACACTTAAGAGTCACCATCTCCATGGCTTTTGTTATAGAAGTGCCATCAATCTCCAGCTAAAATACCACTTTAGTGGAGATAGATAATAGTCATACAATGACATCTGCTAAAAGATTTCTTCATGGTTTTTCCAATTGTTGCTATTCTGTTCATCAAATACATATTCTATATTTTTCAGGTTTTGAGGTAGCTATTTCTTCACTATAATTTTTATTTATTAGTTACAGATAGCACATATCAAAACTCTTCCAGCTGAAAATAAACTGTAGTCTTCTCAACAACTACATATTAATACCCGAACTGTTTTCATCAACTTATAAAGTCACCACTGAGTGGCTGTTAAATAATGCATCATTTTTTTGAAACATCTTATTCTACATAAAAAAGCTTCTACTCCCTGTGATTTGTATGATGGGGTCAAACACAATCCCAACATAAAGATGTGCCCCACAAAGGTGTGTAACCTTTATTTAGCACACTGTTATTTCCTAGAAGAGTTACAGGATTCATAAAATGATCCATAGGAGTTTCTGTTGAGACAATTTGCTATACAATAATATTAATCATCATAATAGCAGTATTCACTTTTAGATCCATAATTGATATGCAAGCAAAAGCTAGATACTTTGTGAGGTAATGAGGTAGGCATTCTTATACCCATTTTTAATGTGAATAAGAGGGCTTAAGATTTTTATCAATTTCTAAGTCAGTAAGTAGTAGACTAAAAATTTGAATACAGGTCTGTTTAACCATTATGTGTTGCAGCTTATATTTCTTCAAGCACTTCTCCAAGAAAGTGTTATCATGTCACTTAAGACTTACTTAAATCAATGGTTGTTAAATCATTATGTTCATTATGTTGATTTTCAATTTACCCCTCTCAGATTTTTTTAAAAGATTTTACTTATTTATTTGACAGACAGAGATCACAAGTAGGCAGAGAGAGAGGAGGAAGAGAGAGAGGAGGAAGCAGGCTCCCCGCTGAGCAGAGAGTTCAATGTGGGGCTCGATCCCAGGACCCTGAGATCACGACCCTAGGAGAAGGCAGAGGCTTTAACCCACTGAGCCACCCAGGTGCCCTACCCCTCTCAGATTTTAACGTGTCTTACTTTTCTCTTGCTAACCTTTCCCTTCTCCTCAATTTACTCTCCAAACTCTGCTCACGCTGCATCTTCATAAGATTTTAATAGCATGCTTTATGAAACTTTATAGACAGTGTCCTTTTCCCATACTGATGTCTACAAATTTTTCTAAAACTCAGAACTAAAGTACTTTTGGTGCTCATGGAACTCAGGTGTGACTACTGACTTTAAGAATCTTTAAGTGCATAATAAGTAGCTACAGAATTTGAAGCTAATGGACTTTGGGATTCTTTGGAGACTATGCCTTTCTGCTGTATAAGGAGGTCACAATCATGGTATATTTAAGAATTCCATAGTATATACAAAGTCTTTTAAAAAACATAGCATATTCAAGAAATAGATACTAAATACATGAAATTTTTAAAAATGGTACTATGATCAGTGTAACCAATCTAAATTACATAGTGCATTCTATCTTAATTTAAAATGTTTAATTTTGGGGGGTCTTTATTAGCACAAAATAATTTGGATATGATATATAATCAGAAGTATATTACTGATAGTATTAATTATTTTGTTCTGTCTCACTAAGAGTCTCTTTGTTCTACATACAGAAAACTTACACCAGTGGCTTACACAAAAATACATCAGTTGGCTCACATAAAAATCAAGCAGTAATCATGATTTCAGACATTGTGTGATGCAGGGTCTAGTCAAGGTTATCAGGTTCATTTCTGTTTCCTTGGATTTTTTCCACTTTCAGCTCTGCATGGTAGTCCAAGCAACTTTCAGCCACCCAGTGGCTCAATCTCAAGATTTAATTTCATTTGCCCTTGTTGATTTGTCATGAGTCACCTGTTCATCCCTATCCCAATATTTCTGACAATGATGGAATAAGTCGACTGGCCTAATATACTTGCTACATTCCAGAGCAATGCATGCAGTCAGGTTCCTTGAAAGCACAGAGAATAAAGGTATAGTTGCCGTATGGACAGGAAATACATATTGTAATGAAAAAAGAAAGAAAGAAAAAAGAAAACAGCACAAATCTACCAAATGAAAACCTTTATATTTCTACTGTACAGGTGATAAGAACTATAAGAACTCGGTGCACCTGGATGGCTCAGTTAGTTAAGCATCATCCTGTGGCACGGGTCATGATCTCGAGAACCCAGGATCCAGCTCTGCATCAGGCAGGGAGCCTGCTTCTCCTTCTACAGCTTCCCCTCCTTATGCATTCTCTCTCTCTTTCTCTCTCTGTTAAATAAATAAACAAACAAACAAATAAATAAATAAATAAATAAAACTACAAGAACTATATTCAAATGAATTTCTTCCACAGTTCTTTAAATTTTTTTCTACATTCTTAATAAAATTTTTGATTATCAAAATGAGTGATCTTTCAATAAGTTGAAATCTTTTGCATATAGTTTCTTATAATATTCTCTTATAGTTTTATTTCTGTGGTATTTGTTACTTGTCTTTCATTTCTGATTTGGATTGAATTCCCTTTATCTCTTTCTCTCTCTTTCTTTTTAATGAGTCCAGCTAGAGTTTTATCAATTTTGTTGATCTTTTCAAAGAACCAGCGCCTGGTTTCATTGATCTATTATTTTTGTAGTTTCTATATCGTTTATTTCTACTCTAATCTTCATTATTTCCTTCCTTCTGCTGGTTTGGGGTTTCATTTATTCTTTCACTAAGTCCTTTAGGTGTGAAGTAAGGTTGTTTATTTGATATCTTTCTTGCGTTTTGAGATAGGCCTGTATATATAGCACTTCCATCTTAGAGCTGTACCTCCAAAGACTTTGGACCACTGTGTTTTCATTTTCACTTTTCTGCTTGAAATTTTTTTATTTCTTCCTTGAAATCATTGTTGAACCTTTTATTGTTCAGTAGTATGTTATTTAAACTCCATGTATTTGTGCTCTTTCCATATTTTTTCTCATTTTTGATTTCTGTTTCTTATAGCACTATTGTCAGAAAAGATTGATGGTATAACTTTGATCTTTTTTTAATTTGGTGAGACTTGTTTTGTAGCCCCAAATGTGATCTTTTCTGGAGACTGTTCTGTATGGCCTTGAAAAAAATGTCTTCTGCTCTTTTAGAATGGAATGTCTTGAATATATCTATTAAATCCTTCGGGTCAAGTGTGCCATTCAAAGCCACTGTTTCCTTGTTGATTTTCTGTTTAGATGAACTATCTGTTGATAAATTTGGAGTGTTAAAGTCCTATACATTTATTGTATTACTATTGATTAGTTCCTTTATATTCATTATTGTTTTGTGTATTTGATTACTCCCAAGCTAGGTGCATAAATATTTACAGTTGTTATGACTTCTTGTTGGATTGCCCCCTTACTATATAGTATCCTTTGTCTCTTATTAGCATCCTTTTTTTCTATTTATTTATTCTATTTATTTATTTAAGGGGGTAGAATGAGCAGGGGTGAGGTGCAGAGAGAGAGGGAGAGAAGCAGATGTGGGGCTTGATCCTGGCACCCCAGGATCATGACCTGAGGCAAAGGCAGATGTTTAATTGACTGAACCATCCAGGTGCCCCCAATTTTGTCTTTGTTTTAAAGTCTGTTTTGTACAATATAAGTGTTGCTACCCAGCTTTCTTTTGACATCCACTGCATGATAAATATTTCTCCATGACATCACTTTCAATCTGCAAATGTCTTTATTTTTCTTTTCTTTAAAGACTTTATTTATTTGAGAGGGAGAGAGAGAGAGAGAGTGAGAGAGAGAAGAGAGAATGAGAGAGAGAGGAAAGAGCATGAGAGGAGAGAGGTCAGTGGGAGAAGCAGACTCCCTGCTGAGCAGGGGAGCCCCATGAGGGACTGGATCCTGGGACTCCAGTATCATTACCTGAGCTGAAAGTAGTCACTCAACCAACTGAACCAACCAGGCCCTGCAAATGTCTTTAGATCTGAACTGAGTCTCTTGTAAGCAATATATAGATGGGTCTTGTTTATTTTATCCATTTCATTACACTGTGTCATTTGTTTGGGACATTTAGTCCATTTACATTCAAAGTAACTTTTGATAGGTATGTATTTATTAGCCTTTTGTTACTTGTTACTTGTCTTCTGGTTGGTTTTGTAGTTCTTCTCTGATCTTTCTCTTTTCTCTTACCTTATAGTTCGCTGGCTTTCTTTAGTGTTATGCCTAGATTCCTTTCTCTTTATTTTTTTTTTTGCATATCTCTTACTCATTTTTTGATTTGTTGTTACTATTAGCTTTGCATATAACATATTCTGCATATAGCAATCTATATGAAGTTGATGGTCACATAGTTTGAACCCATTCTTTACTCCTCTTCCCTGCCCACATTTTCTATACAGTGTCATACTTTACATCTTTTTATTCTGTGAGTCCCTTAAGTGATTTTTATAGATATGCTTATTTTTTACTGTTTTTCACTTCCTACTTTCTTACTCTTATTTAGTGATCTTTCCACTTGGAGTCCCCTTTAACATTTCTTGAAGGGCTGATTTGTGGTCATGAACTCCTTTAGCTTTTATTGTCTAGTAAACTCTTTATCTCTCCTTCTATTCTGAATTACAGCTTTCTGGATAGAGTATTTTTGGCTGAAGATTTTTTTTTTCCTTTCAGCACTTTGAATAATATATCATGACATTCCTTCTTGTCTGAAAACTTCTGCTGAAAAATTTCCTGATAGCCTTGTGGTGTTTCTCTCTTGAATGTAACAGTCTTCCTCTCCTTTTCTGCTTTTAAAATTCTCTTTTTATCACTACTTTTTACCATTTTAATTACTGTATATCTTGTTGTGGTCCCTCTTGGGTTGATTTTGTTGGGGAAATTTCTGTACCTCCTGGATCTGAATATCTGTTTCCTTCTCCAGATTCAGGAAGTTTTCACCTATTATTTCTTCAATAAATTTTCTACCCTTTTTCTTTCTCTTCTAGGAATCATATAATGCAGATGTTATTACATTTGATGGAGTCACTGAGTTCCATAAGTTTATTCTCATTTTGTATAATTCTTCTTCTCTCATCTGCTCAGCTTGATTACTTTACATTAATCTGTCTTCCATGTCACCAGTTCATTCTCCTGCTTCCTCTAACTGCTACTTATTCCATCTAGTGTATTTTTTATTTCATTTCCTGTGTTCTTCATCTCTGACTGGTCCTTTTTTATTTCTTTGTTAAGGATCTCACTGATGTACACCACTCCTTTCTCAAGTCCAGTGAGTATCTTTATGGCCATTACTTTAAATTCTCAATCGGGTGTATTGCTTGTATTTGTTTTGTTTAGTTCTCTTGGTGTGGTTTTGTCCTGTTCTTTCACTTGAGACATATTCCCCTGTCTCCTCATTTTTTTTTAACTTTCTGTGTCTGTTTCTGTGTGTTAGGAAAGTTAGCTATGTCTTCTACTAGTGAAAGTAGTCTGATGGGGAGACAAACCATGAGAGACTGTGGACTCCAAGAAACAAACTGAGGGTTTTAGGGGGTAGGGGAGTAGGGAAATAGGTGAACCTGGTGATGGGTATTAAGGAAGGCACATTGCATGGAGCACTGGTTGTTGAAGGTAAACAATGAATCTTGGAACACTATATCAAAAACTAATGATGTACTATATGGTGACTAACATAATTTTTTAAAAAAAGTAGTGGGTGGGAAGCTACTTTTAAAAGGTGGTGTGGGTCCTTTACCAGAGGGGACATGCCTCCCCTGCCAAGACCTTGGTGGTTGAAAGTTCTGCAAATCATACATGGGTGGGCACACATGCTCTGGTCCTCTTCTCTAGGAGAAGAACAACTGTTGTGGAAACCACGGCCAGCTGGGGTCATTCTGCATTGTGCTGTCTTTTATACCACACATTTTGTAATTAACTCTTCATTAAGTATAAGTTATATGAGTATGCATAATTGCCTTGAATTCCTACTTAACTTGCAGAATCTTCCATGTTGGAAAGAACAAGTTGCATTCCTTTGGGATAATCATAACATCTCTAAGAGTGCTGTGCCAATAGTTCCGTGTCCTATGAAAATATTTTTGATTCATCAATTCAAATGAGCACATCTGTTACATGTAATGATTACTTTTTAATCTACTTTGTCTGATAATGCAAACAATGTTTAGAAGATTACTAAACTATACAAATCTTGAAATGGAGTAACTCTAATAATAAAAATAAATTGCCTTTAAAAATTATTTTTCCCTTCTTATTATAAAACCTGTATGCTCAACATTAATAATTAAGGGTAGAAAAACACAACATAAACCATTCTATTATCCATAGGTATAATCTTTAAAATTTTCATGGAATTTTTTTTCTGTTGTTTTTCTTTTGCATGCATACATAGATAAATACATAGTTATATAGACAAATGATACATACATACATACATACATAAAATTATAAAATTTGAGTGCAAATATTTGTACTCTATTTATAAATGCTTGAATAATATACATTTCATGGGTAGCTATTTCTAAAAGGTTATTGAATGATGTATCTATACAAGGGAGAATGGAAAAACATGAAATGCTTTTTTATTTGGTGGACTTTGAACCTCATATACTATTGTAACCTAACTGCATGCCCTTTATTTCCTCATAAGCTGCTGTCCATATTGCACTCTATCACATTCTTATTTGTTACACATTGTGATCCTTTTCTCCTGCCAAGTATTAGAGTTGTATATTAACAATTTTAATATCTACACAGTATTTCTTTCTTTATAAAAGAAAGAAATAACTCCAAAGAAAGAAATAGCTCTGCTATAATACATATAAAGAATTCCCTGTTGATGGATATTTATTTCCAATTATATACTCTTACATTTTTGATAAATATTCTTGTGCCAAGATCATTTTTCACTTGACTTTTTCAACATGGAATACATCTCTAAAAGATGAATTATGTGGATACATACTTCTGTTCTTAAAATTTTGGTTCATATTGCAAAATTGACTTCCCAAAATGTCAAATCAATTTATAGTTATACTACTAATGTTTCTGATTACACATTTGCCAAAATTCTGGAAAATAGTGAATATCTATCAACATTTTATGACTTTGTGGGGTCACCTGTATTTGGTCTCATTCTATTTCTAGTGAGTTATATATGTTTTGAAATGTGAATTAGACAGTTCTACATTTTTTTTTCCTTTTCCCGTTTTTCTTTTGCTGCTTTCTGTTTCATATTGATTTTGTAAGAGAAATGTTTTATATTAGGAAAATTATGTGGAAATGCATAATGTTCCTTTATGTGGTTTTTATGTTATAATTTATAGAAATTTTGTTAGTTACTCTCTTATATACTCCAGCAAGCTTTACTTTGTGGTAATTGAATTTGGGGTTTTGCTTTAAAAGACCTACAAGTGCTAGGAATTCATTGCAAACGTAGATTAAAAAAAAAAAAAAAAGACTTACTGATGAATGACCATGAGTTTAAAATTATTTCTGATATTCCAAGGAGGCCAACAGAAATGGTGACAATATTCAAGAATGCAGCTAGCCTGGTCCTAGCAGCATTGGGAGATTAAAGGAAAAATTGCAGCTTTCTCTTTGGGGAAAATTCTGTTCCCTGTTCTGCCATGTGAAGCCAAGTCACTGGCTCACTAAAGTTCTTGGTCCACAGTTTGCCCTTGTGATGTAACAGTGGTTTCCAATGTACTTCTGTGGTTGTTCAAATTCAGTACTGGCTATATACAACCAAAAACAGTTTCTGGTAAGTGGTAAAAACTCAAGGTGGTCATTAG
Source organism: Mustela putorius furo (assembly GCF_011764305.1). Classification (NCBI taxonomy): domain Eukaryota; kingdom Metazoa; phylum Chordata; class Mammalia; order Carnivora; family Mustelidae; genus Mustela; species Mustela putorius. Next base: position 17,221,266 of record NW_025422471.1, read on the forward strand.
AGCTCTGGTCAACTCTTCACTTTGTGAACCTCGTTCTATTTTCTGACTTGTTGGATCTTGCCAGTGACTTAGTAGTTTGGTCTGCCACATGATAAACCAGAGTCTAACAATTAAAGTCTTTGGGGACATGAACTGTAGAAACAATTTGTGGATTCCTGTCAAACTATCTGAATCACTCTTGTATATGCCCATGGCAAGGGCTCATTCAGTGATGAGGCCAAATTAAGTCAATCTGCTCATTGAGACTGCACTTCTCCTATTGCTATCTGCTGCTGGCAAACTAACAATGTTAGGGGACTTGAAAACCTTTTTAGCCTCCTCCTGAATCAAGTATTTAATCACATAAGACAATGTGGTCATTAAATGTGGCTATCCCAGAAAAGGATCATCTTGTCTTGTCTGTTTGTGTGTAATGATGAGGATAAAAGTATAGGAGGTTATACAGACCCATTTGAAAAATTCAGGATTTCACCTTGACCACTCTCAGTCATGATGTTTTATTCTTTCCTCTATTGGTCATTCCAGGCTAGCCTGTTTGCTACTTGCTCAAGCCTAGCCAAAAGTCTTCCCAAGGGATTCCATTAATTCTGGTTTATACACTCAGGTTTTCTTGCTAGATTGACCTAGTTTTAGCTTATATGTATAATAATAAATTCTTCTTTTAGTTTAGTACTTTCAGTATTTGTGCAATGATTCTTGTGGACCAGTGTTGGTGCCACAATATGCCTTTATAAGTTGATTTATAAAAATTTTCTTGTCCCTTTTGCATATGACTCTTCCAGATGAAAGGTCTGGGTAAAGGGTTGGAAGAGAAAAAAAAATGTGAAATTATAGCTACTGGAATGTATGCATAATTTTATTTTTTAAATTTAAAGATAGCAAAACAGTGCTAAGTTAGACCCTTAGAAGTATGGGGGAGGGAGATATATTAATGATCTTTGTCATTTAGAGCCATTCCTAGAGTCTTGCCAAAAATAAATCCACTGTTGATGCTCTAACAAACTGTTATAAATAACTCAAATTTAACTGACTGCTGGATTTTTCATCCTGTCACATGGCTCTGATTAAGATTTGATTGCCATTCTCTGTAACCTTACTAAGGTTTATCAGATTCCAACTCCTCTGCAACCTGGGCCAAACACTTATCAATACTTCTGGATGTTGTCCCCATATATATTTTCATAGCTATTGGTTCATCATTCCACAGTATGGACAAACGTTCGCCATTTGGTCATATGGACAAATATGATAGAACCTCTTTAAAAAGGGCTAAATTATGTTAGTTGAATTTAGAAATTTAAGGTTAATGAGATGTATCAGAAGCATTTTAGATTCCTTTTCTTTCTGTGTCCCCAAATGATGTAGGTCCTTTCCCCCACTATTGCATACAGCACTTTCTTTCCAGAGTGCCACACATTTCCTGGTATTGTAATTGTTATATTGGAAACCATTCATTGATTTGGCTCCCTCCTGAATAAGCCATAACTCATATCTTAGTGGTATTCAGAAGAAGCATTCAAATATTTAAGGGAATATATATACCATACATTAGGTAGTCCCTGATAAGATTTTCCCAAAGAAGACGTGCTTGATTACTCAGGAGAGCTTCCCAAAGGGACTGATTATTTATGCATACCTGTGGGAAATTCTCCCTAGAATGGGAATTACTAATTAGAAATTGTCATAAGAAAGTTTTCCCTGACTTTAGCTGAAATGACTGATGATACAGCCTCAACCCTAGCAAGCATTTAGGCCATTCTCCCTCATTGACCAAGGTTCTTTTGTGTAATAGATTTCTCCTAGATTTTCTCCTTTCTGCAACTGCTAATTATTCTGCTTTATGTTTTTTAATACTGTAAGCCAAATGGAAAGGTTAAGTACTGAAACTTAGAGAAAGATATTTGACTTTCAAAGTTAGAGCTGTGGGTTTATGGAATTTGTTCAGCTGATTGGGCCTGGGAAACAGCATAGTTCAGGTAACAGGCTGCATGTTAGCCTGCTTTTCAGAGTCTTGTTGATAGTAGTCTTAATTAAATTCTATATTAGACAAAAATGATCGAATTTTGTTTAATTCTTTTTCCATCATATTAGTCAGAATGGCCAATAGAGTGGTATAGTATTGGGGAAAATTGTCAAGAGGCCAGAATTCTATAGAAATGAGGGATAGATGTTGTTTGGAAATAATCATCCAAAGGTCTTTGTATTTCTACACATCTTGCAAATAAGAGATCGTCTCTCCCTTCAGCTCATTGAGAGGCAGAATGTCTGCCTCTGAAATAAAGGTTAGGCATGTTTTCTTTCTGTTTGTTATGGAATGTTCAGGTCTCAAAATTTGGAGTTCCCTCTTATGACCCAGTACCTTTTTCACACTTCCATGTGGGAACTGGGACTCAGAAAAGTAGTGCAAATTCTGATATTTCATTGCTCTTACTGTAGATGTCGAAGTATCTTTTGTTTCTGACCCAGGAGTCTCATGTCTTCTCACAACATTCATGAGACTGTGGTGGCTAACTTATTAGAGTTATTAAACTAATTTATTAAACATCAATTTTGTGACAGATCCTTCACTGGTTTAATAACGAAATCAGAATAAGGACTTTGTAGAGGTGTTAGTCACACATTTGTGTGTGTACTGGGGTGGGGGGGGTGCGGTGCAAGCCAAATAGTCCTGAAATCTTTGAGGAAGGTATGATGAGGCTGATTCTGGGATTGTTAGAAAAAGTTACATAAACTCAGGTATTTAGGTCAGGTAATACTGCTGTGTGAAACTAACAGAAACAGGAAGGAAACAGGGAACAATAAAAGAGAGTACATCCCTTTCTTTTTTCTCCAAATATTCTGACTCCCTCTGCTTCACTTTTGTTAAAGCCTATTAAGCAACCAGGTGCCAAAGCAGAAATGGAGTTCGTTTAATTTTTTTCTGGTATCACAAAACAGAGTATAGAAGGGTAGTTTGAAACTTAAGCAAAATACTTTAGCAACTGGCATAATCCATCTTTTTTTTTTTAAAGATTTTATTTATTTATTTGACAGAGAGAAATCACAAGTAGATGGAGAGGCAGGAAGAGAGAGAGAGAGGGAAGCAGGCTCCCTGATGAGCAGAGAGCCCGATGCGGGACTCGATCTCAGGACCCTGAGATCATTACCTGAGCCGAAGGCAGCGGCTTAACCCACTGAGCCACCCAGGCGTCCCCATAATCCATCTTTTTGACTGATTTGCATCCATACCTTCCATATACTTATATTTGAATTTGAAAGCAAGAACAAAACAACTCTGATTTCTCCCAGCAAGATACAACTGTAATTCCTATGACTGTGTATGCTTTTTATTATCCCAAATTAGGAAACACAAGTTTTCTCTATAAGGTTCTAAGCTGAAGCTATAAACTAGTACCATTTTCTAATTTCCTAGTATGTTCTTTCTCATAATTTCAGATAACTTTCATAAATACTTTTCAGCAAAGCCAACGAGAACATCATGTTTTGAGGATAGTTACATCCCCCACTAGCAGCACTTCCCTGCCCAGTTCACTGGCATTTCTAGATGTAGCAGTTTGGGTGGAGGATTGACTGAGATGGACTGTTTCACTGTGTATTTGGGGGGAGTCATTTCAGGCTGCCTACATCCAGGTATGGAGGATTAATTCTGTTCCTAGCATTGGGACTACATTAGACCACAATATACTCACAGCCTGGTGCAAGACTGGACCAATATCCTTTCCTTAAATATTAAAATATGCTTTATTTCTTTCATCAGGGAAAGGATTAAGTCTCTTTATATAAATCCATATTGGTTCTAGTTAGGTGCTAATTAAATTGTTCAGAGTAGAAGCATAAACCTACTGTTTAGCCTATTTCTACGATTCTCTTTTGTCTTGACTATAATGCTTATCTTCAGCAGAAGCCACTCAGAAGGAGAAATCCTATGATTTTTGGCTATTTCCCAACACATTTACAAAAGGGTCCTTTTTCTTTGAAAACACACAGTCAGTGCTACTAATTTTCAATGATTTGAATTAAACATGGATCCTGTAGCCAGTGAATCTCACCCTTACTGTTCTTTCCCCCACTCCTCATTATACCAATTAACCTAACTAGAAAATGCATTGAACTGGACCACACCTTATGTTCTAGATTCAGAGATTGGCATCCTATAAGATTCAGTTTTGATTAGAACTGATTTAAGTTAGTTTATTACAAAATCAGTAGATATGAGGACAATACACAATCCTAGATAGAAATTAGAGAAAGATGTTCCCCTTTGTTTCATTTATGGCTCGGTGAGAAGCCGTAGAAACTCAGTGGTTATCACCAACTCACAAAAAAATGAGGAATCTACCAGACAAATCAAGGCTGATTTGGGTACAAATGAACACTCGAGTGTGCTTTATTACCAAGAAAAGGGAGTTTTTGCTTTTCCCCTATTAAATATTTCCATTTTTATTACTTACTGAGTCTTAATATCTACTCATATTCAGAGTGTAGGCCTTTCTTTGTCTTATGAATGACCCAGAAAATCTTCAAGAAAAATAATAATGATTTCAGCAAAAACTACTTACTTTGATTTATTCTGCGTTTAATTGGAAATCTTTGCTACGTAATCTGACAATGACATTGATTTGAACACTGTATGAACAGTAACAGAGAATGTATCCCAGCTCAATGAAATTGCTTTTATTTTTATTTCAGTCGTGTTCTTTATAATCTCACTAAGAAGTTGTAAGGAATTGAGTTTCTTAACAGTTACTGGTTGGATAAAATTTCTATCTGGTTCTATTTCTTTTAGTGCTTTCACCGTGTTCGACAATATCATACCAATTGGAAAGACACCATTAGAATTTCTAACACAATATCTTCTACATAAGCCTTCAAAATTGTGAAACCCTAAAAGCCACCAAAACCCCTTTGCTTTTTGCTCTAACAGTCATTTATCCCATAAGACCATCACATGTATAAAATGTCTTATGGGATACACACACACACACACACATACATCTATATATACATGCACATTATTATATTTATAGACAACTCTACTATACATACATGCATATACATACACTATGCTGTACATATATACTATATACTAAAATAAATATATGTACCAAATACCATGTACACTACACTATACTGTGTACTATATTACATACATGTACACATATACACATACCATTTTCTAGTGTTTCTAAGGTTTTGGATATTGGACATAATTATTTTTTAAAATGTGTTCCTCACACTGGTAGTAAGCATGTCAAAACATTATTTTACTCATAAGTAAATAATACAAGTGTTCTATAAAGGTATTTATTACAAAATGACAGATAATTTATTTTAAATGCTTACATATTAACACTGGAATTTCTTCATAGTTTAAGCTTTACTAATAGACTACATTATTTTTGCTTAGAAAATACCCAAGAAGCTGCTTAGAAGATACGTTTGTTTTCCACTTCATAAATTTTTTTTCTGCTCTCTTTTTTAACTATAATTTGATGATGTTTATATTTGTATCTTTATTTTTAAAACATCTGACTAATATGTCAATTATCTTAATTGTTCTGCAGAATTTACTCTGTGTCTCTATCTGTAATTAATTTATAATCAAAAAGCTTGCCCATTGAAAGTTTGGAAGTAAAAGAAAATCTTTATTTCTTTAACATCTAAATATATAAATTGAAAATGAGAAGCAGCCAAGTAACTGGGCTAAGTCTATGAGTTAGATATTGGTAAGTCTGTACTTTTAATGACATACAATGAATTTTTTATAAATTGGGCTCTAACCTTAAATAGATAAGCATCCACCCTAAGTTTCTAAACTTTAGTCTGTGTTGACAGGGCTAATAAACTGGTTTCTAAACAAAAAATAATATGTAAATGCCTATGAATTTGCAATTGGTGACTATGATTTACACATAAAGTTAGCCAATGGGGACGCCTGGGTGGCTCAGTTGGTTAAGCAGCTGCCTTCAGCTCAGGTCATGATCCCAGCGTCCTGGGATCGAGTCCCGCATCGGGCTCCTTGCTCAGCAGGGAGCCTGCTTCTCCCTCTGCCTCTGCCTGCCATTCTGTCTGCCTGTGCTTGTGCTCTCTCCCTCTCTCTCTCTCTCTCTGATAAATAAATAAAATCTTGAAAAAAAAAAAAGTTAGCCAATGGTTTCTTTCTTTAAATTTTTTTTAAAGATTTAAATTTTTTTTTATTTTCAGCATAACAGTATTCATTATTTTTTGCACCACACCCAGTGCTCCATGCAATCCGTGCCCTCTATAATACCCACCATCTGGTACCCCGACCTCCCACCCCCTGCTCCTTCAAAAACATCACATTGTTTTTCAGAGTCCATAGTCTCTCATGGTTCACCTCCCCTTCCAATTTCCCCCAACTCCCTTCTCCTCTCCATCTCTCCTTCTCCTCCATGCTATTTGTTATGCTCCACAAATGAGTGAAGCCATATGATAATTGACTCTCTCTGCTTGACTTATTTCACTCAGCATAATCTCTTCCAGTCCCGTCCATGTTGCTACAAAAGTTGGGTATTCGTCCTTTCTGATGGAGGCATAAAGATTTTATTTATTTATTGGTGACAAAGAGAGACAGAGATAGTGAGAAAAAGCAGGAACAGTGAGAAGAGGGAGAAGCAGGCTCTCCCCTGAGCAGGGAGCCCTGTGTGGGGCTTATCATGGGACCCAAAGAGCCTGACTTGATCCAAAGGTGGCTGCTTAACCAACTGAGCCACCCAGATACTTCTGTTTTTTTTTAATTTTTTAAATGTTCATTTTGGAGTACAGCTGTGAGAGAGACAGAGAGAGAGAGAGAGAGAGAGAGAGAGACTGTGTGTGTGTATTTGTATGTGTGATTATACCGGGAACATTTGTTTTATAAATACTCTGATATATTTATTATAATTCTTAAATAATTCTAATACTCAAGGAATTTTACAATGTAAGACTTTGTTTTAAAACAATTTTGCTGAAAATATCAACATTATTTCCCAGGGGCTTGTGAAGAGTGTGATATTTTGTTGCCCTTACCTGTTAAACTCTCATTCAATTTTTCTCTTTAAAGAAACACTTATTGTCTTCCTGACTAAAGTTCAGTAATTTTGAGGTGAACTTTGATAATGGAAGAAATATGTAGAAAGATTTTAAACAGGATACTTTTCCTATCTTTAACTTTTTTTTTACAGTAAACCCCTAAGAATACATTTTATGGATGCTACATTTTATTTATAAAACTCCTAGAAAGAAAACTACTTTAGTATTCAAATCTGTCAGCCATGTAAATACTATTGCAAGAAATAGGACCTATGCACTTTGTTTCAGTTGTTTGTAATAGATATAATGAATAGTTACTCTTATAGTGATTATAGTTAAAAAAAATTAAGCAGTTGAAACTTAAATCTAAAAGAGGAAGCTTTGGGGCACCTGGGTGGCTCAGTGGGTTAAAGCCTCTGCCTTTGGCTCAGGCCATGATTCCAGGGTCCTGGGATGGAGCCATACGTTGGGCTCTCTGCTCAGCAGGGAGCCTGTTTCCTCCTCTCTCTCTGTCTGCCTCTCTCTGCCTACTTGTGATCTCTATCTGTCAAATAAATAAATAAATAAAATCTCTTAAAAATTAAATAAATAAATAAATGAATAAGGGAGCTTTAAGAATTTGTACAACAGTGTTTTGTAAAAACTCAGTAAATTTTCTGAGTATGAAACTTATTTTTTAAAAGTCATCTAAATCCTTAGAGCAGAGTAATTTGGAAGAAACAGCCAAACATGGATATATACTGAGAAAATGTCTTAAAACTAAGAAAAAATAAAGATTCTCAAGAGTTTTAGTATATGTGCTGCAAAAGCAAGGACAATCCTCAAGAGTTTTTTTTTTTTTTTTTTTAAGATTTTATTTATTTATTTAACAGAGAGAGATCACAAGTAGGCAGAGAGGCTGGCAGAGAGAGAGAGGAGGAAGCAGGCTCACCGCAGAGCAGAGAGCCCGATGCAGGGCTCGATCCCAGAACCGCAGGATCATGACCCAAGCCGAATGCAGAGCCTTTAACCCACTGAGCCACCCAGGCGCCCCAATCCTCAAGAGTTTTAAAAAGTTATATATAATAACAAAAAATGGTATCCTACTGTAACCACTTTTCTTAGTTGCAAAGTATGGATCCTGTGTTTTTGTGAGTAGATTAAGATTTGAATGAATATCAAGCAGCTGATTACATTGCTGGAAAAATGCTAAAGAGCCACATTCAGATAGTGGGCAACAATTGAGAGAGGTTAGACCACAAGAACCACAGCAAGGGTCATGTAAGACCAATGGTCAGATACATACCCCTTCATAACTGATGGCTGCTGTCTTTGGAAACTCATTGCCACCATTGAAAAACTCTACATTGTAACACTAATAAGTGTCTATATTCCCTGTGAACTTTTGCCCTGTTTTCTCAAGGTTCAAAGTTTTGAGTAGGCAATCAAATTAACCAAGACTATATCATATGGAGCACTATGCATAATGAGGAATTCTCTGAAATGTAATCTTATATAGATCTTAGGTGGCCAACAGACACATGCATGCACACAGAGGTGTGCACTCATGAATAAAAAGAAGTAGGTTTTATTGTATGTTCAAATGAATGAAAAGGAAGACTGAAAGCTGCTGCCTTCCCATCACTATGGAATTCTGGGCAACAGTTAAGTTAGAGCTTTAAACATCTTGGCAAAAAAGATATTAAATTTCTAACTCTAAATTCAAATAAAATACCAGGTGAGAGAACAAAAGAAAAATATCAGAGATGAAGGGGTAAAGAAATTTTACCTTCTACGTACTTTCTGAAAAAGTTACTTTGAGTATGAACTCCTATAAATAAGTGTTAAAGAAAAGATTATGACAATGTGTGGAAAACACTGTATTATAACAATAATCATGCAGCAACAGGAAGCAAATCCTGAGTACTAAAAAGGAGATAGCAAAAGCAATCATTTGAAACAACTGAAGGAAGTTGAGGGTTCCAAGAAATAAGTCTTTAAGATGAATGGAATGGCTTTGAAGCTAAATATTAAATAACAAAAGAGATAATGTTGGTAACATGGTAAGAAGACATAAATCCACTAAACTAGGGAAAAATAAAGATAAATAAAAGCAGAGGAAATGTATGAGAAACATGGATCCAAATAAAACTCATGTTAAACTTTGGTATGATATAAGAAATTATTTTAGGAAAATGGTAATTCAATTTCAACATAAGGAATATTTTGCTACAAATTTTGCAACAGTCATTATACTGAAAAAGGAAGGAAGAGAGGGAGAAAGGTAGGAAAAATATTCCAATATCAGTAGTGTATCTACATAAGTGTATCTACAATGTGAAATATTTATATAATCATAATAGCTTAATTACCACTTTTGTGGTGTTAGTGTTTAGAACCAATCTATAAAGAAAATAATAAAGAATTAAATGTTGTCATACATCAGAACATAAATAATTTCAAACCTATGTATGTAAAAGTTAAAGACTGGCTACAAGAAGGTAGGAATTTGAAAGGGAAGAAACCAGCCAGATTATATATAACAAAGGAAGACAATTTGAGATATAGATGTTTAAAACTGAATAAATCATGTACAATTGGTAAAAATATAAACAATTTTACAAATTGGAGACTCTCCAGCAAAATAGCAAATTAGCAAACTTAAGAAAAAGAAAAATCTGTGTTTTTCAACTATTAAAATAACTTAAATAAAAAATACTAATATATAATCAGATATATTTGTAAAGAAGATTTTATTTATTTGAGAGAGAGAGAGACAGCACAAGCAGAGGGAGGAGGAGGGGAAGAGGAAGAGGGAGAAGCAGACTCGCCTGCTGAGCCTAGGATCATGACCTGAGCCTGGGGCAGATGCTTAACTAACTGAGCCACTTGGCTGCTCCTAATCAAATATCTTCTATAAAAAATAGACAAACTATATATTTCCTTGGATGTGTTCTACCAAGTGTACAAATAAATAATTTCCTAGTTGTATAGATGTATATAAGGGATGTTTGTAAATAATACACAGTTATCCAACTTATGATGCCATAGCGAGACAGGAAAAGCCTAAAAAATTAAAATATAAGTCATTCATTTTCATGAACTTAGCTGTGAAATTTTTATTAGCTGTTGGAAAATTTAATCCATAAAAATACACTAATAAAATTATCTTGCGCAAGAATATAAGTAACAGGGCCATTGGGTGGCTCAGTGGGTTAAAGCCTCTGCGTTAGCTCAGGTCATGATCTCATGGTCCTGAAATTGAGCCTCACATGGGGCTCTCTGCTCAGTGGGGAGCCTGCGTCCCCCTCTTTCTCTGCCTGCCTCTCTGCCTACTTACAGTCTCTGTCAAATAAATAAATAAAATCTTAAAAAACAAAAAAGAATATAAGTAACACATTTAGTAACAATGGATCCAGAAAGGAAAACCATAAAATGTCTCTCTGAAGACTTTTTTCATCACTACAGTTTTTAATCTTTATTTATACATGTTTTTATCAAACATGGTTTTAAAGGAAAATTGCTAAGCGTGATGAAGGATATCCGCAGAAAGCTACAGCAACCCAGTAACTAGAATGGTATGAGTCTTACAATGGACACTCATTAAATACTTGCTGAATGAGGAAATATAAGGAAACTTAAATTTAATAATAAAGGCAAATAATCTGATAAATAGTTCAATCATAGGGAACTTGGAAGAGATATACAACAAGCTTATATGAAAAATCTGTATGTAACTGTCTATGTATAAGAATCTGTAATATTTTTTGGAAGGCAATTTGGTTTTATGTAGATTATCTAAAACTATATAGTTTCTGAGGCAGCAGTTACACTTATGGCATTGAAATAATTGATCACATAGATAAAGGCACAATGATGACATTAGTCTTTATGGTATTCTTTATAATAAAGTTATTTAAATGACTTGCATGGCTAATACTATGGAATAATGAAATAAATTATAGAACATCTATCATATGGAACAGTAAAATCTGTATCCAAATTTACAGTTCTTTTGTTAAACTCATTTTGAAGTATCTTAATTCTTTTTGATAATATTATAAATGGAATTTTCTTCATTTTCCTTTTGGATTGTTCATTTTTAGTTTATAGAAATACAGTTGCTTTCTGCATATTGGCCTTATATCTCACAGCCTTACTCAGCTCTTACCATTTCTAATGGTTTTATTAGGGAATTTCATACAATTTTCTATGTACTGGACAAAAAGAAATTGCATTAATTTTTTTCTTTTCCATATGCATACCTTTAATTTTTTTTCTTCCCTACATTTTTTTTGACTAGAGACTTTAGTAAAATATTAAAGAGAGGTGGCTTTTTCCATTCATTTCTGTCAGTTTGCTTCATGTATTTTGGCATTCTGTTGTTAAATGCATGTATGTTTATAATAAGACAAGACTGACATGTCTATCATTATAAAATGTTCCTCTTATTACTAGTAATGTTCTTCTGTAAAGTCTGTTTTGTCTAATAGTAGTTTACCATTCTGCCTTATTATGGCCACTCTGCTTGATGCATAGTTTCCTATTCTTTATATTATATCTATTTTATCTTTGAATCTAAAATGTGTCTCTTGTATGGACATACAGTTGGATTTAAAAAAAATACTTCCTGATAATATTTCCCTTTTGGATTGTTAACCTTTTTATATTCCAAAAAAACAATTATTTATTAATTTAATTATTTATTTTAAAAAATTTATTATTTCAGAGAGAGCAGGCAGGAGGCGTAGGTGGGAGGAGAGAGAGAATTTCAACCAAACTTCCTGTTGAGCATGGAGCCCAATGTGGGGCTTGATCTCACAAGCCCAAGATCATGACTTGAGCTGAAATCAAGATTCTGATGCCTAACCAACTGAGCCATCCAGACACCTCTAACCCTTTTAAATTTAATTTTATTACCTAATTGAATTTATGCTACCTCTAGCTTCTGATTTTCTATACATTTCATGCCTTTTTTCCACTACCTCTGTTCCTCCTTTACTGTCTTTTTTGTGCACTGAGTATATTGTTAAAACAGTTTAATTCCTTTCATAATGTTTTTCATATATATGTTAGTTATTATTAGCTTAGTGGTTGCTTTGGGACTTATCATATATTTCTTATCAGAATTTACTTCTCAGTCATACTAATTTAATTCCAGTGAGATATATAACTTTTATTTCTCTACAGCTTTTTCCTTTTCCTCTTTTATGTGTTATTATTATACAAATCATATCTATATACAAGACCAATAGTACAATATTGTATTTTTTATTTTACATAATTGCACATCATTAAAGACTAGCAAATGGACATTGGGGAGGGTATGTGCATTGGTGAGTGCTGTGAAGTGTGTAAACCTGGTGATTCACAGACCTGTACCCCTGGAGATAAAAATATATGTTTATAAAAAATAAAAAATTTAAAAAAAAAGACTAGCAAAAAAAAAGGAGAACATGCATAAATTTAAAGTTTATTATATTATCTTTTATAACTGGATTTTTAAAAAAAATTTTATTTATTTATTTGACAGAGATCACAAGTAGGCAGAGAGGCAGGCAGAGAGAGAGAGGGAGAAGCAGTCTCCCTGCTTAGCAGAGAGCCCAATGTGGGGCTCAATCCCAGGACTCTGGGATCATGACCTGAGCTGAAGGCAGAGGCTTTAACCCACTGAGCCACCCAGGCGTCCCTATAACTGGGTATTTTAGATGACATATTTTATTAACTCTGATGAATGATCCCCATTCTGGGGCTCATTGTTGTTTATTTGTTTGTTTTGCTTTTCAGTGCCTTAATTGACTATTTTAGTGAAATCTATTTTCCCTGTATCAGAGGTTTTTGACGTCACTCCTCAGAGGGCACAGTTGGGCATGCTTAATTACCCCATAATGACAGTGTTTTAGCAGATTCTCTTTGACTATCCCTCCTAGATATATTTTGCAATAGATATTTTACAATTATCCATTAATTGCTGACTAGTTGTTTTTTTGTTTGCATCACTGGTAGGGACAGTAACTTACTCCGAAGTTTGATACAGTTGAATTTGGGCCCCTTTGGAAGATAGTTTTGGGAAAGGTCTTTGAGATTTTCTTTGACCACAAAAGTGCTTTTCTTCGCTGTTTCTTTCTCTGGTTTTCTCTGGTAAAATAGCTATCCTATGCTTTCACTTGTTGCTGTCATGGAGCTGCCATGCTTAATATCCAGATTTCCCGTTTTCAAGAATGCCCTAAGCTCCAAGTCCCCACACACTGTTAGAAATAATGTCAGTTTCCTTAGAGAGAGCTTCAGAGTTCTCTGTTATGGCCTTCTTCTTCCCCTGGAGAAAATTTCTGGATCACTGCTCAGAGATTTAGACATGGTTGGTGTCCTGCTTCTCTCATTACAACCAGGGTTCTGTGATGGGGTGATGGCTTATCTTTGTAGCAAGGAAACTTGTGAATTAGCTACAGTGAGGGTGACTAGGGTTCCCATTTCTTACCTTTCATTAACTGATTTAGAGCCTCTACCTAGGATTGAGGGCTATTTGAGAAAAGGGAGCCCTCATTTGCTCAGCTTCAATCACCTGGTATTTCATTCACCTGCAACACAGAGCTGGGGAGAAAGAGAATGCTGGCGCCTGTCCTTCCAGATGAGGTACATGACTGAGGGTTGTGGAAGGGAGGAAATGGTTTGTGGCTCAAGTGCCTCAAACTCTTACTTTTCTCACTGATATTTAGTAGATTTTCTTGAGGAAATACCTCAATTTTTATATTCCTCTGGAAAAATTTCCGGAGACTTTTTCTCCGAGGAACACATGTGAACTACTGCTCAGGTAATTGTTTCATTAGTGTATATGTTTATACTTTTATGATCTTCACCATTCATTGCTGTTTCATTGGTGATAGGGTCTACAGAACTCCTCATGTAGCGATTATGTAAAGAGGTTTACATATATTCATGTATTCTTTATAAAATTAAAATCAAATAAAGACGTGTGTGTGTGTGTGTGTGTGTTCCTAGTTTCAAAAATTGAGACTTGGAAATGCTATTTCCTGTTTCCATAGTGAATATATCAATTGAATCCAAGTTTTATTGGTTATTAGTTTTGAATTTTTGCTACCAACAATATTGTTTGTAAAGCTACTGCCACAAGATAGCTTAAACATCAAGGTACATGTATGATAACAGCTATTTCAAGGCTAGTACACTTAGCAATTATGGTGCCCTGTATCGATTCTTTGCCTATACAAGTTTGTGTTAATAGATTTTAGCACCTTTTGTTCTTTTATCTGGATACAACCTTAATTTTTTTTCAGCTTAATACTTCAGCTAGGTATTACCAATCTTTCAATTTTGGCTGCAATTTGATACCTCTAAGCTAAGCAATATCATTCATTCATTTATTTAAAAAATTAATGAGCTAATAGTATCTTGAAAAATGTATATGTTAGAACAGATGTGTGTTTTCATATTTTTACATTTTGTATCCAAATTTAAAGTATTACCTGCATATTTAAAAAAGTAGGAGACACAAAAGACCCAGGACAAGTTTCTCAAATTTTTATATCCCTCAGAACCACCCAGTTAACTTGTTGGAAATTAAGATATTTGAATTTTCATCCTCAAAGTGCCCAGTTATTAGAGAAGGAATTTAAGGATTATCATTTCTTATCATCACTCTTACTAGTTTCTGGTACTGAAAGTCCATTGGCAGCAATTTCAGAAATCCTTGTCCAAGGTAAACATCTTGTTTTACTGCTTATTTAGTTATGCAGTATGTGAAAATTATAATAGTTCAGACTTTCATTATGTTTATTTGTCAAATGTGTATATTATTAACAAATTAATGGGATTTTTTGTAGGGTTGAATAAGATTAAATATGCTTTTTTTCCAAGCATCAGAATACTTCTATTTTAGGACTGAGTGAAGGTTTTTATGAAGATAAAGTTATTTGTAAAAAAGTAGAAAAATGACAAGTGCATTACCATTTTGTACATATATGTTTTTTTTTCATTGTTATTTGGAAAAATCTGGAATGAAAAGGTTGAAAATTGGTATAAAGCTCAATGATAACTAAAGGAATTGTGTTACTTAATCAGTTTTATAATTAAAACCTTCATAGCAAATCCAAATGAGGCCATAATGTGTTATAATTACCACAGAATTTCATTTCAAGCTGTTACTAAAGGTGATAATCCATCATTTAGAATAGCTCACCCAAAAGTTACCTTCTAAATTTTTCTAAAATTGTTATGTAAAACACTTATTTATCTTTACAGCAATTTTGATAAAATTTCTATTTCAGAATTGGGAAATTGCAGCCCTAAAATGGAGATAAGCTCTACTTTTAGATATGATCATTACCCAAGTTAGTTCCAGCCACTATATGTTTAACAATAAAACTCATCTATGAAGAATTTTTTTGTTAAAATATTGAATGTAAGGGAAGAATAGAAATAAAATAAAATAAACATTCACAGATGAAGATTGAATTCTAATTAAGTTTTAATTTGAGTCAAAATTGACTTTCTTCCTTACTTTGGTACCCTTAACACAGTTTTTGATCATATAGTATCTATTTTTTTAATTATAAGAACAATCCATGATTATTACAGAAGACTAATACAATTCTATAAACATAACAACTAGAATACAAGTAATACATAATTCTACTATTCAGAAATAGTTATTAGTTATATAGTTGTATATTTATTTTCTTGATGAGTATACAATTCACTTATCTCAATCATCTTTCAAATTCAGTATCTATATATTTTATTTCACAGTATAAAATTATATATAAATATATAATATGTATAAACAGTACAAAGTAAATATTAGCTAAGTAATTAAAATTTTTCAAAAACATCACTTTAGTTAATGGCACAATATTTCACTAGGTACACTTGCCCTAACACATATAAGTCATTTCTTTTTGGGGTGGGGAGGGCAAGACATTTATCATAGATTGGTACTGGTGATAAGAAGAAGGAAACAGGATTGGGCAGAGGGAGATAATGAACTGTGATTTAGAACTAACAAACCATCATCCAACCTGCAAGGAGCTCTGGGGAGAATAATCCTCAAGCTTGCTGGGTTCTGTTCATCTGCCTCAGTCAGTGGATAAGGGCTTTCCTGGGAGAAGTCAGATATTTGGCAAAACAGTTCTCTGGAGCTGATACCTACCTTGAAAAAACTTGCAGTTTAGGGCTGTCTTCTAACTCCCCAACTTCTAGGAATCAAGATATTCTTGAAAGGATATGTAGGCAGGGGATTTGCATGTCTACATCAGATTGCTAGATTTCTTATTTAAACAAAAATCTTTGAAAGCCTGTGTCTCAATGAATTGAACAACACTAATGAAACAACCTAATGAAGAATGGCCACAAACCTACTGTTTATATTAATTTTGTACTTATTAGTCTATCTTCATTTTTTAAAGAAAACCTGTTACTTTAAAATATAGGTACAAAGAAGTATACAAAGAAGTGTGCACTCTTCACCCAATCTCCGTCAGTGCTAACGTCTTGCATAACTAGTAAAATGTAAAAGATGAAAAAAAAAAAACCAAAACTGACATGGGTACAATCCATAAAGCCTACTCAGATCTTACCAGTTTTATGTGTGGTATGTGTATTTATGAAATTTTATCATATGTAGCCTCACGTAACCATAACCACAATCAAGGTAATTAACTCTACCATTACCACAAATTGCCTTGCAATACTACTCCTTTAATCCACATTCACCACTGGCCAATTCCTATCCCCTAGAAACCACTAATCGGTTCTCCATTTCTATAACTATGTTATTTAACAAATATTATGCAAATAGCATCATACAATGTGCATCCTTTTGAGACTGAGTTTTTTCACTGAGTTCTTTCTTTGGGGTTTATCTGAGTCATTGCTTGTATTAATAGTCTGTTCTGTTTTTTATGAGTAGTATTTCATATGGATGTTCTACTGCTTTATTTAACCATTCATCCATTGAAGTGTAGTTTTCTAGATTTTGGCTATGAAATCAAGCTGCTTATGAACATTGCTGTAGAAATTTCTGGGTGAAATTAAGTTTTCACATCTCTGGTATGTAAGAATGTAACTGCTTGTATGTAATATGGTATGACGATTAGTTTTATGTAGCGATTTGGCTAGCTGTGGTCCCCCGTTGTTTAATCAGGTATTAATGAAGGTGTGGACATGGATGGAACTAGAGGGTATTGTGCTAAGCAAAATAAGTTCAATCAGAGAAAGACAATTATTGTATGATCTCAGTCATATGTGGAATTTAAGAAACAAAACAGAGGATCATATGGGAAGAGAGGAAAATATAAAACAAGATGAAACCAGAGAGGAAGACAAACCATGAGAGACTCTTAATCCTGTTGTCCTCAGGAAACGAACTGAGGGTTGCTGGAGAGGAGGGGGTGGAGAGAGTTGCTGGAGAAGGGGGGATAATTGGGTAAAGGATATTAAAGAGGGCACGTGATGTAATGAGCACTAGGTATTATATAAGCCTGATGAGTCACAGACCTGTATCTCTGAAACCAAAAATACATTATATGTTAATAAAAAATGTAGGTGTTACTGTGAAGGTATTTTGTAAATATCGTTTAATATCTACATTCAGTTAACTCTAACTAAGTACAAGAAATTGCCCTGAATAATGTGAGTTGCCTCAAAATGGAGAAATTCTGCCTCAAGTCTGCCATATCAACCCCTGCCAGTGTATCCTATTGGTTCTTCTTTTTGCAGACCCCTAATTAACACATATGGGAAAGGTATTTGTAGTTTTAAAAGGAACATCTATAGTGTCTTTGCCATTTAACTGTTCCACCAGCACTATATTAGTGATCCAGTTTCTTCACATCCTCACTAAGTTATTGCTATCACCATTTTTCATTTTATTTTAGTCATTCTGGTAAGTGTACAGTGATATCTCATTGTGGTTTTCTTTTATTGAGATACTTGTAATTGACATATAACATATTAGCTTCAAATGCATAATGTGATGATTTAATATACATGTATGTTGCGAAATATTCACCGTGAGTCTAGTTAACATTCTGTACCACACATATTTACAAGTGTTTTTTACCTGTGATCAGAACTTTTAAAATCTATTCTCTTATCTAATTTTAAATATACATAACAGTATTTTTAACTAAAGTCACCAAGCTGTACTTTACCTACCCAGGACTTATTTTTTTTATAATTGAAAGTATGCAACTTTTGATCCTTTTCACCCATTTGGTCCAACTCCATACCTTCTGCCTCTGGCAGCCTCCAATCTGTTCTCTGTATCTATGAGGTTTTTTTGTTTCTGTTTTGTTTATTTGTTTTTAGATTCCACATATAAGTTAGGTCATGTGCTATTTGTCTTTCTCTGTCTGATTTGTTTCCCTTAGCATTGTGCCCTCAAGGTACATTCATGTTGTTGTAAATGGGATTTTCTGCTTTTTACAGCTAAATTATATTCCATTGTGTATATCAGAGATTATGAATTCTCTTTTTTTAAGATGCTACATAACAGTAATATAGTATTTGTCTTTCTCTGACTTATTTCACTTAGCATAATGCCCTCAAGGTACACCTACAGAATTTCCTTCTTTCTCATGACTGAATACTACTTCATGAAACATTTTAATAACACCTATATAAAATTCTTGTCGGACTATCCTACCATCTCATTTATCTTGGGGTTGACATCTTTTGATTATCTCTTATCATTTAAATTATGCTATTCCTAGTTCTTGGTATTAACAGATAATTTTTAATTATATTCTGAATGTTTTGGTTATTATGATAGGAGACTTTCAATTCTATTTAAATCTAAATTTAATCTAGCTAAATTGGCTTAGCAGACTGTTATCCTATTTGGGTTTAGTGTTTAATTGTTGGCCTACTTCTTTGGATTTTAGTTCCAATGACAGTTTAATTTTCTGAGTCCTCACAATAATTTCAAGTCTGTTTTATTCTTAGAGCAGGTGACACAAAAGCTACTGGACCTGGTCGCTTTTAAGTAGTGGGGCGGAGGGAGAGTTTAGGGAGACATGGAGCCTTGTTTCTCTTGTCGATGTTAGTATATGGGCCACCTTTCCCACTCTTTCCCCTCCCCCTTTCAGACTATGGAGCAGAGGCTAGTAGCCATAACCAGTAGCAGATGCTTTACTGCTCTGCTACTGGTTATGAATCCGACCACTTGCAAGTGCCCCAGTTGTGAATCAGGTGCTGAGACTTTGCTTTTGTCACTGTAAGCAGATCAGACCACCTGCTAGGACCAGTTATAAAGCAGGGCTCAAGGGGTCAGGCCTTCCCTATCACCACAGCTGGTGCTGTTTGCTACCATTCTCTGAGCTAGGGAAAGTGTTTGGGATTTCCCCACTAGGTCTGTGTTGAGCTTCTTTTTCTCTAGGCATTTGGGTAGAGAGGGCAGATAAACTCCAAAGATAAAACACATCACCGCCGTTACAATTTGTGTGATCTTAAGTAGATGGTTGCTTCTCATAAACTTTAGTTTCAGCTTCTACTTAATAGTGTAATAATAGCCCCTTTTTCGTAAGGCCATTATTAGAATTTGGTAATTGCTCACATATTATAGCAATTGGCATAATATTTGGTCCATAAATTTGAACAATAATTATTGTTATATAATAATATATTTATTAGTTTTGTGGCCATTACTTATTTATTCCTTTAGATCAGGATTAAGTTTTTTCCATCCCTGGTAAGACTGTATATCCTGTTATATAAAATGTACTGTGGGAAACACAGGGAATTCATAGAAGTATATATAAGTATATATATAAGAAGTATATAAATTATCCTATATAGTTTAGATTTACTTATGTTTAACTTGTTCTTGTTTTGTTTAAAATCCAGATGCACAGTGAATTCTTTCTACAAAATAAGCAATAATGTTGGAAATGAGTTAAGAATCAAGGTCAACACATTTTTTTAATGTTGTCTCACTGATAAGGTTTAAGAGATGAATCATGATACTATCCAAAGATGACTTATTGATTTGCTGATCTAATCAAGTTAGAACTCTTAAATTTCACCAAAATGCTAAAGTAAGAGAGATCAAGAGATTAAAGACTTTATGTTCCTTTTGATTACATATGCTGTCCCTAAATGTACATATTGCTATATTGTATTTTCAAAATAGATTTATATGTATAGCTGTGTATGAATATTGTCCATATTTAAATGTAAAATGATTGAAAAAGATTAATAACTATAGATATGACAGGAAAATCTAGCAGCCTTTGCCTCTCGGTAAGGGAATTAGATTTTTTAGATAGAAAACTGCAGTCAGTATTTTCAGAAACATGTTTGCTCTTTTCTTAGATTTAGAGCGGGCCTAAAGCTTTTGCCCTTGTAGCTATTTGTCAGACGGGTCTATCTGCTGCTGCTATTTCCCATTTGTCTACAGCTTGCTTCAGTGCTTTCTAAAAAACACACTCTCTCCTTTTCCTGCTTTTGATTGACTCACTTTGGTCTTTGATGGAGAAGTAATCTTTTATGGATCTTGTAGCTAGAGCATTTTTTACTTTCCATGAATTTCATAACTTTGTTTTCAGTAGTCTTGTAGTTATTCTTGCATATGCCTCATGTCTCAAAAAGTTATTGATTTTATTGTGGGTAGGAACTCACATATACAGAATCAATCTATTATCTGTCTAACTATCATCATCTATCCCTCTGCCCAAGAGACTTACCCACAGAGAATATCTAACACACTACTTTCCACATACATAAAGGGAGTTTAACAAATGTTTGTCAATTAAGAGACTATGTCTCCATTCTTATTTGACTTCAAATGGAAGTGTATAAATAAAATATAAAATGACAATGTAGGGATATCTTGGATAGAACATAGGCACTAGAGTCTGGAAGATTTGGAGAAGCACTCATCTTTCAGGGGGGCGAGTATGGTCAACTACTTGATCTGAAATCTATCCAGGTTCCTAAGCCACAAACCTGGAAGTGTACTTGGTTCTTTCTCTCTTATTCCACTTAACAATAATTTAACATATCTTTTTGACATAACAACCTGTAAGTCTCTTAAATCTGGTCTCTCATCACATTATATCCTATATCAGAAACAAAACAAAACAAAACAAAACCCACAACTCTTAAGTTTCTATATGAGCCTTCTCTATTTTCTCCTGCTTCTGTTCTTTCTCTAACCCGATAATTTTTGACTGTCCTAGTCACAGTGACAGTTTTAAATTGGAACATGTAGTTCTATTCCTAAAAAAACCCAAAAATTAAAAAAAATCCCATAACTCTTATTCTTAAAATTTAACACAGTGATTACACAACTTTTCTTCTTGTTTCTCTAGGCTCATCTTTAGCACTGGTCTTTCACCATTTCCTGGAGCCTTCTGAGTTATTGTTATATTTCATCCCATCCAGCATGTTAGTTTTGCTTTTGCCTTTGGATGTTTCATTTGCCCTTGTTTTTCTAGAAACACCCTCTTACTCCTTTCTTTCCCCTTGTGAATTTCTACTTTGCCTTCCGATTTTATCCGTAGTTGTGAAAGCAGGTGAGATCCCACAGCTAAGTGCTTCTGAAATATTTGGTTCTTTGATACCATGTCTGCTTCACTCACAATTAGAGCCTGAGTGCCTGGCAGATTGTGAAATAGGCAACAGCTAATGTATGTTGAATAAATCTTTATTGTTTATAGATGGTCTCTCCTTATGCTGTTGATATTTTCAAAGTTACTGCAGGGAAAGGTTTTGTATAGTATGTCATTGGAATCTTTTCAGTACCCTAATTTTTTCCTCTGAAACCTAAGATCATGCTAGTTAAATCATCTTGAAAGAAAGGTGCAATTTTAATCAACAGTAGCCCCAAATCTTTACATTTCTCATTTTCTAGTGTAACAAGAAAATATCTGCTTCAAAATAAAATGTGTAAAATCTACTAACCTAAAGGTCAGCTGTATTTTATTAATACAGAAAGTCAATTTGGATATTAAGAGCCTGAGTATGTTTTGCCTCTAGAAATTCTTGAAATATTATTATGTATTTTTTACTTAAGGACACTTTGACTAGTTAAAAAAAAGAGAAATTATGCACTCCCATGCAATCATGGCAACTGAACTTAATTTAGAAACTGTTCAGTGGTGATTAGGTTTTTCTTCCCTCTTTCACCAAAAACAATAGTGTGACTACACAATGAAGGTTAAGAAAATAAGACTCGGTCATAGTGAGGCAATTTTATCCTTTTAGTTTAATGTTATATTATTGCTTCCAACTGAAAAGTTGTTAGGTACATGTAAATTCAATGATTACATAATTGTTTAGGTCAATAATTATAATTATTTATTTCATATATGTATAATATATTTATAAAATTTGTATATATGACAGCAAAAATATATAACACTAAAAATGAATAAAATAAAAATATTATATTCCATCCTTTTAAAAATTTTGATAGACTTACTAAATAAATCAAGATTATGTTTGGAAACACAAACAAATGGTACCACAATGCAATTTTCATCACACGAACTTAAAAGTTCTCAACTACTTCTTTCATCCTGTCTGGAGAATAAACACACATTTCCAAAGGTCCAGAGATGACACCACTGTTTAAGTAAGACAAGTGTTGATAGTGATTTTTAAATATGACATTATAGGTGCTAACCAGTGAATACAAATAATTTTTAAAGATTTATTTATTTTAGCAAGAGGGAAAGCACAAGCTGATGGTGAGGGGCAGAGGGAGAGGAAGAGAGACTCTTAAGCAGACTCCATGGTGTGCTCATATTCCAGTGCAGGGCTTGATCTCATGACTCTGAGATCATGAACTGAGCTGAAACCAAGAGTCAGTCACTCAACCGACTGAGCTACTTAGGCACCCCTAAAAATAATTTTTAGAAAACACAAGGATAACACCAATATCTTTTTATCCATAGTACAAGTATTCAAAATTGTTCTTTTTAGACAAATTATTTTCATAGTCTTCCTTGCATTACTATCATATTTGATCCTGCCTTTAAATCCTGTATTGGGTGGTGGGAGGGTAGTGCCTAGTTGGCTCAGTTAGTTAAGTGCCTGTCTTTGGCTCAGGTCATGATCCCAGGATCCTGGGATCGAGCCTTAGATTGGGCTCCCTGCTCAGCAGGGAGTCTGCTTCTCCCTCTCCCTTTCTGCCTGCTGTTCTCCCTGCTTGTGTGCGTTCTCTGCCTCTCTGTCAAATAAATAAATATATTTTTTTTTTTTTAAAGAAAGAAATGGGGAACCTGGGTGGCTTTGTCTGTTACATGTCTGAGTTTGGCTCAGGTCATGATCACAGGGTCCTGGGATTGAGTTTTACATTGGGCTCCCTGTTCAGTCAGGAGCCTGCTTCTCTCTCTCCCTCTGCTGCCCCATTGTGCACATGCTCTCTCTCTGTCTCTTGTCAAATACATAAAATCTCAAAAAAATTAAAAATCAGTCAATCAATCCTGTATTAGGTTGTGTGATACTTTGCAGCATATATGTTTATTGTCCCCTTAGTGTCTTATAAATGATTCACATTTAGGAAATGATTACTTGAATTAATTATCACATTGCTATTCTTCTTCATGAACAGTAACATATGTATGACTATACTAGCTTAAAATCTGGGAGAGTATATATCCATAGTTGAGAAAGCAACTTAAGCTGACTAAACCTGAGTTCTTGTTTTCAGAAGCCAATGATGTAATGACTCCACCAGTGTGTATACATTTATCTGGACTTAAAAGCAGACACTGTGTGTGTGTGTGTGTGTGTGTGTGTGTTTAATTTTATGAAAGGCTTATAGGCGATCATTTCAACAACACAATTTTGATTCTGTAGGGTATATTGACTGTGCATTACAGAATCAATTTTCTCAAGGTTATTCTTTGTAAAGGTATGTATTATTTAGCAAGAACTGCCATTACAAACTACCAGGCTGGCTGGCCCAAACAACACAGATTTAGTTTTTCAGCTTTGGAAGCTAGAAGTTCTCATGTTTTTTTCCAGTGTGAATTTCATTCCCACGTCAAGAAATGCAGTCAGTTTTTTCACCTGTTTGATGAAATTCCTGTATTGGCATTGTAGAATATAATGGACATGAGGCTGTGTAACTTCTAAGGTTAGGCCTTAAGAGATAAGCAGGTTTTGCCTTTATAGCTTGGTATGCTGCCATAGTGGAAGAAAGCATAAGCAACCAGATAGCGAGGCTTACGTGAAAGAGAAACAAGACTCCAGTTGTCTTAGCTCAGGTCCCAGTTACCAACACTTGAACGAGAACATTGGGCCTTCTAACTATCCTTGCTCCTTAGCTGATACCACATGAAGCAGAACTTTCTGGTTAACCCACAGAACTATGGGAAATAACAATTGCTGTTAAGATTCTGTATTTTTGAGTGGTTTGTTACATACAGAATATAATAAAAGTATTTTCAATTAAAAACTTCTATTTTCATCAATATATTTATAGAAAATAACTCTGTCAGCATTTGTAAAGAAGGAAGGAAAGAGTTCTGAATCCTATAAAACTATTTAACTCATTTAAAGGTTTTTCTGATAATATTATATGTTTATATTTCATAATTATTTAATATCTAATATATTTATGTTTTAAAAATCATACTAATATTTTTATATCTCAGTTCAAAAGCAGTTTCTAGCAATGGTTTCTCTGAAAACAGGGAAAAGATTGACTTAGTTCAGGTACTAGTTTGTTTGAAGGAAAATAATATAGTATTTAGTGAAATTTTGCATGTAGTATGTTATTATGGTATAAACTGGCAAAAGCAGATGATAAAAGATTAAGAAGTTAAAAAATTTTTAAAAATCTTAATATTAAAAACAAACTTCTTTTTGCAGTTTTAAAATGGGTAGCAGGGTCTTTAAATGCTATGGTGTGAAAAGAGTAATAAAAGGTAAAAGAGTAAAGGAGTTGTTTTTTTGAAAGTTTATTTATTTAATTTTAGAGAGAAGTAGAGAGCTGGGTGCAGGGGCAGAGGGAGAGGGGAGAGAGATGCTCTTAAGCAGACTTCACATTTAGCACAGAGCCTGACATGGGGCTCCATCTCATGACCCTGAGATCACAAACTGAACTGAGATCAAGAGTCAGATACTTAACTGACTGTACCACCCAGGCACCCCAGCTTATAAAGGAATTTTGTTTTATCATGAAAGTATTTACAACTCACTAGAAAATACCTCTTTAAAATAATTTTGCCCCATCTATTTTAATAATGACGACTAACAAACTGAAGCTTTAAAAAGAAAAAGATTGAGTCATTGAGATACACATACATATGTCTAAAAAATATTTGCACTAAGATTATGTGAAGAACTATTACAATCAAATAATAAAGAGACAAAAATTAAAAATGGATATACGATTTTTTAAAATGCTTGAAGTATTGAAGTAATTTTACATTTGGAGAAGAGTTACAAAGATAGCAAGCACAGAATTTCTGTTCTTTCCCTCAATTTCCCTTAATATTAACATCTTATATGACAATGAGACATTTATCAAAACTAAGAAATTAATGTTGGTACTAAACTATTACCTCAAGTACCCATTCTGTTTGGACTTCAACAGTTTTTCTGCTAAAGTCCTTATTTCTATTCTAGGATAAAATCCAGGATACCATATTGAATTTAGGTGTCATGACTCCTTTGGTCTGTAACAATAACTTACTCTTTCCTTGTTCTTGATGACCTTGCCACTTCTAATAGAATATATAAGATTTTTTTAGAATGTCTCTCAATTCAGGTTTGTCTAATGTTTTCTCATGAGTAGACTGGGGCTTTCGGCTTTTAGGAAGAGTACCAGGGAGGGGAAGTACTTTACTATTATTTGTCCCCCCCTTTTTTCCCTTTTTTCTTATTTTATTTAAGTATGGTTGGTGCACAGTGTTACATTAGTTTCGGGTGTACAACATAATGACTCAACAAGTTATTACATAATGCTTTGTTCACAAGTGTAACTACCATCTGCTACCATGCATTAGTATTACAATATCATTGGCTATATTCCTTATGCTCTGCCTTTTATTCCTGTGACTTAGTCATTCCATAACTGGAAACCTGTATCTTCCACTCCCCTTCACCCATTTTTCCCATGCCTCTGTTCCCTTCCCTCTGGCAACTATTAGTTTGTTCTCTGTATTTATAGATCTGATGCTGCATTTTCTTTGTTTATTCATTTTTCTTTAGATTCCACAGCTGAGTGAAACGAAATGGTTTTTGTCTTTCTCAGTTTCACTTATTTCACTTATCATAATACCCTATATATCTATCCATGTTGTCTCAAAGTCACAGTCCCTTCCTTTTACATTGTTGCATAATATTCCTGTGTGTGTGTGTGTGTGTGTGTGTGTGTGTGTGGTGTGTGTGCATGCACACACATGCCTGAATCCAGTTGCCTGAATCCAGTAATGGGCATGATTACAAAAGGTCCAAAGAAAGCCATGAGGGTGGTATAAATGTTCTGTTTTGTTTTGGTAGCTTCATAGGTGATTGCATTTGGTGAAATTCACCAAACTGTACATTTGAAAATTTTTTGCATATAAATGAAATTTCATTAAATAATATATGACAAGGGGTATTATTTTAGGACTTACCTGAATGCAAACTTCATCAATCCCTGCATGGAGCATTATGTCTTAATGGCAGGAATCATGTTCTTTTGAGAAACTTCATTCCTTTAATCTCAGAGATCAGTTTTTTTTTTAATATTTTATTCATTTATTTGAGAGAGAGAGAGGAAGCACAGAGGGAGAGTGAGAGGGAGAAGCAGGCTCCCCGCTGAGCAGAAAGCCTGACATGGGGCTCGATCCCAGGGTCCTGAGATCATGACCTGAGGCCAAGGAAGATGCTTAACCAACTGAGCCACCTAGGCACTCTCAGAGATTAGTTTTAAGCTACAGAACTTGTAGTCACCAAATTAAAAGGATTTTGCTTGAGTACCTAATTTTTTCATCCCTTGAGTTGTGAGATATATATATATATATTACATTTTTTTCATTCCAATATTAATCTTACATTTCTACACTTGATCTTAGTCAAAAGGCTGAGAAGCAATAAGCTTACATTCCTGATAGTTATTTTTTTTTAAAGATTTTATTTATTTATTTGACAGAGAGAAATCACAAGTAGATGGAGAGGCAGGCAGAGAGAGAGAGAGGGAAGCAGGCTCCCCGCTGAGCAGAGAGCCCGATGCAGGACTTGATCCCAGGACTCTGAGATCATGACCTGAGCCGAAGGCAGCGGCTTAACCCACTGAGCCACCCAGGTGCCCCTGATAGTTATTTTTTGTTAATAGAACTGCTCAGCCTTAATAACTTGAAAAATTATGTGTGTGACTATACCAACCAGCTTAAATTTCCTCTCAGAATTCTATTATTCCCTGTCACTTTTATGAATTTAATGACCCAAATGCCATTAACATTCTTGTTCACCTTACTACCACTCAATTTATACAAATTTTTCTTGGTGACTCTTGGTACTGAATATGATTTGAATGAAAATGAACATATAAATAGATACACACATAGCCAATGAAGACACGTACACACACCCACATACTTAAGCATGAGGTTTTTTTAAAATTATTACCTTAGAATCTTTTATTTTCCCTCCTCTTATTCCATCAAAAAATTGTATCTATCTCTGAACGACAAGAATTGAAACTATGACTCTGACTTGAAATGCATTAATTTAATCTAGGTTCAAATAGTTAAATGATTTCTTATGAATTATGGATTATAAAACTAGGAAAACAATACAGTATGAGACAGCTCATACAAAAATCGTATCTCAAGGGCTTTGAGTTTTGGAAATTCATAATAACATAAATGGTATGTTGAAAACCTTACTAATGTAATTGTGACTATCAAAAAAGTTCTAAATATATTCCATGAGTTACATAACCATTAATGCTTTAGAAATATCTTTGCCTCTTGAGAAATACTCTTCAGTTATTTGACATATTCCTTTAGAGAATGATTAAGCAAATAGTTCCATGTACTTGAGATGAATTTGCAAACTACATTTTATAAATATTTATTTGAGCTAACAAAAAAAGTACAATGATAAGATCAATTTGTAGAAAGCTTGAAGCTAGCTCCTCAGTAATTATGATTTTCTTATAGTGAGATTACTGACTTAAAGATAAAAAAATAGCCAGTCCTTTCTGAAAGAAATGTAACAATAATTCTTACTATCCCTTTACAATGATTGTTGAGGACAAAGGGTAGAAGGCTGCTAGAATTTAGGATCACAAATGGAAATTTTTTTAAATTAGCTAATTTATTTTAAATATTTTGTTTACTTGCAAGAGAGAGAGAGCCCACAAGCAGGGGGAGGGACAGAGAAAGAAAGAGAGTCCCCATTGACTGCAGAACCTGACGTGGGGCATGATCCCAGGACCCAGAGTTCATGACATGAGCCAAAGTCAAGCTCTAACTTACTGAGCCACCCCAGCATCCCAAATAA
This sequence comes from Mustela putorius furo, assembly GCF_011764305.1. Lineage (NCBI taxonomy): Eukaryota > Metazoa > Chordata > Mammalia > Carnivora > Mustelidae > Mustela > Mustela putorius. The sequence continues at coordinate 17,249,739 of NW_025422471.1, forward strand.
CACATTTTAGGTACACAAAAAATAGTAGTAGTGTACAGGGATCAAAAAAATTAAAATAATGGAATAAGAGAATCACAGGAGATAAAATGATGTCATAGATTCAATTTAAACATTACTAAGATGGCAACACATTTTTATTTCCATATTGCATTCTACATGAGAAAACTAGATATCAAAAAACATTTTTCCAAAATTTACTCAATTGAATATAGAGTACATGCATAATACAGTATTGGACATAAGAAAATATATAGACCACAACTTGAAAGTTTCGTTTTGGCCACCTTAATATCCCTAAGTCAGAGAAGGGAGTTATTCTCAGCAATTTGGTCCTAAGATTAATTATGTGTGTTTAGAAATTACATAACTCGGGGGAGGAGTCAAGATGGCAGAGAAGTAGCAGGCTGAGACTACTGCAGCTAGCAGGAGATCAGCTAGATAGCTTATCTAAAGGTTGCAAACACCTGCAAATCCATTGGCAGATCGAAGAGAAGAAGAACAGCAATTCTGAAACAGAAAAAAAAAAACACTTTCTGAAAGGTAGGACTGGCGGAAAAGTGAATCCAAAGCTATGGGAAGAAAGACCCCAGGGGGAGGGGCCAGCTCCCAGCAAGCAGCAGAGCAATGGAGCACAAAATCAGGACATTTAAAAGTCTGTTCTGCTGAGGGTCATGCTCTAGAGGCTAAACCGGGGCGAAGACCACATGGGGTCAGCGTGGGTCCCACAGGGTCACAGAAGGATCGGGGGTGTCTGAGTGTCACAGAGCTTGCGGGTATTGGAATGGGAAAGCCGGCTACAGAGACAGAGCCGACAGTAAGCTCACAGATCGGGCTTACCTTGAACCGGTCGCAGGCAGTGAGCTTGGAGCGTGGCCAGAGGTCAGGCAGATGGGAGTAACTGGGCGCTGTTCTCTGAGGACACACTGAGGAGTGGGGCCCTGGGCTCTTGGCTCCTCTGGGCCGGAGACCAGGAGGCCGCCATTTGTATTCCAGTACTCCGGAACTCTATGGAAAGCGCTCAGGGAACAAAAGCTCCTGAAAACAAACCCGAGCGGATTACTCAGCACCTGGTAAGGGCGGTGCAATTCCGCCTGGGGCAAAGACACTTGAGAATCACTACACCAGGCCCCTCCCCCAGAAGATCAACAAGAAATCCAGCCAAAACCAAGTTCACCTACCAAGGAGTGCAGTTTCAATACCAAGGAGAGCAGCAGAATTCCAGAGGAGAAAACAAAGCACGGAACTCATGGCTTTCTCCCTGTGATTATTTAGTCTTGCAGTCAATTTAATTTTTTTCTTTTTCATTTTTTTCCTTCTTCTGCTAAAATTTTTTTAACTTTTACCCTTTGCTTGTTTTTTAACTAGCTTATCTAATATATATATTTTATCTTTTTTATATTTTTCTTTATTCATTTTCTTTTTTTAATACTTTTCTTTTCTTTTTTTTCTTTCTTTCTTTTTGAACCTACTTTTATCCCCTTTATTCCCCCTCATGATTTGGGATCTCTTCTGATTGGGTTAAAGCATATTTTCCTGGGGTTGTTGCCACCCTTTTAGTATTTTACTTGCTCCTTCATATACTCTTATCTGGACAAAATGACAAGGTGGAAAAATTCAACACAAAAAAAAGAACAAGAGGCAGTACCGAAGGCTAGGGAACTAATCAATACAGACATTGGTAATATGTCAGATCTAGAGTTCAGAATGACAATTCTCAAGGTTCTAGCTGGGCTCAAAAAAGGCATGGAAGATATGAGAGAAACCCTCTCGAGAGATATAAAAGCCCTTTCTGGAGAAAATAAAAGAACTAAAATCTGACCAAGTTGAAATCAAAAAAGCTATCAATGAGGTGCAATCAAAAATGGAGGCTCTCACTGCTAGGATAAATGAGGCAGAAAAAAGAATTAGCGATATAGAAGACCAAATGACAGAGAATAAAGAAGCTGAGCAGAAGAGGGACAAACAGATACTGGACCACGAGGGGAGAATTCGAGAGATAAGTGACACCATAAGACGAAACAACATTAGAATAATTGGGATTCCAGAAAAAGAAGAAAGGGAGAGGAGAGCAGAAGGTATACTGGAGAGAATCATTGGGGAGAATTTCACCAAAATGGCAAAGGGAACGAGCATCAAAATTCAGGATGTTCATAGAACACCCCTCAAAATCAATAAGAATAGGCCCACATCCTGTCATCTAATAGTAAAATTTACAAGTCTCAGTGACAAAGAGTAAATCCTGAAAGCAGCCCGGGAAAAGAAGTTTGTAACATACAATGGTAAAAATATTAGATTGGCAGCTGACTTATCCACAGAGACCTGGCAGGCCAGAAAGAGCTGGCATGATATTTTCAGACCACGAAATGAGAAAAACATGCAGCCAAGAATACTATATCCAGCTAGGCTACCATTGAAAATGGAAGGAGAGATTAAAAGCTTCCAGGACAAACAGAAAGTAAAAGAATTTGCAAACACCAAACCAGCTCTACAGGAAATAATGAAAGGGGTCCTCTAAGCAAAGAGAGAGCCTACAAGTGGTAGATCAGAAAGGAACAGAGACCATATACAGTAACAGTCACCTTACAGGCAATACAATGGCACTAAATTCATATCTCTCAATAGTTACCCTGAATGTGAATGGGCTAAATGCCCCAATCAAAAGACACAGGGTATCAAAATGGATAAAAAAACAAAACCCATCTATATGTTGCCTCCAAGAAACTCATTTTAAGCCCGAAGACACCTCCAGATTTAAAGTGAGGGGGTGGAAAAGAATTTACCATGCTAATGGACATCAGAAGAAAGCAGGAGTGGCAATCCTTATATCAGATCAATTAGATTTTAAGCCAAAGACTATAATAAGAGATGAGGAAGGACACTATATCATACTCAAAGGGTCTGTGCAACAAGAAGATCTAACAATTTTAAATATATATGCTCCCAACGTGGGAGAAGACACGTGGGAGCTGGAGAAAGAACAAGAAAGAAACCCTAAGCTCCGCAGGAGAAGAAAAGTCATAAAGATCAGAGCAGAATTCAATGAAATAGAAACCAAAAAAAAAAAACAATAGAGCAAATCAACGAAACTAGGAGCTGGTTCTTTGAAAGAGTTAATAAAATTGATAAACCCCTGGCCAGACTTATCAAAAAGAAAAGAGAAAGGACCCAAATAAATAAAAACATGAATGAAAGAGGAGAGATCACAACTAACACCAAAGAAATACAAACTATTATAAGAACATACTATGAGCAACTCTACGCCAACAAATTTGACAATCTGGAAGAAATGGATGCATTCCTAGAAACATATAAACTACCACAACAGAACCAGGAAGAAATAGAAAACCTGAACAGACCAATAACCAGTAAGGAGATTGAAACAGTCATCAAATATTTCCAAACAAACAAAAGTCCAGAGCCAGACGGCTTCCCAGGGGAATTCTACCAAACACTTAAAGAAGAACTAATTCCTATTCTCCTGAAACTGTTCCAAAAAATAGAAATGGAAGGAAAACTTCCAAACTCATTTTATGAGGCCAGCATCACCTTGATCCCCAAACCAGACAAGGATCCCATCAAAAAAGAGAGCTATAGACCAATATCCTTGATGAACACAGATGCGAAAATTCTCACCAAAATACTAGCCAATAGGATTCAACAGTACATTAAAAGGATTATTCACCACAACCAGGTGGGATTTATTCCAGGGCTGCATGGTTGGTTCAACATCCACAAATCAGTCAATGTGATACAACACATCAATAAAAGAAAGAACAAGAACCATATGATACTCTCAATAGATGCTGAAAAAGCATTTGACAAAGTACAGCATCCCTTCCTGATCAAAACTCTTCAAAGTGTAGGGATAGAGGGCACATACCTCAATATCATCAAAGCCATCTATGAAAAACCCACTGCAAATATCATTCTCAATGGAGAAAAACTGAAAGCTTTTCCGCTAAGGTCAGGAACACAGCAGGGATGTCCATTATCACCACTGCTATTCAACATAGTACTAGAAGTCCTGGCCTCAGCAATCAACAACAAAAGGAAATTAAAGACATCCAAATCGGCAAAGAAGAAGTCAAATTATCACTCTTCGCAGATGATATGATACTATATGCGGAAAACCCAAAATATTCCACTCCAAAACTGCTAGAACTTGTACAGGAATTCAGTAAAGTGTCAGGATATAAAATCAATGCACAGAAATCAGTTGCATTTCTCTACACCAACAACAAGAGAGATGAAAGGGAAATTATGGAGTCAATCCCATTTCCAAGTGCACCCCAAACCATAAGATACCTAGGAATAAACCTAACCAAAGAGGCTAAGAATCTATACTCAGAAAACTATAAAGTACTCATGAAAGAAATTGAGGAAGACACAAAAAAATGGAAAAATGTTCCATGCTCCTGGATTGGTAGAATAAATATTGTGAAAATGTCTATGATACCTAAAGCAATCTACACATTTAATGCTATTCCTATCAAAGTACCATCCATCTTTTTCAAAGAAATGGAACAAATAATTCTAAAATTTATATGGAACCAGAAAAGACCTCGAATAGCCAAAGGGATATTGAAAAAGAAAGCCAATGTTGGTGGCATCACAATTCCGGACTTCAAGCTCTATTACAAAGCTGTCATCATCAAGACAGCATGGTACTGGCATAAAAACAGACACATAGATCAATGGAACAGAATAGAGAGCCCAGAAATAGACCCTCAACTCTACGGTCAACTAATCTTCGACAAAGCAGGAAAGAATATCCAATGGAAAAAAGACAGCCTCTTCAATAAATCGTGTTGGGAAAATTGGACAGCCACATGCAGAAAAATGAAATTGGACCATTTCCTTACACCACACACAAAAATAGACTCAAAATGGATGAAGGACCTCAATGTGCGAAAGGAATCCATCAAAATCCTTGAGGAGAACACAGGCAGCAACCTCTTCGACCTCAGCCGCAGCAACATCTTTCTAGGAACATCGCCAAAGGCAAGGGAAGCAAGGGAAAAAATGAACTATTGGGATTTCATCAAGATCAAAAGCTTTTGCACAGCAAAGGAAACAGTTAACAAAATCAAAAGATAACTGACAGAATGGGCGAAGATATTTGCAAACGACATATCAGATAAAGGACTAGTGTCCAAAATCTATAAAGAACTTAGCAAACTCAACACCCAAAGAACAAATAATCCAATCAAGAAATGGGCAGTGGACATGAACAGACATTTCTGCAAAGAAGACATCCAGATGGCCAACAGACACATGAAAAAGTGCTCCATATCCCTCGGCATCAGGGAAATACAAATGAAAACCACAATGAGATATCACCTCACACCAGTCAGAATGGCTAAAATTAACAAGTCAGGAAATGACAGATGCTGGCGAGGTTGCGGAGAAAGGGGAACCCTCCTGCACTGTTGGTGGGAAAGCAAGTTGGTGCAACCACTCTGTAAAGCAGCATGGAGGTTCCTCAAAATGTTGAAAATAGAACTGCCCTATGACCCAGCAATTGCACTACTGGGTATTTACCGTAAGATACAAACGTAGTGATCCAAATGGGCACGTGCACCCGAATGTCTATAGCAGCAATGTCCACAATAGCCAAACTATGGAAAGAACCTAGATGTCCATCAACAGATGAATGGATCAAGAATATGTGGTATATATACACAATGAAATACTATGCAGCCATCAAAAGAAATGAAATCTTGCCATTTGTGACAACATGGATGGAACTAGAGCGTATCATGCTTAGCGAAATAAGTCAAGCAGAGAAAGACAACTATCATGTGATCTCCCTGATACGAGGAAGTGGTGATGCAACATGGGGGCTTAAGTGGGTAGGAGAAGAATCAATGAAACAAGATGGGATTGGGAGGGAGACAAACCATAAGTGACTCTTAATCTCACAAAACAAACTGAGGGTTGCTGGGGGGAGGGGGTTTGGGGGAAGGGGGTGGGATTATGGACATTGGGGAGGGTATGTGCTTTGGTGAGTGCTGTGAAGTGTGTAAACCTGGCAATTCACAAACCTGTATCCCTGGGGATAAAAATATATGTTTATAAAAAATAAAAAATTTAAAAAAATAAATGAAATTACATAACTCAACATGTGTCTATATGTAAACATTTACATATGTAATATATGTGATTTATTACCTATTTATATATGTAATAATTCTAAAGGCATATAAAAGCCCAAGGGAGATATTAACCTGAGCAGAATATTGCTTATTTCAAATAGTATTATATAGTGCTGATTTAAATAAAGGATGATTTTCGAAGTTAAATATAAACTTATGGGTGGGCAAATTTCACACTCAATCTCTTAAATTAAGGTGATTTCTTATTATTTAATAGAAGACATTTTCATAAAGTGATTACTTTGAATTATGCTTGTATATTAATAATCCTGAGTCTTGAGAAGTATATATTAAGAATTTAGATGCAAGGGTTTGCCTGAATAAAGGTAGATGTGGACACGTGGTATTTGATCCAGTTCCCAGGATTACAGTTATCTTGTACTTTTCACTGTATCATTTAGAATTCATTACCTCTGTGTAACTCTCTGACTTATCTCACTTTCTCATGTTATTGCCTCTTTAGTATTTTATTTTCTCTTTTCTGAAAAACACTGGGCAAGAGCTCATTGAGAGAAATTAACATAGAAGTTAACTTTCAAATTTGGGAGCCTTAACTTTTGATAGATTCAATGTATTGTAACAACATTAGATTATTCTTTGTATGAATATTTATACTTGTTTAATTACACATAATTCATTAATACTAAATAAACTGCACAATTCTTTCAAAAATATTTTGTACAATATACTGCTTTATCACATGTATGAGTGGAGAGGCAAAAAATACCATTTCTTTTAATGTAGTCCTTATAAACTCTAGATAAAAAGATAGATGATAGGCAAACACATGTGTGTTTGTGTATATATGTATATTTTTTTTAAATAAATTTTTTCAGATTTAGAGTTTGTCACTTGGTGAAAGAGACAGTAATCCTTATTTTTGAAACATAGCACATTTAATGTAAAATCTTTTTTTAAGATTTATTTACTTATTTTAGAGAGGGAGAAAGTGTATGTGCAAGCAGGCAGAGGGGTGGAGGGAGAGGGTGAGAGAATCTCAAGCAGACTCCAACTTGAGTTCAGAGCCCAATGTCGGGTCTATCCCACTACTCTGAGATCAGAACCTGAGCCAAAACCAAGAGTTGGACTGTCAGCTGACTGAGCCACACAGACACTGCTAATATAAACCCTTTTAATTTAGGTTGTCTGCTTTGAAGAAATTAAGCACTATTGAGCCACTAATATATTCAGTATATGAACTTAATTAAAATGCAGAAAACCATTTAAAGCATGTTAGCATGATTTAATTTTAAAATATATACTTATTTTCTACTGGTCATATTATTAAGCTTTACAGATTCTGTTTCCTGGGCTTTTTTCTTAGTGGGTTTGAAAATGAAATTCCTTGTAGCTGAGAACCCTTGATCTGTCTTACTCAGTTTTTTTCTTCTTTCTTTTTTCCTAATTATAAAACTAGCAAAGATGGACCAATTTGTTTGTTCCAAGCACTGTGTGATTATCATTCTCCAACATGTGCATGGATAGCCAGGGTATACAAAGGCTGATAAAATGAGCCATTTATTTGATACAGCAATAATCAGATTTATCAGAGGCCACCTGTTGGCTGCTGTGTAGATGGATTAATCAGTAAGCTTTTGCTGAACTTCCACAAGGTGACAAATAACTAAGTCTTTTCTAAAAATTTCAGTTTCCTGCATTATGTAAAATGAGAGAAATGTTGATGAAATTTTAATCTTAGGCACCAAATGTAAGCCTCCTTACAAATCACAAATCACAGTACATTCCCTTAAAAGGATATATAGAGACGATGTTAATTTTAGTTTAATGTTGGACCTTGTGGAATAAACTGTTTAATTTTCACCACTTGCATTCTCATCTGAAAATCCCATTTTTAAAAAAGTGACAGCTTTATTGGGTTTGTTCTTTGCTTCTTTATAGATGACAATAACCCTAAAGAATTTCTCAGCACATGTCATATTCGTTATCTAATAGTTAATATCTGATTTTATATATTTATTTTACAAATCAGTTGCAAGAAAGTTTTAATTTTTAATGATTGGATAATGAGGTTTTTAAGCAAGGTAAGTTGGAGATGGTTAAATAGGTCTGCTTGTGATGTACAAAGGAAGAATACAACTTGAACCACAAATTGATGCTTTAATTTTTATGGTTAGCATGTTGATATGTTATAGCATATTGTATTAGAAGTTTTCAGGAATTGAAGGGTTAATATTTAAGGATAAAACCAAGTCAAAATTGAATATTAGAGATAACTTTTATTGAAAGTCCCTAGGCATTTTGTAGTTAAGATTCATTTGCCTTGACCCTGCCATTCTATGTTTCAGAGATTACACAGACTCATTCTTCCTTCAGAAATTCAGTAATAACCAGTCTACTCTGTAAAGTGATTTAGCTCTCAATACTACTTTGCTCCAGGTATATATTTGCATGTGCACAGATTCATTAATGCAATAGACTGGAAAATGGACCATATTCTTTAGTCCCCACTCATTTTAGGTGGTTTATAACGAATGATAGATTTTAATATTGTATTATATCCTTCTTCTTCCAGACTTGCTGATGTAAATAGAATTGAATATAGATTTAATTTCATAAAATCTAAATTATGCCACCACTCTCATTACCCGTAAGCACAAAACTATGGAGAAATAGTTTATGTGTATTTATTCTCTAAATTACATAGAATAAATAAACCAATCAATACAAATATCAGAGATGAATGTGTCAAAGAAAGGTGATAGCATTTTTTAAGTGTCATATAATTTTTCTATTTATTTCCATTAAATAAATGTATTTCCAAGTATAATTCCAATTACCTATTTACTATAATTATTTACTTTTATTTTATTTTTTAAATGTTTCAAGTTTTTATTTAAATTCCAGTTAGTTAACATATAGTGTAGTATGATTTCAGGAGTAGAATTTAGTGATTCATCACTTATATATAACACCCAGTGTTCATCATCACAATTAAGCCCTCCTTAATACCCATCACCCATTTGGCTCTCCCCCTACCACCTCCCTTCCAGTCACCCTCAATTTCTTCTTTATAGTTAAGAGTCACTTTTATGGTTTGCCTCCCTTCCCCTCTCTCTTTCTCTCTAATTTTATTTCCCCATGTTTGTCTGTTTTGTTTCTTAAATTCCACACATGACTGAAATTGTATGGTATTTGTCTTTCTCTGACTGACTTATTTCACTTACCATAACACAATCTAGCTCCATCCAAATCATTGCAAATGGGAAAATTTCATTTTTTTATGATTGAGTAATATTCCATTGTGTGTGTGTATACCACATCTTCTTTATCCATTCATTATTTGGTGGACATTTTGTCTCTTTCCATAATTTAGCTGTTGTTGTTTATGCTGCTATAAACGTTGGGATGCATATGCCCCATCCAGTCTGTATTTTTGAATCCTTTGGGTAAATACTTAGTAGTGCAATTGCTGGTTTGCAGGGTACTTCTCTTTTTAACTTCTCAAGGAACCACCTTAATGTTCTGCAGAGTCGCTGCCCAGTTTGCATTCCCACTAACAGTGTAAGAGGTTCCCCCTTTCTCTATATCCTCCCCAACATCTGTTGTTTCCTCTGTTGTTAATTTTGGCCATTATGACAGGTATGGGGTGGTTTCTCATCATTGTTTAGATTTGTACTTCCTGATGATGAGTGATGTTGAACGTTGTCTCATGTGTCTGCTAGTCATCTGTATATCTTTTTTGGAAAAATGTCTGTTCATGTCTTCTGCCCATTTTTTAAAACTGGATTATTTGTTTTGAGGGGTTGAGTTTGAGAAATTCTTTACAGATTTTGGAAACTAACACTTTATCAGATATGTCATTTATAAATATCTTCTAGCATTCATAAGGTTGCCTCTTAGTTTTGCTGATTGTTTCCATCACTGTGCAGTTTTTTATCTTGATGAAGTCCCAATGGTTCATTTTTGCTTTTGTTTCCCTTACTTCCAGACACGTGTCTACTAAGAAGTTGCTGTGGCCGATGTCAGAGGAGTTGCTGCCTATGTTCTCCAGAATTTCGATGGTTTCCTGTCCTACATTTAGGTCTTTCATCCATTTTAAATTTAGCTTTGTGTATGGTATAAGAAAGTGGTCTAGTTTCATTCTTCTACATGTTGCTGTTCACTTCTCAACAGCATTTATTGAAGAGACTGTCCTTTTTCCATTCAATATTCTTTCCTGCTTTGTTGAAAATAGTTGACTGTATACTTGTGAATTAATTTCTGGGTTTTCTGTTCTGTTCCATGGATTAATGTATATGTTTTTGTTCCAATACCTTACTGTCTTGATGACTACAGCTTTGTAATGTAACTTGAAGTCTGGAATTGCCATGCCTGCAGATTTGCTTTTATTTTTCAAGAGTGCTTTGGCTATTTGGGGTCTTTTGTATTTCCATACAAATTTTAGGATTGTTTATTCTAGCTGCGTGAAAAATACTGGTGGTATTTTGATAGGGATTGCATTGAATGTGTAAATTGCTTTGGGTAGTAGAGATATTTTAACTTTATTTGTTCTTCCAGTTCATGACCATGGAAAGTTTTTCCATTTCTTTGTGTCTTCTCCAATTTCTTTCTATAGTTTTCTGAGTACAAATCTTTTACCTCATCGGTTAGGTTTATTCCTAGGTATCTTATGGGTTTTGGTGCATGTAAATGGAATATATTCTTTGATTTCTCTTTCTACTGCTTCATTATTGGTGTATGTCACAGATTTCTGTACATTAATTTTTGTATCCTCCAACTTTACTGCATTCATGTATTAGTTCTAACAATTTTTTGGTGGAGTCTTTTGCGTTTTCTACATAGAATATCATAGCATCTGCAAATAGTGAAAGTCTGACTTTTTCCTTGCTAATTTGGATGCCACTTTATTCTTTTGAGGTTCTGAGGTTCGTACTTCCAGTATTATGGTAAATAACAGTGGTGAGAATGAACGTCCATGTGTTTTTCCTAACCATAGAGGAAAACCTCTGTTTTTCCCCATTGAGAATTATGTTAACTGTGAGTTTTTCATATATGGCCTTTATGATGTTGATGTATGTTCCCTATCTTTCTACTTTGTTGAAGGTTTTTATTAAGAATTCATTCTATACTCAATCAAATGCTTTTTCTGCATCTATTGAGAAGATTATATGACTCATCCTTTTATTATTAATATGGTTTTTCATGTTGATTGATTTGAAAATATTGAACCACGCTTGTAGTCCAGAATAAATCCCACTTAATCATAGGAATGAATCTTTTTATATATGGTTAAGTTTGATTTGCCAGTATTTTGTTGAGAATTTTTACATCCATATTCATGAGGGATATTGAGCTATAAGTGTCCATTTTAGTGGAATCTTTGTCTGGTTTTAGAATCAAGGTAATAAAAAAAAAAAAAAAGGGCGCCTGGGTGGCTCAGTGGGTTAAGCCGCTGCCTTCGGCTCAGGTCATGATCTCAGGGTCCTGGGATCGAGTCCCGCATCGGGCTCTCTGCTCAGCATGGGAGCCTGCTCCCTCCTCTCTCTCTCTCTGCCTGCCTCTCTGCCTGCTTGTGATCTCTGTCTGTCAAATAAATAAATAAAATATAAAAAAAAAAAAGAATCAAGGTAATGCTGGCCTTACATAATGAGTTTGGAAGTTTTCCCTACAATTCTCTTTTCTTATAAAAGTTTGAGAAGAATAAGTATTAACTTTTCTTAAATGTTTGGTAGAATTCCCCTGGGAAGCCATCCAGCTCTGGACTCTTGTTTGCCGTGATTATTGATTCAATTTCTTTGCTGATTATGGGTCTGTTAAAATTTTCTATTTCTTTCTGTTTCAGTTTTGGTAGTTTGTATGTTTCTAGGAATTTATCCCTTTCTTCTAGATTGCCTATTTTTTTTGGTATATAATATTTCATAAGTTTCTCTTATAATTGTTTATATTTCTGTGATGTTGGTTGTGATCTCTCCCTTTCATTCATGATTTTTTTTACTGAGTCCGTTCCATTTTCTTTTTGTAAGTCTGGCTACAGATTTACCAATTTTATTAATTCTTTAAAAGAACCAGCTCCTATTTGCATTGATCTATTCTGGGTTTTTTTGTTTGTTGGTTTTTATACCATTTTTTCCTGCTCTAATCTTTATTATTTCCATTCTTCTGTTGGCTTTATGCTTCATTTGTTTTTATTTTTGTAGCTCCTTTACATGTAAGGTTAGATTGTGTATATGAGAATTTTTTTCTTACTTCTTGAGATGGGCCTGTATTGCTATATACTTTCCTCTTATGATGGCTTTTGCCACGTTTCAAGGGTCTTAGACCTTTATGCTTTCATTTTCATTTGTTTCCCTGTATTTTTTTTTAAATTTCTTCTTTAATTTCCTGGTTAACTTGTTCATTCTTTAGTAACATATTCTTTAACCTCCATGCATTTGTGGTCTTTCCAAGTTTTTCTTGTTCTGGACTTCAAGCTTCATAGTGTTGTGGTCAGGGAATAGGCAGGATATAAAATCGTCCTTTTTTATTTGTTGAGATCTGATTTGTGACCAATTATGTGATCTATCTGGAGAGTATTCCATGTGCACTCAAAAAGAATGTGTATTCTACTGCTTTAGGATTATATGGTCTGAATATATCTCTTTAGTCCATCTGGTCCAGTGTGTTATTCAAAGCCATTTTTTCCTTTATTGATTTTCCGCTTAGATGATTTGTCCATTGCTGTAAGTGAGGTGTTGGAGTCCCCCACTGTTATTGTATTGTTTGCATTGAGTTTGTTTACTTTGTTATTAATTGGTTTATATATTTGGGTCTTCTCGAATTAGGAGCATAAATAGTTACAATTTTTAAGTCTTCTTGTTGGATAGACCCCTTTATTATTGATATTATACCCTTATTTATCTCTTGTTACAGTTTTCAGTTTAAAATCTGGGGTTTTTTTGGGGTGTAAGTATGGTTACTCTGGTTTTCTTTTGGCACCCATTGACGTGATAAATTGTTCTCCATTCCCTCACTTTCAATCTGCAGGTGTTCTTAGACAAAATGAGTCTCTTGTAGGCAGCATATTAATGGGTCTTTTTTTTTCTCTTTAATCCATTGTAGATAACCTATCTCTCTAGTTGGAGCATTTAGATTTACATTCAGAGTGATTGTTGATAAATACTTATTAGTGCTATTGTACTACTTGTTAATCATTGTTTCTGGAAATTTTCTCTATTCCTTTGTAGTATTTGTCATGATTGTTGTTTCTTTCCACTCAAAGATTTCCTCTTTTTTCTTTTTTTTTTAAAGATTTTATTTATTTATTTGACAGAGAGAGATCAAAAGCAGGCTGAGAGGCAGGCAGAGAGAGAGGAGGAAGCAGGCTCCCTGCTGAGCAGAAAGCCCGATGCAGGACTCGATCCCAGGACTCTGAGATCATGACCTGAGCCGAAGGCAGCAGCTTAACCCACTGAGCCACCCAGGCGCCACCTCCTCTTTTTTTTATTACTTGAAGATCTGGTTTAGAGGTCATGAACTGCTTTAGTTTTTATTTGTTTGAGAAACTCTTTATCTCTCCTTCTGTTCTGCATGATAGCCTTGCTGGATAAAGTATTCTTGTCTGGGTATTTTTCCCATTCAGCACATTGGATATATCAGCCACTTCTTTATGGCCTGTCATGTTTCTATGGAGATCTGCTGCTAACCTTATTTGTCCTCCCAGGTAAGTTATGGACTTTTTTGCTCCTTGCTGCTTTTAGAATTTCTTACCTATCTCTGTATTTTACTACAATATGTGTTGGTTTCAGCCCGCTTTTGTTGATTTTGATGGGAATTCTCTGTGTCTCCTGGATTTGAATGTCCGTTTCCTTCTACAGATTAGGGAAGTTTTCAGTTATAATTTGCTCAAATAAACCTTCTGCCCCTTTTCTACCTCTCTTCTTTTCCTGGGACTCCTATGATATGGAGATTAATATGTTTTATGGAATTGCTGAATTCTCTACATCTACAACCATAATCCAATATTTTTCTTTCCTTCTTCTTTTCAGCTTCAATATTTTCCATAACTTTGTCTTTCAGATCACGTATTTGTTTCTCTGTTTCTTCCATCTTTATGGTCATTCCAGCCAGTCAGTTTCACATCTCAGATTTAACATTTTTTTATTTCAGCCTGACTAGTTTCTACATCATTTATCTCTGCAAAAAGGGATTCCCTGGTGTCTTCTATGCTTTTCTCAAGTCCAGGTTTTAAACATTTAAATGGTGTTTTAAATTCTATATGAGGCATATTACTTATATCTGTTTTAATTAGATCCCTGGCTGTAACCTTTTCTTTTTTTTCTTTTGAGATGAACTCCTCTGTTTTCACATTTTTTCTAGGTCTCTGTATTCTCTGTGTTAGGAAATCCTGTTGTTTCCCGTGCCCAAGAGTAATGGCTTTGTTGAGAAAACATCAAATACTATCCAGGGCCTGGTACTTCAAGAAGCCTTTCTGGTATATGCTGTGTGCACTCTGCTGCTCAGTTTTGGCTGCTCATTCACTAAGATCAATCCTCTGCAGTGTTTCTCCTTGTCAATAGTGGGGAGTGTTTGGGCCTTACCTGGAGTTTGGTGAGTTTTAAATAGGTGTGCTCTGGTCTGCTTGTTAAAAGAGTCCTGCTCCTATTTCCACTAGAGATGAAGCTTTTCATTACTATATGGTCAGTAGACATAGTGTGCGCTGGAGGTTTGTGCTGGTCTTCAGGAGGAATGCCCTACTGCTCTGCTTCTCAGGCATACTTGCCTAGTAAAGAAGCACCTGTGGAGTGCAAGGGAGCAGGTCTTGGTGTAAGTGGCTCAGGCCTCCACTGTTGGTGCTGTGCTGCTCATTGAAGTCAGTCTTTGCTGATCTGGAGAGGGAAAATGGCATCAGCCCTCTCCCTCATTCCCAGAGAGGGGAGTTTGCATCTGCCACTGTTCAGGAAGTCTTCACAAAACAGCAAACAATCCTTTCATGTGTCCTAGCCCTCCCTCAGATTCCGGCCTTCACTTTGTCTCTGGTCCATCTGCCCACACAGCAGTGCAGGAAACCTGTTTTGTTTTTGTTTTTGTTTTTTTTTTTAATCTCAGGCACCCTGGCTTAGTTTCAAACTCCCAACTTTAGGGACCTCATGTGGTGCAGACTGTGTTATGCCTCTGGGTGTGGGTCTTGCCATGCTGGGGCTCATGCCAGTTTGTCCCAGAAGGGCAGTCGCACCAATGTGCAAGAGTGTGGTGTTTAACATCAAGCACAGCAAATTCCTGAGTCCAGGTTGCCCATCCTCAGCAGACATGTATGCCTCTATGTTTAAAGTGCAGGGAAGTACAGTGGCACCCACCAACTCTTTTGTCTTCTTAGAGGCAATACCACCTCTCTCAGATGCACTCCAAGAAGTTTTAAATGAATATCTCAGTTCTTCTAGCAGTATATGGGAACTGTGTTGAGTTAAAAATGACCACAAGTTCTTTGATAAGCTTTTTTCTTTTTTTAATAAGGACTACCAGTTTCTGCCTTATTCTCTTACAGCCCCAAGCTTTAAGTAAGAAATCTAAATATGCTGTCAAGAGGCTGTGTAGAGGGTCCCTGAAATTATGTGGAAAGAGCAAAAGTGGTCTAGCTAAGTCTAGTCATCCAGACTCCTCTGCCAAGTTTCCAGGTTCCACATATGCTAAGATGCCAAGTAGGTAAATGAAGCCATCATATATTATCCAGAACAGTGGGTATCTAGCTGTCAGCTGAATAGCACCTGGTGACACCAGTTGATAACAAGTGGAACCGAAGAATCACTTAGCAGAGCCCAATTTCCAGCCAAGAAAAATCATGAGCTATATTACAATGGTTTTAAGGCACCAGATTGGGGGGTAGTTTGTTTTTCAGCAATATTTAATAGAGGTAGAATATGGTACCAAAAATGGTATATTGTCATAACAAAAAGCTGAATGATGTAACATATTCTTGGAACAGGATGGCAGATAAGAACTGGAGGATTCTCAAGGAGACTGTTAGAAAATGCTGGAAAAATCTTGATTAGAGTATTAAGAAGTATTAACAAGAAGAGATTGTTGGTGAGGCTGGAAATAACTGAGGAAGCTGTTATTGGGAACTGTAACAAAGTCACATATGCTGTAATGCAAAGTTTGTCAACACTGTCACTTGTAATAATGTGGAACATAGAAAGGGTATTTATTGGGCTCACAGGTCTGACTGGGGAATTTTCAAAATAAAATAAAAATAATGTGTCAACTGGCTTCTTCTAGTTGCTCATGATAAAATACGAAAAGGAAAACTTGAATTAATGAATATAACTGCTTTTTAAAACACTTTAGAAAAAAATGAGCCAAGGCTTAATAGGTTTAAAAATAAAACTCACAAATTGCTAGTCTTTCCCAGCAAAATAATCTCTGAGGGAAACATCCTTTTAAGACATCAAATGTATGTGTATACACACACACACACACACACACAGGTCTCTGGTTAGGAAATGGCAAACTGTGGCCTTAGGTTGGACATGTATTTTTGTAGGTAATTTTTAACTTAACATAGTATCTGTGCCTACTTATTTACATAGTATCTGTGGCTGTTGTTTTATTGAGGAATTGTGATGGAGACTCTGTGGCCTAGAAGCTTAACATATTTACTCCCTGGCCCTTTATGAAAAAGTTTGCCTACTTTTAAGCTAGAAAATAAACCTTTTGCATTTCCAAAGTATGTCTCATATTCTTTCTGTTAAGCAATAGAGTTCCTAAGAATGTTAAAGGTGCACTTGAATTGGAGTCTTACCCAAGATCTAGCATAGAAGAGGCTGGTATGAAAGAGATTATTTTTTAAATTTTTTATAGATTTTATTTGTTTATTTGAGAGTGAGCACAAGCAGTGGGGAGGGGTGAAAGGAGAGAGAGAAGCAGACTCCCCATTGAGCAGGGAACACAATACAGGACTTGATCCCAGAACCCTGAGATCATGACCTGAACTAAAGGCAGATGCTTGACTGACTGAGCCACCCATGCACCCTGAAAGAGATTTTTAAAAATGGCTTTGATCTAATGTAATAAACACCAATGCAATTCACAGGAAACGCACAATGATTTTTAAATAATTTTATTTTTATGACTGCCTCTAGTTTAATAAAAATAATTAAAAAGAAAAATAAGTTTTTGAATTTCAAAACTTTTATGGGCAGGAGGTAGGTCACAAATTTAGAGAAAATACAAATGTCAGGACTTTGTATGTTCAAAAATTAAGCTTTTATGCACCCCCAGTTTTTTTCAAACAAAATAATCTGTGAGAAACATCTTTTCATTTTTAAGACAAAAAAGATTATAGGCCTCTGTGTTGCAAATCAGCTATTACTGTTGGGGTCCATTATCAAAGGAACGAGACTGAGACAAAGTTATGCAAAGCCTTATTCTATGCAAAGCATTAGAAGTCAGACTGACCAGCCAGGGGAATGAGACTGAGACAAAGTGAAAGTTATGTAGAGCTTTATTCTATACCAAGCATTAGAAGTCAGACTGACTGCCCAGGGCTGCCTCCGAAGAGAGCGACCCTGTCCCGATCTCACGGGCTGGTTTTATAGGGTATAACAACAGACCCAAGATATATGGCTTCTATTGTTAAGGCATTTACTCCCAGAATCGATACCCGGAACCATACCAGGAACTACTGGGGCGTTTATTACCGGAATGAAGTCCGTGGATGTAAACAACAATATGGCTACCTAGGCAATATGGAGTCACTCTGGCTAAGCAGGCCCTAATAGTTAAACAGGTTTTAACATTAAATCGGCCCTAACAATTACTTATGGAAAGGAAAGGAGCAATCTGAAGGAGGAATCAGAAACCCATATTGCTGAGGAAAGAATCATAGGGAAGCAATTTCAGAATCTGAACTGTTTCCTAATAAAGGAACTGATGACAGTATGTTTAGCTAGATTCCAAAATTGCTATGGGACAGTAATGGTCACATGACTTCTTTTTTACTCAATCTCATATAGTTATGTTTTGCCTTTTTCATTATTTTTTGCCTTACTTTGGTGTACAGGAACAGATACCCTCTCACTTTAGTTCTTTTATCTTCAGATTGAGAGACAATGTACTAAAGAATCTGCACTGCACTTCCATATGGAGCTTCATTCCCACATGGGCCTCATTAGGATAATAGGATCCTGGAAACTAGTGCCATGATAGACTAAGATTATGAGGTATTGAGCAGAGAGTATATTTATCAAGGGGGAAAAAATATGAATGACTTGTGAAGAGATAACATTTCTGATGGATTAACATGTTTGCAGATTCTTTGGCATTCTCCCTTTACAATGTGGGGTTTGTTTCTCTTCAACTTAATTTTAAGCTAGCCTATGAGTGTTTTGACCACTAGAGTATGGTGAAAGTGAGACTATGCCTTTATTTATTTTTTTTATTTTTTGGTCTTTTAAAAGATATTAATTTTTTTTTTAGTATAGTTGACATGCACTGTTACATTAGTTTTAGCTGTACAACATAGTGATTGGAGAAGTTTAAACGTGCTGCGCTCACTACAAGTGTAACTACCATCTGCTGTCATCAACACTATTACATTATCACTGACATATTTTTTGTGCTTTGCCATTTATTCCATGACTTATTCATTCCATAACTGGAAGCCTATATCTCCCACTTTCCTTCACCTGTTTTGCTCATCCCCACTCTCCTCCGCTCTGGCAACTACCAATTTGTTCTCTGTGTTTACAAGTCTGATTATGCTTGTTGCTTGCTTATTTATTCATTTGTTTCTTTTCAGATTCCACATATGAGTGAAATCATATGGTGCTTGTATTTCTCAGTCTACTTTATTTCATTCTGCATAATACCCTCTAGGTCTATCCATGTTGTTTCAAATGACACAATGTCCTACTTTTTTATGGCTGCTTACCATTTCATGGTATGTTTGGACTCAGGTTGCTTGCATATCTTGCCTGTTGTAAATAATGCTGCAGTAAATATAAGGGTGCGTGCCTCCCCTCAGATTACCGTTTTTCTTTTCTTTTGATAAATACTCCATAATGGAATTATTGGATCATATGGTACTCCTATTTTTATTTTTTGAGAAACTTCCATACTGTTTTCCATAGCCATTGTGTCAGTTTATATTCTCACCAACGGTGTATGGGGATTCCTTTAAAAGACTAGCAGCTGTTACTTTCTGAGAGCCCTAAACCATCATGAAAGAAATGCGACTATCCTATTACATAACCATGTTGAAGTGCTCATAGAAAAAGAGAAGGTCCAGTTGAGCCCAGACTTCATCATCTATGTCAATACACTGGACATCTCAGTGAAAACAACTTGTACTCTCCAGAGCATGTCTGCTACCAGCTTAGTATCATTAAGTGACAATGGTCCTCATTATTTGGAATGGATTAATCATCCAGCTGAGCCCTGCCCCTATTCTTGAGGCACAAAGTTGTTAGCTATTATAAAATGTTGTTTTAAGTTCTTAGGCTGTTAGGTGGTTTGTTGTGTAACAATAGATAATAAGAATAAGGGATGAATAATTACCGGAGCAAAGAAATGATGGAATTTAGGGTATTTAAATAAAGTAAGATTTGAAGGTTCAGGCATAAGCAGTGCTCTGGGTAAAAGAGTTAATATCAATTATGAAATGCAAAATAGACCCAGGAAGCTGTTTCATTGCAAACTATAAAAATGAATGCTGATGTGAAATGTGTCCAGAGATTTTTTATCCAAAATCCTGAACTGAGGTTTTAAGTTAAGACTGCTTCTCTATGCCAGAGTGACTTAGATCTCCAAAGCAGAAGTGGAACATTTTATTCTTGTGAATATAATTTCAAAAATCAAACTTTCTAATAGTCTGTGATTTTAAAGAACATACTCCCTCCATGATTAAGAACACATTTGTCATTCAAAGAAGGAGGTTATCATAATAGCTTACAACTGCAACATGTCCTTGGGAAAAGTATTGTTCATTGTAAACTTTCATTTTGATTTGTCTATGTTTGTTACTTCTACTTAGTGAATGGCTTTTCAATCCAATCTAATATTTATTATCTCAATTGTCTTGATAAAGGTCTCTACTATTTTCCATTGATCTACCTTTCTGTCCTTGCACCAGCAACACAATGTCTTAATATAGATTTCCAGTATTTTTTTCAACACTTGTTATAAATCCTACAGGAAACTTAACATTTTTGCTTTTAAAATTTAATAAAGTTTTCTGTTTCCTGCCCATTTCTCTTTTTTATTCCCCTTCCTCCTTACTGAGAACTCAATTATAAAATAAATATGCAAGAATAGGCAGATCATAGTCAATGTAATTAAATCTATAGGGAAATAAATAATTTTACACATTGTTCTGAACATTATAATCTAGATATTATTTCTGTAAATAGTAATTTAATATCAAAATTTGTGTAATTTTAATATACCTGAAAGAGAGATATTAACAGTTTGTGGTAGTATCTGATGCAGAAGGTAATTCATAACAAATATATTAGTTTATGTACTCATATTTAAAATAAATAAATTGTTATAATTTTATAAATTATATATAATAAACATATAAATTATATATAATAAACATATAAATTTATAAATATATATAATAAACATATTATAATTATGTGAGAATAGAGTTAAGATAAATATTTGTATTCTTTTGCTTACAGTTTTTAACAAATACGTTTTAAATATTATATATAAATTACATATAATATACATTATATAATGACATATACATAGTATATTATAGGGAAATATCATATGCCGTAAGTTTTTCATATTTAAATGGTCAGTAGAAGAAGAAATTTTACTGATTTTGACCAGAAACAAGTCATACTTTAAATTTGTCCTGGGTTTGGTTTTATCATTAGTGTGTAGCCTTTGTATTTTATCATAAAATGAATTAGAGGGGAGACACAGAACCTTAAATGCCTATATTGTCTGGTATTTCTGCTCACTAGGTGCGCTATTATTTTGCTATAGCTATGGATCTTGAGGGACAAAAGAGTAAGGCAGAAACAAAACAAATAAAAAACTTCCTTAGAGAAGAAAGTCTCTAACATTCTGTGATGATGTGGTCTCTCTAGAGATACCAGAGTTAGAATGTTATTTTCTATTGTGGTAACTTTAGTTATCCCTGTGGAATAAGTTTTATTTTGTTGCACAAATAAAATTGAGGAATAATGGCATTCAGTTGACAGATAATATCTTGATTAATTTTGTCACTTCAATAAAATTATAAATTCATTAAAATAAACATAAATTTTTACAAGTTTTCAAGTAAACCTTGAGTTAACACACACACAATTACTCATGTTCTCATTTTTTGTTAGTGCAGAGAATAGATAGCTTCTTAATAGGTCACTACTATAGCACAGAAGTCTGTAGAAATTGTTCAAAAAAATATTTCCTAGATTGAAAAAATTATCACCACATTATGGCTGGTGATTGGGCAGAAGAGATGATAGAATAGCAAAAGATAATCCTCTGCTTTTATGGAGAAAAAAAATGTGATTTCTATTCCCAAGAAAAGGAATTTTGGGCTGTATTATTCCTTATAATAGGAACTGATACTTCATATTCTAATAGAGGTTTAAAAATTCCAGTAATATATATGATAGATGCACTGATGAGAAATTCTTTATCATTTCATTATATGTTTCATCTCCTATTCTGATTAAAACTTGGACTGAAATCTTGGATTTTTTTTTTTTTTTTTTTTTTTTTTTGGTAAGGTTTTGATCTACAGCTGAAGACTCAAAGGTAGAACAACTATTTTTGGATCCTTTAGCATTTTACACCAGCTCTTGTTGGCCATTCTTTAGGAATATTGCTTTAAAATGCTCAGTGGTTCAGATTTGCTGATAGTCTATCTGTGAAGCATCCTTTTATAAAGAAAACTAAAATCCCAATATTATTTTCAAAATCTCTCCTTTTGAAAATATTTTAGTAACTGCTTGCCTTCCTCCTGTTCCTCCAAACATAATATGTGACTTTCTAACAGTTGCATGTATTTTATGTAATAGATATGTTTTTAAAAATTTGTGTATAATTTATATTTGACTTAATTTGATAATGCTAAGAATGAATCATGTGGTATAAACACTTATATAAAAAGTATTAATCCATATAAAATGTTCTATGTAAGGTATCAGATTTTTAAAAGGAAAATACTAATTTTTCCATCAATTATCTATTTTATGTAGATAACATTTCTATTTGTTATTGTTTTGTAAATAAAAATGCAAAGGCTGAGAAAAGTCAATATTATTTTGATGAAGATTAAAATGTTGGTAGGCTTATAATATTAAGATATTCCAAAACTGGGGTGCCTGGGTGGCGCAGTTGGTTGAGCATCTGACACTAGGTTTCGGCTCAGGTCTTTGTCTTAGGGTCTTGAGATGGAGCCCTGCATGGGGCTCTACACTGAGCATGGAGTCTGCTTGACTTTCTCTTTCCATCTCCCTGTAACCCTCCCACTCCTGCTCTTTCTGTCTCTCTCAACTAAAAAAATACATCTTTTTTTACAAAAGATATTATAAAGCTAGAGCAACTAATGTGATTATGTTATTAGTGTGAGAATAAACAAAGAGAATAAAAGTAGCTCTGTGGAGACCTTCAGTCTGGGTAGCATGTTGAAGTGGTGTGACTATTTACATATGCTGACCTCAGTTCCTAACCATGCTCAAAGATCAGCAATTGGTTCCTAAGCTATGATTTTCAGTCACGTGTGATGCTACAGGCTTACCATGTCAGACATCTGCAATGAAGATTGGATACCATCCATCGTATTATGCTAAGGTACAAACTGGTCATTCCACCGTCGTATATTCTTAGCTGAAGTAATACTGCTGAATCCAAATTATTGTCATTATAGTTCAGTTTCTGACATTGTCAGGTGAGGAGGTCATCCTTCCTCAATAATGCAACCCATGTGCCCCCTAGCTTGGCTGGACGTTTAGGCTCTGCTCCATAATGGGATGGATGATAGAAGAAAATCTATACCAGCACTGTTTTTCTCTTCATGCTTCAGCAGCTCTGGTGTGTGGTTTGTCTGGTCATTTGCCTTTTGTTGACAGATATATTTGACCCTTAAAAATATGTTATTTCTGGGGCACCTGGGTGGTTCAGTGGGTTAAAGCCGCTGTCTTCAGCTCAGGTCACGATCCCATGATCAAGCCCACATTGGGCTCTCTGCTCAGCGGGGAGCCTGCTTCCCTTCCTCTCTCTCTACCTGCCTCTCTGCCTACTTGTGATCTCTCTCTATCAAATAAATAAATAAATAAAATCTTTAAAAAAATATATGTTATTTCTAAACTTTGAGGTACACAGTTCCTAAGAATATGTAAAGAACTTCCAGTAGAAAAACAGCCAAATATATGAACATACATGAACATAAAACAGCCAAATATATTCATATATTCAAATATATGAATATATTTCACAGAAGAGGAAAGGCATATGACCAACAAAGAGAAAACATAATATTCAACAGTTTTGGTGATAAGTTAGATATAAATCAACCACAACATGAAACCATCATCACATTTTTTGAGGCAAAATAGTAATTAATTAATTAGTTAATTAAATATCAAATTAAATATTGCAAATAGTGAGGATATGAGTTCACAGGATCTCTTATGTTTTGGCAGTGGAAATATAAATTGGTACTATTACCTCAGACAACATTTCAGAATTATCTCATATCCCTGAGCATTTGTATATCTTGTAAGACCAGTCCTTCATATATATTAACAACTGTTTCACACATTGTGTTTTTTAGTTTCCCCCAGATACAGATATCAAGAGGAGGATTTGAGTACATATGCTTTATTGGAAATGTGATCCTTAGAAATCAGTCAGAGAAAGACAAATATCATATGATTTCACTTATATATGGAATTTAGGAAACAAATCAGATGAACCTAGGGGGGAAAAAAAAGAGAAAGAGAGAGAGAGGCAAACCAGGAAATGGACTCATAACTATAGAGAACAAACTGAGAGTTTCTGGAAGGGAATTCGGCAGGGTCATGGGTTAAATAGATGATGGGTATTAAGGAGGACACTTGTGATGCGCACTGGGTTTTGTATGTAAATAATGAAACACTAAATTCTACACCTGACACTAAATGACATTGAATGTTAACCAACTGGAATTTAAACAAGCACTTGAAAAAGAAAAAAGAAAAAAAAAAAGATTAAAAAATAAAAAGAAATCCTAGTAGGGACATGAAGAATTTAGACAGGGAAGGGAAGGCCACAAATAAATGATGCATTATCAAAGAAGTTATCACTGCGATTAAATGAGAATTTCTTCCTTTAGGGAAGTCTAGGAGTCAGTATAAAACCTTGAGCAGAGATCCCAGAAATATCTCACCTGTAAAACAAGTGGAATGAATATTTATACAACTGTCATCAGTTGTCATGTGAGCACTGCGCTCTATTCTGCTGTGTACCAGGACAGAATAAGAACTTGTTTCTGGAGAAAGCTTTTATAAAAAGAATAAAAAAGTAAAATATATATATTCCCTCCACCCTGATGGTGATGTGGAAAAAAGAAGAAGGTGAAATGGGAATGCAGGGATTTTTAATTTTATTCTTTATTTTTTATTTATTTAATAGAGCAACAGCAAGAGAAGGAACACAACAGGGGAAGTGGGAGAGGGAGACGCAGGCTTCCTGCTGAGCAGGGAGCCTGATGCAGGGCTAGATCCAGGACCCAGGGATCATGACCTGAGCCGAAAGCAGCCCCTTAATGACTGAGCCACCCAGGTGCCTCAGGATTCTCAGTTTTAAAATGGGAGGTCAGTTAAGTGTTTCTTTCAGTAGTGACTTTTGTTTGAGCAGAGACATAATGAAGAGGAAGGAATGAGCCATGAAGATATCTGAGAAAAAATGGCCCTAGGCAGAAGATACATAAAACTGACCAATGTTTGCAGAGTTCTAAGAATGGTATGCAGAAGGATATGATTGGAATAAAGGCGAGGAAAATGGGTGCAGGAGAAAAAGGAATCAGGGAGATTTTGGAAGTTGAAGCACAGCACTAACAGAAGCATGCTTACATTTAAAAAGGAACATTCTGGCTGGTTCTGTAGTGGGTTAGAAAGAACATTCAGGAGGAAATTATAATAGTTTATGGAGAAACTATATTGATTTGTTCCAAAGTGGTAGTGATAAAATTGATGGAAAGTAGTTTAATTATTGACAAGGAGGCTCATGAAGGGGCTGTCCTTACACACATAGATGATGTTACTCATCATAATGAAATGTAATGCAGTGTGGAGGGATACAGCTGCTACAAGTGAGTGGATGAGGTGTGAGGTGTGTGGGAGGACAGTGGGAGGAGGGTTAGGATGTATGTGAATTTACCCATTTTCCCAACAAAATATTAAATACAGTTATTAGCTGCTGGTGAGCAATGTCGAAGATGTTCTAAAGTATGGAGAAGAGAAGGGAAGATGTGAACAGTCTCTAATGGGGTTGAAAGATTTAATGGATTAATGAAGTGGTTCTTGCATTATCTATGGTGAAGTGCAATTTTTTGCTTTTGTTCATTTTGCTTCAATTTCCAGTTTCTCATGAATATCTAAAATCCAATAAAAATGAACTATTTGGAAAATAAAATAAAAGACATCCAATATACATATCCATGTTCATTATTGTCTTGGATGACATTATTATTCTGTCAAATTGCTATAAAATTTTATAAAAGCTGACTATTGGTTTCGGTACTTACCTTTACATAGCACTGGATTATAGAGGTGTGGAAGGATTGGTAGGCAGACTAAGGTCCCACTTGATCTTTTGAATTTTAAATGTAAGTGTTCTTTCATAAGTTTCATGTGTTTAATACTATTCACTACCATAATCTTAGGTGATTATTATGGTACTATATTCTTCAAAATCTTTTCACAGTATTTGATATTGCACTTCTTTTTCTAGAACTTATGTAACTAAAATGAAGGTGAATATATGAAGATTTGTGTTTATTACAATGTGCATCTTAAATGTGTGGTATGTTATATTAGAATTTTAGATAAATCATATAATACTCTCACTAGGAATTGTATTACTGTTTTAAAAAGAAAATACGCAAGAACTTTAAAAAGTTCCTGTTAACAGTGTTAACGAGGAAGTTTGAAAAACTATAATGTAATCTTTTGTATAAATATATTTATTCAGGAATTTTGGAAAATACACATTATTATAAACAGAAATAATCTGAGTCTTGAAACCTTAGGTCTAGTGAACTTCTTATTTCCTGAATATTACATACAATATTTTAATATTCATGTTTTAACATTGTTTCAACAAGACAGTGGTTGATTTTAATAATATATATTGTAGTAAAATTCTTATTTTTCACAAAACTACATTTTCTTGAACAGCATGTCCATATAATAAGTCCTATCCTATTTGAAGCTACAAAAAGTGCTAGAATATTAAAAATATAATTATGTGAGAAAAATCAGAAATTCCTTTTCTCAGTGATTTAAGCCTTTTCTTAAAAAACAGTATCAGATGCATTTAGTGAGAATTTTTATCTTTCAGACTAATGTCTGGTGTCTATTTCAGTCCTCTGACTCTACAGGAAATTTTGCTTTGTTATCATTAAAACCTTAAGATGCTACAGTTTATTTGGAAAAGGGTAAATACAAAAAATAAAAGTTGTTTCACTTCAATATTAGTTCTTTTATAGCCTAAAAGGATTATTTTCTTTGTTAATTTTTTAGGAAATGTAATGCAAATATAGTAAAGAAAAGGAGAAATGAGAATTCAGGTACAGAAGAAAATATGAAGAACATGTAAAAATGAAAGCCAGTAATAATAATTGAAATAAGAATGACTTATATAATTAATTACTAAGCAGGAAATGAAAACCAGTCTCCAGAAAGCAACATTTATTTACTATTAATTAAAATTCTTATTATTTACTACCTTACTTAACCATACTTTAATCCTTTTTTTTTTAAAGGTAATAAAATCAAGAATCACAGTTGTTAGGTAAATTTCCTACAATTGAATAGCTGACAAATGATAAGCTGGACATAAAATCAGTTTTTTATTAATTCTTTGCTAGACCTGCTCATCACAGCTCAGTACTCCAATGGGAAAACTCTAATGGTAGGCTAAAACACACCTTTGGCAGACGATTATCTTAAAATAACTAACAATAACAACAACAAAATGACTTGCATCTATTAAGCTCTTAAAAATATAAGGTGCATTCTAAGTGTGATATACTGTATACTTATATAATTTAATCATCAAAAAATGCAGTTAGTTGCTGCTATTACTACCATTTTATAGATATTAAGAATGAATCACTGAGAAGTTATCTAAATCAAAATTAAACTAAATAAAAACATAATTAAATTAATTCAAATAAGCCAGACTAAAATAAAGTTGGTCCTCCTTCAGAGCCTACACTTTTCTTCACTGTCTAACATTGGTTCTACAAGTATGGATGGTTAATTTCAGGTCTATAAGGAAGATGTGACATACATTAAAATTTTGCCATATATACTTATGAAATTAATATCCTGATTATTCATTGTTTATTACTGCTTTATATGTTATTACTATGTAATCTTTACAACATAAATGCCAATTTGTCAAGATATCATTAACTCTCTGTATTTGGGCACCAAAACCCATGAAATTAAATTTAATGTTTTCTCATCCCCAAAATGAGAAAGCAGAGCAAGTTCAATATGTTTTTTTAAGATAAGATAACAATGAAAGAATCTAATATTTTATGAAATAAAATTGATAATTATTTTTTGATAATTATTTTTATAAAAACATCTTTTAAATGATATCATTATTTAAATGATAATTATTTTTATAAAAACATTATTTAAATGATACTTGCATTCAAGCAGCTTAATGCATATGTAGACATTTGAATGGTAGCATGAAGAGCTCTGCTCTCTAGTCAATGAAGTACAGTTAGTTAAAATTACTTAAAAATGAACAGTCTCCAGAAATTACCATAAGTGTATGCAACAGATGAATAAACATTTATTCAAGAAAATCTACTAAAACCAAAGGGGCAAGAGTCTGTATCATTTGAAATACAGTCCACTCCCTCTCTTTCATTTACAGTTCAGCATGCTAGAAAATCCAATCCAAGTAAGTGCTACCAAGAATGTCAGACATTTTATTCCTTCAGATTAAAGTTGAGAGTCACATTATTACCTAAGAAGTGTAGGCTGGATGATTCTCACACATACATATGATGCTCTCCAGCTCAGTTTCAGAGCCTAAACTCCTAGAGAGTATAGACAAAAGATTAGGAATTCCATTATTTCCCCAAGTCCCCAGTGATACATGGACCTTTACCTCAGGCATGGAACTTTACCTGGCTTTACCTCAGGCATGGAACACGAAGAACTTTATCAGCCCACTGGTCCTTACCTCAGTTTTCTTTTGGGCAGTGAATGAAATAAAAATTTTACTCATACAAAATGCAAAATTTAAGCCCAAACTGATCAAAATCCTATATAGAAGACCTAAAACTATTAAACTCTTAGAAGAAAATAGGAGCAAAACTTCATGACATTGAGTTGGTCAACAAAAATAAATAGACAAATTGTTAACTGTAGTCACCATGCTGTGCATTACAAAATTTAGAACTTCTCTTCATCAAAGACCATCAACAGAGTGAAAATGTATCCATGAAAAACCCAGAGCTAAAATCATATTTGATGGTTACTGATTGAATGCTTTAACTGTAAAATTAGGAACAAAGGATGGTTGTCCATTGCATCTCTTCTATTTAACATTTAGTGAGATTTTAAGTGGGACATTTGTGCTAGATAAAAGAAATAAAAAAGTATCCATGTTAAGAAGGAAGAAACAAAACTGTTTTCAGATGATGTGATCTTATAGCTTGAAAATCCTAGCCCTAAAACCCTCTTTCAAAATTTGCAAGATACAAGATTAATATATAAAATCAATCATACTTTTACATTCCATACTCTTGCAATGGAAAATCTGAAAATAAAATTTGAAAAGATGATTCCATTAAGATACGTATCAATAAAGCTATTTCAAAATATTTTTACAAATATATATTAACATCTATTACATGATATGCACTGTACAAGTTATTGAGGTTCAAAAATAAGAAAAAACATTGTCAGTTTCATGTCTTATAGGTTTATAAGTTTCCCAAGATAGGAAGAAACTTTCTTAAATAGAAATAACACTTACATGTGTTTTTAAAAAGATTTTATTGATTTATTAGAGAGAGAGAGAGTGCGAGCATGGGTTAGAGGGAGGGGCATGGGGGAGGGACAAGCATCCTCCTTGCTGATCAGGGAGCCCTATTTGGGACTCTATCCCAACACCCCAGGATCATGACCTGAGCCAAAGGAGGCACTTAACCGACTGAGTCACCCAGGCGCCCCCACTTACATCCATTGTTAATTCTCTATTGTTTAAACTTAGGTTTGCAAGTTTTTTGTGTTGTGTACTTCATATGCATTTAGTTTTCATCTGGGCATGTTTAAAATAGAGTAATATTACATAATCTATTATAGGTGTCGTACTTAACTTGCTTTTTTTCACAGCATGAAGTTCATTGGATTTTAAGAGCCTATCTGGGAAATAGTTTATACAAATGCTCTATAAAACACACATTTCAACAATTAATTAGAAAATAGTTGCTTCATTGCAACATAAGTATTAATTAAATGCCTAAGTTGTTCATTAAAATATCGATATAGTTCTGGGGCTCTTGGGTGGCTCAGTCAGTTTCACCTCCAACTCTTTTTTTTTTTAAAGATTTTTTTAATTTATTTAATAGAAAGAGACACAGCGAGAGAGGGAACACAAGCAGAGGGAGTGGGAAAGGGAGAAGCAAGCTTCCTGCTGAGCAGAGAGCCCGATGTGGGGCTCGATCCCAGAACCCTGGAAGCATGACCTGAGCCGAAGGCAGACGCTTAAGGACTGAGCAACCCAGGCGCCCCACCTCCAACTCTTGATTTTGGTTCAGGTCATAATCTCAGGTCCTGAATTCAAACCCTACATCAGGCTGCACACTCAGCATAGAGTCCACTTATCCTTTTCCCCCTGCTTTACTCCTGGCTCACTCACTCTTTCTCTTCCTCTGCCTCTCTTTCATTCTCAAATAAATAAATAAAATCTTTTAAAAAATTGATATAATTCTACTGTTGGGGGGCACTGTTCCTGGCAGTGGGAATACTGCAGGTATTGAATAATTTGAATAGTAATAAAGACCTTGGGGAGCTAATATGGGATTGTGGAAGACGGTAATAAATAAGTTAAATAAGTTAAATAGGTTGAATGTTATATAGTGATTCTTGCAAAAATGTGAAAAAATTAATTAGAATATGAGAATTTAAAATGTTGAGAAATGAAGTTGGAGATTTTGATAAAGTAGTCAGGAAAAGAAAGCTCTCTCTGAGAAGTCTAGTGGAAAAGACCCACATTTATCCTTCCATGTGTATTCAGAGATCTTATGTTTGTAAATATTACAGTCACTTACCACCCATCTAAATGGTTTATTTAAAGTGAATAAATCTAAGACAGGTGCAGTCCTGCTCTGATTTCTCTACCATTGTGTTTCTCTAACCTCTCTCCCTGTCATATTTCAGAATGAGCCACACCAGTTTTATTAAAATGTGATCCTATGCATGGACCACCTTTCTCTGCAACTAAGAACTGCTAACATTTTATTGTAACTTTTTTTTTTCACACCGCTTCTTATTAAACCACTAGATGGAAACCTCCAAATTAAATTTTTGTTGTTCATGTTTTTAAACTTCATACTTTTAGTTAATTCCTTCCATACTTTATTGTGATCTTCTCTAACATTTTCTTACTGTTAAGATCTGAAAACAGTTTACCTTCTGAGCAGTTTACAGCAGTGTGCTTAAGAGTTTCCTGATCTGATATCCTTGTTATATATGACACATATTTATTTGCAAAGAGGCACGAGTGGTTCATTATCCATGAAATAATAAATGAAATGTATTATAATAAATGAAATGAAATTAAGAGTGGTGATAGGATAACACATTTGCTTTTTTTCTGCCTATGGGTTAAGGTTTCAGTACACAAATAACTTTATAAGCTACATTTTTATGTTTATCTATTACTATGTTATTTTGTAATTAAAAACCTACTTTGGCAGTCTGCCTTAAATGATGCATGTGTATTAATATTGTTATAAAATATTGATTTTTAATTGATCCAGTTTTTTTTTTTCCTGAGGTTCCTGAGAAGACTCTAATTTATGCAGAGAGCTGTTTTTAAATTATATATTAAATTTTAAAACGTGCTTTAAATGTGGTTGAAACTAATATAAGAATGCAAATATATTATTTATTACTAAAATATTATTGATCTTAATGCATTTAAAGAATGGGTCAGATTTGGTTTCTTTTTAAAGATGGTCTATGGTGAAAACACTTCCATAATTCACATCACACTATTTTAGACCTGGAAATGTCCCTAGAAGGCTTCTTTTAAAAGCCTTTCATTATGCAAACTAGGAATCTGCAACCTAGAGAAAATGTATAGTTTATTTTATTGATGTGCTATAGGAAAAAAAATGCAAAAAATTATAATAGGATCATATTGTACCTTGAGAGACATTATAGTTTTAAAGCAAATAAAAAATAAAGTCAAAGTGAATAGCAGCTCCCTTAGTTAGGCAAAGTTTGGTTTTTGTATACATTTTAGGATTTCATAGTTTCATCAGAAATTCTTCTAATACTGGGGCACCTGACTTGCTCAGTCAGTAAAGAATGAAAATCTTGATTTTGAGTTTGAGCCCCACATTGGGCATAGACCGATTTATTAAAAAAAAAAAAAATCCTTCTACTACTAATAATTTCCACAAATAGGGTCTATTTACTCAGAGATGGTACTTAAATGGTTTTAAAAAGTAAGTAATACCTGTGAGGTGAGGCTTATCACTATATTAAATGACTGTGCAATGACATGAAGTAAAAATTAACCTGAGCTTCACCTTATGAATGCTTCAACTTTTCAGGAAGAAATAAACACTAATTGAAAGGTAAATATGTTGTTGTCCTACTGTTTTCTGAATTACAGTCCTTAGGCCAGTGCCAACCAGAAAAAGAAATAACTCTCATTCTCCCTCAGGGACTATACTGTACTGTGACAGGAGCAGAATATGCTTTCTTGTATCTTTTCTGCATTTCTGTCTTGCTGTCACCGTGCTGAGACTTCAAATCACAATAACCGCTAAGAAGAAAGTGAGATTAGGATAGGGAGTGGCTGAGGGGAGGGAGGAGAGAGGCTGTGCAAATATCATACTAACATTGGTAGAGGTTTATACCACAAATTAAGATACTCTGGTAGGACAGAAATAAGAACTAGGGAAATATTTCATAGTATTTCCACCCCTGCCTTTTTTTTTTTTTTTAATAGAAGTTCAGGGTTGTAGAATTCCAGGAATTGGAACAAAGGAGTTATCTTTGCTTATGACAGGGAATAAAATTGGGAGTTGTGTATAATAACTTGAACTTATAATTTTAATATGTGTAATCCATGAAAAATAGAAATAATTTCCATCTAATTATTCAGTCTCAGAGCATATTTAGATTTGTGCTTATATCACTAAAAAGAAAATAACAACATTGGACAGAGAAAACAAACAAAAAAAAAGCAAGACAAAGCAAACAAAAAAAGGACAATCACTAAAAGCTTCAAGTAGGTTATCTCTATGAAAAATGAGCCTCATTTTTTCGTGTAACTTTACAATAACTAGTGGATTCATCACTGTGTTGGCTACTTATTTCACCTACAGCATGCCAAGTTTGGAATTTTGCTGGTAAAATAACAAAGAAAGAATCTATGCACATTTTCTTTATAACCCAGCAGTTTAGTTATGTGAGGGCCATATTCATTTCTCTACAATATTTTTATTTGAAAAACTATATAAAATTTTGCCCTATATTATGTCCCTTATTCATTTATACACATGCAAGGAACTAACAAATGAGTAAAATGGTAATGAAAAAAGGGAATGTATTTTAACAAGTGCGGTGAACTAACAAATTCAACAAAACCTAAGAAAGTAAACAAAACAAAATAAGTGGAAGCTTACCTTTAAAAATATATATTTATTTGGCTAATAACATCAAAACAAATGAAAACAAATGATAGTGATGAAGTTCCAGAACCTAAGTCAGGTTCAGTGGGGTGAGGTTCGGAGCTGAGGACTAAAGAAAGAATTCTTAAGACATCTTTGGTGCAAAATGGTGGTTTATTAAAGCACGGGGACAGGACCCATGGGCAGGAAGAGCTGCTGCCCCAGGTTGTGAGGAGTGGCTGGTTATATACACAGGAGTTGGGTAGGTGAGGACAAAAGGGTGTTCAGAAGGGCTATTGGGGCAAAGAATACTATCAAGATATTGAAGGCCTGGTTACTATCAAGCCAAGGCCACTTTCCCTCTAATGAGGCATTAACATAAAGACAATTGGGAGTCTCCTGGTGGAATGTTACATTCCTGCTATCAAGTGTCCTCGTGAGTGAGATTTAGGTTTAGAAGAAATTTAACTTTATTTACTTTTCCTTCTACCTCCGCCTCCTTTGGTTTTTTATGGAGGGGAGGGTGACATTAGGGCTTGAGGAACTGAGTTCTGTGTTTTTGGAAATTGGGCTATTGATAAGGTAACTTCTTTGTTGTAAATTTCAAGGACATTTGCAAACCAAGGGAGACTCCTGCCTTGCAGGACTGTGATCTCTGCAAGTTAACTATTTATGGCAGTCAGGGGTGCCTGAGGAATGCTACACATATGGAGGGGAGCAGGTGAAGAGGGGGTGCAAGGCGTCAGCTTTTGCTTTGTCCTCAGCCAGCCTCCTGCTCCCTCATCATTAGGGCAAATGCCATGAGACAAAGCTTGCTGTTAATTTCATCCAAGGCTTTCGTTCAAGGCTATCCCTCACCACCCAGTGCTAAACACACCAGATTCTTGATGCTGAAAGGAAGTCTGTGGAAGAAAATGAAGATCGTCCACATGACTCAAACCTAATTTATTTCAACCCAAAATCAGAATTGATAAGCATTAAAGGAAAAAAAAAAGGATGAAATATGTTTTTTGTGGAAATAGGGTAATGAGGGAGTAGGATGAGGACAGGTAACTCTTGTAAGTAAATTCTTGATTCATTAGTTTTTCAATATACAAAAGCACTATTCTCAGAATAGTCAGATTTGTTCATACCTTTGTGGAGTGAATCATTTACCAGACTTGTAAATCACCTATGGAAGGAAGAGAAGACCAATCATCAAGGTATACTATGCATAATTTTGACTCAATCACACTTTCCACCTCCTACCTTTTCACATCCCATTCCTAAACACAGACAAACTACTGACATTAAAGATATAAATGGGAGCAACTGAGTCTGATGTTAGGTTGTAAAAGTCAGATGTATAATTATATATTTTCAAACATGCTCTACCCACCACACTCTTAGAAAGTGGTGGGGTCTTATTCATAGGGGGAAGAATAAGGTTGCTATTGGCACTGTAACAAATTACCACAAACTTAGTGACTTAATACAAAATAAATTTGCTATTTTACAGTTCTGGAGGTCAGAAGTCTGAAATGGCTCTTAGGGTACTAAAATCAAATGTTACATTTTTTATGGAGTTTGTAGGGAGAATTGTTCCTTGCCCTTTCCATATTTGAGATGCCACTTTCATTTCTTGGTTCCTGGCAGCATTGTTTAACAGCTGCTCCATTATCATATTCCCTCCCTTCCCTCTGTATCTGTAGTCACATCAGCTTCTTTGCCTTCTCCGATCCTTCTGTATCAATCTTCTAAGGACCTTTGAGATGATATGTATTCACCCAGTTAATCCAGGATAATCTTTTCCATGTCAAGATCCTTGACTGAATCACATTTTGAACATCTCTTTTGTCATACAAGGTAAAGTATTTCAAGTTTGGAGGACTAGGATGTGGACCTTTTTGGGAAGGTAGGAGTGAGTCATTATTCAGTCTATTGGCCATCAGTAGGGAGAATTGGATAATATGGAAGTAAATGATATAAAAATTTAAAAATACTTCAGCACAGAAACAAGAAGAGAGCATAAAGATCATAACATGACAAATTATATATATATATATATATATATATATATATATATGGAAATACTTCTCTCAAAAAAAATAAGAATTTCTCCAATTTTTGCACAATAAATGATGTAAGTAGAAAACACTTCAAAAATTTCAAGGTGAAATAAGAATGTAACTGAAAAAAAAAAAATCCCATCTAAAGAAATACTGAGCAAAAAGCAGCACTGAAAGTATAGTGTGATATAGTGTGATATAGTGAAAATTTTTAAATAAACTAGTTATACCCACACAACTAAGATTTATAGTAAATCTTAGTTTTTTAGTAAATTTATAGATTTATAATAAGTCAGGAAAAAAGATAAAATAGAATATAAAATTATTAGCTTAATTAAAAAATTCAGAAAAACTAGTTAGGCATAAGAAAACAATCAAGTTTATTTAAAGATAGTTTATTTAATTTCAATGATACTAATAATTAAATATAAATGGTAATAGTCCCTCTTAGAAAGTAGAAAGTTATATTAGAGAAACAAAACAATTACTATATGATGTCCAGAAGAAGTCAACTTTAACATAAAAATACAACTAGTTTAAAATAAAGAGATGTAAAATGATATATCATTAAAACATTGTTCCAAAAAAGTTAGAGTTAATATGAAAGTAGATTTCAGAAAAAAATGAATGTTATCAGACAAAAAAGTCCATTTTTTAATAAAAAAAATAAATTAATAGGGGCATCTGGGTGGCTCAGATGGTTAAACATCTGCCTTTAGCTCATGTCATGATCCCGAGGTTCTGGGATTGAGCCCCACGTTGGGCTCCCTGCTCAGTGGGGAGTCTGCTTCTCCCTCTCCTACCATTCTGCTAGCTTTCTCTCTCTCCTCTCTCTCTGAAATAAATAAATATGATATTTTAAAAAAGAAATGTATTAATATATCATTGCAATCATAACTATTTTTTTTAAGTAATCTCTACGCCCTACTAGGTAGGGACTCAAACTCACAACGCCAATATCAAGATTTGTGTGCTCAATCAAGTGAATCAAGCAGGTATCCTTACAATCATAACTCTTAGGCATTATAACTCTTTATGCACCTAATAACAGAGCTCCTGAGTATATATATGAAGAAAAAAAAGATAAAATTGCAAGAAGAACTAGACAAATACATAATTATAGTTAGAAGTTCGAAAATCCTTTATTCCACAACTAATAAAGCAAGTAAATTAAAATCTGTCTGTCAAATAAATAAATAAAATCTTTAAAAAAGAAAAACAAATATAAGTAAATACTAAACAAAACTATTAACACAGTTAACCCATTTGACATTTAAATAGCAGCCCACCCAATAATGGTAGAATACCCATTCTTTGCAGGTGCCCATAGAACATGCACCAAAATAGTACATAATCTGGGCTTTAAAACAATTAATTTTTATTCTTTCAAAAAGTCTTCTTCAGATTTTGTTCCAATTCTTTGAATTAAGTAGTATCCTTTTGTTTTTTATCCTTTTGTCAGATGCAGTTTTTGTTTCTTATAGACAAATAATTAGAATTGTTGCAAGGTGTCACTTGTGTATATTGGTGGAAATATGAAATACAGAGGTACAAATTTAGGTCAGGTCCCAAAGAAAATGCTTTGAATGGAGATTTGGACTGGGGAATCCTATCAAGGGACTGGGTAAAATTTCTGACAGAGAAAACAATATATGACAAAATATTAGAAAAATTCCCAAGATGTAAGTGCTTGACAAATCATTATAGTCAAGTAACATAACTCATAACGTAAATGCATGATGTTCTATTGTTAACAGGAGAATTAACATTATGTTTTATTTAAACTTAACAGTCTTCTGGAATCATGGATTTTCTAGATCTGATCTTGGCCAAATATATTTATATATATAGCTTAACTAAAAGCAGGTTATAGAAAACCCTAATGCTAAACACACATAAAACTGATTCTCCAAACCTTAGAGACATATGTATTTTTACCTTGCTCCATTAAAAAAAATGAAAACAAGTGGCATATACCTTAAGTAGATGTGCAATATGCTCTTTTGGTAGTCTGTTTTTGAGCATTTTTTTTCTTTTATGCCTTATTAAAACACAAGTAACAAAACAAATTTAGAAAAATGCACAATGAAAATAACAACTACAAAGACTGAAGTATTTCACATAAGGCAATTTTGAGAAACAGATAACATTGTTAATGTGTAAGTTAACTTTCAGTTGTAATTTGAGGCATCAATCTCCTTGCTAACAACTCTGTACACATTGTTTTTCTCATTCAAAATTTTGCTTTTCACTTACACAGCATCAAAACCAAAACAAAGTAAAAACGCTAATCAACATAGACAAGATATTAGTGTCTCCTCAATTTCAGAAATAAAATTTAAATATCATTATTTTCATGTCAATTACTAAAATGCCACCATACAAAAAATCCTAGTAATTACTTAACATTGCCAGATTATGTTTTATCAGCATTCTGTAAAATCCACTTTGTATCAAATCTATTTTTTTGTGGTCCTTATTATTTATTATTAGATTTTGAGGAGACATTGTCATTTTTTTATTGCCCCAGTACATTGCAAAATATTTCCTCCCTTATTTGTTCTCACTGTCCTTGAAAGAGTTTCACATATTGCTGCCATACCATGCCATTAATTACAGGTAACTTAATCACTTTTAATTATTTTTTAATGTGGTAAAATTCTATATTGTGGAATTCTTGAAGTGTTTAATATGGCATCATTCAGCTAAATTAAGTACCTTAAGGTAACATTAATTATCTGATTTAAACCAGCAGAGCAAAGACACTTAGACGAAATTTAGGTTATGAATAGTAGTTCAAGTATTAACTCTTGTCTTCATACAGAAAGGACCTGAGTGCTATAGAGTGAGAGAGAAAGAGGATTGAGGAAAAAGAAAATGTAAAGGTTATCAGTTCAAAGACATCTTGAATGATAAAGAGTAAAGACCTTGCAATGTTTTCCATTTTAATTGTGAATTACTTTGAAATAACTTTGATTTTATAATTTTAAGGAAGATTTTTAGTGGCTATGAATATTTAGCATGTATATAGCCTTTCTATCTTCTGAACATTTGCGAATTAATCTTTAATACACCCTTGTGGGAAGGATAAGTAATAATTATATCCATTTGACACATAATGATACACAAAGAGGTTAAATGCTACAGATTCTATTTTGGAAGCTATCTAATAGCAATATAGGTATCAGAAATCCCAAATACAATGAGATCACAATCGCATGACCTGGTATCATGTAATTCTCCATATTAAGTCAACAACTATTTAGACTATACAAACTACTTAGGCTATAGAAAGGGCCTGGCCATAGGCAATGATAAAGAGCTCTAGCTTGTTGTAGTGAAAAGATAATTAAAAGACTGAACCAAAAAAAAAAAAGATAATTAATGATAGTCTAATAATAACAGTAGAGTCATTTAGAAATGGAAAATCACAATGTCAGTAGATATGTTTTCTCTTCCTCCTCTCCTATACTAAGTGAAGGGAACACAGCACCATTTTTCCAGGACTAAAGTCTCTCACCTATGGTTTGGTTCCCTTTCTCTCCAGACGTCTCTTGGATCTCACTCTGCCATAGATACTCTTGTTTCTGTATTTTCTTGACTTACTGCTTGTTCTCCACCTCCATGGTGCTTATCCTTGTTCAACTGACAAACCTCTAAAAGACACAAGTTTTATAAATTACTGCAATATATTTATTGTCATCTTAATATCATCTTTCAAATTTTAACAATTTTACTCAAAGTTTGACTCACTCTATATGTAAGCAATTAAAAAGCAAAAGAAGTCTTTAGGGATGCCTGGGTGGCTCAGTTGGTTAAGCATTTGCCTTTGGCTCTGGTCATGAGCCAGAGTCTGGGGATCAAGTCCTGCATTGGGCTCCCTGCTCAGAAGGGAGCCTACTTCTCCCTCTGCCTGCTCTGGTTGCTGCTCCCTGGCTTGTGCTCTCTCTTTCTCTCTGACAAATAAATAAATAAAATCTTAAATTAAAAAAAAAAGTCTTTAAAATAAGCTATCAATTAAACATGACCATTTACTCTTGGATTTTATTGTTCTAAACTGCTAAAACATCCTTGCAGGGAAGTGATAGCATGTGCCAAATATTTAAGAAATATTTTAAAAACAATTAAAATTAGTGTCAGTGGCGATCAGAACCAATGACTTACTTAGTGATAAAATTTTGATACTAATGCTGTTAGCAGTTTTAAATATTGGAATATGCTCCCTCTTGTAGTATATACTTTTTCATTAGATGAGAACTTGGTAACCACTAAACACACACACACCCGTCTTCTAACCTGTAATTATCACTTTTTTTACGGTAACCTTAAGGTTTGCTATCTTTCTTTCCAGTACTAACCAGTAAATTGAAAGATAAACCAGTTTGTTGTTATTTCTTTACCTTTTTCAGTCTTATGCAATTGAGTTTTAACTTTGTCTACTGATAAATACTCTCAGGGTAGTAAATAACAACATTATCACAAA
This sequence comes from Mustela putorius furo, assembly GCF_011764305.1. NCBI lineage: Eukaryota > Metazoa > Chordata > Mammalia > Carnivora > Mustelidae > Mustela > Mustela putorius. Next base: position 17,289,468 of record NW_025422471.1, read on the forward strand.
TTCAAATGGCCTTATTACTCACCGTTATACTCAGATTCTTTTTTTTTTTCCCTGCAAGAGACAAGAAGCACTTGGCCCTGCTTTACCTGTCTGGGAAACCTCTTTGCTCACGAACAAGAAAACATTGAGGGAGTCTGGGTCTTAGGAGGTAAATGCACTGAAAGTCTCCCTCCCTGCATCTTCCTTGTGCTCTGTCACCTAGGGCTGTCCTAATCTGGAACCTCTGAACATAAAGAAAGCCTTGCAACTTTTCCTGTGCCTGCATTACCAGTGACCAGGATACAGGCAGCCTGTAATCCCTTCAAACATGGGCAGACTGCAACACATGGCTGTGGAAGTTAGAGACCAGAGTCAAAAGGCCACAGCGGTGGTTCCCACAACCAACTCAGACATGCACTGAGGCAAGACCCACGCTCATGCTCCCTTTACATAGCCTCACAGATACAGAAACCATCCTGAGCCAGGCACAGAGAGCACGCCATAAGACAGCAGGTGCCCAGAGGCACCTAAAAGGTGGGGAGGAGGAGGAAGTGTGGGAAAGCTCCAGAGTTTGGAAGGGACAGGAAGGGACCCTCCAAACATGGGGAAGTGCTTTCAGCAACTCCTCTCCCTGCACTATCAATGACCAGGACACAGACAGATCATGATCACTTTCGAATGCGGGTATATACTCAGATTCTTTATAGCATTGTGTATTGTCTGATAAAAATGAGGAGGTGACATTTTCCTCAATAACAGATGTAGGTTTCAGCTGTACCAGTCCCACCCAGGGCTTGTACACTCCTAAACAGCAACCGGACCTCAAGTCTCTCATTCAAATAGTCCTTTTCCTAGGAGCTATCTCAAACTCTCTAATTTGGTTCATTTCTTCATTAGTTTCTATGTTGTTTACTATATATAATTTGTAACAATTGTAACCATTTATTGGGTTGTACCATGTTCTGTTCAAGGGCTTAATATATGACATGGTATTAAAATTCTGGGAAAAATGAAAAAAAAAAAAAAAAAAAATGAGGAGGTATCGTCCTCTTAGTCCACATTCCTTCCAGGAACAAAGTCCTTCAGTTCCTGTTTCTATGTTGGGTAACTTTCTTCATTTAAGGTCTCAATACATCTATGCTGCTTCAAATATCACTGTCTCTTAACTGAATTCTGAAACTAGCTTCTTAACTGACCTCGAAGCCTCTTGTTTGCTCTTATAGCATCCTAAAATCCACCCTCTTCCACATCTGCAGGTTGTATAACATAATAGTCAGGAACTCAAAATGTGGACATATTTTGTGATTTGAGTCCTGGCTTTGTCATTTCTTAGCCACTTGAATTTGAGCCAGTTACTTGAGGTATCCTTCCTCAACTGAAAATGCTGATGAGTGTGAAAAATTCTCATAAAATTATAGCTGACATTTTATGAACTTGATGGATGACCACTAATATTATTCTGACAGGATATTCATTCTTTTTACAACAGAAGACTTAATATGTGCAAATGATTTGAATTTTTCAAATAATATTGTTTCTTTTTATTTTGCTGTATTGTGTTTTACTTTAATATTTTAGAGTCTTCCTTCTTTGTTATCACCTACCACAGCTACAAACTAGGAATATTTTCTCTCAATATAATTTTTCCTTTCCTATCCCATGGTATTTTTTCCTTGATTTTATTTCAGTTACATTTTCCTTTCCTTCATCTCTGCAACTCAAGAAATGTTAATTATATTCTGTGATATAGATAGTAATGTTGCCTTTTTTATGAAATTTGTCCTAAACCAAGCCAGAATTTATTAATTGATTCTTGGCACTTTTTGTTACTCTTATTTTTGCATCTCTCCTAATTAAGAGTTAGATCCTTGATGAAAAAAAAATTTTTTTTTTAAGATTTTACTTATTTGACAGAGAGCAGGGAGAGAGAGATCACAAGTAGGCAAAGAGAGAAGGGGGAGCAGACTCCCCACCTAGCAGAGAGCCCAATGCGGGGCTTGATCCGAGGAACCTGAGATCATGACCTGGGCCGAAGGCAGAGGCTTAACCCACTGAGCCACCCAGGCACCCCAGATGAAAATTCTTTATTGAAATTATACCCTCTACAGTGTTTCTTGATCAATACCAGGCACCCAGTAGTAGGTGCTCAGTTTAAAATTTTTTTTCCATGTTAGCTTTCTTTCCTTTTTTTTTCTTTTTAAGATTTATTTATTTATTTGAGAGAGAGATCACACATGAGCATGTGCACAGTGGTGGCGAGGGAGAGAGAGAATCTCAAGCAGACTCCCTGCTGAGCATGAAGACTTATGCTAAATCTCATGACCCTGAGATCATGAACTGGGCCCAAATCAAGAGTTGGACTCTCAACTGACAGAGCCACCCAGGGACCCTTAGCTTTCTCTTCAAGTATTAATTAGTCCTGGACCACATCTAGGTAAAAAAATGGTAGTCTCATTCAAGAAGACCTGAATAAACTCTCAAGGCAGAAAATTCAATAGAGTCCATTTTCTTCAAGGTTAAGGATATTTAAAAAAAAAAACAATTTTTCTGATATATTTTATGCTTATAATTGTAAACTTAAATTATATTTTAAATAAGTCATATATGTACACTCTATAATGAATTATGTAAAAGGGTTATATGATGATAAACATATCTTTCTCTGCCCATTGTTTAAAAACCACCCAGTATCTGTCCACAGAGTAAGTTACTGCAATTATATCCTTGTTTATCTTCTTCAGTAGTCTGTGCTAGTATATACTCACATACAGCATGAGTCTACTTTACATCTCTAAATACATATATTATTATATAATGTTTTCCAACTTAAAAGTATAGCTATAATTTTTGAATCAATTTTCTAGAAAAATACTAAATGTCTCTTTGACCTTTGCTTACTTGATCATTTATAACTATATATCCATCTTAAAAGATTTTTTGTGTCTTAAAAATTAAAAAAATATTTTAAAATATCCAGTAAGATTAAAATAACAACATTTTAATTGAGAAGGATTTAGAAAAAGTTCAACGAAAATTAGATCAAGAAAAACATTATAAATATAAAATTGGAAATAAAGTCAGTATACAAAGTATATGTCATTAGATCTGTGCAACTTGTAGAGATAGGTCGTAGATTTGACTTAAATCTTAGTAGTAGAGGAAAATATTATCAGGTAGCATTACAGAGTTCATAAGATCAAAAATATGAAGCATATTGAAAAATACAGGAGAATAATTACATGTGCTTTGGGGAGGATAAACTATGTTGCAAAAGTCCCCCCAAATCACACACACAAAAAGAAAGAAAATTATTGACAAATGAACTTTATTCAGCCTATTACAGACTTAGTTTTAGTATTTAATATTATGGGATTAGAATATTTTAAAATTTCTCGAATGAAAGATTTCTTTGTTATTTTAAAACTGTAATTCTAATGTTCAAAAACCTTACATTTTTGTTTTACTGCTTATCTTTTTAAATAACCTTTACATAATCTTATCCTCCTCCTTAACATCACACCTCTCATTTCCCTGTTTAAACCTTTTCTCTTCTTTCTCTAATTTTGATCTATAAGATTAGATTTCTTAGTGTTTGTTTTTGTGCTCTTTATGCACTTACATTTTACTCCTTGAGTCATCAGCTTTAAATGCTTTCTTATTTTCCCATTTCAAATACCAAACTGGTTCTACTTCCTACCTTAGTGATTTCAAACTTCGATGCACATCAGAATCATCTCAGGAGATTATTTAAGAAGTATTGACCAGACCCTAACCCTAGAGATGCTAATGAAGGACACTTCAGAAATCTTCAGAAATCTGCATATTTAGCTTTGGGTTTTCCTAGATACAATTTTTACTAAAAATGACTTGAATTAACATGGCATTACTTTTTAAATTCAGATATTTTTATTCAAATCAAAATTAAGACATTCTTTAATACATAAAATAGGCAATCATTTGAATAGTTTATGATATTTTAAATAGATTAACTAGCCAAACGTTTAAATAGATTGAGCAGGCAGAAGTTAAATGAAATGTGTAGAGTCCATTTATCCATAAGTAAGATTTTAACTATTTAAATAATGTCTTTGAGTAATTCTCTGAGTCTAAAGACTAATAATACAACAACAAAATATACAAAATGGCTGAATCAACAAATTGGACACCTCAGTTTCTCCTTTAGAACCACCTTTTTCACTTTATAAGCAGTTACTTGGAAATTCACTGGTCCTTATTTTATAATTTTGGTATTTCAGTTTACTCAAGCCAAAAAGAATAGAATTTCATCAGAGTAAAATGGGAGAAATGATTATAGATAGTTTTATTGCATCATGTGTCTCTTTGTTTCAATTTTAGTATTTTCTAACTTTTGAAATATAAATATTCTTCTCAAAAGCAAAATTAGGTGTAATTGGTAGGTGGTAGGAAGACTGATAGGTGAGGGCCTGTTTGACATTAATTAAGGAGTTAACATCTAATGAAAGAACAATTCATCTTATAGTTATGTTTTCACCATACATATTTGGATATCTCATCATTTAAAAATACTACCCTAAAATTATTTGAAATGTGCTGCCAGTGGAGAGTGTGTTTATTGTTCTCTCTCCTTTACCAGCCGCATTTCATCAGCTGCCACTGATTCTCACTCTGAGATGAAACATTTCTAATTTCCTCTTAGCTTAATTCCATCTTTGAAGACAAAATAAAGTGAATCACCTTCTGCTTCCCCATGAAAGTACTCCAGATATTTAGAGTACTTTATTAAACTTTTACTATCTTTATTAAACTTTTATTTTTTGTTTTTATGTTCTCTATCACTGCATTGTTCAAACATTCCTTATGGTACAAGATTTCCAGGTACTTAAATTGGAAGCTAGTTTTCTGTAAAACATTCATTAATTAGAATTCTTCTTGGAAATGTGTTTGAAACTCATCATAATCTTTGACATATAATCTCATCAGCAAGATTACTTTTGATTGAGAGAATTTCATGCTTTATAAATTCAAGATACTAAATTACCTTTAATTATGCATTTATTTTAGTTATATATTAATTAGTTTATTCATTTACTTGATCTATATAAACTATTTAAACTTTAAATCAATTTAAACTTGAAATCAATTAAATACCTGATTTGTTTTTACCTCACTTCTAAGACTCCCCAAACTGTGCTAGTTTTTTGTTTTTATTTTTTTTCCTCCAGACTAAATTTAGGTCATAGAAAATCCTAAAATATTTTACCTCATTGATTTTTTGTGTGCGTGACATTCAACCAGATTATTTTTTTAACTTTAGACTTAATTTTTGATCTTTTTGTTTATACATCCTTTCCTAATTGGTTGTCTCTACTTGGTTCATTGATGTATAAGATCAGACATGACTTTCTGACTGACAGAACCAGACTTGTTTTAATTGACTTATATATGTATTTTATATACTTTTAAAAATCAGAGTGCTATAAAAGTACATGTTGTTATTTGATGTATTTAAAACTCTAGAACAGGAAAACTAACCTATATATAATGACACCAAATGTATATATAGACACCATATATATATATATATATATATATATATATATATATGTAATTCTGTGATTGAAGATTAGTTTGGCCTGTTTCAGAGCTTTTAAACTATATATCAACATATATATGTGTTGATATAGTGTGTGTGTGTGTGTGTGTGTGTGAGTGTGATTGTATGTGTGTCTATGTGTGTGTATGTTTATGTATATGGTGAGAGAGAAGAATTGATTATATTAGTGGTTGTCTGGGATGGCAGTGGGGGTTCATAATTGATTGTGCATGGGAAATTTTTGAGGAGATGCCCTTCTGTAGTTGAATGGCTAATAAACTATAGTATACAATAGAATATTACTCAGAGCTAAAAAATAAGTGAGATGTCAAGCCATAAAAAGACGTAAAATCAATATTATTAAATGAAATAAATTGAACTGAAATTCTTTTTCAGACTACATGTTGTATGATACAAACTAAAAGATATTTTGGAGAAAAGACAAACTATGAAGACTGTAAAATGATCAGTAGTTACTAGAAATTAGGGGAGATGGAATGATGAATAGCCAGAATATGGAAGATTCTTAGGGCAGTGAAAATACTGTACCTGATACTGTAATGGTGGATACATGTTATTATACATTTGACAAAGCCCATAAAAAGTGCAACAGCAAGGGTGAACCCTAATGTAAACCATGGAGTTTGATTATGGTGTGTTAATGTAGGTTCGCCAGTTTACAAAGGAATGACTCTGGTGGGGGATGTTAATAATGGGTTAAGATATGCATATGTGGAGGTTGGGAGTATATAGGAAATCTCTGTACCTTCCTCTCAATTTTGCTGTAAACCTAAAACTTCTTTAAATTATAAATATAAATATTTACATATTGTACATTTGTACACTAAATACCTGGAGGATTCAAACATAGAATAGGACATATTTAGAAATATAAAAAACATGGGGGTTTTGTTTTTTTGTATATCTAAGTATGTCCTATTCTATGTTTGAATCCAGATATTTAGTGTGCAAATGTATAATATGAGGGAAACTGTAGGGGGAGATGAACCATGAGAGACTATGGACTCTGAAAAACAATCTGAGGGTTATGAAGGGGCGGGGGGTGAGAAGTTGGGCCAGCCTGATGGTGGGTATTGTAGAGGGCATGTATTGCATGGAGCACTGGGTGTGGTGCATAAACAATGAATTCTAGTACACTGAAAAGTAATTTAAAAAATAAAAATTTTTTAAAAAAGAAATACAAAAAACATGGGGGTTTTGATACCACTCTAGTAAACCACAAAATATGGAAACCAAAGACTATTATGTGTTTAGAAACTCAGGTTTAGTTGGTTTGATTTACTTGTTGCAAAGAGGGAAACTTGATACAACAAGGAATCTCTGAAGATGTCAATGGGAGGATGTGGAAATGGCTCATTATAGGATTTGAACTTGTACTAGATACTTTTCTGGAGAGTTCAAGGATGTAGGTCATTGCTATGAATTGGATGCTGTCAGGGAGTAAGGAAAATTCTCTGACTTGTTAATTTTATCTAGAAGACAGAAAACTGTGTCTGTTAAAAAAGCTGCAGTCACTGATATTAGCAAGGATAGAGAGATGCTTGTTGTTTTTGTTTCTGCTTTTTTAATTTCCTGGCTTCGTTAATAATGTTTTGTCTGTGTTTAGACACGGTTATAGAGTGATCTTGGTGTGTCCTGAACCCTTCTTTCATGGAGTGGCCTTGTCTGGGGATGTTTTGTGAAACTGGTTATGATTAACAGGAGATCATCCTATTCTAACCTGAGGGTCAGGCTAGTTTCCACCCATGAGACTGTTTTTCTCTTTCTCAATACCTTACATAGGAAGGAAAAAAGACCAATATCAATAAGTTACATATTCTTCTTATAAAATTAAAGTGGAGAAGATACATCTTTCTTGGGTGTAAAGTGGACATGTTACATAACTTAAATTGTACACAACCAGAGTAGAAGAAAATAAAATAATAAAGGGTTATGATGCAGTGGTTAAGAACTGAGAATGAGAAGCCATACTGCCTTGTTTCAAATCCAGGCTCCATGCTCTGCTAGGCGAGTGACCTGGGCAAGTTTCTTAACCTCAGAATACTTTAGTTTCCTCCTTATCTCAAGGGGAGATAATCTCATGGTAGTTTTATGAAGATGACATACATAAATACCTGGAAAGTGCTTAGTAAGTGCCCAGTTCATAATCAGCAGTATATAAATCCTTTCTATTGTTATTACAAGGAAAGAAATGAAATGAAAACCAAAAAAGGTGAAGTTTAGTTTTGTTCAAAGACCAATAGATATATTATAAAATGATACTGTAATATATGTAGGTATGTAATATAGGTATGGTATATGTATGGTATATTCTATGGTAATATATGTATGGCAGAATTTCTCAACAGTTATGATGCAAATGGTATGGTCAGTAAGGGACCAGGTATTTCTGTGGTGGTTGAAGTTCCAAGGCCAGTAAGCAACACCAGTTAGCATCCTCTAGTTTACCCCAATGCAGTGTTAAATAATATAATTTTCTATGTGCACAATGACCAGAAATAATCTTTGAGAAGCACTTCCTAAAGTTAAGCTTATATTTTGTTGTTGGTATATTGTTATTGTTGTTACATTGTTATTGTTGTTATATTGTTGTTGTATATACACGTATATTCATAGCTAAACTGTTTGGAAGCAATCTTAATGTCCTTAAAAAGGAGAATGGATACTTACCAAATTGAGTCATTTGATGATATACAATCTTTTTTGATCCACAAAAAGAACAACCTTATATGGGTCACAGTGTATGTGGACACAATAAAGTTGAATTTATCTATAAAATTATAACTGGAGTTACAGGTATCCTTATGGAAGACTTTTAAGAATCCATCAAGGGGGGGTGGGAGGGATGGGGTGACTGGGAGATGGACACTCTTGAGGGTATGTGCTATGGTGAGTACTGTGAATTGTGTAAGACTGATGAATCACAGACCTGTATCCCTGAAACAAATAATACATTATATGTTAATTAAAAAAATAACTAGAGAAAAATAATACATTAAGGAGAAACAAAAATAAGTTACAGAAGATTAGCAAAAGTATAATTATGTTATAAAGATTAAAAACATTTAAAATAACATCAGTTGTTATTTTTGACACTTATTTTTATAATAAAGATTTTAAAATGTTCCTGAGTAGAATAAACACCAATATTAAGATCATGATCCCATCTAAGTAGGAATAAGTAGGTATAGATCTCTGACTAAGTGGGTAGGCTTTGTGAGTGATAACAAAATAAGTGAAGCTGACCTATTTGGCTTATAAATTTCTCTATCTCCATTTCCAAATCACTCTTCCTTTTCCAAACTTCTCTTGGATAAATACATGTGTTTTTCCAAATTCTTACGAAATTAAGAGTTTCAAAGACAAGCAAATGTGACACAATTCCAGTAAAGTGTAGTAAGTAAGAATTTGTTGTGGGCTTTCTAACTTATTTTCCTAAAAAAATGGATAGCAGTGATACTTTGACCTCCTTTGCACCTCAGCCTGAATGAGAATTGATAAATTGGGCTAGGACATTCATACTGACACTGAAGAAAGAGTCAGGATGATTGCATAGACTCTAACCCTAACATGATTGAACTGGTAAGCCAATTCCAGCAACACTTTGCCTCCAGACTTGTTCTCCTTGGGAAAATATATCTCAATCTGCTGCTTGAAGGTAAAAATACTCTTAACTTCTTCATTACTAAAATTTTTTAAGGATAATTGTTTCATCAAGAAAATGGTTTTAATGCATGCACCTTCACAAGGATTTCTGAAGATTAAAAAAAAAAAATAAGGCATTTAAATATATTAACTCATGTGTGACATGTCATTAGATCTCTATAAATGTTTAAAAGAAATGGATTTAAAAAACAATGGACTTCATAAAGGGCAGGGTATTTACTGAATGAATTCATGTATTTATGGTATTTAATGAACACGAGAGTTCTGTCATTAGGGAAATCTGAGAAAGAGAGTCCTGAAAGGTAAATGGAGGATTCACAATTGATAATTTTATTATTGATCTACCAAGCTACAGTGTAAGGTTTCTGCATCCAAAGTACATAGCTTATCATTTTTTTATCTGCCATATATTTGGAACAACTAAAAAGAGTTCAAAACTCTGTGGAGAATTAAGAAGAGAGGATAAGAGATTATGTGGCCTAATAGCACTAGCACAATATTAAATGTATGTACTTAAATATACAAATTCCAATAAATATTTTTTAAATAAGTGAATACGGGAAGAATATTTTACACTCAGCAAAATGCTATGACTATGACTATTTATTTTTTAATTACTTTGCTTTTTAAATATATTAACTAGGCAGTTGTTACCTCCACTGATAGATTAACTAGCCATGAAGAACATTTCATGACCTCTTATTCATATTAAGAAATTATAGAAAAGAAATTACCTATCTAGAATTGACTAAAGCCTTGGAGAAAACATCTAATATCACTATTTGTTAATCTTTTCTCCCTTTTGGAAAGGTCTTTGCTTAATAGAGAAATCACAACTTGAATCTTTCCTCTCTGTCAATACAATCTCAATCATCTCATATGTTCTCTCCATTGTGCAATAAAGAATGCTTGACACTCCAGTACAATCAAAGAGGAAATGAATTAGGTCAGCATCTATTCATACTCCAACTCCCTCTTTCAAAAAATGGAAACTAGGCAACTTTGTGAGATGTCACACTTAATAGAAAGGCCTAGCAATTCAGAAGAGTCTATATATCACTTGAAGGAAGTAAGAAAACGAAAAGAAAGATATTACCCTTTTTTTTCTATAAGACTATATCTTCTCAAGTGAATGCAGAACAAACAACTACAATTTAATTCCACATAGCCCCAATTCATCAAATTTACTGAACTTCTCAAAAACTGTAATCAAGTTGGTATGGTTTAAAATTGCAGGTTTTATTCCATGTTATAGCAAGGCTATAGAATTTAAATCTGACATATAATATGCTTATATGTATAGAAAGTCTCTTAGTAAACATGAACAGTTGGTCCAGAATGGCAGTAGTTGTGCATAATTTTAGAAGTGCACAGATTTTGTAGATAGGTTTTGTGTGGATAATACTACTGATCTGCTTTTTGGAAAACTTACATAAGTCCATGCCCCTGGGACTCCAATTCAAAACTGAATTTAACTGGGTAATATCTATGAAAATTATAGAGAGAGTACCTTTGGAAATTTACCCCACCATAAAATAATAAAAAAAGAACAGTGATTATTAGAAACAAAATTTTTAGGACTCTGGAAATTAGCCAAGGGCTTGCAGCAAAAAAAGACACATTTAGGTAAGAAAAGAGACTGAATCTCAATAAGAACAGCAAATGTGTGGCATCATATTTAGCCCCAGCCCTACTCCTCAATCAGCCTTGGAAAATAACAGTTTATATTCCTAATATTAGGGGGAGAGAAATGGAGCAGGAGATCTTTCAAGCTTCATTCTAAAAGAAATTTCATGGTTCCCTGAAGACACCAATGTAAAGGTCTATCTTTATTTGACCTAGTGATAAAAACCTGTGAAGAGAAGAGTTGCAATACATTTAGCAAATATTTTCACATCATAGGTGAAGGAATAAGCTGAAAAAATAAGCTGAGGAATAGAATGGCTATAGGGGCTTTGAAAACCTCTGATATATATCTGGAAATCAGGAGGCCTTGTTCATAATTATAGTCATGCACATCTTTAAGAAAGACCTACAAAGATACTGATCTTTCAACTCTGACTGAACATGATGTTCTGTAAAAGCAACAAGTTAAAGTAAAGGAGATTTTTAAGTTCTCTGGTTGAATGTTGAAAGCATGCCCATACATGCACAAAATCCCTCACCAAAAGGGAGACTTATTGCTTCCAGACATTTAAGCAAATTCTGTCCAAAAATTAGCTGACCACTATCCTAACCAAGCAGAAACTCAGTAGACATATATGACAAAGATACAGAGCTTACAGATTTGGACAGAAAACTCACTAAACAATTAACTACAATATCTATATTAAAAACAAATAAACAAAACCCAACAACCTAAGAAAGATATCAGATCAATAACATAAGTTTTCACCTTTAAGACAGTGGCAAAAGAAGAACAAATGAAACCTAACATAAGCACAAGGAAACAAATAATAAAGATTACAGTGAAAATTAATGGATTTTATTAAAACAATAGTGAAAAAGTCATTGGAACTGAATTATTTCTTTTAAAAGATTAAAAAATTGTAAATCTTTAGCTGGACTTAAGATTCAAATTAATAAAATCAGGAATTAAAGAGAAGGTATTCCTACTGATACTACAGGAACAAAATGGGTTACATAGGAATAATATAGCAATGATTTACCAGCAAATTGGATAACCTAAATGAAATTAAGATACTGTGAGAAGGACAAAAACAACCAAACTGACTCAAGAAGAAACAGAAAATTTAAATAGACCTATAACAAGTAAAAACAGATTGATTTAATATAGGCACTTCAGTGGCTCAGTTGCTTAAGCACCAACTCTTGGTTTCAGCTCAGGTCAGGATCTCACAATCATGGCATTGAGCCTTACGTTGGGCTCTGTGCTCAATGTGAGTCTGCTTCAGATTCTCTCCCCCTCTCCCTCTCTCACTGCCCTTCTTTGCTCTTGTGTGTACATGTTCTCTCTCTCAAATAAATAAATAAAAACATTTTTAAAAATATTTTACTTATTTATTTGACAGACAGAGATTACAAGCAGGCAGAGAGGCAGGCAAAGTGAGAGGGGGGGAAGCAGGCTACCTGCTGAGCAGAGAGCCTGATGCAGGGCTCAATCCCAAAATCCTGGGATCATGACCTGAGCCAAAGGCAGAGGCTTTAACCCACTGAGCCACCCAGGCACCTCAAATAAAAATATTTTTTAAAAAAGATATAGTGATGATAAATTTTCCCTCAGAGGAAAACTTAGAATAAGGTGGCTTCAGTAGAATTTTTCCAAACCATAAAGTAAGAATTAACAACAATTCTTCACAAACTCTTCCACAAACAAACTGTGGTGGTGAGGAGAGGGAATAAAAAGTGGTGGGGAGGAAGAGGAGGAGAAGGATATTTTTCTAATCTGTTCTATAAGTCAGTATTTCCCTCAAATCAAAACCTGTGTTGTGCTAATGGTTATGGGCTATATTTTTGTAATGAGGAAAATATTCTGGAATTAGAGTGTGGTGATGGGAACATACCCATGTGAATACACTAAAAAACACTGAATTGTACCCTTAAAAATAGTGGATTTTATGATATGTGGAAGGTAGCTCAATAAAAAAGAGAGAAATCAGTTAATCATATGATTAAGATCCCTTTGGTCCAATATTTTACTTTTTTGATGTGATGAAAACATAAATTCTATAATAATATTTTTTAAGATTTTATTTTTACTTGATAGATCACAAGTATGCAGAGAGACAGGCAGAGAGAAAAAGGGGGAAGCCGGCTCCCCGCTGAGCAGAGAGCCTGATGCTGGGCTTGATCCCAAGACCCTGGGATCATGACATGAGGTGAAGGCAGGGGTTTAACCCACTGAGCCACTCAGGCGCCCCTATCTTATAATAATACTTGAACGGAACATACCTAATACCAAAGAGAAGTTTGAAAGAAGGATGAAATACAGACATACTACAAAGGTTTATTAAAAATGAATATTCATGAATGGAGAAGAAAAGTATAAATGTTATAGTGTATTCAGATAAGTCAGCTCTGATGGGTATCAGAGTGGGACTTATCATTCTGCATTGATACTCCCTATGACTTAGGGAATGACAAAGCAGAGACCTACTAGAAGCTGGAAAACCTCTGACCTAAGGACAGAAAGTACCCAATACAGGTGACCCTTGAACAACATGGGTTTGAACAAATGGGTCCACTCGTACATGGATTTTTTTTTTAATAAATACAGTACACTATTGTAAATGTATTTTGTCTTTCTTGTTATTTTATTTTCTCTAGCTTACTTTGTTTTACCAGTACAGTATATAATACATATAGGAAATATATTAATAGTTTCTGTTATCAGTAAGGCTTCTAGTTAAAAGTAGACTATTAGTAGTCAAGTTTCTGGGTAGTCAAAAGTTAAATACAGATTTTTCACAACAAAGAGAGTTAGCACTCCTAACTTCCACATTGTTCAAAGGTCAGATGTATATTGATTTAGAGTCTTAGTCTACCTAACTGTTCTGAGCATGGCTCACCATCTTCCCTCCCTCTCAGCAATATCCCTGCATATTATATATGGCTTCATGATCTGTTATTTTCAAATTGATCTTTATCTCTATATTCAGCATTATAAAATAGTACCCAGTCCTTTTGGTTGTAGTTTCAACCATATCTGAATGAGACTCCAGTAGAAATTAATGCCTTGGGATTGCTGTAGCTCCTTGCTGAAACTCCAGAATTTTGACCATTACCCTACCCCTCAAATTTGTTACCACTTTTAAAGGGTCAGACTAAGTCAAATAAACAAGGACTGACTCTTCCCATCAAGAACATATTGTAAACCAATATTCAGTAGGGACTTATTCCTTCTTGGATAATTAATCATATCTTCATACATGGACAAATTCTTGTATGCTAAAATGAGACCTTGGCTCAGATAATAACCTGAAGGACCCAAGAGAAGAGTAGTCTAAAGAAACCAGATCATTTAATATTCTACATAATAGCATTTGATACATATGGTGTTTGGCACAAACAGATTAGCAAAGTTGGCCCAAAGCAAATCCAGAGATAAAATTTTCAAGGGGAGTGTTGAATTATATTATTTAAAAAGTTTCCTAGTACTACTCTTTTAAGGAGGAGTCATTGGGAGTGTTACTTCAAGAAGAGATTTCTATGTCTATTCTATGACACAGGGTCATATTTTGTATTTTGTATAAAATTTGTATAGTCTATTTCTATGACACAGAGCTTTACTGTCTCCCTCATGGAATATAGACAACCCAGAAGCTTATAAATAATTCAGGAAACAAAGCTGAAAAACTTGAACTCCAAAAGTGAGGACACATCTAAATGAACTTAGTTTATAAAAACAATATCCCAACTTTACACAACCATTGTTGAGGTTAACCAGTATCAATGCTCAAGACGGTCATCTAAACACATGCATAAGCAAAAATTAAATCCTGTCATAACTAAGATAATCATTGGCTGGATCTGAGAATTTCTCAGTCTGACAAGATTAGGTGAAATTAAAACAATAATTCCCTGAAGAAAGTCCAGATTAATATAGAAATTTCCTCTCATCACCATACTGATTAACATTCCATAAGTTCTTTTGGAAGGAGAAATGAGAATATCATCAGGACTCAGCGAACATTCTCTTCCATTAAATTCTGAATAAAATAATGAAAGTAAATCTGTGGGTATTTTTGTGTGAGACTGAACTAAATTTCATAATTTCATTCTCATGTAGGCACTCTCTATCTCATGAGCACTAGCATCTCTTGGCTTAGATTATCAAGGAAAAAGTATCAGTGGAAGCAGTCAGTTCCTTTAGTAGTTTTAGGCCCATTTCAGTCAAACCTGCATTCTTTGTCCTGCTGGGGATAGTTTCTTATTATGGAGAAGGTAAGGAGGAGATAGAGAAGTAAAGGAGACACACTGGGGAAAATGTATCAATAATGAGAAAAACGTGTTTTCCTAAACAAAAATTAAGATCATCATGTGTAATGGAGAAAAAAGAGAAACTTAATAGCATTATATTTTGTTTTAAGGTAACAAAGTCAGTGGTAGCAAAGATTGTATAGGAAAAGACTTGTCCACACTAGATACACTCACTATTCGTTACTAGACCTTTCTAAACTTGGGATTTGAACACAAACACTACTCTCCTTATGAAATTTGATGAGATGAAAAATATTGGATAATGTAGCAGACAGTTAAAAGACCAAAAAGATCAAAAGGTGAGAGAATGCAAAAGATGGAGGATGAGAAGTTTAAAATGGAAAATACACTGTCTACTAAGACTAAAGGGCTTTAAAACATTCAAAATTTGGCAAGTATTTAGAGAGGTAAGAACTTTTGGGTGACTGAATATTACTATAAGAGAAAAATATGAAAGGAGCAAGAACATGATTCCTATTGAAATTATACTTGACTCACAGGGACTAGAGAATGCTTTAATTAGTGTACTGAGTGATAAATTACTGATAACAGAAAATAATTCCTTCCTCACCTGAGTTAATGGTTGTAGTACATGAAATAAATGCATTTAATACATTTTCTAAAAAGGAAAGAAAGAAAGAGAAAGAAAAAATATTTGTTTACCAAAACATTTTACCGAAGTGAGGAATGGAGGAACATGCTATATAAGGAGGATATGAAACAATGTATATCAATGTTCTTTTGCTACTGTGTATTGAAATCATATAATTTATCATATTTTTTAGTATATGCTGGAAATGGATTTCTAATTCAATCCTATATATATTTTCCTAAATGTACAATACTAATTAAATATTAAGCATATTTAATGAAAAAGTTATAGTGTAAACATAAAGATACATAGGAATGGTGAAAAAATAAATGTGTTGTCACTTTTGAGTGACAAATAGTCATGATTTAATTGAATTGCTCCTGCCAAATTAAACTTGCCCTTTTCCCCATTGTGTATACTGTATTGCTCAATGATGGCAAAAGGGAAACAGTGGGAGTGATTTCAAATGCTTTTTAAGAATTATTTTTCTTCTAGGATGCATTTCTGTAGCTATAATCAGTGGAAATTAGTTCTTTTTTTATTTTTTAAAGATTTATTTATTTATTTGACAGCGATCACAAGTAGGCAGAGAGGCAGGCAGAGAGAGAGACAGAGAGAGAGAGAGAGGGGAGGAAGCAGGCTCCCTGCTGAGCAGAGAGCCCGATGTGGGACTCGATCCCAGGACCCTGGAATCATGACCTGAGCCGAAGGCAGAGGCTTTAACCCACTCAGCCAACCCGGGTGCACCTGGAAATTAGTTCTTACACTATTAGCACTGGGTAATTTTTTCTACAACATTCAACAAACTTAGACTAACTTAAATGACCATGGTTCATAAACTATTGATTAAAATAAATATTAGGAAAACAAAGGCTAAAAATGATCATGTTTTATTAACACTTATCTATAGTTTATAATCTTAATCCTGGACCTCAATTTTGACCTTTTCCATCACATATCTTATCCAAGACCAATAAGAGGGTTTACGTTTTCTTAAGGGTGCATTGTGATTTTTCTGATGATGCCTTCTTCTGTCAAAGATATTTCCTTGAGCAACACCAGTCTGATGGAACAATTTGATTACAAAATAATGATAACAATAATAATCATAACAGTTAATACTAAGATACATTTCATAAAGTGTTACTTTACATGTGATTCCCTCTCTTTATTTTTTCCAATAGATTGATATATTAAAATGGCCCCAAATTTGTATATAAAAATTTAATTTAATTTAATTAATTTAATTGTTTATTTATTTATTTATTTATTTATGTATTTGAGAGAGAGAGTGCAAGCATGGTAAAGGGCAGGGAATGGAACAAGCAGACTCTACACTGAGCACAGAATCCCAATTGGGGCTCAGTCCCATGACCCTGAGATCATGACTCCAGCTGAAATCAAGAGGCAGCTTCTCAACTGACTGAATTACCCAGGAGCTCCACTTATAGTAAAAATTTTAAATAAGTATAATTTTAGTACCTCTTCCCAGGCCACTTTATTACCTACTTTATTAGCTGCCTGGTAAGAGATAATCACTTTTCATTGGTTTCTTTATAATTTTCTCTTTGTTTATCAAATGTAAGATAACATGAAGAACTATTCTTCCAACTTCATTGGATAAAACAGAGTAGGTAGCATTTTCTATTCATTTGTCTACACATTCTATTATTATAAATATTTCCATATTAATCTATGGAAAAGTTTATCATTTTTAATATTTTAAGTACAATTTAGCCTCAAAATGCACAGATATTGTTAAGTTTGATGAGCTTTTCATTTTTTTTATTTGAGTATGGTTGATACACAATGTTGTATTAGTTCCTGGTGTACCTCATGATGATTCAGCTTCTCTATATCCTATGCTATGCTCACCGCAAATGTAGCTGCCATCAGTCACCAAACAATATTGTTGGGTACATGATTACACCTTTGTAATATTGTTGACTATATTCCCTATGCTATGACTTATTCCTTCCATAACTGGGAGCCTGTAAGTCCCACTCCCCTCGCCCACTACACCCGCCACCAACCTCTCTAAATTTGGTGAGTTTGATCATTATAAACTGCCACCTAATACTACACAAAAGAACATATAAAAAACATTTTTATTATTTCAGTGAATTCCCTCCCTACGTTGGTAACTGCTTTCAAATTTCAATCTTGGTATGTAAGTTTTACTTGTTCTTTGACTTAATATAAATGGTATCATATGATGTACATTCTTTTTGGTCTGGCTTGTTTTTTAATGAAATAGATTCTTTTCACTGGTAAATTGAGTAATATTCTATTCTATGGGCAAACCACAGTTCAACCTCTCACTGATGGACATTTGTGTTGTTTTCAGTTTTGTCTTTTAAAGGTGTTCTGAACAGTTTTACAATTTTTTTAATATGCGTTTTTACTTATCTAAGATACATGTGTTTTGGTTTAAAAATACATAAATATTTAAGTTTACAACACACCATCAGTTCCAAAACAACTTCATCATTTTATGCTCCCAGCAGAAATCTGGAATTCCAGTTAGTCCATATTCCCTTCAGTAGTTGGTCTTGTCAGTCTTTTTTGATTATAACAATTCTTATGAGTAGTATTAGTGTAACTCATTCTTCTTTAATTTACATTTTTCAAGTGACTGATTATGTGGAGTACCTTTTGATGTGTTTATTGGCCATTTGTATAGTTTCCTTCGTGAAGTGTCTCTTCTGTACTTTGCCTCCTTTATTGACTTGTGTCTTTTTGTTAATTTGTAATGCTTTTTATAGAATAGATACGAATACATGGACAGATATAACTACAGCAATATACAGCTAGTTTGTTATTTGCCTATTAATTTTTTCTGATGAGTTGATATTAAATTTGATGAAATTCAACATACCTTTTTCTTTATTTTATACTGAGTGATTCTGTTTGAATCTTCGACTACCTTCGACTACTCAAAGATGTGAATATATTACCTTGTATTTTCTTCTAGAATCATGATTTCATCAAACATGTTTAAGCCTATGATTCATAGTAAATTCATGTTTATGTTGTATCAGCTAGTGTTTGAGGCTTTCTTTTAGTTTTGATTTTTTAGTTTTGTTTGTTTTGGTATATATATCAAGTTCTTCTATCCTTATTTGCTTAAAAGAGTTTCCTTTCTTCATTAAGTTAACTTGGTACTTTTATGGTAATTTATTTCTCTATATGCACATCAGTGTATTTAGACTCTTTCACTCCATCGGTCTAATTGTCTATTTATACATCAGTATCACTAAGTTTTATCATTGTAGCTTTGTGATGATTTTTATGTGAGAGAGTTTTTCCTCCATATTTGTTCTTATTGAAGACCATTTTTGCTCAATTCTAGCTCTTTGAATTCTTATAATTATAAATTAATTTTGTTAATTTTATGAAAAAGACTTCTGTAATTTTCACTGGATTATATTTAGTATACAAGATCATTGGAATTAATACACATGTTCACAGTATTGAGTCTTCCAATATTGTATTTTCCATTGATTTAGACATTTAAAAATTTTAAGTTTCTTTTAGTACTACTTCAAATTTTTCATTGTAGAGGTCTTACACATATTTCATTATATTTATTCCCAGCTATTTAATATTTTTAACACTACTGTGAATACATTTTAAAATTCTGTTTCCAAAGTGTTTGTTGCTAGTTCATAGAAATAATATTTATTTTTATATTGAATTTACATCCTGTGATTCATTACATTTCCTTATGAGGTTTATTTATTTTTGTTTGTTTGTTTAAAATCCATTGATTTTTCAGTGTACACATGACGTGTATGAATTGTGGACATTTACTTTTGCATCTTTAGTCATATTTGTAAATTTTATAAATGCACTGGCTAACTGAATGCTAGTGGTAACATACAGCTTTGTCTTGTCTCCAACCATTGATGAAAAGGTTTCAGTATTTCTATTTAAATGTATTTTTAGGTATATTTGGGGGGTGTGGACAAATGTACTGTATAAGATTGGTAAAGTGTTTTTTTCTTCCTATTCCTATTTTTCTGAGAAGTTATATTACTATTACTCGTAATAGTAGTGAATACTAGTTACTAGTTACTAGTACTAGTACTAGTCTTAGTCACAGCAACAGAGTGAGTTTTGAATTTTGTCAGACCCTTTTTCTACATCTTTTGAGATGACCATATGATCATACTCTCTCATTGGTGAGTAATAATAACAAAGCCAATTATGATTGCCCAGTTATGGCTGTTCTTTGTTTTAAGTATCTAAGGAAATTCATGTATTTGTTTTTTGTTCTAGATTTACCTGTTCTGATATACAGCTTCTGCAGTAAACACTTTAATACCTAGAGCATTCTTAGAAGGCATTCTAACTTTCTATGCTAGTAGTAGTATGTAAAAAAAGAGATTTCTATGTTATAATTTAAGAATTAATTTTACTTAGTATAGTTAGTCTGGGTGGTACTGTACAACATTCAAGATCTTATATACCTCAACTAACTGAACATCAATCATAAATTTTTGAAGTCTTCAAAAAGAGTTTCTAGTTACCATAAAAAGAGTTTCACAGATGGATGGTCACAGGATATGTAGAAGAAGTTTTTGAGAAGCTTTTTGGGAGTTTTTTGGAATCTTCTGAATTTTATCAAATTTGAAGATTTTTACTCATGGATCACATGGTCAATACCACTTATTTTAACTTTCTTCTTTCTATATATAGTAACACTTAAATGTGCATATACTTTTCCTCTATATTACTGTGAATTCTTTAATGTCTTATTTCAGACCAACTTTACACATTATTTTACACATGAATTTCAAAACCTCCTTTTTGATATTTATTTCCTTTCAACAATAATTTCTCACTTGAAAATAAAATTTTCAAATAGAGAAACAAAAATTTCCAAATAGACATTTTATGAATATCTTCAGCTTTAATTATAATAGTATTCAAGAATATCATCTTACTATTTAGCTTATTGACATGGTATGATGAGTCTTCAGAATAACTCTATGGAGAATGGAGCATTATAGAAAAATATCAGCTCTCCCTTTTTTATTTGAGTACAGAACCATTTAATAATTGGATAGATGAGTCAGAGAAATGGAGAACAAAATGTGCTGTTTATGTATAAAAGCTGTTGGAGAACATGGCTGTAATAATCTATGACCAAGTACACTTACTGATGCTCTGGCTTTCTTTACTCCACCACTGTGACTATCAGCATGCCCGTCTGCACTGTGGGAAGACCAACTCAAGAGAAAGCTTCTGTCACTGGAAGAAATTCACTCATATAGAGCTGCTGCCCTGTACTTGTCTATGGAAAGAAATGAGTATCTTTTAGTAGAAAATTTTAGTAGATTTGTTCCACCTAAATCACTGTAAACATAGACTAATAGCTGCATCTCTCAAAAAATTTTCAGGTTATTTCTCTCCTTTTTCCCATACCAACATTTTCATAACTTTCATTCACTGAATCAGAATAAATGAAATGAATGTCAAGCACTTTGCCAGGCCTTGCATTTAATCAGTGTTGCCAAATCTTCCTTGTAATTTATCATTTGTGAGGAAGACTATTAATATCAATAAACAAAAAAATGTAAGGACATTATCTAAGATATTAATGAAAACTAATGGCTTCTGTTAGAAGGAGAAGGGGACTTCTGTAGAAAAGGTAGTTTGGGAGGCTGATTCTGAAGAGCTTACATTTTTAGCTAAGAATGATGAAACTTTGCCATCCTTGGTAGGGAGAGGGTATGGGATAGCGAGTAGGACATAGTCTGAGACCAAGGGGCGTATCTGAAATTAAGGAAAGAGAGTTAGTATGAATTTGATGATTAAAGAGGAGGCAATTGATCAGGTGGGAAAGACAGGCATGGAGCAGATCATAGCAAGTATTTTGTTCTGATCAGACTCAATCTCCTTAAAATTTGCATTGGACTCAAAGCATACATAGTGATAAAATGCTATAGTCTTTAACTCAGCATAATGGTGACTAGTCCAGATGAAATTCATAAGAGAGGAAAATAGTTTGGAATCAATTAATGATGGTAATATAAGTTGCCTTCTTAAGCACTTTAGGTATTGAATGCATCCTTATTTGCTTCTCTGCTGAATATCTTAATCGAAACCAATTACCAAATGATATTTAAAAATTGATAGGGGGAACTGAAACAAAACTCTGGATGCCCTTTTGGTCCCTACTTAACTTCAGTTTTCTATTTTGAAAAGGTTAATTAACAATTAATTCTTTTTAAATTTAATGGAGATTTTTATTCAATGTTTCTTATTCTAATGCAAGTGAAGTCTCTTTTGAATGTGACTTTTTAAAGTAAGGCTTATTATATCAAGAACCAAACTAAGTGAAAGTTTTGCAAAATAATATAAGAAATTATCTATTTTTGAGTTGAAAAAAATGTCACAGTTCATCCAGAACCCCCCAAAAATCTGCTAATAAAGCTCAAAATTCAGATAGGAGATTTTCTAAAAATATTGCAACATTTTCACACAAATTATCAATATGGCCTCTATATTTTCTTTAGTGTAAGTCATAAATTGCATGTACATTTTTGTAAAGCAAGTTGAAAAGTGAATAGTAAACACAGAACAGGACATTTATTTCTAACAATGCATGGAACAAATGAAAGCTAATTTTGAAATGCATGAATAACTGGGAGTTATACACAACTGATGAATTATTGAACACTACATCTGAAACTAGTGATGTACTATATGTTGGCTAATTGAATTTAAATAAAAAATAAAATGCATGAATATATTTCATTTCAATTTATATGTGAATTATATTCACATTGATTAGAATAATAGTGATATTTAAGGATACATATATCATTGTATTAACCATACTTTTAATTTCTATAATGGGTGCTTTAACATCCACCTAATGGACTACTAGCTATTTTTAACCAAACTGTGACTCATCTGTAGACATCTGGAGTCCTTATGTAGTTTTAAACTATATGTTGGAACAGTCACAGTGAATATCAGTATTATGGGGAGGGAGCTACCTTCAAACACAGCAAACCAATTCTGAGCCTGTTTGCCCTACTTCACACTTTTCCTTCCCACAGAAACCACAATAAAGGTGCTTACCTGCAATTCCCCTTCTACTTGGCTGCCTCCTTACAGATTCTAGTGCTTCACCTGAATGGCCCTGCCTGGTGTACTATGATCTCCCCAGGAGCTGTGAGTATAGTAAAATCTTTAACTGAGCTAAGTCTGTCTCTTAATCTGTACCTGGCTGGCCTTACCATACATCACTCAAGGTAATATGATTAAAACAATCATATGTTCTTAGATTCCCTGACTTTATGCATGGTAGTGCAGAACATGATAGTATAGTGTAATTTCTGGGGGGAAAATCTTTTGATTTTTTTTATTTTAATAATTCTGTGGGAAAAAATTAACTATGTATTCATAATAGTTAATTTTTGTACCTGAATTAAGGAGACAAAGTAACATGTACTATGTCTCAATCAATAGAAATTATTAGGAAAATATGTATACTTTCCAAAAACCTATACTGATTGGGTATTACCTCTTTCATGTAAGTATGTTGTATAAGTATGTGTTATTCTTTGAAGTAGCTCTCAAAATGAGATACTATGAAAATTTATTTTTGTGACTATAATGTGATAAATGAAGTCACTTTAGCTTCCAGGATCTATAATTCAGTGTTCCTTGAGCTGAGTGGAGTGTGATTGGTCTATGTCAATGTTAGTATAAACTTTAGACATTGTTTTCAACTTTTGGTTAATGTAGTTTCTTGCTATTGAAATAAACATGTATGGGATATATCTAGGAGACAAATAGGGGACATGTATATTAACAACATATTCCCAAACACATATACCTAAAATTTCCAATTGAATTTTAAGGCTTTCTTATAACCAAGGTGAGCAAGACACTCTTAGATTATGTTGAAGTAGCAACCAACATGTTAGCCATGAAAAAGACAAGCTGAAAAGAATACTGCTGCATTTATAATAGCCTGAGCTATTTAGAGCCACATAAACATTTCCAAAACATAATCACCATCAAAACAACTACTGCAGACTTTTACAGAATATATAGAATTAAATTCAATATTAAACTGTTACCACTTTTATAACTTACTATAAATAAGCACTCTAATCAAAATAACATAAGTTTACCACATAAATTGCTGTTAGTTGGAAGTAAGAAATGCACTTGAAGTACGTCTATGGTAAAGGAATGTGAAAATTTTGCATTGCTCTCACCTTAAAGTTCACAGTGAAATGAATACATGGGGCTGAATCAGGAACATTGGGTAAGATCTTTCAAAATTCACAGCATGCAATATACTTTATTTTTCTCTGAAGTCTCATTTTATAAACTATTATTGGAAACAAAATAGTCTACTTGATGGAGCAATGGACTGATTCAATATGTCAGATTCCATGTTCCTATCCAGTAGGCTGACAAAGAGTCACAGGAATTTAATTTAAAATAGGGCAAATCAAGCATTGCTTTATAAAGACCATTTGCATGCCAAGTAGGCAATCTTAAACAAAAGTACTTTTGTGGTTATCTGAGCACATAAATACCTGGGCAACTTTTAAAAGCTGAACATCTTTTTTCCTTATCAAAACTCTACTTTGAAGAATAATCTAATGGATTTTTTCACTGTTAAAACAGATCTCAACTATTGTGCAAAGAAAATAAAATAGCACTTCTATTTAATGGCAATAGCCTTGCAATGTAAAGGGAATATAAATAGTTCTTTAAAAAAAAAAAGATTAATGAAATAAAATCTTAAAAAAAAAATGGGGCGCTTGGGTGGCTCAGTGGGTTAAAGCCTCTGCCTTCGGCTTTGGTCGTGATCCCAGGGTCCTGGGATTGAGCCCTGCCATGTGGATCTCTGCTCAGCAAGAGCCTGTTTTCCTCCTCTCTCTGTCTGCCTCTCTGCCTACTTGTGATCTCTGTCTCTCAAATAAATAAATAAAATCTTAAAAAAAAGATTAATGAATGACTTTCATATTTTCAAACCATTATAAGAGCTTATCCAGTTAGTTTGGCTGGAATTAAATGGATGTTGTAATATAATTTTATCATCTTTGGAAGCCTTTAATAATATCAAAATAATATTACATTTCCTGAATAAATCAGGGGATTTCTTATTAATTTTAAATGCCTATAATGCATGCATGTGTTTGTGTATACACAAAGTAGAGGCATTTAGTACTAATTGGTAACTAAAATGCATTTTAAGAAACTAATGAATAATGTATCAGTCCTTCTTTTAGAATGTATTATAGGAAAAAACTTATCTATACCTGTAATTCTCTTTATATTTTAGTTATAAAGTATGTTTATATTGTTTTTTTTTTATTCGGATTACATACAAGGAAATAATATATCTTCTACTTTTGTATTAAGTCAAGGTAAAAATTTTGGGAAATATATATATATATATATAGAGAGAGAGAGAGAGAGAGAGAGAGATTGATTGTATTACTTATTTAAAGAGAAAGAGTGCTCCAGTGTTGTAAGGGGTGTAGGGAGGGAAAGAGAATATTAAGGAGATTCCATGCTGAGCACAGATTCCTAGGTGGGGCTCTGTCTCATGACACTGAGATCATGACCTGAGAAGAAAACAAGAGTCAGGCACTTAACTGACTAAGCCACCCAGGAACCCTGAAGGGAGATATATTTTTTAAATATCAACTCAATGAGAAACTTCCTCATTTTTTTTTTGAAACTTCCTCCTTATTAAATAAATATTCTGAGTATTCTTATCCACGTATGGGAAAGAAATTATGGAAAATCACTGGCATGGTCAAAAATTGTTTTACCAATCAAATCTGATTTCTAGATAAAAAGTAGTTTTCCAGGGGCGCCTGGGTGGCTCAGTGGGTTAAAGCCTCTGCCTTCGGCTCAGGTCATGATCCCAGGGTCCTGGGATCAAGTCCCACATCGGGCTCTCTGCTCAGCAGGGAGCCTGCTTCCTCCTCTCTCTCTGCCTGCCTCTGTGACTACTTGTGATCTCTTTCAAATAAATAAATAAAATCTTAAAAAAATAGTTTTCCATACATGAAGAAATGATGATGTTCTTGTTATTCCACGTATTTGCAATGTGCACTCTGCCCACTTCTTTTTTGTGTGGTTATTGCATTGTTTCTGTGTTGTCCTATAGACACATTGGTCACATTCTAGGATACACTTCTTTGTAGCTACACGTTTAAGCCACAGTACTTCAAATAAACAAATGGCCAAAGACAAAATTGCAGTGCAGAATAGAGAGCATCATGCATGCTACTGCTTTCTTGTTTGACTATTACAGAATTTATTTTTTATTAGTGAAGAAATGATAAGAGGAAAAGAACTAATTTGGAAGTCCCTAGGTAAAAAATCATCACCAACAGAAAAGAATGTTCTTGAAGCTTGACAAAGAGTAGAAAAAGAATTAGAAATTGATATCTATTGTGCTAACCATTTACATTATTCTTCTCTGTGTATGTTTAATATATTATGTTTAATTTAATGGTATAAGAAATTCAAGGCCCTCGGATGCCCTCTTCTTATAGCATGTTCAGAGGGATTCTTAGGAAAATCTCTGAAGCCATTGGTACAAGCTAGAGGGTTAAGCAATAAAGGAATGATCTAGTTTAGAATGTTTATACTTCATTTAGAAAGAACTAAATTATACCAAAAAACTCACATAATATGATAAAAGTATGTCATTTCTAGTTACAGAATTTCTCTAATGAAGAGAACTCAGTTATATTTTCTTTTATCAAAACACACATTTTATAGCCGGCATAAATCAGTCATCTTCCCAACACATTCACTTTCTTTCTACTTTTTGAATCTCTCCATTTTCCCTCTCATGTGCAAGCCCTCTTGTTCTCATTCCTGCTCTCATGTGTACAGTAGAACTTAAGTATTTCTAATTCACTGATAAATCAGAGGTGGATGTAAAGTGATTCTCCTAAATTTTATTTAGCTTTACCAAAGTACACCACAAGAAAGAAGAAAGAAAGAAAGAAAGAAAGAAAAAGAAAGAAAGAAAGAAAGAAAGAGAGAAAGGGGAAGGAAGGAAGGAAGAGGGAGGGAGGCAAGGAGAGAGAGAAGGAAGAAAGGAAGGATGAATTAAAAATTGGTCATGGTAAATGATAGAACTTGTTATCTGAACGCTATTTTTAATATATTTATGAATAACATTTTATTTTATTTATTAAGTTGTTTTTGTTTTGATTCCAGTATAGTTATTATACAGTGTTACGTTAGTTTCAGGTGTATAATCTAGTGATTCAACAGTTCTATACATTATTTAGTGCTCATCTTGGTAAGTGTCCTCTTTAATCCACATCACCTATTTCACCCATACCCCCACACACCTCCCTTTGGTGACCACCATCTGTTCTCTGTAGTTAAGAATTTATTTCTTTTTTTTTAAATTTTTTTTTAAGATTTTATTTATTTATTTGCCAGAGACAGAGGGAGAGAGAGCGAGTGAGCACAGGCAGACAAAGAGGCAGGCAGAGGCAGAGGGAGAAGCAGGCTCCCTGCCGAGCAAGGAGCCCGATGTGGGACTCGATCCCAGGACCCTGGGATCATGACCTGAGCCGAAGGCAGCTGCTTAACCAACTGAGCCACCCAGGCGTCCCAATAATTTATTTCTTGGTTTCTTTCTCTCTCTCTAACTCTTTGACTCATTTGCTTTGTTTCTTAAATTCCACGAAGGAGTGAAATCATATGGTATTTGTCTTTCTCTGACTGACTTATCTTAGCATTATACTCTCTAGATCCATCCATGTTGTTCCAAACAGCAACACTTTATGATGAATAAAGTGTGAATAATATAATAGAGTGAATTTTAGAGTGAATAATATAATACACCAAATGTAGAGAGTAAATTCTCACTTCACACACACACACATACACACACACACAAATTCCAGAGTAAACTATTAATGTCATTTTCTCAAATTTGCTGTTGAAATTTGATTTTTAAACCATAATGGACGACATAGGAATTGCTATGCTAGTAAAAATGAAAAAGATACCATAAACTGTAAATAAATTAAGAATATGAGAAAATTGAGACTCTCAAATTTCGCTAGTATAAATTAACAAAAGCATTTAGTGAAAAAATTACTACATCCTATGAAAATTCAAAATGTATGCATCCCAAGACCCAACAATTTCATCTGTTTATAGTTGGTCTAGAGACAGATGCATTCAGGGAGAATGATGCCACTTTTTATCTCCACACTTTTTTAAAGTGACTTTAAAAAGAATCACTGGGGGAAAGAAAAAAAAAATTTAATTAAAAAAATAAAAAGAACCACTGGGAGAACTTTAGAAGTGTTTATCTGAAGCTTGGAGGATGGGCCTTAAACTATGAAGGATAGAGGGGTTTTCCTGCTACACTCCCATTCCCAGCATTTGTAGTTAAAAGGGAGCACCAAGCTCTGCTTATAGAGCACCTACCTTTGGCACATGTGAGAGAAGGCAAATGTGGGATCATCTTATCCAGTCCAAGCGGGCTGCCTGAGGGGAGATCTCAACAGACAGGTAAACAAATTAAAGCCCAGGAATGAAAAGAAGATGAAAACACATAACTCAGAGAAGATGCCTCACATTAGTCAAAAGAACTAAAAGAGACTGGGTCCAGTGTGCCCAGGAAAACACCCTCAGAAGACAAGTCACATTTAATTATCTGTCAGTCACCAGACAGCTCAAACTACAAAACCAAGTATCCTTTCCCCTATTTGACCAATGTCTCTGGCTGAATTTGCAGCTGGCCAGTGGGGACAAAGATGAGTTTAGAGATCATAAACTTACCATAAGAAAATAGAAGCATCCAGATTTCTTTGCCATGTAGCTTTAGCCTGAGTCAATCCCAAAAGGTTAAAACGAGAAGATTTCAAGTTAAACTGGTGCAAAATGTTGACTATCACATAGGCCTACTTGATTTTCAAAATTGGTTTTGTTTTGTTTGTTTTTTTCTTAAAGATTAGAAGTGAAAAAAGGATATTACCAGAGAATGACCAAGTCAGTCTTGGGCCAGTATAAATGTTCATCTAGCTGCAGGGGATATTTACCCCCCAAGAGAATAAAGTTTAAGGAAACAGGGAGAGAAGAGAAAGTAAAGCTATGTTTTGATTATAATTCACACCTAATGTTCGTTTTACATGTCATTTACAGAGTGTAAATACATAAACATGTGTATTATACAAATGTGAATATATTATACAAATGATGAATCTCTGCTACATAGTGAGTAGAGGCCACTTCTGTAAAGGAGGAGAAAGACTTGAGGAGAAAGGAGAAAGGAGGAGTAAAGGAGAAGAAAAGACTTGAATCAGAGGGATAAACAGAACTTGTAGTTTTATGCATTTTTTGTTTTATTTTTGGAATTTTGGGCAAAATTGATTTATTTTGTATATTTGATGATGCATTTAAAAATTGCTCAAATGCCTTTAGGAAACTCCTAAAATTTTAATATTTTATAACTTTAATTGTTACCATGATGATAGGTGTAGGAGGGCTTTAAGAGTGACTTTTAAAGCATGACTCACTGCTTTTCTAAAACTCAACTACTAACTATCCATTCTGCAGGTACTCTCAGAATTCAGGTTTTCTTGACATTTTTCCTCTGGTTTAAAACACGTCTTACTTTTAAAGTAACAATTAACTGGCATTATAGACACATAGTCACTTGACTTTTAAGGAAAAATAATCCTCAATTCCTTTTTTTTAAATGCTGTTTCACACTTTTATTAGCCAGTCCAATTTTTAAAATTGCTGAGACCAGCCAGATAACTGCGGAAAAAAAAAAAAAAAAGAAAAGAAAAAAGAATGTCAGGCTAGCATATACTAATATAAAATAAAAACTAGAGATGACCTATTAATTTTTTATACTATTTATTGGTCCACCTTTTGGAGCCATTTGCTCAAATCTGTTTTATGGCTTAGCAAATGTATACAGGTAATACAAAACTGGAAGCTACCAATGAATCACAATATCTTGGCACTATTTTTATCAATTCATAATGGTTACTTACTAGATGTGATTACCTAGAAGACCACATTGGAATGCAGCATCTCAGAATATTTTCATCTAAAAGGTCAGGAGGGTAGGTACCAGTAGGATTCATATCCACTTACTTTAAAATGGAATTCCCATTTTTTTCTGTCTAAAAAGGATTTTGGCTACAATTGGTAAAAAATATTATCAATTTTTAATGCATGGGACAGTGACATATCATGTGTACATTTGCATGTTATGTAGCATGCATACACAGACTTTTAAAATAGCTTTCAGTACAGTTATAGAGGCTGATAGCCTTAGATGAAGGCTACTGGGAAGAATAACATTCAAAATCTATTCATATTCAGACTTTCCATGTTCCTGTAATTTCACACATCAGATTAGATTTCATGTAGTATTATAAATCACATATTTACCATGAACTTTTCAAAATGACAATGCCAAGGACTAGCCTTAAAAAATTAGTTAATAATATTACAAGAGTTTAGTATTTTGTTATGAGAACATGAGGCTCTTGGTGAGCAAAATGAAAAATATTTAAGCATAAGTGGAAGAGATCCTAATCAAAGACATATTTTTAAAAAAACAACAAGTGTTACAGCTGCATTTGATTGGATTGATGGCTAGCTTATTTTCTTCCTCAAACCTCCTTTAGGCCTGTCAGGCTCCATGGCTTTTCCTGGGGCATGCCCTTTGATGCTTCTTTTGCCATATGCCCATTCTTATCAGTGGGGATTCCTCCTGTGAAACAATTTTAGAAGATGCCCTCAACAAAATGCACAAAGTACACATTTGACCTCTGAAAAAAAATGAAGATAGCCTCAAGCAGAAAAACATAGACATTTTAGAAAGTAAAGCTTTCTTTTATTCCTTAAAAAAAAAAAATTTAAGCCTAGGGCACTTCTTCAGTTACAAAAAATTTTATCAGAAACCTAGGGCACTAAAGTAGACAATAGATACACCTGACACTCTAGTGTGGAGAAAGGATCACTAACAACCTGGCTTAAATTAGTATTTTTTATCCATACCTAATAATTGACACCTTTTTGTTTGTATTATCATAAATATAACAACAGTGCTGATTATTTCAGTACTCTACAGTCATCAAAAGGGTCAAGATCATCAAGCATTTCCAGCACACATTGATATGAAAATAGGGAAGAGAAATATGCGTGTATGAAAGGTTAACAAGTTAGCTACTGGAACCAGAGAAATATTCAGTTAACTTAGGAGGCTTTAGGAAGAGGAAGAAGGAAAAACAAACAAACAAAATCCACTAAGCATTGGTTCATTCATAGAATCATTGATTAAAAACAAAACAAACAACCAAAGAAAAACCTGATGGGAATTATAGATACTTCCTAGAGCAAAACTGGTCTGATTTTAAGGTTAAAAAATTTAAAGCCCATGGACAGTTAGTGGCTTAATAAGTGAGACAGCTTTTAAGAACTATTTAATCTATTAAAATACTATTTTTGTTGCCTCTCAAAATTGTGTGCAAGCTATTCTTTTAACACTTAACATTCCATAAACATACCTTATGTTCTGTTTTTTACTTATCTAATTTTACTTTCACAGGTATATTTTCATTTAGCAGAAAGCTATACAAATTTATCTTTAGTAATTTGGAGAATAAAAGAAAAATCCCAGTTTTCAGTAGCTTACTACTTTCATCTACATTATCAAATCTTAAACTCTTTTATTGGGGGGGGGCAAATGAAACTCATTCGTGATTCTAGAATCTGGATTCTATATTCTAGATTCAATTCTAGAATCAAGTGATTCTAGAATTGAAATGCCTATTGATTATCAGCATTACCCTTGCCTAGATAATCCTAAAGCAATGCTAAATTATTGTTAAAAGGTCTGCTCCATGTACACGTAATCAAATGATATCAGTAATGTTGTTTCTGTTCTTAGGAAACAGTGTTAGAATTAGTTATGAAGTCTTTTAAAATACTGTTTCTGACCACAGAATATTCTGTATAGCCTAAGATGAGGGCTCAGTCTAAGATAAGACTATTAAATTAACTATTATTTCAGGTGATTAAAGTGTGGGCTATTCTGGGGGGGGGCGCCTTTGAGACACTCCAGTATAAATGAATAATGATAACTACATATTTTGGCTTACTTTTCCCCATTGTGGAAGATACTTATCTAGATTAATTCATGTCATTTGTTTCGTTATTGAATGGAAAACATATTCTAAGATTCCAATGTGTAGCCATAGAGTATAGTGATACTGGGACAGAAAAAGTCCCTACAGACATGGGCTTTGGCACCTGTTTAACTGATACATATATCTAAAGTTTTCAGTTACCGTTCTTATGAACTTGCGGAAATAACCTAACATCTCTAAATTAGGAATAGGCAATTTATATCTCAGACTGTTTAATGTAAGAAGATTGAATGAAACTACACATGAAATTACTTCAATTTTATTAGATTAATTATTATCACTATCATGATAGCTAGTCCAGTTAAGTTTCAGGCTTCACTAGTATTTTTTAAATGAACTTAATTAGCCATATTATTCAATTCTTTGCTATTTTATTTAACTAATTGAGAAGCAAGAAAACGGTGTGACTGCACACTTAAGGCTCATTCTCAAATTCTTATGATGAAAAACAAATACCTATTTTTTTCTGTATAAGACATAATAGCAGTTTTTATTTACCTTTTTACTTATTTATTATTCATTTATTTTCTATTACTATCAACATCTTATTTACCATTATTATTTTAAAATATGAAATTGAAGACATTTCAAAGTTTTCAGGAAAAAAGTTCCTATTATGAATAATAATATAACTTCTAACTATGTCAAACATTATACTTTTAACTATATATAAATATTCATAGGTAGGCCTATGCATTTTTAATGTTTTTTAAATAAGATAGCAGTAAATGGAGATTAATTTTGTTATATTTTCATCTTAATATATTTTTTGCAATCAATATAATTTTCAATTACTTTGAATACATATATTATGCCATTATTTGTCATTCCCATTCTAATGAAAAGTTGGTGTTTACTGCTATTGTGGCTAAATTAACTCATCATCTCACATTAATTGAATTTTAATGCCATGCTGGAGACAAATTATATAGTTAGTCACCACATTGTCATAGCAGAAGCCAATCAAATTATTGAAGATTAGAAATCTTGTAGAACTAAGAACTAATAGATGTTTTCAAATATCAGATTGAAAAGAACAATTTACTGAGGAAAAAAAAATATGACTATGAATACTACTTTAATCACTAAATAAAGCAAACATTTGAAAGCATGAAACTAAAAAGGCTGGTTTTTATGCCATAAGCTCTCATATCTTTAATTAAATTTTTGAAGTTTTCTGTCTCTTCCCTTGCACATTCTGTGCATATATATATATATATATATATATATATATATATAGTCTTAATGTCCTTTCTTGCACTGCTGTTTTCTCAACTACCTTGATATAACCTTTTTTAAAGTTGGAGAGTTGGAGTCATTTTATTTGTTTTTGTGCCCTCCATTGTTATAAAGGAGTGTGTGGTACATATTGGGGACCAAATAATTTAATTGGAATATTTCATTTTTGTGTATTCTAAAGGTATGAAGAGATAATGGAAAGTTAGTAGATCATCATTTATAGTGCTTTACATCAGGGATCAGCAAAACTATAGCCTGTGGGCTAAAAACAAATAGTTGCTATTTTTATTTTCATTAATTTGTAAGTTAAGAATGTTTTTACAATTTTGAATGATGGGGGAAGCATAAAAAGGAAGAAAATATTTTGTAACATAAAAATTACGTGGAATTTAAATTTCAGCATCCACAAATAAAGTTTACAGAACATAGCACATTTAATCTTTTACTTACTGTCAGTAGCTGCTTGGAGACTATTAACAGTAGAGTTGGACCATTGTGACAAAGACTTGAACACTGGCAAAGCCAAAAACATTTACTATCTGACCCTTTACAGAAGAACTTGGCCACTCTTGCTTTACATTTTCATAGACCTTTATAATTTATAATACACCTTCACCATCTGTATCTCATTTGAGATTCATAGCATTCCTATGAATTATGGCATACTCATCTCCAATGTGCTAAAAAAATAAGAACTACAATCTGTACTTTAC
This sequence comes from Mustela putorius furo, assembly GCF_011764305.1. Taxonomy (NCBI): domain Eukaryota; kingdom Metazoa; phylum Chordata; class Mammalia; order Carnivora; family Mustelidae; genus Mustela; species Mustela putorius. The sequence goes on from NW_025422471.1 coordinate 17,323,395, forward strand.
AAATGAGAAAATTAAACCTTGTTGATTTTAACTGGTGCTGTCAGGATTTTTAATATAGTTCTTTGGGCTCTAGGCTTGATAATTTCAGACCACAGTAGTCTCTTCTTCTATTAAACAGTATTAGAGAATTCCAACTTTTATTTTATAAAAGTTCTATGAACCATACAACTGTGTAGAGCACTTCAGTTATATAGAACTATGACCCAGTTCTATGACCCAGTTCTATTATATAGAACTATGACCTATTTACTAATATTAGTTAAAAATCCCTGGAAGTGCCTGAATGGCTCAGTCAGTTAAGTATCTGTCTTCAGCTCGGGTCATGGTCTCAGGATCCTGGGATCAAGCCCCACATTAGGCTCACTGCTCAGCCAGGAGCCTGCTTCTCCCTCTGTTCCTTCCCCAGCTTTTCCCCTACTTGTGCTCTCTCTCTCAAATAAATAAATAAAATATTTTTTAAAAAATGTTAAAAATCTCTAAAGGATTTAATGATAGCTTATTTAAAAGTTGATTAAAAATCAAACATTTAAATTTTCTAATTAAAAAAACAAATTTACAAGTTATAACACTGCAGATCTTTCATTTTCATTTGGTGCAGATCATTCAATTTTCTTTTGGTGCCCATCTAATTACTTGTTTCCTGTCACATTTGATTTGTAATTTGTCAAAGTTTTTTTAAAAACATGAGCTATTGCAGTGAAAGTTGACTTGGGGTCAACTTTACATATGTAAAATTGAGATAAACACTGAAAACAGATGGAAAAATAATAAAGTCATTAAATTCTTCATGTATCTAATTTCTGAAGCAAAAGATAGTTTTTACTGAGTAAGATAACATCTACAAAGGGACTTTTCATTTTTCCAACAAGAAAGAATAGAGACAGGACAGGAGTTATTTTTTGTTTTTTATTTTCTGTATTTTTTAATTTTTAATTTTTGTTATTATTTTTATAAACATATATTTTTATACCCAGGGGTACAGGTCTGTGAATTGCCAGGTTTACACACTTCAGAGCACTCACCGTAGCACATACCCTCCCCAATGTCCATAACCTCACTCCCCTTCTACCAACCCCCCTCCCCCCCAACAACCCTCAGTATGTTTTGTGAGATTAAGAGTCACTTATGGTTTGTCTCCCTCCCAATCCCATCTTGTTTCAGTTATTCTTCTACTATCCCCTTAACCCTCATGTTGCATCTCCATTTCCTCATATCAGGGAGATCATAGGATAGTTGTCTTTCTCTGCTTGACTTATTTCGCTAAGCATGATATCCTCTAGTTCCATCCACATCGTTGCAAATGGCAAGATTTCGTTTCTTTTGATGGCTGCATAGTATTCCATTGTGTATATATACCAATTCTTCTATATCCATTCATCTGTTGATGGACATCAGGTTCTTTCCATAGTTTGGCTATTGTGGACATTGCTGCTATAAACATTCGGGTGCACGTTCCCCTTCAGATCACCACGTTTGTATATTTAAGGTAAATAACCAGTAGTGCAATTGCCAGTTCATAAGGTAGTTCTATTTTCAGCATTTTGAGGAACCTCCATGCTGTTTTCCAGAGTGGTTGCACCAGCTTGCATTCCCACCAACAGTGCAGGAGGATTCCCTTTTCTCTGCATCCTCACCAGCATCTGTCATTTCCTGACTTGTTAATTTTAGCCATTCTGACTGGCGTGAGGAGGTATCTCATTGTGGTTTTGAATTGTACTGCCCTGATGTCGAGTGATGTGGAGCACTTTTTCATGTGTCTGTTGGCCATCTGGATGTCTTCTTTGCAGAAATGTCTGTTCATGTCCTCTGCCCATTTCTTGATTGGATTATTTGTTCTTTGGGTGTTGAGTTTGCTAAGTTCTTTATAGATTTTGGACACTAGTCCTTTATCTGATATGTCCTTTGCAAATATTTTCTCCCATTCTGTCAGTTGTCTTTTGGTTTTGTTAACTGTTTCCTTTACTGTGCAAAAGCTTTTGATCTTGATAAAATCCCAATAGTTCATTTTTGCCCTTGCTTCCCTTGCCTTTGGCGATGTTCCTAGGAAGATGTTGCTGTGGCTGAGATCGAAAAGGTTGCTGCCTGTGTTCTTCTCAAGGATTTGGATGGATTCCTTTCTCACATTGAGGTCTTTCATCCATTTTGAGTCTATTTTCATGTGTGGTGTAAGGAAATGGTCCAATTTCATTTTTCTGCATGTGGCTGTCCAATTTTCCCAGCACCACTTATTGAAGAGGCTGTCTTTTTTCCATTGGACATTTTTTCCTGCTTTGTCGAAGATTAGTTGACCATAGAGTTGAGGTTCTGTTTCTGGGCTCTCTATTCTGTTCCATTGATCTATGGGTCTGTTTTTGTGCCAGTACCATGCTGTCTTGATGATGACAGCTTTGTAATAGAGCTTGAAGTCCGGAATTGTGATGCCACAAACTTTGGCTTTCTTTTTCAATATCCCTTTGGCTATTTGAGGTCTTTTCTGGTTCCATATAAATTTTAGGATTATTTGTTCCATTTCTTTGAAAAAAAAATGGATGTTATTTTGATAGGAATTGCATTAAATGTATAGATTGCTTTAGGTATCATACACATTTTCACAATATTTATTCTTCCAATCCAGGAGCACGGAACATTTTTCCATTTCTCTGTGTCTTCCTCAATTTCTTTCATGAGTACTTTATAGTTTTCTGAGTATAGATTCTTAGCCTCTTTGGTTAGGTTTATTCCTAGGTATCTTATAGTTTTGGCTGCAACTGTAAATCGGATTGACTCCTTAATTTCTCTTTCTTCTGTCTTGTTGTTGGTGTAGAGAAATGCAACTGATTTCTGTGAATTGATTTTATATCCTGACACTTTACTAAATTCCTATACAAGTTCTGGCAGTTTTGGAGTGGAGTCTTTTGGGATTTCCACATATAGTATCATATCATCTATGAAGAGTGATGGTTTGACTTCTTCTTTGCCGATTTGGATGCCTTTAATTTCCTTTTGTTGTCTGATTGCTGAAGCTAGGACTTCTAGTACTATGTTGAATAGCAGTGGTGATAATGGACATCCTTGCCATGTTCCTGAACTTAGCAGAAAAGTTTTCAGTTTTTATCCATTGAGAATGATATTTGTGGTGGGTTTTTCATAGATGGCTTTGATGATATTGAGGTATGTGCCCTCTATCCCTACACTTTGAAGAGTTTTGATCTGGAAGGGATGCTGTACTTTGTCAAATGCTTTTTCAGCATCTATTGAGAGTATCATATGGTTCTTGTTCTGTCTTTTATTGATGTGTTGTATCACATTGATTGATTTTGGGGATGTTGAACCAACCTTGCAGCCCTGGAATAAATCCCACTTGGTCATGGTGAATAATCCTTTTAATGTACTGTTGAATCCTGTTGGCTAGTATTTTGGTGAGAATTTTCACATCTGTGTTCATCAAGGATATTGGTCTATAGCTCTCTTTTTTTGATGGGATCCTTGTCTGGTTTTGGGATCAAGGTGATGCTGGCCTCATATAATGAGTTTGGAAGTTTTCCATCCATTTCTATTTTTTGGAACAGTTTCAGGAGAATAGGAATTAATTCTTCTTTAAATATTTGGTAGAATTCCCCCGGGAAGCCGTCTGGCCCTGGGCTTTTGTTTGTTTGGAGATTTTTAATGACTGTTTCAATCTCCTTACTGGTTGGATCTGTTCAGGTTTTCTATTTCCTCCTGGTTCAATTGTGGTAGTTTATATGTCTCTAGGAATGCATCCATTTCTTCCAGATTATCAAATTTGTTGCTGTAGAGTTGCTTATGTTCTTATAATTGTTCGTATTTCTTTGGTGTTTGTTGTGCTCTCTCCTCTTTCATTCATGATTTTATTTATTTGGGTCCTTTCTCTTTTTTTGAGAAGTCTGGCCAGGGTTTTTCAATCTTATAATTCTTTCAAAGAACCAGCTCCTGGTTTTGTTGATTTGTTCTATTGTATTTTTTGTTTCTATTTCATTGATTTCTGCTCTGATATTTATGATTTCTCTTCTACTGCTGGGTTTAGGCTTTCTTTGTTGTTCTTTCTCCAGATCCTTTAGGTGTAGGGTTAGGTTGTGTACCTGAGACCTTTCTTGTTTCTTCAGAAAGGCTTGTACCAGTATATATTTTCCTCTCAGAACTGTCTTTGCTGTGTCCCACAGATTTTGAACCGTTGTGTTTTCATCTCATTTGTTTCCATGAATTTTTTCAATTCTTCTTTAATTTCCTGGTTGACCCATTCATTTTTTAGAAGGACGATGTTTAGTCTCCATGTATTTGGGTTCTTTCCAAATTACCTCTTGTGATTGAGTTCTAGCTTCAGAGCACTATGGTCTGAAAATATGCAGGGAATGATCCTAATCTTTTGATACCTATTGAGACCTGATTTATGACCCAAGATGTGATCTATTCTGGAGAAGTTCCATGTGAACTAAAGAAGAATGTATATTCTGTTGCTTTGGGTGGAATGTTCTGAATATATCTGTGATGTCTATCTGGTCCAGTGTGTCATTTAAGTCCTTTATTTCCTTGTTGATCTCTTGCTTAGATAATCTGTCCATTTCAGTGAGGAGAGTGTTAATGTCCCCTAATATTATTGTATTATTGTCTATGTATTTCTTTGATTGTTATTTATTGGTTTATATAGTTGGCTTCTCCCATCTTAGGGGCATTAGGGATATTTAAAATTGTTAGGTCTTCTTGTTGGACAGACCCTTTGAGTATGATATAGTGTCCTTCCTCATATCTTATTATAGTCTTTGGCTTAAAATCTAATTGATCTAATATAAGGATTGCCACCCAGCTTTCTTCTGATGTCCATTAGCATTGTAAATTGTTTTCCATCCCCTCACTTTAAATCTGGAGGTGTCTTTGGGTCTATAATGAATTTCTTGTTATATTGTTGGGTTTTGTATTTTTATCCATTCTGATACTGTGCATCGTTAGCCCATTAACGTTCAGGGTAAGTATTGAGAGATATGAATTTAGTGCCATTGTATTGCCTGTAAGGTGACTGTTACTGTATATTGTCTCTGTTTCTTTATGATCTACTACTTTTAGGGTCTCTCTGCTTAGAGGACCCCTTTCAATATTTCCTGTAGAGCTGGTTTGGTGTTTGCAAATTCTTTCAGTTTTTGTTTGTCCTGGAAGCCTTTTATCTCTCCATTTTCAATGATAGCCTAGCTGGATATAGCATTCTTGTCTGCATGTTTTTCTCGTTTAGTGCTCTGAATATATCATATCAGTTCTTTCTGGCCTGCCAGGTCTCTGTGGATAGATCTGCTGCCAATCTAATGTTTTTACCCTTTTATGTTACAGACTTCTTTACCTGGGATGCTTTCAGGATTTTCTCTTTGTCGCTAAGACTTGTAAATTTTACTATCAGGTGACGAGGTGTGAACCGATTTTTATTGATTTTGAGGGGCGTTCTTAGCCTCTCCTGGATTTTGATGTTTGTTCCCTTTGCCATATTAGGGAAATTCTCTACAATAATTCCTTCTGATATACCTTCTACTCCTCTCTCTCTTTCTTCTTCTTCTAGAATCCCAATTATTCTAATGTTGTGTCATCTTATGGTGTCACTTATCTCTCAAATTCTGTCCTTGTGATCCAGTATTTATTTGTCTCTCTTTTGCTCAGCTTCTTTATTCTCTGTCATTTGGTCTTCTATGTCACTAATTCTTTCCTCTGTCTCATTTATCCTAGCAGTAAGGGCTCCAATTTTTATTGCACCTCATTCATAGCTTTTTTTGATATCAACTTGGTTAGATTTTAGTTCTTTTATTTCTTCAGAAAGGGCTTTTATATATCTGGAGAGGGTGTCTCCAATATCTTCTATGCCTTTTTCGAGCCCATCTAGAACCTTGAGAATCGTCATTCTGAACTCTAGATCTGCCATATTACCAATGTCCGTATTGATTAGGTCCCCAGCCTTCGGCACTGCCTCTTGTTCTTTTTTTTTTTTTTTGTGGTGAGTTTTATCCTTGTCATTTTTGCCAGATAAGATTTGCTTTCTCTTCCGCTGGAATTCCACTGTTCTCCTTGGTGAGTGAAGTCGGTCTTGGCTGAGTTTCTTGTTGATCTTCTGGGAGAGAGGCCTGTTGTAGTGATTCTCAGGTGCTTTGTCCGAGGTGGAATTACACCACCCTTACCAGGGGCCGGGCTAAGTAACCACTCCGGTTTGCTTTCAGGAGCTTTTGTTCCCTGAGCACTTTCTGTAGAGTTCAGAGGACGGGAATGAAAATGGCGGCCTCCCAATCTCCGGCCTGGAGGAGCGGAGAGCTCGGGGTCCTGCTCCTCAGTGCGCCTTCAGAGAAAAGCGCCCAACCGCCCCCATCTCCCTGGCCTCTGGTTGCACTTGTAGGAAAGCAGTCAACTTCTTGCACTTGGAGAAAAGCGCCTGGTCGCTTCCATCTCCGTGGCCTCCTGCCACACTCTGAGCTCACCCAGCCTGTGACAAGTTCAAGGTAACCCCGAGCTGAGAACTCACTCCTTGGCTTTTCACTGTAGCCAGCTTCCCCACTCTAATACCTGTGAGCTCTGCGACACTCAGATACCCCCAGTCCTTCTGTGACCCCACAGGACCTGGGGTTATGCTGACCCTGCATGGGCTTCCCCCCTGGTTTAGCTTCTGGAGCAATGTCCCTCAGTGGAGCAGACTTTTAAAAGTCCTGATTTAGTGCTCCGTTGCTCCACCACTTGCCGGGAGCTGGCCTCTCCCCCGAGGTCTATCTTCCCGTTGCTTTGGATTCACTTCTCCACCGGTCCTACCTTTCAGAAAGTGGTCGATTTTCTGTTTCTAGAATTGCTGTTCTTCTTCTCTTCGATCTCCTGTTGGATTTGTAGGTGTTTGCAATGGTTTGATAAGCTATCAAGCTGATCTCCTCCTACCTGATATCATCTCAGCCTCTACTTCTCCAGCATCTTGACTCCTCCCCACCTTGCTGTGTATCTTAAAAGTGAAAACTTGTAAAACTCTGTTTCAGGAAGTGAATAATAAAGACCATTGTATATGATTTTTAAGGGTGAGAGGGGGACCAAGAACTGATCTTTATTTCATTCCTTCCATGGAACTGCTTCTTCTCTGGGAGCAAATGTTGGCATTTAAAGCAGTTACATTTTAAACACTTAAATCAGAGGCTTTGCAATTTACATATTCCATATATAACACAATAGTCTGGGGACAGTTAAAAATTTCTTGACTGAAGAAAGGTATTCTGTTTAAGGATTTTGAGATACTCTCTTGAAGAAGTCAGGAAATTAACCTCTAGCAATTAAGCAAAAGAGAGAATATCTAAGCTGCCAACATTATTGGATTCAGAGACTTCTTTGGCCATATCTTACCAAATTTATAATGTCAAAAGTGTCATATTATGAACATATACATACATATATGAATGTGTTTATATATATGCTCTAATGGACATGTATTCATACATACATATATATTTGTCTCTAATACCTAAATGATATGATCATTTCCTAATTTGAAAATTACAGCCAAAGTATAGTACCAATCTTTTCTTAGCCTTATATATTTAGTAGTTATAACTATCTGTTAGATGAAGAAAAACTGGAAAATTTTTTAAAATTAAAAAAAAGGAAAAATTGTAAAGGAGTGGGGGATGACATAACTGGGTGATGGACATTAATGGGGACACGATGTAATAAGCATTGGGTTATATACAAGTGATGAATCACTGAACTATACCTTTGAAACTAATAATACACTATATGTTAATTAATTAAATTTAAATAAAATTAAATTAATAAGGAGAAAAAAATTTACTTTCAGATTAAAAATTTGTATTGATCTTATTTTATAGAAATAATTACTTAGAAAAAAATAAGAAAATAAGATAATACAGAAAATTGATAGAGGAAAAGAAAGATCATTAGTAATCCCACCAATTAGTGATAGTATTATGAAAAGCTTGCCAATCTTTGTTAACTTTAATATGCTTATGAAGTTATGCATAGCAATATGAAGTTATGAGAAATATACTTTTGAAATCAACTCTTTATATATTAGCATATATATACATAGGCTTACATATATAGATATACATGAATTTTAATATATATATATATATTTATATATATACATTATACACACACACACACGCATGGAAACATATACATACTCATAAGTGTTTCATGGTGAAACACTTTGTTTTCAGGTAGTGTGCTAAGGAACCATAAAAATCCACTTCTCAAAAATATCAGCAAAAAAATAAATAAATAAAAATTTTTGTCAAACTTGACTTTTCTTGGAACTAACCAAAGGCTTGCAACAATTTGAGGAAAACAGCTTAATATTGGGAAGAACAACCAACTTAGTACTGTTCTAACTTGCCCTGTTCCTTCCTCTTCTGAGCTCAATCATGTCCTTGAGAAACATCCTTGAAACCAGGCAGCTGTGAAAATCAGAGGCTTAATAGTCACTGAAGGGGCCAAAATAGATTTGACATATTCCAAAAGTCTCATCATCTGATTTTTTAAGTATTTTTATTTTATTTTCATTTTTATTTTAAGTATTATTATTATTTTGTCTGACAGTCTCCAGAAATATTCTTTTTCAGGGCTACCTGAGTTATTTTCTCACTCAGAACATACTCAGTGGGAAAAGTCCCAACTCCAGGGCATTCGTTGAAATATTTTATCAATTATTTAATATTTACAATATTTAATATTGTGGATGCCTGAGACAATGGAAATTTGGATATTAACCATGATGGAGAATATATATGTATATATCTTAGAATGCTTTTAGTCTATAGCAAAAATTGAAGAGAATTGACAAGATGACAATATTGAGTCTTACAATTCATGGAACTGTATGTCTCTTCATTTATTTAGCTCTTCTTTATCTCCTTAATAAAGTTTTAGTGTTTTTTATTTATTCTTCAGCACTGTACATTTTAATGCCATTCTTATTTTCTTTTTTCAATTTATTTATTATTTTTAAAAAAGTATTATGTTCAATTAGCCAGCATATAATACATCATTAGTTTTGATGTGGTGTTCAGTTGTCGGGGACTGCCTCCGGCTGGGAAAGTCCCCACCATTACAAGATGGCGCTTGGCTCGCTGCTAGTAAACAACGAACATTCTGGTGAAGCTCACCTAAAGGAGGACATAGTCATTGGCTATTTCAAATTTAACCAGCATAGTAACAGGACTCTCATTGGCTCTCCCCATTGCTTGGCCCCTTATTGGTCACCCTGCCGCGTATAAGCTAAGGAAGTTGACGAAATAAACAAATGAAGCATTAACACCATACCAGGCTGATTGCCGTTCTTGCGGGCCGAGGGCGATGTTCAGTGATTCATTAGTTGCATATAACACCCAGAGCTCATCACAACATGTACCCTCTTTAATACCCATCATGGTTACCCCATCCCCTACCTCCCTCCCTTCTGTAACCCTCCATTTGATTCCCGGAGTCCAGAGTCTCTCATGGTTTGTCTTCCTCTCTGATTTCTTCTCATTCACTTTTTCTTCCCTTCCCCTGAGGTCCTCCACACTATTCCTATGTTACACTTATGAGTGAAACCATTTGATAATTGTCTTTCTCTGCTTCGAATTCTTTCACTTAGTTTAATCCCCTCCAGTTCCATCCATATTGATACAAATTGTAGGTATTCATCCATTCTGATGGCTGAATAATATTCCATTGTATATATGAACCACATCTTCTTTATCAATTCACCTGTTGAAGGACATCTTGGCTCCTTCCACAGTTTGGCTGTTGTGGACATTGCTGCTATGAACATTGGGGTACATGTGCCCCTTCTTTTCACTACATCTGTATCTTTGGGGTAAATACCTAGTAGTGCTATTGCCGGGTCATAGGGTAGCTCTATTTTTTACATCTTGAGGGACCTCCATACTGTTTTCCAGAGTGGCTATACCAGCTTGCATTCCCATCAACAGTGTAAGAGGGTCCCCCTTTCTAGAAAAACTCACCAATATTCATTGTTTCCTGCCTTATTAATTTTTGCCATTCTAACTGGTATAAGGTGGTGTCTCACTGTGGTTTTTTTTTTTTTTAAAGATTTTATTTATTTATTTGACAGAGAGAGATCACAAGTAGGCAGAGAGGCAGGCAGAGAGAGAGAAAGGGAAACAGGCCCCCTGCTGAGCAGAGAGCCCGATGCGGGACTCGATCCCAGGACCCTGAGATCATGACCTGAGCTGAAGGCAGCAGCTTAACCCACTGAGCCACCCAGGCGTCCCTCACTGTGGTTTTGATTTCTCTTTCCCTGATGGTTAGTGATGTTGAAAATTTTTTCATTTGTCTGTTAGCCATTTGTTTGTCTTCTTGGGAGAAGTGTCTGTTCATGTCTTCTACCCATTTATTTACTGGATTATTTGTTTTTTTGGGGTATTGAGTTTGAGAAGTTCTTTATAGATCTTGGATACCAGTCCTTTATCTATAGTGTCATTTGCAAATATCTTCTCCCATTCCATGGGTTGCCTCTTACTTTTGTTGACTGTTACCTTCCCTGTGCAAAACCTTTTTATCTTCATGAAGGCCCAGTAGTTCATTTTATCTTTCATTTCCCTTGCCTTTAGAGACGTGTCTTGATAGAGGTCCCTGTGGCCGATGTCGAAGAGGTTACTGCCTATGTTCTGATCTAAGATTTTGATAGATTTAGATCTCACATTTAGGTCTTTCATCCATTTTGAGTTTATTTTTATGTATGGTGTAAGAGAATGGTCCAGTTTCATTCTTCTGCATGTGGCAGATTTTTCCAGCACCATTTATTGAAGAGACTGTCTTTTTTTCATTGGATATTCTTTCCTGCTTTGTCGAAGATTAGTTGCCCATGGAGTTGAGGGTCCATTTCTGTGGTCTGTTTGGTTCCATTGATCTATGTGTCTGTTTTTGTGCCAATACGATGCTGTCTTTATGATCACAGCTTTGTAATACAGCTTGAAAGCAGGCATTTTGATGTCCCAGCTTTGCTTTTCTTTTTGAACAGTCCCCTGGCTATTTGGGGTCTTTTCTGATTCCATACAAATTTTAGGATTTGTTTGTACCAGCTCTGTGAAAAATGTTGATAGTATTTTGATAAGGATTGCATCAAAAAGTAGAATTACAGACCAATATCCCTGATAAACATGGATGCCAAAATACTCAACAATATCCTAGCCAGCAGGATCCAACAGTACATTAAAAAGATTATTCATCATGACCAGGTGGGATTTATTCCTGGGATGCAAGGGTGGTTCAACATTCTCAAATCATTCAACATGATAGATCACATTAACAAAAGAAGAGACAGAAACCATAGGATCCTCTTAATTGATACAGAAAAAAAAGTTTGACAAAATACAGCAGCCTTTCCTGATTAAAACTCTTCAGAATATAGGGATACAGGAAACACACCTCAACATCATAAAAGCCATCTATGAAAAGCCCACAGTGAATATCATTCTCATTGGGGAAAAATGGAGAGCTTTTCCCTTAAGGTCAGGAACATGACAGGGATGCCCACTCTCACCACTTTTTTTCAACATAGTCCTAGAAGTCCTAGCAACAGCATTCAGACAACAAAAGGAAATAAAAGGCATCCAAATTGGTAAAGAAGTCAAACTCTCTCTCTTTGCATTTGACATGATACCGTATGTGGGAAACCCAAAAGACTCCACCCCTAAATTACTAGAACTCATACAGGAATTCAGTAATGTGGCAGGATATAAAATCAATGCACAGAGATCAGTTGCTTTCCTATACACTAACAATGTAACTGTAGAAAGAGAAATTAAGAAATTGATTCCATTTACAATAGCACCAAAAACCATAGATACTTTGGAATAAACCCCAAAGAGGTGAAGGATCTATACTTTAGAAACTACAGAACACATATGAAAGAAATTGAAGACACAAAAAAAATGGAAAAAAAATTATACTGAAAAATAAGGATCTGAGATGTATTTTTCTTCCAATTAAAACTGATTATTAAAATAATTTTTCTGAACTAAGAATGAAAAGATCAGTGGTTATATTTTACTCTGATTATTACAGCTATTTTTTGTGCTTGTCAAAAGACATACTTGCTATTGTTAAGTATTATTGATAAACTAAAATTATAATTTTTGAGATAGAATTGACATGCAATTTTGTGTAAGTTTACAGTGTATGACATGTGGGGTGCCTGGGTGGCAAAGTTGGCAAAGCATGGTAATCTTGGAGTTGGCTTAGGTCATGATCTCAGGGTTGTGGGATCATGTCCCATGTCAGGCTCCATGCTCAGCTGAGAGTCTGCTTAGGACTCTCTCTTCCTCTTCCCTGCCCCCCCCCAACATGCACTCTCTCTCCTCCTCTCTCTCTCTCAAATAAATAAATCTTTGAAAATCTTTGAAAAATAAAGTGTACATTATATTTGATATATTTACACAATGCAATATGATTACCACAATAGCGTTAGCTAACACATATATCAGGTCACATAATTATTATTTTCTTTGTTCATTGATACAAAGTAAGATTTTGTCTCTTAGCAACTTTGAAATTTATAATACAGCATTATTATAATCACTATAATCACTGTGCTGTACATTAGATCTCAGGGATTTATTTGACTGCAATTTGTGGACTAGAACCTTAAACAGCAACTCCCCAATTTCTCCATTCCCCAGCCTTGGTAACTACCGTTCTCCTCTTTGTTTTTACAGATTTGGCTTTTTTAGATATCAAATTTAAATGATATCAGCAGTATTTGTCTTTCTCTGTCTGACTTATCTCATTTAGCATAATTTATTAAGGTCCTTTCCCTATCGTTGCAAATGACAAGATTTCCTTCTTTCTTATGGCTGAATTTTATTCCACTCTATATGTAGAGCACATCTAATTTACCCATTCAACAACACAGGTTGTTTTTATTTCTTGGTTATTGTTAATAATACTGCAATGAACATGGGAGTGCAAATATCACTTTGAAATTCTGTTTTCTTTTTCTTTTCCTTTTTTTTTTTTTTAAAAAAAGAATTATTGCTGGATTATATGACAGTTCTATTTTTAATTTTTTAGCGAATCTTCATAATGATTTTCATAGTGGCTGAACCAATTTACATTACTACCATCAGTTCACAAAGACCATTTATGACATGTCCATAGCTAATCTCATACACAACAGTGAAAGACTGCAAGTTTTTTCTTTAAGAGCAGAGACATGATAGAGTGCCAACTCCCACCATTCCTATTCAACATAGTAGTAGAATTCTTCGGTAGAGAAATTAGTCAAGACAAAAACTAAAAAGCATCCAAATTGAAAAGGAGGAAGTAAAATTGTCATTATTTGCAGATGATATGACCTTATATATAAAAAATCCTAAAGAATCAACAAATGACAACAAAAGATCTGTTGAACTAATCAACAAATTCACAAAAATTGTAGGATATAAAGTCAGTATATACAGAAATCATTAGTATTTCTATACACTAAAAACAAAACTTATAAAAATAAATGAAATTATGTTTGAAGAGAAGAGCTTTATTTTAAACAGTTTTCCCCTTTTTTCTTTAAAAAAATTGCATGAGTTCTGCATAAATAGTGTGTTTGGAAAAAATCATTTTCATATATTTATGAGTTCATATATTTATGAGTTTTCTGCAGAAAACATTCATATTTTTATGAAAGTAGTCATTCTTAACCTTATTAATAAATCTTATACTCTATCAACATTCTTCCTCAATAACTCTTGACATTGACATGTACAAATTACATGCCAAAGGTTAACTATATATTAAGGTTAACTATATATTAAGTATTAACTTGAGAAGCCTTGTTCTTGGATCATTAAATATATCTTGATTCAGTATGTATTAAAAAGCAATTAACTTTATACTTAATACACAGTATGCCAAATATATATTAGTGGACATCATTACACATTTTCTACTCTTATTTAATATTCAAGTTAATTACAAGCTACTGATTATTTCTAAATTTCCCTGGGTGTTTTTACTTTTTAAAAAAATGTTTTAAGGCACGTGGGTGGTTCAGTTGGATAAGGTCTGCCTTCAGCTTGGATCATGATCCCAGGGTCCTGGGATTGAACCCCACATCAGGGAATCTGCTTTTTCTCCTCCTTCCCATTCATGCTCTCTCTCACTATCTCTTTTTCTCTCAAACATATAAATAAAATTCTAAAAAAATATATTTAATTTATTTATTTATTTGACAGAGATCACAAGTAGGCAGAGAGGCAGGCAAAGAGAAGGGAGGAAGCAGGCTCCCTGCTGAGCAGAGATCCCGAAGTGGGGCTTGATCCCAGGATCCTGGGATCACGACCTGAGCCGAAGAAAGAGGCTTTAACCCACTGAGCCTCCCAGGTGCCCCTAAAAAATATTTTTCATTGTGTTTTATTATATAGTCAGATTATGGTAAAATTGTGATTGTTTATGAAAATGTTCTCTTATTTGTACAGTATGCTTTAATAGTAACTATTTATATCTTTGCATTCAGCTGAAGTTAAAGTAAACAAGGAGATATATGTATAAGAAAAATAATCTACTAAATTACGTGAACCAGAAAGATGTTGTTTACTTTGTAGGGACAGATTCCATGGTGAATGCTTGTTCTATTAGGATAAATGAGTAGTGACTCTGTTTTGTCTTCTTTCTTATCATGGGTACTTCATGGATAATATATTGCCTATTGTGGGGTTTTTTTTTTTAATGTCTCTAAGTTCCAAAACTTATCATTGGAAGATTCTAGTTTCTTTGTTATTTCTTTCCTAGACTGCTGTTTTCTAAATTAAAGGCTCTAAAAATTGCCATTGCAATTATTTCCTCACAAAACTGAAATATAGAGAATATAGTTTAGTTTTGTAAGAATATCACTAGTTTTGATTTTACTGCTGTAATTTAATGTTTTGGTAGAGGAATCAAAAACTTTTAAGTTCTTGGTTTGAGGAAATTTTCAAATGTCATTGAGTGCTGCCGTATCCATTACCATCACTGCTTGTACACTGAGGAAGAGTTCAACAGGAGCCTTTATCCTTATGAATGTTATAATGCAGCTGTATTGGCACAGCGTATATGCTTATCTTAAATTTAAGCATCATATATGCTTATTTATGCAGGGAAATATATCAAATATAATAATATATGTGAATTAGAGAACTATTGAAGTCATTAAGATTGTAGAATCAATAAGGATAAAGGATTGATTTCCTATGTTTACATGGGAGACTTGAACTTTAAATCTTGTATGGAAAACTTAAAGGGCACACTATCTTGAAGCAGTAGTTGACAATTTCTGTAAAGGAATAAATGGTCAATATTTTAGTTCTTGTGGCCAAATGACCTCTCTCATATCTACTGAAGTGGGATGTTGTAGCATTAAAATAGCCATCGACAGTATGTAAATTGTGGTCATTTTGTTTCAATAACATTAATAAAAACTCGATGTGGCCATGGGCCACATTTTTTGACCCATGGTTTAGGGAATAGAACTTTTTGGATATGATAATATAACATAAAAGCCTACATTTGAAAACAGCAGAGTAATATATGGTATATTTTGTCTGTTGGAAATTCAAATTCATGAGAGAAAATATAAAGATGTGTTCTTTAAATGAGTGTGCTTGTGTATATTTGTGTTGATTTCAATATTGTAGTTTAGAGAAGATTTAAGGAAACTGAAGAACTGAATACTTTTGAATGACCCATATTCTATATAGTTAATAGAAGACACCCTGTTGTTATATAAATTATTGATCTGTTAGAGAGTATACATTACTTATTTGAATAATCAGGTAATTGAAGGAAAGTAAGATTTGACATCTGTGTAAAAATATCTTCTTTAAAATAAAATTGAATTGTTTTCTCCTGAAAAAAGATGGCTCTCTTACAGCAAATTCCTTTAAGAAGAATCTAGCATAGTCTCCTAGCTAGTAAACTAAGAACTGCTATGGTCCACTGAGAAGAGATAAATCTCTTCCTAGCAGATTTATTGTGAGGATTAGAGAGATATTTAGAGAATCTAATGCAGTGTCTGTCTACAGTTGGTAATTCCGCAGGAAACTAGCTCTCTTCTTTTTTTCCCATTACATTGGGGAAAGATAGTCTATAGACCAAAAAGAAGCAAAAGTTGTTTTTTGTCACATAGCAAAGCAGCAGTATGAACATTTTATTGCTACACTGAATGAAAATGTTAGTATTTCATCTTGGCAAAAAGTGAGTACACTCATGTTCCCATTATATGTCTATTCTTTTGTAAATTTCATTTTATTTTATTATTCTAGTTTTACTTTATTTCTAGCAAAGATACTACTGAATAGTGTCACATGGTTTATCAGGAAAAAATAGACCATTCTTTAACTTCTCCATTGTGAAAGTTGATAGCGTTTACTTTGGTCTTATAAAATAATAAAGTTCTAAATATTTTTCAGCAAGGATGATACTGAAGTTAAAAACAAATTAACAATATTTGCATCATTATACATGTGTGAACAGTTTCACAATACAACCAAACAATCTGTCAAGGGATTCCTTTTTTTCATATATAAAAATTCTATTATTTCTAAGTCATTATTTTCTAAAATTTCGCTGTTGATCAAGTCATGCTATAAATATTTGCTTCACAAATGGAGCATAAGTTCCCAATAAAATTTCTTGCTCCCATGTCCACCTGGAGCTTTGAAAACCTTTATATAGCTTTTTCATTAAAAGGAGATTTATATACCCTTCATCATTAGTACCATTTGTATCCCATTTATTTATTCCTCTTTCATTATGTTCATTTTTTTAATAAAATGCACATTTGAAATACAATGTAATATAACTATACACCTACTAGAGTGTCTATAAAAAATCTCAACAAACTGAGGGTTGCTGGGGGGAGGGGGTTTGGGAGAAGGGGGTGGGATTATGGACATTGGGGAGGGTATGTGCTTTGGTGAGTGCTGTGAAGTGTGTAAACCTGGTGATTCACAGACCTGTACCCCTGGGGATAAAAATATATGTTTATAAAAAATAAAAAATTAAAAAAAATTTAAAAACTTACAAAACCAAATTTTTGGTGAGGAAGTAGAGAAATTGTAACCCTCAAATATTACTGGTTGGAAAGATAAAATCAAAAGATATACAATTTGGTAATTTCTTAAAAAGTAAAACCCCAAATCGACAAATAATCCAGTAATTTTACTCTTAGGTATTTGCCAAGGGAACTGAAAATTTATGTGTACAGGAAAAACCACCTTAAAAATCTTTTAGTGGTTTTATTCTTTATCAATATTATTATTATAACTCTCTTCTATTATAACTCATTCTAATAGAAACCTAGAGTGTCTTTATATTATTTTATCTGTGATTGAAAAAGTTATGTCTAAATTATATATAAATGCAATAATTAGATAAGTTAAATAGATTGAAAAATGAACAAAATCACTGGAAAACTGAACAATTTTGGACAGTACACAGACACTCACCCTGATCATACCATTTATTTTAGTATTAGACTTATTTTAGAATTCATAATGAATTAGTAGACAAATCCCAATAACACAATGGCAGTGGTATAGATCATTCATTAAATTTATTTATTTATTTATTTATTTATTTATTTTTAAGTATTTTATTTATTTATTTGACAGGCAGAGATTACAAGTAGGCAGAGAGGCAGGCAGAGAGAGAGAGGAGGAAGCAGGCTCCCTGCCAAGCAGAGAGCCCGATGCAGGGCTCCATCCCAGGACCCTGGGATCATGACCCGAGCCGAAGGCAGAGACTTTAACCCACTGAGCCATCCAGGTGCCCCCATTCATTAAATTTATGCCAGTTCTCTACAGTTTGTGTAGGAGCAGAATTCTTAAGTGTCTAAATCCAATAAACTTTCATGTTGAGTTCTATTACACAATCACATATGTCAAATGTATTCCCACAGGAGAAGGTGTATTAACTACAAGAAATCGTAAAGCTCTTATATTTAACACCACTGCAAAATTTCTGAAATCACATTTTTAACCCGGATAGACTTTCTAGGTATCCTCTTTGCAGCAATTTCATGAGAATTGATGGTATGGAAATTTCAGCAGCTGGTTTTTTTTTTTTTTTTTAATTTAGCACTAAGAACACATTGCCTGAAGCTTCCTTTGTTTTCTCAGCAAGCCTTCAAGAGCAAAGTCTATTATATTTAAAAAAAAAAAGCAGGATACAAAAAAAAAGAAAATTTGAGAAAAAAACCCAAGAAGATAAACCAGGAAAACATGAAATAAAAAGTAAAAGTTAAGTACTTTTATTTGCTTTTCTTTTTTTCCATGAAGGAGAAAGTGAGAGAGCACGAGCATAGGTGAGAGGCAGAGGGCAAATGAGAAAGAAAATCCCAAGCAGGCTTCATGCCCAGTGCAGAGCTCCATGATCCCACAACCCCGAGACCATGACCTGGGCTGAAATCAAGAGTGAGATGCCCAACTGCCACCCAGGCACCACAAAAGTTAAATACTTTTGGTCAGTTAAACATCTGCCTTTGGCTCAGGTTATGATCCTGGAGTACTGGGATTAAGCCCCACATTGGCCTCCCTGCTCAGCTGGGAGTCTGTTTCTTCCTCTGACCCTCACCCTGCTTGTGCTTTTTATGTCTCTCCCTCAAATAAATAAATAAATCTTTAAAAGAAAGGTCTTTAAAAAAATTCAAATACTTTAAAAAAGTCAACTTTAGTCTTGTTGGTGGAAAGACATAAAAAAATATGATGAAATAGCCTAACTTCCAGAAAATATCCCATGTATCTGCCCTGAGTTTTTGTGCAAGTATAGTTGATGTTGTCTTTAATGAATTAACTCCAGAGAGGATTGTAATTAGTTTTGTTTATATCTAAACATTTACTCCTTGTGTCTAGATGAATTTCAAATACATGACTAAATATTTTATCAAAACCTTTAGAAGGGCAACTTGCATAATTATTAATATGAGGTCTAACTTTAGTAACATCTTGCTAAATGATATTTTTGCTAACATTTTAAGAATATCTTACCAAATAACTTAGTAAAATAACATCTCCTTACACAGAGCAAAGCTAGAGAATTATTTTCTCCATATTCTATTATATATGTCATTTGATAAATGCCTTTAGGAAATGAGATATTCCAGAAAAAAAACCCACATTTTCCACATAATTGAGTGTTATCTCTGCGTGTCAGTTGTTACTAAAATACGTGTGTTGTGTGTGTGTGTGTATTCTTTCTTCTTAAAGTTACACATTGAATATAAATACTTTCCTCTTGATAAGTCAAATAATAAAACAGTAAAGGATTTTACAATTTTTCAATGGCCATTTTAAGTTCCCAGTTGCTAAGAGGGAGAAGAGAGAAAATCAACTCCCCAAAATGTCACAGCATGATGGAACTTAGCAGAATGACAAATTGAAATCTAAATGCCAGTGGGAGAGAATACTGGTGAGAAACAAGACAGTTCACACCACAGAAACCCAAGGATACTGGTGAATTAAAGGTAAGAATAATCCAGTGAAATCATAAAAAAAAAAATTGGTCTTCCAGTATTATTTTAGTCATGTAACATTCTTGGAAGGTGTCATTGCTTTGTAAGTAGAAGATGAGTAAAGTGAAAATCAAAGGCTTTCATGGATCCATTATAGAGTTGACTTTGAAGGAAAAACAATGACCCGGAATTCTGGAGATACAGGCTTATCTGGAGACAAGATAAACAAAAGTAAAAACGAATGATTGGAACTTTATTAAGATAAAATCTGCACAGCAAAGGAAACAATCAGCCAAACTAAACTGCAACTGATAGAATGGGAGAAGATACTTACAAATGAGATATCTGATAAAGAGTTAGTATCTAAAGTCTATAAGGTATTTCTCAAACTAAACACCTAAAAAACAAATAATCCAGCTCAGAAATGGGCAGAAGACATGAATAGACATTTATCTAAAGAAGACATTGAGATGGCTAACAGACACATGAAAAGATGCTCAACATCACTCTGCATCAGGGAAATACAAATCAAAATACAATGAGACATCACCTCACACCTGTCAGAATGGCTAGAATTAACAACACAGGAAACAACAGATGTTGGTGAGGATGTGGAGAAACTGAAACTCTCTTTTGGTTGGGAATGCAAACTGGTGTAGCCACTCTGAAAAACAGTATGGAGGTTCCTCAAAAAGCTACAACTTTTACTTTTAAAAAGGTTGTTCCACTTTGGAAAACTGTTCACAGCAGGAACATAAAAATACATAAAAATACAATGTACTGAGCTAGATTTTACAAGAGAAACGCCTAGAAATCTAATGTCCTGAATTTATGTTAAAGTAGTTACAGATTTCATGGATGAGCTTTCTCAGAATCTGGAGGGCCCAACATTGATACACCACTAGGCAATAAAACACTGACATGATTGCTTTGGTTAAACTGTTGTAGAACATTACAGAGTAAACTCTCTGGGGCCAGTGGTGGTTAGAAACACAGAGGTCAGTATCTGTACAATACCTTCAAATGGAGGAAAAGTATTACAACTTCATAAATAAAGCAAGTCATATTCCAACTTTTTCTATAAAACTATAGGATAGAATGATAATTTCATCAATATTCACAATAAGTATGAATGGGAATACATTCTGGTTTCTTGAACCAAAGAATATGTAGTTGTATTAATTTGCATATTACAGCGACCTTAATAAAGATTTTAGATACAAATTCAAGACTGAATTTTCAAACATGAAATTTGCATTCAAAGAAAATACATAAAAACAAACAATAGCTCCTTGAACCAAAGTAACTGGTACGTTAACAAGCCCAAGGAAAATGAAGAAATCAAAATACAAGTTTATGTTATTTTTTAAATATTTGTCACTATAAAATGTGTCCAATAGTGGTAGTTCCCTTACCTACATAAAAACCGGAAAATAACCCATCACTTTTCTGTTCAGACTTAGATATTAGACAGAAAAGTGAGTAATTTAATTTCAGAACTGCAGCTTCAATTCAATCTGTAAACATCCAAGCTGCAACTGCATGTGTGTATGAGAGAGAGAGAGAAAGAGACAGAGAGTCAAAATCTATCCTTCTTTCCCAGCCTGGGGCATACTGAGATCTGACTGCTTTCTGTGGATAAGGTAGCATTGTTCTTCACACTTCTCTTCCCCAACCTAGCATTTCTCCTTTCCTTACTTGCCAAATCAAATTGCCTAATCTTCCTACAATGGTCCCCAGGTGAGTGATGTTTAGAATAACACGTAGTCTTACTCGCTGGTTGTGTACTTGTTTCCCAGGTGTGCAAATGTACTTTCTCATGTGGGTGCTTTCTACTGGAGCCCTCCAGTTGAAACTTACATGATCTTAGTGATGCCACCCCACTCTCAGCTGTGCAGCTCTGCAGTCTGACACCATCATTCCACAGAGACACTCTTTTGAGTAACTTAATATGTCCAGAGGGCATTTTAGGTAAGATTTGAAACAAGATCAAAATAGTTTCTCTCATGTAGCTCTGTATTAATCCTTGAGAAATACTAGGTCTCTTTTCTCACTTGCTATTCAGATGGGAGTATAACTACTTTCTAGATACAGAAAGAACTCAGCTTTGTTTTCTTTCTTTTTTAAAAGATTTTATTTACTTATTTGACAGAGAGAGTGAGAGAGCACAAGCAGGGGAAACAGTAGAGGGAGAGGGAAAATCAGGTTCCCCACCAAGCTCAATCCCAGGATCCTAGGATCATGACATGAGCTGAAGGCAGATGTTTAACCATCTGAGCCACCCAGGTGCCACATCAACTTTGTTTTCTAAGCATTTCCAGACCATCTCTGCTACCCTGAAAATTCCCTGAGATGGAAGTCAGATACCAGATCACTGTATTCCCCAGATACAGGGAACACATAAGTTATCCCAGCGGTACCATTGAGGCTTGAGGAAAGTGGTTAAACATTTGCTATCCTGGCCCTCCTAGATTTAAGTGTAGGGCTCACTGCACATTCATCATTAGAAATACACTAACAATATTTCTCTTATTTCTACCTGGATACCTGCTATCCCGAATATGAATGAAAGGGTGAAGAAGTGTGAAACCATTTTTTATCAACATATTTCCATCCTCTAACTAACTTGTGAATTTCAATCTGTTTTATCATGATACTTCAGGTGAAACCTTCAATTTACTATTTTGTCTACACATTTTATTCCCTGTTCCAGGCATATCTTATATTCAGTATCTCATTTAGGTTTCGCAATTCCATAGAAAATGTTTTCCAATTATTTCCATTTTAAAACTCAAGAAATTGAAGATTAGAAAGATCAAATAGCTTACCTAAAGACAAAGGCATAAGTAGAGAAGAGGATTAGATAGTTTTTGCAACTTTCAAAACCCTATCCTGTTATTTGTTGTCCTATGCCAGAGACTTATAAACTCAAAGAATATGTATACCTTTGTGTTTGGAAGTACGTGTAGTCACATATCTGTTTGTTTTGTTTGTTTTAATGGAAAAAACAAAGGTGTGCATGGTATAAGTTCTTACCTAGGAAAAGAAAGATATCTTCATTTCCTCTGTCCTCTGTCTCAAGAGGCAGAATGCCCCCATATGTAATTAGTGTAATTAGTTAAATGTGTGGCATAACTGATTATCTATCCTCCACAGAAACACAAATATTTATATTAATTTAGATCTAGGTTTTAATAGAATTGAATATTCTACTCATTTAAATTTATACTGTGCAAATTCCAATCCTCACATGACTGAGGGTCTTGATACTTTATAGTTTTAGATGTGATTCTCAGTGTGTGCTGTGAAATGTCTAAGTTGAACAAGGGTTCAACTTCAGTGAATCTTCACTGAAATCCATTTAGGTTTATAAATGGAGTGATGATTACCACAAACTTGTGTTCCTGTTATAAGCAATTGCCACATTCCTGATAATTGTCAAAGAGTATGAGCTTGAATTCAGAGTGGATTGAGTTTATTTCCAAGAAGCCATAGTTAACAACCATGCATAAAATTATGTAGTTTATCCATCTAGCAGTATAAGCAAAATTTATGCCATAATTATAGCATATTATCAAAGGACCATATATGGAAAATTATATGTTTATACATTTTTATTCCACCTTTTCTGAAGTATATTTTAATGGGATGTTATCAGTGTATATTGAATAACATGATAAAAAGAAATAGTCCAATACATTATTTATTAATAGAGCCAATCATAATCTTTTTCATGATATCATTATATAGTGACCTTTTATCTTAAAACTTGTATATCTTATGTTATACATATATTTAAGCTGTTGATTAGAAACATTTTTGGTAGGTGACCAAACCTTGAAGACTTTTTCTTCATTTTGTACTTTGCAAGTTAATTTAGTTAATGTTATGGTCTTGGGAATGTGCCGTATAGTCTCTACTCCCTATTTTGCTTTGTCTCATCTTTTTTTGTTTTTTACCCACACATTAATATGAAAGCTGTCTTTTTTTTTTTTTTTTTAGATTTTATTTATTTATTTGACAGAGAGAGAGAGAGCATAAGTAGGCAGAGCAGCAGGCGGAGAGAGAGAGGGAGAAGCAGGCTCTCAGCTGAGCCAGGAGCCCAATGCTGGGCTTAAGCCCAGGGCCCTGAGATCATGACCTGAGCTGAAGGCATATGCTTAACGTACTGAGCCACCCAGGCACCCCTTATGTAAGCTATCTTGATATATCCTTTCAAATAGTTCCTTTGATATGGCTGGCTTGAGCAAACAAGGCAAACAAAATTAGGGTTAAAATATATGACCTTGAGAGCAAGTTTTATTTGTTGTGATTATGCCAAAAGATAGCTCACCCAAGGGTGGTTTAGGGAAGAACCAGAAGAAACACTTGTTCTAAACTGGTCACTTGAGTAGTACAACTTTCATAACACAGTAGAGGAAGTTAAGCAGGAAGTTATTCGGGGAATATTTTAAACATACTAAAATATTTAGCAATGCCTAGTTTAAATATTTTAATAACATTTGATTCTTTAGTAATATTTTTATATCTCACATGAAGATATTTATATATTTAGAAAAGAGGTAATTATATTTCACACAAAACATTTCAGGGAACTGCATGACAATGTAAGATATCCATAAATCAAGGGCAAATGCCATTTTGCTTTTCAGAGTGACATCTTCCTTAAGGTTATTTAGATTTAACAAAGGTAATACACATAAGGACATGTACTCTGTTACAAGATTTTTCTGGAATCCATTTTCTTTTTTTCCTTTCTTATTAAAATGTGCTTAATAATTGCATAAATGAAAGGTTTCTTTCAGAGTCTAAACTGTTCTTATTATGGAGATTACAAAGTGGATTGTATAGATGAGCTCTATTAGAGTAATCTATGAAGAAGAATGGATGGATAAACTCATCCAGAGTACTCTTCAAGAGGACATAGTAAAATAATAAATGACAAGTAATGATCATTTCCATTCCCATGATTATGTAAATGCTCCCCAGGAGAATATTTATTGTGAATACTGTCATTGAAATCACCCTTCCTTCTGTTGACTGGAGCTCAGCGCCTTTGAAGACCTGATTACTAAGCACTTCATAAGATGTAGCATGTGATGCTATCAGTCAGCACTGCCAAGGAAATGCCACTGTGAAATTCCTTTGTTGTGAGTAATATTTTAAAGCATATATTCAAACACCTCTATAAGGTGTACTGAGTTTTTTTAGCATCATAAGTAGCAATGACTCTAGCAACAAATCCAAACGTTATTGTTCCTTGAATTACGTTAATGGTTATTCAAAGCATTGCTCAGCATGAGGCTATTTCAGTCAATGATACAAACAGGTTTACAGACTCATTTGTGTCATACATACATAAGAAACACCAAGAAATATGTTCCTATTTGAACAACACTTTATATAATCTTAGATGACGTGATTTTGAATTATGCAATCATATTCTTCTTTCTTCGGCATGATTATCTGCATTTCCAAGTACTTATCCTACTATAAGGATGTGTATTAGGTCTAATGAATACATGCAACTTTATAAATATTAATCTATGATGATTTAGTTTCTTGATTTTTTTTATAGTTCTGTATATCAAATAATTGAGTGAACACTATTATAAAACATCCTGCTCAGTTAACCATTTAAAATGGTTAGGTGTTCAAAACTAAAAATGGTGCAAGTGTCTGAAATACTTTAACTATATTTAGTCAATCAGTCTAATTATGCATCTACTTTTGCCAGACACCCTGGAGGAACTATGGAGAAAACAAACCCTAAGCAGAGAATACGGACATTATTTTTGCTGGGCTTATAATTGTGACAGAAAATAGTTCACAAGGATTTAAAAAGTAGCTCTAAAGGAATAAGTAAACAAGAAGTGAGAGTGTGACATGGAGTTCTATCCAAAAGTAGAAATAGAGTTAAAGAAAGATAGTTGCATGTTTTATGAGTCAATATGTACTATTAGCATGGCTAGTATATTGTTGGAGAAGAATAGAAAGAGATCATTCTGTGTGAAGAATATGGAATTAGTAAATAATTTCGAGATTGCAGGGTGGTCTTACCCTAGTGAAACCAATGAGTAAGGTGATCTGATGAAAATGGAGAGACTGAGATGAAAAGATGAAAGAGGTAGAATCAGTAGACAGGCCATTTAATGGAAGGAGACACAACACAATGCATAAGAGTGATACTGAGAATCATTCCACCTGTTACTCTGCTAAAAAAACAAAATAGTCGTTAAGTGCAAATATGTGCATAACCTTTATCATATGCCTGACAATTTTCTATGATGTCTGCAAATATCAACTTGTTTAGTCCTCACAAAAAGCAACAACAAAAACTATGAGGTAGGGGCCTGGGTGGCTCAGCCTCTGCCTTCAGCTCAGATCATGATCTCGGGGTCCTGGGATCCAGCCTCGCATCAGGCTTTCTGCTCAGCAGGGAGCCTGCTTCCTCCTTTCTCTCTGTCTGCCTCTCTGCCTACTTGTGATCTGTCAAATAAATAAATAAAATCTTTAAAAAAAAAAAGACAACTATGAGGTAGACGTTACTATTGTTTCCAAATTAAAAATGAAGTACCTCGCCTAATACCGCAAAGCTACTGGTTAGGGGGTTTGAATTTAAAACCAGGTATTATTGGTATGCCACTTCTTTTCACTGGGACCATTTTTCAAAAAACAGCTGACATAATGTTTGATCAAGTCATCACTGTTTACCATGCACTATCCCTATATGTAATCAGAAATTAACAGTCCAGTGATTTGTAAAAATTGTTTTCAGTCATTCATTTAGAGACAATTTGAGAGTGCATGTTCTACTGAATGTTGGTCATAGAATGAAGTAATAAGAAATATTTATAGTCACCTCTAGTTACTGTTAAATATATTTTGTCCAAAGTCATATTATTGTCATTTTTCCTGTTCTGGACTTTTAAAAAAATCATTAATTAATTAATTGAATATTTAATGAGTATCTCTGTTCAAGTACTATATAAAGCACCAAGAAACACTAAATATGTTTGTTTGGTTGCCACAGAGGATCACAATCAAGGTTTATAATATCCTATCCCCAGTTCACCTGGTACCTAGTAAATTCTTTGTGTCTTTTCACTGGGCTTTTAAACCATCTTTCTCGAAAGAAATTGAGACAGATTAACACTGATGTATTCTGACATTTTAGGTGGTGGCATCTCCCAGACTTATCTACTTTCTAAGAGGGCTGAAATTTTTAAGATATACAGGAAAGTTTTAGAAATCATCCAAAATGTGAAAACACATTTATGATAAAAAAATTTCCAAAGAATTCAAAAATTGGCCTCGCAGAGTGGTGCCTGATCTATAAGTAAAGAATGTCTCAATAGTTTGTGGTGGTTGTTATGTAACAGATGAACACATTTGGATTCATCACCCTAATTTATAACAAAAATATACCAGTGGTCTATACATATTTTTCATCCCTTTTATCCTCAGTCACTGAGACTACATCCTCACATTCTCTAATCAACTGTTGTATAATGAGTTTACTCTCTGTCCATTTGGGATGCTATAACAAAGTACCAAAGTATCAGTAAGCATTCAGTTCTTACATTCTTTTTCTACATCAACTGATATACTTAATATGGTTTTTATATTCTCTAGCTTGTAAAGATAGACTGCATTGACTTTCAGATGGTGAATTATTCTTGCATTTCTGGAATAAATTCAACTTGCTAATGCTGTATACTTATTTTTTTACAGCATCTAAGTTAGTGGAGATAATGATCTGCAATTTTCTTTCTTTTTGCATTTGTTTTTGAGATCCATGTGCTCCTTCAAGTTATCTGTTTCTCTCTCAGGTATATTGGGCTATGGAGGGCTCATCACCCTTAGATAGGGCGTGCTATTTGGGAATTTTATGTCCTCAGGTGTTTGTGCATAAGACAGTCTAAAACGGAAGGACCCCACGTTTCTGACACATGACATCATTGCCTGAAGCACACTGCTAAGAAAACCATCAGATAGCTGTTTCCGCTTTGCAGTCTGTGTCCTTGTAACTGACACAGGTATACATGCCCTAGAAGAAAGGTGGTAACTTGTAATTAACTATGGTGAGGATAGCTAATGCTACCATCCAACTATTTAATACCAACGAGACTCACTAAACTCATTAGCAAAGTTGGAGATAGAAACCAAATAGCTTTTAGTTACCTGGTGGCAGAACAGAGTGGGATTTGTGTTATTGCCAAGATCTTGTCATATATATCTATAATTCAAGGAAAGTGGAGAAAATCTACGTTCAGATGGAATGGTTATCAGCTATACACTGCAGTCTCTGCTAGACTCATTATTAGACTTCTTTGGGTGGCTAAGTCCTGGCACTTGGGGTTCCTGGTTGAGTAGTATCTTCTGGGAAGAATAAGGCATTCTTCTGTGTCTGGCTTTCCTATTGACCTGGTAAAGCACTGTGTCAAAATGAGACAAACTCCATGAACACACCACATGCATACAGGTTATTCAGGGGCCCTATTGGACTTGACTGCATCTCTAAATTTGAGGGGGACAGCAGTCCTATCAGAATCTATATACTTTATAGATTTCATATACTTTATAGATTTTATATACTTTATACTGCTTCAGTGGGCGACTGAGAGATGAGGGGTGGACTCTTGGTAAAATCAGTCTCATGCACATAATCTTTTGACTCCTACTCAGCTGAATACAAGTGGTCCTTGGGCTTGCAACAGTTCCTTACCAAGAGATAACACACACATCCTGTGTCAGGCTTATCAAATATCTTTCCCTGCTTCAGGCACAATGAGCACTATTTTATCTCTGCTTAAAGCTTGTGTGTCATACAGCACCTGACCAACCTCTCTATTAATGTCTGTTTTCTATAAGGAGGAGACAGGATTTCTTCCACTAAAGCATAAAAGGGCTATAAGTAGGAAGGACTGTAACAAAGAGTGGCCAACATACCCTTGCTGAAGCTGATTTGGCTCTATCTCTTCTCTGTATAAGTAAAACACTGTTCCATCCATTGTTTGACTGTGTTATATTTTCCTTGGCAACTCAAGTACCAATATGCAGTGAGCAGAAGTGTTTACACTCCTCCCCTGGTTTTAGTAATCAGTACACAGTACCCGTGGGATTGATAAGTGTTACACAGTACTCTGCTCAACAAAAACTTATATAGTTGCCCGTCTCCCCAGCTAGAATGTAAGTTTCATAAGAGCAAAGGCCAGATCATTTTTAATTGATAATAACTATGTTTTCAACTTGCTTGATAATGGCTATACAATGCCTGGCATGGAGTAAACACTCAAATATTTTTCATTAAATAAATGAAAAAAGATCCTTGTTTTTTGTAAAATCTAGATTAATTTTAATAAAATTTGCTATTGGTTGATTATTCTTTTGTTTAAAAAGATTGAGCATAACTGAAAAAATCAATGACAAATATTCTCTCACTTTTTATTGATTGTAATGAATTACTTGACATACTTCAATGATAATTTCCCATGAGAATATGAAATCCTCAATATCAAATGCTGAAAAGTTTTTTCTTATTAAGATGCAACTATTTTTTTATACTATAACTGCATACAGACTACATATGTAGACTGCCATAACTGTATGTATACTGTTAGGAAACAAAGTAGATTATGAATCAAATTGCAGCTTTAATGTCTATTTAAAATACCCTTGATTTCTCTGTCCCTTGCTACATCTGGATATGATACATCTATTTTTATAAACTGTAAAATTTATAAAAACTATATCCTTAAATATTATATATTAATATGTATATGTAATATATAATATATAAAACTAGTATAAGGAGGCATCACTTAAGAATGGTTTCAAGAACAGCTCCTTCTAAATAGTCCAGGAACAGCTATTCCAAATCCCACTGGAAATTCTGGGAAATGTCAAGTAATTAAATGGCAATATTTGCCTCTACAATTGGCCCTCTATAAGTGAAGGGTGTTCATTAAATTACTCAAGTCATCAGATTACTGAAAATTACTGTATAAATTTATTTCCTAAATAATCCCTATAACCTTCTCTGTTCCATATGCATGTGCCTAACTAAATGGGTCATGTTGAATGTGACTCAAAAAGTAGGAGTAACAACTAATATTTTTTGCTTTTAACTTTCTTTTTATTTTGACCAGATTTCCTTCTGTATTTATTAGATTTTTTTAAACTGCATGTGAGTTAATTTGATTTAAAATTAGAAAATTTTCGTACAAGTGCTTTAATGAGCTTACATTCATAGACTGCATTTCTGGTTCCAAAAAAATTATAGTGTAAGCAAAGTTTGCCACTTTGCAATTTGAAGCCCCTACTTTTTTCAGAAAGAGCATTTGATTAATGATTATTAAAATGTTAATTGGTTGGTTATAAACCTCCAACCTGTATTATTATGTTCCAGGTTTGTGACTCAAAATCTACAATAGCCGTACTGCTCCCTATGTTTCCTATGATTAAAGTGTTAAAGTTTTGTTCAGCTTGTTTGGATTTCCTGAGGTCTGATCGACTATTAGGTCTTGAGGTGTGATCAAACTTTAGGTCCTAGAATCACTCAAACTAATGGATTACATCCTTTCAAATAATTAATATTATCATTCATTCAAGACCTTTTGTGAATAAGAACAAATGCGTAATTTTCCAAGGCTGGATTTTCATGTGTTTTTAGATACTTCAAAATTTTTATGTTACATTTCCTTAAAAGTCATGTTGAGGTTAAAAGTCTCCTCCTAACACACTGGTATTAAAATTAAAATAAACAAGTCATAGAAGCGAGGCAAGTGTATGGCAGAAGTGAGTGTGTCTGTCTGAATAACCCATTTAGCTAGGATTAGAGACAAAGCAACAGGGTATTTCTAATCTATGTCCATGCTTTAGCTAATTTCCTCAGTAGTTCCCCATAGTTATTACTCTGTTTTCTATATATAATAGTTCTTCTTGCATCCTGGACAAAATTCTTAATTCACTCAGTTATTCAGTACAGAATATAAAAAAAAAAAAGAGAGGCAATTTGAATTGTGCCAGTTTTGTAAAGATAATACAGATTCTAAAATATAATCAGGAAAGGAGAAAACAGTATTGGAAATATAGTGACTTAATTTTCAATCTCATCTTCTACAGAAAAGCAACAACTGCAGTTTATCATTAAGGTAAACATACATCTTTGAAGAGGATTCTGGGGTTACTTATGTTTAATTGAAACAGACTTAAATTTTTTGTGATAACCATTTTCCATATTATACCACTTCATTTTAATATATTATCCTGTTGTTAATAAGAAATTCCAAAGAAGAATACAATGTATGCAATAAGAACATCTTAATTTTTATTTTACATTGAGACTAATGAATGCAAGGGTTATGTTTTCCCACTTTTTATTAATTTGAAAACAATTCTATTATCCTCATGAAGGTATTTATCACATAATAGTATCCTTCAGGAATATCCAAGTTTGGAAAATATTTTTAAAACTTAATTATGTTACAGTTATACTTTTTTTTTAAAAGATTTTATTTATTTGACAGACAGATCACAAGTAGGCAGAGAGGCAGGCAGAGAGAGAGGAGGAAGCAGGTTCTCTGTTGAGCAGAGAGCCCAATGCGGGGCTCGATCCCAGGACCCTGGGATTATGACCTGAGCTGAGGGCAGAGCCTCTAACCCACTGAGACATCCAGGTGCCCCTACAGTTATACTTCTAATTTAAAAAATATCAAGTAGCTCATGTTTATTCAGGTTTTCAACTATTCTGACATCATTTTTTTTTTGAGAAGTCTATGTCATTCCTTCATCTAAATGGGAAAGTTTATGTATGGAATCCGTGTGACCTCTGTGGGTGTGGAGGTTTTAAACACCGGGGCATCCTGCCTCGTATATAAATAAAATTGTATTCTTCCATTTGTAAGCTATGTTTTATGCAAAAATGTATTCTGTGATTTAACCATAACTATTTTAGACATTGTTAAATGTAATTTTATGTGTTCTTACTTTCCTGAAATGCACCAAGAAAAAAACCAAACCTGTGAATGAATTGGAACCTAAATTATTGTGCTAAGTGTCTACTAATTGGTAAAGTATGAACAAGGGAAATACATATATATATATATATATATATATATATATATATATATATATATGCTAAGAAATGGCAAAGGGAGTGAATTTCCAAACAGTAAACTTGAAGTGGTTATTGTAGCCTTACAACTACTAATCTAAGATATAATTACAAAACTATTAGGACCACCCACTAGTTTGACAGCCAGGTCAAACAGCGACTACTGCTATTAAAAAGCAATTGACTCCACT
Source organism: Mustela putorius furo (assembly GCF_011764305.1). NCBI lineage: Eukaryota > Metazoa > Chordata > Mammalia > Carnivora > Mustelidae > Mustela > Mustela putorius. The sequence goes on from NW_025422471.1 coordinate 17,355,148, forward strand.
TGTCTTTCTTCAATATTAGAGTTCTGTTTGATGAAGAGTATGGCAAGTACTGGCATTTGGGATGCCCTTTGATAGAGGGTGACTTACTCTGCATTTTATTACACAAATTGGGTTTCTACAAAGTTTACATAAAGAAAAAGCACAAAACCCCACTTTCTTCACTTTGTCTTTCAATGACTATGATTATATAAAAATAATAAATAAATATATAGGATCTACGCATAGAAACTATTAAGTTTAAGAGTTGACGTAAAGGATGAAAAAAATAAATTTATTTTATTTATAGTGTTCAGAAGATAAGAAATCAGAACAACTACTCAGAAATTCTATCCCTGGATCAAACTCTCCATGCACACGCAAAGAAGTATTTAACTTTTGGCATATGAATACTGTCTTTGATAATATCCTCACAGCAGATCTAGCATGTTTTGAAGTATTGATTTGTAAAACACCCTTCATTATAGTACATTAGCAAAATACTAAAGAGTGGTTCAGTAATGGCCCAAAACAATGTACCAAGGATAGGTACATATGATGATCTAGAGTAAGGCAAGGACACATATAGAGAATCTAGAAGACTAAGTGGACCACATGCTAATAGGTAATCTGGAATATTATCTTTTTTTTTCCCTCTTCTAATAGGAATAATGGAGGAATATGTTGAAAGTTTTGTTATCTAGAAGTATTTGGAATACAAGATACTCTGTTATGCCATTTAGGTGAGACTCAGAGAGGGTGGACATCCTAGAATAATGACAAAGTCTGTGAAAGAAAAATTCTTGAATAGAATACTATACCTGCTTACCACCTGAGGTGGCCAGAAAGATAACACTGATTATCAGGAAAAACTTCGTCCTCAAACAAGGAAAGGAAGAAGGAAGAGGGGAAGAAATTGAGGTTATTCAAGGAATATTGAACTGTCATTGAGGTCCCCAAGTTCTACTCTTTAGAACATAGCTGCATCACTTTGAGCCTAGAATATTTTATGTTTCTGTTGTGTATTACTAATGTTCATTTCAATCACAATAATACCTCAGGAAAGCATTAATCTAATAGTTAACCCAAGTTATGCTATTTCCTACTTTTACTTTATAAAACTCAACACTGATTTAGTCAATTTGCTGTATAAATCTTTTAATTATAAGCTAACATGAAGTTATTATCTACCAAAAAGTCTAAGGGAAGTTTTAGAATAGCCAATTTAAAGTTTTAATCTTATATATAATTGTCAGTTATCTGCTACTTTTAACAATAAGGGCAATATACTCATGGATAAATATTTTAATGTTTTCTATAGACCTAGAGAGATAGAGAGGCTACTCCTTATGCAAAGGAGTATAAGAAAGTAGGGCTCCAAGAATAAGTGCCTACGTTGCTCCTGAAGAACACCATTTACTTAGTCAACTGCCTGTTTCTAAAATACAAAAGATAATATAGTAAGTCAGTTTTAATATTTGTTCAATATTGCTTAACATTATTCTTACTGAAACATATATGCAAAACTACAAATTATATAAAATTATCAATGATCACATTATAAATTCTATTTCTGTGTCATTTAGAATATTGGTTTCAGATTTTAAGTCTTAAGATTTTTAAGAATTAAAGTGACATAGACTGTATTTAGATATGCTAAAACATTCATCATTTGGAAGGCTATAAAATCTTCAATAGAATACCATCTGGGATCATTTGGATAGAACCATACATGCAGATTTCAAGAAATTTAAGATACTTGTCAGCAAATTAGTATAACCTTGAACATCTCTCTAGCATCAAAATAATTCTGATGTATTATATTTAGCATAGCTTTTTAATTGGCTGAAATATATGAGAAGAGGGTGAAAGCTACATAGGATATTTGGGATACTTGATTCCTCCATGTAATGATAAGTCATATCTTCTGGTTGTCAGCTGCAGTATAAGCTATAACAAGCTAACTTCCCAATTCATTGATTAAATATGAGACAGGAAAAATCCATAAGCCAATATGTCTGTGTATATGTATATTTATATGTATGTGTGTGTGTGTGTCTATATTTAAGTCTTCATAGGGGGAAATTTTTTAAATATGAAAATATTATAGAAATATCTAATATATTAATATTTATATAAAGACATTTTATAAAATTCTACACAAATAAAAGACATGTAATTAAATTTGAATTTCAGATAAACAAAGTCCTTTTAAAAATATAAGTATGTCCCAATACTTTGTTATATTAACAAAAATAACTATTGCTTATCTGATCTTTAAATTTAACCTGGCATTGGCATTTTTATTTGCTAAACTTGCAGCCCTTAATCAAAGAAAATAGTAACATATATACTTAAATGAGTGTACAAATTGCAAATAACAATTATTTTCATGTTCAACTACAAAGGATTAATCAAGAATTAAGGCTAGGGTGCCTGGGTGGCTCAGTGGGTTAAAGCCTCTGCCTTTGGCTTAGGTCATGATCCCAGGGTCCTGGGATCAAGCCCCACATCGGGCTCTCTGCTCAGCGGGGAGCCTGCTTCCCTTCCTCTCTCTCTTTGCCTGCCTCTCTGCCTACTTGTGATCTCTGTCTAAAATCTTAAAAAAATTTCTAAAATCTTAAAAAAATAAAAGAAGAAGAAGAATTAAGGCCAAATGTGTCAGCAAAGTAATGGAATAGGAGTTTTCTACCACATTACTACCAAAATGTGATTTTGACAATCAGCCATGGACAAGAATACCTTTGTGGAAGTTCAAGAGTTCAGCAGAGAAAATCTAGCATACTGTTGGAGGAATGAGGGGCAGGGAGGAGCTGGAAGAAGAGCAGCCAGGATTTGGAACATATCAAAGGTATGCACATCCTATAACCCCTTCACAGACTGTATCAGGAGACATGTCCACAAACCACTGAGGACACATCACATGTGAATTTCCCCAATCTGGTCCTTGGCCACTCCAAACATTGCACATGCCTTACCCAAATGCTTTCAATTCCATATATAGTATATGTGAGCCTTGCAGATAGCTAGTGAGTATGCATGGAAATCCAGCCTGATGCTGAAGGATTGAGTGAAAGCACAAAACCTGAGCATTCAGAATCACTCTCAACTAAGTAAATGGGATATGGCCAAACCAGCCCTATTCTGTAAGATAAAGATAAAAAATACCTATTAAGAGAGAACAAAAAATGTGCAATAGTAATAACCATAAAACAAAACAAAATGAAACACCCGCCCCAAACACACACACAAACACACACACACACAAAACCCTCTGAGACAAAATCTGTAGCAGTGCTGACTGAAGGCTTTTCTTTTCCAAAGCCAGTCAGTAAAGACTGGAGGAGGATACTGCTTTTTCAGCTGTGAAGATTATAAAACAAGACATTAAGGAGCCTGAAAAATAAAGGAAACATGGCAGCACTACAGGAACACAATACTTTTCCAGTTACTGACCCCAGAAAAGTGAATATCTACAAATCATTTAGCAAATAATTCGAAATAATCATTTTAAGGAAATTAATAATAATGATTGTTTTAAGGAAATTTACCCAGCTTCAAGAGAATATAGTTCAGTAGAACCAGGAAAACAATACATGAACAAAGTGAGTTTAACAGAGACATAGAAAAAAAAAATAATGAAGAAATAAATGAAAACTAAAAAAAAATATATAGATATATCTATATCAAATAAAACTTCTGGAGCTGAAGAATAAAATAAATAGAAAGAGGGAAAAAGAAAAAACAATCACTATATAGCATCAATATCATACTTAATCATCAGAAGAAGGGATATGTGAACTTGAAGACCTGTCATTTGAAATTATCCAGGCTTGGAGAACAAAGAAAAAAGAATAAAAATGGTAAAGAAAGCCAAATGAAGTATAGGATACTATGAAATGGAACAACGTTTGTACTCTTGAGGTACCAAGAAAAGAGAAGGTGAAAAAGGGCAGAAAGCTTGCTTATTTATGTATTCATTTATTATTTATGTATTCACACTTAATGACTGAGCCACCCAGTTGCCCCCAGAAAGCTTATTAAAAAAAAAAAAAAAGTTAAGAAGTGTTCAAACCTGTTACCAAAACTCATAGGTTCTCAAATAGACTCAGCTCAAACAGCTATTCTGTGAGACACATTATAATTAGACTGTCTAAAATCAAAGACAAAGGGAGAGTTTTATTTTTTTTATTTTTTTTAAGATTTTATTTATTTATTTGACAGAGAGATCACAGTAGGAGAGAGGAAGGGAAGAGATCACAGAGAGAGAGGAAGGGAAGCAGGCCCCCCGCTGAGCAGAGAGCCCGACGTGGGACTCGATCCCAGGACCCTGAGATCATGACCTGAGCCGAAGGCAGCGGCCCAACCCACTGAGCCACCCAGGCGCCCCGGGAGAGTTTTAAAAGTATAAAAAAAAAATCATCACAGGGGCGCCTGGGTGGCTCAGTGGGTTAAGCCTCTGTGTTCAGCTCAGGTCATGATCCCAGGTCCTTGGATCGAGCCCCGCATCAGGCTCTCTTCTCAGTGGAGAGCCTGCTTCCCCCTCTTTATCTGCCTGCCTACTTGTGATCTCTCTCTCTCTCTCTGTCAAATAAATAATAAACTTTAAAAAAAGAAATAATCATGAAAAAGGGAATATTATAAGGCTGTAATCAAATTTCTCCCCAGAAAACTTGCAGGCCAGGATAGAATAGGAAGCTATATCCAAGTACTGAAAGGAAAATAACAACAGCAACAACAAAAAAATGAACAAAAAATCCCGCCAACCAAGTATACTACCTGGCAAAGCTGTCCTGCAGAAATGATCTGAATCCTGGAAAGTATAAAACATGAAAGAAATTGAAGAAGACACAAATAAATGGAAAGATACCCTGTATTCATGGATTAGAAGAATTAATATTTTTTTTAATTTTCATACTAAAGTAATTTATAGATTCAATGGAATCTCTATCAATATTCTAATGGGATTTTTTCACAGGAATAGGAAAAAACCAAACAAACCTTAATGTGGTGAAACCCCAAAAGACTCCAAAAAGCCAAAGCAATCTTGAGCAAGAAAGGCAAAGGTGGAGGCATCACTATTCCTGATTTAGTCTATTACAAAGATATAGTAATCAAAGCAGTATGGTATTGGCATACTTTTGGCAGAGATATAAGTCAATAGAACAGAATAAGGAGCCCAGAAATATGCCCATGATACATGATCAACTAATTTCCAAACAACAGCAAGAATACACAAAAGGTAAAGCATAGCTTCTTCAATAAATGTTATTGGGAAAACTGGATATGCACATTCAAAAGAGTATAATTGGATTTCCTGTTTTACACCATACCCCAAAGTCAAAATGGATTAAAAAATAAATGCAAATGAAACAAAATGGGATCAGGAGGGAGACAAACCATAAGAGACTCTTAATCTCACAAAACAAACAGGTTTGCCAGGGGGAGGCAGTTAGGGAGAGGGTAGTTGGGTTATGGACATTGGGGAAGGTATGTGCTATGGTGAGTGCTGTGAAGCGTGTAAGCCTGATGGTTCACAGACCTGTATCCCTGGGGCTAATAATAGATTACATGTTAATAAAAAAATTTTTAATAGGAATAAATAAATGCAGAATTTGAAATTTAAAAATTCTAGAGGAAAACATAGGGGAAGAAATTCTTGGCATAGGTTTTGGCAATTTTTGGACTCAGCACCAAAAGCAAAGGGAGTAAAAATAAAAATAAACAAATGGGACTACATTAAACTAAAAAGCTCTGCACCTCAAAAGAACCTATGAACAAATTTTTTTTAAAAAGCAACCTATGGAGGGAGAGAAAATATTTGCAAGCCATTTATCTGAGAAAGGGTTAATATCCAAAATATATAAGGTGCTTGTGCAACTCAATAGCAAAAAACAAATAAATTTAAAAATGGACCAAGAACCCAAATACACATTTTTCCAAAGAACACATACAAATGGTCAATAAGTATATGAAAAGACTGCTTAGAATCACTAATCATTAGGGGAACGCAAATCAGAAGTACAATGAGATATTGCCATATACTTGTCAGGATATTTATTATCAAAAAGGCAAAAGTTAACAAATGTTGGTGAGGATGTAGACAAAAAAGAACCCTTGTACACTGTTGATGGGAAAGTAAATTGGCACCACCATTATAGAAATAATATACAAATTCCTCAGAAAATTAGTGAAAGAACTAACATATGATCCAGCAATACCTTTTCTGTATTTATATCTGAAGAAAACAAAATAACTGTCTTGAAGAGATATCTGTATGTCCATTTTAATTACAGCATTATTTATTTATCTCAATTATGGAAAAAAATCAAAGGATATGGATAAAGAAAATGCAATATCACTACAGATATGTATATATAGATCGCTTATATGTGGAATCATAAAAATAAATATATATGTGAATATGTCACTTATCTGTGGAATCATAAAAAATAAAATAAAATCCAAAGTCCTAAAAACAGAGAAATGGTAGTTGCCAGAGACTGTGGTTGGAGGAACTGGGGAGAGGTTGGTGAAATGGTATGAATTTTTAGTTATAAGGTGAATAGAATTTGAAGATTTAATGTTCCATGACAAGTACAGTTAATAATATTATATTATATAGTAGAAATTTGCTGAGAGTAGATTATACACATTCTCACACACAGACACATGCAAACACAAGTAACTGTGAGATGATGGATGTATTAACTTGATTGTGAGAATCCTTTTCACAATGTATATGTTTATAAAATCATCAGGCTGTATACTTTAAATATACTACAGTTTTGTCAATTGAACCTCAATAAAGCTAAAAAAATGATGTAATTAAGGAAGTGAAAGTATGATTTCCTTCCAATTTATATATGGAATTCATAAGTAGACTCTGAATTAGCTAGTACATGAGTGGATTTTAAGCAGGAATTTATTTCTGGATACAGTGTAGTCAGATTTCTGATTAAGGTCTCCAAATTTTGTCAGAAGTCACTTTAAAGATCTAGAGAAATTTATTTTTAGTTAATTGAGAGTGCGTAACATGTCTGTCTGCAGTAGTAAAAAATAATAAGACTAATAATAGTGGCAAAGTATTTCAGGCACATTTTGTAGTGTTGTGTTATTTTAATGTCAAAGAAAATTTGGCATTTAAATCTATATACTGAACTTTGAAATATCCTAAGACTGGAAAATGTAAACAAGAAGTACTTTACCATTCTCATTTCTACAGGTTTTTGTTTTGTTTTGTTTTGTTCTGTTTTGAGGGAATTTTATAATTGTAAAAACAATCTATTCCTTTTCTTGATCCAGGAGGCAATTGGGTGGCATCATCCAGTAACTGCTGCTCTTTCACCTCTGGGTTCAAATATAATTTTTCTTGCTCACTAGTAGTGTTACCATGGGCAAATCACTTAACCTTTCCATACCTCAGTTTCCTCTGGAAAATTGATAAATACTAACAGTATTACTTCATAAGGTTGTTACTAAAAATTAACAAATGTTAATATTTGAAAGACACTTAGAACAGTATGTGACATTTAGAAGGCACTATACATGTTTATTAAATAAAATTAATGTAACAATTTATATATAAATAACAGTGAACATATTACTAATTTCTCCATATCAGGACATGGAGATTTAATAGATTTTTTTAATGGTTGCTTAGTATATTTTTTAGGCTGCTTAATATTCTAGAACATTTATTTCATGTAATTTATTTAAATGTGGTGCTTCTGATGGATATTCAGGGTATTTATGCCTTTTAATATATAATAATTACTACTATAATAATCTTCATACAAATAATTTGGTGCACAGTGAGACTATTTCTGAAATTAGGTTACCACAAAATGTTTAGTTTTAATTTTGATAGTTCCTGCCAAATTGTTCTCTCAATAAGCTGAAGAATTACACATTGACAAAAGGTGAATAAGACTTCCTATTTTCCCAACTGTTTCAACACTGAAAAGGTATTAATTTTATCTACTCTGAGTTGAAGTATGGTGCCTTGCTCTCAGTGTGAATACCTTTAGTGCACCAAAAAATACACTATTTCAAACGGGGTTGTAGGGAAGTCTGTTTTAACTATGATACCATAAACTCAGTGTGTGTGTGCTTTTCTATCTAATCCATATTTCTGTTAAAGATGAAATGTTGCACTGAAAACAAAACACAGGCATGTTTCAAGTTCAAATACAGTGTAGAGTAGATAAACATGGGAGAGAGAACAATTTTCTTTCATGAAGTCTATAATTTCATTACTTAATTATTTTTAAAGACTGTATAACTCCTTAAGACGAGTTCCATGGGAATTTTTTGCCATGAGTAAAAACAGTTTTTGGAAGAATTATTGGATATGATGTTTGTTTTGGTTAGGCAACAAATACCTGGCAAGTCTCCATGCCCTATCTGTCTTTCTCATGTGGAGGCTATTCCTATATTTATTATCCCTAGATAAACAGGGGTAGAAAAATATATTTGCAACACCTTAGAAAATATAGAATATTAGTCATTTATCAGCGTGATTCAGTGAAACTAACAGACCAACTTGTTTGCCTAGTAACAGTGTGGAAATTCACTAAATTGAGAAGAAGCAGTATAATTAGTTTTCTAGGTGAATTTTTAGGAGATAAATTAGTCATATCTACTCCAGAATCTGTTAGAATTTATTATAAAACACCCTGGGTTTCCACAGAAAATATATGAACTTTAACTGACTTCCTAAAATTCACTTACTATTTTGTAAAATTTATTAACCTTAAGATATAAGTATAAAAGGAACACTGAAAAATGTAAGGATCTATAGTCCATTTTTTTTCCCACTCACAACAGTCCATGAAAGAGTACAGTTTATTCCACTTCCACAGTGGGAAGAAGGAGGGTTAGGGCCGTGGATAACAGTTAAGTCACCAGTTTTAGGTCAAATCAGAAAATTAAATTCAAAACTACTAACATTGAATAAAGGCTTGATTCTCTCTCAACTGAGTATTTAATAAAACATGCAATTGTCAAAAATAAGGATATGTTTCTTGGTGAAAATCATTATTAGGTGCAATATAATCCTTATTTGAGGATTAAAATAAAAATACAGGCTTATTATAGATAGAATTTAATTTTCCCTTTGATGAATTTGAAGAAACCATAGTCTCCAAGTTTGTTTTATTCCACAAAAGGAAAAGATGAAGAAAGTAACAGAAATATTGGCCATAAACTTTGGATACAGTAGAAAGAACGAGATTTTAATGTGAAATGAGTTTGAATCCTTGGCTTCTCTTATGTTAATTTTGTGTTTCAGGGTGCACCTAAAATATTATTACTCTTTAAATATAATGACATCTATCAATATTTTTAAAAGTTGACTTTCATTTTTATTTTTCAAATTTGGATTTAATAGAATTTCAAGGAAGATTTTTTATTTAATGAAAAGTTTGAGAATGTCTTAAAAGGATAATAACATAAGGATCTAATGGGAATGACAGAATAATTGAAGCACATAAAAGAGCTGGCAACAAAACAAAACAAACAAAAACCAAAAAGCAAAGAATATTTGTTGGCCAGACAGGGGTGGCATCTTCTATCCTAGAAACAAAGCCCAATGCTTTCCCAGACACCCTCCTGAGTAGTTGAAATTGGGCTACTACCAGATGGTCTGGTGATCCAAGTGCACACAAAGCCACTTATTCCTCCAAACTTAGAGAGCAGAGTTCAAGGTGAGAGATGCCTGCTTCTAAGATGAAAGAGAGAGAACACAAGAGGGGAGGAAAGAATTGAGGAGGGGAGAAGAAGGAAGAGCCTTGAAGGGGAGAGATTTCAAATAACTCCAAATTACCTATGCTAAGGATATTACTATTAGCTCAAATCTGTAATGAATATTTTTAGTCCTTCTACTGAAAAGTGAGCCAGAGTGAGTATAATGTTTCAGCTGCAACCACTTACATCTTTACTGATAGATCAATTTCTGGAATTTGGACATCTTTAATAAAATTGCAATTATATATTTTGGTGAGGTGCAGGGAAAGATAGGACATTTTTTCTGATATCACCAATTTTCTTGCACCATCCTTTTATTTCCAAATGTAAGAGGGTTCCATCACTGTTATGACAGAAAAAGCTCTGAATTTCAAGATTAATTTGGGATTAAGCTGCTTTTGACTTGTTAAAACTCTATGGAGCACCTCACGATGGTCAGAATGGCTAAAATCAACCACACAAGAAATAAGAATGAAGTTAGTGAAGATACAGAGAAGGGGGAACCCTCTTGCACTGTTGGTGGGAATACAAACCAGAGCAGCCATTCTAGATAATGGTATGGAAGTTCCTCAAAAAGGTGAAAATAGAACTACCCTATGATCCAGCAAATGCACCACTAGGTATTTACCCAAATGATATGAAAATACTAATACAAGCACCCTGAGGTTTACAGAAGCATTTTCAACAATAGCCCAAATGCCCATCAACATGAATAGAAGAGTCTGTGTGTGTGTACACACACACACACACACACATATGCATATGTATATATAAATATATGTGTATATATATTCCATATATACACAATTTATATTCCATATATACTCAGCCAACAAAAGAAGTGAAATTTTCCCATTTGCAATGACCTGGATGGAGATAGATAGCATTAGGCTAAGTGAAATAAGTCAGTCAGAGAGAGACGAATATGATTTCACTCATATGTGGAATTTAGAAATAAAACAAATGTGCAAAGGAGGAAAAAGAGAGAGGCAAACGGTAAATGAGACTCTTAACTATAGAGAACAAACTGAGGGTTGATGGTGGAGGGTGTTAAATGGGCAATGGGTATTGAGGAGGGCACTTGTTGTTATGAGTACAGGGTGTTGTACACAAGAAATGAATCACTAAATTATACTCCTGAAACTAATATTATATTATATGTTAACTAGAATTTAAATAAAAACTTAAAATAAAAAGAAAACAAAAGAAAAAGCTCTATAGAGTATACTCTAGGCTGAGTAGCAGCCAGGAATCCTTCATTTATTTATTCATTCAAATCTTCTTGCATTAATCCATTCAGCAAATATTTATTAAGTGACAGCTACTTTCCAAATTCTGTTTTTGAAGATGCAGTGTGAAATAAAACACCTAAGTTATTTGGTCTTTTGAAGCTCAAATTTTAATAGTGGGAGGTATCTATATCCATACCCATATCTATATCTGTGTCCATATATAAAGAAATCAGATGATGCTGAAGTGCCATTAATAAAAACCTGTATGCAGTGTGGAATGTGACAGAGGTGCTTTTAGACTGGATATTTTAGGAAGGGCTTAATGTTATATCAGGAAGCTTTAGCTACAATTTCAAATTAGTATGCTTCTCTATTAGCAATTTTCCTTAAAAAATATTTTAATTATAACATCAGCATTTTGTGGATTTAACTAATGTTTAAAATGCTGAGATGAAAATACACAGAAAATACACAGTTTCTGTGTATTCAAGTTAATAAATAAAGTACTGGAATTATCATCTGCGGGAAGTAAAAAAATATTTGAGGTAACTACAACATTAAGAAGAGTGATAATATTTTATTGTCTCATTATTGATAATACTGTTAGTATCTACAACTAAGTTGAAAATGAATAAATAAAGCAATCAGTTGATTTTATGCTACCGACCTAACACTGATTTATTCATTTTTAAAAGTGTATTTAATTGCACAGCAATTTTACGTAACTGTTTATGCCATTTAAACCAAATTATGAAACTGACTATGCATATAGATGCATCAAGGTAAAAACTTCCTCCCACAAGCACCATACTTACCTTGGGGAAAAAAGTGCTAGTTTTAACAAAACAAAGTGCTAGTTTTACAAATTCACCATTTTTGGTAAAATAATTTTAACTACATTGTAACTCTTGAATAGTTTATTTAAATTATGTTTTATTTGAACCACTTGATTTTTTTTTTGCTCTATTCAGTTATGCAAAAAGGCAGTGAACAAATAATTTTTTATATGTGTCTGTCATAGTGTATAAAAATGTTTCAAGGTGACTTCCTATAGAAAATGGTATTTTTATTTGCAAAATGTAAAAAGTGAAGAACTTATGAAAATTGGTTAAAATGTAATGTTGTAATTATATTAATAATTGGATCAAAGTTATAATATGAGCAGTAAATATATATTGCTTTAAAATGTGCAAATATTTCCACATTTGGAAATGATTACATTATTTAATTTAAAGAGCAATTTTTCATTCTTATGATCAATAATCTAATAATTCTCTCTAATAATTTTAATACTCTATTTTTTAAAAGATTTTATTTATTTATTTGACAGACCGTGATCTCAAGTAGGCAGAGAGGCAGGTAAAGAGAGAGGAGGAAGCAGGCTCCCCACTGAGCAGAGAGCCGATGCAGGGCTCGATCCCGGGACCATGACCTGAGCCAAAGGCAGAGGTTTTAACCAACTGATCCACCCAGGTGCCCCAGTACTCTATTTTTATATGTAGTCAAGTTCTGTATGTTTCTAGGGTAGATATTTTCATTGGTCTAGATAAGATTATTTAGAATGATATAATCCACAGTAGAAATACAGCACATAAATGTGGGATTTTTTTTTTTTTTTAAGATTTATATATTTATTTTAAAGACGACAAGAGTCTGCGAGCAAGCCTGATGCAGGGCTTTGTCCCACAACCCATGACATCATGACCTAAGTTGAAATTGTGAGTCAGATACCTAACTGATTGAGCCACACAGGGGCCCCAAGAAAATAGGTTTTGAGCTGAAAAGTTTAGCTTTCAGTAACATTTATATATATTGTATTTAAAAGAGGTGTATGCAAACAGAGAAAGTACATAAGAGACATTTTATCCTTCAATACGCTTGGAGGATAGAAATGTGCAAATAATACAGCAGTTGTATGTACCAAAGAAGAGATACTGTAATTGGAGTTAGTAATTGCTCAGATAAACCAAACAAAATACCTGATGTAGGGGAAAAGTGTGTTTTTAAAAACTGTGCCGAATCCTGCTGTCAGTATCATTTATTGATAAAATGTACTGCCTTCTCAATAGCCATTCGGATGTGACTGATGGTTTGTTTGTTTAATATGCTACAAAAACCTGTGTTTCTCAAGCTGCTAAATCAAAGATGGTTTATTAGTCTAAAACAAGTACTAAGCATTGGAAAGGATATCAGAGAAATTAAGAACTTGGACTTCTATTTTTCTTAGTAGCTGTAAGTATACAGTCATTTAATTTCCCTGGGCTTCATTGTGTGCATTTTAAAAGAATACTATTATGTTTCATTCTAACCTTCCCTAGTTATGAGACACACATTCACCACTCTCCACCACCACCATTCTTGTTTTGTTTCTTGTTTGTTTATTTGTTTAAAGATTTATTTGAGAATGAGAGAGAGTGCAAGAGCACAAGTGGAAGGAGAGGGAATCTCAAGTAGACTGCTCCGAGCATGAAGCTGGATGCGGGGCTCATTTCATGGCTCTGACACCATGACCTGAGCCAAAATCTAGAGTTAGATGTTTAACTGACTGTGCCACCCAGTCACCTCTTCTTTTGTTTTTAAGGTAATATATACACTAAAATATTTATTCTCTTCAACTCTTCTTTTCAACATCCCATAACTGGGCCATACTATTAAAATAGTCTACCCTGGGAAATCGATTATTGTGTCTGGCTGGGAAAGACTGCATTTGGAAAGAAGGGCTCTCTCTGACTTGAGGTATAAACTTATCTCTAGACACACTGTTGCTTCTAAGTCCCTGACAGCTTAACTGACTTTAACCTATTACTCCATCTTGGTGGATGACTTTTAGCTCATTTTGACTTTGAATTAATACTCTGAAGACCCCTAACTTCTTGGGTCTGTCTGGATTCAGAATGCCTCCTGAACTTGCTGCAGTTTCATTTATTCCCAGACTCAGTTTATCTCACTATCCTGCTATATACCATGTCATGGAGCAAAAGTAGATCTGTTGTATTTGGTTTATGTGTCTCTAAGGCCTATACAAGGCAAGGAAAAAATAGACCTTGAAGTTATCAATATAAAATACATAGGATTAGTTGGATATTTGGCTTATACTTAGGTGAAGTATATAGAAACATTGTGACATAATTTAGAAAAAAAATTGCCTTAATGATTAACTTTGTTTTTCTAAGGAAGAATTCCTGGAATGAACACATTAAACACTCTTCTCACTGCAGCTGAGTTGATTTCATCATCAATCTTTATTTTATTTTTTGAAGTGCTAAAGTCTAAATATTCTCAGTTGGTGATTTTGCAAACTATAGGACATTTTTGGTTGTCTTAACTCAGTGAATAACTACTGGCATCTACTGGGTAGAGGTCAGAGATGCTGCTAAATATCCTGCAATGCACAGAACACCCCCACACCATGGAATTATCCAGCCCAAGAGATTAGTAGTGTGGAGGCTAAACAAAACAAAACAAAACTGGTGCTAGACTGATTAAGAGCTAACATTTTAATTCTAAAAGTAGAAATAAAACTTTTTTTTTCTTCCCTTTAGATTAGTGGGACATTATCTAGACAACACAATCTCACTGAGCTATATTAAAGCAAAATCCAGATTTAATATTGGGTCCTGTTCTTAGAATGCCCATGGGGAGGAAAAAGAGTAAGAAGGGGAAACATATCTAATACTATCCCTATGAGGTTGGATAACAAGCTGACACCAACAAAAAGGACCAAGGTTTTTTAGAAGCCTTTGTCTCAGGAAGCAAAGTTCCTCGTTTATTATTTATTTATTTATTTAGCTATCATATTTTTTGTCTGCAAAGAGTTATTACTTTCATCTCAGGCAGTGACAAAGACAGGTCTACTAGGAAACATTGTATTTTCTATAGATGTAAGTTGGCTTGGGAAGACAGTTATCAGTCTTTTTCCATTTATGGGGCTACTGCATGATGCTTTCCTGAGCTAATATTTTGGCATGCCTTTAGCTCAGAGCCACTCTGGGTTCAAATTCCAGCTCAGTCACTACATAGCTATATAAACTTATGCAAACTCCATAAGAACTTTGTGCTTCAGCTTCCACATTTATAAAATTAGACTAATAATGTTACTTTTTGCATAGCTTTTTGTGTAAGTAAATGTATTAAAACATAGAAAGTACACAGAATTGTGCCTTTCACATAGCAAGCTTTGGATACATTTTGCTATTACTATTTCTTATCATATCATCATCATGATCTTCAAGATCAAGTAGAAAGAAATTTCAGGGAGAGGGAAGTACCTTGGAAATCCGTTTACAATAAAGAGTTAAAGACATTCTTAATTTTGACATTCTTAAATTTTGACTGTGGCATTAACTTCTAAATTCAGACTACTCCATTGCAATTAAAGTGTCAGTTAACTTCCCATTTAAGGCAGAGAAGCTTCAGTTAACTTAAGGGAGAATTGGATGACTAAGCAAAGATACTTTTTTAAAGATTTATTTATTTTAAAGAGAGAGAGAGAGACTATGCAAGTGAGTGGAGGGGCGGGCGGAGAGGGAGAGAGAGGATCTCAAACAAACTCCTACATGGGACTTGATCTCACCACCCTGAGATCATGATCTGAGTTGAAATCAAGAATCAGAAGCTTAACAGACTGAGCCACCCAGGCACCCCACAAAGAGACTCTTGATACAAGTGGTATTTGTTTGGGATCCCAATCCTGAAGTGGGGGTAGTTTAAGACATCTACAGTATTACATCATTCCTATCAAGATTTCTTAGTTAAGAATCAGGTTTTCATACTTTATACATTTTTGTTCACCCTTAAGGAAAGCATTATTATCTCATTTTGTACAGTTACTGGAGCTTACTGAAAGCTGTAATAGTGTCTAAAATCAAACACCTAAAATATCTGTTCTCTGAATCCAAGAGTTTTTCCTACCGTGAGATGGAAGCGTTTTGTGAGAACTCCACCAGCACTTACGATAATAGAACTTTTATCACCAGTAAACCACAGAATTAAACCATGATATGTGGTGAACTGAAGTTTTGTATAAAATAAATCTAGGTAGTTTTGATCAACAATTAACTCTCCCAAACCTTAGTTAAAATAAATGAAAACTATTTTCAGATATGTCAAAAATTTGTATTTATGTTAAGTATACAAAAATAATTGATCTATAGCAAGGATTTTAGTTGTCTAAAATCATGTTTGATATGTTTGATATTAGAACTTTGATTTTACTCATGGTGTATACACATTTTTACATAAATAAAAATTTTAACATTTTAAAATGATTTTTATTGTAACTGAGATTTTGGGGGGTTAATTTTTGGTCAAAGTTATCTAGACTATAATAAGATTCTCCAGAATATCACACTGGTCCACTATATTGATAACCTTTTGTTAATCAAACCTGATGAAAGGAGATATATGCTTACCAGAGGATAGGAGGGAAATATATAGATATTCAGAAAACATATATGCTGCTGAAGTTATTAAGGTTCCAATGATCTGTTATGTCAGGATGCTTATTATCAAGTAAAGGATAAGTTATGATACTTTATAACCTCTGCCACTAAGAAAAAGGCAGATTTTTATGGTGCGTTTGGATTTTGGAAGGAGAATATACAATAATTGAAAGTACTGCTATACTCATTTATCAGCTTAATTTAGGAGGTATCAATTTTAAGAGTGGCCTAGAGCAAATGAATTCTCTGAAGCTAGACATGATAGAATCAGTGGAGGTAGAGTATCATTCAACACAGATTATTTTGCTTCATTTTAGATATTTAGTTTGATACATTTTAATGTATAATTACATATTTATGAACTCCATAAGAAGACTTTTTTGTATATATAAATTTATTTTTTTTAATTTTAATTTTTTTAATTTTTTATAAACATATATATTTATCCCCAGGGGTACAGGTCTGTGAATTGCCAGGTTTACACACTTCACAGCACTCACCAAAGCACATACCCTCCTCAGTGTCCATAACCCCAGCCCCTTCTCCCAACGCCCCTCCCCCCAGCAACCCTCAGTTTGTTTTGTGAGATTAAGAGTCACTTATGGTTTGTCTCCCTCCCAATCCCATCTTGTTTCATTTATTCTTCTCCTACCCACTTAAGCCCCCATGTTGCATCACACTTCCTCATATCAGGGAGATCATATGATGGTTGTCTTTCTTTGCTTGACTTATTTCACTAAGCATGATACGCTCTAGTTCCATTCATGTTGTTGCAAATGGCAAGATTTTATTTCTTTTTTTTTTTTAATTTTATTTATTTATTTGACAGACAGAGATCACAAGTAGGCAGAGAGGCAGGCAGAGAGAGAGGAGGAAGCAGGCTCCCTGCTGAGCAGAGAGCCCGATGCCGGGCTCGATCCCAGGACCCTGAGATCATGAACTGAGATGAAGGCAGAGGCTTTAACCACCACTTGGTGCCCCAAGATTTCATTTCTTTTGATGGCTGCATAGTATTACATTGCGTATATATAACACTTCTTCTTGATCCATTCATCTGTTGATGGACATCTAGGTTCTTTCCATAGTTTAGCTATTGTGGACATTGCTGCTATAAACTTTCGGGTGCACGTTCCCCTTCGGATCACTACATTTGTATCTTTAGGGTAAATACCCAGTAGTGCAATTGCTGGGTCATAGGACAGTTCTATTTTCAACATTTTGAGGAACCTCCATGCTGTTTTACAGAGTGGTTGCACCAGCTTGCATTCCCACCAACAGTGTAGGTTCCCCTTTCTCCATATCCTCGCCAGCATCTGTCATTTCCTGACTTGTTAATTTTAGCCATTCTGTGAGGTGATATCTCATTGTGGTTTTGATTTGTATTTCCCTGATGCCAAGTGATATGGAGCACTTTTTCATGTGTCTGTTGGCCATCTGGATGTCTTCTTTGCAGAAATGTCTGTTCATGTCCTCTGCCCATTTCTTGATTGGATTATTTGTTCTTTGGGTGTTGAGTTTGCTAAGTTCTTTATAGATTTTGGACACTAGCTCTTTATCTGATATGTCGTTTGCAAATATCTTCTAACATTCTCTCAGTTGTCTTTTTTTTTTTAAAGATTTTTATTTATTTATTTGACAGAGAGAAATCACAAATATGCAGAAAGGCAGGCAGAGAGAGAGAAAGAGGGAGCAGGCTCTCTGCCGAGCAGAGACCCCGATGCAGGACTCGATCCCAGGACCCCGAGATCATGACCTGAGCCGAAGGCAGTGGCTTAACCCACTGAACCACCCAGGTGCCCCTCTCAGTTGTCTCTTGATTTTGTTAACTGTTTCCTTTGCTGTTCAAAAGCTTTTGATCTTGATGAAATCCCAATAGTTCATTTTTGCCCTTGCTTCCCTTGCCTTTAGTGATGTTCCTGGGAAGAAGTTGCTGAAGATGAGGTCGCAGAGGTTGCTGTCTGTATTCTCCTCAAGGATTTTGATGGATTCCTTTCTCACATTGAGGTCCTTCATCCATTTTGAGTCTATTTTCATGTGTGGTGTAAGGAAATGGTCCAATTGCATTTTTCGGCATGTGGCTGTCCAATTTTCCCAACACCATTTATTGAAGAGGCTGTCTTTTTTCCATTGGACATTCTTTCCTGCTTTGTCGAAGTTTAGTTGACCATAGAGTTGGGGGCCTATTTCTGGGCTCTCTATTCTGTCCATTGATCTATGTGTCTGTTTTTGTGCCAGTACCATGCTGTCTTGATGATGACAGCTTTGTAATAGAGCCTGAAGTCCGGAATTTTGATGCCACCAACTTTGGCTTTCTTTTTCAATATTCCTTTGGCTATTCGAGGTCTTTTCTGGTTCCATATAAATTTTAGGATTATTTGTTCCATTTCTTTGAAAAAGATGGAAAGATGGATGGTACTTTGATAGGAATTTCATTAAAGGTGTCGATTGCTTTAGGTAGCATTGACTTTTCACAATATTTATTCTTCCAATCCAGGAGCATGGAGCATTTTTTATTTCTTTGTGACTTCCTCAATTTCTTTCATGAGTACTTTATAATTTTCTGAGTATAGATTCTTAGCCTCTTTGGTAAGGTTTATTCCTAGGTATCTTATGGTTAGGGATGCAATTGTAAATGGGATTGACTCCTTAATATCTCTTTTTCTGTCTTGTTGTTGGTGTAGAGAAATGCAACTTATTTCTGTGCATTGATTTTATATCCTGACACTTTACTGAATTCCTGTACAAGTTCTAGCAGTTTTGGAGTGGAGTCTTTTCGATTTTCCACCGAATTCTCTCCTCCTGCTGGACTTAGGGTTTCTTTCTTGTTCTGTCACCAGCTCCTTAGGTGTAGGGTTGGGTTGTGTACCTGAGACCTTTCTTGTTGCTTGAGAAAGGCTTGTACAGATATATATTTTCCTCTCAGGACTGCTTTTGTTGTGTCCCACAGATTTTGAACCATTGTATTTTCATTATCATTTGTTTCCATGATTTTTTTCAATTCTTCTTTAATTTCCCAGTTGACCCATTCATTCTTTAGAAGGATGCTGTTTAGTCTCCATGTTTTGGGTTCTTTGCAAACTTCCTCTTGTGGTTGAGTTCTAGCTTCAGAGCATTGTGTTCTGAAAATATGCAGGGAATGATCCCAATATTTTGATACCGGTTTAGGACCGAGGATGTGATCTATTCTGGACAACGTTCCATGTGCATTAGAGAAGAATGTGTATTCTGTTGCTTTAGGATGAAATGTTCTGAATATATCTGTGATGTCCATCTGGTCCAGTGTGTCATTTAAGGCCTTTATTTCCTTGCTGATCTTTTGCTTGGATGATCTGTCCATTTCAGTGAGGGGAGTGTTAAAGTCCCCTACTATTATTGTATTATTGTTGATGTGTTTCTTTGATTTTGTTATTAATTGGTTTATATAGTTGTCTGCTCCCACGTTGGAGGCATAGATATTTAAAATTGTTAGATCTTCTTGTTAGACAGACCCTTTGAGTATGATATAGTGTCTTTCCTCATCTCTTATTATAGTCTTTGGCTTAAAATCTAATTGATCTGATATAAGGATTGCCACTCCTGCTTTCTTTTGATGCCCATTAGCATGGTAAATTCTTTTCCACCCCCTCACTTTAAATGTGGAAGTGTCTTTGGGCTTAAAATGAGTTTCTTGGAGGCAACATATAGATGGGTTTTGTTTTTTTATCCATTCTGATACCCTGAGTCTTTTGATTGGGGGCATTTAGCCCATTCACATTCAGGGTAACTATTGAGAGATATGAATTTAGTGCAGTTGTATTGCCTGTAAGGTGACTGTTACTGTATATTGTCTCTGTTCCTTTCTGATCTACCACTTGTAGGCTCTCTCTTTGCTTAGAGGACCCCTTTCATTATTTCCTGTAGAGCTGGTTTGGTGTTTGCAAATTCTTTCAGTTTTTATTGGTCCTGGAAGCTTTTAATCTCTCCTTCTATTTTCAATGATAGCCTAGCTGGATATAGTATTCTTGGCTTCATGTTTTTCTCATTTAGTGCTCTGAACATATCATGCCAGCTCTTTCTGGCCTGCCAGGTCTCTGTGAATAAGTCAGCTGCCAATCTAATATTTTTACCGTTGTATGTTACAGACTTCTTTTCCCGGGCTGCTTTCAGGATTTTCTCTTTGTCACTAAGGCTTGTAAATCTTACTATTAGGTGACGGGGTGTGGGCCTATTCTTATTGATTTTGAGGGGTGTTCTCTGAACCTCCTGAATTTTGATGCTCGTTCCCTTTGCCATATTGGGGAAATTCTCCCCAATAATTCTCTCCAGTATACCTTCTGCTCCCCTCTCTCTTTCTTCTTCTTCTGGAATCCCAATTATTCTAATGTTGTTTCATCTTATGGTGTCACTTATCTCTCGAATTCTCCCCTCGTGGTCCAGTAGCTGTTTGTCCCTCTTTTGCTCAGCTTCTTTATTCTCTGTCATTTGGTCTTTTATATTGCTAATTCTTTCTTCTGCCTCATTTATCCTAGCAGTGAGAGCCTCCATTTTTGATTGCACCTCATTAATAGCTTTTTTGATTTCAACTTCGTTAGATTTTAGTTCTTGTATTTCTCCAGAAAGGGCTTTTATATCTCCCAAGATGGTTTCTCTAATATCGTCCATGCCTTTTTCAAGCCTGGCTGGAACCTTGAGAATTGTCATTCTGAACTCTAGGTCTGACATATTACCAATGTCTGTATTGATTAGGTCCCTAGCCTCAGTACTGCCTCTTGTTCTATTTTTTGTGGTGAATTTTTCCACCTTGTCATTTTGTCCAGATAAGAGTATATGAAGGAGCAAGTAAAATACTAAAAGGGTGGCAACAACTTCAGGAAAGTATGCTTTAACCAAATCAGAAGAGATCCCAAATCGTGTGGGGGGATAAAGGGGATAAAAAGTGGTTCAGAAAGGAAGAAAGAAAAAAAAAAGAATTAAAAAAAGAAAACAAATAAAGAAAACTATAAAAAAGAAATATATATATATATATTAGATAAACTAGTTAAAAAATGTTAAAAAAGAAAAGGGTAAAAGTTAAAAAAAATTAGCAGAAGAAGAGAAAAAAATGAAAAACAAAAAAAAAATTAAATTAATTGCAAGACTAAAAAATCACAGGGCGAAAGCCATGAGTTCCGTGCTTTGCTTCCTTCTCCTCTGGAATTCTGCTGCTCTCCTTGGTATTGAAACTGCACTCTTTGGTAGGTGAACTTGGTCTTGGCTGGATTTCTTGTTGATCATCTGGGGAGGGGCCTGGTGTAGTGATTCTCAAGTGCCTTTGCCCCATGCGGAATTGCACTGTCCTTACCAGGGGCCAGGCTGAATAATCTGCTCGGGTTTGCTTTCAGGAGCGCTTGTTCACTGAGCGCTTTCTGGAGAGTTCTGGAGGATGGGGATACAAATGGCGGCCTCCTGGTCTCCAGCCTGGAGGAGCCAAGAGCCTGGGTCCCCACTCCTCAGTGTGCCCTCAGAGAACAGCGTCCAGTAACTCCCGTCTGCCTGACCTCTGGCCGCGCTCCAAGCTCACGGAGCCTGCAACCGGTTCAAGGTAACCATGAGCTCTGAGCTTACTGTCGACTCTGTCTCTGTAGCTGGCTTCCCCATTCCAATACCCACAATCTTTGCAACACTCAGACACCCCAGATCCTTCTGTGACCCTGCGGGACCTGAGGCCACGCTAACCCCGCGTGGTCTTCGCCCCGGTTTAGCCTCTGGAGCAATATCCCTCAGCAGAACAGACTTTTAAAAGTCCTGATTTTGTGTTCCATTGCTCCACTGCTTGCCGGGAGCCGGCCCCTCCCCCCAGGGTCTATCTTCCTGTCGCTTTGGCTTCATTTCTCCGCCAGTCCTACCTTTCAGAAAGTGGTTGTTTTTCTGTTTCTAGAATTGCTGTTCTTCTTCTCTTCGATCTGCCGATGGATTTGCAGGTGTTTGCAATCTTTAGATAAGCTATCTAGCTGATCTCCTGCTAGCTGAAGTATTGCTCAGCCTGCTATTTCTCCGCCATCTTGATTCCTCCCCCCTCTGATATATTTTTAATAGCCATATACATTTAAGTAAATTTCATTACTTGTCATTTTTATACCAACAAAACAAGAAATTTTATGTACAAAATTAAATTACAAGTTTATCTTCTGAAATCTGGCGTACCGGTAATTACTGCCATAGAGGAATACTGGTCTTGTTTTCCTATATGGCTACATGTGTCAAATGGGCCTGAGTAATAATAAACTCTCTAAAACAAGACACACATTGTAGTTTTGGCTTTTTTTTTTTTTAAGATTTTATTTATTTGTCAGAGAGAGGGAAAGGAAGAGAGCACAAGCATAGGGAGTGGCAGAGGCTGAGGGAGAATCAGATTCCTCACTGAGCAAGGAGCCTGATGTAGGGCTTGATCCCAGGACCCTAAGATCATGACCTGAGCTGAAGGCAGACTCTTAACTGACTGAGCCACCCACGTGTCCCCACACTGTCATTTTTTTATAGTCTATGCATATTCCATTTTCTTTATCTCATCTCATACCAGCTGTCTAAGTTTTGTTCTACCCTAATTAGATCATGAAACCAGTATTGATGCAAGTGGTATACTGGGAAGTT
Source organism: Mustela putorius furo (assembly GCF_011764305.1). NCBI lineage: Eukaryota > Metazoa > Chordata > Mammalia > Carnivora > Mustelidae > Mustela > Mustela putorius. The sequence continues at coordinate 17,378,153 of NW_025422471.1, forward strand.
CTATTAACATTAGTAGAAAGTGGTGGAACTGATAACACAGAGGGAAAGGATGATAATAAGGTTCACACTTTAAAACATCTACCATGATGAATAGCTAGAAAAGAATTCTGAAACACTTTGATAAGAGGTGCATAGCACAAATTTCAAAAATATCTTATTTGAGGTAAGAGAGAGTTGGGGTAATTATATACCAACTGCAGAGGCTCATTGATTGAGGAATGTTTGTGGGGGATATTTATTCTTTGGCATGTTGCATTTGTCACAAGTACTCTTAAGAGGACAGCATGACTTTCCCCAGTAAAGAGGGAAAATCTCATGCGCAGAGATATGGGTGCTAACAGTTGAAATTCAGCTGGAGTACCAGGAAAGAAGTGACAAATATGGGTGCTACCCTGATTGGATCATATTTTCCTACTATCAGTTGAAGCCCATTTCAAAGCCACCTTGGAAATTGCCTTACTTAGATACATTTGCTTAGTTAGTAGGGAGAGTCCAAAGAAAGTATGAGATAATATTTATGTTCCCTCTGGTACTAAGGAAAGCATAATAACTTTTCGTTTTCAGCTGTTAGAGAATGACCTCCATGTGTATAGACACATGAGTTGTGTGTAGGAAGATAAAATGCCATGTTCAGTATCTTGAGGTGATATAACAAAGATCTGTTTACATAAATCATATGATTAGTTATTTGGCTTACATTAATTAGGCATATCTTTGACCTAGATATAGTTTACTTAGATAATTTGTTTTCACATGGAAATTTTATGAAACTGAGGTAAAAAGGAAAAGTTAGTCTGGCATAATATAACCATGTAAAAAAATGGTTAAAAAAAAAAGTGGGTAAGAGTCATCCTTGGAGAAATGTAAACTTTGATGAAGTCATGGGGTTTTCCTTTAAATAAAACAGGGACCAATAGATAGATGATGTGTCTATTTCACATTATACCCATATCGGACTCCAAAGCAAAATTCCACATAATGACTGTCTGAGTTAAATCTCTGGACAGTCACAACTAGATACTATACTACTCACATCCCACATCTTCCCCAGGACATGTATGGAAAGATATTTGAGTCAAATGGTCCTTAGAATTCATAGTTTATTCACTTTTACTGACCAATGTAGATTTTATTCTGACTTTAATAAATGGGAAACTGGGCTAATTAATACTGTTTAAACATATTAAAAATAACTTATTGCACTATGTATTAATTCACAATTGCAAATTACTCTCTTTTCTTTAAATGCAAGGTTAAAGGAAATGGACTAGAATGGAGAGAATGAAACAAATAAAACAAAGGAACAATAAAAACACTATGATAGGCACTTTATAGGTGGTCTAAAAACAAGTAGTGGGATTGAAAATTTCTCTTTAAATATATGAAATAAAAAGGAGGATTGTTAAAGATTTCCCCTCATTCTTACCATTTCAGGAGCATGACCAGTATTTGTGACATCCATGATGTCATCAGAGTAATATGATGCTATGGATAGTTCTTACCTAGAAAATAATGTAGGTTTTACTGGTTTGAGCACATATAACAACTCAATGGGAATAAAGACTGTACTTACTGTACTTTAAACCTAATCCCGAGGGTGGATTTTCTATGAAATGTACTGCCTTTAACTTCCAGTATATATACCAACAATATTCCCTGTTTTCTCCCAGTTTTGCTAGTGTTTGATACTATAACAATACACATCTCATTACAGAGCAGTAATGAATGATAGAGAACGCCATATATACTGAATGATATATAGAGTCAACTTATGATATTATTGGCAGAGATCTCATCTAAAGATGTTTTCCTCTTTGCTTGTTTGGCTGACATCATAAGTAATACCTGTCAAATAGGAATTGAAAGCCCGCGAGCTGGATTAGGAGAATACTAGCATATTAGACTGGAAATTCAACTCACATTTAGTATTAACCTCTTACTTATAGTAGTACTTATTAAAATTAAGATTAATGAGATAGTTAATGAGATAAAGCATATAACAAACAATGTTAAAGATCTCTGATTATTATAGTAGATAAATTATCATACCACTAAACATTTGAACATTTAAAAAATATTTGACTTACCTATTGAGCTAATATTCAAAATGAGATACTCAAAACAATCCAATTTGACTTCACATTTTGAAAACACCTTTACAGGATGCCTGGGTGGCTCAGTTGGTTAAGTGACTGCCTTCAGGTCAGGTCATGATCCTGGAGTCCCAGGATCAAGTCCTGGGATTAAGTCCCACATCGGGCTCTCTGCTCAGCAAGGAGTCTGCTTCTCTCTCTGACCCTGTCCCCTCTCATGCTCTCTTTCTCAAGTAAATAAATAAAATCTTTTTAAAAATAAAAACAAAAGCATCTTTATAGTAATTGTTACTTATAAAAGCTGCATTCAACAGCATTCAGACATGTAATCCATTGGTTTGAAATATGGAAACTACCTGTTTGGAAAGGACTACTGATCTCTCTTTCTCTCTCTCCCTCTCCCCACCTTCTCCCATCCCTATCTCTATCACCACTCTCTCTCTCTCTTTGTGCTTAATAGGTATAAATTTGAAAATACCCAGATCCTTGACAACCTGAATGTACTGTTTGGGGGAAAAAAATCAATAGCACAGTTCTACAGCTTTTAGGATCATATATTTACTGAATGGAACATATTTAAGAAAAGTTTCAAGGGAAGATTAAAAATCTCCAACTGATATGTAGAGAGCATGGTTACTTTGGAACATATAACATATTTTTACTAGTTTATAGTAAATCAAGGCCATCATAAAAAATAATATGAATATTAACTTCTGAGGGGAACTGTCTTCACTTTTATTTATACTGATTGGTTAGATAAGGTAGAGAAGTCCCAGCCATGCTTATTTACTCTACACAGTGTGTGTAATTATCTTTGGACACAATATAATATTTGATTCTTGCATAGAATCATAAAATGGTATAAATCACCAAGTGTAGGTCTCAGTATATGGCCATGTGTTAGACATTTCTCACATGTGTGGCTATACAGAGTTCAACACTCTGTTTAGAGTCACAAAGTATGTGAAAAGGCTCAAACTCTGCAAAAGCTAAAGTGTTGCAGCTATTCCACCAAGATCATGTGATGTGAGACATCCGAAGATCCTGTTCAACTCTTTGAATTAACAGGAAATAACAAAAAGGCACAGAACAAAGTTCTAGAAATGTTTACAAAGGGTTATGGTAATTGTGAGACCCTGTGGCACAGTGACAAACATCTATTAATGGCTGCCTGAGCAGCCATGTCCCGAGCTTGGGGGAACTTGAGCAAACTTTGTGTTCCTGCTTCCTCCTTCATATAGTTTCTCCTGTCTTCCATTTTGATCCAACAAATGAGTTACTTCTAGGGTTTAAATCCATTTTTTTCACAGCAAACAACCCTGGACATTTCTGTATTAGTTATTTAAAGACAACAGAATTTCAGGAAAATAAATGGTATCCCACATTATCTATGTGACCTCCTTGGAACTAAAAAATAAATAAATAAAAATTAAGTTTACAATAAAGGAAAACTAGCAAATCACGAGACTGAGAAGGAAATTATGAATCGTTGTCTCTAAACTACTGAAATAAAAGTCCCCTGAAACTGAATGCCAAATGGACAGTTTGAGTCTGAATTTTGCCATATTAGACTTTATCAGTAGCTTTCTTTTTAAATTTTTATTTATTTATTTATTTGTTTGTTTGAGAGAGAGAGAGATTGTGTGTGTTTTCATGAGCAAGGTGGGAGGCAAGGAGAAAGGGAGAGAGGGAATCTTAAGTAAACTCCCTGATGAGCATGCAGCCCAATGCAGGACTCAATCACAAAACACTGAAATCATGACCTGAGCATAAATCAAGAAGGCAGGTGCTTAACCAGCTGAGCCACTCAGGCACCCCTATTAGTAGGTTCCTTATGTGAAAATCTGGTCATCGTCCTGAAATGAATGGCAACTGGAGAATTTAAATGGGAATGCATGAAGGTAGTCATATGACTTTGTCCACATCAAATCCATATTTTATAAAACAAACAAACAACAACCAAACTTTTCTGTTTTGCCAGAAAAGTGTCCTCTTTTCAGCTTTTGTTAAAATGATATTTCCCCCTTTGTTTTTGCTTTGCCTGAATAGTTATTGCCTCATTTGAACACTTAGAACTGGAAATCAGTTATTTCCTTGCTCTACCCCCATCACATCTCATTGTCTCCAGATCTACAATGTTAGAGCCAGCTGTGTTCCAAGTGAATAATTGCAATCAAGTCTGGAAGGAAAACACATACGTACATACTGAAAAATTGAAAATAATTTAATATTTTGTAAAATATGAATCTCTATAGGATACATATATAAAATTGGATTTTGAGACCACTAGACAAAAGAAAGGAAAATTTCAGAACAAATAAAATTTCATCTAAAATAAAGTGAAATATAGATAAACTTGTCATAGATTCTAGATTTTGTGTGCTGTTATTAATCCTGAATACCTGAAATAACAGTATGGTTCATTTACAGATCATGATAAAATTAGGTGATGGCCTGAGTCTGCCTTACCATAAACTCAGTAAACTAGGAGCCCACCTTGTAATTGTATATAGTTGCTGTAGTTATTTTTGGCAACTGGAAGAATCCCTACTCTACCTTATAAAATTGATGGTCAAGGGGTGTTTGGTAGGAAGTATAAGTGGATTCCCTATATATTATCATCTCTGCCCAAAAAAAATAAATTGAAGTCTCACTCTAGAAGAATCACAGAGATTTATGCCATTTTTAAAAACTTGAAATTCAATTATACTTCAGTTAAAAGAAAAAAAAAACTTGAAAGAGGAAATGGAGCTAATGTTTTCATATCATTGTTTAATAGACCATCCCAGTTTTTAGATACATCACATACCATATTTAAGTATGATTTAAATTAAATTAACTAAAATTCCTTAAATATTATGCCATATGCCCTCGAAGGAGAATAAATTAAGGAAATTCTGACAAATGATATGTTTTCATGAAACATATTTTGAGAACCCTTTTACTTCAAAGGTGAAGGAGCTTGTGGCAAAGGTCTGCACTAATCTAAGGATTGACTAATAGCAAGTTAGTTGGAATAACCAAGATTATAAGATTGGTAACATAGTTTATGAGTCAACCAGTGAAATTTAATTTTAAAAAAGTCACAGTAATGCTCAGTTCTCTCTTTCTTCATGTTTCTATGTATATGTATATATACATATACATATGTATTTATTTTATTATATTTACATATACATATGATTTTATTTTCCAGCTAACCTAAGCAGTTATGTAATCTGAAAGGGTTCCCCACAGTTAACCAGTAAACCAACAAGAGCTATTACATGACGTAAGAACCACATCAAACTCTTCAAGCAAATTTCATTATAATAATAGTAACTAGGTTCTCCACCCCTAATACAGTGTTATAGCTAAAGGACAGATGCATGTGCTACTTATGTGTCAGGATTAAATATTCATCTGGAGGCCTGTACTTCCTACAGGAAAGTTTGCAAACTGACCTTCAGCAAAAAGATGGACACCAATCTACATCTGTCACTTGGCTTGTTGCATTCACTAACTCTAGAACATTACCAGAACCACCCCCCCTACACAAACTCATGCATACACACACACAAACACACACAATTTTTGCTGTCTTGCTCTGTTTAGTGTTTGCCAGTGTCCACCTGCATTAACTGGTTCTGCTTCCAGGCAACATTGATACGTAAGTTAGCCATTCAAGAAGTAAAAATTTCTCTTTGCTAACTTTTATGGACATATTTTAATTAAAAAGTAATTAATATTATCACAGAATGGTATACCAGTTAAATAACAGTCCTGATAACAATATGTGTATCAACCTGTTATGATGGGTCCAAAAAAGATAGTGTATTTCTGACAATGTGATTGTCCATCAAAAGAGATCCCCTGTGGAGAGACTGGTCTTAATAATTATGTGTGCAAGACAGCATAATTTTTAGATATAATTTATCTTTTTTTCCCAATTTTACCTTCTTTTCCCAGTTTCCTAAATAGGTCTTTGAAAAATGTGGCCATAAAATTTATAATCATTTTCAATAACAGGAGATTCCCATTTGCAAAGCTACCTGGCTACAGCTATGGCTGTATGTCTGCTTTCATGTCTTATATTCAACTAAATTTTAGCCAGTGCAATCAGGCATGAAAAATAAAAGGTATTCATATTAGAAAAAACAAAAATTTTTATTTACACACAACATGTTCTTATATGTAGGAAATACTAAAAAAGCTAGTAGAAGTAATAAGTAAGTATATCAGTGTTACAAGATACCAGATAAATAAAAACAAATTATATTTTTACATGAGAATTGAGTAAATAAAAATGAAATTAAGAATGCAATTCTCTTCACAAGAGCATTAAAAAGTGCAAAATGCATAGTAATAAAATTAAGAGATGCAAAACTTCTACATTGAAAATTATACAACCTTCCCAAACAATATTTTAAAAGCATAAATGAAAGACATTTCATGCTCAATGGACTGGAAGGTAGAATACTGTTTACATGCCACTTTTTCTTAATTTATCTATGGATATAATGTAATCCTTATCAAAATTCCAGCAGGCTTTTCTGCAGATATTGACACAAAGACCATGAAATTTATTTGCAGTTCAAAATCTAGAACAGCTTAAACAATATTCCAAATAAAATTAAAGAAGTCATATTTTCTGATTTCAAAACTTAACAAAAAGCAACAGCTATCAAGACACTGGAGTACCAACATATGGCTAGACATATAGATCAATGGAACAGAATTGAGATTCCAGAGATAAATTCATATCCATATCCGTACATAAATATATGTATTTAGAGGAGAGATTTTCATCAGTTCTGTAGGTTCAGTGGATTCTTGACACAGTTGTCAAGGTGGTTCATTGTGGGGCAGGATAGTCTTCAACAAATAGTTTTGGAACAACTGACTATCCTATTGAACAAAGAGGAACTTGCACCATTAACTCACGAGATACTCAAAAATTAAATGGATTGCATTGGTATATGTAAGAGCTAAAAAAAAAAAATTACAAGAAACTATAGGAACCTTTAGTTTATACAAAGATGTCTTAGTATGTTCCATAAAACTAAGGAAAAAAAGGTAAATTTGATCTCATTAGATTTTAAAACTTTTGCACTTCAGAAGTCACCATTAAGAGTTATTTTTTTATAATCAGATAAAGTATTTATCAGATAAAGGACTTCTCTCCAGAATTTACAAAACAATAACAACAAAACTCTTGATACTTAAAAATAAGAAATAAAGAATCCAATTAAAAAGGTGGCGGGGGGAGTGAAAGATAGGAAAAGACATTTTACCAAGGAAGATAGATATACAAATGGCTAATAAGCACAAGGGAATATGTTCAAAATTATTAGTCATTAAAGAAACAAAAATTAAATACAGAGTGGGATGTCATTTCATACCCATTAGAGTTTTTTTTTTAAATAAGAACAATAACAAATGTTGACAAGGATGTGGAGAAAGAAAACTCTCAAATATTATTGGTCAGCAATTTTGGAAGACCATCTGGCAATATCACTCTGTGAAATGGAATACTGCCCAGCAAAAAAATTAGTAAATACTGATACATGTTTATGCCATGAAGGAACCTCAAAAACCCTGTTTTACTCTTCTGTTGCTACATTAACAAATCTCTACAAGTTTAACACAAAAATAACACCACTATATCTTAAAATTCTGTAGTTTAATACTTTTTTTTTAGATTTTATTTATTTATTTGACAGACAGAGATCACAAGTAGGCAGAGAGGCAGGCAGAGAGAGAGGAGGAAGCAGGCTCCCTGCTGAGCAGAGAGCCCAATGCGGGGCTCTATCCCAGGACCCTGGGATCATGACCTGAGCCGAAGGCAGAGGCTTTAACCCACTGAGCCACCCAGGCGCCCCAAAATTCTGTAGTTTAGAAGTTAGACATGGACCTCACGGGGCTAACATCAAGGTACTGGCAGGACTGGTTCCTTCTGGTGGCCTAGTGGAAAATCTGTTTCTTTGTGTTTTCCAGCTTCTAAAACCTGCCTGCATTTCTTGGCTTATACTCTCTTCCTCCATCTCAAAGCCAACAACCTTGCATCTCTCTGACTCTTTTTCAGTCCTCACATCTCCTTTCTTGATCAGAGCAGGAAATGGTTCTCCACTTTAAAGACCAAGGTGTGTAGATTGTATAAATTGAGTCTACCTGAATAATATAGGATAATCTCCTCATCTCAATGTCCACACCCTTAAACCCACCTGTGAAGCCTTTTTCCACATAAGGGAACATTTACAGATTCCTGGGATAAAAGCATGGACATCTTTGGGGCTATTATTGTGTCTACTGTAAACATTTTGCTCAGTAAAAGAAGCCAGACACATGGGACCATGTATTTAATGATTCAGTTTATATGAAATGTCAGAAAAGACAAGTGCATAGAGACAGAAAGATAGTGGTTGCATGATGCTGGAGGTGAGATTGAGGATTCACTGTAAATGATTGAGGGATTGTATTACTGTAATGAATATCTTATAAAACTACTTTATTGTGATGGTCACACCATTTAGTAAAGTCACTGAAAATAATTGAATTTTACATTTGATATAGGTATATGGTATGTAAAATATATCTCAAAAAAACAATTTTTTTAAAAGAACAGAAATTTCACAAGGCTATGTAATTATGCAAGTGGAGTATGGAATAAACGATATTTGCACAATCTACCTCCTTTCATTAAAGGAATGTAACTTTCACATTTATTATTAAATATTCCAGTTGATTTCAATTCAGAAGTTTCTAGTCTTTTTTGTTTGTTTGTTTGCTTATTTTTCCAGTAAAATGTCATTAAATCTGGCAAATTGATGTTTTATTTCTTGTTTTATAGAAAAGTGGGACATATGTGCAAGAAATTGAAAACTAAAATGTTGCCATGACCCATCACAGTGATGTTTTATAGAAGGGATATTGGTAGATGTTAGATTGCTGAATTGTTTATTTTAAGACTTCATCTTCCTGGGCATTCTTACATCCAGATAGAAGTTTCAGCAACAGCAGTGTGGTGTTTGTGTTATTGTACAAATTTAAGTAGATAATTTCACAAAACTGTGTCCAGTAAAACTGATATAGCCTTCTACCTTCTTGACACATTTATATATATGACCCAAAGCAGAATGTGATAAGGTGACAATTATTTAGGAAAAAGTTTTGTCAGTATAAAGAAACTTTCCAGAAAACAGTAAAAATTTACTGTTTTAGAAATTGAATTAATTCTGATCAAAACCATACATAATTTTTTAAAATGAACTAGCCAGAGAAGGAAATAATTTCTCTTAAAAATAAATAATACATATATGTACATCCATCTTTATATAAACTCATTATAGTGATACTTGGCAACAATAGTTTATTTTAAAATTTGACATTTGGTTTTAAGATAGGACAAAATATTGTAAAAACTAACATTCTTCAGCAACAGAAAATTTTAATTGCTTTTTACTTAGGGCAATATTGTAGGTGAGATAACCATATCATTTTATACATATGATTATTGCCATGTACATGAATTACTTTTAAGTAAAAATAAACAAAAGCCAGCAATAGGTTATACATGATTAGAATAAAAGGAAGCCAAGAAAGGTGCATTGAGGAATGTTCATTCATTATATATAGAAATGAATAGAAGATTAGTAAGCAGAAGAGATACAAGGAGGTATCTCAGACATGTCAGTAGGTTTAAGGAAGAGATATACCACAAAACCAGGTAAAGAATATCCAAATCAATAGTATTAGAAGGAATAAAGCAGATCATATAGCTCAGCATTCTTATTTTGTGGAAAATATGAGCTGGAGAAATTTAGGCATAGAGTCATATGAAGAGGATATGAGTTTATCAGTTAGACAGACTCCAGTTCAAATCATGGCTCTACCATTTACTTATAATATGACCTTGGGTACTTAATGACTCTGTGTCTCATGTAACATTGAGATGATTCTTATTTCATAGAGCTACTGTAAAAATTCATGGCAGTTGTAAAGCATCCTGCATGTCATAAATGTTCCATGAATAGTAATTTCTTTGGGTGACTATCTTAGGTCACATAGGTGGTTGGTAGTAAACAATGAAATTGGTTTCTCTTGATGTCTTGTCTAGTTTGTGTTTCCTTTTATTTAAGTATCTAAGGTCCTCAGTTCCCACAAACATTTAAGAAAAGTATAGATCTGATCTATTCTTTCTTTTTAGGTCTTTCAAAATAAAATTGAATACAGGAAAAATCATACTATTATACTTTACTAAATTCTAACATGTATATATGATGGATAATATAAACAAAACCTGTTTTACTAGACATTGTTTTTATTCTATTATAAGAGACCTATCATTGCGTATCCCTTACAAACACTTGATACTACATAATCTTACCCTTTTACCTTCAATATGCAATAGAACAAGTTTTATAATTATATAATCTCTAATTGAGAGATTAAATGTTCATATAAGGTTTTTATTCTAAGATTTTTAGAAAAGTATAATATATAACTCTCTTACTGTGTTCTATTTCTATTTCTTATTTAAATAGATTACTTGTAGCTTACTCTAGGAAGCAAACCTATTTGTAAATCATTTTTATAAAACCCAGTCACAGCAACTTCAAAGCACACATAGAACTTCTATGTATACCCAAACATGTGACAATAATTGGGACTGACACTGGTTTTATTCTTTCTATCTATTTTGTCCTTTAAAAAAAAAAAAAAACTCATTTAAAAGGGAAAGCAAAGCTCTTGGCTTATCTTTTTTCATATTGATGGAATAGAAGATTGACTGAATTTTTCTGTCTCTTGTTTCTTTCCTAGTGATTTTCTCATTATCTTAGTTTCTTCTTAAAAATAAAACTTGTGCTGTGGTTCTAGGGAGTTCATATTGTCTTTCTATGTAGAAACAGAATATGATTTTGATATATTCAGGTTATAGTCAGCTTATATATCATGAGGACAGCTCACTATAGTGCTTTTTAAAGTTGCTATTTGCATTTAAGAGTTCTACATTCCTGTTATTTCTGAGTTTCACTGACTTTTAAAAAGATCCTAACTACACAATAGCAATTTGCAAAAAAATGCGGATCTCATTTTTGAGATGTTATTTTTGGTTTGTTTGCTCTAGAATAATAATGGCCAGTAGCAAGACAACAATGTAAGATAACAGTTCCATGCTGTGCTTTCACTGAGTATCAAGAGAATTTCTTCTATTTCACTTTAAAGAACACCAGACATACACATTGTCCCTCACAATTGACCAGACTAATGAGGTTAAGGATTGAGAACTGGCCTAGAGTAAAACCAATGTTTTTGCTTTTTGTTGTTCTTTTCTCTTGGAGGGTTTGATGTTGTTTCTTTCAGATTTTGATTTGTTTATTTGCTATTGTTTTGATTTAAGATAAGGCCAACTCAAATGGGAAAAGAAACAATGTAGGTGCTAGTCCTTTGTATGACTCATGAACTAGTATTCTGAAAGTTTCAGGGACCCAAGAGTAATTACTTATTTCAAAATAACCATGTACAACTGCACAGATTGTGCACAGGAGGGTATCATACACATAGAAGAGAAGTCAATACAGTGTTTCTGTAAAGGTCCAGACAATAGGCTTTGTAGACTACATAAGGTCTTGGCCACATATTTTTTCCTTACTTTTTTTTTAAACAATATTTAAAAATGAAAAAAAAATTCTTAGTCCATAGTCCATGGGCCAGCAGTCCAGTGTACTGCTGTTTGATAATCCCTGAAGTATACTATACATTGAAATGTTATACACAGCTTATATTTTTTAGATCTGAATCATTGTGCAGTAGAGAGTAAATGAAGGAAATTACTTTATTTAACAATTATATTGACTATGTGTGACAGTATCTATGCAAGATATATTGTTCTAGGTTCAAACAGTGAACAAAATGGTCATAGTTCCTCCTCTTCATGGAATTTATGGTGAAGTGCAATTAAAAGGGATGTAAGGGTGTTATGAATATATAGTGCAAGGTAATGGATAACAGTCCCTTGAGAAAATTAGGTTTTCACTGAAACTTTAAGAATAGTTGACATGTTACATTAGTTTCAACATTAAAAATGAATATGTTAAAGTTTGTGGCATGAATGACAAATTGTAAAAGGAAGCAATCTATGTCTGATATCAAAGTAGACATGTCCAGAAGATAGTCAAATGTGTGTGAGTGTGAAGCTTGAGTATTCTTGAATTGGAATGATGAATATAGTTGTTAACTCTATCCATATGTGCTTATTTTAAGTAATGGGATTTGCTAAGGTGACCTAGAGAGAATGTTTATAGAAAGAGTAGAAGATGTAGGAAAGAGCTCTGGAATTATTTATTTAATGACTTGAGGGGCAAATTCAGGACACTGAGAAAAATTACCCAAAAGGGCAGAAACAGATAATTTTATAATCACTGAATATGAAGAAAACTATTATTTCACAAATTCATCAAAATAATTTATCATGCAAAATGAGAAATGTGACTGTGGTAGATGCAGTGTCAGGATATTTTGTGGCTCTACAAATAGAAAAGGGCTGAAGGATAGAATAACTTTAAGACACAAATTTAGGGGGGCCTGGGTGGCTCAGTGGCTTAGGCCACTGTCTTCGGCTCAGGTCATGATCTCAGGGTCCTGGGATTGAGTCCTGCATTGGGCTCTCTGCTCAGCAGGGAGCATGCTTCCCTCTCTCTCTCTCTCTCTCTCTCTCTTCCTGCCTCTCTATCTACTTGTGATGTCTCTCTGTCAAATAAATAAATAAAAATCTTAAAAAAAAAAAAAAGACACAAATTTAGGACTAGGACACAGAGTCAACTCATTTTGAGATATATTCCCTAGCTATTAGTTGCACTGATGTCTCCATTGAAGAGGGGGAAGAAATTGTACCTGTTCTACAGATGGGACCTGTTGTCTGATTTAGTATTTATTTGTTTTGCTTCTTTCTACCTGTAATTACTTTTACTCCAGTATTTAATTCACCATAAGTATAACTACAAATTGGGTTGAATGTCTTATGAAGTTTTCTGACCAAGCATTATTTATATTAAACCCTAATTATTCTCTATGATACACCAGTTAGCTTTTAACTTTTAACTCCTCAGTTAGCTTTTGAATTTTCACTGAATGTCCAGTTTCCATCATAATGTTGGCCTCTTATATTCCATTTACATTGTGCTGGATATAAATAAGTGAGTTCATTTTCAGCTGGCCAGTGGCCATTCCCAAGTTGTGGCCCTCAGTATTTCCCAGTTCTCTTGTTGAAGTGATTATAGTACATTGTCATAAATAGATGATATTATAAAATCTCAGCAAAACTGTGCAGGTGTGATCTCTATTTTTCATTTCTGTATTTAGGTAAATGAAAATCTCATCAGTTAAAAGTTACATAGCATTTTATGTTCCATTAATTAAGAAAAATGGCCTAGTTAGGGAGTCTTTTAGGAAACCCACATGTAAACCTGGACATACTCAGAGTAAAGGTAAAAAGAAATGAATTACCATCAGGAAAGGATCAGAAAACATTTTTGTATGTCTTGAACTAGAAATTAGTTGTTGAAGCAAAACGAATCTTCCCAAGATTCACACTAACAGTGCGTGGAAAGATTCTTAAGCAAAATTTTAATTTAAAATTGTTCCAGGTTGGCATTGCCCCAGGTAACACAGAAACAAGAGAAATTCTCTCTGGAAGTAAATCTGATTTAGACCAGGTCAACATTTATACTTGATGTCCATCAATTACGTTGTGTATCCCATTTTCTGAGATATTAACATTTGAAAAAACATACCTATACAAATCAAGGAAATAAGATATATAGCTTGTGGGTAGCACAGTCATGTGAACTTGATGTTATAACTGTTCCCAGAATCTGGATTTTATATTAGGTAAAGTGACTCTCTCAAAGAACTTTTTGCATCTATGTAAGATAATTCTGTTTCAGTTTCTTGATGGCATGCCTAGGAGAATGATAGTGAAGCTTGGAAAACTCACTTTGCATTTGCCTGCAGCCTAGGAGAATCCCACCATCTTCCACTCACATACCCTGGGGAGGAACCCTGGTGGGAGGAGATTGGAATTGCAATCAAACTACAACCTTTTCTTTTTTTTTTAAGATTTTATTTATTTGAAAGAGAGAGAATAAGCACCTGCACACACAACAGGGGGGAGGGGCAAAGGGAGAGGGAAAAGCAGACACCCCTCTGAGCAGGGAACCCCATGCAGGGCTCCATCCAAGAATCCTAAAAGCATGACCTAAGCCAAGACAGCTGCTTTACCGACTCAAACCATCCAGGCCCCCCCAAACTATGCCTTTTTGATGGCATTGAAGGTTGTTAAACTTGTCTTCCTTGACTTGATGCATTGAGTATGATTTGCATTCTGCACATGTATGGTGGTCCTTTTTCGGATCCTCAAAACCACTGTTGGACTACCTCACTTTGGTGATGTAAAATATGATAAAGAATATTTATTTGAAGGGTTTTTTTTTTAATATGCTTTGAGTTCTAACAGACTTATAAAACAAATACAAAAACAGACTATAAAACAATACTACTATAATAATTAATAGATGATATTTGAAAATTGAAGAATTTCAGATTAGGTAAGTTAATTAGGCTGCCTATTAATGCTGTAGGTGAAGTGCAGTTATGCAAAGTGCAATTCTAAATATTTCCCAACACTTCTTTCTACAAATCCCTAAAATTTTGAGCAGCGGGAATTTCAAAGCTATTCTGATGCCTAGGGAACATCTGGGACTGGACTTCATACATATCTGCGTTTTGTATTTTCTATGAGGAAAGCAGTTTTCTACTAAATGTCTCCATGAATGACTGTTGCTCCATCTGGGTTAGAATAGGTCACAGAAATGTGTCAGATTACATAAGAAATTTTCATCTTGGAATAATATAGTTTATAAATCAACCAAAACTCAAGCAAATGAAACATTTTCGGTGAGTTTCAAATATTATATGTAATATTTTGACTTTCTGTTTGGATCTATCATGTCAGTAATAATAATAATACATTCTTTTCCCAAAGTAATCCAAACATATTTGTATACATTTTATATGCTCTTTTTAAAAAAAATTTTATAAACATATAATGTATTTTTATCCCCAGGGGTACAGGTCTGTGAATCGCCAGGTTTACAGCACTCACCATAGCACATACCCTCCCCAATGTCCATAATCCCACCCTACTCTCCCGACCCCCTTCCCCACAGCAACCCTCAGTTTGTTTTATGAGATTAAGAGTCATTTATGGTTTGTCTCCCTCCCAATCCCATCTTGTTTCATTTATTCTTCTCCTATCTCCCTATCCCCCCAAGTTGCATCTCTACTACCTCATATCAGGGAGATCATATGATAGTTGTCTTTTTCTGATTGACTTATTTCACTAAGCATGATACCCTATAGTTCCATCCACATCGTCACAAATGGCAAGATTTCATTTCTTTTGATGGCTGCATAGTATCCCATTATATATATATACCACTTTTTATCCATTCTGCTGTTGATGGACATCTAGGTTCTTTCCATAGTTTGGCTATTGTGGACATTGCTGCTATAAACATTCAGGTGCACGTGCCCTTTCAGATCACCATGTTCGTATATTTAGGGTAAATAACCAGTAGTGCAATTGGTGGGTCATAGGGTAGTTCTATTTTCAACATTTTGAGGAACCTCCATGCTGTTTTCCAGAGTGGTTGTACCAGCTTGCATTCCCACCAACAGTGCAGGAGGATTCCCCTTTCTCTACATCCTCGCCAGCATCTGTAATTTCCTGACTTGTTAATTTTAGTCATTCTGACTGGTTTAAGGTGGTATCTCATTGTGGTTTTGATTTGTATTTCCCTGATGCTGAGTTATGTGGAGCACTTTTTCATGTGTCTGTTGGCCATCTGGATGTCTTCTTTGCAGAAATGTCTGTTCATGTCTTCTGCCCATTTCTTGATTGGATTATTTGTTCTTTGGGTGTTGAGTTTGCTAAGTTCTTTATAGATTTTGGACACTAGTCCTTTATCTGATATGTCATTTGCAAATAACTTCTCCCAATCTGTCAGTTGTCTTTTGGTTTTGTTAACTGTTTCCTTTGCTGTGCAAAAGCTTTTAATCTTGATAAAATCCCAATAGTTCATTTTTGCCCTTGCTTCCCTTGCCTTTGGCGATGTTCCTGGGAAGAAGTTGCTGAGGCTGGAGTTGAAGAGGTTGCTGCCTGTGTTCTCCTCAAGGATTTTGATGGATTCCTTTCGCACATTGAGGTCCATCATCCATTTTGAGTCTATTTTCGTGTGTGGTGTAAGGAAATGGTCCAATTTCATTTTTCTGCATGTGGCCGTCCAATTTTCCCAATACCATTTGTTGAAGAGGCTGTCTTTTTTCCATTGGACATTCTTTCCTGCTTTGTCGAAGATGAGTTCACCATAGAGTTGAGGGTCTATTTCTGGGCTCTCTATTCTGTTCCATTGATCTATGTGTCTGTTTTTGTGCCAGTGCCATGCTGTCTTGATGATGACAGCTTTGTAATAGAGCTTGAAGTCCAGAATTGTGATGCCACCAACTTTGGCTTTCTTTTTCAATATTCCTTTGGCTATTCGAGGTCTTTTCTGGTTCCATATAAATTTTAGGATTATTTTTTCCATTTCCTTGAAAAAAGTGGGTGGCATTTTGATAGGGATCGCATTAAATGTGTAGATTGCTTTCGGTAGCATACACATTTTCACAATATTTGTTCTTCCAATCCATGAGCATGGAACATTTTTCCATTTCTTTGTGTCTTCCTCAATTTCTTTCATGAGTACTTTATAGTTTTCTGAGTTTAGATTCCCAGCCTCTTTGGTTAGGTTTATTCCCAGGTATCTTATGGTTTTGGGTGCAATTGTAAATGGGATTGACTCCTTAATTTCTCTTTCTTCTATCTTATTGTTGATGTAGAGAAATGCAACTGATTTCTGTGCATTGATTTTATATCCTGACACTTTACTAAATTCCTATACAAGTTCTAGAAGTTTGGAGTGGAGTCTTTTGGGTTTTCCACATACAGTATCATATCATCTGTGAAGAGTGATAGTTTGACTTCTTTGCCGTTTTGGATGCCTTTAATTTCCTTTTGTTGTCTGATTGCTGAAGCTAGGACTTCTAGTACTATGTTGAATAGCAGTGGTGATAATGGACATCCTTGCCGTGTTCCTGACCTTAGAGGAAAAGCTTTCAATTTTTCTCCATTGAGAATGATATTTGCGGTGGGTTTTTCATAGATGGTTTTGATAATATCAAGGTATGTGCCCTCTAATCCTACACTTTGAAGAGTTTTGATCCGGAAGGGATGCTATAGTTTGTCAAATGCTTTTTCACCATCTATTGAGAGTATCATATGGTTTTTGTTCTTTCTTTATTGATGTGTTGTATCACATTGATTGATTTGGGGATGTTGAACCAACCTTGCAGCCCTGGAATAAATCCCACTTGGTTGTGGTGAATAATCCTTTTAATGTACTGTTGAATCATATTGGCTAGTATTTTGGTGAGAATTTTTGCAACCGTGTTCATTAAGGATATTGGTCTATAATTCTCTTTTTTGATGGGATCCTTGTCTGGTTTTGGGATCATGGTGATGCTGGCCTCATATAATGAGTTTGAAAGTTTTCCTTCCATTTCTATTTTTTGGAACAGTTTCAGGAGAATAGGAATTAGTTCTTCTTTAAACGTTTGGTAGAATTCCCCCGGGAAGTCGTCTGGCCCTGGGCTTTTGTTTGTTTGGAGATTTTTGATGACTGTTTCAATCTCCTTACTGGTTATGGGCCTATTCATGTTTTCTATTTCTTTCTGGTTCAGTTGTGGTAGTTTATATGTCTCTAGAAATGCATCCATTTCTTCCAGATTGTCAAATTTGGTTGCGTAGAGTTGCTCAAAAATATGTTCTTATAATTGTTTGTATTTCTTTGGTGTTGGTTGTGATCTCTCCTCTTTTGTTCATGATTTTATTTATTTGGGTCCTTTCTCTTTTCTTTTTGATAAGTCTGGCCAGAGGTTTATCAATCTTATTAATTCTTTCAAAGCACCAGCTTCCAGTTTCATTGATTTGTTCTTTTTTTTTTTTTTTTTTTTGGTTTCTATTTCATTGATTTCTGCTCTGATCTTTATTACCCCTTTTCTCCTTCTGGGTTTATGCTTTCTTTGTTGTTCTTTCTCCAGCTCCTTTAGGTATAGGGTTAGGTTGTATACCTGAGAACTTTCTTGTTTCCTGAGAAAGGCTTGTACCACTATATATTTTCCTCTCAGGACTGCCTTTGCTGTGTCCCACAGATTTTGAACCATTGTGTTTTCATTATCATTTGTTTCCATGATTTTTTTCAATTCTTCTTTAATTTCCTGGTTGACCCATTCATTCTTAAGAAGGATGTTGTTTAGTCTCCGTGTATTTGTGTTCTTTCCAAATTTCCTCTTGTGATTGAGTTCTAGCTTCAGAGCATTGTGGTCTGAAAATATGCAGGGAATGATCTCAATCTTTTGATACCAGTTGAGACCTGATTTAGGACCTAGCATGTGATCTATTCTTGAGAGTGTTCCATGTGCACTAGAGTAGAATGTGTATTCTGTTGCTTTGGGATGAAATGTTCTGAATATATCTGTGATGTCCATCTGGTCCAGTGTGTCATTTAAGGCCTTTATTTCCTTGTTGATCTTTTGCTTGGATGATCTGTCCATTTCAGTGTGGGGAGTTTTAAAGTCCCCTACCATTATTGTATTATTGTCAATGTTTTTCTTTGATTTTGTTATTAATTGATTTATATAGTTGGCTGTTCCCACGTTAGTGGCATAGATATTTAAAATTTTTAGATCTTTCGTTGGACAGACCCTTTGAGTATGTTATAGTGTCCTTCCTCATCTCTTATTATAGTCTTTGGCTTAAAATCAAATTGATCTGATATAAGGATTGCCACCCCAGCTTTCATCTGATGTCCATGGTAAATTGTTTTCCACACCATCACTTTAAATCTAGTGGTGTCTTCAGGTCTAATATGAGTTTCTTGTAGGCAACTGATACCCTGTGTCTTTGATTGGGGCATTTAACCCATTAGCATTCAGGGTAACTATTGAGAGATATGAATTTAGTGTCATCGTATTTCCTGTAAGGTGACTGTTCCTGTATATTGTCCCTGATTCTTTCTGATCTACTACTTTTAGGTTTTCTCTGCTTAGAGGACCCCTTTCAATATTTCCCGTAGAGCTGGATTGGTGTTTGCAAATTCTTTCAGTTTTTGTTTGTCCTGGAAGCTTTTTATCTCTTCTTCTATTTTCAATGATAACCTAACTGGATATAGTATTATTGGCTGCATGTTTTTCTCATTTAGTGCTCTGAATATATCATGCCAGTTCTTTCTGGCCTGTCAGGTCTCTGTGGATAAGTCCACTGCCAATCTAATATTTTTACCATTGTATGTTACAGATTTCTTTTCCCGGGTTGTTTTCAGGATTTTCTCTTTGTTGCTAAGACTTGTAAATTTTACTATTAGGTGACAGGGTCTGGACCTATTCTTGTTGATTTTGAGGGGGGTTCTCTGCACCTCCTGGATTTTGATGCTTGTTCCCTTTGCCATATTATGGAAATTCTCTACAATAATTCTCTCCAATAATCCTTCTGCTCCCCTCTCTCTTTCTTCTTCTTCTGGAATCCCAATTATTCTAATGTTGTTTCATTTTATGGTGTCACTTATCTCTCAAATTCTCCCATTGTGGTCCAGTAGCTGTTTGTCCCTCTTTTGCTCAGCTTCTTTATTCGCTGTCATTTGGTCTTCTATATTACTAATTCTCTCTTCTGCCTCATTTATCCTAGCAGTAAGAGCCTCCATTTTTTATTGCACCTCATTAGTAGGATTTTTACTTCAACTTGGTTAGATTTTAGTTCTTTTATTTCTCCAGAAAGGGCATTTATCTCTCCAGAGAGGGTTTCTCTAATATCGTCCATGCCTTTTTCGAGCCCAGCTAGAACCTTGAGAATCGTCATTCTGAACTCTATATCTGACATATTACGAATATCTGTGTTGATTTGGTCACTATTCTTCGGTACTGCCTCTTGTTCTTTTTTTTTTGTGGTGAGTTTTTCTGCCTTGGCATTTAGTCCAGATAAGAGTATATGAAGGAGCAAATAAAATACTGATAGGGTGGCAAAGACCCCAGGAAAATGCACTTTAACCAATTCAAAAGAGATTCCAAATTGTGGGAGGGAGAAAGGGGATAAAAAGAAGTTCAGGGGAAAAAAAATTAAATAAAGAAAACAAATAAAGAAAAAATATAAAAAGGAAATATATATATATAAATATATATTATATAAAGTAGTTTAAAAACGTTAAAAAAAGAAAAGGCTAAAAGTTAAAAAAGTATTTAACAGAAGAAAAAAAATAAAAAATAAATAAATTAACTGCAAGACTAAAGAATCATGGGGAGAAAGCCATGAGTTCCTTGCTTTTCTTTCTCCTCTACTGGAATTCTGCTGCTCTCCAGGTAGGTGAACTTTGTCTTGGATGGATTTCTTGTTGATCTTCTGGGGTGGGGCCTATTGTAGTAATTCTCAAGTGTCTTTGCTCCAGGCAGAATTGCACCGCCCTTACCAGTGGCCGGCTAAGTAACCAGCTCGGGTTCACTTTCAGGAGCTTTTGTTCCCTGAACGCTTTCCATAGAGTTCCAGAGGATGGGAATGAAAATGGCGGCCTCCCAGGCTCCAGCCCGGAGGAGCCCAAAGCTCAGGGCCCCACTCCTCAGTGCACCCTCAGAGAAAAGAGCTCAATCACTCCCGTCTCCCTGGCGTCTGGCCGCGCTCTGAGCTCACCCAGCCTGCGACCAGTTCAAGGTAACCCCGAGCTGAGAGTTCACTCCTCGGCTCTATCTCTGTAGCCAGCTTTCCTGCTCTAATAGCTACAAGCTCTGCCATGCTTAGACACCCCCGATCCGTCTGTGACCCCGCAGGACCTGGGGCCACTCTGGCCCTACATGGGCTTCATCCTGGTTTAGCCTCTGGAGTGATGTCCCTCAGTGGAGCAGACTTTTAAAAGTCCTGATTTTGTGCTCCATTGCTCTGCCGCTTGCTGGGAGCTGGCCCCTCCCCCCATGGTCTATCTTCCCATCACTTTGGATTCACTTCTCCACCAGTCCTACCTTTCAGAAAGTGGTCAATTTTCTGTTTCTAAAATTGCTATTCTTCTTCTCTTCAATCTCACATTGGATTTGTAGATGTTTGTGATGGCTTGATAAGCTATCTAGCTGATCTGCTGCTACCTGATATAGTCTCAGCCTGCTACTCCTCTGCCATCTTGACTCCTCCCCCCTTTATATGCTCTTCTAAGGAAAGAATTGTGCTTCTGGGATTCAAAACAAACAAATATTTAAAATTCAGAAGAAGCTTTTACCAAAGAGGAAGTAACAGTATACTTGATAGAAGTTCTTGATATTTTACCTGCATTTTAATCCAACAGTAAAATAAATAAATGTATTCTATTTTTAATAATTTGCACAGTATTTGAAGAGAATATCAAGAAAAAGAAAACATTTTTTAAACTGCAATAAAGAAGGAAACCTTAATCTAAATAATGATCATAACCTGAGTTTGAGCTTTTGTGTGTGGCTTCCAGTTACTCTTTACTGAATAGTCTATGAAAACAAATTATGAATGGTTTCTGGTTGTTTTTTGCATAAATGTATGTTATAATAAATATGTGGAGAAAAGGTAAAGAAGTTTTTGTCTTTCACTGCATCTTTAAAAAAAATATTGCTCAGGGGCACCTGGGTGGCTCAGTGGGTTAAGCCTCTGCCTTCGACTCAGGTCATGGTCTCAGGGTCCTGGGATCAAGCCCTGCCTGCACTCTGCTCTCTGCTCAGTGGGGAGCCTGCTTCCCCCTCATTCTCTGCCTGCCTCTCTGTCTACTTGTGCTCTCTCTGTCAAATTTTTTAAAAAATGGCTAAGATGGTAAATTAAAAAAATAAAATAAAATAAAATATTGCTCAGATCCTCCTTCTATTAAGAAAATTAAAATTCCAGAGAAAATATCTCCTGGTGTTTCTAGTATTATTTGTTTTATATAAATTGACCTAGAGCATCAGTAACATCAAACTTAACCAATGCCATAGCTTTTATAACATGTCAGTAGATTTTCTTTCATTTATATATATATATATATATATATATGATATCATATATAAAATAATTAACTAATAATTAAAACAATATATAAAATAATTAACTAATAAAATAATTAATAGACAACAGATATGATTTCTGTTGTATATATTATATATATAATATATATTATATATATATATGATTTCTGTTGTCTAATTATTAGTCTCACTTAAGTATTACCTTAATGATGGAAAGTACACATATATATTTTTATTTTGCCATATGAAACATGTTTACTGAATACTCTTCCTGAATATTGGTTGGCTGAGCATATACATGATCATCTATACCCTTATATTCCATTTCATACTTATTTTAATACTGATTTTATTCTTTCTTATATATTATTGTATTTTATGAACTTTACACAACTTCTATTAATCTTTCTATGCAAACTTTTATTTAGTGTATCTTCTACAGAAATAATATATTTTACTGATTTCAGTCTTATAATTTTTGTTTACTAAAATAATTTTAATTCCTACTAATTTTAGAGTAGATATATTTGAACTTTCATGATTTTCTTTTTTTGCTTTTTGTTCTTTTGGTGGTGTGGTGGTGATAGTAGTGGTTAATACTTTCTTAATATTTTCTCTAATGAAGAAAGATAGTATAGCATAGTGTATAGTAAGTCAGTTTGTATCATAATGTTGCTTCATCATCTGTTAGATGTATGACCCTGGCCAAATAATATAATTAATCTTTCGTATTTATTTCTTGGCATATAAAGAAGAGATAATAAAAGAATTTATGTTAAAGTT
The DNA here is from genome assembly GCF_011764305.1 of Mustela putorius furo. NCBI lineage: Eukaryota > Metazoa > Chordata > Mammalia > Carnivora > Mustelidae > Mustela > Mustela putorius. The sequence continues at coordinate 17,401,165 of NW_025422471.1, forward strand.
CAATTTAGCTTTAATCACAGATTTTGAAACATTTTCTTTCAAAACAAAAAAAAAAATTCTTTTTATTTCAAAGAAGAACAGTTTAAGTTTGCCAACAATTCTGACCATGTATGATATATAATGTTAAGATAATAAAGACTAGGGATTTCTTCACATAGAGAAATTTCTCATTCTATATTTTTCTCAGCCTATTTTCCCTATATAATTTTTTTCTGTTTCATAGATACCAAGATTATTGAATTTTCTCAAAGATGCCAAGTAGTATTTAAAAGTTTGTTCTAGATGCGGCAAACATTTTGGCCTAATACACTTTTTGCGGGTAGGGTAGTATGTCTTTAACACGATAATCTTTTAACTTGTACTATAGTATTTTCCTTAATTTCCATATTTTTTCATCTTTATTTTATTCTTCAAGAGATTGAGGTTTATTTCAAATTGGGACTTTCAACAGATGGGTTTGATGACTAGTCCTTGGCTCTTGTAGTATCTGCCAAGGACAGCATGATTTGCCTTCTAGAGGACTACATCTATATGGTAAACTGATTTCCGTAAATTCCATCACGATTTACATACATATCTTTGTTGTATAAAGATGAGAAATATTTCTATTTTCACTTCCTGTTTCTTAATATTCTTCAATGAGAGGAAATAGCTGAGAAATATTGATAGCCAATGTGTACTAACCACTTTCATCTCTCTTCTTTCTCCTGCAGTGCTGTTTAGCTCTCTATCATATTTGTATACGGTCAGAGTTGAAGGCATCTTGCTTTTGTTACCTTAAATAAATATCTTCGTACAGAATAATTATAAATTTCCCATTTTTTGGCTAATAAGGAATTTAGTTACCTAGGAAAGTTAAAAAAAAAAAAAGACTTTAGAGGGTATAAAACATCTTTTCCTAATTTTTTAAAAGAATAGTGGACACACATACACTAAATCTTAATTATAATTTAGCTAACACATTTTTAACCTAGCTCTACAGTCCACAAACTAATATATGTATATATTTTTATTACACTATGCTTACTGGATGTCTTTAATTTTGTGGCATTTTGAGTATTTACCTTTTCTTAAGCATTAGAGATATCATTAGTATAAAATTAAGAGAGACTGCATCACAGCTTAAAACAAGACACTTAAAAATAGAGGTTTCTGGGGAACCTGGGTGACTCAGTTGGTTAAGTGTCCAACTCTTGATTTTGGTTCATGTCACAATATCAGGGTTGTAAGATCGAGCCCTGCAATACTTAGGAACAAAAGTGTCTCAAACCAGTCTGAATTTAAGATTATAGGTAGAAGCAGCACAGTTTCCTCAGGTGAATTGATAGAAATGATTATGAGACATTGGTCCTAGTTTCACCCTTTGGCTCCAAAGCCTATGAATTCTAGATATTGGGGTCAAACATGTATATTGGCTTTTTATCCAGTGTATATACTACATGATTGAGGACTCCTCTCCAACTCTTCACAGTTGTCCATAAGCCAGCAACTTAGCTAAGTCTTCAGTAGATATAGTTGGTTATTTTTTAATATTTGCTGCTTCTGAATGATGAATGGGATATATGGTAAAATCAGGGAAATCTGGGATCATGAGCCCATTTTCACACTTTCCTTGCTGCAAAATGGAATCTCTCAACCCAAGACAATGTTGTGCATTGATTTACCATGTGTACGTTGATGTATCAGCCTATGAACCTCTGATGATTGTACTGGCAGAGATAAAATGAATAATATGAGTATGTATCATACCATCTCCAAGGTTGAAGGGATCAGATATAATTGATCATAACCAGATGGCTAGCTAGTCTCCCCAAAGATGAAGGTATAACTAGGACTCAGACTCTCTCTGCCATTGGAAGATGGACTTTTTCTGTATCAGGACATTGGATGATGATACTATATCTTTAAAAAAAAAACAAATTCGGTTATTTTTCTAATAGATAAGAATATTGCTTATGTTTAGAGATTAAATGGGATATATGAGTATTTTTAATGATTTTAAGGTGCTAGCTACCTAAGCACCCTGAAATTTTAGATTAATCATGATTTATTCTCCTCAATTTTGTTTATGCTTACATATCTTCTTCAATTTACGATGGGGTTATGTCCCAGTAAACCCATCATAAGTTAATAATATTTTTAGGTCAAAAATCCATTTAATACATCTAACTTACTAAACACCATAGCTTAGCCTAGCCTATCTTAAACGTGCATCACCCTTCATTTGAGCAAAATTACTTAACACAAAGTTTATTTCATAATAAAGCATTAAATATCTGTATATTATTGAATATCTGTATATTTATTGAATACTGTACTGAAAGTGGAAAAAAAATCCCAGAATGGTTGTATAGGTACAGATGGTTGTAAGTGTGTACCTTTTCATTACATGTGTAACCAGGAGCTACAGCTCTCTGCCACTGCCCAATATCAGGAGATAATATTGTTTCACATATCTTTAGCCTTGAGAAAGATAAAAATTCAAAATTTGAAGTATGTTTTCTGTGGAATGGGCATGCTGTCATATCATCAGAAAGTTGAAAAACTTAAGTTGAGACATCATAAGTCAGGTACTGTCTATGTAGTGTTTACCAACTTAAAAAGTGTATACATAGGGGCACCTGGTGGCTCAGTGGGTTAAAGCCTCTGCCTTCAGCTCAGGTCATGATCTCAGGGTCCTGGGATTGAGCCCCACATCGGGTTCTCTGCTCAGTGGGGAGCCTGCTTCCTCCTCTCTCTCTCTGCCTGCCTCTCTGCCTACTTGTGATCTGTCTGTCAAATAAATAAATAAAATCTTAAAAAAAAAATAAAAACAAGGTGTTTAAAAAAAAAAGTGTATGCACAAAACAATGCAACAAATAATAAGTATGGATCTATGTTTAAGTTGTCAAAAGGTGGCAGAATCTAATTTTATTGTGCTGTCTTTCAAGTGCGTATTTCATATGGCTCTGTAAACATCTGCTACAGGAACTCTCCTTGAAGATGAGGCAGGTTTTTGCATGAGGTCAAAAATCCACTACAGTAAAAGTTGAATGAAAACAATAACAATATAACCAAAAGTCATTCATATGTAGTGCACTAAATATATTTCATCTCATGTGTATACCTAGATTAAAATACCTGGGTGGCTCAGTCAGTTAAGCATCTGCCTTCTGTGCTCAAATCAAGATCCCAAGGTCCTGGGAATGAGCTCCATGTTGGGCTCACTGCTCAGTTGGGAGTCTGCTCTGTTTCCCTCTGCCCCTCCCCACCTGGCTTATACTCTCATTTGCTCTGTCTCTCTGTCACTCAGATAAATCAATAAAATGTTTTTAAAGAGGGAAGCTTTCTAAATAATGTTATCAAGATTATGCGAAATATGTCAATAAGAGGTTGACAATTAATGTAATCACCTATACAAATGATTCAAAGTTGAAGTGTTCAATCTCATATTTAAAATGAAAATTCATTGTTTTAAAGTAATATTAAAATTAACTTAGAAAATATAATGCAATATAAATTTTATTAATACTATTCTATTTTATGACTAAAGTAGCAGGGATTATAAATTGCTACAACTATTTTCTAAAGTGTTTGGCATTATCTAGTTAAAAGGTAATAAGCACACCCTATCACTTTCAACTTTATTCCTAGATTTGCACCCTTGAGAAACCTTATATGTGTGCCAGGATATGTATGCTAAAATGTTTGATTGAGATGAAATCATAATAAAATGGAAATAGCCTTCAAATTCACCAGCAGAAATATTTATTAATAAATCTTGGTATGGGTTGCCTGGGTGGCTCAATCGGTTAAGCATCTATCTATGGCTCCAGTAGTGATCCCAGGGTCCTAGGATGGAGCCCTACATTGGACTCCCTCCTCTGTGGGAACCTGCTTTCCCTCTCCCTCTGTCTGCTGCTCCCCACTGCTTGTGAGCACATGCTTTCTCTCTTTGTCAAATAAATAAATAAAATCTTTAAAAAAATAAGTCTTGGTAGATGATCGCACATTGAAATATTTAAAGGAAAATGAATTAATTACAGATATATGTAACAACATAAATACATTTTACAAACACAAATTTCTTTGAAAGAAACAATCACAAAATAATAAATGTAGTTCCATTTATAAGTTCACAACTAGAAAACAATTTCATATTTTAGAAATGTATATTTTTATGTAAGTATTACAAATAATAAATTCACTATCACATATAACAGGATTGAAAGTATTACTGAAGTGGAGGGAGGACTTTGCTGTGAAATGAACCATATGGAGCTTCTGAATTCTAGAAATGCTTCATTTCTTTACTTAGATAATAGTTAAATATTTGTTTTAAGAACTGTTCAAACTGTGCTTCTATGTAGGTATCTTTGTTGGTTCACAACTTCCAGTGCATAGTCTTAAATTGTACCAATACTCACTGAGAGCAGGGAGAGACCAAAAAAAGAGGTAGACCACTCCAGTTTGGCAGGTGGAAAAGTTAATAAGCCAGAGTACTCACCTGTGAAGCCCGTTTTGTATGACTGCCAGATGTGGTTTTCTGCACCTGCCTGACGAATCTTAAAAGTTCATATAGAGACCTCAACTGTGTTCATTTGCATTTTACTATCCAGATAGTGTCAATGCTGCTTTTCTATCTCAAAGCTGTATTTTTAGGGATGCTTCTGGGATCAGAGAAGACAAGGAGAGCACATGTTCCAAGGGCAGGGAGTTGGGGAGCCTACAGTTTCTCCAGCCCAGCTTTTGGGTTTACTAACACCTACATCTTCTCAGTGACTTCCCCCAACAACTCCTCTCTATGCAAAATGTTGCTTATAGTGAAGGATGGAGTCGTGAAGGTAGTAGCAACCTGGATTGATCAATAGTTGGCCAGAAAGATGAGAGAGAGAAAGAGAGAGAGAGAGATCCCAACTTCCAGATAAAATTTCATACAGGTTTATTTTGTACATTAAAAAAATATGGACAGTTCCCCTTTTCTTGTTATTTAATAACCATTTTTCTTGTTATTCTTTATGCCTGCTTTACTGTCATTTTTTTCCACTTAATGTTTCTGATATTTCTCAAAAATATCCTTGCTTTACCTATAACATGTCAGGCATGCCCCCTAATACAAAATTTTTTTTTGCAAACCTAGTTTTCTGGCAATAAAAATATGTTAAGATAATAAAAATAGAGTGAAAGGAAAGAAGAAATTGGTAGTATCCATTTCTCCCTAGATCTCTTCATTTTAATAGTAGAATCATTGAACGTGATTTTCTAGAAATGTGATACTAACTTAAAATAACCTATTTTCTGTCTAAGGATCTGAGTGATAATATTTGTTAAAATATACATAAATATATCTGAGCACATATTTGATTTTTCTGGGTCTCAGTTTATGAATCTGTAGAAAGAGAAAATAGTATACCTATCTTATAGAGTTTTTGTGAAGATTATAGATGTTAACATATGAAAAGCATTTGTAACTATTCCTGGCCCATAAAGTCAAGATGATCATGACACTTGTCTACAATAAACACCCTTTGTGTGTATATGACCTCCTACAGTGATTGTTGAATTTTGGCCATCTTATTTTAATTCTATATCCACACATCTCAACCTCTTCACTAGAGTGTTCCAAAGAAAAACTCAAATGTCATAGCTTTTTATCCATAAATGATTCGGGGTGTGTGGATCAAATATTTCTTCCTCCTTCCTTTTTTATCTCTCCTATAATAACAGTATCAAAATTAACATTAAGACCTTATTATCAAGTAAGCATTCTGTCTCCAACTTTTCAAAGCATTTTTTTCACATTTGGTTGGCACAAGTCTTAAGTCTCCATTAGTAACAATAGACTAAAATGCATTTATTACCCTTTGAGCCCTATTTGATTTTAAATATGTCTCCTTTCTTACATCCAGAATAATGAACCATTGTCTGAATTTTCAGTGTATCTCACTACTCTCTTGAACTTAGTAGTCACTCAACAAGCAGTTTATCAGGGAATTTGATAATGCAATAATCATGTAACTGCAGACTAGGTGCTTCTAGACAGTTAATGCAACCAGTTTTCAAACTGAGTATACTAAGTTTGATTTTTTAAAAAAATACGTCAGAAGGAAAATTATAACACTGACTTCTAAGGTCTTTGACGATTTTCCAATTTTGTGAAATAAAAGAGAATGTCTAAATACTCAAAGACTCAATGGAACACCCAGAAATTTTACAGATATGTCAGCATAATTTTAAAACTGGAATAAAAACATTAGAGAACTGTCTTCAAATATGTATTTAAAGCTAATAGAAAAATGCCAGTTTACACTCCACAGTAATACATTTCTTAATGATCTAACAACATTCCAAAAGTAAAGTGGAAATTTGGTCCAGTTATCTAGATATTCATTCAATTTAAACAAAAATGATAAAAACAACACCAACATGGCATGAATTATCACTAATTGCTTTAATTTTTCATTTTATTTTATGTGTGTGTGTGTGTGTAAGAAGATGATCATATCAACAAAAATGAAATAACCCTATTTTTAATGGCATTAGATCTTTTCCAGATGGAGAAGTATTTAAGTAGAGTTCTTAAATTCATGTTTTATTCTTTCATTTATTGGTATCTGAATCTGAAGCATACGTTATTCCAAGTGCAGATGTTCTTACTGCTAGATTTATTTGTTGCAATAAAGTAGAAGGCATATATATTCACCCTGTTTGGTAATATCATCTATACGCTCAAAGATTTCCTTTATTTACACTGGTAATTCAAACACCCACTATTTGTATATGAAAATGTGTTAATTATCTGATTTTAATTTTATGATATTTTTCATGGAGATAATATAATGGCCATATCTTTTCTTATAAAATTTTAAATCCTAACACTACACTGTTTCAAACTATATAAACCCAAAAGAGCAGCAAGAACATCCTTTTGCTTTTGTTCCTGTAACCCACTTATGTTGCCTCAACTTACACCCGATTAGCAATGAGAACAGTGCTCACCTTGACCTCAGCAGCCAACCCAGTGCCAACCATCCCTGATAGAGACAGTTTCATGTTACTTAAGAGGAATGCCTGTTTCTTTTCTGCTCTCTACCTGGTCTTGATAGCATCTCTGTGAACCCACAGTCCTGCCACATCTGGCTCTATATCTCACCATTGACTTAACTCTAATTTACAGTGCTCATCTGATTCATGCAGCCCTTACACACATAGCATTTAGTGAACTCAGTCATTTTATATGTGTGTGTGTGTGTGTGTGTGTAATTATTATATAAATATAGTAGGGATAGGAAAATTCTTTTCTGTCCTATTTATTTATATAATGAGTTAGGTCATTTCTCTATAAGCATTTGGCAAATAAACTAATAGCTCAGATTTGGCAAATGTAATGTAATCTAAATGATTTTATGGGTTACATAGTTATTTTTATTTTATAGGGAAAATTATATGTATACCTCAAAATATTCTCATACTTCTAAAATTAAAAAAAATCCTCTGTAAAATAATCTGAAGGGTTATTCTAGTTCTTTATGTAAATAAAATTTATGTAAAGTATAATTAATCTTTGAAAGCTTTCACCAATACATTCACTGATAGAAAAGATTGGTTCATTATTCATGGTTAAAGTTACAGAAGTTTTTCAGTAAGTTTAGTTCTCTAGAATACCATGCACAAATCCTGCTGTTTTATCAAAATGCTATGCTGCTGCAGTTTTAAATAAAATAACACTAAGGGACATGGTTTTTGTGAGGACCACCATGAATTTTTAAAATAAAATTTATATTCATTTTGCAAGAATTTCCTTCATTTCTGAAAGAACAGATTCCAATATTAAAAAACAATGGAGGAAATTCTAATTTATTGTAGTGAACGAAGGGGAAAATTTTGCAGGCAAGTACTCTGAATATTGTTATTTTTTAAGTATAATAAGTAAAATAAATGCTTATATGCCAAGCAGCCCAAATTGGGAAAAAATAATTAACATGCAATTAAAGTTCTTTTTATTTTTTATTCAATACATAAAGGAAGATTACTACTCCATAATATTGCTGCCTTGGGCATCCATTTCATGTGGCCTCATGGCCTGCAGGAGCCTTTAATACTCTTCCCTCTTGCCAGAACATGTCCTAAAAACCACCTGCAGAGTCTTAGGTAAATGTGGTTCCTGATATGACTACCCTCAGCCTTGTGTGTGCCTTAAATTAAAACTCAGATGAAGCTTATCATAACCCCGATCTCTCTGGTTTGAACCTACCAATCAGCTTTAGCCCAGGAACTCAAAGTACTCCACCCATTGACCTTATTATAGACGTGTACCCCAGGTTCTAACTGCCATGCTCTCTCTGCCTGCACCCTGCCTTAATTTTCTGAGTATCTTCTCCAGGACCTGTGAGTAATAATCTACCCTATTTAATTTTCCATTATAGTTTTTTGTTGAACAGTGACTCACCATTCCATATGCTGGAGATCTACTTTTATGAGAGACATGTATATAAACAGTATTGTTTTTGACATTTTGAGTTTTGCTAATGATTTCATTCTGTATGTGAGATGATCAAGCATCTATATTTAACAGTGTGATTTCAGGATTGTAAGTGCTGATAAACACAGATAAGCACTTATTTATTTTCCTAGACTGAAATTTCAGACTTTTCCTCATTTGTACTATTGTAACAAACCTGTGATAAATATCTATAAATGTGTCTTCGTGTATTCATGCAAGAATTCTTTTTGTTGTTGTTGTTTTCAGTGTAGAAGTGGAATTTCTGGTTCTTGAGTTCTTTATGTTTTTATCATCCAATGATCCATACTCAGAACCCTATTCCAACTTCAGAAGTGTCATCTCTCCTCTCAGGTGTTGATGAAAACAAAATGGCAGTAGCATTTGGCAAGCTCCTTCAAAGATAAACTGTGGCATATTAAAAAAATTAAGAGTTTATTTGAGCAAAAATCTATTTGAATCAGCTAGCTGCACCAAACCGAAAGTGATTAGGAGCATACTACTGACAGGAGCTGGGGGAGAGATTTTTTTTTTTTTTTAAGATTTTATTTGTTTATTTGACAGAGAGATACTACAAGTAGGCAGAGCGGCAGGCAGAGGGAGAGGGAGAAACAGACTGCCGGCAAAGTGGGGAACGCAATGCGGGCTTGATCTGGACACCCCAGGATCAGGACCCCAGCTGAAGGCAGCTGCTTAACCCAGGCGCCAGGAATGGGGATGAGAGGAACTTTTTACAGAAAAGGCAGATGTAAAGCAAAGCAATTATTTGACCTATAGTTTAAAGTTTAGTTGGCTTTTGTGATTTGTTGCCTTTAAGTTTCAATTTCATAACCTTGAGACATTAACAGGCTTAACTATTGGTTTTCTTATATATGCTGCCACTGCATTAGACCCACATCAGTCTGATGACCTCATTCTTTAATTAATTTAAGATCAATTATAGAATTAGTCTATGGGGAAAAAGGGACAACAAAAATTTTAAGCTATTTATGGAGCCTAAAAGAGACTATTAAAATATTTTTTCTGCTCTGTAACCTTCTGAAGGGATATGACTCTTATTTTAGGCTAAATATTAAATGTGCTCAGATGTGAGTCACTGTTTATATCCTTGGGAAACCAGAATATGACCTAAAGATTGTCATGATTTACTAAATTTTGATCATAATGATACCTATCCAAAATGGAATAATCAAAAATGGGTTAATCAGTGTCAAAATAAGTAAAATGCTTGCACATCCTCTTGGCATGCTATCAGGAATATGGCTTACTTGATTCTGGAAAGGATAATTTGCTTCTATGGAGGAAAAACAAAAACAGTACCATGGCTATGCATTTAGCAGATCTGGCATCAAAGTGCCTGATCCAAATGTCCTATTGTACAGTTACTTAACCTCTAGAACCTCAATTTCTCACTTTAAAATGTTATATTAGTTTCTATTTTGCTTTTGTCACTGGGTTGTATAGAAGTCATTATCAAGCAATGTAGTGAATATGAATGGGCTTTTAAAACTAACAACATTATGTAAATGTATGGAGTGATTATTCAGAACTTCCAAACACATTCATAGAATGATGAGACCACTGAGCATATGGCTTTGGTGGCAGTATAATCTTTGAGACTTTGAACACTAAATGTATTACCACTTACTGCTGTGAAAGCCATAGGTACGCACAAAGAGAAATACACATACAGAGAGAGGAAAAATACACACATGTGCATGTGCCCATGCATGGATGCACACATACACAAGTCATAATTACCTTGAAGTAGTGTATAATTCTAAAATATACTTTGCAACCAATACTACCAGAGAGCATCCTCTATAATGTTGATGTCTAAATGAAATTTCAGTTGATTGTAGCAGTGTTCTGGCATTGAATCTCTGTTAATCAACACACTGACTAAATGAACCAAAAAAGTATCTTATGATTGCTGTTAACCTCAGCAAAGACAGAGGCAACAACAGCCATGATAACAGTTTAAAAATGCCAAGGGAATTGGTGCACTGCCATTCTTTGCAGAAGCTGACAGCTGTTAAGCCATCTCTTGTGTAATTGCTATTTGTTTTACTCTATAATTTTACACATTTGATGTTGGTGTTAAATTCAAAAGTTAGAAAAGAAATTATGTAAGGCTATACTGAATTATAAATATAATTGCTTGACTCAATCAGTTGTTGCTTATTGTTAATGCTAAGTCAGTAGTAATTTATCATATAAGTAGTTACATACAACGTTAATATATATATATAATTTATATATATACATATATATGGCATTCTGATATAGTTCAAACTGGGCAACTATCTGACTCAAAGGGGAAAGTATTACACAGTGATTTCAACACTGCTTGAGTCTATCTCTACTGACTTCCCCTAATTGTGGTATCTGTATGTCCAACAACATGTTTAAATTCAAATTTCTTTTAGAACTACTAATAATTATTTTAGAACTGCTACTATTAAGTTCTCTATTTTTGAATTCCCTATAACTATTCAATTTATCTAAAATTTCCACAAATCTATATTTTTATGCAAGTGAATTCCCAAAAATATAATGCTAAATTATACTTTGCAGATCTAACAATAATTTTTGGAAAATTTTATATTTGACATATATGACCAAAATGACTTAAAATAGCACTTAATTAAGGTAAACTTTATTTAAATGTAAATGCTCTGAGTTTTAGTTGACATATTCTGTCCCCCAATTATTATATTTCTTATATTACCTTCACTCAGAGAGAAGAGATAAACACGTGATAGACATTAAAAGTGGTTTATTTAATTAACCTACTTATATACAAAACAGAGTTTGATTAATTGAGAGGGATAGAAAATGGATATTCACTGTCTAATTATTAAAATAAATTATACACTAGACAAAGTGTTTAATATATAATATACATAAAGAATACAGAATCAACATTATGAGTGATACAGAAATACTGTGAAAGTTGAAAACAATATTAGGTTTCTAAGGTCTTTAGCAGATATTAAATATTGATATATTATTTTAGCATTTGGGTCAAGAAAGATTAGTGGAGGTCATAACGATCAACCCAGATCAAAAATGCATGGATTTTAAAATGAGATAGTTGTATGTTCTAATGAAAAATGATACTGAAAGTTCAGAGAAGCAAATGATAATTATTCTTGTAAGTTATCATTCAGGATCACATTGAACCCAGTCTGTCTGAAGAGAGAATGTATAGCCAAACAATGTCTTTGGAACTGCACAACTCTTATTAGTCACTCATTTTCCCTTAATAAATATTCACTTTTAGTTCACAATCATATATCCTGTTAGCAGGTTTTATTTAATTCTCATTTTATCAGCATCATTTAAAATACCACTTCTTTTGCACAATGTTTGCAATAAAATAAAGATGGTCCCATCGTTTGAATGAAAGAACACATAGTGATTAGAGATAGAAAAAAAGTTATTGTACATTCACCATATGAATATATGCTTTTCATACTTGCTGTGCTCTGAATATGCAAGTCAGAAAATAACTATTAAATGACATTTCTCTACAAAGATGAGAAAGTGATGAATACCACTTTAGTTCAAGACACCCAAGAATGTGTGTATGTATGTATGTGTATATATAATACCAAACATATATTTTAGTTATTTCTGGTCATAGTCTCTTTCATTAAATTATATGTAGTTTTAGGGAGGAGTCAAGATGGCAGAGAAGTAGCAGGCTGAGACTACTTCAGCTAGCAGGAGATCAGCTAGATAGCTTATCTAAAGATTGCAAACACCTGCAAATCCATCGGCAGATCGAAGAGAAGAACAGCAATTCTAGAAACAGAAAAACAACCACTTTCTGAAAGGTAGGACTGGCGGAGAAGTGAATCCAAAGTGACAGGAAGATAGACCCCGAGGGGAGGAGCCGGCTCCCAGCCAGTGGCGGAGCAACGGAGCACAAAATAAGGACTTTTAAAAGTCTCTTCCGCTGAGGGACATCGCTCCAGAGGCTAAACCGGGGCAAAGCCCACGCAGGGTCAGCGTGGCCTCAGGTCCTGCAGGGCAGAAGGATCAGGGGTGTCTGAGTGTCGCAGAGCTTGTGGGTATTGGAATGGGAAAGCTGACTACAGAGACAGAGCCAAAAGTAAAATCACAGCTTGGTGTTACCTTGAACCAGCCACAGGCTCGGTGAGCTCGGAGCGTGGCCGGAGGTCAGGCAGACGGGAGTAACTGGGCGCTGCTCTCTGAGGGAGCCCTGAAGAGTGGGGCCCCGGCTCTTGGTTCCTCCGGGCGGAGGCCAGGAGGCTGCCATTTGTATTCCCATCCTCCAGAAATCTATGGAAAGCACTCAAGGACAAAAGCTCCTGAAAGCAAACCCCAGAGGATTACTCAGCACGGCCCCTGGTAAGGGCACTGCAATTGTGCCTGGGGCAAAGACACTGGAGAATCACTACACCAGGCCCCTCCACCCGAAGATCAACAAGAAATCCAGCCAAGACCAAGTTCACCTACCAAGGAGTGCGGTTTCAATACCAAGGAGAGGAGCAGAATTCCAGAGGAAGAGAAAGCAAAGCACGGAACTTATGGCTTTCTCCCTGTGATTATTTAGTCTTGCAGTTAATTTAATTTTTTTCTTTCTCATTTTTTTCTCTTCTTCTGCTAAATTTTTTTTTAATTTTACCTTTTTCTTTTTAACGTTTTTAAACTAGTTTATCTAATATATATTTTTTTATTTTTTATACTTTTCTTTATTCGTTTTCTTTTTAAAATTCTTTTCTTTTTTTCTTTTCTTTCTTTCTTTTTGAACCTCTTTTTAAACCCTTTATCCCCCCCTCAGGATTTGGGATCACTTCTGACTTGGTTAAAGCATACTTTCCTGAAGTTGTTGCCACCCTTTTAGTATTTTACTTGCTCCTTCATATACTCTTATCTGGACAAAATGACAAGGCAGAAAAATTCACCACAAAAAAAATAACAAGAGGCAGTACCAAAGGCTAGGGACCTAATCAATACAGACATTGGTAATATGTCAGACCTAGAGTTCAGAATGACAATTCTCAAGGTTCCAGCCAGGCTTGAAAAAGGCATGGAAGCTATTAGAGAAACCCTCTTGGGAGATATAAAAGCCCTTCTGGAGAAATAAAAGAACTAAAATCTAACCAAGTTGAAATCAAAAAAGCTATTAATGAGGTGCAATCAAAAATGGAGGCTCTCACTGCTGGGATTAATGAGGCAGAAGAAAGAATTAGCAATATAGAAGACCAAATGACAGAGAATAAAGAAGCTGAGCAAAAGAGGGACAAACACCTACTGGACCACGAGGGGAGAATTTGAGAGATAAGTGACACCATAAGACGAAACAACATTAGAATAATTGGGATTCCAGAAGAAGAAGAAAGAGAGAGGGGAGCAGAAGGTATACTGGAGAGAATTATTGGGGAGAATTTCCCCAATATGGCAAAGGGAACGAGCATCAAAATTCAGGAGGTTCAGAGAACACCCCTCAAAATCAATAAGAATAGGCCCACACCCCATCACCTAATAGTAAAATTTACAAGTCTCAGTGACAAAGAGAAAATCCTGAAAGCAGCCCAGGAAAAGAAGTCTGCAACATACAATGGTAAAATATTAGATTGGCAGCTGACTTATCCACAAAGACCTGGCAGGCCAGAAAGAGCTGGCATGATATTTTCAGACACTAAACGAGAAAAACATGCAGCCAAGAATACTATATCCAGCTAGGCTATCATTGAAAATAGAAGGAGAGATTAAAAGCTTCCAGGACAAACAAAAACTGAAAGAATTTGCAAACACCAAACCAGCTCTACAGGAAATATTAAAAGGAGTCCTCTAAGCAAAGAGAGAGCCTACAAGTGGTAGATCAGAAAGGAACAGAGACAATATACAGTAACAGTCACCTTACAGGGAATACAGATGCACTAAATTCATATCTCTCAATAGTTACCCTGAATGTGAATGGGCTAAATGCCCCAATCAAAAGATTCAGGGTATCAGAATGGATAAAAAAACAAAACCCATCTATATGTTGCCTCCAAGAAACTCATTTTAAGCCCGAAGACACCTCCAGATTTAAAGTGAGGGGGTGGAAAAGAATTTACCATGCTAATGGACATCAGAAGAAAGCAGGAGTGGCAATACTTATATCAGATCAATTAGATTTTAAGCCAAAGACTATAATAAGAGTTGAGGAAGGACACTATATCATACTCAAAAGGTCTGTCTAACAAGAAGATCTAACAATTTTGAATATCTATGCCCCCAACGTGGGAGCAGCCAACTATATAAACCAATTAATAACAAAATTAAAGAAACACATCAACAATAATACAATAATAGTAGGGGACTTTAACACTCCCCTCACTGAAATGGACAGATCATCCAAGCAAAACATCAACAAGGAAATAAAGGCCTTAAATGACACACTGGACCAGATGGACATCACAGATATATTCAGAACATTTCATCCTAAAGCAACAGAATACACATTCTTCTCTAGGGCACATGGAACATTCTCCAGAATAGATCACATCCTTGGTCTTAAACTGGTATCAAAATATTGGGATCATTCCCTGCATATTTTCAGAACACAATTCTCTGAAGCTAGAACTCAACCACAAGAGGAAGTTTGGAAAGAACCCAAATACATGGAGACTAAACAGCATCCTTCTAAAGAATGAATGGGTCAACCGGGAAATTAAAGAAGAATTGAAAAAAATCATGGAAACAAATGATAATGAAAACACAATGGTTCAAAATCTGTGGGACACAACAAAGGCAGTCCTGAGAGGAAAATATATAGTGGTATAAGCCTTTCTCAAGAAACAAGAAAGGTCTCAGGTACACAACCTTACCCTACACCTAAAGGAGCTGGAGAAAGAACAAGAAAGAAACCCTAAGCCCAGCAGGAGAAGAGAAATCATAAAGATCAGAGCAGAAATCAATGAAATATAAACCAAAAAAACAATAGAACAAATCAACGAAACTAGAAGCTGGTTCTTTGAAAGAATTAATAAAATTGATAAACCGCTGGCCCAACTTATCAAAAAGATAAGAGAAAGGACCCAAATAAATAAAATCATGAATGAAAGAGGTTAGATCACAACTAACACCAACAAAATAAAACTAATATAAGAACATGCTATGAGCAACTCTACGCCAACAAATTTGACAATCTGGAAGAAATGAATGAATTCCTAGAAACATATAAACTACCACAACTGAACCAGGAAGAAATAGAAAGCCTGAACAGACCCATAACCAGTAAGGAGATTGAAACAGTCATTAAAAATCTCCAAACAAACAAAAGCCCAGGGCCAGATGGCTTCCCGGGGGAATTCTCCCAAACATTTAAAGAAGAACTAATTCCTATTCTCCTGAAACTGTTCCAAAAAATAGAAATGGACGGAAAACTTCCATTAAATTATATATAGTTTTAGGTTCTGTATCAATTCCCATTTAAATGAAACAATGATACATCCCTTTAGCAAAGTTTGTGTGAGGGAAGTTCGTTATGCAAGAGTCCAAGAATTGGTACTGGATATCATGAATTCATTGTCAAGTTGTTTATAGTTTTCTTGGATAATATGACATTTTAGAAATCTATTAGATATCAGGTATAACATTAAAGTTTTGTTTTGTTTGTAGAATGTAGTGTAACATTTTATCTTTACATTTGAGAAAAATAAGAGGACTTTCATGTAGTATGTGATAAAACCAATAATTATAATTTGTCTTTAACCTGAAGCTGCAGTATTCTTGCCACTACTTCTCTTCAAAACTATGTGACTTTGTAGAATCAGCAGTATCTTCTCAGTGATATTTCAGTTGTTATTTTGATCTAAATGTCATTGTAGCTAGTGTATCTACCTTTAACTTTACAGAAACTATAAAAGCATTTTTTATACTTGGAAAGCCATAAAGAATGATACAAGAACATGATGACCCAGCAAAAGTTGTCTCAATATAGTATTATTTGTATCTTATTATAATAAGACTCTAAAACAATGTAGGTTGCATGGTAGAGTCTTACAAATAAATATTGTAAAATAGGATATTTCTATTTATTCTAATATGTGCCCTCAATTGATTCAAAGACAAAGCCTTTTGAATTGATAATATAAACTCCAAGAGATAAACATTTATGTTTCTTAATATCCAAATTATGTATACCAGGTGGTATTTTGAATAACCAGTTAAGCACATGGGAAGAACAGCAGGTGGGTAATGTGATGTGTTCTGAACCAGAAATGTCTTTCATTCTTTGATGGTAAATTCACTGTTTTGGACAGTCTAGAATACTTTGTTAAAGCCAATTACAATTTTAAAAATGTGGCAGCTTCTGACAAATCTAAATTAATACATATATTACTGTTTTATTCTCTAATACATTTATGTTTAAATTAATTATTCAGTATTTGTGAATTCAATCTTATTTATTTATTTTATTGATTTTTTAATTAACATATAATGTATTATTTGCCTCAGGGGTACAGGTCTGTGAATTGGCATGTTTACACAATCACAGCACTCACCATAGCACATACCCTCCCCAATGTCCATAACCCAAACACCCTCTCCATACCTCCCTCAACCCCGGCAACCCCTCTGTTTGTTTTGTGAGAATAAGAGTCTCTTATGGTTTGTTTCCCTCCCAATCATATCTTATTTCATATTTTCCTTTCCTACCCTCTAAGCCCCCCACTTTGACTCTCAAATTCCTCATATCAGGGAGATCTTATGATAATTGTCTTCCTCTGATTGACTTATTTCACTCAACATAATAGCCTCTAGTTTCATCCATGTTGTTGCAAATGGCAAGATTTCATTTCTTTTGATGGCTGCATAGTATCCCAGTGTGTGTGTGTGTGTGTGTGTGTGTGTGTATACACACACACACACACACACACACACACACATTTCACTTCTTCTTTATCCATTCTGTTATTGATGGACATCTAGGTTCTTTCCATAGTTTGCCTATTGTGGACATTGCTGCTACAAACATTCGGGTGCACATGCCCCTTCAGATCACCACATTTGTATCTTTAGGGTAAATACCCAGTAGTGTGATTGCTGGGTCATAGGATAGCTCTATTTTCAACTTTTTGAGGAATCTCCATGCTGTTTTCTAGATTGGCTGCACCAGCTTGTATTCCTACCAATGGTGTAGGAGGGTTCCTTTTTCTCTGCATCCTCACCAGCATCTGTGCTTTCTGGTTTGTTAATTTTAGCCATTCTGACTGCTGTGAGGTGGTATCTCATTGAAGCTTTGATTTGTATTTCCCTGATGCTGAGTGATACGGAGTACTTTTTCATGTGTCTGTTGGCCATCTGGATGTCTTCTTTGCAGAAATGTCTATTCATATCCTCTGTCCATCTCTTTATTGGGTTCTTTGTTCTTTGGGTGTTGGGTTTGATAAGTTCTTTATAGATTTTGGATACTAGCTCTTTATCTGATACGTCAATTGCAAGTATCTTCTCCCATTCTGTCAGTTGTCTTTTGGTTTTGCTGACTGTTTCCTTTGCTGTGCAAAAGGTTTTGATATTGATGAAGTCCCAATAGTTCATTTTTGCCCTTACTTCCCTTGCTTTTGGATATGTTTCTAGGAAAAAGTTGCTTTGGCTGAAGTCGAAGAGATTGCTGCCTGTGTTCTCCTCAAGGATTTTGATTGATTCCTGTCTAACATTAAGGTCCTTCATCCATTTTGAGTCTATTTTTGTGGGTGGTGTAAGGAAATGGTCAAGGTTCAGTCTTCTGCATGTGGCTGTCCAATTTTCCCAACACCATTTGTTGAAGAGACTGTTTTTTTCTATTGGACATACTTTCCTGCTTTGTCAAAGACTAATTGACCTTAGAGTTGAGGGTCCATTTCGGGGCTCTCTCTTCTGTTCCAATGATCTATGTGTCTGTTTATGTGCCAGTACCATACTGTCTTGATGATGACAGCTTTGTAATAGAGCTTGAAGTCAGGAATTGTGATCCACCAACTTCGACTTTCGTTTTCAACGTTCCTCTCTTGTGTTTCCATATAATTTTAGGATTATTTGTTCCATTTCTTTGAAAAAAAAAAAGATGGTATTTTGATACGGAATGCATTAAATATGTAGATTGCTTTAGGTAGCATAGAAATTTTAACAATATTTTTTCTTCCAATCCATGAGCATAGAACGTTTTTCCATTTCTTTGTGTCTTCCTCAGTTTCTTTCATGAGTCCTCTATAGTTTTCTGAGTACAGATTCTTTGCCTCTTTGGTTAGGTTTATTCCTAGGTATCTTATGGTTTTGGATGCAATTATAAATTGGATCGACTCTAATTTCTGTTTCTTCGGTTTTGCTGTTGGTGTATAGAAATGCAACTGATTTCTGTGCATTGATTTTCTATCCTGACAATTTACTGAATTCCTATATGAGTTCTAGCAGTTTTGGAGTGGAGTCTTTCAGGTTTTCCACATGAAGTATCATATCACCTGCAAAGAGTGAGTTTGATTTCTTCTTTGCTGATTTGGATGCCTTTTATTTGTTTTTGTTGTCTGATTGCTGAGGCTAGAACTTCTAGTTCTATGTTGAAAAGCAGCGGTGATTGTGGACATCCCTGCCATGTTCCTGACCTTAGCAGAAAAGGTCTCAGTTTTTCCCCACTGAGAATGATATTTGCTGTGGGTTATTCATAGATGGTTTTGATGATACTGAGGTATGTACCCTATATCCCTACACTTTGAGGAGTTTTGATCAAAAAAGGATGCTGCACTTGGTCAAATGCTTTTTCAGCCTCTACTGAGAGTATCATATGGTTCTTGTTCTTTCTTTTATTAATGTATTGTATTACATTGATTGATTTGTGGATGTTGAACCAACCTTGCAGCCCAGGAATAAATCCTACTTGGTTGTGGTGAATAATCCTTTTAATGTACTGTTGGATCTTATTGGCTAATATTTTGGTGAGAGTTTTCACATTGTGGTTCATTAAGGATATTGGTCTGTAATTCTCCTTTTTGATGGGATCTTTGTCTGATTTGTCTGAATTAAGGTAATTCTGGCCTCATAAAATGAGTTTGGAAGTTTTCCTCCCACTTCTCTTTTTTGGAACAGTTTCAGGAATATAGGTATTAATTCTTCTTTAAATGTTCAGTAGAATTCCCCGGGGATGCCGTCTGGTCCTGGGCTCTTGTTTGTTGGGAGAAGTTTGATGACTGCTTCAGTCTCCTTACTGGTTATGGGTATGTTCAGGTCTTCTATTTCTTCCTGGTTCAGTTTTGGTAGTTTATATGTCTCTGGGAATGCATCCATTTCTTCCAGATGGTCAAATTTGCTGGTGTATGGTTGCTCATACTATGTTCTTATAATTGTTTGTATTTCTTTGATGTTGGTTGTGGTCTCTCCTCTCATTCATGATTTTACTTATTTGGGTCCTTTCTCTTTTCTTTTTGAGAAGTCTGGCCAGGGGGTTATCAATCTTATTAATTCTTTCAAAGAGCAAGCTCCTAGTTTCATTGATCTGTTCTACTGTTCTTTTGGTCTTTATTTCATTGATTTCTGCTCTGATCTTTATTATTTCTCTTCTCCTGCTGGGTTTAGGATTTCTTTGCTGTTTGTTCTCCAGCTCCTTTAAGTTTAGGGCTACATTGTGTGTTTGAAACCTTGTTTCTCGAGAGAGGCTTATATTGCTATATACTTTCCTCTCAGGACTGCCTTTGCTGTGTCTCACAAAGTTTAAACTGTTGTGTTTTCATTATCATTTGTTTCCATGAATTTTTCTAAATATTCTTTAATTTCCTGGTTGACCCATTCATTCTTTTGTAGGATGCTCTTTAGCCTCCATGTATTTAAGTTCTTTCCAACTTCCCTCTTATGACTGAGTTCTAGCTTCAGAGCCTTGTAGTTTGAAAATGGGCAGGGAATGATCCCAGTCTTTTGGTCCTGGTCAAGACCTGATTTGTGACCCAGGATGTGATCTATTCTGGAGACTGTTCCATGTGCATTAGAGAATAATATGTATTCTGTTGCTTTGGGATGGAATGTTCTGAATATATCTGTGATATCCATCTGGTCCAGTGTGTCATTTAAGGTCTTTGTTTCCTTGTTTATCATTTGCTTGGATTATCTGTGCATTTCAGTGAGGAGGCTGTTAAATCCTCTACTATTATTGTATTATTGTGGATGTGTTTGATTTTGTTATTAATTGGTCTATATAGTTGACTGCTCCCATGTTAAGGGGATAGATCTTTAAAATTGTTAGATCTACTTTATGGACAGACCCTTTGAGTATGATATAGTATCCTTCCTCATCTCTTATTTAAGCCCTTGGCTTAAAATCTAATTGATCTGATATAAGGATTGCCACCCCAGTTTCTTTTGATATCCATTAGCATGGTAAATTGTTTTTCACCCCCTAATTTTAAATCTGGAGGTGTCTTTGGGTCTAAAATGAGTATCTTATAGACAGCATATTGATGATTTTTTAATCATCATGTGTCTTTTGATTGGGGCATTTAGAACATTTATATTCAGGGTAACTATTGAAAGATATGAATTTAGTGCCATTGTATTGTTACTGAATATTGTCTCTGTTCCTTTCTGGTCTACTACTTTTAGGCTCTCTTTTTTCTTAGAGGACCCTTTTCAATATTTCCTGTAGGGCTTATTTGGTGTTTACAAATTCTTTTAGTTTTTGTTTGTCCTAGAAACTTTTTATCTCTCCTTCTATTTTCAGTGATACCCTAGCTGGATATAGTATCCTTGGCTGCATGTTTTTTTTTCATTTAGTGCTCTGAATATATCATTCCAGTTCTTTCTGGCCTGCCAGATCTCTGTGGATAAGTCTGCTACCAATCTAATATTTTTACCATAGTATGTTACAGACTTCTTTTCCCGGGCTGCTTTCAGGATTTTCTCTTTGTCACTAAGACTTGTAAGTTTTACTGTTATATGATTGGGTGTGGATCTATTTTTATTGATTTTGAGGGGGATTCTCTGTTCCTCCTGGATTTTGATGGTTGTTCCCTTTGCCATAGTTGGGAAATTTCCTATAATATTTTGCTACAGTATACCTTCTGCCCCCCCCTTCTTCTTCTTCTTCTTCTTCTTCTTCTTCTTCTTCAGGAATCCAATATTATAATAATTGTTTCATCTTATGGTGTCACTTATTTCTCAAATTCATCTTATGGTGTCACTTATCTCTCAAACCCCTTGTGGTACAGTAGTTGTTTTTTCTCTTTTTTGCTCAGCCTCTTTATTCTCTGTCATTTAGTCTTCTATATTACTAATTCTCTCCTCTGCCTCATTTATTCTAGCAGTGAGGGCCTCCTTTTTTTTTTTTTAAGATTTTATTTGACAGGCAGAAATCACAAGGCAGAGAGGCAGGCGGAGAGAGAGGAGGAAGCTCCTTGCTGAGCAGAGAGCCCAATGCAGGTCTCGATCATATATATATATATATATATATATATGACTGGTGAGTAGAACAGAGCCACCCATTGATTTTGGGTATATTTTGGTCTCTTAGAAGAAACTACCTCCCAAAATTTTGAAGAAAGAAAAATATATATATATATATATGTGTGTGTGTGTGTGTGTGTGTGTGTGTGTATACACACACCAAAATAAGAGTATACATGATGGAATATGACTGTAAAGATGAAAATTTTTAAAAACATCTAAAAAAGGAATAGATCAGATTAGTTCGTTGGAAAAAGAAGGAAATAGAAAGTGGAGAGAATTTGCTCAGGCTGGAAACTAGAACAAAGCCCTGTGCTAGATTTAAGGTATATTTTGATCTATTGGAAGAAATTGTATCTCCAAATTTTTTAGAAGAAAAAACCATATATGTACACAAAAAATAAAGTTAGATACAATGAAGTATAATATATGACTATAATAATGAAGGTTTATAAAGATTTTTTAGAAAGGTATTAAGATAGACTAGTTTAAAAACTTTAAAAGAAGAAAGAGGAAAAGTTAAAAAATAGAATAAGAAAAAATTTTTTTTTAATTAATTAATTTTGCAAGACTAAAGAATCATGGGGAGAAAGCCATGAATTCCATGCTTTGCTTTCCCCTCCTCTGGAATTCGGCTGTTCTTCTTGATCAAAGAGCTTGGTCTTAGCTGGATGTTTTTGCTTATCTTCTGCAGGAGGGGCCTGTTCTAGTGATTCTCAAATGTCTTTACCTAAGGAGTATTGTGCCACCCTTGCCAGAGGCTGGGCTAAGTAATCTGCTCGGGTTCACTCTCTGGAACTTTTATTCCCTGAATGCTTTACATTGAGCTCTGGAGGATGGGAATGAAAATGGTGCCTCCCAATCTATGGCCCAGAGGAGCTGGGAGCTCGGGATCCCACTCTTCAGTGCACCCTTGGAGAAAAGCGCTCAGTCACTCCCATCTCCCTGGTCTCCAGCCATGCTCTGAGCACCTGGCCTGTGACTGAGCATTTCTGTCTCTGGCACACAGCCCCATTTGGAGTCTCCAAACCCAGTATATTGCTGCCTTCAGAGAAGGAAGATGGGTCTTCTTGGATCTGCCACTTGTGGGGTCCCTGCTCAAAGAGCAGTGGTCAACTGTGCTGCAAATCACAGTTTAAGGTAATCCCCAGCTGAGAGCTCACTCTCAGCTCTGTCTCTGTAGTAGGCTTCCCTGCTCTCATACCTGCGAGATCTGCTACATGCAGATACCCCTGATCCTTCTGTGACCCCATGGGATCTGAGACCACTCTGTCCTTGCAAGGGCTTAGCCTCTGGAGCAATGTCCCTCAGTGGAGCAGACTTCTAAAGGTTCTGATTTTGTGCTCCATTGCTCCACTGCTTGCCTGGAGCTGAACCCTCCCACCGTGGTCTATCTTCCCATCACTTTGGATTCACTTCTCTGCACATCCTACCTTTAAGAAAGTGATCGATTTTCTGTTTTTTGAATTGCTGCTCTTCTTCTCTTCGATCTCTTGTTGGGTTTCTATGTTTTTGGAATGGTTTGATAACTATCTAGCTGAACTCCTGTGATCAGATGCCATCTCAGTCTGCTACTCCTCTGCCATCTTTCAATCTTAGATTATGTAATATCTTCTTATTTCTTTTTTCTTTCTTATTAATTTGTACTCATTAATTACATACTTTTCAACAATGCAGAAGTTATGCCCCTAAGAATTAATTCTTCCAGCTATTCAATTATTTGTGTTGTCCTTTCATCTTTTACTGTCTCTCACTATGGATATGGGTTTGGTAAAATAGCTCCAAAGAGGGGCATTTTGTTAATAAAGTGTTTTTAAGTCATCTGAATAATCTCAGTCCTGTTCTGTTCCTTCAGAACTTAACGTTGGAATTGATTCAATTCCAATATCCTAGTTCATCTTCGTCTAGGAGAAAAATATCTGAAAACATAGTCATTGACTGAGTCTTTGGTTTGATTAAAAAAAGTAATTTTGTGGGGACGCCTGGGTGGCTCAGTCAGTTAACCATCTGCTCATGTCATGATCTCAGGATCATGGATGGAGCTCCACATCAGGCTCTCTGTTCAACAATGCTCTCTGGGCAGTCTGCTTCTCCCTCTCCCTCTACCTATCTCTACCGGCTTGTGCTCTCTCAATCTCTCTCACTCACTCTCTCTCTCTCAAATAAATAAATGAAAATGTTTTAAAAATAAAATAATTAAAAAATAAAAAATCAATTTGGATAGGATTTTAGAGTTTAAACATACAGTTTTAATTCTGTACCTAGTTATTCAATTCACTTAATTCCTAAACTTTTGAATTTGTACTCTACCTTCCACAATTTCTAGATAACCTGTGCCACACTTATTTTTTATGCTAATAAAATTGTTAGTTTGTGGTGTAATTGTAATATTCTTTAATTTTTTTTTAATTCTAGTTATTTAACGTATAATGTACTGTTGGTTTCAGAAGTCAAATTCAGTGATTCATCACTTACTTATAACACCCAGTGCTCATGAGAACAAATGCCCTCAATATCCATCACCCATTTAGCCCATCCCCCACCCTCCTCCCCTTCAACAGCCCTCAGTATGTTCTCTTTAGTTACAAGTCTCTTAGGGTTTGCTTCTCTCTCTCTCTCTCTTTCATTTCCCCTATGTTCATCTGCTGTTTCTTAAATTCCATATGTACATGAAATTGTATGTTATTTGTCTTTCTTTGGCTGACTTATTTTGTTTAGCATAATGCACTCTGGCTTCTTGTATCTTGCTGATGGCAGGATTTCATTCTTGTTTGTGACTGACTAATATCTTTCTCTCTCTCTCTCTCTCTCTCTCTCTCCTTCTCTCTCTCTCTCTCTCTCTCTATATATATATATATATATATAACCTCTTCTTTATCCATTCATCAGTCAATGGGTGTTTGGGCTCATTCCATAATATGGCTGCTATAAACATCAGGGTACTTGTACCCCTTGAATCTGTATTTTTGTATCCTCTGGTAGTGCAATTGCTGTTGTAGGGTACTTCTATTTTTAACTTTTTGAGGAACCTCCATACTATTTTCTAGAGGATCTACACCAGTTTGCATTCCCACTAAAAGTGTAAGAGTATTCCCCTTTCTGTTCATATTCTCCAACATCTGTTCTTTCTTGTGTTGTTAATTTTAGCCATTTTGGCAGACATGAGATAGTATCGCATCATGGCTGTGATTTGTGCTTCCCTGACAGTGGGTGATGTTGAGTATTTTTTAATGTGTCTGTTAGCCATCTGTGTCTTCTTTGGAAAAAGGTCCATTTATGTTTTCTGTCCCTTTCTTTCTTCTTCTTTTTTTTTTAACATTTATTTATTTATTTATTTATTTATTTATTTATTTATTTGACAGACAAAGATCACAAATAGGCAGAGAGGCAGGCAGAGAGAGGAGGAAGCAGGCTCCCCACTGAGCAGAGAGCCCAATGCAGGGCTTGATCCCAGTACCCTAGGATCATGAACTGAGCCGAAGGCAGAGGATTAACCCACTGAGCCACCCAGGCACCCCACGTTTTCTGCCCTTTTCTTAACTGGATCATTTGTTTTTAGGGTATTGAGTTTGAGAAGTTCCTTATAGATTTTGGATACTAACCCTTTATCAGACATGTCATTTGCAAATATCTTCTCCCATTCTGTAGGCTGCCTTTTAGTTTTGTTGATTGTTTCCTTCACTGTGTAGAAGATTTTCATGTTAACTAAATCCCAATAGTTTATTTTTGCTTTTGTTTCTCTTGTCTCAGAAAATGTGTATAGTAAGAAGTTGCTATGGCTGAGGTCAAAGAGGTTGCTGCCTGTATTCTCCTTTAGGACTTTGATATTTTCCTCTCTCACATTTAGGTCTTTCATCCATTTTGAATTTATTTTTGTGTATGCTGTGAGAAAGTGATCCAGATTCATCCTTTTAGATGTTCTTGTCCAATTTTCCCAACATCATTTGTTGAAGAGAATGTCCTTTTTGCACTGGATATTCTTTACTGCTTTGTAAAAGATTAGTTGGCCATAGAGTAGAGGGTTCATATATGAGTTGTCTGTTCTGTGCCACGCATCTGTATGTCTGTTTTTGTGCCATTACCATACTCTTTTGAAGACTGTAGTTTTGTAATATAATTAGAAATCCAGACCTCGAACTTTCCTTTTCTTTTCCAAAATTGCTTTGCGTATTTGGGGACTTTTGTAGTTCCATACACATTTTAAGATTGTTTCTTCTAGCTCTGTGAAAAATGCTGTTGATATATTATAAGGTTTGCATTAAATGTGTAGATTGCTTTGCATAGTATAGACATTTTAAGTAAAACCCTTGAAACTAAAGAAAATTTTTAAATAAATAGGAAGCTAAATAAATATATAAATAAAATGAAGAAAAGAGGATGCTCTCTGGCAACAATTTCCAAAAAGTAGCTGTAGAGTATAGAAATGTATCTAGCCCATATATGTCTTGTATGTGTTCATCAGTGCTATAGAATCAATAGAAAATTATATGAATATTTTTGGAAACTTTAATATAAAGCAATTCCATGATATTTCCAGAAAAAAATATAGCAATTGCATGGCTGGGGAGATGAAAGGGGGAAAAACTTATCTTTTATTTTTACTATTTTAGTTTATTGAATTCTATAATATGTGTATATGTAATTACTCAAAAATTTTTGAACAAAACCTTTTTTCAGGGACGCCTGGGTGGCTCAGTGGGTTAAAGCCGCTGCCTTCAGCTTGGGACATGATCCCAGGGTCCTGGGATCAAGCCCCGCATCAGGCTATCTGCTCATCAGGGAGCCTGCTTCCCTTCCTCTCTCTCTGCCTGCCTCGCTGCCTGATTGTGATCTCTGTCTGTCAAATAAATAAATGAAATATTTAAAAAAAAATTTTCCATTAAGGAATGTCAAATAAAATAAAATATATACTATAATATGCATTAACACAATAAAAACCTATTAACATCTCTGCAAAAAACAGTAAATCTCATTTGGTAGCAGACATCATGCTTCCAGGGAATTTTTGTAGGACAGAGGGGTCATAGTGTTTCAAAGAGTTGACCTACATGATCTGATAGCACTCAGTTGTGTTTGAATAAAAGATTCTGAGATGGGGAAAGAGAGAAAAAAATGAGTTGGAACAGAGGAAAGGAACATGTTAAACACAAGCATTCCTTTTTTCCAAATTGTTTCCAACTCATAGTTATATTACCAAGTCCCAGGATGATTTTGTCTCTAATTAAAATTAAATTAGAAGGGTGTCAGGAAAGGAAGATTTAACACAAAAGTGAATTCTTAAGATTTTCCTATCTCAGTCATAAATCACCCTTGAAATACCTGTTATTTTGGATTGTTCATGACAAAGGTAGAAAAAGACTTCATGAGAAGAAATATCATAAGTTGTGTGAGTGTTCTCTTTTAAATCAATTAGGCTTCAATTAGGATACCTCTCATGACTGGACAAATTACTCTTTGTTTAATGAAGCTTAGACTCAAAATTTAATCTCACTTACTTTAATGTGTTGTTTATGCTGATTTTCCATAAGGCTTGAGGAGAATTAAAAGAATTAAAAAAGAAAATAGTAATTATTTCAATGATAATGGTACATGCCACTAAAGTGTTAAATTGACTTTTTAAAACAATTTATTTATTTGAGAGAGAGTGAGTGAGAGCAGGGTAGGGGAGAGCAAAAGGAGAGGGGAGGAGAGAATCTCAAGCAGACTCCCAGCTGAGAGCAGAGCTTGATGCAGAGCTCCATCTCTCGACTCTGAGGTCATGATCTGAGCCAGACTCAAGAGTGAGACACTTAACTAAGTCACACGGCCCCCCAATTGACATGTTTTTACTATTTTCTGATATTTTTAAAAAGGCATAGCCTGCAGACAAATTACATGTGTTGATTTTTTTTTTTTTAATGGGCAATGATTTTATAAATCTCTTTGAGGACTGAGAATTCTAGTCATGTTTCAATGTTATGGTTGCCCAGATCATGGCTCTCAGATGGCAACCTAGTTATCTAAGAAGTAGGAGGAATTAATCATAATAGCTTAATGTGGGAAATAAGTAAACAATGCACAAATGGGATGATGAAATTTGATATGTATCATTTCTATCTATAGCTATCTCATTGTGGCCATTGATCATTATTTAATTAATAAAATAAAAATAAAAAATATTTTCTCTGAAACTTCTTTTTTTTTTTCCCCCTCCTGTGTGTCCCTCTCCCTTCACCTTTTATCTTAGTTCATAGACTTCTGGGTTTGTGAGTCAGAAATAAAAATACTCAGGCCTTCTATATTCTGTGTTCACCTTTTTATAGGTCCTATCAAACCCTTAAAAAGAATATCAAAAGTTAGAGTCTTTGCCTAAATAGAAACTGAACTCTAGTATTGTAGACTATAATGAAAAATCTTTATTGACAAGACCAGGTTGAGCACTTTAGTTACTATTTACAAGTCGTTGGCTACTTTATTATAATTATCCATGAGTAATGTATTTTCTAATAAGATGGCATCTACTAGCCAAGCTAAATATGTGAGAACTGCAATTTACCTATGACTGCAGGGTTTGAATACACATTAATAAACATTTGCATTCCTCCATGATCTTTCTTAACAGAATTACTTTCAATTGGGAAAGGAACAAGAAGATAGAACAACTAAAGGAAAGGAAAAGTTTAAACATTTTTTACCAAAAACTTTTACCATAAACTGTTCAGGCATTCAAAACAAATAGTATTTTGTTTAATGTAGTAACCAAATTGTGGCTGGTACCAAATCCTTCAAGAGGAATTACTAACCATAATGGCTCATGTGGTATAAAACAACAACTGAATGATTACAAGAGTTCCATCTAACTTAGAAGTCACATAATGAAGGCAGATTTGGGTTGACAGCAAACTACTAAAATTAATAAGCTTCTGTTATTTTCTCTAAAAGAGATACAAAAATACATATAATACATATATGATATATATACATAAAATATATCATATACTGTATACATTATTTATATCTTATAGGATATATAACTGAATATCCTTTTTATGTTATATATTATTATACATATATTTCAGCTATATATTAATTATATATACCATTATATTTATATACACTATATAATGTATATTTCAATAGGTTGGTAACTTAAAGATTGATAACTAGTTTGACAAATTTCCCAAAATTAATAAAGAGTTTTGGAGCTTGGAAAATCATTATCAGTACCTTAACTAAAGGCAAAATTGTTATAAAACAATATACGTATAAAATACCACAAACTTTATAGTTATGTTTTATTTAAATTCATACTCTTTTTTTTCAAGGAGTTCTGTAATTCCAATTTACCAATGAGAAAGCTAAGGCTTAATTTTTTTTTTGCTGTTATCCAGCTTGTTAGAGATGGAACACAGAATTTTACTATGTTACAGAAAAATCTTTATTTGTAGTTTGTAAAAATTATTGAAATGAATAAAATGTTCATAATTCTTGAAAAAAATAACATTCAATCATTCAGATATTCATTTTCTTATATTGGTTTCAGGCTTTTTCCTTCTTCCTATTTGGTTTTCTCTTTCTTGCCACTTGAGCATTTCAGAAGTCATTAACCTCCTAGGGAGTCTTTGGGAGAAACAACTAAGCAAATCAAAGAAAGTGTCACTTTGCCATTTACTAGAAATCAAAGTGATGATGAGGCTGATGACTTCTTTGTGGATCCATCTATTGAAAAATTTCAGTATCTGATAAGTATTTTTAGGAGAGCCTTGTAGCCATTATACACAGAAAAGTAAATAGACCGTTAACCACATCAAACTCCCCTGAAACAAATGACAATTTCTATGGAGTCATTTTTTAAGAAAAGTTCTCCATCCCCTTACCCCTACATGCACTAACAGTATATTGCTATAAAAAATGATTTTATATGTCACATTTATTTTTCTTCCAAAATGTAGTTTTTAGTTCCATTACTTCAGCAAATATGTATTAAGCATTCATTATTTATTGTACTTTTATGTTAGAGACCAAAAATAAATAAAATACAAGTAACCAAGAAGAATTCAAAAATAATAATTTGGTACTTTTCATTGAAATACCTTTAAATGAGGTGCTAGATATAATAATGTGGAGATTTCTGAAGAGATGACTCCATGGTAAGGAACAGGAAAGATTCTTACTTAAACCTGAAGAATAAATAAATGTTTGCATATTTAAAAGGGATGAAAATAGCAGGAGAAGGAAATGGGGGTATGTTTCAGGTTTGAGCATATGGGTAGATGATGACACCATTAATTACCCTGGACTTTGAAGGGGAGAAAATGACCTCAAAGGTGATAAATATCATGGACTCAATTTCAAAAAATAGATAAATAAAAGCTTATATAACATTTACGATATGCTGGGTACTATTTATTCATTTGACACTAACCCATTTAATCCTGAAAATAATTTTATTTTTGTAGATATTATAGCTGTTCTCATATTGTAGGTGAGAGATTTGAAGCAGAGAATTTAAATAATTTTGCAATGATTACATGGTTAATTAATGGCGAAGCCAGGTTCAATTCTTGGCAGTCCACCTTCAGAAAATGAATTGATAGCCATTATATCATATTGCTTTCAATATGTTGATTTTGAGATGTTCACTTATCCATTCACAGATTCAATATTTGTAAGTGCTTCCTGTGAGCCAGATATTGTGATAGGCTCTGTAGTGGAATAACTCAAACAAGAATTGTCCAAGATTCTCTTTCTTGTACTCATCATCAGTCAACCAGATATCCTCCTTAAACAGTGATTAGACACTGATCCTGTTACAGACTAAATTGCCCCTCAGGTTAATATGTTGAAGCCCTAGCCCACAATGTGACATTATTTGTAAATAGGGCTCTAAATTAGATTTAGATGAGGTCATGAGGGAGGCCTCCATGATGGGGATAGCGTCTTCATAAGAAGAGATACCAGACAGCTTGTTCTCTCTTTCCACTATGTGAGAGCATAGAAAGAAACTCAATGAACTGAGAAGAGAGCCTTCACCAGTAACTGACCATGCTGTCACCTTAATATTGGGCTTCTAAGCTCCAGCATTGTGAGAAATAAATTCATGTCATTTAGGCCATGCAGTCTGTTGTATTTTGTTATGGTAGCCCAAGCTGACAAAGACAGTCCATTAATGGACAGTCCATTATGGATCCTGAGATACCATATCTTTGGGAAAAATCTACAGTCTTCACTCGTTTTTAAACTCTCTTCATGCAAACTATAAGACATCTTTTCAGAGTACTAACTCTGAAGGTTTTTGTGTCTACTTTGAGAAAATTCTTCATGAAGGGTGTCATCAGAACACAAAGAAATAGAGATCTGGGTACTATCTGGTATGATGAACATATTAACACCTTGTAGGAACAGTTTGGGGCCTGCTTACTAAATATTTTTTACTTAATTTTGCATCATATAATTTGCTTTTGTCAGGTTGTAGAATAGTTACAAATCATTTGGTTAAATAATTAGCTCTGTGAATCTTGGATCACATGTTAACCATTTCTAGATTACAGACCAACATGTAGAAAAAATAAAATCAGATCTTTAAAGTGTTTTGGTTAATCTTCTTAAAATTGTATCCAGTATATTCTAAGGAAGAACACTTTGATTAAAAGAGAAGCATTCTATTGTGTATATATACCACATCTTCTTGATCCATTCATCTGTTGATGGACATCTAGGTTCTTTCCATAGTTTGGCTATTGTGAGTTTGTGAGTGCTGTGAAGTGTGTAAACCTGGTGATCTGGTGATTCACAGACCTGTACCCCTGGGGATAAAAATATATGTTTATAAAAAATAAAAAATTATATATATAAAAAAAGAAGCATTCTTCCTACTTCCACTTACCTAAAACGATTAAGGATTACAAGTCATAAAATTAAATCTAAAAGCTGACTTCATCACTCCATGCCAAAGTTTGTGAATGCCAAAAAAGAGAAATATACAGAAAGAGCCACAAAAATTGGGAAAGGTGGATTACCCCTGAATACTATTAAACATCTCCAACTGTATGTCCCTTGCATGAGAGTTAGTTATCTCTCCTATTGCAAATTACTTGCACAGATACAGTGTGATAGCAGAGGGTAGATTAGCCTTTCCTCACCACTCCTGCTCCAAATTCCTTGCTGATCAAAGGCAGAAGCTGTTGGATAGAGCCAAAGATACAGAGATTCTGAAGTAAAAGTGATTGAGACCTTCCCAAAGAAGCAAATGGAGGTTCAGAGAGTCAGGTTCAGTTACATTGTTTCTAGCAATAATACTGCCCTCTTGATCACATAAAGTAATAAAATTCACTTTTTGCAAAGTCTACCTAAAGTGAAGCTGTCATTTACAAAAATATTTCTAACAAATATATTGCTATAACATCTTAGTATATATTCTAAGTGACTAATCCATTTTTCTTATTATATGTCATAGATAATTGTCAATACTGGTTGAATGATAGAATCTATAACTACCTATTTCTTCATTAAAGAGTCAGTCATTTTCCTAACTATTTGCTCTCAGACAACTAACTTAAACTTTTTTTCCTTAGAGGAGATAATGTCATCTACCATATAGGACTTAGTGAGAGTAAAGTGTGTGTGTGTGTGTGTGTGTGTGTGTGTGTGTGTTTAGCCTAGAAGAGTGCTTTTGAAATATAATAGAAGCACAGTAATTTTTTTTTAAAAATTAATTCCTATTATAAGGATGTCAAATAACAAAGTGATACCAGAGTTCTATGTATGAGACAATTAAAAGTAAATAATATCATACTAAACCCTCTAATCAAAGGCTTCTAACAATTTTGTCTGCAACTTATACTAGGCAATATATTTTACATGAACAATCAAGCATACACACAGACACATATATTAAAAATTTCATTTAGTAATATCTGTATTACCTCTTATAAAGTTTAATATTTCTATTATGTATCATGTTAAAAATATTAGTAATATTTATTAGATGGTTTTTATGTCCCCTAATGGGTCACAGCCCTCAATTTAAAAAAAACAGAGCTCTAAAGTTCTATTGACGATTCAGTTCTTTGTGTTTATTGCCTTAGCTCTTTCATAATCAAATGATCACTGTTTCTCAAAATCTGACAGTTTGTTAGCCAGTTCCCATAACAGCCTCATGTAGCTATTAAATTTAAAAAAAAATTGAACCAACAAAATACCTAGCTTTTGAAAACAAACCCACAATTGCTGACTTTAGATTAGGTTATATATATATATCATTTTTGAAATGGGTGTAAGATTTCTCATTATATCCACAGCTCACTGTTTTGAATAATATGTATTGCTATCACCTTTGACTACAGAGCACAACTGGATGGAAAGAGACTATGACTCATAAACATGTTTCCACTATTGTTAAAATAAGCCTGCTCTATTATATATTTTAATGTGCATTGTCAGTATCTATGATTTTTGTCATTATAATGAAATTCAGTTTTAGCTATGAAAAAATATTGAAGTCAAACATGTAGTATTTTGAAAGGTCAGCTTGTTTAAATCTCAAGTCTCTTGTTGTAACTGGGATATTACTGATAAAGGATTGAAGGAATTAAATTGCAACTGTATCTAGCTGACAGGTTCATGAGGCTCTTCATCAATTTCACTTTGGGATATGGCACCAGAGATGGCAGTAAGTGACACAAACATTCTGCCAGAGATTTCATCACATTAATAATGGTATCTCCAGTTTGTTCAAGCAGTCAATAAAAAACAATGAACGAGATTTTTGGATTTATAAATACAAAGATTTGTCAAGAGTTTATATAAATAATTGGTAGCAAAAATAAGAACATGTAATGCTGCATGAACACTGATGGATTTATCTAAAGTTATGAGCCATGTTGATACATTTGTCATTAATTTGATTCTAAACACATTTGGAAAAGGGACTGGCATTCCTTTTTTAACTCCTCTATAAGAGCAATTCTAAAAATCCCATTTTATATTTCTTAAAATATGAATCTTATTGAAAAAATATGGTGTTGGATTAAGAAGAAAGGGACTCAGGGTCACGTGATTGTTTCTAATCTATTCATCAAGTTTGTACTTCTCAACCATTTCTCAAACTTAGGCTATTCTTTTTTTTTTTTTTTTAAGATTTTATTTATTTATTTGACACAGAGAGATCACAAGTAGGCAGAGAGGCAGGCAGAGAGAGGAGGAAGCAGGCTCCCTGCTGAGCAGAGAGCCCGATGCGGGACTCCATCCCGAGACCCTGAGATCATGACCTGAGCTGAAGGCAGCGGCTTAACCCACTGAGCCACCCAGGCGCCCAAACCTAGGCTATTCTTTCCTCATTTTTCCTTCTTTTCATAGGGAAATCCCTTGATTTTGTTTTAAATTTCCTTTTTCAGGGCCCTTATCTCTGCCCCATTATACCACTGGAAGATCATTGAGATTCTAGTGAAAGACAGAAAAACAGCAGCTCCATCCTGGTGTGGCCATGATAAGCTGATTTACATCACAGTGTAATAAAAACCCAGCTACAGAATGGAGTGGGTAAGAAGAGATATGTACAGTTTGGACAAACCAGTATGGATTTTCATACCCTCTTCTCTCATTATATTTGCATGCCTGAGTACCCAAAAATATTAACAAAAGGGGATCATATATTGCCAGATTTGACATATAAAACACCCATATGGAAATATTATAATAAAATTTTCAAACAATGATAGGGAAATTGCTAAAGCATTGGAGGATATATTGGTTGTTTTTATAATAACTTAAATTTTGTAATAAATTTACTTAGTGGCAGAAAACAACACATATTTATTACCTTTTAGTTCAAGAGTTCAGAAGTCTGATATAAGTCTCTTTGGGCTAAAATCACGGTGTTGGCAAGGCTGCGTTTCTTTTGGGAGGTTCTTAGGGATAATCCATTTATTTGCCTTTCTAGAATCCATGTGCATTACTTGACCTGTCACCCCTTTCTTTCATCTTCATTGCCATCAATGACAAGTTGAGCCCTTCACACATTTCATCACTTTGGCCTGTTCTTCTCTCTGTTCCATTTTTAAGATTATTTTAGGCATGATCATATAATCCAGAATAATCCCCATCTCAAAGTTAGCTGATGAACAACCTTGATTATATCGACAACTTAAGGTACCTTTGGCCATGTAACATAAATAGGTTATAGAAATTAGACTGTGAACATTACCTGGGTGGTAGAGGAGGTTATTCTGCTTACTACAGAGAGAAAGAAAGAGAGGTATAAGAAAAAACAAAATTTACATCATACCTCCCAGGAACAATATACAGATAGGAAGAATGTTGCATAATATTTTTCATATTTATAAGGGAAAAAAATCAGGATTATGTTTAATGTAGTAAAAGTCAGGTACAACGGGGCACCTGGGTGGCTCAGTGGGTTAAAGCCTCTGCCTTCGGCTCAGGTCTTTGGTCTCAGGGTCCTGGGATCGAGCCGCGCATAGGGTTATCTCTGCTCAGCAGGGAGCCTGCTTCCCCTCTCTCTCTGCCTGCCTCTCTACTTGTGATCTCTCTCTGTCAAATAAATAAATAAAATCTTTAAAAAAAAGTACAACAAATATAATTTTAAGCATATAGGTTTTCAGAATCTCTTCTCTAAAAATTATCTTAGAAGTACTTAAAGAATAAAAAAAAATGTTTCAAAAATAACTCTTTAAAAATGGAAAAAAAGGAGCAACCTGGGTTGCATAGTTGGTTAAGTGTCTAACTTTTGGTTTCAACTTTGGTTGTGATCTCAGAGTTGTGAGATCAAGCCCCATGGTGGGCTGTATACTCAGCATGGAGTCTGCTTGAGGTTCTCTCTCCCTCTGCCCCACCAGATTGTGCTTGCTTTCTCTAAAATGTATAAATAAATATTAAAAAAACAAAATAAAAATGAAACAATAGGAACTAATGGTAAGTAAATAAATTTGTAAAGGTATTATCTTACAGGGTAGCAAACAATTTAAAAAGCAATGTATCTCTATCTATTTTGGAGTGGTTATATTTAAGTTTTTATTTTAATTTGCTTAATTTAATTTTGAATTGAAATGCAGGAATTGCCAAACTATAGCCCATGGCCCACAGTGTGCCAAGTCTGGGCACACTCATTTCCTTTTTTTTTTTTTTAAGATTTTATTTATTAATTTGACAGAGAGAAATCACAAGTAGATGGAGAGGCAGCCAGAGAGAGGGGAGGGGAAGCAGGCTCCCTGCCGAGCAGAGAGCCTAATGCAGGACCCGATCCCACGACCCTGAGATCATGACCCAAGCTGAAGGCAGCGGCTTAACCCACTGAGCCACCCAGGCACCCTGGAAAACTCATTTCTTTATGACTTATTTATGGTTGCTTTCATGTTATAATGGAAGACATGAGTAGTTTTGACAAAGACTATATGACCCACAGAACTGAAAATATTTACTTATCTTTCCCTTTACAGAAAAAGTTTGCTGAGTATTGACATAAATTAAAAGGGAAATAGTCATGTGCTTAAAACTCAGAAATAATTCAAATCAAAATTGGTGGAAATAAATTGGTGGGGCATAGTAAAGCAAAACAAAGAGAAGTATATAAATTCATTCACTTATTATTCATTCACTTATTCTTAGAAAACAGGTATTTAGAAAATTTAGTTCAGGCTTCAACACAGAAAGAAGATAATGGTTAAATAAAATTTTCTGGATGCTTACCAAGGAATTCCATAAGAAATGAAAGCATTAAACTAGATATGCTTTCAGCAACATAGATTTTAAAAACATAGATTTCTTTTTAAAGATGCACTATGAAACCTATAGCAAAATATAATTGATATAAGTTGAAACATGGATCCAAAACACAAGTGACTATTTTAAGTGATTTTATAAAATATATATATATGCATATATATTTATATTTATATATGTGTATACATATATGGACATATATACACACATATAAAATCAACCACAAAAAGTTTAATGCATGTTATTGGATGTATAACAGAGGAAAATTTGGGATTATTATCAATTTTTGCATTTTGCCAGATTTTTAAAAAACTATAATTATGAAAATTATGTATATATTACAACCATATTTATGATACATTTTAGACAAAGTTGATTCTGCTCTAAGTCCAACATAGGAATGTTAGAAAAAATACAACTTTTAAAAATTACAAATGCATGACAGACCTAGAAACAAGGTGAAAAGTCTTAGTTTCTGAAACAGTGAGTGGGTTTTAAGACAGAGCCACAAATTTAAGCTGATGCTTTGACAACTTAAGTCCTAGGAAAACAAGACATAGATATAACGTCTGGGGATTGAAATAGTAAAAACCCATTTGGTGACTCTAAGTGCACATCCATTTGGGAAACTGACACCTAGTGAATCAATTCTTTCCTTCCCTTATTAGCTCAATTTTGTTATCTAATTGTCAATGTATGTACTATTCTCTGTGAAATGTACTAAATCTTATTTTCCTAGTTTACTACATCTTCTTCATGTCTCTTTCTCACCAAAAAAACATAAAATAATTTCTGTTAATTATAGAATTATATCACCTCAGTGCTGTCTAATTCATACTTCTTTTAGGATAAAAGATTTTTAGAAATATCATTATTTTTAATTGTATTGATTGGTTCTGCTTCTGGGCTTATGAGTAAGTTGGAGCTGTAAGGAATATACCTGTTCCACCACAACTAGATTCTAGAAATCAATGAAATCTTAGAAACATTCTGGTAGCATGGGATATGGAGAAATATAAAGAGACACCAACTTGCACAAAAACAAAAAGAGAAAACAGACTAAAAATGAGAGCTAAGCCCAAAGAATCTTTGAGGTAACTGGAGTGTTTAGAAATGGACAAATTTTACGGTAAATTGGAGTAGGAATGCCATGTGTCAGGGTAGGAATAGCCTATACACTGATTTGGCTACTAAAAATAAGTGAGACACAAAAGTGAGAAAAACAAATGACTAGAAAAAGAGACTGTGTTAGGCAGCTCTAGTCAGCTCAACTGTCATACCAAAATATCATAAACTTGGTTGCTTAAACAATGGATATTTATTTATCACAAAGGCTGGGAAGTCCAAGATCAAAGTGCCAGCAGATTTGATATCATATCTTTTCTTGTAAGGACACTAATCTACTAATGAGAGCTTCGCCCACATAGCTTAATTACTTTTCAAGGCCCCTGTGTTTTTGTTTTTTAATTTTTATTTTTCATTTTTTAATTTAAATTCAATTAATTAACACATAATATGTTATTGGTTTCAGAGGTAGAGGTCAGTGATTCATCAGTCTTACATAATAACCAGTTTTGATAACATCACGTGCCCTCCTTAATGTCTATCACCCAGTTACCCCATTCTTCCACCCCCCCTCCACTCCAACAACCCTCAGTTTGTTTCCTATGATTAAGAGTCTCTTGTGGTTTTTCCCCCGCTCTGGTTTCATCTTGTGTTATTTTTTCCTCTCTCCTCCTATATACCACATTTTCTTTATCCATTAATGTATTGATGGACATTTGAGCTCTTTCCATAGTTTGGCTATTGTGGACATTACTGCTATAAACATTCAGGTGCACATGCCCCTTAGGATCACTACATTTGTATCTTTGAGGTGAATACTCAGTAGTACGATTGCTGGATCATAGGGTAGCTCTAATTTCAACTTTCTGAGGAACCTCCATACTGTTTTCCAGAGTGTGTGCTTGCATTCCTACCAACAATGTAGGAGGGTTCCCCTTTCTCTGCATCCTCAACAATATCTGATGCTTCCTGATTTGTTAACTTTAGCCATTCTGACTGGTGTGAGGTGTGTCATTGTGGTTTTGTCTTGGATGTCCCTGATGCTGAGTGATGTTGAGCACTTTTTCATGTGTCTGTTGGCCATTTGTTTATCTTCTTTGGAGAAATGTCTTCAGGTCTTCTGCCCATTTCTTTCTTTCTTTTTTTTTTTTTTTTAAAGATTTTATTTATTTATTTGACAGACAGAGATCACAAGTAGTCAGAGAGAGGCAGTCAGAGAGAGAGGAGGAAGCAGGCTTCCCGCAGAGCAGAGAGCCTGATGCGGGGCTAGATCCCAGGACTCTGGGATCATGACCTGAGCCGAAGGCAGAGGCCTTAACCCACTGAGCCACCCAGGCACCCCCTGCCCATTTCTTGATTGGATAATTTGTTCTTTAGGTGTTGAGTTTGATAAGTTCTTATAGATTTTGAATACTAGCCCTTTATCTGATAAGACATTTGCAAATATCTTTTCCCATTCCATAGGTTGCCTTTTAGTTTTGTTGACTGTTTCCTTTGCTGTGCAAAAGCTTTTATCTTGGTGAAGTCCTAATAATTTATCTTTGCCTTGGTTTCCCTTGCCTTTGGCAATGTTCCTAGGAGGAGGTTGCTGTGGCTGAGGTCAAAGAGGTTGCTGCCTGTGTTCTTCTGTAGGATTTTGATGGAATCCTGTCTCACATTTATATCTGTCATCCATTTTGAGTCTATTCTTTTGTGTGGTGTAAAGAAATGTTCCAGTTTCATTTTACTGTATGTAACTTACCAATTTTCCCAACACCATTTGTTGAAGAGACTGTCTTTTTCCATTGGGTATTTTTTCCTGCTTTATCAAAGATTACTTGAGGGTCCATTTCTGGGCTCTCTGTTCTGTTCCATTGATTTATGTGTCTGTTTTTGTGCCAGTACCATACTCTCTTGGTGATCACAGCTTTGTAGTGAGCTTGAAGTCCAGAATTGTGACACCACCAGTTTTGGTTTTCTTTTTCAACATTCCTTTGGCTGTTTAGGGTCCTTTCTGGTTCCATACAAATTTTAGGACAGTTTGTTCCAGCTTTATGAAAAAAGTTGTTGGTATTTGATAGGCATTGGATGTGTAGATTGCTTTCGGGAGCATAGACTTGATCCTAGGACTTCAAGATCATAACCTGAGTCTAAGGCAGGCACTTAATTGACTGAGCCACCCAGACACCTCTCAGTAGTCCTCTGTGTAATGTAGCTAATAGAAGGAAAAAAGCAGAGCAAAAGAGACTTAAAAATGCATTAACAAGTTTAATACTCAGCAATTAGAATATGCACCTAAATAGACATATTTTTTACAATTACATATTTTTTTCCAAGTGCACATAGAATTTCTATAAAAATTTATCTTGTTCTTGGTAATAAACAAGAATCAAAATTTTTCAGTGAGTAAGAAAACATCAGAATGTTCATTCCAGAAAATAAAATAGAGCTAATAAAAACACAAGGAATCAATGAGTCTCACCAGGATTCAAGCAAACGCACATCAAAATTATAATAAAATATTTTTAACTATTTAATTGTTGTAAATGAAAAGTTTGAAAACTTGAAGTTTTTGAGAACATGTAGTTAGGATATTTTGGTTTTTGTATATTCCTCATGACAATGTAATTTGTA
Source organism: Mustela putorius furo (assembly GCF_011764305.1). NCBI lineage: Eukaryota > Metazoa > Chordata > Mammalia > Carnivora > Mustelidae > Mustela > Mustela putorius. The sequence continues at coordinate 17,441,465 of NW_025422471.1, forward strand.
CAATTTAGACAGTAGTTTAGACAATAGTTTGATATATATAGCCTTCATCTCCCCTTATCATCCTACTCTTTTATTTATATTCATATACTCTAGTATTTATTTATATTATTTAGAGTATGCATATACTCTAGTATATATCTGTGCATAACTCTAGATATTATTTATATCTAGTATTTATTTATATATATCTAGTAATATATAGATTACTTAAGATTTTCCAAATTAAAAAAAAAGCATATCTGCCAATGCAGATAATTTTACCCTTTACTTTCTGATTATTACTCCTTTTATAGTCAATTTACTTTCAGTGTAATTATTTATGTGGTTGGATTTGGGTTGGCCATTTTGCCATTTGTTTACTAGTGATATTATCTGTATCTTAGTTCTTTTTTTCTCCTTTTCTGCCCAGCCTTGAATTAGTTGACTTTGTTTTTATAACTCCATTTAAATTTCTTTTTGCCTTTTTTTTTTTTGCCATTTCAAGCCTATGCTTAATTAAATTCTGTATTTTAGAATAAACACTGATTCATATGCCACTAAAGAAATAGTACAGAGGTACCTTATACACTTTATTCAGACTCCCAAAAGGACTGCATCTTACAACCTATAGTACCTCAAAATTAAGATATTGACATAGATATAGGCAAAGTAGAGTACAATTCCATTATCAAAGATTATGCTTGCTACTTTTTAAAGCCACACATTTTCCCTCTTTCCTCCCCTTCAGTGCATAACTCCTATTGATCAATGTCTGATTTGTGCTTTTCTTCCCCACTTCTGTAAATTAGACATTTCAAGAATGTTATGAAAATAAATCTTACAGTAAATGATCTTTTGAGGATTGGATATTTTAATTTGGCAAAATTATCTAGAGATTCATCTCAATTTTATGTGTTTGTTTCTTTTTGTTGGTGAGTAATATTCCATGGTATAGATACTATAGTTTGTCTAACTATTAAGCTGTCAAAGGATATTTGGGTTGTTTCCAGTTTAAAGCTATCATAAATAAAGCCATAATGAACACTCATATATAGGTCTTTGTGAGAACATAATTTTTATTACTGTGAGGTCTGTTGGCTTTATAGCTATAGTTCTTTGCATTATTTATAGAGATTTCTCAGAGATTATGGTATCTATCACTAAAATTTTTCAGTCTACTTCGAGATTATACTACATCACATAAAATGAAGAAAAATTAAAATCGTATAATTACATTTGCACTATCCTGTGTATATCATATCATTACATTATAAATCTTACAATTCAATGCTATATTCTAATGCAATATTCTGTATTTAAAATAAATTAGGAGAAAATACAGATTAAGAATGCTATTTATCCCTTCTTTGTATTGATTATCCAGCTGATATCATTTCTGTTCAGCCTTTAGCACTGCTTTGTGCAGTCCTGCTGGTAACACATTCTTTGTTTTCTTTTTCTGAGTGTCTTTATTATGCCATTCTTATTATAAGATATTTACCATGGATATAGAATTATGGGGTTTATCTTTTTCTTTAAAGACTATAAAGAGGGATGCCTGCATAATTCAGTGGTTAAGCAGCTGCCTTTGGTTCAGGTCATGATCCTAAGGGCCTGGGATCAAGTCTCACACTGGGCTCCTTTCTGTCTGCCACTTCTCCTGCTTCTACTTACTCTCCCTCTCTCTCTTTATGATTAAAAATAATAATAATAAATAAAGAATAAATAAATACTACAAAGATACTGCTTGAATCTCTTCTCACCTATACATTTTTGTATAAGTCAGCAATCTCTTAAGACACTGTTACTCTGTTTCTATTAATCCCTAACCCTTCTCACCTCCCTGGTTGCTTTCAACATTTTCTACTTATTTTCACTTCTCAGCAGTTTGATAATGATGTGCCTAGGCATGATTTCTTTTTGTTTGATTCTACTTAGGATGTGTTCAGCTTCTTACATCTGTCAATATATTGTTTTCACCACCCTTGGGAAGTTTTTTTTTTTTTTTTTTTTTCCTTTTTCTTCATCTGGAAAGCTAAATACATACATGTTAGTTTTTTATATATATATTTTTTCCAGAGGTCCCTGAGACTCTGTTCATTGCTTTTCAATGTATCTACTCTCTCTTTCTCATTGGAAATTTATATTGACTCATTTTTTAAAATTCTTCAACTCTTTCCTTTTTTATTCCCCCTTGAAAATGGGTCAATTTTAATGGTTCTTGGTATGTTGCATACAATTGCATATTATTGGATTGTATCATAAGCATTATGGGTGTTATGTTTGTTGTAAAGAATTAGGATTCTGCTATATTATCCAAAAGTGGTTTATGTATGCCTATTTCTTTAAAAAATTTTTTTGGATCAGATTTAAAGTGAAAACTCCTTTTCTTGGGTAGCAGTTAAATCTCAACTTTATCTTAAACCTCCAAAGAAGTTTGTGATATCCTTTGCATATAGAGAATATTTTGTCAAAATTTAAGTAAAGTGTATATACAGAATTTAAGGTGACTCAAGTATGGCTCTCTCCCCTTTCTTGGGCTTTTCATTCCCCAAGTGCTGTGGTCTCCCTGAACTTTTTTTCCTCTTTGATTCTTCAGGCCAGTAAATCTTTGAATTTTTTCCTGATTTTCTGCTAACACTTGAAACACTGACTAGAGCTTGCCCTCATATAAAAATCTCACTTAATACTATTCTCTAACAAATGTTAATCCCCCTCTGCTTTCTGCCTCATTCAGGTAACTCACTAATGAATAATGAACTGAGTATCAACTTACAGTTGTGCTCTTTATTTCTACCACTATTGAGTGAATTCCTGGTACAAAATTTTAGGGTATTATATTTAGAATTATTCATGCCATCAACAAACTAATAATCATTTTATCTTACCTGGAATAGATAAGATAATTTAAAGTGCATCTAAAATATTTTATTTCATGCTAAATTTTTTTCACTGAGTAGTATCAGTTAAAATTGTTTCAGTAAACATGAAGCTACGAAAATGTTTCAGTATGTATCAAAGTAATTCTTATTGTAGAAGAATGAGATTTATTTTATAAGTATTATTCTATTCATCTTATTTGTCATCAGTTGCTTATACTAAAAGTTTATTAGACTGTTAGTGAAATATTATATAAATAATTATATTCATCCAATAAAACTGTGTTCTACCTTAATCTCTTAATTGTCAGTGAAAGCTTGTCTTCATGTGATCATTCAACCTAGTTTAGTTGTTATATAGATGAGAAATAATATAGTCAACTCATCACTTGACTTGATTTTTTCTTGTCCTGACTGCAAACTTTTGTCAAGCATGTAGACATATTATAACTCACATGCATACAAGAGTTGAGTACGTGACATATTTTCAACTTTAACTGATAATTCCTTTTTCTTAAGACATACTTACTTTGAAATTAAACAGACTGTCTATATATCTATTAGGTATAGACAGATGCAAATAAATTCCCTAGAAATGAATAGAACAGATGTATATTAGTGACAGAGCCAAAAGATTTGTGATGCATCTTTTCCACAGTGTTATAGTGATGAGATACTGCTTACTAGTACTGATACCCCAAATAAATATTTACTGCCACAGTATGGCAGATCATGGACAGGATTTTTAAAAAGTCAAATCATTTCTTCAGGTTACATAATTACCAAGAATTTTGAATATGGTCATTATCATGATTATCATTTCAATGTATTGACTTTTAGCTTCTAGTTACTGATACAAGCCTTTTTCATATCTAATTATTAATTTCTGGGTAAAATTGTTCTCTATTCTAATTTTGGATAAATGTTTTTATATATTTTTTTGCTAAAGTCTAACCCCATGATTACTGAAAATGCATGTCCATGATTTTGGAAAAAATATAATAATTATTATTACAATTATAATAGTAAACCAAGATTTATATTGACAATTATGCTATGCCCACAGGAGGAAATATGCTTTTTTACAGATAGATCTTTACATTGACAAAATTAGTTTACTTTCCACTCACCCTAAAGCATCTCTCTGCTTCTCTTACACATCTCTTTGTGATGTTCTTCACCTTTACATTAAAACCTTTAACATACTAATCGTAGTTATTTTAAATGTTTGACATTGGAAAAATCTGTGCCATATCTAAATCTTGCAATGATTCTTGCTTTGTCATTTGTCTGTACAGATTTATTCCCCTGGATTTTTTCATGCCTTATACTTTTCATTGAAAGTCAAAATAATATATCTAGTAATAGGAACTGAGGTAAACAGGCCTTTAATGTGAGATTTTATGTTAATCTGTGTATCAAGGAGTCTGATACAACTTTTTTTTATGTTTGACATCTTTTGTGGACTCCTAAAAGATGAGGATTCTCTCTCTCTCTGTCTTTTCCCCTCTATCCTATATCTGAGCAAGCTGATAAGAAAGGCTATTCATCCTCCTTTTACACTGGTAGAAGATTCAAGCCACTCACACCCCTGAATGTGCCCAGGAAACATCACTCTAGCTTACCCTCTTAACTAGAGTCAACTCTCCTTTTCTCATTCTAGATTTCATGGTAATGGTTTGCCTTTTGAACTCAATTTTTTATAAGGCCAAGAAAAGGCACTGACTTTCAGTTTCTCCAGTTTTGTTTTTGTTTCTTCTTGTCAGGATAGAAATAATTTCTAAATTCTCTACATAACAGACTGTAAATGGAATTTCTCCCACTATACATTTTATAAGTTACTCTGAAATGATAAAAAAATTACTTCATTTATATTTATCTTATACTACCTAGTTCTCTGGCTTATACATATAGACACTTGGTAAATATTTTTGAGAGACCGAAAATACTATTCATACTAAAAATTATAAGAAATGACATATGTGAGGAGCACCTAAATGGTTCAATCAGTTGAATGTCCAACTCTTGATTTGGGCTCAGGTCATGATTTCAGGGTACTGTGATTGAGCCCAGCATTGGGCTTGGTGCTTAGTGGGGAGTCTGCTTGAAGATTCTCTCTCTCTCTCTCACTCTCTGCCCCCCACACTCACACATATACACTCTCTCAAATAAATATCTTTTTTCCTTTGTTTCTTTTTTTAAAAAACTAACATATAATGTATTATTTGCCCCAGGGGTACAGGTCTGTGAATCATCAACCATACACATTTCACAGCAGTCACCAGAACACATACCCTTCCCAGTGTCCATAACCCAGCCACCCTATCCCTTCTCCCCATCCCCCAGAAACCCTCAGTTTGTTTCATGAGATTAAGGATCTCTTATGGTTTGTGTCCCTCCCAATCCCATATTGTTTCATTTTTTTTTCCCTCCTTACCTGTGAGGATTCCCCACCCTACCTCTCAAATTCCTTATATCAGAGAGATCTTGTGATAATTGTCTTTCTCTGATTGACTTATTTCACTTAACATAATACCCTCTAGATCCATCCACGTCATTGCAAATGGCAAGAGTTCAGGGTTTGTCAAGGCTGCATCGTATATATATACCACATCTTTATCCATTCATCTGTTGATGGACATCTAGGTTCTTTCCATAGTTTGGCTATTGTGGACATTTCTGCTATAAACTTTTGGGTGGACATGCCCTTCAGATCACTACATTTGTATCTTTAGGGTAAATACCCAGTAGTGCAATTGCTGGATCATAGGGTAGCTCAATTTTCAACTTTTTGAGGAAACTCCATACAGTTTCCCAGCTACACCAGCCTGCATTCCCCCCAACAGTGTAGGAGGGTTCCTCTTTCTTCACATCCTCTCCAACACATGTTGTTTACTGTCTTGTTAATTTTGGTCATTCTGACTGGTGTGAGGTAGTATATCTTACTATGGTTTTGATTTGTATTTCCCTGATGAAGAGTGATGTTGAGCACTTTCTCAAGTGTCTATTGGCTTGGCCATTTGGATGTCTTTGCAGAAATGTCAGTTCATGTCTTCTGCCCATACTTGATTGGATTATTTATTCTTAGGGTGTTGTGTTTGATACGTTCTTTATAGATTTTGGATACTGGCCCTTCATCTGTTATGTCATTTTCAAAGATCTTCTCCAATTCTGTCAATTGTCTTTGGTTTTGTTGACTGTTACCTTTGCTGTGCAAAAAGTTTTGATCTTGATGAAGTCCCAATAGTTCATTTTTGCCCTTGCTTCCCTTGTTTTTGGCTGCTTCTAGGAAGAAGTTGCTGTGGCTGAGGTTGAAGAGGTTGCTGCCTATGTTCTCCAGGATTTTGACATATTCCTGTCTCACATTGACATCTTCCTTCCATTTTGAGTCTATTTTTGTGGGTGGTGTAAGGAAATGGTCAAGGTTCATTGTTCTGCATGTGGCTGTCCAATTTTCCAAATACCATTTGTTGAAGAGACTTTTTTTTTCTATTGGACATTCTTTCCTGCTTTGTCAAAGACTAGTTGTCCATAGAGTTGAGGGTCCATTTCTGGGCTCTCTCTTCTGTTTCAATGATTTATGTGTCTGTTTTTGTGCCAGTACCATACTGTCTTGATGATGACAGCTTTGTAATAGAGCTTGAAGTCTGGAATTATAATCCACCAACTTTGGTTTTCTTTTTCAACGTTCCTCTCTTCTGTTTCCATGTAAATTTTAGGATTATTTGTTCCATTTCTTTGAAAAAAAAAAAGAAGGTATTTTGATACAGAATGCATTAAATATGTAGATTGCTTTAGGTAGCATAGAAATTTTAACAATATTTTTTCTTCCAATCCATGAGCATAGAACGTCTTTCCATTTCTTTGTGTCTTCCTCAGTTTCTTTCATGAGTCCTCTATAGTTTTCTGCGCACAGATTCCTTGCCTCTTTGGTTAGGTTTATTCCTAGGTATCTTATGGTTTTGGGTGCAGTTATAAATGTGATCGACTCTAATTTCTCTTTCTTCGGTCTTGCTGTTGGTGTATAGAAATGCAACTGATTTCTGTGCATTGATTTTCTATCCTGACAATTTACTGAATTCCTATATGAGTTCTAGCAATTTTGGAGTGGAGTCTTTTGGGTTTTCCACATGAAGTATCATATCATCTGCAAAGAGTAAGAGTTTGACTTCTTCTTTGCTGATTTGGATGCCTTTTATTTGTTTTTGTTGTCTGATTGCTGAGGCTTCTAGTTCTATGTTGAATAGCAGCGGTGATTGTGGACATCCCTACCATGTTCCTGACCTTAGTGGAAAAGATCTCAGTTTTTCCCCACTGAGAGTGATATTTGCTGTGGGTTTTTCATAGATGGCTTTGATGATATTGAGGTATGTAACCTCTATCCTACATTTGGAGTTTTGATCAAGAAAGGATGCTGTACTTGGTCATTTTCTTAATTTCAAAGCAAAAGGATCATAGGAAAAAAGCTATGAATTCTATGTGCTGCTTTCCCCTAACTGTGGAGTTCCACAGTTCTCCTTGATCAATGAACTTGGTCTTGGCTGGATGATCTTGCTGATCTTCTGGGGGAGGGGCATGTTGTAGTCATTCTGAACTGTCTTTGCCTGAGGAGGAATAGCATTTCATTTTTCAGCCTCTACCAGGAGTATCATATGGTTCTTGTTCCTTCCTTTATTAATGTATTGTATCACACTGATTGATTTGTGGAAGTTGAATCAACCTTGCAGCCCAGGAATAAATCCTACTTGGTTGTGGTGAATAATCCTTTTAATGTACTGTTGGATCCTATTGGCTAATATTTTGGTGAGAATTTTCACATCAGTGTTCATCAAGGATATTGGTCTGCAATTCTCCTTTTTGATGGGGTCTTTGTCTGGTTTGTCTGGATCAAGGTAATTCTGGTCTCATAAAATGACTTTGGAGGTTTTCCTCCCACTTCTGTTTTTTGGAACAGTTTCAGGAATATAGGTATTAATTCTTCTTTAAATGTTCAGTAGAATTCCCCGGGGATGCCGTCTGGTCCTGGGCTCTTGTTTGTTGGGAGAGGTTTGATGACTGCTTCAGTCTCCTTACTGGTTATGGGTCTGTTCAGGTCTTCTATTTCTTCCTGGTTCAGTTTTGGTAGTTTATATGTCTCTGGGAATGCATCCATTTCTTCCAGATTGTCAAATTTGCTGGTGTATAGTTGCTCATACTATGTTCTTATAATTGTTTGTATTTCTTTGATGTTGGTTGTGATCTCTCCTCTTTTATTCATGATTTTATTTATTTGGGTCCTTTCTCTTTTCTTTTTGAGAAGTCTGGCCAGGGGCTTATCAATCTTATTAATTCTTTCAAAGAACCACCTCCTAGTTTCATTTATTTGCTCTATCGTTTTTTTGGTTTCTATTACATTGATTTCTGCTCTGATATTTATGATTTCTCTTCTCCTGCAGGGTTTAGGCTTTCTTTGCTGTTCGTTCTCCAGCTCCGTTAGGTGTAGGGCTAGGTTGTATGTTTGAAACCTTTCTTGTTTCTTGAGAGAGGCTTATATTGCTCTATACTTTCCTCTCAGGACTGCCTTTGCTATGTCCCAAAGATTTGGAAGAGTTGTGTTTTCATTGCCATTTCCATGAATTTTTCCAAATCTTCTTTAATTTTCTAATTGACCCATTCATTCTTTAGTAGGATGCTCTTTAGTCTCCATGTATTTGGGTTCTTTCCAAACTTCCTCTTGTGGTTGAGTTCTAGCTTCAGAGCATTGTGGTCTAAAAATATGCAGGAAATGATCCCAGTGTTTTGGTACTGGTCAAGACCCTATTTGTGACCCAGGATGTGATCTATTCTGGGTAATATTCTATGTGCACTAGAGAAGAATGTGTATTCTGTTGCTTTGGGATAAAAGGTTCTGAATAGATCTGTGATGTGCATCTGGTCCACTGTGTCATTTAAAGCCTTATGTTTATCTTTTGCTTGGATGATCTTTGCATTTCAGTGAGGGGGTTTTCAAGTCCCCTACTATTATTGTATTATTGTCAATATGTTTCTTTGATTTTGTTATTAATTGGATATATAGGTGGATGCTCCCATGTTAAGGGCATAGATCGTTAAAAATTATTAGATCTTCTTGTTGGACAGACCCTTTAAGAATGATATAGTGTCCTTCTTCATCTCTTATTATAGTCCTTGGATTAAAATCTAATTGATCTGATATAAGGATTGCCACCCCAGCTTTCTTTTGATTTCCATTAGCATGGTAAATTGTTTTCCACCCCTTCATTTTAAATCTGGAAGTGTCTTTGGGTCTAAAATGAGTTTCTTGTAGACAGTATATCAATTTAAAAAAAATTTTTTTTCATCCATTCTGATATCATATGTCTTTTGATTGGGGCATTTAGCCCATTTACATTCAGGGTAACTATTGAAAGATATGAATTTAGTGCCATTGTATTGCCTATAAGTTGACTGTTACTGTATATTGTCCCTGTTCCTTTCTGGTCTTCTACTTTTAGGCTCACTCTTTGCTTAGAGGACCCCTTTCAATATCTCCTGTAGGACTGGTTTCGGGTTTGCAAATTCTTTAGTTTTTGTTTGTTCTGGAAGCTTTTTATTTTTCCTTCTATTTTCAATGACAGCCTAGCTGTATATAGTATTCTTGGCTGCATGTTTTTATCATTTAGTGTGCTGAATGTATTATGCCAATTCTTTCTGGCCTGCCAAGTCTTTGTGGATAGGTCTGCTGCAATCTACAGACCTCTTGTCCCAAGCTGGTTTCAGGATTTTCTCTTTGTCACTGATTCTTGTAAATTTTACTATTAGATGATGGGGTATGGAACTATTTTTTATTTTTTTTATTTCTTATTTTGAGGGGGATTCTCTGTGCCTCCTGATTTTGATGCTTGTTCCCTTGCCATATTAGGAAAATTCTCTACAATAATTCTCTCCAATATACCTTCTGCCCCTCTGTCTTTCTTCTTCTTCTGGGATCCCAATTATTCTAATATTGTTTCATTTTATGGTATCACTTATCTCTCAAATTCTTCCCTCATGGTCCAGTAGTTGTTTTCTCTCTCTGGCTCAGCTTCTTTATTCTCTGTCATTTGGTCTTCTATGTCACTAATTCTCTGTTCTGCTTCATTTGTCCTAGTAGTAAGAGTCTCCATTTTTTCATTGCACCTCATTAATAGCTTTTTTAAAAATTTCAACTTGGTTAGATTTTAGTTCTTTTATTTCTCCAGAAAGGAATTATCTAATATCTTCCATGCTTTCTTTGAGCCTAGCTAACACCTTGGTTATTGTCATTCTGAACTCTAGTTCTGACATATTAGTTATGTCTGTATTGATTAGGTCCCTAGCCGTCGGTACTGCCTCTTATGCTTTGTTTTGTGTGTTGACTTTTTCTGCCTTGTCATTTTATCCAGATAAGAATAGATGCATAAGGGAACAGAATACTAAAAGGGTAGCAATGACCCCAGAAAAATATATACTAACCGAATCAGAAGAGAACTGAACTGGGGGGAGAAAAAAGGGGAGGGAGAATATTTTACAGATATATGTATAAAAATATATATATGTAAATATATATACATAATATAATCTTATATATTATGTATATAGATGTGTGTGTGTGTGTGTGTGTGTGTGTATGAGGCTCATTTAGACTGGTGAATAGAACAGAGCCACACACTTGATTGATTTTGGATGTACTTTGGTCTGTTAGAAGAAACAACCTTCCAAATTTTGAAAGAAAGAAAAAGATACATATAAAAAAGTAAGGGTAAACACAATGAAGAGATGAACTATGTCTGTAAAGATAAAAATTTAAAAAAATATTCTGAAAAAGGAATTGATAAGTTAGTTGAAAAAAAATAAAAGAAAAGAAAAAAAAATGAAAGAATGAGATCAGGCTGAAGACTAGAACAAAGCCATGCACTAGATTTGGGGTATATTTTGATCTGTTAGAAGAAATTGTATCCCAAAATTTTAATGAAAAAAAGAACTTACATTTATACAAAAAATAAAGTTAAATACAATGAAGGGATTAAAATATGACTATAAAAGTGAAAATTAAAAAAGATATTTTAGAAGGTATTGATAAGATAAAATAGCTAAAAAATGTTAAAATAAGAAAGAGAAAATTTTTTAAAAATAGAATAAGAAAATAAAATTTCAAAAATTTAATTTTGAGGGGCACCTGGGTGGCTCAGTGGGTTAAGCCGCTGCCTTCGGCTCGGGTCATGATCTCGGGGTCCTGGGATCGAGTCCTGCATCAGGCTCTCTGCTCAGCAGGGAACCTGCTTCCCTCTCTCTCTCTCTCTGCCTGCCTCTCTGCCTACTTGTGATCTCTCTCTGTCAAAAAAATAAATAAAAATTTAAAAAAAAATTAATTTTGAAAAACTAAACCATCATGGACAAAAAGCCATGGATTTTATGTATTGGTTTCCCCTATCTCTGGAGTTCTAAAGTTCTCATTGATTGATGAACTTGGTCTTGGCTGGATGTTCGTGCTGATCTGGGGGAGGGGTCTGTTCTTGTGATTCTCAAATGTCATTGTCAGAGGTGGAATTGCATTGCCCTTGCCAGAGGCTGGCTAAATAATCTATTCAGGTTTGCTCTCAGGAGCTTTTGTTCCCTGAACACTTTCTGTAGAGCTTTGGAGGACAGGACTGAAAATGCCAGCTCCAATCTCCTGCCCTGGAGGAGCCGAGAACTCAGGGCCCCACTCCTCAGTGCACCTTTGGAGAAAAGTGGTCAGTCACTTCTGTCTCCCTGGTCTCCAGCCACGATCTGAGCTCACCCCGCCTAGGACCCAGAGTTTCTATCTCTGGTGCACAGGCCCTTTTGAAGCCTCCAAATGCAGCTGATTCCTACTGTGCCCTCCTGCTTGACTCCTCCTGGAGGAGGAAGGTGAGAGTCTCTGTATCTGCTGCTTGTTGGGTCCCTTCCTGTAGAGCAGTGGCCCAACTGTGCTACAGATCATAGTTTAAGGTAATTCCAAACTGAGAGCCCACTGCTTGGTTCCATCTCTGCAGCTGGCTACCCTGCTCCAATACCTGGGCACTCTGCCACACTCAAACACCCCTGGTCTTTTTGTGACCCTGTGGGTTCTGAGACCACACTGTCTCCATGAGGGCTCCACTGCCTCCCCCTGTTTGTCCTCTGGAGCAACATCCCTCAGTGGAGCAGCCTTCTAAAAGTTCCAATTCTGTGCTCGGCTCCTCTACCACTTGCTAGGAGCCAGCCCCTCCCTCTCCCTGGTCTATCTTGCTGAATGTTGCCTTGGATTCACTTCTCTGCCTGTCCTACCTTCTGAAAAGTGGTCAATTTTCTGTTCCTAGAATTACTGTTCTTCTTCTCCTCTCTCCTGTTGATTTTGTAACTGTTAGGAATGGTTTGATAACCATCTAGCTGAACTCCTGGGACCTGATGATATTTAGGTCCTATTCCTACTCCTCTACCATCTTGCTCCTCCTCTAAGTAAGTAAATCTTAAAAAAAGAAAGAAGTGCCATATGTGAGCTAATTTCAGAGATTCATTTTCCCTAGATATTCTTAACTATCTAAAAGTCAATGTGTGTAAACCATGCTACCAGATAAAGCGCTTCACAATTTGTACTTTTAAGGACTTTTATCATTTTCTGGCTGCATTTGCTTCATTCTCTTTAACTCTGAAGTTGTCCTCTTACAGAACAATTCCCCTTTCCGTCTTTCAAACCTCAAACATTTGAAATTTTGTTTACTGCTACTTACTCGATCAGAAATATTCTTTTTTTATATGACAAATTTTTATTTGTTCTTTCAGATGCAGATTAAGTCTCAACCTTTTTGAAAAATATTTATCAGTTTATCTCAGCAGTTGATTAATCTCTCTGAGTTCCACTGAATGTGTATATCCTTTTGTATGTGTTTTCCACATTTCACTTTAATAATTTACATAATTTACTCCCCTACTAGACATGAGTGAGAAAATGGCCATTTTTGTGTTATTAGAGCTTTGTTCACCATATAAATTCAATAAATGTTTGTAGAATGATTAATGTCTTGAATTTAAATCAGACTCTTTTATAATGTATTACTGAATCAAACCAAACAGATCTCTAGAAATCTCCTTTATACTTTTGCTTCCTCTTTCCTATTATATTTTTCCCTATACTGCCAAGAGACTTTGAATAACTCAGGATGTACAAACTAGATCAAATATAAATAATATTAAAATTTAAAAAGGATTTTTGTTTCCAGAAAGTCAGTCTAAATCCAGTTTGTCAGCAGTAAGTATAAGCTGTTTATTTGCCCTTCTGTGACCTCATATAAGGATATGGCATGCAAAATTATTTCATAAATTAATATTGGTTCACTGGGGCATTTCCTTTAGAATCCAAATGGTGTCAGTAATGTTGCTCTATTATTGAGTCTTTTTTCCTTTATTATAATTATTAGCCACTTACAATTTAATTGCATTACATGAAATGTTAATAAGAAGTGATTCAAAAGAAACTGTGACCTTTTGAAACCTTTGGCTGTTTAGAACATTAACTGTGATTCTCAGAGATAATGTGTACAAAGGATAATTCACTAGATATGATAGGCAAATGAAGGAAGTGATGAATTTTAAAGGATATTCTAGGATTACAAAATATATATTTACCAGAAGCAGAGAAATTCACTTATCTTTAATTCTTTAATATTTAAATGTGTATTTCCCATATTCTTCTGTATTTTACTTATTTTGTTGGCTGTCATTATATAAATGTTAATGATATTTTTTGCCTTTCCTTTCTTTTATTATTCATTCATTCACTTATTTATTATTTATTTATTTAATGCACAAAAGTAAACACCAGAAACAGAACAGTTTAATGGAGAAAACGTACCCATTTTATAGAAAACAGATGCCTGCCACTATTTGCAGTGCTCACCAATATTTTTAGCTCCACTAAGCAGAGGAATGACTGTTCAAAAGTGGACTTTTCTATTCTCCTTGATTACTTTCCTCCTTTCTTTCCATACCATATATTAACCTGCCATTCTAGGAATGAGGCTGTGTTCCACCTCCCAGCATTTTCCAGATATACTACTGAGAAAATGTAGAGATAGAGTACATTGCAACCACCTGTTTATTTCCCTTAAAGAACTATTATTTGCTTCATAAGAATTCAGTGGGGAGAGACACACAAGATAAGTTCTTCACACACACACACACACACACACACACACACACACACACAGAGCTTATGGGACTATTCTTTATGCCCTAGAGAATATCAACTAAGTATTCTCCTTGTCTGACTTGGTTATTCTTTTAATAATCTTTTAATAATGTTGCTCTTTAAATGCTGCAGGCATCATTGTGGGGGTCTGACCTTTATTTAAGCAAAGATTTCAGTTTGTGGCCCTTTTCTGATCTGTAGTCACTCATGGTCATCCTGACATTTTCCCAAAGGCCAAGACTCTTCTTTGCTGATTTTTATACCTGAGGACTATTTGTCTTCTCCTGTCATTTTCTAGCTACTGATGTCAATGTTAACATTGCTGCAAATAGACATTGCCTCAAGAAAATGCACAAATCATTTCTGGTTAAAAGGAGACTAGGTCTTGCTAAAACTGCCTCTGCATCACTTGTCTATGAGAATTGCTGACAAGATTATGTTTCATTTGTACCCTTGGGAAAATAACTTCTACATCTTAAATGTCCTTTGAAGTCTGTAGTAAACATAAATAGAGTGCCAAAAAGAAATTACGTTCTAATCTCTTATAATGTACTTAATAGTATACTCTGACACAGCCCTAGTAAAAAGATTATATACAAGGTGAATGGTACAAAAATACATTCTGAAATGCTGAGTGAGAAATAGATTAAACATCAGTTTGGTTGTCTGTCCTGTGTGTGTGTGTGTGTATATATAGTTGTACTATATATATTTCTTCACTGTCCATTGTTATGCTATAAAATTTTATTATATATATTTAAATTTTAAAAAACTGGATTTTCTTTTGATTTATGTATCTTAATAAATATATTAGTCAAATGGCTTCTTTTTAGATTATTAACAAATAGTATTTCCACCTGAATATGATTCCTTTCTCTTTTTTCCTTTCAGTAAGAATACTTTGGAAGTTGAACTTCCTACTATTTCTTTCTTTATTCCTTATTTCAATATATTAAAAGTGAGTTTACCACAGGCAAGTATTTATAACACACTATTCCTAGGATTGATGAGTATATGTGTACACCCAAGAAAGGCAAGCAATAGAGAAGGAGATATTTAAAATGAAGTTAAAGAAGGACAATTTTTAAAGAAAGACTCCTGTCAAGTTGGGAGAAGACTCAGGTGTGAACAGAGCTAGAAAGGTCAGTCTTATTAAGTAAGGACACTTGATACTGGCAGACAGATATGAAATAATAGGGCAAGAGAGAAAAGAAATTTTGTCAAAGAAGAGAACATTGTTAAGAAAGTTAACACCATTTTTCTCTAATTTCTCAATAAATTATAAATGAAATCTACTGTAGTTGAGGTAATCTGTGGAGTTGAGGTTGTCAACTTGAGTTTAATTTTCATGAAATTGTATAATGAAATTTATAAATGAAATGATAATTGGACAAGAGTGAACTTAAAATTTACTGGAAAAATTGTGAAGTTTTTTTTGCAATTTTTTTTAAAGATTTTATTTATTTATTTGACAGAGAGAGATCACAAGTAGGCAGAGAGGCAGGCAGAGAGAGAGAGGAGGAAGCAGGCTCCCTGCTGAGCAGAGAGCCTGATGCGGGACTCGATCCCAGGACCCTGAGATCATGACCCGAGCCGAAGGCAGTGGCATAACCCACTGAGCCACCCAGGCACCCAAAAATTGTGAAGTTTTATTGGAGACTGACAATAGGGTTATTTACCTTATACCAAAGATCATTCAAGTCTGCCAGTAGAAATGACATTGATAGTTATCCAGACTAAGGACTAATGAAGCAGACAAGAGACCACAATGAAAACTTGAAGGAATCATTAATTTTAGTAATTAATATATTACAAATACCACGTTTTTACTAACTTAAATGAATATATTTTCAAGAAAGTTCTCATAAAGTTTTATTAAATTTATCTGCTTTATCCTTCCTCTAGAATCAAATTAAATTATGGAATATAAGCATGTATATTGTATTCATGATCAAGTAATTAAATTATTCTCTTTTACTTGTTTTTAAAATTTTTTCAAGTTCATTCTTTTAAATACTGCTATTTTCAATATTCTATATATGCCAAAACTTACCACTTTATCCATTACTGTTTTCTTTAAATTATATATATTTGAACCATGAAAATATCTCTGAATTAAATATTTCATTCTTATATAATAGTTAGGCAGACTGTGTGTTCTAGATGATCTTCTCATTTCACAATAACTAGATTATAGGTAAAATCACTTTTTAATACATCGCTGGACTCAAAAAGAGTAAGAAAAAATTGTCCAAAATACCCACAGAGGAGGCAGTCTAAGATGTCAGTGTAGGAAGATCCTGACCTCACCTTCTCTCATGGACATTTTGAATCTAAGTTACATTTGGAGAAACTTCCTCTGAAAAAGACCTTAAAACTATCTGAACAGATTCCTTGGAGAGAAAAGAGCCTCATGGAGGTGGTTAGGAGAGGCTGAGAAGAGGTCTCTTGAAAAACCCCATGCCTGGCACAGCAGCCTGCAATTGCAAGGCATTTCACAAAGCTGAAACTTCTCTCTGTGCAACAAAGCATTCATACCCCATGTCAGCCATCCCAACTCATAAGACTTGTACCAGGGAGAAGGGCTTCTGAAACATCTAATTCTGAAAAACATCAGGGCCCTTGTCCATAAGACCTAAAGGGCTACAGGGAACTGAGAAAAACCTCTGAAAAGGCTTGCTTACAGACTCCCCCAGCCCTGGGCCCAGCACAGAAACAGCAGTTTGAAAAGTTCGCAGGCTATCTATGAACAAGATTCATTAGCTAAAGACTCTGCTGAAGAGGCTGAGGTCTTGGGATATTGACTGGGAACAGACCTGTTGGTGGATGCCAGCTTCACACTTTTCCTCTGCCTTGCTCTGTCTCACCAGTACCTCAGAAAGGGGCTTATACACTTCACTGGTGCCATGATTTTCATAGTTGCTGTCAGGGGACACCTGTACATCATTTCATGGAAAGTAACAAGGAGTTTGTTTGTTTATTTGTTTTCATGCAAGAGAAGTCTTGTCTCTTTTAGAAGGATAGGGGGCAATGGGTTGTTTTGTCTTCGAATATTCACCATATTTCAAAAGAAATTGGGGTGTCAAAGATCTCAACTTCATCTGCGTCTGTCCAAATGTCCCTATCCCAAGTCTCAGAGATCCATTTCTATACTTACCTTAACATGTAAGATTGCACATTTGAATGATTTAGCATCTCTACATCCTACCATGAGACTCTGACCTTGATGTACAGTCTCATGTGCCCTGCCACTTCTTGTTTTGTTTTTCTTTAAGGATACACAAAAACTTTCTGATTCTTTACTCAAGTCTTGATTTGGAAATTCAAGGCTTTAAGTTTCTTTCCACACCACTCCTTAGATAAACTCTTAAGGGCAGTCAGAGGCAAGTAGCAAATCAATCCCAGAAGTTCTTGTAGTTATCAGTTGTTACCATTTAGTTGTCACCATAGTGACATATTGCTGTAACCATATGATCTCTCAAAGCTTTTCTTTCTACCTTTATTGTGGCCTTACAATCCATAGTAATTTGGTGATTTTAAATTTTACTCTATACTGTGGATCACTAGGAGAATAAACCAAGAGTTCATCAAATATCTGAACAATAAAATCTTGAAATCTTATATTCTACCTGGGAGAGTTTCTCTTCATTATTACACTGCATGGCTATATAGGTGGTGGACTGTAGTGTGACCCCAGTTCACATGTATTGAGCCAAACCATTTGAACTCATTATTAATCTTAATGCTATAAAATTACTCTATGATACTAACCATCTGCTATATGTCAATAATCTATGTTGTTTTATACATTGATAATTACTTTAATTTGAGTGGTCTTTCCAAAATATGGAAATTTTCTAAAATGTAGAAAAAAATTTATCACAAAAATGTTAAATTAAGGATGATTTATAACAACATTAAATAGACAATAAAAGTGACATTTAAAAGCTGTGTAATATGTCAAAAAATGGGAAGATGACATGAACAGACACTTCTCCAAAGAATACATACAAATGGCTAACAGACACATGAAAAAATGTTTATCATCATTAGCCATCAGGGAGATTCAAATCAAAACCACATTGAGATACCACCTTACATCAGTTAGAATGACCAAAATTAACAAGACAGTAAACAACATGTGTCGGAGAGGATGTGAAGAAAGGGGAAGCCTCTTACACTGTTGGTGACAATGCAAGTTGGTGCAGCCACTTTGGAAAAGAGTGTGGGGATTCCTTAAGAAATTAAATATAGAGCTTCCCTATCACCCTGCAATCACCCTACTGGATATTTACTCCCAAAATACTGATGTAGTGAAAAGAAGGGCCATCTGTACTTCAATGTTCATGGTGGCAATGGCCACAGTCACCAAACTGTGGAAAGAACCAAGATGCCCTTCAACAGACGAATGGATAAAGAAGATGTGGCCCATATATACAGTGGAAAAAAATAAAAGCTGTGTAATAAATGATTATTTTTAATCATATTTAATTTAATTTAAAAAGCTGGATAAGAAACATACATGATTACAGGTGAACCATGAGAATGAACAGATCATTTGCTTATAATAATATGCAGATAATATACATAAAATTGACTTTGTTTTGTGAGAATAAAGATGCTGTTTTATTTCCTTTCCTATTGTTCATTACTTGTCTGAAGAGGGAATAATTTACAGGTGGCTTTGAGCACTCTGGTTAAATTTAACTTGCTCTTCTTTGATTAACCTTGGTCTAAAAATGTTTCTTTCCTCAGACTTCTAAGGTTATAGAATTGCCTTTGAGTTTTTTTCTAAATCTTGCAAAAGTGTTAGATTATGAAGTACTGTTTCCTAAGTCTGCACAAGTTCCAATTCATCTTAATAATCCATGAAGCTGTAAATGTAGCAGACAATTATGTTTCTCTCAAGATAACAAAGCCCATAGGTCATTCAGTTTAGGTGGGAATGGAAGCAACTCTATTAGATTATTGGAAGCCAAAACAATTAGTGAAATAATTCTGCAGTGTCTGCATATTTCTTGTCCTCCAATTCATGTTTGCCTTGTTTTCAGATAATTAATGTTAAAATAAATACAGTTTTACTGCTTTCCTAGCTGGTAATGGATTTTTACCATTATGAGCTGAACAGGGCCTTTCTGACAAACCCAAATATCATTATATTCCTTTATTTTTGTACTGTTTTATTTTTTATTTTTTAGTGGAATCAAATAGTGGAATGCTTGGTGAATTGTTAATACAATTAGCTTGTCACTAAACTGAGTCCTCCAAATAGCAATAGATGAAGTCATCTGAGATTGGACATATCATGTATCTGTCCAAGGCCAAATATCATTGCAGGTAATGAGGGCTAAAGGAACTTTTTTATTTGGTATAATCAAGAAGTAATGAAGGTTAAGCCTGTCAGAAATGAGAAATTAGTGGGAAAATAGCCCACTTTTGTTGAATGACAGCTCATTTATGCTATGCTTTATTATTAGCACCATATAGTTGACACCAATAAAATTTTTAAATGTGTTAAATTGTAACAGCAATACAAAGATTTAGAACAAAATATCGACTTCTGCATATTTCTTAGTATTTTACTAGAATAATTTTCCTTATGTCTGTATTAATATGGAGAAACCTAAACTAATTGATGCATGCATAAAAATTTAAGTCTTGATAAACTAGACCTTCAGGATTACCATACAGCAGATAATGTGGTTCAAACTCATTAAATTTCTCCCCCAACTCCCTTAACACATACCCACAGTCTGCAAAGGATAGCAGCCTTAGCTTCTGAAGGAAAAGTTACCCTCTTCTCTGTTTTTACTGGATTTCAGCCATTCATATTTGACTACATCAGTAATAAATAATACCTAAACTTTAGCTTCAATTAATATAGTATTTTGAAGATTTCTCTACCAGTTTAAAATTAAATATTTCTTTCCTGTGTTTTCACAGAGTCCAAAGTGCTCAGCAGCAACCATAACTTGAATTAAATGGAATCATTGCCACTTACATTGTCAACACTATTTCTTCTGGGGAATCCGGAACATCTAATACTACAGGGCCTATAGTTGTAGGAATGGAAAGAATATAGACCCTAAGTGGGTCCTTGGTGATGATTATCCATAGAGCTATTCCTGCTTTAAACTTGTAAATCTTAGATCCATATATTCCTTTCTTCTGAAGACAGTATTATGGATCTCTGATTTAGTTTGTATGTTCAAATCTGGAAAATATCACTCCTTCTTTGCACAATATTAATTCAGTGCTGATGCTTCAGTTGTATCTAGAGAAGGCTATCCTAGGGCTCTATCAGAACAGCTGTTTCTGTTTGGTATAGTATATGATAAGACTGATGAATTCTATGGTTATGGGCCTACTTTCTCACTGTCTTCAAAGTCAAGTGTATCCCTGTCTGGATGCTGTGTTGTGTGGGATTCCATGAGTGTGAATGAGGCACTTGGTAAACCTTCAGTGTGGTTGGTTGAAGCTCTGTGGGCATTATTCCACACCTGAAATAAATGTTCACTCTTGTGAGAAAAAATACTTAGTCCTTTCAGGACATAAGTATACTTATGTAGTCAGTCATCTTGTCACCAGGTGCCCAGTTACTTTCCACAAGTAATAATGCCCTATAGGTATCTCAGCATTGGTATCTATTACAGACTTGTTGATACTCAGGAATAGGCACTATCTAGATCACTTTTAATAAATGTTCTTCCATGCTGTTGAGCCAAATCATAACCTTTATCTCTGCCACCATGGACATTTAATGTGTGTGTCTCTATTGTCATCATTGGATTGCTCACTGAAAAATGTTGCCTGACATCAACTGACAAGTTCTGTTTTCTTTTGGGTTATGTTTTTTGTTTGTTTGTTTGTTTACTACTCAATTATTTAGTGGCTTTTTCATGGTGGAGTTTTTCTGATGCATATTAACATATTATTCAAGTCCTTCTACACTTTGCACCCAGTTCCATGTATTCATCCTCATGGTTTCTACCCTAAAATATCCTTATTTCTAGTCTTTCAAATGTCTTCCTTTCATTGTCCAGAACTGATGCTACATAGCTCATGAGCCTATGAGTCCAAATATATTCTAAGCCTGAACCACTTTTCCTTTCTAAGAGAATAAAAAGCACTTTCCATAGCTATGCCAATTGAGAAGATTTTTTACTTCTTTCAAAGCCGTCAATGAGTACTTTCCCATTCAGCCATCATCCATTTTGACTTGCATGTATAATGAACCATCCACAATCAAGCCAGGGTTGTGCCCTCCAATGGGATTTATGGGATGTATCATATATCTATAGGTATGAACTGAAGGAGAGACACTGGACCAAATGTGTGACTTCTAGAACATCTGAACTACTTTCTAATGTCATTTACTTGTGCTTCTTGCTTAGCTTGAACTCCATCCTAGATATGCCATTTCTAACTTACAGTGGAATGCTGCTAGGCCCAGTATAATTTGTACCTTAGTGTGTCCAGTAGGGTGCCATTCATAATGAACAGTTCCAAACTCATAGTCACTTGATACCTTATGGTGAAGTGTTTAATTTTAACTGGGCCCAACAACACACCAGTTGCTTTTCTCAAGGAGTATGCAATCATCTGCTTAGATGATGAGGACTTGTTCTTGAACCCAGACCCCTATGTTTTGATTGTCCTACTGGAGTTTGCTGTAAACTCCATGGGACACCAGTTTCCATCATTACACCCTCATTAGAATGGGCTTGCTAGTTCTTAGGGCCAGGGTTTGGGATACTAAGTCTGATAAAGTGTTCCTTTTCTTCAAGCCCCACTCAATAGGGACAGCCATTTCTGTTACCAACAGTATGTACCAGAACAGTAATTCTAGTAGTGTTTATGTTTCCTCCAGAATCTGAAGAGACCTAAAAGCTGTTGTACTTCATCTGTCAAAGAGGATGCAAGATGAAGCCAATTGTCTTTCATTTTGGAACAGTTCTCCCGGGTTGCCCTTCTGGGCCATTAAAAATTTTACTGAAGCAGATAATCCTTGAATTTTTGTATGGTTTATTTCTAACCATGCCAGAAGTTATGTAACATACCAACTGTTTCAGCAGTAAGGTATCTCTGGATTATCCTGCTTGATAATCATGGTGTCACAGGTATAATAAGTCAGTGTATTCTTTTGGATGTCAGATGGTCCGGAAATCCTAGAACTATGTCAATAAAGAGTTTAGGGGCCTTAACATAGTCTTGAGGGAAAATTGCAAGTGTGTATTATTGTCTGTTTCATATAAATTTAAACTGATTTTTTTTCTCAGTGTGGAAAATAAGGTATATATTCATGAAAACAATTATCCATGTTCTAGAAGCTGCTTTAATTTCTATCAATACAAGATGCTCTCATCACTATTGTTTGTTGAAATTATGATAGCTTGCAACTATCCTTTGGTCTTAATCTGCTTACTTCAGGGATTATATTAGTAAATTAAATCAAAATATTATAGGAACCAATACTACTACATCCTTTAGATATTTAAAGGTATCAATAGTATCTCTCATTTTCCAAGATGGAGTATTGATTTTTATTTATTATACTGTCTCTGTCAAGGAGCAGAGATGTTTCACTAGGCCTTCTCTGTTATAATAGCTCTTTTTTTTTTCTTTTTATTAACACAGAATGTATTATTTGTTTCAGAGGTACAGGACTGTGATTCATCAGTCTTACACAATTCACTGTACTCATCATAGCACTTACCCTCCCCAATGTCCATCACCCAGCTACCCCATTCCTACCAACCCCCACTCCTCCAGCAACCCTCAGTTTGTTTCCTGAGATTAAGAGTCTTTTATGGTTCATCTCCTCTTCTGGTTTCACCTTGTTTCATTTTCCCCTCCCTTCCCCTATGACCCTCTGACTTGTTTCTCAAATTTCTCATATCAGTGATATCATATGATAATTGTATTTCTCTGATCAACCTATTTTGCTAGCTCCATCCCTCTAGCTCCATCCACCCTCTAGCTCCATCCACATCATTGCAAATTTGGCAAGATTTCAGGTTTTTTGATGGCTGCATGAGAGAGAGGGCATGAGAAGGGAGAGGGTCAGAGGGAAAAGCAGACTCCCTGCTCAACAGGGAGCCCAATGTGGGACTCGATCCCAGGACTCCAGGTTCATGACCTGATCTGAAGGCAGTTACTTAACCAACTGAGCCACCCAGGTGACCTGATATCTATCTAGTATCCTTTGTATTTATATACCACATCTTCTTTATCCATTCATCTTGATGGACATCTAGGTTCTTTCTATAGTTTGACTATTGTGGACATTACTACTATAAACTTCGGGTACACATGCCCCTTTGGATCACTACATTTGTATCTTTAGGGTAAATACCCAGTGCAATTGCTGGATCATAGGATAGCTCTATTTTCAGCTTTTTGAGAAACCTCCATACTGTTTTCCAGAGTGTATGTACCAGCCTACATTCCCACCAACCGTGTAGGAGGGTTCCCCTTTCTCCACGTCTTTACCAACACCTGTGTATTTCCTGACTTGTTAATTTTAGTCATTCTGACTGGTGTGAGGTGATATCTCACTGTGGTTTTGATTTGTATTTCCCTGCTTAGAAGTGATGTTGAGCACTTTCTCATATGTCTACTGGCCATTTGGATGTCTTCCTTGCAGAAATGTCTGTTCATATCTTCTGTCCATTTCTTGATTGGATTATTTATTCTTTGAGTGTTGACTTTGATCAGTTCTTTATAGATTTTTGGATACTAGCCCTTTATCGGATTGCACATTAACTGCTAAATTATGCATTCAGGATCTGACACCAGATAGGTCTGTGGACCCAATGTAATACCTATTAGCTGGACTTCGGCCAAAATTCTGCTTTTTAACTGGTTTCAACCCTAAAAAGGATGACATAATGACAGTTAAGTTCTCCAGGTATCAATAACAACTCATACCCTTTTAACTAGAGTGAAAAGGGAAAAGCCTTAGGGGGAGTAAAAGGGTAATGAATGCTGTATAAGTTTGATGTGATATCATGGAGTTCTTTGTCTGGGGGGCTGTTATTTTCTTCAGTCGTGGAACAGAATAGTGGTTCAGATCTGGGAAATATCCAAGGAATTGTGACTTTTTATTGAGACAATGCTTTCAGCTTCATGCTTCTCCATTTTGCTTTTTTAATCCTTGTTTGCTGCCCATTTATTTTTCCCCTAAGAATGTTGGGTATTATTAATCATCTCCACAACTCTCTTAGGTCAACCTCCTTGTCTTGCACTCTCTTACTAGCCATTATGATCATTGTGATCCCCTGGCTGTTGCAGTTGAAGCACTGCCACCTGATGCCAGTTGCCTTGGAGCCCTCCATCTCCATTGGTATCAACAACTGAAGATCCACATCATCCTCTTCTACCACCTGGTCTGCAGTGGAAAGCCACAACTGCACTTCTTTTTTTTTTATTAATTAAATTTATTTATTTTCAGCATAACAGTATTCATTATTTTTGCACCACACCCAGTGATCCATGCAATCTGTGCCCTCTATAATACCCACCACCTGGTACCCCAACCTACCACCCCCCCACCACTTCATTCCCCTCAGATTGTTTTTCAGAGTCCATAGTCTCTCATGGTTCACCTCCCCTTCCAATTTCCCCCAAATCCCTTCTCTTCTCCAACTCCCCATGTCCTCCATGATATTTGTTATGCTCCACAAGTAAGTGAAACCATATGATAATTGACTCTCTCTGCTTGACTTATTTCACTCAGCATAATCTTTTCCAGTCCCATCCATGTTGCTACAAAAGTTGGATATTCATCCTTTCTGATGGAGGCATAATACTTCATAGTGTATATGGACCACATTTTCCTTATCCATTAGTCTGTTGAAGGGCAGAAAGATTCCCTTCTTTTTTTTTTAATAAACATATATTTTTATCCCCAGGGGTACAGGTCTGTGAATCACCAGGTTTATACACTTCACAGCACTCACCAAAGCACATACCCTCCCCAATGTCCATAATCCCCCCCCTTCTCCCAATCCCCCTCCCCCCAGCAACCCTCAGTTTGTTTTGTGAGATTAAGAGTCACTTATGGTTTGTCTCCCCCCCAATCCCATCTTGTTTCATTGATTCTTCTCCTACCCACTTAATCCCCCATGTTGCATCACCACTTTCTCATATCAGGGAGATCATATGATAGTTGTCTTTCTCTGCTTGACTTATTTCGCTAAGCATGATACGCTCTAGTTCCATCCATGTTGTCGCAAATGGCAAGATTTCATTTCTTTTGATGGCTGCATAGTATTCCATTGTGTATATATACCACATCTTCTTGATCAATTCATCTGTTGATGGACATCTAGGTTCTTTCCATAGTTTGGCTATTGTGGACATTGCTGCTATAAACATTCGGGTGCACGTGCCCCTTTGGATCACAAGGGAAGCAAGGGCAAAAATGAACTATTGGGATTTCATCAAGACCAAAAGATTTTGCACAGCAAAGGAAACAGTTAACAAAATCAAAAGACAACTGACAGAATGGGAGAAGATATTTGCAAACGACATATCAGATAAAGGACTAGTATCCAGAATCTATAAAGAACTTAGCAAACTCAACACCCAAAGAACAAATAATCCAATCAAGAAATGGGCAGAGGACATGAACAGACATTTCTGCAAAGAAGACATCCAGATGGCCAACAGACACATGAAAAAGTGCTCCATATCACTCGGCATCAGGGAAATACAAATCAAAACCACAATGAGATATCACCTCACACCAGTCAGAATGGTAAAATCAACAAGTCAGGAAATGACAGATGCTGGCGAGGATGCGGAGAAAGGGGAACCCTCCTACACTGTTGGTGGGAATGCAAGCTGGTGCAGCCACTCTGGAAAACAGCATGGAGGTTCCTCAAAATGTTGAAAATAGAACTGCCCTATGACCCAGCAATTGCACAACTGCACTTCTTAATGATGCAGATGATCTTTTCATTAGCACATATTTAACAGCTTGGTAACTAGTGAGTACTCTGGGCCTTCCTATGAAATAAATCTGTTGGGGAACTTGTCTGTATATAATATGTTCCTGATTATTTTAACTTCTTGCACCTGAAATTTCAGCCATTTCAGTTTTGCTCAGTATGAGCCATTGCTTTCTCCAGACCTCCAGAAGCCAACCTAGATTGAGTTTCATTATTATATAGAGTCTTTGCCAGAGTGTGAAATTCTGTGCCATGAGAAATGCTCCAAATTGGAAAAACAAACAAACAAAAATAAATAAAATAAAAACCTCTTCCTTCGTTTTGTGTTGTGGCCCTCTTGATCAGGCATCTTCAAAATCCAATATCAAGGACCAGCTCATGCTAAGTTAACGTGCATGCTGGTTAATCTTTATAACTTCTCTTGTGTTCTAGTCCTTTTCTTCTCTTATAAGGCTTAACATGGGCCAGGTTGGGTTTTGTGACCAAACCCTGGTTATTATCATGGAATTTAAGATCCTTAGGGGAACTTCTCTTGCATTCTCAAAAAAAATAATAATAATAATAATAACTGTATTGTCTTCCTGCAAAGAGAGACTATTCTTCTTATATAAATAATAAGGTATATATTTCAGCAAATATTATATACTTCCTTCTGAGATAATTACTGTATTAGTAGTAACAAAAATACCTCACTGTGATTGAATTTAGATAATCTTACATTTTACAAACTGCCAATAATTTTACAATAACTATTCTATTTTTGGTTGAAGCTAAATTACTATACTTCCTTTTGTGTTATTTTTAATGAATCTCTGAAATACTATTTTAATGAACTTACATAGGCAATATTTTTGTTTAGTTTTCTCATTTTAACATTCAAATTAATGCCTAAAGTTACCTAATAATCATAAATAAGTTCCCAGTAGAATGAATACCAAATGCTAAAGATTCTGTTTAATAACAAAGATGTAATACTCTTGTGGGTGGCCTATAGTTAACAATCTTTTCTTGGTCTACATACAATTAATTACTTCTAGTGGATAATCCTGTAATACAAATCAGTCAGCTAATACCTTTCCAAGTAAAACTCATTAATAAAATACTGAGGCAAATGCATCTTTTTCTACATAGATGCTAAATTTCTCTTTCAGCTCCACTCACAACAATGCAACCCAAATAGTTCAAAAATTCCCTATAAAAACCCACCTTAAAATGTTTGATTATACTCATAGAAACTCAAAAAGCAAAAGTATATGATATTAAAAAAAAACTAGGTAGAAAGTTAAATATTTAGGGAATACTTTTTTTTTTCTGCCATGTTTTGGAATTTTCAAAACCTTTATTCACTATAGTAATATTTGAATGGTGGCTATTGCCTATACATATTTGGTCCAAAGTTACAATTCCATGTAATTCATGTATGACATACAATTTCATGTATGTCCATGTTTGGGATGCTGAATTGCAGTCTCCATGCTGGTTTCATTGCCTCAGAGAGACTAAAGTGATTTAGCCTAGTTCAATTTCAGCAAGTTGAATCACAATTGACTCTGTTAGATGTTACGCCATTCCATATTTCACTCTGTTTGTGCAAAACCCAGATTTGACTTAATGCTTTCTGACCCTCTGTGCAAGCTGGGTTGTTTGCACAATGTTAGACAGAAATAATGAACAGGATCCAGAGGCAGTTTATTGTAAAGTGGTGGTGTCAGTGATCCCTGACCACTTCTCCTAAAATTACTCTGGAAATCAGAATCAGCCAAATGAGTTATGTATGTTGAAGGGAAATCAGAGAAACTTAAATGATAACAGTACTATATTATTTCCTTTTATAGTATTTGTTTCTTATAGAACCAAATACATGACTTTCAGGATTAATCTGAACACAGAATATTGAAAATTTGCACCTAGATTTTTGTGCTTAAAACCCCTAAATCTTGGGGTGCCTGGGTGGTTCAGTTGGCTAAGCATCCAACTCTTGATCTCAACTCAGATAGTGATCTCAGGGTTTAAGCTCCATGTTGAGCTCCATGCTAGGCATGAAGCCTACTTAAAAAAAAAAAAAAAAAAAAAGGAAGAAGCAAAAATAGAACAGAGAAATTTAAAAAAAATCCTTAATCTTGCATAATATATGTAATTGTTAATCACTATGTTATATATCTGAAACTAATATATTTTGTCAACTCTACTTCAATTAAATTTTTGAAAAAACCTGCTAAATCTATAGGTAGAATTTGATGTGTACATTCAAATAGATATAAATTCTGAAATTTTGGACAGCCTTCTCTGAATTCAGAAATGTATTCATATGAAATTTAGATTATATTCCATGGAAAATATTTATTTTTCTATGCAAAAAGGTGTGTTTTTTGGGTTTTTTTTTGTTTTTGTTTTTGTTTTATAGACCAATCATTTTTAACTTTTTTAAAGTTTTTAAATTTTTAAAAAAAATTTGTTTTTTCATTGTTCCAGCATTCATTGTTTATGTACCATATCCAGTGCTCCATGCAATACGTGCCCTACTTAATACCCACCACCAGGCTCACCCAATCCCCCCAACCACCTCCCCTCCAAAACCCTCAGTTTGTTTTTCAGAGTCCACAGTCTCTCATGGTTCATCTCCCCCTCTAATTTCCCCCAATTCACTTTTCCTTTCCTTCTCTGAATGTCCTCCATGTTATTCCTTATGCTCCACAACTAAGTGAAACCATATGATAATTGACTTTCTCTGCTTGACTTATTTCACTCAGCATAATCTCCTCCAGTCTTGTCCATGTTGATACAAAAGCTGGGTATTCATCCTTTCTGATGGAAGTGTAATATTTCATTGTATATATGGACTATGATCTTCCAAAAAGGTGTTTTTATTAAAGCATAGAAACAGAACCTGTGGGCAGAAAGTGTTGTGTTGAGATTCTGAGGAGGGATTGGTTATTTACTTTTAAGTTGGGGGTCAGGAATGGATACAAGGGAAGTTTCCAAAAGGATTTTCATAGAAAATATTTTTAAACACATTCAATGAATAGTTTTGTTTGGAACTACATCTTATGCATTATATTTTATATTTACAAAAAAAAAGAAATAAAACAGTATTTTTACTGGTAAATGCTCTGCTGGCTATCAAAAAATTCCAGTAGAAAAGTTAGCCATTTATGCTAAGAGAAAATATAAGCAAATCCAAGATATCTGTGTAAATTTTCATAATGTCACGAGTTAATACTTCTCAGGTTTACAGTATTCAACACTTTTTGCTTCTGAAAAGCAAGAGATATCTAGCCTTTGCTCCTCATAATCAATTTTGTTTCACTGACAGAGACTCATTCTCTCCCTACACAAGTGATTTTCTACTGTACCAAATTTAACGAGGAAAAGCCAGATGATATATTATTCTTGCCCATTTTAGTAGTATTTTCGACCATTTCCTAGCACAACAGGTTTTCTCCTTTTTTCCTTGATGGCACATTACATATGAACTAGATAATGTAAGCATTAAAATATATTTCCTATACTTTATTTTTAATATTTTTGAATTTTATGATTTCCCCTTTGCTCTCTTTTTTTATTAAACAACTTTCATATCATATTTAACAAGTGCATCTCCAAGCTAACATGATCTGTGTCATGCATAATTCTTATCAGTTGACTAAACAGTACCATTTTCTCTCTTGCTGATCCTGGATGTACCAATACCTTGAGATACTATGGTTATGAAGCATACCTTATAGCTTTTCTTCTGTACATACAACTTATGTATTAAAAAAAAATACTGACTGCATTAAGCAGAAAAAAAATGGTGCCCACTTCAGAGATAGCCTTGTCATTCTTCCTTTGCTAGATAAGAGTGATAGGTTACCTACTAAGTAGAGATAAAGAGTTTTGCTAGGCAAGTAGTTGTTCTGGGAGGAGGGAGAGAGAGAAACACAGGGAAGAAAATATAAAGAGAAAAATAAAGAGAAATTTGAATAATTTTCAAAGAAGGATGCCTGGGTGGCTCAGTTGGTTAAGCATCTGCCTTTGGCCCAGGTCATGATCCCAGGGTCCTAGGATTGATTCCTGCATCGGGCTCCTTGTTCAGCAGGAAGTCTGCTTCTCCTTCTGCCTCTGCTTGTCACTACCCCTGCTTGTGCTCTCTCTCTTTTCCTGACACATAAAGAAATAAAATACTTTAATTAAAAAAAAGAAATTGGAATAATTTTCAAAGAAAATAGGGAGTCAAATGGTATGCATTTGTATAATTAGAATCAAATATTACAATATAGTTCTGCATGTTTCATAAAAACAGATATCTTGGCCATGGAAGAAAAAAGGTGGAAATACGTAGAACAATTCCCTGAGTTCACACAGGCTGAATATAGCTTGCTTTCTTAGCAGAAGGAAGAGGTTTCAAGATATATGCAACATTGGGTTTAGCCCTGAGGAGAGTCATGCCTTATATTTCTCATTAAAACCATGCATGCCAGAAGCAATGAAAATGGTTTGGGTTTTTGTTTTGTTTTGGTTTGGTTTGGTTTTGTTTTTTTTGGTGAAAATAAAATTTTTAAGTGTTAAAGAAACAAAGAGAACCCATAAATGTACACCTTGTGAAAATATCTTTTGAAACTAGCAAGACATTTTCATATAGTAAGTGTTGAGATAATCTGTTCCTAGCAGAATTGGCTTTAAAAAGTTTAAAGATGTTTTTCAGACACAAAGAAAATTAAAAAGATAAGAAATTGAATACAGTTGACAGGGTTGACTATAATTCTTGTGAGGGCCAATATATTTCTGATTTACCCATATTACTGGAGTTTGCACCCAGCCCTATTTTCCACATGGTAAGGCCCTGGACTAAATGTCTATGGCTCAACGCCTTAGGTCTCTAAAAAATGCTGCTCAGCTTTTCAGCCCCTCAGCTGCCTCTTCTGAAAAGGAATAAACAGGAGAATTTTTAAAGCCGATGGTATTTGGGAACTCTGTAATTTTTATTTAGTTTTGTTATAAATGTAAAACCCTTCTAAAGATAAAATCTATTAAAATATTTTCTAGATTTTCAGTTTTGCCCAAATTAAGAGGGGGCTTCAAAATATCTAATTTTCATCACTGGAAATTACTTTGAATTTTATTAGTCAATAAATACCCAAATAAAACTAAAGCTTACAATCGAAGATCACATTTTAATCTATTTCTTCTTCTCAACCATAACTTTTATTAGTACCTTCATAGTTTCTTACCTTCTAAATACAATTGGAATTTTTTTATAATTGTGATTATGAAAATATTCTTCAGTGGGTTTTATTTCCTTTAATTTGTTGCTTTTGTTTTTTCTAGAATTAATACTTGTTATCATATTTCTTCAGCCCCTCTCTTGGAATATTTGGAATACCAGGTCCTCTGACCTGGCCTGGTATCCTGAGAATTTTCTTCCTCACTCCTCTTACTAGATTCTCTAATTTCTGGATCTCAAAATTTATTCCTTCTTAAAGATTTTTATTTATTTATTTGACAGAGATCACAAGTAGGCAGAGAGGCAGACAGACAGAGTGGGGTAAGCAGGCTCCCCGCTGAGCAGAGAGCCTGATGTGGGGCTCGATCCCAGGACCCTGGGATCATGACCTGAGCCGAAGGTAGAGGCTTAACCCGCTGAGCCACCCAGGCGCCCCTCAAAATTTATTCCTTCTTGATTATCCTTTATATTTTGAACAAAATACAGACTCTAGTTTGTTAAGAGAAAAACTATGTAGCAAAGTTTTTCAGATACAGATTATTTGAAAATACCTTTAAAAAAACAAAAATAAGCAAACAAAAATACCTTGTACCTAACTGAGATACTGGTTTGAATACCTTGTACCTAACTGAGATACTGGTTTGAAAAGGTTCAACCTGATTTCCTTCCAGAGTTTTGAAGACAGTAAATATTCGGTCTTCTCTTACATACCTTTGCTGCTGAAAATGCTATTATAATTCCTATTCACTCACGTTTTCTCCCTATTTCTTTCTCTCTTCTGGAAATGTCTCTGTTGCCAGGAAAGTTTTTAATAATGCAATTATATATTTTTTAAATTTTTTTTATATATTGAATTTTAAGATATATATATATATATCTTAAAATTCATTGGCAAACTACCCTGTGATCTACTTCAACATGGATGCTTATGTTCATAATATTTATTTATTTGACTTATTCCCTTCTAATATTTTCATTTTCAGTTCCTGAAATTATTATTTGTTGAATATAGGATTATTGTAGGGTCTATACATTTTTACTATTAGGTCCTTTATCTTTTTTCTTTCATAGACTATAAATATCTTAGAATGTAGATCCTGACATCTTTTTTCTCTGTCATATATTTCTTATCTGAGAAATAATTATTATTTTCTCATTATATAATGTGTTTGGGTTTCATAGTAAACATTATCTCTCTGATTATGTTATTAACATATTTTAATATTTTTTATATTCCTATATTGTTTCTTCTTGTTTCTCTTCCTCTCTTCCTACTTCCTGTTTAGGTCTTAATCTTTCATATTAAGTTATTTCTTCATCAAGCTGGTGCTGATTAGCAGTCCAGTCATATTTTAAACTAAAACACAAATTGATCAGAAGCTTTTTGTACATTGCTGTACTTATTAAATGCCTGGTGTTTTCATTGAGTGTGCTGATGGGAATCCAGAGTTTTTATTGAAATGTAGACAAATAGCAAAATATAAATGTGTCTTTGCCTCCTCAGATTCTCCAAAGAAGAAAATGCCAATTTTCTCTGTGATAAGGTGTGTGTGTGTGCTGTGTGTGTGTGTATATGTGTGTGTTGAAAGGGAAGCCAGGGAAGCAGAAAGTGAGGCAAGACTTGAAGGAATATTCCAGTGTTCTTGGGTATTTCCCACAGAAGGGGCCACCTGGCTACTATTTGTTTAGTAAATTAGGTTTTAATTAATAGACCTGTTTTCTTTAAAACATATTTTCCTGTCCTATTATTAATAATATTCCTGGGTTTGGATGCTTTATAGTTTAGTGAGTTCCCTATCTCTTGTTAGAAAGATTGGGGGTAGTGTGCATACGGGAGGGTACTTGCCTCAAGCTGGAGACATGGGAGCAAATTTGAAGGCTAATTGCCCTTGGACTTTTGACCAATTTTTATGACTCCTTCGATGATATTTGATGGCTTCATTTCTGAGCCTTATCAGTATGTTGTCTATTTCAAGGGCTTGCTTTTTCCTCTTGCAACCACGGACAATTAAGATATCCCAACTTCAGCTGCTTCTCTAGATATTTTCAGTCTTCCAAAAACTTGTTGATATCTTTAATAAAGACTTTCCTCCTTTCATTTGTATTGGATACTGGATTAATATTAGTTTATTACTCCAATCTAATTTATTGCTAATATAGGAGGGAGATAAAAATATATTTCTAATCCCATTATATTTCACCAGAAGTCATACAAAGTAAAATTTACTCTTGGGGCACCTGGGTGGTTCAATCGTTTAAGCATCTGCCTGCAGTTCAGGTCGTGGTCGCCAGCTCCTGGAATTGAGCCCCACATCCAACTCCCTGCTCAGTGGGAAGTCTATTTCTACTTCTGTCTTTGCCTCTCTCCCTTGCTCATGTTCTCTCTCAAGTAAATAAATAAAATACTTAAAAAAATAAAATAATACAGTTTGCTCCTTACCCAAGACTGAATCATTAAGAATTTTTTTTCCTGTTATCCAGTGATCTCAATGTACTATTTCAGTACACGTTAAATGCTAATTACTTATAAACATGTTGTCAAAATATCTTTAGCTAATGTTCCATTCTTGAGTGCTGTGAAGTGTGTAAACCTGGCTATTCACAGACCTGTACCCCTAGGAATAAAAATACATCATATGTTTATAAAAAAAAAATACATTTTCGAGTAATTTATTACCAGACCAATTTTTTAGGAGAAACAAAATAATGCAGCTGTTGAAGAGCCAAATTTCAATGGTTACTATACTCAATCTATGTTTACAAAGTAAGTTCTATTAAAGAAGATGTGGTACATACAGAGTGGGACATTATTTAGCCATGAGAGAGAAGGATATACTGTCATTTGTGACAACATGGTGGAATCTTAGGGGCATTATACTAAATAAGTCAGAGAAAGAAAAATAATATATGATACTACTTAATATGAGTAATTTAAAAAGCCAAACTCATAGAAATCAAAAATAGAATATTGGTTCCCAGGTGCGAGGGGTGGGGAAAACGTTGGTCAAAGGTTACAAACATCTAGTTATAACATGAATAAGTTCTGGAGATGTAATGAACAGCTTGGTGATTATGATTAATAATACTATATTATATACTTGTAAGTTGTTAAGAAATTAGATTTTAAATGTTCTCACTACAAAAAAGAAATGGCAGTTATATGTCATGATGTGTTAGCTAATGCTATAGTGGTAATCATTTTGTAAGATATAAGTTTATCAAATTAAAACATACACCTTAAACTTATGTGATGTTATATGTCAATTGTATGAATAAAGCTGTGAGGGAAGTACAGTGGAATGTGATTATGTGAATATAAATATTAGAAGGAAAAATATACTTACATAATAATTAAATTGCTTAAATAATTTGATGAAAAGAGATTACAAGAGAAAAATATTATATGGAATAAAATAATTCCTCATCAGTGTTAGATAACACTGTTATCTAGTTAGACTGTTATCTATTAGACTTTTTTTTTTAAAGATTTTATTTATTTATTTGACAGAGATCACAAGTAGGCAGAGAGGCAGGCAGAGAGAGAGGAAGGGAAGCAGGCCCCCTGCGGAGCAGAGAACCCGATGCGGGACTCGATCCCAGGACCCTGAGATCAGGACCCGAGCTGAAGGCAGTGGCTTAACCCACTGAGCCACCCCGGCGCCCCTATCTATTAGACTTTTAACTGTTATCTATTAGACTGTGAAGTAGATTTTCTCTGGAAATTATACTATTCCAGTAGTTCCATATTTTTCATCATAGAGAAGGCCATGGGATGGGCCAAGTATATTCTAAATCCATGATGATATCTGCTTTAGAGCTTTGTTAGAACTTTATGTTATGGTCAAATTTTATATTATGCAAAAGGACATGGTTTGGTTGATAAAACTATGAGCTGATAAAATTTCCAAAATGATGCATAGTTTCTTTTTTCCCAACTAAGAACTGGAGGTTTTTTTTTTAATAATTAAACTTATATTGAATAAAAGTTCAATTTCAATGATTTCAATATGTCATTCTTCCTAAAGCAAACTTCATTTATTATATGTCAAAAACCACTGTACATGTGTGATTATAGGAGTGTGGCACCTTCGTGAATGATTCATTGTTTAGTATATGAACTTGTGAAAAGGAAAATTAGAGTCATAATTCTTCTATATCTAACTAGAAACTTATTTTTGTATAAGGAAAAGATAAATGATTCTTTTTTATATTCCATATACTTTAAAGGAATATTAGCAGTCAAATAAAATAAATCTTAAACTATAAAAAAATGCTTAAAATTGATGTCTAATACTTTGCCCCAAAGGATATTAAAGACTTCTTTCCATGTCAAAGAAATGTCCTACAAATTTATGTGTCCATAGGAATTTTCTACAATTATTTGTTTACAAATTAAAAGTTTAAATGATTTAGGGTAATGGAGCTATGTGTCCTTGCATTAGGAAAGTTAAATCTAAACTGATTTTTATGCATTTACTAAAATCTAGTATTTTGATTTTGTATGGGTTATTTTAAAATGATACAGAATCTGTAATTTATAGAGTGTTATGTGCTTCTCATTATTTTGTTTTCATTCTTTAAATTTCAAATGATTTCTTCCAGGATTAATGTTCTGAAGTATTTCCCCATTTTACCAAGACAGAAAGTCTGAAGAATTCTCCAAATTAGTAATCCTCTAAATTCAAATTCGACCAATTCTTCACAAAGTCCTTCAATCCAGGTCTGGGACATCATCCCTTCTGTGAACAAAACATGATCTTTCTTACTTCTATATATTGTCAAAATTCCCAGATGCCAAATTAAATATTTGATGAGTGAATTAAAAACTTGAGTGATATTTGTCTTCATTATCATCCCTTTTGTAAAATGTTTGCTGGTCAGTTACTTATTTGCCTAACTTGCTTCTGCTCCTGTGACAGTTGGAATTCACCCTGATGTGGTGCTTAAAAATATTCTTAAAGCTATGTATTAATTTATCACTAACCATCTCTAGACTGTACTTATAATTAGATGTTATCTCTTGTCTTTGAATGGCTTACCTTACTGGTGTCGTTAGTTTTGGTTATTTATTACTAAATAGCACATTATTCAAAAATTCAGCGACTTACTCCATTCTAAAACTTAGTGCCTTAAAATAACAAGCATTACATTTTCTTCCATGATTAGGAATTCAGAAGGGCTTAATAATGATGGATTTTCTCTGCTCCTCATTGAGGCTGAGGGATTATTATGGCTATGTCTGACCCTATAGCTAGGGTGGCTGGAATGCTGAGATCTTTCTGTACTTTTGATCAATTATCCTTCAAAATTGTCTCTCCTTGTTATTTTCCATCTCTCATTCTTCAGGGCATTTATGTCCATAGAGCCTCCCCAGTTATGACAGTGTAAGTTTCTTTATGGAGTGGCTAAAACTTCCCAAGAGGGTCAGAAAAGAAATTGCAAGATTTCTTTTTTTTTTTCTTTTTTTTTTTTTAATTTTTTATTTTTGATAAACATATATTTTTATCCCCAGGGGTACAGGTCTGTGAATCACCAGGTTTACACACTTCACAGCACTCACCAAATCACATACCCTCCCCAATGTCCATAATCCCACCCCCTTCTCCCAAACCCCCTGCCCCCGGCAACCCTCAGTTTGTTTTGTGAGATTAAGAGTCACTTATGGTTTGTCTCCCTCCCAATCCCATCTTGTTTCATTTATTCTTCTTCTACCCACTTAAGCCTCCATGTTGTATTCTTAAAACCTAGTCACCAACGTCATTTCTGCCTTATTCTACTTAAGAAAGCAAATCACAGGGCCATCCCATATCCATTGTGGGAGAAACAGATTCTACTTGTTGATTGCAGAAGTGCCAAATTCCATTGCAAAAGGGAGAAATTTTTGCAATTATCTTTGTAAACAATCTTCCATAGGCACTTATTGCTTATTAATTTCTGCTCAGATGATACTTCTCATCTGAAAAAGAGACATTTGGAATAGTTAATTTTTTTTTTTCTTTTTTTTGGACAGACGGAGATCACAGTAGGCAGAGAGGCAGGCGGAGAGAAGAAAGGAAGCAGGTTCCCTGCTGAGCAGAGAGCCCAATGCGGGGCTCCATCCCAGGACCCTGGGATCATGACCTGAGCCGAAGGCAGAGGCTTCACCCACTGAGCCACCCAGGCGCCCCTGGAATGGTTAGTTAAAAAAAAAAAAAGATTTTATTTTATTTATTTTATAGAGAGAGAGACACAGCAACAGAGGCCACACAAGCAGGGGGAGTGGGAGAGGGAGAAGCAGGCTTCCTGCTAAGCAGGGAACCTGAAGCTGGGCTGGATCCCAGGACCCTGGGATCTTGACCTGAGCCAAAGGCAGATGCTTAATGACTGAGCCTCCCAGGCACCCTGGAATAGTTGATTTTTTAAGATTTATTTCTTTTCTAAAATAAGAAATGTGTTTTTCTACATATCTTTTCTAGAACAGCTCTGGACTGCTTTCCTGAGAAGGTTAATAAATAACCAAGACAGTGTTAAAGAGAGCATTACTCTTAAGTTTGAATGAAAATTAAAAATAAACATTCTGAATTTGCAAAAATTCCTTTAAATTATTATTCTATCTCCATTAGAATAACTCAGTAAAATTGGCCTCTTTACTGTGAAAGTTTACCAGTTTTGAAATACTATATTTCTAAGGATTATGTTGTCAGTCCAACTTACACTAAATAAATTAACAAGCAAGAAAAAGTAAGATAATTTATCTCATTAAAAACAACAAATCTTCGAACACTACATCAAAAACTAATGATGTACTGTATGGTGACTAAAATAACATAATAATTTTTTTAAAAAAGGACATCTTCTATTTCTGGCCATAAAAAAAAGCCTTATAATATCAATATATACATTTTTCAAAGTGTGCATACAGCTTTTTATATAGTGAATTATTTAATGCATAAGTTGTATATACTTACAGAATGACAAGGGATGATGTTACAGTGATTTCTTTTTTGTTAACTGTCTATAAGCACATTTAATAAATAATTTACTGATTATTTTCTAGTTTTACCTGTATTATGTTTGTTCTGGTTATATTTATTAGGAAACATTTTTAGGAAGACTACTAGATTTATTTATAAATTTGAACTTGTATTTTGTATATCCTTTTAAATTTTATTCTTCTAGTAATTCATTTTTAGTGCATTAAAAAAAGTATTGGTGTGTCACAACTAGGTACTTTTTTTTTTTTTACCATTGTTAATGTTAGGAGCTCTATGTTGTAATACTTAAGCTGGGACTATAAGGAGTAGACACAAATCTTACAGTAGCCAATCTATTCTTGAGTGATTACTTCTTCCTCAAAATGCATTATTATTCATTTTATGAACAATGGTTTGTGAGAGGAGAAAAGTTTGTGGACTTCGGGTCTCACCCATCCTAATAATGAATTGTATGGCTATTTTACTCTGTTGGAAAAAAAAATGCATTGTCCCATACATCACAGTTTACAGATAAGTAGTAAGTGGGATGTGATTAAGAAGAAATTACTCTATAAAGAAATGCCACCAACACAATTATTTATGTTTCATATATTTTCTCTTCATTAATACAGTATTTTATGTTGTTATTCAGATAATTATTTTTCACATGATACAACTAAATTGGTAGTTTAAAATTTCATAAAACCTAAGCATGATATGCTCTAGTTCCATCCATGTTGTCGCAAATGGCAATATTTCATTTCTTTTGATCCATTCATCTGCTGATGGACATCTAGGTTCTTTCCATAGTTTGGCTATTGTGGACATTGCTGCTATAAACATTCGAGTGCACATGCCCCTTTGGATCACTACGTTTGTATCTTTAGGGTAAATACCCAATAGTGCAAATGCTGGGTCATAGGGCAGTTCTATTTTCAACATTTTGAGGAACCTCCATGCTGTTTTCCAAGGTGGCTGCATTCCCACCAACAGTGTAGGAGGGTTCCCCTTTCTCCACATCCTCGCCAGCATCTGTCATTTCCTGACTTGTTGATTTTAGCTATTCTGACTGGTGTGAGGTGATATGTCATTGTGGTTTTGATTTGTATTTCCCTGATGCCGAGTGATATGGAGCACTTTTTCATGTGTCTGTTGGCCATCTGGATGTCTTCTTTGCAGAAATGTCTGTTCATGTCCTCCGCCCATTTCTTTTTTTTTTTTTTTTTTTTTATAAACATATATTTTTATCCCCAGGGGTACAGGTCTGTGAATCACCAGGTTTACACACTTCACAGCACTCACCAAATCACATACCCTCCCCAATGTCCATAATTCCACCCCCTTCTCCCAAACCCCCTCCCCCCGGCAACCCTCAGTTTGTTTTGTGAGATTAAGAGTCACTTATGGTTTGTCTCCCTCCCAATCCCATCTTGTTTCATTTATTCTTCTTCTACCCACTTAAGCCTCCATGTTGCATCACCACTTCCTCATATCAGGGAGATCATATGATAGTTGTCTTTCTCTGCTTGACTTATTTCGCTAAGCATGATACGCTCTAGTTCCATCCATGTTGTTGCAAATGGCAAGATTTCATTTCTTTTGATGGCTGCATAGTATTCCATTGTGTATATATACCACATCTTCTTGATCCATTCATCTGTTGATGGACATCTAGGTTCTTTCCATAGTTTGGCTATTGTGGACATTGCGGCTATAAACATCCGGGTGCATGTGTCCCTTTGGATCACTACATTTGTATCTTTAGGGTAAATACCCAATAGTGCAATTGCTGGGTCATAGGGCAGTTCTATTTTCAACATTTTGAGGAACCTCCATGCTGTTTTCCAGAGTGGCTGCACCAGCTTGCATTCCCACCAACAGTGTAGGAGGGTTCCCCTTTCTCCGCATCCTCGCCAGCATCTGTCATTTCCTGACTTGTTGATTTTAGCCATTCTGACTGGTGTGAGGTGATATCTCATTGTGGTTTTGATTTGTATTTCCCTGATGCCGAGTGATATGGAGCACTTTTTCATGTGTCTGTTCGCCATCTGGATGTCTTCTTTGCAGAAATGTCTGTTCATGTCTTCTGCCCATTTCATGATTGGATTATTTGTTCTTTGGGTGTTGAGTTTGCTAAGTTCTTTATAGATTCTGGACACTAGTCCTTTATCTGATATGTCGTTTGCAAATATCTTCTCCCATTCTGTCAGTTGTCTTTTGATTTTGTTAACTGTTTCCTTTGCTGTGCAAAAGCTTTTGATCTTGATGAAATCCCAGTAGTTCATTTTTTCCCTTGCTTCCCTTGCCTTTTGCGTTGTTCCTAGGAAGATGTTGCTGCGGCAGAGGTCGAAGAGGTTGCTGCCCGTGTTCTCCTCAAGGATTTTGATGGATTCCTTTCGTACATTGAGGTCCTTCATCCATTTTGAGTCTATTTTTGTGTGTGGTGTAAGGAAATGGTCCAATTTCATTTTTCTGCATGTGGCTGTCCAATTTTCCCAGCACCATTTATTGAAAAGGCTGTCTTTTTTCCATTGGACATTCTTCCCTGCTTTGTCGAAGATTAGTTGACCATAGATTTGAGGGTCTATTTCTGGGCTCTCTATTCTGTTCCATTGATCTATGTGTCTGTTTTTGTGCCAGTACCATGTTGTCTTGATGATGACAGCTTTGTAATAGAGCTTGAAGTCCGGAATTGTGATGCC
Organism: Mustela putorius furo; assembly: GCF_011764305.1. Classification (NCBI taxonomy): domain Eukaryota; kingdom Metazoa; phylum Chordata; class Mammalia; order Carnivora; family Mustelidae; genus Mustela; species Mustela putorius. Next base: position 17,482,320 of record NW_025422471.1, read on the forward strand.
ACCAACGTTGGCTTTCTTTTTCAATATCCCTTTGGCTATTCGAGGTCTTTTCTGGTTCCATATAAATTTTAGCATTATTTGTTCCATTTCTTTGAAAAAGATGGATGGTACTTTGATAGGAATTGCATTAAATGTGTAGATTGCTTTAGGTAGCATAGACATTTTCACAATATTTATTCTTCCAATCCAGGAGCATGGAACATTTTTCCATTTCTTTGTGTCTTCCTCAATTTCTTTCATGAGTACTTTATAGTTTTCTGAGTATAGATTCTGTGTCTCTTTGGTTAGGTTTATTCCTAGGTATCTTATGGTTTTGGATGCAATTGTAAATGGGATTGACTCCTTAATATCTCTTTCTTCTGTCTTGCTGTTGGTGTAGAGAAATGCAACTGATTTCTGTGCATTGATTTTATATCCTGACACTTTACTGAATTCCTGTATAAGTTCTAGCAGTTTTGGAGTGGAGTCTTTTGGGTTTTCCACATATAGTATCATATCATCTGCGAAGATTATTCACCACGACCAAGTGGGATTTATTCCAGGGCTGCAAGGTTGGTTCAACATCCGCAAATCAGTCAATGTGATACAACACATCAATAAAAGAAAGAACAAGAACCATATGATACTCTCAATAGATGCTGAAAAAGCATTTGACAAAGTACAACATCCCTTCCTGATCAAAACTCTACAAAGTGTAGGGATAGAGGGCACATACCTCCGCCCATTTCTTGATTGGATTATTTGTTCTTTGGGTGTTGAGTTTGCTAAATTCTTTATAGATTCTGGACACTAGTCCTTTATCTGATATGTCGTTTGCAAATATCTTCTCCCATTCTGTCAGTTTTCTTTTGATTTTGTTAACTGTTTCCTTTGCTGTGCAAAAGCTTTTGATCTTGATGAAATCCCAATAGTTCATTTTTGCCCTTGCTTCCCTTGCCTTTGGCGTTGTTCCTAGGAAGATGTTGCTGCGGCTGAGGTCGAAGAGGTTGCTGCCTGTGTTCTCCTCAAGGATTTTGATGGATTCCTTTAGCACATTGAGGTCCTTCATCCATTTTGAGTCTATTTTTGTGTGTGGTGTAAGGAAATGATCCAATTTCATTTTTCTGCATGTGGCTGTCCAGTTTTCCCAGCACCATTTATTGAAGAGGCTGTCTTTTTTCCATTGGACATTCTTTCCTGCTTTGTCGAAGATTAGTTGGCTGTAGAGTTGAGGGTCTATTTCTGGGCTCTCTATTCTGTTCCATTGATCTATGTGTCTGTTTTTGTGCCAGTACTATGCTGTCTTGATGATGACAGCTTTGTAATAGAGCTTGAAGTCCGGAATTGTGATGCCACCAACGTTGGCTTTCTATTTCCATATCCCTTTGGCTATTCGAGGTCTTTTCTGGTTCCATATAAATTTTAGAATTATTTGTTCCATTTCTTTGAAAAAGATGGATGGTACTGTGATAGGAATTGCTTTAGGTAGCATAGACATTTTCACAATATTTATTCTTCCAATCCAGGAGCATGGAACATTTTCCTTTTCTTTGTATCTTCCTCTATTTCTTTCATGAGTACTTTATAGTTTTCTGAGTATAGATTCTGTACCTCTTTGGTTAGGTTTATTCCTAGGTAGTGAAATAAGTCAAGAAGAGAAAGAGAACTATCATATGATCTCCCTGATATGAGGAAGTGGTGATGCAACATGGGGGCTTAAGTGGGTAGGAGAAGATTAAATGAAACAAGATGGTATTGGGAGGGAGACAAACCATAAGTGACTCTTAAGCTCACAAAACAAACTGAGGGTTGCTGGGGGGAGGGGGTTTGGGAGAAGGGGGTGGGATTATGGACATTGGGAGGGTGTGTGCTTTGGTGAGTGCTGTGAAGTGTGTAAACCTGGTGATTCACAGACCTGTACCCCTGGGGATAAAAATATATGTTTATAAAATATAAAAAATTTAAAAAAAATTTCATAAAACCTTCTTTTTGATGACCTTAACATATGTATATGTGTTTTCTGGAGGAAGCAGATTTTAGGAATGTCAGACAGTAATTGAGTTATTTCACAGAATATAAAGCCCAAGATTTTAGGATTGATAAAAAGTTCAACTAACAGAACTATTTAATAGCAGATTAAAGATTTAGAAGAGAATAGGAGATTGTTCCATTAATCTGAAGAAATCTTCACTTGCAAACTATCCTACCCTATTGTTATGTCAGTATCATTTCAGCAATTACACAACACTGAATGTCTAGCAGGAAGTAAACTGGAGGATTACACATGTTCCCATTTATTCTTCTTTATATATTTTACCTATGCTCTCTATGTGGCTAAATTTGTTTCTTGTTCTTATTTTCTAAATCATTGATATTTCTATATGTTGAGCAGAATATAAGCCTTTAATCTCCTTTTGTCTTCATTATTATCATGATAAATTTCATAGTCACATGAAAATGGTTTTTAAGTCATTGGGTGACATGCAGTTCTGAACAGAAATGTGTACTATATGTTTGTCAGAAGTTAGTAAGACAAATACTCAAAAAGCTGTCAATTCTAAGTAAAAAATGGTATGAAAACATTTTTTCTAAAATCGAGGTACAGTGGACTGCAAAGGACGAATCTTTTGAGAGTGTAGTTCCATGCTTAGAGTATAATTGCTATTGCTAAACAGCTTGGCTCAACATAAATATCCTTTTTTTAATAGATGCCATTTTTTAGAGTAGTTTTAGATTCATGGCAGTACAAAGCAGAAAATACAGAGATCTCTGCTATACTCCTTGGTCCCATGCATGCACAGCACCCCCTACTATCAGCATCCTGCACCACCATGATACATTTGTTACAGTTGATGAACATACATCGACTCATAATTATTACCTAAAGTCCATGGTGTACATTAGGGTTCACAGTCAATTTTCTACATTCTATGGCTTGGGACAAATGTAAAATGACATGTATCCATTATTAAAGTATTCTACAAAACACAAAAAAAAGTTTCACACCACTAAAAATCCTCTGTGCTCTGACTATTCATTCCTCTTTCTTCCCAACCCCTGATCTTGTTACTGTCACCATAGTTTTGCTTTTTCCAGATATCATATAGTTGGAGTCATAAACTTTTTAGATTAGTTTCTTTCAGTCAGTAATATGAATTTGTTACCTCCATGTCTTTGCATGTCTTGATAGTTTGTTTCTTTTTGCCACTGCTTTGTAGTCCCTTGTCTAGATGTACCATAGTTTATTTATTCACTCACTGAAAGGCATGTTGTTTGCTTCTGAGTTTTACAAACTATAATTAAATCTGATATAAATACCTATATGCAACCTTTCGTGTGAACTTAAGTTTTCAACTCCTATAGGAAACCATCAGGAGCATGATTGCTAAATCTTAAGGTAGGAGTATTTTTAGTGTTGTAAGAAACCACTAAACTTTCCCTAAATAGCCATACTATTTTGCACCAGCAATGAATAAGAGTTCTTGCTGTTCCACATCCTTGCCACGATTTGGTATTGTCAGTGTCCTGGATTTTAGCTACCATTCTAATAGATGTTACCTCACTGTTGTTTTAATTTGAATTTTCCTGATTAACATATAAAGGGGAGAATCTTCTTGTGTGCTAATTTACCATCTGTGTTTCTTGTTTGTTGAGGGATCTGTTAAGATGTAGGACCCAAAATTTGAAAATAAAAAGGGGGGAGGGTTGTTAGTGTTCTTACTGATGAATTTTAAGAATTCTGTGTTTATTTTAGAACACAGGCCTTTATCAGATATGTCCTTCGCAAATAATTTCCGCTAGTCTGTGGCTTCTCTTCTTCCTTCTTTTGCTGTTGTCGTTTACAGAGCAGAAATTTATAATTTGTTTTTATTTAAATTCTAGTTAGTTAATATTCAGTGTAATATTAGTTTCAGGTGTACAATTCAGTGATTCAGCACTTTCATACAATACCTGATACTTATCACAAGTGCAGTCCTTGATCACCATCACCTATTCCACCCATTCTCCCACCCACCTCCCCTCTGGTAACCATCAGTTTGTTCTCTATAGTAAAGAGTCTGTTTCATGGTTTGCCTCTCTCTCTTTTTACCTATGCTTTTTTTTTTTCTGAAATTTTCAATTTTAATGAAGCCTAGCTTATCAATTATTTTATGAATCTTACCTTTGGTGTTGTATCTACTAAATCATCACCAAGTACAGGGTTATTTAGGTTTTCTCCTACTTTTTCATCTAGGAGTTTTATAGTTTTGCATTTATATCTAGGTCTTGATTCATTTTGAGTTAATTTTTGTGAAGATCTATATTATCTGTTTTTTTTTTTAATGAGAATGTCCAGATTTTCCAGCAGCATTTGTTGAAAAAAACTATTTTTTTCCTTCATTGTATTGCTTTAGCTTTTTTATCAAATCAGTTTACTGTAGTTATATAGGTCTGTTTCTGGGTTCTGTGTTTTGTTCTGTCAATATATTTGTCTCTTCTTTTACCAGTACCACCTGTCTTGATGATTGAGGCTTTCTAGTAAATCTTGAACTGAGGTATTGTCGGTCCATCCACTTTGTTCTTTTCCTTCAATATATTATGTTGGCTACTCTGGATCTTTTGCTTATCCATATAAACATGGGAATAAGTTGGTTTATACTCATAAATTAACTTGCTGATATTTTGGTTGGGAATTCATTGACTCTATAAATCAAGTTGGGAAAAACTAACATCTTGACAGTATTGAGTCTTCTTATTCATGAACATGAAGTATCTCTATTGGCTTAAGTTGGTGGGCTTCCACTTTTGGATTTTTGCTTCTAGTAAGCTAGTTCTTGGTATCATGTTTTCTCTTCTATTTTCAGGAAGGTGATTTGCCCTGTTACACCTCAGTTCTCTGATGGGCCTAAGAAAATTTTCAGTTTGTTCAGCTTTTCTGTTTCCATTGTAAGAATAGGAGTGACACCTTCTAAGCTGTTTATCTGGACCTGAAATTGGATTCTTTTATTTTTTTTTAAATAATCATTCTGTCTCTTTCTGTTCTCTTTTCTCTTTTGTTATCCTAGGCAATCCTGACTTATAAATATGCCACCAAAATCAATTACTATTCAGAACTAGTCACTGTCTATATCCTTTGTATCTTACTGACTTAAAAATTTTTGAATGAAAGAAATTTATCAGTCTTTGTCTAATTTGAAATTCTTAGCCTAAAATGTGTAATACTTTCTTTTTTTTTTAAAGATTTATTTATTTATTTATTTGAGAGCAATAGTGAGAGAGAGTATGAGATGGGAGAAGGTCAGAGGGAGAAGCAGACTCCCCATGGAGCTGGGAGCCAATGCAGGACTCGATCCTGGAACTCCTGGATCATGACCTGAGCTGAAGGCAGTTGCTTAACCAACTGAGCCACTCAGGTGTCCTCTGTAACACTTCTTGATCTATTTTCTTACACAACTAAATTTTACTTTAACAATGCAAAAATATATTAAAACTTTAAAAAATATAATTCAGCTTTTTGAAATGTGCATTTTCCCTAATTTATCCATAAAATTATATTTTGAATTCAAATTTATAATTTGAATAAAATTATATATATATATATATATTTCCCTAATTTATCCATAAAATTATATTTTAAATTCTACACATTAAGAACATGAATGTAATTAGTCTTATATTTTGGTAGAAGTCCAAAAATCAGTAAAAATGACTATGAAATAATTTGTCAGAAAGCACATAGTTTGAATAATTCACAATTTGGACAATCATAATGAAATGCACAAAGAATAAATGTTTGTATTAAACAGGACCAAAGAATTCAAAAAGTACCATGAGGAGAATTTTTAATGAAACTAACATTATATATTGGTGACATCTAAATGAAATTATCATACAGTTTACACTTTAATGAAATTAAGTGTGACTCTAAATGACTATGTTAACTACATCCTCCTGATTGATACCAAAGTTTTGAAGATTCTCTTCCTTACTGATTGTTCCAGGTCAGCTCTTATCTGAATAGTAGTCTTTTCTTTTGCATTTTACCTGTCCTTTCTTTATATTTAGAATGTCCAGTTTTCTCTACCGCTTGAGAGTAAACATTGATACAGTGTGTCCTGGTAATAGATAAAAGCATTGAATGTATCAGAATTGACTTAAGTTAAACATGCTATAAAAATTGGTAACAGATGACATTTACTTTCCTAGTGGCTTTACTATCAAATCATATTTTCTTCAATTAGTCAATTAACATTGTAATAGGAACTGGAAATATTGATGGCCTTCTTGATCAAAGACAGTATTCAAAATGAAGGCATTTTGTGTGTATGTGTGTGTGTGTATGTGTGTACACAGAATATGAATGATACACTGTAAGACCAAGGTTTCTTGTTTTGAATGAGAAAATATATGAATAAAGATTTCATTGCCTGAAACACTTTTGTTTGCCCAACTTTCTGAAATCCTTTTGTGCTGATTTTGGTTACATAGGAACACAGCTGTTCAGCAACTGACAAAACCAAAATCAAATAAACTAAAAAATTTTCACTTTAGTATCTCTAATCTGGCTGTCAGTTCATCATAGATTAATTTCTTTTTCTGCATTCGGGGTTGTAAAATTTCTTATTCATACTCTTTTTTTTTAATTTTTATTAAAGATTTTATTTATTTATTTGACAGAGATCACGAGTAGGCAGAGAGGCAGGCAGAGAGGGTTGGTGGGGGAAGCAGGCTGTCTGCTGAGCAGAGAGCCCGATGCGGGGCTTGATCCCAGGACCCTGGGATCACGACCTGAGCCAAAGGCAGAGGTCACCTACTTAGCCACCCAGGGGCCCCCATACTCTTTTTGTTATTGAAAGATCACCCATATTTTGGTGATTTTCTCATGTTTTGAAAAAAATTTAAATGTTATTGGCCTTTATCCAGAAAAATATATTTATTTAATATAAATATTAGGGAGCATAATTTATTGTGCCACTAGTTTTCCTGCTACATAGTGGTTAATCTTGCATATGTCTTCCATGGAAAAACAGTCTTTTGTTTTCAGTGTTTTCTAGAAACTAAAGGGAAACAAGAGATTTAAGCGGGGAACAAATAATCTCAAACCATCAAAACAATGAATGGACATTGTTCCACATATAAAGGCAATACTTTAAATGATACACTTTAGAATGTAAATATTTCTTTTAACAGAAAATACTTTAAAATCCCATTTGCCATATATAACCATGGTATTCCGATAAAAAGGGTTAAATAAGTATCATATTGCATATGGTCATTTTGTTATAGAATATAATGAATATCTCCTCTTTGATCAATAAAAACCACACTATGCTTAGAATTAAATTTCAGTATGCATTGATATAACATGTCTCAAAGAGACAAAGGATTGTTTTGATTTATTGAGCTTCCTACCCTAAGTAAGATAAAGGAATTGATTTAATATTTATTATTTCATTATTTCTTTCACTTCATCTCAAGAGGAAAGTAACCACTTGGAGGAAAGTTCTCTCTCTTGATGCATTAGCAATGAGGAAGAAAGTGACTGTGAAGAATTGGAAGAGGGAGCAGTATCACAGCCTTATGTCTTGGCCACAGACCATACTGCTGTACAGGTGTGTTACATTTATCCTCTTTGAATGATAATACTGAAATGCTGTACAACTCCTGTTGTTCTCTCTGTAAGGCAAGAATATCCCATGCAGCTAAGCTCTGGTCCATCTGGAAACATTGCCTTTAAATCAGTTTTCAACCATGTCCATCCAAGGGGAAGGATGTTAGGATATGAAAGTGTGCTAACTTGGCATTGGAATGGGAGCCTGGGAGGACCAGGGGCAGTTCTCACTGCAAAATTCCCAGACAAATTGGCCTCTTTAGTTCATTTGATTGCCTATATAAAATATACTTAATAGGCTGAAAACATATGAGGTTTAAGAAAAAATAAAATCAGTTATCTATAAAATTACTTGACTCCGTTCAGAAGCTTTACTGCAAGAATGATATTCTAATGGTTCCTCTGTCTTTATCATGGTGCCCCCACTTCATTTGTTTACTAAAGAGGCAGGCTGATCTTCCTGATGTTCTTTATAAGCTCTGGGACCAAGTTACCTTTGTCCTCATCTCTAGCTAGTATTCCATTGGACTGTAATGAGAAGTAAATGGATTAGAACAGGCATATAGGACAGCTATTAGTAAATATTCAAAATGCACAGTTGTTGTTATTCTCTTTTAATATAATGGGATTGGTTAGAAAAACTTGGGGTTGAAAATTTCAGAAAATGTGCTAAGTATTATATGCAAAACCTACTTTCAACAATAAGAAACATTTTATAAAAGTGTAAATGGTTAAAGATTGGAATTAATTCTAAATGTGTGAGATAGAATAAAAGATGTTATAAAAGGGTTGTGCTGTATATCTTCCCATTAACTGAATCATGATAAGACTTTGATCAGTGTCTCTAAAAGAGACTGGTATTTTTTGTTGAAAAGGGTTTTTGGTATTGCTTACATTAATGCAAATTTGTTTTGGGGCTATCTGTAATGGTCGCTCATCCCCATCCTGCCTTATCATCCTCATCAGCCTTACCATTTTTCTACTCTCTTTGACCTTATCATCCTCATCAGCCTTATCATTTTTCTAGTCTCTTTGACCATTTCTTTTTAAAATCCTTTCTACATTAGTCAAATTCAGAACCTCCCTGTAACCTGATGTTCTTATTCCATTTTCTATTTTACCTGTTAAAATGTTAATATTATTTCTGATCTTTGCCTTTTCCATTCTGAGTTCCTGGACTTGACTAGATCCATGCCACCTGTCTGCTATTTCTCTATCTTAGTTTCCTAAAAACTAACTAAGGGTAACGCATGTTAATTGGGAAGCCTATTGTTATTGTTGTGCTGGTGGCTATTATTGTGAATGGTATACACCAGACACTGGACCACTCATTGCATATGTATCTCATTTAATCCCTAAAATAATTTTATGAAATATGTGTTATTTTTTTCTCAATATCACAGCAAAGAAGCTGAGCCACATAGAGATTAAAAACTTTGACCAGGGAGTGCCTGGGTGGCTCAGTGGGTTAAGCCTTTGCCTTCAGCTCAGGTCATGATTTCAGGGTCTTGGGATCAAGAGCCCCACATTGGGCTCTTTGCTCGGTAGGGAGCCTGTTTCCCCCTCACTCTCTGCCTGCCTCTCTGCTTACTTGTGATCTTCCTCTCTGTCAAAAAAAGAAAAAAAAAAAAGAAAGAAAGAAAGGAATAAAGAAAGAAAGAAAGAAATTTGACCAGGGTAATTTAGCTTTACTATCATAATTGGCAATGAATTTCATTAAGTCTATTTAGGAAACCTGTGGGGGAATGCTGTCTTATCATTGCAGATGTGGGGAAGTTTATTCAACAAATGTTTATTACACATTTTTGTCCCAATTATTGTTAGATTTTTAGATTTCATAAAAACTAGTTGTATTAATTAAACTGTATTCTAGCTCATTTTTGGCTAACCTGTCAGAAATTAAATACTTTCTCAAATGGATGAGAATTAGCTAACAGGCTGTTGGCAGGATCTGAAAGAGAAGAATAACAATTGGATTCAAAGAGAAAATAGCTGCATATAGTTTACAGTAAAGAATAAAAGAATTTGTACTCTTTGCTGACATACACAACCATGTGATAAAGAGAATGAAAGGAATGTCTGTCTATTTGAAATTTGGGCTTTGATACAAAGTTATCAGTGAAAACATTCTGTAAAAGTAAGTTTTTTAGAAGTTCAACTCAGTCATCCAAATGAAATTAACTTGCAGAGAAAATGAAAATTGAAAAATATTTCTATCTCCTGGATTTTCTTTTAAAGGGGGGAGATATTCCCAAATAATAGAGTATTATCAATCACACACATAAAGATATTGGCAATAGTAAATTAATTGTGCATAAAACTCCTGAAATCTTTCAGTGGAAGCAAAGATACATGCTGGGAGCATTAAGATTGCCAATAATTTGCATAGCTTCTTGAAAAGAATTTAATTAGAATATAATTTTGCAGCTAAATGGGAAGCTGTTATATCAAGAAATATTAATCAAAATGGTAGCAATATATCTTCAGAGAGACTTTTTGAATTAACTACTGAATTGAAAACTCTTGGAAAATATATGATACATATAATCTTTTCGAGAATAACTCTTGTGATGTATCTAGAAAGCAAACAAATATTAATGAAATAATACTGTTTTATGGTTCCGTATGTTTGTTAGAAAAGTGGAACAGAAATAGGCACAAATAAACTCTGCCGTCAGTGAGACAAGCCAATATAAAGAATGTTGTAGCTGAAATGTCAGATTATAGGGCTGTGGAAATCAGCATTCCTTCTAGCCATGCGGAGAAAAGTTAAGATTTGACAATGCACAAGTTTATAGTAAGCCCTGAGGTGAGCTTTAACTTCACATTGAACTCTAGAAAGAGGTTCAACTGTGTAATTATTAGATGTTTAGAAATGTCGCCAGTGGCTTTAAGGGCCAAATTATGCTGTAAGGTAGTTTCTTATCTGCTTCTAAGTTATTGAAATGCTCTTCTACATTAGCTCCACATGTTTTTAACATTTTGCCCATTGTGATATTTGGGGAAATAAAACAGAAAAGAGAAAAACTATCGGCACATGCGTGCATACATGTGTGTGACTCTGTGTGTGCACACATACCTGTGTGTGATTCATTTGACTGTTTTACTTTTCCATAGACAAAGTCTTACACATAGGCACAACTTATAGTTAATTATGGTATGTTTTAGATGCCCAAACATCTCACTTATTTTATTTTGATTTATTTTATTTCACATTTCACATATTTATTTTATTTCACATTTGTTTAAGACACCCAAAATAAAACATACAGTATTGTGCACCCGAAGGATTTCTAAGGTGCCTGAAATTTCAGCATTTATTGTTATTTTCTAGATTGTAAGAGGTATGAAATATCATTTGTACCTCTGTAATTTATTCATACAAAGCACAGAGTGTTGACTGTCTTAAACAGGCAGTATAAATGTGTTGAATGACTAGAGTCATAGATCATATTCTCTAAATCCAGCACTTTGTGTCATTATCAAAACTATGTATGTATTCCATAATTCATGAGTCATTGATAAACAAGTGGAAGTGTTAATCACCAATGCAATGAAACAGACTGCTCTGTCACCAAGAGATCAAGTTGGAAAGATGAAGGACAAGGACAAGTGTTCTTACTTTGCTTTAGTGAAGAGAGGAGGAAAGACCCAGAGCTGGGTGTTATAGGACCAGGTACAGAGCCCTAAGCAGAGTAAAGTGGGAAATTGAAGAGGCCTTGAAAACAGGTTTTTGGGGGTTTTTTTTGTTTTTGTTTTTGTTTTTTTGAAAGATTTTATTTATTTATTTGACAGAGAGAGATCACAAGTAAGCAGAGAGGCAGGCAGAGAGAGGAGGAAGCAGGCTTCCCGCTGAGCAGAGAGCCCGATGCGGGGCCCGATCCCAGGACCCTGGGACCACGACCTGACCCGAAGACAGTGGCTTTAACTCACTGAGCCACCCAGGCGCCCCGAATACAGGTTTTTGTTTGTTTGTTTGTTTTCTTTCTTCTTTTCTTTATTTTTTAATTTTAGGTATTGTCAGCTCGGTGCCTCTGTCCCTCATACAAGTGTGAAAATAGATGCTTTAGGAGATGCCATGACCCAGGTCTTTCCCTGTGAGGTAGTTAACACTGCTTAGAGACTGACCAGGACATGAATGAACCCACCTGACAAAATTCCAGCTACTTGAGATTACGGATTATTTTTGACTGCTAGATTACTGTGTTCCTTAAAAGCTTGTAAACATGAGGGGACATTTTCCCTAAGAAGGAGTCTATTCCAAAAGTGGTTGTATTTCCACTTATCTCATTGTTTGTTTTCTCCTTGAAATGCATGGTTGTAGATAGTATCAATACCGCTCCTCTAAACTGACACGTTTGCACAGGCTTTTAAAATGTGCTGAATTTATACCTTTTATTAGTGGAAGACAATGTGTAATCATCCAGCTTCATTCCACAACACATTTTGAAAGCTTTTGGGATGATTGAAACATAATCAAATTAGAGATTGCATCAATACAAATCAGCTACGTATGTTTTCTCATTCGTTTAAAGCAAGCTGGCAGACCTAGCGGGTAACCTGACTCCAGTTTACAATGAGCTTCATTATACATGCTAAAGAAAATCTCTATACCAGTTGGGAACTCTGTTGCAGTGATTTGGCATGCTTGACTAAACTCGCAAGGGGGAAATATGTACAAAGGTTTAAAGATTAGATTCAAATGAATTGTGTCAATCGAATTGAATCATCAGACCAAAATTAAGACACAGTGCAGTACTTCCATGTAAATTATCCGTACCACTGACACAACATAAGGTATTATATTGTTATTATAGACCAGTTTCTTCCCAATACTGGTTTAGGTTTAATTTCTCATTTCTCCTAAGGGATATCAGTGTTCTGCCTAACTTAATGGTTCCCCTTCTACTATCAATAACTTATTAAGCAGCTTTTCTTGAACCTCTTTTGCAAATAGGCTGCATTAAATGCTTTAATTAAAAATTAATTTTTAATTTTAATATTTCACCTATAATCTAAATTCACATTCATTTTTTCTGTTATCCTATCTTATAGATTTGAATTTATATGATTTAATCATCCATATTATATAAATTCCTAAATACATTTAAAAGCCTAATATTAATGCAAAGCTTTGCATTTAGTTTTATTTTGACACATGCTGATGTTTTGTGTTGTTTTATTTGCTGTTTGAATCTGTATTCAGATATGAGGATAACTCTTGATAACTTTCCAGGTTATTAGGCATTTCATAAAATAATTGTAAGAACTGAGTATTTTTTAAAAGATACTTAAACATTCTTAGAGGAGTCAGTGCTTTCTTTAATACTTGATTTCCTATAAAATAATTAGTTTTGCCCATGTGCAGAATTGCCTAGGAGTAGATAACATGATGCATACTTAGTTTTAAATGGAAGTTGTTGACATTTGTAACAAAAAATATAAAATGAAGTAAGTCTATCTTGAATTATTCTGAATTACCAATAACCCGTGCCAGTTAGGTAATGGCTTCCTATTAAGGTTAATGGAAATTGAATGTAAATCTCCATGAATAAAATTAAGGCTATACTGATATCTCAATTACTCAGGGCATAGGGGTCTGTGATATTCACCCTTTAAATAAGTAAAACTGCTTACTAGAAGCCCTAGGCTAATAACAAAACCAATTTTGCAGTACTGCTTAATGGTAAGGTCAGGAAAAAAATAAATAAATAAAAGAAAGAAAGAAAAGAAAAAGGCCTGAATTCAGGAAAACATTTTAGTTGTTAGACTTTAAAGCTTCTGGAAGCAGTGTTATATCCTATAGTCCCCGAAAACTTACATTTTAACAAAGTGTGTTTGGTGAAAACATCCCATAGGGCAAAAAATTGGAAGTCTTTATTTTAGAAAAGAATTTCTTTGGTTCAAAGTAACTTCTTGACAACAGGGAAGTATGAATTGTGATTTCCACTTCCCCTTTCCTTACTTCTCTCTTCTTTTCCGATTTTTACCCCAACCTCTGGATTTTCTTGGATCCTCCAGCCTATATATATAAGCCCCCATCCTTCTCCTACTTTTTTACCAACTCTCTCTTTTCTTCTTCTTTCCCTTTTCCCAGTACCACATGAAGAATACAACTATTTTATTGCAAAATATATATTACTACTACCCTACATCAATTTCAACTGTCTCTTATCCAAGCTTATAGAACTAGACTTTCTGCTTTAGTTTTTACTCACTCTAAATGATGTTTCACATTCCAACTAGACTTTTCTTTCTAAAATTAATATTTGGTCATATCACTCTCCTTACAAAACTTCAGATCTTTTATAACCCAAACTCCTTTACACTGCATTCAATATCTTCCACTCTGGCAGCAAACTGCCCCTCCAGATTTCAGTTGCAGCTTCTTCCTTATATTCAAAATGTGTCAAAACCTCATGGTTTTCTTGAGAAAGAATCTGGAAAAAAAAAAAGAATCATATTTGTGCACCTCTATTCCTTGATTTGTTTCCTCTGCTTATGTTGTCACTTTGCTTCACAGCATTAATTGTACTTATTGCAAGGTCTTCACATGTCTGTCTCTTCTGGTAGATGGTATATGAGCTTATTATTTTTATTTGTTTGTTTGGTCTTTATGGACCTACCACAAAATACGTCACTCAAATTGTGCGTTTCTGGTTAGTGAAGTAACTCTAATGAATTCTTTCTAGAGAATTTCTTAGACTGGTTAGAAGATATACAGCCTGGGTTAGAATGAGAAAGGTAAAATTGGTGTTTAACTATGTACTGAGACATTTTCTTTTTATAATATATGGTTGGTTTCTTTTTCCTGTAAAACATAATTACTAGGGATGGATCAATTCTCTGTACTCCTCTATGCACCCTGGCTAAATACTCATACTTATCTCTGTAAGTCAGGTGAAGTAATTGAGTCTTAGACATTAGATCTATCCTCTACAACACACCCACTAACACTCTACTGGCTCTTAGGAAAAAAGCAAACTTAAAGTATTTAATGCAGCCTATTTGCAGAAGAGGTCCAAGAAAAGCTGCCCTTGCTGTCACGGTCGAGAGAGGAGGAGGAGCAGCTGCCGCTGGTGCTAAGGTCCAAGGAGGGACACACTGGAGTGGGGCTGCTGGGACTGAGTGAGGTACAGATTGTCACCCACAGATGCTTCAACTGCTTGGGGCCCACATGGACCCTCTGCTTGAATGTGTAACGAACCAAGGAGGCTCAAACCCAGTAGCTATTCCACATGCAGTAGAATATATTCAAAGAGAAGACAGGTAGATGTCTCAGCATAACAGATTTGTCCTGGACTATAAAGACAGTGAATCCGATGTACTGTTTGTGGGGGAACTCCATGGTACAGTTGATGCACCAATATGAAGTATGGCAAGAGCTTTTATCCCCACTTCATATAAGAAATTTTAGAATTGGAGGAGATGCAACAAGACTAGTTTCATGCAGACTGAAGGATGGAGAACTGGGGAATATTAAACCCAAGGTCATTATTGTCTGGGAAGGAACAAACAAGCATGAAAACATGGCAGAAGTAGCAGATGGAATTGAAGCTATCATACAACTTATCAACTCAAAGTAGCTGCAGCCAGACTCTTTATACTGGCTTTGTTTCCTTGAGGTGAGAAACCCAACCATCAGAGGTGAAAGAATGTCAAGGTGAACCAGCTCCTTACATTTTCTCTGCTGAAACTTGCCTGTGTTCAGCACTGGACGCTGATAGGGTTTTGGGCACTGAGAGTGTGCCTTCTCCACCTACCACACATTTGATTTTCTGCATCTCACAGGGGGGCAGTTAGACAATGTTCTGCAAACTCCTGTGTGAACTCATTATGCAGTTGTTGGAGGAAACACCTGCCAAGAAACAAAACACCATTGCCTGACTGGCTCCCCTCAGTGTTTAAGAGCACCCAAGTATCCTCAGATTGGTTATATCACTGATACTACAGAATCCCTCTCTTAAGGCACTTTGCATCATATAGAATGTTCCTGTATGGTCATATCTAGTGTTTGAAGAGCAGGAGGCATTTAAACTGGTCTTGCACATAGAAGGTTTGCTTGACACAGGAGAAAAATTAGTCAAGAAAGACTGTGGTTTAAATTCGTTTGAAACCAAAAGGGGACTTTTTGGTCATGTGTGTGACACATTCATTGAATTATCATTGTTTTCCCTAAGACAATATCAATCCTAGGTACTGAACCAAATGAAGACTTTTTTCTTGGCCATTGTTTCTGTGGTTTATGTCATACATAGAAATGATCAGGATCACACTTACTTGGCTTTAAAATAGATGGTTTTTCTAGTTATTAAAGTTCATAATTTAGCCTCTTATTTTTATTTTCCTTTATTTGTATGTATTCACATCGTTTTCTTAACACACATCATTAGATTGAACATGCTTGTCATTCAAAAAAGGGGGATGTTATAGTTACAAATGAATTTGTTCAACTATCTTAATCTTTCCCCTGTTTAGTAGTGGAAGACAGGTTTTGCCCCATTTGGGGGACTCTGTGGAACATACTGTATTTTTGCTGCTGAATACCATATCTATAATAAACCCATGCATACTGCTTTTCCTCCGTTTCCCCTCATCTCTTAGCTCTGTTTTTTTGTTTGTTTGTTTTGTTTTGGTCCTTGTTGACATTACATGCTTCTAACACATTTTTGACTGAGGAGCTCTGTTGTTGGAAGTATAAGTCCCCAGCCACTTACTCTCATGAAGATATTACTGATGTGTGATTCATTCTCGTGTGGTCTTCTATGCACAGAGTCTGTGTAGTGCTATCCATATTCAGAGTTCTGGTTTGTTTTGTTTTGTTTTCCCTTAAAACATGTTACAGTTTCCATTTAAAAAAAAAATCAGAATTCTATTTCTCATTCTGTAAGCCCTGACATATCTCAAGTTTTATGGAATATTAAGGTGTATGTTTTATTTTTGATTGGCTTAATGTTTAAATTATATCAGTTCAAAAACATTTGGCCTTTTTTCATGGGGAAACAAATGGAGCTGCCCTTCAGAATAGACATTCTGCCTTAATTCCACCATTTTAGTGAAAAAGAACCAGGTTTGTTTAACTTTCAGGGTTTCTCCTAAATGTATTTTTATCTGAGAATTTCTTTCAAGAGAGCTCTTTGTAATCTTAATAGTTTGCTTGAACTACAAGAACTGCTATTAAAAAAATAATGGGACAATATGTGGTTTATTGTTGAGTTAACCTGTGGAATATGCACAAACTGGATCTTCCAACAAGTATATTAAATGGGACCAGGTGGGTATGAAAGTAACCTTTTAAAATATTCTCTACACTATCTCCACTCAGTGTTCAAGTTCAGTAACTAAGCATGTGTTTTATGTTCAGCTTGCAAGGCAAATGGCAGTGCTTTTGTGTGTTGGAGGGAGTTGCTAAATGTGCAAAAGCCACTTCTGTTTGAGAGAGAGATAGTACCTGGGCTGGTGTATTTCTTGTGAAACTTCTTTCTAGGAATTTTTTTTTTTTTTGCCTTGATTGTTTTTTGTTTGTTTTCTGTTTGTTTTCTTTTTAATACATTTCTAAATGTATCATGTCTTCATTACCAACAAAAAAGACTTGGCATGTTTACTAAATCTGTTTATTACATTAAAATTGCCTTTCCAAAAAAAAAAAGAGAGAGAGAGAGAGAGCAGGAGTGCTCTAAAGATAGTGAATTATTTTCAAAGACACAGAGTTGCTAATGAAGGACATACCATGCCCTCTCAGTGTGCTTTGTGAATAAACTGAACACCTTATGGCCCCCTTTTTAACAAAAAACCTAAGTAATTGAAGTAGTAGTTTTAAAAACCAAATCATACTCTAAACAGGTGCCAGTATTACTATTGCTAAGGCCAAACCCATATATATTTTAAAAATAATTTCCAGAGATTCCATGCAAATGAGTCAGAGATGTAAAGGTAATAAAGAAATTTGTGCAGTTTAAAAATTTTTTTCCATTTGTTTCTGGGGCTAATTTGCTGATAACAAATCAAAACAGAAAAGAAGGAAGGGGGTAGGGGAAGAGGTAGGGAGAAGACTGGAAAAGGCATCAAACATCTTGCCCAAAGTCATTCTGAAACAATACTTAATAAATTGAATATACATGAACTTTTACTTCCTTCCTACAACTACTGTTCACATTTTGTAGAATATAAACATTTTTACATTTATGAAATTTTTTCTAATACATAGGTTATTCTAAATCATATAATTTGAAATATCTTAATGATAACCTATAGCTTTTAGAACTAGTGATTTAGGGATGCCCTGGTGGTTCTGTCAATTACTGAGCTGCCTTTGGGTCAGATCATGATCCCAGGGTGCTGGGATCTGGCTCCTTGCTCATTGTGGAGCCTGCTTCTCCCTCTGCCAGCTGTTCCCCCTGCTTGTTCACTTTCTCTTTGTCAAATAAATAAATAAAATCTTTTTTTTTTAAGATAATGAATTAAGCTAGATTATGTAACTAGTTCATCTAAAATAAATACATCTTTTTTTCTTTAAAGATTTTTAAAGAGAGAGAAAGTAGGCATGGGGGGAACGGGTGGAGGAAGAGGGAGAGAATCTCAAGCAGGCTCTGAGCTAAGCCTAGAGCCCAATGCAGTGCTTAATCCCATGACCCTGAGATATGACCTGAGCCAAAATCAAGAATTGGATGCTTAACCAACTGAGCCATCCAGGCGCCCCATAAATATATCTTTTATATGTAATCATTGGCAACTCAAAATGATGAAAGAAAACTAAATGCTATAAAATTTTGAATGTATTTCTTCTGCATATATATATATTTGTATTTGTTTTAGTTGTAATGGAAAAAATCACTATATATCTTAAAAAGTTGGAAGAAAATAATTTTCAGAACAGAAAAATGAAATTGATGTTTCAATTAGACATTTTCTTTCTGTATGTATTTTCTCTGCTATTTTGAATTCATGAGTAATGGAATTTAAAGCTTTCTGCCAAACATAAACTATATTTTATTTTTACTTTTTTATGAGCTAATATTTATCTTTCTGAACTACTTATTAAAAATTTTGAGCTAATCCTTACCTTTCTGAAATGATACCATTTTGTTGTGTTCAAGCAGATGAATGTAACTAACTTAGCCACTTTTTCTATAATTACCCTGTAATTAAGCAATATATAATGTTAATAAAAATAAAAAAATTTGCAAAGTATTACTGGGAAAAGGAATGTCTGTTTCTGAGAGAGTGCCTCCATAGGTACGAAGTATAATTGTATTCTTTTTCACTGATCCTAGTCACAAATATCCACTCTTCCACACAGAAGTTATTGAATATGGTTAAATATATTATTAATTCCAAAGTGACTATTTTTATAACCTTTACCAATGGTGGGAAATGGGTTATCATTTTCATACTTGCAGTTAAGGCTGCTTTGGAAAAAAATCTAGTATCTATGCCAACCTAAGTAGAAGAGAAACCTAGGAGTGGGACTTTGATATTGATTAAATTTTTATTATTCAAGAGATCCATATCCTACATGAAATCTTTTTTTATCATTGCCTCTGAGAGAGAAGAGTTTTTTGACACTTAATCATTAATATTACTTTAGCTTTCAGTAGTATAGGAGATGGATTCAATTCTCATCAGAAAATCTACTCTTCAGCAAATGTTGAGTGCAAGCAGACTTGGTAAGTCTGACAGTGCAGCCACTACATGAGTAGCTTCCTAACCTGCAGTGGTTCAACCATATTTTCCTGGGCATTTAAAATTTGGACACCTAAAGAATGAATTATTTAGTTCTGGTGGGTCAAAAGCAAACACTATATGCATATAATGAAAAGCCAGTTCACAGACAAGTGAAGCGCAGAAAGATAGATTTTCATAGGTTCTATTTATTAGATAAAAACCCTCCTGTATATTAGTTTTTTGAATATTCTAGATTCTTACTATAAATGGGTGATGACTTCTGTTAATTTTCTTTTGTTAGTTGTTTTTATTTCTCAATCTATTATGAAAAATAGTGTGTTTTTTCTTCAAATTAATATACAGTATTACAGTGTTCACTTTTTCAGTATTAAGCCAGCCTTGCATTCCTATGATAAATGCTACTTATAAGGATATTTTATGCCCTTTTTTATACTACTAGATTTATTTGCTAATATATGTTTTAAGGATTATTGATTATGAAGGGAAATTGGTTTGTATAGTAACTAAAAAAGTACGTTCTAGGAATTGTATCAGTTCTTTATTCGTTGATTTAGAGTTACTGAAAAATTATTTTATATTATAAAAAGTTATGTTTTATAAAAGTCTACCTTATTACTAGAGCTCCACAATAAAAGGATGGAGAAATGTATATTTTTGTCATGAGCAATGGCTAGTTCCATCATAGGAAAATTATGGAATAATTATGGAATATAAAGAATTGATTTCTACATATCATAAAATATAATTGCATAATGTCAATAACAATGTGAACCTCAAGGATAGCCATCATTTTTTAAAATTCTTGAACCTCCATTATATGCTGGTTGGTGTTTAGCTGCTTCTGTTATCCTCATAATAACTCTGTGATAGTTGTTTTTTTACCACATAGAAAAAGACTGCATCTCAGAGAGAATTAACTGCTTTCCCAAAGAGAACAAAATGAAAAATAATGACATTGGTGAAATTCTTGGTCATTTTTATTGAGACATATTAAATATAAGAAAAGGAGCAAAAGAAATGATTATAATTGGGAACAGCATAAACAGTGATGTATAAGTCCTCTTTTTCCTCTTTCCATTGCAATAAAATCTACCCTGCAGCAGTCACAGCAAACCAGAGGTTGGCAAACTAAGGTATGAGGACCAAAACCAGTCTTTTGCCTATTTTTGTTAGGCCATGAGCTCTGAATAGTTTCCATATTTTTTAATGATCGAAAAACATTAAAAATAATATTTGCTGAGACATGGGAAGTATACAAAGTTCACATTTTAGTTTCCCTAAGTGAGGTTTTATTAGAACAGATCCATGCCCATTTGTTTATGTGTTCATATGTTATTTATAGCTGATTTTGGACAATAATGGCAGAATTGAATAGAAACAACAGACTTCAGGGCTCACAAAACATAAAATATTTAGTGTCTGGCCCTTAACAGAAAAAGTTTTTCAACTCCTTCTCTAGAATATTTATTATTCTGTATGTATGTGTGTTTATAAGAATGTGTATATGCATGCATTATATATATGTACATATGTATGTATATAGTAAGTATTTTTCCCTTGCTGTAATAACTGTTTACTTCATTTTCAAGTGCACACTGCCTCAGTTGATATTCCCAATTTTTAAAAAAAAAATTTTATTTTTTATAAACATATATTTTTATCCCAAATTTTTATTTGAGGTATTGGTATCATTGGATTGAATATTTGTTCATTTGTAAAGGAGAATACATGAGGGTGTTAGAATAAAGTTACCGCCATTAACCTGCCCAGATCTTTCTATCTTGATTCCAGATGCAATAAGAGGCAGCCTGATGTTTAGAATTACACTGACACCTTTCATCTGCAAATAGCTTTAAAACATATTTTCAGAAGTTAAACCAATAATACATGTATAATTATAATTTAGACCATTTTTTGCAGGTGTTTCAACTTCGTTTTCCTCATAGTAAGAAAAAAAACAAAAACCCTTAGTTTTTAAGTTGCTTAATTGTCAAAGAGATTACAGATGTAAAGGTGTTCGCCTATACATAATATTTGAAGAGGTATCTAAAAATACCAAAACCAGTGATTTGGTAATTGAGGCAAATATTTGTAAACTTAAGTATTTTCTTAATTGTAAGCTGGTTGATTCGATTGTTGCTATTTTTTTTTTAAAGATTTTATTTATTTATTTGTCAGAGAGAGAGCGAGCGAGAGCGAACATACGCAGACAGAGTGGAAGGCAGAATCAGAGGGAGAAGCAGGCTCCCTGCGGAGCAAGGAGCCCGATGTGGGACTCGATCCCAGGACGCTGGGACCATGACCTGAGCCGAAGGCAGCTGCTTAACCAACTGAGCCACCCAGGCGTCCAGATTGTTGCTATCTTTATAGCAGTACTAAAAAGACACGTGACAATACAAAACACAACAGCAATTAAAGATACATTTCAAAAATTGTTCAATTTAAGAATATTTTCAAATGTTTATTTTCTTTGCTAAGATGCATACTTTGTCAGAAAATAGGTATATAAAGAATCAAAATATGGGTTTAAACTTGAGCTATTGGAAGTAGTAGTTGTCTTAAATTTTCTTTCATTTAATTGTTGATAGTATTAAAAGTCAGTCTTTTTGAAATGCATCATAGAAAGAGGAAATATATATATATATCTTAAAAAGGGACTGACAAGAATATCTACACTCCAATTACTTATGAGGTTGGTCAATACTTTAATATGTGATCAAATTATATTTAAGAAAGATAACAAATATATTTCTAGGGAAACAAGATAACTCCAGAAGGGACTTTTAAATATTGTTTATCTCTAAATATTATTTGGTAATATTTATCATATTGATAAGTATATGATTAAATATCATATTGGTAAATTATCATATTATTAGTTTAAAGGAATAGTAACTATTTTAAACAGCTATTTTGCTGGGACAAGCTAAATGTTTAATAATTTGTTACTTATGTAATATATTCTTTTAAGATGGAGTATGTTTTTGAAATTTATAAGTTGTAGATACAAGAACAAAAAATCAAAAGAGTATAGCCACTTTCAAGTATTTATAAAGTAATAAACATTTTTCTAAATTTTTTTTAAGTACAAATATGAATAAAGCTATTGTCAGCATTACCAAATGATAATATTTGAATTCTGGCATCAGGGTCCATGTATAAGCACTCTGTTATGCTACCTTTCAAAAATTATTATTTTTCTGTTGAATGCAATAGAAACAGAAAGCATGTGAAAAATGTATGTAATGCTCATATTGATAACAGCGTAAGATACTAATTTTCTTACACACAATTCTAAATTCTGTGCTGTTAGTACTTATTGAATTGAAATTCTTATTTGAATAAGGAAAGCTTGTGAGTTTTGTAAACAAGAGTTATGTCAAACAAATCTATCCTGGGCCCAACAGCAACAAGAATTCCTAGTATCTGGATCTTGGTTTCTAATACTGTTTTCCAGTGAAAGGCGCCTGAGCTCCTTAAAGAAGTGGCTGATTCCTTTACATACAAAAGGAGACCGAGTACCTTATAATCACAGAAAGAAAAAAGTACTATAAAACAAGACAAAACCTCACAGTGTTGGCGGGTTGGTATCTGAAAGGAATACAGTAGCCAACTAAATAGTTCTCACTGGCCAAAGCTGGAACGATTTGAGCAATAAAGTAGTAGTGGTTTATAACTCAAAGTAAAAAATAAATATCTCTGAGTCCATACTGATATAAACAAATTATTGAATAAATAAATGGAAGAAAAGGCAATGTCCCATGCAGAATTATCTCAAATGATTGATGTAGATAATGTCTCCAAAGAGACAGAATACAACTCTACTTCTTAAGTGTGAGCTGTGGCACAGAGTGACCTCAAGTGACTTCTTTCTTGACCTCAGAATGTACAACATAGAAAAAAGGGGGAAACAGTAACTTCACCATGGAGAGATCTGACAAATACTACCCAGACAAGTGGTCAAAGTTAATGGCAACACTGATAAATCATCTTCAGAATCTGTATGTACCCTTGATACAATGTAATGAAAATAGCACTTTAACTCCATGATCTTTTCCTACAAACCTATATCTTGAGGCTAATCAGGAGAAAAAATACCAGACAATTCTAAATTGAGGGCTATTCTAAAAAATATCTCACCACTATTTCTCAAAACTGTCAAAATGATGAAAAAAAAAATAAATGAAGTCTGAGAAATTGTCACAGCCAAGAGTAGCCTAAGAAGACCTGATGACTAAATATAATATTATAACCTGAATGGGATTTTGGAAAAGAATGAGGACATTGAATAAACATTAAGGAGTCTAAGGTTAAAAAAAAAGTTTAATTAATAAAAATATAACAATATTAATTCATTAGTTCATTCAGTTGTGACAAATGTACAACACTATTATAAGATCCTAATAATAGGGGATCTAGATGAGTATGTGGGGATTCTCTGTACTATCATCATAATTGTGTTAAAAATCTAAAATTATTCTAAAAGGAAAATATTTATTTTAAAAATCAACACCAATTTCAGCAATAAAATTGCATGCAAAGTCCAATTTTAAAATTATATATATTCTTATCGTGGCTGTATGAGATAGCTACTATTGGTGTTTACATTTTATAGCTGAGGTAACTGAGGCACAAAAATGGTAAATAATCTACACAATCTCAAAATACTAGTACAGAGAAGAGGTAAGATTTGAACTCATGGAGTACGAGTTCACATTCTCAACTAGTATTTTATATTTGTTCTCGTGTATTGTGCATTTATTTTACCTCTGAACAAACACCCACAAGTTCAGTGATTTCTTAGTCATCAAAATCTAGCCAAGGTCAGGCATCAACTGTTTCATCAGAAACAGGATTTAGGCTAAGATTTAGATATAGTATCAGTTAAGAAATCACACTATTACAGTAGTAAAATGTTCTCAAGGATGATTTAACATACAAAATAAATCAATGTTATACAGCATGTTAACAGAATTGAAGGATAAAGTGACATCACTTGATAAAATTCAACATTATTTCATGATAAAAAAAAACTTTCAACAAAGTAGGAATAAAAGAAAACTACCTCAAAATAATAAAAGGGGGGCGCCTGGGTGGCTCAGTGGGTTAAGCCGCTCCCTTCGGCTCAGGTCATGATCTCAGGGTCCTGGGATCGAGTCCCGCATCGGGCTCTCTGCTCAGCAGGGAGCCTGCTTCCCTCTCTCTCTCTCTCTCTGCCAGCCTCTCTGCCTACCTGTGATCTCTCTCTGTCAAGTAAATAAATAAAGTCTTTAAAAAAATAACAATAACAATAATAATAATAATAATAAAAGGGATATATGAAAAGCTCATAAGTTCTCACATCCAATGGTGAAAGACTGAAAGCTTTTCCTGTAAGATCAGAAGCAGGAGTTAATAAACAAGGATCTCTACTGTCTCTATCTCTGTTAAACACAGCAGTACAAAAACCAGCTGGAATAAGTAAACAAAATAATAATAATAATAATAATAAAGTCCAAATTGGGAAGGAAGAAGTAAACAATCATGAAGAAGACAAGATCTTATATATAGAAACCCTTAAGAACCCACAGCTGTTAAAACTAATGAGAAATTTCAGTTTGGTTGTAGGATACAAAATTTAAAAAATCAGTTCTGCTTCTACAAACTAACAATGACTTATCTGAAAAAGAAATTGAGAAAACAATTTTATTTACAATATCACTAAAAAGAATAAAGTATTTAGAAATAAATTTAATCCAGAGGCAAAAATTGTATAAAACTGAATACTGAAAATCATTGCTAAAAAGAAATCAAAGGAGACACAAATAAATGTAACGATTCTATGTTCATGGATTGGAACTCAATATTGTTCAATTATCGATGCTACCCAATGTGATCTACAAATTTAATACAATCTCTATCAAATTTCTATCAAATCTCTATCAAAATTTCAATGATCTTTTTTCAGAAATAGAAAAATTCACCCTAAAATTTGTATGTATAACTGAAATAACCCTAAAAAAGAAGAAAAAATTTGGATCCTCACGCTTTGATTTCAAAAATGCTACAAAACAACAGTAATTAAGATGGTATTGTACCATCAGAAAGATAGACATATAAGACAATGGAATAGAGAGTGCAGAAATACACTCTTGTATATATATCTCAAATGATTTTTGACAAGGGTGTTAAGACTACCTAATGGGGTAGGGAAGTGTCTTTAGCAAGGAGTGATGGGAAACTATATACCTACAGGCAAAAAAATGAAATCAGACTTTTACCTTACACAACATATAAAAATTAACCCAAAACAGATTAAAGACAAACATAAGACCAAAAATTATGAAATTGTTAAAGGAAAATATAGGGAAAAAACTTCAGGGTATAGGATTCAGTTGTGTTTTATAGGATAGGACCCCAAAAGCTAAGGTCACAAAACAAAAAATAGACAACTGGGAATAAATCAAACTTAAAAACTACTGTGTAACAAACAAAACAAATTAATAGCTTGAAAAGACAACCTGCAATATAGGAAAAAATAATGTCAAATTATGTTAAACTCCAGAATATATAACGTGCTCATACAACTCAACAACAAAAATAAAAATAACCCAATTGAAGAATGAACAAGAACTAGAACAGATAATTCAAAGAATATATACAAGTAACCAATAAGCATATGAAAAGATGCTCAATATCATTAGTTACAAGAGAAATACAAATCAAAACCACAATGAGAGGGGCGCCTGGGTGGCTCAGTGGGTTAAGCTGCTGCCTTCGGCTCAGGTCATGATTTCAGAGTCATGTGATCGAGTCCCGCCTCGGGCTCTCTGCTCAGCGGGGAGCCTGCTTCCTCCTCTCCCTCTGCCTGTCTCTCTGCCTGCTTGTGATCTCTCTCTGTCAAATGAATAAAAATAAAATATTAAAAAAAAACACAATGAGATAGTATGGCCACTATCAAAAGAAGAGAAAATAAGTGTCAGTGAGTATGTAGAGAAACTGGAACATTTTTACACTGTTGGTGGGGATGTAAAATGTTGCAGCCATTATGAAAAAGGGTGGAGATTCCTCCAAAGATAGAACTACTGTATGATTCAGCAATCCTACTTCTCAATATATATTCAAATAATTGAACTCAAGATCTCAAGTGATAACTGTGCTTCCACAATCATTGCAGCATTAATCAAAATAGATTTTTCTAAGAGTTTGTTTAGATTCCACATATGAGTGAGATTGTACAATGTTTGTCTGACTTATTTCACTGAATGTAATTCCCTTCAGGACTATTGATGTTGTCACAAAATAGCACAGTTTTCTTCTTTTTTCTTGGCTAAATAGTATTCCACTGCACACCACTTTTTCTTTATCCATTTATCTGTTGATGAACACTGAAGTTGTTTCCATGTATTGGCTATTGTAAATAATGCTGCAGTGAAAATTGGGGTACAGACATCTCTTTGAGGTCTTCTTTTCCTTTGCTTATAAACCTAGAAGTGGGGTTGCTGGATCACATAGTGATTTTATTTATTTATTTGAAGATTTATTTATTTATTTATTTGACAGAGAGAGACACAGAGAGACAGGAAACTCAAGCAGGGGGAGTAGGAGAGGGCGAAGCAGGTTTACTGCCAAGCAGGGAGCCCAATGTGGGTCTCGATTCCAGGACCTGAGCCAAAGGCAGACGCTTAATAGACTGAGCCACGCAGGCACCCTAGTGGTTCTATTTTTAATATTTTGAAGAACCTTGATACTGTTGTTCATTATGACTTTACCAGTTCACAGTCCAACCATGAGTTTCCTTTTCTCCACATCCTCAACAGCATTTGTTATCTCTTGTCTTTTGAAAATATCTCTTTCATGTGAGGTGGTATCTCATTGTGGTTTTGATTTTCTAACTGGCAATATTGAACAAGTCTTCATGTACCTGTTGTCCAAATGAATATTATGTTCAGAAAAATGTTACTCCCAGGTTCTTTGCCCATTTTTAAAATGGATTATTTTAGGGTTTTTTGTTTTTTCTTCTTCTTTTTCTTTTGCTATTCAGTTTTATGAGTTCCTTATATTTTTTGGATATTAACCTTATATCAGATATATGATTTGCAAATATTACCTCCCTTTCAGTATATTGCCTTTTCATTTTGTTGATTGTTCTGCTGTGCAGAAGATTTTAGTTTGAAGCTTTTTTATTTACATGTGAATATCAAGTTTTTCCAGCACCATTTATTGAAGAGACTGTCTTTTATCCACTGAATATTTGTAACTCCCTTGTCTAGTATTAGTTGACCAAACGTGTCTGTTTTTCCTGGGCTGGGTGTAATTACCCCTTTTTAAGATGCTAAAGCAGATACAGTGATGTTGAGTGCTTTAAATAATTTACATATCATTCTTGATGCTTCTGATGAATTTAAGTTGTAAAACAGCTAAAAATTGTACCTATATCTAGGGAGCTAGTACCCAGTGTATAAGATAAATGACTCCATTCGCTTTTTATAAAGAATAATTTGGAGATACATAATTACTGTCATTAACAAATTCCATTCTCAGCTCAAATGCCAGCTCTTCAGAAAGATTGTCTTTAACATCCATCATAAAGTAGCCCCTCCTACTACTCTCTCCCCGCCCTGTTTTATTTTCTTCCTGGTACTTATACTAGATTTATTTTATCTATTTTATTTTTAGTTTATGCCTTTACTTCAGAATATAAGTTTCTTATTAGTAGGGACCTTGTCTGTCTTCTTTATTTCTGTATTCTCAATGTGTAACTAATGTTTATCTTATGGTTGGTATTCCATATATTAGTGGATTAAATTAGTGAATTTTAAGAAAGGCAAAATAGATTTATCCTATTCTACTTTTTTTTTTTTTCACATAGTATTCAGACTGTGGATTGGCCTAAATCACTCCTCAAAGAATGCTGTCAGGTTTTTTTTTTTTTTTTTTAATATTATTTGTATAGAAAAATGTAATGTCCATTGAAAGGGTCATTTAATGTGATACTCCAAGAGAAACCCTTAGGTGTAATCTCTTTACTTATGTGCGTGCAGAGATTGTAAATTACTAACCAACATTCATTCTTTTCTTTCCTTTTCACAAGAGATCTAAACTACAATTAGGGTAGAGATGCTTTGGGCTAAAAGTATTTTTCCCTAGCCTTCCTTGCAGTAAGGTGCGGCTACATGACTTTTTTAACCCTGCTTTAATGAACTACAATGAGAGATGTGTTTGGGCTTTCCAAGAATGCTACCTAAGGAATTCCTAGTAGCTCCTTAATGTTTAAGCTTAGAAAAATGATTTTTAGGAACAGCTGAGTGGCACAGTTGGTTGAACCTCCAGCCTGGTTTTGGCTCAGGTGGTGATCTCAGAGTCATGAGATGGAGCCCCAGCTTGGGCTCTGCCCTCAGTGTGGAGTTTGCTTGAGATTCTCTGTTCCCCTCCCTCTGCCCCTCCTGCTCATGCTCTCTCTCGCTCTCAAATAGATAAATAAATAAATAAATCTTTAAAGAAATTATTTTATATTTATCTTCATTTCTAATACAAGCATTCAAAGCTACAAATTTCCCTGTAAACTTTAGTTTTGCGACTTCCCACAATTTTTTGTATGCTTTCATAATTTATTGTCCACCTGCATTTTCAATGTTGTCTTTGAATCATCAATCTTATTCAGTTTAACTCACTTCCATCAATGTCAGTGCCTGCCCACAATGAAAGATATTGATCATATGTTCAATGAAACATTTAAATAATGCTTTAATGAAAAGTATCTTGACTTAAGTTATATTCAAATGGACTTCCATGAAAACTTCAAACCTTTCTCCTTGTCAGGAGCATACTAAATATGCTAAATGTAATTTTGTCAGTAATAAATTATGCAAAGCTAAAATAAAATTTCTAAAATTTACAAAGATAGATTTAAACTGCAATTTAAGAACGCACAAGAAAAGATTAAAGCAGTAGCAATCTCTCTTTGCAAGTTACAGTGACTGGGTGAGAAGATTGTAAATCTATGTATGAGTCAATGCCCTGTCAGAGCTTTTGTTAGTAAAATCATTTTGCCTGAAGCTTTTCCTTACAAAAAGTTCTTAAAGGAATTTCATGTGTCCAGTTGCTTTAGAGAGGAATTTTGTAGTTAAGCTAAATGATTATTAAAAAAAAACAAAAACTAGACCTCAAAATTCTTTGAAAATCATATGAAATAATTTTATTGTATTTTATGTTTATATAACATATGAAAAATAAATAAAACTTAAAATATTTCCAAAATGGATGAATAATCATGTTAAAATGTAATCTCATGTTTGAACACACATTTTTAATGAGTTAGATGATAGATAGATAGATGATAGGTAGATACTTAAGATGCTTTCAATGGGAGTAAGACAGCAGGAATTTAAGGTGGCTAAATCCCTATCTTTTTAAAAAATATTTTATTTATTTATTTGACAGAAATCACAAGTAGGCAGAGAGGCAGGTAGAGAAAGAGGGGGAAGCAGGCTCCCTACTTAGCAGAGAGCCCAATGTGGGGCTCAATTCCAGGACCCAGGGATCATGACCAGAGCCAAAGACAGAGGCTTTAACCCCCTGAGCCACCCAGGTGTCTCTCCCTATCTAAATAATAGAAATATATTGGTAAATTCTAAAATGGAATTATCCAGTAATGATAGACTATACATGTTATATATTGCACATAACCAGAAGACATGTCTAAAACAATATCAGCAAGTACCTCTATGGAACAGAATCAGAGAGTAAGTCAGAGGACTTTTGAATTTTGTGAAATATATACTTTCAATGAATTTTTTAAATATAAGCGTTTTTTATTGTTAAAATAAAGAAAAGGAAATTTTAAGAGGTTTAAATGTTCATATTTTATCAACAGCAGGGCTTTATCAAAAATATTTGAAATGTTAGTATAACTAACAATTCATTAGATTCAAAATAGCAATTATACATATGACCAACTCCAAATAATTATGTCTAATTGCTTTATACAATTGATTTAAAGAAAATTATAAAGAAAAAACAATCACATTTTGAAAGAGAAAGTATCAGAAAAGGCATATCTTTGGTGATACCCAATTTTTCTGTACCATTTTTCAGACTATGTCAGACATATAAGCAATAGTACAAGTTGTTGAATTTTACAATTTTATATATCACTAAAAGCATTCTCTTTCCCCCAAGATTCCTTGGGGAAGTGTCTGTCAATGGAAAGAGAGGCATCACCACAGAAGAGAGCCAGGACATTAGAGCAAAGAATAAAAAAAATCACATTTAACAAGAATAAACTGCCAAACAATTTAATTTGGAAAAATCAAAATTAACTTTCAGAGATTAAAATGACTCTCTTCATAAGGATGTATATGCACAGACACACACACACTACATCACCTCACATGATGTAATTATAAAGAAGTTTTTACACATACACATTGACCAGGTGATAAAAATTCAGAGTTTCTTACATTTTGAAAATATGCTTTAAGTTTCTAAGTTATACTGATAAAGATATACAATCAAATTATGTAAATATGTTAATGTGAAGTTCTTTCATTTTTATCTGTAAAGCAAGGTATACACAGCTTTATTTGTTGTTTACTTCACGTGTCTAAATAAAGTTTTAGATTTATCAGTCTTTTAATATTTAAAATAACAATTATTCTTCACACCTGAATATAAAGAAATCAAAATATATTTTACAGTGTTTATTCTAATAGTATAAAAAATAGAGAGGGAAATATTAAAAATAAAAGCCACCAAATAAAGTATACATTAAACTTATTTAAGTATCACATATTTTAACTAAGTTTGCAGTTTGAAAATTTCCATATGCTGAATCACTCAAATATGCATGGACACTGAAGTTCATTTTAACATAATACCAACACTAATTAACATTTAGACTACTGAATCAAGTTTAAGATTTCCTCTCAGTCTTTTTTCTTTCTGAAATGTATCTTCTAGAAACTAGTGAGTATACAAAACACTGTGCTTTAACATTACTTGAAATAATAATTTCCAAATTGCTTATGTCACCAAACTGATACAAAAATACATTTGATTTTGTTTTCAAATGTTAGCCATTGCTTTTTTATTTAATTTTACTTTTTGAGTATATGTTTTCATACTATGTATTCAAATCTACATCTATAATAAGATACTTTTGGACAACTCTCTCTTTCATCTCTATCATATCCACCTGTTCTGTATCCCAGCATTTTTCCCCCACTGTATTTCCTGTCTCAAATGAAAGCAAACACACATATATATACACTTACGTATATGTGTATATAAATGTTCTACCTTTTGTTTAAAAAAGTAAAGGTATTTTCAAATGGTAGAATACTATGCATATCTTCATCTTTACCCTACTCTTTATTAATTTAAAAGTAAATCCTGAAAATTATTTCATGACAGAATACAAAGAATTTTTCATTTTATGGCATAATCCCATTCAGTAGATGTACTATTATAGTTATTCATTCAGGCCTCTATCAATTAGTGTGGGTTGGTTTTAAGCTTGTGAAATTTCTGTAAATATTATAATGAATAATCTTGGTCATAGTTCTTTTTTCAAATTTACCAGTGTCTTTTCTGACAGATTCTCAGTGGTGGGATTTTAAATACATCAATATACAGTTTTCTAGATATGTTTAATTTTCCCCAAAAGGCATTAATTTGGCATTCCCATTAACAGTATATCAGAAATTTTCATCTCTTATAACTTCCTAATTAGATGATGATGTTTTTGAGGATTGATTTTATATATCAGCCTGACTGGCCACAAATTACCCAGATTAAGTATTATTTCTAGGTGATGTCTGTGAAGATGTTTCTGAATGAGACTAGCATTTGAATTGGTGAACTCAGTAGAGTGTCCTCCCCAATGTGTGTGGGAACCATTGAATCTGTTGAGGGCCTAAGGAGAACAAATGTCCAAGAAAGGAAGAATTTGCTTCTTTTTGCCTGCCTGCCACCTTGAGTTGGGACCTCTCATTTTCTTCAGCTTTGGGAATGGAATTTAAACCATCAGCTCCTCTGGTTTTCAGGCCTTCTGACTTAGACCAAATTACACCACTGGCTTCCCTGGATCTCTAGCCTACAGACGGCAGATTGCAGGATAAATTCTCAGTCTCCATAAATGTGTGATCTAATCCCTCATAATAAAATCTCCATCTCAGCTACATAGTATCATGCTAAGCAAAATAAGTCATCAAAGAAAGAAAAATAACATATCATTTCACTCATATGTGGAATTTAAAAAACAAAATAAATGAACATGGGGTGGGGAGGGCAGAGAGAGAGCAAGGGAGATAAGCCAAAAACAGATTCTTAATTATGGAGAACAAACTAATGATTACCAGAGGGGAGGGGCTTGGGAGGTTGGGTTATATAGGTGAAGGGGTTAAAGGAACACACTTGTTGTGATGAGAACTGGGTGATGTATGGAAGTGTTCAATCACTAAATTGTACACCTGAAACTGAAAAAAAAAAAAAGAATAAAACCCACTCTGTTGCCATTTCCATATCCATGTAAATATACACATAAAATCTCCTGCTAGTTCTGTTTCTCCAGAGAACTTTGACTAAAATGTTATTGGATATTGGGATTTTGGGCCACCGTGATATGTGGGGGTGTTAGTCCAGTATGATTGGCTTTATATGTTTCAGAACCATTTTCATTGCCTCATGCATGAACATATTGTTCTATTCATCATATAATTTTGACCATTATTCTAACAGTTTATTTTACTTATTTCTTCCCAATTTTATGAAGTTCTATACATGTTAAGAAATTTAGCTCTTAATCTATGATACACAACTTTTTAAATGGAGTCAGGTTTATCAATTCCTTTCCCCTTTTCTAAAATTTCTTCTAGACTTTGATTCTAAAAGCTAAAGACATTTTCTTTTTTATTTTTCAAGTTGCAAAGAAGATGATATTCTCTCCTCTGTGTTTTCCCAAGTTATTCAATTCATACTTGAAACAGCGTAATTAGTAATGCACTGCCTTATACTCTACTGTTTATTTTTGTCTCCTGTGCAAGACTAACACCTGCTTAAAGCCAAGAAATACATATGTGAAGCGTTCTCCTT
Organism: Mustela putorius furo; assembly: GCF_011764305.1. Lineage (NCBI taxonomy): Eukaryota > Metazoa > Chordata > Mammalia > Carnivora > Mustelidae > Mustela > Mustela putorius. The sequence goes on from NW_025422471.1 coordinate 17,515,648, forward strand.
CAGCACAGTATCAGACTTGGAATATATAGTCACTAGTAAAAAAAAAAAAAAAAAAAAAAAAAGAGCTTAATGGATGTTTGAGTGAATAAAGTAATTCACTTAAGGATTAGCTCAATAAAAATATTTTTTAGAAAAATCAGTAAAAAGAACAAGTCCACATAGCTAGAGCCTATTTGAATTTAAAAACTCAAATAAATTTAATCCAGTGCAAAAATTTATATGTGCATTTTTTTTGTTTTATCACAATTAGCCACCTATTATAAAAAATGGCTATAATATTTGTTTGACCCTGGTGAATCATATATTTCCAATCTCTATTCTAAATTGGAAAGCTGCTTAAAGTAATTTCTTGGAAGACCCTTGGATGTGTAACATAGAGAAGTCATGAAAAGCTGACAGACTTATGCACTTAGTTGGGGAAGGACAGGATGCAGAGTCAAGGCAAACTGTGTATGCTTCAAGATAAAAACATTTATCAGAAAAGAAGAGTGGCAAGGATTGGTTAATTTGAGAAACTAAGGAGCATGATTCTGAAAGTTCTTTTCTAATGATGGGCACCTCCAAATGAAGAGGGGAAAGGGAGGGGAAAATTCAGGTAACCAGTAGTCATAAAAAGTTCCACCACAGTTATTCACATAGGAAAGGCAAAATACTAGTAGAGCATTCTACAATCAAGATGTCCCAAAGGTAATGCTTTTGAAGTCAGTCACAGAGTTAGGGTAGGATTTACAACACTGTTCTCTTGAGACTGAACTGTCAATATTTCATTTTACAGTTAACAAAACAAAACAATTATACACATACATATACATGTGAGTGTGTTTCTCCAGCCCAAGATTGTTTAAAGTAAAGGCAAAGATACAAATGTGATTTGGGGTTCTAGTTTAAAGATTAGAAGTATAGTTTTCAGGACTCGTCATTTCAATCACCTGTGGGATTTTTAAAATTACATAGCTACATGGACCCTAACTCAGTCCTTTTGAATCAGAATCTTGGGTCTAGGTTGTAGACATTATCACTTTTTAGAAACTCTTGGGAATTTGTGGTATGGAGCTAGCACTGAAAATCTCCTATTTAAAGAATAGAAAAAGTACATAAAAATTGTTGAAACAATTAGTCATTCATTTATCTTAGTAAAAGTTGAATTGGTTGAATTCAGTATGAAGGTCAAGGCAGAATCCTGGTGATTTTAGAACATCCAATTGTTGGGTGTTGAGTGGCAAGAGCAGACGTAGTCATTGCCATACAGGTGAAATCTGGGATAGCTTCTCCCTCTGAGATGAGAGTATTTTTCACTGATGGGTAGAATTACACTCGTTCTTTAGGAATGATTGAATCAAACAGATGGTTAATGAATGAGCATGAAATTAAGTTGTGACTTGTCTTTTGGTTCATAAGATTAGGTGTGAGTGCAAGGAAGGCAGAGAAACACTGAGTAAAGTGGCATTTAATAGAGGGATTCTGTGGACTGAGTTGTGTCCCCACACATTAATTTGTTGAAGCTCCAGTGTATGGAGGCGGGATTTTGGACGGCAATTAGATTTAGATAAACTCATGAGGGTGAGGTGCTCCTGATGAAATTAGAGCCTTCAATAGAAGAGAAGCCAGAATGCTTCTTCCTCTCCCTCTCCCTCTTTCTCCCCCTCTCCCTCTAACATAGGTAGAAAGCAGCCTTCTACAAAGGTAGAAAGCTCTCACCAGAACTCAACCGTGCTGTCACCCTGATCTCAGACTTCCATCTTCCAGAACTGTAAGAAGTAGATTTCTGTTTAAGTTACCCAATCTTTCTTATGGCAACTTAAGCTAACTAGTTCCTTTATACAGAAGTTAAAAAAGTATGCTGCATCATAGAGCATGGGGAGACTTGGAAATACCAAACAACTCCCTTTCACATCATCACTATGAATAATCTTAAATAGATAAACAGGACTAGCACTCTTTTTTTTCCTTAAGATTTCATTTATTTATTTGAGAGAGAGAGCGAGCAAGAGAGAGCACAAGCAGGGTGAAAAGCAGAAGGAGAAGCAGACTCCCTGCTGAGCAGGGAGCCCTATGTGGGACTCAATTTCAGGAGTCCAGGATCATGATCTGAGCTGAAGGCAAATGCTTAACTGATTGAGCCACCCAGGTGCCCAAAGAGGACCTCTCTATCCTCTGATAATGTTATGAAATTCTAGATTATGAATTGAATAAACAGTGACTAGAAGGTGCTTAGATTCTATCACTACTTACTTATTTGACATTGAGCAAATGATAAGTGATAGATCTCAAAGTGATTTATTTTCATGATTCCTATAAGTCATTGAGAGTGAAAGTGAAGTTAATAGAATATGGGACTATATGGAGGAGGACAATATAGCATAAGTTTGGGGATAAAGTAAATGGGTATTTACAAGATGGGAGCAAAGGGATAATTGAGTGTCCAGGGATTTTTTTTTTTAATATCACTTTAAAATAGTATTCAATTGAATCAAATCATTCGGATTGCACAATGTAGAATATTTTTCACAATTAGTCCTAGAAGTTAAAAAAAATTATACATTTTATTTAGGGGAGAAAGGATCTAATGGGTCCCTTTTAAAATACACAAAAATAATTGATGAAGTTATTTGATAAATTGCATGAGGTTTTCTTTAAAATTTTTTTGTAAATATGAAGTTAAAAATTCTGATTAGCAGGTAGAGGTCATAACAATGAGTTTTGTTTACAAATACTGTTTTATTTGATTAATCATTTAAATTCTTAGCCAAGATACAAATTAGAGGACATAGTGATTCAAATTTAAAATTATATAATCAAAAGAAGTAAGCATATTTCTGAGTTTAAGGAAATGAAATATTTTGCTTTAGTAGTCTATCTCTGCTGATTTTGTTATTATTACAGTGGGAAATATACAAATAGTGCCTAAGTTTTTTCTGAGATTCATTTTCTTAAATAGTCTTTAATATCCAAATTCTATGTTTCAACAACATTTTGAAAAATTACATATTGTTGATACATTAGACTTTGAAGTGAAAGAACATTTGATTGGGGGCACCTGAAGTAAAAGAACTTTTGATTTGGGGCATCTGAGCTGGTTAAACCTCTGACTCTTGATTTAGGCTCTGGTCATGATCTACAAGTCATGGGATCCTGGGGTGGTGTGGTCATGGTTTCATGCTCAGCACAGAGTCTGCTTGTCAGTCTCCCTCTGTCTGCTCCTCCACCCACTTGCTCTCTCCCTCCCTCCCTCAAATAAATAAAGAAAATCTTTTTTAAAAAGTCAGGAGGTGGGGGCTTTTGATTGAAATCTGTGCTTTAAATACATTTACTAGCAGTAAGACCAGCAAATTATTCTTCTTCTGTAAGTGTCAGTTTTTAGGATTGATAGTATTTTTCTTTGTCCTTCCTGTTTTCTGCCTGGCAAAAAATACATGCTCAGTGAAAGTTAGCAATTTTAATTAGAATGGCAGAATATTTTATAGCATACATTTGAATTCGTTCTATAAAACACATGCATTAATAAATACACGATATATTCAGTTTGGTGAAAACAGATATAAGAACAGCAATTTAGCCTATTCTATCTTATTACATCTTTCATGTTATATCATTTTGAATTCTTTAAAAAATACATACAATATTCAATTGAATATAAAGATAACTATGCTGTTATAATCTTTATAATCTAACTGATTATATGTGTGGCACCACCTAAGTATGCATCAAATAGATAATAGATAATTGTTTTATTGTGACGATCCCTTCACAGTATGTCATACATATGAAACTAGTCAAATGTTATATATCAGTCATTTCTATCTCAATAAAATAATAAATGCATATATATAAGCCTACAAAAAAAAGTACCTGTATTATATACACAAGACTGAGCTATATTTTTTTTGAAGTACAACTAACAACAAAATAATTCCTGGAGTTAACTCCTCCTCCTAGGTTAGACTCCAGTCAATGGAGAGACCTAAATTGCTTATCTAGTCCTGGCAAATAACCAGACACTTGAAACTGAGAGTAATACTCCCTTAAAGCATTAACTCTGGTAAGGAGAGAGAAAAATGAGTAATTCAAAGGATAATTTCCTTTAACTTCTGTTTCCAAAAAGTTATGTTCTGCATCATTTCAAGCTAGGTTGGTGAACTGAAGAGTAAACAAAACAACATATTTTATGATCTGTTTATCCCAGTGGTTGTAACCAGCATGGTATGAGAGTTTAAAAAGAAATTATAGATACTCAGAATCTAGGGTCAGAGATTTTATGCACTCTGCTTGTCTACTTGGTTGCACAGAAGGTATTTGACTATTTTACTTTACTTTATTAAAGTTAGCATCTTTGAAGTTCATTATCTGGCATTGTTTAACAATGAAATTTTAGGCATCAGAAAAATGTTCATTAACCAATGAATGGATAGCCAGTTGCCAATTTAGCCATGCAATGGAAACTTCTAGGAGGTTTGGCAGAGGGAATAGTTTAGGGCAGAACTTTCCTAATGATCTCAGTAAACCCTCAAGTTTACAAGACCAGGACTTTGGGCACCTGAAACCCCCACACCAGTTACTTATTGCCATCATCAGACTCAAGCAAGGCTACAATAGAGTACAGATACTGTAAGGTATGATATGAAAGATATGATATGAAAAGGTTGGGGTGGTATACATAGTGCTGCTCATCAATATTTTCTGGTTTTCCTTCTGGGTCTTTGGGTATAAGGTTGCAAATAAAATACAGAACACCAATTAAATTCAAACTTCAGATTAACAATGAATAATATTTCTAAAATTTTGCAGGGGGTACATATATTAAAAATTATTCCTTTGAGTCTTAAATTCAAATTTAACTGAGAATCCTGTATTTTTTCCAACTTTATTGAGATACAATTAACATATAGAATTATAAAATATTTAACTTGTATAATGCAATATTTATGATTATATATATGTAAGATATATTTTATATATCTATATCTATACATATATATGGAGGATTCCCCCATCAAATTGATTAAAATATCCATCATCTCACATTACTTATTTATCTTTTTGCTTCGGTGAGAACATCTTTATTTGAGAAACATGGCAACTATATTTGACAATTTCTCTTCTGTCTTGAGGTTAGGCATCATTATTTGACTCAGTTTGATCATTCAAATGGATGTCACTTCTTTGGGAGATCTAGCTCCAGCAACCAGTTGTTTCTCAGGCAAATGGTTGCTGAGATAGATGTTCCAGAGAACTCTTTCTCTGGCCCTGCAACCATGGAATTCTAAGATGGCGCGAAGGGTGAACACTGAGTTGTCACTTAGACAACTGCCTAGGAAAGCTTCCCAGTTTTGTTGCATATTTAGTGAGTGAGAAGTAGGCTGCTATTTGTTTATATGCTTACACTGAAGTTTAGGAGGTGCTTATTAACAGACTATAACTGAGATTATCCTAATAAAGGTCAGAATGACTGTAATTCTAGACCAAGGTAGGTTTTCTATCATGACTAAAATTTCACTTGATATTAGTGATCCTGAATTTAAACTGATAAATAGTTGTAATAGTATTGTGTGTGTGCGCACATGTGTATATGTGTATGTGCATATACATGTACATATGTTTCAGCCATATTGATTCATGGAGAACTGAACTTGGGATGAGTTAGAATTTTTCCAATTGAGCATGATAGAAAGACAGAGTTGGTCAGGATGATTGCAAAGGCATGACTGCAGTGAAAGAATCCAGAGTGAAAGCTGGGTGAGGAAGGAAGTGTTATTAGGGGAAGGGAAATGGATGTAAAAATCAATGAACTGTCAGCTTTAGTAGGGTCAAAAATGTAAAAAAGTTTATGATATTTAATCTATTGGAGCTTCTGATATATTATAGAAAACACGGGTCCTTCAAAATCCCTCACTTAGAGAGTTATTTGAATTAATTGGATAAAAACTGGAAATTGAGAAAGAGAAGAAATGAGACCTTATTATCTTATAATGAAAGAATGACTGAAAACGGGTCTCAAAAATAAAACTAAGATTTGGATAGTTTTAAGGGAAAGTGAATGGCATTTCAAATAGAATATTCTAATCCCAGTCTCAGAAGAGCCACTACTACTTAGCAAACCTATTTTATTTCTTTAAGTCAGTAGTCATTTCAAAGCTTTACTCCCCTCATCACCCCCATCCTCTTCAGTCTCACAGATAATATGTCTTTGTAACTGGAGACTGTGAGATATGTATTCAATTAACTATTCATGTCATTCCTAAGTGCATCTTGATCAACAATATTTCTTCCTGTTAAACACTTATTTGCAGATATATTTGAAATTCTGGATGCTATAGATTTTCCAGAAAGATACAAATGCCGGACCTTATCCCAGTAGACAAAGTTTAAACTGATAGAGTTATCAAAAAACCACCATTACAAAAACCAAAGAAAACAAAAACAAAAGAAACAAAACCACCAATACCAGCTGGTTTCACAGGAAAATCATACAAACGCGCTAAGATAACCACAACATTGTACTTTAGGATTGTTTCTAAAAAATGTATTTATTTATTTACTTATTTATTTTAAATTCAATTAGCCAACATATAGTACATTGGTAGTGTTTGATGTGGTATTCAATGATTTGTTAATTGCATGTAACACCCAGTGCTTATCACATCACATGACCTCCTTAATGCTCCTTCAAGTGGTGGCAGTTTTTGTTTTCCCTATACGCTACAACTATTTATTAAATCTCTTCATTGTTTTCCTATTTTGCCACATTTGTGTCTGTACTATTTTATTTAATTAATTCATTGAAATAGTTAACTCAAGCCATTAACACAGAGTATTTCATACATTTAATGATGTATTCATTGTCATTAAATAAACTGTAACTACAATTTTGAATTTAGTTTTCTCCAGAAATTGTTGAATTAGGTATTGTTTTTTTAAACTGAATATAGTTGATATACAATGTTACATTGATTTCAGGTGTGTAACAGTGATTTGACAAGTCTTTATATTATGTTATGGTCACCATAAGTGAAGTTTTGTTTTTTTTTGTTTTTTGTTTTTTGTTTTTTTTTTATTTATTTTTTATAAACATATATTTTTATCCCCAGGAGTACAGGTCTGTGAATCACCAGGTTTACACACTTCACAGCACTCACCAAATCACATGCCCTCCCCAATGTCCATAATCCCACCCCCTTCTCCCAAACCCCCTCCCCCCGGCAACCCTCAGTTTGTTTTGTGAGATTAAGAGTCACTTATGGTTTGTCTCCCTCCCAATCCCATCTTGTTTCATTTATTCTTCTTCTACCCACTTAAGCCTCCATGTTGCATCACCACTTCCTCATATCAGGGAGATCATATGATAGTTGTCTTTCTCTGCTTGACTTATTTCGCTAAGCATGATACGCTCTAGTTCCATCCATGTTGTTGCAAATGGCAAGATTTCATTTCTTTTGATGGCTGCATAGTATTCCATTGTGTATATATACCACATCTTCTTGATCCATTCATCTGTTGATGGACATCTAGGTTCTTTCCATAGTTTGGCTATTGTGGACATTGCTGCTATAAACATTCGGGTGCATGTGCCCCTTTGGATCACTACATTTGTATCTTTAGGGTAAATACCCAATAGTGCAATTGCTGGGTCATAGGGCAGTTCTATTTTCAACATTTTGAGGAACCTCCATGCTGTTTTCCAGAGTGGCTGCACCAGCTTGCATTCCCACCAACAGTGTAGGAGGGTTCCCCTTTCTCCGCATCCTCGCCAGCATCTGTCATTTCCTGACTTGTTGATTTTAGCCATTCTGACTGGTGTGAGGTGATATCTCATTGTGGTTTTGATTTGTATTTCCCTGATGCCGAGTGATATGGAGCACTTTTTCATGTGTCTGTTCGCCATCTGGATGTCTTCTTTGCAGAAATGTCTGTTCATGTCCTCTGCCCATTTCTTGATTGGATCATTTGTTCTTTGGGTGTTGAGTTTGCTAAGTTCTTTATAGATTCTGGACACTAGTCCTTTATCTGATATGTCGTTTGCAAATATCTTCTCCCATTCTGTCAGTTGTCTTTTGATTTTGTTAACTGTTTCCTTTGCTGTGCAAAAGCTTTTGATCTTGATGAAATCCCAGTAGTTCATTTTTTCCCTTGCTTCCCTTGCCTTTTGCGTTGTTCCTAGGAAGATGTTGCTGCGGCAGAGGTCGAAGAGGTTGCTGCCCGTGTTCTCCTCAAGGATTTTGATGGATTCCTTTAGCACATTGAGGTCCTTCATCCATTTTGAGTCTATTTTTGTGTGTGGTGTAAGGAAATGGTCCAATTTCATTTTTCTGCATGTGGCTGTCCAATTTTCCCAGCACCATTTATTGAAAAGGCTGTCTTTTTTCCATTGGACATTCTTTCCTGCTTTGTCGAAGATTAGTTGACCATAGATTTGAGGGTCTATTTCTGGGCTCTCTATTCTGTTCCATTGATCTATGTGTCTGTTTTTGTGCCAGTACCATGCTGTCTTGATGATGACAGCTTTGTAATAGAGCCTGAAGTCCGGAATTGTGATGCCACCAACGTTGGCTTTCTTTTTCAATATCCCTTTGGCTATTCGAGGTCTTTTCTGGTTCCATATAAATTTTAGCATTATTTGTTCCATTTCTTTGAAAATGATGGATGGTACTTTGATAGGAATTGCATTAAATGTGTAGATTGCTTTAGGTAGCATAGACATTTTCACAATATTTATTCTTCCAATCCAGGAGCATGGAACATTTTTCCATTTCTTTGTGTCTTCCTCAATTTCTTTCATGAGTACTTTATAGTTTTCTGAGTATAGATTCTGTGTCTCTTTGGTTAGGTTTATTCCTAGGTATCTTATGGTTTTGGATGCAATTGTAAATGGGATTGACTCCTTAATATCTCTTTCTTCTGTCTTGCTGTTGGTGTAGAGAAATGCAACTGATTTCTGTGCATTGATTTTATATCCTGACACTTTACTGAATTCCTGTATAAGTTCTAGCAGTTTTGGAGTGGAGTCTTTTGGGTTTTCCACATATAGTATCATATCATCTGCGAAGAGTGATAATTTGACTTCTTCTTTGCCGATTTGGATGCCTTTAATTTCCTTTTGTTGTCTGATTGCTGAGGCTAGGACCTCTACTACGATGTTGAATAGCAGTGGTGATAATGGACATCCCTGCCGTGTTCCTGACCTTAGCGGAAAAGCTTTCAGTTTTTCTCCATTGAGAATGATATTTGCGGTGGGTTTTTCATAGATGGCTTTGATGATATTGAGGTATGTGCCCTCTATCCCTACACTTTGAAGAGTTTTGATCAGGAAGGGATGTTGTACTTTGTCAAATGCTTTTTCAGCATCTATTGAGAGTATCATATGGTTCTTGTTCTTTCTTTTATTGATGTGTTGTATCACATTGACTGATTTGCGGATGTTGAACCAACCTTGCAGCCCTGGAATAAATCCCACTTGGTCGTGGTGAATAGTCTTTTTAATGTACTGTGGAATCCTATTGGCAAGTATTTTGTTGAGTATTTTCGCATCTGTGTTCATCAAGAATATCGGTCTATAGCTCTCTTTTTTGGTGGGATCCTTGTCTGGTTTTGGAATCAAGGTGATGCTGGCTTCATAAAATGAGTTTGGAAGTTTTCCTTCCATTTCTATTTTTTGGAACAGTTTCAGGAGTATAGGAATTAGTTCTTCTTTAAATGTTTGGTAGAATTCCCCCAGGAAGCCGTCTGGCCCTGGGCTTTTGTTTGTTTGGAGATTTTTAATGACTGTTTCAATCTCCTTACTGGTTATGGGTCTGTTCAGGCTTTCTATTTCTTCCTGGTTCAGTTGTGGTAGTTTATATGTTTCTAGGAATGCATCCATTTCTTCCAGGTTGTCAAATTTATTGCCGTAGAGTTGCTCATAGTATGTTCTTATAATAGTTTGTATTTCTTTGGTGTTAGTTGTGATCTTTCCTCTTTCATTCATGATTTTATTTATCTGGGTCCTTTCTCTTTTCTTTTTGATAAGTCGGGCCAGGGGTTTATCAATTTTATTAATTCTTTCAAAGAACCAGCTCCTAGTTCCGTTGATTTGTTCTATTGTTTTTTTGGTTTCTATTTCATTGATTTCTGCTCTGATCTTTATGATTTCTCTTCTCCTGCTGGGCTTAGGGTTTCTTTCTTGTTCTTTCTCCAGCTCCTTTAGGTGTAGGGTTAGGTTGTGTACCTGAGACCTTTCTTGTTTCTTGAGAAACGCTTGTACCGCTATATATTTTCCTCTCAGGACTGCCTTTGTTGTGTCCCACAGATTTTGAACCATTGTATTTTCATTATCATTTGTTTCCATGATTTTTTTCAATTCTTCTTTAATTTCCCGGTTGACCCATTCATTCTTTAGAAGGATACTGTTTAGTCTCCATGTATTTGGAATCTTTCCAAACTTCCTTTTGTGGTTGAGTTCTAGCTTTAGAGCATTGTGGTCTGAAAATATGCAGGGAATGATCCCAATCTTTTGATACCAGTTGAGTCCTGATTTAGGACCGAGGATGTGATCTATTCTGGAGAATGTTCCATGTGCACTAGAGAAGAATGTGTATTCTGTTGCTTTGGGATGAAATGTTCTGAATATATCTGTGATGTCCATCTGGTCCAGTGTGTTGTTTAAGGCCTTTATTTCCTTGCTGATCTTTTGCTTGGATGACCTGTCCATTTCAGTGAGGGGAGTGTTAAAGTCCCCTACTATTATTGTATTATTGTTGATGTGTTTCTTTGATTTTGTTATTAATTGGTTTATATAGTTGGCTGCTCCCACATTGGGGGCATAGATATTTAAAATTGTTAAATCTTCTTGTTGGACAGACCCTTTGAGTATGATATAGTGTCCTTCCTCATCTCTTATTATAGTCTTTGGCTTAAAATCTAATTGATCTGATATAAGGATTGCCACTCCTGCTTTCTTCTGATGTCCATTAGCATGGTAAATTCTTTTCCACCCCCTCACTTTAAATCTGGAGGTGTCTTCGGGCTTAAAATGTGTTTCTTGGAGGCAACATATAGATGGGTTTTTGTTTTTTTTATCCATTCTGATACCCTGTGTCTTTTGACAGGGGCATTTAGCCCATTCACATTCAGGGTAACTATTGAGAGATATGAATTTAGTGCCATTGTATTGCCTGTAAGGTGACTGTTACTGTATATGGTCTCTGTTCCTTTCTGATCTACCACTTGTAGGCTCTCTCTTTGCTTAGAGGACCCCTTTCAAGATTTCCTGTAGAGCTGGTTTGGTATTTGCAAATTCTTTCAGTTGTTGTTTGTCCTGGAAGCTTTTAATCTCTCCTTCTATTTTCAATGATAGCCTAGCTGGATATAGTATTCTTGGCTGCATGTTTTTTCTCATTTAGTGCTCTGAAAATATCATGCCAGCTCTTTCTGGCCTGCCAGGTCTCTGTGGATAAGTCAGCTGCCAATCTAATATTTTTTACCATTGTATGTTACAGACTTCTTTTCCCGGGCTGCTTTCAGGATTTTCTCTTTGTCATTGAGACTTGTAAATTTTACTATTAGGTGACGGGGTGTGGGCCTATTCTTATTGATTTTGAGGGGCGTTCTCTGAACCTCCTGAATTTTGATGCTCATTCCCTTTGCCATATTGGGGAAATTCTCCCCAATAATTCTCTCCAGTATACCTTCTGCTCCCCTCTCACTTTCTTCTTCTTCTGGAATCCCAATTATTCTAATGTTGTTTCGTCTTATGGTGTCACTTATCTCTCGAATTCTCCCCTCGTGGTCCAGTAGCTGTTTGTCCCTCTTTTGCTCAGCTTCTTTATTCTCTGTCATTCGGTCTTCTATATCACTAATTCTTTCTTCTGCCTCATTTATCCTAGCAGCTAGAGCCTCCATTTTTGATTGCACCTCATTAATAGCTTTTTTGATTTCACCTTGGTTAGATTTTAGTTCTTTTATTTCTCCATAAAGGGCTTTTATATCTCTCGAGAGGGTTTCTCTAATATCTTCCATGCCTTTTTTGAGCCCGGCTAGAACCTTGAGAATTGTCATTCTGAACTCTAGATCTGACATATTACCGATGTCTGTATTGATTAGGTCCCTAGCCTTCGGTACTGCCTCTTGTTCTTTTTTTTGTGTTGAATTTTTACGTCTTGTCATTTTGTCCAGATAAGAGTAAATGAAGGGGCAAGTAAAATACTAAAAGGGTGGCAACAACCCCAGGATAATATGCTTTAACCAAATTAGAAGAGATCCAAAATCGTGAGTGGGGAGAAAGGGGATAAAAAGAGGTTCAAAAAGGATGAAAGAAAAAAAAAAACAAAAAGAAAAGAAAAAAAAAAGAAAAGAAAAGAAAGGAATTTTTAAAAAAAGAAAACACCTAAGAAAAATGTAAAAAAGAAAAAATATATATATTAGATAAACTAGTAAAAAATCGTTAAAAAAGAAAAAGGTAACAGTTAAAAAAAAAATTTTACCCGAAGGCGAGAAAAAAAAAAAATGAAAAAGAAAAAATTAAATTAACTGCAAGACTAAAAAAAATCACCGGAAAAAAGCCATGAGTTCCGTGCTTGGCTTTCTCCTCCCCTGGAATTCTGCTGCTCTCCTTGGTATTGAAACCGCACTCCTTGGTAGGTGAACTTGGTCTCGGCTGGATTTCTTGTTGATCTTCTGGGGGAGGGGCCTGGTGTAGTGATTCTCAACTGTCTTTGCCCCAGGTGGAATTACACCGCCCTTACCCGGGACCGGGGTGAGTAATCCGCTCCGGTTTGCTTTCAGGAGCTTTTGTTCCCTGAGCGCTTTCCGTAGAGTTCCGGAGGACGGGAATACAAATGGCGGCCTCCTGGTCTCCGGCCCGGAGGAGCCGAGAGCCCAGGGCCCCACTCCTCAGTGCGCCCTCAGAGAACAGCGCCCAGTTACTCCCGTCTGCCTGACCTCCAGCCGCGCTCCGAGCTCACCGAGCCTGCGACCGGTTCAAGGTAACACGGAGCTGTGAGCTTACTGTCGGCTCTGTCTCTGTAGCCGGCTTTCCCGTTCCAATACCCGCAAGCTCTGCGACACTCAGACACCCCCAATCCTTCTGTGACCCTGCGGGACCTGAGGCCACGCTGACCCCGCGTGGGCTTCGCCCCGGTTTAGCCTCTGGAGCGATGTCCCTCAGCGGAACAGACTTTTAAAAGTCCTGATTTTGTGCATGGTTGCTCCGCTGCTTGCCAGGAGCCGGCCCCTCCCCCCGGGGTCTATCTTCCCGTCGCTTTGGATTCACTTCTCCGCCGGTCCTACCTTTCAGAAAGTGGTTGTTTTTCTGTTTCCAGAATTGCTGTTCTTCTTCTCTTCGATCTGCCGATGGATTTTCAGGTGTTTGCAATCTTTAGATAAGCTATCTAGCTGATCTCCGGCTAGCTGAAGCATCTCAGCTTGCTACTTCTCCGCCATCTTGACTCCTCCCCCCACATTAACACAGAGTACACAAAGATTATGTCACTTAATATCAATAAAGGTATGGACATTAGTATATATGATGTGTATAACAAGATTGATTATACAAAAGCAACAGCTGTATGTCATTAGTATTAAATATAGGCATATATAATTGTAGGTTTTACTCCAAAGTCATCAAACTTTGCTATTCTTAAGAGTATACATATTTTTGAGATGAAATTTTATGAAGCATTTGAGGTTCTTTTTAATATATAAGTGAATTTAAATTGTGAACAACCAAAGTAGTTACAAATCTATAGTTGATGTGCATGAATAGATTAGAAAATAAAGTTTAAAAATCCAATTCTTGGCTAAATCAGAAAATTAACATGAACTAAAAACTGGTTTAATTTCTTTTAAAAAAAGTTTTTGATTTTACTATGTAATTCATAAGAATAATTTTCTTAACAGACTGTCAAGTTCTTTAAAAAAAAAATGCATCTAAGCCATAAACCATAGGCTTAAAAAGGCTAATCAAAAGAATATCTTTGAAGAGAAAATATAAGGAATATTACGGGGTGATTACATGGCGATGGTAAGGCTATTACTCAGCTTCCATAAAGTGTTTAGGATTTCAAATTTTGTAAGTGGAGAGAGAATTATATGTAAGAAACAAAGTACAGAATTAGAAACAAAATTATAGAAAAGGGAGGAGAAAAATGGAGAAACCTAGCTTGGGAAATTGAGAAATTAGAAACAGTTACAAGATAGACCTAATGGTAGAATCTAGGTTCTAAAGGTTTTGACACCTTCATTTGGTGTTTTGATTACCTCTTCTTCACCTTGTTGGGGAGGGAGAGATTCATTCCTACTCTAGGATTATGGGGAACAACAAGCCACACAATACTCGATACTGGAGAGATGAGATTTATAGCAGTTTATTAGTTATGTATAGTCATATAGCCTGGGGTAGAAGACATGCTTTTCACTAAAATTGATGTTTCACTTGGGTATTTCACTCAAATGCAGAGTGAAAAAGCAGGAGCTGTGGGAGAATTTACTAGAGAGTGAGATGATCCCTGGGCTCCACAAGAGGATGTAATTTTCTTGTTTGAATAATTTGGCTACAGGGAATTGGAGCCCATTACTCAGGGATAAACAGGCCCTGTGCCTCATCCCACAATAAGGAGGTTGTTTGGAGAGGGAACATTATCTGTACGTTCACGTCACATTTGGTACGTCAGTGCATACATGTGTGAGTGCAGATAGATGTAGATATACTTCTTAAATTTTAGAACAATTTTAGATTTACAGAAAAATTGCAAAGACAGGATAGTGTTAGCATCATATCCCACACCTGGTCCATTATTATTAACGTCTTAGATTAGTAGGGTACAATTGTCACAATTAATAAACCAATATTGATACATTATTATTGACTAGACTCCACACTAAATCATATTTTTAAAGTTTTTACTTTATCTCCTTTATATGGTCTATAACCTCATATAAAATATTACATTTAACCATCATGTTTTGTCAGTTTCATCTTGACTGTGAAATATTCTCATATAATCCTTATCTTTGTTAACCTTGACGGTTTAAAGAGTATTGCACAGGTACCTTATAAAATGCCCCTCAAATGAAATTTATCAGATGTTTTTGTCATGTCTGGACTGAAGTTATGATATTTTTGTGGAAATACCTCAAAATAAAGTGCCATTTTCATTACATCATCTAAAGGGTACACACTACTGACATGACCTTACTGTTGATGTTGACCTTGATTACCTGACTGAGGTAGTGCTTTGACAAGTTTCTTCATTGCAAAGTTATGCTCCTCCCCCCTTCTCCACACTGTACTCTTTGGAAGGAAGTCACTGTGTGAAGCCCATACCTGAGGTGTGGGGAATTATACTCTAGCTGCTTAATGGTGCAGTATCTACATAAATACTTAGAATTATTCTTCACATGAGAGTAGTCTTTTGTCCTTTTATTTATTTAATAATTTACTTACATTAGTATTGGCTCATTGACATTTTAAACTATGTGTTATAATATTACTTTATTTTACTGTTTGAATTATTCCAGGTTTGGCCACTGGAGGTTCCTTCTGTTGGTTCCTGTGTCCTTGACATATTCCATTATTGTGTGTATGTGTGCTAAAAACACTTCTTGGCTTTCTGATGTAAGAATATGCTCCAAGATCATCTTGTATATTTCCTGCCCCAGTTTAAGAATTTCAGCCATTTCTCCAAGCAGCCTTGGCTCCTTTTATTGGAGAATTTTAGGAGTTATGTATACATATAGAGTATTTCTTCATGAAACCATTTGTATATAAATTAAGCTAAACATGAGTTCATACTGATGTTTCCAGCTAGAGTGAGCCATGTGGTAAAGGGTTGTAGTTGGAACATCAGTAAGAATTTATGCTCAGGAATTCTGCAATTATATATAATGATGATCTTTTTTTAGATAGGACAGCATATATAGGAAGAATTAACCTCTTTGTTTCCGTAACAATAAATTTTTTTGTGAATACAAATGTATTCTTATGTATCCAAACTTATTTTCATTACTTCTCATATACAACTTTGGCTTATATGATATAATCAGAAATTCAAATCTCATAGAATATTAAAGATTATATAATCCATTTATCCCACGTTACATGACAAAATTAAAATACAGAACATTTAAGATGTTTTTACATTATTTGTATTTGAATAAGTTGGTAGCTAGATTAAGCTGAAAGTTCCAGCCCACAACTTTCAATATAAGCTTGCAAATTACAGTGGACACTGACAGGTATTAATGAGACCCAAATAAAGAAAAAAGGAGTTCAAATAAACTGTTTAATTAAACATCAGTGTGACTAAATAATGATAACA
This sequence comes from Mustela putorius furo, assembly GCF_011764305.1. Lineage (NCBI taxonomy): Eukaryota > Metazoa > Chordata > Mammalia > Carnivora > Mustelidae > Mustela > Mustela putorius. The sequence continues at coordinate 17,531,934 of NW_025422471.1, forward strand.
AAATGAGAATAGAAAAAAGAGACAAGTGAAATGAGAATAACATGTTGCAAATATTTTGCCAACAAGACTCTTTTTTTTTTAATTCTGAATATCTCTGTTTATCCGAAGAATATTAGTTTGAGAATCAGAGAATCATGTTCTAGGTTTATAATTTATTCAACTGTAAAATGTGGCTATCCTTTCAATGGTAACCGAGATTTAAAATTCTATGAACTCCGTATCTACAAAATTATTTCTGATCAACTGAAAAAATCTGTTCTTTTGATACATTTTTTTTAAAGCTGTCAAAATTCATACACTATTTGGTTGATCATTCAAACACAAATCAAGAGAGAACGTGATACCAAATATCAAATTTTCTGGTCTCGAATCAAACCTGGGCCTTACCTGAAAGAACTTTTAATTTTTTATGTTGATAATAGTAAAGTTTTATATTCTTAATTGGTTTAGTGGTTTCCAAGCAACAGACAACTTTGCAGTACTTTAACTTACCTTTTTGTTATGAATGCTTTTGTCATTATTTTATCCAGGTGTGTTTTGTAGTGAGAATCAGATCACTAATAATTTGGACTCTTAAGCCAATGTAAAAATGCTAGAAGCTCTATCAATCCAGACAGCTCAAAAATAGTTCCTCCTGTTTGCAAGCACATCTGTTACTTTACCACATAAAAGGATAACTAGTTTACATGTGTACCTTTTAGTCAGATAAAATAGAATAAATTTCAAACTAACTATAACTTAACTACCAGGATTTTTCCCAGGTTAGCTATTTATATCAGTTCAAGAGTCTTCTATTGTCTAAATCACATATTTACTGATGTAAAAAATAAAACTCCAAAATCTACTTTAGCAGAAGTGAGACACCCAGAAAATTCTGTACTCATTGTATTATTTAAAATTCATCTGGGAAATTTATAAATTGCAATGAGATATACTCATTGTTCACTGGTCAACACATAAAGAAACAAATATAGTGATTCTTGCTTAGAATTCCAACAATTTGGGTGTCTGGTGAACATTTTTTTTCAGTGTTTTGACAAAATACTATTAAAAATCCAGATGATTTGGTAAATTTTTTTTTTCTATTTTCTGGTGTCTCATCATAGTACATTGTATCAGCTTAGGGATTATGTGAGGTAGTGCTCAACTTTTTTCAATATCTGTTCTACTCCCAAGAAGGAAACTTCTTCAATATGAAAGGAACTTCAGTTAGAAACCCAAAAGATTCATTTCACTTTGGAGATAATTTATTTGATTTTTTTAACATGTTTTTAGTCATTGTAATAAAGACTGTCCATTAGGATTGCAATGAAAGTTTCAGATTGTATTTAACAAAGACTTACCTCCAAGATCTCATTGTCATTTTAGTAACAAAATCTTACTATGGTTTGAACTGATCTGCTTTACAGTAAATTTTATTACATAGTTCCAATGACAGAAAGTAAATGAAAATCTACCAGATTGACACAAAATTAAAGTTTTGACATTGGATAGCAGTTGGAAATACCACCCATTTTGACAAAGGGTATTAAAATATTCCCAATTAGAATTAGATTGCAAAATCTAAACTACTTAGACAATAACATGGTCCCCTTTAAAATCCATATATGCTTGGTGTTTTTCTTTAATAATATAAAGGATTGTAATTCCTTTATTTTCTATGTTTCTGCATCGGTGATCTGAATAATATATTTGGATTAATGAAGATTAAATATCTATTATTCTACCAGTAATGTACTGTTGAAATTCTTACCAGTATGTTCCTAGTTGCCACTGAAACATGGATGTTTATAAAACAAACAACCAAAAAATTGTATTGTGGTCAGTGTGGGCTATCTAAGGAAAAAATACCCAAGTGTACCAAGGGACTCTTTCTCTCTCCTGATGACACAACACAGCTTTAATTTCTCCTTAAGGCAGAGGAGACCATGACCAGAAACCAAGTCAGAAGCTTACCTGACTGAGCCACCTGGGGTCCTCTTTTGGTTCTTATTTAATAAATTCTTATTAATAGTCAAATATATTGATTCCATTTTTTTATATTCATCTCTTTGCCTAGAACTCGTTTAAAATAAGCAATGCCTTGGTAACTACCTGAAAACACTAATCATTTTCATTGGATTTATTTGAGTAGATACATAGAAATAGACTATTTCAAAATATCTCTGTTCCACAGGAAAACTAAATCAGAATCATATCTAAACAATCTTGAATATAGTAATTTTGAATTTACCAAATGAAAGATATAGAAAATATAGATAAAGGATAAAAAATTTTTATTGTTTACCCATTACTGTCTAGTATTTTATATGCATTTGGGAAATAAATATGAATCTCTGCAAATTAATGACTAAAGGACATTTTTAAATCTTCATATTGCTTGAACTTGAAATATTTAATGTTGTGGATGGCATCTTTATTTGGCCTTAATGGGATCACATTTTCTTAGGTTTCTTTCAAATATTATAGACATTTCTGTCTTCTATGAATGCCTTACCTTGTTTATAGGATGCTTTAAGGTCAGATATCTTGAGAGTTTATGTCTTGTCATGTTGTCCTTCAAAAATAACTGCCATTTTGTTGGCTTTAGTCACAATCCATAATGTCCAAAACTCTCCGTTGGTATGTCTAACCCACATCTCATTTCTAATATTGTATCTTTCAAATGTCTTCTGGTCATCTCTACTAGAAATTGTTTTGTTTTTGTTTTTTTGTTGTGGTGGTGATCATTGTTTACTATTTCTCACTCTTTCTGTTGACTCAAGTATTAATTCATTGCCTTCCTTTATTTATTTATTTTTAAATATTTTATTTATTTATTTGACAGAGAGAGAAATAGAGGGAGAGGGAACACAAGCAGGGGGCTTGGGAGAGAAAGAAGCAGGCTTTCTGTTGAGCAGGGAGCCCAAAGTAGGGCTTGATCCTTCATCCCAGGACCCTGGGATAGTGACCTGAGCTGAAGGCAGACATTTGACAACTGAGCTACTCAGGCGCCCCTCTTTGCTTCATTTAGCTAACTATGTCCCTACTTCAAATGTAAGTATTGGAGTCACTTCTTCAGAAAATACTTACATCATCATCATCATCATCATCATTAGAATTAGTAGTAGTAGTATTTATGACTGTTCATTCCATCCCCTCCTTTTTTTCCCTTGCTCTAATCTAGATTAAGTCTCTGTTATATAATGTTATAGCACCTGGTACATTTACATATTTATATAAGTCTATAAACTCAATGAATGCTCAAGATCATATTCAATATATTAATCTTAAGGTTTATATAACTTAGTGTAGTGCGTAACATTTTCAGCTCTCAGTGATTTAAATTTTTGAGTTAATTTTTAGGTAAATTTGTGTAAGATAAACAAACAAACCATAATTCCCAAGAAAAGTAGAGCAGTTCTTACCATTAATGTTTGCTTATAGAGTAGTAGGAATGGAATTGAAGTTTCAAACATTCTAAACCTCAATTCAGTTTTTTTCTAACTATGATGAAATACTATATTGATATTTAGAATATTAAAGGTGTATAACAAGAACAGTATATTTTATAATTAATATAACTGTGATCAAATTACATATTTGAATATATATTCACCAATATAATGCCTGAGATCTTTGTGTAGGCTCTAGGACTTACTCTCTTTTTTATGGCTCCAAATTTTACTGTGTTTTTAAAGGAAGTAATGTGAGATAATACAAGTACTTTTTTACTGATTGGTTTCTATCATTCTCTTCATGTAACGGAGTTGAAAATATATAATAATAAAGTCTATATTACTATATATTTGGCCCACATTTCTATTTAGACCTGCTAAATAAACATTTCTATTTAGACCTGCTGCTCTAAGTTTCTTTCCCTTATCAATGGTAAGTACAATTATTTATATTTTAGAAATCCATTTCTAACATACTATATAGTTGTCTTTGTTTTAGATTCACATAAGTTAAAATATATAAACAGAAAATAAAATCCTTCCAGATGCTTTTATCTGAAAGACCTCAATTGTGATGATAGTAAGCCTATAATTTAAGCTAATGTATAAACAGAAAAAGAAGGCACTTTTAAAATCCATCAGTCACTTAGGAAAACTATTTTCTACCAAGTGACATTTATGGTTATCTCTGCTAAAGGTGAAACTTCTCTGGAAATATACAGACATTAAAACAAAAATAACCACCTATATTTTCACTGTTCTACTTTCATTTGAAATCCTGCTGTTGTTATCAAATTTATTTATTTTCTTTTTCTTCGCCCTCCCGTGGCGACTTCTCAACTATTGCATTTGCTATGTAGTTTTTGTGGGAGATACATGGAACCATTTAGAATGATTTATTTGGAAATGACTTGATCTAATTCCCTTACTTTATCATTTTTTATTGTGTTTATAGTTTAAATCATTGAACTACAGTTAAATAATTAAATTAAAATATGGAGAAATTTGTCACATCATTAAAAATAATGACAAAAGTCAAGGAAGAAAATGAATTGTCATATGTTTTGGGTTTTTTCTTTCCCTCCATACAATGTATTAAACAAACCAATCACTCTTCATAAATGGAAACTGAATTTTATGAAGCATAAAAACAAAGAATGAAAATTTACATTGATGGTGGAATAATATCAGGGAAACTAAGTTATTCATAAATACATAAATATAATAAGAAATCATGGTTCTCAATACTGTGAAATATGTATATCTTCTTTTCCTGTAAGTCTTCTTTCTAAAACCTAGATCATTTCCATTTTCTAAGTTATCTCTTAAGAACAGAAGTGTGACGTGGTCAAAACTGTCTTTCCTAAAGATATGTGAAACAATTTTATAGTTTCTTGATATTTTACTCCTTACATTTGATGAAACTTGAAACCAAGAAACATATGTTATTCCATATCATCAAATGTTAGTTACATAGTTGGAAATCCATTTCATATTACATTAAGTTTAGTAATTTGGCTTTGGATAAATCAGTTTTCTTAGCTCTGATTTACTTTTGAACTCTTTTTTATCCCTGCAACATGATGTCACTTTGATGTATATTCCAAAATCTAACAAAGTAAAATAATGCAAATAGAACTTTGAGAAAAATATACCAAAATCTTCATTTTGCTTTCTTTCTAAAATCTGAAGAAAAATAATTTTCCATTTCAAGAAGAAAATAAAGAACACTCAATGCATAGTACATAAGAACTCATTCAATGAAATACAATAGTAGTGCTGCAAGAAGAATTTTATGTGTCATGAGACGGTAGATGACTGTCACATATGATACTAAACTGATGTCACTGAGTTGAAAGAAGGAAGGATTTACTGCTATCTGCAATGGTCATTGCATGACTTATAAGGGAGGGCAAAAATTTCCAGGCAGAAAACAAGGAAACCCCAGGAAGGGAGAAAGAGGTGGGCTAAAGCCCAATGTTGAATATATGGCAAAGGAAAAAACCAGACTCACTGTTGTGATACTGCCTCCTAAGAAATGAACAGAAAGAAAGCCAGACAGTTTTGGCTCAGCAGCCACTAAAACCTGCTAAGAATTTTGAAATACTTCACATCATTATGAAAGAACAATAGAGAATAAGTCTAAGAAATGTTAAGAAGATAAAGAGAGAAAAAGTTGTATGGCTATTTCAGTCATCCCTTGTGTTTCCATGATGAGAACCAAGATTGGCACAAGGGCAGCAGGAACAAGAACTAATTACTGAAAGACCTGTACCCACTAAAACATGGGCATGACATCATGACAGATTTTTACAAGATGACGAGGACCCAAACATGAAGTTAGGTACCATGTATGCCACTAGTAGAATTATGACTCAGCTAAATAATAACACTCACAAGAGAGAGGTTTTTAAGACAGAAAATGAAAATTGAGCCCAGTAATAGAGGTGTTGAGTTTATGAGAGTCACAGAATGCTCAAAGTCCTCAGACTTTCTGATCTAGTACATTTGAATATAAACAATATAGCTATGTTTATGAGATATTGTTAATAGTTCTAGTAAATATAACAGAAAAATACATTAATATTTAAAAAGAGATTGCTGTATTTATGAAGTTTGGGTTGATGTGTGGTGGTTGGCATAGTCTTTTGAAAAGGAAAGCCTGTTGATTAACTTAATTATGCAACATGTGATATATGTTGCCTTAAAAGGCATTTGTTGTTCAAGGGGCAAAATTTTTGTGGAGAAAGGAAGAAACTATTAGAAGGAGGGAGGCTTCAACAGCCAGTCAGCAAAAAAATTCATCCCAAAAGAAAGAACAAAAAAAGGTCACAGCCAGAGATCTAATTGAAACAGATATAGGTAATATGCCTAGTGCAAAATTTAAAGTGAACAGTCATAAATATACTTGCTTCACTTGAGAAAATCATGGAAGACATCAGGGAGACCTTACCTCAGAGATAAAAGAGCTAAAATAAAGAATGACGTAGAACAGAAAAGTACAATACCTGAGATAGAAAACTGAATGGATGTAATGGCCACAAGGGTGGAAGAAGTAGAGGGACAAAAAAGTGATATAAAAGGTGGAATTTTGGAAAATAATGAAGCCAACAAAATAGACAAGAAAAATGGATCATGAGGGTAGACTCAGTGATGCCATCAAACATAGTAACATTCGTATCATAGGAGTCGTAGAAGAAAAAAGAGAAAGAAGGGGCCAGAAGCTTTATTTATCTTCAAATTTGAAGCTAAATTTGAGCTTTATTATAGCTTAAAACTTCCCTAATCTGGGGAAGAAAACAGAGAAATCCAGATAGAGAAGGTATAGAGAACTCCCATAAAAGTCAATAAAAGCAGGCCAATATAAAGACATATTGTAATTAAATTTGTAAAATATGATAAAAAAATGTTAAAAGCCCCAGAATGAAAGAAGACAGGGCAAACAAGGGCAAACCCATAAGGCTTGCAGATTTTTCAACAGAAACTTGGCAAGCCAGAAAGAAGTGGCATGATATATTTAGAGTACCGAATGGGAAAAATCTGCAGCCAAGAACACTCTATCCAGAAAGGCTATCATTCAGAATAGAAGGAGAGATAAAGAGTTTGCCATAAACAAAAACTAAAGAGTTCATGACCACTAAACCACCCCTGAAAGAAATATTAAAGGAGACTCTTTGAATGGAAGGGAAAGACCAAAAGTGACAAAAACTAGAAAGAAACAACAACAAAAAAGACTAGAAAAGAACAGAGAAAATATCCAGAAACAATGACAAAGCAAGTAATATAATGACACTAAATATGTATCTATTGATAATTACTCTGAATGTAAATGGATCAAATGCTCCAATCAAAAGACACAGAGTGGCAGAATGGATTAAAACATAAGACCTAAAGAGACTCATTTTAGACCGAAAGGCACCTGCAGATTGAAAGTGAAGGGGCAGAGAAACATTTATTATGCAAATGGATGTCAAAAGAATGTCAGAATACTAATACTTCTATTAGACAAAGTAGATTTTAAACTGGACTCTTAACAATAGATGAAGAAGGGTACTATATCATAATAAAGGGGACCAGCCAAGAAGGAGACTTAATAATTGTAAATATTTATGCCCCCAACTTTTGAGCACCCAAATATATAAAACAACAACAAATATAAAGGAACTCATTGATAGTAGTATAATAATAATAAGGGATTTTAACACCCCACTTGTATCAATGATCTTTGAAACAGAAAATCAACAAGGAAAAATGGCTTTGAATAACATACTGGACCATATCATCTTAATAGATATATTCAGAGCATTTCATCCCAAAGCAGCAAAATCTTTTTGAGTGCCCACTGGACATTCTCCAGAATAGATCACATACTAATCACAAATCAGTCCTCAACATGGATAAGAAAATTATGATCATACCATGCATCTTTTCTGACCACAGTGTTATGAAACTTGGAGTCAAATACAGGAAGAAATTTGGAAAGACCATAAATAAATGGAGGTTAAAGAACATGCTCCTAAAGAATGAATGGGTCAACCAGGAAATTAAAGGAGAAAAAAATACATGAAAACAAATGAAAATAAAAATACAGTCGTCCGAAACCTCTGGGATGTGGCAAAAGCAGTCCTAAGAGGGAAGTATATAGCAATATAGGCCTCAAAAAGCAAGAAACAGGGGCTCCTGGGTGGCTCAGTGGGTTAAAGCCTCTGCCTTTGGTTCAGGTCATGATCTCAGGGTCCTGGGGTCGAGCCCCGCATCAGGCTTTCTGCTCAGCAGGGAGCCTGCTTCCTCCTCTCTCTGCCTGCCTCTCTGCCTACTTGTGATCTCTGTCAAATAAATAAATAAAATCTTTAAAAAAAAAAAAAAGCAAGAAACATCTCAAATAAATGACCTAACCTTACACCTAATGAGCTAGGGGGGAAAAACTCTAAAGCCAGCAGAAGGTAATAATAAAAAATTAGAGCTGGGCACCTGAGTGATTCATTTGGTTAAGCATCTGACTCTTGATTTCAGCTCAGGTCATGATTTCAGGGTCATGAGATCAAGCTCCATGTCTGCCTCCATGCTTAGTGGGGAGTCTGCTTGAGATTCTCTGTCTACTTCTCCCTTTTCCACTGCTCCTCACCCTCCTTAGGTGCTCTCTTTCTCTCTAAAATAAATAAATAAATCTTAAAAGGAATAAGGACACAAAGAGCATAAAGAAATGGTACAGAAACAAACAAAACAATAGAACAGATCAATGAAATCAGGAGCTAGTTTTTGGGGAAAAATTGATAAACCCACATCCAAACTTATCAAAAAGAAAAGAGAAAAGACCCAAATAAATAAAGTCACAAACAAGAGATGAGAAATAGCAATCAAACCACAGAAATAAAAACAACTATGAAAGAATATTATGAAAAATTATTGAAAAATGGATAATCTGAAAGAAATTACATGCTTAGTACCAAAATTGAAATAAGAAGTAATAGAAAAACAGGCAGACAAACAGCAAAGAAATTGAGTAATCAAAAAATCTCCCAACAAACAGAAATCCAGGACCAGGTGGCTTCATAGGTATTGAATTTTACCAAACATTTAAAGAAGAGTTAATACCTATTCTTCTCAAAACACTCCAAAAACTAGAAAGTCAAGGAAAACTTCCAAATTTGTCCAATGTGGCCATCATTACCCTGCTTGCAAAACCAAAGACTTCACTAAAAAAGAATTACAGGCCAATATCCCTGATGAACATGGATGCTAAACTTCTCAGCAAAATACCAACAAGTTGAATCCAACAGTTCATTAAAAGAATCACCACAGTCGAGTAGGATGTGTTCCTGAGCTGCAGGGGTGATTCAATATTTGCAAATCAATCAATGTGATATACCACATTAATAAAACAATGGATAAGAACCATATGATTCTCTCAATAGATGCAGGAAAAGCAAAAATCCCTCAAGTAAGTAGGAATAGAGGAAACATAACAACATTATAAAGGCCATAGACAAAAAAAATCACAGCTAATATCATCCTCAAGGGGGAAAATCTGAGAGCTTTTCTCTATTTCTTTCTTTAAGATTTTATTTATTTATTTCACAGACAGATCACAAGTAGGCAGAGAGGGAGGCAGAGAGAGAGGGGGAGGAGGAAGCAGGCTCCCCGCTGAGTGGAGATCCTGATGCGGAGCTTGACCCCAAGACCTCGGGATCATGACCCAAGCCGAAGGCAGAGGCTTTAACCCACTGAGCCACCCAGGCGTCCTTCTTTCTTTCTTTCTTTCTCTCTTTCTTTCTCTTTCTTTCTTCCTTTTTTTTTTTTTTAAACAATTGTATTTATTTTTTTGAGAAAGAATGAGAGCAGGAGAACAGGCGGGTCAGAGGGAGAAGCAGACTCCCTGCTGAGCAGAGAGCCTGATGCGGGACTCCATCCCAGGGCTCCAGGATCATGACTTGAGCTGAACGCAGTCGCTTAACCAATTGAGCCACCCAGGCACCCCCTCATAGCTTTTCTTATACAGTTAGGAATGAGACAAAAATACCCACCTTCACCACTGTTATTTAATACAGTACTGGGAATCCTAGTCACAGCAACACACACAAAAAGAAATAAAAGGCATCCAAATCAGCAAGGAAGAAGTAAAACTTTAGCTATTTGCAGATGTCATGATACTCTATATAGGAAACCTGAAATACTCCCCCCCAAATTCCTAGAACTAATACAGGAATAAAGTTGCAGGGTAAAGTAAAGTTGCTGGATTAAAAAATCAACATACAGAAATCTGTTGCATTTTTATGCACCAATAATAGGGAGCAGAAAGAGAAATCACAGAATAACTCTCATTTAGAATTGTACAAAAACCTAGATACCTAGGAATAAGCCTAACCAAAGAGGTAAAAAGATCTGTGTTCTGAAAACTATAAAATTCTGATGAAAGATATTGAAGATGACACTAAGAAATTAAAAAATATCTCATGCTCCTGGATTGGAAGGACAAATATTATTAAAATATCTATAGCACCCAAGGTAATCTACATAATTAATATAATCCCCATCAAAATATCAACAGTATTTTCACAGAGCTAGGTCAAACCATCCTAAAATTTGTATGCTCCCATGAAAGACCCTGAGTGGCCACAGCAATCTTGAAAAAGAAAAGCAAATCTGGAAGCTTCAAAATTCCAGAAAACAGGTGTTGGTGATGATGCAGAAAAAGGGGAACCCTCTTGTACTGTTGGTGGGAATGCAAACTGGTGCAGCCACTCTGGAAAACAGTATGGAGATTCCTCAAAACGTTAAAAGGAGAACTATCCTACCACCCAGCCATTGCATACTGTGTGTATTTATACAAAGGACACAAAAGTACCCATTCAAATAGATACATTCATTCTGATATTTATAGCAACATTATCAACAATAGGTCAATTATGGAAACAATCCAAGTATGCATCCACTGATGAATGGATAAAGAGGTGGTGTGTCTATAAATATAATGGAATATTAATCAGTCATAAAAAAAGAATGAAATCTTGCTATTTGCAATGATGTTGATGGAGCTTGTGAGTATTATGCTAAGTGAAATAAGTCAGAGAAAGTAAAATACCATATGATTTCACTCATATGGAATTTAGAAACAAAACAGATATAATGGGGGGTAAAAGGAAGAGGTAAAACAGAAAATAGACTATAGAAAACAAACTGAGGGTTACCCAGAGAGGAGGAAGGTGAGAGGATGTGTTAGATAGGTGATGTGTATTAGGGAGGGCACTTGTGATCAGCACTGGGTGTAAATTTAAGTGAGGAATCACTGAATTCTGTACCTGAAACCATTACACTATTCAGTAATGAACTAGAATTTAAGTAAAATTTGATAGAAAATAAAATATACATACCACTTTTATGGTCAGTCTATTAGTTTACTCTGTCTTATATACTGGTGGAACAACTCCTATGATATCTATTAATTCAATCTATATATTAATTAATATACCCAATTAACACTAAATTAATAAGGCATACTCTTGAATTTTGAAAAAAGAAAAATTTCCCTGAAATTAGAACTCAATTAATTCAGATAAATATATTTTTAAAGTTTTTATTTATTTATTTGAGAGAGAAACAGTGAGAGAGAGCATGAGTGGGAAAATGGTCAGAGGGAAAAGCAGACATCCCATGGAGTTGGCAGCCTGATGTGGGACTTGATCCCAGGACTCCGGGATCATGACCTAGCTGAAGGCAGTTTCTTAATCAACTGAGCCACCCAGGCGCCCTCAGATAAATATTTTTGATGTGACATATGTGTAAATAATACAAAAAAGTTCTGTGCCTCAGAAAGATTCTGAAAGCAATGGTTAATTACTAAATTTGAAGGTTATTGCTCAGTAAAGGCAAATAATTGTCAGGGTCTCACAAATTACATATATTATCTATAGTTTCAGTTTCCCTCTTTTCTGTTCAAATTTCCCTATTATGTACCTTGTGCTGGTGTCATGTATTATCTATATATGATTTCTGTCATTACTTTTTTTTTAAGATTTTATTTATTTATTTGACATACAGAGATCACAAGTAGGCAGAGAGGCAGGCAGAGAGAGAGAGAGGAGGAAACAGGCTCCTTGCTGAGCAGAGAGCCTGATGTGGAGCTTGATCCCAGGACCCTGGGATCATGACCTGAACCAAAGGCAGAGGCTTTAACCCACTGAGCCACCAAGGCACCCATGATTTCTATCATTACTTTGACAGTATGGACTACTTAGGTCTTTCCAAGCTAAATATTAAAAAAATAATGACTAATAGTCTCCATTAGGACAAAAGTAAATAGCATCTATAAAGCAGAAAACAATTCTTAACCTCAATTTTTTAAACAGACATTGACACTGAATGATGCTATATTTATCTAAACAAAGAAATAGTATATATAACCATTTAAGCAATAGGAAAAATTATTGAATCTACAGGTTGGTTTCATAGTGAATTTGGAAAAGTAAAGGAAACAATCTCTATTTTAATTGTTTGGCAATCTTATAAATTTCAAAACTTCATAAATAGTATTATGTGATTTGAAAACATACTGGGTTAAATAGCCAAAGCATCCACTTAGTACAGTGAAATTGATAATAGTATATGTAGGTCTTAAATCATATTTTCTTCAAAATTACTTCAATTTTTAAACTTTAATTTTGTAAGAGGTTTTTTTGTTTTCCCCCAATATTGATGTGGGAGATTCTTATAGCATGATTGTTGCTGTCACAATCATCCTTCATGTTGATATTCTCAGGGGTGGATGATAGAACTCATCCAGGATTAAGCAATGATTACAGAACAATTATGGTTGAAATCTAAGTTCCATAATATTTTCCTTCTTTTAAACATTTCAAATATTAAAAACCAAAGGATGTTTTAAGGTTCCTTTTCCTTATTGACAGATATAGACTAGGTCTTTCCCCACATCTTTCTCAAAGGAAATGGAGAAATGGAAAACTCCATCTTCTGTGAAAGTAGGACTATAGGGAACACCTGTGATTCCAGCTTTAGAATATGGAAAATGCCTGCTGAGAGAAGAGGCATGCCTATCAGATCCTATGAATTTTGAAAATAATAGGTTTACACCTAAACCAATGTTGGTGGCATCACAATTCCAGACTTCAAGCTCTATTACAAAGCTGTCATCATCAAGACAGCATGGTACTGGCACAAAAACAGACCCATAGATCAATGGAACAGAATAGAGAGCCCAGAAATTGTCCCTCAACTCTACAGTCAACTAATCTTTAACAAAGCAGGAAAGAATGTCCAATGGAAAAAAGACAGCCTCTTCAATAAATGGTGCTGGGAAAACTGGACAGCCACATGCAGAAAAATGAAATTGGACCATTTCCTTACACCACACACAAAAATAGACTCAAAATGGATGAAGGACCTCAATGTGCGAAAGGAATCCATCAAAATCCTTGAGGAGAACACAGGCAGCAACCTCTTCAACCTCTGCCGCAGCAACATCTTCCTTGGAACAACGCCAAAGGCAAGGGAAGCAAGGGAAAAAATGAACTATTGGGACTTCATTAAGATCAAAAGCTTTTGCACAGCAAAGGAAACAGTTAACAAAATCAAAAGACAACTGACAGAATGGGAGAAGATATTTGCAAACGACATATCAGATAAAGGACTAGTGTCCAGAATCTATAAAGAACTTAGCAAACTCAACACCCAGAGAACAAATGATCCAATCAAGAAATGGGCAGAGGACATGAGCAGACATTTCTGCAAAGAAGACATCCAGATGGCCAACAGACACATGAAAAAGTGCTCCATATCACTCGGCATCAGGGAAATACAAATCAAAACCACAATGAGATATCACCTCACACCAGTCAGAATGGCTAAAATAAACAAGTCAGGAAATGACAGATGCTGGCGAGGATGCGGAGAAAGGGGAACCCTCCTACACTGTTGGTGGGAATGCAAGCTGGTGCAGCCACTCTGGAAAACAGCATGGAGGTTCCTCAAAATGTTGAAAATAGAACTGCCCTATGACCCAGCAATTGCACTATTGGGTATTTACCCTAACGATACAAACGTAGTGATCCAAAGGGGCACGTGCACCCGAATGTTTATAGCAGCAATGTCCACAATAGCCAAACTATGGAAAGAACCTAGATGTCCATCAACAGATGAATGGATCAAGAAGATGTGGTATATATACACAATGGAATACTATGCAGCCATCAAAAGAAATGAAATCTTGCCATTTGCGACAACATGGATGGAACTAGGGCACCTGGGTGGCTCAGTGGGTTAAGCTGCTGCCTTCGGCTCAGGTCATGATCTCACGGTCCTGGGATCGAGTCCCGCATCGGGCTCTCTGCTCAGTAGGGAGCCTGCTTCCCTCTCTCTCTCTCTGCCTGCCTCTCCATCTACTTGTGATTTCTCTCTGTCAAATAAATAAATAAAATCTTTAAAAAAAAATGTTTAATAAAAAAAATAAAAAAAAAAAAACATGGATGGAACTAGAGCGTATCATGCTTAGCGAAATAAGTCAAGCAGAGAAAGACAACTATCATATGATCTCCCTGATATGAGGAAGTGGTGATGCAACATGGGGGCTTAAGTGGGTAGAAGAAGAATCAATGAAACAAGATGGGATTGGGAGGGAGATAAACCATAAGTGACTCTTAATCTCACAAAACAAATTGAGGGTTGCTGGGGGGAGGGGATTTGGGAGAAGGGGGTGGGATTATGGACATTGGGGAGGGTATGTGCTTGGGTGAGTGCTGTGAAATGTGTAAACCTGGTGATTCACAGACCTGTACCCCTGGGGATAAAAATATATGTTTATAAAAAATAAAATATTAATAATAAATAAATAAATAAATAAATAAAATAAAAAAAAATTAAAAAAAAAGAAAATAATAGGTTTACAAAGGGGGAAGTGGTAAAAATAAAAGCTATTTACTTGAAACAGCAATGTTGGGTCTGCAGTGTTGCTACTACATAGTAGCATGGGAAGGAAGAGCCAACAGGGAAATATGCAAACGTGTTGTGTGTACAACAAAGATACTGTAAATGTACATATTTGGGTGGAAGACTGCAGCCTGCAAATATCCCTGCAGCTGCACTATGTCCCCAAATGAGAAATGTTGCATAAGTATGAATGCATGTAAATATAAATTACTCTATAGATTACATATACAAATAGTTGGTAAACTTTATAATGCATATAGAAATATAAATATAGTATAACCAACAAAATTGGGAAGGGTATGGATGGCAGAAATGTGCAGTAGTTATCAGCTTACTGATTTATCATTTTTTGGCAAAGCTCTTAAGAGTCATGCCTTAGTTACTCTTCATGAAGTTTTTAAAAACCACTAAAATGAGTAAAATAATTCCTTAAACTTCTATGTCTTAGAAGGAAAAATCCCATAAATCATAAATGTAATCTTTAGTCAGGATTCTCCAGAAAAATGGAACCTTAAGGTGTGTGTGTGTGTGTGTGTATGTGTACACGCCCATGCACACAAGCATATGTGTTTTGTGTGGATGGATAGATGGATGGATGGATAGATGGATAGTTTTATTTTAAGAAATAAGCTCACAGGAGTATGAAGTCTGGCAAGTCTGAAATCTGCAAGGTAGGCTGGCAGGCAAAAGACTCACAGAAGGGCCAAAGTTACAGTTCAACTCCATAAGCCATATGCTGGCAGAAATTACCCTTCTGGAAAAGTTAGTCTTCTTTTACAAAGACCTTCAGCTGATTGATAATGCCCATGTGCATTATGGAGAGTATTCTGCTTTCTGTAAACTCTACTGATTTGAATGTTAATCTCATCTAAAAATATTAATCTATCTAAAACTACCTTCACAGAAGTATTTACAAGAATGTTGGCCAAATATCTGGGTACTATGGCCTAGTCAAAGTGACATATAAAATTATTCAAGTCATGTCATGAAAAAAAAACCCATCTAAAAAATGAATTATCAAAAATATTAAATATAAATTAGAAAATTAAAAATATTTGTTATATCCATAAATTTTAAAAGGGATACATTCACCTTTTAAATGTGTTAAATGATATAAATCTGATCAGTCTTCCAGGCTGGGAAGATGGTGGAGAAGAACAGAAAGTAGCTGGAGGGGAAACAGAAAGATATTTGACATATTAACACAACCATTAAATAATAAGTGCTTATTAGACATAGGAAATTGTATTAGATACAGAGGAAAAATCAGCAGGACAGGGTTTGATCGTTCAAAAAAGAAAAGCTTATTACAGGCACTTTAAAATTGATTAAATACTGAGGAGAAGTAGGAAGAACTAAACATACACATCATTTCCTCACACACAAACAATACTTGTCTGTCTTTAGACATTCAGTTATTCAAAAGTTTAGTTTGGAGATCATCTGGCTTCTATTTTCTTATTTCTAGTATCTATCCATTAATTTTTAAATATATATGATGAATGATTCTGTGTTATTCCCAGATGGTATTGAATTTCTACCTAGTAACTACATTAGTATTTTAGCAATGGAGACATAAAGATTTCAATATTTGTATAAGCCTCAGTATTTTGATAATAAACCATCCTGAGCCCATTTCAATTAATCCACAATAGAAAGTCAATGTCTTAGTAATTGTTTTAAACCTATTTCTGTCTCTTCTTCATTTTCACAGTTTGAATGTAAATCTCAATTTTATTTTTACTTTGGGGGGGTAAAATGTTTATTTTATATATATATATATATATATATATATATAACTGTGGTTTTTATATAACTGTGGTTTTTATTGTGTTAAGAACACTTAACATGAGATCTACAACTTTAATTTCTTTAATCTTTAACCCCCATGTGTCCATGTTTCTCCCCCAAACCCACATCTCTCTCTGTTCAGAAATAAATTTATCATCTGTGGTTGATTGATTTTTATAAGGATTTCAAGTTCATTAGTAGGAAAAACTTAGTCTTTCCAATAGATGAACAGATGGAGCTGGGAAAACTGGATTTTCACATCCAAAAGAATGAAATTGGATCTTTCACCTCATACTATATATAAAAACTAAGTCAAAATGATCAGTAACCTAAATATAAGAGCTAAAATCATAAAACTTTTGGAAAAAAAATAAGGGTAAATATCACCTTGGATTGGGCATCACATTTTTATTTTTTTAATATATATAATTGAAATATAGTTGACACACAATGTTACATTAGTTTCAGGTGTGAAACAGTGATTTGACAAGTCTATACATTATGCTATGCTCACAAGTGTAACTACCGTTTGTTATCATACAATGATATTTACAATACCACTGACTATATTCCCTATGGTGTACCTTTCATTCCTGTTTCTTATTCATTCCATGACTGCAAGTTTGTATCTCCCATCCATGTTCACCTGTATATGACACTAAAAACACTAGTGACAAAAGATAAAAAAGTTCACATTAGACTTAACCTATACAACAGCAACAGCAGCAACAATAAACAAACTTGTGCACCTGTGGTGGTGAATTTCACATGTCAACCTGGCTATGGCACAGTAGATGAGTATTTGGTCAAAAGTTGTTTCTAGATGTTTCTTTGAAGGTATTTTCAGATGAGATTAGTATTTAAATCAGTAGGCTTTGAGTAAATGAGATTGCTAATCCCTCCTTGATGTAGAGGGACCTCATCAAATCATTTCAAGGCTTTTGGGGGAAAAAAAAAAATACCTCTCCAGAGGAAGAAAGAATTCTCCCAGCAGTCTGCTTTGTGGCTGGAACTGTAACTCTTCTGAGTCTTCAGCATTACAGCCAACCCTACAGATCTGAACTTGTGAGCCACCACAGTTCCATGATCTAATTCTCTCTCTTTCTCTCTCCCCCCAACTTATATATATTTGTATGTATATATGTATGCACATACTTTTATATTAAACATTTGGCAAAAATACTCATTTTGTACAGAGTATCCACTCTCACCCACCCACTGTCCTCTCTCTATATGTATAAATAGATGTAGGTAACAGATATATATATATATGGACATATATATATATATAGAGAGAGAGAGAGAGAATGGTTTAAGGATGAGATGATAGTTAAGATCTACAGATTCAAAACAATCTCTACCAAAAATCCAACAATCATTTTTGCATAAGTTAATATGTATATCCTATTGCTTCTGTTCTCTGAAAGATCCTAACAGCATCAAACACATCAAAAAAGTGAAAGAAACCCACAGATCAGGAGAAAATACTTTTGCAAACCATATATCTGGTAAGGGTTTAATATCTAGAATATGTAAAAGACCTACAAATCAACAAAAAGACATAGTTTATAAAATGAGAAAGAAAAAACGTGACTATATATCAATCCAAAGAAGACATATAGATGTCTAATAAGCAAATGCAAGGATGTTCAATATCATTAGTCATTACGGAAATGCCAACCACAATTAGATACTACTTCATACCCACTAAAATGACAATAATTTATTTAAAAGAAAAAATAAATGTTGGAAAGGATGTAAAAAATTTGGAACCCTTGTAAATTTTTTATGAGTATATAAAAATGGTACAGCCACTGTGGAAAACAGTGGGCAGTTCCACTAAGCATAGAATTACTACATAGCTCAATGGGTCCATTCCTAGGTCTGTATGCAAAATAATGGAAAACAGGGACTTAGATTTTGCATACACATGTTTATTCACAGTAGCCATAAGATATAAATAATTCAAGTGTCTGTCAGATGAACAGATAAACATAAATTCATACAATTCTTACAAATTCATACTATCATTCTGCCACAAAAAGAGATGAAGTTCTGGGATACCTGGGTGGCTCAGTCGCTTAAGTGTCTGCCTTCAGCTCAGGTCAAAATTCCAGGGTCCTGGGATTGAGTTCCGCATCAGGCTCCTTGTTCAGCAAAGAACCTGTTTCTCCCTCTGCCCACTCCCCTGCTGTGTTCTTTCTCTAACAAATAAATAAATAAAATCTTTAAGAAAGAGAGAGAGAGAGAGAGAGAGATGAAGTTCTGATACATGTTCAACATAACTGAACCTTGAAAATATGCTAAGTGAAACAAGCCAGACACTGAAAGACAAATACTATATGATTCCATTTATGTGAATACTAGAATATCTGGTAAATTCATTGACCCAGAAAGTAGATTAAAAGTTACCAGCACCTCATGGGGTGAGTAGCATGGGGAGTTACTGCTGAATGGTGACAGAGTTTATATTTGGGCTAATGAAAAAATTTTCAAAATAGTAGTAGTAGTTGTACAATATTGTGAATGTAATTAATGTCACTGAATTGCACACTTAAAATGGTTAAAATGACAAATTTTATGTTTAATGTATAAATATACATTATAACATTATTTTATACATTGTAATATATATTTTATATATTATATATATTTGTACTACAGTAAAATGAAATAATAATGCTTACCTTGTCATGGAAGAGGGTTCACAATTATAATAAATTGGTCCCTAAGCTTTATTAAGGATGTGATAGCTGACAAAGACATCAGAATGTTGGAATTATTATCTATGTAAAGAGTTATTTGGTAGAATAATGTCCCTAAAACTCTGTAGGCTCCTGGAAGCCCATATAATTATGGGAGAATAAGGGAAGAAAAGCAAAAATTGAAGTCAGAGAGTTAAAGGCAGATAAAAATAACAACCATGTTATAAGAGCATACCATATAGAAAAATACGACATGAGCAATTTTATTCAGTGTGCCTCATGCAAAATCAGAAAAGCCTGGACATGCTAAAAGTGAAGCAAAGCTAATTTTTCATCACAATCCATTCAAAACACAATGAACACACTGTGGCCATTCTCTTGGAAAGAGTTCAAAATAACTCTACAAAAACAATTCTATTTTTCACTTATTGCTATTACTTCTCATTTACTTCTCTAAGGAAATCAGTGGGACCAAGTATTTAAAATATTTTTCTGAGGTGTTCAAAGTATTCTAAATGGAGGTAGTAGCCTCCATTGCCCTGAAGTTGCCTTATGGAGTCGATTGCACAGAAATGGTCACAAAACCTCACAGAACAGTGCATGATAATATACTTGCTCCGAGGAAATGTACAGATTTACTGTTTAATAGTTTGATGTATGCTACTTCTTTAGGATCCTTTTTCCCCATTTGGGAATTAGGTTCAGAAGAAAATCTTCTCAGGTGCCTGGGTGCCTCAGAGGGTTGAGCCTCTGCCTTTAGCTCAGGTCATGGTTCCAGGGTCCTGGGATAGAGTCCTGCATCAGGCTCTGTGCTCAGTGGGAACCTGCTTCTTCCTCTCCTTCTGCCTGCCATTTCCTCTGTTTGTGCTCTCTCTGTCAAACATATAAATAAAATCTTAAAAAGAAGAAGAAGAAGAAGAAGAAGAAGAAGAAGAAGAAGAAGAAGAAGAAGGAAGAAGAAGAAGAAGAAGAAGAAGAAGAAGAAGAAGAAGAAGAAGAAGAAGAAGAAGAAGAAGAATAAGAAGAAGAAGAAGAAGAAGAAGAAGAAGAAGAAGAAGAAGAAGAAGAAGAGGGAGGAGGAGGAGAAGAAGAAAATCCTCTCAAACACTGGGGACACAGGCCATCAAACTGTTGTATATGTGTGTGCGTGTGTGTTTTCTGGGATATTTGTCTTATAAACAGTAGTGTCCTTTTTTCCTGTAAACATTTACTTAGCAGAAATGTTAAAGGTTTTTTTGTTTGTTTGTTTGTTTTTTATTTAGCTTGGCTACCAGAATTTTCTTTATAAAATCAATTGTGTAAGAATGTTCTCAGATTTGTCAAGTACATGTCAAGTGTTAACATGAAAAATAAAAACCCTAAAACTGTTGTTTTTAGCATACATTGTTTGTACAGAATTTTCTTTGCTGAGAAACAAAAGGGGGGAAAGCATCTAGACACTTCATACATGTCCATAGTACAAGGAAATAATATTTGTAAAACCCTATGACCCAGAGTGGCAGTCAATGCAAGGCCAGATTTTGTCCACAATTCTAGTCTTAGTCTCTAGAAAGAAAGAAAGAAAGAAAGAAGTGTAAGAAAATTATTTCCATTATTTACTGTTATTCAGTAATGTGAAAGTAAGTGGTCTTTTCTTTCAGTATACACCCAGGCTGACAAAAAATTTTTTAAACATATTTGTCAAGTATTTTATAGAGATCTAGTGATTCTAATTTCTTATGATTTAAGTCTATAGTTGTTCAGTGGTCATTGACTGCATCTTACATCAGAGTAAAGTCCAAGCAAGTGTGGACATGAGAAAAAAAACAAAAAACCCACCCACCTATCATCCTTACTGAACCCTTAATTTTTTCATTATTTTGAACTAATGCAACAAATTCAAGAGTGACTTTAGGTAATATTTAGTACAACTCACTCACTTTACAAATGAAAAGATGAGTCCCACAGAAATTGAATGCTTCTTCTTAGGAAAAGGCTTGTAAGTAATGAATCTGGTTGTGGTACATTTCAGTATCTTTCCCAATGTACACCACTCCCTCTGACCTGCTCTTTAGTCACTCCACTTATACGGAAAATACAAATTAAAAATGATAGCCTTAATTCTCCCTGTTGAAAATAAGGGAAGAGATTTCTCTCCACTCCTTTCTCACTGAACATTTATTTTAGGGTTATTGTAGATACTTTCTACTCCTGAAATGTACATAAATACTTCTGAAGACTAAATTGATATTTTGTCAGTTTTATGAGCTTGGAATATCTTTCTTGAGACCCTGGGAGCTCTCTCTGTGAAATGCAAACCTTAAGGAAGATAGCACCCCTATCTTCCCATTTCTAAATCAAGTGTAAGAACCTGACTTTGGTGGGTAGCACTTTGCTCCAAGTCCCAAAACTACTTCCTATTATTAAAGGTATGAGATGTTTGTCTTTCCACTGGTAAAGCCAGTTAGCTAACATAACACAATTAATTACCAGGCAAGATCAGGGTATAACACATGGGACAAATAGCATTGTCAAGTTTTCTTGAGAACTAGGTGTTCATCTCAAACACATACGTGTCATAGAATATAGCTGCTTGGGTATATAAAAGGGTGAGATTTCGGTCTTTACCATCTCTTAGCAGATTCCCTTAGCAGATGAGCATCCTGTTCTAGTTTACTGCTTGTTCAATAATAAGGGTGTTTTCTTTATCTACTACCTTTGTGGAAGGTTAGATTTTAACCTATATTTTCCCAAAACACTAGAATTGGTTTTTCTTTTCTCCCCTCATTCCTTCTTCCTATTTCTACTTATGTCTAATACTTCAGAAAAGAATTGAATATATGTGTAAGAAACTGTGCAAAAAACAGATAATCAACATTTCTTTAAAATTTAATTCAATTTAGGAAAATCTACACTGCACTATGGGGAAATAACTACAATAGGCCCTTATTTGCTCAAGGATCAGTAAAATAGGGTTTTCCCTCAAGAAACAGACAAGAGAGTTAATCAGACATAATTATAATGTGATAGGGTTAATGGAATGATAGCAGTAGATGTGAAGTATTCTATAGTGTAGTGGGTAAGGGCAGAAATCCTAACCACAGGCTCTCTGAATTCAACACTGTTTAAGCACTTAAAAGTGCCAGGCATGGCCAGCAATCCCTGCACCGATGGATGAAATACTGCTTCAAACTCTGCTAGTAAAGAGAGCAGGAGAAAGCAAAGGGGCCAATGCTCAGAAAACCCTTTGCTCCTCTTTGCTTCTGCTTTTATTGGCGCTTCAGGAATCCTTTGCACTGTTTCTGAAGCACTGTGATTTGCAACAAGAGGTCTTACTGAAACTAGGAGGCTCTGGTTACTGGAAAGATACGATATGCTAATCTGGCTGTTTCTGCTAAACATAGGCCTAGGGGCAATGCTTACATCTCAAAGATCACGGGGTGGTTGAGCTAAGAAGCCTCAGGGAAGGCAACTCCCTGCTACACTCCAATGGCAGAGTGGCCACACAGGCCCAGGCCTTCCAAAGAGCCACACCCTTCTCCCAAACCTTCCTTCACCCCCAGGGGCCTCTGTTATATTTTTAGCAAGCCAGGTGTTATGGCTGAGTTCATGCTCTGCGTTAACCCCAACGTGAAAGACTAAGGGCTTTTGCCAGAGTTCTCTATCAGTGAAATAATATTACTTACCATGTAGAGCTTTTAGGAAGAATAAGTAACTTTATGTACATCAAGCCTTTAGAGAGTGCTTGGCATGACTTAAGCCTTTTGCAGGCCTGAGCCATTTGTAGGAATCTGCAGGAAGAACACTAAGCCATCCTCGACGGTGGTTTCCACGAGTTTTGAAGATAGAGAAGCCAGTGCCTGAAACAGCACCACGGAGGTGCCTGAGTGGTGCAGCTGGTTAAGGGGCTGCCTTTGTTTCACATTATGATCTCAGGGTCCTGGGATCCAGCCCCATGTCAGGCTCCCTGTTCTCATGCTCGCTCGCTCTCTCTCTCTCTCTCTCTCACTTAAATAAATAAATAAATCAGGAAGGAAGGAAGGAAGGAAGGAAGAAGAAAGAGAGAGAAGGAAGGAGGGCGGAAGGAAAGGAAAGGAAGGAAGGAAAGAAGGAAGGAAGGACAGATGTACTCGGAATGTGGAGAAGCATTTGCAGCTTCGGGTTTTAGGAAGTTAAATTGCAAAGCATAGCGTGGGGTCATCATGAGGACTACCTTTGCCATGTTCAAGAGGTAACTCCTTAGTATGGAGTTACAGAAGGAATTTAAGAGGATGTGTAATAACCTGATTTGTAGTTATAGCATGACACCAGCTTATTAGAAGATAAATTTTGAGGCATTGGAAATAGAAGGTGAGATAAGAATGATGTGGGATAGGACGATTTGATTGCCAGATGAACTTATACTCTAAAACTCCAAAATACACTTTTAAATTCTACTAATTAATAGTGCAGCTTATAAGTCTGTTTCTGAAAGCTGAGTAGGCAGGGTATCTAATTTCCCTTGTTTAAAGCTCCTGTGTCTTGGCGTTAAGAAAAAAACATGTTTTTCCTGTTCTAACTATTAAATTTTTATGTGACACTGCAAGCTGTTAATAGGAAATTTAATCATCAAATAGATGTATTGATTTTTTCTTATCTCTTAAAACAAGAAACTATGTAAGGAAATAGAAACTCAATATCTCACTTCCATTTAATATACGCTTTTTGAGGGGTGCCTGGGTGGCTCAGTGGGTTAAAGCCTCTGCCTTCGGCTCAGGTCATGATCTTGGGGTCCTGGGATCGATTCTCACATCGGGCTCTCTGCTCAGCAGGGAGCCTGCTTCCTCCTCTCTCTCTCTGCCTTCCTCTCTGTCTACTCGTGATCTCTCTCTGTCAAATAAATAAATAAAATCTTTAAAAAAAATGTGTATATATATGTGTGTGTGTGTGTGTGTATATATATATGTGTGTGTGTATATATATATGCCCTCTTGTCTTTAGCCAGGTCAGAATAAAGAAGAGTTCTAGCTCTCTCACTCGCTGCTTTGTGTAGTCTTTTAATTTTTTTTTTTTTTTAATTTACTTGACAGAGATCACAAGTAGGCAGAGAGGCAGGCAGAGAGAGAGAGGAGGGAAATAAGACTCCCTGCTGAGCAGAGAGCCCGATGCGGGGCTCGATCCCAGAGCACTGGGATCATGACCTGAGCCGAAAGCAGAGGCTTAACCCACTGAGCCACCCAGTCGCCCCCCGCTTTGTGTAGTCTTTACTTCTGTGTCCAGTCAGTCTCTGAACATGCCCATGTACCATTAGTTGATAATAATCACTCACTGCTGAAACATTATTTGCCATATGTTTCCAAGAATTTTCAGCGTGCATATACATCGCCTTAGTCAAATGAAGACATTTCCTTACAGATACTATTTAATGCTTGTAAAATATTTGGGACAGACTTCATTCCCAGCTTCTGTATCAGTCATATCGCCCTGTGTATTTTGCCTAACCATTCTGACACAAGGGAGTCTTCACTTAAGTATGACATACGTACATAATACTCAGGCTTATGCTCTTCATAGATAACTAAGAAACCTGGCATAGCAGATATACACATCCAAAACTATGCCTGTTCCCTATTACACTTAGAGCACTTCAACTTCTAACTACTATTTTATATAATTCAAATAATTTTAAGCTGGAAAAATGAACTCTAATATAATTTAAATCATATTTGTGTAAAAAAAAGTAATGAATTTCCCGAACTTTTTACAACGAATTTTTTTAATTATGTAAATCTACACTCTGTAATCTTTGCATCTTGTCATTTTTTTGCCAATTCAAAAGATATCTTTGTATCTTTAGCTTGATTTTCTTTTTCCTTAAAGGGAAAGCAAGAAAAAGTACATGATAAAAAAGAACAAAAACGAATCTGTAAGGAGTGTAATAATAACTTACAGGACCAGAAACAGTGAGATATGGGGAAAAAAATGAACATGGAAAGAGAACATTAGAACTAAAGAATATTATACAAATACTGAGATAGGTATATTTACAAATGCCTATTTTATCAGTAAAAAAAAAAAGAAGTGAGAAAATCATATTGAAAATAATATAAGCTATATTCTAAAATACAGATGTGAGCCTATGACAATTTCAGAAAAAATAAACAGTTCCTCTGGTAGCCAAAGTTAGTTTCATTTTTTTACTACCTTGCTTTTCAATTTTATACTAAAGAGTCAGAACAATTATTATATGAACAAAAATAATCTCAAACTGCTTGAAGAAATCTAGAAAAAAATTAAACTTCATTATAATAAGGTAGTGTTATGTTTTGGTGTTTTTAATGTTAGAATTTCATATTTTGGAAGCATTTTCCAATTTTATAGGCTCACCACTGTCAGTAACATATATTTATCCATGTTAAAACCCATTTTCTCTGCTCAATCAATTCTTAAAAAATGCACATTTAGTATATTTTTTATGACTCCTACTAAGTATATGTCATAAAAGGATTAATTTGCAAATTACTGAACAGTAATGAATTATTCATTCGTATAAACTAATAACAAAAGTACTACTTTAGACCACTTTGTATAAAACGGATTTACTGATATGTTTTTTTTTTTTTTTTAAAGGTTTATTTATTTATTTGACAGATAGAGATGACAAGTAGGTAGAGAGGCAGGCACAGAGAGAGAGAGAAGGAAGCAGGGTCCCTGCGGAGCAGAGAGCCCGATAGGGAGCTCGATCCCAGGACCTTGGGATCATGACCCAAGCCGAAGGCAGAGGCTTAACCCACTGAGCCACCCAGGCACCCCCTGATATGTTTTCTAAACCTACTTTTTCCCACAATCTTTCCCATCTTTGGTAGTAACAATCACAGTTCTTTTTTAGTTGCATAGGCCAGGAATCTTCATGTTTATGTATTTCTCTCACCCCCCAAATCTAATCCACAAACCCTGACATCTTTACCTTTTAGCACCATTCTGGTCCAGGCCACCATCATCTTTTATGTTATTGCAATAGCATCCCATGAAGGAAAAAATTCAGTAAATACTTACTGAATTAATTCATAAATTAATGAATATGAACCTTATTGGCCTAAAAACTTCCTGGCCAGCTAGCAGTCTTTAGTATAAAATTACCCAAGCCTCATTTATGCCAAATACGGAAATATCATGTGTTTACTTCTGTATAGGTCATCTCCCACACAATAAAAAAGCACCATTGCTGCAGATAGCAGCTACTGTGATTCATTAGTGCTGCTGAAGATAATGCTGTATTGCTCTGTCACAGTTGAGGGTAGTTAAAGCTGACAGCAAATTAAATAACTACTTATCACTGGTTGAATTCAAGCTGCAGGATAATTAAAAGCCTGCAAATTTAGTTTTAGTCAAACATGAGTAAGGAAGCAAGAAAAAGAAACTGCAAGAGATATTCTAATTTTTCCTGAGCTTCTTGAGGAGCATGCACACACGTTTGCAAGAGTATGTTTTCCTCAGAGCAAACAAGGTATGGTGTCCACTGCATTTACCTAATCTGTTCATTATTTTTTAGAAATATGAAAAAATTTACCCTAAATTGTGTTAAAACTTATTGCTTTCTTTATTTGGAATTGTTTGTGGGGAATTTGCGTTAAATAATTTGCTTCACTGAGTAATCACTGGTTATCAGATTAAAATATAGTTACAGAAATAGGATTTTAATATTCAGAGGAAATTCAAATTGAATTTAATTTTGTTGACAACTTTATCAAAGTGGAATTTAAAAAATGAAGTTTGAATTTGGTGGATCGGTGTGCAGTATCCTATCTTTCCTATCTTGCCATTATTTTGTATAATTAAATACAAAGTCAAGGGAAAAAAGAAAATCAAAGAATGTGAGAGCTAACAGGAGTATTTAGGGGTATTATAAAATCTGGACTTCCAGATTTCACATTCCAGAAAGGTTAGTTGTTTAAATAATGTCGTGTTTTGATGTCACTCTGTTCCAACTTTACCCCATGGGGATGGATACTGTGATGGGTTACCCAGATCTCCTTTAAAGAATGAGGGAATCATTTCCCTAGCAACTGGGAGTACCAACAGAAGAATTCTCTTAGCATCCTGTCCTCTTTGGAGATTGCTTTGGCTAAAAGAGTAGGCCTTGCCCAAGGTAATGTCTCCTTCCATGGACAGTCTGCATCTAAAAATTGGTCAGTGTGGAGGTAAGACCCCCTTACCCCAATGTGAAGCAATTCAGAAGTCCATTCCAGCTCCAGAATTCCTCATCGAATGAGTGAAGGCCTGTATTTGCAATTGGGCCTGAATTGCAATTCAACTTCTCTTTTGACCAATCCTCTTTCCTTCCCTTCTCTTCCCCAGATGCTGATCCCTAAAGCACTCCCAAATAATTTCCTTAAAAAAAAAAAAAAATCCTTTATCATTGTCTATTTCCATTGGATTCCAAAATGTAATACCCTGAATGCCTAATATGGGGTTCTACTAACAGTAGTCTGTTTTTGTGGGAGACTGAATTGGAGCTGTAGATCCACAAGAAACTGAGTAACATGGACATCCAGGTGATTAGTGAAAACTACATAAATGTAGTAGGCTATAATTAACCTCAAATCATTTAAGGCTATACTAGGTGACTGGCAAACAATAACTGTCCAGTAAGTCAAGTTGAATCACTAAATGCAGAAAGGCTTTGGTCTATCACTAATTCTTTGACAGTTGTGGTGGTCTCATGGTCGGTCTCTCTCCCTTGAACCCACTCCTACCTATTTCATAGCTTATTATAAATGATACATCTACAGGGTCATGAAAGTGATAGTTTTCTGATATCTAGCCTTCTAAAACCCTAAATTCCATGTTAAGGAGACCTCTTTTTCACATTTTATGTGCTATCACCACTGAAGCTTCATTAGGTTACTGACAGAAGTCAAACTGCAAGTCAGTCAACACATCAAGCATCGTAGTCAACTAAATATAAAGGTGCCTCTCCTTTCAAAGCTTTGTATATGATGGGATGAATAATAAAATATATACTAACTTAGATATTTTTTGGTTATTATATACTATTTCAAACACAAATATTAAATATACAATTAACATATTAGGTTAGAGGTGCATAAAAAACTTGTTACTAAAAATGAAGACATCATACAGCTGATAATTCTAGAGCTGTTCATACTGGGAATCGCTCATATTTAATAAAAAATTACCTGTGGAGTGTATTAGTTTTCTGCTGTTTCTGTAACTAATAACCACAACCACAATCACAATGGCTGGAAACAACACAAGTTAATATCTTACAGTTCTGTAGGTCTCAAGCCCAATATGGGTCTTACTAGGCTGAGTAAAGTATCAGCTAGGCTTCATTTCTTTCTGGATACTTTAGCTGAGAATTTCAGCTTCTAGGAAACACCTGTATTCTTTGGCTCATGGCCTCCTTCCTGAGTTTTCAAAGCCAACAACAGCAGTTGGAGTTGTTTTTTTTTTTATCTCATCTCTCTGGTTTTTGCTTTTGGATTCCTCCTGTATTTTTAAAGGAGACTGGGAATCAGATTAGGTCCAACTGGCTGATCCAGGATAATCTATCCATCTTAAATGCTGATAATTAGCAGCTTTAATAGCACCTGCAACTTTAATGCCCTCTTGCCACATTATGGTAACAAATTCACAGGTTCCAAGGGTTAGGACATCTTTAGGGAGCCATTATTCTGCTCACCATATTGAGCTACTGTTAAGGTTGGCTACTAGGGAACCTGACCCAATCTAGTTTGACATGTATTATCTCTTCAGTTGAACTTCTTTTTGCACCTTGAGTCTGTCTTACTCAGGACCCACCTCACTTCCTTTGTATATGGCATCTTCAGTCTTTCTAAAAACATACGTGCTATTCACACCTGCCCAGATTCTGTTTTTATACTGGCTCCTTCCTGCTCAATCCAAAACAGTAATGAATTTAAAATACCTATAATATCAACCAATTAATGTTGGACTTGAAAAAATATGAACTAAAAGCATAGTTTCTGAAATACTTTTTTCCTTCCCCTTATATTCCCTGTATCCCAAAGACATTTATTTACTCTTTTCTCTGCCTTTATCCTGCTCTATTTTAAAATGAACTTAATTATAATTTTATGTTTTTATTCCTACCATAAGGAAAATGAATTGGCTGGAGTTGTTTTTATCATTGTTGTTTTATTCCTTTCTTTAGTATCCTATACAGAGTAGATATTCAATAATTATTTCTTAAATGGGACTATCATTAAATGTAACAACAAGCCATTTCAAATCTAGTACTTTTACTTCAGATAAGGGCTTATTGAATTCTGAACCACAGTTCTACCTGTGGAAGTGAACCTGTCAGCATGATGTATATCTTAAAAATTGCAGATTGCACTTCTACAACCTTAATCGTTGAGTCTGTCGTCCTCCATGACCTATTCACAGCTTTGAAAGTTAACAGTGGAACTTGACTCCTATAGATGATCAATGGTTTGATTGCTCTGTGTTTCACATTCTTCTTACTTTCCCTTGGCTGATATGTATAGCTGTTTCTCTTATCCATTTCCTCTTCAGCATAAAATATTCACTCAATAGTGAGTGATGCTGGGGTGACCCAGTAAGTTAGGCATCTGGCCTTCAACTCAGGTCATGATCCCAGGGTTCTGGGATCAAGTCCCACATCGGGCTCCTTACACAGCTGGGACTTACTTCTCCCTCTGCCTGCTGCTCCCCCTGCTTGTATTCTCTCCTTGATAAATAAATAAATAAATAAATAAATAAATAAATAAAATCTTTAAAGAAAAAAACAGCAACAGAAAGAAAAACCCACTCAGTACATTTCCATATATTATGCGCAAGCTGAAAGAAACAATAGTGAAGAGGTGTCAGTATACCATTGTTAAAAAAACTAGTTAATGTTGTGAAATTCTCAAATGGCCTGATTATTTAACAAATAATAACACATGACACAAGAAAGTGCACAAGAGGCTTATAATTGCCTTGTGAATATAATAAGGCCTCATGTTATTAAGTTCATAGAACAACTTAAACATTTAAAATTAAAAGCTTTTTTAGGATGTACTTTCAAGCTGAAATGATAAACAGCAAATTTGTTTTCTGAAAAAGAAAGGTACTTTAGTGATCAGGACACTGAAATAGAGATGCAATATATATTTTTGACCTTAACCCAAAAAAAAAAAAAAAAATCTCATTTCTGTGTTCTGTGTAAGAGCATAATTAAATCTGGGGCACCTGGGTGGCTCAGTTGGTTGAGCACCCAACTCTTGAGTTCAGCTCAGGTCATGACCTCAGGTGGTTAGATCGAGCCCCATGTCAGGTTCTGTGTTCTGGAGGCAGGAGGGAGTCTACTTGAGATTCACTTTCTCTCGCTCTGCCCTCCCCCTCTGCCTCCCAACCCTGCTTTCTCTCTCACTCTCTCTCTCTCTCTCAAATAAATAAATATGTATTTTTTAAAAAGGCATAATTAAATCTTTATTGAAAGCTATCTGTAATATATTGTAGATTTGTATTAAGGGCTATATTTTTCAAGAAATAATATTCTATGATTGGGAAATGATGAGGGATAATGGTATAATACAAATCAGTGCTTAGCAGAATTTATTATTTTTTAATTCCTATCTTTATCTAGTTCTGTGGCCTTAGTACAGTGACTAAAATTTACATATTAAGCAATCTTCTCCACTAGTGCCCTAGAGGTATCTGTTAAGATACAGTTGTTTTAAGAAAGGAAAATTAATGATATGCAATGAAACCACTAATGTTTTATTTCAATTTAGACTAATTTCTACATTTAGCAAAGTATCCTTTGATTCAATAATGAGGACCTGATCTGAAGATACAGTGAGCCTTCAAGCATGGAATATACATTGGATACTATGAAAGCAGGGAATGAAGGCATTAGTATGCCCTGGAGGGAACAAAGAGCAATGGGAAGGTATTCATATAAATTACCTTTAACACACCCAAACCAGTTAAACAAACAAAATTATGGTGTGCTGGCCATATACAGAAAGTTTCAGGACAAATCACCTATGTTCCTCAAGCCATATCTTATCCAATCAAACCATCTGTTTGAGGCCTCCCTTAGAGACAAGTTCTGAAGCCCTCTCTGTCATTTCAACAAAAATGGGCTTGTCTAACAATGCCAGATTCTAAAGAGCATCCTGCCGCATAACACAATGCTAAATTTCCTTCAAAACTCTTATATGCTATGATGGCAACAAGCTAAGTCAGAAAAACTGTGATAATTCGTTTGGTTAAGAGAATTATAGGATTAAAGAACAATAAGGAACATAAAGAGTGATGACAGAGAACTTTGTTAAATAATTATAAAAATATTTAAGAGGACAAAAGTCTCATCGTGGAAAGAACAACATAAAATATGTAACCTGTAGCACTCTTTTCAGTGCATTCAAAACTGTCTAACAAAATTAGTGAATGATAGAAATGAAACTCTAAGTCTACAGGAAATTATTTCCCTCTTCCAATAAGAAAATAAATTAGACCAACATAAAGGGAAAATTGTTCATAAATATGCTTTAGAAAAGTAGCTTCATATCCCCTCAAAAAATGTACCATAGCTGACTTTCTAAAGTTTTTCTATTTCTGATCCATTCTGCAGTTCAAGCTTCAGGGACATGGGATTGCTATTAGTTCCAGCTATTAAAATAAAGAAGAGCAATAAAATGCCATCTTCATTAATCAGATCTCAACCTCTGATCAGAAAATAGCAGTTATCAGAAGCCAATCATCAGTTTAATAGTTTGAGAATTTCAATTTAATATCTAACACCAGAGAATTATTGAAGGCAAATTTCTAGGAGGCAAATATGTTAATTAATATTAAGTGCCATAGTCACTCATTTTTGTACAGAAGATCAGAGTCCATATTCAAATCAAAGCCCAGTTCAAGATGGCACTCTGTGGCTATGAGCACTGAAAGGTGATGTGAAATGGATTTATGATATTCACAGACAAATACATTCCGACACATCTTATCTGTGGCCTTTTTTGTGTGCATTAAACAATTCATTTAAATAATCAAATTGGGCAATAAATGACAATCCCCGAGGACTCATAGCTGCTCTGAGGTATTTGCCCTGGGTTTGAACAAAGCCCTATCAAAAGATTCCCAAAGGGGTAATTCCTAATTCTCAAGGAAGTGAGTCTCATTTTGATATTTTCATTACATACCTTTAATGATTTCATTTCCTAAAACTGAGATTATTCTTATAACATCATGCAGACTTACAGGACTCAGTGAGGGAAAAATGGCATTTTAAAATGTCTTCCTTGGCGCCTGGGTGGCTCAGTGGGTTAAGCCTCTGCCTTCAGCTCAGGTCATGTTCTCAGGGTCCTGGGATCCAGTCCCTCCCAATCAGGCTCTCTGCTCAGAGGGAGCCTGCTGCCCCCTCTCTCTCTCTGCCTGCCTATCTGCCCACTTGTCATCTCTCTCTTGTCATCTCTCTCTTAAAAAAATAAAAAATAAATAAAAGGTCTTATTTATCATCATTATAGCTAAAGAAAAGAGCCATTCAGGGCAAATGCAATTAAAAAAAAAATTTCTTTCTAGAAAAAAAAAAATAACCATGTGTATAAGATAATAGTAGCTGAAACACAGACCTGGAGCCTCAGAATTGTAGTTCAAAATTTGATTCTGTTTGTGTATCCTTGACCAGCCTACTGAATACCTTTACATCCTAATTTCCTGATCTCTGAAATGGAAATTATAATAATACCTGACTCAATTCTGGCAGGAATCAATTACCCTTTTGAGAATTGAGTGATTTATTCCTAATATATTCCATTCATTATGATAGTCATACCATATATAGACTTGTTCATTAAAATTATTGCTTCTAAGAAATGTGACTGTGGCCTTAAAGTCAGTTCATTTAATATCACCAAGGATCATTATCTCCCTCACATACATTCCTTCACTGTCTTTATAATCCTCAACTTGAATACATGTGATTACTGGATAACTGGATATTGAGGTCAAGTTTGGTTATACTCATCAATGATTAGTGGTTCAAATGGCAAGCTTTTAATCATGTCTATTACATACCATCCTAACCTTCATGCAAAATTAAACAAAAATGTTAATTGCCTTTATCCTAGAAACATAGAACTGCATGTCATTGGGCAAGTTACTTCACCTTTTTTCTTTTTAGTCTCCGGTGTCTCATCTAGAAAAGAGGTGTGAAAATAGTTTTCATTTCCTAGGATCATTGTGAGAACTAAATGAGGTTTTCCATAACACAGACCTTATAGAAAAAAAAAGGATAGTTCTTACTCTCACCTATCAATCATACTCCATTATTTAAAATTGATTTCCATAGGTCTAAAATAAAATACCAACATTCTAGATATTGTGAAGTTAATATTAGTTAAGGCAATGAGAAACAAATATCCACACAGACATATACATAAGTCCTGTAGAATATGCCCTGCACATCTTTATGAATAAATATAGATAGGGAAATTGGGGTAAAAAGTTATCAGGGAAAACTCTACTATTAGTGATTTATCACTGGAATTGAATATAGAATTCTGGAGGAAGTTATGTTATTGAAAAGATATGTGAAACTATCCTTGCAGCTACATATTAAAACATGAAAATAATTTCCAAATGAGTAAATTTTCTTTTTTTTTTTAAGATTTATTTATTTATTTATTTATTTGACACAGAGAGAGGGAGAGAGAGATCACAAGTAGGTAGATAGGCAGACAGAGAAAGAGGGGAAGCAGGCTCCCCACTGAGCAGAGAGCCCAATGCGGGGCACGATCCCAGGACCCCGAGATCATGACCTGCCGAAGGTAGAGGCTTAACCCACGGAGCCATCCAGGTGCCACAAAATGAGTAATTTTTCAAAGAAATTTAAAACAGCACACTTAAATGATCTCATTGCCATATTATATTGTTCTTTGTTTTTAAATTAACAACTTTTCAGATTTATTACAAATTTCCAAAGTCATGGATTGAATTAATACATGGTTTGCTTAGGAAACTATTTGAAATGAAATTAAGCATTTCATATCATTGCACATACTTAAGTACCAACTGACAATGAATATAAAATAAGCACTATTTTCTTAATGAAAGTTCATACCAAAAGCTTTTTGGCCACCTTGAAAATATTAAGTTTTGGATATATGGACAAAGTAATATAGTCATATATTAAAAATCACATGTAATAAAAATAATATATAAATTTAAACATATATTTCTCCCTCAGATTTTTTTCTTCATGAAACAATTTCATTCAATCTCTTAAGTGGTCTTTGACATCATTCTCTTTGTCATATTTGAACCCTATTATTAATTTAGCATAGTTTTCCAGAGAATGTCATGTTAATTTATAAGTTGAAATACAACAATACAATTGTTTCATACAAGTAGCTTAAAAAGCTCTTCCCACAAATTTCAGACATTTGTTTTCATACTAGATGTTTGTTATTTTGTTTACACTGTAGTTTTACATGTACACTCTTCATCAGCTGTGTCAACTTCTTAACCAAATTGATTTTAGAGTAATTTTTAAAGGCCTATTTACAAAGGCAGCCAATATTTCATCCGAAGAATAACTAATAATTAACAAACTGACCAAATTTAAATAAACCAATGATTAGTGAATTTATTTATTTATTTGGCATTTTTTAAAAGACAATATCAAGTGAACTCTGTAAGAACTCAAAAGTGTCCCAAGTTGAGATCAGGACATCAAGTGTATTTTCCCCCAAATTTAAACTGATTTTGTTTGTTTGTTTTCAAAATACTTTGTAATTGAGACTTCCACTTTCAGGAAGATAGAACAGGTGTATCTTTCCCTATTCTTCTCCTAAGTACAATTAAAAACTCTGGATCTTCAAT
This sequence comes from Mustela putorius furo, assembly GCF_011764305.1. Classification (NCBI taxonomy): domain Eukaryota; kingdom Metazoa; phylum Chordata; class Mammalia; order Carnivora; family Mustelidae; genus Mustela; species Mustela putorius. Next base: position 17,567,146 of record NW_025422471.1, read on the forward strand.
TTTTTTAATATAAATAACAACAACAAAACATAAGACTCTGACAGGCAGAGAGAGAATGATGAACTGGCTACAAAACTTGAGACCCAAGGAACAACATAGTGTGAGTTTGCTGGGTTGTGGGTTTTGTTGTTGTTTTGTTTTGTTTTATTTTGTTTTGTTTTGTTCTGCTTTATATATCCCAGACTCGTTGCTGTAGAAGTGATTAGTACAGAAATGCCAATAGGTACACAAAAAGCGCCCAACAAAAGCCATCTCTTTGTATCCAAAGAACCAGGAACAGAACATTCTAACAAGACAGAAAAGTCTAAATAATAGGTAATAATCACTACTGCAGCAAAAGACACAGACAAAATGTGCTCCATGCTAGCTTACACTGAGGCTAACTGGGGATCCCAGACTTTTACCCTCATCAGATTGTAGTGAAATGCTTCAACAACCATGTTGGTTGATGTCAGAGAAGGTGGAAAAGGCAGCCAGGACTTTTGTTCCTTGCCAGGTATTAATGATGACTTGCTCCTCTCAGTAGAGACCACATGAAGATTGTGAACTTACACTGGCACCTGGAAGAAAAGAGGTATTGTCCATCATTCTGGAAAGGCATCAAAGGAGGCCTAGTTTAGAGTTGGACTTTCATCATCCTTCTAGTGGTAATGAGGCCTCACCACCATGATTTTAGTAGAAATCACATGGGAAACAGTAACAAGGCACTTCAACCCTGCCAGCCAAGGTGGTATCAACAAGACCACAGTGATGAGATGGAATGCCCACTCCTGCTGAGAAGTAATAAGGATACCCCTCCTTTAGATATCAGTGGAAACCAAGTGGGAACCTAGACTTCTGTGACACCTAACAATAAGGTGGTGATCCCTCCTTTCCCCTAGTGGATATAATGCTGTTTTAGTAATAACTGCTATCTATTTTTTAAATTTTTTTAATTAGCCATTTGGATACAGTGTGACAATATATCCCAGTTCTACCAGGACTCTCCTGGATTACTATACCTATTGTCCTGGAATATTTATATAATTAGTGAGTTACACTTAATGCTCTCAAAAGTTTTTTTGGCTCGATGTCGTAACTTAAAATTACTACTTTGCCTCTATAAATATATAAATCTATATAAATAGCCATGACTTTCCTTAGGTGAGAAAGTGAGAAAAACAGTTTCAAGATCTAGCAATTTTACAACTCATAAAGTTAAAATTTATTGCTTTTTTGGTCTTGTATGGCTGAGACAAGCTCTACAGAACTGTGTTTACCCAGTAGTAGTGCCTTATTGGTGCCCCAGGCTTCCCTAGTTGTAACACTGAGTGCAGCCTACTTTATATCTTCAATACAGATTTCTATAGTATATTTTCTTTATGTGTCAATATTATCACAAGGGAAACATCAATTATCAAAATGAAATTATCACATATTTGTCCTGTAACCATCACTTTTGCATGGAAAACTGTGTCTAGGGCTTGTGCTCAACTTAACTCTAATATTACAATTGAATTTGCCATGTATTTTGTTTTTTAACTAGAATTATTATCATCTCCCAGACAGATTCTTTTTCTTTTTTTTTTTTTTTGGTTACTTAAAGAACATTTTAAACTTTACTTCAAAAATCTATCATTAGCATATTTTTATTGAGAAGTGACCATGTCTGATGTCAAAGGTAAGGTAGGTCAAGTGATTTCAAAAAGAAAGGGTAGTGTTAGGGAGGTGTTGAAGCTAGAAATGTTCAGTTCTAATATTCTAAAGAAAACTTGGAATGTCTCTAAGATAATGCTACAAGAAATCTAATAAACGAGAGTTGGTAATAGGGAACTAACTGGAGGTTAATCTAAATAATCAAAGCTCAGAGATTTCAAAGTCCCAACTGTGGTATTACCAAAATCTAAGAACATTTAGAAGATTCCTTACATATGAGGATTAGGGGGAAGATTTAGAATCTGAGGAAAAGGGACACTGGTAGAATCAACGTGTGGTCAAGTCTCTTAAACAATATGGCATGGGGGCGACTGGGGGGCTCAATGGGTTAAGCCTCTGCTTTCAGCTCAGGTCCGATCTCAGGGTCCTGGGATGAAGCCCCACATCAGGCTCTCTGCTCAGCAGGGAGCCTGCTTCCTCCTCTCTCTCTGCCTGCCTCTCTGCCTACTTATGATCTCTGTCTGTCAAATAAATAAATAAAATCTTTAAAAAAAAAAAAAAAAACAATATGGCATGGTATCAATTAGTGGGACAGTTTTGTTAGCTAATTGAGAAGGTAATAGAAACTGATCTTGATAATAAGATTAAAAACCCATTGTCAGCAATTAAAATCATCTTCACATGTGTAACCCTGACTCTTGATAAGACAGAAGCCTAGTTGTCAGCAATAAACTTTCCTAAAGTATGGTTTTCATCATACACATATCTCTTTTATAGTCATAGATACATATTCAGATAAACTTTAAAGGCCATTTAGTTCCAAATTCATTAACATAAAATCACATTGCTTAGCTGACAACTTGTATTCACTGTCTTCATTTTGCCCTGATCTCTTTGTTTAATCAGGAGAATCAGGGTTTGTCCCACAAACCACCACATTCAATAATCATGACATCTACTGCCTAGCATGCTTTTTTCCTACCTATCAGCCACCATTCAAAAATTACCTGTCTAGGGCACCTGGGTGGTTCAGTGGGTTAAGCCGCTGCCTTCGGCTCAGGTCATGATCTCGGGGTCCTGGGATTGAGCCCCGCATTGGGCTCTTTGCTTAGTGGGGAGCCTGCTTCCTCCTCTCTCTCTGCCTGCCTCTCTGCCTACTTGTGATCTCTCTCTGTCAAATAAATAAATAAAATCTTTAAAAAAATTACCTGTCTAGATCCTTTCTTTGAGTATTCTTCTTCCATGACTTTTTAAAAATTTTGTAATCTGTATTGATTTCAATCTTAAATTCCTACAACACATATAATGTATATCACAATATGATTTTTAACTTAAATTTTTTGATATCTCTTGATTTTTAGTTTTTCTGCCCTAATGAAGGTATAAAGTTCTAACAACACATGGTTGTTATATAATAATATTATTATTATTTATTGTTGTTTAATAATAAAATGGGGGGAAACCATAATTCGTAGATGATCATTTTACACAGTGATCCTGAAGAACCAAATAATACTTTTTACCAACTTCGCTTTCAAATGCTTTCACATATTATTATATCAGAAATTTTAAAATTTGGACGTGTCCTGTATTTATAGCCTGTTTTGGTTTAACCAATGGTATTTGTCCCTTCCATTCATAATGGTATATACAAAAATGGTATGAATCACAGCTAGTGAAAACTTAGCTTGGATAAAAATCCATTACTGAAATAAGGAAGAAATACCATTAATACATTTAACACATAGGCTTCCTTCAACAAATATTTAATAAGTAATCATTGAATGTATTTTGGCAAAAGAAGAAATAGTTTAGTAGCAATGACTTAGAAATGTTTTTGGTGTTAGCTGTTGATAAAATTAAAAGGAAAAGTAAAACAAAACACTTTTTCTAAAGATCAATAAGTCAGGAAAATAAGATGTAATATAGTACTGGAAAAGCTCAGGGATAGTTCTACATGAGATGTTATGTAGAATAGATGAAAGCCATTACCTTCATTACCTCTTCCATGAATATACAGATGATGTGATGTTCCAGAACCATTAATCTATCATCTCTAATGGGCATTAAATCCTGGTTTGGTGAACAAACACCTATGTTACAATCATCAAAAATTAATACACCATGGACTATTTATCCTCTGAATGACATATCATAAGTGTAAAAAGCTTTTGACATATTTTTCATTTACAGAGACTGTTCTCTTAAAATTTCTCTCATGAATCAGAATTGTAGCCCATTTAGACCAGAAGCTTCAGTAAGTGGCAGTACATAGTATCCTTCTTTGTCATTTTTTGCAGCTATTATTTCCATCCATGTGAGTTTATAATAAATGAACTAGACTTGCTAACTAGGTGGGCGATCACATTTGTGATTTGTGTCTCCAAGCTCTTATATCCTGTGTAAAAATTTTCAGTGAAAAGCACTGAAGTAAAAACTCCATTCAGTGTGTTTTCAAATAAAATTGTAAATATGCCATTAAAAACAGGAATTTAGGTGGTGTCAAGTTAGGGTGAGGTGCCAGATTTAGCTATGTCAGAGACAATAGCAAGTGGTTCATCACTTTGTATTATGTTGTTTAAAATAAGTGATGAGACACCACTTATCTCCTAAAATTGTAAACACTGAGAGTATTTGTATGAGCAAAGAATTTTTTCAAGCACTTAAAAATTATTCACTCTTTAAATAATTCTGTGAAGTAGGTAGCGTTATGAAGAGCAGAGAAAACGATAAACAGGGTAAGTAACTTGCCCAAAGTATCACAGATAAGAAATGAAGAAGTTAGTTTTCTAGTAGTTAGTAGTAGTAGTTAGTTAGTAGTACTTAGTGGTCTGACACTGAGTTCGTATTTTCACCAACTATGCCATACTATCTCCCATACCCAATACCACTTGATTATAAGACTGTTTTTAAAAAATTGTTCTAAAAGGATATGCTGTCAGAGTATCCAACTAGTATATAGTTTTCCCTTTTTCTGATTGCTGATTTATGATCTCAACAGTGAAAACTAGTGCAACATATCAGTTGGATATCCTCAGGTAGTATGCCCTCAAGCACCTGCTACAACCTGCTGAGCCAATAACTCTTACTCCCATCTGGTTTTGAGTTGTGTTTTTGTTTTTGTTTTTGTTTCAGTAATATGTGGTGTTTCGCCTCAACCCATCCCTTTGCCATCTCTGCCATGCTCTTGAGAAAATTTGTAACTTATGTTGGCTGACATATTGTGACCAAATGCCATTAGAGACTTGGTGTTAAAATCATATTTTAGTAGTACAAGAACCTTCAGGTTAAAGAGTTAAAGAGCAGCAATTGGTTGGAGTTTTAGAGAAACCTTTTGACATAGAAGTGCATTATAAATATTGACTATAACTTGGGACAAATGACCAATAGTTGTACAAATGGCTAGGGAAATAGCATCTCTTTGGAGGCATTTGAAAATAATAAAAGAGTGTTTTCCATAATGGATAAAATCTTTCATGTCTATGAAAATACACCCTCCTTACTAACAAAATATGTCCATACTGATTAATATGAATGAATCTGAAGCAAGCTAATGGATCCAATTTGGGTCAATTTTGAAATTAAACTGGTGCTGCAGGTTTGGGGAGAAATGAAATGTATGGGTGTTCAGAAGAGAGGGGCAAGGGAAATAATGTGCCATGAAATGAAAAAGAATATGAAAAATGAAAATGTGCCCTTTGTGGAAAACAGGGATGATAGAAATAAATTCTGATTTCTGACTTCAAATCCGTGAGGCGATTTTTAGATACTAGAATTTATAAACTTAGCATATATTACCCTGTGTGCATTTTTATAGTATGGATTACTTATGTTAAGTTTAGTTTCAAGCTGCAAATTTACTCTGCCATAATTCACTTTAGTAGTAATGATAACTTACCCCTCATCCTTTTGCACTGTTACCTGTTTACCCGTTTTCTAAATTAGAAAATAATCTCTTTCAATTTATGTCTAAACCTGTGATTACTATTTCTGACATATCAATATCATTTGTGATACTGTTAAGGTTTAACATTTCAGGGCTAAATGAGAGCACTGTAATTTGTACACTCCTCTTACATGCTATAAAGGAAGTGGATAAATCACTAAGGATAGAAAGAAAAAATGCGGGGCATCTGAGTGGCTCAGTGGGTTAAAACCTCTGCCTTCAGCTCAGGTCATGATCCCAGGGTCCTGGAATCGAGCCCCCCCTATGGGGCTCTCCACTCAGCAGGGAGCCTGCTTCCTCCTCTCTCTCTCTGCCTGCCTCTCTGACTACTAGTGATTTCTCTCTCTCTGTCAAATAAATAAATAAAAATCTTTAAAAAAAAAAAAAAGAAAAAATGGGAAGGAAGAAGACAATATTTTCTTTTAAAATAATCTTCACATATTATTGTATTTCTCCATCCCTGGTACCTATCTGTTTTCCTCCTCTGTATTTTAGTTTTCATATATATGATTTATAGCTTATCATAACACCTGTATTTCTCAGTGGAGTTTCAGTGATATTACACAACATTAGAAACACATAATTCTATTATTATCAGTGTTGGTCATGCATTGGAGCAGAAATATGGGACCACATTCCAGACAGACATATTTGATGTTTGCTGTTTGATACTGTTTTAATGTTACTCTATCACCATTATCTGATATTGTGTAATGTACTTGAGAAAAATATTGTCAAGCTGCTAAAATATGTGATATGTTTTTAAATGATGACAAGTTTCATCCCTTATTGGTACCCAGGGAAGGAAAAAATTATATTTCTCACTAGAAAGAGAAAGCTTCCTATTATCAAATTTTAGGGGGACACATGCATATGAATTTTTAACAAGGACAACAAAAAACCTGAAAATATGTTTGATTATAAAAATAAACATATTTAAGAGTACTTAAACTCATATTCCAAATTTCCAAGTGCAATGCAAAAGAGTATCAGTTTTGAATTGATCTTTTGAAAATATCAATTCCTTTTTAAAAATCTCAATAAATAATCTTTTATGTTTCTATATAATTAAATTAATATTTGTATTCTAACTTCACCATCAAGTTTCTATGTGGGCAACTAAATTGCTTTATTAACACATTAAAGTGATTCATACATTTTGGTATTAATATTGCAAATATAAGCAAAATTAAAAATTTATGTATTTTTCAATTGTCAAAAATAATTTGTCATATGAAAACTTTATACAGGAAAAGGATATTAATGCTAATTGTCAGAGTATATATATATTTTTAAAGATTTTATTTATTTATTTGACAGAGAGAAATCACAAGTAGTCGGAGAGGCAGGCAGAGAGAGAGAGGGAAGCAGGCTCCCTGCTGAGCAGAGAGCCCAATGCGGGACTCGATCCCAGGACCCTGAGATCATGACCTGAGCCGAAGGCAGCGGCTTAACCCACTGAGCCACCCAGGCGCCCATTGTCAGAGTATATTAAGAGTAATTATTAGTTTAGCTTATAAAGGTGAATATTTGAAACATTAACAGCAAGTCTTTAATATTTTAAGTACTATTTTGTGCCCTTCAAGGATATATACATATGTAAGGGACTATATTAGGCATACTAAAGTATCTGGGGAAGGGTATCTCATATATTTCAGGGGTATTTACATACGCAAGGAAATATATTAAATATACTAAAGTATTTGGAGATAAGAGAAGGAAGGAAAATAAGGGTGGAGTCTTGTATGCAATAATTATTATTTTGTAAAATTAAGAGATGATGAGTTTATATTGTTGATCTTGAAAAAATATATAAAGAGAGAGAAGTGTAGGTTACATTTTTTCACAGAGCTAAAAAGCTAGACTTACTTTTTTTAATATGTAGTATTAAAAATATGTAATATGTAATATTTAATATTTAAGGCCTCAAAAAATACAGAAATTTTGAAATCATACTGTGCACTTTTTCTGACTACAATGCTATGAAGTGAGAAGAAAAAACACAAAAAAACTTGGGAAGACCACAAATATATGGAACTTAAAGAACGGGCTACTAAGGAATGAATGAGTTAACCAGAAAATAAAAGAAGAAATTAAACAAAACATACATGGAAACAAAAATGAAAATGAAAAAACAATGTTCTAAAATCTTTGGGATGCAGCAAAAGCAGTCCTAAGAGGAAAGTATATACCAATACAGTCCTACCTTGAGGAGCAAAAATACCCTAAAGACTCTACCAAAATATTGCTAGAACTGATACAAAGATACAGTAAAATCTCAGGATACAAAATCAAGGTACAAAAATTTGTTGCATTTCTACACACCAATAATGAGGCCTCGGAAAGAGAAATTAAGGAATCAATCAATATAATTGCATCAAAATAATAAGATACCTAGGAATAAATGTAAACAAAGAGATGAAACACCTATACTCTGAAAACTGTAAAACACTGATGAAAGAAATTGAATATGACACATGTTAGTGTCCACCAATAATGGGTCCATGATCAAAGGAGCAAGACTGATGCAAAGCAAAGGTCAAGCAAAGCTTTATTTAGCGCCAAGCATCGAGAATCAAACTGACTGGTCAGGGCTGTCTTTTACAAAGAGGTGACAACACTTCCCAGCCTCACAGGCTAACTTTTATAGAGGTGGTTGAAACTGGCTTATACACAGGAGGCCAATGAGATTGCAATACACAGGGAAAACTGCACAGTCATGCTAGGTCGGCAATACAAGTGGCCAATTGAATTTCAATTTACCACAGTAAATATATGCACACCCTACTGATTGGATGTCTCCACCCGGCCTGGCCCGCCCTTGTATCTGGGCCCCACAAGTAAGTTCCTCTGGCTAACCAGGCCCCTACATTCCCCCCTTTACTTTGGAAATTAGTCAAATCCTTGACTTTTCAGCCAGTTCTATGTTCTCCTGTTGTAAGGGGTTATATAGAGCATGTAAGACTAACATTTTTATTGCTCTAATTTTCTTTTGTACAAATGACATTAGGGTGTTTATAATGCAGGGGCCAAAAAGTAATAGTGCACAGTCAGCTGATGAGTTAGCCATTCTCCGCATTGTATAACCTTTTCATTTTTCCTAATTCTGTTTGTCTAATTTCCCACCTATACTTTTTTGTCTTATGAGGTGACTCAGAAGCTCTTACACAAACAGGTAACAATAGGAACAACAATGACCTCATAGTCTTTTGAGTCTTAGCTTTAGTCCACTGTCAGTGGGGTCCATTGGCTGCAGCTTCCATCTCTGGGGGGCGTCCTCATTCTCGGCTCGTTTGATGTGACCCAAGTGAATCCAGGCCCTGATGCCTTCTACTTTAATTGCCGCGGGGGTGGTCAGGATGACAGTAAACAGTCCCTTCCCGCAAGGCTCCAACTTTCCCACTTGATGGTGACGTATCCAAACCACGTTCCCTGGTTGGTAAGGATGTGGTTCCACCTCCATCTCCGTCTCCTGTTTGGTGGAAAAAGCCTCTACCCAGCTTGAAAAGGTATCTACAAAAACTAACATATACTTATGCCCATATTTTCTGGGCTTCATTTCTGTAAAATCTATTTCCCAATAAATTCCTGGTTCCTTAACTCTTTCCCTTTTCCTTCTTCCCATTCTAGTTCCTCCCACATTAACTGCCTGGCATTGAGCACATCTATCAACTACATCCTAACCCATACGCCCTAATTTAGAAACCTGGAACTGCTCGCCTATAAGCTCCTTGAGTTTGCGTGTCCCCAAATGAGTACCCTGATGTATCTGGTCTGTTAACTTCTTACTTAGTCTTTGAGGAAGAATTACTTTTCCTGCTTTAATCTCAGCCCAGTCCCCTTCATAGTCCAATTTAGCCCATTTTTGTAAATACTTTAAATCTTCCTCTGAATAGTTCGGTTTTTCTGGTAGGGCTGGAGCTGGGAGTGTAATCAGCTCTTGCACTGTTTCTCGGGCTACTTACTTTGTGGCTTGATCTGCTAATTGGTTTCCTTTTGAAATCATATCAGTCCCCCTTTGGTGTTGCGGGCAATGCATAATGGCCACCTTTTTTGGGTCCCAAATAGCCTGGAGGAGAGCCAATATTTCTCCTCTGTTTTTAATTCCTTTTCCTTCTGCTGTTAATAAGCCCCTTTCTTTATAAATAGCCCCATGTATGTGGAGAGTAGCAAAGGTGTACCTGCTGTCCATATAGATGTTGGCAGTTTTACCTTTGGCCATCTGCAGTGCCTTGGTGAGTGCAATCAGCTCTGCATTTTGTGCCAAAGTTCCGTGTGGCAGGGCTGCCATCCAGAGTTCCTGCTCAGGGGAAACCACCGCAGCCCCCACATACCTCTTCCCATTGACCATGTAGCTACTCCCTTCTGTGAACAGTCATCTCCGCATCTGGGAGGGGAATGTTTCTGAGGTCCAGCCTTATTCCTGTGACTTGGGTTAGGACCTCCCTGTGGTTGTGTGGATGGTAAGCCAGCTCCTCTGGCAGCAGTGTGGCTGGATTTAGCACCACTGGGGGCCAGAAGGTCACTCTTGGTTCATTGAGGAGGAGGGCCTGTTACCCCGTCACTTGGGCGTTCATCATCCATCGTTCTGGTGGAGTCTGGAGAAGGCCCTCGATAGCATGGGTGGTGGTCAAGATGAGATTTTGACCCAAAGTCAATTTACTTGCATCCTTGACCAGGAGGGCCATGGCAGCAATTATGCAGAGGCAAGGGGGGAACCCAGCTGCTACTGGATCTAGTTTCATGCTAAGATAGGCTACTGGCCTTTGTTAAGGCCCCAGAGTCTGAGTCAAAACTCCTTTGGCCTCCCCTGCTTTTTCATTCACCTACAAGTGGAAGGGCTTCTGGGATGGCCAATCCTGGGGCACTCAGTAAAGCTGTTTGTAATTCCCAGAATGCTCCTTCTGCCTCAACTGTCCACTCTATCATAGTTAGCCCCCCTTTTGCCAGTTCATAGAGAGGTTGGGCAATCTCTGCAAACTGCGGTATCCACAGCCTACAGTAGCCCACTGTCCCAAGAAACTCCCTCACTTGTTGGGACATGGTGGGGTGGGAGTATCAGGTGATCACCAGTTTCCTGGACTCAGATAGTGAATGCACTCCCTCATGGAGATCAAAGCCTAAATATGTGGTGTGGCTCTGACAGAGCTGTGCTTTCTTTGCTGACACCCAATACCCTTATTCCTGCAGAGTCTGTAAGAGAGTTCTTGTCCCCCGCAAACATGACTCATAGTCCTCAGCGGCTATTAGCAAGTTATCAACATACTGTAACAGAGTGACTCCTGGGTTGGAGGTTCTGTACTCATGCAAATCCTCATGTAGAGCCTCGTTGAAGATAGTGGGTGAATTCTTGAACCCTTGGGAAAGTCTTGTCCAGGTGAGCTGGCCTTGGAGTCCTTCCTGTGGGTCAGACCACTCAAAAGCAAAGAGGGGCTGAGACTCCCTTGCTAAAGATATGCAGGATGAAAATTGGGCTCCTGAGTCCACCAAAAAATCAATTGATTTCCCCTCCACTTTAATTTTTACTCTGGTGGCCAGCATTGCCATCTTCCTTTTGGAGCACTCCCTGGCCCAATGTCCTTTTTCCTTACAGTAAGCGTACTGATCTGAATCTAAGTCTTCCTGCCTGCCTTCTCTGTGCTTAGGCTTTTCCTTCCATTTATCATCCCCTACCTGCCTCATGTAATGCCAAAACCTTAACCAGTTTTTTGTTTTGTTTTGTTTTTGGTCTGTTTTTCATCCTCCTATGCATCCCTATTGTTAAATAATTTTTCTGCTATTCCCACTAATTCAGTAAGATTCTTCCCCTCAAATCCTTCAATTTTCTGAAGTTTTCTCCCTATCTGGGGCTGACTGACTGGCAAAAGCAAGATTCACTGCATTCTGATTTTCAGGTGCCTCAGGGTCAATCAGGCTATACATTTTATAAGCTTCAATAAGCCTTTCTAGGAAAGCTCCAGGAGACTCATTCTTACCTTGAGTCACTGTACTAATTCTGGTTTAGTCCGAGTGCAGCTTTTACTTCTGGAAATTCAAACCTATTTCAGTTCCAGGATTTCAACATATCAAAGACCTGTATTTGTTCTGAAAGTCTCCTATATGAATTTCTTTTAAGGTGGAATTCACTTTACAACAGAATTAAAACAATTACAAATGACAAAAACTCAGAATAGATATGGTTAAATATCAAGTGATGACCCTTATCTAAACATTAAAACTTTAGGAAATGTATAAAACCTCTGGAGTAACAGCATTTACCCAAATGTAACCCAAGGTTTACCATTGATTTAGCAGTACTTCCTGAGTAACTTAGCATATCAAGGAAAAGCTTTATTAGTCAAAGAGATCTCATTTACAATTCTGAGCAGGCAAAGAGAAAACCATTTACATTTTCTTAAAAACATCTCAATCTCTAGTGAAGACTAAATATTAACCAATTGTGAACTGTTGCAACAGCAGTTAAGCACAAAACATGTTTACCAACATATTTCAAAAGCACAAACCTAGTTCCAGCAACCAGTGCTCTAGCATTTTATCCCATTTGTCACCCAAGCAAAACTTCAAAGTTTCAGGTTACCAAAGACCCTGAAAACTACTTTAACAACTACCCATTAAAACCCTGAGACAGATAATTAACCATCAGTTCAGCCATCTCTTTGCTAACAGATTTCACATTCCACATGGGCCCACTCCACTTCAGATGCCATGCTTTCCCGCCAGCAAGGGGGAGGGGCTAGGCAGTCCATGTTGGGCCAGAGAAGGCAAGGAATTCCCCCCAAAAAAGGGAGTTTCAGCAGCTGCTTGGGAATATTCCTTAAAGTCTCTGTCTCAAGTTAGACTAACCCCAGTTGGCTCCAGTTATAGCCCTTAACACACGAAATGATTAAGGGAGAAGCCCCACATCTATTATGAGGAAGGAGAGATGAAAATCAGAGTCCCCTTACTCTCTGCTTGCCCCATTCCTTCAAACACAACAAACAACACAACAGACAACAAAAAGACAATACAAAAACAACCACAGACCCAGCGGTCCTTACCCAGAACCTGCCTCCAGTGGGGATTTTCTCGGTCCCTGGTGACCACCTAGGGGGATTCAAGCCCCCTCTGCTGCCCAGGGGGACTCAAACCCCCTGGCGATCCCCTGACTGCCCATGGGGACCCGAACCCCCTGGCAGGCCCCTGACCACCCAGGGGAACTCAAACCTCCTGATTTCCTAGGGGGACTCAAACCCTCTGACTGTCTAGGGGGACTCAAACCCTCTGGTGATCTACCAGTGGAGGGAAGGAGCATCCCCACATCCACTGTAGCCCTGGGGAGCATGGCTGCATCCAGCTTCTCCCTGGTGGGCCATACCCTGTAGCTCCACAACCAGACAGTCATACAGGATCCCATGATCTTACCTCTGGAGGCTTTTCCCAGAAATTCTGATGCTGGCTCAGTTCTTGTCATTTTATCCCAGATGAGCCCCCAATATTAGGGTCCCCCAGTAATGGGTCCATGATCAAAGGAGAGAGACTGATGCAAAGCGAAGGTTAAGCAAAGCTTTATTTCATGTCAAGCATCAAGAATCAAACTGACCAGTTAGGGCCATCTTTTACAAAGAGGCAACAACCCTTCCCTGCCTCACAGACTGACTTTTATAGAGGTGGCTGAGCCTGGTTTATACACAGGTGGCCAATGAGATTGTAATACACAGGGAAAACTGCACAGTCGTGCTAGGTTGGCAATATGGGTGGCCAATGGAATTTCAATTTACCATAGTAAATATATGCATGCCCTACTGATTGGATGTCTCCACCTGGTCTGGTCCGCCCTTGTATTTGGGCCCCACAAGTAAGTTCCTCTGGCTAACCAGGCCCCTACAACACAAATACATGGAAAGACATTCCATTCTTATGGATTGGAAGAAAAATTATTGCTAAAATGTCTACTTTACCCAAACCAATCTACACATTTAATGTTCTCCCTATCAAAATGCCAGTTGCAATTTTCACAGAGCTATAGTAAATAGTCCTAAAATTTGTATGGAACCACAAAAATACCTAAAGAGCCAAAGCAACCCAGAAAAGGAAAAGCAAAGCTGGAGGCATCACACTTCCTGACTCTAAGTTTCATTACAAAGCTTCAGTGATCAAAACAGTTTAATATTGACACAAAAACAGACATATAGATCCATGGAACAGAATAGAGAACCCAGAAGTGAATCCTCAACTATATGGTCAACTAATCTTTGACAAAGCAGGAAAAATATCCAATAGGAAAGAGATGGTCTCTTCAACAGATGGTGTTGGGAAAACTGGGGAGTGACATCACAAGAATGAAACTGGAACACTTTCTTATATCATACACAAAAATAAATTCAAGATGGATGAAAGACCTAAATGGAGACCTGAAACCATCAACATCCTAAAGGCAATAACCTCTTTGACATTGGCTGTAGCAGGTTCTTTCTAGATACATCTTTGGAGGTAAGAGGGAAAAAAAAGCAAAAATGAACTATTAAGACATAATCAAAAGAAAAAGCTTCTGTACAGCTAAGAAAACAACAAAACTAAAAGACAACCTATGGAATGAATAGGAGAAGATATTTTCAAATGGCATATCTGATAAAAGGTTAGTATCCAAAAACTATAAAAAACTTGTCAAATTCAATACCCCCAAAATGAATAATCCAGTTAAAAAATGAGTAGAAGACATGAAAAGATATTTTTTCAAAGAAATCATAGAGCTGGCCAACAGACACATGAAAAGATGCTCAACACCACTGATTATCAGGGAACTACAACTCAAAATTATAATGAGATATCACCTCATGCCTCAGAATGGCTAGAATCAGCAACACAAGATAAAAACAAGTATTGGTAAGGATGTGGAGAAAGGAGAAGCCCCTTACACTGTTGGCGGGAATGCAAACTGGTGCTGCCACCCTTTGAAACAGTATGGAGTTTCCTTGAAAAGGTAAAAATAGAACTACCCTATGATCCAGTAATTGCTCTCTGAAGTATTTACCTGAAGGATACAAAACCAATGATTCAAAGGGTTACACCCACCCAATGTTTATAGCAGCATTATCCACAATAGCCAAATCACAGAAACAGCCCAAATGTCCATTGACTGCTGAATTAATGGATAAAGAAAATGCATATATATATATATATATATATATATATATATATATACACACACAGACACACACACACACACGTATATACAGTGGAATATTACTCAGGAATAAAAAACAATGAAGTCTTGCCATTTGCAACAAAATGGGTGAAGCTAGAGAGTATTGTGCTAAGTGAAGTAAGTCAGTCAGAGAAACAAATACTATGTGATTTCACTCATATATGGAAATTAAGAAATGAAGCAATTGAGCAAAGGGGAAAAAAAAAGAGAGAGAGAGAGAGAAAGCAAGAAACAGACTCCTAACTATAGGGAACAAACCAATGGTTACCATGGGTGTGTGGGGAAGATGGGTTTAGTAGGTGATGGGGATTAAGGAGGATACTTGCAATGAATACCAGGTGTTGTATGGGTGTTGAATCACTGTATTGTACACCTGAAACTAATATCATCCTGTATGTTAACTGGAATTTAAACAAGAACTTTTTAAAAAGTTATTGTTAAGGAAATGAAAAGGTCAATTTTGGAGGAAGTCTTTGAAATACATATATGTATTTATATCTATGTTCTAAAAATACTAAAATTAATAGTTAAATGACCAAAACTACATAGCAAAAAAGGTCAAAATACTTGAACAGGAATTTTTCAAAATTAGACATTGGAATGACAGACATAGAAAAGAATCTATTAGATCAAATTTCACTCAACCATCAGATCAAACACCAAAGTACATAAACATAAATCAGTGATTTAAGTTCAAAATATTAATGAATACATTGAGTTTAGGGTCCAAGAGGGCAGCACACTATGAAAAGAAATACAAAAATACAACACAGATGCTGATGTTAGATGGTCTGTGTTCAAGTAAAGCCTGGATCATTTAACTTCTTTAATGTAATTTATCTTTTACATAAAATATGAATAATTATCAAACTTACCTCATAGGTTTCATTAAAAAGTGATTAGTTATCATTAATTTTGACACAACAGTAATGATAACTCAATAAATTTTAATTAGTTTATTTGAAAATATTGAATAAATTGAACATACTGATCATCTTTCTAATGTCTTATGGAATCGATAAATTTTTTGGACTCAACATTATACTTCAGTATTCCCTTTTTTAAAACATATTTTATTTACTTATTTGAGAGAGAGAAAGAAAGAGCAGGAGCAGAGGGAGGGGCAGAGGGATATGTGGACTCCTCACTGAACAGGGAGCACAATGTGGGGCTCCATCCCAAGACCCTGAGATCATAACCTGAGCCAAAGTCAGATGCTTAACAGACAAAGCCACCCAAGCACCTCTATACTTGAATATTCTTAGAGTAAATTTGATTTTAAACTGTCATTAGATGGCTCATTTCCCCAAATGATGATGGCCTTTCACGTTATAATTTGTTCATGGAACATATATTTGGAAAGGATATCTACAAAACATTTATCTTTTTATCAGAATATGTGTGCTTTTGTAAATATAAAGAAATACATGCTTTAAAAATACACGAAAAATGCTGTATTCTTACTGATACTTAAATATAAAGAAATAATCAGAAAACATAAAAAAAATTAAAAAGCGGTTTTCATGAAGAGGGACTGTTGTCAGCTATTAAATTTGCTTTTTAAATCACATTATACTTGGAAATATTTAAGAAAATCTTCTACATGATATATAACATACATTTAAAATGTTATATTTAATAATCACGTGTTTGGAACTTCTGCTTCTCATCAAATGGAGAAACAGAGGCTGGATTTACCCTCCTGCCTAAAACAAATAACTGGATAAAATATATGAAACAATGCTTTTCAGACATTAGATCAGAGACAGTGCAGGGAAACACATGGATGAACTCTACCAATGCCCTAGTACAGTGCCTGAGGAGAGTTTTGGGGGACACAGCAGAGAGAGGAAGAGTCCATGGAATCCTGTGTCCCCAGACTGGGGAGAAAGAGCTGAGTGTCTGCAGATGGATGTAAATATAAGAGAATATTAGAATAGAGGTAGAATATTAGAATTACAGTGGAATATTAGCAGAGTATGAGAGATGAAGGGGGAGCAGCACAAAGGGAAAAAGAGATGGAGGAAAGGGCTGAGAAGAGGAATTCTCTATCATTTTCAGCATTGTGCATAATGATTGAGAAACTACCCAACATCAGAGACACAGCTACCCAAGACAAAGGGAACAATTCTCTTAACTAAAATGGGGCCAGATAAAGTTTGAGTTCCTACCATTCAGTGTGGAAAAATTACATAAAACAGAATAGCACAGAAAACTTGGAAGAACATTGCCTCAAGTGTGGGGAAAAATTAGTATTGGAGGCTTTCTGGGCTCTGTCTTAAAAAGTTGCATCCCAGAGGGGCACCTGGGTGGCTCAGTGGGTTAAGCCTCTGCCTTCGGCTCAAGTCATGATCTCAGGGTCCTGGGATCAAGCCCCAAATCGGGCTCTCTGCTCAGCAAGGGAGCCTGCTTCCTCCTCCTCTCTCTCTCTCTCTCTGCCTGCCTTTCTGCCTACTTGTGATTTCTCTCTGTCAAATTAATAAAATCTTAAAAAAAAAAAAAGAAAAGTTGCATCCAGAACAAATTTCAAAACCTCCCATAATGTATACTATTATATCTATATCTGTATCCATATCTATATCTGTATTACATATTTGTATGCATGTATGTAGGTCTATATAGTCAATGCATAATCATATAAGCTTAGTGAGCTGGAAGGTAGCAATTGAAACTATACTGCAGCTAATTTGTGAGCTTAACAGGCTTTCAGTGTACAGATTCAATATACAAAATCTATTGTGTTCCCACATCCTACTCATAAAATAATGAAAATACCATTTAGCATAATTTCAAAAACATGAAATACTAAGAGATAAATTTGAAAATGAAGGAAGTTTTGACATAAAAAACTTGAAAATATTGTTAAATTGAGATATAAGTTAAAAAAAAAAAAGACTAGGTCTATCATGTCATTATATCAGAATAGTCAGTTTTGTTAGAATATCTATTCCTTAGCGTCTGTCTTTAAACTGACAACAGATGTTGTACACAAGCAACAGCAGCAAAAGTCACATCATATGTAGTACTAAAAATGAAATACCAAAAGCTTTTCCTCAAGAATTGTTTAAAATAGAATACTAGTATAAATGATAATATCTCTCTGTTTAGACTTGTACGACAATCCTACCGAATTAAATAAATCAAGAAAAATTAGTAAAAGTTATACAGATTAGCCATAAGGAGCTAAAACTCTCATTACTGTGGACTAATATAATTATATACAAAGAAAAATGTCCAAAGGAATAAGAAGACAAATATTTAGAATTAGGAAGTATGCTTATAAAAATTGCTGGTTATAAAGTTAATGTAAAAACTTCACTTGTACCTAGGAACATATCTAATAGTAAGTGAAAAATTACACACATAGAAAAATCTAAGAAAAATCGAAGAAAAAAAAAAGTCTAATGGAAAAAATTCCAGGACAATTTAGAAAACATGTGTTTGTTACTCTATTACATAAAGAGGATTAGCTTAGAGTGATACTAATCAAGACTGTATGTTTCTTCCTGGGATAAGTAATCAAATTAAAAAGAACAGAGAGTGCAGTTATAGACTCTCATATATAAAAATAGGTTATGACAAAAAGTCACTATATAACATTACAGAAA
This sequence comes from Mustela putorius furo, assembly GCF_011764305.1. Lineage (NCBI taxonomy): Eukaryota > Metazoa > Chordata > Mammalia > Carnivora > Mustelidae > Mustela > Mustela putorius. Next base: position 17,585,519 of record NW_025422471.1, read on the forward strand.
GAGCAGTCTTTTCAAAGAAATGGATCTGCATTAGTTTTACATAAAAATAAACACATATGGGGCACCTGAGTGGCTCAGTCCTTATGCACCTGCCTTAGGCTCAGGTCATGATCCCAGGGTCCTGGGCTCAAGCCCTGCATCCAGCTTTCTGCTGCAGGGGAAGCCTGCTTCTCCCTCTCCCACTCCCTGTGCTTGTGTTCCCTCTCTTGCTGTGTCTCTGTCAAAAAAATCTTAAAAAAAAAAAATTTAAATAAACATATAAATTTGAATTCTTTCTCAATATGTGTCTACAAAAAATCAGTTCTAGAGGGAAGTATATCTAAATGTGAGAGGCAAGATAGTACAACTTCTAGAAAATAGCATAAATAACTATTTTTTAAATTTTAACTCCAGCGTAGGTAACATACAGTGTTATTAGTTTCAGGTATACAACATAGTAATTCAACAGTTCTGTACATTACTCTGTGCTCATCATGATTAAGTGTACTCTCAATTTCCTTTTTACCTATTTCAACCCATCCCCCCACCCATCTCCTTCAGGTAACTATTTGGTTTGTCTCTTTCTCTCTGTGTCTTGTACCTTAAATTTCACATATGAATGAAATTACGTGCGGTTTGTCTTTCTCAGACTGACTTATTTCATTTAGCATTATACTCTCTAGCTCCATCCATATTGTTACAAATTGCCAGATTTCATTCTTTCTGAAGGCTGAGTATTATAACTCTTCGTTATCCATTCATCCATTGATGGACACTTGGGCTGCTTCCATAACTTGGCTATTCTAAATAATGCTGCAATAAGCATAGGGGTACATATATCTTTTTGACATATGTATATTCCTTTAGGCACATATCCATTAGTGTAATGATTGAATCATATGGTATTTCTATTTTTAATTTTTAGAGGAACCTCCATACTATTTTCCACAGTGGTTGCATTAGTTTGTATTCCCCCAACAGTGCACAAGGGGTTCTTCTTCTCCACATCCTTCCAGCACTTCTTATTTCTTGTCATTTTGATGTTAGCCATTCTAATTGGTGTGAGGTGTTATCTCATTGTGGTTTAAACTTACATTTTTCTGATGATTAGTGATTTTGAGCATCTTTTCATGTGTTTCTTGGTCATTGGCAGATCTTCTTTCTAAAAATGTCTATTCAGATCCTCTGGACATTTTTTAATTGGATTGTTTGTGTTTTAGGTGTTGAGTTCTCTAAGTCCTTTATCTATTTTGAATATTAACTCCTCATCAGATATACCATCTAAAAATATCTTCTTCTATTCACTAAATTGTCTTTTAGTTTTATTGATTATTTGCCTCGCCGTGCAGAAGCTTTTTATTTTGATGCAGTCTCAATAGTTTATTTTTGCTTTTGTTTTTCTTCCTTGGAGGCAGATCTAGAAAAAGGTTACTATGGTCAATGTCAGAAAAATTACTGCCTGTGCTTGCTTCGAAGATTTTTATGGTTTCAGGTTTCACATTTAGGTCCTTAATCCATTTTGAGTTTATTTTTGTGTATGGTATAAGAAAGGCATCCAGTTTCATTCCTTTGCATGTTTTTGTGCAGTTTCCCAGCATCATTTGTTGAAGAGATTTTTCCTGTGCTTATTCCTGTGTCTTTTATCAAAGATTAATTGACCATATCATTGTGGGTTTATTTCTGGGCTCTGTTTTGTTCCATTGATCTATGTGTGTTTCTTTGCCAATACTATAGTGTTTTGATTACTACAGCATAAATGACAATTTTTTAATTAAAATTAAAGTTTATTAAACAAAAGTAAAAAATACACTTATTTTAAAGAAGAGACTGACACAATATACTTATTTCAATATTAACCATTATTAAGAGAGTAAAAAAGTATGACTTAGAGTAAAAGAAAATATTTTCACTCCACAGAGCCTTGCAGTGGTTTATGCATGGGGCGCCTGGGTGGCTTAGTGGGTAAAAGCTTCTGCCTTCAGCTCAGGTCATGAGCTCCACTCATGGGGAAGCCTGCATCTCTTCCTCTTTCTCTGCCTACCTCTCTGCCTACTTGTGATCTCTGACTATCAAATAAATAAATAAAATCTTAAAGAAAAAACACTTACATATCACTAATTAAGAGGTAGAAAAATAATGAAAATATTTGAATAGAAATTTTATAAAAGAGACTGTTTAGTATCCAATAGACATATGAAATATCTCAATCACATTAGTTTTAGGAAAAGCCAAATTAAAGCTACAATAGTATTTACTTCATACCACTGACAATACCATTTGTTGGTGAGAATGTGGAACAATAAGAACTATCTAGGTACTATTGGGAATATAAGTTGATACAACTATTTGGAAAAACTGTCTAGTATAATTTTCTAAACTTCAACATGAGTCTGGGGTCCAAATATTTTCATCTCCAGCTTATATTTAACCAACAAATGAGAGCATGTGTTTATAGCTGCATAATCCATTATAGCCTTAAATTTGAAAAAAAAATCAAATATCTATTAACATTGTATTTATACAGCATATAAATACAGCAATATTGTAAATTGCTATACAGCAATAAAGAGAGCATATGAACTACAGCTATATAGAAACATAAATGATTGGATCTCTGTATAATATATTGAGCCAAAAAAAAAAAAACCCACATAAAAAATGAGGTTATAAAGAAAATACAGAGTGTATAATTCCAATTTAACAGAAGTCAAAGTGTGGGGAAAACATATATAATTGAAAATTAAAATGGTCATTAACATTCAGAAAAAGAAAGGTTTTTGATATAGAGGGGCATCTAAAGGGTGGGGGGTAATGTTCCATGTTTTTACCTGAGTAAGTTTCATTAGGGTTTTTACTTTATTAACAAATAACTGATCATCATAGTTATAATCATTCCAGTTTCTCACTATAACTTAATAAATAAAATAAAAGTGTGGCTTTTATGGCTCAGTTGGTTAAACATCTGCCTTCAACTCAGGTCATAATCTTAGGTTCCTGGGATCGAGCCCCATGTTGGGTTCCCTGCTCAGTGGGGAGTCTGCTTCTCCCTCTCCCTCACTCCTCCAATGGCCCCCCAACCCCCCTCGTGTACATGTGTGCTCTCTCTTGTTGTCTCTGTCTCAAACAAATGGGTGAAATCTTTAAAAAAAGGTGGGGAGGGGAAGAATGAAACAAAGAACACTCACTTTAAAGAATGGCATTATTTATTTAGGGTTTTTAAATTCTTAGTTTTTATAGGAAAATATTGGTCATTTTATTCATCTAATATTTGTTCAGTGACCACTAAAATGGTATAAATGAGGAAAGAGACAGTGAGAGAAGTCTTTCCTGGCTAGGAGTGATAGTTTATTGATGGCATTGCATAGAATTGCCATATTTAGGGATAGTAGACAAGCAAAAATTTTGTTTTTAATTTTACTGTCGTTTTAAGATTTTCTCCAGATAATTTCCTTACCTCTATTGCACATTTAACACTTGGCAACTATGTGTCTTGTGCACACTTAAATGTATATCTGGCATTTATCAACATTTTTGGCTCACAAAACTTGTTGCCTATAACATTGAGACAACAGACCAGAGTTACAAAACATAACTGGGATTTGAGTGAGCATCGTTTATTTTCAAATGTTCTTTTCTCGCTCTACCTTTTGTTATCTAGGGCTATATATATATTTTATGAACATTTATATTCATTTAATTTCAAATTCTGAAGACATTATTTCTGTTTTCCTCCCTCAGTTCACTTCACAAGCATTTGTAGATAACAATTTAACTCTTTCTGTTGCAGCATACTCAGCCTTCTTCATCCTTCCTTAGATCATAACTCTTAGATGATGGAACTAAATTATAATTAATTGTATTTCTCAAATATTTGTCATAGAACCTTGTTCATCTTAGGTGCTTAATAGGTAATTTCACCAAAATAATGAAGTGTGACATTGCAGGAGTTCCTCAGAGAATATGGACAGAAATGCAAAAATAAGATTGTAACTTTCTTGGAAAGTATGTAATAATTTTTTTAAATCAAACTTCTCAGTTCTTCATAGTGATAGATAAAAATACAGTTCCAGATTAGATAGACTCTGTGACAGCTATGGAAATCCCAGCACTGAAATAACACTCTAAGAGCCTTTAAAATTAAATATTTCTCATGTGTAGTAAAGATATTCATTACATCTCTCTTTTGTGGAAAGCTGGAAGCAGTCAGATAGACAGATAAAGAATGATTCCAGAAAAATTTGAAGTTAGTGTTACCCTTTGCCAAGTCAGCAGGAGCCTATTTGTTTTAAATCCTTACTTGGAGGAAAGAAGTTGTAAAACTGAATTAGCCAAGCTAATACTTTTGTTTAATCCAGTCATTCTCTCAGAAACGCCTTATATTCGTGAATATGATGAGTCAGAGAGCAAATGCAGTTTTTACCAAAAAATGTCCACCAAGTGAACACTTGAATGCAAAGCTGTCAGAGTTTATTCATTTTCATAATGCTGTCAGAGTTTATTCATTTTCATAATTCTATACCTATTACTTTTCCATCTGAGCTCAAGTTCAGTCCTGTATCTGAGGGCACCAGGATGACTTATATTAACTTAAAATTAAAAACCTCAATAGAATAATACTGTAGTATTACTGTATAATCTTTACTGATGTTTTTATATTGAGAATTGGTTCAAATTTTATTTTATTTTCTTAAATTGAAGCTACATCACAGACAATAGTAATACATGCCATCTTTCTAAAGATGGAGCCAAAACTTGGTGCTCTTTAAATATTTAATGCTAAATAAGAAATTCAAGCTTTTATTTCCTCATTATTCCATAAGGTCCTCAAGATGGCTATTGTTAACATGTATACTTTCTGCTTGACTTTACTGAATTGTTTTAAAGATTCAGAAACCATTAATACTTGCCATAAAATAAGCAATGTAATTTAGTCAACATCCTTAATTTTTAGCAAGTATTGAAATGAATTCCAAATGTTAAATGACATTTTCTGTAATAACCCCAACCTGATTTGGCTAAGTGAATAGAGAAAGGAGGCAAATTAATTTGGAAGTCACACTGTATCATTACAATTGCTGAAATCTTTGCTTACCTTCAGTATTGTAAGAGTGATGTGTTCTCAAGTTTCTAATTATATGCCAGCAAGTATTTTATTCTAGGTTTTATAATCAGATAAGTAGACATTTTTACATATTTAAAAGGATTTCATAATTAAATTTTAAACATTTTTCTAGTGCCTAAATTACAGAAAATTATAGGTAAACATAAAGAAGAAAAGTGAATTATTCATAACTTAGCCATCTATCTATCCATCTGTGCATTATACCCCCCCTTTTTTTAAATTTTATTTATTTGATGAAGAGAGTCTCAGCAAGAAAGGGAACAGAAGCAGGGGGTAGTAAGTGAGGGAGAAGCAGGCTTCCTGTAGAGCAGGGAGCCCAATGTGGGGCTGGGTCCCAGGAACCTGGCATCATGACCTGAGCCAAAGGCAGATGCTCCACGACTGAGCCACCCAGGCACCCCTGTCCATTATACCCTTATTCAGCAATCCCATTGTGAGAATTTTCCAATATTAATCCAAACTCATTATGCATATCAATTTTTACTCCTCATGTCTGACTTATTTATATATGGAACTTTCCTCATTTATATTTTTATATTTTCATTTTTATGTATACAACTACATTACACACACAATATACACATGTACTATACATGAAGTCCCATATATTATAGGTATAAATATTTAAGTTTTAAACTATTGCCCTACTGCTTTCCCCAACTATGGACTCTACCCCCAAATACCCACATATACCTCACCTGTATATGCCAAAGACCCAGGGCACATTTTCCCCAGAACGGTCCTGAGTTTGCAAATCTAAGGTGTAGCATGAGTTCAGCTGGGTCTACTAGAGTGGGTAAAGCCAAACTACATCCAGGAGGGGGACTGACCCGCTCATAATTTGCAGAGAGCTGAGTAGCCTGCTTTCTGTACTAGTGAATAACCTTACATGCTCTGGATTTCCAGATAGTTAAGAAGGTCTTTCAAATTCAGACCACTTGAGCAGAGAAAAGAAAGGAAACCCAGCTATCTCAAGATCGAAGCTACGCTGCCAAACACACACACGTTCACACGCTGGTGCACTCTCACACCCACATCTTTTCAACAGAATCTGTTTAGCTCACACATCTCTCTCCCATATTTAACGTGTAATTAGAAATTGCCAAAAAATAGAAAACAATTTTTTACAAGGACAAAAAAGAAGGAAGTCTTCAGTGTTTATGGAAGGCCGGTTCTTATAAGGCATGTAGTAAAGACAGGCATTTCTCTTTGCCCACATCTATGGGAATTTTTAAATGTTACTATTAAAATTACAAATAATCATAAAGGCTTAATTTTAATACAGAATTGCAGTGTATCGTTAGGGTGACAAAAATATGAATTTACTCTCGCCTGTTACATGGTATGGAATATAGTCTGTACATATATTTGCATAACAGATTTTTTTTACTATTTTCATAATTTTTAATACATGGCCCTATAATTTTTTATGATCCTGTATATGTTTCAGATTCATCAGCTTCACTGTTATATAAAATGTAGTTAATGTAGTACCTTCAAAGCACAGCACTGATCTTACTGGTGTTATTTTATACTTTGAAAGAGCAAAAGATGTGAAAAAACTTCTGGATCAAATGAGATCACAGTCCTCTTCTTCAGCTCCTTTTGTTATATGAGTTGTCATGGTGACTAGAGGAACTAACTCCTTGGAGGATTTTGGAAAATTCATGGCAAAATTGTTGTTTAGGGAAACAAACAAAACCTGTGAAGCATTCCCCTCTCTTAGTCAAAGAAATTCCTGAAGGATATGTAAAATTCTATCAAGATATATCCTCATTATTCAAAAAATCCCCTAAGACTTTTAAAGACATCAATATGTAGACACTGGAATGTTTAATAGGAGAGATCTAGTAACGTTATTGTAGACATTTTAAGGTAGGAGTAGAAGTGACAGTGGAGACTTGGTATAGCAGAGAGACCTTACCAAATACAAGGAATCTTGAAGTACGGCTTGACAGAGTGGTAATGAAGGCAGTAGCTAAAGGATGAATTCATCAGAGGGATAACAGAGGAGAGAGATTATCCTATGCAGAAATATGTTCAAAGGTCCAGAATTAAGAGAATGGGTATAATACCCAAGGATAATGAGATTCATGCAAAGATGATTTCACTAGGTTTTAGAATTCTAACTTTTAAAAAAAATATTTTATTTATTTATTTCACAGACAGAGATCACAAGTAGGCAGCGAGGCAGGCAGGCAGAGAGAGAGGGGGAAGCAGGCTCCCTGTGGAGCAGAGAGCCCGATGCAGGGCTCGATCCCAGGACCCTGAGATCATGACCTGAGCTGAAGGCAGAGGCTTTAACCTCTGAGCCACTCAGGTGCCCCATAGAATTCTAACTTATCATCTGCTCAAACATTTATATATCACTTTTTAAATTACTTACCTTAAATTGAACCTAATTGATAACCATGCTTATACTCTATTATGCACTTACCATTTAGACAAGAACATCAGCAGTCACTGAACCACTGGAAATGATTCAGTGAGGGCTTTGGTTTAATATCAATTTACACATCATGTTGACTGATGTCTCTATGAAGATAACATTCCTTTCTATTTACCTGTCTTTGCCCTAAAAGAGGTTCTAGTTTCATCTTTCCTTTCCTCTTCCTCCCCAACACTTTTTGAAACTTAGCATGCAATTTATTTTTTGTATGGGAATTGGCACTTGGTCATCAGCCTGCTGCCCTAAAACACTCTTCTCTCTCTGCTGATTCCTGATCTACATTATTTTTGCAGTCTCCAGTGTAATGCAGAAATGAAAAAATAATTAAGTGTTCACAATTGCTTTGCTTCTGGATTGGAAGTATATAAGCCTATTTTTAAGTTACAGTGCATACACTTGAGATTGATGTCCATATGTAAATAATCACATGCTTTACATAAAACCAGGTTGGTATTTTGTGGTTATAGCCATGCATCAAAATTCTAATAAGTAAACAGTAGAAAAGTAAAGTAGGACATTTGTTTCAATTAAATTTGGCCATATTTTATACAAGCAGTCTGTTTTCTAACATGTTACTGTGCCCTCTCCTGGTTACTTTATCTGCTATAATCGTAGGAGAACCCTACAAAACCAGGCAAAAGCTGGCACACATGCTGGAAAAGTAAACGTGTTAAGAAATCCAATAACTAAAGAGTTAAAAGTTCGAACTATATTAAATTATTACAAACTATACAAAGCTATCTGTCATGGGCTATAAAGAGGCCTCAATATATATGCTTACACAGATATATATTGTTTCATATTTGATGTTATTTTTGTTTCTTATGTATTCTGGTTTAAGTTTTGAGTGTTTGCGAGGTTCTTAAATGTAATTCACAATGGGACTTACTTTTTTTTTTTTTTTCCCCAAACCAATCTAATAATTGCCCTTTTCTTCCCCTAATGGCCTGGTATGTAGTTTGGGGCAGGGAGTGGGGGCTGCGGGAAGAAGCTATCTTGACTCTGCAGCTTTGGTGTTATTGACCTTGTCAAATAGGAGATGGATGACAGAAGGGAACACACATTTTTCAGTGGTATAAGCTGATTATATTCAGTCAAGTCGACATTTAAGGATCATTCCTAATCACATTTAGAGTTGAATCTCTTGCTACTTTTGGTAAAGGCTTTCTGAACCTTAGAGCCTTTGAACTTAAGAAGGAATACTCTGATCCTTGAGAAAAACACTTGTCAATTAAAAATGGTCATTGCTGAAGGAATGGGACTTAAATTCAAATATAAGCAAGAAAACTCTCTATTGGATTTCTGAATTTTTACTTTAATTTAGATAGACTTTTGTCTACCATGGGCAATATAATAGGCGATTAGGCATATGACATTTTTCTCACTTGGCTATTAAAAAAATTATTTTTGACTCTCTCTTTCTTATACTTTGTATACAGTGGATTTTCCTCTTAATCATGGATTAGATTCTAAAGTCATACTGCCAGAAGAAAAATCACAACATAGCCAAAACTACTCTTAATAATCCCACAAATAATCCTTTAATTTCCAAAACCTGGGACCTCAGATTCTGCAAAGAATATGCATTTTATTATAGCTTCCCCGCTGAAATAAGAGGAACCAAGTTTTCACTGGGACTAAAAATTGTCTCTCTTTTTTTTCTCTCTCTGTCTCTATTCTCTGTCTCCTCCAGTCTCTATGTTTACTTCTACCTCTACCTCTATCTTATTCTCTTTTTTCTCAGCCATATTGTAACAAACAGGCATGTTAAATATTTATATGATATGATTTCAATGTGTTGAAATGTATGGGTTGATATAAATCAAAAACTTTAACATAGTTATATATATATGTATGTTATTTATTTTTATATAAATATATACATATATTTTTTTAAAAAAAAGTTACAATTTATCTGTGAAGGAGTGATGTATATCTTGTTAGATCTTGCCACATATTTTCTTAGCCTCCAAACTTGAGTAAGATACAAATGTAAGATATCAGTTTGACTTGTTCTATACTCAACATCTGAATTAAGCTCTATAAACTGTTCATTTAACTCCCTAATAACTACTATTTGATTCTTCCCTTTTTAGTCAAGTATTTACTCATGTTTACCTTATACCCATGTATATGCCATGACTCTATTTCTTCTTGCAGTGAGAGAGTAGATGGTTCACCATGTAACATACATCGTATCATTATCTCTATATATGGCTTGGCTTGAAAAGCCACAGAATAGCATACTTGAAATCCCTGAACTAAGACAATGCATTCACAATCTAGTGAGATCCACTTATTATCTTTAAAGAAAAAAAAAACTCACTAAATTTTTGACTTAAGCATCAGTGCATGAAATTGTACACCTAAACTGGGTTCCCATTAAAAAAAAAAAAAAGTTTCAGGAGAAAAGATATTTTGCCAAAGAGTAATTGGCAGTGATAACTTGCCTAAACAACCTCAAGATTATCAAAAGTTCAATGAAAATATTCCCCAACCCTCACACAAGTTGAAATGGTGGTTGTTGTTTCCACTGCTGTTTAATTGCTTGCAAGTTCCGGAAATCTACTGTAAATAGGGCAGACACAATGTCTGTTAGATATATTTGATGTCTAATCAAAAAATTTATTCAAGAAATGTTGAAAAAATACTTTTCCTGTGTAGAGATCAAGTCAGTGTTTTTGAAATCTGTCAAATATTTTCCAAGGTTGAAAAAGAGTAGCTATAAAAACAACATAAGAGACCCTGGGTGGCTCAGTCTGTTAAGCATTCACCTTCAGCTCAGGGCATGATCCCAAGGTCCCGGGATCAGAGTCTGCTTTGGGTTCCCTGCTCACCTGCTGCTCCCCCTGCTTGTGCTCACTTGGTCTCTCTGACAAATAAATAAAATCTTAAAAAAAAAAAGAAAAGGTAAAACACAAAAGCAAAGTTATTAAAAAATATGTTATCTAAAAAAACTAATAAGAAAATACATAAAAAAAGAAATAAAGGAGTCACAGAATATGAAATTTATGATAATGTCTTTAATGTGAGGGACTTTCTTTCCTCTCCCTTCCAAAGATATTTTCAACTTAAACTGCCTGATATAGAATAATCCTCTTCTTGATGTTTTATGGACATCATCTTTTTAAGATTTTTTTTTTTTAATTTGAGAGAGAGAGAGAGAATGAGAGAGAGCATGAGAAGGGGGAGGGTTAGAGGGAGAAACAGATTCCCCACTAAGCAGGGAGCCTGATGCAGGACTTGATCCCAGGACTCCAGGATCATGACCTAAGCTGAAGGCAGTTGTTTAACCAACTGAGCCACTCAGGCTTTATAACAGATTGAAGTTAGTTGGTTCAGTCTAGTAGGCAAAATGGGTAATTAGAGAAACTAATAAATCTAATTGTTATTAGCCTTGTTTTTTATCCACTCTACTCAATCCTAAATCTTTAATTAGTATATTTTTTATATAAGCATGGTATTTTTAGGAATCACGTAGCCAAACCTCTGTAAGCCTAGAATCTTTTTGTTAATATCCTAGAATAAGATTTTTGGGATTTAACCTGTCAAAATAGTTACCTTTGTACTAGAATAGATTAATGACAAAACTTAAAATATTCATCACCTTGAGCTGAAATCAAGTTGAATGCTTAAACAACTAAGCATTCATGTTGTCTATTACTTTTAAGACTATTGGATTATTAATAAAATACTCTCTGGTGTCTTTCCAGTAGTTAGTTACAAAGAAGAATAATTTTAATCATGTGGATTAAATGCTTCTTCTTTATCATTGTCCATGAACTGAGTTCTGTATTTTATATACTTAACAAACTATCTCAACTATATTAATATAATAAAACTGACTTTCACAAGTGAAACTTTTTTATTACCTTTACTTTCTAAAGTAAATTGTGTATAAAATTAATGTAACTCTGGGAGAAAGAAATATTCGTGAGATGGAAAAAAGCAAAATATTGTCTTGAAATAAAAAATTCTATTAACTAGGTACAACATATTTTTTCATATCTGCAAGACATTTCTTCAGTTATTTTCAGTGCTTTAGGCTTATTCTCTAGGCTTATTCTACTTGAATAACTATGACATTTTATTATTATAATTTATTCCTAAAACAATGGCCAAATCATTCACATATCCTGACTATAAAAAAGTACATTTTCTCACAGTAAATGATCATATTAGTTCCCTTGAAATAAATGTGCATGAATATTCTAATAAAATACAAGTTGATATTTTTATCAAAAAAGTTAGTAAAAACTTAAGGAAATTCAAAATGTTGCTTTAATATGTAAATTATGGATTTTTTTCTCTCCATATCAAGGGATATATTTCTTTTAGTTAAACATTGTGGTTCTTTATTTTAATAATCTATGATTACAGTAATCTATTGGAACAGTTATCTATAGTAATCTATAGTTATCTATAGTATCTATATTAATCTATATTATCTATATTAACTATATTATCTATAGTTATCTACAGTTATCTATAGTAATCTACTATTTATAGCATCTATATATCTGTTCAGTTTGAATGATAGTGATAGCTTAATCCTAAGAGTTCAAAACCCTATTTATAACTCATTTACAGTATTAAGATTATACATAAAGTATATGTATACTATTGTACAACAGGAGAGTGAGTATATTTGCTTTTTTAATACTAACATTAAAATTTTTAATTATGATTCCTAAGCAGCCATGTATAATGTATGATTCTATTTTATGCATTTTTTAAAAACTTTTTTGAAGATTTTATTTATTTATTTGAGAGAAAGAAAGTGTGAGTGAGGGAAGGGGCAGAGAAGGAGAATCTCAAGCAGACTCTGTACTGAGCACAGAGTCCAATTCACAGCGCTGAAATCTCACAACCCTGAAATCATGACTTAAGCCAAACCAAGAGTTGAATTCTTAACACACTGCACCATCCAGGCACCCTTAATGTATGGTTTTATTTTATTTTATTATTTTATTTTATTTTATTTGTATTTCATTTCATTTCATACACATTTACCTCAGATAAGGGACTGTGTTAAAGTAAAAATGTATCTATCCATGGTCATTTGATATAAAGTCTCATTGACTTTTTACTTGAAATTTTCCCTGGCAGATATATTAGTATTAGAGTAGCTGCACATGACAAAACTGTAGTTAGGTAAGAATTTTGTGAAGTATTGAGGCATGTAGGAAATAACTTATTCCATGAAATTTTATCTCAAATAAATGCCAAAGTTTTACATTCAGAAGTAAGGAGGGAAAGCACAAGGAATTTGTAATTTTGCCAACCAGTACTTCTCTAACTTTTAATGCTATCTTTACTGTATTTGTGTGTATAGTTGTGTTTTCTATAATACTTAGTGATTATAGCTTGATGATATGATCATAAAATATCTTTTTTTTAAAGATTTTATTTATTAATTTGACAGAGAGAAATCACAAGTAGATGGAGAGGCAGCCAGATAGAGAGAGAGATAGGGAAGCAGGCTCCCTGCCGAGCAGAGAGCCCGATGCGGGACCCGATCCCAGGACCCTGAGATCATGACCTGAGCCGAAGGCAGCGGCTTAACCCACTGAGCCACCCAGGCGCCCCTGATCATAAAATATCTTAATGTTTTTCTAAACTATCATAGAATAGTAGAAAAAGTATTTGCAACAGTAATCTGCCTTGTGACAGGTCTAGTGTTATGTTATCCTGTTGTACAATTATCTCATCACAGCATAAAAGCCCCTTGAAGTCAGGACACATACCTTATAGAATTGTATATATCTGAAATTAACAGTATAATACCTTACTCATAGCAGATGCTCAGTAATTGTCATATGACTTTTTTTTTAATTTACACCATGAGAAATATAAAAACAGGAGTGAGGAAAGATGTATTTGTAGACCGAACTTATATAACAAATTATGGAGACTATATATATGTCTGTGTTATGTGTTTGTACACACACACACATATTTCAATTACAGCATAAGAAAACATGATTCACCATTAACACAATACAGATACAAGTTTCTAGACTGGATTGATAAAAGAAATAGACATATTAGAAAGCAATTTCAAAATCCTGATGTCATCTATTTATTTACAGAAAGCAAGTTCCCAGGTTTCAAATACAAAAACAATTTGGACTGATTTCGTACTGAAAGAAACTAATAAATACATATCGTCTAGCTTACAGAATTGGAAGGAAAATAGAAAAGACTCCAGAAAAACAGGAGTCTAGGCAAATGGATTGAAGAAAGCATGACAGCCCAGCTCTGGAGCTGGATGAGCTCTAGATGTCAGCACCTGTGCTACCACTAAATAGGAGTCTGGGCTTGATAGCTACTCTGATCCCTGAAAATCAGAAGTTGCTGGCAACTCACTTGACCTTGTGATGCTTCTCTTCCTGCATCACTGCACCAGTAGCCAAGAATGATAGCCCGAAAGTTATATGACTGATGGGCCGAGTCAAAGTCCAGGTATCTTGAGTTGGCTGAAGACAGGGGGTAAAAGTGATTATAGCATTTGAATGTTTGGCCCTCACAGTGGTAGGACTAGAATTTATCTGTCCCTGATAGGGGTTCAGTTCCTGAGAAGCCAAATAACAAGAGATGTCTCAACAACTCCGTTTCTCATTTGCAGGTCACATCTAGGTGCTTGTTTCTCTATTTGTACTTGAGTAATTTTATAGTTCTGTGCCCTAACACTTTAAATAAAGGGCATTTCTACATGTTCAAATTAAGAGGCTATATGACCCACTTTACTGCCAGTGTGCCAAGGCATGATCATTGTTTGGTTGGTTGTTTTTTAAAACTAGTTGATACTTCCAAAATCCAGTGAGGGTTAAGGTGGGAAGTGGAGAAGAGAAGCTTACTTTATCAAGAAACATCTAATTTTGATTGTAAGTTCTTATACAGCTTCTATTAGATCCATTAGTCTACAAATACCTTAACAGCAAATATGTTAATTACCTTCCTGCTGCTACAGATTAGCATAGTATAAGGCTCAGAAGAAAAGCTCATAGAGATTTTGTTCATGGAGTGGGACTTCATAGAATGTGGCTTCATAATGTCTGATTTATTTTTGGAAGTCATTCAGGTTTACATGTGGTATGACATCAATTTTATTTTGTAAGTACTCTAGGGAAATTTCAAAATAAGATACATTCTCTGGAGGTTTCATATTCAAATATGTAAAATCAAAATGATTACTGTGCATGGTTTAAGATGCTAAGATGTTTTGCAGTAACATTTACTTATGTATTTATAAAGCAAAAAATGTGTTGCAATATTTGTCTCTAAGGATAAACAGGGCAGCCTTTTTCTTCTTATTCTTCAAGTACAGACAAAATTCATGACATAAAAGTGATTTCAGAACCATTCTGCTATGTTCCCATCCACATGATGCCCATTCAAGACAGCAACTCTGACATTTAAAAAAAAAAAAAATCTGCATCAAAAAAAGTATTTCTTGAATATTTTACTTTTGGGTATTTGTCAAAATATGGGATTTAAATATAAACTAATGGCTGTTTTCTGAGAAAATGATTCATTTATGACAAACTGATAAAAAAGTAATTTAATTGATAAGCCTTTGGAATGCAAATATCTTCCACATTCAGCTCTAGGGTAGATGCTGAACTTCATTAAATACAGTAAAAGGTAGAAAGGAGAAGAAAATTTAAAAAACATTACTCCTCTGCTATGTTTGTAGAGCCATTTAAAGGCAAAACTTACCTCAAAATATGAAAACACTAATTCAAAAAGACATATGCACCCTGCTATTTATGGAGTATCACTCAGCCATAAAAAAGAATGTATCTTGTCATTTGCAACAACATGGCGGGATCTAGAGAGTGTTATGCTAAGTGAAATAAGTCAGTCAGAGAAAAACGAATACCATATGATTTCATTCACATATGGAATTTAAGAAACAAAACAAAACAAAACAAAGGAAAAAAGAGGCAAACCAAAAATCAGATTTGTAACTATAGGGACCAAACTGATGGTTACCAGAGGGGAAGCAAGTGGGGGGATAGGTGAAATCAGTGAAGGAGATTAAGCATACCCTTATCAAGATGAACACTAAATAATGCATAGAATTGTTGATCACCATATTATATACCTGAAACCAATATAACACTGTATGTTAACTATGTGGAATTAAAATTTAAAAACATAAAGGTAAAACTTATGCAAGTGATTTCTCATAGCAGTAAGTGCATCTCTGCTGCATGCTGTTAGGCAGGGACTGTAGCACTTTTTACTAGTGTTCCTGCCACTGTCCAGAGCAGGGTCTTTAAACTGTTTAGTCTCAGGAGCTCTTTAAGCTCTTAAAAATTATTCAGAATCCCAAAGGTATTTCATTCATGTGAGTTATATCTATCTGTTGATATTTACCACATTAGAAATCAAAATGTAAAATTTTAGAGATATTCATTTAATTCATTTAAAAATAATAGTCATAAACCCAATATATAACATAAATAATGTTATGAAAAATATGTTTTCACAACAAGGAAAATAGTTGGTTTATCCATTCATCTACTGAAAGACATATTGTTTGCTTCTAAGTTCTGGCAATTATGAATAAAGGTCCTATAAACATACAGATTTTTGTGTGGGCTTATGTTAGCAATTCCTTTAGCTAAATACCAAGAAGACCAATTGTTGGATCTTATGATAAGAATATGTTAGTTTTGTAACAAACTGGCAAACTGTCTTATAGAATGGCTCTACAATTTTGTAGAGAGCTGATGTAAATTTCTTCCTTGAATGCTTGGGTAGAATTCACCAGTGAACCTATATGGGCCTAGTGCTTTCAGTTTGGGGAGACTATTAATTATTGATTAAATTTATTTAATAGATAAATGCTTATTCATATTGTTTACTTCTTGTGTAAGTTTTGGTATAATGTGTCTTTCAAGGATTGGTCCATTTTATTTAGGCTGTCTAATTTGTAGTCATAGACTTGTTCATAATATTTTAATGTTTATGAGATCTGTAACAATACAGCCACTTTAGTTCTTAATATCAGTAATTTCTATCCTCTTTCTTAGCTTGACTAAAGGGTGCTGATTTTATTAATCTTTCAAATAATCAGCTTGTGGTTTTATTTATTTTTTTTTCTATTTACTTCCCATTTTCAATTTCACTACTTTGCATTCTAGTTCTTGCTATTTCTTTTCTTTTGCTTACTTTGGATTTTATTTATTTACTTATTTATTTAGGATTTTATTTAATGTGGTTTGTTTGTTTGTTTGTTTCTATAATTCTTCTGTTTGTTGTTCTCTGAGTTTCCAGGAATTGGGTTTTGGTGTCTTTATTTAGTTTGGAAAGTTCTGAACTATTATTACTTTAAATAATTCTTCTACATTCTCTATTTTCCATCTGGTATTCCAATAACAGGCATTTCAACTTTGGTATTTCCCACAATTCTTGGATTTTCTGTTAATTTTCATTATATTCCCTATCTTTCGTTCTCCCATTTTGTATTGCAGTTGTGGAAGTTTCTATTGGCCTGTCATCCACTTCAGTTTCTTTTCATGGTCATGTCCAATCCACTGATAAATGTATGAAACATGAAAGGCCTTCTTCATTTCTGCTATAAGACTTTTTTTATTTATTTAAGTTCCCATTTCTCTGCTTCCATTGCCCACTTGTTCTTGCGTGTTGAAGATAGCCTCAAATATGTTTATCATAGTTATTTTATACTTTATTACCTTTTCTGACTATAGATATATATATCTCATAGCTGTGTCTGGCTCTAATACTTGCTTTGTCTCTTTAGTCTGTGTTTAATTTTACCATTTGGCATGCTTTTTAATTTTTGCTATATGGTGGACATTTATATCAAGTAGTAGGGAATGTGCTGCATAGCCTTCAGTATGAGTATTCATATTATTAAGCTAGTGGTTGGAGTATGTTGATAGTCTATGTGTCATAAGCTTTAGTATTTTAGGGGCCATAGGTTTAAAATTCCTCTGGTATTATTGTTTTTCTTCTCTCTTCTTGATTCTGAGCCATATCAATGTTTCTCCTCTGAGAGAATATGCATCTCACAACTCTCTCAACAGTATTTGCTGTTATCATACTGAACTCTGTTGGTGTGATAGTTAGTGTGAGGTAAGTGAAAACTTCGATAATTGTATGACTAACTTCATTTTTTCAGTAGGCCTGTGTCTCTAACTTGTGACATTAACCAGGTTTCTCTCAGAGTATTGCTCTTACCTCCCTGCCCCCACTAGTTCTGATAGAAGGAATACAGGGGGACAGAATGGGAGAAATGACTTTTCTTCCCCATCTGGACTAAGGCTGTGGAAAATATTTTTCCTCGGTAAGCAGGCCCTTGTTATGGAGCACACCATGGACATATTTAACAGTAACCACCCTTCCTCTCACCCTGCTAAAGCCACGAGGGGACATTCCCCACATCTTCATTTTAAGATTATGGTAGGGTTTGGTAGATTTTCTGTACATAAACTAATCAATGTGTTGAGGCCTCCCAAAGACTCAACCTCTAGCAGTTTCTCACATATGCTAGTCCATATTCAGTCTGCATGAGTTCATTAAAATTATCATTTAGTTATCCTGTCAAGTTATGGCTATAGCATCTTCTGCTCCAGGTAAGTAGATCTCATGCTTTACTCTCCAGATTCAACTGTCTGGATATCTGTCCTCAACCTAAGTTTTCTGGTGGGTCCAAGAAAAGTAAGGTCTTGACTTTCAGTCTGTTCAGCTCTTTTCTTTTGTAAGGGTGAGAGAGAACACTTCCAGTCTCTTTACATGTTGTAGTCAAAACCTGATATTGGTATTTTTTCATTATAGCAATTAGACTAAAATCAAACTTCTCAAAGATACTACCTCATAAAAAATTGTAGCCTGAATTAATATTAACATTAATATTAATATTAAAAATGTAAAATATCTGGAGCTAGTAGTTTGTACTATGTCTGGTAAGTGTTCATTATCACTATATTTACCTCAAAATTTAAAAATATCTCAGGGTGACTATGAGTTTATTGTGGTGCCTCCAGCACTTTAGAAACTGGCATTCTAATTTGGCTTGCTGCACATAATGCACAGGATATATACACACATTCTCAATCAGCTAGGCCATGTTCTAATTGCAAGAATTAGTCACATGATCCCATTGGATATAAGAGACCTGGGAAATGTTTTCTAGTGGGAAGTAAAAGGGATGAGAAAATATATATTAGGCTATAGTTTCTTAAACCATGATGTATGTTTAGCTTTTATGATTTCTATGAAGATAGATTGGCAAGACTATTCATTAACATTTATAGAAAATTAAACAATGTTTTATGACCTGGGTTATTTATCTCAGATAACATGAAAATACAAAAAGGACCTACAAACTGTATTTTACTGTTTTTTTTTTTTCTCTTGTAATCCCAATAAGCATGGGGTAGATCTATTAATAAATTCTGGGCAAAAAGAGTTGTCTTGAAATAAGGAAGTAAGGAAAATAATATTTCAAACCAATAGGATTTTTTGAAACTGAAATGGCCCACCTAAGAAAGTAGTTGGTCTTTCAAGAACAGTTAAGCAAACACCAGAATAGAAACAGTAAGTTCTGAATCTAGTGTTTTGAATTCTTTCCAGCACAACTTAGATTCCTTCTCTTAAAAGCTAGATATACAACCCACTTGAACAGGAAAAAAAAAATTACCAAAACAATAACATAAGTAACATAAAATTTTCTTGGCAGAGAAAATCTGTGACATTGACTTTGAGAGAAAATATGATAACCAAATTGAGTAGTTATGATATACCAGGTACTTTTTCTATGTCATTTATGGCAACCGGTTGACAAGCAAGAGTAAGAAAATTGTTATTAGATTCTGAGCAAAAAGTGAAAATACTATTATTTTCTGCTCTATGATGGACGATTTTTATTGACAATTTGTCAATAGAAAATGAAATGAAAGGAAAGGAATATTTTAAAAGATACTTTCTGGTTTCAAAATATCTATAAAATGAAACTATGCCTCTTTGTACCTTCAAAGGTATTCTATGATTTTATAGAATAAGAAGAGGTAGCACAAATTTTATAACAGCTCAAAAGTTCAGCAATGTTATGGACAGTTTGCTAACTGTAATATCAAGCATACTGTTATTGTCACTTAGTTGAAGTTTCTTCTAAAATATAGTTTATGTAGAGAAATAGCTAAAGAAAATGAAAGAATGGTAGGTCATAAAAGTCAAATAGGATAAGGAATAAAATTTTGTTTCTACTTCTAGGTAGTCTAAGTAAAAAAATCAAAGAAAGAGAAGTGAAGATTGCTTACTTTATGGCTAAAGAATGGGAATGGTTGGCAATTTATTCACAGAATAGTTGAAGACTTATGATAAAATATGGCAACATATGGAGACATTTTATTTTTTATTTTTATTTATTTTTTTGAAGATTTTATTTATTTACTTGAGAGAGAGACAGTGAGAGAGAGCATGAATGAGGAGAAGGTCAGAGAGAGAAGCAGACTCCCCATGGAGCTGGGAGCCCGATGCGGGACTCGATCCCAGGACTCCAGGATCATGACCTGAGCCGAAAGCAGTCATCCAACCAACTGAGCCACCCAGGCATCCCTGGAGACATTTTAAAGGTCGTATAAGTTGGGTACTGGTGTCACATGCTTGCATGCAATCGACTCCATCTATGAAATATGGATAAACATAGTTATACATGTGTATTTATGCATATGATATGTATATATTATATAAGAAGTACATATATATAATTATACATGTATCTTATACATAAGAAATGCAAAAATAGGGAACTTGGAATAAACTAGATAGTTTTGGGGGAAAAAGAAACCTTTCATAGTACAGCAAAGAAAATTCAGAGATCACAAACAGTATCCACAGAGAAAAAGAATGAAATAAAAGATCTAAAATAAGCCATTCAATAGAAAAGACTTGCTTGTATGGTTTCTCTATTTTGTGGGAGATGAAGCTTATGCATGACCCAAATAACTGAAATGACATGATGATAAGACACAGTGAAGCAAGCTACATATTGAAATTAAACATTGCATGACTAGAACTTAGTAAAGATAGGGTTTAAGAGGTGACCTCCTAATAAAGAACTGAATTCAGGAAAAGGAAAAGCCTACACACACACATACAAAAACCAAAAACCAAAAACCAAACCAAACCAAAACAAAACAAAAAAAACTTTCCTTATGTCCAAGACTCTGTCTGTTGGTTATGAGAGTTGAATTGACCTGAGAGTCGAGCCCTCAAGAGGAAATAAAGTAAACTAGATCTTGCCTTGTTATCTTTGAGCTGCTATGGGGGGGAAAAAGGTAACTGTAGAAATGCTAGAAAATGTTTCTGATGGTAAAATTTAATTTGGTGCTGTATTTTTAGGACTTGTTGAAATGCATTACTTGTCTCAAGACTACTATCCAGGTACCAAACCAAGAGTCAACTAGAGCACTGTACTCAAGCTCAAATTGATGTTTAGGTGCTCAGCCTTGAACATATCTAAAACAATTACACACTATTAAGATGATGTCCTAAACTCTTACATTTCTTCTTGAATAAAATTTGAAAAACACATTTAAAAATTATATATGTTTTTTCATATCAGATTTTGAAGGATATTGATCTACTTTCTAGAGATTATCTCTAAATGGGAAATAACATCCCTGAACTGGAGATCACAGAAACTACTATTTTCTATGGATGTGTAGTTTTAATCAATTGATTAGTAATGTTCATCTACTAACATAGTTAAAAGTTAAAAATTAGAGTATAAAAACAGATATTTAGTTGATATTCATAGTTGATAATAATTGAAGGATAGAAGGAATCATTCTGACAGGTGTGAGAATTACACCTGATACAAGTAGTATCTCATTATAATTTTGAGTTGTAGTTCCCTCATTATCAGAGGTATTGAGCATCTTTTCATGTCTGTTGGCCAACTGTATAACTTCTTTGAAAAAAGTCTTTTCATATATTCTACTCATTTTTAATTGGATTATTCATTTTGAAAGTGTTGAGTTTGATAAGCTTTTTATAGATTTTGAATACTAACCCTTTATCATATATGTCATTTACATATATCTTCTCCCATTCATCCCACAGGTTGCCTTTTAATTTTGCTGATTGTTTCATTTGCTGTGCAGAAGCTTTTTCTTTTGATGAAGTCCTAATAGCTCATTTTTGCTTTTGTTTCCCTTACCTACAAAGATGTATCTAGAGAGAAGCTGCTGTAGCCAATGTCAAAGAGGTTATTGCCTTCAGGATGTTGATGATTTCAAGTCTCCTGTTCAGGTCTGTCAAACATTTTGAATTTATTTTATGTTTGATATAAGAAAGTGTCCCAGTTTCATTTTTTTGATGTCACTCTCAAGTTTTCTCAACACCATCTTTTGAGGAGACTATCTTTTTCCTATTGGATATTTTTTTTTCCTGCTTTGTCAAAGATTAGTTGACCACATAGTTGAGGAATCATTTCTGGGTTTTCTATTCTGTTCCATGGATCTTTATGTCTGTTTTTGTTCCAGTACTAAATTGTTTTGTTTACTGCAGGTTTGTAATGTAACTTAGAGTCAGGAAATGTGATGCTCTAGCTTTGCTTTTCCTTTTCCGGGTTGCTTTGGCTATTTGGGGATTTTTGTGGTTTCATACATATTTTAGGACTATTTGCTATAGCTCTGTGAAAAATGCAGCTGGTATTTTGATAGGGAGAACATTAAATATGTAGATTGGTTTGGGTAGTGTAGACATTTTAACAATATTTTTCCTCCATATTTGTGTCATATTTAATTTCTTTCATCAGTGTTTTATAGTTTTCAGAGTACAGGTGTTTCACCTCTTTGTTTACATTTATTCCTAGGTATCTTATTGTTTTGAAGCAATTATAAACAGTATTGATTCCTTAATTTCTCTTTCTGGTGCCTCATTATTGGTGTATTGAAATGCAACAGATTTCTGTACCTTGATTTTGTTTGTAATCCAATCACGCATCTTTGGTTTTGCCTTTTATTCACTTAACATTTTCTTTTAATTTTTCTTTGTCCATTTTTTTCTCTAGACTAGCATAGGGCTTACTTTTCATATTTTTATATCATTTTTAAATAGAAAGCTTTATCCTACTTTTAAGTTTTGTTCTAGCTATTTATAGAAATAAATAGTCTGTCTGTTGGGGGACAGACTTTCTCTCCAAAACAATCTCAATAGACATGAGAAATTTATAAAATATAAATAATGAAGTACAAAATTTAGTAGTATATATTTTCTAAATTATTCAACTCAATCTTTATTTTTAGTTATGAAGCTCAGTTATTGTCTGTAAATAAAAATTTATAAGAAGAAAAGGTTATATTTGGTCAAAAATCAAGAGCTGACAGGTACTTAAAATACCTGTCATATATTGGTTTAATTCATTTCTTACAAACATGAATTTAGGATAATGAGATTATAGAATTTAATTTGTGCTCAGAAACCACTTTGCTTTATGTAACTGGGTAGGTGGAGTTGAACTGAGACCAATCTCAACCAACTTTATGCCCTACCCACCATATATTTAGGTATAATTTGAAGCAAAGTAATTTTTAAAAACAATTTTAATAGTATTTGATGCCATTTAAAATAAACTGAACTACTAAAGTTTATTGTGTTTATGCACCAATAATCAAAGTTTATGGACTCTCATTGAATAGAGCAATGATCTATTAACAGATCAGCACTATCAATAGGTACCATAAATATGGATAAAAAGAACTTTTCCACAAAGGGAAAAAGAAAAAAGAAAAAACAAAAAACAAAAAAAATCCCTTGTTCTTTTTTTTTTTTTTAAGATTTTATTTATTTATTGTCAGAGAGAAAGAGAGAGAGTGAGAGAGAGCACAATCAGGGGAAGTAGCATGCAGAGGGAAATGCAGGCTCCCCACTGAGCAAGGAACCCAATGTGGACCCCAGGACCCTGGGATGGTGACCTGGGCCAAAGGCAGACACTTAACCAACTGAGCCACTCAGGGGTCCCCCACTTACCCTATTCTTTAGTCTTTTTGATTTTATGGGTAAAGTGGTTTCTATTCACACTAGGTATTATTTTACTGTCAAATATGAGGAGAATTGATCTATGCCATTAATATAAATATATTAATATATTTATTATATGATTAATAAATTCATTTAATATATAAATTATTTTATTTAATATATAAATAAATTTAATAACTTTATTATATAATTAATATAAATTGCCCTAATATAAATTGCCCTTACCAATTGCTGAGAATGGAATCACATGGAAATGTGGACTATGTGTTTGATTTCTGTACTACCAAATGCCATTACAATAACCAAACTGGCATGTGAATAAAGAGCTATGTCCCCATTCAAAATAGTAATTCTCCTCATTAACCATTTCAAGAAATTTTTGAATATCCAACAAATGCAGTTTTTTTGAAGTGTGAGAGTGAAAATTTAAGACTGACAACTATGTATCAGCTCTACATGGCCCATCCTTCAGAAAAGGGAAGGAAGACCATTAAAGTGAAAGCCATGACTATGGGCTCCTCACTAACTTTGGAGACCTTGAGAAGTAACAATAAGGATCTCAACATTACTTTTACCATGTGGACCAGCAGAGTTTGTATCCCTGCTTTCAAACTGATGAGCCTTAAGAAAACTTCATAATCTGGATGTGGATGTTTAAATCAAGAAGAGCTGCTTTTGCTTCTGGAATAATGGGCCACTACAGAATGAATGGTGCATGGCTTCTTGACTGGCCATGATCTACATACACAGCAGTCCAGATACACCTTGTTTTTGCTCTAATTGGTTCCCTCTTCCTTTCCAACTGAGAGATCTCAGAAACAGGTTTTTATCATCAGGATTTCTTTTTTTTTTTTTACTTTGGTTTAAACTTAGAAATCCTTTCTTGCGAAATTTGAGAATGGAACTTATAGCGACTTAATAACTTTGCGGAACTGTAAGAATAGGCATGATAAACACACCACATTTCAAGGGATGGCAGCCATCCTGATGATTGAGAAATAGATATAATGTAAGAATCACGATATTGTAGGGATGGCTGGCTTGTTCAGCAGGCAACCCTTAATGTTGGGGTTGTGAGTTTGAGCCCCACATTGGGTATAGAGATTACTAACAAGAAAAAGAAATCTTCAACTTCATAAACTAAAAAAAGTACAGAAAAAAAATAATAGCAATGATAAAAAGCAAAGCAATGATTCTCTTTATGTTAGTATAATCAAAAATTAAATCTAACGGAAGTTTCTTAAATAACAAGAAAGAAAATCTAAGATAAACTTCTGATAAAAAAAATCAATTTATAAAAAGGCTGAATTAACATTTCTTGATAAATATGACCAAAATACTACATAATATATTGAATATTATTTATTTTATAAATCTAATCCTTATGAAAATTTTGAGACTGAGAATGAATTAAAAGAATAGGTAAAAAGGTCAAGTTTTATCTTTTATTTTTCTCTTCTGAACTAGTAACTTGAAAATAAAAATGCTTTAAGAGAGCCTGTTTATGCTTGGTAAATTTGTGATAAGCATTGGTTGATCTGAACTGATGGGACTTTAGGATTTTAAATGCAGAACCTGTGGCTTTAAAATTAAACAAATTATAGTAAATTAAAAATAGATAAGTTATATATTTTAATAAATATTTTTTCTTAATAAATTCCCTAATTTTCAAGGTAAATTTTATCAAACACAAGCTTTGTTAGTGTAGAGCAGGAGTTGGCAATTTTCTTTCTGTAACACATAAGACAGTAAATATTTAGGCTTTGTGGATCAGATGATCTCTGTGGCAGCTAATCAAATCCGTATTGGTAGCTTAAAGGCAGACATGGATGATGGTGAACCAATGAGTATTGCTGAGTTCTAATAAAATTTTATTTACTAAAACAGCCAGAATGCTGAATTTGGCCAGTGAGCCATAGATTGCCCAAACAATGATACAAGAAGTGAGTTAGTGATATCTATTTTGTTCTTTAATATTTTTTGTTTTGGGTTGTTTTGTGGATAGGAAGAAGGAAGCCAGGATAGAGGGATACCAAAATAGGTACACAGAACTTAGCCCCTAGGATTCCTTTGCCTGGGCAAAAATCTTCTTTGATTGACAAAGTGAAAAAAATCCCAAATCTCTTCAATATTTCTTAAATTGCTGTTTTTGTTTGTTTATTTTACATTCTCATGATCTTACATACATACATTCTATTTTACCCTATGTGAACAAACAGATGTCAGCCTTCTCACTGGGTTCTCAATAAACCAGCATTCAGGCAGTTTTAAATGCCTCCTCTCGGCATATGCCTTTGTTTTTCCTGTATCTATTTTCCAAACTTTTACCCTCTCATCTAACTCCTGTATAATACAAAAATAAAAATAGCAGCTCTTGGGCTAATTTACCCCAAAATTGAATATCTAAGTCTTTGTCTTTCAAGAATTTATCGAAAAATATTTTCAGGACTGAGGAACATGATAGCTCTGGTAGTAAACTTATAAATGTTTCTACCACTCTGATGACAGAAATGGAAAGAAACATAGATGGATAGATAACTGACAGATGATGATGATAGCTAGATAGATGTAGAATGATTTATTTTACATTCTAATGTCTACAAACACTTTCTTGAAAACCATTATACCAATGAAATAAGTAGCACCTTTTCCTTTTCCTTTTCCTGTTTGTACACTACAAACCAGAAATGTCCATAGCATATGACCGTGGCGACTGTTTTTATGTTTGCAATTAAATTGCTTTTGAAATGTATGAAAAGAAAATAAACCTAATTCAACTGTGGTTGACATTTTTCTGTTTCTACTTAGTCAGACTTGACATTTTTGGAGCATGATGAAATCTTTACAGAAGTATCTGTGTATACTTCTGTTATCCTTAGGGGGAAAACAAAAGATAGTGTTGCTATAAAAATAGGAATCCACTTTGAGTACACTTTGAAATTTTTACTTTAAATGTTAATTTTTTTTAATGCCAGAGTTTTTGCTTACATTATAGCTTAGAATAGAATTTCTGAAGTCTGTAATTTCTTGAAATTAATATTTTATCCTTTTTCTCTTATGTGTCATGATACTACATGATATCATAAAATAACAATGAGACTGAGCTGAGCTATCCAGGCATCCCTATTATTGTTCCTTAAAGAAAAGAAATAAATTTCTCAGTAAGTCTTAGTTGTGTTTGAGTTACGTACTTAAATTTTCTTTTGTAACCAAAACCTTCCAGAGGTTTTAGCTCTAATTATGAAAGTTAGAATAAATAAGTTAAGAGTTAAAGGAACTGTCAAGTAGATTAAAAGAAAGTTGGTAAGCAGTAAGAATAAATTTTGTGGAGTGTGTTGTCATGGTACAGGTAAAAAGATAGCAATTTTATCAGTTTTCAGAACACATAGCTAATAAGAGATCATCTAAACAAATAAAAAAGTATATATAAATGAAAAACATTATGGTTAAAGATGTTTATGGAAATAATACAGAGGAAATGAAAGTATAACATTAAAAAATGAAAATACATCCTTTGTTTCTAAAATAATTGATGATGAAATAATTGATCATTGAATATTTGTACAGGAACATGAAAAAAACTTGCACTGTACATTTACCTTTTTCATTTATGTTCTTAAACTATTATATAGAGTTTATGTTGTAAAGTTATTGGGAAGGGAACTTCTTTAAAATACTTTAAATAATAAAGCTGATGGGGTGCATGGGTGGCTCAGTGGGTTAAAGCCTCTGCCTTCGGCTCAGGTCATGATTCCAGGGTCCTGGGATCCAGCCCTGCATCAGGCTGTTTGCTCAGCAGGGAGCCTGCTTCCTCCTTTCTCTCTGTCTGCTTCTCTGCCTACTTGTGATCTCTGTCAAATAAATAAATAAAATCTTAAAAATAAATAAATAATAAAGTTGATAATATTTAAAAAATTAAATACTCATAGCAATAAACTGTGATTATAAAACATTTATAGGACACATTTTGTGTAAAAGCTAGAAATATCTGCAATTTAGTTAAGCAGGCAATTTAAAATGAATCGCATATATTAATCCAACAATTGCAACTGATGATTTTATACTTATAATCATAAGCCGGCTCCACATCCAGCATGGAGCCCTATGTGGGGCTGGATCCCACAGCCCTGAGACCATGACCAGAGCTGAAATCAAGAGTTAGATGCTTAACCAACTGAGCTATCCAGGTGTCCCTATTATAAATTTCAAATAACCATTTCCCCTTAAATTCTATCCTATTGCTAATGTACTCAAAATTGTAAATAAAAGTAATGGTTCATTTTGTTATTAGATTAGTTAATTGAATACAAGCTATCCAACATCAACAAATCAAATAGCTTATGTATGTATGAATGAAGGTAAACTACAATAATATTGATCTTATTTAAATTCTTTATGTAAAAACATTTGGCATCTAACTTGGAATTAACTAGGAACTTCTTTGATCGAACATAATCTTTGGCTCTCTAAAGGATTACATGTAGTTTAATTAACTTGATTTGTATTATATATGCTAATTAATTTTCCTTTATTCAATGAATAAGATAGTCTTACTAGAGTAGCATTCAGCTTCTTTTTAAAATTTAAACAGAAATGTTTTCAATCTCACACACAAAAATATTATTGATGAGTAAGAAGAGGATTCTATGACAGTAGAGAACTCTCTGGGGTCTTGCTAATAATTTACACCTTGAGTTTTTACAAAATATAATATTCAGAAAATATATTGGTAAATAGCTGTTACAGAAACAATAAGGAATGATGCTTGACACAACCTTCCTATCAGATTACAATACAGATTACAATAGTCAAACATTATTTGAAAACAGGGATAACACTATAGAGATATTTATGGAACAATAATAAAATCATCAAGATGTAAGAGGATTTTTGTATAATTTTAATTACTTCAAATATCCTGAGATAAAGGCTAACTTATATTTTGAGTAAGAAAATCTCAAAAGGAAAAGAAAAAACATCAAAATCAAAACAAGACAAAACCAATAAATCAACAAAAAAATCTTAGTAGCCCAACATGCTTTATATTTGGGAGCCTGGAAAAAGACTACTATTCCATAAAGCACTAATAAAACAATGCTTATCATATGTACACACTACTTGCTAAATTATAGAAAGTCTTTTTTTTTTTTTTTTCCTGTAAGTACCTGTTAACCCATATATACAGAACCTGCAGTAGTTTCACAGAGGTATTAGAAAACACAAGCAAATGCCCACGCTTTTGTGATTTTTCTGTGCTTGCTGGCTTGGAGGACAAATAGTATTAGTCCTGAATTATTTCCATATGCCTTCTACTTCTTGGTTCTTTTTGAATCAATTATCTCACTGAAATAAAAAAAGAAAGCAAATATTATATTCTTTTCCTGTTTAGTTCAATGTCAAGATTCAAGATGCTCTTGAAGAGCAGGGCCCATGCCTTACTTATCTTTGATCTGTTTCTGATATTTTAATGTTAGCCTAGGTATGCTCTATTTTCATTTTCAGAACTGTTTACAGAGATTCTTGAAATAATAGAAAACTTGACAAGAAAATGTATTTTAATCAAAATTTTCAGTTACATAAAAAGAAGAAAATCGGGCACCTGAGTGGTTCAGTGGGTTAAGCCTCTGCCTTCAGCTCAGGTCATAATCCCGGGGTCCGGGGATCGAGCCTCACATCGCGCTCTCTGCTTGGCAGGGAGCCTGCTTCCCCCTCTCTCTCTGCCTACTTGTGATTTCTGCCTGTCAAATAAATAAATAAAATATTTTAAAAAAAAGAAGAAGAAGAAAATCACCGGACAAGGTAATTAATGGATAACATAGAGACAGTAAAATTTGAGGGAAGTAGGAAATCCTTTTGTCTCTGTGAAAAATGAAAGCAAATGTACAGAAAGTAAAATGAAAGCAAGAATGTTGAAAAATCATAAAAGCATTAAAATACGATTTTGCAACTAAACAAGTATTTCACCATTATGTGTCATCAAGTTTGTCAAACAACAAATATCTTAAGATTTAAATGAGACTTAATAATACTTAAATGTTAAATGAATAGAATGACCACAGTTTGCCTCAGTTCCTGAGGTTTACAGTGCAACATGTTATTGACTATCCTTCCTAATCTAGGAGGTATTGAGGCCTGAGAGCTGTAAAAGTAAATAGCTGGAAATACAAGGAATGTAACTTATTCAACCTGACAGAAAACCAGCGGGCTGTAACTTTTCCATTTAGTGTAATGCACTCATTGTCAAGACTTGCAGAGCAATATGTAATTAAAACATCTGGAAATCATACCAATGTGAGGCACTAAAACTTTATCAATCAGTATCTTCTCTTTCTGCAGTGAGCTTGAGTTGACTGACTTGTTTATTCAAAATTGAAACATTTCTACCACAGCAGAAAACTTGGTTGTCTTGTGGGCAGTCTTGTCCTAGGGTTAACAGAAAGCAACATAATTTGTTACAGGGATACTGGCTAAAAAATTATAGATTACACAGACTAAATAGGGATAACTATGTACTATATAATTAAACATGAGCAGATTTACACCAAAACAGCCACAAGGTGAAGATGACAAATGAAGATACTGACATAGCATTAAAAGGGGAATAGGCATTAATAATGGGGATAACAATAAAAGGGGAATAGGTATTAATTAATAAATATTAATTAAATTTAATTAATTTATTATTATATTATTAATTTAATTAAATTAATTAAAATAAAAGTTAATAATTCCTGGGATGGAACCAATGCTTATTATACATTACATATATTCAGAATTTCTCAAGGTCCTAGGTACAATTTAATCTAATTATGGATTTGGTATGAAATATGTGCTTTATAAGACTATGTGTATTTATATAAATACAGAATGGTACTGAGTTTAAACTACCTACAACGTGCTTTGTCTTATTAAGGACAAGCTCTTTTTCATTTATATAAAACATATTTTCTTTGCATTTTATTGTTTTGATTCTTTAAAAAAACACAGTGTTCTCTTCTTTGAGATACGTATTCAAAATATTTGTACCATCCAATGGTCTCCAGCTATTGGAAAGCAGGTCCTTGTGATGATGATGGGTGCTTTTGCTTTTCACAGCATACCCCCAAAATCTCAACTGAACTTCCCTATAAATTGAAATAGGGGATTTTCTGAGATTGTAGATGCCTGTGAGAAGTTCTTCTGAAATATCAAATAAATTCCCTTTCTACCGGTGTCTCTGGAGTTACTGCTACTGCTAGGCCATGTACACAGAAGCAGATTTAATGATTCTTTGGGTATTACATATTGCCAAATTGTTGTTCAAAGTGCTTGTGAAAATTTATACCCCTATTCCACTGGCAGTGCAAGATAACTCACTGATACTTTTGAAATAAATGGTAATGTCAGCCTTTATGTTTTATTTTTCCTTAAATGATGAGCATGGTATGCTATTCTCCATTGCACTTTTAATATATATTTTCCTAATGACCTATGATATTGAGCATTTTTTATGCATTTATTGGGTTCTTAGCTTTTTTTTAACTCATCTTTTGTGAATATTTTTTACCCATTTTCTATTGTCTTTTCCTTTAAAATTTTGACAGTAAGACTTACACATATATATTTTTTCTTGGGTTTTTGCATCACAGATGCCTTATCCCTATCAATGGCTCAATTATGGCTCCATGTAGAATAAAATTTTGTTTTCATTTTTTTCACTGAAATTTCATCTATGTTTTTGTTCTGTTGTTGATTCATTCATAGTTGCCTATGGGTGTTAATGGCTACTATAAATTGGACTTTTCCTTATCAATTTTTTACTAAGCAAGTGTTAATGAAAAGCAACGTGGCTATTTATAGTACATCTACCCTGGCTAAATTTTTTTTCATTAGTTCTTTTTTTTTTTTTTTTTTTTTTAAATTTTTTATTTTTTATAAACATATATTTTTATCCCCAGGGGTACAGGTCTGTGAATCACCAGGTTTACACACTTCACAGCACTCACCAAATCACATACCCTCCCCAATGTCCATAATCCCACCCCCTTCTCCCAAACCCCCTCCCCCCGGCAACCCTCAGTTTGTTTTGTGAGATTAAGAGTCACTTATGGTTTGTCTCCCTCCCAATCCCATCTTGTTTCATTTATTCTTCTTCTACCCACTTAAGCCTCCATGTTGCATCACCACTTCCTCATATCAGGGAGATCATATGATAGTTGTCTTTCTCAGTATTTTTTTTTTCCTTATTTTTGTGGAGTCAAAGAATATTGTTTGTTCTTTTCCAATCTCATATGTCTAATTTATAGTTTATAGCCCTGTTACCTTGTTTAAATCTGTCTATCTGATATTCACAAATAAGTAAGAGGCCTTAGTGGGTATACCTATCTCACTTTCTGATAATCACTACTTTCACGAAATGAACTATGTTTGCATTCATGAAATACACCTATTTAATCATGGCCCACTTTATTTTTTTTAAGATTTTATTTATTTATTTGACAGAGAGCGATCACAAGTAGGCAGAGAGGCAGGCAGAGAGAGAGAGGGGGAGGGAAGCAGCTCCCTGCTGAGCAGAGAGCCCAATGTGGGGTTCGATCCCAGGCCCCTGAGATCATGACCTGAGCCGAAGGCAGACGCTTTAACCCACTGAGCCACCCAGGCGCCCCATAATCATGGCCCACTTGAAAAATAAAACTGCTTGATTAAATATGCTAAATTTTTACTGAGATTTTAGTGTTTGGCTTAATAAAGTTTTCAGTCCTTGGTTTTCTTTATTATACTGTTCTTACTTGCCTTTATTGTCATGATTATATTATTTTCACAGAATAAATTATATAATGGTAATTTCCTCTTCAAGAAGGTATATAATATTATTCTTTGAGAGTTAATTAAAATTTATATATAAATTTATTTGAATTGAATGTTGCATCAAGGAAGCATAGAGATTATTTTATTACATGTTTAATTTCTTTTTTTTTAATATAATTTTTTATTTTTTATAAACATATATTTTTATCCCCAGGGTTACAGGTCTGTGAATCACCAGGTTTACACACTTCACAGCACTCACCAAAACACATACCCTCCCCAATGTCCATAATACCACCCCTTTCTCCCAAACCCCCTCCCCCCAGCAACCCTCAGTTTGTTTTGTGAGATTAAGAGTCACTTATGGTTTGTCTCCCTCCCAATCCCATCTTCTTTCATTTATTCTTCTCGTACCCACTTAAGCCCCCATGTTGCATCACCACTTCCTCATATCAGGGAGATCATATGATAGTTGTCTTTCTCCGCTTGACTTATTTCACTAAGCATGATACGCTCTAGTTCCATCCATGTTGTCGCAAATGGCAAGATTTCATTTCTTTTGATGGCTGCATAGTATTCCATTGTGTATATATACCCCATCTTCTTGATCCATTCATCTGTTGATGGACATCTAGGTTCTTTCCATAGTTTGGCTATTGTGGACATTGCTGCTATAAACATTCGAGTACACGTGCCCCTTTGGATCACTACGTTTGTATCTTTAGGGTAAATACCCAATAGTGCAATTGCTGGGTCATAGGGCAGTTCTATTTTCAACATTTTGAGGAATCTCCATGCTGTTTACCAGAGAGGTTGCACCAGCTTGCATTCCCACCAATAGTGTAGGAGGGTTCCCCTTTCTCCGCATCCTCGCCAGCATCTGTCATTTCCTGACTTGTTGATTTTAGCCATTCTGACTGGTGTGAGGTGATATCGCATTGTGGTTTTGATTTGTATTTCCCTGATGCCAAGTGATATGGAGCACTTTTTCATGTGTCTGTTGGCCATCTGGATGTCTTCTTTGCAGAAATGTCTGTTCATGTCCTCTGCCCATTTCTTGATTGGATTATTTGTTCTTTGGGTGTTGAGTTTGCTAAGTTCTTTATAGATTCTGGACACTAGTCCTTTATCTGATATGTCGTTTGCAAATATCTTCTCCCATTCTGTCAGTTGTCTTTTGATTTTGTTAACTGTGTCCTTTGCTGTGCAAAAGCTTTTGATCTTGATGAAATCCCAATAGTTCATTTTTGCCCTTGCTTCCCTTGCCTTTTGCGTTGTTCCTAGGAAGATGTTGCTGCGGCTGAGGTCGAAGAGGTTGCTGCCTGTGTTCTCCTCAATGATTTTAATGGATTCCTTTCGCACATTGAGGTCCTTCATCCATTTTGAGTCTATTTTTGTGTGTGGTGTAAGGAAATGGTCCAATTTCATTTTTCTGCATGTGGCTGTCCAATTTTCCCAGCACCATTTATTGAAGAGGCTGTCTTTTTTCCATTGGACATTCTTTCCTGCTTTGTCGAAGATTAGTTGACTGTAGAGTTGAGGGTCTATTTCTGGGCTCTCTATTCTGTTCCATTGATCTATGTGTCTGTTTGTGCCAGTACCATGCTGTCTTGATGATGACAGCTTTGTAATAGAGCTTGAAGTCCGGAATTGTGATGCCACCAACGTTGGCTTTCTTTTTCAATATCCCTTTAGCTATTTGAGGTCTTTTCTGGTTCCATATAAATTTTAGAATTATTTGTTCCATTTCTTTGAAAAAGATGGATGGTACTTTGATAGGAATTGCATTGAATGTGTAGATTGCTTTAGGTAGCATAGACATTTTCACAATATTTATTCTTCCAATCCAGGAGCATGGAACATTTTTCCATTTCTTTGTGTCTTCCTCAATTTCTTTCATGAGTACTTTATAGTTTTCTGAGTATAGATTCTGTGCCTCTTTGGTTAGGTTTATTCCTAGGTATCTTATGGTTTTGGGTGCAATTGTAAATGGGATGGACTCCTTAAGTTCTCTCTCTTCTGTCTTGCTGTTGGTGTAGAGAAATGCAACTGATTTCTGTGCATTGATTTTATATCCTGACACTTTACTGAATTCCTGTATAAGTTCTAGCAGTTTTGGAGTGGGGTCTTTTGGGTTTTCCACATATAGTATCATATCATCTGCGAAGAGTGATAATTTGACTTCTTCTTTGCCGATTTGGATGCCTTTAATTTCCTTTTGTTGTCTGATTGCTGAGGCTAGGACCTCTAGTACTATGTTGAATAGCAGTGGTGATAGTGGACATCCCTGCCGTGTTCCTGACCTTAGCAGAAAAGCTTTCAGTTTTTCTCCATTGAGAATGATATTTGCGGTGGGTTTTTCATAGATGGCTTTGATGATATTGAGGTATGTGCCCTCTATCCCTACACTTTGAAGAGTTTTGATCAGGAAGGGATGCTGTACTTTGTCAAATGCTTTTTCAGCATCTATTGAGAGTATCATATGGTTCTTGTTCTTACTTTTATTGACGTGTTGTATCACATTGACTGATTTGCGGATGTTGAACCAACCTTGCAGCCCTGGAATAAATCCCACTTGGTCGTGGTGAATAATCTTTTTAATGTACTGTTGTATCCTATTGGCTAGTATTTTGTTGAGTATTTTCGCATCTGTGTTCATCAAGGATATTGGTCTATAGCTCTCTTTTTTGGTGGGATCCTTGTCTGGTTTTGGGATCAAGGTGATGCTGGCCTCATAAAATGAGTTTGGAAGTTTTCCTTCCATTTCTATTTTTTGGAACAGTTTTAGGAGAATAGGAATTAGTTCTTCTTTAAATGTTTGGTAGAATTCCCCCGGGAAGCTGTCTGGCCCTGGGCTTTTGTTTGTTTGGAGATTTTTAATGACTGTTTCAATCTCCTTACTGGTTATGGGTCTGTTCAGGCTTTCTATTTCTTCCTGGTTCAGTTGTGGTAGTTTAGATGTTTCTAGGAATGCATCCATTTCTTCCAGATTGTCTAATTTATTGGCGTAGAGTTGCTCATAGTATGTTCTTATAATAGTTTGTATTTCTTTGGTGTTAGTTGTGATCTCTCCTCTTTCATTCATGATTTTATTTATTTGGGTCCTTTCTCTTTTCTTTTTGATAAGTCTGGCCAGGGGTTTATCAATTTTATTAATTCTTTCAAAGAACCAGCTCCTACTTTCGTTGATTTGTTCTATTGTTTTTTTGGTTTCTATTTCATTGATTTCTGCTCTGATCTTTATGATTTCTCTTCTCCTGCTAGGCTTAGGGTTTCTTTCTTGTTCTTTCTCCAGTTCCTTTAGGTGTAGGGTTAGATTGTGTACCTGAGACCTTTCTTGTTTCTTGAGAAAGGCTTGTACCGCTATATATTTTCCTCTCAGGACTGCCTATGTTTAATTTCTTAATGATTATTGGGTATTCATACTCTTGATATTTAGGGAATAAATTTTGAATATTTGCATTTTTGAGAAAGTAATAAGGTTTATCTCAGATTACATATGAAAGCTTATAGTGGAAAATGACATGTTTTTTTTTTTCAAGAAAAAAAAGGGAAATTAAAATATTCATCTTGCATCTGCTGATTTTCTAATGCCTTTAACTTGAAATAACCCATATGCCAAAGTAGTGTATTTTGAGGGGACATATTCTGCCACCCTTCTCTCTCTATCTCTTTCACTCTCTAGCTAGCTAGCTAGCTTTTACTTAAACTGTTAATATCTATATCCATCCAGATTTTAAATTTGGCCAGGCAGGTTCTCTATATTTTCCTATGTTTGTCAGCTTAAAATTGCTGATTCCTGTGTTCTAATTAGCTGAAAGATATTAGGGTTTTGTGCTCAGCCTTGTCTTGCTCTGTGGTTTCTTCTACCTATATATTCCCATTCCTATATATTCTAGAATTATAACCAAATTTTTTAACAATAGGGTGGAACCCCTCTATGATATTGATGATTTTGCTGATTCAGTCAGTTGGCCAGCAGTTGGAAGAGTAAGAAAATAAATGCTTGGTCTTCGTTTTCCCACACCCTTGACCCGAAGTATCCTGTGAAGTCATAGTCCAATGAAGGATAATAGTACTACATTTTAGCTTACTTTTATGAATGAAGAAGACCCAACCTAGACCCTGGTGTCAGACAGAAATGGTGGCCTCATTCCTCCATACACTGCTGAGGGCAAATTCATGGTTACCATTATTTACTTCAGGATCTGAAGCTACCATAAACCATTTCACCCACAGTCACACTTGCTTTCCATTTCTCTTGTAGTTTGGGTATTTCATTCCTAGCTTTCTGGGTCTGATTTTCCCACTTTATACTCCAGCTATATTGCTGTTTTTAGTTCAGAGAGTGTATGTCAAAAAACTCAAGTGACTGTGTCATCCTAAATGCAAGTGTTTTGAAGATTTTAAAACAATTGCAATTATTTTTGTTAACCCTTGTCCTTCTCAGAAAATAAATGTAAAATATTTAAAGTAGAAGAAATTAATATGTTTTCATAACTCATTAGAACTATTTTCTATTTCATTTGTAAAGAAAGATATTCAAGGGGCACCTGGGTGGCTTAGTGGGGTAAGTCTCTGCCTTCAGCTCAGGTCATGATGTCAGGGTCCTGGGATTGAGCCCCGCATGGGGCTCTCTGCTCAGTGGAGAGCCTGCTTCCCCCTCTCTCTCTGCCCACCTCTCTGCCTACTTGTGATCTGTCAAATAAATTTAAAAATAAAATCTTTAAAAAAAAAAGATATTCAAGTAGTAAAAATTAGTTGTTGCAGTTAAAACTAAGTACAATAAATATCAGAGGTTTTGGAAGAAAGAATCATGTGCTAATGATCAGGCCTATCACTGAGGCATTATTCAGGTGCTCTGCATAAGCATAGTAGAGCTGTAAGTACATAGAAAAGCTACAAATGGCTCTGATAATTTTTTAAGTATTTCTATTATAGCTCTTCCATTTTTCACAAATGCACAATTAGGCAATGTTTACTTCTAAAAAATCAACCAGAATCAAAGCCTCTTGCTTAAAAATACCTACCATAACTTGCCCTAGTGTCTAGAATTTTAATAGTCTATTTTTTTTCATTAGGGCATTAATTTATATAAAAATGTAACTACTCTGAGGTTTGTACTTAATTTGTGTGATATCTAGTTGTCATAAAGGCCCCAGAAGAAATGTAAGATTTCACAGAGGAAGTTTTGGTGTTGATGTAGAAAGGCGAGCTCAAGAAAGCAAATATTATAGGGTAATTGTAGGATACATGGATCACATCTCAAATTTTAGGAGCCCTTACAGAACAATAAAATAATCAGAATTAGATATTGTTCTCTAAACATGTGAAACATTTTAATTTGTACCTATCTGTTGGGAAATTGAAAAGATTACTTAACATATGCCTCCCCACAAATCTGTCATCTACTGACCATAAAAGGAGAATCTTTGTTCAACCACAGTAAAAAGGGGACCAGAGGGGCACCTGGGTGGCTCCATGTGTTAAGCATTTGCCCTGGGGTTCTGGAATCAAGTTCAAAATCAGGCAACCTGCTCAGTGGGGGCCCTCCTTCTCCCTCTGACTGCTGCTACCTCTGATTGCACTCTCTCTCTCTCTCTGAAATAAGTAAATAAAATCTTAAAAAAAAAAAGAGGTCAAGAAAAACAAGAGAAATGCAATTTAGACATGACTAGGGAGTCTAAGTCAAACAAAATAAACTAAAATGTTGAAATTTATCTGAAGCAGGATAGAAAGAGTACAGACTTAATACATGACTAGGTCAAGCTTAGAGCAGATTCAGATTTTAAAAATAGAGAAAAAAGATTCTGAAAATTTTGCTTTGAATGACAAAATGAACCCTATTAATGTACTTTGAAAAAGTAAGTAAAGGGCTCCTGGGTGGCTCAGTGGGTTAAGCCGCTGCCTTCAGCTCAGGTCATGATCTCAGGGTCCTGGTATCGAGTCCCGCATCAGGCTCTCTGCTCAGCAGGGAGCCTGCTTCCTCCTCTCTCTCTCTCTCCAACTACTTGTGATTTCTCTCTGTCAAATAAATAAATAAAATCTTTAAAAAAAAAAAAAGAAAAAGTAAGTAAGAATTGGATTCCTTTTCAATTAGTATTTGATGTTAAATGATGCCTCCTTAAATGCAACTCAAACCATAATATCTGGGGTCACACTATCAATTACTTTAGTTAATGTAAAGTGTAAAGTAAACCATGAATTGGAAAATGAGGCAAGTTTTTTTTTCCTTAATGCTCATTTATTTATACTTGCAGCTATGAAAAAAAGTCGCATATAGAAATATGAGGTCTTCGCTGTTGGGATTGGTATGTGTGTTTTGAATTTTGCTTGTTAAAGCAATATATTTAAAACATAAAAGTTTTGTGTCTACTTAGGAAATGTAATTATATAATAACTAATACACTCCTGAGAGAATGTGATTCAGAACAGTAAGTTAATAATATTTGGGGGCGCCTGGGTGGCTTAGTTGGTTGAGACTCTGTCTCTTGATTTCCTCTCAGTCATGGTCTCAGGGTTGTGGGATTGCGCCCTGTGTCAGGCTCCACACTCAGTACAGAGTCTCCTTGAAATCCTTTCTCTCTCTCATAAATAAGTAAATAAAATCTTTTTTGAAAGTGTTATCATATGTATTTAGAAAACACATGAAAGTATATAATTTTGTTGTGACTTTATGAGAAATATCTGAAGAGTTAGCACATGAATGACTCTGTCTCCTACACTTAGGGATTAAAAAATATCCTGACATTCATTCCATTGTTAGAATTAGAAATATCAGAATTAAGTGCTCCATATCACTCAGCATCAGGGAAATACAAATCAAAACCACAATGAGATATCACCTCACACCAGTCAGAATGGCTAAAATCAACAAGTCAGGAAATGACAGATGCTGGCGAGGATGCGAAGAAAGGGGAACCCTCCTACACTATTGGTGGGAATGCAAGCTGGTGCAGCCACTCTGGAAAACAGCATGGAGGTTCCTCAAAATGTTGAAAATAGAACTGCCCTATGACCCAGCAATTGCACTATTGGGTATTTACCCTAAAGATGCACCCGAATGTTTATAGCAGCAATGTCCACAATAGCCAAACTATGGAAAGAACCTAGATGTCCATCAACAGATGAATGGATCAAGAAGATGGGGTATATATACACAATGGAATACTATGCAGCCATCAAAAGAAATGAAATCTTGCCATTTGCGACAACATGGATGGAACTAGAGCGTATCATGCTTAGTGAAATAAGTCAAGCGGAGAAAGACAACTATCATATGATCTCCCTGATATGAGGAAGTGGTGATGCAATATGGGGGCTTAAGTGGGTACGAGAAGAATAAATGAAAGAAGATGGGATTGGGAGGGAGACAAACCATAAGTGACTCTTAATCTCACAAAACAAACTGAGGGTTGCTGGGGGGAGGGGGTTTGGGAGAAGGGGGCGGGTTTATGGACATTGGGGAGGGTATGTGTTTTGGTGAGTGCTGTGAAGTGTGTAAACCTGGTGATTCACAGACCTGTACCCCTGGGGATAAAAATATATGTTTATAAAAAATAAAAAAATAAAAAAATAAAAAAAAAAAAGAGCTTTGGACCTGAAAAAAAAAAAAAATTTTAAAGTTTTTAAATCAAGTTTTTAATTTTAATTCCAATATAACTAACAAACAGTGTTATAGTCATTTCAGGTGTACAGTATAGTGATTCAACTATTCTATACATTACTCATTGTTCATCATTATAAGTGTACTCTGAATCCCCATCACTGATTACATTTATCCTGGCACTTATCTCTCCACTGGTAATCATCTGTTTGTTTTCTATAGTTAAGAGTCTGTTTTTTTATTCTCTCTCTCTCTCTTTTTTTTTTTTTTTTTTTTTTTGTGTGTGTGTGTGTGTAATTAAACACAGTGTTTTCTGGACCTCTCCACTGGGTGATAATTAATGTTAGGCAATTCAAAGGACTTTGTTTCCTCCCCAAACTGTACCTGAGAAGAAACATGGCCTCTCTACTTTTAGATCTTGGAAAACTATTTGAAATATTTAACCTCCCATCCCAACCCCCCCAAACCAGGACTTGGAGAAAAGCTATAGGACACAGCATTATACCTATCTGTCTTTTTCTCCGGGACTCATTAAACTTTTTCCTTGCCCACTTCCTTAATCCAGAAAACCCTTTCCAATCCCAGGGGAAATAGGCTCTGAGAATGTATTATTGACATGGAATCAAATATTGATATTTGTATCGGTACATAAATTATTTCCTTCTTATTTTTTAATTTAAAAGGTATACTTTGAAACTCTAAAATCAAGCAAGGGAACAATTTCTTGCCTATCTTGTTTTGTTGTACCATCTCTTACTTGAAGTAGTGAGCATAAAGTGCACTATAATCTTTTGAGAGGAAGTTGTTTATGGCCTTAAAAATACCAGTAGGAAACATATTTATTAATATTCAAATACATTATCTCATTCCATAAAAAAACTATTAATTTGGTATTTTTTTATCCAGCATGCCAAAAGGTATTTGTACTAATGCATTTAAGACTATTGATCTGTGAGTATTGTCCCTAAATTAGATATCTTTATGAACTGAATTTAGTTACATAAAATACTTAGCAATGTGTTGAGAATGCTTTATACCAGTTATTTGCCAGAGAGATACAACAATTACAGTATACACACATGCACACATGTACCAGCTGTAAGAATGGATGGGGATAAAGAACAAGGAATTATTGAATTGAGAACTTTGAGAATGGTGAAGTAACGTTATTCGTCCTCATGAGTATAGTGTCAACTCTACAATATTTTAGAGTTTCTCTATTCTTTTCCATTGCAGAACTCTCTTGGCAAGTCTGCATCCTATTTCATTAAAGAAAGTGTGCATTTTTACTGTGTCTATTGAAAACTTCCCATGAATCACGTGGCTGTTTTGCTATGAAATCAGAGATTGGTGTTAGGTATGATATTAACACAAATATCATAGATACTAATTTATCTATCTAGCTGGTTTATTCTAGAGAGACTTGGAAAAATGTTGGAAGAATTTGATAATAATATATTTCCATAGTGTATTTAGATCATATTTACTAAGACCAGCATGATTTGTTCTGAGTATGTGAGGATAATTATTTCAGTGTGTGAACTATTGTCCTCTGTCCCTGAGTTTGGCTTTCAAAGCAGTAACCACTTATATGCTGTTTACATATGTATGTGAGGGAGCATTCACTGAAAATCATGATATGGTCCTGAAAAATCACAAGTTCTTCCCAGTTGGAGTGAATCATAATGAGTAATGTAAATTCAAAATCCCCAAATAAATAAAACATAATGAAATGCTTGCATATAAACCCCAAACCACCATCACATAAGTTCGTAAACTGCTTTAAACATTATTTCCCAACCACTAAATAATTGATATTCTTGTTTATAAATAAACACTTTATATTCATAACATCTTCTCTTTTACTATATTAACTTTACTCACTGTCCTTCATTTGCCATAAATTCCTGCTTAAAAATCTTGTTGGGATAGGGTTTGTTGTAAAACTATGAAAATACAAAAACCAAATATGAAACACATTATATAAAATGTTCAGAACAATCTGACAATGGAAGATAAGTCTTTAAACTGAGTCTAACACCATTAAGGCTCTATTAGCATTAGCAACATTCAAGTTTGTTCAACATCTTTGTCAACACTTTCTCCAATATCTAAGCATTCAATTCTAATATTGATATTCAACCAATTAAATCTGGTTTCTAAATCAAGACTGTTCGTGTGTATAAACTTTCAATATTAAGTTTCATTTCAGTGATTTATAAACATAAGATAGTCTTCTATGAACACTGGCCAAAAAAAAAAAAAAAAAACACCAAACCTCCAAAGCTATACTGTTTTGAAAGATAGATAAATGAGGGCTATATTTTGGAATTATATGTGAAAATTAGGCACCAAAATTAGGGAGATAGTCTACTTGCATCCTAGAAAGGACAGACTTAAAATTCACTGGTTAGGTCTATAATTGAGAGCTACAGTGGTATAGAAAACTAAGACATGATTCCAAGCAATTTAGTTTTGAATTAACAAAACTCAAACAATTTGATAACGGTACTGAGAGTGTGGAAAAATCGGCACCCATACATGTAATCAAGCAGCCAGTTAAGTTGAGTCAAACTGTGGGATACCATCAGGCAAGGTGTAAGAAAGACATACACTCTCTTTGGTCTACATTTAGAAAGCTGTGTATGTTTATGAAATGAGAGGTAAACTACAACATTGTCAGTATTTACAAAACACCTCATAATGATGAAACGTTAAAATATCAAGTGATTTTAGTAATAATGAAGTATTTACTAAACATAATATCAGTAGCCATTTAAAAATGTGCCAATTCTGTATGTATCTTAAGAATAATCTCTAAGATGCAAGTAAAACTAAATTAAAAAGGCACCATAGGGGAAGGGAGGGAAAACTGAATGGGAGATAAAACAGAGAGGGAGATAAACCATGAGAGACTCTGGACTCTGGGAAACAAGCTGAGGGTTACAAAGAGGAACAGGGTAGGGGGATAGGGTAGCTGTGTGAGGGTATTGAGGAGGGCATGTGTTGTGATGAGCACTAGGTGTTATACACAACCAATGAATCATTGAACATTACATCAAAATCTAATGATGCACTGTATGTTGGCTAACTGAACATAATAAAAAAATGAAAAAGAAAAAAAAAAGAATGACTTGCACCCTAAAAAAAATGGCATGATTCAGAATAGTAAGTACACTGTGTTATCATTTGTGTACATACTATTTTATCATTTGAGTGAAGTATTATCTTTATATAGTAAAATATGCATGGGTTATCTACCAAAGTCTGTAAGCACACAAAAAATCTATCAGTGAAAAGGGGT
This sequence comes from Mustela putorius furo, assembly GCF_011764305.1. NCBI lineage: Eukaryota > Metazoa > Chordata > Mammalia > Carnivora > Mustelidae > Mustela > Mustela putorius. The sequence continues at coordinate 17,628,792 of NW_025422471.1, forward strand.
GTTCTGAATGGCAGAGAGATATGGTAGAAAGAGGATACACATTTCATTGCATGTGAATGTATTTCTTATTCAAAAATAAGGTTCTTTTAAAAATGCATCTCCAACATACTTCCAAATTAATCATGTCTAAGATTATTATTTCGTATTGTAAAAAATGAAGCCAATGCTCTGCATTGAATCAGTATTTATGAAATTCAGAGGTTGAGAGGCATGAATAAAACTCTGGCAATCTTTTTAACAGGTACCTAAATAAAGTTAAGACTGATCCATTCAGCAATTATACATTAGAAGTTATATCACTTTCTACATGTGTTAACACAGCTGAATAAGTTGTGCTTTTTCAGATTACGCAATTATACATCTCTATATTTGTGTAGCAAAGCCCTCTTAAATACTGCAGATTCAAAGGATTTCAATAAAACTTGAACGTGGAATTCCATCATCTTACGAATTTACTCAAATTGGCTGGATAACAGAGGCAGAGAACTACCCTCCTCTAGAGTACAAATGAGTGAATTAGTAAATGTATTTTTTTTTTAGTAAATGTGTTTTTATTTGTGTCTGTGCATGTGGATTTAAGTAAATATCAGATATTTCAACATACTTTTACAGTGCTTAATGACAACTTGTTGACTGCAAATTAAGCAAATGAATACATAAACATCTAAACAAAAAATCATATAAGGAATCCAAACACTACTGTTTGTTCAATAAAAAGAGGATCCAAATCCACTCTTGGGGTAGTGCATACCCATTCAGGTTATTTGGCTTGAAGACTTGAGGAGCTCTATTAATCTTCCTTCTCTGGCCACTTTGTACATTTTACATCCCAGAAAACATCCCCCAATGATTAAGACCTTCATACTGTGCCTGTCAGTTATGAATTCTACGGTATTGAGAACTTTATACTTCTGGTCTCAGGTAACTAGGATTTATTCCTTTGGAAAGGCAATAGCTATGTAGTTAGTGGAGATTTTGCCCTCATAAATTCTTCATAACATCATTTGTTGCCATAAAACTCATAAAAATAGTGGGGGTGTTCTGATTTATGATATGATCTGGCACAAAAGTTTGAGGACCAGAATTCAAATACACAGTACATAGTAACGTACAATTTCAAAGAAACTTGCATAATGAATTGATTGCTCTTTAATATTTTTTAATCTGAAATAATGTAAAATCACATAATTTGATTCAGTGGGCAAACTGTTATCAAGAGCAAAATAGTAAATCCAGTGCCATTTCACTGTAGATATTTATTATTGTGTCTTATTTCTAAAACTTAAAAAATACTAAACATTATTAGTTTGGTGAATGCTTCCTCTGGTGAAGTATTTAGATGCCACACGTGCATAGTTCTTGTTGGTCTCATCCTAGTGACCCAATGAAGAAATGTATCTCTGTGTTAAACTCGTCCAGGCTACTATTAACTATATAAAGCAAAAGGGGCTCAGGAACATAATTCCAAACAACTTCAAATTTTCAACATACACATACCATTATGTACAAGGTTTTCTTGGTCTGACAGAACTCAATTCTAAAAGTAAAAATACGTGACCTTCCACAAATTCTGAGAAGAGCTATGGGTGGGGAGACAATACTCAAGAGAAAAGAGAAAGGAGGACTATTGAGTGTCAATTCTTGTATTTTCTATGCCCTACACAGTCCTAAAATCACTTAGTTATTGAAGAAGAGATGTATAATATGAAACGTGACTTTTAAAAATATGTTTTAATGATTCACACGCAGTGTAGAGGTCTAGAATACGACGTGTATGACCTAGGAGATGCACTACACAAGGTAGCTGATAGGGTGATGAAAGAAATGATTAGAACTTCTATTCAAATTTTAACTCACCTTCTTAAATCAATTTATTTACGTTTCCAGTATACCTATGTTAGTATAGTAGAACGTGTATATCCTTTCCTATATTCTTGGTATTTTTTCAAACGGGAAAGTAGGTGATCAGAAACACATATATACATGTTTATATATACACATAAGGCTGAATCCAATAATTAAAAGACAAATTTCTTAGAAAGAAAAGCAAGCCAATATAAAACTTAGATTCAGATTTACTATTTTTATCAGAGGTAAGCTGCAAAGTACATGAAGTCATATCAGCAAAACAATTCTCAAAATATTCTCAAAAAGTATCACTAGACCTCATTTCTTTTTCCAGGCTTTTGCATCTTTAAGTAAGGATAGTAGAAAGATTATCTTATCTGTATGACTTTCCAGATTATTCGATTTTCTTATGTTCTGTATTAGTCAACTTGGGCTGCCAAAACAAAATACCACAGGCTGGATGGTATAAACAACAGAACCCATTCTGGAGGCTAGAAATTCCAGATCAAGGTGTTGGCTGCATTTATTTCCTCATGAGGTCTCTCTTCCTGGCTTGCAGACAGCTTCAATCTGCTTTTATCACAAGGGAGGGAAGGAAGAGCTGGTGGGGAAGATAAAGGGAGGGAAAAGGAAAGGGGGGGGAGGAGTGAGAGAAGGGGAAGAGGAGAGAGAGGTCCCATCTTTATTTAACCTTTATAATTATTATTCACTACTCATTATTATATTATTATGGATTATAATTCATTTAGCCTTAATACTTAAAGTCTCTATCTCCAAATAGTCAATAGTCACACTGTGAATTACAGCTTCAACTTATGAATTTTGGGGTACACCTTTCAGCCCATAGCATGCTCCAAGGCAGGATTAAAAAACATTCGCTGGATTTTTTGCCAAATAATTTCAGAGAAACTTCAAATGTAGCAATGAAATGTTTGCTATGTATACATCATATTTACCTAAGAAAAAGAGTTTAAATAAATATACAGATAATATGTATTTATATAGGACACTAGATACCAGAAGTCATGAATAAATAACATATATTTGAATAGTCTTTATATATTTGAGCAGATTTATTTATGTTATAAAACAATTTATAGTCCATACAATATTTAAACACAAAAAGATGTACTTCTCTCTCTGTAGAAATTAAGATTAAATCTATAACTTGTATTTCTGTATCCTCAGTGAAAACCACTCTATTTCTTAATATTGGAGGACTTTTTTGGAAGTGGGGAGCCCAGTCGCTTAAATTATACTTGGAGCTAAAAGGAGAGATAATATTGCTCTCCCATTCTCATAGCACTTTTCAAATCCATCATCTGACAACAGGAAAAAGGGAAGGACAGAGTACTCCAACGTGGGAGAGTCACAGCATTTTCCCAGCGCTCTACACTTGAGATTTTTAATGCTGCTGAAATGTACATTTTGATTCTGACATTGATGAAGATACTCCTACCCCTACTCCCTGATGTGAAAAAGGCAATACCTTGTTCATTTAAAATAACTGTCAATAAGAATCTGCTTTTTTAGTGTAGGAAAAGAACTATAATACAAAATTCTGTCCTAAAGGTGAGAAGATAAGTGGGGCAGTCAGCAGGAAGATCTTTTAATGTTCATTTTGCACCAGGTCCAGTGAAAGTCATTCTGGAGACTATAACTGACCTCTGACTAAGTGGCAGAACATTTATAAAAATGTCAACTGTTCCATCGTTCGACCAAACCCAACTGAAGTGACTCATGGATTGGGGGTGGGGGGGCTACACAGAGAATGATTACTATTATTATTATTGCAACTAGAGCTGATCTTGAACAATTTTGAATTTTGTGTGCTCCAGACACTAAAAATATCTCTGACACATTGGATTCTGCCATTGTAAACCCATCTATTTTATTCTTACATAATAAGACCTTGAAATCTTTAGAGATTTATTCATAAGAGAAAGCATTAGAAATATATCACCCCAGGCAAATAAAACCTACTCACCCAAGGAATATCTTTATAATGAATTATACTTACTGTAAAGGAATTCTCTGTAGAATTAATAAACTTATTATTTTCAACTTTGGGCCAATTGTTAAAATACATTTTATAGCACTAGAAGAGTTGAATTATAACAAGTAAATAAAATCTCATGTGAGTCTTTTTTTTCCTTAAAGTAGCAACTATACAAAATGACATAATACTAAAATATGCATCGTGCTACAAAAAAGTCTTACAATATTTAGAAAGTATAACAGAAGCATGGTATTTTTCAATTTAAACATCAACTGTCCTTTAAAGATAATAAAATTTTACACAAATAATTGTAATGACACTTATAATAAATTTTTTATATATTTTTTGAGTAATAAATGATAAATAATAACGGTATTTTATTAAATCTTTTGCCCCCTTGGCAGTTTGAGACATCTAATTGTGAAAAGTCTCTAGAACAGAGCAGAAAACTCGACCCTTCTTTTTCTTAACGATTGATTGATTGATTGATTGATTGATGTTGGAGAGAGAGAGCGAAAGAGAATGAGCAGGTGAGCACATTCCGGGGGAGGGGCAGAGGGAGAAATCTTCAAGCAGACTCCTGCTGAGCACAGAACCCCACGCAGGGCTGGACCTCAAGTCCCATAAGATGGTGACCTGAACCAAAACCAAGAATCAATCTGTTAACATACGGAGCTACCCAGGCACCCCTCCCCTGCCCTACTTCTCAAATGCAAGCTGAAAAGACCCCAATAAAGATAAATAAGAAATGTTATTTGTGGCTTTGATTTGGTAAATGACAACAGCATTATCTGATTTTTTTTTTTTTTTAGTCAGGTATCATGCTGGGAAATGTACAAAAATTAATGGGTTTAATTGTCATAAACATACAAGAAGGAAAATTTATAAATAATTGAGGATAGAGATGATGAGGACTGTACTAAAGATTATGTAGCTAAGTAGCTGTTTCCAAGAGATGTCTTTGGTTACAAATAACAAAAGTTACACTGAGCTAATCTAAGCAGAAAAGAGAAATTCATTATTAAGGTCAGAACCATCTTATAGAACTCATGATTACAGATCCACTCATGCATCAAAAAGTGGTTGTTACCCGGTGTTGGATAGTTCTTTCTGGTCCCAAATTATTTATTCTTCTCTATCTGAAAAAAAAAAAAAACAAAATACCCACCTTGGCTCCCAAATTTCCATGGAGTAATTTGAGAATTTTACATTTTATAGCTTCAGAAGCCTGAAGTTAATGATTCTTCCTCTGCCTCAGCTTAGATAAGACATGCATTTTTACACCAATCACCTTACAATTGAAGGATATCACAGTAAATGACCACTCACAGCTGTACCCAGAAAGAATGAGAACTTAATAAGGTCATTTACAAAGTGGCTACTACTAGAGCAGAACTGGCATGTCACTTAGGTCAGGGTTAATTGTCTCAAAATGTATGAGTTGAACACTATTCTGATTTCTTTAAAAAAAAAAAAAAAAAAACCTTTCGTATTTTCTCTCATACCTTCTGTCGAGCTTTTCCCCATATGGCACTGAGTAGTTGCAGTAGTCTCTAGCTAGAAATAGCAACTTAGATTGCACAAACTGGGTTTCAGAAATGTTACGCTTGTAGGGGAAAGTCTATAATAATGTAGGAGGTATGGTACTTTGAGAGTAAATGACTAATAGATGGAGTTTCAATTATTCTTCATAACAAGAGAGGTTAGTTAAGGATTTTGAGTAATTCCTGCCTTTGGAAATTTTGCAAAATAAGGGCACATGGAGTTTTAAATTTTAAACCAAGACACGTGAAAGTTCAGAATTCAATAAACTCTTGACACAGTACTCCATCTGATGAGTTTACTACCCTTATATATGGCCTGAGCACAATAAGTCATGGAAAATTGGAAGATATTTAAATTTAAATTTTTAATTAGGTGCAAAGGGAGGGAAAAATTATTTTGGCCTCTTCTTCCTCCCTATGAAAGTAGGAATGCTACAGCAAAACTGTTTAATACCGGTACATCTTAAAGAGGGATTAAAAGTCTGGAGCATTTTCATATACATAACCATGTCTAAAGCATAGTCTCCTGAGGTGCTAAATAAAACAATGTGACAGGGAGGTTGAGGGCATGGGCTCCATAGTTAGACCCAAGAGGCAATATTATTTTGGCTACTGACATCTCTATGGTATTGGTCAAATTACTTATCCTTCCTAAGTCTCAGTTCCTAATCTATTAAATTGACTTAATAATAATAACAACTATCTCTAAGGCTTTTCATGGCTATTAATGAAAAGAATGCATTGAAATGTTTTAGCAACATACACAGCATATAGTAAATCTCAATAATTGTAGCTATTATCTTTATAATTAAGCACTGTGGGTTTTTTTTTTTAAGTAAAACATATGTGCCCTTGAATCTCTCCTCTGTTAATTATTTAGCCAAGAAATTTAAGTAAGTCACTGAGATATTCCTCTTTTTATTCATTAAAATAGCTAATGATCCATGTCGACAAAGTGTTGGCATCACCTGTAAGCTTGCTAGAAATGCAGAATCTCAGGCACCTCAGAATCTAGTAAGTTAACAAGATCCACTCACTACGCATTTTAACATTTTAATAAGATCCACTGTGCATTAGTGTGGCCATTAAAGTTTGAAAAGAATTATGTTCATTCCTGTCTCTCTTACACAGTGAATGTGTAGGGTTGTTGCTCAGCAAATCATTGTTGATGTGACATCCCATATCTCCTTACTGATGCCAAAAAGTGGAAAATCAGTTATGTGCTGTTGAGATATGGTGCTTTTGTTTCACAATTATTTGGTTTTCACGTAAATTTGGTAGGTCTGGTTTGAGGTCAGATGGGGAAAGATTAAGTCAAAAGAGAGGTGTTCAGTGACCACTAAGTGACATTAAAAACAGGAGGAAAGAAAGGTAATCATGGGCTGCCATGCTTATAAAAACTGACATGTGTGAATTTTCTCTTATCCAGTTGTCAGTCCCATTGTGGTTTTCAAGGATATATAAATTCTTTCTTCCTTCTATTCTAACTGTAGTGTAAGACCTTACAGTTGCTGGTGTGTGTTTGTTTTATCTTTTTTGTGAAGCAACAAAGACTTAACCTTTATTTGCCTTGATTGCCTAGGCATCCACTTTAAAAATCAATATTTCAAATAAACACATTACCGGCCACAAGACTAGATAAAGAACCAACCCCCACCCCCTCACTGAACCTCAACCCCAAACACTCTGGGATCCTTTGTAATAGAGTTCTTGGTTGATTTTGGTAACAGATCATTTGGGCAATTTTTTTTTCTCTTCCTGTGCTTCAAATTCCCTGTCTTATATTTTAAACTCAGTCATAAACAGCAAGCCTGCAAAACCTAGACTCCCACCTTCAGACCCAAATAAAAGCAGAACCCACGACCCACGTACTCACTCACACTCCCCCAAGACTTTGCTGGGTGGCCTCATGTGTGCCATGTAATATCCAGGACTTTAAGTAATAAACCTTGTCTCTTTCAAGTTTCCTGATGGGTATTGTTGAGGACATCTTACAATCATAATAAGAACCACAAGGGCTGGTGCAGCCAAAATATTGGTTCTCCATGGGCTGAGACACACAAAACAGAAGATGCAACTTGTTTTCTGGAAAGTGAAGATTTCCTTGTATGTACGTAGTATGGGAATAGTTGATAAACATGACAGGGATCGAGAAACAAGAACAGATACATAATTTGTTAAAACCAGCTCTGTGACCTTGGAAATCCCTCAAATTGAGTTTCTTCATTAATATATATATATTTTTTTTTAATTTTTTATTTTTTATAAACATATATTTTTATCCCCAGGGGTACAGGTCTGTGAATCACCAGGTTTACACACTTCACAGCACTCACCAAATCACATACCCTCCCCAATGTCCATAATCCCACCCCCTTCTCCCAAACCCCCTCCCCCAGGCAACCCTCAGTTTGTTTTGTGAGATTAAGAGTCACTTATGGTTTGTCTCCCTCCCAATCCCATCTTGTTTCATTTATTCTTCTTCTACCCACTTAAGCCTTCATGTTGCATCACCACTTCCTCATATCAGGGAGATCATATGATAGTTGTCTTTCTCTGCTTGACTTATTTCGCTAAGCATGATACGCTCTAGTTCCATCCATGTTGTTGCAAATGGCAAGATTTCATTTCTTTTGATGGCTGCATAGTATTCCATTGTGTATATATACCACATCTTCTTGATCCATTCATCTGTTGATGGACATCTAGGTTCTTTCCATAGTTTGGCTATTGTGGACATTGCTGCTATAAACATTCGGGTGCATGTGTCCCTTTGGATCACTACATTTGTATCTTTAGAGTTTCTTCATTAATATAAATAGGGAGTTGAAGTTCTTGACATGGTAAATTCCCATATGCAATAACATTCTTATCCTGTTAAGTTGTTATAATGATATATAGGAGGCATAAAAACAAACATCCTGATTCCTTATTTTCACCAGTTCTTTCCCTGAAAACACAATCAATTCTCAACAAATCTAGAATTTGATTCAAGTTACAAATTTTAAAAACAGAAATACTATTACTCTCCATTTACCTATCAACAGATGATTCTTTCCCTACTAAACTATGTTAATGTTTTCATTCCTTTTTTTTTTTTTGTAGAGGAAGTATGCCCTGATATCAAACTCTATTTCAAAGCTATAGTAACCAAAACATTATTCTACTAACATAAAAACAGACACATAGATCAATGGAAACCAGAAATAAAAAGCCAAAAATAAAACCATGAATATGTGGTCGATTAGTTTATGACAAAGAAGCCAAGAATATGCACTGGGGAAAGGACAGTCTTTTGAATAAATAGTACTGAGAAAACCGTACAGTCACATGCAAAAGAATAAAAGAACCTTATCTTACACCATACACAAAAGCCAAATCAAAATGAATTAAAGACTTCAATAACAGACCTGAATTTAAAAACAAACAAAAAAACAAACAAACAAAAAAAAAACACCTCATAGAGGAAAACATAAAGGTTAAGTTCCTTGAGATAGGTCTAGCCATGATTTTTTGGATAGGACTCCAAAAGCAAAAGTAAGTAAGTGGGACTGCACCAAACTAAGAAGTTTCTGAACAGCATAGGAAACCACCAACAAAATGAAAAGGCAACCTACAGAATGGGATAAGATATTTGCAAATTATGTATCTGATAAGGACTTAATATCTAAAATATGTAAAGAACACTTACGATTCAGCAGAAAACAAAAGAAAAACCAAACAGTACTATTTAAAATGGGCAGGAGAACGGATCAGACATTTTTCTGAAGACATATAAAAATGGCTAAAGGGTACATGAAATGATACTCAGCATAACTAATCTCAGGAAAATGGAAATCAAAACCACAATGAGGTATCACCTTAAAGCTGTTAGAATGGCTTAAATGGCTTTAACACCTTAAAGCTGTTAAAATCAAAAGACAAGAGACAGAAAGCATTGGTGAGGATGCGTAGAAAATGGAACACTTGTGCGCTGCTGGAATGTACATTGGTATAGCCACTATGGAAAACAGTATAGAGGTTTTTCAAAATATTAAACATATAAATACCATATGATCCAGCAATCCAACTTCTATGTTCATGTCCAAAGGAAGTGTAAAAAGAGTCTCAATGAGCTGTCTGCACTCCCATGTTCATTGCCATATTATTTACAATAGCCACAATAACAAAGGAACTTAAGTGTCTGTCAGTGGGTAAGTGGGATATAGAAGGTGTGGTATGATATATACAGTGGAACCTTGTTCAGCCATGAGAAAGAAGAAAATTTTGACATTTTTGACAATGCAGATGGACCTTGAAGGCATTAGACTAAGTGGAATAAATCAGACAGAGAAGGACAAATGCTAAATGACCACCCTTCTATGTGGAATCTAAAAAAAGCTGAGTTGGGGCATGTGGATGGCTCAGTGGGTTAAGCCTCTGTCTTCAGCTTCGGTCATGGTCTCAGGGTCCTGAGATTGAGCCCTGCATTGGGCTCTCTGCTCAGCGGGGAGCCTACTTCCCCTTCTCTCTGTCTGCCTCTCTGCCTACTTATGATTTCTCTATCAAATAAGTAAATAAAATATTTTTAAAAATAAAATAAAAAATAAGAAAAGCTGAATTCACAGAAACAGGAACTGTGGTTGCCGGAGGCTTGCATGGGGTGGGGGCAGGGCAGAATGTGGGTCAAAGAGTACAAACTTACAGTAACAAGATGAATAAGTTCTGGGGATTTAGTGTAAAATGTGGTGATCATAGTTAATAATACTGTAGTATATACTTGAAAGTTACTAAAAAAGTAGAAATGTTATTACCACAAAAAAGACATGCTAATTATGGGACATGATGGTGGTGTGAGCTAGTACTATGATGTTAATCATTTTGCAGTACATGAATGTGAAATAAATGAATGTGAAATAAATGTTTCACGTCAACACATTGTATATCTTACACAATGTTATATGCCAATTATATCTCCATAAAACTGAAAAATATAAAATATTAAAAATGATCTATTACCAAATGTAAAAAATAAATACTAGATAAATAAATAAATACTAGATAAATACTAGATAAATAAATACTATGGTTTAGAAGAAAGCATAATAAAATTGAGATAAGAATATCGGGTTTATTCTCAGCTCTGACCTTGAAGATCTAACCTATTTCAGGTAAGTTTAAAGCCTTGGTTTCAAATATCTTCATCTATATAAATACATGAATATATATATTTAATATAAATTAAAGTAGTTTGTCCAGGTGATTTTTAGTTAGAATAGTTAAATTTTAATTTTCAATAATTTAAAACCTATTTATAATTTTTTACTTCCATGAGAAAATAATTTAAACTCAGCAGCTTTGGTTTGTGAATAAAGTGAAAAGATTTGGTTATAAAAATAAGTGAAAATACAAGAGCACAAGAAAATACTACAAATCAAGAGAACAGCTCTATGAATAGTATATGAATATTAGGTTTTTTAGGTTCTCTTCAAAATGAGCAGCTATATATACGGCTTTATCATAGAATTATGAACATTCACCTAAACTACTGTTGTAACAACACAATGAAAAATGCCAAAAGTTTATTCCATATGATAATCTGAGCTGAATATACTTCTGTGGCTAATCAGCAGTATAGGCCCAAGGCATGTAAAATTTGGCAATTGGATGTGCCCCATAATAGTCACATTACAAGAACAGTAGCATTCTGGAAATCTAACATTTCATCCATATTTTGCAGGTGCCCAAATTATACAATCTTAAAAATTATTGGCTCATGATATATAAACATGGCTTTTATGAGATATGGTTTGATTTTGCCAACACTTTTTTTTCCCTCTTGGACCAATGCAGATTTCTGGGAACACATCCAGATTTCTGGATCCACCTCTAGAACATCTCATTATGGTAACAAGGAAAACTGACAATTTTATGATGACTGACAGCATGATTTTAGAGATACAAATTTATCTTGAAAATCAGTGGATATTATTGAGCACTTATTATAGTACATGTTTTTCGAGTGAATAAAGTCTCAAACTGAAATGAGTCAACTAGCTTATGCAGATGGGTGCCATTCTAGCTGGACAGATTGCTTTGGAAAATGAGGACTTTCCAAGTTTATGGGAACAGTTTTCTTTGATAGCTGTTCACAAAAGACAAGATATAAAGCAGTTCAGAAGAGTATCCTCTTCAATCTTTCAAAATGTTAAAGTACTGAATTATTATGAATAAATACCTTTGCAAAAGAGGCATTTTAAACTGGTATCTTAAAATTAGGTACAAGCAGGTTTAGAATAGTTTGTCATATTTTCATCTCTATACATGCTAATAATTCCAAATATCTAATTACTTAATACTATTTCTTTACATCATGGGCTTCCAATGAGATTTTGGGATTCCTAGTATTTCTAGTAAGATATAGTAATGAAGGAAATCTTTTTTTAAAAATTTTATTTATTTATTTGACAGAGAGATCACAAGTAGGCAGAGAGGCAGGCAAAGAGAGAGGGGGAAGCAGGCTCCCTGCTGAGCAGAGAGACTGATGTGGGGCTCGATCCCGGGACTCTGAGACCTGAGCTGAAGGCAAAGGCTTAATCCACTGAGGCACCCAGGTGCCCCCCTAAAATACAAACTTCAGAAGTGTTTATTCTAACCCTGTGAAAAATACTGTTTGTTTGTTTTTTTTTTTAAATCGGGATTTCATTAAATATGTAGATTGCTTTGGGTAGTAGAGACATCATAACAATATCTCTTCTTCCAGTTCATGAGCATGGAATGTCTCTCCATGTGTTTTTGTCATCTTCAATTTCTTTCATCAGTTTTTCATGGTTTTCAGAGTACAAGTCTCTCACCTTTTTGGTTAGCTTTATTCCTAGGTATTTCATTATTTTTGGTGCAATTGTAAATGGGATTGATTCCTTGATTTCTTTTTCTACTGTTTCATTATTAGTGTATAGAAATGCAACAGATTTTGGCAAGTTGATTTTATATCCTACAACTTTACTGAATTCATCTATCAGTTCTAACAGTTTTTTGGTGGAGTCTTTGGGGTTTTCTGTATAAAGTATCATGTCATCTGCAAATAGTGAAAGTTTTACTTCTTTCTTACTGATTCGGGTGCCTTTATTTCTTTTTGTTTCTGACTGTTGTGCCTAGGACTTCAATTATGTTGAATAAAAGTGGTAACAAGTGGTCTTGTTCCTGACCTTAGGGGAAAAGCTCTGAGTTTCTCCCCATTGTAGATGATGTTAGGTTCTTCATATAGGTCTTTATTATGTTGAGATATGTTATCTCTAAACCTACTTTGTTGAAAGATTTTTCATGAATGGCTGTACTTTTTCAAGTGGTTTTTCTGCATCTTTTGAAATAATCATATGGTGCTTTTTCTTTCTCTTATTGATGTGATATACCAGGTTGATTTGATTTGATTGATTTGAGGACACTGAACAACACTTGCAACCCAGAATAAATCCCCCTTGACTGTGTGAACAAATTTTTAAATTTTTTTTTCCTGATTTTGTCCTTCAGTTTTTTTTTTTTAATTTTTTATTTTTTATAAACATATATTTTTATCCCCAGGGGTACAGGTCTGTGAATCGTCAGGTTTACACAGTTCACAGCACTCACCAAAGCACATACCCTCCCCAATGTCCATAATCCCACCCCCTTCTCCCAACCCCCCTCCCCCCAGCAACCCTCAGTTTGTTTTGTGAGATTAAGAGTCAGAGATGGAAATTTTTAAATTTTTAAATGTACTTTTGCATTTGTTTTGTTAGCATTTTATCAAGAATTTTTGTATGTAAGTTCATCAAGGATATTGACTTATAGTTCTCTTTTTTACTGGTGTCTTTATCTGGTTTTGGTATCAGGGTGATGTTGCCCTCATAGAAGGAGTTTGGATTGTTGGCATATATTTTTTCAGAATATCCTCTTATAATTGTGTGTGTTTCTTTTTCTTCAGATTTTTTTTAAGATTGTATATATTTGACAGCGAGAGTGAGAGAGCACACCAGGGAGAGCAGTAGAGGGAATGGGAGAAGCAGGGTCCTGCTGAGCAGGGAGCCTGATGCAGGCCTCAATCCCAGGACCCCGGGATCATGACCTGAGCCAACGGCAGACGCTTACCCATCTGAGCCACCCAGGTGGCCCAACTCTTTGTATTTCTGTGGTGTTAGTTGTTACTTCTTCTTGCTCATTTATGATTTTGAGTCATTTCTCTTTCTCTCTTTTTATTTTTCTTGACAAGCCTGCCTAGAGGTTTATCATTTTTATTAATTTTTTTTTCAAAGAAACAGCTCCAGGGTTCATTGATCTGTTCTATTGGTTTTCTGGTGTTTTTTCTTTCTTTTTGTTTTGTTTTGTTTTGTTTTGTTTTTTGGTTGCTGCTGTTGTATTTTTAAGTTTCTATATTGTTTATTTCTTCTCTAATCTCTGTTATTCCCTTCCTTCTGCTGGTTGTAGGTTGTTATTTATTTATTTATTTATTTATTTATAACTCCTTTAGGTGTACTTTTAGGTTGTGTATTTGAGATTTTCCTTGCTTCTTGAGGTAGACATGTGTTGCTATAAAATTCCCTCTTCGAGTTGCTTTTGCTGAGTCCGAAGGGTTTTGGACTGCTATGTTTTCATTTTCATTTGTTTCTATATACTTTTTTACTTCTTCTTTTATTACTGGTTGATCCATTCATTGTTTAGTTGCATGTTTTTAACCTCTACGTATTTGTGCTTTTTCTAAAGAAAGATGGAGCACAGTGGGCCTCTGTCTCACAACCGTGAGATCATGACCTGAGCCAAAATCAGGAGTCAGATGTTTAACTGACTGAGCCACCTAGGTGCACCATAGTTTGTCTTATATAAGTATTGCTATTCTGGCTTTTTTTTTTTTTTTTTAAATTCTGGCTTTCTTTTGACATTCACTTGCATGATGAATATGATAGTGGGTAGAAGTAGGAGGCTGGGCAACACAGCAGGTCTGCACCTGATGGTTGGGTAGAGTGTGCTAGGCTTTAACAAAATTTGCTCTGAGTTTAGTACTCGGGCCAGCTGACTTGGAGTGGGCCAGTCCTCTGGAGAACTCCTGGGCCTGGCACACTGCTAACAGGTTATGTAGCAGGTATCTGTTCAACCCTGCTTCCTGCAAATGGTCTTCTGTTTTTACAAGGGGGTGGGGGAGAAAAATGGTGCCTGCTAGCTCCCGTGTTTTTGGAGAAGTCCCCCAACATGCTCTGAAATTGGTATGAGAAGATCTATCTCTTATTTCCACTCTGTGATGTATAAACTCCTGTTTTCATGTTGCATCTCTTCACAGGCTGCTGTCTCTTGCTCTCTCTCTCTCTTTTTTTTTTTTTTCAAGATTTCATGTATTTATTTATTTGACAGAGAAAGAGCACAAGCAAGAGGAATGGCAGAGGGAAAGGGAGAAGTAGGCTCTCTACTGGGCAGGCAGCCCGATATGGGGGCTCCATCCCAGGACCCTGAGATCATGACCCAAAGACAGATGTCCAACCTACTGAGTCACCCAGGGGCCTCAGACTACTGTCTGAGGGCAGTGTGACCCAGCTACCAGTTTCCATCCTGCCCAGTACTGAGACATCTGACTTTTAAAGCTCTGCATCCAAGTCGCTCTGGATGTACAAACTCACTGAATTTGCCTCTCTGGTTTTCAAAGACAAATGCAGGGATTAATCTTCCCCCAGTGAGCTCCCTAGTGTGACTGTTTCTCTGCCATTTCTGTGTGCACAGCTCCCTCCCACCTGTGGCCTTCTCCCTCAGCCTTTCTGACCTTCCTAGCCTTTCATTTGTGACTTCTGTATATTTAATTGTGGAATTTGCTCTGCCAGTTTTTGGATTGTTCTGATTATCAGCTAAGATGTGGACGATACGTCGTTGTAAACATGGGATGTGGTGATTTCATCGTCGTTCTACTCTACCACCTTCCCAAGCTCCCTATTCTATAGGCCTTTTACTTATACTGGTGTGTTCCTGAGCGGGAGAACAGGCAGTCTGTTATTATGAAATTTGCTTTTTAGAGTTAATGAAACTTATTCATCTTGAACACTGTATAAGTTCATTTATAGTTTAGTTATTGGTTGACTTGTGGTATTCTTATTCCTGAAGCATTCTAAACATGGAGCTGACAATTAGAATTTTCTTTGGCTTAATGTATTTATCAGTGAGAACAGTCTGAGTACATATGTTTGATTCTTTATTACTCTGTCATGACCAACTCAAGCACATGTGCATTATTTGTATTATTTGGGAAATCATTAATTAGAAACCAAGAATTTCAATAGAGAAATATATGAAGAACTATTTTATATCCTTGGAATGTCGGACAGGTCCATAATTTCAGCAACTCTGGCTGCATTTGCTTGAAGATTTGAAATGTGGACCAGCATTAGAAGTTCTTGCCAAAAAACCTTCCCTCCATTACAAGTGGATGGTAATGATGTGACAGAAGTTAACTTAGATCCTGGCAGGCAATGGCCATGTAATAGTAAATATTATAGATCTTACAGATTGGACCATATGGTGTTACTTCCCTGCTTTCTGTGACCTGGGCCAAGCTATTTCACAAAATTATTAAGAGAAAGTATTATAGGAATTGCACACGAAATTTCTGGCATAGTTGTTGATAAATGGTAAGTGTTCAATAGCTAATATTTGCACCAGCAGGAAAATCATTTACCTTGACTATGAGGCCACTGATACCATAATATGTTCTAGGTTTTAGTTACTTTCAACCTACAGAGAGTTCATATATGGGTAAGTGTGCGTAAGTACACACAGGTACCAACTCCCCATGAAATAAATGAAATAGCAAATAAAAGCAACATAATCTATTTTTTTCTGCTTGATATACTCTTCCCCTTATTTAGGTTAACTCAGGAACCCTTGTGTTTTATATATACAAATACTCTCAGTTACTTTCATAAGAATTTAAAATTGTTCTTATCACTGACCTTGAAATAATATTTTATCAATATTATAAGATGACATTCCAACTAACTTTTATAATCAAATTCTATGTGGTACATGTGATTTTAGAATATACAATATTCCTTTTATACTTAACTATGAACCATATCAACAAAAAACTGTAGGACACCTATGAAGGGAGTCATAATATTAATGTAATTTTATTCCAAAATCTGTGTATAAACTAATTTAGTCCATACTTTTTCAGCAATTAATTTGAGATAAAAGTTCATCTGATATAATAATTTGGCAAATCTTAAGCCTCAATACTCTTAATTAGTGGTGTTCTAGGCCTCTGATCCCATTTCATCTCCCAATATAATTAAGGATTTAAATATCTGACAAGACTAATTATCAGATGATGATTAGCTGAAAACTGCTGCCATAAAATTGTTACATCTGCCTCATGTTAAGTATTTATGTATGTAAGGTATTTTACTGAACATTTTAAAACCATAGATTCTGTGACACTTTCTGTACTTTTGTCCTAAATGACTTGTATACTTTTGGCAGAGTTGGAGTTAAGATTTGCTTTCATCTGTAGCACACCAGATACTAACTTTTACCAAAAAGAACCTGAAAATTGTGACAACTAAAATGGTCCATTCAATTGTTTTACAAGAGGAGCCACAGGGAAGTTTTCCAGTATAGTTGATGTCTAAGGTGAGTCCTGGAAAACAAGGAGTTTTAAAACTAGTGGGGGAAAAAATATATATAGACTATTGAGGGTGAAAGGCCTCCAGTGAGTAAAGTCAGAGAGAAGAGAGAGCACAGAGTTTAATAAAAGGAACCCAAAATGTATGTGGAGGAATGCAGGAAAAAAGGCTTGGTAGGAAAGCATGAATCTGATCCCAAAAGCCATGAAGAGAAACTCCCTCTGGAGTTTGTTTCCTTATCCCACCATCTTCTGGAGGCTGCTTCTTCCTTGTCTCCTGGGTCCCTTTCATCTTTGAAGCCAGTGATGGCATCACATCCCTTCTCTAAATCTGCCTCCTACCACCTCCCTCTTGTAAAGACTGTTGTGTCATTCACAATAATTTCCCCATTTTAAGATTTTTAACTTAATCACATTTGTAAAGGGGTGTGTGTGTGTGTGTGTCTTGTTTTATCTTGTTTATGTGTTTTTGGTTTTTTGTTTTTCCATGCACAGTTTCCTGGGATTAGGACCTAGGCATATGGTGATGGTGGTAAGGGGTATTATTTAATCTTCTACACTCAGTTTTTATTAAGAAGGATATAATAAACCTTTGACTCACTTTAAATAGTTCTCATGTGTCCGTGTAAACAACACTTAGGGAATTTACTAAAACACACATTCTATGGTCACTTTTGAGACTATAAGTTATAGAGTAAGTCCTACCTAAAAAATGAATACTAACACATATATTTATAAAAATAAAAACAACGACAAAACACCTTTTCAAGTGATTCTGATGCAGATGGATTATGGAATAGAATAGCTTGAAAAACAGTAACATGAAGTTTAGGATTGATATAATCAAGTTTAAATTTTTAGAAAGTTTGCTTCTCTAACAGTGTAAAGATGGGCTAAAATCAGGTAATTGCAGAAGGTATGGCTTAATAGATATTTAGAAGGCAGTATGAAAAAAAAATAAACTTGGTGATTTGGGAAATGGGCTATAAGGATAGTGAAGGAGGGCGCCTGGCTGGCTCAGTGGGTTAAGCCTCTGCCTGCAGCTCAGGTCATGATCTCAGGGTCCTGGGATCGAGCCCCACATGGGGCTCTCTGCTCAGCAGGGAGCCTACTTCCCACTCTCTCTGCCTGCCTCTCTGCCTACTTGTGATCTCTGTGTCAAATAAATAAATAAAATATTTTAAAAAATTAAAAAAAAAAAGAATAGTGAAGGAGAAGCTTGACACGTTTGTGAACTTTCCCAGTTTTATAGCTTGGAAATGTGAACAGATGATATTGGTGGGAATGTGTTTGAATAATAGTGACCATAAACCAGATCCTCACAGTCAAATTAGTCAATCAAATTTGGTACCTCACAAATTTAGGTTGATCAAATGAAAATAATAACTGCAAATTAGTTTTCTACTTTCAAGTTACCATATTTACTGAATTCAGACACACTTTTACTTAATGATAACTAGTAGCATTAACTAAAGATAAACCCACATATGTATCCCTATTCTTTTAAATAGCTCTGTTTAAGACTCACACTATATTTACTATAGCTATACAGGTGACAGAGACATACTTTGTATGATAAATTTTTATTTGTTTGTTTCTATAAATAATTTCAAGTTTATAGCCCTTTTATGTTTTGTTTTTCTCTCCTGTAGCAGAAATCAGTTTGGAGGTGGAAAAGCAAAGAATGTGTCACTTCCATAAATAGGTTTCTCAGTAAGATTTTGTAGATCAGCGTAATTAATTAGCTTATCACCCCCTTATCATCTTGAAATTTGAAGTTCTCCTGAAAATCATTCTCCAAATAAAAATATCTTTCATTTTAACATTGTTCCACTTCAAATACAGTTTCAGCAAACCTAGCAATTGCTAATTCATTTCTTCTTATTTCTAATTCTATAGAGAGAATGATTTGTGAAAACCTCTATTATCTTTGCTTATATTTAAATATTGGGCAGCATTTGACCCAAAGTGCTAGCTAACATTGTTAGTCTGCACCATCTGACAGAAAATAGATAAAACTTCATCATGTACCTTAAGACCTTTTAAAATAAATTATTAGAATGGAATTACACTTACAGATTATTTATTTGAAACATGACACAGGAGAAGTGCATGAAGTTGCTAACGTTCTTCATTGTTCAAGAGTATTACTTAAATGCTACCTGCCTAGGGAAAGCTATGCACAGAATATGTTTTTTTACGTTGGTTTCATTGTATTCATGCTACCTTATTCCCAGGAACTGGATTTACTGTATAATCTCTTGTCCAGTCAGGAACACGTTTGAGAAAGAAGCGAGTGGGAAAATTGTTAATATAGACTGGACATTGGGAATACCTAAATAAATCACGTTAATATTTATATAAAATATATGAACAATTATAAAATAAATAACAATATAAAAATTGTTAATATAGACTGGACATTGGGAATACCAATATAAATCATTGGTATTCCCAATATAAATTTCTCCAGACAAACAAAGACATATGGTTATCATATAGCCTAATTCCACAGTTTTTCATAGTTCTATATCTTTTTTCTAGTCCCTTAGGGTCTGCCTTCATATTCATTTTTGTCGGCTAATCTGATAAAGTGAAATGAAGCAATTATGCTAAAATTTAAAATTTGGAATAATTTTTTCCAATAAATACACCTGGAGCAAGCCTTCTTCCAAACAGTGCCTATATTACTAGAAATAATTTAAAAATATTTTTAAAATGTTGTGTAATTTTTTTGTTTGTTTGTTTTTTTACTTTTTTGATTCTTCAGTGAGTTTGTAGTCAGTTATTTTAGCTATGCAAAAAGCCACACTAAGCTCAGTAGCTTAATATAATACCTTTTTATTTAGCTCACTTTCTGTGGCATGACAATTTGAGTTGCTCTAAGATGGTTAATCTTGGCTGGGTTCAGTTATGCATCTATAATCAGCTACCAAGCCTGTTGAGGGCTAACAGGTCTAACTTGGCGCACTCAGTGCAGCTATCCATGCTCCAAGTATCCCCTTCTTCAGCAGGCTATTCAGAGTTTGTCCACATACCAATCAGCAATGTAAGCGGTGTAAGACAGCGAATGAATAAGGGCAAGATTTCATATATTTATATCTATGCATGTGCATATATACACACATGGTCTTCCATATAAATTTCAAAATTCATTAGTAATTGATTCCAAATTTAAATATATTTTTTCTCAGGGTACCTGGATGGCTCAGATGGTTAAGCATCCACCTTTGGCTCAGGTCATGATCTCCAGGTCCTGGGATCGAGCCCCACATGGAGCCCCATGGGCCCCCGGCTCAGGGGTAGTCTGCTTCTTCCTCTCCCTCTGCCTCTCCCCCTGCTTGTGGTCGCTCTGTCTCTGTCTCTGTATATCTCTCAAATGAATAAATTTAAAAAAATTTTTTTAAATAAATAAAAAATAAATATATTTTTCTCTTTCTTTTTCTTTTTTTTACTTGGAAAACTGGACAAGATTAATTTTTCCTTCAATTTCTGTTTTCAGTATTTAATATTATAGGGCATTTAAATTTTATTATCTCTTATCTGAGAAACTTCTCTGGGCGTGCAGGGAGGTTGAGAATGAATCAAACAACAAAATGCAGTTTCTAAAGGAAAGGGAAATATTGACAAACAGTTGTGTTGAACAGAGGTCAGATTAGCAAACACTAAGGTGAATTTCAAAGAACACTACAATGCAACATAGATTGGTTGTGTACTTTTGTTTGTTGTTAATACCACTGTTTGTTTTTTTCAAGCATGTAAATGTTGCTAGTTGCATTGTAAATTAAGCAATAACACCTCACTTCATTCTCATCAGAACCTACTGTTAAGGCTGCCAGTGACCCAGTGAAGTCTTTGATGCAGTTTGAACCAAAAACTGGGCTTTTAAATTCCCACTATTGAAGCTATTCATAAGGGTTCGTGATGCCTGTGATTATTTATTCGTCAACATCATCATTATCATCATCATCATAAATTGTTCTTATTTTTATTATTAGTTGACAGTTTTCTCATAGAGTTGTCATTTTGCAGCCCAACCTTTTCAGAATGTTGATTGTCTTTCAAATAATTTGAAGAGTGTACTGAAGAGTATGGTAATATGCTCCAGTGAATCTCAATTCTTCTCTTTGCTCAACGTTTCTATAAATAAAGGTTTGGAAGAAGTAGTTCTTTCTTCATACGGGGGAGATTATGAATCGTACATGCATATACATGAGTATCTCTATCATTAATGTTACCTCTCAGTTTCAAAACTGTCTCTAATCTTCCCTAAATGATTCTAGTACCAGACATTGAAAACTTTCTATCAACATTGTTTCTGTTTGGGGAGGTTTTAATATGCTTATAGTTTTCTGTTTTTGTTTCTCAGTGCTCTCTGTTCTGGTACTCAATCTCTTCTTAGCGATTTGTGAAAAATAAATGTATTTAAACTTCCTGTTCTAAAGGAATTGTACGATTGACAAGATTTCATATTCTAAAAATCTGCTCCCTTGCCACAGCTTCATGCCCTTTCATACCTTCTATACAGTTATGTCACTGAAATCTTGCATATCTTATATTGTATGTGTGATCAAAGGTTGACTTCCGGTTTTTAGGTTCCTTGGCTTTTTATCAGACTCTGTTGAATGGCTTCGCATTTTAGCACTTCTCATTTTAATACCCTAATTCTCCTGTTCTACTCTATTGCTTTTCTTAGTTTTTTTTTTTTTTTTTTTTTAACCTCTACTTGCTTACTAAGTCTATACTACTCTACCCTGATAACTAAATCAGGGTCCTGGGATCGAGCCCTGCATCGGGCTCTCTCTTCTGCAGGGAGCCTGCTTCCTCCTCTCTCTCTCTCTGCCTGCCTCTCTGCCTACTTGTGATCTCTGTCATCAAATAAATAAATAAAAATAAAATCTTAAAAAAAAAAAAAAAGATTAGGTTTTGTTGTCCATTGGCAGTGCGCATCTCCGTGTATTTTTATATTGTTGAAAGGCCTCATGAGGACTTCTCTGCTTCCTTGGCTTGAAACTCTTTCTAAGGTAGCCTTCAAAATCTTTTACTTTTCCTTCTAACTGCTTCTGTAGATATTTCTCCTTTTTTTGTTACATCCCAAATCTACTCTTGAGCCTCCTTTTTTTCTTTTCCTCTAGGTTTTCTTCAACAGTAATTACCTTCAATTCACATCTGTTGGCTTACCTCTACCTCTGTAGGCCAACTGTTCCCAAATCTGTTTTTCTAACACTGGAATCGATGGAAGTTTATTTTGCCATTTCCAGCTGCCTCTTTTACAACGTTATAGAGATGGGACAGCAGAGTTCTAAGTCATTAAAAGCTTTTCAGGCTAAATCTATGTAAGTTTTCCTACCTTATTTTCCAATCTGCGTCAGTCACTCTAAGATGTCATTCATGCCATGTGCCATAAATGTCTCTTAGTTTTTTTCTCCTGCTCTTTGGCTCTGTTTTCTCAAAACCAAGAAACAGGTTCAAATGCTCCTCCCTTTCATGGGCAAATTCACCTCCATGATCACTCCCTCAATGTTTTCATCTCAAAGAAATCTCTCTCATTTTAATTTTAATTTTGCTTTATCTGTTACTTGAGAAGGTTACTGATTCCATGTTAATAGAATAAGATATTTTTATAAACATCTATTATTTCACATTTTTTATAATCTATGTTTTTAGTATCCTACTTTGATATAATTATATAATTGTAGTTTTAAATATAAATGATTTAGAGAACTAATCCAGAATTATCAAGAGAACATTCACCTTTGTTTATGCTAGGTGAATGTCAGATAAATATGAGGGACAATGGATTTTCTGATAAGGAATCCTAGACAAACCTCCAGGTTTCTATATTTCATTACCTCTACACATGGTCTAGATGGGTAACTAAACTCATTTAACCAACAATTGTTGGACTAATGATATGCATGAAAAATAGAAAAGAGAAACTATTTTTCAAATTTCAAATGTGTTACCAAAAAGTATACTTTTACTTATAAACCTCATCTTATATGTAAATAGTGAATGACTGTGCAGATAGAACATAGTATTTTGATGTAATTATAAGCATATATCCACACCTTCTTTGCTTTCAGTTCTTTTAAGCCCAGGAAAGTAGCAAAGAGACTGAGTTTGCCTAATTGTATTATTGTGGTCCATAATACAACACTTAAATTTCACAATACAAGCTCAGAAGAAAAGAATTGTTGTTCTTTCCCATTTAGAAGCATTCTGACTCTTTTGTCCCAATTTCTAATAGGAGGGTCATGTTGCTTCAGAATATATATATATATATGTATATATATATATACATATATATGTATATATATATACATATATATATATACACACATATGTGTAAAGTATATGTCTAAGTAAAGTATACTCTTAGCTTGTTAATTTTTTTCACAAGATAATTTTATACTTGAAAAAAAATTAGTTTTCAAGTGAACCTTAAAAGTACCTCTCATGATATGAGTAGCTCAGTATACGATCTTTTTTTCCTACATTGCTTGTTTATGATTCAGTGAATACCTGGAGAACTTTGCAGCCTAAAATCGTTAAACAGCCCTTTGTTAAAACAATTTTAGAATTTTAGTTATTTGTCAGATAAAACACTCTACTTATAATAGTAGTAATAAGTGGTCCACTGGGCATGGAGGATTCATTTGAGTCAAGCTGGTACTTCTTAATCTCTAATGTTATAATTGGAGTGGAAAATTTCCCTCTACATTTAAGTGACAATAATGTAACAGGGTTTATGCAAGTAATTTCATTAGCTGTGAACAATGATGGCTAGATCAGGGTAGCCAAGCAATGTAACTCTCTGCTGTCCATTCCTGACAATCCCCATAGCCACATTTCTACCAAAAGGGTAAATTCATGGCCTGTAACTGTACGCATTCTTTTTTTATTTTTTTTAAGATTTTATTTATTTGACAGAGATCACAAGTAGGCAGAGAGGCAGGCAGAGAGAGAGAAGCAGACTCCCTGTTGAGCAGAGAGCTTGATGCGGGGCTCAGATCCCAGGACCCTGAGATCATGACCTGAGCCGAAGGCAGAGGCTTAACCCTCTGAGCCACCTAGCGCCCCTGCATTCTTATTAGTATTGAGAATAATCAGACTGCATAATGACTTGCTGAAATCCATTTCATGATTTATCCAATCCTTAGCAGGAAGGTTTTATGTTAGGAAGACCCTTTACTGAGTTAAAATAAATGAATTTCATGGCTTTTTATGTAAATATGTTTCTATGTGGTAAATCATGTGATTTTCATTCTAGTTCTTTATATATAAAAGAATATAACATATAATATAATATATTATATGTTATATTATATTATATTATATAAAAATATAAAAATATTATATAAAAATATTATAAAATATAAAAGAATAGTTCTTTTCATTCTAGTTACGTGGAATAAAATGAAAACAATTTAATTTGTATTTTATTCCTTTACATTTTATGATTGGTAATACGTTTTTAGAAGCTATGCATGCTTAATCTTTTTTTT
Source organism: Mustela putorius furo (assembly GCF_011764305.1). Taxonomy (NCBI): domain Eukaryota; kingdom Metazoa; phylum Chordata; class Mammalia; order Carnivora; family Mustelidae; genus Mustela; species Mustela putorius. Next base: position 17,653,305 of record NW_025422471.1, read on the forward strand.
TTTTTGCCAAATATATAAATGATTATTCTTGTGGGTATGGAAAATTAAATGCATTGAACACATTAAATGCTATGAACACATAGCATTCCAATAATCATATGTATTAAAATGTAAAAACCACAAATGAACTATTTTTACTTTTTTTTTTACTATTTTTACTTTTAGTCTTTAGAAGAAATCTTAAATTATTTTGGATGCACTGGAATTCATTTAGATTTCCTACATCTGATAATTGGTAATTTCAGTCTCCAGGAGCTAAATATATATATTTTAAAAATATATACTCACACTTTCGTTTTGTTGTCATTCATAAGTAATTGACATAATTTTTAAAATAAAGATTAATTGATTTATTTTAGAGAGAGAGAGACTGCATATTAAGTCAGGGGAGGGGCAGACGGAGAAAATCTCGAACAGACTCCCTGCTGAACATGGAGCCTGATGCCCAATCCAGAACTCTGGGATTATGACCCGAGCTAAAACCCAGAGTCAGATGCTCAACCAACTAAACCATTCAGGCACCCCTAATTTGTCCTAATTTATAAACGGTACCACTTCAGTACAGGACTTGAGAAAGAGACTATGAAGTAACCAGTATGAAAACTGATAAAATTTTCACTATTTCATCAATTTTCTTACAGGTAAAAATGAGATTAATACATACCAAAATATATCCCATAGCATTAGTTCTCTAATTTTATGAGTTTGAGAAGTTTTGGATTAGACATAGAATAGCAGTTGTTTTTCAAGGGACTGGGAACTTTTAATACACAAATGTGTCTGGCAAGACCTCGGAGAGACAGGATATGGAGGGAAACAGTGTGGGAATGAGGGTGGGTGGAGACAAAGTATGGAAATTACTTCCCACGGTGCAGCCATCTGCAGCACATATACAAAGTAATTGGAAATTTGTAAAACCAGTAAATACTGTTTTGAACCTAGCAATTTATTATTATCCTCTTATCAAGACACTCTTCTAGGGTTTAAGATTTGTGCCTGTGTCATATATTTGTATTATTTCCAGCATCTATAACAATGACATGCACATGGTAAAGTGCTCAATATATACATTATTAAATGTTTGAATAAATAAAACTATGAAAAATATATTTGGAAAAAATCTTATTCCAATCAAACATTAGGAACAATGTAGACGGCTTCACTCAAAACAAAAATTAACACTGGAAACTGCAGAGAGGGGCATCTGGGTGACTCAGTTTGTTAAGTGCCTGCCTTCAGGTCAGGTCATGGTCTCAGGGTCCTTTGATCAAGCCTCACATCAGGATTCCTGCTCAGGGGGAGTCTGCTATTCCCTCTCCCTTTGCTTCTAACCCTGCTTGTGTGCATGCTCTCTCTCTTTCTCTCTCAAATAAATAAATAAAATCTTAAAAAAAAAAAAAAAAAGGAAAAGAAAACTGGAGATAATATGAATGTGAGTAATATGAGAGAATCCTCTCTGTTCCTATATACCTGGGCAGGCATGTAATATGTAGCAACCATTTTCTTTCTTGGAAAAAAAAAAAAAAAAGAATAGATAGCTTCTGCAATACAGTCTCAAAATCTATAGTTTAATATAAAAACCTGAATCTTGTTTCGCCTTCACAGTTAAGATGCTGATGCATTTTTCCTTGAGGAGACATTCTGCAGGAAACTTTGTTGCTGGCAAAGTTTATACCATTTGAAATAAGCAAACAGTCCATAAACTCTCTACTAGCAAGCAGCAGTAAACAATCAATCTCTGAACCATTCACTGGACTAGAAAAACTTCCTGAGATACTAAATAATTTCTTTAAGAGACTGTGGTCCACACATGTGCCGAGCAGAAAATTCATTTGAAATTCCCAGTTTAGAGAATATGCAATATCTTACTAGAGCTAGGGAGAATCATTTCAGGAATGTTTAGCTTTGGATATAATGTAGCAGTGCATGGCTGTAAAACCTTTTGAAAACAAGTCAATCAAAATTGCCTTTATTTTAGCTGTATTTTCAGTAGTATTTTACAAGTCAATCAAAATTGCCTTTATTTTAGCTGTATTTTCGGTAGTATTTTACAATTACCTGATCTTGAAATCTTGTTGAATTTAGTCTGGTTTAGTCCAACATATTCTCATTTTAATAACCCTAACTATTGCTATTCAGTGGAAAATAATGAAAAATATCAGAATCCAAGAGTTACAGGGAGATCTACATTTATAAGTAATATTTTTTAAAAATTAAAATTCAAATAATGTTATTCTGCCTCTTTGGATTTGATAGCTGGCTCTTTAAGTGATACCTGCATCCTATTAAGATTACCAAACTACTTTAAGTAAAAGTGTATATTATGCTTGGAGAGATTCACACTTCCCAATACATGCTGACCTTTGAACTTAGATATAGTCACATTTACTTACCTTTGGTTCAAATATTTTTTTCCTCATTTAAATGATGAAGCCACATCCTGAAGGCAGATATGAAATGGCACATTATGGCCAGTGAATATTAAGCAAAGGAGTCTAGGTAATTGTTTTCAAAACTTATTTATCAACTTACTTTTTGAGATGTTTTATAATAGATGGGGCCATAGCACCTATTTTATTTTTGCTTTTTATTTATTTCACCAAAGTATAATAAACAAACAGGAGACTCCAAATTGTGTGTTCATCTTCATGATAGTCCACAAAGTGAATACAGTCATGTAACGGGCACCCAGATAAAAACACACAATATCATCAGCATATCCTCTTCTAGCCACTACACTGCACAATAAGAATAAACATTATCCTGACTTCTAAGAAAATAAAATAGTTTTGCCTGTTTTAAAACATTATATAAATCAATTATGCCATGTGAACTCTTCTATGTCTTTGGCTTCTTTACCTCAACAAGAGGTATGTAAGAATAACCTAAGATTTTTTATATAGTTATAGTTCAAGCGCTCTCTTTGCTGTATGGTAGCCCATTGTATGAATAGATCACAGTTTATTTATCCATTATTCTATTGATGGGCATTTGGGTTTTTATTGCTCCAGGAATTGGAAGAAAAAAGATTTTTTATATAGTTATAGTTCAAGCGCTCTCTTTGCTGTATGGTAGCCCATTGTATGAATAGATCACAGTTTATTTATCCATTATTCTATTGATGGGCATTTGGGTTTTTATTGCTCCAGGAATTGGAAGAAAAATAATGCAGTGAACATTACAAGTCTTTGTAGAGTCAATCGTAGTAACATTATATTATGATAAATGGTGACTGCACTTAGCACAGTGAGCACTCAGTAATGTGTGGTATGGAATCACAATGTTGTGCACCTGAAATTAAGGTAAAATTGTATATCAGCTATGCATCAATAAGAAAAAGAACCTAGAAAAAATAATTTTAAAAATTAGTATTAGATGCTATTTATAGAGCTCCTTTTCTCATCTCTTGTAGTACATGGCTATAATTTGAGGGAATGTCTTGATTCATTCTGTTCCCGCTAAGAGAATACCTTTTTGACAATATGTGTCTCTAGAAATATACCTGAGGCATTGGAATAGGCAGTCTCACGAGTACAGTTTCTCAATCCCTCTCAGCTGCTTAGGAGTAAGCCTTGGACCTGGAATATTTTCCTACCAAGAGAGGAGGAGCCCAAACAGCCTGAGCTGGGTTTATCATCCTGTGGAGGAATAGGTCACAGGTTACAAAGCACATGGCCCATCCCACTGTTGAATCTGTTCCTTGAGAACAGAACGGGATTTCTTCCACTACAGCACTGAGAGGGGTGTGTTTAGGCTGATTGTCCTGCTTGGGCCTCCCACTGCCAAGGACCAGCTGGCCACAGGGGACCAATGCCCTGCATTGAAGTAGATCTCACTCTGTCTCTTTTTTTGTGTGTGAGAGAAGTATTTTTCATACCAAGATGCAGTGGGTAGAAGTGTTTGGAATCTACTCCTGGGATTGGTAGCTGGTACATGGTACTCTGCTTGACACTAAGACTCAATGAACTAATTCGGGATCACAGAGTTTATTATTGGCAGCTGTCAAAAACTGAGCCAAGGATTCCTTTTATTTTTATTTTTTTTTTAAGATTTTATTTATTTATTTGACAGAGATCACAAGCAGGCAGAGAAGTAGGCAGAGAGCGAGGTAGGGAAGCAGGCTCCCCGCCGAGCGGAGAGCAGGGGCTCCATCCCAGGATCCTGAGATCATGACATGAGATGAAGGCAGAGGCTTAACCCACTGAGCCACCCAGGTGCCCCTGTATAAGGGGCCAAGAATTCTTATACTTGGGTACACATCAGAATCACCTCAAGGTCATGTTAAAAACAGATTTCTGGACTTCCCTTTCACTTTCTACTTCAGGAGTTTGCGGTGGGACCTAAGGATTTGCATTTCCATGTAGTTGCCAGGTGATGCTGGGGGGGGGGGGTCACATTGAGAATTATTGTCCTAAGAAAATAGACCAGACTAGTAACTTCACTTAAAAATGAAAACAAAAAACTTATGTGAAACTGGCTCAAATTTCTATTCTGTTTCTTAATTAGCAGTGTGAGTTTGAGTTATTTCACATTTGGGTTTCATTTCTGCATTTCTATAGAATTTTATTTTCAAATTCAGCAGAATAATGTATTATTTTCATGTAATAACATTATTTATGGTCTCTCCCACATACCTGTTGTTTCTAAAAGAGCATGACACCACTGGCCAATAAAGGCTGAGTCATGGTACAACTGTTTCAATCCAGTGATTAATATGTCTGTGGAGAGGGTGTGGTGTGGGTGTGCTTGGGAGTGTTTGACTGTATGTATCATCACATTGTACAGGGGCATAGGAATTAGAATAAAATTTCTGGAGCCACTGAGCTTATATAGATATAGGCTACCTAGGGAATGATTATTTTATTTCCTTCAGTGGGAAAATTACAGCTTGGTGCATATGAATAGGTATTTTATTTACTTATCTGTGAGTTGGTCCTTACTTCTTTGATCATTTGTTGAGGAAGGTTTTATCCAAGGCTAGGAGTTGTAAGTATTGCTTTAATGATCTTTCTTGTTTTAACACATTATTTCCTGAGTAACCTGATGGCAAAGCAAAATATTTACAACTTTGTTTCCTTGCTTCTCTGCTTATCTCTCTCCCTCCCTCTCCCCTATTCTCTCTCTTTTCCTCTTTGTCTTTTTTTCTCTCTCTCCCTGCCCCCACGTTTCCCCATGAGTTTTACATGATCCTTTTGTCCTTCTATAGACTGACTTTTCTTTATATTTTAGCATTCTTGAAGCATATTTACAAGATTTGAATTTTAAAGGTGAAGAGTATTTTTTTTCTTGTGATTAGGTTTTTCCAATAATAAAGATATTTTTAAAAATTTTGTTTATTTTAGAAAGAGAGAGAGTGTATACTTACATGCACAAGCAGAGGAGAGAGGCAAAGGGAGTGCACAGAGAGAGAGAGAAAGAGGGAAATCCTTAAGCTGACTCTCGCTGAGCCCAGCGCCCTAGGCATGGGCTAGGCCCATTACCTTGAGATCATGACCTGAACCAAAAATCAAGAGTTAAACATTTAACCAACTGAGCCACCTAGATGCCCCTAAATATTAAAGATTTATCTGAGAAGTCTTTTAACCTTCAAAATTATCCATATTTGAGAAGCACTTTTGTGGTCCTGTATATCGTAATATATTTAATAAAAATTGAAGACATTTACTTATTAATAAAGGCATATTGAGAACTATTTATCTTTTAGATCAATATATTATCTGTTCCTCAAAAAATTTATTTAAAATATCCATTTCTTTTTAGTAGCTCAATCTATTTATATCTTTAAATCTATTGTGTAATTGCTGTATATTTACATTATTGCTTTATTTTCATTCCTGATATGATTAATAGGCCAAACACAAAGGGGAAGAAATATTCTTCAGAACTACCATTACAATTGCAACAAGTGGACATTCCTTAGTGTGTGTTTTTTGTCATCACTCTGTTTATTTTTACTACATATAAGTAATATCTTTCCCTATATCGACATTTTTGTAGTATTTATATTTGTTATTTTGTATTTGTTAAAAGCTAGTGACTTAATTGCAGTAAGAATACAAAAAATTCAAAACATAGTTCCATTCCAAAGATGTATGTAAAAATAAATATTAAGTTTTACTTACTTTGTAATTCAGTTTTCTGTCGAACAGTGCCTTTGGATTTTTCCTTTCGATTTTTGATTCACACAAATGTCAAGTGTCTATTAAGAGGCTACCCTTTCAGATACTCACTTTAAAACATTTGCCGTATTTAAAACATTTAAAATAAATTATGAATAGACATAGGAAATATGTCTATTCATAGCATTATTCTATTATTCTAGCAGAATAAGAATAATAATAATAAAGCAGAACACTTTCAGGGTTCTTGAAGTGAGACCTCATTTCCACTACCTTACCTGGAATCCTAAGGAGATTAAACCAATATCTGGAATTTCATTTCCATTAATCATTTGTACTAAAAAATGCCCATAACTCTGGTATTCCTGAGGAACATGTAATTTAATGCTTCTTAGTTTTGAGCTTTAAAAATAGGTTCACATTATCATCTTGTATATAATGTCCTACTACTATTCCTCTCCTTCAGCATTGCATCTCCCAAACTCATCCGTGTTGTTGTTATTGGAGATTATGCATTCATTTCACTGCCTTACATATTCCATTGTATGCAAACAAACTATTCCTTTATCCCTTTCAATCAACGAAAATGTGCCATTTCTAATTTTTTTGGTTATTATGTAATGTACAGGCAAATGCATTTTGCACATGTATCTTTGTACATAGAGAACAATTATTCTGAGCCATATACCAAATAGAAGAATGACTATGTAAGAAGTTTATGAATGTTGACCCTCCCAAGATAATTCCAAATTATTTTTTAAAGAGTTTGTACCAATTCAAATTCTCATTTTCAATGAATTAGAATTATCCATGTTCAAATTTTTTTTGCCTATACTTAGTAATATTAGACTTTCTAATCATGGTGAATATAAGTGGTATACTTTAGTAATCTTAACCTTTATGTCCTCCTTTGGTAATAAAACTTAATTTATTTATTTCTTAGCTATAAGAAGGCTGAGGTGATGTAGAACAGGCTTGTTGAGGAAAGATTTATACCACTGAGTCATGACTGCATTGCTACCTTCCTTAATCAACTCACTATCACATGAGTGAAAAATGAGTCAGACTTGTGTAATTAGACAGAAATTAGCATTCTCTTCCTCATTCATCTGTCATATTTTTTACTCCTTTATATGACCTGACTCAGCCATCTATTCTGAGAAGTTTTGAACTGTTCAACATTGTGCATTTCCCTCTTATTAGTTGTATTGTATTCTAGTGTAATTTATGTCTGTTTGACAATACAGTGCGTGCATCCTAAGTCAGAACTGCATCAAAATAGTATCGAATTACCACTATATACCGGGGCATCTCCCTCATCGCATGTGCTTATTAAATTAAGATAGTTATGTCTGTGTTCAATTTTTAGTAGATCCCATTGCATAGCATTCATCCCTTCAAGGAGTGTCCTTCAACTATATTATACTCCAGTCAGAGAGATAAAGGACCATGCTGAAACAGCTAATTTCACTAGATGTCAATTAAATACATGCTGAAATTACAAGGCACAGGTTATGGGGCTGCAATGGAAAAAAGTAAGATAGGTACAGGAAAGAATAAAAAGCAGCTGACATTCAAGTTTTTCTTTAATTCATTGGCATGGATATAAAGTGGGAATAAAACTAAGGTCATTCCATACTGATAAAACAGAAAAATAGTATGGCTTGTTCAGAAATCATAAATCAAATCGTGCCTAGATTGTAAGATATATGCAAGTAGTGATGTATCAATGGGCAGGAAAGTAGAGTAGAATAGCTCATAGCATTACCAAGAATTGACTTTTATTCTGGATTTTTAATTGAATGGCTTAAATGTAATTATTTAGAGACATCTAGTATTTGGGGAAGATGATTCTAGTGTGTCAGGGTGAAAATATTAAAGAATAATTATACTAGATTAGTTTCATAATATCTTTGCATTAATATTTGGCTTTTCTCTGATTTTGTGGTAAAATAGAATCTCTTATTATATCAAAATTAATCATACGATATTCATATGTATTATATTCTCCAGAGTTGTTTCTTTATCCAATAGATGGAATGACAAAGAGATTCTTGTGTTGTGGATAATTTCCCATTTAGTTTGATTTCCTTGACATATTTACCCAGGTGAGAAGTAAAATTCGTTCTTGTCAAAATACTGCTGTCTCAGGAGGGGAAGCGTTCTACCATCATTTCTTAGAAGAAAAGGAAAAAAAGTACAGACTTGAAATTTCAAATAAGAATTAAATAAATATATATGTAAAATTATCTGCTTATATGAAATAACAAATTAAATCACCAGATCATTTAGATATTTTTTTTCTGTATCCAATTATGTTTTTCTGTATAGAACATTTCCTGCCTATACTAAATATGTGAACATAGTCTTTAGAGATATAGTTAATGAACTAAAGAAATTTATAGCAAATAGCCTAAATATGTTTTTAGGCATCTGTGTCTTCACTGGTGGCCACTTTCACCTTGAGTCTAAAAGAAAAAAAAAAAAAATAAGTATCTCAGTAGTAGATGGTATTGAAGGTGGCATATGAGAAAACTTTTGTCCAACTATTTCAATATAAAAATTCTCAGGACCCAGTTTTTTATAAGGGTAAACATATACTCTAGTAACAAACATATTTCTAAGTAAATGAAGCGGATGTCCCCCCAAAAGCACTCTGCATTGATATATACAGTGGATTTATTTATAATTAGCGAAACTGCAGAAAATTCAAATATCCATTGACTGGGTGACTGTACAAACTGGAGTGGCCCAACCACTAGGATACTACTTAGTAATAGAAAGGACATACTGCTGCAAAATGTAACCATGTGGATGAATCTCAGAAACAGCAGGAAGTTTGAATAAAATAGGTAGAAAAGACTGAAACTATAATACCACTTATTAACTTTCTATAAAGGACACAACCAAGGGAAAAAGACTTCCCATAACTGGTTCCCAGGGCCTGGGTTTGGAGAGAGACAATTACCTATAAAGAACATCAAGAAACTTTTTTGAGGTCTTAGAAATATTCTGCCTCTTGATTGCAGTGGTAGTTATAATAGCTCCATGCATTTGTTTAAACTCCATGGTTTGTACATTAAAAAAGAGTGGATTTCTCTGAATTTAAATATCTCAATCTGTCTATATTTTAAAAAAGAAAAGAAAACCACACCAACCAAATGAACAAAGAAAGTCATCAAAAATAAAAATTCTAGGGAATATTATTCTAGCTTTTAAATATAACAAAGACAAACACATTAACTAAACAGATGTAAATTATTTTTTAGAGCTGGTCTACAAACTTCTGGGAAATAAAGCCAAATTAAAAAATATTAAGCTTCATTTCATCTATTCAAGTAACAGTAGCTTTTCTATGTATAAGATTTTTTAAGGTTTATTGCCATTAGTTAAATAACCTCCTCTAACCTAGATTGAGGTATTTTAAAAGTGATCCTCTCCCATTTAAAGTAAAGGCCTTCATGATTTTAGTAAAGTTGTTGAATTATTTCCAAGATAGAATGACCTCACCTGTCAGTTTCCAGGGCACTTTGAAAAAAAAAAAAAAAAAAGAATGTTATATGGTAGATACTTCAATTTCCACCTCTCTGCTCAACAGAAGTTACCCTTGATTAATTTCAGCTGTAACAAAAATTAAGTTTACAAAAAATTCTTTTCTAAGGTTGAAAACTGGCACAAAAATAATGTGTTTGCTTTTGGTATTAACCCCATATCCAAGGTTTTAGGACAAAGTTATCGTACTTATTTTATTCACTCATTCATTTATTCAGGAGTATCTCTTCAATAGCTAATCTGTGTTTAGTGTACAATAGTCCCTACTCTAGATAGTACATGAACAGGGACAACCCACCTCTCATGGGGGCTATGTCCCAGCAGGAGGAGGCAGAAGACAAATTAGAATGTAATAAAAAAAAAAAAAAAAGAATGTACTATTTACCAAAGAAGGTAGTTCAAAACTGCAATTTGAATACGTTGTAATTAGCAAGATAGTTTGACGGATAGCATCTAGGTAAAGTGGTGTCAGTGTTGATAGCAATTCACTCTAAGGAGTTAGAGACTGAACCGAAGAATGGTTAGCAGTGAGTTAAGTGAAGAATTGGAAAAAAGGTCTTACAGTCAAAAGACAAGCAAATGAAAAGGCCTAAAGCTGAGAAAAACAAACAAACCAATGACAAACACAGGAGCATTTTCAAAAAACAATAAGTCCTATTTCTTGAAATGTCACTGTGTCACAGGGAATAGCTGGGGGGAATTCATGTAGGACCTTTTAGGTGTGGTTAAAAGTTGGATTTTATTCTAAATTCGGTGAGAAGCGAGTGAAGGGGCTCAAATATGGTAGAAGTGGGATCTCAGTTATGTTTTAAAATATCTACTCTGGTGTGTGTGGATCGTCTGTAAGGTCCAGGAGGAAACTGCATCATTTTAGAGACCAGTGTCTAGGTTTGTTCTTATCAGGGGAGCCCACTGCTTGCACAAAGGTTCTAGCAGTGGAGATGGAGGGAAGTCTTTGGAGAGGGGTAGATCTTAGTTTACTGCCAACTAAAGTGTTGGGTATGTTCCTTAAGATTTTTGGGAATGAAACAAATATAGCTTTCTAAATATGGGTCATCAATTTTTGGATGTTATTTAAAATGATGGGGCTAACTAAAAGAATGCTCTTAATGATAGCAGATTGTGACAATGAAATTTAAAGGCTTCTGAATTATATAAAACAAGACTTATTCTTTCCAGGAGGTTCAAATAGACCAAGATTGTTAGCAAATCATATTTGCTAACAGAAGTTACCCAAATCATACCTGTGTTATAAAGGACTGGGAGGAGATAGAGGATATAATGCATAATTTGGTCATATTCCTTTAATGGCCAAAGTGAGAAAAACATGAGCAACAAAATTAATAATGTAGTATTGGATTATAACCCAAAGTACAAAATAATATCCATGAGTCCAAGATGATATAAACAAATGACTGCATGAATTTAAAAAAAAATTGGAGAAGTGGCAAATTTCCCATACAAAATAAATAAATAAATAAATAATCCACATAATTATGTGTTGTAAAGGAGGGGGAGCATAATTTCCTACTTCTTCAGTGTGGGCTGTACATAGTGACTGCTTCTAATGAGTACAGATGAAAAGAGAAGTTTGCTTTGCAGTGGAAAATCCTGACAAACATCACCTAATCCAAGTGATCAATGTCATCATCAACAATGAAGAAATACATTGATACCCTGGTATTATAGTTATACACTGCATACAATGTGGTAAAGATGGCACTTTACCTCTGTGGTATTCCTCTCCAAACCTACAACTCCAGTACACATGAAAAACAAAAACAAAACCAAAAACAAAACAACAACAACAAAAACAGAAAAATTCTAGTAGGTAGGCACTTGACAAAATACCTGACCTCAAGATGATCAAAGTCATCTGAAACAAGGAGGTTTGGGATTCCATCCCAACCAAGAGAAATCTGTGAAGACTAGATGACTGAATGTAATGTGATATCCTAGGTAAGATAGAAAAACTGCACAAGTCTCTTAGACTAAGCTAAGGAAATTTGTATCAAGTATGGAACATAGTAAATAATAACATATCAATATTAATTACTTACAATAAATATACTGTACTGACAAGATTTTAAAAAGGGAAAGTTAGATGCAGAGTGTATGAGAACTCTCTATACTATCTTCTCAAAGTAAATATAAAACATTTTTTTTTAAAAAATCAATGAGGGCCCTTGGGTGGCTCAGTCAGTTAAGTGTCTGCCTTCGACTCGGGGTCAAGATCCTAGGGTCCTGGGATCAAGCCCTACTTTGGCTCCCTGAACAGGGAGCCTGCTTCTCTCTCTCCCCCCTGCTCATGCTCTTTCTCTCTCTCTCTCTCTCTCAAATATATAAATAAAATCTTTTTATAAATCTATACAAAACATCAGCAGAAATTTTTAAAAAATGAAGTCTTATTTTTTCAGGATATCTACTGCATAGCATTAGTGAAAAACAGTCTTCCTTCTAGCACATCTTCTTCATCTCTGTGCGTCAGACTATCAATTTTTAGCATACATTTTGGTACCTTTAAGAAGATTTTATTGGCCTGCTATATTAGTTTGCTGTTGTTTCCTAACAATCCACCTCAAACTTTGAGACTTAAAACAGTGACCATTTATGATGACTGTGAATCTATGTTCCGGCTCTGTGGTTCTTCTGGTTGTACCTGGGTTTCCTCATGCATTACTGACAGTCAGTTAAATGGTGCCGCTCTGGTATTCAGCCTGGTATTGGCTACTTTGTTTTTCTCCTATGTAATCTTATTTTTCAGAAGCCTGGCCTAGTCTTGCTCAATGGTTGTATGGCCAGGTTCTTAGAGAGAAAGTGTAAGCATGCAAAGCCTGTTCTCAAACTGGCACAACATCACTGTTGTCACATTGTATTGGCCTCAGTAATCCCTGAGCTAGAACATATTTGAAGGGTAGAAAAATAAACTCTACTTGTTAATGGAGGGAACTGCAAAGTCACATTGTAAAAGGACACGGATAGAGGTAAAGAAATACTTGTGGCTGTCTGACAGACAATGTAGCATAGCTGCCATGTGGAACTCATCCCTTAAAGTTTGACTTTCTGGAACCCCTTGTCACTGATCTTGTATTATAGTTTCTGCTGGATTTACTATCAAGGGACAGGTACAATACTTGCATTGTTTTATGGGATAGGATATTTCTTTGTAAATTAGTAGTTCAGTAAATGTTAAATTTTAAAAATGCAGGATTGGGGTGTATTTTTATAATTTCCTTGAGATACTAAAAGTATCAAACATTTTTTATAAAGATTTTATTTATTTATTTGACAGACAGAGATCAAAAGTAGGCAGAGAGTCAGGCAAAGAGAGAGGAAGGAGCAGGCTTTCCGCGGAGCAGAGAGCCCGACGTGGGGTTCGATCCCAGGACCCTGGGATCATGACCTGAGCCGAAGGCAGAGGCTTTAACCCACTGAACAACCCAGGTGCCCCTCAAACACTTTTTAATAGAATTTTAGCATAAATAAGCTTCAATATGATCCCTTCATCCCTACATAAAGACACAAAATCCCTGTCTCTTTGAGGTCTTATGTTATTTTCAGTAGGGTAATGGTGGTTATTGTAATAAGCCCAAACTCTATTATCTAAATAGGGAAAATTCTACACATAACTTGAATAATTTGAATTGAAAAATAAGTAAGGATCAGACCAATAAACTATTTAGGCATCACTCTCTACAATGATTGAATATCTGAATGACTATTCAGCTTCCCAATTTCATTTACTAGTGTGCAACCACATGTGACGACATTAGACAGGGAATCAAGCCTGAAAACATAAATAGAAAGAGTAGGAATTTCACCTTGAACTATTTCAATCATCTGACCACCCTCCTTAACATACACATCACTTACCCATGTTTCCCTTTACGAATCAATTAGGTTAACAATTTAGAAGTCATGACTGTGTGAGAAATTAAACTACTAAAAAATAATAAGAGGAATGTATGTTTTTAAGGATTTTAATGATTTTCTTCTGATTTTTCCAAGATGAAGACACTTTTTTATCAGATTATAGTCTGATAAGGCTCAGACCAGTGTTAAGTTTGCTTGTTCTACTCCAGGTGATGTTTAATTGAATGGATTATTAAACATGTGCAAATTCCAAATGTGTTAACTATAATTTTTCCTATATCCAATGAAGAGGTTGGTTAAATACCTGAAAGGCTTATGATATCAGTAAAAATGAATGTCTAACCGAGTGTCTTATCTGTACCTACAGGGCTACCTCATTGTATAACCTTCTTTTGCTGACCAAGCAAGCTAAGAAACTGTCATTCATATTAAATTAAAATGAACTGTTAGAATCGAGGAAAATTGGATTGTCTCATGAATAGCATCCTGAATATCTCTTTAAGTGTTATGAGTAATTATAATAGAATTTTCTGGCACACAGCAACTTCTTACAAAATTAGTAATGATTAAGTTTGTTTTGTCATATAGGAAGATAAAATGGACACCGTTTAAGTTATCATGAAAAGGTAGAGATTCTCCTTAGAAGTATTTTAAAATATATTCTGTTTCTTGCTTAAGAAATCTTTATTTAAATTTTAAAGATAAAGGAAACCTCTGTTTCAGTTTTTTTCTATGTAATTTATTTAAAAATTTTCTATAACCACATGTCAGAAGTGCTAATGCACCGAACATTTAAAATGTAAATTTTCATTTTGCACTCAGTTTTCCTTCGGCTTATTTGTCATGATAAATATCTTGGAATAAGTTGCATAATATTGGAGTAAATATTTGCCTTGTCCAAGGCATTAGAAAGCTGGAAACTAGTAACAGCTAATGCAGACTAGTCTCAATTTTCTCTTTTGATATGTGGCATTGATTTGGTGGTCATAAAGTATAATAAAGGCAGTTTTGTTTAATAGAAAAAGATGGGTTTTGAGAGAGATTTGTATTTAAGCCCTGGTGCCCTGGTATACTGTTACCTGGTTGGATGACCCTGAGCTAGTTATTTAATCTCTGATCCTCAGTATAAATAGCAATAAAATGTGCAGAGTGAAAAGATTTTCTTACCTAGTGTATTTTGGTAGACCTGAATAAGTTTGCTTTAGAAAACAAAGGAGATGGTATATGCTAAAGTGCCTTCCAGAGTTGAATCTTTAGATGGATATTAGTTTTCCATTCTATATGATTGCTAGTTATAATCTTTGCATGTCCCATATTTTCTCTCCTCATTTTTACCTAATTGTAAAACTTCTGAACTGATATTGTACAGATTTTATTAGTATAATTACTTTTATTTCAAAGAAATGAAATTAGCCCCTCTCCTTTCTGCGTTGCCGATAGTTGACTCATCCCTGTACATCCTACTTATGAAGTCTCCCTTTTAATTACATGCTAAAGGCTGTATTCAGAACTTTCAAAATTATTTCAGTATTGCTGTTCATATTCTTACTCTTGCTGAAGTCCAAAGTATATATCACCATAAATACTAAAGTGTCTAAATACTTTATGAAAATATATTTTCTCTTCCCCTTACAATGAAATGACATGGGAGTTGAGTATTACTTTTTAATGTTTCTCAAGTGAATTTGACTCATAATGGACTTAATTTATTTCAAAAGTGTTGGCTGAATTTCTTCCCTTCCTTAAAATTGATGCTTTTGAAGACTAGAAAAGAAGTTCTAGGCCTTGCAAAGTAATGTGGCTAAGCTTCTGTAACTTTGGAGAAAAGCTGGCTTTTTTTCATTCATTTAACTTGTTTACTAATTATTTGCTCAAGGGAGAAAAAATTAGAAGTATCTGTTGTGTGTTTTATATTGTCATATTTGTTAGTGTTATGACTGTTTAAAAACTTGATAGTTTTCTTTGGTTTAAGGATTAACATTGTTCTTAGAGCATATGATTTCTCTTAATATTACTGATATGTAATGAACAGGGACAGACTATCAGACAATTCTGTCTCTCTCTCTTTCTCTCCTTCCCACCCCCCCTTTCTGTTCTATATACACAGCATCTCTATTCTGGACTAATAGACATTCCTGATGCACTCAACAATAAATTGATTTTTTAAGAAAATTTTATTTATGTATTCGAGAGAGAATATGTGCAAATAAGCAGGAGGAGTGGCAGGTAGAGGGGGAGGGAGAAGCAGGCTCCCCCAGGAACAGGAAACACAAAGCAGGGCTTGATCCTCGGACCCTGGGATCATGACCTGAGCTGAAAGCAGAGGCTTAACCAACTGAACCACCCAGGTTCCCCAATGAGTTGATTTTTATAGATAAAAATACCAAACATTTGGGGTGCCTGGGTGGTTCAGTGGGTTAAATCCTCTGCCTTTGGCTCAGGTCATGATCCCAGGGTTCTGAGATCGAGCCCTGTGTCGGGCTCTCTGCTCAGCAGGGAGCCTGTTCCCTTCCTCACACTGCCTACCTCTCTGCCTACTTGTGACCTCTGTCAAATAAAAAATAAATAAAATCTTTAAAAAAACCCAAACATTTAAGACCATCTAGATTATCTTATGAAAAGGACTTAGACAAATAACATGTATTTAATTTTTTTTTCTATTTGGAGAAATTTAAAGACCAAAGTGTTTTATTTGCATCAGTACAGATTCCATTCCTTTATTTTATTTTTATACTTCCCATGAAATTGAAAGGTAATATTGTTTTTACCTACATTAAGAGAGTAGCAGCAGGTGTGACAATTGAAATCTATAACACATAGCACAGCATCAGGATTTATCAGACTGTTTTGGGGGGAAAAAAAGATTTTTTTAAGTTTGTTTTTAATCATCCTTACTTTTGCAAAATTTTCTAGAAGTCAATTTATTTTTTCAATTCCACAGTCCTAGAACAATTGAGCAATGGACTGTGAAGTTGTAACTACATTTGTTCATTTTCCAATACACCAAGGCACACAAGTTAGACAAGATTCTTAACATTTCTTCTCCGATAAAATCTAAGTTGAACTACTGTGTGCAGAATGCTACTATTATAAGAGGACCTGCTCTATGGAAAGCAGACAAGCATGAAACTAAATATTTTCAGCTTTCATCTATTACTTACTAAGAAAAAATGTCTAGAGAGGTAAAAAAGATCCTCTGATATTCAAATTTCTAGGTATCTACCTACCAACAATTTATTTCCTAAACTGAGAACCAAATATTTTAATTATATACAGTTTGTTGTAAATACATAACATTTAATTATATATACACACATATATATTTATCTCCTTTGTCTTCTAATTAATGTATTATGTGTTAATCGTTAATGTAAGTTGCACAAAGGTTTCTGTAGTAGCTTAATTTGCAATATTTTTGTAAGCAATCAGTTACCAGAAGTATATAAAACAATGAATGGTGTCACCAATGCTTTTTCTACATTAATACACTAAGAATATATAACTTTCCCAAAAGAGGTTTGGGCATGAGCTTTAGCTCCTGAGAGGTAACTAGCCATTAAGCTCTTGGAATGCCCCACCTGATAAAAGAATCCTTGTTTATCTGGAGGATTTGGTCCATTCCAGATGGTCTATACTAACAGTGTGATTTATGCTGGGCAGCCTTTTGCCACATGCCATCAGCTCAACTTCTGGAGGTAATAGAGTCTGAGTTCAGCCACAAAAGGAGTCAACCATATCTATGTGACCCAGTTCAATAAAATGCTGGACACCAAGACTCAAGTGAATCTCTCTGATTATCAATACTCTGTGTGTATTATTACACATCCCTGATAGGAAAACAGGTGCTATATGCACAGTACCACTGGGAGAGGACAACTTGGAAGCTCCAAGGTCCTGGTGTCCTAGGACTGCCCTATGTGCATCTTTCCTTTCTGAAGTTAATTTATTCTTTTGTTGTAATCAATCATAACCATGAGTATAATGGCTTCTCTGAGTTCTGTGAATACTTCTATGACTATGGTCTTGAAAATTCCCAAACCTGCAGCTGGTATGAGAAGTGAGAATGGTTTAGAAGACCTTCAGAACTTCACAAAGGCAATCAAAGTAGGCAAATATAAAATGTTTAGACAAACAATTAGTCTCCTTTGCTTTGAAATATTTATGTCATACCTACTTTATTTTTTAAAACATTCAAAATTTTATTTTGATATATTTATTAAGGAACTACTCGTGTTAGTTACTAAATACACAAAGCCTTCAAGACAATATAAACAATTGGAAATCATCCAAATTTCCATGAAACAGTGTCTGTATTGTGATATATGTGATTCAAGGTCATATCTATCTTGTGGACTACTGTATCTCTAACACCTAACACAATACTTGACACTAAGTCCTTTACTCTGTTCAGGCTGCTATAGCAAAAATACCACAGAATGAGTAGCTTAAACAATCAACATTTATTTCTCACAGGTTTAGAGGCTTTGAACTCCAGATTCAGCAGACTCAGCAGATTGAGCTTTTGATGAGAATCTGTTTCCTGGCTCATAGATGGCCATCTTCCCACTGTCTGTCTCTCCCCTGGTAGAGGGGGCTAGAGAATTTTGGAGACTTTTTTTTCATACATTAATTCCATTCATGAGGGTTTCACCTTCATGACCTAATCACCTCCCGAAGGCTCTGACTCCTAATATTATCACATTAGGGGTTAGGATCTCAACACTTGATTTTGGGGAGAGAGGAATATTCAGTCACCATATATAGATAAAGCCAGAACTGAACTATAATAAATTAATTTTTCAGACATACTAAGTTAGAGAATCTATGCTACAGTCATAAAATTTGTTCAGATGACAGCTGTATGTATGAGTACCGAGATCAACATGGAAATAAAAGTTGCAGAACAAGTTGTGAGATACATCCACATGTAAAGGGGGAATGCATATGGATGAGGGTGATCCTAGGAAAGTACACAAAGAAGATAGGTAAAATGCTAGGAAAAGGCATTGCCCTCCATTGTTCGTTGCTCTGTTTCTTTGATATCTGAAAATCATTTTTAAAAAAGGCTGCTTGTGGGGCACCTGAGTGGCTCAGTGGGTTAAAGCCTCTGCCTTCAGCTCAGCTCATGATCCCAGGTCCTGGGATCGAGCCCTGCCTTGGGCTCTCTGCTCAGCGGGGAGCCTGCTTCCTCCTCTCACTCTGCCTGCCTCTCTGTCTACTTGTGATCTTTGAGTGTCAAATAAATAAATAAAATCTTTAAAAAAATTAAAAAAATTAAAAATTAAAAAGGCTACTAGATCACAATATTTATTTTAAATACTAAAGAATTTCAGAGTATTCTGTTGAAGTCTCCAGTCCAAATTTTTATTCAGAAGTAACATCACAACATTATCTCTGAAGCCAGGAGATCACATACTTGGGTTGGGGGGAGTGAGAGAAGGCATGGGAAACATTCTTCATCAACCTGTTTCCCAAATCTCTGTATCTTATACCTGGATGAATTGTATTAAGGCCTTAGAAATAATTCACTGTAAGAATAGACAGAGTTAATAACCCAATTGACACTCTTAGTTCAGAGTGTTAATTCTTAAGGCATTGAAGATTTTTATATTACAATTTAGGACACAAGGCTGTTCTAACACAGTTTACTTAGTGATTCTACACATTTTATGTATATGAGTAACCCTTGTAAATACCTACTCCGTACACCATTGTGTGTTTACATCAATGATCACTTCGGTCAGGCAGGTAGACTCAATACTTAGAAATTGTGTTGATTATAATCAATAAAATGAACGAAACAGGTGGAGAGTGAAGCTGGATATACAGGTATACCAAGATAATATACTCTTAAAGAATCTATGATGAAATATTTAGAGGAAGTAACACTTATTGAAGTTATTGGGATAAAATTTACATGACATAAAATTAAGCATTTCATACGGAACAATTCAGTGCATTTAGCACATTTCCAGTGTCTTGTAATGATCACCTCTATCTAGTTCCAAAATACACCCATCATTCCAAAGCAAAGCCCTGTAGCCATCAAGCAGTTTCTCTCCTTCCACACTCACCCCAGCCCATATAAACCATGAACATGTGTTTTATCTCTCTGATTTATCTTTTTGGATGTTTCCTATACATGGAATCATACACCAGATAGCATTTTGTACTTGGCTTTTATCACTTAGGATAACATTTTGGAGGTTCATTCACATTGTAGCATGTATCAGTACCTCATTTGTTTTCAAAGATATTTTATTTTACTTTATTATTATTATTTTTTTTAATAGAGAGGGAGATAGGGAAGGGCAGAGGGAGAGGAAGAAGGAGAATCATAAGTAGGCTTCACACCAGTGCATAGCCCGATGCAGGGCTTGGTCTCACAGCCATGAGATCATGACCTGAGCCTAAACCAAGACTCCATTGCTTAACTAACTAAGCCACCCAGGTGCCCCAGTACTTCATTTCTTTTTGAGGGTGAATAATATTTCATTGTAAGTATATATCACATCTTGTTTTTCTCCTCACCCATTGATAGATGTTTGAACTGTTTCTACCTTTGGCTATTTGAATAGTACTGCTATGAGTGTGCATGTTCATGTACTTGCTTGTGAATGTATCTTAAAATTTGGGGGGGTATGTTAATTTACTGGTGGAATTGTAGAAGTCATACGGTAATTCTGTTTCACTGTTTGAAGAATCATCAAACTGTTTTCCACAGTGGCTGTGGTAACATCATTTTGTATTTCCATCAGCAATATGCTTTTTGATTATAACCATCATAGTCAATACTATCTTGTGTTTTGAACTGCATTTCCCTAATGACTAATGATGTAGAACATATTCTCATGTGCTTGTTGGCTACTCATATATCTTCTTTGGAGAAAGTCTATTTTAGTTATTTGCCTGTTTTTTAACTAGTTTATCTTTTTGCTATTAAGTTGTGAGAGTAGTTTGTATATTTTGGATAAGGATCCTTACCAGAAATAATCATATATTTCAAATATATTACCTCACTTGAAAAGTCAAACTATGTTCTAACAGACAAAAAATCTTAAATTAGGAAAGTTATTAAAATTTGGGCTTATATTTATGAAAAATAAGTGGGTTGAGTTAGACTTATCAAATAGGTCTCATCCATCCTAAATATCTAAACACTAAAGATGTCACTAAACAAGAATTTTATCCAGGAAACTTTGTGTCCATCTTGATTACTCCAGTGTATTTTGTTTTTGTTCTTCTGTTGATTCAGCCTTTCTAATTATTTCCCTTTTAATATTTCTTTTCTTGCCATGGCACGAGTAAAAGAACTTCTTATTTTCTTTGAGAACAAATGAAAAAGGAGTAAATGTATTTTCATGCTCATGGATATTGTAAATCTCACCTAACAAAAAATTCCTCCAACACAACCACAATAAAGAAAGAAGAGCAAATATCTGTTCCTAGCTTTTAAAATAAGTTTTTTAATTATAATAATATTAATAATAAAAGCCAATGGTTTTATATGGCATTTTAATTAGAATAATATATTATATACATGTTGTCCCTAAAGGCAAGTTTGGGAAAATATCTAGCAAATAAAACTATATTATACTATGAAAAATAAACAATAAAAATCATAAAAATTATTTCAAAATGATTTTGACATTTTGTGTCAAATTCAATTTGATAATTTGTGTCAAATTTGACTGAAATATACCATAATTTATATAAAATATAATTTCTATGTGTGTTGGTTTCTATTTCAAATGTAACTATTCTACAATTTCTGTTTCAAAGACATAAAAGAAAGAGAAATATACACCTCATAGTCAGCACCATGATGTGTTGTTTGGTGCTATTCAGTTCAAGTGAAAGCTGGAAAACTGGACTCATCCCAGGACTTGCAATTCAGAAGCATTTTTTTAAATTTTTAATAATTTTTATTTATTTATTTTTAATTGAAAGAATGGCAGACTGCCCCATACAATGCCTCATTTGGATGTGTCTGGAGTCTTGGAAGCTGGACTACCCTACATTCTCCTACAAATGGACCTTAAGAGCTTGTTTGAAGGTTCTAGGAGGGGACCAGTGTTACTCATCTACGCTTGACCAAAGAATGGTCCTCCTCTATGGCAGAAGATTGTCCCCTTCACCTGAGCATGCAGCTTTGGGAAGGATGCACCTGGAGCTGTGAGGGAGAAAGGGATATCAGTCTGACCAGCCAGATCAGCCAGTTCAACTCTAGCAATCATTGGGTGACAGATGTTGTAGCCAGAATGCCCTCACATCCTTCTTTTTTAAAAGTTTTATACACCTTGATTTCTAATGAAATAGCAACAATAATAGTCTTGAGTGTTATTAAAAGCAGTAACTAAATTGTAATAAGGAACTTATAATGATGATGGTTCCGCAGTATTTTATGAAGTTGAATATTAAAATATTATACTTCTTGAGTTTGGGTGCCAATAAAAGTTCTTATCTACATAAATCATCTCTATTGGAATTTTTTATATTTGCCATTATTCTCTGAGCTGACAGGGTGTTAATATTGAGAAGTAAACATCTTCCAATCCTTGTTATTATGAAATGATTTTCCAAAATGCAGATATTTTGAAAACTGTGTACCATTGAATTTTCTATTAATCCTTTTTATTAATCCTCCCAAAACTCTTTATATTATACTGTTTTACTGATATACAAAGAAAGGTGCTAGATTAATTCTAGCACTGTTTCTATTTTCAATTAGTTACTTGCACTAATTAGATAAGACATGATTTATTTCTGCTCCTTGTACTTTCACCTGTTTCTTCTCCTTTCACTCTTAACTCTATCTGCAGTCTAGCAAAAAAAAAAGTCAACATACTTTATCTATACCTTTTGTTTAAATTTTATTGATTAAGAGAGAGTATATAAATTCACCTTAACTAGCACCTCTGTATTTCTAGCAAGAATTTCTGCAATTAGTTCTAAAAGAAAAAGATAAA
This sequence comes from Mustela putorius furo, assembly GCF_011764305.1. Classification (NCBI taxonomy): domain Eukaryota; kingdom Metazoa; phylum Chordata; class Mammalia; order Carnivora; family Mustelidae; genus Mustela; species Mustela putorius. The sequence goes on from NW_025422471.1 coordinate 17,675,818, forward strand.
ACTCACTTCCAAATGAAATGTGTTACCTATTTCAGTCAGTTTCCTTGTTAATCAACATCCAGACTCTTTCTCTCTTAAGCTTCTGTTTTATCCCCAAGACCTGTGTCACTGAGTTATTAAAGAAGAATGCAAAATTTTCTATATGGATTGGTTTGAAAGGCTTATTACTGGTGTTAGAGGCTTAACTACCACCCTCAGCCTTCCTTCCTTCTATCTGACTTACATAAACATTAGCAAATTTACTTCCTCTCAATATTATCCACTTGTAGGTTATCTTGCTAAGCTTCAGAAGTCCTTTTTTTACTCACTTAATGAGAAGATAAGCACAGTTACCATAATAAAAATAATTAGTTGTTTTTATATATATAGTTGTTTTATATATATATGAAGCATACATATATAAATATATACACATATATAATATATATTATATATGTATGTGTGTGTGTGTGTGTGTATATATATATATATATATATATATATATATATAATGAAGCTTCCTTGTTTAATTGGCTCATTGTGATGGGATGATCCTTTGGGAAGTCATATAGCTCAGTCCTCCATCAATCTCAATGGAAACATTCAGCTGGAGACTAAGTATTTGCACAGCACAATCTATGCATCTTTATTTGAATCCCTGATCCAGACAAGTGCACCCGGGAAGGATACCCTGCAGATTCTGCCAAAGCTCTGCAACAAGATCCCCCACCTGTATAAAAATGCAGTCACTTTTGTAATGACTTAACTGCACTTCTCCTCTGTATTAATATTTAAAAAAAAAAAAAAACAGCTTCCTTCTGGGGCACCTGGGTGGCTCAGTCGTCAAGCCTCTGCCTTCAGCTCAGGACATAATCCCAGTGTCTGGGATAGAGCTCTGCATCAGGCTCCCTGCTCAGCGGGAAGCCTGCTTCTCCTTCTCCCACTCCCCCTGCTTGTGTTCCCTCTCTCACTGTATCTCTCTGTCAAATAAATAAAACAGCTTCCTTCAAAAAGTGATTCTGTAATTAAGAAAATAAGCTATAATGACCTACTTTCAACTTCTTCATTTCATCCACTCTTTCATACATAATAAATTTACTGTAATTAAGCACAAACTATCTCAAAGTTCTCATGAGAATAACTTAAAGATTTCCTCTGTCTTTAACAGGATGGGATTTTCTTCCAGTCCTTCTTTTTCCACTTCCTTCCTTAGGAGGGATATTTTAGCATTCTCTCTCCTGTAGTCCTGGTCAATACCAAGTTTGGAAGAACAAGCAAAATGTCACAGGTTCTGTAATCATGACAATAGGTGTTATGCTATGAAGGATGGACACTGTCAGAATTAGCAAGATAAGAGTGTATTACTCCTATAGACGTTACTCTGAAGTTGCATCATAACAAAGCCTTTTAACCCATCTTCATTTTCTTCCTTCTAAAGACTACAGGATCTGTAAACAGAAAAAGCTATGCCTTCACTTCACCCCCTGGACCCCTATGAACAGATCCATGTAGTCATGGATGTAAACAACCCCCTAAAAGCTAGAAGAAAAGGCTAAGGATGACAAGTCAGAATCATGAGTGGAACAAAAGGATAAACAGTGGTGATGAGGATGAATCTAGAGAGGGGGTTAGAGGTGGAAGAAGTTGAGGAGACTTGTATTTTTATGATCTCAGTGGTTTTATAAAACAGGTGCATTTATGATTTCTCAAGGAACAATCCAATTCAAACTCATACGCTAATTTTAAATCTCCTACACCTTGGTTGTGATCTCATGAAAGCCTCAATAATGATCCCTTTTGTAGGTCATCTCATTAAATGACTATTTTAATGACTTGCAACTTTGTTTAGCACAATCATTGTGGAAATCACTCTAGGTAAGATTTACTACAGGTCCTATAATTATGGATAATAATAATTTGCTATAATAATAATTTGCTTATTTGCCTATAATAATTTGCTTTATTTACCAGTGGGAACATTAAGGGTACTTGCTGCCTGGAAAAGATTTGCCACTTTTTGGAGCCCTTGGGTTTGAAATGCACTTTCATTCATGACTGATACCTGACCAACAGCAGAGACTTCTCCCCCTATGCCAACATCCACCAAGTTCCCCCTGCTTTCAAATGCTGGAAAATGATGCTATAGACCCAGACCTAGAGCTGCCACCCTGCTCCAGCCTGAAGGGCCTGTTGTTACCATGCACCAGGGTTCTGATTTCTTGATCTGTTTGTGGGGCTGGGGAATGAAGGCACAGAATCCCTTCCTTACCCTATTCACCCCTATCCCTCACCTCAATACCTAGTAAGCATTTTTCTTTTCTTTTTCTGGGGGGGGAGGGGGCACAAGGGGGGAGCCCTTTGCCCTGCGGGGCGTGGTCCAGATGGGTGGAGTGTGGGGTTTCCAAGAAAGGAAAATGAAGCGGTTGGAGTTCTTAACTAATGACCTGTGGCTTCAGGTCTGTGGGGAGAGTAAGTTTGGATCTCGAGGAAGGGCAGGTGGATATGGTAGCATGCGATCAGCGAGCATCTGACTGGGTCACAGAACTGTGGAATCTGGCTGAAGCTCCCGCTCGCTCAGATCCTCCCGCAACCCACCCCTCCCTGAGCAAGCTGATCTTGCGGGATCTCAGCGCGGGCCGGGGAGTCCTGGGAGGGGAAGCTCCCACGTGCCCTGCGTGCTGGAGGCACCTTCTTTTCCGACTTGCCCGGGAAAGTCCTCCTCGCTCCTCCTAAGAAGCAAACCCCAGCTCTCCTGGAGGCCTTGCTACCCCCTCCCCCACTCAGAGTCAAGGTTCAGGGGTTCCTCTTGCCAGGGGCCTGGTCAGGTAAGGGCCAGGGAATGGGCTCTGGCCAACAGGCAGTGCAGGGGTGGACGAGAAATAAAAGCTGTTTTAAATCCAGCGGTTACCATATCAGTATTTGTGGACTGAATGGTTAATGAATGTGGCATCCCTTACTCTACTGAGAATTTCTTGGGTTAATTCTTAATTCGGACAACCCATGTAAGCCTTATCGAAAGAAGTAGGCCGTTCTTAGGAGTAATACGGGATTTTTAGCCCAACAATTTTGGAGGAATAGTGAGGGAACAGTTTTAAGAAAAAAGTTTATATTGATATGACTCTCATTTTATTTTTGTCATTCTAGTGTTAGCCTTCATTGTGCAAGATGACGAGTTGATAAAAAACGCTAACTTCTCGATATTTATTCTATTTCAAGTGTATGTTTATTATATCGAAGAACAGTTAATTGAAATAAGAGCCTTTCTGAAACGGAAAATTTTGAAACACGGTCTTTTAAAAATTTGTATTTCTTAAACAGATTTGCATCATGATGAGAACCTGCCCTGTATCCTGTTTACAAGGTGCTGGGGGAGAGATTGCTCATGGTGAGTAGCAGTTTATCAAAGTTTAATGCACAGGAAACCAAATATTAACAGTGTAGCTTTTAAGGGTAAAACACAGTACATAGCTGGTATTATATTGATCTTATTTTTTGCTTTTATACATGATTATTTAGTGCATCATTTGTTTTCTTTCTCCAAGTAAGTTATTATAGAGTGCCAGCAAATTAAAGGATATAATAACATTTGATGAAGTGATCAAGTAAGGCTTATGAAGAATGTGAGGATCAGGCTAGTCCTTGAAGAGGAGGTTTAATTAAGTAAATTATTTAGAATTCCCGGCAGAGGACAACAGTGTATGCCACTGTGAAGTTTTGTTTGAAAATCAGTTAAGGTTTTTTTCCTATATTTTTATTTAATTCATTCATTTGCACATCCATCATTCAACAAGCATTCATAGAGTGCATGCTATGATCTAGGCACCATGCTAAGCCTTTGGGATACAAAATAAAATAATGCAGGGTTCTCTGCAGTTGTCTCCAAGCAATTCCATTGTGGTCATAACATATGTGTAACAGATTTAATATACACCTGCATTATGCATTAAATCCTCACAATCTATAGGAGCTCATCCATAAAGCAGGCTATTGTTGAGCAGATGCTGTAAACACATGATGTAAAGCTAAGTGAGGAAGCACTGACAACCCTTGTGACTTACTGAGCCATTTAAAATGAGCAATGAGCCAAAGCAGGAGTCCTACAGAGAAAGAATCAATAATGAATACATTATCATGCATATTTCCCTAAGACAAGAGTAATAATCATGTGGCATTCACTTCTGTTACTAAATAATTTTAAGGAGCCTTCTCTCCCTTCCCCATGGACTCTAACATACCTATTTTCTGGTACAAAATAGAGAAATCTCTGCTGCTCTTAACACCATAACTTTGTTAGACTTTAGCTGCCAGGACATTTTTCAGAATCCATTGGCTCATTTAAACCTTCAGAGGGAAAACAGCAATTGAGCATGAGTTTTACATTAAAGCAATACAGCACTGACTAAAAGCACTGTGGCTTTCCACGATTTCATCAACTGTGCTATAGCCTGAAAACTTATAAAGGGTAAATAAATACATTTCTTGTCTTCTCTCCCACCTTACTTTTCAATCTCATTTCAAACACTAACTTTATTTTTGTTGGCTTATTTTGTTATATTTTTAAAAGGGTTATTTTCATATACGTTTAAGTTACATCATTTTAAAAAAACCAGTAAGATGCATCTTTATCCTGCTATCTGCCTAGTTTCTTATTCTCACTGTTGCCTTTCTCTAGTATTTTTTTTTTGGTAAATTATTATTCTGTAGGAAAGTTACATATATTCAATAAATGGTAGTACATAAAATTCAACTACGTTCACCAGGGGGAAAAAGTTCAAGGAGAAAGAAAACAGTAGTGCTGGTTATTCTGGCCTTTTACTCCCTAGATAGAAATGAAAAATGTAACTCTGTTATTCCTTCAACCAGGTCAGTTTCCTCATACTTTGTATAGATCGAGAATTAAATTCAGGCAGGGGTACATATGTATGAATGTATTTTAGACTACAGAAAATGTTGATAATTGCTGAAGTTGAATTACTATATTATTGTATTGTCTCCTGCATTGTTATGTATACTTGAAATTTTCTATAATACAAATTAAAACCTAAAAATCCATGGAAATTCCATGGTCCTCCAAAGAACAAATGATTACTGTAAAAAAAATCTGTGGAAAAACAAAATGTTGTTTTCATCCTATATGCTCTGTAAAACGAGTCATCCATATCATTTAGTTGCTCCTTAGAAAAAATATAATTTGTTCTGTTGTTGAAGGAAATAATAGTTGGATTGGTTAGGTTCATGCGTCACCTTGGCTAGATTGTAGTCTCCAGTTATCTTCAAACTCTAATCTAGGTGTTGCTGTAAAGGTATTTTGTAAATGTGATTAATATCTATAATCATTTGGCTTAATAACAGAGGTTGTAATAGACAATCTGGGGGGAGGTTGGAGAATTGGTTTAGTCAGTTGAAAGACCTTAAGAACAGACCTGAGGCTTCTTTGAAAAAGAAAGTCTGCCTGTGTGTTCCTTTAACTCATGCCAGAGAATTCCAGCTGTACTTTCCAATGGACTGCTATATGGATTTTGGTTTCCTATGCATTACTTAATATTATATAAGCCAATTCCATAATTTCTAGGATTTCAGAGGTTAGAAAGCATTATAAAGTTTTACAGAGATTTTTAAAAATTCTTAAATTTTATTCCCAGATTCACACAGCCTATACTATTTTTTAGCTGGAATTAGGCCAAGAGGTCTGCATATGGGCCAGAAGAAAACTTTCCAAATCATTCAAAGTATACAATTTCCATCATTTAAGTGTATGGTAAAATTTGAAAATCATTAGGTAGAAAGGAGAATTTTTAAAAAGTCTATCAACAGAGGTCTGAATTTTCAAATCATTTTGCCTTAAGACACTTTTATGAAATTCCCAATAGTGAGAAGTTGATATGTGGACAATCATAAGCTTGCACACAGGGTTCAAACCATCCTTTTTAAGTATTGTCTCTGTTACCTTAATATATATTAATAGAGTTTGATTTTATAAGGAGAACGCATAGATCTATCTTATTGGAGCAGGAGGAGAGGTTATTTTTAATATTAGCAACAGAAGATGGAAAATACTTCAGACTTGATATTACGGTATCTCCTGGTTTAGAAATGAAACAGACCTCATTTTACTTTGGCACTTTAATTCCTGATAATGGAACTCATCCCAGTGCAGTCAGTCCTCACTGTCTGGCTTCAAAGAGCAACTTCACATGTCCATCTAGATCACTCTTCAGCATTGATAGGCATTACAGTAAAATTGAAAAGAAAGGACTGCCCCCTTATTACATATGGCAGTGGGCATCTCTGGAGACTTACAAAACAACACATTTTCTTCTGTTGACTTGGCACCTGGTTATAGTAAACTCAATCAGTAAATGTCATTATTTCTTCTTGGTCATTGATTTGACTCAATCTAGGCAATTTTCCTTCCCTCTCTCTTGCGACTGACTTCTCAGCATGCCTCCGGATTCTGGACAAGATGAGGATAAGTCGCATTACCTTTTACACCTCATTAGCTTTAACAAATATGTAGCTGGCACTTACACAAACAGTATCTTACCTGCTGTTTTGTTCCTCACTATATTGCTTTCCTGCTGTTTTTACAGGTGGCATTTAGGCATGCTATTCTGAGAGATATCATCTCACAGACTTGTAGACACAAATGTGGGGAAAGTTAACTCGGAAAAAAAATGTCAGTTAAAATATCAAAAGTTCATATCACACAAAATGGAATAGTATATATTTAAGACTGCCAACAACTGCCAAAATCATTGGAAAGAAATCATTATTGTTTTCTTTTACGCACATTATTGTTTTAGTATTAAGCCTTTTAAGTGAAAGTAGGCACATTTTTTAATGCAATGAAGTTCTTTTTTTTTTTCTTTGTAAGGGTAAAGTTATGCTATCGTTAGTAGTAAAATAGACAACACTTTCTCCACCTTCGTAGATCATTTTGATATAGCTGTTTGGTCTTTTGCCATTGCTTAGTGTTAACCTGCAATGGTTATCAGTAGCTGAAAACAAATTCTAAGGTGTTCTCTTTAGGGTTACAGTGAAAGTGTGAAACCAGGGCATTTAATTAAAAAAAAATAAATAAAAAGATGAAGCCAGATGTAAACGTTAAATGTAGATGAACCCTTTCTAAAAGGAACAAGCAATAAAATAAATAAAATATACCCTTTTCTCTTTCCTTCGATTGATTAACTCAGCCATTCATTAATACAAATAACTCATTAAGTAAATAATTATGACTGCCATGTGCCCGACTCTGGGGATACAGTGTCTTATAAGGCAGATAAAACCCATTTCATATGAAACTTACTCCTTGAAACAGTGGGTTGAAACTGTGAAAGTGGGATTTGTGAAGTTAGGTCAAGGCTCCAGTGTTAAGAGAAAGAAGTAGTACAAACAAGCTGTGCCATAGGTGCCACGGATTCCATTGTCCTGGTCTTTGTAGTAAGACAGACATCATTTTCACAGTTCGCTGCAGGATTGGGTTTAGGTCTCACTGTGGCCAGCAGTCTGACACAGAAATAGGTAAGAGTCTGGATAGAGTTCTGAAAATAGAGTCCAAATGAAGTTCCCCAATGAACTTCCCTTTTCACTATCCCCTGCGTTCTTCCAACCCCCCCCCCCCGCCCATTTTTCTCCTAAGCCATTTCCCTTGATTCTCTGTCATTAGCACTTTAGTAGAATTTTCTAGGGAAATATTGTATGGCCAGCTGCATCTTACCCCTTCCAGAAAGTCTCTGGACAGATATCATGGAACCCAATTTAATATAGTCAACCTGGCTGAGCCAGTGTGTGAAACCCTTTTGTATTGCTACTCTTGTGAGAGATTTAGATTATATCCCTTGCATTCTGCATGATCTCTCAGATTTTTTTTTTTTTTGGTAAAACATGACAAATATGATACTACTTACTTGCCCCCTCAAGGAAAAATACATAGTTTTCCTTTATTTTAAATGATTCTTTGACAGTGAAATAAGAAACAGAAAAAAAGGATGAGTAAAAAAAATGCCACCAAGAATTGTTAAATTGGCCTAAGAAAAAATCAGCATGATGGAATATGAGAACAGTTGGAGTCAATGGCTGTATTAAAAATTCCAGATACTTTATTGCCATTGTTACTAGGCAAGTTAAATTCTAATTTGAAATAGGAAACAAAACAGAAAAAAAAAACAACAAATAAAAATAGTGCTGTCACTGCTAGTTAATGGATAACATTCTATTTCATTAAAAGCTATTTTCTATTTAGCTAGAAAAGAACCTTTTATGTTTGAGTGTGTAAAAACAAAAACCCCCAGATTTCACTGTTGCACTTCTTTTACTTAAGATTCAGCAGTCTTAAGTCAGTGTCAAATTCACCTCCACCCCACCCTGTTATCTCCAAAAAAATCAAGCACATGTTCTCTTCCTTTCTGGAAGGAGGGAACATTACATTTTCACTGTCTGCAAGATACTTTTTCCAGAGAGCAATAAATTATTGATTGTGTGAGATTTCATAAATAAAGCCAAATACAAGCAGGTGATTAATCATTCATTTCTGGTTCACCTTGAGAGAACAGTACAATGATAACAAAAACAAAACATTGACTGTGTTTCCTGTTCATTATGTGCAAGTTTAGTGGGTGCATGATCCATGACTGGTTCTGATCCTGACTGCATTACTTACTTACTGTGCAACCTTAGGTAAGTTTTTATTTTTTTTTATAAATTTTTTTTAAAGATTTTATTTATTTATTTGACAGAGAGAGATCACAAGTAGGCAGAGAGGCAGGCAGAGAGAGAGAGGAGGAAGGAGGCTCCCTGCTGAGCAGAGAGCCTGATGTGGGACTCGATCCCAGGACCCTGAGATCATGACCTGAGCCGAAGGCAGCGGCTTAACCCACTGAGCCACCCAGGCGCCCCTTAGGTAAGTTTTTTGACTGCCAGTGCCATTTCCTCATCTCCCACAGGTGGATAATACAGGCAATTATTTTATAAGATAATTGTGAGAATACACAGTACATATACTGTATCACTCAGTGTTCAACCAGAGAAGCACAACCAGCTGGAGCTATAAATAAACATATACATTAATGCATTTGTTACAGGAAATTAGCCTTACTGTTTTCTCCACATCTGATACTGGGGCTCAGTCCATAGGACAGGCAGTCAGGAAAGGAGGATGGATGCAGAATGGGGACGATCAAGGTCAGGCTGGAACTTACGAGCATGAGATGGAGCCCCAGTGGGACCCAGGTCTGGTCTTATTGCCCCAGACCTTGGTGATAACAATATCCTGCATATGCTAGGGCTCTTTGTCCCAGAGGTAAGCACATACACCTGGTCCAGGAGTGAGAGAAACTGTGGTTGATTTTGAGAAGGGAGAGCTATTACATAACCAGCTTCTCCTTCACACCAGTGAGATGAATCAGCTGATCAGCAATAGTATGTACCTGTGCTACAAAATGGTTGCTTCCTTTTGCTTTCCAAATCTCCAAGAAAACTCCTTGTGGCCTTTCGTAACCAGAAACTTTTACGATAGGTAATTCTAGGAAATAAAATATAGTTCATTTTAGCCAAGTTGACACATTATAACAGCATAGCACACGAACTTGTGCACAGACATGTATTCAGATATTTGGGTTTTCTTTGACTAATCCATAGTGTAATTTTTTAAAATTTGCTTATTTTCACCGAGACATTTAGTAAGAATCAGCATAGATTTTATGAGTAAATGTCAGTGAAGAAGAGGGCTTTATCAAAACAAGGTAGTCAGACCTAAAACAAGTACCAATTGATATAAAGCTATATTTATAATGGACTAATTATTTAAAATGAACTTCAGAGTTACCAAAAATTAATTAAAAGTAAAAATTTCTAATCCTTGTAAATCTGAGGCAACTAACAATTAAGATAAAATATGCTCAAAAGGGGCATGGGGTGGGGGGGCAGGTGGTTCAGGGGGTTATGCATCTGCTCTTGATTTTGGCTCAGATCATGCTTTGGTCTCTGCTCCGTGGGGAGTCTGTTTCTCTTCTGCCTCTCCCTCTCTTCCTCCCTGCTCTCTCTCTCTCCTTCTCAAAAATAAATATATATTCAAGGAGTACCACTTTGAACTCTTCCATAGAAAGTTCAGAAATGTAGCCATAACATCTCTGATTACTATTTTCACTTCTTTCAAGAAGATAGATTTTATTTTGAAATAGAGTTTCATTTTGCACATGGATTCTGTATAGAACTGCTTTACTCTTGCTGAGGAGAAGATTCCTTTGCTATAGGGGACGGAGTAAACTCGTCATTAGCTGCTCAATTAAATTTATCTTCAGTTGAACAAATATAAATTCAGGTACTCTGACAGTGTGTCAAACTATTTAACCTTCATGATTGTTAGTTTCATTCTTCAATGGACAGTGTTAACTTTTGTTCTTGAATAGTGATGCAGTGACTATTTAGTCAGTCTTCTAATTTACTCTTAAACTAATATCTGCTACATTTTGGTGCATTAAGCTTATGGATTTGAGGAAATTTAGCAGTCACAAGCCTGGGATGCTTAGGGCAGAATCTCAATATAGTCTCTGTGATATCTACTGAGATATTTTTTAAAATAAAGTGTTTGGATCCTACTGCATGAGAAAAGATTTATTTTAAGGCCTGTTATGAAGTCCAGGATCTGAATTTTTAACAAACCAGTGGTCATTCTTGTGTGGGTTTTTTTAGCACTATCCTTTGAGAACATTATTTTAGGAAGTAGTTGATGTCAAGTTACTGCTTGCTACAGAAAGAGAGTGATATATAGAGATGTGGTGGATGTAGGTGGAGAAGAGAATTCCTGAAGGGGGTGTGAGGAATGTTTCTCTAACACAGATTTTTGCCTAAGAACATTTGACATCTGCTTGCTTCGTGCATTTTGGGTTCCGGAATCAACTGGTAATAGATCATGCTTGATTTCTGGGAGTTTACCAAAAATAATAGGCAGACAATACTTGTTTCTGAAGAGTATTTGCTCCTAGCAATTTGTAGAAAATATTTTCTCGCAAAGGCTGGAACTGTTAAACTATTGGGTGAGAAGTGAGTAATCATTATATTTAGATAGTTAGGGTCAACACTGGAAGTTATGCAAGGGCTTCAGTTGTGTTTACTTCTTGAATGTAGCAGCTCAACTTCCAATGGAATGATCTTTGTATAATCCAGACTTTTTCTTAAGGCCTATTTTTTGCACTGTGAAGTTTAGATATATCCACCATCTCTCATATTTAATTGTTAATCACTATTACAATTTCAAAAGAAGTTATGGTATGAAAATATAAAGCAAAACCATTTGAATTACAAACTCCATTTTTTAGTGATTGTAGGAGAAAAGAAAACCAAAAAGAGCATGCGAGCAAATATCCATCAAATTGTAACATTGATTAAAAAATACACTAGATGTGTTGTTTAAAGAGCTGATTTTTATGCAGCGTATTATGAGTCAAAGAATAGAAATGACAGTTTCCACTGAGTAAGACCAATGAACCTAGATGGGAAGTTTAATTTTTAAATAATTTGAGTTATGCCTTTATGAAGATTTGTCTATTAGAACTAGCCACACACTTAAATGGTAAAATAAGAATTAAGAGGTCATACTATCCATGATTTGAGGCAAATTTTTTAAGAGGTTTAATTTAGCTTATTTTTACTGTCTTGATGCCCCCTTATTACTCTTGTATATACCCAATATTTTTTTAAAAGATTTTATTTATTTATTTGAGAGAGAGAGACAGTGAGAGAGAGCATGAGTGAGGAGAAGGACAGAGAGAGAAGCAGACTCCCCATGGAGCTGGGAGCCCGATGCAGGACTCGACCCTGGGACTATGGGATCATGACCTGAGCTGAAGGCAGTTGTCCAACCAACTGAGCCACCCAGGTGTCCTTATATCCAATATTTTTGAATTCTCATTATTCTAGGCAGTTGCTAATTGCTTTATCTGTGTTACCAAATTTAATCTTCACAGCATCCCAGAAACTTATGTAAAGAAGTAGTTTTATCCATAGCCAAGGTATAAATAAGAGATGATAAAATTGCAAAAAATTGTTAAATAACATATAAGCTTTCAAAGTTTTAAAAATTTGTATTTCATCCTGATTCCTTAAAAGTAAAGCTTTGGATAATTACTTAGTCATGGTAATAAGTATCTTTGCTCTTTTTCTTTTTTTTTTTCCTTCCATCTCTAGTACACTAAGTTGAATTAATTCAACTCCTGAAATCATGGCTTATTATCAACATTGGTCTGAGCAAAGGCCATGTTTTTGTTTAGTTTACCTATACCTTTTTGTCTCTGTCCCCTATTCCTATTTTCCTTATGTTTCTTTAGGCAGCTATTCTAATGTATTTATTGTCTTCTCGTTTGCGTGCATTCTTGTAAATCATGTCTTGTGTCCTATTCATAAGCATTTATTCTGGCAAATGATATCACATATCTCCTTTTTTCCATTTTTTTCCCCACTTGGTGTTATGTTAAAAAATTCTGTTCACCTGTATTGTTACACATAAATCTAATCCATTTCTTCTAACTGTCCACAATACTCTGTATTTTTTATCCACGGTTTATTACCTTTAGGTTCTTACATTGGTAACACTAAGCTTTTATAAATCTCCAATGCTACAAACAATTCTTCATTAAATTTTACTGAATATAGTTGCCTTTGGGGCATTTACTCAAAAGCCAAAACTCCAGGTTACCGGCTTTCTTACAAAATAGTACCAGATGGCTCTCCAGATGGCCAGTCTATACCTCCCACCCATAATCCATGCTAGTTTAAATATTCCCACTTTTCCCTGATAAATAGTATTTATCTTTTAAATTTTTACCAGTATAAGAAATGTAAAGTGATTTCTCATTTTTGTTTTGGTTTGTGTTTTTGTGATTATTAAAGTTGTAAGCATTCCTTCATATTCTTATAAGACTTTCAGATGTCTTCCTCAGTATCTTGATCATATCTTTTGCCTGATGTTCAGTTGTTTGCTATTTTATTTATGTTGATCTGAAGTAATTCCATGTATAGTCTAGATAGAAATCCTTTGTTGATTTTATATTTGATAAATTGTTCTCACCCATGCTTAATAAGCTTTACTAAGAAGTTTAGGATTTTCTACTTGTAACCAAAATGCTAAAATGTTACAATATACTTAACTTTTTCCTTCTCTTAGCTAAGAAGGATCTGTAAACCATTTAGTCTTAGGTCTTTAGATTTATCTGACTCTGGGAAATTTTATTCCATTATTATTACATTCTTTTCTCCTTTCTGTCCTTTTTTTAGTTTTAAAAAATTTTATCAAGTTTCTAATTTTAATCCTCCTTTCTGCTTTTTTTGTTTTTCTCTTTAAGATAATCTATATTATTTGGACATTTATGCTTCTGTTATTTATAGTAATTTTTTCTCTTGCTATTTACCTCTTTATCACAATATTTTCTGTGAAATTTATCCCATATAATCATTTTACTCATAAATTCATTTTTCAGCTATTTCTTTTCCATAATTTTTTTCTACTATCATGTTTGTCATTTCATTAGGATTTAACATGTTAATATCTTCCTCTTCCTTATTAAATATACTTATTTTAAGTTATTTGTTCACTACTTCAATAATTCTTCAGGTGATAGGTTTCTCCACCTTTCTGTTTTTCTTTTGAAGTACTTATATTCTTCAGTTATGTTGTATTTTGGCCCATGAGCCTCTATTATTTTCAAGATAGTAGCTTTTCTTTTTTATACTGTCCTTCAGGGAAAACTAATGATCCGCTTTGTTCGTTTTGTACAAAAATGTTCAATGTAAGTCTGTGTTATTAAGAATAAGCAAATTTTGGGACACCTGGGTGGCTCAGTTGGTTAAGTGTCTGCCTTTGGAACAGGTCATGATCCGAGGATCTTGGGATCAAGTACAATTATCAGGCTTCTTGCTCAGTGGGGAGCCTGCTTTTCTCTCTGCCTGCCGTTCCCTCTGGTTGTGTTCTCTCTCTCTCTCTCTCTGACAAATAAGTAAATAAAATCTTAAAAAAAAAAACATTTTTGTATCTTCTGGGTGTTTTATATTTGGTTTAGTAGAACTGGTAGATGTGTTATTAATAATATCCACTAAAGAAGGGCTTAGTAACTGTACCAGACCCTCTATTAAAACTTTAATCTATGATATCTACTGTGATTATATTTGAAGGCAATAATCAAGGGCACCTATGTGGCTCAGTTGTTGTGTCTGCCTTTGGCTCAGGTCATGTGGGATGGAGCCCCACATCAGGCTCTCCACTCAGTGGGAAGCCTTCTTCTCTCTCTCCCAGTTCCCCTGCTTATGTTCCCTCTCTTGCTGTGTCTCTCTCTGTCAAATAAATAAATAAAATCTTAAAAAAAAAACGTACTACTGAAGAAATCAGTATGAAAATTATTTAACACAAAGTTATTCATAAGCATTTATTCTGGAAAATGATATCACATATCTCCTTTTTTCATTTTTTTCCCACTTGGTGTTATGTTAAAAAATTCTGTTCACCTGTATTGTTACACATAAATCTAATCCATTTCTTTTAACTATCCACAATACCCCAATTCCATGGGGAAAGAAAAATTTTTTCAACTCGAGATGTTAAGATAAGGCTATATTTATTATAGGAAAAAAGATATTATTGGCCATTGTTGTAGGCAGAATAATGCTCTTCCAAAAATGTCCATTTGCATATCCCTGGAGCCTCGGATTATATCGCTCTACATGTCAAGAGAATTAGTATGTGTGATCAAGGTTAAGGACTATGAAATGGGGAAATAATCCTGGAGTATTCAAGTGGCTAAATCTAATCACATGAATCCTCAAAAGGGAAGAAATTTTCCTGCCTGAGTCAGAGAGAGACACGGTGTGAGAGGGATTCCACTTATTGTTGCTGGCTTTGAAATTGAGGAGAAGGGCCACAGGGCAAGTAACGTGGACATGCTCTGAAGTCCTCAGCTGACAGCCAGCAGAGGAATAGCGATTTCAGTTCTACAACTATAAGAAATGGAATTTTGCCAAAAACTCAAGTGAGGAAACAGATCCCTACCGTAGAATCTCCAGTAAGGAATACAGCCTACACAAAACCATGGTTTCTACCCTGTGAGATCCATGTTAGATTTCTGAGATCCAGAATTTTATGATGATATATTTATATTCTTTAAGCCACAGCGTATGTGGTATTTTATTATGACCGCAATAAAAATTAATTCATCCATACGTAAAAAGTTGATTTGAAATGTATCAGAAAACAAAACATAAATAAACTGGGGCACCTCGGTGGCTCAGTGGGTTAAGGTTCTGCCTTTGGCTCAGGTCGTGATCTCAGGGTCCTGGGATGGATCCCACATTGGACACTCTGCTCGGCAGGGAGCCAGCTTTCCCCTTTCTCTCTCTGCCTGCCTTGTGATCTCTGCCTGTCAAATAAATAAAATTTATAAAAACAAACAACAAAAACTAAAGTAAAAACTAAAAACAAACTAAGGAAACATTGAACCTCTTAGAGGAAGGCCTGGAGGAAAATGGTGACATATTTGTATAGGATAGGCAAAGATTTCATAGAATACAACAAAAACATGAAACAAAAGAACCAACATAACAAAATTCAGACTTCTCCAAATTAGAAATAGTTAATATTCAGTAATTAACATTAAGAAATCAATAAATCTTAGATTGGTAGAAAATATTTATTTTATATATATATATATATACCTGACAAAGGATGTAAAAGATAATTACTCAACAATAGTAAGTAAAAAGCCAATTAAAATAGTAAATTATAAAAAAATAGTAAATCATTTGATCAAAAGGCAATCAAAATGGCCAGTAAGTACAGAACAATATACTCAATCTTACAACTTTCACAAATAAAAATTAAAACCAAGAAGAGATACCTCTGCCCATCTAATAGAATGGCTAAAATTAAAGAGAGTGACCATGGCAAGTATTGAAGAGATATAGCAGAGCTGGACTGTAATGCATTACTGGTGAAAATGTAAAATGTACAACCACTTTGGAAAACCTTTTGTCTGTTTTTTTTAAATCTAAATATAAACCTACCGCAGGACCCACCCATTCCTTGTTCTAGGTATTTCCCCAAGAAGAAAAACATGTATCCACATAAGCACTTGTACAAAAGTATGTACAAAAACTATATACAAAAATATGAAAATCTAAATGTCCTATGGTAGTTGAATGGAAAAATAACATGACACATCCATACAACTGAATACTCCTCAGCAGTAAAAAGGAAACAGATATGAGACACACAACACGGATGAATCTAAAAATCATCACACTGAACGAAAAAAACACAAACACAAAAGCATAGACTGTAGGATTCCATTTATATAAAACAAAAATATAGTGGCAGAAACAGGTCAGTGTTTGTTGCTGTCCGGTGAGGTGGGTATTATGGACTAATACAGGATAATGAGTCTTCCAGGGTGGATAGATGGATGGAAAGCTCTCTACCTTGATGGTATATAACTGTAGGAACCCCTCAAATTACATATTTGAACCGGGTACAATTTATGGTTTCCTGAGTAAAGTTGATATGGAAAAACTAAGATTGGGCAAAGGTTGAAAGAAGATAGTTTGTGTACAAAAGAATTTGCTGGAGGGGAAAAAGATGAAGTTTAGAATCCAATAGAGTCTGGGTCAAAAACTTGCCACTAGAACTTACTAGCTTTGAAAAGTTAAGGAGTTACTACTTACTTTCTGATTTTTAGCCTAATCATCTCTAGTAACATGGAAAATAATCTAATATTGTCATTTTAAACTTTAACTAAGGGCACATATTAAAATACCTAATGAAGGTCTCATTTGAGTGGCTCAGTCAATTAAGTATCCAACTCTTGGTTTCAGCTCAGAGCATGAACGCACAGTCGTGGCATGAGGCCCTGTGTTGGGCTCCATTCTCAGCATGAAGTTTGCTTGGGAGTCTCCCTCTCTCTCTCTCTCTCAATCTCTCCCCCCCCCCCGCCCCTTCCCTTGCTTGCACACCTTCATACACTCTCTCTGTCTCTCAAACAGATAAATAATAAATAAATAAATAAAATTGTTAAAAGAAACTTAATGAAGAATCATTTACACGACATGTACATTTATAACATTTTTGTAAAACTTGCTTTTTTTTTGTAGTGGTTGACACAAATTGTGAATGATTTCAGATATCTAGTTGCTTAGTAATTTATAGTGTTACATAATTTAAATCATTTAAAAATTAAAAGAGCTAATGCACTTTCATTATAAATCCCACTAACACTTTATGTATGTTTAAATGAATTTGTGAATCATTCCTCATTTTCTAGAACTCTTATTCCTAATATTCTCATATTCAGCTGCCAGCTCTCCAGGTTTTGTTTTTAACAGAATAAAATCACCCTATCACTGCCATGATCAGTGTCAGCCTAGCATTGTTTGTCTCATACGTTAGAGGCCATTAGAGGCCGCTAAGAGTTAGAATTACAAGATCATTATCTAAGAATGGGTTAGATACTGTTAGTAATCTGTTAAACAGCCATCACATTTCCACTGAGCTGCTATATTCAATAAACATATCTCTGTTCTAAGAATTCAATTGTCCTATGAACTCAATTTATTCTACCCTATGTGGGTTATTAGTGGACACCAGGAGATCTCCTAGAGGCATTTGTTAAATTATTGTTCCAGGCCCAATTTAAATAACTTCTCTTAAAACTTACCCTGGTCTTCTCTACAAAAAGAAAAGCACTGTAATTTAAGTCAGAAGACTTTAAGGAGATCTGAACCATTCTGTTTCCTTAGGTAACAGCTTTAGAAAAGCAAAATTACTTGTCCAAAGGAAAACAACCTTATCATGTCAAAGCTAGGATTAAGTTTCAAGCTCATTGTGCTCATTAAACTATATTTGTTTACTCTATCGATGTTGTTACATCTTCTGAAATACTGTAGCTGTTTGCTTTTCCATTTATTTTTCTACCTAGCATGTATATTATTTAGAATACATTGATGTTATAAATAAAGAAAATCACTCCAAATAGTGACTTAATAAGAGACCTATTTATTCCGCCAGTGTTTGAAATTAAAGGTGAGCCATCTGGGATGTGGGGCTCGTAGGCCAATGACACTGATCTCTCTCGTGTGTGCTTTTCATTTTGGAGACCAAGTGACTGACTATTCAGCAATTGCTGAAGAGTTTGAAAGAGTGAAGATGAAGTGGCTGGCGAACAATTTCCTTTAGGGTGACCGCGCAGAAGTTGCATACATCATTTTGTCCCATATTCTTTTGGTTGCCTGTTCATAGCTGGATAAATGAGAAGGAGCAAATCAAATCACTAACTGGGTGATTGACTTTTGATAAAATCAAGAATTATATCATGACAAGAAGTAAGTGAAAAATGCAAAGTAACAATAGCAGTGTCTGTCACAGAATGCTTTATATCAGTGACTTTCAATTTTTTTTTTTTTCCTTGCAAACCCTGATAGAATTCTGAAAACAAAAAGTGCTTTTCTCACATTTCTAAGTTACCCTAGAAAAGCACAGTTGGAGAGATTATAAATTTCAGTGTACCTCAAATATTGATATTTTAAGTAATGTTTTGATAGTCTGTATCATCCATTTAAAATACATGAAAAACTGTTTCTGTAACAAACATTGTATATCTTTTTTCTTGTTGAGTTTATATTTTTTTCTACTTTTCACATAAAATTGTATTCTAACATATTTATATTTTCAAACCTTTTACCAATCACCTTTTATATTTTGTTACAAAGAGGCTATATATAAAACTTGCATTTTTGTGGGGGTTTTTTTTGTGCTGATGTGGTTGGAAGTTCATTTTCTTCCTAGAGTATCCTAATATTATTATAAGTATATAATTGATAAAATTATTATACACTGTTAAAATTATTAGTTATCAGAAAGATTTTAAAAATGTCTTAGAGTTATTCTTTTTAAAATTGTGTATTAAATTCACATATTGCTCAATTGACAGATCATTCAGGATCAATATAATTCCTATTTTTGCATTTTAGATGTATAAATCATTATGAACCATTTTAACAAAAATGTAGATGAGAGTGGAAAGAATGTTGTTAAAAGGCAGTGTCACTCAGTTCTTTAGATCCTTTCTGAGTTGTATGCCAAAAAAAAGAGACAGATTATCACAGTTTGAATAATCTATCAATAATCTATCAATCTATCAATTTAAAAATCTATGAATATTCTTTCAATTCATTTGATATATAAAAGTGTAAAATATTGGTCATTACTATCATTTACATTCTGGACACTAAGTCAGAATTTTGAATCATCTCTTTTATTTCTGCTCTTGGTGAATTTTATATAATAGGGCAATTCATAATTGCAATATTAATTATCTTTTTAAAAATGAATGAGGACTGCTTAAGGAGAGAAGAGAAAGAAGAAACACTGGCTTGTTCTCATGGAGGCTAAGTTCATGAAAGCATAAGTATGGTGGTTTTTGTTCCCTCAGAAAATCCTCATGTAACCTTAGGTTACATATACCCTAATTTGCAGATTATTACTTTGTAGTATATTATTTGTTTACTATTTTATAATGGTCTGTTTTTAAAGCTTGGCACATACACTCCCTCTATTCACAAAAGGCTTATTATTTGAGATTTTATGTATATGTCTAACCAGGATTTCCCACTAGCAGGTTAGCCATTATGACAAAGAAATGGCTCTTTATCTCATTCTTAAGAAACGGAAGGGAGACTGCGGAGTAAAAAATAATGGACAAAAACATTAAGTTTTCAAGATCTCTGGCTTTTCTCTGGATGGAGGATTGAATCACTCATTATCTCTTTTTTTCTTGTAACCCAAACCATGTTAAAATGAGAATAGCCAAACAGATAAACAGTGGAGCTGTTGCGTGCAGTTCTAACAACAACAAAAGAGATTTTATCCTCTGTATTTATCAGAGTCATTATATGCTTTGTTTTGACACACACATAAAGTGTTTAGAAGTCATTTTGAATGATATAATTCAAACTCTTCAAGAATGACAAAATTTACATAAGCCAGGACACTCTGGGAGTATTTGGGGTAAAGAGCTGTAAGTATGTCTCTCACTATCAATTAACCAGCCTCTGAGATTCCTTCAGGGCCACACTTCAAGGCCAGAAGCTAACCCTTTGATAAAGTGTGCAAGTGAGATAAGAAGAGGGAGCTGCTCAATGAGACCAGCTATCTATCAGGGCCACTGGTATCTTATCTTTGCTTTACCTATTGGTTATCTTGTAACATGTGTACTTTTAATTAAAAGTAATACGTCTTCTCTTGGTTACTGACAAATATATCTGCCCGCAGGGAATAGAGGGTATGGGAATAAGTGAATTAGAAGAGAAGAACCTAATTTCTTAACAGAAAGTCCTCTACAGGCTGTACAAGGGTATAAAACTTTATTTGCTCTAAAATATTTTAAAATACTTGAGGAAAAAACCATTTTTGTGCCTTTTGTTAGTTTTGTTTGTTTGTAAAGTTTTACTTGTTTAACAAATGCTTATTGACCCAGGCCTTATTGGAAGCTCAGAAAATAACAGGAAACAAATCAGATAAAATCCTTATCCCATGGAGCTTACACTCTAGTGAGAAATTCTCAAAGTGAATTTATGGAGACAACAGAGAAGTAGATGAGTGAATCCATGGATTCATAGATATATGTCTACCAAAAGCCAAATGTCTTGGTTATCAAGTTGCTTAATGGTAAAGAAAAGATGGTTTCACAAGGACAAAATGGAAGACTAATACATAATTTTCCAGACAGTCCTATTTTCAGCAATTTTACCACTTCTATAAACATGTTTAAGATTCTATAATTTATTTGAAAGATAGTGAACATATATGTGTGTGAATATACACATATGTATGAATATACATATATATCCATATATATATATACATGCACTGGTATATATATCGGTATCTTTGGAAGATTGTGAGTAAGTAGAGTGCTACATAACTATAGTTAGTATTATTGTATTCACATTTTTTGTACTTTATTAGTAGACATTTGCATTGTTTCCAATTTGCATCTACTATAAATAAAGCATATACATTCTTGTATTAGTCATTATATGGGCATATGATTTCATTTCTCTTTTGATGAGCAGAGAAATTTTTTATCAAATCACATATATCCAGTGTTTATGTATTTTTTGTTTTATCCATTAATTCTTACCTCATTCAAAATCAAGAAAATATTTTCCTATATTTTCTTCCAGAAGCTTTATGTGTTTAGCTTTTTCACTTATATGTACAGTTCATCTCAAATTAATTTCGGGCATAAACTGAGATAGAAATTGGGGCTTATTTTAATCTATAGTTGTCCATTTTTTCCAACATCATTGTTAAAAAAAGAACTTAAATTTCCATTGAATTAATTCAGTTCCTTTCATTATAAAACAGTGGATTCTGGGGGCACCTGGGTGGCTCAGTGGGTTAAAAACTCTGCCTTCGGCTCCAGTCATGATCCCAGGGTCCTGGGATCGAGCCACACATCAGGCTCTTTGCTCAGCAGGGAGCCTGCTTCCTTCCTCTCTCTCTGCCTGCCTCTCTGCCTACTTGTGATCTCTGTCTGTCAAATAAATAAAATCTTTAAAAAACAAAACAAAACAGTGGATTCTGTATATGTGTGTCTATTTCTAAATTCCCTTGTTCTACTTATCTATTTCTCTTGATTATTGTAGGTTTATAGTAAATCTTATAAATAACTCTTTATGTTTTTAATATTTTGGCTATCAATAGATCTTTTCATTTTCATATAAACTTTAAATTTATGTGACATTTCTATGTAAACTCTTCTCAGATTGGATTGGGTTATTCTAAGTTTACCAAGTGATTTGGAGGGAATTGGCATTCTAAAGTATGGAAACATTCTTAGTTATTATTTCTTAAATACATCTTCTGCAAAATCTCTTTCTCTGGTCTTGTGGAATGTCATATAATGCATATGTGTGACTATTTCATTTGATCCTAGAAATCTCAAATTTTTTTAATTCTTTTTTTGCTCTTTCATTTGTTATTTTTCATTTTAATAGAGGTAATTTTTATTGACTTTTCTTCAAGTTCATTAACATGTTATTCTACTTTCTTTAGGCCTCTGCTGAGTCTGTTGAATAGATTATTTGCGATATCACATTTTTTTCTTTTTAAAAATATTTTAAAATTTATTATTATTTTTTTAAAGATCTTATTTATTTATTTGACAGAGAAAGAGAGATCACAAGTAGGCAGAGAGGCAGGCAGAGAGAGAGAGAGAGAGGGAAGCAGATTCCCCGCTGGGCAGAGAGCTGAATGTGGGGCTTGATCTGAGGAACCTGAGATCATGACCTGAGCCGAAGGCAGAGGCTTTAGCCCGCTGAGCCATCCGGTGCCCCCATCCCCCAGTTGTTTTCTTTATGGGATATGCTGGAAAACTCTCCTGGATATATTTATGGAAGACACACTCTATCCCCCAGCTCCCACCCAATCCAGACCTGCTTGGTTCTGCTTCTACGTCAGCCATCAATTTGTTGCCTCTCAGCTCCCAAACTACTCTTTATACAGCTACTTATAATGTGGGAGCTAGAGTCTGTACATATTTCTCTTTTGCTCACTAACATGATAGTTGGGCAGCATATTGAATATCCACTGGTGCTCATCTGCCATGAGTTTCACTGCACTACCACAGGCAGCTTCCCAGGAAGTTCTGCAGGCATTGTAGTCATCTTCTCATTAGCTGAGTAGTAGCCCTGTGGGCAACTTGCTGGAGAGTTTCATCAATTCCTCACCTCTGCAGACAATTTCCTGCATGCCTTCTTTGCCTGTAGTACTGTAGTGACCTTTTCTGCCATCCATTGGCTACAGACAGGCCACCACTTCAAAGAAATCAGAACCTAAGCCATATATACAGGGACTTTCAAACCTTTCCTTCCTGGAATATTCTGCCTCAGCCATATTGGTAGTAGCTGTTCCCCCATATCTGATACTTCTTTATTCTTTATTTGCATTTTACTACTTAATTTCGGTTAATTCTGGATTTCTGTTACTAGTTAATAAATCTTTATTATAAGCTCTCCCTATTCAGAAGTACTGTGTGGTTTCTGTTTCTTAACAGGACCCTAACTAATATAGCATTGGTAATAATAATGGTTCCAGGAGACAGACCCACAGAGATGGGATTTGGGGATTGATTTTGTTGCATTATTGGGCTTTAATACAGTGTTAGTTTCCTGGCTCATTAGAATGGGATACTAATATGCCAGGACATTCAGTGGCATCTTAATTAATCAAGCTATGGTGAGCGATTGTGGCAAAGTGCCAGTTAAAACAAGTGCCTTGGGGTGCCTGGGTGGCTCAGTGGGTTAAAGCCTCTGCCTTTGGCTTAGGTCATGATCCTAGGGTCCTGGGATCAAGCCCCACGTCGGGCTCTGTGCTCGGCAGGGAGCCTGCTTCCCTTCCTCTATCTCTACCTGCCTCTCTGCCTAGTTGTGATCTTTGTCTGTCAAATAAATAAATAAAATCTTTAAAAATAAATAAATAAATAAAACAAGTGCCTTATACACTACATGTTAACTCATTAAATTTAAATAAAATAAGTTGAAAATAAAAAATAAATAAAACAAGTGCTTTGGGAGTCTAATGACTTGTCTGTTATGGCTATAGTGATGACTATAAGAATTGTGATGTGAATGTGCTTTGGTGAGTGCTGTGAAGTGTGTAAACCTGGTGATTCACAGACCTGTACCCCTGGGGATAAAAATATATGTTTATAAAAAATAAAAAATTATATTAAAAAAAAAAGGATTACACATTAAAAAAAAAGAATTGTGATGTGAGATAGATAGTTCTGGGGTCACTGCAGGACATCGAAGCAAATGATAAGTTCAGGTCCCTTTACTCTCAGTCCATGTCATAATATGAAAAAATAAAGCATTTTCTTGACAGGCTACAGGTCTGTTGCTGAAAAATCAAAGACAATATGTAAAGACAGTAATCAAAGACCAAAAATGTGATTATGTGGCATGTTGAGTTACAGTATTAGTTGAATTCAGTCTTAACAGTTTTCTGTGTTAAAGTTAAGGCAGAGATTGGGAAACACTAATCCTTGAAATGGAAACCTCTGACCGATGCAGATGAAATGGGAAATCTTCATCTCATATGTCACTTTGAGTCTCACTTGTTGGTAGAAGTAGATTGCCCTCCTATGTATGAGAAGATTGGGATTTCTTTCCTTGTAAATTATATATACTTAAGAAGGGATGGATGTCAGTTCTATTCAAGACATATCACAGTCAGTCCTTATTACCATTGGATCTATAACTAGTGCCAAATCTCACAGTGTTCCAGGGTAAAAGATGTACACTATGACCCAGAAAGAAATAGCTTAAACACCAAAAGAATTTCAAGACTTTACTGTTACATCTGCAGAGACTCAGAGAACATATTAAATGAAATCATGAGGACACAAATACTATTTATGTAAGTGAATTTCTTAGAGATTCTGAATTCATGCATTACCTTATGCAGTAGAGGTGACTCAGGTGGCTTATTTTTTGGTTGACTGAAACTTTGACACAATGTGGTCTATATTTAGTGAGCTTTAGATACTAGAGCTTACCTGTATGATATGAATGAGGGAATCCACAGACTTAAGCCTCTAAGAATATGGGAGTCGTGATGTGTGACATCCAAACCCTCTATGTTCCATAAGAACATAGACTACTCCTTCCATTAAAGTTTTAAAAATTCATACCTGAGGGGAGCAATATATTTTTGAAAAGCCCTCTAATTGCTCTCTTTTATATTATATACATTGGTCTACTATATTTATCATAAGTATATATATATTAAAATACACTATATAAATATAATTCTGATACTATTGCCTGTGGACATTTAAATCAAGGTCTTTCAAGTATTCTACATTTTTTCCCCAAATTACTCTTGCTATCAAAATTATGTTGGTAAAAAAAAAATACCCTCATCTTAATCTTTAAATAAGTCAATATTTTGTACTTTGAATTTTGAATGGATCTAGTCATTTGATTTGATTCTGTGCTGGCAGCAAGACAGTGAAAGTTCTTGTAATAAAAGAACATCTTTAAATCCCTTCATAAACATGAAAAGATAAAACTAAAGCACATTTGGGACAGACACAGGCTGTGCATGAAATTATAGTTGATTTCGTTGCTCAACGAAATCATATCATAATAAGCAACTGCAGCAGTAACCCCGTGTTCAGATTAAACATGTTCACTGAGTATCTGTGATGTAGTCAGTAGTAAGATGCATGATATCCAGTGTATACAAACAGTAAAATCCATAGATTCTGCCCTCAAGGATTGTGTAATGTATTTGGGAATATAATTCTAACCAGTGAAGTATTATCACTGCATATAATACATATGCATTATATATACATTGCCTGTGTATCATTGCATATATATATATATAGTATATATGCATTATTTGCACACATATGTATGCAGTGCAGTCATTATGTATATACTATATATAAGCACATCATACATCATTACATACCTGAGTGTATTTGTATGTACTTTCAGTTTTTTAAAGATTTTATTTATTTATTTGGCAGAGAGAGATCATAAGTAGGCAGAGAGGCAGGCAGAGAGAGAGGAGGAAGCAGGTTCCCTGCCGAGCAGAGAGCCCATTGTGGGGCTCCATCCCAGGACCCTGAGATCATGACCTGAGCCGAAGGCAGA
Source organism: Mustela putorius furo (assembly GCF_011764305.1). Taxonomy (NCBI): domain Eukaryota; kingdom Metazoa; phylum Chordata; class Mammalia; order Carnivora; family Mustelidae; genus Mustela; species Mustela putorius. Next base: position 17,701,498 of record NW_025422471.1, read on the forward strand.
GGCTTTAACCCACTGAGCCACCCAGGTGCCTCTGTACTTTCATTTCTGTTATAATCTTGCCCTGTATTAATGAATTATGGGGCAGATTGTTAACCTAGGGAGAAAGGGGGATATAAAGGTAATAGTAGAACAGAACAAAAGAAACAAGCCATAAACAAACGTTTTAAATGATACCCATATACTTGGAACCTAAATTTAAAAAAAAAAAAAGAGACTATGGATTCTGAAAAACAATCTGGTTTGAAGTGGCGGGGGGGTGGGAGGTTGGGGTACCAGGTGGTGGGTATTATAGAGGGCACGGATTGCATGGAGCACTGGGTGTGGTGAAAAAATAATGAATACTGTTTTTCTGAAAATCAATCAATCAATTAAAAAAAAAAACACGTAAAAAAAAAAAGGTACATAATGAACTTGATACCAGAGATAGATCATCACTTATGTGACAGTTACTGGAGAAAATAATAAAATAGTTCAACTTCTGTCTGGAGTAATGGAAGACTACTGTATCATTTACTGTAGTTAAATTTGTCTAGGAAGCCACTTTTGATTAAATAAAAAAAGTCACTAAGGTATTTATAAGCTTAAGACCCTAACTTTGACTCCTTGTATAGCATTTTACATATATAATACAGTATTGTTTTAGTTAATTTTGTATTTATTTTTTTTCTTCCCAGATGTTATGTTAATAGTGAAGTCTATATTTCATAAATATGTTCTCATTGTAGTAGAACTCTGCATAGTGAATTGCTTTAGGCATATTCAGTATACTTCGTTCATTTATTGTATATATTTATTCGGCAATGAAATACACTATCGTTTGGGATTTAAAATGTACAAGCTTTTAGTTATTAGAATTAAGGACCTTGACTTTAAGTATAAAATTATTAATGATATTATAACTATTAGACTTCTCGGTAAAGTATGATAAAACAAACTCAAACCTGAATTTTTTTATATCCTGTCATCGTGGTTTCTCTGTTTGAAAGTTTTCCCATCATAAGAGGCCCTTCTTTCTACTTGGAATTTTTAAGTAAAAAGGACAAATAAATATGAATATCAACAATTTCTTATATGTAATAAAAATTACATATTAGCTTTATAGAAAAAAGTTTGAAGTTGTTCTTAAATAGCTCTGTGTGGTCTTTGAAATGTTCTGGTTTTCTGGAAGAACTCATCAAGACCTGAGGTTTTCTCTAAAGTAATTCAGTGAAGTGACCAAATACCCCTCATTTTAATGGACTGTATCAGCCTCCTAGGAATTTTCACTGGAACATTAACTCGTTCCTTTATAGTTCAATTCTGAAATAGCTGTTCTTGTCCTCTTTCAAAAAGTCAGCAATTGTGAAAGCATTTTCTTATTAGAGTTTTTCCTCAGTTTTGTAGAGACATTATTTTTAAAGTCATATTCATTCTTTTTTGAGTTTGTTCAAGTAGAATAAAAATATTTTAATCATTTGCATAATAATTCCATTAGTAGAGATTTAAAAAATCCCCAAGTAGTTGTTTTTCTTTAATTAAAAATTTTATAAATACCTATTGAAGTTCTGATATATCTTAGTGCTAGTTGCTGGCATTGTTTAGATAGATTAAAATAAATGTCCTGGAAATACAAAGAAATGAAAGTAGGACACATTGTGAATAAATCAGTATAGAATATTTGCAGTTACATCACAATGAAATGAATGAAAACTAACTGCCTGGGAATTGGGTAAAGCATCACAGGAGTTTAAGAAGAGATATCTGAAATACATCTTCAAAAATGAGTGAGAATCATGAATTGTGTAAAGAGAAAAAAACCCATATTCTGGGCCAACGTCAGTGTGTAATGTATCTAAGAAGTCTCAAGCAAAGACTAGTGAGAAACCCTGTGCACAATTCAGTTATAGTGTCACGTGGGAGACGGGAAACCAAGATACACAATCAAATAAGATTTTGTTTATTAAGAGAAGATATTTGGGGAAAAAAAAGAGAAGATATTTGGGATGCTCTTGGCTCTAAGGTACAGAAAATCCCAATTCAAACTTGTTTTAAAAACAGTAAATTTATCATCTTACATAAAAGAAATTCAGGTTCAGAAGTAAGAGTATGTCCTCAATCCTCAGTGTCATCATCATCATCAGGCAGTTCGAACACAACATGCAAAGACAGAAAAATACAGAATATTTGTTGTATTCCTTTAGGGAAGATAGACTGTGGAAACAATCAATAAAAATAATATTAGAATAAGTATTTGAAAGATAAAATATATAACTAGAAATATGTGTAAGTAAAAATAGTATTTTTTTATTTTTTATTTTTTTATTTGAGAGAGAGTGTGTGAGCACACAAGTGAGGGCGTGGAAGTGTGAGCCAGAGGATGGGTAGAGGGGAGAGGGAGAAGTAGGCTGTCCACTGAGCAGGGAGCCCAATGCAGGACTTGATCCCCAAATCCTAAGATCATGACCTGAGCTGAAGGCAGATGCTTAACTGATGGAGCCACCTAGGTGTCCCTGAAATTAGTATTTTAAATGAAATTAGCATATTCCAACTATGTGAATGAATAAATATGGAGAGGATGAGAATATATAGAATCCACATGTACAAAATTCCTTCATGTAATATATAAAGCAGGTTAAGTGAAAACACAGTCACTTCTAGAGACCCAAGAGGACTTCTCTGATTGGTATTTTCCTTAGCAGTAGACTGTCTGCTATCAAGGATTTCTTAGCAGGTCTTTCCAGAGTTGGATCACATGCCACTGGCAAATCCATTATTGAGAAAATAATGGGGCCACCATGACTGATGAAGATTAATCAGAGAAGGTACCTAGAATCCTGGTGGCAGTCATCTTCTCTGGAGGGTCATGAATGAATAGTTAAGTAAAGCTTGTGTTTTTATTTTGCTTTGTTTTGCTTTTGTTTAAGGAAGAAGATACAGAGAGGACTGGATAGATGACCAGTTTGTTCTTACTGAGAAAAAAGGAAAATATCCACATGCTTAATGAAACTAATAGTATTTATTGAATCAGCGAGACTCTTTCAGGTTTATAGTATCAAATGAACATAAAATGTGCAGGCACTAAGTTGTAGAGTGGTGTCCTGAGTCAAGCTTACATGGTTTACAAAAGATTGAATAAGTATCTCTGTGTTCTTTTGTTTTACATTATACTATGAAGTTGAATTTAACATATGAGAAGCCAGCAGAGGTTCTCTGTAAAAGAGAGTGATGATTTTTTCTTTTGAGAAGATAATATTAAAAAAACATAATGGGTGATCTAAGATCCCATAGGTTAGAAGTGACTAAACCATATTTAAAACATTGTAATATATCAGGAAAACATTTAGGGCTAAGTTATGAAAACATTAATGATATTGGAGAAGTCTGGAGGTTTTCTGCACATGTACCTGAGGTTAATATTTATAGGATTGATGAACAATGAAGCATTGAAAGAGGGAGAGAGAAACTTTAAGAATGATACCTACATGGTATTAGGAAAGTTTTAAATAATAGCAATAGCAGTGTCTAAGGCAAGACATGCAGGGAGAGGGCATTTTTGATACACTATTTTGAAGGTATTGATGAGATATCGTAGAGACCACCTTCAATATGTAAGTGGAAATATGCATCTGAAGCACAGGAAATCATGGAATCAAGAGCTGTTACCAAAGCAGTCATATTTGAAGATGTGGGCTCTAGGCCCAGGATTTGTGATTTAGTAGACCTTGATGAAGTCAATAATTTGCATTTATGACAGGTTCATGGACCACGAATTTCTGAACCACTGCTATGGAGAATAGGATAAACTGAGCAAAAAAATGTAGCAGTATTACTGTACACTGTTGAGTGCTAATTTGGAGTTGTGAATGTGAATTTATAGTGTTATCAGTCTGCTCTAATATTGAATATTTCTCTAGTAGCTGTTAGCTCTTAGGATGCTTTCGTAGTGAAATGAAGTACCTCTTGGGTACTGTCAGGTTTAGGGTGCCATGAAAAGGTAGAGGGAAAGATGTCCATGGATAGGTGAAAATATTATTCAAATAAGAAGACTTTAAAATCTCAACTGAAGATTTAAAAAAATTATTCTGTATTAATATAATATAATTAATCAACATATAATTATTATGTATTAATATACAATAAAATATTATTAATTAATATAATATAATTAATATAATTCTGTATTTAATATAATTAATATAATATAATATACACAACTTACTTCTCTTAACATTTGTAAATCATCCATCATATTCAGGATATAATGCCTTAAATCAAAGATAATAGACCACAAGAAGAGTGAATTTTGTAAAAGGCAGGTTTTATATCATCTCATACTGGGTTTAATTTATCATTTTAGTCACTTTTTTTTTGGAAATTGCTTTATAAAGTCCTTTCAAGCTTATTAGGAAATTATAGCTTTTTATTTGTTTGTTTTACTAACACATCTCATCCTCAAGGAATTTTGTAATATTTAAGGCTGTGTTGTAATCATTTTATCTTAAACTAATCAAAATACCAACATTTAAATTAAAATTTTTTGTAGCAATATTTAGAAGAAAAATAAAATAGGATTTTAGATTTTCTTAGCTATGGGGTCTCCTAAAGCCAGATTACTTTGGCTGTCTGAAAGTTGAATAAATTGTTACAGAAATAACTATAATGAATTTGTATGCACTATTTTATTTTTATCTATTAGCAGAACTTTTAAAATTATTTTCAGCAGAAACAATTTTTAGGACAGAATTCACTAGGGCCCTTTCTTAGAATTGATGTGGATAATTTTTCAAAACATTCATCTCTAAGCAGTAGAACAGGGACCGCCAGAGTAGGCAAAATTATGTTGAGTTCTAGCACAGCTGTTCCACTTTCATCTATACTATTCATTGGGTTCCACATAAAATTATTGTATATGACATAAAATAGGTTTAGACAGTAAAACAAAGTTTGAAGAACAGTGTGTAAGAGACAATCTTCCTGGTTACTGAGGAGTGTTAATTGTAGGTTTGACTGAGTTGCTTTACAGAAATATTCACATAGCTACTAAGAACACATATAATTAATATATGCATTGCAGTAAGATTATTATTTTATTTCTCCTCAGTTTTTTCATCTATTATGTGGAAATACTTATGTATTAAATGAATTAATACTCATTTTGGTATAGTGACTGACGTGTATATTCACAGTATTAACTTCAATGAAAACAATTATTTATATATAGAAGACTTCTTGAATGAGGCTTTTTCTCAAATTGTTTCATTCAAAAGGCAAATCTCCTTTTAGGTAGTACTTCTTGAACTCAAACTGTTATTGCCCTCTGCCTGGAACATATATAAAAATATATATTTTATATAATCATATATAAGTGACAAGGCCATCATCTACTTACATGTAGGGGATTTTTATTATTGTTTTTTTATTGCAAACACTTACACAGTTTCATAGTACCTGGTATTTACTTTATTATACACTCTTAAGAAGAATGAAAAAGTTGAAAAAAAAAACTGTTGTAAGAGATGCACTTATAGTCATTATAAAAGAATAATTCACATTAATATGTATAAAAATATTTCATGTTTTCTATTGACTTTATATTCACTAATGGAAAATCAAAGGCCTCTATATTAATCATGGAAAGAAGCCTGGAGTACAATTTGGGGATTTTTACTAGCAAGCTCTAATAAAAATAGGCTTCTAAAGCAACACAAATGTAATTATTCCTTAGAATTTTCTGTGTCCCTAATACACTATGTGAAACCAGTTACTCACTTTTCTGTAAGGATAACCAAGTTTGGTTCCCAGTTGATTATTTATTGATAAATAATGCCAAGTTTTAAGTGGAATTATGTTGTCAAGATCAGATGAATGAAACTGTTTTGAAAGAGAAATTTGTAAATATATGAATAATTTATAAATATTGACTTTGAGAATTGTGTAACACCATTCTCTGTACAGCATATCATACTACTGGTAAATCCTTTTTTTTTTTTTTTTAAGGTTTATTTATTTGACAAAGCACAAGCAGGGGGAGTGGCAGGCAGAAGCAGAAATAGAAGAGAAGCAGGCTCCCCACTGAGCAGGGAGCCCAGTGCCGGGTTCAATACTAGGACCCTGGGATCATGATCTGAGCCAGAGGCAGCCCCTTAACCAACTGAGCCACCCAGGCACCCATTCTATTGGTAGATCCTTAACAAGTGATAAAGAGAACTGCTGGGTATGTAAGTTCACATTCAAAAGTCTCAGATACCAAGGCAGTTATACTAAATTCTAAGCTTTAATCTTTATATTTGAGCATCTTATTCTTTCCCCAAGTGTTTCAGAGTTGCTCAGTGGCTAAAGGATACTTCACACTAACAATTTTTTTAAGTTGTACTTCACAGTAATAACAACAACAATAATGATACAATAAGCAACATCTGTGACAGAGACTGGGCTCTCATTGGATATCCATGTGCTAATTGATATCACAGCCAGCTTTACAATTAGTTTGGAGGCATGTTACCTATTCTTTCAGTGAAATGTGAGGAGAAGTACTGTGTGTTACTGCAAGACCCAGACGAGGGGCATAAATGTATCTCTGTATTTTTTCTTGTTGGAAGCAAATGTGAAGAACAGAGGATAAAATGGCACAGACACAACATGAGATTAACTTTAGTATTGGCTGAGTATTGAATCCCTAAATATGTATTGCTCTGAATAGCTATTAGACTCATATATCATTTTATATGAGTTAGATAAAAAATTTTACTGTTTGAAGCTTCTGAGATTTGAAAAGTAGTTTATCACAACATACTCTTGCATTACCTTAATTAGTTTGTCATTTTGAATAGCATGATATGCCTGTAGGTTTATAATATAACATACTTATCCTTCTGGAGCTGTAAATTTATAATATTGACATACCTACCTTTTTTTATGCTAGTAAGCTGCATGAAAATTGAAGAGTTTACAAGTATTTTAAGTCATCAGTTTGTTTATGGTGTTAGATTCATAGTTGCTTCATCTCAACCATTATATATTATTAATTTTTTAAAATTTACTCTTGTAGGGTAAACTACTTATGTTAGAGAGAGTGCGAGCAGGGGTGGGGGAGGGGCTGAGAGAGAGAGAGAGAGAGAAAATTTTAAGAAGGCTCAGTGAGGAGCCCTATGTGGGTCTTGATCCCATCACTCTGAGATCATGACCTGAGCCTAAACCAAGAGTCAGACACCAAACCTACTGAGCCACCCAGGTGCCCCCATTTTTGTGTGTGTGGGATTAAACTTTAAGAGTTTTCTTCTTTGTTTAACTTCCATATCCCTATCATATCAATTAAATGTATATTTACTTGTTTATTTTAATTAAAGTATTCAGTGCCACTAGAGAGAGTATTCTAAATGATACTTAAATGTGTGAAATTTAGATAGGGATTGTAGTCACAGGATTAGAACACTGGAGTCATGCCTAGGCTATAGCAAATATGTTTAAAGGGAAGTAATTGCTACTTTTAATTATGGGTACTTTTTTCTATCAAGCAAAATGATATTTTACCTTAATAAATATTTTATAGTATTACTTTGATCTAAATGAGTATTGTTGCTAGGTATCAATTATAGTATCTACTGAATGTTGCCAAATATGTAAGCTTAGTATTTAACTTCTCTCAATATAAAAACTAATTTTAGATAAATTAACATCATCTAAACTAGAAAAACTTGATCACAACATACCCAGCATATTGTCAACATATTAATCAATTTTACTGGACATGAGATGATTCATGAATATATTTTTTTTATTAGAAAATTTATATGCATACGAATATTTATGGGGTATAACAGCATTAAGCATAATATGACATACTTCCTAAAATGTCTTTATTTTGCATAGCTAGTTAAAAGAGTATCTCTGTATTTTTTGATTATGTATATATGCACATATTATTTTATATAGATATATATATATCCATATATATATGCAGACATAATTAAAGTAGGACCTTTTGAGGATATATAAATAATATTTCAAGAAGGTCCTCTTTTAATTTATGTTGATAAATTTCTAGTTATTAAGAACAATGGAAAAATAAAAAGACCATGTTTCCACATTTTAAGTAATCTGTCATACCAATTTAGAGGGAACCATTAACTCTTTCATATTGTTAGAGTTACATGAATTTCTATACTAAAGTGAATCTCTGAAGGCCAAAGAACAGATAAATTACTGCTACCCTTGTGCTCTGGAAGCTTCAAACATTTTCTGTACTTCTCAGAAAGTGATACATGATGGTGACAGAACTTATTTTAATAGGTTGTTAAATACTCACATAAATGAGTTGTCTGGGACAGTGATAAATACATTTTCAGAATTTTAGCTAGAGAATAAAAGCCTAAAATAATATAAATTTCAGTGAGGAAGAATTACTATGTTCTTCATTATTTTTGATGTAGGGACTTACACATTCATTGCTTCATGTAATCTTTAAAATATTTCATGAGAAAGTTCCATTACTTCTGTTTTAGAAACAATAACTCAAATGTTAAATATTTCAACCAAGATTTCCTATATGAGTCAATATCAAGGTAAGTATTTGACATTTTTTTGGTTTGGGTTTTAGTATAGTGTTCTAAATCTGTATCATGAAACCATTTCTTTATATTTTATCTCTACTGTATGGCTCAAGGCAAGAACCATAAGCCCTGAGAATGCAGCATTAGGTTGTCCGCACACACAATATGAACAGGAGATTGGGAAGATCATAACATGGGCAATTAACCTAGAATGCAATAATCACAGATGACTCTATCAGATGTATATGGATATTTGGGGTATCTGGAAACTTTTCAGAGAAGTCTTTGACCCTAATTAATTAGTTAATTAGTAAAGAACTACTTTCTGTGCAAATCAAACCATTTTGTTTAGGTTGACTTTTCTTTTCCTTTCCCATTCTTGTCCATATCTGCTTAGTCAGTAGAGCTCTTGACTCTAATCATAGAGACCAAGCTCAAAAATTCTGTGTAATGCTGGAGATGTAAAGCCATGATTATTGATTCTTGATTTAAAGAACTATTGATCCATTGAAAACATTTTGGTTAACTACCAACTGAATTAATTTTTAGAGATACCCACCACAAACAGGTCATTTTTATAGAAACTCACAATTAGGCAAATGTTAAGTGATTTTTTAAAAATTTGGTAGGAATAAATAGATAAACATATCTGGCTTTTCAAAACTGCTTCACTCAAATGAATGAGAAAGACTGCATAATATAAAATGGAAAAGGAATATAGTATCAATATCAATGATGGTGTTACACCAAATAGGGATTCTTTTATAGTGCATATATAGATCATTGCATTGCACACTTTAAATATCTTACAGTTTTTGTCATTTATAGCTCAGTAAAGCTGGAAACAAAAAAGGACCATGCATTGTCAACCTACCATCACAATGACTGGCAGGCATATAGTTAGAACTCAATGGCTTTATTTAGCAATTAACTCCTTTTGATAAAATAATATAAGAAGAAGCTTGAAAATATTTTTAAGACTTATAAAGTGTTACATTAAATGTTAAAAAATATGTTTGAAATTGATTAGAATCAGAACGAATATTTCTTAAAATTCAAATGGAGAGATATCCCTTTCCTCAAAGAGCATAATCTTGTAATGTTAAGATATAAGTTAATTATTGGGTTAAATTTTGAAATTAAAAATATAAATAAATATGAGTAGGAAGTTGGAAATTTGAATTAATGGTAGGTGTAATTAAGCAAGTAAAAATAATTTAAGGTTATGTTTTAGTATTGCTTATTTTTATTTTACTTGATTTTTCATTTTTAATATTGAAGAATGATCCAGTTGAATTCAACTTTTTGTATTTTTCTTTTTATACATAACATTTTCCATAAAACTATTTATTCTTATAAAACAAATTTTCACATGTCATTGACTATTTAGTGATAATGGGAAGGAGTCAGCTGGTTTATCTGAGTGACTTACTGAGTACTCACATTAGCAGGGAATAGATATTTTATTTTGTAATCAGAAGACAGTATTCTGCAGGCACCATTAGAAGAATACTTGTAGAGGAACAAATCAAAGGTAAAGCAATGTAGAAATAATATTTCAAGACCAAATATACAAAACCAGTTTTAGGTATGTGGATCAATTAAAAATTGAAGATTATGCAAATAGCAAAAGGATCAAAATAATTTCTGTAAGGCATTTAAAGTGTATACCTTAAGTTCAAATTTAGAAAGTCTTGGTTATTGTTTTTCAAAAATTTTAAATATTCACAACAGTCTTGCTATGATAGTTTATGTATAGTCCTATGTAGTAGGATGAAATGATCCCTTGTGGATACTGCTATTTCTATAATTCAGTCTGAGTAGTCACATTAACTAGAAGCAATCTATTCAGTGTCAATGATCTGTAAAAAGGACATGTAAAGCAAAGAAAAAGGACTTGAACCAGATGGACTGGTTAACAATAGAACATTTTACAAATTACCAAGAAAATAAAAGCAAGAGGTGGGAAACCACAGCCTTGACAAGAGCATTTTCCCTAATCTGATAGAAGCAGAGATAACTATGATGCTACATTTCTAGCAAACAATCATTGTGTTCACTGTAAGAACCAATTGTTCTTAGCCATGTGGAACCAAAATTAATTTCTAAATTATGAACCAACAGATTGCAGTGTACTTCCCTATCATTTAGGAGTAGAAAGACCCAGATAATTGAGTTTATTATTGCAGTGTTTAGGGAAAATGCTTAAAGAATAAATTTAGCATATTTTAATGATGATGATTTTTCAAGAGTCAAATAAAAACAAGAAGGTGATGTCAGCAATATGGTGGCATTATGGTGGCAAAACACATTTCTTGGTTGCTCCTGCTCCCCCAGTACAACAAAAATTCAACATCCATTCATGGAAAGAAGTGCCTTTGTGGAAACCATATAATGGATTTTTTACACCAAGGGACCCAGGGGGAATCTCATTCATCGATGCTTCAGGTAATAAATGAATCTTGGTCCTGGCTCTGGAACCTGCAGTGCCTTGTGAACCAGCTCCAGGCCTTCTTAGCTGTGGTCCAGGCACCCCTGGAAAGGCTGTGTTATATGACTACCATGGACAAGGGAGTCATTGGAGAGGGATGTCCAGGTTGCCAAAGGTAGTTACAGAACCCCATAGTGGTGCCAAAAAAAAAAAAAAGGAAAAAGAAAAAAAAAGAGAAAGAAAGAAAAAAAAGAAAAAGAAAAATATTTATATATGTTTGGATGCACTGGAGTCAGTAAGAAAAACAGCTTGATTTTACCTGCATTGTTTTTTCCCCAAAGTAGCACAACTTAGCACCATGACAGATCTTTATCAACCTATGATTTGCGCATGGAGGGAAGGGAGAACAGATGAGTGAGTACCCAACTTCTCCAGCTATGTGGGACACTGCCAGAAGAACCCATTTACCTCTTATGCTTCACCTGAAGATCCCTCAAACTGGCCCACACATATCCTCAGCACTCCATGTGCATCATCTACACAAGTATGACACCACCAAAAGATCACAATAATTTTCTAAGTAACCAAACCAAAAGACATTAAGACCTGCAGTACACCCAGTGAAGAATTCAAAACAGCTGTTTTAAGGAAACCTAATGAGCTATAAGAAAACACAGAAAGATAATTCAACAAAATTAGGAAAATAATAAATGAACAAAGTAAAAAAATTAGCAAAAAGATAGATATCATAAGAGAGAACCAAGCAAATTCTGGAGCTAAAGAATACAATAATGAAGCAAAAAATAGATAGCTTTAAAATAATGGTACACGACTTCAGTACCCTACCTTAACAATGGATAGATAATCCAGACAGAAAATCAATAAGGAACATTGGAAATGAACTTCACTTTAGACCAAATGGACCTAACAGACAAATACTAAAAATTTCATTTAACTGCAGCACAATATACATTTTTCTCAAGTGCCCTCAGAACATTCTTCAGAATAGATTATGGCTTAGGTCACAAAACAAGTCTTAGTAAATTTACAAAGATTGAAATCATAGCAAGTCTCTTTTCCAACAATACTGATAGACTGATAGGAAACTAGAAATCAAAACAGGTGGGGGACTGGAAAATTTATTTTTTAACATATGGAAATTAAGCAGCACACTCCTGAAGAGCAGATAGATCAAAGAAGAAAATAAAAGGGAAATCAGAAAATATCTTCAAACAAATGAAAATGGAAATATAACATACCGAAAGTTATGGGATGCTCCTAAAGCAGTTTAGGAGGATATTTTATAACTAGAAATGCCTATATTGAGGGGCACTTGAGTGGTACATTCAGTTAAGTATCTTACTCTCAGTTTCTGCTTAGGTCGTGATCTCAGGGTCGTGAAATTAAGCCCTGTGTGGGCTTAAATCTTAGGGAAAAAAAATTTAAAAGACCTATTTTTTTTTCAAAGATTTTATTCCTTTATTTATTTGACAGAGATCTCAAGTAGGCAGAGAGGCAGGCAGAGGGAGAGGGGGAAGCAGGCTCCCCGCTGAGCAGAAAGCCCAATGCAGGGCTCAATCTCAGGACCCTGAAAAACAGTGACCTGAGCCGAAGGCAGAGGCTTAACCCACTGAGCCACCCAGGCACCCCAAAAGAAGACCTATATTGAGAAGAAAGATCTCAAACAACCTAACTTTACATCTCAAGGAACTAGGGGGGTGGAATTAGCAGAAGAAAGAAATAACAAAGGTCAGAGCATAAACACATATATATCAGGAAAAGTTTGCTTTTTTAAAGATAAACATAATTGGCAAACCTTCAGCTAGACTAAGAAAAAAAAAGGGAGAAGATTCATATAAAACCAGATATGGAAGAGACAGAGATACAAAGAATCTTAAGAGATGACTGACAACAACATAATGCAAACCTAATACAAAGGTTCATTAGGGATGACTAAGAACAACTATATGCCAACATATTGGATAAACTAGAATCACATAACCAGATAACTAGAAACACATAACCTACCAAGACTAAATCATAAAGATATAGAAAATTTGAACATACCAATAACTAGTAAAGTGATTGAGTGATTAAAATTATCCCAACGAAGAAAAACATAGACCAGATGATTCTCTGATGAAATAGTCCACCAAATATTTCAAGGAAAAAAATAATGCCAGTTCTTCTCAAAGTCTTCCAAAAAATTGAAGAGAAGGGAACATTCCTAAACTCATTTTATGAGGCTAATGTTACTCTGATACCAAAGTTAATAAGGACACAACAAAAAAAGAAAACCACAGACTAATATCCAGATGAATATAAATGCAAAAAATCTTAATATGATATTAACAAACCAATAGCACATCAAAAGGATCATATGCCATGATCAAGATGATTTATCCCTGGTATGTAAGACTGGCTCAACAAACAAAAATCAATAATTCTGATATAACACATTAATAGAATAGAAGATAAATTCATACTGTTATCTCAAGAGATATATAAGAAGAATTTGACTAAATATGTCCTTTCAAGATAAAAATGATCAAAAAAATGGATGTAGAAGGAACACACCTCAGCATAATAAAGGTCATGTATGATAGATCTACAGCAAACATCACACTCAGTGGTGAAAGGTTGAAAGCTTTTCCCCTAGGATAAGGGACAAGCCAATGGTGCTCCTTCTCACCATTACTATTCAACTAGTATTGGAGTCTGGGCCAGAACCATCAGGTAAGAGAAAGAAAAGGCATCCAAATCAGGAATAAAGAAGCAAAAAAGTCTTTTTGTAGATGACATGATCTTATATACTGAAAATCATGTCAACTCCACCAAAACCTGTTAAAACTAATCAATACATTCAGTGAAGTTGCCTGATACAAAATCAATGTAGAATCAGTTGTGTTTCCATATGCTTGACAATGAATATGAAAAATAAATAAAATCCCATTCATTATAGCATCAGAAAAAATAGAATCCTTTGCAATACATTGAATGTGAAAGAACTATACACCAAACACTATAAGACTTTGATGAAAGCAACTGGGAAAGATAACAAATGGAAAGATATCCTATGTTTATGGAAAACTTTATAGTGTTAGACTGTCCATACTACCTAAGCCTTCAGTATATTCATTGCAATCCCTGTTGAAATTCAGATGGCATTTTTCACATAAATAAAACAATCCTAACTTTTTTTGTGGAATCACAAAAGTATCTGAATTGCCAAAACAATCCTGAGAAAGAAATCCAAGCTAGAGACATCACGCTTTTGAGATCAAACTATACTACAAAGCTATAGTAATCAGAATAGTATGGACTACCATAAAAATAGACACATAGGCCAATGGAGTAGAATCAGAGCCCAGAAATAAATCCTCCCATTTATGATATACTAGTATTTGATGAGGGAGCCAATAATACTCCCTAATGAAATTGGGTTCCTATCTTAGATCACTCAAAAATTAAATCAAAATGGATGAAAGACTTAAAAAACTGAAACTATAAATGTCCCCTAAGAAAACATAGGGAAGTAACTCGACATTGGTTTTGGCAGTGACTTTTGGATTTGACACCAAAAGCATAAGCAACAAAAACTAAAAACTAATGACTAACACTATTAAAAAAAAGCTTTTGCTTAGCAGAAGAAACAATCAACTAAATGAAAAGTCAACCTATAGGGACGCCTGGGTGGCTCAGTTGGTTAAGCAGCTGCCTTCGGCTCAGGTCATGATCCCAGCGTCCTGGGATCGAGTCCCACATCAGGCTCCTTGCTCGGCGGGGAGCCTGCTTCTCCCTCTGCCTCTGCCTGCCACTCTGTCTGCCTGTCCTCGCTCTCTCTCCCTCTCTCTCTCTCTGATAAATAAATAAAATCTTTAAAAAAAAAAAAAGAAAAGTCAACCTATAGAATGGGAAAAATATATACAAATCATATCTGATAAAGGGTAAATCCAAAATATATTTTAAGAAACTCCTACAATTCAATAACAAAAATAATACAAACAATCCAATTTTTTAAAAATGGGCAGAGGAACTTTACAGACATTTTCCCAAATAAGACATACAAATGACCAACAGGTATATGAAAAGGTGCTGAATGTCAGTAATCATCAGGGAAATGCAAACCAAATCCACAATGAAATATCACTTCATACCTGTTAGGTTGTCTGTTATCAAGAAGACAAGATATAACAGATTCTTTTTAGGACTTGGAAGGGAAACCCTTGTGCACTGTTGATAGAAATGTAAGTTGGTACAATTACTATGGAAGATGGTATATAGGCTCTTCAAAAAATTAGAATTAGAATTACCATGTGTTCCACCAAACCTTTTTTGTGTATGTATTCAAAGGAAATGAAAACAGGACATCAGAAAGGTATCTGCACTCCCATATTCATGGCACCATTATTCACATTAACCGAGATATGGAAACAACCTAAATGCCCATCAACAGATGAATGGATAAAAAAGATGTGAGACAAACACACATAAAAACACACACACTTGAATATTAGCCACAAGAAAGAAGGAAATCCTGCCATTTTCAACAAGGTTGGACATTGAGGGCATTATGCTGAGTAAAATAAACCAGGGAGAGGAAGACAAATATTGCATCACCTCACTTATATGTGGGATATAAGAAAGCTAAACTCTTAGACTAGAATGGTGGTTACTAGGGGTTGTAGTGTTAGGGAAATGGGGAGACATTTGTCACTTAGTGTAAACTTCCAATTTTATGATAATAAGTTCTGGGGATCTAATGTACAACATGGTGATTATAGTTAATAAGACTATATTATGTTCTTGAGAATTACTAAGAGAGTAACTCTTAAAAGTTCTCATCACAAAAAAAGAAATGGTAATTATGTCATGGAAAGGAGGTGTTAGATAACAGGATAGTGGTAATATTTGGCAGTATGTAAGTGTATCAAACCAACATACTGCATACTTTAAACAATGTTATATGTCAATTACATTTCATTAAAGCTGGAAAATATATAATAAATGAGATGCAAATAAAAAACCAGGGAAACTAGAAAAAATTTTGTTAAATTTAACAAGTATTACTCTTAGCCATCATAAACAGATCTTTAAAATCTGCCTTTAGGTTAGGTAATTTCCTCATCTTTCCAACTCATTTTATTTCCACTGTATTGTTGAACTTTAATGGCCAAAGTTTCTAGTGAAATTATTGTATATATAAAATCTTATAATATATGGATATAACTAACAAGATTTGCTCATTAGATTTTGGCATACCAGAATTAGAGAACCTTATAAGCATTAAGAGGGCTGAATTTCAAGTAAATAAAGGTATAATATGTATTTCTATGAGGAAACAGGCTGACCTGAGTGAACACTTGTTTTAGAATTATATTCCTGTCTTAGAAATAAATGTCATTTAAGAAAATTTGATATCAAGAAATGTGTTTCTATCTTGAAGAGATTATGTCAAAAAAAAAAAAAAGGGCAACTGTGACCTATTGATACTTAATTAATGGACCAAAATTGATGGGTTGGGATGTTCTCATAGTGTCATATTTATTCTGTTAATGTCAAAGATAGGATCACTACAAATTTCTAAATGTATAGTTCATGACATTCATCATCACAAAATTTAGAACCTATTTATACACACTCTCATATGGCTAGTTTATGTTGATTTAAAATTCAGTGCTACAACCAGAAGAAATACTTTGAAAAATAATTACACATGCAAGAGAAATAGCAGCAACCACTGAATATTAGTTAAATCACTTCCCTGGTAGAATTATAGAACAAGCCTTAGAATATACAAGTTTTCTAGTCCAGAGGAGAGGTCTCACTGGGAACAGGTAAGACATGAGTTCTGAGAACCAAACCTTGGGCATGCCAATAATTATGATACAATAATCATTGCTGTATTTTGCATTTTTATTCTATTTATACTCTGTTCACTTTTAATATGAAAATTTGAAGAGTTTACTATACATATTATACCTAATTGCTGTTGCTTTCTGGAATACCACTTTTTTGATGAAATCATTGTTCTCAATTTTAACTTTCTAAATCCAGAAATATGTTATGATGTGTTCATACTAATGGTAAAATTAAATTGCAATATTCCTTTTAAAATTATTATGGAGGAAAAAAGATATCTGCATAGTTCATTTGTAGTTTGTCTCACTTAGGCCCTGAAGCATAGACATCTATTAATTTTAAAACCATTTTTATATATACATGATGTGACTTGTATAATAGGTGACTATATCCATGAAGCTATTAACGTTTCCAAGCATCCTCAGGGATTTTTCATCTCATATAAATGATCAGAAGTTAAATGTTTTTAATTGAACATTTGGGCTCTTTGTGGGATTTAATTCTACCTGTGTATCTTAGTGCAAACAACAACTACAAATCTGTAACGAAGTCAAGCCAATCCTACAGGAGGAAAATGAAATTTTGAAACACACTTTCTTGAAAGGAATGTGCCGATACAAAAGAGGTATTCTGAATTTGTTAATCATTTTCCTTTTCTTCTTTGTATAATTGAGTTTTGCCTGTTTCTGAGCCTTTAATAAATAGAATCCCCCCGCACCACCCTCCCGACAAGAGTTACTTTGGGAAGTTTGCTTTATAGATTTGAAATGCAAAAGAAAAAAAAAATTAGGTTGACAATCAGTCTTTCAAGACCGCAGAAACAGCATCTTAAATAAAAGCAGCTAATTTTACAAAGCCCTTACAGGTACTAATCATTGTCCTAAACTCTTAATAGACATGATTTCCTTTAATCTTTATAACACCCTGTCCTATAGATCTTTGGAAATAGGCCATTTCAAAGACAGTCTTGTGTAGAAATTTAAAGTAATTAAATTTAAAATACACTGCACTATATATTTTAATTTTCAGCATGGTAATGAGTTGGTTTTGTTGTTTATAAGAAATACCTTATTTAAGTATTTTAAAATAAGTGTTTTTTATTTTTTTTAATTTTTAAAATTAAAAAAAAAATTTATAAACATATAATGTATTATTAGCCCCAGGTATTATTAGTACAGGTCTGTGAATCACCAGGTTTACACACTTCACAGCACTCACCATAGCACATACCCTCCCCAATGTCCATAACCCTACCCCATCTCCCGACCCCCCTCCCCCCAGCAACCCACAGTTTGTTTTGTGAGATTAAGAGTCTTTTATGGTTTGTATCCCTCCCTATCCCATCTTCTTTCATTTATTCTTTTCCTATCCCCCAAACTCCCAACATTGCCTCTCCACTTCCTCATATCTGGGAGATCATATGATAGTTGTCTTTCTCTGATTGACTTATTTCGATAAGCATAATACCCTCTAGTTCCATCCACGTCTTCACAAAAAAATTTCATTTTTTAATGGCTGCATAGTATTCCATTGTGTATATATACCACTTCTTCTATATCCATTCATCTGATGATGGACATCTAGGTTCTTTCTATAGTTTGGCTATTGTGGACATTGCTGCTATAAACATTCGGGTGTATGTGCCCCTTTGGATCACTGTGTTTGTATCTTTAAGGTAAATACCCAGTACTGCAATTGCTGGGTCATAAGTTCTGTTTTCAACTTTTTGAGGAACCATGCTGTTTTCCAGAGTGGTTGCACCAGCTTGCATTCCCACCAACAGTGTAGGAGGATAACCCTTTCCCCACATCCTCGTCAGCATCTGTGCTTTCCTGGCTTGTTACTTTTAGCCATTCTGACTGGTATGAGGTGGTATCTCATTGAGGCTTTGATTTGTATTTCCCTGATGTTGAGTAATGTGGAGCACTTTTTCATGTGTCTGTGGGCCATCTGGATGTCTTCTTTGCAGAAATTTCTGTTCATGTCCTCTGCCCATTTCTTTTCTTTTTTTTTTTAATTTTTTATTTTTTATAAACATATATTTTTATCCCCAGGGGTACAGGTCTGTGAATCACCAGGTTTACACACTTCACAGCACTCACCAAAGCACATACCCTCCCCAATGTCCATAATCCCACCCCCTTCTCCCAAACCCCCTCCCCCCAGCAACCCTCAGTTTGTTTTGTGAGATTAAGAGTCACTATGGTTTGTCTACCTCCCAATCTCATCTTGTTTCATTTATTCTTCTCCTACCCACTTAAGCGCCCATGTTGCATCACACTTCCTCATATCAGGGAGATCATATGATAGTTGTCTTTCTCTGCTTGACTTATTTCGCTAAGCATGATATGCTCTAGTTCCATCCATGTTGTCGCAAATGGCAAGATTTCATTTCTTTTGATGGCTGCATAGTATTCCATTGTGTATATATACCCCATCTTCTTGATCCATTCATCTGTTGATGGAATCTAGGTTCTTTCCATAGTTCGGCTATTGTGGACATTGCTGCTATAAACATTCGGGTACACGTGCCCCTTTGGATCACTACGTTTGTATCTTTAGGGTAAATACCCAATAGTGCAATTGCTGGGTCATAGGGAAGTTCTATTTTCAACATTTTGAGGAACCTCCATGCTGTTTTCCAGAATGGCTGCACCAGCTTGCATTCCCACCAACAGTGTAGGAGGGTTCCCCTTTCTCCGCATCCTCGCCAGCATCTGTCATTTCCTGACTTGTTTATTTTAGCCGTTCTGACTGGTGTGAGGTGATATCTCATTGTGGTTTTGATTTGTATTTCCCTGATGCCGAGGGATATGGAGCACTTTTTCATGTGTCTGTTGGCCATCTGGATGTCTTCTTTGCAGAAATGTCTCTTCATGTCCTCTGCCCATTTCTTGATTGGATTATTTGTTCTTTGGGTGTTGAGTTTGCTAAGTTCTTTATAGATTCTGGACACTAGTATCTGATATGTCATTTGCAAATATCTTCTCCCATTCTGTCAGTTGTCTTTTGATTTTGTTCACTGTTTCCCTTGCTGTGCAAAAGCTTTTGATCTTGATGAAATCCCAAGAGTTCATTTTTGCCCTTGCTTCCCTTGCCTTTGGCGTTGTTCCTAGGAAGATGTTGCTGCGGCAGAGGTCAAAGAGGTTGCTGCCTGTGTTCTCCTCAAGGATTTTGATGGATTCCTTTCGCACATTGAGGTCCTTCATCCATTTTGAGTCTATTTTTGTGTGTGGTGTAAGGAAATGGTCCAATTTCATTTTTCTGCATGTGGCTGTCCAATTTTCCCAACACCATTTGTTGAAGAGGCTGTCTTTTTTCCATTGGACATTCTTTCCTGTTTTGTCGAAGATTAGTTGACCGTAGAGTTGAGGGTCTATTTCTGGGCTCCCTATTCTGTTCCATTGATCTATGTGTCTGTTTTTGTGCCAGTACCATGCTGTCTTGATGATGACAGCTTTGTAATAGAGCTTGAAGTCCGGAATTGTGATGCCACCAACGTTGGCTTTCTTTTTCAATATCCCTTTGGCTATTCGAGGTCTTTTCTGGTTCCATATAAATTTTAGCATTATTTGTTCCATTTCTTTGAAAAAGATGGATGGTACTTTGATAGGAATTGCATTAAATGTGTAGATTGCTTTAGGTAGCATAGACATTTTCACAATATTTATTCTTCCAATCCAGGAGCATGGAACATTTTTCCATTTCTTTGTGTCTTTCTCAATTTCTTGCATGAGTACTTTATAGTTTTCTGAGTATAGATTCTGTGCCTCTTTGGTTAGGTTTTTTCCTAGGTATCTTATGGTTTTGGGTGCAATTGTAAATGGGATGGACTCCTTAATTTCTCTTTCTTCTGTCTTGCTGTTGGTGTAGAGAAATGCAACTGATTTCTGTGCATTGATTTTATATCCTGGCACTTTACTGAATTCCTGTATGAGTTCTAGCAGTTTTGGAGTGGAGTGTTTTGGGTTTTCCACATATAGTATCATATCATCTGCGAAGAGTGATAATTTGACTTCTTCTTTGCCGATTTGGATGCCTTTAATTTCCTTTTGTTGTCTGATTGCTGAGGCTAGGACCTCTAGTACGATGTTGAATAGCAGTGGTGATAATGGACATCCCTGCCATGTTCCTGACCTTAGCAGAAAAGCTTTCAGTTTATCTCCATTGAGAATGATATTTGCGGTGGGTTTTTCATAGATGGCTTTGATGATATTGAGGTATGTGCCCTCTATCCCTACACTTTGAAGAGTTTTGATCAGGAAGGGATGCAGTACTTTGTCAAATGCTTTTTCAGCATCTATTGAGAGTATCATATGGTTCTTGTTCTTACTTTTATCAATGTGTTGTATCACATTGACTGATTTGCGGATGTTGAACCAACCTTGCAGCCCTGGAATAAATCTTTAAATTTCTGTAGAATTCCCCTGGGAAGCCATCTGGCCCTGGGCTTTTGTTTGTTTGGAGATTTATTTTTTTTTTTAAGATTTTATTTATTTATCAGAGAGAGAGAGGGGGAGAGAGCGAGCACGGGCAGACAGAATGGCAGGCAGAGGCGGAGGGAGAAGTAGGCTCCCCGCTGAGCAAGGAGCCTGATGTGGGACTCGATCCCAGGACGCTGGGATCATGACCTGAGCCGAAGGCAGCTGCTTAACCAACTGAGCCACCCAGGCGTCCCTGTTTGGAGATTTTTGATGACTGTTTCAATCTCCTTACTGGTTATGGGTCTGTTCAGGTTTTCTATTTCTTCCTGGGTGAGTTATGGTAATTTATATGTCTCTAGGAATGCATCCATTTCTTCCAGATTGTCAAATTTGTTGGCGTAGAGTTGCTCATAGTATGTTCTTATAATTCTTTGTATTTCTTTGGTGTTGGTTGTGATCTCTCCTCTTCATTCATGATTTTATTTATTTGGGTCCTTTCTCTTTTCTTTTTGGTAAGTCTGGCCAGGCGTTTATCAATTTTATTAATTCTTTCTATTGGTTTTTTGGTTTCTATTTCATTGATTTCTGCTCTGATCTTTATGAATTCATTTCTCCTACTGGGTTTAGGCTTTATTTCTTGTTCTTTCTCCAGCTCCTTTAGGTTTAGGGTTAGGTTGTGTACCTGAGACCTTTCTTGTTTCTTGAGAAAGGCTTGTATTGCTATATATTTTCCTCTCAGGACTGCCTTTGTTGTGTCCCACAGATTTTGAACCATTGTGTTTTCATTATCATTTGTTTCCATGAATTTTTTCCATTCTTCTTTAATTTCCCGGTTGACCCATTCATTCTTTAGAAGGATGCCATTTAGTCTCCATGTATTCCAAATGTATTCCAAATTTCCTCTTGTGATTGACTTCCAGCTTCTGAGCATTGTGGTCTGAAAATATTCAGGGAATGATCTCAATCTTTTGATACCGGTTGAGACCTGATTTAGGACCCAGGATGTGATCTATTCTGGAGAATGTTCCATGTGTACTAGAGAAGAATGTGTATTCTGTTGCTTTGGTATGGTATGTTCACAATATATCTGTGATGTCCATCTGGTCCAGTGTGTCATTTAAGGCCTTTATTTCCTTGCTGATCTTTTGCTTTCATGATCTGTCCATTTTAGTGAGGGGAGTGTTAAAGTCCCCTTCTATTATTGTATTATTGTTGATGTGTTTCTTTGATTTTGTTAGTAATTGGTTTATATAGTTGGCTGCTCCCACATTGGGAGCATAGATATTTAAAATTGTTGGATCTTCTTGTTAGACAGACCCTTTGAGTATGATATAGTGTCCTTCCTCATCTCTTATTATAGTCTTTGGCTTAAAATCTAATTGTTCTGATATAAGGATTGCCACCCCAGCTTTCTTCTGAGTTCCATTAGCATGGTAAATTGTTTTCCACCCTCCCATTTTAAATCTGGAGGTGTCTTCGGGTCTAAATGAGTTTCTTGTAGGCAGCATATTGATGGGTTTTGTTTTTTTATCCATTCTGATACCCTGTATCTTTTGATTGGGTCATTTAGTCCATTTCCATTCAGGGTAACTATTGAGAGATATGCATTTAGTGCCATTGTATTGCCTGTAAGGTGACTGTTATTGTATATTGTCTCTGTTCCTTTCTGATCTACTACTTGTAGGCTCTCTCTTTGCTTAGAGGACCCCTTTCAATATTTCCTGTAGAGCTGGTTTGGTGTTTGCAAATTCTTTCTGTTTTTGTTTGTCCTAGAAGCTTTTTATCTCTCCTTCTATTTTTGATGATAGCTAGATGGATATAATATTCTTGGCTGTATATTTTTCTCATTTAGTGCTCTGAATATATCATGCCAGTTCTTTCTGGCCTGCCAGGTCTCTGTGGATAAGTCCGCTGCCAATCTAATATTTTTATCATTTAATGTTACAGACTTCTTTTCCCAGACTGCTTTAGGATTTTCTTTTTGTTGCTAAGACTTGTAAATTTTACTACTAGGTGACAGTGTGTGGACCTATTCTTATTGATTTTTAGGGGGGTTCTCTGCACCTCCTGGATTTTGATGCTTGTTCCCTTTGCCATATTAGGGAAATTCTCCCCAGTAATTCTCTCCAGTATACCTTCTGCTCCCCTCTCTCTTTCTTTTTCTTCTGGAATCCCAATTATTCTATTGTTGTTTCATCTTACAGTGTCACTTATCTCTTGAATTCTCCCCTCATGGTCCAGTAGTGTTTGTCTCTCTTTTGCTCAGCTTCTTTATTCTCTGTCATTTGGTCTTCTATATCACTAATTCTTTCTTCTGCCTCATTTATCCCAGCAGTGAGAGCCTCCATTTTTTTATTGCACCTCATTAATAGCTTTTTTTAAATTTCAACTTGATTAGATTTTAGTTCTTTTATTTCTCCAGAAAGGGCTTTTATCTCTCTGGAGGTGGTTTCTCTAATATCTTCCATACCTTTTTTAGCCCAGCTAGAACCCTGAGAGTCATCATTCTGAACTCTAGATCTAACATAATACCATAGTCTGTATTGATTAGGTCCATAGCCTTCAGTACTGCCTCTTGTTCTTTTTTTTGTGGTGAGTTTTTCCACCTTGTCATTTTGTCCAGATAAGACTATATGAAGGAGCAAATAAAATACTAAAAGGGTGGTAAAGACCCCAGGAAAATGTTCTTTAACCAAATCAGAAGAGACCCCAAATCATGGGGTTGGGGGAGAAAGGAGATAAAAAGAATTTCCGGAAAAAAAAATTAAAAAAAGAAAACATATAAAGAAAAGATATAAAAACAATATATATATATTATACTAGTGTCTAGAACAGAGTCACCCACTTAATTTTGGGAGGATTTTGGTCTCTTAGAAGAAACTACCTACCCAAATTTTAAAGAATGAAAAACATATGTAAGGGTAAACACAATGAAGTGATGGAATATGCCTACAAAGATGAAAAAAATTTTTTTTCAAATTTGTAAAAAAGGAATTTATAAAGTAAGTTGGTTAGGAGAATAAAGAAAAAGAACGTGGAGAGAATTTGCTCGGGCTGGAGACTAGAACAGGCCCGGAGCTAGATTTAGGGTATAGTTCGATCTATTAGAAGAAGTTGTACCCCAATTTTTTTAGAATGAAAAAATCCTATTGTATACAAATAATAAAGTTAGATACAATGAAAGATACAATATGACTATAATAATGAAGGTTCAAAAAAATTTTTATTTTTTTATGAAAGGTATTGTTACAATAAACTAGGTAAAAATGTTAAAAGAGGAAGGGGTGAAAGTTAAAAAAAATAGCAGAAGAAAAAAATGAAAGTAAAAAAATAATTAATGATCTGCAAGACTAAATTATGGGGAGAAAGCCTGAATTTCATGCTTTGCTTTCTCCTCCTCTGGAATTCCCCTGTTCTTCTTGGTAAGTGAACTTGGTCTTGGCTGGATTTCTTGTTGATCTTCTGGGGGAGGGGACTGTTGTGTTATTCTCAAGTGTGTTTGCCCAAGGCAGAATTGCACTGCCCGTACCAGGGGCCAGGCTAAGTAATCTGCTGGGGTTCACTTTCGTTCCCTGAACACTCTCTGTAGAGTTCCAGAGGACAGGAATGAAAATGGCAGCCTCCTAATCTCTGGCCTGGAGGACCAGAAAACTTGGGGCCCCGCTCCTCAGTGCGCCCTCAGAGAGAAGCGCTGAATCACTCCTGTCTTCCTGGCCTCTGGCCGCACTCTGAGGTCACCCAGCCTGTGACCAAGCATCTCTGTCTCTGGCAAACAGCTCCACCTGGAGTCTTTGAACCCTGCAGATCCCTGAGCTCTTTCAAGGGGTGTCTGCCCGAATTTTGTGGGGACCCCACTCACAGACCAGTGGCCTGTGCCACGGATTATGGCTCAAGGTAACCCTGAGTTGAGAGCTCACTCCTTGGCTCTGTCTCTGTAGCTGGCTCTCCCGCTTTAATACCTGTGAGCTCTGTGACACTCAGACACCAGCAATCCTTCTGTGACCCCGTGGGATCTGGTGCCACGATGGCTTCGTGTGGGCTTCACCTCGGTTTAGTCTGTGGAGCAATGTCCCTCAGTGGAGCAGACTTTTAAAAGTCCTGATTTTGTGCTCCGTTTTTCTGCTGCTTGCTGGGAGCTGGCCCCTCCCCCTGCAGTCTATCTTCCTGTCGCTTTGCATTCACTTCTCTGTCGGTCCTACCTTTCAGAAAGTGGTTGATTTTCTGTTTCTAGCATTGTTGCTCTTCTTCTCTTCGATCTCCCTTTGGATTTGTAGGTGTTTTCAATTGTTTGATGAGCTATCTTGCTGATCTCCTGCTACCTGATGTTGTCTCAGCATACTACTTCTCTGCCATCTTGACTCCTCCCCCAAGCATAAAATTAAGTGTTTTTAAAAGGAGCCATATATATTTTCTTTGAGAAAAAATTGTTATAATTTATTGTTTACTTATTATTTTATTAGTATATTATAAAATATATTTTAATTTTAAAAAACTAAATATAAGTATGAGTAAATAGACCTAGGGTGTTAAAAACAACAACAATGGAAGCAATGAGAGAGATACAGAGTAATAAGAAGTGATACTACTATTTTAAAAATGGTATGGCCTTAAGATATGGGACTCATTAAAGAATTGCAGAGTTTTCTCAAATTCGTAGGCCTTAGAGTTAAACAAGGAAAGTCATTCACATATCTGAGGAACAAATGAATTAGAAATTTATTTAGGTAGTATAGAAAACTAAGTTATTGTTTCAGATTTCATTTGGAGAATGAAGAATTGGATAAGTATAACTTGAATATAAGAATTTCAGATTACAGAACCATCTCTTTTGGGTTGTGAAGTCATTGATATAGAATGAAAAAAATAGCATTCAGTTTTCCAATCAGAATAACCTAAAGAATCTTGGCAGCAGCATAGATTTTTAGGCAACCTCAGTTTGTATCCACCAATCCCAAATTGTTTGAAATTATATAGTTTTTATCTTAGGGTGCTAACATCTTTTTAGGCCAGAAAGATATATAAGCACAGAAATGTTTAGAAGAGTCACAACTCTCTGTTAATAATGTTGTGTTGGGGTGCATGGGTGACTCAGTGGGTTGAGCCTCTGCCTTTGGCTCAGATCATGACCTCAGGTTTCTGGGATCCAGCCCCACGTCAGGCTCTCTGCTCAGTAGGGAGCTTGCTTCCCCCTCTTTCTCTCCGCCTGCCTCTCTGCCTACTTGTGGTCTCTGTCAAATGAATAAATAAAATCTTAAAAAAAAATAATAATGTTGTATTAAGATACCCTTGCATGTTCAATAATTTTAACTTTAAACCGTTGTAAGAATATATGCTCTTTTGTGACTATTTCTTTCATTTAATACCTAAGAGTAATGAGAGCACAAAAATATTCATAGCAGTTTTATTAATAATGGACAAAAAAGAAACATGTGTCTCTAGGTAAAAATTAAAGAACAAAAATGTGATAAATGAATATAGGGTCCTCAGAGATATAAGAAATAAAGCAACAGGCAACATCTTGGTGTAATCTTAGAGATTTACTCTTTTATGTAGAAACTTACTAATGTACCATTTAGACATATTTGAGAGACCTCAAATTTTACCTACCTAGATATAAATTTTACCTATCTACATATAAAAATATGTAGACATTTTTCATAACTACAAGTTTAATTTATAATACTTAACAGATTAAATACATGAGATATTGATAGAAATAATAAAGGAAATTAAATATTTTAAACATAAAAAGATTGTTGAAAATAGTTGAAAGTGTATGGACTTTATAATCACCTCAAACATTTGTGAAGTCTACCTAAAAGGTGAGTGCTGTATTTTGTAGTCCTGATTATGTAGAATGAATTTTGTACATCTAGACTTTAAGATTTGTAACTTCAGTAAATTGGAAATTATTTAACTGAAGTAAAGCCCAGTAATTTTGGTGAGCAAAACTGCCCTCTCGGACATCAAACAAAACCAAAAAACTCCTCTTGAATGTAGCAGCAAGCAGTAAACACAAATTCTGGTTTAAGATTAAGAGAGATCACATTCTAATGTTCCCTTGGATTTTAAAAGATTTTGTAGCAGAACATTTTGACCCGGAATATTGTTTAATGGTATGTGGGTGCCAGTTCTAGAGAGTCTTACCTCTTCTAACTTTTTGCCTTTTTTTTTTTAACCTTTTGTCAATAAGGAACAGATAATGATGTTTCCATATTGGTATGAATTCTGTGTAGTTGAACAATTTTTGAACAACATACAACTTGTAATTTCCTCTGCCTTATAGTTATATGCTGAGATTTCTTTTTTAAATTATACTTTTTCTCCTGCAGTTGATTTCTCTCCTTTTCTATTTTTATATGTAATATAGTAAATTAATTCTTTTTTTTTTTTTTTTTTGCAAAAGCACATGCTGCACCATAATAATGGTAGTAATAATGTAACCTTAATTATTCACCTATCAACACTCTGAAAAGAGAGGGTACAAAAAAGGAGAAAGCCTGAAAGATAAATTAATGACATCATTATCAGTATTTTTTTTTTTTTTTTATAAGGAAATGTATTTATTTTCTTTTAAAGTATAGCATATAAAATAGTTATGCCCTTTTCCCCCACCTTGGTAAAATTCCATATTGCTATATAAAGAGTCTTCTTGTCTTCTTCTTCTTCTTTTTTTTAAATGACTGACACCTATAGTTTTAAAGCCTTCAGATTATCAGTATGTTTTTATATGTTTTTGCATACTTCTCATTTTCAAGATTTATAATCTCATAATACTTCATCATGAAACTTAGTAATTAAAATAAAATTTAAAAAAAGAAGAAAAAGCTTTTAAATGCAGTTGCTTTAACATTCCTAAGGCTCCCGGGACTCCTGTTATCTTATTCTCAATATTTATAGTAAATGCACATTTCTCCCTTTTTATACATTTCTAAATTTTCATTAATTTCTTATAAACAAATCACAAAGTTAGCAAAGCCAATTGAATGGTGTCTGGACAGTCATCGCTACTATACAGTATTAAAAACTGAAAATGAGCACAGTTTTAGTTTTACCAGCTGATTTAGTTAGGTATCACCCTAAGGCTTCAACACCATTTATCATTATCACTGCAGCCTGGCATGAAGACAAAAATCACCAGTAGCTTTAACCGAAGCAAATTAAGAACAGTTAAGGTTCTCTTTGCTCAGGAAAGGAAAATGTTTAATATTCTTTATGTACAAATCCTTTGTGATCAACTCCAGTGCCATGATTAGCCCTAACATTTGGAAGTTCTGATACAGATGTGTGCTGCCATGTGTAATTGCTTATGATTTTCAATTCTTAAAAATTATTTAAAAACATATATGGTTTTCAAAGGTTATGTTTGTACTGAAAAACAACTGTGTTCAAAATAGGCAGAAAGGAAACTGTGTACTATCATTCTTAGCTATAATTAAATTACTTTTACTTATTATCTCCTTAAAAATATTCAGTTTTTATGAATTTATATTGTGACTGTGTTTTTTAATAGTCTTTTAAAATTATTTCTAAACATTTTTTGAAGATTTTATTTGAGAAAGTGAGAGAGAGAGAACACCAATGGGGAGGGGCAGAGAGGGGGGGAGAAACAGACTTTCCACTGAGCAGGTTCCCTGATATGGGCTGGATCCCAGGACCCCAGTTCCTTGACCTGAGCCCAAACCAGATAGATGCTTAACTGACTGAGCCACCATTGTGGCCCTAATAGTTTTTTTAAGAGCAGTTTGGGTTTATAACAAAGTTGAGAGAAAGGTAGAGCGATTTCCCATAGGCCCTCTGCCTCTACTCATGCAGCAGCCTTTCCGTAATCAAATTCCCCCATCAGATTGGTACATTTGTTACAACTGATGAGCCTACATTGACACATCATTATTCCTCAAAAGCCATAGTTGTCATTAGGATTCACTTTATTGTTCTATTGTATGGGTTTAGATAAACATGTAGTGACATTTACTCACCATTACAGTATATTATGGTGTAGTTTCACATTTCACTGCCCTAAAAATCCTCAGTGCTCCATCAGTTTTTTGTTTGTTTGTTTGTTTATGTTTAATATTTCATTTTCTGTATGTACCACAGTTTATCTGTTCATTCACCTACTGAGCTACTGAAGGAGAATTATAGTAAGTGTTGAAGTTGGACGGTGTTAGTACTCTTAACTTGTTCTTCTTTGATATTAACTTTGCTATTCTGGGTCTTTTTCTTCATATAATCTTTAGAATCAGTTTGTTGATATTTGCAGTAACATGCTGGGGTTTTGATTGAGAGTGCATTGAATCTATAAATCATATTTAGAAGAACTGGTGCTTTGACAGTATTGAGTCTTCCTATCTGTGAACAGGGAATATTATTTTTCTTTATTTCTTTGAGATCTTATCAGAATTTTGTAGTTTTTCTCATATAGATCTTATACATATTTTGCTAAATATATGCTAAATTGTTCTACTTTTGGAGTGCTAATATAAATGATATGTTTTTAATTTCAGATTACATTTGGTTACTGCTGGTCTACAGGAATGCAGTTGGCTTTTCTATATGAATCTTGTTTCCTGAATCCTTGCTAACGTCACTTATTACTAGTTCCAGAAGTGGGGTGTTTTTTTTTTTTTTTTTTGGTTGATTGTTTCAGATTTTCTGCAATGAATAGAAATCATGCTGTGAACTAAGACAATTTATATCTTCATTCCTGATCTGTATAGCTGTATTTTTCTCTCTTTTTTTATTGCATTGGCCAGGACTTCCATTATGGCATTGAAAAGTAATGGTAAGAGGGGATATCCTTGCTTTCTTTCTTATCTTAATGGGAGAGTCTAAGAGTTTTTCACCATTAAGATGTTACCCTCAGGTTTTTTGTAGATGCTCTTTGAGGAAGTCCCTTTCTATTCCTAGTTTCCTAGTTTACTGTCATGATTGGGTGTTGGATTTTATCGTTTTTCTTCTGGATATGTTCATGTGATTTTTTTTTTTTTTTGCTTTTTTAGCCTGTTGATATGTTTATTACATTATTTGATTTTTGAATATTAGTGAACCCACCTGGCATTTGTGGAATTCATCCCATTTGTTCATGGTGTAACTTTTTTGTATACATTGCTGGATTTGATCTAATATTTTGAGGATTTTTGTATCTGTGTTCATGAAAGATATTGGTCTGTAGTTTTTTGTTTGTTTGTTTTTAGTATTAATGTAATGTTTGGTTTTAATATTATAGTAATGCTGCCCATTTTAGAATGAGTTAATAAGTAATCCCTCTGCTTCTATATTCTAAGAGATTGTAGAGAATTGGTAGAATTCTTGTTTAAATGTTTGTAGAATTCACCTTGAACCCATTTGGGCCTGCCACTTTCTGTTTTGGAAGGTTATTATTTGTTGATTTCATTTTTAAAATAGATATAGGCCTATTCATACTGTCAGTTCTTGTGTGAGTTTTAGTAGATTATATTTTTCGAGGAATTGGTTTATTTCAATTAGATGATTAAATTTGTGGTGTAGAGTTTTACATAGTATTCCTTTATTATCCTATTAATATCCTTGGGATAGGTAATGATGCCATTCTTGTTTTATCTGTGATATTAGTGATTTGTTTACTCTATATTTCTTATACTGGCTAGAGGCTTATCAATTTTATTTATCATATTAAGAATAAGCTTTTGGTTTTGTGATATTCTCTGTTGTTTTCTTGTGTACCATTTCATAGATTTCTGCTTTTATTTTATTAACATTTTCTTCTGTTTACTTTGGATTTCTTTGATCTTTTTTTTAATTTCATAAGATAAAAGTTTAGATGATTGATTTTAGATCTTACTAATATATGAATTCAGTGCTGTTTCTTTTAAGAATAACTTTCTCTACATTCCACAAATTTTAAGTTTTTTTAATTTATGTTTAGTTCAAAATATTTTCCAGTTTTTCTTGAGATTTCTTCTTTGTTGGACGTTATTTTTAAAAGTATGTTATTTCATCTCTAAGTATTTGGCACTTTCCAGCTATCTTTCCATTACCAATTTCTAGTTTAATTTTCATGTGTAAGAACAGAAGTAGATGTTTCTTTTCTTAAATTTATAAGGTGTTTCTTTTGGTCCAGAATGTGGTCTTTCTTGGTAAATGCCCCATGTGACCTTGAGAAGTATACTTTTGTTGGATGAGGTAGCCCTTAGTTGTCTATTATATTCAGTTTGTATTGCTGAATTCATTTATAATGGTCTTTAATGATCTTCCACCTGCTGGATCTGTCCATTTCTGAGAGAGGAATTGAAGTGTGCACTGATAATAGTGGGCTTATCTATTTCTCTTTGCATTTCTTTTTTTTTTTTTTTTTTTTTTTTTTTTTTTTTTTTTTAAAGATTTTATTTATTTATTTGACAGAGAGAAATCACAAGTAGATGGAGAGGCAGGCAGAGAGAGAGAGAGGGAAGCAGGCTCCCTGCCCAGCAGAGAGCCCGATGCGGGACTCGATCCCAGGACCCTGAGATCATGACCTGAGCCGAAGGCAGCGGCTTAACCCACTGAGCCACCCAGGCGCCCATCTCTTTGCATTTCTATCAGTTTTTGCCTCATGTATTTTGATACTTTGTTGTTAGGTATATACATAATAAAGATCATTTTGTCTTCTTGATGCCTTTACCCCTTTATCATTATATAATAACACTCTATCCCTGATAAAATACTGTTATTTAAAGTCTCTGCTCTCTCTGAAATTCATATAGCTATTCCTGCCTTCTTTTGATTAGTGTTATCATGGTATATCTTTATCCATCCATTTACTTTTAGTCCATATGTGTCTTAATATTTATTTATTTATTAAAGATTTTATTTATTTATTTGACAGACAGAGATCACAAGTAGCAGAGAGGCAGGCTCCCTGCTGAGCAGAGAGCCCTACGCAGGGCTTGATCTCAGGACCCTGGGATCCTGACCTGAGCCGAAGGCAGAGGCTTTAACCCACTGAGTCGCCCAGGCACCCTATGTGTCTTCATACTTAAAGTGAGTTTCTTGTAGACCACATATAGTTGGGTCTTGTTTTTTTGATCCACTCTGATAATGTCTGTTTTTACTGGTGCGATTAGATCATGATGTTTAGGGATTATTGATAAAGTTGCAACACTACCATGTTTGTTACTGTTTACTAATTGTTGCCTTACTTCTTTGTTTCTATTTTTGTCTTCCACTCTTTTTGTAGTGGAAGTTTTAATTATTTTACAGTTTGCAGTTTTAATTATTTTACATAATTGCAGTTTCTCTCCTTTCTTACTGTAACAGTTTCACTTCAGTACAAGTGGCAGCAGAGCAGAGTTCCTTAACTTTAATTTTCTGAAAAAATCTTTACATAGCCATGATTTTTGAGAATTATTTTTTCAGGTACAGAATTGTAGGTGGCTGGTTTTTTTTCTCTCAACACTTTAAATATTTCTCTTCTCTTTCTTTTTCCTTATATGGTTTAAAATTAGGAGTTGGGTGTAATTCTTATTTTTACTACTTTATAGGTAAGGATTTTTTTTTTTTTTTTTTTTACCCTCTCTGGCTTCTTTCAGGTTTTTTTTTGTTTTGTTTTGTTTTTTTTTTATCCTGCTTTTTTATAGGTTGAAAGTGATATACTTAGGTTCAGCTTTTTGGCATATATCCTACTTGGTCTTTTCTGAGTTTCCTGGATGAGTGGGTTTGTATCTATCATTAATCTGGGGGAAATTGTTAGTTATTATTTAAGTCTGTCCTTCTCTCTCTCCCCCACCCTTCCTTCCTTCCTTCCTTGCTGTCCTCTTCTCCTTCTATTTCTATTATGTGTATGTTATACTTCTTGTAGATATTTCACAGTCCTTAGATATTTTGTTCAATTTATTTCAGTCTTTTTTTTTCTCTTTGCTTTTCAGTTTTAAAGGTTTCTATCCAGATATCCTAAAAACTTAGAGATTCTTTTCTTAGTTGCATCATCTACTAATAAGCCCAGCAAAGGCATTTTTCATTTCTGTAACGTTTTTCTCTTCTCTAGCATTTCTCTTTGGTTCTTTCTTACAATTTCAATCTCACTGCTTATATTGCCCATTTGTTCTTACGCTGTCTACTTTATCTGTTAAAGCCCTTATCAAATTAGTCATAGTTGTTTTAAATTCCCAGGCTGATGATCGCAACATTCTGGCCATGTCTGAGTCTTGATTCTACTGATTATCTCTAATGACTGTGAGATTTTTCTCCTTTTATAAATTATATATAAATTATACATATATAATTTATATATATATGTATGCATATATATATATTATATATGTCAACTGGGCAAAAGGAACTGCTATTAAGTAGGTCTTTAGTAATGTGGTGGTAAGGTGTGGGGAGAAGGGAAGTATTATATAGTAGTGGATAGGTTTCAGTCTTTTAGTCTGTGCCTCTGGATGATGACATACACGTGATTATTAGTTCTCCTCTACTACCATATTAGGTTGAATGGTCTAGAGTAGGCTGAGGTTGAGTATTTCCTTCTTCCAGATCAGTTAAATTCTGATAAAACCTAGGCAGGATAGGCTCCGGTTCAGTAGTTCCTCTTGAGAGCTGGCCTTATTAGAAAGAATAGAATAATAAGGCTTATTTCTAAAATGGTTCCTTTTCTAATTTCCCTACTGGAAGCATAAGGGGATTTTTCCTCCAGTATTTACTTTGAGAACCTGGTAAACATTCAGAAGGTAAAAATCGTAAATTATGGGATCTCCAGATGACTGGGTCTCCCTGGAGTTTCTGACTCTTACAGGTGTCCGCACAGTTCTCAGCAATTCATCAGTTATAGTCTCAAGTTTCTTTACTGTAACACTTGTGCTTGTGAAGCTTGTTGCTCCAGATTTTGGAAGAATTTTCCCTGTGATCTTACTTCTCTGACAGATAAAAAAGGGTTTGTTGATTTTTCCATTTCTTCAGCTTTTTGGTGGTAGAATGGAATGATGACTTTCAAATTTTTTACATGCTGGACCGTAAACCAGAAGTTCTCATTCATATTAATATCTCATAGTCATGGTACATTTCAAGTTAGCAAGGCAAAACTCAATCTAGTACGATAATGAGTATTTGACTGCAGATGTGGAGATAGACGTAGTTCTTGAATTTTTACAAACCATTTACAATAATCATGGAGCTGAATGATTAAAGGCCAGTTTGGAAAGAAAAAAATGTGTAATTTAGTGCTTTTATTTTTCAATGAGATAAATGAGGGACAAAGGAATTAAGAGATTTGCCTGATGACTGTAACAGTATTTGAATTATATGACTCTGATATGGTGTTCCAAATTTGATGTTCATCCTATTAGAAAATATACACTTCATAGAGTTTGTAAAATAAAATATATTTTTTTTAAAAAAACTTGACTACTTTTAAAACCCTTTGACATTTTCTTTCTTTTTTTTAAGATTTTATTTATTTATTTGACAGACAGAGATCATAAGTAGGCAGAGAGGTAGGCAGAGAGAGAAAGGGAAGCAGGCTCCCCCCTGAGCAGAGAGCCCGATGCGGGGCTCGATCTCAGGACCCCGAGATCATGACCAGAGCCGAATGCAGAGGCTTTAACCCAGTGAGCCACCCAGGCGCCCCACCTTTGACATTTTCATAGTCAGTAGTTGATCTACCTTGTAACTATAGAAAATAGAAAATCTCAAAGGCAAATATTAAGTTTCCATACAAGCATTACCCCATTGCAGTTTTTAGTCAACCACCTTTAACTCTTTTATTGGCATCCTTAATGTCTAGATATATGTCAGGTTATATGCAACAGGCATGTGGTCTGCTGCTAATGAAAGGTAGATACACCCAACTATAATAGCCTCTGTTTTATGCACTTGACTTATCTAACTTTATTGTTCTGATTTGATGTTTAGTCAACATAGTTTGGTTTGCTCTAGATTTATCTGCCAGAAGGGATAAGAAAGTTGTATAGGCATCCAGTCTTCTGACAGCTATTTTTTTTTTTAATTATGAATGAACAAATTGTTATTTTCTGTGTAAAGATTCTTTCACATACTAATTTTGGGACTATTTCCTTAAGTTTCCAAATTTGGAAAAATACAATACAGGTCCTTCATCAGAGCTCCTCCCATATTTTGGTATTTATTCGTTTACTTGTCACCTCCATTAAACTGTTTGTTTCTTGAAGACAAGAAATGCATATTTGTTATCTTATGTATTGCCAGTTTATAGCCTAGCATGTAATAGTTTCTTAATAGACATTTAAGTGAATGAATGACTTACTGGCTGACTTCTATATTCTAGAAATATGAAGTTTCCAGAAGACTAGTATGACATAGTGAATGTCTCAGTTTAAATTTTTTCAGCATAGCATAGTACCTATTGTAGTTAATCAATTTGTGATGCAGATCTTAAAGTTGTAAAGAGGAAAAGTTATTTACTGCACTTTAACAGGTAAAAATAATATTGGCTAATTCATTGTTTAATTTCAAAAAATAGTATTGGCTAATTCAATGTTTAATTTCAGTGTTTAATTTCAAATGCATTATATTTTAAATACTGTTTGTGTAATATGATTAATTTTATGGGCCATATACTTCACTAATGGAAGGCTTTTTTCCCAGAAAAGTGGGAGCTGGATACATTTTTTGGGGGGGCAGATCCTTGGTTATTTTTGATATGCTGATTTATGACTTTTTTTTTAACCATAAATGTATAGTAATTCAAAATACCAAGCCAAACAAATCCCTATTTGTTGTGCAAATTAGGATTACATTCTTCTACTGAAAACAACACTTGAATCCACCATTACCCTTTATAGATTTATTTTAACCATATTGTCTTACTTTTCTATTTGTACTGTGCAGTAAAAGCTAGGCATCATAAAATGAAAAATGAACAGAAATGCACACTTTAACATACATATACAAAAATTCCTGTGTGTGTGCCCTATTTCCTTTGTCTTCTGCTTAGAGAATCTAGTCTATTTCTGGGTGACAACTTTTTTTTTTTTTCTGTTTTATTAACCACTATTTTCTCTGTCATCAAATCAGGACCTTCTTTTCAGTGAGTTTAAATTCCTCCATCATAGACATTTATGAATTTACGAATGTATAATAACTGTTACTGCCTATTGAGAACTATTCAGAATAATACATAAATAATGATTACTAACAGCAGGAGAATAAGGGGAAGAATATCTAATCAATGTATCAGGTACTTTGTCAGTATATATTCTGAGTCAATAATTAAACACCTAATGCCTGATTAGAAAATGAAGCAGATCACTTAGCATGGTTGACATTGTAATTATAATCATCAAAATTTGTAAGCTTATTCTCATTCTAAACTAGCCCCTGAATACTGTATTAATCCATAAAGCCTATCAGAAACCTATTCAATAAGAAATTGCTTCAGTATACTAATTTTTGTTCTAGTGGTCTGAACTCTGGGATGAATCTGTAAACAGTGGCTAATGTTTTTGAATTCATGCTGGTTTTCTGTAAGATTATTGAGCCTAGATGTGGAGTATGGTTTTATGGGTTAACTTTTTGAGATTGATTTGTTGTTCATGATTTCCATGTGATTCAGGATCTTGTTAACATTACTACCTAACATTCAATAAATAAGACATTTACTGATGGATCCTAAAATTCATGATGCCTTGGAACACACACTTTACTAATCCCAATAATGAAGCTAATGACTAAAATATTAAAAATATCTATTATTACTTTCTAAAATGAAATGATCTCGGCTATATGGAGCTTTCCTAAGGTTTTGGGGTGTAAGTTATGCTCTCCAGCCCTTCTGTGATAGCTGTTTTGAATAATAAGAAATGCTATAAAATGAAATATTTTACATACAATAGAATCCTTCCTCTTACAACATAACTCATTAGCTCATCGTTGCTTTAGCAGTTTGTTTCCCTAAGAAAGGATGCTGCCTTTGTGTGATGAACATGGGCTGAGGAAACATAGAACTATTACAGTACTGTTTGAGTGCAAGCTTTACAGGAGGTTCTCACTCATTTTCTAGAAGCTTGCTGCTCTCTACCTAAGACATACATAAAAATTTAGCTGTGTCTATTAATCCAAAGACCTAATAAAAAAAACCTATGATCTCATAAATTCTTTTTTTTTTTTTTAAGATTTTATTTATTTATTTGACAGAGAGAAATCACAAGTAGATGGAGAGACAGGCAGAGAGAGAGAGAGGGAAGCAGGCTCTCTGCCGAGCAGAGAGCCTGATGCGGGACCCGATCCCAGGACCCTGAGATCATGACCTGAGCCGAAGGCAGCGGCTTAAACCACTGAGCCACCCAGGCGCCCTGATCTCATAAATTCTAAGGTTTGATGACTACTAGTACTTTAGATACATTTGTGAAGTCAAACAAGTAATTTATTAATGTATTTGTTTAAATCATCTGAATAAAATAAGAATCCAATGTTTATAATAAATTCTGAGATTCTTAGAAAACCATCATGCCATTTCATATTAAAAGGGTCACATTTTGGGAGAGCTTGATTTAAAATGTTTATGAACTTAAAAATTGCTATTATTCATATTTATTATATTATATTTATAATTTTATTTTCTCTCTGAGATAAGAGTAACATATATCACTTACTATTTTATCTTGCATATATTTCATTTTTTTATTATTTAGTTTCTTTTTTTTAAAAAAAGATTTTATTTATTTATTTGACAGACAGAGATCCCAAGTAGGCAGAGAGGCAGGCAGAGAGAGAGGAGGAAGCAGGCTCCCTGCTGAGCAGAGAGCCCAATGTGGGGCTTGACGTGGGGCTTGATCCCAGGATACTGGGATCATGACCTGAGCCAAAGGCAGAGGCTTTAACCCACTGAGCCACCCAGGCGCCCCTATTTAGTTTCATTTTTAAGGGTAGTTAATATTCTGCAAAGTTTCCACAAACACTGAATTAGTTAATAGAGAATTATTTCTGCTAGGGGAAATACAGGGTTAAGTTCCTGAGAGACTGGTACATTTTCATCAACCAGCTCTGTTTTATCTGTGTTTTTGTTTAAAGACACTTATTTAGCATATCTTAAAATAATGAATTGCATGGTCTTAGCCAAGGGTTTGAGGTCATTTGCATTACATAGATTCATCTGCCAATATTATAAAACAAGCCAGGTTTTTCAGTGTTAAAGAAACTTAAAATTTGTGCCCCTGTGCACGTGTGTGTGAATGACCATGAAAGCACTGGGAGTACTGATTTGGGAATGATAAATAAATTTTGTGAGTAGGCAAATTCACAAATATGGTATCCATGAATAATGAATTCATATATATGTATGTAGGCATATATATGTGTGTGTGTGTGTATATATGTGTGTGCATTTTGGTTTGAATAATTCCACTGTGAATAATTTCACTGGTTTAACTTTAATGCCCTTTTCTTAACTTCAGTTTGTCCTGGTCAACTCCTAACTGAGAGTCAAAGACAAATGAATTCATTCCCTCTCCTCTTTAGTGTTAACCCACCTTTGTTCCCCGCAATGAAAATATCCCTTTCCACCTTTATCAGTTAGAGTTCAGTATGACAAACAGAACTATTATTGGCTTCAGACTTTGGTTTTCATATTTGGTGGCGGAGCTTGAAAGCTGCAGTGCAGGCAGTCAGGAAAGAAAGATGGATAAAAAAGAGAACAAGGATAAACTGGGACTGGTGTAAAAACTGGAACCCACAAGGGGTAACTAGAACCCATTTCAGTTATCATTGCTTCTGACTATGATGAGAAGGTTGTTGGACATGAGAAGCTGCTGTCCCTCTTCGTGACTTAGGAGTCATATAAGCTGGAGGAGAATGAAGGGGAACCCGTAGCAGTTCCAGACCTGCTACTGCGGCATTCCCACTTCCTTGCCATACAAGGTTAGCCAGAAGAAAGCAACATGTTTGGGCTCAGAAGTGCCCAGTGACCTTGCTGTACCTTTTGCACATAAAGATTAATAGACTTGCTGCTTCATTTCTTTCTCCAAATCTTTACAAAAATGTGCCTAATGGCCTGCTTTTGCCAAAAGCATACAGGTAAGGCTATTCTAGGAAAAGTAGTTCAGCTTTACTAAATTAACATATTTTGAAGTCAATACAGTCCACATTTTGTCACTTAGTACCCATACCTATCTCTTTAAACGCACTAATTTCAAATCAAAACAACAAATAAGATAATGTTTCTCCCCAACATGATAAAACTTTTTATTGACTTTAATCACAGGACTTGAGGGTATCAAGCGACCTCCCAGGGAATCATCTGTCTTCTAAACATACTATTTTGAGTCCTCGCTGTTTAAATGCAGCTCACTATTCCCCTGATTAAGTCATTTACCCAACGAGAACTGTAACCCCCTTATTTACCTGATTCATGGGCATGAGGAGCTAAAAGTGGTTAGTGGTTTGCCTTCTCAAATTCTAGTTCAGTAGAATCATTGTTTTGTCATCGGTATAAGCAGTCCTACTTTTAGATTTAAGGCTTCTAGACTGTTCGAACCTATAGTTCTAGAGGCAAGAAATCTTTTTTTTTTTCCCTTTGCTTTTCTTTCCCTTTTCCTTTCTTTTTTCCCTTTCTTTTCCGTTTTTCTTTTTCCTTTCTCACGTCCTCTACTGCCCCTTCTTGTCTCTGTCCCTTCCCTAATGGGTTCCTTGTGGTAATAGTGAAAGGCGGTACTTCTCATTTTTACCCTTTGATTTACAGATTCATGAATCTTAGCTATGGAAGAAACATTTCTATATACACTGCTGATTTAGAGCAAATATCACATCCTAGAAACAAATGTCCCACATTTGTAAGCTTTACAACCAGGTTATAACCATAAGTAAGAATTCATAAGGCGATTATACTGTTTTATCAAGCTAGCTGTTTCACGATAATCATGAACATTTACATTCAGTTTATTTATGGACCTGTGCTTATTGCCAAACTTCATTGCTTGATCAGAAATAATGTTGTATGCAATACCAACCTGGTAGGTATGGTATTCTATAAGTCCATGGATAGTGACTTTGATGGAAACATTGCAGACAGGGAAGGAAAAATCCATGCCTAAGGTAAATGTCTACTCTAGTAAGAACAAAATTTTTTTTTTTTGACCAGTTGAATTGGTTGTTAATCCCAGGGAATGGTGCCATAACAGTGGCACACTGGTACTCAGCAGTGGCTGTAACCAGCTCTGCTCTGATGAGTATGAATCATATATTCTTTTTCCATTATAACATCTACCACTGCTGCCATGATCACTTTTTTAAATGAGCCAGTTAGGCAATTACAGGATTGGCTAGGAAGAGGAGGTTACCTGTTCACCTCCATAACACCTATAACTATCTGACATAACATACTTACTTGCCTACTGATATTTATTGGCTCTTTCCCCATATTAGAATGTATACTCCATTTAAGGCAGGGCTTATTGACTATTTTGTTTATTGATATATTCCCATGGCATAAAAAATATTTGAGGCATTGTATATAAACTAAAAACAAAGCTGTAAAATGAAATAATATTTAAACTTTATGAATAATGTATGACTACTATTTTTATTTCTAATTTATAGATAAGAAAACTGAGTGTCACAGACATGTTACTTACCAAATGACATTCATTTGTTAAGTCACAGAGCTTGGATTTACACTCTGTCTGATTTACAAACTGTACTTTTAACCAAGATGATATATTACCTCTTGTCTTGAAATACTGAATTTTTTCCTGAAGTGGAACAGTGTCAGGAAGAATTTTCTGTTCTGTAATTTTAGTATAAAACAGGGGAAGTCCTGCATGAAGTCATAACCATGACCACTTTCAGAATCATGTGCTTTAAGAAAATGTTTCCAGTACTCTGGATTCATCTCTGGAGTTTTCGAGGGTCTGACACTGTTAAAGAGACAAATTTTGAATTTTAAGACCTGCTAAAGCTATAAGACAGTAGTAAACATTTGGTACCATGATGTATGGCTCTTAGAGAGTTACTGTGCAGTAGGGATAATAAACCACTTAAGTAAATATTTTTATTAAAAAAAGATGCAACCCAGCTCAGTATGATTGGAATATGATGGTATCCTCCTGCTGTGGAGAAAGATATCTTATAGAGGTTCTATATTTTTCATTTACAGTATCCTTCATGCAGTCAGAAATCTACTGGAATATTAAAACAAAATAGAGCCAAGAGGGAAAAAAAATCAGATAATAGACATAGGAATGATCAAGTCATTACCATCTTCAAATATGAACTCTTAAGTTAACTGTGATTAACATGTCTAAGAAAATAAAATACAAGACTAATTTTGCTAGAGGACAGTAAATTATAAAAAGAATCAATTGGAAATTCTGTTTCTGACCAGTGCAATAACTGAAATTAGGAAATCAATATATGGTATAAACTAAATTGTATAGACAAGAAGAGGATTTATGGACTAGAAGATAGATCATTAGAAAACATTCAAGCTGAACCGTACAGATAAAAGCATGGCAAATGCAGAAGAGAAGAGGATAGAACGAAATCAGGGCAGAAAAATGTCAAAGTGTTAATGGCTAAGAATTTCCTCTTACTGACAAAAGCACATCAGTTTACATATGCAGAAAGCATTATGGAACCCAAGGAGGATAAATGTATGGAAAAGCACATTTATACATATTGTGGGAAAA
Organism: Mustela putorius furo; assembly: GCF_011764305.1. NCBI lineage: Eukaryota > Metazoa > Chordata > Mammalia > Carnivora > Mustelidae > Mustela > Mustela putorius. The sequence goes on from NW_025422471.1 coordinate 17,743,358, forward strand.
GTGCTGAAAACCAAGAAAAAGGAATAATATCACAAGACAACTTTGGAAGGAGCAGCAAAAATATGGACATCAGATTTCTTAGCAGAAACAATTGGGCCCAAAGAGGGATAAAGCTGGATGCCCACTGATGAATACTTTATAAAGCTATGATAACCAAAAATATGTAAAGATGCTGGAATAGGTAAGTATGCCAAGGAAAACAGGCTAGTTACTAAAGAAAGACTCATATACACCCAATTCCTTGGATTTATGACAAGGGGGTTGTTACTGTGTACTTGGGGAGAATAATCTTTCCAATAAATGGCAGAGTCAATTAGATACCCATATGGAGTTTTACTCTTTAAAAGAGTAAAAAGTTTACAGATGACTTTCACATCAAAATGTGAAACATGATGGTAATGAAGCTTTTAAAATAAGATGTGGGAAAATGTCTTCATGAATTAGGTTAGCAAAACATTTCTTTTAAAGACACAGGAAATGTAGAAAGTTTGGCAAGTTGTACTATATTAACATTAATAACTTTTGGTTTGTCAAATGACACTTCTATTAGTAAAAAGCAAGTCTCTGAGTTGGAGAAGTTAATTGCAAAATATGTATCCCAAATAAAGAATTTATATTCATAATTTAAGTCTAGATAAGCGATAGAAAAAAAATTGAGTCAGTACTTGACACACACATGTACACACAAGGATATTTATATCTTTGTTTCCCTCTTTCTCTGTCTCTCTCACTTTCTTTGTTAGTGAAGTGCAAGATAAAATTATGGTCAAATGCAATTATTCACACAAAAAGTAGCTGCTGTGCTCTGAGTGTTTGTCCCTATTTCCATCCATCCCAAATTTACATAATGAAATCCTAACCCTCGAAGGCAATGCTATTATTTGGTAGGAACTTTGGGAGGGTGATTAGATCTTGAAGGTGGAGCGCCCATAAATGGGATTTATACTTTTACAAAGAGATCCCAGGGAGCTCCCTAGCTGGTTCTACTAGGTGAGGACCCATGAGAAGAGTGCTGGCTGTGAACCAGGAAGACGGCCTTCACCAGATCACGCTGGTGCATTGATCTCAGACATCCCAGTCTGTGGAACTGTGAGCGGTACATTTTTGTTTTTTGTAACCTACCTAGTCTGTGGTATTTTGTTCTAGAAGCCCAAATGGAGTAAGACAGTGGCTAAAGTGAGAGTGGTGTAATTACATTAGGAAGTGGTTGTCAGTATCAACCACTGGTGAATGAACTGCTATCTTGGGACCTAGCAATTCAGCTTTCAGGCATATACCTAACACATGCATTCATATGTTCAGCAAAAGGCATACAGAGCATTATCGACAGTAGCATTATTCATGGTAGCCTCCACGTTAATGTAAACCAAATCTCTATTAGTGCCAGGTAGATAAATCATGGAAGATTCTTGCACTGAATTACCATACAACTCTGAAGGTGAACTTTGCATTCTACACATCACAGCAAAGATAGAGCTCCCAAACATGATTATAAGCCTAAGAAGCCAGACATGAGAGAGTGAATTCTCTGTATTTCATTTATGTAAATTTCAAAAATTGGCACAACAAATCTATGCTTTTTGAGCTCAGGATAGTAGTTACTTTCGATGAATCATAGTGAGTGGTAACAGGTATGAGCAGAGCTTCTGGTAATGTTCTGTCCTACAAAGGACTGGTTTCATCCTGTTAGTTTTGTAAAAAAACCATTGATCAGTGCACTTATTATCTTCGCATGTATTTAATGCATTAAATACATCAATATAAATTTTTCATTTTTTTTACATTAAAAATTTTTTTTCAAAGATTTTATTTATTTATTTGACAGAGAGAGATCACAAGTAGGCACAGAGGCAGAGAGAGAGGAGGAAGCAGGCTCCCTGCTGAGCAGAGAGCCTGATGCAGGACTTGATCCCAGGACCCTGAGATCATGACCTGAGCCGAAGGCAGCGGCTTAACCCACTGAGCCACCCAGGCGCCCACATTAAATTTTTTTAAATAAACAATGCTATCCTGTGCCATAGGAAATTCTGATATACAGCTTAGAGAGGTATCTTAAAATTATATGTTAACAAGCATTGTTGACAATAGACCATGACAACTGATTGGGAAGGCAAAGTCTATTTCAATGATTACCCTAAAGTAGGTTTTCTAAAGTTAATTTTGCCTGGGAGCTTAAAATATTGGAAGAATAAAAGATGGTTTATTTTCTTATAATTAAAAAAAATTGTGAACTACTATTACTTCTTAAATTAATGCAATGGGTAGGAAAGTTCCTACACATACACTGTAAGGGCAAATACTAATTAAAAATAAGAAACTTAATTTTCCCTGCTGAAAGTAAGGGACGAGAGATGTCTCCTTGCCTCCGAGCTCTCTTGCTTTCTCTCTTCTCTTACAAGAAAACTTATAATTGTAACATCTTTTCCTGTGTCTTTGAAATGTATATGAATTACTTTAAAAGCTAAATAAGACTTATTATGTCTGTGTTGCAACTCAGAAATGCCTTTCTCAAGGGCCTGGGAACTGGCTCATTAAAAGGTAATCATTAGGAAAGACAGCACCCTTATTACCCAGTTTCCATGGTAAGATAGAAGCCTAACTTTAGCAAGTCATCTAGCTCCAAAATTACTTACCTCCTGTCATAAAGATGTGGGTTTAGTTATTTTTATTTATTTTTTATTTTTTGGACAAAACCTCTTAGCAAACATAGATGACCACCCCAGTGAATTTAAGATGAGCTGTGTGTGACAAATGGTGTTGTCACGTCCTCTTACTGGAGGACTAGTTTTGTTTATCTTGAGAACATGTACGTAATGAATTGTATCTGCTTGGCTATATAAAAGTGTAAAATTTATTTCTGCTTTTGCAGTCTCTTAGCAGATTGCTTCTGATGCACATCACATTCTGGTTTAATTCTAATTCAATAACAAAATTGGTTTCTTTCTCATGCCTTTGTGGAGAAGTTTTCTGGGTTGGTAGAAGATTTAATTTTTAATTATATTTCTCTAACAATACACATATATGGTATAACTATATATGGATGTGAATATATATATCCATATATATTTGAGAAAAACATATCTAAAAGAGGTCTTTCAGACTACAGCCTTTTTTAGCAGCCTTTACATCATACCCACTGTAATGTCTTTTTTTTTTTACTTATTTTGAAATTTTTATTTTTATGACACATCTCTTAAGTAATGCAAACGATTTGGAGTGCAATAGAGTTCCTTATGAGAAAAGAGTCCACACTGAAATTTCATTTGTTTAATTACAGAGATGTGGCTTTAGAGCCATCCTTGATGAGGGATTAATTGTATAGGGAACTGGAAATTATAACAAATGAGAGAAAAGAGGTAGTTTTTAATTTTATTTTAATGAATTTTGAAAATAATAAAAGGATTAGTTCAAGTTAACTTTAATACCTGAGAGGATAAACTGAGGTTGTTTCAAGGGATGGTAATGTCATGTGATTTACTATGAAATCTGTTAATGGAAAGTGATATGGTGACCCTCACATTCATAAGCATCCTCTCGATACATTTATCCCTGGTTACTAAAGAATAAATGTGATGAATCATGATAAGTCTATCAAACCTTTTGTCATTGTGATACATACCACTAATATATTTTTGGGGCCAGAGTACATTGTGGAGAAGGTAGATAGCTAGAATATTTGCTGAACAGTTCTGGGACCACAATAGTATTACCAAATTTCATCTTCCTAAAGAAGAAAATATAGATGAGTCAATGATTAATGGACCTTTAATGGTTGGACCTTGAGAGTACAAAAGCCCTGGAATGAGCTTATGATAGAAGCAGTTTTAAAAAGCAGGTTTGTGGAAGGCTCGTGGCTCAGTCAGTTGAGCATCCCACTCTCCATTTGGGCTCAAGTCGTGATATCAGGGGTTGTGGGACAGAGCCCTGCATCAGGCTTCTCACTCAGCAGGGAGTCTCTCCCAGGGTGCCTGGGTGGCTCAGTAGGTTAAAGCCTCTGCCTTCAGCTCAGGTCATGATCCCAGGGTCCTGGGATTGAGCCTCGCATCAGGCTCTCTGCTCAGCAGGGAGCTTGCTCCCCTCCCCCACCTGCCTCTCTGTCTACTTGTGATCTCTGTCTGTCAAATAAATAAATAAAATCTTAAAAAAAAAAAAAGAAAGAAAGATTCTCTCCCTATGCCTATGCTCACACACTCTCTCAAATAAATCTTTAAATTTTTTTTTTAAATAAAAAGCAGTGTTTTTTTTTTTAAAGCTAAATTAATAGAATGTTATGCTGATTCTGAAATCTCTCCACTTTGTTTAATCTTGGAGGCACTAAAATCACTAAATGAGGGTTAGATATTGGAGGTTTTAAGAGGTCAGTGAAATAGATCATGCATCCATTTTCCTACTCCTCTCAGTGAGCTAGCAGTGAAGTATAAGAGCACTGGCAGGGGTTTGTGGAGGTGGGGTTGTGGAGAAAGAGGGAAGGCTAAAATTTTGAATTTAATGAGAGATTAAAACTTAACATTAGATTTAACAGTATGCTAAAAATAAGATTTATTTGAGAGAGAGGGAGAATGAGAGAGTAGGGGTAAGGGCAGAGAGAGAGGGAGAAGCAGACTCCCTCTGAGCAGAGAGCTGGATACAGGACTTGATGCCAGGACCCTGAAATCATGGCCTATGCTGGAGGCAGGTGCTTAACTGACTGAGCCACCCTAGCACCCCTCTTTTAGCCTTGTTAAATTTGTATTTCTGTCTTGGGTAAGTTAGTTACATTTTTAAAATTCTGGTTCTTTTAAGGAGAATATAGGTAATTGTTTCAAAGTCGATTAATGGAGATTCCTCTAGACCTTTTAGGCATATTCTAACAGCCATTGTATTCTCCAGCTGACTTATCATACTCCCCCAGCTTTGATGCAGTGGTGATCTCCCTCCCCCTGCTAATATCACCTTATCCAGAATATCATTCTTTTGAGCAGTATCTCTTCATGATGTGTGAAACTCAGTTGCCTTTCATGGAGTTAGAGCATGGAAACTCAACCCCTTGCCCACTACCTCAGAAAGCAACTGGTTTTCTTTCTAATTTTCTTGCCACTTAGGGATATTCTAGTCAGCATCTACCTTTATCAGTCAGGTGCCAATCTCTATGACTCTCTCTCAAACATCAGAGGGTTCTTTATTGATTCTCCCAAGAATCTCTCTCCCCTACCTATTCCAATAATTACATGGTCTATATACATCTCTGTCATTCATTCAGCATTCAAGTAGACAGTGTGATGTTTATTTCTCTTCTTACGAACCATCAGAATTCCTATTACTGTTTCTTTTGACTGCCCTTTCATTTGGCTTGAATTATAGCAGATGCAGTATCCTTCTGTCCTTCATGATTAAGAGAGAGAGGAAAAACCATGGGAATGGTTTTGGGTTTTGGAATTCTTTTGAAAGAAGTCTTCCTCTACTAAATTACTGCTCTTCTCTCATATAGTCTATTGAGGTTGATGATCACCTCTTTCAGCTACCTCTTAGTATATCCTTTGAGTATGTGACTATGTTTCTTAGAAAGTAGGAACATATATCGTTAATCATGTCTGACTTTGAGCCTTTAGTCGAACTTTTTAGAGAAAAGGAAAAGTCCCATTTTTATACTGCATTCCATTTGAAAGAAACATATTATAGTCAAGAAGTATCAGTTGCACCAGACACATCCATCTCGAGGCAGAAGACTAGGCCATGAAAATGCCCTGTCTTGCAGCACAAAGTGAGATATAGGAGAAGTTGGACCTTGGTGCTACTGTGTCACTCACTTTTGTGATTGTGTGTGTGATTGTTAGATAATCTCCGAAAAGGCTACTAACTTAAGCATCAAAACTGTACTCATTAATACACATAAGTTATTTGCCTCTGAAATAATATTGGTTCAGTTTTCAAGAACTTTTCATATTCTGAACAATGCTAGGAATAAAGTGAAACTATTTGTAACTCTACTTCACATTAAGCTGTTGCATTTAAGAAGAATGAAATAATTCTCATAAAACAAATACTTGTTTTATTTTCCCCTTTAAGTAGTAATGATAAAGAACATAATACTCTGGTATGGCCTGCCATCATAAAATGATTGTTATTTTCAGTTTTTTGTGTCTGTTCTCATAGGATTGTCATGATATCAGAAAATGGACATTAAAGGTATTATAAATCCAATAGAAATTGTTTCCAGTTATATGTAAAAGATAATCATTGGATTATAAATTCTGACCCTAGCCTTAACTATGTGACAACTCAGTACCTTTGACCTTAGTTCCCTGGTCAACCTATACTTTCTCTTTATGCTGTTTCAGTTGAGAATTCAGATTGCATATGTGTCCATAATTTGAAAACTAAAGAATACTATAGCAATGAGAGATTTGAATATGTGAGATAAAAAATTTATTTATCCTACTATGTTTTCATAAATAGCTTTTTTTTTACTCATGGGGTTATCATACACTTTAGGTATTTTTCTAACTCAGTGTGCTTAATATTTCTAATGGCACTGACTGGTTTCCAGATGTTTTATATACAGTAGATAAAAATGGGAATTTAGCCCAGTTTTTTTTACAAAAACATTTGTTTTTCTTGTTACCTTAAAAAAAAGTCTTTTTAAAAACAATACATTTTCCCCTTTGCTACTATTATACAGTTGATGTATCAGTTGAGACTTCTATTTACTGAGGAGTAACAATCAGTGGCCTATAATTAGCAGGTTAATAGTGGAAAGGAGAGAATTGCTTGGATGATAAGTAGGAAATATTGTAATAGTAAATCAGATACAGCACCTTTATCTTTTTCTTAGGAATTCCTTACTTTTCACACATTTTCATATTTTTAATAGCATACACTTAAGTGCCTGTTAGCATTTCTGTTCTACACATTTGTTTCAGTACATTCATATTACATCTGCTTTGTTAAATTTCATTTCACACTAAGCTTGAGTTTTTCATACAGAAATTTAGTTCAAAACTATTATATTTCAGTTTGGTTACAGTAAACCCTAAATGTTCAAAAGAATAGCTGAGTCTTTATTTTATGGTTCCATGCTCTTAATTTGTGCTCTTAGAACTTCTGAGCTGCTTAGATTTCACAGGTCGTTAGCATCATCATGAGAGCCCCTGCCACTGGCTATATCAGAGAGACATTTAATTAGTCAGAGATATTGAGGCTTTAAAACTTTGTAGTGCACATGTCTATGACTGCTTGAAGTAATTGTTTTTATAGGAAGCATTTCTTCTGTAGACGAATAGAAAAAATATGGACATAAAATTCATAGTTCAAATGGAGAAAATGTGATGGAAAAGAATTGATTATTGTTTTCATAGAAATCCAGTATTACATGTCACATTGAGTTTTTTCTAACATTGTAAAGTTTATATTTGCTGATTGGAAGATTGTCAATTTTAGCAATTCATTCTCTGTACCTTTTGAAATAATCTCATCATTCCTCTGTGTACTAGATTCATTTTAGTGTTTTCTCAATCTGGCCTTTCCAAACTTTTAACAAAACTCTCTACCCTATGAACAGGTTTGTATTCTGGCAGTTAAGTTTGTGCTAGGAGATTTGCCCCCTGTCACAGATTTGTCCAGATACCTGGCTGAAGTCAGACCAATCCTAAACTTCTTTTCTTGAATTTAGATTTGGGATGGAACAATTTCAGTTGGTCTCTGTAATGCACTTAAATTGATAAGTGTGGTAAAACTTGGTTGAGATGACTTATTTGGCTGTGAGGATGCTAATTTGATCTATGTACCCAGGGAAAAGAATGAAGCACGTATTTGGCGAAACACAGGCCAAAGAGACCATGAAGCTCAGAATGAAAAGAGTGCCATCTCATTTTTTCAGTTAAGAGCTCCTCATTCCTGTCACTCGTGAGGTATAACTGCTTCCTGCTATTGGCTTTTGTGTGGATTAGCTAAAATGCTGACAATAAATTTTCTTCTCTTTATCTGCTCTTTCTTTAAGCTAATTGGAGTAAGTTTCTAATGTTTTCATTCAAAAGAGCTTTGACTATACCCTCATGGCTCAGCATGGAATGGTCAGTTTATTAATCAGGGTCAGTATCAGAAAGAGAGAATACTTGCAATAACAAGGACAGGGTTTACTTCAAAATACAGAATATTAGAGCTGAAATGGACGCAGAGATCATCAATGAAGCTGTCTCATTTTTTGTCTCCTATACAAGCAAGAAACTAAATCACAAGAGGTGCTAAATTAATTTTTTCTTTCTTTGTGTAGTTATTTTTTATTTCACCTTTGCGAGATTAGTATTTAATAACTTTAATAGAATAAGATAAAATATTTACCTTCTTTGAGAGCTAATGATAAAATCTTTTTCATATTGGCTACATAGCTAATTTACAGTTTGACTTTATACTTGCTATTTACCTCATTAGAATAACCATGGCCTTATTTATAAAAATGAAAGTATTAGTACCATTTCATAAACTGCAGGAAGGGCTATGGTGAAGAGAATGAGAATTGCTTATGAAGGGGTAACATATAATATGATTACATAGATATGACCAATGGAGTGACAGAAGGCAAGCAGAAATGAAAATTACTAAGTCCTTGCAGCAATCCAAGAAAGAAAAGCAAAAGATAATAACTCAGTTTGAACTTCAATTAGGTCAAAATTGGCTGAAATAAATATGAAATGCTACATGTACTGGGAGGACAATATCAGTCTAGCAAAATCTGTAGATATATACATATAAAAATATGTATAAAATATATATTATGTATTTAATTTCCCCACATGCTACTTTGAATCTCTGTAATCTGGCAGCCATTGAATTCAGTAGAGTTCATGGCAAAAGTCGCTATTTTTCCTAAATGAGGATAAAGAAATACAATGAAGGTTAGAACCACATGAAATAAAAAGGAAAACAAAATTTGAAAGGAGGAGTTCCTACTGATATTTCTCTTTTGTCTTCCATAAGGGAAAAAGAAGAGATAAATAGAATAAGAGGACCTACATCGAGCATTTCTCACATGCCGTTTCAAATCTTTAGTTTCTTACTCCATGCCCCAGCTGTTTCAGTGTTCATTTTGACTAGATTCACACAGGTACAATTTGACCTTCACAGGTCTTGTTGATTGCCTTTGAGCCTCTCTGAGATCTTAGCATGGTATGTCTGAGCAACCGTTTCTTCCTCAGGCGTGAGCAATCCAGTCAGGGAATTAATGCTACCTGTGAAAAGACTGCTCTTGACAAAGGCAGGGTAAGAGTAAAAGGGTGAACATTTCTTTTTGTTTCTCTGGTAGATAGTTCTGATAATCACTGCATTAGGCTGTTAAACAGGATCCCAGGAATAGATAGAAATGGCCAATTTAATAATGTACTTTTTTAATTGGCTTTTTGTCCTTATTTGTATTCCTGCCTCCGTGCCTCACTTGAGCATATGGGATAACTTCCAAATAAAGTATCTTCAATAAGCTACAGTTTCAGGCCCTACTTTTGGGGTAACTTAGGAAAGTCAATACCTTAGAGTTGGCCTAGAAAGCAGTTTCATTAGAATTGTGGGACTGGATCATTTGTCCATCAGATGAAAATCATGACCCCAGTGCTACCTCCAGTAAACAAAAAAGAAAAAGACAACCCTTAGTAAACAGTACCATAACAATTACAAAGAATCTCATCTGGTGGGTTGAGATAACCTATAGATAGAAAATGAAGTGCAGGTCATGAGATAGTTATAGCCCTTGAACAGTGTGAAGAAATACTAATTATGGGAATTGTTTAATTGGAAGACTTTGCTAACTGCTTAATAAGTTTTGGGAAGGAATATGGTAAGTTCAGATCTGCCAACTATCAACTCAAGGCATGCTGTGAAACACATGGGGCCTCTATGGATGCATTTAAGGAGACCAGCAGGGAAAATTAGGGCGAGAGTCAAATTATAAAAGCAGGAATATGTGAAAAGTGTTGGCATTACAACTTTGGCAGTTCACTTATATTAGATTTAGGATTCTGATATTTAAAAAATGGGACACTAAGGACTATAATGAGGCAGAGAGCTGGATGCTTAGAGCTGGGAGGCAGCATATCCCACACTTGAGAATACTACTCTGATCCATTATTAGAGGACTCTGCAGGCTGCGAGTATTGATTGGCACTAAGATTATGAGAAGATTTGGAACAAATCCAGATTATGGTACAAGCTTCTTGACAGTTCAGCCATACAATCCAGTAAATCTGATATGGCTAAAGTAGAAGTGGCAAATAAGAATGTGGTGTGGAGTCTGGTAGCCCAGTAGCAAATTCTCAGCATAATTTCCTACCATTTTGGAATAGGACCATCATGCTGCCAAAAAACTTTTTCTGTTTTAAAAATATAGTTCCTGATCTGCTGTTGAGTGCCTCAAAAACAAATGCAGAACTTTGATCAGGAGCTTGCTTATGTAATTAGGTCTGTTTAGTCTTAAATCCAGACAGGTACAACCATTCCACAGTGGAAACAAATGTTAAAGTACAGGCAAGAACAGGATCACAAGATGCATGTGAATTACATGACTTCTAGCAATTTCGTGGTGCTTTCTTCTGTGGTACCACTGACTCTCTTAAATATCAGATCCACTTTAATATAAGGGTTTTTTTCATCCCAATAAAACCATTAAAGTACCCTAAACACAGGCTCAGACACATTTATTTTGCTCTAAAAATGTAACTTCTGAGTTCCTAGACCAAGGAAAAAATAGCAAATATGAAAAATCATCTCAGTGTTGTTTGAAATCATGGAACATTTAGATTTTCACACATGCATGCTGTAAGAGAGAACTCGTTTAAAATTTCATGATTAAAAATGTATTTAAGAACATGTGTAATCAAAAAATTGCAAGATTAAAACTGAATTAAAATAACCTGTATTAAGAAAATTTGGAAACTGATATTCTACAGTATTAATTGTGCTTGTACAGGGGTGATATGAGTGAGGTATATTTTTCATATTTCTAATTTTTTTATCCAATTTTATAGATACCATATTTATGATAAATAATAAATACACATAAAATAAAGACAGGTAATCTGTCATTGGAAAAGGAGAAATAGTCAAAATCAGTCCAAACTTTTTTTATTCTCTTTGTTCAGATTATGTAATTTGCTTGTTTTTCTTTAAATACTTAGAATATGATGGCCATTGTATTGCCAAGTATTACATGGAGAAAAGATTTAAGGAAACAGAAAGGAATACGCCTACCAAAGGAACTAGGTAAAGAAGACTCTAGAGTAGGGGAGATAAGTAATATATTTCATTAGGCCAAAAATGAAAATATTTTCCAGAAGAACATCTAAGAACATCAGTAGTTATAGTGTTGACTTTATAATAACTTAGGTTCTGAGACTATATTTAAGAGAGGTTTCTTGACCTCACAAGAGAATATAAATGAACAGCATTTAGACCTCTGCCATAGTTCATGCTGACAAGTTTACAAACACTTAAAATGGAGGAAGAAGGTGGCTCTATAAGACTTTATGAAGACTTTAAAGAAGGAAGCAAGCATCTTAACTAACAATTACTAGTTGTTTGAGCCCTACATGATTGTTAGTAGAAACACATCTGTAATATTAAGTCCTACTCTTTGAGTGGCCAGACTTTCTTTCTGGAATAACTATGAAAAGCTTTTCAACGTATTCCTTTGTAAGAATCTGTATTTATAAAGAATTCTGCTGAGTTGCCAGAGTTCTCCAGGTTTACAAGAGAAGCCCTGAACTGCCTGAATTGCATTTGATCTGGTTTGTTTGATAATCCTGAGAGGCAAAGGCAGTAGGCCATCAGTACTGAAGTTGAGAAAGAAATTATAATATTACAAACATATACCAAAACTTGAAATTTAAGAAATAAGTGAGTTCATAAGTCAAGTGAATCAAGACCTAAAGCACCATCAAAGGTAGAAAGACTGGGTTTCTGTGCACCATCAATGAATTAAGGAGTTAGTAAAGCAAATTGGTTAAGAGTATGGCTCTTGTATGATATGACCTGGGTTCAATTCTGACACTACTGTTGTGTACATGGGAAAGCTTTTAACTGTTTTGATTCTTGGTCTTCTTATTTGCAAAATTATGGTTAAGAGTAGTACTTAGCTCAAGAAACTATTTTTTTTTTAAAGATTTCACTTATTTCAGAGAGAATGAGAGCGAGAAAGAGAGAGAGAAGCAGACTCCCTGCTGAGCAGGGAGCCCAGTTTGGGTCAAGTCCCAGGACCCTGGGATTGGGACCTAAGCTGAAGACAGATGCTTAACCAACTGAGCCAGCAGGCACACCTCAAGACACTGTTTTAAAGATGAAACAGAACAAAACTTGTGCCAATGCCTAGCACAGTTAATAGTCAATAAATATTAGCTGCTCTTAAAGATTTGTTTAGATAGTACATCCAACTAAGATAAATCCTGCTACCTGATGTCCTCTGCTCAGGCCTGAGTATTAATTACTCTTGATGGATAGGGATACAAGGCTAAAGACTATTGTTATTTTCCCTCTTAGGTCAGAATCTCAGAAAATTTTTTTTAATTTTATTTATTTGAGAGAGAGAGAGAGAAAGCATGAGAGAGAGAGAGAGAGAGAGCATGAGAAGGGGGAGGGTAAGAGGGAGAACCAGACTCCTTGCTGAGCAGGGAGCCTGATGTGGGTCTCAATCCCAGGACTCCAGTATCATGACCTGAGCCAAAGGCAGTTGCTTAACTATTTGAGCCACCCAGGTGCCCCAGAATCTCAGAAATTTTGATTAGGCCCTGATTCTCAAAAAACAAAGTTTAATCTGTACTCAGACACCTTTTACATGTCCTTATAAAAAAGAGTTAAACCATATTTTAGGAAAGATTTTTACAACAATAGGTAAATAAAAGAATGAGGGTAAATCAAAGGTAAGGTTTCAATTTGTTAAATTTCAGTTTCAGTAATAAGATCTTAGGAAAAAGGAGAGTGGGTACTCAGTATTAATGTTTGATAAATTAATGGGTAAGTGAATGAATGGATAAATGAATGAATGATTAAATGAATTAAGTGAGTGATCAGGAGAGAAAGCAGTGCTGTGTGAATGTATCCTAACCAAGTTATGATAGAATGAGAGAAGAGTAGTGATTAATCTATTGTTACAAATATGAGCTCTTAAGAGCTCTTATGTAAAAAGAAAGTACTAACCATGGGCACACCCATAATACTTATGAATTAGTCTCAGAAAATACAGGTTCTAAGTAGAGCAAAGATACAATAAATGTGTATGGATTCTTTGCTGCTACAAGAAGTTTGCAGAACCTGAAAAGCTTCCTGCCTCCAAAGAAACAAAAGGTTTCCTCACACAAAGCAAATATGTCCAACTTGATTATGAGGTCATGATCCTAACCCACCGAGCCACAAAATATGAAGAAGAAATTCCTTAGCTATAATGTTCTCAGTATCCTTTTCAGTCAATGGCTAATATAACAAGATATGATGGGAAATGTCAGATTGTCGAGACCATCTATTTACTTTGTCACCTCTCAAATATTAGTTGATGTATGGTCACACCGATTAACCCAGATGAGAAGAAAGTGTGTTTTCTCCTTTTCTTTTCTTTCCTTTTTTTTTTTTTAAGATTTTATTTATTTATTTGAGAGAGAGAGAGAGACAGTGAGAGAGAGCATGAGAGAGGAGATGGTCAGAGGGAGAAGTAGACTCCCCTTGGAGCTAGGAGCCCTAGGAGCCCGAGGTAGGACTCGATTATAGGACTCCAGGATTATGACCTGAGTTGTAGGCAGTTGCTTAACCAACTGAGCCATCCAGTTGCCTTTTCCCCCCTTTTCTTAAAGCATATTGTTATCATCAATAGTAAAATGAGTAGTCCTGCAGTAGTTTTCAAAAAAAATTTCTCATATGGAACCTCTTGCAGTCACTTATGAAAGGCTGCTGTACATTTCCTGCTCTTATTTTCCTATTGAGAAAGGAACAGTGTGATGTTCCAAATATTTTCTTTTTTCTTTCAGATTTACATGCTTCCTCTGAAATAAAATGTTAATAGGATATTACACTCAGTGTATGATTCTAGCTGCTGTCTGGGCAAGTTTTTGTTTTATTTTTGTTTTTTGTTTTTTGTTTTTTTAAGATTTTATTTATTGGGGCGCCTGGGTGGCTCAGTGGGTTGGGCCACTGCCTTCAGCTCAGATCATGATCTCAGGGTCCTGGGATCGAGTCCCGCATTGGGCTCTCTGCTCAGCAGGGAGCCTGCTTCCCTTCCTCTCTCTCTCTGCCTGCCTCTCTGCCTACTTGTGATCTCTCCCTCTCTCTCTCTCTGTGTCAAATAAATAAATAAATAAATCTTTAAAAAGAAAAAGATTTTATTTATTTGACAGATAGAGATCACAAGTAGGCAGGCAGGCAGATAGAGGTGTGGAGGGAAGCAGGCTCCCCACTGAGCAGAGAGCCCCACATGGGGCTCCATCCCAGGACCTTGGGATCATGACCTGAGTGGAAGGCAGAGGCTTTAACCTACTGAGCCACCCAGGCACGCCTGGGACAAGTGTTTTGAGTATCTCACTAATTTGCCTATTACCAATTGAAACTCTGGTCTCTTCTGGATCAAATTGTTTTCCTTGTTCTTTTATTGCTAGCATAGCCTCTCGTCTTAGGTAAGGTACTTGGCAAAGCCAGATTTTTCTCCCAGTGGCCCAGATTTATCTGATTCAGCATTAGGGTAAACTCAGACTAAGACTTTTGATCTGGGCAAATATGACACCCAAGACAATAAGAAATTTGACAAAAAACACAAGACAATGGATATCACACAACAAGTGTAGGTGATCTCCAAAAATTAGGGAACAAACTGTGTAAGCCCTACTATTTTCACAGCTTCTTCCTACCTGGAGAAATTTTGCAGGATGTAGTACAAGTGTGGTTAAACTTGAAAGAGCCTGACAAATAGCATGAGTTGAAGAGGAAGAACTAAAAATCTGGGGAGACTAAAACTAGAGTTCTTAGAGTATCAGGAAGGAGACAGCTACATGGAGAGAGAATTCCAGAGATCTGCAGAGAGGCTGCTGAGTCTTCATATGGGTCTAGAATAGTACATCCATTTAAGGAAAACTACTTAAGGCCAGAGAAAGGCCTATATGAAGGATTAGAATTGAGTGGAATGAGATTTTACACCAGGTTTACAATAAATTATAATCAAACTAGCGACAGTAGAAAATCCCACAGTTCACTAGACATGTAGCTTTAGGTATTAACTTAGTAGTGAGACCAAACTAACCCTAGATCAAATGTTATCCTGGTCCTCTCTAACAAAGCTGAAAAGCAAAAACCAAATAATCTATCTGTTTAAAGGTAACTTAAATACTTGCCAAAACAAAGCTGAAGAATATGCATAGTAATAAAAACTAACCATCACAGGGTGCATGGGTGGCTCAGATGGTTAAGCATCTGTGTTCAGCTCATGTCATAATCCCAGAGTCCTGGGATTGAGCCCCACATTGGGCTCCCTGCTTTGTGGGGAGACTGCTTCTCCCTCTTCTTCCACTGCTCCCCCTGCTTGTGCTCCCTTGCTCTCTCTGTCAAATAAATACAATCTTTAAAAACAAAACAAAACCATCCATCACATAAAAGTACAGTTTGCACTATTCGACATCAAAAACAAAAACAAAAACAAGAAAAAAAAACTATCAATTTCCATAGGAACAGGAAACAACTTAAAATGAGGAGAAAAATCAGTCACCTAAAACTGATTCAAATAACACAAATGATATATTAGTTACTTAGGACATTAAAAAAATTGCACATGTGCCAAAAGGGGAAACAATGTAGGGACGTGGAAGGTCATGTTCTTAGTGAGAAAGCTATAATATTTAAGGTAAATACTGTAGATGATATTAACAACAAATTAGTGCAGAAGAAAGGAAGAATAAAAATGAAGATATCAAAATGGAAATTAGCATTGGAAGTAGGCATATGAGAGAATTGTTTCTCAGAATTGAGAGGATATGTTTTAAGGGATAATAGAATAATATCTACTAAAACTTCAAGTAGTATGAGGGAAAAGGGGTGGGTAGTGGCTATGGCCATAAAAATGGTCAAGGATCATGATATAGCAATGTTTTGATGACAAGGTTGAAAATGTATTTGAGATTAATTTAGGTTAGAGTGAATGGGCACTGAGGAAATATTCTGTAGAGTTTGTTCAGAGTTTTCCCAAGGATATTAAAAATACCTACATGTATGTGTATGTGTATGTGTATATATATATATATATATATATAACTTGATGGAATATTGGATCTTGGAAGGGTTTTGATTTTGTTTTTGTTTTAAATTGCGTGTGTTTCTGTAGTATATTTATATTCCTGATGAGTACAATCTAGGAGAGAGGGAGATATTGGTGATACAAAAGGGAAAGGATGAGTTACTGCAAGAGCTGAGTCTAAAAAATCAAGATGGTAGTAAGATTCCAACTGTAAGTTACCAGTTTGACTTTGGATTAACTAGGGTACAAAGAATATGCGTAGTGATGCAGGTAGTTTGCAAATGCCAGAAACTCATGAATATATACAAAATTTAGAAGGATTAGGTGACAAAATAAGAAACACAATACTTGTATATTTTTAGTGTTATATGCAATTAAGACCCCAAGAACTGTGAACAGCACTCTAGATCATTTCATGGAAAGTAGCATTTATTTATTTGCTCACTCTTCATTTACATTTACCACATCTGTTCCAGTGTATATTAGGTTGGTGCAACCATTGCTTTGTTGATTTTTGCCAAGTTTCACAGTGATTACTTAATTTCTTTCTAGAGATCTTATTTTCTGTTGTGAGGGAATCTCCATTAGAACCTCCCATTTTATTAAAAAAAATAAATACCTGTTTGAAAGTTTATGGACATAGCCACATTATACGGAGCACATGCTTTTAATATCATCAGGGAAAAAAAGCCTTTGTGTTTGCACTTTGGGGCATAATTTAACAGAGAGCATTAAAAAAGGAAGAATAGGACTGAGATTAATTAATAATATGAGTAAAACATTGACTTTGTTTTGTGTAGGATGCATAGAATGTGTAGTAAATTGTTCTTAAAAGATGTTTTGTTATTGTAAAAAACAACTAATATCAATCAGATTTCTAAAAATCCTCTATTTTCCCCATACATACTTAGAATATGTTGTTTACCAAATACTTTTGTGTGAAGAATATTTTTTCCCTTTCTTCCAAATGTCTTTTGTAAAAAGGAACAGTGGATTTATGCTAATAAATTTAATAAAACTTTATTATTTTATATTCCTTTTGAATTGTATGACTCAATATTTAACACTTGATACTTTTTTTTAAAAAGATTTATTTATTCATTGACAGAGAGTGAGCACAAGTGGGAGAACCAGCAGGCAGAGGAGTGGGAGAAGCAGGGAGCCAGATGCGGGACTCCATCCCAGGACCCCAGGATCATGACCTGGGCCGGAGGCAGATGCTTAACTAATTGAGCCACCCAAGTGTCCTGATACTTTTTTTTTTCCTGATACTTTTTTAAAATATGAAATTATTGCAGTAATGATGAGTATTAATGTTAGTACAGTCATATACTTATAGTGTCTGGAAATACGTGGTTATAGTTTTATGAAATAAATACTTCATTAGTGTTTGCCAGCTTTATAATAACTTGGGTGTGAAAACTTAAAATATAAATAAATAATGAAGATTCCCCCCCCAAATAAAACCCTTCAAAATAGCAGGATTATGGAAATTGATAAATTGTAGTATATTTATATAAGGAATACTGTACTTTATGAAGAATAATATAAATATTGCTATAAACAAAAAATTATTCTCACAAGCAAAATACTAAGCAAACACACAATAACACAGAAAAGAGCATGTATATCATTACATGTGTGTCAAGGTCAAAACCAAGCAAAATTGGGGTGTCTGGGTGGCTCAGTTGGTTAAGCAACTGCCTTCAGCTCAGGTTGTGATCCTGGAGTCTCAGGATTGAGTCCCACATCTGGCTGCCTTCTCAATGGGGAGTCTCCTTTTCCTTCTGACCCTCTCATGTTCTCTTAAATAAATAAATAAAACCTTAAAAAAAAAAAGGCAAAACTTTTTAAGCTTCTATAGCTGGTGCCTGAAGAAAGGAATTTGTTTAGCTCAGTTCTGATTACACAAACACACACACACCTCTTACATAAGCATGCACACACATTCATGCACATGTGGATATACATGTATATATGATATATTACATTGATTTGAGAGATAACTTTGATCTTGGACAATATTTTTATTTGACTTAACAGTGTTGAATGATTAAACTATAATGAGAATACAAATCTTTAAAATAATTTCCATTTTCAAATAAATTTAATGTCTTTAAGTATTAAGTCAGGTAACTACATTGACCTTGATTTTCCAATTTCTTCAACCTCAGATATATATTCAAAATAATAAAACATTATTATAGCCTGTTTTATGCAAGTTTTAATGTTCACTATTTTATAACCAGAGAAGAAAGTTATCAAGAATTTATATTATTTTAGTACAAAAGCTATAAGAATTATGTACTGAGTGATCTGAAATAAATTTATAAGGAATTAAAGATGAGTAACAAATTTGTTTTATTGAAATATAGTTGTTCAGATTGTTAATATTGTTTGATGTGTAGCATATTTCCCAAGTACTGGGAGTGTGCGCATTGTGTATATGGGGTGTGAGTTGTGTGGGGATATGTGAGTGTGTGATAAATAGAATCCTATATGATAGTTAATATGGTAACTTTATAGTTTTTGAAAAGTTTGACATAAGCTTTTTAGTAAAACTAGTAAACTTTATATACATTTTAAGAATAATTTCAAACTATCATCAAGAATACACATCTGAGGGTGCCTGGGTGACTCAGTTCGTTAAGTGTCTGCCTTTGGCTCCGATCATGATCCTGGGATTCTGGATCCAGCCCCAGGTCAGGTTCCCTGCTCAGTATAGATTGTGCTTTTCCCTCTCCCTCTGCACCCCTGACCCCCAGTGCATCCTCTCTGTCTTCCTAAAATAAATAAATAAAATATTCTTTAAAGAAAGAATAGGGGCGCCTGGTGGCTCAGTGGGTTAAAGCCTCTGAGCCTTCGGCTCAGGTCATGATCCCAGGGTCCTGGGATCAAGCCCCACATTGGGCTTTCTGCTCAGTAGGGAGCCTGCTCCCCGCCCACCCACCCCACCCCCGCCTGCCTCTCTACCTACTGGTGATCTCTATCAAATAAATAAATAAATAAAATCTTAAAAAAAGAAAGAAAGAAAGAATACACATCTTATACCTAACAACTTTAGAATTGTCTGATGGAGGGTGCCTGGGTAGCTCAGTGGGTTAAGCCTCTGCCCTTGGCTCAGGTCATAATCTCCGGGTCCTGGGATTGAGCCCTGCATTGGGCTCTCTGCTCATCAGGGAGGCTGCTTCCCCCTCTTTCTCTGCCTGCCTCTCTGCCTACTTGTGATCTCTCTCTCTGTGTCAAATAAATAAAATCTTAAAAAAAAAAAAAAGAGTTGTCTGATGGAAAGAAAAAAGAAAAAAAATGATAATTTTGAAGGAATTTGACACATATAAAACAATTCTATTTTAAATATTTTAATAACATGTAACCTACCTACAGAAAGCCTGTGTGTATTTTTCCATGAATTTTCACAAATTTAACAGCCTTGTAAAACTGGTACTTAAATAAAGAATAGAATAAATAAAAACAGAACCTTAGAAGCTTCCCTCATGATCCTCCTTCACTATTCATCTGAGAATAATCACTCACCTGGTTTCTAATAAAATGGTCTTGCCTGTTGGAGAGTTGATATACATGGAATTTTGTCTTTTGTGAATAACTTTATTTCCTTCTTATTTTGTTTTTGAGAGTCATCTAGGCCTTTATGATAGGAAGAATTGATTTGTTCTTGTTGCTGAATTGTACTTTTCTGTCAGAATGAACCACAATTACTGTAATCAGTTCTGTGATTGATAAATATGTCGATGTTGTTGGGTAATTTGGTTATTGCCTTTTTATCTTTTAAAAACTTGTACTTTTTTTTTGGTGGGCATTAGTATACATTTCCATTGGATATATAACTGGGAGTGTAATGCTTAGGTTATGAGGCATGTATATTTTTAGCAGTAATATAAACTGGCAAGATAGTTTTCTGAAAGTCTGTTCCATTTTATGTAAGAAAAGTGTATGAGTTCCAGATGCTTTGTATCCTTACCAGAATTTGGTATTGTATTTTTCACTTTATCTACTTCCTGGATCTGTGGTAGTATAATATTTTGATTTTAATTAGAATTTCCCTGACAGCTAATAAGTTGACTGCTCTGTCAGGCACCTCTTAGAAATTTGGATAGCTACTTTTGTGAAGTGCTGCTCAAATTTTGTCTTTGAAAAAAAATTCTCTGGAGAGTTTTTGAGCTCATTGTCTGTTTTGTTTTCCCTCTCTTAAATATTTGGAAAATAGGCTTTTTGAAGCCAGTTATTCCTGCTTTCTAGGCTGTTAGTAGCAACTAAATTTAGTTAAGATATATAAGAGTATTTAGGTTTTTTGACTTTGTATCAGTGGTCTCTATTTTGTAATGCTAGAAAAGAAAATAATTATCCCCAACACTTGCTTTATTATTGCCATGTATTTAAATGGAAAAAAAAGAGACCATAGTCAAAATGCATTTATAGTTTCACATTGCTTTTTTATTTCTGTCTGTATTCTCATGGTTTTATTCATGAATATTTTTCTTTTATCTGTAGTTCTGTTGGAAACTGTATCTAGTTTTTGTCTGATTTTTATTTTAATTTCATTCAGAGTATTAAAATATTTGTTTTAGAATTGTAGCTATTTATTATTCTTTCTGGTTTTTAGCATGCCAGCATGTTTGTTCCTTGACTTTTGGTTTTTATCATTTCTATTAAAAAGTCCTTTATCAGTCTTAATACTTTTTCTTTTGAGGATAATCTGCCTTTTTTTCTCCATCAATTTTTTTTTAATTTTTTCAAGTTATTTATTTTCAGAAAAACAGTATTCATTATTTTTTCACCACATCAGTGCTCCATGCAATCTGTGCCCTCTATAATACCCACCACCTGGTACCCCAACCGCCCACACCCCCGCCATTTCAAACCCCTCAGATTGTTTTTCAGAGTCCATAGTCTCTTATGATTCACCTCCCCTTCCAATTTACCCCAACTCCCTGTTCTTCTCTAACACCCCTTGTCCTCCATGATATTTGTTATGCTCCACAAATAAGTGAAACCATATGATAATTGACTCTCTCTGATTGACTTATTTCACTCAGCATAATCTCTTCCAGTCCCGTCCATGTTGCTACAAAAGTTGGGTATTCGTCCTTTCTGATGGAGGCATAATACTCCATAGTGTATATGGACCACATCTTCCTTATCCATTCGTCCATTGAAGGGCATCTTGGTTCTTTCCACAGTTTGGCGACCATGGCCATTGCTGCTATAAACATTGGGGTAATGGCCCTTCTTTTCACGACATCTGTATCTTTGGGGTAAATACCCAGGAGTGCAATTGCAGGGTCATAAGGAAGTTCTATTTTTAATTTCTTGAGGCATCTCTACACTGTTCTCCAAAGAGGCTGCACCAACTTGCATTCCCACCAACAGTGTAAGAGGGTTCCTCTTTCTCCACATCCTTTCTAATACATGTTGTTTCCTGTTTTGTTAATTTTGGCCATTCTAACTGGTATAAGGTGATATCTCAATGTGGTTTTAATTTGAATCTCCCTGAGGGCTAATGATGACGAACATTTTTTCATGTGTCTGATAGCCATTTGTATGTCTTGATTGGAGAAGTGTCTGTTCATATCTTCTTCCCATTTTTTGATATGTTTGCCTGTTTCGTGTGTGTTGAGTTTGAGGAGTTCATTATAGATCCTGGATATCAACCTTTTGTCTCTACTGTCATTTGCAAATATCTTCTCCCATTCCGTGGGTTGCCTCTTTGTTTTTTTTGACTATTTTCTTTGCTGTGCAGAAGCTGTTGATTTTGATGAAGTCCCAAAAGTTTATTTTTGCTTTAGTTTCCTTTGCCTTTGGAGACATATTTTGAAAGAAGTTGCTGTGGCTGATATTGAAGAGATTACTGCCTATGTTCTCCTCTAGGATTCTGATGGATTCCTGTCTCACATTGAGGTCTTTTATCCATTTTGAGGTTATCTTTGTGTACGGTGTAAGAGAATGGTCGAGTTTCATTCTTCTACATATAGCTGTCCTCTTTTCCCAGCACCATTTATTGAAGAGACTGTCTTTTTTCCACTGTATATTTTTTTCTGTTTTGTCGAAGATTAATTGACCATAGACTTGAGGGTCCATATCTGGGCTCTCTACTCTGTTCCACTGGTCTATGTGTCTGTTTTTATGCCAGTACCATGCTGTCTCGGTGATCACAGCTTTGTAATAAAGCTTGAAATCAGGTAATGTGATGCCCCCAGCTTTATTTTTGTTTTTCAACATTTCCTTAGTGATTCGGGGTCTCTTCTGATTCCATAAAAATTTTTGGATTATTTGCTCCAGCTCTTTGAAGAATACCGGTGGAATTTTGATCAGAATGGCATTAAAAGTATAGATTGCTCTAGGCAGTATAGACATTTTAACAATGTTTATTCTTCTGATCCAAGAGCATGGAATGGTCTTCCACCTTTTTGTGTCTTCTTCAATTTCTTTCATGAGTGTTCTGTAGTTCCTTGAGTACAGATCCTTTACCTCTTTGGTTAGGTTTATTCCCAGGTATCTTATGGTTCTTGTTGCTATCAACAGTTATATGCCAATAAGCTTAGCAACCTAGATGAAATGGATGCATTCCTGGAAAAATATAAACTACCAAAATTGAACCAGGAAGAAATCGACAACCTGAATAGACAGACATCTAATAACAAGATTGAAGCAGTGATCAAAAACCTCCCAAAAAACAAGAGCCCAGGACCTGACGGATTCCCTGGGGAATTCTACCAAACCTTCAAAGAAGAAATAACACCTATTCTTCTGAAACTGTTTCAAAAAATTGAAGCAGAAGGAAAACTTCCAGACTCTTTCTATGAAGCCAGCATTACCCTGATCCCCAAACCAGGCAAAGACCCCACCAAAAAGGAGAATTTCAGACCAATATCACTGATGAATATGGATGCTAAGATTCTCAACAAGATCCTAGCCAACAGGATCCAACAGCACATTAAAAAGATTATCCACCATGGGCGCCTGGGTGGCTCAGTGGGTTAAGCTGCTGCCTTCGGCTCAGGTCATGATCTCAGGGTCCTGGGATCGAGTCCTGCATCGGGCTCTCTGCTCAGCAGGGAGCCTGCTTCCCCCTCTCTCTCTCTGCCTGCCTCTCCGACTACTTGTGATTTCTCTCTGTCAAATAAATAAATAAAATCTTAAAAAAAAAAAAAAAAGATTATCCACCATGATCAGGTGGGATTCATCCCTGGGCTACAAGGATGGTTCAACATTCACAAATCAATCAATGTGATACAAGAAATTAATATGAGAAGAGAGAAGAACCACATGGTCCTCTCAATTGATGCAGAAAAAGCATTTGACAAAATCCAGCATCCGTTCCTGATTAAAACGCTTCAAAGTATAGGGATAAAGGGAATATTCCTGAACCTCATCAAATCTATCTATGAAAGACCCACAGCAAATATCATCCTCAATGGGAAAAAGCTTGCAGCCTTCCCGTTGAGATCAGGAGCAAGACAAGGATGCCCACTTTCACCTCCCTTTTCAACATAGTATTAGAAGTCCTAGCAACAGCAATCAGACAACAAAGAGAAATAAAAGGTATCCAAATTGGTAATGAAGAAGTCAAACTCTCTCTCTTCGCAGATGACATGATTCTTTATATGGAAGACCCAAAAGACTCAGCCCCCAAACTACTAGAACTCATACAGCAATTCAGCAACGTGGCAGGATACAAAGTCAATGTGCAGAAATCAGTGGCTTTCTTATACACTAACAATGAAAATATAGAAAGGGAAATTAGAAAATCTCCATCAATTTTTAAGATTTTTCTCTGTGATATCATTTTTGAAAAATTCTCAGACATTTGTCTGTTTTTTTTCTTTTGAAATTTCCTGTTATACACAATTGTGGTGTAATTTACATAAGTGAGTTGCAGAAACTTTACATGCACCTTTGGATCAAGGTGATAAACTTTTTTTTTTAAGGTGATAAACTTTTATTATAACTATGACATTTCAGTTGAAGTAGAGAATATTTTCATCAATTCAAGCAACTTCCTTATGTTCCTTTCTGGTACAATCCCCTATACAAAGAGCAACTACTGTTCTTACTTTCCTTATTTCTGCAACCATAGAGTAGTTTTGCCTGTATGTGTATACTGGTGATATATATAAATCTATCAGTATGTTAACTTTTTTGTCTGGCCCTTTTTTTATTTAACATGTTGCTGAGATACTTGTATTACTGTTATATCAATAGTCCATTCATTTTATTGAAGTATGGTATTCAACTGTATGAATCTAACACAATTTTATTTTTTATTCTTTTGACTGGTATTTGAGTTGTTTTCAGTGCTTGGCTAATATATGTTTTTTTAAGTTATGATAGTCACACATCATTAATTTTTATATAGTATATGTAAGTTTTAAAGATATGATTTCATTTCTCTCAGATAAAGTCCTATGAATATGACTTTTGGTCATAAGAGTAGTCGGATGTTTAACTATATACTAAATGAAATTAGTTATTTTAAAATATTTTATTTATTCATTTGACAGAGAGAGAAATCACTAGTAGACAGAGAGTCAGGCAGAGGGAGAGGGGAAAGACGTCTCCCTGCTGAGCAGAGATCCTGACATAGGGCTCGATCCCAGGACCCTGAGATCATGACCTGAGCTGAAAGCAGAGGCTTAACCCATTGAGCCACCCAGGCACCCAAAAGTAGTTATTTTATTCTCAAAAAGACAAAACTGTAGTGAAGGAGTACAGATAAGTGGTTAATAGGATTATGGATGGAGAGATGATGTCACTCCTCCCATGAAGTGAGTAAGACAAAAGGAATTTTGGGAGTGATGGAATAAACAACAGTTTCTTATTCACAATTAGGTGTATCCTAACTGAGAAACTAGTGAAACGGATCTATTCATGTATTAAAATTCATAAAACTGTATACTAAAATAGCCACTTTTAGAGTATGCTAATTAAAACAATAAAGTAAAAAATGACAGATTTAGGAATAGAAATATGAATGTTTATGTATTTTTGCTTGAGTAAATATAACTGTAAATCTTTAAGAATGTCAATGTGATCTTGATGAAGTCCCAAAAGTTCACTTTCGCTTTCATTTCCTTTGCCTTTGGAGACATATCTTGAAAGAAGTTGCTGTGGCTGATATCAAAGAGGTTACTGTTTGTGTTCTCCTCTAGGATTTTGATAGATTCTTGTCTCATGTTGAGGTCTTTTATCCATTGCAAATTTGTCTTTGTGTGTGGTGTAAGAGAATGGTCGAGTTTCATTCCTCTATACATAGCTGTCCAATTTTCCCAGCAGCATTTATTAAATAGACTATTTCCCCCTGTATATTTTGTCCTATTTTGTTGAAGATTGTTTGACCATAGTGTTGAGGGTCCATATCTGTACTCTCTACTCTGTTCCTCTGGTGCATATGTCTGTTTTTGTGTCAGTACCATGCTCTCTTGGTGATCACAGCTTTGTAGTAAAACTTGGAATCAGACAATGTGATGCCCCAGTTTTGTTTTTCTTTTTCAACATTTGCTTAACAATATGGGGTCTCTTCTGGTTCCATACAAATTTTAGGATTGTTTATTCTAGCTCTTTGAAAAGTGCTGGTGAAATTTGATCAGAATGGCATTGAAAGTATAGATTGCTCTAGGCAGTATAGACATTTTAACAATGCTGATTCTTCCAATCCATGAGCATGGAATGCTCTTCCATCTTTTGGTCTTCTTCAGTGTTCTATAGTTCCTCGAGTGTAGATCCTTTACCACTTTGGTTAGGTTTATTCCCAGGTATCTTATGGTTCTTGGTGCTATAGTAAATGGAATCAATTCTCTAATTTCCCTTTCTATATTTTCATTTTTAGTGTGTAATAAAGCAAGTGATTTCTGTACATTGATTTTCTATCCTGCCACATTACTGAATTGCTGTATGAGTTCTAGTTGTGTGGGGGTGGAGTCTTTTGTTTTCCATATAAAGTATCATGTCTCTGCGAAGAGAGAGAGTTTGACTTCTTCTTTGCCAGTTCGAATACTTGCTACTTCTTTTTGTTGTCTGATTGCTGTTGCTAGGAAGTCTAGTACTACGTTGAACAACAGTGGGGAAAGTGGACATCCTTTTTGTATTCCTGATCTCAGAGGTAAGGCTGTCAGCTTTTCCCTGTTGAGAATGATATTTGCTGGGGGTTTTTCATAGGTAGATTTTATGAAGTTGAGGAATCTTCCCTCTATCCCTATACTTTGAAATGTTTTAATCAACAATGGATGCTGTATCTTGTCAAATAACTTTTCTGCATCGAGAGGACGACGTGGTTTTTCTCTTTTCTCTTACAGGTTTTTTCTGTCACATTGATTGATTTGCTAATGTTGAACCACCCTTGCATTCCATGGATAAATCCCACCTTGTCATGTGGGTAATTTTTTTAACGTACTGTTGGGTCCTGTTAGCTAGGATCTTGTTGAGAATCTTGGCATCCATATTCATCAGGGTTATTGGTCTAAAATTCTCCTTTTTGGTGGGGTCTTTGCCTGGTTTAGGGATCAGGGTAATGCTGGCTTCATAGAAAGAGTCTGGAAGTTTTCCTTCTGTTTCTATTTTTTGAAACAGCTTCAGGAGAATAGGTGTTATTTCTTCTTTGAAGGTTTGGTAGAATTCTTCAGTTTCTGCACAGCAAAGGAAGCAGTCAACAGAACAAAAAGGAATGGGAGAAGATATTCGCAAATGACACCACAGACAAAGGGCTGATATCCAAGATCTATAAAGAACTCCTCAAACTTAACACACAAAAAATAGATAATCACGTCAAAAACCAGGCAGAAGACATGAACAGACACTTCTCCAAAGAAGACATAGAAATGGCTAACAGACACATGGAAAAATGTTCATCCATCCTTAGCCATCAGGGAGATTCAAATCAAAACTACATTGAAATACCACCTAACACCAGTTAGAATGGCCAAAATTAACAAGACAGTAAACAAGTGTTGGACAGGATGTGGAGAAAGGGGAACCCTCTTACACTATTGGTGGGAATGCAAGTTGGTGCAGCCACTTTGGAAAACAGTGTGGAGATTCCTTAAGAAATTAAAAATAGAGCTTCTGTATGACCCTGCAATTGCCCTACTGGGTATTTACCACAAAGATAACAGATGTAGTAAAAAGAAGGGTCATCTGTACCCCAATGTTCATAATAGCAATGGCCACAGTTGTCAAACCATGGAAAGAGCCAAGATGCCCTCCAACAGACGAATGGATAGATAAAGAAGATATGGTCCACATATACCCTGGAGTATTATGCCTCCATCAGAAAGGATGAATACCCAAATTTTATATCAACATGGTTGGGACTGGAAGAGATTATGCTGAGTGAAATAAGTCAAGCAGAGGGAATCAGGTATCATATAGTTTCTCTTACTTGTGGAGCGTAAGGAATAACATGGAGGACATTGGGAGAAGGAGAGGAAAAGTGAGTTGGGGGAAATCAGAGGGGGAGGCAAAACATGAGAGACTGTGGACTCTGAGAAACAAACTGAGGGTTTTGGAGGGGAGGAGGTTGGGGCTGTTGGGTGAGCTTGGTGTTGGGTATTAAAGAGGGTCTGTAGTGCATGGAACACTGGGTGTGGTGCACAAACAATGAATTTTGAAACACTGGAAAAAAGAAAATTAAAAATTTTTAAAAAGAAAAAACAAAAAGAATGTAACTGAAATAAAGGAAGGGTGGAGGGGACATATAGAAACTAGACTTTGTGAATATCTTGTTTTGTAGATTTAATTTTGTAACCATGTGAATGTTTTACATACAACAAAGAAAATAAAATGAAAATTAAAAAAGGATTCCTAAAAGTAAAGTAGAAAGAAAAAAATTGAAGTTAACTGTATTAGTTTTTTTATTGCTGCCATAACAAAGTATCACTAATTTAGTGGCTTAAAATAACAAAATTCATTATCTTATAGTTTTGTAGTTTAGAAGTTCCAGTTTATGAGTATCACTAAACTAAATCCAAGTTGCCCAGGAATCTGTTTCCTTGTTTATTGAACTTTATGGCAAAATTTAGTTCCTTCTGGTTGTAAGATTGAGGTCCCTGTTTTCTTACTGACTATAAACTGTGGTTTGTTCATATATAAAGGTTGCTGCATACCCTGGCTCATGCCCTCCTTCCTTTATCTTCAAGGAAAGCAGTAATGCATCAAGTCCTTGTCCTGTGTGATTATTCTTATTCTATCTCATCAGTCTGACCCAACAGAAAATGTTGTTCCACTCCTAAGGACCATGTCGGCCATCTGAATGATCTAGAATACTCTCTATGCCCTTAACCACATATGCAACATCTCTTTTGTGATGGAAGGTATATTGGTCACACGTTTTACAGAACAGAGCACAGACATCTTTGGGGTCCATTATTCGTTATGCTCATTAACTTTTAACATAACCTTACACACACACAAAGTATTAACAAGTGATTTTATATTAGAATAATATAAATAATTATGGTAGTATTGATAATATCCAAAATTATCAGCATAACAAAAAATCTGAATTTAAATGAAATAACTGAAATATAAATTGGTTTTGGAAATGTAAATATGAGCCCATAATGTATTTTCTTTCTTTCTTATCATTCTTGATTATACTCAATAAATAGGCCTAGAAACAAAGATTAAAGCCTTTACCATACCACTTTGTAGCATCAGATATAATCTATAACTAAAAGAAAACAGGGCTCTTTGAGAGGGAAAGATAGGATCCAAAGAGAGGATACTTGAACATCAATAAAAATAATAACTTCAGTGATTTGAAATATATCAAATATGTCAGAATTCATTAATTTTTCCTTGTAAAATGCTACAGAAGATGGGAAATGGTGATATTTTCAGTGTTGTGAGGCTAGAGAAAAATAAACTGGAATTCAGGACTCCTAAGGCAATAAGAACTTGAGAATTTAATATATTATTATTCTGAAAAATAGTAAACAACAAAGATACTCTTTTTTTTTTTTTTAACCTCCAATTCCTACATGAACAATATCTCATGAAAATCAAATACTTGATGAGGGAAAGTTTAAGTTTCTACAAAGAGATGTTTCAACTAAATGTGAAAGATAAATGATCCTGAATATCATTATTTTGCCAACATCTCATAGAATAATGAATCTAGGCAATGCTTATCAAAGTCCATCAATATAAAAAAATGGAAGGTATGTAGATGTTATGTGCCACCTTGTGGAAATACATGACTCTACCAATGAAATATTCTTGTTAAAATGGACCATGAGCAATATCAAGATGCTAGTTGATTCCCAAATGGCCAATAAACAGATGAAAAATTTCTCAAACTTAAGAGCCATAGGAAAATTTAAATAAACCCAAATGTGATAGCAGTAGAGATACTTAAACCTGGGTCAAAGTGAAAAGTCTGATTATCAGATAACATCTTTAAGCAAGAGTAATGTGGGGCATCTGGGTGGCTCAGTTTGTTAAGCAACTGCCTTCTGGCTCAGGTCATGATCCTGGAGTCCCAGAATCAAATCGTTCATCCTGCTCCCTGATTAGCAGGGAGTCTGCTTCCCCCTCTGACCTTATCCCATCTCATGCTCTCTCTTCCTTTCTCAAATAAATAAATAAAATCTTCAAAAAAAGGGAAAGAATTAATTGGAATTCTCAGTAAATTGCTGGTGGGAAAAAATTAGTATAACTACTTTAAAAAATGTTTGGAGATAACAATTGAAGTTGAAAATGCAAATATTCTTATGACCTAACCTTTTGCTCCTAGGAGTACAACCAACATAAATATGGAAATGTTTGGAACAAAAGTTATACTGATGCATTTTCTTAGTGGGAAATATTTATAATAGCCAAGTCTTGGAAACAATAAAATATCTATCAATATTAGACTAATAGAGAAACATATAAATTATAATTTTTTTATTAGAATACTATTTAAAAAAGAGACTAAGCAAAAACTGCACAATAAAATGCATAAATCACATGAGCCTGGTTTGGGTAAAATAA
Source organism: Mustela putorius furo (assembly GCF_011764305.1). Lineage (NCBI taxonomy): Eukaryota > Metazoa > Chordata > Mammalia > Carnivora > Mustelidae > Mustela > Mustela putorius. The sequence goes on from NW_025422471.1 coordinate 17,773,566, forward strand.
ATCAGACACAGAACAATATATATTGCATGATGCCATGAAGATAAATTTAAAAATTAAAATATAGGGCGTGCACCTTCATGGCATTAGAAGTCAGGAAGGTGGTTACCTTTAGAGAGATGTCACCAAGAGAGTTATGAGGCATCTTCTAGGGATGAGGGAATGTGTTTCTTGATCAGAATAGTGGTTTCATAGGCGTGTTCAATTTATAAAAAGTAATCAACCTATTCTCTTCTGATTTGTATGCTTTCCTGAATTAAAATTTTATATTATAATAACAAAATTTGTTTTAAAAACTACTTCAAATCAGCCCACGTCTTGGAGAATTCTTTGAGTTTTCAAGAAAGTTTTTCTGATTATAATAAAAGCTTGGGGGTACAGGGCCAAATATAAAATAAGTAACAAGACACATACCTTAATTTGGTGCTTATTTTGACAATGATTCAAATAAGAAATTTTTCATTAAAAGTTAAGAAAATTTCCATTTTGTATGAATGATAATTGTACTATGGAATATACTAATAAATGAGCTCTTACAGTTTAAACATTTACTTATATTGACATATATATGAATAAACTTATATAATGCATGGAATTTGCTTCAGAATAATCCAGTATGTATGGGCAGTAGAGGTGAGGGGAAAGTTGTGTTTATAGGTGAAACACTTTTGGCCATGAGGTGATAATTGTTGAATCTGTGGTTCATTATACTAATAATGGTATGTTTTAAAATAATTGAGTACAAGTATAATTTTCAATTAAAAGCTTTTTAAAAACTGTAAAATGTTAAGACATAAAGGAAAATATTAAACAAAATTCATAAAAATAGCCTTATAAAGTCTGAATATAGTATTCACAAGTAATATAATTTATTTGTTTCAAAAAGACCATTTTATTCTATTGATTTTTTTCAAATGTACCTCTATTTTTTTTCAGAAAATAGAGACTTCCAAATAACTTATTTTTAGATGATCTACATTATTTCTAACTTTTGATGTTCAAAAATATTGAATATTTTGGACACTAACAATATACTGTAGCTTTAGAATAAATCAGTTTCATGAAGCAAGCTCTGTAGTTTATGTTAACTCCTATTACACACATATACCCCTGCAAATCTTTATATATTAGCAAAGAAATCTCAGCATTCTACAGAGTAAAACTTTTATGAGGCTTTTAATTTAATGTTACTAAAAGCTGAATAGTTCCACTGGTCATGTATTGAAGTAAAATAGAAAGATATCAGTAACCTTTCACTGACAGCTTCATGGAAGGGTAGGAAGACAGCTGTAGGTTATTTTCCTGCATAAAAGAGCCTCCTCAGTTAATATGAATTCATAAAGGATTATCAGCAAAATTTCAATGGAACATTTAATGTCGGACTTTTTAGAGTAACATATTTTACCAGTGTTTTATAACTTCTCATTGTATTTTGCCACCAAAGTTCTTGAAGCTTTCTTCAACTTTTTATAAAGTACCTAAAATCCTTTATATTAAGATTAACACATTTATAATCATTCTATTAAATTGTTTTACAAGTGAAGCAAGGCTATAAAACCTGCTCCAAAAGACAGAAGATTGTCAGAAGACAGTAATGTGACATTTAACAACCACATTTTCTAGTCATCAACTTCTTATTTGATAGAGTCCATAGCACAGTTTAAAATTTCCCATCAGTTCAAATACCACTTAAAAGTTGAAGGGGAAAAAAAAACACTGTTGCAAAGAAGTGTATTCTCTTTTTCAGTGTGAATAACTCTGAAAGGTATCAGGCAATGGTAACAGCATTTTAAGTTAAAATTGGATATGTATATGAATTATCTAAGCATTTATTTTCTAGTCAATTGACTTTAGATCCATTATACTTTAGTTTGCCATTTTTTTTCTGGAAAACACCTTGGTTTTCTCTTATCAAAAGTTAAATAGGGTAAATATGCATGTTGATTATAGATCCTCTTGCTAAAGTAGTAAAATGGCCTTCGTCACTTTTTTTTTTTTTTTTGGATCCTACTTCTTGTATAATCGAAATAAGCTGTTTGGGTTACCCAGTATTTCTCAAACTTGGAACCAAAAGACAAGAAGTGTGTGTGTGTGTGTGTGTGTGTGTGTGTGTGTGTGTGTGAGAGAGAGAGAGAGAGAGAGGGAGAGGGAGAGAGAGAGAGAGAAAAAGAGAGAGAGAGAGAGAGAGGAGACTATCTGGGAACCTGAAATTCTAATGGACTTAGTTAAGTGGGTGGGAGAACTGAGAGTGCATATTTTATAATCTCCATAAATGTAAACCACGAGTGTGATGCTTGGAGAAACTCTAAGTTTTAATGTTCTCTGAAATCCCATTCAGCCTCTAAATTTTCAGTGCACATATCCATGAAACTGAGAAATGTGGTATGTGAACCACACAAAAGATGAACTTTGGACATCATTAAGAATGTAAAGAACAGCATATCGGAGTTAGGCAAATAGTATACTGACACCTGAATGTGGATATTGACTATAAAGGATAAGTTGTTAAATTTGCCCATAGTAGAATTATAAAATTTCCTTTATCAAAAATCACAATACAAATAGGGCACACAGATAACCAGCATATATAACACCCACATAATCAGAAATGATTAATGTTTTAGATACATAGATCACTGGATTGATAGACAGATGACAAGAATGTTAATTAAAAAAAGATGGATAATCAAATTGAAAAAAGAATTTAAAGAAACTTACATATCATCTCCTTAAAAGGAAATATTTTGCAATCATTAGTAAATAATTTCTCGTTACTGGAAGCTACTTTGCCTGACACCAGCATGCTGCCTCTTTTCACTCAGTGATTTCCAAGCGGCCAATAAATCTATGAAAAGGACTCAACATTATCAAAAATTAAGGAAGTACAATGTAAAAACCAAAGTAAGTCATAATTATATATCCACCAGACTGGGAAAGATTTAAAAGTTTGAGGAGTACCTGGGTGGGCTCAGATGGTTAAGTGATCTCTAGCCCTGGGATTGAGCTCCATGTTGCCCTGACGGTTTAGCAGGGAGACTGCTTCTCCTGTCTTCTCCCCCTGCTTCTGCTCTCTCTGTCTCTTTGTCTCTCTCTCTCTCACAAATGAATAAATAAAATCTTTAAAAAAAAAATGTATCCTTTAAAAAAATGTTTGACAAAGATAGAAACCAATAAAACACTTTAGACAGTGCTGTTGAGAGTATAATATTTGAAGAAGTTTGGGATTATCTATCTAGAAAAGGTGAAGTTTTGCATTATACATGACTTAGTTATATACCCTAGAGAAATACTTGCATATTTACACAGAATGACAAGTATGAGTGTTTATAATGATAATATACCAAATAGTCAAAAATTTGAAGCTTTGCTAAAGTTTATAATATACCTGTTTCTACCCAAGGCCTTACTAAACACATCAGCTGTCTTTATAAATAAATAATATATAATTTTGGCTGGCACAGTACTAAAAAGAAAAAGGAAAATTAAGAGTTGAAAAATTAATTTGCTCTATGATTTAGATGCTTTGAAATCATAAAAATTGATTGAAAAGAAGAAAAATGAAATATAAAATAACAGGTTTAGATGCAAAATCCATTACATAGTCCTAGTGTGGTTTTACGTACATACCTAATAGGAAAAAATCTTGAGTTTTGATGGACTACATAATTACATATGCCAGTAATTACTATGATGTCAAATAAGACCTGACTAGTAAAATTTCAGGCTCTATTAATACAAGAAAAATTTCTTAGATCAAGGAAGATAACAGTCCAGGTGTTCTCTCCACTGGGTGTACATAGTTGGAATAAGGGCTTCAGTTAAAAAGAACACAGTTAATGTCAGATTGACTTAGAAGTTGAGGACTCTGGAAATGACTGAAGGTAAAAAAAATTCAGCTAAGTTTAGATATTCTTAATATCTTCAGAGTCTAGAAAGGTAAATCTGCTTTCTTGAGACAGACCAGATAAGCAAGATAAATACGTGAAATGACTAAACTTAAAACTTAGATATTCTAGCTCAAGAAAGCAGATAATTTTTTGTAAGAGAGATTGAACAATTAGAATATGCCACCTAAAAAAGCAGAAGGTTTTTTTTTTTTTTCTCCACTAGAAATATTCCTATGATGAGATGGTCAGCTCTGATGCAGGTTTCAGCACTAGTAAAAAGGTTTGATTGAATTTTAAGTGAGTTATCGTTGCCTATAAAATTATTTCATTTGATCTTCCAAGAAGCTTTATAAAATTCTTCTCTTTAGGTGTAATATCAACTTTTATAAAGAGTTAAATTACAGATGCTAAATTGGAATACTGTACTAAACAACTCTAAAAAAAGATTCATGCTAAATTAGACAAGTAAAACCTGAGCAATTTTATTCAATTGCAGAGAAATCCTATAAAGTGTTTTTACTTAAAAAAAAAAAAAAAGTTATCGCCAAAGCAAGGGAAATAGAAAAAATCAGTAATTTACTAATTAAATGCTGACTAAGCTTCTGGAAAAAAAAAGTATATAATTGTTGTATTGAAAAGGAATGGTATTTTTAAAATGAAAAAGAATTTTACTTTCCAGTATTAGTGTTATAGCTCCTGTATTAGATGAAAAATTTATGTTGTTAAATCCTTAAATTGATTCCGGATTCTAGATAAAATCTCTATACATGTATATTCATTTCTTGTCTATTCTGTGTACTATGGGAACATAATTTATTCTGCCTGTGTTTAAGTGTACTGTAGGAACATAATTTATTCTGCCTGTGTAATGTACAAAAGTACTCATCTAAATTTAGATTTTTAGAACTCATTTGGTGTTTTGCCTATGGTTAAGCCAATTGCTAAGGCTTAATCCCAAGTGATTCAGATTGTATGCTAGTGATAATTGTGCCTAAATGCTTTTAATCTGCTTTAAGTGAAATCTTTAGATGCTTTCCTTCTATACCAAATATAATTCTAATTTAATGTTATTGAATTGAAATTTAGGATCATGGCCTTAAGGATGTTGTTGTGGTCATTTCATTTCTACATTTTGTAGTATTGATTTTAATTTATGTGTAAGGTTTTTTTCAAAATGGAGATGTAGACTTCATGTCATTCATAAATAGAAACAATTGTATGAACGAAGAACAGCACAATACAATACATAATCACTTAGACTTTTCAACCCTTAACCCTTGTTTCTTATTTCTTTTTAAAAGTTACAAAAACTATTGATGTATTGTATGGTGACTAACATAACACAATAAAAAAAGTCTATTTAAAAATATTATAATAATTCTTTAATAAAAAAAATTACTCAGTGAGCTCTTACCAATTGCCAGGCATGTATCTAAGAAACTTACATGTATGACTTCATTTAAACCTTCAAAAAAATCATGGAAAGAATATATGTATTTTTCTATTCTAGGACTTTATTTCAGCAAGCTTTGTTTCAGTTATAGATCCAGGTTTATTTTTTCTGGTGACAAAAGCCAATGTCAAGTTTCAGGTGTCTGGTGGAGTTAGACAATTTTATAATGTTAGAGTGCCATAAAATCCTCTCAATTTATGGTCCATGGAGGGGTCGATGTCGTAGGATAGAAAGAGTTTATTTCCTGTTGTTAAATTGTTCATACTTCTGCCTGATGCATGCTGTGGGGCTATGCTCTCTTGGAGGGCCACATGATCCAGGAAAAAACATTCAGGCATATTGCAGCTTTATAAAGGGGTGAGTCTCTTGTTAGTGTAATGCCTTGGATATTCTAGGCACACATATGTAAACATGCTCTAAACAGATTGCCCTTCATTATAGGACAGTTTCATGCACTAAAAAGAAGCTGAATAAATTCAGGACTACCGAGGTGAACAGAGGGCAGGAAAGCATGAAAATATAGAGTTTTAAGGGCCTGCATAATGTCTAGGAGGGCCCTGAATAATGTCCAAGAATGCAACTGCAAGTAAATGAATTTACACATTTGTCAAAATAAGAGTGAAAGGTCAGCCTGCAATCCCAGTTTTTCTATCATATAAAAAGTTGGGTGAATTCTAAGAAAACATTCTAACTTTAGGCAGTTTCCTCTCAGAGTTGTTTTTAATAAATCCTATGGCCTATTAAGTAGAGATTTACAGGTGCTCTGTGAAGGGGAATGTGTACTGCCACACATTAACAGAAGGTAGAGAGTAAAACATGGTCAAAGTCTTAACTTCTTGCCTTTATGGTATTGAAACTCTTTTAAAGCCATTTTAAATTTGCTTCATTTAATAGTCCTGTTAATTTAAAAGAACATAAAGCCCAATAGTTTTATTGTCATACTTTATTTTGCCCTCTGGGGGCCTCTATTTTAATTCATTTCATGGTAGTTTTAGGCAGGCAAAGCTGGGCTCTTCATGTTGCACCTCAATGATCCTACCAATCACTGTGTCACTAGCTAACATAAGGGTACTTATCTTCCCTTATTTTACTTGAGCTTTCTTTTCTTTAAATGCATAATGAATAAAAAAAAAAAAAGTCTTTTCAAAATTAGTTACAAAATGCAGTTTGTCAGAGTTTTTCTTCTTTTAGGCATATTGTAAATGTTCTATGGTATGTTCTATGTCCTGCTGCTAGTGGGAAGGGTTGGATTTTGGGAGAGGACAGTAGAGGAAAGGACAAGTACGATGGTAGCTATATGAGACTTAACAGTAAATCTCCAAGGAGACTTTTCTTGCTAATAAATGAGTGGCTTCTATGGAATCCTGGCCATTTGTAAGCAGTATCTGAGTGCTTTCAGTCATCCTCTGAGGATGTGAATCTCTCTGGAATTCATTCTTTATTCCAGGATCCTGATTGCTGGGAATCAGTCTGATACAATTGGCTATTTCCTTTTCTAACAATTGGTTAGTTGTCCTTAAAAGCTAAATTGTAGAAGTACCCATACTTCTTTTTTAATCTAAGAGATTTCTAGTCCTTCAATAAGAAATATGTATCAGAAATTTAATAATATTCACAGTTCTTATAGATTATGTAATGAGACAGGAAGTTTATACATATTTTCTTGCTGATTCCTCACGGTAAAGGTACTGTTTTCCCGTTTTATAGAAGAAGAAGTTAGCATGGAAGTTTTTGGCTCTCAGAGATTTTTCCTATAATCCCTAGTCAACATGCAATCTATCCTACCAATAAACCCAACACTACCCTATTACCTGCTCCAACAATGACCTTCCAGGAGAGGCTACCTTTTCCTCCTAGGATGCAATTTTTAATCTTCTGTAATTCTGTCTGCAGTCTTTTTCATGAACAGCATTTAAATATAATGATAAAATATAATGAAATGTTTTAATATACATTACCACAGATAAAGCCCATTAATTATGCTGATTCATTTCTGCACTTGGACCATCCCTATAATTTACACATAGATAAATGGACTCATCTGCAGAGGTAATCAGGTCATAAGTTTATTTAAGGAAAAACATAATTAATTCCAAATGAATAACAGTTAATACTTGGTAACTCTGCATTTTTTCTTTTACATTTTTGTCTTCCTGAAATTTTTAAAACATTTTCCCCTCATTAGCTTATTTTGAATTGTTCATTTCTAGGTAACATGCTGCAGATTTTTAAAGAAATGCACTTTTTGGGGACACTTGAGTGGCTCAGTTGGTTTAGTGTCTGCCTTCAGCTTGGGTCATGATCCTGGGGTCCTAGGATCGATCCCCACATCAGGCTCACTACCCATTAGGGAGCCTGCTTCTCCCTCTCCCTCTGCTGCTGTCCCCTGCTTGTGCTCACTCTCTTTGTCTGTCAAATAAAATCCTAAAAAAATTTTAAAGAAATATACTTTTTGGGACACCTGGGTGGTTCAGTTGGTTAAGGGTTGGACTCTTGATTTTGGCTCTGGTCATGATCTCAGGGTCCTGGGATCCAGCCCTGCCTATGGCTCTGTACTCAGCTGAGAGTCTGCTTGAGATTCTCTCCCTCTGTCTATTCCCCCAATTGCTCACTCTCTCTGTGGTTCAAAACTAAATAAATCTTTAAAGAAATGTACTTCTAGAAATTTAAAGTTAGGGAGTATATTCAACCTACAGAATATAACCAATATTGAAAATGAATATATGTTCAGTAGCAAGCTGTGATATGACTAAACATGGCCAATAAGTGAAAACTCAAATCTGAAAGATTATATTCAACATAATAAACATATTACAAATAAAATAATAATTATAATATATATGCTTTAGAAGATAAATGGATATAAAAATAGGATCCAGATGTTGGTTGCTTCAAGGGCAAAAAGATGAAGGTACAAGTTGGGGTTAGACTACATGGAGATTTTTGCTTAGATTCTGTTTTTGTTCGTTTCTCTACTCTTATAGTACAATACATACAAATTGATTATAAACAGATTTATACTTAAATAAAAAGAGGGTTTAATATGGACCAATGACAACTATACCATGAGGCAAAAATTATCATTAACATAATTATTTGTACCTGACAATTTAACAGAAAACAAGTACACAAATGTAGTTATGAGATTAACTTCTATAGAACTCAGCCACTTGATAGCTGGGTCTTTGTGGTGTGTTACTTAATACTTCTAATACTAATTTACTTCATAAATATTTGTTGAGTAATAATAGTTATGTCTCCAGCTGAGGATTAAATGATGTAATTATCCTACTTCCTGGTTAGAGTGTAGAGATTATTTTATTTTCCTTTTAAAGAATTTAATTGACTCACATCTGAACTAAAATTACCTAAGAAATATATGGGGCTAAACTTTAAAAATGTTAAAATTCTCCATAGTTTTATCTACTATGTATCTATGCATTCTTTGTATAATGGGTTCTCTGCATAAATATATAATATTATAAAGGGAGAATATAAAAGTAATTTATCACATAAAATAATATATGGAAAATTATAATTCATTAGAAGTCTGATACTATGTACTAAGAAGTTAAAAGAAATCATTTGCCATTCTTTTTTTGGTGAAAGTCCTCTTAAATATCTTTTATGCTACCCCATAAATACTTAGGTCAGTTACATTGATTTCCAGATGTTCCTAGTTTTCCTGGGAAGATTTCCATATTCTAGAAATATCATTTTTATTAAATATTTTTAGAAAGTTTCTAAGGGGAAGTCATTGACCTTGGTACTTGAGTTTTCTTGTAACAAAGATTTAACACAGTCCCTAGCCTTGAGGGTGTGCAGTATAGCTTTGGAGAGGAAATTTATATGTCAAATATATAATATCTAAGTATGATAGAATTTACTGATCATCTGGTTCAAGCTTTTTTCTGAATGTATAATACACTCTATAATAGAGTATGACATTTAATGTTTTAAAAGTCTATGAAATAGTTATATTGTTCTCATTCTCACTTTATAGATGATGTAATTAAGTCACAGAGAGTTTAAATCATTTGCCAAGGTCACAAAGTTTGACAGTAGCTGGGATTTGAACTCAGATGCTAACTCCAATCGTTTGATCTTGGCCACTGTGCTGTCTACTTACTTCTGTTTTTCCAGTGCTACATACTGTGATGTGGTTCATGAAAATGATAAATACTTTTGACAGTGCTCTGAAACTTCACTGGATAGAGGTGACATTCCTAATGGCTGGTTAATATATGGCTGTACTGAGAAGGTTGGATTTGAAGCAAAAGTAGGATATGTACATAACTTGCCAGAGTAATAATAGTGCAATAAAATTACTCATAAGAAAGTAGTGCTGAGTGACCAGCTATCATTCATTTCCTTTTTTATTTATTCATTTAAGAAAGCATTAGTGGATATTTAGCATGTGCAAAACAGCATATGTCACTAGAGGTACAAAAATTATAAGACCAGTGGTCTGATTAAGTTAATATGTAGTAGAAGGAGAGTTGTATGAAGCAAAAATTATACGTACATATAACAAGTGGCAGAAGCTATCTAACCTCAAGCAGACATTATGGCTTATAAATTAAAGGTTGGATGATGAGAAAGACTATTAGTAAGATATTACTAGTATTCAGCCAGCATCTACTTATCTTCTTCCTGGGTGCAAGAATGACAATTTCCCAGTACCCTCATAGTTAGATGTGGTGAGAAGATTAATTCTGTCTTAGGGACTATAATCAGAAGTGGTGCTTATGATATCTACACCAAAACATAGAATGACAGGTATGAACTCTCAATGCTGCTTCTCCACCAGCCATGTGATAGAGATTCTCATTGAATTAATAAAAGTCCAAAGACCATAGGCGGCTTGACAGGAGTTGGAGAGCAGCCACACAAGTGTTACCCTAACAAACCCTGATTGTTGCATGAGAATAAATTTGCTACATTAAATCACTGGATTTGTCTTTGAAGGTTGTCTTTCACTGTAGCATAGTTTGGTCAAACCAGAATAATGTAAACGATTACCCTTATCTTGAACAATTATGCCTGAGTACAGGTAGAGTGTTGTGAAAAGATAGTACTAGAAGCACCATTTCCTAGTCTTTACTTCACAGTAATGGTTTGCATGTATTTGGGTACATCTTTTTGACTCAAGTAGTCATCTCTAAAATTAGAACACTTTATTAAATATTTAAGGTCTCTTTCAGCTATAATAGTTCATGACTATATAAGATATAATCTTTGAAAATTTTAAAATGATAGCTCTATGAAAAATGCTTTTGAGAGAATGGACATGACCTTTTCTCTTCAAGATAGTAAAGGACATAAAAGAGAATGGTCTGACTTTGATAGCTGTGTGCTTTGACAGAGTAGGTTAAATGGTTTCATGTGTGCAGTGTGTTCCTACTCTTTAGTTCAAATGCAATATTAATATTTGGATGAAGTATAAATATTTTTTCTTAAAGCTTTGGAGACTATTTTCCCCTTAAGACAGATTAAATATACTAAATTACTCGCTATTCAAGGTATTTGGTAATAGCTTACACTCACTTACTAAATGTATGCATAATAGCTTATCATGATCTTCTAGTCAAGCCTTCTGTACAACATGCTTTGTAATTTACTTCATAATTTATTAAGATGAATAGCTCCATTCATTAAATTTCATTACATTATGAATAGAATTTTATGGATGCTACTATATTATGAGTCACCAAAATATTTCACATATTTTAGTTCACAGAGTTCTGCTCAGTAACAACTATTATCTCTTTCGTAAGTGTAATGAATAAAGTAAATGTCAATTAAAATATTTATCCTTAAATGAATTAGCCAAGCTCACTTCTCTCCTGGGAAAGAGAAGACTGACATTTTTTCTGGTTAAAGAAAAGACACTATTTTCTCTTCCCTTTTCTTTGTTTCAAAAGATACGAACATAATGGCCTTAGAGGCATAGAATTGCAGGTTGACATGAAGGGCCAAAGAAAGTGGACACAGAGAAAGAAAAATGTCCCAAACTATGATCTCTTTCCAGCTGCTGGCAGCAATCGCTGCAAAGCCCCCATCACCATTTATTTTTCTTCTGCATGAAATGTCTTCAGATCACATCTGTAAAGAAATAAATACACTGCATTTATTAGAGACTTTTTTTATTGTAAGATGTAACAGAAAGTATTGTTAGTCATTTCCATATGTAGCCTTGAAGCAATTTAACTCCTTTTCAAAAACACCAAGGTTAGCCGGAAATTTTCCTGTCAAATCTATAAATGAGTCCCTGCTGTTTGTAATATTTTTTCAAAGTCTTATAAGAAGAAAGGAAATTGTTTGTTTGTTACCTAGAAATATCAGTAAATATTATTTCCAAATCACATTTTTAAAAAATTTTACCTTTGACCATACATGACAAAGAGTAAGAGCTGCATTGCTGTGTTCTCACTATGAAATCTTTAAAGTTCATATTTAAAACTTTCTCTGGTTCTTCAGGTTGAAAAGAACACTACAGATGGTGAGACATTCTCCATCTCTCCCTCTCTTTATTGAAACAGGCATCTGTCTTCATTCCTCTGAAGTGGAATCATTGCACATAGTGGTGGTGGTGGTGGCAGGTGTGTGACTGTGTGACTCTGTGTGTGTGTGTGTGTTTTGCAGTGGGCCTGTGTGTGTGTGTGTGTGTGTTTTAAGGTGAGCCTGCACCAGTACAGCTAAAGTATTTTTCTGTGTTGCTTTCTTTCAAACAAGGAAAGGAACTGATACGTCACTCATTTTATATGCCCAAACAGAGGTATACGCCCCAGACAAGAGAGCAGCGATAGCATTTGTCACTCTGTCCATTCTCATAGAACTGAGTGACAAATCTCTCATCAAACTAGCTTAATAACAGATTAACACATGTCATGCCACTCTAACCAACAAATGCTGTGTATGTTGCAAACAAATTTTAGCTAACGTGCCTTTTCTCCTCTCTTGACTTAGAAAGCTTATTTAAGAGAAACCCTGTAAGTAGAGTTTGAATAGCTGAATACTTTTGCCCTAAATGATATGGATTTGTCAATCCAATAACTTGAGGGATGTACCTAAAACAGTACATTATTTAAATATTTAAAGGCCTAAAGTGAAAGCCAAAGGTTTGAATGTATTCAGCAAGTTTACAGATTATTGTTAAGTATCTACATGGCTGGCTATGTTTGTAGACTTTACCATAGTTGCTAGGGAAGTTGTAAGGAAAGCTAATGAAGTTAGCTGTTTTATGTTAGCTGTTTTATTTTGTTAACATTTCCTAGTAATATTTAGGTTCAGTTTCTATATTTGAGTAATATGAAAATAATAATAAATCTTATATTATCATGATGGATTTAAAAATGTTAAAACATTATCCTGTTACTGAGGGTTGCTGGGGGGAGGGGGGTTGAGACAAGGGGGGTGGAGTTATGGACATTGGGGAGGGTATGTGCTTTGGTGAGTGTTGTGAAGTATGTAAACCTGGAGATTCACAGACCTGTTCCCCAGGGATAAAAATATATTATATGTTTATAAAAAATAAAAAATAAAAAGTTAAAATAAAAATAAAAAATAAAAAAAACATTATCTTGTTAGCCCATCTTATTAAAATTTAATTTAGATTTATAAATGCCTAATCTAAACAACAAAATTGTTAATGCCTTTATTGTTGTTTATCAAGTTGGCAACATTTTCATTATAACCAAATTGTGTTTTGAATTGCTATATATCTTCATGAAAATTGACAGAAATGTTGATTCTGAAATATTTTATAAATTCATTTATTCAAATTCTAATTACCTTATCTGCAAATTGGTGGTCACTTCTACATATGATTGAGATTCTTTGCTGCTAACAAAGAATTAATGAGGGTTGAGGAAAAGGTATGGAGGTGTTGATTCAGTATCTTGGGGTTCTGTATAAATTCAAAGTAATATTGAGCAGTGTACTACATGCACGAACTAGAGGAAGGTCAAAGACTTCACATTATTAGAGTCTCCAGGCCAGAGAAGTTAAAATATTTTTCCAGTTATTAGCATATTTTAAAGAGAAAAACATGTTGCTTTTTTTTTTTTTTTGACGTTGCCTTTTTGCCTTATTTTCTTCTCTTTCCCTGTAAGTGTACTAAATTTTTAATCAAGACCGGCCAAATGGTATTTCCACGTGGATCACATGCTTGTCCCCAGAACTTGGTAGTAGGAATGATGTATTTGGCCCCTCTAGCTAAAAGAATATCTCAAGTTAGGCCTGACACTGAAGGACACAAAGAGAATGTTCCCAGGGCTCAAGAAGGTGTTGCACAAGGTATTTGAATACACTGTGAGAAGATTGCCAGAAAGTAGAAAAGGTAGAAAAGCAGGGGATTTTTTTAAAGTTATGTTTGAAAATATTTAGCTTTGTAGAGTGGAGAACTTCCCTCTTTTAATCTTTTTTCCTATAGCACTTAGTATAGACCTCCTGAGAACTAGAGAACATTATTGATAAAATTTGGTATATAATTTGAAATAGCTATTGAGCCAGTCTTATAGTGTGAAATGAGTTTAGAAATTTAGAGAGAGTAGGTGATGCATGTGTTCAGAATACTATTATGTAATTTGACCTTTAATATGACCTTATTTTCAGAAATATGTCATTTTGAGGAATTTTAGTTATACCTGTTAGGGATTTCCCCCTTTTTAAGCAAAAGTTATTCTAGTTTGTACCAAGGGCTAATTATATTTCTAATGCTGGGAATATATATATATATATATATATATATATATATATATACACACACACACACAGATATATATATCTGTGTATATAAATATTTATATACACATACATATTTGATCATGGCCAATAACTTTCCATATGATACAAAAATCCTCTTTAAAGACATCTGTCACTGCTTTATCCAAAAGAGATGCATGTTTAGCTGGGTCCTTGGCTTAGAGTCTTACTGAATGGGGTATCTGTAAGCTGAAGCTAAGATTCTCATCTTTTACTCCCAGTCCTCTTTCAAGATCATTGGCTGTTAGCAGAATATATCTTCTTTCCCAGCCTTTGATGAAAGCTTTACTTTTCTCTGATAATCAAGCCTGTTCTTATCCAGCAATGAAAATGAGCAGATCTGAGTTCTTCTCTTCTATATCCTCTAAGTAGAACATATGCTCTAATGTTTCATTCAGTCTAATTGAGAACATCCTCACTGTATAACTTTTTCCTTTGTATCTTTTCACTTGCCTAGAAGGTGGAGGAAAGAAAATAGAAATGTCTAGGTCTTTATTTTCTTAGTTCTTTCTCTTAAATTTTACTTCCTTGAGTCATTTAATTACTCCATGGACTCCAATTTCTTTTTTACCCATTCAACACTCTTTCCTATTTTATTTTGGCTGTTTTTTAGTAGTCAGGAAATCAGAAAATGTGTTACTTGCCACAATTAATATGCAAAGTAATGGTAGCTTAAATCAGATAAAAGTTTATTTTTTTTTTCCTCCCATAGGGAAAAAAAAAGTAGAGAGTAGTTACCCCAGGCTGAGATTGTGGTTCTCCACACCTTAAGAACCAGACTTCTTTTACTTTTCTCCTTTGTTATTCTGAGCACTCACCTCATTATCTTAGAGTCATAGGAATAAACACAAACTCCAAGAGAGTTCCTATACAACTTCGAGGTAAATCCTCAACAACTCCTTTGTGAATGAATGCCACATGAATGAATGCGCAGAAAGATAGTTTTCTTTGGGACACCTGGATGGCTCAGTCAGTTAAATGGCTTCCTTTGGTTCAGGTCATGATCCCAGGATCCTGGGATTGAGTCCCACTTTGGGGACTCAGCAGGGAGCCTGTTTCTCCCTCTGGCTGCAGCTTCCCCTGCTTGTGCACACATTCTCTCTCTGACAAATAAATAAATTTCAAAAATCTAAACAAAATTAATAGTTTTCTTGAAGTATTTATTTCTTTTTAAAAAGATTTTGTTAATTTCTTTGACAGAGAGAGACCACAAGAAGGAACACAAGCACAGGGAGTAGGAAAGGGAGAAGCAGGCTTCCCACAGAGCAGGGAGACAGATGCAGGGCTGTATCCCAACACCCTGGGATCATGACCTGAGCTGAAGGCAGACGTTTAAAAACTGAGCCACCCAGTGCCCCCCTTGAAGTATTGAACTAAAATTATCATCAGATGGCATTGGAACTGGCAGGTGTCAGATTTGAAAAATACATTAGCCTTAATATATTAATAAGTATATTTAAAGTGTGAAACTGTCATGCTTTGTAGACTAGAAAAGAAAATATTGGTCTTTTTTGTTAAATTTGTAGTTATACTTCTAAGGTAATGATTATTTCTTGAATTTGCATTTTCTTCTAAAATTCTAGTGAATATATCAGTATCTGACAAAAGTATTCTCATTAAAAGTAGATGAGAGAATATAAATTATGTGTGCCTTATTTTTACCTGTCGTCTTTTATAGTCCTTATTTATATTTAATCACCATTATTCATGATACAAGTGGTATATAAGTAAATAAAATAGTTAAAGCTAGTAGACCTGATTTTTAAATTGTCCTTTTATTTTCTAATTTGAATTTTATGTTAGCATCTTATATTTTATAAGCCAAAGAATAACAGCTTTGATTATTAAAAGATTTTAGTTTAATATAATCATTTTAAAGAAATTAAGAAAAAACACCTTCAATCAGACATCTTTTATGTCAATTTAAGTTTATGTATTATCTGTACATTTATAATGATCTTTTAACTTTTTCAAGATAATATATTAAAACTCTAGCAGTCATCTGAAATTGCATAATATTTTAAAAATTGGAAAAAAAAGTCAGGCCTCAATGTTTTGCATTTAAAACTATAATATCACTTGGAGAATTATTGTAGGAAAGGTTTTAAAAATCCTACATTTTTTCTAGAAATCTTTTAAGTTCTGTAAGTTACCAATAAACATGACAGTAGAGATTTGTTTATTACTCCCAAGTATTTCAGGCATTTCACTTAGTATTTTGCTGTACTATGTAGATACCTCAAGAATCTGTGCATGCAATGTTTTATATTTCTTCCTTCCTAATCTGAGAATCAGAAATAAAAACAATCAGGGAAAAACAAAGACAAGAGAGAAAAAGATAAGACATAAAGATCAGTAAAAGACATACTGTTTGATCAAATAATTTTTTTCTATGAAAGAACCTAAGAAGTATATATAAGATGCTTACATTCTATGTCCTTTATATGAAAACCTTCCTAGCTTTACAAAGAATTTGCATGATTGGAAACATTTCTTTTTTTTTTTAATTTTTTTATTTTTTATAAACATATATTTTTACCCCTAGGGGTACAGGTCTGTGAATCACCAGTTTTATACACTTCACAGCACTCACCAAATTGGCACATAACCTCCCCAATGTCCATAACCCCATCCACCTTCTCCCAACACCCCTCCCCCCAGCAACCCTCAATTTGTATTGTGAGGTTAAGAGTCACTTATGGTTTGGCTCCCTCCCAATCCTATCTTGTTTCATTGATTCTTCTCCTACCCACTTAGCCCTCATGTTGCATCACCACTTCCTCATATGAGGGAGATCATATGATATTTGTCTTTCTCCACTTGACTTAATTCGCTAAGCATGATACACTCTAGTTCCATCCACGTTGTTGCAAATGGCAAGATTTCATTTCTTTTGATGGCTGCATAGTATTCCATTGTGTATATATATACCACATCTTCTTGATCCATTCATCTGTTGATGGACATCTAGGTTCTTTCCATAGTTTGGCTATTGTGGACATTGCTGCTATAAACATTTGGGTGCATGTGCCCCTTCGGATCACTACATTTGTATCTTTAGGGTAAATACCCAGTAGTGCAATTGCTGGGTCATAGGGCAGTTCTATTTTCAACATTTTGAGGAACCTCCATGCTGTTTTCCAGAGTGGCTGCACCAGCTTGCATTCCCACCAACAGTGTAGGAGGGTTCCCCTTTCTCCGCATCCTCGCCAGCATCCGTCATTTCCTGACTTGTTGATTTTAGCCATTCTGACTGGTGTGAGGTGATATCTCATTGTGGTTTTGATTTGTATTTCCATGATGCCGAGTGATATGGAGCACTTTTTCATGTGTCTGTTGGCCATCTGGATGTCTTCTTTGCAGAAATGTCTGTTCATGTCCTCTTCCCATTTCTTGATTGGATTATTTGTTCTCTGGGTGTTGAGTTTGCTAAGTTCTTTAGAGATTCTGGACACTAGTCCTTTATCTGATATGTCGTTTACAAATATCTTCTCCCATTCTGTCAGTTGTCTTTTGGTTTTGTTAACTGTTTCCTTTGCTGTGCAAAAGCTTTTGATCTTGATGAAATCCCAAGAGTTCATTTTTGCCCTTGCTTCCCTTGCCTTTGGCGATGTTCCTAGGAAGATGTTGCTGCGGCTGAGGTCGAAGAGGTTGCTCCTTGAGTTCTCCTCAAGGATTTGGATGGATTCCTTTCGCACATTGAGGTCCTTCATCCATTTTGAGTCTATTTTTGTGTGTGGTGTAAGGAAATGGTCCAGTTTCATTTTTCTGCATGTGGCTGTCCAATTTTCCCAGCACCATTTATTGAAGTGGCTGTCTTTTTTCCATTGGACATTCTTTCCTGCTTTGTCGAAGATGAGTTGACCATAGAGTTGAGGGTCTATTTCTGGGCTCTCTATTCTGTTCCATTGATCTATGTGTCTGTTTTTGTGCCAGTACCATGCTGTCTTGATGATGACAGCTTTGTAATAGAGCTTGAAGTCCGGAATTGTGATGCACCAACTTTGGCTTTCTTTTTCAATTTCCCTTTGGCTATCGAGGTCTTTTCTGGTTCCATATAAATTTTAGCATTATTTGTTCCATTTCTTTGAAAAAGATGGATGGTACTTTGATAGGAATTGCATTAAATGTGTAGATTGCTTTACGTAGCATAGACATTTTCACAATATTTATTCGTCCAATCCAGGAGCATGGAACATTTTTCCATTTCTTTGTGTCTTCCTCAATTTCTTTCATGAGTACTTTATAGTTTTCTGAGTATAGATTCTGTGCCTCTTTGGTTAGGTTTATTCCTAGGTATCTTACAGTTTGGGGTGCAATTGTAATTGGGATGGACTCCTTAATTTGTCTTTCTTCTGTCTTGTTGTTGGTGTAGAGAAAGGCAACTGATTTCTGTGCATTGATTTTATATCCTGACACATTACTGAATTCCTGTACAAGTTCTAGCAGTTTTGGAGTGGAGTCTTTTGGGTTTTCCACATATAGTATCATATCATCTGCGAAGAGTGATAGTTTGGCTTCTTCTTTGCCGATTTGGATGCCTTTAATTTCCTATTGTTTTCTGATTGCTGAGGCTAGGACTTCTAGTACTATGTTGAATAGCAGTGGTGATAATGGACATCCCTGCCGTGTTCCTGACCTTAGCGGAAAAGCTTTCAGTTTTTCCATTAAGAATGATATTTGCGGTGGGTTTTTCATGGATGGCTTTGATGATATTGAGGTATGTGCCCTCTATCCCTACACTTTGAAGAGTTTTGATCAGGAAGGGGTGCTGTACTTTGTCAAATGCTTTTTCAGCATCTATTGAGAGTATCATATGGTTCTTGTTCTTTATTTTATTGATGTGTTGTATCACATTGACTGATTTGCAGATGTTGAACCAACCTTGCAGCCCTGGAATAAATCCCACTTGGTCGTGGTGAATAATCCTTTTAATGTACTGTTGAATCCTATTGGCTAGTATTTTGGTGAGAATTTTCGCATCTGTATTCATCAAGGATATTGGTCTATAGCTCTCTTTTTTGATGGGATCCTTGTCTGGTTTTGGGATCAAGGTGATGCTGGCCTCATAAAATGAGTTTGGAAGTTTTCCTTCCATTTCTATTTTTTGGAACAGTTTCAGGAGAATAGGAATTAGTCCTTCTTTTAAATGTTTGGTAGAATTCCCCCAGGAAGCCATCTGGCCCTGGGCTTTTGTTTGTTTGGAGATTTTTAATGACTGTTTTAATCTCCTTACTGGTTATGGGTCTGTTCAGGCTTTCTATTCTTCCTGGTTCAGTTGTGGTAGTTTATATGTTTCTAGGAATGCATCCATTTCTTCCAGATTGTCAAATTGGTTGGCGTAGAGTTGCTCATAGTATGTTGTTATAATAGTTTGTATTTCTTTGGTGTTAGTTGTGATCTCTCCTCTTTCATTCATGATTTTATTTATTTGGGTCCTTTCTCTTTTCTTTTTGATAAGTCTGGCCAGGGGTTTATCAATTTTATTAATTCTTTCAAAGAACCAGCTCCTAGTTTCGTTGATTTGCTCAATTGTTTTTTTGGTTTCTGTTTCATTGATTTCTGCTCTGATCTTTATGATTTCTCTTCTCCTGCTGGACTTAGGGTTTCTTTCTTGTTCTTTCTCCCGCTCCTTTAGGTGTAGGGTTAGGTTGTGTACCTGAGACCTTTCTTGTTTTTTGAGAAAGGCTTGTACTGCTATATATTTTGTCTGAGGACTGCCTTTGTTGTGTCCCACAGATTTTGAACCGTTATATTTTCATTATCATTTGTTTCCATGATTTTTTTCCATTCTTCTTTAATTTCCCGGTTGACCCATTCATTCTTTAGAAGGATGCTGTTTAGTCTCCATGTATTTGGGTTCTTTCCAAACTTCCTCTTGTGGTTGAGTTCTAGCTTCAGAGCATTGTGGTCTGAAAATATGCAGGGAATGATCCCAATCTTTTGATACCAGTTGAGTCCTGATTTAGGACCGAGGATGTGATCTATTCTGGAGAATGTTCCATGTGCACTAGAGAAGAATGTGTATTCTGTTGCTTTGGTATGGTATGTTCAGAATATATCTGTGATGTCCATCTGGCCCAGTGTGTCATTTAAGGCCTTTATTTCCTTGTTGATCTTTTGCTTGGATGATCTGTCCATTTCAGTGAGGGGAGTGTTAAAGTCCCCTACTATTATTGTATTATTGTTGATGTGTTTCTTTGATTTTGTTATTAATTGGTTTATATAGTTGGCTGCTCCCACATTGGGGGCATAGATATTTAAAACTGTTAGATCTTCTTGTTGGACAGACCCTTTGAGTATGATATAGTGTCCCTCCTCATCTCTTATTATAGTCTTTGGCTTAAAATCTAATTGATCTGATATAAGGATTGCCACTCCTGCTTTCTTCTGATGTCCATTAGCATGGTAAATTCTTTCCCACCCCCTCACTTTAAATATGGAGGTGTCTTCGGGCTTAAAATGAGTTTTTTGGAGGCAACATATAGATGGGTTTTGTTTCTTTATCCATTCTGATACCCTGTGTCTTTTGACAGGGGCATTTAGCCCTTATTCAGGGTAACTATTGAGATATATGAATTTAGTGCCATTGTATTGCCTGTAAGGTGCCTGTTACTGTATATAGTCTCTGTTCCTTTCTGATCTACCACTTGTAGGCTCTCTCTTTGCTTAGAGGACCCCTTTCAATATTTCCTATAGAGCTGGTTTGATGTTTGCAAATTCTTTCAGTTTTTGTTTGTCCTGGAAGCTTTTAATCTCTCCTTCTATTTTCAATGATAGCCTAGCCAGATATAGTATTCTTGGCTGCATGTTTTTCTCGTTTAGTGCTCTGAATGTATCATGCCAGCTCTTTCTGGCCTGCCAGGTCTCTGTGGATAAGTCAGCTGCCAATCTAATATTTTTACCATTGTATGTTACAGACTTCTTTTCCCGGGCTGCTTTCAGGATTTTCTCTTTGTCACTAAGGCTTGTAAATTTTACTATTAGGTGACCGGGTGTGGGCCTATTCTTATTGATTTTGAGGGGTGTTCTCTGAACCTCCTGAATTTTGATGCTCGTTCCCTTTGCCATTTTGGGGAAATTCTCCCCAGTAATTCTCTCCAGTATACCTTTGGCTCCCCTCTCTCTTTTTTCTTCTTCTGGAATCCCAATTATTCTAATGTTGTTTTGTCTTATGGTGTCACTTATCTCTCGAATTCTCCCCTCATGGTCCAGTAGCTGTTTGTCCCTCTTTTGCTCAGCTTCTTTATTCTCTGTCATTTGGTCTTCTATATCGCTAATTCTTTCTTCTGCCTCATTTATCCCAGCAGTGAGAGCCTCCATTTTTTATTGCACCTCATTAATAGCTTTTTTGATTTCAACTTGGTTAGATTTTAGTTCTTTTATTTCTCCAGAAAGGGCTTTTATATCTCTGGAGACGGTTTCTCTAATATCTTCCATGCTTTTTTCAAGCCTGGCTAGAACCTTGAGAATTGCCATTCTGAACTCTAGATCTGACATATTACCAATGTCTGTATTGATTAGGTCCCTAGCCTTCGGTACTGCCTCTTTTTCTTTTTTTGTGGTTAATTTTTCCGCCTTGTCATTTGTCCAGCTGAGAGTATATGAAGGAGCAAGTAAAATACTAAAAGGGTGGCAACAACCCCAGGAAAATATGCTTTAACCAAATCAGAAGAGATCCCAAATCGTGATGGGAGAGAAAACTCTTTAAAAAGAGTTTCAAAAAGAAAGAAAGAAAAAGAAAAAAAAAAAGAATTAAAAAATAGAAAGTGAATAAAGAAAAGTATAAAAAACAAAATATATATATTAGATAAACTAGTTAAAAAACGTTAAAAAAGAAAAGGGTAAAAGTTAAAAAAAATTAGCAGAATAAGAGAAAAAAAATGAAAAAGAAAAAAGTTAACTGCAAGACAAAAAAGTCACAGGGAGAAAGCCATGATTTCTGTGCTTTGCTTTCTCCTTCTCTGGAATTCTGCTGCTCTCCTTGGTATTGAAACTGCACTCCTTGGTAGGTGAACTTCGTCCTGGCTGGATTTCTTGTTGATTGTCTGGGGAGGGGCCTGTTGTAGTGATTCTCAAGTGTCTTTGCCCCAGGCGGAATTGCACCGCCCTTACCAGGGGCTGGACTGTGTAATCTGCTCAGGTTTGCTTTCAGGAGCTTTTGATCCCTGAGCACTTTCTGTAGAGTTCCGGAGGACGGGAATACAAACGATGGCCTCCTGGTCTCTGGCCTGGAGGAGCATAGAGCCCGGGGCCCCACTCCTCAGTGGGCCCTCAGAGAACAGCGCCCAGTAATTCCCATCTGCCTGACCTCCGGCCTCGCTCCGAGCTCACCGAGCCTGCAACCAGTTCATGTAACCCCGAGCTGTGAGCATACTGCCAGCTCTGTCTCTGTAGCCGGCTTTCCTGTTCCAATACCCGCACGCTCTGCGACACTCAGACACCCCCGATCCTTCTGTGACCCTGCGGGACCTGAGGCCACGCTGACCCCGCGTGGGCTTTGCCCTGGTTTAGCCTCTGGAGCAATGTCCCTCAGCGGAACAGACTTTTTAGAGTCCTGATTTTGTACTCTGTTGCTCGGCCGCTTGCCGGGAGCCGGCCCCTCCTCCCGGGGTCTATCTTCCCGTCACTTTGGATTCACTTCTCCACCAGTCCTACCTTCAGAAAGTGGTTGTTTTTCTCTTTCTAGAATTGCTCTTCTTCTTCTCTTCAATCTGTGGATGGATTTGCAGGTGCTTGCAATCTTTAGATAAGCTATCTAGCTGTTCTCCTGCTAGCTGAAGTAGTCTCAGCCTGCTACTTCTCCGCTATCTTGACTCCTCCCTGGAAACATTTCTTTATTACAACAGAAGAACTCAATTCATTAAAAATGAGACATTCCTTTACTACTAAATATATTTTTCTTTTATTACTCCCCCCCATTCCACCTATAAGGGTACACAAGAACTCAGCAATTACAAGTGTAATGTATCACTAGTCAGTAGGTACAGTTTGAGAGAAATTTTGATAAGTTGACATTTGAAAAAAAATGCTAAAACTAAATTCATCGTGTATGTTAAACAAATTTTTAAGAAAAGATTTTCCAAGTTTTCAAGATTATATAATATACACTAAAAGATAGAGATAACTTTTGTCTTAGAACACACTTTGAGGCATATTCCATAAAATAAAACATCATTCCAAATTTATAGAAAACTAAAATAGATTATAACAAACTAAGTCTCAAGAAGATAATGGTTTTTAAATAGAAAATTTTTGGAAAAATGCAAGCACTTTAAAGTGCTAAAAAGTAATTGAAATTACCATAGATACATACTAAGAATGACATGAAAAACTCATGTTTATATCAAATAAAGCCCTCATGGGGCTTATTTTCTGCAATCTGCTTTCTATTCTTTAGCTGCCAAAATGTTATTTCAACAGCCTATTGGTTCTAATTGAAAGATGTCCTTAGCTTTCCATTCTAGTCTGTGGGTTAATTTAGTTTGTGATGAATCTATACAGAGCTGATCTATTCATAATCCCTTGTATTCATAACTTTGATTTGTGATTTGAGTTAGAATCTGAAATGGGAAAGGCTTCTGCACAAATTCAGTGCCTGAATGCTGAAGGAACAGCTCAGTCAAGCTCTAGCACTTGCATTTGTCATAAAAATGCCAATTATTTGATCCAATAAACAGCAAGCAGAGACAGGATAAATATTCATATGAGAAGCAAGTCTGATGAGAGTCAGTCTACAAAATAGGGCAATAAAAAATCTGCAATAGACCTTTATACAAAATCCTCAGTAGATTAATATATTCTGTAGTTCATACAAATAGGAATTTTTAAACATTCAAAGATCTCTTTAACAACAAAACCAATCAAGCCTTTTGAAGGTTTATTTTCTCTTCTTTGGTTTTAGGACTCTTTCTTACCATTTTCATTTCCATCATGTACTTTATTTTTCATCATGTACTCTTCTATATGTTACTCTTCTAAATGTTTCTTAGAGTACTCACTTCCTCTTTTCTCCTGTCATCTCTTCATGTATTTGCTTATATGCACTACAGCACAAAGCATTAAGTTCATTATGAATAATTATAGAGAAAATGAATGTCCCTTTAGTGCTATAAAATTTTGGTTGGAAACCATTTTTTATTGTTGTTGGAAGACACCCCAGTGCCTTTAATGACATTTATTTTCCACCCAAATATATTCTCATGTCCCTTTCTACGTAGAAAATTCAGGGATTTTAACGATTTAGATTGTTTTTAGTAATAAAGAATATTTTTGTAGTTCTAGTCCCTAGTGGAGAAACCAGAATTCTTTCTCTCTTTGAAGAACCACTATCCCTCATCCCCAAATATTTCAGGGATTTACCAGGAACTGTCTAACCAGGACTTGTGAGCAGGTTCTCTTAACTGCCATCTGCATGGCAGTTTCTTTTTCTGCCTAGCTGTGGGTGTTTGGGTAGTCACAGAAAGTTACCTTCAGTGCCACTAGTGCCTGTCAAAACAAGGCCACCATCTCCCTTTGCCCTCAAAGCCACTGATAATGTCTGTCAGTTTTACACCAGATTTCAGCTGAAACCACTTAGCTCAAAAGGCATTCACCAAAGCTGCCACTGCTACCGAATGTACCAGCTGAAACTGCAGGCACTACTGTGCCAAGTGATCATAGCTTGTGGTCACTGCTTTTAGGACCAATGTGGACCCATGTGCTATCTCTAGCTTTTCTTGTTTCAGAGTAAATTGTAATGTGCTTATACCAGGCAACGCTTACTCCTGTTTGATAAAAAAAAAAAAAAAAAAGAGCAATCATTAAATTTCACCTTGGTTTTACAGTCTTGTAGAAGTTAGGGTTCATATTTGACATTAGTGAGGGCTAACTGGGGGATTAACCAGAAAAGGAACTTATGGGGAGGGTATGTGCTATGGTGAGTGTTGTGAAAGTATAAGCCTGAGGATTCACAGACCTGTACTCATGGGGCAAATAATACATTATATGTCAATTTTTAAAAAAGGATATGGGGACAATTCACAGATTTTTTGAGAGGCTTGAAGTAAAGGGCTCAATGCTACCTTTCCGAAAAATTCCAAAGCAACATTAAAAATTAATCTTTAAAAAAATACTGCATCTGCTGCTACATAGAACTAGATGCTAGAGGTTTCCATTGCTTCTACTTATATAAAAGGAACCAAATTTTGCAGCCACTGTGGCTACAGAGAGACACAACCAGAGATAGATATTTCCATCCCTCATCACATGTCAGCATGTTAGTCTGATGTCAGGTGTCTGATTAACTAAGCCTGGGGTCATGTGCCTGGGTGTCAGGTGCAAAGGAAGCTGAGAAAGTGAGTTCGCAGCATTTCTTTTAGCTTATAGGTGTGAAAGTATTTATTGCTCCATCACCAGGGCTCATCAACTTGGACTTTGCCAAGCACAAAACAGTATTCTAAAATTGTGTGGTCAAAAGAAATAATAAATAATATGTATAAACAAGTATACATGGAACATCTTCTCTTGGTCTCCCTGTGTTTCAGTGCTTCATAAGATAGTACATGAACAGACATATTTCTACCTAGACTTGAGCAGAGTTGCCTGTTCATAGGAGGAGAGGATAATCTAAGTTATAGGTTCAATATTTTGCTCAGAATTACTCATCTGTGATGTTCAATCATTCTTTTTAGACCCAGCCAGGTGCCCCATATTCTTTTTATTTAAAGTGAGTTCTTTCTCCATAGACTCCACATTTTTTTTTTCATTCTGTCTTCTGATATGTCACTGGCTTAATAGGACTTTATATTTATACATGACTAATAGGATGAGTGAGTGAGCCTAAGTTCACATGTGCCCTGTTGCATATGATATCATGGTTTGATGATTATTTAGGTATATTTCATCATGGAAATGTGCATTGCATTGGTTGCAGGATAATTTATTGACATAAAAATTTGTGTTTTTGTGTTTTTTTTCTTTATTTATGTTATGTCTTTCCAGGATGTAGTGGAGAATAAAGTGTATGTGTATATGCATTGTGTGTGCAGAAGATTGTCACAATTTTAATAATAGCTTATTCTAAGCAGGGTTTGAGATGGAAGAAATCTTTTTTTTTTTTAAAGATTTTATTTATTTATTTGACAGAGAGAAATCACAAGTAGATGGAGAGGCAGGCAGAGAGAGAGAGAGAGAGAGAGAGAGGGAAGCAGGCTCTCTGCTGAGCAGAGAGCCCGATGCAGGACTCAATCCTAGGACCCTAAGATCATGACCTGAGCCGAAGGCAGCGGCTTAACCCACTGAGCCACCCAGGCGCCCCTGAGATGGAAGAAATCTTAACTGTTCTTACTCCCTAAACTGCCCCCCCAAGTATTATTGAGTGTGTAGAGATAATTCTCACAAATTTAGTTATTAACAACCAACTCAACCTATCAGTTATAGTCTTCGAAATTTAGGGGTGAGACAATTTGATGTTTCAGAGTATTATCTTTATATTGAAAATGAGAGAGCATAGGATGAGAATCTGCAACTTAGAATAAAGAAGAGTACAGTCACTGCATTTAATCTTACTGAGCACTTTTATCCCAACCAGACTCCTCACTTAACAGGAATCTTTACTTAGCTCACTTGAGTGTAAATATCCCTTGTCTATCTTTTTTTTTTTTTTTTTAAGATTTTATTTATTTTTTTGACAGAGATCACAAGTAGATGGAGAGGCAGGCAGAGAGAGAGAGAGAGAGAGAAGCAGGCTCCCTGCTGAGCAGAGAGCCCCATCCGGGACTCGATCCCAGGACACTGAGATCATGACCCGAGCCGAAGGCAGCGGCTCAACCCACTGAGCCACCCAGGCGCTCTCCCTTGTCTATCTTAGTTGTATGCTACAAAGAACAATACTTTTTTAAACGCAGTTTTAGAGCTAAAAGCATTTCATGCTACCATTCTTTTGGACATTTTTTCCTATCCCAAATTTTAATCAAAGTAGATTTTTTTTTCTCAAAATGAAACCTATATTCAACAACTGTTAAGCTTTTTCTCATAATCAAAGGTTAAGGGTAAAAAGAGCAAGATAAGTGTACAGCAGGACTAAAAGTAGGGAAGACTTAAGTCTAAAATAGCCCCTCTTATATGTGAGAAGATACTGATTGAAGAAGGAATTTGAATCCCAAAGTAATATTACAGAAAAAAGAGGCATGAAGAAATTTTTCAGAGAGTGTCACTTCAGAGTACAGATTGGGAAGTTCTATATATTCTTCCAAGAGACTAGCTTGCTGCTCCTGAGTAGTGTATGTATGTATGTATGTATGTATGTATTTAAGATTTTATTTATTTGTAAGAGAGAGCATGAGCAGGGTGGGGAACAGAGGGAGAAGCAGACTCCCTGCTGAGCAGAGAGCCCCCCCCCCCGACAGGGGGTTCCATCTAGAATCATAACCTGAGCCAAAGGCAGACACTTAACCAACTGAGCCACCCAGGTGCCCCATGAGGAGTGTTGTATTTATTATCCATCAATGAGGAAGCCCTTGTACTATGAGGCATGTCCCGTAAGAGATAATTCCCTGAGGATTCCAGCTTCTGTACACCTTCAAGGAATTTACCTTTTTTTCTTTAGTTGCCTAGATTATCTGGGATATCTACATGTCTGAATTTCATGGTGTACCTAAGGCAAGAACACAAATGGAGGTTCATAAACCATAAAACAAAAACAAAACAAAAAACCATTAGAAGACATAATCCAAGCTAATAAAATACATATTTTATCTCCTATTTTGAAAAAAATTCCATAAATATCTGTAAATCCAAATTATAATTTGAAATTTTTGGACTGTTGATTCTACAGCAGACATAAGAAGTGCCTCGATTCCTTCTTTTCCCACTCCTGACTCTATCCTGCTCTTCTATAGGCATTTCTGTCTACCCAGGTAAGTCCCAGATTCAGCAGGGAATGTTGGATTCCCAAATACCTGGAGCATGAAAGTATGGACTTGCAAAGTTTGGGGTCCAGGATAGGGGCTTCTCTTCCTAAGTGTAAGGACTACATTATTGAACATGAGATCACTCTCAGCTAGACATGATGAAGATATGGCTTAACTGAAGATAGATCAGTATTTGATTTAAACTCTACAAAAGAAAATGAGAACACAATATCTGTGAAGCTAGAACAAAAAGAAAAAGAGGTAAAGTGAAATTACAGCATACTATCCTGCATTTAGATGACTGCAAAATGAGGGATTATAATGGAAGCACTAAGTAGCATATTAATATTAGAGAAAAAATCATTAGTTCAGTAGGGAAGACCTGAGAAATTATACTAGAATTTTGAAGAAAGAAAAAAAAAAGATAAAAGAAAATATGAGACACATGGGGAACTAAGATGCTTAAGAATATCAAATATGTGTAGTTATGAAGAGATATGTAGTTATCAAAATAGTATTTTAACCTCTTCTAGAACATTAGATAAATAAAGATAATGGAGATCATCATTTCTTTCAACAAGGTTTTATTTTAATTACACAAAATTATATCTACATCAACAAATCCTCAGTTATGCTGTAAGCTATGATGTTAGAAGTATAATGGCAGTGCATACTTTAGAAAAAGGTCAGGATATACCTTCAACAATATTTTTACATGCTGTATCTTACCATATGGCAGGATCATCATTTTGAGACAATCTGGACACTGAACTTAGATTTTTTTAAAGAAGTTTGGTAGTCGTATAATAGAAAAAAATCTACCTAGCATAAAGAAACCTTTTAGAAACTATTCATTTCCACTTAGGATATCCTACCTCCATTTTTTTTTAACTTAATGGAGACTACTATCCATAGCCATTTTAATATGGGCTCAGTGAATAAAAATATATCAGTATTTGCTAAACCAAATATAATTTAGTTGGCAACGTTAGAGCAGAAATTTTTGTTTTCTCAAAACAGAATTATATTTTTTAGGGTTTTCTATACTGTTCATATTTATAATATTGGTTTTACTTTATAGATACTTCTTTTTGAGAATTAAAAGTTTTGTAGGTATATCAATAAATTAATAAGCAAAATTCACTGGTTAAGTGAAAATTCATTGGTTAAGACCCAAAGAAAAAATAATACTATTGGTCCTCATGAATAGAAAACAGCACCAAAAAAGAATTATTAATGTTTAAAGGCAGGAATGATAACTTTTTTAAAAATTTGAGCACTTGAAATTAAAGTCATAGAAATAGAAAATAGAAATAAAATACACATCTAGATATAAATTTAATATGGTATAGATTATATATATATATATACATATATATATAGATGGATAAACTGTTATAGAGGAACTCAATTCAGATGATTAAAATACAATTTTATTTTTATGTAAAACAAATACTAAATTTTGTAAAACTAAATACTAAATCTAAAAGAATACTTTTTAATGGCAACTAGGAATTTCCATAGTCACCTTATTTATTATATCTTTCTAACATATTAGAAAAGCAAATGTTCATATCATAACTATCCTTTAACCTCTGGACCTGTTTTCACATTTTCAAAATAGAATTTTCAATAACACAAAAGAATTTTATGTTTTAAAAACTTGAAAAAATTGCTGTCTTCAAAGATTGAATTACCCAATGTGAAAGAAACAAAGTACAGTATCAGTGATGTCCCAGTAGTATTTGTATACAGAGTAGGTTTTTTTTTTTTTTTTTTTTTTTTTTTGAGTGACATTCTTAGGCGGGAGAGAGCTCTTCATGATCAATAACAAATAAGGGGGAAAAAAGTGCTAAATTTCTTTTCAAAACGTAAGTTATGTAGGGCACCTGGGTGGTTTAGTTGGAGGTTAAGGTTCTGCCTTTGACTTGGGTCATGATCCCAGGATCCTCGGATCCAGTCCCACATAGGTTCCCTCCTCAGCCAGGAGCCTGCTTCTCTCTCTACCTGCCACTCCCCTTGCTTGTGCTCTCTCTCTTTTTCTGACAAATAAATTAAAAATATGTATATAAGTTATGTAAATACAGTTCTTTTACTTGCTGGGAGAAGAAAAGTGTTTTGGCAGATCCTAAAAATAGGCTTTCTGAAGATATAATCCCTTCTTTTTCTAACTCTACATGCATTGTACTGTCACTTTACAGTCATTTTCCTTTTACAAGATACTAGTTTGTTTAACATCACTCTCCCACAGCTGCAAATTCTGGAAGCTTTGTAGAGCTATTAAAACAGTATCCCAGAGTTTCTGAGTTATATATTTGACAGTATATGAACTAGATGGTAGTTGAAATATATGAACTAAAGTTGTTCACTATTGAATTATAAGAGCCAGTTCTCAGTAGGACACTGTATTTCTTTATATGGGTGTGTATGTTGGGGTGGGTGTCACCATTATTTAGTGTATTTAAAGAACATAATAGATATTTATTAAAAATTTGCATTTAATTTTTAGACATATATTACATTTGAAAGAGCACCAAGCAGTTGCAATAAGCGATATAAATTTCATTTCCTGAATTTTAGAGTCTTCAAGTATATAATATAGATCACATTTTGAGTTCTTCTTTTCATTATCTTACTCATTTTCCAACATAAAATACAAACAACATCACCTGTGTCCTGTTAGTAACTATGAGTATTAATTAGCTTTAGCCAACTGAATTATGAGAAATAAGGGAGGGCAACCAAGCCTAATAGTTCCTACTATTAAAAAATTCTACATTTCCAGCTGACAGCTTGGGACACCAAGATATGGTAGGAACCTTGTCCCATTCTCACAATGAAAAATTACTTTTTTAAAAACCCATTGGATTGCTGAAGTTGCAGAGCAATCACCTGACAAAAAATGTAAATAGAGATGGTACTGGCAGATAGAAAGATGTGAGAGGGGCTTCTTTTGGAGGTATACTCAACTAGATAACAGTAAGAAAAGTTCAGTTAGGTGCCTGGGTGGCTCAGTCAGTTAAGTGTCTGCCTTAGGCTCAGGTCATGATCTCCTGGTCCTAGGATCAAGCCGTGCATTGGGCTTCCTGTTCAGCAGGGAGTCTGCTTCTCTCTCTCTTTCCCTCTGCCCTTCCCCACTGCTTGTTCTCTCTCCCTTAAGTAAAGAAAGAAAAAAGGAAAGAAAGAAAGAAAGAAAGAAAGAAAGAAAGAAAGAAAGAAAGAAAATTGGCAAATTGCAAGACCAAGTGTGAGTTAGTAGGACATTATGAAATGTTTAGGAGTTTCATAAACTGTGGGAGTCCAGATCATCTTGGGGGTTTATTCTCATAGACTCCATTGAGAACTCACAGGGAAGATCTAAAAGAAAGTTAAGAAATAAGCATTGCGATGCAGGTATATGTGAGAGGACTAGAAATCTTATAGAAGGTGCAAAAAGTTCTGCCCGATTCTCCTTAGTGCATTTGTGAAGATTTCATTGCATCTGAATAGAGGGAAGGGGAGAAAAAACTAAAACTTACTTCTAGAGAATTGTGAGATAATATGTTTGGCCCCAAACTACAGTTGGGGAAGGGGTAGGAGAAACAAAAAGGTGACACTCTTAGAAGAAGTACCCTCCCTTCAACCACTGACTGCCAGGATAACATGCTTTTAATAACAAGTAACAGTGGAAAACTGCTGAGAGGGTGAGAGGAAAAGAACAAGAGCAATCAACGAGACTATTTTTGAGGCACAATACAAAAGTCAGAAGCAAACACTGATTGCCCTGATAAACCAAATCCCACCCTAAAACAAAAGATATTTATAAAAATGACAAAAACAAATTTAAACCCAGATCAGTCCCTAAGTAGATTGACTTAAACGTCTCCCTCAACTAACTGCCTAGAAAAGCATTTCCATTTCCAAACATAAAACCTGTTTATCTCAATTTCTCCTCTTCTATACAAAATGGCTGGATTTTGAAATCAAAACCAGACACGGGTAGAACACAGGGAATTTAGAATACCTATAATTGATTTGGCAAATATGCTAACGATAGCCACCATGCAAGCTCAGATTTGGTTTGATTCCTTCTCTTTCTGTGGTTGTATGGGTACAGTTTCTTTTGGAAATGGCAGTCTCTTCCCCAGTACTCCTTTCTTCCATTGCTATTTTGATGGATCTGACCAAATGTATATTTTTTAAAAAGATTATTTATTTATTTATTTGACAGAGATCATAAGTAAAGAGGCAGACAGAGAGAGAGAGGAGGAAGCAGGTTCCCTGCTGATGCGTGGGGGCTGGGCAGGGGGTCGATACCAGGCCCCTGGGCTGAGGGCAGAGGCTTTAACCCACTGAGCCACGGGGAAGGGGGGCAAATCGATATCTTTATAGAGGAAATAGAGATTTGACTACTTAAAACCTGAAAAGGAGTCATTCCAGAGAAGTCATTCTAGAACTTTAGAATACTTAAAACAAAAGAAAACAGGCGAAATAAGATGGGCATTTATCAGAAGGTTGTCATTGACAACCTGAAAGACCTCCCACTGGCCACAAATAAAAATAAAATAGAGACAGTAATGGACTATAACCCCCAAAAACATAAGAAATATTCATTTGTCCATATTGCTACAAATAAATAATAAATAAATGAGAGGAAAGAACATTTCTTTATAGAAGCATTCCAATTAATCATGTAAAAGCAATAGGGAATTAGAAAATCATTATTAAAATACAAAAGTATTAATTGCCACAGGCAGTATTCACCAGTGAATGTTAAAATTAGTGGATGAAAGTATAAGTAGGATCCGAAAATTTGCATAGTTTCTAAGTATCTGTTCCAAAATGTTTAATAATTACAAAAGGAAAAATTAGAAATTTTACCATGAAGAAATGTGATAGACACCACTTCAGTCAAGTGATCAAGATTAACATTACCAATAATAAATCATGATGATAATATGTACCTCCTGATAGTATGCAGTGACAGCCATTCACCTCTGTAATGTTTTCCCCAAAATGCATAACCTCATTCTATTAATGTAAAACACCAAACAAACAGATATGGAAAATTTATGCAAAATAACTGTTCAGTACTTTTCTAAAGTATCGAAGTCATGAAAGATGAGGAATGACTGAGTAGCTGTCATAGTTGGAGGAGACTAAGGAGACATGACAACTAAATGCAATGTGAGTGGACAATGTATTGAAAATGCTCACTAGTAACTCCAAATTTAGAAAATAGAGTGCTAAGGGGTGTTATTTTTAATTTTCTTTTGATGGGAGTCATATAGCTTTAAGATAAAGATACATGAGATGGGTACTGAGGTGGTACAGTCAGTTGAGGGTCCAACTCTTGCTTTTGGCTCAGGTTGTGATCTCAGGGTTGTGAGACCGAGCCCTGCATCAGGCTCTACGCTCAGATGCAGTCATCTATGCTCAGATGTGGAGTCTCTCCCTCTTCCTCTGCCCCTTCTGTCTGTGTTCTCTCTTTCTCAGATAAATAAATCTTTAAAAAAATAATCTAAGACAGGAACAGTAGACAAATAGTGATAGCTCACTCCGATTAAAAAATAAGAAGAATACCACTGGGGATAAAAATACATGTTTATAAAAAATAAAAAATTATATTAAAAAAAAATAAATTTACTAATGAGAAAAAAAAAATAAGAAGAATAAATAAAGACTACAATGCCTCATACAGAATCAGGTGCCGCCTCCTGATGTTGCGTGGGAGAAGAATGAGACACAAACAAGTCAGCTTCAAGAGAATGGGAACAGGTGGTGACAGTAGAAAAGACTGTCGCCCCGAACAAGTCCTTAGTCTCCTCTATTTATTAGAAAGTGAGTAACAACCAACAAAGAAGCCAGAGTAGATTATACATTGACCCTGAATCTCATAGATATTTAAGAAGAAAGGCAAAATATGTCTGGTCACGTAGTACATGACCCACAGTGAGCAAGCCCAAATGAAAGGATTGTCTGACTAAATGCTAATGCTCTGGGGAAGGGGAGATAACGGAAAACTGAAGCAGGCGGCATTCCACCCTGAGTGAGCTGGGCATCCCCAGCTGCTTGGCCTCAAGGATGTCTATCATCCTGTCCTCCAGAGGCCTGTTGCCAGTACATGTTTTTCTTAAAGCTATATCTAAGCATACTTGGTAAATAGTATAATTTCTCATAGGTTATATTTTAAGCAGTATGTTGTTCTGAGGGACGGTTAAAATCAGAGAATGTGCTGCATCCAAAGTGAATCACTCAATCAGAATGTGGTTTAACCCCCCAACCCAAAAAAGCAAACCTTTGAACAGGACATCCAATAAAATCTCAGAAAAGAAAGTAAAGTCAGGTTCCATCACAAAGGCTATTTTAGCCTAGTTTTACACTCTTAAGTATGTTACAGAAAATGGCTTAAGTGTACAACTTTCAGTTACAGCTTAGATGTGGAGACAAGTATAGGATAGGTAGAAAGAAAGTCAAGCATCATAAAAGGGTAGATAATGGTTTACATTTCACTGCCTGTATTATACATGAGTGAAGCATAAAGAAAACACGATAGAGCAAATATATTGTCACAAGAAAGAGAGAAAAGAAAGAAGGAAAAACGATTCTAAGGAGCCAGTCTAGCATAATATATGTGTTCAAAGAAATTGATCACTGATTAAAAAAAACAGACTCAGTTGCAGCCATCTGAAGTAGTTAGCATTCCAGAAGATGAAAACATCAGTTCCATGTTCTTTCACTCCAAGTTGTCTCCTATAGGAAGAGGTGCCCTCAGAGGGAGTTCAAAATATGTTTTAGATTGCTCTTCCAGATATTTTGTAATTAAATTGTATTATCATGAAGTCATAGTTCATTTAACTCATTATAATGAGTAATACCATTGTGCCTATAGAAGTTTATGCAAGAGTGGAAAGAGTAGTTGTTTTAAATGTCTGGATTATAACTGTTAAAAAAATCTGCAAGCAACATCTAGACCCTTTTTTTTGGTAATTTTAAAATTTTTTTGGTAAGTGATTATCTCTAAGATAATCATGACATTTTATTCCAGTGAGATGCTCATTACATCAATTTGTTTTATAAAATAAAGTCAATGATTAGGTTACTCTAACAAAAGGCAAAAGACAAATACCTTAATCCTTGTTGCCAAATACAGCATTAACATAGATTTGCTGAAATCAGACATTATTTGTTTTAAAAATTACACTGTAGGAAAAAAAATGCTTGTATTTATACAACAGGTTCTTCACTGATAATTAGGATATGTTTGGAATGGTTTCACAAAATAACTGTTATTAAGTACTTAATAATTTATTAAATTCCTGAATCTATCTTTCTTTGCTCATTAATTCTGTCAACATGTTGTTTTATGGGTCTATATAATGTGAAGCATATTATTCTAATTAGCTGGATATTTTGTGCTGGTAGGATCTTGACAGAAATTACCAATTGCATTAATCTGTTTATGCATCAGTAGAAAAATTTATATCTTACGTTTACAAAGTATATGAAATCATATCTTATTTTATTTAATGGATCTATAAACTGGTGAATATCACCCATCAAATTTGTACTACACATTAAACACTTTAAAACCACACACAAAATAATAAAAATATATGATATTTATCAACAGAAATAATGTAACATTATGAGTTTTCACATTAAACCATGAATCAATGGAATTTAATAAATTTCTACTAGTTTTCTCTAAGGAATTTGACAAACAGTTTCTAAAATTAACCTTGAAAATAGATACATAAATTGCTAATGAAATGTGTAAAACAATAGCAAAGCCTATGTTTGGTACAGAAATACTTAATTTACCAGATATTAGGCATAGTTCAAAACCATGGTCATAAAAAAGCTTAGAAACAAACTAAAGTTTCATATAGGAACATGTTAAAAAGTAAATGTGACACCACGTAAAAGATTGATTATGTGATATTAATGGAAAATTTTGTGTATATATATTTATACACATATATTGTATACATATTTATATACATATATTTTGTGTGTGTGTGTGTGTATATATATATGTATATATATTTACACCTATCCAGTGCACACAAAGGCAAAATCCATGGGTTAAATATCTAAAGTGTATAACAGTAGTATTGAATTTAATAGAAGAAAAAATAGAGGAATATCTTTTCAATTAAGGGGACTTTTATATTCAAAAACAACAAAGATTAATATCTAGAATGTAACTAGAGTTTGTACAGATCAAAATAGAACACAAACTAACAGCAAAAAATTCTTAACAGAAAAGTAAGGGTCTCGGATGCAAGTGTAAGAAGATATACTCAAATCTCTAGTAATAAAAAATATGTTAATTAAAACAACCTTAAGATACCATTATATATATATCATATTTTCACATTTTTGCATTTCTGTAGTGCCATTATAATTTTTCCTGTGGCCTTGTGAGTGCTTCTGGTTTACTACAGGAAAGATCACTTCCTAGGAAGCATAGAGAAGATAAGTACATAAATTAATACTTCAGTATACTATCACGTACCATGTATCTGAAATATTTCATTCTTCTCTCACTTTTAATTGTGGGTAGAGAATTCTATATATATGTATAAATATACTGTTTTTTAAAGATTTTATTTATTTATTTGACAGTCAGAGATCACAAGTAGACAGAGAGGCAGGTGGAGAGAGAGGAAGGGAAGCAGGCTTCGCACTGAGCAGAGAGCCTGATGGAGGGCTTGATCCTGAGCTGAAGGCAAAGGCTTTAACCCACTGAGCCACCCAGGTGCCCCCAAATATATATATATTTTTATTCTGAAGGCATTGCTTCTTCACCTTTATGCATTCTGATGTTCTAGCATTGCTAATCTAATATTTATTTGTTGGTGGGTGAACTTTTTTTCCTAGTCATTGGAAATTCTTGGAATGCCTATTTTTTTTCTTGGAACTTTGAAATTTCAGAAAAATGTATTGAGTGTCTTTTTTTTTTTTTCCTATAGGGACTAGGTGGTCTCTATTAAACTGATTATTTCCTTTAACTCTGGGAATTTTTATTATTTTTTTAAAATTACTCTCTTGTGGGGTTTTTTGTTCTCACATAATGCATCAGTTTTTTGGCAACTCCAAGACTGATCTACTGTGTCTCTTATACTTTCATATTTCCTGCCATTTTGCTGCATATTTAGGAAGATATTTCTTACTTTATCATCTGTCCCTTGTATTCAGTTTCTCATTCAGGCAATATATTTTTTTTTAATTTCCAATAACTACTTTTTAATTCTCTATTCCTTATGTTAACTCAGAATTTACCTTACACTGATGTGGTAGGCTCCCCCAATGCCATAGTAAGAACCATCTTAAAGTACTCACCTCTTTAATGAAAGTGGTCCAGTTTTACATTTTGGAGTACACATTAGACTGTCAGATACTCTGTAGTTGAGAGTGAGAAAGGGAGCTGTGGAAACTACATTTATACTTTCAACTTTGATTCTAGAACATTCCTAGCTTTCCACTGAGGAAACCCACCTGAGATACATCTTGAAGATCTAGCCTACAATTTCCTCTGTTACTTTCACCACCTACATAACCCCATTGCTTTCCTAACTCCCAACTGACTTTAAAATCTTATTATCAAAGACGTCCATTCCGCTGTGTTCTTTGTTGTTTTAGGTCTATATAATTTTATCTTCCTATCCAATTTCAAAAATATGTTTTCTCCATTTGTTTCTAGAACACAGCCTATTAACATGCCAAAGAACAATATATGTGTGTATATATACAAGTATACATTCTATAGCAATTAGATATATTCTGGATACCTTTTTTCTTAATTTTTCTGTTTCTAAATATTGTACTAAATCATTCAAATTCTTTATTTACCATTTATAGAGTCAATATTAAAAGAATAATTTATGGGGTGCCTGGGTGGCTCAGTGGGTTAGAGCCTCTGCCTTCGGCTCAGGTCATGATCACAGGGTCCTGGGTTTGAGCCCCACATCGGGCTCTCTGCTCAGCAGGGAGCCTGCTCCCCCCCACCACCCCTGCCTGTCTCTTTGCCTACTTGTGATCTCTGTCTGTCAAATAAATAAAATCTTTAAAAAAAAAAAGAATTTATAATTTAAACAGTTTTCCTTGAATTTGTTTTATATAACTCTAATGCCTTTTATACTTAGACCATAGTACATCTTGTACAAAGATGAGACATAATCAGATAATCTCTGTGAAATAATGATGTTTGATGTCTCCTTTCCAACAGGAGATTGCTGAATCTAAAGGAATATGTGTATATCTTTGTTGAGTACTCCTGGAAAACCTCCCATTAAATGCAGAAGTTATTGATTTTACTTATTAACACTAATAATTATACATATCACTGATTATCTAATAGTCCCATATTTAAGGCTTCACTTGAACTTGCTCTAGTTAAACTAGCTGTTTGTTGGTTGAATTGTATGCCCTAAAATTCTTATGTCTGAAGTCCCAACCCCAATATTTGATAATGTGACCTTATTTAGAGGTAGACCTTTAAAAGGTGGTTAAGTTGGGGTACCTGGGTGGCTCAGTGGGTCAAAGCCTCTGCTTTCGGCTCAGGTCGTGATTCCAGGGTCCTGGGATAGAGCCCCGCATTGGGCTCTCTGTTCAGCAGGGAGCCTGCTTCCCTTCCTCTCTCTCTGCCTGCCTCTCTGCCTACCTGTGATCTCTGTCAAATAAATAAATAAAATCTTAAAAAAAAAAGTGGTTAAGTTAAAATGAGAACCTCAGGGTGGGACTTAATCCATTATTAGTGGTGTCCTTATAAGAGGACATTTGAACATACAAGATAGAGACATCAAGTATGTGTATGCAAAGAAAAACATGTGAGACATAGTGAGAAGGTAACCACCTGCAAGCCAAAGAGAGAGACCTCAGAAGATACCAAACCTGCTGATACTTGACCTTGGACTTTTAGCCTCCAGAATTATAAGAAAATACATTGCTGTTGTTTAAAACACCCGTCTGTGGTATTTTGTTATTATAGTCCTATAAAACTAATATACTTACACAAAATCAGTTTATCAAAAGCCATTTCACAGAAAGAAAATTCACCATTTTCTTTCAGTAGCTCATTTAAAAAAAAAATCACTGAAACATTTTGCCAAAAATCTGTATTTCCAGTTATTTGTCTAATGGACAGATCTGGCAACAGTTTCTTAAAACAGTTTCATAAACCAAGGTTTCAAATTATTAAGTATTTTAATTAAGGTCATAGAGCTAGTAAATAAGATTTCCAAGATTTGAGACCAAACTCTTTAATTCTCAATCCCAAGCTCTTTACTACCACATTATACCACCTTCATGGTGAATGCCATAAAATGGTACCAAGCTTTCTAAAAGAGGAGAGAGCAGTACCTTTTCTGGGGTTATTAAGGTAGATTTACTGAAAGACAAGATGTATCTTGAAAGATGCAAAAGAATTTGACTTACACAAAAAAGACAATAATTTTATATTAAAACAAAAACAGAGGAGAAGTATCACAACATTTGGGGAATTGCAATCCACCTATTTTACTTGAAATATATAAAGAACTTGGGATGATTACATAGGACAGATTAGAACCTGATTATGACAGGTATTGATTACATGTCTAAGAGTTAGAACTATTAGGCAATGGGAAGCCAATGAAGTTTATGTTATTCAAAATTCCTTTAGTTATAAAAAGATATATTCTTCTTGGGACAGGAGAAAAAAGGGAAACCGGGCACAGTACCTAGTAATTACGAAGATTTAAAATGGGTGCATTATAATGCTGTTAACCAAAATATGTAAGTGAGAAGTCACTGATCTGTTAGAGAAAGGTAAAGTGCCTCTTTATGTCACATGTAACTTTTATGTTAAATTATTAATCTCTCTGATAAAATTATCTGTTCGTATCACTTGGAAAACTGAGTTCACTAAATGAGAAACTATTATTTTGGTTGTGTCAAATAGTCCATTTTCCAAAAGTTTACTTTTTACACTTGTCCAAAAAAAAAAAAAATAGACGGAAATGAGACTGATGTTGAGAGAAAGACAAAGACGGAGGCAGAGAAAGAGACTTTTAAGCAAGGGGATTCTGTATTATTTCTTGTAATTGATTTTGCTTTTTACTATATTTAAACCATTCATGCTACTTTTGGGGCACCTGGGTAGCTTATTTGGTTAGGTATCTGCCTTCAGCTTAGGTCATGATCTCGGGGTCCTGGGACCAAGCCCTGAGTTGGGCTCCCAGGTCAATGCCTAGTCTGTTTCTCTCTCCCCCTTGGCCCCTGCCTCTGGTCATGGTCTCTCTGTCTCTCTCTCAAATGAATAAAATATTTAATAAAAACAAAAAAAACCCACTCATGCTACTTTTGAGGATTATTTAAACCTGTTATCAATGAAAGCACTGATTAAGTTTTTGATTTGTTTATTTTTTGCCTAATAGCAATTTTAACATCAGGCTTAAGTATAATTTAAGAAAATAAGAAGTTCCTGTCAGGAGTCCGGAAGTTCCAGAATTAGGCTGTCCCAGATTATTGACAAACATTTACTTCTAGTTTCAACCTAATATTAAGTACCTGAATACTTTAGGAGAAACCAAAAAATATATTCCTGTAAGGAAAAAGTTGGTAAGGCAATATTTATGGAATTTATAATGCTACAAAATGGTCTTGGGAATAACTTAATACTTGCATTTTGGTATGTAAAAATTAATATAAATTTTGTTGTCACAAATCAAAGATTTTTATGATTTTCTTCTTCTATAATATCTGTTTCTCATGTCTGGTACAATAGCATTGCTTTGTAGAATTTTTTTCCTGATCACCTAATCTAAAATATTATTCCTCCTCCCTACTCTACCCCTTGCTCTAATTTTTCTTCTTGATACTGTCTTTACTTGACATTATATATTTATATCCCACCCCCACCCCACTGTGGTTGTTTGATGTAAGTTTTCCTCACTAGAAGAAGGTAAGCTCATGGGAACTGGAATTTTCTAAGGAAACTGGGGATAGAGTTTATGAGGCACTTTCCCTGATGTTTTCCCTGATCTTTCCCGTGACCTCTGTAGCACTGTTTAGTACCTAGAAGGGCCTCAGCCACCTAATTTATGAATGAATGAATGAACCACCTTTTGCCAAGCGTTCTAAATGCTAGAGTGCTAAACACTTAACACATCAAACAGTTTTGAACGAAGTCCTTTTATCTTTACCTTTCAATTCCAAATTATGTGATTCCTGCCACATTTTGTTAGTTATCCAGTCTTTTTATTTTATTTTACTTTATTTTTTATTACTATTTTTTATTATGTTATATTAGTCACCATAGAGTACATCATTAATTTTTGATGTAGTGTTCCAAGATTCATTGTTAACATATAATACCCAGTACTCCACATAATACATGCCCTCCTTAATACCTATTACGGGGCCAACCCACCCCTTACCCCCCTCCCCTTTAAAACCCTCAGTTTGTTTCTCAGAGTCCACAGTGTCTCATGGTTCATCTCCCACTCCGATTCCCGCCCCTCCCTTCATTTTTCCCTTACTTCTCCTAAAGTCCTCTATGCTATTCCTTATGTTCCTTAAGTAAGCAAAACCATATGATAATTGACTTTCTTGGCTTGATTTATTTCACTTTGCATAATCTCCTCCAGTCCCATTCAAATGGCTAACAGTCATCGAGTCTTATGATTCCAGTTTAAATCTTCTTCTTCAAATTGTGTATTCTTTTTTTTTTTTTAAAGATTTTATTTATTTGTAGACACAG
The DNA here is from genome assembly GCF_011764305.1 of Mustela putorius furo. Taxonomy (NCBI): domain Eukaryota; kingdom Metazoa; phylum Chordata; class Mammalia; order Carnivora; family Mustelidae; genus Mustela; species Mustela putorius. Next base: position 17,815,287 of record NW_025422471.1, read on the forward strand.
AGCGAGAGCAAGCACACAAGCAGGGTGAGCAGCAGGCAGAGGGAGAGGGAGAATCATGGACCCTACTGAGTAAGGAGCCTGATGTGGTACTTGATCCCAGGAACCTGCGATCATGACCTGAGCTAAAGGCAGATGCTTAACCAAATGAGCCACTCAGGTGCCCCCAAATTGTGTGTTCTTTCTGACGTCAATATCCACTAACTTTTTTTTTTTTTTTTGCATTATTACATATTAATACCTCTCTCTCCAGTCTTAACATTTGTCAGACTAGGTAAAATCCTGTTTACTTCATACCTAGATCACAAAACTAAACTTCCTAATAAATGGTACACATCAATAATTATACCGTGCCCTCGATCCTTCTTAAAATATAATGGGTACCACACTTTCTATTCTGGTACTCAAATCTGGCACTGAATTGCTTTTTCTGTGCCATCCTCCCAACTAATCCCTACTACCCTTTATTATTACTTTAATTATTTGCCTTGCTATATCTCACCTTTATATGTTTTACTTTCTTTTCATTGTGCATAATCCACTTTTTTCTTTCATTTCATCTATCATTATTCCAGTATTCAATTTGTAATGTACTTCCACTTAATATTTTCCCTATTCACTCCATCTTTCCAGTGTTGTCTCTTGAAAAATAGTATTTTACATCTGATAATGTCTTACTATTGTAGGTGACAGTAAAATATACATTTATTGATTGATTAGTATTCTATCCTCCCTCTGAATCATTACCTGTAGTCCTTAGAAATACAAATGCATGCAGAGAATTTTATTCTAAACTCTGCTGTTTTTAAAGTTAATAATTTGATTATCCCACATCGCTCTGAAGGTAAACCTGACTTTTATTGAAACATGCAGGTCTCTGATAGTCGACAATGAAATATTTATCCTTAAATATAATTTTCTGACATGGTGCAAATGTGGTAATGTGTAAGAAGTAAAAATAAACAAAACGTAGAGAATAAGACTAAGGAAGAGACTCATCAAATAGCAGGATATGTTTATATATTGTAAATACTTGAGTTCTAAGCAATTTAAAAGATAACTACAATAAAGAATAGAAGAAACTAAAAGTTTATGTGATTAGCATTTCTCTCTGAATGCTTATCTGGCTGGAACAGATACTCAGTTTATATCTGCATAAGGTCATTGCTTTCAAATTGTAGTCAAACTTGTTCAACACCAGGTGTTATTAGGTTACTCTAAAGCATTTTGGAATAATTGAATTTCTGTGTAATATAAAATTCTAGTGAGTAGTGTTTGCTTAAACAGTCTGAACAAATTGACTAAAAAGAGACATAAAATTGGAATAAAATAGTAAACAGGGTTGCTGAGGGGAGGGGGTTTGGGAGAAGGGGGTGGGATTATGGACACTTTTAAAATAGGCTTTCACTTTTTAATTTCAAAAATAACTGAGCTATTCAGAAAAATACAGCTTTTGTAATTTGTCAGCTAAAATGTGGAGTGATTATTTTTTGCTCTTTTTTTTTTGTCTTACAATTATAGTTCTCCTTGTCCTTGTAGAAAAACTACAACATCTGGTTAGTTTCTGATCTATTCTGAGTACCGATAACATATTGTACTGTTTTGACCTTTTCAATATTCTGCACTTTAATTGGCTGCCCAGTCTATATCTTCCCTACAGGTTAGTGGGACAGCAAGCAAGGGGAAAATGCAGTGAACAGCCAATCAAATCACAGAACACTGAAAAGGTCAAAGCTGTATAGTAGAATCCTGTAATTGACAGAATGTATGAGACATTAAAATTCTACATCCTTCTTATGACAAAGACTATAATGAAACAGAAAATGGCACTGCATAAATCTATTCATATGACAATCATTGTTCTGAGAATTGAGAACATGATTTAACATATTCCAATTATGATTTTAAAAATTGCATTATTTTGGTATCCCATAGATTTTGTAGTAGAGTTATATTACACATAGTCAGCAGAGCTGTTTATCTAACAGTGGATATTCATTCCAACATAGAATGACATATCAATCTTAAACTTAGGTCTATATTTATCAGAATTCAGAGAGACATCATTAGCATAAAGAATATTTTTCTCTTATGCAGGACTCACTAAACTTACTTGAAAAACTTTTTTGAAGGAGGAAACATGAAACTAACAGAAGCTATCTTCAGTGATGGTAAAAACCAGACTCCGAATCCTCTAAGATAAAGCTGTGGAGCCTGAAGCTAGAAATATATTCTGTATCTGGTTCTTAGATTATAATCAAGGAAGACAGTTTTAGTCAGAGCATTGACCTAGCAGCCACATTTTAAGTGTCTCTCTTAAAATTTTTATTCCTATGACCACACTTATCTAGAGGAGATCAACTGGAAAAGAAAGAGGGATAGTGAAACATTCCAGAATTTCAACAAATGATACTATAATGAATATTAGCATAATTCAGAAGAAATAAATAGAACGTTTACGGTGAATTGTTGTAAGACATGAGATTTGACACCCATGGTCCTGCTTATCACACATAGTCAATAATAACTAATAGAGATACATACAGAAGAGGTTAGTGTGTTTACAGTTTACTTTCAGCTGCTATTTTATTTGTTAGCAAAGTTGATAGGAAGAGAGTGTAGAAGAAAATGGAAAACTGCACATAGACATTTTATGAGGATGTCTTCTTATTTGAACCCTATGGATTTATGAATAAGTCTAAAAATTGTTTCCCTTTTCCTGAAAAATAGTATAGTTGCCTTGAATCTTTTGGTCCCTCAACCAGAGTAATATTATTTTTGACTTATTGTTATCTCAGCTTCTTGTGGAAAATATATGTATGAATTTAGAAAGCCTAGCTGCCAACCAATTATTTAATGTTAAACTTTTCAGACATTAAATATGCTTATTTTATTTTATTTTATTTTATTTTTTTATGCTTAGTTTTATACATAACAAATCAGATTTATTTTCTAATAATATTATTCTTATGTTTTCTGGTTTTATTATTTTGTCAATCACAAAGTTTCACCTAACATGAGGTAATTCATTTTATTTCTCCATAATTGAAATTCACTTGACTTTAGAGATATGATTTCCAATGATTTGGAAGTTCTGGGAAAGCTAGTTAATTTCTCTTTGTTTTAAGATTGGCAATCATTGTTTTAGGATTGTACCCATTTCTCATGGTTTTCATAGACTTTAAAGTACTGGTATAGCAGTGGCAGTCACGTATTGTTCTACCTTTGAGGAAGTAAAATCTTATCCAGTCTCATCCTTTGTCCTCCTGAGCATCCCTACAGCACACCTTGTTCAAATACTATTTTGAGTTGAGTTTATCAGCTTTTGTGACAGATATCAGTGAACACCTGTCATTGCCCCTCTTCATAGTGTTTAAATACCTTGCTTATTTTTTTATCTTAATCCTGTGCTTTTTGCATCCAACTTCGTGCTTTTAGTCACTTTACTAAATGGGTGCTGGGAGAGCAAGGGAAATTTTTGGAAAATCTTCCCTAATACAATGACAATCCATATAAGGCTTTTCTTCTGCTCATTAATCCTAACATTTTCTTCAAACCCATGACCTAGGCATTTTTATTATTATGAATACCTAATAAGTTTATGGCTTTTGGGCCCAAGTCCTGGGTATTAATATACATATAAATTCTTAGTTCTCTTTAAACTTATATTAGGATTTTCTCTTTCCTGTATCCCAATTTATTACCTCAAACCAAGGTCTTGTGTCACCACTTACTCTCTTCTACCGTGTGTTACCATTTCTCGTTTATCATTGTTCAGCATAAAAACTTCATATTTTCCATTCTACAGAACTTACTCTTGGTTTAAAAAGCCAAGCACCAAAATTATAAGTTACTAGTTATGACTCCAAGAAACCTTAGAGAAAATAACACTTGTAAGCGGGGGCGGGGGGAAGAAGGAACATTTCAGCCACTGTATACCACATGGGATAAAAGTTTAGTATTCTGCTCAGTTGGGCTTTCTATTAAAATGTCAGATAGGCCATAATTTTGTAATATTAACCATATTTCAGAAGTAAGATCTGAACACCAGATAGAAGGAAAATATCAAAACATTTACCCTAACAAAGACTAAAAACAAGCATTTAGTGAACTCAGGTGATCCACTTGTAAAATGACTGCTTGCCTGGACAAATTTAACATTCTTCCAGCAACAATGGCCAGTACACAATAATAAAATTAATAGAAATGGAAATCAAATGGAAAATGTAATTAATGATGAAGAGATAAAACTATTAATATAGGCAGAGCCATAGATAACCTAGCTGTTGAGATTAGTAGGTAACGTTCTACAAAAACTGATGAATTTGTGAAAGGTTTTATGGAATTGTGTATAGCAGGTAAAGATTTGGTCAATTTCAAGGAAATGTAAAAACTCTAAGAAAAAGAAATTCTAGAAATAAAAACACAAATTCTGAAATAAAGCATTTGCTACATGGCACTTAAAACTAAAAGGACAATGTGGAAGGAAGGACAATCGAACTTTAAAAAGACAAAAGAGGGATGCCGAGGTGGCTTAGTTAAGCATCTGTATTTGGCTCAGGTCATGATCCCAGGATACTGAGATAGAGTTCAGGTCATGATCTTGGGGTATGGGATCCAGAAGTACAACAAGCTCTCTGCTCAGTGGGGAGTCTCCTTATCCCTTTCCCTCAGTCCCTTACAAACCCCCAACCCAGCTGATGGTCTCTCTCTCAAATAAATAAATAAACAAAATCTTTAAAAATAAATAAATAGCAGTTTCTGTGGCCGATGTTGAAGAGGTTACTGCCTATGTTCTCCTCTAGGATTTTGATAGATTCCTTCCTCATGTTGAGGTCTTTTACCCATTCTGAGTTTATCTTTGTGTAAGGTGTAAGAGAATGGTCAAGTTTCATTCTTCTATACATTTAGCTGTCCAATTTTCCCAGCACCATTTATTAAAGAGATAATCTTTTTCCACTGTATGTTTTTTCCTGCTTTGTCGAAGATTATTTGACCTTAGTGTTGAGGGTCCGTATCTGGGCTCTCTATTCTGTTCCACTGGTCTATGTGTCTGTTTTTGTGCCAGTACCATGCTGTCTTGGTGATCACGGCTTTGTAGTAAAGCTTGAAATCAGGCAACGTGATGCCCCCAGTTTTGTTTTTCTTTTTCAATATTTCCTTAGCAATTCGGGGTCTCTTCTGGTTCCATGAAATTTTTGGATTGTTTGTTTCAGCTCTTTGAAAAATACCCCCAAGGTTCATAGCAGCAATGAACACAGTCGCCAAAGTGTGGAAAGAACCAAGATGCCTTTCAACAGATGAATGAATAAAGATATGGTCCATATATACAATGGTGTATTATGCCTCCATCAGAAAGGATGAATACCCAACTTTTGTATCAACATGGATGGGACTGGAGGAGATTATGCTGAGTGAAATATGTCAAGCAGAGAGAGTCAGTTATCATATGGTTTCACTTATTTGTGGAGCATAAGGAATAGCACGAAGGACATTGGGAGATGGAGAGGATAAGTGAGTTGGGGAGGAGAAGTGAGTTGGGTAAAATTGGAGGGGGAGATAAACCATGAGAGACTGTGGACTCTGAGATACAAACTGAAGATTTTGGAGGGGAGAGGGTGGAGGAATGGGTGAGCCTGGTGGTGGGTATTAAGGAGGGCACATATTGCAGGGAGCACTGGGCAAGGTGCATAAACAATGAATTTTGGAGCACACACACAAAAATAAAATAAAATTTAATAAATAAATAGACAATAGAAATTATGTAAACCAAAATACAAAAAGAAAAAATCAGTATGAATAAAGAATCAAAAGCTCAGTGAGATGTAGGACAATATCAAGCATTCTAACTTTGTACTTCAAGCCCCATACAGAAGGGAAGGAGAGAATATGCAAAGAAGTTTCAAGTACTGCGCATAGAACATTTGTTGATTTTAGCTAAAATATCAGCTCATGGATTCAGGAAGATGTAATCCTCAATCATGCTAATCCTAAGAAAGCAATATTTAGACATCTTCAAAGCAAACTATTGAAAACTGACAATAAATGTCAAGAATGTTGGGGCGCCTGGGTGGCTCAGTGGATTAAAGCCTCTGCCTTCAGCTCAGGTCATGATCCCAGGGTCTTGGGATCGAGCCCCATATCGGGCTCTCTGCTCAGTGGGGAGCCTGCTTCCCTCCTCTCTCTCTGCCTGCCTCTCTGCCTACTTGTGATCTCTGTCTGTAAATAAATAAATAAAATCTTAAAAAAAAAAAAAGAATGTTAAGTAGCCAGGTAAAAAGGGACATAATATGGGGAAAACAATAAAAATGGGAACTAATTTTTCATTAAACTATTGAGGCAATGAAGAAGACAAAAAAGTCTGGCTAGAATTTGATATCTCATGAAATGTCCTTCACAAATAAGGCAAAATTGAAATATTTTCACATACTAGCTGGGAGAAACATTCTGAAACACTAGCTGAAGGAATTATTCTTCAGCAAACACTGCCATGAAGTTGCTAAAAGAAATCCATCAGGCTATAGGACAATGATGCCAAAAGGAAATATGGCTAAAAAAACTCCAAAACACTGGAATTGATAAGTATGTATATTTGTCTGTGTGTGTATATATGTGTGTGTGTGTATATATATAGTGTAATATATATATATATATATATATATATATATAGCATGTATACGGTACATATATAAATACATATATAATATGTATTTGTATGCAATAATAATATATATATTTATAATATATATAAAAATAGGTAAGTATGGAATTGATAAGAATATATATTATACATAAAATTTGTAAGTATGGAGTTGATAAGTATGTATATTTATGTGTATATATATTATGTATAACATATATGTACATAATGTAAAAGAATAAATCAGAAAAAAATGTAAAAAAAGAGAATAGGCTAAAGATCTAAACCTTATGTATCAGCAGTTGTAAATGTAATTAATTATAATTATTTAAATATAATTGTTTAAGCCATTTGATTATAAGTCAGTGTTTGCCAAACTAGATAAAAAAGCATACTTGACTCTGGTATTTATAAGGGAGGCACTTTTTAAAAAAAATTACCGAGGTAAAATTGGTATGTATATAGCATTTTATTAATTTCAGGTATACGACATACAAATTTGATTTGTATATTCACTACTTATTTTACTTAGCATAATACCCTCAAGATCCATTCATGTTGTGATGAATTACACTTTTTCTTTTTTATAGCTAAATAGTGTTCCATTGTGTGTGTGCATGCACACATGTGTGAACACTTTCTTCATCCATTTATCCATCGGTGGACACCTTGGTCATTTCTGTATTTTGGCTATTATAAATAATGCCATAATGAATATAGGGGTTTGTATATATTTTCAAGAGAGTGTTTTTGTTTTCTTCAGTTAACACTCAAATTGAATAGCAGAATTACATGGTAGTTTTTCTTTTTCTTTTTCTTTTTCTTTTTTTAAGGAAATGCCATACTGTGTTCTGTAATGGCCAGACCAATTAATATCCCTACCCACAGTGTACAGAGGTTCCATGTTATTTACATCTTAACGAACCCACCCTTCTAATTTCTTGTCTTTTTGAGAATAGCCATTCTGATCTACGGTGTCAGTGAAATCCTTATCAAAATCCCAATGGCATTTCTCACAGAACTAGAAGAAATAAATTTATAATTTCTATGGAACCACAAAATGCCCTGAGTAGTTACAATTATCATTTGAAAAAATAAAGTTGGAGGCATCATGCTCTCTGACTTTATATAAAAGCTAGAATTTTAAAAATTTAGTAATTAAAACAATATGGTATTGGCATAAAAACAGGCATATAGATCAGTGGAACAGAATAGACAACCCAGAAATAAATTCACACACGTATGGTCAATTAATTTATGACAAATGAGTCAAGAATATACAATGAGGAAAGGACAGACTCCTCAATAAATAGTGCTGGGAAAATTGGACAGCCACATGCAAAAGAATGAATTGCACTGTCTTACATCATACATAAAAATAAACTCAAAAGAGATTGAAGACTTGAATGTAAGACCTGAAATCATAAAACTTCTAGAAGAAGACCTAGGCATTAAGCTCCTTGACAAGGATCTTGATGTCAAATTTTTGGATCTGACCCCTGAAACAAAACAAAAACAAAAATAAATGGGACTATACCAACTAAAAACTTCTGCATAGCATAGAAAACTATCAACAAAATGAAAAGGCAACCTACTGAATGGAAGAAAATATTTATAAATCATATATCCAATAAGGGGTTAAGATCCAAAATACATAAGAACAGCAAAAATTCTGATGAAAACAATGGGCAGAGAATCTGCCTAGACATTTCTCCAAAGAAAATGACATACAGATGGCAACAGGCACATTAAAAGATGTTCAAAATCACTCATTATTTTCAGGAAAATGCAAATCAAACTGCAATGAGATAACACCTCAAGCCTGTTAAAATGGCTGTTACCAAAAAGACAAAAAATAAGTGTTGGAGAGGATGTGGAGAAGCAATTTAATTATAAAGACTTGAGTTGAAAATAAAAGTATACAAATATAAAAACGTAAGAAATTTGACTGCATTTAATCAGATAAAACTAATTTGGATGCAAGGTATATAGCTAAAATTTTAGAACAGAGTTTGGTGGCCAAATCACAGTAATAAAGGAGACTTAAGAACTTAATAAACCCAGTACTGGGTATCTTGTTGGTAAAAGCCGGAGAGATCCTAGACATGCTTACATTAACCAGAGTATACACTCCACTATCATTGTGGCAAGTAACTTCCCCATGTCCAGAGTAATCAAAAGACAGAAGCAAAAGAAGAGGAGAGGTGTTAGAAACTTGAATTGGTTCAAGTAACCTGAAAGAAATTAAATTATAATTAAGAAGACTCTAACTTAATTTAAAAGGCTAATGTTTTCCTTCACATCAGCAGAAATAAGATCTTATAAATAAGTTGAAATCAGTAACAGAAAAATAAGGTTCATTTCTTATTTCTGAACTCTAGAATGTAATTTTTATCTAGTCCAAATATGTACTTTAAAAAAATTATTTTAAACGCATTTTGATTTTAGGAAAATTACAAAGATAGCACAGAGAGTTCCCCTATACCATGTACCTAGTTTCCCTTATTATTAAGATCTATGTTCAGGGGCACCTGGTGGCTTCGTTGGTTAAGCTTCTCCTTTCTGCTCTGGTAATGATCTCAGGGTCCTGGGTTCAAGACCGAGCCTAGCAGTGGGCTCCTTGCTCAATGGGGAGTCTCCTTATCCCTCTTTGCTTGCCCCTCCTTTTTGCTCATGTTTTCCCCAACCCCTCACCGGAGCTCACTGTGCTCACCCCCTGACCCCCCGCTGTGTGTGCATGCATTCTCTTTCTCTCTCAAATAAATAAATAAAAGATCTTATGTGATTGGAAAGAAAAGTCAGTTGCCAGGATGGAAGAGGAAATTGCTTTCCAACTACAATCATGAAAGTAAGAAAATAAGTAGTAAGATACATAGGCTTTTGAGCTATAAAAGCTGATTGGGAGTATATCTTATAGAAGGATTAAATCAAGGCCTTCACATCAATTATCTAAAACTCTGAATGGGCTCATATATTTCAGAGGAAAGGTTCAACTCATTTTGTGGCACCTTTCAGTTATATAAAATCTTCAGAGTAAAGAGAATATGTGTGTATCATCAAAACCTGATATGCTAAATCAAAATTACATTGAGAGAGAGAAAGTGAGAAACAGAGAATACAGCACATCTATAGCACGTCACCCAGAAACTGTGGATTTTGAACCTAATAGTGTCATTGAACATTACAGAAGCAGATTGTGGTACTTGTGGGGCTGTTTAGAAAAATTCAGACACATGTTAAGATTGTATATGCATGTTTCCCCTTGAAAGAAAGTGTAGCTATCCCACTAGATGTGATCTGTATAATATGCATGGAAGTGATGAATAGTACTTCCTGGTGGAAGCTTTGAGAGCCAATATACAACTCACCATTTTCTCTGTCCCTGCTTTGGGGACTCTGAATCATGTATTAAGACTGAACATCTGTCCTCTTGGGTCTCTTAGTGGCAATGATCAGAGGCTTACAGAATTTTTTTTTTTTTAAAGATTTTATTTATTCATTTGACAGATAGATATCACAAGTAGGCAGAGAGGCAGGCAGAGAGAGAGGAGGAAGCAGGCTCCCTGCCAAGCAGAGAGCCCGATATGGGACTTGATCCCAGGACCCTGAGATCAAAACCTGAGCCGAAGGCAGAGGCTTAACCCACTGAGCCACCCAGGAGCCCCCAGTTTACAGAAGTTTTAAGTAAAATACCCAAGGCCGCACAATCTGTTACAATACAGAGCTGGGAATGAAACATTTGCCTTTCATCATAGTAAAAGGGTATGTTCTTAACCACATTATTACAACAGTAAAATAGACACTGCCAATTCACAGAAGAATAAGTACAGTTAGTCCCAAATATATGCCAGTATTTATTTCAGAAAAAACAGAGTATTTAGGAAAAATAACCGATCATGCTTTGCCTACGTACACACACAATCACACAGAAGGTGCAATATCAGAGATAATGCAATGAAGTAACTGTCATGCATTGTACATGGTATTATGTTAGTATGTTCTTTATGGAGAGTAATTTGACAATATTTACTTAATACCTTGATAATGTACATTCCCTCAGATCTAGCAATGATAGTTCAACGAAATTATCATAAACAGATAATTTCACCAGCACACAAATCTTAATGTGTATGCATATGTAAAATGCTTTGTCACTTCCTATACTATTTTATAGGCCAATAAAAGTTATATGGTCCTGTCAAATTTCTTCATACTGAATGCAGTGTTATCAAATGCTTGGAAGAATGTCGCGCTCTCCCTGCCTGCAGAGATGACGCAACAACAACACACACACACAGGTCGATGCACAAGCTCTTGTTTATTCCCTGGTCGATCTTTCTCCTCCCTCTGCGGGGAAGTTCCCTTGCCTTATATAGGGCATAACAGCCAATCATAGAGGTGTTCACGTGAACAGGAGGTATACAGTCAATCACAGAGGTGTTCATGTGACGAGCAAGAGGTCACGTGTGGCCAGGGCGGATGTTTTCCAGGCTGTCTGTGCCGCTGCTCGGGCTATGTAGCCTGCGCCATCTTAGGGGCGCGACCCCGGCAGCGGAAGGATAATTAGAATGATCCCTAATGTTGTGCTTACCATGTACACATGTTCAATGTACATTTCCCATTATGAGAAATATTCTGACCCTCTCCCAAAGGGTATCAGACTAAAGTCTAAATCATGGCACTGAACTTCAAAGTAGGGATGTACTTTAGTTCCCAGTTCCAGTTCTGCATGGAAGGAACTTAGAAGTCATCACTCTGTCCTATCAATTGGTATGAAGCTGAAGCTGAATAGACTGAAAAATCAACAACTCTTTTGGGAAGGACACAGGGCAAACTGCTGCCCTCAAGATTAGAGAGACAGAGAGGTGAATTCAAGGAGTCATAGCTCACTGGAGCTGATACTCAGAGCAGAAGCCACCACAAGAACCAGTGCCAGGGTAGGAAAACCTGATTGATGATTGACAAATTGATGGAGACTCAGTGTGGACAAGTCAGAAAATTAAAAATTCTAAGGATACGTGGTCATAGGATGGGCTCTGGTAATGTTAGAGATATACCTCCAGAAACTGTAGGAACTCAACCAGCTTCCCACAGCAGATATCTGAAAAAAATTCCCTCGTGCTTTTGAACTATGCGAGAGTGTTTTATTCTTCTTAGCAAGGTGTGAACTCAGGGGAAATTAGTGAACATAGGACCTATGTTTCTGGGGGTTACTTAATTGACAAAGACAAACTTAACCTCAAGAGGTTAGAGAAATACAATCTTACGGTCTTCCCCAACTCCCCCCAAAAGAACTGAAATATCAGTGGATATTTCTAATGAGACTTGTCATATCAGTTCCACCATTACCTTGGGACTGATAAGCCTGTATTTTTATCCATTATTCTTTGTGCAGACTACTATTTAGCTCTTACCTTACTGTTACGTTTATTGTGATTAGTATCCCCAATGAGGTTATAAACTTACTAAGTGATAGTCAGTAGGGTTTTTTGGTTTGTTTGCTTGTTTTTACCTCTGATATGAAGTAGAATGCAAATCATGGTTCTAAGTATGTTCTCAAGAAGTGCTATTTAAATGTTTGCCTGCCTAATTTCTTTTTCCCCAGCCATTGTAAGAATATACTATGTTAGCAAGTTGGAACATATAATCAGTATAATTATCTGCCTTCCAAAATATCACAGTTTAAGTTAATGAAATTATATCAAATATTTTGCAGTAAATGAACAATATACAGCATGAATTACCATCTTTTCAGTTTCCAGGAGTAGTTTCTTCACTTCTTTCTGCCTAATTGCTTCATCAGTATGACTTACTATATATAATTGTTGAAGAATATCAGGCAGGGCTTTAGAAATACATGGAATCTGTGTACTATTAACCTGAGTTGTAGTCCGTATTTTCTTGACCTCTTTTCCTCTCCCAGTGACTTAGTTCAGTGGGAAGTGTAAGGGCATCTGGTCCCTTTGCATCCTCAAGATATGCCACCATGAATTATGCTTTTATCATAGAGCATGCATAAACATTCTTTCCTTTTATCAAAGCGATTTCAGTAGTAAATGGAGTTTGGGGGACATAAAAATAAAATGGGTTGCTGTCCAAATGTGATAAACATGGAGCAAAAAGAAGAGAATGGAAGCAAGAATATACAATATGCAAACATAACTGAAAATGAAGCATACTCCTATACCTGGCATCAGAGGTGATTAGGTGAAGTGTCACCTCCTTCATCTCACTCCCTTCTGATTCTAATCAATATTAGAATGAGAGCCCAAGTTACTTTTACCTGAATTTTAAAGAATGATACTCTGGTGGTTAACTAGTTTATCATCTCTGTCCTGCAAAACCTGAATTTTAGAATAAGTTGTTCGGAGATAATCCTTATTTGTAGATGCGTATAACCACAGTGCTACTGTGACTTTAAATATTATGTTTTTCATTTGACCATGTAAGCTGACCATATTTCTTCAGCTAATTAATTGAGAGGACAGGATGTTGAATACTGGAATTATGATTTAATTATATTGACTTTAAGGTCCTTGAAGGAAGATGATGGGATTTTTATTTCCTTTGGATCTGCACAATGCTGATGAGTACATAAATATCACTCAGCACATTTACTATGCAAATATGTTAATAAATGAAATATTTACATTTAACATTCTGAAGATGGTAATAACCAACCCTAAGTTAAATATTTTAGGTCCTAAAATGGGCCAGGCACTTGGGGACAAGAAGAAACTGATAGAGGCCTGATTTTATGCTTCCAGGGAAATCTTTGCCATCTCCATCTTTGCATCAAGTGTATTTGGGTAGTAAGTTACATGAGTTTCACTTGATGTCCCCTCCCCCACATAATTTAATTGACCAAAGATGAGACTTATTTAAAATGAAGATATCCTCAATTTTATGATAAAATAGAAAATGAAGATCTTATAATAATTCTGGAATAAGTCCTTGGTAAAATCTGATATTCCTAAATATTCTAGGGTCGCTCCCCCCAACTTCTTTTTTTTTTTTTTTTTTCAGAACTCTGAGGTAAATTTTAGTATTTTCAGTCATTCCTTGGTCTGAGAAATCAGGAACACAGATTTAAAACACTCTGATTGTAAAGGATGGTTATTTTCCTTTACTTACATAGGAAAATTCTTTAAGTTCCTTGCATAATAATGAGATAGAACAGATCACTCTAAGTTCTAAGTCAGTGTCTGTTTCAGTTAAGAAAATAGTTACCTTAAGCATGTTCAAATTATCTTACTTCTAAAGAGAAGTTAATTTTCAGTGAAAAACAATACGATTCCAAAAGGAATTTTTCAGCAATAAACTACATGTATTGGTTTTAAAAACTTTTCAAAGCAAGTACAAATTTTCTCAAACTTCTGTGCTAAAGGAGTGGCTAACAACAAAATGCTGTTCCATATTGTCTAATATATGTTTATTTGCTATTTCTGAAGACACTTGATTTTTTAAATAAAATTCTTCAGGAAAAAGATGGATAGTTTAGAAAGTATGCTAACATGTTAGAATAGGCTTACTTTGTGGTTTTTTTTTTTTTGTTGTTGTTGTTGTTCTATAAAGAATCTTAGACTTTTAAATTCAAAATATATTTGTAGGTATATTATGTAATTTAAAAAATGCACATATACACTCAATTGGAATTTTCCAGGTAGTTACTTTAAAGAATGCTCATGTCAATTCTTAAGGATAAAAACCAGCATATATATGAGAATCTTGGATTCTGTTAAAGGACAATAAATCATGCTTTCTTATGGTATCATAAATTTTTCTCCAAATGCTGAATCACTTCAAAAGTGATATATGTACTTGTATTGCATTTTTATATTATTTTATAACATTACATTATTATTATTATAATTATTATATTGACTTGCTCCAGGTCACAGAAAGATGAGTCCAACAAGATTTAAAGAAAATTTGATTCTGAGATGAGTTTTAAAATCTACTACTTCGACTTACTGAAAGCTGGTCAAAGATTTACTGTTTTGTCTATGCCCTTTCCCTCGTACTAAACAATAATCCTTTCAAGAAGTTCTGTCCCAGGAGAGAGAAGCCTGGTTAACTTCCATATGAAGTTTTAGTGTACTTCTTCTTCTTTCTTCTTTCTTTCTTTCTTTTTCTTCTTTCTTCTTCCTCCCCTCCTCCTCCTCCCCCTCCTCCTGGAGATCCAAGCTCTTTTCCATGATTGTTTATATCAGCGCTCTACTCCTAAAGCATTTTCATTTTTGTTTGTTTGTTTTATTGTTGTTAACATAAGATTGCAATTTTTTGTCAGTCGCTATCATAGCTTAAAGATTCTATCTCACATTTATTTCCCTATTTCCTACTTTGCTAATTATTTTAGAAATCTTAGTATTCTCATTATCCTTTCTTTAGTTATATAATGCCATTTTTTAATAAAAAATTTACAAAATAATCATGGGAAATGCATACCTATTAGCCATCACCTACACAATATGACTTTCCATGTTCTAAAGAGATGAAGTATTCTCATTATTCTCCTAAACGTGTGAAATTTGAGAGATACTGTATAATCTTTTGATATGAGATAGAGCAAGAAAATTTCAGTTTCTGTGCATTGCTGGTAAAGAGACTCTTGAGAGGACAGTAGGGTGGTGAGGAGCAGCTCTGGTTGGAAACATTTGCCATTTTCCTTGGATACTAGAGATGGGATATGCATAATAGGCTCTGTCAGGCCAGTACCAGCTGTTTCCAACAAACCACTCTTTCCTTCCCACCCAATTCCATCTCTCTTTCGTGCTGCCTGACATTTCCCCTATTGGAATCATCTTTGTGTGTGAGGTATTGCTTTCTGAATTCCCTAATTAAAATTTAATTGTTCTTTCAATAAGTGTGCTTATTGAAATAAGCTTATTGAGATAATAAAAAGCTGGATCCCTACCAGCTATGCATGTGGTAGGGACAAATATAATAACTCTGTGTATGGAGAGCTCACAGAAAGACAAATAGGTGGACACCAATTATATAGGAAAAGAGAAAAAACAAGCATTCACAAAATATACTGGGGAGGTAAGAAAATCCTCCCACAAGAAATTTTATATTTACAAGGATTAAAATACACAGTTGCTATATGTACAGCTGGATGAGTTTTGACAAATACATTCCTGTGTACACCAATGTACTGTATAATCCTATGAAGATTTATGAACAGTTTGTCTTTCCAGTTTCTCATGCTTCCTCCTTGTGAACCCTGATCACTCACCAGAGGAAACCACTGTTCTGATTGCAAACACAAATGATTAGTTTGCCTGTGTTTGTAGAAATTCATGAGAGTGTAATAATAGACTCATAAATGCGAGCTCTTTTGAGACTGGCTTCTAGCAAAATATTTTTAAAGTTTATCCATATTGTTGGAGGTATTTGTAGTTCATTATTTTCTACTGGCATTGTATAATATTTATTTTTCTTTTTTATAATATCCATCTCTTGACAAAGGATATTTGATTTGTTTCAAGCTTTGGCTATTATGAATATTAGCTTTAAAACCTTCATATACAAATACATTTGTTGGCATACATTTTTATTAACCTAAGTTAATTAGGAACAGTTACTGAGTCAAAGCCTAGATAAATATGGAACTTCATTAGATACTGCCAGGATAGTTGTCACAGTTTTTGTACCAATTTGCCTTCCCTTTGGTTATTCCACATACTTGCCTGCCTCTGGTGATAGTGACCTTTAATTGTCAATTCTGGCAAACCTGTTACAGTATCTTACTGTAATTTTAACTTGTGTTTTTTTGATGACTAATGATCCTGAACAATTTTTAAGATGTGTATTGAATGTCCATTTTTTCACTACCTTTTGTAAAGTGTTTCTTAAACTCATTTAACTATTTTTATTGAGCATTTTGTCATTTTTACTATTGAATTTTAGGAGTTTTATATATATTCAGTACACATGGCTTCTTTTTTGTCAAATATATGAGTTGTGAATATTTTCTCTATATAGCTTATTTATTCATTTTCTTAAAAGTTCTTTTGATGAGAGAAGTGTCTAAGTTGTTGGAATACAACTTAGCATTTTTCTTTTGTAGATCTGCTTTCTGTTTTCCCTTTTAAGGAAATGTTGGCAGCTTCAATTATGAAGATATTTTATTTCTTCCTACAAGCTTTAAAATTTTTGCTTTAATATTTATGTTTGTGATCCATCTGAAATTACTTTTTATGTATGTTTGAGGTAACAGCAATTTATTCTTTTCCTTATAGAGTTTTTCTAGTGCCATTTGTGAATAAAACTTTCTTACACCATGAATTTCCTCAGTGCCTCTGTTAAAATGATTTGACAGTATGAGTTTATTTCTAGTCTTTCTTTTCTGTTTCGTAGGTCTTGGTGCTTATGCTTATGCTTTTACGAGCCTGTTAATTCCATAGCTTTAGAGTAAGCTGAAAGCAGGTAGTATAATTCTTCCAACATTATCCTTCTTTTTCAAGATTGTTTTGTAGATAAGGGCTTTACATACTCCATTTTTTACGTAATTCTTGAAGTATTTGGGGGAAATTTTCCATTTTATCCAAGATACACTGTTTTTAAATAAATGTTTGCTATAATCAGTTGTTATGCTCGTAATAATCTGAAAGTAGCATCCTCTCTTTCATTCCCTTTATTTGTACATTTTTTCCTCTCTTTTTGTCTTAATAATTCTATTAGTGGATCTTAAATTGCTTTAATCTTATCTAAAGAACTTTGTTTCTTTTCATTTGTTTATTTTCTATTTTTTTGATCCACACTTGTCTTCTTCTTATTTACTTCCTTACCTAGCATGTGTTTAATATATACCCCTCTTTTCTTTCAAGTTTTCTGAGGAGAAGTATGCATCATTGATTTTAAACCTTTCTTATTTCTAATTTTTTTTTCTGAAATGATACTATTTGTAATTCACAAAGTTTG
This sequence comes from Mustela putorius furo, assembly GCF_011764305.1. Lineage (NCBI taxonomy): Eukaryota > Metazoa > Chordata > Mammalia > Carnivora > Mustelidae > Mustela > Mustela putorius. The sequence goes on from NW_025422471.1 coordinate 17,832,850, forward strand.
ACATGTTACAATTTTACTTTTTAAACTCAGGCATTTTATATTTTCCTTTAAAATTTTTTCTTTAATGCATGAGTTACTTAGATGTGTTTCTTAATATCCAGCTATTTGGGAATTTCAAAGATATATTTATTGATTTCAAATTAAATTTTATTAGGGTTAAATAACATTTTTTTGTAAAGATTTGCACCTGTTAAAATGTATGAAAATTTGTTATCTGGCCAAACACATGGTCTTTCATAGTGAATGTTCTTTATGTACTTACAAAGACTATCCTTTGTATTTTCTTGTTTGTTTGTTTTTTGTTTCTTGTTTTTGTCAATAAGGTTAAGTTAATTTATCTTGTGCAGTGTTTTTAACTCCAATGATTTTTGTCTATTTTTTTAGCCATTACTTGGTTTTATAGAAACCCCAACTTTATCTGATTCTTTAATTTGAAGATTTAATTAATTTTACACATATTTAAGACTGTAATATCTTTCTAATGAAAGTCATTTTATCATTGTGAAATTTATTTTTTTGTCTTGTTTATTATTTTTCTGAAGTATACTTTGCCTCGTATCAACATAGGCAAATAGGTTTTCTATGTTTAGGGTTTGCATGTTGTATCTTTTTTCTCTATTTTTCAATTCTGCCTATCACATATGTATATATGCTTATTTTATAAATATCTTCTCTGATCTGAATATAGTCAAACTTTCACATTTACTTTATATTTGTATTTTATATTTAAAATAGGAAACGGGTATTAATATTTTAAAATATAGAGTAAGTTCCATACATATGGTTCTGTAAAATTTTCAGCAATTATTTCTTCTTTTTTTTAAATTTTTTTACTCCTCTGTAATTATTCTTCTCTAATTCTTGGATTCAAGGTACATGTATTAGACTACTTAATATTATCCTACAGGTCATCAAGGAATTATTCTCTTTTTCATTCCTTTTTCCATTTTTTTTCATATTGCTTAATTTAATTTGCTATATTTTTAAATTCAGAAAAATTTTAATCTTCAGTTTCCAATTTACTGTTAAGTTTATCTAGTGAAAGTTTAGATATTTTGTTTTTCAGTTGTAGAATTTTCATTTGATTCCTTTAATAGTTTCTATTTCTCTTCTGAGGTTGCCCACTTATTCACACATTATTTTAATCTTTATTGGTTGCATGTTAATTCCAATATGTGACCTGTCTTTATGTTTTGTTCTATTAGTGGGTTTTTGCCTCACTAAGGATTTCATTTTTTTCTGTTTCTTCACATGTCATGTAAACTTGTAATTGAAAATTTCTGATCTTTTGGATGACTATCTTGTTGAAGTTCTAGATTTTATTTCTTTAAGATTGTGGATTTTTATCCCACAGGCAATATGTTTATGATTGGATTAGATTGCTCTGCCAAGGTTTACTTGAGGCCTACTTGGGGCAGACCCAGAATAGACCTTTCAGGTGGCCTAGAGTAGTTGTAAATTTAAGACATGGCCTCCCCTGGATGTTTTCTTCTAGTCCATGCCAAGTCTTAACCCTGCACATAGATTGCTTATAATTTGCCCAGAGACACAAGAGTACTACATGCGGATTTCTTGAGCTTTTTCTCTGTATGGTTCTCTCTTCTCCGGTATGCTCACCCTCAGATTTCATGCTCAGTAGCCCTGACCTGGAATTTCTGTTTCCTTTACCCAGTGAGATTGCTTTATGGAATACGAAGTTCAGTTTCTTGGAGCAGTATTATTCAAACCTAGTATCAGTGGAATCCTGGGGTTACTTAGAAGGATTCTTGCAAGTTTGAAATTTGTTTTGGTGTTTGCACTTAATTTTGGAAATTTTGAATAAAGTGTTTTATAACATTTTTGAGGTACACATGAATTTGTAGGATGGCTCTAAATTGAAGCCAACATTGCAAACTTGCATGTTTTTTCAGATCATGTCTTATTGGCATAGGAAAGGAAGAAAGTAAAAGTGGTTTTACATGACTTTTATGTTAGCAAGACAGAGTTCTCAAAACATTAAGGAAGTGGAGGAATATAAAATGCTCATTAAGAAGCTGACACTTCCCAAGAGATTCATAAAATTGATAGGCTTAAGTATCATATTTCTTTTACACAAAGGTAATAGGCACATCTCACACACTTCCAAAGAGAGTATTTCAATCCCCAAATTTGATCAAATTATTCAGTTCATACATTCATCTAACATCTCTCTACTTGGAAATGTATTAAAATTGTGACATTTGTAAAACTTCATTGAATGTATTTATATATCTCAATCATAAACAGAGCTAACTACCACCTCCACTGCCTCTAAAACCATGCCAACCACATCACTTTCTGTAAGTGGAACACTTTAGAACATAAAACTGTAAATTAGGGTTGTCTCAGAAAAACAAGAGAGGTATATTCACCCCAGCCATGGTTGAAATGGTACTATAATTCACTCAGTTATTAATGGTAGAAACTTTTTTTTAATGGAAAAAAAAACTTAACATATCTTCATTCTGTATTTTCTGTCTTCATCCTCATACTCAATCCATGGGGATAAAAATATATGTTTATAAAAAATAAAAAATTAAAAAAAATTATTGATTGTAATATCTACAAAAATACCTAATATATATCACTGTATTTTAATTTCTACTGCTACCACATTGATAGAGGGGGTAAAAATTTCTCATGTTGACTGCTCTAACAGCTTTTCTATATCTATGCCTTATCCCCTCAATTACACATTCCACAGAGCAACAAAAGTACCATTAAAATGTACATTAGATCATGTTAATATCCCCATTAAAATCCCTTTAAGATCTTTTCACTGCAATTTTTTTATTAAATACTTCACATTTTTAGAGCAGTTTTAGGTTCACAGCAAAACTGAGAGGATACTATAGAGATTTTCTGTGTACAGTCTGTCCCTATGCATGTATAGCCTCCCCTGCATCAGCATCCCCCACTAGTATGTATAGCTGTTACCACTGATGAACCTACATTGACACATTGTAATTACCCTAAGTCCATAGTTTCATTTAGTGTTTGCATTTGGTAGTGTGGTGTACATTCTGTGGGTTTTGGACAAATGCATAATGACCTGTAGCCATTGTTACAGTCCCATAAAGTGTACTTTCACTGCCTTTAAAATCCTCTCTGCTTATCCTTCTGTCTTTCTCTCCATCCTCACCCAGGCTCCTGATGTCAGTAATCTTCTTACTGTCTCCATAGTTTTGCCTTTTCCAGAATGTTGTATAGTTGGAATCATACATTATGTAGACTTCTCTGAATGGTTTCTTTCACCAAGTAATGCACATTTAAGTTTCATGTCTTTTCATGGCTAGGTATCTAATTTCCTTTTAGCACTAAATATTTCATTCCTAGATTATTTATCCATTCACTTAATGAACATCTTGGTTGTTTCCATGTTTGGTAATTATGAATAAAGCTCCTACCATCAGGTGTGTACAGGGTTTTATGCAGACATGAGTTTTCACTTCCTTTTGATCAATATCAAGGAAAACAGTATCTGGATCTTATGGTAAGAATATGTTGTACAAGAAACCTCAAAGTGTCTTCCAAAGTGGCTGCACCATTTTGCATTGCCACCAGCAGTGAACAAATGTTTCTGTTGCTCCACATTCTTGTCACCATTTAATGTCGGTGTTTTGGGTTTTGGACATTCTGATAATTGTGTTGTGGTATCTCAGTGCTTTTTAAGTTTCCATTACAATAAAAATAAAAAATCAGGCATCCTTTTCATGACTCACTGTTGGGGTTCCCTCGGAGGGGTGGAGGCGACCAGACCAGCCGGAGGCCCCTTCCCGGGGCTGAGCGGGATGGCGAGTGTCGCGAACCCAGATGCACCAACGGACGACACCAGGCTCGGGGGATCTGTCGAAGCAGGATCTCACTTTATTGTGCGGGGGCACACCTTATATAGAGCCAGCAGAAGGGAAGTGAGGACAGAGGGGGAAGAGCCAATAAGATAGGGCGAGAGGAGGAAGTGCCATAGGTTTCAGGAACCGAAACTGTGAAATTGGCGCCTTGTTGGCTGGAAGAGATGGCAAGCCGGCGCCATCTTTATTCTGGACCGCAGCCTGTGGAGGCACCTCTAGTTATGTGCCTTATATTTCCCTCTTTTGTTTTTGTAGGCATGACTTCTGTCTTAGGTTGCCAGTGACAAGACAACAGGTTTACCGGTCATTGAGGGTCATATAGCATAGGTATTCCTCTGTCTTAGGTTGCTCTGTGTCTCTCATTGGTCTTACCCGTCACTGAATATCATGCTGCTACGGGGGGGGGGGCATCTCCTTTAAGGCCTGTCTTAGGTTGCCCCAACCGATATGGGGTGTTACCCGTAGATTTCTTCATCATGGGTGGCCAGTCTCTGGTAATGTACTTGAACATTCATTAACTGAATGGCTTCCATCCTTTTTTGTATAAATTGAGTTAGCTTATTGATAAGGCAGGGGCCAAAGGAAACGACAAGGAGCAGAATAAAGAGGGGGCCCAGAAGAGGGGGGAAGTATGGGAGAAGGCCACCGAAGCCGGTCCTGAACGGACTGTTCCACATCTCGCGACACCTCTTTTCCAGGTCTTCTTGTAGTTTTCTAATTTTATCTTGAACTATGCCTGATTTGTTGGCATAGAAGTAGCATTCCTCCTGCAAAAACAAGCAGATGCCTCCCTTTTCGGCAGTTATTACTGCAGAAAACATCGTCAATGCGTCCGAGATCTAGGTTAGAGGAATTATCGGCAAGGGGTGGCGCCCAAAGACTGGAGGTATTAGGGGAGAGGGGGGAAATATATATGTTGGGTCGGGCCGGTAGAAGCTGACATGATGAGGGGAGTAGGGATGACTAAAATGGCCTGGGCCAGAAGAGGCCCATTCTTAAGGCATAGCCAGCAGTTCTGGGCGAGAGAGGGGTTGGAGGAGTTTATGAGAGCGAAGACAGTGTTTAGAATACTTTCGGTTTCGGGGTCAAGCTGTAGCACTCCCCGGTTCTCAGGTAAGATTAGGGGGTGATAGACAGGAGGTTCTTGGCTCTTGATCATAATTTCAATCCTGCGCGATACAATTGCATTGCGGGTTTGATCTTGGGGCCCGCCCCCATCAGATACTCCTATGGGCGCCACGGAGTTGAAGCAGACATCCTGCCCTGGGGTGCCATAACAAGGGGATGGCATCGAGTTGCTGCCGGCCCCCGTATCGCTGGGTGAGTTTGTCCCCCGCTTTGTGTACCAGTATGTTTTGTAATATCGACTGTAGATCTGTGGGTCAGATAGGGAGAAAAGGTTCCTCAGAGAGTTGTGGGCTCTCTGGGTCTGGGTTATTGTTGTTTTCTGGGGCTGGGAGGTATTTGATGTCTCGTGCAGGCACCCAAATAGGCTTCTTTTCTTCCGGGGGGAATATGCATCCAAACCCTCTACCTGTAGTGAGGAGGGGGTCAGGTCCCCTCCAATACCCAGTCAGGGGGTCTTTCCATCTGACGGATATTGAGGTATAAGGGGTTATGGCGGACCAATGTCTTTGGAACGCTGTCAAATGATCGTATTTTGAAAAATTTAGAATATTAAGGGTGAACAGTGCCCTTTTGAGTTGATCATGTGGGGAAAGGGATTCCCCCTTTTGTTTTTGTAATTGGTCTTTGAGGGTACGGTTTTGTCTTTCCACAATGGCTTTTCCTCGAGGGTTATAAGGAATGCCAGTGGAGTGGGAGATGTTCCATTCTAAGAGGAAGGTTTTAAAGGTTGTGCTAGTAAAGCAAGGACCATTATCAGTTTTAATTTGTTTGGGGAGTCCTAGAGTGGCAAAACATTGTAAGAAATGGCTGACAGCATGTTTAGTCTTTTCGCCGGCATGGGCAGTTGCCAAGAAAGCATGTGAACATGTGTCAACGGACACGAAAACAAATTTAAGTTTACCAAAGGAGGGGTTGCAGGTTCGAATGATTTTTTTGCCAAGGGCTAAGGGACTGGCGTATATGTCCTAGGTCGAGCTGTTGCTGCACTAAGATATGGAGTTGTTGTAGTTTGTGGGAAGGGAGAGGCCACTGCTCCACCCAAATGGGAGGTCCCTCTTTCCAGGTAATCTTAGGGACCTGGGGCAGGGCAGTGGCCTTTAGGATTGGGGGGACTGATACCTTTGCCTAATGCTCTCAAGATAGGGGTCCTCTCTGTAATTAGGATGGGAGTCCTTTCCTTCCTGGAACTGCTGTTGGTATTCTTCCTCATCTAGTACATCATCAAAGAAGGCCTTATGGTCAGTAGTAATGAAGGCCTCCGTTGCCCCTAGAATATCTTGACCAAGTAGGTTAGCGGTGAGGCCAGGGGCCACTAGGGGGCGAATCTGTCCTCTGTTGCCATCTGGATCTACCCAACATAATGGGTTAGCAGTCTCATAAGAGCTGGACTGGCCTCCTACCCCCAGTAGGGGAGGGCCGGGGACAAGTTTCCAAGAAGGGGGGACTTCCTCTTGCCTGAGGACAGTGCGTTCGGCACCTGTATCAATGAGGCATTTAAAGGACTTGTCTCCGATGGTAAGACGCATTTTGGGGCGGAGGCCTGGGACCAAAGGAACTGTCCAATGAGCCTTGACAGGTGTTTTCCCCTTGTTTAACGGGGCTGGGGATTGCCCCGATTGGAGTTTAAAGGTTTGCCTTGGATATCAAACTTAGATCTACAATCCTTCGCCCAATGGAACCCCTTCCTACATTTAGGACATGGTGTTCGGGGCGTATCAACAGGTTGTGGGGAGCTTGGTTTGCGCCCTAGGGGGCAGTTTCTCTAAAAATGCCCCTCTTGCCCACAGCCAAAGCACAGGCGGGGAAGGTTGGCCTGGCGGGGCTGCAATGATGCCTGCTGCATTACACACACCAGCGTCTCAAGGCTGTCCTGTTGATGCTCTCTTCAGGCTGCCGCCATAGCTCGCGCCTGATGCCATGTGGACCCAATGTCTTTTGTAGCAATAACCCAGCGGTCCATAGATCTTTCTTTTAGGCCAGCTCAGGCCATCTTATAATCTCGGGTCATTCCTTCCCATACTGCCATTCTGACGAAATGGTCTCTGAGATCCCCAGGGGGCATCTTTTTCTTAACGGATTTCTCCACCCGATCAATGAAAGAGGGCAAATCTTCGTTAGTTTTTTGGTGTAACCCTGCTATTGGTGACTCAGAAGGCCCCTCCTCAAGTTTGCTCCAAGCCGCGAGCCCAGCGGCTCGGATCTGGTCCTGATAAGGGTCGGGGTGGGGGATGGCTGCCTGTTGGGTTCCGGAGGCATACTGGCCATCAGTCCCAGCAAGCATTCCCATAGTTATAGGGATGGCTGGATTGGCTCGGGCATTTCTTTCTGCAATCTGCTGACATTCCTCTTTATATAAGGCTGTCCACTTTATATATAGGGCCCCAGGAAGAACGGCCCTAGCTAGTGACCGCCAGTCAGCCGCCGTACATGGGGAATGGGCCAGACCTCGGAGGATGGTTTCTGTCCAGGGGGCGTTGGGCCCATCCTCCAACACTGCCTTTTTGAGCTCCTTAAGGTCCCCAGGCTCCCATGGGTACCATGGAGCTGGACGGTTGCCTCCTGGGTTAACATTAACAGGGAAGAGAGAACAACTGGAGGGCTCAGGGGAGGTATGCTCTGGAGGGGGGGCAATAAGGAGGTGGAGGAGTGGGCGCTGATGGTTGAATAAAGGGGTTAGTGGAAGGGGGGCGCGCAGGGGGGCCCTCAGCCAGAGATCTGGGTTGGAGGTCCGGGGGCCAAGGAGCCGTGTCAAAGGGGTCTAGCGGGGTAGAACCTCTTTGGTTTAACAGGGGGGTCATTTTTAGAAGAGGACTGCCCCATAACTTATGGGGGTACACTCACCCGTTGACCGATTGGCCCGTCAGCGAGAAGAGCGAGGTTCCTCACACGGGGCACCAGTTGTTGGGGTTCCCTCGGAGGGGTGGAGGCGACCAGACCAGCCGGAGGCCCCTTCCCGGGGCTGAGCGGGATGGCGAGTGTCGCGAACCCGGACGCACCAACGGACGACACCAGGCTCGGGGGATCTGTCGAAGCAGGATCTCACTTTATTGTGCGGGGGCACACCTTATATAGAGCAGCAGAAGGGAAGTGAGGACAGAGGGGGAAGAGCCAATAAGATAGGGCGAGAGGAGGAAGTGCCATAGGTTTCAGGAACCAAAACTGTGAAATTGGCGCCTTGTTGGCTGGAAGAGACGGCAAGCCGGCGCCATCTTTATTCTGGGCCGCACCCTGTGGAGGCACCTCTAGTTATATGCCTTATAACTCACCAGGATATATCATAAATTGGTCCTTACCTAATTTTCAGTTTAACTGTTTATGACCATCCTTCCTCAACTGCTGTGTTCTTGCCCAAGTGATGATTAAGTTTATCAGCCACGGCAAATTTTTTCCAGGCAGAGGGTCAACTTGCATGCTTTCCCTTCTACTGGGATGGTTCTGCTTCCACTCTAATGGACTTCTCATCCATTAGGTATCAGCTTAAATATTTCCTTTTCTGAGAGATTTACTCTAATAACCACTTTATGTGAATGGGTGTTTTTTGCCATTTTGTAGTTTTTCCATCTCCATCTTTTAATTTTAGTTCAATATTACAAGTAATGTAATTGCAAATACTTAATTTTACTTTGTAATCTTTTTCCTTGACTAGAATTAAAAACCAGTGATGTTGGCATCCAAATCTATCTTATTTCCATGATATTCTGAACCACACAGTTTCAAGTAAATAGTGGGACCTTAAGTATTTATTGACTGCTGAGTAAAATGAATTGTTAAAAAGAACACTGATTGTTTCCATTCACCTCTTGTGAAATAGATGGAACTTATTTAGGAAAGAAATATCAAAGTTCACTTAGGTAAATAGCTGAGTTCACTGAGACTCCCCTTGACAGATATACCCAGATTTTGTTTGAATGCTTCACCCTGAGATTAGCAGTGACATCCTCCTGAACATATATAGAGACTGAAGAAAAGTAGAAAAAATATCCTCTCTAAAAATAAACACTTTTTTTCCAAAACTAAATTGTGGAGTCCAAAGAAAACCCAGAGTTTGCTATTTTCAGTGGTTTGCCTGTATTTTCTGCATTGCTAAAGCCTTTCAAATGTCCTGGGTGCTGGAAAATAGCATGGGTAATTAAAAATGCCAACAAACAATTGCTGCATTTCAATCATTGCTAACAAAACAGTGAAAGCTTACTGACACACTTAGTTCCAACTTATTTTCTAGTAATATTTGGTGAATCATATACACATATATACACATATATATGTATATATACACACACACAACATACACATATATGTACATACATATATGTGTGTATATATACATATCATGTATATACATACATATATACATATATACATATCATATATATACATACATACACATTTATACACATATATGTGTATATGATTCACCAAATATTACTAGAAAATTACATATATTTATTTATTATTTATATATAAATAATATATAAATATTATATATAAATATAAATTATTTATATATATATAAATATATATTTTTTCTATAACTCGAAATAGATATATGTATCTATATATATATCTATATGGTGTATATACATACACCATATAGATATATATACACCATATGGTGTATATCTATATACACCATATAGATATATATGTGTGTGTGCATGGATGTGTAGACACATGCTTCTTTTATTTTGTTTTGTTTTGTTTTGTTTTGTTATGCCAGGACAGAAGTTCAGTCTATTTCAAGTTATAGAAAATCTCAACTCTCCCAGACTTGGACCATGCTACTGTGAATCCCAACTTCAGTTCACTTATGTTTGAGGACTTGTTTCTTTTCTTTTGCAGATCTCCCTTAGTTCTACAGTATAACAGTGTGTGGCTACTTTGCTTATTGTGTTTATTATGAGAAAGTGCTATCATATAACTTTAAAGTTTTCTGTAAATGTACGGTGACAGTTTCATATAGCATTGACTTTTTTCTTGATCAACTATATATGTCAGTAACAGTACTCTAAAACCAGTGAAACTGGGGCACCGGGGTGGCTCAGTAGTTAAACGTCTGCCTTTGCCTCAGGTTATGATCCCATTTCCTGGAATGGAGTCTTGCATCAGGCTCCCTGCTCAGAGGAATGCCTGCTTCTCCCTCTCCCACTTCCCCTGCTTGTGTTCCCTCTTTCACTGTGTCTCTCTCTCTCTGTCAAATAAATAAAATCTTAAAATAAATTTATTCATTTTTTAAAAAAATTATTCATTTATTTGACAGAGAGAGAGAGATCACAAGTAGGCAGAGCGGCAAGCAAAGAAAGAGGGTGAAGCAGGCTCCCCACTGAGCATAGAGCCCAGATGTGGGGCTTGATCCCAGAATCCTGAAATCATGACCTGGACTGAAGACAGAGGCTTAACCCACTGAGCCACCCAGGTTCCCCCAAATCTTAAAACAAACAAACAAACAAAAAACAAAAGAGTGAAACTTTTATTTTAATAGGTATGAGGATAAGCTTTCCTAATATAGGAACATACATCCAAAGATGTATACTGAATGCAGAATTTGCTGTCATAATATGTAAAACTAGAAAAGAGTACCCCTAAGACTTTTTCTGTTCATTTTGCCAGAAATAGGTGATAATCTTTTTAGACTATAAAAGTCATTGTTCTGGAGTTATTAATTACTCTTGACATTCCTGTCTCTAAATATCAGTAAGTGGTCAGTTTGATTCCATTTTAAAAGTTATTCTCTAATATTAAAAATCCTTCTAAAATGTTTCTTTCAATTTCTGATTATAAATGTATTCAAATATGATACTGAAATTTTTTTTTGGATTAGGATGTCGTTGCACATAGTCTTCACTCTGTCATGAATGGATGTTAAATTTTCCCTTAACTTCTCATTAAAATTGGTGATTAGTAGGCATTTGGATCAGATCCTAAAAATAAAAATGTAGAGAGCCATCATTAAATTACTTAAGATGCTTTAAAACCCCCACAAATAAGTAACGTTTATCTATTGTAGTCACTATGCTAAACTAATACCAAATCATCTAATCAATTTAGTAAATATTACAAATCAAATTTTAGAAACCTGTCAACTGAACATAATAAAAATTATTTTAATTGAATTATCATGATATGGGAAAAATATAGATTTGAATATACATGAACATGTGTGCTTGTGTTTCTTTGCATGTATGTGTTATGAAGGAAAAGAATGGAGATCAGAAGATGAAAACAGTTCATGTACAACTGGTTTTGTTCCATTTTATGTTGTATACTTTTAGATTTTGAAGTGAGCCAGACATATTGTATCTCTTGATGAGTACTGAGTGTGTATGTAAATGATGAGTCACTAAACTCTACACCAAAACTATGTTGTACTATGTTTAAACTAACTGGAATTTAAATAAAAACATGAAACTAAAATAAAATAAAATAAAATAAAAAAGCAATGTAAATGTATTTGTGGGTCATATTTCTCAGGTTTTGTATTTGTTTTGTGAAAGGTGTTACTGTAAGGATGTTATCAGTTAACTGAATATGTTAATACTGACAAGTCTGTTTCCTGTTTCCCTTAATCGGTAATGATCTGTGGTTATACCAAAAAGTTTAAATGAGATATTTCATGATGTCTAAGAATTCAGAAAATTGTTGTGAAGAATTCTCCTGAAGGTTTTGTAGGTTAAATGTTACTGCCTAAAACTAAAAACATCTCTAACAACAAAGACTCTATTTTTGTTTAGATGTGTTTTTTTTTTTCCAGGGGCTGGGGTACTTAAGTCCTCAGAAGCAAATACAGTTTGCCAAGTTTTGACTTCTTTGAAATATTGCTTTTACTTATTACAAGAAAAGAAGAAAAGAAAAGAAGAGTATAAAAAATAAATACTTATTTTTCTATGCATTGATTTCTTTCAAATTGCCACATAGATCTGATGTGAAGGAGTTCTCTGAAGTTTATTTTCTTTCCAATGCTCTAGTACTAGAATTTTCTCATGCCTTTGATAAGTGATTGAGCATGGTTGTGAAAGAAAAGCTTGAGTCAATGCTTTCAGTGATACCTCACTTTACAGAAAGGGCTAAAGATTTCAACTTTGTCATAGGGAAGTCTGCCTAGCTTTAGTGTTTCAGATATAATATAACTGATTCATAAGAGTTTCATTAGTTTTGTTAAGGAAGCCTGGCTGTTAAGGGGGGCATGGATTGCGTGGAGCATTGGGTATTATATACAAACTGTGAATCATGGAACACTACAACAAAAACTAATGATGTACTGTATGGTGACAAACATAATTAAAAAAGCATATAGCATATAGTAATAGCAATTAGAGGGGCACCTGGGTGGCTCAGTCAGTGAAGTATCCAGCCCTTAATTTCAGCTCAGGTTATGGTCTTAGATTGGTGAGATCAAGCCCCACCACTCAGTGGAGTGGGGCTCCACACTCAGTGGAAAGTCTGCTTGGGATTCTCTCCCTCTCCTTCTGCCCCTCCCCCAGCTTGTGCACGCTCTTGCTCTCTCTAAAATAAATAACTAAATATTTTTTTTAACTTGGTAATTTGAGACTTTAATAGGTACTCTAGGTAAAGTAACTCTAGAAATAAAATTTTCTTAAAATTAGATGTATGCTTCTTAACACACTGGTTATTCTTTGTAAGTCAAAAACCACACAAAGAGAAAAAACAGCTCTTGCAGAAATTGAGATAACACTTCTAATATCTGAATACGTAAAAGTTTATCTTGATTTTAGATGAATAAGTTCTAGAGATGTGCTCTATGACACTGTGCCTATAGTTAACAACACTAAAAATGTTAAACTGTATTGTACACTTAAGAATTTGTTAAGATGGTTGATCTCATATGTTCTTACCGCCCTCCCACACACCCCCCCACACACAAAGTTATCTTGATTTTGATAGAATGAGTTTTAGGCTTAAAAAACAATTTGTATTGGATTTGTGGAGTGCCTGGAAGGAGGAGAATCAAATATTGTTCATTAATGGCAGTAGGTCACCAGCTAGGTGAATGTATCATATTTGCAAGGATTAAGATAAAATTAATTTCTGGTTGTTGTTGCCTAAGTAATTTGGAAACAGTGCCCCCATAAGAATAACTAGAAGATATATACAATTCATTTTCTTTAATGTTTCTCTGAAGATATTAGAAAGCTAACAATATAGCAAAGAAATCTATAGTTAATCTTTTGGAGAAGAGGAAAATCTGGAAAAACGAGCTAAATATTGGGGGCTGCTTTTCCACAGGGGTGTCTAGTCCAAATAAAAAGATATTCAGAATGCATAAAAAATTAGTACATGGATAGTTTGAAACTAAAACGAAGGAAAAAGTACCATATAATCACAAAAAGAAAGCTGAAGAAGCTATATTACCAGACAAAGTGTACTCTAAGGCAGAAAACTTTGTTAGAGATAAAAGGGTATATTTCTTATGGTAAAGGGATCAAGCCATCAGGAATACATCCTATGTATGTATGCACTTGATAATGTCTTCAAAATACAGAAAGTAAAGTCTCAAAACAGCAAAGGAGAAGAGAAATGATTAAGACTTTAACATACTTCTCTTATTAGCTGATAGGTAAACACAAACAAATTGAAGACAAGAGCAAATTGGACTAATGAGAATGTATAGAATATTATACCCCAAAGTAGGAAGATTTATAGTTTTCAAGTACACTTAGACAATTTACCCTCCAAAATTAAAACTACCTAATATTCTGGGTAAAACTACCTAATATTCTGGGTAAAACTACCTAATATTCTAAATAAAGTCTCAAAAGTCTGTATCCTGGCCTGGGATGGAGCCTTGCAACAGGCTATTTCCTCTTACTCTTCCTCTGCCCCTTCCTCTCATGCACTCTCTCAAATTAATTAATTAATTAATTAAACAAACAAATAAAATATTTTTAAAAAATTAAAATCTTCCCATAAAGAAAACACCAGGCTCATATGGCTTCACTGGTGAATATTTTTCCAAATATTTAAGGACAAAATTACTATTTTCATAAACAGTTTCAGGGAATAGGAGAGACAGAACACTTATAGTTCTTTTTATTAAGTCAGCATAACCTCAATTTTAATACCTAGCAACCTCAGTATGAGAATAGAAACTTATAGAGCAAAGCAACAACAGTGACAACAAAACCCCCAAAACTATTAAGATAGATGTGGTAGTCTGTTGCATTGATAACCTCTAATGAACATCTCAGTATTTATGCTTTTGTGGAGTTCCATTTTCTTCAGTGTGACCTGAAGCTAGGAAATGATTTTGCCAATAAAATGTGGTAAAAGTGATGCAGGGCAATTTCTGGATATAAGTTTAAAAAAGGTCTGGCAACTCCTGTGTTTTGGATTATTGGGAACTTTAGGCAACATGTAAGAAATTAATTTATCCTTCTGGAAAGACCACATGAAGTGGCTATACGGACAGAATCTCTACAACAACATGGAGCTAGTAGGCATACTGTTCCTTTATTCTAGCTAACCTCATCTTCAACCAACCCATTAGATGCAGCTACATGAGGAAGTTATACTAGGAGTAAATCCACCTGGCTGTGTTCAGTCCAGACTTTAGAATCATAAACAAAATGGTTTTGTTTAAAACTCTTAAGTGATTTGTCATGCAACGTGGATAAGTAAAATAATAAGGTATCTTATATATGAACAGTTCTGATATTAGATATACAACAAAAATGGATCTATAGATAATGAAAATAAATGTGTTGGAATATTTCTGACACCATTATTTATATTAAACCAAACCCAGAAAACACACTTCAGTCAGCAATAGAAAAGATAAAATATTGGTATATGTGGAACACTATATTGCAATTTAAAATGAACAATGGCATTCAAATATTTGAATGAATTTCACAAACATAGGCTCTGCATCTGAAGCCAGACACAAGAGTACTGAATGAATCCCTTTATAGAAAGAAAAAAATGCAAAAAAACAAATCTAAGCCATCCTGTTAGAAGCCAACTAACGGTTATCCTGGGCAAGAGAGTTTAATGAACAGACAGAAGCAAGACAGTGTGTTCGGAGGTATTGATACAATGTTTATTCTTGTTCTTTTGTTCTTGTACTATTTATATTCTTATTTTGAGTGAAAAGAGGAGTGTTTCAGTTGAGACAATTTATTGAGCTGTATACTTATGTGCATTTTAATTGAACAAAAAGTTGAAAATCTTAGATGCAAAGTGACAAGAAGAACGAAATCATTCTTGAGGAAGGTAAGAATATGGACACTATCAAATATGAAGACTTATTATATAGCTCTAATAATTAAAGTATATTATCAGTGAAACAGAAGATAAGCAAGGAAACAGAAGAGAATCAGTAAATAGACTCACACATGTACATTGATATATGACCAAAAGCACATTATAATACCAGAGACAAGGCCTGATCCTCTCCATAAATGGTGCTGTTTCAGTTGACTCTCTATTGGAACTATCACAACCTAACTCTTTATAAACTTATTAAATCATTTCAAAATTTCTTATAGATCAAGATGAAAAAGTCTAAATATTAAATATATTGAGAATTTTTTTTATTTGGGAACCAGGGATATTTTAAACAGTACATAAAATGGGATAAACAAAAAAAATACAATTTAATAAATTGAACTGCATCGAAATTAAGACATCTGTTTATCAAAAGAGACTGTTAAGAAAAGGAAAGGGACAAAATGGGAAAAGATAATTGCAGTGTATATAATTGATAAATGGCTTATATCTAGAATGTAATAAAAACAAATAAACTTTTATGAATCAGTAAAAAAATAAAGGGAACCAAGACGTGAAGAGGCATGCTATTTAAGTTGTAAGGTGGTATATGAGAGTGGTCTATCTCATCAGTCATCAGAGAATACAAATTAAACCCAACATATACTTCTACATACCTGCTAGAATAGCTAAAATTAAAGAGATCAACAATTATTAAAATTAGCATGTTTGTTTTCTCTCCCTTCCTTCCTCTCTCTCCCTCTCTGTCCTCCTTTGGCTTTAGTAATATAATTTTAGAAAAAAATTATATTAAACAAAAACATGCATATGAGTGTGCACATACCTGTGGCATAGTAAGCACTGTTTTGTATTTTTCTTTTTCTATGTTATTTGCTGGGGAAATAGTCATAAAATAGTCAAAAAGTCAAAAAGGTCAAAAAAACAGCTAAAATAAAAATGGTAAGCTAATTTGAACTGAAATGGAAAAGAATTTTAAAAAATGTTACAAATAATGTGGATCATTTGGAAGGCTTGTGTTTACTTTTTTAGAGAAAAGAAGGAAATTAAGACATGTTTTACTTAGATTTTAGTTTGTTCAAGTTTTAAGGATCTTGGGATCATCTGTTAATGAATTATAGAGCCCTTACTCATTTTGCAGTCAGCCAGAGAGCCATTTAGTTTTATGGTTTTCTCCCTCAAAAGCTCACAGGGCACCTTATAATTCAATTATATTATAAGTACCCCTAAGAATTTTAATTACATAAGGTAGATGAGTTTAATTCTTGAATTTCTATGAGATATACTTGAATAAACATGCATGGAAGTTTTGAGTCCTACTTTCCCCTTGAACAAAAGAAGACATATAAATGGCACTGCCTTAGTTATTAATGAAAGTAAACTGGTTTATTCTCAGTCCAGGTTTTCTAAAGGACCTTTCTCTCAACTGACCCCACCAGAGATATTTTGGCAATCCCATTAGACACAGTATCATTTGTAATATGCTAAGGAAGGGAAGAAGAGCTGAGAAGCCCTCAGGGAAATTTCCAGTTACTTCTGTAACTTTCCCATCCTTATCCCTTCCTTAACTAGGGCTGTGCCATTGACTGACTCTACAAAATCCAAAAAAGAATATTAGCCAAATTAAATAGGTAATAAGAAGTCCAGTGTTATCAGGAGAATTGTGTTCCCATGTATTCTGTTCCCTTTTATATCAAGAACTGAATCTACTACACAGACTGAATTCAAGCCAAACCAATAAATAAGTAAACAAATATGGATTTAAATTATTTTTTTCCTAGTTTGCTTGATAGAGCACTAGTCCTAAGTGATGCTGTCAGAATAAAGCCTAAATAAATTTAGGAAAAACTCTGTTCTATACATATATATTTCACGGTCTTATAATGAAAATTACTGTATTATGAGTTCTGAGAACTACTGTAATGGAGAAGTCTGTTTAGCTCTTTTAACACATTATCTCTTTCAACTGTTGGCCAGAGAGCTCTATTCTCCTAGTGCTTGCTATCTGCTTATATCTTGAGAAACTCTTCTTTGATGTAAACAATAAATATATTTCTGAAAATTGTATGCCTAGGTAAATTTTTTATTTAACTCCTCTTCTAGGTGAAATTATAAATGTTATAGTTTCAGTAATTTCTAAATACATGCTTGATACTTTTAGAATTTGGCCTATTGTTTTCTTTTACCAGAGAACATCTTTACTATAAAATGTTTATCAGCAGGGGCACGAATTCCTTCGGCTCAGGTGACGATCCCAGGGTTCTGGGATCTAGCCCCGCATCAGGCTCTCTGCTCAGGGGGGAGCCTGCTTCCCCTTCTCTCTCTGCCAGCCTCTCTGCCTACTTATGATCTCTGTCTGTTAAATAAATAAATAAAATTCTTAAAATAAATGTTTAGCAACAACTGATAATTTAATAATTGATATCTGAAGTGACACATTTCTTTCAAAAACATATTTGTAGTAATTTGTCAAAGACATATTAGGAATATTGTAAATTAGTTCTTGTTTGCCTGCATTAACTGGTTTAGTCATTCAATACATATAGTTAGCCACTGTGGCAGAGATGGAAATGAAATAATACTAAATATAATAATGATTTATAGTTAACAGTTATTAAGTACTTTCTATTTATTTCACATGTGTTATCTCAGTTCCTCCCAAATAGTGTCCTATGAGGTAGAACTATTGTTGTTCCCATTTTCTAATATTAAAAAAAAACAAAAACTAATTTAAAGACTTAGAAATTTAAAGACTTAGAAATTTGCCCAGTATCACATCAGTATTGAATTACATAGCTGAGATTTGACGCTTTGCAGTCCTGTCCTAGATTCTGTTCTCTGTACTAAGTAATTGTACTATGCAATGGAATGAGTAATACAAAGATGAGTAAGATGGGCTTCCCTTTGGAAGTCTAAAGTCCACTGAAAGAATGGTGCCTACAAACATGAGAAAACAAGTGGACAATGACAATAAAAGTGAAATGGGAGAAATACAAAGAAATGAACATATAAATCAAAGGAAAACATGAGAAGTTCATTGTTAGATATGTCTTGCTACAATGGCAGGGTCATCTGGGTGGAAACAATATAAAATTGATAATTCTCACAAGAGTTTCAAAAAGAAGTTTGCATGAAAATAGAAATAGGAAGTTGTCAGGGGTCATGCCTGGGTGGCTCAGTCATTTGGGCATCCAGCTCTTGATTTCGGCTCATGTCCTAATCTCATGGGTAGTGGGATTGAGTTGAGCCCCTATTGGACTCTGAGCTCACTGCGGACTCTGCTAGAGACTCTCTCCTTCTGCCCTCCCCCTACCTGTGTACAAGTTCCCTCTCTAAAATAAATACATTAAATAAATAATTCTTTTTAAAAAAAAGGAAAGAAAAAAGAAGTCAGGAGGGGGGCACCTGGGTGGTTCAGTTGTTAAGTATCTGTCTTAGGCTTGGGTCATGATCCCAGAGTCCCGGGATTGAGCCCCTCATCAGGTTCCCTGTTCATTGGGAAGACTACTTCTCCCTCTCCCACTCCCCCTGCTTGTGTTTCCTCTCTTGCTGTGTCTCTGTGTCAAACAAATACACAAAATCTTTAAAAAATAATAAAATAAAATAATTTTTAACAAAAGTCAGGATATAAGTTGAAATCAAAGGAATCAAGTAAAGCAAGAAGATAATATGAATCAGGATAAATCCTGGTTAATAGTAGCAATTAGCCTGTGATATTAAGGAGTAGTGGATATTTTTCTTGCTAATGTTCTCAATGAACAGGAAACATTAATCCATTTATGCTACTCATTTCATAATATGGTCAAGTTATATGGGGAGCAATATAAATCATAAAATAAGTGTATATTTTAAGATTCTGTAATGAATCTGGCATGCATTTTTATTTAACTTAATTCATTTTGACAAATGTAACTGTAAAAGAAAGGAGTAGAATTTCTTATCAGTGTAAGACTGTTTATAATTAGGTCCTCTTTGCTAAGAATCAGAGTAGGCACAATGAAGTTGTGATCTGTGAGTGGCCAGGGAGTAACTTCCAGAATGAAGAGAATTATATTTTCTGGGCTCAAAACACTAATACAGTTTCTATATAAAAATTTTTTATTGCACTACAGGGTAGTTTCATGAGCAATGGTAATGAAAGTCACATTTTACCATAAAAGGCAATATAAATTCAAACTTTTTTTAACATTACCTATTAACTTAACAAAAACGAAAAAACAAAAATGAAAAAATAAAAAATTAGCAAGCATCTGAAGCTAAAGATATGCTTTGGAAGCTAAATTTATTATCGCTCAAGTTCTGAGTTAAGCTTTTTCTCTATTCCTACTCCTAAGTACATCTACAAACTGGCATTTGTCCTTTTAAGTGTGCTTATATGTATTGGGGGTGGGCTGTGTATGTGTAACACTCATCTGGCAACTTTTTTCAGTATATAGCCTCCTAGATCTAGACGTCAGTGTAGTTATTTTTTAATGTCTTTGAGTAAGTGACCTTTCCATTTTTTGAAATATAATATTGCCTATTCAATTCCAGTTCTTCAGATTTTCTCTAAATTGTGTACTTCCTACTCTGAAAAATGTTAATGTATACATTTATTGAAAGCTCTGTCTGTTATTAATTGGGCAAAGCCACACTTCCAGTGAACTTTTTTTAATTGTTTCAGGGATAACTCTACCATCCTCCATGCACCAATTCTGAATGCTAACTTACCCTGCCTTTCATGGGTATTGTTTCATTTCCAGTATTTATAGAGTATTACTTAATTGTTGAGCTTTAAAATAGCATTCCAGCCTTTTTTCTGTATTGCTGATTCTAAGCATCTATTTTGCACTGTCCTCATCTTATTGTCCATTGTGTTACTACTTGCCTCATCTATTTATAGAATGCTCTGCTTTGTTTACATTTGAACTTTTTTCCATCTTAGCCAAATGCAAATCAAATCTAGTGAACTATACCAAATAGGAATAATCATGACAAAAATAATGTCTAAAGCATGGTTGTACTAATAGTAGTAGTTCTTTGGACAGCTGTGTGGGGTGTGTTACTCTAAATTCATGGTGCAGATAAGGATATGACATTCTTCTTAGGTAGTGCCTGAGAGAACTGTGAGCTTATGTGAAGAAAAAATTTTTAAAAAGATGCCTTGATGAAAATAAAAAGAAGGTGAGAAGAAAAAGAATATAGAATTACTATATTACTATAGTAATACAGTATTTCACCTTTTCCTCTAATTCACTGAAAATTAGTATTTCACCTAAGTTCAGTCTATTTCACCTTTTCCTCTAATACACTGAAAATTAGTATTTAGAAAAGAAAACAAGGAGCAAATAGATAAGGCAAATTGTCACTGGGAGGTATTTTTATTCAATGAAGATAAATCTTAACACTTGGAGAGTGAAAAAAAGAAAATAAGATTACTTCCCATAGAAATAGAATATTAGTAGAAGGTATGTACTCAGCAGTTTGTGATTGCTAAATTTCTAATGTCTATAAGCAATCTATTTCACAGTAAATACTGAATGATTCCAGTTAAAAACTTCTCTTTTGGAAACATAGTCTTTTAGAGAGCTAGCTAGTAAATTAACTTGTTCAACTGTACAGTTATATAAGTGAAAAAACTGAGGCACATAGAGATAAATGAATAGATCAGTGCTATATGACAACAGCCAGTTTCATAACTTTCAGATCAGGGAAGTTTTTGGTATGCTGGGCTTTTGCCTGTTTGTTTTTCCAAGGCCCTGGGCATACATAACCCAACAAATAGATTTTTTAAAACTGTTAAACTGAAGAGTAGATTCCACTGGATTGGGGAATTCATCACTCCACTAAAGTGATGAGAAAGAAAGATTTCCTTTTCCCCAGCATATGAGATGGATTGGAGAGGATAGTGAGAAAGGGAGGAGCTGCTTTAGCGTCAAACTGGATTCATTCTCCACTGAAGACCTAAGACACGCAAGGGAATTTGCTGCACTGAATTTAGCACAAAATTTGGTAAGAGAAGAACCCTGCAGGACCTTGGTTTTTTTTGAAACTTTCAGACATCAGCATGACTTCTGCTTCATAGAATCTGTAGATATTGAGCAGCTTTTTGAAAATTCATTTGTTTGTTTTTTAAAGATCATGCTTGTTATAAACCTGTGAGAGACTTTTATTTCACAAAAGGTAGGTCTCTTACTGGGCAAAGAAAGACATCTTGCTGTGTGAGCCTCCATATAGCAGCATTTCAATTTTGAAGCAATCTGTGAGCTATGTTATTGTAGGATTTCCTTATTTCTCACAAATTACCTAGTTTAAACCAGTCAGTAACACAGAATAATTCAGTTGGCATAGGGGAATGAAATATAAATACATACTTTTATGCATGATAGAAAGTAGTCATGTTTATTTTCAATGAGATTACAGATAATATTTTGTGTACAAGATTGCTGAAGTCTGAGAAGCCTCCATTGACAGACCTTTATTTATTTTTGGAATAAAACTTGTCAAGCTTTAACAGTCTTCTATGAACTGAATTAATTTTTTATACTGTAGTAACATTTTTTGCCAAAGCAATTGCTTGACATTACAAAAGACTTGTTTATTTACAGAAATGGTTTTGTATGGGGAAAATGAGATTATCCTATCTTTTCTGAGAATATGTGAGGTTTCTGCATTTTTTTAAACAACATCCACCACAGTGTAGGAATTTAATATTTATAGCTATAATTCTTAATAATCAACAAATGCTCTTTACCAGAGAAATAACTCATTTCATTGCATAGGTATGGAATAACATAATCTGCAACTTGGAATTTAAGGGTAAAAGTAATAGTACTTACTTTCAGCAAGTACTGTTGAATACTGAGGGAACTGATGGCCTAGTTACCATAGAGAAATGAAATTACATGTGTACATTGATTAATACTAATATAAAAATATTCTGGTGATTTTTAATAGCCAACTAGATTTAAGATAAAGCAATAAATTATACAACTCATCTTCTTAATTATTTGTATTGATAGAGTGTAATTTGTTTTAGAATTTTCAAAGCAGTCAACTCTATAGAATTATTGTCAGTGGAGGTTCCAGTTCAGAGTTCCATTGCTGTGCAAATGCCTTCTTTGTAGAATTCAAAGACGAATTTCAGTCTATTTCTTTTTCCAGGAGTCTATTTCTTTTCCAGTCTTTTCCTTAATATTTCCAGAGGTACCTGGATTCTTAAGAAGGAGATGGGTAGAAAACAATGTCCATGTGTTCTAGAAGATTTGTTCCCTGGATAATTGCCAATGACTATAGTTAGGCCTGTCTACAAAAGAGAAGATTCCATACAGTGGACAGTGCTCTAAAAAATTTAAATGTGGTCTCAACAGCTTAATCTGACCTGGGTCTTCTGATTTGTGTGTAGAGAGAGTGACCTATATGGTGAGTTTCTGCTCATAGGTGCATATGATAATGGTTGTCCACAGAATGGTGCTACTCTTTTCTGGGTCCTGAACTTCGGCAGTTTATAGTTAACACTGTGGGGAAATAGAGGAAAATCACATGCCTTGAGAACATCAGCTAGTAAGTCAGCATTGACTTTATAAGTATAGTGTGCTGAACTGCACACTTTACTTAAAAATTGTATATTTAAAAATTATACAAAAAGATAATATAAAAGGTGAACAATTCCTTCTCCACCACAGAAACAGTTCCCTTATGATAACTATTAAGACGTGAATCACAATACATAGGCCATAATAGTACAAAGATGATTGATATTTGTGAAAAGAAATTTAAGCCAATTAACGGTGATCCCTCTTTACTAGCTTTAAAAAAAGTTTTTTGTTCTACTTGAATAGGTTCTAATTTTATACAGACTTATTTGCTTAGTTAATTACTTTTGCTTCTGAAGTTATTTCTCTAAAGAAATTACTAGCAGTTTGGAAAGCATGCTGTTCAGAATTGTTTTGACATATGTGGGTAGAAAAAAGTGATTCTGAAAATATCAAACAAATGCCTTTGGTTTGGAACATTCATCCTTAAACATCTGTTAATACAATTGGTATTGCACCAGAATGCAAACCAATTCCTCACTTTTGAACCTCACTAGGTCTGAAACATATAAGATTTATAATGAGTCATATGAGCTTTGCTTTCAGTTCCGAAGCATGTTTTGCCTAGGCTTACGAATAGCCCACTTCAAACAAATAAACCTCACTTCTCAAAATCGCATGCCAGATTTATGATTTCAAAAGCATGCTGTTTGTTTTATATTCTAATTCAGCATTATAGTCTTGCATTCTGACCACCTCAAATGACAGCTTTTAAGAATCCTAAGTACTATCATTCCTTACACATTCCTAAAGAACCATTACCTCAGTTGAGCTCTTTGGAAAAGAACTACGATATATTTACTGACTTATAACTCTTATAAGTTGTATTTTTGTCCTACTTAAGCTGCAGACTAAATGTCTCTTTTACTTTTTCTTTTTTTCACTTAGGGTTTTAGAAAATATACGTTCTTTTTGCTGAAAAAAATATACAGAGTAAATTTACATCCAAGTTTTTTTTGTTTTGTTTTTGTTGTTGTTGTTTTTTAATCTTCTCTAGAGCTATACCAAAACCAGAAGCATGAGCTTTGGATTTGTCCATGACCCCAGCATGACATGACAGGTATGTTCAGGGCCGGGGGTGCTGTGAAACTGATAGGCAGGACTGGAATGACAGTATCTTCCCTGTTGTAGTCACAGGGCAGCTGCCAGGAACACAGTATTTAAGTGTATTGAGTTAGCCTCTGATAGACCCTAAAGGGATACCAGTTCTGAAAGTTTCTGGAAGCATTTTATTGTATGATTTCATTATGTTGCCAAAAGCACAAAGTATGTACTATGATTTAAATAGTGATAATAGATGTTGTTCTTGAGTTTCATTAAAAGACTATCATAACATATTAATAGAGCAGCAGTACACCCAAAAGGGCACTTATGTCAAATTCCCAGTTAATATACATGTCTAGGTAATTTAAAGGGATTTTGCTTTATTAGTAATGTCCTAAGACCACCAGTGATAATTAAATAAAATATTTAATAATCTACCATACTATTTACAATCTCAACACTTAGATATAATCCATGTTTCTATTTTTTAATTGTGAATTTAACAAGTTCTTTTAAAGTAACCTAATAAACGCTAAAGTCATTCAAATAACAAGAAATAAATAAAAGTAATTCAAATCACATGAAATTCACTATCTATTATATTCAATATTAAATACTTGTAATCTCTGAGACATTCTACATTGTTTTTAGTTTATTTAGGGCATGAACACATTGTTTTACAGTGACATATATATTAACAATTTAGAATGCGTAGTTAGAATTTGTCACAGTACTTCTGTCTCATATTTTGTGTTTATTTGTTTATCTTTGCTCTTTTGAAACAAAAGTCCATGAAAGCAAATATGTGGTTATTCATTGTTGAGTTCAGTGTCATTTCCAAGCTTGGAGAGTATCTGAAATATAACCAATGAATGTTCAATAAAAATCTTAATAAATGTAATATTCATTGTACTGCTATGCTATTAGACACTTAGGTAATTTATAAATAGGAACTTGGTTGTTTCTAAAGTGTTAGTTTTACAAATAATTGTTTTCATAGAATATATTGAATTATACAGAATATAAGTGTAATTTTTTCCAAATACGAACATTTTTCAGTAACATAAAACATATTTTCATATCTAACGAAGTATACCTTTATGCTCAGAAATTGTCAAACATTTCCTTAACTTCATTCACTTAATCTTTCTAATTTTACTGGCTTTTACAATACTTCCTAAAATTGTTCAAATTTTTATAAGTTTTTCTTAATTTCTAAACACAAAAACACATATTGTTTAATTTCATATTATTAATATATGGAGTATATATGTGCATATATATGTATATGCTTAGGCAATTTGCTTCTCATATTTGATAGAATTATATTAAATATCTGCTTCAACTTGTTTCTTATTGTTCATAAGTTATCATACTCACTGTATTAACATGGCTTTTTTCATTCAATTTACTTAGTAAATCTGTAGATATATAATTTTCTTTAAAATATACCAATATTTATATGTTATGTAGAAATTAAGGTATTAACAAAATAAAGGTATTTAATCAACTTTGCCTGCAGAAACAAATAAACTTGAATTGCAGTATTAAGTAATATTATTTGTAAATGTGATAAAGTTCATGTTCAGTGTTATAGAATATTATTTTGACTGCTTTTACTAAGACTGTTAAAAAATCGACTCTGTTCCAGTCCTGTATTTATACTTTTACCTACCACATAGTCACTATGTAACTTTCTATTTTTCTCAAAAGCGTTAGATTGTAAAGATAGTTATTTGTCTTTCAGAAGAATTTGTTTACAAGAACATACAGCAACAATGGTATGTATGGGGAGCATATCATTTCCTAAAAGTTAATTATGAGAAATTTAAAATATATTGGGATTTTTATTTTTGCTGATTGACTAGGAATACAAGAATTTTTAAATTAGTGTTTGAATTTGTTTTTAAAACATATCTTTGTGATATGAGTAATTATTAAAGATAGTAATATAATAAAATCAATCTTTTAATCCAAATTTTAAAAATAGCTACCATTTAAAAGAAGACATAAAGATCAGCATATATATCTACCATTTGTGTACTCACTTTTTTTGTACAAATTTAGTTTCAAGTTTATATTAGTACAAAGTTGTAACAGTTCTATTATTTTGTCTATCTAAGTAATAAGTTCTCACTTATGTATTTAAATTTTATATAATCTCTTAAATTAGTATGATTTTCTAGTCTTTCTTGTTAAGTGCCCAGTAGCCAAATATATTATTTAGATGTTTCACATCCCAATGTGTTGTATCATTTGAAATGATACAAATATTTTTCCATCAAATTGTCAAAAATCAAAGTATATAAATGATTTTATACATTGCAACATCTGGTTAAAATTACTAATTGTCACTTATGCTTTTGGTCTCCTTGTTCATTTAAGAAGAGGAGAATAACATCAAGTTCCTTCGTTTGTGTAAAACATGTAGGGAACACTTGTTTCATATATTCCAAATGAGTGTGTTACCTGTTATATGTCATAGGGGAAAATAATATTTCAATGCCTTAAACCGCTGATATAGGCAATCAATCTGACTGATCATATATCATTAAAACACATAAAGAATTGTCTTAATGTGATCTAAGGACATTTTCTGGACTCAGTGATGTCATCAGCAAAGAATTTAATTGCTACTTGGGCACCTGGATTATGAAATGTATTGTTCTATGCAACCCAGTACTAAAGGAGAGAACTATAAGCTTGACATAGCCTGTTATGGGCCCATTAAGTCTTGGGATTTGGGGAGATATATTTGGTTGCCATTTCATATCATGGTTAGGTGTACAGAGTGCTGGAGCTGAAGAGTGTAAGTGGAGTGGAGAAGATAAAGTTTGGCATAGAATAAGGTCTGATATATGGAAAAACAGAAGTATAGGGTTGTGGGGGAGGAGAACCAGAGAGCAATGATTAATTGCATTTAAGCAGGGCAAGATAGGCAAGAATTACAGGAACTCCAGAGACTGAGGATTTTCCTTGATGGGCTTGGGAGGTGCAGAGGAAGGAGGGAAACAGAGTTGTGATTTTGGTGCTTATGAAAAAGAGCATCAACTCATTTAAGGTGGAGAACAAAGTGTGGAAAAGATCTGGATATTGTTGATGTGGAGATGTTGAAATAACTAATGTTGAAAATTTAAAACTTCTGATATTATTTTATATGAAATAACAGATTTCTTTCTTGTTTAAATTACTTTTAGTTCCATTTTCTGTGATGTGCAAACCCAAAGCAATTAACTGCAAGAAGTTTAGGTTTTACCTTTGTAAAGCAATAGGCACTTTCAGGAAAAACACCAAAGGGATTAAGTCTCTCAAATATATTTTACTCTTGCTTAATTATTCTTGAAAAGAGATAATGTTCCTTTATAGGAGAAGAAAAAAACATGGATTATTTCAGCATATGTCTGTGCATTTATAGGCATACAAAATATCATCTACTCAAAAAGATAAAACTTAAAATATTGGGCAGCCAATAAAAAATTATCAGGCAGGCAAAAAAGCAGTAATATATAACCAATTAATAATGAAAAAATCAGTCAAACAAAATTGACCCACAGATGTAATAGATTATAGAATTAGAAAATAAGAGTATTAAAAGATGTATAATAACTGTAGCCATATGTCCAAGGAAGTGGAGGAAAGAATAAACATGTGGGATAGAGACGTGAAAGATATAAAAATTATCCAAACTGAACTTCTAGAGATAGAAACTGCAGTGACTGAAATGAAAAATACACTGGATGGGATTAACAGATTAAACACTGCCGAATGAAAGGTTAGTGGATTTGGAGACAAAAGTAATAGTTACACAAAATAAAGCACACAGGGGAAAAAAATGAATAAAGCATTAATGAACTGGGAGATAAAGTCAGATGCCATTGGAATCCTGAAGGAAAAAAGAAAAGGGGAGGTGCATAGATAAAACATTGAAGAAATAGGACCCAATATTTTTTTTTTCAAATTTGATGAACATTGTGAATGTATATGCCCAAGAAGGTAAACAAGCCCAAGCACAAGAAGCATAAAGAAAACCACACCAAAGCACATCACACTAAGATTATTCAACAGCAGTAAAAAAGTAGAAAATTGTAAATGCATCCAGAGAAAAAGACATGTTACATACAGAAAAAGAAGAATGAGAACACATCACTCAGTAGAAACAATACAAGCAAAAACACAGTGAAAAATAATTTTGAAGTAGTAAAGGAAAAAAGTCTTTCTGCCTAGAATTCTTTATTCAGAAAAAAATAGATTTCAAAAATGAAAGTGAAATAAAGATATTTTTCAGACACACAGAGTTAAAAGAATATATCACCCCAGAAAACTGCACTACAGGGAATGTTAAAAGAAGTTCTTAAATTAGAAGGAACATGGTACCAGACAGAAATCTGGTTTGAAACCAAGGAATAATGAACACCAAAAACAACTTCATGGATAAGTGCAAAGATTTTTTAAATTATCATTTAAACCTCTTTAAATGATAATTAACTGTCTAAAACAGGAACAACGAAACTGTACCATGGGGGATTGTGTAGAGATAAAATGTGTGACAGCAATAACACACAGGTCAGAAAGGAAGAAGTCTACAATATACTGTTAATAATGCTCTTTCTTCAAGTGTATTATTTCTTAATAAATAGAACTTGAAATGATATTTATTGATTAATGGTGATAAATGAAAAATGCACACTATAAACCCTAAACTAAATCTTAAATACCAAAATGATTTATAATTTGATATTATATTAGTTTTTGTTTGCTGCATAACAAATTACCCCAAATCTAGTATCTTTAAGTAATATGTACTTATTATCTAACTCTATAATCAAACTTCCTTGGGTTAGGAGTCAGGCATGTTTTTCCTGGGTCCTCTATACAGAGTTCCACAAAGCTGTATTCAAGGTTTAATCCAGGACTAGATTCTCATCTGAGGCCCAAGGTCCTCTTTGAAGATCATGTGGTGGTTATAAGAATTAATTTCCTTGCAACTGTAAAACTCATGGCAAGTTCTTTTTCAAAGCTAGCAGAACTTTTCTCTGTCCTCTAGACCATCTTTTAAAAAGAGTACATTTGCAAAAAAAAAAAAAAAAAAAAAGAGTACATTTGCTCAGGAGGAGTTCCCTTTGATTAACTCAGTCAGCTGTTTAGCAGAACTTTAACTACAAAGGTAGAGTTCTTTCACATGTTCCTTATAATGTACTATAATCTTAGGAGTAACATATTCACAAGTCTGGTGTACACTAAAGGGGTGGAAGGAGACGGAGTGTCATATAAGAGCATAGTTCATTGGGTGTCATCTAAGATTTGTGCCTACCACAGACAATAAGCTAATGAAAGAAATAAAGTGGAAACATAAAAATACTCAATTAATATAAAAGAAGGAGAAAAGGTGATAAGAAAAAGGGGACAAATAAAAAACACCAAGACAGTAAATTTAAACCCAACCATACTTGTAATCACGTAAGTGTAAATAAGCAGCAATTATCAGAGTGTTTATAAAAATAAGACCCAATTATATGCTGCCTACCATAAAAACACTTTAAATATAAATATAGAAATAGAATAGGGATAAAAGCAATGAAAAATATACCATGCTGATTCTAATGACAAGTAGAAGTGGCTATATTAATATCAGGCAAATTAATATGATTTTTAATGACAAACTTGCCAATTCTTCAGTATAACAGAAGAATACTAATTTTTTTCTGTGTCATAGCACATTTACAATATACTAATAAATATAGCAATATCGGATAAACCTGTAAAGAGAAATAAACTAATTATATCTGAGCCAGGGATTTCAACTATCTCTCATACTGAGGTTATAGAAACTTGAATAAAACAAATACTTAGATTTAACTGATATTTATACAACAGTACACTCAACAACAGAATATATATTCTATGGGAAGCATATAGAACATTTTCCAAGGTATAACAATATTCTGGAATATAAAACAATTTAGGAGAATTCAAGTCATTCATACATAATGTAACCTGAGTGCAATGAAGTTAAATTGGAAATTAGTAATGCAGAAATATCTGAAAAATGCCAAAATATTTGAGAAGTAGAAACACTCCAAATAACTC
Source organism: Mustela putorius furo (assembly GCF_011764305.1). Classification (NCBI taxonomy): domain Eukaryota; kingdom Metazoa; phylum Chordata; class Mammalia; order Carnivora; family Mustelidae; genus Mustela; species Mustela putorius. The sequence continues at coordinate 17,862,791 of NW_025422471.1, forward strand.
ATGTATTAAAAGAAATCAAAAGAAAACTTAGAAATAGATAAAATTGAAAGCATATAAAAACAAAATAGTTTGAAACTGTGGAATTTAGCTAAAGCGGTACTTAAGATTTAAGCATATAACATTAAGGACATGTAATAGAAAAAAAGAAAGATTTCAAATAAATGACTTGAACTTCACTGCCCACTTTAAGAAACTAAGGGACAGGTTTTCCAGTTCAGCATGTAGTTGCTTCTTACAAGTAAATTCTTCTTACAAGTAAAATGTTCAACAAATTGAAAAGTGAACAAATCTTAGATTCTTAAGAGAAATGAAATCACAGGGAAGCCCCTATTCCCCTATACTGGAGAAACAGACAAGTGAATACCTACCATCACAACATTCTGGAGCAATAGCATCTGCAGGAACTAGTGACCAGTGGGAAACCTGAACTGTAATCAACAATTGCTGGGGCTCTGTGTGGGCATCTCTGAGAGTTAAAAAATTCAGGGGGACCCAATCATAGAGGGGCCTCATGCTTTGTGAATTTTACCTCCAAGAGCTCAACCAGTTTGTCACAATAAATACTGGTATACCTCAGAGATACTGCTCTGCAGTTCAGCTGAAGACCACTGAAATGAAGTAAATACCACATAAAAACAAAGTCAAGTGAGTTTTCTGGTTTCCTACTTCATATAAAATGTGTGTTTACACTGTGCTATATTAAGTATTCAATAGCTTTGTAACTAAAAAAATACATACTTTAAAAAATATTTTGTTAGAAATGCTGTCTGAGCTTTCAGCAAATTGTAATCACTGATTGCAAATAACCATAACAAATATAATAATAAAGAAAAAGCTTGATATTTTGTGTGAATTATGAAATTGTGACACAGAGACACAAAATAAGATGATGTTATTGGACAAATGGCACTGATAGGCTGTCTTGACACTGGGTTACCACTAATCTTCAATTTGGAAAAAAATGCAGTATCTGTGAAGTACAATACAGTGAAGCATAATAATATATGGTATGCCTATGTTGGAGAAAAATAACATCCTGTGTACATCATAGGAAGGGAACAGGAATCCTTTCAAAATAAGCCAAAGCACTCTGTTCTTCTTAATAAGAATTTTCCTCAGGAGAAACTAGTTAACCAGATACTAATCTCTTAGAGTTTCATCAAAGCCTAATTCATCTGAAAGAAGGGAAACATCCCAACTCCAATCCACTCTAGCAATTCAGTATCATCTAAGGAGGAAAGGGGGGTGAAGAATCTTAGAAACACCTATAAAACTCATAGTCCAGAGGCATAGACTTACTAAAAGACTGAAACCTAATTATAGAATTATAACATAACTAACCTTCCCATCCAAACTTTTCATTACATTACTAAAAGCCAGTTTTTACTAGTTTCTTTTAACCAGTACATCATGGCTTGCTATCAATTAAAAAAAATTACTAATAGACAAAAGAATAAAAATAAAATAGTTTAAAGAGACTGAGCAAGAATCAAAACTAGACATGGCAGGGGTGTTGGAATTATCAGACAGAGAGTTTAAAACAACTATGATTGATATGGTGAGAGCTCTAATAGATAAAGTAGGTAATGAAAAAAAAATTGCCAACCCAGAATTGTGTACTCTGAAATTATGCTTCAAAAATGAAGAGATGGGAAGATTTTCGGATAATAATTGAAGGAGTTTGTTGTCAATAGACCTTCTTTGCAAGAAATGTTAAAGGAAGTCATTTAGAGAGAAGGAAATTAATATGGGTCAGATTTGAATTGACATGAAAGAAGAGCACTGACAAAGGAATAAGTGGAAATAAAATAAAAATTAATTGACCTAATAAGTAACAATTTGTTCAAAGTAACAATAGCAACAGTAAAATCAATTATGTATACTTATATATTTATGTGTTTGAACAATTATATATAAGTGAAATGAATACTAGAAACAAAAGAGGTAGGAGAGAAGAATTAGAGGTATTTGGTTATTGTAGGGTATACACACTATCCATGAAGTAGTATAGCATTATGTGAAAGATGGCTTGGGTTCATCAGAAGTGCATATTAGCAAACTAGAGCAACCACTAAAAAAGTTAAAAAAAATAATAACTGATATGCTAAGAGGGAAGAGAAAGTAGAATCATATAAAATGCTCAGTTAAGACCACAAAAGGCAGAAAAATGGTGTGAGACAAAAATAGGAACAAAGGACATGAGCAGCAAAGAGAAGACAGTAAATAGATACTACTCCAAATCTACAATATCACTTTGAACATCATTGATCGAAATGTACCAAGTCACCAAGTAAAAGGCAGGGACTGTCAGAGTGAATAAAAAAACAACATGAAACTCTATTTTGTCTATAAGAAACCCACTTTAAGTATTAAAACACAGATAAGTTTAAAGCAAGTGAATGGAGAAAGGTATATCATGCTAACACTAATCAAAAGAGCAACTATATGATTTTTATTTTCTTTTTTTAAGATTTTATTTTTAATTAATCTCTATGTCCAGTGTGGAGCTTGAACTTAAAAACCTGAGATCAAGAGTCATAAGCTCTAGCAACTAAGCCAGCCAGGCACCCCAACTATATGAATTTTAAACAGAGCAAATTTCAAAGCAGAGACAATTATCAGAGATAGAGAGGGGTATTATTTAATAAGAAAAGAGTAAATTCTTAAGTTCACAAGAACATACACCAAGATAGACCACATTCTGGCACATACAATGTCTTCTCTCAATCACAATGTAATTAAACCAGCAATCAATAACGGCTCGAAAAATCCTCAATACACGATGATTACATGATGAATTTCTAAAAAACAAAAGGATTAAAGAAGAACTCTGAAAAGAGACCGAAAACTACATTGGAAATGAAAGCACAACTTTCCAAAATGTGTGGGATGCAGCAAAAGCAGTGCTTAGAGGGAAATTTAAAGCATCGTACACAGATATTCAAGAAGAAAGATAAAAAATTAATTATCAAAGATTTTACCTTAAGAAGCTAGGAAAAGAAGAACGATTGAATTCAAAGAAGAAAAGAAATACTAAGAATTGGGGTTTTTTAAAGGTTTATTGATTCGTCAGAGAGAGTGTGCACATGCAGGGTGAGCAGCAGGCAGAGGGAGAAGCAGCTCACTGCTTAGCAAGGAGCCCGATGCAGGTCTCTATGCCAGGACCCTGGGATCATGACCTGAGCCAAAGGCAAATGCTTAACTGACTGAGCCACCCAGGTGTCCCAGAAATAATAAGAATTAGAGCAGAAATCAGTAAAATAGAAAACCGAAAATCAATAGAGAAAATCAACAAAAGTTGGCTGTTTTTTAAAAAAATAAAATTAATATCTATTTAGGCTAAAAAAAAAAAAAAAAGAACACAAATAACTAGTAACAGAAATAAAAGAGAGGACATCACTGTTAATCCCAAGGGTGTGAAATACATAATAAAGGGATACAATGAACTACTCTGTTCCCACTATTTGATAACCTAGATGAAATGGACTAATTCCCTGAAATACATATTCTACCAAACTCACACAAGAAGAAATAGATGATCTAAATAGCCTGTATCTATTAAATAAATTGAGTTAATGACTAATGCCCTTCTAAATCAGAAAGCACCAGGCCCAGAGGCAGTCATTGGTGAATTCTATCAAATATTTAAGGAAGAATTTATACCTGTTCTCTGCAATCTTTTTTTCAAAGGTTATAACCAGAAGGAATACCCCCTAACTCAATATATGAGACCAGCATTAGCTTCATACCAAAATCAGACAAAACACTATAAGAAAAACTATAGGCCAATATCTCATGAGAAAAGATGAAAAAATCCTGAACCAAGCATTGCCAAATTGAATCCAAATTGAATTTATGAAAAAATTATACACCACGATTAAGGAGGATTATTCCAGGTATGCAAAGCTGATTCAACATTTGGGAAAATTAATGGGTGTGATCCATCACATCAGTGGACTAGGTAAAAAAGAAAAATCTTATGATCATATCAGTAAATGCAGAAAAAGCATTTTATAAAATCCAATACCCATTTATCTTAAAAAATCTAGGTCAGCTAGAAATAGAGTGGAACTTCCCCAATTTGATAAAGACTATTTACCAAAACCTATAGCTAACATACATTTCTCACCAAGAGCAGGCATAAGGAAAGAATTTCCTTTCTCAACACTTTACTCAGAATACTTGCTAATACAATAAGGCAAGGCTAGGAGATAAAAGTAGACAGGTTGGGAAGGAAGCAATAAACCTGCCTTTGTTCACAGATGGCATGACTGTCTATCTCAAAAATCTAAAATAATGAATGTTAAAAAACTTCCTGGAACTAATAAGCAATTGCAGCAATGTCTCAGGATATAAGGTTGATATACAAAATAATAATATAATAATAATAAAGAAGCCTCATTTTTTAATATATATTAGCAATGTACAAGTATAATTAGAAATAAAAACACAATACCATGTACATCAGCACTCCCCAAAATGAAATACTATATAAATCTAACAAAATATATACCTGATGTATCTGAGAAGAATTACAAAGATCAGTCAAAAAACATCAAGGAAGAACTAAGTAAATGGAGAGATAGTCCATGCTCATTGATGGGAAGAACCAATATTTTCAAGATGCCAATCCTTTCCAAATCGATGTATAGAGTCAATCCAGTCTCAATTAGAATCCCAGCAAATTGATGATGACAGCTTTGTAATAGAGCTTGAAGTCCGGGATTGTGATGCCACCAACGTTGGCTTTTTTTTTCAATATCCCTTTAGCTATTCGAGGTCTTTTCTGGTTCCATATAAATTTTAGAATTATTTGTTCCATTTCTTTGAAAAAGATGGATGGTACTTTGATAGGAATTGCATTAAATGTGTAGATTGCTTTAGGTAGCATAGACATTTTCACAATATTTATTCTTCCAATCCAGGAGCATGGAACATTTTTCCATTTCTTTGTGTCTTCCTCAATTTCTTTCATGAGTACTTTATAGTTTTCTGAGTATAGATTCTGTGTCTCTTTGGTTAGGTTTATTCCTAGGTATCTTATGGTTTTGGGTGCAATTGTAAATGGGATTGACTCCTTAATTTCCCTTTCTTCTGTCTTGCTGTTGGTGTAGAGAAATGCAACTGATTTCTGTGCATTCATTTTATATCCTGACACTTTACTGAATTCCTGTATAAGTTCTAGCAGTTTTGGAGTGGAGTCTTTTGGGTTTTCCACATATAATATCATATCATCAGCGAAGAGTGATAATTTGACTTCTTCTTTGCCGATTTGGATGCCTTTAATTTCCTTTTGTTGTCTGATTGCTGAGGCTAGGACTTCTAGTACTATGTTGAATAGCAGTGGTGATAATGGACATCCCTGCCGTGTTCCTGACCTTAGCGGAAAAGCTTTCAGTTTTTCTCCATTGAGAATGATATTTGCGGTGGGTTTTTCATAGATGGCTTTGATGATATTGAGGTATGTGCCCTCTATCCCTACACTTTGAAGAGTTTTGATCAGGAAGGGATGTTGTACTTTGTCAAATGCTTTTTCAGCATCTATTGAGAGTATCATATGGTTCTTGTTCTTACTTTTATTGATGTGTTGGATCACATTGACTGATTTGCGGATGTTGAACCAACCTTGCAGCCCTGGAATAAATCCCACTTGGTCGTGGTGAATAATCTTTTTAATGTACTGTTGAATCCTATTGGCTAGTATTTTGTTGAGTATTTTCGCATCTGTATTCATCAAGGATATTGGTCTATAGCTCTCTTTTTTGGTGGGATCCTTGTCTGGTTTTGGGATCAAGGTGATGCTGGCCTCATAAAATGAGTTTGGAAGTTTTCCTTCCATTTCTATTTTTTGGAACAGTTTTAGGAGAATAGGAATTAGTTCTTCTTTAAATGTTTGGTAGAATTCCCCCGGGAAGCCGTCTGGCCCTGGGCTTTTGTTTGTTTGGAGATTTTTAATGACTGTTTCAATCTCCTTACTGGTTATGGGTCTGTTCAGGCTTTCTACATCATCAAGACAGCATGGTACTGGCACAAAAACAGACCCATAGATCAATGGAACAGAATAGAGAGCCCAGAAATAGACCCTCAACTCTATGGTCAACTAATCTTCGACAAAGCAGGAAAGAATGTCCAATGGAAAAAAGACAGCCTCTTCAATAAATGGTGCTGGGAAAATTGGACAGCCACATGCAGAAAAATGAAATTGGACCATTTCCTTACACCACACACGAAAATAGACTCAAAATGGATGAAGGACCTCAATGTGCGAAAGGAATCCATCAAAATCCTTGAGGAGAACACAGGCAGCAACCTCTTCGACCTCAGCCGCAGCAACGTCTTCCTAGGAACAACGCCAAAGGCAAGGGAAGCAAGGGCAAAAATGAACTATTGGGATCTCATCAAGATCAAAAGCTTTTGCACAGCAAAGGAAACAGTGAACAAAATCAAAAGACAACTGACAGAATGGGAGAAGATATTTGCAAACGACATATCAGATAAAGGACTAGTGTCCAGAATCTATAAAGAGCTTAGCAAACTCAACACCCAAAGAACAAATAACCCAATCAAGAAATGGGCAGAGGACATGAACAGACATTTCTGCAAAGAAGACATCCAGATGGCCAACAGACACATGAAAAAGTGCTCCATATCACTCGGCATCAGGGAAATACAAATCAAAACCACAATGCGATATCACCTTACACCAGTCAGAATGGCTAAAATCAACAAGTCAGGAAATGACAGATGCTGGCGAGGATGCGGAGAAAGGGGAACCCTCCTACACTGTTGGTGGGAATGCAAGCTGGTGCAACCTCTCTGGAAAACAGCATGGAGGTTCCTCAAAATGTTGAAAATAGAACTGCCCTATGACCCAGCAATTGCACTATTGGGTATTTACCCTAAAGATACAAACGTAGTGATCCAAAGGGGCACGTGTACTCGAATGTCTATAGCAGCAATGTCCACAATAGCCAAACTATGGAAAGAACCTAGATGTCCATCAACAGATGAATGGATCAAGAAGATGTGGTATATATACACAATGGAATACTATGCAGCCATCAAAAGAAATGGAATCTTGCCATTTGCGACAACATGGATGGAACTAGAGCGTATCATGCTTAGCGAAATAAGTCAGGCGGAGAAAGACAACTATCATATGATCTCCCTGATATGAGGAAGTGGTGTTGCAACATGGGGGCTTAATTGGGTACGAGAAGAATAAATGAAGGAAGATGGGATTGGGAGGGAGACAAACCATAAGTGACTCTTAATCTCACAAAACAAACTGAGGGTTGCTGGGGGGAGGGGGTTTGGGAGAAGGGGGTGGGATTATGGACATTGGGGAGGGTATGTGCTTTGGTGAGTGCTGTGAAGTGTGTAAACCTGGTGATTCACAGATTTGTACCACTGGGGATAAAAATACATGTTTATAAAAAATAAAAAATTACATTAAAAAAAAAAAGAAAAAAAAAAAGAATCCCAGCAAATTGCTTTGTAAATATTGAGAAACTGATTCTAAAGTGTATGGGGAGAGTCAAAGACAGAATAGCCAATATAATATTGAGGGAGAAGAACAAAGTTGGATGAGTGACACTATCCAACTTCAGAATTTACTATAAAGCTACACTAATAAAGATGATCTGGTGTTGGTGAAAGAATAGGCAGATCATTTGAACAGGACGGAGAGCTCATAAATAAACTCCCATGAAGAGAGTCTACTGATCTTTGAAAAAGTTGCAAAGGCAATATAATGAAGCAGATAGTCTTTTCAAACCTGGTGATGGAACAACTGAACATAAATATGTTTAAAAACAAAAAAACAACAACAAATCTAGACACAGACCTCACACACTTAACAGAAATTAACTCAAAATGGATTGTGGACCTGGGGTGCCTGGCTGGCATGGTCATTGGAGCATGCAACTCTTAATCAAGGAGTTGTGGGGTTGAGTCCCAGGTTGGGAATAGAGATTACTTAAAAATAAAATCTTAAAAAACAAAAACAAAAACGGATCATAGATCTAAATGTAGAACACAAAACTATAAAAACTCATGGAAGTTAGAAAACTTAGGTAACATTAGGTTAGATAATGAATTTTTAGATAGGACACTGAAGTCACAAACTATGAAACAAAGAATGGATAAGCTAGACTTCATGAAAATTAAAATTTCTGCAAAAGATAATATCAAGAGAATAAAGGCAACCTGTAGATTGAAAGAAGATAATTGCAAAAGATCTATCTGATATAGAATTGTTAGTCAAAATACACAAAGAAGTCTTAAAATTCAACAATGGGGGAACAAACAGCCCGATTAAAAAATGGACCAAAGCCCCTAAGAGAAACCTCACCAAAGAAGATACACAGATGGCAGGTAAACATGTGAAAAGATGTTCCGTATCATATGTCTTCAGGGAAATACAAATTCAAAACAACAAAGAGATATACCTCCACTACATACCTCTTAGAATGGTGAAAATAGAAAACTGACAACATTAAATGCTGCCAACAGTATTGAGCGACAGGGTTCTCATTCATTGCTAGTGGGAATGCAGAGTGGTATAGCTAATTTTGAAGATAGTTTCGTGGTCTCTTACAAAATGAAACATATTCATACCATGTAATCCAACAACTTTACTTCTTTGTATTTACCCAGGGGAGTTGAAACTTAAGTCCACACAGAAAGCTGCACACAAATGTTTATAGCATCTTTATTCGTAATTGCAAAAACTTGGAAGCAACTAAAATGTTCTGCAGTAGGTGAATGGATTATTAAACTGTGGTTCATCCAAACAATAGAATATTATTCAGCAAAAAAAAAAGAAATGAATTATCAAGCCATGCAAAGACATGGACAAAACTTAAGAACATATTACTTAGTGGAGGAAGACAATATTGAAAAGGCTACATAGTCTGTGATTTAAATTATATGACATTCTGGAAAAGGTAAAATATGCAGACTGTTAAAAAAAAAAAAGTCAGTGGTTACCAAGTGTTGGGGGAAATAAAGGGTTGGATAGCAAAAATAAAACGGGATTTTTAAGGTAGTAAAACTATTCCTTATGATACCATATAGTGGATACATGTTATACATTTGTCCAAATTGATAGGATTTACAACACGAAGAGTAAACTCTTATGTAAGCTATGGACTTTGATTGATTATGATGTGTCAATTGTGAATTCACTAGTTGCAGCAGATGTACCAGTCTGGTTGGATATGTTGATACTTGAAGAGGCTATGAATGTTTATATGGGAAATCTCTGTATTTTTCTCTGAGTTTTGCTCTAAACCGAAAACTGCTTTAAAAATACTTTTTTTTAAAAGCTAAATAAATAAATGGAACTGAAAGTAGAAAAAATAATTAAGTAGAAAGTAGAAAAAATATTAAAGCAGAAATCTGTGAAAAGAGAAAATAAGGAAAATTAGTGAACAGAATAGTAGTATCTTTAAGACTATTATGAACATTTAGACATACTTATCAGGAAAAAGAGAGAACACAACTAACCAATATCAGAAATGAAACAGGTGGTACTCAGTATCAAAGTAGGAAAAAGACATACAGCAAAACATAAAAAAAGAAAAAGAAACATAATGTGCATAGTTCCAAATTATAGAAATTATTTTAATAGGTAAACCATCCATACAGCAAGTAGCTATGTAGAACCTTCATAACAATCAGTAAGGAATTAGATGGTTTCAAAAAAACACTGAAAACAAATGTCCTTTTTAAAAGTTTTTATTTAAATTACAGCTAGTTAACATAGAATATAATATTAGCTTTCAGTACAAAATATAGTGATTCAACACTTCATACAACACCTGGTGCTCATCACGAGTGTCCTATGATATTTTTAGAACACATCACCCAACAGCAACAAAATGCACATTTTTAAGGCAAATGTGGAATTTTCAACAAATGTAACCAGGTAGGCCATAAAAGTGGTCTCATTAAATTTCAAAAATATTCTGTATTACAGTACATACTTACTAAATAAAAGAAAATTAGTAATTATTAACAAAGAGTAAGTATTCATGTACTTGAAAATTAAGCAATGCATATCTAAATATTCCCTAGGTTAAAATAGATATCACAAGGGACATTATCTTTTCAACTGAATGATGACAAAATAAAATATTACATTTTGTGAGAGGTAGTGAAAATAATGTTAAGGGGAATTTTTTTATGCGTTTATATTTAAAAAAATAAATATTCATTTCTGACTTAAAAAGCAGAAAAGAGTAAAAAAGTCAAGTAGAATGAATAAAATTATAAATGAATATGCTTTGTGGGTGTGTTTTAATAACCTCCAAGTAGAAATAACCCAAATGTCCATCAACTAAAGAATGGGAAGTCGGGGCGTCTGGGTGGCTCAGTGGGTTAAAGCCTCTGCCTTCAGCTCAGGTCATGATCCCAGGGTCCTGGGATCGAGCACTGCGTCGGGCTCTCTGCTCAGCAGGGAGCCTGCTTCCTCCTCTCTCTGCCTGCCTCTCTGCCTACTTGTGATCTCTGCCTGTCAAATAAATAAATAAAATCTTAAAAAAAAAAAGAATGGAAAGATAAAGTTTTCTAGATTTAGATGGTGGAATCCTATCTTATTCAGCATTTTAAAAGAAACCAACGAAAATATGCAAAAGCAATGAGGAATGTCAAAAACCCTTAAGTTTTCTAAGAGAAATCAGGCACATATTAGTATTACAATATGGGATTTCATTTATATTAAGTTTTAAAACAAATCTTAAAACTGATTTTTGGTGATGGAAATTGTAACATTGATTTCCTAGGGGGATTGGGCACTAAATGAAGTGAACATGAAGGAGTTCTTTGGAATGATGGAAATGTTTTTCATCTTAATTAGGTTGCTGCTGATGTATGTATGCATTCATTAAACCTCACTGAATTATAGAAATAAAATATCTATATGCCACTGCCTTTATATTTTACTTGTATAAACATACATAGGTTACTTTCATTAATGAAATAAATGAGTGGGGGTGATTTACCTCTATAGAGATGTTTATATGTTTGGCATGGCAACATGAGTATTGGCCATTCTTTCAAACTGTTTTATAAAACATGGTGGCAGCAAAATAGAACAAATTTTTACTCAGGAAGCAACTGTTTAACTAGCTATGTGGATAAGAATAGATCTTTTCTTTCTTAAAAATATGTCTGTAAAGACTAGAAAATATATATAAAATACTTGAAACTTATAAATACAAGACATTAGAGTTATATACAATGGTATTTCAAGTGAACTGCTTTACGGTGTAGCAAGTGTAACTTCTCATGAGTCTTGTGTTTTAAAGTGTATTTCTAGAAATTTTCTGGTACTTAAAGTGATACTGAAGTTTATTTGGGCTATTGTACCAGCAGAGATGATACCACCAGATATATTTATTGACTGAGGCTCTCCCTTTGTGCTGCTATCAGTCAGTGCTGTTGCATCCTTTTATTTGCTTGGTCTGAATAATTTCCTTATATATTCATAGGTTAACTGAAAACAACAAGAAGAAATAAAAATACCTCCAGAATAAATTCCACCTATTTCGTAAGTTCTTTATCAAACACATTTATTATTTACAAATCCAGGTTTCTTTGCATATGGAGTATATAAATTTATTGTGTGTTTGTGCTATTGGCATAGTTAGCACTTATATGTTATGCATATATATATGATGTGTATGTGGATAATTAGCATAAGTAACAACTAAAATATCTCCTTAAACAATAAGTGTAAAACACATAATCTTTTTAAAGGAAAAACATGAAAGAATTGTATTTTGTCATGCTTCTAGAACAGGAGATCTGTAAAGAATGGACTTTGGAACTTAACGTTAGGAGATCAGACTCTGTTGGCAAGGCTGTCATTTTCTCATTATGAACCTATTTGGTACTGTTTCTATATACAAATCATAATTAAAAGGTCATACTTTTTACATGTAAAGCAACAATACAGAGGAAGTAATAGAATGTTTAGGAAAATCAGTTAAGGGACGCATGAGTGGCTCAGTGGGTTAAGCCTCTGCCTTCGGCTCAGGTCATGATCTCAGGGTTCTGGGATTGAGTCTGGCATCAGGCTCTCTGCTAGGCAGGGAGTCTGCTTCCTCATCTCTCTCTGGCTGCCTCTCTGCCTACTTGTGATCTCTGTCTGTCAAATAAATAAATAAAATCTTAAAAAAAAAAGGAAAATCAGTTAGTTAATTCATCTTAAATTTTACCTAGAGAAGATATTTATTACCAAGAATTTGTATTTACCAGTATGTTTTACATTAAAGATATATAATAGGGATAAATCAGTGCCATGGTACACAATATCAAAATTGTTTCAAATTTTCTTTTAAACTTTATGGTATTGCAGATGGAAACATGGGAGATGCTGAAAATTGCTGCTTGTGATTCTTCAGCTTTAAAACAGGAATAAATTGATGTGTTTATAAAATACTTTTAAGCCTTCCAGAAATCTTTGGGTAAAATGTGATATACCAAGTAGGGAATTTATTTTTCATATTTCTCTTAAAATAAGTATTTTAGTAATGATCCTACCATTTTGCCTAGGTTTTTATGAAATAAAGGAAATATTTGATAATTGCCTAGTAGTTTCAATACATTTGTTTTGGAGTTAAATTACCCAATTTGACAGGTTACCGATATACTTTACTGCATACTTGCTGCTTCCAGTTCACTCTGTGTTATGTAAATACAGTGCAATTATATAAAGTACAAAATGTGCTGCTGCTACTGACTAGCCATAATTCACTTTTTGTAAGTAATTTAAATGTAACTAGAATGTGGGTTATAGGATACCTGAAAAGTATCTTTTATCATCTATAATTTTGTTAACATCCTGTATTTTTTCTGTATCACCTACTATAGTCGTTCCTTAAATATTTGGGGGGTATTATTTATGTAAGGCCTATATACCTTTTAAAATATTAAACTCCCTATAAGGAATATATGCACCTTGTTATAAGGAATATATGTACCTTGTGTATTTCCAATATCTGACAGAGTCCCAGCACTGAATAAGCATCAACATAGAGTACTGAATGGTGGTTGTTAACTTAATTAGCTGAGTTCTAGTTATGGAACTCAATCATATTAGAATGGGAGAGATGGGCTAGCTTGGCTATCTGATTTTTTGCACTGTTGCCATCACAGAAAGGGCATGGAGGCAGTTAAAAGATGGTGGTGTAGGAAAATCCTAAACCCACTTCCTCCCACAGATACACCAAATCTGTAGGTATATACAGAAGAGTTACCTGTAAAACAGACCTCAAAACCAGCTGAACAGCCTTTCCACAACAAAAGATAGGAGTCACATCTCAATGGTTAGAAGAGGCAGAGGCACAGTCTCCCCAAAACCCTCATCCAAGCTGCAGCAACACACAATCGGGAGGCATCTTACAAATATGGAGGAGCTAAGGATTTGTGCCCCACATCAGACACCCCAGCCCTGGGACCTGTCCCAAAGACACAAGCCCCCAAAATGTCTGGCTTTCAAAACTGATGAAGCTTACTCACAGGGCTGTAGAGAACTGAGTTTCTGCTCTTAAAGGGTTTTCATTCAGACTCATCCTGGGACCTTGCACAAAAGCAGTGGTCTGAAAAGTGCCTACACTTTTCTGAGGAGATTTGTTTATTTATTTATTTTTTTTTTAAGATTTTACCCATTTATTTGACAGAGATCACAAGTAGGCAGAGAAGCCGGTGGGGGCTGGGGGGAGGCAGGCTTCCCACTGAGCAGAGAGCCCAATGCGGGGCTTGATCCCAGGACCCTGGAATCATGTCCTGAGCCGAAGGCAGAGGCTTTACCCCACTGAGCCACCCAGGCACCCCTTGTTTACTCATCGTAAAGCATCTTGCAGAAGACAGGGGACTGTTGGGACTTTCCTGGACAGAGAGGTACTAGCAGGTGCCATTTTTGCACTCATCCTCTTCCTTGCTAGTGCCAGCCAGTGCATGCAGCCAAAGGATTCCCCCACTGCCTTACTAAAGCTGTTCTCTTTTTGCTTTGCTAAAGTTGGTGGGGACATGTGGTCTACACAGGAGTTGTCCCTTTGCACCTGACTCTTATTGCAAGGGGCAATGCTTGCATTTCTGGGCCCTAAGGAACTGAAACATCCAAGGATAGTCCTTGTCAGCATACCACCTGCAGGGCACTGAATAATTCAGATAGCAGACTGAAATGTATCCCACTCTTCCTGTGAAAAAGACCTGAGGGGTTGCTTCAAGTTTGCTACACATCTAGAGGCTTCTAAAGTTCTCTCAGGAAATGTAGGCTGGGGGGTAGGGGTGGGGTGCCAACTTTGGACTTCCCTTTGGGCTCACTAAAGCTCATCAGCAATGCCCAGGAAAGAGGTTACACACTCATGTAGAGCCCCAGTCACATAGAGGACACCTGCAGATTGTCTGGTCTAGAGGCGAGTAATTGTTATGATTTACAGTTCTACAGGGATATCTCCCTGATTTCAAACTATATTACAAAACTATAATAATAAAAACTGTATGGTATTGGCATTAAAAAAAGACACCTAGATTAATGGAACAGAATAGAGAGCCCAGAAATAAGCCATATATATGTGGTCTGTAATTTATGCTAAAGGAGCCAAGAATATATAAAAGGGAAAGGACATTCTCCTTAATAAATAATGCTGAAAAAACTGGACAGCAGTATGCAAAAGAATGAGACTAGAACAATGTCTTAAATCATACACACAAATTAACTCAAAATGTTGGCTAACTGTTCATAACAATAATAAAAAGTTAACTCAAAATGGACTAAAGACTTGAACATAAGACCTGAAACCATAAAACTTGTAGAAGGAAAGATAGACAGTAGCTCCTTGACATTGGTGTTGATAATTTTTTTGGATCTGACTCCAAAAGCAGAAGCAACAAAAGCAAAAGTATACAACTGAGACTACCTCAAACTAAAATGCTTCTGCACAGCAAAGGAAACCATCAACAAAATGAAAAGGCAGCCTACCAAATGAGAAAAAAATACTTGCAAATTATATACCCAACAAGGGGTTAATATTCAAGATATATATGGAACTTACTAAACTCAAGAGCAAAAAAAAAAAAAATCCAATTAAAAAATGGACAGAGGATAGGCATTTTTCCAAAGAAGACATACAGATATACACATATACAATGCTCAACATTGCTAATCACCAAGGAGATGCAAATCAAAGCCACAATGAGATATCACCTAACATCTACTAGAATGGATATCCTCAAAAGGATTAGAAATAACAAGTATTGGCAAAGGTGGAGAACAGGGAACCCTCATGCACAGTGGGTAGAAAACAGTATGGAAGTTTCTTAGTTAAAAATAGAACTCTACTATATGATCCATCAATTCTACTTCTGGATTTTATCTGAAGAAAATAAAAACACTAATTTAAAAAGATGTGTTCACTGAAGCATTATTTGTAATAGACAAGATATAGAAACAATTTAAGTGTTCACTGATGGATGTATATGGATAAAGAATATGTGAGATACACACACACACACACACACACACACACACACACACTATTTAGCCATAAAATAAATGAAATCTTTTCATTTTTCAGCAACATGGATGGACTTTGAGGGCATTATGCTAGGTGAAATACGTCAGACAGAAAAAGACAAACACTATATGATTTTACTTATATATGGGATCTAAAAACAAACAAAAATGAACAAACAAAAAAAGTAAAAGTCATGGTTACAGAAGACAGATTGTTGGCTGCCACAGGGAAAAGGGTTGTGTGGTGGACAAAATGGGTACATGAGGTCAAGAGGTGCAAACTTCCAGTTATAAAGTAAATAGTCATGAGGATGTAATGAACAGCATGATGACTATGGTCAAATAATATTATATATTTGAAAGTTTCTAAGAAAGTAAATCTTAAAAGTTCTCATCATAAGAAAAAAATTCTGACTTATAGTGATAGGTGCTAACAGACTTACTGTGGTGATGATTTCATGGTGTATACAAATACACCATGTACATAGGTTGTACAACTGAAACTAATATATGTCAGTTATATCTCAATTTTTAGAAGTTTTAAGGAAAATATTATATAATAACTGGGATGATCAATATTATCTATAATAATAGTTTATAATTTAAATCTTGTAAAATAGGAAAGACCTCTTTTAAGGTAGAGCTATTTTAAGGAAAGGGCAATTACTAGGTATTTGGAGCAAAATACAGAAATGGCAGCCCAAACCATGATTTAATGACCAGAGATTATGTCTGAACCCAAATATAGTGAATTCATTACATTTTCGGGTAGTCATCTATTGGAATTGAGGAGTTCTAATCCTGAGAATTCTATCAGACAGAGAAGGTGGTTGTAGAAAACTCTGAAAATAGGAGGACCCATGGTAAGTAGCAGAATGAAGCAACGGACTACAGTGTGTGAGGTAGGATGAGGATGTGAAAATATCCAAAGTTCCAGGTAGTAAGGTTGCATGGCACTGTGTTTAAAGTGTTGTTCTCTCAATTTGATGTTTGCAGTTGTAGACTTTTTTCCTTTTATATTTTCATACTTTATCCTCCATGTGGATAATGAAACATTTATAAAATACTTCGATTCAAGAAGGAGAAGGAGAGTTTACTAATACCTGAGTGTTCATTATTCATTGTTGCAGTCAAGCTCATGTGGGGGCAAAGTAAAGTGATGTTAGAGGTGATGAGCAGGTATTTCTCCATTTCTGTGCTAGGTCTTGATGTCCCTGCCCCTTATATAAGATAATCTCACATAACCCTTGCCATGTAAGTACTCCTAACAGGGGACAGCTCGGTTTTTCTAAATCTGTTGCCACTATTCTCTGTTCTCATTTTTCTTTTATTGTAGGCAGCTGTCTCTAGATGTTATGCTTTCAGTGAAATGAAGTCCCTCATCCCACTTTGACCTCCTGGTTCTGGTTCTGAAGATCATTGGTCTTCTAATAATTATCTGAAGATGTGTTGGATGAGTTCAGTCTCTCATTCTATTGACCACATTTAGAATATTTTATAGTTAGGTGCCTCCCACAGGCATAACAACTGGGGTTCAAAATTATCATGTATCTAGTTCAGGAAAACCTTCAAGTTCTGGTTGTTAAATCCCTTGCCCCTTATACTCTGTCTTATCTTTTTTTCTACCATCAATTCATCATGTTGAATCCCACTTCTATTTAAATTTTATACATTTTATGTATTAAAAAAGATGCATGTTTTAGTCTTCTTTCAAATGCTTGTATTCATATACCATATGATTTTAGTTTGATTTTAGTAATTGAGGTACTCTTATTTTTCCTGTCAATTTAAAAAATATTTGGGTGTCTTTGTGGAATATTATCTATGTCTTGTCAGTTGCTTAGTTTTGAATCTAGACATGACAATAATCACTGAATCCTGCAGAGTGTTTGACTCTGTGTTATAGAGGATTTCTTCAAATATTATATATTTGTTTTTATTTTCTCTTCAATATTTATGTTGCAAAAGCCTGCTCTCAGTGTAGTTATGAATCTGCAGTGTTTAGCTCAGTTTACTAAATTTAAAGATTAAGAAACTATAGGCTAAATATATAGGTTAATTAATGTAACTACACATAGGCTAATTAACTACAAATATAGGCTAATTAATGTAACTACAGTTGTAGTTAATTATGATTCATAATTGTCTAAGTTGACCTCACATTAATTTAAAAGTCTATAAAATGATTACTCTATCCATAATAAAATTAATTATTCATAGGGGAGCTTTTTATGACAAAGCTTTTTTGTCATCAGTATATTTTTAATAATCTATTGATATCTATTTTCTATTAATAGTTTAATACTATGACTCTATTAAAATCCAAATGAAAATATTGAAAAAATAGAATTCAAATGAGTTACTATTTTTTAACTCAGCAAAGCTAGTAGATACTTTCTTTTATAGTCAATGTTTACTAAAAATCATGTTTTCTCATTGTTGTGGTTAAATCAGTTGTGTGTCCAAAAATTCTAGCAGTCTCATGTATGAAGAGCCTCTGCACCAGGGTTTAATTAAGTTGCCAAGGAAAGAAGTTATGACTGGATAAGATCATTGGCCTGGCTATAGCCAGGTCCTCTGGAACATTAAAACTACTTATATACAAGCATATACACACACATATTTATTTTTGTTTATATATTCACCTATTCATGTATATTCATGAGATGTTTTTAGTTTCTAGCTAGTGAGGATAAAGAACATTTTATTGTTTTGTTTACCCTGGTTGGAATTACTGGGTTTTATGTGTAGATTTATAAGAAAGATAACCCTTGCCATGTAAGTGTTTTCCAAAGGCTCATAATGATGTCATCCCCACCAAGAATGTGTGAGAGTTCCAGTTACTCCTCTATCCTGTGCATTTGATAGTATCAGTCATTTTAGCTTTTTTAAAAAAAATCATAGTATGTTTGTAAGAGTATCAAACTGTAATTTTAATCTGTATTCCTTTCATAACTAATGATGCTAAGGCTTTTCATATGCTTGATAGGTAGCTTATATCATTGAATTAATTATTGTCTACAATTCTTGGTGAATGTCAAGTCTCTATTTTTTATATTATCTTAAGCTACCCTTCATTTATAATCTCCATTCCCTTTTTCTTCCTAAAAATAAAATGTCTATATGTAAATACATAATTTTTACATATGTAAAGTTCATGTCTTTTCCTTTCATTTATTTATTCCATTCTGTTGCCTTATTGGACTTGTTACAGTTTCAAGAATAATGCCAAATAGAAGTTATAAGTGAATATCTTTGTCTTTTTTCAGTATTAGAGGGAAAGCATGTATTCTTTAACCATTATGGATGATGTTAACTCTAGTTTTTTGTTTCTTTGTTTTTATTTTTTTTCGGAAATGATCTTTACCATGTTGAAGATGTTCTTTTGTTTTTTAAATCATAAGTAGGTGCTGCATTTTACTTACATGTTTCTTCTGAATGTATTAAGATGACCATATTGGTTTTATCCTCTATGAATTTAGAAAACAGATGAACATAAGGGAAGGGAAGGAAAAATAAAATCGATAAAAATAGAGAAGGAGGCAAAGTAGAAGAGACTTAAATATAGGATCCATACTGAGTGTTGCTGAGGGGGAGGTGGTTGGGGAATGGAGTCACAGGGTGATGGTCATTAAGGAGGGTACATGATGTAATGAGCACTAGGTGTTATATGCAATTGATGAATCATTAAATTCTGTCCCTGAAACTAATAATACACTATATGTTAACTAAATTGAATTTAAGTAAAACATTTTTTAAAAAGAGTTCAAAAACCAAATTTTTCAGATGTTGATATCACTGTTTATCCCAACAAAGACACAGTATAATAGTATAATTAGTCCATATCAAGCTAGATACAATATAAAGACACTTTAGTTTAATAAAAACTTACCAAAAATAGATCTTAAAAATAATCAAAGGGAAAGAAGAAATTATATGGGGAGAAAGAAAAAATTACACATTTTAACAATAAATAGGTAAAAGAAGTGAATGGAATAATAGCTTCAAAATACTTAGAAAAACTTATTGATGTGGATAACAAAGGCAAAAGATTTAGAAAAAAATTTAATTTCATTAGAACTTACAGCCCATTGATGAGTCCTTCAGACAGGTGGAGTGATCTTCCTCTAGCAACTCATCTGCCTCGATATTAATACTTTGCTAAGGGCAAAAGGCAACCTTAGCTTTACATTGGCCCAACCTCTAGAATCCTGTAAGTCTCCTTTAACATATAAAAGTTGTTTTGGAAAATTTCTTTATCTTAATTTCCCCCAAGACAGATGTTAGCAATCATCCTCCAAGCACATGGGCCACTGATATACATCTGAAGGCTCCCATGACAAGTTTTACTGGACAGTAGTAAATGTCCTTTTCCTAAAAACAGCTAGCCCCTCAAGGTCCTGGAAACCTTGCTACCAAACTCCATAGAGACTTACAATATCCCTAACACCCTCCCAACTTGAAAGTATATAATCAGCCACTCCTCAAAACCCTAGTTCAGCTCTTTCTTCCCACAGGTCCTGTCCGCATGCTTTAATAAAGCCACTGTTTTGCACTAAAGATATCTCAAGAATTCTTTCTTGACTGCTTGCTCCCGAACCCCAACATTTTCACATCAAAAATTACTATAGATCTATCCTTCATAGGCAAGAAAGTATTATTTATGGTCAAGAGTAAAGTGCAAACTGAAAACTAAACAAACAAACAAACAAAAACAACCTAAAAACTGATTGTACAGCATGTCCTCAGGGAAGAGGAAAATGCAAAGTGATACCTAAAATAATCCGAGATGGAAGCTAAATGGTAAGAAAGAACTATAAACATGGATTAAATATAAACAACTATAAAACACTATCATAATTATAACTAACTTTGAGATAATAAATGAGATGCACTTAACGCAGGTTAAGAATAAGCATAGTTCACAGGGCCATTTGAGTTTATTGTATTTTTCAGGAAGTGGGAAATGATAGTAATTATATTTGAACATGGTTGAATATACATTTTAAAATTTCAACAACACAATTGATAGAAATAAGGCATGTAACTTTCAAGCTAGAAGAGGAAAAAGTAAAATAATCAATCACTTCAAAATTGCAGAGAAAAAGATAAAAGCATAGAAAAGGTTTAGAAAAAATGTAAAAAAAAGTAAAATAGGAAGTATAAATTAAATGATGTTGATAAATCTACATTTAACAATAGTTATTTTAATGATTTAAAACACAAGAAATTTATTAAGATTAGCCATATTTAAAGAGATGGACCATAAAAATGAGGACAAATACAAAGACAGTAAGAAAAAAAAGTTATAAAAAAATACCAGTCATTGGGAGGGAGACAAACCATAAGTGACTCTTAATCTCACAAAACAAACTGAGGGTTGCTGTGGGGAGGGGGTTTGGGAGAACGGGGGGGGGGCGGATTATGGACATTGGGGAGGGTATGTGCTTTGGTGAGTGCTGTGAAGTGTGTAAACCTGGTAATTCACAGACCTGTACCCCTGGGGATATATGTTTATAAAAAATAAAAAATTAAAAATAGAAAAAAAAATACCAGTCAAATATATCAAAGCAGTTCAGTGTCTTTAGGGTGAAGATGAATAAATAAAAAGAGCAATAAAAAACAAACAAAATTAGGGTTTCTACTCTAATGGTAAAGAACAGATTTAACAAGTTTAAGATACGTTTTAGTTGCTGTACGTTGCTTTTAACTCTTGCATAGATAGTATTACATAGAATATATCCACAGAATCCTACTTATTTTTCCCCCTAAAAATAGATACCTAGATTTTTCTATATGTAATTCGTGCCACCATGAAATGAGCGTATTTATTTTCCTGTATACACCAATGTGAGAGATTCTCTGGTGACAAATGCCCAGTAATGGATTTCTGGAATATTAATGTATGCTCCCTAACTAACTGCACCTAGTTCTGACATTTTTCTTTTTAGAATATAGCCAATTTTCAGTTCTTCCATAAGCCAGTGAAGTTTCCCAGATCTCTAGTACTTTGGTATTATCTTTTACTTTTGCCAACCAGATCATTTTAAATATTGCCTCATTATTGCATTAATCTGAATTTCTATTAATGGTTTTTAGTTTAGTTTTAATCTGAATTTTCTAGCTTAACTTCTCAGCATATTCATATTCTTTGCTTAATTTTCTGTTGTTTTTCCTGTCTTCTTAGTTGTTTTGCAAAAGTTCCTCCTAAATTCCTGATGCTAGTCCCTTGTCAGTTGTAGATGTTGTAAATATCAAAGTCCAGGCTGTCACCCCATCTGCTAACTTTGTTTATGTGCTTCATTGAAGAAAAACCTCCTTGAATCTTAATATTTATATAGTATATCTTAATTTGAAAATTTTATAATATTTTATCCACTCTAAAGTTAAGAAATTTATAGTCACAGTATAAAGAGAAAGAATAGATTTCATTTCGTCCCCCAGTCAACATCCATAGCTTTATAAAGACAACATATTTACATCTTTATTTCTGCAGGTATTGTTTTCATACAAATCACTCAATACATCCCACAATCAGGTGTCACCCTAGAGCTCAGAAGGCCATGCTCTATGCTACAATTTTAATGTCTAATCGCAGGGAAAATATTAACTTGGATAAAATGGGCTGCTGTTAATGGCATGTCCAATGGAAATGCAATCTTTGGTCACTGAGTGGAGTTTGTCTGTGAAGGTAGTATAAACATAAATCAATGGCATAGATATGAAAAAAGAGAATAACAAAAATTGCTGACTTGTCATATATATGCAGATTACATTGAACTTCATATTTCCATTAACCTAGGAAGAGAAGGGAGAAACTTGTGTGCATAAATAAGTTCATCACTGAGACTTTATTTGAATAAATGAGAAAATCTATAAAAGAATTACAGAATCTCTTAAACTCAGTGTTTCCAAGGTTCCTAAAAAATTAGGTAATGACTAGAACGGGAACCTGTGTGCAGCCTAAAGTTTGTGTGCAGGTGTTTGTGTGTATGTGGGCACACATATGTGTGTGAATAAATGTTGCTGCACTTCATAAACTTGAAAAGTTATATGGGCTGATTTGGTTAAAGTAAAAAGGTAACTATATAAAATAAATAACATTTTTAAAAAGATTTATTTATTTATTTGACAGAGAGAGGGAGATTACAAGTAGGCAGAGAGGCAGACAGAGAGAGAGGGGGAAGCAGGCTCCCCCTCCCGAGCAGAGAGCCTGATGTAGGGCTTGATCCCAGGACCCTGAGATCATGAACTGAGCCAAAGGCAGAGGCTTAACCCACTGAGCCACCCAGGTGCCTCACTAAATTTTTATCAACCTTTAGGATCTACTTGTCTATTATAGGTACTATCTCTCTAATACATTTTCACTATTAACGAATCCAAGGTTCTTCCTGTGTGTATACTTAATGAAGGCTTTATGCCATACAGAATCAAGGCTATATTGTCACCCTTCAAAAGGACAGTTGGGCACCTGGGTGGCTTAGTTGTTTAAGTGTCTAAATCTTGATTTAGGCTCAGGTCATGAGCTTAAGGTTGTGAGATCAAGCCCCGTGTTAGGCTCTGTGCTCAGTGCAGAGTCTGTCCTCTGCCTCTGCCCTTCAGCCCACTCACTTGCACTCTCTTTCTCAAAAACATAAATAAAATCTTTTTTTTTTTAAAGGACAGTCTTATTATAAGATTTAGGTTCATAGTCTTTTAATACATAACTTTCCTTTAGCAAAGATCTAGATTTAACCATAAGGTCATTCCAATAAACTTGAAGCAGGAGATTACAAGTTCTCCTACAGCTTGTTTCAAACCACGCATAAGAAAATGAATCAAAATTTGAGCTACATTTTATTATCACAGGTTGGCCATATTCTTTCTTTAGTGTAATTAACATACAATATTATATGAACTTCAGGTGTACAACGTATTGTTTTGACAGTTCTATACACAGTAAGGATTGTCCCCGTTTGTCACTGTGTAACATTACTGCAATATTATTGACTGTATTCCCTATGCTTTACTTTTCATCTTTGTGACTTGTTTATAACTGGGAGTTTTTACTTCTTAATCCCCTTTATCTATTTTACCCATTCCCCTATCCACCTCTTCTCTGGCAACCGCCAGTTTGTTCCTTGTAATTAAGAGTCCATTTTCTGTTTGATCATTTGTTTGTTTTTTAGATTTCACATATAAGTGAAATCATATATTTGTGTTTCACTTACCATGATATCCTCTAGGTCCTTCATGCTGTAACAAATGGCTAGAT
The DNA here is from genome assembly GCF_011764305.1 of Mustela putorius furo. NCBI lineage: Eukaryota > Metazoa > Chordata > Mammalia > Carnivora > Mustelidae > Mustela > Mustela putorius. The sequence goes on from NW_025422471.1 coordinate 17,886,571, forward strand.
CTCATTCTTTTTTAATGGCTGAGAAATATTCTACATTTTCTTTATCATTTGTCTCTTGATGTGCTCTTAGGTTGCTTCCATATCTTGGCTATTGTAAATAATGCTGCAGTAAACACAGGGGTGCATGTATCTTGTCAAATTACTGTTTTTGTTTTCTTTGTGGAGGCATGATTTTTTTTTTTGAAATAGGAGAACAACAAAAAAGTATTCCTGTTTCTTTTCATGTCTTTCATTAGAATGATTTTGTTGCTCTAGCTGCATCAGGACTCGTCATTGCCTTTACAAATGTGCATCATTTTCTTTACATCTCTGTGGGAACTCCACAACACATTTGGATATGGAAAGCTTGTCTATAACTTTCTAACTTAGGGTGAGCAGTAATTTGAGCAACTGAATCTTGGTCTTCATCCTTTGATTGTTTTGTTGTTTAGGCACAAACACATAAGCAAGTGCATGCACAAACATTAAGTTAGCCAAGAGAAAGTGAAATAGTAAAGCCATCAGAAGAAACACCTAGTGTAACAGCTGTGTTGAAATCCTGAGGGCAAGGAGAAATGCATTTGAATCCTGGTGAAATCAGGAAGATTTTTCTTCCATGGCTTATAAATTATAGCAAAATATTAAAAGAGGTGTTACTCAAATGTAATTTTTAAATCTGGTACTATTAATATCCCCATTTATGAGCATTCAGAATGGGAACAAAACAACAAAAAATCCCTTAAAGTTTTAACTTTTAACTTAGTATATAAGATTCAGGCATAAGGGGTGGGAAGTGAAGGTAGGAGAGGTTTGTATCTCTAATGTGAGATTCAGTTCTTATCCTTTCAGTTCTGTCCTTGTAATCAGTAAATCGCTGGGCTTGGTGATAATGCATGCATATGGAAAATGACTAATTTATTTTCATGAAGACTATTAATAGGTTGCAAGAGAGAAAAAGTAATTAACTATAACTTCCAGCCTTATAATAACCATAAACTTATTAAACCTCTCCACAGTAATATTTAGAGAATACTGATGCAGTATGTCTTTGAAGATCAAGTTGTGCTGGACTTGCATGCAAATATTTAAGAAGTTAATTAAAATATGAATTATTTTTGAACTCTGATTCTGGTTATATTGTAAGAGTACATTCTAATTATTAATGAAGCATCCAAATTTTCTTCTTTTTTGCTAATTAGAATTTCTAGTTATATCTATTTGAGGCCATCAAAATTCAGTGCTACTACTAGACATACTGGTATGAATTATAAACTTGGAGAAAAAGTTTATTTTAGTACTTTACCTTTTTTTTTTTCCAGTAGTAAAGCTAACAGATTTACTGTTTATTCTGAGTGTCCTTTTTTTATTTTGAAAATGAAATCTGATATTTTTAATGTCAAGTAAAGGTGCTTTCATATTTTTACCCATTTTTAGGATATTAAGAAGCAGATGGACCTCAAACCTACAACCACAACAGGATAATTATGATTCTAAGTTATTTCATTTGATTACCTTACAGCTGATTATATTAAATTTTAATGTGTTAGTATCTGTATCAATACTTGAATAAAATTAGGCATTTTATAGATCATCCTGAAATATAAATACAGAGGCATGTACATGTAAGTTAAAATACTTTGCTTCTTAGTCATATATCAATATAACACTTCAAGTATGACTATAGGTCCAAAGATGATATTCTACATACATCTACTCCAGATTTTAGAAACAATCAGTACTAACAAATATTTATAGGGAAGTCAATAATCAGCATCTGAAATATTTATATAGTGATTTTATTTACTAATGTTTATTTTTTACCATAGTTAAATTTTAGCAAATTACTTAGTTATGGAACAGTATTTGCAGTTATGGCTAAATATAAGCAAGTAACATAACAGTAAATTCATATCTTTTGTAAATATTTTCCATTGCAGACATTTGTTGTACATTTGTACAAAATGAAATATTCCCTAAAGAAAACAAAAATTAATATCCTGGGTTGTGTGTTAATAGTCTTTTTTTTTAAATATTTTATCTATTTATTTGACAGAGATCACAAGTAGGCAGAGAAAGAGGAAGAATCAGGCTCCCCGGATGCAGGGCTCCATCCCAGGACCCTGGGATCATGACCTGAGCCAAAGGCAGAGGCTTTAACCCAGTGAGCCACACAGATGCCCTTTATGTTTATAGTCTTAAGCTAGAACAGTATCTTTCATATCTTAGCTTGTTGTAAACTTTTAGTAAACATACAGAATTGAATTAACACTTGGGAAAAAAGTTATCATCACAAGAGGCCACCAGATACCTACTGACTAAGAAATGCCTGAATTCTCTAACATTAGTGATTGATGTCAATTTGATTACCCAACATCATTTGAGAAATCTCCATGAGCCATTATTATACTTGATTCTAAAGATTAAAAAATAAATGAGATGTTCACTGCCCTTGAGACTTCTTTCCTAGACATTGAAAGAAGGAATAAGGGAAAAAAGGAAGAACTTCATCTTTTCTAATATGATACGAGTTTGTAGATTTTTTTTTTTTTTTGTAAAGGACAAAATTCACATTATTGTCAAACTAATAATAGTCAACCATTGTATACCACACATTGATGCTGAAGAAAATTGATGCTCAGGGACCAATTTTTTTTCAAGTTCCTATAGGTTGCTATTTGTAGGTGCAGAATGAAAATCTTACGTCTTCTATAGATCCTAAGAATCTCAAGCAAATGTTTAATTATAGATGCTAGGAAAAAGATATCTAGATATCAAAAACTTGTTCTTCTCTTAGCTGCTTTGACATTTGAGTCTGCAGTTAGTGTCTAAATGGGCTCTACTTTAACCCTTTCATCCTTTCACTTGATGTTGGTTAAATATACTATGACTTGATTCAACTCTGTTGTAAACAGCCTTGATTTCTTCCTCCTTTATATTTTTTTACAGATTTCTTTATTTTTAGAGGAAAAGAGAGAGTGCAAGTGGGGGAAGGGACAAAGGGAGAGAATCTCTAGGAGAGTCCCTGCTGAGCGTGGATCCTGACATGGAATTCTATCCTAGGACCTTGAGATCTTGACCTGAGCCAAAACCAAAAGTTGGATGCCCAACTGACTGGGCTACTGAGGCACCCCTTTATCTTTAATTTGCTTTTTTTTTCCCCCAGCATATAACGCAGTGCTTCTCAAACTTTATTGAGCATATAAATTACCTGAGGTTTTAGTAAAATGGAGATTCAAATTTAGGTTTGGGAAGTGACTTGAAATTTTGTGATTTTGCTAAATTCTTAAGTGATGTTGATGTGGTTCATCTGAACATCATTCTTAACCAAGTAGCAAGGCTTTGAAAAGCAAAATGATGAAGTTATTACTTTACTTTAAAGCCTGACTGGTCCTTCATTACTTGCATATATTTGAGATTTGGAATAGTCCACCTTGAGGGAGGCTGCCTCCAAATAGTTTATTGGTTATTGAAAGTCTGTAATAAAGAACTTTATGTGTATATAGCACAAACTGAGAACAAAATCAGCCGTTGGACTTTTATGATTCCCTTTACTCAGTGACTGTTAGGTTTGGGGCATACATCTAAAATTATGAAGTCAAGAAAAAGAAGATGTTCCAAACATCATTTCTGGTGTTCTGGATTGTTTTATGTGAATAAACCCTAGTATTATGCCTTTGAATAATTATGCAGCCACAGCTGGGATTTATTCAGTTAATAAGCATTTATTAAGCTCATCTACATGGGATGCATTGCCCTTATTGCTGCATAAGCATAAAGAAACAAACAGTGGTGTCACTATCTCTGGCATGCCAAAATACAAAATACTCTGCTAATTTGACAATGACCTGGGAATTTTATATTTATCTCCATATTTGGTAGCAAAATAATATCATTTACATATTTTTTATTATAATGGTAATATGTGACTGAGGTAATGGTGGTGGTATGATTATAAATCTTACAACATGTCCTTCGCACACCTCCAAAAAAAAGAAAGAAAGAAAAATAAAACTATAAATACCCATGCTGTTTGGAGAAATACAAGAGGATATCCTTAATTCAACTTTCCTGTAAGTGAAAAAATAAATGGCACATTCCACTCAGGTGCTGGATGTGCTCCATCACATGTATTTATGGAGATCAAGAAGAACAACATTTTCAGAGTACTCAAATGTAATTGTGAACAAAGAATTTCATAAACAGCAAAATTATTTCTATCAAGATTACATGAAATGATTAAATATGCAAGAGCTCAAAAAAATATGCAAGAGCTCAAAGAGTTATGTGCCCATGATCCCTCTCTGAGGAATTGATTAGAAGATGAATTTCATCCAACCAAAGGACAATAGGGGCAATTACAACAAAAGGAGTGACAGTAGACATTTTATATACTTAATTCTAGGTTGAATGAAGACTAAAAGGAATGTATGGATGAGGGTGGAATAAAATACATTATGTGATGAATGTCATTTGTGTCTGATAGTATCCTGCAACAAAGAAGTGAAATAGGGGAATGGAAGTAGGGGAAGGAAAATTAACATATGTTTACTGATATTGGTACTAGCATTAGATATACCATTCAAGCATACCATTATAGTGCTTACTTCAGCAGCACATGTGCTAAAATTGAAATGATAGAGGGAAGATTAGCATGGTCTATGTAAAAGGATGACATGCAAATCCATGAAGTGTTCCTTATAAAAAAAGTATACCATTATAAGTCAACAAAAAATCTAGTAAAAGATTAAAAAAGAAAATAGAGACCTGTTGTCATTCAAAGGTAACCAATAGAACAAAAGTTCAGACTCACCTAAGCATCAAAACAAATTTAGTGAATAAAAAAGCAAAGAAACCTGTTATATAAGTAATTATCAAATGTAATGAAGTGCATATAATAGCTATATCAGACTAATGTAATAACTGAAACCAATATGTCACACCAATAAATATGGATAGATTAATTCATCTATTAAAAACATTTTTAATTTGCTTCACAAAGCAAGAAATGACTATATAGCTTATAACATCCACACTTAAATTTTTTTTTCCGAAAAGGTAAAAATGAAAAAAATGCACAAATGTGTATCAAGCAAATAGTAGCCATAATAAACCAAGAGTAGTTACGTTGATATCGAAGTGGATACAAAGCTAAAATTATTAAATGTGAAATTAAGGACACGATGTTTGGGTATAAGCCAATATTTATAATGGAAATATAAAAAGTATAAATAATAGTGAACCAATAATTCAGTAGCAATCTTTATAAAATAAAACTTAAAAAACAATGCAGGAAAACATAGAAACTCACTAATAACTGGAGTACCAAAAACCTTCTAGTTGAATAAACAAATTGACACTGAAATATACAGGGAAAAATATACATGCAAAGATGGACATAAAATCAATTTAAAAAAATCTTTGGAAAAGAATAAACCTAAAAGGGATTAAAATACAGTCCCCTTGTAATTAAAACAGCATGGTTTTGATGCATGAATTGACATGCTAACCAGGGAAATAGATGTCCAGAATTACACTAAAAAATATGAAAGTTTAGTGTGAGATAAGGATAGCATCTCATATCTTTTGGGAAGCAAAGTCTTTTTTAAATAACATTATTGGGATAATTGACTAGCCATTGACAAAGGATAAAATTAGATCCAAATCTCATACCATTATACAAGGATAAACATCAGAGGTCAAGGCTCTAAATTTGAAAACATACCATACAAGCCTTAGAAGAAAACGTAGGTGAAGCCCTTGTTAGTCTGTGTAGAAATGCTTTCTAACTACAAGTAAAAATGTAGATACATAAAAGAAAAGATCAACAATTTTTACTTAATAGAAATAAAATGCATGCCAAAATGCCATTAAAAAAGTAAGAGAAAATAGATATTAAGAGGCTGAAAAAAACGAAGCTGCAAATTGGAAGGAAACATTTGCAGATAACGTTTTGAAAAAGATTTTTTTTTATCCAGATTATATAAGGAACTCTCAAATGTCACAAGTAAGAAAACAAATGACCCAATTAGAATCAGGGGCTTGAGATACTTCATCAAATAGGATATACAGAAAGCAATTAGCATATGAAACAAGTTCAATAATACTCCGAGCTATTAGGGAAAAACAAATTAAAAACATAATGAGATCTATTCCACACCTATTAGAATGGTTAAAATAAAAAATGCTAGTAATACCCAGTGTGGGTGAGGGTGCAGAGCAAATGGGCCTTGCTTAAATTGGTGGTGGGGATGAAAAATGGTACAGCTACTTTGGACGATGTTGTGGCAGTTTTGTATATAGCTAAACTTACACTAATTGTATTTTTCAGAATTTCTGCTTACATGCATTTGGTCTAGAAAAATGAAAGCCTATGTTTACACAAACAACTTTGCCCAAGTGTTTATAGCTGCTCTTTTCATAATCGCCAAAACCTGCAAACAACACAGATGTTCTTCAGTGGGTGAATGGATCAATAAACCCTGGCACACCCATATAACAGGATACTAATCAGAAATAAAAATGAATAAATTTGATGTACATAAATAATTTTGATAAATTTTAAAGATAGTACACTGAATGATAGAAGCTAGCTTCAAATTGCTAAAAATTATATTTGCATTGATAGGACATCCTCACAAAACCAAACTGCAGTTAAGGGACAAGAGATCAGTGGTTGCCAGGGTTAGAGATGGGAGAGGTTGGGACCAAAGAGATAGCACAAAAAAAGAAAAAATGTAACACCAGGGAGATTTGAGGCTGAACTATATTATAGTAATGTTTATACAAATCTATACATATATTAAAATCAAAGAATTATACATAAAAAATCTTAATTAGTAAAATTAAATGTGTTAATATAGTAAATTAAATTAAAAATTAAAATGTGTATTAATATAAAAAAGTGGAAAAATACTTAAAAGTTTTGAAAAAAAATCTTCAGAAAGTAAAATGGAGTGAATTCCAAGGAATATATTGTTCAGTGAAAAAGGCAGTGTGTAAAAGAACATCTTCAATATAGCACTCTTTATAGAAAAAGAAAATTTTAAAACATTGACAATCATTTATTTGTGTGAGAAAAAGCACAAGAAGGATAAACCAGAAGCTAAGTAATTATTTCTTTCTGTGGGATGAACAATGGGATATACTGGAATGACGCTCTTTGTACAGTTTGGCCATTTGGAATAGTGTTACTATTTCATGTCCTCATAAGATGCCTAACTAAAATCAACGATGGTAAAAGTTTTTAAATGGCATATATCAGATGCAAATATCTTCTCCCATTCTGTCAGTTGTCTTTTGACTTTGTTTACTGTTTCCTTTGCTGTGCAAAAGCTTTTGATCTTGATGAAATCCCAAGAGTTCATTTTTGCCCTTGCTTCCCTTGCCTTTGGCGAAGTTCCTAGGAAGATGTTGCTGCGGCTGAGATGGAAGAGGCTGCTGCCTGTGTTCTCCTCAAGGATTTTGATACTGAAAGTATAGAAGAATATAGTACATCTGAGAACTATTAAGGTATGTTCTCTGCTGCTTTAGTGAGCTCCTCTTTTCCCAGTAACTTATAGATGATTGCTTTCGTATCTGCAGAAGAGAAAACCTGTAATATTCTAAATAATGCCAGTAACAGCCCTTATCTATACCAATCAAACAGCAATCTTAGAACTCTCCACTCAGCCCTTTAAAGTTAATAAAGTACCCTGAAAATTTCTCTGCTCAGCCCTTTGAAGTTAATAAAGTACCCTGAAAATTGCTGGGCTAAGTGGTTGACTACCAAAGGAGAGAATACCAAATACTATAATTTATTTGTTTTAGTACAGATTTTGTAGCCACATTCCCCACAATGTATCAGATATCATGCTTTGTAAGGAAAGGTATTATGCAACTTTTTGCTCTACACTGAAGCATTTACAAAAGAACATAAACAAGAAATAAAATTTGATATGATATCTTTAAACTCAGAAAAAAAAACAATAATTAAAATACCTCTGGTATTTCTAGAGCACCTGGTGGGCTTAATCAGTTAAGTGTCTGACTCTTAGTTTCAGCTCAGGTCATGATCTCGGGATCCTGGGATTGAGCCCAGCGTGGGGCTCCATTCTCACTGCTGATTTTCCTTGTCTCTGTTCTTCTGCCCCTCATTCTGTTCTCTCTCTTTCTGTCTCTCTTAAAAGAATAACTAAAATCTTTAGTTATTAAAGATTATTAGTTAAAAATTATTTTAGTTAATTATTAAATATATTTAATATAATTATTAAATTATTATTAGTTAAAAAAAACAACCTGGTATGTTTCAATGTGACTATTAACAATATTAATTGAATTATTTGTATAATTTTTCTATGTGAAGCTTATTTTTGTTTTTTATAATCAATTCTCTGGATAAACCTTATTCTCTAGTTTTTGCTCATTTTTATTCCTATTAAAAGATATCTAGTTAATAAAGCATAATACATTGTATGATCCAATGGAAATAAATGTTAAATTATGGAGATACTTTATTCAAACTTCCAAAGATTAGCCAATCAATTAATTATGTTAAATATAAAATTTATTCCTCCTCATGCCCCTTTCTAAGTATAAGCATATCATTAAATTCTGAGGAATTTTCTCTGTCCTTATAGTTAAAGACCTGGAAGATATGCTATACATAAATAAATAAATAAATAACCAAAAAAAGCCTCCTCAGCTATTGTTCTATTAAATTATAGGGGCACCTGGGTGGCTTAGTGGGTTAAGGCCTCTGCTTTCGGCTCAGGTCCGTGATCCCAAGGTCCTGGGATCGAGCCCCACATCGGGCTCTCTGCTCTGTGGGGAGCCTGCTTCCTCCTCTCTCTCTGCCTGCCTCTCTGCCTGCTTGTGATCTCTGTCTGTCAAATAAATTAATTAAATAATTTTAAAAAATTATAATTAAAAACGAGGTCCAAGGCTCTGAGTTTTAAAAGCTCCTTAGAGAGAGGAAACAATAATTACAGAGTGAGGCAAATATAATTTTGGCATTTAATAATAAGAATAAAAATAAAAATTAGAGTGATGTTTGACCCTTAGGACATGTTTAAGGGCTTTTAGTCATTAAAAAAACAAATGCTAGCAATGAAAAACAAACAAGGAAATCTTTACCTAGCATCAAAAAGTTAGGAAAATCTTCAACTGAAGAAATTTTAAATTGGATTTTTAAGATATCAAAGATTTGTGAGATTTTTTTTTCATTCATCTTTCATACCTAATTTGGAAATGTATATCCAACATAGATTACATTAATCAGGGGACTTTTTTGTGTGAACATTAAGGGGTGTTGTCAGGTCATTAGCGTCTCAGGAGCTCTGGACCCAATAGGATCTTGGTCACAGCCTCACCTCCATATTAGAATGTCTTAAGTTGTTCCAGACTTCTTAAGCATTGGCTGTCATGCAAAATTAATTCTAACACTTTTTAACTCAAATTTCATGTATGTCTGCAACTTTGAATGACATTGTTATTTAAGGACACGTCTTTTCACCCCTTCCATTTAACCTTGTGCTTTTTCTGGTTTTTGAGTTTCCTTCCATTCAGTCATAGTGCCGTAATTTATTCCCATTTTGAAATCTAATTGTTACATTTCTTTTTTTTTTAAGATTTTTATTTATTTATTTGACAGAGAGAGATCTCAAGTAGGCAGAGAGGCAAGCAGAGAGAAAGAGGGGAGCAGGCTCCCAGCTGAGCAGAGAGCCTGATGCTGGGCTAGATCCCAGGACCCTGAGATCATGACCTGAGCCAAAGGCAGAGGATAAACCCACTGAGCCACCCAGGTGTCCTAATTGCAACATTTCTGAAGATATTTTTCTTTCTGATTTTTTTCATGCCTGCTTTTAATGCTTGCCCTTTTTTGTGGCACAGTTAGTTGAAGTTCCTCTCCATTATATCTTTTCATTTATCTAAAAAGTATTTTGTAGTTTATTTTAAAAATGCATTGAATACTGTATTTGGTCTCTTCTGAACTCTCTTGAGTTTCAAAAGAGAATTAATCCATTTCAAGTAGAAGACACTAATTACTTTGCTTATCTAATGTGCAGATTCTATTTATATACACAAATGTAGGATTCAATTACCATAATATTTTATTGAGTGCTATCCAGTTTATTAGAGTTATATGTTAGCTAATCCTTCTATATTATTTGGAGTTCTTCTATTCTGTATGCTCTTTTAGGGACTCTAAATAACTTTCTTGAATTCAAGATACATTTTACACAAAAAGTTCCACTCAATAGCTGATTTAAAGAGATTCAGGTAAAATAAATGAATGGCTTAAATTGCTTAAATTATAGGAATTTTTAAGGTTGATCTCTATAGTATGTGTTTACTGCATAAGCTGCACAACATCCAACACTGCCCACATTTACTTGTAAATTGTAGATGATAATCACAGATTATCAGACTCATGTTTATGAGCACAGAAAGGTTCTACAAATATTGGGGAGATTCAGTTTCATCATCTAGTTCTGGATTACTAAACAGAAAGTATTTAATACACTTTTGTTTAGAAAGTGATTAATATGTTTATTTTAGCTTCACGAAGTATCAAAACCAAAGGAATTTCTGCTTAATTTTTAAAGAAACCAGGATTTTCACTTTAATTCATATAGCTCATTGAAATTTTTTATATTCCTTTATTTATTCATTTATTCATTCAACAAACAGTAAATAGTCTTAAGTATTAAATCTTTGTTAAACCCACCTTGTATTTCTGAACACTTTGCAAGAAAGATCCATGGTTTTGCATTCAGAGTATCAAACTTACACATTATTAACATAAAACAGCATAGTGCCCTTGAGCTTTAAGGGTTCTAAGCAGTGGGTAAAAATATCTTTAGTATGGTGAAGTTTTCTGTTTGTTGTCAATTCCACTGAGTACCACAGATTTGCAGGACCAAGTGTATCTACAGAATAAGGAGAGTTTGGTTAATTCTGTGGTGGATGGAAGGTTCCTGTGAGTTCTGAGTATCCTTAGGCTATCTGAGAAGATGCTTTGCCAACATTGTTCTCTGATAGAATTCCTATTATATAGAATATGAGAGAGGCATATTAGTGTGACAAAACACATCTAGATATATTTATTTTATTAACAAAGTTTCATTTTGTCAAAATATCTGTTCCACAATTCATTCAATGGACACTGCCCTCATGAAGTTAACAATTTAGGCATTTGCGCCAGACCAAAACTTATATCTCCTATTTTCATCTATTTAGCATTCTTCTTCTTTCTGACTAAAAAAAACCCATGTGATTAGGTGGTCTGTATTTTTTCCTATCTTGTCCACATAAGAGATGCACCCACAATTCACTCCTGCTTAACCAGGATCATTATACATCTGCCTTGACTCAGGAATTGTTAACTCAGAGATGGAAACATAACCCAAATCTGGAAAATCAGTTTCCTCTCCAAGAATGTCATGATATTGTGAAGAAACATACACTTTTAACTCTTTTCTGCAGTCACTAAGTATTAAGAAAATGTGAACCAAGAACTGCAGTTAACAACCTTTGACGACATGTGGGAAGAGACTACATGAAAAATCAAATTATCAAAATAAACTAAGAGACAAAGCAGGGTTCAGACCCATTGTTTATGATATTAAATCTAGCCATTTCTGAAGTTACAGAGTATATGTGGACTTCCTGTTGTGTCAACCAATAAATTCCCACATGAGATTAAACTAGTTTAGGTTAAACAAAATGGTTCACGTATTTATCTAAGGTAATATTTTCTGATTACAACATAAGTCATACTTGTAAAAAAAATTCCAAAATGCAGTATAACAGAAAAATATTGGTTCTTCAAAATAAGCAATGGTGTGTGTGTGTGTGTGTGTGTGTGTGTGCACGCGTGGGCACATGCGGGCACGAGCATGTAAAAGACAGGGTGGGGCAGGGTGAGAGAGAGAGTTGGTATTCTGTAGCAATAAATTCACTCAGAATAGTTGAGGTTTAAAATTAAATAACAATTACAGAGTATTATTTATATAAAACATATAACATTGTATATTACATACAGGATATGTTCTATATATATATGTATATTGGAGAGATATATATCAATAAAATGTAGCCATAATTAAAGTCAAGAATACCAAAGATTTAGTGAAAAAAGGAGCTAAGTGTCTTATTTTAGATATGAAATTTTTACTAATATAGATTTTTAATGTTAATGCTGGATGTTGAATTAAAATGCCTCCAAAATAACTGCTTTATTTTCTTGAAATGTACAGGGAAAATATGTGTTTCCTCAGGCAAGCTGTTTATTTTATATCAAAAATAAGATAAAGGACTTCCATAAATGTTTACTTAAGAGGTCAATAATTTAAACTTACAACATGATAGAAGGTAATATGTTTACTAATCATAACTGCAGGAATATTAATCAAATGTGAAGAAATAAAAAAAATTAGTGACAACCATATGGTATGTTGAGAACAAGTTTTCCAACTGTTGGTGGGAGGGGGACATTGCTTCTAAGAGAAACAACATAATTAAAAGTGAGAAGAATGTCCTACTACAGAAAGCAGTCTCTAATAACAAACAGCGTCCAATGTAATTGCAGGAAAGAATTAAGAAATAATTAAAGATAAATGTACTCTGCAGAGAGATATGGAGAATAATACATCATTTTAGTAAATGTCACTTAGAAAGCAGACATAGAAAACTCCAAAACAGAATGTATAAATGTTAGCAATTGAGAAAAAAATCACACAATATCATACGCATTTTGTAGAAACAGCACAAAATACTAGAAAGAAAACTAAGCCATCCTGATAAGGAATAACTGAAACTGCCATGTAACTATTTTTTTTTAATCTTTGAAGAATTAATAAAGGAAATCTAACAATTATATTTAATAGATAATTTTAAATGCAGGAAAATGCTGATCATTTTCAAGATTTAATGTTGAATAAAAGTGCATTTGATACATATCACAGGACTGTGAAACTTCTGTCCTTTCCAGAGTATGATTTTATGTGGAGTGAATTATAATGAAGATAGTGTTATATTTCTAAGTATAAATATTGTATACTGTGTATATCTGTTTTGGCAGATTAATATTGCTAATTCTCTAAAAATACCTTGCAATATGACCTTTATATCATGTGATAATTACTATATGACTGTTGTGATAGAGAATCTACCTAATAGAATGACAAACAGAGAGAGGTATGCTCTGGTGTCTGGTAGAGACAAGGGATGGTGGTAAATATCATACAATGCAATGAACAGCCCCTTATCTTTTTTTAAGATTTTATTTATTTATTTGAGACAGAGAGAGTGAGAAAGAGAACACAGAAGCAGAGAAAGGGACAGAGAGAGAGGGAGAAGCAGGCTCCCCACTGAACAGGGAGCCCAATGCAGGGCTTGATCCCAAGACCCTGAGATCATGATCTGAGCTGAAGGCAGCTGCTTAACCAACTGAGCCACCCAGGCGCCCCAGTAAATAAAAAACTTAAAATAAAAAACTGTGTGGTCCAAAATGCCAAGGTTTAGAAATGTTACTATAGATGATGAAGCAGACATTGAAAACTTATATGCCTACGGTCATTAACAAGTAACAGCAAACTAATAGTTTATGGGAAATTGAATTGTTTATGGGAATTTGAATTTTGAAAAAGTACTTTAAAATGTCGAAATTAATATTTATACTTCTTTTTCCTTTAACTCCTTTCACTTCTCTCTGAAATTGTAGTTCAATAAATAGTATTTTTAGTTATACCTAGAAAATTAATTCCTTCAATTTTCTTCTGAATTAGACTCCATAAATTATTTCTGTTGGTAATAGCAAATATTTGAAGACTCTTCTCTCCATGGCTTGATACAAGTACTGCTTAAGCATAGCATGTGTTTTTAATTATGTTTCATGTGGCAGTACTGTCATCCCGATCTAAGAGTACATGATCTTTAGAAATACTTTAAGTTAGGTATACTATTACTTTTCTTACCTATTACTATTTTATTAATTTATATTTTGATATCTTCTGTACTAGGATTGCTTTTTTGATTTAATATCACAGTGTATATCACATTTCACATAATTTGTGTTCACAGATTTTTTTTTCTCCCACAGTAAACTAATAGTATATTAAGGACATGAGCCATCTGTCAAACCTTACATTTATTTCAAGTTTGTTAAATTCTGCAGAACTTTCTTATATTTATTTTTCATTAGTAATTGTTACTCAGAATAAGTGCCAATATGTAGGTTCTGGATGAACCCCAATAGCTGGAGATTGATACTGAGTTCATGGGACTTGGCCCTGAACTGACTTTTGTCTGGAGGATTCAACACTGAGGGACAGACACAAATCGCTCTCCAGTGTAAAACAGTGTTAAATATTGGCCATACAATGAAAGGGCTCTGTCTACACTTGTCAGATATTCCTACAAAATATTGGGACTTTATAAAGAAATGTTCAAATTGACATAATTTGAAATGGTGTGTTTAGTCAGATAGTAAGCCTGTGCTGTAGTGGAGGAATATCAGTGTAGTGCAGTATATCAGTGAAAGGGATCTTGAACTGATAAAGTTCTGTTGCCTATGTTAAATTTCAAAAAATAGTCCTTATTTTTTGTTAGGATTGTATGAATAATGGAAGTTTATTATATAATAAATTAAAATAATTACATTTGTTTATATATTCCTATCAAACATTTATTTACTTGCAAAAAATGGAGGGCAAACTGAATACATTAATTTAATCCTCATAATTCATGTATGATGATTATATCATAATTCATTATGATAGGAAGCTGCTTTTGTTCACTCATTATTTCACAAAATATATTTCAATGGCTACATAATACTCACTGTAGTTCAGTTATATTAATGTACTATCATTATTTAAACTTAACTTCATTATTAGGTATTTATATTACTTCCAGGTATTTTCTCTTAAAGTTCTGTAAATATTTTTATTCAAAAGATTTTCTTCTCTTTTTTAAACTTACAGAAGCTGGAATTCCTGGGTAAATATTTTTAAACTAATGTATATTTTCCCAGCATATATTTTCAATATATATATAAGCAATATATTCCTATTGGATATAAATTGAAAGTATGATATTTAATATATAATTGATATTCTCAGAAGCAATATTAAATAAAGAATTCTTCATCAGTGGATCATCCACTGATCCAAATGAGACTTAAGTACAAAAGTCTAATAAATTCATACACCATTATCATGCTATTTAATTAATATAGTTTTTTAAAATCAGGGTTTTTGTTTGTTTGTTTTTAAAGATTTTTATTTATTTATTTGACAGATCACAAGTAGGCAGAGAGGCAGGCAGAGAGAGAGGAGGAAGCAGGCTCCCCACCGAGCATAGAGCCCCATGCGGGGCTTGATCCCAGGACCCTGGGATCATGACCTGAGTCAAAGGCAGAGGCTTTAACCCACTGAGCCACCCAGGTGCCCCTAAAATCAGGTTTTTATATCTTAAAATACTTCTCCTTCCTTATTATCTTTATTTTTCAAAAATTTCTTCATAATTCTAACACAGTTTTGGGTCAAATGACAGATGGTTATCTTTATCAGGTTCTTCTATAAATAGAAATTGGGTTTTTTTTTTGTTGTTTTTAAAAAAAATTTTTTAAAGACTTTATTTATTTATTTGACAGACAGAGATCACAAGTAGGCAGAGAGGCAGGCAGAGAGACAGGTGGAAGCAGGCTCCCTCCTGAGCAGAGAGCCCAATGCAGGGCTTGAGCCCACAACCCTGGGATCATCACCTGAGCTGAAGAAGGCAGAGGCTTTAACCCACTGAGCCACCCAGGCGCCCCTAGAAATTGGGTTTTAATTGAGTTTGCATTAGTCTACAATTGAGGGAAATGTTTATCTTTACAATGTTTTTCCCAGCTGGGAATATTTATTCAATAAATTATTCCTAATGTACCACGGTAAAATTTTATATGATCCCTTACATAGGGTATGCATTTCTTACAATTATTTACTAGATAACATTATTATGAATTTACTTTATGCTAGTCCTTGTTCTTAAATGTAACACATTTAATCATCAGTATAGCTCCTTGGTGGGTATGTTATTACTATCTCATTTTACTGCTTTGAAAACAGAGACACTGAGAGATTTATGAAACAATTTCAGGTCATGGAACTGTAGTGTGATGATAGATATTTTTTAATAGAAGTGCTACCATATATGTCCTATATTATCTGTGATATCTATTTATAAATTTATTATATGTAAATGTATATATAAATATGTTCCAATGTTTTAGTTATTTGGAGTTTAATATGAGGAGATACATATACACATGCACACAGACATATTCACACAGAAACATGCTTTCAATTGATTGTTATCGGTATGTAAGAAAACTGTGTTGTTATCTTGTATACCACTGTTAACAGTTTAAATTGTGTCTTTAAAAATATATGTTATTCTAATGCCTAGAACCTGTGAATAGGACCTTATTTGTGATCTTTGCAGATGTTTCACATAAGAGTTGCCTAAATATACTAATATCAAATGAAATAATTAGCGCTAATACAAGAATTACATGGCTGTATGGATTTCCTAGGGCTGTCATAGCAAATACCACAAACTTGGTGGCTTAAAATAAGGGAAGTATATTCTATCAAGGTCCTGGAGGCTGAAAGTTCAAACAAAGGCCTGGGTAGTCTGTGCCTCCTTTAAAATCTCTCAGGAAGGATCCTTTCTTGCCTTTAGCAGCTCTGATAGCCTCGGGGGTTCCTTGGCTTTTGGCCAACTCCAGTCTTCCTCTGTGCTGTGTTTCTATGTCTTCATGTGTCATTCTCTTCCCTGTGTCTGCTCTCTCTTCTTATAAGGGCACCAGTCATTGGATTAGGATCCCTAAGCTTCATCTTAACTTCATTACAGGTAAAATTTATTCTCTTTTAATATATGTGTCTGAGTGTATTAACTAACACTTCAACTGCAAATTTTGATCATACAGTGATATACTTCCTTGGTCTTCACTATAATGAGACTCACTTAGGGTTGCACACGTTGCTCATTTGCTTTATTATTACTTTTAGAACTTGTTAAAAGAGTAGTGTCATATTACAGATCATATAAATTCTGATAACATTTTAAATTTGATCAGGGCTATTTTAGTATCTATTGCAAAATGATAATAAATTTTTCCTCTTTATATTAGTTATGTTCATGTCTATAATATCAATAGATTTTTATTGGCTGTTATAATGCATAATTTTATTTACTAGATTTACTAGATTTTATATATGCTTTCCACAACTTTATCCAATAATTGCCTTTTTTAAAAAATAGATTTTACTGTTCAGAATTATTTTAGCATTATAATAAATTATATAAATTATAATAAATTAAGTAGATAATATAGAGAGTTACCATATACCCTAAACTTATTTGTCCTACTATTAACATATTAGTATGGTGCCTTTGTTAAAATTAATGAGCTGATACTGATACATAATTATTAAAGTCCATATTTCATTCAGATTTCCTTAGTTTTGACCTAACATTATTTTGTATTCTAAATTTCATCTAAGATACCAGATTGCATTTAGTTGTCTTTTTAAGCTCATCTTGGCTGTAACAATTTCTCAGTTTCCATATTTTTTATGACTATGTCAATTTTGAGGAGTCGGTACTTTGTGGAATGCCCCTTCTTTGGCTTTGTCTGTTTTTCTCATGAGACTGAGGTTACGAGTTTTTGGAAAAAAAGATCATAAAGTTCCATTCTTATTACATTATATCAAGGGTTCATGTTATCTGCATGACTTATTACTATTAATGAGAACTTTGATCATCTGATAGAAATAGTGTTTGTCAGATTTCTACACGATGAGTTTACTCTGTTTTCCTGCTTTTCCATCCCTTACACTTTGGAAGAAAGGCAAAATGTGCAGTATGGTCCACTCTGATGTAAAGTTCCACATGTTTTGAGAAATACCAAGTGTCATAAAGCCATCTTTAAAGTGTCAAAACAGAGTAGTTTCACCACACTAAATAATTATTTGTACTTTACCAGTCGAACTCACCCATCCTTCTTCTCCTTAGCCATTTATAATCACTGACCTTTGAATTAGTTTTATAATTTTTCATATTGAAGAATGTCATGTAATTGAAATCATACAGTATGTAGGCTCTTTGGAAAAGCTTCTTTTGCTTAGCAATATACCTTTAGGATTTATCCATATCTTTTTTATTTTATTTTATTTTATTTTGTTTATTTGACAAAGAGAAATATCAAAGTAGGCAGTAGGTAGGGGAAGCAGGCTCCCTGCTGAGTAGGGAGCCTGATGCGGGGCTCGATCCCAGGGCCCTGAGATCATGACCCCAGCCGAAGGCAGAGGCTTAACCCACTGAGCCACCCAGGTGCACTATCCATATCTTCTTATGGATTGTTAACATTTCATTTTATCTCTGAATAATTTCCCTTCACCTGGTACATTCTGATTTCCACTAGCAAAAAAATAAGAGTTCCTGTTGCTCCACATCCTTACCAGCAATTTTATAGTCAAATTTGTGAATTTTAGCCATTCTAATAGGTGTGTAGTATTAATTTGCAATTCCCTAATCACATATGATATCACACACTTTTTCATATCTATATTTGTCACTTGTTATATAACAATGCAGTTGTTATATACTGTAGTTAGATCTCTGCCACCTACCCTACAAGATTTTTGCTGTGTCTTTGTTTCCTGCTTAGGAATATGATGTGCCTACATTCAGATTTTTTGCTATTTATCATTCTATTGTTTTCTTAGCTTCATAAATCAGTGGTTTGGATCCTGTCATTAATTGTGGAAAATTCTTAATCATTATTACTTCAAATATTTCTTCTGTTCTATTCTCTTCTTCTGATATCTCGATCACCATGTATGTTACATCTTTCGTCATGTCCCACAGTTCTTAGATACTTTGTTCTGGTTTCTTTCTTTCCTTCTTTTTTTTCCTTTGCATTTCAGTTTTTGAACTTTTCATGAACATATCTCCCACATCACTTATTTTTACCTCAGTCATGTCCAGTTTGCTGATAAGCCCATCAAAAGCATTCTTCATTTTTCTAAGTTTTTTAAAAAAATTTTTATTATTTTTATTATTAACATATAATGTATTATTTGCTTCAAGGGTACAGGTCTTTGATTCATCAGTCTTACGCAATACACAGCGCTCACCAGAACACATACCTTCCCCAGTGTCCATTACCCAGCCACCTCATTCTGTTTATTTGTACCATTTCCATTTGATTTTTGTCTTAGAATTTTTAACTCTCTGTTAATTTTACCTGTCTAGTGTCTTGTCTCCTTTCCCACTACAGTCCCTAACATATTAGTTGTAATTATGTATAATTCCCTTTGAGGGGACATGTGGATGACTCAGTCCATTGAACATCTGATTCTTGGTTTTGGCCCAGGTCATAATTCAGGGTTATAGATCAAACCCTACATCAGGCTCCACACTCAGCAGAAAGTCTGCTGGAGATTTTCTCTCTCCCTCTTCCTCTGCCCCTCTTCCTGTGTGCATATTTTCTCTCTCACTCTCTCTCTCTCTCTCTCTCTCTTCTAAATAAATAAATAAATCTTTAATATTCTCTGTGTGGTACTTACGATTACGATTCTAATGCTTGCTTTATTTCTTCAGACTGTAATTTTTCTTGCTTTATGATCTATCTTCTAATCTTTTCATTGACAGCCAAACATGATATGTCAGATAATAGACACTGAGATAACTAAATCTTTAGTGGAAGACTTTATGTTAATTTGCCTAGGAGTTAGGATAATGTTTAATGTTTTTGGTAGCTGTAAGGATCAGAAACTTCAAATAGTGTCCTTATTTTGGTTCCCCTGTTGTCTTTGGATTTCGCTAAGAACTCCCCCTTAAATACTCTTTGTGACTTAGGGCCTTTTTAGCTGTGATCTTCTGTTATTTTACTAGAAACATGTTGATGTGGTAATAAGGTGTGCAGGAGGAGAAGCATATACTCCTAATGATAAAATTTCAGTCCCTTCATGTTCCTGTTTCTGGCATGACTTTAACAAGTCTTTCTTGGTTTCTTTTCCTCCTCTTAGGTGAGAGAGGAAGCCAGAGTGACTGAAGTTATAAAAATGTTCTTCCTCTTAGGTTTAAGGAAGTTGTGTTCTTTTCCCCTGGAGAGTCAGTCTTTTCTATGGAGAATACCTTGGCTGTATTTTAAAGTGGTGATTTTTATTTCCCCTTGCCAGAGCTATCAAGAGATTTTTCTCTGATCTTCAGCATGAGAACATCCTAGTGTTTCTAGAAGTGAAATCCATGTATGTATGGGGCCCTCCTTCAGCTGGGCCCCCAGAAGTTTTTCACTCTGGCATTAGTTCACATTCAGCCACCAGCAGTTTGTCAAAATTAGCATTTGAATGTTCCTACTAGTATGGCTTCAGTGGCTTCTGCTCTGTGGAAGCTTATTTAATTTGTGATTATCTGAAGCTTATCTCTCTAGATCTGGGGATGGAAGTTTCCCTGTGTGATTCATTTATCTGATATATATAAGAAAGATGTTGGCAAGAGAAGTGGACAGGAGTGATGATCAAAGCTTTTACATACCAAAGGTGAAAGTCACCTCCCCATAATTGCCTTTTAGGTATTTTGTTTTATACTCTTGACAGGTTTGTTTCTTTATTTGTTTTTCAGAGAAATCTACATTTTTATTTCATGAAAAGTTTTCCTCTCTTGTGTAATATGAAATTTATTTTAGTTTGGATTCTACCAGAGGCTGAGTCTGAGAAAGCATTTGTGTGCAAATAGTTTATTTGGGAGATGACTTCAGAAACCTTGGTGATGGAAAAGGAAATTGAGATAGGAAATGGGGAAAAACAAAAACCAAAATAATAAAACATGGAGTCATGACTAGGTTAATAATCACAGTGGTCAGTTGGGATTCAACCTCACCATGAGCAACTGTACAACATACTTCTGACTTTTCCCACCAAGAGACCAAGAGGTAGAATATTTATCCTCCAATTAGGATCCTTTAATGGCTTAGAATTGTTCCTAGGGCCTTAAGACCTCTATTTTTTTACCTCTTCCATCCATTAGTGAAAATATTTCAACAGCTATAGAACATCTATCTTCAGGCAGAAATGCAACATTAGTATGTTTGTTTGAAATCAGGCAGGTATTAATCAGTGCTAGAATTCAGAAATTTTCACTATCATTTCAAAATTCTTCCTTTATAACTTAGAGTATACTCTAAAGGTGGAATTAAGAGGATCTGAGAATTAAAATGTTTAACTGTAAATATTTTGTCACCTTACCTAGTCTCACCGCACTGCTCTGTTATAGTCCTATCCAACTTAAAAATAGTATTTTGAGTATTTACTAAAGAACTCAGGTAAATTCCAGGAATACTCAATTTATAGATTTTTTTTCTTTTCTTACTTGAAGCTTCCATTATGCCACTCACTCTCCAACACCATGTTTTTGGCAGAAAATTCATAATCAAATTATGTCAAAGATTAAATATCAAAATATAATTAATATGTGAGATCGGCACTCATTTTCATCCCTTCATTTATTAAACAAATATTATTATTAAGCACTTACATATAAAACAGGTATAAAACTTATTCTTTAAAATGGGAAAAGAGGGCGCCTGGGTGGCTCAGTGGGTTAAGCCTCTGCCTTCGGCTCAGGTCATGATCTCAGGGTCCTGGGATCGAGTCCCGCATCGGGCTCTCTGCTCAGCAGGGAGCCTGTTTCCTCCTCTCTCTCTCTCTCTGCCTGCCTCTCTGCCTACTTGTGATCTCTCTCTGTCAAATAAATAAATAAAATCTTTAAAAAAAAAAAATAAAATAAAATAAAATGGGAAAAGAAAATTGAACAATAAAAAATAATAGCCATTATGAAGCTTATGTTCTGGGTTTGCTTCAATGCCCTTTTAGAATTCTGAAACTTCATCATAATTGTTTTAGATATCATTCTTAATTCATCATTCTGGACTTTGTGTGTGTGTGTGTGGACTTGGCTCTTTCTTCAACAAAGAGAGATTTCTGTGCATTTTTCTTAAACACATCTATTCTTATTTCAACTTTTTCATATATTTTCTATTTTATAGCCTGTGGTCTAAGACAATGTTATGCTACATCATCCTATTTACTGTTTTAACTTTTCAAATCCAAGAAAACATCTGTAACTTTATACCCTGCTTTCCCTAAAAATGTAGTGAAGGTTGCACAACATTATAAATGTATTTAATACAGAGCATCTCAGTGCCTTAGTCATTTGAGCATGTGACTCAGTTTCAGCTCAGATCATGATCTCAGGGTCATGAGACTGAGCATTCCAGTGGGCTCTGGGCTCAACGTGAAAGTGGAATCTGCTTGGGATTCTCTCTCTCCCTCTTCTTCTGCCCCACCCCCTGCCCCTCTTTCTCTCAAATAAATAAAATCTTTTTAAAAATATATTTAATACCACTGAATTTAACTTATTAGAGTTTAAAATAATAAATTTTATCTTATGTATATTTTAATTCAATAAAAAGTGAAAAAAAAAGTTGTCCTCATGCATACATCATTGTACAACTTGCATCATTGTACAAGAGCTACATCTTGTATTTGCTGTGACTAGGTAGATAGAGGGATGAAAGTTGTATTTTTATTCTGTTATTCCATATTATGAGTGTTGTATGTCAATCAGTCATTATCTGTTGATAGATATTGAGACTGCTTCAGTGTTTGCAAACAAGAAAAATTTTGTAACTTTTATTTCTGTGGTTTACATTCCTTAGAGTAGGTAAATGAGCTACTGTCTCATTCAAGTAATATAAGCCAGTAAGTCACACTTAAATATTTTATACAGACTTGGAGCATGTGTATTACATCAAAATATTATAACTCTCAAGTGTTATCTAAGTTAAAAGTAAAATCAGTAAGGATGGGGTTAAGTCAGTAGAGTAGGCTATTATGTTTGAATTTGCAGAAGTAATTTATAGTACTTATAATTATGGCTATAAAATCTAGAATGAAGTGAGGCTTATGAAAATGAAGGACTAGCTAAGGTCTTTTTAAATGGAACAGGATGCCTTACTAAGTGATGAGTTCCTTCTCCTTGGAAGTGTTCAAAGTTTAACTGGACACCTATCAAGAGTATTTTAGAAGGACTGTTATATTATATTAGAGACTGAAATATCTGTCCTCCAAGATCCCATTCATTCCTAAGATTTTTTAAGTGTAATAGTAATACACTTAAAATATAAAATTGGGAATACCTGTTAGTCATTAATTATTATAGATTTACATTTACATTGATTATTATAGATTTACACTCTGTAGTTAGACAATGACTTTTTTTAAAACATATAACTAGTTTTTTAGAGAGAGAGAGAGCGCATTAGTTGGGGGAGGGTAGAGAGAGAGATAGAATCTTAACCAGGCTCCATACCCTGTGTTCAGTCCACTAGTGGGCTTGATCTCATGACCCTAAGATCATGACCTGAGCCGAAATCAAGAGTCTGATGCATAACCAACTGAATCCCCCCGGTGCCCCTAACATGATTACTATATTGTAGTTATATAAATTTAGCAAGGCTTCATGTTCATAAAGTTTTCAAGACTTAATGCTGACTTTTACTAGGAAAAAACAAATTGCACAGAACTAACTCATAAATACGCAACCCCACATATAGGCAAATGTGAAATTAAACTGAAATTATGGACTGTGACATGAGGCAGTTTCCCATACCACATCTTTGGCAGAAAGAATCAATAATCAAAGTATATTAAAGAATCAAATATCACAGTAAAACAAATATGTGAGTTTGGCACTTATTCTTTTATTCATTATTAAATAAACGTAATAAGACCCTATATATAAAACAGGTAATCTTCTAATTAAATTCTGTGATTATAGTCTACCACTAGTATTGGTGGGATCGTGGACAGAAATTTAACCTATCTAAAACTCATATCCTTTGTTGAGTGGAAGTAAAAATACCTACTTATTGAGTTCTTGAGAGAAGAAAAATAGATGTTTTGTGTAACCACTTAACTCAGTGCAATGATTATGTATTATAAGTAGCAGCTGATTTTTTTAATATAAATTTCATGTCTGGTGATGACTTCTGCACAGTAAAAAAATCTCCTATTTCAAATACAGAAAGACCAAATTGAAATATGTAAGATACATTCTGGAAAGAGAATAAGATATTAAGTAAAAAAAAAAAAAAAAAAAAACAAACCATGGAGAAAGCTAAGTAGACTATATAAATTTATAGCCCACCTTTTTATGGTGATATTTTTAAAAAAATACTTATTTATTTATTTTGAGAGGAAGATCGCAATCAGAAGGGGCGGAAGGGGAAGGAGAGAGAATCCCACATCCCACACAGAGGGCTTGATCTCCTGCCCTGAGATCAGGATCTGAGCCCAAATCCAAAGTCGGGTGCTTAACCAACTGTGTTACCCAGGTGCCCCAAGGTGATAAAATTGATTTAAGATCTCCTTCAGACTTCCCAGTTCTTTTAACTATTATTTTTTTTAAGTAAGTCTCTCTTCCTTGTACCATGTTGTATACAAAGTGGCCAACAAAAATATAATTTGAAAGGACTAGTGACTTTACTGGCCCAGTATCATCACAATAAGAGATATTGAGGGAAACGTTCTTGAAAAAAGACAATATATCTAAGTGTTCTGTAGTTCTGGGCAATCATCATTTCTTCTAGTAGTACTGCTGCAATACTTGCCGTTTTCTTCACTCGCATCTATGAGATTTTCTACTCATATGTCTTTTGTTTACTTTTGCTTGTACATATTTCACCACCCTCTCAAATCAAAGCTGTTTTCAGTGGCAGAATTAAAATATTTGAGCTTTTCTTTTTTTTTTTAAGTTTTCTATTGGGAATAACACATAATAGTAATCTGTTGGGAATGCCCAGTGGGTAACACTTTTTCCAGACAGAAAAGGATCAACTGTACTTTAATATTTGGTCACTGATTGATTCTAATAAAGGCATGGGAAAGTGTTGGATAATACTGACAAGAATCTTAGGAACAATTTTAATAATAATTACCATTTCTTGACTCATTTTTAACTGCCAAAAACTACATTAAGAACCTTATATGTGTAATTCCAATAAAAACCTCAAAGTTCTAGGTTCTATGTACATTATAAATGAGGCAAACAAATTAGGGTGTACAAATGGAAATTGCCTGGCCTTGTCTACAAAACTAGTAAGACTAATAACTGTGGTACAGATATTTGTTTGTTTGACTAGAAAAGTCATGATTTTAAGAAAGTTTCAAGAGTAATTGAACTATGATGAAGTGAACATTGTAGGGGTTTTATGAGATAAAGGGGAAATAAAAGAATATAAAAGTGCTCTTTGGATCACATGCCAAAACTTTGTGCTGAACCAATTTTATTTTCTATCAAAATTGTATTCTAAGATTATTCTGTAGGATTTATTTAGAATTCTAAATGAAAATTATCACTTGGCTTCCTTCCTATTCTGAGTTTGAATTCATTAACTCAATTATTTTTATATGTATAATATTTACATATTGATGTTTTATTATATTAAGGTATAAACTAAGGAGCTTATTAATGAATACATTATTTTGATATTAGTACATACTGTTTTATATTTTCACAAATTATAAATTATTTTATATACAGTTTTCATTTATTGTAGCCCTTTTTTATTAGTTTCACTCTAATTACCTTTATCTATACATAGGAATGGGGAATCTAGTTAGAATTAAAAAAGAACTTTCAAATAAATGTGCACATAAGTAGAAATTGATAATGATTTGAAGAAAGTAGGAAGAATGTTTATGACTATGTTTAATTTTTTAAATTTTTTCTTTGATTAAAAGTTACGTAAGATTATAAAAAAAGAGTTATATTTTCTTTTTGTATTCCAAACCCCACCTAACCTATTATTAGAGTTCTATTGCTTTAATTCCACTGGCAACTTTGAAGTTTAGTAATTTATTCAATGTCTCTCAAAATTTTAGCTATATTTACCTAACAGGAATTCCTTCTCTTTCACTTTCAGGTAAAAAGTCTTACTTGTGCTTTATTTTATGATAGCTCAGTAAACCACTGGCTTCCATTCCCACAGGTAACAAAATGAAATTTTCACAAAATCACGCTAATCATTCTAAAACCTCAGAAACATCATTTTATTAGCAGTTTTGATATCTGTGTCTAAATATGCAATATAACATTGACTCTTTGCCAGTTTTATCTCCTAATGTATGCAAAGTGTTTAGGAGAGAATGTGAAAAAAAGTGTGTACTCAAGTAGTATTTGTTGAAGAAATGAATTTTCATTTTATTTCCTTCTTTTATTCATTAATACACATTTTGAGTATTCATTTGTTAACCAGATATTTTGTTAATCACAATGAATACAAAAGTGATTTAAACATATAAAATTTTGCAGTAATATAGGTCATTGCTTAGATATTTTTACCCTATTCTTTAGGATGGGATGGATGCATTATGAGCCTAAAGAGTTAAAAATGTTTAGTTTATAGTGACCAGCTTCACATTCCAATTGTTGAAATCACACGATATGCTTTTGAAGAAAGATAATTATTCCAAGTTACATGTTCCAAAAATAGAGTGCTCTTAAATCACAAAGTTATAAAACTGAGTTTAAAATTACTCAGTTTCTAAGTATTAGGATAGGTAAAGCTCATTAGATTTTTGATAGAATTTTATTCATCCACAATTTAAAAGTAAAAGTAACCCATCAGCCTGTAATGCTTCATGTACCAAAGGCTTGTAATTTATTGTGTTCCTGATCCCTCAAGGAAAGAAGAGGTTTTAATAGAAGCAATGTTAGGTTCAAGTCATTAATGTCATATATTATTTAGCTGCAACTATCATAATGGTATCTATGAACTTTCTTTGCTCATTATTTTTATGCTTGCTTTAACACAGAAAGAAGCCTGTAGTCATATTCTGTCAGATACGAAGAGCTATGCACTATTGGTCGGAGTGAATGCTTGACAAAGAGCTGTCAGGAACTCCTGAGACCCTTTTGCTGATTCATTGGGTGGCAGGCTCTAATAGAAGCTCTTCTCAAGAACAGACAGACTATCCCTGATTTCCAAGCAAAAAGAAAGATCCGTTATGTTGTAATACCTTCTGATCTCAAAATACTCAAGTGTGAATGCTGTGCCATTTACTTAGGATGTTTTTCATTGTTCTATGCTGGTTCCAGACAGCTATGTTTAATAGAGATAAAAATAAATACAACAGTCACTTCTATGCTTCTTTTCCCCAGATAGTGAAAACAATCATGAAACACGTGAAATTAAGAAAAAAAAGCATCTTCTTCCAAAAGGATGCAGTTATATCTCACTCAGCAATTTGCCACAGAGTAAAGGTAAAAACAGTCATGTAAGGAATAAGCATTTTTTAAATATTTTATTTATTTGACAGAGAGAGAGAGATCACAGGTAGGTAGAGAGGCAGGCGGGGGGGGGGGGAAGCAGGCTCCCTGCAGAGTAGAGAGCCTGATGCGGGGCTCGATTCCAGGACCCTGAGATCATGACCTGAGCCGAAGGCAGAGGCTTAACCCACTGAGCCACCCAGGTGCCCCAAGGAATAAGCATTTTGAAATTGCCATTGAACTAGCTATATGATCATGGGTTAATAATGCCAAGCTCCCTGAAACTTTGTTTTACTTGTAAGCATAAGTGTTAAAATGATAAATAAGTTACATGAATATTAGAAGGATAAGACAAAAATAAATATGGATTGAGCATGGGAGAAACATTAATTATTATTTTTATTAAAAATACATTATGGAACATCTGAGAAACAATGTGGAACAAGATCACCCATAATATCAGTATCTTTTTTTTTTAAAGATTTTTTTTTAATTTATCTGACAGAGATCATAAGTAGGCATAGAGGCAAGCAGAGAGAGAGGAGGAAGCAGGCTCCCTGCAGAGCAGAGAGCCCGATGTGGGGCTCGATCCCAGGACCCTGGGATCATGACCTGAGCCGAAGGCAGAGGCTTAACCCACTGAGCCACCCAGGTGCCCCCATAATATCAGTATCTTAATCATGAAAGTCAGTGAAACAAACTTATTAACAGTATGGTACCTGAAGTCAGAACAACCTGGGTTTGATTCCAAATAGACTACAAGCTGTGTGATTTAAGGATAATATTTAATGTACAGGTTTGCTATGGAAAATAAAGGAGTAAATGTATATAATGTACTTTTGCTCACCACCTGCAATATATTAAACTCAATAAAATAAATACAGGGTACTACTATTAAAATCATTTTTCCTAGCAATATATGTAAAATTATCCAATCCTCTTTCTATATTTTATTTAAGTTTTTATTTAAATTCCAGTTAGTTAATGTTCAGTGTAATATTAGTTTCAGCTGTACAATATAGTGATCAACACTTACCTACAACACAGTGCTCACCATGATGAGTGCACTTTTTTTTCTTTTTTTTTTAAGATTTTATTCATCCATTTGATGGACAGAGATCACAAGTAGGCAGAGAGGAACACAGAGAGAGAGAGGAAGGGAAGCAGGCTCCCCGCCGAGCAGAGAGCCCGACGTGGGGCTCGATCCCAGGACCCTGGGATCATGACCCGAGCCAAAGGCAGAGGCTTTAACCCACTGAGCCACCCAGGTGCCCCTTGAGTACACTTTTTGACCCCCATCACCTATTGATCCCATCCCCCCACCCACCACCCCTCTAGTAACCATGTTTGTTCTCTATAGTTAAGAGTCTGTTTCTTAGTTTCTTAGTTTTTCCTTTCTCTTTTTTCCATCTTTGCTCATTTGTTTTGTTTCTTCAATTCCACATCTGATGGAATCATATGGTCTTTTCTATGTTTTAAAAATGCAAATCTACTAGTTTTAAGTTTTTCATTTAAAAATTATTTTTCATTTTATATATAAATTGTGCTTATTTTTAAATTATTTGCTTCTCATTAATTCATTTATTCATCCTGTATGGGAAAAACAATTCCTAAGTATTATTTTTTGATATATTGCTAGAAGTTAGGAATAAATTAATAAACCAAATAGTGCCTCTGTACTCATGAGACTGACAATGTGATATAGAAGGCAGGCCTAGATATGAAATTCCTACAAACAACTATAATATTTCCAAGGGCCCTCAAGGAGAGTCAAAGGGTGGTGTGAACCATGCTAATCATAATGTGATGTTTCCCCTGCAAAGTTATGGTGAATTGAGAGCTGACAGAAAAGTAGGTTAAAATTATCTAGGTTAAAAATGACAAAACAGAAGAGGAGCTAAGATAGCGACTTAGTATGAGGACCATAGGCTCATCTTCTGCCTTGAACACAGCTAGTTAACTGTCACATCATTCTGAATACCCAAGAAATCAGCCTGAGGACCAACAGAATGAACTGCACAACTGGAGGAAGAGAAGAGGCCACAAAGAGGAATGTAGGAGGTACAGGAACATGGTTTGGGGAAGAAGTAGATCACAGGTGCTTTGGAGGAGAGGGAGCTATGGTCCTAGAGAAAGGGGAGAGAAAGGAGCACACAGGGGGATGCACAAGGAGAACTTACTGAAAGCCATCAGCTGGGAAAATGAGAGGGCTGATTTTGTGAGTCTCTGTAACCAGCTAGGCTTAAAGACTAGTTTTAATTAATTAATTCATTCATTCATTTTTAAAAAGATTTTATTTATTTAAGAGAGAGAGAGTTCACAATCAGAAGCAGGGAGAGGACCATAAGGAGAGGGAGAAGTGGGCTCTCAGCTGAGCAGGTACCCTGATGTGGGGCTCGATCCCAGGAACTTGAGATTATGACCTGTGCCAAAGGGAGATGCTTAACCAACTGGCCACCCAGGCACCCCTAAAAACTAGTTTTAAAGGTCAGTGACCTTAGCTGTGATAGAGGCCTAAGGTCCCTGCCCTATTCCTGAAGGAAAGGTAGATAAACAACCTGGGGGATGGAGACAGAGATATGATGAATGCCTGGGGCATACAGGAGAAAGATAATTTGCTCTTCTTAGAGTGCAATAGCAAGACTATACCAGACACACTTCCTAAAGTACCAGACCCTGGACATTATATGACTTCTTCTGCATAATGCCATTACTCTAAACATAACAGGCTTTCTAATGTACAGAAGAAGACAGAGATAGGTGAAATGCCAGAACAGGGGAATTCATCCCAAATGAAAAAAGATAAGGTCACAGCCAGATGTGAGTAATAGCTCTGATGGAGAATTTAAAGCAACAACCATAAGTTTACTTTCTGAGCTGGAGAAAAGAATGCAAGACTTCAGGAAGGCCATTACTTCAGAGATAAAAGAGTTAAAAAGCAGAAATGAAAAATACAGTAAGTGAGATTCTAAACAGAATGCAGTGAACACAAGGATTGAAGAAGCAGAGGAATGAATAAAGGATATGGAAGATAAACTAGTGGAAAATAATGAAGCTGATCAAAATAGAGAAAGAAAAATTATGGAACATGAGAATAAGCTAAGGGAACTCAGTGGCTCCATCAAATACATTTGTATTACAGGAATCCCTGCAGAAGAAGGAGAGATAAAAGGTGGCAGAAAGTTTATGTGAGGAAATAATGGCTAAAAACTTTCCTAATTTGGGGAAGGAAACACTTCCAAATCTGGAAGGCACAGAAAACTCCAGTCAAAATCAACAAGAGCAGGCCAACACCAAGACATTTTGTAATTAATTGCAAAATATGGTGATAAAGAAAAATCCTACCAGCAACAAGGCAAAAAATATCCCTAATTTACAAAGAAAGACAGTAAGTCTAGTTGCATATCTCTCATCAAAAACTTAGCAGGCCACAAAGAAGTGGCATGATATATTTAATGTTCTGAGTGAGAAAAATCTACAGCCAAAAATACTCTATCCAACAAGGCTATCATTCAGAATAGAAGGAAATATAAGGAGTTTCCCAGAAAAACTAAAATTAGGAAATTTGTGACCACTAAGTCAGCCCTGCAATAATAGTTAAGGGGTCTCGTTCAGTGGGAAGGAAAGACCAAAAATGACAAAGACAAGAAAGAATCTAAGAAAATCCGCAGAAACAATGACAAACAAGTAAAATGTCAATAAATGCATATCTATCAATAATTACTCTGTAAGCAAGTGGACTAAATACTCCAGTCAAAAGACGTAGGTATCAGAATGGGTAAAAAACAAGAACCATCTATATGTTGCCTACAGGAGGTTCATTTTAGACCTAAAGAAACCTACAGATTGAAAATGAGGGTTCGGAGGATCACTTATCATACAAATGGACATCAAAAGAATGCCAAATAGCAATACTTAGTTAGACAGGGTAGGTTTTAAACCATAGATAGTAATAAGAGATGAAGA
Organism: Mustela putorius furo; assembly: GCF_011764305.1. Taxonomy (NCBI): domain Eukaryota; kingdom Metazoa; phylum Chordata; class Mammalia; order Carnivora; family Mustelidae; genus Mustela; species Mustela putorius. The sequence goes on from NW_025422471.1 coordinate 17,917,879, forward strand.
AAGGCACTATATCATCCTAAAGGGGACAGTCCAACAAGAAGATATAATAATTTTAATTACTTTTGTACCCAACATAGGAGCACCCAACTATATAAAACAATGAATAAGAAATATAAAGGAACTCTTTAATAATAGTTCAGTAATTGCAGGGGACTTTAAAACTCCACTTAGATCGGGCGCCTGGGTGGCTCAGTGGGTTAAGCCGCTGCCTTCGGCTCAGGTCATGATCTCAGAGTCCTGGGATTGAGTCCCGCATCGGGCTCTCTGCTCAGCGAGAGCCTGCTTCCCTCTCTCTCTCTCTGCCTGCCTCTCCATCTACTTGTGATTTCTCTCTGTCAAATAAATAAATAAAATCTTTAAAAAAAAAAAAAAAACTCCACTTAGATCAAGTGACAGATCATCTAAATGGAAAATCAACAAGGAAACAATGGCTTTGAAACACACACTGGACCAAATGAACTTAACAGATATATTCAGAACATTCTATTCTAAAGCAGCAGAATATATATTCTTTTCAAGGGCATGTGGCACTTCTCCAGAATAGATGACATTTTAGGTCACAATTCAGCCATCAACAAGTACAAAAAGATTGAGATCATACCACGCGTATTTTCTGCCCACAATTCTATGAAACTTGAAACCAAGCACAATAAAAGCTTTGGAAAGACCACAAATACATGCAGGTTAAGCAACATGCTACTAAACAATCAATGGGTCAACCAGGAAATAAAAGAAGAAATTAAAAAAAATACATGGAAACAAATGAAAATGAAAACATGATGATCAAATAGCTTTTGGATACAGCAAAACAGTATATAGCAATACAGGCCTACATCAAGAAGCAAGAAACTTTTCAAATAAAGAACCTAAACTTACACCTAAAGAAGCTAGAAAAAGACCAACAAAGTCTAAAGCCAACAGAATGAAGAAAATAATAAAAATTAGAGCAGAAATAAATGATATAGGAGCGACTACTACAACAACACACACACACACACACACACAAAAAAAAAAAAACAGTAAAAAAAATCCATGAAATCAGGAGCTGATTCTTTGAAAAAATTAATTAAATTGATAAACCTCTAGCCAGACTTACCAAAAAGAAAAGAGAAAGGATCCAAATAAATAAAATCACAAATGAGAGAGGATAAATAACAACTAACAATACAGAAATGCAAACAATTAAAATATTATAAAAAACTATATGCCAACAAATTGGACAACCTGGAATGGAGAATTCCTAGAAGCATATAAACTACCAAAAGTGAAACAGGAAGAAATAGAAAACTTGAAAAGACTAATAACCAGCAAAGAAACTGCATCAGTAACTTAAAAAAAATCCCAAGAAACAAAAGTCCATGGCCAATTGGCCTCCTAGGTGAATTCTACCAAACATTCAAAGAAGAATTAATACCAGTTCTTCTAGAGCTATTCCAAAAAGTAGAAATGAGAGGTAAACTTTCTCATTCCACGAAGCCAGCATTACCCTAAGAGCGAAATCAGTCAAGGACTCCACTAAAAAGAACTATAGGCCAATATCCTGGATGAATATGGATGCAAAAACTCTCAACATAATACTATCAAATCAAATCCAATAGTACATTCAAAGGATCATTCACCATGATCAAGTGGGATTTATTCCTGGGCTGCAGGGATGGCTCAATATTTGCAAATTAATCAACATGAAACACCACATTAATAAAAGAAAGGATAAGAACTATGATCCTCTCAATAGATGCAGAAAAAAGCATTTGACAAAGTAAACATCCATTCATGATAAAAATCCTCAAAAGAAACATACTTTATCATAATAAAAGCTGTATATGAAAAACACATAACTAATATCATCTTCATTGGAGAAAAACTGAGAACTTTTTCCCTCTGTGGTCAAGAACAAGATAACAATGTCCACTCTCACCACTTTTATTCAATACAGTACTGGAAGTCCTAGCCACAGCAATCAGACAGCAAAAAGAAATAAAAGGCATCCATATCAGCAAGAAAGGAGCAAAACTTTTACTCTTTGTAGATTACATCATATTCTATATAGAAAACCCAAAAGACTCCATCAAAAAATTGCTGGAACTGATACACAAATTCAGTAAATATTCAGGATACAAAATCAATGTACAGAAATCTGTTGCAGTTTTATATACCAATAATTAAGCAGCAGAAAGAGGAGTCAAGGAAGCAGTCCCATTTACAATTGCACCAAAGTCCATAAAATAGCTAGGAATAAACCTAACCAAAAAGGTGAAAAATCTGTACTCTGAAAACTATAACACACTGATAAAAGAAACTGAACAGGAGACAAAGAAATGGAAAAACAACATGCTCATATATTGGAATAACACAAAGAGATGGAAAAACAACATGCTCATATATTGGAATAACAAATACTGTTAAAATGTCTATGTTATCCAAAGTGATCTACACATTTAATGCAGTCCATATCAAAATACCAACAACATTTTACACAGAGCTATAACAAATAATCCAAAAATGTATATGGAATCATATAACTCTGAGTAACCAAATCAATCTTGAAAAGCAAAGCTGGAGAAATCACAATTCTGGACTTCAAGGTATATTACAAAGCTGTAGTGATTGAGGCAATATGGTACTGGTACCAAAACAGACACATAAATGATTGGAACAGAATAGAAAACCCAGTAATGAACCCACAACTGTATGGTCACTTAATCTTTGACAAAACAGGGAAGAATATCCAATGGGGGGGGGGGGAGACAGTTTCTTCAACAAATGGTGTTGGGGATACTGGACAGCAACATGCAAAAGAGTGAAACTCAACCACTTTCTTATACCATATACAAAAATAAATTCAAAATGGATTAAAGACCTAAATATAAGACAGGAAACCATCAAAATCATAGAGGAGAACACAGGAGGTAATCTCAGACATGGGCACTAGCAGTTTCTTACTAGGTACGACGTACTTGAAGAGAAACAAAAGCAAAAATAAACTATTGGTATTTCTTCTGAACAATGAAGGAAACAATCAAGAAAACTAAAAGGTAGGGGCACCTGGGTGACTCAGTTGGTTAGGCATCTGACTTCTGCTCAGGTCATGATCTCAGGATCCTGGGATCAAGCCGTGTGTTGGGCTCCCTCACTGGCGGGGAGCTTGCTTCTCCCTTTACTCCCTGTTCGTGCTAGCTTGTGCTCTCTGTTACTATCTTTGCCTCTCTCTCAAATAGGTAAATATTTAAAACAAAAACAAAAAACACTAAAAGGCGACCTTTGGAATGGGAGATGTCTGCAAATGTCATATCTGATAAAGGGTTAGTATCCAAAGTATATAAAGAAGTTATAGGGGCGCCTGGGTGGCTCAGTGGGTTAAGCCGCTGCCTTCGGCTCAGGCCATGATCTCGGGGTCCTGGGATTGAGTCCCGCATCGGGCTTTCTGCTCAGCAGGGAACCTGCTTCCCTCTCTCTCTCTGCCTGCCTCTCTATCTACCAGTGATCTCTCTCTGTCGAATAAATAAATAAAATCTTAAAAAAAAAAATAAAGAAGTTATAAAACTCAATACCCTGAAAACAAATAATAAAGTTCAGAAATGGGCAGAAGACATGTATAGACATTTTTCCAAAGAATACATACATATGGACAAAAGACACTTGTAAAGATTCTCAACATCACTCATCATCAGGGAAATACAAATCAAAACCATAATGAAATATCACCTCACACCAGGAAGAATGGCTAAAATTAACAACACAGAAAACAACAGGTGTTGGAGAGGATTTAGAGAAAGGGGAACCCTCATACACTGTTGGGAGTGCAAACTGTTTCAGTCACTCCTGAAAATAGTATGGAGTTTCCTCAAAAAGTTAAAAATAGAACTATTCTATGATCTAGCAATAGCACTAATAGGTATTCACCCAAAGGATGCAAAAATATAAATTTGAAAGAGATACTTGCATCCTGATGTTAATGGCAGCATTATCAAAAATAGACAAATAATGAAATAACCCAAATGTCCACTGATTGATGAATGGATAAAGAAGAGATGGTGTCAATATACAATGGAATATTGCATAGCCATGAAAAAGGATGAAATTTTGCCCTTTGTAGCAACATGGATGGAGCTAGAGAGTATTATGCTAAGCAAAATAAATCCAGCCAGGGAAAGAAATACCATATGATTTTACTGATACGTAGAATTTTAGAAACAAAACAAAGGAACATGGGGGAAACCAGAGAGAAAACCCAAGAAATAGACTTTTAACTATCGAGAACAATCTTATGTTTACCAGAGGGGAAGTTGGTAAGGGGATGAGTTAATAGGTACTGGGGATTAAGGAGGGCACTTATGATGAGCAGAAGGTGTTGTTTGTATATAAGTGTTGAATTACTAAATCCCGTACCTGAAAAAAAAATTCTTTTTTAAAGGTGAGTGAGAGACACAAACTAACTCAGCAAAAAGTCTCATGTTAGAGAATATGATGATTATATTTGTTCCTTTGTTTAAATCCAAAGAATAAAGAGAGTGGAGCAACAACTTCATCAAATTTTGGTTTGAAAAGGTCTTTTGGCTACATGTGAAGAACAGAATTGTTGGAGCTAAGATGTTAAAAGTCCAGTTTGGGAAGGTGTTGTAATAGTCCAAATAAGAAGTGATGTTTGTATGAGTTTGTATGTAGTGGTCAACATGGGGGGAAAAGTATATAGGTTTATATATATAGTATATAGGTTTGAGAAATATTTAGTAGATAGCACTAACTAATGCAGTGGTGTATTGAAGAAGGGAGAACTTAAGGGAGGAGATGAAAAAATGACACCAGATTTGGGTAAATTTATGGATGATGGTGCTGTTTTCTCAGATAGGCAACACTCATAGTCAGTAGTCTGTTTACTTTCATCAAGTTGAGTTAGGAGATGTAATGAGACATATAAAAATTATCAAGTAGTATGGTTATTATAGTCCCGTACTGAAGAGTTCTGATTACTGCATTTTGTTCCATTGATTATAATGCTTTATTTTGTTTGGAAGTACTTCATTGCTGGGCAGTTAAACTCCATTCAAGTTTTCATTAAAATAGCTAATGTTATGATGGACATTTTTGTGCCATTAGCTTTTTCCTTGTTTCAGGTTATTTTTAGTACACATATACTAGAAATAGAAGCCCTGGGTCAGCTAGTATTAAAGCTTTTTTTACACTTAGTTAATACTGTCAACTGATTTTCCAAAATACTGTTTTTATGCTGCCACTAATAAATATAGATGTGCAAGTTTAATTTCACCTTTGTACTCATGACAAGTTCAATAAATCACACATCTACTCCATCATGAAGTCTCTGTTAAGGAAGAAAATAAACCTCTCCTTTTTTTTTGTTTTCTGTCTTACAATCTGTTCTTAAATTTAATTTTCAAGTGAAGTTGTACTGAAATGAGATAAATGCACAAGGTGTAGTGGATTTAGAAGATGGTATGAAACTCATTCAACAATGTGAAATATTTCCATTCAAGTATGTTAATGTAAAGATGTCTAAATGGATCACAGCTTAAAACATCTTTAAAATAGAAATAAATAGCTATTATCTCATGAGTATCTTCTCGGCTATTGCTCCATCTCAGCTGGAGGCAGCTGCTTTGTTCTCATCATATCAAGTTTTTTTTTTTTAAAGATTTTATTTATTTATTTGAGAGAGAGATAGTGAGAGAGAACATGAGAGGCGAGAAGCTCAGAGGGAGAAGCAGACTCCCCGTGGAGCTGGGAGCCCGATGAGGGACTCGATCCGGGGACTCCAGGACCGTGACCTGAGCCGGAGGCAGTTGCTCGACCAACTGAGCCACCCAGGCGCCCTCATCATATCAAGTTTTAACCAGTCTTGCTTCGGCAGAGGTGTCCACTCAGTCCATGTCATTTCTGACCAAGTTCCTCACGTAAGTGAACAGGTTCTGGTTAATAAAGTTCACTGTTGTGCGAAAGACTTCACGGAGCAAGTATGGTGTGTGATCAGCCACCTTTTTGGCCAAGAACATGGCCAATATCAGCATGGTCTTCTCATCTTCCATGTCTGTGGGGTAAGTCTGCATGACCCGCTCCAGCGCAGCAGCGAGGCACTGCCTTCTGTCTTCTTCCGACAGTCTCCTATTCGTGAACTCTGTTGCCAGGTTATTCACCAGTCCTGGGTGGATGCTACGATCCATATCGTCCCCTATTTTGGCGAGCTACCTGGCAATATCCTGAATGATTTCCTCTTGACCCTGAGAATCTCTCTCCTCATTCACCAGGAAGTGGCTGCAGCAGTTGCCATCCGTCTGTAGCCTATAGTCTTGCTCCTCCTGCAGGTGAGCTGGCATGGGTAGTTCCCGGCCCAGGACCTCCAGCTCTTTGTGGAAATTAGAGTCAGAGTAGCTTTGGAGGAAGACAAACACCAGCAAGTTAATATACCATATAATGCTAGCCTCCTGACATTTTTAAGTGCTTTGTATTCCTTTTCTCAGATTGTTGGGAGAGTAACAATATTTATGCTGTCAGAGTAAACTCTTCTGGCAGGTTGGCCTCATACTCTAGCTCCTACTAAGTAATGACATGAAAGCAAATGGACACAAAAATAATACTCTGCTCAAAGTCTTAGGAACCATTTTACTTAATTATTAATTTTATTTGAAATAGTATTTCCCCTTTAAAAGTGATGCTTGATGAAATTAAACATTTAAATCATGGTAATTTATAAAGAATAATATGTATATAAAATATATGTGTACAAAATTTTATGCATCATATATGTGTGCGTATAAATTCTATGTATTAAAAGAGAAAATATGTGTCTGCATATATATTTTTTTTTTCACCTGATGTATCACACTCTCTTAAAGCAATAGTATTAATGAACTTTTTTTTTTAACCCTTTCAATGTCTCTTATTTATTTTTGGCTATACAGTTTTATTAACACAAGAAAATCATACTATGTCTACTAATTGTTAGCTTGCTTTTTCATTTTAAATGATATTTAATATACAATATTTATGTATCATTTGTACATGAAAATTCCTTATTCTTTTTTTATTATGTTACATTAGTCACCATACAGTACATCATTAGTTTTTGATGTAGTGTTCCATGATTCATTGTTTGTGTATAACACCCAGTACTCCATGCAATACATGCCCTTCTTAATACCCATCACCGGGTTAACCCATCCCTCACTCTCCTCCCCTTTAAAACCTTCAGTTTGTTTACTGAAGTCCCTAGTCTATCATGGTTCATTTCCCCCTCTGATTTTCCCACCTACATTTTTCCTTTCCTTCTTCTAATGTCCCCCATGCTATTCCTTATTTTCCACAAATAAGTGAAACCATATGATAATTGTCTTTCTCTGCTTGACTTGTTTCACTCAGCATAATGTCCCCCAATTCCATCCATGTTGGTGCAAATGTTGGGTATTCATTCTTTCTGATGGCTGAGTAATATTCCATTTTTTATATATGGATCACATCTTCTTTATCCATTTGTTTGTTGAAGGACATCTTGGCTCTTTCCACAGTTTGGCTATTGTGGACATTGCTGCTATGAAGATTGGAGTGCATGTGGCCCTTCTTTTCACTCCAACTGTATCTCTGGGGTAAATACCCAGTGGTGCAATTGCTGGGTCATAGCATAGTTCTATTTTTAAATTTTGAGGAACCTCCACACTCTTTTCCAAAGTGACTGTACCAACTTGCATTCCCACCAAGCGTGTAAGAAGGTTTCCCTTTCTCCACAACCTTTTCAACATTTGTTATTTCTTGCCTTAACAAGTTTTTCCATTCTAACTGGTGTAAGGTGGTATCTCAGTGTGGTTTTGATTTGAATTTCCCTGATGGCTAATGATGGTGAACACTTTTTCATATGTCTGTTAGGCATTTGCATGTCTTCTTTGGAGAAGTGTCTGTTCATGTCTTTTGCCCATTTTTTGACTTGAGTATTTCTTTTTTGGGTGTTGAGTTTGAGAAGTTCTTTGTAGATCTTGGATACCAGCCCTTTATTTGTAGTGTCTTTTGCAAATATCTTCTCTCAGTCCATGGGTTGTCACTTTGTTTAATTGACTGTTTCCTTTGCTTTGCAGAAGCTTTTTATCTTGATGAGGTCCCAAAAGTTCATTTTCACTTTTGTTTCTCTTGAAACATTTTCACTTCTTTCTCTTGAAAGAAGTTGCTGTGGCCAATGTCAAAGAGATTACTGCCTATGTTCTCCTCTAGCATTTTGATGGATTTCTGTGTCACACTGAGATCTTTCATCCATTTAGAATTTATCTTTGTGTATGATAGAAAAGAATAGCCAAGTGTCATTCTTCTGTTTATAGCTGTCCAGTTTCCCCAGCACCATTTATTAAAGAGACTGTCTCTTGTCCATTGGATAGTTTTCCTTGTTTTGTTGAAGATTAGTTGACCATAGAATTGAGGTTCCATATCTGGGCTCTCTATTCTGTCCCCTTGATATGTTGTCTGTTTTTGTGCCAGTACGATGCTTTCTTGGTGATCACAGCTTGGTAATATATCTTGAAAGCAGGCAACATGATACCCCCAGCTTTGCTTTTCTTTTTCAGTATTTCTTGGCAATTCAGGGTCTTTTCTGGTTCCATAAAAATTTTAAGATTGTTTGTTCCAGCACTCTGAAAAATGCCATTGGTATTTTGATTGGGATGGAATTGAAAGTATAGGTTGCTCTGGGCAACATAGAGGTTTTAACAATGTGTATTCTTCCAATCCATGAGCATGGAATGCTTTTCCATCTTTTTGTGTCTTCTTCAGTTTCTTTCATAAGTGTTCTGTGGTTTCTAGAGTATAGATCCTTCACCTCTTTAATTAGGTTTATTCCAAGGTATCTTATGGTGTTTGGTGCTATTGTAAATGAAATTGATTCCCTAATTTTTCTTTCTATAGTTTCATTGTTAGTGTATAGGAAAGCAGCTGATATCTGTGCATTAATTTTCTATCCTGCCACATTACTGAAATGTTGTATGAGTGCTAGTAATTTGGAGGTGGATTCTTTTGGGTTTTCCACATAAAGTATCATGTCATCTGTGAAGAGAGAGAGTTTTACTTTCTTCTTTGCCAATTTGAGTATATTTTATTTCTTCTTATTTTCTAAGTGCTGTTGCTAGGACTTCCAGTACTATGTTGAACAGTAATGGTGAGAGTGGGCATTGTTGTCATGTTCCTGATCTTAAGGCAAAGGCTCTCAGCTTTTCCCCACTGAGAATGATATTCGCTGTGGGCTTTTCATAGGTGGTTTTTATGAAATTGAGGAATGTTTCCCTCTATCTCTACACTCTGAAGAGTTTTAATCAGGAAAGGATGCTGTATTTTGTCAAATGCTTTTCTGCATCAATTGAGAGGACCATATGGCTCTTGTCTCTTCTCTTGTTAATGTGTTCTATCACACTGTTTGATTTGTGAATGTTGAACCACCCTTGCATCCCAGGGATAAATCCTACCTGATCATGATGGATATCCTTTTAATGTACTGTTGTATACTATTAGCTAGGATCTTGTTCAGAATTTTGGCATCCATATTCAACAGATATATTAGCCGGTAATTCTCCTTTTTGATGGGGTCTTTGCCTCGTTTTGGGATCAAGGTAATACTGGCCTCATAGAAAGAGTCTGGAAGTTTTTTTTTTCTTTTCTATTTTTTTAAAAGATTTTATTTATTTATTTGACAGACAGAGATTACAAGTAGGCAGAGAGGCAGGCAGAGAGAGAGGAAGGGAAGCAGGCTCCCTGCTGAGTCAACAGCCTGATGTGGGGCTTGATCCCAGGACCGCAGGATCACAACCTGAGCCAAAGGCAGAGGCTTTAACCCATTGAGCCACCCAGGCACCCCTCCATTTCTATTTTTTGAAACAGCTTCAGGAGAATAGGTATTATTTCTTCTTGGAATGTTTTGTACAATTCCCCAGGGAATTCATCAGGTCCTGGACTCTCGTTTTTTGGGAGGTTTTTGATCACTGCTTCAGTCTTGTTACTGGTTATTGGTCTATTCATGTTGTCGATTTCTTCCTGTTTCAGTCTTGGTAGTTTATAGGTTTCCAGGAATGCATCCATTTCTTCTCGGTTGCTTAATTTATTGGCATATACCTGTTGATAATAATTTCTGATAATTATTTCTATTTCCTTTCTGTTAGTCATGATCTCTCCCCTTTCAATCATAATTTTATTAATTTGGGTCTTTTCTCTTTTCTTTTGGATAAGTCTGATTATTGGTTTAGTGATCTTATTAATTCTTTCAAAGAACTAGCTCCTAGTTTTGTTGCTCGCTCTACTGTATTTCTGGATTCTAATTCATTGTTCTCTTCTCTAATCTTTATTTCCCTTTTCTTGTGTGACTTAGGCTTTATTTTCTGTTCTTTCTCCAGTTCTTTAAGTATATAGTTAATTTTTGTATTCTGGATTTTTCTGTTTTTTAGAGTGAGACTTGGATGGCTATGCTTTTCTCCTATAGGACCACCTTTGCAGTATCCCAGGGGTTTTGGACCAATGTGTTTCATTCTCATTGTTTTCCATGAATTGTTTAAATTCTTCTCTAATTTCCTGGTTGGCCCAAAAATTCTTAAGCAGAATGGTCTTTAGCTTCCAAGTGTTTGAATTTCTTCCAAATGTTTTCTTGTGACTGAATTCTAGTTTCAAAGTATTGTGGTCTCAGATTATGCAGAGAATAATCTCAGTCTTTTGGTATCAGTTGAGACCTGAGTTGTGACCCAGTATATCATCTATTCTAGAGAAAGTTCGATGTGCATCAAGAAGAATGAGTTTTCTGTTGTTTTAGGGTGAAATGTTCTGTATTTATCTATGAGGTCAGTCTTGTCCAATGTGTCATTCAAAGCTCTTGTTTCTTTATTGGTTTTCTGTTTGGTGATCTGTCTGTTGCTGAGAGTGAAGTGTTGAGGTCTTCTATTATTAATGTATTATTATCAATATGTTTCTTTATTTTGGTTAACAGTTACCTTATGTAGTAGGTACTACATGGGAGTAGGGCTGCTCCCATGTTGTGAGCATAGATATCTAAAATTGTTAGATCCTCTTATTCGATAGACCCTTTTAGCATGATATAGTGTCCTTCTGTATCTCTAACTATAATCTTTAGCTTAAAATCTAATTTATCTGATATGAGAATTGCTACCCCAGATTTCTTTTGAGGTATGTTGGCATGAAAGTCGGTTCTCCATCCCTTCACTTTCAGTCTGGATGTATCTTTAGGTTCAAAATGAGTCTCTTGTAGAGAACATATATATGGGTCCTGTCTTTTTATCCAATCTGCAATGCTGTATTTAGGCTGTTCACGTTGAAAGTGATTATTGAAAGATCTCTCTTATTGTCATCATGTTGCCTGTGAAGTCCTTGTTTCTATAGATTGTCTCTGAATAATTTGCTGTTCTGTATCACTCTTGGGTCTTTCTCCTTTTATAGAAACCTCCCCCCTCCCTTAATATTTCTTTCAGGGCCAGCTTGGTGGTCACATATTCTTTCAGCTTCTGCTGATCTTGGAAGCTCCATGTCTTTCCCTCCATTTTGAATGACAGCCTTGCTGGATAATGTATCCTTGGCTGCATGTTCTTCTCATTTAGTACCTTGATATTGTCTTGCCAGCACTTTCTGGCTTGTCAGATCTCTTTGGACAGGTCTTATATTATTCTGATGTTCCTCCCTTTGTAGATAAGAAATCTCTTCCCCCTTGCTACTTTCAAGACAGTTTCCTTGCATCTAAGATTTGCAAATTGTACTAATGTATTTCGTGGCATTGGTCTGTTCTCATTGATCTTAGGAGGGGTCCCCTCTGCCTCTTGGAAACAAATGCTTGTTTCCTTCCCCACATTAGGAAAGTTCTCAACTATAATTTGCTCAAATATATCTTCTAGATCTCTCTCTCTTTCTCTTTCTCTCTCTCTCTCTCCATCCCCTCAGGGATCCCAATAATTCTGATATTGGAACATTTCATTGAGTCACTAATCTCTTTCAGTTTGATTCCTTGGTTTTGTTTTGTTTTGTTTTGTTTTAAGATTTTATTTATTTATTTGACAGACAGAGATCACAAGTAGGCAGAGAGGCAGGCAGAGAGAGGAGTAAGTAGGCCCCTTGCTGAGTAGAGAGCCCGATGTGGGGCTCGATCCCAGAACCCTGGTATTATGACCTGAGCCAAAGGCAGAGGCTTTAACACACTGAGCCACCCAGGCACCCCGGTTCCTTGGGTTTTAATTTGTTTTTCCCATGTTACCTCTGTTTTCTTTTTATCTATCATCTTATCCTCTAGCTTATTAATTCATTCTTCTGCCTCTACCCTGGCAGTCAGAGTATCCAGTTTAGACTGAGGTTTATTCATAGCATTTTTAAGTTTAGCCCTATTAGATCTCATTTCTGCCCTTAGAGATTCTATATCGTTAATATTTTTCTGAAGCCTAGATATTGCCTTGATAATTGTTACTCTGAAGTCTATTTCTGACATCTTGGTTATATCCGTATCCATTAGTTCTGTAGCAGAGGCCACAGTTTCTGGTTCTTTCCTTTGTTGGGGGTTCCTCCTCTTAATCATTCTGTTGAGGGATGGTTCAGGGAATGTACAGAGTCCAAATTACTGACCACAAGCAAGATGCACTTGTTTTATAGGGACCTTACAGTTGTCAGCCCCTTGTTCTTTCAGCCTGTCTTCTGGAGGAGGGGCCTGCCACGCTGTTATTCAGTCAACCTTGTTTGGGCGGAGTTGCCCTGCCTTGTGTGTAAAGGGGTTGGGCTCAGTGAGAACTGGTTTGGGAGGGGGTACTTTTGTTCACTCGTGGCTTTCCACATCCCTTTCAAGAGTCAGAGCAGAAGTGACCATATCCAAACCTCTGTCTCAGGACAAAGAGATCACAGTCTACTCTCCACTAAGCTCTTCAGGCCACACTGTCTCCATTTCTGTCAGTGCTGCTTTTTTTAAAAACCACAACATTCTGGGTTATGTACCTCACAGCAGCACTTCCAGCCCTCACTTCCAGGTTTGGGCACCTCGCTGCCCTTTGTGCTTCTAAAACCGCTAGCTGGCCCTGGTTCCCATGCATGCCCCTGCAGCTTCAGGTTTTATCCTGGGAGGGTGCCCTAAAGTCCTTTCCCTGCTCCTATGGGTCTGTCAGTCTGTGCCAGGTCCCCAACACAGGACACTTTTACCCTCCTGTGTTATTTCATCTTCCCAGTACCAGGGCTTATGGCAGCTTCCTCCCCCTTCTGTTTATCTTCCAATATCTGCCCATAGAATCATGGCTTCCTGCTTCATACCTCGAGACCAACCATTTGAGATACTATGTTTGTAGAGATCAAGGTGCATCTTCTTACATCTCAGGCTGACTTTGAGGGTGTTCAGAGAGGTCAGGTAGATATCCAGCTCATTTCAGGGGACTGATTGAAGTAGGGTCCCCTACTCTTCTGCCATCTTTTACCTCTCAAATTCCTATTCTTTTTAAATGAATGCAAAGTTTTCCCTTTGTTCCTACACTATTGGTGGGAATGCAGGTTGGTGAAGTCACTCTGGAAAACAGCATGGAGTTTCCTCAGAAAGTTGAAAATGGAGCTACCCTACAACCCAGCAGTCGCACTACTGGGTATTTACCCTAAAGATGTAATGATCCAAAGGGGCACATGCACCTGAATGTTTATTGCAGCAATGTCCACAATAGCCAAACTATGGATACAGCCAAGATGTCCATTGACAGATGAATGGATAAAGAAGATGTGGTGTATATATATATATACAATGGAATACTATGCAGCCATCAAAAGAAATGAAATTTCTTGCCATTTGTGATGGTGTGCATGGAACTAGAGGGTATTATACTGAGCAAAATAAGTCAATCAGAGAAAGACAATTATCATATGATCTCCCTGATATTAAGAATTTGAGAGGCAGAGTTGGGGGATTGAGGAGTAGGGAAGGAAAAAAATGAAACAAGATGGGTTTAGGAAGGAGACAAGCCATAAGAGACTTTTAATCTCACAAAACAAACTGAGGGTTGTGGGGGAAGGAGGTAAGGAGAGGGTGGTTGGGTTATGGACACTGGGGAGGGTATGTACTATGGTGAGTGCTGTGAAGTGTATAAGCCTGGTGATTCACAGACCTGTACCCCTGAGACTAATATTACATTATATGTTAATAAAAAAAAAATTTCCCTTTGTTTAGATGTCCATAGAACTTTTTGTCAGTTTCTGTCACTCGACATTTAGAGTGTTTCCATTTGTTTTGTTTTGTTTTAAATGTTAGCTTGATCAGTTTTTTTTAAACAGGTATTTACACACCTCTTTAAATACATTTTAAGGTTAAGCTTACAAAAGTGAAATGGCTGAGTCAATTTGTCCACATTAAAATTTTGGTTATAGATTTATATGTAGCAGTCTTATGAAGAAGTTGTATCAATTCTCATTTTATTCATTTACAGCTGATAATCAGTTTATTATAAAGGTTGATTTAAGCATTTGCACTGGAGATTTCAATCTCAAGTCCTAGGTCAGTACTGATGGAAATAATCTGTTTAATAATCTCGGAAGGACTGTGAAAATCAGTGAGTTGTTTGTGGATCCTCTTTTGAGAATGATCCCAAGTCTTAAAACCTTCACTGCAAGTTTTTCTCAGTGATGCTGAGTCTTGGTAGGCATCTGAACTGTCCTTTCACTTTGAGTTTCTTTTCCTTTGTGCCTCTGATCAAGTAAACATATACCTTCTCCACAGATTTTGTGTTGCATTTGTTTAGAGTAATTCTTATTCAGCGAATCATAGCCTCTGGTACCACCGGTGTCTTCCCATGGTCTATCAAAGGAATGGCTATGGCACAGCTTCCTGACCAACTTGTTCCTCACCAAGAGCAGACAGCCATGAGTTAGGACTGGGAGCAAGGTATCCAGAGCTCCCCTGTGGCTAAGACTACGTCTTCCTCAAAGAGTTAAATTCTCATTTTAAAGTTTGAGCATACATAGTGGTATGCTGATAAATGCTTAACAACTGTTTCTCTGGCTTAAAAACAAACTAACAGAAGAAACTGTCTTTCTTGATAGTGATTGACAAACTCCATGGTAAAAGTCCTCCAGCCAGTGTCAATATCAAGCATGATGTTAGTGATGTCAGAGTTATGCAAAAATGAACAAAATCAGCTCTCACAGGTTGGGAAAGCTCTCTCTAGTATGCCACTGATTGTATTTCCTCACAGTCCCTTAACTGTGGGTGCTATCGAACATTTAAACATTTCCATATTCTATCATATTTTATAGATTAGGAGAGTCATATCTTTTTATTTTTATTATTTGCATTTATTTAATAATAAATGAATAGTTTTTATAATAGTTGTTTTCCTGGAACCTCTGTGTTCATGTTCTATGCTTCATTTCCATAGGATTGTTCATCTCTCTATAACTGATTTGAACCTCTTTCTATAGAAAGAAAAGCATTCTTTTTTTTTAAATTGTCAATATTTGTTTTTTTTGTCATTTATCTTTTGACTTTTATTATGATTTTGTATTTGTGTGCTTCAGAGTTTTTAATTTTTATGAAATCAAATGTATTATGTTTTATTTTAGGATTCAGATTTGTAATAATTAGAAATGAATTAGAAAACATGGATAAGTTAATATATGTCTTTGGATGTCAAATTTCTTACCTGTAGGAGTTGATGGTTATATTTCTTTGTAGCTCAAATAGTATATAATCCTTTAAAACATTTTTGCTTTGGTTTGTTTAACCTGGGTTATTTCTCTGAGAATCAAGTCTTAAAAAACTTCACTCAGCAAAATAATCCACTATTCACTAGCAATTTACTTGAGGACAAGCCTTCAGTTGTATTCTGTTCCTACTTCTTGCCAAATGTGTGGAAAATTTCCCAACCAAATGACTAGGTTCTTTCTTAAAATGAGAGCAGTCCCCATGTTGTGGTTCTAATGGGTGAGAGGTCTGTTTTAGTGGGAGATGAGTTCTTCCTCTTGGATATATTTCCTCATGTCCAGCAAGAATTTCTACTTATGAAATCTCACCACATAATCCTTCTGTGGTGTATTCTGTAACTTTTCCACTGTAACTTTCCTACATTTTTTTCATAGAACAAAAGACAAGAAGATATAAACATAAGCAACTTTCAAATTGTGATTTCTTATCAGTTGTAGATGAGTCTTTTAAGTAATATAGATTTAAGACCAGTGTCTTCTCTTTATCTTCAAATTCATGCTCCATTTTTCTACCAGAATATCAGGATCAGAGGACCTTAGATGAAAGATACCAGACTAGATTACAACACATAAATAAGATACAGCTCTGTGTGTGTGTGTGTGTGTGTGTGTGTGTAATTTAGCTGCATTGTGTTTTCAGCCCAGAAACTGGTTGTATTTTAAAATACTTCTCATAATTTGAGGATTAAAATATATTTAGTATTTAAAAATATGGTCATTAGGATCCCAGACAAGTTCATAAATTTCTATTTAACAGATTAAGTATCTAAAGAAAAAAATATTAAAAGGAATGGTAGGGAACAGAATGTGGATCCTGGGAAATGAAGGAGCAGTGGTTGGAAGAGATTTTCCCTCTGCTCTCTTCTTTTGCTATTCTGATTGTTGCTGCCCAAGGTTATCGAGGGCTGCAATTAGAGAAAATGTATGAAGAGTTGTATTAACAGTGAGAAGAAATGGAAAAATATAAGTCTCATCCTTTACATATTCATTTTACCTCAAAGCTCTGAGTTGGTAACAGGCAGATGTAGTATTCCAAAATAGTTAATGTATTTCTTTTTTTTTTCTTTTTCCCGTTCTTTCTTCCTCATGTCTCTTCTCTATTTCTCTGCTCATGTCTTAGCTCATCAGATCCACATTTTGATGAACTGGCATTATAGCGAGGTAGGAAAGAAGAATCAGACTAGTGTAAATGTGATGGGTGTAGGGTCAGAAACTGCATCTGACAGGAGGGGACCTGTAGTAAATAGAAGAAAGCTGAGAGATAAATGGAGATTCTGCAAAACAGAAGGGAGACAAAAGAAAAGGCTCTTTTTCTGTAGTACATGAAAGCAAGGCTTTTTTTTTTTTTTAAACCTTGTATTTTTACAATAGTTTAAGATTTATAGTAAAACTGAAAGGAAGGTACAGAGGTTTTCCATATGCCTCCTGCCCCTGCATGTGAATATTTTTCCTAATTATCAACAATTCTTGTTAGAGAGGTACATTTATAACGAATGACGAACCAACAATGACCCATCATAATCACTTGAAGTGCAGATTTACCTTAGGGTTCTGTCCTGGGATTTTACATTCTATAGGTCCAGATGAATGTATAATGACATGTATCTGTCATTGTAGTATCATACAGAGTATTTTCACTGCCCTGAAAATCCTGTATGCTCCACCTATTCATCCTTCCCACTCCAATCTCTCTAAGCCACTGATCTTGTTACTGTTCACATAGTTTTGATTTTCTAAGAATGCCATATAGTTGGAATCATACAGTAGGTAGCCTTTTTAGGTTGGCTTTTTCACTTAGTTATGTACATCTAAGTTTCCTCCATGTCTTCGCATGGCTTTATAGTTCATTTCCTTTTAGTGCTAAATAAAATTTCACTTTCTAATGTACCACAGTTTATTTATCCATTGCCTATTGAAAGACATCTTTGTTGCTTCCAAGTTTTGGCAGTTATGAATAAAGATGCTGCAACTGTTGGCATGCAGGAATTTTTTGTGGACATGTTTCCAACTCCTTTGGGTAAATTCCAAGGAGTATAGTGCTGGATTATTTGGGAAGAACATGTTTAGTTTTATAAGAAACCATCAAACCTTCTAAGTGTCTGTACCATTTTGTATTCCCAGCAACAATGAATGAGAATTGTTCCACATCCTGTCAGCTTTTGGTGTTGTCAGTTTTCTGGATTTGGCCATTCTAATAGCTCTGTAGCCAAAGACTTCAACATGTTCTAAAAATATGACTAACACTTCTAAATAACATAGATTAAGCAATAACAGTATTGATTATTTATTTATTTATTTATTTTAGAGAGAGAACACTTGTGCATGCACATGCAATGGAAGGGAATGGAGGGGCAGAGGAAGAAGGAGAGAAAATCTCAAGCAGATTCCTCACTGAGCAAGGAGCTGACAATAGGGCTGGATCTCACGACCCTGATATCATGACCTGAGCTGAAACAAAAGTCAGACATCTGAGGCACCTGGGTGACTCAGTGGGTTAAAGCCTGTGCCTTCAGCTCAGGTCAGGGTCTCAGGATCCTGGGACTAAGCCCCGCATTGGCTCTCTGCTCAGCAGGGAGCCTGCTTCCTCCTCTCTCTCTGCTTGCCTCTCTGACTGCTTGTGATTTCTCTGTCTCTGTCAAGTAAACAAATAAAATTAAAAAAAAAAAAATCAGACATCTAACCCACTGAGCTCTCCAGGTTCCCCAGCAGCAGTAATAGCATTGATAAAACAAATGTGTACTTCTAATTTAACCCCCCGCCCTTTTTTTTTTTTTTTTTGTCCTTAGTGGTAATATGTTACTGAATGGAGTAAAATTATAAAACTTAAAATATTAAAAGTTTAAACTGAAATTATATAGCTTCTTATCAAATTCAGGAATCTCCTTTAAAAAACTTCTTATAAGTCAATTATGTAGATATTGTTTGCCTAATTTTATCCATGAGATACCTTCTCTGTAGGGGTCATTTGCTCAGTAGCAACAAGGGAGCCAGTAAAGCAAGTGTTTGAGCTATGGCCTCTAGATAAATTATTTTGTTCCTACTAACAGGATCTTAGGCAAGACATTGGAGAAACTTCCTATTTTCAGACTCCTTACACCAAAAATGGACGAAATAGAGTACTTTAAGTATTGAACCAGAAAATGTATATTAAGTGATTAGGATATGCTGATACCTACCTAAATCTTGGTAGATTTTCATGATTATTAACTATATATATTAAAATGACATTTATTGAACTAAAATGTTTCCACTTGAAGTCCAACTAATTCCTCTTAAGATTATCTAGTTTTGCTAATGAAGGACAGAAAGGAGACCTATGTAGTAGCTCATGATTATATCACTACCTCTTTTATTCCTTTAACAAATATAAATTATAAAGTATTTACCTTCAAGGTTCATTCCCAATCAGCTACATCCTTGATTTATATGCATATATTATCAAAGTAGAAGATGCTTCCGACCTGCTTCCCAGTACTGGAATATCTTGGGGGCCATTGGGTAAGTGTAATGAATACAGAGCACAGTGCAATAGATATGCCCAAAGTTAAACCCATAGTGCAAAATCAAGCCTCTCCCAGTCCTTGCCTCCTTGTTCATTGTCTTCCCATCATTATAACAACTTCCTCTTAAAAAAAAAAAAAAAAAAAAAAAAGAGGGGGAACTTAGTAGTTCTATGTAATCTAAGAAAAATTATGAAGAATAAAATATTCATGCTTTTCAAGATAAGGCAATCTTATTTTCTTGATTTTTAGTTTCCTTATGTTGCTCATAGTTTTTCATATCATTATCTGCAATATTAGTTCATACCAGTTGATCAGACAGCACTTAAAATATCACCACTGGCTCAGCACTGCACCGTTAGTTTGTTAGTTAGTTAGTTCATTCCAGTTGATCAGACAGCATTTAAAATATCACCACTGGCTCAGCACTGCACTGTTAGTACCGGGGCAATGCTGGGAGGTAGAGATAGCTTTACAAACAGAAATAAACATCAATACATAAAATATATGGTGATTCAGATAGTTGTCAATCATAAATAGCAAATATGGAGAAGAAGAATAGCTCTAATGCTAACTGTACCAAGTATCTATGGGTGTCTTCACTGTGGTAAGAAGAACCCAGAAGAAAGTGAGGCACTTGCAAGTGCCTTTATTCTCTTCTAGTAGGAGTAACAGCTTCTCTTTGTCACTGACCTAATTTGTGACTACATTTAGCAAGAATATAATCATGTCTCTTCTGAATATCATTATGACCATTTTCTCATTGGCCACATCTTACTAACAGCATCTCTTAGCTTCCCTTAGAAATTCTTCAGGTAAACAGAGGAAATATATAGAAAAATCATGTAAGTGTATTCATTTGTCATTAGCTTACTAAATTTTACTTTAAAATTACAAATTAGAACCAAAAATGACAGCTTTCAGTTTTTAAAAATGAGTAGATTTCAAACACTGCCTAGTAAAATTTAAGACTGCTAACAGTGAACAACTGGTGTTTTTGGTGATGGTTTGTAAGAATCTAACATTATATATAATTGAAAGCTTTAACATGTTTTTTTTAGGAATTATCAGAGCCACACATTTTTTGGACTTTTTTACTATATGTGTTGTATTTTGTATTATATACATTGTATTTTATACTATGTAGGCTGTTCTTTTTAAAAAATTTTTTAGTTGTCTTTGCTTTGTAGGACAGGTTAGTGTTCACAGAAAAGAATGCAGGGATAGTACAGAGATTTCCCATCTACCCCCTCTTCACACATATTCTCTTATCAATATCCCCTACCAGTGATGCATGTGTTACATCTGATACACCTATACTGACACATTATAGTCACCCCAGATCCATAGTTTACATTACAGTTCACTCTCAGTGTTGTATATTCTATGAGTTTGAACTTTTGTATAATATGTATCTATAGCTATGGTATCATACAGAGTATTTCCGTTCCCTTAAAAATTGCCTATTTATCTGCTTATTTATCCTTTCCACCAATGAGCCCCTGGCAACCACTGATCTTTTAACTATATCTGTAGTTTTGCATTTTTCACAATGTCATATTGTTGGAATCATACAGTAGGTAGACTTTCAGAACTTGTTTCTTTATGTAGGAATATTTAAGTTTCCTCTATTTTTTTCTTAGCTGATAGCTCATTTCATAGTGCTGAATACTATTTCATTGCCTGAATGTACCACAGTTTATTAATCCACTCATCTACTAAAGAATATCTTGGTTCTTCCAAGTCTGGGCAATCATGAATAAAGATGCTTAAAACATTCGTTTTTAGGTTTTTGTGTAAACATTGGTTTTCAGCTGCTTTGGGTAAATAGGAATGTGATTGTTGGGTTATATGGTAAGAGTATGTTTTGTTTTGTGAGAAACCTGCCAAAGGTCTTCCAAAATGTACCATTTTGCTTTCCACCAACAATGAATGAATTTGTATTGTTCTACATCCTTGCCGGCATTTGTTATTGTCAGTGTTCTAGATTTGGGCTGTTTTGATAGATGTATAGTGGTAAGGATGTATTTTTAATTATTTATTTTTATTGTGGCAGAATGTACACAATATTACACTTACTATTTAACTATTTTAAGTGTACAGTGCATTCACATTCTTGTCTATCCATCACTACTATCCATCTCCAGAACTTCTCCATCATTCCAAACTGAAACTATGTATTCACCAAACAATAATTCTCTAACTAACCCCTGGCAGTGAGTCTTGAAGATATTATGCTAAGTGAAATAACAGATGCAAAAGACAAATACTGTGTGATTCCATTTGTATGAGATAACTGAAAGAGTTAAATTTACATAGGCTGCTCTTATCCCCTTTTCATTGTAATGGAATTTACGGGCTAAACTTGTATCATTACTTTTTTAAAGGAGACACCTTCATTCTATCCTTTGAATTGCTTCTTCTAGAAGTTGCTGTGCTTTGTGATGATGATGGCCCAAGCCTTTCTTTGGTTGCCTTAAAGATAGGCATAAAGAATCCATTCATTTTAAGTGCTTTACTGTTTTATCCCCGCTGTGGAAAAACTAATGGGATGTTCTAATAAACAACTGTAAAAGTATAAACATCACAAATAACAAGGTCCAAATAATTAGACAGTGCTTCCACGTAAAAATCCTCAATTAATTAAGAGCAAGTCTGTATATAATTTCCTATTTTCTTCTTTAATTGAGGGTTTTGAATTTGAGTTCTGGGGCTGCCATAAAAGTGTTCTCTCAGATCTCTGACATCAAAGAGCGTAACTGACTGAAGCCCAGGCTGTTGGGCTTCATCCGTCTCTATCTTTGATCTGAGACACTCTCCTCATGATAATGACTAAACATACCATGGACACAGTAAGCCAGCTCATTTCTGGGAGGTACAGGACTCTTCTAATGGACAGTGTTGCCTTGAAGACTCCCCAGTAGCCTTACAGAACGTGCTATACCTGTATTATAGTCTAAGACTCCCCCCACAAATTTCTTTCCTTCCCTCTCTTTGTCCAGGATCAGTGCTACTTGCAGTGGGGATAGCTGTCCCAGCACCACCCCACCCCTTGCCCTTTTAATTCACTCCTGCAGGTATCTTCCCTAATAAATCTTTTTTGAGTGTTTTCTTTTTTTTTTTCCATGTTGAAATCTGCTTCTCAGAAGACCTGAACTTACATAAGCCCTCATGAGAATTTATCTCATTCCCTCACACACACAATGCTCATTTAGATAAAACAAATGTGTGGAAAGAGTAAAAATGAAAAAAAAAAGTTAATAAGATATTTCTGTGGAAATGAATAATATTTAACCTGAAATATTCTAGGAAATAGAGATACTGGTTATAAATTCATATTAATATTCTAGCAAATGCCTGTGTTGGAGATCATGTATATATTGGCAAGTTGTATTTTGAAAAGGTTTATTAACAGGTATTTGATAATTTCATAGCAATCTTTATAAAACATGAAGGCACATTAAACAACTTGTCCTTGTCTTTGGGAAATGTGCACAATGTTCGTAAATTGAAAAAGGAAAACATTAAAAGTGTCCCTAAAAATTGCAGCTTCCGCCATTCTATCTTTGTTCTGTCACTTCTGCTACCTTAACTAATCCACACTATTTTTCCAAATAAACTTTGGTTTCTTATCTGAGCCATGAACTGTGTGGAAACTGGAAGAGAAGCAAAAATTGACAAACCAGAGTAAAGTGATATCTTATCAGGAAGGTTTAAAACCACTCTACCTTCTGTTTCAATTACCAGTGACAAGCTAGGCATAAAACATGTCATAGGAAATGTCACTTGCTGGATTAATTTGTCTCACCTCTGTTGAAAAACAACAGTCCATATCGGGATTCTGATATTTGTTGCTTAGACAAAATGCAAATCACGTTGTCCTAGTCCAAGCATATTCATAATCCCCAAATAAAAATGTTAATGGGCAAGAAGTTACAGCAATTTTCATGAAGTTAAAAAAAAAAAGGAGCAATTTTTGTAATGATCCAGTCACTTATTATTGTGTTAAATAAAGCACAGTATTATTCTAGAGTAGAATTAAATTTGGGCTTCTAAAAAAGTATTGGAATTGCCCTCAGGTTATGGAAAATATGGCAGTGATAGCTTAGAAAGTAGTTTCAAGCAAAAGAACTATAATGAAGAAATGAAAAAGTCTAGAATTTGAGACATGTATCTGGAGAATCAAATAAATTTGGTTGGACTGGAGTGAAACTTCATAAAGAGTGTTTCTTGGAAATAATATTGAAAAAAATACAGCTAAGTATGGCTCAAGGGAGATATTGAATGTCACAATAAAGAGTGTATTTCCTATTGCTTAGACCAGTGTTTCCCAATCAGAAGGAGATAGAGACCGATGATGTCCAAAAACAGGGCAGTCTCATGTTTCTGAGAAGTCAAGAGGAAAAGACAGACATTGCACTCCCTGAATAAGAGTGCCATTTATTATTTAACCATACCAACAATTGTTGTAAGTAATTTGCTTTCTTTCAATGCATTTATTATCATATTAACTATATGAGTTAAATACTGTCATACATATTTTGCTTGTGAAGAACAACAGCTAAGTGGGATTAAGTAACATTTTTACTCACTTGTTAAGTAGCAGGGTTTGGATCCAAAGACAGATCTGTTGGACCATGAAGACCATTTCTTAACCACTGCAGTGTTCCACAGAATTTGTGACTTTTCACATAATCTAAGTCAATTAAGGAGTTAAGAAGTAGATAAATAGTAAAAAAAATAAAGCAACTAGAAAAGAACCTCTTTTGAGAGGCTTTGGGGTTAATAAGGAAAAGCATGAAAGATTGAGAGAGTTTAATTTCGTTGTTGTTTGCAGACTGGTGTATGTCTCTTAAGTCTGTCCAGCCTTGATATTTTTGCACATTTTGTCCATTTGGGTGTAATCCCTAACCCCTTGCCAATGTGCCTTCTTCACTCTTCTGTTTTTCTTTCTTTTTTTGTCAGTGCTAAGACTGTTCATTTCAAAAAGCACTGAAACTTAATACGAGTCATTACCTTCCCCTTGACTCTTTTTACGTTATTTTAGTTAACACTTAATAACAGCTTTGTACCTTAAGCAGGCCATGCTTATCTTTTACCAGAAATGGAGGAATGGGGTTTTATACTTTGATTATCCTACAATTTCAGGTAATGCAATTTGGGGCAAGATGCATTGTTTTTCTTCCTTTGAAATGGTATCTCAGTGAAATAGGAATGGGTTTTTTTTTTTTTTTTGGTACACGTTGCTATTGACTAAAAGCCCAAGATCTAATGTAAAATGCAGATTTTCAAAACTAAGAAGCAATAAAACTGAAAGAAAACATCTTCTGAAGCAGAAGGAGGCAGTACTTGAGGAACGCACTGGGGCTAAAAAACATGGGCACTAAAATCGGTAATCTGTCATGGTTTCCTATTAGCAGTAAGTACTTACCTCAAGCCAGATATTACAGGCATAAAGTAGGTAAATTGGCATCATTGCATTGATGTAGTTGGGGGCTGCCTAGCTCATCTAGTTCTCCTAAAGCCCAGCAAAGAGAACCTCCCAACAACCAGAAAAGGGAGATTCCTCTTCAAAAAGGACTGAGGCGTTAACTGCTTTCATCTCTGCCCCTGTTCTCCGCCAAAGAATCTGGAACATAAAACAATGAAGCAAGTTTTGAAAAATGATTGGATTTTTTCAATAGAAAAGAGATGCAATAATTAAGGAAATATGATTTTTTAAAAATAGATACTGTTTAACACATGAAAATTGTTTTTACTGAATAGTCCAGTGTCATTGCTCCTGATAGGAGATTCTTTTCCAAGTGATGATGGAGACACCTCACAGTTGTCAGTGTCTTTGCCACCTTCACTATGTGATAAGAGAGAGCTGCCTGCCGTCTGTGACTTTACCACCTTTAATACTTGGCTTCCAAGGTTGTCATGCTCCTCAGCATGAAGCTGCAAAAAGGAAAAGCGTGGGTAAAGATGTATGAAAGATTTTTGTGGGTATGGTCTAGAAGAGGTGTTTTTTTACTCTTCCAGTCTTTTGGCTAACTGCCACACATAAGTGCAAAGGCTGCTTAAATGTAGCCAAAATAAAGGGAAGGGATTTGGCCTCAAAGGGGAGAAAAAAACCAAAAACCAAAAAACAACAACAACAACAACAAAAAACCCCACAAGACAATATTTTAAGGCTGTCAGCAATATTTTCTAATCTTTTTTTTTTTTTTAGCAAAAACTGTTTTTTAAATTAATAAAAAAACATTAATGAACATTTTCCTTCTGGAAAAGGAAAAACAAATCACAAACTGTTATGGAGTAATTCAAGGCACACTGTTCTGCACAATAGCTTGAAATTTTATCTTTATTGTAGATTATTTGTGTTTCTTTGGTTTATTAGGATTTTGACTGGAGGTGGGCAAGAGCAGGAGAGTAGAAAATAATATTTCTCTCCATCATCACAGCAATCTAGAGAAGATGAAGGCAGAAGTTGGGTTCGAAACATCACCATTGAGGGAGATAAACTGGTCCTTGCCATCTGACAGCAGGAGAATGGACAATAAGGCAAGAGAGAGCCAGAAAGACTCACCCTGTAAAGTCTTATCCTTTGTGGTATCCAGGAGAATTTATGGCCCCTGTCTGGTGCTAACATTTTCTTTTCTGAGCTGTAATTTCTTCCTGCTATCTCCAAGCTTTCACTGAAGTTTGGTTAGAGTTACAGCTTGGACTAAGCGGAGTTTTGTAGAATTAAGGGAGAAATCTGCTCCTGTGTTTGGAGTGAAGAATTATGGGCAGACTGATGACAAGCTAAAGGAGCAAGTAACTAGGTGATTTTAGGGCCTAGAGAACAAAGCAGAGCCCTTTTGCTGGTGGCTAGACACTAGAACCCAAGAAGAAACCCAGCTTTCTCTAGCCGCACAGCACAGACTTCCTTAAAAATATCTTCTTTGTTTATGAAAACAGGCTTATTCTTTGGTGGTGGAATAACTAGGGTATATGAGAGTTAATATGTCATAGAATGTAAAATGTGATTGCAGCACTGTAATCAGAATTAATTTTTCCTGCAGGAACAGACAACACACTTCACAGCTCTGATTCTATTGATTCAAAGTAACAATGCCTAATTCATACTTTTTTTCCCTGGTAATATAAGATACATGAGTCTTCTCTGGAAACTCTGAAGTACTATACAAGTATGAGGGATAAGCATTTATGCTGAAAATCACAAATATTCCTACATATTAATATTTTTGTCTAATAAAAAGGTCAGTTTTCTTTTTTATATTTTTCTCTGCATTCACTTAGATGGTTTCTCTATTTCTGCATCATGGAAATCAATAATAACATTTCCATATTGAATGAAAGGACACATGGCCTGGAAATATTTTCTTTTTTTATCAATTGGCTTAAATAAGAAAGAGTTTGCTTATCGCTGCTATAGGGGAAAGAGTTCATCTCCACTAAATCGCCAGGCTAAATAGTGGAGATGTTAATCAGAATTGTACCCAGGCCGTTTTAAAGGTTAAAGTTTGCTCAAAGCCATGAAAATAATTTAAATTAAAAAAATGGAACTTGCTCTTGCCATGTTGCTCTGTATACTTTGAAGACGAAAGCACAAAAATGTTCATTTAAAAACATTATTGAGTTATCAAAATGCAATGCAAAAATATGATATTTAAGTAGAAAAGGTCAGATTAAAAAACACAAGAGTCTCAAAAACTTGAAATGTCAAGATTCTGGGGAAAACTACAAAATAATTTTTAAGCTTACTATTTGATTCAGTGAAGTTATTTCTTGTGAAGTGAAAGGGAAATGCAGTGTAGCACAGTGATATGGCCCTTCATAAAAGGTATGAGTGATAATTTCTCTCTAGGGAGTAATATTTGCAGGCCTGGGAGTTGGAAGCCATGTTTAAAGGTATTACTTTTAATAATAAATGTTACTGCTATGGTAATAGTGGATTTTCTCCCTAGTAATCTGGCATCTGTGGAATTTTAAATGCTAGGAGAACTATGAAAGTGTATGTAAATATACCTGTAACTTCTTAATATCTTTCTTTCTTCTTTTGAATCTTAAGTGAATTGTAGAAGGAATCATAATTTCAGCAACATAAAAAATGGAACAGAATAAGAGAAGTCCAAAAAAATAACTTTGCAAATATCAAACATTCATCTCAGTTGTAGATAACTTTATTGGCAAATTAAGCCATTGATTCTTGCTGGTACTAATGGATAGACTTGATTTCTAAAACTTTATATTCTTCAGAAATTGTGAGGTTCTCTGTTCAGCTTTTGAATGATGCCTTGGCCCTTTTGCAACTTATAGTCTGCTTCTATGCAGATTATAGGGTACCCAGGATTCAATATTTTGATTTAATTCGGGATTCGGGACAGCATCAAAATTCAATGAAAAAGGAGACAGCAAATGAGAACAAAATTGCGACAAGAGGTTTTTTGGCTCTTTTATTGGAACGGGGTCCTTTCCCCCCTAAGATTTCCAGGAAGGGATAAAATTATTTGTGGGAAAGGAACATAGTTTGCACCAGGAGAGGGCTTTATTCCTTCTTACTTCCCTGGTATGATTTATAGAACACCAGACCAACCAAAAATACTGCCAGAAACTTTACAAAACTCCTTTCTTTATGTTAAAACAAGGAAAAGCTTTAATATGCATTTGTCAAAAATTGGTATCTCAGGTTTAGTGCATAATCTGTATCATTTCCCAAAGAGTGACACAGATACTGTAGAGAAGCTGAAGAAACACTTGATGGCCTACAGGAAAATTGAGGAGAGAAAAATTAAATAGAAAGAAAATTCTACCTAAAGGAAATAAAGTTGTTTTTGGTTTAGGTTTGGTTTGGTTTGGTTTTTTTTTGTTTTGTTTTGTTTTGTTTTGTTTTGTTTTCTGCTTCACAGTTTCTTCTAGAGCCATCAATAGCCAAAGTTGCCTTAAACTAACAACTGATGTTTCTGGGCTTAGGAAATTTACTTTCTTTCCCTTTTACTTTAAGGAATACTAAGCAAATAAAAATCCAAAAATATTTGTTCAAGTGGAAGAATGATAGTACTGCAGACAGAGTTTGAATATGAAATGCAATCGTCTTCTCCCCTCTTGAGAATATCACCATGTTTAAAATAGTGTGACTCTGGTGTTGTAGGGAGAGAAGTCTCATATTGGGCAACCTTTGGTTTAGAAATAGGGATTCAGTATGCTGGATTTTCCCTTCCTTCCAAGAAAGTAAAAAAAAAAAATGTTTTCCTTTGCAGGAGTGTTTTGTCACCACTTGAAATTGTCCCTTCCCATCTTGTTCACCAGCACCACCATTCTCATTCTCCTGATAAATGCTCTTCTTGATTTTTAAAATCCTTATATTTCACTCCCTTCCTTTCAAAAGCTTTCCTTGGCTTTCCCTTCTGCAGCCTGGTTAGCAGGTCCTTCCTGAGTCTTCTCAGGTTTCCCAGTGGACTGTGAACTACATAAGGGTAACTATTCTGTTTTTAAATTATGTATACTCAACACCAGAAATTGTGGCCAACATGCTAAATGTAGGAGCAAGATCGGATATATAAATAAAGGAATCAATGAATATGCTTTTGACTTTTTCCCCCCTCACAGATTCCTTTTATTCTTCAAGACCTAGTTTTAATTTCCTTCATAGGCAATTTCCTCCTATGGCACTTTACACAGCTCTACCTTTACTTGTTCTATCCCATAACGGTGTGAATTGACTGAATTCCCACTGAATTAGACTTCCTCGTGCCGCACACCCAGTCCCAGGTGTCTAGTAGTAGCACATAGTTGGCGTTCCACATGTGCTTAAAAGAATGAGCATGGGTAGCACAAATGAAAATCGTGCACCCAAAAGTTCTTTTTCAACTGATGCCTTATATACAATTTACTTAGAAATAAGAATTCACAACTAATGAGCTTAGGAGAATGTTGTAGATGAGAAGAAGCTTTGCTTGGGGTGTGTTAAAATCTGGTGTGATGGTGCTTACCTAATTCTGTTTGTAATGCTCTAAATTTTGTGTTGTATCTTTTGAAATTATGGAATTAGGTGTACACCAAAATTGGAATCATTACACATTTCTGGTGGGGAAAAAAAAGTGCATCATCCTATGGTGATCCCTATAAGTCAAAGTCCAGTCAGGAAAACAGAAACCATAAGAAATGGTTCAAACAGAGGGAATATAAAACCCAGAATTAACCTCCATGGGAGAGTTGAGGGGCCAACAAGAGGTGTTGAGACAGCCTAGGAATTAGCAACAGAAGGAAGCCTCTATCATACTTAAACTGTGGGGAAGAAGGCAGGAGAGGTAGGTACTGAGTCCAGGAGCCAAGGTGGATCTGCCCAGCCTAAACTTCAACTACAGGGTAAAGAGGGCCATTAGGGGACACACAGAGAGAGGGGTTTCAACACTCTGACTTCCCTTCCTGTCCACCTCTTTCCTTCCTGCCAATGCCACCATTTGATCAGGTG
This sequence comes from Mustela putorius furo, assembly GCF_011764305.1. Classification (NCBI taxonomy): domain Eukaryota; kingdom Metazoa; phylum Chordata; class Mammalia; order Carnivora; family Mustelidae; genus Mustela; species Mustela putorius. The sequence continues at coordinate 17,947,528 of NW_025422471.1, forward strand.
ACACAGAGCCTGATATAGACCAAAACCCTGTATCAATGGGCACAGCCAAGGAGAGTGAGGAGTGGGTCCAAGCGAAAACAGGCCAGATTCAAGTGCATCCTCCTTATTTCTAGTGAAAAATGTAAAGCGTATATTATCAGTATTAAATCTCTCCTTTGGTAAGTTTTTTTTTTCTTTTTTTTTTTTTTTGGCATAACTTTTTCTATCATTTTACTTTTATTTTTTTTATTCTGTTTTAATATAGATTTTGCTAAACTATACATCACTGGAATTGTATATTTTATTCTTCCAAAATTTTTTTGTAACTAGGACATTTTTATTTTTTTACAATATTTGAATGTATTTATATCATTACTTTTATGTACTTCCTGTATACTCTGCATTTCTGTGCATTTGTTTTCTCTGTTTCTGCCTTCTTTTACATTGAATAATTTTAACATGCTATAGTTTTCCTCAACTACATTGGTAGTTATATATTCTATTCATTTATTGATTTTTATTTTATTTTTAAGAATTCTTTTTTTAGAATTATGTTTTAGTTTGTAAATGTACATTGCAATATTGGTTTCTGGAGTAGAATTCAGTGATTTATCAAGTACATATAACACACAGTGCTCATCACGAATATGATCTTTAATACCCATTCCCCATCTAGCCCATCCCCAACCCCCCTCTCTCCATCTACCATCAGTTTCTTCTCTATCATTTAGAGTCTCTTTATGGTTTGTTTCCCTCTCTTCTTTTTCTCTTTTCCCCCTTCCTTTATGTTCATCTGTTTTAAAAGTTCAGAATGTAAATGTTAATTTACCGTTTAAGCTTTGCCCCTTTTATAATGTTCAAAATCTAAAGTCATTTGTCCTTTAAGCTTCACCCCTGAAATAGAAGGAACTTAATTTCAGTTGCAATCCCTTTTGATTTATATACTAGTTATTACAGATGTGAGTTTTACATTATATTTAATCCTATATGGTATTATTACTTTTGTTTAGTCAATATTTGTTTAGATGTGCCTACATATTCCCCAATGCCTTTCTGCTCTTCATTGCTTTAGAAGTCTCAGACCAAGTTTCATTTTTTCTGAACATTCTATACAGTTTTTTATTCTCTTAATGAAATCTGTTGATGGCATGCCTGGATAGTTAAAAGTCTACATTTAATTCATATTTCTACACTTACTCATAAAAATGTTCTTTTCCTCAGGCACCTTCTCCCTCTCCCGCCCTGCTCACTCCCTACAATCATTTATTAGTGGAGCAGAAACTAAAGTAATGATTACTGTCATATCTTGCAAAATGCATCTCATAAATCATCTTTTTTTTTTCAACTTAGTGCTTTCTATTGATGATTGGTTTGTATTAGGCTTTATTTTCCCCCCATATGGGAGGTAAATAGGACCATTAAGAAAAAAGAATTTAGTAGCCCTTATAATTTCAAATCACCAGGGAGGAAAAAAAAGTGGTCCATCTCTATCATTATTTGAGCCTTAGCTGGTGTGAAATCACAGAATAGAACATTTCACTTAAACACAGGATCTGCTGGGATTTTTACATGACAACCCCCAGGACAGAATTGGAAGTTCCACTTGAGTGAGCAGTTAAATACACTGAATCTTTCTAGGTAATTATAGTTGTTGCTATGACTGTGTCTGAGAATAGGTTATAAGGGATAATTTGGGGATTCTGTGTATTGTCATTTTATATACTTGTAATGTAGTCTACCACTAACTGAATTATGCTTCACAGTTGTGCCTTTTATCTCTCCAGAGAACACATAACAACAAAGTCTGGAGAGGCAAGGCTACAAGATGATTTCAAGTATTAGAGCTCCTCTAATCTGGCAGATTTTACTTGGGAGATGGTGTCCGTCTAATAAAAACAGTAAAAGAAAATGTACCCATTACCCTTTATTCTCCTCCACTCCCCTTTAGTGTTTACAAAATGGAAGGGATAATTTAGTGAAAAGGATACTTTTCATCTTCAGGTAGTTTGGCTGGAGGAGCACAAAAACCATTCGAAGAGATTTTTTAAAAAATCAGATTATACTCTGACATTGGGAGTTTAAAAACAAAGTGTTTATAAGGCAATATATTGGTTCTTAAAAGAGTGATAAAGATAATTTCTCTAAGTATAAATTGATATTTATTCACATACATTTTTAATGATATTGAATTCATATAGATTTAGATACTATAAATACTGTAATATATTTAATTTACTTGTCAAAATGTACTAAGATAAAGAACATATAAGTTATGTATTTTAAATTTCATACTTTTTATATGACAAATATATACTTTATTTATTTATGTATTCATTCTTATTTATTTATTTTTATTGTATTATGCTAGTCACCATATGGTACATCATTAGTTTTTGATGTAGTGTTCCATAATTCATTGTTTGCATGTAACACCCAGTGCTCCATATAATCCATGCCCTCCTTAATACCCATCTAAATATCAATACAAATTTTTATTTTTAATCTATATTTTGTGGTTTATTCAGTTCTTCAATAAATTATATGATCAAAAAGGTACATTTGGAAGAAAAGGATAAATTATGGACTACAAAGATGGCAGCTGTAATCTTCCCTTTTCATGCTCTGACATGTGGCAGAAAGGGTTAGACATCTAATATATTTAAACAAGAAACGAATGTATTTTCATACCAATAATATGACACTTCTATCATCCTTTGACCTTCATTTTCCATCAATGTCAAAGTTAGCTTTAAGGGAATCTGGTAATAAAATGGCTTATAATTTACTGCTCCCTCAATTGTTTATGTGTATTTTTCTCTTTTGTAGTACCTTGATAGAGTTAGTGTGTCAGGGTCCATATCCATGCAGTGATGCTCTTTAAAGATGTGACTGGGGATATCACGTTAGGTAGCAGTAAGAGTCTCACTAACTGTGGGTCATATTTTTAGTTAGGTTGAAAATAGAGATCTGCCATGTGGAAGTACCCTAAATAGCCCTGTCAAGACTCATTTTCCTATGGTTTTTAACTTTAGAGGCCACTTACCACTTAATACCTTCAAGTCATAGCTTCAAGTTCATTGGTATTATAACTGAAAAACTTTAAGTGAGATATCTTGCTATCTGATCTGTTGTATATCCCAACATTTCTTCAAACCCCTAAATAGCTTTATATTTTTCCCAAAATTATGTTTTCATATAGATTTTTAAATATCAATGCAAATATTGAAGCTAGGAAAACATAAAAATGTCAAAAGTACATAATTTAGCTTTCTTTCTCAATTTATGTAACAATAGGAATAATAATTTTTCCTGTCCTTATTAGTTGCAAAGTTGACTGATCATAAAACAGCAATTTTGAACCTTGTATATCCACTATATCAGATAAAGCTAAGTGCCTCACTCATAATTTTTACAGGGTAGATACAGTTCTTTAATTCAGCAGGTGTGCACTTTTGATGAAATGTGCAGAAAGCCTTGTATGAATTTTTAAAATGCTACTTTTCACTTAAAAATACTCCTTTTTACTTCTGTAGATTAATTTTTTAGTAATTCTATTTCATTTATATGTAAATGTTTTCTTTAATATTGGTCATTTTACAGTTGTGATAACTATTCATAATCACCCCCATTATCACTGTTCTCTCAAAAAAGTTAACTGAGTTTAGTGGAGCAAGATTTTTCAGAATATTGGGGTTCTGCAAAATTTGTGCCCTCTATATATTACTTCTATCATCATTCATAAATTGTGGTAGGTTCCAAACTAAACTCCCACCTTTCTGAAAATGTTACTGCTTTTGGCACATTCAAAAAAGTATTTCAAATTCATTTAAAGGTTGTCCTTCAGGATACAATGTGATCTATTTGTCTCCCAGGCAAAATCTCCTTGTTTTTTCTACATAATGAATGTTCAGACATATGGTGGTCCTGTTAAGTGACAACTATGTTAAATTTCAGCTTTTATCTGTCATTCACATATATGTTTGTTGGGGCTTTGCGACCATATTTGTAAGTTTGTCAGAAAAATGAGTGCAAATGAAGTTTACATAAGATTATAGGAAAAAGGAATGCACAAGAATATTTTTATCTCAAATTTTGTTGCAGTAAGCTGTCATCAACATATGAGAAGCACATTTTTACATTTTCCTATCCCACTTTGTTTTCCTCCTTTAATATCTTTACCTCCGTCCAGATTTCCTTGTCAAGATGAAAAGAACATTTTGTAATATTTATAATGGGTGGCTTATTTGTCCAGTTTGAGATGACCAACAATCTTGAAGCAATTTCGCAGAGAATAGGTGTTGTGGCATTCCTTTTTCAATCATTTAGAAATGACTTTAAGATCAGGATCACAAAAAGTGTCTCAGAATAGTTGTCCATTTCTTGATAATATTAACCAATTTTCTAGAATATTCTTATGCTCTAAAAAGAAGTTAAACTTTTAAAAATAGCAACATGGGGGCTTAAGTGGGTAGGAGAAGAATAAATGAAAAAAGATGGGATTGGGAGGGAGACAAACCATAAGTGACTCTTAATCTCACAAAACAAACTGAGGGTTGCTGGGGGGAGGGGGTTTGGGAGAAGGGGGTGGGATTATGGACATTGGGGAGGGTATGTGCTTTGGTGAGTGCTGTGAAGTGTGTAAACCTGGTGATTCACAGACCTGTACCCCTGGGGATAAAAATATATGTTTATAAAAAATAAAAAATTAAAAAATTAAAAAAAATAGGAATGAATATATTAATTTTGTCTAAGTTATATGGCAGCACAAATAAACTTCTCCCACATCTCAGTGGTTTACAACATCCAAAATTTATTTCTCCCTCAAGTAACATGCCCAGCATGTGTCATCTGTGGTCCTGCTCCCTGACTTCATGTCTTCACTTTGACACTTAGATGGGAGAAGAAGTTCTACCACCAGTCTTGTGGCAGAGGGAAAACATCATGTGAAGCACATGTCAGTTCTTTAAACTTGCACCCAGAAGGGGCACCTATCATTCCCTTTCATTTTTTCTCACTAAAGCAAACCACAGTCGTACCAACTGCTACAGAGAATATTCTTTTCTATATGGTTTTGCAGTTGTGAAATAGTTTTATTTCAGTTATGTGATCAGAAATTTCTTAATAAAGCTTTACCATTTTCAGCAGAAAAACAATAATGTTAGTTCAAACCCAAATGGTCTAGTAGAGAAATTTTAGATTATTTGACAATCAGTCAATAAATATCTGATGAATGAATGAGTGCATAAATATCAAGCCAATTACATTTCTTCAGAATATCATGTCAAAAGGAAAAAATTCTGGGGGTTGTGCTCTGTGCTCCCTGCCTCCCTGTCTCCTTCCTTCCCTCCCTCTTGTTCTCACTCACACTCATGTCCTACTTCTTTTTCTCTTGTTCTCAATCTCACATTCATGTCCTACTTTTTTTTTTAAGATTTTATTTTTTTTGTTTTTTTTTAATTTATTTTTTATTTATTTTCAGCATAACAGTATTATTTTTGCACCACACCCAGTGCTCCATGCAATGCGTGCCCTCTCTAATACCCACCACCTGGTACCCCAACCTCCCACCCCCACCCCCAGCCCCTTCAAAATGCTCAGATTGTTTTTCAGGGTCCATAGTCTCTCATGGTTCACCTCCCCTTCCAATTTCCCCCAACTTCCTTCTCCTTTTATTTATTTATTTGACAGAAAGAGAGAGAGAGCAAGAGAGGAAACCCAAGCAGGGGGAGAGAAAGAGGGAGAAGCAGGCTTCCCACGAGTAAGGAAGCCTGATGTGGGGGCTTGATCCCAGGACCCTTGGATAATACCCTGAGTGGAAGGCAGATGCCTAATGACTGAGCCACGCAGGCACCCCACCCTCATGTCCTATTATGGAAAATTCTAAATAGGCTGGGATTCATAATAAATACAGGAGTGTTAATGAATATACAAAAATCAGTATTCCCAATGAACCAAGAGTATAAATTATATACCTATTCTAACAAAGCCAAAGCCTTTGAGATTTATAATACGTTTCTAAGTTATATTGGTTTCTAGGTATTTAATGTTTTGGTGGCTTCTAGAAGTTAAATGAAATCTCTGATTACTCATATGTTTTTACTACCCTCTCATGCTCAGCAAATGTTCTTCCTGAGTTTACTTTCTGTGATCATAAATAACCAATGCAGTCTTCTTTCTTTATTTGACTACTGAAGGTATTCCATGGCAATCTTGATTTATAAAAATCAGTGTTATATTATAAATGAATGCATACACTAACAATAATTCATTGAAGCTAATTGTGTTGAAACATTTCCAGCATATTTCTTCCTGTTTATCCCAAGCTCTTTTTTTAAGGTTTGTGCTTCTCAGGTTTTAAACCCCTCTCCCTGTCCCCTTTTCTCTCTAGAGCCTCCTTCTCTAATACCTTGCCAAGAATAGATGACTCTCATCTTTTTAATAATTGAGTGTGCCCCAACAGTTTCTTCTAATTATTTTGTTTTCTTCTTTCAAATTGCTGTCATACATTGGGGAGGGTATGTGCTTTGGTGAGTGCTATGAAGTGTGTAAACCTGGGAATTCACAGACCTGTACCCCTAGGGATAAAAATATATTATATGTTTATAAAAAAATAAAAATTAAAAAATTGCTATCATAGAATAATTATGAAATAATTCAGGGTTCTATATTAAAGACTGGAAGATTAATAATCTATCAAAAGTACAGTATATGGATTATGGGGTAGAAAACTTGTACCAGTGTGTGGACTTAAGATTTTATCATGGACAGAAGCCTATAGGGTTAAGGCTCAGCAACAATGCCGGTGATTTGTTACAAAATATTTTATAGTTGAGTGGTACAATTGAAAATGATGAGACAGGGGCGCCTGGGTGGCTCAGTGGGTTAAAGCCTCTGCCTTCAGCTCAGGTCATGATCTCAGGGTCCTGGGATCGAGCCCCACATGGGGCTCTCTGCTCAGCAAGAGCCTGCTTCCTCCTCTCTCTCTCTCTCTCTGCCTGCTTCTCTGCCTACTTGTGACTCTCTGTCAAATAAATAAACAAAATCTTTAAAAAAAAAAAAGAAAATGATGAGACATTCATGGGTTTTAATCATAGGTAATCATTAATGAGTATTAAATATGTGGTATTCTGAAACATGAGTAATCCCAAATCATTTTGTTACCTAGGAATTTCTTTTTCTTTTCAGAAACTGAAAATACATCAGAATAATGACAATCTCACTTGCCATCTTAAATATCTAAATTCTATTATAAAATAGTATTTTATGACTAGTCCTTTTTATTTAATATTATTTTGTTATATCAAGATGAGGAATTTAGGAATAACTAAACATTGAGCTATTAGTCTACTGCATTAAGGATAAATTGGTCATAAACTTCATTTATTTATATTCACATGATTAGTAGTATACAGAACTTGGGGGCTTAGAAGGCAGCTTTCATTGTCTTTATTGGACACAATAAAATCTATTCATGTTTCAAAGTTTGACCTGTAAGGCTGGGACAACAGTGCCTCACTCACCTATTCCAAGTCCTGGGCATAACACCAAAACAAAACAAAATGAATAAAAACCTTACATAATCAAGATGAAAGGTGTTGATACATTTTGAAAAATTGAATTTAATGCAAAGACACCCATGATTGATAGAATATCAAAAGTTTAAATAAAGACAGGATCAATAGAGTAAGTCATAGGAAGGAGTTTTAAAACTGTATAAGGTGAGTTTTGGGCAGCCTGTAGACTAAATTTTATGAAAACATGTAAGTGTATATATTTACATTTTGTCTTGCAAAATAGTTTGTAGGTCCATTCACATTTACAGGGTACCGCCTCCTCCGGAAAAGCTTAAAAATGACTTATCTTTGTGCTGTTATTTATAGGAGCATCAAATATGAAAGTAAGTCAGGGCAGAAAGTGTCAAAGCAGGAGTACAATTCTTGCTCAGGATCTAAAATTTACCAGCAATGCTACTAAATGTTGGGAAGGAAAGTGTAGATATGAAACATGAGCTCTAAAGCAAGGAAGTAAGGATTTTCATCTTGAACTTACCACTAACTAGCTCTGTGACTTTGGGAAAGTTAGTTAATCTTTCTGTGCCTCCATTTCTTCCATTGTAAAATGAGTACAATTATAGTGTCTATCTCATAAGGTTTCTCTGCGGTTTAAGTAAGGGAATATCTGTAAAGCCATGAAGTGCCTGACATACTATATACATTATTTGAGTGTTTTAGTTGCAGTTGCTGTCATTATTATTTAAGGAAGGAAGTATGCTGTGCAATTTAATGGTTTTCACAAAATTCTATGAAAAATTACTAAGCCCACTTCTTGAAGAACAAAATATTTTAAACCCTTATAATGACTTAGCAACATTACATGCAGTTCAAAAGTAGTGCCAATGATTAACATTGATGTAGAGAACAGTAGTAAACTACATCTTTTTTTATATATTTTAATTTAGATTTCATTAATCAGTCTGGACTTTACCCTAATTATGTCAAATTAGAAGTCTATGTTATTTAAGAAATTCATATATATATATGAACATATATATATATATGTGTATATATATACACATTGTACCCATACACCATGAATTTCTTAAATCATATATATATATGAATATATATATTCTAAAGCTGCCCAAAAGCTCACCTTATAGAATACATACACCATGAATATATATTGTGGTAACTAACAAGGACAAAATATATAATTGAGAAAATTCAAGTTCTTTCAGTAGTTCAGACACAAATATATAATTGTCTCCATTGTGAAACCACTGATCTAACAATTGCGGTAAAGTATATACTGAGAACATTTTCTTTTCACAAGGTTATGAGTGGAAAAGTTACCTAACAAGGAATGACTACTTGCTATTACTGAATAATTTTAGTATATTAACCAAAATGTATTAATGCTAACCTTTGCACTGTGAAATCACTGTCTATTCTTTGTGACCTGAAGTTATCCTGTTTTAAATCCATTAAATAAAATTATGTGACACTAAGCTTAATTAAATCAGGCCTACCCAGCAGCAGAAATCAGACATATAAACGGAATATTGATCTTCAAGAGGGCTGTTGCCTTACAACTATAATGGAATTAGCCACAGGTATATTTTGCAAGCAATGGTAGGATAATTATCAGTAATAAACCCAGGGCTTGTAGTTAATTAAATTCGTTACAGAAGAGTGTGTCACTAAAATGTTACCATGCACTTAAAACCCATTTTAAAAGAACAAATCATAATCTCCTTATTTGCCTATGTGTGACAAAATAAGTGGATGAAGACACTGGCAACTAATAAGAGCTTTATTTTAATGGCTGCTATCTTAGATTTCTTTTCCATCTCACTATAGCCATGCTGACTAATGACATCAGTAACTGATTATAAAGCATCAGTGATCTTTATTTTTGTTATTTCACATAATTTGTTTCCTAAGCCAATCCTAAAGGGCATATTACTTTTTCTTTTTCCTGATCCTTCATTTTCCAACATAAACATTTCCATTAGCTAAATATCATTTGTCTCACTCATAATTTATTTTTTTAGAATTAATATCTACTTGAAAGTGACAAAGATCTTAGAAAAACACATTAATTGCTTAATTTATTTACTCTGTAGAAAGTGCACATATGGTTGCTTACCTTTTAGTTTCTAAGGCTAAACCACAGTTGCTGCAGTTCATTAATATCTACTGTGCCAGTACTCATCACTTTTTACTAACTTAAAAAAAATTAAACACTGAAAAGCCTCTCTAGTAATACAATAGCTCACTTTTAAAAGCTATTCCCCCATTAGCAATGGACCACATGAATTGACGAGGGTTTCCTTTCATTGTTTCTTCGGTTTAGCTTTGCATTCCCTGACCACTTTCCAAAGTAATACATCTGTGAATTTTTTAATAATTCGCAATGACTTGTTGCTTCACCTTTGTCCCTCAGCAGTTTCCACAGTAGGGATGTCTGTCTCTGATGCTTTCAATTTAGCAATTACGAATATAGTTAAACTACGTATAAAGTATTCCTAAAATATGCAGTGTCCATGATTGCTGTGTATAATTGTGCTTATTATGTATTGGACAGTTCGTTCTGGAATTAATCAATTAATTAATTCCAGAAGAGGCCCCTGGATAGTTTTTGTTTTGAATGGTAGTGAGATTTCATGCACAGCAACCTCCAGTCACTTATTTTTTAATTTTTTTTTTTTAGTTTTTATCTCTATAATTTGAAATAGTCATTCCTCATTCTTTATGAATTTGTATTTGCAAATTCATCCACTCATATTTTACTGTGTGTATTTAAAGTGTACATCCTGATGATTTGATATCTGTATACACTCTGAAGTAATCACCACACTGAAGATATTTAACATTTCCATCACCTCACATAGTTAACTTCTTGTGTATGACTGTGTGGTGAGATCACTTAGGATTTACCCTCTAAAGATAGTTCAAGTACACTCTACAATATTGTTATGTATAGATCTACAGGACTTATTCTTGCCTAGCTAAAACTTTGTATCTCTTAACTAACATCTCCCCATAGGCTCTGGTAATCACCATTTTTCTCTTTTTAACATTATTTGCAACCTCAAAATCAAGACTTCCAGTTCTTGGTCATTTGTGGACATGCACAGAGTAACAAAGGCTTTGAGTCCTCAAATGCACATTCCCAGCTAAGGTTGAGCAAGGCAACACTCTGCCCTCCTGTTTGAGCTCTCATACTTGAGTGTCATTTTCATGGTCTATTTAGTGCCATGTGTTTTTTTGGTTTTGGCACTTTTGTACTTTTCGCTAGTGATTTTGTTGTTTAAACTGCCCCCAAGTGTAGTGTGCTGAAGTACTGTCTAGTGTTCCTAAGCACAAGAATGTCATGATGTGCCTTAGAGAGAAAATATGTTGTGTTAGATTAGCTTGGCTCAGGCATGAGTTATAGTGCTAGTGGGTTCAGTGGTAATCAACATTGTGGTATATTGAAAAAAAAAAAAAAAGAGAGAAAGTTTCGCTAATCTGTATGTGAAGCTGCACTGGGAAGTAACGTCTTTAGTTACACATAACATCAATTGTGCGTGATGAAGGTATGAAAAAGATGGAAAAGTGGCTACATTTGTAGATTCATGAAATGATGACTGAATAGGAAATGTAATATACAACATTGTTGTGAAGCTAAAAGACAAGGAAATTCATGGCTGCATTACCCTGCATCAAGAAATTGTTAAACACTTCTAAGCTAGGTTTTTTTGTTGTTGTTGTTTTTGTGTGTGTGTTTGTTTTGTTTTTTTTTTTTTTTTTGGTAAATACTTTATATAATTAATTATTTTAAAGGACTACACATGAAATAAGGTGTATTTAAACAGGAACATACATAAAATAAGCTTATGTATTAATCACTTGTGAAATGTGAGTGGAAGGTCACAGGAGCGTAACCTGTATTTTCTCCAGAGGCATTGGTTCACTACTTGCTTATTTAGAGCTCAGAGTGACTTTTATAGAACGTAACTATCAGGAACAATGACAATTGAGTGTAATTATAGATTCACAAGAAGTTGCAATGATAATACAAAGAGGGACTTCACCCAGTTTCCCCCCAATCGTTACATTTTATATTTATATAACTAGAATACAATATCAAAATCAAGAGGTTGGCATTGGTACAATGTGTGTTTATAGTTCTGTGTCACTTTTTTTTTTTTTTTTAAGATTCTATTCATTTACCTGACAGACAGAGATCACAAGCAGGAAGAGAGGCAGGCAGAGAGAGAGGAGGAATCAGGCTCCCCGCTGAGCAGAGACTCGATCCCAGGACCCCGAGACCACGACCCGAGCCTAAGGCAGCGGCTTAACCCACTGAGCCACCCAGGCGCCCCTCACTTTTTTTTTTTTTAAGATTTTATTTATGTATTTGACAGAGATTACAAGTAGGCAGAGAGGCAGGTAGAGCGAGAGGGGGAAAGCAGGCTCCCTGCTGAGCAGAAAGCCCGATGCAGGGCTCGATCCCAGGACCCTGGGATCATGACTTGAGCCGAAGGCAGAGGCTTTAACCCACTGAGCCACCCAGGCGCCCCTCTGTGTCACTTTTTATCACATGTATAGATAAGGATGTTGAAGTCTCTCACTTTAATTGGTTTTTTTTCTAATTCTCATTTAAATTTTATCATTTTTCACTGGGTCTTGTATGTACATGATGAATCACTAAATTCTACACCTGAAACTAATATTATACTGTATGTTAACTGGAATTTCTTCTGCCTCTTTTATAAAATACACATTTAAGACTGTGATAGCTTCTTGGTGGATTAACCTTTTAATAGTTATTTAATAGTCCTCTTTCCATAGTATTTGTCTTTTATATGAAGTTTATTTTACCTGACATTAATGTAGCTACTCTTACTTCTTTTGATTTTTGTTTGCATATTAAGTCTTTTTCATCATTTTCTTTCAACCTATAATCATCATTATATTTCAACTGAGTTCCTAAAGACAGCAAATAGTTTAGCCATGCTTCTTTTTAACCACACTGCCAACTACTGTCTTTTAATTTATATTTTTAGATTTTTTATACATAATGTAACTGTTGCTATAAGGCTTACATTTGCCTTTTTATTATTTATTTATTATTACTATTGCCTTATTTATTATTACCTTTTTAAAATTTCACTGCTTTCTTTTTTTTTTGCATTAATGCAAGTTACTTCAATATTCTTTTTTAGACCTCCATTTTCATTTATATGTAATGTTTTTGAGTATCTCTTTGTGTACCTTTTAAAGTGGTCACTCCAGGAATAACAATATATATATATAGAGAGAGAATATGTATATTCAATATATATATATAAAACTTATCAAAGCCTGCTGATGTCAGCACTCTAGCAGATGAATTGCAGTGTTGTAACATTACTTTTCTTTACAACTATTTACCCTCCCCCTCTTTTAATATAATTGTCTGAATTATTGTGTCTACATACATTGAAAAATAAGCAAGATGGGATTGTAATTTTTGCTTCAATTTCAAACATAATTTAAAAAACTGTAGAAAGGAAAGCCTTTCATTTTTCCTATTTTTTTCTCTGTTCTGATGTTCATATTTTCTTTCTGTTACCATTTTATTTCTGTTTAGAGAACTTCGTTTAGCCATTATTCCAGGGTATATGTACTTGTGAGAAATTCTCTTAGTTTTCCCGCATCTTAGAAGATCTTGATTTCTTCTTCATTTGTGTTGGATATAGAATTCCACGTTCAGAGTTTGTTTCTTTCATCACTTGAAAAAACATTGTGTCACTTCTTAGGACATGTTCCTTCTGCTGAGAGATCTACCATGTTCTTTCTCCTATAAAGAATGTTATCATTTCTCTCTGGCTATTTTCAAGATTACTTTTTCTTTGTCTTTAATTTTCATAAGTTTGACTGTGTCTTGGTATGACTTTTCTGGGGTGTAATTACTCTATTTGAGGTTTATTTAATCTTCCTAAATTTGATACTTTTTCTATGATTATTTCCACAAATGCTTTTCAACCATTTTCTCTTTTTCCTTATAAAAGGAGGAACTCCAGTGTCATGATTGCCAGACTCTTTGTTATAGTCCCACATGTCCTGGAGACTCTCCTAATTTTTTTTTTCATTTCATTTTCTTGTCATTGTTCACATTGGGTAATATCCATTGTTCAACTTTTAAGTTCACTGATTTTTTTGTGTGTGTCCTTTCCATTCTGCTGTTGAACTCCTTCATTGGTTTTCCTATTGTTTTACACACCTCTAAGTTTCTGTTTGGCTCTTTGTAGTTTTTTTCTTTGCTGAGATGTTTCTTTGCTGAGAATTTCTATTTTTAAATTTTTTTCAAGTGTATTTCATTAATGTAGAAGCATTTTTATGATTCACACCTTAAAATGATTGTCAGGTAAGTCCAACATCTCTGCCATCTTAATGCTGGCATCCGTTGATTATCTTTTCTCATCCAGTTTGAGATCTCCTTTGTTCTAAGTATGATAAGATTTTTTTAATTGGAATTTGGACGTAAGACTCAGGATCTTATTTAAATTTTGTTTCAGCAAGCACTTACAAAGAGTACAGGAAGATATATCTCTCAATCTGTCTACCTGTCTAGCTAGCTAGCTATGGTAAAACACTTCATGTAGTGCTGAAGTATGAACATTTTAATATGTAATCAAATGTTCTTCTATTACCTCTTTTTAAAAGACTGCATGTTATTATAGCAAATAAGTGAACCAAAAATAATTTGTGCAAATACAACTATTTAAGGGTTTGAATATTTATATTTCTGGCTATAAAACCAGTGTTTTGGTATACATCTTTGGTTCTGATTCTGAGATGGTATAATTCCACTCCACTCCATCTCTCCTATATTCTTTACACAAAATGTAGAGCATCTAGTTAAGTTTTAATTTCAGATAAACAACATTTTTTTTTTAGTAAAAGTGTGCTCCTGACAGTATTTTGGACAAATTTATCATAGCAAAATAGTTGTTGTTTCTTTGAAATTAAAATTTAACTTGACACCATTTATGTTTTTTTTTTTTAAATTATAGCAGTGCTGACTATCAAAACCAGAATAGAATATATAAAGCAACTGTCTGAGTGTTCTGAAAAGTAAATGGCAGAAGATAAATTAGGAAAGGAAACCAGGACACAAAGTACAAACAAAAGAGCAGTGCATTTTCTATGTTTTTTCTCCTGTGCATCTTCCATTCCAGACTCAAAAGAAGCCCCTGAAGATTTCCTCACAGAACTCCCTGGTATGATTACTCCAAATTACTATGGGCATCTTAAATTTAAATGACTTCTAAATATGTTATTCTCTGCCTGATAACTGAAGACAGCTACTTAATCGAATTCTCTTTAATATTTCTAAGAATTCTGTTAGAAGCAACAGAAATAGCTTCATTTTCTACATCCTGCTTGAAATGCCTTTCAGCACTTTCAGATGTCTTCCTCATCCCTATTCTCATAGTTGTCACTCTGTCATTCTTTGTGGGTGAGAAAATGTCCCTAATGTTATAGGTACCAATGCTTGTAAAACAAACAAACAAACAAACAAAATATCACAATTTCTTTCTTGGGTGTGATGTCATTATGTGATCCTTCGAGATTGCCCTCCAGAGCCAAGCATTAATTTGTCTCCCTTTCCAAAACAAGGTAACATATACCTTAGGGGTTTTCATAAAAGACCTCCTGATTCTTAAGGAAACACTAACAGAGGACTCTGGATAACTCTCCAAAATGATACTTAAGAAAGTTCACAGAGGGATAACTGAATCATATACATCCACCCTGTGAGCATATACACCCCTCCCTGCGAGAGGAGTGTTGAAGTCGATAAGGTGGTATGAAATATGTCTTTGGCTGTGCTTATCAGTGGCATTACGTCAGCACTGAAAGTCATTCATATCAACCTCAACTCACTAAGCAGAATTGTTATGAATGATATATTTTACCTTGTTTTCCTCTTTATAAGCCAAAACAGTCTGTGCAATAGCTAATACATTCTACTGTACCTAGATTGAAGCATTAGGCCAAGTAGAAAGGTCAATACAGAAATTTAAGAAAACTATGATGGTTTCTGGGCTTTGTTTATCTGGTTGGCTCTAAGACTCTGAGAAGCATGATTGAGGTCAGTACTGAAGACTGGTATTAACCTGCTTCTTGGAGTCCTCTTGATAGTAGCCTTAATTAAGTACTATATAAGGCCAATTAAATTAACCTCTGTAACTTGCATTATTCAGAGTGACCAACAGAGGGATGTATCATGAGAAAATTTGACAGAAGCTGAGATATAATTGAAATGAGGGATGGCTATTGCTGGAAACAATTGTCGGTGAGTCTTTTATGTTTTTATATTTTGTGAGCAGAGATATTTTTTCAGAATATCTCTTTAAGAATGCTTATATACTGAACAAAGTGTACTTTGAAGCCTTTGAAGACAAATACAGTGTATTTATCCAGAACAGAGGACAGGTTTACTTATTTCAGGATGATAAACCAGTATCTCCATCCTGGGAGGTATGCTTGTGGTTATTATAAAAATGTGATTTCCCTATCTCTTAGTTTTCCAGCAACAGCACAAACCCAGTGTGTGTGCAGTATCCATCTGGGCTTTTCATGTAATCTCTATGGGATTTGACAGGAAGGGGGAAGAGATGTGAATATAAAGTTCATGCTGATTATGTGTCATGAGGCAAAATCTTGGACACTTCATCATCCTTGACATTGTGAAGAGTTTAGAATGTATACTGTAATCTCTAAAGCAATCAATGGAAAAAAATAAGCACTATTCATAGATACAGTTATAAACTCTATAGATAAAGTAAAATACTAAAAAATATTTAAATAACAAAAATTAAACCTGGAAGAGGAAACAGAGCAACAAAAAAAAAGAGAACAGATAGGAAACAAGTAATGAATGAAAGGGTAGATCTAAACCCAAACATATTATAATTAAATGTAAATGTTCTACAAACCAGTTAAAAGATGGGGATTATTTAGACAAATAAAGGAGAGCCAACTCTAAGCGAGATATACAAGCCCCACTTTAAATATAATGATATAAATAGGTTATATGGCAAAGGATAGAAGAATATGTACTATACAACCATGGAGCAAAAGAAAGCAGTAGAGGCATATTTATATCAAGCAATTTAGACTTTGTAATAGTAGACTTTCCTGGGCATTGCACAATAATAAAAAGGTTATTCCACTAAGAAGATACAGTAATTTAATTATGTATAAACCTAACAATAGACCTACAAAATATATGAAGTAAAAAACTAGTAAAGTTAAAAGAGAAAAGAGCAAACCACAATTGTAGCAAGGAACTTCAATACTGTGCTAAAAGCAATAGATAGAAAAGTAGACAGACTACCAGTAAGGACAGAGATTTGAGAAATATTATCAACTGATTTAAATTCATCAATATTTATATAAGTATTATATCAAATAGAATACATAGTATTTTGAAATGCATGATATTTGTGAAACAAACCTTAGCAAATTATGCTCCCTGACCATACTAAAATTAAGCTAGACATGAATACCAGGAAAATATATGGAAAGTCCCACAATTAGCTGAAAGATCAATAAGACATATAAATAATACATTGATAAAAGGAAGGTCTTAAGGAAAATTAAAAATAGTTCAAAGAGAACAAAATAAAGATACACATACCAAAATGTGTAAGATGCAGCTAAAAGGATCTTGAGGGAACATTTATAATGTTATATGCTTATATTAGAAAATAAGGTCTCATATCAGTATAATAAGCTCTACCTTCAGACACTAGGATGAGAAGAGAAAAACAAACCCAAAGCAAACAAGAAAAAGAGAAATAATAAATAGATATCAGTGAAATAGAAAATCACAAACAATGGAGAAAATCTATAAACCTCTAAACTGGTTCATTGAAAAGATTAATGAAATTGATAAACTCTAGTCTAAAGTTGAAAAACAACAACAACAGACAAAAGACATTAATAATTACAGGAATGAAAGAAAGGTCTCTGTACAGATCCCACAGATATGAAAAGGGATATTACATAGAGGTGTATGAAGTAGTAGAATGCTATGGACAATTCCATGTGCATAAATTGAACAGTTTCAATGTAATGGACCATAAATTTATTGAAAGCCAGTAACTATCAAAACTCACTCAAGAAGAACCAGGTAACCTGAATAGTGCCATATCTATAAAGAAATTTGTTTCTTAATTAAATACCTTCTGAAAAAGAAAATCTGATGCCCAGATGGCAAATTCTAGCAAAATTTTTTTAAATCAATAGCAATTGCATATAATCACTTTCAGAATATAATGGGAAAGAAATTCTTCCCGAATCCTTTAATGAGGCCAACATACCCTGATACCAAAGTCATCCAAAGTCATTAAAGGAAAGAAAACTACTGACCAATATTCTTTACAAATATAGGAATTAAATTCTTAATAACATATTACAAATTTAATCCAGAAATACATGAAATCAATTGTACCAAATAGGGATTATCTAGAATATTAAGCCAGTTTCCAATTTCAAAAAACAATCAATGTGATTCAAAGTTGAATAGATTAATAACAATTTTTAAAAACATGACCGTATAAACTGATGCAGAAATATCTAACAAAATTCAACATCTGAGATAAAACATTTGGCAACCTAGCAAGAGAAAGAAATTTCTGAACCTGATGAAGGCCATTAGCAAGAACCTACAGATAGCATTCTATAGGGACAAAGTAAATGCTTTTATCATGGGATCATAATCAAGGCAAGGATTTATACGTTCATTATTTTTCAGTACAGTTCTTGAAGTCCTGGTCAGTGTAATAAGGGAAAAAATTACAGTTTATAAAGGAAGAAATAAAGCTTTCTATTTGCAGAGACAATTTTCTAAATTGAAATTTCAAGAAATTTCCAAAGACTTCCTAAAACTAATAAGTTTTGAGTCCCCAAAATTAATGAATGAGTTTGGCGAGGACAAGCTGCCAAGCTCAATCATATTTCCTTTTTTTAAAGACTTTATTTATTTACTTGAAAGAGAAAGAGAGCACAAGAGAACATAGAGAACACGAGGCAAAGACAGGACAGAGGGGTGGTGGGTGGCCGGGGAGACAGGAAGGGAGAAGCAGGCTCTTCTATGAGCAGAGAGCCTTATGATGTGGGACTAATCCCAGGACCCTGAGATTATGACCTGAGCCAAAGGCAGATGCTTAACCGACTGAGCTACCCAGGCACCCCTAATCATATTTATCTATGCTATTAATCAATGATTAGATGTACTTTAAAAAAATATTTTCGGGGTGCCTAGGTGGCTCAGTGGGTTAAAGCCTCTGCCTTTGGCTCAGGTCATGATCCCAGGGTCCTGGGATGGAGCCCCACATCTGGCTCTCTGCTCAGCAGGGAGCCTGCTTCCTCCTCCCTCTCTCTCTGCCTGCCTCTCTGCCTTCTTGTGATCTCTATCTGTCAAATAAAATAAATAAAATCTTTAAAAAATATATTTTCAATTGCTCTCACAAAATGATGTTTGTAGATATAAATCTTACAAATATATGCAGGATTTGTATGCTGATAAGTAAAAATCCTGAAAAAAAATAAAGGAAGACTTAAATAATTGGGAAGGCATATATCATGAGTTAGAAATCTTAACATCCTGAAGATGTTAATTTTCCCTAAACTGATGTATACATTAAATGCAATTCCTGAAAAAAAAAATACCAGCAAGCTTTTTATAGACATTTTAAAATTTTTATGAAAAGGGAAAAGACATAAAATAGCCAAATCAATTTTGTAAAAGAAAAAATTGCAAGACTCGTATTACCTGATCCTAAGACTTACAATAAACCTACTGTAGTAAAGAAAATGTGGTGTTGGCAGGACAGATGTATATATGTAGAACAGATCCTAGAAATAGACCTAAAGGCAATCAATTGAAAAAAGATAGTTTTTCTAAGCAAATGGACACACTTAGGCATTTATATGTTTCTTTTTAGGTGAATCTTGACTTATACCTCACATCCTACTCAAAATGATCATATATTGAATTATAAAATGTAAAACTATAAAACTTTAGTGAGAAAAACATGAGAATATTTGTGTAACCTTGGGTTAGGTAAAGAGTTTTTAGAAGTGACACCAAATGCATGATCTATAAATGAATAAAATGGTAATTAGGACTTTATCAAAATTAAAAATCTTTGCTATGACAAAGGCATCCTTAAGGAAATCTCAAAACAAACAATAGACTAAGAGGAAATATTTGCAAGTCAGGTATCAAGCAAGGTAATTCTATCTAGAATATGTAAAGAATTCTCAAAACTCATCAGTAGGAAACAAGTCAATTTCAAAATGAGCAGCACGTGTTTAACGGTGAAGCAACAAAGCAGATACACGGAATGGCCAATAAGCACACAACAAAATGCTCAACATAAGTAGTCAGTGGGGAAATGAAAAATGGTAACCTCTATGAGATACCTCAGCACACCTCAGAATGGCATGTACATGCATACACACACACATGAACACACAGAATTAGCATTACAGACAAGATAAAGAGCATCAGCAACATACATTTTAGTTTTAATAGAAATGAAACAAAATTAACATTTAGGCAATTTCTTATAAAACTGGGCATATTGTTTCCATAATTTTAGCAATTCTAGTTTTTAAGCAATTTCTAGTTTTTTTTTTATCTTAAGAAGTAAACATTTATGTACACATAAAAACTTGTCTACAAATGTTTATACAGCTTTATTCATAATAACCAAAGATTGGAATCAGCCAGTGTGTCCTTCGGTGGGAT
This sequence comes from Mustela putorius furo, assembly GCF_011764305.1. NCBI lineage: Eukaryota > Metazoa > Chordata > Mammalia > Carnivora > Mustelidae > Mustela > Mustela putorius. The sequence continues at coordinate 17,967,805 of NW_025422471.1, forward strand.
ATATACTCTTACATATCCATCTGGTGAAATGCCACACATTAATAAAAGAGAACAAACTACAGGTAAACACTACGTAGATGAATTTCAAAACTATGCTGAGTGAAAGAGTAAAGTCTAAGACAGTTATATAGTGTACTGGCCTATTGGTATTATATCCCGGAACAGGCAAAACTATAAGAAAATAGAACAAATCAGTGGTTTCCAGAGGCTAGTGGTAGTGAGAGGGTTTGACTACAGAGGAATAGGTAGGATGGGGGTTTCTAGGGTAGAACCATTTCAAATCCTGTAAATATCTGTGGTGCTTACACAGATTTATAGATGAGCTAAAACTCAGACTGGCATCTAAAGAAAAAAGTTAATTTTACTGTGTATTTATTTTTTTTTAAAGTAGAAAAAAACTTACATATCAGAAAAGTAAAAAATAATCATTTCTCAAATAAGTGGGTTATTTTTCACATGTGTCTTTAAATGAATCCCTGTAATAGGTCCATTATATCAAAAATTATTCCTCAACACTTGCCTTGTTCCTTCAAGTCTTCCTTTCTTCTTTCCTTCTTTTCTTTAATCCTTTCTTTATTATTTGTTTTCTTTCAGTTTCAACTAATACTAGTAACACGGTCTTTATACTGGTAATGTAGTGGTCCTGGGAACGATTTAAAAAGGAGAAGACAAATACTTACATGGGTTAAAGTGTTGTTGGAGAGGACAAACATTAACATCAATGTTAATAAAGTCAGTAAAATAACATAAGTAAATATAAATTTTAAGGCTAATACAGAAGTTTTTATTAAGTAAAAGAAAGATTGATAAAGTAAGAAACTGCCGTATATAAAATAATGAAACATTGCCTCCACTCTTCTTTTCCTTTATTTAAAAAAACACGTGCTGCAATTAAACAAATATTTATTAAGTGCCTACTATGCGTCAGAAAATATTCAAAGCACTAGGTAGTAAATCCATCAGTTCTTGCTATTTGGGCCAATAGGTTCTCATGAAAGAGAAGACAGAATTAATAACAAATACAAATAGCAATACTAATTTTAAATTGTGATTTTTTAAAAGAAAACAATCTAAAATAATATAATAAGGAGTTGTGGAGAAGGTATAAATAAAGTGTAGTATAAATCAGGGGATCAGGAAGGCCTATCAGTCAAGAGACCGCATATAGGAATAGGGAAAGAACATTTCAGTCAGCAAGAATAGAAGGGCAGGGATTCAGTATGAAGAGTTCAAAATATTAGCTGATAAAAAAATAGAATAAAAATATTAATGGGTCAGTTGCTTCAAGGAATTTACTTTAGGAAAAATAAACCAACAGTTTATTAGAAAGAGAAAATAACAAATATATTTAATGACATGAGTAAGCTTTGGCACTTTTTGTATTTCAAATTATAAAATCCTGCAAGAAAAAAAAAAAAGAAGTATTTGTTAGGATGTTGAGGGTATGTTTTGATAACTAGGCAACATTCCCTGCATTCTTGTTTTTTTTTTTTTTCTATAATATTTATCCCTGGCTAAGGAAGAGTTGGCAAGTTGTCTAGGGCTTCTCTCTCTTCTTTGGCCTTTTTTAAGAAAACCTTGATCACTTTTGATGTTAATAGTAGTTGTAATAGTTTATTTTCTTATCTGCAGGACATCTTTATTGTTCATCTTTCCCACTATTTAAAATTGTATATTTAAGATCTTAGGAAAAACAAATATCCATGGCTCAGCTTGTACAGATCTATAAAATTATTTTTTAATGACTTGGCACTGCTGAAATTGAATGACTGAGCATTTAAAAAGCTACACTGTGTGATATTTTCTTTAATAGAATTTCATTTTAGGACTAATGATCTGAGTTTTATCATTTATATTGATCCTAACAGGTGTGGGTAAGAAAATTAAGGCAAGACTATATACACCACACTGAGCCCAACCTGGTTCATTTTTCTGGCTTTCATTTTTTAAGCCTTTTCCATTTTTATGTTTCATCTGTCGTTTTTTCACTTAGACTTGGAGACATCTGGAAAACAGCTTTGCAGACAGAGCAACTGGATTTTAATTTGCAGGAAAACAGGAGGAGAGGAGGGGAAGACAATAGCAGGGCTCTTGGCTAAGTCCTAGAACTTTTATAACAGTGTTACCCAGGCTGATATTCATGATACACTGGAAAGTCTTTTTTAACTTTTTTAAGATACTCTTTTAGTGAATTGGACCATCTAGAAATAAATTCTATAAAGAAAGGAATAAATTATATACAGGAAATTACAGAGAATTGCATAGTCACAACCACATAATCATTCTTCATTCTCCAAACCAGATTTTCAAATTATTACAAAAAATTAAGATTTCATGCAGGTTTAAATGTATTAATAAGCCAAGAAAAATATAAAGGTTAAGTTGATGAGAAAATATTGCTTTGAATATCTTATTTTCTCATCTACCAAGTTTTACGTACTAAATGTATAACTCCGGTCTTGTATAAAAGTATTCCATTTAGGTTACTTAAGAGCAAAATAAATAAAACATCCAATAAGCAATCCATTCCCTAAAACAAGATAATATATACCCTCCTAAATATCACTAGTTTTTTTTTTTTTTAAGTTAGAAGCTTTATTAGCTCATAATCACAAATCAATGATAGTTATTATTTAGTATGGGAAAAATCCCAACATATCTTAGAATATGTTTTAATAATATAGTTTTGAGTAAAATTGTGTTGTATAATTTTAGGAAAGAAGAGAATTACTGAAAATATTTCAGTAGATAGTCTCTATTTCTTGCTTATTCCTTTTATTGTCATTTACTTAAAAATATTTCATTTAGGGATGCCTGGGTGGCTTAGTCAGTCAAGAAACTGCCTTCGGCTCTGGTCATGATCCCAGAGTCCTGGGATCAAGTCTCACACTGGGTTCCCTGCTTAGTGTGGAGTCTGCTTCTGCCTCTACCCCTCACCTCTGCTCATGCTCTCTCTCTAGCTCTTTCTGTCTCTCTCTCTCAAATAAATAAAATCTTTTTAAAAAATGTTTCATTTAAACAGCCTATTGAATAGTTTATCTAATAATTGCCTAAGATTAACCCAACCTAGTATAGTGCTAACTTTTAAAAGTTGAATAGTGGGTGCCTGGGTGGCTCAGTGGGTTAAGCCACTGCCTTCAGCTCAGGTCATGATCTCAGGGTCCTGGGATCGAGTCCCGCATGGGGCTCTCTGCGCAGCAGGGAGCCTGCTTCCTCCTCTCTCTCTCTCTGCCTGCCTGTCCAACTACTTGTGATTTCTCTCTGTCAAATAAATAAATAAAATCTTTAAAAAAAAATAAAATAAAAGTTGAATAATTTCTGTGCTCTTAAAATTTTTTAAGTGTCCAATTCTAAATTCCGTTGCCTTCTAGGCAAACTAATAAACTATACCACAAAAGAAATGATATATTGTTAGTGAACAACCATTTGTTCAAAGGCATACCAGTTGAAAAAATACACATATTTGCATGCAATGTATTGAAAAGGATAAAAAGTGAGAAAATGCAATGACTTCAAATTATCTTACTGATTTTTTGATAATTCCTCTGCCATATGAAATCTGTAAAAAATGACGAAAATTTCAAAAACCACAATAATCACTGGTATTTTAATGCTATAGTGCTCTACTTTGTAATAATCTGTTCATGCTTTGAAGCTGCTTTAACCTTTACTTTTCTTTATTAACTGGAAGGGTAGTTAATTTTGAAATATAATTTATTTCATATTGCTTGTTAGAAATTATTCTTTAAAATAATATTTTCTCCTTTGCAAACAAAACAAGCAAAGGATTCCTACTTGGGAATGTAAATCTTGGAAGCCCAAATCTTGAGCAACTTTAGGACCCATGGATATAGTTAGCAAAATAGACAAGATTCATACTGTCATGGAGCATATGGTTTAGTGTTTGAGATTATGTTAAATGAGGCATAATTACAAATGTGTCATGACAAACTATGATAGAGGTTATGTAGGAGAAAAATGGGGGTGTGCTTTGAGGAAATTTAGTAGAAAAACATAATTTAGACTAGGAAGATGTTGCATAAGACCTGATTGAAAAAGTGACATTTATGTTTCAGTATGGACATTGAATAGAAATTAACCTTTATCAAAGCAGAAGCAGGGGTGCCTGGGTGGCTCAGTGGGTTAAAGCCTCTGCCTTTGGCTCAGGTCATGATCCCAGGGTCCTGGGATCGAGCCCCGCATTGGGCTCTCTGCTCAGCATGGAGCCTGCTTCCTCCTCTCTCTCTGCCTACTTGTGGTCTCTCTCTCTCTGTCAAATAAACAAATAAAATCTTTAAGAAAAAAAAAAAAGCAGAAGCAAGAAGGCAGAGGGGGAGAGCAAGCAGAAAATACAGCCTCTGGAAGGGCCGTGAGTCATGCAAGTGTGTGAAGCATTGGAGGTCAAAATGCAGACCAGATGGCTGGAAAGATTTGGGTGAGAGAAAGAGTTGGACAAGATAAAGCCATAGAGGTGGGCAGGGGCCAGGAGCACATTTACAGATTACATTAAGGTTAGTGAGTTGACACTAACCTTATTGTCATTTGAATCGTGGTTTGATGATGATTTCTTTTTATTTGAGTAGCAGAGAGGGAAGTCCTAAGATTTAAACTAATACATTGAACTCGAATAGAAACTTAGAAGGATAGAAGTATCATTAATGAGAGAAAAAAAAATCACCCCCATGTGAGGAAAAGCAAGAATTTATTTTTGAGTAGATCTGATCTTAGCTTATCTTATTTTATTATAGATGTTTCTAAGAACAGGGCGTTTAGAGACAGGATAAACTGATTTGAAACTCAGATGACTCTGAATGAGACATATTACATTTACTGCTTATAAATATTTGAAGTCCTGGAAATGAGTGAAAAGGCCCAGGGCAAGAGTATTGGGTAACTAGAACTGAGAATGGGAATCCAATATTTAGAGGTAGAGTGTAGATGAAAAAGCCTTCAAAGGAAATTGAAAAGAGCAGTTAGAGGGGAGGGAGAAACTTGTGATACAATGAACTTCAAGGAAATGAGTATTTCTTGAACTTTTCTCTTTTTTCTCTTTTTTATTCAACAGCCATAGGAATCGTTTAATTTTACTTAGAAAGATGGCCATTCTCAACGCATCTCAGCCCAGACGCCTCTTTTCTAACTATTAGGAGTTGTACTCATTAGAGGACTCTAGAGGCCTGGCAGGAGGATCTGGGCCTCAAAGGCAGAGAGTAGGAGCATTGGCAAAAAGAGGGCCCTCTGCCCAGTGGGGCAGGCTCCCCATCTCTTCGCCTGCTTCTCAGACCATTGCACCTACTTTCAACAACCACCAGGCAAATGCAGCCACTTAAACTAAGCAGTGAACAGAATACTAAGCCAGCATATGTTAGGAAACCTGAGGCAGGCACAGTTCCCCTTGATCTTCACTAGAGTGCAGTGTTTTTTGTCATTAGATCAGAAGCTGCCCCAGAAAGGTCGGCAATTTCTTGCTCATATGCATGTACTTCATATCTCCCTTACTTCCACCATTGTTCCAATATCATTTTATGAAACAAATTATCAAAACAGACTCTGAACTGGTCCCCATCTCCTTCCCATTCCTCTCCCTTCCATTCTCAAGTAGAACCCAGAGTTTTCTATATAAAATATAAATCAGGATATGTAACTCCCCTACTAACAACCTATTGATGGCTTCTGTTCACACTAGTTATCTCAGCCTGTAAATCTTAGCATGACAGACTCCTGTCTTTCTCCCCAGCACATGTTCCATCTTTCTTCTACAGCATCGCACAGGTCCTCTGTCAGTCCTGCAACACACCAGGCTCTTCCCACCTGGGAGACGTTGAGCATAATATTTCCTGAAATAGATTTCCCACCACTCCCTGGCTGGTAGATTCTTATCTTTACTTCCTTGCAAAATGTTAGTTTCTAGTGATGATAAACATTTTTTCATGTGTCTGCTAGCCATTTGTATGTCTTGATTGGAGAAGTGTCTTTTCATATCTTCTTCCCATTGTTTGATATGTTTGCCTGTTCCATGTGTGTTGAGTTTGAGGAGTTCATTATAGATCCTGGATATCATCCTTTTGTCTGTACTGTCATTTGCAAATATCTTCTCCCATTCCGTGGGTTGCCTCTTTGTTTTCGTGACTGTTTCCTTTGCTGTGCAGAAGCTTTTGATTTTGATGAAGTCCCAAAAGTTTATTTTTGCTTTTGTTTCCTTTGCCTTTGGAGACATATCTTGAAAGAAGTTGTTGTGGCTGATATCGAAGAGATTACTGCCTATGTTCTCCTCTAGGATTCTGATGGATTCCTGTCTCACGTTGAGGTCTTTTATCCATTTTGAGTTTATCTTTGTGTAGGGTGTAAGAGAATGGTCGAGTTTAATTCTTCTACTTATAGCTGTCCAGTTTTCCCAGCACCATTTATTGAAGAGACTTTTTCCCACTGTATATTTTTTCCTGTTTTGTCGAAGATTAATTGACCATAGAGTTGAGGGTCCATATCTGGACTCTCTACTCTGTTCCACTGGTCTATGTGTCTGTTTTTATGCCAGTACCATGCTGTCTTGGTGATCACAGCTTTATAATAAAGCTTGAAATCAGGTAACATGATGCCCCCAGCTTTACTTTTGTTTTTCAACATTTCCTTAGCGATTCGGGGTCTCTTCTGATTCCATACAAATTTTTGGATTATTTGCTCCAGCTCTTTGAAGAATACTGGTGGAATTTTGATCGGGATGGCATTAAAAGTATAGATTGCTCTAGGCAGTATAGACATTTTAACAATGTTTATTCTTCCGATCTAAGAGCATAGAATGGTCTTCCATCTTTTTGTGTCTTCTTCAATTTCTTTCATGAGAGTTCTGTAGTTCCTCAAGGAGTTTCAAATTAAAACCACATTGAGATATCACCTTACACCAGTTAGAATGGCCAAAATTAACAAAACAGGAAACAACATATGTTGGAGAGGGTGTGGAGAAAGGGGAACCCTCTTACACTGTTGGTGGGAATGCAAGTTGGTGCAGCCTCTTTGGAGAACAGTGTGGAGATTCCTCAAGAAATTAAAAATAGAACTTCCCTATGACCCTGCTATTGCACTCCTGGGTATTTACCCCAAAGATACAGATGTCGTGAAAAGAAGGGCCATCTGTAGCCCAATGTACCCCAATGTTTATAGCAGCAATGGCCACGGTCGCCAAACTATGGAAAGAACCAAGATGCCCTTCAACGGACGAAGGGATAAGGAAGATGTGGTCCATATACACTATGGAGTATTATGCCTCCATCAGAAAGGATGAATAGCCAACTTTTGTAGCAACATGGACGGGACTGGAAGAAATTATGCTGAGTGAAAAAAGTCAAGCAGAGAGAGTCAGTTATCATATAGTTTCACTTATCTGTGGAGCATAACAAATATCATGGAGGACAAGGGGTGTTAGAGAGGAGCAGGGAGTTGGGGTAAATTGGAAGGGGAGGTGAATCATGAGAGACTATGGACTCTGAAAAACAGTCTGAGGGGTTTGAAGTGGCAGGGGGGTGGGAGGTTGGGGTACCCGGTGGTGGGTATTATAGAGGGCATGGATTGCATGGAGCACTGTGTGTGGTGAAAAAATAATGAATACTGTTTTTCTGAAAATAAATAAATTAATTTAAAAAAATTTTAGTTTCTGTGAAAGGTCTTTAGAGATGACCCATTGATTTCTAAAGCAGTATCTTATTTTTTTCTTTCATGTAATGCTTTACCTGTTTATTGTCTGTCTCACTTACTAAAATGTAAGTTCTGTAAGTATAAGGAGCCAGTCTTTTTCATAATCTATCCTAGCAGATAGAATAATCGTAGGAAGGAGTAGATGCTTAAAGTTATTTGTCCAATGAATGGATGAATAAATGAATGGATGAAATAAACAAAGGATTATATATTTTATTTGATTCACAGGTACATATAACCCACAATTATGAATTTAGCACATGTAATGATTAAAACAATGTCAGGAAATATGTTGCAATCTGTCATTAAACCTACATAAAAATCATAGGCAGCTTTAAGAGTCATAGTGATGTATATCCTCCTATGCTACGTAATAGTTTTGCAAGCATAAAACATGTTTTGACTAATGAATACTTGTTCATCAAAAGCGATCAACATGTTTAGAATAGTTTGTCTTTTTATTATCTGTTTTGTTTCTTCCCTTGCTAATCAAGTCTACCAAAATGTTCAAGCAAGTTTCTGTTAATAAAAACAAAGGCAATTTGAGTTTTGAGTTATTTAATAAACATTTTTAAAATGTGCTACAGGCAATTTGGATTTAATTCAAGTTCTAAGGTTAACTAGCAATGTAGCATTTCCCAGCTATGTAGAATTTTGTATAAAATAAGTCACTTTTCACATTGTAGGTAGTCAGTGATTTGTCTGGAATTATTTATATATATGCTTATACAAAGGTAGATTCAATATTTTTAAGAAAATAGTGGTTGCAACCCAGAAGATTGAAGTTCCCTTACTTCATTTGTTAGGTATGGAACATTGGACAATTATTTAAATAGCATTCACCTAACAAGGTCATCATGATGATTAAATAAAATATCACATATAAATACCTAAACTGAGGGCAGAGGGCTTTGTACACATTGGTGGGTATTGTTACTCTTATCATCATTCAAAAGCAAATAAAGTGAATTTGGAGTGGAAATCTTCCAGAGCCAATTTCTAATGGCAAATGAATACTTTTTGTGCATACAGTGTTAAGTCAATATTAAATAATGAGTTTAAAACAAAAATACAAAGAGAAATTAAAGCTGAGATTCTTAGAATTTTTAACATTTACATATTAAAAACTCCAGAAAGTAGGAAAACTGTGCAAAAGGAAAACATTTTTACATATTAAAAATTATGTAGATTGAGGTGATAATAGCATTACCTCTAATAATTTCATTAAGGGTTTCGCATCTGGAAAGTTTATTTTTATTCTCTGCTAACCACTGATTTCATAAAATACTTTTTTGATTAATGTATTCATGCCAATTAGATTTAAAATCTCTACATTTTCCTTAACTACTGCTTCATGAATAGATAGATTTATTTAGAGCAAAAATGTGTTTGAGGGTGCCTGGCTGGCTCAGTTAGTAGAGCATGGGACTCTTGATCTCATTGTTGTAGGTTCAAGCCCCACGTTGGGTATAGAGATTATTTAAAGAAAAAAAATCTTTTTTTTAAATGTGTTTGGCTACTGTCTTTCAAAAGTGCCGTTTTAACCCAAAATACTTGCAAAATAATCTATTTTTGTTTTTCTAAAATATATCATTTATGATTTTAAAAATATGTTTCTTATATTTCCAGGATACTATATAAAAATCACAAAGCTATTGTCTAAAAATTGTGTGCAGTCTTAAATTATATTAATAATTATGCAGACATATCTATATATATGAATATATGTATATATAATTATCATATCAGTAATTTAGTTAATTCTTCCTTGTTATAAAAATGTTATAAAAATGGATACTTAGCAAATTTTCTTGAGCTTTGAAATACTCTCAACACTTATACAGAACAAAATATCGTAGAACAGAAATCAACTAACTATAATTTTAAAATGTTTGTATAATATATGGAGCATAGCTATCTGATGTGAATGCCAAACACTACAAAAGAAATGTCTTCATGTAGTCATTAAGGCATATAAAATATGCATTTATACATTTTAAATATTTATTTTGAATGTAATATATGTCTTATAGAATTATGTTGTCATTTTATAAAGCATAAAGTTGAAAGATAAAAGTAAGTTTTTATGGAGAATTCACTTGAAATTCTTGGACAAAAAAGTAACCTTGGGCCAGATTTCAAAGAAAAATTTGATTCTAAAAAGAATCTTATTTTAATTATGTTAATTGTGCACAGGTATGTATAGTATGCAAGTTAATATTGTAAAAGAAAAATTGTGATTCTAGTTATTGACATTGTTTTCTCAGGAGTTTTGAATGTATCTTTATGATGCAACAGTAATCAAAGTAGGAACACTTATTGGCCACGATAGGAAAGAAACAAAATCAATTGCTGTGAAATTCTAAGCACTTTCCATTAAAGAAATGGCCAGTTACATCAAATGGAGGTCATATCACATAGAGCTACACTCAGCAATCTCTTTTGATAAAGTCACCCTATGATATTAGGTACTCTGAAGAATAGAGTGGCAAAGGAAGGTATTTGTTAGCAAATGTTTTGTTTTTGTTGTTGTTGTTTACAAATGTTTTGAACAGACTAACAGTATGAGTGTAAGTGTGTTTGAATATATTTTTTATGTATGTGAATATCCAGTGATCCAACTTCCCCTAGAGATGCTGCTGTACAGGTAGTTAGGTGTATTTTCACTCAGTATATCAAACAAAATTGATAAAGGTAACTTTACACCTACTGATAAATAGGTGAAATTATATTCTACCTTGTATGTTTTCATTCCCTAAAAACCTTGTTTGGAACTCTCATTTTTGTTGGAAATATCTGAAACTACTTGAGTTATATCAAATATGAAGTGACTAACTTTTAAGTCCTTCGAATAAATTATAAAAATGGAAAATGGTTAATTGAATCCAGGTCAAAACTACAAAATCCATACTTTGTGATTCATTCACATAGTTTCTTTGCATTTCAGCTAAGGCATAGGTTACTCTTTAAAAAGTGTACTTTTACCATTCTGTGGTTATTTTTGAAGGTTTCACTTTATAATACAAATATGTATTTATAAAATTAGATTTTGATGGAATCTGTTCTAATCAGTTTTAGTCATAGATTCATTACAAGTATCACATATCACATAATTTATACTCAATAAATAAAAATCATAAACAAAAGTGGTTAACATGTGTGTTCTGTTGGTAATCTATCTGCATTTCTTTATAAAATGAGTAATACAGATTTCTTACCATAAACTATTCTTTTTTTGTCATAGTATTTATTAAATTATGAGGTACTATATAATTGACTTAGTCATTATTTTTATTGCTTATTATCCATCCCTTCTCCACCAGAAGAAAAATTCCATGAAGGCAGAGATTTGTGTATGCATTGTTCACCAGCATATCCTAAGTATCTAGAACAGAGCATAGAGTATAATAGTACACAATAAATATTGCTTAGATGAATACTTGAATGAAATAACATAAGTGGCTTTATTTTGACAAAGTTTTCAGATCTTCATGAAATAAATAATTTTTAAGAAATGTATTTTAATATTTGGTACAAACAGAAAACCAGAACAGACCAATATTATTGTAGAAAAAGCAAAGTGGAAAAAAACCTGGGGAGGAGTCAAGATGGTGAAGTAGCAGGCTGAGACTATTTAAGCTAGCAGGAGATCAGCTAGAGAGCTTATCTAAAGATTGCAAACACCTAAAAATCCATCGGCAGATTGAAAAGAAGAAAAAGCAATTCTGGAAACAGAATAACAACCACTTTCTGAAAGGTAGGACCAGCGGAGAAGTAAATCCAAAGCAATGGGAAGATAGACCCCGGGGGGAGAGGCTGGCTCCCAGCCAGCGGCGGAGCAACGGAGCACAAAATCAGGACTTTTAAAAGTCTGTCCCACTGAGGGACATCGCTCCAGAGGCTAAACCGGGGCAAAGCCCACGCGGGGTCAGGCCGCAGGTCCCACAGGGTCACAGAAGGATCGGGGGTGTCTGTGTGTCGCAGAGCATGCGGGTATTGGAACGGGAAAACCAGCTACAGAGACGACTCTAAGCTTACAGCTCAGGGTTACCTTGAACCGGCCACAGGCTCAGTGAGCTTGGAGCGCGGCCGGAGGTCAGACAGACGGGAGTTACTGGGTGCCATTCTCTGAGGAGAAACTGAGGAGTGGGGCCCCGGGCTCTCGGCTCCTCTGGGCCATTTGTATTCCCATCCTCCGGAACTCTATGGAAAGCGCTCAGGGAACAAAAGCTCCTGAAAGCAAACCCGAGCAGATTACTCAGCCAGGCCCCCTGGTAAGGGCGGTGCAATTCCGCCTGGGGCAAAGACACTTGAGAATCACTACACCAGGCCCCTCTCCCAGAAGATCAACAAGAAATCCAGCCAAGACCAAGTTCACCTACCAAGGAGTGCGGTTTCAATACCAAGGAGAGCAGCAGAATTCCAGAGGAGGAGAAGGCAAAGCATGGTACTCATGGCTTTCTCCCTGTGATTTTTTTAGTCTTGCAGTTAATTTAATTTTTTTCTTTTTCATTTTTTTCTCTTCTTCTGCTGAAATATTGTTTTAACTTTTACCCTTTTCTTTTTTAACGTTTTTTAACTAGTTTATCGAATATATGTATATTTTTTTCTTTTTCATATTTTTCTTTATTCATTTTCTTTTTTAAATTCTTTTATTTTTTTTCTTTTTTTTCTTTCTTTCTTTTTGAACCTCTTTTTATCTCCTTTCTCCCCCCTCACGATTTGGGATCTCTTCTGATTTGGCTAAAGCATATTTTCCTGGGGTTGTTGCCACCCTTTTAGTATTTTACTTGCTCCTTCATATACTCTTATCTGGACAAAATGACAAGGCAGAGAAATTCACCACAAAAAAAAATAACAAGAGGCAGTACCGAAGGCTAGGGAACTAATCAATACAGACATGGGTAATATGTCAAATCTAGAGTTCAGAATGACAATTCTCAAGGTTCTAGCCAGGCTCGAAAAAGGCATGGAAGATATTAGAGAAACCCTCTCGGGAGATATAAAATCCCTTTCTGGAGAAATAAAAGAACTAAAATCTAACCAGGTTGAAATCAAAAAAGCTATTAATGAGGTGCAATAAAAAATTGAGGCTCTCACTACTAGGATAAATGAGGCAGAAGAAAGAATTAGTGATATAGAAGACCAAATGACAGAGAATAAAGAAGCTGAGCAAAAGAGGGACAAACAGGGGAGAATTCGAGAGATAAGTGACAACATAAGACAAAACAACATTAGAATAATTGGGATTCCAGAAGAAGTAGAAAGAGAGAGGGGAGCAGAAGGTATACTAGAGAGAATTATTGGGGAGAACTTCCCCAATATGGCAAGGGGAATGAGCATCAAAATTCAGGAGGTTCAGAGAATGCCCCTCAAAATCAATAAGAATAGGCCCATACCCTGTCACCTAATAGTAAAATTTACAAGTCTCAGTGATAAAGAGAAAAATCCTGAAAGCAGCCCGGGAAAAGAAGTCTGTAACATACAATGGTAAAAATATTAAATTGTCAGCTGACTTATCCACAGAGACCTGGCAGACCAGAAAGAGCTGGCATGATATTTTCAGAGCACTATACGAGAAAAACATGCAGCCAAGAATACTATATCCAGCTAGGCTATCATTGAAAATAGAAGGAGAGATTAAAAGCTTCCAGGACAAACAAAAACTGAAAGAATTTGCAAACACCAAACCAGCTCTACAGGAAATATTGAAAGGGGTCCTCTAAGCAAAGAGAGAGCCTACAAGTGGTAGATCAGTAAGGAATAGAGACCATATACAGTAACAGTCACCTTACAGGCAATACAATGGCACTAAATTCATATCTCTCAATAGTTACCCTGAATGTTAATGGGCTAAATGCCCCTGTCAAAAGACACAGGGTATCAGAATGGATAAAAAAACAAAACCCATCTATATGTTGCCTCCAAGAAACTCATTTTAAGCCCGAAGAAACCTCCAGATTTAAAGTGAGGGGGTGGAAAAGAATTTACCAGGCTAATGGACAACAGAAGAAAGCAGGAGTGGCAATCCTTATATCAGATCAATTAGATTTTAAGCCAAAAACTATAATAAGAGATGAGGAAGGACACTATATCATACTCAAAGGGTCTGTCCAACAAGAAGATCTAACAGTTTTAAATATCTATGCCCCCAACATGGGAGCAGCCAACTGTATAAACCGATTAATAACAAAATCAAAGAAACACATAAACAATAGTACAATAATACTAGGGGACTTTAACACTCCCCTCACTGAAATGGACAGATCATCCAAGCAAAAGATCAACAAGGAAATAAAGGCCTTAAATGACACACTGGACCAGATGGACATCACAGATATATTTAGAACATTTCATTCCAAAGCAACAGAATACACATTCTTCTCTAGTGCACATGGAACATTCTCCAGAATAGATCACATCCTCGGTCCTAAATCAGGACTCAACCGGTATCAAAAGATTGGGATCATTCCCTGCATATTTTCAGACCACAATGCTCTGAAGCTAGAGCTCAACCATAAGAGGAAGTTTGGAAAGAACCCAAATACATGGAGACTAAACAGAATCCTTCTAAAGAATGAATGGGTCAACCGGGAAATTAAAGAAGAATTGAAAAAAATCATGGAAACAAATGATAATGAAAATACCACAGTTCAAAATCTGTGGACACAACAAAGGCAGTCCTGAGAGGAAAATATATAGCGGTACAAGCCTTTCTCAAGAAACAAGAAAGGTCTCAGGTACACAACCTAACCCTACACCTAAAGGAGCTGGAGAAAGAACAAGAAAGAAACCCTAAGCCCAGCAGGAGAAGAGAAATCAGAAGGATCAGAGCAAAAATCAATGAAATAGAAACCAAAAAAACAATAGAGCAAATCAACGAAACTAGGAGCTGGTTCTTTGAAAGAATTAATAAAATTGATAAACCCCTGGCCCGACTTATCAAAAAGAAAAGAGAAAGGACCCAAATAAATAAAATCTTGAATGAAAGAGGAGAGATCACAACTAACACCAAAGAAATACAAACTATTGTAAGAACATACTATGAGCAACTCTACACCAACAAATTTGTCAATCTGGAAGAAATGGATGCATTCCTAGAAACATATAAACTACCACAACTGAACAGAATAAATATTGTGAAAATCTCTATGCTACCTAAAGCAATCTACACATTTAATGCAATTCCTATCAAAGCACCATCCATCTTTTTCAAAGAAATGGAACAAATAATTCTAAAATTTATATGGAACCAGAAAAGACCTCGAATAGCCGAAGGGATATTGAAAAAGAAAGCCAAAGTTGGTGGCATCACAATTCCGGACTTCAAGCTCTATTACAAAGCTGTCATCATCAAGACAGTATGGTACTGGCACAAAAACAGACACATTGATCAATGGAACAGAATAGAGAACCCAGAAATAGACCCTCCACTCTACAGTCAACTAATCTTCGACAAAGCAGGAAAAAATGTCCAATGGAAAAAAGACAGCCTCTTCAATAAATGGTGTTGGGAAAATTGGACAGCCACATGCAGAAAAATGAAATTGGACCATTTCCTTACACCACACACAAAAACAGACTCAAAATGGATGAAGGACCTCAACGTGCGAAAGGAATCCATCCAAATCCTTGAGGAGAACACAGGCAGCAACCTCTTTGACCTCAGCTGCAGCAACATCTTCCTAGGAACATCGCCAAAGGCAAAGGAAGCAAGGGCAAAAATGAACTATTGGGATTTCATCAAGATCAAAAGCTTTTGCACAGCAAAGGAAACAGTTAACAAAATCAAAAGACAACTGACAGAATGGGAGAAGATATTTGCAAACGACATATCAGATAAAGGACTAGTGTCCAGAATCTATAAAGAACTTAGCAAACTCAACACCCAGAGAACAAATAATCCAATCAAGAAATGGGCAGAGGACATGAGCAGACATTTCTGCAAAGAAGACATCCAGATGGCCAACAGACACATGAAAAATTGCTCCATATCACTCGGCATCAGGGAAATACAAATCAAAACCACAATGAGATATCACCTCACACCAGTCAGAATGGCTAAAATCAACAAGTCAGGAAATGACAGATGCAGGCGAGGATGCGGAGAAAGGGGAACCCTCCTACACTGTTGGTGGGAATGCAAGCTGGTGCAGCCACTCTGGAAAACAGCATGGAGGTTCCTCAAAATGTTGAAAAATAGAACTGCCCTATGACCCAGCAATTGCACTACTGGGTATTTACCCTAAAGATACAAATGTGATGATCCAAATGGGCACGTGCACCCAAATGTTCATAGCAGCAATGTCCACAATAGCCAAACTATGGAAAGAACCTAGATGTCCATCAACAGATGAATGGATCAAGAAGATGTGGTATATATACACAATGGAATACCATGCAGCCATCAAAAGAAATGAAATCTTGCCATTTGCGACAACATGGATGGAACTAGAGCGTATCATGCTTAGTGAAATAAGTCAGGCGGAGAAAGACAACTATCATATGATCTCCCTGATATGAGGAAGTGGTGTTGCAACATGGGGGCTTAAGTGGGTACGAGAAGAATAAATGAAAGAAAATGGGATTGGGAGGGAGACAAACCATAAGTGACTCTTAATCTCACAAAACAAACTGAGGGTTGCTGGGGGGAGGGAGGTTAGTAGAAGGGGGGTGGGGTTATGGACATTGGGGAGGGTATGTGCTTTGGTGAGTGCTGTGAAGTGTGTAAACCTGGCGATTCACAGACATGTACCCCTGGGGATAAAAAATATATGTTTATAAAAAATTAAAAAATTTTTTAAAAAATGCCAAACCTGTAAAAAAAAAAAGAAAGAAAAGTAAAGTGTCTTCTTTATCTTTCTTTAAAAATAATATCAGAAGAATATGGTAACATATTTATTTCAAATTCTTCCAAAGCCTTTACTTAACTGACAGAAAATGCATAATAGTCACAATAATGGCAATAATAATAATCATAGCATCAACAATAGTAATAAAATATGAGCCCACATAGGTAAAGAAAACAGGAAGAAAATAGCAGGTAGAGATGACTCCATTTTGGTGATACCATTTGTGGAGAGAGGAGACTGAGTACTAAGTGTCAATAGCACGGACATCTCATGGATTTCCCCTAGCAGAAAGTTCTGACTGAAGAAGTACTTTGGGAAGGGGATGAAAATAGAAAGATGACTGAACAAACTAGAATCTTCCATACATATTCTTGATTTTATACTGCCAGGTAACTCCCCTCTAATGTCTGATAACTGGAAGCTTTTGTCCTGGAAAACTACTCTTGTCCTAGAAGAGGTGGTCTCAGAACACTGGGCCAGGCCAAGTAACATACTAAAATCAGAGCAATTACGAGGAAAAATTTGTTGTACTAACTGGAGAGACCCTACTTCTTATCTCTTACCCCTTGGTTCCTATAAAGATGGCCATAGTCTTGTACCCCTCAGAAAAAAATTGGAAGATTGTCCTATGAGTCGATTGAAACATTCAAGAGAAAGGATTTGTCCATAATATTTGTGAACTATCCCTCAAAGTGAATGGATCAACCTACAGTTAATACTTACAATTCCTTCAGGAGATAAAAAGTATGAAGCAGGTATACATGCTGGATGAATAACATGGATAAAATTTTATTAGTATTACATTGAAATAATAAAATGTTTCAGAAGAACACATATATTTTCCTTGTATAAAACAGTAGTACATATTTGAAGAGGCTACATACTATATGATTCTCATGGTGTGACATTCAGGAAAAGGCAAGACAGAAACAGTGTAAAGATCTAGACAATCATGTGCCAGTGTAGGTTTATTGACTGTAACAAATGTTCCACTGTGGCATGGATGTCCATAGTGGGGAGGTTGTGCTTGTGGAGTTGGGGTTTATAAAAACCTTGTGCTTTCTGAACCAGTTTATCGGGAGTCTAAAATTCATCAAAAAATAGTCAATTAAAAAAATACCTTGGAGGTAATTTTTTGTTATTTTCAACACTTGTTAAAAACACATTGAAAATTATCTGTGTCATAAAAATAACTCAGTACCCCCAATTGTAACTTTACACCCTTAATTCCTTTGATGGATTCTCCCAAACCCCCAGTATCTCAGCCTTCCTGCTCACTGCCCCACTCTCTCCCTCCATCCATCCTTTCCCTACTTTTTAATTTTCTCCTTCTGTCTCAACCTCTCACCTCTCAGTTCTCCTGCCTTTAGCTTCCTCACGTTGTAAATAGAGGCATTTTCAGAATACATGAAGTACTGAAGGCATATGACACCGATCTCTAGGGGCATTAGGTAAGTAGAGCACAGTGTCTCAGTAGTCACCAAGCTAGGCCTCAAGCAGGATTGGATTTTAGCTCAGTCTGGTGATGCGCCTTCTTTCTGTCTCCATCTACTCCTACAACTGCTACAGCCTGCTTTTTCTCCCTTAAACTGGCTGCAGTAAGTCCTTTCATATTTATTAGTCACCGAAAGTAAAACATGCCATTGGCACCTACACCAGTCATGAGCTCCTGCACTAGCATACTTAAGGTGTAAAATCTCCACCAAATGGCATGTTTTCTTGTTTTACTACCTAATTATTCAATTACTCTTCCTCTAATAACTCTGATTCTACCTAGATCTAATTTCCATGAAATTCATGTGGACTATTTTACTACTTCTTTTCAGCTATTCGGTAAATGACTTTGATATGTCCACCTGAGACATTTTCTAGCTTTAAACTATGAGAGGAGACTGTGTAATATGCAGGGTACTTTGAGAATATGTGGTAATGGTGCCAAAGGCTATCTGTAGAATGTGCCATGAAGTTCTTTAATTTTTTGGAATTCTATTCGAAAAATAGAAATAGAAAAAAAAATTACTGTAATTTAAAATTGTGAGCTATCATATATACTTCCTTTGAAATTGTCCTTATCAGGCAGCTACAAATCATTTTGTATTAGCAAATGGGTTTTCAGTCAGTTCATTTATTGACATTTATATTTGTGCGTGTAGTGTGTATATTTGTATATATGTGTGTGTATAAAATAACACTAATGCCTAAATATTGAACTTGATTACTTACATTGCAAAACCCTGAAATAGAGTGATGAATTCTTTATGTCATGTACTGCACCATAGTGCACACTTAGTACTCACAAATTAAAAAAATAATAGTAATAGAAAATTTATGTAATAAATTTATGTAATAAATTTATTATTATGTAATAAATTCATATATACTTCCTTTGAAATTGTCCTTATCAGGCAGCTACAAATCATTTTGTATTAGCAAATGGGTTTTCAGTCAGTTCATTTATTGACATTTATATTTGTGCGTGTAGTGTGTATATTTGTATATATGTGTGTGTATAAAATAACACTAATGCCTAAATATTGAACTTGATTACTTACATTGCAAAACCCTGAAATAGAGTGATGAATTCTTTATGTCATGTACTGCACCATAGTGCACACTTAGTACTCACAAATTAAAAAAATAATAGTAATAGAAAATTTATGTAATAAAAATGGTCACAGAGGGGAGACTGGTAGCAGGATAATAGAGCCCAGTAATAATAATTGATGTAATCTAGTCTCTGGATGAACATGTAATTTTCCATCTCTTTTGCCCCCAGGAGCCTCTTAAAATTATTCAAGTGAAGTCTGACTCACAGAACTCCAAAGATGTGTAAATGCAAAGATTTGTAGTCTAAGTTTGATGTAAGTAATGGGTCAGTGCACATCTGGGAGAAAAGCATAAAAGAAGTGAGGCCAAGGTGCTTTATTTTTCATTTAATGTCATTTATTTGCACATTTATTAAATCTGCATTGGGTGGCTATATTACCCTGAGGAATAAGAGTCTCCAGGCTCTCGGGGGAGCATCTGTCTAAGAGAGGGGAACATCCTGAGGGTTTACTCTGGGGAGTGACAAGGAGATGAAAAAGCCCCCAAACTTAGAAGGTTGTCCAGACCTTGCTGTGTACATTTGTATGACATGCCTGGGTAGGGAAATTCTTTCTGCTACTCAGTGCTCTTTTTTTCCAAGCTGAGGGAAATTTTAGATATCTATGCACACACACTATATATGTACATATTCAGGATACCATCCGAGTTCAAGTCAGGGAGCTCAATGCAAGAGAGTTAAATACCAGACTAAATACTTCTTGGCCAAACTGGAAAAACAAACAAACAAAACAAAGAAAAAAAGAAAGTAGAAAAGAGGAAAGACCATCTTTATAATAGAGATTTTAAATAGATGTGGAAGAAATAGGAAGACAGGGATTGATTTTACTTAAGCAGGTTTGGGAGCTGGTAGGGGAAGCTGAGGAGAATTCACAGTTTTCCTAGGTAATTATAGGAACCTAAGAAGCAGAAGAGAGGATGGGCATTCCTAATAGCAGCCCTGAATAAAGGCTTGTAAGTAAGTGTGTGTGCTGTGTAAACTGCTAATGAGTCAGGGGGATTAGAATACTGGATATATCCAAAGGAACGATTGCACAGAAGTCTGAAAAAATAGTTTCACGTAAAATTATGAACATCCCTAAATGCCAGGCTCAGGAGTTTATAATAAATGGAGTGTCCTTGATAAAATTTAAGTGGAAGATTATTACAGTCGTTATGTGAATTTTGAAAATTTATTTCTGACAATATGTAAAAGACAAATGGGAAGCAGAAGAGACAGAGATTAAAGTTGCATGAGCTGAGGAGGCCTGAGTATGCTCTGGAAGTAAAGATAGAGGTGAAAGAGTGGAGAAGACAGGACTTAAAAGGATTGGCTTGGACGATAAAGGAGAATAAAGAGCAGAGATGAGTTCGGTTTTCGAGCAACTGTGTGTCAAACCAGTCACTAAAATGGATAACACAGATTTGGAGATGGAGGGAGAAAAATAGGGAGTTTTTTTACTAGACGTTGTCAGATTGCAATGCTGTAATACTCAGAAAACCTCAGATAATAGGGAACCTTGAAAAAATAAAGAATAGAAATCATATCATCAGGACCCATAGAGAAAAGGTAACTGATGATCAGGTCATAAGGTCAAGGGTGTACGTGATTCACTACACCATCATGGAGATTTCCCTTATCTGGGCTACTCCTTTCATTCCTCCTGTAGTTCCCATTCTCATTATCTTCTTATGTAACATCTGTGGTCATTTTACTTTGAGAATAAAGAACAAAGAATATACAATTTGGAAAGTGTGGCCACCAACTGAAAAAATGCATACAAAGGAGATTCTAAGTCAAAAGGATTCTGAATTGAAAGTAGTTGTGTGTGTCTCTACTCATAGTCAGCTTAGGAGACAGCAACTTTGCGCAGAGCAAAGTCAGAACAATTGGAGCTAGAGATTTATTCATTTAACACATACATAAATATAGATATGCTCTGAAGTTGCTAAGAGAATTGCACAATGTACTATGGTATACGGAAAATATATAAATGTCGTCCACGCTTACTTCAGTTCAATCTTGTATCTCAGGATGTGGTAAGTAGGGTAATGTAGGATTATGGCCCCCAAAGTTCTTTATAACCTGATTCCGGAAACCAATGAATTTGTTATGGAGGGGATTAAAGTTGCAGATGGAATTAAGTTTGTTAATCAGCAGACCTGGAGATGAGGCGATTATCCTAGGTTATCTGGATAGGCCTAATAAAATCTCAGGGTCCTTGTAAATGAAAGTGGGAGGTAGGAGAGTCAGTGTCAGTTTGACACACTGTGAGACTCACATAGTCATTGCTGGCTTTGAGGATGGAACGGGCCCACAAGTCAAGGAATACAGGTAACTTCTAGGAGCTAAGAGAGGAGAAAAGGAAAAAGCAAAACAAAACAAAAACATAGCAAGAGCAAATTCTAGTCTAGTGTCTCACATAACCTCATCTGCACTGACATGGAGGAATCATTTAATAACTAAATTCTAGATAGAATTGTGAGGCAGATACTATGCAACTTTGTATCCCCTAGACCTAAAGCAGTTTATAGTGCTCCAAAAATGGGGCAGTGGTGTATAAAATATATGTCTGCTGTTGGAAAGCTATTAAATGACACATGATTAGTCCTATTAAAGATTATCTAAAATGACTTCTAGTCAGTTTCATCTGCTGTATTTCATAAACCGGACAATCAAGCCTCTGACCTTGTGTGAAAGATAGACCTAAGAAATCACTTCTAATGCATAGAATATGGGAAAAAGTGATAGGGGGGCAGTTCTCTTGCAATAACTTTTGTTGTTGTTTAACGAAACACAAACCTGTAAAAAGTTTCATGGGGCAAGTGAACCTGGCCAATAACCAGTGAGAACCCGAATCCTAACAAAAAACAAGCGAGCTTGTACGTAGATCTTCTCTCACTCAAGCCTTGAGATGACTGCAGCCCCAACTATCCCTTCGACTGCAGCCTCATGAGAGATCCTGCACCAGAGAACCCAATTCAGCTATGTCTGAATCCCCGATCCACAGAAAACTGTAAAGTCATATTTGTTGTTTTAAAAAGTAATATTTCCAGGTAATTTGTGATGCAGTAATTAATAATGCATTAACTAAAATATGTGAAGAGTAAATGCTGTAGCATATATAGAAATTCAGAACCAGAGTTTTGGTTTTGTAGATAGAACTGTAACCAAACTGTCATTGTCTAATATTTTATATTAAAAACCTCAATGTATTATTTGCTTTATTTTATTTCCAGTCTTTAAAGATTCTAAGTGCGATGTGAGCCCAGTAGGAAATAGCAGAAAAGGGAAGAGATGAAGGATATGGATATGCCAATTATTTGACGGAATTGTGTGGGGCATGTCCCAACAATTTTCTCCTTTAAACTGATAAACTCAGAACCAAACTGAATATATTTGGGTGTAGCTTTCTGAATAAGCAATTTAGAGATGATTTTGTACTGGTCAGCGTGACCCAGACACTGAAATGTTTTGATCTCCAGCATTACTAAACTTCATCTTCTTAAGAGGAAAAAGTAATAGATCTGTAATAAAAATGATACTTTGCTTTCCCTGAGTTCTTTGAAGCAAAAGTGCCAATGAATGACAGCCCCTCTTCAAATACAGGAAATTTGGGGGAGAGGTCCCACTGTAAGGAGTAAGAAATTAGCAGTGCAGGGTAGGATATCTGGTCAGAAAGGGGGTCTCCAGAATAGTAGAAGTAGGACAAAGGTATATTTTCCCATGGATCATATGTGGACCTGGGAGAAAGTCCAATTAGGTCATTTTGAAAAGATCCATTATACAAGATGGCTCTCTTCTCAGGTTAGTCAACTTCACAGCATAAGAAGTTAGAGGCACCATAAGATTCAGAAAGTACAAAATAAGAGTGAGCAAATTTCAGAGAAGCATTACCTGTCAAGGAAGAGTGTTCTTCAACAACTGAAATGAACTTTGCTTGGGGATTTTTTATTATCTTTACTGACCAAAGAAAACCACTGAAATATCAATATTATCAAAAAAAAAAAAAAAAACAAGTGTAACTCTTTTAAATCAGTACAAACAGCTTATTATAAAATTTGTTGGTATTATTTAACAGTAACTTCATGTTAAATCTTCACTTTTTAGTCAGTCCCAATTTTATTTTGTCAACTTTTTGATATCTTAACTCTTTTAACCAATGCAGATATGGTTAAGGTCAAACAGTTGATTTTTAATAGCATTATCTAAAGTTTACTGGACCTCAGGTTTATTTTATATGAGTTCTTAAATGAAGTGGAAAATTCAAAAAATGGATTATTTCCTATAAATAACTGTTTACAGGAATAGGCCATCTGTGGACCAAAAAATGTAAAGCTTCAGACTACAGAGGGTCAATATCTGACCTTTTCTACACTAACATGGCTTTGAGGAATCAATATTTTTCATTTTCTTTACCTAAAAGGAAAGCACTATGTTAGTACCCAGAGACGTGTTGTCTGGATCTATTACTGTGGTTGTATTCCAAAAGTATACTTTCATATTAATAATTTAAAAAGCATTCTCAGTTTTTTTAAGAAATACTTCTCTTTTAAGCAAGAAAAATAAAATCATGAAAATAATTACATTTTTGGATAAAATAAGATCTCTGCTGAAGATGTGGAATATGAAACATTTGTTTAATAATTGTAGCAAGGAAACCTATAGGAATATTGTACTCTTGTTACTGAATGATTGATGGATATGCTTAAAAATATACTATTAAATATTCAGGAACAATTTGGCTTAGCCCACAAAGTGTGAGGTCTTTGGGAAGAATCTTCTCCCAGTTTTAGAAAAATTTATCTATCCTTCCCTCTCATTCTCTAATTAAATGTCATTCTTATAGAGTCATCTTTACAAATTAAACAGAAACAGAACACTATGTGAATGTTATTCCTATTATTTGTCAATTCATTGGAGAACCACATGACACAATGTGATGGTAAATTCAGAGTACAAAATAGGATAGACACTATGATCCCATTTGTTAAATCTGTGTATATAAATTCACATGTGTGTACTTTGGATAGGTTGTACACCAGACATTTACTCTTTGTATCTGGTTTGAAATACAGAATTTTATTTTACATTTTTTAATTTTGTTACATTGTACACTCTTTATAAAGAGTTTCTGCACACACACACATAGTTTTATTATAAAAGCCAAAACATTTTCAAAAATAGAGCTAGTTAGCTTTCAAAAAGAGACAGAGTTAAGCCAATTAAAATTATCAAAATCCAATAAATAATATTGTAACCTGTATTTTTACCATATTTACCAAATATACAATATAGTACTGTGTTTTCTGGATTTGGCAGAAGTCACAGATATATTTTTATATATCATCTATATTCTGTCTACACCCCAGGTACTAATCAAACGCACTTCAGTAGTATAGCAAACGCAAATTGATTAGATTTATTTCAGATATATAAAGCTAAGAAAACTAGGCAGATATTATTTAATAATAAATACTGCTAAGAAATATGTAATTATGTAGGTAACACAGATTCATTGTCTTCATTTACCACACCTAAGCCACGAAATGTCCCATAAAGTGTAAGATTAATTCTTTGTAAGTAACATTTTTTAGTATTTTTCTATACATCCTGAATTACACATTCTTTATGAGTATTTTGCTAATTTTTTTGGCTTCTGGGAAGTATTGATCATTTTACTTATTAACCATTATCCTGTTTTGACTAAGGTAGCATTATTAAGCCACATATTTAAATGCTGTAATTTATCAATTTTTAATCCATCCCCAAATGGTTTCAAAACAGTGAATTATCCTGGCAGAAACCAAGTGGCTTGCTTACATCTCACTTTTATGCCTGCTGACATTCCACTCTGATGGGACTCTGAACTTCAGCAGCTCCTGTTCTGTCCCTTTCCCGTTCTTGCAGTAGTGATGATGACAGATGGAGAAGAGGAGGAAAAAGGAGAAATGACAGAGGGAAGGGAAGTGGAAAAATAAGAGGGAGGTGGAGGAGGAGAAGTGGAATAGGAAAAGGGGAAGAAGAAGGAGAAGGAAGAGGAAAAGAGAAAAAGAAACAACCATTTAATGCAGTATGCCTGGCATGATGGTAGGCTATTATTCAATCCACATAATAACCATGGGCAGCTTGTGTTAAGTTTTGCATTTTACAGGTGATAAAATCAACATTCACTGTGAAACAAAATAACTTGGTAAAGTTCATGTACATGTTAACTACCGCTTTAGTCAGAGCCTAGGTTTTCGGACTCCCAAATGCTTCCCAATTTATTGCCTTCAATTTTCCCTCCTCCTCCGTCCAACCGTCTTATTCTTACCTCCCTGTTTTCCCACTTTCACTAATGTGAGCTACCCAGTCACAGGGTCACAGCTCTATAAAATGACTGACTCTTTTCCATCTGTTCTGGATTTCCATCTCCTGCAGATGCTAGAATTGTTCTGTTGTTTAGACCATAAAATATTTGTGCAGTTTTGTGCATACTTTAAACAAAATAAAAGTTTTTAAAAATTCACTTTCAAAATTCGTATTTACTACTTAAAAATTTTTCACATTTACAAATAAACCTGCCAATATTAAATAATTTAACCCCACTTGACTCTGCAAGAAAAAATGGTCAATCAAAGTAATTAAATGTGAAAATTATATTACTTTTCAGGTGGTCAAGTTTGGACGATACTTGATGAAATTAATCACCTATTCACTTAATTCTCTGAATTTCCTATTTTAATATGTATTTTTTAAAATTTTAGATAATTACCAAAAAGTAATGTTCAAGATAAAATCAATACAGTATGAAGTTGTACAGGTAATGTAGCTGAAATATTTTCAATTTGAATCATCTTACTAATATTCACTTGAAGAACTATATTAAGCATTTGAAGTATCTTTGATAAAATTTTTAATTATGTATTTTATATTTTAAATGTTTAAGAAAAAAACATGCATACACATAGCTTGAATTAATCTAATTAAATGTTTAAATTATTGCCTCTAAAAGATACTGATTTTTCACTGTATATATTAAAATAGGTCATTTTCACACACCGGTCACACCCTTTTATGGTATTTAACCAGACTAATCCAACAAACTGTGACTAAGTAGTATGTCTTCAACTTGATTCTATTTTAAGCCATCAAGTTCCTTTGAAGGAAATAAACATCTAGACATTTATAATAACAATATCTTACTTAAATAGAGAATTCTACATTGAATTCTGGCCTGTAGTTATACCATATATATATATATATATATGGTATACACACACACACACACACATATATGAATGAAAGGTATATGTCAGCGTATACCTTAGATTCATCTATCAAACTTTGGTATATCATATGTTATCTGACCTGTTTTTTATAAAATTTAAGTTTTTCCCTGTAATTATTTATTAAATAAAACTAAAATTTATGTTAAAGTTCAATCAAGCCATTTTAGTTGTCAATAATAAAGAAAACTTGAAACACAACTTATTTTAGCATTGATAGAATTTTTGTTTTAGTTTACAAAAAGTGTAGAAAATAATTGTTTGCTTTTCAAATATGCCATACCTTGTTTCTTAGACCTGATACTAATATTGAGTAAAATAAATGAAAACCTTGAACCAAATTTCTAATAATTAGCTGACTTCATGAATTACTACATAATTATTTAATCCTCATGAAACAATGCTTTGATTACTTTTTTATTAAGTCATTTGGCAGAACTGTGAAAATCAATGTGTTTAGAGTACATATCAATAATAAAAATGGAAGAGAATACTTCAGGGAAGAAAAAAATTCAGTGCATATTCGATCAAGGACTCAAACAGCTTTCACTTAAAAAAAAAAAAAAGATTTAGGGGTACCTGAGAGGCTCAGTCAGTTTAGCGGTGGTCTTCAGCTCAGGTCATGATGCTGGGGTCCTGGGATGGAGTCCTACATTGGGCTCCCTGCTCAGCAGGAAGTCTGATTCTTCCTCTCCCTTTCCCTCTCCCCCTTCTTGTGCACGTGCTCTCTCTCTCTCTCTTTCGCTCCCTGTCTGTCTCAAATAAATAAATGAAATCTTTAAAAAAAAAAAAAAAAAAGGTTTATTTGAGAGAGAGGGAGCACGTACGAGTTGGGGGAGGGGCTGATAGAGAATCCTCAAGCAGATTCCATGCTGAGCACAGAGCCTTACTTGGGGCTCAATCTCACAACCCTGAGATCATGACCTGAGCTAAAATCATGAGTTGGGCACTTCACTGACTGAGCCACCAAGGTGCCCCCAGGTTTCGTTTTTATAAAACATTAGTTGCAAAAATTACAAACTAGAACATTTCTTTAATTATATAAATGTTCTTCTTTAGTGGGGTTCTCTGATACTTTCCTTTTTTTTTTGGTTTTTGTTTGGTTTTGGTTTTGGCTACAAAATAATCACCTTCACAAAGCTAACACATATGACATGAAATATATACCTATATGTTCATATATCTATCTATATATATATAAATGCTCAAACATGCTTATTATTTATTCAGATTTAATAAAGCACAGTTTGAACTGGTAACAAATGCCAGTTTAGTTTTGTTTTAAAGATTTTATTTATTTGAAAAAGAGAGAGCGAGTGAGAGAGAACATGAATAGGGGAAGGAACAGAGGTAGAAGGACAAGCTGATTCTCCATCAAGCAGGGAGCCTGACTCTGGGTTTGATCCCTGGGACCCTTGATGCCTAGATCCTTTGATCTCAGGACCCTGGGATCATGACCTGAGCTGAAGGCAACTGCTTAACCAACTGAGCCACCCAAGCGTCCCTGCTTAGTTTCGGATGACATCACATCATTGACAAATTATTAAGAAAATTCAAGGACTTCACAATTTAATATTCCCAGAAATAGAAAAATCTCTAGTACATCAATGCATACAAGTCTGAGATAAAGCAATAACCAAGTTATTTTGGTTGTTTGAAGTGGCAGCTAAAAACAGAGAGCCTTCTTCAGATACTACCAGACAAATAAAAGCTTCTGTAAAACTATTAAAGCTGCACTAGGGAAGAGCTGAGCAGTGGGAGTGTTAGAATCACAGCAGGAGATTTGACTCAGTCCAATTTATCTTGGTGATTTAAAAATGGCATTGATCTTACGTAGCAGATGTGTTTCTTGGTTATTCTGGGCTTCTCCGCTATCAAAAGCTTCCCACACTTAGATGAAAACTTTATCCTTTCACATGGGAAGCCCTATCGTGATTGACCTTATCTGTCTTTCCAGTGCCTTTACCTGTACCAGAGTTTTAGGCCTTCCTACTTCGGCTACTTCTATTCCTACTATGTGTTTTTCATTTCTTGCTCAAGGCATTCCGAGTCTTCAGTGTTGTCTTTTTGTCATGCATTAAAGCTATCACGCCTATTTTCCCTGGTGCTTCTAGTTAGAGATTCCTTAAGCATGGACTTTTATAACCAGCATTTGGAAGTAAAGAATAATGCAGGACCAATAATGAGATGTGAGATTCATTGGTTCGCAGTTTGTTTTTGGTAACGTTCATCTCAAAGAAAACTGCGAAGAGGATATGTAGGCTTGCTTGGGTTTTACTCCTTCTTCTACTATGAATAAATGTTCTCTAACCTCTGCTCTCCACTCCTCTTCGTGCCTCTTTCTCTCTAGAGCAAGCTGGGAGATTCACAGTGTTCTCTAACTCTCTGACTCAAATGTCCCAAACCTGTAGGCACACCATGGGTGTTAGTTTAGCCTTTTACACGTACTTAGATTAGCATGTGTCTCACTATTTAACAATTACTTGTGTATATTTCTGCCTCAGCCACATTATTTTGAGCTCTTAAAGCACAGAACATTTTTCTCAGTGGCACAGGTGATTTTAATAACACTGTTAAATGAATAAATGCTCAAGTGAATAAATAAGAGTAGAAATTTGGTTTGAAGATGAAAATCTATAAAAGTGATTGTCATTACTTTCTGTATACCCACATGTATTTGTTATACAAACAGCAATAGAAGACTGATTTTAGTCAATAGTTATACTCATGTGCTTTTATTTTTAAGTCTCAAACAGATATTTTGAGTCTATATATTTAGCAGCAATCACATAGTCCTATTATACTTCTCATTATGTAATCATGAACTTCCCACCTAACACAACTTTGCAATAGAACCAGATTTCATCTTTTTTCAAAATAAAAAAATCAAAGAATCAATATTTATTATAGCATTTATGAAGTACAACCCCATGTCCAGTGAAAAGAAATACAACCTCATTTTAAACCAGTTCCAATTTACTGAGGTCCCAAAGCAGTTGATGGGTCTACACCTCTTTTCTTCCACATAGATACATGTGGTGTGGTAGAAGGAAGTAGCTAGAGATCTATAAAGATCAAAATAACATAGTATCTAACAAGATTGCTTTATTATTTGTATAAATTACTAAGTTGGTCAAGTTATTTAACCTTTTAATGTCAGTGTCATCACATGTAAAATGGACATTAAGAAATGTCCATTTTATGAAGGGTGTATCAGATGTGATTACATATGTTAAGTCTAGAGTAAAGTAAAAGGGAAATATAAGTCATCTATTTTTATTTGACATCCAAATTCTCACAACAGTTATTTAGCTATTACTCATAAATTATCTACTAATATTGTATTTTTTCAAGTTTTACTTTTAATGTGTACTGTGACAGATTTTTAAATTTTGATTTTAATTTAGTTAATTAGCATATAATGTATTATTGGTTTCAGGGGTACAGATCTGTGATTCATTGGTCTTATATAACACCCAGTGCTCATCACATCATATGCCCTCCTTAATGTCCATCACCCTGCTACCCTATCCCCCACTCCCCTCCCCTTCAGCAGCCCTCAGTTTGTTTCCTATAGAGAGTCTTTATGGTTTGTCTCCTTCTCTGGTTTCATCTTATTTTCCTGTTCTTCCCCTATGATCCTCTGTTCTGTTTCTTAAATTATTGATGTGCATTGTGACACATTTATTGTTGTCCCCCACCCTTAACCTCCTTTTCTTGTAGGGAGATTATACATCGCTATTTATTACCTTATAACAAGCAGTACCTTCTTTGTCACCCAACCCCAGCAGCTGGTTTAGACATGTGACTTGCCTTAGCCAAAAAATATGAGCAAAAGTGACAGTGTGCCTTCTCCAGCAGAAGCTTTGAGAGCCATGATGTTCACTTGTTGCCCTCTTGCTCTTTCCCCTTGTCATAGGAAAAGTATATCCTATTGGAAGCTGTTCCTTCAGCCTAGACTTAGAATAAAGAAAAAACAAAGAATAGCAATACAACCATCAGTAACCCTTACATTTAACATGAGCAGGAAATAAGCCCTTTTGCTCTAAATCATGGTGACACTATAATTTATCATTCAGACTAGGAATCGTTTGAGAATGAATGGTGTGCTATTAATGATTATACCAAGACTACAGACATGCATGGGCAGTCCCAGGCAAACAGGAAGAATGTGCATTTTAGTTACATGAACAGAATTTAATGAGTTAAAAATTCTACAAGACATATTACAAAAAAGGCTAAATATTACTCCCAATCTCCCCTACCATCCCACCCATTCCCAGTAAAGCCTTATCATCATTTTGGTGCTACCAATAGTGTCTGTTAATATTATGTTAATTTCGTAAATACTTCCTGCCTTACATATATCTATACAAATAATATATGCATATATATTAGTTGCTTTTCATTTCTTGCATCATTCTTTCTCTGGAGTTCTTTCTCGTTTTTAACTTTCAGCAGATTTTTCTATAAAAATAGCACTAATTCAACTCCCAACTTTATTTTGGTTGCAAAATCCCCTCTCAAAATTCCAATAAATAAAGAATTTGTTGATTTAATTTTCTTGAAGACTTGAAAATTCTTGAAGAACTCAAAAAATTCTTAAAGAACTCCCAGAAGCTTCTGACTTTCTCTAGATCAAAGTACGCCCCCTATAAGTCTGGTATGCATCTGTCATTAATCATTTTTCCCTTCACCAACATCTCATGTACTCCTCAGTTTCTTTCCTGAAATGAAGTCATGTCTTATGTAGGTTTTTGTCTGTCTGGTTTATTCCCTTGTTTTAGTTGATGCATATCAAATAACTTCCAAGAAAAGATAATGGGAGATAATTTTTGACATTTTACATTTCTGCAAATATCTTCATTTTGTCTTTAATCATAATTGATGTTAAGCTAAGTGAAGAATTTAGTTGGATATTTTATGTAAAAATGTTTTCAGAGTATTTTTGCATCATGTTTGCTTGTTGTATTGTACTGAGAACTTTAAAGCCATCATCATTCCTTACATTTTGTATGTGGACCATCTTTTTCCTCCTCTCAGAAGTTTGCAGAATCTTTATCCCCCAAAGTGTAAAATTACACAGTGTCATGTGTCTGTGGATGTATTTTCACTCATTGTACTTGTCTGCTCTTGTCCCTTTTAAATATTTATTTGATTTTTTTTCTCTCATCCACTTTCTCTATTTTCTTTGGTTCAGTAAACCAAAGTATAAGGCTTGTTTTGAATGCTGGCTTGGAGAATAAGGCTTGGATCTGCAGCCAAAATCTGTGATGATTGTCATCCATGCCTAAGACCAAAGGCCTCATGTAAGCTGCTATTCCCTAGCAGTCATGGGAGCCAGAACAGAGAGAGAATGTGTCCATTCACCTCTTTGTTGGAACAGTCTGTGCCATGGCCTGTAGTTAGGTTTAGGCCACTTATGGAGAGAATATCAAACTCCAAACCCTAGCAAAATGTAGGTCAGAGGATGTTTGACTCTGTCCATCAAGATAAGCTATTACTCCATCTTTTGGGATGACTTTTTAATGAAGGAGGGATCAATATTATTTAATATGATACTTTTCTGTTATGGGTAGAAATATGATGGTCCACATTCTTAAAAAGAAGGTTATTATAAAAGGCCATAGTATGCAACAGATTTGAAGTTTGAAAAACAACACCAAAACGAAGAAATGTTAAAATAGGGATAGAAGATTTAAAAAATCATGTTGTTGAGTAGGAATTAATAATTGAACCAGAAATCTAGAATAGAAATCAGGTTCCTGAGTTTAATAACTAAGTTAACTCCAAGGGAATGTTTTATGATATCATTCTCTGATTTTAATAACTTAATAATTTTTGTCAGGGGAGATATAATGAGAAACATATTTCTTGGTAGTTTGGGAGAAGTTATCTTTTGGCTTTTACATAATGGGCATTGACCATCCTAGTATCGTTCTATGTCAGGTTGCAAAGGATATTAGATACATTGTGTGGTTTAGCCCTAAATAGAGCCTTTATACTAGTTTTTTTTATGATGATTCTAACTGAGGTCTTGCTGCTATGAAATGGTTCATTGACTAACTTAGTGATAGAGACCAGTTAAACCTTCACATGCTCACATGCACATCTTAAGAAAAGAGGTGTGTTCATTTTTATGAGGTGGACAGTTAAATTAAGGGTAAAAATTTCCATCCCATTCTTCTGTTCTTTCAGTCCTAGTCTCTGTTTAAGAATCTATAATGCCCTAGATGTTGTTCCTAATTTATTTAACGGGTATTTAGTTTACCCTCAAATTGTGCCAAATGTTTTCCTAGGTGATGAAGATATAGCAGTGGAACAAAAAAAAAAAAAAAAAAAAAAAAAAAAAAAAAAAAAAAATAGATCTAGACACCATGAGACTTATATGCTGTGGCTAGTAAGATAAACAGAAGGGAAATAAATTGTGTTTGGGTATCTATATGGCAGAAAATTAAAGCAGCACAAAGGCAATAATTCTTTAGAAGCAGTGAGTTGATATAGGGTTGCTATTTACATTATTTGGTCAGAGTTTCTTTTCACAAATTCAGTTGTAAAAGCTGTAGAAGATTATTATATGTGGATAAAATGATTTTTTTTTTTAAAAAGTAAGTGTAAAAACCCCCAAGTGGGAGCATTGCTTGTCATGCGCAAAGAGCAGCAAAAAGGGGGATGCCACTAAGGCTGAGGAGAAGATCAGAACAGTGGGAACGAGGTGAGGAGTAAAAAGGCTCAACCACTTGACTTCAGCTAAGCCTCTGTTGGGACTTTGACTTTTACTGCTCTTGATATGAGAAATAGAGTGAAGATATTTGAGAATAGCTGTAAAATGATGTGCTTTAAGAATTTTATGGCATCACTTGGAATAATGCGTTGAGAAGAGAGTGTAGAAGGAGCAGGCATTGAGGCCTAATTGAGATCAATTAGGTAGATACTGCAGTAATCCAAATGAAGAATGATGGTAGCTAAGATCAGGATGGCAGCTGTAAAAGAGGAAGAAATGGACAAATTTTCCGTGTAAAAATTATATATATATATATATATATATATATATATATTTATTTATTTTAGAAAATTGATGTGGCGGTGTATATTGATTGTTTGGATGTGAGGTGTGTGAGAGAGTCAGGTTTATCTCCAAGTTTGTGACCTAGGCAACTTCAAGGATAGAATTGCTATCTACTGCTTTGGGAAATACTATGGAAAGTTGTGGTGGGGGAGGGAAGTCAAGATTCTAAATTAACATCTAAGATGCCTTTTTAAACATCCAAGTGGAAATGTACGGGAAGCAGTGTGATGTACGTGTCTTGAATTCAGGGAAGATGTGAGTAGGGTATCAGAAATCAACTTGATGAAGGATTTCAAAAGATAGCAACAGAAAGAATATGGATGCCCTGGAGTCTCAAGACTTTGCTGTCGCCACTGTAGTTGCACAGGTGTGTTATTAGTAGTCATGTGAAAGCACAGAAGATAACAAGGAAAAAAGCGGGGGGTAATTAATGACAAAGTAGTACTACTAGATCCAGTAGGGACATAGAAAGGATGAAGGCAAAGATCTTGCCAGTTGGCAGGTAGGAGGGAACAAGTTGGTAAAGTGATCTTTCCAAAGACTTCCATTGTAGATGATTGGTATTTGGTTTAACAGTCATTTGACTCAGGTTATAATATCAAAAATGTAAAGTAACCCCAAATATTCCAAAGTATGTGATAGGCAAGATAATTACAGCATAACTCAGGAACACTGAGTATAACTCAGTGGTTCTTAATGTCATCACAGAATAACTAGGCCTGATTAGGACCAGGTGTAAGAACCTCTAGGCAATTACTAGAAGTATTAAGGAAGAGTGATTAAATACATTTGGGTGGCTGATGTCCTCAGAGCAGTGGAGATTTGCCTAGTTAATATTACTACATGAAAAATCATGACCTGATAGGACATATGAGTTACCATTTAAATAGGAAATCATTGTTTTGTCATGATGGCATAAACCTGTGTATCATATATTGTTTGGATCATGGAGTTAGCAGGAATATCTCCCCTAAAGACCAGTTTAAAATTAAATTGTTTCATTGATCCATATAATATTTTGGAATTGAGAAGGTCATTGCTCTAACTTAAGTTCTTATACCTTGATCTTGAAATTACTTATTTGTGCATAATCAGAAGTACAGAGAAAACAAAAATAAGCAAAACAAATTTAAAGAAGTAAATTTGCTTTTGACATATGCATTGACAGACTTATGAATAGAGTTAAGTTTAACCAAATATTGTCTTCTTTTTTTGTGTGTGCACATAATATGCACTGCTCAAAAGCCTGGACTTTGTAAGAGTTATTTGACATTCATACATATACCTTATAGTCTTTCTTGCCAGGTTGCTGGTTTATTTGGTCCTGGATTTCCCATTAGTGATTCATTATATTATAACTAGAAATAGTATGGCTGGCCTATCCAAAGAGAAAAAGATTTATCATGACTAAAGGGAATGAAATCAAATGTAAGATGAAAGGCACAGTATTATCTGAAAACTATGCAGTCTCCAAAGATAAGGCTAAATTTTAATAGAGTATGTAGTCTAATTACAATTAAGCAGAAGGAAAACTCAGTTGGGATATTCCATTATGTAGAAAGTTCTTTTTTTAAAATTCCTTGGTAATGGCCAATACCCTGCAGGAACACTAATACACCAATATTGGCTTGAAGTTTTCCTCTAACAGTGGTGTGCAGAGGACTGCACAGAACCTTCTACAAGCTTTCTCCTATTACAAAGGAATTTTCTGTAGAATGTTTTGTGGCCAGAGCAAGAGACAAAGTTTTGGCTCTTGGAGATCTCTGAAACATAGTAAATATACAAATATTAATTGTATCTAATACTACCATCGCTGTGGTTGCTGTTCTATAAGAATGGAAAGACAGAAGACATTTATTTGTTCAAAGGACTCATGAGAAAATTCAGATGGTTGACTTAATTTATGATGCAAGTGGTACACCAAGACATGATGTAAGAGATCTGCTTTCCGAGAACTCTGGAGAGCTTAAAGGGAGAGTAAAACTTTTTCAGGATAAGCTTGCTCTATGTTCAGGCATATATTAAATCATTCACACATATTTAAAAGATATTTTTTATACATCACCTAAGCATCAAGCACTATGTGAAGCAAAAGGATTTTTTAGAGAGACTGAGGTTAAAATATGTTAGGGTGTAATTACCCCAGAGGGCCTTGGACAGTGAACCAAGGAATGTTAGAAATCTTTTGCAGAAACATATATAACTTAATTCCATCAGAGAAGGATCATTTATTTCCTTCATAAGACTTACAGGCTTTGTACAACATAAGCAACTGTCAAGCTCCAACCAAACACCACCCCCCTGACTTCCCCTCTACCCTTGATAATAAACAATGGCAGTAGGAGGCTCTTCAGAAGCATTCAAATGTTTGTGCATTTCACGAGGAACCTAAATAAAATAGAAAATATAAGAAATTTTATTTTATTATTCTTCCAGGTCCTTTACTTTGGAAGAATTTTTAGATCCCAACTTTTATTTTCCCTTATCCTATAAATTCCCTTTACCTTCATACCTAACTCAGTATCTCCAAGTGCCCACTTTTATGGTGCCTTATTTAGTCCATCCTTTCAGAATTTTACTCATGCAGTGCTGTTTATTCCTCCTGGAAAAACATGCCTTTTTCCTCAGAATAACTGGTTTAAATAATAGATCATGTAACCAAATTAAATAATTTTAAATGCAGTAATTTACTAATCTGGATGATTGCTAAGTCAGCTGGAACTCTAAAATGAATAAACTTAATATATATTTACAACACCAACCCCAGAAACTATTTGTATGAACTTCTGGAGGTGGGGCTTAGGAAATTAGAGTGAAATTAGGTCTTCCCTAATGCAGTTTGGCCCACGAATTGATTTTAGTGAGCATCTGCTTTACCACTGATGCAGAAGCAAGAGTGTTGGAGTGAAGCAGAAGGGCCTATGCTAAAGTGTCTGGCTGGTTAAAGCTAATTATAGATAGCTCCTTTCCCCAAATAAGTGAGGCAGAATTCTCCCTCATGCTTCTGTTGCTTCTTCTGACTTCCTTCCTAGAATTTCATCCTGTCTCTTCTCATTTTTCTCTGTACTTAAAATTATAGTTCAAATCTAACCCTTCCATGAAGGCTTTGAGAACTATATAGGCCATGGCATGCATATATGACTGGCTTCATTTTTATTTGAATACTTTTTTTTATCTCCTGGAGCCCTTAGAAGAATAAATATATGAGTTGGGGAAACAGAGAAGAGATCATTAAACTTCTATAAATAAAAAATAAGTAAGAATTATGGTGTGAAAGAGAACAGAGGAGGAAGAAGAAGAAAATCTGTGAACAGCAGAATGAAAGAGGGTCAGGTATCTTTGATGTTCACAGAAACGTTGCAGAGTAGATGAAGAGTATTTCATTTAAGTTTATTGTTACATTCTCATGTTTCCCCTCCATCTTCTCA
Source organism: Mustela putorius furo (assembly GCF_011764305.1). Taxonomy (NCBI): domain Eukaryota; kingdom Metazoa; phylum Chordata; class Mammalia; order Carnivora; family Mustelidae; genus Mustela; species Mustela putorius. Next base: position 18,004,698 of record NW_025422471.1, read on the forward strand.
AATATCAGTAGAGTTGCCTACACACATACACAAATGCTTCCCAAGTCTCCTTTGAAGAAATCAACAAGAGTAGATACTGTGTTTTCCTTCTGAGGCTATAGACTCGAGAATAAAGTTATTATAGACATGTTGACTGACTGTTCTTCTGTTATAGGATACTTATCAATTATTAAACCTTACTCTGCTACCAGTAGAGGCACTTGGCTCACTAATAAAATATAAACCTCTATAATCTGCTGATAGATCTTTCCGTGCAACACAGAAAATGCTGGAATAATTGTGAATGCATATGTATTTAGAGGTATGGGGAGGGGCTTACAAGAATGCATAGGACTATAGTGAGCTGTAGCACCACACATTCCATGATACAATAATTATACCACAGGTTTCTAGAGATTTCCCAAGCCCTGGATGAGGAGGTCTTGTTTGGAGCAAAACCCTGGACTTGAAGAAATGTTCATAATTTTGCTGCAGTTACAAGGAAGCAAGATTTTCTAGAAAAGGTATGCTACCTATGCTACCAAGAACTCAGGGACCCAAGGAATGTTTTTACTGACTACTAGAAATGTGCCAGTGCAAGGTCAGGAATACTTATGGGGACGAACTCTGGATGTTTAGAAGGAGAAATGCCCATCCTTTAATTATGGTGATTGAGAATCTGAAATTTCCAGGTAAAGTGCAACTGCATTATTTTATGGATTTTTTTTTTCAGATTTTAACATACCTAAATTTGGACAACATAATTATTGTCATCCAGGAGCAGGTATGCTGTAGATGTTATTGCCTGCCTCACCCCCCACCATGTACCAAAAATTATGGAATGGTGTCAGCTGCTTGGATAATAATCCCAGAGAATATAGTACAGCGTTCTTTTAGGTGATGATGAATCAGTAATGCTGATGATTGGAAGATAATTATGTGAGGAAAAAAAAAGTACAGTGATGATCGCATGTCAAAAAATTTGACTCTGGGGGCACCTGGGTGGCTCAGTGGTTTAGGCTGCTGCCTTTGGCTTGGGTCATGATCTCAGGGTCCTGGGATCGAGCCCCGCATCGGGCTCCCTGCTCCGCAGGAAGCCTGCTTCTCTCTCTCTCTCTCTCTCTCTCTGCCTGCCTCTCTGCCTGCTTGTGATCTCTCTCTCTGTCAAATAAATAAATAAAATCTTTAAAAAAAAAAATTTGACTCTGAATGTAAAGTTTTAGTTTTAGAATCATTTAATCAATGATATCTCTTACATTTTTAAAAGATTTTATTTATTTATTTGAGAAAGAGCACAAGCAGGGGGAGCAGCAGACAGAAAGGGAGAAGCAGACTCCCCACTGAGCAGGAAGCTCAGTGATGTGGGGCTTGATCCCAGCACCCTGGGATCATGACCTAAGCCAACGGCAGACACTTAACCAATTGAATTACCCAGGTGCCCCATTACATTTTCTTTTTTGTGCTTATAGAAGAATAATATGTAAGAAAAGAGGTGTTTCAGTGAGAATGAAATAAAAACTGTAAGTGATACAAAAATATTGGGTCTGTGTTAAATTGGCAGAGATTCGTACCACCTTTCTTTTAATGATACATATAACAATGGTGCACATATTATAGATGGTATCTTAGGTCCAACAGACTTCACAGTTATGAAAGTTTGGTCCTGCAGAGATTAAAATTAAAGGACTTGAAGCCCAAACAGAAGTTAAAGCTTTTCTGGAGGTCCTGAGGACGGAATGGGAAAAGATTAACAACACCAACTTCAAAGAAAGAAGGAACTCCTCCTTCAGAGCCTAAAGCTGTCAGGATAATAATCCAATTTTCTAACATCTGTGTATAGAGCCAGGCCCAGATACATTGACTGAGGATTCAGCCTGATTTTCCATCTGTTATGCTGAAGGTATTATGGCAGTAAAAGCTATGTATCCCCCAATTACCCTAGACCTACTGGAGACTCTCTCTGATGCATAGAAATTTTGCCTGGCACAGTGAACCCAGTTGTAGAGAAGACTGCACTAGGGTTGAGAATTTGTCTGAAGAGTTAATATCCTGTGGGGAAGGATGACTAACCTTATCCAGTCTCTGTACCTAAATATAATTCGCCATCAAGGTAGAGAAAATATAGGACTATGAGTCAGAGGTGATAGATGGAGAAAGGGACATCCTAGTGTAAACCACTTCTTACTTTTCATTTACTTCAGCATCTATCCAAGTTCAGGATACCTTAAGGGAGGCAGCCACCTAGAGAGGTCTTCATAGAATTGAAAGTAAACACCTAGGAGAAAGATACAACGTTGTATAGCATAATGTAATACATAGCATAGCACCACATATAAAACATAAAACACATAACTTGTAACATAACATGCATCCTCTCTGAAGGTTAGAAAACATTTAGCTCTTATTTATTTACATTGTCCCTGGGCCACATGGAAAAAATATCATCTTCATTGTTCACCACTATTTGATATACTGCATCAGCTATAGTTAGAAAACTGAGCAGAGGGGTTCCTGTAAGTAACCCTCTCGGTAAATTAAGCATCTGCCTTTGGCTTAGGTCATGATCCCAGGGTCCCAGGATCGAGCCCCATATGTTGGGGCTCCCTGCTCAGAGGGGAGCCTGCTTCTTTCTCTGCTCCTCCCTCCTGCTCTGATCTCTTTCACTATTTCTCTCATTCCCTCTCAAAAAAAAAATAAATAAAATCTTGAAAAAAAAAAAAAGGAAATGAAGAGAATATCTTTCAACAACACAGTGTTTCAACTTCATAATGAATGTATTTGTCATGACTGCATTGTATTTGGGGAACAAATAGATGGCTTTTGCACAAAATTTTACTGGAAGGAAAGGGAAGTTGATTGAAAAACTACTAAATTTTAATAATGACTGTATTATTCTTGATAATTATTATAAAGTATAATTACAATAATTATTTAAAATTTACTTAATTCACTAGAACTTTAGTTCCATTTCTGAAGAATTTTTTTTTCAAGAATATTGGGAATTTGGAAAATTCTCTAAACTATATGTGAGACTCTGAGAAGACAAGTGGGAAGCAGATAGAAAGATAATCAATAGCTTTAAAGTAAAACAAACTGTAAAATAAAGCAAAGCCTGGTGATGGAGAAAAGCAGAGAAGGAAAAGGGAATGAGGAATACTATAGATAAGAGGAACAAATATGGTGGTATCCAAAAACTTGTGAATAGTAGTCAGTGAACTTTATAAAAATTTCAATATTGAAAATGTATGGCTTAATGTTCTTGTGGAAACACCCATAATTGATTTATTAAGTCTATAATGAAGTAAGTTACATAAGCTGGTTTTTATTTTTTGTGTGCTTGCTTGTTATTTTGAAGATGGTATATCAATCAAATAAAGTAGAGCCTATTTGAAATCCAAAACAGTATGGCCCAAAAGAGGAGCAGAATATTGGGAATGGTCAGGTGATCCATAAAGCTATAGAAGCCAAAAATGAACAAGAAGGAAGTAACTCCAACCTCTTTTTTTTTTTTTTTAAGATTTTATTTATTTATTTGACAGAGATCATAAGTAAGCAGAGAGACAGGCAGGGGGTGGGATCAGGCTCCCTGCTGAGCAGAGAACCTGATGCCGGGCTCGATGGAGGGCTCAATGCAGGACTCGATCCCAGGCTCGATCCTAGGACCCCGAGATCATGACCTGAGCTGAAGCAGAGGCTTAACCCACTGAGCCACCCAGGCACCCCAGTAACCCCAACCTCTTAACTAGACTCAAAACTGTGGAGATATTAGGAAGAAGGTATTCAGATCTCAAATGTGCTATGTAAAGGGCGTTTCACTTGATATTTAATCCTGGAAAAGTCATAATATTATCAAATATGACTTTTAGAAAACAGTAGATTATACATTGAGCATAAAATTTACTAGATTTCAGGTGGCTTAAGGGGTTTTTAAAAATATTTTAAAGGCAATTGTATATTCTTAATCCTGCATTTCTTGGTTTTGTTTGAAACACTGCATATTTTTAGCATTTTATGTTAGAAATTTATACTCATCATTTTCACAAATTACAAGGTTCTGCTTCAAGTCTTTAATTTTTTTTTAATTCAGCCCATGTGCAGCATAAGAATATGCAAAATACTTTATATTATTTACATTTTTTTTTTCAAAGGAGATACAAAATTCTGGTTCTTAGTTTGGGGCAAATACAAGAAGCTTCAAACTAGACACAAAGGGTTAATATTAATTTTCAAATAGAAGTCTGCACTTTGTGTTATATTTCTTTGAGATGTGAATATCAAATTCCTAAGGGATTTAACTTTTTCTGCAATTGCATTTTTAATAAAAGGAATTCTGAAAAATTCTCTGAACACAATCCAGCACAATTGACATATAACCATATATCTAAACGATACAATAAATAAAAATAAATGTCCAGTTTATTTAATAATGCTCCTTAACATTAGGGGACTAGTTTTAAATTTAGAAACAATAATTCTTTTCTTTAATTTTCCCTATTTCAAATTTAATTCCATTTATTATGGGGTTGAACATAATTTGGAAAATTTATTATCATAAAATTTACCCAGAACATTAACTATTATCTTTTTGAAATCTTTGATCTTCTGATAAATTCACCATCTTACTGTTGAATAGAAGCATCATAAACTTCAAGTCTTGTTTTAAGATTTTTAAAACCTTAAAAATAGAGACTAGAGTTCTATCTCAGAAGCCTACCTACTTTTCAATAGCAAAAATTATGGTGTTTTACACATCCTTTTCATCAGTCATCTCAACTTTGACAGATAGACAAAACAAATGAAAATAAAATTTTATGAAATTATAATAAAATTATTCTAATGTGTCATCACAAAAAAGGAATCATTGAAAGTCATTTAAAAGCAATTCAATATACCTACTGTTTTTCTAATGGAGGATATGCTTTAGTGTTGATAACAATAAAATGTTTAAGTGATTCAAGCAATTTTCAAACATGTTTTTCTCTTCTGTTGAGGTTCATACAATTCCCTTTCCCCTTATTGATACTTTTAAATTAAATTTCTTTTTTCACTTTCTTTCTTTTATCAGTACAGAATAAACCCATCTTTTCCAGGTGAAAGTGATCTCAAGACTGACAGTCCATTTCATACTAATTAGTACCACATTTCTAAAACTGATCTGCTTGAATTCTTCTTTTCTTCTAAGGCCAATGTTTAGAAACAGTTTCTGAATACATGGGAGTATGAGGAGGTGAAGCTTCCAGTAAAGTTCCTAGAGCTGGTCACAGAGATTCTTCCTCAGTTGTCCAGTTTAGGTCTGTAATGAAGTCAAGCAATTTAATTCTCTTTGTTTGCTTATCTAACAGAAGTAGAACAAAATCCTGTCTAAGACATATGTCATAATTAAACATAAAATTTTGCAGTTTATGAGAATATAATTATTTTAAGGTAATAAAAGGTTCCACTCACCTAAATGTGCCTTTTGAAATATCTGTAGAATTAGGAAAAGAGAGAGCTGAATCCTTGGCTTCAGAGAGCTGGGCTTCAAGTTCTCACTTCATTTACAAGTTTGTGACATTTCTGGTATTCAGCATTGACTTATTCTGACTCTGAATGATGACCACCCAGGCACATGAAAGTTGCAGATTTGGTGTGTGCTTGGAGCATAGTCTGGCCTGAAAGCTAGTATAGGAGGAACTTTCTTAGCTTTCTGGCCTGAATGGTCCTAGAGCTCTGTGATTCTGCCCAGGGGAAAAAGGATGGAAACTTCTGAGGCCCATAATCTCTTCAAGGACTTTGGCTTAGACCTCAGTCCACTATGATTCTTTAACCTCTTTCGCCTTAGAAATGTCCTAATCAACCTTTAGGCTAACGGGACAGAATAGACTGTCTTGGTGATTCCTCTGACCCTTCTATCCCTCCGGGATTTCAAAACCAAAATATATTGCTTTAGGTGTATCATATCGTGGGGTCAGTGACTAGCATGCATTTTGCCGCACAAAGTTGAGAATACTGAGATGAACCTATAGGACACATTCACCTAAATGAAAGTGCTTTAGATGTTTCACTCTTCTGAGAACAAGCCAGATCGGGAAAAAAAATAAAAAGTAATTTTCTAACCAGGCTTGCTCATATCTGGAATATCATAAGACTGTTTATGTAATGAGGGGAAAGAAACTAGAAAGCATTTTATTCAATGAAAGATTAACAGACACTTGGGACCCAGACTGTATAATGTTAACAGAAACATGTAATCATAAAGAGAGATGATGCCAACAACTTCAATAAAATATTTGAAAATATAGGAAAATAACTCGAAGTAAGAAATTTAATAATTATGAGATGATAGAAATGTAAATAAATGTAAATACATCTGATTAAATTCTGCCTGGGTTCAGCTGCCCCAGCCTAGTAAAGAACATTTCCTTTCACCTCAATATTCTTCATGTTCTTAGAATTGCTTAGTGAAATTTCTCATGTTTTAATAATTAAGAGCTTAGAAAAGCCCAAATACCACCATGATTGATCATCAAACATTGCTAAGCACTCGTGGCTATGGCTGGAACCCTGGAACATTTACATAGTTCAGAGCACAAGACAGAGGAAACCCATTAATAGGGAAATTAGTATGTGTTATAATATATATCCAAAATTCCTTATCTGCAACTCCAGTATCCAAAGAATTCTGACCACTAAAAGGTTTTTTTCATATAGTGACAAAATTAGACCTATCTCGATATATGAATAGTCATTGTTTTTCATTTAAATTAAATATCCATATATTATGTAAATATATTTTGAAGTGTTAACATGTCTGATTAGGGAGTGCCATCCCAGACCCCATTGGGTGTCACATAGTACAAGATACATGCAAAATGTTACCTTTAAAAAATTCAAACAAAATCCCAGTTCTCAACTACATCTGGCCCCTGGGATTTGGATAAGGAATTGTAGACTTGATCATATCTCATAAGCAATTTATTTCTCTCTCTCTAGCTCTTCTTTTTTAAGTCATCTGATTCATATTGGGGAATTTAGTCCTTAATATATGTTTATTTCAATTTTAAGTAATTGAAAATCAAATTAAATCATAAGTGAAATATCTCAATGAATATTTATGTATATAGTAAATTTTTAATAACATCTTTTGGTTTCCTCCTGCCAATTGAAGAGAAGTTCCTCTAGGTTAGTTGTTAATATTTTGATTTTTTTTATCTCCAAAATCATGTACCCAAATGAAAAAATTATACTGAAACTATTATCTAATTCTAAATAATTTTAAGCACAAGAGATACTTTTAAAACCTTTTCTATTAATAATTTTAACTAAAATGAGAAAATCTTATAGCTTATTTAAATATCTTAGGAATGTGCTTTGTACACAATATAAAAGTGTATAAGCATAAAGTTATGGTAACTTATTATTATGGTAGTGAGTTTATATAAAAGCAGTAACCTTGCACTCCTTTGTTTAGAATTCAACAAAACAGCTTCTTATAAGAAATTTTAAGAGAAATCAGGTACACTTACATGATGAGTAAGAATGCTGTCATTTCAAGGAAAATTTTCAAATCAGTTTACACCCAGAAAACTGAAGTACAGTTATGTAAACAATTCAAGCTTAGGGACTCTCTTTTAGGAAGAACATTACTTTATTGGTTTCCAGAATTATATTATCTTTAGTAACAAGAAAACTGGCAGATTCCCACTATTTTGGCCTATTTGGTATGTTTGCCTAATCAATGAAGATGTAAAACCTGAGTTATCACTTCTCTTCAGACTGGCACCTCAATCCCATGTTTATGAATTACAAATTTGAATTCAGTGTCACAATTAGAGTTAACATAACTAAAACAAGTGGAAAATAAAAATTGACTTAATTTTCTCAAAAATACCAGGTCAGAAAAATTGACACAGATGTGGCTGTGCAGTCGCATATTTTTAGTGTTCTCTTTATTGTCTCCTGTTCACTGAAACATCTGCTTCATTTTCCAAACTAGTAAAAAGTCTTCAAGCCCTAATAGACTCCACACTGAGTTTTATGGATCGTATTAGTTGAATTCTACTCTCCCTTTATTCATCTGAGGAACATGTTTTTCATAAATCAGTGTTTAACTAGACAATTTGGCAGGATGATTGTTGAAATTCTTGTTTATAAAACTTTCAAACTTTTATTTGAAGTGGTTCTTTTCTAAATTTATAACTACTTGTACAAGAAGACATCCATTTGTCAGAATAATAAAATATTTAAAACAGCAAACTCTTTAATAGTAAAGAATAATTTATAATTGTCAAAGTTAAATCAATTGGCAAACATATGAGTGCTTATGTGTGTGTTTCATATCTTAAGGTGTGTGAAAACATGAGCATCTACATGAAAATATAAACTGTACATAAATTTGTGAATGCTAATTTTTTACAATGACTATAGATAGCTGATGTGGAATTGTGGAGTTTGAATTATCCATTTATACTAGGCTGTAATAAATTGATAACTCATGGGTTGGTATATTTTGGAAAGTACATAATCACCCCAATTTCCTCATATCGATGAAAAGGATGAAGAATGAACAACCATTAGATTATATCTCTCTGTATGTCGGTATGTGCATATACAGATAAATGTGTATAACTGTATGTATACACATACAGTTTATCTAACAAATAAAATAATTATAACAAGAAAGAGTGTTCAAATTTATAATCAAAGTTTCATGAAATGTATAAAGACCTAATTCTGTCATTTAAATGTCACATCTTTGAAAGTCAGTTTTTTTTTAAATGGAGACTTAGTGATAGCCAGTGAATATAAGGAAATTTTTGTGGATAAAAAAAATAACCTCTACAAGTGTCTGCATAGGTCTCCTACAAAGGAAAAAGAAAATTAAAATCACTTTATCTCTCCTTTCAGTGTGAGAAATAAATAGATTTATTTATTTATTTCCCATGAAATCTCCATTTTGAAGAAGTCAGAACATTTTGGTGGGGTTTACCCTCTCCCAGTTCCTGGGGTATCGATACCAGTCCCTTTACTGGGTCAGTGGTGGACATATCACTGCATTGGCTAATTAAGCAGTCCTATAGCTGATATCCTATCGGGCACAGTGATTGTTTCTGAGGTGACTTTGCGAACTATGTTGATGAATCAGAGAGATGTTAAAGACTTTTGTATAGTGGCTGAGAATAATAAACAATGAACACATTTGCTTTGGACAGTGTCATGTACGAATGTAAAGTATGAAAGTTCTAGAGTAAGGTCATCACAAAATGAAAACTAAAGCATAACCAGGAAAACCACAGTCCATCTGAAAAATTACGCAAAAACCATAAAAACTTTTAAAAATCATGTTAAATATAAGGCAAAGTAAATTTTTCCCCACATTTTTAAAATATGAGCTCTCTTGTGGAATTGTACTATTTGTACTATTCGAGTCAAAGGATGGTCTGAGGGTTTTCTGTTTTTACAGATAATTGGATTAATTTTATACCAAACTCATATTACTTAATAATAATTTTAAACACAAATTTAATTGTTGCACATTTCTACTTAACAGGCAACCGTATTCCTTTAATCTATATCTTTATGCCTCAGCATCATGGGGAACATTTCATAGATCTCTTTTAAGAAGACAGACTCTGTAGCAAGCACGCCTGGGTGGGCGATGCTGCTGTGCCTTTTGTTTAATCTTGCTTTGCCCCAGCTTACTAGCTTGAAAACAGATAAAACTAGTACCTGCTATGGTCTGACTGTTTGTGACCGCTCAGAATTCATATGTTAAAATCTTAAGCACCAAAGTTGGTGGTATTAGTGGGTAGAGCTTTTGAGAGGTGCTTAAAGCGTGAGGGTGGAACTCTCATGAATGGGGTAAGTGCTCCCAGGAAAATAGGGTCCAGAGAGGCCCCTAGCCCCTTCCACCAAGTGAGGACTTAGCTAGAAGTCCTGACTATCCTGGCATCCTGAGTTTGGACTTCAGTCGGCAGAACTGTGAGCAATAAATGGCTGCGCCTTGTAAGCCATCCAGTCTGTGGTATGTTATAGCCAACTGCACAGATGAGGACAGTATCCATCCCAGTATGACCATGTGATGGTTAAATAAATGACGTGATATATCTATCACCCTTAAAAGATCCTTGTCCCATAGGTATTATTCAGTACACACTGTTAATATAATTCCTAATGTTATTATAATTAATTTTGTTATTTATTATTAGTTTATTAGTGGTCGTTACCTCCATAATGCGATATTCAAGGGTGCCATTATAGTAGTCACTCATTATCTCAACATATTCATTAGGATTTGAAAAATCTTTGTCTCTCAAATTATTGGACACTTAAAATATTTGTTAAAATATATATTGATTTTTTTAATAATCAAATAATCTTAACTTATTTCTTCCAACGCAGATTTGTATAAATTTGACCTGACTTATTCAGTGATATTAAGTATTGGCATTACGTATTCTTGCAAAAAGAATACATGGCATTCACATTTATGCTATTAATAATGTAGAATTACATCACAAATGTATTAGTATGGAAGACTGGGATTTGAAAAAGCTATTGGATGGATGAATTTTTTCAGTTTTTTACTTTAAGTTTTCAGAGATGGTAATTAAGTTAGAAACAACTTTTTTTTGCTGAATTTATTACCTCAGTGTTTTGAAAAAATGTTACAGTTCAGATATCAAAGATAGCAAAGATGTTCTCTGCTTTCGATCCTGGCTTACTGAGATTGGAATGTGGCAGTTGGGGACTCAGATAACCACAGTTAAATGTGTTTCAAACTGACTTGACATGTGACTTGAACAGTTCTTGTTTTTGAAAACCTACACTGGAATACAAGCTAACAAGAAAAATAAAAAACATGATGAAAAAAAAAAAACCCTTCAGAATAAGCATATATGCTTGGTAAAAATGTTAATAGTTATTTTCTACATCTATATATTTTTATAACAAATATGTAAATGTAATATTTATTCCTTTTTATATGAATATGAAAGAAAAAATGCAGAGAGAAAAATTTTAAGAGAAATAAGGTCTGAAGAAATCAAATGGCTTTATAAAGTCATAATTTATGCCCACTAAGTTTTGAAATAAACTTTATTATATTATTAATTTACTATATTTTAAAATACCATTTTAACAATAATGCTAGAGTTGGCTTATGAAAATTAAATAATCTGAACATTTTGAATATGGGTAGTCAGAGTTTTCAAAGTCATAGTGTTTTCTAGGTGACTTCTAGCTTTAATATTTGTAAAATATAGGTATATAAATGTATAAAAAATAAGTAGTTAAAATGTGCACTCAGGAGTCATTATCCCAGAGTCTAAGTCCAAGTTTTGATATGGGACTTTTTAGTTGCATCACTTTAGTATTTTGCTTAACCTCTGTAGCCTCATTTTTCCAAATCTGTAAAATGAGGCTCATAGTGGTACTTGTGTCATATTTTTGGTTTTTCTGAGAATTAATTTGAATACATAAGTAACATAATTAAAAGTGCCTTGTTTATAGTAAGCACTCAGTTATTACTGTTGTTGTGGTATTATTGTTGTTGTATAAAGCATATAGAGGTAAAAAAATAAGTTTCAAAGGGTTTATTTACCCTTGATATTTTAAGATAGCCTTGTACAGGACGGTGGAGTGATGAAAAAATGGCAGAGCAAGGAAGGTAGAAATACACAAAAAGAAAAAAAAAGAAAGAAAATAAAAACCCCCTTGCCTAACTGGGTTGCACAGAAAATAGAAGACACTCAGTTAGATTGAAATTTCAGATAAACCAGGAATAATAATTTTAGTATAAGTATGCCCCATGCAATATTTGGGATGCACATGTACTAAACATATATTTTTGTTCTTCTGAAATTTAAATTTACCTGGGCATCATGTATTTATTTATTAAATTGTTTGTGTTAAACCTGACAACCTGTGCCAACTAAGGAAAAATCATACAGCAAGTATAAGATAATCCAACTTATATCAAATATATTTATATGTGTACATTGTGTGTGCAGATATGTTATAGTCTTAAAAAATCTATGTAATCATCTGTAGGGATTTGCATTATATATGATAAGAAACAGTTTAGCATGATTATAGTATTATTCTATTATAGTAAAGTCAAACAAACATAAAACTATATTATGTGTATATATACTTACATATATTTCTTACAACAAAGTAGGTTTAAAGAAAGGGAAATATTCTCTGAGGTGCAAAATCCAGTCATAAAATGAATCTTAGAATTGAAGTTGCATTCATTTACAGAATGACATTGGGAAGAATTGTATTAAATTTGACATTCCCTATAGCTCGTAATTCAGATCCAGTTATAGAGTATTTAACAAGTGCTGTGTCTGAAACATACACCTAGATACAGGAATTTGATTATGCAAGCATAGTTGATTTAATGTGATGCCTACATTGATCTGAACCTCCTCTTTACATTTAAAGAAGCATGGACTGGGGTGCCTGGTGGCTCAGTCAGTTAAGCCTCTGCCTCTTGATTTCAGCTCAGGGTTCTGGGATGGAGCCCCTTGTCAGGCTCTTCACTCAGCAGGCAGTCTGCTTCTGAACTTGCTGTTGAGGAAGAGCAAAGTTGGGAACACAAGTTGAATCCCTTTGCCCCTTGGACACAGGAATCCATCTCTTTTACTTTTTTTTGGCACTTCTGCTCCCTTCAGCGACTGTCCTCTCTTTCCTCAGCTCAGCTTACACATTTAGATCACGGTGTTTTTTGTTTTTTTGTTTTTTAAAGCAGAGTGTGAAGTAACTGTGTTCTGTTCAAATTAAAGTTTTAGCTGAGCTCACAGAAACCCTGGGGCTTTGCTTTCCCTAGTCCAGTAAGTACGATTAGGGTGATCATGTTGTCGGCTCTGTGGGCAGAAGTTCTTCCAGTGCAAAGCTGTGGACTGAGGTCAGTATCTTCTGATACAGTACTTAAAAATGTTTTGTTCAAGCTAGTATATTTTGTGTCATTGAAGGATAGCTGCAGTTATTCTGCGTTATGTAGCCAAAAAATAATTGCTGTCTGCTCTTCAGATAGAATTCAGTCGCCCCCCCCACCCCCAGCCCCCAAATAGCAGATATGTATCTTGTAGAGTTTAATAGGCCTAACTGCAATAATAGTATCAAGTTGAAATTCAGGTAGTGTACTTCTAGGTAAAATGCAGTGAATGAATATTTTTGAATGTTTTTCTAGTGAATGCAAGTTTTATTGAGATCTATGGCATAATTTAAACTCAGGTTTGGCAACCATTTGATTAATTAACTGCACATTTCTATTAGCATTACCAGCATAAACCCAGCTCCAACATGCGTTGCTCTTCAAACTATGATTCTAAACTATCTATTGTTTTGGGTGTCTTTTAAGTAGAACAAGAATATTAGAAACATATTTTTGATTATTTTTAGGCTTATTACATAGCAGGAGTCAAATTATGAATATAAAGTATCATAAAATGGTATCTAGAATGCCATAGATAACTTACTTGGTGAGTACCCAGTGGATCAGTTAAGACTTTAAACTAATTAATTTTCAGTTGTCAGTCAACAATAGAAGAAAATGGGAAGTGTATTCATATTCAGAAGATGAGTGAAGATAAACAAATAGCTATTCTTGCTAAACTAATCTGTATGTTCACAGAGGCTCTTTTTACAGGGAATTTTGTCAGCGTGAATTCTGTATAAAAAGTAACTAATCATAGGGGCGCCTGGGTGGCTCAGTGGGTTAAAGCCTCTGCCTTCGGCTCAGGTCATGATCCCAGAATCCTGGGATCGAGCCCCACACGGAGCTCTCTGCTCGGGGGAGCCTGCTTCCTCCTCTCTTTCTACCTGCCTCTCTGCCTACTTGTGATCTCTGTCTGTCAAATAAATAAATAAAATCTTAAAAAAAAAAAGTAACTAATCATAGAGAACAATTTTAGAAAACATATTGTTCAACAGAATAGGTTCCAAGAGATATTTATAAGCTGATAAATGATCTAAAACTAGTGAAAGTATTGATGATATGAAGTCAAATGTAAAGTTTGAGCAGGGATTTCTTGTGTATTCAGTCATTTTTCCTGAGTTAATAATTAAACAGAAAGCATTTTTCTTTCTGTGACATTAGTGAATGCATTTTACTCTTATTTTACCCCAAAGGTGTTAGAAGTGGCTGTGGAGTTATGAACAAAATGAAACAACTAATGCTGGTTAACAATCACCCAGATTTATGAAACTGTAATATATCATGAAATTGTTTCTGCCAATTCTGAGATGGAGTAATGCTCTCTATTCTCAAATATCCAGGCAACTGAAAGTTGGCTACTCAGTTCCAAAGTGACAATCTCTTTCTTCAAAAATACTCAATAGAGAATTTGAGATAAAGTAATTGAAGATTACTTTATATTACTTATATTACACATAATATTCATATGCAAGTTTAGAGAATTTCCAAATTTAGTCTTCATCTTTTTTAAGGTGTATTATCCCAGTTTTTTTTTTAATTGGTTTAACAATTGGTTCATTGCTTTTCCATTTAATTTCAATAAATAAACCTCAAATGGTACCTTTAATAGATGTGCAGAGAAAGAGAAAGACAGTGTTTGAAAAAAACAAAAAAATATGTGTGAGTAAATTTCAACATTTTGGAAAACTCAAAGAAGGATATTTGGGAATTCTGTGTACTATCCTTGTAACTTTTCTGTGTTTCTGAACTTCTGTCAGGATACCAACATCCCACACATCACTGCTTCCACCATCACCACCACCATCAAAGCTTCAGCATGTGCTTAATCACTAAGATTTGTAGTTTTCCCCTTTTACAGAAAGCCTATGAGTTTTCCTTACTGCCCTGACAGCTCAATTATAATATATCAGCATGTTTTCAGTACTTTAGGGAAAATTTCTTGTGGTTTTATGGCTAAAGCATTTTCAGCTTACCTGATTTCCTTTAATGCAAAAGTGGAGGGTGTCTCACATTTTTTAATGCATGTGTTAGCCCCCAAAATAACTCCATAGATATTTACTATATTTACTTTAGTGATTTCCTTTTTCCTCTGCTGACTGTGTTACCTGTGGGTAAGTTCTTATGTTTCAAATTTGGTTCCTGTATCTCACGCCCCCCCCCTTTAAATGATTGTTGCTTCTAACTTCTCTTTTTGTATTTTTAATCCAGGTCTACATTGAAAAGTTCTGGCAACCGAAGAGTTATGTGGGTCACAGACATTAAACAATATTGTTCTCTATTGTATCTCTACCAAGTCACTATCTAGTATATATGAAGTACTATGTAAAGAATAAATAAAAATTAATAGAATTAATGCATGAAGTTAATGGAATTAATAAATGAAATATTAATACAGACTCAAATCAGCAATAATCATCCTTACACAAAAAGAAATACAGATTTTTTTTATCTTGTTTAGTATATAAAGTTGGGAATATAAGATCATTAAGATAATGAAATTCACAGTAAGGAGTCAGTCATGATAAATTTGGAATATCAAAGAATTGAAGAAAATCAATAGACAAGGGTTTTTCAATGAAAACATTTAAATATAAGAACAAGAAGGCAGAGCCGTTCATGAAAATAAATAGAATAAATTGAAGTTGAGAATAGTCTTTCTTGAGAATTGTTTTGGTTGTCACCTTTAGCAGAACCAGATTAAAAGAGATATTTGTGTGACACTTACCTCAATCTGTGAATAAAGCAAGGGTTCAGGTTTGTTTGTTTGTTTATCATTACATTTATTAGCTACCCCCAGCTACTACTCTGGATTCCATGGTACCTCTTTGTATCTCTACAATAAACTTGTAGAGAACTTCTCTTACTCAGTTTGAGTTTGTTTCTCTTCCTTACAATCAGTAATGTCTCCATCAAGGTATAAATCTCTTTTTCTCAGAGAAAGGAAACTGCTTCATCAAAAATGGCTTTGGAATTTAAGTTCACAGGACTTTGTGTGTGCACTTGTCCTCACCAATTAAGTAGATATCAAGGTCTTCAGTGACAAGCAAAGGAAAAAAATACCAAACTATTACTCTTTCTGAAGATCCCGTCTTAAAAAAAAATTATATATGTATTATATTTATAAATAATATATAACATATATAATATTTGTTTCCTTATGAACTTTGTGTTCAAATGTTGCTTATTATATTTTATTACTCTCATTTTTTATTGCCCCACTGCTGCATTATCAGCAACTCAAAGACCAGAGTATTTTTCAAATTTGAATCTATAATATGTAGCATAATATATATAAAGTGATAGATGAATGAAATTATTTGGTGATGTGGAATTAAAATGAGTAACATTTATTAAACAAATATTAAATGTCCATTCTTTGTAATGGAAACTGCCAGGTGCTAGAGGCAGTGTTCTGATCAACAGTCTTTTATTGATAGTATTTTAATAAGGACACAGATTTTTTATATCTAATTGCATCAGTTATTAGTTACAATTACAAAAAGTTGCTGTGAGTGAGAAGCGAGCCATGTAAAATTAAACAGTTAAATGTTCTAGGTGGTCATTGCTTCTTTGAAGAAGAAATATCTCAGAGATTTGTTACATAAGTAGAAATTAACTAGCCAATGCATGGAGAAGGAAACTTTTGGACATAAGGAATAGCATTTGCTGGAGTCCTGGGGCAGCAAGCATTCAGTATGTCAAGAAAATGAAGAACAACTTGTGTGTTAGAGAGACCAGGTAAGAGAAGAGCACCAAAGGAAACATGTGGGTCAGTTAGATGAGAATTTTATGGATCAGACTAAAAGAAATGGGCTAATTCTAAAAAGATTTACAAGATAAAACCAAATGGCTTCAGTGAATACATTGGAAGCAAGCAAAGGTAGATAGATGCAGGGAGATCCGTTCAGAAGTCAATGTAATAGTCCAGGCAAGAAAAATGATAATTTGATCTCAAGTTATGCCAAAGAGATGGAGAGAAGTGGATGCATTTGAGAAATATTTCGAGGTAAAATGAGCCTTACAGAAAATTGGTTTTTAGGGTCATAAAACAAGAAAAGAAGGGAAAGGAAAAGAAACTAGATCTGCCCAAAGGAAAAACAGACCTCAAAAACACACTAGTGCTATTGCATTTACATGGTCAAACTAACAATAATTCCCTATTGATTTAAAAGATACATAATTGCCAATCTTATTACCCATCGTTGTAAAACTGACTCCTACATCTTTATTGGAATAAAAAAGAAGGTGGAAGGCAAAGATTCATTTGAGATTCTTTGTGAATTTTGAGTATCATTGTGCTGTGTTTTTTCAGACCCTTGGAATCGATAAAATCTTACTGTGACATTTATCACTTATGTTCCTGGTTCATCAGATACAAATAAACCCTGTTTCCTTGTCCTGTATATGTGGACTTGCAGTTCCCAGACTTCTTCCACTTGGTCAGAGCCATGCCGTTGAGGTCTAATGTGGGTAGAAATGGTATGACTCTCATAAAACACCCTTAGGAAGCCTCTGCACTCTCTTTTCATGTATCTGTCAACCTGCTGAATGCAGAAGATACCTGGGAGGCACATCTGGGTGAGAGAACAACAGGGCTGAAGTAACTGGGGTCTCGCACTACTTTGAGTGGGATTTTTCAGTAGAGTCTCCAAACTCACATGGGATTGTAATTAAACAAAATTCCATTAATTTGAACCAAGGAAATTTTGTGACTGTCTGTTATAGAAGCTAACACTATATACAATGCAGACTTTTTTGCTTTATTTATTTAACAAAACATATATATGTGTATGTACTAAGGTTTTCTCTTAAGTGCTTTGTAAATATTAAATCATTTAGTTCCTACAGTGCCCCATAAAATAAGTAATGTTATTCTTCATGTTATACAAAAGAGGAAACAAAACATGTTTATACAGCTGGTAAATAGCAGAGCCAGTATTCACCCCAGCCACTCTGGCTTCAGAGTTCCTGCTGTTGGATTCTGACCATACTACCTGAATTTAATTGAGTATTCTTTTAAAGAATGTTAATTTGTAGGAGCTACACTTTGGTTTTCCCACACCACTGAGTATTTTAGGAATTTTGTATCAAGACTAACTTTATGGGGAAAGCAGAAAGTACATTTGGCCTAAATTTCACTTTCAAGAATCTCAGATGAATATGGTTACATTTAAGTCACTGTATTTTGCGTGTTTTATAGTTGAGCTAATTAGATGTAAAATACTATAATTTTTATAACCCTGCTTTTATACTTCATTTCTTTTCAAGTTACCAGGCGGTATTAATAATTGAAAGTGGCCCAGGCAGACTCTTAGTATCTAAGTGTCTAGTTTTGTACACTCATCAGTAATTACGCCCCCCCAAAAAAATTGTATATCCTGTGGAGCTCTAAACGAACTCAATGTGATGTCTCCTTAAATATCTAAAAGCTTATAGAACTTTAATAGTTACAGGCTTGTTCCATGGTACCACTAGGTGAGCCTCCAGTGAAGTTGTGGTAAGCAAAGGTGAGTGGAAAAGAGGGGCTGAATAAGCTAATTCCTTGTCCTTGAAATGAATTTTAAGAACGTTTCATGCTTATCTAATTTGGGGAGAAAATACAGGGTTTAATCTTTTCTATATCTCATAAGATATTGTTAGACCACATCTCATTAGAAGTTGGGCTATTAATGAAGGAGATAGTTGACTATGGCATCTGTGCCATTCGATCTGTAACTTTAACTTGGGTCTACTAAGAAGAAAGGAAAGACCTATGTATGGCTAATGTAATGTCAAAAATGTCTCTAAGGGTTTGGCTTATCCCTTCAGGGTTCACAGAGAGTCAGCACCATGCTTAAACTTAAGTCCTTACACAAGCTGAGAACTTTGATTTGTGAAGGTTATTTGGGTTTCTTTCTCTATCTTTCTGTCAGTCTTTTTTTTTTTTTTTTTTCATCCTTTCCCAACCTGAAACCATTTCTTCCTTTAATGAATAAGTGTATCCATGGGACTTAAGATTAGAGTGACTCAGTTTTTATGTTGTGCTGTCATTTTATCCATCTACGTAAGTAACATGCGTATGTGGTTTTTGTCAGATGGCTAATATAATATGGTCCTCGGTGGCATAGTTTAATTGCATGTGCTTGTGTTTATTTTTGCTTGTCATAATTTATTAACTTTAATTATCCAAATTTTTCTTCTACATACAGAATTACTTCTAGTTTAATTTAAACTCCATTTGTGGTTTTATTGGTTTTCTAAAGAAATCTAATCCGTGTAAATAATATTATCTTAAAAATATGTCTTGAGTGGTATAGGGGAGGAAACACATTTCCTCTACCCGTCTTAGGTCTCAGCTGAATCTCTGTAGCAAAAGACAGGTTAACAAAAGAAAATCATACAAATTGATTTAATGTAAATCTTAATGATGTGGGAATCTTCATTAGGAAGTGAAAGCTCAAAGAAGTGGCAAAACCTAAGTGCTTGTATATTAAGCTGAACAAAGAGAAGCAGTTGTGGAAAAGTAACTAAATTATATGGGGACACAAAAGAAAGATAAAAGTCATTTTCACAGTGTCTGGATTCACCAACTCACATAGTAAGAATGTTCCTTTTCTCTTGTGAAGAGAGAACATCTTTCACATGGGAGTTTCCACTCCTGCTTTCTGGAAGAAAAGAGGAGTTCCAGTGTTCTTACACCTGTTGCTTTGCAAGTGCCTTTAAATCAAAACAATCCTTATACCAAAGTGGCATATTTGGGCTGCCACCCTTCAGTGACATGATAAAAGAGACCAATATATGAGGTTAAATGGTCAGGATTTGAGTACCAGATTTTTTTCACTAATACTGGGATGAAATTGAAAAATCTCTTAAAATATTCTGAGCCTCAGTTTCCCCATCTGTTAAACCAAGGTGAGAATTGCTAGTGAAAACATCACGATAATGTAAATGAAGTAATAACTTATGTGAAAACATTTAAGAACACTAAAGTTCTAGATAATTTTTTTTTAGTTTATTTATAAAATATTAAATAATGAAAAAGGTAATGCAGGCTGTCATGGTGAAATGAAAATCATTATTATAAAACATGTCTCAGTTAGACATTCTTATAATACTGCGTATTAATATTCTTAAGTGCTTACTATATCCTGAGTATATATAAAATACAGTAGAGGTTTTCAGTGTCTTTTCTAAAATTTCACTCATTTGTTTATGCTAATCTAAACATTACAAGGATAAATGAAGGTCTAAGGAAATATATATGACACTGTTCAACTTTAAATATTAGAAATTTCAAATGAGAAATTTATTTCTTTGAATATTAGATTCATTATATGCAACATCCTCTTGAATATATAAATTCATCACTGAACAAGACAACTTTGTATTAGGTGTTAATATCTCACTCAAAAACCACCTATTTTTATAAGAAACTGACTTGTTATGATTCATTTCTTTATGACAAAAAATATTTGCTGAATTTCCTTGGTATTCATTGTATTTGTATTTTTTAAAGGTTTTATTTATTTATTTGACAGGGAGCACAAGCAGGGGGAGCAGCAAGCAGAGGGAGAGGGAGAAGCAGGCACCTGCCAAGCAGGGATCCTGATGTGGGGCTAGGGTCCAAGGATCATGACCTGAGAGGAAGACAGATGCTTAACCAACCGAGCTACCCAGGCACCCCTGTATTTGTATTTTCTGAAACAGTTTTAGCATAACATGCCATGCTAATTATGTAATGCCGATGGAACATATCTCAATTTAGCAGAAAACTCTGTAACAAAAATGTGGCCACAGTATTTTTCTTTTGGAAAAAAAGCAAAAAAGCTTTTCAACAGATACACACTCCAATATTCATATATGACCAAGATTTTTTTAAAAGAGAAAATAACCTCTTAAAATGAAAAAGACAAAAGAAACCATTATAGTATAAATTATTAAGATAGTTTAAAATTTTGAAATTTGCCAAAATGTAAAAAAAAAAAGGGCATAAGGATCTAAGACTTCTATGTCTTCCGAACCCACTGAGTAATCCAATAGCTATTTTAAGATTTCTAGAATTCTATGATTTTCTTTTGACACATTTCAAATATTATTAGTGCTATATTTTTAAAATCATCCTTCATCATTTATATTTATTCTGACTTTCACACTTCTGAGTGTGATTTACAATATTCTTTCCAAAAGAATGCTTTTATATTTCCCAGTGAAAAATGAATATAAAATTATAAACCTTATTCTCCCAATTATAATTTGATATAAAGTTGTTAAAATATATAATATATTCCCGTAGACAAAATTGATCCTGATAATACACCGTAGCACTTCTAGGATTTATTAAAAACAACCATAGAATATTAATTTGAAGAGATTAAATTTTTAATGACCAAATACGTTTATTTGCTGTTTCTCCTATAAGTACATTTGGAATTTAGATTTACTAAATCTAAATTTAGTGGGTTTTGTTTTGGTTTCGGTTTTGTTTTTTTTATAGAATCATGGGTCAGATTGACTTTTTGTGTCAGTTACATATAATAATAACTGTGGAATCAAGTAATAATTGGGGAAATTTCACTAGCAGCTCATAAAATTATATCTGTGTCTTACTTGCAAGCATTGAAGGGTGACAGGTTAAGAAGGTTAAGATCTTTCTAGAGTGGCATCAGAGGTTGTTTAAATTGCAATTACAGTTTATAGTGCAGCTGTTAAAATCCACCAAACCAAATTTTCAAAATGACCTTTTCCATTTATCTAAGGAATTTTGCCAAATGTTTAATTTGTAGGCATCTCACTTGGGCCCTTTTCCAAATATACATCTTTGAATGAATTATCTCATCTCCAGCTTTCACGCATAAAATTGAATGTCTGTGTAGGTGACCTGTAATATCAGCAGAATTAACTCTTCTTCATATCGGAGATAGCATTCATTTAAATAAGATAAAATAATTACTAACTCTCGAAAAAGAAGACATCTTGAAGAATTTCCTTTTTAATGGCTATTAATGTTGCCTTACAAATATTATGAATTTAATTTTGAAATCTATGTGTAAGATTGGAGAAAAATATTGAAATGTCAACATCAGTGCACTTACCTGACCTATGCAAATATCAAGTTACAGATGAAGATAATACATTAATGTGTCTTTACTAATTTTTACATAGCTATGTCTATATTAATTATATTTTCAACCTTTAAAAAGTAAACAGTAGATACTTAATTTTCTCACTGAAGTAGATAGTTAAAATGAGCCAAAAAGGAGAATACTATTTGAAACTGATGTATCTATGGCTTGTCTTGCTATCAAGATGGACTAGTTTTAAATTATAGCAAGCAAATTGGACAAGGGTAAACAATGTGATTAATTTAATTGGCCACTGACCTTTTATAGATCAGGAAGAGATGATGAATACCTTGAAGACCTCTCACACATCTCCTAGGTAAAATGGTCTTGTCTGTGTTATGCTAAATGTTCATGATAACCCAGGCCCTGTTTTCTCACTAGCTATACTGCCAGAATATTTGAATGCTAAAACCTCAAGTATAGAATCTAAAAGTAAATAGAACTACTCCCAGGCAACAAATCCAAACTTTTACACATGTTATGTAAATGAGCAAGTGTATTTTGTAGTGGCGAAGTCTTGTAAATGAAGTCTTAGAAGTCTTGTAAACTGAAGTCTCAGTTTAAATCTAGGATCCATTACATAGGAATTATGAGACCTCAGAAAAATTATTTAATATTTCTAAGCTTAAGTTTCTTCATCTGAAAAGTGAAAATAATAACTGTGCCTGCCTATCAAAGTTTTGGGTCGAATAAAAGCAAATAGTAAAGAACAAATTCTTAGCACAGAGAGTAGTAATTTGTCAGCACTCTTTAAATTATAATTTTTGTTACAGTTAAATAAAATTAATATAATAGCCAACATTCTTACAAAGCACAACACACATGCAAATGTTTGACTCCCATAAGAAGTATATCATAAAAGTGGTCTAAATGACGTACTATATATTTAGGTTATTATAATTTTATTACCTGCAATGACAGCTGTCTGAATAAAGTAGAAGTTGCTGTCCTTGGAAAAGAGTGAGAAACATATATGGGAGATACGTAAAAGTAAACGTGCGGCAAAAGGAAATGAAGCATCATGATACAACTCTTACTAAGCCTCAAGCACTATCCTTGAATTTTATATGTGTTATCTTAGTTAACGGTCAAACCCAGAGTTAGATTACCAGAATGATTCCCTTTTACAAATGAAAAAAATAGGCAAGCCAATTATACCAATTCTGGTGAATATTTAGCAAACGTAGGAGATGGCATTTAACCCCAGGTCTGTCTGCTCTGACCTGACTTATACTTTTTATAGCCATGTTACATGGCCTCTTATAAACAGAACTTCAGACAAGTATTTAGATATATTGTGCAGAATATAAGAACATGCATTATGAGCCTGAGTAGGGAACCTCATCTAAGCAACTGAGAAGAAGGTGGGAAAAATGATTTCATTGGATCACTATCTGAGACTATGAAGCCTGAGTGGTTGCAAGCTTGCTTGGGCTTTGCATGGCCTGAACTTAATTTGCATCCCAGCTCAAACATTTCTTCTTGTGTAACATTGTTCTGGGACTTTCACCTCTCTAAAACTTGGTTATCTTTTCTTTAAAGCAGAAATAGTACCAAAGAAAATAATTTCTTTAAAACATCCAGCGCAGACTCTAATAAATAGTGATGTGGGTATATCCTTGTTATTATTGTTATATTGGTTAAATAGCAAGGATACTGAAAGATTACGCACACATAGGTTAAACATGAAGAACAAAAGTTAGACCTTTGTGATCCTATGTGTAATTTACAGAGATAAATGAAACCTTGGATCCAAAACTAGCAAACAAAAGGTCCTGTGTCCTCCAGTCTGATCAGCATTTCAATTCTAGCCTGCCGCTTATAAGCTTGGGGTTTGTCCAAGTTAATTAGTCTCTTTAAGCTTCAATTTCTGCATCTATAAATGATATTACTAATAGCACTGTGGAAGTATCTGTTTCAGGGTTGATTTAGATTATAATTTATAACAAACTAGTCTAAATGTCCTTCACATGTCTAACTTTAATTCCTTTAGTTTGTGAAAACTGATTTCACTCTTTATTAGGTTATAAAAACCCCAGGTAGTGTTCATTGCTAATTAAAAGTATGTTTCTTTGAAAACACCCAATATATGTTAGCTGCTTCAAAGGCTATAAATTGTACTTCTACTAATTTTTTACATGGAATCTTAAAAATATAATTTAGTTATGAAAGTTGTTTTTCATGGCAAATAGCTAATAATTTTATTACTACTTTTGGTCTATTTTTATAAATTCAAAGAAGATAAAATCTTGCTTATTGGACTTTTTAAAACCTCAGACTATAATATGTTTTACAGAAGGAAAAATACAGAGTGCAACTTCAAATACCAGGATGATTTTAGGGCTGTATATGGAGGAAAAATACCGAATTATTATACACTGATGCACTCTGGTAATAATCCTTTGAGTTCTAGTCAAGTCATTGTTTGGCACTGGAGTACTGAAGGTGATTTATTATAGATATCAATTTTATTTTCTGATACAGCCTTTATTGAAATTTTCTCTAGTATTTTTCCCCTTATGGAAATGTTCCTTCCTCTCAGGGAAGCTATGAAGAAATTGCTGACTGTTTGTCATGTAAAATACTTATATCATTCTATTGTCTATGAAAAAGTTCTGTACACAACCTAAAATTTAACCCTAAATTTTTACAGCATAGAGAAGCCTTGGAAATGAAATAGAAATGAGAATATAGTATTTTCAATTATACTGGAAAAAAATAATAAAGATCCAAGCCAAAAACACAAAGGTCTTTTATAGCCACCTACAAACAGAGGGGAAAAGAGAAAGAATGTATTCAATCCCCAACTGAAGACAAGGATAAGGAAGTATTATGACTTTCAACTCTCATTTGCAGTGCTTCTACCTCAAACCATCATCACATATCATAAGTTCATGTTCTGCAACAGTAATGATGCAGTTTCACATATAATGATAGAGGAAAGTGAGCCATATGAAAAAGCAGCAGGAAATTGTTGTGCCGAAATCTAACTTCTTTTAGGAAAGGGATTTAATGGGAATCTCACTGTGCATAAAAACAAGTTATTTAGACATAGGTAAATTGACATTTCAGTCATTTCGACTCTTTGTAGCTTGGGCAGGGATATTATCTCACATGTGCAAAGAGTTCTTACAGCTTCTTGCCTAATTATATGTTAGGATATATGATTAAACTGAATCCATGTACTGGATCATACAGTGACCCAAAAGTATTTAAAATAGTTTCCACCTATTTTGGCAGCTTCAAATAGGTGAAAAAGACCAAAATTAAAAGGAACAACTGTCATCAAATATATTAACCTGAAATATGAGAATGTTAATATTCATAATGAACAAAGAACAAATATTATATACGTATGACCTGACGAAATATACAATAAACATATAATTACATACACAGTAGTAGTCAAAGAATTAAAACAAAGCTGTCTTGGAATATAAATTTTATTTTTAAAATGTATTAAAATTATAGCACATAATGTTGAGAACGTGGTAAAGCTAGCACATTTAAACACAGGAGATAATGTAAATATTTGTGCCTATTTTGGAAAATATCCTGGCAATATGTATGAAATAAAATCATATATGCATATTTGTGATATTGGAATTATTTTAGTACAATTTATCTGAGGGATAAAAAAAAGAACTAATACTTTTATAGACCCACATCTATATTACTGAAGTAACTGCCAAAAATAAACTTCTAAAAAGCTGACCAAAAAGTGAAACAATGACTCTAGTAGTGTTATGGCCATTTAAACTGGGAAAAAGCAGTTTAATAGAAGTATTGTGTAGGCCTTTCAAATGATATCCATTAAGACTAAGTAGAAAGCGGAGAATAATAAGATTATAAAAAAAAAAAAAACTTACTATTTATAAAGCGACTTCACTCACTGCATCTGACCCTCAAGCAACCATACAAATGTCAAAGGGAACATAATATAGTAGATAAAAGCTTGGATCCTAAAAGTAAGGGGCAGTGTTCTAACGCCAGTTTATAAACTGTGTAATTTTCAGCATATTCTTCATCCTCTCTCTGATTCTTGGCTTTTTACCTATAGGAATGAAAGTAATAATTAAACCTGCTCCTATGGAGTTCTTTAGATTTAGATAAAGCATTAAGCTATAGGAAACTTACTATTTCATTGTTTAGATAATAAACCAACCATCAGAAAAGCATGTGTTGTCTACTATAAATTATTTAGTAAGATTTGCATCGGAGTTTGATAACAGGAATCCAGAAAGTACATGTGTAAAAAATAGGATATGCAGTTTTCATCAGCGCATGGTTTCTATTTTGCTAACTCAACAGAAGAATATAATCTCCTGGGGAAAAAACAAAAACAAAAACCCTTGAGTCATAGATGTTTTATTTCTTCCATCCCCTGTCAGTGTTCAAGGGATGTAATCTGAGTAAATAACCTTAAATGAATATATGCTCCTTAAGTGAGGCATTCCCTTGGCAACAGTTCTAACAAAATGACCAAGATAGTTTAAAGTGCCCCAGTGTGAATTTCCTCAACTTAACTTCACTTCTGCATAAAGATTTTTGTATTCATTCGCCCTCTTTCATTATTTCTTGTAAAGGTACGTCTGCCACCATTTACCTGGTGTTTTATTTCAGTGCCTCAAAACTAAAAGAGTTCTCATTCCTTCAGTCATGTGATCCAATGACATGCCTTGTGATACAATAAAAATGGGTGATACAAAGTTTCAACTCCAGAAAATATAGATGCATGCAGAAAAAAACCCTCAAATATAATAAATCAAGTGGTTGCTATTTTAGGGTTATGGGCTAATATGCCAATTTCTAATGTTATCATTATTTTTTTTTTAGTGCCATAAAATTTTAAGAGAAAAAATAAAGAAGCATGGGAGAAGAAAAAATGCTGGTAAGGAACTCACAATAAATCACCCTCCTAACTCTGTCTATAACTGCCCAAGTAGTTTGTCATGCTATAAAACATATTTTTGGCATAATAAAAATCATAGGACTTGATATACAGTTTATTTTAATCCTATGCTGGTCTATGCCTAAAAGTTTTGTCTACTTTACTTTTTTCTACATAATTTTCAAAATTTGTGGGCATTTTATGCATAAAAGTTTATGGAATGTCTTAAATTTATTGTTTGTTTTTGTCACTATTGTGGAATTGCTATAATATAATACAGAAGTAATCATTGTAGGATAATTTCAAGTGATTCACTTTTCCTTATCATCTGTGTGGAAGAAAGGTTATGTATATTTCAGGTGGATCCCAATAATTTATTTCACAGCCATTAAAAAATGATATTGAGGGCGCCTGGGTGGCTCAGTGGGTTAAGCCGCTGCCTTCGGCTCAGGTCATGATCTCAGGGTCCTAGGATCGAGCCCCACGTCAGGCTCTCTGCTCAGCAGGGAGCCTATTCCCTCTCTCTCTCTCTCTGCCTGCCTCTCCATCGACTTGTGATCTCTCTCTGTCAAATAAATAAATAAAACATTTAAAAAAAAGAAAAAAATAGAAAAAGAAAAAATGATATTGAACTGATACTGTAATGATCCTTTTAAATTGTTAAGGATAACAAAATTTGTGAATTGCCTCATTGTTATTTGGTTCATTGTATGTGGGACCATATCATTACCTATGGAAGAGTTTGCTTTGGACATAATGTCTTTTTCTAGAAAAAAAAAGTATCATGGAGTAAAAGAAGTGCTATTTTTTTATATGGAACCTAAGTAGTAGAAAAGAATAATTTTCAGGGTGCCTGGGTGGCTCAGTGGGTTAATCCTCTGCCTTTGGCTCAGGTCATGATCTCAGGGTCCTGGGATCAAGCCCCACATCGGGCTCTCTGCTTGGCGGGGGGCCTGCTTCCTCCTCTCTTCCTCCTCTCTGCCTGTGTCTCTGCCTACTTGTGATCTCTGTCTGTCAAATAAATAAATAAATAAAATCTTAAAAAAAATTGTAAATAAAACCGAATAATTTTCAAACTTGAAAGTCACACTGTGGCCTAACGATGCTCAGTTTTTATACATGCATTGCAATTGTATTCCAGGATCTATGTGATACTAATTACACAATGTGTAGGCGTGTCCTTTGCACAGCTCCATCACAAAATAAAGGAGGAAAACAAAGAAATGTTCAACTCTACTTCAGTTTCATAACACGGGATATATACAGTCTTAGGTTCTTGTCTAAGGTCAAAAGGAATAACTGCATTTATCAGTTGAATATTGTAATCTACCTAGAACATATTGTTAAATGGATTTTTTAGTCCTTTTTTTGTCCTACTAATTCTCACGAATGTTTAATATCCTTTTCAGGGCATTAATTATCCATCAATATGATATTAATTTGTAAACATAATTTCATTTTGGTAAATTTAGTTTCTCTTTGATGTATTCTATTCTAGAGCGTGGTGGCAGTAAATATCTTGTTTATATTTTACATATAATTGTGTCTTACTTGCCATTCCAGTGCCTCTTTTCAAAGAATCTCTTTTCACAGTGACTGTTACCTGAACAATGAGCCACAATACAAGCCCAGAGGTTGGCCACAACAACTGTGTTAAGACGCACAAGAGGTGGGTCACTCTGATAATCTCAACTAAAACTCTGAAAATAAGACTCAGGAACCAGTCACTAGGAGATAGATAGATAGATACTTAACATACATAAATACACACATATATACATAATACATACATGCATGTAGGTAGATGGGAATAGTACATATATACATGCACACATGTATACATGTACATATATACATGCATGTATACATAGACATTTGGTAGATATGAATGATCCCATGATCTGCTATCTGCAAGTTGGAGACCAGAAGAGCCTGTGTTATAATTCAGTGCAAGCCTAAGATCTAAGATCTAAGAACCAGGGTAGCTAATGTTATAAATCCCTATCCAAAGGCCAAAGACGAATGTCCCAACTCAAATAAGCAAGAAAGGAACCAGTCCTCCTTTTTCGTCTGCTTTTTGTTCTCTCCAGGTCCTCAGCAGTTCAGGTGATGCTCACTTGCGTTGGAGAGAGCCATCTATTTATTGAGTCCTCTGAGTCAAATCCTAATTAATCTGGAAATGTCGAGGTACACCCAGAAATAATGTTTAATCTAAGTACTCTGTGGCCCAATCAAGCAGACACATAAAACGAACCATGATACAGAGAGAAACTATGGGCACAGAGAGGCAGAAAAGAGCACAAATATTTACTATGTCCCTATATTATTCTCTTACTATGTTTCCTATAATTCATTTAATAAAATTACGTATCTGCCTGAATAAATGCATTTTAGGTCTTTATCTTCATGGATCCAAACAAGCAAATCACCATAGAATAGAGTTTTCTGAGGATACCTTCATGATGATCTACGTTAGTACACAACTTGACTAAGCACATCTAGAGAAATCTTATTGCTGGGCCTCAAGAGACCATCCCAATAGGAAGTGCTTTGTCATGATTCATTTGATTTTGGTGTATGTGTTCACACAGAGGGTAATAATTCACTAGTAGAGATCCTTTAAAAGAGATCCTACAAAGACTTTTTGCAAAGAGAAAAGATAGAGTAAACATTTAGACCCCTGACTCTTCAATAAGCTTACCTAATTATTTTTAGGCCTAAGAAAAAAAAGGACATTTCCTGGAGTTTTGTGTGTGTGTGTGTGTGTGTGAGAGAGAGATGGAGAAAAGTCCAAATAAAAGAGAATCCAGTTGCCAATAAATTATATACAAGGCCAGAAAGAACACTGCACTTAAGATCACATAATAGCCTATACTGGTCCAGTGAACCAGGAAAATGCACTTAACTTCATGAAGTCAGATGACAACATCTACTTCATGGGGCTGTTCTTGAATGTTAAATATAGTGATGTAAATTAAATTATTTTCAATTTATAGAGAATTAAGTTTGAGGAAGTATAATTTCTTCCATTGTATATTTTCTTGAGCAACTTTTTTTTTTTTTTTAAAGATTTTATTTATTTATTTGACAGACAGAAATCACAAGTAGGCAGAGAGGCAGGCACAGAACGAAGGGGAGATAGGCTCCCTGCCAAGCAGAGAGCCCGATGCGGGGCTCGATCCCAGGGTCCTGGGATCATGATCTGAGCCGAAGGCAGAGGCTTTAACCCACTGAGCCACCCAGGCGCCCCAGAGCAATTTCTTTTTCATGACCAGATATACATACCTGTATTTGTGTAATTACTAGTATGAACTCAGTTACCCACTTTACCCTGGTTTATAACATAACACTGCATAACACTGCATTTGCCTAATTTAGTTTATCTCTCCAGGAATGAAAGAGTGCAAACGTTCTGGTTGTTTTCTATCCAAGATGGCAAGGAGTTTATTTTTGCTACTTCGAGTTTACTGGGCTGGTAGTGGATAACTAAATTGATTCTGACCCTCACAAATACAGACTACTTGAATTTTATAATCTCTAAATTACTGAATAAGTAACTGAAAATATTATTACTAATAATCTAGTTTAATCTCTATAATTTAAATTATTAACTAGAGAATTCTATTTAGAAATTATTGCAAGATATATTTTAATAGACTTCAGTTCATTACTGAAAATAGGATGTTTGTAAATTTGTGAGTTTTCTTATATAAATGTATAGTCTTTAGACTTGGAAATTTTTTTAAAGATTTTTTTTTAATTTATTTGAGAGACAGCACAAGCAAGGGTGGGAGGGAAGGGTAGAAGGAGAAGCAGACTCCCCACTGATCAGGGAGCCCGATCTAGGATTTGATCACAGGACCCTGGGATCATGACCTGAAGCAGAGGCAGTTGCATAACCAACTGAGCCATCCAGGAACCCTAGACTTAGAAATTTTGGAGCACAAAGTGGTAATGCCACAGATGTGTATAAACATATACATATATGTAGACACACACTTTTAGATCCATAAAAATGTATGTAATCTATATACCATTGAAATAAATATAGTTTATTGATCAAGTACCATCATAATATGGAAATACTGACCAACTGAAATTAAATTTTACCTCATTAATGAAATAGCAAATGATATTAAACATCAAATACGCCACCAGGGGAAAAAAGTACACAAAGATAAATACAGGAAATATGTATAGTTTTTAGCCATTTGAACAATTTAGACATTGTTTTCAGGATACTAAAAGATTACTCTTTGATAAACTTGATTCTTTATAGCCACTGTAACATATGAAGCACATATGTTAAGAATAGTAGTGTAATAATTCCGAAGATCTTCAGGATTATCTGAATTGCCACTCTATGTATATATTTTAACTTAAAGAAAAAAATTGTTTTGAATAGAACTCATGCTGAAGTCTGTAAATAAAAGCTGTTGAACAGAAATAATAAAAGTTATGGATAGAAGTAGCAGAAATTGAAATAATTTTATAGAATAAGTTTTGAAGTAATATAATTTTGCTACTTCTATGATCTATCAATAAACAATACAGTGTAGTGCATTAAATTATAGTGGTATAGTTCCTATGTTACATTTTCAATTTATTTAAAAACAGACAAATGGCAGAAGGAAAATCATAAAACACCCTTTTCACCTCCCCACAGGTTACAGCCATATATACTGTTCCATTTCTTTCAATTTATTCCTATCACAGAGTTGTTCTACAACATAGAAATTCCTCATCATAGCCTAGGTGAAACCTAACTTTGCTGAGACATTTCATAGTTCGCCAGGGCTTTTTGTCCAGGCAGTGTTTTCTTTAAGACTTTTGAAATACTGCCAATTATTAAATCAGTTTTATAGCAAAGGCAGACTGAACATATAGTACAAGTTTCTGAAAGTCCCATAAAAAATTAAAGTCAATTAGTAACCCCAGTAATTGTGCACTGACCTCTAGAATACAATAAACCTGTATTTGGCTTGCCCATAAAAAATAGAATAATACTTCCTAAAGACCCATGCCCAGCAGTAATAAGGATGAAGTACCTGTGGTAGTTAGGAGAAAAAACAAAAATAGGAATTAGGAAAAGATTCAGTTTTTCCAGCCTCTCTCTTATAAGAACCTGTTTTTATGTGGCCCCATCTGGATAATCCAGGACAAATTTACATCACAAGATCCCAAGTTGGATTACATTAATAAAATCATGTGAAGTAACAGATTCACAGGTTCTAGGGATTAGGACATGAGCATTTTGGAGGGGCCATTATTCAGCCCACCACACTGTTCGTGAAAAATACCTTAACTAAGATAATGACTTTTCCTTTACTTTCCAGCATACACTTCCTCTCGGTGATTTTAACCTTCAGATTTGATATTAATGGCTGCATAAGTCTGGGGTCTTTGGATGGGCTGTTGAATTTGTTTCATTTAATGAAGGAACTCTAAACAAAAACCCTTTGCTTCTATTTAAAGTTGTCTTATTTTTAGATCAGGAACATGCAATTTATTTACTACTAAAGGAAAACAATTTCAACTTTCAAACTCCATTTTCTTCAGACCTATATTATGCAAATACAAGCTGAGGCTTTCCTACACATCTGGCTTCTGCTGCCATTAGTAGTTTTTCCTTCTTCTCCCTTAACTGTTGTGTAGAAAACTCAACTCCCTCATCCAAGTCGTAAGAATACCACACAAGTATTTTAAAACTTGACTCATAATTTAGAAGTCCCATTACATAGGGACTAACATAGCCAAGGTCTCTCAAATTCTTTCATTTTTATTCTTTTCTCATGTGCCTCCCCATGCCCTCTCAGGACCAACATAAACCTCTCCCCTGGTCTTTTGCACCAGAGTTTCATGGCCATGTTTTCCATCAAGCTAGCAAAAGTTATCAAAGTTGTATTTTTTTTTTCATTCCAAACAATGAAGCATTTTAAATAAACTTTTCTCCATGACATTTCACATAATATGTTCAGTTTATTTAGTAATGAAAAAAGCAGATGAGAAAAACTGAAACTATGAAATACTACCTGTTTCTTCAACTTGCAGGCTTTGAAAGTAATACCAACAGAAGTAAGTGCTAGCAGGGGTGTTAAAGTTTGTGACCCAGGACATCTCAGAGAGAGTTCGAAGTCTTGGTAATTATACTAAGTGATTGGAAGAGGGATCTTGAAATTGTTTCTTATTGGAGAGCCCCACATGTAGGAACTTATAGCTATGAAATATATTGGAAGAAATGGATCATCCTTTAATATTTTCTACACTGTTAAGTATTTCACAGTTTCAATCATGAAGATCCTTTACAATTTTTCAGTAATGAGTTAAGAATCTTCTTTAGCCTAGATTCTGGCAATTTGCCAGAATTACTGATATAATCAATGAAATAAATACTGTTTTTCTAACTTTCAAAAAGTATATTACAGTCATTTTATATGATAAATATTAAATGCTTGTTATAAATGCCTCTGAGAATGAGAGTCTCTCTAAATACAAGAAATGTCTTTATTTTCTTCCTTTCAGTAAATTTCATTATCCAATATCTGAATTATGGGAAATCAGCAAAACTAATATGAAAGAGTTTGTTTCACTTCTCCAGAAATAAGTAATGAAACACTTCCATAATTTTGAAGTATATGAGTTATAGATTTACAGTGGCAGGTATGATGATTTTTATACAAAGACGGGATCTCCCTTGGCTTCCTTTATTATTTCCTTTATTATAACAGTATAAAACTCTAAAACATTAACTGCCCCTTGTTCTCTGCAGCTGGGATAGCCAAAGACCCAGTTTTAAAAGGGAAAAGCATAAGCAGAAATTGGTTGGTGGGGACTCCCAGAAATCATGGGATGATGATGGTGGATAGAATCAGCAGGACTCCCCACCCCCCATTATTTACCCTTCCCGCTTCTTTTTGCCTGGATTAGAGAACTTTTCCCTGGA
The DNA here is from genome assembly GCF_011764305.1 of Mustela putorius furo. Taxonomy (NCBI): domain Eukaryota; kingdom Metazoa; phylum Chordata; class Mammalia; order Carnivora; family Mustelidae; genus Mustela; species Mustela putorius. Next base: position 18,038,537 of record NW_025422471.1, read on the forward strand.
AAGTGGAGTAGCCAAGAATAGACCATAAAAATTAAAGTCACATGCTAAAGATAGCAAAATAAGAAAAGGAAAACACCTGGATTCTAAGAACTTAATCTGTTGTACTAAATCTGAATATTCTACATTTGTCTTCTTTTTGTGTGAGATAAATGAATCTACTGATTCAAGGGGATGCTTTAAATTTTATTATGTTTTCATTAGAATGAAATCTTACTGGTTTTAATTTATTCTTTTGTGGCATTCTTCCCAAATTCCATAAGTGTGTGTACATATGTTCATATACATGCATGTTAACATCAATATATGTTAGTACTAGAAAAAAAGTTATAAAAGTAAAAAGGGTTCTATGGTGAGTGCTGGGAAGTGTGTAAGCCTGATGATTCACAAACCTGTCCCCTGGGGCTAATAATACATTATATGTTAATTTTTAAAAAAATTAAAAGGGTTTTACATTTCAGGATAATGTTCTTAAAAAGAAATTCAGAAGCAAAATTACACATAAAGTCTTAAAAAGAGACATGTCCATTCAAATTAAAGTTACCTGTAATGCCAATGTCCCTGAATGTTTTCCTCATGCTCACTTCTGTGGGCTTTGAGCTACTTCAACTGAAATCCTAGTGCTAAAATGAAATCGGAAACACTGTCCTGAACAAAGGTCATAGTTTTATGAGCATGGCCTACATTTCCAACTTGAGTTCAGTCCCCACAGGACATACAGAGGTATGAATTGAGTTCAACAAAATTTAGTAAATGATTTTATTTTCATTTCATCTGCAGTTGTATATAGAACTAAACTTAGAGCCTCATAGTCATTTACATTTGTTCAGACCATTTAGTAAGAAGTGTCTAGAAAGTACACTTTATGATTCAGCTGTAGCAATCACTAAGGCAATTGGCTTTTGAATCTTTAGGTAGTGTTCTGCATTTGAACCCAAACAGCATTCTGAAATAAAGTGTCATATATTACAAGGTATTTTAAGATCCTCAAGTATTACTATTCCTTGAAGAACTTCTTTATTTCTTATAAACTCAAAAAGAACACTTTACCATGTTAAATTTTACTCTTTGTTCCAGTGTCACTCTTTCATTATGGGGGGGCCCTTCTACTGGGGACCTGGGATCTGGCTCCGGAAGGAACTTTCTTAAACTTTGCATTCTAACGGTCCTGTCTTGTGAAAATTGTTTTCCACCTTCCACAGAAATTCATACATTTCACCATGGCTGTATTTCACAGGGTCTGTGCTCTATTTTTTCAGTGATTCAGTAAAAACAGTTTTGGTGCCTTAGACAAATATTGAACTCTCCCATCCTCAAATTTCTCCTTCCAATTTGAAGTTTTACAAAAGAGGGTGCCTTTAGTAACTTTCTCTTTGATGTGACCTATTCTTCACAGCTGTTCTGATGCTAAGACGGGCTGTCAAGCTATGTCTCCTATTCCTATCATTTGTGGCCACAGAGAAGTGCACATTAAAATAAATTAAAGTATGATAGCCATAGTGATTTGAAAACTTGCTCCTAACATGCTTTTTAAGGTTCAGACTTTGGCATTTTATAATAATATAGTGTTCTTTCAAAGATGTTGTCAATTTTTGCTGCTCTCCTGGTTTCATCTTATCTGCAAATTAAATTATTGACAGGTTCTGTGTAAAGTTCCTTGAAATATTTCATATTTTGAAATTGTTGGCAGTGATTATGCTGAGGCTACAGAAAGCAAATGCAAAGACGTTGGAATTCAGAGACCCTTATTTATCATTCAAGAAGTCAAGATCCATGTTTCCCTCTAATTTTTTATGGTTTGGAGGAAAATAACTGTGCATGTTTGTAGTTTTAAAATCATCTAATGGTTCCAAATGTGCTTTTTTATTTTTTTAGTAATAATGCCTACCGGGTTATTTGCTTATGATGTTTGGATGATCACATTTTTTGAGACTTTAAATAATAGTGTCGACAATGCTAAATTAAAATTACATAAGCTAAATGTAGGCTAACCTAAAAATAGTCATTCAGGCATATATATTTTTGAAATGTTTATGTTTAACACTGCTACATAGATACATGCACGCACGTACCTATGTGTGTACATTTGTATATGTGTGTATGGAAATATACAACCACAGTCACACATACTAAATTTATTTTACTTGAAATTATATGCAAGTGGAGAAGTATAAGGTACTTTACAAGACAAAGAATGCTTCGTTTCTCGCAGCAGCTTCTGATCCACAAGACAAGTCATCCATCTGTCCATCTCGCCCACCCACCTTGACTTCCAATGAAATTACACTGACTGCTTAAAATATATACTGGAGGTTTAAGTCCTTGACTAATTTTAAATCACCATCTCACACACATTGGTGTAAAAAACATCATGCTATAAAGCACTAGAATATAGTGGCTTCGAAGGATTCTAGAAAGAAGCCAACTGAGTTTGAAATGCCTGTTTGTGGTTTACGGACCAGCTATTCCAATTCATCTACCTCAGTTTCCTCATATGTAGAAGAGAAAAAGAATATACTTTTCCTTTAAGTCATCTGGATTCTGTGGCCATTACTTCCGTCCACAACTTGTTAGCCAGAGTTCAATCACATGGGCAAAGCTTACCGCAAGCATTGTCTAGGAAATGTGTTTTTCATTTGGAGTCATGTGTGCCTATCTAAAAATCAGAAGACACTGATATTAAGTGATTACCATCAATCTATCCTCAATATCAGAAAATGATTATTTTAAGCTATTAGATCTTGCCATTCCTCTGTTCAGAACCTTGTAATAGTTCCCATTTCACCCAGAGAAAAAGTCAAAACTCATTAGAAGTCAAACTATCTGATATCAAGCTGTATTTGAGCTGATAAAATTTTGAAAGCAGGTCTTTGGTGAAAGAAAGTATGTGTATACATATGTATATAAGGCTATTATAAAGTTTTCTTCTATAAGGGACATTTAAAACAATTTACAAATAATAATAAAATATGCAGTGTTCTTCATGAAGAATTCAATGTACTTACAACTTCAGATTGAATTGCTGTTTCTTTCAAAGTCTATCAATTAATAATTCTGTTACTAAGAGTATTATCTCAAAATCATGAATGCATGTTTAATTACTATTCACATATAACATGTAACACAACAGAATAACTACTTAGAGGATTAACAAACATGTAATTTTGATATTAATGCCTGTTGAGTTTTTTTTTTTTTTTTTAATGTTCAGAGTAAGACAAAAGTGAAACAATGAAGAACTGTCCATGCTGGAAATTCTTACATTAGTTTATGGCAAGAGTGACTTCTTTGGTAACTTAGATGCTAGTTTTTAAATACTGGAAGAAAATGTCAGTTTTTCATGTTACTCGTGTTATTCACAATGTAACAACTGCAGACACAGCATCATTTTAAATTTTATCTTTGTTACTATATTTTCCCTATCATTTTTTAAAAAACAATGGACAATAATCAATAAATCAGTCAGTGACTTACAGCATTTGACAATTTTTGTGTTGTAGACACTAGCAACTATGGCCAATTTCTTGACTCCAACGTGACATCTCTGAAGGTTTGAGAAGAGATACGCAGTAACCCACCATTATAAGGTATTTCACCACACTGATAAAATAGATGTGAGTAACTCCAAGAGCATATGTAATAGTAAAATATAGCTAAGTAATTAGGAAATGATGAGTTTCAAATATTTTATTTTCTTGAGGTTGGTCATTCTTTATTTAAAGAAAATGGATGAAAATTCTCATTTTTAGAATCCCATACTGGAAAATATGCAAAATAAAGTTTATGTTTCTAAAAAGGGCCCCTCAAGAATGATATGATATCCATGTTTTAGTCATCTCCATAACATATCCATGCCAGTGGAGTTGCTTTTCAGTACCTAACATCTGTTAGATGTGATGAGTAGTTTGATGATCATTTTACACTTTCTCGCATCAAATAAATGTAATGTAGGGAATATAAGCAAACATGAGTGGCTGAACATATCAAATCCATTTCTCAAAACAAGATCATTTTTAAAGACCAAACTCACAGATGAACATATATTCATTTTTAAAGGATGCTCTTTCTCACATTAGCTCTATTGGCCTGTAGGTCTTTTAAGTCTGAATGAGACACTCTTCTTTTGTTTTTAGCCTTAAGCAGAGTCTCACATTTTTCACTCTTCTGCTTCATAAACTCCAGCAGACTGGATTATAAATACTGACCTGCTGGGATCTGCTGGCAATTACTGAAGTCTCTACCTACTTTTGGATTTCTGACTTTTTCTTTCCAAAGACTTCAAAACTACTCCTGTCCTTTCACACCGCAGGCTGCAGATAAAGTATTCCAGCAGCCACTAACACTCATACTGTCTTTCCTCTGTCTTTTCCCCAATGTGCAGATCAAATACAGGGGTTATGCAAATGCCATGATTAATCATAAAACACAAGGACTCGATAGAAATATAGGTAATTCCATTGCAAGAAGATTCTGAACTTGGAGAGACCCAGTCATTAATTTTGCAGGATATTCTTTTGGTGATAGAATTTGTTTTATTTTAACAGGAGTTGGAGAATGGAAGGAAACTAGACCTTAGCAAATCATTGAAATCAGAACTAGCTAGTATGCTAAAAGTAATGAAGAGCTTTGACATTTATTCTTTCTCTGATTGAGACTGTTTATGAGAAGATGGGAAAGTAGTGAATACTCTCTACCTCAGTTGTTTCATTCATTAAGAAAAATTTTTGGAACTAGTTGTAGATAATTTCTTCTACTCTGATTTTACTAAAGTATATTTAGGTAAATATAAAAATAGGTACTGGTATGATTGGAAATAATAGGAAGTCTCTAGCCTTCCAGGAGAGTGTAGTATCTCAGTCCAGTCTTAATTGTTAAATAAGTGAACCTAAAGCAAGGTTGTGCTACGGTGACATTTTTTCCAACCAGAGAAATCCCTTAGAAAATTTTGACCAAGCAAAATTTGCTTTTGTATTGTTTCTCGTGTTCTTTTCAATGGCTTCCTTGCCAGATGACATGATATTTTTGTTGCATTTCAAAATCTGCACTCGGCTAATAATTGGTCTTCCTAATGTTGTAGCCAGCAACTGACTTCTCTGAATAACTCACACATAAGTAGCATATAATTATTAATAGTGTAAGTGTTATTAACCTTCTTAATGTAGAATGATCAGAAACATTAGGGAAATACTCATGCTTATATGACTTCTGAAGGTCAAAACTGGAAATGAACTCAGGGTTTTACAATAACTGCAGTTGGTGTTTCTATTTCTTCTATAGCGTGCTGTCTCCAGATTCAAAAAGTGCCTTTGATGGCTTTGATGCAAAGCAGGATGGATCCATGAACCGGATTACAGATGCAGGGTATATACAATACTAAGTGGGAAATAAGCTTCAGTGAGTTTTATCATAAAGGTTTAGGAAAATACAAGTGGTGATTACAACTGCTCTAAGAATTACTAAAAGAGAAGATAAAACAGACTGAAAGTATAGGATTTAAGTTTAGGAATACAAGCATCCATCCCATTTTAATGGGACTGATGTACAAGTATCAACAAAAAATTAAAAAAATTAAAAAAACCTGTCTAGTTTATTTATATAACTTTTATAGTTCTGGGCAATTCCACAGAAATCCTTTTCCCTTGAGTCATATAATAAAAGTTAGAAAGAAATATAAAAATGACTATTGAAAATCCTAAATGTAAAAAAATGAATACATTTAGCTCCAATGTCAATGTGTCCTAATAACCAGAGAGAAGACAATCATCGTATTAGACTTTGTTACTTTCAATTCTTTCCACATCTGATAATTCAGGGGCAAAAATGTGTGTGTGTGTGTGTGTGTAGATGCAGGTATGGATCATTCCATGCCACTATTTAAAATTAAATTAATCATTAATCCGAACAGAATAAAATTCCAGAATAAAAAAAATTATATGTTTTAAGTTATTTTGCTACCAAATTTTATTATTTGATTGACTTGTTTTGTACATCAAACATTCATCAACTCTTGACTGTACTCCAGGGATTAGGCTCTTTGGACTAGAGGAGGGAAACAGAAGAAATAGATACGGTCATTGGGTCATGAGGCTATTAGGCTCGTGGGTATATAGATATTAGTGAAATAATCACACATTTAAATGTGAAATTATGAATGGGTGGCAAAATTATACACAAAATAGAAAGGTGGCTTGCATTTAAAGAAAACTCTATTTAGAAAGCTTGTGCTGCTTGGTCACATATGTAACTGCCATGCATTCTTGAAATTTTTAATCAAGTAGTATTATATAATTACACATCTTAATAAAACAAAATGTAGAAGAATAATGGAATGTTCTGCTTATTACGGACTCTAAAAGACAGAGGAGATATGCACCAGGCTGTCTAATGACACCAAGTAAGCCATACCTTCCACCAGAACTATATACTATGATATATAAAAAGAATACTGAAACTTAGCTTGAAATTCTTTTAAGTGTTTTTGATTGTGACTTAGATTTTCTTTTCACCTTGGCCTGAAAATAATGTAGCAAATGAAACCCAAAGACATGTACCAACCCATGACCCAAAACAAAGATGTTACAATTATCTAGGAAAATAAATTGAGACATAGTGGTTAGGCTTTTTAATAACTATTTTAGTCAGATCTTGAAATATCTTTAATAGCTTCACTTAGGCATGGCCAGAAATGGTCTTTGTATTAATGATGTTCCTGATGTTCCTTGATGTTTCTTACTCCTTGAATTAATGACATGGAACAAAGTGCTGGAGTCAGCAACAGAAGTAAATATTGTACATCAATCCAAGAGGAAACTCAACAAGTTTTCCTATAAGAAAGGAATGCAAGGAAGTTATTGGAGCTATTTTGTGTTTTGTTGTGTTAATTATTTTTTCCGGAGGCTTAGAAAATAAGATAACCATATTTTAGCTTATATTTCAGCCATCAACCAACAGTTTATTTTATTCATCTGTATTACTCTGTATATTCTAATAGTTTCTGTTTTATCATTTGGGGATCTCATTTTTCTTACAACTATATGCACAATTACTAAATACTAGAAAAATAGTTTTCAGAGGGACATTTGTCATGAAAGTTGTATTAAATTAGGTGGTAGAGATTCAGTGGTGTCTTGTTTAATGAACTCTTTTGCTCTCTGTAGAATCACATTTGGTGGAGTCACACTTGATAAGGATATAGATTTCATAATTTTAAGGCTATATTGAATATTTTAAGTAGAATAAATTATCTTTGGTGATATTATTTCTGTAATAAATTTTAATTTGTAGGGGAAAAACATGAGTACCATGAAACCAATTTATTCTTAGAGCATTTTATTCATGATAGAAGTTTAAAAATATATTTTCATTTGTGCCACGACTTAAAAAAATGCTTCTGTTCTCCTAACTTATCTAAATTTAAAAATAAATAGATGACCACAATTTCTTCAACATCAATAAGGATAGTTTAGAAATAGCAGTAGTAGTTGTGAAAGGCACATATTATAATCAAGGATATAAAGTACACTTTGGTATAAAGTGGGATTAATCTAATTTAATCCCAAAATGTTTTTTACTATAATGTATATGCTGAGAAGAATATGAAATTGCAACTCTAGTTCCATTAGCATTGTTTAAGGGATATGTACTAGAGTACTGCGCACACAGCAAAAACTGGCCACCTGGCCAGTAAATTGTTTCTGTTTTCATCCTAGGCAACAGACTACCTTTTCCAGTTCCCTCTGTAGGTGGAACCATGCTTGCCAATGAAACATGATGTATAGCACATTTAAAATTACCATTGGAAGGGTGCCTGGGTGACACAGTCAGTTAAGTGTTCCGCTCTTGGTTTCTGCTTAGGTCATGATCTCAGGGTCATGAGAAGGAGCCCCATGTCAGGCTCTGCCTCTCTCCCTTTCTCTATTAAAAAAAAAAAAGAGAGAGAGAGAGAGAGATAGGAAATGTTCAGGTAATCCTCCAAACTTTCCCTCTCTTTTTGTCTACAAGATAGAGAAGGTTCAGCAGAGGATTCCTGGGTTCTAGGAGAAGAGTCACTTGATAGAAGCAGCATAGATCCCTGGATCCATGGACCTGAATCACCACCCACCCCCACCCCTTTGAATTTGCATTTGCAGACAGGAAGTAAAGCCTTATTCTGATAAGCCACTGAGATTTTGTGATTGTTCCTACAGTTAAAGTTAGTGATGCTGAGAAATACAATGGGAAATGTAAGTACATTCTGCTCTGGTCACACGTGATTGAAAGTTCATGGGGGTCAGGCTCACATTCCTCTTCCTGCTGTCACTATGTTTAAGTTGCTGCTAACTGTATGCCGTGTGACTCTTCCTTATTTCCCCTTAGTAGTATATACCGCATGTTAAATGTTGTCTAGTAAATGGTGCAGAGTAAAATACTACATTACCAGCATTTCTTTTAGTTGGCAATGGCAGTGAATCTAAGTGTTTGCCAGTTGATTTTGAATAGAAAGTACATGGCCAACTTTTAGCCGTTCTTAGAAACCTTTGCTAAAATGTCCAATTAAAGCTATACATTTTTCTCTAAGGATAGCTTCAGTTGTATCTCAGCAATTCGATTTGTAGTGTTTTCATTATTATTCAGTTCAAAATATTTTTTAATAGCCACTCTGACTTTATTTTTGAGACACATGTTATTTTAAATTGTATTTCTTTATTTGTAAATGTATGGGAAATTTGTTTCTGGGCAATGGCAGTGAATTTAGAGAACATACTCTGTAAATTTAGTCTTTTAAATTTTGCTAAAATATACTAGCATATGGTCATTTCTGTATAAAGCCCATATGTGCTTTAAAAGAATGTTCGTCTTGCTGTTTAGCTCAGAATTTTATATATGTAAATTAATGTATATTATAAAACACACAAATAAATATATATGGATATGTAATATATGCAAATTAAGTAACTTAGTCATTCTACTCTTCAAAATGTATACATTATTTTCAAATACATATCTACTTGTTCTGTTGGTAGCTAAAATCTTCCATTACACTTCTGAGTCTATTTTTCCTTTCAGATCTTCCAATTTTGCTTTATATATGAGATAATATATTTTAAAATGTATATAAATTTTTTATTGTCTTATGTTTCTCTGGATTTAACTTTTAAGAGAAAGGTTATGCTTTCATATGTGATCTATTTTTGTTCACTTTTTGAATTCTATTTTGATAATCATGCAACTTCATCACCTGTCCTTTGGTGGTTCTGAGTATACTCTTTTCTATCCTCCCACATTTCTTACAAACTTGCGTATTTTTCCCTAAAAATAGTACATGCTTGCTTGATTTTAGTTTTTTTATACAGTCTGACAATCTTTTGTCTTTTCACTGGAGCCTTCACCCATTTATATTTAATATTATCAAATATTTGAATTAAAACTATCATTTGATTGCTTATGTTATTTGATGTGTATGTGCCTGTCTGTGTGTTTTAAACAAATTTGCAAAATTCTAGTTATAGACTGTATTTTGTTCCACCAAAATTCTTAAATAGAATAAGGTCAGAGTTTTTATAAGAGGTGACCCCAGGGGTGCATGAGTACAGTGAAAAAGCCACGTGAGGACACAGCATGAAATGATCATCTGCAAGCCAAGGAGACATCTCCTCAGGAGAACCAAATTTACTAGAACCTTGATCTTGGACTTCAGGTTTCCAGAAATTTGAGAATTTTTTTGTTGTTTAATCCATGTGGTCTGTGGTATCTTGTTACGGCAGTCATAGCAGACACAGTTCCATCTGTTATCTCTTCAATTAATAGGCTTGCCACATTATCTCTCCTGCCACATTATCTCTCCTGCCACATTATCTCTCCTGCCACATTATCTCTCCTGCCACATTATCTCTCCTTTTCTTTCTCCCTTTTTTCAGGTCTTCCAATTAAGAGATTCAGTGGATTTTCTGACAGTATCCTTTGTGCCTATCTTATCATGTGTTCTATATTTTCTATTTTTTTATTCTCTTCAATCCTCATTCAGCATATTTTTTACTGCCATATTCTAATTTACTCTTTTTTTATTCAGCTGTGTCTCATCTTCTGTCATATACATATGTTTAGTTACAGGGTTTTTTTTTTACTTCTATAATTTTCACTTGATCATTTTTATCTTGACATTTTGAGGAGGTTGATTAAATTATTAATATATCTCTTATCTCCTTGAATCCAGTAAGTAGTAACATTGACATCTATGTCTGGGTGTACTGAGATCTGTAGTCTTTTTGCACCATTTCAATTATTATTTATATTATTTTTGTAAATTTTACCTTTTAGGGATGGCTTGATTATCTATATAGAAAATCCCAAAGAATCAACAACAACAAAAAACGCCTAGAAGTAAAAAGTAAGTATAGCAAAGTCACAGGAAAGATTAGTATGCAAACGTCCATTGGTTTTCTATAAATTAGCAATTATCAATTGGAATATGAAATTTAAAATTAATACCATTTATAATGACACTAAAGATGAAATACTTAGTTATAAATCTAATAAAAATGTACAGAATTTATATGTGTAAGATATAAAACTTTGATAAAAGAAATCCAAGAAGATCCAAATAGAGAGATATTCCATGTTGATGGAGAGAGGACTTAATATTGTTAAGATGTAAATTGTTTCTGAATTGATCTATAAATTACTACATTTCTAATCAAAATCCCAGTACAATATTTTCTAGATATCGACAATACTGTCAGTTTTTATAATGTAATATAAAGCTACAATAATTCTGACAACATGGTATGGGGAAGCTGATAAGACACATAGATCAATGCAAGAGAAAAGAGAGTCGAGAAAAAGAAAAAACATACTAAACTAGTTTCTCATAAAGGAGCAAAATGAACTAATTGGAAAGGGGTAATTTTTTCAACAAATGGCACTGAAAAAAATCAGATGTCCATATGCAAACAAAACAAAGAAGAACTAGACACTTAGGTTTAATGTAGGATTTTTAGATATAACACCAAAACTATAATCCATGAAAGGAAAAAATTGATAAGGTGGACTTTATTAAAATAAAAATTTCTGCTCCATGAAAGACACTATTAAGAAAATTAATATATTAGCCAGAGACGGAAGAAAATAGTTACAAAACGCATATATAATAGAGGACTTCTATCCAGTATTTACAAGGAACTCTTCCAACTCAACAATAAAAAATCCCAATTTAAAAATGAGCAAAAGATCTGAACAAATGTAAAAGAAATGTAGATGGCAAGTGAGTGTATGAAAAATGATGCTCAACATTCTTTGTAAATAGAGACCTTCAAATTAAAACAAAAATGATATACTACTGTATACCCATTAGAGTGGTTAAAATCCAAAAACTTGGCAGTACCTGTTGCAGGTGAAGATATAAAATGATGAGAACTCTCATTTATTCCTAGTGGGAATAAAAATGGTACAGACACTTCAGAAGACAAAATAGCAGTTTCGTACAAAGTTAAAGAGTTTACCATATGCTCGAACAATCACACTCTTAGATATTTATCCAACTGATTTGAAAACATGTACACGCAGAAACCTGTTCATGAATGTTTTAGCAACTTTCTTTATAATCACCAAAAGCTGGAAGCAATCAAAATGTCCTTCAATAAGCAAATGGATTTTTTAGACTATCACACAACCATAAACTTATATTGTATTCTATGATAAAAAGGAATGAGCTATTGAGCCATGAAAATGATAGAAGCATTTTAAATGCATATTCCTAAGTGAAAGAAGCCAGTCTTAAAATGCTATGGAAATGCATTCTGGAAAATGAAAAGCTATAGTGACTATAAAAAAAAAATCAATTGTTGCCTTTTAGGGGAGGAGGGTTGAAGAATAGACAGATTTTTAGGGTGGTGAAACTGTTTGATATTATAATATTGAGTAAAAGATCTTATGCATAGAACTTTCATCACAGAAATGAACCTCATTGTATGTGAATTATAAAAATATATATATTTAATAGTTGAGGTGCCCCAGGAAAGAATGCAGAATGTGACAAAATAGTCTAACCATATTACCAATGTATGAAACAATTTCACTGAATGCATAGGGGAAAGGATTTTGACTTCCATAATTTTGGAAATGTAAAACTAAAGGGAAATAGAAACCGTGCCTAAGCACTATAATGTAGTTGATAAAGATATTTCCCATGAGGGTACAAGCTTAGAATCCTGATATCCCCATGTATACATACGGGAAGTAAGTGAGTAAAGAATTAGGGAAGTCAGGTTTCTCACTCTTACAGTGGGAGGTCACAAATAAGCAAGGGATGGGTCAAGAGAGATCCATATGGCCATGTGGAAAGTAACAAATTAGAAAATTAGAGCTGAGGACATCAGTATGAGCTCATTTTTAGCTTAATATAGGTACATATAGAACTATATAGGGAAATCTATTTTGAGGTACATACACACACACACACATATTAGTATACATACACATATTCCCTTGCTCTGCCAACTGAGAGGACCTAGAAGTAGCAATTAGCTACTCGTGATTAGCACACATAGTAACTTGATTTGATTTCTAATACCATTCTTCAATAAAAGGAACCTGAGCTTCTTGGGAGAAATGACCAATTCTAAGACTAGGGCAAAATATATAAAGATGAGCTTTGAGCATTTTGTAGTGTCAGAAGAAAGGAAGCAAATTCAAAAACAAAACAAAACTACATTATTGGGAATATGTCAGAGGGACACGGGAGCCAATCGACAGAACTTCCCAGAGCCTAAACTGGAATAATTTAGATAAAATTAAATAAATTAATATTGAATTATAGCCCAATATATGAAATACCTATGAAGATGCACCAATATACGTTGGTGATTGGATAAATAATGAGGGGGAAGAGGGGTGCCTGGGGGGCTCAGTTGTTAGGCGTCTGCCTTCGGCTCTAGTCATGATCCTCAGGTCTGGGATCGAGCCTGACATCAGGCTCCCTGCTTGGCGGGAAGCCTGCTTCTCCCTTTCCCACTCCCCCTGCTTGTGTTCCCTCTCTCACTGCATCTCTCTGTGTCAAATAAATAAATAAAATCTTAAAAAAAATAATGAGGGGGAAGAGAAAAATCTATGCAAAAGAATTTCAAAAAAGTATGCATCGCTACTTTGTCCTCAAGAAATAGGGCATAGCTCCCCACTCCTTTAGTAAAGCCTGCATGCCATAACTTTCTTCCCAAGATCACAATATGGAAACCGGGAAAAGTTATCAACTTTTCAATGGAGAAATATAGGAAGTGCTACCTCATCCCAGTGATCAAGATCAATGTCACAGTAATGCCTTGTTGATAATATGCATCCTTGATATGATGAGAGTAGCACTTCATATCTGTCATCTTTCTCCCCAAACCCCATAATTTCAGTCTAATCATGACAAAAACAGCAGAATAATCCTAAGTGAAGGGCACTCTACACAGTAGCTGAGCAGCACTCCTCAAAACGGCCAATGTCACCAAAAACAAAAGTCTGAAAAACTGTCACAAGCCAAAGTAGCCTAAGAGACATGAAAACAAAATGTAATAGGGTATTGTAGATGGGATTCTATACAGAAAAAGGACAATGTGTAAAAACTAAGAAAATCTGAATATATTGGAAACTTTAGTTAATAATCAGTTATGAATAACTCATTATAGATAAGATACCATATTAATATAAGTCATTAATAATAAGGTAAACTCGGCATGGGGTACTTAGAAAACTTTCATCCTTTATTTCCAATTTTTCTGTAAATCTAAAACTGTTCCAAAAAGTTCTTTTGAAAAGCTCACAATCTAGAAAGTCAAAATATTATTGTATGAATTGAACTTTTGACAGTGAAGTGACTTGTCCACAACCATATAGTTAGGAAGTGGCAGAAATTATATTTGAACTGAATGACACCTGTCTGGCTCTGAAATCTGATCTATGTAACCTCTATAGCATTAATTTTCTATCATAACTGCATATCAGAACCATTTGGGGAATATTTCTTAAACATGCAGTAATTTCCTGGGCAGAAGCCAATTGAGTGAAAAATTCCAGGGATCATGCCTTGACACAGGATAGTTAAAGCAAGCCACTCCCTACTCCAAAAATAAAACAAAACAAAACAGAAGATTCTGATGTGCATCCATAACGAAGAATTTGAGCCCTGAGATTAGAGGGGGTAGCTGGATTTGTGTGAGTAGATAGGGGTTCAGATAAAGTGGATAGCATGTCTAAAAATGACAGCATGTCATTAAAAGAGGGAACATATTATTTCAGGAAAGCAAAGGCATTTTAGGGTACTTGACCCTGAGTTGCATTTGAAACCATGATGAAGGGGCACCTGGGTAACTCAGTTAAGCGTCTGCCTTCAGCTTAGGTCATGATCCCAGGGTCCTGGGATCGAGTTCTGAATCAGCCTCTTTGCTCAGTGGGGAGGCTGTTTCTGACCTCCCCCTGCTTGTGCTCTCATTTCCTCTCTCTCTTTGACAAATAAATAAAATCTTAAAAAAAACAAAAATGAAACCATGATGAAAAATGAAGGTGTGGAAGTCAGCAAAAGTGAAATAGTATGCTCAGGTGGATACATTAGTATAGATAGGCAAAAAGAAATAATGCCCTTGAAGATTTCTAACAAAGTAGTGGTGTAACCTGATTACAGTTTTCAGAAAGAGGCTTGATGAGAGCTGTGAAGAAAATACAGGGGAATTTTTGGGATTGGATACCAAAATCCCAAGCAACTAAAGCAAAAAACCAACAATTGGGACTATATTAAACTAAAAAGCTTCTGTATGGCAAATGAAACCATCAAAAAAATGAAACAATAGGAAGATTCCCATGGGAATATTTGTACACCATCTATCTGATCAAAGGTTAATATCTAAAGTATTTAAGGAACTGCTACAATTTGATAGCAAAAAGAAACAAATAATCTGATTTAAAACTGACCAAATTACCTGAATAGATATTTTCCCAAACAAGACATACAAATGTCCAACAGGTATATGAGAGGATGTTCAACTTCACTAATCATCAAAGGAATTCAAATAAAAACTACAATGAGCTGTTACCTCATACCTGTTAGAGTGGCGTATAACAAAAAGTCAAGAGAATAAATGCTGGAGAGGATGTGGAGGAAAGGGAGTCCTTGTACACTGTTGGTGAAAATATAAATTGGTGCAGTCACTATGGAAAATAGTATGGAGTGCCCTTCAGAAATAAAAAACAGAACTACCATATTATTACCCAGCTCTGATACTTCTGGGTATATATCTGAAGGAAACAAAATCACTATCTCAGAAAAATACTGGCACCCCCATATTCCTGCAGCATTATTTATCATAGTCAAATCAGGAAAAACTAAGTGTCTGTCAACAGATGAATGGCTAAAATGTGGTGAGTGAATGTATATATTTATACATATGTATGTATATATATGAATATTACTCAGCCATGTAAAAAATAATCCTTCCTCTGTGATAAGGAGGTTAGATCTTGAGGGCATTATACTAAATGAAATAAGTCAGGTAGAGGAAGATAAATACTGTATGGTCTCACATGTGGAATCTAAAAAAATTGAACTCAGAAACAGAGTAAACTGGTAGTTTGGAGGGTGGGTAAGAGAGTGAGGGAAATCCGTAAAGTTGGTCAAAGAGTAAAAACTTCCAATTATAAGATGAATAAGTTCTGAAGTTGTAATGCACAACCTGGTAAGCATATCCTGTATGATATAACTGAAAGTTGCTGAGAGAATGGACGTTAAAAGTCCTTACCACATACACACTCAACAACAAAAGTACCTATGTGAGGTGATGGACCGATGGATGTGTTAACTACCCTTATTGTGGTAATCATTCTGCAGTATATATGTATATCAAGTCATCATGCTGTACATCTTAAACTTACACAATGTTATTTGTCAATTATATCTCAATCAAGCTGAAAAATAAAAGCTTTTAGTGGGTGAGAGTCTGGTTCACAGGTGTTCATAGTAATCTTGTTAAGAGCTGAGGAAGCATGAATAGGAATATGCAGGTGTGAATTTGAGTGATGTGGAGAAGATTTAATATTATTTTATTCTTACACGAATATAAGGAATTTTTAAAAAGGCAATTTATTCTTTTTTTAATACTTTTTAAAAAACTTTTAATAAAAATAAAATGTAGTATTAGCCCCAGGGGTACAGGTCTGTGAATCGCCAGGTTTACATACTTCATAGCACCCACCATAGTACATATCCTCCCCAATGCCCATAACCCCACCACCCTCTCCCTGCCCCTCTCCCCTCTGGCAACCCTCAGTTTGTTTTGTGACATTAAGAGTCTCTTACAGTTTGTCTCCCTCCCAATCCCATCTTGTTTCATTTATTCTTTTCCTACTCCCCTAACCCCCACGTTGCATCTCCACTTCCTCATATCAGGGAGATCATATGATAGTTGTCTTTCTCTGCTTGACTTATTTCGCTAAGCATAATACCCTCTAGTTCCAGCCACGTCGTCACAAATGGCAAGATTTCATTTCTTTTGATGGCTGCATAGTATTCCATTGTGTGTGTGTGTGTGTGTGTGTGTGTATCACATCTTCTTTATCCCTTCATCTGTTGATGGACATCTAGGTTCTTTCCAAGTGTGGCTATTGTGGACATTGCTCCTATAAACATTCGGGTGCACGTGCCCCTTCAGATCACTACCTTTGTATCTTTAGGGTAAATACCCAGTAGTGCAATTGCTGGGTCATAAGGTAGCTCTATTTTCAACTTTTTGAGGAACCTCCATGCTGTTTCCCAGAGTGGCTGCACCAGCTTGCATTCCCACCCACAGTGTAGGAGCGTCCCCGTTTCTCCACATCCTCACCAGCATCTGTCATATCCTGACTTGTTAATTTTAGCCTTTCTGATGGTGGGAAGTGGTGTCTCATTGTGGTTTTGATTTGTATTTCCCTGATAAGGCAGTTTATTCTTGGATGATTCCCAAGGTTTAGACTGAGAATTCAGATCAGTCTTTACTGATAGAGGAAACAAGAAAGAGGTCCAAATGTGAAGGTAAAATTATGACTTTAGGTTTCGTATGCTTCTTTTCAAAGTCCTTAAAGATTTCCTTAAAGTAGATACCATCAGATAAGTGGACATTCCGTGTTTGTCAGGAAGTTCTCTGCTAAGAAATGTAGTTGTGGGCATTAAACTACCTAAGGTTCAGTTTCAGACAATATAATCCATCTTGCTTAATTTTATAGAGAGGGATTTATTACACAGTATATTAGATTGTATACCTAACTAATCGGTTGCCTAAAGAAGCGGACTTTGGGCTGAACTTCTAGCCACTTGTCAGTTTCCACTAATCAGGAAAACTACTGAATCAGGAAGCCACCTTTATCAAAGCTGTATAACAAAACAACACTTCCTATGCCGTGGTTCAAGAGCTGCTGTTATGATTACGGACTACAAAACCATGCTAGTAAAATCACTACTTATGGCAGCAAAACAGATGCTTACTGCCCAGCTTGTCACTCTGTTTGGCAAAGGGCTGACCTTCCAATATGTCCACACCCTAATCCGTGGCACCTGTGAATATGTTACTTAGCCTGACAAAAGGGTTTTGCAGATTGTGATTAAGATCGAGATTGGTGTGGGACGCCTGGGTGGCTTAGTTGGTTGGGCAGCTGCCTTTGGCTCAGGTCATGATCCCAGCGTCCTGGGATCGAGTCCCACATCGGGCTCCTTGCTCTGCAGGGAGCCTGCTTCTCCCTCTGACTCTGCCTGCCACTCTATCTGCTTGTGCTTGTGCTCACTCTACCTCTCTCTCTGACAAATAAATAAATAAAAATAAAATCTTTAAAAAAAAAAAAAAGATCGAGATTGGTGGATTGTCTTGGTTATGCAGGTGGGCTCAATTGCTGGAGAAGGTCATCAAGAGGACAGGACCACTGTTTTACCTCAGAAATTGAACTTGAGAGGATTCTAGTCACCTGTTGCTGGCTGTAAGGATGGAGGAAGGTGGCAGTTTCAAGAAGCTATTTCTACAGAGAATGGTTTCTCCACTGGAAACTTCAGAGGACATAGCACTGCTGACACCTGGATTTTACTCAATGAGGCCCATGCTGGAGCTCCAACCTACAGAATTCTAGGGTAAGAA
This sequence comes from Mustela putorius furo, assembly GCF_011764305.1. Lineage (NCBI taxonomy): Eukaryota > Metazoa > Chordata > Mammalia > Carnivora > Mustelidae > Mustela > Mustela putorius. Next base: position 18,056,638 of record NW_025422471.1, read on the forward strand.
AGAAAGAAAAAAAAAATGTGGGGTTTTGTGTGTTTTTGAAAAAGCTTTTGATTTTTTAAAAATTTAATTGTGATAAAATAAGCCTATCGTAAAACTTACCATCTAAACTAAGTGTACTGTGCATTAGTGTTAAGTTTATTCATGGTATGTTTTGCGACCAATCTCTAGAATTCCTTTCATCTTGCAAACTGAAACTTCATATCCGTTAAACAACAACTCCCCATTTTCTCTCTCCTACCATTCCTAACAATAGTTATGCTACTTCTGTGAATTTGACTCCTTGGATAACTCTTATAAGTGGAATCCTGTATTACTTGTCTTTTTGTGACTAGCTTATTTCATTTAGCATATTGTGTTCAAGGTTTACCCCTGTTATAACATATGTCAGATTTTTATTCTTTTTTAAGCTAATTGTTGTATGCATATACTATATTTTGTTTATTTATTCATTAGTGAATACTTGGGTTGCTTCTACTTTTTTGGATTTTGTGAATAATGTTGCTCTGAAATGTGTGCGCAAATTAGCATTGGTTTAAGCTCCTAAGTTTTTGAATTTGGTTTGCTAGTACTTTACAGAAGATTTTTGCATCTGTGCTCATCAAGGATATTGGCCTGTAATCATTGTCTGGTTTTGGTATCAGGGTAATGCTGACTGTGTAAAATGAGTTTGGATGTGTTTCCTTCCTTCTTTTTATTTTATTTATTTATTTATTTATTTATTTGCGGGGGTTTGGGGAAGAGTTTGAGAAAGACTGGTATTAATTTGTCTTTGATCAGGAGAATTAGCCAGTGAAGCTGTCTGGTCCTGGACTTAGGTTTGTTGGAAGAATTTTGATTATTGTTTCAAATTCGTTTTTTTCAGATTTTCTGTTTTTCTTTTTTTTTTTTTAATGATTCAGTTATAGTAACTTGTGTGTTTCTAGAAATATAGCCATTCTTTCTAGGTTTAAGCCACATCACAAAGGAATCTGAATAATGTAGCTTTAGCCTCTTGATATCTATAGTCAAGAAGGCTTATTAGTTCAGATGTTAACATGCCCCTCCGCAATAGGAATACAGCAGTTGTTGCTATAAATGTGACAGGTAACACCATGGCTTGTAGCTTCCAAATACACAGGAATTTCATTTGTTGCTCTTCATGGATCCAGGATTGAAAGCAGTATTATAAGGAGGGTGACAAAGTACCATCGTCAAAATAAAAAAAAGGGGGGGGGTAGACTATGCTGTGCAAGTCAAAGCATGATTTTGAGGAAGGTTCAAATAGCTGAAAGTGTCACCTGGCCTAGAACTGCTCTGGTGAGAGTGGTTTCTGGAATTAATATAAACCAAAGAAATTACAGTGAGGTAAGGAGTGAATGCGGGGTAGAGATTTTTCTGTTTTTCATAGATAGTGACATAGATGGATAATTGGGTATTTCTTCCTTGTCAACATTTCTCTATATGTTGGAGAATTTCAAAACAGGATACACAGTCTGCACACACCTACATGAAAGTCCTAGGCAATCACTAGTACAAGAGCAGTAAAATCCAAGCAGCACAGGGAGGAGAAATGTTCATCTCACTGTTTACAAAAGGGCGATGTCTGGTAGAAGAAGATAAGAAGTCAACCCTGCATGCTAGCTGGAGAATCTTGAGGTAATAATCAACTTGAAAAAGTTTACTTTGTTTCCCTCTAAGGAAAGTCTCAAAAGCCTCTCTGACCCCAGGTGTAGAAGAGATTTTTATGATTCTCTTCTAGGCAGTTTGCTGCAGGCGTTTTGCAGAGCACAGAAGGAACTTGAATTCATCACTGCAGTATAGCTGCAGAGAATAGAATAAAGTATCTAAAGTGAAATAAATATAAGGGATGGCACTGTGTAGTCAGTCTGTCTGTTTTAAGAGTGATCTTTAAGCAGCATCCGACAATAGACTGACAAGTATTTTGGTAATTGGCCTTTCAGACTGCAGTGTACTCCCGGCTAGTACAAACAGGACTTAAATTTGTTAACCTTCATGGTTCCAAGAAAGCGCTACAGTAAGGTGAGCAGAGGACAAGGCCCCAATTCACATGACTAAAGAGAATTGTTAGAATTTAAAAAACAATAAATGCTTCGGGTGGATACATCTGTTTGATAAATGCTGTGTCCTCTGCATCTACGCATATAGCTGCAAGGGAAGAACGGTACCTGACAAATACTCCCACAGCCCGTGGTAGATCATCTATTCAGGAAATGAAAAGAAGAGGACTAAAATCCTTTCTGTGCCACTTGATCCCAAATGCCTGGGGTTATAAAAGTGTTGTATTAGAGAAGAGAGTTTCAACCTTTTGCCTGCATGCAGGAGGGGTGGAAATTTCTCTTCTCTTACCTCTGGCCTAGTAAGACTGACTCCCAAGGGATGAAGTGTTCCACCAAAAACAAACAAAACAAACAAACAAAAAACAACCCAGCTTCTAAATTTACTTCAGTCCCACTGAACAGTGCAGCTGGTCCTGCCAGTGCAAGTGCAGGTGCAGCCGTCCTTCCCCTTACAATTCTGGAAACAGGAAAAGCTGAGCCGGTCTCCTTCCTCACTCCCCCATCTCCAGACTACACCAGACTTAAGTGAGAAGAGAAAGTGTCTTTTGAATGATTTCAAAATTCTGATGATGATACAGGACTGGACGTATTAACTATAGAACTGAAACGTGCTTTTCGCTAAAATAACCTGTGGATTTCTCGTGAGTGAGTAAAGACGCTTTGGAGCTAGGTAGGGATTTTATTCTGGGGTAGGATACAACCTCACAGAGTAGATTTCAATAAGGTGTAGGGAAAAGGAGATTGGTTTTGTGATGACAATGTGTGAGTTCTTGTCTTGCAATATATGTTATGTACACTAAGCTTTTCTTTCTCTCTCTCTCTCTCTCTCTTTTTTTTTTTTTTTTAATTCTTACAGAAGCACATGTGTGTGTGCAGAGGAAAGAAAAAAGTCCCTCATACTTTTCTTTTACTAACCTGTTGTTATATTCTCCATCTGGCAACTTTTCTGATAGACTTCTTACTGTGAACAGCTTCTTTGCCATTGTTCTGACCTTTGCTAATTGAGGTAGGTTCCCCCATTGACACAGCTCTTTAGCCACAAATGCACATACTTGGAGGAGCTATTCTTGCTGGGTCTAAGCAGCCACCCTCTCTACAAATGGAGAGCCCCCCCCAATAGGTTTTTACCCCCATACGCCAGTTTAGGAAAACTCAAGACAAGAACTGCGCATTGGGCCAATAAACGATGTATACTTCCCCGGTTGATGTGATTGTTTGCCTTTCTTTATTACAGAGCTAAAAGGAAGGGCTGCCCTGACACAGTTTCATTTTTTTGTTTGTTTGTTTGTTCTATCGGATTTTATTTTATCTTCTGATTTAGAAGAGAAATAAAAGGACTGCTGATTGTGGCATTGTAAGCCCTATGAAGAAGCTATTTGCTCCAATAGAAGAAATTTGTTTTTTAAGCATTTTGTAACTTACAGTATTAAACTGTCAAGATTCCCTCCCTTAATAGTATATTTTGTTCCGTTCACCATTTACATCTGTATTGGGAATACACCTGAAAGATATTGCCAGGTAGGGCACACACACAAAAATGATGGTGTCACTTTGGAAACTGAAGTGTCTATTAAATTTGCAGTGGAATTTTTTATATGATGTTCAGGAAGCCGTAATTACTGTTTTAGTCTTACATTTGAAATATTGAATCGGTATTTAGGCAGCTTCAGTGCACATTAATACAGTTTTAAAGTGTTAGGGAAGGTACTATCTACTATAAAATGCAAATGTGGAAATTTGACTTCAGTCTGTGCTGGGCAGTATTCACATATTCTCAAATCTTTGCGATGGAACTGGAAGGTTTACCCTTTGTTATACTGAGAGGGGGTCTTGAATTCTCTAATCATATGGCAAGCTATCTCTGGAGAACTACTGTTACCTGCCACAGAATAAATATTCGGAATGAATTAAATCATCTATTAGCTCTTCTCAAGAGTTTCTTCTCTTGGATTGTTCCTGCTTTACTCTCTTTCTTGTCACCAAAGGGAGGGAGTCCACATTAAAAGGGAGAAAAGTGAGGGGACCATCTAGGGAAAGAATGGAAGGCTTGTTGACTTTCACTCCCATTTAAAACCCAATACTGCGGGCGCCTGGGTGGCTCAGTTGGTTGAGCAGCTGCCTTTGGCTCAGGTCATGATCCTGGACTTCCAGGATCAAGTCCCGCATCGGGCTCCCAGCTCCTTGGGGAGTCTGCTTCTCCCTCTGACCTTCTCCTCTCTCATGTTCTCTCTCACTCATTCTCTCTCAAATAAATAAATAAATCTTTAAAAAATAAATAAATAAAACCCAATACTGCTAGCAAAAGTGAATTATATTGTTGTTGGCTTTTTTCTTAAATGTATATTTCATTCAAACACATCCCGATGAGTTTTCCCTTCTAACCTCTAGAGATTAATCTGTCTGGTGGGCTAGCACTTGCCTTGTCTTACACAGTGGAGGTTATGTTCAAATGTTTATTCATAAGGTGAAAATTTAATTTTGGAGAAATCCCTAAAATCATCTCAAGTTTTGGAAGAAAGACCATATCTGAACACTTGAAGCACCAAAACCAAGTGCTGATCCCAGGGGAGATGGGATGCTAGGTAGTAGGCAGACAATTATTTAATTTGTTTTTCTCACTCTATCTCTTTAGTCTAAGTTTGTTCTTCCTCCCTACCCTTCCTTCGCTCTGTTGAATTTTATGTACATTTCTTCACTCTCCCACTGGACTTGAGTCTCCTCAGTGTCAAGGCCTGCATCTAAGCCATTTTTTTTCTTCCAGATGCTTCCTAAACAATAGCTATAGAATAAATGTTCATACTTTCTGGATGTCAGTACAGTAGTTTTGGAATAATCCACATTAAAATTTTACTGGAAGTGATTTTAGCCTCAGAATCCTCATGAAAATTGAATCTTACCAGTAAATACATAAAATAATAGTGAAGAGTACCATGGCAAAGGTTAACGTAAGAGAGAGGGGAGTTAGGATTGGAGACCAGCGTAATTATTTCTGCTCTTCATTTGAAAGCCTTTAAAGGGCCCCTGGAGAACTCTTAAGCTGGCCAGGACTATAGTCTGAGAGTCACTGATTAAGGGTACTAACTTACCTATTTACTAAGCGCGAATGCCTAGTGAGCATGCAGGGGAACAAGAGGTTGTAGATGCATGTGAGGCATAAGTAAGACGGAAGGAAAAGAGGTTTAAAAGTGGGGCATAAAAACTTCAGATGGAATATTAGTGCATTTTGGTCCAAATTCTAGAACAAATATTCATGGCATATCCTCTATACATAATCCATTTAGAAATGGTGCATAACTTGAGAAATTGAAAGAATTTGGAAATGCATTATCAGTTGGCAAATGTTATTTTATGAATAAAATATAAAATTTTCTAATATGTTGTGTTATAAAAACTAGAACAAAAAATGAAACAATTGTGGGAAAAATTATACCTACTATAGAAAATATTACTTAATATCTCTAAGCCTCAATTTTCTTTGAGGAAACAGTAACTTTTCTGCAATGTTCCTATAAGCATCATCAAAAAAATGCAAAGTAGCTGATCTATCAGGTAGTACTGTTAAAAGATAAACTGAGGCATAGTAAAATTTTTTGTTTATTTGAGCAAAAACTGATTTGAATTGGGCAACATCCAAACTAGCAGACAGAAAGGAGCTCTGAGGAGCTGTACAAAGTAATGTTCATAGACCAAAGAGAAGGGGGAAACAAGAAAGTTATACTAGGCAAAAAAGTAGGTTTCTTATTGCAAAGTTACTTTGGTTTAGGAAATGGCAAGGGTTGGTCAAGCCAGGTTACGAAGCTTGTGCTGATTGCACAGTTTCTGACTGACTGGTTTAAAATTCCATACCTGGGAGAGCCAAAACTGTAATCAGGTAAATCTTGGTTTCGTGACAGGGAACTTATTTAGCATAATCAACTCTGTGTCAGGCGTGTTGTCCTTTTTTAATAGTATGTACTCTGTATGTAAATGTGTTTTGCTAATTTTTGGAAGAAAGGGAGGTTTTAAAATGTCTTAATGTTAGCAGCTGAAACTTACAAAATCAAGATTAATTTTGAAAATTGGAAATCAAGCTTCAGCTTCATACATAACTTAAGTTTCCAGGGAATATATGAAATGTGCTAAAATATGTTTATGCTATCCTATAATTCTGTATAGGAATAATTATATGTATACATATGTAAGTATATCTCCTGATATCCAGTGATTTATGTAGGTGCGCAGGTGATTCAATTTAATAATCTAGAAAACAGGTGAAATGCTGTGAAGCACACCCAAAAATAAAATCAGGACAGTATGTGCACTAAGATACTGCTGTCCATATTTGTTTTCACAAATACTTATACCCTTTGTCTCCATTAAGCTTGATAGGAACTATAAATTTTCCACATTGTTTCTCTTTCCCACAGGAGCCAGTCTTTGATCAGTGGTCAGCCCCTCAGTCTCCCTTGGCTTTCTTCTCAGAATGATCTTCCTTTAGCATATATGTAGTTAACTTCTACATGCAGCTAGGAGGAAATAAAAGTGCTTTCTCATGGGCTTATCTCTGCTTTTCAAAACAGAAGCAGTATTGTGCTACTGTGTAGGCTACATTGTTTCCAATTAGTCACTCAATTCCTAACTGCCCTAAAATGATACCCTATGACTCAGCAGGACTCCTTTTGTGGTGTATATTTGAACATTACCATAATAAAGGGAAAATGGTCGATTAAAAAAAATAAAGTGAATGGTATAATAAACTGATAATATGCTAAACACCTAGTTTTAGCATATTGTTGTTTGCTTATCTTTTCCCACATTTTTTTTGCTTCAGTACTTTAAAGTAAATCTGGAAATATAATTTCTCCCACAAATACCTCATAGTATCTCTTAAAAAAAAATTCTTAAATCACAATACACAATCACATCCTTAGTCTTTGTCCAGATATTCCTGATTGTCTATTAGACCTTTGTAAAACATTTAAATAATTATGTCAAAATTATAAAAGAAACCAAAATCAAGGAAGTTTTATTTCTTATCCCCATGCTTTTTTCCTTTCTTTTCTTTCCTTACCTGGTGTGTGTGTGTGTGTGTGTGTGTGTGTGTGTGTTTTGTATTTTTTTTTTTAAGATTTTATTGATTTATTGGATAGACAGATCACAAGTAGGCAGAGAGGCAGGCAGAGAGAGAGGAGGAAGCAGGCTCCCCGCTGAGCAGAGAGCCCAATAAGGGGCTTGATCACAGGACCCTGAGATCATGACCTGAGCGGAAGGCAGAGGCTTTAACCCACTGAGCCACCCAGGTGCCCCTCCTCACGTGTTCTTACTAGTTTTGGGTTTATTCTTTCTTCCTTAGAAATATAAACATGTATGTATGTGCATATTCAATTTTTTTGTCTCTTTTACACAGTGGTACTCAATAGAGGCCTCCCTTCCATATTCTTTTAAAGGATGTATCATACTCTATTGTGTGGCTTTAAGATAGGTCTCCATCTTTTGTTCCTGCGAATAATACAAAAATGAATAGCCTTGTGCATAAGACGTTTCTTTCTTTTTCTTTTTCTTTTTTTGCTATTTTATGTTTCAGTACATTTCTAGAAGTTGGACTCCTACATAATTTATCCAGATGTTGGAACCACAATAGTAATTGTACTATTTTGCCTTTCCACCAACAATTGAGAGTTTCTATTTCACTCTGTAACAGCTTTATAAACATAGTATGCTATCAGACTTTTGAATGATCTGAGCTTGATAGATGAGACATGGCATATCAATGCAGTTTTAATTTGCATTATAAGTATGAGCTGGATTGAACATCTTTTCTACTCTGGGGGATACGTTGATTTCTTCTGTGAACTTTTTGTTTATACATTATGCCCATTTTTTTTTTAATTGGATTGTTAGTCTTCTCATTATTAGAAACATTTTGTGTGTTAGGACTATAAAATAGTTATAATATAAGTTGCATACATTTTTTTCTAAGTTTTCATTCTACTTTAATGAATGAATTTATTTGTTTATGTTGCTAAAGCTATCAAGCCTCTTGGTGGTTTTGGAACCTTAGTTCTTAGAAAAGTTTTCTATATCCTTTGGCTAGAGACCAATATGTGGTGCTTGTATAGTTGCATATTTTAATCTTAGGTTTCAATTTTTTTTACATTTATACTATTAACAGTATTTTTCTATTTATCTGATAATTATACAATTTGTACTATTAGATGATAAGATTCAATATAGTTTTATATTTTCCATCTATGTGTATAGTAGTTTTAGCATGGTTTAGTAAAATGAACTTTTTCTCCACCTTTATCACAAATTCCCCTATTCATTTCAATCTGTTTTTTAAAAAATATTTTATTTATTTATTTGACAGAGATCACAAGTAGGCAGAGAGGGGGAAGCAGGCTCCCCGCTGAGCAGGGAGCTTAATGCGGGGCTCAATCCTAGGACCCCAAGATCATGACTTGAGCTGAAGGCAGAGGCTTAACCCACTGAGCCACCCAGGCCCCCCTCAATCTGTTTTTTAACCCTAACATAATATTTGTCTATGTACCAATTTTTAATTTATAAACATACTTTTAAATTTATAACCTTGTAGTATATTTTAATATAACAACCTCCATCCCTCTTTCACTGATTATCTTCAGTGCTTCCAAAGCTATTAGTTGATCTGTATTCTTCCAAATGGATATTAAGATCAATTTGTCTAGCTTTCAGAAAAAAAAAAATTACCATTTAATATAATAATGGGACCGTTGATAGTCTGTGAAGTTTTAATTATTCTACCCAAGAATATTTTATTTCAACTACACTCTTGTTCCATTCAGGAGCCTTGCATTGATTTTGTTATTCTCTCTTCCTTCCTGTATTTCCTGTGATGTTTACATTTAGTTGATTTTTTTTTTTTTTTTGGTATGCAGAATCTTCTATTATATCCTCTAACAGCCTATTTTCCACATAAGTAAATATCCTGCATTTTAAAGATGCCAAGTTATTCATAATCTCAAAAAATCCTATTTGATCACAAATTTTTGCAGTTACACATAAACATAACCCTCATATGTGACTGCATTTCTTTGTCTTCAACATTTATAATCTTACCAATACCCATATGACAATTGTTTGTTTCTACTTTTAATATACTGGTATACCTATTATTGGATATGTTAGGATAGAAGGTTTTAAAGTCCACAAAAAGAGGCTAAACAAATTTCTCATTGACATCTTTAATAAAGTACTAACAGGGGCACCTGGGTGGCTCAGTGGGTTAAAGCCTCTGTCTTCCTCTCAGGTCATGATCCCAGGGAACTGGGATCAAGCCCCACATCGGGGGGCTCTGCTCGGCAGGGAGCCTGCTTCCTCCTCTCTCTCTCTGCCTGCCTCTCTGCCTACTTACGATCTCTGTCAAATAAATAAATAAAATGTTCAAAAATAAATAAAGAAAGTACTAACATTGGTATAATATTTTAAACTGGATTACTGGCTTGAATTAAACTTTTTGAAAAGCTTCCCCCTTACTTTTTAACAAAGAAGGTAAAATATTCCATAGTTTAACAATTTTCGCCAACTAGATAACAGCAGTATTTTATAATAATAGCTATACTGTCTAGACAGCTTGGACCACAGGGGTACCTGGATGGCTCAGTCCTTTGTTTAAACGTTGGCTTCAGCTAAGATCATGATCCCAGGGTTCTAGAATGGAGCCCCATGTTGGGCTCCCTGCTGCTGTTTGAGCCTTTCCTCCGCACTGCTGCTCTCTCTTGCTGTCTCTGTCATTATCTTGTCTGTCTGCTTCTCTCGGTCTCAAATAAATAAATAAAATCTTCTAAAAAAGTAAACAATTTGGACCACAAATCAGGAAACAAGAACTAAAGAATTTAACAATAGATGTTTCATTGTGTCAATTGGTTCTCCAGGCTTGACAGTCATTATCAAAGAGACAGTAAATTTCTGGGTAAGGGCAAAAACTGTTCTTATTTTATCTTGTTATATTATTTTTCTTATCTCCCAATACATGTAGAAATTACCTTTGATATAGATAAGATCTCTGTAGATGCCATATTTTTGAAATTAGTCTTCACCTTTACTTTGTACTCCCTTTTGCCCCCATTCATTTAAAATTCTGCCTAAATTTATATAGGTAGCTTATTTGTCCTCACAGGTATTACCTGTAGATTCTTCCTGATGTCACATGAACTCTGTATACAGACATCACTAGGCACTTCTGCTTAAAATGCCAGCAGCTACAAGTTCTCTATGGCTTCATTAGTGTACCTGTCCCTGGTCATGTTCACAGCTAAATTCCATGGCTAAAATTGAACTTTATGCTGTACTAGGGACCTAAAATAAGTGAGGTAAGCAGATATCCATGTTGTAGTTACAAATGAATTAAGTGCCTGAATTCTTCCAGAAAGTCATTCTCTGTTTAACAAGGAAAAAAATGTACACAGACAACATATATTTTTGAAATATAAAATACATGCAAAAAATACAACTGTAAACACATATTACTAAGAATATAACTATAAATAAGGCCATATTAACATGAAATAAATCTTTGCTTTTTGAGTATTCAAAGATTATCTTATGGATTTAAGACTTCAGAGTATAATTCTGAAATGAATGAAAAATGTCCAAATTTAGTATCTGATTTATAAATAAGATATGCTTTAATCATAAATGAAAACTGGACAGGAATAATTTTTTTTAAAGATTGTAATTTAGGGGTGCCTAGGTGGCTCTGTTGAGTAAGCATAGGACACTTGGTTTTGCCTCAGGTCATAATCTCAGGGTCCTGTGATTGAGCCCCGAGTCGGGCTCTGTGCTTGGCTCAGAGTCTGCATGTCCCTCTCCTTCCCCCTGCTCATGTTCTGGCTTGCTCTCTCTCTCTCATATAAACAAAATCTTAAAAAATATATATTATTTGAGAGCAAGAGAGAGTATGTGTGTGTGAGCTGGGGATGGGGAGGGGGAGAAGGAGAGAAAAGGAATCTCAAGCAAGCTCCATGCTGAGCACAGAGCCTGATGTGGGGCTTGATCCCGTGACCCTGAGATTATGGCATGAGCCGAAACCAAGAGCCAGACTCCAACCAACAGAGCCACCCAGATACCCCTGACATACATAATTTAAAAGAGGAAGATGGAGCTTTGTATGGAGTTGCTGTAGGAAATAGTACTATCTATCTACCCCGAGGCTCCTAGTCTCCCCTGGTGGTGCCCACCTAACTATAAGGGAGCTGCACCTAACTATAAGGCATGGAGTTCATTAGACTATAGTAAATCATCCCATCCATATCCTATAGGTAGAAGAGAGTCAAAATTTTAGCTGAAGGGTGCCTCTGCTCATTTATTCCACAAGAGCCACTGCTTGATAAATTAAGCTAATCCTCTACAGAAATGTTCCAATCACCTCTGTAATTACTTACTATATGGAAACACAATTGATGTGGCCTTAATTACTCTGCTATAAGATATGGAGTCTGCAACACGTTGTTATCTACATGAAATAGAAAGGCACAGTGTATTCATGAAATCTAAGATTATATTTAGTGTGAAATGGTTTTGAAGGTCATAAGCAAAATTGCAAATTAAAAGTCGTTGATAAAACCTACTTTCATATTTGCCTTCCCATATAATGGCATAAATAGGTTAGATAGAAAAGCCATATCTTCATGGTTAGAATTTGAAATCTGTTAAATTTGACTATTCTGAAACTCCTAGTCACATGAAAATTTTAAAATTAGGTTATTATCATTAGTATTTCTCCCTTAAACAGTCTATGTGATTCAGTCTATCACAGAAAATAGAGAAGCTCTGAATTAAGGCCAGTAGATTAATAATTCTGACTTAGAGCAGAGGCAATTTTAGCCTGGCTAATTTTTCATATCTGCTCAATTAACCTCATAGTGCTTTAGAACAAAAGGCAGCATGACGAGTGTCATTTAAATTAAACAAATGCCATTCATCTGCCAAGGTACTGACTTCGATCAGCCACTCCAAGCCAGGACCACAATATCAAATGGGGTGGACAAGCAGTGGGCCTCTGGGATTTAATTCTTCAGAATTTCAGAAATCCTGCATAGCATAATATGTGAAGCTTGCCATTTAATGAGCTCTTGGAGATCTGGAAAAGCAGTAGATTATCTACCCAGTAGCATTTGTAAAAATATCTAGTTTATATGCTATTGTGACCCCTGTCACTGGGGAGAAGCACCTTCTTCTGAGAGTGATGTCAAAGACTTCCAATTAAGCATAATACTCCTCATTTTACATTCAAGTCCTTTATTTTCAGAGATTAGAAAACCGATATCATTATACTGGCCTTCTGAATAACTTTCTACTTAGCAGGTATAGTCTCCAATGATGCTTTCCCAATAAGCATCTCAGTTCCAAACAGATAAAAATTTTGAAAAGAAATGAGCTGAATATCATTATAATTTTATAGAAAAGGGAATTACTACTGCTTAGCATTTATACTCCTTAAATGCATAAACAGGTGTTACACATTTTCAAATTGTTATCTATGCTTCTTTACATCTGATCTGTGTTTCAATCATTTAAAGTTCACCAAATCAAATTCAGGAGAAACGGTCATTCAATAATCACTTTGTAGAAACCCAACTATATGTTGAATTTTAGCATGAAATATCCAAAGGTACTTTGGAGACTGAGCCATTATGTCTCTGTTCAATAATAGGTACTTTCCTTTCCTTCAAACAGCCTGTGTTAAATCTGTGAGATCAAGTAGCCAACCTATATGGTCCCAGACTGAGAATTGGATGTGCATAGTGAACATGTCTAATGAACCAGTGGAGACAGTAGTGCAAGGGTCCATGTGGAAGCAGGACTTGGCAGCTGCTTAACTTGGTTTAAGCTAATGAGGCAAGTGTCAGAATGATTATATGTGTCTCAGATTGCTCCCAAATAGGTCCAACAGAATTGTGTTTCACCCAGTATTCTATAAACGAGATCCTTCTCTAAAAGTTCCTGTGACTATCAGACACCAAGACACATTATAAGTTGAAGGTATAAGTTATTCTGCCGTTGAGGAACACACTGTTAATTGTGGAATTTCCGCTTGTTCCAATGTCAGTGTTTGGAGCCCTGGTACGAGTAACATCAGGACCACCAGCCATGATTTCCTAAGTGTGTGTGGGGAGGAAAATAGAAACTTCAGGAGACTCAGAACAGAACTGTCACTTGAAACAGAAGATAAAGGATCAAAATAGTGGATCCTCTTTTTTTTTTTTTTATTAAATTGATTTATTTATTTTCAGAAAAACAGTATTCATTATTTTTTCACCACACCCAGTGCTCCATGCAATCCGTGCCCTCTCTAATACCCACCACCTGGTACCCCAACCTCCCACCCCTCGCCCCTTCAAAACCCTCAGATTGTTTTTCAGAGTCCATAGTCTCTCATGATTCACCTCCTCTTCCAATTTACCCCAACTCCCTTCTCCTCTCTAACACCCCTTGTCCTCCATGATATTTGTTATGCTCCACAAATAAGTGAAACCATATGATAATTGACTCTCTCTGCTTGACTTATTTCACTCAGCATAATCTCTTCCAGTCCCATCCATGTTGCTACAAAAGTTGGGTATTTATCCTTTCTGATGGAGGCATAATACTCCATAGTGTATATGGACCACATCTTCCTTATCCATTCGTCCTTTGAAGGGCATCTTGGTTCTTTCCATAGTTTGGCGACCGTGGCCATTGCTGCTATAAACATTGGGGTACAGATAGCCCTTCTTTTCACGACATCTGTATCCTTGGGGTAAATACCCAGGAGTGCAATGGCAGGGTCATAGGGAAGTTCTATTTTTAATTTCTTGAGGAGTGGATCCTCATTTTATCTAGTTCAGAGCATCATTTACAAATGACAATGATAAGAGAGATGGGAGGTTTGTACAGGAAGCATATATGACCTCCTTGTGGGTATTCATCTACATAAAAATGTAAAAGTCTCATAATTCTATAATTCTGTGTATCAATATTATTAAGACTTTGTATTATACCAGTCTAATCTTGATTTTTCTTTGTGATCTTTATTTAGACACTCCTTGTATTCTGAGAATTATAGAATCAATAAATTGTCCTGGAAGAGTAGTGGCATAGCCAGGTTTATGAACTAGTCCTTTCCTTTGTGAACCAGAAATATACAAATGCAAAAAGGTGAATTGTGAGTTGAGCAAAAACTATAGACCTGTCAGCCTCTAGGTTGTTTGAAAGCAGGTAGAGAGACCAAGCATGAATTGCTTTCAGTGTGTAAACTTATTCTATGCAAGGCAGGGGTTTTATGTCAAACTGATGCTTGAAACAAAGAGTAAGATAGAACTCTAGGATTCAGGAAAGAAGGCTGAAGAAAATTACTGCAAACCTTTGCTCAGGGCTAGACTTCTTTGAGGGGACTGGCTATGAAGGTAAGGAAAAAAGTATTTTCCTAACAAGAAACAGCTCACTTAGATCAGTGACAAGTGAGGAATATGGCCTCATACCAGAGGAGAACTGATCTATCAATGGAGGACTGGGTTTTGGAAATGGGGCCCAAAGAGAAAGGTAAGAAATGATAAAGGTGGTAAAAACATATAAACTTCCAGCTATAAAATAAGTCCCAGGATTATAATGTATTGTATGGGGACTATAGTTAATAGGATATTGTATACTAACATTAACTCAATTCATGTGAAGGTATAAAGAATTTTGTAAAAGGTATCTGCAAAAAGATAAATGAAAAGATCAGATTCAATGTATTTTTCATTTGCTACTCTTTTTTCCCCCTATATGATTTATAGGACAAATGCATCAAGGAAGAAGTACAAACCTGTGTTGATGGGCATACCATGTAGAGAGATGTAACCTGTGACAGTAACAGTATAAAGAAGTAGTGGAGGAGTATAGGAGCACAGTTTTTGTATCCTTTCTAAAGTAAATTCCTATTTATCTGATCTAGATTGTTAGGAAAGATGTTGACTGTGATGCCAAGGTCACCCACTAAGAAAAAATTAGCAAAACAAATGAGAAAGGAATCAAAATAGATACACTAGAAAATTTGTATCTAACAGAAATGGGGGTAGTGAGGAGGAACTGAGAAATAAGAACTAGAGCAAATGGCAGGAGTGACTTCCTGCTTATCAGTAACTACTTAAAAACAAATGGATAAAACTCTCGAATTTAAAGGCAACTCTGGGGGCACCTGGGTGGCTCAGTGGGTTAAGCCTCTGCCTTCGGCTCCAGTCATGAACTCAGGGTCCTGGGCCCTCATCAGGCTCTCTACTCAGCAGGGAGCCTGCTTCCCTCTCTCTCTCTCAGCCTGCCTCTCTGCCTACTTGTGATCTCTGTCTCTCTGTCAAATAAATAAATAAAATCTTAAAGAAAAAATAAAGGCAACTCTGCTGTTAAGGGCATATATATGGTGCAAAAACTGACAGAACTGAAGAGAGAAATAGTTTATCAACAGTTGGGGATTTCAACACCTCACTTTAAATGATGGATATAACAACACAGACAAAAAGGAAACAAGAAAGGCATATGGAATATTCTCCAGAATAGAATACATTTTAGGACCTAGAAGTCTTAATAATTTTTTTCAAGGAAATCATTCAAAATATTTTTTTATAAACAGAAAGAAATGAAACTAAAAAGAAGGAAGTCTGGAAAATCCACAAAAATGTGAAAATTAAACAACATATTCTAAACCAAAGGGATATTATAAAAGCAGTAATAAGAGGGAAATTTCTTACTATAAATTCCAATATTAAAGAAATCTCAAATCAACAACCTAACATACCTTAAGGAGCTAGAAAAAAAGGAAAACTAAAACAAGCAGAAGAAAATAAATCTTTAACTGAAGATAAATCAATTAGCAAATAGAAAAAGAAAACCAATGTAATCAAAAGTTGATCCTTTAAACATACCAACAGAATGACAAATCTTTACTGGAAAGGAGGGAGAAAAACCAAGAAAGACCAAGACCAAGAAAGAATGTGAGGACTTCATAACTGACATAGAGATAAAGATTATAAGAGAATACCATGAGCAATTGTGTAACAATAAATTGGATAAGCTAGATAAAATGGGCCAATTCTTAGAAACTTTGAAACTATAAAACTTAAATAGAAAATCTGAAGGCAAGGCACTTGCGTGGCTCAGTTGGCTAAGTGTCCGATTTTTCACCTCCAATTAGTTCTTGATCTCAGCGTAGTGAGCTCTTGCCCCATGTTGAGCCATAGTATGGCTGTAATGGTAGCTTCAAGACTTCCATGTCCCCTTCCCCCTGTGGGCTATTATAAACTTGTTAAAAAGTATTAAGTACCTCTCTAGGTATAGGTGGTAAAAGTTCTTCTAGCAACTGTACAATCTTTTGTTCTGTGAAGGTCCAGGTAATATTTTAGTCTTTTGGGATTATCAGGTCTCCGTAGTAACAAAATTCAACTCCTCTGTTGAAGCAGAAGTACAGCAATGAACAAGGAGCTCTCTTTCAACAAGAGATGGAATAGATTTCACTTCTGAGATGCAGTTTGCCAACCTCTGTTAAAATAAGAGGAGAAAAGTGCAGGTACAGAATAGTTTATGTAAATATTGATGCGACTGCATTAAAAATATGTGTATGCTGGCATGTGTATTGAATAACCGTGTAAAGATAGACATGAAGGTAACAGTGATTGCTTCTAGAGAAGAGAACCTAGTAGCTGGGGGACAGAGTGAAAAGAGGCCTACATTTCACTGATACCAATGTGTGTCTTTTGAGTTTTATTTAATTCGGATGTCTTATCTATTCTGAATAGCAAAATATTCTTAAATAAAATATAAATGAGTGTAATACAGGGTATCAAAAAACCAAGAGTAGATTTTAGAGAAACTGATAAATTTCTATCAGAAAGATTTGATCTGGAATAGGTAATAAAAAGGGCTCAGTGTAATTTATAATGTTTTTATCCATTGAAATTATATTTAAAGATTTTATTAATTTGAGAGAGAGCATGAACAGGGGAAGGGTGGAGGAAGTACAGAGTCCCCCGGGGGCTCCATCTCACGACCCTGAGATCATGACCTGGGCCCAAATCAAGAGTTGGACATTTAACTGACTGAGCCAGCCAGGGGCCTTTCAAATATTTTAAGTACATACACATTTCCATGTAATTAGTAGGGCTGCATTGCTAATTTTTTTTTTTTTAAAGATTTTGTTTACCTGAGAAAGCAAGTGAGGAGTAGAGGAAGAAGGAGAAGCTGGGCTCAATCCCAGGACCCACTACCCAGCTTGAAGGCAGATGCCCAACTGACTCAGCCACCCAGATGCCCTGTATTGATGAAGATTAAAAGGTTTATTAGCCATAAAAGTTCACAAGATCCTCACTATGGAATCATTTCTTGTATGCTATTATTTATCTCTAGAATCAGTCTTACTATATATTTTAGGCACCTATGCAAATGACATAGTGAAGAATTTCAAATTCAATGTTAAATTATCCCATCTTAAAGTTTTTTTTAAGGTAATAGGGTATATCACTTAAAACCAATAATATAATCCATCAGCAACTAATGTCAGAAATTGGAGAATATTTGCCATATTTTTTCCAGCCCAAATGAATGTCCATGAACCAGTCAGTGCTGTTTTTAGCCATATATGACATTATCTCTGCTTATAAGGAGTGGTAACACACAGGCAGATTTATCATTTTTTAATTACTTTAGATTAGTTATATTCACACTTTATTTTATCCTCAAAAATACTTGAAGATGGTCACACATTTTAAAGCTGTACATTTTCAAGAAGAACAAACTGAGAGGTGGTTGCCCAAGTCATGCAGCAACTTATTGCCATAACTCGTTGGAATTCTTTATTCCATTGAAGATAGCTGTAATTAGAAGCCTCTAGGCCTGGTACTTAGAGATAGATGGTGAATATAGATAGCAATGATGAAGATAAAGTCCTCTGCTTCATCATTGGATCTCCCTCTCATTGTTTTCGGAGCTCCTGCTTAGGAAAAAAAAAAAAGCTGTGTACATTGCAGTTGTAAAAGCCTGCGGTTCCTCAGTGAGGTCAAAGGCCAGGGAGCTCTAAATTGTTCATCCCACCTGTTCCTAGGCATGCTGAATCTTGACTCAGCTTAATCAATTATGGCCATTCTTCAGTGTTTCCCACCCCCCTTTTAAGATGTGATCTGCATTTTAAGAATCAGAATCACAGAGGTAATTCCGTCTAGAGTGATAGCTTCAGAAGTCCTCCCAGTTGCTCATTCATCCAAAATCTTGTCTCCCACCCAGCTTCTTTTTAAATCAGTAACTGCAATTAGAAATTAGAAAATTTTAACTACAATGTTAGGTGGACCATAATCTAATCCTAGCTTATCAATCTGTTTTATCTTTTTTCTTGGCACTAGTGAAGTATTTTGGACAAAATGGCCCCACATAAATACTGATTGAATACTAAATATTTTTGTTTTCAAATTGCAAAGCACACAAAACAAGAAATTTATCATTTTGTAAAGTCAAAGTTACCTTCAACAGAAAGTTATTCTAAGTAAATACCAGAGAATATCTATTAGCCTATTGTTAATTAACATGAAACATTGTTGAAATGATTTGTTGGAAACCACTTAGCAATAGTGTTTATTTCCTTTGAAATAACATTTCATCGGACTGATAATATGTGCCTAAATTAAATAGAGTAGTATTTTTCCAAGATCTGTTGTATGTCATTTTATTTATTTATTTATTATAATTATGCTTTTTTTTTTTTTTAAAGATCCCATTTATTTATTTGACAGAGATCAGAGAGAAGCAGGCAGAGAGAGAGGAGGAAGCAGGCCCCCTGCTGAGCAGAGAGCCCGACATGGGGCTTGATCCCAGGACCCTGGGATCATGACTCCAGCCAAAGGCAGAGGCTATAACCCACTGAGCCACCCCAGTGCCCCTATGTCATTTTATTTTGCAGCACTGAAGTTGTATCGCAAAATACTATTCAATTTAACACTTTTTCTTATAGAAATGGCGTTCTATATCAATTCCCATGTTCTAGTATTTGAAATTTTTTTTTTTTTTTTTTAAGATTTTATTGGTTAGAGAGAGCATGCTCAAGTTGGGGGAGCAGCAAGCAGAGGGAGAGGAAGAAGCAGGCTCTGCACTGAGACTTGTAGCTCCATCCCAGAACCCTGAGATCTTGACCTGAGCCTAAGGCAGA
The DNA here is from genome assembly GCF_011764305.1 of Mustela putorius furo. Classification (NCBI taxonomy): domain Eukaryota; kingdom Metazoa; phylum Chordata; class Mammalia; order Carnivora; family Mustelidae; genus Mustela; species Mustela putorius. Next base: position 18,075,859 of record NW_025422471.1, read on the forward strand.
TAATTAACTGACTGAGACACCCAGGTGCCCCAGGTTTTAATATTTTTAGAAGTATGTCCTCCATTTTTGATCCAGAACTTCCAATGTATCACAGTTAATTAACTATGTCTTGAAAGCATTAGTTCAGGGGCGCCTGAGTGGCTCAGTCAATTAAGCATCTGCCTTAGGCTCAGGTCGTGATCCCAGGGTTCTTGGATCAAGCCCCACATCAGGCTCCCTGCTCCGTGGAGAGTCCCCTTGTCACTCTCTCACACACCCTGCTTGTGCTCTCTCTCTCCCTTCCTCCCTCCCTCTGCCAAATAAATAAATGAAAACCTTAAAAAAAAAAAAAAAAAAACACAGGAGAGCTTTCCATTGACAAGCGACCCTTATAAAGACGTCCAAAGACTTTGGATGTCATCTATCTATGCATCTCTATTCTTCCGTAGACTGTCAGTTTGAGTGCAGGAACTAACATTTTCTTAATTGTGATAGTTTCTAACACAAAGAATTTTTTTAACTGATAGTGTTGAATTTAGTTTTTATATTAGAAAAATATGGATGGTTCTAGGTTTTTATATTGACTTTATGGCAGTTTAAAAATAAGTGTTTACTAAGGCGACAGTTGATATATTTTAAGATTTATTTATAGAAAGAGGTAATCTACCCTTCATATGTATGTACATATGTATATATGTGTATGTGTGTATTATATATATGTATATATGTCTTGCTCTTTAGTATATGTAAAACTAAAGGTCTATTTTCAAAGGCTACCATAATCCATGTACAATCTGCATGATTAACCAAAGTGTGGCAAAAACTTCTTTAGAACTCAAATATATACTTCATTTTGGTGTATGTGGGTATGGTATAGACACACATGTATAGTGATCACCATTATTCAAGAGCATTTCTTCCCATGCCAACTACAACTTGTAATGCAAAAATCTGAACCTTTTTTTTTTTAAATATTTTGTTTATTTATTTGACAAGAGAGAGGTAGATCACAAGTAGACAGAGAGGCAGGCAAAGAGAGAGGGGGAAGCAGGCTCCCCGCTCAGCAGAAAGCCCAATTCCAGGACCCTGAGATCATTACCCAAGCCAAAGGCAGAGGCTTAATTCACTGAGCCACCCAGGTGCCCCAAATCTGAACCTTTTAAATGAATGTGTGTGTATCTAGTTTTCCCAAATGATCTAGAAGTTCTTTTGTTTTGCAACTTATGTATAAGCCAATGCATGATATTCTGGATACCACCATTTAAACAATTGTCTTTGCATTTTTCCTTTGAATATGGTACACTCTATCCATGTTCTAATCATTTCATGAATTTAAACTTAAACTTAAAATTTATTTCATGAATTGTTTACTTAACAGAAAAATTACGACCTCTGGTAGGTTATTCACTCTTTTCATGAGCAGACTGAGAATGAAACTGCCAAAAAAAAAAAAAAAATCAGTTTTATAGACAATTGACTCTGTATCTATGCTAATGGGAGACATTATCTTTGTAATTTATCTGTGCTAATGGAATAGTCTCACGAATAACATAAAATATTAGCCTAGTAATGCCAACATCCTTCATGTTAGGAATTGTAAGGTATTTGTTTACATTTGCATATGAGCTTATCTCATATTCAAACAAAAATAATGAGATTATGTAGTCAATTTCCAATTACTTCTCCTTATTAGCTGTATGCACTAACTAACCTCCATTATTTGGTATTCTTCAAACATGCATTTAGCTCTTACCTTCTAATTCTGACCTTGCATTTCATGTTTCTTAGAATACTAGGTTCTCTTCTTTACTACTTATCTTGGAAAAAATTTCAAGGATGAATACCCTCCCAGAATTTTGCTCTAGCTAGATGTGAATCTAACCCCTCTCTGACCTCAGAAAATACTTAGAGGCAGGGCTGTCTATGAAAAAATACAACTACATATGTATTTGCTAAATAAGCTAAAATTACACATGCTGCATATGCAATTTTAAATTTTGTAGAAGCCACATTACAAAAGAATCAAAAGGCAAAAAAGCTTTTATATATTTTAATTTGACATATACAAAATATTTCAACATATAATAATATTAATGATGGAAATTTTTGTATTAAAATTTCAAAATCCCATGTATGTATAGCATGTAACAGTTTTGAGTAGGTTTGGTTGAAGTGCCCAGTAGCCACATGTGGCTTGTTCCTCGTATATTGGACAGCAGAGCCTTAGAACTGTTCATGAAAACCGTATTTACTATGCAGAATTTTTCAGTGTATTTGAAAATTAACTTAATTGAGGTATAATTTACATACAGTTAAATACAACAGGTTCTGATTACACAGTTCAGCACATTTTGACAAATTCATACACCCTTGTAACAATCACTTGTATTAGTTTCTTCTTGCTGCTACGAGAAATTGCCACACTTGGTAGATTAACAGAAGATACATTTATTAACTGCAACTTCTGGAGTTCAAAAACCTGAAATATGTCTTACAGTTACAAATCAAGATGTGAGCAGGGCTGGTTCCTTCTGGAGGTTCCAGGGAAGAATCCATTTTCTGAACTTTTCCAGCTTCTAGAGGCCATCGGTATTAACTTGTCATCTGTCTTCAGAGCACAGTACTCTGTCCCCTCTTTATATCATGGCCTCTACTTTCCTGTTTTTGATCCTGTTGCCTCCCTCTTCTGAGCACCCTTGTGATTTCAGGAGGCTCACTTGGATAATCCAGCATAATCTCAGTTTAAGGTTCTTTTTTTTTTTTTTTTAAGATTTTATTTATTTATTTGACAGGCAGAGATTACAAGTAGGCTGGGAGGCAGGCAGAGAGAGAGAAGGAGGAAGCAGGCTCCCTGCCGAGCAGAGAGCCCGATGCGGGGCTCGATCCCAGGACCCTGGGATCATGACCTGAGCCGAAGGCAGAGGCTTTAACCCACTGAGCCACCCAGGCGCCCCTCAGTTTAAGGTTCTTAATCTAATCACATCTGCAATGTCATTTCTTCCTGTAAGGTAACGTAATCACAGATTCTGGGCAATCAGATGTGGACATCTTTGGACAGCCACTGTTGTACCACACACAGCATGGAGAACTTCACAGTGACCACAAACTGTTGCTTCTTGTGTGTTTACATAAATCCTCACCAACTCCTACCCCTATATCACTATTAAGATTTCTGTCAACTTGGTTTTCCCTCTCCTATTGTAAGGGCCTATTTAGCCAGAGCGATTTCACCTCGGTTGAACAGCCATTTCATTGTTTATGCAGTAAAACTTAAACTGACCTGCCCTCCCCCCAACCCCCAGAGGAACTTACTTAGAAACAAGTCTTGGAAACCAGTAAAATATGGCCAACCAGCCCCTGATAAAAGAGCCCAGATACTAGGACGTGTCAGGTCAGGGAGAGATAACAGAGCCCAGATGCAAGGATGAGTCAGGCCAGGTGGAGACAGCCAATCAGTAAAGCACACATACTATCTCCCTGACTACCAAAGAATGTGGGCCCTGCCTTTTGGGTGCCAATTCTGACCAAAGTGATAGGCTAGTTCAAATAGCTACTATAGGGTGAATTGTAATTCAGTTGGCCACCCGTGTGGGACCTAGCATGACTGTGCAGCTTTCTCTGTATGTTGCCATCCCACTGGCCACCTGTGTGTGGCCAGGGTCAACCACATGGTCTTTGCTCTAAAAAAGTTAGTCTGTGAGGCTGGTAGCGGTCACCTTCTCTGTAAGAGGTGAGCCCTGGCTGGTCGGTTTTGTTCTCGATGCTTGGCACGAAATAAAGCTCTGCTTTACCTTTGCTTTGTATCGGTCTCGTCCTTTTGTCCACGGACCCTTCACTATAGCCTCATAAATAGAATCCTGTGTAATTTTTTGTGTCTAGCTTCTTATACTCAGAATAACATTTTGAAGTTTATTTGTAACATTGTGTATATTAGCAGTTTTTCAAACTTTATTATTTAGTAGGAATCAATTGTGTAAATATACCATTGTTTGGCTTGTCTATTCATGTGATGGACATACAGATTGTTTCCAGTCTGTGGCTATTTCCCTTGGGTTAATATTTTGGATTAGGATTTTTAGGTAATAGATATATGTTTAATTTTACAAAAAAACATGAAATGTTTTCCATCATGGGTTTTATCATTTTATACTCCTAACAGTAACATGTGAGGATTGTTTTGCCATATCCTTGTCAACAATTGGTACTTTCAATCTTTAGTTGAGATATCCAGGTGAGTTTGAATTGGAATATCATTATAGACTTAATTGGTATTTCCTAATAGCTAATGACCTTGAGCATCTTTTCAAGTACTCATGGCCTATTGTAGATCTACTTTTGTTAAGTGTCAAAGCGTTCGTTATTTTTTAGTTGTATTGTTTTCTTATAGAGTGTATTTGAAAGATTTCTCAGATGTATGTATTGGGAATATTTGCTCCCAGTGTGCTCTCATTTTTTCACACTGTCTTTTGAAGACCAGATGTTTTTAAATTTGAAGGATAATTTATTATTTTTAAGATTTTGGTTCTTTATCTTACCCTAAAGTTATGAGTGTTTTCTTATGTTTTATTATAATTTTAGTCTTTATGATTAAGTCTGTGATCATTGTCAAATCAATATTTTTGATGGGAGGAGGTAGGAATAAAGAATTACGTTTTTTCCCATATGTATATGCGATTAGGTCAGCACCATTTGATGAAAAGATTTTCATTTTCCCATGGAACGGTAATGTAATTGGCAACTTTGTCAATTAACGTGTATATGTGGGCCTTTTCCTAAATTCACTGTTCTGTTCATTTATAATTTGTTGACTCTTCTACCTCTTTATTTCCTGTTGACTTTTTAACTGTAACTTTTTTATTTGAGTGGCTGCTCTGTGAATTACAGTATGCATCTTTAACTTACTACAGTCTGCTTAGAGTTAGTATCATGGCACTTAATACTTTACTCTGCACCCTCCAGAGGTGTAAGAATCTTGCAACACACATGCTTTCATATATAATCCTCTGACTTTGGGGCTACTGGTCTCCTATGTTTTGCTCCTACATGTATGATAAACCCAACAATACTTATTTTAAATAGTATTTTGTCTTTTAAGAAAGGAAGAAAAAAAAAGTTAGTCTTTTATATTTACATGTTTTGCATTTCTCATACTCTTTATTTCATGTTAAGATCTGTTTTTATTTGGTACCCTTTTCAGTTAACAACCTTCTTTTAGTATTTCTTGTGGTGAGTTCTGCTGGCAATATATTCATTCTTCTAAACTTTTGATTATATGAAAATGTCATCCACTCTCATTTTTGAAAGATATTTATGCTGACTACAGAATTCTAAATTGACATTTTTATTTTCATATAGGTCATTATTTTCTGACCTATAGTGACCTACTGAGAAAACCATCCTTATATACAACATACAGTAATAAGGAAGAAATTAATGTTTTCTAACTGCTCCAGGATTTTCTTTGTCTGTGCCATTCCTCATTTCCAGTGTAATGCCCAGGTGTAGTTCTCTTTGTATTTATTCCACTTTGGTATGACTGGAATTCTGAGATTCATAGTTTGATGTTTTCACAAATATGAGTTGATTACCTTTATTATTTTCAGTTATTTTCTGCACATCTTCACTTTCCTCTGTTACTCCAGTTGCATGTGTGTTAGACTTATGGAGGTTTTCCCATAGTCTTTATTTTATTATTTTTTTAAGATTTTATTTATTTATTTGACAGACAGAAATCACAAGTAGGTAGAGAGGCAGGCAGAGAGAGAGGAGGAAGCCGACTCCTTGCGGAGCAGAGAGCCTGATGCGGGGCTCGATCCCAGGACCCTGGGATCATGACCTGAGCCGAAGGCAGAGGCTTTAACCCGCTGAGCCACCCAGGCACCCCTCCCATAGTCTTTAAAACTTGATCATTTTTCATTCCAGTTTGTTTTGTCTCTCATTCAAATTGGACTTCTGAGAACATGTTTTCAGTTTATAGACTGCTTTTCTATTCTCTCCCATCTGTTATTAGTCCAATACAGTGACTTTTTTTTTTTTTTCACTTTAGGTATTTTACTTTTTAATTTGGAATTGCTTTTTTTTTTTTAAAGTCTCCATTTCTCTGTTGAGAATTCCTATCTGCTCATTCCTAAATACTGTATCTTCCTTTAGGCCAATGAATACATTAATCAAATTCTTCTGTTTCCAGTGAGGTTTGGAAGTCTCTTCCTACTGATTAGACTTTTCTTTTCTTTATGGAATATATTTCTTCTTTTCATGTCTTATACACTGCTTTTTGTTGGTGTTAAAGGTGTCCTCTTTTAAAGAGGTTTAAATATTTTTCTGGAAATTTTTACCTCAGTAGAGCAATAAATATGCATTTATCACTTCGCTGAAGACTACCTTTGTTCTAGTCACTGACTGACTATAAACTTTACAAAGCTTTGTCTTAGAGTAGCACTTACCCTGGGGCATAGTCACCATTTCTGTGCTGTGGACTTTTTGGTGCCTTATTCAAATGACAGAATATTAACAAGGTTTCTCTAGTTTGGTTGGAAGAGAACTAAGAAGTTTCCCAGCACTTTGTAACCTCTAGTATTTCTATTTCATTCTTCATCTTGAAGCAGTTGCTTTTTACTTGGGCTCAAAGAGTCATCCTGAGCACATGTAAACCAGTGCTCAATCAGGAATCTAAGGGAAATCACCTATACAAATTCCTGGGCTTTCCTGCTTGTCCCCCTTCTCTGCCATACTCTGCCCACAAGTTCTAACTGCTTTGACAGCCCCAAACCTTAGTCCCTCCCTCTAGAGCTCAGCAAGATTTTTCTTCAGTTCTGTCTCCCTGTGCCACAGTCAGGAAGCTATCACCAGATAGAAATCTAGAATGAACATAGAGATCATCTCATGTGTTTCCCTTCACCCAGCAATTTTAGCTCTGTACTCCTTATCCAGTGCCTAGAAATGGTTACCTAATATATTTCATCCAGTTTTATAGTTGTGGTAGAAGGGCAAAGCCCCTTCTAATTATTTTATCATAATGAGAATTGGAAATCTCTCCATGAAGAAATGTACAAATACTAATTTTTCCTTCTAAGTTTCCTTCTAAGACTAGGAATAGTATTTGGCAGGACTGTGCAAAGTGTAAAGTGGTACTATAAATTATACTTAGATGATACATTGAATATTTAATAAGAGAATAAATGAATGACTTGAGATTAATATGTAGGTTGAGCACCTAGATGGCTCAGTTGGTTAAGCATCTGCCTTCGGCTCAGATCATGATCTCGGGGTCCTTAAATAGAGTCCCACATCAGACTCCCTACTCAGTGGGGAGCCTGCTTCTCCCTCTTCCTCTCCCTCTGCCCATCCACAACCCCTACTCACATGTGTACTCTCTCTCTCAAAGAAATAAATAAAATCTTTTTTAAAGAAGATTAATATATAGGCTATTTTCTTTCTGTTCTACTCTGACTAATTTCTGATCTTTGCTCTGTTCCATGATATTTATCACATCTTAAGCTAATGAAAAGTAGCTGTCATTACCATTGACCATTAAATTGTCTTGTTTCAAACTTTCCTTCACTGGAAAGCATACAAGTTAATTTTTAAAGATATTCTCTGCTTCTGGTGTGTAAAGAAAAATATTTTGTGCTGATGGGTAGTTTCTAAAACTTTTTGTTTTAAATAACCAAGGATTTGCCCCATATATTCTTTTTCTTTTTCCAATAGTACTATTTACGTTTATTCTCTTAAAGTTGTAGCCTTATATGAAAATTTCATGTTACAAAGCTGAGATTCACTTTGAGAACTATATTGATAAAATACCATTTACATATTCATAGTGTTTCTAGAAAGTAGATTTTCTATTTTCTATATTCTGTTCAAATGTACCATATAAAACTAAGTTCGATTTATGCATCCTATATTTGAAAATATAACCACATGGAGTACCTAGGCTCTCAAAAGTATTCATCTTGCTGCCTTTTTAGAAAGCAGCTGTACTATAAATGATATATATCAAGATTTTACAGGTATTGTCCCTACTTGTTTGTGATTTCCTTTCTAAAAATTTTCCATCAGTCCCATTTGTTTCATTTCTTAAAAGAGGTTTATTGTTGCAGCCTACAATCTAATGTGAAATTGCAAAATTCTGGCTCACTGCCCCTCAGAATAAATCACCACATTGTATCTTTTATTCAGGACACAACATGGCATCTGTACTGTTAAGGTCTATGGTTTTCCACAAACCAAATAAACGGAATAAGTCCCAGGATTCTTTAAAAACTTATATCAAATCTGTCAATATTTCACAGAAAATTCCTAGGCGTTATTTAATTTAAGGACATCTCTTGAAAAAAATATAAGAGAGAGACCCAAATTGAAGCTGAAACTTTAACTCTTTGGGGCAATTCAGTAGGAGAGCCATTTTATATTAAAGTGGTTACATTAGAAATAGCACTAAGCCTTAACTCTGAAACTTGTTTTTACAAGTCAAACTACATTTTTTTTTTTTTCAGAGTTCTTTGGTATTTGCAGGCCTTTTCTTTAAAAAAAAAAAAAAATTCAGTGGGGCTTTCAAATAAATGATTGGCTGTGTTATCTCTGTCAAAAGGAGAAAAAGGCTTTCTTCCTTAAAAGTTTCTCTCTTTTTTTTTTTTTTTTAAAGATTTATTTATTTATTTATTTGACAGAGAGAAATCACAAGTAGGCAGAGAGGCAGGCAGAGAGAGAGAGAGGAGGAAGCAGGCTCCCTGCTGAGCAGAGAGCCCGATGCGGGACTCGATCCCAGGACCCTGAGATCATGACCTGAGCCGAAGGCAGCGGCTTAACCACTGAGCCACCCAGGCGCCCAAAAAGTTTCTCTCTTGAAATCCATAAAGGATCCTGAAATGCCAACATTTGAGATGAATACCTTTGGGTCTTAAAAGAGTCAATCAATCTTTGTCTTTATATATTTTAGAATTTTTTAAATTATTAACCAAATGTTTATTAAGCATCAGCCTTGTACCAGAGCATACTAAGTGATATGCCAAAAAGTAAGGCAGGGCTGTGGGAGAGAGGCATAGAGGTGCTATTTTATGTGAAGTGGTGACAGAGGTCTCTATTGAAGTGATCTATAACCACAGGCCTGAATGATATTGTGGAATAAGCCACGTGAATAACTCAGGAAAGTGAATTCCAAGCCACAGAAAATACAGAGACCTTGAGGTGGACGTGTGTTTGAGAAATGACTAGCTACCATAGGCCAGAATAGATTGAGTAAGGAGATTAAAAAAATGAGACCAGAGAGCCTGCCAGAAGGACGCAAGGACTTAACACGTTTTGGAAGAATTCCCAACTCCTATCCCCATTTTCCTCATTACTTAAATCTAATCAATTCCATCAAATCAGATGTCAGTTCTGAGATTGCATCTCAGAACCAGCATTTGATAGCAGTCCCCTTTTGCATATCCACTTGCACTGTTTTAATTTGCTTACTCTCTCACCTAGCTATTAAAAATACCTCCTAACTCCATGTTTCTCAAAAGTGCATGCCCATAAGAAGAACTTAAACTCTAAATCTTGTGGCTTCACTGAGTCATACATTTAAAGGTAGGGCCCTGAGCAGCTGTTTCTTAAACACTTGACTTAGCTGAATCTTATGATCAGAGGTGTTTGGAAATTATTCTTAAAATGTTCTACCTGCTTCTTGTTTTCTAGAACTCATCTATTTTCTACATTCCTGTCAGACTTACCATAACCTCCCCCAAAAATAAATAAACAACAAACAAAAAAGCAAACAAACAAGCAAAAAAAAAAAAAAAAAAAAAAAAAAAAAAAAACCTCTCAGATCTTACAAATCTTACAAGATCTTACAAATGTCTGGTATTGAAAGACCCTCGATCCGCACCCAAGAAGCAGACACCAAGCCTCCACTGGATGCAAGTTGCAAGAGGTTTATTGGTTACACAGGCACCTGCGGACGCATCGGCCTTTGTGGGCTGAGCGCGCTGGACTAAGTTGGGGAGCAGATTATATAGGGCAAGGTTGGGGTGGCGGGAAGCGAGCTTACAGAAGCAGATGCTTGGTTACAGGGATCTGATTGGTTAACTTAAATCAAGCATTGTCAGGCGCTAGGTTTAAGGCAAGGACACAACGGTTTGTTCTGCTGGGCCTTGGCTCAGCACTCTGGAAAGTCCCAGGTACACTCTATTCCTCATTTGTCTTTTCTCTTGACAGACTGGGTGATCACAGACAATAGACATCCTGGTATGTGTTGCCATCCGGCTATGGGAACAATCAAGCCTTCAGCAAGGGGATAGGGGGTGCTTTGGGGACATCAGGTTACTTAAACAAGCCTTTAGCAAGGGGAGAGGGGTCTTTCAGTATTAACTTCTCAAAAGCAAGAATGTATTTCCTTAATCTTTGATTTGCAATTATAGCAAAATTCGTGAACCAGCTATGCGCTCATGAAATGTTTGCTAAATGAGTAAATGAGTTCAATAGGTTAAATAAGCAAAAATGGGGGATGCCAAAATTCATACACAATTTTCAAAAGTTCATAAGCATTTTAAATTAATAATGATTTGGACTTTTATATTTTAATTTTTAAAATTTAACATTTTAAGAAAAATATATTGAATCTTTGTACTAGTTATATCCTGAATCAGTTTATTATACTGTTTTGAACTCTGTTATTCACTGACTTAAAAGAAAAAAAAAAAAGACATTTGTTCTATGTTGATTGGTTGCCCGTACTATTTTGAATCCAAGCATAGTTTTACAAATCTTCACCATCTGTTTGGGAATAATTTTATATATTTGATTTATTTGGTTTAATGACAGATTGAGTAATGGAGGAGGGGAAGCTGAGGAGAAATGGAAGGAGATGCAAGGAAGCCTAGAAGAAAGGGGAGTCTTCTACCCAGAGGAGAAGAAACAATCTAGAAGAGCATGGTCTGGTGTTTGAAAACATGATGAGGGCAGGGGATTATGTAGACCATATGAATGAGTATGCGTCGATACTACTAGAAACATTATTGTGGAGAGGGAAGAGCTAATCATCAAATTAAGGACATATTTATTAATGTTGAGAGAGGTTAGTGTTTTGTTTTACTTTTGTTTTCTTTCTTTGCATGCCTGATCTAAACTGTTTCATACAAAAACCAAGAAAGAGATTTTGATGTGGGAGGCTAAAGATGAACTTGTGAGAAGGGAAACATAAACTTACCTAAACCTAAACAAATTCAGGCTTTAGAAGTATGAGCGTGTGTGTGTGTATGTGTGTGTGTGTGTGTTAATAGAGGCTAAGGAGGTGGGTCTCCATGGCTCAGTCAGTTGAACACCTGGCTCTTAATTTTGGCTGAGATCATGATCTCAGGATGGTGGGTTTGAGCCCTCTGTGGGTCTCCACACTCAGTAGGGAGCCTGCTTGAGATTCTCTCCCTCTCCTGTTTTCCCTCCCCCTGCTTACTTGGGCTGTCTCTCTCTCTCTCTACCTCTCTCTCCCAGATAAATAAATAAATCTTAAAAAAAGAAAAAAAAAAGTAGGGTCCAGGGAAGAGAACCATTTTAGAACACAGAAGAGATTTGAGAAACAAGACTAAGAAACCTTTGTATTCATTTTACAATTAATTTTGCTATGGCTGACTGATGAAACAGAATCTTTGTGGTTCTATTCCATTTCAATTACTCAAATATTTGCCTATAAATAACCATACATGAACCTAATCAGTGTGTTTACCTATGGACCAGTCCATATCTTTTATTGGAACTATTTTATTTTCCTTAAATTTTAAAATCCTTTTATTGAATCAGGATTTCAGGAATAACTACCACAAATGATCATCTGAAAGACACTGAGGTCTACGATATAGTAACAATGGATCTGGAATCAATAAACTTTGGGAATGTACATTTATTAGTAGCAAAATACAGTATCTAATTTTAAGACCTATTATAAAGCTACAAAACTAAAGAGAGTGTGAAATTGCTTTAAGAAGAGACATTAAGGGGCAACTGGTTGGCTCAGTGGATTAAGCCTCTGCCTTCCGCTCAGGTCATGATCTCAGGGTCTGGGATCAAGCTCTGCATCAGGCTCTCTGCTCAGCAGGAAGCGTGCTTCCCCCTTTCTCTCTGCCTGCTTCTCAGCTTACTTGTGATCTCTTTCTGTCAAAAAAATAAATAAAATTAAAAAAAAAAAAAAAGAGAGACAATAAGACCAAGGTAACAATAGAGTGCAGAAATAGACTGACACATAATCAGTACATTGATTTTCAACAATGGTGTCAACATAAATTAAAGATCAAGGAAAATTATTTTTCATTTCCTAAAGAACCAAATGAACCTTAACCCCTGCCTCATACCATATACTTTGATTTGAAATGAATCATAGATAGAAATGTGAAGAATACAACTGTAAAGTTTCTAAAAGAGACAAAAAGCATATCTTTACAACTTCAAGTTAGGAGAGATTTCTTAGAAACAGCATAAAAGGAAAAGTGATTACTTTTTAAAATTTCTGTTCATAAAAAAACATCATTGACGAAAATGCAAATGCAAACTACAAATGGAAGAAAATAACCATTGTGCATGTATCTGACATTGTAAGAGTTTATTAGCATATATAAGGATGTCTTACAAATCCTTAATAAAAAGCTCAATGATTTCCCAGAAGGGCCAATAGATAAAAAAAAGACACTCCAAAAAAGATACACAAATGATCAATAAGCATATAAAAACTTTTCAGCACTATTAGTCATCAAGAAAATGAAAGTTAAAACCACAAGGTATAAATTTGTAAAATGATTATGTGATTTTTTTTGATAAATGTAAATATTCCTATGACTCAGAAGTTATACTCTTATTATTTATCTGAGAAATGGGGAAAAATTCACACCAGAAAGTTCATAGCAGCTTTATTAGTAAAGTCCAAGTACAGGAAACAACCCAAATGTCTAGTAATAGGAGAATGATCAACTGATTTGTAGTTTTGTTATATAATTTAATACTTTTTAGCAATAAAAAGGTATAAACTGATACAACAACATGGAAGGATATAAAAGCATTGTGTTGACAAAAGCTAGGAACAAAAAGTATATAATGTATGGTTTTATATTTATGAAGCTCTAGAAGAAACAGAGCTAATTGTATGCTGTAAGAAAAGAAAAACAGTGATGATTTAGGGAGTAGAGGTTGGTTGTGGGTTGTGGGGATTGACTGAAAAAGAGCAGGAAAGCACTTTCTAGGGTTATGGAAATAGGCTATACCTTAAGTAGCAAATTGAGGCATAAACCTTTGAATTCCACATGGGTTTGCTGGAATGAAAATTAAGGGAAATTTGATCTTTTTTCTGTTAGTATGATGCATTACTAAATGCTTTGAGATTAAAGCCATATCTAATCTTGCTGTGAAAACTGTATCACTTCATAAGGGTTTGTAATAGAATATTACAGATGAAAACAGTTATTTTTTTAAATGTGGGTACTTTTTGAATAAAAATAGGCATTTGAGAAAAATTATAATTATATATGAACATCTACATAGTTCATATATGGAGCTCTTCATATGCATTTATATATACATATAGATATTTTCATATATATGTATATATATATATAGAGAGAGAGAGAGATACACATGAAACTGTTGAATCAAGGAACCTTTTCAAGTCTGAGGTGTGATAATAACATGGAGTTACAACCAAAAATGCATCAGGGATGTCAATTAATACAGTGAGCTAAGACAAATGACACTGAATTGAAAATATACATATAATTTACTCACTGATGAAAACATGTGCAAACATACACTGAAGAGCTATAGAGAGAGGGCAACTATTGATCTGAATAATTAAAGATTCTGAGATGTGTTGGGAAGTGGGCTACTCCTTTTATCTCAATGGAAGTCTTCCTTGCTTTTCTATTTACCATATTGCTTCTTAAAATGAATTTTTTCATATGTATAATCTCTATTAAGCCCATTCTTCAGGCCTTTTTTTTCCCCCAAATCAAGAAATTTATTGTCTGTCATTCAAACCCACATCTATCTGCTTTAAATAATCATTTAAAGTATTATCTATTTGAGGTATTTTGCAGTAATGAACTATTGTGAAAGGATAGTTTAAAAACCAACCTCTCTTTAAGGTCATCCATTGAGGTTGATTTTCACACTCACCAAATTAAACCACTTCCTCCCAGCTTCCAATTAACAAGCAATATATAATGCTTTGTAGCAATTACCTTTTCACATGAAAGAAAAAATATCCCTTTAGTGAAGAAAGTAAATATAATAGTAGTTAATCTTGTGGATTAATTTTTGTCTTCATCTTAAATGGTTTCTTCACAGCAGTTCAAGGTTTATCAACTAAAGGAATAAAGTTTTGTTCCCAATCTGCAGCAAATCCTAAATCACAAGAGGTAATAGCATTAAAGGTGTAAAACTCCATATAAAGAAAGATGGAGTAGAATCTTTCCTAATGCTTTACACCCAAAATTAAGCATGGTCAATCCACTAGAAAAGTCTCCTTTCTAAATTAAAATTGGAACCAAATCCAAAATTTGGCATGCCAATTGAGGTTTATCAACAAAATGTATACAAGCAATATTTAGATGGTTTAAGTTATTTTAATTCCCTAGGTATAAATAATCTCACCTTCTTATAAAATTTCATACTACTATTTTTGGATGGTTCTCTACATTTTTTTAGGTTCTGCATTGCCTTTTTGCTGTTATGTTTCTGATTTCAGACCTCCTTGTTTACAGCTCATTAATGTGAGGGCCCATTTCTGTTTGAGTTGTCTTTGTTCTTCAGTCCCCTCACATAGCAATCACTTAATAAATGTTTAATAAACCTTGAAAACAAGATAGGCAACAAAAGTCTAACATATTACATTCCCAGATGCATGTACTATTAGGAGTTAATAGGAATGGCTGCCTGAAAATGGTGAACAAAACTTAGAATTGAGAGAGGAATTGCCTAATGGCTTATGTTTTGTGGAGATTAGCTAGTTTTAGTTTTATGAAGATTAGCTAGTGGACTTCTGGCATTTGATAGATATGCAGGCACATGAACATACGTAGTACTTGGTGGAGTCTGTGTAAATGAATATTTATAAGGAAGGCCTTGAAGATTTATTCTACTTCTTCATAGATCTGACTGGATTTCACTACTTTATGCATTGGTTGGGATTGTCTGAATATTACTCAATTACTCAGATGTTTTGTTTTTATCTGTCTTGGGTCCTCCAAACCTTAACTTAGATTAAAACCATAAAAAAGTCTATTTTTAAAGCTGTGCAAAGAAAACACTACATCAAAACTGTTAGTATGTACCTCAAACAGAAAACGTGCATATCTTCATTTGTCTTTCACCTCATTTATGTCAGCCTATATCTTACCAGCAAAAATTGCTTTCCATCTCTAGACAATCTAATTTGACTGTGATGCTGTCTGACACTTGAGTATTACAGTGTTGCTTTGGTTAAAGTAAAAGATTTGCAAAACCAGTCCAAAAACTTTATTATCAGGGCAGAGCATCAATGAATTTCTTGAACATTCATCACAAACAGAATGTGTGAGAGCAGGAGGAGAATGAATCATCCTAGATTACCTATCTAGTACTTGAGAGGCCTACCACAAAACAGCAACAGCAGAGATTAACTTGCTGGAGTTCCCAGGAAATTTACAGGGGCTGTTCTGTGAAGAAATAGAAACCCCATTTGCAAGATCCTTACCTGTGAAAGGTATCTTAAATCACAGGAAGCCCAGACATAAAAATTCTGTGAGGGTGCCCCATAGGTCAAGGCAATCTTGATAATCTTTCCAACCATCTCCCTTTTCATTGGATGTTTTTAATCTTGGAAAATGTATGTGCATTCAAATGCAGAATAGTTTGATGTAGGAAAGAAATTTAAAACTGATGTTACCCATGAGAGTTTTTCATTGTCCTGGAAGGGTACCCAGATAGGGGTCCTAAATCGCATGTTTTTGCCTAGAGAAGTGAGCCATGATCAGAGATAAATGTGTATCCTCTTTCCAGTCACCAATTTTCTGTAGTCACTACTACCAAATTGGTCTTTCTAGACATTTTAATCTATCAGTTGTGGCCTATAGGTTTATACAGTAGAAATCTCAACGGGCTATAATATTAGCCTTTGTCTTTGCTTAGTGACTTCCCTTGTGACCATACTGCATTGACCATGGAAGAACCCAAAACAGCTAGTTACCCATCAGAAGAAGATTTTGGAATTTCTGTCTCCATATAAGCAGAATAGCCACCAAAAATATAACCTTTCTCCTCTAACCATTCCCAAAGATAGGGCTTTGCATCTAACGTCCTCATTTGAGAGTTTCAATTCTACTGAGGTACTTGGACCCTGACAAATACTGGATCTAATCTTAAAATCCACGTTTATTAAAATTAAAAAGCCATTCCCCCCATCAAAGTGGTACATTTGTTACAATTGATGAACCTGCAACGACACATCATAATCACCCAAAGTCTGAAGTTGGTCTTAGGGTTCACTCTCGGTTGTATTTATTCTGAGTTCAGACAAATATATAAAGACATGTATCGACCTTCCATAAAAATGTTCTATACTCCTCAGTTTATTTCTCTCTCCAAAATCTACCCAAGACTGATCTTTTTATTGTTATCAGAATTTTGCCTTTTGCAGGATGTTATATAGTTGGAATCATATACTATGGAGACTTTTCAGATTGGCTTCTTTCATTTAATATGAATTTAATGTTTCTACATGTTTTTTCATGGCTGGGTACCTCATTCCTTTTTAGCACTGTATCACGTTCCATTCTTTGCTGTAACATAGTCTATTTACTACCTACAAAGGCCATCTTTGTTACTTTCAATCTTTGGCAAGTATGAATAAAGCTGTTATAAATGTCCACATGCAAATTTTTGTGTGCCTATAACTTAACTCCTTTGGGTGACTAGGAAAGAACACAATTACTGACCAGTTGTCTTATAAGAACATGTTTAGTTTTGTGAAAAATTGCCAAACTGTCTTCCAAAGTGGAAATATCATGTTTCATTCCCACCACCAGTGAGTGAAGGTTACTCTTGCTTTGTATCCTCACTAGTGTTTGGTGGTGTCAGTGTTCCAGACTATGGTCATTCTCCTAGGTTTGTAGCAGTATCTTGCTTTAATTTTCATTTCCCTAATGACATATGATTTGGAACATCTTTTCATATGCTTATTATATATTTGTATGTCTTCTTTGGTGTCATTTAAAGTATATAAAGTCTTTGGCCTATTATTTAATCAGGTTGTTTCTTGAGGTTTAAGTTCTTTGTACATTTTGTATAATAATTCTTTATCATACATGACTGTTCCAAATACTTTTTCCCAATTGGTAGCTTGTCTATTCTATTCTATTCTATTCTATTCTATTCTATTCTATTCTATATTTATCTATTTATTTATTTGACAGTGTCTCTTATAGAGTGGAAAATTTTAATTATAATGAAGTTCAGCATATCAGTTCTTTCTTTCATGGATTATGTCTTTGCTGTCATAGCTAAAATGTCATTACCAAACCCATGGTCAACTAGGCTCCCCCTATGTTATTTTCTAGAAGTTTTATAGATTTACATTTTATATCTTGAGTTAATTTTTGTTTTGGATATTGTCTGTGTCTAGATGCATTTTTTTCCTTGTGGATAATCAGTTATTTCAGCACCATTTGTTGAAATGATTATTCCATTGTGTTGTCTTTTCTTAGACATAGTCAACTATTACTTGACTATTACTGGGTTCTCTGTTCTATTTTATTGATCTGTTTGTCTATTCTTTAACCAGTTCAACAATCCCAGATTACTATAGCATTATAGTAAGTCTTGAAGTCAGGTATGTTCGCTCCTACTACATTGTTCCTTTTCTTCAATATTGTGGTGGCTATTCTTGTTTTTTGCCTCTCCATATAAACTTTAGAATCACTTTGTTGATACCAAATAAATTTCTGGAATTTTGATTGGGATTGGATTGAATCTGTAGATAGTGTTAGGAAGAACTGATATATTGACAATATTGTGTCTTCCTAATTCTGAATATGAAGGATCTCTACATTTCTTTAGTTCTTCATTAATTTCTTTTATCAGAGACTTATAGCTTTTCTTTTGTAGAACCTCTGTGTATTTGCTATTTTAGGAGGTGCTAATGTAAGTTGTTATCTAAAATTTTAAATCCCACTTGTTCATTGCTGGTTTATAGGGGGGAAATTGCCTTTTGCATTCTGATATGTATCTCAAAACCAGGCTACAATTGCTTATTATAGGAGGTTTTTGTTTTGTTTTGTTTTGTCAATTATTTTAGGCATACCCTGAATAGAGTGAATAGTGTCATCTGTGAACAAAGAGTTTTGTTTATCTCCCCTGACCACAAACTTTTCTTGTCTTGTTGTATTAACTAGCATTTCCAGTGCTATGTTGAATTATAAGACAGGATGTCCTTACCTTGTTGCTGACCTTAGCAGGAAAGCTTCTATCTTCATAAAGTAGGACATCAGCTGTAGGTTTTTGTAGATAGTCTTCATCAAATTGAAAAGTTCCCTCTTAATAATTTACAGAGAGTGTTTGTCATGAATGGATATTGAATTATGTCAAATGATTTTTATGGTACTAGTGATATGATCATGTGATTTCTTCTTTAGCCTGTTGATATGATAACGTTTAATGATTTTATTTTGTGGTATAATTAACATATAGTGTTAATATTAGTTTCAGGTATACAATATAGTGATTTAGAAGTTATATATGTTACTCAGTGCTTATCATGAAAAGTGTACTCTGAATCCCCTTCACATATTTCACCCATCCCCCCACTCACTTCCCCTCTGGTAACTATAAGATTGTTCTTTATAGTTAAGAGCCTGTTTCTTGGTTTGTCTTTTTTTTTCTTTTTTCACTTGTTTTGTTTCTTAAATTCCACATATGAGTAGAATCATATGATATTTTTCTTTCTCTGCCTGACTTATTTCACTTCTCATTAGCTCCATCCATGTTGTTGAAAATTGCAAGATTTCGTGCTTTATGGCTGAATATCACTCTGTTGTATATATGTATCTGTGTATACACCACCCCCCACCTTTTCCTTATCCGTTCATCAATTGATGGACACATGGGCTACTTCCATATCTTGGCTATTGTAAATAATGCTGCTTTAAACATTGGTGCATGTATCCCTTTGAATTAGTGCTTTTACATGTTTTAGGGAAACACCCAGTAGTGTGATTGCTGGATCGTAGAGTAGTTCTGTCTTTAACTTTGAGGAAACTTTGTTTTCCTGAGGGGCTATACCAGTCTGCATTCCTCCCAACAGTGCGTGAGGGTTCCTTTTTCTCTGTATCCTCATCAAAACTTGTTGTTTGTTGTCTTTTTAATTCTGACAGGTGTGAGGTGACATCTCATTGTGGTTTTGATGTGCAATTCTCTGATGATTACAATATTGAGACTCCTTTCATCTGTCTGTATGTCGTCTTTGTATAAATGTCTGCTCATGTCTTCTATCCACTTTTAAATTAGGTTATTTGTTTTTGGGGTGTTGAGTTATATAAATTCTTGGTATGTTTTGAATGCTGACTTCTTATCAGATATGTCATTTGCAAATATCTTACCTGGTTCACTGTTGCCTGTTCATTTTGTGGTTGGTTTCCTTTGCTTTGCAAAAGCTTTTTTTTTTTTTTCTATATAGCCCCAGTAGTTCTTTTTTGCATTTTTTTCCCCTTACCTCTGGAGATACGTTCATAAATGTGTTGCTAAGGATGATGTCCAAGAGATCACTGCATGTGTTTTCTTTTAGGAGTTTTATTGTTTCAGGTATCATCACATTTAGGTCCTTAATCCAGTATAAAAAGGTGGTCCAGTTTCATGAAGCCTTTGCATGTACCTATTTAGTTTCCCCAATATCCTCAGTTGAAAAATACTGTTATTTTCCTTGTTGTGTATTCCTTCTTGCATATTCTTGCTTTCTTTGTCACAGATTAATTGACCAAATAAGCGTGGGTTTATTTCTGTATTCTCTATCCTGTTCCATGGATCTGTGTGTCTAGTTTTGTGCCATACTGTTTGGATACTATCCCTTTACTTTTAATTAATATGTGCCTTTATATTTATTTTTATTTATTTATTTTTTTAAAAGATTTTATTTATTTATTTGACATAGATAGATCACAAGTAGGCAGAGAGGCAGGCAGAGAGAGAGAGAGGAGGAAGCAGGCTCCCTGCTGAGCAGAGAGCCCGATGCGGGACTCGATCCCAGGACCCTGAGATCATGACCCAAGCCGAAGGCAGCGGCTGAATCCACTGAGCCACCCAGGCGCCCCTGTGCCTTTATATTTAAAGTGAATTTCTTACAGACAACATATAGTAGGGTCGTTTTTGATCCATTCTGACAATTTGACTTTTAATTTGTGCATGTAGATCATTACTCTACAGTAGTTATAGATATAGTTGTATTACTGTCTGCCATATTTGTCACTGTTTTCTATTTGTTGCCCATGTTCTTTGTACCTGATTTTCTATTCCATTTTTTTTTTTTGGTCTTTTTTGGATTTAAGGGAGCATTTTTCAATTCCATTTTCTCTTTCTTGCTGTATAAATTATAGTTTGTTGTTGTCATTGTCACTGCTGTTCCTCTGGAATTTGCTATTCATTTACAACTAATTCAAGTATGCTTTCAAATAACACTGTACTACTTCATGGGTAGTGTAGGTATCTTATAAAAACAGAACAATCCTAATTACTTTTCCTGTCCTTTGTATCATGGCTGCAATTCATTTAACTTATAATCAGAATGCAAGAACATAAAGACACGCATAGTCATATAATATTGATTACATCATTATTATTTTGAAACTTTATTGGATCACGTAAAAATAAGAAAGTAGGTTTTTATTTTACTTTCATTTATTCATTCTTCAGTTCTTTCTTTATACACTTTTAAGTTTTTAACTTATATTATTTTTGTATCTCTATAGAACTTCTTTCAACATTTCTTGCAAGGCAGGCCTATTGGTAACAAATCCCTTCAATATTTATGTGTCTGAGAAAGTCTTCATTCTTCATTTCTGAAGAATAATTTCACAAGGTATAGAAATTTTAGGGGCACCTGGGTGGCTCAGTGGGTTAAAGCCTCTGCCTTCGGCTCAGGTCATGATCTCAGGGTCCTGGGATCGAGCCCCACATCGGGCTCTCTGCTCAGCCGGGAGCCTGCTTCCCTCTCTCTCTCTGCCTGCTTCTCTGTCTGCTTGTAATCTCTGCCTGTCAAATAAAAAAATAAAGAAAAAAAAAAAAGAAATTTAGGTTGGTGTTTTTTTCTCTCAATGTTAAATATTTCACTCCACTTGCTTTTTGCTTGCATATTTTCTTGGATGCAGTTGTAATTATCTTTGTTCCTCTGTAGGAAGGAATTTTTATCTTTGATTTTATGTAGTTTTAAAATAATGTGCATAAGTGTATTTTGGAGGGCACTTACTTTTAATGTTTTCTGAGCTTCCTGGGTCTGTGGTTTTGTATCTGACATTAATTTGGAAAATTCTCAGTCAGTATTATTTCAAATATTTATTTTTCTTCTCCTTCTGGTATTCCTGTTACGTCTGTGTTATGTTTTACAGTTGTCTCACAATTTGTAGATACTCTGTTTTTTCCTTTCCTTTTCAGTTTTCAAGGATTCTATTGATAAATCCTCCCAGGTTCTTTCCTCTGTTCTGTCCAGTGTACTAATTAGCCCTTCAAAGGAATTCATTTCTATTGTAGTGTTTTTGATCTTTGGAATTTCTTTTTGATTTTCTTAGGATTTCCAGCTCTCCATTTACATTGCCAATCTGTTCTTGCATGATGTCAGCTTTATCCTTTAGAGCCCTTAGCATATTAGTCATAGTCATTTCAGATTTCCAGTTTGATAAATCAATATCCCTGCCATATCTGGTTCAAATTCTTGCTCTTTTTTCTTTTCTTTTTCTTCTATTTTGGTATGCCTTGTGATTTTTTCTTGTTAGCTAGACAGGGTGTACTGGGTAAAAGGAACTACTATAAACCAGGCTTTGGTGTGAGGTGTGGGGCAAAGGCAGAAGCATTCTATGGTCCTGGGGTTAGGTTTCAGTTTTTTAGTGAGCCTCTGCCTCTAGACTGTGAACTTCACAAATGTTTCTCAGTCATCACTTAAATAGGGTAGGATGTATAGAGTGGGCTTCAGTTGGCCATTTCCCTTCTCCTGTTTAGGCTCTGGTAAAACTCGAGTAGTTTAGGTCAGGGTAGTAGTTTAGGTAAGAGTAATAGTTTAGTTTATTAAGAAGAACAGTATGCTTTAGTATTTTTCAAAATGGTTGCTTTTCTTCTTTACTGCTGGAAGCGTAAGTAAATTTCTTTAATTCACTGTGAGAAATAGGTCATGTTCCTACACAAAAGTGAGGATGTCTCCCTATGACTAAATACCCCTGGGGTTTTTACTCTTAGAGTTGGCTACACTACTACCAGTCTCCAGGGACTGGTCAGTTACAGTTTAGATTTTCTTACCCTGACTGGTTTCCAGGGAGGCTTCTGCTCATGTATTTCTGTTCTGGTAATTTATGATTACCTGTATTTGTTTGTCTTGTGTCTCCAATTTTGGGGATAGTAATGTTCTCTGTGACCTCACTTTTCTTAAAGCTCTAAGAAGAGTTGTTGATTTTTTTTTTCAGTTTAATTTTTTACTTGTTGTTAGAAAGGAATAGCAACTTTGAAGCTTCTTACATGCCAGAGGGGAAACCAGAAGTCTTGCTGATAATCTTTTTCAATATGAAGACAATTGCAGTGATAAACTTGCTTTAAAAGGAATTACTTGAAATTCGTTTATGTGTCTGTACTTAGAGTAGAAGAAAGCCTAAGAAATCTGATGATGAATTTGATTTTTAAAAGGTTATTTCTCTGAATTTGAATACTGGGTTTTAAAAGATAATGAATTTGTAGGTACATGAGAATATTTTAATAAGTTAGAAAACACCACTGATAATATGCTTTACTCACAATCCAAAAATTAATATATAAAATCTTGATTGAAATATTTTGCTTACTACTAATTGCCTTTCAAACAGTACATAATAATTTTGATTCAAAGTTAGTTTAATACCAACAAACAGCCAAATACTATAATTTGGGTCAGGTAATTTTAATTTTAAGAAGTCTGGTCTAATAAGACTTTTTTTTTTAAAGATTTTATTTATTTATTTGAGAGACAGATCACAAGTAGGCAGAGAGGCAGGCAGAGAGAGAGGAGGAAGCAGGATCCCTGCAGAGCATAGAGCCCGATGTGGGCCTCGATTTCAGGACCCCGGGATCATGACCTCAGCCAAAGGCAGAGGCTTTAACACACTGAGCCACCCAGGTGCTCTAGGACTTTTGATAGTAACAAAAGAAATCTATAAATTGATACCAACTTCTTTTAGTTTTTCTGTGTGTCCTTCAAAAAGGAAAAATGTTCTACATAGTACCTGTACTATCCTTTTTCTGTTAAACTAAATTACATATTTATTTTATATAGTTCTTTCTGATGTGTTTATACTGTATTTCTTCCTTTCTCATTTATTTTTCTGAGTGGCTTTAGGTTTTACCTAGCTTTTAATAACACTAGGATTTGGAATAAAGTTCTCTAATCAGTATTTCCTAAAAGGATTATTGGTGTATTCCCAGACTTTTTAATCCTTACATTTTTTTAAAGTTATCTCTATTTTAATCTTTTGCTATTTTTAGCTCTTCAGTGCATAAAAGCATTCTTGTTCCTTCTATCATGCTAATGTAACCAGTAGCATGCACAGGAAAAAAAATCAGCCTTGTTACAGCCTTCTATTCAGGTACTGTGAACTAAAATAGCCAGGTAGAAGCCACCCAATTCATATGTTTATGGATAACCATATCTAGAGAGTTCTTTTTGCATTTGTAGCTTTATTAAACATGCTCCCTAATTAACATCAAATGACTAAAAGCACACAGTAAAATAGTTTCCTAAACCTTTGGCACCATAATACACCATGATTTGCAGTATTAGTAGGTGTTAGGTCCCCTAGTAATGGGTCCGTGATTAAAGGAGCGAGACTGATACAAAAGGAAGGTCAAGCAAAGCTTTATTTCGCGCCAAGCATCGAGAATCAAACCAACCGTCAAACCGACCCATCAAGGCCGGCCCCTTACAGAGACGGCGACCTCTCTCTGCCTTACAGACTAGCTTTTAAGGGCAGAGGCCATGTGGTTGTGCCTGGCCATGCACAGGTGGCCAATTGAGATTGTAACACACAGAGAAAGCTGCACAGTCATGCTAGGTCACACATAAGTGACCAGTTGAATCAATTGAATTACAATTTACCCTATAGTAGATATTTGAACTAGCCTATCACCTTGGTCAGAATTGGCAACCAAAAGGTGCCCAAAGGGCAGGGCCCATACTCCTTGGTAGCTAGGGAGACAGTATGTGCCCCCACTGATTGGATACCTCCACCTGGCCTGACCCACCCTTGTATTTGGGCTTTGTTACCTGGGACTGGTTTCTGGGACATGTTTTTAAGTAAGTTCTGGGGGTGGGGGACAGGGTCAGTTTAAGTATTACTGCATAAACAACAAAATCACTGTTTAACCAGATGGAGCTGCTGTGGCTAAATAGGCCCTTACAGTAGGTAGTTTCTTTTTCCATTGAATTCATGATTAATGTAAATGAGATGAAGCAGGGATAGGTAGATTATTTTTCCAGGGACTGGGGATCAGTAAGCCTGTCCTCCTTAGAACCCACATATTCTGGATATGTGCTTCTTTGCTTTAAACATTTATCACTTAGCTTTTAGGCTTAATGCAGTTTCTCAAAGTTTTGTTTTTGAAAATGGAATCCTTAATTACACTGGGAATGTTGCTTTCTTGCAAAAAAAAAAAAAAATTGTTGCAAATGCTGGATACTTTCTTCATCAGTTATTCCTAGAATGGTTGAGGAGTGCTAGTCCTTTTTGTAGACTTAAAACTAAGCTCTCTGGGTCTCTTGGCCTCTTTCCCTAAAGCATTCTTTTGGACACATTTTGGGTTTTGGTGCCAAGTGGGAGTATATAAACCCCTTTTGACTTACTTACAGGACTAGCTATTGTAGTTAATAGAAAGGCACTTAGTACCTCAAATGAATAACCATTTTCTCAAAAGAAATAGGTGATAAGCATTAATGTTTAATTGCCCCTTTCCCATAGTGTAAAGGGTGGATTTAAACAGTTTTATTTAAATAAACTCACAGCTACTATCTTTTAATATCTGCCAAATGCTCCTCTCATTAGTTCACTTCAAATTTTGTCACTTGCTCTGTAAATCTTTTTAAATCTGAATGTATCTAGAGCAGTGGTATTTTAGTCATTCTGGATCAGTGGTTCTCAAACTTGAGAATTAATTTTCTATCAAACTCTCCGATAATGTAAATGATGCTCTATTTGTGGGCTCATTTACAAAACTACACCTTGAAAAAGAGGCAAGGGATTTCTCTTTTTTGTAGAGAAATGTCTCCACCAACATGTAATTAATGGTCCTGCCTTTTATTTACTTGTTAAACTTATTATTCACAACCTACAAATGTTCATAGGCTCATACACTGAAAAATCTTAGGCAAAACAAATAAGAAAATACGTAAATAAGAAAACATGAAATATAAGAGAGGCTAGAACATTTAAGTAGCCAGTTACAAAGCTGAGAGTAAAATTCAGGTTTCTAAACTCTCAGTTCATTGGCTTTATCTCCCATAAAGTTTTCTTCACTTTATGTAGTTAAAGTATATAATACCAGTAATATATGAAATGCCAATTTTAAATTGATAACTTGGTTTTCTAGAGTCACAGAATGCAGTTTAATATTGGATGTTTTAGTCTATGAGGTTTATCATAACTCTTAGGCTTTCTTTGAATGATAAAATTAGGGAGATTTACAAAAATATCTTTATATAGGTTTACATTGAAAATGGCATGGTTAAAAACAAAAAGCCATTGCACAGGGAGTCAGGAAACTGTTGCCAATTGGTTGTAATTCTTGAACAATTAAATCCCTTATCCCAGGCAGTTTTGCTTTTAGACCCTGCCCCGAGCCACTAGTATCAGAGAGTATTAAATGCTTCTGAGAAGACCAGAAAACGCTTCGGATCTCTTACCCTGTGTCTTAATCAAGGCAATAATACTCAAATGAGATGAAGACATGCAAGTGGTACCATAGCCACCGTGGGAGATAGACAGAAGCTGCTTCAAAGTGGGGGAGAATTGCAGTGGGAGAGGAGTACAGAGAAAAGACAAATTAACTTGTCAAGTTCCTCCTTTCAGAGACTATGAATGCAATAGCCTTTTCCATAAAGAAGTGTCATTTTCTGTCACCACAAAGTGTCCATTTTTCTTGCTTCTTTTATGGTTCTATCCAGAGATAACACAAATTAATACATATTCCCAATGGTAGCAATGATAGCTAAGGAATGTTTGGTATTATTAAATAATTTATGTGCTTTGTACATATTTGGGCCTAGATGCACATGTATAAAGAAACTTTAAAAACTCAGTACTTAAAAGAAGCTAAAATATTAAACACAAGCTTATGACAATGGAATTGACTTTGGCCCCAAATCTTGAAGTGTATTTTGTGTGTGGGTATGCTGTTTACAGCATGTAGTTTACATTTGCCTGTAGGGGTCATGGCCTCAATGTACTTACATTGATGACATTTCTTGTAACAAATCATATTGTCAATGTAGTATCATATATCTACCCCAAAATAAAATAAAATATCTTGGTGAATGAAACATAGGTCAAACATGACCTTACAGGCACTCTTAGACTCAAATTATGAGTGTCAGCTAAATGTGTTTAAGCAATTTGATTAAGTTTATCAAGATGCATAAGAAAAGCTACAGAAATGACAATTTTTAAGAGTAAATTGTGTTGTTGTTGTTGTTATTGTTTTTTTTTAAACTAAATTCGGCTCATTTTATTCCATACATAGTTTTGTCAATAGCAAGTTCTGTTCCCTGGCCTCTGTTCTTGAGGGTGGACTAAAAGGAATTCAGCCACACTCTTAAGCTAGCAACGGTTTGATAGTAGTTTAAGTGAAAGGATGCTCTGGAGATGGGAGAGTGGGTAGGCCTGGAGGTGGCTCCTGCAGCAGGGAGTCAGGGTTGTCTTTCCATGTTTCAGCAGGTTATGGGCCATAGCAGGGGAGATTCTCCAGTAGGGTTGCAGCCTGTCTAACGGACTCCTCCTACCAGATGGAAGGGGGAATTTGGGGTGCTATATGGTCCTTGTGGAAACTGTCATGGCAGTCTTCCTCTGCCAAGGCTGTTAAAAGCACACTGAGAATGTATTTTAATGAAACTATAGTTTAACGTAGGGCAGAGGTCAGAGGGGAGAACGCATGCGTATACCCTGGAATCTGTCCCTGCTGTTTTAATGTGGTTTCCACCTTTTTATCAGTCAGAAAACACTTGTTCCCTGCTCCTATCTAACTGCTTGCTCCATCATTCACGTATAAACTTCTACTTGATTCTATTTTTTTTTTAAAGATTTATTTATTTATTAGAGAGAGAGAGATCATAAGTAGGCAGAGAGGCAGACAGAGAGGGGGGTGGGGAAGCAGGCTCCCTGCTGAGCAGAGAGCCCGATGCGGGGCTCAATCCCAGGATCCTGAGATCATGATCTGAGCTGAAGGCAGAGGCTTAATCCACTGAGCCACCCAGGCGCTCCCTACTGGATTCTAATATTAGTGAAAACTTAGGGGCGCCTGGGTGGCTCAGTGTTAAGCCTCTGCCTTCCTTCAGCCCAGGTCATGACTTCAGGGTCCTGGGCTCGAGCCCTGCATTGGGCTCTGCCCTGCATCGGGCTCTCTACTTAGCAGGGAGCCTGCTTCCCCCCTCTCTCTGCCTGCTGCTCTGCCTACTTGTGGTCTCTCTTCCTCTATCAAATAAATAAATAAAGTCTTTAAAAAAATTAAAAATGGTTTGACAATTGTACTTAAAATAATTGTTTAAATAATTATAACATGTTTACAGAAAATTGAGATTTTCTAGATGAATACATGACTAAGTTGATCTTCTAATATAACAAAAATAGAGCTTCTAATATAATGAAAATAGAGCAAGGAAACAAACATTTTTGTGGCTATGGAAGCGTATACAAGGAATGCTGAAATTAATTGCAGCATACACCATTATTTTTGCCATTATGTTATAAAGAAAAAAAAACAACAATCTGTTGTTCCTTTCTCCCAGACATGTGCTGTAATCATTAAATTCAACTGTTCAGAATATTTTACCAAGGTTAAGCATATTAAAAACATTTTTTAATATTGTTTTGATACTTATAGATTGTCAAGGAAGGAGGAAATAATTAATAACTCTTACATACACTGGCCACTACTTACATTCTTGCCCTACAGATGCTGAAGATAAACCTGACCTTACAGCTCAACTTCTTCAATAAGAGTTGTGAGTTAGATCTCTAACTGTTGATTTGTTTTGTTTTTTATGTAATCTCTACACCCAATGTGGGGCTTGAACTCACAAACCCAAGACCAGGAGTCACTTGCTCCACTGAGCCAGCCAAGCACCCTCATATATAAGTTTTTGTTTTTACAAAGAGAAGAGAGTTACCACTGGCCTTTCCTGGAGAGGCCAACTGAGTAACTGGCCTTCAAGCCTCCCATGGGCTTAGCAGAGTTTTGATTAGCTCAACTGCATAGTAATGTAACGATGATTAAGCCTCTTAGTCTTGCATGTCTCTGGTTCCCAAAACAAGCTTCTGGCACAACTGTCACCTTCACAGACAACCATAGAATTAATCAAAACAATGTGATTGCAGGTCACACTTTTTCTTCCGAGAAAGAGCATGGTACATACCCTGATTTTCTGTCTTGGTGTTGAATCTTTATCTGCGTTGGAATTATCTCAGATTATTTCTTAAAATCTGTTAAGTATTCTTAAATCATTTGTCTTTGAGTTATTTCAGGTTCAATAAACAAACACAGCTTCAGATTTCGACCTCATTTTATGCCTGTTGATAGTGAATTGTATAGAACAGACTACGATTTCATTTAAGTCTTTTACTTCAAATGGTAATGACAAATACAAACTTCTGTAGCTCAGGGATGAGTGGAAGGCGACTTAAATGGGTTGTTTTCTACCAAAGACTGAGTCTCCTCCAGCTTCCAAGTCTGGAAACAAGCAAATAATCAGCGAAATTTCCCTCTTTGTTCAAAGTTACTGGTTTCCCCTGGGTTGTATTTGCGTAGTTGTATCAAGTGAATTTCAGAGATAAGCCATTTTCTTTGAGAATGTCAGTAGAGAGATGAGTAACTTTTCATGGTGAGATAGCTTCAGGTCTTTTGACAAAAATGGAAGCTTATGATTTGCTGCCAAGTACAGCATCCTGAATTAATGACACTCACTGACTGGATCCAGTAGTTGCAGATGTTTCCGTTTTCATTACCTCTATTTTTAAAAGCATTAAGAGGCTACAAGCATTTTTTTTTTTAAGATTATTGCACTGTTCCTGATTGAAATCATTTGCCTTAGCTGTTATAAAGATTCTATGGAGATAGAGGAAGGCGCTTGCTGTCCATGCCTTATTGTTCAATTATGAGGTACAGAAAAGATTCCTTTATGGGCATCACAATAACAAAATGGGTTCTTACCTAAAACATCAAGAAATGGGCCCTTCTAGGGTTGGTAAAATTCATGCATAAAAGAGAAATCACACACTTGTTTTTTTCTTAGGGAATCTGAACTTTTCATTAATCAATTTTGAAAATGAGAAAATCTGTATTGGTACTAAAACACTGACAGATGTATCACTTAGTAAAATAAAGCTTAAATTAAGAATTATGTTCACTGACGAATCCTATTAAGAAAGAAAAGATATCTAAAAAGATGAATTCACATCTCACTTTATTTAATTACAATAAATGATATCACAAGTACAGCCAGACACTCCATATAAGAGCAATAATCTTCTAAAATCTGAAATTCCACTTTGCAAACTACCTAGGAGAAAAGTTCTGGAGTGGAATATAGTCATCTTTCAATGAGTTCTTTCCATGAACTCATATAAAGTCTTATTTATTACCTTATTATTGCCTGTTTGGCCTGAAGCAACCTCTAAGAGAACAATTTCAGCTGATTTTTTTTCTATCATAACGCCAAGAGATAAAGTCTCTTTTTTAGTAATGCAAATTACCAGAGTCCTGTAAGGTTTTTGGTCTGAACAAAATTAGGCTTAGCCTGAAGTGAATTACAAGCTAGAAAACCTCCTGTTAAAACTGACATCATGACTCAGGAATCTTTATTCAAGTTATCAGTTTTCTTTGCTGACATATCCTTCAATATTTTAATGTTAAGTTCAGCTAGCTGTACTGATAATCAGCATTTTTTCCCTATACCCATTGTCAGGATCTTATTTATTTTTCGTTTGTTTTTGACTGTCCCCTCCAATAAGATATAAACTTAATGTGCTATTCATACCAAAATCGTGGCACTTGGCGTGATGCCTGGCAGCAATATATTGAATAAAGGACTAAATGATCAAGTTTGCTAACTATTAAGCCACAGTATTTTTCTTTCTTGTGAACGCTTTCATTTTACTAAGATTTACATCTATGTTTTGCTTTGAGAAACTGAGTTTGTATTTTATTTTTGATGCTATTCCTGGACCTTACATGTTTGTTAAAGTATTTATTTACAATTAGGTTGTTTGGGCATTTTGTGAGGGAAAGTTTGCTCAGGGACAGTATGACAGTGAGGCTATGTGAGAAGCCTATGTTTTTCCTACTTACTGAGATAGTACCTCCTTTTATGTTGGTGAAAGCATGTTAACTACTAGAAATGTTCATATTTCTACAAGTTTGGAAGGACAGGAACCTGTGAGTTTTCCATTTACAGAATGAAGTTTTTATGTTCCACACAGATGAAGCATAAATGACATGAATCAATGATGACAGTACATCCCCAACCACTGGGAGAATCTTTCACATGAGAAGAAATTTGCTCTGACTTTGGTGATACACCTACATACGTGGTTAGCTTGTGCATTCCACTTGGTAACCTCAACTTTATCCTTGGATCAGGCTAAAGCGTTCAAGAGCTTTAGATATGGATTGTGCCATTTGGGTCTTTCATCTAATTGCTTTTATGAAGTTGAGTTCTGGTTTTATGCTACCAGCTGACACTGAAGGGCATGGAAAATACAAAATACTATAAACTTGTAGTTATTTTTATTGTGGAGATGCTGTTAAGAACATGCTGCAGTGGATCATACAGTGCCTTCTTTTAAGAAGACTCTGAGGAGAAACTTTTCTCAGCTATTTTAGAAAATGCTCATTCTTCATAGTTTGCTTTTTTCTCTTTGGGTTGAGAATCTGGCAGCTGACTGCCTTTTCCTCTTTTCAATTAGGATATTGGGAATCATTCAGTTGTCTGCCTTTCTTTCTCTACTTGGCATTCAGGGGGCTCAGAATCAAATTTGGTCCTTTGTGCTAATTGTATGCAGTAGAGATGATGTACATTCTAGGTTTGCTAGCTTGGCCCAGGCTTTGTTACCATCCTACCTTCTTCTTGACTCCCTCGACTATTAATCTCATTGTTTTGTTTTGTTTTTTCCCACCATCTTTATTTTCCTAAGCTATCTCAAATCCTTTGCTGCCAGAGAGATCTGTATGAATCTACTCATGACATTCTTTCTTGACAATATTCAACGTTTTTATTTATGAGACAAAGTCCAGGTTAACTATATAACCTATAAGACTCTATAGGCTATAGGCTAAGACTTATAGGCTAACTTTATAGCCTATAAGACCTTCCACAGACTGGTCATCTGAGTCTATCTCATCCTCTCCTTTCATTCCAGGACCCTCTGTTATAGGACAGTTCATTTCTCCAGCAAACCATGCTGTTCTGTGCCTCAGCCTTTGTGCCTTAATTCCTATCTCTGTGCTATCTTAGATACTATTACCATTTCTTTTCATCTTCTTATCTCCCATTCCCCCACCAAGTAGCACAGACACATCCTTTTTGTTCTACATGCTTTATAAGTCTCTCTTAAAGTTAAAGCAGATACTTTGATATATTTTATTTTTAACAAGTCTATCTCTGTCACTAGACAACATAAACTCTTCAAAGGCAGAAGTTTGTGTTTTAAAATGAAGAAAGTCTGCATATTTCCTGGTATATTATGCATATTTGATATGTTTGTCATCTAAGTAATAGATAGATGAAGTAATATATGAATGTATTACTGAATACTATGGAGTACATTGTAAGCTCTACAGTTCTAAAATGGGGCCAGATAGTGGGTGCATGACTGCCCGTGCTGTGCTCATTCTTTCAATCTCTGGACCTATACTATATGAAAAAAAAGTAATGATCATTAAAATAATGGAATACTGGGGCCATATAGTGAAAGAATGAATTTATCTACAAAGTATTCTAAGTTAAATTGTGAAATAAAGTACACTGTATTTGTGAATGTATCCATGTAGGCGTATTCAATTTTTATAAATATGCCAAAATTTTTGTAAAAGTAGATAGAATCCACCTGTTGCTAAGATTGTTTTGGTTTCCTGGGAGCTCACTTTATCATACTTATTTTTTCTTTAATTTGCAATAATAATTAGGAATGATGGCTTAACTCATACATTACTGAATAAAACTATAGGTCATGAAACCCAAATTAAATACATGGGGTCAAGTCATTGATTCAGTAGAAAGAAATGGTAAATGTGAAATAAACCTGAAGATTTCATTTTGTAGGCAGGTGATTTTGATTCAATGATTGTTATTTTCCAAAGCTTTGTAGGACTTCCTTTTTCAGATACAGGTAGATGAACCATGAATAGGAATTTTTCATTAAGTTTTTTTTTAAAGATGTTATTTATTTATTTGACAGAGAGAGAGAGATTACAAGTAGGCAGAGAGGCAGGCAGAGAGAGAGGAGGAAGTAGGATCCCTACTTGAACAGAGAGCCGGAGGCAGGGCTCAATCCCAGTACCCTGAGATCATGATCTGAGCTGAATGCAGAGGCTTATTCCACTGAGCCAGCCAGGCGCCCTCATTAAGTTTTTATTCTAAAAGCATTTCTGAAAGACTTTGGAATGAAACTTAGTATTACTATATACTAAAAAACAATGAACTTCTATTATTTGACTACTTATAAATGTGCTTTTTTTTTTTAAGATTTATTTTGTTTGTTTTAGGGAGTATGAGTGCTCACATATATAGGGAGGAGCAGAGGGAGAATGAGGGGGAAAAGGAAAGAGGCAGACTCCACACTGAGTGTGGAACCCAATGCAGGGCTAGATCCCAGGACCCTGAACAATCTAGCCAATGTCAGGAGTCATGCATCTAACCAACTGAGCCACCCAGTCACCCCAGATGTGATTTTTTAAAAACATTAAATGTATATAACCTTTAAGATTCCTTCAGTATAACTAACACTTAGATTACCTTTAAGCTCTTTAATCATGGGTTATGAGATTATATAATCTTACATATTGTTACATATTGAAGGGATCTTAGGACTCACCTTAATTTAACCTCTTTCATTAATACTGATTTAACTAAGGCCCAGATAATTTAAACAACTGGGCAAAGCTTTTATAGGATTTATGGTATTGAGGAAATAAAAAGTAAATTCCTAGCCATGGATAAATGCTTTACTTTTGTTCAGATGTAGTATATTAATAAAACTGTAATACTAATATAAATTACAAATATATTGAATGTGTAATTAAGACCATAGAGATAAGAGTGCTGTTCTCACTGATACAGAATCTCCATTTTACAGACTTGGCAATTCACATTAATTCATGAAAGGTGACTGGCTTAGTTTTGTCAGGTTTAAAGTTGTTTAGTCTTTCTTCTTAGTTGTCCTTTGAAAATTGTGAGTCCTAGGAAATGTGATAGAAAATGTCAGTAATTATTAAGAATACACACATTAAAGCATTACTTTGGGTAATAGATTAAGTAATTAGAAGCATCATTAAGTTAATAGACTAGGGGATCAAGTCCTATATAAGGTACTTGAAACTGGAAAGCTATTATATAGATTAGTTCTCCAGTAATAGTGATGATCTTATATATCCAAGTGTATTTTTCTCCTGTTCTTTAGACCTGCTAGGGCTATTACAATTATGTTACAGAATGTAACAAACATGAAAATCATAAGGTTTTAAATTTTGTGTTAAACAATACCATTTTAGGGATGCCTGGGTAGCTCTGTCAGTTAAGCATCTGCTTCAGCTCAATGAGCCCAGGGTCCTGGGATCAAGTCCTACATTGGGCTCCTTGCTCAGCAGGGACACTGCTTCTCCCTCTGCCTGCTGCTCCCCTGCTTGTGCACTCTCTCTCTGACAAATAGATAGAATCTTAAAAAAAAAAAAACATTTTAGAAAGAATCAAAATTTGTAGATGACAATATCTTACATGTACAAAATCCTAAAGATGTGACAAAATAGTAATAAATTCAGTAAAGTTGTAGGATATAAAATCACCCCAAAATCAGTTGCATTTCTATACACTAAAAATGAACAATCTCAACAGAAAAGTAGGAAAACTAATCTATATTAGCATGAAAAAGAATAAGGTACTGAGGAATAAATGTAACCAAGGATATGAAAGACTTGTACACCGAAAACTAAAGCATTGCTGAATGAAACTAAAGAAGATACCAGTGAATAGAAAAGCAACCCATGTACATAGATTGGAATATTTACTATTGTTAAGATGTCAGTATTACCCAAAGTGATCTACAGATTTAAATTCATTTATATTAAACTCTTAATGGCATTTTTTGTAGAAATATAAAAATTAATCTTAAAATACATATGGAATCTCAAGAGACCAGAATAGCCAAAACAATTGTAAAACAAACAAACAAACAAACAAAAAACACGGTTGAAAGACTCACATTTCTTATTTCAAAACATACACAAAATAGTAGTAATCAAGACAGTATAAAGGCAGGCAAATAGACTATTGGAATATAATAGCCCAGAAATAAACCCACAAATATATGGTCAAATGATCTTCAGCAAGGATGCCATATCACTCAATAGGAAAAGGACAGTCTTTTTCAAAAAATGGTGCTGGGACCTGGATCTCCACATACAAAAGACTGAAGTTGGACCCTTATCAAACACAAAAATTACCTCAAATTAAAAACTTAATGTAAATACTAGAAGTATAAAACTCCTAGAAACAATTACAGAGAAAAAACTCTATGACATAAGAATTGGCAACAATTTCTTGGAAATGACACCAAAAGCACGGGCAACAACAGCAAAAATAGACAAATGAGACTATATAAGACTTAAAACTGTGCTTCAAAAACACAATAGAGTAAAAGGATAATCTGTAGTTATGGAATCAGACAAAATATTTGCAAATATTTGCAAATCGTACATCTGAAAAGGAGTTACTATCCAGAATATATAAAGAATTTATAATGATAGTGACTAACATAACATAATACAATAAAAAAGAACTTCTATAATTCAACAAGAAAACTAAATTACTTGAGGAAAAAATGGCCAAAGGATTTGAATTGACATTTTTCCCAAGATGATATACAAATGGCTCACAAGCATGTGAAAAAGATATCTAATATCACTAATGATTAGAGAAATGCATATCAAAACCACAATGCAGTCCCTCATACCAGTTAGGATGGCTACTATCAACAAAACAACAAACAAAAAATAGTAAGTGTTGACAAGGACATGGAGAAATTGAAGACTTGAGTACTATTAGTGAGGTTATAAATGGTATAGTGTGGAGTTTAAAAAAAAAAAAAAAAGTTGAATGCAAATTACCATATGATCCAGTAATCCTACTTCTGTGTATATATGCAAAGACATTTTTGAAAGCTGAGTCCTGATGAGATATCTGCATTCTTATGTTCATAGAATACTGTTTACAACCTCTGAGAGGTGGAAACAACCCAAGTGTCCATTGGTAAGTGAGTAACCAAAGTGGCACATACACACAGTAAATGTTATTCAGCTTTAAAAAGAGAGAAATTTTGTCACATGACACAAAGTGGATAAATCTTGAGATGACATGCTCAGTGAAATAAGCCAGTCACAAAAAACATACATGGTTCCACTTACATGAACTTTCTTTTTAAAGTAATGAAATTCATAGAAATAGAAAGTGCTTCTGCAATGGTTACTAGAGGTTAGAGGAAGGAGGGAAAGAGAGGAATTATTTACTGGATACAGAGTTTGATTTATAAGATAAATTCTGGATCTTTGTATCACAACAATGAAGTACACTTAACATTCCTGAATTATTATACCTAAAAATGGTTAAGATGGTAAATTTCATATTATGTGCTTTTACCATAAATTTTATAATTAAATTCTCTACATGTTTACCCTTTGATTCAAGAATCATTAAGTTACCTTGAAATATCCAATAATTAAAATGAAAGTAAAACTTTGCTCTCTGTATAGAGACATAATAATGTAAAAATATATGGTGCAAAACTCAACATCCAAAGGAAGCTCAGATAGGAAAGAAATAGCTGCATAGTAAATTTTGCATTTCATCTATGGGGTTTCCAGAATTCTTATACTATGTTTAGTTCCTCAGAAAAATCCCTGAACCAGTTCTTAGATTTAACACTTCACATATAAAATAAGGATAACTAATAATCTGGAAATAAGATAAAACTATATATAAAACCATATGAAAGCATCAAGAAGTAGTTTAATTTTACACACATACACACAATTTTAGAATATATCAGCATCAAGTACAGAAAATAAAAATGTAAATGAAAAAGAGCATATTTGTTGAAAACTAGACAGTATCAAATTTCTGAAGTATAAAATCTTTTGAGTTCTTATTTGAATTTCTGTATAGTTTATATATACAGTATTATGTTAGTTTTAGGTATACAGTATAACATATACCTGTAAATGTACATCTATACATTGCTCACTGGTCATCATTTTAAGTGTACTCTTAATCTTTATCACCTATTTGACAAATCCTCCCACATATGAGTGAAATCATATTGTATTTTTTTTCTCTGACTGACTTACCTCACTTAGCATAGTAATTTCTAACTTCATCCATGACATTGGCAATGGGAAATATCATTCTTTTCTATGGCTGAATAATATTCCATTGCCTACACATACCACAAATTCTTTATCCATTCATCTATCAATGGATACTTGAGCTGCTACCATAATTTGGCTATTGTAAATAATGCTGCAGTAAACATATGGGTATATATATATCCTTTCATCTGAGAGTTTATTTTATTCCTTGGGTAAATACCGAGTAGTGTGATGACTGAATGGTAGAGTAGTTCTATTTCTAATTTTCAGAGGAAACTTCAGACTGTTTTTTTACAGTGGATGCCCCAGTTTGCATTCCCACCACCAGTGCACAAGGGCTCCTTTTTCTCCACATCCTCACCAGCACTTTTTGTTTCTTGTATTATTTTTTTAATTTTAGCCATTCTGAGAGGTGTGCAGTGATGTTGTAGTTTTGATTTACCTTTCACTGTGATGAGTGATGTTGAGCATGTTTTCATGTGTCCATTCACCATCTGCTAGGCTTCTCTGGAGAAATGTCTGTTCATGTCTTCTGCCCATTTTTTAATTGGGTTGTTTTTTGAGTGCTGAGTTGTATATATATATTTTAGAGTTCTACATATATTTTGGAGACTATCCCTTTATCAGATATGTCATTTGCAAATATTTTCTCCCATTTAGTAGGTTGTTGTTTAGGTTTCTGATTGTTTATTTTGCTGTGCAGAAGCTTTTTATTTTTGTGAAATCTCTGTAGTTCATTTTTGGTTTTGTATCCCTTGCCTCCAGAGACACGTCTAATAAGAAGTTGCTATGGCCCATATCAAAGAGATTGCTGCCTATGCTCTCTTCTGGGAATTTTATGGTTTCCTGCTTCACATTTAGATCTTTAATCCATTTTCAGTTTATTTTTGTGTATGGTGAAGGAAGGTGGTCCAGTTTCATTCTTTTGCTTATAACTATCCTATTTTCCCAACATTATTTTTTGAAAACTATCTTTTTCCTGTTGCATGTTCTTGCCTCTTTTGTGGAAGATTAATTGACCATACATAATCGTGTATTTGATTCCAGGGTCTCTGTTTTGTTCTCTCAATCTCTGTGTTTATATTTGTGCTAATACCATACTGGTTTGGTTACTACAGCTTTGTAGTAGAACTTGAAATCTGGAATTGTGATACCTCCACCTTTTATTTTCTTTTTCAAGATTGTTTAGGCTATTTGGGGTCTTTTGTGGTTCCTCACAAATTTTAGGATTGTTTGTTGTAATTAGGTGAAAATGCTATTGATATTTTGATAGGGATTTTAGTAAATCTGTAGATTGCTTCAGTTTGTATGGACATTTAAACAGTATTTTTCTAATCCATGAGTGTGCTCTTTAATATTCTTCATCAGTGTTTTTTAGTTTTCAGAGTACAGATTTTGCATTTCTTTGGTTAGGTTTATTCTTAGTTATCTTATTATTTTTGGTGTAATTATAAATGGGATTGCTTTCTTAATTTCTCTTTCTGTTCCTTCATTATTGCTGTATAGAAATACAATGGATGGAGTGCACTGATTTTGTATCCTGCAACATTACTGGATTCATTTATTAGTTCTAGTCATTTCTTGGTGGTGCCTACAAGGTTTTCTATGTATTGTGTTATGTCACCTGCAAGTTGTGACAGTTTTATTTCTTCCTTAACAATTTGTATGTCTTCTTTACCTTTTCCTTGTCTTATTGCTATGGCTAGGAATTCTAGTACTATGCTGAATAAAAGTGGTGAGAGTGGACATCCTTGTCTTCTCCCTAATCTTAATGGAAAACTCTGTTTTTCACTGTTGAGTATGATGTTACCTATGGGTATTCATATATGGTCTTTATTATGTTGAAGTATGTTATCTCCAAACCTGCTTCATTGAAGGTTTTTATCATGAATAGATGTACTTTCTCAAGTGCCATTTCTGTATCTATTGAAATGATCACATGGCTTTTGTTTTTCACTTTTTGATGTGACGTATCACAGTGATTGATTCACAAATATTGAATCATACTTACCTCCCAGAAATACATCCCACTCGATCATTGTGAATGATATAATTTAATCATTGTTGGATTCAGTTTGCTAATACTTTATTAAGGATTGTCACATCTGTGTTCATCAGAGAGATTGACCTGTAATGTTCCTTTGTTCTCTCTCCTGCTTATTTTTTTTATTTTTTATTTTTTATTTTTTAGCATCTGTATCTGGTTTTGGTATCAGAGTAATTCAGGGCTTGTAGAATGAATTTAGAAGTTTTTCTGCCTCTTCTATTTTTTGGAATAGTTTGGGAAGAATAAGTTTTAACTCCTCTTTATATGTTTGGTAGAATTAAACTGTGAAACCATCTGATCCTTCACTTTTGTTCATTGAGAGTTTTTTGATTACTGGCAATGTTTCATTGCTGGTTATTGGCCAGTTCTAGTTTTTTTATTCCTGATTGCATTTGGGGAGGTTATGTTTCTAGGAATGTATCCATTTCTTCTAGGTTGTCCAATATGTTGACATAAAAGTTTTCATAATACTGTTATAATCCTTTGAATTTCTATGTTGTCAGTTGTTATTTCTCTCATTTCTGATTTTTGTTTTGTGTCTTCTTTTTGTTGTTTTCTCTGGATAAGTGTTTATCAGTTTTGTTGAACTTTTCAAAGAACCAGCTACTGGTTTCATTTATCTGTTCTATTTCCTTTTTTCTTTCTTCTTCTTCTTTTTTAAAATTTCATTTCTTTCTTTTTTTTAAGATTTTATTTATTTATTTGCCAGAAAGAGAGCACTAGTAAGAGGAGAGGCAGGCAGAAGGAAAAGAAGGCTCCCCACTGGGCATGGAGACCAATGCAGGTCTCAATCCCAGAATCCTGGAATCATGCCCTGAGCTGAAGACAAACACCTAACAGACTGAGCCATCCAGCCATCCCTAGTTCATTTATTTTTGCTGGTTCTGGATTTTGTTTGTTCTTTTTTTTTTTTAGCTCTGTTAGGTGTACAGTTAGGTTGTTTGAGATTTTTCTTGTTTTTTCGAGGTACACCTGTATTGCTCTAATCTCCCCTCTTAAAATGGCTTTTGAGACACGCCAAAGGTTTTGGACCATTTTGTTTTCATTTTCACTTTTCTATACATAGTTTTTTTATTTCCTTTTTATTTCTTCGCTGACCCATTCATTGTTTAGTACCATATTATTTAATCTCCATGTATTTGTGTTCCTCCCAGATTTTTTTCTGGTGGATGATTTCTAGTTTCATAGTTTTGTGATCAGAAAAGATGTATAGAATAACTTCAGTATTTTAAATTTGTTGAGACTTGTTTTGTGGCTTAATATGTGGTCTGCTCTGGAGAGTGTTTTCTGTGCCCTTGAAAAGAAGGTGTATTTTGTTGTTTTAGGATGGAATTTTCTGAATGTATCTTTTAAGTTCATCTGGTCCAGTGTGTCTTTCAAAACCCCTGTATCCTTGTTGATTTTCCGTTTGAATGGTCTGTCCATTACTGTGAGTGGGGTGTTAAAGTACTCTACTATTGATGATTTCCTTTATGTTTGTTATTAACTGTTTCATCTATTTGGGTACTCACATGTTGGGTGCATAAATATATACAATTGCTTTATATTCTTTGGGTTATCTCCAAATGATTACACAGTCTGTTTTATTTTTGTTTTGTTTTGTCTGTTGTTGCAGGCTTTCTTTCTTTTTTTAACTTTATTTATTTGAGAGAGAGAGAGCACACAGAGGGAGAGGGAGA
The DNA here is from genome assembly GCF_011764305.1 of Mustela putorius furo. NCBI lineage: Eukaryota > Metazoa > Chordata > Mammalia > Carnivora > Mustelidae > Mustela > Mustela putorius. Next base: position 18,116,617 of record NW_025422471.1, read on the forward strand.
GGGAGAAGCAGACTCCCCACTGAGCTGAGAGCCAGATATGGGGCTTGATCCCAGGACCCTGAGATCATGACCTGAGCTGAAGACACACTTAACAGACTGAGCCACCTAGGTGCCCCATGAAATGAATTTCTTGTAGGCAGCCTATAGATGGGCCTTGTTTTTTACCCATTCTTTCACCCTCTGCATTTTGGTTGGAGCACTTAGTCCATTTACATTCAAAGAATTATTGATGGATATTTATTTATTGACATTTTGTTACTGGTTTTATGTTTTTTTTTTTTGTAAGTTCTTCTGTGTTTCTTCCTTCTTTTGTTCTTTACTCTCATAAGTTGGCTTTCTTTAGTGATATACTTGGATTCCTTTTCCTTTATTTTTTCCATATCTATTACTGTTTTTTTGATTTGTCATTATCATTTGGTTTGTATACAACTTTTTCTGTATGTAGCAATCTATATTAAGTTAATGGTCACTTAAGGTTGAACCCATTATCTACCCCTCTCCTCCCCACATTTTAGGTGTATTATGTCATACTCCATATCTTTTTATTTTGTTAGTCCCTTGTCTGATATTTACAGATATACTTGTACTGCTTTTGTGTTTCCTACTTTCCTTACTCTTACTTATGGTCTTTATTTTCATTTATATTCTCCTCATTAATAGTTACTTTGTGTAGGGCTGGTTTAGTAGTCATGAACTCCCTTACCTTTTGTTTGACTAGAAAACTCTACCTTTCCTTCTATTCTGAATGATAGCTTTCTGAATAAAGTATTGTTGGGTACAGATTTTTTTTTTTCCTTTCATCACTTTGAATATATCATGCCACTCCCTTCTTGCCTATAAAGCTTCTGAAAAATCAGTTTATAGCCTAATGGGGTTTCCCTTGTATGTAACTGCTTTCTTTTCTCTTGCTACTTTTAAAATTCTCTTTATCACTACTTTTTACCATCTTAATTATTATGTGTCTTGGTGTGGACCTCCTCGATTTCATTTTATTGGGGCATCTTTGTGACTCCTGGATCTGGATTGTTATTTCTCTCCTGCGATTCAAAAAGTTTTCAGCTATTACCACTTCAAATAACTTTTCTTTCCTCCCCCCTTTTTTCTTCTCCTACTGAGATCCATATAATGCAAGTGTTATTATACTTGATGCTGTTCCTGAGTTCTCTAACTCTGTTCTCAATTTGTGTGTGTGTGTGAGTGTGTGTGTGTGTGTGTCTACATATACATATATACATATATTCTTTTCCTTTTCTTTCATGTGCCCAACTTGATTGCTTTCTGTTACTCTGTCCTCCAGGTTGCTGATTCATTCTTCTGCTTTTTCTACTCTATTATATATTTCATATTGTGTACTTTTAATTCATTTATTTTGTTCTTCATCTCTAATTGGTTCTTTTTTATATCCTTGATTAAGTGTCTCACTGATGTCATCCACTCTCTTCTCAAGTCCACTGACTGTCTTTATGGTCATTACTTTAAATTTTCTATGAGGCATATTACTTATCTCTATTTAACTTAGGTCTCTTGATGTTATTTTTTTCCTGTTCGTTCATTTTTATATGTTTTTCTGTCTCCTTATTTTGTCTAACTTTGTGTTTGTGTATGTTAGGAAAGACAGTTACATCTCTTGCACTTGAAAATAATGGCCTTATGAAAAAGAAGGCCTATAGTTCCCTGCTGTGAAGTGTTCCCTGATCATCTGAACCTGGAGCTCAGGAGGGAGTGTCTTCTATCTGTGATGTATGTGCCTTGACGTTATGGCTAAGCCACTTTTTCCTTCAATCCAGTTTCCTCAGTGACTCTCTTTGCTTGTTGTCGCCAGTGTTGGTCCCTGTGGTGTTGGTAGTACAGTCTAAGGATGCCTTGGGCATGAGTTGAGTTAGACCAGGTGTTTGCCAGAGATGGAGTAGCACCAAACAGCAGGACACTTTCCCTGTGCTGTCCTCTGAGAAGCTTTCATTGGTTGGTAGGGTCTGTAAGCAGACCAGCTGTTTGCCTCCAGCCCACTGCTTGGTCTTTGTCTGACTGTTGTATGCAGTTATCTTTCCATTTCTTTGGTGTAGGAACCACTTTGGAATAGTAATGGCCACTATAGGGGCTGCTTGCCCACTGCCATCCCTGTTGTACCATCTTATCTGTGCTTTAATCACGAGCATATTGGAGAGTGCTGATCTGCTGAAACACAGTGGAAATGGAGTGTCTGTAGGGTGAGGCAAGATTTGCACACTGAGATTCCTCAGGAGAAGGGAACTGAGGTGGGCTGTCCAGGGGAATGTGTTAGTGAAAGCACACAGTGGGACTGAGTGGGCTGCAGTTCTAGCAAGTTAGGTAGTAAGTTTGCAGGTGGCCCTGTGTTTATGTTGGTGGATGGGAGAGGGAAATGGCACCTGCCAGTTCCTTTATTTCTGGAGTTCCCCAGAAATTTCTGTTCCTCAGAGACAGGCTCTGAGATTATTAAATAATTCTACCTCTTGCATGTCTCAGGTACCTTATCAGCTGCTGCTTTTGTGCTCTATTTTTGAGGGCTCTTTTTTGTGCTGTCTCTTTAAGGGAAGGGTCTCAGTTTCCTCTTGGCCTCTTGGCTCTCCCAGAGCACAGCCTGCTGATATTTTGAAATTCCAGGTTTTAAGTCCTGCTGGCTGTAAGAGCTCACAAAATAATGGCACCTTTTTAAAGCCAGATATTATGGAGATTTATCGTCCCCATACAGGCTTCCCTGTGTGGGGATCAGTTTCTCTCCTCTCTCCATGCCTGTCTGTTTCTCCTGTTAATAATACCATGAGTCCCTTGAGTTCCTGACCAAGTGTCCACCTTTACTACCCTCTTTGATACTGCCTTTTCTCTACATTTAGTTGTGGAGTTTATCCTGCCAGTCACTGGATCATTTTCTGGGTTATTTACACTCATGTGAGTGTTACCTATTTATATCCATGGGATGAGGTGAGCCACCTTCCCCAGAAGTCTCCAAAGAATAAAATCTTTATAAACTTCTATTTCAAATGTGAAACTTTGTGTTTTTTCTGCTTCCCCAGAGACATATAGAAATCCATTATTAAATACTGTTGGTCAATTTTTGAATAATTCTTAACATTAATTTTCTTCCTGAGAAGGAATCCAGGATATAGATCATGTAAGACCTATCTTTCTACTGTTCTCGGCAAGAGTCAAAGCTCCTTTGGAGACATATCTTGAAAGAAAGAAGTTATGTCTCGGAGGCATAATACTATGGAGTATTATGCCTCCATCAGAAAGGATGAATACCCAACTTTTGTAGCAACATGGACGGGACTGAAGGAGATTATGCTGAGTGAAATAAGTCAAGCAGAGTCAATTATCATATGGTTTCACTTATTTGTGGAGCATAACAAATAGCATGGTGGACATGGGGCGTTAGGAGAAGGGAGTTGGGGGAAATTGGAAGGGGAGGTGAACCTCATAGTCTCTCATGAGAGACTATGGACTCTGAAAAAAAATCTGAGGGTTTTTAAGTGGTGGGGTGGTGGGAGGTTGGGGGAACCAGGTGGTGGGTATTAGAGAGGGCACAGATTGCATGGAGCACTGGGTGTGGTACAAAAATGAATACTGTTATGCTGGAAATAAATAAAAAATAAATTTAAAAAAAAAGAGTCAAAGCTCCTTTAACAGCACTTAGAACCTCCTCCTCACACATACTTCCAGCAATTTAAAAAAACAGTAATTACATTTGCAAATAGATTTAATGCAAAATATGTGCCATAAATATGTTTTAATAAAAGTGAAATTCCTGATGCTCCATCATGGAGGTCATTGCTCCTGAGAAAATCGTTCATATTTTAGTTTTCCAGTGTGAGTCCTCTGCTAGATGACTTGATTGATAGCTAATACTTGTCAATAAATTGAATTGTGTCACATTAATCCCATTTTCATGTTGTTGTCCATTTATTTTCTGTTTAAAAAAAAGTGAACTTTTAAACTAAGAGAATGTCCACACCACATTTTTGGCTAATCTTTGATTTCTTTTAAAGTGTATCCTCAGGATTTGGCTACTTAAAAAGCAGTATAGAGACAGGAAGTGGTACTGTAAGAAGGTAAACTTGGACACCTGAATAAAGGTTTCAAAAGAGCTCCCACTTCTTAGAGCTTTTTCTTTCCCATATTCTCAGAATGCAAACTGGAGGAATGCAAACTTTGTTTCTTGGTTAATCAGTCATTCCATCAAGAAATATTTAAAGCAATCCTTTACCTCCATTACAAAGTCATTAGAGAGGACTTAAAATTCCCAAGCCTTCAGATAATAAGCCACAGGCCACTTAAAGGTACTACAGAGAGTAGAAGTTTGGCATTAGAATATTTAGTCACAGATGGTAAATGGAATTTCGACTGTCTGTTGCATCCCAGATACAGAGATTAAATCTCTCTCTCACATTTGTCTCCACATCTTTTAAACTATTTTTTGTTCTACAAAGTTTATTTTGTTCTGCAGCATTTTAAGTTCAAGCTTCTGAAGAGATTGATACTTTCTCATTTTCTGGGAAGGAAAAGTGATAGATTGCCTTTGTAAATGAAGACTCATGCTGTTATTGTCTACAGTTCGTAGTAGTCATGTTAGATTAAACAGCATTCTATTGTGGGCTCCTTATTAATTATGATGCTTCCTGCTGCCATGCTGATTCTTTTTTTTCTGATGGCTTCACTGTGGAGAAGCACAGCTTCTTTCAAAGAAGCCCATCACAATGCAAGCAGCTCATTAACTTCAGCCTTCCTCCCAGTTTCCTGTGACAAGCTGAGGAACCTTCCCTAACTAACTTTAGAGGGAGATAATAAAGTTTTATTTCCCTTTCACAGCATTTCAAGGGCAGTTTATCATGTTCTTTTCTTCCAGACAGAATTTTGAACAGAAGCAGAGGGACTCAGACTTTATTTTTTAAAGTCTTCATATCACAAAATTGGAAGTTCCTATAAATGACACATCCTTAGATTTAGTGGTTACCTCATCATATTAAAAAAAAAAAAAAAGTGGGCAAATCGTGTGCATTTGCTTCAGAGAATAATGAACTGAAATGGAAATCCTGTGACTCTCTTTGCAGATTCAAGTTCTATGGCTATTTTTCTGTTGTTTTGTTTTTTGTTTGCTAGCAAGCAGGAGAGTACTTGCCTACTATGGAACCCCTCAAATGTGAATACTCCTTAGGTCTCTTAAATTCTAAAATTCCACCATTGTGTATTCTGTCCTTTTGTGTGTTTCTCCACACATTTTCTACCACTCTAAATTCTTTGGAAAGGATACATACCTATATGTATCCTTGATACATTGATTGAATGTATCAATGTGATTGAATCTATCAAGGTGATTGAATCTTTGATTCAGTCTGAATCGGCTATGTTAGGCTATAATACATATAACACCCCAAAATCTGAGTAGCCGAGTATGATAAAAATTTGTTTCTCTCATGCTACAAGTGATATGGGTTAGCATTATATTTGCTCAAGGATGAAGGTTCATGGAAATTCCATTTCCTTACGTGTCTCCATGATTGCTGGAGCAGAAAAAGGGAATACATTGAATTAAAACCTAGGTTTCATGAAACCTCAGAAAGGTGGTATATGCAGTCAGCCAAAGTGAGTCCCATGACCATGCTTAACTTCAAGATGGTAAGAAAGTACAGTCCTATCAGAAAGAGAAGGAATAAATATTCATTAACAGCGCTGGTGATCAACAACACTCTTTTTTTTTTTTTTTTTTTTTTGAAAAGACTTGCAATTCAGAAATTTATTTTTGTTAATTTAGAAGTGAAAAAAAAAATTCTTCTTTGATTCAGCAAGAACTGGAGGTGTGGTCTTGATTGTTAGAGGGACAGCTCAAAGAGACTTTTTTTTTTTTTTTTTTTTTTATTTATTTATTTATTTTATTTTTTTTTTAATTTTTTATTTTTATAAACATATATTTTTATCCCCAGGGGTACAGGTCTGTGAATCACCAGGTTTACACACTTCACAGCACTCACCAAATCACATACCCTCCCCAATGTCCATAATCCCACCCCCTTCTCCCAAACCCCCTCCCCCCGGCAACCCTCAGTTTGTTTTGTGAGATTAAGAGTCACTTATGGTTTGTCTCCCTCCCAATCCCATCTTGTTTCATTTATTCTTCTACCCACTTAAGCCTCCATGTTGCATCACCACTTCCTCATATCAGGGAGATCATATGATAGTTGTCTTTCTCTGCTTGACTTATTTCGCTAAGCATGATACGCTCTAGTTCCATCCATGTTGTTGCAAATGGCAAGATTTCATTTCTTTTGATGGCTGCATAGTATTCCATTGTGTATATATACCACATCTTCTTGATCCATTCATCTGTTGATGGACATCTAGGTTCTTTCCATAGTTTGGCTATTGTGGACATTGCTGCTATAAACATTCGGGTGCATGTGTCCCTTTGGATCACTACATTTGTATCTTTAGGGTAATACCCAATAGTGCAATTGCTGGGTCATAGGGCAGTTCTATTTTCAACATTTTGAGGAACCTCCATGCTGTTTTCCAGAGTGGCTGCACCAGCTTGCATTCCCACCAACAGTGTAGGAGGGTTCCCCTTTCTCCGCATCCTCGCCAGCATCTGTCATTTCCTGACTTGTTGATTTTAGCCATTCTGACTGGTGTGAGGTGATATCTCATTGTGGGTTTTGATTTGTATTTCCCTGATGCCGAGTGATATGGAGCACTTTTTTCATGTGTCTGTTGGCCATCTGGATGTCTTCTTTGCAGAAATGTCTGTTCATGTCTTCTGCCCATTTCTTGATTGGATTATTTGTTCTTTGGGTGTTGAGTTTTGCTAAGTTCTTTATAGATTCTGGACACTAGTCCTTTATCTGATATGTCGTTTGCAAATATCTTCTCCCATTCTGTCAGTTGTCTTTTGATTTTGTTAACTGTTTCCTTTGCTGTGCAAAAGCTTTTGATCTTGATGAAATCCCAGTAGTTCATTTTTTCCCTTGCTTCCCTTGCCTTTTGCGTTGTTCCTAGGAAGATGTTTGCTGCGGCAGAGGTCGAAGAGGTTGCTGCCCGTGTTCTCAAGGATTTTTGATGGATTCCTTTCGTACATTGAGGTCCTTCATCCATTTTGAGTCTTTTTTTGTGTGTGGTGTAAGGAAATGGTCCAATTTCATTTTTTCTGCATGTGGCTGTCCAATTTTCCCAGCACCATTTATTGAAAAGGCTGTCTTTTTTCCATTGGACATTCTTTCCTGCTTTGTCGAAGATTAGTTGACCATAGATTTGAGGGTCTATTTCTGGGCTCTCTATTCTGTTCCATTGATCTATGTGTCTGTTTTTTGTGCCAGTACCATGCTGTCTTGATGATGACAGCTTTGTAATAGAGCTTGAAGTCCGGAATTGTGATGCCACCAACGTTGGCTTTCTTTTTCAATATCCCTTTGGCTATTCGAGGTCTTTTTCTGGTTCCATATAAATTTTTAGAATTATTTGTTCCATTTCTTTGAAAAAGATGGATGGTACTTTGATAGGAATTGCATTAAATGTGTAGATTGCTTTAGGTAGCATAGACATTTTCACAATATTTATTCTTCCAATCCAGGAGCATGGAACATTTTTCCATTTCTTTGTGTCTTCCTCAATTTCTTTCATGAGTACTTTATAGTTTTCTGAGTATAGATTCTGTGTCTCTTTGGTTAGGTTTATTCCTAGGTATCTTATGGTTTTGGATGCACTTGTAAATGGGATTGACTCCTTAATATCTCTTTCTTCTGTCTTGCTGTTGGTGTAGAGAAATGCAACTGATTTCTGTGCATTGATTTTATATCCTGACACTTTACTGAATTCCTGTATAAGTTCTAGCAGTTTTGGAGTGCATTCTTTTGGGTTTTCCACATATAGTATCATATCATCTGCGAAGAGTGATAATTTGACTTCTTCTTTGCCGATTTGGATGCCTTTAATTTCCTTTTGTTGTCTGATTGCTGAGGCTAGGACCTCTAGTACGATGTTGAATAGCAGTGGTGATAATGGACATCCCTGCCGTGTTCCTGACCTTAGCGGAAAAGCTTTCAGTTTTTCTCCATTGAGAATGATATTTGCGGTGGGTTTTTCATAGATGGCTTTGATGATATTGAGGTATGTGCCCTCTATCCCTACACTTTGAAGAGTTTTGATCAGGAAGGGATGTTGTACTTTGTCAAATGCTTTTTCAGCATCTATTGAGAGTATCATATGGTTCTTGTTCTTACTTTTATTGATGTGTTGTATCACATTGACTGATTTGCGGATGTTGAACCAACCTTGCAGCCCTGGAATAAATCCCACTTGGTCGTGGTGAATAATCTTTTTAATGTACTGTTGAATCCTATTGGCTAGTATTTTGTTGAGTATTTTCGCATCTGTGTTCATCAAGGATATCGGTCTATAGCTCTCTTTTTGGTGGGATCCTTGTCTGGTTTTGGGATCAAGGTGATGCTGGCCTCATAAAATGAGTTTGGAAGTTTTCCTTCCATTTCTATTTTTTTGGAACAGTTTCAGGAGAATAGGAATTAGTTCTTCTTTAAATGTTTGGTAGAATTCCCCCGGGAAGCCGTCTGGCCCTGGGCTTTTGTTTGTTTGGAGATTTTTAATGACTGTTTCAATCTCCTTACTGGTTATGGGTCTGTTCAGGCTTTCTATTTCTTCCTGGTTCAGTTGTGGTAGTTTATATGTTTCTAGGAATGCATCCATTTCTTCCAGATTGTCAAATTTATTGCCGTAGAGTTGCTCATAGTATGTTCTTATAATAGTTTGTATTTCTTTGGTGTTAGTTGTGATCTCTCCTCTTTCATTCATGATTTTATTTATTTGGGTCCTTTCTCTTTTCTTTTTGATAAGTCGGGCCAGGGGTTTATCAATTTTATTAATTCTTTCAAAGAACCAGCTCCTAGTTTCGTTGATTTGTTCTATTGTTTTTTTGGTTTCTATTTCATTGATTTCTGCTCTGATCTTTATGATTTCTCTTCTCCTGCTGGGCTTAGGGTTTCTTTCTTGTTCTTTTCTCCAGCTCCTTTAGGTGTAGGGTTAGGTTGTGTACCTGAGACCTTTCTTGTTTCTTGAGAAAGGCTTGTACCGCTATATATTTTCCTCTCAGGACTGCCTTTGTTGTGTCCCACAGATTTTGAACCGTTGTGTTTTCATTATCATTTGTTTCCATGATTTTTTTCAATTCTTCTTTAATTTCCCGGTTGACCCATTCATTCTTTAGAAGGATACTGTTTAGTCTCCATGTATTTGGGTTCTTTCCTAACTTCCTTTTGTGGTTGAGTTCTAGCTTTAGAGCATTGTGGTCTGAAAATATGCAGGGAATGATCCCAATCTTTTGATACCGGTTGAGTCCTGATTTAGGACCGAGGATGTGATCTATTCTGGAGAATGTTCCATGTGCACTAGAGAAGAATGTGTATTCTGTTGCTTTGGGATGAAATATTCTGAATATATCTGTGATGTCCATCTGGTCCAGTGTGTCATTTAAGGCCTTTATATCCTTGCTGATCTTTTGCTTGGATGACCTGTCCATTTCAGTGAGGGGAGTGTTAAAGTCCCCTACTATCATTGTATTATTGTTGATGTGTTTCTTTGATTTTGTTATTAATTGGTTTATATAGTTGGCTGCTCCCACATTGGGGGCATAGATATTTAAAATTGTTAAATCTTCTTGTTGGACAGACCCTTTGAGTATGATATAGTGTCCTTCCTCATCTCTTATTATAGTCTTTGGCTTAAAATCTAATTGATCTGATATAAGGATTGCCACTCCTGCTTTCTTCTGATGTCCATTAGCATGGTAAATTCTTTTCCACCCCCTCACTTTAAATCTGGAGGTGTCTTCGGGCTTAAAATGTGTTTCTTGGAGGCAACATATAGATGGGTTTTGTTTTTTTATCCATTCTGATACCCTGTGTCTTTTGACAGGGGCATTTAGCCCATTCACATTCAGGGTAACTATTGAGAGATATGAATTTAGTGCCATTGTATTGCCTGTAAGGTGACTGTTACTGTATATGGTCTCTGTTCCTTTCTGATCTACCACTTGTAGGCTCTCTCTTTGCTTAGAGGACCCCTTTCAAGATTTCCTGTAGAGCTGGTTTGGTATTTGCAAATTCTTTCAGTTGTTGTTTGTCCTGGAAGCTTTTAATCTCTCCTTCTATTTTCAATGATAGCCTAGCTGGATATAGTATTCTTGGCTGCATGTTTTTCTCGTTTAGTGCTCTGAAAATATCATGCCAGCTCTTTTTCTGGCCTGCCAGGTCTCTGTGGATAAGTCAGCTGCCAATCTAATATTTTTACCATTGTATGTTTACAGACTTCTTTTCCCGGGCTGCTTTCAGGATTTTCTCTTTGTCATTGAGACTTGTAAATTTTACTATTAGGTGACGGGGTGTGGGCCTATTCTTATTGATTTTGAGGGGCATTCTCTGAACCTCCTGAATTTTGATGCTCGTTTCCCTTTGCCATATTGGGGAAATTCTCCCCAATAATTCTCTCCAGTATACCTTCTGCTCCCCTCTCACTTTCTTCTTCTTCTGGAATCCCAATTATTCTAATGTTGTTTCGTCTTATGGTGTCACTTATCTCTCGAATTCTCCCCTCGTGGTCCAGTAGCTGTTTGTCCCTCTTTTGATCAGCTTCTTTATTCTCTGTCATTTGGTCTTCTATATCACTAATTCTTTCTTCTGCCTCATTTATCCTAGCAGTGAGAGCCTCCATTTTTTATTGCACCTCATTAATAGCTTTTTTGATTTCAACTTGGTTAGATTTTAGTTCTTTTATTTCTCCAGAGAGGGCTTTTATATCTCTCGAGAGGGTTTCTCTAATATCTTCCATGCCTTTTTCGAGCCCGGCTAGAACCTTGAGAGTTGTCATTCTGAACTCTAGATCTGACATATTACCGATGTCTGTATTGATTAGGTCCCTAGCCTTCGGTACTGCCTCTTGTTCTTTTTTTTGTGTTGAATTTTTACGTCTTGTCATTTTGTCCAGATAAGAGTAAATGAAGGGGCAAGTAAAATACTAAAAGGGTGGCAACAACCCCAGGAAAATATGCTTTAACCAAATTAGAAGAGATCCAAAATCGTGAGTGGGGAGAAAGGGGATAAAAAGAGGTTCAAAAAGGAAGAGAGAAAAAAGAAAAAAAAAAAAGAAAAGAAAAGAATTTTTTAAAAAGAAAACACCTAAGAAAAATGTAAAAAAAAATATATATATATATTAGATAAACTAGTAAAAAATCGTTAAAAAAAGAAAAAGGTAACAGTTAAAAAAAAAAAATTTTACCCGAAGGCGAGAAAAAAAAAATGAAAAAGAAAAAATTAAATTAACTGCAAGACTAAAAAAAATCACAGGAAAAAAGCCATGAGTTCCGTGCTTGGCTTTCTCCTCCTCTGGAATTCTGCTGCTCTCCTTGGTATTGAAACCGCACTCCTTGGTAGGTGAACTTGGTCTCGGCTGGATTTCTTGTTGATCTTCTGGGGGAGGGGCCTGTTGTAGTGATTCTCAAGTGTCTTTGCCCCAGGCGGAATTACACCGCCCTTACCCGGGGCCGGGGTGAGTAATCCACTCGGGTTTGCTTTCAGGAGCTTTTGTTCCCTGAGCGCTTTCCGTAGAGTTCCAGAGGACGGGAATACAAATGGCGGCCTCCTGGTCTCCGGCCCGGAGGAGCCGAGAGCCCAGGGCCCCACTCCTCAGTGCGCCCTCAGAGAACAGCGCCCAGTTACTCCCGTCTGCCTGACCTCCGGGCCGCGCTCCGAGCTCACCGAGCCTGCGACCGGTTTCAAGGTAACACGGAGCTGCGAGCTTACTGTCGGCTCTGTCTCTGTAGCCGGCTTTCCCGTTCCAATACCCGCAAGCTCTGCGACACTCAGACACCCCCGATCCTTCTGTGACCCTGCGGGACCTGAGGCCACGCTGACCCCGCGTGGGCTTCGCCCCGGTTTAGCCTCTGGAGCGATGTCCCTCAGCGGAACAGACTTTTAAAAGTCCTGATTTTGTGCGTGGTTGCTCCGCCGCTTGCCGGGAGCCGGCCCCTCCCCCCGGGGTCTATCTTCCCGTCGCTTTGGATTCACTTCTCCGCCGGTCCTACCTTTCAGAAAGTGGCTGATTTTCTGTTTCCAGAATTGCTGTTCTTCTTCTCTTCGATCTGCCGATGGATTTTCAGGTGTTTGCAATCTTTAGATAAGCTATCTAGCTGATCTCCGGCTAGCTGAAGCAGTCTCAGCTTGCTACTTCTCCGCCATCTTGACTCCTCCCCTCAACAACACTCTTATAAATTAGTTTCTTATACCACATCCTAGCTGACAGCTACTTGAGTTAAAGAATAGGAATTTGTTTGTGAGTGGTAAAAGAAAAATAGTCTTAGAATATAAAAGACAAATTTAACAGACAAAGAGAAAATGTGAGGCTAGGTACCCTTGCAAGTGACAGGAGGGCTTATGCAGAATCAATATCTCAGCTCACCAGCCTTTGGTTTCTTCTCTAAAAATAGTAATCCTTAACTTAGGTAAATACTTTTCTTAATAATAAAATAAAATACAATAAAATTTTCTGAATAATAAAATTACAGTAAAATGAACACAATCAATTAGTACATAATAAATGATATTTACATGGCTTTTTAAACCATAACTCTCTTGAGTGGAAACATTAAATTGTTGATGATAAAATGTTTGGGAACATTTATGTTTGGGAACATCTTATACTGACCTACAGTATAAGACTTAAAGTTCACTGGGAACAAGGGCTGTGCCTTACATCTCCCTGTGTCCCCAGTTGTGAAGTTGCAGCTGACTGTATTTGTTATAGAGCATAAAAGAAGAGTGTGGGAACTAAAAGGCCTAAGTCTGAGTCCTTGCCTGACCACTTACTTGCTGAGTAATGATGAGCAAGTAGCTATTGCTTTTGCCTACTTAACATTCATTTCTCCTTTTGCTGACAGTGTCCTAATCCACCCCCCCCCCAACACACCTCTTGGATGACTATAAACATTTATTCAGTCCCTGTGGTTCCATTCGGGTTCCATCTCCTTTCTGGGATAATACATTTCTCAACATAGCCTATCCCTGTGGTCACTATGATTGTTTCAGAAAGGGATGCATGTTCAACATTTTCCATTGGAGATTTTTTTCTTAACCCTTAGGAAAGAAAAACTATTTATCTGATGGCTGCCGAATGGATATGATAAAAATCTAAAGTGGTCAGCAGCCATATAACCCAAAAAAGGAAAACCGTGTCTGAGAAAAGAAACAATGTGGAAAAACTTTAAATGGAATTGGGGAGGTGGGGAGAGAGACTGTGAATAACAGACTAAAATAATTGTTTGAGTCCAATGTGATTTGACTTTGACCTTTCAATTGTAAGACACACTTCATGTCTTTCTCATGAAACTATTTGGAGTTGTGGTCTTTAAAACACTAAGCATCCTGACAAACCTTGTTTCTGTGAAACAAGTTGAGTATGTTTCTGTGTGTATAAAATGAAGCATTGCTGTAATATGTTGATTTCCCTGAAATAACTATAAACCCTTAAAATTTATATATGCAGTATGTTTGTGGAAAATTATAAATCCAGTTTGTAGAAATATTGGGTTTTAGTGGTCTGTAGTACATGTTAACAGAAATAAACATTTAAGTTGGATATCCTTGTTGAGAGCCCAGGAAATACACATGGAAGGGAGATAGAGATTTGGGAGTCATCAACACAGAAATGATAATCAAAGCCAAGGTGATAAATAAAACTGCCCCATCAGAATGTATGTATACTAGAAGGAGAAGGGAATACAGTATATTTTAAGTTTGGTAGAGCATACAGTAGTGAGGCCTGGGGCAGAGATATGTTTTTTTTCTGAGATTGGCAAGAGAATGCATTGGCTGGTTTATGTAGGGCTTGGACCTGAAGCAAGTTGCTAAGGAACTTACCATTTATCACTTAGGCCAATGAATGGAAGTCGAAGAAAGGTTTCAAGCAAGAGACAGAATAGTACTTCTACTTCTATTAAGATCACTCTTGTGGAAGAAGAGAGGATAGATTATAAATTGAAGTGAATGATGTCAGAGATACTAATCAATTATTCTAATTATTTAAGCAAAAGATAATGAGGACTTAAATTAAGGTGATAGTGGTAAGAATTAAGATGAGGATATGGTTGGACAGAGATTCAGGAGAAAGAATCTTACACGATTAAAGGTATTCAAATGCTGAGGGAGAGAAATAATTTCAGTATACAGATTTTTACTAGAGTAATTGAAAGAATAGTGACAGTTCAATGAATAAGCAATACAAAATGAAGAACAAAGTTGGAGCAGATTTTAGTTTTCCATAGGATGATATTAAGATATAAAGTCAAGAGAAGAATTTGGAGTTGATTTGCCTACAAATTGATATTAAAACCTGTGATGTAAGTTTTTATTTTTGTTATAAATCTGAGAGGTGATATAATAGGACAAAAGGATGGACTCTCAGGCTGGAGCCCTGGAGAGAACAGGGGTTTGAGAAGACTTAAGAATGAAAGATCCTAACAGTAGAAGGAGAGACAGAAGACTTTGGGTGCCCCCCAACAAGAAGAGAATATTAAGCCTGAGACAGTGGCTGCTGGACCCCCATATGTTCTGAAAAATATAAAAACTGGGGAAAAACTTGAGGAACGAAGTGCTCACTAGTAAGATAGTTCTACTCTGAGGAAGACCTGAATTATCATTTTCAAGTACAATTTATTCATTGTTTACACAAAATTCTTTAGTTTTAATTATTCTGCCTAGCAATAAGAAAGGACTTCCTGTTTCCTTTTGAAATCTCCCTTCTATTCCTATCCTCTGGGGATTAAATGTCCCATTCTCTGGGGTCTTATAATAACCATCTGTGCACACCTTCTTCACACTTGCAACTCTCCATTTTAATTTCTGATTATATTATTTTACTTCCTTAAAACTGAAAGGTCCTTAAGGATAGGATTTCTTTTCTTTATTTATACCACTTACCAGGGCTCAGAAGAAAGTTTATTGAATGTGTCTCCCTAATACCTACCATTCCCTTTTCTAAGTGTGGTTTCTCTTAACATACCAATTAGAAGGCTTAATTTTCCTGTTTCTCCTATATGGCTGCCCTCTAAAGTTTGCCATGTCCTAAGTTGGCCCCATCACTAATGAGAGCCACTAGTCTTCATGTAGTCGACCACTGAATGTGTCAACACCCCTTCTTCCATTGAACCTTGAAGGAAATTGGATGGAACATAGCCAAACCATTTTATTACATCAGCTTTCAAAAATCCAGTGATTGGACTGCAATTCAAATGTAAAAGTCAAGACTAATATGTGGACAACAACTACAGTATAGTAGGAACTAGGTGGAAACTCTAGTTAACTTAAACTTTCTCTAGTACCACATATGGTAGAATTTTTAAGACGAGGGCTTTCATAAGAAGAATGGACTTTGCAAATTCTCTGTTAGGTCTGCATGCCTCAACTGATGCATCCATCTTTTTAAATCTGTCTGGTAGAACACACTCACTTCCTTTAGGAAAATACCCACCTAATTCATAGGAAAACCTCATGGGTCTTTCCTGAACCCTCATTCCAGGTTGTATGGGCAGTGAGAGCTCCCTCTACTCATAAATTCTCAGGAGATTTCATACTATAAGCAAGCATTAAGTAGGATCTTAGATTCTAGTCCAGCAAGAGTCATGTCACTTTCTTTATCTGGTAAATAATTCAATGTTCTTCAAAAATATTATCTTCCTCTGAGACATTGCAAACTAAATGCATTTTTTAAGAAATAACTTTTTGCAGAAGAACAAAACTCTGGACATGCCATTATGGAACAAGGCTTCTTGTCTGCTCTGCCTGGGACTTCAGTAACATTTATTGACTATTCTATTTATTGGCTAATTCCTCATGAAAATTGATTCCAATTATTTTGATTCAGCTCTTAATTCAGATTTTGATTTGTATCTTGCTATGATATGGAGATCAGTTGCCAAATTTTCCCCTAAGAATGACTCACTGGATGAATGGATCTTGTTTATATTAGATATATCTTACCACATTAAATTCTTAAACAATACCTATATCCGCTGCTCTTTTTAATGGTTTCATATGATATTGGCACAACTATAACTCACTTAACTATAAGTACTCTGTCTTGAATAAAATTCAGCTTGTTTGCTCATAGATTTAATGGGAGGGGGGCATTTATTATACATGCAAGTCTACTTGCCTGCTGGGATTAAGTTTTTAAAAAGATGAGGAAGTTGTATTTGTTTATATCCTGATTTACCATGAAATCCTTTCATGGTTTAGTCCAGTGTAAGAGATAATTTAAAAAATCGTTAGAACCAAAAAGTTTTTTTTTTTTTTCCTTCAGTAACTTCTCCATGTTTATTACTACCATCATTGCACTGTTCTTAATTATAAGTAGAAACATGGGCTTTATCCTTTGCTGTTTTTTTTTTCCTTTCTACTTATGCCCATCATTACGTTCAGTTTATTTTACATTCTCAGTGTCTCTAGAATTGGTAGCCACCTTCATCATCACTGGTTCTACTTAAGTCCACTTCTTTACTAATTATACATGATTAGTATTACATATTACATCATTCTTAACTGACTTCCTTGTTTCTAATCCTACATTTCACGAATTTTTCAGAAAACAACCTGATGTTACTTTCATATAAATCCTTAAGTTGCTTCCCATTATTGCCTTATGAAGTAAAATCCACAGACTTTCATTATCTGGTTCCTTTCAAACTCTCCATTGTCATTTGTAGCAATCCTTTACTTCCCAACTTTGACCTTCTTCTCCAGACATACTAAACTATTCACATTTGTAACCTTCATGTGTCTTTACAAATACCATTCCCCTGATTAACTCAGGTTCCTCCATCTTCCATTCTTAGGTAACTACTTCTCCCTCTCCAAAACATTGAGAAGCTGTATCGCACCTCCAACTTTGGCCTTGCCCAACATAAGTGCATGGGCCTATATCTTCATTTTTTTCACCAATATTGTACTTGCTGCTTTACTGCTTTGCCTAAGCAGAGTACTAGTAAATTTCCATTCCATTGTAAATCCAGACATTAAAATAGAACTGGGTATTCAAGAACGTTTATGCATTAATTCATGAGTTAAAGAAAGAGTAGGTACATTTTACTTCTTATTTTTCAATTTTTCCATTTTAGTTAAAGTTTAATTGACATACATAAAGTTTAATTGACAGAATATTTTATCACTTTAAGGTGTACAATATAGTGATTTAACAATTCTATACATTATGCAGTGCTTACCACAAGTTTAGATATCCTCTGTTACCATACAATGTTATTTACATTATTATTAACTATATTCTCTATGCTGTACTTCTCATCCCCATGACTTATTTTGTAACTGGAAATTTGTACCACTTAATCCCCTTCACTCATTTCACCCTAGTCACCTCCCCTCTGGCAATCATCAGTTTGTTTTCTATCCTTATGAATCTGCTTCTTCATTTGTTTCTTTGTTTTTCTTATTAAGATCCCACATATAGCTGAATCATGTGGTATTTGTCTTTTTCTTTTTTTTTTTTTAATTTTTTATTTTTGATAAACATATATTTTTATCCCCAGGGGTACAGGTCTGTGAATCACCAGGTTTACACACTTCACAGCACTCACCAAATCACATACCCTCCCCAATGTCCATAATCCCACCCCCTTCTCCCAAACCCCCTCCCCCCAGCAACCCTCAGTTTGTTTTGTGAGATTAAGAGTCACTTATGGTTTGTCTCCCTCCCAATCCCATCTTGTTTCATTTATTCTTCTTCTACCCACTTAAGCCTCCATGTTGTATCACCACTTCCTCATATCAGGGAGATCATATGATAGTTGTCTTTCTCTGCTTGGCTTATTTCGCTAAGCATGATACGCTCTAGTTCCATCCACGTTGTTGCAAATGGCAAGATTTCATTTCTTTTGATGGCTGCATAGTATTCCATTGTGTATATATACCACATCTTCTTGATCCATTCATCTGTTGATGGACATCTAGGTTCTTTCCATAGTTTGGCTATTGTGGACATTGCTGCTATAAACATTCGGGTGCATGTGCCCCTTTGGATCACTACATTTGTATCTTTAGGGTAAATACCCAATAGTGCAATTGCTGGGTCATAGGGCAGTTCTATTTTCAACATTTTGAGGAACCTCCATGCTGTTTTCCAGAGTGGCTGCACCAGCTTGCATTCCCACCAACAGTGGAGGAGGGTTCCCCTTTCTCCGCATCCTCGCCAGCATCTGTCATTTCCCTGACTTATTTCACTTGGCCTAATACCCTCTAGGTCCGTCCATGTCCCAAATGCCAAAATTTCATTTTTTTTTTTTAATGGTTGAGTAAGATTTCATTGTGTGTGTGTGTGTGTGTGTGTGTATGCACAAACCCCATATCTCCTTTATCCATTAATCTATTGATGAACAGTTGGGTTGCTTCCATATCTTACTTATGGTGAATGCTACAGTAAACACAAAGGTTTGTATATTTTTTCAAATTAGTGTTTTCACTTTTCTTAAGGTTCTTTTTAAACAATTTGTTGTTTTTAATTTATCAGTGTCCCGAAAATGGAATATTTGTCTTAAGCGCTTTATTCTTTCTCACTAAAAGATTTCCTTTAACATCTTTTATTCAGGGAAAACAGAGCAGAAGAAAATACAATAGATAAAATTTCCCTAATTTTATGATGTTTCCTAATATTTATGTATCTACCTCTCCTGGATTTACCTTTCTTTATGCTACTGAAGTTGAAACCTTCTCTAAGATTTACATAAGTTGCTGGGTAGAAGGGACTATATTCTCTTAATTTCTTCTAGCTCAAAATGACATCTCCCAACTACCTTAAATAGTTTATGTATTACTTTCAATCCTGACAGTTCTGTTTTTGCTTTAGTCTTTGTCAATCAAGGTGTAAAACTTTATCTCAATTTTCTGAAAAAGTTCAGTCTCAGAGGGCATTTGTAAATAGAATAGACTTCCCTGAAGTTTTGTCTTTTGTTTTGTTTTGTTTTTGTTTCAGAATAGTAGGTATGGAAGAGCGTTCAGGAAAGTGTTTTAAAATCTATCCAGGATGGTAGTCAACATGTCTCTTGTGTAAGTTCCTTCAGTTATCCCTCCACTATAAATACTCTGCAGTTCATTTCACTCTGTATTGTCATCCCATCAGTATGCCATTTCAATACCTCATTTCTCATACATTAGTAATTAATATTATTCCTTGGGAATCCCTCTGCCTTTAGGTACTAAGACCCCTAAGCCAGAAAATTCCTAAATCACAGAGATAAAAATAAAAAATTTTGTGAGGATCCTGAAGTGTAATACTAGGAGAAGACATAGGTACATTCAGCTACATATTGCAAGATCACTTAGCCCCCACAGCTCTTTTTATTGATACCATTCTGGTTTGTTTCTTATTTTAATAACCATTCCAGAAATCATAGGTACGTATCTCCTGATAGTTAAGCTGCCATTTCTGATATCCTAGACTCTGTCATGCCCACTGAAATAGAGATGCATATTTCAGTGGTGCGTTGTTTACCTAAATCCCTGACTGATAGAGAACAGATGCTATGGTGCTTTTCAAGGATGTTGGTGCACCTCTCACCAGTGTATTTTTCAGTGCATTGACAAAATAAATGTCCTTTTTACCTTCTCAGAAAACAGGAAATGTGAGAGTGAATTGCATTTTTACCTCCCTAAAATTTATACTCCTTTACCCACACTAAACATAGAAATTTTTAGAATCTCAGATTCATATTCTTCAAATTTCATGTAAAGTATCATTTAAAGTTAGAATTACTCCAAGGTACTTGAGCCATATCTTTAAATCTAGATTTTCTGGGAATCTCATCCATTTAGATATGGTAGACTAAACCCAGCATTGTTTCTTTTTTCTTAGAGCATAATTTTTTCCCAAAAAAATAACCAAGGGAAGGTAAACACAGGGCTTACATCAGGCTACTTATTTGGACAAAAATGCTTTTTAATATTTGATGGAATACATTTAAGAACTAATATGAAACAGGTCTGTTGGGCTTATATTTTTGTGCACAAGTATATCTGGAAGATGCTCTCTGCCCTCATGCCCCCCTCCACTTTGTTAAAAATTCAGTTTAGTTAACCTATATTATATATTTTTTAACCTATATTATATTACTAGTTTCAGCAGTAAAATTTAGTGATTCATCACTTGCCTATAACACCCACAGCTCTTTACTGCTTAGTGTCCTCCTTAATGCCCACCACACAGTTACCCCATCCCCCCAACAGCTGTCCTCCAGTAACTCAGTTTGTTTCCTATAGTTAAGACTCCCTTATGGTTTACCACCCTCTCTGTTTCTCTTACTCTGTTTTTCCTTCTCTTCCCCTATGTTCATCTGTTTTGATTCTTAAATACCATATATGAGTGAAATCATATAATATTTATCTTTCTCTGACTAACATTTCACTTAGCATAATACCCTCTAGTTCCATCCATGTCATTGCAAATGGCAGGATTTCATCTTTTTGATTACTGGGTAATATTCCAGTGTGTGTGTGTGTGTGTGTGTGTGCGTGTGTGTATACACAAATGTGTGTATACATACCACATTCATCCATTCATCAGTTGATGGCCATCTGGGCTCTTTCATTGTTTGGCTATTGGAGACATTGCTGCTGTAAACACTGGGGTTGCATATGCCCCTTGAAATCACTATGTTTATATCCTTTGGATAAATACCTAGTACTGTAATTGCTGGGGTATAGGGTAGCTCTATTTTTAGCTTTTTGAGGATGCTCCATACTGTTTTCCAGAGTGGCTGCACCATCCTACCAACAGTGTAAGAGGGTTCCCCTTTCTCTGCATCCTTGCCAACGTTGTTTACTGTCTTGTTAATTTTAGCCATTCTGACTGGTGTGAGGTGGTGTCATTGTGGTTTTGATTTGTATTTCCCTGATGCCCAGTGATGCAGAGCATTTGTCATGTGAGTGTTAGACATTTGTAGGTCTCCTTTGGAGAAATGTGTGTTCATATCCTCTGCCCATTTCTTGACTGGATTTTTTTTGTTTTTTAGGTGGCGAGTTTGATAAGCTCTTTATAGATTTTGGATACTAGTAATTTATCTGATATGTCATTTACAAATATCTTCTCCCATTCTGTAGGTTACCTTTTCATTCTGTTAGTAGTTTTTCTATGCAAAAGCATTTTATCCTCATGAAGTCCCAGTAGTTCATTTTTTTGTTTGTTTGTTTCCTTTGCCTTTGAAGACATGTCTAGCAAAAATTACTACAGCCAAGGTGAAAGAGGTTGCTGCCTGTGTTCTCCTCTAGGAATCTGATGGATTGCTATCTCACATATAGGTCTTTCATCCATTTTGAGTTTATTTTTGTGTATGGTGTAAAGAAAGTGTTCCAGATTCATTCTTCTGCATATGGCTGTCCAATTTTCCCATGCCATTTGTTAAAGAAATTGGTCTTTTTTCCATTGGGTATTCTTTCCTGCCTTGCTGAATATTAGGACCATAGATTTGAGGGTCCATTTTTGGGTTCTCTATTTGCTTCCATGGATCTATGTGTTTGTTTTTGTGCCAGTACTATACTGTCTTGATGATTATAGCTTTGTAATAGAGCTTGAAGTCTGGAATTGTGATGCCACCAACTTTGGCTTTCTTTTCAACATTCCTCTAGTTATTTGGTGTCTTTTCTGGTTTCATATAATTTTTTTGATTATTTGTTCCATTTCTTTGAAAAAAATTGATGGTATTTTGATAGGGGATGCATTAAATATGTAGATTGCTTCAGGTAGCATAGACATTAAAAAAATTTTTTTTTTCCCAATCAGTGAGCATGGGATGATGGAATGTTTTGTCCTTTCTTTATGTCTTCCTCAATTTCTATCATAACTTTTATATTGTTCTCATAATACAGATCTTTTACCTCTTTGATTAGGTTTATTCCTAGTTATCTTATGGGTTTTGTGCACAATTATAAATGGGATCAATTCTTTGATTTCTCTTCCTACTGCTTCATTGTTAGTGTATAGAAATACAACTGACTTCTGTGCATTTGTTTTATATCCTTTTATTTTGCTGAATTAAGCTCTAGCAGTTTTAGCAATTTTTTGGTGGAGTCTCCTGGGTTTTCTCTAGAGTATCATGTCATCTCTATAGAGAGTAAGTTTGACTTCATCTTTGTCTATTTGAATACCTTTTATTTCTTTTTGTTGTCTGATTGCTGAGGCTAGGACGTCTAGTACTATGTTGAACAAATGTGGTAAGAGTGGAAATCCCTGGCATGTTCCTGACCTTAGGGGAAAAGTTTTCAATTTTTCCCCATTGAGGATGATATTCGCTGTGGGTCTTTTGAATATGACTTTTATGAGGTATGTTCCCACTATCCCTACATGGCAGAGAGTTTTTCTCAGGAGAGGATGCTGTATTTTGTCAAATGTGTTTTCTGCATCTATTGAGGGGATCATATGGTTCTTGTCCTTTCTTTTTATTACTGTGGTGTATCATGTTGATTGATCTGTGGATGTTGAATGACCCCTGCAGCCCAGGAATCAGTCTCACTTGGTTGTGGTGAATAATGGTTTTAACATACTGTTGGATCCTACTAGCTATTATCTTGGTAAGAATTTTTGCATCTATGTTCATCAGGGCTGTTGGTCTCTATTGGCCTACCGGATCTCTTCCTTTTTAGTGAAGTCTTTGGTTTGGGGGTCAAGGTAATGCTGGCTTCATAGAGTGAATTTGAAAGTTTTCCTTCCATTACTATTTTTAGAATAGTTTCAGAAAAATAGGTATTAATTCTTCTTTATATGTTTGGTAAAATTCTGCTAGGAGGCCATCTGGCCCTGGACTCTTGCTTGTTGGGAGATTATTGATTACTGATTCAGTTTCTTTGCTGGTTATGGGTCTGTTCAGGTTTTTGTTTATTCCTGTTTTAGTTTTCATAGTTTATATGTTTCAGGGAATTTATTAATTTCTTCCAGATTTCTAATTTGTTGGCATATAATTGCCGATAATATTCTCTTAAAATTGTTTGTATTTCTTCAGTGTTGGTTGTGATCTCTCCTCTTTTTTCATGATTTTATTTATTTAGGTCCTTTTCCTTTGTTTTTGAAAGTCTGGCCAGGGGTTTACTGATCTTAATTCTTTAAAAGAACCAGGTCCTAGTTTCATTGATTTGTTCTGCTATCCTTTTGGTTTTTATTACATTGATTTCTGCTCTGATCTTTATTATTTTTCTTCTCCTGCTGGGTTTAGGCCTTATTTGCTGTTCTTTCTCCAGCTCTTTCAGGTGTGTGTTTAAGACTTTTCTTTAGTAGGCTTTTCTTTAACCTCCATGTATTTGTGGTCATTCCAAATTTCTTTTCCTGGTTAACTTCAAGTTTCATAGAATCGTATTCTGAAAATATGCATTGTATGATCTCAGCCTTTTTGTACAGTTGAAACCTGATATGTGACCCAGTATGTGATCTGTTCTGGAGAGTGTTCTGTGTGCACTTGAAAAGAATATATATTCTGTTTTAGGATAAAATGCTCTGAATATATCTGTTAAATTCATCTGGTCCAGTGTGTCATTCAAAGCTTTACTTCTTCTACTTAGATGAACTGTCCATTACTATGAGTGGGGTGTTAAAGTCCCTTACTATTACTGTATTATTGTCAATGAGGTTCTTTAATTTTTTTAAAATATTTTATTTATTTATTTGACAGAGAGAGAGAGAGAGACAGTGAGAGAGGGAATACAAGCAGGGGAAGTGGGCCGAGGGAGAAGCAGGCTTTCCTCCGAGCAGGGAGCCTGATGCAGGGCTCAGTCCCAGGACCCTGGGATCATGACCTGAGCTAAAATGCTTAATGACTGCTTAATGACTGAGCCACCCAGGTGCCCCAAGGTTCTTTAATTTTTTTATTAATTGTTTTATATAATTGGCTGCCTCCACATTAGATGCATACATATTTATAATTGCTGGATCTCCTTATTGAATTGACCCCTTTATTATGATGTAGTGTCCTTCTTCATCTGTTATTACTGTTTTTGGTTTAAAATCTAGTTTTTCTGATATAAAGATGGCTACCTCAGCTTCCTTTTGATGCCCATTAGCATGATAAATATCTCTCCACCTCCTCACTTTCAATCTGGAAGTGTCTTTGGGCCTAAAATGAGTCTCTTGTAAGAAGCATATTGGTGGGTCTTGCATTTTTATCCATTCTGATACCTCTGTCTTTTGATTAGAATATTTAGTCCATTTACATTCAGAGTTATCTTTGAAAGATATGCATTTAGTGCCATTATATATCACTGTAAAGTTCCTGTTCTTATAGATTGTCTCTGCTTTCTAGTCTTTGTTGCTTTTGGTTTCTCTTTTCTGCTCAAAGTGTTCCCTTTAGGATTTCTTGCAGGGCTGGTTTAGTGTTCACAAATTCATTTAGTTTTTGTTTGTCCTGGACACTCTTTAGATCTCCTTCTATTCTGAATGAGAGACTTGCTAGATAAAGTATTCTTGGCTGCATATTTTCCCATTTAATACATTGAATATATTATCTCTGTCTTTCCTGGCCTGCCAGATCTCTGTGGTAAGGTCTGCTGCCAGCCTTAGGTGTCTAACCTTGTCGATTAAGGATCTCTTTCCCTGAGCTGCACTCAGGATTTTCTCTTTTTCTTTGTAATTTGCAAGCTTCACTAAATATCAAGGTTTTGTCGATTTTTGAGGGGGTTCTCTGTTCTTCTTGCACTTAAATACCTGGTTACTTCCCCAGGTTAGGGATGTTCTCAGCTATAATTTGTTCAAATGACCATCTGCCCGTCTTGCCCATCTTGCCCACTCTTCTTCTCCTTCTGGACTTCTATAATATGGATATTATTTCACTTTATGGGTCACTGAGTTCCTTAAGATTACCTTAGTGATGTAATAGTTTTCTTTGCCTCTTCTTTTCAGCTTCCTTATTTTCCATGATTTTATCTTTATTACTGATTGACTCTTCTTTTAGTTCATCCTCCTTTTTATGGCTTCCACTTGGGATTGCATCTTGGTGAGAACATTTTTAATTACAGCTTGACTAGATTTTAGTTCTTTTATCTCCACAGAAGAGATTCTCTAGTGTCTTCTGTGCTTTTTTTTTGTTTTCAAGCCCAGCTCGCAACCTTAAAATCATTGTTTTAAATTCTAGTTCAGACATCTTACTTAACATATTGATTATCCCTGGCAGTGAATACTTCCTCCTCTTCTTTCTTTTGGATTGAATTTCTTCATCTAGTCATTTTATCCTGAAAAGAACAGAAAGAGAATACAACAAAAACAATAATAACATCGATAACAACAGAAAACAACAACAACAAAACCTAGCTCCTGGATGTGTTTTGGTGTGCTTGTTAAAAGAAACTAGACCCCAAAATAAGAAAGAAAAAAATAAAATAACTGAAAAAAATACTAAAAGACTGAAGAATAAAAATACAAATAATACTATATACAACTTTTCCTAAGAGCTAAAGTTTGCAGCCCTCCATGATCAGTACACTTGAAGAGAGTGAGTTGTTTGTGCTGGTCTTCTGGCGGAGGGACCTGGTGGGCTGAGTCTTAGGTGGACTTACCCTATTGGAAATGTGCCTCCAGTGCGCACAGTGGCAAACCTCAGTGTAAGTGTAAGCACTATTCTGCTCCCTGAATGCTTTTAGTGCTGATGAGTGGGATGAATGTGGTTGCACTCCACTCTCTGGCCCTGGAGCTGAAAATTCACGGCCCCCACTATTCAGTAAGCCCTTACAAAAAAAGATGAATCTCTTGTCTCCCCAGTTTCCATCAGAACTCTGTGTTCACTCAGCCTGAGACCAAGCGTTTTTATCTTAGGCATGCAACTCAGTTTCAAAACTCCAAATTTTAGGGATTCCCATGGTGCAAACCCATATTGTTCCTTCCAGGGAGGGGGGAATGTCACCAGAATTCTGCCTTTTGCTGGATTTCTGCCAGGAAAGCGGTTGCACTGGTGTGCAGTGGTTCACAGTTTATGGCAATTCAGACCACTGTTGTCAGCCGGCTTCCCTTCTCCTATGCCTGGGAAATCTGCCACATTCCAGCACTCCCATTCTTCTTGTGACCCCAGGGATCTTGATATCATGCTGTCACATGTCAGATTCTACCCCACTTCACTGCCTGAGCACCTTTAAGTCGGGCACATCTGCCACTGTAGCAGAATTCTAAAAGTTCCTATTTTGCACTCCACTTCTTATAATACTTTGCAGTAGTCTCCTTGAGCAGGCTCCCTCCCCTCAGCCCTGTCCTCTGCATATCACACCAGATTCAAGTCTCTGCACCTCCTACCTTCCAAATGGTGTTCTCTTTTCTATTTATAGACTTGCAGCACTTTTTTTCCCTCAGATCTCCAATTAATTTCTCAGGTGTTCAGAATGATTTGATAACAGTCTAGTTGTATCCAAGGGACAAGACAAACTTATGGCCCCCCTGCCCCTCCACCATCTTAATTCTTCCTCTAGTGCATCATTTTTAGAGTCTCTATGTCTTCTCCAGCATTCTACTAATACATTATAGTTTTGCATTTCTTTGAACACGAAAACTTTGGCTTCTTTTACCAGATAGTATCTGATTTTAGTTAACAATATGGAAGAAATGAAAGACAGTAGAGGAAGAACATAAAGGAAAATGAAATTTGCTGACAAGCTAGTTATCTCAAGCACACCCATGGATCGTCAAGCAAGGCAAGTCCGTCCTCAGTAGATGGAGGCATGAGAGAGAATGAGAGCCTGCTTCTGTTGTCAAGAGAACTCATTAGCTTTGAGATATCAGACTGTAGATGTTCATCTGATTTTTATTTTATCGTGTATGTTCATTCATTTTGTTTTTCAGAGCTTTGGTCATTCCAGATAACTATGTTAAATTCCACAGAAAAATATTGGAAGGGTATGAATTAAACTTGTGCCTGATTTCCAGCTACATCACCCTCTGTAGAGACAAGGGATTATATCCCTAGAGTCGCAGGAGATACTTGGCCCTCTGTGTATATTTCTTAAGTCTGATCTGTGTATTTAAAACCAGATCAAGCCATTTGCTTTGTGTACTTTCCAGTGCAGTCAGATTTGCTGGCCATCCTAGCACTTGCAGTTCTTATTCCTACTCCATTGATCTCTTGCAACAGCCACTTCATTCCCCCATGGTTAGTATTTAGTAGGCACTTTACTCCAGGTGATCACATAGGAGAATTTAAGAAACTCATTAGCCATCTTATGCTGCAGACTTGTAGTAAGCCTTTTCTCCTGGAAAACAACTCAGCACTATGTGCTGCTGGAAAACATGTCTAGTTCCAAACACTGAATCAGTTGGGTTTTAGTAAAGAAAATAGGCATTGCTGCATGCATTTTAAAGGGGGCATTACTGCATGCATTTTATTTTATTTATTTATTTAAGATTTTATTTATTTATTTGACAGAGAGAGATCATAAGTAGGCAGAGAGGCAGGCAGAGAGAGAGAGGAGGAAGCAGGCTCCCTGGTGAGCAGAGAGCCCGATGCGGGACTCCATCCCAGGACCCTGAGATCATGACCCAAGCCGAAGGCAGCGGTTTAACCCACTGAGCCACCCAGGTGCCCCTACTGCATGCATTTTAAAGGGGAGACAGATTTGAGGTAGGGCATATGCATTTACAAAATTATTAGAAAGGCTGGAAAAATGATTTCTAGCCTTAGTGTCACACTCACTATTTACCACAGCCCTTTTTAAGACATCTAGGTCTTTTAAGTATTGGGTTTCTCTCCTCCTGAAGTTATACATTTTAACGTTTCCAGAACAGTGACACAGCACTTCTGAGAGGTTGTTACTAAATTGATGCAATGTAAGATTTGTGGGAAGGTAGCATTTATTACATAGTCATCACTTAATTTCCATTCTGTCCTCAGCAAGATTCTCTTAAGTGGCATTCATTTTGGTTTCTCTAGTAGCCTCTTAGGATGGTTAACTTCTCCAAGCCAGCCACAGTCCCTAATCCCCATAGTCTTTGAATGCCCTCTTTCTTCAGGCATATACCTTTCAGCCTCTTGTTAGACTCTATTCCACATATATATGAATGTAGGAATGAAAGAATAATTCTTTAAATATCCAACAATTATTGGAAGAGTTTTATTGTCGATGAAGCATCAAGCTAAATTTTAATGATGAAATGTCAGATGCCTTTGTTCATCTCTAAAGTCACACCCCATAAAAGATTTATTTCCTTTACTGTTTTTTTTTTTCTTTAGATTTTATTTAAATTCAAGTCAGTTAGCATGGAGTGTATTAGTTTCAGCGATAAGATTTACTGATTCATCAGTTGCATGTAACACCCAGAGCTCGTTGCCACAAGTGCCCTCCTTAATGCCCATCACCCAGTTACCTCATCCCCCAAACACCTCCTTTCCAGCAATCCTCATCCTATAGTTAAGACTCTCTATTGTTACTTTATTTTTCCTTCCCTTCCCCTACGTTCATCTGTTTTGTTTCTAAATTACATATAAGTGAAATCATATTGTATTTGTTTTTCTTGACTGACTTATTCCACTTAGCATAATAACCTCTAGTTCCATCCACATCACTGCAAATGGAAAGATCTCATTCTTTTTGATAGCTAATACTCCATTGTGTATATATATATATATATAAAACATCTTGTTTATCCATTCATCTGTCAATGGACATCTAGGCTCTTTCCCTACTTTGGTTATTGTAGACATTGCTGCTCTAAACATTTGGAAGCATGTGCCCCTTTGAATCACTTATATCTGTATCATTTGAATAAATACCTAGTAGTTTAATTGCTAGATCATAGGGTAGTTCTATTTTTAACTTTTCATGGAAGCTCCATACCATTTTCCAGAGTGGCTGCACCCACCAGTTTGCATTCCCACCAGCAGGGTAAAATGGTTCCCCTTTTTCTGCATCCTCCCTCACAAACATCTGTTGTTTCCTGAGTTGTTAATTTTAAGAGCTTATTAAACTCAACACCCCAAAAATAAAAAATCCAGTCATCAAGGAATGGGCAGAAGACATGAACACACATTTCTCCAAAGAAGGCATACAGATAGCTAACAGACACATGAAACACGCTCAGCATCACTTGTCATCAGGGAAATACATATCGAAGCCACAATGAGATACCACCTCACACTGATCAGAATGAAAGGTTTATTTCTATACATACATTCATATAAGGCCTGTAAATCTCATTATATTATTGTGATGTGAATTTATGATCTAGATATGCAATTGTGTGGTGAATTTCTGATAGAAATATTATTGTTGCTCTTATTTTAATGGTTTTTTCCATGTAATAAAAAATTATGGCAATTTATATAAAGTTTTTTTAAAGTTTTTTTGTTTTATTTTGTTTTTTGTTTTTTAACTTTTATTTATTTATTTGACAGAAAGAGATAGGGAGAGAGGGAACACAAGCAGGAGGATCTGGAGAGGGAGAAGCAGGTTCCCCGCTGAGCAGGGAGCCCGACATGGGGCTTGATCCCAGAACCCCAGGATCATGACCTGAGCCGAAGGCAGACGCTTAATGACTGAGCCACCCAGGCGCCTCTTTTTAAAGTTTTAATAAGAGGAGTAGTCAGGGATATTACTGGGGCAAATACGTATATAGAAGAAGGGTTATAATTAAACACTACTTTGATCACAATGTTCTTTATTTGGAAGCCTTCAGTGGATCCCATTATTTTTGGTTATTTGGAAGGAATTTGAGTCTGTAAACAGAAGAGTCAAGCTCAGAGCCTGAAAGTGCTGCCTTAAGATGATCATAAAACTCCTCTAAGCTTCACATTTCTCTTCAATAAAAGAGGCAGTAGAAATACCCAACTCTGAGGATTGTTATAAAGATTAAAAGCAATAAGGCAAGTCGTAGAAGCTGACACTGTGTCATCTAGTAGGCTCAAGAATGCAGAATACCGTGTTCTTTTAACCTACATTTCTAATAGACAGTCTTAAATGTGGGGAAGAGGACAAATATTTCCTGCTGATAAGAGCAAGACATTTAATATTGGTGAGTTCCAAAAGTAGTATATATTTGTTTGAATAATTTAATTTCTCTCTGATGTACTTTTTGTTTGTGCTTGCACAGCATGAATTAAAATTCCACAAACAATAAGAAGAGATAAAAGGACAGAGATGATATTGCCTTAGAATTCGCTTCTTGACATTGTTCAATTAATAAACAGGGTGAAGCCCGTAACCTTCAAAAGACTGACATGGGGACATCTTTCAATGCAAATTTATATCATGAAAGACTGATTGGTATAGCTTTCCTACTGTGCAACAAATTTGTTAAGTGGAACTGATTGAAAATATCATGGCATTTCCCACAGACATAGGGCATGTAAATCAGCTTGCAAATTGAATGAGATCACAAAGAATCATTTGAAAATGACTCTAAGATTAAAGGTTTCAGGACAGAGCATGAAGTGGTAGGTAGAAAGTAGGTGCCAGCTAGGACTCAAGTAAATGATACGTGGATCCCAAGAAAGGATCTGTGCCCAGTAGGTCCTGTGCATTTGGTGTACAAGGGTCTACAGGGCCTGTTTATTCTGTTTAAGGTAACATATTTCATTATTTCATATTCAGTGTTGAATTAGAAAATTGTGTAAAGAAATATTTGTGAAGTATATTGAGCCAACACTCTGAAACTGCTAATCATGTTCAGTGAATTTAATGTGAGGATGGAGAGAGATGGTAGGAATGAATTCCTAATTTCATCACCAAGTAAAATAAATGCTTAGCACCAGGTTTATCATTCCACTAAAGCCAGATTCATAAGATATTAGAGTCAGGGTGGCCCTCATGGCAAAGGAACATGATACTTGACTGCAGCTTTCAAGACCTCTGGGTTCATCTAACTTGATTGAGAAGAGGAAAAAATCTGCCTCAAGGGAGGTTGCATCTCTGGTTTAATAAGGGATAAAGGGAAGAAGAGCCAGAGGTACTAGATTTTTTGGTAGGATAGTTGGTTACTGTGTGTATATAATTCACAACATCTTTTAATTCAGATGGATTGTGGAGGTCATTGATTCCAACCCTCTTTAAGTGCATGACTCCCTTCAACAAAATCACCAGTAAGTGGTAATTTAATCCTGCTTGACTAACTCTTCTAACAAAAATTCAGTAAAATTGTGAGGAAACCTGTTCAATAATTAGAGCTTTGTAATTATTCAGAATTACTTCTTTATATATAACTAGCTACTTCAGTATACATACCTTCACTCTGCCCTTTCTCTCTCTCTCCCAGACACACACACACTCACACTCTTGCCTTTTATCTAGAGGCAAAAGATAGACTTTCAAAAGGTACAGTTATTATATTCCTTGTAATCCTTTTTTAACCAGACCAAACACCCTCTGAATTGTGAAATGACACTTTCTCCTAATGATGGAAGCAATGGCAACATAAAATACGTCCAGTAATTGGCACTATACTTGGCTTGCCACATATAATTCCTACAGTCTCATTTTTACCAGATAAAGAAAAAGAAGCATGTAGAGGCAACAACCTGCCCATTCACACCATTAAATTTTGGTGCCAAGATTTAATTCCAGGCATTCTGTATGCAGGGCCAGTGCTCTTAACTACTTACTTTTGCCAACAACAACAAAATTAACTATTTTAACACTTTTCATTTTGAAGAAACTAACTCAAACTTAAAAAAAAAGAAAATATGGAAAGAGTCTATAATAAAGAAATGATTAGGAAGTTATAGCTGGTATACATAATAATCAATTGAATTCTGTTGTTTATCAAAGAATCAGTATTTTATTAATGGATTCCTCAAAATTTAGTTGAACTTAAAAAAAAACAATGAAATTTAGGGAACTGTCAATCTAGGTAAAGGGTAAGGAAGTGATTAAATTTCTACCTTTTCAAATATAATTAATAAAGTGATTCAGAAGCTACTGAATTTAACTTCAGGAAGAAGGACATAGTCAACCATCAGAATATTCACTTTCTGTAGAAAACTACCAAAACTAAAAATTACCTGGATTTTACAAGTAAGACTAGCTTAATTAAGCCTTTGACTTTGAGGCTCTGCAGCTTTCTTGAGGGGGCTCCTTGTTAGAGCCACAGAGTGGGAAATTTCTCAACTCTGTATTCATTACCTACTAGGTAATGAGCCCAGTGTCCTTTGCAACTGCCACTGTCAAGAATCAGGGTATCATTAATAGATGTTCTTCTAGATCTTCTAGCCATGTACAGGTACTCCAGAATTTATAAATCAAGATTTAATAATGGAATCAAACCTAGATATCAGTGTAACAGCAATTTTAATCAGCTATTAAATGTTACTTTTGTACTCTTAATGTACTTTTAACTTCTGAAAATCTTGTAAATAACTTTATAGTTACCTTCTTATAAAATGAATGGCTCTAGCTTCATAACATATGTAAAATAGTTCATATTACTAACCACAAACCTATGTTACACCCTAAAAATTAGTTTTAAATCTGAAAATAGACTATATGCCCGATTTTTCCCCCCAGGTGAATCATGTTACCTATTATCTTCTTTTTTGACACTCAATCAGTAATTATGTTAAATAACACTTTTTTCTGGTGACTAAATTTCTCTCAAATTATAAAATGTCTTTGGAAGCTGCATTAATATTTTCATGGGATCACTTCAGTGATTAAGAGGAAGCACCCACCTGATCATTTTACCGTCTATAAAAAGGGTTCTTTAAAAATTTTTTCTTTATCCTCCTTATCCCTCTCTACCCTAATTCTGTCAGTAACATCAGCATTCTAAAGCATCATCCATGGGTTCCAAACATCAGAACCATCTTTGCTTCTTCTCTTTCGCCTAAAATTTCCCACCACAATATCTGTCCCTCTGTATGCTCACTAAGCCTTACTCAATCATGCTTTCATCATAGCCCTCACTAATGTCCTTCTTTACTATTCCCAGTGGGGCCAACCCACTCCAGTTCATTTCTAGACTATTCTAATTCCTGTCTCATGTTCTTCCTGACCAATGAGCCAACTCCCTAGTCAAAAAAACTCTCAAGAAAAAACTCTCCTTGGCCTCTATTATTGACAGTCATGGTATTGATAATAAAAACTTTATGTACTATTTAAAAAATGAAAACAAAAGCCTTTAAACTCTGCAAAAATAATTCTTTTCATTGTATCTATGTTTTTCTGAATGCTAATTATTCATTTATTTCAGAGACAGGAAGAAGGAGAGAAAGCATAGATGGGGGGAGGAGCAGAGGGAGAGGGACCAGTAGACTCTGAACTGAGCACAGAGCTCAATGTGGGGCTTATTCTCATGACCCTGAAATTATGACCTGAGCCAAAAGCAAGAGTCAAATGTTTAACTGACTGAGTCCCCCAGGCACCTCTCATTTATTATTTAAATACTTAATGTATTCTCTTCTTTTTTTTTTTCTCTAATTTGTTTATAATCACTGAATTCTGTTTCCCTTCTATTTCCCTAAAACTGGTTTGCTGGATAAGTAAATTGCATGAAATCACCATAAGTTTATTTATTGTTCAATTTCTTCATCTTAAAACAAGAAGAGCAACCGTACCTCTCTCGTAGTGTTACTGTAACAATTAAGCGAGCTGGGGCGCCGGGGTGGCTCAGTAGGTTAAGCCTCTGCCTTTAGCTCAGGTCATGAGCTAAAGAAGTGAAGTGAAAGAACTTACAGGTACCTGGGATCGAGCCCCGCATCGGGCTCTCTGCTCAGCAGGGAGCCTGCTTCCCCTTCTCTCTCTGCCTGCCTCTCTGCCTACTTGTGATCTCTCTCTGTCATATAAATAAATAAAATCTAATAAAAAAAAAGAATTAAGTCAGTTAATATATGTAAAACACTAAAATAGTACATGGCACATGGTAAAGGCTTAATAAGTGTTAGCTCTAGCTGTTATTTTATTTGCTTTTCTTCTAACTTAATGTAAATTTGATCTATTCAGGAATCTTGTCCATTCCCTGTTAAGCCAATGGCACAACTGTTAAATCCATACATGGATTTAAGGCACCATATTACTGGTGATAGGATGTCTGTCAGCCAGAGCTAAGGATTCCAATTGCCTACATACATGTCTAACCCAAAACATAAATTTGATAAGAATCTTCTGTCAGCTGATTGAGCTAGAGACATAACTTATTCTAGAGCAGTTCTGGATAGCGTAAATGAAGTGAAAGAACTTACAGAATTGTCTGCATTAAAATGAGGGGCGGATTTTGGATCTGAGAATATTTTTTTTTCTTTTTGGCAAAACATGCCAGTTACTTGTGGAAAGAGGGGAAGTAAAAGAATGATTAATATTTTTTTTAAGAATTGCCTATCACTTCCAGACA
The DNA here is from genome assembly GCF_011764305.1 of Mustela putorius furo. Classification (NCBI taxonomy): domain Eukaryota; kingdom Metazoa; phylum Chordata; class Mammalia; order Carnivora; family Mustelidae; genus Mustela; species Mustela putorius. The sequence continues at coordinate 18,150,958 of NW_025422471.1, forward strand.
AGATGAAGCAATACACACTGAGTTTACTGTCTGAAACAACTAACACTTTTTATGACACCGTAGTTTTCTAGACACTCAGCATTGGGCAACAAAGGGTACTGATCCCTGAGAAAGAATAAAATTGGGGAATCCTGGAAATGGCCCAGCAATTTCATGTCCAGCTTCATGCTTTGAAAAAATTTCCACGATGTGGCATAGGTAGAGGGAAATATATGGAATTGGTGGGCTCCACAACTTGAGTCAGAGCTAAGACTCAGAAAGTTGAAGAGGTGTTCATTGGCAGGTCAGGGTACCAGAGAAAGAGCTGTGCTCTGGAGATCTGCAGAGGGTCTCCACTAGTGTTTTGCTTCATGCTAATCAGAGCATGTGTGAGGAAACTACCCAAAGCAGGAGGTAAACTACCCAATGGTTTATAGGTAACAGTGCCAGGTACTCACATAGGCTTGCAAACTTTGATTCACAGGCCTTTGCATTGGGAAGAATGTACAGAATGGTCTTGTCTCAGGAGTGGAGAACAATTAGCTCTAGGTTGGGCATTGTTCTTGCCTCATTTAACACATTTTTTAAAAGCAAATTCTGAAAAGATCAAACTGCCTCCAGTTAACTTTCCTAGAATATAGCTCCTCGACATTTATAGAAATACAAAATTACCTAGGACTCAACAAGGTGAAATTACAGTATCTCACACTAATCAAAAATTAGCAGGTATGTAAAACACAGGGGAATAAAACTAATAATGAGAAAAATTAGTCCAACTAAACTGGCCCAGAACTGACACAGATGTTAAAATTAACAAACAAGAACTTTAAAACAACTATAACTGCATTAAAAAAGTACAAATATTTAAAAAAAGTCATAGAGGATATGGAAAAAAAGACCCAAGTAGAACTTCTAGAAATGGCAGTTATGATGTGGAGATAAAGAATAAATTGAAGGGATTTGTAGCAGATTAAAAACTACAGAATAAAAATGCCATGAACTTGAATACATAATGAGAAATAAGACAAATATGTCTGCTTGTTACTACCACTATTCAACATTGTACTGGAAGTAAAGTAGGAAATAGAAATTAAGATAATCCAGATTAGAAGGAAAGAAGTACAGCTGCCTTTATTTATAGACATGACAGTCTATGTAGAAAAGGTGATAAGAATCTATACTCAAATTAGTGATTAATACCTATTTGGGATTATTCATTGCTGGTACACAGTGTTTTTATAATAATATCAAATACATGAAATAGTAAAATACGTATTTGACTAAAAATATAAATAAATCACCTTTACACTGAAAACTAGAAAGCGAAACTGAGAGAAATTAAAGAATACATTAATAAATAGAAAGATAAACCATATTCATGGGTGAAGGACTCCATATTATTAAGGTGTCCATTCTCCCAAAAATGATCTGTAGATTGAACACCTTGACAATCTCCAGAAGACTCTGATGTAGGAATTGACAAACTGATTCTAAAATTCATATGAAAATGCAAATGACCTATAATAGTCCAAACAGCTTGGGGGGAAAAGTACCAGTATGAAAAACTAACACCAAGTGATCAGACAGATTATAAAACCACAATAATCTAGGTGGTGTGACATTGGGGCAAAAAGAAACAAATTGATCATGATACTGTTATACTGAAAATAAATAAATGAAAAAATAAATAAATAAATAAAATAAAAATGGACACATTTAGCATGCTTTAAAAAAAAAAAAAAGAAACAAATTGATCAATGGAACATAGTAGCCTAGAAGTTGACCCACACAAATATAGCAAACTAATTTTTGATGATGCAAAGACAATGTTGAAAAGACTGTTTTTTTTTTCCCAACAAATAAGCTGGAACAATTTTTATATTGTTTATTTATATGCAAAAGACCCAAGAAAAGCAAAAAAAACCCAAAAAACAAAAAACAAAAACAACCTAATACCATACCTCTAACTGCATACAAAAATTAACTCAAAATGGATCACAGACCTTCAGGTAAAACCTAAAAAGTATAAAGCTTCCAGAAGAAAATATCAACAGAAAGCTTCCTGATCTTAAGCAAAGATTTCATAGAAAGGACAGGATGATGGGGGATTAAATGGGCAGCCTATGAAAGAACAAACTGATACTTTTTTCTTAATCAAAATATAGAATTTCTCTTTGAAAGATACTGTAAAGAAAATGAAAAGCCAAATCCTGGGGAAAAAATATTTTCAAATTCTGTTATCTGGTAAAGGATCTGGTTTTACAATATATAAACTCTAAAAACACATTAAGGAAACAAATAACCCAACTAAAAATAAATGAGGGGACAAGGTTTGAAGAACCATGTTACCAAAGAAGATACACAGATGAAAAGCAAATGGAAAGATGCTCTATGTCTTTAGACATAGGAAACCACAATTTGAACCACAATGAGATTTTACTACATAGACATTTGAATTCTTAATATTAAAAAGATCCAACATACCAAATGTTGGTGAGAGTACAGAAAAACTGGAACATTCAGGTACTGTATGTGAAAATGTAAAATAGTGCAACAGCTTTAGAAAATAGTTTGGCAGTTTGTTGAAAAGTGAAACATACACCTGCTGTGTGTTCCAGTCATTCTGCTTAAGTATTTACCCAGAAAATGAAAGCATATACCCATACAAAGAGGTGTATATAAATGTTCCTAAGATAGATTTATTGTAATAACTAAAAGTTGGCAGCAACACAGATGTCCATGAACCAGTGAATAAATGAACAAATTGTAGTTCATCTCTACAGTGGAATGTTACTTACAACAAAGTAATGAAATGTTGACCTACACAACAACATGGATAAATCATAAAATGATTGTGCTGAATGAAAGAAACAAGACCGAAAAACTGTACCTACAGTGTACTAATGCTTACATAAACTTCTATAAATGCACAGTTATCTGCAGTGATGCCAACAAATCAGTGGTTACCTGGGGATGGGAGTGTAGAGGGTAGGGAGAAAGAGGATGGAGAATTAAAAAAGAAATTTTCTGGGAATTTGGGGATGAGAGATATGTTTAGTATCTTGATGGTGATGATGATTTCACAAGCATATACATGTCACATTTTATCATTATACACTATGAATGTATGTAATTTATTATTTGTCAGTTACACCTCAAGAAATGTGTAAAAATGTATAAAAATGTGGAACAGCAAAGAAAAAATCATGAAAATCATATGCTGTCATCATACAATAAATGATTGCTACAGATATTGAAATATATTGTATGTTGACCTGTGAATCAACCTTATTTTTAGAGGAAAGGACTTAGGGATTATAGAAAAAAAAAAAGAGATACCAAAACATTTTTCATTTAAAATTTTTAAAAGAGAATTGATACCCCCAAATAACTCCAGCCTGAATTATTACTTTCCAATTAAAGGTGAAAAATACATTGTAAATGCTACATACATCACTATGTTATACATGTTCTCAATTTCAACACCCTTTATTATAGTCTTATTCAGTAGATAAAATGGTATCATCTGAGAGAGTTGAAAAAGACTTCAACTACCCAAAAGTATTATTGAAAGTATTTTCATTTGAATTGGAAATGCATTTTTTTGTGCCTCTAAGTGTCAGCTTATCAAGCGTAGTGTACTGTTATGTTTTAGTCCATTCTTGGTGCAGAGGGTCTGAGTTTTGTGGCAGGTGGGGCAGTGTTGAAAGGTATGATGGAGAATTTGGTGTTTGGGCAAAGAAAATGAATTGAAGCAACTCATAGTGCTGGGCTGGGCAGCTACAAAGTAGCAAAAAGGTAGAGGACCACTAGGACAGTTGACCTGGGAAGCAAGGCAAGCAGGTAGAGAAAAGGGGAAACTATGCAAAAGGTCCTGGTGTAATTTTGAAGTCACACCTTTTGCCCTGGCTCATTCTGACAAGAGCTAATATACTTCATATTTGCAGAAAAGGGTCCTGGAAGTGAAATATATAAGCAATGAAACTGTGCTTATATAATCCATCTAAAGATCGAGTACACTTTTGAGTGAAAAGCTGGGGAAACTTTAAACTATAAATGTCCTAATCTATTTTTATCAGCAGTCTATGAACTAGTGTTTAGATTTATGCTGTAATATCTGTCATAACTCCTTGTAAATGTATCGAGTCTCAAAAGAGAAGATTATAAAATGATAATATTTGAACCTCATGTAGGAATGGCAATTCTGCTCAACTTATTCACCTCAATAGTGTTAAGTCATTACCTTTAACTAGGAGAGAGACCTAACTTAAGTTTATGTTTCAGTAAAATGTGTTATTGGTCATTTCTTAGCAGAGGTTAAGCAGAATAAATGCTGAGAAGCAGGAAATTGAAATTCTGTTTAAATAGAGAAATGAGGGTCAGTATCAAGTAGGAAGTTTACATTGCTCATGCTGTTGTAATATGGTCACAGATATCCTCCTCATGACAGGGGTACAGTGCACATTTTCTTATAAGTCACATTTGTGGGCCCATCAAGGTCCTGTGGGTCTTGTTTTATGAAATATACTCTTATTACCTCTTCAACCTCCCTCATGCTCCCTCAGGGGTTTCCACAGTGGATTACTATAGAAGTACCCTTACCCTAAAAAGTTATTTTTGGGGGTGGGGGAATTTTAAGATGACCTCAAACCTGGCTTTCTTTCAGACCATCTGCTCGGCCCAATAGAAAAAAAAATCACTTAGTAGGAGTGCAGGCTGCTCCACTTTGGCAATTTTCTCTTTCCTTTCTTTTAAGGTCTGCTCCAGGTAGTCTCAGACTTTCAGAAATTTCCAGGAGGGGATAAAAAAAAAGGAAAAAAAAGGTGTTAGTCTCTACATTAATATATATTCCTCCACCTCCAGGCTCTCAATTCTTCCATCGTGCTCCATGCCAATGTGCGTTTGCGTGTCATCACTGTGGAGAGCGCGAAGCACCCAGCCAGTCTCTTGTGGCCGTGGCTGGCACTGGCAGTCCCACTCATTGGGTCTTTTGGAGCCTTCCTCTCTCTGATGCCTCCTTTCTGAATGTGTGTTCTCCTGAAACACAATGCTTGCTACCGTGTCTACAAAACAGTGCCCCTAAAAATCCCCTACTTGGGGGAACTACCTTCTTGGCATCTTTTTTTATAGAGTGGTTTGCATAATAACCAGTCACCCCTTATATGGGGATAAGGATAAGAGGTTTGGTGGGATCTTCATAAACCTCAGAAAGAGTAAGTGGTAATCCCTTGGAGCCGTCTTTAGAATAATGTTCTAGGAAAATATATTCTATTTTCCTTATCTCTTTAAGGAAATTATGAAAACAGAAAAAAAATCCTTTTAACATCCTGTTCCAAATGCTCTTCACTATTTGAATTTTTTTCTCTGTTTTCATTTTTTTTTCATAATCATGAGACAGTGTTTAAAAATATATTGCTTTACTTATTTACAATATTCATTTAAAAAACAGGCAATTTTTTCACATAACCTTGTTTTTCAGAGTGAGATAAAAATAACAAGTATAAAACTAATAGATTGTGACTTGGTCACGACAAATTGTTCATGCAAGTCAGCAGAAGGAACAGTAGAAAACACTATATACAATGAGAGCAAATGATATGATTTTAGCCTCTATATATGAATAGTAGCTGACCTTGACAGAATGAATGTGATGTTGGATACTGGAAACCACTACATGTGTACTGGAATGCTGTAATAGGTTGAAAATGTAGCTGCATTATTTTATAGCTTCCCTCATTCAGAGATGATGTCTGTATTCCCACCCTTTAAATCTGGGCTTGCTTTGACCTACTACATGTGGCAGAAGTGACACTGTGAGTTTCCGAACCAGGCTTTCAGAGATTTTCGTGGCTTTTATTTTGTCTTCTTGGAACACTACCCTGACATGTATGTGTAAGGAAGACCGTCTATCCTCCTGGAAGCTGACTGGTCACATGGAGTAGACACGAGGCGTGCCAGCCAGCAGGCAGTGTTAACTGCCAGACACGTTCATGTGCATGAATCCAGGAGAAGACAAAAGACAATCTTCCCAACCAACCTAAGGAATCACAAGAAATAATAAAATATAGTTGTTCAAAGTAAAAGCAACTAATATAGTTGTTCAAAGTGGCTTGTTGTTCACAGCAATAGATAACCTAAAAAAAAGAAAGAAAGGAAGGAAGGAAGGAAGGAAGAAAGAAAGAAAGGAAGGAAGGAAGGAAGGAAGGAAGGAAGGAAGGAAGGAAGGAAGGAAGGAAGAAAGAAAGAAATCCCAGATTACACTACTCTCTTAATGTAAGTTTACAAATGTACATTTCACTATGTGGTAGAAAACACATTGTCCTGCATAAGAGTGACAGGGGAATGAGTGTTCTTGATAAGTCATAATTTCTATGGGCTACATTTCTCATTTTTGTAATTCTGTACACAGTGCATACACTAGCCTCTTTCTGATCCTTTCACCACCAGCAATGACTGAATTGATCTCCCAGAGAAGGGAAAAGAAAGTCAGGGCAACCAGCAGTAGTGTTTCTCTGGCCAGGTATTCTCCAAGAGTCCGAATCTTCACAGCCCTGTTGGTCACAGATCTTGATTAGGGTCCTGGGTGTGGGAAGGATGAGGAATACGTATTTCTGTACATAAGCTAAGAACATACAACTGTACACCGGAAGATGGACCTCAGAACACTGCCTCAAGACAATAGGGAATCAGAACCAGCCCTTATGGATTTAAATTTGATTGTGGTTCAGGAGAGTACATTTTGGGTTCTTCAGGCAGACATCATAATCATTGACCCTGGTGCTATAACAAGATCGAGGACACTTTTCTGCAACTCACAATTTTGAGGTGACACTCCTTAGAGGACCGAATGAGTGGCTCTACTAATATCTGTTCATGATCTATCCAGTCCATTGTGATCATCCTTTCACACGCTTGCCGATACTCTTCCTATCTGTGGGGTTAACTGTCTAGTGAGGAGACAGATATTGAAAACAAACTGCAGTTTGTGCAATTGTTATACTAGAGTGGGACAGAATGCTCTGTGAGCACAGAGAATGGATTAATAAACCCTGAGACATTAGAGCTTCCAGAAAATATGGTTTGTAGGATTAGTCTTAAAGAGTGATTACGACCTTGGTAAGTGGAGAAAGGGAATGCATGACATCCATCTGCCAGCCTATCAGTCCATGATTGTGGGAGAGATTAATCAAGTTCAGTGTATTTGATACAAAATAAAGTCAGATATGTGGATTCTATTACAAATTAAATATGTGCTCAAATAGCATATTTTTCTGATCCTAAATCCTATTAAAATGTCTTGGCCTAAGACTCAGTAAATCCTGTGGCCTTTAGATAACATCAAAAACTATTAAAATGCTAAATCTGAACGTTTAATGTATAATATGGTATTTAATATATCTTTATGCTTTTCGCTGAACAAGACCAAGTATCTATTTTTGTATCATGAAGGATTGCTCATGGTAGCTGGGCAGACTCTAGGTATAAACTGTAAATAGATTAAGTAATACATATTTCTTACATGTATCTCCAAATAACAAAACCATTATCAATTTTGCTAATTGCCCTTACATACTTGCCCAGATGATTTAACTTGGGAAGAAGGGAAAACACACACACACACACACACACACACACACACACAAACACACTTTGAATGTTGTCAAAGTTTATATCCACAGAAATTGTTTAGTTATGGGAACTCATTCAGTATTTATAACTGAAAGTATTTCTGGATATATCCTATTGACTTACACTTTAAATGTACTGAACTTCACCAAAAGAGATTGTCAGATTTTAATTAAAATTTTCCATTATAAAATGCTCTGAAAATTCCCAGACTTTCTTCTCTTTACTAGGAATCAATGAGTTGGAAATTACATGAGCAAGACTGCTACAAATATTCAGGTTCTCAGCCTTATATTGTCATGCTCCATTAACAACTTCAGAGAGCTCACCAAATTTTCTAAAATTAAGTTTTCAGAACATTTTTTATATTAGTCAACCTGTCCCTCAAGCAGATCATTCAAATTATTCATGCAAGTAAAAAATTGATCCTTGTTAGAGACTGTAGTACATAAACTTTTGGCATACTTTGAACTGAAACTGTTTTTCTGTTCAAGAAATGATTGTTTCTCTTCTTCCAATTATAGGTCTTAGATGCTGGGTTGTGTCTCCCTTTTCACCCACTTGCATTTTTTTTTCTTTTTTCCTTTTTCTAGATTTCATCCTTCTCTCTCTTTATACACACACATGCATGCACACAACTAGTTCTAAAATTTTAAAATATCTTTGTTTTAGTCTTTTATCTCCTAAAGCCTATGTATTATATTTTTAATACAGTTATTTAATAGAATGTATACACACTTATAAAATCATATTGTAAGACACAAATTTGACCTGGAATTCAATATCCTAGTTTATTTTAATATTAGAAAACATCTTCTGTAAAATATCAGTAGCACCATACCAATTTTATATATAATTTAACAGTGTTCTTATTGAAAATATTCTAAAATGAAAAAATGAACTACTCAGAGGGACTGAGAACTGGAAGCTATATTAGTCCTAATTTGTATATTATGTATATAATATTTATATAGCCACATATAGCCACATGTCTATTACATATATAATATATAACCTATTAAGTACATATTTATGACCGTATATAACATAGAGTCATATGTGTTATGTATGTAATAACTCTATATGCCCACATTTAATTACATAATTATGGGAGGAAATGAAATAGAGGAAGGTGTTTGAAAATGCAGAAAACGCTAAAAATTATTAGCAGTACATAGTTGGTTAGTCTGGCTATATTTCAAGGCTCTTCTTGGTAGGTTGCAATTCAAGTAGCTGTAGTCCTGTTTTCCCACCCTGCCTCCCCAAATGGCCATGTCTGATTTTGCATTTAAAACATAAGAAAAAAAGAAAACATAAAAGAGGAGAAAAACAAAAAGCTGATGGAAAACTTCATGACATACTAAGTTCTGTGTATAAAGTGAGATGGCTACAACCTATTTAGAATTCTGTCATATTAAACACCTCCAATCTCTCTTGCATCTTGAATCTCTCACCTCTAACCCTTCACGTCAAACCGGGCCTGTCATTTCTTCTCTATCTTACTTTTCTTTTCCATTTGAGAAGTAATCTTTCTTCTCCCAGTACAGTCCAAAGCCTAGTTTTACTTACTATGAACATTCAGTTTATGAAGGTTCTAAATCATGATTAGGTTATTTTATATGCACAGCTTTATCGCCAGTGACCCAAATGGTACTGTTGCTGGGAAGAGGTTAGAAAGAGAATTCAAAACAAGAAATCTTGTTTTTGTTAAAATTGAAGCTATTTTTTAATGCTTTCCTTTTTCCAAAGTCTTAATTATTTTCTATGTCTTATTGAATATCTATGTTTATTGGGCATATAAGATCTCATATTCTAGAAGACCAGTTTTATCTTCTAGAAGACAAAAAATGCTGAGATTGGATCTTTCCCAATCTAAGACCATTTAATTGCAGTTAGGTGAGGTTGAAGGAAAGCAACAATTTTCATCCTCTGAACACATTTATTTACTTTTTGGAACTGACCACGAGGTTTCTAAATTTCAGATCAAAAGATATCTCTCCCTAGGTTCTCTGTAGGCAGTTTTTTTAGAGAAGAAACACTTTTTGGTTTAGAATAGGAACATTTACTATTACAGTGTCATGGGGTAGATCAAGTATTCTGTTATTTATGGGCATGAAGTAGAAAATTCTTGGTGAAGAAAAGAAGAGGAGAGGCTCAGATGTCTTTCTCCCCTATAAATTATAGAGATAAATTCGCCATATAACAAGTGATTGCCGTGTTATTCCTCCAGATGAAATAACTAATATTTTCCAAAGAACATACACAACAGGGAAACCAGAGAGTGGTACACTTAACTCTGTGGCCTGAAAACTCGATTGCCAACTTTAACCCAGGAGAGGAGTATTAAAATGGCTGTCACTTGCAGATTACCTTAATGACCGTACCCCTTATTGTTATGAGCAGCCTAAATACAAAATGAGTCTAAAATCTTTTAGTAATGGAAGCTCTAGTGCCCCAAACAAAAAGCACTCAGCAGACCATCACTGTCTAAAGACAGGCTTTCAGCACAACTCTGTGAAGCATTGAGAATAATTGCATCTGATTCCCATTTATTATGCTTAAAATCATAGCTCACTACACATTGCACTCATTACAGCCACGTGCTGTAGTTTAAATAATAGGTAAGGAGTATAGCAAGGGACTTACTTTTCACATATCATAATAATTACACGTTTCTTGTGGATACTCGATCTGCTAATTAACCATCAAAATTTCAGATCATTGCCTGCTGTCTGGATTATTTTGATACCTACCCTTGGCATGTTCCTGTCAGGAAGAAAACAAAACATCAACAAACCACAAAGGAAATACTTTTTCAGGTGTTTGGAGTTGCCATTTAATACTGTCTTAGAGCTGAAGAGAAAAGAAATTGTGGTAGAGTGTGACAGTATTTTCTGAAGAAAAATTGGAAGGAGAAAGAGACAGAGAAAAAGGAGAGAGAGGGAGGGGAAGGAAGGAGAAAAGACAGGAGGAAGGAAGGAAACTATAAAAACAGTATGAAAAAAGCCTATTACAATACTGTATCCTAAATATTGACAAGATACATCTTCTACTATTTAAAAAATATTCTTTTGTTATTCAAAGACATTTCTCTCAGTTTCTTAATTGGTCAGCCATTGTCCATTAGGGCAAAACTTAATTTTAATAATTTTAAATCTATTCTTCTGACACAAGTCAGTGTAGTACCTGGTTTGCTGCCTGTAAAAGACAGGCAGGATTTCACACCAGGGTTTTCAACCAGCTGTTAAGTTGCACTGAAGTTCTGACCAAGGGAAAGAAAGCCTATAGGGAATTCATCAGTAGACACGGAAGTTGTCTAATAAATGCAGAAAATCACGCAATCACCCTATACTCACAACAAAGCAGGGTAAAAGAAAGAAAAATCTTCTAAGTCTATGCTTTTGTATTTTTTTAATTTTGAAAATATAAATTGACTTCAGTATCCTTTTTATTCCTTCTTTACCCTCCCTTAGTATTACAGAATAAATGCCACTTGGCTCTCCTTGCCTTTCTATGATTGTACATATTTGAATTCATTAGAAATTTAGGAAAAATGTGTTACCAGAAATAATTCAACTTTAAAACTTTTTTAAAAATTACATATGAAAGGGGTTGTCCTGTTGAAGGATTCCAAAATTTAATCAAGATAAGGGGTGCATTTTAGATAGTCATATGTACTTCCTGTGATTCCTTCATTGCTATCATAAGGAAAACCACATTCTAGTGGAAGGTCACATACTAATCAGATGTAATTATTTATAACTGTGGGATTATTCTCCATATCAGGAATTGTTCCTCAAGCAGCAGAAAAGTCATTGCTAACCCAGCATCCACATAGACTTGCTAATGTTGCATGGAGATGGGCAGGAAAGCCACACAAACAATAAGGCAGATGTTTGTTAGAACAGGGGTATGCCAAAATGCACAAAGGAAAAAGGATGGGAGAGAGGGAGATATCTTTCCTCCTTAACTACTTTGTAGGATATACCTCCCTAAATAGTATTGCGTATACCTTCTTCACTTGTGCCCCAAATGACAGAAACAATAGCTTAACGGTACAATAAATGTTTGGGAAGGAAAAATGACAAAGGAATAGTATTTGCCCCATCTGTTTGAGGGATGTCTGTATCAAAAATTCAGAAACCAATATAATTTGTACATTGTTCTGTTTTTATCAGTGAATCCAGAGCATATGTTGCTGCATTTTCTCTTTACTGACAAAACCTATTTACAAAAGAGCTATTAAACACCAGAATGCTCTTAGAGTAGATAGCCTGATTATGTCCATTATGTTTTCTACCTACCTGGGAACTTCAGGAATCATTCTTAGCTCTGCAAGATTTGTAAGTGATAAACTACTCTGTGCTATAAGGTCTATAAAATACCACAGATTATCACCGTCATTATCTAAATATTTAAGTCTTTGAGACAAATGTGAAAACCTCTGAGGGAAAAAAAAAATGAAATAGGCAGACTTTTTATTGTGAACCTGAAACTACAAAAGTCTATCATAATGTTTTAAACTTGATGACTTAAATCTCACAATCTCAATAAAATAAGTAGATACTATATAAGGCACTGGATAAAATGTCAATGCCCTTTCTATTAGAGAATAAGTAAATTGATAAATATAACTGTCACTTTTTAAAGGAATTTGTCAATTATATTGATAAGATTATAGTGTTGTTTAAGGCACCATACTCCACAACACATAAAATAATTATTTTTCTGGAATACTTAAATTATTTTTTCTGACGTTCAAAAAAGCCTACAAAGAGGGATTATGAGAATTTATTATTTTAGAATTATTCCACAGGAAAAAAACTTTTCCCCAGGTATTGAAGTCTAATTCAATTATAAATTAACAAAACTGAATCACTAGAGACAATTAAGTTTGACATGCATTTTATTCTTCTGTTAGTTGCCAGTTTTTATTACATTTGAGTGCAACTCACTAGAAGAATTCCATTAAAATGGCATTTTAAGTTAGAAAAATAAGTGTTTTCAACTTCTGAGTTTTATTATTTACTTCTTAAGGGAAACTTCTTTCATGTATATCCAGGCCAAAACTTTGCTAAGAGGTGATTTTTTTTTTTATTAGCTTAGATTTAAATAAAGAACTTATTGAAGAGTTTAAAGACAAATCTCATTAGACATTAAAACTATTCACCATGACTTTTTCTTGTCCTAACATATTATTTTTGTGATTCTTGGTTATTTAAACATAGGTTCCCTATGTACTTTTGAAACAGCCACCAGGGTTGTAAATAATGGTCAAAGGCAAAACATACTAAATGTAAGAGAATCCAATTTCATATTTTTGTCCCAGATGGTTGTACCAAGAGCATATTTAGATTAAGGCAATTTCTTTTTCTACTCTGATGCACACAACCTTTTAAAATGCCTGCAACAGAGATATGGGCTTCACTGGGAATTGCAAATGACCTTTTTAAGGCTTTAAACTATTGCTTATATGTCTTAAACCATTGCAGAGTTTCACAATAGGGAAACTTCGTTCTTTCTTGTGTTCTCTGTGTTTACATTCATGTATTACTTTGCATTCCTAACAGTCCCCTCCACACATGTGCACATGTTCATTACCATTCAAGGATATAGACATGACAGGCATGGAAACAAACTACAATGTATTCTTTAGAGTGACTTGGGTGCCAACAGAATCTACTGACTCTGAGATCTCCCTTTGAAGTTCTCTTCTGAACATCATCGCCAGTTAGTAATAGCAACTGAGAGACCTAGAGCCGAGTAACATCTGCCTGGTTGGAAGTGACAGACAAGCTCATATGCTTTGATTAGGATTCAGGAATGAATGTGTTTTATCCAAGGCAGAACAGGGGAATACAAAATTTGAATAGCTAAAAGGAAAGAACAAAAAATGGAAGGCGTTTTTCAAAGTGATTTAGGAATGTTTATAGATAGATTTAATATATGTGAATGCTCTGTAATAGTATCTTAACAACACAACTTCAAGAGGTAGACTTTATAGATCTGCCCATTATAACTAAGATGAAATAAGAATTCCATCAATTAAAAATATATTAAGGGCTAATTTCTATATATTGATCTGAGAATATAGCATCCTACAAGTGTAATGCTAAATCGAAAAAAAAAAAAAAAAGGAAGTGCACAAGTCTTGTTAAGTCAAATACTTTGTGGCAAGTCATTTCATTTCAATTACATTTGCCGGTTATGGAGAATTTTATTTCGAAATGAGTAATCTGACCATTTTAATACATTGTTGTAAAGGAGCTGGCGGAGTACAAAAATCTGTGGTGCTGAAATTGGGAAACTATTTTTATAATAGAAAACACTGTGCTCACCACTGATCTAAGGATTTCAAAAATATTACCTCCTTTATTGCAAAAACCCTATGAGAGAACTACCCTTATTATCATCGGCCTTATGCAAATGAGGAAGCAGATACAAATGTTATATAACTACTCTTTGTGGGTAATGAATGGCAGCATAGAACTTGATCCAGGCAGCCTATGCTAGACCCATTCTCTTTACCTCTATATTCAGTTTATCCTGAAGAGTGTCACACTGAAACTTGGGGGAGTGGGACATGGGGAAGAGAGGCATAGGGGAGGAGGCATGCAGATAAGACCAGAGGAGGCAGAGGAGTGTCAACTTCTCTTTGGAAAGGAGATAAGAAATATTCAATGAAATACAGATATTGTATGGAAGGGGTTCTGACTTGGGTTAATGAAAGCATGCTGTCCATCACCTCCTTCTCTGAAAAATAAAACAGAATAAAGAGGATACGGGGCCCCTGATTCTACTTAGGTACTGTCAGGAAAGATTTGAAACAGCCGTTGCAGAGAATACGTTTGGGAGAAAACAAGATATAAATAAAAGAACAGCTGAGAGGTAGGTAGTGGGGACTTAGTTTGGGCTCATTAGCATTGCAGAATAGTGAGAGTACAGTCAGGATGTACATGTGGCGGAAGGGCTGGGGGTGACCCGTCATTGAAAAGGAGACATTGGATAATTTAAGAATGTTCTAAGAAATTGGGAAATAAATGGTTTTAGTAGTAAACAACAGATTTTATGAACACATAATGGGAGGTGTAAAATTAAATCTAGGTATCTGAGTCTTTTTGAAAGAAAGGTGGGCCATTTTAGTCAAAGTGTTTGCATGTCAGAGCATACAGTTTACCATCAATGTGAATGATACACACCAAAAACTGTAACAGATAATAAGAAAGAAAATGGATACCTACTGCTGCCCACATTCTCCACTGAGAGAGACTATTGAGGCAGAAGGGCACTGGGAAGCTAGGGAAAGCGATGATGCACATGCAGAGAAAGACGGCCGTCATAGGCACACTCTAAAATTCCATCATAGAACCTTGTACTTGAGAAGTACAAGTGCAAGTACTCTGTGAATCCTTTAAGTAAGAAAACCATGTTCTGGAATTGGTGATCAGGGACCAGGTTCATTTGCCTTTTCTTTGGGAAAGTCACAAGCTAAAAGAGAAAATAGACTTCCTTGGGGAAGGTTCTGTAGGAAAGTGCTATTTTGGTAGAGATTGTGAATTGCAGACAAACATCATGAAATAGCCAATTAGGGAGACTATTTCTGGGAAAGAAACTTTGTGCTCCTAGGGTAGGAGTGGAGAGAATTTGCTCATTTACAATAAGAACCTCCTTGGTTTGCAAAAGAGTAAAGAGATGGAGAGATTCATAGGTTCCTGGAGGAATGGGAGGCAGCATCTGATGTCCAAAAAGAATCATTATAGTAGTTCTTTGCATTTGGAAACACTGAAGGGAATGTTTTTGAACCAAATATTTTTACAACATTTCAATAGTCAAAAATACTATATAACCTTACCACAAAGTTAAAAAAAAAAAAAAATACATTGTGTGCAGTATTGTGAGCTCCCTGGGAATGCCCACACCTGACTTTCCTTTCAACATGTTCTCTAGAACTTCTGTGGAGACTCCTATCCTTCTCTCTCTCACTCCACCTCTTTCTTCATGATCCCTGTACTAAACTCTGTCTCAGAGACTGAGGTAACATTTTACATTTGGTTGGTAAGAACAAATACCATGAATTCTCCATTATTTTGACAGAATTGAAATTGCTCTGGTGATTCATTAATCAACTTTTCAAATGTGGAGTAGGATAGTGAATATACTAATTGAAAGTCAAGAAATAGAGCTTAATTGTTTAATGTCAAAAGCTCAGGGACAGATTTCAGGTAATTGCTAGGAAGCCTATTCACATGTGTTTTAAAATATAAGCACTTGCTCTGGGTTAAACTAAAGACACTTTTTAATTATTTAGAAAAGGCTTCTCAGGCACACACTTCAATTTGAATTAAATATGTAACTTAAATAAAATGATGTGCTTGATTGTGAATAAAATTTTAATTGAAGGCTGCCATAAAACTATAGAAGTGAAAACAAATTACATGTATGTAAAAAAGAAATTGTCCTGTTAAAAACAGACATTAAAAAGAAATCCTCATGGGACGCCTGGGTGGCTCAGTTGGTTAAGCAGCTGCCTTCGGCTCAGGTCATGATCCCAGCGTCCTGGGATCGAGTCCCACATCGGGCTCCTTGCTCCGCGGGGAGCCTGCTTCTCCCTCTGACTCTGCCTTCCACTGCTCTCTCTCTGACAAATAAATAAATAAAATCTTAAAAAAAAAAAAAAAAAAGAAATCCTCAGAAGGAAGCAGTGCCTATTACCTGTCTTGAGTACATAACTTGTTTTTATTTTGTTTTATTATTTTTTTTATTTATTTATTGGACAGAGAGAGATCACAAGCAGGCAGAGAGGCAGTCAGAGAGAGAGGCCAATGTGGGGCTCGATCCCAGGACCCTGAGATCATGACCTGAGCTGAAGGTAGAGGCTTTAACCACTGAGCCACTCAGGCGCCCCATAACTTGTTTTTAATAAACACTCAGAGCAGCTGTTGTTACGCTGGTAGCTCACTTGAAAATAATAGTCTCTAAACGTTCAAACTGAGCAGAAGAATTTTAAAATGTCGTCTCAACATAAGGAGACCCTAATTTTTATTAAAACACATTAAAATGGCCTATATACATCAAGGGGATTTTACCTATTTTCATTTGTTTTCTTCAGTCATAAGTCTAGGGAACAAAAGGCCTGGAAAACTTGGAGGTGAAGTAAGTCGTTTTAAAATACAAAATTCTAAATGGCTTCTGTAGTTTCTTCTATTGAGAATAACTTCAACCTTCCTTATGTGTCCTTCCCCCAAGATGCGTTGCCAACACTTCAATTTCAACACGTGCTGTAATTAACTGTCAACACAGCTCCTCATCCAAACATGGCCCTCTTCTCTCGTTTCTTGACCATACTACTGCTGATTGTACCATCTCTCAGTATTCAAAACTCAAAACCTGGCAGTGTGTGTGTGTGTGTGTGTGTGTGTGTGTGTGTTGCTTTTAAAAGACTCTTGTTTAAAGCAACTTTTGGTTCATAGCAATATTTACCAGAAGATACAGAGATTTTTCATCTATGTTCTACCCCCGCACATGCGTAGCCTCCCCCATTTGCTGCATCCTCCACCGGGGTGGTACCTTTGTTACAATCTATGAATCTCTGACACATCAATTTTATCCAAGGCCTGCAGTTTATATTAAGTTCACTCTTGGCGCTATAAATAATATGGGTTTGAACAAATGTGTAAATGACCTGTATCCACCACTACAGCATTATCTGGAGTAGTTCCGTTGCCCTAAAATCCCTACGTTCCACTTATATGTTGCAGAAAAAGAGTCAGACCTGCAAGAGACCAAGTGACACTCGGAGAAGTAGGAGAACTGGGATTTATTTTATGCCACCAGACCCAGATGAGCTTGTGCTCGAAATTCTGGGCCCCAGACCACAGGGTTATAAGGCTTTTCTAGGGGACTGCATGCAGTCAGCTTCCAAGGGCTATGCTGACTGCTGGTAGGTGGGTTTAAACTGGGGGGAGCCTGCTTTAGGCAGGAACATGTGCCGGGAGACTATGGCGGGAAGCCTGTTCACAGAAGCAGAAGTGGCTCGTTATCTCTTGCTCCCAGTAGGGTTTCTGGTTATCTCTAGCTTATTGTTAGTAACTTTTCCATATTCTGGGGTGTCCTGGCCTGGGCTAGCTTTGGGTAATTTTCCTCTTTAATATATCCTCCATGCCCCCAACCCTTGGCTATCACTGATCTTTTTTACTGTCTCCACAGTTTTTCCTTTCCCAGAATGTCACGCAGTCAGAATTTTACAATCTGTAGCCTATTCAAATTGGCTCCTTTCACTTAGTAATGTGCATTTAAGTTCTCTCCATTTCCTTTTATGGCTTAGTAGCTCATTCTTCTTTTTAGTGCTCAGTAATACTCTACTGTCTAGATGTGTGCCAGTTTTTCCATTCACCTACCAAAGGGCGTCTTGATTGCTCCCCGAGTTTTCATAGCCCTTAATGAAGCTGCTATAAACATACGTCTGCAGGCTTCTGTAGAGACATAAGTTTTCATCTTTCTTTAATCACATATGAAGAAGCCCAATTGCTAGATCATAGGCATCGTTTCTCTAAATTTAGTTTGCTGTTAAATGTTGGGTGAAAAAATAAGATGTAGATGATTCTTTCAGTGTGTATGTAAATGTACATTAGAAATATTAAATATTGGGGTGCCTATGATGTAAAAAAAATATTGGGGTGCCTGGGTGGCTCAGTCAGTTAAGCATCTGCCTTTGACTCAGGTCATGATCCCAGGGTCTTGGGATCAAGTCCAACATCTGGCTCCCTGGTCAGTGGGGAACCTGCTTTTCCCCTCTCCCTCTGCCTGCTGTTCCTCCTGCTTATACTATCTCTCTGTGTGTCAAATAAATAAATAAAGTCTTAAAAAATTTTTTAAAGAGAAATATTAAATATTAAAAATATAGATATCAACATGATTTATATATACCAAACTCAGGATAATTGCAATGAAGAGGGTGATGAATAATACAACTTTTTGTTTTATGTTTGTTTATTTTAAGATTAAAGATGAAGCCAAATTTTTAGTTCTGTATGATGGAAAGATAGGTATTTAATATATTTTGCATCATTACACTTTTTAAAATCCTTTTCCCCAAACTAAAAAGATTATATACTTAAGACAAGAGCGTCAAAGACTAAAGGACAGGAAAGTGAATAGATGAATGGGAAAATATAATTAACCCAGGACACGATTAGTACAGGATGTATAAAACAAGACTTTGTATACTTCAAACCATACAGTTGTCAACTTCTTTCTCTGTTTGACTTTAGCTTGTTCTCACCATTACCGTTTCTCCTACCTTGTTTTCTAACCTCATTATCTTTGTTGTCTTTGTTGTCCAGACAATGTGTCCAGTGGCATAATTTTTCCAGTGGATCACCTCATTATAAACTTTCTTCAGTGCAAGTTTCATATGATGCTAGATCATATTCTTTTATATCTTTTACGAACCCTGTTATAAAAGAAATGAACGTCTTAATTTTAAATGATATTCAGGGTCTGTTGTGATCTGGTGCATGTCTTTTTTGATAAAAATATTACCATTGCTACCCAGATCTATCCTGGTTTTTTTTTTTTTTTCTTTTCCTCCCTTCTTATCTACTGTCTTCAAGGATAAAAGCCTTGTTCTGTGCTTCTATACTATGCTAATCCATTGACCTTTTACATTTTTAAGGTTCTATTCAAATGTTATCTCATCTCTAGAATCTCTCTCAGTTTTAAATAGGAGAAGTGCTATTTCTACCTTCTGCTTTTTGATAAAAATTAGATTAGTCTAATTTTTTGCTTATTGGTTTCTGCTTCATAACATAATTAACATACATAACAGCTTTTTTCTAGCATCTGAGATCTTTGAGGATGGTGTTGTGTGTGTGTGTGTTTGTGTGTGTACTTAATTTATCACCTAAAATGCGTAGTACAGTATGTGTACGCACTAAATAATAAAAAATAAACATTAGTTAAATGTAAGAAATGTTTCAGATTCAGCCAAATAGTCATGCTTCTCATAATGCCATTTCTCATAATCCAAGCAGTGCAGTGAGTTCTGGTCACCAACAAAATCCACTTGCAGCCTTTTGCATAATGGAACTTTGTACCTTTTTTGCTCATCAGTGTCAGTAAAACCCTTTCTTACCAATCACTAAAAAAATGTATCAATAGAGAAATTGAAGAAAGCAAATTGGCACCTGTCAACCCTTTTCCCTCAAAAGGCACTTGGACCACCATCCTGTCTCTAAAGACCACTGGAGTCTTCATCCCCTGAGTTGTGAGATAGTGCAACTTTTCCTAAGACAAACAAACAAACAAACAAACAACATCCTATCTAGTCACATGTGATTTTAGAAAATAGACATAATGCTTTCTAGTACTTAAGCTGATCCTTTCATTTCATCCATTTTCCTTTGTAGTACAAAAATATTCAAGATAGCCATTTGAAATTAGACTTTAGAGTATGAACAGAAAACAGAATAAGCCTGCCTGTAAGCTATCTATTGTCTTTTTCACATGTATTTATAAGCTGGTTTGTTGGTTTGTTTGTTTGTATGTTTGTTGTTTTTTTAAGAGTAATGTAACCAGAAGGGCTCAGGTTTTACTCTCTGAGAAACAAAGCAACATGTAACTAAATTAATTCCCTTCTTTTTCAGAATAGTGTTAGTAATGTGTCCACGTCACACATTTTTGACTTTTATAAGGGCCTATTTTGTGTATCACCAAGTTTTATCTCAACACCATGAATTAGGTAGTAATGACATAAACAAATTAGAAAAATCACAAAAACAGAGTTTAACTGACTTATCTATCTCCTTTTGTTTTTTTTTAAGATTTTATTTATTTATTTGACAGAGAAAGATCACAAATAGCAGAGAGGCAGGCAGAGAGAGAGAGAGAGAGAGAGAAGCAGGCTCCCCGCTGAGCAAAGAGCTGGATGCAGGGCTCGATCCCAGGACCTTGAGATCACGACCTGAGCTGAAGGCAGCGGCTTAACCCACTGAGCCATCTAGGTGCCCCATGACTCATCTATATTCATTAGTTGTAGCAAGATTTAGAGAAAATATGACCTCACCTACAAATGATAGTCCTAACTTTCAGTCACTATTTTACTCTGTTTTCATTTTGGTATGTCATCTTGTCACTAGACTTGTAAACCCATTAGGAGTAAAGATCATTATCTTCCCCAAAACACTATGCACATGGGATGATTTATTGAGTTATTATATTAAGTGTAATACATATTATATTAAGCATATATATTTCTCCCATGTTATCTCCATTTGACTACGGAAAGTAAATGCTGCTTTAGTAGTTAATAGAAATCTAGTATCCATCTTCCTGACATCCTGTCAAAAATATCACAGGAATTTAAAAGAAAGGATTTATAATTAATTGGTTTTTGCAAATAAAAAATATGTAAAACTACATAGAAATCTATATGTTATAAACTGAAAATCATTTTTCCACTAAGGTATAGTTTTGGTATAGACAGGATAGTTATGTTTTATATACATAAATATATACCTTAATTTCGAATCACAATCTTCATATCACTTTGCAACCTCCCTTTTTACTTTTTCACTTAATAATTTATTCTTTTCACATATTTTTAATTATAGCAATATACTAACAGCATTTCAGGGAACTTTCAGGTAGACTGTGGTTTCAGATTTGTAATTTTCTGACCAATATTTAAGCATTCATTACACTTGATTTAATAGATGAGTTTTCTGTTAACTAGAAGGATGGCACAGTATTTTAGGCAAGAACTGGAAGTTTGGGATATGCAACACAAAATAAATTTGTTAATATTTTTTAAATAATTAAGGTGATCAAGTAAAACCTTTTAAAAATTATGAAATAAAAGATTTGAAAACATAAATGTAATTAGAAATTAGAAATTTAGAATAATTTTAAAACAACTCACAGAAAAATTAGTAAACTGTAAAAACTGAAGAATTACCCAGCATACACTCCAAAAACCAGTGTCAAAAAGTAGGGTTATGAACCTTTTAAGAGTGAGATCTAATAAATGAGGGGAAAGTATTTTAAAGTATTTTAGAAGAAATGGCTCAGTATTTTCTGTTGAGAGACATGTGTACACATGGAATGCAAAAAGAAAAAATAAATAAATGCACATCTAAGTATATCATTTTAAAAATAAGTACCAAAGATAAAATATGTTAAGAGACTAGAGGCAAAAGATAAATTACCTAGTAAGATTTGACTATTTATTTCACAGTAACAAAAACAGAATCAAGATAGCAATTGAATAATTTTTTTTCAAAATGCTAAGAGAAAATGTTCATTGAAAAAGTATTTTCAAAAATCTCAAAAATTTTGACTGATATAAAGGCAGTTTTAGTCATACCAGATTTTGAGAAAGTTTAGTAGTAATAAATCTCAATAAACAATCTTGAAAACGTGTTTTTCAAAGAGTAAGAAAATAATATAAATGCAAGTTTTGAATACAAGAAAAATTTGGTAAGTAAAGAAAGTGGTCATCACTTGAGTAAATCTAAACTTGTATTGGTTACAAAATATAGCATAAGAATGACTAATAATTAAAATCAAAAGGAGAGAAAAGGTAGAACTATGATATTTGATTAAAATACCATGTGAGCCAGAATAAGAAGAATGACCAGAGACCACTTTCAGTAGTCCTTGAATTATTTTAAAAAGATAGGTTAATAAAGCTTATCCTGTATTAACTCTTAGATGGAATTAAAATACCAAAGATAACCATTAAAAGAATAGAAACACAATGTGTACCTAACAAATGAATGTGGGAGTAAAGAAAATATTAATTAATTAAAATATAAGAAAATATTTTGGTCAATCATACCTCAAAAAGTAGTTTTTTTTAAAAAATTATTTTCAAAATGAGGAAAGAAAGCACAAAATTATTATTAAAAATCACACTTGAGGTTATATCCATTATAGAATAGGTGGCATCAAAATAACCTTCCCACAGAAAACAATTATACCAGATGAAAGTTGGAAGAAGGATAGATAATAGCAATTTATATGTATATGAAACAAATGTATTACACTTGTTCATATAAATATGCTTGTAGACACATGTTAATAGATATATCTTATGTGTCATGTACCTGTATACTTTGTAAGCATTAGATATCATCCATATATAAGTATATAGAAATGATTAAAATTATTAGGAAACAACTATAACAACCAGACTTGAGTGGCTAAGAACAGGGAGAACAGCACATTGATGTGAGTCTTGATTTCTCCTTGAGTTTTCCCCTTTGGAACATCTGACTGTTTGAGCTAAGGTCATAAAACCCAGAAGAAAGGATCACAGTGGTATCACCAGTCAAAGGCAACTAAAAATTAGATATCAGAGTTATCAAGCACCTAGTATTTGAGGAATTAAAAGCCCTGAGAGGGAAAAAAAAAAAAAAAAAGAAGAAGTAAAAAATAAAAACCTCAAGAATTTATGTTGTTTCTCTTCTAGATATTGGTTAACTTCCAAACCAAATGGTAACTTTTTAAAAAGTAATAAAAGTTAAAAATCTCCAAATAGTTAATGGTCATAACAAATCGTAGTAAATAGTACAAATTCTTAAAGTTGGATGATAAAACTCTATGTATAAAAATTCATGAGATGCAGCAAAAATGGTACTTCGGAAAAAACATTAGTTTAGGTGTTATTTAGGGAAAAAATAATAGAGTTTAGAGGAGAGATTGATGAAACTGAAAATAAAGAAAAATAGAATTAACAAACCAGAAAACTGGTTCTCTGCAAAGACAAATTATAGCAGCAATGAGAATGAACCTCACAGACCTACATCTAGCAGGAGCATAATTTACTCACAGTAACAGCTGCTGCTTTCTGAAATCCATTGTCTTATCTGCACCAAGATCAGATGTTCAGTGGTCTTCTCCCAGTTGGTAACTAAGTGTATCAGAGATCACAATGCAAACCTCATCCTGGAAGACCTGGGGCTCCCCTCATGGCAGACTTAAGCTCAAGGACACCCCCCGACCCCAATGGCTTTGTCTGCATCTTTTTTCCAGACCACATATCAGTTTAAGGTACTTTGACCCAGTTTTTCCTCTTTTTCTTCATTTCTTCGCTTCATGCTTCCACTGTAGTCTGACAGCTTTCTCAGATCTTCACATACCCTCACTATTTTCTCTTACAAAGGCATTTCCTTTAATAAGACCCTGGCACATTTAATTCAATTTCATCTTCATATCTGCTTCTAGTAGAAGCTGAGCTAATACATAAAAAATAGATATTCAAAAATTAATAATGAGAGAAAGGAAGAAAAGAAATATTGGTAGAAATTAAAATATAATGGTAGAGGGGTGCCTGAGTGACTCAGTTGGTTAAGCAGCTGCCTTCAGCTCAGGTCACAATCCTGGAGTCCCAGGATCGAGTCCCACATTGTGCTCCTGGCTCCACGGGGAGTCTCCTTCTCCCTCTGACCTTCTCACCTCTCATGCTCTCTCTCACTGTCTCTCTCTCAAATAAATAAATAAAATATTATATATATATATATATATATATATAATGATATATACAGCACATTTGTAGAACAAAGGTAAATCGTGAACAGATTTGTATAAAAAAATTAAGATTCTGGAAAAAAATGACAATGTCCTAAGAAAATATAATTTAGTAAAACTGGCTGAAGGGTGGCAGACCAAAAGCCTGATGAGCTATAAGCAATTAAGAAGTTAAATGATTTTTGTTGAAATGATAGACAAAATCCAAATAATTATACTGAGGGGCCTGTCAGACATTGAAGAACATGATAATCCCAGTGTTAAAAAAAATACTCTGAAGATTTGAGGGTAGAGAGCCAGGGGGCATAAAATCTTCCAGGCATAATTAAAGATATCAATATTATCTTGATGATGATTCCACTGTAAATTTTAGCCTAAAATCTATTTTGAGTTAATTTTTGTGAAGAGTATGAATTCTGTGTCTAGATTCATTTTTTGCTTGTGGAGATCCACTTGTTCCAGCACTGTTTGTTGAGAAGATTGTTACCCACTCATGGTATTGCCTTTGTCCATCAGTTGACTCTACTTAAATGGGTCTATTTCCAGGTTCTTCATTCTGTTCTACTGATCTCTTTATCTGTCCTTAGCTAGGATCACAGTATATTGATTACTGTTGCTTTATAGTAATTCTTGAAGTCAGGTAGTGTCAGTCCTCTGACTTGGTTGTTCTCAGTACTGTGTTTGCTATTCTGGGTCTTTAGCAAAACTATAAAACCTCTAGAAGATAACATAGGAGAAAATCTAGATAACCTTTGGTATGGCAATGACTTTTTAGATATGTAACCAAAGGCATGAACCATGAAAGAAAGAATTGATATGTGTACTTAGTTAAAATTTAAAACTTCTACTCTGTGAAAGACACCATCAAGAGAAGGAAAAGAGAAGACACAAACTGGAAAGAAATATTTGCAAAAGATACATATCCAATAAAGGACTATTAAAGTTCAGCAATAAAAAAAATCTGATTAAAAAATAGGTAAAAGACCTGAACAGCCATCTCACCAAAAAATGTTCAGATAGCAGATAAACCTATGAAAAGATGTTCATCATCTGTCATCAAGTAAATGTAAATTAAAAGAACAAGATACAAATACATACTCAAATGCTCAAAATCCAAAATGCTGACAATATCAAATGCTGGTGAGAATATAGAGCAACAGGAATTCCTGTTCATTCCTATTCATTGCTAAAGAACTCTTGTCCTATAACAACTTGCTGAGGCTGTGTGTTTCTGTGATGACCTGAGCTCCCCATTAAATACCTGCCTAAAAAAGCTCAACATAACCAGGAGAATTTGCCACTCCTTCTAGCCAACATCTGAGCACAGATCCCTGATCTACCTTTCTTCAAGTGTTTCTAAAGGTGACTTAAAATTGCAAATATGTGTCTCTCAAAATTCAGAAGAATCTTTGAGAACCTGAGACCCATTCCTTTGAAATGTAATCATTAGGAAGGATAGGCCCTCTTTCTCCCAGTCTTTGGGAGGATAGCATCCCAACTTTGATAAATGACAACTTAACACATGCAAATGGCCTATTCTTATCTAGACTTTATAATTTTTGTCTGACTCTGCTGAACTCCTGCTCACCAAACCCACACCATTTTCCCTTTAAAATTCCCAGTCATGGGGTGCCTGGGTGGCTCGGGCAGTTAAGCATCTGACTCTTGGTTTTGGCTAAGGTCATGATCTCAGGGTCATGAGTTAGAGCCCCACCTCGGTCTCATAGGTGGTCAGTGTGGAGTCTGCTTGAGATTCTTTCTCTCTCTCTCTCTCTCTCTGCCCCTCCTGCTCATGCTCTGTTTCCCTCTCCCTCTCATAGATAAATTGTTAAAAACAAAGCAAAACAAACAAACAAATAAAAAAACACAAACTCCTAGTAACCTCTGCACAAATGGGAATGAGGCTCAGCTCTTTACCCCACTGTTGGAGCTTACTGAATAAAATCTGTCTTGGGGCACCTGGGTGGCTCAGTGGGTTAAAGCCTCTCTGCCTTCGGCTCAGGTCATGATCCCAGAGTCCAGGGATCGAGCCCCGCATCAGGCTCTCTGCTCCGCAGGGAGCCTGCTTCCCCCTCTCTCTCTGCCTGCCTCTCTGCCTAATTGTGATCTCTGTCTGTCAAGTAAATAAATAAAATCTTTCAAAATCTGTCTTCATTACTTTATCTAACATCTAGCTGTATTCATCTTTGATAATGGTGGAAATGCAAAATGGTACATCCACTCTGCAAGACAGCGTGGCAGTTTCTTACATCATCAGACTAACTTTTACCATGTGATCTAGCAATCTTGCTACTTGGTATTTACCCAAGTAAGTTAAAAACTTAGGTCCACACAAAAACCAGCACATGGATGTGTATAGCAACTTTATTATTGCCAACACTTGGGAACAGCTAAGATGTCCTTCACAGAAAAGTGGATAAATAAACTGGTACATGAAGATAATGGAATGTTTCTCAGCGCAAAGGAGACACAAATTACCAAGCCATGAAAAGACATGGAGGAACCTTAACTTTACATTACTAAGTGAAAGAAGCCAATCTGAAAAGCCTACATATTATATTATTTCAACAATAAGACATTTTGGAAAAGGCAAAAAACTACAAAGACAATAAAAAGATCAGTGGTTGCCAGTGGTTAGAGGAGAAAGGGTTGAATGGGAGGAGCACAGAGGATTTTTACAGCAGTGAAACTGTTCTGTATGATGCTATAACGGTGGATATAGGCCATTATGCATTTGTCCAAACCCATAGAATATGCACAACACCATTTATCTGTATGAAAAGTCTCCAAGACTAGTTTTGTAGAATTGAAATTCATCTGGTTAGTTTTGCCATATTTCATCATATCCTGTTTTTAAATCTTTCTCAGAAGTGTTCTCAATAGGTAACAGTTAAACTAATGCAGGAAAATTTAATTTAAAAATGTCAAAATAAATTAAAATATAGTAAGCCATAGTATGTTTATGTACACCAAAATATAAAGGAAATGGAACAGGACTAAATAGGATTGGACTATATTCCCTCCATGCAATTGAACTTAAGCATTTTTTTTTTAAGATTTTATTTATTCATTTGACAGACAGAGATCACAAGTAGGCAGAGAGGCAGGTTGAGAGAGAGGAAGGGAAGCAGGCTCCCTGCCAAGCAGAGAGCTCGACGAGGGGCTCTATCCCAGGACCCTGGGATCATGACCTGAGCTGAAGGCAGAGGCTTTAACTCACTGAGCCACCCAGGCGCCCCAAACTTAAGCATTTTTAAAAATAGTTCTATCTTGGTCTCGGCTGGATTTCTTGTTGATCTTCTGGGGGAGGGGCCTGTTGTAGTGATTCTCAAGTGGGGATAAAAATATATGTTTATAAAAAATAAAAAATTATATTAACAAATAAAAAAAATAGTTCTATCATTGGTATTTTCCTAAAGAATATGCTACTTAAAGTCAAGGCAATATAATTTTCATTTAATATGTGTCCCTTAGCACCTTATGTAATGCACTTAAAAAATATGTTATACTCAAGTTTAGAGACACAATAAATGTATATCGTATATTGATACTGTAGTATCTTACTTAGCTACTGGCAAGAATAGATTGAAAGAGATGTGGGAAAGCCCTCTATTAGATTTGAGCCTTCAACAAGACTTTTTACTAAGTGCTCAGCTTCAAGCCTGGATACCTGTTAAAAAGATTCAGCGTGTATTTGGCCAATAAAGGTTATCTTCCATTTAAAGTGTTAGGTTGTATAAAGTATTTGTTTATAGCAGTTATCACTCTGGCAGACTAAGTTCCCCTCTAATCTAATCTATTTAAATTTAATATTTTGCTTTTTTAATGGGATTGTTATTACCTACCTTTTTCTTACAATATTATATGAATTATATAGTAATCACCTCTTGACCTAGTGCAAAGATAGTAAAAAAGATACATAAAAATGTGGAGACAGAGTGTTCCTCCAAATTTGATCCATTTAAGTCATTCACATTCTCACACCTCATGGTCTCTGAAGTTCACAAAATATATTTTTTGAAGTTACATTGTAGATGAACAAGAAGCAATAACTGTTTATGTAAAATTCTCTTCAAACACCTGAGCATCTGGCAGATCTTTTTTTTTTTTTAAACATCTGGCTGATCTTGTACCTGTGGATTCAGCTTCCCTTCAAATCATATTGTCTTGAGGACCACAGAATTGTTAAAACCACCAAATACATTTCTTAAAATTTACTTTGATTTCATCAAAAAGATAAAATCATATCTGAAGTCAGAGAAACAAAGAAGCCAATGCCTTCCCTTTGTTTTCCTTTGGCAAACATGCCCAAAATGAGAGATCCAGTATCTTTCCACACATTGACCCACACAGCCGTGCTACCTTGAAGGCAGCCATATAACATTCAGAACTGTTGAGGACATGCTGCCAAAAGTACAGAAGGCCTTGGCAGTGAAGAGCAACATTCTGAGTATTTGTACCATGCCCATTGCAGTGACAGCTGCTGAGACAGATTTCAGTCTTTTACATCGCCAGTTACCCACGTATCTCTATCCTTGGCACTTCTCTCAAGAATAGCGCATGCCAGCTGTTCCTTCTGGCCACCAAGACAATGCATAGGATAGCTTTCCACCCCTAAAATAAATAAATAAGAAATAAATAACAGTGACAGGAAGTGAGATTGAAGCTGAGATGGGGATAACCACCTAAGAAAAGTTTCTACTTGTACTTCCAACTAACACATCAGTCCTTTTGGCTCACACTTTATCCAAAACATCATGCCATTCCTAATCTTTCCTGAAAAACAAAACAAAAACAAAACTGAAAAAAAAATTCTAATAGCATGGATCATGTGTTATCTGAGGGCTTGGAGGGAATTCAGTATGCTTCCTAAAGAGTGCCAGAAAATATCAATATCCTATAAATCTCAGTAGAAATGCTCTGGTTCCTCTCCAAACCTTGTTGGTTTCATAAAATAGTTTTTAAAATCCTATGCTGTTATTTAATAATTAAATTCCAGTTAATGGTGGAAAAAACAGCCTTTTGAAAAAATAGGAGCTTGTGGGGAAGACCAAGATAAAGGAGCCCGTGTATACATACATTCTCTCTTACTCAACATAAACATGGCACTGATAAAAATAGGAGATGGCATCATGTCTAGTTAAACCTTAAAATACTTATCTATTATTATAAGACCTCCATAAATATTTAATAAGTTTCCTGGTTCTCCTTTTATAAATATTATTTTTCATACTTTTTATTTTTTTGATTTAAAATAGACTCATAAATACAGTAGCATAACATTGAAAAGAGTCTATTTTTACTGAACTCCTACAGTCTGTCAGTAAAAAAGGGAAAAAATTAAGTTAAACTTATCCATTGGTTTTAAGTTCTACATTGTGTGTGCTCTTTTAATTATTTTGATAAAATTTCATAACGCACATTGTAGTATTTATTCAAATTAACATTTGAACTGATAAACATTTTGAGGCTTTCCTGTCTCTGATTATGTAAGATTTTGGTAGAATGCCTATCATTAAATGTCAGTCTTAAATTGACTGAAGGAAAGGAGATAGGATTTTCACTTTATCTAATTCTTGGTTATATTTCAGTGCCTACTAATGTATTAAAGGAATATGTAAAATATGGAGAAGCAGCTACACAAATGAGCTAGTGGCCCAGTAATATGAACAGCCTCTTAAGGAATGACTGTTTTCCTCATTTAATACATTTTAAGCTTCTTTCTAATTTAAGATTTATTCAGGAAAATGAGAATGTATCAAAATTCTTGTTGCATACATGGGATTAAAATTAGACTATACATTTAAAAATGTGCATAATATCTGAGTCTTAACAAATGTGTGCTTTTTACTATTTTGACCAGGTTGTTACTCTTTCTTATTGTTTTATTTTCTTAGAAATTACCCAATTCTTTTATTTCAGAGGAGCTAAGCATTTATTCACCCAATACCCAGTTTATTCTTTAAGAAATTTATTCATCTCATATGTAAGTCCCTCTCTCTTTCCTTCAGAGTTAAAAGCTTGCTTGTTTCTTAATTTGGTTTTACAAAAACTATCATACTACATTTGGAAAGTAAAGGATTCTCCACTTAAGCCCTTTTATTCCCATTAGTGATGTTTTATAGACATTCAAGTAATTCCTCCTTTATCCTCTGTCCATCCCCACCCCAACCAAGCCTCCTCTCAGAATAGTAATATTTCTTAAGCTTGTATTCTTTAAGTTTGCAAGCATATAA
The DNA here is from genome assembly GCF_011764305.1 of Mustela putorius furo. Lineage (NCBI taxonomy): Eukaryota > Metazoa > Chordata > Mammalia > Carnivora > Mustelidae > Mustela > Mustela putorius. Next base: position 18,181,326 of record NW_025422471.1, read on the forward strand.
GCTTCAAAAGTTGAAGCAATTGGTTTGAAGTGTCTCTAATACTACAAATGTAAAGGTAATATTTGGTATTATAAGAAATGTCAACTATGAGATGATACTGTAGCTGAACATCATACAAACCTTACCTATGAACATTGCATTCATGGTTTTAAGACACTTGAGCCACAGGCTTAGCATCCTGCCTTCAAGAAAGTTGGTGTGACCTTCTTTCTTTTTTTTTTTTTTTTGTAAAGATTTTATTTATTTTTCTTGACAGACAGAAATCACAAGTAGGCAGAGAGGCAGGCAGAGAGAGAGGGGGAAGCAGGCTCCCGCTGAGCAGAGAGCCCGATGCGGGGCTCGATCCCAGGACCCTGGGATCATGACTTGAGCGGAAGGCAGAGGCTTTAACCCACTGAGCCACCCAGGCGCCCCTGGTGTGACCTTCTTAAAACATCGCTTGGGATGCATTTTTATGATCAGTTTCTCCTTAGCAAAAATATTTTGAAAATGAAGCAGTCAGTATAGGATTGACTCAAGTTTACTAAATCTATATCGTTTGAATCCTTATTCCTTTTTTCTTCTTCTTCTCCTACTTGGAATGATGGGTTAAGACCACTATTTTGTTAGTAACTCAAAATTTACCCTTTGAAAACTGGGAAGTAAGGTTTGGTTTGGTTTGGTTTGTTTTTGGTACACAACATTTTTGTTTTTCACACTGTTCCTGACTTTTGCTCCAGAGCTTCGTTGTCAGAGTGATAACACCTGTATATCTGAAGAAAGTGATTTATTACCTCTGAAATCCATTCTGTAGCCAAAATTTAAAAAAAAAAAAAAGTCCTTTCTAGGTTCTTGGTTGAGAATGTTAAAATAATTTTACTGTCCATGGTTTTCCAATATTTCTGTATTTATTTTTGAGGTAATTTAACAAGTATATATTTATCACCTACTATATAACAGGCATATTATACACATTATCTCAAAATTTATGACTATCCTGCTTTATGCATTCAAGGACACTGAAACTCAGATGACCTAAGACATTTGCCCTAGAACACACAGCTAGTAATAGAAAAACAAGGCTTTGAATTCATACCTAGTTTTAAAGAGTATAACTTTTTCTCAGCCTTTTCACTTTGCTTTCTGGTTTATTATATTTTTTAAATCTGAATTTAGTATGGAGACAGGAATGGATTTCAGGGTGGATAGTTTTAGAGACTTCATCCATACCAGCAATAACTAAGATTAAAAAAGACATAGGTTCATGCTTTAGTATTTATTTAAAATAAAATAAAATAAAGACTTTGAAATGTAGTTTGTGAAAAGTTTCTATTTCAACAGCAGAGGTGGAAAAAGTATTTTACCACAAAATTAAGTATTTTGTGGTAAATCCTGGGCTAGTTAAGTTATAATTATCTGTTTGATTGTGGCAAATCTGAGGTCTGGCTTTAGTTTTTTGAAGAAGAGTTTCTTCCTTAAAAGGGAATTTTCGGAAGACAGTGGGTTTTCTTCATTTGAGAAATAAATGTAAATAATCAGCCTTTACTTTTTTCCTCAGAAAGATATGACTTGAGATTTAAGTGTTTTACTGGTATTTTCTCTTATATTGGAACCCTAAGAGAAAATGGGGTTATTTAATTAATCCAGTCATTTCATGTGTTTCTCAGAAGTTTCTTTATCTTACATATAATTTCTTGGATATTATTGTCTGATCTCTTGGAGCAATCTAGGCCAACAAATACGTGTGTGTGTGTGTGTGTGTGTGTGTGCGTGTGTGTATTTCATAATGGACTTTGGGTCATATTTTTTGGTGTATCATGGAATTATACTCAATTACAAAATTTTTCAGACAAGAAACCTTACACTATGGTACATACTAAAATCAGGATAATAAAGAATACTTGACTGAAGAGGAAATTATTTACAGCATTCTATGGAATAACTGTTAGGTCCCAACAATACTCAGCCTCTTATCAAGAATATTCAATGGCAAAGATAGATTCAGAAAAGATTAGTAATATGCATTTTTGGAGGAATAAAGCATAGGAAAAAAAGCATATGCCTGTCATACTGACAAGTCAGTCTGTTATCAGTCCCCTTATGTGGAAATAATGAGAGCATTAGTGCATGAGATCCTATCAGGACAAAAGCAAATTACCCCATATGATAGATTTTGTTATGCCAGATTAGCAGGTAATAGACAATATAGCAAAGTTAATAACCAACAGGGGGACATATGATAGATTTTTGACCTCCTTATAAGCTTCCTGTGATAATCATTAACACTCAGTGATCTGGTATGTTCCCTTGGACTGGAATACATATCCACAATCAGTATAGGAATTGTAGCTACAATTACTTGACTCAAGAAAATAAAGTTAGCCCAGATGAAGAGTAAAGAACACCAATAAAATATTAACTATGTTTCCAAGCTAGAATTTTAAGCATATCGTGAGACTTTTTATTCTTAATACTATTTTAAAAAGTTTGAGACATTCATTTTTCTGTGCAAATGTATATGTCTATGTATGTACATATGAATAAAGTTCTTTTCCTTAGGTATGTTTCAAGGAAATTTGAGTTTTGTCATAAATAATAAATCACACATTGGCTTTAATGTGAGTATGGGAAAACAAAGACTATCCTGTATCTAAATAAAATTTGAAATTTAGTGCATTAGAAAATAAAGCTAAAATTTGAAATTTGGGGAATAGGTTTCCATATTTCATCCCACTATGCTAAATGTATCTTGTAAATAATTTATTTATGGCTTTTCATTTAAGGATGTGTCTTACATTTCAAAAATCATGAGCTTTTGTTTGAAATGTCATCACCACCACATGGATTACTGAAACTCAGTTCTCAAGCCATGATCGTTCCATTTGTTCAAGGATGTAGAAAGAAGACAGCTTGATTTTGTAAAGCTAGACTGCTGAGCAGTAAAATAGCTATGCTCTAGTCCATGATTGTATCTAAATGGAATCAGCAGTTAGAGAATAAGCAAATCAAACTATTTCCAAAAGGCTGGCCTCAAAAATGTTCACTTCCGGCAACCCTTAGAATACCATCTGAAGTCATTCCTATAAAAGACTAGGTTTTTATCCTTAGGAGCAAGCTATTGTTGATTGTCCCTTTCTGTTGCATATGATGATATAAGGAACTTGCAACATGTTCATTAAGTTGCATGTGTGTTACATCTCAAAGGTTAATGTAGTAAGATTAAAGGCAGCCTGGGAATAAAATTAAATCAAAGAGTTTTAAGACCTTTGACTTTACAATCTCACAGTATAGCATTGGAAAATCAAAGATGCTGTCACTGGTGTTTTGGCATACTTGCATATTTAATAGGAACATGTTCCCCTATCACATACCACATTAACTATTATTCATCAGCTAGTCTCATTTAGCATTATCTTAATTACTTGTGATTTATTAACTACAGAAAAAACATTGATATATCTGGAATGTTTCAAGGAACATTTGAGGTTAACTCAGTTTACATTGATTACATCTTACTGAGCATCCTTACATATTACTAAACATCCATAGTACAAGCAGATCCAGTGAAATCTAGAATGAACTTTTTTTTTTTTAAGATTTTATTTATTTATTTGACAGATAGAGATCACAAGTAGACAAAGAGGCAGAGAGAGAGAGAGGAGGAAGCAGGCTCCCTGCTGAGCAGAGAGCCAGATGTGGGGCTTGATCCCAGGTCCTGGGATCTTGACCCAAGCCAAAGGCAGAGGATTTACCCACTGAGCCACCCAGGCACCCCTAGAATGAACTTAGTTTTTATAGAAACAAAAGTATGCAGAAGGGTGGTAGAGGGAATCAAAATCAAAGATTAAACATGTCACATCTTCAAGTTCACAGGAATTGAGAATCTTTTTAAGTATAAAAATCTTACTTGTATATATAATAGAGAGTACATAGAAGAATTGACTGGAAAAAAAAAAAATGACCTGAGCAGCATTTGGTATTTTGGTATTTTAAATTTTAGCCATTCATAGGTATGTAGTGGTATCTCATTGCTGTTTTAACTTATAATACCCACAATAACCTTTGATGTGAACCATCTTTTCATCTGTTTATTGCCAACCATCTGTATACCTTCTTTCCCATGCAATCTTAAGGAAGTCAGTGACCTACTCTGGATCATAGAAAGTTGGACAAGCACAGTAGGTCCTATATAGAAAAGTGAGATGCCAAGAAATTCATGAAGATAATAAAGGATGTATAAAATTATTTTCAAATCAAAAAGTGAAATTATAAATCCTTACATGAGTGGGATTACTAAACCCAGCATGTGAGGAAAATTGATTTTAATCAATAACTGAAACTTATTAGACCATTCTTTGAAAACATGGGGCTCAGTAATTTTTCACTGTACCTTGTGCAATATTATCAACACATCCCTCACTCATTTGTATAACTGGATTCAGTTCTGACTTTTCTCATAGTAGAACCTTATATTTCATTGTCTTTCTTCCTAGTCTCAAAATTCTTGGTTAGTGGAAATGTATATTATGATCACACAATTTACCTTTTTGTATATAAATAGAAAGATAAACATTTCCATTTTCTCCAGTAAAAAAAAGTCCTCATTGAAACAGCTGATGATGCTGCCACATGCTGGGAAAAATATTTCACTGATAGACTCTGTCATCTGGATTATTGCAAATGACAATGAGGCAATTGGTCTGGTGAGTTTCCAAATACATTTCTGACAAAGCCAGTCATGTGAATATGTCAAATCAGTTGTGCCACTATTTTAACTTAGATCCCAATCCTGAAATATATTTCTATTGTTAGGATTTTGTAGTGCGTAGGAACATAGTGAATAAAGGTTCTGAATTAAGATTCATAGAACCACTGGGAAAGCTTATTCACAATAATGGGCTATTACTAATTGATGAACTTTGGTCAACTTACTTTATGCCAGCTTTTAGTGAAATTGCTCTTATTAGTGAAATTTATTACCCAAATCACTTTTTTTTCGTTTCTGTTTAACTTCTCATTCTGTATCACAACACTAATGTTTGGTCCCTTTAAGGGATTTTTTTTCTCAATTATTTGTCCTGATTTACTGCCATTGAGGTTAGGTTCACTTCCCACGATAGTCTTTTTCCAGACAACACAGACATGGGTGTTGTTGACAAGATAATGTATTCCTGGTGGTAAACAGTACCTCTAGGAGTTGGGAATGGGAAAATAACAACTGACTTATTGTTATACCTATAAAATATGTCAATTAAAGATACATGGTATAGCTGCATAAGTAGAGAAAAATAAAACTTAACAGAACTAAGTTTGAAGAACGGGGAACCACAGAACTGAACAGTAGAAAAATAAAGAGGACTGTAAGTTATTGAAATAAATAAACCCTAAAGGCCTATTTTTTTTTTAGCAGGATGCTGAAAATTTAATACATAAGATACAAATCAAGTAAATCACTGAACTCAAATTCCAAGTGAATATAAGGTCAGTTTGTCTAATAGTTATGTATCCATCTGCTTAGCCATCTACTTTAGAAAATAGACTTTATATGTTTTATATTTCAGTGAGTTATTTCTTTCTCTTAAAAAAGAATAAGTCCCCTTTATCCTGAGAGCTCTCCCTAAATTTTCTTTTACTTAATCCATAATTGTTCTTTCTTCCATAGGAGCATGTTCTGATCTTTATTTGAGCACCCTTCATGGAGTATATCATGGTATGTGCCTTTCTCTCTCATTTGGCTGTTAATTTCTCAAGAGCTAGTCCCTGTCCTATTTATATTTACATTCCGTTTTTTCCTCTAACACCTAACATAAGTCTGATAGAAAAAAATCCTCCAGCAATTTAGTCCCATTCCTTCTGTAAGAAGGAATTTTTTTCACAAAAAATTGTGAATCCTTTTCTTTCAGAAGAATAGTATATATATACATATATATATACTATATACATATTTCATAATTTTCTATCATGTATAAACACAGAGACATATATATATATACAGAGAAATATATATATATATTTCATAATTTTCTATCATGTATAAACACAGAGAGACAAATGAGTGAGTAGAGTCAGAAGTCACTGTGGCTTTTGTCTCTTGGCCTCAGCCTTTACAGAAATTTTGACTGTGTTATATGTTATACAGTGAAACCATTTAGAAAATATCCATGGTATGATTTCCAACCACAACCTTCGTCTCAAGGCAACATGCCCAGGACCTGCTTTGAATTAACAGTGAGTCAACTCAGTACTGTACTATTAAGGAACAAAATTTTAGGATCTGAGCAGAAAGACTTCTCAGAAATTCTAATTCCTTACTGAACGGAAAAAAGTAAGGAGAAAAATATTTTAAGTAAATTAAAGTCTTGTGAGAAGAGATGAATAAAGCACTGACTAACCTAATTCTCCCAGCAAGATTTCTGTGAGTCCCAGACTCATTTTGGAAAAGATAAATTGTTCCAGTGATTTATCATAAGGGAATGAAAACAGTGTAATTAATATGTATTGGTTTAGAAAACAGTATTATTAATTTGATACTGTTTTAGACTAAAAACGATAGTATAGTAGGGATTTGTTTTAGGGAAGTTCAAATGGACAGTGGAAAACAAACTGTGGAAAGAGTAAAAAGCAGAAAATTTCCAACCCTTCTGGTTGCCACATTCAAAACTGAGATGATTTAATTATGGCAATGTCCCACATTTTCCTGGAATTAAACCTTAGGTGGCTAGGTTCTGTATTTTTATTTATTTTCATAGCTTATATTGTCTTAAGTGCTGCCTGTAAAAAAACAAACAACCCCCCCCAAAAAAAAACAGATGGTGATAACTTTAGAAAACAATGATTTTGACCACTGAAACACTTGTATATTTAGCATTATAGTCTTCATATCCTCTAGAAAACAATCAACATATAAACTAAGAAATATTTCCATATCTTTTTCCCTGTATCTTCTGAGTAGAAATCTTAATATCAGTTGTTAAATCTTAATTTCTCACAAAAGGGTTTCTAAATCCTATACAGCTGTTACTGAGAGACGTGACAGAAACCCCTTGGACTAATAACTGGGTGAGATGAAAATATTTACAACTCCAGCTTGTCTACTGAAGAGACTGGCATTCTGTCTATTAGAAGGACCAGGTTTTGGCTTGCATTTCCTACATGCTAACTGATCCCTCTCATCCTCCTGGGTATACAAAGAAGACATAGTAATATGAAGGAGGAAGAGGGGGTTGGGGGGGGGCGGGAAGGAAGGTACAAAATGATTAACATGCCCTGCCCTCAAACCACAACATCTTTTGCTATTGAGCATTTTAGTTTTGTTCCATTATTTTTTCTATTTTAGAGAGGGGCAGGAAGATTTAATGCCTACTGTACTCACATGATTCTTTAACCATGGTTTAAAACAAATGAAAGAAAATTGTGAGCTGATTCATTAATGCAATATCAAATGACTGTTGCCATTCTCTCTTGTCATGGAACCAACTATTCTAAAACTTAGTGGCTTAAAACAACTATAATCATCTATTTTTCTCACGAAATCTGCAATTTAGACAGGGCTCAGTGGGGAAAGGTCATGTCCAATCCATTCAGCATTAGCCAGGGTTGCTTAACTGAGAAGTGAAAGATCTACTTCCAAGATGATTGACAAACATGCTTACCATGTTGGTGTAAGATGTTGCCGAGAATTCAGCTTGGACTGAGGGATGGGGGTCTCACTTATTTTCATCTCGGTTATGCTCTGTGGTCTGAGCTTTGCCACAGTATCCTATTTGGATTTCAAGGTCAATCATCCTGAGAGAGAGTCAGCAGAAGCTCTATCACTTTTTTTGAAAAGTTACCTCAGAGTTTTGAAAACTTACCTCAGACGTTTAAACAGTCATGACCAGGCCTACTTGATTAGGTGAGACAGTTCTAAAGACTCTTCCAATTTCAGGAAGCAGGAGGAGAGAATCAATGAAGATTCTGGAAGAGTCTCTGAAGTGAGAAATATTATTGGAGTTATTTTTAGAAAATAAAGTCTGATCTAGACCCACTAGGAATGATGTAAGGGATGGCGATTAGAATTTAAATAATCATGGTATACCTGATTAAGTAGTCTGGGTCCCTGAGTCCAGTGGTGGATCTGAAGTCTGGAATGGAAGATGGAACTGAATTACAGGTGTGTAGATACAAGCTAAAATTCACAAGGATGAACTGGAACTCACATCAGTTTCTCTCTAGAACTTGCATCTGTCTCTCAGGCTGCCAGGACTCCAAATTTGATGATGCAAGTGAAATACAGAAATGTGATACACTACCCAAACTGCTCTAGGAATTATTAGCAAAACTGAAGGAGGCAGCATAACCTATGTGAATTAGAGCAGTTAATGACCCCCTGCTACCTCACTACACCAGAGTAAGCCAGCACATCCCAGAAAAGGTGCTGGAGCGACAGCATCCTTCTGAGTGAAAATATGGCTGCTGTTTCAGTTCCACATTCCACGTCTCCCAAAGGTGTTCTTGTGGCCACCTCAAACTTTGAACTGTCCAGGGAAGGGAACTGTAGTTCCAGTTTAGCTAAAATGACAAAACACAAAGCTGTTACAGTCTAAAATATAGTCCATTTTCATGAGCGTGCCGTGTGCACTTAAAAATAAGTTATATGATAAAACATTATGGAGCTGAAGAGTATAATGCTTAATGAAATAAATCAGAGAATGACAAATACCATATGATTTCACTCATATGTGGATTTGAAGAAACAAAGCAACTGAACAAAGAAAATAAGAAAAATCAAGAAACAGACGCTTAACTACAGAGAACAAACTGATGTTTGCTAGAGGGAAGGTGGATGGGGGGAATGAGTGAAATTGGGAAGAGGATTGAGTACCAGGTGGTGAGTATTACAGAGGGCACGGATTGCAGGGAGCACTGGGTGTGGTGAAAAAATTAATGAATACTATTTTTCTGAAAATAAATAAATAAATAAATAAATAAGTGCATTCATAGGGATACCTGGGTGGCAAAGCCTCTGTCTTCGGCTCAGATCATGGTCCCAGGGTCCTGATATTGAGCGCTGCATCGGGCTCTTTGCTCAGCAGGGAGCCTGCTTCCCCCTCTCTCGCTCTGCCTGACTCTGCCTACTTGTGATCTGTGTCTGTCAAATAAATAAATAAAATCTTTAAAAAAAAAAAAAGAGTGCACTCATAATGACAACCTCTGATTAATACATAGAATTTTTGAACCACTATATTGTACACCTGAAAATAATACAACACTGTGTTAAACTATAGGGTAATTAAAATTTAAAAACTTAAGATAAAAATAGATTGTATTATTTGTATTCAAAAATAGTTATATATCTCTAAATTTACTTTATTGATTATGTTTTTAGGTCCTCTGTAAGCTTACACTTGACTTGCTCAAATGTGGGCTGGGAGAATGTGTCATGTTCATGCACTCCTGTTTCTGTTTGCATAGTTCCTTTTCTGCTTTAAGAAAGTTACTAGCATGTTATTAGATATAAGTATATCTCTATTGTGATTGTAGTCATTAGTGTTACAATGTATCCTTTTTTCTTTTAATACTTTTTGTCTAATTTCTATTTTATCAGTTATTAGTTTTGTCTTTCTCTTTGCATTTCCCTTGTATGTTTTTCCATCTTTTACATTTTTAACCATTCTATATTTCTTTGAGAGTCACATAAATAGCAGAATGTTAAATTAGCTTTGTTAAACAGTCACTGAGTTTGTTCTTTTCTGTTTCTTTTTTCCTTCACTGAGGTAAGCCAACTCACATTGTTATACGTGTTCATTTATATCATTTTATTTTGTTTCTCTCCTTTGCCTCCCCAGGATCTAAGTTGAAGTTATAGCCTTATTATTCCAGTTAATATCTATACATTCCCCTCTTTCTTCCTCCAGTTCTAACAAATTCAGTATATGCACATTAACACGGTATACAGTATTGCTAGGTATAATTTACTTTTAAGTAAACAGGTAAAAATATATTTAATGCTCACCATCCCTTTTTATGTCAGTGTATCTTTTTGTTTGCGTTAAGTCTAAGTTCTTCAGAATGTAAGTATGGGAATACCTTTGCATGTTCTATTAAGTTTATTGAAGGTTAGTCATTGAAATTTCCTTTTGACTGGATAAAAATGAATGGCTCAAATTTTCTTTTATTAATTATCATAGATGTTATTTCAGTAACTTCTAGTATAAAGCATTGCTGCTGAAAAATACAACAGTCTGAAGTTCCTTTTGTTATAAATGACGTACTCTTTATACTTAAATACCCTAAGGATTTTTTTTCTTTCTTTCTTTCTTTCTTTCTTTCTTTCTTTCTTTCTTTCTTTCTTTCTTTCTTTCTTTCTTTCTTTCTTTCTTTTTTTTTTTCCAGAATCTCATAGTTTATCTTTCCATTCTCAGTTGATTTTAGCAATGTCTTCTGAGTATGTAGCCTCAGGTCATCTTTTATGTCAGGAAGTTTTCCTGGAGTTCTGGTTACTTATGTTATGCTTCATTGTTTGAGTGTTGGTTTTCTTTTTCAGGATCAGTCTCTCTCTATATATATACAAACACACATATACATATATTATACACACACACACACACACATATATATACACACACACACATATATAACATATATATTATATATCTAATATATATATATATATTAGATATCCAGAATTGTGATGCCTCCAGCTTTGCTTTTCTTTTTCAAGATTGTCTTGGTTTTTCAAGATCTTTTGTAATTTCATACAAATTTTAGGATCATTTTTTCTCATTCTGGGAAAAATGCTGTTGTTGTTTTAGTAGGAATTGTATTAAATGTGTAGTTTGCTTGAGTAGTATAGATATTTTAACAATATTTGTTCTTCTAGTCCATGAGCATGGAATGCCTTTTCCATTTCTTTGTGTCTTCTTCAACTTCTTGCCTCAGTGTTTTATAGTCTTCAGAGTGTGGCTCTTTCACTTCTTTGGTTAGGTGTATTCCTCTGCATCTTATTATTTTTGGGCAATTTAAATGGGATTGTTTTCTTAATTTCTTTCTGCTATTTCATTTTTGGTATATAGAAATACAACAGATATTTGTAGATTGATTTTTGTATCCTGCCACTTCAGTGAATTCATTTATCAGTTAGAGCCTTTTTTTTTTTTTTTTTTTTTTGGTAGAGGCTTTCTGGTTTTCTGTATATAGTATAATGTCATCTGCAGATAGTAGAGGTTTTATTTGTTCCTTGCCAATTTGAATGCCTTTTATTTCTTGTCTGATTGCTATGGGTGGGACTTTAAGTACTATGTTGAATAAAAACAGTGAGAGTGGACATCCTTGTTCTTGTTCCTGACCTTAGGGGAAAGGCTCTCAATTTTTCCCCATTGAGGATGCTGGTAACTGTCTGTTTTTCATATATTACATTTATTGTGACATATGTTCCCTCTAAAAATTTGTTGAAGGTTTTTATCATGAATAGGTGTTGTGCTTTGTCACATGTTTTTCTGCATATATTGAAGTGATCATAGGTTCTTAAACTTTCTCTTATGGATGTGGTGTATCACATTGATTGGTTTGTGAATACTGAACCACTCTTTTGAGCCTGGAATAAATCCCACTTGATTACGGTGGGTGACTTTTTAAAATCTACTATTGGATTCAGTTTGCTTGTATTTTTTTGAGGATTATTGTATCTGTGTTCATCAGAGATATTGGCGTTTAGTTCTTTTGTGTGTGTGTGTGTGTGTGTGTGTGTGTGTGGTATTTGGTTTTGGTATCAGGGTAATGCTGGCCTCATAGAATGAATTTGGAAGTTTTCTTTCCTTTTCTATTTTTTGGAATAGTTTGAAAAGAATAGGTATTAATTATTCTTTAAAGGTTTGGTGAAATAAGCCTGTGAAACCATCCAGTCCATGGGCTTTTATTTGTTGGGAGATTTTTTTTATTATTATTACTGATTTAATTTCCTTGCCAATTATCCGTCTGTTCAGTTTTCTCTTTCTTCCTATATCAGTTTTGGCAGTTGAAAAGTTTCTAGGAATTTTTCCATTTCTTTCAGGTTGTCCAATTTGTTGGGATAGATTCTTTTCATAATATTCCCTTATAATTGTATATCTGTGGTGGTTGCTATTACTCTTCTCTCATTTGTGATTTTATTAGGGTCTTTTCTCTCTCTCTACCTCTCTCTTTTGGTAAGTCTGACTAAATGTTTAGCAATTTTATTGATAATGTTTTGAAAAACCAGTTCCTGTTTTCCTTGATCCATTCTATTATTTCTTTTATTTTTATATCATTCATTTCTGCTGTAATCCTTATTATTTAATTCCTGGTGCTGGCCTTAGGTTTTGTGTTTTGTTATTTTTCTAACTCTTAGATTTCCTCTTTAGATTTCAGATTATGTTGTTTGAGAATTTTCTTGCTTCTTGAGGTAGCCCTGTATTGCTATAAACTTCCCTCTTAGAACCACTTTAGCAGCTTCCCAAAGGTTTTGAACTATTGTGTTTTCATTTTCATTTGTTTCCATCTACTTTTTCACCTCTTCGTTGATTTTCTGGTTGACCCATTCATTATTTAGTAGCATTTCATATAACCTCCATGTATTTGTGCTCTTTCCAGATCTTTTCTTATGATTGACTTCTGGTTTCATAGCATTGTGGTCAGGAAAGATGCGTGCTATGACTTTGGTCTTATTGAATTTCTTGAGACTTATTTTGTGGTCTGTATGTGATCTCTCTGGGTAATATCCCATGTACACTTGAAAAAAAAATGTGTATTCTGTTGCTTTAGGATGGAATGTTCTGAATATATATGTTAAATCTACCTGGTCCAATGTGTCATTCAAAGCTGTTGTTTCTTTATTGATTTTCTGTTTGTATGATCTGTCCATGATGTATGTGAGGTCTTAAAGTTCCCTACTATTACTGTATTATTAGTGATTAGTTCCTTTTTGTTTGTTATTAACTATTCTGTGTATTTGGGTACTCCCATGTTGGGTGCATAAATATTTATAATTTTTATATCTTCATGTTGGATTGTCACCTTCATTATGATATAATATCCTTATTTGTCTCATGTTACAGCCTTTGTTTTAAATCAAGTTTGCCCAATATAAGTAGTGGTCCTCTCTCTTTCTTTTAATATCCATTTGCATGATAGAGGTTCCTCTATCATGATCTGCAGGTATCTTCAGATCTAAAATAAGTCTCTTATAGGTAGTATATAGCATATAGATTTCTTTTTCCTTTTTTTGTTTGTTTTTAATTCATTCTGTCATCGTATGTCTTTTGATGGGAGCATTTAGTCCATTTACATTCAAAGTAATTATTGATAGATATCTACTTTTTGTCATTTTATTACCTATTTTGTGGTTGCTTCTGGAGATTTTCCCTGATCCTTTCTTGTCCTTCTGTCTTTCATGGTCTGCTGGTTTCCTTTAATGATATATTTGGATTTCTTTCTCTTTATTTTTTGCACATTTATTAGTAGTTTTTGATTTGTGGTCACCATTAGGTTTGTATATAACATATTCTGCATGTAGCAGTCCATATTAAGTTGATGGTCATTTAAATTTGAGTGCATTATTTAGTCCTTTTCTCAGCAAATTTTAGAAATATGTTCTCATATCTTACATCTTTTATTTTGTGTGTTCCTTGACAGATTTTTACAGAAATATTGACTTTTACTGCTTTTATGTTTCCTAACTCCATACTGTCACTTTTTATTTTTGCTTTTCACTTAGAGTCACCTTTCATATTTCTTTCAGGGCTGGATTAATGTTCATAAATTCCTTTAGTTTTTTGTTTGTCTGGGAAACTTTATTTCTCCTTCTGTCTGAATGATAGCCTTGCTGGATATAGTATTCTTGGCTGCAGGTTTTCCCCATTCAGTACTTTAAATATATCATGCTACTCCTTTCTAGTTAGAAAAATTTCTGCTGAGAAATCCACCTATAGCCTTATGGGGTTTCCTTTGTATGTAACTGTCTCCTTCTGTATCGTGGCTTTTAATATTTTTATCACTATATTTTGACATTTTAATTAATTTAATTAATATTTCTTAGTGTGTGTCTGCTTTTGTTGATTTTGATGGGCATTCTCTGTGCCTCCTGCATCTGGATATATGAACCTGGGTATCTGTTTTCTTCCCCAAATTAAGAAAGTTTTCAGAGAAGTTATTTCTTCAAATAAATTCTCTGTCCTATTTTCTCTTATTCTGGGACTCCCATAATATGAATGTTACTATGTTTGAAATTGTCACCGAATTCTCTAAGTGTATTCTTATTTTGTATAATACTTTTTTCCTTTCTTTTGTTCAGCCTGATTACTTTGATTATTCTATCTTCTAAGTCTTTAATCTGTTTTTCTTCTTCTTCCAACCTGTTATTAATCCCATTAAGGGTATCTCTCATTTCATTTACTGATCCCTCTGTCTCTGCTGTTATTCCATTATCTCTGTGTTAATGGTCTCACTATAATGGCTTTATAAAGAAGAGGTCCTGTAGTGCCCTCCTGTGTAGCATCCCCTAACCCCAGGGCCGGGTGCTTCCAGAAGTGTTTCCATTATGTGCTGTGTACACTCTGCTGCTGGGTCCTGGCAACTTTATCCTTCAGTCCAGTCATCTGCAGAGTTTCTCTTTGCTCGTTGCGTGCAGTGATTTGTCCCTGGTCTGAATGTGGTACATTTTAACTAGGTATGCTCTGGTCTTCTTGGGAAATGAGACCAGTTGCCACTGTTGCCACTGGAACCAGGGCTTCCAAAACTCCTGGTCCAGGAAACATCATATTGGCAGGAATTTGTTTTGGTCTTCTGGGGGAGGAGATCTGCAGTGCTGGGACTGAGGCCAGCCATGACTGGGAATGACAGTTCTTTGGGCATGCCAGAGATCAGGGCTTGGTGTAAGCAGGTAAAGTAATGAGTGTTCGCACTGTGCTGTTTCCTGCAGGTGGCCTTGTGTTTATGCTGAGGGGTTGGGGGGAAAAGTGGCACATACCATTTCCTTTGTTCCTGGAGGGGTCTCTCCATGAATACTACTTCTCTGGAACATGCTTCAAGATGAGAAACTAACCTCCTCACTGTATGCCCCAGGCATTGTTCTGCTCACAGTTTTCCAGCTATATGTTTGTGGGCTCTTTGCCCTGAATTCTCACCAAGAGCAGTCCTAATAACCTCTATCTGAGCTAAGCTCTTGATGACCACTAAAACTTCAGGATGTAGACCCCACTGGTTGCAAGAGTTCATAAAATTCAGCCCCTCTCATTTTCAAAGCCAAGTGCTATGGAGATTTGTTTTCCCCATGCAGTCCCTGGTATGTTAGTCTGTCTCTCTCTCCCTTCTGTGCAATCATGGCTTCCTTCCCACCCCAGTGGCAGTGTTTTGTTTCTTTCCCAGGTCTCATCTTTGTACTTCCTACCTTCCATGTGTCCTCTTCTCTACCTTCAGTTTCTGGGGTATTTAGGAGAATTTGATAGTTAGCTGGTTGTATTCATGGGATTAGGTGAGCCTAGGGTTCTCCAACTCTATTGCCGTCTTCCTTTCTCTTAGCATCTGTCATTTTTACATTAGTTTTTGATTATTTTTAAATAGTAGGCTATGGTTTTCATCTCTTCTGTAAGCAGATGATAAGATGAGCAGATAAGTAGCTCATTCTGTGGATTTCTATTCATGATTGGAATATTGTTCTCTTTCTCATCATTAATTCTACATGAAATTTATGACTTTTCTGTTGGTTATTTATTACATGAAATTAATTTTCTATACTTTTAAGGTGTTTGAGTGGCTCAGAAGAGCTTTGCTTTATGTAGGGGAGAAATAAAATTAAGGGAGAAATAAAATTGAATGCAATGCACAATCCTTTATAAGATCCAGGCACATAAAAAGGATATTAGTTGAGAAATTAGTGATATTTGAGTAGCATCTCTAGTTTATTTAATATTATTATCATGTTCTTGATAATTGTATTATAATTATGTACATTTTGAAAATTAGTTAAACAATGAAGAATATAAATAAACTCAAATATTTGTCACTTTTTTCATTTTAAATTTTTGTTCTTGAGATATAATTGACATATAACATTGTGGTTAGTTTTAGGTTACAACATAATTTAATAAATGTATATATTGTAAAACTATTATCGCAATATGTTCAGTTAATATCCATCACCAGACATAATTACAAATGTTTGTATGTGGTAAGAACTTTTAAGATGTTATTTTCATGGCAACTTTCAAATATACAGTACAGTATTGTTAATTATGGTCATCAGGCTGTATATTGTATCCTCAGGACTTATTTATAAGTAGAAACTTGTACTGTTTGGCCAACTTCACCTACTTTGCCATCTCTCCATTCCCTGTTTCTGACAACCATCAGTCTTTTTTTTCTATCTGTGAATTCTGTTTTGTTTTTGTTAAGATTCCACACACAAGTGATACCATGTAAGATACCATGCAATGTTTTTTGTCTTTCTGACTTTCTTCACTAAATACAGTGCCCCCATTAAAGTCTACACATGCTGTTGCAGGATAGGAAGATTTACTTCCTTTTATAGTTGGATAATACTCCATTATATGTATATACCACATGTGGTTGATGGACACTTAGATGTTTCCATTTCTTAGCTGCTGTCAATAAGCTGCAATGTACATGGGAATGCAAGTATCTCTTGAAGATTGTGATTATTACATTTCTCTGGGATAAAAACCTAGAAGTAGAATTGCTAGATCAAATAACCATTCTATTTTGAATTTTTGTTTTGAATTGTTTTCCACAATGGCTGCATCAATTTACATTCCCCACCAACAGTGCACAAGGGGTTCTTTTTTGCCACTTTCACCAAGCATTTGTTACTTCTTATGTTTTTTAAATTTTTAAAACTTTTTATTTATTTATTTATTTTTAAATTCTGGTCTTTTTAATAATCATCATTCTAACTGGTTTCTCAAAACATCTCATGTTGGTTTTGATTTGCATTCTCCTCATAATTAGTGGTGCTGAGCATCTTTTCATGCATCTGTTGGACATTTGTATGTTTAGAAAAATGTCTGTGCAGTTCCTCTGCCCATTTTTAATTGGATTTTTTTTTTGCTTTTGAGTTGAGTTCTTTATATATTTTAAATATTAACCTCATATCACATACACGATTTGCAAACATTTTCTCCCCTTTACTGCATTGCCTTCCTACTTTGTTAATGGTTTCCTTTTCACACAAAAGGTTTTTTTAGTTTGAAATAGCTTCACTTATTTACTTTTGCTCTTGTAACCTTTTGTGTCAAATAAAAAAAAATTACCAAGATCAACATCAGGAAGTTTATTATGCATGCTTTCTTCTAGGAGTTTTAGCGTTTCCATTAAAATCTTTAATGCATTTTGAGTTGATTTTTGTGTATTGTGTAAGAGATGGTTCTAGTTTTACTCCTTTGCATGTGGCTGTCTAGATTTTTGAGCCCCATTTACGGAAAAGTTTATTCTTTAGTTTCTGTGTATTTTTGGTTCCTTGGTGATAAATAAATTGGCCATTTAAGCATGGTTTTACTTCTGGGCTCTCTGTTCTATTCTGTTGATCTATGTATCTGTTTTTATGCTGATGCCATATGGTTTTAATTGCTGTAACTTTGTAATACAGTTTGTAATTAAGAAGTACAATGCCTGTAGCTTTGTTCTTCTTTGTCATGTTTTCTTTGGCTGTTCAAGGTCTTTTGTGTTTTCATGTAAGTCTTAGGATTGTTTTATTACTATAAAAGATGCCATTGGAATTTTTATAGGGATGATATTAAATATGTGTATTGCTTTAGATATTATGGACATTTTAACAACATTAATTCTTCTAGTTTATGAGCTCTAAATGTTTTTCCATTTATTTGTGCTGTATTCAATTTCCTTCATATATGTCTTATAGATTTCAATATACAGGTCTTTTACCTCTTGTAGTTTATTCCCAGGGATTTTATTCTTAACAACTCCTCTGTAAGTCTAAAATTACTTACCTATAAAAAATGAAATTAAATAAATAAAATCTCCCTGAGTAGTGCTTTAGGTAGACTTCTATAATGATTCTAAATGATCCTGGCCTTCTGATATTTACAACTTTGTGAAATCCCCTCCCTTGGGTGTATTGGATCCAGTAGTTTGTTTCTCATATATAGAATATGGCAAAGCTGATATAATTTCTTTTTTTTTTCATTTTTCAGTTTTTTACACTTAAAAAAAAAAGATTTTACTTATTTATTTGACAGAGAGAGAGTGAGAGAGAGAGATCACAAGTAAGCAGAGAGGCAGGCAGAGAGCAGAGAGCCAGATGTGGGGCTCGATCCCAGGACCCTGAGACCATGACCTGAGCTGAAGGCAGAGGCTTTACCCACTGAGCCACCCAGGCACCCCTTGAATTTTATATTTAAAAAAAGATTTTATTTATTCATTTATTTGAGAGAGAGAGAGTGTGCGCACGCATGAGCCGGGAGAGAGTAGAAGAAGAAGGAGAGGAGAAGGAGAAGGAGAGTTATAGAAGACTGTGACTTTCCTATTTCTCGTTGTTTTGTTTTGTTTGTATTGTTCTGTTTTACTCTTCTCACATGCTTGCTATGATGGAGAGGGCTGCTAGCAAGGAACTGATATATTGACCTGTGGCTAATAGTTAGGAAACTGAGGATTTCTGGGGTGCCTAGGTGGCTCACTGGGTTAAAGCCTCTGCCTTTGGCTCAGGTCATGATCCCAGGGTCCTGGGATCAAGCCCAGCATCAGACTCTGCTCAGCAGGGACCCTGCTTCCTCCTCTCTCTCTGCTTGCTTCTCTGCCTACTTGTGATCTCTGTCTGTCAAATAAATAAGTAAAATCTTAAAAAGAAAGAAAGAAAGAAAGAAAGAAAGAAAGAAAGAAAGAAAGAAAGAAACTGAGGATTTCCATCAACAGCCTGTGGAAGAATAAAATCCAGCCAACAGATCCCGAGTGATCTTGGAAAGGGTCCTGATCCATTTGTACCTTGAGGTGAATGCAGCCCTAGACAAAATCACAGCCCTCTGAGGTCTCGAATCACAGAGGTCATACCTGGTTCCAGATCCATAGAAAGTGTGAAGTCAGAAACATCTGTGGTTTTAAGCTGCTTAATTTTGGTATAATTTGTTATACAGAAACATATAGTTAAATACAGTTAGAATAAAAAGAAACAAGATAGGAAT
Source organism: Mustela putorius furo (assembly GCF_011764305.1). Taxonomy (NCBI): domain Eukaryota; kingdom Metazoa; phylum Chordata; class Mammalia; order Carnivora; family Mustelidae; genus Mustela; species Mustela putorius. The sequence continues at coordinate 18,200,450 of NW_025422471.1, forward strand.
CTGAAGATTAGAACCTGAATGTGAAGTTTTTGCAATGGAAGGATGAAAATCAATAGAAGACTCACAAAGAAAAAAGACAGCATTACCATGGGTGAAATTTCAGAAGTATCTTAGGAAACCCTGAGGAGACAAAGTTCTAATCTCTCCACATACCCGTAGCTTGAAACTGACTCAACCCAGACTTCAAAGAAATTATTATATATGATGTATACTTTTATACTTAAAAAATATTTCTCAAGTCATATTAACAGTCTGAGTCATATCCTGTTTTTACTGTAAATAAGAAATGTATGGGGGGGTCACACAGGGTTGGATTTTGAATACTAGTTCTATGGAGTAAACTTTTTAAATGTGATTACCAAAACAAACTGAAGAAGATAAGGAAAAAGAAAGAAAGAATTTTTTTTCATCTTAAGTTATTATGCTTCTTAAATTCAATTACTTTTATTTTTAAGAATTGGGTTCATTCTCCTTTTTCAATTTTGGTCCTCCTTTAATATGTCTAGATTGTTAGGATTCTTCACCTTTTATCTCAGAAAACAATCACCTCTACCAGGTTAGTTAAATTTCTACCTTAATGTGGGGAATCTATTGGCACTCTTTTGATTTTTCATGAAATAATGGATAAGCTTGACCATGGTCAGGGGAATAAAACAAAAAGCCATCAGTAAAAATACCAAACCAAATAATCATCATAATCATCATCATCATCTAATGATGATGATGATTTTTACTTTCCCATGTAATATCCAACTTTGATGATCACCAATTTTTCTCTCTTTGTGGACAAAATATAATCCTTACTTGGGCTAATAATTTTATACACACACACACTCTTGGTTACTAAGGAAATGATAAGAGATAAATGTCCCTATTGGAACAAAACTCTCACCACTTTAGAAAATCTCTTTTAGTACAGGCATTTATATAGGTGCATATATAAAGGATCGTACACTTTACTCACCTCTTACTATAATCCTTCTTGCACTTTTTTACCCAAGCCATAAATTCACTTTCAATCCTCTTACAGGCACTCTATCCAGCATCAAATGTAACTCTCAGAGATGTTTAATGTTGTACAGGATTGTGCCCTTCAACTTTAAAATGTACATTAAAATTGAGTTATAGCAAAGACTATCATTTAAAAAATTAGGCTTCTGGGATGCCTGGGTGGCTCAGTTGGTTAAGCCTCTGCCTTCAGCTCAGGTCACGATCCCAGATTCCTGCGATAGAGTCCCACGTCGGGCTCCTTGCTCGGCGGGGAGCCTGCTTCTCCCTCTGCCTCTGCCTGCCATTCTGTCTGCCTGTGCTCGCTCTCTCTCTCTCTCTCTGACAAATAAATTAAATCTTTAAAAAAAAATTAGGCTTCTTCTGAATTGAATCTGTTGTCATATTTTTTAGATAAGAAGTCATACATCTTTAATCACTGTGTGCCTTTTGTGTGCTACTTATCCATTGAAAACCAAAAAAAAAAAAAAAAAAGTTACCATTGTTTATTCATCCAAATGTAGCAAAAAATTCATACTGGTTCATATTTTCTCATTTGTTCTATGTTATTTTATACCTCACCACATACTGTTTTTATTTCTAGAAAAGACTTCCACTGATTCCATTATCCTCATTGTCTCAAGAGGAAACCCAGCACAATGTGGTCCAATCCTCCAGCCACATCTGAATGAATTAGGTATAGGCATATGATCCATGCTGGGGAAAGGAGTACATGCTATATGAATTTGAACTTGCTCCTCAGAAAATCAAGTTAGTGTCTCTCAGGGATTCAAGACTTCAGTGTGAAAAGCAGCAATATAATGGAGCCTCTTGAATCAGTCTGATTCAGTTTGATTCTTTTCTTTATCACACAGTAGGTGCATAACCATATTGGTGTCTCTTTTCACATATATAAACTGGTGATAATAAAAGTAGTTACCTCTTGGGATTTCTGTGAAGAATACACAGGGTAAAATAGTAAAATAGATCTAGAGAACCTGGAAGTTAGTACATACTCAATAAATTATGGTTGTTATTGTTGTTATTTTTATTTTTGTTGTTGCTTGGGGATTTTATAGACCAAAAATTAGAGCAAGCCTACTTGTATTTAGAGAACATCAATCAAAAAATAACCAAATTTATGGCACTGGAGTCCTTGTCTTTTCTTGTCTTCAATGTCTAGTAAATTCCTCTCCTTAGTTTACATGAGCCACTCTGTTAATCTCATAATACGACCTCTTTGTGTGCTTAAGATTATTTGAGATAGATCCTGTCAAGCAGAAGAGACATGTCTAATATGAGAAACCTACATACACCGACAATGTTATCTACATTATTAATTCACTTTTTATAGAAAAATAGCTAATACTCTGGGACTTCTTAGAAAGTTTTTATCATATTTAAGGAAGGTAAAACTGTGAAACTATAAGTAACAATTGTTCATCGCATTAGATAATAAATGTGCAATTTATATCTAGACACTGGAGTTACTTATCATTCTATCTATCCACCTTCAAATTTTATCGACCCTGTCTCAGCGGAGCAGCTAATGAATGGACACTTGTGATGGTGAGAAATTATTTGGCAGCCTACATGATTTTAATAAACACATCATTTTAAACCTTTACCGTCTGTCTTTTGTTCTAATTATAGTTATAAGATGAGTATAATTATGAATTATGTCACAAAATAAGACACGGTTATTGAAATGTTTTACATTTTTCATCAATGGTTTTCAACTAGTATTATTTTGTTCATTTTTTAAATAAGTAAACAGGCACATAAAAATGAAAAATATCTTCAGTTTCTCACAAAAAAAATGTTGCTTGAATACATTGAGACATTTAAATAATAGGATACTGTACAGTGACTTATATGATACTATATAGAGAGATTTTTACAAAATTTTCAAAATGTTGATAGTAAAAAATAAAACTTGTTACTCAATGATTCATATGTATAAGAAACCTACATTTACCCAGAATACTATCTACATTATGTAGATACCTCTGTGTTAGTTGTGTGTTTATATTCCTCCAGATCCTGAGAAAAAAATTTGAGTCTATGTGGTAAACTTAAGGGTGTGTTCTTTATCTGTTTGTGATAAATAACCTAAAACCATAGTATCTTAAACATTATCTTATAGTTTCTGAGAGTTGGGAGTACAGATATTGGGCAGCAGTGATACCAGACCTTCATCTGATGCCTTAACTAAAGAGCTTTGCTTCTGTCAGGGCTAACATACATAGCTGTTGGCAGGAGGCCTTAGTTCCCTTGCTGGCTCTCAACTGAACATACCACAACTTCTGTTACATTCTTTTTATTAGACTTGCGTGATTAATTTCAGCTCACATTCAAGGGGTGAATGTTTAGGTTCTACCTCTTGAAAGAAGTACAAAACCTTAGTGACTTTTTAAAAAAAAAATTGTTATTTTTTATTATGCTATGTTAGTCATCATACAATATGTCATTAGTTTTGTATAGTGTTCCAAGATTCATTATTTATGTATAACATCCAGTGCTCCATGCAATATGTGCCCTCCTTAATACCCATCACCAGGCCAACCCATCCTCCCACCCCCGTCCCTAATACCCTCGGTTTGTTTCTCAGAATCCACAGCCTCTCAAGGTCCATCTCCCCCTCTGAGCACCCGTTTCATTTTTCCCTTCCTTCTCCTAATGTCCTCCATGCTATTCCTTATGTTCCACAAGTAAGTGAAACCATATGATAATTGATTTTCTCTGTTTGACTTATTTCATTCCATATGATCTCCTCCAGTCCCATCCATGTTGATGTAAAATTTGGGTATTCATTCTTTCTGATGGCTTAGTAATATTCCATTGTATATAAGGACCACATCTTCTTTATCCATTCATCTGTTGAAGGTCATCTTGGCTTTTTCCATAGTTTGGCTATTGTGGACATTGCTGCTATGAACATTGGGGTGCATATGGCCTTTCTTTTCACTGCATCTTATCTTTGGGGTAAATACCCAGTAGTGCAATTGCCACATCATAGGGTAGCTCTATTTTTAACTTTTTGAGGAACCTCCACACTGTTTTCCAAAGTGGCTGCACCAATTTGCATTCTCACCAACAGTGTAAGAGGGTTTCTCCACATCCTCTCCAACATTTGTTGTTTCTTGTCTTCTTAATTTTTGCCATTCTAACTGGTATAAGGTGATATCTCAATGTGGTTTTGATTTAAATTTCCCTGATGGATAATGATGATGAACATTTTTTCATGTGTGTGCTAGCCATTTGTATTTCATTGGAGAAGTGTCTCTTCAGTCTTCTGCCTATTTTTTGACTTATCTGTTTTGGGGTGTTGAGTTTGAGAAGTCGTGATTTACTTTAAAACTACCACATCAATTTAATCTCAGGAAAGATTGGTACATGAATTGGAAGATGAAACATGGAATGTAAAGTATGCAAAACAAGATATGCTAATGTTTAGGTTAATAATTAATGTGTACAACTGGGCTCAGTTCCTTCTGGGACCCTCTAGACAATGGTGTTAAACATGCGTGTGTTAGTTTGAGTACTCTGAGAAGCAGACACCAAGTTGAAATTAGATGAGCAACAAACTGGAGGAATTCTTGTGAAGGAATTTTGAAAAAGGAAGAAAGAGTAGGCACAGGGAGCATATAGAATACAATACAGGGAGGACCCCTGTGAACAGAGAGGGGAGTGGAAAGGATTTGATAGGAAGAGTCTGAAACAACAATGCAGTTCTTAAAGTTTCAGTCAGGCCAATGGGAGAGTGGGGTTACCCATTAGAGTTGTCTTAGCTACTGCAAAAAGTGCTGACATTAGCAATCCCCCATGCTTGGTCATTTATTGAGAGCAGCCGTGGGAAAGTGTGAGTACAGCACAAATGTAGTATCAGGTCCAAAATGTTGGCAGTTTTAATTAGAAATGCCCGTTGACAGTTACAGTAGTCATGAGCATACTGAGGAGCACATACAGATCACCAGGTTCCATAAGTATCTGTACCTGCCACAGTTGTATCACCACCTTCTGCTTATGAGAGTCGATTACTCTGGCCACGATGACTCCTTTTTTCACTGGGAGTCCAAAATGCCCTTGTCCCCAGAGCGGTATTGTAGCTTATTGTTAATGTTTTCCTTCTCTTGCCAATGGTATCTTTGCCCTTTGAATGATCAGTTGGCCAGTCCCAAAACTTTCCTCTTATTTTCTCTAACTACTCCTGGCACTACCTCTGTTGGTTTAGTTTTCTTAAAAAGTAGTCAAGATAGGATTAGACAGAAAAGATATTTATTGGGGAAACACCTATGAAGAATATGGGAGAAGCAGGGGAGTTAAACCGTCTTCAGACTATAGTGCAGGTCTATGAAAAGAAGAGGGGGAAGAAAAGAAGCTTGGGCAGGGAGAGATGAGCTTTGGCAGGCTCATGGCAAATTTTCCAGCCTTAGTTGTTCTTTGGAGGAGTCCTGGAGCTCATAGGAGTGGGCTACAACAATCTTTTAGACTCATCTGACCTGAATTTCAAAGAAGTTAAACATGTCAACCTTTAATTTTTATCATCATCTCCCAAGAACTGCTCCCTGGAGAAGAAAGCTCTCAGACAGAGCCTCATGGGTGCTTTTAAGAAGATACCATGAACATGTGTCAGTGAGGCTGTAGAGGACATCTGGAATGAACCAATGGAATTTCTTACAAATATTCATATATTTTGGGGAATGGAAAATTGAAAACTAAAAGAGTTAATGATAATATTTGGATGGTTTGATTTTGGGTTAATGTTAAGCTTTTCACAGTTTTTTGGCTTCTCTAATAACCTAATGTAGTAATAGGACTTAATTAACATACTACAGAACAGAGTGGAAACTGTTTATGTTATTTATTGGAAATCAGGACAGTAGAGAGGGCATAAATTATATCATTGAAAAATATATTTAAGCAAACATATGAGGAAACAGATACAATAGTTACATGTATTACAGTTATTTTTATTATCTCAAGTGGGAAATTTATTGGTACAGGTAAAGAATCTGTTTTCAAAAGCTTTCACATTTAGCAAATCTCAGGTATGTATCTTGGAAGTTCTGATTACAACTTTACTTTTACATTTTCTCAAATTAAAATGCAATTTGGGACTCAGTTTGTCCAGTGACATGTTACAAAATTGAATTTGCTTTAAATTGTAATTTGGAGAAAATCCTTTAAAAAAGAAACTGGTTGAAATAAAGTAATGCTGACATTACTACAAAATTTCTGTATTAAACTACAACTGAAATAGCATTTTAGTGGCCACAGAAGCAAAACACTAGTTTGCGGTAATACAGAGATAACGCTCCTGTGGAACATCATTGAAGGTTCTAGTCCCATCGTCATCAAACTTCTCTACAGGAAGGTCAGACAGTTGAGGCCCTTCCTTCTCTTGCAAGGCAGCTTCTTTTAATTGACAAAAACAGGGAAAACTTTCTGCTTCATGATGCTAAAAATAGAAGATAATATTTAAAAAGAAAGAAAATCTTTAACTTAGGTGGAAGTCAATTTACCAAGGAGAGTTTATCAAAGGATAAGGATCTGACTGCCAAACAAAACTAAATCTCCAAAAAAAAAAAGAGTTTTGAACATATTTGACCTTTCCTTCCCCACTTGAGTTTGTTTTTGGTTTGGAGTCAATTAGAAGTAGGTTGGATATTCTTTGAGCCCTGGTAGTTCCGCATTCTGTTCTAACCCCAACCCACCTTCTATTTGACTCAACCTGCCTTCCAGCATTATTCCTCAAATGGACTCTTTTTATGTTTCTATAAGGGAGGGAAAAAAATAAAAATAAAAGAACCTGCATTGTAACTGCTACTCCATAGTTTCATTTTTATAAATTTAGTTTGCTTTTGTTTTTATACACTTTTTCTTAAATTTCTCTCATTTTGACACTCTAACCTCATGTTTAGAGAATTTTTCATTTTGTTTTTATACTTCATTTTTTTGTTGCGTTGTGTATTGACTTGAATTTGTTCTGAGGGATGGTAGTTTTAAGTTTGTTTTTTCCTGTATTGTGTTTATAATTAATTTACTATTCCCCTACTGAGTTCTATGGCTTTCTGAGAATTTTCAAACATATCCTAGGAAATCCCTCAGTACTCAGCAACAGAACCCTAAATTTTTTTTAAGTGTATGCTAGACTATCTGGATACCTAAGACCAAATACCACTGTATTTGAGTGGCTACATTTGTGTTTATTATATGATTGAGCTGGCAATAGTACTGTTTTGTCACAGGCTGGTGGGGGAAAAACAGACTGGACACAATAACACAATTCATACTAAGAGAACAGTAAATGGTGTCACTGTTCTACACATAAAAATCTCAGTATACTTTGAAATTGCAAATTTTATGACAGTTGGAAGAGCCTATGCCTAAGAAAAAACTATGACATCATGAAAGGCAATTTAGTTTCAGCAAAAAAATGTTATTTGTCAAACAAAATTGATATTGTTAATCTGAGTTAATATCATTTATATTTAATTTGGTATAAGGCAGATATTCATCTAATGTTATTAGAATGGTTACTAGAATTATTAGCTAATAATACTGTTAGTGCAGTTTGTTATACTCTAGTGAAAGCTGTGCCCAACACAACAGGCCATCAGAGCTCATGCACTATTACTTGTGTCTTGGAAATACTTAAAATAGACATTACTTCTACATTGTTCCACACAAGATTATCATTGTCTTGTTACAAAATAAACCAGAGAACTAAGGAATTCTGATACATAATGATAAGTGGCAGATAAACATGAGAAATACCAAATTTCATTTCTTAATTTTAGGGGAATGTGGAAAATATCCATTTAATTTAGTAAATGAGTTGACATCTGGAGGTTAGATATCTTGACACTTTTTCTTCAGGTTAGTGAAAGAAACATTGTTTGTTTATATATTCACCAGCAGAAGTGGTAGAAAACATAAAAGATAAGGACATTTCAATATCATATGTTCTTTAAGGAAATAAAAATCAAAACAAGAGTCAGATTCTGTGAGGCCATGCTATTTTAGAAAATTCAGACATTTGCCATTAGTCCGTGTGACATCTGCAAATGTTCTTATCTATTAATGATATGAAGGTTACTGTAATGCCTTTGGCAACAAGTCACGTTTTTCTGTCTCTGTCTGGAAAACTGATCCACATTTTAAAAGAAATGCTGGCTCTGCCAATATCAATATTCGACATGTGTCAATTTTTCTTCTTTCACAATATTTTTAAGATAGCTATTTGCTGATTTTATGTCTCAATTTTCTCAACTACATTCTTTTCCTCTGCATTACCACCATGTTCTAAGTAACATTTGTGTTCAAAAAATAACAAGTTAAAAATGAGTTATAATACAAAGGAATGGAACCAGTGCAAAATGAGACAGATGGAGTAAATAAGATTCTTTTCCCATTTCTTTGCCACTATTTCAGACACAAGCAAAGCCACAACTCTTTTGAAAAGCTATTGTAATGATATCAGCTTTCCAGTAATGAATATTTGATAAATTTGTAATATTTTAAATCCTCTTCCATTTAATGGAATTACAGGCATCTCCTTTTCTAGTTATGACTGTATAACAAATATACTTTAGCTGACAACTCGACGCATTCATGAAACACAAGCTGCTGATCATGGAGAAAATGGCACAACAAAAGCATATTGAAAGGCTTTCTCTCCGTGACAGAAGAGCCTGGGATGGATCAGGGTCACAGAACCCTAATGCTTTGGATCACTGCGGGAAATGTGCAACGACCACAGGAAGTGTAATTCCCAAAGGGCAGCGCAAGGCATACAGCTCATGGACGGTTATCTTTCGATATGTATCTCCCACCTAGCCACAAAAATGGGTGCACATGCAATTAGTGTTCCATTCTTTTACCATAAAAGAATCAGTCTTTTCTATTCCTTTCTATTTAAAATTAATTTATAGTAGATATTAAACATATGTAGTCAAATCATCATGAGCATAAGTCACCTGTAATGTAAAAGTAACATTTCTGGGGATAAAAATATATGTTTATAAAAAATAAAAAATTAAAAAAAATAAAAAAAATAAAAAAAATAAAAAAAAAAATAAAAAAAAAAAAAGTAACATTTTGTGAAGAATTTCTTCCTTTTAATAGAAACATAAATCGGGAACACGGTTGATGTCTTTTTGGAAAAACAAAGGCAGAAAGGAGGGAGGGGAAAGAGAAGAAAAGAAAGAAGAAAGTGAGGGAGTAAGAGGAAACAAAGAGAAAATTCATTTTCGAAAGCCTTGTTTTTCCTGAGCCTATAAGCCTCACGTATAATGTCACTATATTTCAGAAACAGAATAAAATGAATGTAGATTACTCACAAACTTCACCCAATTCAAGCATTCAATATTCAGTCACTAAAGTGAGTGCTAAAAAGAGTGATGTTCAGGAAATTAATTAACCTTCTATCAAGCTTCCCATCCTGAGGAAGCAATGCCTGGGATATGTCTGTATTTTGATTTACTACCACTAAAAAGCAAATTTTATTGTCGAGGAGAAACTTTTTAAAGGGCAATATAAAAATAAAATAGGTATATGTTCCATCTTCATGCCAAGTGCTGTCTGACTGTTTTCCTTTGTTCTCATCTGAAGAGAAGAGTCCTTTCAAATTTTCCTAAAGTTCGAGAGTCTAATAGTAAATAAATGACAATTAAAGTGAAAAGCTCAAATTATTTTCCTAGTGTTTACCATTTTATTCACATCAAAGGCATTTTTTGCTTTGAAACTAAGCCTCAAATCTAGAACACAGTAATAAGTATAATTTTTATCCACTGCATACTTTCCACAGTTTGCCTCTAACCCTCTTACTCTGCCATTTATTTAGCCACATGGCCACACAACCTTTCAGGAAACAGTTTCACTTCACTGTATGAATCATAAACTGATCTGCTTCTTTTTGCCCTGCCAACTTGCCTTTGCCTCATTACCTATTTATGAGGGTTTTTTTCCCCCCCTCCAGTTTTACCCTCTGTAAAGATGATAGAAATTAAATCATGACAAAATAGAAAAAATAACTTTTCCTTAACTTAGACCACAGTGAAGCATATTTTTGTTTTGTTTTGTTTGCCCGTGCATTTTTAGGACATGCCAAACATTTTATTCTCACATTACTACCTGAGCTCAGTAACTTTATTGGTACACTTCTACAACTAGGAAAACAGGTTAAAGGTGAGGACGCAAATATTTTTGTTGTTCATTTCCTGATGTATGGAGGTAACTTTAAAATCTATGTGACAACAAGGTTTTTGCTCAGAGCACCATCCCTATGCTTCCTGCAGCATTTAAGAGTTACAGATCAGGGGTGCCTGGGTGGCTCAGTGGTTTAAAGCCTCTGTCTTGGGCTCAGGTCATGATCCCAGGGTTCTGGGATGGAGCCCTGCATGGAACTCTCTGCTCAGCGGGGAACCTGCTTCCTCCTCTCCTCTCTCTCTGCCTACTTGTGATCTCTGTCTGTCAAATATATAAATTAAAAAAGAAAATCTTTAAGAAAAAGAGTTACGCATCAAATGGAACTAATGCATGTCAGATACAGGGATCCTACCCTCTTTCTCTTTCCCCTCCTTCTGTGGCTCTTTACATACGTTGTGCAGTAAGATTCAAATGGATGTAAGATTAAATGAATACCTCTAATACACCTACTTTGTACTCTTAGCGGTAGCCCTTTACAGAAGCTTGGTTGCCACTTTCAAATGTCTTCAGAAAATTGCCTTTTCAGGTTTTCGTCAGGCATGTTGTAATATCTCTTAGGGTACATGCCCCTTGCATGGAGAACTTGTTTCAGTGCAGGTTTTACAAATAAAGATGTAAGCCTCAAACAATAGGAGCAAATGACTCAGAGCAATATTTGATATGTTACATCTCCTTACTTAGGAAATAGTAACAGAATTTTACTTCATAGTTTGTTGTATAAATTCAAGTCATAATTTAAATGATCTTAAAAATATTAAAGACCACGTTTCTATAAACTAGGTGTTTATGCATAGCCATAAGGGGTTAATTGAGCATAGACAGCACACCCTTGAGACTCCAAATTGAATAATTTGATTTGTAAACAGGTACTTAGTGTACAAGAAGCCATTACACATGCAATTATCTGTCTTCAATTAATTGTGTGCATCTCTGAGGAGCAACTTAAGAATGTTTGTTTCAATTTTACTGGCTGTAAGACCTGATATCTATAAACATTTATTTTACTTGTGCTATAGCTTTGAACTTTAGAAAAGTACATTGTTAACAGCAATTATTATGTGCCTGTGAGGAAACATTGGGACTAGAATAATCATACCTAGGTTTAAGAACCCCCCCTAATCAGTTCCTCTCTCCACTCACAGACACATGTACCAAAATAAATAAATAATTAAAACAAAAACAAAAACGAACAAATGGGCTTCTCACTAGGATGGCAAGCCATGTTTAAGAAATCTATATTGGTCAATATGCAATTGCCCTCAGTTTAAAAATTCTTCATCCTGAATGCATTCTTATCTAAATGCAGAAATAGCAGGGGCCTCATTAAAGTTGTTTGATCACTGTGTTATTACTCGTATAATGAACTGGATATGGATTGCGTCAAAACTAGAACAAAGGTAAGACACAATATGACTCTTCCAAGAATACTTCAAAGCATCATTTTAGGGACAACTCCCCCTTCTCCTGGCCTTTCCGTCATGAAAAGACAGTTCTCACTTAACTGCTAAGAGAACCATTATTCTCTGTATTTCTGTTTGCTTAGAAAAATAGTTCTACTAATGTGTGACTGATTGGTCCTCCTCCTCCTCCTCGTTCTTCTCATCTTCCTCCATCTCTACTTCCTTCTTCCTCCTCCTGCTTCCCTGCAACCCCACAAAGCTAGAAATTAAAACTTCAAAACAGGAAGAAGGAAAGACTCCCTATGGACTCTAGGCAGAGCCCAGACCTTACTTATCTTTCCTTCAGCTTTTAAATGAGTGATTGGCACATTCATAATAAGGGATCATTGCTAAATGAATGTGTATTCTCCCCTTTAAACATCAAAATGGTGATGCTGTTCTGGAAATCTTCCTGAAGCTGCCAATCTCGGTGTGCTGCCCATCGATCTATTATTTTCCTATATCTTCATCTATTGTATTATATAAAATACAATGGATAAAATTCACTTTTGATGTTAGTTATAACAAAATAGGCACAGTCTGTATCACATACTGGAGACAAAAACTGCTAAAAAAACTATAGCAGTGATATGCACAGAAGGTTCTGTAATACTCAGGCAAATCACCGTTAGGTCAAATTCTTACAAATAAGATTTTATTGGAATGGTGAGGAAAACTTTTCTTTCACTCAACAAATGTTTCTTGAACACCTGCTATGCTGCAGGGATGGTTCAAGGTACTGGAATATCACAGAAATATTAGCCCTCATAAAGCTTATATTCTAGTGAGACAGAAAATAATCCATATAAACATGTAAAATACATATTCTAGAAGATAATAAGTGCTAAAGAGAAGAAAAAAGGAAGGAAGCAAGGAAGTAGGATGTGAAGCATCAGAGAGCAGTTGCTATTTTAGATACAATGCCCAGGAAAGGCCTCCCTGAGGTGACTTTTTTTTTTTTTTTAAGATTTTTATTTTTTTATTTGACAGACAGAGATCACAAGTAGGCAGAGAGAGATGAAGGCTTCCTGCTAAGCAGAGAGCCCAATGCGGGGCTCGATCCCAGGACCCTGGGATCATGACCTGAGCTGAAGGCAGAGGCTTAACCCACTGAGCCACCCAGGTGCCCCCTGAGGTACCTTTTGATTAAATACCTGGCGAGAGGAAGAGACAGCCATAGAGATGTTGCAGGGACTATCATTTTAGATAAAGGAAATGATATGTAGAGGCCCTGATGAGGGACTTGCCAAGCTTGCTCAAAAACCAGAGAGGAATCAGTGTGGTTGGAGGAGTGTGATGGGAAGGGAGAGGAATAGAATGTGATGCCAGAAAGGAAAGGAGTCAGAGCAACGTGGCTTGTGGTGGTCACAGGATTTTATTCTACGTCAGTTGGGAAGCCAGTAAAGGGTTTTGAGCAGAGATTCAGTGAGGTAACTTTGGCTATTTTATTGAGAATTGACTGCAGGAAGGAAAAGGGCAGTAGGGCAGACAGTTGGGAGGCTATTGATTTTCCAGGCAGAAAAAGATAATGGCTTTGACTAAACTGGGGTCAGTAGGGGTAGGCTCACTCTTATGGACTGAACTCAATCCCTGGGAAATTCATATGTTGAATCCCTGACCCATGGTACTGCAGAATGTGATTCTGTTTGCAGATAGGACATTTAAAGAGGCAATTAAGTTAAAATAAGGCCATTAGAGTGGATTCTAATCCAACGTGACTGGTATCCTTATAAGAAAAGGAGATTAGGGCACACAGAGAGACACTGGGATGTACACACAGAAGAGGCTGTGTGAGGGCACAGGAAGAAGACAAGCCAAGGAGAGAGACCTCTGAAGAAGCCAAACCCACTGGCACCTTGGCCTCAGACTCTCAGCCTCCACAACTGAGAGAGAACCAATGCTTGTTTTTGAAGCCACTCTGTGGTATTTTGTTATGGCTATCTGAGCAGATGAGCACAGTCACTGGGGATGGAGATGACTGGTCAAAATTCTAGATATATCTGAAATAGATTCTATAAGATTTTCTGATGAGGCTAGTGTGAGATGTGAAAAAAAGGAGAAGAAGCAAGAATAACACCTTGGATTTTAGTCCAGCAACTGGTAGAATTGGACTTTTCACTGACTGATGTAGGAGAGACTCCCAAGAAGATTGGTTTTGTAGGAGATCTCAGTTTGGATTCTGTTCAGTCACAAGGACTCCCGAGTGCAAAAGTGAATTTGGGAAGTTGGAGGAATGTGAATGGGGAAGTGTGGAGGTGAAATAAGGGAAGCCTGCCTGGATGGATGCTCTGTGTCAGCCATTGGACCAGTGAGTGTTTGGAGGTTACTGCTGTGTGAAAACTCTGGGAAATAGCTCCACAGATAGTTCCAGATAGTCCCACCTTGCCAGGGAGAGAGCCGAGATGCTTGTCTATTCCCAGTCACTGGTCAGATGGTGTTGGCCTCAAAGTGGGTTTCTAAACTTTGAGGAGAGAGTCTGGAGGCACAGTAATGCAAACACTAGCAGCTGGACATGAAAGTCAGCCAGAGCTTTTAAATGAGTGAGTTGAAGCAAGTTTGAGTGAGTGAAAGCTCATGGAGGAAGCAATGATAGAAATTACTTCAGAGAGTAAGAAGGAGCTCCTGTGGACCACGTGAAAACTGAGACTCTATTAGACATCCAATTTGATATGTCAATCTGGCCTCCATACATAACTGCTAAGAGGGCAAGGGCAAGCATTGTCTCCGTGGTGCATAGTGTGGCAACTTAAGTCCAAGGAGTAGATAAAAGAAAGTAGTGAAAAGTAGTCTCCTTGTGAGGTAACTGAATTTGAGTCATAATGCTTAGTGTTCAACTTAAGGTAAATAGACATATTTATTCCACATTTACCAAAAAAATTATTTTCTGCAAAAAGATTTAAAAAAAAAACTGTCATCTTTTTTTTTTTTTTTTTTAAGGATGTTATTTATTTATTTGACAGACAGAGATCACAAGTAGGTAGAGAAACAGGCAGAGAGAGAGGAGGAAGCAGGGTCCCTGTTGAGCAGAGAGCCCGATGCGGGGCTCTATCTCAGGACTCTGGGATCATGACCTGAGCCGAAGGCAGAGGCTTTAACCCACTAAGCCACCCAGGCGCCCAAACTCTGTCATCTTAATTCAAGAGTCGGAATGACAGTCATTGTTCTCTCTCAACTGTGAATTTAAAAATTACAGCCTATAATTTCAAAAGGAATTTGGTAAGAATTTGTTAATTTTTAAAAATTTTTTTTCTAATTTATCTATTAGAGAAAGAGTGTGTGTGCATGCACAGGTGCAAGCCTGGGAGAGGGTCAGAGAAAGAGGGAGAGGGAAAAGCAGTCTCCCCGCTGAACAAGGAGCCTGATGTGGGACTCCATCCCAGGATCCCAAGATCATGACCTGAACAGAAGGCAGATGTTTAATGGACTGAACCATCCAGATGGCCCTGTTTATAGCTTTATTAGAGGGCCACTTGTTTAAAAATGGATTGATTTTAATGACTCAAGTCAAGTTGTACATAAATCGCTACCATCGATACCCATAAAAGCTTGACCAGAAAAGAAAACCTGAAACATTATATGGATAATTCTACTAAATGTAAATCATATTCCAGATGGGCTCAGAAGACTTGATCTCACTTTGTTTATTATGTCCACAGAATTATTTCATAAACATCATCAGGGTAAACATTTTCTTTTAAAGATAGTCTTCCTATTTATTCATTGAAAACAAAACTTCCCTAGAATTAGAAATAGATTTCTGGAACAAGGTATTTACAAATACCTAAAATGCAGTACGATTAAATATTAAACCCAATCTATCCCATAGAAAACCTGTTCTTCCCTATGGATTACATATCTGTAATGCTTATTACCATCCATTCAATCTTGCAAACAAGAATACATATCTGGGCACCTGGGTGGCTCAGTGGGTTAAGCCGCTGCCTTCAGCTCAGGTCATGATCTCAGGGTCCTGGGATCGAGTCCCACATTGGGCTTTCTGCTCAGCAGGGAGCCTGCTTCCCTCTCTCTCTCTCTCTCTCTCTCTCTCTGCCTGCCTCTCTGCCTACTTGTGATCTCTCTCTGTCAAATAAATAAATAAAATCTTAAAAAAAAATACATCATCCTAATCAGTCTCCTTACTTCAGCCTATCACTCCTTGTACAGTCTACTCTATACATCGGAATGATGTTTTTCAACAGAAATCGGCTAATGTTGGACTCCCTTATTACAGCTCTGTGATGGTTCTTCATGAGAATAAAATCCAAACTTAACTAGTCCAGTTTACAAAACTCCCCATAATGTGGTTCCTGACTACCTCTCTGATGTTCTGACATCACTTCATACCACTGTATCCCACCCCCTGTGCTCAGATACACTGGTATTTTTATTATTTTAAACCATCGAATTCATTTCAAAATTTTAGATAAGGATATTATAAAGAATAGGAGAACTTAACCAAGTAGAGTGTAGGAATGGGAGGTCAAAGAGCATTTTGGTGAATGTGGTTGTAATGAACCCAGCCATAGGGTGTGCTGGGGACCATGAGCAGTTTAATGCTGGTGCAGCATAAATAGGGAATGATGAGAAGTAAGGTTGGAAGGGGAACAGGAATGAGATTAGGTCTTCTAAGCTTTGCTAAGGACCTTGGATTTTAAATATTTGGCACAATTTGTTTCAGAAGGACAAAAAGCTGTGTCTTCTCCTTGGGGGAGGGAGACACCATTTACCAACATTTTAACATTTACATACAGTATCATGGGATGCTAATCCCTGAGCAGTATTCTTGGACAAGGATTAAAAATCCTTGCTAGAGTCTTTTGGAGTCATTGAATTATGTTAATCAGGGTGGCATTTTAAATAATGTTTCATGATGGACTTGATCAATAGAATGGATGTGAGAAAGGCAATATTGGATATGGGAAGAATGGCTAGGAAGTTATTAAAAATATTCAGAAGCAATGACAGAAGAAATGATGGATTATAGAAACATATTATTTATCAGATGATGTCCAAAGGAAACAGTGATGGATTATATATGGGGAGTGATGGGGAATAAGTTGTAAATGTCTGTCCCCAGGTTTCTGGTCTGGGTTTCTCATACACTACTGCCATTTTTATTTCCTCTGGTCACCTTTAACTCCTATGTGCAGTGCCACCTATATAACAATCATGTGTGGTCTTACGTTCTACTCTTACTACTCAGGTTGAGATTTCTTGAGTGGAGAAATTTACTAAGTGCTTCATGAATAGAGTCAATCCTCATTATTTGCAGTAGTTATCTTCTATTAGTTCACTACAAACACTGTATGGCTCTACAAACCACATGTTTTCTCAATAGACCAATAAGTAACTTTGTTTTATGTGTGTTTCTGTTTAAAGATGCCTTATTTAATGTATTTTAGCCTCAATGCTGAATTCACTATTAACAGCTCTATAACCCATGCTGAAACAATGCTTATCCAACATGTTTTGTTGTTGTTGTTTGTTTCATTTTGTTTTTTCCATAAGGTGCACCACAGCCTTCTTGAGCTTAGGAATACTAGCTAACACTTCAGTACTACACTTGGAAGGGAGGGTGGTATTTCAAACAGCAAAATCATCAATATCAAGCACAAATGCACAAAATGCAGAAAATACAACACTAAATAGACTGCAAAAAGGACATTTGTTTGACATACGAGAGCTGAATCATAATGGCAGAATGTAGCCTTGTTTAACCTTAGCTGGGAAAATATGCTTTTGGAGGACTCAAATTTTTCAATACTCTGTTCATGTTTGCAAATGACCACAAAAGCACCACAAACACTGATTTTGATATTACTAACATATTTCAGCAAGTGGACAAATTCACAAATACAGAATCTGAAAATGAAGATCACATGTATTTCGTTCTGTATTTAAATATTTTAAAATATACAAAAAAAAAGAACAAAATACATCAATCAATCCAATGTACCCAACATCCAGACTCACCACTTGTCAAGATCCTGCCACATTTGCTTTACTGATCACTTTTTGTCCCTGTTGTTCTTTGCTGAAATATTTTGGGAGTTAGTTCTAAATACCAAGTTATTTCAGTCCTACATATTTCTTTTAAAAAAAGGACATTTTATCTTACAATCACAATGCCATGATAAACCTTACAAAATTAGCAATTTTTTTGAATCTCTTAATAAAGATTATAAATATTTCTGCTGTTTACAAAAGGATAAACTAGGGGTGCCTGGGTGGCTCAGTTACATCTGCCTTCTGCTCAAATCATGATCCTGGGGTCCTGGCATCAAGCCCCACATTGGGCTCCTCGTTCAGTGGGGAATCTGCTTCTCCCTCTCCCTCTGTTGCCCGCTTGTGCGCTCGCTCTCTCTCTCCTTCTCTCTGTCAAATAAATAAATAAATAAAATCTTAAAAAAAAAGAAAGAAAGGATAAGCTATACACCAGTGTTTATAGCAACATTATTCATGATAGTCAAAAGGTAAAAACAACCCACATGTCTATCAACAGATGAATGGATAAACAAAATGTGGTATACACAGAACATTGGAGTATTAGTCAGCTTTAAGAAGGGTGAAATTCTGATACATGCTATAACATGGATTAATCTAGGAGATAACAATACTAAGTGATACAAGCCAAACACAAAAGGATAAATAATATTGTATGATTCCACTTATATGAGGTACCTAGAATATTGAAATTCATAGAGACAGTAACCTAGTGGTTAACAGAGGCTGGTGGGAGAGAAGAAACAGAAGTTATTATTTAATGAGTAGAGAGTTTCAATTTGAAATGATGAAAAAGTTCCAGAAATGGAGAGTAGTGATGGTTGTACAAAAATGTGAATGCACTTAATGCCACTGGATGGTACACTTAAAAGTAGTTAAAATGGTAAATTTTGTGATAGTTTGTCTTAATAAAAAACGTTTATATGACAGCATAATGACAGTACAAAAAACATTCCCATAAGGGTCTAAAAAATGTTAAAACAATTTTCCTTTGACAAATCTCACATTTTTGCTTTGTTCGTTGATGCTTCTTAGTGTCATCTGACATGTCTTCTATCCCAATGCTAATTAAAATATGGATGCCAATCAGCAGTATGGTTTCCAGATAGCTGAGAGCCTGAGAGCTTATTATAAATGCAGAATCTTGGGCTATTCCCTAGACCACAATTAGAATCCTCATTTTAACAAGATCCTTAGGTGATTTTTATACACATTCAAATTTGAAAAGCTCTTGTCTCTCACCTGAATTCCCTTCTGTAAAAGGAAATTATCTCCATAGGCTTGATCATATTCAAATTTGGCTAACTTGGTTCTTAACCTTGACTGCACACTAGCATCACCTGGGAGAAATAACCACCCCACTTTCCCAAGGCTAAGTCTCACCTCCAGAGTTAGATGTAATTGGTCTGAAGTGTGGATTGGGCATTCTTTGTTGCTGCTGTTGTTATTTTCTCAAAGCTCCTCAGGAAGCTCTCATGTACAGTCAAGTTTGAGAACAACTGTCCTATTAGGAGCTCACAATGTCGGGTTTTCCCGCAGCGATTCTGATGAGGACAGCATTTCCCTCCTTGGCAATCACTGACAACTGCTTCGGATAGGGTATCTTTTGAATTCAGTTGATTTTAGGATATTACATCAGAACTCTGTTATGCCAGTAACCAAACTGTTTTATTAACTGTCCCTTACTGCCTTACAGGCTATTTTTTTTTTTTTTTTTTTTTTTTTAGATTTTACTTATTTATTTGACAGACAGAGATCACAAGTAGGCAGAGAAGCAGGCAGAGAGAGAGAGAGAGAGAGAGAGAGAGAGGAGGAGGAGGAGGAAGCAGGCTCCCCATTGAGCAGAGAGCCCGATTCGGGGCTTGTGGAACCGGGGATCATGACCTGAGCTAAAGGCAGAGGCTTTAACCCACTGAGCCACCCAGGGGCCTGTAAAGGCTATTCCCCCCCCCCCCCAAACCATTTACTTTCATACCTAATACATTTGAAAAATCAAATTGACCATTTAAAACAAAGCTTCAAACACATATACATAATTTAAACTTTTGAAAGAAACTTAGAAGTATTTGCTAATTATAACTGAAACTTAAAAGAAATGAAATAGCACACAATAATATAAGTTTTTAAACAAGTTAACAATGATTTATATAAGATAATGTGTAAGTTCCAGTGCTTGAGTAAATGGGCTCCAAACAGATGAGATTATTGTGGCCCTAGAAATAATAAAGCCATCAAACAGATACTAACGCTAAATTTTATTAAAAAAACAATTAGAAACGGGGTACCTGGGTGGCTCAGTGGGTTAAGCCTCTGCCTTCAGCTCAGGTCATGATCCCAGGGTCCTGGGATTGAGCCCTGCATCAGGCTCTCTGCTTAGCAGGGAGCCTGCTTCCCCCTCTCTCTCTGCCTGCCTCTCTGCCTACTTGTGATCTCTCTATCAAATAAATAAAATCTTTAAAAAAAATTAGAAAAGAGTACAACATTTAAAATAGACAGATGAAACTTAATCTGAGAAAATTAAAATAAGTCTTTAATGTACACAGTAAAGTTTGTATTATTTGTAACGATCCAACTGAAAACAAACTTATATTTTTAATAAACTTGACAAGTTAAAAATTGAGGTAAACTGTTGACCTTAATCTCTGAGCTCTATGCTGCCATTTTCTTGAGTAAAAGAGAAGCCAAGGAAGACTTGGCAAAAACATTTAAAACATTTTGGAGGCTTATCGGTGGTGAACAGATGCTTGTCTGTGCTACTACTTTCTACCTGTGACTTAGTGAATAATGACCTAATGATAACTCATTTTACTGTATCTCTTTATCTATTACAGGTTGCATTCCAGTGACTATGTAACTTGAGCCTCACAATAGTTTATGGATTAGATAGGGACAGTATTGTTACCCCTAAAGAAATTGTAGTTTAAACGTTTGACTTGCCCATGGTAACAAAGCTGATACGTTTTGAGATTCGTACCACTTGTAGATCAAGAGATTTGCAATGTGATGGGCATGTAGATGAACGGAGCCAGGCTTATTGTTGGGAGAACTGTGTTTGTACCTTTTTAAAATTCAGAGACGAGCTATGAATAGCCTTGCTAATGCTCTCTGGGATCTCTATATAAAGGTTCCACACAGTGGAAAAACTCACAATACAAACTAAAGGAAAGGAAAAAAAAAACATAAAACAACCTATGAATGAGGGGTTGGAAATAGACATGGAGGCATAATATTCTTTAGGAACAAAGAAATAGAAAAAGAAAGCAGAATGAGCGCGGGTTATAGACTTGCACATGGTAATAAGCAATACAATTTAATAAAACCATAAATAAAAACAGCAAGACCTGTGGATGCAATTATCTGTGTCTTGGAACTCTAGAACATTACCTATTCCAATAAAATAGAGCTCTCTTTATTTTAATTGAATAAACCTGCCTAGTTGGAAACATTTCTCTGACAGTTATTTTGTTGAAGTCTCAATATTTTTGAGTTAACTAAAAGATGTGCTCTAGGAAGAAGAAACAATGAGACAAGGACAGGAAGGAATTAGGAAAGTGTGGTGGTCAGGATGGAGGCCAAATAAAATTTATTGTCTGAGTATATTAACAAGTATTGGGTTGAGGGGGAACTATGTATGCACATAATTTTTATTTTTATATATTTGAATTCGTTTTAGAAAAGAATGTAATTATGACAAATTCTGCCTGTTTGATTACTCTGGGTGCACAGAGATTCGACCTGAAAGCTGCCTGCCTATCTCCTTATATTTCTTTTATGAATTCCTTTCTGGAGGTCTTAGGGCAACAGTTCAATGGACAGATCTGATCTTCTCTCCAGCCTTCAGTCAAGAACTAAATACAATTTAGTAAGTTTAAAGTGATAGCTAAATTCAATAAGTAGCTAAATTATTTAAATTTAAATTTAAAAATTTAAAGTGATAGCTGAATTAAATAAGAGTGCATTAGGAAGGAAGGGTTCATCATATAGGAAGACCTCTATGAGGAGCATTGAGGAAGAGAACTGACACAGTAGTCCCCCTTTATCCACAATTCCACTTTCAGCAGATTCAGTGAGGGTCATCTGGTCATCAGAAGCAGATGATCCTTCTCCTAACATATTGTCACTCTTCGCCACAGTGCCTATGTCAGTCACCTCCCCTCATCTCATCACCATCATCATGAGGACAAGGGCAGGTACAATGCAGTAAGATATTTTGAGAAAGATGACATTCACATAATTATTATTACTTGGTTGTTATATTTGCTTTATTCTACATATTGTTACATTCTAGTTTGTGTATTATTATAATTGTGCTATTTTATTTTTACTTACTGTTGTTAGTATCTTGTCTAATTTATAAAATATACTTTATCATGGGTATGTATGTATAGGGAAAAAAACAGTATGTACAGGGTGAGATACAGTCTGCACTTTAAGGCATCCATGGGGGAGGGGGTCTTTAAATGTATCCCTCATGGATCAGGGGACACTCCTATACTACAGATGTCTCAGGCTTAGTGGAAACTAACTACAGCAAAGAGACACTGGGTCCTATTGAGCTGGAAAGTATTATTCAGCTATTGTCAGAATATGAGAGCTAAGATAACCTAGTAATTTAAGACCTTATTAAAACTCTATGCCATCATATTTTTAATAAGTAGTTAGGTAAAACCTAAACAACTTTTGGAGGATTTTTCACTACAGTTTTTAAAAAAGAAGGTGGAAGATATATGTTTAGATCTTGGTAGCATTTCTGCTACTTACTAGTTACGTAGCATTTAGAGATTCCTTTAAATTCTGTGGCCGTGTTTCCACCTCTGCATATTATATATGGTTCTAATATAACCATATTAGAACCATATGATGTATTCACTTCTTTCTGGCTGTTAAAAGTACAACAATCAGCGATTGCACAGTTAGATCTGTATTGGAGAAGTGAAAATACTCTTAACTGTATTAGAAGCAAATCACATATTGACAGAATATTTTCTGAAAAACATGTGAATCCATTGACGAATTAAGAAAATCCATTAGATTCTTAGATAAGAATCTAATGGATTCTTTCTCTGGTTATGTGCTAGTATTTAAAATATAATGCTCTCAAGTGACTATATTTGCTGAGTAACAGCATGCTTCATTAAATTATTTATCTATTTAACCAATACTTATGGAGCAACGTCTATGTTCCAAGTGCCGTGCTATGCCTTGGGCATATAGCAATGCTTCTTACTGCCTGGAACATAGAGTCTACTTGAAGAATTGGAGAGTGAGCAAGAAACAAAAAATACAAAAGTGCAGTTACACATGGTGAAAATTAGTAGGACAACAACGAGCTCTGGGAGTAATGGTGAATCTACTTTAGATTTGGAGAAGAGGGAGGGCCTATGTGGAAATGAGAATAGGCTTACCAGCAGCCTAACTGCAGGAGTGAGACAAGGCCTGAGAGGAGGTGAGAACGAACTTGTTATGTTTGAGGAAGTGAAAGGACATTGTGGAGTAAGTGTGCTGAAGAGAAGAATAAGAAGCAGATGAATAGGCTGTGTAATGTCAAGTTTTGAAGTTCCTAAGGGGTTTGAGGCTACTACTTAAGGACCACTGAAGGCCATTACAGGCTTTGAAGTTGTAAATTTCAAAGTTGTTGGAAAAAGTTGTAAAAACGTTACAAAGATAGCTGTAAAATTGGTCAAAGATTAGATGGTAGGGAGGTCAACAGCAAAGGTTGGAGACTAGTGTGGAGCAAGGCATCAGGAATAAGAAGTTGGTTGCAATGGGAGAGAACATGGAAGGAAATTTGACTAATATGTAGGAGGTCATTATGCATGTACAGTGAAACCATCCTCCCCAGCGGTGGGATTTAATTTAGTTTTGCATTGGATTTTGTTTGTTTGTTTTTATTGAGATTATTCGGTTACTGGCCAAGCATGGAGAAAATAGCATGCAGGAGTATGATTATCATAAATCGTGAAATGTAGGGTGTGGTGAGGAGAGCCCTGAAGGAGGGAATTGACAGAAAGTAGTGGGATTTATGCTGTCTCAAAATGTTGTAGAATTATATATGACATGGGGAAAAGGCATTCTTTAGCGTGTGAAAGGAAAGGATACAAAATGTGCTCAGAAAGTAGAGTATTTCAGTGAGAGATTTTAGAGATGGTGTATCACTCGTGCTGTGGGAGTCAGCAAATGGTGAATGGCATTAAAAGGAACTAGAAGACTGAGGCATGACTGCATCAGTAGATGAGTGAAGGAACATGGCGCTTACATCATATATATCAGTCTTTGTAGCTCAGCTGTGTGTGTTATGGAGAACTGAGCAATTTATAGAAGTGTCTTGTTACTCAACAGGCTTAGAGCTTTTTAAATAACATTGAGGTGTGTTTTATATTAATTTTCTATCAACATTATGTTACTAAAAAGCTGTCAAAATCAGTATAAATGAGTCTTAATGCAGAATGAATCTCAGAATTTTAATAACATCTTTCCAATAACTTTTTAAATTGAACAAGATTTTAGCAATATACCAGCCTGTATTTTAAAAAAGAATCATTTCCCTGATTATTTGAAAGAAATAACTTACAACATTTGAAAATATGGTGAGATGAAATAATGCTTGTGAGAAAAATCAGTCATTCAGATAATTAAGTTCAGAAGGGAATGAATAATAAAATAAAAATAAAAATAAATAAATAAATAAAATAAAAATAAAATATGCTGGTCTATAAATTTGTATGCATAAAAGTTAGTGCGTTCTAAATTCTTCTGCCCATCAATCACCACCTCTTAAATATAAATAATATATACAATAATCTTTGACCACATTTTAGAATCTACATACATGCAGACTTTTATGGTTTAAATGTATATGTATGTATATTTATGTGCTATGTTTTATAAGAAATATATATAGTATAATAGCAATGACTTGGTTATTTGAGGATCATCATCAAAAATGTAAAAAAAAAAAACCACCTATGTTTAATGTGAGGCTTAGATGTAAGATAGAATTATTTCAAAATCAAGATAGAAAAAAAATTTTTTTGAGTGTCTTCCATGTGCTAGGTTTCCTGTTATCGATAAGTAAAACCAGATATTATTCTCAAGGAACCCAGAGTCTGTTACAGACTTTTTTTCCCTTAATTTTTAAAATCTCCTTTATCGAGTCCCGCATCCGGCTCTCTGCTCAGCAGGGAGCCTGCTTCCTCCTCTCTCTCTGCCTGCCTCTCTGCCTACTTGTGATCTCTCTCTGTCAAATAAATAAATAAAATCTTTAAAAAAAAAAAAAAGAATATAATACTGTGATGTTTACATTGAATCAATGACCTGCCTTTTCATTTTAAACCTGGAAGGAGTAGACCAGTTTTACTTAATATAAAATTTTCCTTAGAATGGTATTTTCTTGTGAAATTCAAAAATTGTTTTTCAAGTACATTTTAAAACACAGTACTGTAATATTATAAAGATTGTCCACACTAAGTAAAAATTACACATCAGTCCTCTGAGAAAGCAACACTAGCATCTTTTTTAAGAGCAGCAAACTACTATACTAATTTCAGAACAAGAAGAGTGGGGATATTACTTAAAGGTATGAATGTTGTTTCTCATTATCCTTTCCCTATAACCAAACTATCCATCAAGTATCAACTTCAGTCTCCTATCTCAAACATCTCAGTCTTCCG
The DNA here is from genome assembly GCF_011764305.1 of Mustela putorius furo. NCBI lineage: Eukaryota > Metazoa > Chordata > Mammalia > Carnivora > Mustelidae > Mustela > Mustela putorius. Next base: position 18,225,762 of record NW_025422471.1, read on the forward strand.
AGGCAACTCCAGGTCATTCAGAAAGGTCTTTGTTCTGAATTCATAGCTCTTTCTTGACTCACTAAGCATAAAATACCATGGACCGTGTCTTATGTTTGTTACTTAACTTCTTATGGCTTGCAGTATATTTCTATAATTAGATCCCAGATTTTATAAGGACACATACCATGTATTATAGTTTCCTTATTGATAATTTTTCTTTAGTAAGACTATTTTTTTTAAGAAATTTAATGCTCACAAGAAAATTAAAGGAAGTCGCAGAGACTTCTTATATACTCCCTGCTCCCACACGTGCATAGATTCTCCAATTATCAACATTCCCCATCAGAATGCTACAGTAATTACAACTGAAGTACTTACATTGACATATCAAAATTACTCAAAGTCCGTAGATTACATTTGGATTCAGTCTTGGTTTTTGTAAATTCTTTAATTTGGAAAAACATATAATGATATATGTCCATCATTATAATTTCATACAGAATATTTTCACTGCCCTAAAATCCCTTGTGCTCTGACTGATCAACCATTAACAACTAATAATCTTTTTATAGTTTTCATAGTTTTGCCTTTTCCAGAAGGTCATATAGTTAGAATCATACAGTAACCTCTTCAAATTAGCTTCTTTCACTTATTAATATGCATTCAAATTTTCTCTGTGTCATTTTGTGGCTTGATTCTTTTTTCTTTTTTCTTTTTTTTTTTTTTTTAGTCCTGAGTAATATTCCATTGTCTGGAGGTAACACGCTATCCACTTATCTACTAAAGGATTCCTTGGTTGCTTCTAAGTTTTGATAACTATCAATATAGCTGCTTAAACATCTGAGTGCATTTTTTTCTTGTCAGACTTACGTTTTCTATTCTTCTGGGTAAATATCAAGGAGTGCAAATTGTTGGATGATATGTTAAGGTATACTTAGTTTTGCAAGAAACCACCAAAGTGTCTTCCTCCAATGTGACTGTACAATTCTGCATTCTTGCAGTAACAAATGACAGTCCATATTGCTTCATATCCTCATCAGCATTTGGTGATGTCAGTGTTCCAGAATTTGGCCATTCTAATAGGTGTGTAGTGATATCTTATGTCTTTTAATTTGCAATGCCCTAACGACATTTGATGTGGAACACCATTTCATATGCTTCTTTGCCTTCCGTATGTCTTTTTGCTGGGGTGTCTGTTCAAGCATTTTGTTCATTTTGAAATCAGGTTGGTTCCTTTCTTACTATTGAATTTTAAAACTTCTTTGTATATTTCCAAAATGTTTATCATGTGTTTTTTGTAAATTTGCTTTCATAGCCTGACTATGCATTCAAAAATGCCTTTTACACATCAGAAGTTTTTAATTTGAATGAAGTCCAGATTATCAATTATTTCTTCCATGAATTATGTCTTTCGTGTTATATTTTTAAAGTTTTACACATACTCAAGGTCTTCTAGGATTTCTCCTCTGGTATCTTCTAGGAGGTGCTTTTGTTAGTGTTTTTCTGCATTTTACATTTTGGTCTGTGATCCATTTAGAGTTAATTTTTATGAAGGATATAAGGTCTGTGTCTAGATTTACTTATTTTTTGTATGTGGATATCCATTTGTTCCAGCACCATTTGTGGAAAAGACCATCTTGACTTTGTTTGTTTGTCAGAGATCAGGCAGATGTATTTATTGAAGTCTATTTCTGGGCTCTCTGTTCTGTTCCATTAACCCATTTGTCTATTCTTTCACCAGTACCACACCATCATGATTGATATAGCTTAATAGTAAGTGTTAATGTCAATTATTGTCAATTCTCTGACTTTGTACTTTTCTGTCAAATTGTGTTAGCAATGTTGGGTCTTTTGCCTCTCCAATAAACTTTAAGATTTGTTTGTTGATATCCATAAAATAACTTCCTAGAATTTTAATTGGAATTATTTGAATTTATAGATCAAGTTGGGAAGAATTGGTATCTTGCCAATATTGAGACTTCATTTCTATGAACATGAAATAGCTCTTTATTTATTTAGTTGTTTCTTTTTTTATTTCGCTTCTTGGAGTTTTGTAGCTTTCCTCATATAGATTTTGTACATTTTGTTTTGTTATATTGAAATCTAAGTATTTCATTTTGGGAAGTTGATAATGTAAGTGGTATTGTGTTTTTAATTTCAAATTCTTCCTCTTCATCACTGGTATGTAGGAAAGCAATGGACTTTTGTGTATTAATACTGTATCCCTTGCATCCTATAATCTTGTTCTAATTGCTTACTAATTCCAGGTGAGTTTTTGTTACTGCATTTTCTGTATAGATGATCACGTTATCTGAAAAAAAATTGCATTTTCTGCATTTTCTGTATAGATGATCATGTTATCTGAAAAAAATTGTGCTATTTCTGTCTTTCCAATTTGTATACATTTTCCTCTTGTTTCCTTTTGTTGTTGTTGTTGTTTGAGATTTTGGTTTTTTGTTTGTTTTTTAATTTTGTTTTTTGCCTTTACTGTATTAGAAAGAACTTCCAGTACGATGTTGAACAGTTGGGCTGAGGGAGTCATTTTTATCTTGTACCTGATCTAATGGGAAAGCTTACAGTGTCTCATCATGAACTATGATATGAGCTATAGGTTTTTGTTAGATATTGTTTATGAAGTTGAGAAGTTTATCTCTAGTTTTAGTTTACTGAGAGTTTTTATTATGCATGGATGTTGGATTTTGTCAAATGTTTTTCTACAATGATTTATATGATCATAAAATTTTTCTTTTTTAGTTGGTTGATGGATTGTCTTAATAGATTCTTGAATGTTAAACCAGCATTGCATACCTGGTATGAATTCTACTTGGTCTTGGTGTTTAAATACTTTAATACATTTTTGGATTTGACTTGCTAATATTTTGTTAAGAATGTTTGTGTCTCTGTGAATGAAAGATATAGATCTGTAGTTTTCTTTTATTGGGATCCGTTTGCCTGGTTTTGGTGTTAGGGTAGCTCTGGCCTCATAGAAGGAAATAGGAAATATTCCCTCTGCATATATCTTTAAAAGTGATTATAGAGAATTGGTATAATTTCTTCTTTAAGCATTTGGTAGAATTCACCAGTGAACTCATCTAGATCTGCTGCTTTGTGCTTTAGAAGGCTATTAACTATTGATTAAATTTCTTTAATACATATAGGCAAATTCAAGTTATTCCTGTGTGAGTCTGGCAAATTGGAGTTTTTAAAAAATTGACCCATTTATCTAGATTATTCAATTTATGTCTACAAAGTTTGTAATTGCACTCCTTTATTATCCTTTTAATATCCATGGGCTCTATAGTAATGTCCCATCTCTTATTTCTGATGTTAGTAATTATGTCCTCTTTTTTTCTTAGCCTGGTTATATAGAAGCATATTGATTTTATTGATCTTTTCAAAGAAGAAGCTTTTGGTGTTATTCATTTTCTTTATTAATTTTTTATTTTTAATTTCAGTGATTTCTGCTCTAATTGTTTATTTTTCTCAGTTTAGTTTGTATTTAACTTGTTCGATTTTTCTTTCTTTCTTTCTTTCTTCTTTCCTTCCTTCCTTTCTTTCTTTCTTCCTTTAGTTTCCTGAGGTGAAAACTTAGATTATCATTTTTAAATTTTTATTATTTTCTAAATATATGTATTCAATGTTATAAACTTCCCTTTAAGCACAGTTTTCATAGCATCCAATAAACTTTTATGTCTTCATTTTTATTTAAATAAAAATATTGAAAAATTTTATTGAGATTTCCACTTTGATCCATACGTTATTTAGAAGTATATTGTTTAACCTCCATGTATTTGGGGATTTTTTCCAGTTACTTTCTGTTCTTGAATTCTGCTTTGATTTCATTGTGGTCTCGGGCAGACATTTGCATGATATCTATTCTTTTCAACTTGTTAAGATGTATTTTATGAACTATAATGTGATCTATCTTGGTGAATATTCCATCTGAGCTTAAAAAGAATGTTAATTCTGCTTTTGCTGGATGAAGTAGTTTATGAATGTCAATGACATCCAGTTAATTTATGGTGTTGTTGGGTTCAACCGTGTTCTTCCTGTTTGTTGGATCTGTCCATTTCTAACAGAGGAGTATTGAAGTCTTCAACTATGATAGTGGATTTATCTAGTTTTCCTTGTAGTTATAACAGATTTTGCCTCACAGAATTTGACCCTCTATTATGAGGTTCACCCATGTTAAGAATTATTATGGGGACACCTGGGTGGCCCAGTGGGTTAAAGCTTCTGCCTTCGACTCAGATCATGATCCCAGGGTCCTGGGATCAAGCCCCACATCAGGCTCTCAGCTCACAAGGGAGCCTGCTTCCTCCTCTCTCTCTGCCGGCCTCTCTGCCTACTTGTGATCTCTGTCTGTCAAATAAATAAATAAAATCTAGAAAAAAAAATATTATGACTTGGAGAAATGAACCCTATGTCATCATGTAATGCCCTGATATAAAATATTATTCCTTATATCTTTCCTTGCTTTGTCTGAAATTAATATAACTACTCCTATTTTCTTTTGATAACTATGGGTATCACATATTTTTGTCCATTTTCTTTTAATCTATATGTGTCTTTGTATTTAAAACGGATATCTTATGTACAATGTATGACTGGGTATCATTTTGTGATCACTCTGACATCTTTGTCTTTTAACTTCTGTGCTTAGACCATTGACATTCAGAGTAATTCTTGGGATAGCTGGATTAATATCCACCACATGTGGGTTTTGCTGTTGTTCTTGTTGCCCTTGTTCTTTGTCCTCTCTTTGTCTTCCACTCATTTTCTGTGTTGTGGTTTTAATTGAAAACTTTATATTCCGTTTTCTTTCCTCCCCTACCATGTCTATTATACATTTTTTTTTTTTAACTTTAGTGGTTTGCCTGGAGTTCACAATAAGTTCTTTTTTCTTTTTTTAATTTTTTTTTTTTTTTTTTTTTTTTTTTTTTGGGAGAGAGAGGCACAAGGGGAGGATGAGGAAGAGGGAGCGTATCTTTGAATAGATTCCTGGCTGAGCATGGATCCCAAGGCAGGGCTTGATCTCATAGCACCTGTGACCATGATCTGAACTGAAATCAGGAGCTGGACTTTCAATAGGCTGAACCATCCAGGCACCCCAACAATAGGTTCTTAATAGCTAATCCTATTCCACTTTCAAATAATACTGCAACACTTCACAGGTAACATAATTTATAGTAACAAAATAATGCTAATTATTTCCTTTTTTCCCCCTCTTTTTATAGTATTTCTGCCATTCATTTCATTTATATATGAGCATACATAAGCATATACATATTTCAGTTATATATAAGCATGTATATTTTAGCATGAGGATGGCTACAGTGGGCTGGCATTGGGTATTTACCATCCTTCCAGGTTATTTAGGCTCTGGTAATACAGTAGTAGTTTAGTAAAATCTTTTTTACTAGTTTTCCCTGAGGCAAGCTTTAGAAAAATGGAGTGCTCTGGAGTATTTCAAAATGATTGCACCACGCCCCCACCCCCATAGCTAGCAGGAGGGGATTTTTCTCTAGTATTTACTGTGAGAAACTGGTTGAGCTGGAGGTAAATTTCACAATATTTTGGTGAGTTCTTCCATCTGGGTTCCCTGGAGTTTTTAATTCTCAGTGTTCACATCACATCTCCAGCAATTCAGCGATTATGGTTCAGTTTTCTTCCCCAGACACTGGTTCCCAAGACTGTTTCTGCTAGTAAGTCTCTACTCTGTTAAGCTGTGACTTCTTGTTTTTGCCTGTTTGTCTTTCTGCTGTTGGGGGCAAATGTTTTGCCCTGTATTCTTTCATCTCGTCTTTTCGCCCTTCTCTTCCTTCTTTCACTTAAAGAGGACTGTTATTTTTCAGTCTTCTCAGCTTTCGCTTGTTAACATGAAGTGGCAATTTCCCAGCTCCTTTCTTGTTGAACTGGAACTTTACTTACAGAAATATCTGGGGGTGGGAGGTTGAATAAATGGCGTGGAATAATGATGAACTCACCGTTTCAGATTCTCTTCCCCTTCTACCACTCTAGTTCATCTTCCATCTTTTTACTCAACCAGGTGGTGGAAAAAAGTGACATATATAACAATTGTAAGGCATAATTATAATGATAATTAACTGTTTGAATACTTTACTATATGCATTTTGCTTATATTTTTATCATTTGGTCTTTATAGCAACTTATGAGGTAAGTCTTTTAATTCTTAGAAATATGAAAACTGAGGCTTAGATGGTTAATTATTTTGCCTAAGTATACAGTGCTAATAAATAGTTAGTCTTCTAACCCTAACTCTATGCTTGCTTCTCTAATTATATATACTAGTTTCACCAAATAATTTTATCCTTTGATCAATAAATTTAAAATTAATCAAATTCTTACCTTGATGGACCATGTTGTAATGGCACTTTTCTCTCAGCCTCTGGGAGAAATTTAATTTTTTACAATGATTTTAGTTTTTTTACCAGTTGCATTTAACTCCTCTCTAATTCCATAATAATTTTGTCAGACCTATCTGAAATTTAAATTTTTCTTGAAATATTCTATCTGTATTTTAACAGTGGTGACTCTATTTCAGATCACGCAGTTCTATTATCATAGCAAGAATAAAAGTTGGATTTCATTTTAAATGTACTTTAATAGTATATTTAAAATTTTTATAAACAATTGGATAACATTTCAGGAGACATTCCTACATCCTTCTTCTTCAAGTGTCACTGTTTATTTGTCTTATTTATCATCAGTTATGGCGAGAAATGGTGTCCTTACTTTTGCAGTACAGTGACTTCAAGACCATCCTCAAGGGACAGCTAACATACCCCCATATTCTTGCCTTCTTTGTTCTTTCTACCCCGCTGCTGCTTAAAATGCAGATGCTATTGTCTTTGACCTGAGGTTAAATTCATACAATGGAATAATTAGGGTGTTTGAGTCCCTGACACTGCAGTGCAGCCTACAAGCCCTAAGTGTGCTTATTTGACTTTTAACCGAGAGAGGGGGAAAAAAAGTCTTTATTTACAGTTCTCTTATGTTGGATTTTTGTAAGTTTTATTTTATTTTGTCACAGTTTAACCTAATATACACCGATTTAAAACAAAAATGGTTCTTCTGCTCTCACCATCTTCCTCATCAATATTAGCACTATTGTTTCTAATTAAAGACTCTATGTATTCTTTCATTGGATTGTGGAATAACTACAAAATACACTATCAACCTACATTTTTATTTTTAACTAGTGCAATCCTGGGAAAATTCCTTTCTTTATAAATTTTAATTTTTTGTGCAGTCATTAAGCTTGGAGATACTTGCCCTAGTCTTGTCTGGTTGCTTTCTTCCTATAACCACTTCACCACTCTTGATTAAGAACTTTCTAAACAACATCCAACACTCTGAGAAAAATACCAAATACCAGTGGAATCATTCGCATTGTAAGATAATCTCTCAAAACTACTTCAGATTTTAAGGGCTTGCCGTAAAATGTTGACCAAGCAACCTCCACACAGGTGGATTGGTGGGTTAAATGAGGCCGTTTTGGTTTTTTGTTTTTAAAGATTTTATTTATTTTTTTGAGAGGGAGTAAGAGAGAGAGAGCACAAAAAGTGGGGTACATATATATAATAGAGAGAGGAGAAGTAGACTCCTCCATGAGTAGGAAGCCCGCTACAGGACATGATCCCAGGACTTTGGTATCATGATCTGAGCCAAAGGCAGAAGCTTAACCAAGTAACCTAGGTTCCCCTAAGTGAGGCTGTTTTAAACGGTTGAATCTTAGTCCTATATCTACTTTGGGCTCAAGTATGCGAGATTCCTTTAGAATTCACAGGACATTAATTAGGCTGTAGGTCTCTACATTAAAAAAAGTAATAACAAAATGCTAAAAAGTGATATCTTGATTATTAGTTGGACATATTATAAAGAAGATGAAAATTAAGTGTAAAATCAAGACATCTTAACTTTTCCTTAAATGTATGCAGTGCTAACTGGTGAATGTAGAAGCTTCACTGCAAGGAGACAGTTTTATGTGTCTTTAAATTCAGAACTCCCTATGAATTGAAGGGGAATGTCAGGAGAAAGCATCTGTTTAGCAACTTGCAGTTTGGGGAATATTCTTTAGGAATACTGCATTAGCATCAAAATGGCAGTGCACAGATTGGAAGAATATTATAATGGTTTGCAAAGTCTCACCCTCCTTCACTTAAGAACATGAAGGCAGCACCAGAAGCCATCTGGGTTGGAAGCTGTTGGTTGTCTATGTTCTGATATTACTGGTGCTGACTGCAAAGCAGAAAAGAAAAAAAAAAAAGGAGTTTCCCGGTATATGCCCTCCAGCTGAAGGAAACACCGAACTTGACAAGTCAAAAGGGATAGCATTGAATTATAAGCATTCAAAGCCTACTTAATAAGTAACTGGGATTAGTGTTCTCTCTTCAATATATTGCCTTGAGTTCAGGGCTCCATTTGTGGAAGAGAAATGAAGAATAACAGAAGCTGCTCGGTAAATGATAAAGAAAAAGAAAATAAGAAAAAAAGCCTGGAGCCCAAGGCAGGGAAGTTGGCTTAAGGCTAAATCATAACTTCCCTTTCATAACCAGTGAAATGTATAAAAGCCATTTCTTAGTGTCTCTGTGCATAAAATGGACCAATGTTCTGCCAAGCTATACACTTATAATCAAAGGTAAATGTGCTGATAAGGTGATGGGGCTGAGGCCTATGGCACTTTGCATAGAAAGAAAACACCTTTAATTAAGAACACTGCTTAATAAATTAGATTAGTCTGGAATACTGGCCATCTACAAATGCACCGTTCTCTTTCCACGCCAGTCCATTTACTCAGTGGAGAGCAGAGACCCTTTATCTTGCTAATTACATAGCAAAAAATAATAGAATCTTGGGGGGTACTTTTTGAAGACTCTGACCTGCTTTCTATTTATGGCTTATTTTTACAGTTTTCATAAATATAACTGACATCTATCACTTACAAGTTTAAGGTGTACAGAATAATGTTTTGACTCTCAAATATTGTGATTACTGTAATAAATTTAATTAGCATCCTTCCCTGTTAACCTTCTGATCCAGCTCCCAGGATGCTTTCTTTTAACCAAAATGTGCTTCAGTCCAGATAATTCTGGGTCACACTCAATGGAATAAACACATTTTCTTCCCACTTGGAGGTCAGGCTCCAAAATAATACAAATAATAAGTTATATTATTTTAAATAATTGTAACTGACATTTTAATGGAGATGGGCAGTTTACAGCATGAGATCGCTTGCCTTATCTCCTGTGATTATAGGCTGGTGCGCCGCTGTGTGTCTTGCATTTAATAAGAATTCAGAAAGTATTTGCAGATTGATTAACCATATTATCTTCTTGCTAATGCAAGCAGTGAAATGTTCAGTAATCCTGGTTACGTTATTACCTCAGCTGTCTAGCCCATAGTGATCATTTCCACAGGGAAACTGCCTCCAAGTACAGACACTACAGCTTGATGGAAAAGGAGGGAAAATTGAGCCTGGCAATTAGACAGGGGTGTGGTTTCTTTGTGTGGTACAAAGGCAAAAACCGCTGCTTTGTTTACCTGGTGTACCAAATTCTACATCCACAGCTGCTTTGAAGCCATGGCTTGTCCCATTAATATCCCAGTCACAGTGATTTGTTCTTACAGCATTTTTCATCATGCTAAGCAATACTTAAGTGTGCTTTGGCATCAGATTGCTTTTGGGTTTTGTTCCATAATGTTTTCATTAAATGTGTATGCTAAAAGAGGAATGAGTCAGGGAATAGAAATTACCATTGGAAAATTGTAGCCAGGCAGGCTTCATAAATAATGCTTTGTTTCTGCTACTGATGTCAATCCAGCCAAGCCTTTCAATGCCTATCTTTGTTATTCTGAATGCTGCGGTTGCTAGCACTAGAGCTTGATCTCTCTCACTCTCCCTTTTTGTAAGAAAACACAAATAGGATTGCAGTGGAAACCATCACTGAAAATCAGAAATATGTTTTGCTACAAGAAGAGAAGTCCTCTAGATATGAATAGATGCAAAATGGAGCAAATTATAAGTTTATTTACTAGTGTCATAATAAAAAAAAAAAGAAGGGAAAAAAACAAATATAAGCTAAGGGGAAGGTTACTCTCACAAAACGCTGTAAAATGAGTTAGTAGTCCTTGTATTCATAGAGTTAAGAAATACTGCTGACAACAAGAAGTCTTTAATATATCTTTTAGGGATGCATCCTTCCACACCAAAAAAAAAAAAAACAAAAACAAAAAAAAAAAACAAAAAACAAAAACAAAAACAAAAACAAAACACCCTCACAAGCAATATGGGGAAATACATTCAATAATATGTGCTTAGTTTTCAGGTACTTGCACTGTGTCCTTTAATCACAATACTGGAAAACATCAATAGTGTCCCATCACAGACACCGAAGATGGTCCCACCTTCAACTAGAGTCCAGGATTCTAGATAACAGAATGTGGCAAAATTATATATGTGTGTGTGTGTGTGTGTGTGTGTGTGTGTGTCTCCTTCTATGTATAGAGATATATTACATAAATAAATTATATATAAAAATTATATGTTATACATATATATATATATATATATATATATTTTTTTTTTTTTTTAACCTAATATACTGTCTTGGCTGACTAGAGCAAGATACTTCTACTGACCTTAAAGAAACAAGCAGTCCTGTTAGGAGCTGCATTGAAAGAAGAGCCATGGCTTGGGACAATGGGCAGCTTCTGGAACCTGAGGGAGTCAAAGTCAACAGCCAGTAAGAAACTGGAGTCCTCAGTGTTTCAGTGTAGGAAAATTTTTACCGACAACCAAATGAGCTTGGGAACAGATTCTTCACAAGTTGAGCCTCTAGATGAAAACATAATAATCTGGTAAAAATCTTGATTGTAGCCTTCAGAGATGGAGCTAATCCAGAGATTCAGCTAACCCATGCCTGACTTAACCTACAGAAACAGAAATAATAGGGATAGAGGGAACATTCCTGAACTTCATAAAATCTATCTATAAAAGACCCACAGCAAATATCATCCTCAATGGGAAAAAGCTCGCAGCCTTCCCGTTGAGATCAGGAACAAGACAAGGATGCCCACTTTCACCACTCTTGTTCAACACAGTATTAGAAGTCCTAGCAACAGCAATAAAGAGAAATAAAAGGTATACGAATTGGCCAAGAAGAAGTCAAACTCTCTCTCTTTGCAGATGACATGATTCTTTATATGGAAAACCCAAAGACTCTACCCCCAAACTACTAGAACTCATACAGCAATTCAGCAACGTGGCAGGATACAAAGTCAATATACAGAAATCAGTGGCTTTCTTATACAATAATAATGAAAATACAGAAAGGGAAATTAGAGAATCGATTCCATTTACTATAGCACCAAGAACCATAAGATACCTGGGAATCAACCTAACCAAAGAGGTAAAGTTTCTGTATTCGAGGAACTACAGAACACTCATGAAAGAAATTGAAGAAGACACAAAAAGATGGAAGACCATTCCATGCTCTTGGATCAAAAGAATAAACATTGTTAAAATGTCTACACTGCTTAGAGCAATCTATACTTTTAATGCCATTCCGATCAAAATTCCACCGGTATTCTTCAAAGAGCTGGAGCAGAGACCCCAAATCGCTAAGGAAATGTTGAAAAACAAAAATAAAAAAACAAAAATAAAAAAACAAAAAAAAAAATTAAAAAACGGGGGGTATCACGTTACCTGATTTCAAGCTTTATTACAAAGTTGTGATCACCAAGACAGCATGGTACTGGCATAAAAACAGACACATAGACCAGTGGAACAGAGTAGAGAGTCCAGATATGGACCCTCAACTCTATGGTCAAATAATCTTCGACAAAACAAGAAAAAATATACAGTGGGAAAAAGACAGTCTCTTCAATAAATGGTGCTGGGAAAACTGGACAGCTATATGTAGAAGAATGAAACTTGACCATTCTCTTACACCATACACAAAGATAAACTCAAAATGGATAAAAGACCTCAATGTGAGACAGGAATCCATCAGAATCCTAGAGGAGAACGTAGGCAGTAATCTCTTCAATACCAGCCACAGCAACTTCTTTCAAGATATGTCTCCAAAGGCAAAGGAAACAAAAGCGAAAACAAACTTTTGGGACTTCATCAAAATCAAAAGCTTCTGCACGGCAAAGGAAACAGCCAATAAAGCAAATAGGCAACCCACGGAATGGGAGAAGATATTTGCAAATGACGGTACAGAAAAAAGGTTGATATCCAGGATCTATAATGAACTCCTCAAACTCAACACACACAAAACAGACAATCATATCAAAAAATGGGCAGAAGATATAAACAGACACTTCTCCAATCAAGACATACAAATGGCTAGCAGACACATGAAAAAATGTTCATCATCACTAGCTATCAGGGAGATTCAAATTAAAACCACATTGAGATACCACCTTACACCAGTTAGAATGGCCAAAATTAGCAAGACACGAAATAACATGTGCTGGAGAGGATGTGGAAAAAGGGGAACCCTCTTATACTGTTGGTGGGAATGCAAGTTGGTGCAGCCTCTTTGGAGAACAGTGTGGAGATTCCTCAAGAAATTAATAATAGAACTTCCCTATGACCCTGCAATTACACTCCTGGGTATTTACCCCAAAGATACAGATGTCATGAAAAGAAAGGCCATCTGTACCCCAATGTTTATAGCAGCAATGGCCACGGTCGCCAAACTATGGAAAGAACCAAGATGCCCTTCAACGGACGAATGGATAAGGAAGATGTGGCCCATATACACTATGGAGTATTATGCCTCCATCAGAAAGGATGAATACCCAACTTTCGCAGCAACATGGACGGGACTGGAAGAGATTATGCTGAGTGAAATAAGTCAAGCAGAGAGAGTCAGTTATCATATGGTTTCACTTATTTGTGGAGCATAACAAATATCATGGAGGACAAGGGGTGTTAGGAGAAGGGAGTTGGGGTAAATTGGAAGGGGAGGTTAACCATGAGAGACTATGGACTCTGAAAAATAATCTGAGGGGTTTAAAGTGGTGGGGGGATGAGAGGTTGGGGTACCAGGTGGTGGGTATTATAGAGGGCACGGATTGCATGGAGCACTGGGTGTGGTGAAAAAATAATGGATACTCTTTTTCTGAAAATAAATAAATTGAAAAAATTTTTAAAAAATTGGGCAGAAGATATGAACAGTCACTTTTCCAATGAAGACATACAAATGGCTATCAGACACATGAAAAAATGTTCATCATCACTAGCCATCAGGGAGATTCAAATTAAAACCACATTGAGATATCACCTTACACCAGTTAGAATGGCCAAAATTAACAAGACAGGAAACAACATGTGTTGGAGAGGATGTGGAGAAAGGGGAACCCTCTTACACTGTTGGTGGGAATGCAAGTTGGTGCAGCCTCTTTGGAGAACAGTGTGGAGATTCCTCAAGAAATTAATAATAGAACTTCCCTATGACCCTGCAATTACACTCCTGGGTATTTACCCCAAAGATACAGATGTCGTGAAAAGAAGGGCCATCTGTACCCCAATGTTTATAGCAGCAATGGCCACGGTTGCCAAACTATGGAAAGAACCAAGATGCCCTTCAACGGACGAATGGATAAGGAAGATGTGGTCCATATACACTATGGAGTATTATGCCTCCATCAGAAAGGATGAATACCCAACTTTTGTAGCAACATGGACGGGACTGGAAGACATTATGCTGAGTGAAAAAAATCAAGCAGAGAGAGTCAGTTATCATATGGTTTCACTTATTTGTGGAGCATAACAAATAGCATGGAGGACAAGGGGAGTTAGAGAGGAGAAGGGAGTTTGGGGAAATTGGAAGGGGATGTGAACCATGAGAGACTATGGACTCTGAAAAACAATCTGAGGGCTTTGAAGTGGCATGGGCGGGGTGGGAGGTTGGGGTACCAGGTGGTGGGTATTATAGAGGGCACAGATTGCATGAAGCACTGGGTGTGGTGAAAAAATAATGAATACTGTTATGGTGAAAACAAAACAAAACAAAAAAATGTATATGCATTTTTAAGTACCTGTGTGGCAGTTTGCTAAGGGTCAGTAGAAACTAAGTCATCATAGTTGACTATGTATCATATAAACATATGATTAGATTTTCAGAGCTTATTCACCTTACAGCTAAAAGCTGATACCCTTTATTAAACTTTCTGTATTTCCTCACTCCTCCCCACCCCTCACCAGCTCCTGACAACTACTTTTCTGCTCTGTTTTTCTGAGTTCAGCTTTTTTGTTACATTGCCCTTGTAAGTGATACCTTGCAGTATTTGTCTTTCTCTGGCTCATCCCACCTAGCATAATACCTTCAACATCCATCTATGTCAGCTCAAATGAAAGAATTCCTTCCTTCTCATAGAAGAATAATAGTAATCCATTGTATAAATATACCACATCTTTTTTTAATCCTTTCGTCCATTAGTGAATACTTAGGTTGTTTCCACATCTTGGCTAGTGTGAATAATGCTGTAATGAATGTGGGATTGCAAACACCACAATATCCTGTTTTCATTTCCTTTGGAAATATACCTTGAGGTGAAATTGCTGGACCATATTGTGTTCTATTTTTAATTTTTTGGGCAACCTCCATACTGATTCCAATAGTGGCTGGACCAATTTACATTTCCACCAACAATTTCCTTTTCTCCACATTCTCTACAACACTTATTAGCTCTTTTTTATTTTAGTCATTCTATCAAGTGTGAGGAGATATCTCATTTGGTTTTTATTTGCATTCCCCTGATTATTGGTGTTGTTTATCAATTTTCATGTACCTGTTGGACACGTGTATGTCATCTTTGGGAAAATGTCTATTTCATTCTTTCTATTCTTAATTGGATTTTATTTTCCTATCGAGTCATAAGAATTCCTTGTATATTTTGGATATAACCCTTGAATATGATTTGCAAATCTTTTCTCCAATTTGGGCAGTTGTCTTTGCATTTTGTTGATCATTTCCTTTACCCTGGAGATTTTTAGTTGGTTGTAGTTTCAGTATTTCTTTTTTCTTTTGTTGCCTTTGCTGTTCATGTCAAATCTAAAAAACCATTGCCAAGACCAATGTCAAGGAACTTATCCCTGTGTTTTCTACTAGGAGGTTTATGGTTTCAGGACTCATTTTGAGTTGATTCTGTGTATGGTATAACATAGGAGTTCAGTTTCACTTCTTTGCATTCAGCTGTCTAGTTTTCTAGACATCATTTATTAAGAGACTATCCTTTTCGAATTTTGTAACTATAGCTCCCTTATCATAAATGAGTGCACCATATATGCATGGTTAATTGCTGGACTGTCTATTCTGTTTCATTAGCTCTATGTCTGTTTCATACTAATACCTCACTGTTTGATTACTATAACTTTGTACTATAGTTTGAAATCAAGAAATGTGATGTTTCCAGCTTCATTCTTCTTCTTCAAGATTGCTTTGGCTATTCAGGGTCTTTTGTGGTTCCACAGAATTACAACATTTGGAGTACCTGTGTAGCTCTGCTACTACAGAGCAGTGAAATTTGGTGAATGGTCTTTCCAGAGCATGGTGACTTCTACAGAATGAAATGAATGGTATCATCTTTGAGATTAAAAATGATAAATTTAAAGACATAGAATACTTACTAGTTTCTAGCAAAATTAGATGAATGGATTAGCAGTTATATGTTAAATGAGAGTGATATTAGTATTTTGAAACTATGTATTATAAATCTGTATTATTGCAAGGAATAAAGTAATATGAACTACCAGTTGTTTGAAAAGACTGACTAAAATTAAAAGCGACAGAATCTTAAGACTAAATACAGACACATAATAACTGTTTAAGGAAAAAGTAAATTTGATTTGGTATGCATTGTATAGGAAAAGATCAGAAAAACTCACTGAGCAAATACTCTATGAAGGATAGGTATTAAGGATTTTGCTTTAAGTTTTCTTAAAACAGAATTTGGCTGGACATGGGGAGGAAAGCTATATTTGCTAAAAATCATAGAGCTGCTCAAGAGGTTGAATGAAAAAAATGGATCACTTACCATAAATCTTAGATGATACATGAATTCACTTTTGCTCCTCTGAGGACCTTGAAGCTCTTTAGCTTCTTCGTGGAAAGTTCTGCCTCCAGAAGCTGGGGCAGCAGTGGAGGTTGGCTATGGAGCATGAGTCCCACTGTTTCAGGTCTTGGCTATGTCTGGAGGTCTTTGCTGCTGCCACCAAAGTAGTGCTCATGTTGTAGCCATCTGAATGATGAAGGGCTGTAGCTGGACAGATTCTCCTAGGGCTGGAGACTAGCCTGGCTGCAGGTTCAGTAAGAAGAGGTGGGAATGGGGTGCTTATCCTGGAAAAGGGGATTCTCCTTATTGACATATACCTTGTCATGTTGACATGTACCTACCTGCCATGTTGACATATACCTACATGATTCAGTAGGATAGGACCTATGGTGCCAGTGCCTGGAGACATCAGGCTCCTGTGTACTTTGGGGTTGCTGGACATAATAGACATGAGCTGGTATCTTGCTGCTTTAGCCCTTCACAAAGTAAAAAAATAAAATAAAATAAAACTTCTTGGTGACAGATTTAAAAACATATTTAGAGAACATGTTCTATCTCAAAGACTTGAAATTTTCAATTGCCTTTTTAATGAAGAGACATTTCTTTTATGGAACTTTTGTGTTTATCTTTTAAGAACACTCATGCCTTTGAATGACCTGGGTAAGTTTCTCTTTCACAGCCTCCTTATCCTCCTCACCAGCTTGATTTCAGACTCTGTCTCATGTGTTCTTAGCTCTGTTATTTTGGATAAATTACCTACCCTATTTCTCTTTTCTCAAGTACTTCATCTGAAAATGGGGATAACATCTCATAGAAATGTCAAGATGAGACAGGATCATAAATATATACTACTCAACTTTTTTATCCTTTTCTCACATAAATAAACAGTTTTAAATTATGACTGTGTTCAACTAAAGAGGTCCAAATTATAAAAACCTAAAACTTTCTGTGACAGGGACTCCAGTTTTCCTTCAGGAGTAAAAGTCTTACTGCACCAGCGTAAATGCAATAAAATGTGAACTCTCACATATTTTTTTCACATTGACATCTTTTTAACTTTTCAAGAATTACCTATAAGCCTAAGAAAACTGCTGCTGACCTTTGCTTGTATCTTAAATTTGCAGGTAAAGGTTTGGAAGGTCAATGGTCTTTTATTTTTCCACCTTTTTTATTTGGCCAGAGAACAATGTAGGGACCTAAAAGTGGTAAAATATCAGAGCAGATTAAAGTGTCTGATACTACTCTGATGTGCTTATTTTTCACAAAGTCAATTTATGAAGCACTGTATTTAGTTGAAAGAGTGACTACACCCTCTCTTCAAAGCACTCACTGTCCTTCTGAACATCTTTTATTCTCTTAAACAGGAGTTGGCATAAGTATATCTTTTAGTAATATTTGGGTTTACTCTACTTTGTTTTAATCTTTCTGTTTTCATAGCAATGCTGGGATTGAGATGGCTAGACAGTAAAAATTTTTTCTCCAAAAAGTATAAAAATAAGTAGACTGTCATCAACCAAATAAGTTATAATGAATATAGGAGAAGTTAATGTCCTATGTCAGTGGAAAGTTTTACATTATGGCTTCAGATAATGAAGATTAGCAAAGCACTTTTCCAAGATGTAGTTCTGATTAAAGAAGATGAGTAAAAATTAGTTTTTGAATCACACTGGAGTTTCTTGAGAACAGCCATCCCAAAACTCTAATAAAACTCAGTTTGCACAGTGGCTCAGGAACTTTTCCATAACCTCACCCCATGAAGTTTGGTTGACTTCTTGTGGGTTTTCTCTGGCTGTGAAGATATGCCAACATAATTTCAGTAGCGTAGAAGAAAAAAGAAGAATGGATTTGGGAATATTTTTCTTTCATATAATTTAGAAGTAATCTGTTTCTTACTCTTCAATATGACCTCTCTAATATTGGAGCTTGGCATGGACCAGAAGCACAGATAGGGAATGACAGAGAATAAATTGAGCTTTGCATTGGACGTGGCTATGATTTGGATAAGGAGGAAATGAAGCATCCTGGAAGTACTTCAAGACTACAATGATGAGGACTTAAATGATAAGGCTAAAATTCTGATTGGTGGTACCACGTCCCTCAAATCAAAATTTGCTTCATTGTCAGAACCTTTATTCTATAAGTTCTTTTTTTTTTTTTTAATTGAGCCCATCTGTTTTCCTGGCATTGGTTTGGCATTTTTTTCCCCGCAAAGTAAGCATGTTGAAATTTGAAAAACATTTTCAAACTCCTTAAATCTTTTATTCAGTACATCTTCCAATCCTTTAGTCATTTTCTTGTATGTGTTGTATATCCTTTGGTAGCTTCATTAGTTTCAGATTTATCCTTTCGTGTATCAACCTTATTTCCTAATTAAAGGGAATGTAAAAGAGGGAAAGGGAAAGGAAAGAGCAACATAGACCTGGTGGCTAAGGAGATGGGCAAAGAAATGGAAGATAAGTTCTCTCTTTTTTAGTTTTATATCTTATTTGTAGTAAATACTTAATTCAAATTCTATTTGGAGGGGAATGGCAGTGAACTGCCATCAAACCCAAGGAAGTAGAAAGAAAACATGAAAAAAAGAAGGATAAGAGAAAATAAAAAGGCAAATTGTCAAAGAAGGGAGGAGAGAGAGAGAGAAAAAAAAGTAGACATTAAATTTAGTAACAACATCCAACATTTGTTCTGATCATTTAATGATCAAAACAGTCCTGCAAGTGCTGCATCTTTAATTTTGTAGATCAAGATACTGTGACTCAGAGGTTTAAATAACTATGTGGTAAAACCAGGATCTGCAAATACGACTGTCTGACCCCAGTGCGTTGGAATGCTGTCATTAATTGCAATATATTGGCTCTTCCTGGTCTGTTACAGTTTCTGGTTTTCTCAAGAATCTTTCCCTGGGGGTGCCTGGGTGGCTCAGTGGGTTAAAGCCTCTGCCTTTGGCTCAGGTCATGATTCCAGGGTCCTGGAATCGAGCCCTGCCCGCGTCAGGCTCTTTGCTCGACAGGGGACCTGCTTCCCCCCTCTCTCTGCCTGCCTCTCTGCCTACTGGTGATCTCTATCTGTCAAATAAATAAAATAAAAATCTTGAAAAAAAAAAAGAATCTTTCTCTGATTTTCACGATAAATACAAATCATGATAAATAAATTTTGGTCAGAGTAAGGAACCACATAGCTTCCAGGAGTAACTGCCAAGGCACAATAATGTTTGGTCGACCTTTTATGTAACCCTGGATATAAGTTTATGTAGAGTAAGGGCCTCTTTTTAAATTCTGAAGCTTTAAGTTTGATAAACATTAGTACCTTTTCATACCTAAACATATGCCCATAGTCCTAAGAAAGAGAATTACATTTTAATAATCTAATAGACCTGAAAATTAAATTATCTAAATATAAAGAGTTTATTATAAGTAATATTAAGACGATTTAAATGTGATGGGCCTTTTCTAGGCATTCAGAAAATGTACTTGATAAATCTTTAAACCACAGAATGAAATTAAACCATGCAACTGGAAACAGATATTTCTGAAGTCCATAATAAATTCAGCTTTTGAGATTCACACAGCTGTCTCTATGTGTAGTAAGCAATGAAGAAGAGATTAGGCAAGAATTTAGATTTATCAATTGGGCGATAAGTGAATCTCTAAAGATTTCATAAAAGGAGTTTTGATAAGCATCCAAGATTTCTGGAAGTTATTAGAATTTTATCTCAAACCAAATAAATTTTTAGTCAAAAAATAAGTCAGAGTGTCTTATGAGACTGAGCTCTTCTGTATAAAATGGGGTAAGTCTTACTGATAGTTGGGATGACAAACGTTTACTTGTATTGGTAATCATTCATTTGCTCATTAACTACTAAGTGCCTATAATGTAACTAGCATAAGGCTCAGGCAATGAAGACAGAGATATTAATAAGATATGGCTACTTCCTCCCAGATAGCATAAATCTTGTGAGAGATATGGCCATGTGAAAAACAATTACACTTCTGAGAACTAAGTGCTAATAGGGGATATGAATAAGATCGAATTTAGAGGATGGAAATTTCTGCCAGGAGTTATCTTTGAGGAAAAAGCATTAGCCAGGAAATACTCTCCAGGAGAAATGGCATTTTAGCAGAATTTTGAGTATATTAATTAGATAAAATTAGTTTTATCCAAATTTCTAACTTAAGGATCCTTGATTGCTTGGTGGCAATTCCCAAAATAGATTCTTAAAAGTCCTAACTCCTATTCCCCCAAGTACTGCAACTTGGTATCCTGGGAAGTACTTTAAAAGCTGTTTCATTGTTTGCTTTTTTTTTTTTTTTTAAATGGGAAGATCTAATTCTTGCTTTATTTTCTATGAAAAAGCCATTGTTGTTTTTTTTGTTGTTGTTGTTTTTGTTTAGTTTTTTCAAATGAGATTTCCTTTTGTAAATATTCACGAGCCTTAAATGATGGAATTATTCATTCACTATAAATTGAACCTCTGAGGGGCGCCTGGGTGACTCAGTGGGTTAAATTCTCTGCCTTCGGCTCAGACCATGATCTCAGGGTCCTGGGATCGAGTCCCGTATCGGGCTTTCTGCTCAGTGGGGAGCCTGCTTCCTCCTCTCTCTCTGCCTACTTGTGATCTCTGCCTGTCAAATAAATAAATAAAATCTTAAAAAAAAAAATTAAAAAAAAATTGAACCTCTGAGACAAGAGGTACTCAAAAGCCCTCAGAAAGCCCACTAGGAATTTCTGACCCTAGGATTTGCAAGCAGTTTTTCACTTTCCCAAGAAAAAAGCATGCTGACCTGCCCCCGTATCTATTAATCCTTACTTAGCTTTCCAAATATCCCTACTTCATTCTTTCTACTAAAACCTCATCTTGACTCCCTCAACCTCCATGCCTCCCTGGTCCACACTGTATTTTTGTCTCTTGAAGCTTATTTCAGCTAAAAGACTGATGGAACTTTTTTCTCTAACGGCTCTCATAACTTGATGCAGTTTCTGCTTCATATAAATTTAGCCAGATTATCTGAGCTTGTAGGCGTCATTCTGGTGCCTTGAACTTCTAGAGATCCCCTCCCCACCTTTTACTGATGGGAGATGCATGCAGAACAGTCTTTAGCATAGCTAAAATTGCATCCCAGATTTTATTCTTCTGTAGAATTATGT
Source organism: Mustela putorius furo (assembly GCF_011764305.1). Lineage (NCBI taxonomy): Eukaryota > Metazoa > Chordata > Mammalia > Carnivora > Mustelidae > Mustela > Mustela putorius. The sequence goes on from NW_025422471.1 coordinate 18,246,975, forward strand.
CTTTTAGCTTTATTTTTATTTCATTGTTATTGCTACAGGGACACTATAGTAAAGATACTTTGAAGAATTTGTTCAAGCTATAAAGAATGAGTTAAAGAAGTTCACTTTTTCAGCATATTAAATTGTCAGAAGAATAAACTGATTGGCAATTGTGGAATTTCAGAATGTGGTTAAGCTCAGTATCATTATTTCTTTATAATATAAATAAAGAAACCAAAGTTCAAAGAGTCTCACTATCCAAATTCAGTGTAACTACTTTTTATTTTAAACTTGGTGATTCTGTTTAAAGCATGATCTTTACACTTCCATTGAATATGTTTAATTTTATAATCCAAATTTTTATAATAGAGTTGGTATATTTTCCCCTGGAATTTTTTAAGGTTTTCAGCTATTGGCCAAAAACAAAAGCAGAAATCACCAAAAAAAAAAAAAAAAAAAAAAAAAAAAAAAAATTCCTGAAATACCTGATCTTAAAGACCAAATAGATTCTTTTCCCCTTTTTATAATAAATTGCTTGAGCCAGGTGCCTTCGTGGCTCAATCAGTTAAAGGTCTGCCTGCGGCTCAGGTCGTAATCCCAGGATCCTAGGATCTGGGATGTCTCAGCGGGAAGTCTGCTTCTCCTGCTCCCCCTGCTTGTGCTCTCTCTCTCTCCCCCTCTCTGTCAAATAAATAAATAAAATAAAACATAAGTGTGACTACTTTAAAAAATAAATTATGTGAGTGTTTTTAATCTGACTTACAAGTAGATAACTCATTAACAACAACTCCATAGAGAAAAAAATATATAACCAAAATGGTAAAAGTTTGTAAGTATCAATTATTTTATATTTGAGGTGTCTCCTCATTAGCTGATTATTGTTTACCCAGGAAAAGTAAAGACTGTGTTCCTTTTACCTATCCCAAAAAGGCATTTAAAGTAGTTTGCTAAAAGACACAGAGAAAAAAGCACGTATGAAGAGAGGAAAGCACGATTCCAGGGAAGAGGAAGGGAAAAATACAGTGAAGTCAGGATTAAGCAAGTTCACATAATGCATATCTTAACATGACTTACTGCTGTAGTGGAAAACAAGACCTCTGACCTTCCTTTTATCCACTTTCTTTAACATTTATCTGCTCACTGATAAAATCACATCTGATTATAGAGCAATCAAGCAAACAATATTCCTTTAGTGAGCCTTCTCCTATATTTATTTCTTTAATTTTATTTTATTTAAATTCAATTAATTAACATATAACATATTATCAGTTTCAGAGGTAGAGGTCAGTAATTCATCAGTCTTATATAATACCCAATGCTCATTAAATCACATGCCCCCCTTAATGCTCTTCACGCAGGTGCTCCATCCCCCCATCCCCTTTCCTACACACACACACACCATATCTCCTTTATCCATTCATCTGTCTATGGTAATTTACTATTATGGACATTGCTGTTATAAACATTAGGGTGCAGGTGCCTCTTCAGTCACATTTTTATCCTTTGGGTAAATACCTAGTAGTTCAATTGCTGGGTTGTAGGGTAGCTCTATTTTTAACTTCTTGAGTAACCTCCATACTGTTTTACAAGCTTTCATTCCCACCAAAAGTGTAAGAGGGTTCCCCTTTCTCCACACCCTTGCCACCATCTGTTGTTTGCTGACTTGTTAATTTTAGCCATTCTGACTGGCGTGAGGTGGTATTGTGGTTATCATGGTTTTGATTTGTATTTCTCTGATGCCAAGTGTTGTTGGGCATTTTTTCATGTCTGTTGGCCATTTGTATGTCTTCTTTGGGGAAATATCTGTTCATGTCTTCGGTCAATTTCTTGACTGGATTTTTAGGTCTTTCATCCATTTTGAGTTTATCTTTGTGTGTGGTGTAAGAAAATTATGCAGTTTCATTCTTCTGCATGTGTCTGTCCAATTTTCCCAACACAATTTGTTGAAGAGACCGTCTTTTTTTATTGGATATTCTTTCCTGCTATGTCAAAGATTGGTTGACCATAGAGTTGAGGGTCGATTTCTGGCCTCTGTCTTATGTTCCATTGATCTATGTGTCTCTTTTTGTGCCGGTACCATACTGTCTTGGTGATTACAGCTTTGTAATAAAGCCTGAAGTCTGGCATTGTGATGCCACCAGCTTTGGTTTTCTTTTTCAGCATTCTTCTGGCTATTAGGGGTATTTTCTGGTTCCATACAAATTTTAAAATTATTTGTTTCATATCTGTGAAAAATGTCAATGGTATTTTGAAAGGGATTGCATTGAATGTGTAGATCACTCTAGGTGGCATAAACATTTTAACAATATTTATTTTTCCAATCCATGAGCATGGAAAGTTTTTCCACTTCTTTTTGTCTTCCTCAATTTCTTTCATAAGTGTTCTGTAGTTTTCTGAGTACAGATCCTTTGCTTCTTTGGTCAAGTTTATTCCTAAGTATCTTGTGATTTTTGATGCAATTGTAAATGGGACCAACTCCCTAATTTCTCTTTCTTCTGTCTCTTTGTTAATGTATAGAAATGCCACTGATTTCTGTGCCTTGATTTTATATCCTGCCATATTGCTGAATACCTGTATGAGCTCTGGCAATTTTGGGGTGAGTCTTCTAGGTTTTCCACATAAAGTAATATGTTATCTGTGAAGAGTGAGAGTTTGACTTCTTTGCCAGTTTGAATGCATTTTATTTTTTTTTTTGTTTGCCCAGAATCTTTAAGCAGACCCCCCATGGATTGTGTAGCCTGACATGGGGCTCTGTCCCATGACTCATGAGATCGTGACTTGAATCATGTTTCGGGGGATTTCAAAGTAAGGTCACATACTGTATCCTTTCCTCAGATATTTCAGTGTGCATCTCTAATGAAGGGGACAAAACCCTGTATACACACATACATGTGTATGCATATTGAATGCCTATGTTAGAAGAAACACAATTCACAGGTTTACTCATCTCTTTATTCTTATACCAAACCCATATTTACATTTCATCAAATTGCCTTTTTACTATTGCTTTGTTCAAATCGAGAGCCAAAAAAAGTGTACTTGTTTGGTTGCTACTGTTCATCTCTTGTATTGTAGAATATTCTCCCTCCCTCTCTTCAATGTCACTGGTTTATTAAAGAAGCTTAATCATTGGTTGTATAGATTTTCAGAATATTTCACATTCTGGATTTGATATTTTTATGCCTTTGTGCTATTAATTTGTCACTGTATGTCCTTTATGCTCTTATGCTTGTATGGTCTTGAAGCCTAATACTATTCAAGTTTACTTTTAAGGATAAGTATTTATAGGTAAATCTGTATATTTTCTTTTATGCATCATGTCATGAAGTACATATGTACACTTGTACCACATATGGGGATGCAAATACTGATCAGTGGATTCAGATGGTGACAACTTTTTATCCATTATAGAGTTCTCATCAATTTTTACTTATTGGGCTTAGTTTTCACTAATCACTAATGCATATATTGATTATTCAGTAAGGATTAAAATGGTGATTTTTCTAATTTTATCATTCACCCTTAATAATGGAAATTCTTCTATAAAGAACTTGTTCTTTATCAGCTAACTTATCATCTGGAAATAAAAGAATTCTAGGAAGGTAAATTAAATACTTATTTGCCTAAAAACCCAAATGGGAGAGAGAAATATGTTGGTGACCTCATTTGGTTGCTGATTTAGTTGAAAGAATCATATGGTGTGATATGCACCTTAGGATAGAATTTTAAAATATGTATATGTGTATTTATATTTAAATGTGAGTGTGTGTATATAGATATGTATGACCTTGGGGGAAAAATTATGCCTGCACACTTTTCAACTAAAATATTGGTCTTCAAAATGTGAGTCATCCTTGGGAAACCATAAAGACTTATACATCAAGCTTTTAAATTATAGGCCAGATCATTGCTCTTGTCTTATTGCTCTGCCAGTGGGAAGAAACAGGGGAAACTTGTCTCCTTTTCTGTGCATTTTATAGATTCTGCTTTTGTTATTAACCATGCATGCTTTCTATACCTCAAGTTCACGTGCCCCAAAAATGGCTGGATAGGATAGATTTCAGAGTTTTTGTGCTGGGTCACTAAGTCCAAGATGATTGGATATATGGAACCAACCTGACAATTCACGTGCTAGAAATTACTTATGAATCGTGAATACAATAACATGACTCGGTCAAAAAATGTCTTGTTGAGTGAATAAAAGCAGTCAGACAAAAAAAAGGGGGGGATGGGGTTTAACACTCTGTATCAACTTCTAGTTTAAAAAGCAAACTAGTACATAGTGACGTAAAGCAAACCAATATTTGCCTGGACATGAGGGAAGGGGTACAGGAGGTTACAATGAAGTTTAAGGAACCTTGAGTTGGTGATGAATATGTTCATTATCCTGATTGTTAATTAACTTCATGGTTTTCCAAGCTTATCCATGTGTCAAAATTTATTATATGCTTTAAAAACATGGAATGTATTGCATGTCACTTACATCTTAATATAGTTGTTTTAAAAAGAGGTTATAAAAGTAAAGACCAATCTGAAGACTAGATTGTCACTCCAGTGACATATAAAGAATTAAGTTTTCCTGGGGTGACAGAAAAAAAAGGTGAAGATTTGGAGTATAGTGTGTTGCCTTAGGAAACCAGTCTTAGATTAGGACTTCTGAAATTCTTTCTCTGGAATTAGAGTACTAACAGAACATTTGCCTGCCTGGCCATTTATTTTTTTCATTTTTGCAAAAGTAATTTTATTTTTAAAAAAAAGTATTTAAAAGCTTTTTGTATGATAATCAAGTCCAATATGAAAATAGTTTTCTATTTCATATTATATGTCAGTTAATGACAAAGGAAGAGAACTGTAGAGCACCGAAAATATGAAAAGCAATTTCAGTTAGAGGAAACGGGGATGGGCAGAGAAAGGGGTATTTGAGAGAAAGCGAAATACTGAAAGACAGGCAGAGAAAAATACAGGCATCGAAGGAGGGCCAAACGGGAAGCTCTAGAGCTTCGGTTCTTGCTACTCATACTCTTCATCTATTAAAAAGTCATAATTCTTGAAACATCAACAAACTTTCTGGCAGTTTAGAGTAGTTTTTTTTCTTTTAAAGTAAGAAAATAGATACTTTCAATTATCTTTTTTTATTTACTTTCAGCAGAAGTTTAAAAGTTTTCGCATAAATGAGGGCTGACTTGGACTTCTAAAATATATCTAAGGAAGGCATATTTTAAACAGATATGCTCCTTTTGTGAGGTGGTAAATACAGACCAGTATGTCAGCTTATTTATTTATTTATTTATTTTTACTATTTAACATTCAAGTTTTATTCACACATGTATTCATCCAATTTATTTACTTGTTATGTAACTATTATATACACAAGAAATTACAAACTCAAGTGTCTGTGTGTGAAGTGTGTAAGGCAGCAACCCAATGGAAGCTGTCGATGTACTTTCAGATGCTCTTCCAATATGTTTACTGGTTAAACCAGAATCCCCTTTTGGAATGCATCTGGTCTACTGCTGTCTACTTCTAAATATCTTCTTTTTTTTTTTAAGATTTTATTTATTTATTTGACAGATCACAAGTAGGCAGAGAGGCAGGCAGAGAGAGGAAGGGAAGCAGGCCCCCCGCTGAGCAGAGAGCCGGATGCGGGGCTCGATCCCAGGACCCTGGGACCATGACCCCAGCCGAAAGCAGAGGCTTTAACCCACTGAGCTACCCAGGTGCCCCTAAATATCTTCTTTTAAGGCAAAAATATATTCTCTTTCTTTTGATTGCCAATCTGATTCATGAACATTCATTCATTTATTCATTCCCTCATTTATTCAATAACCTTTAAAGTGACACCTTTATTTCATTGTGCTTGTACAAAATGGGAAACCAGGATGATAAGACTCAGACTCTACCTTCCAATAAATTATAAACCATGTGCAATTAAATACAAGAAACTGGGCTTTGGAAAAGAGATTATATCTGAAGACATACATGAAAGACATTAAAAGCTATGAGATTATATGGAATCCAGAGATGAACCCTAAGCACTCTAATCCTTTACATACAGAATTTAAAGATATTGCTGGGACGCCCGGCTGGTTCAGTGGGTTAAGCATGCCTTCTGCTCAGGTCATGATCCCAGGGTCCTGGGATCAAGTCCCTCAGCAGGGAGCCTCCTTCTTCCTCTCTCTCTTTGCCTGTCACTCCCCCTGGTTGTGCGCACGTGCTCGCTCTCTCACTCTCTTTCTCTCTGACAAATAAATAAAATCTTTTTTTTTAAGATATTGCTTGTAATATTAAAATATAAAAATCGACTTGTTATATGTAAATTGAAAAGTTACCTGAAGTTAGTAACATCATAAGACAAGACATTACCACCTAATGGTGAATGAGGTTCCACAAGCAATAATAACATTGAACAGGAATTTGCAAAATAATTCTGAGATCTAAGACTCTTTCTAGGCCTAGATACACCTGACTTTTTAAAAGGAAATGATTGTGTAGAGATCTAAAATTGTTTTCACTTATGTAAATCCTAAATTCAGCAGGTTGCATGACATTGCAGAAAACTCTGGGGTATAGAGGAAGTATTAAATTGAGAAGAAGCTAAAAAAATAATGCTCATTGCGCCAAAAAATGGAATATGTAGATGTGATCAGACATGACAAAAGAACACATAAATCATGATGTCCAAAGATGTATGAGGGCGAAACAAGATGGAGATGAGATATTAAGTGGTTGGCAGATATGGAGAAGCACCAACAAGGAGGCCTTGCGGTTGAATCTATATTGGTATCAGACAAAAACACTCATATGAGGTTTCAGTTCTGTTCAGTTTTGTTGGATCTGATACAGACTCTGCAGATCGCAGTTCATGAGTCATTAGATGTAATAGTTGTGGGGGATCTTGGCATATTCCAGAAAAACAGAACCAGAAATTCAATAATACGGAGGTGGACAGGATGTGGAGTAAGAGCTGTTCTTATACAAATTAATTAACATTCTTTAGTGTGGGCTTATTTCAATAACAGCATTTTTTTTTAGGTAGTGCTTTGATGATGTTGCTGAACAGTGAATATTTACTGATCATTTTTTTCAAAAGATTCTTACACTATTATCTAAAATCCCTCTCGTTGTATTACAGTTGAGGAAAGTAGAACATAATGGGCATAAGTAACTGAATTAAAATAACCTAATTAGCAGGAAAATCGGTTTTAAAACTTTTTTGGTTGGGATTGGTGTTAATGCCAGCCGATGAGAATGTGTCTGGCGTATTAGACAAATAAATGAAAAAACCCTGGCTGCAGTAGCACCTCTGGTCTTTGTGTAAGGTGCGTTGATTCCTAAATGGTAGGAAAATTTAGGCGCCTTTGCTCTCAGGATGTGGGATAGGGTTTTGTTGGTAGAATCCTATTAATTCCCTTTCCCTTTTAGGATTTCTTGCAGGGGCTTTCTTTATACATATTGAACTTAAGAGCCAGTTAGAAATATCCACCCTTAAATTCAAGGCCTCCAGTATGAGATGCTGGAAAAAAAGACTAATGCTACGTTCATCATGGTTTTTTTTTTTTATATTCCATTTTTTTCTCTAAATATCATATCCAAATTGAGAAGCCTTATATTTTTAATCCAGATTAATGCAGACAAGATAACTCTAATTTTGCTTTCAGCTTCCAACAGAAGAAAACACCAGAGTGCCATGATTTAAACTCACATTTGCTCAGTCTTTCATTATATAATATCCAAAGCTAAGTTTTCTTAAAAAAACCTTTGTGATACAGGGTATTTAGCAAAAGCATAAATGTAAGGCCTAAATTGTTGTGCCAGAAAATCCCAACAAGTAGTTCTGTGGCTCTCTGTCCTTATTTTTAGTTTCCCCAGGCAATCATTCTTCCTAGAATTAGTGTATTCATCTAAAGTTTCTCCCACTTGATGTCAAGTTGCCTTGAGGACTGAAAAGATTATATTCTTAAAGAAGATTGCATTGAAATTGATTCATTTTAGCTTACATTCAATTTTGCCATTATTTGACCTGGACCTGAATGTATTTAACAAACACTGAGTAGACAAATTCTTATCTAAGGCTATGCTAATTAACTTGATGTTCTAGCAAAGTATTGCACAAATTAAAATTGCACTGAAATATGTAAGATACTTGGGTTTTGAGTTGGTTATTCTAATGCTGTTTACTGACAAAAATGGTTAAAATATTGTTCATCTCATCCCCCAAAGAAAAAGTCTGATGCCCTCAAAAGAATCCCTTTTCATTTATTAAATATCTTATCAGTACATAAAACCAATAATTTGATAGATGAATTAAATTAGAAAGAAATACATTTTTTTTAGTTATGGAATTAACATTCTTTAAAAAAAAACAACAAAATATTTTATCTATGAATGAAAACTCAGAAAGATCAGACAAAATTGGGAGTTGAATGGGGAGAGCCTTTTCTCACTTTTTCCTTGGGGCTAAATTCTCCTTTTCATATAAATTGGAAAGGAAACTTAACTCTCCATGTGGCTTGGGCTTCTCACAGGATGGCAGTTGAATTCTAAGATGTGTCCCAAAAACATCCCCAGAGAGAGCTTTCCAAGAGGCCTGAGTATAAACTTACAATTTCACTATCACCTCACCTCAGAAGTCCCAGACATCATTCCCATTTTATTCTATTAGTCAGGAAAATCAATTGCAGTCCAAGTTCAAAAATAGGTGAATTTATTTCTACTTCAAAGTGGGAAAAGAAACAAAGTATTTGTGGCCAACTTTAATCTTTCCTGCCAGGTTACACTTTCTAATTTTTAAAACAATGTAGGGTAATCCCAACTTATAAAAGTTTTCTTTTATAATATTGTCTGCCATACAACCTGTTCCAGAAATTTGGCTCCTTGATTTTTCCTACACGAGCAATATGTTGAAATGTCTCTTCAAAACTTAAAATAGTGTCTTCAATTCACCTCTTCTGCCAAATTCCTATTTAAATCTTAGGATACAGTTTACATCCCTGCTTTTCCATTAATCTTCTCCCAGTTTTAGTTTAGACCACCCACATCCTCAATGTGTGTGTGTACTAGTGAGGGGGGGCCCATTTGAGATCGAGCCCAAGAGGAGATAGGGCAACTGGGTGAGAAGCTTCAATCATCTCTTACAGGGCTGGCGTCAGCCTACTGTCTGCCTATTCACAGTTCCTTCTCCTTACATTAATATTGTAACACATTAAGTGCCTCTGCATTTATCTTACTGTTAGGAACAACTTGACAACTTGATCCATTGCCGTAATGCTTGTGGGTCAATACACACTGTCACTTTGATCTTGCTGCCCACTGATGGAATCACTTCTGTTTTGCGGCTTATAGTTATGAGTCTCCACTGAGCCTCTCTCCACTGCTTTACCGGTTAGGCTGATACTTGATAGCAATAGCACTGCCATCAGTGCCAGCTGCCAAAGGACAGTTTCCACTGAGCACCCCAGTGATGCCGGTACCACCATCACTAGAGCATTTCTCGCTTCTTTCGTGAAGGTGGTGTCTTCCAGCAACTTCTGAGGAACATAGTGAAATAATGGGTTCTCAGGCCATACGCTATTCCCTTCTAACATCCCCAGTCCCAGAACCTCCTGACGTGGAAGGAAAAAGGATGAAAGCATGTAAGAAAGGAAGGAGGGAAATACAGAGTAAGTAAAATATAGAGTAATAAAAGCTGTAACATGAACAAAAAACTATAACATGCAGGCACAATTTAACAGCAACCTTAGGTTGAACTATATGCTAAGGTCTCTTTGATGAAATGATATTTAATGTGAGATTGAAATAAATGAGCCAATTATTTAAATTTAATAAAAGAAAGTTTTAAGAAGAAAATTTTAACTTCTAAATGAAGCTCAGAGCTTTCTTAATCTTCAGATTTCCATTTCCTTCTGGATTTCTCGATAATGACCTCAAATCTAAACTATAAAAATCTGATTCAATAACACTCCCTCCTCCCATAAACGTGCTTGCTCTATTAGTTTCCTAGGTATACCATAACAAATTACCACTAACTAGGCAGCTTATATTCTATCACAGTTTGGGAAGCTAGGAGTCCAAAATCAAGCTGTCCTTCTTAAGGCTCTGAGAGATAACATGTTCCATCCTCTTCCCTAGTTTCTGGCAGTTGTCGGCAATCCTTGGCATTTCTTGGCTCACAACAGCAGCACCCCAGTTTCTGTCTCCATTTCCACATAGCCTTATTTCTTGTGTGTGTGTATGTGTGTGTGTGTCCCTGTGTGCCTTGTCTTCTTCTTTAAAGACACCAGTCGCAGGATTCCGGGTCCACTCTAATGCGTTATGACCTCATTTTAACTTGATGATATCTGCAAAGATTATTTCCAAATCAGGTCACATTCACAGATCCCAGAGACTTGAACACAGTTCAACCCACTACACTTGCCACTGCCATCCCAACATTAGTGAAGGACACCTATCCTAGCCCATCACTGTCCACATTCGGACACCATGTATTGTCCGTTGAGCACTTTTAGTGTTTCTTGAATGTACCCGATTCTATCCATGTCTTGTTATACTATTTTAATTTAGACACTCATTACTTATAGAGCCTTCCAAAAGGGCCTGCCAGAATGTCTTTCTGCCTCTAATAAAATCTTCTCACACTGAATCTATTCTTTCCCAATCCATTCTACAGCCAAACTATTTTAAAATCCAAAAAAGATTCAAACATACTTGAATCATGTCAATCTCCTGCTAAAAAAAGATTCAAGGCTTTTTTTTTTTTTTTTTTTTTTTGCTATCAGTAAAAAATATAAACAAGCAAGAGCACATTAAACAACAACAAAAAAAACATAAAAAACAAGATTTTAAGTATGTTTTAGTGCAAAAATTAGATTCTGCCTTTGAGTTTAACAACACCTTCATTCAACATTACTTCTTACTACACCATGATTTGGTGATTCTTTGCGCCCTAAATCTCATTTTTTTTCACTTGTTATATTCGACTAAAATAACTAACATGAATTATAAGGTTGTTATGAAGAATAAGAGCTTAACACAGTTCCTGGCACAAAAGAAATGCCTCGTACACAGAATTCCTGTCCGCCACCTCCCCCGTTTGCCACCTGTACTTCTCCAGCCTTATCTTGTGCCAGTCTTGTCTTCCTCTTTGCCTAGTGTGCTCATTCGGCAGAATGTCTTGCATTTCCTACACTGTACCATTTACTCTCTTGCTTCTTGGCCTTTGCACTTGACTTAAAAATCTGTTTAACCCCCCACCTCTAAAGGGATACTTTCTTCACACATCTTTAATCCTGTTGGACACAGGTATCAGCTCTGCCAGTAAGCTGAGCTTTACTTCTTGATCTTAGAGCTTCTCCTTTGTGCACACTCCTGTCCCCACATTTACCACTGACAGTGGCAGCTGTCTTTTTCTCCATGCCTGTCTGCTTCAATATGCCAACAGCTCTGAGAGCAAGAACCACACCATGCCCTTCTATCACCGGCACCTAGCACAGTGGCCCATACTTCTGGAACAAGTGAAAAGGTGAAAGCATGTTTCTTCAAGGTAACTATCCCTGGGATGAAGATAAATTTCTATTACTAGAATTGAGCTTCATGAGAGCACTGATGTCATCTATTGAGTTAACGCTGTGCCTTCTATTTTCAAATAGAGATTGTTATCTAGACTTGATTGTAGAGTGGAAACAAGAACTGTTTTATTTAAAGTAACAAACACTGATTCACAGACCTGTACCCCTGGGGATAAAAATATATGTTTATATAAATAAATAAATTTTAAAAAATATAAAAAAAATAAAAAATAAAAATAAAGTAACAAATATTGAAAGATATTTACCGGGATATTTCACTCTGACTCTCAACAATAAGCAAGTATAATCCAAACCCAGAAAGAAAGATGCATAGCTACACTGAGGAATAAGTGTCTATTACATGTCATAAAGTAAAAGCCCTGGTTTGGATTCCAGGGGCTTAGACGCTGTCTCTCTGAGTAGCTATGTCATTAGGAACTGATTGTTCCGTCTTCTCTACATCTCAGGTTCCTTATCTGAGAAGTGAAGGTCCTGGATTATCATCTCTAAGGTCTCTACTAGGTCTAAATTCTTTAATTTTAGATAAGCAAATTATATCTATATTGGAAAATCTCATGACATTTTTTGTGTAGATATTTTTTATTTACTTTTAAAAACATATTATTTATTTATTCAACAGAGAGAAAGAAAGAGCACAAGCAGGGGGAGCAGTAAGCAGAAGAGGGAGAAGCAGGCTTTTTGCCTAAGACGGAGCCCGATGTGGGACTTGATCCCAGGACACTGGGATCATGACCTGAGTTGAAAGCAGAGGCTTAACCATTGAGCCACCCAGGGGCCCCATTTCAAGTAGATTTAAATGAAAAGAATTGACCTATATAGCCCTTATGTTAAAAATAAATCCTGCCCTGACAGTTTACAATAGAAATACTCTAAATGCCCCAATTAGAGAAGAACGATTCATATGGAATGATGGAGTTTCATGTATCCCCATGTTGCCTATCGAAGCAAACAGAGTACCAGGTCTATTTTCTATAGTTAAGAATTGAAACTAAACATGCTAATAAAATATTATTATTATTATTATTATTATTATAAAATACTAATGTTTCAGCACTGGGAGAGATGTGCGGGTAGTTAGTTAAATCTTCACCTCTTACAGATAGACCAGTAGAAGCACAGAGGTTAGGCATGGCTACCCAAAGTTGTTGGAATTATTTTAAGGCCCCAGTGTAGGAGAATCCAGTCCTAATTCTTTCAGGGGTACTCTTTCTACTAAACTAAGCTTTTTCTATCTTCAGAACCCTCATGATAACATGACTTACTTGAAAAATAGAATCAACTGGAAATAAACATCCACACATACCTATAGCGTCTATCCACTTGCCAGAATCTGTGCCTGGATTGCCTTGGTTCTGCCTTCACACTTTTCCTATGGGTGGGCTCTCCCTGCTCTATGAAGGTCAATTCCTTCACTTGTGCATAAGATTTCATTCTCTTGGCCTATTCGAGGACATCATTTCAGTTTTTCTTCTCTCTTCAAAAGCGTCGTCGGGCGCCTGGGTGGCTCAATGGGTTAAAGCCGCTGCCTTCGGCTCAGGTCATGGTCAGGGTCCTGGGATTGAGTCCCACATCGGGCTCTCTGCTCAGCAGGGAGCCTGCTTCCTCCTCTCTCTCTCTCTCTCTCTCTGCCTGCCTTTCCATCTACTTGTGATCTCTCTCTGTCAAATAAATAAATAAATAATCTTAAAAAAAAAAAAAAAAGCATTGGTGAGTGCTGTGAAGTGTGTAAACCTGGTGATTCACAGACCTGTACCCCTGGGGATAAAAATATATGTTTATAAAAAAATAAAAAATTTAAAAAAAAGCATCGTCAATTTTTCACACTGCAGAGAATCATTCCCATTAGCATACAAACATGCCATTACTTTTCTCATGTAAGAACAGTTTGTTTTGGCCCCACTTTTCCTGAATTCTAATATTCTGATTTTATTTATAACCAAAGTTCTTACCAGAGTTGTCTCTATACTTTTCTTTGTCTTCAGTTTTTCTTTGTTCTTTTAAAAACTGACTACAACCAAGCTCAAACTGTTGCTATGGGAAACATTATTTTCCACATCACCAAATCCAATGGTCAGTTCTCAGTTCTCATCTTACATGTCCTATCAATAGCATTTGAGAGGGGCGCCTGGGTGGCTCACTGGGTTAAGCCTCTGTCTTTGGCTCAGTTCATACTTTCAGGGTCCTGGAATGAAGCCCCACATCGAGCCCCACATCAAGCCCTGCATCAGGGTTAAGCCTCTGAGTTACGCTCAGGTCATGCTCTCAGGGTCCTGGAATTGAGCCCCACATCGAGCCCCACATCAAGCCCTGCATCAGGGTTAAGCCTCTGAGTTACGCTCAGGTCATGCTCTCAGGGTCCTGGAATTGAGCCCCACATTGAGCCCCACATCAGGCTTTTTTCTCAGCAGGGAGCCTGCTTCCCCCGTCTCTGCCTGCTGCTCTGCCTACTTGTGATCTCTCTCTTTCTCTCTGTCAAATAAATAAAAAAATCTTTTAAAAAAAATAGCATTTGACAGAGTATAACATTTTCTCTTCTTTGAAATACCTGTTTCACTTACATCCATGACCACATATCCTCAGTGGTTTTCTCCCTGCCTGTTCAGCCACTACTTCCCAGAATCCTTCTCTCTTCTGTTCATATTTCCAAACTCTGATTATGGTGTCTCAGGGCTTGGAGATGGAGGGCTGATGTAACAAGGAATGAGAGCTGCCGCTAAGAGTCCCGAGAAGCTGTTGGCTGAGAGACAGCAAAGAAATGCAGACTTTAATCCCAGAGTAGGAAAGAACTAAATTCTGCCAATGATCTTAATACACTTGCAAGCAGATTCTACCTCTGAGTCACCTGAGAATGCAACTAAGTTGATGCCATGTGATGGTTAATTTTACTTGTCAACTTGTCTGAGCTATGTCCCATAGCTGGTAAAACATTTCTGGGTGTGTCTGTGAGGGTGTTTCTGGATGAGATTAGCATTTGAACTGGTGTATTTGTAAAGTTGGTGAATTGAGTAAAGCAAATGACCCTTCCCAACATGGGTGAGGATTCATACAATCCATTAGGGAACCCCAAGAGAACAAAAGGGAAAGGAAGAGCAAATTCACTCCTTTTGTTTGAGCTAATTTATCAGTTTTCTCCTGCTCTTGGAAATCAGTGCTCCTGGTTCTTAGGCCTTCAATATAGGCAAGACTTACAACCGTTTTCTCCCTCCGTTCTCCTGCCTTTGGATCTGGTCTATACCACCAGCTTTCCTGGTTTTTCTAGCTTCCAGGAGGCAGATTGTGGGGCTGACTCCTGGCCTCCATTTTCATGTAAACTAATTCTTTTTTTTTTCTTTTCAGTGTAACAGTATTCATTGTTTTTGCACCACACCCAGTGCTCCATGCAATCCTTGCCTTCTCTATAACCCACCACCTGGTTCCTCCAACCTCCCTCCCCCTACCCCTTCAAAACCGTCAGATTGTTTTTCATGTAAACTAATTCTTATAATAAATCTTCGTGTGTGTGTGTGTGTGTGTGTGTGTGTGTGTGTGTCTAATAGAATATAGCTATATCTATCTATCTATCCTATTGTCTTTGTTTCTCTGGAGAACCCTAATATACACCTTAACTTTTGCCTGTGAGACCATAAGCAGAAAACCCAGGCACACCAGGCTGAAATTTCTGACTTAGAGAACTGTGAGCTAGATGGATGTTATTTTAAGCCACCATGTTTGCGGTAATTTGTTAAATAGCCATAGAAAACTAAATATAACACATCAAAAATACATGTTGAATTAATAATATTTTATCACTATAATCTTTTCAAAATAATTGATATTTTTATTGTCATGAATGCTTTTATCTTAAATAAAATATTCAATTTCTCGATATCCTGAAGTATGTTTTTTGGTTTCTTATCAAATGTATCATGTTGTTTTTCAGTTTCATAGCATTAAAAGGTAGTTATTTGATAATTTAGAGATCTGTTCAGTACAATACACCTTACTTCTTTAAATTATACTTACATTTCATTAAAATTTTTGTTAGTTAATGATGTGTTTGAATCTTGAAATTTGATGTATAAAGACAGGTTTAGATTTTAGACATTTTCTCAATCTGAGGTCAAATGTATTTTTTTTTTCCACACCACTGGATACTAATGACAGCTGCTCCATTTATAGTTTCGGTGATCACAATTTGAAAATGATTGAGCATGGCAAATTAGAGTGCATATGCATAATAGGTTTTCACCTAGCACCTACTTTCCAAATTCCCATCTATTCTGCACAGTCTAACAAGCAAGTGTTACATTTTAATCGCACATTCTGACATAAGCTTTTCCTTTTCTGTTGAAAAATAAATTAGGTCTTCTTCCCATCTGCATATCCTATCATAAGGACTTAGTGATATCTTAGTGTTTTTATGTTTATTTGATATGAAAACCATCATTCTTTGATAATTTTTTCAGTTTCAACAAATCTACAAGTAACTTTTGGCTTATTACTCAGTTTTAGAAATGTTGCATGTTAATAGCTAAATATAAATATCAATTACACAACCAACTTAAATGTTCACTATCATATGAAAGAGCCAAGATAAAATATGATAAGATGAAATTTTTTTTCATCATTTTCCAGAGAATTAAAAATGTATTATCATTGATTCAGTTGTTCTTCTGGTTGTCAGCTCTTTGTATAAAAAATATAACAGGACTTATTTGAAAGATAAAAAGATTCATGCGAGAGATGCCATGCTGGCACATAGGCAATGAGGATTATATTTCTTAAACAGATATTACTCTTTTATTCAGTTAGTATTTCAGATAAACTATTGTTCGAGGTTCTTATTTCTCTTGGTTAACTGCTTATGGAACAATGTAAATGTTTTTCTCTGGATAACAATTACTACCCAGTGGTAAAAGAAATAAGAAAAAAGAAACAAATAATCCAGTCAGGAAATGGGCAGAAGGCATGAACAAATATTTCTCCAAAGAAGACCTACAAATGGCCAACAGACACATGAAAAATGTTGAACATCATTTGGCATCAGGGAAATACAAATCAAAACCACAATTAGATACCAGCTCACACCAGTCAGAATGGCTAAAATTAACAAGTCAGGAAACAGCAAATTGTTGTGAGGATGTGAAGAAATGGGAACCCTCTCACTATGCTGGTGGGAATGCAAGCTGGTACAGACACTCTGGAAAACAGTATAGAGGTTCCTCAAGAAGTTAAAAATAGAGCTACACTATGACCCAGCATTTGCACTATTGGATATTTACCCAAAGGATACAAATGTAGTGATGTGTAGGGGCACCTGCACCCCAGTGTTTATAGCTTTATTAATGTCCACAATAGCCAAAAGTATGGAAAGAACTGAGATGGCCATGGCAGATGAATGAATAAAAGAAGATGTGATAGGTAGATAGATAGGTAGTTAGATAGACAGATATAGATGTGATATACATAAACGTATATGGAATATTACTAAGTCATCAGAAGGAATGAATACTTACCATGTTCCATCAACATGGATAGAACTAGAGGGTATTTTGCTGAAAGAAATAACTCAATCAGAGAAAGACAATTATCATACAGTTTCACTTCATATGTGAAATATAAGAAACACCACAGAGGATTGTAGGGGAAGGGAGGGGAAAATTGAATGGGAAGTCATCAGAGAGGGAGACAAACCATGAGAGACTCTAAACTATAGAAAAAAAACAAAAACTGAGGGTTACTGGAGGGGAGGTGGGTGATGGAATGGGGTAATTGGGTGATGGGCATTGAAGAGGGTATGTGAGGTGATGAGCACTGGGTGTTGTATGCATCTGATGAACTACTGAACTCTACATTGGAGACTAATGATGTACCATAAGTTGGCTAATTGAATTTAAATAAAAAATATACTAAAAAAAAAAGAAAGAAAGAAAGAAAAAGATTATCTTACCCTCCCCTTCCTCCTGCTCATCCTCTCTCTGTCTCAAATAAATAAATAAATCTTTAAAAAAAAATAAAAAATTTGTTTCCCTGAAACAACAAGCCCTTAAAGGTGAACAAAGTGGTAATAAATATTGAAGTCGAGTAGGAGGAAGATATGTCTGTATTTATTCTCACTTATTTTGTGTATGTTTGAAATTTTCTATAATCACAAGTAATAACAAAAGATTGTATCCTTTGTCACTATATTTCATTTATCCCCCGGACTGAGCTGGGTGCTCGGTGAATATCCTGACCCTGTGAGGAATCAAGCATTCCTTTTCTTTTGCCTGTCTTTATCCAGTTAGGCTTTAGGCTGAATGGTCTCATGACTACATAAGCTCTTCTCCTGATGTTCATTTCTAATACGTTCATTAACATCCTTTATTTTCTTTCTCAGCCATGGATTCTACCATATATGTAATCTACCATTTTTTTATGTCTCTAAATCTATCTTTTTGTTAGTGAACAAAAGCGGCACTTCCAATTCATAAACAAATAACAATTAACTTTTATAATTAGTTTTTGATTTGTGTTTCATGTATTAAGACTTTAATGAAATATGTGTGGGTTGATTTACTACTGATGGTTTTTGTATTAAAGATCAGAATGAGTATATTAATGAAATAATAATAAAATAATTAAATGTCACAGGGTATATGGAACATAACCACAGAACACAATAGACATCCTACTTTAAGTGAACGTGTAAGTCAAAGACCAGATTCTAGTTTTTGAAGTTGTAAGAAGAAATTGCTGGAAATATCTGGGGACATTCACATCAGACAACAGAAATGTAGGACTGCCATTAGCTAAATAAAACACAGCGTATTAATTGTACATGCATTCTTGTAGTCCTCTGTGCCTACCTGCTTAAGTTTTCTATTTTAGTTTTCATAAGCAAAGGTATTTAGAGATCCCTTGAAATTTTATTTCAAGTTGGGTTGAGGAATGGTTTTATAACTGAGGTATTTATTATTGTGTTTTAAGGACACTCATTTTCATCCAGAACAGTTTCACCTGTTTAGACTGTCAATAAGATATATGCCTTTGTCTAGTGTAAAATCAGGACGGATATTTGGGTCTTCCTTGATTAAAAATGCTATTAAATCTTTAGAAGATGCCCTACTAAATCATAGATATTTTGTTACTTTAAATCATTGTGTACCTGAATATATCTTTTAAATGTATTTGAAAATATAAGCCTGCCTTTCCTGAAAATAGTCCTTTATAAAACAGCTTTCATTTTCACAAAGCAACTTACTTCATTAGCAAAAGTAAAAGCAAATCAAATGAATTAAAGAACTATCAGGTTCCTAATGGCATACTGACAATATTGAATAACATTCAAAGACTCTTTTAACAACAAGGGGAAATATCCTTTTCAAGGTTATAAACAACTTTGCAGAACCCAGTAATGTCTTTCTTCGCTCTATTAAAAAAAAAAAGGATAGTGAATAAGCTTTTGGAGAGGAATAAATATTTTAATAGAAGAGAGTATTGTCAGGAGTTACAATAGATCTGGTTGTGTTAGAGAAGCCCAGTACAGGTTTCTTCTATAGGAAAGAAATATCACAACTTGTCTAACCACCAACACATAACCAATTCATAATAAATTCAAATCATGGAGGAACTTTAAGTAGTCTTCTGGGAAGAGCTATTAGAAATAGCTGTGTTTTGAAAGGTTAATGATTCCATGAGAAATAAAAACTATTGATGTATTATTAGGTTAAATCATATACTGCATTGGTATTCAGAACATTTGAATCATTAAATATTATAAAGAAAAATTATTTTTTCACAGATAATCCAAAATTTATACCTTAGTTTTGTTGTGATATTTGTACTTTATCAAAAAGGAATATGTGAAATTTACTTTCAAAATTCAAGTCACACATAATTAGTCATCTGGCAAAATCTACCTGACATACAATTTCATTTAATTCAATTATCAAATACCTGTTAATTTATAAGCTTTCCTGATTTTTTAGAAAAATCATTAACAGTGTATTTTTAAGCACCCTCCTTTATTGAAAATCACTTTGGGTTTGATTAGAAGTCTCTTAAATATATTTTTATTTTATTGTCCTTTAGCATTTATAATTATACATACACAGAGTGTTCAAACCTTGCATAGATTTATTTTAAAGAAAGAATTAAAATATAAAACAAAACAAAAAAAACTTTCCTTGAAGTATATAAATGAATTATAGTGGTAAATTAGAAGATAAAGTTAGTAAATAAAATTAGTAATTTATATAAATGTTAATCCATAAGCTTAATCTATTTCAAAGATTATAGCCTAGAAGCAACACAAATTCCACAAAGTTGTACAAATAATAGGGAAATAAGGCTTTGCATACCAATGTCTTAATTCATGCCCATGTACAAAAGCAAAAATAGTAACACACAAACGTTTCAAAAGTCTCCAAAAGAGAATGCAGTAAATACAAAGCGAAACAACAAACTTACTACTATTTTTCTCCACTATCTCATATTTCTCATTTTTTACATTCCCTTCATATTTTCATACGAAGCTTCATACAAGCTTTTTTACCCTCTAATGCCAATTTTACACAACTGGAAACTGAAGTTTAGAAAAACTAAATAATTTATCCAGGATCTCAGAACTTCTATGTGATACAGTGTGTCTTCTTTCATACCAATACCAGTGTTCTTAATCACTACTAGAGTACCATTGTCTGTGGACAGGGAATTGATTCACCCTACTCTCTAATAATCTTTAGCAAGTCATATGTTCACATATCTTAGTCTTGTTTTTTTTACTTGTTAAATGGGAGAGTTGAATTAGATAAACTTTAATATTTCTTAGTGTTAAAATATGACAATGTTATGAATTTTTCTCCCTCATTAGTGTATAAGATGATTTAAATCATTGCATTGTCTCAGAAGGGATTAAAATTGTATTTAATGGCTCATAGATTCTCTGATTATTCTTCATAACAGATTTCAGGTGGAATGGACATTCATAATCATTCCAACTTTTTCCTACATCCCTCTCCTCTCCCTCACATATCTGGTGCTTGCGTTCTCAGAGACTTAGTTCATCTGTAGGTAAATCAGACAACTCTAATTTTTAGGAAAACATTTTCTTGTATGAGATTAATTCTGTTTCTTAGTGGTATATGTTGATTTATTCTATATTTTAACAAATGGCCTGGGAAGAAGGGGTATAATTCCTATTCTGTATTGTGGCCCTGAACATTTACTTTTCCAGAGTCCTGTCCATGAATCTTGGTACAACATGCGTTCTAGACTTTCCATCCTCTCAGTAGTTCTGCTTCTTTGAAGTGTTTTACATTACCTAATCCTTTTGATGTATGGCTCCCAGAACTAAACACAATATGCTTAGCCAGTCAATAGTCTGTTTATTCTAAGTCATATAAATGGAATTTGACAGAGTGCATTAGATTAAAGGAAAAAAATCAGACATTATTTTGAGGACTTTAATATAATGGTGTTTACCTGCATTTCAATTTAAAACCATTTAAAAATTAGAATGAGTCTAAGGTACAACATGCACAGTAAATGACTCATAGCTTCAACATTAGGATGTTAAAATATTCAAAGATTTATATCCTGCTTCATGAAAAATAGCTTACTATTAACAGGCTCTCATTTATCTTCCTAATTATTAAATGCTAATATTAGTTATTATAGATCTTTTACTATAAATTTAAAGCATTTAGACAGAGTAATTAATTTAGCCACCACTCTCTCTTATTTTTATTTGAAAAATATTTTTCAAAGAAATTGTGGTGTTATTAAACATACTGAATTTCACTTTATTCAATGTCAGAGATGTTTAAAATCACATATCTATGAAATAGAATGGAGTTTAGACAAATCTATATGATATAAATTCACTAAAATAATTTGTAATGGAAAATTATGAGCCAGGTGAGGGTACAAAGGAAGATTTATATACAAATGATTAAATTCCTTCTGTATCATTATAAGCATATAATACTTTTTTACATTTATAGTAATACATATCTACTCCAAATTCACGCTTACTTATAACACAGTACGTTTTCTGATACTGCTCCATTTGTCTGCATTTTTCTCTCTGAAGAATATATTAGATACTGTTCTTTTAGTGAACTTTTATAACTGAACCACTACCTAAGAAATAAAGGTATTAAATCAAAAATTTTTTAATGTAGTCATTTTAATCACCTTAATTCTAGCACTCAGTTTACTGTGTAACAGATTTCATCACATGTTTAAGAAATGAGCTTTTAAAATGGGAAAAACTGTCTGGAAAAAAAATCCCTGAAAACTCTCTGAAAAAAATAATTTATATCATGTGGCCAATTAAGAAATAACATGACATGATCAAGAATATTCCTGTATTATATTAGCTACTTCTTCTGAAAATTGAAAAATGTCATTATACATTTTAAAAATGGAAAGAAATATAGTAAGATCCTAAATGCATACATGTAAATAACACTAGGAAATTATATCAGGAAGCATTACACTTTTATAATTTTTATTTTTCTAATGCTTAGTATTATCACAAAACCTATTTTTTTTCTAACGTATCTCCTTACAAATCATGCATTCAGCATTCAAATATATTTAACATTCAGTTACTTCTCCTTTTTGATAGAACTATGTTTGATACCATACATTGTTACTCCTGATTATTTTTCAAGATAATTTTCTAGATTAGCCTTCACAGTTTTGAGTTTAGAGCATGTATTCTCAAATCAACTATTATCTATTGTCCTTTGAGCTTACTTGAATGACTTCTAATGATGGAGATTTCTAGGATGATACTCTTATCTTTTTTGTCCTGGGAAGAACTTAATTTTTAGAAAATAGGCGGAGATTAGAAAGGACTATGTGTCAGACCTAAAGTCAAGCTACATCACTCCATAGGAAGATACAGAAGTTGTGTTCTTATATAGAGTTTTTAAAGATGCATGGGTGAGTGGCATTGGATTAAATACTTAAGGTAATAAATAAAATGATTGAACAATGAGTGAGAATTTATTAGATAGATATAAATTCTGAAGTTCAGTGAGAGATTTTGTAAAACAAAGTTGAAACTATGGATGAAATTGGATGAAAATATGACTTTTTTCACATTTACCCATAGCAAATTAGCTTAAATCTGACTAACCTTTCTACAGAAAACCTTTCTACAGAAAAGAACTAGAGAACTATAAAATTATATATATTTTATATAATATATAAATATTAAAATAGTTTATATAATATTTTTATTTTAAAGTATATATAATAAAAATAAAATTAAGTATATTATATAATATAAAAATAAATACATATATAATATATATAAAAGTATAAATATAAAAAAATTTTAAAACCTTTATTTCAAGAAGTTAGATCCAATAGAAATGTAGAACAACACAGACCCAACATTTCAAGCGTTGTCACTCACTCGATCATAGCCTCCTTTATACATTTGCCAATTTGATAACTTTCTGGTAAAGAAGTTAAGAAGATGAGCAGATTTTGAGAGTTAAATGGGGTTAAAGGACAAAAATTAAAATTTAGAACTCATCATGTGGAAGGGCTTTGAACAACGTTTGATTTTCAGTTAGAAACCCTGAAGGTATGTATCCTAGAAGTAATGAAATATAGGAATATACATGCCAACATTAAACCTGAAACCTTTTTAATAGGAATAAGGTCTAGAAATAGGAAAAATGAATTATAGCTCTGTCTTCACAAAGATTTTAACTATACCTTAAGTTAGCTCAAACATCATTTGGATTACCTTTCTTCATTGTATCGCCTGCAAGAAACAAAATAATTCCTCTCCTGAGGGAGTAACTGTCAACCAGAGCCTCAAATGATCTTACAGTTTTTTTGGATACAACATGCTATATTCAAGCAAAAATTAGTAGGCATACCACAGATGAGACTAAACGACAGAACCAAAAGAACAAAAATGGACAAAGAAACAAGTCCATTGAAGATGGCAGACATAAAGCTTAAAATAACTGTTATTAGTATATGCCAGATAATAATTTCAGATGAAAACTGAAACCTAGAATTTAAAAATCAAATGAGAAATTTAGAACTGAAAACTATAATTAAGATCTAGATACATGAACTTAATTGCAGCTTAAAATGAGCAAAATATATTAGTAAGTAGAAAATAGGTTAGCAGAAAATTTTCAGACTGAAATCAGGGGAGGAAATAGAACAGAAAACAAAACAAAACAGAGTGAGAGGTATTTGGGACACATCGGCCAAGTCTAATTTATGTTAGAAGAAAAGAAATGGGTAGAAGCAATATTCAAAGAAATCATGACCAAAATGTTGCCAAAACCTGTCAGAAGGTATCAAGTCAAAAGTGGAAGAATCTGTACAAGCAGATTTTTTTTTTTTAATGAAAGAAATAAAACCTAGGTACAGCATAGTCAAAATGGTAAGGGGGGGAAAAAAGAGGACACATTAAAAGCTGCCAGTGAATGATTCCTAAATAAATAACCTGAAAACAATAAGACTGACTGTAGACTTTTCAATAGGAATGAAGGAAACCAGAAAAAGAAAAAAAAAATGGAAAAATGTCTTCAAAGCTTTAAAAGATAAAACTCCAAGCTGTAATTCAGAACTTAGCAATCTGGAACTTGTGCCTTCCACCACTCTCCAGACTGTGCTTAGGGTACCTGGTTCCCTATAAATCCCTGTCCAGTACCCCTAAGGCTTCCCATAGAGCCTGTAAGACCTCTTTCCTGTGTCTCCTTCCAGTGATAGGCTACATGAGTGTGTGCACACCTCTGCAGAACTGTGGTCCTGGCTCTGTATTGGAGGCAGAAGTTGTCCGCAGAACTTTCAATTTGTGAGGTATCCACATATGCATGCAATAGGTTGCTCCTGAAGAAAATGTGCTGAAAGTACCAGGAGAAGGTGGAGGCAAACCACTGTCTGGGGATAGGGCCAGGAGGCAGACTCCATCCTCTAAGTTGTGCCTTGGAATGTCAAAAAGTTTGAGAATTCTAAACTTAAACCTGGCTCTCCAGGTTATTATGAAACTACTATTATAATGGTTAGAAGATAAAACATTTTATGTAACAGCTAACTCGATCTGTGATCTTAAATATTTAAATATGATTTATATATTAGTTATCAGTGTATCAAATATCCTCAAACCTAGTGCCTTCAATATTAACAACATTTTGTTACTTCTCCCAGGCCAGGTTTCGCTCATCAGTGTGTGATCAGCTCGCTGGTTGACTGGGGGCTGCCTAGCTTAGAATGGTCTCAGTTGACATGATTCAACTCCGTCCATGAGGCTAGCCCATGGTGGTGGCAGAGTTAAAAGAAAAAGAACAGATGTATGCAAAGTCTCTTGAGTGGTCTCAGAACTTGTTTGTACTATTTCCACTCACTCTGTTGGCAAAAACAATTCATAAGACCAGTGTGCAAATCATGGGGAAGGAGACTCTCCTTCATGAGAAGAGCTACAAATTCAGATTGCTGGGGTGAAGATAAAGAAAGGGGCAGAAAATTGAGGCCATTTTTTTATTAACATATAATGTATTATGTGTTTCAGGGGTACAGGTCTGTGAATCATCCGTCTTACACAATTCATAGCACTCACCACAGCACATACCCTCCTCCATGTCCGTCACCCAGCCACTCCATCCCTCCTCCTCTACCCCCCAGCAACCCTCAGTTTGTTTTCTGAGATCAAGAGTCTCTTGTGGTTTGACTCCCTCCCCATTTCTCTCTCGTTCCATTTTTTTCCCTCCTTACCTGCCACAGCCCGCCACCCTGCCTCTCAAATTCCTCATATCAGAGAGATCATATGATAATTGTCTTTCTCTAATTGACTTATTTCACTTAGCATAATACCCTCTAGTTTCATCCATGTGGTTACAAATGGTAAGATTTCATTTTTGATGGCTGCATAGTATTCCTGTGTGTGTGTGTGTGTGTGTGTGTGTGTGTACACACTTCTTTGTCCATTCATCTGTTGATGGACATCTAGGCTCTTTCCATAGTTTTGGCTATTGTGGACATTGCTGCTATAAACATTCAGATGCAAGTGCCGCTTCCAATCACTACATTTGTATCTTTGGGGTAAATACCATTCCAGGGATAGGGCCAGGAGGCACACTCTGTCCTCTAAGTTGTGCTTTGGAATGACAAAAAGTTTGAGAATTCTAAACTTAAACCTGGCGCTACTAGTGTAATTGCTGGATCATAGGGTAGCTCTATTTTCAACTTTTTGAGGAACCTCCATACCTAGAGTGGCTGGAGCAGCTTGCATTTCCACCAGCAGTGTAGGAGGGTTCCCCTTTCTCTGCATCCTTGCCAGCATCTGTCGTTTCTTGACTTGTCAATTTTAGCTATTATGAGTGGTGTGAGGTGGCATCTCATTCTGGTTTTGATTCGTATTTCCCTGATGCCAAGTGATGTGGAGCACTTTTTCATGTGTCTCTTGGCTACTTTTTCATGTGTCTGTCTGTTGTCATGTTCCTTTGTGGAAACGTCTGTTCATGTCTTCTGCCCATTTCTTGATTGGATTATTTATTCTTTGGGTGTTGAGTTTGATAAGTTCTTCGTAGATTTTGGGTACTAGCCCTTTATCTGATATGTCTGATATGTCGGAATAACCCATTCTGTTGGTTGTCTTTTGGTTTTGTTGACTGTTTCCTTGGCAAAGATTTTGATTTTGGATACTAGCCCTTTATCTGATATATGTGATATGTTGGAATAACCCATTTGGTCAGTTGTCTTTTGGTTTTGTTGACTATTCCCTTTATTGTGCAAAAGCTTTTGATCTTGATGAAATCCCAATAGTTCATTTTTGCCCTGCATCCCTTGCCTTTGGTGATGTTTCTAGGAAGAAATTGCTGTGGCTGAGGTTGAAGAGGTTGCTGCCTGTGTTGTCCTCAAGGATTTTGATGGATTCCTTTCTCACATTGAGGTCTTTCATCCATTTTGCATCTATTTTTGTGTATGGTGTAAGGAAATGGTCCAGTTTCATTTTTCTGCATGTGGCTGTCCAATTTTCCCAACACTATTTGTTGAAGAGACTGTCTTTTATCCAGTGGACATTCTTTCCTGCTTTGTTGAAGATTAGTTGACCATAGAGTTGAGGGTCCATTTCTGGGCTCTCTATCCTGTTCCATTATCTATGTGTCTGTTTTTGTGCCAATACCATACTGTCTCTATGATTACAGCTTTGTAATAGAACTTAAAGTCTGGAATTGTGATGCCACCAACTTTGGTTTTCTTTTCAACATTCCTCTGGCTATTTGGGGGTCTTTTCTGTTCCATATAAATTTTAGGATTATTTGTTCCATTTCTTTGAAAAAAATTGATGGTATTTTGATAGGGAATGCATTCAATGTGTAGATTGCTTCAGGTAGTGTAGACATTTTCACAATATTTGTTCTTCCAATCCATAAGCATGGAATGTTTTTCCATTTCTTTATGTCTTCCTCAATTTCTCTCATCAGTACTTTGTAGTTTTCTGAGTACAGATTTTTTGAGTAGAGGGCATTTTTACAGCCAATGTACCACTGCCTGTGGCTCTCCATTTATATTCCTGCTCCAGGTCCACATGTGTTGGAGTCAGGCTTCCTGTAATATGTGGACAGTCCTCCCAGAGTTTGCCAGTGGGTTGGCTGTCATTCCTAGTTCTTGCTTTTTCTACTAGGATTCCTCCGTTCTGTATCTTTATAGTTATTTTAATAAAATGCAGTGTCTGTATCTTAGGCAACAAATAAGAGTTTAAATAGGTAGCTCCAACTATTCATTTAATATGAAAATACAAGTTCAGCAAATAGAGAAGCAACTTGTTTTACATTATAATAATTTTTAAACACTTCCTCATTACTGCCGTGATCTAGTGACTGCTATTTTTTACTTTCAATGTATATTTAATTTAGGGTGTGCCTAAATTTTCCTTGAAATGTCTGCCATTCTCCTGTGTTTTTATCAAACAATTCTTTGATGTTGTGCTTTGAGCAATTCATTTTTTGTATCCATAATGGCCATAATAAAGTAAAGGTTAACACAGATGCTTTGCGATAAGGGGACATAGCCCAGGGGATCAGAGAGGTAATTAAATCCAAGAGCACAAATCAGTATTATGGCAGAAATTATTCCCAAATTAGCAGTGTTATTACAAAGGCAATACCATTTAATAATCCTTTATTTTTCTAATACCAGTTAAGTCTGAAAGCAGATAAATAATAAAAAAAGATAAAATAAATACCATGAAATGAAATGGGAGGAAAAATTTCCTGCAACCAAAGAAAATAAATCTTAAAGAAGCACTTAGAGTTCACTTAAATAAATTTAAAAAAAAAAAAATCTCCCAAGGTATTATTTGAAAGTATTTTATTTACATCAAAAAGTTGTTATCTCCTAACTATGAATAGGTCCCCCTTTTTTAAAAGTCTTTTAGAGAATGTAGATCACTACTGTTTTGAATATTTTTATTTGGTTATTAAGTCTGGGGAGAAACTTCTCCAAAAATTAGCCTTGGAGTTCTAGATTTTGTTTTTTTTCTATTTCCTTCAATTGCCTAATTATATGACATTAATCTTGCCTAACTATATGACATTAACCTTATCTTTGCTTTATTACAATATTTTACCAATATTTTTTTCACAGCAAGTTGTTTTGGCGTCCAGTTGCAATAAAAAGACCATTTGCATTTATTTTAGTTTTTAGAATTCATATTAGATTTACTATCATTTGGGGAGTCATAAATCTAGTTTACTTTTAAATCAGATCATTTTAATCTATAATTCTAATGAACTTTATTATTTTTAAAATGGGCTTAAATATAGCTTGGTTATTGTGTACAAGATATTAACTGCATTTCTGAAGGAAATACATTCAAATCTCTTTATAAAAAACAAAATATTTTCAAGTTTTTCAGAAATGTCTTAGAATCTAATAAATTCCATTTGTATCTTTTGAGACTCTTATACTTTTCAGTACTATTTAAAATAAGATTTTCTCTAATTTTTCAAATAAAATAACAAATATATATTAATTCTTCAAATATACTTTTAGGATTTAAAAAATAAGCTTTTGAATATGTGAATATTCCAAATTGTCTTAAGCACCCAAACATACTCCTACTTAGTTATTTCTGTCCTTAATTCTAAACCTTTAGGATTAATAGACTTACTAAGAAATAGTAAGAATATCCCAAGTGAACTAGACTCTCAGAGGTCCAAGCTGTTTTAGGTTAGACAGCAAGAACACTGCTTGGCAGGAGATCAGTATTTTCTGCCTCCCCCGTCTCTACCCTAGGCTGAGTCCTATTTATTTTTACTCCAACAGGGGTTCTATATAATACCAAAGAGTTGCTCATTCTGCTTCTGACCCTTAGAGCTAATTTAATATAACCTCATTTTCATTTTAATCTTCAACCTCATTCCTAGATTATAGCTATCATTTTTTGCTAATTGCTTAAACTCCATTTTTCATTTAATTGGCTTAGCAAACCTGTTAATACCTTCTCTCCACTTAAAGACTCCTCACCATTGTACATTTCACACGTGCATCATTCTTTCATGTCATTTTGAACTCTGCCTTATTTCACTGATACAGAACTCTGTATTACTTTCCATATACTTTTTCTATCTTGCGAGGCCACAACTTTTACACTTATTAAGATGAACTCCCACTAGACTTCACATGTATTTTGTGACTTCTTCCAGTTCTGTCGTCCAACTCTAATGCTGTGTTGATAACAGTAATAAATGCTGACTCAGGAGACAGCCTTAACTGGCATTCAGAGCCTCCTTGTGTAACAGGTACTCTAGCAGAGGGTACTTCTGTCAGAGATGAAAGTGTGTTTTTTTTTTCTCTCTTCTAGTGAAATGGTTGCCAGAAAACTATCTTGGAATCATTAAATCAAGTCTCCTTTAGAAAGCTGGAGAAGAAAGGGACATAATAAAACACTTTGTTTTGAGAGTTGGACATGAAAGTCTTTAAAGCCGGGGCACCTGAGTGGCTCAGTGGGTTAAACCTCTGCCTTCGGCTCAGGTCATGAACTCAGGGTCCTGGAATCAAGCCCCACATCAGGCTCTCTGCTCAGCGGGGAGCCTGCTTCCCCATCTCTCTCTCTCTCTGCCTGCCTCTCTGCCTACTTGCGATCTCTTTCTCTGTCAAATAAATTAATAAAATCTTTTTAAAAATAAAGAAAAGAAAAGAAAAAGAAAGTCTTTAAAGCCACTAGATAGAGTGGCAAATGAGGAATAAAAAGGTCCTAAAACCTGTTCTGGATCTTTCATAGAGGTTGCTTCTGGAAACAGGTGATGCCCTTATAGATGACTGTTTATGGGAACTACAAAAATCTGTGTATTGAGAGTTACAGCTTTGGTTGGGGTGGAGGAAGTCAGTTGGCCTGTGGAGAACCACAGCATGGCATTTAAGGGCCTAATTATGCTGGACCAAAAGGTTAACAGCAACACATTAAGACACTGAAACAAGAGCAAGGTGGACGGACAGGCCTTCAGGGCTTTTTGTGTTTAATCTCCAGAAGTTGGAATGACCACTTTTGAACTGTGTAAGTGATTAACATACTTAGACAATTCATGGCGTTCTAAAGAAGGAGTTGATGGGTTATTAAGCTAGAAATTAGAAAAATAAATCGGAGGTGATCCTTTCTGCCTCAAATTTGACAACCAGTTAATAAACATTAAAATTTAATCGGAGAAACTGCTATGTTCTAAATATCCATATCTATTTGCTTAAAATGACATGGATGTTGGGAATAAAGCTTTCAGACTTTTGTAATGTGGGTAATATGTCATAGAAGAAGAAAAATGATAAATAATAGAATACCTTTCCTCAGCCAGACCCAGGGACTAAGTGACCCACTGCAGGGAGAAGGAATGAGGGCAGAAGGCAAAGAAACAGTGTTCGAAAGGGGCATTTTGAAGTTTTGACACTAGCAGCATGGAGGCAGAGCCTTTGTGCTGACATACAATCCAGAATTGGAAAATGGCCCTTTCCCCCATCTATGTATATTTTTCATTTTCTGTGTAGTATGATGTTTTGATGCCTTAAGCAACCTTTCTCCCTGGGAAAAGACGGGCCCTCCTGGGGATAGCCAATTCTTAGAGATAGCAAAGGGCCCGGCTGGGAAACATGCCTTTGATATGCAAAGTAACCAATCTAGAGTCATGGATTTCTTCTGTCTGGCCTGTGCACCCTGGCAGGCAATAGTTCTCTGCCTTAATCATCCCAGGGCCAGGTGCTAGACGACTAGAGACCTCCCAAGCCTGTTGGAATTATTCCGACTAGTCAAATCATAAACTGTTTACTCTGTCTTGCTTATTTTTCTGTGGAAATCCCAATAAAAGGACATGGCCTAAATACTCCCTTTGCTCCTGTCCCTTCTGCCTCCTGACCTATGCTGGTGTCATACCCTGTGGCTCTGAGCAGCATATGTTCACCCCCTTCTCTGGGACCCATGAATATAATAAACTTTTTCCTTGCAGGTCTTGTTCTTGATTTGTCCAATGGTTGCACCAGCTTTACCATGCCGTGTCCAACATGTACATTTTTAAAACAGCCCCCCTCTCTGACCCAGGCATTTATGAAGTTTTGGCAGCTCAGGAGTCAACATAACTGCCATGGAAGAAAAGGGGTTGCCCCAGAAGAACAGCAGGGACCAACACTAGCCCCTGGCATGCACAGCAGAACACTTCTGCCAAAGAACGTAGAACCAGAGCAGACTTCTTTTTGATTCTCCTCAGACACCACCTAGAGACTCCCAGAAACAACTTGGAGGGATTTTGGAGTCCACATTGATTTCTTCAAATTATGCAAAAAAAACAAGCCAGCAGTATTGGGGAATTTATATTAGTGTGACCTGATTGGACCTATAGGCTGGGGAGGAATAAGGACATTCTGATTTCAGATCAGTTATTGAATATGTATGTGCAGTTCAAGGCATACTTAGTTCCTGTACTTCTCAAGGGTGAATAAAGGTTTTGTTTTGCTTTGGCTTTTTAAACGTAATTATTAAAAATTGATTTAAGGGAGGTCATATGAGTGTGAATAGTTCACTATCTTCTGGACTCCGTATCATAAATTCTATAACTGAGTATTCCCAATGCTATTCAATAAATGTGTATTAAATTAAGATGAAATAAATGCGAAAATCCAAGATAGCATAGGGAAAGTGCCCATGGAGAAACTTAGCAAATTTAGCAGAGTCTTCCAAAAACAACAGCTGTGGAGAAGAAAGGGAGTTTTGTTTTGATAGGAAGAGACTGTGGTCGATTATATAGCGCCAATTATGTTAAAGCACTAGTGGTTCATGATATGTAAGTGTATATATATTTTTAAAGATTTTATTTATTTATTTGACAGAGAGGGAAATCACAAGTAGGCAGAGAGGCAGGCGGGGGTGGGGTGGGGGTGGGGACGAAGCAGGCTCCCTGCTGAGCAGAGAGCCCCATGTGGGCCTTGATCCCAGCACCCTGAGATCATGACCCTGATCTCATGACCTGGCTTAACCCACTGAGCCACCCAGGCACCCTGTAAGTGTATATTGAAGAATAGAGTGCTTTACTAATTTTAGTGAGGCACCTGTGAATAACTGTGAAGTCTTCAGATTTTTTTTCCTGCTTGTAAGTGAACAAAGTAGCCCACCACAGTTTCATAGATGGTGGCAGAGAACGCAAGACTCCTGGGTCAGTCAGAAAGAACTTTCTTATTTATTGTGCAGTATGCATTAGTTTCATGTTTTTGTCAGTTCCTTCATCCCAAGCCCCATGTAGGCAACACAGAGGGAGGCAGTTGGATGCTCTGCACACAGTAGGTCCATGTTAAGAAATCATAACCTGGAAAATATGAAGTTTTATAATGGACAGTAAGATAATCTGCCTGGCCTTTCCTCTAGAGAGGAATGCTGTTTTTATCTTACTTTCTTTTATTTTACTCTTCTCCAGAGGAAATACTCTATATTCTAAGGCTGTTCACTATACAAACATCATTGCAAAGAGACTTTGGATAGTCTCTGCAAGATATGCAGAAATAAGAGAGACCATGGAAATCTGTCTCCCCAAAATATCTACTTCTCAAATGAATATCTTGCCTTCCAGTAGTTTTCCCATAAATATGCCATTCTGTGACCAGCCTGATTGATACCTAGTTCCCAATAGTAGAGCTAGGATTTAAACCTATGTGTTCTGATTCTCATGTCTCTGAATGGATACCAAAATGTACTGAGGAAGTAGGGATTGGGGATAGTTGGTGTGGTCGGTACTAACTAACCAATAGAGAAAGGACCCAGACTTCTTTCTACATTAAAGCACTGAAATTAGTGAAGTAGAAAAAGAGAACTGAATGAGCTAGAGATCAGGAAGTTGGAGCTTCATTTTTGCTACCTTGATTTCCCTAAGAGTTCTTCAAAGCTGTGTAAAAAAATCAAACCTACATCTCAGTGTTAAAGATAAACTTGCTTGACAGCTAAAAATAACAGTTTACTCCTTTTTAAAAAATACATTTATTCTTGCAACAAATGTATATTTAATTCTAATTTGTAGCCCTTCTCCTAGATGCCATTGTTCAGCCATATTTAATCCTGACAGGATTAAAAATACTGGTTAGTTGGTGTCAATCCCAGCAATCATTCTAGATCATTACTCAGTATTCCTCACACGTCATTTTAAAGAGACATCAGAGCATAGTGATGATGAGTGTGGACAGACTGTGGAATGAGATTGCCTTCGTTTAAGTCTTGAGTCTTCCCCTGAGTGACTAAGGTGAGCACTGTAAGAAGCCCACACCATGTTATAAAATATCAAGGACACTCAGGATGATCACTTTGAAGTAATCTTGAGAGAAACCAGAGAAAAGGCAAGCTAGAGATGGCTATTTTGTGATGGTGCTTCCTTCTCTAGGTTCTGCTTACCTCTTCAAGTCTCCTCTCTACCCCTCCCTGGCTCCAGTGCCATCGTGGTAACCTCCTATACATCTGAAGCACATCCTCTCTGATCGTTCTCTGTATCCTGCTCCCACACCCCAGCCCACTGCCCACTATCCCTGCCCCCACCACCAATATAATAATAATGCTTATCACACTGCATTAGAATAATTGCCTGTTCATTGTCTAGCCTCCTACCAAAAATGTACTCTGTGTACTCAGCAGAGCATCTACCTTTCCTGGCTCACACATCATATCTAACAGAGGACTTGGGTAGCATTATCTTCCCTTGGTAGGGACAGGACTTTGTGGTTGGTCTGTATTTTCTTCTCTAGTGATTCTGCAGATTTCCACTCTGATTCTCCTTCCTCCCATTCATTTTAGACTTCAGTTTGACCTAGGATAAATATGAAACAATCTAGCAAAGCTTATCAATCCCAGGAGTTAAGTCTAAATATACTGTAACCTTAAAAAAAAGAAAAGAAAAGTTCTCTGTGTCTCCTGTTATATTTGCTTTGACATTCCTAATTTTATGGTGGTGTTTTTGTTTTCTTAAATATATTGAAAAGTGATTTGACCTTATTATGAGTTTTCATAAAAGAACCAGCTCGTGACTTTACAGTTCTACCTTTTTATCCCCCTGAATTATAATTCATTCATCTCTCCTTGCATTTTTCTCACTTTATTTTTAATCTAATCATTCTGGAGAATACTTCTGGTGTATGTTCCAAGATATCTTAGAACATCTGAGATAATTTTAATATATAAATAACTTAAATATAATATGTAGTCTCCAAGCACAACTACAGAAAAGAATTTAAGGTCCCTAATGTCCTAATCCTGTCATTCCTGTGAAGGGTAGGGCAGATGGTATTTCAAGTGTCTAAAAGCACCAAAATTATGGAAGTTGAAAGAAAAAGGACAAAAAAAATTTAAAGAAGGTGATTCAGAAAAGAAATATTTCCTCTATTTCAAGGAGCTGGGGAGTCTTGCAGTCTTCAGAAACTTTGCCTCTCTGGAGTCAGACCTGGGGGAGTTTTCTCATGCTGACAGATTTATGGGGCTTTGAGTATGGAGAAGGCTTTGCTCCCTGTAGGACAACCATTTAAATAGAATAAAATAATTTTCGTCTTTGGTTCTTGGCCTTTTATGATGCATTTTATAAAGAAAGGAAAAATAGCCTAAACACAGCGGTTGGTGCTTAATTCTTTGTGAGTTCAAAGAAGAGAAACACTATGGTTAGTTCAGTTTTTTGGATATCTTGTTCTAAAGTTTGGATTTAGACATCTTTTTGTATTTGATACATGTTTTAGATCAGTGAATATGTATTCTTATGTTTAATATATTTTCTGGAAATGTTTTTATTATTTTATATACATACTCGTATATTATGAATACATATATATTTTTTTTTAAATTTTATTTATTTATTTGACAGAGCGAGATCACAAGTAGGCAGAGAGACAGGCAGAGAGAGAGGGGGGAAGCAGGCTCCCTGCTGAGCAGAGAGCCCAATGCGGGGCTCGATCCCAGGACCCTGAGTTCATGAACTGAGCCGAAGGCAGAGGCTTAACCCACTGAGCCACCCAGGCGGCCCATGAAAACATATATTTTTATACATGGGTACATTTGTATATAGGGAGTGTATATATGTGATATGTTTGTATTAAGATATAGGTGAGATTGGGAGGGAGACAAACCATAAGTGACTCTTAATCTCACAAAACAAACTGAGGGTTGCTGGGGGGAGGGGGTTTGGGAGAAGGGTGTGGGATTATGGACATTGGGGAGGGTATGTGCTTTGGTGAGTGCTGTGAAGTGTGTAAACCTGGTGATTCACAGACCTGTACCCCTGGGGATAAAAATATATGTTTATAAAAAATAAAAAATTAGTAAAAAAAAAAAGATATAGGTGAGAATAAAATCTAAAATGAAGTATGGGTTATAACATCGAAGGGGATGAAGGATATTTCTCCCAATATTGTAAAACAAAAACAGCAGGTACAGATCAGTTTCTGAAATGCTATGCACCCAGTTATGTAGACCAATATATTTTGCAACCCAGCTCCATATTGGAAGTTAAATAACATAATTTAAGTTTGGTAAAGTAGTTCTAATGTATATATAGTGTTCTTCAACATACAACAACTTCCTATCATTCCAGAAGGAGAGTTTGCTAGGATTCAGGCAAGAAACACATTGAAATTACTTACAACTAGGACGCTTATTATCAAGGCATAGAAACTTGACAAAGAATAGGAATATACCTCATCAGCCTCACGGAAAGGAAACCCCATTTCTTCTAACTGCTATGCAAAATGCCCCTTTGCATTTTGCAACTGAAAATTTTTCTCAGCAGTCCTCAAGACTGAAACCTTAGTGAGTAACCTCTAAAAATAAGATTTTGAATGCTTACTAAGCTCTTTGCTTGGAAAGAATTCAAGACACCTTTCATTAATGCAACACTCTCTAGTCCACTTTTCCTAAACTAAGGATAAAGGAGGCTCTGCCTTCCTTAAAGGAAACCCCACAAGAAAACTGGATGGGGAGGGGAATGGTAAATAGAATTTCGGAACCCCTTTTCTAAAATTAACTTTGAACGTGGCAGGCATCACTGATTCTTGGACTTACTATCAATTCATTCTTTACACACATGTTGAGAGAAAGGGGGAGACTTCTGCTTCTCCCTGTTTCTATACCTAGTTTGTATCTGCTTTTTTTCCTCTTGAGCCATAGAAAACCGGACTATTCCAAATGAATGTCATTTAGATAGCTTGCCCCTCAAATTAAGAAAATATTTTAAAGGACTCACAGCTCTGAAAATTTCTGAAAGACCATTTGTGGAAAATTTGGATTTCTAGATCCTAAGTTTGAAATCTCCTCAGTCATAGACATTCTTTACAAGAGAACTTCAGAATCCTAAGGAAGTATTAGTGGCATTAAAAAGACAGGTAATTTCTCAAGACTATAACAAAGCCAGGTATTTTCCCTTACAATGTTTGGAGGACACAGAACACTAGAGTATACAAGGTAACCATGAAATACTTAAAAAATTAATTTGTATTGTTTAAAAAGCATATGAGAGATCCATGTTTCTAACTTAAAAATTGGAAATGGTTTGTATTTATAAGAAGTGAATGCTCCTATAGGGAAATCTTTTATATTATAGCAAGATAGGATCTCAGATTCTTCATACTCCTTTAAGTCATTAGGGAATAAATGATCTCTCAGATAAGACTAGCAGCTTCTACTGTGACCTTTTCAGTGGGTGAAGGTGTATGTTCACATTTTTAGGATACGATTCTGATTATCTTTCATTATTCTGTTTTATTTTTCTCCTGCAATTGTTTCTTGTCAACTACATCACACATATTATCTACCATGCTACTTACACTTCTAATTTGACTAATAGAACTCAAAGTCCCTTCCAATTGACTAGAATCTGTCAAATGATACTGACATTTGAACTTATGCATCTGTAATGCATTTACTACTACTAAAACTTACTTCTGTATGCAACCTACTCTTCATAATTCCTAGTGAGAAAACAGAGCAGATTTAATGATATCCTGGACCCCTTGGCAAAGCACCTCTGGAGGTATTGTGACCTTTTTTCCAAATGGTGTCATAGAAATTGCCACCTCTGTAGTTATTCAACATGTGTTTTTGATTGTCTTGTATGTTGCAAACACTGTACTAGTGTTACAGGGTTCAAAAATGACTATAATAGAAACTTCTCATTCTAGTGCCCTCTAATTATGAGAGAGAGATATTGGAGTCAGCATCATATATTTTCATACCTCCATACCCCAACCACCTCACTAATGATTCCAAAATATGCACATCATAGAAAATTCATACTCTCAAGGACTGTAAAGAAAAAGCAAAATATTTGCAAATCAGGTAGAAGAGAATCAGGTTTTATGTGCAATTCTAATGTGCATTTCTCTTGAGTAAAGTAGAGCATCTCATATGCTTTAAGGACTATTGTTATTTCTTTGCCAGTGAATTGTCTGTTTACACCTCTTGCCCAGTTTTACTGAATGGTATGTCTCTTTCTGATTAATTTGTAAATTCAGAATGAGAAATCAAAATTTGAATATATACTAAACAAATCAGTCCATTGCCTATAATATGAATTGCAAATTTTTCCACTTGGTTTTTTGGGGGGGGGCTTTGCTTATGATATTGATATTTGTATGTTTAGTATATGTGTCTGCATTTTACTCATATTTATCAATAATTTTTTTCTTGGGCCCTTCATGTTGTATCATTATTAAAAAGTCCTTTAATGTTCTGAGTTTACAAAGTACTCATCTGGTACTTTCTTGTTGAACATTTATAGGTTCATTCCATTTAAATTATCGGAATGAGTTCATAAGGTAGATAGATTTTTTTAATTTTTTTTCCAAATGTCTACTCAGTTATACAATAATCATGGTCATAAAATAATCCACATTTCCACATACAGCTATTATATATATATTTTTGTTCATTGTGCCCATTTCTGGACACCTATCCTGTTTTATTATATGTTCTCAAACCACAATTTTAATTATTTATACTTTATGGTTCATTTTAGTATTTGTGGGCTAGTTCTTTGGCATTATTCTTCATCCCCCACACCCCCAGAAATTCCCTAGCTACTCTAGTTCATGTATTTCTTCATATAATTTCAGAATGACTTTTTTAGAATCAAAATATATGATACTACTTTTATTGAATTCATTTAAAAATTAGCTCGGACTGATTTGAAACCTTAATTATGTTGAGAATGTTATTTGTCTTTCTAGTTATTTAAATACTATTTAAAGTCCCTTTTTCTGTTTTAAATTGCTCTTTGGTTGATTATTTTACAGGTTTCCATGCATCCTACCATGTCATTTACCAATAATGATAATTTTACTTCTTTCTTACAATTTTTGTCTTAACTTTTCTTTTCCTGAATATATTGGATTCTACTTCCAAAACAGTGCTAAATAATAATGGTGATAATGGACATACTTGTTCCTAATCCTACATTTCAGAAGATACTATGACTTGAGATAGGCATATTTTTATGTTAAAACTTTTTCTTTACCAATTGCCTTATGAAATTTTTTCAAGAAAAGCAATCCTAAACATGAAACTAGATGACCAGGCACATTTTATCATTGAAGACATGAGAAGTTGTAATAGTTTTCTACCTCTTATCTCTTCTCTTTCTGATCCAAACGCCATGCAGCAATAATACAGGTTTTTCCAAAACACGAAAATCAGCAAGTCACTCTTTATCTAAATACCTGTAGTGACTTCCTATTATTCCAGGAGAAATATCCAAACACCTTAGCATTTAAAGCACAGTGTGCTTCAAAATATGTCTGTAATCAATTTTTGCTGCTTCATCTTTCAAAGATTTACAAACAAAAATGATCTGGTCTTGCTAAGCTAGACAACTCATTATCCATTAAGTTCTCCTTCATTTTTATGCTTTTATGTATGTGCTTGTATAGTTCCTCTGTCATAAAGCCTCTCTCATTCCTAACTTTATTAGCCTTCCTCTCTGCTTGATTTCCTAAAGAACATTCAAAAGTATAAATCCTTCTCTATGATACTACATTATTTCCCATTACCCCCTTCCCACACACTCATCCACGGAAAACGATTTACTCCCTTAGATATCCTTTTCTGCTGGTTTTTCAATCCTCTATTATGTCTTCTATCAAATTGTAACAAGAGAACAAATTTATCTTAAAACAGAATAGTTTTCTGTGCTAAAAAGTGATAATAGTGAAGATGGGTAGAGGATTTTGTTCATCTATATATCTCATGCCTAATACAGTGCCAGGAATAGGGTAGATGCTTATTATATATTTGCTTTTGAATTAAAAAGAGATTTTAGAATAGATGAAAATGATTGGATAAAAACCAAAAGTGTCTCTAACTCAGAATATTTAATGGGCTGTTCAATTAGCATGAATAATATATTAGAATAATCAAGCATGTATCCTGTGAAAGTATGTATTATCATAATAATGGATATAATGATATATTTTGAGAATATGGAGATATACTACCATTAGTAGTACAGGGGGCTTTCTAAGGCTTTCTAAAGTAGGGCTTTCTAAAATTGTATTTACAATCTGTATACAGATAAAACTAAGTACATTATTTTATAAATATGTGCTACTAGGCAGCTCCTAAAATACATTTTGAATATCATTTCTAAAAGAGACAAGTACCATCCCCATTTCTCTTATTTTACCAATTTGCCAAGAAACACTTCTTAATAGAGTATACAAAGGCCAACTTTGTAAAATCATTATGAAAACTAACACGTATGAAACCTGTATAGATATGGTTTCCTGAGGTGCCTGGGTGGCTCAGTTTGTTAAGCATGTGCCTTCCGTTCAGGTCCTGATCTCAGGGTCCTAGGGTCAAGGTCCGCGTCTGGCTCCTTGCTTAGTGGAAAGTCTACTTCTCCCTCTCCCTCTGCCCCTACATCTTCACCCCTGCTCATGCTCTCTCTGTCTCTCTCTCTCAAATAAATAAGAAAAATGTTTAAGAAATAAAAAAATAAATATGATTTCCTAGGTTATGAAATAGTAATGTGATGACTTATTTGAGTCACTTTTACATAGACTAAAATAAAGCCTATTTTTTCAAGATTGCATAAATAGTAACTAATTTGAGTACTGAGAAGATACCGATGTGTCCTGGAGACTCAAAGAAATACATACTTCATTTTTTCTTGTGACAAAAATACCCTTGGTTTCATTTATTCTTCTCGTACCCACTTAAGCCCCCATGTTGCATCACCACTTCCTCATATCAGGGAGATCATATGATAGTTGTCTTTCTCTGCTTGACTTATTTCACTAAGCATGATACGCTCTAGTTCCATCCATGTTGATTCACAGACCTGTACCCCTGGGGATAAAAATATATGTTTATAAAAAATAAAAAAAATAAAAATAAATACCCTTGGAGTTGCCTGAAAGTCATTCATAGCTTCGCTCTTCTCATGTTAAAATTTTATCCCTAGCATGACTAACCCTGGTTTTTCTGTCATAGTTGACTAAGAAATATTCTGGCATAAGTATTTTTCTTTATAACTTATTACCTAGTGCCTAATATGAAGCATGTTGTAATAGATGTTCCATGAGCATTTAATGGTGACATTTCAGTCAATCATATGGAATGAGTTGTAATTTTAGCCATTCATACTTAACAACTTTCAGTTTCACGATGAAATTTTATTTAAAAAACTTTCAGCTTTAGTACAATGTAAGTTTTCTTTAACTACCAGAGAAAATGATTTAGTATCTTTATGTTCATGAAAGATAAATAGATGCTCAAATGCAAGGCAGAATTTCAGCTGCTTAGTTTTTGGGGGGCTTTCATGCACTCCAGATGTATCTTCTAGGTGCAACAGCTACTGACCTAGACTGGTAGACAAAGATTAATTTCTCTTTCCAGTCTTCTGAATGAATATGAAGAAATCACTCCATTGTAGGCTTTTTTGTCTCTGTCTTCTGGGAACTAAAAAAATAGTTTTTGATGCCACAAAAAAAGTGAAAATTACACTACAGGAATAGGATGCTATGACATAATGGAAGGGGAGAGGATACTTGAGGGCCTTTAAAAATATTTATATAAATGTCCCCAGAAAGGGAGAAAATCGCCAAAATGTTAGAAATGACTGAAAAAATGGTCTCTTACTCCAAAACTTGTTTTATGGAGAAAGTAAGTGCCCAATACAGTTAGGCGCTAACCTGCCTATGCATCAGGGAATTAACATAATTTGAGAACCTCAGTGTTAATAATGGTGAAAAAGTGTCCACTTCATGAATGTTGACAGAAGACTTGAATACCTGGATCAAAGACAAGAACATTTTTTTTTTCTTTCAACACATCAGGCAGCATGACCATCAGCATACTTGGCATCTGTTCCTCAAATTCAGATTCCCACAGGGTAATGGGAAATGGGTCAGGGGCACCTGTACATGCAGTGAGTTGTGTTATAGGACAGGAATCTGAGGTTAAAGAACATAATCTTTTGTACTGAAGGGAGGTGCTACCTTATCTTCCAGTGCCTTTTTGCTACAAAAATAGCCTTAAAAGTATATTCTGCTTCATCTCCCCCTCCAATTTACCTCAATTCATTTTTCCTTTCCTTCTCCTAATGCCTTCCAAAACAAACTGAGGGTTTGGGGGGGAGGGTATTGGGGGGGATGTGTGAACCTAGTGTAATGGGTATTAAGGAGGGCACATATTACATGGAGCACTGGGTGTAACTGGGTGCATAAACAATGAATCTTGGAACATTGAAAAAAATAAAATTAAGATTAAAAAAAACACGTAATTAAGCTACAAGAAAAAAAGTATATTCTGCAACATAGGTGCCTCAGTGCTTCTGTTTACAAAATGTCCATGAGCTTTAGGGAGAATTGCCTCCCAACCTTTGGTATTATTGATTGACTAATGTAGAGTATAAATTATGAAGCGTTAGACACTGAACTCTCATATCTCATATCACTGTAAAGATGTTACTCTATCATGGTCAACTTTTGTTGAAATATTATTTTTTTTATATTGTTGTATAGAAGGAACTGGTCTTTCCCAATTTCATGTCTATCATTTTTTGTTTTGTTTTGTTTTTTCCCTTGTTCTTAATTGAAGAACATGAACTTATTTGTATTGAATACTATCCCAGACCATTTAGGTGAGTTTGATTTTTCTTCTTGTTTTAAAGGTGTTAACTTTGGGGCACCTGGATGGCTCGGTGGGTTAAGCCTCTGCCTTCAGCTCAGGTCATGATCTCAGGGTCCTGGGATTGAGCCCCGCATCGGGCTCTCTGCTCAGCTCTCTGCCTCTCTCTCTCTGCCTACTTGTGATCTCTCTCTCTCTGTCAAATAAATAAATAAATCTTAGAAAAAAACTAAACTAAAAATTAAAAAATAAAGATGTTAATTTCAAGGTCATTTGACCACGGAATATTTCTGAATTCTTTCCCCTAAGTCACCTAATTTCCCGTATTCTGAACCACCATTGTAAATGGACATTATGAAAGATTTTTAAACTTAAAATATATGCTCCTTAAAGCATAAGAAGGAGGGATAAAATAATGACAATACAATCTTATGAAAATTGGGGCACTTAAGTGGCACAGTTGGTTGGTGGCCGACTCTTGATTTCAGCTCAGGTCATGATTTCAGGGTTATGAGTTCAAACCCTGTATCAGTCTCTGCACTTAGTGCATAGTCTACTTAAGATTCTCTTTCTCTCTCCCTCTCTCTCTCAAATAATCTTTTAAAAACATCCTATTAAAAATTACCACATATGTGTTTAACTCATACACAAACTCAGTGGTTCTACATTTGGGCTCTGGAGTTAGATTACTTATGTTCATACCAAGGCTCTCCTATCTAGAGCAGAGTAATCTCAGTTTCCATATACAAAGACCTAAAGATAGAAGCAGTTGCATAGGGACACTTGAATAGCTGAGTTGGTTAGGTGTCTGCCTTTGGTTTAGGTTATGATCCCAGGGTCCTTGGATTGAGTCCCACATCAGGCTCCTTACTGAGCAGGGAGCCTGCTTCTCCTCCTACTTGTGCTCTCTCTCTCCAAAAAACAAATAAAATCTTCAAAAATAATTTTTTTAAAAAAGCAGTTGCATACATATATCATAGGATCAGTATGAGAATTAAATGAAATAATACTGCTGCCTTTAATGTATCACTTACATCTAGTGACAGCAAATGTCAGTTAATTCTGTAATACAAAGTAATACAGA
Source organism: Mustela putorius furo (assembly GCF_011764305.1). NCBI lineage: Eukaryota > Metazoa > Chordata > Mammalia > Carnivora > Mustelidae > Mustela > Mustela putorius. Next base: position 18,290,191 of record NW_025422471.1, read on the forward strand.
AGAAGAACTAGGTTCTTAGTTACTAGTAACCAAGATGCATAGACTTTCCAGACGTCAGTATCTTTACCCACAAAATGAGTGGTACTTGAGCTACATGTTCAAACACTAAGATTCTGTTATTCTTGTAATATAAGTCTGTGTGATCTTTGTTCTGAAATGTCAGCATTACAATAAAATCCAATCATGAACAACTATCAGAACACTACTTTAAAAACTTATTGTCGCTATTATTATCATTCAGAAAGCTGTAATTACTGACTCTTAGCATTTAGTTAGCTCTTTCTCACTACTGGATAATATTTGTTACCAAATATTTAATGATGCCAAATTACTGGATAATATTGTTTACCAATCATCATATTATTTATTTTCTTCAGAAAAATTATTGAGTTAAGTACTATTATTATTTCTTTTACAAAAGAGAAAAATTAAGCATAAATGGGTTAATGAATTGACTAAGGTCATGTAACTGGAAAGAGCTGAGAATAAAGCCTGAAGAATGAAGGAACAAGAAAGCAGTTTAAAAAAGAGGTGGGTATAGATAGATTTTCTAATTAGTGTTTTCTGTAGACCCTACACTTTAAATTTCTGAGCAAAATTTTGTTTCTCAAAGACAAGAACTGTTTATTTTGTTTCTTATTTTCCTTCAGAACTCTTGTAAAAGAGTAGACTTTCAGTGAAAACATACTGACTGATGCAATGAGTCGATCAGCCTCTTCTTTTAGCATTATCTTGTTAATATATTTGTTTCTTTTTGTATGACATGGCAGTCTCAAAACCCAAAGGGACAGTTCTTAAAAAAAAAAAAAAAAAAAGCTTCACTGACTACATAAAGAATAGTTAGCTAGGCTGGTGACGAGAACCCATTATATTGATAACGGAAGTCCTACTTGTGAATGGTTTAGCATAAAGTAAATTTTGGCACAGGATTGATAGTGATCATTGACTTCTATGTGAACATCAAGTGGTTGGCAAAAGATATGTAAACTGGGGATCAGCACTTAGTGCAGAAGGTCAGGCAGACATCTGTCTTTGCTAAAGACATACATACCATGTTCTGATGAACCATGGCAGGCTGAGAATGTCAACAACATCCCCTGGAGTTAAAAATCTGGCAAAACCTAGATGATCTCTGTCCTAGATGGAGGGACTGTTTTGCTTTGTTTTGTTTTTAATTTGAAGTGATGATTTCTAAATTGTCTCAAATCCTCAATTACATGCACTATTTTTTTTTTCTCAAGCTTAAGAGGGAAACATAAATACTAGCAAAATAAAATGATCACAAATTGGGAGTGGGTCATGTTGACATAATGTAATTTTCCTTCCAGCTCTTAACAGGAAGCATTGAAATGATGCCCAGTTTCCCAAATCATAGAAGCGAGTAGAATATTACCACTTTAGGACTGATACGCAGACAGTCTAACAAACACAGACCTCTCATTTGTTTAACCAGAATTATGTTATGCAAAAACACAAGCCCTTGTGTTGTTTTGCTTAAACTGTTGTTGTATTCTCTTCCAATGCTTCATAGAGCAAGAGTAAAATTGGAGACAAACATTCACATTTGATTACCAAGAACTATAAGATATTTCTATATTATCTGACTTCAGAGATGAAGAAATCGACCTTCAGAGAGATTGAATAACAGGGTAAGGTCACTGGCTAGGAAGTGCCTGAGCCCAAGTGATGGCCTTTAAGTTCTGACTCCAATGCCTGTACTCTGACAGTAGCATGGCCTTCAGTAAAATTGTATGCATTTCAATAAATACTACACCAAAGGGGTTATGGGCCTGTGAATTTCCCTCCAAAGTCACTAGTTGTTCTGGTATAGCACAAAAAGAATTTCTTACAACCAGACTTTTCAAACTCTTTTCTGGATTTGACTTCAAAGGGAAGTTAGGAGTCATAGACAAGTTAATGTAAAAGGAAATATATAGACTAGATACCAGAAATACCTTTTTATAATTTATATTTTTTCATTTTTATACCTTTTTTTATACTTGTTAAGTCTTTAAAGAATAAGTGGATGTCTAGAAAAATTTGTAATTCTCAAGTTTATATATATACCATTGGCTTTATTATTATTATTATTATTGATCTAGATTGTCTATCTTTTTTATAATTTCAACTTTTGTGAATTTCATTATTATCTAATGTTTATTTTATAAAATCATATTCTTCACTGACTCAAATTATTAAGGTAGTTTAAATGTGAATGTTAGGGTTCTAAAAGGATATTCAAATTAAATAGAAACAAGCCAGTATATTTCAAATAAAGTATGCAGAATAAATCTCCTGGTTTCCAATAAATGGGAGGTGACCAGCCTAAAATGAAACAATTAATGACCCTGGGCATAGCCTTAATTCAAGGATATTCATAAATGTGAGTTTGCTATCTTCCTCCTTATTTTGAAAGCATATTCATGTGAAACAGTTTTCCTAATATGCCACAAAAAAAGAAAAATATAGGAAGGGTCTTCCTGTTGTTCCCAGTTTAAAAATTCAGTCACCAATAAGGTTGTCAATTCATAATAGATATGATACAATACAGAAATACCTTTTCATAAAATATTTTCTATATCTTAATTTTTATATCAAAAATATAAAAATCATAATGTCACAATGTATTTTGATACAGTTTTTCAAATTAAATAAAAATGAATTAATTTCCATTTTTGCATTTATCAAGTTAACTGAACATTTCAATCTTTTTTTTGTATTTTTTTTTAAGACAAACCATTTGTGGTGTGATTAGTTTGAAGTAGTACCATTCTTTCTGAATGATATTCCTTCTTTACGTTATAAATTGAAAATGATCCAGATTGCAGTAATCTTGGAGAAACCTCTTTTGGTAGGCAGAATGCTCTACTGGCCTCCTAATTCTGGTCAGCTGGTGTATATTCCCTGCATAACCCACTCCTCTTGAGTGTGGGTGGGCCCAGTGAATATGAAAGTATATCCCTGCTATGATTAACTTATAAGGTGAATTTGAGGGGATTTTGCAAATGTAATTTAAGTCCTTAAACAGACGACTTTAAGTTAATGAAGAAGATTTTCTGGTGGTCCTCACCTGATCAGAGTCCACTAAAAGAAGGTCTAGAGGGGGGCCTGGGTGGCTCAGTCAGTTAAGTGTCTGCCTCCAGCTCAGGTCATGATCCCAGACTCCTGGGATCGAGCCCCATATTGGGCTCCCTGCTCAATGGGGGAGCCTGCTTCTCCCTCTCCAGCTCCCCCTGTTTATGTTTCCTCTCTATTTCTCTGTCAAACAGATAGATAAAAATCTTTAAAAAAAAAAAAAAGTTCTAGAGGTCAGAGACAAGAGATTTGAAACAGCAGAACATTTTACCTGTTGGTCTTGAAAAGTAAACTGTCAAGTGCAGAGAAGGCCACAAGACCAGGAGCAATGGGTAGCCTCCAGATACGGAGATCCTATAGCTTTAAGGAACTGAATTCTGTCAACAGCAAGCAGGCTTGGAGAGAACCTAAAGCTATTGCTGAGATCACATCCTTGGCTGACAACTTGATTTCAGCTTGATGAGGTCCTGAGTAGTGGACCTAGATAGCCTGTGAGTTAGTAGGTCTGTGTTGATTTTACCCAGGAAGTTTGCAGTCATTTGTTACACAGCAATAGAAAACAAACAGACCTAGCTACAATTATTTGCTCTGGCACTAAGCTATAAAAATTCATTTCCATGCTCTGCATTAGTGTAGGGAGAAAGTAACTTCAGGGTGTGTTGTCATTAAATAACCTTTTTACCTTTGATACTACTTATTCTTCCCAGGTTGAAACAGCAAAGCTCAATGCTTGAACTTCCATTAACAATCAAGCTGCAAAGCAAAAATCCGAAAAATTTTAAAAGTTATAAAAAAAAATGACCAAAATTGGTAGTCAGAAGCCAATGATATATCTTAGTTTATCTAGTGAGTTCAAGTCACATCTCAATTTTCTCCTAAGAGACTGAACATTTCTAAATTCCTCAAAATATGAAATATAATATCTTCAAATATGTTCATTTCAAAATTCATTTCAAATGATTGCATTTCAACTGGACCAACCAATTCAAATGCCCCATGAGATGATTACATTGAAATGATAGGCTAAGTATATGGTGAAAATATGACTGACTTGCCATGCTGAGAAAAATCACTTGTCCTTTAGTTTTTCCAATCATGGTATTATCTGTGACTCACTAAACAACATAATGAGGATTATTTTATGCATAATGAATTTGATGTTCCAAGACAACTTCTAAAGTATTTTTGAATTATGCAACAGGGCCTATTTCTAGAAAGATTCCTTTGTAAAAGCTGAATTGTGTAAATGGTATATTATTTCTTCATTGACATTTTGAGTGTATTTCCAGGAGAGAAAATGGCTATAAGATAATCTTACTCTCTGTAAAGTGTAGTGTTGTTTTTTTTAAAGCCTTAATTGTAATATAAATTTAAAGATTTGAATATGTCCTTTAAATAACCTTAGATAAACCTAATGTTCTACAGAAATGACTATTTCATATATGAAAATTCTAAATTTAATCTCGGAACCAATAAAATTAATTTAACTGTATGTGATTATATCTCCATGTGTTAAATGATTTTGACTTGTTGAAAGTTTTTCTTAGCCGTAGTCTAGGTCAGGTTCTCCGTTAAAAGATCCTAAACACCTTCCTCTATTTTAAAAATTGGCCAACTGTATTTTAATTACTTTCTAACTCTTCTCTCCATTCCCTACCCATAAGACTGTGAGACCACTAAGATAGAAACTGCCTGCCTTGTTCCCCACAGGATCCTTATAGTCAAGAGCATCATGTTACACCAAGGAAATATTTAATGGGAAGACTATGTGACCAAAGAAGAGATAGAGGAAGGGAGGGAGGAAGGGAGAGAAAAAAGGACAAAGAGACAAAGGGAACGAAGTAGGGAGGGATAGGAAGACGAAGGAAGGAAGTACATAGGTAAGGAAAGAAGAAAGGAAAATATCATGAATTTAGAGAATAATCCATTTCTTAAAAGTAAATGCCTGCTCATACAAATTTGTTATATCATCAGATAAGTATTACCTCCCTTTACACATTTATATTTTTAGTTCAAAAATATGTTCATGATGGGGGCGCCTAGGTGGCTCAGTGGGTAAAAGCCTCTGCCTTCGGCTCAGGTCATGATCTCAGAGTCCTGGGATCGAGCCACGCATCGGGCTCTCTGCTCAGCAGGGAGCCTGCTTCCTCCCCTCTCTCTCTGCCTGCCTCTCTGCCTGCTTGTGATCTCTGTCTGTCAAATAAATAAATAAAATCTTTAAAAAAAAATATGTTCATGATGTTAAAATATACAACATGGAATCCACCAATTTTCAGAAACAGGTGACTTACCTTCACCCCCAACCAGTTTTATTGAGATAAAATTGACATATAACACTGCATTAGTTTTAGGTGTACAACACAAGGATTTGATATATGTGTATATTTTGCAATGATTACCACAGTGAGTTTAATATCCACCATCTAACAGTTAAACTTTTTTTCCTTGTGGTAAGATCTGCTCTCCTAACAACTTTCAAATATATATAGTGTGGTATTTTTAACTATAGTCACCATGCTGTACATTACATATGCAGGACTTATTTTTCGTATCACTGGAAGTCTGTATCTTTTGACCATCTTCACCCACCCCTCCACCATCCCCTCCAACCTCTGGCAATCACCATTCTGTTCTCTGTACCTATGAATTTTTATTTTTGTTTTTAGATTCCACACGTAAGTGGGACTATACAGTGTCTTTTTCTCTGACATTTCATTTAGCATAATGCTCTCAAAATCCATACATGTTGTTACAAAGAGAAGGATTTCCTTCTTTTTATGGCCAAATAATAGTCCAGTGCTTGTGTGCATGCATGTGTATGTGCGTGTATCACGTTCTCATCAGTGGACACTTAGGCTGTTTTTATGTCTTGGCTATTGTGAATAATGCTGCAGGGAATATGGGATGTGGGTCTCTTTTCATGGTAGTGATTTTGGGGTCTTTTTTGGGGGGGTAAATATCCAGAAATGGAATTATTGAATCATATGTTACTTCTATGAGGAATCTCTTTACCATTTTTCTCCAGTAGTTGTCACCATTTTCATGCCCATAAACAGTGCATAAGATTTCTTTTCCTTCACATCCTTGCCTATGGTTGTTATTTCTTAGGATTTTTTTTGATGATAGTCATACTAACAATTGTGAGGTAACATTGTGTTTTTGTTGCATTTCCTTGATGATATGATACTGAGCATTATTTTTTTTATGTACCTGTTGGCCATTGGTATGTCTTCTTTGGAAAAATTTGTATCCAGTTTCTCTGCCAATTTATTTTAAAGGACTTATTTCTTTATTTGAGAGAGAGAGCACAATCAGGAGGGGCAGTGGGAGAGGGAGAGAGAATCTCCAGCAATCTCCCCACTGAGCACTGAGTCTAAAGTGGGGCTTCATCTCACAAACCTGAGATTACCAACAGGGCCAAAACCAAGAGTCATGCACTTGACCGACTGAGCCAGCCAAGCACTCCCTCTGCCCATTTTTTAATTGGAGTTTTCAGTGTTTTGCTATTGAGCTGTGTGAGTTCTTTATATAATTTGAATATTAACCCCTTATCAGATACATGGTTTGCCAAAATTTTCTCTTATTCCATAGGTGGCTTTTATATTTTGCTGATGATTTCCTTTGCTGTGTAGAGAAGGTCTCTAGTTTGATGCAGTCCCACTTGTTGATTTTTGCTTTTGATTTTGCTTTTGCCTTTGCTTTTGATCTCAAATCCAAAAACTCATTGCCAAGACCAATTCCAAGGAACTTAGCCTTTATGTTATCTTCTAGGATGTTTAGGGTTTCAGGCCTTACATTCAAATCTTTAATCCACTTTGAGTTAATTCTTGCATATGGTGAAAGAAAAAGGTCCAGTATCATTCTTTTGCCTGACTATTCAGCTTTTCCAACACCATTTACTGAAGGGACTACATTTTCCCCATAAAGGAATTGACCATATATTCATGGATTTGCTTCTGGGTTCTCTGTTCTTTTCCACTGATGTAAATGTCTGTTTTTATGCAAATACTATACTGCTATGATTACTGTAGATTTGTAATATTATTTGAAATTAGGAAGTGTGATGTCTCAAGCTTTCTTCTTTCTCAAGATTGCTTTGTCTATCCATGGTCTTTTGTGGTTAAAATAACACAAATTTTAAGATTGTTTGTTTCATTTCTGTGAAATATGACGTTGGTATTTTGATAGAGATTGCATTGAACCTGCAGATTGCTTTGAGCCATATGGACATTTTAATGATCTTATATCACTCCATGAGCATAGAGTTATTTATGTTATTTATGTTATTTATTTGTTCCTTCAATTTCTTTCACCAGTCTCTTATAGTTTTGGTGTGCAGACTTTTCACATCCTTGATTAGATTTATTTCTAGGCATTTCATTCTTTTTGATGCAATTGTAACAGGAATTGTTTTCTTAATATCTCTTTCTGAGAGTTCATTATTAATGTGTAGAAATGCAATGGGTTTTTCATGATTTTGGAACCCATAATTTTACTTGGATTTCTTAGGTTTTATTTGGTAGAGACTTTGAGTATATATATAGACATAGATATAGAGCTATAAATATAAATATGTATCATGTCATCTGCAAATAGAGACTACATTGCTTCTTTCTTCCTGATTTAGATTCCTTTTCTTACCTACTTTCTCTAGGACTTCTAGAACTATGTTGAATAGAACTGGAAAGAGTGGGCATCCTTGTCTTGCTCCTGATTTTGGAGGAAGAGCTTTCAACTTTTCACCATTCAGTATGATGTCAGCCGTGGCCTTTATTATATTGAGGTATGTTTCTTCTGTACACATTTTGTTGAGGTTTTCCATCATGAATGGAAATTTGTTTAATGCTTTTTTCTGCATCTAGTGAAAGGATCATATGATTTTTATCCTTACTTTGGTGTATCATATTGATTGATTTTTGCGTATTGAACCATCCTTGTATCTGCAATAAAACCCACTAGGATCCTTTTAGTGTATTACATCATAGGATCCTTTTAGTGTATTACTGAATTCAGTTTGCTAATATTTTGTGGAGGATTTTGCATCCATGTTCAGAGATATTGGCCTATAATTGCTTTTGGCTTATAGTGTTCTTATTTTGGTATGAGGGTACTGCTGGCCTCATAAAACGAGTCCTTTTTATATTTCTTGGAAGAATTTGAGAAGGATTGATATTAACTCTTCTTTTTTTTCTGATATAAAGAGTAATGGGATTTTTTTTTTAATTTTATTATGTTCAGTTATCCAACCTATAGCACATCATTAGTTTATGATGTAGTGTTCCGTGACTCATTAGTGACGTATAACACCCCTTGCTCATCAGCCCGGGTGATGGGTATTAAGGACACATGCTGTGGTATTAACTCTTCTTTGAATTCACGAGTGAACCCATCTCATCCTGAACTTTGCTTTGTTGGGAGGTGTTGTGTTTGTTCGTTTGTTTAATTAGAGTTGGGGCGCAGGGGGGGAGGAGAAGAGACAAAAGGAGAGAGAGAATCTTAAGCAGGCTCTACACCCAGTGCAGGGCTTGATCTCACAACCCTGAGATCATGATCTGAGCTGAAATCAAGAGTCCCATGCTTAACTGAGTTGCCCAGGTGTCCCTGCTGGGAAGTTTTTAATAACTGATTTGATCTCCTTACTGGTAATCGGTCTGTTTCGAGTTCATGTTTCTTTGTGATCCAATTTTAGTATATTGTGTTTATAGGAATTTATCCATTTTTTAAGTTGTCCAATTTGTCAGTGTATAGTTGTTCTTAGTAGTCTTTTATGGTCCTTTATATTTCTGTGGTGTGGGGTGTAACGTCTCCTCTTTTATTTATTTGAGTATCTTTCCTTTTTTTTTTTTTGTCTTAGTTTTTCTCTTTTGTAAAATGAAGACAATTCTAGTACTTGTCATTGGATTTTTTTGTAAGTTAAATGAATACATAAAAAGAACTTAAATATTGCTTGAATCATAGTAAATGTTGAATAAATATTATTTTACTATTTTTATTGTGCTACTCCTATGAATTATTATTATAAGAGTGATGTTAATTGAAGAAATTTTTGCCTAGAGCCTTACTCTTAGTGGCAGAACGTAGATTTGAATGAAGGTAAATCTACCCTCAAAGACAACATTCTTTCTATTACCATAAAATGTGACCACTCCATTGTTGGGATGTTTCATACTGGGACATACTATATCTTTAATGTGATTGCTGTAATTTAAATGTGTATTCAGGACATTTTGACTATCATGTTAATACCATTTGGAGACACTTTCTATTTCTAGCTATTCTGTGGATATGGCAATTTTCTCAAAGTTGAAAAACTGAATGATTTGCAGTCAGTATATGACTATGAAGTGAAAATGGTAAGTCCTGTTACTAACTTCTTTGTATGGGATCATTTTTGTTGTTGTTTTTATCTTCATAAATATTTCAAAAGCATTCAATGAGTTGAAGAGGGAATTCCTCCTTGCTGAAAATTTATTTGTTCAAATTTTAAAAAAGCAGAGACTCTAAGCTTTTACCTTTTTTCTAACTTTTTCCACATAGGTCAGAATTTAAACTTATATAACTGTTTCATCCAGTGACTGTTGATTAGAGCTAAAATTATTTGAAATTCTGTATTTTAGCTGTTTCTCACTTAAGCCCTTAGAAGCGATGTCCTGGTTTGGTTTTGCATTATTGCAAGTCAGTCTGCCTTCGGTAATGCTGACCTCTAAGAGCACTGAAATGACAGTGCTCTGTCCTCTAAGAGCACTGAAATGACAGATATTCTCAGAGAAGTCATAGTCTTCTTTTGGACTGTGGTGGCCACAACTGCTGAAACTTCCACATATAATTAGACAGCCTATTTAGATGAAAGTAAGAAAATAAGTTCTCTCTCCAGGACTTAAACTAAAATATTCAAGTGTTTATCATAACATAATGTTCTTTTCTTTCTTTTATTTTTTGCCTTCTGGGATGATAGTTGAAATCAAATGCTCTGTTAGAAACAGCACTTATGCTGGGAATGTTCCTGGCATTAAGTATTTTATGTATCTACATCTCTATCTTTTTTTTTAAAGATTTATTTTATTTTATTTATTTGACAGACAGAGATCACAAATAGGCAGAGAGATAGGCAGAGAGAGAGAGGAGGAAGCAGACTCCACACTGAGCAGAGAGCCCGATGCAAGGCTCAATCCCAGGACCCTGAGATCATGACCTGAGCCAAAGGCAGGGGCTTTAACCCACTGAGCCACCCAGGTGCCCCTACATCTCTATCTTTAATATCTCAGATAAATGAATGGAATTTTTTAAAAAAATACTCAAAATGGTAAGTGCACCTGACTTTTTCTTTAATAACTTCAATTTGTTCCTGAAAACCATGGCTCTTTGGTAGAAAAATTTGCTAAGGAGGAAAAAAAATTCTTTAATTTTAATGAGAAGTATTATTACCATTTAAGATACCCAAATATTTTCACATTGTCAATTAAAGAATAAAGATGCATGTCTATACATAATTAACAATTTCTATACTATAGAAATTACTATAGTAATATAGTAATTAACAATACTAGTGTAAATATCATAAATAAAGTGTCTTGTACTGTTTTAAAACATTGGCTTTGTTATTATTCAGATATGGTGAGACCAGCGGAATAGAAGATGACTGACATTAATATAATTTATTACTCAGACTTCCAAAGAGGAAGAGATTCTGCCCACCACAGGGGCCACCCAGGGAGACACCAGGATCTGTCCGGAGGCAATGGGAGTGGGGAGAGGATTTGAGCAAGAGTCTTTATTGTGGTATCCATAAGAGAGAATGGGCGAGGCAGTGTAAGTAGGTTTAATATCAGCTAGTTTGAATAATTTTGATAGGCTCTGGGCAAAGAAGGTGTTTCTCATTATCTGGCACGTGCCCCTGTGGTGATTAGCACAGGAGGATAGTAGCCCTCCATGTAAGAGCCGCATACAGGAAGTGGGGGTATGTATTCTGGGTGTGTGAATCCTTTATTATCGCCAGCAATTGACTAATCTGGGAAGGGGCAGTCCCTTGCATCAGTGAATCCTTAAAATGTCCATGTAACAACTCTGGAAACTAGAAAATGTGATATTACATGAACTCACTACAGGAGAAAGATAAGACATGATTCTAGGTGATGAAGGAAAAGTATAGGGTCATTCTTTGAAAGATGGAGTTTTCTTTCTTTGCATTGTTTTTAACCAGTTGAGGCTCCTGGTTACCTACTTTCAAATTACATTTAAAATACCTACTTTTAAGCTACATGTAAAACAGAACTATAAATGCTTTATGGCAAAATAAATGCAAAATAAAAGCAAAAGAGCACTTCAAAACACGTGGAAGTAATAGAAGTTGCTATCTCTTAATTACTCTTACTTGGTGTAAATGTACAAAGCAAGCCATCTTGAGTCCAACAAAATATAATATACAGCTTAAGTTTATTTTCTAATTAGAAAAGCATAAAGTAATTGGCACATCTTGTTTTTGCCTAAAAGTATAATGTTGAAATATTACTTTTATAACATATTTATTTGATGTGATTTGGATGAAAAAAAGCATTAGGCTATAAATTAGTTATTGTCCAAAAAATAGTTTTTAATAAATCATGACTTACTGAATCAAAATCTATAACATTCATAATATATTAATGAAGTTTGACCAGAAAATAAAAATTTTCAACATTTTCCTTATGCTGGCTTTTCTTACCATATGTTAGAACTTGCTTACAAGTCAGTCATGGACTGATCTCTTTCTAGCTCCTTCTCATGCTTAAAAAAGCCTTCTCACAGTTTTCGAAGATGGCAGTTCCTAAATATTGACTCTTTTCTGAGACCAAGGATGTCACAATGTGGTGTGAAGTAGGCTACTTTGGTGTTAAAATCTTTTTATTTCTCTAATTGCTGCACTTAGTACTTTATCTATATTTCAAAGTCTTGGACCTCCTTCTGGGAGTGCTTCACAACAGTAAGCACCCTGCACTTATGTGGAGGTAGATACCAGTATTCTCTTCAGAAGTGTCCACTCCCGCTGTTTTATTTCCAGTGTGATTCTGGGGGCTCTGCTTGCTACTTAGTACTTAACTCACTCTTGAATAGTAACATTAATGTTTTCTTACCTGATTTACTGATACTCATCAAACATCTGACATTTTCAGTTTCATTCTTTTTCTTCCATCATAGTCAAACTCTTTTTCTTTAGTTTTCTGAATCCATAAACATTTCCAAAATGAGCTGGGATTCAGCCCTGCATCGGGCTTCCTGCTTGGCAGGGGGCCTGCTTCTCCTTCTCCCATTCCCCCTGCTTGTGTTCCCTCTCTTGGTGTCTCTCTCTGTATCAATTAAATAAATAAATAAAATCTTTTAAAAAAAATCCTTAGATAATCCTAATAGGTTAAAATTTTCTTGGTGTTGTCATTGGTATTTCCCAGAACTCTATAGTGATCCTTCCACTCTGCTTGATTCGTCTTTGGAGACTTCCCTCTATATGGCAAGAATGGTTTGGTTGAAAGGCTATCATATATTGGTCTTATTAGTCCTTCTTTGTTTCTTAATGTTTCCATAAGAATCTTAAGGAGAAAAAAAAAAATCTTAAGGAGACATACGATTGTATCCACAATCATGGACCCACAGATGTAAAGCTGCAATTAATAGGAGTTTTTTTCTATCTCAGCAAAATGATCAACCGTTAATTTATCAAATATAAATTTAAGGGCTTTTAGAATATTTTTAATAGTTAAAATTATCAGCTCCTGTGCATCTTCCCCATCCCATCCCTAACCTTACCCAATCCACTCCTTGTTCAGAACTCTTAGGAATGGATAAGGATACAGATTCTCAGAAAATGGATGATTTATTTAGATTAAGACACGTGTCTATGAGTTACCTCCTTTGTACGCTCTTTGGAGCTTTATGTATTGTTTAGAGACCCTTTACTCTGTGCAAGGCACTGTACTAGGCACTCTGAAGAAGGGATCTACCTTTGGTTGACCAAGGGGTTTCATGCAGCTGTCTCAGGTTTTGTAATTGTAGATAGAAGAGGGGGGTTTGGAAGAGGGTTCTAGGATCAACACAGTTCTTAAAACCTAAAAACAAAAAAACAAAACTAAGCATATATAAAAATAGATATAATGTCTTAGTTTGATCATGAAGATTTCATCTTCTCTGCCCTCATGATTAAATCCCATTTTACTCTCTCTGACTTTTCCTTGTGCATCTAGAAAAGATAGAAAAGGAAAAAAAAATCTTAAAAACTGCTTTGCATTCCTTTCTCCATCAGGACATATGTTGTTGCAGAGATATAATCATTCCTTCAGTAACCTGCACTGCTGCAAAGGAAAAGCATTTTTGAAACCGCTTCTCAGAGATGCAGAAAATAATTTCACTAGATTTCCATCCTGTGTCAATGAACTATCTGGACATTAAGAATGCTGTTACTCAGGCGCCTGGGTGGCTCGGTGGGTTAAGCCGCTGCCTTCGGCTCAGGTCATGATCTCAGGGTCCTGGGATCGAGTCCCGAATGCGGCTCTCTGCTCAGCAGGGAGCCTGCTTCCTCCTCTCTCTCTCTCTGCCTGCCTCTCTGCCTACTCGTGATCTCTGTCTGTCAAATAAATGAATAAAATCTTTAAAAAAAAGAACGCTGTTACTCTACTCATGATGGGAAGAGCACAATTCTGCCCTTATACATAAAACAAAAAATTCATTAATTTAGTAACTTATTTCCTAATTCATTCAAAAATTATAATTTCAATGCCCTGGAATCACAACTTGACCCTGACAAAGTCACAATTTTTATAGAACTTTTGTTCTTGAAAGTGAGTGACAGTTTCTTTTTTGTTGTTTCTTGTTTTTTGTTTAAATAAATGAATGAATACAGAAACAAAGCCAAGTATTTCAGATGAAAGTGAGTGATTTGTAGAGAATTTAAACATAAGTGGTATGAGGATGTGGTAGGGTGATCACTTCCTATTGTGGGGGAAGAGAAACCCCCCCCAAGGACTGATAATGTGATAGAAGTGATACGGGCGTGAATGATGAGAGAGAGCCAGCATTTAAATTTATGTAAAACATTCATACTGGCACAGGGTAGGACTAGGACAGAGGGCATGAGGTAGATTGAGCTTATTATTTCTTTTTTTTTCATATTTTTTTAAATTTTTTATTTCTTTTCAGCGTAACAGTATTCGTTGTTTTTGCACCACATCCGTGCAATACCCACCACCTGGTTCCCTCAACCTCCCACCCCCCCCCTTCAAAACCCTCAGATTGTTTTTCAGAGTCCATAGTCTCTCATGGTTCACCTCCCCTTCCAATTTCCCTCAACTCCCTTCTTCTCTCCATCTCCCCTTGTCCTCCATGCTATTTGTTATGCTCCACAAATAAGTGAAACCATAATAAGTGAAAACCAAATAAGTGAAACCAGATCTCTCTGCTTGACTTGTTTCACTCAGCATAATTTCTTCCAGTCCTGTCCATGTTGCTACAAAAGTTGGGTATTCTTCCTTTCTGATGGAGGCATAATACTCCATAGTGTATATGGACCACATCTTCCTTATCCATTCGTCCATTAAAGGGCATCTTGGTTCTTTCCACAGTTTGGCGACCGTGGTCATTGCTGCTATGAACATTGGGGTGCAGGTGGCCCTTCTTTTCACGACATCTGTATCTTTGGGGTAAATACCCAGTAGTGCAATTGCAGGGTCATAGGGAAGCTCTATTTTTAATTTCTTGAGTAATCTCCACACTGTTTTCCAAAGTGGCTGCACCAACTTGCATTCCCACCAACAGTGTAAGAGTGTTGGAGAGGATGTAGAGCTTATTATTTCTTTTTTTTTTTTTAAAAGATTTTATTTATTTATTTGACAGAGAGAAATCACAAGTAGATGGAGAGGCAGGCAGAGAGAGAGAGAGAGAGGGAAGCAGGCTCCCCGCCGAGCAGAGAGCCCGATGCGGGACTCGATCCCAGGACCCTGAGATCATGACCTGAGCCGAAGGCAGTGGCTTAACCCACTGAACCACCCAGGCGCCCAAGAGCTTATTATTTCTTAAGAATGGAAAGAAAACCAATGTGCCTGGAGCCTAATGGTGGAGAAGTTTAGATGTATATTATCATTGTGGAGAATGTGGAGAGTTGAATAGTCGCCTCCAGAAAGAGATGTGCATGTCCAAAGCCCTGTAAAAGGGTCTTGGCAGATACAAAGAATGAATCTTTGGGTGAGATCATCCTGAATTAGCTGGGTGTACTCTAAACCTAATTACAAGATTCCTTAGAAGACAAGGCAATATGAAAATAGAAGAGGAGATGGGAGTGATTTGGTCATAAGCACAGGAAACCAAGGGATGCCCAGAGCCACAGAGAGTTTATCCTCTAAGAAGCAAAGACAGATTTTCCTCTCGAGCATCCAGAAGGAGTGTGGACCTGCCCACACCTTGGTTTTAAACTTCTGGCCTCCACAGCTGCTAAGGAATAGATTTCTGTTGTTCTAAGCTGCCCAGTTTGGGGTAGTTTTTATGGCAGCCTTAGGAAAAGAAAACAGAGAGATAAACAATAGACAGACCATTTTGAGAATACTGAATCATTTTTAGAATACTAAAGCAAATTTAAGTCTAAAAGAAAAAAAAAAACTGGGGGCTTGATTGGGGATGGAGGATGAAGGACTAATGTTAGAGGATTGGGATGGTCCGATTTCCATGAAGATGGATAAATATTGGTTCTGAGCTCATGCTCAGGTGCTAGATATATTTCAGTAGAATCCTGGCTTCTATCAGGTATGTGACATGGAGCAATATAGTTCAGACACTGAGGCCTTAAGTTTCCTTATCTAGTTGAGGATAATAATAATAAATGCCCTAACTTATAAATTCACTGTGAGATCCCATATGTTTAAAATTTAAAGTACTTTGGAATAGTGTCTTGTACTTAGTAAGTACTTAATAAATATTAAATACTGTATTTGTTAAGGTTTAGAAAATAGATTTCAAAAGGACATGATTCAAGGCAGAGAGAAAAGAGGGATACATTAAATCCCGGACAAGAGATCAGATAAAGGTGGTATTATGGGAAGGAGTGAATGGATTTAGGAAAAGTTTTGAAATAGAATCTACACTACTTGGGTCTGGAAAGTGAGGGGAAGAAAAGTGAAGGAAGATGCCTAGATTTTTAGTTTAAGTAATTCAGAACATTGAAATAAGACAATGATGAAGACATGGGGTTTTTAAAGGACCCAAATTTTGTATAGGAAAAGATGGGTTTCCTTTTGAATGTATTGTTTCAGATGCCTATTAAATATACAAGTCAAGAAAGTAGCCATGCCCATGATTGTGGAGTGTGGGGAGATTTTGAGTTTGAAAATAAGGTGAAATGTAGAGATTTGAGAATTGTAAGTCTACAGATGATCTTCAAGCTGTGACCCTGAGTAAGATCACATATGGAGAATGTGTAGATTAGGTAGCTCAGTGAAGCTATTATTTAAAAAGAAGAAAAGTTTATAAACAAAGGAAATAACCTCAAACTTTATCACTTACTAATGATTTGTAAGGGTTTACTATTTTCTGTCTTGATCAGCTTGGACTGCTGTAACAAATGTCCATAGACTGGGGGGCTTAAACAATAGACCTTTAATAATACTGTATTGAGGGGCGCCTGGGTGGCTCAGTGGGTTAAGCCGCTGCCTCCGGCTCAGGTCATGATCTCAGGGTCCTGGGATCAAGTCCCGCATCGGGCTCTCTGCTCAGCAGGGAGCCTGCTTCCTCCTCTCTCTCTCTGCCTGCCTCTCTGCCTACTTGTAACCTCTCTCTGTCAAATAAATAAATAAATAAATAATCTTTAAAAAAAAATTAAAAATAATAATACTGTATTGAATATTTTAAAGTTGCTAAGAGGATAAATATTTAAAGTTCTTATCACAAGAAAAAATACTCAACTATTTGTGGTGATGGATGTTGACTAGACTTATGGTGATCACTTTGTGATACTATATATATACATATATATGTATATGTACATATAATCACACACATGTAATAATGTGTGATTATATGTACATATACATATACATATATATGTGTGTGTGTATATATCTGTATCTATATCTATATATATAATCATTGTGTTGTACACCTGAAGCTAATGTAATGTTATATGTGAACTATATCTTGAAGAAAAAAAAAAGTAGAGGGCGCCTGGGTGGCTCAGTGGGTTAAGCCGCTGCCTTCAGCTCAGGTCATGATCTCAAGGTCCTGGGATCAAGTTCTGCATCGGGCTCTCTGCTCAGCGGGGGGTCTGCTTCCCTTCCTCTCTCTCTGCCTGCCTCTCTGCCTACTGGTGATCTCTGTCTGTCAAATAAATAAATAAAATCTTTAAAAAAAAAAAAAGAAAGAAAAAATAGATGACATCCCCATAAACATCACCTGTCTCAGGTGTACTTGGAACATTATCCAGGATAAACAATATGTTAGTGCATAAAATAAGTCTTAATACCTTTTATTTTTTTTAAAGATTTTATTTATTTATTTGACAGAGTGAGATCACAAGTAGACAGACAGGCAGGCAGAGAGAGAGGAAAGCGGGCTCCCTGCCGAGCAGAGCCCCATGCGGGACTCGATCCCAGAACTCCGAGATCACGACCTGAGCCGAAGGCAGCTGCTTAACCCACTGAGCCACCCAGGCGCCCCGTCTTAATACCTTTTAAAAGATGGAAATCATACAAAGTATCTTTTCCAGTAATAATAAGGTGAAACAAACAGAAAATACACATTTACTTTTCTTAGGCCTGAAAGCTACAAGCCCCAAATCAAGGTGCTGGCAGATTTGGTTCCTGGTGATGACCTTCTTCCTAGCTTGCCTTCTTACTGTATCCTCATTTGACAGAGAGAGACACTAGTAAGGACACTAGTCCTATCACGGGGGCCCAAGCTCAAGATCTCATCTAAACCTAATTACTGCCAAAGGCCCCACCTTCTAACACCATTGCATTGAGGGGTAGATCTTTAGTATATGCTTTTGGAGGTGGGAGGGACACAACCCTTCATTCTCTAACATAAGCCCTTCAGGTTATTTACAGTAGTGTCTATGTGGTGGAAAGACAACGTATAATGGTGTACTACTATGCATTTCTGTTCAGCAGCATGTTCAATGACATTATACTGGTGACTTGAAATCAGTTAAGGTGAGAGTCTTTATACCATAGACTTTGGAAAATGCTGCAAGCTAGCCTCCTCCACAGCAGTCCTCTGGAAAACTGGTTGTTCAACGTTTGCTAGCATATTCTATGTGGATATCACTGGTCCAAGAGAGGTTTTGATTTTTTTTTTTTTAGAACAAAAGATACTGCTATTATTTATATGCTGATACTTGCAAGATAATTCTATGTCTCTAGAATAATTGCAAGTCTTACTGATTTAATTCTGTTCAGATAAAATATAAGTTATTCTCTAAGGATAGGATTTTTGAGAGGAAAAATTTATAGGGAAGAATATTATTGCAAAAGCATGTTTTTAAAAAGGTAATGAAAAAAATTGGCCTGAAATAGGTAAGAGGTGTCTATAATGACGGTAGAGGAGACCAATACAAGTAGTTTGGTGTATTTATGCAGGAAATGATGGAGATGTTGTTTCCTTTCCTGCCAGAGGGAGAAGATATTGCTGCCATTCTTTTCCATTATTCATGAAAGGTCTATAAGTCTTGGAAATTAGAAGTACTAATCCAACCTTATTGGACCTAGACAACTTCCTTATAAAAATTAGTCCCTGAAATTGTATGTAAGTCACAGGTCTTACAAATCCTCCAAACATCCATAAAGAATATACTCGTGGCAAATTTCCCTAAGGCTTATATAAATCCAAAAATACCTTCAGTGTTTTATGAGTGGAATGTTTAGCTCTTGGTACAGCCAATACTAAGAGGTTCCATTAGAATGTGGAGCACTTAATAACATATTCTATTTCTAGTACCTAAATATAAAAATTAGAACCTGTTATCTCTAAAACAGAGCAATGTTCAGCTGCTGTGTAGCCACAGAGAGGATAGGTAATCTCTAAAATAATAAACCTCCAAATTCCTTAGAGTTTAAGCCTTATAACTAGAACTGGCTGTCGGATGAGAATAACTCAATTGAGCTGAGAGTAGCCAAAAAGCTTTTCATATGTGATTAAATTGCTTCCTATTGCCGATGATTGGGACCCAATGTGGATATTGTGGTTTTAAGATCATGGTATAAATTACCATCAGGAAATATTCTGATGTCCCCAGATCACACAAAAGATAATCAACATAATCTGAATTGATTCTGAGCTAGTAGGGTAGGGTAAATCTTTTCTCATAAATAGAATGATTTCATTTCTTACTGGTTTAGTACTGTTAAGAAAAATATGTCAGTTCTCTGAGGAGAGGATTTTAAAAAGTTATCCTATATCACAGATATTGTGACACAGATCTCTGTCGGGCAACTCATAAATCAAATAAGGTTTTCCTGGTACAGAGTTTACATTATTTGACTTGGAGAGACGCTTCCATGTTAGCTAAAGAGAAGATTATTGCAGAGATATGTATTGAGCAATAAATGTCAGTATTGCAGAAATTAAGTACAAGATCTATAACAGGTTAGGTACTATGCAGAAACAGTGTCTGGGTTCAAAATACTTGCTTCATTAAGAGCAAGAGATTTCCCTTTCCAATGTATTAAGATTAACCTGACTCATTATGTTTTCTGTAGGTCAACTGAATTATCTGCTCACTACCCATTGACAGAGAACCCTCTATTCCCTATATCCTAAATGTTTCATAGCTTATTCTATTCATTGTTTACTGAGATTCTTTTGTGTGCTTTAGATTATAGTTGGCAGTAGGGAACAAGATAGATTAGGACCTTCTGGTGGCAGCATTCTGGAGAAGTGTGGTAGTGGGTAGGAGAGTGATGGGGATTAACCTGGAATTCAACATAAGTGAGATACCTATAGGTTATGAGAAGTTCTAGGAAGAACAAGAGCATACAATGAAAAGGGGATCTGGTTGGGGTAAGGCAGGGAATAAGCAGTACTACTTCGGATCTAGTGATTCAAAGGAGTCAGACATTTAGACATTTGGGCAATGTGTGATGCTGCAACGGTGTGAAGTGGGAAAAGTTTTGGTTTAACAGCAGTGGTGTCATCACAACCTCCAGCTTCCAGATGGCCCGTATTGGGAAAGCACATTGACTATTCATCCATCTTCCCCTTAGTGCTTGACAGTGTGCAAGCTGATCCAACCAGGAAACCCTACACTTTTAATTTACTTCCTTTATTGATTCTATACTTTGCAGATCCATAGCGGACTAGATGATATGAAGATGGGTCCTTGTGTCTTGTTTTTTTACTGCTGTATCTCCCGTGTGTAGAATAGGTCTTAGTGCACAGTAGGGACTCAAGAAATATGTGTGGAATGGAGAATTTAATGAGTGATATCCTGGAAGACAGATGGTTTAGGCAAGGGATTTGAATTTTATCAGTCTAGGTAGGAATAATGCACTAATGTGTCACTCAAGAGCTTCTCCCATGAGTGATTCCTTTGCTTGAACTGTCTTGGATATGTGGTTTAGATTTGCATAATTTAAATTGTTGCTTATATTTATTTAGGTACATATACATGAAGCTTTCAAGGCTCAAGAAAAATTAATGTATAATCCATATTTTAGAATCCCAAACACTGAAATGGTGTCTGTTCTTACTATGAGTAGCTCTTGAACAAATGAATGACTATATATATATACATTTTTAATTTCCTTTATATTAATATTTACTTGGGAAGTTTAAAATATAGATTTCTTCTCTACTGAGATATATCAAATGCCTGAGATGATTTAAAATCAAATACACAAAATGTTTTCAACCATAGAATTGATATTTTTCAATTTTAGGTTTTCTCCCCCTCCAGCCAGCACTTTTGAATGTAGCTTTTAGAACTTTTTTGCAAAGTTATGTGTCCTATGAAATGAAAATTGTCATCACAAATGTCACCCACAGAAAAGTAGTCACAGAGCAGATGAACATTTAATTAGTTTTTTTAATATTTTTCTTGCAACATATTCTTTTTATTCATTAATCAGTTAAAAATAGTATTTTAATGTTACTCAAACCTCCACACCATCAAATTCTGGCGGGGGTATTTTTTTCATATTGAATCAGAAGCAAACATCTATTTAAAATACAAGAAAAAATCCCCAAAAACCAAAAAACAAAAACCAGATTTTCAATTCTAATGAGCGAGGGAGATTTTCTTTTGACAAATTGGTATAGGTTTTCTGTACAGAATCTGAGAATTTCAGGTTGTAAATTTTAACACTATGAGGCGACTTGTCCCTCATTCTGTGGAAATAAGGGTGCTAATTGGACTAATGATGTCTGGCATCTAAATCACAACGGAGTTTGGGAGTAAACATGTATTGCTGTTGCCACTGAGGGAGAGAAGACAAGAGGTACAAATAACAAGTTCTGTCTAAATGAGAACCTTCCTTTTCAGACTATTTAAACAGGGCAAGCGCTTTGATGGATGCTACAGTTCCCATGAGGGCACAATTGCATATTAACACCTTAACCAGCCCTAAATTCTGCCTAAAATGTCAGACTCCTGACATACTGTTCTAATAATAATTGGGACTATTTTCATTCGGTCATTCATTCCATAAACCTCTCTTTGGTATCCAATCAATGTCAACACCGTTCTAGGCGCTGTCTGGTTTACATAATAGCAAAACAAGAGAAAAGGCTGTTACACAGAACAGAAAATTATGCGACGTTGTCATGTCTTAATATAAACTATAAGAAACACGAATTACAGATGTTATAGGTAAAATGTTCCTGAACCTCAGATGAGAAAACAGGTCCATGAAATAGCCATGTCACTGGACTGAGGTGAAGCTGTGGGACAGTCTGCAGAGCAGAGCCAGGACTCAGGGGAGGGCCTCCGTTTTCTCGGGCAGTCACAATTTTATATAGTTTTATCATTTTAGTGAAAGTAATTTATTTTGGTATCTCATTAATTATTGAGTTAATTAGACGTATGTTATAAAAACAAAAGTTATGAAAAGGTTTAATTTGAAAAGTGTGCTGCTTCCATCTGTAGTTTATGTGCATCCATTTTTTTCACCCTGAGGTTACCAATTTGACCAATTTGTAAAAAAATTTTTCTGGGGCACCTGGGTGGCTCAGTGGGTTAAAGCCTCTGCCTTTGGCTCAGGTCATGATCCCAGGGTCCTGGGATGGAGCCCTATATGGGGCTCTTTGCTCAGCGGGGAGCCTGCTTCCCCCTCTCTCTCTCTGCCTGCTTCTCTGCCTACTTGTGATCTCTGTCTGTCAAATAAATAATAAAATCTTAAAAAAAAAAATTTTCTGAAGATGCCACAGGAATAAGAAACATGAATGTATGGGCATATCTGTGCATACTTGTGTGTGGGTGCATATATATATATATGTATGTGTGCATGTGAATATGTGTTTTTCTTACCAAAATGGTGTTTTACTATACATTACATTCTGCATGTTGCTCTTACCTCTTAAAAATGTTTCTCGAAGACCGTCCCATATCAAGATGTAATTAATTTCTTCAGTAAATTTTGTCTTAGAAAATATATTTGTTCTGTTGTTTTTTTAATGGGAAATATATACATGTGGTACAAAAATTCCGAAGAGACAAATGAGTAAACAGTGATAATTAAGTTTCAGTCTGATAGCCAACCATGCAGCCTTCCTATCCAGAAGCAAGCTTTCTTCTCTCTTCTTGGTATCCTTCCAGGGTTAAGTCTATGCATATCCAAGTGTATATGAACATATGAAGTCATTCATTTTATTTGTCAAATTTGTGTTCTCTTCTGCATTGTAGCCTGGGGACAACAGAAGTCTCTTGTGTGGATATTGATTAGTGGGAATAAGACTTAGTATACCTCAGATGTATAAGACTTAGTATAAGACTTAGTATACTAACTGTCAGGTTAGGAACATACCTGTTTACTACTGTTTTGTGGTCATTTTAGGATACACCTAGTCATCCATAAGAGTGATAATTTCATTGACTTTTATTAGGTTGATGGGTAATGAGTTCTTCCCTTTCAGTCTACAGATTATTTAACCTGCTCCAAATTGAACTACTTTACCTTTCTACATCTGGTATGCAGCAGTGATCCTGGGCTGCCCCTTCTCCATCATCAAGGGGTTTCCTTCTCTTCTCAGGGGAAGGAATGTATAATGCTCACCTCCAAAGTAAAATGTTCACACCCTTGTCTTTCTCCCTCTTTTCTATTCTTCTCTCTTTTCTTTCCCCTTCCTTTGGTGAATCATACCCTTTCATAATTTCCTACTGAAGTTTATGTGAGAAGCAAATCTTTCAAGTTCTTGCTTTAAAGAATTTCAACCCTCTCATTTGGTTAGTTGTTTTATGGGTATAGATTTCTAAGCTGTGAATATTTCCCTTCAAAATTTCAAGGACTTTGCTCCATTTTCTTCTAGTTTCTACTGTGGAAATTGCAAAATCTGAAGCCATTCTGATTATGATCTTTTGTTTGAGATCTGTTTATTTCTCCTCTCTGAAAACTTCACTTTGACTTCAGAGGTGATTAGTGTCAATTTTAAGAATCTATTTTTACCTATTATGCTGTACGTGATATTTTGCATTTGTCCTACCTAATGCCCAGGATTCCAGTGTTTCTTGCCCCAAGAAAATTATCCTGGTTTTTAGACTGAATGACATAATAGAGAGAAATCTTAACAGAGAATAGCCACAGAGACTTCCTTTGTGCAACCACTGATTATTTCTCATTTTCATGGTATGCACAGGCTGCTCACAAAGAGCATGAAATGGTTAGCAATCAATTCCAGGTTTCCTGATGCCACATGAAGTCTAACCAACAGTTCATGTTATTCGCAGAAATTTCCACTATTCTTCCCTCCTTCCATAAAGGGGCAGGTTCTACTTCCACGTGAAACTCAGCTGGCCAGTGGAATGTGGTAAAAGTGACCATACACCAGTTCTAAAGACTTGCTCCTCCTCTCCATTTCCTTTTTGAACCATGGCATCGCCATGGGATCAGGACCAGAGTTGGCCTACTAGAGTGTGAGATACTCATGTCCAGTCCCCCTCCCATGTTCCAGTCCAACCTCAGAAATATTGCTGCCTAACCTGCATGTAGCTAGTTTGGGAGATCAAACTGTCTTTTATCCTAGTTTATCTAAATGACAAAAGATTCTCAAAGTAAGGTCTGGGTCAATGATTCAATCAGTGGTATGGGTATGAGACCCCTTCTTAAGACATCTGAAAGAATTCAGATAGTGCGTATTAGACCCTACCAATGGGGGGGGCGGGTATTTCTAGGAGTCTCAAGTATCTTCCATGCTGAACCAAAGTAAAGAGAATTGTGGTATGTCTTTAGGGTGAATAAAATGCATACCATGAAATTCATTGGAAACCACAAGTTATTAAAATTCTACAAAAATGAAATTACTGTCTGCATGGATGAGAGGGGACTGAGATAGTTCAAAAGGGGAACTTTCTCCTAGAGCAAGAGCTAGACTAGGAAAAGTCCTCAAAGATGGATTTCCAATATTGCCTTCAGAAATGGCCAAGGAAAGTAGAAATGAGAGAAAATCAAAGTAGTAGCTAAAAGCCATGGACAACAATGGAATGGGAGAGTGATTCCCAAGGACCAGAACCAGGCATTGGTTTAAAAAAAAAAAAAAAATCCCTATTCCTAGAATAAGTGGCCTTATAGCATTTGTCTCATTGGATTTCTGAAATTTCATGGAACAGTGACTGCAGTATTCTCTTTTCTCTGTCAGATGGGAGTGCTTATCTTGTTTTCCTGTTTGTGACTGTCACTTATCTCTTCAAATCTAGGAGAAAGATAGCTCATCTTTTGTACTTCTCTGGAGCAAAAGAAGGCACATCCAAATAGCGCATCTAGAATTGATATCCCAGGGTTTTGAATCTGGTCATAACTGAATGAGATTTCTGGTGGTCTTGAGATGGCAGTAGCATATATCGCTTTTGAGAGCTGATCCAAATTAGCTTTTTTTGAGAGATGAGAAACATGATTCAGTTGCTCCTGTTAACCTCTGAAGTAGAGCCTTCTCACTGACCTGTAGGCCGTAGATGTGTGAGAGTCAAGCTATATACAGAAGTTTCCAGCAGACCCCGGCCTGAACTGTTGACCTACAATATCACCTGTTATGCTTGGTAGAGTATTTTGTATTTGCCTGGTGTAATACCTAGGTTGGCCCATAAAACCTTCCCTGTTCTTTCCTTCTTTTTTTAAGATTTTATTTGTTTGACAGAGAGAGACCGTGAGAGAGGGAACACAAGCGGGGGAGTGGGAGAGGGAGAAGCAGGCATCCCACTGAGCAGGGAGCCAGATGCGGTCTCCATCCCAGGATCATAGGATGATGATCCAAGCTGAAGGCAGACGCTTAACGACGGAACCACCCAAGTGCCCCCAAACCTTCCCTGTTCTTTAATATGTGGGCCTGTTAACCCTGGAAATCACTTTGGCTATTACCCTTAAAAACAAACAAACAAACAGATAATAAGGAAGATTCTTTTCAGAAAACACATAACAGGGCCTGCTGTATCCAGTCATCTATCCCAAACCAGTGTTATTTTCTTGCTGTCGTGATACTTGGGATACTTCCTAAATTGGGAAAATGGCAGCAGCAATCCTGAACTTTCTGATAACCTCATCAAATCCAGTCAGTAGCAGATGTCAGCCCCCTTTAGTACTTACTAGGAATTACAGTGAATATACTGCCTGCTATTATCAGCTTTTATATGTGAGACAAGAGTCACTTTGAACATTAGCTCCTAATTGTACTGTAACCCTAAAACTCCTCTAATGCATGGGCCTCTCCAATAAGGGAAATGATCCTGATTTGATGTCTCAACGAGAGACTAGGAAGGATCTAGCATCTACTAAGGAAAATGCTTATCATTTATCTGAACCCCTGTTTTCTGGGTCATAGATAAAAACCTCAATTTAATGTGGGATTGAGGTAGAGAAAGTATTTGAAATTCATCTTCTGAGCCATTAACGATGCCCGGAAGGGAACAAGAGTGCATTTAAGAGAGCAGGACTTTAATTACTCCAACCTGTGCTTCACCAGCTCTCCTTACCTACTTCACTTGTAATTCCTGCTATTAACTTTCTGAATGGTAAAAGCTGTGCTTAAGGCTACGCAAGCATTGTCTCATTTAATCTTCATAGCTACTCCAGGAGGTAAACTATTATTTGCATTATTTTACGAATGAAGCATAGGAGTTGTGGTAATTGAATTACCAGTCTTGTGGGAAGTAACCGGCCAGGCCTTTACTCTAACACGCATGCGTGCATGACAAAAAAAGACAATAGCATTAAAGTCCCGTTTCACCTTTACTTTGTAGGCTTTATTATTTTTTATAAAATAATTTTTTAAAAATACTTTTAAGTAATAATTTTTAAAAATAATTTTTTATAAAATAAATATGCTGCTAAAATGTTTGAGAACCATTGGATCACTCCTTATGGAAAATCTGCAACTTTCATTCTAAGATGCTTCAAGGGTATAAAAAATGCTGTTTAAAAAATGTGGAAGTAATTATTTACCCACACACTAATTTTACTTTTTTTTTTTTCAATTTTAATAGCATGGCCGATTCTAACTTGTTAGAACCTACCAACATATACTAACTTATATATAATGAAATAAATTTAAAATTTATTTATATATATATTTATTTTTATGATAAATAATATATATTTATTGTTATATAAATATATTATAATAAATACATGCTATTTGTTATAAATATATAAATATTATAATATATAAATATAAAATATAAAAATTATGTTATGATTTTATAATATAAATTATATAATTATATAAATATAATTTATATTTTTATATAATTTATATTTATATATAATTTAAATATAATTTAAATTATAAAATATAAATATATAAATATTATAAATATATAAAATATAAATAATACATACTATTATTATAAAATATATATTTATATATATAAAGTTTATATATTTACCTATATATATAAAGTTTATATATATATAAAGTTTCCTGGAACTATCACAGAAAATTAAAGTGTAGTAGTTATGTTATAAAGACATAAATGTATCAAAATGAAATTTCCCGAATAAAAGGTTAAAGCACAGATGCCTCAAGCTTTCTTTTACTGAAATGCCTTGAAACAACAATTCTGGAAAGCACCCTGAAGTGCAGATAGGGGACAAATGAATAGTGGTACTGACTGTGTATCACTGTAATAGGTTAAGAGACCAAGTTATTGGATATGGAAAGAACTTTTATTCTTGACTTAAACCTGGCATTTTTGTGAAGATTGCTATCGTTTACCTAGGTTTAGTGTTAATGAAAAACACTGAACATTTAATTTAATGAAACTATTTTAGGAAAATCCTTAACAGATGATGAAGTTAATAAAAGGGAATATTCTCAGTAGACATCCATCCATCTTGATTTTCTCTTACTACTCACAGCTTAGCAGCTACATTCTTAAGCAACCTGGAGTAAATCACGTCCTATCATAGTTTTCAATTCTTTGCCAGGAACTTATAAGTTAAATCTTATTTATAAAAATGTTAGGTTAAATGTAAATAACTTTTTAATTTATAAAGAAAAAGTCTAGTATAAAGTAAAAATGCTGTGTGGGGAATATACCATACTTTTTATTTGCTGTATTTTTTTTTTCCTGTGTCATGACTCAAAAAAAAAAAAAAAGAAAATCATCATCCATAGCCACTGGATTTCTTTCTAGAAGAGGGAAAGAGATGAGGTTATAGCTTCAACTAGAACAAGTCCTGAGGCTTTTTAATTCATAAAACTTTTTTTTAAATATTTTATTTATTCTATTTGACAGAGATCACAAGTAGGCAGAGAGGCAGGGAGAGAGAGAAGGAAGCAGGATCGATGCGGGGCTCGATCCCAGGACCCTGGGATCATGACCTGAGCTGAAGGCAGAGGCTTTAACCCACTGAGCCACCCAGGCGCCCCTAATTCCTAAAACTTTTAACCAAATATAATGATGATTAACATCATCATTATACGGTACGGTAATCATAGCGACAACATTATATTAAAGAGATATTTAGCATATACATAGATTAGATATCACTAGACATTTCTACTTCTCTTTCTTGGAAAGTAATGAGACTAAGGCCAAGGGGGTTAATTTGATCTTGTGTTGACACAGAGTATGAAGTTGACACTATCTTAGCTTTCTTTCTAGAGCTATTTACAGTTATGTTAAAAATTATGTAGTCTACTGTCCTCACCTTAATAGTCTCATTTTGATTTGTTATAGTTACAATGACCATATTTTATAAGAAACAAACATGAGGAATTTAACAACAATTAAATAATAAATATACTAAATATCATCTTTGACTAAAATACTGATAAATAAATACAAACAAGCAAGATAATATTTCTATTTATAAAATGTATGCTTTTTAATAAATTTTATTCTGTGTTTATATTGAAAACTTCTCATTGCAGGAATCTGAGTCAAAAAACTCTAAACCCACCAAAGACTGTATTTTCCATTACTGTGTTACCTCATAAGCATCTAGCCTATATAGGAATCATTTTGGTTAATGGGAAGTAGTGCCCAGCTTTGGTGAAATGAGTCATTGACATAAATGAAAATCTCCTGATGTTTCTGGGGAAACACAGCATGGCTATCAAGATCTCTGGCAAGCTGTATATGGTGTGGATATAGCATATCATTATGCCATATAAAATTATGTTATCTAAATTATAGACCCCCAAAATGACCAAATGTATTATGTATAAGAACTTCTATATTCTGGTTTTATAGCAAATGCATAATGTACTAAAGCACTTTGTACAGCTAATGAGATAATGTACACTAGGGTTAAAAATTGTGAATTTCCAAGACACTCGTATGTGAACTCATTCATTCATTTGGAAGCATTTATAGAGATCCTACTATGTGACAGACAGAAAGGATATAGAGGATAATAAAATGGCATACTCCTTTGAGGTACTTACATTCCTGTTTAATATAAGATGCTTATTTCAATTTACTGATGTCTGGCTCAGGAAAGATTTGAATCACCAAATAAAGGTTGTTGTAAACATTGCATTAAGTGTGAACTTTCGTACCCCATCTGAAACCATTTGTGTCTCTAATAAAATCAGGCTATGCACTTTGGAAAACAGTGTGGAGATTCCTTAAGAAATTAAAAACAGAGCTTCCCTATGACCCTGCAATTGCACTAGTGGATATTTACCCCCAAAGATACCAGATGTAGTGAAAAGAAAGGCCATCTGTACCCCAATGATCATAGCAGCAATGGCCACGGTTGCCAAATTGTGGAAAGAACCAAGATGCCCTTCAGCAAACAAATGGATAAAGAAGATATGGTCCATATATACAATGGAGTATTATGCCTCCATCAGAAAGGATGAATACCCAACTTTTGTATCAACATGGATGGGACTGGAAGAGATTATGCTAAGTGAAATGAGTCAAGCACAGAGAGTCAATTATCATATGGCCTTACTTACTTGTGGAGCTTAAGGAATAACACAGAGGACATTGGGAGATGGGGAAAAGAGGTGAGTTGGGGGAAATCAGAGGGGAAGACAAACCATGAGAGATTGTGTACTCTGAGAAACTGAGGGTTTTAGAGGGGATAGGGGTAGGGGGTTGGGTGAACCTGGTGGTGGGAATTAAGGAGGGCACATATTGCAGGGAGCGCTGGGTGAGGTGCACAAACAATGAATTTGGAACACACACACACAAATTAAATTAAATTAAATTCAAAAAATAAAGTGTATGTTGAACATGAAAAAAATCAGGCTATGGCCATGAGATACATATGGCAAAAAAAAAAAAAAAAAAAACCTAATGGTAATTTTTCTAATAATGTAGCTATATAAAAACTCAATTTGATGACGTCTATTTTATATTTTGTGTTGTCTCCCAGGAATGAATCATAACAAAGTATATTTCCATCACTAGGAGCTTGTTTCTTCATTACATATTGGTATATAATAAGCGATTACTATAGATTCATATGTGAAACCCTACATTATGAACCATAATACAGTTTTGGTTTTAAAGGTATTAAAATTTCCAAGTTCAATTTCATTAATTTTATTAAAATAGAGATAGGCTTCCATAAAGAAATAATAAACTAGAATTCCATAGCCTATTGTATTTAATAGCCAACAATTTAGTGTCAAGTGAAATCACACATGAATCAAAAAACAAAATAAGGTTTTGCTCCAAATTTATTACACTCTAATTTTTAAAACAACCACATTCAATTATTTAAACACATAAAAAGCAATAAGCATTCATTCTAATCACAAGTTGCACATTTTCTGAATTCTTAACTATAAACAAGACCAAATAATAAGCCCATGTACTTATTTCACTATTCCCTGGCACTGTTTATGACTGCTTGCCCATAAAGGTAAAAACAGTCTTCAGCAAAATGCCTAGAGCAGCAGAAACTAACCATAGTACAGTATCAAGGACATCCAGTTACTTCCCAGGGACCCACTACTGCATGTAAAAATGAAAGTTATTAGGGTTTTTTCAGTTCATGTTTTGATGTTTGATGGGTGATATCATAACCTTGAAAAATCCCTCAACTATAACAAATCTTTTTAATGTGGCCCTTTTTTTACTAGAAAATTAACAAGTGTGTGTTATTCCTCGTGTTAAAAATGCTTCAGAGCGATTCTGCCAAATTTTCCCATAAGACACTTATTCAAATGAATTTCACCCTGTGGTAGGTTTAAAGGGATGCTGGGCTTGCTGGTTGGTGTCTTGGAATCATTATTTCTACTCATGGTAGTAATAAAATTGTTGTTTCCCTGCTCCCTAGGGAAAAAGTCTTTGTTTGATTGCTCTCAAATAGTTATGGAATAACATGTTAAAATCAGTTCAGAAAAAAATAATTTTGAGGATAATTATTACAAAGACAATCGTTGTAAAAGTCTGCCTGAAAAATATACTTGGGATTTGCCTTACAAAGAAAACTGGAAATAATCCTAATTGTGCCTAGATCAAATTTCAAGTATCAGTCTGATACTCATGACCCATTTGCCTACTTTAGAGAATACCAAGAAGCTGAACCAAACCAATCTTGCCTTTCACTGAACTGTCTTGATGGAGTACAGTCGTATAAATGGACCATGTCTCAGATTACTTCATTGGGTATTTATGTCCTTTTAGGTTCAGTACTTTAATGATTTCCATTAAGTGACATTTATTCCTTTGAGATCTAAGTATTATTCTAAGAATATTTAACAAAATAAGCAACAGATATAGAGCACCTTTTGTTGTAATTGATTAAACATAGAGTGTTGGATTTTCCCCAGTGCCAAAATGTAGTGCTCTTGTGTTCAGGGAAGCATATCAACTCTTTTAAGTAGTTTGTGTATCATCTAGTACATTGTAGCCAAAATAATGTAGGAAGAACTGGAAGTTCTGGAAGTTGAAAGGCCACCTGTGAGTCAGCCCTATAGATAATTCCTTTTAAACTTTTAACTTTTATAGTTAAACTATATCACAACAAAGTAAATTGTTGACATCATATACATTACAGATCCTGATGTAAATGACTTTCTAACATTGGTACTGCAAGTATTATTCTACAGCATTTACTGTGATAAATGTAAGTGAAGAAATGTTCAGTGTTTACTGGCACAGAAATGTGAGAAATCTGGAGCTATTTATTTTATTTTAGTATTGCTAGAAATTTTGTGTCATCAGATCTTTCTAGAATTATGTGCTATAATATGTCTAGCCGTTTAAATTTTATATTAATAAAGGAAAAAAGCACAATAGCGTATATGGTTCCAGGGTCAGTTACTAGAACAAAGGTCTTTCTTATTTCCCTATAGTCAGGTTTTAAATCCTTTTATAGTCTAATATACCAGGAACTTATTGCTACTTGGAGATGAATGGGGGGTATTACATTATGGGGGTAGCATTTCTGGTTAGATGAATTTCTTTGTTTGATTTTGCTTGGTTTATATATTAGCAACTGTATCTTAGTGATGAGATAATAACCAAATCTAAGAAGCATAAAGATTAATCTCAGAGTAAACATGAACCAGATGGATAGTTTGAGCTAACTATTTATTTTAGCTATAATTCTGTGAAATGAATTAAGGCTGATAAATCCTTAACTCATTAGTAAATGTAGGGATGCTTGATAAATTTCCCTAAACTTTTAAAATTACATCTTAAATATTAACTCTGGGATGGAATGATAGAATGCTTCAAAAATTAGTGAAACCCATTACTGCTTTTCTCTGTAGATAGAAAGGGTTAACCTAGTTTAATATGTGAAGAATATTTAGAAAATAGAAGAAATTCTTTAAAAATGCTATAGTATTATAAAGTGAAAATCAGAATAATAAATATGTTAGCATACCTGAGAGTAACAATTCTGTATTAAAATTCTTCAAAAGTAGTGAATACTTTCTTTTTTTAAAAGATGTTATTTATTTATGGGGTGTCTTAGTACCTCACTTGGTTGAGAGTCTGCCTTCAGCTCAGGTTGTGATCCCAGGATCCTGGATTCAAGTTCTGCATGGGGTTCCTTGCTCAGTGGGGAGCCTGCTTCTCCCTCTGCCTGACACTCCCTCTGCTTATGCTCTCTCTGAAAATTTTGAGAAAGAGAGAGTGAGCAAGAGACAGAGAGAAGGAGCAGGGAAAGAGGCAGAGGAAGAAGAAGAAGCAGACTCCCCACTGATGAGGGAGCCTGACATGGGGCTGATCCCAGGACCCCAGGATCATGACCTGAGCTGAAGGCAGACACGTAACTGACTGAGCCATCCAGGTGCCCTGATAGTGAACATCTTTTGATGTCACTGTGTTTTCATTTCACATCTGCTAATGTAAAAGGGGCCAGTTTACCCGCAAGTGCTAGGATCAGTAACATTCCCTCTTTCTCTCCTGTCTCACTCCTTCTCTTCTGTGTTATCTTTCTTTAATCAAGTTGATGTCAAGCCATATATCCAGTCACTCAAATGAAAAGTCCAAAAATAATTATTCTTGATTCTTCTGTCTCTGTCTGTCCCACAGATAAGTCTGCCCAGGGGCAGTTGCCTCTTGCCCTGGCAGTTTGGTCTCCCAAATTTTTTTTTTTTAATCTTTTCCCACCTCTTCATCACTAGTATCATCGCTCCTTTTGAGGTTCAAAACATCCCTCCCATGTACTATTTCAACATTCTCTTAACAGCTTCTTTCCCCGATTTCAATTTTATGCTCTCAAATCTGTTCTCCACATCATTGCCAAGGTACCCTATGTAAAACAGAAGCCATCTCTTAAAACTTTTGATTGACTCTGTAGTCTCTATTGAATGAAGATCAAACTACCCCATTTGCCTTACCTTGACCTGGACTCTTTCTGTCTCTCCAGACATATCTTCATATTTCTGTGCTTGAATTTTATCTATTAATCAAAACAGTATGGTACTGACACAAACAGACACATAGATCAATGGAACAGAATAGAGAGCCCAGGAAAAAACCCACACTAATATGTCATTTAATCTATGACAAAAGGAGGCAAGAATATATAATGGGGAAAAGACAGAACTGCATATAGTTCTCTATCAACATCATGTTATTTTCTGTCTTTATGGGTCTTCAGATGAATTTTCCTATGATAGGAATATTCTTACCCTACTCTTCACCTTACAAAATAACCCCTCTAAGGTTTTATGTTTATAAGATTCAGGTTATATATATATCTATTACTATGTTTAGCATTATTTAATAATTATTTGTGTATATGTTTTGTATCCCATAGCATCTTACTACCTTTAGCTCTCTGGAATCTCCTGCAGTGACTAGAATAAATACTCAATACATTGTTATGAATTGATGGTAGATTTCAAATGACTCTATCAATTTCAAAATGGTTTTCCATGTTAACGAAAATATGAATAAATCAACTTAATTTTAGTAATTCAATCTACTTTACCTGTCTTCCAAAATGCCAAAATCGAGCCCATAAATTATCATAATGCATGTGAAACAATTTAAAATGTGGTTCACCCTATTATGAGTGAAGGAAATGTACTCCAAGATTATGTTGCAAGTTTATCTGCTTACACGTAGGGGCATGCTATTCTGCGCACTAAAATACAACCTTTGTAACTACTGTGGGTCCTTCCAGGGCAAACGCAAAGACTCTTACCTCTTCTCAGTGGATAAATGGTGCATTGATAAGGTCCTTTTCAAATTCAAGAGCAGGTTACACATCATTTCAATGTTTAAAAAGTGCTGCAACCTCTTGATCCATTCATCTGTTGATGGACATCTAGGTTCTTTCCATAGTTTGGGGATAGAGAATTAATATACAGAAATTTATGGTGTTTCCTTACACCAATAATGAATTATCAGAAAGATAATTTAAGAAATAGTCCATTTACACTTGTATCAGAAAGAATAAAATACCTAGAAGTAATTTTAACGAAGAAGATGAAAGACCTATACTCTAAAAAGCATAAGACTTTAATAAAAGAAATTGAAGACAACACAAATAATAGAAAAGTATATTGTGCTCATGAATAGAAGACTAAATATTGTTAAAATGTTTATCTTCCCAGGGTACCTGGATGACTCAGTCAGTTAAGTGTTGACTCTTGATTTTGGCTCAGGTCATGATCTCAGGATCATGGGATCAAGACCTATGTGGGGGTCCACACTCAGTCGGGCATCTGGTTGAGACACTCTCTCTCTCATCTTTCTGCCCCCCCCCGTGTAAAATAAATAAATCCTTAAAAGAAAAAAGTTTATACAACCCAAAGCAA
Source organism: Mustela putorius furo (assembly GCF_011764305.1). Lineage (NCBI taxonomy): Eukaryota > Metazoa > Chordata > Mammalia > Carnivora > Mustelidae > Mustela > Mustela putorius. The sequence goes on from NW_025422471.1 coordinate 18,325,099, forward strand.
TCTACAGATTCAATGCAATCCTTACCAAAATACCAATGGCATTTCTCCATAGAACTAGAACAAATAAGCCTAAAATTTGTAAGGAACCACTAAAGGTCCCAAATGTTCAATGCAATCTTGAGAAGGAAAAACAAAGCTGGAAGTATCATACACCAAGATTTCAAACTATACTAGAAAGCTCTAATAATCAAAACAGTATGGTACTGACACAAACAGACACATAGATCAATGGAACAGAATAGAGAGCCCAGAAAAAAACCCACACTAATATGTCATTTAATCTATGACAAAAGGAGGCAAGAATATATAATGGGGAAAAGACATCTCCTTAGAAAATAGTGTTAGGAAAACTGGACCACTTTCTTACACTGTATACAAATAAACCATATACAAAATAAATGTAAAATGGATTTAAGACTTAAAAGTAAGACCTGAAACCATAAAATTCCCAGAAGAAAACGTAAGCAGTAAGTTGACGACTGTCTTAGTACTTTCCTTTTGGATCTGTCTTGTCAGACAAGTACAGCAAAAGTAAAAATGAACAAATGGTACTGCATCAAACTAAAAAGCTACACAACAAAGGAAACCATCAGCAAAACAAAAGGGCAACCTATTGAGTAGAAGATAATTGCGAATAATATATCCGCTAAGGGGTTAACATCCAAAATACATTAAAACTCATACAGCTCAGTACTTAAAAAAAAAAAATCCAATTAAAAAATGGATCATGGACATTGCTGCTATAAACATTCGGGTGCGCGTGCCCCTTTGGATCACTACGTTTGTATCTTTAGGGTAAATACCCAATAGTGCAATTGCTGGGTCATAGGGCAGTTCTATTTTCAACATTTTGAGGAACCTCCATGCTGTTTTCCAGAGTGGCTGCACCAGCTTGCATTCCCACCAACAGTGTAGGAGGGTTCCCCTTTCTCCGCATCATCCTCGCCAGCATCTGTCATTTCCTGACTTGTTGATTTTAGCCATTCTGACTGGTGTGAGGTGATATCTCATTGTGGTTTTGATTTGTATTTCCCTGATGCCGAGTGATATGGAGCACTTTTTCATGTATCTGTTGGCCATCTGGATGTCTTCTTTGCAGAAATGTCTGTTCATGTCCTCTGCCCATTTCTTGATTGGATTATTTGTTCTTTGGGTGTTGAGTTTGCTAAGTTCTTTATAGATTCTGGACACTAGTCCTTTATCTGATATGTCGTTTGCAAATATCTTCTCCCATTCTGTCAGTTGTCTTTTGGTTTTGTTAACTGTTTCCTTTGCTGTGCAAAAGCTTTTGATCTTGATGAAATCCCAATAGTTCATTTTTGCCCTTGCTTCCCTTGCCTTTGGCGTTGTTCCTAGGAAGATGTTGCTGCGGCAGAGGTCGAAGAGATTGCTGCCTGTGTTCTCCTCAAGGATTTTGATGGATTCCTTTTGCACATTGAGGTCCTTCATCCATTTTGAGTCTATTTTTGTGTGTGGTGTAAGGAAATGGTCCAATTTCATTTTTCTGCATGTGGCTGTCCAATTTTCCCAACACCATTTATTGAAGAGGCTGTCTTTTTTCCATTGGACATTCTTTCCTGCTTTGTCGAAGATTAGTTGACCATAGAGTTGAGGGTCTATTTCTGGGCTCTCTATTCTGTTCCATTGATCTATGTGTCTGTTTTTGTGCCAGTACCATGCTGTCTTGATGATGACAGCTTTGTAATAGAGCTTGAAGTCCGGAATTGTGATGCCACCAACGTTGGCTTTATTTTTCAATATCCCTTTGGCTATTCGAGGTCTTTTCTGGTTTCATATAAATTTTAGAATTATTTGTTCCATTTCTTTGAAAAAGATGGAAGGTACTTTGATAGGAATTGCATTAAATGTGTAGATTGCTTTAGGTAGCATAGACATTTTCACAATATTTATTCTTCCAATCCAGGAGCATGGAACATTTTTCCATTTCTTTGTGTCTTCCTCAATTTCTTTCATGAGTACTTTATAGTTTTCTGAGTATAGATTCTGTGCCTCTTTGGTTAGGTTTATTCCTAGGTATCTTATAGCCAAACTATGGAAAGAACCTAGATGTCCATCAACAGATGAATGGATCAAGAAGATGTGGTATATATACACAATGGAATACCATGCAGCCATCAAAAGAAATGAAATCTTGCCATTTGCGACAACATGGATGGAACTAGAGCATATCATGCTTAGCGAAATAAGTCAAGCAGAGAAAGACAACTATCATATGATCTCCCTGATATGAGGAAGTGGTGATGCAACATGGGGGCTTAAGTGGGTAGGAGAAGAATAAATGAAAGAAGATGGGATTGGGAGGGAGACAAACCATAAGTGACTCTTAATCTCACAAAACAAACTGAGGGTTGCTGGGGGGAGGGGATTTGGGAGAAGGGGGTGGGATTATGGACATTGAGGAGAGTATGTGCTTTGGTGAGTGCTGTGAAGTGTGTAAACCTGGTGATTCACAGACCTGTACCCCTGGGGATAAAAATATATGTTTATAAAAAATAAAAAATTAAAATAGTTAAAAAAAATGGATCATGGAATCTGAATAGACATATTTCTAAATGAGACTTAGAAAAGGACAACAGATACATGAAAAGATATTCACTAACCACCAGGAAAATGCATCAAAACCACAGTGAAATACCCCCCCTTATTCTTTTCAGAATGGCTAGTAACAAAAAGCCAAGAAATAACAAGTGTTAGCAAAGGTATGGGCAAAAGGGAATCCTTATGCATTCTTGGTAAAATGTAAATTGGTGCAGACACTGTGGAAAACAGTATGGAGGTTCCTCATAAAAGCAGAGATAGAACTACCACACGATCCCAGCAATTCTACTTCTAGGTATTTATCCAAAAAAAATCAAACATTAATTGGAAAAGACATGTACCCCATATTCACTGCAGGAGAATTCATAATAGGCAAGATAGGTAAGGAACCAAAGTGTCCTTCAATAAATGAGTGGATAAAGAAAATGTGGCCTATATATACAATAGAATATTATTCAGTCATAAAAGAAGTAAATTAAGTCTTGACATATACAACAACATAGATGGAATTATGCTCTGTGAAATTCCTCAGACAGATAAAGACAAATACCACATGATTTCACTTATGTGTGGAATCTAACAAAAAGAAAAAACAAACAAATAGATTCATAGATAACAGAGAACAAATTGGTGGTTGCCAGAGGGGAAGGAGGAATAGGAATGGATGAAAGAGATGAAGGAGATTAAGATGTATAATCTCCCATTTATAGAATAAATAAGATACAACCTGTAATGTACAACATAGGCAATATAGTCATTACAGTAATAAATCTGTGCAGTGATAGACATATATTTTTTAATATATGTAAATATTGAATCACTATGTTGTATACCCAAAATTAATACAACCTTGTATATCAATTATTTTTCAACAAACCGAATAAAAGTGCTGCAATTTCAATTGTCCCTCTGTGCAAGAAAATTTATTCATTGGATTATAACTAAAATATTGGCTATTTTCTTTCAATCTTATATTCCTTATTGAAAGTTAAATTATTTCCAAGGTAAGCTTTAACATGTCAACATATATACTTCAGGTCTAATCATATATTCATTTAAAGTCAGTATCATTTTCAGCTTAGGAGGTCTATCAATCTCTGATCTCATCATGTACCTCTTCTGTGCCTTCATAACGAAAAACCAATGCCATATTTGCTAACTGGTCATGAATGTCTTTCAGATAACTGTAATTTGTTTTAACGGCAGAGGTCTTGGTCTTTTCAGATCTTAATGGTAGTAGAGCCTTTGTTAATAGAAAAATGCTGGTTACATAAAATCTCCCTACCATTGTAACTGTTCTGGTTTTATTCACATTAAATAGCTCTCCAACAAGAAGTTAATATGCCAGCTGAAGTGTTAGCATGACACAGTTTCAGCAGTCTTTCTTTTCAGTCCACAGAATATCCTGTGGTGAAGGGGTTGATGTTGGAAAGAAAAACATATTTTGGTTCAAAGAAGGATGTTGAATTCATATGGGATTTCTTCCCTTGTTTTTGAACTATGCTTTGTGGGAAACATGGATGGAAATTTGAACTCTGTTCTCAGTTATGGTGCTATCTGTGGTTTTACATTATACAAAGTCACCAAAACAATTTCTCTTTTTTCTACATGTACAAATAGAGGTATTCATTTTTCCCACAAATAACTAGAAAGAATTAGATTCAGTGGTATGAAAAAAAGAAATTGCTAGGAATGAGAAATAATTTAAAATATGATGACCAGCCGGATAAGGTATAAGGTGACCTGCTGAAGGTAGGTGATGTCTCTGAAAAATGTAGCTTGATAGATGGCCTGAAATTGAGTCTTGAGAAATGCCTTTATTTAGGAGGGACAACAGAAGGGTGGGAGCCTAGTTAATGTGATAGAGAACATTCAGAAGGCTAGAAGAGGAGCTAGAATGGCATATGTGGTAGAGACCAAAGGAAACTGTCTTTCAGACCACCCACCCATTCCCTGATAAGTGTCTCTCCATCTCCGTGACCAATTTAAGAAGTTTCTCCCTTGAGGCAGGTTAATAGCTTCCCCTCCACTTCCCCTGGATTTTGCCCCCAAAGATTTTCATGTCCTAATTCCCAGAACCTGGTGAATATGGTTGGTTGTATAGCAAAGGGGAATTAATGTTGCAGACAGAATTAAGGCTGCTAATCAGCTGATCTTGAAATAGATTTCCCCAGATCATCTGGAGAGGGGGGCTGGAGGGGGGAGTAAGGTAAGTGCCATGTCTTTAAAAGTAGGAAAAGATGAGAAGAAGAAGTGATGATTGAAGCAGAGATTAGAGTGTTCTAATGGGAAAGGACTCAACTCACCATTGCTGGCTTTGAAGATGGAAGGGGCCTTTAGGTCGTTTTGGGGCCTTTAGGTCGTTTTTCTAATCTCAAAGAATGAGATTAGAAGCTGGAAAAAGCAAAGAAATGGGTTCTCCCCTGGAGCCCCCAGAAAGGAGCAGAGCCCTGCCAATACCTTGATTTTGGTCCAGTGAGACCCACTTTCAACTTCTGACCTCCAGAATTGTAGTGTAATAAATGTGTTTTAAACCACCACATTTGTCATAATTTGTTACGTTAGCAAAAGAAAACTAATACAGACACTTCCAATACAGCAGAATTTCAATTTCCTTGGTGCACTGGTCAAACTACATTGTAAAAGAAAAAAAGTAAATGTTTCATTTCAGTTGAAATAGAACTAGGCATGGAGTCAATAAAACCGAACTCTAGCCTTAACTTTCACTAAACAGCCACATGGACTTGGGCAAGCCCTTAAACTTCTGCAGTTCACTCTCCCCTGCCCCAGTAAAACAAAGAATGAGATTAGGTGATATCTAAGGTTCCTTTCAGTTATAACTTATTTGAAACAGATGACTTAGTTCATTCAAACGAGGATGTATTTTCCAGTTCTGTCTTATCCCAGGTAATCTTCCCCTAACAATTTTGAATTCCTGGGAGAATGTGCTTTCTGCAAAAGGAACTGATTTCTGAATAGAAATTTTGGGGAGTACTATGGACAGCTCTTGAAGGGTACCTGGGATAAGGGACTTTCTGGTCCTTTGCAAAAATAGCAAATAGATGGGCCTTTTAACCATCTGTATCACTGGCCTTGGGCCACTCTCAGAGGATGTGCTCCTAGAGTAACCTCCTCACATTGCATCTTGTCTCTGTACTCCTTTCTGTGTCGAATTCACTGGTTCTGGGCTGCTTACCTGATATAAAGTACTGAATGTGCAATACAAGGTATCTAGCTTGACTCTGGCCCTTGAACTAGAGGCTATGTACAAGCCTCCCCAAGGACAGCCATCTGTGGGTCATTTGTGAGTAAAGCTAAAGCAGTTAATCTAGAAAGAGGAAAAGAAATAGATGCATCATGGTAGGCAGAGATGAGAGACGATTTAACCTGAAAAGGGCAGCAGAAGCATGCACAAAAGAGAGAAAGAGGCTGTGAATAAATGGCAGTGAATGGCAACTGCCTGACTCTACGCCTGGGAGGGGACTCAGGTTCCTTTCCCTTTTCTGCGTAGGATGGCATGCCTCTGCCAAGTATCTCTTTTTTGTTTCAACTCCCTTGTGTTGCTTCGTTTTCTTGTAATCACATAATCTCTGCCTACAGCAATAGACCTTCACCTATCTAGTACTGATTGTGCAAATGCCAAACTATTTATAAAAGATCAATTTTAAATGATCTCATGTCATTCAGTGATTAGAACACCTAATCATAATATAGCTCCTTGAGTACATAAATTAATAAGAATTTAGTTTACAGATTGTAGTTAAAAACTGAAATATGTACATCAAGATTTTTTTCTCCTCTCTACCTATTTCCTGTTAATCATGTCCCTTTGAGAAGCCTAAGCAGATGAGAGAGAAGCATATTAATATTATTTATTAGGGATTTAATATTATTTAGAAATAAAGAAAAAATAGTGCTTTTCCTATTGAAATCCTCTCAACTTTGCAAGTACTTTTTATTTAAAAAAAAAGTTATAGACCTCTGAAGGTTATTTTTTTATGCCCAAAAATGATAAATGAGGATGCTCACCTTGGGATATAGTTAAATGTTCTTTATTTAGCAGGCATATACAGCCTTGCATTTTGCATTATATTCAAATACATGGATGTTTTAAACATTAATATTCTCCTTGGTTCTATAAGAGATGATGTCAATTTCTATTCTACGTGGGGATTTTTCCATTGCTTTAGGTATAAATATACAAAAACTCAGAAAAGGTGGAATTTATTGATATATTACTAGAGTTATGACAGTGACAGTTTGTCATATGCTTTGCAAAGAAAGTCATTAGCCAAATGGAAATTTAGGTCGGGTAACATTTCTGAATGATATTTAGGGGACCACTGAAATTATTGAAAATGTGCTTCATATTTCATCATGAAAATGTCAAACTCAGTTCCTCATTCATTTATTTACAGTCATGTTCTCACACTTACCTCAATATGCACCCAGTGAAGATCTATCATTTAATAAACCTTTCATTCCTCACAGTTCTGATTCTCAACAATTAAGGTAAATCACTGCATCTCATGTCTTTGAGTAAACTCCTTCTTATTCTTTGGCATATAAAAATAAATATTTATGCATAATATGTAAACAAATGTATCTGAGGGGGATTAAATATATGAAAGTTAAATACTTATAACTTTTTGTCTCTCACACCTTTAAACAAAATGCATGATCTCTGCTGTATAATGGGGGAGGTTCTAAATGGCAAGAATACCAGGATCCCCCCAGATCAGGGTTACACTTTCATCAGGGTGAGCACACAGCAAGAGGTGTTAGGCAGTAGAAGGAGACATGAACTAGCATAGATGGGGAAAGAAGTTCGGAAAAATTGAATGGATGAAAAAGGAATTAAGAGAAGTTTTAAGAAGTTTTGGTGAGGGTTCTGTGCTATACTTGTTTATAATATTCTTCAAGAAAATCTAGTAAAGTAACTATAATTTTCAAGGTTCTAGGAGCCAGAGTTATTTTTCCTTGGCATACATTCCCATGTTAATTTTAGACTTGGCTCCAAGAAAAAGACCACTTAGCATTATTTGGGATACACACACATGAATGTGTATATAGTAACACATTTGAATGTCTACTATGTTAGAATGGCTTTATGTGATTTAATTTTAAGGACAAAGAATAATGAGTAAAATCATGTGACTATTAGAGATTTACATTATATTAGTTCTCAAAATATGGCTTAGGACCTGTGCAAATATTTTTTGATTATTTCAATGTCAAGTATTGCAAAATCCTGGGTTTGGTTACTTACACTTCTTCATTTCCAGTGTCTTGTCCTTCCCCTTACTTTAGTCAGCTCATTCTAGTGATCAGGATTTAGAACATTTTACTAATAATTGTACACCCTCTACACTCAAAGCATCCAACCATCCATTTATAACCATTTATCTTTAGCCCTTTCTCCCTGTTGTCCTGACTCCATAAATAATTCAATTCAATAATGAATTGTCTTTGTTGAAACCTTGAATTCATTGATTCTGCTATCTTTTTATTCTTCCTTAATCCTGTCTTTTCCTCAACCTTCTTCTTACTTAGATCCATACCCATCATTATTATTACTCCTGTACATTGTATTCCCTGAGGAAATTTTCAACTATGGTTTAATCTAACTTTGTATTCCTCGTCTGCTTGGAGAAATCCATACAATCAACCTCAAAGTCAGTTTATGATCACAAACTTTCAATAGGTCTTTAGAGCTTCCAGTCAGTCCCATTACCCTCCCCTAAATGAGTATTTCACATCTTCCTATCTTCAAATGATCAATAGTCTTCTCCTATCATACTCTCTACTGATTATCTTCATTCTTATTTCACTGAGAAGATGGATGTGGTTACAAAGACGTTTTATCAAATTAAGTTCTTTACATGCAGTGCCCTCTGATTATTCCCTTAGCCATAAGTTTAATGAAGGTGCTTTGTTCCTTTTCTTTGTTCATGTTACTTCTTAATGTATCCTCAGCACCCAGAACAATGATGAGCATAAAACAGCCCATAAATAATTGTTTAATGAATTCAATCTAATCTCTGATACCCTCTACAAGTCTGACATTGTTCTTCAATATCTACTATTTTATTCTTTGTTTTATCTTTTTAGTCTCTAGAACAGTGTCAACATAAGGTATTTCTTTGTCAATATTTATGGAATATAAACATGTTCGAATATTCTGGATATTTAACTCCAATAATGTCAACTAAAAGCAAATTTAATTATGTTTTGTCCTAACTAGGGTATTTTCTAGTCATAACTTAAAAGATTTCCAAAAAGATAGAGGATGATCTTCACCTTTTTTTTTTTTTAAGATTTTTTTTTTTTTAATTTATTTGACAGAAATCACAAGTAGGCAGAGAGGCAGGCAGAGAAAGAGGGGGAAGCAGGCTCCCTGCTGAGCAGAGAGACCAATGTGGGGCTTGATCCCAGGACCCTGAGATCATGACCCAAAACGAAGGCAGAGGCTTAACCCACTGAGCCACCCAGGTGCCCCAAGATGATCTTCACTTAACCAAGAAAAAAATCAAAACCGTACATTTTATTAGAATTCCAACATATTCAAGTTCAGTAATTATGTTGATTTGTAGTTGACTTTGAAGAAAACCCTCCTTCTGCAAGAACTACATTATTTCATTTTATATCTCTGTACTGTAGACTGTGGAATCTTTGTGGCAACAGACAAACACAAAAGCATACAGAATAAGTTCCATTTAAATCAAGCACTTTGTTACTGAAAGATCAGCTTCCTCTTTGTGGGTTCTTCTTACTTCCATGTAGACTGTTTTTACTTATTTATCTTTTCAGATTTAAGAAGTACGAATGGATGTTCACAAATCACAAAATTTATCCAAATTCTTGACTTCAAGCTTGGGTCCATAACTCAGGCCTTAAAGATATTTTATAGTCTTTAAACTTTTATCTACTTGTGAGGATCATAACACAAGATTAAACTTCTCTCGCTGATTTCTCCCTGTAGTAAACTTTCTCATCTCTATTTTAGATGAGAATTTGAGAGTTTCCTACTCTGGTATCATTCTCTACTAAGTTCATTGATGAAAATAGGAGAAAAAGAACAATCTGCCAGACTGTCTTTACATTTATTGACATAAATTGTTGAGTAGACTTTACCCAATAACAACTTGCAGTTTTCTTATTTTCCCACCCATTTACATCCATAATGTTACAAATAGTTGACATCATGTTACCCTGCACATAAAACTAAGACCAAAGATAAATTCTTAATAAACATATTAAACCAATGTAGCCTAGTTTACTTTATACGTATATGTAAAAGCAATCTTTATTTTGAAGGGAAATTTGAATTCTCTGAAACTGTGTCCAAAAGTGGTATTCACAACTTGGTTTATATTTTCCTCATTAACAATGTTGTATTCCCAAGTTTTGTATCATATCAGGGCATTGATATAAATCAAAGACATAACCAATAGTGGGTGATTAAAACAAAGATATGCCCTAGTCTTGCTGGTTAAAGCAATATAGACTACATCTATATCCTCTTCCACATAATAGTCATTTTCATAATTGAAGGGCACTAAAATGTATTGTCACCTGAATATTCCTTTCTCCAAATAAAAAATCCTCACATCTTTTCTATGCTGTTTTATCCTTTTATGTGCTAAGATTTTGCTTATCCTTAAAGACTCTGAGCAATGTAATTATCTTGTTAAAATCCTTCACCTTCAAAAAGTAGGAAGTAATAATAGCTTCTTCTGTGTTTTAATTGGTATAACCAATTAAAGCAGATTTCATCCTCCTTTGACTTTGTACTACCATTCATAGTATCTTTGTGGCTGCCTTCAAGGTGAAGACTATATCTCTTCATCCTTGTTCAGGGCTTAACAGGGAATGTAGGGGACATAATAGATACTCAGCAGTATGTTTTGAAATGAATCAAGTTAAGTTCAAGTATATTCTAAAATCAATGAAATTCAAACATTGATTTGGTAGGAAGAGACAGTTTATTGTGATGAGATATTCTCAGAATCAGCATTTTTAGGTTTTGGGTGATTTCTTTTTTTAATCTTACAACATATATTTAACATAGATAAAAATTAGAAATACAAATTAACAAAAAGGCATCTGAAGCCCTACCATCCAAGAGCAGTTACTATTAACATTCAGTGTGATATTTCCAGGTATTTTTCCCAATATACCTTCCTCTTGTGGTTCTCAAAGGAGGCAACAAGGGAGATGGGACCAGGTCAAAATAGTTAAAGACAAACTACTGTCAATTAGTCTGAAACTAATACCTTGGTGATACTATATCAAGAGAATTTTAAATGTAACCAGTCTTATCTTCTACTAACATCTTCCATTAACCATATATATGCAATAAAAACAGTTCACTGAAGATTTGAATTTAGTTTTATTTTATTCTGTTATCCCCAGAACCCAATTAGACATATAGAATAATATTGCTAAATGTCTTTAAGCTATCTAATTAGTTTAGTCATAATAGCAGATACTCTTAAATAATATGTTATAAAATTATGAGTTGATGTTTTACATTTTTCATTTTGGTAATTAATGTGCTATGATATTTAAATGAGAATATTCAAAAGAATTTAAAGGTGCAATAGAAATAAAACAAAAAATATTCATTTATATAATGTTTTCTAAAATATTTAACTGTTCGGGCACTTGGATGGCCCAGTCAGTTAAGCACTGGACTCTAGGTTTTGGCTCAGGTCATGATCTTGGAGTTATGCCTCAGTCTCCATGCTCAGCACAGAGTCTGCTTGGGATTCTCTTTACCTCTGCCTTTGCACCTCCCCACCTCTCTCTCTCTCTCTCATAAGTAAGTAGATCTTTGAAAAATAAAATATTTAACTATTTTACACTTTTCAGGTACTATATGTAATTTAGCCACAACTTAATTTTTTTCCATATGTAATTTAGCTATAATTTTCCATCTTTTAAGGGCTCTACAGTAAATATTACTTCATAGTTCACAAGATTGAGTGATAAATATTTTTTTAAAGATTTTATTTATATATTTGAGAGAGAGAGAGATGATAAGTAGACAGAGAGGCTGGCAGAGAAGGGGAAGCAGGCTCCCTGCTAAGCAGAGAACCCAATATGAGGCTCAATCTCAGGACCCTGAGACCCTCATGACCTGAGCTGAAGGCAGAGACTTAATCCACTGAGCCACCCAGGTGCCCCTAATGATAAATATTTTAAAAATCACTAATTTTTTCATTCATCCATCTAAGTAATCTATCGTGTAGCCAAGTGCTGATTTTTAAAGAACATGCTTCCATAGAATATATGAAAATGCTTGGCAATTCAAATATGTTAATGTGAAAGGTTTAAATTATTTCAAGCCACTTGACCATGTTGTATTACTTTCCTCTGTTAAATATAAAAATGGCTTAGTCTTCTCCTGATCTTGTGCTTTATGCTTCTTATCTGTTTCTGGTCCAAGGCTTCATCTACCCCTTCTCTCTCAGATGTTTTCCTAATGAGCATCATTTCTCTAAAGGGTAACGTACTTGCCTTGGAATGGATCTTTGAGGGTCTGTTCTCATTGTCAAGTAGCAATAAGTGACTTCTCTGAAAAGGAAAGCAAAGACAGTAGTCCAGATTACAGAGTTAAGGAACAAATTTATGGTGAGAAAATGGGAAGCAAATAGAACATTGTATGTTAACCATACTTGAACTAAGATAAAATTTAAAAAAAAGAAAATAGAGTAGGCTTTCATCAGGATTTAAAATAGTTTATAATATAATGCAATACAATAATTACAACTATGGGAATCGGTTTAGGGGAACTACAGTTAACCTGTCAACACTCCTAACTCCTAAGGAATAGGAGGATAAAATAGTTACAGGAGCCCAGATTGTCTTGAAAGGAACAGACTTTAGGTCAAGGAACACAAGCCTAAAACAGATCTCTAAGGCAGCAAGTTGGGAAAATGTATACTCTATATTCATGCTCCCTTTTTCCCCTATAGTTTTGCCTTTGCCAGACCTAAAGGACACCTGAAGTCTTGGAACCCCCTTAATGTAATACCTTCTTATTAAGAAGGATGAAGACTTGATCTGGAAGGCAGACAGCAAATAACCAGAACTGTTAGTAAACATAAAGTATTAAAAATGTGTGTAGCTGAAAAGCAAATTAAGATCAGAAAAGAAATGAATTCTGATTTTACTATAGGAAATTCTGATTTTACTATAGGAAAGCGTAGTACATATTTATTAGCAAAGGAGAGGATGTAAATTGAAGCAGATGGGAAAAAATGTGAACAAAGAATAGCTGAGGAGACAAAGCTCCAAAGTTGGGAACAGTTAAGATTTCAATTTGTAGTGAAGAGGGTGCACACATTTTAGTCAGAGGGAATAAACAACAGAGAACAAACAAAAGGAAATACAAACAGATCATTGGTGTGGGATTAGTGAGAAAGTTTAATGTAGTGAGCGTAGGTATATAATAAGTATACATATGATGAAAATGTGGCATGGTCTTTTCATTGCTTAACTAATGTGCATTCTTGTTTGCTTCCTTACTAGCAGAACTCTGATTTATTTGTGAAAGAAATAGTCTCAAGTTTGTAATAATATTTTCCAGCCACATTGCAGCAGTACAGGTAGCCATGTAATTAAGTTCTGGCCAAGTTTGTTGGGTAGTCTATAGATAAAGATTCTTGAAAAGAAAGCTCATGTCTGTCTGGCAAGCGGTTTTTGACCTTGGCCTTTTCTCTTCCTACTTCCTGGGACACATACATGAAGGGTGGAACTTAAGCAGCTCTCTTATGACCATGAGGTATATATCCTGCAGAAGCTACCTGAAGAATGGAAGCATCCTGAGTCCTGAGGATACTGTGGCCTGCCATTCTACTCCCACATTTTAGAGTGCGTTTTTGGAGATTGCTTTGTAAAAGAGTTCCCTGTCTTCAGCTACAGGCTTGTAGGTCTCTGTTCTCACAACTGAATGCAATTCTTTTTTTTTTAGATTTTTTAATTTATTTACTTGACAGAGAGACATCACAAGTAGGCAGAGAGGCAGGCAGAGAGAGAGAGAAGAGGAAGCAGGCTCCCTGCTGAGCAGAGAGCCCGATGCGGGACTCGATCCCAGGACCCTGAGATCATGACCCGAGCCGAAGGCAGCAGCTCAACCCACTGAGCCACCCAGGTGCCCCTGAATGCAATTCTTAACCGAGATCAGATTGAAAAGGTGCCATTTATATTGAATTCATACATGGCCTATCTCAGTTTTTTCTATATTGTAATCTCTAATTAATGATATTTCAAATTATATTTATCACATAAATAAATGGATGTGTTAGTTAATTAACTGTGGACCCAAAACACAAAGCCTGAATGGAATAAATAGAAAAAGAATAACGAAAAGTACTATCTATTATCTTAAAAGAGGGTGCCTGAATAAAGAGATGAATGTGTTTAAAGTGAAGTAAATTTGCTCTTGAAATACCATATTACATGTTGTGGTAAAACTAAGAGTACTTGAGTTACATTCTTTTAAAATTAATATGGGAGAAGGAAGCTACTACATTCTAGGTATTTATGTAGTAGCAGCTGGATAGACACTCATCTGATCTTGAGTGACATTTCTTATGTGCTTTTATGCTATGTTATTAAGATGATAATTCATCTCATTTGTAAAGTCCTCTAACCTTCTCTGTTATAATTTAGTCCAGTGTTTAACAGCTCACACTGTCAGAAAAATTTTCTTTGTATCTAACTCACATCCTTCGCACTATTCTTAGAGGACACAGATAAAAATATGTACCTATTTCCTGAATAAAAATCCTATCAAGGGCCAATGCTACCTTTCTTAGGAAGACAGAGAGAAGTTGCAGTAGTATTACTAAGAAAATTATTTCTCCCAAATATTTTTTAAAAAACACAGAAATACAATACAATAATTACAAGTTTGTAATCAGTTGATAGAGGTCACTCTCTTCTATCACTGTCATTTTTGAATTCTCATGCAGAAGGCATGTGGCATACTAACATCCAATTAAGCATCATTAACTCTCTAAATGGATATGTGGACTTTTACATAAAAAATTGGCTAATCTTTCCTAAGTCTTCTAACTATACTGTCAACACCTTTTACAATGTAATATACTGAAACAGATATATTTCTTCATTATGTTTATATGTGAATATGTATACATATAAATATATACATTCATGTCGTAAAGTAAATGATTTATGCAGGAAGCACATACTAAACCTTCAGATATAGGGCACTTTGGCAGGTAATATGGTTGGCATAAAGAAAAAACAGGCGTAATTCAGTAGAGTTATCATTATAGTCAGAGCACTTTCATATAATGGTGAAATATATCTGAGAAATCAAGAGACCATATCTGCAAATGTAGTATATTATTAAATGGGCCCTAATTTTACTTGTAAGAGTGGGAGGCTAATGTATTTTGCACAAAATATCATTCTATTGCATTTGCATTATTACCTTTTTGTTACATTAAATAAAATACTTAAAGCGCTCGGGACAGAGCCTAGCATAAAGTAGTTACTAAAATTATTTATTAATTGCACTTTCTGTTAGTACCCCGCACATCTCAAGTTACACATTGCAAGTGATGTTAATGCTTACTCTGTCTAAAGCATGCATTTTATCATTATATTTCTGTGATCAAGAGCTTATTTATTCATTTATTTTTTGTTTTAAAATCGAAGTATTTTGTTCAGACCACACTGCTCTCCATATTCTGCTTTTCCCCAGCTAGCTAACATCATATCTACTTTGCCTAATATTTGCTCTCCCATCCTGTCTCTCTGCTAACTTCAGAATGCCACACTCATTTCCACTTCTCCACATTTACTCAAGCTATTTCAGGTATCTGAAATGCTTTCTCCCTCTGGCACGCATTCATCAAATCTTACTCTTAATCTTGCCAATCAGTTTCTACCACTGTGGGACTTCTTTATTAAGTATCACACTCTAAGGAAACTCTTTCATCTTCATTTATAAGTAACTGCACCATAGAATTTAACATTTTATTGATTTTTAAATACATTAAAAGGATTGGAGAAGAGAAAAATAGATTAATAACATATTTATGAATATAATTTTTTTAAGTTTTAAAGTATGAATAGAAATGAACAGGTGAGTTACTGGGACATTCATTCACTAATGAGGTATTAATTGAGTACTAATTAGTGCCAATCACTATTCTAGATACTTAGAATTAAAATATCTGGGTGAGGTGGGTGTTGGGTGGAGGATATCCCTACATAAAACTTACATCTAATGAGAAGACACAGATGCTAACTAATAAATATGAAAATGAATATATTATCTACCAAATTACAAATGAGAAGAACTATGGGGAAGAAAAAAAAAAGAGTAAAGTAGGATATTCAGAATGTGGAACCCTATCTTGTGTGGGAAGTTTGAGCTGTGACTGGGAGTCATAAAAAAAAAAAAAAAAACAAGAACAACAAAAAATCCACAAAAGTTGAGCTAGGATAAACAATGACTTTAAGGAGTTAAGACTATAAAAGCAAAAGAAAAATAGGACACCAATCAGAAAGAACAAACCAAGGAGAATATTTTAGTTAATCAGCAAATAACTGAAAATATGGACTATTCTCTATCATCATCTTGGAAGTAGATGTAGGAAAATATAATGAGCTGGACAATGGAAGTAGAGACTATAACAGGAGCTGACCTCAATGGAGTAAATGACTGAGATTGCTTTGAGATAAGCAAAGCATGAAGTTCCCACCTTGATTTGATCATATCTATCTGTACTCGTCTGTATACCTGGAAATCCTAGATTTTTTTCTTCCTTTGTTGTCATAAAAGTTTAATGTAAGATAAATGAAGGAAATGAGACTCTAAGCCATTAATGTGGTCTATAAGCTTCAGAGAACTTATTAAAAATAATGAGGAGCTACAAGAACACCTGAATATTTCTTTCAAAGTGGAGATTTTGAACACTTAAAAAAATTAGAAAGCAGTGTTAGAGAGATGAATTGGGAGACAAAATCAACTCCACTGATGATGCTGAGCAATGCGAACAGAAGTTTGCTTACAGTGAAACGGGATGATGCTTGCATCACTCTGGTTATCGGGGATCATGAAAAATGGGAGGATTCCCAAATAATTGGATCTCTTGGCAGATTAACAAAAAGGCACTTATGACCCTAAGTCTCTGTGCTAAGAATCTAAGTATAAAAAGTGTTTCTTCAAAAATATTTTAATAAATTTCCCAACTATGGCTGAAAAACTAAGACCCCCTGAAGCCTTAACAAGGGACTAGATGAGTAGTTATACAATTGCTAAAAGAGGAATCAGTGAAATATATTTCTGCAATTTGGTGGGAAAATTCAAATTAAATTAGATGACTAAGTTCATTTCTTTTGGAAAGCTCAATGCAGACTTTCTGAAAAGCAAAAGCTGAATTATATCTGTATAATTTTAGGAAGCCTACATGGGGCAGGGTGTGGCAAGGAATGGAGAATAAACTATTCTTGAAAGATTCAAAACTAATATGAAAAGGACTATGGTGTATTACACTTGTTGCAATCAGACTTTTTAGAACCAGTTCTGACTCTGACCACTTTGCTCATTCTAAGATGATGCATGAGTTACTTGGCCTCTCTGAGCCTCTATTTCCTCATCATGAGACAAAGATACTAATAATAATTTGATATATATTTGTTGCAAGAATTTAATGCAGATAGAATGCACAAGCATTTCTTTGATATGAAATAAATTAAGGTGTCGATACTATAATTGTATTGCTATTGGTGTTGGTATTAGTATCCATGTTTATATTGATAGTAATGATCATGTTGGTATGGGTCTTTTATTAGTGTTGATTTCGGTGTTGGTGCTGGTGTTGATACTACTGTTAGTATTGATGTCAGCATCAGTGCCAGTGTTGGTATTGGCGTGTGTACTTTTGTTGGGTTTGATGCTGGTGTCCATACTGGCGTCAGTGCTGGTATTGATATCACAACATGGTGCAGCCTGAAGGCAACTATTAGAGTAACAGGAAGAGAATTCAGTCTAAATTTTAGTCATCTACAAGAGTAGGAACTCCTAAGAAACAAGATAAGAACAATCCATCTTCAAAAACTTGGAAAATGAAGACCTTTGCAATGAGGGACAAAGGGAAGCTCCCAAGGTCAGAAAATAAAACTGCATCAGGTTCTCATGTTCATAAAAAGCTGCCTTTTGGGTTGAAGTGGAAGTATGGGTTAAAATTAGGCATTGTAATACCTGCATGAAAGGATCACAAAGTAAATTAAATGAAACACGTGTCTGTGATAATGCCTGGCATATGGTAGATAATATTATTTCTCTCTCAGTCCTCTCTTGCCTGTGTAGATTCATCTGTTGTTGTTGTTGTTGTTGTTTTCACCCACATCAAAAGGAATGAATTAACTGCAACCCTATCTTTTCTGACAGATTTTCATTTTCTGTGGAAATAAGATTTTATTCATCCTCTTAAAGCTAAAAAAGTTAATATATATTAATAAGGAATATAAACAACTCTGAAATCAAGGTGGTTTTAAATAGTTCTTTTTATATATTTTTATATGTTCTTTTAATAGGTATAGTCCAGAGAAGTAGCTACTACAAAATTTTCATTTATTCTCCTTTTTGTCACTGAGATAACTGAGAAATAAAAGCATTTGTTAAAGTACCTAAAGCAAATCTGAAAGATGCAAGGGAAAAAATGCAGCTGCTCAGAGATAATTTCTGATTTCTATAAAAACATGGACTAAATGCCTGATATTTTTAGAAATTGGGAAAACAAGGCTCATGGATTAAAAAGTTAATGGATGTGTTAATTTCCTCCTAAAAGCTGAAAAAAGGATTATGACTGTATAGTGCTCACAAGAGAGCCAAAAAGAAAAAAATGAAGTCTGAGGTCATCTATTTGGCTAATATAGAATGGCTAACAGTTTTAGCAGAAGTTCTATATAATTGATGCAAAAATTTTGACTAACAAAATTATCATGTATTATTCATTTTTAAATTTCATTATATCCCTTTATATATTTAATATTTTACAACTGTTAGCATATTTTTTTAGTTATATATACCTGTATCATCTTCTACATAATAAGCTTGTGCAGTGGTCATGTTTGATTTCTGTTTTATTCTGACAAGTGCTTAAAATAGAGTTGTTATCAGTATATATTTTTAAGTGAACTGAATTGTGCAGATTTGGTACGAAATGGGCTTAGATTAATCAATGTTTCCATTTATTATACTGTAAGCATCAGGCCTAAAACTGCTATTTGAAATTTTAATTACTGTTTTAGAAAATGTGATACAGTAAGTAAAATACCTTTTTTTCTTCAATAATGAGCCAGAGAAAAATTGGGAAATATGTGAAGTGCATTTTGTGCAAGATTATTTTTTTAATTTTAATTTATTTAGATTCAATTAATTAACATATCGTGTGTTATTAGTTTCAGAGGTAAAATTCAGTGGTTCATTAGTTGTGTACAATGCCCAGTTCTCGTTACATCACATACCTTCCTTAATGTCCATAACCCAGTTACCCTACCCACCTCCCCTCCAGCAACCCTCAGTTTCCTAGAATTGAGTCTTATGGTTTATGTCCCTCTGTGATTTCATTTTATTTTATTTTTCCTCCCTTCCCCTATGATCCTCTGTTTTGTTTCTGAAATTCTACATATGAGTGAAATCATATGATATTTGTCTTTCTCTGACTGACTTATTTTGCTCAACATAATACCCTCCAGTTCCATGCACATTGATGTAAATGGTAAATATTCATCTTTTTTTTTCTTTTTCTTTTTTTTTTTAATTTATCTGACAGACAGAGATCACAAGTAGGCAGAGAAGCAGGCAGAGAGAGGAGGAATCAGGCTGCCTGCCTGCCGAGCAGAGAGCCCAATGCAGGGCTCGATCCCAGGACCCTGGGATCATGACCTGAGCCGAAGGCAGAGGCTTTAACCCACTGAGCCACCCAGGCACCCCAATATTCATCTTTTCTGATGGCTGAGTAGTATTCCATTGAAAAAAATATATATGTATTTTTTTCAATGGAATATATATAATCTTCTTTATTCATCTGCTGATGAACATCTGTGCTCTTTCCATAGTTTGGCCATTGTGGACATTGCTGCTAGAAACATTGGGGTGCAGGTGCACATTCAGATCACTACATTTGTATCTTTGGGGTAAATTCCTAGTAGTACAATTGCTAGGTCATAGGGTAGCTCTATTTTTAACTTCTTGAAAACTTCCATACTGTTTTCCAGAGTGACTACATGAGCTTGCACTCCCACAAACAGTGTAGGAGGGTTCCCTTTTTTTCACATCCTCACCAACATCCGTCATTTCCTGTCTTATTAATTTTAGCCCTTCTGACTGGTTTGAGGTGGTATCACATCGTGGTATTGTGGTATTGATTTGTATTTCCCTGACGCTGAGTGATGTTGAGCATTTTTTCATGTGTCTGTTGGCCATTTGTATGTCTCCTTTGAGGAAATGTCTGTTCATGTCTTCTGTCCATTTCTTGATTGCATTATTTGTTCTTTGGGTGTTGAGTTTGATAAATTCTTTATAGATCTTGGGTAGTAGCCTTTTATCTGATAAGACATTTGCAAATATCTTCTCCCATTCTATAGGTTGTCTTTTGGGGTTTTTTTTGTTTTGCTCACGATTTCCTTTGCAAAAAGGAAAAAGTAAAAAAAGCAAAAGCTTTTTATCTTGATGAAGTCCGGACAGTTTCTTTTTGCCTTTGTTTCCCTTGACTTTGGAGACGTGTCTACAAAGAAGTTGCTGTAGCTCTCTGTTCTCATCTAGAATTTTGCTCCCTCTGTTCTCATCTAGAATTTTGATGGATTACTATCTCACATTTAGATCTTTCATCTATTTTGAGTCTATTTTTGTGTATGATATAAGGAAATGGCCCAATTTTCTTCTTCTGCATTTGGCTATCCAATTCTTCCAAAACCATTTGTTGAAAAGACTGTCTTTTTTCCATTGGACATTCTTTCCTGCTTCATTGAAGATTAGTTAACCATAGAGTTGAGGGTCCATTTCTGGATTCTTTTTTCTGTTCCATTGATCTAAGTATCTGTTCTTTTTTTTTTTTTTTTTTCCAGTGCCATACTGTCTTGATGATTACAGCTTTGTAATACAGCTTGAAGGCCAAAATTGTGATGCCACCAGCTTTGGTTTTCTTTCTCAACACTCGTTGTGCTATTTGGGGTCTTTTTCTTGTTTCATACAAATTTTAAGATTATTTTCTCCAGCTCCATGAAAAATGTTGATGGTATTTTGATAGGGATTGCACTGAATGTGCAGATTACTATGGGTAGCATAGACATTTTCACAATATTCATTCTTCCAATCCATGAGCATGGAAAATTTTCCCATTTCTTTGTTCCTTCCTCAATTTCTATTATGAGCATTCTATAGTTATCAGAATACAGATCTTTTACCTCTTTGGTTAAGTTTATTCCTAAGTATCTTATGGTTTTTGGTGCAGTTGTAAATGGGATTGAATCCTTAATTTCTTTTTCTTCTATCTCATGTTACTGTATAGAAATACCACTGATTTCTGTGTATTGATTTGCCACTTTGCTCAATTCCTGTATGAGATCTAGCAACTTTTGGATGGAGTCTTTTGGGTTTTCCACATAGAATATTATGTCATATGCATGGAGTCAGAGTTTGACTTCTTTGCCAGTTTGGATGTCTTTTATTTCTTTTGGTTATCTGATTGCTAAAGCTAGGACTTCTAGTACTGTATTGAACAACAATGGTGAGAGTAGACATCCATGTTGTGTTCCTGACCTTTGGGTAAAAGCTTTCAGTGTTTTGCTGTTGAGAATGACATTCACTGTGAGCTTTTCATAGATGGCTTTTATGATATTGAGGTAAGATCCCTCTATCCCTACAATGTGGAGAGTTTTAACCAAGAAAAGATGTGGGGTGCCTGGGTGGCTCAGTTGTTAAGTATCTACCTTTGGCTCAGGTCATGATCCCAAGGTCCTGAGATGGAGCCCTGCATTGGGCTCCCTGCTTGGTGGTAAGCCTGTTTCTTCCTCTCCCACTCCCCCTGCTTGTGTTCCCTCTCTCGCTGTGTCTCTATCAAATAAATAAAAATAAAAAATCTTTTAAAAAATCAAAAAAGGATGCTGTATTTTGTCACGTGTTTTTTCTGCATCTATTATTTTTCTGCTTCCTTGTTCATTAGGGATATTTATCTATAATTCTTTTTGGTGGGGTCTTTGTTTGGTTTGGGGGTCAAGGTAATGCTGGCCTCATACAATGATTTTGGAAGTTCTTCCATTTCTATTTTTTGAAGGAGCTTTAGCAGAATAGGTATTAATTCTTCTTTAAATGTTTGGTGGAATTTCTCTGGGAAGCCATCTGATCGTGGACTCTCGCTTGTTGAGACATTCTTGATTACTGCTTCAGTTTCTTTGCTGGCTATAGACCTGTTCAGGTTTTCTATTTCTTCCTATTTCAGTTTTGGTAGTTTATGTTTCTAGGAATGGATCCATTTCTTCCAGATTGCCTAATTTATTGGCGTATAGTTGCTCATATGTTCTTATAACTGTTTGTATTTCTTCAGAGTTTGCTGTGATCTCTCCTCCTTCAATTATGATTTTATTTATTTGGGCCCTTTCTCTTTTCTTTTTAATAAGTCTGGCTTGGGTTTATTGATCTTACTAATTCCTTCAAAGGACCAATTTCTAGTTTCATTGATCTGTTCTCCTGTTCTTTTGGTTTCTAGTCCATTGATTTTTGCTCAAATCTTTGTTTTTTCTTCTCTCCTGCTGGCTTTAGGCTTTATTTGCTCTTTCTCCAGCTCCTTTAGGTGTCAGGTTAGGTTGTGTATTTGAAACTTTTCTTATTTTTTGAGAAGGTCTCATATTGCTATCTCCTTCCCACTTAAGTCTGCCTTTGCTGCATCTCAGAGGTTCTAAACTGTTGTGTTTTCATTCTCATTTGCTTCCCTGAATTTTTAAAATTCTTCTTTAACTTCCTGGATGACCCTTCATTTATTAGTAGGATGCTCTTTAACCTCCATATATTTGTATTCCTTCCAAATTTTCTCTTGTGATTGAGTTCAAATTTTAAAGCATTGCAGTCTGAGAATATTCAGTCAATAAACCCAATGTTTTGGTGCCAGTTGAGACCCAATTTGTGGCTCAGTACTTGATCTATTCTGGAGAATGTTCCATGTACATGAGAAGAATGTGTATTCTTGTGCCCTGGGATAAAATGCTCTGAATATTATCTGTGAAGTCCACTTTGCCCAATGTGTCATTCAAAGCCCATGTTTCCTTCTTGATCTTCTGCTTAGATGATCTGTCCATTGTTGTGAGTAGAGTGTTAAAGTCTGCTACTATCATTTATTATCAATATGTTTCTTTACTTTTGTTATTAATTGAATTTATATAAGTGGCTGCTCCCAAGTTAGAGGCATAAATATTTACAATCGTTCGATCTTCTTGTTGGAATGACCCTTTTATTATGATATATTGTCCTTCTTCATTTCTTATTACAGCTTTTGGTTTAAAATCTAATTTTTCTGATATAAAGACTGCTACACCAGCTTTATTTTGATGTCCATTAGTATGATAAATGGTTTTCCACTCCCTCACTTTCAATCTGGAGGTGTCTTTGGATCTAAAATGAGTCTCCTATAGACAGCATATGGATGGGTCTTGCTTTTTTATCCAATCTGATACCCTGTGTCTTTTGATTGGAGTATTTAGTTCACTTACATTCAGAGTAAGTACTGAAAGATACAAATTTAGTACCATTGTATTACCAATAAAGTCACAGTTTCCTTATATTGTCTCTGGTCTTTATTACATTTTGGCTCTCTCTTTGCATAAAGGAGTCCCTTTAATATTTCTTGCAGTGCTGGTTTAGTGATCACAAATTCTTTTAGTTTTGTTTGTCCTGGAAATGCTTTATCTGTACTTCCATGCTGAATGACAGCCTTGCTGAATAAAGTATTGTTGTCTTCATGTTTTTCTCATTTATTACCCTGAATATATCATGCCATCCTTTCTGGCCTGTCAGGTCTCTATGGATCGGTTTTTTGCCAGTCTAAGGTTTCTACCCTTGTAGAGTAAGGACCTCTTGTTTCAAGCTCCTTTCATGATTTTCTCTTTATCTCTGAAATTTGCAAGATCAGTATTATATGCCAGGGTGTTGATCTATTTTTATTCATTTTAGGGAGGATTCTCTATGCCTCCTGGAATTGAATAGCTGTTTTCTTCCCCAGAGTAGGGAAATTCTCAGCTATAATTTGTTCAAGTAATCCATCTGCTTCTCTTTCTCTTTCTTTCTCTCCTTTTCCTCTGGAACTCCTTTCACTTTATGGTATCACTGATCTCTTGAATCCCTTTGTGATCCAGGAGTTGTTTATCTCTCTTTTTCTCAGCTTCCTTATTTTCATCATTTTGTCTTCTATATCACTGGCTCTGTCTTCTGCCTCATTTATCTTAGCAGTTAGAGTCTCTATTTTTTGTTGCATCTCAAAAATAACCTTTTTGACTTAGACCTGATTAGCTTTTAGTTCTTTCATTTCTCCAGTAAGAGATTCTCTAGTGTCTTCTATGCTTTTTTCAAGTCCAGTTTTTTTAAGAGTAAGTATTTTTTTTTTTTAATTCTAGTTCCAACACCCTACTTTTGTCCACATTTCTTAGATCCCTGGCTGTGAGTTCTGCCTATTCTCTTTTTAGGGGTGAGTTCTTCCATCTTGTCATTATGTCCAGAAAAGAATAGAAGAAAGAGAGGGAAAATACAAATAGAGCAACAACAAAACCAGAAAAAGGTACACTACACTAGAAGAGAACATAAAACAAAACAAAACGAAAAGAAAAAAAAATGAAAATAAAATCAAAGAAGTTGAACAGAACAGAACAATAAACTGGATTCTGAGTGTATTTTGGTCTGTTTGTTAGAGAAAATTAGATCCCAAAATAGATAGGAAAGAAAAGCTCATATATATATGCAAAAATGTAGTTGGACACAATGAAAAGAAGCCAGATGAAATGTATATATCTTAACTACAAGTGTAAAAATGGAAATTAAAAAAGACTTTAAAAAATCATTGATAAGAAGATAGCTGAAAAGGATAGTAAAATATAAAACTGAAGGACTAAAAAATAACAACTATACTAGAAAAATGTACACTACACTAATCAGAACAGAAACCAGAGAGATAAGAAAAGGAAAAAAAATGGAAATAAAATCAGACAAGTTGTGAAGAAAACAGAACAGTAAACTAGTCTTGGGTGTATTTTGGTCTGTTAGAAAAAACTAGATCCCAAAATAGGTAAGAAAGAAAACCACACACACGCGCGCGCACACACACACACACGCGCACACACATACACTCTAAGTGAAAAACTGAAGATTAAAAAAGACTTTAAAAATTGATAAAATAAGAAAATATATGAAAGGATAATAAAATATACAACTAAAGGTCTAAAGATTAATATGAAATAAATCACAAATGCTATATACTTTTTTCTCCAAGAGCTGGAGTTTTACAGTTCTATAAGATTGGTAAACTTGGTATTAGTTGGAAGTTCCTGCTGATCTTCTGAGGGAGGATGCTGCTGTGCTGATTTTCCGGTGTCTTTGCCTGGGAGGATTTGTACCACCCTTGCCAGGGGGTCACACTCAGTGAAAGGGGCTCTGGAATTGGCAGGGGTACAGGGGTGCTGAAAATGGCAACACCCCAATTTCTATCCTGGGAGCTGAAATTTTATGCCCCCCAATCTTAAGTGAGCCCCCATAGGAAAACAGTCCCTCTTGTCTCCCTGGTTTCCATCCAAACTCTTCACCCAGCCTGTGACCGAGCATTTTTATCTCAGGCATGAAACCCCATTTCAAGTCTCCAAACTTTATGGACTATTGCTGCACGCACCCAGCAGTGGTAGGACAGGGCATCTTGTCAGGGTTCTGCCTCTGCCAAACCTGCCACAGTTCAGGGTTTATGGCAACCCTGACCAGAAAGCCCATTCCTGGTCTTGCTGTTTACAGCCAGCTTTCCCGTTCTGGAGCCCAGGAACTCTGTTACACTTAGTCACTCCTGTTCTTTTTGTGACACCAAAGTCCCTGGGACCACACAATCCCACCTGGGGCTCCACCCTGCTTTGCCTCTTGAGCACATTTCAGGTAAACTTTGATTTTTGTGCTCTACTGCTTATAATACTCTCCAGCAGCTGGCTTACAGAGGGCTGCTCCCCCCCAACACACACAGCTTATCTTCCAATGTATCCCCTCAGATTCATGTCTCTGTACCTTCTACCTTGCAGAAAATAGTTGATTTTCTATTTGTAGAATTGTAGCAATTCTTTTCTCAAATCTCTGGTTGATTTTACAGGCTTTCAGAATGATTTGATAACTATCTAGCAGGATTCTTGGGACTAGACAAAACTAGGATCCCCTATTCCTCTGCCACCTTAGGGAGTCTCTGTGCAAGGTTTTAAAAAACAGATCTGTTGTTCAAAGGATAGGAAGTAGGTTTTGTTTGTTTCATTTTAATAAGCAGTAGGCTGGAATAAGGTTTGGAAATAAAATAAAGATAATAAAAAAGAGAGGTAGAGAATATCTGTCTTAAAGAAAAGGAGGATATCTTGAAAAATAATTGAATGGTTTCATTAGGGAATGTGGGGCCACCTCAGAATATCAGGACAGAGGAAGATGTGTTCTGTGATTGCTATAGAATGTCATTGTTCCTACAGTGAGTACCAAGAAGAAACATGAATAGTCAGAAAAACAGTATCTATTTATCTGGTTACCATAGTCAGCTGTAGAGATGTCATGGTAGAAAAGGATAAAAATAT
Organism: Mustela putorius furo; assembly: GCF_011764305.1. NCBI lineage: Eukaryota > Metazoa > Chordata > Mammalia > Carnivora > Mustelidae > Mustela > Mustela putorius. The sequence goes on from NW_025422471.1 coordinate 18,351,496, forward strand.
TTTGAAACTCGCTATGAAATTTTGTGTTCATAAACTACTTTCCTTGGCGTAAAGAATAGATCAGTATCACTGAAGTTCAGACACTGATGTTTGGGAAAACTTTGTAGGTAAGCTTTAAGAGATTTATTGGAAATGTCATAGGCAAGTTGGTTTTTAGGGAAAACAATTGCAAAATATGAATCATAATCGGTAGTTGCAGTGCTCTCTTGTTTTTCTCCCTTTCTCCCTCCTTGTTCTTTTATATCACTACAGATACAGATATTTTCTGTTTCTCTGGAAACCCTAATATAAATCCAGTGATGTATTTTTAGAAGGATAGTATAGAGAGGGTCAATTTTATTTCAGAAAAGAAAATATTGTTTAAAATTCAAAAATTAAACATTAAGAAAATTGTAACTCACACCATCATATTATTAAAATAAAATAGAAAATCATATGTTAAACTCAATGGCTATGAAAAATACATTTGCAAAAATTCTATAACTATTCATGATTATATGGTTTTTAAAGCACATTAGAAACAAGTGTGAAATTGAAAACTTTCTCCTTGAGACTGGGAATGAAAAAAAGGATCACTGTTAGTCTTACTTTTATTGAATGTTTTACCAGAGGCCCTCTTCAGCATAATAAAGAATGAAAAAATTATTAGTATTAAAAGGAGCTAATGAGGGTGCTTGGGTGACTCAGTTAAGCATCAGGTCTTGATCCCAGGGTCCCAGGATCGAGTCTCATAGAAGGCTCCCTGCTCAGTGAGGAGTCTGCTTCTCCCTCTACCCACCCTCCTGTTTGTGATCTCTTTCTCAAGCTCTCTCTCTCAAATTAATAAATAAATGAAATCTTTTTTTTTCCAAAAAGAATGAATGAATTTATCTTTATTGGCAGAAGACCTGTTGCATATATTAGAAAATCCAATACATTCCACATAGACTCTAAATCTAATTGTGGATGGTAAAATATTAAACTTTTAGAAAAAGAATATTAAGTATCCTCAAGATATTGGGGCAAGCAATGATATTTTAAGTAGGAGACAGTAAGTACCAAACATAAGTCTGAGAAATTAGATTTCATTAAAATTAAGAACTCTATTCATCAAGACTCCAATAAAAGAATGAAAATACAACCATACATGGGAAAAGATATTCATAATGCAAATACCTGGTAGAGGACACATACACGGAATATACTTTTTAAATCTTCTGTAAATCAATATTAAAAGACAAATAATACAAAAGAAAAAGTCACTAGAAAATGGGCAATCTAAAAGCAAACTATGACTTAGAAATGTGCTTCCAAAAAAATAAATAAATATATATTCATTCCATTTTTTACGCCCTTGTCACCATGACTTTTGGTAATACCCTTTTGCACTGACTCTGGTCCTGGTCCTATAACTTGCTTTGGAAACTGGGAAAGTAGTAGTTGTGCATCCTCACTTTCTCTCTTGGTCTTCTGCCACACCTGCTAGAAAATAAGCCAACTAAGAGGTACAGAGCTGAATCACCCCAGTTCCCCCAACTGGGCTGCTTTAAACCAGCCAGCAGAAATGTACAAAAGTCCAGCAGAAAGCATAGGAGCCTTCTAGCACATAGAGTGCTGGTCAGGGACCCAAGAGTAAGCCCAGTTGAGGCCAGAAGCACCTAGCCTACCTGCATATTTGTGAGCTACGCTTACTGTATATGCTGTTCTAAGTCACTGAATGTTGAAGGTAGTTTGTTGTGCAACATTGCTTTAGCAAGAAACAAGCAATCCCCCACCATATACTTCATAGATTCTCTTTGCTACACACAGACAAATTCAAAGAAATGAGCCAAGTAGTCTACGGACTTGAAGGAATGCCCGTACTCTCTAATTCTGACTTTGTGGAATGATACCAGCTATACCCTTCAACTCTAGCATAGCACCAAATTATAATCTGAAATTATAGCCAAGATTTGCCTTTTTAAGTTGATTTGTGGTTGAAATGTTATTCTCATGGACTCCAGACCCATATACATAAAAGTAGTAGCTGCTTATCCTTTCCACAGTGTGTGTCTCAGCAATTTCTCTTGCCTAAGACTATTACACATATGGTTTCCTACATGCAGACAGATGACACCCTGTCCTCTTATGAATTAGCATCTACTGTTTCTTCAGACCTCAGCTCATACACCACTTCATGGAAGACTTCCCTGACTCCTCTGATTAAATCAAATGGTTCTCATTTTATCACGTACTTCTTTGTGGCACTCATCACAAGGCACAAATTTTCATTTGTGAAAATTTTAGGCTAATTGTCTGCCCTTACCTAGATCTTAAGTTCCATGAAAACAAGAATATTATATTGCCTTGCTCAACATTTTGTTCTGTTGCCTAATATGAAATCAATGATGAACAGAAATCTTAAAAATTTGGAGAAAAGCCTGTAAACAGAATAAAGACATGAAAATTTAAGGACTTAAGCTACATTGTAAAGATTATTTATATTTGTTGAAATCTCATATACTTCAGTAATTATTGAGAAGAATATTGCAAAGAAACCCATATATCAAATTAACAAATCTAATCCAGACTCATTTAAGTGGTAATTTAATAATTGAATAATGCAATATTCATATTAAATTTTAATACCATATATAATCATTTGAGCTCTTTGGATGATACTCAAAACTAGATTTTCAAAGCAGTTTTTTTTTAACACTTAGTGTCAATATGTATCCCTTGCAATTTGTAGTTTAATTAGATTTTTAATAGGAACTGGAAGTGGAGAGTTAGAATAATTATATGGATAGTGTAAACAACTGAATCAGCATCAATATTCAGACTGTTACATATATAAAGGGAGGAAAGGATGTAAGTCTCAATATTTTTGTTTATATTTTGATGTTATAATGGGTTCGAGTATACAGTGTAATGTTAGATTATAGGGTTATCTTTTTCTGTAACTGCTTGGACTAAGACTGCTGATTAGATGACATTATAATATCTATTTTATGTATTATTATAAATTCTCTTTATCCATCATCTTTCTTTTTCTCCCTGTGATCCCTCTATACTTACTTGATAAAGAATTTTCATTTTATTACTAAGTCTGAAGAAAGGACATGCTCTTTGTACCCGCTTCACAAGACTCTTCTCTTTCTTGGGCCAGCAACTCTTTGAGGCTTGTTCTCTGCAGAAGGCAGAGGAATAAGAAAACAAAGTCCAACCTCAAAACAGTTTTCAAACCTTTACTTGCATCACATCCACTAACACCCCATGGGCCAAAGTAAGTCACAGAGCCAATCCAATGTCTTTGGGTAAAAAGATACACTCTTTCATGATGGTGTGGGAAAGAGGAATTAAATAATTGCTAAAAGAAATAATCTGCCACACTTACTAAGTGAGGGATTACAGAAAATGGACCTGAACCCCTAATGCTTTTCCATCCATTCTACTGTACATATATGAAAACTAGTCAAATCTATAATGTCTATTTCACTTTAGCACCTGTTTTAATTCATGAGTTTTTATTTTGAGATTTAAAATATGTAAGCAAATAATAAAGTTTAACACTTTTTAAAATAAGTTGCTTAAGCTTCCTACTAGTCACTGCATATGAAAACCCATTTTAACTCTCCTTGAAAAATATAAGTCCAGGGGCGCCTGGGTGGCTCAGTGGGTTAAGCTGCTGCCTTCGGCTCAGGTCATGATCTCGGGGTCCTGGGATCGAGTCCCGCATCGGGCTCTATGCTCAGCAGGGAGCCTGCTTCCCTCTCTCTCTCTCTCTGCCTGCCTCTCCGACTACTTGTGATCTCTCTCTGCCAGATAGATAGATAAAATCTTTAAAAAAGAAAAAAAATATATAAGTCCATAAATAGGTTTATAACAACAGCAGCAAAAAGAAGTGGTCAGACTCCTGAGAAATTGCTCTATTTTTAGAAAGACTGTAGAGATATGTTTACTTGTGTTTACTTGAATAAATGCTGAGTTAGAAGTATGACGTCTGTGACTCCATAACACTTAAAAGTCAAAACAAGATTATCCATGTTCAATGCTTATTTTCATAATTCACGTTATTGAAGGCCATCGAGACATCCTGCAGTGGTCTGGTTTAACCCATTTCTTAAATCCTTAATTCTAATGGTTTTATTTCTACATACACAATACAAAGTGACAGAGAAAGGAAGACTGTCTAAAAGGAACAGATTTTTTTCAATTCGTTTCTGAAGTAGAATTTTGTGATTCATTAGTTGCATATAACACCCTGTGCTCATTCCATCAGGTTCCCTCCTTAATGCCCATCATCCAGTTATCCCTTGATCTCATCCACCTCCTAAACTCTAGGAAACAAACTGAGGGTAAAAGGATTAGATTTCTAAGCTCAAGGTTATGATTCAGTTTTTTCCATAACATTGTGAAGTAGGGCATGTGAGTTGTGTTACTTGATTTCAATACATACTAAATGTTAATAGTTTATAATTTTCAGTTAGTCAGCATTCATTGAGTTGTTTACCTATCTTATTGCTCATGGCACATTAAAAACAGATAAAAAAATGGTTTCTGCCATCTTCACAGACTCTAAACAAGTATTTGAAAACTTAGACTTCGTTGGGCGGGAAAAAATCCACTTTGATGAGAGAAGTTTTATTGGGCATATCCAATCTAGAGTTTACATAATTATTTGAAACATTTAGATCTGATTGATTTTTATTTTATTGCTATTAAGCAAGCACAAACATTTGTAAGTATATTTCTTTGCATTATTATTTTTTTTAAGCAATCTCAAACTTACAGAACAGTTACAAATGCCCTGCAAATAACCTTTCCTCTTTCTGAAGAATTTCAGTGTAACCATGCTGGTCCCCAGCAGGACATACTTTCTACTTGGATTGGTCACAGACACCCCTCATGCCACCATCCCCTACACATAAAAGCCAACCTTACTTTGTCTTCCTAATTGCTTTAAAATGGAACTATCCAAGAAAGGAGGTGGAGGAATAGCTGTAATTATACTTCTGCATTTCTTTTTAAAATTTTTTAGTCATTTGGCTAAGGACTATGTACTGTGTGATTAGTCATAGCATTATACTGAGAAACCCTGGAAAATAGTACTACAGAAAATGGCAACTCAAAATACCTTTGCTTTGTTTTATGTATTTGGACACCCAAATCTGAGATTTCTTGTATAAAAATACTGTATCTTACAAATGGTAAAATTAATCATATAACAGCATAACTCATATCTAATGTTTTTAATGCTATATATTTTATATTCTGTTATTTTACAGTAGTCTAAATTGGTAAAGTTTATGTAACATTGAGGACATTTTTTTAAAAGATTTCATTTATTTATTTGAGAGAGAGACAAAGTACTAGCAGAGGAGAAGAGGGACAGGGAACAAGCAGACTCCCAGCTGATCACAGAGTCCAAGGCAAGTCTCTATCCCAGGACCATGAGATCATGGTCTGAGTGGGAGTCAGATGCTTAATTTACTGAACCATATAAGTGCCCCCAAACTGAAGACATTTTTAATCCATATTTCAATTAGTTTACATCTAAACATCTGAATATAATTTCATGCATTTTGTTATAATTGTTATACTTAGCCATGTTTACTGGTATTACTATTATTCTTTTTGTTTAATTTTATCTTTTTAATTTTGCAGGCTAATTCATTATAAGCAACAAATCTTTTTTTTTTTTTTTTAAGATTTTATTTATTTGTCAGAGAGAGAGAGGGAGCAAGAGCAAGCAGAGGCAGACAGAATGGCAGGCAGAGACGGAGGGAGAAGCAGGCTCCCTGCCAAGCAAGGAGCCCGATGTGGGACTCGATCCCAGGACACTGGGATCATGACCTGAGCCGAAGGCCTCAAACCAAATATACATGGGAGTAAACGATAGTCTCTTCCCAAACAAAAATATTTCTGTCTTTATTTCTGGAAAAGTGATCTGTTTCTGTAACATCAGGGGCGAGGAAGAAACATTGCTATTAGTACTAAGTGCATTTTCAACAAGTAAACCACAAAGTGCTTTTGTAAATCAATATGTTCCTGAAAAAAAAAAATTTTTAAACCTATCTAGAGGGGAAATCATCTTCAAAGTCACAGGACAGTGGAAAATAACAGACACTGGAAATCTCTCCCTTCAAGATGGCCCTATGTTCTCTCCTCTGGAGAAAATGGCAAATGATTATACAATGGAGGAATGACACTCAGTAATCCTAAGACAAAGAGCACGGTCATGAAAACTGCTCTATTGGTAGAATAATACTGGGTTTTCGTTTTATCTATTCTAGACCTTTTGCAGAGATTTTTCCATTCTGGTGTAAGTGTTATAACTTAGAAATACTTTTTCCTGGGACACCTGAGTGGCTCAGTGGGTTAAGCCACTGCCTTCAGCTCAGGTCATGATCCTAGGCCCCTGGGATCGAGTCCCACATCAGGCTACTTGCTCAGTGGGGAGCCTGCTTCTCTCTCTGCCTCTGCCTGCCACTCTGCCTGCTTGTGCTTGCTCTCTTTCTCTGACAAAGAAATAAATAAAATCTTTTTTAAAAAAGAAAGAAATACTTTTTCCCATTTTCTACTCTGATTCTTCTACAATAATGTATTTTTATGTCACAGTTTTGATAAACAAAATCAGTACATATGTTTCAAAAATAATTTCTCCCTCACTAGTTTTTATTCAAAAACTATCATGTAATATATTTTGCTTGGCCTAGGTAAACTGCGTATGTCAATATTTTTCATGTTATGTTATAGGACAGACATAAAGATGGGGCTGATCATTTCAGTTCAGAATCAAAACTACTGAGATTAAGTACTATAAATATTTAGATTTAATAATTATCCTTTGATCACTCATTCAACAATCCACCATTTATTGAATAACTGCCTTCTGCCATAGAACTGCAAAATTTTAGCCCCAGGAACACAGTGATAAATGAGATTGCACATAAGCTTTGGAGATATTCAGAGTCTGAATGGTACCTCCATGGGGCAGCCTTCAAAATGTTTGGAAAATTGAAAGTGAAAGCCATTCTATCATGTTCTGTTAATATCCATGAGATGAGAACATTGACTTTAGAAAGAAGTAAATTGTGAAAGTCAATGTATCTAGGAAACATTGATTAAATATTAATAGGTTCATATGATACATTGAAAACAAGCAAAAGTTGGAATGAACATTTGCTGGATTAACCCATAAAGAACCTAGAGTCTTCAAAAATGGGTTTATAAGTTCTGTCTATATAGATTCTCCACCTTAACATAAGCCGTTATATTCCACCTGTCAAAGAATCAGAATTAATGTTGTACATGATGACTGAAATTTTGCCTCATTCTAAGTCTCTTAACTGAGGAATTTTTGAAATATCTACTTTAACAGGATAGTTATCTTTACCTTCCACTTTACTTTTTCTTTATAGACTTTCTGCACAATTGTCTGAGATAATGGTATACCTTATATGTTTCATTCATTTAGAAATACTGACTAAATATATACCTTCTATAAGTAATTAAACTTCACATCCTATTTTGCTGATAGAGAGCTTCTCTTTAATTTTTGCTATTGTCCATTTTCCTAGAGTTACATGTTTATAGTGTCATTTTAAAAATAATTCTGAAAGTTCCTGGGTGGCTCAATCAGTAAAGTGGCTACCTTCAGCTCAGGTCATGATCTCAGGGTTCTGAGATAGAGCTTCTGGCCCACCTCCCCAACTCATGCATGTATGTGCATGCTCTCTCTCAGATAAATAAAAAAATAAAGTCTTTAAAAATAATTCTGGATTGATTTTCAACTAGTATGACTTCTCGTGTCCTATTATGTATATAGTATGACTAAAATAGTGCATCAGTTATCTATTGCTATGTAACAAACCACTTCACATCTTAGTGGCTTGAAATAAGACCAATTTACCATTTCCCAAAGTTCTGTGAATTGACTAGGCATTTTCTCTACTGGTTTTGCCTAGGCTCACTCATGTGGCTGCATTCAGCTGGAGGGTGGCTGGGCTGGATGGCCCAAATGGCTTCAATGACATATCTGGACTTAGGGGTCACCTGGGATACTGAGGTTTTCCTCCACTTGGCCTCTCTATACTTTCCAACATAGTGTTGGATAATGTTCCAAGATGAAGACAGCAGAAGTTCCAGAGCCTCTTATGGCCTAGGCTCTAGGCCACAATGTTATATCTGAGACATTCTATTGACCAAAGAAAGAAGAATCAAGACCATCCCAGTACAAGAAATTAGAGAAATAGACTCCATTTCACAACTGGTATACCAGCAATGTCACATTATAAAGGGACACAACTCAGCAAGATGAGATGTTATTTGTTAAAAAAAAGAAAAATTATTAATACTTTGTATTAAAACCTGAACTAATTAAGTAATTATAGATGTGAGAATATTTTTGTAAACATGAAAAATCATACATTCACATTATTTGAATGCACATTAGAACAAGCTATACTACAGATTTAATGTGCATATTTCAAATTAGAAAACTTATTCATCAAAGACAAAGATTATACTTACCAATTAAAAACAATGATACCTAACAAATGACTTTTTTGAAAAAAAATCAAAATAAAGTCACAATAGTGAGTGGCGTCAGCAAGATGAGCATATAAGACCTCCCTCACTCATGTTCCCCCTTGATAAAAACAATTTGGCATCCATCCATGGATGAAAATACCTTTGTTGGTGATTTGAGATCCAGGTAGGAGATTGTGAATCCCCAATTGCATTAAAAAAAGACAGGCTTAACCAGGTGATTGACTTGCAACCATGGTTCTACCAGTAGAAACGGTGTATTGATGAGGTAAGAACATTGACTTTAGAAAGAAGTAAATTGTGAAAGTCTGTGTATGTAGGAAAGATGGAAACAGCTCCATAGTCCTAAATATTTGACTACAGACTCCTTTGGACTATCATTTCATCACCAGCACCAAATAGTAAGAAACCAAAGAAGAGTCTTGCCACCCTATGCACTGGGTAATAGGCATACCTTGGTCCTGGCTGTGGACCTTGAGGTAGCTAACCCCTCTTAGCCATAGTTTGGAAGCCCTTGGAGAATAATGATTTAGGTAGTCACCCATAGATGGGAGAACCTTTTGTGGAATTTCAAGTGCCCAGCAAAGAAGTTCTAGCACATATTGGAACAACAACAACAACAAAAATCTGTGATTGAATACATTGGAGAAGGTAAAAGGAACAGTTTGACTTTCTCCACATTACCCCTTTCCCAAGATAGCATATCTAGGCGCTGAGATAGCCCTTCTCAGCACATATTTTTTCTCATGGGGTAAAGTGAGAGTGTGTAAGTGAACACTTGGCTTTCCCAGCTGTGCATAATAATGTTAAGGAAACCCATTTTGATTTTGCCCCAACCAGAGTACTCAGTCATAAGCTGCATACATAACTGGGAGAACAGCAGCCAGGCTTAAGAACACAATCTGTTAAGGTGACACAGATCCTACTAACTGCTGTCACAGACTCCACTGGGAACCTGCTTGCAAGTCACTGTGGATCCTTACAACTAGCCCACAAACAACCTCCATGTTCTGCTTATTTGACCCACACAATAATTTTCCAGGAATCTACCACAAAATATCAAAATCTAGAATTTATCTGATAAAGAATTCAAATACCTGTTTTAAGAAAGTCCGTGAACTACAAGAAAACACAAAAAGACAATTCAATTAAATTAGAGGAAAAATACATGGATAAAAAAGAAGTTGAATGAAGAGACAGAAAAACAAACCAAATACAAATTCCAGAGCTGAAGAATACAATGAATGAAATGAAAAATGCAATAGAGAGCATCATTGTCAGAGTAGATCATACAGAAGAAAGAATTTGTGTATCAGGAGACAGGAACTTTGAAATTATCCAGTCACAAGAGCACAAAGGAAAAAAAACAAATAGTGAAAAAAGCTTTATGTGAATTATGGGTGGCATGGAAAGAATCTGCAGATTATTTGAGTCTCAGAAATTGAAGGGAGGGAGAACAGGGAAGAAAGATTATTTTAAAAAATAATGGCTGAGAACTTCCCAAATCTGGGGAGACATTTGGAGATCCAAATTCATGAAGCACATAGGTTCTCGAACAAATTTAACTCAAAAAGATTTTTTGCAAGCCACTCTTTAATAAAATTAAAAGACAAAAAAAAAATCATAATAGCATCAGGAGAAAAGCACATCACATACAGAAGAACCTCCTTTTGTCAGGATTTCTCAGCAGAAATACAAGTCATAGGGCTCCTGGGTAGCTCCGTGGGTTAAAGCCTCTGCCTTTGGCTCAGGTCAGAGTCCTGGGATTGAGCCCCACATCGGGCTCTCTGCTCAGCAGGGAACCTGCTTCCTCCTCTCTCTCTGCCTGCCTCTCTGCCTACTTGTAATCTCTGTCTGTCAAATAAATAAATAAAATCTTAAAAAAAAAAAAAAGAAAAGAAAAGAAATACAGGTCAGAAGAGAATGGGATGATATATTTAACTGCTCAAACTAAACACTAAAAACTGCCACTCAGCAATACTGTATATACCAAAAATGTCCTCTTCAAAGGAAGAAAAAAATGAATATAAAATTCAAGCAAAATATTAAAAATAAAACTCACACACCATAATCAAGTGGGATTTATCCCTGGATTGCAAGGTTGGTTCAATATATGAAAATTAGTAAAAGTGATCTATCACATTAGTAGAGTAAAAGATAAAATCATATGATTTTCTCAATAGATGCAGAAAATCAGTTGATAAGAAAACAACAACCTGCCATGAGAAAGAACTCTCAATGAATTGGTTAAGTAAGAAGTATACTTCAACATAACAAAGACCACATGACAATTCTATAGCTGAGATTATATTTCATGATGAAATATTAGAAGCTTTTCTTCTAAGATTTTATTCCACTAACATACTGTATAGATTATTATAGCTTTAACCAACTGAGCCACCCAGGTGCCCCAAGATTATTATAGCTTTGTAACTATTGAAAACCAGATGTGTGATGCCACCAGCTTTGTTTTTCTTTCTCAGAGTCTCTTGGCTGTTTGGGATCTTTTGGATTCTATATGGATTTTAGTATTATTTTATTTGTTTCTGTGAACACTTCATTGAAATTTTGATAGGAACTGCATTGAATTTGTACATGACTTTATATTCTAGACCCTTTAACAATATTAATTATTCCAATCCATGAACATAGGTTTTCTTTGTTTGTGTTCTCCTAAATTTCTTTCATTGGTTTACAGTATAGAGATATGTACATAGTTTACAGTACAGAGATCTTTTACCTCCTTGGTTAAATTTATTAAGTGTTCCATCATTTGATGTTACTGTAAATGGAATTGTTTTCTTTATTCACGTATTTTGTTGTTCGTGTACAGAAACAAAACTGATTTCTGTATGCTGATTTTGTATCTTGTAACATTACTGAACTTGCTTATTGTGATAGTTTTCAGGTGGAGTCTTTGGGATTTTCTACATGAAATATTATGTCATCTGTAAACAGTTGTGGTTTTGCTTCTTCCTTTCTGATTTGGATGTCTCCTATTTCTCTTTCTTGCCTGATTACTCTGGCTATAACTTCCAGTGCTATGTTGAACAGGAATGATGAAAGATACCTCTTCTAAGTAATGTAACAAAGGGCACATGTACAATATCTATTTTTTATTGTATTTGGTACTTTATTATTTTAAACTGTTTTTATGGGCAGATAAAGCTTCCCTAGAAAGAATATAATTAATTTAATTAGCATGCATGACAACTTTGATTTTTTTTTTTGTCTTTCCCTTCTCTAAATCCAATTACCTATGGAGAATTTCTCATATTTATTCAATACCCAACTATTTATTGGAGTATATCTGTTCAACCCAGGCTGATGTGTTACATAAAGATTTGTATTTAATTTAATATTGGCAGTGCCCCTGCAGAAGAATGATCTAAGAAATTAATCAAAATTTTATAATTGCTTCAATTGATTCAATTTTAGGACATAAATGTTATTTTAACACAATGTCTGGATAAATGTCTATAAAGATCATAATTCTAAAGATCATTGCACAGGTAAACATAAAAGCTATTTAATTACTTTTAGGTTCTAAATCAATAGTTGATTTTTAAAATACAAGTTAAATAGCATATTTTAATGTTGGAAATTACTTTTAATCTATAGTAAAAAAAATATGAGACTTATCTATGTTTCATTTTCAAAAACTATATTACTTTTGCCTTGTTATAATTTTTTTAAAGATTTTGTTGAAAGAGAGAAAGAGCAAGAGGAGGGAGGGCCAGAGGGGGAGAGAGAGAGAGAAAAGCAAACTCCATGCTAAACAGGAAGCCTAATGTGGGATTCTATGCCAAGACCCTGAGACTGTGACCTGAGTCAAAGGCAGATGCTTAATTAACTGAGCTACCCAGTCACCAGGCCTTGTTATAATTTAAACAAGGGATTTTTCATACTTGTAGGCAAGTAATGGAACATATTTAAATACATCCTTTCATGAAAAGATGTGTGACACAGAGCTAACCATCTCCTTGGCATTTTTGAGAAGCTCAGAATATTCAGATCCTTCTTTTGATAGGGCTGAAATCTTTATTCTGGCAACTTCTTTTCAGTATTTCCCATCTAAGCACTTCCCAGAATGGTTTAGCCACCATAGGCCCTACAGCTCCCTCCATCCTATCAAGTACTTCCTTTTCCATGTGAAAAGGATAGTCTTGGTGCCAGGGGTTTTTCTGATGGTTTTAACAAACCCTACACTCTGGATATGCCCTTGCTTTAGGTGTCATACTTTTTAAGGTCGCTCTGAGGTTTTGGCCTATTTCCTTCATTCTAATGGGAATATATATGTGTATATATACATACACACACACGCATACCCCTATAGTGATGCCAACCTTGTACTGCTCAAGAGGAGATCTTAAAATATCTTCTTCTCAAAAAATAGTTTATCAGTAGGTAATATGAGATATTAAGTAATTTTAAAAAGTCTCCTCTAAAGTCAAAAGATTATTTGTATTTTTAAAAGACAATGAAATAATACATTTTAGATAACTATCTGGAATTAAATAAAAATAAGAAGTCAGACTTCTTTAAATGATTAGGGAACCTAATGAAAAAATGCTCACATAAGCATACCATCTAGAATGAAAATTCAGGCAAAAGCATGGCAGAAGGAATTCTTTGTCATATCACTTCTTATATTGACCAATAAAATCTTCCTGCCCATGGTAATAAAAAATCAGATTGTCTTAAATAAAATAAAGGAGACAGTAAATGGTGAATTAAGAATCAGCATCTTGTGTCATGAACAAAATTTCATAACAAAATTTCTTATCTAAATTAGAATGCCAATGGCAACTTTTCTTTTCAGTATTCCTAAGAATGTAAAAGATTGATTAGTTTTAATCCTGAGCAAGATAGCATAAGACTGGAAGAGAATCAATAGGCAGAACAAAACCTACTATATAGTAGGCTTTTCATGCATATTACCTCCAAAACCTACAAGCCTCACAAACACTTTTATGTAAATACTATGCATCCCATTTAACAGATAAAGAAAGTGAAGCTCAGAGACCTTTACTAACATGCCCAAAGGTCACACAGTTAATTAAGTTGTGTGAAAGATCAGCTTATGTGACTCAAAGTCTACACTCTTTTCTTGACACGACAAGCCAAAATCATTGTTTTTCCAGACATAGGTTGCAGAAAATCCAATGAGTACCGGGTTCATTTTTCATTGCTTTAACAATGTAGCATAACAGCAGAAGCAAAGGACTGTGAGTCAAACGACCTGGCCTTGAATATTTTCCTCAATGAGCTGTAGGACTTTGGGTGAGTCATTTGGCATTATGGTATCTAGTTTTTCATATTTATAAGACTAAACAAAATAAGCCAGAGAAAGACAAATATCAAATGATTTCACTCATGTGGAATGTAAGAAAGAAAAACAAATAAGCAGGATAGGATTTAAAAAAAAAAAAAAAAGGCAAACCAAGAGAGACTCTTAACTATAGGGAACAAACTGATGGTTACCAGAGGGGAGGCAGGTAAGGGGATGGGTGAAACAGGTGATGGGGATTAAGGAGTGCACTGATGATGAGCACTGGGCGATGTATGGAAGTGCTGAGTCACTATATTGTACACCTGTAAACCTGTAACTAATATTACATTGTATGGTAACGAACTGGAATTAAAGTAAGAACTTAAATATAAATAAATCAGTTAAATTGAAAAAATAAAGTACAAAGTTTAAACTGAAGGTTCCCTAAGACTTACTCCAAATTTGAAGTTCTCTGATTCTCTCAAATACCTCTTGAAGTTAGTTATATTTTCCTTTTAAAACATGAGCTATCTGTATTTAGATAGTTGTATTTATTTTTTATGTCAGTTACTATAAATATTTGGAAACATGATAGATTTTATTCTGCAAGACATTGGCATTACCTGCAATAAACCATTTGAAGTCTTCGTAGGCTGATACTAAAGTGTTAGATTTCAAAATGAGTGATGTGTGACTGAAGGTCTTTTGATGCTAATAATTTTCCTATTTGGAAATTACAAGGTCTTTTGGTTCATGTATGCAGTTAAATTTCCGAAGCAGAAAGGCAGTGCTCCATTTTAAACACTTAATGTAATTCAGTGATTTAGTCACTGGGGCAAAAAAGCTAACATTTATTTAAAGATAGCAATATAACATAAAATCTGAATTTAAAAATTGGGGTTGTCTATGTATTATCTATATATGTAAAATATACACATACAACCACACACATGTAACCCAAGTCATTTTTGGTTTTGAGACTGAAATACCATGTTTCTTATACATTTTAAAAACAGGTAAAGCATTCAAACTGCTCTGAAACCATTTTTTCCTCATCAAAATTGTATTTTACTTTGTAAATGAAAAGTGAAGAAATTTTCCAGTCCCTATTCCTATCATTATTAATTTTAAATTAAAACTTTTTATTTTATAAAATAGCAAACAGAGCTAAGCAAAAAGAAAAATTGCCTTCAACCCCATAATTAGACCTAACTAGTGTTTTAATCTCCTAGTATACTTTTAAATTTTCTCTAAGCATTTACATATATATAGATGGGAACATAATACATATGCTTTTCTTTAACCTGATTTGTTTTATGTAATACTTCTTATTAACAAAGACAAATTTTAATAATACTTCCAAAGCATTTTACTATATGGACATAAGAAAATTTATTTAAGTTTTTATTAAAAAAAGAAATTTATGTGATTAATTCGTCACTTAATAAGTTCCCATTTTTTATATTATTAACAATGTGCAATAAACATGTATATATCCATCTGTGTTTGACAATTTTTCCCTTAAGATAAATTTTAAGATGTGAATTTATAAAGTGAAATGATGTAGTAGTTTTTAAAGTTTTCGTACTTACTATTAACTTTTGTTTTTTGTTATTTCACATTTGTGTTTATTTCTTAACACTTTTTCTAATACTGAAATTCTCTCCTTTAAATAACATTTAAATACATTGACCACCTTGCTAAGCATTTTGTTAACATTTGGCCTTACATTCATACAAAACATACAACTCTATGGATTATAAAATTACTCAAGATAAAATCCCACTATTTACTAATATTTATCTTGCACTATGAAATGGAAGCATACTCGTTTTTTTGACCATCTGAAAACCAGTTCACCTTATTTGATTTTCCTTTTGGGGAGTGGCTGCCCCTTTTCAGGCCTTGTATGTTGGCAGAGCTGACTCTGTCTGCTATTTCAGGAGTATGTTTGAGATCCAGGCCTCAGCCACATATTGCATTTCATTTTTCCTTTCACAGAGACGGGTTCAGAGATGGCTACTCTCCTTAGTTTGGGATGTTGGCCATAAGGATTAGAATATTGTTCAAATTGTTATAAGAAGAGATGTTGTTTGCATATTCTACAACCCATGCTGATGCAAAGCTTAAACTTCTGTCATAATCTTTCTACCACCTGGGACATGCTTGTCATGCTTGTCCGACTGGAGCCAACACAGGCAGGCAGAACCAAAAGTTGGGAAAAATCAGTGCCTATGACAACCTTTGATCCCCTGAATCCAGCCATGCCTGGTTGTAAGAGATCCCTGGATTTTAATCACATAAATGAAAATTCCCATTTAGATTGAGTTTTTGGTTACTTTCAAGTTAAAGACATCAGTGCTAACTAATCTGTGTTCAAAACTAAAATTCTGAAGCTTCAATACCTCAGACTTTACCAAAGAGTTTTTCAGTAATAGATTAATTTCTCATTCTTCCAGAATTTGGTGTCTTCTCATTTTCTTTTCTTTTTATTCTTTCCTTCTTTTCTTTTCTTCCTTTTTTAAAATTTTTTTTAAAGAGAGGGAGAGTGGCAAGGGGAAGGGTTAAGGAAGAAGGGAGAGAGAATCTCAAGTAGGCTCTGTTCTCAGCACAGAGCACAACAGGGACTCAACCCCACAGGCCAGAGATCATGACCTCAGGCGAAATCCAGTCAGACCCTGTAAGGGACTGAGCTACTCAGGCTCCCCTGGTGTTTTCTTATTTCTTTCTACATAAAGTCTACACAACTAACTATATATAGATACACACAGTATGTTACTCAGGACCTTATCTTCTCTCTCATCTATGGATGCTGAAGCAGTTACAGTTTACTCTTGGTAAAAACATAAAAATAAGCAACAAAAACCAAAACCCTCAATATTTATTGTTGAAGTATATATTTGTAACTTTTCCTAATTATCTTCAAATGTTACAGCTCTTTCACAGGCACTGACTCTGGGCTTTTAAAGGGCAGGTTGTGGTTCTGATATTTTTTTTGCCTTTTCTTCAGAGTCTTGCCTTTAACAAAATAGAAACTCAATAAAAAATGTGCTGATGGATTGGAAACAAGAGTTCAATGACAAAGGGAAGCAGCAAAAGAGGGCCTTTTCGTAGGATAGCTGATAGCCTGAAGAGGCCACAAATCTATGTTAAAGATAAGATAAATTGAACTGCAGAACTCTGCAGGCCATGCTGGCTACAGTACCTCAAAGACTGGTGACATCATGTTTCTAGACAATCACACATAACATAAACTATAAAATAATCAGAGAATTATATTAGTCCAATTCTTTTTGGAACATGTTATTTTATTTACTTGTCTTTTAATTTCAGAGTGTATTGCCTTTCCTTATCTTTGAAAATAGAAAGAAACAAAGTTTATTGGAAGCCTTGGATATTCTTTACATTAAAGTAGTGAGTAATTCATATAAAGAATTAGTATTTTATCACATATTATGTATAATCATATAAATAATTCATGTAAGTAATTAGTTAATCAGTGCTATTCTGTGTTTAAAAGAGTTTCATTTATCCACTATTGACCTGTACTTTAAGTAGAGATGAAGCCTTTTATTATAAGCACAGAGGGATTTTCACAATATAGCAGGCAAGACTCAGATTATCATCTGCTTAATCAAGATTTATCTCAAAAAAGGTAGAAAAGCTATGAGGTTATCACAACATACAGAAATGCTGGCTGACTGATGCTAGAGTCAAATAACTGGCATAAACATAGCCAAAATGGATTCTTATTATACAAAACCTCCATATTATTGTGGGGTTTACACACTGAACATCATACCTTTTATAGCTTTTCAAATAAAAATAGTTGTGTAATTTTTACAACATATTTCAAGACGCAATATATGTAATGTTTAAAATTTTTTTAAATAACATGTTTTTTAAATTAAATTTCAAAATACCCATGACAAGCCTTGGAGGAAATCAGGCTAACATGTTAATGAAAACTTCCCAGAATGTTTCCTCTGCAACAACAAATATATTTTTACAAAATTATGTCATATTGAACATAATTTTGGGTATTGTCTCTTTGGTCCCTGAATCATGATTATTTTTCTGTATTAATGAATATTTTTTCTAGGGTACATTATCAAGGGCCACATGTATCTCATTGCGGGAATATCATTAGTTAATTAAACATTTACATGTAATTAGCCTGTTAACATTTATCTTTTAGGAGTAGAACTTTGATGAATAAAGGGATAACGTTTCCATTTTTCTTTAATTTCCTTTGTCTACCTCTTTTAAGCAGTTTGGTTGGTTTATATAGCATTGGTTTGCCACTTATTCTACCTTTCCTTTCTGACGTGACGACGGAAAATGCGGGTTACTCCACAAATAACTTAGCAGTTGACTGATTTATTCTGGGGAAGAAGAATGCAATTTCCTAAGCTGATGACCATTCTCACTAGAGACAGATTTGCCTTGGTGCTAGTGAGTTTGCAGGGGCTCCTGTTTGTACTGCTCCTTCCAAGGTCCTGGGACGACCTGGCAGTGTGTTCCTATGGTCACAGCCTTTTAAAAAAATCTGAAAGAGTGAAATATTTAACCACTGTCTCTTTCTAGTCCAATTCTCCTTTTGTCAGCACCTTCCTTTTTGAGGTGTTGAAGGGGCTATGGGAATTTTGGGGATAAGATTATGAAAAAGTTGAGTTAAGGATACATTTATTTTGGATTTAGTGGCATTTCTCGGCATGGTTGCAGTCACTTTCACCTATAGTAAGTAACTACACACTACAATATAGTGTAGCAATGACTCCATGAATATTACCACCACTTGCTAGCTTGACTACAGGACTAAGGCTAGACCAAATGGAGGTACACAGCACAATATGGGACAGAAACACAGTTGACAAGTATAGATCCAGAGATCCAGTCAGAATGTTCCTTGAAATCTTACACCTTGTTTATTAAAGAAGATTGATAGAATTTTGTGAACTTTATACCAATTCTGTAAGATTCTGACATTTTTGACTAGGAATTATGACATATAAACCTCAATACATAATTGATTTAATTTTTTAAATGAATCATGCTAGTAGAAGGATCAAATTATCTTTCTCTTCTCTCTATAGGAATTCATATTTAAACACTTCTCTTAAATAAAGAAGTGACATTTTTTCATAGAGACAGCCTGCTATATTACATAAGCCTCTGGTCCCACAAAAACTGAATCTACTACTCTTGGCACTAGCTCATTAATGCAGGCAAGAAGGAAAAAAAATGACCAAAAATAACAACATATAGTATTCTTGTCCGTACTAAGTGCTAAAATGCACAGCCGTGGAGTGTAGCAAAGAAGTATAGTGTTTTTCAGATAAACAGGCATTGTCAATCCCCTATAGGAGGTAAGAGGCTTTCAGAAGCTTTGTTATGGTTGGAAAGGTGCAAAGGTGTGTGACGAAATAAGGAAGTCTGGACAGTGTCAATTTAAAGCAGAAAATATTTTTCAGTGCTTTTTCTACATATAAAAGTAATAGAGACACTTTTAAATGGTTTTAATTATTGGCTATATGCCAAAGAAAGCATACATACTCTATTTCCTAATATATACATATTTGATCATTTAAATTTATATACATGAGAATAGATCATTATGTAAAATACACACACAAGGATCAAGAGTAAAATTCAAAAGTCTGAACTTTTTCATGTAATTATCAGTGAAATTATAAGCTCATGATGGCACAATACTAAGCATAAATGAGAAGGCAAATAAACCACATAAAATAATTAAAATTTCTGGGGGGCCTGTGTGGCTCAGTGGGTTAAAGCCTCTGCCTTCAGCCCAGGTCATGATGATCCTGGGGTCCTTGGATCAAGCCCATCATCCAGCCCCGCATCGGGCTTTCTTCTCAGTGGGAATCCTGCTTCCTCCTCTCTCTCTGCCAGTCTCTCTGCATACTTGTGATCTCTGTCAAATAAGTAAATAAAATCTTTAAAAAAACAAAACTTAAAACTTCTGCTCAACAAAGTTAAAAGAAAAACAGAAGGAATGTTGAGAAATATTTAAGAAAACATTGTATCTCCATTATATTGAAACTATAAAATTACATTAAAAAAATCTCACAGTAAGAAATGGGCATAAAATACAAATAGGTAATTCATATAAGATGAAAATAATAGGTAAAAAACAAATGGAGATGTTTAGCCTCACTAGTAGTCAGAGTACCACAGATTAAATTAAAGAGGGTTTTTGGACTATTAAGTTTGCATAACTCAAAAGGCCTGCTAATATCTAGTAGTATTGGGGGAAATGGGTACTCTGGTATGCAGCTGGTGAAGGATAAACTTAGTACAAACTCTGGAAAATGTAAGGAGTATCTATTAGATTTTAATGTATGTATGCTTTTTAACCCAGCAACCTCTCACCTAAGAATTTTTTCTATAGAAATGATTATTGATTTTCTACAGAAATGCTTATTTATAAAGATATACTTACCAAATTGTTTTACAGCATTGTCTCTGTTAGCAAGATAATCAAAAACAACAACAAGAAAAATTGCAGGCCACCCAAAACTAGTCCAAAAGGGATTGGATGATAGTGTTAAATTTGTCATACATCTTAAGAGGGATTGTTATAAAACCATTTAAAATTATAGCCACACGTGCAATGAACCATAAATATATCTATAGTACATTTAATATATAGTGGGAGAACAAGAATGAAGAGAGAAATGAAAGAGGAGGGAAGAAGTGTAATAGTTACATATATCCTCCATTCATATACATTAAGGATATATTCTAGAAAGGCATATTCTAAAATGTTAGAAATCATGGAAAGTAGGGGTGGATTATGGATGAATTTTTTCTAACACTAAAAAAATCTAGATTAAACATAAGCAGTTATCTTAATATATTAAAAATTATAGTCATCTATGTTACAAAAAGCATAGGACTATTTTTATTGAATTGGTTAAAATAATTTAGCCTTAATACTGAACATTTAACTTGTTTTGAATATTTGATATAATAAATTATGTGATTTATATTATGTTTGATATAATAAATATTCTAGAGTGATCATTTCTGTTACTGAATTATAATCATATATAAAACTACATTAAATGGACTCCTTAAGGTAAATTCTTAAAAATTGTTTTACTAGTTCAAAGCTTATATTTATTTTTAAGGTCCCTCACCTGTATTGCCAAATTGCTCCTTAGAATGTAGAAGCAATTAACATTCCCACTAGTGGTCTATCAGAGTCAGTCATCACTGAGAGGTATTCTTCCTGCTTTGATAGTTACCTTTCAGTTATTTTTATGCTCTGCAGAGGTTTTGTATTGTTCTGTTTTTTTTTTTTTCAATGCAGACAGGAAATTTGTCTCTAGTTTCTTCTCATTTTTTTTACTTACCAAAAATTAGATTAAATTGACCTAAATTTTTCTATTTTTTTTTTTAAGATTTTATTTATTTATTTGACAGAGAAAGATCAAAAGTAGGCAGAGATTCAGGCAGCGAGAGAGGAGGAAGCAGCTCCCTGCTAAGCAGAGAGTCCAATATGGGGCCCAATCCCAGAACCATGAGATCATGACCTGAGCCGAAGGCAGAGGCTTTAACCCACTGAGCCACCCAGGTGCCCCAAAATTTTTCTATTTTGTGTAACTTGATATTAAAGCTAACTAACTTGTTGGTCACTTGTTAATTTATTTTAGTTATTCAAATGGAGATTCTTCAAAAACTCCCAATTACTGGAAGTATGCTTACCTTATTTGATATGCAGAAATATTGAGTTATATCTGCATTATTAAAAATAGGGAAATTTCACATTAAATTTCAGGTTTCAAGAAATTAGGGTCTGGCCATTCTGGACCCATAATCCCACAAAGCAAAACTGACTGTTTTCGGGGTCTACTGTATTAAGATTGGACATGCATTTGCAAATCTGCCACCACTTCTTATTGTGTTCTTTTAGGTCCATTCACTCCAACATGTGGTTTGCCTCCGCACAATTAGGCTGAGTTTAGTGTAAATTAGTGAGTGAATTTTCATTTTAAATAATAGATGTTCAGAGAGAAGGCTTATCAGTATTAATCTGGACTCTGGTTTCCTTATGAAACTGTACTGTCCCTGGTGTCTGAAGCTAAGTGGATTCTAATATCTAATGGGCTTAAATGGTATAGTTTTGGCAAACCAGTGTTATAGGTGTATATGGGAAGTATGAGAGTGTGTGTACATGGGTGAATTCAGTCAAGACTAAGAAGTTTCCAGAGAGGTACCTGGGTGGCTCGCTCGTTAAGCATCTGCCTTCAGCTGAGGTCATGATCCCAGGCTCCTGGGATCTAGCCCCGCATCGGACTCCCTGCTAAGCAGGAAGCCTGCTTTTCCCTCTCCCACTCCTCCTGCTTATGTGTCCTCTCTCATTGTCTCTCTGTCAAATAAATTTTAAAAAAATAAATAAATAAATCCTTAGTGGGGAAAAAAAATGAAGTTACTGGGGTATCTGGGCTGCATGATAGCCCTAATATGAAAGTATATTTTAGCATTTTATAGGCCTTAAATTTAGTGATTTAAAAGGAAGTGCTTACGCCTGAAACATAGTATGTTATAAATTAATATTTTTGTTGGCATGAAGAAGTACATGAATGATTGAACATCCCATGATTAGTTTTTCTTACTGGTAGGAGGGAAATTAACTGAGGGCGAGATTCGACCCAAACTCCTGGTAAAACTTCAAGCTCAGAGTCAATGAGGAGGAAAATAGTATGAAGTCACAGAGGAGCTGCTAATGCTTATGAGTTTAACTCTGCAGATTGATCAAAGAAAGAGACTGTTCAAAAAATTTAATTAAGGGGCAACTAGGTGGCTCAGTGGGGTAAGCATCAGACTTTGGGTCCTGGGATTGAGTGTGGCATCCACAGCTGCATGGGGCAACTTTCTCAGCGGGGAGTTTACTGGTCCCTGGCCCTCTGCCCCTCCCCATTCATGCCTTTCCCCTCTCTCTTTCTCTCTCTCTTTCTCAGATAAAATCTTCAAAAAAATTTAATTAAGAAAAATGTTGGGCACCTGGGTGGCTCAATTGGTTAGGCCACTGCCTTCAGCTCAGGTCATGATCCCAGAGTCCCCGGACTGAGTCCCGCATCAGGCTCCCAGCTCCACAGGGAGTCTGCTTCTCCTTCTGACCTTCTCCCGTCTCATGCTCTCTCTCGCTGTCTCTCTCTCAAATAAATAAATGGAATTTAAAAAAAAAAAAAAGAAAGAAAAATGTTATTAGGTGATGTTCCCAATGGAAAAAGAAATTAGGGCATAATGTTTAGACCCCTCATATTGGTCTAATTTTGTGAGATAGCTGGTCAGTGCAAAAACAGCATCCTATTCATTGTAAGAGATATGCCCATCGTACATTTGCCCCTCCCCCATTTTTTTTCAAGAGACTTAGAGTTCTCCTGACACATCAATGATTAAATAAAGTTTAAGGAAACAAATTATACTAGTCAGTCAATATTCCTACTTGTAAGAATTCTATTTTTTTTTAAGATTTTAAAGTATTTGTTTGAAAGACCTAGATCACAGGTAGGCAGAAAGGCAGGCAGAAAGAGAGGAAGTGAAGCTGGCTCCCTGCTGAGCAGAGAGCCCAATGCGGGGCTCCGTATCAGTACCCTGAGATCATGACCTGAGCAGAAGGCAGAGGCTTTAACCCACTGAGCCACCCCGATGCTCCTGCTTGTAAGAATTCTTAAAAGAGATTTGTTCTGTGGAATGAAGTTAATAAGCAGAAAATAATTAATAAAAATCTTAAATTTTCAGAATATACAAATGAAAAGCAGACTAATATCCACTTCTGATTTTTAAATTTTCTTCTCATGGTTACAGTATTGAGGAGGCTTCCTGTAATAGGCCATCCAAGTGTTTGGCTTCCTGACTTCTGAATGTTCCACTTCCAGCCTTTCTAGAACCATGCCATCCCTCCTTCCCAGCTCAATAACCTCTCCCATTCTGGTGTGTACTCTGAATTCCAGTTACCCACCTATCAGCAGTTATTTATTGAGATATCCTAAATCTTAGGGAGGAATCACCTCTTACTGCCTTTCCTGGGAAGATGTTGATGTGTGCCCCCATCACGTGCACCCCCCCAACTCCACCCTCCTTTCTACTTTGCCTGCTTTTAAAGAAGAAACAAAAATCAACGCAGAATTTAACTTACATTATACTTTTTTACCACAAAAGTGTTTAAATGAACTTAGGGGCAGACTCACTATTCTTTCTGAAGATTTATCCAAAGGTGTATCTTCCTTCTCAGCTTCAGATACCTAGAAGATTCCTGCAGGAGGCAGAGGCAAGCCAATTTATGATATGTTTCCATAGATGGCTCCTGTTTGTACACCTCTGTAGTCCAGCTAGAAGGCCACCCAAAGTTCATATCCCTGAGAGTTATGTAGATCTGTTCATGAAGTGCTAGACATCGCAACTGGAAGGAATTATGATAATTTCTAGTTTCCTTTTCACCCCATACTACGGGCTGAATGGAAGGCTTGGTCACTGTCAGAAAGTTATCTTTAATTCATAGATTTGTTTATTAAGGACTGAATGATCTTAGAAACTAGAAAGCAGTAATACTCCAGTCGTTATGCTGGTGCTTATTGCTCCCAGGGGAAGGACTCCTCAGCCAGCAGTCCCAGCAACTGCCAGGGGCAGTGATTTAAGCTCTGTGCTATCCACTTCCTCCACAAGACTGCATTATAGGGCAAAGGTGCCATCTGGGATGAAAAAAGGAGATCTGTTTTATAGCACTGAAAGGGATTTTACAGAACTAATTAGAGGCAAAAGGGCTGTCCATCTCTCTTGTTTGGAGTGTAAGCTAGAAGAGAGAGTTCATAAGATTAGTCTTCTGCATTTGAAAAAAAATTAAATGAAAAAAGCTAAAAGAAACGTAATAATATAAGTACAATAGAATGAATATAAAGCAGATAAAACAATAAAAGATTCTGCTTTGGTTAAAAAATATGAACAGTAAAAGGCCTAGCCATTTCCTTTACTTAAAGCAAAGTTGGCTAAAAGTTGTAGATCAGTAGTCTACACAGTTAAGTTATCAAAATCAAGGCTCTTCTAAATGGAAAACCTGGTATTTTCAGTCATGGCTCAAGGTTCCCAGGCAGAGTCCTGAACAAAACTGAGTCAACCAGCTCGAGTCACAGCCCAGAGTGACACATTATTTAACAGAGGAAAGGAAAATGTTAAAATAACACAAGGGTGTTTTCAGCTGAGGCTGAGTCAGATCATCACAGGCAACGCTAGAAACATTTCCACCCTCGCCATACGCTCTGTTATGTCTCCTCTTCATGAACAGGAAAGCTAGGAAACGGTTTACTATCAATACCGCTATTAATTTTGTATTAAAAAGTAGACAAATGTAGTGTTCAAACTTTTTGGCAAGAATACGTAACTTCCATTTGGTTACACTTTGGGTTTACTCATCTCCAGTGTGGCAATCTAAAGAATCCTCTAAATTAATCATCTTTAAACAAAACAGAAAAACACCTGATTTTAAATTGATTTATAATCTCTATTTTCAAATTCCCATAAATTTTCTCATTACAGTACTTTATAGGAAACATTCAGAAATCTATTCCTTATAATAAAATGGTAAATAATGATTTGGCTAAATAGAAAATTATTTTTTCTCAATCTTATTTATTTGTTTATTTTTTAATTTATTTTTAAAAGATTTTATTTATATATTTGACAGAGAGAGAGATCGCAAGTAGGCAAGTAGGCAGAGTGGCAGGTAGAGGGAGAGGGGGAAGCAGGGTCCCTGCTGAGCAGCAAGCCCTATGTGGGTCTCGATCCTAGTGTCCTGGGATCATGACCTGAGTCCAAGATAGAGGCTTTAACCCACTGAGCCACCCAGGCACCCCTCAATCTTATTTACTAGTGATTGGGTGAGTAGAGGCCCACACTGGTGTGGATTTTTACTTTATGAGCTGTGACGTCAGTTCAAGATGTCGATTACAATATATTTCAGATCACAAATTACATTACGAATCAAGTTTCATCCCTATTTATGCTTAGGGAAAAAACTGTTACTGGAATCCAACTAGAAACCTTTAAATTCTCCAAAGATTTCAAGAGGCAATGGTGCAATTATGCTTCTGAGTCTCTTTTAGATATGGTTTATAATTTTGTTATTGAAAATAAAAGCTTCCTTCTGAATTAAGTCCCCAGGATCATCAGATCTAGTGAGAAAGGCATGCTGTCATTGTGTTTTCAAAGCCTTATTAGAACTCTCTTAGTTTACATTTTTATTTTTGTTTTGGTCACTCTCACAAGCATAGGAGCAAGATATTATAATTTTCTTCTTAGTGAGGACCCTGATATTTCTTTTATCCTCCCAATTATATATTGACATGCTGGTTCTGTATGGGTTTGTATGGAAGTGTATGGGTTTAAAATATTTAATCAAATATTTCATATTATGCTAAAATAATAATTTAGGACAAATTACAACTGCTATATGAGACATGTATCATATTCTATTTTATTTTAGTGAAATATTTAAAATTACCATGTATGTTAGGGAAAATGTGCTAGGAGTATTTTATCTACAGACAGAAGTAACAGAATCAATGTTAATATTAAACACATGGAATTAAATGTTATTGTCCGCATGGCTGAAGAAATGAAAAATATTTCAAATTGCATGTGCCAAAATACCATATATTAAAATATACTCCACTTTTTCCGTTTTAAAATAAAACCGTGATTATGAAACTAAGTAATTTTTTATTGACAAGAGTTTTTAAGTTTCGGCCCATTTAGGAACCATCGAAATCAGAGAGAATCTTATGTATTCATTATCTTTGACATTTGTTTATGGATAGCAGAAACATTTTTCTCTAAGTTTCATTTAGCTTTGAATTACTATACTTGATGGATCAAACTAGAAGTCTTACATATTTTAAATAAATAAATCTCTGGTGGAATTTTTAGCAATGCTATAAATGGAGAAAAAGAGAGGGGAAAGTCGATGAAAACCAGGTAAAGGGGGAAATAGTTCAAGATTGTCCTTTTGACTTTTATAATAACATCCCCCTTGAGTATCCCCCCCCCCCCGCCGTCCCAGTTAACCATGTATTTAAATAGCTATGGGTATGGTGCCTGTGAAGGAAGTTTTTATCATTTCATTTTAAATCAGAAGACACCAAGTTCCAGTTTTCTGTCAGATGCAACCTCAAAGTTTATGGCCTTCAATCCTGCCAAATCTTCACAAGTCTCTCTTTCTTTCCTGCTAAAGAAAACATTATTTTTTTTTCTTTTATCCTATCCTGTACCTTCATGAATACTTCCTTCCTTTCCACACTCACAGTAATGTCTTCACTCCTTAAAGTTATTTTTTGAGCAAATGCTGGTATATAGAAAATTACTGTAATGGCTACATTGGATCCAGGAATGCAGAGGGCGTGTGCCATGCCCATAAAAAGTGACTACCAGGGCGCCTGAGTGGCTCAGTGGGTTAAGCCTCTGCCTTCAGCTCAGGTCATGATCTCAGGGTCCTGGGATCAAGCTCTCATCGGGCTCCCTGCTCAGCAGGGAGACTGCTTCCCCGTTTCTCTCTGCCTGCCTCTGTGCCCACTTGTGATCTCTCTCTCTCTGTGTGTCAAATAAAAAAAAAAAAATCTTTAAAAAAAAAGTGACTAACATGTTCACATAAGTCAGGAATGATACAAATGTGTCTGCTTATGTAGCATTTATTTGGCAGCAGTAATACCAATTTGATGCGGAGAAGTACGACAATATGAAAAGAAATAAAACTAATATTATTTTAAGATGCTATAACTGTGTATCTAAAAGACCCAAAAGAATCAAGTGAAAAAACTAAATAAATAGAACAAGACTTTACCAGAGTGGCCAGGTATAACATTAGTACATGCACATAGATACGTACACATATAGCCTTTTATAAACATAAAACAGCCCTTTAGAAAACACAATAGAAAAAAAAAACCCTGCATTTAGATAAGTATATAAAAAGATAAACTACCTAAATTGATACCTAATAAGAGGAACATAAAAGAAAACCTGGATATATACATAGGAATGCTAGTATTATAAATATGTTTATTCTACCATTTCATCTAGACAAGTTCATTCTAAAGTATATATGGGGGGAAATATATGTACAGTATTAGAGAATAATTAGAAAGAAGTAGATGAGGATATTTACTCTGGCAGTTAATAAAAACATTTTTAAACAACAATAATCTAAGAGTATGGTGCTGGCCCATGAGTAGATAACCAAATGGCACAGTGTGCAAAAGCAATCAGTAGAGCCGAATCTAGAGTGACTAGGTGACTGAGTCGGCACGCCTTATCTGTAAAGAAGACTGGGATTTACTCTATAAATTGATTTTATATAACTGGTAATTTTCTGGAAAACAAGAAAGATCTGTACTACCCTCTTACAAAAAAATAAATTTCAGTTTGATAAGAATTATAGAAGCACAGATGAAAACATAATGCCTGTAAAAGTATAATAAACCATGTTTATAAACCCAGAAGAGTAAGTGCCTATCTTGGCAAAACCTGAAGCCTAGAAATCATAAAGCAAAGATAGATAAATTTCACCACTCCAAATATAAAACACTTTAGCACAACAAAAACAATAAAAAAATACCTGTTACAAATTAGCTGGATAATTTTTTTGACATAAAAATGACAGTTTATTTAATATATACAGAGCTCCTAGCAATCAAGAGAAGGTCAGCAATCCACTAGAAAAAAAAAAGAAAAAGACATGAAAGTTAACATAAAGAAAGTGTGAATTATTTTCAAATATGTAAAAAGTTGCTGAAACACACTCATGATAAAAGATGTTCAAAGCCATGTAAGACCATTTTTCATCTACAAGATTGACAAGACCAAAAATTGCAAACACATTCTATGGCCAGGAAGCAGGGAGACAAGCTCTCTGATGCATTATAGGTAGAAGGATGAATTCATACATCTTTCATGAATGGCAATATGGCAATATCTACCACAATTTTAAATGCACATAGCTTCAACCAACAATGCCACTTCAAACAATCTATTCTAATGAGTTTATTTTGCACATGTGTGCAAAATATGAGTTCAGTACAACATTGCTTGCAATAGCAAAAGATTGGAAGCAACTTAAATGTCTGTCAAAAGGGATTTATGTTACATAAATACTGTGTAGCCCTTGACACAATTTCAGAAATATTTACTTGTGAAAAAGCAAGATGTGTAATTTAGCAATTTTTATGAAAGTATGTACATACACACACATATATTTACATACTATATATTGAAAGCATGGATATACACATATACATATACACTATATATACATGCATTTGTGACTATATATATATACACACACATCTTTAAAAGATACACAGCAATAGTTACTAGCTATCCTAGGAAGGCAACCCTATGTTAGGACGGAGTGTCATTTAAAGGGATACTTATTTTCCTTTTATACCTACTTGGTCGCTTTGAACTTATATTTATATACATGTATTTATTGTTCACAGCTATTTTAGGGAGGTGAAAGCTAAGTTACTGTAATAAGTTGAGCCCGAAGGAATTGGAGGCACCAGAAGTTTCTGTTACCAGGATCAGGCTCTGAAAGGAAAGGCACACTCTTGTGTAAGTAAGGATCCTACATATTTCCGGGAAACATAGTCTGTCAGGGAATCAAGCAGGGAAATACTGGGAACTGGAAATTTGGTATAAAACATGTAACCTTAAAAATAATTTTCTCTTAGTGCTCATAGTGGAAAAACTAAAGACATTTAAAATATAACACTTAGCTTTTGTCTAAAGCAAGCAGTTATCTTCATAGAAAGAACCATTTGTAATTATTTGGGAAGGTAAGGCTAACACTGATGAAACAACTAGAGAAAAACAAAAAGTGTTAATTCTAAAAAGATAATGGTTCTGTAGTGCTGGAGTAATTGGGGGAAGTATTAAAGCCAGTAGGAATTCAGCTAGTTACAATCTGTAGAAGGTCTTTTCAGATGCAGATAACAACGTGAGCAGAGCATTAATAGAAAGAATTAACTTGGTGTTTATGGAGAGCAATGGAAAAAGGGTTATAAATTATGCCTGTATTTTAGACAATTTTTTAGAAGATTTATTCATTCTAGACAGGGAGAGCGCACACACAAGTGTGTGCATGAACAATGAGAGGGGGTGGGCAGGGCAGAAGGACAAGGAGAGAGAGAATCCCAAGAAGACTGCCCACTGAGTGTGGAGCCCCTGACTCTGAGCTCAGTCTCAGGATGCTAAGACCATAACCCTGAGATCATGACCTGAAAATCAAGAGTCGGGCACCTAACCTACTGAGTCACCCAGTTGCCCCTATTTTAGACAATTTAAAAATGTCCTTGGAACTCTATATTTGAGCAACATATCCTCTAAAATGACAAATCAAGAAGGGCAGGGAGATTGGGGCCCTGGGTGGCTCGGTCATTAAGCATTGGGCTTTGGCTCAGGTCATGATCCCTGTCCTGGAATAGAGCCCCAAATCCGGCTCCCTGCTCAGCAGGAAGCCTGCTTCTCCCTCTCCCACTCCCTCTCTTGCTGTGTCTCTCTCTGTCAAAGAAACAAATAAAATCTTTTTTTAAAAATGGGGGAGGGAGAGAATCCAAACTACTAAAAAGAAAATGACAGTTACAATTAGAAAATTGAAAATATAAATAAATAAAACGGACCGCTGATCCTTGGTTTCCTCAACTGTTAACTTGAAATAATAATAATGTTCACTTCAGAAAGGTTGTTGGGATGATTTAGTAAAGCAATATAAGTAAAAAATGGAGTAGTGTTTAACATGCAGTTGACTCTCCCTAATTGTTGCCAGTAGAGTGAGTGGGCTCTGGATTCAGAATGCTTAGGTTCATTTACTGGCTCCTACACATGCTAACTTGAGACCCTGAGTGATTTATCTAGCCAATCTGTGCCTTATTCCTTCTCTCTAGGCAGGGAATAATTTAATGTACTAATTTATAGTATTAGTTTTCTCTTGCTGCTTGGAACAAGTTACCACAAATTTAGCAGTTTAGAACAGTAATAATCTCTTAACTCAAATTCTGCAGGTCTTATATCCAGTAGTCTTGGCTTAGTTTTCTGCTTTCTATCTCACAAAGCTGAAATCCAACTTTTAATCCAGAGCATTTAGGATATTAAAAACAAAACAAAGTCTTTGTAAATGTAAAACAGGTTTGAAGTGAAAAAATTATTTTAAAGATTTAATGGTACTGAGTGTAACTTGATCAAACAAGCTAAGACTCTTCCAGTATCTAGTTTATTTCTAAATATTCAATTACAGAAATAATTACAGAAATAAATACTATATTTAGTAATATTTGTTGCTTGACAAATTAAAAGATAAATTTAAAATTTTCCAGATAATTTATTGAGGGTGATGAGTGAGGGGTAGAGAAAATCAGCTATTGAGGAAAAGTCTTTTAGGGTTCCATGTGTGGTTGTTCTTATTTGTTCATCATTATTATCATCTTCATTATCACTATGTACTCACTACTGGACTAGGCCTTTTTATGCATTACAGTGAACTACCCCTATGAGTTTTACTCCATTTTACAGATGAGAATACTGAGACCTAGCCATTAACTGACTTACCTATATTAAAAGAGTCATAGTGGTAAAGATAGTATTTCAGGGGTGCCTGGGTGGCTCAGTGGGTTAAGCCTCCACCTTCAGCTCAAGTCATGGTCTCAGGGTCCTGGGATGGAGCCCTGCATGGTGCTCTCTGCTCGGCAGGGAGCCTGCTTCCCCCTCCCCCTCTACCAGCCTCTCTGCCTACTTGTGATCTCTCTCTCTCTCTATCAAATAAATAAGCAAAATTTAAAAAAAAAAGATAGTATTTCAATTCAGATATGTACCATTCCAGAATCCAAGCTCTGAACCAATGAGAAGAATTCTTGAAAACCTGTAAACTTTCCTCAGTCTTGTCTTTGTTTTGCTGATTCTTTATTCTGCTTTATTTTCAGACAATCCTTACCAAGTTGTTATCCTTATAGCACTAAATCTGTTTGAGAAAAAGCTTGTCATAGTGAAAAAAGAAAAGTTTGCGAAATACGGAGTTAAAGACTTTTGGAAGAGTTTCTTAACCATAGGACATTTCAAAGTTTTTAATGTTAACATTTACCAAATCTTCAAGATGCCATTTTGATATGCAATATTTCCCAAAATTATTTGATCATGGAACTTCTCCCCCTCCCCTCCCCAAACTTTGGGGAAGGTAAGTTCACAGAAAATGTTTTGGGAGGTGCTGTTTTAAGTAAGGTATAGATTCATTTTTGACACTTCAGGCACATATTTAGAGAAGCTATAAATTGTAGGCTAGATTATGCATGATTAGTAAAAGTCCCTTGGTGCTTTATGAGAGGTTAGAGTCATAATAGAATTTTGTCCTTTTTTTTTTTAATCTATTTCCTGTTGTCTCTTAACATTTCTTATATTCTACTTCTGAAGAGGCAATATATGAATTTATTAAGAGTTAAATAAGTCCTGTAAGTATAAATTAGGCGAAGTGTCTGGAATATTCAAAATGAATGTCTTATTGGTACACATCATTATTGATAAGTGGGGAAAAAAGTAAGGGTACCTGCATAGGATCGATGCATATGGATCTAAGACTATGTATCAAATTTAGACTGGAAACAGGACTTATGGAAATAAAAGCATTAAGCTGGTGACATATTTTACAAGTCATCTACCTGAAAATACAGAATGGCATTTAAAGGCATATCTCCAGGTATTTAGTCATAGAATATGCATTTTAATATAGTTTTTTAAAAGAGTTTAAATTAAAGATAAAATTTTAGTAACATGCACTGTTGCCAAAAATTTAAATTTCTAACATGCTTATTAAGGTCATATAGTATCAGAAAAGTGAGAACAAACAGAATAAAATAGGAAAATAAAACTCTTGGGGCACATCTTTTTTCTTTAATCTTTCATCACAAAGACACTGGTTTCTGATTTAATATTTCTGAGATTTAGTACTATCCTTTAGAAATAAAACCTTAAAACTAACTTTAAATATCTCATTTCAAAATGTTAGAGGTACTTTATGATGGACATGCCACAGCATGACTGAAGGTTTACTTTCAGAATTAAGTTATAATGACGTGGAAGAAAGAATTTGATTGTTTAAAAGTTCCTTGCTGTAGCTCTGAACAGTGGCGTTCTAGTCTAACATCTATGACTTTAAGCTTGAAGAGTAAATAAATGATTCTCCCTCTTTGCCTTAGCAAAGCCACGTGTTTAAAAAAAAAATTTTTTTTTTTTACCCTCTTGCGGAACACGAGATAGGAACAAAACTTGCTTTGACATAATTTTTGTTGCTGCTATTATTTTGTTTTTGTGTGCCAGTGGTACAGTATCTTAACTCCTCCATGGCAACACGCAATATTACTTTTAATCCGCCTTATGTCCTTGATCTCACTTCAAATAAAAGTTTAAAGGACTCAAGGAGGTAAAGGAGATGAAGTTGCATGACTAATTGTCCTGTCTCTTTCTGAGTACCCTCTCCTTTCAAATACTTGCTTTCAAGAATGTGTCCTACAATTTTTTTTTCCCCCCTGTGGTTCTCTTTCTCTCTACCTTCTCTAGAAGAAGAAGAAAGAGCCCTGTTTCATTTTGGTACCTGCAACTGACGGAATCAAACCCATGTACATTAAGCAATCATTCTAACGTAAAAACAGAGGAGAAAGCACTATTTCAAGCTATGGTCTGTATTCTGCAGTCTCTTCCACTGCAAGAGAAACCATTTATACTGGGTTTTGGTGGATAGCAGAAAAATTGGACCCACCTTAGTGATACTTCAAGAATCTGTCCTTGCCTTCTCTTTTCTTGCACAGTGCCCAGATTCTCCCCATTACTTCTCATCTGAAACGTGTGCTGCTTAACAAGACACGTGTCTTGTACTCGCTTGCCCCAGGCCTTCACCTTTTAGCCCCTATGAACAGATAAACTCAGGACCCTCTCTTCCAGCCCTAGAGCTAATAACTAAAGTGCAGACAGAACAGCAGAGCAGCCTCGTCTTAGCTGATTAGAGTGTGGCTGTTGACGAGTTTGCATTTCCTGAGAATCGGAGCAATTCACTTTGCAGGGATCCATTTCTCGCGCAGCTTCGTGTCCCAAGAGTCACTTTTCAAAATCGCTTTTAACTTATTTTGTTGGCTATACGGAGAACTTCGGGGGCATACTTAACGTGGGACTTCAGGGGCATCCTTAACGCGGTTAATTGTAAAGGCACTGCTGGAACCAAGAGAATCTCAGACGCCAAGGTGCTTCCCTTAACCCTAGAGCCTCCGGCGTGTGCGGAGGAGGTACAGGCAATGTAGGAACTTTAGAGGTGGTGGCAGGTGCCAGGGTGTGGCTGCAGTTGTCTCCCTTTTCTCTTCCAGCAGAAGGAGCCACGAGAGAGAGAGAGGAAGAGTGAGGGAAGAGGGAGGAAAGAGGGGGAAGACTGGGGGAGGGAATAAGGGGGAGGGCGAGGAGGGGGGAGCGGGTGGCCACCGGGGGAGCGCGCCTGCGAAGCTCAGGCTCGCACGCACGCCGCCTCTGTTTGTACACAGTGCGCACCCGGCCGCCGGCCTGCTCCCCGCTAGCTCACGCTTCATTGTTCTCCCAAGTCAGAAGCCCCGCAGCTGCGGCGGCGAGAGCGGAGCAAGCCGAGCGCACCGTCTGCGGGTCCACAGGCGCGGGTGACCCGAAGCCGCCGCGGGAGCCCGCGCCCCGCCCCGCCCCGCCCGCCGCGCCTCAGCCGGGACCCACCCGCAGCGGAGGCTGAGCCCGGCGGCGGCTCCTCAGAGCTCGCCCACCTTCTTGCCGCCGGAGCGCTGGCAAAAGGGGAAGAAAGATTCCTCTCTTGGGCCACCACTCTTCCTCGGGTCCTCCAAGAATTTGTTTAAGGTGGTGCTGCGGCCCGAAGACATCTTTTTGAATTCTCGGGCAGGGGCGGGGTCTGCCGCTGCCCTGCGGTGCCACCTCAGCGACGCTGCCCTCTGGAACGACCCCTGACCAGCCGGGGTCACGTTCGGGAGACAGAACCATGAAGCGCTCGGCGGCCGCTTGGCTCTTGATCGGGCTCAGCCTCGGTGTCCCCCAGTTCTGCAAAGGTGAGGGCGACGGGGCCCGGGCCGCTAGGTGCGGGACAGGCTGGAGTCCCCTGGGAAATGCCGCGCAGGGGGCTGGAGGCGGTCCCCGGGGCGCACCTGGGGCGGTGAGCGCCGCGGGCGGTACGGAGGAGGCGATGCGCCCCGCTTGCCTCGGAAAAGTGCTCGCAAAGTCAGAGCGGAGTGCGTGGGGCTGAGCGGGGAAGAGGGTGAGGGGTACTGGGGTGAGATCGAGGAAAGACGGGGACCGAGGGCGGTGGGGGGAGGGAACGGCGCTCTGGGGAAGCAGAGGTTCCTCGGCTCCCTCGGCCCGCCGGTCACTGCTCGAACCCCCGCTGGGCAATGCCGGTGATGCTAGCTACGGGCCACGGGCGGGGCTTCCGCGGGGGCCCGAGCTGGGAATTAAGCTTGCGGGCGTCATCTGCTTAAAACGCGAAGAGGCTGGAGAGCCGCAGGGTCGTCTGTCCCCCGGGTACGGCTCTCCGATGTGGGCCGGGGCTGAGCGGTTTACAAATCCAAACCTGGCCCAGGGAGTTCTGGAGGTGGGCGAGGTGGAGACGGGTCTGACGAGTCCGTTCGGCGTTCTGCTGCCTTCCCCGGCAGGACTCGCTGCGCCGATTACAGAAAAACCCTAGGAACCCGCCTCTCCTCTAACCCCAGGGGCTCGGAGCTTGGCTCAGCACTCCCTCCGGGTGCAACCCTAACTCTTGGTAGTAGAGAATCTTGCAGTGGGAGACATCCTCGCTCCCCCGCCCAAGAGCAGAAAAGTTGTAAGAGCTGGTCTGGTTGTGTTTTCCGTGACTTGTGTGAAAGAAGCCAGCCTACAAAAAAAAAAAAAAAAAAAAAAAAAAAAAAAAAAAAAAAAGCAGGGCTTCAGGGAGTCTCCTGCGGAGTTGTATAGACGAATTTCTGGTCCTTTGCGGAGGGTGGCTTGTCAATACGAGCCCTTGTCCCGGCCACGTCACTGAGCGGGTCGGGGCTGAAGTTGGCGCTGATAAAGGGCAGGAGGAGCGACAGGGGGCCCAGGGGAGACCGCGCAAGAGGGACTTGAGCCCCTTCTGCGCTCACGGATAAGGACAGCCGCTTCTAAGGGGTCCGAGGGTAATAGAACCCTTAGCAGGCTGCTTCAAGTGGAGAACTGAGTGCACTACAGGGTTTTAAATGTGCCTCTTAAAAAGGATAGTTGAATTAAAAAGCGTTGACTCGAATCCATTTGAAATTCACACCGCATGAGTATTCTACACCATCCATGCCTGCATCCATCCATTTATTTGTTTCATGGGAAAACCGTGAGCTCTTGGGCAACTGTTTGCCCAAGAAGCTTGGTATTCCTGGATGCCCTCACTGCCCTGCCAGTAGCGATCCATGGCGGTGCTCCGCCTCGGCCTCCCTGTCTCCCCCAGACTGTGGCTATTTTCCCCAGCGTGTAGGCGTGTGTGTAGGTGTGTGCCTTGCCAGCGTTTACAAAGTGCCCTTCTAGTTATCAGGCAGAGGCAGTCACTCCACTGAAGGTTAAGGAATGGTAATGGCTTTGTAGTTGCTCGGCTGAGTTCCCTAGCGATATGGAAAAGACAGGACTCCCACCACTCTTATTTTTCCTTTCTCCTGTTTCCCGTCTGGATTCCTTCAGCCCTTCGTGCCTTAGCAGGAAGGGGAAGGGGAGAACTGCAGGCACTCCCTTCTCCTCCTCCCTTCCCCGCCTCCGTTCCCACCCCAAACACGAAAACACACATTCACCCACTCACACGCACCTACACCGTGCCACCGCAGCCACCATCTGTCCCCGAGCTGAGGTGGAGTGCGGCGGGGGTGGAGGAGGAGATAACGTGTCTAGCGTGTGTGGCCGCGCTCTCCTCGCTAGGTCTGGTTGCGGGAACCCTGGGGTGCGGTGAGTCTTGGCTCACTGCAGCCGGTAGCTCTGCCTCCTAAAGATACCCACGCCTAGGGCACAGCTTACTCCGCCAGACGAACCACGGTGTTGCCGGGGCTCTCCATTCCCTCTCCCAAACAATAATCGGGCAGCGGCATACTCCATATTCTCCATATTCAAAAGGATTGCTCCTTTCCCCCCCCCCCCAGCCAGCCTGTGATTAGAGGGAAAGAGGGATTTAAGAAAGAAACGGATCATTTTCCATGAGCCCTTTCTGTTAAACTTGCACCTTTCTAATTTATTCTCCTTCAGCCCTGCAGAAGGCAGAGTGCAGCTTGTGTGACAGCTCCAAACAATTAAACTTTGAGTAAACTTACTGAAGCCAGTGTTAACACTGAGAATTTCCCTTGGCATTCCCCTGCCCCAGACATCGTTTATCTGATGTAGCCTTTTAGAAATTGGTGTTTCCCTGTGTGGGTTGCAGTTTACGTGTATTAATGATTGGGATATGGTAATTTCTTTTATTAGCCGTTTTTATCTTAAAATTAAACCAATGGATCAGTCAGATTGAATATTTTATTAACTCTTAAATTATTCATCGCTGTGGGTTGCTCTGAAAAATCCAATAACATGCATACAGTTGCAGCAAGCACGTGACATCTTATGCAATCTGTCCCTGTGCCTGCAGTTGGTGCCTGAAGTCTTTAAGCAAATGGCACTGTCTAAAAATGTCTAGACATGTCCTAAATACTATGAATCATTGGCATTTGAATTTCCTTTTTTTAATCAATGGTGTTTTTTAGTTATTCTACGTGAGAATAAATTAGTACCTGAACAGTCTCACTCAAGATAATAACAGGATGCTTCTATAATTAGTATAGCAATATCTACAGTGAATAACAGGTTTTTGTGTTTTTAAAAATTTATTACACATTAGTGTCTTCGTTACTTAATTTACATGACCGTGAATTCCGTACTTTAAAAATAAGTGCTAATTCAGATGCCAAAGGAAGCACCTAAAAATAATTTTAGGTGAACTAAAAATAATAAAGTGAAGATAAAGTATGGTGCTTTGACAGTTTGACACTAATGAAAAATCTTGGCCATCCCAAACACTGTGGTGATACAGCACACTTTGCCCTCTCTGTTCCTGAAAAGGTTTTGCTTATTCTTGAACTATTTCTTTAGAACTGAAATTTATTTTGTTTTAAATATGGATATGGTTTTGGGAAAACATTTATAATAATAAAAATTATGGTTAAAAGATTGAAATGCTACTTTCTTCCTTCTATGGTCTTGAAGTTACAAAGATCTTCAAAAGTAGGGAAAAGTATTTCACTTCAATACTCTAAATTAAAACTCTCTTGTATTTTTCTCAAGTATCTTAAGATCAGTGTTCATACATGTACTCAGGATCTAAGGTATTTTTTGTAAGAATTTTAATAAAGTTTGCTTTTATTGCCAGATACGTGTGATTTTTCCTTCTCACAAAATTATAGCAATGTAAAGCAAAAGGATAAAATATACAATACTAATATAAAATAGCTTAGTTACTCAAAACCATTGCAAAATATAAGTTTGACAGTTCCTAGGGTCTAAATTAGTAGTCTGTACTCTTAATTTTACTGATACTAAGATAAAAATTTCAAATAGGTCATTTGTTTTCAAAACTTTTAATTTTTTTAAGGGTTTTACATAATGGGATGGACTGTATATCTTATCATTTGTGCACAATTAAAAAAAAAAAAAAAAAAAAACCCTGCCTGATCTGAGAGTTTCATAAAGTGTAAGAAAATAATTCTGGTATTTGTAATATACTGAGTACACTTGCAGGTGCAATAGCTCTGAGTATGATACATGATGTAGTAGGTTCATCATATTCTTGCCAAAACAAACAAACAAAAATCCCATAAAACAATGGAGACTTTAGAACTCAGTTCAAGACAGAGTAAATCATTATGAGTAGGTACTGAAAAACAAACAGCAAATTTTGTAAATACGCAATTAATGATATGACTTCTCATAGCTAATCATTTACTTTTTACACAGTTGAGTATATTTCCTAAGTAGTTTATAAACTGAGATTATTACAAAAA
The DNA here is from genome assembly GCF_011764305.1 of Mustela putorius furo. Lineage (NCBI taxonomy): Eukaryota > Metazoa > Chordata > Mammalia > Carnivora > Mustelidae > Mustela > Mustela putorius. The sequence goes on from NW_025422471.1 coordinate 18,390,373, forward strand.
AAAAATAGTAGAAAATGAGAACCGAGCCATTCCTATTATTCAATTCTCTCTCTCTCTCTCTCTCTCTCTTTTTTAAAGATTTTATTTATTTATTTGAACAGAGAAAGAGAAATCACAAGTAGGCAGAGAGGCAGACAGAGAGAGAGGGGGAAGCCAGCTCCTTGCTGTTCAGAGAGCCCAGTGGTTGCGGGGGTGGTGTTGGAGGCTGGATCCCAGGACCCTGAGATCATTACCTGAGCTGAAGGCAGAGGCTTAACCCACTGAGCCACCCAGCCGCTCCTATTATTCAATTCTTGTCTGTGTTGTAGGGAAGATCTCTGGCATGTTTTTTGTTTGTTTAATCATAGCACATGGTATGATTGTAATATCTTTTGGTTAATTAAAACAAACATGTGTTTATATACAAAGAGTCAAATGATTGCCCATGTGAAGTAGAATGAGTATTGGAATTTTTCTCATGGTTATCTGATAATGTTAGAAATTAAGTACTATACATAGTTAAACTGAATAAATTACTACTTAGTTGTCACTGGAGAAACCTTTAAAAAGTCTTTGATTTGAAGAAGTTTTTGAAGGGAAAACCCAACAAGGATCAACTGTGCCCTTGCCAGCAGGTGTCAGGATTATCAATGGAGATCTTTTAAGGAAAAGTTGGAAAAAATAAAAAGTAAACTAGTAAAGGTGAATCTGCAAATCCATGGAAAGTGACTTTCTGCTCTGTATGAAACTGATGTTGTTAGTTAGTTTTCAGTGCTCCCCGGAGATGGAGAGGGACGGTGAATTGTAAGAACCTACTGCTTTTGCCATAATTTTTTAACTTGGAAACAGAGTTACTCTAACTGCCACAAACAAGCACATGTCTAGGTTGAGCCATTATTTTTCAGGGGTCTCTTGAGAACCATCCAAGGAAATGCACATAGAGCTATGAGGTACTTGCTGTGAAGCAATTATTGCTGAAATGTTTAGCATACTCTTAAGCATACACTCCATACCAACTCTTAAGTTTTATAAGTAGAAAATTCTGTTAGATTGATTTGCATGCATCTAAGTTCGATTGCACATTTGTACACATCTATAGTACTGATGAGAGATCACTAGTTATCATTTTCTATCCACAATAGTAAAATGTATGTTTCCTGGAGCTTGCAAGTATCTAACTAGCATAAGTCATGTGGCCAAAAGAGACCAAATGATACAATAAAGTTTTGTCAGTATCCATTTTAAGCAGTTATTAATCCTTATAATGGGCCTATTGCATATCAATAGCTTTTAGTAACTTGACATCATTTATTTATTTTTAATTGATCCTTAACTGATAATCATTCCTTTCAGATTAGTTCTAGCATCTGCTGATACAGCCCTTCAAACTGGGTTACAGATTCGCCACTGCACCATTTCTTACACAGTTGCTGACATCATGCCAAACAGTCTGTCTCCAGTTGCTATCCTTTCTGAGTCACTCCTCCTAAAATAAAAATTCTTTTCATTTCTCTCAATCTTCATCTTTCTCCTCTTCTCTTCCTGCCTCCCCAACATTTCTTTGCTGAATAGCACCTAGGGCACCTAATCCACTATAAAATTGTGTCATCATTATGACGAGGTTGCAAATCTCCAAAACATTGTGGAATTGGCCATTTACTTTTTGTGTGTGAAGAAAAAAACTTGATAATGTGAAGCCTCTATTACTAAATCCTGAGGTTTAAAACAGAAATGGAAATAAGTTAAGATCGTAGTTATGGAGCACCTTGAGATTTCCCATCTTGATTTGATAACAGTGTCCTGCCTGAAACTATCATCTGAGCAATGATTTACATCCATCGTACCTGTAGAAAACTTTCTTGATTTGTCTGTAACACATAGCTGAGAAACTAGAAGAAAACATCAAAAACTCATGACCACCAACAGTAGATATTGCATTAATTCTTAAATCATATAGAAAAGTCCATGTCTCTTGGTTTTTAAGTTCTTGGGCTTTCTATAAACTGGATCCAGAAATGAAAGTCACCTGAGGTAATAGGTCAATCTTAATCAGGGCAAAAAAACCATAGCAGCTCTTAGACTGAAACGGGACTTAAAAATCTATGCAAAAGCAGCGATCCCTTACAGTATGAAAACCAGAGACATTTATGGAGGGGGAGAGACTAAGTATAAAGGCCAAAAGGCATTCATGTGAGAAAGAATACTATAATAATTGGTGCCAATATTGGCCTTGCATCCTAGACAAAGATTCACTACAATATGTTCAGCATTTGAGGGTACAAAGGCAGTAAAATGCATACATTATTGAAGAGATTTTGTCAAAAATGTTGAAGCTTGTAAAACCTGCTTAATGGTGGAAAAGACAGATATCCGAAGAATTTACTTGTTTAATATGCTATTTTCCCATCATTCCAGAAACTATGCTATTATATATTTTCCAGTGATTCTTTTCCCCCTAAAATAATGAATGAAAGTGTTAGGAAATACAGGACTCAATTTTGTATAAAAGAATACAGATAAGATACCCTGCAATTATTTGGTTATATTTTAGAGGAAAAATGTGTTGCTATTTTGTTCTTTAAAATATGCATTATTATAGTGATAGTAACTGTGTAGGATTTGTTCAGCAAGAGATTTAATAGTGCATGAAGCAGAATGGAGGATTTAAGTACAAGAATTGAAGTGAAGGCTTTTTCCAAGTACTAAAGTACTTTGGAATGTGATTGTTACTATGGAGAAAGAAGATTTGAGTCTATATCTTAGCTTTACTTTTTCCCTTTTCTAAAGCAGATATGGATCAGACTGATTAAGGATAATTTAATATAGTATAACAGTCCATAAATGGGAAGGCAAGGGTTTTAATCTCATGCTAGATGACACTGTTGATTTGAAACTAATCTATCAATGAGGTTAGGCCATCATGTATTCTTTAAGGTTTATGCTTGCTGTTTGATAAAGTTTCTAATTTGGGGAATGCAGAACAATCCTCTTGAGGCTTTTCTTGCTGTACTGAGGCCAGGATGACCATGTACATTTTACTGATGCCAAAGAGTATATGAAGACAACCATAGTAAAATGGGTTCATGACTCTTGAACAGAAAAGAGTAGAAGAGTCCAATGAGAACACTGGAGAATATTTTTATTTGAAATAAGTTGATGACTCCCTCCCAGTAATGTCTGCCACCTCTAGGCATCAATCTTCATCCATGCTCATATCTTTCATGCCCTTCTCCCCTCATTTTTCTCTTCAAATACTAATTGAACTCTCATTTTGCTTTGTTTATTCATCTTTTTTCCCTTGGAAGAGTTTAATTTTGTGAACACTAACTTTTGAAATATCAGCTATGGACAAACAATAAGCAAATTACCATCCAAAATGTTTTAGTATTTATACTGCAAGTTCTTGTGTCACATTTTGGGGCTTCCTATAGAGACAGGGCTTATAAGGATGCTAGGCAAAACAAACAATCCAACTAAACAACAACAAAACCCCAAATAGACCATCAGTGTACATTCAAATGAATGGAGCTATGCTGCCTCATCAGTATTCCTCAAGAAGGAGCCACACATTTTAAACAGCAATTTGTCTTTTACAGAAAAAGTAAGTCAAAAGTAATTTCATGGGTGCCTGGGTGGCTCAGTGGGTTAAGGATCTGCCTTAGGCTCAGGTCATGATTCCAGGGTCCAAAGATCAAGCCCCACATGGGCTCTCTCCTCAGTGGGGAGTCTGCTTCTACCTCAACCTCTTTCTCTGTCAAATAAACGAAATAAACTCTTTTAAAAAGTTTCAGAGACTTTAAAAGCTTTGTTTCTTATTTAACTGTTTTTGTTTTGTTTTGTTTGTTTTTACAATCTGTGTTGTAGAATGAGCATACTTTGAAAATAGTTACCAATGCTCCTGCAAAAGTGTTGTTAAAAATATAATATTAACATATAGGCATGATGTAAAGTGCTTTCTATGGTTGTTTTGCTTCAGTTAAAAGAAGAACTACCTCTAAGTGATAGACTTCATACTTAAATACAGGGTTCTGATTGATTTCCAACTGACTATAATTTTGACCCAGAAGCAGTAATTTTTCAGGAATCAGTTTGTTTTTTCCTTTCTTCTCTTTACTTAGGGACTGATACCAGTCACTTTAAGCATCTTGTTAGACAAGTTAACAAGGGCATTCACTTTGATTTCTCTCAAATACAGTTAAGAGGTATAGTATTTATTGAGTTCGTGCAATGTGTTCCGCTGTTCTAAGTACCACTGTGATTCTTCTATGTCTGTGGAGCCCCAGGTACTCTTGTTATTTACACATGAATAAGAAGACAGAAATAGAGGTTAAATAATTTCCCAAGATCACACAGTTACCAAGTAGCTTGTTAGAATTAGAATCCAGGTTAAATCTCGAGCCTGCTTTCTTAACTATTAAAGCATGCTGTGTCAATGAGTGACACAGCCTGTGTGTCCTGGGGATAGTTTGTTAGATGATCTTCTTATTTATGAAACACACACTTCATATCTCTTACTATTTAACTGGTAGATATTTTGGAAAGGGTAAATTTATTTCTTCTCTTGGGACAATATTTTTAAATTTTTCTAATTTTAATTTCTAATTTTCAATGGTAAAATTTCACATTCAGAAATAAAAGTTGGTGTATGCTCTCTTTGGTTAGAAAGAGTTAATGCATCACCCAAAAGAACAGCAAAGATAGGGAAAAGAAGAGGAGCAATTGGGAAATGATTCAAAACTCATTTTCTTCACAGTTTTGTCATTCAGTTTATTGCAACATGATTTTTATACTTTTTTTTCCCCTTTGGTTTTCCAGGATTCTACTGCTCCTCTGCATTGTTTCATTGTTACTCAATATAATGTGTGAGAGCATGCTCTCTTTGTAATTTTCAGATATATAATATAGGACGAAGTGATTTTAAAGGTTAACAAGGTTTTTATTTCTGTTAGCTTAATGAAGGTATTTAATTTGCATTACATCCTACCCTCATTTAATTTTATTTCTATGTAAACCCATTAAGAAATTTTAGCCAAACAAAAGCACCCAATGGTCTCAAACCACATAATCTAGAAAATTATATTTTCTGGTTTATATTAACAATTATTTAACCAAATGATGGTTTATTTTTTTTAACTAGTATTGGGTAATTTTCAACATTCTACAAAATTATGAAAGTTATACCATCTAATATGAGATCACCTTATTAATAACACTGTACATCCATACAATGCTTAATACTATAAATAGACCTCTGCATTATTATATTTATTCCCCTAGAGTAATAATAATGAAACAATAGGGAAGTTTTCTTAGGCATTTCCCATTTCTATTCTGTGGACCATAAGCAGAGAACGCATTCTAAATTTCTTTTATCAGTTAAGGAACCTGAGGTTCAGAAAGTCACATGGTCTGTAGTTCAAACAACCAAAGAGTTTGAACTTGACTCCACACATTGTAGTTCCAACATACTTTTTCCTCTTTTCTGCTATACCACTTTACTTGTGGTAATTATATTTATACTTTTTTCTCAGTTCTTGGACTCATAAGATGAGAAGGGGGAGTTGGTATCTGATTGCTTTTTCAAAAACGATTCCAAACTGCCTCTCATTTCCATAAGAACACTTTCTTGCCATCAGCCTGTAACACCTCCTTTCTTCTTGGAAGTCTGTTATTTACCAATCATAATGACATCCTAAACTTTTCAATGGCTTCAGAACTTTATTCTCTCACATTTATCCACTTAAAAATCTTTTATGTGTGAGCTTGTGACCCTTTTGACATTATGGTATTGAACTTCTTGGAAGTTCCCAACACTCATGATTCCTACCTCCATTTTTAGGAACCTATTGGTAATGCTGTTCAGTAGACCTTATCATCACATGATTTGCTGATCAAACAGTACTTTACATTTCTCAGACTTTCTCTTACCAGAGTTATCATCTTTCTCCCTCTCTTTGCCTTTCCTTCCCACAAACTCACTCTTGCCACTGCTCTAATTTTTAGTCCTACTTACCTCTCTTCTTTCTCAACCTAGTCTTTGTGGTTTTCCATTTTCAGGGGTTTTCAACTACTTATGAATTTCTCAGCCCAGAGGCTTTATACCATTTTTGCTTCATTAGTCCCAAACTAAGGTAATTTTCAAAGTCCCATTCCTATCCCTGCAACCAAGAAAATCGGAGTGCTGTCAGAAAGGTAGTTTGGCTGCACTGGAAGTCCTGGTGGAGCTGAAAGGTTGAATTGGGGGTCCTAAAAGGAATGAGCAAGAAAGATAGAAAGTGATTTTATGAGAGGTATTATGGGGCACTGCAGAAATTATATGGAAATTATAGCTATTGATAATTGTAAATTTTGGAGCATAACCATAGGACTTATGGTGAAGGATGATAGAAGACAAGATCATTAAAAGAACAGAGGCAAAGAATGTTGTAAAAATCATTTATTTATATGAGTATTGAAATCCTGAAAACTTAGACAAGAAGAAATGTTGGAGAGAATGACCATGAACCAGTAACAGAAATCTTCAAGGAATGAGGGCCTATAGTGCAGAGATCAGGAGATAACAACAGTAAGGGGATAGTATTGGGGAATAGAGATGTATTACATGAAATTAAAACTAGGTGGGGGTTGTTTTTTGTTTTTGAGAAGGAGAAAGAATGTCCAGGAAGTTGCTTTGAAGAGTAGGAAAGACTAATGCTGTATCTCAGGTCCAGCAGCTTTGAAAGAGAAAAGAGTATCCAGCTAAGAGGACAGTGACTCAGAGGACAGCTGATTCATTTTAGGGCAGGAAGACTGGTAGCAATTGCCTAGTCTCGAGCCTCATGCTCTTAGATAGTCCTCATCCTACAGCTTTTGACATGTTGAGCTCATTATAATAATTGATATATCTCACTAGGAGCAGTGCTTTTAAGCACATAAAATATGTTTTCATATGTAACAGCTCTTTTAAACCTCACAGCCATCTAGGGATGGCAGATGAAGATATAGATGAGAAGAGGTAGGTGGTCAGTACTCAAACAAGCCTTACATCCAAATCCAGGACTCACTTCACTACAGCACAATTATAGAGAAAAGCCCAAATCCAAGGAAAGATCCTTTCTAAATTTAAAGCACATCTGTGGAGTAGGAAGATTTTGCAGTTGTGCCCTGACCTACTTCATCCTATTCAGATGGGCCTCTATGTATTTTGAGGTCAGCATAGTTTAGGTTACTGGGGATGTCTGTCTGCTTGGTGGTCTTAATCCTTGCGCAACTTGGATCATTTGTCCAAATGGTTCTAATTGGAAAACAACGTTATTACTTGGAGAATATTTCTTTTGTCTTTTAAACATACTTAAAATTGTGCAACCTTGTACAGAAAGAATTCTTTTTCCTCAAATTTGCATGTTTCAAATATTTGCAAACCATAATGTTTCTTCTTTAGTTTCTGACATGCTAAAGTTGTACATATTTCTTTCTTTAATCTGTCCTTGTAAGCCATTCTTTTCATCATTTTAGTAGTTTCATTTGGAATCTGTTCAAGTAGCCTACATATTTATTCAACAGGCTTGCCAAAACCCCAACAGAGAATTCCTGGGATATGCATTCCTAAAATAATGCCACACACGTATTAGTCTGTCCTTTTTAATTTTGCAAATACATTCTTAATTTTATTATTTTTTATTATTTATTTTCACAAATACATTCTTAATTTTAGTCTATTGTTTTGCTAGTTATTTTTCTTACGAGACCACTTTTCCAAATAATACTTAAGTATGCCATTATTTTTTTTCATAATTTTGTTCTGCTTTTGCCCTCACTGGAATTTTACTTTTTTATTTCATTTTGTATTTAGTATTCTTATTACTATTATATGGTATAATCTCTGCCCATAGAATCACAGAATAACATTACTTAATTTCCTACAAATTATTTATTATGTTCTTGCTATTTTTGTATCAGGTACATATCTGTTAAATTATAATACAAATTCCCATCCTTAACTTTTGTTTTTTTCATATTTATTTCCTTTGGGGTCTGTAAAATATCTTCTTAAAGCTACCATCTATCTTTATTTCTGTATTTTTTCTGTTTATGTATTTATTTCTAGCTGTCTCCTTCTAAATGAAGGACACATTTTCTGCTCCCATCTCATCCCACAGTTTAAACTGCACAACTTCAGATAATCTCTCTGATCACCTTCGCCATGTTACCAATGTTCCAGCACACACACATTTACACACAGTATACCCCTGTCATTCTCTATCACTAATTTTAAAAATTATAGCACTTTTCAAAAATCATAGTGATAAAATTACTTATTAGCTTATTTATTTCATTTCTTGTTCCCAAATGTATTGTAAGCTCCATGTAGGCAGGAAAAACATACTTTGTTCCCTAATGTGTATATCCAGCTCTAGACACAGTGCCTCAGATATAGTAGGCACACAGTGTTTGTTGGCTGAATTTATGCATGCATGGATGAATGAAAAACATGAGTTAAAAACAACTCTGTTGGTGTATAAATCTCTCTCTCGTTAAAAAAAAAAAAAATGTGTTCCTTAGATAGACCCATTAGCTCATTTAATAAATTCTTATCTGCTTGAAGCACTGATGCATTGACCTGTGATTTATGTCACAAGTGATACACTTTGAGAAAGCAATAAATACGTTAGTAGTGGCAAACTCTGAGAGCAGACTAAATAAATGACCTACTTGTTTCCATAGCTGTCTAATTTATAAACACTTTAAGAGCAAGATTTGGGTTTTACCTTAAATTATCAAATTGCAATAAAATAGTTGTAATTGTATATGGACGATCAACAGTAAGCTTTAGTTTGTCATTTTATTACAAAGAGTTGACAAGAAAAGTATGTGCAACAAAATCAAAGCACTTGGTGGTGGTTTTAATTGTCAGGTAGAGGAGCTGCAGGTAGCGTTTTGATCTGCTAATTGTCCCAGTGCCTGGGGAATCCTTCCCCTAAGCTCCACTAGCAATAACTTTCCTTCAGCCATAACTTCTTTCCCTTCTCCTGCCATGCAGTCACACCTGCTAAACCCAGATGTACTCGGCAGAGGGGAAAAGACAGCGCCGGGGAGCTGTGTCTACCCAGGAGCCTGGAGTCTCAGAAACAGCTCAGTTTAAAGGTTTTTTTGTGTAATGACAATCTTTATGTCACCGCTAACTGCTGTTTAATCTCCTTTGGCAACTATACTTCTACCTTTCTTAAATGCCTGAATGGTTCTACAACTATTTGTGTGCTTGTGACCTCAGTAATTTTGGTTTCTACTGTGAGTCAGAAAGCTCCGAAAACGTGTCTTTCTGAAGAAGGTATTAGATGTCAAAGGAGTGTGTAGAGTAAACATTGTAAAATCTAATGCTTTGCTCTCTTTTATGTGATAAGAGAACAGTTGGCAGGTTTTTTTGATGGGCAATTAATTCCTCATCCCTACTTTAAAGTTTTAATTATTTTTGAACTTATATGTATACATATATTGAAGAAGAGCTATAATGGAATCACTTGGTCTCTTTATTTAGAGACTTAGTAATATTTTTAACCATAAAATTGATCATGCCACATAGTCTTATAAGTTATATATTCAACAGTTTTTATGGAGCAGAGATAGGGCAAAGAGCTGTTCTGGGTGATGGAATTACAAGAGTGAACAAAACAGATGACAGTCCTTGCTCTCATACAACTTAAATTCTAATGAGTCAAATGAAGGGAATCAAAGAATAAATGAAGGAGACTGTCTAGCAGGTTAAAAGTAGGTGGTAGGGATTCAGGAATGGATTTCACTTTTATGTAGGATGCTCAGGTCAAGCCTCAATTTTCAAAAGCATTAACTGAGATATACTACAAGCATGTTGCCTCAAGTTTTATTTGCCTCTGTATTTACTATGCTTTATGTAACAGTTAAATTTATTTTGTAAAATATATCCATATTTTCCTTTATGACTTCTGCTACTGGCATCATATTTAAGTGCATAAGAATTGCCTTTGCTTCTTCTACCAAATGATGAGCTTTATGTCCCAACACAACTTACAAAAATTGTTAGAAAATGAAGCACACATTATATACTAGATTCTATGATAATTTGTGTCAGTTTAGAGACTTACTGGGCTGCTTCCCTATTAGTGGGACAGTATTTTCAATTACCAAATTAATTATGAATTATGAATTTTAGTTAGTAGTAATTGTGCATAATTAGAAATATATCAAAATATGGTTTACTAATATTTTACTTGGGATGTTGGCATTTGTTTTTATAAATGATAATTTGAGCAATTTTTATCAAGCTTGGTACTAGGGAACGGCTATAATTGTAGAATTAATTGGGAAGTTTCTCTTCCTTGGAGCATTTTAAGTACAAGAGTTTGCTGTTTCTTAAAGTTTTCAAATAACTCGTCTACCAAGCAGTCTGATCTGTTTGTTGAATACCTTTTTTATTTTTTTAGGGGAAGGTAGGGTGGGGAAGAGGGAGAGAGAGAATCTTAACCAGGCTCCATGCTCAGCAAGAGCCCAATGCAGGGCTCAATCTTATAACCCTGAGATGATGACCTTAGCCAAAATCAAGAGTTGGGTACTTTAACTGACTAAGCCAGCTAGACATCCCTGTTTGTTGGGTACTTTTGTGAATACTATTTCTGGGTCTTCCATAATGAATGGAGCACTTACTTGTTATCCCTTTTCCATTTTTGACAATTTATCATTTCTGACACAATAGTACAACTTAAGAATAGTTTCTAATTTATTAGCATATATATATATATATAATATTAAAATGTTTGTGAAGTAATTTATGAAAAACAAAGCATAGTAATGTGTATACAATGTGATAATTACAAAGTAAAAAAAAATAAACATTAAACAAAATAAATCTTCCAGGCTCAGGAGTCAGGATTTTTAACATCAACAGTTGACTAACCTTGGTTTTCAAAAAATAAATAAATAAAATGGAGCCACTAATAATAGAGCCTGACTGCTAAAGTTAATGTGAGAATGTAATACAAGTGCTTAGAACAAGGTCTTTGGTCCATGATGTCTCCATAATGATGATCATGATGACAATGACGTCAATGACGATGATGGTGTCCTACCTCCCGTTTTGTAGCACAGTGCTTGGCTCAAATTATGATGAAAAGTAATGGATAAGTGAATCTAGTGCCAATCAATTTTCTTTTTCAATTATTATTTTATGTTTTACTTTTATCAAGAAGACTTCAATCTTTGAGCTGAGATACAATTTGCAGATATACTAATATAATGTGATAAGAGAATGTAATCAGATTGGGAGTTGGAGCCTGGATAAACCATTTACTAATTCTGAAGCCTTTTACAGTTTACATTCCTAACCTATTCCTAATCTATAGGGTATGGATAAAGCAGAAGCAATCTAATAGGGTCATTGGAATGGTTGAGAGATATAACTCATATAGTATGTTTATAGATCCTGGAAGGATAAAAACTCTCAATAAATATTGGGTATTTTTTATTTTCTTAGTTGTGATTGTGGCTATTATTGTAAAGGGGACAGTTACCCTGGGCAGCCTGAGGTCTCAAAGAAGAATGGTCTAAGGAAAGGATGGGAACCTGGACCGATTTGACAAACTGGCCAGTCAACAGAGCTTAGCAATTTTTCAGTTTATGTTAAATATATTCTGGTTATGTTTCTGGTTTTAAATAATTGATTTTGGGAGCACATTACTGTTCTTAGTCTGTTATGGCTACTATAACAAAAATACCATAGACTCGGTGGATTAAAAAAAAAACAAATTAATATCTCACAGTACTGGAGGATGGGAAGTCCAAAGGCAGTGTGTAGCAGATTCCATGTCTGGTGAGAACCTTCCTCCCGGGCCATAGGCAGCCACCTTTTCATTGTGTCCTTACATGCTCTACAGGGACAGGGAGGGGGCTCTGAGGCTTTTTTTCAGTGAAGGCACTAATCTTATTCATGAGGTCTCTACCCTTATGCCTTAATCACCTCCAAAGGGCCCACCGCCAAATACCATCACATTGGGGATTAGATTTCAATATATGGATTTGGGGTGATATAAATAGTCTATAGTATTGTATGCAATAGACTATCCTTCAATGTCACCTGACCCACCAGGAGGTCTTTGCTTCCTTTATATTCTTCCTACCTTGTGGCACTTACTCTCTACTATGAATATAGACTCTAGGTTGTGTCCTGATTTATAACCTATAATAGAAACTTCTAAAATATTTTAGGTTATTTTTATTTCACATTTTGCTCTAGAGGTCTCAATTGTAAATATGGTATATAAGGCAGTTGACAGCATGAAAGTTTTTTGTAATCTGCTTACTCATGACTCATGGTCTCCTTGGTCAGTACTTAGTATTCAGAAAATGCCTCACTATGTCTTGCCTTTCAGCAGTTCAAGTTTATTTTAATATTTTATGTCAAAAATGGATAAAAATTAAGTTTATGTTGGCCTAAAGGTTTTGAATAGAAGAATTCTATTTTCATTTTAAAGAATTGACTTTTACTGCTACCCCCCACTTCAGGGGAAAAGAAAACTTTCCTTTAAGATATTTAGGTTAAATGTAAGATATAGCTATACAAGCATATTTTAAAAATTAATAAAAAAAAAAGCTATGTGCTTTCCTACAGAATGAATCAGGTGGTTCTGATAAATTAAGAAATAGACGTTAGTGATTCAGGATAGAGGACTGTTAAGTCAGTTTGTACCGATATCTAAAATAACAACATTTATGACTAAGATGAGCTGATTGCCAAAGCAAGCAGGATTCCACATGAAATGTACATGGTTAAAACTTGAAATTTATTGAGGAAATACATTATGTATGGATTATTCCCAAATCAAGTCACAATTTAAAACATTCTTTTGAATATTATATGAGTGTCTTCATAAAGGAAGAATTACAATGTGCGAATTCAGGATTGTCTCCCTATTTTAAGGTCAGGTGATTAGCAATCTTAATTGTAAATACTAAGTCCCTTTTGCCATATAAATCTAACATATTTAATGGGCAAAATACCAGAGGGTGAACGTCATAGATCCAGAATCTTACTTTTGTTTACATACACAATCTCACATAGGTATAACTCTTCATTTGTAGAGCAGTGTAAAGTAGGTGAGGTTTTGAAAGACTTAATCCTGTTTCTACCAAGTACTTGACTTGTGACTCTGAGCAAACTCCGATCCCTGAACCCTAGTTTACTTATGATCAAAATGAAAATGAAGCAATATACAGGAAATGATTTTGGAACTTCAAAACAGTCTTATAAATCATCTGTTTTGCTGGTAGCCAAATTCCTGTTTTGTTTTCTATACCTTTATAGAATCAGCTAGTATTGATATTCTCATTTGTTATTCTGTGTTTTACTGAACATATCCAGATGTTGTGAAAACTTTTGATTACACCTGTTTGGAAAAGGAACATACAGACATTAAGAAATGATGACAAATCTGATAGGTAGGTCATCTCTGTATTGTGAGAACTTAATTGGCGGTGATAAGATGCCAGATTAGCTCTTAAGTGTTACTATGGGCCCATTCATATCTGATGTCTCCACATGTCCGTGATTTCACCTGTCCTTCTCAACCCTAAGTTGAGACCTAGAGTGGCTGGCTTAGAAAATTCTTGTTTGTCCATGAGAATGTACGAAGTTAAGAAATTAAATCATTTTCTCACCCTCCTGAGAAAATTGCCACCTTCAAAGGAATTAGGGTCATCTTCTCTCCTATGTTCCTTCACAACCCAAATTTCGACTTCTTCTGGACCTAATGCCAGTCCACAAAAATGAAATTAATACAAATTTCCTTAAACATAGTAGCAGTGATACTATTTAAAAATATTTTAGTATTATAGAATTGATGCTAGAGAAACCTACTTTATTTTGCTTCTAAAAAAAGCTCAATTTCAAAATTATCTGTGGGTCATAACTTATCTTTGGATTAGCAGTTCCTTGATGATACCCCTCAGTATAAGAATGAGCTTAGATTCCAGCACCAAAGTGCCATTTTGTTATTGGGATTCCCCCTCCCCAATAGATGTAAATATGTGTGTTTTTGTAAATCTGTAATTCTTTATTATATAGAACAGCTTTTAAATAAGTCAGAAGAATAAATTTCTAAATGACATCTTTAGTTACTAATAGAATTCATATGGTGATTGCTTCAAAAATAAAATGCATTTGAAAGTCAGAAATAGGAAAACAAAAATATAGGCAGAATTACTGATAAAAATAATTTCTGTATATTCTTAGGGAAGTGGCATAGATCAATATGAAGTAACTTTCTTGATTACTTCTAAAGAGGTTATTTATTTTGCTTTGTGTTCCTCATAATTTAAGAGTACCTTGAAATATTTAAAATGTTATTACTGATAACAGCTGCATAGTGAAGCAATCTAGGGTTGGAGGTTTCAGGTTGCTTATTTAACTTTAATTGAGAATATGTTATAAATTAAGTCAGTTGTCTTTGGGATAATAAGAGTCATGAAAAACTCTTCCAGGATTAATTGTTTGTGAAGGCAATTACTATGAGCAAGGCCCAGAATTTAAGCCTAAGCAACTGGAGCATACAAACTTTAACTGTGAATTCTTAGGCTCATTTACATTGGTATGTCCTCCTGAAAGTAACCATTTTCATATATAACTGCATTATAGAAAAAATATTTAGATCATTTGGCAATAGAAGGAATGTAAACTATCACTCCATAACATTTAATAGGACAAAGTTATACTTAGGCTAGTGTAGACTGGACCAACAGGTTTTTTTTTTAATTTTTGTGTGTGTGTGTGTGTGTGTGTGTGTGTGTGTGTTTAATTCAAGAAGTCATAGGAAGACATTGAGTATCAGGAAGATACAATTCAACAATTTAGAGCTTTTTCAGTTTCTTCAGTGATTCTCTGACTCTTGCCAATGGAAATTAAAGCAAAATGAATTGATGAATAATTTGGTTGTACTCCAGGAACCTAAGCACTGTTGTTTTTTTTTTTTGTTAGAGTAATAATAAAGGAATATAGTAAAGTAAAAAAAAGATACTACTGTTATGTGCTTTTAAAGCTGATAACCCAGAAACTAAAGTGGAAATCACTTTAGAAGACCTCTTAATACATATTTATAATTAAAACTTGGTTCCTTTGACATCACTGCTCATTTGGAAAGTTGGTTTGTATGTATTCTATGTTAAGTTCATTTGTTAAGTATCTTCATAAGCTTGTTATTATAGGATACTGTTACTCAGACTGCCGCTGTGAGAGAGTGTACAGTCAACACTTGTATAACCACAATATTAATGACTATCAATTTCGGTTATTAGACTACTACATTGGAATGGTCAGTGTTGCTTCTTTTGGTTTGTGAAAATCTTTGATGTATCTGCAGTTATAAAATGATGTTATAAATTTTTAGAGACATTTTTATTGAGATGCAAGCAAACCACACAATCTTAAGTGTTTGCGTAGTTAAATGAGTTTTCAAAATTGTGTGTACCCATCTAATGGGCAATTAATGATTTAAGTAAGTAATGGCTTACCTAGGTAATGTAGGTAATGATTTACCTAAAACATGATATAGAACATTTCCACAATCCTAAATATTCTTTCATCTTGTTTCCAGTCAAAACCCATCCTTACCGCTCCTCTCTCCATCATCTATGTTTTTGATTTCTATCATTATAGATTAATTTTGTCTATTTTTGGACTTTATACCATTGTTATGATTTTGTGTGTGTGTGTGTGTACTTGAGTGTGGCATCATTCATTCAACATAATGGGTTTGATATTTATCCTTGTTATTGCACATACTGAGTCCATTTCTTTTTATTCCTGAATACTATTTCATACAGATACACCATTGTTGGATTATCTGCTTTGTAATTGGTGGAAAATTGGGTTGTTTCCAGTTTTTAGCTTTTATAATGAGTGAAGATAATCTGAAAATTCTTACAGATTTTTTTTCTAAATTGACATAATTCATTTCTCTTGAGTGAAATACCTGGGAACAGAATTGCTGAGTCATAGGTGGATACATGTTAACTTGAAAACTACTCAGCACATCTCCAAAGGGATTGTATAATTTTATTCTCCCAGCAGCTGTTGAAAGGCTCAGTTGTTCCATATCTTCACTCCAAATCTGTCACTATAAGTCTTTCTGACTGTAGCTATATTTTCTTTTATGAAGTGTCCAATCTTTCACAAGTGTCTCTTTTTTGCTTTTTGGGTATTTTAAGTTTGATTTATGAGGGTGCCGTATATATCCTAGATATGTGTATTTTGCCAGATGTATATTGAAAATATATATCCTAATCCATGGCTTGATACTCAGTTTCTTAATGGTGTCTGTTGATGTAGTACTTTCTAATTTTAATGACATGAATTTTATTGGTATATTTCCTTTAGAGTGCTTTTTTTAGGTAAATGTCTTTACCTAACCCCGTGTCACAAATATATTGTCTTAGTTTTTCCTGTAGAAATCTTATATTTCTGGTTTTTACATATGAGTTTAGGATCCTTCTTGAATTATTTTTGTATGTATCATTAGGTACAAGTTGAGGTTTATTTTTTCCATAGGGAACTTCAGTTATTTCATTTGTTGGGAAGACTGCATTCTCCATTGTAATGTCTTGTTATATCCTGATTGCCTTGTTTGTATCTATTCTATGTCTTTAATCTTTCTTAGTCTTTATACCAACACCAGGGTGTCTTGATTAACTTAGCTTTATAGTAAAGCTTGAATTTAGGTAATATAGTTCTTCTAAATGTATTCTATTTGTTGTATTTTCATATAAATTTCATATAAAATTTATCAGTTACTTCAGAAAACCTTGTAGATGCTTTGATTAAAATTGTATTAAATTTATAGATCATTCTGATGGGAATGGCCATATTAACATTATATAACAATTGATTAAGATCTTTTATCTATTCATTTATGCCTCTGTATAGATCCATATAAATACCAAGTGAATATTTATTAACAATAAATACCAATTCCTTTTTTGTTGGTTTTTATAAACTATAAAGCATTTAAATACTGATTATTTGATTACTCATACTTTACCTTGTTTTAAAACAGGACTCAAGTATAATGAATGGAGATCATTCAGCACCTTAGCATGCTTCACAGAGCTTATAAAAGGACTGTGCACATAGGATATACTTAATAGACAAATACCCAGAAAATATTTAATTAATATTTTTATATTATGACAGACAGTACTGTTGGGAAAAAAAATCAACATTTCAGATAATGAAGTTTTAAAAACTAAATAAATATAAAATTTTGCAAGGTTTCAGGAAAATAATCTAAGATTCATAATACCAGATCTACTAACAGCTGAAATAATGAGACTTTGAAAATTTGGGGAAGTAGTTAATGGAATCAGAGTTTAGAATACCTATAAATCACTTTACTCCCTTAAAAATAAGGAGTGTACTTTAGCTACCTGGGATAGATAAGTGCCTCTTCTATTTATAAAGATATCGGTAGTTATAGTTATTCCTAGCTTTTTACAGAAGAGTCAGGTTCACAAGGCAGGAAAACATTGTACAAAGGCTTCATCCTGCTTTAGAAGCTTAAAGAATGTGTGTGTGTGTGTGTGTGTGTGTGTGTGTGTGTGTGTGTGTGTAGTGATGATCTTATCCCAGATGGTGGTGTCACCAGAAAGCTTTTGCTTTGAGTGAAGTTCATCTTGGTTCACACCTGAACCAAATCCAAACTAATGCGATTTTCTATTAAACAGGTTAAGCAAAACCATCAATTGTCTATCTTTTCTACTTGTTTTGTGGAATTGATTCAGGAAAGTGGACCAAAGCTATACTAAGAGGTGAGATATATGCTTTGAGCTACTCTTTGCTGGCACCTTTCTAGAACATTAATAAATATTTTATATGTTAATGTGGTGCCTAGAAATTTTTAGGAAAAAAATATTCTTAGAAGACTCTCGCTTATAAGCCACTCCCCAAGTAATTTTTTTTTTTTTTTTTTTTTGCTGTTTTGGATAATAATTAAACACCAGATTGAGTTACAGGAAAATAAATTGCTTTCTTCTTGTTTGAGAGGCCATTATTAGCTGTATATTTATATTAACTCTACCCTCCCATGATTTAGATATGCCACATATGATTATAATAAAATGAAATAAATATGTTCTAAAGGACCACTTTCTACCATGCCAATATGTGATAAGATTTCTTAGATCTGTACCAAGTTCTACTTTGAAATTTACTTAGATCTCTTTTCCTTTCGGTGTTTACTAAGGTTCTTATTTAGATAATTACCATTCCAGAGGTTGTAACCTACACAAGTGATGGCATTACTTATTCCTTTCTACTAATCTAATAGGAAATGACTGATAAAGGGCATTCAATTAATCTACTTACTTTATATTGAGATGTTTAGGGGGCAGTGAATTTATTCTCAGGCTTCAAACACCTTGGCCTTTAATTTGTCAAACTTCAGTCTTTAAGTAAATTAGCTGGGTTCTGACTGAATTAATTGAATTCAGGGAGGGCTCTACAAATAGTTGTTCCTATATTTTCTCACATGTTTCTGTAAGGTCCAAACTGTTGGAAGGCAATTAGATTTTGAATTACTCTGTTACCCCTAGAACTCTTCTTCTTTGACCTCATAAAATCTCTCCTTTTCCCTCTATTAACTCTCCTGTTGCCTTCCTTTATTTTTCTATTCAGCTTGTTTCATTTTGCCCCTTACATGAATTGCTCTCTTGTGAATTTTCAACTCCCCTGATCTGTTGGCCCTGGGCTGCTCCCACTTGCTATTCATTCAGGCTTACATGGCAGTAATAGTTGAGTCTTTCAGTTCTGGAAACAGGGGTTGGTTGGTCAGTGCACCGAGAGCAGATTCATCTCCTCACTGTGAACTCCCAAGGATATATAATTTAGAAGTGTATTATATCAGAATATGAATTGTAGATTTCATAATGGTAATTATAATTACTAAAGATATAAAAAGACGTGAAACTTCTAATCAGTTTATTCACTCTGCTGTTCATGAAATTTAAAGAGAAGAGTTAGTTGAACAATTTGAATGTTTAATGTTTGGAGGTGAAAATGGTCTGACCACAACACGGACAAAATTTGGACAAAACTTGGGAAATAGAGGGGCACGTGAGGGGCTAGTTGTTAAGCATCTGCCTTTGGCTCAGGTCATGATCCCAAGGCCCTGGGATCTAGCCCTGCCTCAGGCTCCCTGCTCTGCTGGAAGTCTGCTTCTTCTCTCTCCCACTCTCCCTGCTTGTGTTCCCTCTCTCACTCTCTCTGTCTGTCAAATAAATAAATAAAATCTTAAAAAAAAAAAAAAAGTTGGGAACTATAGAGGACATTTATCCAGATTCTTGCAATGCTGAGAATTACTGCTTTGCACATTTTCTAATAATGTTATCAAGGCAGACAGGCCTGATAATATTTTAATGAATCCAACAGCTGATTTAAAAAATTTTTATTCTTCATATGTAAGTTATCTTAGACTGAAACCACAAAATATAATATGTAAATGTTAATTTGTATGGGGCAGAGCAACAATAACATGAAAATGGCATCTTTTAATGAACAAACCCAAATCCCATACTTACATAAGTGTTCTCCTTCAAAGTAATTGCCCAGGCAGGTTTATTCCTTTTTTTCCAAATGATAATGTGATTATTCAAATACCTTAAACATCTCTGGGAACTGACTTTAGCACCAAAGGATAAAATGAGTGCCATCTTTTTTATGCCAGGTAGAAGTTAGCTTCTATCCCAAAACTGTTTATTCAGCTTAATATTTAACTAGTTTACTAGGCTTGATACTGAAAGATGTTTTACTTCTTCTAAAAATCATGTATAACCTCAAATGACCAAAACTACCACCATTTAGGTTCTTCAATATATTATAGCACAATATGTGAAAGCGACTTTATTTATTTATTTTTAAAATTTTATTTATTTATTTGACAGAAAGAGGGAGAGTTTAAGCAGGGGGAACAACAGACAGAGAGAGAGGGAGAAGCAGGTTCCCTATGTGGGGCTCAATCCCAGGACCCTGAGATCATGACCTGTGCCAAAGGCAGACGCTTAACTGACTGAGCCACCTAGATGCCCCTGTGAAAGCAACTTTAAAAAAGGAAACTTCTTGCTCTTTCTGAGCAACTTCTCTGTCACCCGATCACATTACATTGTTGTAGATATTCTTGGTTATGAACAACACTTTTCTGTGGTCTTATGGCTTACATATGATTAGAGAAAACTGCCCCACCTAGGGTCTCAGAAGGTGCATTAAATAGTTAAAGAAGACTGGTTGTAGTTCTAGAATGCAATCTTCATTTGTAATGTATTCAATGGAATTGTCCTCTAAACTCCCAAATTAGGAAGTTCCAGGGTATACTGAAGCTAGTTATTGCTTGTGCAGAATGTTCCTTGGCTTTGTGGTGGATTCTTGTGGTTAGCCTGGGTTTTCCATGTGTATCCTGCTTTCTCGTGGCTACCACCACTGATTCAGAAGTTCTGGGGAGAAAGAAATGGGCCAACATTCTGCCTGTATTTCTATTGACTCTATACTTCCATTTTATTCACAGAAAGGTAAGAACCTGAGTTCTGGGGTAGAGTGGGTGGATGCTACAACTAAAAGTGGAAACAGACATCAGAAATATTGTTCTCTCAAGGCCTGAAAAGCCAAACAAATGATACTTGAAGAATCAATCCCCAAATCATTGGCATAATGAACATTAGAAGAAAATGAGCATGATGCTTGGTTAGATCTAAGATTGTAGGGGAGAGGAAATGACATTACTGTATCTCTGTGATGTGGCAGGCAGAAAATGGTCACCTGAAGATGTCCAGGTCCTAATCCCTTGAATCTGTGAAAAAGAAATGTGGCAAATATGATTAAATTAAGGATCTTGAGATGGGGAGATTTTTCTGGGTTAGCTGGTGGACCCAAGGTGACCCTAAAGGTCCTTAAAGAGAATGAAGGAAGCAGAAAATTCAGAGGAGGACAGGTGATGACTGAGGCAAAGTCAGAGTGGTGATTGTGCAGAAGATTCAGTTGGCTGTTGCTGGCTTTGTAGATGGAAGGGGCAGCACAAGTTGAGGAATATGGGCAGCCTCTAGCAGCTGGAAAAGGCAAGGTAATAGATTTTCCCCAGACTCTTCAGAAAGGACATAGTCCTGCTGACACCTTGATTTTAGTCCATGAGACCTATGCATATTTCTGTCTTCCAGACTGTAAGATAATAAATTTATGTGTCTTAATTTGTGGTAATTTGTTAAAGCAGCAGTAGGAAACTATACACCAATGCAAGATCATTCTCCCATTTATATAACACCAGCCATTCCCTCCTATCTCCAGTCTTGCTTTAGCATCCTGAATTCTGGGAGTAATATTAGTTTTGTGTGGCTTTTTATGTGATTGGTTAAGATTCTTAAACATGCATTGAGTGCATCTGAATTAAAGACTAATTTAGAGAACAATGTGTTTAAATATGTTTACCAATTCATTAGAAGACTTAATAGAGGTGGTGAACTGGCTTGCAATTTTCTCCCTAGTTTGTTTCTTTTTCTTAATTTTGATGTGAAATTATCCTTTGCAACACTTCTGTAACTTTTAAAAAAATTATCCTTTAAAGTCTATATAATTTCACAGTTATAAACAGTTCTAAAATACTGTTTAATATTACTAGTGATAAATGAGCCATCTGCTCATATTTGGAAGCTTTTTTTTTTTTGCTATATATTCAGAGTATCATTTTAACAGAATTTGATAGGTGCTTTTTAATGAGGTGCTTAAAAATATGAGGCAAACATGAACCTAGAGGTAGTACAGTGATATAAAAATTCTCATAAGGGAATGAAGAAAATTGTTAAGGTATTAAAATTATATAAGATATAAAATGGAATTCTATACTAATGTAGGTCTTGAATGTATTTCAATTATACACATTTTGGAAACCGTAACACATATAAGCCTAAGAAAATATAAAATTAATTTTACTTTTAAAAGTGCTTTTCTGTATGATAGTTATTTAGCTGTCATTGATTGGCTGAACATTTAAAAATTAATTTTAGCTGAGTCACTGGAAGTTAGAGACATATTTTCTGACCTTCTTAGTCTCCAAGAATTGTCACTGTGCAAAGAGCAAAGGAAGTGGCCCCAACACTTAGTCCTTGGTATAATTGTGCACCCTTTTTTTTTTTTTTTTTTGAGAGGCAGAGCAGGCGAGTGCATAAGAGGAGGGGTGGGGGACAGAGGGAAAGAGAATCCTACATAGGGGTTGTGAGATCTCAAGATCCTGAAATCATGACTGAACTGAAATCAAGAGTCTTATCCCTAACCAAGAGAGCCACCTAGGAGCCCCTCCCCCACATTGTGCATTCTTTCTTTTCAAAGATTAGTGTCTGTCCCATCTGCCCAATGAGGCCAAATGAAATCTAGTAGAGATTTTGGCTTTTATTATGAACTTATTTTGTTATAGTTGACATTTTTTCATTGGATCCTCACTAGAGTCACAAGTGATTTATCTACAGGATCTTTAGTACCCAAGTATTTATTATGCACTTACCCAACATACCCAGAGTTACCATGTTTCACAGGGAAGCAAAGATTTTTAACAGAGGAATACAGTGAAGATGACTGGTAAAATGAGTATTCATTTTAATATCACTCTTTGATTAGCACAGCTGCCTAAACTTGTATAATGTTGTTTACTAACCAATTATTAGATGTAGAAATAGTGAAAAATAAATATACAAAATAAATATATACATCCTTGACAGGATTTTAAGACTGAAAGCCTAGTTCATTGATTTCCTGCACTATATATTTTCTACAGAGATGAAAAGAAGCAGCTTGGGTTGCTCAAGATCAGGCAGCTGATTAGCAGCATACCGTGGTCAGAACACAGTGTGTGTCAACAAAAGGTCTTAAAATACCAAAGATTGTAGACATATTTTTGGATCAGATAATATTGCAAAGCAAGAATGATCCTGCAAATTTATTGTCTCAATCCTGAAAAGAATAAAAATAAATAAAAATGTCCAAATGACACTAATCAGAGTATACAGTTCCCAGAACCACCTGCCCTTGCTGACCTATGAATAACCTCTTAATACCCGGAAGAGCTGGTTAAAATGTTAAAAAGGAGGGGATGCTGTAGCCGAAAAGGCTGTTGTGCTGTCCAATATAGTATTGTTTGGTCACACATGGCTATTGATTATTTAAAATGTGGCTAGTCCTAATTGATAAGTGTTATGAGTGTAAAACGTAACTAGATCTCAAAGATAGTACACAAAACCCATAAAATATCTCCTTAATTTTTATATTGATTACATGTTTAAATGATAATGAAATCATTTTATCACAATTAATCTTGTCTTTCCTCCTTTTTTAAAAATTGAAATACATTTGATACACAATGTTACATTAGTTTCAGATGTACAACCTAGTGATTTGACAACTCTATCCATTATGCAATGCTCACCACAAGTACAGCTGCCACCTGTCTTATTATAACACTATTACAGTACCATTGAATACATTCCCTATGCCTTATCCCTTTCATCCCTGTGCCTTATGCATTCCGTAACTAGAAGACTGTACCTCCTACTCCTCTTCATCTATTTTGCCCATTCCTCACTCCCCTCCTCTCTGGCAACCACCAGTTTGTTCTCTGCATTTATGGGTCTGTTTCTGCTGTATTTCTTTTGTTTTTTAGATTCCACATATAAGTGAAATCATATGGTATTTGTCTTTTTCTGACTTATTTCACTTACCATAATACTCTCTAGGTCCATCCATGTTGTCACAAATAGGAAGAGCTCATTCTTTTTCATAAATATATATCATATTATCTTTTTTCATCTGTCAATAGGTACTTGGATTGATTCCATATCTTGGACACTATAAATAATGCTGCAGTAAACATAGAGGTACATATACCTTCTCCAGTTTTGTTTCTTTGAGTAAATGCCCAGCGGTAGAATTACTGGATCAGATGGTATTTCTGCCCAGTGGTAGAATTATTGGATCAGATGGTATTTCTCTTTTTTTACTTTTGAAGGATCTCCATGCTGTTTTCCACAGTAGTTGTACCAATTTACATTCCACCAACAGTGCAGGAGGATTCCTTTTTTTTTTCCCACATCCTCACTAATACTTCTTATTTCTTATCTTTTTGATACCAGCCATTATGACTTTCATGAGGAACTATCTCACTGTGGTTTTTATTTGCACTTCCCTGATAGTGATGTTGAACATTTTTTCATGTTTGTGTTGACTATCTATATGTCTTTTTTGGAAAAATATCAGTCCAGGTGTCTTTCTTCTTTTTAATATAGTTACCTGAAGATTTTAAAATGCATATGTGTATCACTTTATAGTTCTATTGAGTAGTGCTGGGCTAGAATAAGTCATAACAAATCAGAAGTAGAATATTTACTCATAGAGTGCTTTTTCTTGTAAGTTTAAAGGATATATGGAAAGATTGTCCTTTAAAGATGATTGTGGCTCACTATTATTTAAAAAGCTAGATGATAGCATGCTATTATTTTAGTAAAACTATTTTTGTTATTTCAAGAGTAAGTCTTACTAATATTTTATGCATTGTCAGATAAATGGTTGGCCTATAGTTTAAGGATATACAAATTTAAGAAGCTTATACATTAGATTGTCTAAAATCTTTTAAGTGGATGTAAAACTAAACTATAGGTGCTTGCATTTTATTTCAGTAGAGCGTCCATCTAAAGTGACTAATAGATGGATCAAAGAATCAGCAACTTCATTAGTAAGTAAATCAAAATTAAAATTGTATGGTGTAGCTTTTCTTACCTGTCAATAAAGCAATAATAAAGCATTTGGTAATATTTAATGTTATTCTGGTCACAGATTGCTGGAGAGAGTGTAAATGGGTTCAGATTTTCTGCTGGGAAAATCGACAGTAGACATAAAAGTTTAAGGAATATAATATAATAATTAAAAGTGAGGCATAAGATTGAGAGAGAAATAACCACTAATCACTAATCATACAATATTGAGAGATAAATATAATAAAATGACTGAGTACAGTGGTTAAAAACAAATCCTAGAGGTAAGCTGCCTGGATTATGTAACAGAATCTTCTCCTACAACCGGTGTGCCATTAAATTATGTACTTAGCCTTTCTATACCTCAGTTTCCTCATCTGTAAGACTGAAGCATGAATAATTGCTTCTTTCTACATCTCTTAGGAGGATTGAACATGGCCATGCTAAGGCTTTTGGAACAGTGCCTGTCACACAGTAAATTACACAATATTTTTTGAGTTAAAAGTATTTGCTGACATAGATATACATATAAAAATCTATAATGTTTCATGCAATATAAAAATTAAAAGTGAGAATTAAATGAATTATATATCCATATTATGAAATAACATGTAGTTGTTTAAAGTGATTTGAATTGTATTTCTTGACATGGAAGAGTGTTGGCAGAATATAAGAGAGAAGAGGTCATTTAATAGAATAGTGGGTAGTAGTATTCTGTTTTATGTATCATACAAAAATAGCTAGAAACATGTATGACTATGTTTCCCTTAAAGGTGGAATTTTGCTTTATAAAACTTTGCTTTTTATATTTTAAATGATCATAAATATATTTATTATCAAAATCATATTTAAAAAAATAAGTCAAAAAACATTAGTCCTTTTCTTCAATAATGAATTATATATTTTTTGAATCAGCAGGGGTTAAGTGCATTACTATTGTTAGTTAACTTTTAGGGTAAGAGGGTTAGATGGTTGATCTATTAACTAGATCAGTTCATTATAATCCTCCCTAACACATAGCTCTAGGATGAAGAAACAAGCTGCTGAAGGTCAGACAGGGCCCAGGAACACAGGTGGAAAAGCTATTGCTAATTAGATTTCTCTGGACCATGAATTTTACAATACAAGGCTGCAGAAATACCCGGTGTACTGTTACCTCAAGATCCGTGTTTGGGAAGCAAGTGGTTATTTTTTATAAATAATAATAATAGCACATGTTTCTAAATTTGGCAATAGAAAAGCAGTAAAAATGAATAGTCCTGTAAAAAGTCAGTCAAGAAACTCACACATGCGCGCGCACACACACACACACACACACACACACACAGGATGTAAAATACAATAACAAATGCTTAAAGAGGGGGATGAGGAGAGGAGTAAAGAATGGGCTCAAACTTAAATGACCATCAATTTAATATAGATTGCCACACACAGAAAAGGTCATATATAAACCTAATGGTAACCAAGTATCAAAACCCACTAAATTTGGCCATAGAAATTAACATAGAATATTGTTCAACTCTTTAAAAAGCTGGTATATTACATAGTACAGAGAAGAGAAAAAGGTATATTTTAGATGAAATTTTCAGGTATAATGTGCCAGAGTCATTAGGGTTATGGACAGGGCTGTGACATCATAAGCAGGATCGTTTATTATTTTTATTTGTTAAAATAATGATTGAATAGGGACGCCTGGGTGGCTCAGTTGGTTAAGCAGCTGCCTTCGGCTCAGGTCATGATCCCAGCATCCTGGGATCGAGTCCCACATCGGGCTCCTTGCCCCGCAGGGAGCCTGCCTCTCCCTCTGACTCTGCCTGCCACTCTGCCTGTGCTCTCTCTCTCTCTGACAAATAAATAAATAAAATCTTTAAAAAATAATAATAATGATTGAATAAAGTGTTTCAGTGTCCATAATCTAAGAGGTGGTAAAATATGATATTTATTTAATGAAAGATGTTTCAAGTATAACATTGCTAAACAAACACTAGTGAGAAATACGAATTTTGTAAGAGTTGAGGTGGGATGTTAAATGTTTTCAAAGCAATAGGATACTTATACCTTCAGTAGACAGTGAGTACTTTCTATGTATTGGTGAGTTTTCTGGGTACTAGTACCAAAGAGGAAAACTTAACACAGTGGAAAATCATTCGTATGTTTCAATGGGTACATCTTTAATCCAATAAGCTATGCATCTCGAATTCACAATTAGTTTTTACATGGATAGTTTTTCTTTTGGTTGGTTTTTGGTTTTGTTTTATTTGCCACAGAGGAACCATAACAAAAAGACAAAAAAGGAAAATCAGATGAGAAATCTTAGATTTGATAAAACCAAAGAGAGAATAATTGAAGGTTTTTTGAATAAGGAAGTTTGATAAAATAGGTATTTTTTAAGAATATTGCACAGGAAAAGTAAAAGAAAGAAAGAAAGAAAGAAAGAAAGAAAGAAAGAAAGAAAGAAAGAAAGAAAAAAAAATGGGTATAGCAGACAATGTCAGTGCCCTGTCCATATCCCTCAGGCACTGAATTTTGGGGTTCTCAGTGTGTTGTCTAATTGCCATACCATTTTTATGCCTAAAGGCTTTTTCTGGAACAGGTAGAGTGGAAATGAGAGGGAATTAAAACCCTATGGGTCAGCCCTCAAGCAATGATAGATGAATAGGCTCCCATGCCCCAAATGGTCTGTGTCTATGAAGTGTGTTTTCCACCTGTTCTTGAGTTTTCCCTCAAGGAATTAAGCTCAAGTCTCAGCAGAAGCTGAGTCTACTGACTGCCTTTCCTTCCATGAGTCATCTCCCCACTCCCTTCCCCATTGCATCTTGTGCCTGGGCTTGGATCTACCATCTGGGTCTATCTTTGAGGAACCTGAAGGAAATAACAGCATTCTGACAGGAGATGGAAAGGATCTTTATCTCATTCATTCAAAATGGTAGTACCTGCCCTCTGAGTCTTTGTAATAAAGATGTGGGCAAACCATCTGAATTTATCTTACAAAGAGAAGTGACTCAGTTACATAGATGCTCACTCCCTTCTGCACAGAATAGGCTACAGTAGCTTACAAGGGCTAACACTGGAGAGACACATATCGACCTTCAAGAAAACTGCAGTTTAATATTGGCATAGAAAGGGACTATAAAGATGATAAAATAGACTAATCTAACATGTGATTACATAATTACTCCTGTTAGATTTTAGATCTTAATGTGACTAGAATTTTTCTCCAAAATTAATCTTAATCCAATATTCTCTTTAAAGATTTATTTATTTATTTGAGAGAGAGATAGAGAGAGTGCACAGCTGGAGGGAAGGGCAGAGGGAGAGAGAAATGCAGACAGACTCCCTGCTGAGTGTGGAGTCCAAGGGAGCCCAGTGTAGGCTCAGTCTCAGGACCCTGAGATCATGATCTGAGCCAAAATCAAGAGTCGGGACCTTTACCCACTGAGTCACCCAGGTTCCCTCAGTCCTGTCTTTAAAAGCTAATGGAGTATATCTGAGATTATCAAGAGAAAAAAGCCAAAATGTGGTTATGTATACTTAAGTAAAGAAGATCAATAGAAAAGTCACCTGCATTTGGGTTTAGTTACTATAATGATGTGGGCACAAGGCATTATGATAAAATTAAAGGTAGATATTACTGGAAATGTCAATTAGCTGTTCCCAAATGAAGCATAACATTTCTTTCCTCTTGTACATACCTAGTTTTTGTCCTCTGCTTCATGGTACAAGGTCTGTAAATTATTTAGAGCAGTGTGAGATGAGTAACCTTTCCAATAAGATAACATAAAAATAGAGGATTGTATCTGATGAAATCTGAAAAGGTTTACAGTTTTATTATTTTCCTTCCATTCATATAATGAATGCTGCCTAGACTGAACACTTGAAAAAAAGATATCTATGTTATAATCTCCGGTCTCCCAGATACAGTAAAGAAGAAGTCAAAACTGGTCTATGCAGCTGGTCTGAGTTGGGATTTTAGAAGCATTAAGACATAGTAACCTCTGAATGTATTTTTGTTCATACTTTTTGCTTGCAAAAGATAGAAAACAAAAGCTAGGTGAAAGGAAGGAAGTGTACATTGTGTTATGTACCTGATGTGTTTCTGATTGCAGACACAGCCGGATCCAGTAGCTTAAAAAAAGGGCTCTGGGTTGCGGTCTCACTTCATCCCTTGGTTGTGTATTGGTTTCATTCTCATAGAGGTTCTCCTGATCAGAAGTGAGATGTTTAACAGTTACTCTAGACAGAAATCTTACCAGGTTCAAGCGTAATAGAAAGGATAAGCTTTGTCTCTGCACAGGTTCACAAAAGGCCTATAATAATATCACTGGTTCTTCATCTCATCATCCCTGAGTTACCCTAACAGCCCCTGAAAACAGGGACACTATCAAAAGCCAGGTTTTCCAAGGAATATCAGGAAGCTATTAACAAAAGACAAGGAATGGAAGTAAAGCAAACAAAACAAAAATGTCCACCATACTCAGCTACTTAAGGAGAATACTCATGAAAATAACCATGATAAGCAAAATTAAACTGACGACATTGATAGCACAGAGCAGGGCTCAGTCAACTATGGCCCTTGTGCCCTCTCAGCTCCCACAGCCTGTTTTTGTAAGTAAGGTTTTTTTGGAACACAGCTGAACCCTTTGGTTTATGTGTTATCTCTAGCTGCTTTTGCATTACAAGGGCAGACTTAAGTAGCATCTACAAAGACAGTATTGATCCTCAAGCCAAAATATTTATTATCTGGCCTTTTATGGAAAAGGTTTGGTGACCCTGAAGTAAAGATTTAACAAGAGAAATAAGAGTTAAGTTGGTTACTTAATAGAGTAAGTAAAATTTGTGTAAGCATCAGTTTTTAAAACAACAACAAATAAGACATTGTGCTTTTTGAACTTGTTTCAGTAGGTGATTTTTTTTGATTCATCTGCTTCAGTAGCTTAGGAAACATTGCTGTGGTTGCATAGGGTTCTGCTGAGTGAGAATCTCCCATATATTTTAGGTTATTCAGGCTGTACTTATTTTTAAAGGTTTTGAACCAGCTTTTACTGGCTTGAGAAAAATGCATCTCTTTTTTTGTACTTGCATTTGATTGCATGCTTTTCCTCAGAAGTTCTGCAGAATATTTGGTTAGGGCATATTTAATATATATATTATGTAAATATATATATAAATTGTAATGCATAGAGATACTTTTCTATCTATGTATTATGTATTTTCCCATTTTAATATTTATGGGGGCTCTATTCCTCTAGTCATATAAATTAAGAATAGAACACAGGGGCAGTTGGGTGCCTCAGTCTGTTAAGCGTCAGCTTTTGATTTTGGCTTAGGTCATGATCTCAGGGTTGTAAGACTAAGCCCTCTGCACTGGGTGTGGAGCCTGCTTAAGATTTGCTTCCTTTCTCTTTGTCCATTCCCTCCCACTGCTCTCTCTCCCTCTCTTAAAATCAAAACAAAACAAAACAAAAAAACATATTATATCTGTACCATGCTAAGTCCTACCTAATTAGGGAGCAATTAATAATGTTATGTGGTTTTTTTTTTTTTTTTTTTTTTGAAAGTGGATCATCTGTAGGGGATGCTCAGATTATGGATATTTTGTTGCACAATAACTCATAGTCATCATTTGGCAACTTGTAATTGAAGAGTCATAGCTCTACTTTAATTCAATTCTTTTTTTGTTTTAAGGTTTTATTTTGTTTTGTTTTTTAAGTAATTTCTACAACCAGCATGGGACTTGAGCCTACAATCCTGAGATTAAGAGTCACATGCTCCACTGACTGAGCCAGCCAGGTACCCATAATTCAGTTCTTAAAGTAAACCTAAGTGATAGTTTTTAGATTGGGAGAGTATCTGGCATTTTTAGTATTTTATTTTTTATTATTGCTCTTCATTTTTCCCATTAAAAATTACTCCAGGAATAACAGATATTTTTGAAAAGAATATTTGAGTAATTTTCATTTCTTTTTGTAAGTAGGTGAAATCAGAGGACATTTCCTTAGCAAGATATGTGTTTCAGATGTCTCTAATCAGTAGGGTTCTATCTTTCTCTGGCAAGTGAATGAGTGGCATGGGTATTACCCAGGAATATAATGGCAGAAGGATTTAAATGGTTAGGTATTTCCTCTGTGATATTACAAAATAGATTTATTTATTTATACTGTAGATCATGTAGAATTTTATCTGTGTGGGGCAATAAAATGAGCCATAGGAGAAGATGAGAGAATAACAATTTGGTTATTCAAATGCTATGTGAACATACATAATTCTCTAAAAATGCTTAGTAAGCAATTATAAGAGATTTTACAATGCCACTACCAGTTTGCTTTAAGTGTAAGTGATATGACTCATTGGCTGAAAATGATATTATAATTTTGAAGGAACATAAAATGTTTAAATCAAGAGCCCTAGCATTTGACATAGTAACCGATTTATTATTGTCTAATGCAGCTCTATGTAATAGAAATGTAATGTGAACTGCATGTGTAATTTAAAATTTTCTAGTAGCTGTGTTAAAAATATAAAAAGATACAGGCTAAATTAATTTTAATAATATATTTTAATGGTGATTGTGGTTGATAATACTGTATTGTATAATTGAAATTTGCTGAAAATACAACTGAGATGTTCTCACTACAACAAAACAGAAGGTAAATATGTGAGATGATAGATGTTTTAATTAACTCAATGGAGAGTGGGGAAGGAATCTTTTCAAATATTTGTATATATCAAATTATTATGTTATACACTAAATACAATTTTGTCAGTTATATCTGAGTAAGGCTGAGAAAATAATTTATGTATGTTCACATAGCATTTGAATAACCAAATAATTTATTTTGTTTAACACAATATGTGAAAAATATTGTCACTTAAAAACCTAATGGTATAAAATTATTAATGATATATGTTACATTCTGTGCTTTATTCTAGATGTTCCTAATGTGATATATATTTTACTTTAATAGCGCATCTCAATCTAGGTGCTAGATTTTTATCAGAGGTACTTCATCTGTATTTACATTTCTCAGAATTTACATTTGGAGTGTCATATACCTAAGGAGAATCATATACCCAAGTTGTTGCTAACATATTTAAAATTTTTCTAATAGCTATACTAAATATTTTGATTTTTATTTGTTAAAATTTGTAAAATTATTTAAAAAGTAAAAATTTAGCTCTTCAGGCACACTAGCCACATTTCAGATGCTTGATAGCCCATGTACCAAGTGGCTGCTACCATTGGACAATACATGTGTAAGACATTATTCAGTCATACAGGGCAAGGTTTTCAAATACTTGTAATTTATTTGCTTATAATAATAAA
Source organism: Mustela putorius furo (assembly GCF_011764305.1). Taxonomy (NCBI): domain Eukaryota; kingdom Metazoa; phylum Chordata; class Mammalia; order Carnivora; family Mustelidae; genus Mustela; species Mustela putorius. The sequence goes on from NW_025422471.1 coordinate 18,422,447, forward strand.
GCATATAGGAATACCTATGGTGTAGCAATTGTTATAAAATATATAATAATGAATCTCCTTACTAAAATTTGTCACATGTTCAGTAAGTATTTTGGAACTTTCCTAACTCTGGAACTGCTCTTGGTCATCTTTTTCCCCAAGTTTCTGGACTTGTCTTCCATAGTTACAGAGCCTCTGCTACCACAAGGAGCAGCTTTCAGGCATAGATGGGCTATATTTTTTTTTCCAAAAAATTAGAATTATTTAATTGGTGGAGCATGTCTCCAAAGTACTGTTCACTTTTTGCAGACATAATAGTTTCCTGTCAGAATCTGGATGGGGCCTCATCTGAAGCTCTTCCTGAGCCTTGGCTACAGAGTAACTTTAGCAGTGGATGCTATGAGGCCTTGGGCTTTAGGACCAACCCTAGAGTGTTTCCCGTAGGGGAGAAATGCTCCTATTTCTTTCCCAGGTTCCATTCCAAGCCAAAGGATCCTGCTAGAGAACATGCGTTAGTGTGACGCTAGAGTTTCCAGAGGGCAATCTCGATTCTTCACCTCTTCTGGGCATATAAGTATAAATTTACAGTTACTCATGCAGTATATATGGAGTATACCTTAATTGTTGTTTAGTTTAGGTTGGCTTTTTGAAGTCCTGAAGTAGGAAGAAGTTCCTAGAGCTGTATTATATCACTTTTTAATTTTCGGTTTTCTGGAATTTAACGTATCCAAGTTACACTTCTTGCCCTAGTACAGATGAGCTGACCCATCTTAAAATAGATAAACTAGACAAGTTCATTTCTCCACTTAAAAAAACCATGCTGTTCATTAACAACATAACACAAATGTCAAGAAACTATTTTTACTTCAGGTTAAAAGGACTTAAAGGCCTGACCCATTGTTACAGCATTTTAGGAACATAGCCAAGAATAGAAGTTATGCCAAACACATTTTTAAAAAAAAATTTAAGCACACTAGGAACTCAGCTAGTGTTAAATAAAAGAAAAACAAGTAATTTCCGAGTGTTGAATGTCATTAGATGAAAGTCTCCTAGTAAAAAAGAAAAAAAAAGTACTAACAGGCAAAGACAATAGACATCTCAAATTTTATTTTATTTTTTTAAAGATTTTTATTTATTTATTTGACAGCAAAAGAGATCACAAGTAGGCAGAGAGACGGGCACAGAGAGAGAGAGGGAAGCAGGCTCCCCGCCGAGCAAAGAGGCCAATGCAGAACTCGATCTCAGGACCCCGAGATCATGATCTGAGCTGAAGGCAGAGAGGCTCAACCCACTGAGCCACCCAGACGTCCCAGACATCTCAAATTCTAAATGGGCCAAATTTAAACGACTTCTTAATACCCTTTTAGATTTCTCTCTAAAGATAATAGGCAAATATCTGGTTGTTCCCTGCATTTTGGCCTTTGAAAATTCTAAGATATGCATTTACCATGAGTCTGAGTCTTGAAAATGTAGAAACACATGATTAGGTGTTCTGAAGATTTTAAATAACAGAAAAGAAGGTGGAAAGGAATTTGAACAAGGAATTAAGAGAAGGATTGCAGTTCTGATGGTACTGCCAACATCTTGCTTCAGAACAGTAAATGTCTGATTAGGACCTTTAAAAGAAGTCATGGCCACCTAACAGATGCTCAAAAAAATGCTCTTTGGTTATTAAAAGTGATATGGTGGGTGGTGCCTGGGTGGCTTTTTCAGTTCAGCCTCTGACTTTTGATTTCTGCTTAGGTAATGTTCTCAGGGTCCTGGGATCAAGCCCCAGCTGGTCAGGCTCCTCACTCAGTCGTGAATTTTTGATTGTCTTCCTCTCCCTTTGCCCTTCCCCCGGCGTGTGTACTTGCGTGCTCTCTCTCTATCTCTCTCTATTTCTCTCGTTCTTAAATAAGTCTTTTTGGTTTAAAAAGTGCTATCATGGGCTCCCGGGTTGCTGAGTTGATTCAGCTTCTGACTCTTGATATTAGTTCCAGTCAAGATTTTAGGATTGTAAGATTGAGCCCTGCACTGGGCTCTGAGCTGGGCATGGAGCCTGCTTAAACATTCCCTCTCTGGGACACCTAGCTGGCTCAGTGGATTAAGCGATGAAGCATCTGCCTTTGGCTCAGGTCGTGATTCCAGGGTTCTGGGATTAAGTCCCTCACTGCATCAGGCCTCCTGCCTTGCAGGGAGTCTGCTTTTGCCTCTCCCCTCCTTCTGCTCATTCCCTCCATCTCTCTCTCAAACAAATAAAAATCTTTAAATATAAAATTTCTTTTAAAAGTTTCTCTCTCTCCCCCTCCCCTCCATCCTTCCGTGGAAAAAAAAAAGTGTCAAATTTGAAAGGGAACTTGATAATTTGATTACAAACATGTGGATAGATGAATTTTAAGTTTGCCCTTAGCTCCAGAAGCTTGAAAGTCTCTAAAATAAGAGGGAAACAGTGAAAAATGAGGAATAACATTCTGCTAAGCAGTGTGATTCTAAGTCAGTATTCAAAAACTGAAATGTAATATTAAACAAGCATGAAGGATAGATAGGTAATTCATCATACAAAGGTTGGTTCTGTGTTAAAGAATAGATGAAAGAAATGCTTATTTAGTTCCAGGAAACCTGGTAATCGTGGTCCATAAATATTATTGATAATTTTTTTTCAAAGGATAGAAATCATTTCACCTAACAGGACCAAAAGAGGGCACATAGGGATTATAAATCTTCCTCATTTAAAAATGGGGAGAAAAGCTGTTGTTTTTATTAAATACTCAAGGATTGTATAAGGAAAAGCATGCATTGATCATTCTTTTAATGCATTTTGAGCATCTAGGAAAAAGTTGTGTTAAAATAAATTAAAATATTTGCATTTAACTCTTTGTTAGGTCAGAGGAACATTTGGATACGTTAAAGGGATATTATACTCAGATGCTTAGTTGGGTTTTTCATATGAAAGGTGCCTATTTGCTAGTGGCAAAAGGAAGGGTTTTTACAGAACTCCTTTATACACTAGAAAAGTTAAAGTGTTTTAAAAAAATAATTACTTGAAACAGGATGAGTTTTTCTGGTTGACTCTATTTCAGATTATATTCATTGGCTCTGGTCATCAGGGTTTTTTTTGGGGGGGGGCAGTTAGTCTGAAGAGAATTTGAAGTGACTGTGTAATTTTGCCCTACACAACAACATATAGAATAGACAATAGAAACAATTTAAACTTATTTTTAAAGTCATACCGAAATATGTAATAAAACCTTATAGAAAGGTTAGGAACACTTGTCTTTTCTGTTAATCTGAAAAAAAAAAATTCTTTCCCTTGTTTTCTGTAAGGCTTAGCTTTATTTTGATTATTGTAAATTCTTTTTTATAGCCAAGAAGCAGCTGTTCATTCAACTAGAATATAAAATCCATTAACACAAGGATTTTTGTCCTTTGTTCACAGTTCTATCCCCAGTATAGAATATTGCACATAGTAGGAGTTCATTCAGTATTTGCAGAAACGCATTGAGTGCAGGTTATGTGAAAAATATTGAGCTATGCGGAAAACAAAAGATAAATGTATGTAATTTCGTAAGTATTTGTGAGAACCTATTTTAGCAAAAAGAAGTGTTTAGATACCAAACCTGATGATCTGTCAGGGAAGATAAACAGTAATCAGGCAATGAATGTAGGCTGAAAAGAAATGTAATGGAGGCTGTAGAGGAGAAAAAATAATTTTCCTTTTACTTTTCAAGTTTAGTAGCTGAGACACACTCCACCCCCATAATAGAAGATTAACAGGAGAAGAACGGAAGTTTAAAACATGTCTCTGTCCTATAAATATGGAAAATACCCCAGAAAACTGAGTAACTCTTTACAATGGCCCAAGTCACCACATTAAATACCATCTTCAGCTAAAAACAAAGGATGTTGGGAGGAAGGTTTGAGAAGTTTGTAGGAAAAGCACCGTAAACACAGTTTTGATTGTTCTGTACCTTTAAGTCACTGCCTTCTCTGTTGATAAGAGTTTCTAGAGATTTAGTCCTCCTTCTTCCCAGCTACAGAGAGGGAGACACCCTTACAAATGGAGATTATCCTTGTAAATGCAGATTTATCTCACAGGAGGGTAACTTCCACTTGGTATTCAGAGCTTCTCCTTTGTCTGTAGCTTCTCCAGAGATAATCAGTTTAAAATAACTCTTAGGCCAAAAAGGCATCTTTCCGGCTGGAAATTCTGCTCACCTGCAGTGGTTTCAGAAAGGGCTCTATCTGGGGGCAGGGATGAGGAGAGCTTTCGAGTAAGTCTTCCTTGCCATGAAGAGGGGAGGAATTCACTTAATTGGGAAGAGGCACTGGTGGTAAGGGAGGGGGTTGGATGGGGAATTGTGGAGTACATCAGGCAAAAAGCCCTATGGGGGTAGGAAATACTGTGCCTTTGAGAAACTGAAAAAAATTTGTGAGGTTGAGAAACAGATGAGTTGTAAGGGGAGAATTGAAAGTTGATTGAGAATAGCAGAGGGGACAAATTGTCCCTGTAGGCTATTTGATCTCTATCCTATTGATAGTAAAAGACTAGAAAGGTCTTTATGATTATGTAACAATTGGAAGGTACTTCTAGGTGTGAGGAACAAAGCATAGGTCTAACCAAATCTTAGATGGGCATGCCATTAAAATAAAGATATTGTGGGGAGTGTCATTGTAGATGAATCTGAAAGCCGGAGGTGTTTACTTGGAGTAGGAGAGTTCTAGTATATGTAAATGTAAGTAATGATGTTCCTTTTGAGAAATTTCTTATGAGTAATAACGCGATCTACTAATTCAAATTGCCATGCTGTATTCTAATTACTTTACATATGTCAATTCATTTAACCTCACATTATTCAAATAATAAAGAAACTATTACTCTCCCCATTTTAGAGATATGGGAACAGAGTTACTTATTTCTGAGTGAAATAACTTTCCAAGGGAGTAGAACTTATGAGGGACAGAGTTGCCTAATGCTAGAGCTAGTGCTCTGAACCACTGTTTATTGTTGCTGTTGTTGCTAATGTAAAAGTTTAATTTACATTTATGAAGACCATAAAATTATAAACTTAGCAACATGTATTGCCCGTAGTTTATTTGGGAATCAGGAAAAGGTTCTCTTTCTTCATAGGCTGTAGCAATACCTGTGATGTGATATCTGAACAACAAATAAAAGGAAATAAAAGCAAAGCAACAACAACAAAAAATCCCTTAATAGTCTAAATGTTATAAAATGTAATTTATATTCTTCAGAAAATTTACTATTAAAGATGTACTTATTCTTCCATACTATTTTTTTCTTTTTAAGATATTTAAAATTTTTCTTTTATACTTACAGAAATTAAAATAATAATTTTTTTTTAAATTTTGAACAAAAGTAGAATTCCTTCATTATATTTTAACAGAGTTAAGGCTTAAATTAACCTTTAGGCTAGCCTGCCTCTCATTCCTTATCTTTCCGAAATTCTTTTTTTATCCTCAAGCATCAGAATTAGAAGGCACTTCAATTTCTAGAATCTTTTAAATGTACTTTATTGAGTATTCTATAAAGTTTATGCTAGACTTAAGATTAAATAACAAGCATATCAGACATTAATATGTAGGCTTTTCCTAGAGGTAATTCTACAAAACAATAAATACAATGTCATAAAAGTTTTTAAAAAATCATTTTCAATATTTTAAAACAGTGTATCTCAGAGATTAAGTCAACCATATAAGTAGATAGGAAAATATCATTATAAAAATTTCTTTAATTTGAGAATGATGCATAAAAGTGAGAGAAGTTTTTACTTACCCACCCTAATGATGTTGGGTTTTGTCTCAAGACTTATTAAGGCAGAGGTAAAATGCATAGTAGTGTTAATATGGAGCAGAACCAGGGCCAACCTCCCTGTTAAACTGCTTATATTAAATAAGAGAGTTAAGGCAGTATGCTGGTGATTTTACATATTTTATCCCATTTGATTTTCACAACAACCATTGAACTTAGGTATTATCATCACGTGCCAACAATTTTTATTTTGTACAGATGAGGAAAGTGAGAGCCAAAGAAATTAAATACGTTTTTTAAGGTTATATGGCTACCATGTCAGTCCGTTGTTGCCAAACTAATGCTGCATAACTAATACTGACAAACTTAACAGCTTAAAACAAGAAACAGTTCTTTGCTCACATGTCTGCAAATGGACTGGTGTACAGATCTAGATTGGGCCCAGTGGGGTGGTTCCTCTTTTCTGTGATAGGCTACCTGGGCTTGACCACAGGCTATTACTTGAATTCATATTTACTATATGTGTTCTTATCTTTCATGGAGTGGTCATGGCAAATGGTAGGCATGCAGAAAGCCAACCAAAGCACACAAGTACGTTTCAAAGTTTCCACTTATATCACATCTGCTTGCGTTCTCTTAGCCAAAGCAAGTTACAGGGCCATTCATATTCAGCAGAAAATGACTTCTTAAGGAATAATCTCTTTAGCCTTTATCCCCCACAGAAATAGTATAATGTCCAGTGGTGATCTCCCATATGGAGATTCTAGCATGAATAGTATTATTAGGAAAGAAAATGAGTATTTTAATTAACATAAGTCTTGAGTGTGCTCTCTAAATATATTTCTGTATCTAGTTATTTGACTATTACATGTATATATTTAAGTATGTAGATTACTATTTAATAGTTAGAGAATGTCAGAGAAGCATGGAAGGGTGTCACAACTGAAAAGAAAATGTACATACTCGTAAAGTTGGTGACTAATAGTTTCCTATTTTATTATGATATGAAAAAGGACAACCTCATCGTTTTTTGCATAGTGTTGCATATGGTTATGATTTCTTATTTAGTGTGGAATTAGAGATTATAGTTCTATAGTAAAAATAAAATATTTGTATCATTATGGAAGAAATCACTTTTCTGTTTATATTTCATCATTTACTGTGACCAAAAATGGTTATGGAAATATTGCAGGTCAGAGTGAATATAGTGATTTCATGATACATTTGTAGTTATTTTTTTTTTCAAAGATTTTGTTTATTTATTTGACAGACAGACATTACATGTAGGCAGAGAGGCAGGCAGAGAGAGAGGAGGAAGCAGGCTCCCTAGAGCAAAGAGCCCGATGCGGGACTTGATCCCAGGACCCTGAGATCATGACCTGAGCCGAAGGCAGAGGCTTAACCCACTGAGCCACCCAGGCACCCCACATTTGTAGTTAATACGAAATAAAACCTATGTGATATGAGGAAAAAGGATTTTATTCTTTATTATATCTGAATCATATTCTGTATGTACGTGCTCTAGGCTCATGCCTTTGGTATGGAATTTTGCTCTAGTTTGAGAAGAGTCATGCCTCAAAGGAGCAATATATATTAGTATATAATATAATATATGATGTAATTAATTTTAGTCACATTAGAATAACTATAGGTTTTATTACTAGTTGCCTATGTCTTCTAATTTGGGGAGGTAACTACCATTTAGAATTGAATGCAGGAAAATATGAATCTAATATATATAAACTCTTACATATAAATTCAGAGTTATTCCCACTCCTCTCTTGTTTCCAGTTTTAGAATAGTTTCCCTTTACTGTTTGCCAAAACAGATCAACCTGTACCATGATAGAGAAAGTTCTTAAAATACAACGGATAAAAAGGGCCACCTCAAGATCATAGATGGTTTTGGTAGCCTTGTGCAAATTTGAACAATTGACCCCTCTAAGAAGTTCTAGAGCTCTGATAACAGCCTGGTTATCAGAAAGACTTATTTTTTTTATAAATTAGGGAGAGGTACCTCTTTAAAGTTTTGTATGCAGGGTGGGGTCAGTGTGCCTGGCTTAGCCAGTGGAACATAGACAGGAACTCAGCTCCTATTTACCCATCCTGGCACCTTTGTGTAATGAACAATCTGTACAACTGTACTCAGTTCCTAATATTAAAAGAACTATGCCAGCCTAGGCAAGAATGAGACTGGATTTCTAGCTCTGCTACTTACTAGATAAGTGACAGTGAGTGAGTTCTTTCCACTTCAAAGCTCTCTCTCTAATTTATCTTAGGGTTGCAAGATAAAGTCTCACTCCAAGGGAAAATGGGAGATAGGTCCTTGGCATCTCATTTTGGATAGTATTTACATTATGGAAGATAAATGAAGTTCAAGAGCATTGTTATTTTTTGGTGATATTTAGCATTCTCTCAGTAGTATTATGGATTAAATGTATCTAAATTAAAGCACCATCATCCATCCAATAGACCACACCTGAATCCAGGGATTCTTTATGAACTGCCTTCCTCACCCTTTCTCTTCTCCCAGTTATATAGTTACTGAGCCATACTGATGCTCTTTCTTTAAAAATCACTTCTATTTTTGCCATTTTTTCCCTATCACTGTTCTCATTACCTTGGTCCAGACTCTCTTTATTTCTATCTGATTATTATAATTACTGCCCATTAATTCTGAATCATGTTTCAACCTCCTCTAATCCATTCTCCATTGTCCCTGTCATTTTATACTGCAGATATCCTCTGTGCCTGAAATCCTCAGTGACGCACCAAAGTGCCCAGGAAGAAATCTCATAAGCATCACGTCTGAGGCTTTTCCTGATCTGCTCCCCCTTTACCTCTGACACCCTTATTTCCATCCTCCTGTTCTTCTGCTACACATAGATCTAAACACATGAAAAATTTTTATACGTCTGTGCCTTTGGAGATGCTAGCCCTACTACCTCAAATGCTGCACTCCTAGTTCTTGTGACTTCTTACTTATTCATTAAGTTTTTACTTGTATGTCAAGAGTCTATTCCAATATTATCTAACCCATTTCCCTTTCTCCACTGTTTTCCTAAAGCATGCAAACCTTTCTTGTTTATAACAGTGAATGCCACTTGAAGTTATTTATTTAAAAGTTGTGGTGTCCTTTTGATTGTATGTGGTTTGAGTTAAAGGACAGGGCCATAGGTGTTTTTTGTTTTGTTTTGTTTTATCTTCGGATAAACAGAAGATAATAGCCTGTGGTAAATGGAGGATCTAATAATGCTGGTAAAAGGACAATAAAAAGGAGAAAGGAGACTTCAGTGACAAGAGATCAGGAGGAAGATAGAGTAGGTCCAAAATTAAACAGAAAGCATGGCTGCCAACCACTTACCAGAGAGAGGGAAGGGGAAAACTTGTAATATTTGATCCATTTTTAATACAGAGAAAGAGACTTAGAATGGACAAGAAAATTCAGACAAACCAGTTTGAATATATGGTGGCTATGCTAGAAAAAGAAATAAAATCACCAACTAAGGGCACAAGATTGAAAGTGACTTACATGATGGGTAGTAGTAGAAGTGGCCAGTGGGTAAACAGAGAGCAGTAATGAAAACTTACTGTAAAGGGCTTAGTGAAATACTGTTATTAAATTTGGAATTATAAAAAAAGGAATTCTTTCTTTTTTTTTATCATATGTCGTTTCTGATTAGAATTGCACAATGACTAACAGAATGGAATAAGGAAACTGTAAATGATACTTTTGGTTTGCTCTCAAATACACTGTTCCTGTCAATAAGGAGGGCAAAGGTCAAACTCATGCATCCTGGATATGAGCAATAACATGAAAGAAGTAATAAGGTAAACTAGTGCAAGACACAGTCCCTGTTAGGATGTCCTTTACTAGGACAGCGCTTTAAAGATGCCAAACTTGAGTTGGTACATCATAGAGGAAGACATGTGTCATCAGCCTGTCTGAGAGTAATAGCACCCCCGAGTCCAGGGTAACAATTCATCACAGACTTCAACCAGATTAATCTGGAAGGAGCTCCATCACCGGCTGGAGGGTGGATGGTTCACTTAGGCAGAAGTAGCTTCAGGTCTTGCAAGGCAAATAAGACCGGTATTATTTGCCCATATTCACATATCAGGACTTTTTGCATGAAAGAGCTTGATTTCCCACCCTCACCCCTGTTCTGTTTTCTCTTACTCAGAGAACGTTTTGTCATGAGGTTTGACTTTTTAACTTATTAACCAATAACCAAGATAATTTATTTTTAAAATTGATCTATGTGCTCATAAACTGTCACATCATTTACTACTATGGTTTAAATATAAGCTTTACTGTCGTCAACCAATCACTGGGGGTGGGGGCAGTTCAACATTTGAGTACTGGTGTTTGTTACTGTTCTTGCAGTGAAGTAATTTTCGTACCTGCTAGATAGTATATTGTAAAATAATTATATTTTTGTGTAAATAATCTGAAAATGTCCAGTTTAATGGATTCTGGAGGCAAAACATCCCCAAACAAATGACTTCTGCTAAAATCAGTGGAAATGAGTCACATTGCAGTGATAAGGACTGACAGGTACCAGTGGCTTACTTATGAGTTAGAAGTTGCATTTAGATATTTACATGCATCTTCTCATTAATCCTCACAGCATCTCTCCAAGGTAGATGACATTATTATTCCCATTTGTCTGAAGAAGAAGCTGAAGTTTAGAAAAGAAAAACCCATTTTGTTCCCAACTATATAGTAAGTGGTAGAACAAGATTCAGGTTTTCAGAGTGAGCCCAAACTGTTACCTGGCATGCTATATTCAGAAACCATGTCAATGAATGAAGCAATTACTTGATATTGAGTTAGCCCAGAAAGATGGTTATTGTATGGAAAGCCCTGTACATTGAGGTTCTGAGTGAGATGATTCCGTGTTTATGGAGTCCATACCTGTGTTGGAGAGGAGGAATTTTTTCTGCTTTTCAGGGTCCTTCTAGCTGGAATAAGAATCAAATTGACATGAGACATATTAACAGGAGAAAATCAGCATTAATTTTGTATACACAGGAAATCCAAAGAGACATGAAAATTCTAAAGTCAGGCAAACAGGTATATATGTTATCCTGTACTAAGGCCAACAGTGTAAGGTCTGGATCTTTGAAGGGAAAGAATGTAGTTCACAGGACAAGAAGAAGAAGAACTGGTGTTTGGTAATTGTCTTTCCATATAGATGGATCACTCAAAAAAGTTATCTCTGGTAATAACCTTTATTCTGGGGAAAAAAAAACAAAAACAATTTAGATTCTTCTCTGTAGTTAAGGGAGGGACAACAGGGTCGCTCAGTTGCCTTCAGCTCAAGATAATTTTCATGCCAAAATAGCCCACTTGCCATGGCCTGACCTTGGCTCCTGTAACCAAGATCCAGGCTGTGATCACGAAATAGACTTTTCCCCAAGGAAAAGTCTACAGAGCCTACAGAGCCTCTCTCAGTCACGGCTTCTTATCCTGACCACCTCATAAGACTGAAATCCTGCTGGTATTCATAATTAGGAAAGACCATTTGTAGACTCCATTTACTAAGAAATTATAAGAGGTCTCCTTAACTCTGGTATTGCTGCAAGAAGCATGAGTGAGAATTACAATGAAAAGTATTACTTTATATAAAATTCTTACTTATTTTATCTCCCAGTTATTTTATGTTTTCTGATCTGGAGAATAGAGCTGGAAAGGATTTAATAGTCCTCTGACCCAAATTTAATTTAAAATTTTATTGCACAAAAAGGCAAGTGAACTAAATGTTCATTAGTGGTTAGTTAAAATGCTCAAAACAAAACAGTACCTACTGAGGAAGACTTTAAAAAAAGAGATGGTTTTAGGAAGACATAGAAGATGGTACTTGAGGCAAAAGATAATAAAATAAAATAAGAATAAAGTAAAATACAATAACCTTTAAGGGTGTCATTAAAAATTAACGGGATTCCTAGTGATGAGAATTTAAGCTCAATGAATGCAGGAGCCAGGTTTGTTTTTACCATTTTTGCTCAGCATGTAAAATGCATTCAATAAACACCCACCAAATTAATCAATAGGTATGTATCTCTGAAAGGGCAGGTAGGAAATTGAAAGTCAGAGACTAAAACAGCAGGATGAACCAGGGCACATTGGCAACAAATTCTGAATGTGGATGCTTGGACTAAGTTTAAGATGTAAAAGGTAGTAGAAGCTGGTTTCTTATACTATAAGAAAAATCTTCCTTTCTTCTTCTTTTTTTTTTTTTTTTTTTTAGTTGTAGTATTTGAAGAATAAAATATTTCATTCATCCTACATGCCCTTCCCCATCCCCGTAAGGGTATCACTCTTGTTACATGAAAAGATTTAAGATGCAAGAAAGTCAGAGTGTATTAATACCTACTTCTATTCTTCTGGGCCGGAAGAAACATTATGCAACTATCATACTTTTTGAGTCATGGCCCTTGCTCTATTTCCCCAGGCATTTAAAAGGTTACATCCTCAGCATCTTTAGTTTCTTTATCTTCCCTCAGGCAGCATTCAGAAATTCTTCCAAATATGAACTCCCAACCTAAGTTACTGATTTTTGTTGATTATTTTTTGAAGGGCAAGTATGTGTCTGTGTCTTTTCCCTATTCAAGAGTGTTATAGTCGGATGGGGCGCCTGGGTGGCTCAGTGGGTTAAGCCGCTGCCTTCGGCTCAGGTCATGATCTCAGGGTCCTGGGATCGAGTCCCGCATCGGGCTCTCTGCTCGGCAGGGAGCCTGCTTCCCTCTCTCTCTCTCTCTCTGCCTGCCTCTCCATCTACTTGCGATTTCTCTCTGTCAAATAAATAAATAAAAAATCTTTAAAAAAAAAAAAAAAGAGTGTTATAGTCGGAAGTAGAATATCTTGGTATAAGATATATATATATATATATATATATACACATATATATATATATCTTCCTTATATATATATATAAGATATATAAGTCCATAAATATGGACTTCAATTTTGTACTCAATTATTCATTTAACTGAAGGCCTTGTGGTCCCATTGATAAATGAAGAGTATATGTTTCAGAAATTAAAAAACAAGGGAAAACAAAATTTTAGCAAGAGAGAATTTTATACTCTAAAAAAATCTACAGCCTCCAACCATGTATTTACTTTTGACACTGAGATTTATCTTTCAGGGCTAAGTAACTCTCATTAAGTTTGTGCTTTTGATATTTTTTCTTTGCTAAGGAAATCATAACTGATCACCTTATTGTAAACATTTCTGTTTCCCTGAACTATTTTTCTAAAATATTTCCCAGTGAAATGCTAATTTCATACCCAGAAAAACCTTCCTTTTGTTCTTCCCTAGGAAGCTATACATTTTCCTTTTATTACCTAATTTATTATACATAAATTTCAATTTGCTTACCCAAGTAATATGTTATTTAGTGATATTCTAATGTTTATAATTATTTCACTATTGAATTTTAATGGTTTCTGAGCACATATAATAATTTATTTTCAAAAATCCCTATAGAAATAGTTAGTTGTCTGACTAAAAAACATAACTCAAAAAATATATATATATTTATCTCATGATTCTTTTATAGTGAATGAGTATTGCAGATTTTTTATTATTTATTTATCTAGTTACATTAGTAGCTTAGTCATTTGAAATTAAACAAATAGAGTATGTGTTAATGCGTGCATTTGTTATTTGAGATCCTGTTTAATTTTTCACTTGAATCAGTTTTTATTCTTAATTTTCTCTATCATCAAAAACTGAACTCCTCTCAACCCCCATTTCACAAGGTGAATCATGTTAGTTTTCAAGTGGGGATAAATTAAGGTGTTTAAGCAAGTGGATTGTGTAGCTTCCGTTGCTTAAGAAACTCTAGCTCTTGATGATCAGCCATGTTTACAACCTAAATATAAGAAATTGATTGTAATTGACTAATTCACAACCTGAGGTAAGATGAGGTATCAAACTGCATAATCATATGTCAGCAGGAATTCGCCCTGAGCTTTAGGATAATTCTGTGTCTTCCTTCACAATTTTTTTCTTTTTAATTTTAGCACATTTGTTTTCTTACTGACCGCTCTCCTTTGCCTCTGTATTCTCCACTCTTCTTATTTGTATTCATCTGTATCTATATCTATTTTTGTGTCTTTCACTTACCTACCTATATCATCTATGAATATATTAACATAGCCTGATTATCCCTCTTCCCAGTGCAGTAAGAAAGAAGTAGACAGATTTTGTTCCCATTCTGCAGTGTGCTGATGAGATTTTCAAGGTGATCTTGAACTCTCAAAAGCTCTTTGTGTTCATGGTAGCCTTTTGAGGAACCACTGATTTCCTTATGAAGCCTATACCACTGCTGCCAACAGTACAACACTGGCCCAGACCTTCCTTTCATAGAACCTTAAGCCTCTGCCAGTTGAGCACCCGGCATGTTTTCCATGTGCCTGCAAGGGCACAGGTCCTATTTAGTCCCCTAAGAGAAACAGCTGCTTGAGCTCATGAAATCTTGCTCTGATGAAAACTAAAATTCTATGATCAATACTTTATCCTGAAGTCTCTTTAGTGGCTCTCAGCTTTACCTGTTAGGAAATCCACCATGGCAGTGGTCTTGTTTACGTTACTCTCCCAGAGTGAGTCTGATAATAGATTTCCTCTTCTACCAGTCTGACAGTCCTCGCCAAATTGGCTAGAGAGGCTCTCAGGGAGGTTTTCCAGTGGTGGGATATATCCTACTTTATAACATATTTGTCGGTTGGCCCCTGATTTTAGAGGAGAATCATTCAATCATCCTTTCAGCTCATATAAGCTTCTTTTCTTTCTCATCAAGTGTTGACTGAGCATCCACTGGTCCAATTCTGATACATGCAGGAGGATTTAAAATAAATATATACAAATGGACAGCCCCTGGGCCCAGGTTGATCCTAACATTAAAGGAAAATTGGATAGAGAGACAAGTTAATATTTGATATTTACCTTCAAAAGAGTTTTATTAATAAGAACAGTTAAGTAATTATCAGTGAAATAAAGCAAAATAAAATAAAACCGAGAAGCTGCTATAAAATAAGACAACAGAGAAGCTGAATCTGGAGTGCCAGCCCCTTCCTGATCTACTTTTCTTTGCTTCACAATATTCTGGGAGCATAGAACCAACTGTGCTCTTTATTGCTTTTAGCCGAAGGCAGCTCTGCCACCCAGGTGGGTGAGCTTAACTATAGGCAGATGTACAGCCCTGCAGAAGCCTTCTCAATAGCCCTCTCTACTTAAAAGATAAGCAGAATTGAGAGGCTGGAGTATAAATGAACAAAAAGATCAAGGGGATTTTATTGATAATTGATCTCTCTACTGTAAATGTTGACCACATTTTCTCTAAGTCTATAAATTCTTCTAGATGAAAGTTTTGTTGACTCTGCCCACTAAAGACAGATAAAGGAACATACCTAGATGGGAGGAAGCATCCCATTAATAAGGATAATATTTTAAAAATTTGTCCTTTTTAGTTTGTCGTGCTGGGAAATGACATGACAATATATAAAATACATAATTTTAATTTATTTTTAAAAAAGATCTCAAGCATAGATTTGAGAGCTATAATTACACCAATTCTGTCATAACAATTCCACAGACCAATGTAATTCTATTTTTTATCTTCACGAAAAGAGTTCTCTGAATTTAAGGATCAGAAAGTGTGCACCAATAGAAAATAGAGATTTTACCCATTTAAACATTGAAATCAACCATCCTCTGGCTTTATTGTAGAAATTATTAAAATACTTCTACATAAATTCAACAAATTTGACCAGTTATTAAACTAAACCCTTTTTCTTTGCCCTGAAAAAAAATGCAACTAGTTACTACCAAACTGTCAGTTTTCTGGGACTGTTAGTCTCTGGATCATACTTACTTAACATGCCTTGAGGATAAGTTAGTTAATTTGAAGGTTAATATTAGAATTTAATAACTGATAAAATATGTCTCTGGAAAATCCTGAACTTTCTAATATACAACTTTAGGTAATTAGATATCTACTTTAGATGATTAGATATCTAGGTATTTAGATATTTAGATTAATTTGGTATTTGGAAATAAATCTGATGGATTTATTTATTTATTTGCACTCTCTGAAATGGAATTTCTTCTAAAAATTTGTAAGTAACATATATAAAGAACTATAAATTGTGTGATTTCACACAGGTCAGCTGATATTTAGATGTCTGTGTTTTTCTTTTGTGCAAAGGCCATAATATGACCTCTCTTCTTATTTGGCAATGTTTTTGTTAATAGGGTATGTGAAAATGCTTTGACAAATACTAATTGTTTTAAGTTTATCATTTTATTAATTATTATTTTGGGAAAATTATCGTTATCATTATTATAAAAATGATGATAAGTGATGATTACTAGAAGAAATTGGCAAATAACTTATATGATAGAATGAAGAACCAAAACAATACCAATAATAGTTTATTAATTTTGAGTAGCAACAGACTATCAAACACAAAAATAGATAGAATGCATAATCAATATGCTAACGTCTAAGAAACTTACCCAAATTAATACTACGACACAGGGTCACAGAATGCAGGCAGTGAGCTGTACAACTCTGGAGCCTTTGCCAGCAAGCACTGTGTAACAGGAACAGGTATAATTTCATAGTAAGGCATCTAAAGATCATATATCATACATTTACAAAATTAGAAAATAGAATCAAGGGGTTTATCTTGAATATTAGCATTCTAGTATCTTAGTATTACAGAAAAACATCAGTACACATTTGATGGAAATTGCCCAGCTTGTGCTTTACTTTTTCTTCCCTGTCTTCCTTGTTAGTAAAGGACATTGGTAGTAGTCAGCTAGGAGTTATGGCATTTAAGTTTTCCAACAAAGTAGTTGTCATGAAAGAGGAAAAATAATGATCATTTTCCTTTTTATGCCTTTCTCTTGTTATTGAAAAGAAAAATAAAACACAAAACACGAAGAAACCAAATAGCAGTTTTCCTGTTCTCAAAGCAGATACACTTATTTATTCCTTAAAAGGAGAGAATGTGCAGAATGGGGCAGTTAGCCTTAAATCTTTAGTATGCAGATGGTGAGATTTCACACCTGGTGAGAGAGGTCCAGGGCTGACTGCTTTTCAGCACCTGCAGGATTGAGGGTTCCGTGGCAAAGAAGTACAGTTCTTTTAGAAGATGATCTCTCTCTGAAGGGTCAAACCGACAGTGAAGTTGAAAGTTCCCTGAGGAAAATTTCAGATGTTTGTAAGAAACTTTACAAGTATCTGCCTCTACTCTTTTTCCCAACTGAAATAATCTTACAGAAGCTGTGAAAGATAATATGAACCACAGACAGTTACTTGAATTTTACTTCATTCAGGATACTGCACTTCTTTTACTGATGGAATGATATGAGGCATTTTACCTCAGCTGAATTCTGGTGTCCTTTGAGCTGAAGAAATTTGCCATTTTCTGAACTGAAGCAGAGGCCTGGTCAGGTGATAGTGGGGTGGACTTTGTATTTCCATAGAGCCATTTATAATATATGTGAAGAGACCTTAGGCATATAGGAATCATCTATCCATTTCAGAAATATTGGATTCAACTTCCAGAGATAAAAAGTCACCTAAAGCATTTAGGTAGATGAATTATACCACTCAGTGTGGATACGCAAAGGTTTATTCCCTTGAGGGTATTGAAGCTCATTCTATTATGGTAATAACCACATCTTTCTAGAGAAAGTTTCAGCAAAGAGATGGAGGAAAAGTGGGCGGTCTTGATGGGAAGGAATCTCTGTATAGCCAGTGTCACCATGGCATAAATGTTCACAAAGTCTAATATGCTTGGACTGATTCCATCTTAAGACACAGCTTTAGGAAACACGCTCTATATATAGAACGTCTGGTTCTATAGGAGAGGATTACTGAGAAAGTCTGAAATGTTTAATTGCACATGGCAGGCTTCTCCAGTTAATGTTTCAGAAGATGTCCCATGTTATCCATCCTTTTTACAAAATACTGCTCATTTTTGGCTCCCTTCTCACCCTAATAAAGTAAAAGGAAATGATACTCTGAAGAACATAATAAATGTTATCAAAGTGGTAAATTTAATATTGGAAAAAAATTTTCTTTGAGCAGCATTCATTCCTTCATTTGAAGATGGGTACTGACCATCTCCAAGCATTCTTGGACTGCTCTTGTGTGCCTGGCAAGACCTCCACACACTGGGATGCCTGGGTGGCTCACTTGGTTAAGAAGCTATCTTCGGTTCAGGTCATGATCTCAGGGTCCTGGGATCCAGCCCCAAGTCTGGCTCCCTGCTCCACGGGGAGTCTGCTTATCCCTCTGTCCTTCCCCGTACTCCTTTCTCTCTCTCAAATAAATAAAAAGAATCTTAAAAAAAAAAAAGACCTCCACACACTATCCCAATATAAGACTGAGGTGATTTAGAGCTTTACCTTCAATGGGAGAAAACCAGAAAGAAACCCAGGTTTCTTAATCTGCCAGTCAATGGAAAGAGGTAACATAACAAAAATTACATGTCTCCTTGAGAATTCCTAATCATGGCCACTCCTTTAGGGGACGTCAAGACATTTTTTTTTAATGTTTTTGTGTTTGTTTGTTTTGTTTTTTTGTTTCTTTTCAGCGTAGCAGTATTCATTGTTTTTGCACCACACCCAGTGCTCCATGCAATCCTTGCCCTCTCCAATACCCACCACTTGGTTCCCCCAACCTCCCACCCCCCCAGTCCCTTCAAAACCATCAGGTTGTTTTTCAGAGTCCATAGTCTCTCATGGTTCACCTCCCCTTCCAATTTCCCTCAACTCCCTTTTCCTCTCTATCTCCATGGAGGACGTCAAGACATTTACACCAACTGTGTGGCTCTAAAAAATGCCACAACTAAAATGTCGTATAAAATGGTCTTGGGAAATTGATGTCCAAAGTGTTTAACTAAAGTAAATACAAAATGTCTCCAGGGGGAAAAGAAATATAAAATACACAACTCTAACAGAAAAATACACAGAAACCACACAACTCTAACGGAAAAATCTCTGAAGAATATGGAATTAAAAAATAAAGGTACCTGGGTGGCTCAGTTGGTTAAATGTCTACCTTCAGCTCCTGTCCTGGGATTAGATCCACATCAGGCTCCATGCTCAGCAGGAAGTCCGCTTCTCCCTCTCTCTGGACCCCTCTCCCACTGTGTGTGCAGCCGTGTGCTGGCATGCTCTCTCTCTTTCCCTCTCTTTCTCACTCTCTTTCTCAAATAATAAATAAAATCTTTTAAAAAAATGAAACATATAGAGAAATAAGCTACTATGAAAATTTTAATGCAAAATCAAGTTTTTAGATTCTACATAATAGAATTTTTATAGCAAAATCAAAAATAAATGTTTTCAATCTCTTTAAATAAACCAAAAACAATGGGGTTGAAAGTATGACAAAGGCACAAGTGACTATGAAAACTGGTCAATTATATTTGAAAGAGAACTAAATCGAACTTACAAAAATGTAAAACATAATAATTGAAATTTTTTTTTAATAAATGAATTCAGCAGGGGCACCTGGGTGGCTCAGTCCTTAAGTGTCTGCCTCTTGCTCAAGTCATGATATCAGGGTCCTGGAATCAAGCTCCAGACAGGCTTCCTGCTTGTCAGGAATTGGTGGGAAGTCTGCTTCTCCCTCTCCCACTCCCCATGTTTGTGTTCCCTCTCTCTTGCTGTGTTTCTTTCTGTCAAGTAAATAAAATAAGTCTTCAAAAAATATATAAAGAAATGGATTCACCACATTGAAAAACTGGGGTACATGCAATTAAAAAGGCACTTGAGGCAAAAGAAGAGATATCTAAAGAAATTATCTGGATTGCAGAGCAGAGAGAACATGAGATAAAAAAATTTAACAGAAGTTCAGGAAGGATATATAAGTCCTAACATATGCCTATTGACTCGAAGATGGAGAAAATATAGAAAATGTTACAGAAACAATACTGAAGATTAAAGTAGCTAAAACAGGGGCGCCTGGGTGGCTCAGTTGGTTAAGCAGCTGCCTTCGGCTCAGGTCATGATCCCATGATCCCTCGATCCTGGGATCGAGTCCCGCATCGGGCTCCTTGCTCGGCGGGGAGCCTGCTTCTCCCTCTGCCTCTGCCTGCCATTCTGTCTGCCTGTGCCTGCTCTCTCGCTCGCTCGCTCTCTGATAAATAAATAAAATCTTAAAAAAAAAAAAAAGTAGCTAAAACACTTTCCAGAAATTATGGAAGGAAACAATTAAAAAGGAGGAAAAGGAGGAGGAGATCAAGGGAAAGAAAGAGGAGGAAGGATGGAGGAGGAGGAGGGAAATTGCTCCCGTTTAAATACAGCAGAGTGAAACTATAAAATACTGGAGACAAAGAGATCTTACAGGTAGCCAGGGAGAAAATAGAACTGAACAACACAGGAATAAAGATGAGATTTACTTCTAAGTTTTTAATAGCAACAATTAAAGAGAGAAGACCTTGAATCATATTTTCTGAAAGTTAAGAGGACTTGCAACTTAGAATTAAATCCTGCAAACGTAACATTCAAAAATGAGTGAAAAATGCATCTTTAGAAAAACAGAAACAAGAGAATTCAGCACCAGCGGATAGACCCTAAAGGAACTCCTAAATTGTACATTTCCAGAAGAACGTACTCATGTTAGAAAAGCCTACACAAACGAATAGTGAGCAAATAAACACGGAGGAAAATCTAATCAACTATCGATTGTATAAAATCATAACCAAAATACGCAATCTCTTTCAGGTTAGAAAAATCAAATTACAAACCAAGGCCTGGCATCCAGTTGCATTTAATTCTGGAGATGGACGATCATAGATAAACACTTAAAGTTCATTGTATTAACCTGAAAAAGGACAAAACATCGATTAATCTAACACAGGGAGTAAACTACGGATTTTCAAATTTCTAAGCAACAACTAAAGAGAAACAACTGAAAGGAAAGAAATAGAGAGAAAGAGATATCCCAAACAAGGCATTGAAAACCATGAGGGCGAGGGTGGGGAGAATATTGGTTAATTTATAAGAGAGAAAAAATACTCCTCAGCAAAAGCAGGACAAATTAAAAGCACAGGGTAAGATGGTAGAATTGAGTCCAAACTTATCAGTGATCTTAGTCAATATGAGTGGATGCTATGAGTTCGAAGACAAAGATTGACAAAGGAAGTAAAGTAAAATCTGGCCAGGGGATAGTTCGAAAGTAGAAGGATACAAAAGAGGTTGAAAGTCAAAGAATGGGAAAAAAAAAAAATACCTAGTAGGTACATACCAAAATGAAGCAATTTTTAAATTACAGAAAAGAGGGTACGTGAAACAAGCATCAGTAGATGTTAAGAGGTTATTCCAAATTGATAGAGTGTTAAATATCGAATAACATGTATCAGTTTTGGTCTTGTATGAACTAATAATGTTTAAAATATGCAAAACTAAAATTAAACAAGGATAAACTGACAAATCAGCTGTCAAGGCAGGTTTTAAACATCATATTTCAGATAGAATAAGCAGATAAAAGAAGAATTAGTAAGTATATAGCAAATATGTACATCGTGAACTCCATCTAAGGACACACAGAGCACTGCCACCAACAAATGGAGGATACATACAATTTCCAAGAATACACAAAACAGTATCTGCAATTGTCAGCATTCTAAATTATAAAGCAAGTTTCAACATATTTCAGAGGCATATTTCTGTATTCTAAAAGTTTTAGCTAAAAGTTAGTAACAGGAGATAGTTACAAAACTGCGTATATTTGGACATTTTTAAAACCATATTAAAGGGGCGGCTGGGTGGCTCAGTGGGTTGAAGCCTCTGCCTTCGGCTCTGGTTATGATTCCAGGCTCCTGGGATCAAGCCCTGCATGGGGCTCTCTGCTCAGCCGGGAGCCTGCTTCCTCCTCTCTCTCTGCCTGCTTCTCCGCCTGTGATCTCCGTCTGTCAAATGAATAAATAAAATCTTAAAAAAAAAATAAAACCACATTAAAAAAAAACCTCTTGAGTCAAAAAAGTAATAGTACAAATTATATAATACTTTGAAATGAGTAATAAAAATATTACATGTCCACTTGGGGGATGCATTAAAGAAAGAATTAGAGGAAGTGTGTAACCTTTTGCGTTATCAGGAAGGAAGAAAAAGGTGACAATTATGTAGGCATTCTGCTTAAGAGGTTAAGATAAAAAAATAAATCCAAGCAAATTAGAATTAAGGAGATAATAGCTATAAATGTACAAATGAATAATATAAAGAAAAATAGGCTAAGAAAAGTCAATAGTTGGTTCTTTGAAATTCCTAAGATAAGTACTGAAACCTCATTCAAGATTCATCAAGCTTAGAGAGCCAAGTCCCTTTTAAATAGTACTGGGACAAGAAACATGGGCGTAACTTTCAATATTACAGAGAATAAAAAGATAATTAAATAAATGAACACATTTATAAGAAAATACATTTGCCAAAATCCACTGAAAGAGAAATGGAAGATCTGAATAGGTCTTCAAACGGTTAAAAATAAGTAAGGCTTAATTTATAGCTTTTAGAGAAATCTGCTTAAAAGGGAAATAGGAAATCCATTTTATTTTTTGAGGCTTTTTATAGTTTTGATCCCCAGATCTGACAAGAACTTGGAGAAGAAAGAATTAGTTTCACTCACAAAAATAAATGCAAAAATCTTAAACAAAATTTTAGTAAAAGTTAAAGCAGTGTGGGAAAGAAAGATAATATGGCATAACCAAACTTGAATTTATCTCATGAATATAATCTGGCATGTGCTTTTAAAATCTGTTCCCCATATTAACATGTTAAAAAAAATTCCATCTAAAGAGTTGCAGAAGATAATTTAGTCACATTCAAAATCATTTATGACAAAAATTCTCAGGGAAATAGAATAGAAGGGAATTCCCTTCTTGATAAGGATTCTCCAAGTGAAAACTTCAGCAAACCTGCTATTTACAAGAAATGGTGTGGTCACAGCTGTCTCCTGCCTTAGCTTTTGTTGTTGGCAATCCTGTGTGGAAGAAAGCTTTTTTTCTCCTGTGTTTGCTGTCGGATGGCTCGGGCTCAGGGCATTTGTAGCAGGCTGTGGCTCAGTTTGTGTTCCCTGCTTCTGCTATCAACATGGAGGGCTGGACCTGCTTAGAGGCAGCTGGTATTGCATAGGACTTAAAGGATGATGTCAGCAAGAGACTTCTAATTTAGCCTCACAGTAACTTCTAATTTAGCCTCACGGTAGCTATGAGAGCTTCATAAAGCCCACAGGCCTCAGCTTGCATTTCCTCCAGTTCCTCCTGCTGACTAGATTGCGTTTTCTGTCCTTTCCCAGATGACACCAGAGCTGGCTGCCATAGTTTCCAAACTTCAGTGGACATAGAAGTTCCCAGGACTCAGATTATCTATTAACTGGATTTAGGATGAGCCTGAGCTTCTGCCTTTGTAACATAACACACTTTTCGTGGTGCCAGGGCTGCCGTTCCACATTTTTAAGTAATGCGTTTCAGATAGCAATATATTTAAAAAACAGTTTTTTTTTTCTTAGACTAATTCTTTCAATCAGTATATTTTATTTAATGAACTTAGAGATTCAAATTGCAAGGAAATGATACATATTTTTGGAAGTTTTAGTGACATTAAAATTTCTTTAATAAGCTGCTTGATATAATTCATATCATAGATACAAATCAGTGAAGTATTTTATCTTTTTTTAAAAAATGTAGCATGAAAGAAAATATTCTGGCTTAACCAAATAAACAAATGAAAAACTCTGGATTTGGTAATTAGGAGACTAATCTCACTTCTACAACGAATTAGTTATGATTTAAGTTCTCTCAATCTCAGTTTCTTCGTCTGAAAAATTAAGAGTTGAATGAGCTGCATGATTTCTCTGAATTGCTACAGATCTGAATGGATATGATTATAAAACTTTCATAATTACAGGAGTTTGGGGATAGCTCACAGATGAAATTTCAGGTCATTTATATATAAACTGAGCAGCAAAGTGACAAATCGAGTCCAAGGCAATTATTGCAGTCACTAAAATTACAATGAGTATTTTCAGTTGGGTCATTGATTTTAGGTGATCAAACTTACTGAAAATAGACCAGTTCACCTCTTACCTTTATAGTCAGAGACATAAATTCTGTTACACCAGAAGTAAAAGTAAAAGAAATAAACAATTGTACTAGAAAAGCATTGATGTTTTGTATACATTTAGTAACATCGTATCACACTCTTCATTATCCAGTTTCTACAACTGCCATAAAAGGAATAAAATTCAAAAGATATTTGAACTACCTGAAATAATGGAGTTAGTGTAATAATTTCTCAAGATTTCTTTGATTTTTGAGGCTTATTCATTTAGAAAATTAAATGCACATACCTGTTATTAAATTAGGAGATTTTAAAATTTATTGTCTGAAGACTTCAAAAATTTGTTTTATATGTCTTATTCGCAGCATTACAGAAAAATATATTTTATATATTTTAAATATTTCACATTACAAAACAGGAGAGATAAAGTGGAAAAGATTAAATGATGACATTTTATCTTCAAAGTGTTTTAGAAGGAAGATTGATGTTCTTCCTGCAAAGGTAAATTGGCCTAATAATTTTAGCACGGTGAAATTTAGGAAATCTAAGAAACCTTTTAACTTATATTTCTGTACATCTGTATTAATAAAATATCCTCCATAGCCTGAAACAGATTTTCCTTTGCATGCATTTATTATGTGAAAGTCAAATGCTAAATTAAAAAGGAAAAGGAGTAAAGCAAATTGGGCATGAAGATAAAGCAGATGTTTCTGATACTGTAAAGACCTAGCAGAGCGAGTCACAGTTATGATGGCAGAAATTTGTCATTGGAGTCACTGCCCTACCCCTTTCCCCATGTTCTACGCATCTCAGATTGCTTTGCCCTCGTGTTGACTCCGTTCCGTTTCCCACTTGTGGTCTTCCATTCCCTTTTCAACTACAGGGCCGCACTAAATGATACCTGCCATGTGTTCTCTGTACCGTTAGTGTATGGATCTTTTCTAAGTATCTACAATTTGGTTACAGATTTGGAATCACCTGGAAGCTTTAAAAATACCGGTACATGGGTCCTACCCCCAGAGATTCTGACTTAAGTGATCTGGGGTGTAGCCTGGACACTGGGATTTTTTTTTAAAGCTTTCTAGAGACTAATATGTAATTTGAGAACCACTTAAATGCACCAGGAAATCTACCCATCTCTTTGGAATCACCATCTATCTCCTTAATGCTCAAAACAGCCTTCGAGGAGACAATCTGGGTGGCTCAATTGGTTAAGCAACTGCCTGCCTTCAGCTCAGGTCATGATCCTGGAGTCTCAGGATGGAGTCCTGCATGGGGCTCCCTGCTTAGTGGGGAGTCTGCTCCTCCCTCTGACCCTCCCTCTCATGTGTGTGTGCTCTCTCTCTCTCAAATAAATAAATAAAATCTACCTTCCAAAAATACCCTTCGAGGTAGATATTATGTATGTTGTAGAAAAAGGAAACAGAATATCTAAAAGGTTAAAAGACCAGTGCAGGTAAGGAAAAATAACTCTCCTTGAGTTCTTAGCTGGGACCCCTGTAAGACGGATTACCAGGAGAAAAATGAAAAGAAGTTTACTAATGTGCAAAACTCATGTATACACGAGAGATACTCAGAAAAAAGAATAACTCAAAAGAGGTAGCTCTAGAATTCAGGCTTAACTACTATTTTAATGGAGAAAGAGGGAGGAGGTGGGATGTTAGCCTCTTAGGGGAGAATAAATGGTTTTCAGGAAAGAGGAATGGGCCCTTAGTAGGATCCAGGGCAGTGATGGTGGTTTGGGACAATTGTCAGATTGTCAGATTCTAGTCTCTCCTGTGATGAAAGTCAATCTTCCCTAGTTGACTTTCAGGAAGGGGATTTTAATTGTGGGCCTTTTGGAAGATCTGATTTCAGACAGAAAGCGTTGCTCAGAGAAAGCTTCTCTCTATATTTTCTGTTTTGCAAGTGTCTTCAGCTTAAAATAATGTACCAAAGTGGCATATTTTGGAGTGGCATGCCTTGAACTCCTATGACCCTATTTTTGGTAGCAACTTCTGCTACTCTTACCTGGCCTAAGGTTAATATCACCAGTACATGGTAGCTGTAGGATTCTGTCCATGTTTTCCATGGTTGTAGCCTTGGTCCTTCCCATTACTTTAGAAATAGGTCTAATTTTGTGGTATGTGACCCAGATTCATAGCAAAGCCATAGGCACTTTTCTTAGTGTCTCAAGGTATTGTTAGTCAGTAGTCTTCATAAAAAGTGAAAGAAACAATTTTTACTTAAAAACAAACTCTCTGCATTTATAATAGTAGAATGATTTAAATTATTTTTCCACTTAATATAATATGGAGCTGCAGTGGCCCATTTGAAATTTAAATTATATTATGTCTTTTAACCTGACCAGTGCCAAGAGAGCTATTTGATGTTTGCTATATTTCATTTAGTGACAAAAAATCTAATTTTCCCTTATTTAATTTTAGTTATGCATTTAAATATATGCATGCATTTTCAATTTCACATGTATAATGTTGTGTAAAAGAAAGTAGGCCCAAAAGAATACCTTCCTGGGCACCTGGATGGCTCGGTTAGTTAAGTGGACAACTCTTGTTTTCAGCTCACATCGTGATCTCAGGGTTGTTGTGATCGAGCCCTGGTTGTGTGATTGGGCTCCGGGCTGGGAGTGGAGCCTGCTTGAGATTCTCTCTCTCTCTCTCTCTCCTCTTTTGTCCCTCCACCCCATTCACACACACACTCTCTCTCTCTCAAAAGAAAAAAAAAAAGAGAGAGAGAGAGAGAGACTGCATACCATTTATATGAAATCCAGGGGTAGGCAAAACTTATCTATGATAAAGGTGGTCAAAGGAATGGTGACCTTTAGAGATGACTGTTGAGTGGGTAAGAACACAAGAGGGGCTTCTGGACTGTTGAAAAAACATTTTTATCTGGGAGGTTATAAGGGAGCATACCTGTGTAAGCATAGAGCTATACACTCGTGGTATGCATCGTTTATTATATACAAGTTATAACTACATCACAGTACATTTGGTATATGTATGCATGTATGGGTCTGTGTACATCTGTTTCTTTCCAAGTTTGTATTTAAAAGGACAGCATACATTTGTATAAGCATAAAGAAATATTATGACCTTAAAAGACTTAGAATTAGCAACCTGGATAGCTGTGTCTGTTACCTTAGTGCCTATGTAAGTAATGTATTTTTCCCCATTTGCCTGTCTCCTGGGGTGCAATAGAATTATTTTTTTTCCCCTTATCAGATAGTTGGAAATAGCAGTCCTAAAATAAATGAAAATGAGCATACAAACCTCAGAATACATGGTCTTTATGTAATGACAGCAGAGCCTGAAACTTCACACTGCCCTAATGTAATCCCTCACATTAAATATATTTATTTTCTCTCATACTTGCTGTGGATAAATTACTCACCATCTTTAATCTGAAGATTTCTAATATGACCTCATCATCACCAGGAACATGCTACACCACAGTTAAGTAAGTGCTACTCTGGGCCAAGAAGTGTTTTCTTAAAGAATGTCTTGATTTTAAGGTTCAGTTATTTTCTTTGTTAAGAGGCTGATCTTAAAGTATTATTTTAAAGTGTTTGTTCTCAGTTGTCAGAACTCAGTTATTTATTTTCTGTGAAAATCTTTTTTTCAACATATCATGACCTGAGTTTGAGCTAAGGTAAAATTGTGTTCGTAATATATCTCACCAGTCACATACTACATGAAAAGAAATGTAAATACTTTATATTAAATCCTATATCTTTATATAAACAAAAATATGAATATAATATCTCCTTTTGTATGTTCTATAAAAATCATCCAGTCTGCATAAATGATTGTTAGCTAATTCTCATGGGCCCAAAGGAAACAAATGAATGATTGATGATAGAATTTTGCCTACTTTCAAGATCAAAAGGTTGCAACACAACTCCTGAGGAATCTTTATCTGGAAAACATGATACACTACTGGAAAAAGAAGTGTCAATTTGATTTTTAAAAACTACTATCAAATATATACCAGCCCATTTGATTGATTTCTTAAAACCAATATTTATTTTTTAAAAGATGTGTTTTTAGTCTTGCATCTAACATTGTGAATATTGCCCTGATAGAATATCAAATATTTCTGTTTTATAAAAGTTGAATCCTAAACTCACTCTTTATCTTTTTTCAATATTTCTAAAATTTGCTAGCCAAAAATGAGTATTAAATTTATTTTGACACATAGCCAAGGAAATAGCAATTCTTCTCAGTGAACTTGAATTAACTCAGAATATAAGAGAGGGCATGCAAATACTGTATAAAAAACAATTACACTTAAGGTATCATTAATTGAGACTGCTCAGCAGATGACTAGGAGCTTGCTTTACCTGGGAAGGTTGCACAAAAAAATGAGGGATGTTCATACACAAAAGTCACCCTAAGCTTGACAGTGCTATATATGAACAGTCCGTGCTGGTTCTTTTCCAAATTATAGGTAAATATTCCTGCCTGCCTAGTGGGCTTCTTATAAGAACTTTCACATTCAGCATTTCCAAAATGTACTTTGCAGTTTCTCTTCTGTGTGCCCAAACTGGATAATTTATTGATAATAAAGGTCAGAAAGTTAGGAGACCACTAAGTCATATTGATTCCACATCCCCTGGTCTCCTAATTTCCTCTCCTCTTCCTTTCTATGCCTGCTCTGCCCTCCAGTATTTTCTTTATACTGTTGGCCACAACTGTTGTTCTAAAATACAGCTCTAATCATGGTTGTTTCAAGTCTGTTAGTGGGTGACAGGATAATCCAAGAATCCTACAATGCTCTGGCCTCAAACTGCCTTCTGGTTTCACTTTCTACCATAGCCACTCTTCAAACCCAAATTTGTCTCTTCTTTCCCTTCTCCTAATTCACATTCTCCTCCACCTCGTCACTGCCTTATTCACTAGAGACCAAACTTTTTTTTTATATATTGTACTTTCTCGTTTCTTTTCCTGTATTTTTTTTTTCTCTCTCTCCTGTATAGGGTCTAGCTAATTGTGGACTTTCGTCAAGTTTGGCCTTACCTTTTGCTTTTCTCTCTCTAATAACTCCCTCAGAGAGAGTTTATTTGCTCTCAAAGCTTCAACTGCCACTTCTACACTTCTGGTGTTTTCCTCAACCCAGAGCTTGCAGACTCTAGCTGCTGGCATAACCTTTCTAAAACATAATTTTTTTAAAAGATTTTATTTATTTATTTGAGGGAGAATGAATGAGAAAGAGCATGAGAGAGGAGAAGGTGAGAGGGAGAAGCAGACTCCCCAGGGAGCTGGGAGCCCGATGCAGGACTCGATCCTGGAAGTCCGGGATCATGACCTGAGCCGAAGGCAGTCGTTCAACCAACTGAGCCACCCAGGCGCCCCTCTAAAACATAATTTTTGACAACTTATTTTCTCCTTCAAGAATGTATAGTGATTTTTTTAATTGCTTATGTCTATATGTGGATGAAGCTAGTCTAAACACCTTTTTTTATAGCTGTAGCTTACATAACCTTCCCACAAATGACCCTTCTGTTTTTGTGAGGCTTCTTTATTTTTCCTTATCCAAATTACCAGCACCAACCTTACCCATACCGTGTTGTTAATTTTCTTTTCCATGACTTTTCTTAATGGTTTCTCTTCCTAGAATATCATTCCCAATTTTCCACGAATCTGCGGACATCATTTAAGTTACAGATTGAGTCCACTTCTTCCATGAAACCTTTTTTGACTAACCCTGTATCTCTCCTGTCGCTCACTTTGGAATGCCTTTGTATATTTTGTTTCTTTAAATTTGTTCTTGTACTTATTTTTGTGATTTAATTGTACCTCCCTAGCTAGATTGTGTATCTGTTGTGTCTTTTGTATCTCTAGCTCTTAGGACACAAGAGATGAATACCTAAATTGAAGCTTACTGGAAAAATATATGAATAACAACTAACTCTTATTAAGTACTCACTTAATGTCCAGTATTCTGTAAAGCATTTTACATGAGTCATCTCACATATTTTTTATAAAGCTTCTCTGCACTGGTACTATTAGTACTTTCATTTTTTTTTAAAAGATTTTATTTATTTATCTGACAGACAGAGATCACAAGTAGGCAGAAAGGCAGGCAGAGAGAGAGAGAGAGGAGGAGAGAGTCCAATGTGGGGCTCGATCCCAGGACCCTGGGATCATGTCCTGAGCTGAAGGCAGCAGCTTAACCCACTAAGCCAACCAGGCGCCCCATTAGTACTTTTATTTTGCTGATAGTGAAAGTAATGCACAGAGAGATAAAATGGTTTCTCTAAGGTCACATGGCTGGCTAGTAGTGATACTAGGATTCAGAGCCTGTGTGCACACAAATCGCTAACTCAGTTTGGAAAATAAGACTTGAAAACATTGCAGAAGATACTGCTCATGATGAAATCTTCTCAAGAAGTGACTTGTTCAAAGCACATAGTTTACAACCCTAGAAATTTTGCCACCAACTTTGAGACCACTAAATAATAAAAAAGAAGTCCTGGGAAAAAATTGTTTTCACTGGAAATTGATTTGTATTTAACACTTGGCTAATCATTTTGACTAACATACTCACCAAGCTCTAAAATTTTCCTGATGCCATCTGAGCAGTGTTGGTTAAAAGAGAGTTGTAGATAATTTGACTGTTGAATAGAATTTACATATTTGCCATATTCCACATCTCAAGGAAGATTCACTTAGTTTATAAAAGGTGAGATGAGAGTAAAATTATTATTATTTATAATAATAATATATCCCAGTATTATCAGTAAAGTAAGCTCTAATTTTAGAAGAATATTTTGAGCATTGGACTTCAGTTAGTTCATATGTTACTGTTGCTAATATTAACCAAACTTTGTGACTTTAAAGGAATACAATCCCAAATGCTTCAGGCTGGTTGCTATTATGATTGGTCTTCCTCCAGTATTTCAAGCAAGTGCTCAACCTAAGCCAATGACCTTTTTACATGGCAATTGAACCCTAATACTCTTCTGCCAACAGTGAAAGAAATATAAGAAGAAAAGGACTTAACTTCTTCCTGATGACTATTTCTAGGATAATTTCTTGAGCTCATTCTAATGTGTTGGTCTAAAAAAGTAGTAAGTCAAAAAGCAGCAACTCACAAATAAGATGGATATTCTATTCCTCACAAATAAGATGGATATTCTATTCCTTAATCAGGAGATTAAGAATTGTGTTCAAATTCACAGGTAAAGAACTTGGAAGACATGAGATAAATGTAAAGAAAACATGTACATAGTAGATCTTGAGGTTATTTTATAGTGAATGAGTAGTAGAACTCACAGCTTGGAATTGTACAGCACTGTACAACCAAATCAAACTGTTGAGAGCTTTAGAGAAGACTTTGCTTCATTTAGCTAGTGGAGTACAGCCTATATCTGAAAAGGCTGCTGGGGCCAAGGGCAACAGAGCTAATATGAGCTTTTGGGAGTGATTATACAACAACTGCTAAGAACTAAATTTTGTAGAACCAATTATATGGAAGGTAGGCACAGAAAATAGTTGGCAAGGTGGTCCAAAGAAACAGTTTTACCATATGAGAGTGAGGAGGTAGTTAATGTAGTTGTTCACATATGTAGCCATGGGGAAATCAGTGGAATTAAAAAAAAATGTTAATAGCATTTAAATGCACCTTTTCTATTCTTAAAGAATGATAAAGTCAGGATTACTTAGTTACTACTTAAGTCCTACTTTTGTTAATTCTGAATTTATTTTATATTAGCTCAATTTTACCACCTTTGTAAATATAAAGTATTGTTTAATTTTGTTAGCTTATCCAAAATGTTCCAAGCCACTATATAATGCAATGTTTTGCCCTCCCAAGAGCCTTACATTTATTTTTAGCTATATTAAAGTTATGCTGAAAAAAAAAATATTTTTCCATCACTGGAATTATATTGATGAGGACCTATTTACTTGTTTTTGTTTTAATGAGAGAGATCCTTGCTTCTCATACATTTCTAAAATGTGTCACTATAAGGTGAGGCCTTTATTTTCATATTTTAAATGTGATCATTTTCATTACTCCTAGGATTCCTTGGCTAGTATCCATTGGTTGTGTTTTGAGTACTTAGATTTGTTTATGTCAAAATACTTTTCAAACGTTTAGTCATGAACATATAAAACTAATTAATGGATTTCAATGAGGCTTATCCCAAAACAGTATGTATCATTCATCAGAACCTCAATCTACTCTTGAGAATGTAATTTCACCTTACTCACTTAATTGATCTTTATAACAATATGTTCTAAGGTTTGGCTTCAAATTCTCATTTAGGATATATAAGAATTTCTTCCTATGACATTTTGTGTCAACCCCATTAAAGCAAGAAGAGTGGAATAGAGGCTGCCTGTTCAAAACTACAAAATGCAAGCTGGCGTTCAGCATTTGTGGTCTGTCGTGCATGTCAGTTAAATGACAGAAATGCCTCAGATGTTCTATAACACATTGTGAAAGCTCCATACTCCAACTAACACAATTTTGGTTCACCCCAGGTGACTTTGAGCTGAAAACCCTAAGTTTGACATTCCTGTCAGTCCATGACATATACCAAAAAATGTAGTCAGGCTTGCTGCATTATGTTAAAAGCAGATATTCTGTTACCAATTCAGTTTTACCTAGAAAACATCCCTGCTACTCAATGGTGAAACACGAAGAATAAGCTATCTTGTTTACTGAACCACCTACTTTTGTATATCTTCATATGTTTACCATACCTGTAGAGTTTTCTAAAATCATTTAGAGTCACAGATTATTTAAATAAGTTATGAGTGAATTCATTATTCTGCACCTATTAAAAAGAAAGTGATAGGTGTATATGGGTTGCCATGGAAAGATGCCCACGATAGACATTGAGTGGAAAAGCTGGTTGCAGACAGTATATATGGCATGGTCTACTTTATTCCAAATATGCACACACACATAACATGGCGCACGCGTGCGCGCACACACACACACCTGTTCAAATGGTTGCCTCAGGGAGTTGGAAGGAAGAGTTGGAAGAATAGAGGAGGGAATTTAAAATTGTTGTTAAATACTTTCCTATACTGTAAAAAATTAGCTATAACTATTAAAAATAGTTTAACTATACATATTAAAAATTGAACTGTATATTTAACCATTAACTTTGGGAATAAAATCTATCCAACAGTGTATAAAATAATTAAAATATTCACTGTTTATTATGTACTCACATGTGTGTTAATCACTAACCCAGCCAAGGAGAGCAAACTAGCACAGAAGAAATCAGATTGCAGTACATTAATAGTCCATGCATAGAGTTAGAATGTTAGTAGATTAGCAAGTCAGAACAATGCAGAGAACAGAGAAGTCTGGGGTACTTCAAAAGTTGTGATCATCATATTTGTGGATGGCTATGAGGCAGGTTCAGACAACAGAGTAAGGGTGAGCAGTGTGGTCAGCTTGAAGGTGGTTCTTGGTTTTCTGGTTCTCTTTGTGTTTCACAGGCAAGTGGGATGCAGTGTCTGTGAAATCAGGACAGAAGCAGCAGAAGGGACATTCCAAATATTACTGCCTTTCTTTCTTTCCTTCTTCCTTCCTTCCTTTCTTTCTTTCTTTCTTTCTTTCTTTCTCTCTCTCTCTCTCTCTCTCTCTTTCTCTTTCTTTCTTTCTTTCTTTCTTTTTTTTGTTATTACCGCCATTCTTGAGATATACATAATGAAAAGAAACAAGGGTGGAGAGGATTCTGGCCAAACAGTTAGGAAAGAAAACAGAGTGTGGATACCAGAAAGAAAATGGAAAATAAAAACTTGAACAGAGCATAAGTGTACAGGTTCATGGTGATGTTATACAAAAGGTATAGCCAACCACAAAGACAGGTGTTAGATGACATGTTTTGTTATTCAGCTATTTGTAAAGGAACATGGTTATGTGGATGGTGAGGAGCAGACACAGCTTTCCTAACGCAGGCAGACCAGTCCACAAAGGACCATGAAAGACAGAGGGAAAATTTACATAGCACAGGGAGAAGTCGAGGAGACCAGAGCCACTACATTATATGGCTGCAGCTGACACCATTCACATCCTTACACAAAGCAACCCTGGAGCTGTGCCATGCACAGTTGCCCAGCAGTCCACTGTCCTAACAGAGATCATGATTTTGTCAGAGAATTGCTTCAAGGAAAAGTATCAGTGTTTTTAGAGACACTTGCTTTTAGAGACACTGTGGCTCATATAAGAAACTGTGATGGAGGTAACTCTAATCATAAGCACAGGTCTAGCCTGTTCCTTGGCTATGGTAAATTAATAGATAATTAAATGGTTTGGCTTCACTCAAAGGAGCTGAGGTGAGCCATCAAAGTGGAGACTGTAGAAATGTCTGTTTTGAAGGTAGTAATAGAGAAACTAGATGAGTGATGAGGTGTAAGTGAAGTACTTCATTTTTTAAAAGATTTTATTTACTTATTTGAGAGAGAGAGAAAGAGCATTGAGCAGGAGGAAATGGCAGTAGGAGAAGTAGGCTCCCCTCTGAGCAGAGAGCCCTACATGAGGCTTGATTCCAGGACCCTGGGATCATCACCTGAGCGGAAGGCAGACGCTTAACCAACTGAGCCACCGAGGTGCCCTGAAGTACTTCATTTTTTATTATTTAAATTAAAGATTTTTATTTCTCTATTTGAGAGAGGGAAAACACAGAGGGAGAGAGGGAGAAGCAGATGTTCTGCTGAGCAAGGGGCCTGACATGGGACTCGATTCCCAGACCCTGAGTGAAGGCTGTTGCTTAACTAACTGAGTCACCCAGGTGCCCCTGAAGTACTCCATTTTTTAGGTGAGGAAAATCATGAGCACAAATGAAAGCTCCAAAGAAAAGCTCACGATCAAAGAATAATTAAATGCGCTGGAGGTGATGACTGCAGAAATGAAAGTCTGGCAAGTATGGCCAAGTGTAGGTGGAGGAATTCTCTGTGGAAGAAATCACTTCACTCTCTGAGATGGCTCACTTAGGAGCTTCTTAACTATATTGTGGGTATCACGATGGCACAGTGCAACATACGCAGGAGACATTGAATAAAACGTTTTTATCCTGAGTAAAAATAAATGTTTCTCATTGGGTTTTTGGCAGCCATCTCAGTCTTCTCATAAATTTGGGGGACTGTCTACCTTCTACTTTGATTGAACTAGTTTTTGCTGTTGTCCCCATGGACTCAAAATCACTAGCAGGTGAGATGACGATATTGCCTAAAATAGAAGACATGTAACGGGGATAGATAACACACCGGAAAGACTTTGGAAAATGACATTTCAAGGGCAATTTTGAGAAACGAAGAAAATAAATCCATATGGAACCTTCTACAGGATACAAATATTCCTTTTAAAATAAAGTACTTGAGATTTCAAATATTTGTAAAACTCATGTGCAGTTATTAATGTTCTGGTATAAATTGCAGAAAAAAATAGTGAAAACATTAAAATGGAACTGGTGAAAGAATAAAATGAAGGCTTTATGATTAATACTGAATCTCTCCAGAAGCTACAAATCAAATTAATAACTGCACTGAAAGACTAATTTTTGAGACAGGCATTACACAAATATATTCTCTACATATTCCATACCCTTTATAGAGAAAATATTTGTACCAATTAAAAAAATTATTTTGATATTGACTTCTGCAACTGTTTCAAGTCAGCATTAGGATGGGTCTTAACCTGTGCCTCACACTTCTTTTATAAGATGATTACAGCTGTGAAATTTCTAGTCAAGGGAGGAAAAAAAATCACACAAAAGCATGCACATTTGGACCCCCGCTGAAAAAATACTCAGAACTCCTATTTCTTTTTCATCTTCATATCTTTTTTATCTGCTTTGGGCCAAGCAATACCAAAGAATTACTGAGACATTCCTTGAAAGGATCAGCAAAGATCATCACAAGAAGAAGAGTTTGGTCTTGTTGATTTTTTAAAATGTAGAATTTATTTGATTAATGATTGCTTCACAAAGTTATAAGTCATAGTGGCCCACAACTTGATGATTTATAATCATGGTTTCATTCTTTACTACAAGTATGACAGGCTTTTGTTAAAATAATGATAATTGTGATTTATGGGATAGGATAGAGGCTGACATATTTTAGCAGGGAAGAAACTAACCGTTCTATTTCTGTATTTGGCTCACTACAGCACGCAAATACTAAGTCTTACAAGAATAAGAGTATACTATATTACTTATGACTTGATTTAACAGGCTTATTTTGAGATTGGCAAGTCTAAAATTTGTTCTGTCTTAATAACTATCTTTTATAGTTCATGCTGTTGGGTTCATTTTACTTCATTACTTGACTTTTTCTTCTGATTCCCTGTGATTCAGTAGAATTTCCAAAATATTTTATGAGGCGTATGTGTGTGTGCATGTGGACATGTGCACCTGTGAGCGGGGTTGATTGAATCCTAGTCAACATACCTGGATTCTAGTTCTCGTTTAGGTTCTGTCATTTCTTGGAGGCACAGAAATATTGCAGTCTAGTGGTATGAGTATATTACATAACCTTTGCCTCTTTCCTTATCTATGAATAGATATATAATGGTTTACCTGAGAATGTGGTTTTGATTGAGGTAACACATAAAAAAATTGCTTTGTAAATAGATATAATATGGAATTCAGCTATTATTTATACTTATTTTTAAATTAGCATATAATGTACTATTTGCTTCAGGGGCACAGGTATGTGATTCATCAGTCTTAAACAATTTACAGTGCTCACTATAGCACTACCTTCCCCAATGTCCATCACCCATCACCCAGTCACCACTCCATCTCTCCCACTCTGATCCCCTCTAGCAACCCTCAGTTTGTTTCCTAAAATTAAGTGTCTTATAGTTTGTCTCTCTCTCTCTGTTTTCATCTTGTTTCATTTCTTCCTCCCTTCCCCTATGATCCTCTGTCTTACTTCTCAAATCTTCATATCAGTGAGATCATATGATAATTGTCTTTCTCTGATTGATGTATTTTGCTTAGCATAATGCCCTCTAATTCCATCCACATCATTGCAAATGGCAAGATTTTGGTGTTGTTTTTTTTTTTTTTTTTTGATGGCTACTTTATATATATGTATCTCTCTTCTTTATTGTTGATGGACATCTAGGCTCTTTCCATAGCTTGGCTATTGGCTATTGTGGACATTGCTGCTATAAATATTTGAGTGCACGTGACCCTTCAGATCACTACATTTATATCTTTAGGGTAAATACCCAGTAGTGCAATTGGTGGGTTGTAGGGTAGCTCTATTTTCAACTTTTTGAGGAACCTCCGTGCTGTTTTCCAGAGTCGTTGCACCAGCTTGCATTCCCACCAATAGTGTAAGAGGGTTCCCCTTTCTCTACATCCTCACCAACATCTGTCATTCCTGACTTATTAATTTTAGCCCTTCTCACTGGTGTGAGGTGGTATCTCACTGTGGTTTTGATTTGTATTTCTCTGATGCTGAGTGATGTTGAGCACTTTTTCATGTGTCTCTTGGCCATCTGGATGTCTTCTTTGCAGAAATGTCTGTTCATGTCTTCTGCCCATTTCTTGATTGGATTCTTTGTTCTTTGGGTGTTGAGTTTGAAGAGTTCTTTATAGGTTTTTGGATACTAGCCCTTTATCTGGTATGTCATTTGCAATTATCTTCTCCCTTTCTGTTGGTTGTCTTTTGTTTTTGTTGACTGTTTCCTTTGCTGTGCAAAAGCTTTTGATCTTGATGAAGTCCCAATAGTTCATTTCTGCCCTTGCTTCCCTTGCCTTTGGCGATGTTTCTAGGAAGAAGTTACTGTGGCAGAGGTCGAAGAGATTGTTGGCTGTGTTTACACTTATTTTTAATTAACAAATATTAAGAATGGACAACAGAAAACAATAATTATAGTCATAAAATGTAAACAATTCCATATAAATTTATATTGGGAGAATGGAGGATCCATCCAAAAGATAGAGAAAAGATTTTCTGTTATAGAAAAAAAAATACCAATTTAAGTGTTAGAATTATTGGGACAGCCTTAATAATAGCATACATTTTTGTAGGGATATATAGGGAATGGGGATCTCAAAGAAACAGTATCTTCAAAGAGTACTATACTTGCATTAAATGGTATTCCATATATATATATATATATATATATATGTATATATATGGAATATATATGTATGTATATGTATATATATATGGAATTGTTTATATATTTTTAAAATATATTTTTAAAAAGATTTTGTTTTTTTATTTATTTGACAGACAGAGATCACAAGTAGGCAGAGAGGCAGGCAGAGAGAGAGAGGGGGAAACAGGCTTCCCACTGAGCAGAGAGCACAATGTGGGGCTCGATCCCAGGGCCCTTGGATCATGACCTGAGCTGAAGATAGAGGCTTTAATCCACTGAGCCACCCAGGCACCCGAACAGTGCATTTTTTGCTTTTAAGATGTATCAAATACTGCCCAAAGTCCTACTAGAGGAAATGGTGGTTCCCTGGCACCCAGACTTACCCTGTTGCTCCAGGCATGTGTTCTACCTGCTTTTGCTCCTTCTGGTATTAGCCTATATGCTATTATAAAAGGTGTGTCTACTACCATGTCTTAGTGCAGCAATGGTGGACATTGGAGTTCTACCACGTGACAAGGATTGTACCTGCCTTTCTACCTACCACCTGTTAGTGGATTCCAGAGGCAGAGCCACTGGAACAGCTTGTTGACGGAATGTTCTAAACTAAGTTGTCCTTCTCAATATTCAGTTCCTCAGTACAAGTTCATTAGGTTTTCCAGACATTCGTTAAATATTTTATCTGCTGATAATGACTCTCTTCTTTGCTTCAGATTTATACGTTATAGTGACTAGTTCGCAGCTTGCGGGTGAGGTTATCAGAGGTGGCCTAGCAAGAATGTACTGTGTGGTTGAAGAAGCAGCCACAGGGTGGAACCTGTGATGGCCCAACCATAAAGCCTGAGAACCAAGTCAGTGAGATAAGACCAGTGGATGGTAGCAATTCTGAGAGGAGAGTGGTTTTAAGAAGGATGGACAGGTCAGTTATGATCAAGAAGACAATGGTGTGACCATTGCTTTCACGATGCAGAGACTGCATATGAACTTGGCCCGTGAAGTTTCTTCAGTCACGTAGCCACTTAACCTAGTTGAGTGAATCTTGGCAGGTGTCACATGGTGGTGACAAGTTTCCTTTAGGTGCCTTGATAGAAAACATCAACCTAAACTTCACTTTGTTTTGAATTTAGATGACATAAAAAAAGTAACTTGTATTATTAGCTTTACCAGTTTAAAATCACATTAAGTTTCTCAAAATGAGAAATAAATACCTCCTAGTCTTCAGATACAGGAGGAGTTTCATTTTAATTTCAGAATACGTATTTAATGTTCATTGAGTATGTGTCACTCTCCTAGATCCTGTGGGAAATTCAGAGTAGAACAAACTTATTCTGGAATATAAATTTTATCCGTAAAAATCACTAAAATACCTAACTAAAAGGAAACACTGATACAGCAGTAATAAGATGCTTGCTTAGCTAGTCTGAACTTCACTGCCTGAAGCTCCAAGTATGTAGAGAGCAGGAAAGGTAGAGAATGCCCAGGGGTAAGGAAAGAAGGAAGGAGTTTAATTAATACCTTTTCTATAAATACCTAATCCTAGTTAGAGTTGGAAAAAAAAGAAAGTAACTGCTCGGTATAAATTGCCTACTATGTGTCAGATACAAAGTTTGTTATTTTTGTGTAGTCTAAATTTATCCTTATAATAAACTGAGGCAATAGCTTCTATTATTCTCACTTTACAAATGAGGAAACCAAGACTAGAAAAGACAAAGTAGCTGTAAATGTGGCCCAGGTAGAAACTGGTGGAAAATCTCACAAAGATCACTAATTTCTGCCACATGGCTGAAACAATTGTTCCCTCTCCATCTGATTTCTGACAGTTTGAGTCAGTGTTCATATGGAGATGGGCTTTGAAAATATTTCTTTTACAATGTGGTAAATGGTGTTGTATAACAGTTAAGAAACATAGAGGAATAATTCAAATCCAATTTTTATGTAACAATCAGTGGCAGTTAATGTGGTCTGCCTGTGTTTTCAATAAGTAGGAAAATTTTGTAGTTGCATCTTTTAAGAGTAATATATTTAAATTAAGGAGCCATATTGTTAATTGTCACTCTTATTGATACTTTTAAAATGAAAGTATGGACTCTGAATTTAGCTTTCAGACATTAGTGATTAAATTTAGGAAAAGTTAGTAAGTCTGCTTTTTTCCTACTTCACACGTGAAATCTTTGTTGAATATCCAAAAGAATATTTATAGTCTTAACAGTCTGATTTAGTTCATCTTTATGATAGGTATGCTTTAATACCCTACTGTTAAAATGACAGACTTTCCTGTTGCTTTAGTAATAATTGCAAAATTTGTTATGGATAAATGCCCTTGTCTGGATTAAGTTAGATAATTTCCTTTGGGTTCATATTCTTAAAGCAGGAATGAGATCTCACATTATTTTAGGATAACATTCTTTCTTCAAATGACATACTAATCTATGAGTTAAAGCAGACACACCTACATATTCACACTTACATAGCTGTTATTTTTGGAAGTTATATATGTAACAATATTTTCCTTTAATTTCCTTTATGTTATTATGTGTGGCAAAGGAAGAAAAAGTACTAAAAACTTCCATTTTCTCATGACTTTGAGTCTTCTGCCTTTTCCTTTTATGGCCACTATTCTTGTACTGAATTCCTTGTGTAAAATCTGTGGACACTGGATAAATGCTCCAGATAAATGCATACTTTTCAAAGTGTATAAATATTAAAGTAGGCCATAATGTGCATTGTAATCAATTTACTGACACACTTCAATTTTGTTTTTCCTTCTGGGTAGTGACATGATGCCTTGAAAGTAGGACTTTTTCCATATAGATCCTAGAGTCAGCATGTACATGCGTATAACTTAGGCATGTTAACAGCCTCTGGATTCTGTTAAGATGAGGATAATGGAGTTTAATTCATTGCTGGGATTTAGGGAGGTAAGGCACAACTGTATTGCCACAGCATCTAATATGTAGTAATCACTCAGTAAAGATTAGCCACTAAATGTTGGCTAATATATTTCCTAATTGGAAAATCCCTGTGGCTATTTAAAACGCTTTCAGATTGGGGCACATGGGTGGTGCAGACAGTTAAGTATCTGCCTTCAGCTCAGGGTCCTGGATCAAGCCCCTAGGTCAGGCTCCCTGATCAGTGGGGAGCCTGCTCCCCACCACCCCCAAAAGAGACTTCTGCC
This sequence comes from Mustela putorius furo, assembly GCF_011764305.1. Lineage (NCBI taxonomy): Eukaryota > Metazoa > Chordata > Mammalia > Carnivora > Mustelidae > Mustela > Mustela putorius. Next base: position 18,463,510 of record NW_025422471.1, read on the forward strand.
TCCTCCTGCTTATGTGCTCTCTCGCTCTCTCTCTCTCTCTCTCGCTCTGTCAAATAAATAAATAAATAAATCTTAAAAAAAAAACACTTAAAAATAAAATGCTGGCTTGCAGGTTTTTTAAAATATAGAAATCCCTTTAATAGTACTTGAGTGAGATATGCATATATGTATGTATGTAAGTGTACATCTGCCAAAAGATTAAACTCTGATGATAAATTAGCTTCAAAATATTTATTTTTTAATAATAATTGTGGGGAATACATGACAGTTAAAAATCTCAAAACTTTGTCATCTGGGTGATGACTTACCGTATGGTCAGTATGGCACATTCAGTTTTCAAAAAGAATCTGTGATTTCACAGTATGCAATTTTGACTTACATTTTGGATGCTGCTATATTTCATGTATTTCATATAAACACTTGCAGATGGGATATACAACATTCTTCTGTTTCCAGAAAAATCCAAAAGAAGATGTATTTGTATATGTATATGAATATATTAGGATTCTGTTGTGAAAAATTACATGCAAACAGAAGAGTGAATAAAAACAAATATGCATTGAAAAGAGTGAATTATTTCAAAGAGAAAACTCTTGTAATCATCACCTGGTTTAAAAGCTCCAGCCCAGACGTATGGTCTCCACTTGCCCCTTTTTAACCAAAGTCCTCCTATCCCTCTTCCTCCTCACAGTTGGTGAAAGATACATTATATTCATTTGTATGGTAATCACTTCCTTGAATATTTTACCACATTACAACCTGAAAATGTATCCCTAAAGACCAACAATCTGCCAGATTTAAAATTTTGCCTTTCTATGAAGATTTCACTGGGACGCCTGTGGTTTGAACTTGGTATGATTTGTTTCCCCTATACGGGGGTAAGCTTAGAGTGTGTAAAGAAGTATTAGCAGAACCATTTGCAAATGAAACTATGGCATAGGGGTCAGGAGTGTACACTCTACAGCTAGAGAACCTGGGTTCAAATGCTGACTCTGCTTAAGAAACCTTGAGAAAATTATTCAACTTCTCTGTAGCTTAGGTTCCTCAACTATAAAATTGGATGATAACAGTGTTAGCTCCTAGAGTTGTTAGGAAAATTAAAAATTAACTTATTGACTTTTTAAGTGCTATGTTTGTTAAGTAAATATAGCAAGAGTTGTCATTGTATCATTAGCAATAACCTTTGGTTTACTCAGTGTATCTTTGAGTTTCTGATATCTGATTTATTCATCAGTCTGTGAAATCACTGAGTATATAGTCCGAGAACCAAATATTTTAATGGTAGGATATTTTCAAAAATATTTTAAAGGAGCGAGGATGTAATTGTAGCATCATTTTTTATCTTCAACCATTAATGATAAACAGAGATTGCTGTCTTTTGCCTTGGAGAGTTTGTGTCATTGCTATTGGCTTGACAATATGCTGTGAAAACCTGCACCATGCTTTCGTCCTGTTTTCTTCTGTACACAGCAGAGAGAGCTAAACAAAAAAGCATTAATAAAGACTGAATGCTTTCCTGGCCCCAGAACACTGTATCCTATTCAGCATGAGATGGATTCTGAAATTCTGAGAGACTTTTCATATTTTATTCAGAAAATAAGCTATGAATTTCAAATGTTATAATTTTGAGAGCTTTTTTTTCCCTAAATAATATGATCAGCACATTGATATGCACAATCATTGTTGATTAGGTAGGTATAAGAAGGAGCACGTTCTGACAGAAAATGTCAAGCCTGATGTATGAGTTTTTAGGGCTGCCATAACAAAGTACCACAGATTAGGTGGCATAAACAACAGGAATTTATTTTCTCACGATCCTGGAGGGTAGAAATCTGAGGTCAAGATTATGAGGTCTCATTCCTTGGCTGGTAGATGGCCATCTTTCTCTTCTTATGAGAGGGTCATTTTGGATTAGGGCTCACCTTAATACCCTCATTTTAAGTTATTTTCTTCTTTAGAGACCATAGCTCCAAATACAATCACTTTCTGAGGTACTAAGGGTTAGGACTTCAACATATGAATTTGGGGGGAATACAGTTTGGCCCTTAACACCTGGGTATCAGCATACAGTGTTTCCAATTCAGTTGTCCTATGACTGTAACAGTTTCATAAAACACTCACTGGTCTGGTGTGTGTAAGTTTTCTTCCAGCTATGACCTAACATGATTCAGGCCAAAATTTATATATATATATATATATATATATATATATATATATATACCCAAGAAGTTAGCATGTATAGAATCATTTATTAAAGTGATCAGTTCTGTGATAAGTGCTAATTTAGCTACACATTTAACCCTTGAAGAATTGAACAGAGCTAAATCAAGTAATAATGAGTGGACCTTTGTCTTCAATGACCACCCCAAATCCTTGTTTCTGCTCTGTTAAAAGCTTGGCTTATATTCTGTCAAATACAATTTTGTGTGATGATGGAAATGTTCTGTAGCCTATGCATATAAGGTAGCCATCAGTAGCCTCTCAATAGTCCTGTGACTAATGGAGCATTTAAATGTGGTTAGGGTGACTGAAGAATTGAATTTGTACTTGTAATTTTATTTTATTTTATTTTTAAGATTATATTTATTTATTTAACAGAGATCACAAGTAGGCAGAGAGGGAGGCAGGCGGCGGGGGGGGGGGGGTGTGCGGTGGGAGCAGGCTCCCTGCTGAGCAGAGTGCCCCATGCAGGGCTCCATTCCAGGACTCTGGGATTGTGACCTGAGCTGAAGGCAGAGGCTTTAACCCACTGAGCCACCCAGATGCCCCTGCAATTTTATTTTTAACTTTAATTAAATTTATATAGTTGCTATGGCTAGTGCCACTATATTGGACAATAAAGTTCTAGTACCTTTTCTGAGTTATTTTGGTTAAACTCTATCTGTATAAACCAATGGGAGATAGATAGATATCTATATCTATATCTATATCTATATCTATCTATATCTATATGTATTTTAATGTGCAGGAGGGGACCATAAAAATTTAACCAAGTTTTCTACGTGTTTTAAGCTATACATTTTTTCAGTTATTGTTTTCTGTATACCTGGGCTTTGTGTTATGTGTATACATGATAATGAATGTGTACCTCTTGGTCGATTGTCATTATAACGATTGTATAGATTTCTGCCTAAAATTCAGTTTGTTTGATACTTATATTTATTTTGCTTTTCTGTAAGTAGAATATATTTGGTATATATATCCAATCACACTATTTTCTACCTTCCAGAGTTGTTTTGCTTTAAATAAACCTTTTGGAAAGGGTATATAGATGGATTTTCAAAAATTCAGTCTGATCATCTATAGGAGTTATACTATCCCTTTGTTTAAGTATTCTTTAACTATATTTGAACAAGCCAGTTGTGTGTGTTTGTATGTATGTGTGAATATAACTAAAATAATTAAATGTCTCAATATCATTTGGATAGCATTTTGGTGCAGATAATGAAAATCAATTTAGTAAGTAAAAACAGTAGCTCTTAATTGATTTAGCTGAATATAAAGCTGTGAGCTCTTTTCTCTTTAGCTCTGTTCAATTCTTCAAGCAGCTACTGAGTAACCTGTATGGTTCTAAATGTCACAGTCCCATTGTTGGACAGACAATATCTTGCAGGTTTTTGTCTTGTTTGTTTTGTTTTTGGTTTTGTTTTTTTTTTTGTTGTTGTTTCATATGTTGAAATTATAAACTGGGTTATCAGGCAGATTATAATACAAACAAGTTCTTCTGCTATAATGTTCCATTGTGGAAAATATTTTCGTTTAAATACTGCAGTCAGAGTAAAGCCAAAATAGCAAGTGTTCAGTGAGCAGTCTGTTCCAGGATTGAAACTGAGACACTTGAAATAGCATAGATATTCAAAATCTTAAGTATTATAGATGCTGTATGTCCAGATGAGACTGCCAGACTCCAGGCTCTAAAATGGAGATTTGCATGTAGGAAGAACCCTTGCAGGGAGTAAAGAAAGAAGAAAGAGGCAGAAAGAGAGGTTGACCGTAGTGAGGTTGTAGAAGAGGTCTCAGACAGGGGTAGCTCTGAAGCTGGGATGGTCCTTCCAAGTTGTATGGCACTGAAGCCAGCTTTATGTTTTCGTACTCCCACATCAACCGTGCAGGCTTTCCCAAGAACAGTCTCCAGTGTTGTCCGGGACCGTTACTTGTCCAGGACCGTTACTGAAGAGGAATTAACTTTTGAGCTTTCTGCAACCAACATTCCCAGCTGGGGAAGAAGGAATGCTTTGTCCCTGAAGATAGATAGATTTGAGTGTCCTACTTTATATATCTATAAAGGAATATATATATATATATATATGGAATATATTACTTAGAAGGCAGGAAGAATCTGTTTGTTTTGTTTTTTAATTAATTTATTTTTTAAATTTCTTTTCAGTGTACCGGAATTCCTTGTTTATGTACCACACCCAGTGTTCCATGCAATACGTGCCCTCCATAATACCCACTACCAGGAGGAAGAATCTGTTTTTAATTCTATAAGGCTCTGGGGTATTAAAGTGACGTTACTTATGATGGACAGTTGGGATGTTTCTGTGGAAGAGTATATAATTCATGATTAAGGCTTTTATTTCTTCAATATATTTCAGTGCTTAAGCAGTTTCTTAATCTGTAAGTTGGAGGTGTCTGAAATTATTAATACCCACTTCAGTAAACTATTTATTTCGGGTAAAGATTTTGGGGCAGGAAATTGCTGGATTCTTCCCTACCACACCTAGTTCCCATTATACTTATCTGTGGTGATGGTATCTTTCCTGGGACATGGCCTCTATCTGTGTGTTTTTTTTTTTTTTTTTTTTTTAAGGCTGTTGAGGGGGAGGCCAAAATACAAAACAAAAACAAAACAGAAAAGCCTTTTGGAGGCTTGCGTTTCTTAGAAATAATCCAGCCTAAAATCATCCTGAAAGAGAAGCTTTTTGAACTGGCAAATTTTGCCCTTCTATGCTAAGAGGAAAGTGTTCTAAGAATCGGAGAGCTACCCGTCAGCTGCTGACAGAATCAGGTGCGCTAAGGAATGTGGAATACTCACTAGATTTACAACCAAGTGACCCTTGGTTCCTTTTTAGATGAGGAACTGGGGACAGACAGCAGCTTGCAGGGGTAAAGGAGTGACTGAATTATAGGGAGGAAATGTGTCTGACATGAGCATGTGTCAGCATGTACTGGTCAGAAGAGCTTATGAAGAGAAAATTGAAAAATAGGGAATTAGGGGATGTCGTCTCTCACTATTGAGGAGGTAGGGAAAGGGTATGTTCTGGAAAGAAGACAGTGTAGAAAACTCAAGCATCAATTTGTTTACTTAATTAGGCTCTTTTGTTAATTTAAAGGAAGGAAAATTTAATTAGACACTCTATTATTGTTAATGGGTAAGTTTAAGTAAATTTATTTAGATAATGTTAAGTGTATATAAAACCAAAAGCCAACCATACATTGAGGAACTTATTCTATTTTTTGTTTGTTTGTTTGCTTGTTTTTATATGCCATCTCCATCTAAAAAATCTAGAGAGTGTGAAGTGTTGACTCTTTCAGTTTTCCTGGAAAAAACGAAAACAGAAACATTAAAAAATGTGGCATTTTGGAATAGGGCAGAGATGTTTTAGTCACAGTCCCTAAGCCTTGATCTGCATTTTTCAGCTCTATAATATCTTTTTCACTCATCAAGTCAACTTTAATTAAAAAATTAAATAATATTGTAGAGCACCTTATATGTTAGACTCTGTTCTAACTAGTGGGTGCAGCAGAAAACAAAAACAAAAACAAAAACAAAAAACCAAAACAAAAGACCTGCCTTTGTGAGGGTTTGTTCTAGTGGAAAAGAAAGACAATAAATAAGATATTTACGTAAAATTTGTGCCATTGATGAAGTTCTAGAACATAGGTGAGGTTTCGTGGGGTGAGGTCCAGAGCTGATGACCAAGAAAGAATTCTTGAGACATCTTTGGTGCAAAATGGTGGTTTATTAAAAGCAGGGGGACAGGACCCATGGGCAGGAAGAGCTGTTGCCCTGGGGATGTGAGGAGTGGTCTATTATATACTTGGAAGTTGAGAGGGGGTTAGGGATGGCGTAAATGTCTAAGGAATTTTGGAAGCAAGGTTTCTAGGACCTTGAGGGGATAGCTGTTGTCTGGGGAAAAGGTTATTCATTACCAGAAATAAAACCTTCTCTGTGAGATTATTTAGATGTCTATCAGTGGGCCATATGCTTGGGAATGATTGTAGACACTATTTTGGAGGTTTAAAGTTTCCTAAAGGGATTGTTAAAGTAGACCTACAGGATCCTGGTTGGGGGTAGGGGGTTGGTCAGGCTAGGATTGTCCTTTGCCCTTAGCAAAGCCTTAAGGTGGAGGTCACTCTGCCTGTTTCAAGGGCTTGTCAGCAGGTAAGGAATTTTAGTGATTTTCTTGTGCTTCTGTTTCCCACATCACCATGATAGTTGGTAATGATAAGCACGATGAAGGAAGTGCCTTGCGAACAAGGAGACGTACAATTCAAGTTGAATTTACAGGAGGCTTTTCTGAGAAGGTAACATGTGAGTAAAGACCTATTAAATACAGTAAGGATATAGGCCTTGTCATGCTTGGAGCAAGAGCATTCCAAACAGAGCAAGGTGTTTTAGACGCAAAGATGGTAAATGTGTGGCTGGAATACTGAAGAACAAGTAAGGGGGCCTGTGGGCGAAGCAGTGGAGCAATGGAGGGGAGATAAGAAATAAAAGGAAGCTGGGAAACCCTTGGAGTAGGGCTGATATTTAGTTGGTAGGTGTGTTACTGTGATTTACAACGAATACACATTTGGTTTTTGTTTTGTTTCTGGTCAGAGCTCTTACAACTCTTGAAATTTCCGGTGATTAAGAGCAGTATTGGTGACATTTGTTATGTTAATGAGGTGACTTTTGGAAAGCCCTCAAGTAACTTAAGAATGTACTGGTTGTCAAGGTAACCAACCAGGTGATTGGAGGGTTGGGACTTTCCCTCTTCCCAAACCTTCCTCCATCTCTGGGGAGACACTAGGAGCTGGAGGTTGAATCAATGGCTCATTCCAGTGATTCCGTTAATCATTCTTGTCATGTGTAATGAAGTCTTCATAAAAACCAAAAAGTTAGAGAGCTTCTAGCTTGGTGAACATGATGAAGTTTTAGAATATAATTAAGGTTCAGTGGGGTGGAGTCTGGAGCGGATGACCAAGAAAGAATTCTTGAGACATCTTTAGGGCAAGGTGGTGGTTTATTAAAGCAAGAGGACAGGATCTGTAGGCAGAAAGAGCTGGTGTGGTGGAGGTGGGGAGGGGGTGGGGCCAGTTGTGAGGGATGGCTGATTATATACTATGGGGTAGGGGGAGGTAAGGAAAAAGGGGGAGTTTGAAATAACTTTCATGTGCTAAAGAGGACCTACAAGATACCTGAGGCCTTGCCATTGTCTGGTTAAGGTTGTTTTTTCCCTCTAGCAAGGCATTAACAGTAAGATGGGGGATTCCTGGAAGAATGTCACACATGTCACACCCAGGAGTTGGGGGATGGGTGTAGGTTGCAGGGTGTAAGCTTCTGCTTTGTCCCCAGCTAGCCTTCAGTTCCTCATCAAACACATGGAGATTTGGGGACAGTGTCCCCCTTGGAGAGGGCATGGAAGCCACATGCCCTTTTCCCAAACCTTGCCCTATGTGTTTCTTCTGTCCTGTTGTTCCTGAATTATCTCTTTAGCAAGTTAAATGTTTCTGAGTTCCATGAGCTGCTCTAGCAAATTAATGGAATCTAAGGAGAAGGTTGTTGGAACCTCTGATCTATAACCAGTCAGTCAGAAGCCTAGGTGACAACAAGTTTGAAGTGTGTGTGGAGGAGAAGTCTGACAGGCCTGAACCCTTCTTGATCTGTTGGTTCTGATCCTGTGTCTGGGTAGGTAGTATTAGAACTACATTGACTTGAATTATAGGACACCCAGCTGGTGTGGGGAATTGCTGGTATTGGGAAAACTTCTTTTTCCCCAATTCTCCTGTGTCAGAATTGGGTATTAGAATCATTTCAGTAGGAATTGGTCCAGTCTTATACTGTTGATGCTGGCATCCATTTCAACCCAATAAGACCATGTTATATACTCCCTGCTAAAGTTTTCAAATATCATCCTGCCACTGAGAATTTTGAACAGAGGGATAACGTGATTGGACATGTTTTAACAAAATCACTCTTGCTGACATGTGAAAAAGTACTGAAAGGGGCGAGGGTGATGGGAAAGGAACCAGTTAGGACATTATTGCAATAATCCAGGCAAAAGATGATTATGGATTGAATTTGAGTGTTAGCAGCGCATAGGTGAGACACAGTCAGATTCTGGATGTAATTTGAAGAGAGAGCCAACAGGAACTGCTGACAGAGAGGATGTATGTATGAAAGAAAGTAATGAATCATGAATGCCTCTAAGGCTTTTTGGCCAGAGCAACTGAAAGAATGCAGTTGACATTAACTGAGATCAGAAAGACAGCAGAAAGAGTAGGTTTGAGGGGGATGATCAGGAGCTTGGACATGTTAAATTTAAGATGCCCATTAGTCATCCAAGTGAGTTTGTAATTAAAAGTCTGGAGTTTAAGGGGATATATCAGGCTGGAGGTAAAAATGTAAAGCATCATCAGTTGTATTTAAAGCCATGAGACTGGATAAAATCACAGAGGGAGTGAGTACAGATAGAAAAAACTAGTCCAGGGGCCAAGCCTGAGAGCATTCTAAAATTAAGAGTTGTAGAGGAAGAGAAAGAAGTGCCTGCAATGAAGGAATGGCCAGAGAAGTACGAGGGAAACCAGAGGAAAGAAGGGTAGTGGAAGCTAAGTGAAGAAAATGGTTTAGAGGGGAGACAGTGCTGAGCTGTGCCAAATGCTTTTCCTCAAGTAGGGTGAGAGCTAAGAAATGACAAATTGCATTAAACAGTGTTTTCAGTTTCAAAGGTTTTACTTCACTTTCCCACGTGACCATGTAAAAACCAGACCTCTGTGTGGGTCCTGCGAGACAAAGAAATTCTTGAATCTGAATCTCCATTTTTTAAGCTTGCATAATTTCATTGATTACTTTCAAAACTTAGCCTTAATTCCAAACAGCAGTGAAAATCATTTGACAGATATTTACATGGCAGTCTGAACTCCAAACTTAATATTGCCATGATTCAGAATCTGAAGAGCATAATTGTTTTTCTTCATTTTTGTTCAATTCAGTTTTGATAACGATGATCTAAAGGTACGTCCCAGCAAAGTCCAACACCTTTGGAATCCAAACATCAACATCTTACATTCTTAATTATAAGTTTTCTTTTTTTTAAATAATCTCACCGGGCGCCTGGGTGGCCCAGTGGTTAAGCCTCTGCCTTCGGCTCAGGTCATGATCTCAGTGTCCTGGGATCGAGCCCCGCATCGGGCTCTCTGCTCGGTGGGGAGCCTGCTTCCCCCCTTCTCTCTGCCTGCCTCTCTGTCTACTTGTGATCTCTGTCTGTCAAATAAATAAATAAAATCTTTAGAAATAAATAAGTACATAAATAAATAAATAAATAAAATAATCTCACATATCATATTACATTTAAAACTAAGCTCTCATTCTTATATAAAGGATCAAAATAGCACACCTTTCTTTGGAAAGTAGATAACTTATGTATACCTTAGAAATAAGGCATGATGATAAACACAGGCTTTAATCAATGAAACTCTACAATTTTTAAAACATAAGCATATGTTATCTCATTTAACAGCGTCACGTAAGTCATCAATCAAAAGTCTGCATCTCCTATGGTATGGCTGCCTTCCTTTCTCATTACCAGGAATAATCTTAAGTCACAGACATCTTAGGCAGGGGGTTCTTTTCAGAACAGCACTAATAAAATGTTATCTATCATCTTCTCTTGCTCTCTGCACAAGTGTGTCTGAGACACTGTGTGTGACCTAAAGGGTGGGTAGAGTCCCCAAAGTTCATCCCAAAACCCCAGTGGGGAGGGCACAGATATATAAGCTGCTCCGCTGGGAACACTGAATCCTGAACAGCTGAGGCTCAGCCTAATTGATTCTAACCTGAAGTGCAGGACCCTGTTTGATGAAGGCAAGAGAAAGAACCATGCATAGAGAAAGCGTTGTATCTGAAGTCGTCAGACAGAACAAATAGGTTCTACATTATTCTCTGTATTCTTTTGCCCCATTTAATCTAATAAGTTATAAAATCTGTAAGAAGGGGGATCAAGAGCCCCTTATAAAAAGAATCCAACTAAATGTGTAATATTTTGGATCTCTGACTTAAGTTTATCAAAAGAAAACAAGCACACCAAGAATATAGGCTAAATGTATTGTCTTGATTCATAGTGTGGATATCTGATGAATTCTTTCAATATAGGCTTGATAAGACCTTAAGCACTTCATATCAGCTTGTGCTACAAGATTTATTGCTGAGTAGTCTTTCCGTACTTTAAGGAATATTTTATTTATCCTGTTTTCCATTAATAAATCTTCTGTTCTTTCATGTGGATACTTATGTCATTTTTTTTTAAATTAGGGGTACACTATTACTCCTTTCTAGCACTTCCTTCGAAAAATATAGCATGGAGGGAGTGCAACAAGCTAAAACACACATCGGTTTTTGTGAAAATACATGATATCAGAGAATTAAAAGCATCTTTAATATCCTAAGCTGCAATCTACTGCCTGTGCTATTCTCAGGAGAGCTCGGCACACAAAGCAAAGCTCAAGAATATTTATGCAGTCTGACTATGGAGTTCACAGGAAGCCTAAAGCTAAAGTAAGAATTTAAAGACCCAGGACAAGAGTTTCATTTTAGGGAAATCCATGGGAAAAATTCCCACGGAATTGTATAGTGAGAGGTACTGGCCGCCAGTAATTATGTTCAAACAGGTAAAAAATAAAGAAATAAACAAAACTTAATATATAATATATTTTCCATTTGTGCTCTGTCTGTTTCCATATAAAGTACTGGCACTGAAATTAATTAGCACCACTGGATCTCTCATGCCACTGACAGAACAGTCACCCTGATACTGTTCCTGTAAAAGCTTTCTATCTGAGTCCTTCCACAGTCCATCACTTCTCTTCATTAAATCTGTGGCGAAAGCAGTGGCTATCATTGAGAGTGTAGCAATGCATACCAAGCATCTTTGAAGCCAATATGGAATTTATTTTTAGCAACCTAGAAGCCTCAGTCTAACCTGAGACTATCTTCCCATTATGGTTTCCTTCTACGAATGTATTTTGTCTCAGGTAATATGAACAACATTAATTTTTTAATGTTGTAAAGACAAAGTGTTTTTATTCATTCAGCTGGCTAGTCATTGCATGCTTCCTGTATGTCAGACACTGTGCGAGGCACAAGGGTTGCAAAGCCACCAAGACACTTTATAACGGATAACTTATAAAGTTTATAAGTTTATAAAGTTTATAAGTTTTATAACGGGAAACGCTGCTCTATAACAGGAAACACTTCTTGCATATGAGCTATCGTTGGCTCCCAGTTGACTTCAAATTAGCAAGTCTGTATGTAGGCAAAGTAGCATTTGAAGCCTAAATAAGTGTAGTAGACACACACACACACACACACACACACGTTTTGAAAGATATGTGGGTGCTATTGGTTAGAAAATTTAAATTTAAGCTAATGGTATTATATTGTCCGTAAGCTTCTTCTTAATCAACGAACATTAAAGTGCAACTGAGAAGCACCTGGTGGCTCAGATACCCGAGCCTCCTCTCCTGACTCTTGGTTTTGGCTCAGATCTATTTCATGGGAGCCCATATCTGGCTCTGCATTTAGTGGCTCAGTGGGGAGTCTGCTTGGGGATTCTCTTCCTCTGCCCTTGGCCTTATTCTTGTGCTCAAATGCATGTGCTCTCCCTCTCTCTCTCAAATATCTTTTAAAAGAAAGTGCAACTCATATTATGTGAATGTTTATTGTTTTTGACATTTTAGAGGGGTCCACTTACTCAGATATGTTTAAATTTGTTGTTATACAGATTTATGTTTATAGTTTAACTATACTCTTATCATAGTGCTGTTTAGCACAGATTCCCTTAAGTGTGCCTTTAGAAACATTCTTGTAGATATCGACTTCTTGTGACGGTTGTTTGGTTTGTTTGTTAAACTGAATTTCAACCCATCACAGAGCTTTCTCTCTTACACCGAATGTCACTGAAAATAATAGTTTTTATAGATTTTTTCCCATTGTCTTCTGGATGGTAACTGATACTTAGCTACAAATCAAAAAAATATATCTCTCAGGAAGGAATGGGACAGCGTTTTCTTTGTTGTACTGGTAATAAGGTAGCATTACAGCAATAAGCAATGGCATCTATCTCTAGTTATGCTCTTTGGTCTGAATTGTTCAAGACTTTTGCTTTTATTGCTTTGTTCTTAATTGTGATGTTTGGACAAAGCTATTTACAAACTTTTAGAAGTTAGGACTATTGTTCTGTCACGCAGAAACATTTCTTAGTCAAAGCAACAATAGAGGAAAAGCAACTAAATAGCCTTAAGACTTTCCTTAATAATGTCCATCTCATTAGATTTATTATAATCAATTCGTATAACAAGCTTTTGAACAGGATTATGGCACTGCACACTCTTCTAGGTGCCTGTAATAAAGTGACGAAGGGTAGGCCTTTGTCCTCAAAAATCCTGTGACCGAGTGGGGAAGAACCAGTAAACAGAAAGGTGGATAGGGTAGCGATGCCATAAGGGTTTCTGGGAGGAGTGACTTCACCAGAAACGGAGGGAGAAGGAGGTGGGGAAGGCAACTGGGACTTGAAAGGTTTAGCTCCTAAGTGAGAGAGAATGACTGAAAAGGAGGAGGGTGTTTTCTTGGCAAAGAGAGTGTCAGCAGTACAGAAGTTTGATGATGATTCAGGAAGTTTGGTGATGATGTTGGGCGTGGGGATGCAGGGAAGGGAAGAGGCTCTAGGGCAATTTCGGAGGTAGAATGCAGAATGCTGGGGATGAGGGACGAGCAGACTCCTCCCCTGCCTTTGTGCAACTGGGTGAGGGGTTGTGCTCTTCACTGAAGAGCCAGGCTTTAGGGGATACAGGGAGTGTATGTTCAACTTTTTTTTTTTTTTTGAAGATTTTATTTATTTGTTTGAAAGACAGAGGGAGAGAGAGCTCATACAAGCAGGTTAAAGGGCAGAAGGAAAAGCAGACTCCCTGCTAAGCAGGGAGTCCCATGCAGGGCTCCATCCCAGCCTCCAGGATCATGACAAGCGAAAGTAGACGCCCAACCACCTGAGCCACAGGTGCCCTGTATGTTCAATTTTTCTTTTTTTTAAGATTTTATTTATTCATTTGACAAACAGAGATCACAAGTAGGCAGAGAGAGATGAGGAAGCAGGCTCCCTGCTGAGCAGAGAGTCCCATGTGGGGCTTCCATCCCAGGACCCTGGGATCATGACCTGAGCCAAAGGCAGAGGCTTTAACCCACGGAGCCACCCAGGTGCCCCTGTGTGTTCAATTTTGAAAAGAACCCACCTGTGGTGCAATAGCTGTGTATGAACTGAGATAACCAGTTGGCAAAGAAGGCAAAGAAAGCAGCCAGAGAGAAGTAGGAAGAAATCTAGAAATAGATGCTAGGAAACTAAGAACATATGTAAAAGGTGTTTCCTGAAGAGAGAATGCTCCAAGTTGCTGAATGATGTGGAGACGCTGAGAAAGACTTGTGAATTACAAGTAGTAGGTGAGTACGTGAACAAGAATTTGTGTGTAATTCTAAATAATTGGTATTTTTCTTTTAAAGTGAATGGTGTAATTGAAGGTTTTTAAGCCATAACCTGATTTAGTTTAACATGGCCTTTGAAGGAAAACCTGGGGTCACACTTAGCTTTAAAATTAGGAAACCTTATGGATGCCCCCTCAAAAACAGGATTATTTTAGTTTTTTCTTATGGAATAAAGTAGAGTTAGGATGAAGAAAATCTTTTATTTGCAAAGAGAGCAGGCAACCATAATCACAGCAGTTTCTAATTCTTACAATATAAATATGAATAGTTAACTGATCTTATAATTATTAGAATGATTATTGCCATGATGTTATAATTATTATATCATCAGCAGCCATTTATTAAGTACTCATGTGAGATGCATCATTGGGAAGAAACTGTAGCCTTGCCTAAAGATATTTATAGCCAGTTTTTTAAAAAAGATTTTAGTTACTTATTTGAGAGAGAAAGAGAGAGAACAAATGAGGGTGTCCAGGGGCAGAGGGAGAGGGAGGAGCAGACTCCCCACTGAGCAGGGAGCACAGCAAGGGTTTCCATCCCAGGATCCTGAGATCATGACCAGAGCTGAAGTCAGATGCTTAACTGACTGGGCCAGGTACACCTAGTCAGTTTTAAATATGATTCATATACTTTATATATGCTCTTGCAGATGAATATTAAAATACCAGCCCAGTGAAGATTTTTACCAGCTTCTCTTCTCTCTCACAGTGACATGTTGGTTTAAAAAAAGGAAAAAGAAATAGTTCATTGTATCCACTTGTTTTTCTGGGATGGCATTTAATTAGGTCATCTCAAGAACAAATTCATTGATAAAATATAATTGCTATTTCCTAGTTTTTCAACATATATATGAAACAGACTGAAAAATCACATAATGGAGTTGGTCATGGACTGTCAATATTGAATACTTAATTACAGATGCCAGTTGCCTCAATTTAGATAGAAGAAAACTTAAGAGTAATCAGGGAAATGCGAAGTAAATTAAAGTGAGATGATACTTGATCTATCAATTTGCGGAGAATAAAAACCCCAACAGCGCTAAGTGTTGTGAGAATTTGGAGTAGTGGAGACCACACACTGTTCTGGGGATGTAAGTAAGTGCCACTGCTTTGAAGAATGACTTGAAAATAGTTTAGTAAATGCATACCATTTGACCCAGCAACTCTACCTGTAGAGTTGTATCTTGAAGATATTTTTGCATACTTTATAAGGAGAAACATACTAAAATGTGATAACAGCAACAACAAAAAAAGACAAAAAGCAAAATAAGACAGACGTTAAGTCCCACATATCCATATACAGAAGAACATGTAAATAAATTATGCTGTATTTATACAATAGACTGTTATAAAGCAATTAAAATGTATGAATTGGAATTTTGTGGATAGATAGTATAAACATCGAAAATAGTTTCTAAAAAAAAAATATCAAGGATGCATTCAGTATAATACTGAATATAAAGGTTAGAGGGTACAATAAAACTTGAGATTTCTGTGGATCAGTATTTATGTAGTAAAAGCTTAAATTGTGTATTAAAATGATAAATATTAAAATTATTTAGTAGTTTCCTCTGCAGAATAAGCAAGGGAAGGGAATGGAATCAGGAGGGGTGAAGACAGACTTATAACTATGCTTTTAATGCTCTGCTTAAAAAGAAAAATAAAAGAAGAAAATGCTAAAATTTGGCAGTTAGGTAGTAGATACATGGTTGGTTATTGTATTAATCTTCATACTTTGTTTTCTTGAAATATTTCATAATTTGAGAAAAGTGCTTGAATTGTCTGACATGATAGTTTATTAGCAGAGCCAGCATCAAGAGAGTCTGGTTTTGATAATCAGAAGAGAACATAACTGCAGTTAAGTGTATATATACAACTGCCCAGGCAGAAAAAGACCAAGTGTGCATTTGCCATTTCCACACTGTAATCACAGACGTTACTCACAAATCATATTAACAGCTAACATGTTTTAAGCACTGAGTAGATGCTTTGCTGAGTGTTTTATGTGGATTATGGCATTAGGATAAGATGAAAACAAGAGTCATATTGAAGTGAGATCTAAAATGCTCTATAGTGGGCTGCCCATTACTGAAAGGGAATATGGGTCACAAAAGACATTCAGAACATGAATGAATAATGTGTTGGGGGTTGAGATTATATCCGACAGGGTATACCATGCCCTCTTCTATTTGTAGTCAAATTCTTTTCCACTTTGAATGGATTAGGTGGTAACCTATGCATGAAATATCTGAACTCTTGAAAGTCAGATCTGAATTCTGTTGATCACAGCAAAGGTAAGAGATAGAATTGAGTGAGGATAAACTGGTAAGGAAAAAGTAACATACAACACTTTGAAAAGCAAAGCAAGTCCCTTCAATAGATCATGAAAAGTTAGTAGTTGGAGATGATAGTGGTCATTTATTCAACACCAACTATGTGCCAGTCACTCTTAAGGGCTTTGCAAGCATTCACTCATTTGTCTCTCACAATGACCCTGAAAAGAGCACCAAAGCTTAAATTTTAAGTGGTTTCTCCCAAGTTCACAAAACTAGTCTGTAATGAGGACAGAATTCCAGGGCTCACATTCTCAACCACAATGCAGTGCTGATAGTCACAGTGTGAAAAAGTGAGAGAAAGAATGTATTTGCAGATAATAGCTCACAAGTGAATAAAAGATATCATCATTTGGTAGCCATAAGAATACAGTCTAGTAAGAGAAACTTCTACAGATAAGTAGAAGGACAATAGAAAACACTGGAGAGAAACCTGGCCATTAGAACGTGCTGGTAAAAGAGCAGCCACCATTGAATGGATGATCATGGTCTTATTTAATGACATCAGTTTCAAGGAGATGAACATGAACCCTAGAGAAATTAATGAATTGAGGCAATGTTATACCTCTCATACTTGGTGTAGCTGTCATTTGAACATAGTTCTGTGGACCCCATGTTCATCTTTATACCACACCACGTACTTTTTGGACATTGATGTTCTTATGGTGTCCGGTAGGATTACTGTGAGTTGTTATTGGTATCCTTCATTACATTTCTAAATTATACCCCGTACTACTCAGTAAAGATGGAGGACAGGGAACAGCAAAGGACATGATCCTGGATACTGCAAGGAAACAGTTCTTTGCTAGACATTTTGTAGAGAATGAAAACACACACACAAAAAAACACATTTTGCCTTTCCCTCACTTAGCCATTGTCCTTCCGTGATACAAGTCACGTGGGAAGAATGAAAAGCACTGGGGCCAAAGCGTCAAGCTCCATAAGGCAATAGAAGTGCGTAGCTTTCAGTCCTCTGTGAAAACTGGACAGCATCAATTCTTGAGCCGTGGTGCATTCAATAGCAGGAAGGAAACCCCAGGGATTAAGTACTGGTGTGTGAAGTTCACTGGTAATAAAGGAATGCTTATTTTAGTGTGGAATTCCTGAGTAGCAGGGGATAATGTGCAGCAGTAGAGTATTCAAACGATTTCGGAATGGGAGCTGGAAAAGGCAGGTGTAAGCAGAGAGGCAGGAGAAATATCTGAAAGAAGCTTCAGCCCTGTGATTTCGCTGCGGGCAGCAGGTCACAAGAGTAATAAGGAGAGCAAAGCAGAGCAATAGGGAAGCACGAGGCTCTTTTCAGACCAAAGCATCATCCTAAATTGAACCTAAGAGGCAGTGTCACTAACAGGAAAGTGCTCTGCAAATAGCGTTGACAACAACAAAAAAGGGAACAGTTTTAAGATATGCACAGTGTAGCATAATCTTCTCATAAAGCATCAACCATTGTAGGTTTAACAGTACATGGTGATAGTAATCTCTGACAATACAATTGCATACAAATAAAGAATGCACATGTGGAATGCAGATTACATTCTTTATGCTAATCTATGTGGCAGGATTTTTAAAGAAAATACAAGAAAGCCATTTTTAGCAGGCTGTTGGGATGCTGAGGGAACTTCTTCTCGGAAAGTATAGGTTTTCTTTTTTATTGATAGGGTTTACTGATAGTTAAGACAGTATTTTGATATGATTACTTCACATATATTTAAATTATTTCCTCTCACTGAAAGGAGTTGGAGTTAATAACCTTTATTCTAACACCAGATTTGAATAATTTTCTTTCATGAAAGGGGAAGGGAAGAAGGGAATTTATAGCCATTGAATACCTATTACGCACCTGGCATTGTGCTAGTTACTTTACATACGTTATTCTGATATCCCAGTTAAGCCTCCCAAATGAAGAGTGAAAAAGAAATGGAGGCAGATAGGGTCTTCCTAAGGTGACACGGCTATAAGTAGTAGAAATGGGATATGAGGAGGTTGAACAGGTTCCGATAGCCCATAGCCCTTGAATTGCACAATATTGTTCTTTGCATGCTTCCAAAACAGCAAGGAACCCAGGTAGGACAGTAATTAGCCACTTTCCATCAGAGATATTAAGGAGAACACTAGGGGGAAAATATGGGAATCCCTGCTCCTTCAGGAGAGGAGTCAGCAGATCTGCATTTATTTATGCAAAGTCCCTTGAGCAAGGCAAATATGTTATGCACTGACAGTCCACACTGGTTTTTTTTTTTTTTTACTCTTTCTTTCTTTTCTTTTTTTTTTTTTTTTAAGATTTTATTTATTTGAAAGAGGGAGAAGAGAGAGAAAGCACAAATATGAGTTGAGGGAGGGGCGGAATGAGAGACTCCTCGTAGACCCTGGAGGCCAGTGTGGGTCTTGATCTCAAGACCCATTAGATCATGACCTGAGCTGAAACCAAGAGCCTGGCACTCTACTGATTGAGCCACCCAGGTGCCCCTGGTTTTTTTTTTTTTGTTGTTGTTGTTCTGTGGAGAATTTTGTTCTCTTTCAGATAAGGTTAGAATCTAAGAAGTAACAATGGATTCACATGGCTCCTTTTCTACTACTGGGGATGTCAGGCAGTCTTTCTTGTCCTCTAGTTCTACCATAATTTGGGACACATAGTACATGCTCAGTATGCTGGTGTGTGCTGTAAAGGATGAAAACAAGGTTAGTTTTCAGGCATTACTATGTAAGTTTGTGATACTTAGTAAGTAACTTTATCCATCCGATTCTGTAGAAGTCTAGAGCATTTTTAAATCCCTATTTTGTGCCAAGATGGATGCCAGAAACCAAAGAGATGCAACCCATATGCCCAAGCGGATATGCTCAACTTCGTACCAGAGGCAGTGGTTTAAGTGGATGAAGTGTACTGTGAAACCTACAAGAGGAGCACATAACCTGTTATACTGTGATTTCACTCTCTTGCACCTGTTGCTCAGAATCCTCTTCTTTCTATCTTCTCTTGTTTCATAAACTCTATTCATCTCTAAGATCATTTGCAGATACTTGCTTTTATGTGTATTTGCATAGAGCTTGTCTATCTATCTAGTAGAAACAGCAGTCCAGGCTTTGTGATTGATACAGGCTATTAAGGGAAATGACATTTGTTAACTGCTTTAAGTTATTTGGGGGAAATATGCTACATACAAACAGGTATTCTTAGGATTCTAGTCACATCAGTGAGAACATTAAAAGGTTGAGTCTTCAGGGAAGGTACTTCAGAGGAATAGTACTAATAGAAGGGTGTACATTATTTCCAATAACTACATTATAATGTGAATTAACTTTCAAAGGAAGGGGTTCAATTTCATGCATTAAAACTGATTTCTACGTTAAAAGAATCAGTTTTAATTTCATTTTCTTAGTTCAGTGTTTTTGGAAATAAAAGATACTACAAGGCCCCCATGTAAATAGTAGAAACAACACCCATGAGGTTGTTAATTGCTATTTCACTGTGTGAGGCACTTATGAATACGTATGTTGAATGAATTAATGAATGAAAAAATATGACAATGATACTGAATGGTGTTTAATGAACTGTTAAGAAGTACATATATGAGATATTTCACACTGCAGTCTTAATAACCTTAGTAGCTACATATTTGAAGATGAAGGTAAATGAATAGTAGCATTTTTATAAATAAAAGTAATTCTTTAACATAAAATAGCACATGATAGATATTTTAATTAAGCAAAAAGTTCTATCAGCTATTTAGTTTTAAAAATTACTTTATATTAAAATTATTTTATATAATATGTTTACTTTATATAAAGAGTAAGATTCCAGTGTTAATGGGTCACAGTTAGAGAGTAACAAAGTTATAAGTTGATAGGTATACTTTTTATAAGTAACTTTATAAGTGTTTAAAAAGTTTAAATGGTTTAAAGGTGCCTGATTATTTTTTTCTTATAATGTGCTATGTAAAACCAATATTACTTGACTTTTACATAAATTCAAGAGGTAGATCAGCCAAGTAATGCCAAGGAGGAAGTGAACATATCGGTAAATAAAACAAAGAGGTCAAAAAGCAAATAAATTAGTGTTGATAGATTATGAGGAAAAGGATTTAAAAATGACAGGAAAGTAATTAAAGCACAGTGAGAGATTAAGTAAATGGAGAGAAATAAAAATAAGAGCTGAGAATTTTGAGGACATGTCTTGAATTTGTGTTGGGAATGTATGAACAAGAGAACATAAATACTTTCTAGAATTTATCTGACTGTAAATTTAGTCACACCTTCATACTCTAGTCTTCTAAAACTGGATTGCAACTAAAGAGTCCTATTTCTTCTTATGGGATTCCCTGGGTAACTTTACACACACCAGAAATTCTGTACACAGATGCTTATGCTCCTACAGAGGAGATGATGTACAATAAGGTTGAGGGGGCAAAGGACCAGCCTGTAGGAGCCCAGACATGTATGTAAAGGGAAAACGGCAGGAACGTTGTGGCTGGCTTGAAAAGACTCAGGGCAGTAAGAAAGTGAGATCCCACTGATACAAGGGAAAAATTTACCAAATATTCATGCATGAAAAATGTAAACTAGGAAAACTCCCTGCAGCAAATAAATAAATCCAATGAATAAAAAGCAGCTCAGTCTTGTGATAATGAGGCCCTGAGCTAGTATTAATAGTCCTATTTGACAAGAAAAATGTTGATGCTTAAGGTTTACTTTTACATTTTACTTATCAGATCTTTGGTTTTGAAAATGCATTTGTCAAAATCATTCACTACCTCCCTCTAGGGACTCAGTTAATATATTTGCCTAGTTGTTGCAATTCTCTCATATCCACTGTCTGTGAATAATGATGCTTCTTTAATCACTTATTAGAGCTGCAAGTATTCTAGATTATCACCTCTATAATTCGTTAAAATGCCTTAGGAATAAAAATAAAGAACTTTCAGCATGTTCTTTTAATATCTAACAGATATTACGTACTAAAATCAATTCAGTTGGGGATAAGAGAAAAAACATTCAATGGGAATTCAATTTATAAATGAAACCAACAAATTATAAGTTACACACAACTGAGAGTGACTGCTGAGAGTATATTAATACATTCTCTATAGATCCTTTTGATTCCTTTCTCATGCTGCTAAATGAACAGACTATACTTTAAACGAATGGTTAAGGTAGGAAATCAAAATGGGGGTGAGACTTTTGTGACCAGCAGTTATTTTGCACATTTGACCAAGAGAAAGCTCTGCTGAATGAAACCTGCAAAGTGGATTTTCTTATACCCTCAACTGAGTAGCTAAGCAGAATAGAGACCGCATAGGGCTTAACTCATTGAAACTGGGTTTCCTAGTCACTCATTAACCTTAGAGTCCCAGTTTTCCACCCTTAGAAGAAGAGCAACTATGGAGTCGGGGATGTCCTATGGCTTCAAAAAGAACCAACAACCAACAACCAAAACCAAAACAAAACAAAACCTGTAAGGGATCAGGAGAATAAGATTCCAATCCAAAATGTGCCACCAGTTGGCTGGGCATGTCACTGCATTTCTAGATCTCCCTTTACCCATTTAAAGAACATGAAAGGGGTGCACCTGGGTGGCTCAGTCAGTTAAGTGACCAACTCTTGGTTTCAGGTTTGGTCATGATTTCATGGGCCCTGGGATCCAGCACCGGTATGGGGCTCCACGCTCAGTGAGGAGTCTGTGTCCACTTGAAGATTCGCTCCCTCTGCCCCTTCCCCACCTGTGTTCCTGTGCTCACTCTCTCCAAAATGAATAAATCTTTAAAAAAAAAAAAAGGTAAAATGTAAAGAACAAAGGAGATGAATCATATATTCTCTGGGGTCCTCTTTATCTCTGAAATTCTATAGGTATGGGCTACACTATGCATTTGTGAGCATATGCTGAAAGAAATAAATTGCTATAAAATGCAATAAGTTCTTTGTTATTGCCAGTCTGATGACTATTGTGCTTGGAGGTCTTCCTGTTTGTGTATGTGTTTGGGTGTGTGGGTGTGGTTGTGCCTGTTGGTGTTGCTTTTCATTGGTATATCCAAAAATCAGTCCTTTGTTATGATAGCCAGGATTTTTACTGTATCTGTTTACCACCATTTTTCTGTAAAAATTGTTTAATATATTTTTTAAATCATGTCAAATTTCCTCAAAATTAGCAGTAATATCCTTAATGTGGATTTTATGTGCTGGTTTTACTTTTTCTAATGCATATTGAAATGCATATGTAAGATATTCTTCTATGTAGTACTTAAAGTCATCTCTCAATATTTGTGAAAATTGGGCTAGAATACTATTGGAAAATGGTAAGTGCAGAGAGGTTAAATGTTGGATAGTAAAAATAGTTACAAAATATTTTGGGATGTTCAAATTCAAATAGTACATTTTGAATCAGAAATACAGCATTCTAAAGAAAAGCGAATGGGCATCAAAAACAATACAAACAAAAAAACCTACAAAAACGGTTGAAAAATAGCAGACCATAGGTCTCAACCTGTTATCAAGCTCTTGGCCTTATTTTGGTCCTAAGGCATACTTGGGCACACAGAGGAGAATATTAAATAGTATTAAGATTATAATCAAGGAATAACTGTAAAGGCTAAACCTAAACCTAAACCTCTTCTCAAATGATAAAGACCTGGAAATATAAAAAGATGGGTGTGTACATCTGTTTAGAAGCATGCAAGAAGGCAGAGCCATGAGACTGCTACCATGGGAAACTACTGTACCTAAGGATTGCGATAAAAACTTTGATGAAGTAAAAATAGAAGTTAAAGAAGTACAGGCTTGGACTTTGCATTAGTAGATAACTGTAAAACAAAGCATGTGTGGTTGAGAACTTTTAGGGCATTGTGGCAATTTTGTGTCTCTTACCATTCAAGTAGATTTTATGGGTCTATTTATTTAACCGTTATGTACTACTTTTATGTGCTAGATATTTTTCTAAGCATTTTATGAATATTAACTCACTTAATCTTAATTCTCATCAGAACCTGATCAGGTAGGTACCGTTATTATCTTCCCTTTACACATGTGTAGGCAGAAACACCCAGAGGTTTAGTGACTTATCTAAGTATGCAGTAAAATTAGATGTGAACCCAGGAGTCTGGCTGACTCATTAGCAGACTTCTTGTTCTGCTTGTCCCACAGGTGGGCCGGATTGTTTTAAAAGGAGACCCTCCTCCCCCCCACCGAGTGACTGATTCAGGAACTCAGTCTTAAAAGCATTTAAGACTGAGCATCACAAGGCATTTCCTTTAAGAGAGGAAATGAAACAGAAATGTACACTGTGATACACATGTAAGACCAATAAGTAGTGGAGAAAATTCCCAAGTCTTTTGGGAAAGACATTCTCTTGCTCTCAGTAGAGTGTTTGTCAGAGACTCTCCCCTGTAAACCCTAGTGTGTGGTTTCAAGTCCTATTACTATTTCTGTCTTTTTGACCCATATGAGAAACACTTCTGACAGCTAATCAGATACTAGAGACCAACAAACCCAAAAGAACCCTAGAGAAACAGAGGTAGAGCCACTGGCTACTCTGAGGCCACCTCATGAAGTGTTGTTATTGCCACAGGCTTGGGTGCTTCTTGAACTTTTAATTCCATGCCCTTACAGAATATGAATTTTAGGTAGTTCCAGAGTTTCTTTTTCTTTTTCTTTTTTTTTTTCTTGGTTAAAGAACTAACCAAAATTTAACAGTTTAAATCAAGAAGAAAAGCTTCAAAGAATAGTGGTAGCAGAGTGTCCAAATGGGAATCATTCCCCAGTTGATGCTGTGGTGTGCAGTTCCTTTGGCTGCTGTGAATAATGTCATCCTTCCTGAAGAGTTTCTGTACTGACCCCGGAAATGCTCCTAGATTTTATCATGCCAATAAAGTTACTAAAATTGAATTCTGTTCCTTATAGTATTAGAATGTAGCTGAATTAATAATTAAGTAATTACTTTAAAAAGTATGAGACATAATTTTATTAATCAAAGTGAAAAAGTAGATAAGGATTTGAAATGAACATAAAATAGATTCTTTCTCCACAGGTAAACTACGTCAGTAGCTTACAAGCTTAAAACCTATCAGTAACTAGTGGCTTCATGGGGAAAATCAAAGGTACATAAATCATTCATGAGGGATCCTCTGAACATCAGCATTATTTTTCTTTCTATAATAAACCTAGCCCCCCCTTTTTTTTTAAAGATTTTATTTATTTATTTGAACAGACAGAGATCACAAGTAGGCAAAGAGGCAGGCAGAGAGAGAGGAGGAAGCAGGCTCCCTGCTGAGCAGAGAGCCCGATGTGGGACTCGATCCCAGGACCCTGAGATCATGACCTGAGCCGAAGGCAGAGGCTTTAACCGACTGAGCCACCCAGGCACCCCTAGCCCCCCCCCTTTTAAGGGACAGTTAAAGGGGCATTATAATTCCACATTAAAGTTCATACTAATATTGTGGTATCTTCAGATAGGGTCAATTTTCTCTATTTCTCTCCTTGGAAAAGCTCAGAAAAGGTGAATTTTGAGTTCTCTAGATCAAAATTTGAAAAATAAATGAAGTAGGCTAGGACAGTGTTGTAAGTTTGGAGTATAACACACTAATTAGCCCTGTCCCTTGAATCTAGTAGGAGCACAGTAGATTATTTTTAAATGAATCAAGGATGAATGGATGAATGAGTAAGACTCTTCTTCAGGATTGGGCTATATGAGTGATCCAGACTGGTACTTATATTCTATAATATTTTCATTTTTACCTATTCATGGATATGACTTCATTCATTATGTCAGATTCTAGGTCAGAGAATAAGAAGTTAGATTGTATGGAGTTGGCTATAGATGGCATTAAATGTGAAATCTTGAGTGAATTATATAAACATTTCTTATTAACTACTTTTTAATCACCAAAATGGAAATAATGTCACATGGTTATTATGAAGTTTATATGTGATCACATCTATAAAGTGCTTAGAACAATGCTTGTTATACAATTAGTGCTTCAGAGTTAACTTTTCTAGTCGCTGGTGTTATTATTAATTTTGAAAATTAAATAAAATAAATACATTTTTTAACTTCTCAGAAAACATATCAACCAAATTAAGAAGTGAATTAAACTTCAATTACACATTAATTTGATCAGAGATGTTGTAAATTGATGAACCACACCACATAAATTAAGCAAACAATGTCAGCATACACTGACAAGGACCTACGTATCTTGAAGCTAGAGTTGAACAGCGACAATAAACCTTGAAATTCACGGCTGTGATGTGTCTCAGATGAGCACAGGCTGGATTCCTAAAACCACATTTTTAGTATTCCTTGCATTAAGTAAACATTAAACATTCATGGCCCATCATATTGCTCACTAACCTCTGTTTCTTTCAATTCAACCTTGGTAGTTATCGTTTCTGCTTCTACCTAGCTGTTAATTGGATTTTTAAATGTTGTGAGTTTTTTAATTAAGTTTTTTTTATTACAAAAAAGCAGGGCATATAACTTTAGAAAACATTACAAAATAAACACAATGAAGAATATTTAAATACTCCCTTAACCTCCCTATCTGGAGAGAGCTACTGTTGATCACTTTGCATATATATTTCTAGATCTTTTTCCCTCTTTCTTTGACTCTCAAAAGAGATCATAAAGTATGTCCTGTTTTTTTTTTTTTCATCTAACAAAGGATTTTGACAAGATCCAGCAGCATTTGTGTACAGACTCTGTGCTTACAAATTCTAATGATCTCCTGCAAAGAGTATTCCAAGCTTGAGGTGTGGGAGAAGGGGCAGGATGGCAGACGGGTCCTCTGGAGACCATTTAGCATCTACTGATACGTCTCTTGAGTTTCCTAACCCCAGATCTGGGAAAATTGCCAACTGTCACACTAACTTTGTGGCCCACATTCAGAATAGAATTAAAGCTTTAAGAGCTTCAAATTTGTATATCTTTTGGATTAGTTAATGCAGTTAAGCAGATCATCCTTTATCTTTCTTCCCAGGTGAGAACTCAAGAGTTTTTTTTTTGTTTTTTTGGTTTTTTTTTCTTGTTGGAAACAACATTGTGTAACTCTCTTATTAAAAAGGAACAGAAATCATGTGTGCATATTGCTTACAATAATGTAAGTTAATTTCGAAACAGTCCTGGACAAATGCCACCAACCATAAAGAAAATCAATATACTGTTAGGGATATTCAAAATTGGTATCACATTTTTGGAAGACTATTAGGCATTATTAATAATTTTTTGGATGTGTATGTCAATTTCTTAGGTTTTATTTCCAGGACAAGTGAAAGTTCACGAAGATGTTGGTACAATAGTGATCAATTCATAACTGTTCGTAACAAGAAAACATTTGAAACCTCATAGATGTCCAGAGATATAGAACTGCATATAAAATTATGTCATACTTATAAATTTGGATACCATGTATTTGTTAAGCAGAACGAAGTATCTTTATGTCCGCAGTTTCTGAAATATGCTGTAAAGCGATATAAGCGAGGTATGGAAAAACATGCCATTCTCTCACTTTGTGTAAAACAAATATCAAAGAAGTATTTATAAATTTCAGAAAAGATTTTTAAAAAAAGCCAGCAATGGCTACTTTTAGGGTGCAAGAATGAAAATCAAAGAAGGTGAGTATTTTACATCTGTGTAATGAATTTCTAACTTCTTTAAAAAGGATGGGCCTTCATTTTTTTATAGTTATAAATACTAGATTAAAATGAGTAGAGTTGGGGCGCCTGGGTGACTCAGTGGGTTAAAACCTCGGCCTTCAATTCAGCTCAGGTCATGATGTCAGGGTCCTGGGATTGAGCCCCACACCTAGCTCTCTGCTCAACGGGGAGCCTGCTTCCTCCTCTCTCTGCCTGCCTCTCTGCCTACCTCTGCCTACATATGATCTCTGTCTGTCAAATAAATAAAATCTCTAAATAAATAAATAAAATGAGTAGAGTTAAACAGAGACATTTTGTGGAATGTATTCAGATTAGTAATGCTTATAGCTTAGGGATGGGAGTATAGAGAACAGTGGGTTTTGCTTTCTCTACCACTGTGTTATCTGAATTGGTTACAACGAACAAATAACTTCTATTTTTTATTTTTTTCAGCTTTACTGAGATATAATTGACATATAACACTGACTAAATTTAAGATGTGTGGCATGCTGATTTGATACATTTACCTATTGCAAAATGATACCACCATAGCTTTAGCTAACACCTGCATCATGTCACATAATTTCCATTTCTTTTTTGTAGTGCAAACATTCCAAATTTTGTTTCTTATCAATTTTGAAATGTATAATAAAGTATTTTTAACCATGATCACTGTGCTGTACGTTAGATTCTCAGAATTTGTTTGTCTCTTAACTGGAAGCTTGTATTCTTTGACCAATACCTCCCATGTCCTCCACTGTCCCCCACCCCCACCCAGTCCCTGGTAACCACTGTAGTCTCTGTTTCTATGCATCTGTTTTTTTAAGAGTCCACATAGTAAGTGATGATACATAGTATTTATCTTTCTCTGACTTATTTCACCTACCATAGGGCCTTCAAGTTTCATTCATGTTGTCACAAAAAGGAGGATATTCTTTCTTATGGTTGAATAAGATTCCATTTTATACAATGCACCAAATATTTTTAATCCATTTATTCATTGATAGACATTTGGGTTGTTCCAATGTCTTGGGTATTGTGAATAATGCTGCAATGAAAACAGGAGTACAGATATCTTTTTGAGACCGCATTTTCATTTCCTTTCGTTATATACCCAGAACTGGAATTGGTGGATCATATGGTAGTTCTATTTTTGATTTTTTTGAAGAACCTCCATATTGTCATTTCCACCAGCATTATATAATTCCTCTTCTCTACATCCTCACCAGCACATGTTTTATCTTGTCTTTTGGTAATAGCCATTCTAACAAGTATGAAGTATGATACCTCATTTTTGGTTTTGTTTGCATTTCCCTGATTATTAGGAATGTTGAGCATCCTTATCTGTACATATTGGCCATTGGTATGTCTTCTTTGGAAAAATGTCTATTCAGGGGCGCCTGGGTGGCTCATTCTATTAAGTGTCTGCCTTCAGCTCAGGTCATGATCCCAGGGTCCTGGGATAAAGCTGCACGTCGGGCTCTCTGCTTGGCAGGAAGCCTGCTTCTCTCTCTCTCCCACTCCCCCTGCTTGTGCTCCCTCTCTCTGTTAAATTAAAAAAAATTTTTTTTAATAAGAAAAAATGTCTATTCAGACCTTCCACCTATTTTAATCAGATTATATGTTTGCTATTGATTCATATGAGTTCTTTATATATTTTGGATGGTAATGCGTCAGATATAAGATCTGCAAATATTTTCTCCTCTTTAGTAGGTTGCCTTTTCACTTTGTTGATGGTTTCCTTTGCCATGCAGAATCTTTTTAATTTGATGTAGTCCCACTTGTTTATTTTTGCTTTTGTTGCTTTTGGTATGAAATCCAAAAAAAAAAAAAAAACCATTGCCAGGACTGGTGGTTGCCAAGGAGCTTTACCCTCTCTGTTTTCTCCTAGGAGTTTTATGGCTTTAGATCTTACACAGAAGTCTTTAATTCATTTTGAGTTGATTTTTGTGTATAGGAGTTCAGTTTTACTCTCTTTCATGTGGCTATCCAGTTTTGTCGACTAGAGGCAATTGATTTTTTCTAACAATGATTGCTTGGATCATAGTACATGCTCAATAAAACAGAGGTTTCATCATTATTGTTATTTTAAACCCTAAGAGGAAAAGAAAAAAAATAAACTTTCAGTTCAGAGTAGCTTTTTGTGCAGACCACATAATTAGGATGATAGTGATCTCAATTTCTGAATTGGTCACCATATTACTTTAAATCTGTATGTTACACTTAAGTTTTCAATAATGAGCCATTTTACTCTTTTATGTAAATTGGCTATAATCTTCAGCATAACATGGTTTCAAAGAGAATTGGTGTTTACACGGAGAAAATGCACACTCACTCTGTTGCTTCAAGTATTCTTCACAACTGAAGAAAAGCAGTAATTAACCGCTTAGTCCAGAAGTCATTCCTGATTCCTAGAAGTCTGTTTCAGTGATTTATTGATCTTCAGGTGCCAAATGCCATTCAATAGGAAGGATAGTAAACTCTTTCTAGTTCAGTTTTTACTGAGATGTACCTTAAGCTGCATTTCTGTCGCAGGTATTTTGTTCTTTTCATGTGATTGTCGTCATTGCATTTTTTATAGGGGAACATATATGTAAGTTCATTTAAGTATATGTATGAGACTATTTCCCCAGATATATTTTGAGTCTATTATGGATCAGATCTTATTCTAAGATTTGCTGTTCTGGGCTCAAAACAGTGGTTCAGATGCTGTAGTCATCCACCTAATTTTCCAAGTAAGATTGGGTGTAATAGATGAATTTCTTTTCTAATACTCAGACTCTAGAGATTTACCTAATTAATAATTTATATATTAGGGAATAAATATATCATCAAGGAATCAATATATGATCATAGCATATTTTTTTGCAGCATCGTCTATTCCAGTATCCGACCTGATATCAAATGCCTACCGTTGCTTTCAGCTGTAGTAAGCTTTGTCCACAGCAGAGAGAACGTTTGTTCCTAGGGACATAGTTATGTTAACTCCAGGCTGGAACCTAGAGTTGTTCCTGTTTAAGAAAAGGAGGATCAGATATACACGTGGTGGGAGGATTATACCAAAAGTCTGAAATTATCCAAAGGATGACATGTGGGTAACATATAACAATACTAAATAATTAGCTGCTGGTCAGAGAAGGCAAAGAACTTGAAGAAGATGAAGAACTTGAAGAGGTGAACAGAGACGGTGAAGGAGAGAATAGGGGCAAGGGGTAACCATCTCAACATGCATAGCTTCTTGTTTCTGAAGTCGTACTGCCCATGTGTAAATCTCACTTTGTCATTGTTATTCTGTGCCTTTTGGTAAATTCTGCGACTTGAGTAAATTTCCATTTTTTCATATGTAAAATGAGTCTTATTAATATCAGCAAAGTTTCTAATAGTACTATAAGTATCAAATGATATTAATACTCATAATGTACTTAGTATAATGTTTGGCACATAGTTAGGGCATAAAAATGTTAACTAATGTTATTATAAAATAATAAAGTGTTCTAACAGTTTAGCTATGTGATGGAGTAGGAGAATTCAAAAGTATATGAAATGTGGGGCACCTGGGTGGCTCAGTGGGTTAAAGTCTCTGCCTTCGGCTCAGGTCATGATCTCAGGGTCCTGGGATTGAGCCCCAAATTGGGTTCTCTGCTCAGCAGGGAGTCTGCTTCCTCCTCTCTCTCTCTGCCTGCCCCTCTGACTACTTGTGATCTCTGTCTGTCAAATAAATAAATAAAATCTTTTTTTAAAAAACTTTAAAAAAAAAAAGAGTATATGAAATTTGGAAATTTGAGCGAGCAGCTAATTTGTATCAGAGATATTTTTTTTAGGAACAGGATGTGTGATTTCAGTCCTGTGGATAGTTACATCACCAGGACAGTTATGTCAAAAGGAAGCCATACGGGGACTTGGGGTAGGGGTTTCCCAGTGGTTTATGTGGCTTGAAGATTTTATCCAAGATTATTCTAACCTGTACTGGATACCACCCATATCTGAGTCATTAACAAAATTGCATAGACAGTAATTGAACCAATGAGAAGGGAAAGGCGAACAAGGTCAGAACCTGACTAATATCTGTGATATACTAATGCTGGGTTCTGAGCCTTAGGCCAGGCCTGCATAAAATCCTTCCTTTCTGATCAGTGCTGGTTCAGGGACTGGAAGGAGCTGGTGAGTATCACATGATCACAAAAACAAGGACAGGAGGGATACAGAGATTGAATACCCAGTAAGGACTCACAGTGGGTGACCCAATGCAGCATGGAGACCATTGATAGAATAGAGGCAATGGGTTTTTTTAATGTTAATTAATGTATTTAATGTTTTAATGTTTAATTAATGTATTTAATGTTTAAATACTCTCAGTTGTCCATTTCTGTGCTTCATGGTTTCCTTTTAGTAGTTCACGTTTCTATTTGGTAGGCCAGAGGAGTAACATCCTCCAGCTTCCTAAGTATTTCCCTGCTCTTTTCAGTAGAAAAGCACTAATATTCTGAATGGAGTTCCATTAGGACGGCTGGAACTCCTAAAGCAGGGGAATTTTACTTCCCTCCTTACAGTCAGAATGTTCCCTATAATGATGCCAATTGGTATGCTAACAGCAAAAACCCAATACCTGTTGAAAACCAAGAAGGCAGCAAGAACACCCATGATTTCTGACTTCCACGGAGTTAACTGCTCAGCTATCTTTCCTTGTCAGGAACTTGCTGGCATTAGGAAAACAAAATGGCCATATTACCATTAAACCTAAATAAGATATTCCATGTTTCTTAAAAGAATTAAGAAGCTAATATGTTCTCATATTTATTAGTAAGCATGTCTACAGACAGTGCCCTACCCAAATCATTTATGTTTCTGCTCCCCAAGACTTTGGCTGTGAATAAAAAGATTTAAATTTTGAAAATGTATACATCAGATGAAATTAGAGCATTCAGCAACTATTTTATAAAGCATTGCTTTCATGTGAAATATTAAATATAAAAAGTGAATATGAAATCATTCATTTTATACAAAATTTAATCAAGATCTAAATCTGGCTTTTAAAATAAGACTTCCTTTCCATAAATTAGAAAAGTGTCTACTGTTTGTTTTTTTATTTTTAGTTAGAAGAGGACGCATTTTAATTTTTGTGATTTTTTTTTCTCCAGCCTCCAAACGGGTAAACATAATGCAGTCAGGTTTAGTGCATTCTTTATAAACATGTTATGTAATAAGATGATTGACTGCTTTAAACATCTGGCAATAAATAGTTGTGGCTTCGCTTATAACACTAAAAAATATTCCTTCAGCTTTTACATACTATACTTTGAAACTGTCACTCCACTGCTGTCTTAAATTGTGACTTTTTCAAACAAGGTTCTAAATAAAACACAGTTAGACTTTACAATTTTTCTTTCTGTAATTTTAACATGGCATACCCTTTCTGCCTGGAAAAAAAAAAAAAGATAAAATGGGCTATTCAATGATAAACAAAATGTCCTGTTCTTTCTTTGGGTACCTATGTTTCGTAAGTGATCAAGTTAGCCAACTTGTTTTCAACTGGTTTTCCTTAGAGGTTATTTTTACTCTGTGGCTGAGCAGCTTTACATTTAGAAGAGGCAGAATTGACAATTTTAAGATCTAAATAAGAAGGCAATGTGAAACTTCCACAGTTGGACATGGCACTAAATTTTATCTCCTTTGTATCACCTGATTGTTTTTATAGTCAGTGTGAGTTTGTATTCTTGACAAGGATTGATGGGCTAAGTGTTACCATCATGATGTACTGTGTTATTTATATACAGCAGCCAAATTCTATCTTTCAGTCTGTCCTTTGCTGTCAACTGAATAACTGAAATATTCTCTGAAAGAACAATTAACTGGGTTTCTAAGTTTTGCATAATTGTAAATATACATAATCTTAGAACATAAAATTCAATAAACTATCAAAAGATACAGAAGCAGCCAGGGGTCACTCTTCTGCTCTGTTGACAGACAGGTCACTACACCTGTCTGACGAAACCACATGCCTGGATTGGTCCTCTACTTCTAGCACACATCCCGGTGTTTGCCTCTAAGCAGACAGCTAGTTGGGTACTTGTCATTACTATCAATTGTTTTCAAACTCACCTGAGCCCTCAGTGTTATCTGTCCATCTTTTACTCTGAGGACTATTGATGTTTCTTTCTGCACTCCCTACCATTCTGAGTAGTCCCTCTCTCCTAATCTTTAACATCATCTTTTTAGTAGCTGCTTCTCATTAGCATCAAAACACTCTTGGGTTTCTGCCATATTATTTGTTTTAAGAGAAGGAGGGTGGGGGAGGGTCAGAGGGAGATGGAGAGAGAATCTCAAGTAGGTTCCATGCCCAGCACGGAGCCAACTTGGGGCTCTATCTCACCACCCTGAGATAACCAACTGAGCCACCCAGGTGTCCTTAGGTTTCTGCCATTTTGAATACATTTCCAACCTCTGTCTCCCACTCGACCTATATTTGGACAACATTTTATTTGGATACCACTGACTATATACCAGGCATTGATCTTTGGCACAGGGGAGAATTTCCTAAATTGGAATAATTCTGAACTTCAGAGAGTTTACAGTGTAGAGAGTTTCCAAGTTTATATGGTTTCTAGACCATGTACCCCAACACTCTTCTCAGAAATTTTGTTTATATCCCCATGATTTAAAAAATCAACCATGTTAATTTATCTATCTCTAGCCCAAACCTTTCTCCCTAATGCACTATATCAAATGCACCATATCAAATTTGACTGAGTATCTCCAAGTGAATGTCTACAGGCACTTCACTCCAAGCGTTTCCAAAATGGAACCTCTCACCTCCTCTTACCACCATCCCCAGACTTGCTCCTTCAACCATGTCTTCCAACAAAATGAAAGGCAGAACTTTTTGTTGAATTTTGATAGGTGAGTTCATTTTTTAGTTCTCTTTCCTTTCGACCATTAGACCCATAAATGTTGTCTCTCAATATATCTTTTGGAATCCACTTCTCTTCATTTCTGTGGTTAGAATTCTAATCCAAGCCAGCAATCCCTTGTGCCAGAGTAATATTTGCCTCTTGCTAACTGATCTGTCACCCTTAAATTTTGCCTCCTTGTAATCCATTCTCCACACTACAGGTAAGGTGAGTTATCTGAAGTCCAAATCATGTCAGCCCTCCTGCTTAATACCCTTAAATGGCTGTCCTTTCTGCTCAGGAATGCCCAGACTCTTTGGTAATTTATAAAGTTTCAGCTAATTATTTGATAGGATTTCAATACATGTAAGTATTAACTAGTATCTATTCTAATTTCCCTAACATACTGTATACCTTTTTTTAAATTGCCAATTCTAGCTTCCTGCAAATGATCTTTTTCATAATCATAGTATACCAACCAAGAAGGCTAGTTAGATGTTCTTCTTCATTTGCCTTCCTCTCAAATGAAAGCAGAAAAGTACAAACTTCCTTCCTTCCATCTTTCCTCCTTCTTTCTGTTCTTTCTTTCCTTCCTCACTTTATGTTACTTCCTTTTCTTCTTCTTCAATAAATTGAAATCTTTGGATGAGTTCTCAAAAAACGTGGAGAGCTGGGTCCCACCCTCAGTCATTCTGATTTAATTGGACTGGGCATCTGGAATTTGAAAAGCTCCCCAGAGATTGTAATATATAGCAAAGTTTGAGAACCACTGGGTTAGATCATTTCTGATGTCCCTTTCAATTCTAAAAACTCTAGATTTTGTTATTTTAAGGGACTCTCCAGAGTGTTTTAAAACACAGAATATGCCCAGATTTTCTTTCAAAATTTAGAGCTCCAAATACTTTTGTCTTTTCATGCAGTCAGCCTTGATGGAAGCTGTGTTAAAGGATGCAAAATTCACATTGTCATTACTCAACAATTTTTGCTAATTTTCTTCTAATTCTCTTTGATATTCCTTTAGCATTTAAACATTATCTAAAAAGAGAAATGTCTTTAGAAATAGTGTGATAAACCACTGACTATCAGCTGAGAGATAATGGGCTTTAAGTTTGCCTTAGTGTGGCTCAGAGTCAAAGAAGTTCCTTCATTTAGTCATTAGATTTGTGTCTTTCATAGCTGAATATGGTCATTTGGGGGCCCTGTGGCCACCAGTGTGTAGAATTAAATGGTCTTTTATTGCACATACGTTCAGTGATTTTCCAGTAAAATGGCAGATCTTATCAATGCAGACAGATTTATTCTTATTGGCATTTTTATCTTTTTCCTTCTCTCTTCCTCTTAATTGAAGTAATGATCTGAAATATCGATTAGAATTTATTTTGAAAGTACATATGAAGGTAACAAACTGATCAAACCTTTTTAACTAATTTTTTTTTCATTTAAACTGCCTATACTCATAAGCTTTAGTTTATGAAAGAAGGCTTTAAAATAAAACTCTGTGCATCACACTCATTAGAACATACAACAAATGAAATTTCAATATTCAACACAAGTGATCTCTCGGGAAGTCCCAAAGTAAATTGAGAGGCCTGTTGTTAGTTCAAAAAGTGACATTTATTTTGTTGTGCACAATTTCACCGACAGTAAGTCATAAGGGTGCTAACATTTTCTGTGAGTTTTACCAGGTCGAGTATGCAAATTCTCATGAAATTTATTTCATTTTAACTAGAGTTATTGCTCACTTGTAGACTATAATTGGCTCATTTTGCCAAGTACTCTGTTTACAGATTGGTAAAAATTCCAATTTGTGCAGTTGAAGACAAAGCTTTTATTTTCTTTCAGTTTGTAAATGAAATGATAGGAGTGTAGCTACCAAGTTATGGCAGGGTGATAAACTGAAGATCAGTTGTAATTCACAGGTCGGAGTGTCATCGTTGTGAAACATGACTTTACATAGCCACTGCATTTTACTTTCCCACATATGAATAGGTATGGCAATATCCTTCCCATTTAGTGTGGGGAGATACTGAAGAAATGAAATGATATTTTTGTTAAAGTAACATATTTGAGTGATATGTTACCTTTTATTTTTTTGTTTTTAATTTTACACTGGTATACAGATTTCTTCTGCAGAAGAAGGCAGGGTGACTTCTAGCATTGTTGAAGGAACATAGAAAATGGAGAGGCATGCACTCATCCAAATAAATGATAGGTATATTTACATTACCATGTAGATACCTGAATACATTGGCAGTACTATGTAGATATATTAATATGTGAAAAATATCAATATACAAATACATCAGAATATTAGCATGTAAATACAATAATATATTTTCAGTAGATGTTTGGTAAATATTAAGAATAGGCTTGGCAGAAATGCCCTTGATTATCATGAGGACAAACAGTCAAATGTGGGGCTTTAAATTATAAATTGGTTGCTACTAAAATTGTGTTGCTGACAAAAAGTATTTAGTGACATCTTGTTACCCTGTCCCAAATGCATTGGCCTCTTTTCCATTTCTTGAATTCATTACTCTTGCTTATCAGTAGGACCGTACATTTGCTATCCTGCTGCCTGAAAGACTTCCTTAGGTTTTAACATGACTGGCACTGTTCATCTCTTGGTTTTCAGCTCCAATGACACCTCCCCAAAGAAGCATTTCTTGATGTTTATTTAAGTAACCAGTTCTCTTTACTGCCTTTCTCACCACTTTGTTCTCTTATACACCCCTCTCTATGGCTTTTATTATAGTGACCAATACCTTGCTTACTTGTTTTTTTTCATTATGCATCCCCTCCACTACAGTAGAATCTTTAACGGTGCTGGAACCTTATGTGTCTTCTTTTAAGCTATATTCCCAGCCTCTCCTGTGTTTCCAGGAGTATTAGTACGTGATGAATGAATCAGTGATTCGCTGATCTGTGAACTGGAGAAGGGCACGAACGTATAAAGAAAAGAGGATGTATAAATATCTGAGAATTTAAACACTGATGAGAAAAATTAGCTGTTCTTTTCACCTAATTTCCAGAGTAGGGCCAACAAAGGCTTTTCTCCTTTACTTGGCATTAGAAGTTGCATGGTTATATATTGACCTCACAGAAAACACACACACACACACACACACACACACAACCGCCATCATGAAGAGATTTTAGGTTTTTAGAAGGTTTTACATTGTCTTCTGCTGTGCTACACACTGTACTATATAGATGCCTATCTACTTTGCTATCCAGGCTAAATGATCATGGATTGCAAATTTATAATGAGATGAAATAAGACAATCCCTGAGTCACCTTGAACAGGTGACTAGCAACAGGTGGTGTGCCAGTGAGAAGAATGAGATGGACATTGGATTCAGACAGGATGGTCCCACTCCAAGCAGAACCCTGGAGAATGGGAGCAAGACCAGGCAAACAGGAAGTTAAATTTAGTCTGCAATGATTTCTTGCCCCTGGGAAAAATAATTGCTTCATTCTATTGCCAAAAGGCAAATCGGCATCCGCTTAATTTGCCTGAGTCTGCCATAAACTGCAGATGGAATCATAAAACATAGTTAGATTCAAATTAAACACATCTGTCCTAATCTAAAGCAGGTGAGGCCAGCCAGCCAAGAAGCATCAAGGTATAATGGTGCACACAGATTATAATATGCAGAGGTATATTTTAGGGGCCTGCTGACAGTGGAATAAAGATCCATGAAATTGTATATTGTCCTATTCTCCTATATCGAGCCTGTCTTCTTGTACTGGCTGCCATCTTAGTTTTAAAGGACTCTACCAACACATCCATTGGGAAATGAATGAACAGACAAAAGGCACTGATTTGAGGTCCAGGAATCTATTGCATTTTAATCAGGATTCTTACCTGAACTGATGCTTTCTCGGGTTAATTGAAATGACAGGGAATCAGAAATCCCTACGGTGCATTCTAATTAGACTTGATTTGCCAGCTAGAAGATTTGTTTCTGCTTAAAGCATCAGGCTTCATCTGTACAACCCATTGAGATAATGGGTAAGTAGAGAGGACGGCAGACTCAGATATGATGGTTTAGAGCAAGAACAAAATGTAACTGATCCTAACCAGGACAATGGTGAGAGTGAGGGGACTGTAGCATCCGCTACAAGGGCACTGCTGCAGTATCCCTTCAAGGAACTAAGCGGTCCAGCTGCAAGGAATGGAGTTAGCCTTCAGAGGCCTTCTGCAGCACTTCCAGGATTCCCCTGGAGCATTCGCATGTCACTGTGCCTTCAGCCCGTGACTGAACATGGCAAGGATATCCATGCCTGGTCATTTCTGCCCTTGGAGGATTCCTCTAAAGAGTCATCTTTCATTCCTCCTGGCTTGGCTAAGACTTTGTCAAATTTGCATTGCAAACTGAGGCTCACTTGCTCCATTCTCCTCCATCCCTATGACCACCTGCCCCCATTTCTTTTCTCAGGTGTCAGACCTGCATCCCAGAATGAAGGCTTTTCCTGCCAATTACTGCTTTCTCCTCGTTTATCTTTTTTTTTTTTTTAAAGATTTTATTTATTTATTCGACAGAGAGAGATCACAAGTAGGCAGAGAGGAAGGCAGAGAGAGAGGAGGAAGCAGGCTCCCTGCTGAGCAGAGAGCCCGATGCGGGACTCGATCCCAGGACCCTGAGATCATGACCTGAGCCGAAGGCAGTGGCTTAACCCACTGAGCCACCCAGGCGCCCCTCCTCGTTTATCTTTCACAGACATTTGTTCTTCATCAATTTGTTGCACTCTTAACTTTGTCTTAGCCTTTACTTCATGAAGAACTCATCTGACACCGGGGTACATTTCATAGTTAGATGTGGGGAAGCAGATTTAAAGCACGGTCTACAATAACCCTGATTATGTTTGGTGGGCTTCTGTTGTCTACCCTCTGCTTTATTCAAGGCCAAAATTTTGTTTTTTGCTGACATTGTCCATCTAACACTGGTACATGTGGGGACCTTTATTAATCCCAGGCAGACCTTGACATACTAAGTCACTGAGTAAATGAACCGAAGTGAAGTAGAAAGGGCCTAGCACTAATTTCCTCCCCCCGCCTTCTGTTTCAAAGACTCTTCCTTATTTTTTTCTTACTTATTTGTTGGTTTGCCCAAGAACCTCTTCTCTTCTCTTCTTTTCTTTTCTATTTCCTGGTACCCTCTTCTGCCCTTCTTTTAAAGACTCAGTGAAATAGTTTTCACATCTCTACGTAGCAATCCATGTTGTAGTAAAATCTCTCCATTTCTGTATATGTCTGTTCAGTAGCTTTAATGGGACATTTTCATTTTGGATGTCCCACAGACTTTTTAGACAAAGTAATTCCTTTAAAATTAAATACATTAAATTTCCTTATGAAAAATGGACACTCAATCATACAGGCTGGAGCTCTAGATATCAACCCAGATTTCTTGTTCTCCTTCAACCCTCACATCAGTTTGGTCACAGTGTTATCTTGATTCTACTTAAAATATTTTGGTCAAATCTACTACCTATTTCTTACCTTTCAAAAGACACTGAGTAAGGATCAAAAAGGGGGATAACAGGGGCACCTGGGTGGTTCAGTGTGTTAAGCCTCTGCCTTCCGCTCAGGTCATGATCTCAGGGTCCTGGGATAGAGCCCCACATCAGGCTCTCTGCTCAGCGGGGAGCCTGCTTCCTCCCTCTCTCTCTGCCTGCCTCTCTGCCAACTTGTGATCTCTGTCTGTCAAGTAAATAAATAAAATCTTAAAAACAGGAGGGGGATAACATATAAGGTGAATTTTCACAAGTGTACAATGTATTAGAAATAATCCATGGTCTAGCCCTACTAAATTCTATGATATTCCCAAAACATATTCTTTCTTTCATTTATTCACTTATTTCATGACTGTCTTTTCTAATAGCCATCCCACTGCTAATGTAGTATTTTTACCTATACTATTAATATAGCTAACTACTTTAAAAATGTGAAAAATCCTAACCTCCATTTTTATTTTTCTAAAGTATCAAAGTCATTGGTCTAGAAAAGAGAAAATAATTCATGGGACAGCAGAATAAAGTTTCTAAGAAATACAAAATAGTAGGAAGTTGGGGCACAGATACTTTTGTAAATGTGAAAAACCTCCTTCTGTTTTTGTTTTGTTTTGTGTTTATTTTTTTTTAAGATTTTATTTATTTATTTAACAGAGAGAGATCACAAGTAGACAGAGAGGCAGGCAGAGAGAGAGAGAGAGGGAAGCAGGCTCCCTGCTGAGCAGAGAGCCCGATGCGGGACTCGATCCCAGGACCCTGAGGTCATGACCTTAGCCAAAGGCAGCAGCTTAACCCACGGAGCCACCCAGGCACCCTTAATCAATATTCAATGTTTCCCCTGTAAAGCTCACTTAAAAATTCTGTGGGCTTTTCTGAATCTGATTTATATCCTCATGCAATAAAACCACACCCATGACTTTGTCTGAAGCCTGCTTTTCACTCAAAAC
Source organism: Mustela putorius furo (assembly GCF_011764305.1). NCBI lineage: Eukaryota > Metazoa > Chordata > Mammalia > Carnivora > Mustelidae > Mustela > Mustela putorius. The sequence continues at coordinate 18,503,545 of NW_025422471.1, forward strand.
TTAATCAGTGCTGCTTTGGGTGTGTCAAGCTGTTTAGATAATACCTTTAAGAATTCTAGGGTGCCTGGGTGCCTCAGTGGGTTAAGCCTCTGCCTTTGGCTCAGGTCATGATGCCGGGGTCATTACATGGAGCACCCCCACCCTCATTCAGCTCTCTGCTCAGCAGGGAGCCTGCTTCCCTTCCTCTCTCTCTGCCTGCCTCTCTGCCTACTTGTGATCTCTGTCTATCAAATAAATAAATTAAAAAAAAAATTCAGAGGCTCTTTTATTTAGCCTAGAGGGACTTTCAGGCTGTAGTTGAACTATTTGAAATATTTTCATAAGGGCCTTCTAGCATATCCTTAATTTGATGTATATGTTGAGGCCATGTCTTTCTGACAAAGCTCTGGATTTGCTCTTTCACTGGTTTGAGAGGCTGGGATTGAAACATAGTTTTTGTTGTTATTGGTTGGTTGGTTATATCAAATCCTGGTCTCTGTATTCCTTTACTTTCAAGCTCATCAGTTCTTTATTTATGACATCTCTTTCTTGTAGTTCCTTATCAATGCAGCTGTTAAGAGACAACAGTTTGACATTCTGCCTGGAAATTTCATTACTGATATATAAAAGATCATTAGGTGTATTTTCTGTCACTAAACTTTTCTCAGCTGCTTTTCTCTACATAATATGGGATATCCTCACATTTTTCTAGCCTCCTGTAGTCATTCGTTCAGTGCCTTTCCAGATTCCACCAGTACCATCTACCACCCAGTACCAAAGCTGAAGCCACATATTATAGGTTTTTGTTATGGCTTATTTACAACTTATTTCTCTGTGGCAGTTTCCTTCTTACTCTTCCTTGTTTCTCTCACCTCTCTTAAGCAAGCTAGCCTGAATTTATTCGCATGGCCTTGTCAGGGTTCCAAGAAGGAAATATTCAAATTCCTTATCACACCTCTGCTGTCTTCAAGTCCGCTAATGTCCCTTTGGCCAAAGCAAGTAACAGGGACAAGCCCAGATTCTAGCGATCCAGAAATAACCCTCACTCCTTTAATGAGAGAAATTGCAGAGTTACAGAGTTAAGTGTGTGGACTTGTTTTTTTTTATTGGAGTAATTAATAAATCAGTCTATCAGAGATATTTCTGTTAATCTTTAACAAATCAGACAATATTTTATTTACATGTAATGAAGGAACCCCAGACTGAGTTCATTAACTTTTAGTATGCTATTCAGTATGCAATGTTTGAATTAGAAAATTTAATTTTATGTTAAATACCATCTCTCTTAAAAGCACATGGATTCAAATGGGTCTTGCATACCTTTTCTGTAAATCTAAAAAGTATGATGACTTTACCAAAGGAAGATGGCATATGAAATTGTATATTTTGGTGCCTAAGACCAATGAAAATTCATTATCTGTTTCTTTATTTCCCAGGTGATATTTGTGATCCCAATCCATGTGAAAATGGAGGTGTTTGCTTGTCAGGATTATCTGACAATTCCTTTTCCTGTGAGTGTCCAGATGGCTTCACAGATCCCAACTGTTCTAGTGTTGTGGAGGTTGGTAAGTGCAAGATTTAAGCATTTCAGTAGTTATCCTCTTTGTTTGCATGAGTGACTGACAAATTTGGTGTGGTGCAGTATGGGTATTCTATACAAGATTGCTGTATGCTGCGAATCAGTTTACTCTTCTGTAGTACTCTCAATTTTATAATTTCTATTTTATAATTGAATTATATTTGTATTAGTGAGATTCTCAAATAATTTTAAACTGTTCTAGTGAGTAACACTACACTTCAAAGTCACTACAAGTATTACTTGAATATAGTAAATTTTTTAATTTCTCTAACATTGACATATTAGAGATTTAAAGTTTCATTCTCACTGAAAAATAATTCCCAATTCAATCTATTTAAATTAGCCAATCTAAATAAAATAGAACTTATTTTAGTGATTGATAATATCAGTATTTTGTAGCTCTTCTAACCATTACTTTTCTAACACTATAAATAAATGAAAGATGATGTTTCAGCTGCATTGTTCTTCAGAGTCTTCTCAAAAACTTTGACTTGCAAATATTTAGTCATTGATCATATTTCAAAATTTTTTTTCATCTGTGAAGTACTTCATTGGCATGCATAGTTATGGATTCAGGGTAACTTCCATAATTTCCAAATTGTTCCCATTAAGGAAAGAGCTGTACTTCAAATAGCTTAGCACTGTGTAAATTTGTATAGAGATTTTTCTCTCTGATTAAAGGTAATACGATGATTAAGTTTGAAAAAATTTATTTTTTTCACATCAGTACCAAGAAAAATAAAAAGTGGACTATATCTGTTCAATATAGGAAAACTAAACATGTTTTGGGTTAAATTTCTGTGAACCAGCATAAACCTTGGAAAACTCAGAGGTTTAGATTGCTTTTGAAAAATAGTTTTGAAGAAGAGAAGTAATAGTGTCTGTATTAAGGGACCAGTTTGTTACTCATCACTGTATAATGCATCTAACCTAGTACCTTTATGCATACTGGAAGCCCAATAACTATTGATTGAGTGAAGGAAAGAATAATTTAATAAAACTATTAACTTGCCATTTTGACCACTAGTTATTGGATTTTATTGTGCTCTATTTGTTAAATGTGTTTTCTTGTATTTTTATATGACATTATTAAGAAGGTATTATTTCTGAAACAGTTATATTATTACAGAATGGTACTTAGTTCATTTAATTCATTTCAAATATAATTCTCTTTAAGGCTTTATTAACTCACTGCTAGTGTAGGGGGTTTGATACAGTGCCATTGAAATAAAACTGTTGTAATCACTTTGACCCACTCTCCAAATATGTACGGTCATTTTCAGCATTTAATATGGAACCATATCCTCAGGAAAGTCTATTATCTCTAAAGAAAATTATAATCATAAATATTCCTAACAGGAATAGATGAATAGAATAAAACTTTAGTGTTATATTTTAAGCCTGCTAACCCTAAACTGATGGTGCCTTACATTTGCAGTATATAATGTTTTTGTTGCTATTTTCTAAGAGCCAAATCTGGAATTAAAGAGGCAAATGTCTTCAAATAATTTAAAAATCAGTATCTTCATAGATTTTTTAAGTAAATGCTTGAATTCTTTGGTCCATATTTTTAAATTAATTCAATTTTTATCATTTTATCAGAAAAATGAGACTATTGGCAACAGTACTTTAAAAACTAAACACATAATTCAAATGAGACTGGGAAATCAAATGGTTATAGAATTAAGTTTTCCTCAGATTCATTATTGTATATTACTGAAATACTTATGATATTCAGAAATAAGGTAGTTATAGTATATTATCTTAAGCTATATTTTTATTATATGTTTTAAGCAACCTCATTCTTCCCTAGCATATATTTAAGAGTTTTTATAAGAAATATATTCATTTTATATTTGCTTTGTCATTTAGCACAGCATATTAGTTACACCAATTCTAATTTAACGTCTTGCTTTCATAACATTAAAATAATAGGAAACAAGTACCCTAAAAGTTTAAAAATGTCCATAGCTTCTTAAAAATAACTTCGCTATATTGTAAAATAATTTTTTTAAAGGTGAGAAAATAAGAGGAACTCAAACACAATTGTTGGGTTAGGTACCTCTTTAGGACAGACATATATTACCTTTCTTGCCTTTCTACTACTTCTTTCTCAACTCCATATTTTCTTGCATGAAATAAGGGGATACTGAATATTTGTTAAATAAAAACATTTAGTAACAATGTTTTTAATATCTAGCCTATCTGAGTTATGTTTTTTCATATTTTAAAAACTACTTATTGGAACAAAATATATGAAACATTAGATCATTAAAGACCATCCTGCATTTTTACTTTGAAAAAAATCTGTTACTTTGATGACACATTTCTGTTGTCCTTTCCATACCTTTAGGTAGCACCAGTGCAGAGAACAGTGTACTAGAGTATACTAGAGTTTACTGGAATTTTATACAACCACCACTCAAAAAAGCAATAGTTATTTTAATGTAATATCTTAAAAGACAGAAGATTTTAGTTGTTGCCATTGATGGATTTTTACTTACACATTAATCCCCCCAAAGATGGTGAAGTGGCCAAGCTTTATTCTAACCTTTAAGCCATATAAATTTTTATAATCATATGAATTCTAAGTCTCCTTATTCTTAATTTCCAAAGGAAAGAAAATCTTTTCTATATTTGTTTAGAAGAAATTTTGTTGTGATCCTAATACTTAAAATTATTTTTACTCTGTTCGTTCTCTAATCAAACAGATACTCTTCATTGTAGTACATCTAGAAAGGAGAATTTCAAATATACACTCTTCTTAGAGATAAAAATCACTTCCTGATTTTACCTCAAACCTTATTACTTTGTAGTAACTTTGTTTTAAGTTCTTGATGCTGCTTATTTCAAAAGAATTTCATCCAATTTTGTGCTTTTATTCTTCCCTCCCAAAGCATCTTGCGTCAGATAAGCACTGGACACATTCCTGCATTTGCAATCAATCCTGATATCACCTACATTTCCTACATTATGTGTGGAAGGTTGGAGAAATTGATTTGCTCAAATTTGTGAACTTCAAACATTGTTTTTCTTAGATCTTATTCTTGATCTGTCTTTATACTCCAATATCCATCTTTTACCTCTGTCTCTCTTTGTCTCCATCTGTTTCTCCCACACACATCTCCTTATTCAGACATACCTCCACACTTCAATGTTCTCAGCCTCGTAGAGTTATTACAACTCACTTCTGATATAGCCACAAAAAGCAACAAGAAAACATCTCCCTTATTAAAAGAAAGGGGAAAAGAACTTACTTTACATCCTCATATTTGAAGACATCAGTCAGATTAACCAATGTTTGCACAGATGTGCACTGGATGCTGACTTTATTTTTCAGGCGCCTTGTAGACAGACCACCATGTGGTCAAGCCCCCAAATTCTTCCCAATTACCTGCTCACATTCCTGGATAGCACTATGTAATTTGGAGCCAAATGGTGACCCATTTATTTCATGTGGAGATTCCTATTACCAGTGAATACTTTAGAGTTTGTATGTGAAAGTTTAGAAATTATTAAATTATCTAAGTTCCATGGCATAATTCTTCTCTGTGTGCTGTCAAATTAACCCATTAAAATAATAGCAGTTGTGACTTTACAACTCAAATATATAGTATATTAATGCAATCAAAGAAGACAAAATAAGTGATTGACTTAAAAAAATCTTAGTTTTCTTTTTTTTTTAAGATTTTTTTTTTAAATTTATTTGACAGACAGAGATCACAAGTAGGCAGAGGGGGATGGGGAAGCAGGCTTCTTGCTGAGCAGAGAGGCTGATGTGGAACATGATCCCAGTTCTGAGCCGAAGGCAGAGGCTTAAACCCACTGAGCCACCCAGGAGCCCCTCTGCATGATGTTCTAAGGAATTTGGACTTTATACTAAGAGACATGTAAAGGGTTTGTGCTTTTAGAATATCATTGTCATTACAATATGACAATTAAAAAAAATAGAACAGTAAGGTAGAGGAACAATTTGAAGTCTACCACATGGTGGTTTGGCTTTGGCAACAAATGGAATGGAAAAGATAAAGCCAGTAAGTATTGAAAGGATGCAGTAGATAATTGTTGGTGACTTATGGGGTTATTGAGTAAAAGTGTGTGGAGAATGGAAGGAATAAAGAAGAAATGTCTGTAATTTTTGGTAATTTGATAATTTTAAGTAACTTGATGCCATTTACTGAAGTAGTATAAATTGAAGATACCTGTATTGAGAGGCAGAAAATGAGTTGAGTATTTCACATATTGAATCAGAGAAACTTGCTAGATAGTAGTGAAGAAGTCAGGCATAGATTTGTAAGTTATAATTACACAGATAATTACTGTATAAATTGTATAAATTTGGGGAGTGTATAAATCAGCCCATAAGCCAAAGAAATTTTGAAAAGAAGACCAAGGAATGGGAAGAAGTTCATCAGTAATGAAACAATGGGTAGAGAAAGTTAAATTTATAAAGAATTCTGAGAAGGAGTGGTCAGAAAGAAAATAATCCAGAAAAACAATGCACCCCCCAAATTAGGGGTAAATCATGTTTTAAGGCATGTGTGATCAGCTGTATCAAATATGATGGACAAGTTGACAAAGATAAACATTTACATTGATTACATGTGACAGATGGATAATATTGCAAACATTAATTTTTGCTGGGGTCATGGAGAAAAAGCTAGATTGTGGCACATGGAAATATTAGATATAAGATTTTTTAAAAATGGCTAGGAATACAAGGAAACTTCCTCAGCATGATAGAAAATATCTGCTAAACATAGTGATTCAAAAGGGCACTTGTGCTCCAATGTTTATAGCAGCAGTGTTCACAACAGCCAAACTATGGAAAGAACCCAGATGTCTATCAACAGATGAATGGGGTGCCTGGATGGCTCAGTGGGTTAAAGTCTCTGCCTTCGGCTCAGGTCATGATCCCAGGGTCCTGGGATGGAGCCCTCTGCTCAGCAGGGAGCCTGCCCCCCACCCCCATGCCTGCCTCTCTGCCTACTTGTGATCTCTGTCTGTCAAATAAAGAAATAAAATCTTAAAAAAAAAAAACAAAACCAGATGAATGGATAAAGAGGATATGGTGTGTAAACACACACACACACACACACACAAACACTAAGGACTATTACTCAGCCATCAAAAAGAATGACATCTTGCCATTTACAATGATGTGAGTGGAACTAGAGGGTATTATGCTAGGCGAAATAAGTCAGTCAGAGAAAGATAAATACCGTATGATTTCAACTGTGTGGAATTTAAGAAACAAAACAGATGAACATAGGGGAAGGGAAGAAAAAATAAAATAAGATAAAAACAGGAAAGTGCAAACCATTAAAGACTCTTAACTACAGAAAACAAACTGAAGGTTGCTGGAAGAGCGGTGGCTGGGGGATGGGGTAACTGGGTGATGGGCATTAAGAAGGGCACTTGATGTAATGAGTAATGGGCACTAAATTCTACCCCTGAAACTAATAATACAGTATATATTCACTAAATTGAATTTAAATAAAACATTTAAAAAGAAAGCCTACAGCTAAAATCATATTTAATGTAAGAAATTTGAAGCTTTTCCACTTAGATCAGAAATAGGATAAGGATGCTCCCTCCCACTATTCCTTTTTAACATTGTACTGGAATTACTAGCCAATGCAATAAGACAAGGAAAGAAAATAACGGTATACATATTGGGAAGGACAAATAAAACTATCCTTTCATGACAACATCATCATCTATGTAGAAAGAAATCCTAAAAAATCAACCAAAAAAAAAAAATCAGGAACTAATAATTATAGCAAGATTGTAGAATGCAAGTTAATATATAAAAGTCAATCATTTTTCTATAAACTAATAATAAACAAGTGAAATTTGAAATGAAAAACACAGAGGCAGAGCACTGAGGATATTGGGCAGTGAAAATACTCTGCATGATATTATAATGTCAGACACGTGTCATTATACATTTGCCCAAATCCGTACAATGTACAATACCAAGAGTGAACCCTGCTGCAAACTATGGCCTTTAGGTAATTATCATGTGTAAATGTAGGTTCATCCATCGTAATAAATTTTAGCATCACTCTGGTGAGGAATGTTAATAATGGTGTGGTTATGCATATGTGGGGTTGAGGGACTATATGGGAAAACACTGTACTTTTTCCTATTTTGCTGTGAACTTATAAGTGCCCCCCAAAATCAAGCATTGATTTTTTTAAAAATGGCTAGAGGGTGCTTGGGTGGCTCAGTGGGTTAAGCCTCTGCCTTTGGCACAGGTCATGATCTCAAGGTCTTGGGATCGAGCCCAACAGCAGACTCTCTTCTCAGCAGGGAGCCTGCTTTCCCCTCCCTCTCTGTCTGTCTCTATGCCTACTTGTGATCTCTCTCTCCGTCAAATAAATAAATAAAATCTTTAAAAATTTTTTTAAAAGTTTAAAAAATGGCTATAACATTCATCAATTTATTCATTTATTTGTTTATTCATCCATCCATCAAATATTTATTAAGTATATGCTATATGCTAGACACTGTTCTTGGCACTGAGGATATAAGTACTGAAAAATAGGCTTTGCCTTTATAGATCTTCTGGTCAAATGGGGAATTAGAGAATAAACCATCATACTTATCAAGGTAAGTTCCAAAAAGAAAAATGAAGACAACTGTGAGGGAGAATAAAAGGAGGTACAGTTTTAGGAAAGTTTATTAAGAAAGACTGCAAAGTAGGTATTTGAACAGAGTGGGCACTGGGTAAACTCATTGCATAGGCATGAGGAGAGACCATGTAAATTGAAAGGGGATTTTGGACCAAGGGAGGTTTTTCATTTAAGATTGAATTCTAATATCATTGTGGTTAAGAAATATGACATAAACACAAGCTTGTGTTTTACTAAGAATTAACTGTGTTAGCTGACTCATACAGAAAACTCAGTAATAATTAGGATACATTTAACCTATTAAAACCATCAGTTTGAAACCAAAGGACATAAACATTGGAGTTCAGTAGCAATTTAAAATCCATCATCACTTTTAGAAAAAAACTCAAGGTACTTATGTGATGAGAGTAGTTCAGTACAGGATAATAGAGGCAGCGTTTTATGTCACTTGTAATTCTTCTTCTTTATATTCTCTGTAGGGACATTGGCTCCTGACCAGGTTTTCTCATTTAGAAAAATTAGTAAACATGAAGGTGCTTCATCCTGTTCTGTCTTCTTCTGTCCTCTTCTATCATATTCCATCCAAACTTATTTCCTTTGGTAATTGGTATTCCTTTTCTAACATGAATTCAGGTTCTTTTAAATTTTTAGCCTTCAGAGCTCATCACTGCTAATCTGTCCTGCTTCCATATCATTATAAGAAATTGGTTACTCATCACTCATCACTGCTAATCTGTCCTGCTTCCATATCATTATAAGAAATTGGTTGCATTTACCCCAAAAATGTAAAGCCTCATAACTTAAAAAAAAAAAAAACAACAATTTGCACTGTACATCTCGCCCCATGAATAGCTACATTCGTGTTTACCTTTTAGAAGGTGATCACTGTCAGAATATCAAGTAGTGTAATAAAGACTGACACTGAAAGACTTCTTGTTGTTGATCATGAACTATCAGAATGTTAACAAGATTTAAGTAGATCTCTTCAGTAGAACAAGGCTATTTTTAGATTTCTAAACTTTGGTTGCAAAAGGAGAGATTTGATAAATTTCAGTTAAATTATTTATGTATTACATAAAATTATAAGTAATTATCTGTTTTTTCCCCCCTTAAGATTACTTCTTGGACTAAGGAAGCAAACCTCATGACTGAATCCATATTTCTAGAAATGATTATAATGAGAGCTATTCTGCATAGACTAAAATAGTTTCTCAAAAATTGCTAGCCATGGATGATTGCTAAGAAATTTCCTGGTCAACTACACTCAGGAGATTCATTTTCAGAGTTATATTTATTTAACTTTACTGATAATAAGAAGGATTAAATGTATGTTCATATAAACCAATAGAATTATAGAGTTAGGATGGCAGAGTGAAGGATTCAAAGGTATATTTTTGCTGTTTATTTTGCATATATTACAAAAAATTAATTTTGTTTTATATATGTAAATATTTCTATAACATACCTCATAAACAATTAGCTTCTCAATTTTAAAATGTTTCTACTTTAGAAGAGCCTAGGTGGTTCAGTTGGTAAGCTCTTGATTTCGGCTCAGGTTATGATCTCAGGGTCGTGGGATGGAGCCCTGCATTGGGCTCCCTGCTCAGTGGAGAGTCTGCTTTAGGTTCTCTCTCTCTCTCTTTCATTCTCCCTCTGCCTCTCCCCCCAACATACTCTCTCAGTCTCTCTCACAAAATAAATAAATAAATCTTTAAAAAATAAATAAAGTGTTTCTACTTTATTGTTAATTATAATGATTAGAATTCAGTACCTTGCAATTCCAAGCCCTAACAATCGTATATTAACTCAAAAAAAGAAAAAAAAAATACACAGAATATCAAAGAACCTTAGAAAATAACAAGTACAGAAATTCTGAGAGCCAATTTGTGGTAAAGTTTTTATTTGTAAGAAAAGAAAATGTAATACATCAAAGGAAATACTGATGTATACCATTTTAACCATTATCTTTTTTCTTTCTGAGAGTATAACCTTTCTGTTGCTTGGGGATAAATACTTTTGTGAATGAAATGGTAGTGGATGTGTATCATTATGCTTTCTCTGCTTAACAAATCATTACAAATTCAGTGGGTTTAAACAACCATGTATGTCTCCACTCTGAGAGTAACATAGGTGTTCTGATTGACCAGTGCTGGGTAGTGGAGCGTGGCTCAGCTGAAATAGCTTGTCTCTGCTAGATCAGGCTTCCTTCTCTGGTGGTGGGAAGGCCCAAGAGCAGTAAGAAAGATCAAGCCCAAATTACAAGCACTTTTCAAATCTCAGCTTGTATCACTTTAGCTTACAATAGTTTTGGTGGGAGGACCTGCCTTCATATTGAAAAGGTAAAGATGCAGGAGGGGAAAGAATTTGAGGGTGGTTTTATAGTCTACTACAGATCATTAGGTATTGCTTTCCTTTTACTTTTTTAAATTAAAAAAAAAAAACAGTTTTTACTGGTAATGCAAAAAGTTAATGAACATGTAGATATGTTTGTAGATATTTATTTTTATGTTACTAGCTATGAAGGTAGTCTGTTTCTTAAAAAGGGAGGAAAAAGTAAAAGCTCTCTTAAAAAAGAAGGGGGAAAACTTGATTATTTTCTGTTCATTTTAGGAACTACATTGAAAAATTAGAAAAGGAAAAGTGGAAAGTGACATTAAATTGTTCTTTTAATCAAATTCCAAATGAAATGGCATGAAGCCTGTAGTGGCGCTGCCAGAATGTATAATTCTATGCATCTATGAAACTGAAAATTGCTATTTTAAAGTGATAGGCTCTGTGGCAAATTCAGCATTAACCTCGAAAAATTTTCTCTGCCAGGTTGAGCACTTTCATGGAAAAGAGGTTTATAAGAGACTCATATATGACACAAAATAGTTAAAATATGCCCAACAATCTTTAAGACCTTTCATAGAGTTATTTGGTTTTCTCGTCTTAATTTTCAACATGAATCTCTTTCTTGAGTCTAAGAATTAAACCTCTTGTTTGTTTCTTTTTGAGTTAATTACATATTGTTTTATGGTTAAAAATAACATTAAAAATAACATTTAAAAAAATTTTTTAAAGATTTATTTGTTTATTTAAGAGAGAGAGAGGGAAAGAGAGCACCTGCGGGGTGTGGGGGGTGGGCACAGGGAAAGAATCTCAAGCAGACTACCCACTGAGTGCAGAGCGAGATGTGGGTTGATCTCATGACCCTGAGATCATGACCTGATTTGAAATCATGAGTCAGACATTTAAGTGACTGAGCCACTCAGGCACCCCTCCTTAGATTAAATTCTTAAATGGTTGGGTTAAGACTTATTTGAGGACCTATAATATTTTAAGATTGTTTAAAAAGTCTAAACAGTTTACCATGATGGATTTATAATGAAAAGAAAGTTTAATGGGCTTATGGTAACGTAGATTTGGAGTCATTCAATTTGCAGAAAAGAAGAAGAGAGGAGAAGATATAGGATATTTACATATATAAAATATAAGAAGAGAAAAATATACTTGGAGAACAAAGAGATTATTATCTAATCAAATATAGTTTTTTTTTTAAGATTTTATTTATTTGTTTGAGAGAGAGAGAGAGCAAGGGGGAGGGGCAGAGGGAGAGGAAGAAGCAAGGGAGCCCTAAACAGGCAAAGGGCTCTATCCCAAAATCCTGAGATCATGACCTGACACAAAGGCAGACATTCAACCGACTGAGCAACCCAAGCACACCTCTAGTTTTAAAATAATATGTAAAGACTACATTTCCTTTTATTTTCCACTCAAACATTATTTAAGGCCACAGATGGTTTAAAAAGGACAAGTTATAACACACCTTAAGGTCCAGTTTGGTTGATAAAAGCTATGAGGAAAAGACTATTCTCTAGAATTCAAACCTGTAAGGAGAGAGTAGGCAGAAAAGTCATAAATAATGTCTCCAGAGCTTGTAGAAAATGGGGCTGACTTAACTGGATAAGGAAAACCTATGAAGGTTAGATAAAGGTAGGAAGTGGGAAAATGTTTATTATTACTCTAATGGAATCTCAAAGCCAACTGGCTGAATCATAGAGCATTTGCTTTCATCTGTCCTCTTATCATTAGTTGATGATAGAATGAAGAGGAAGCGCTGAGAGAAGCATTAAGAATTCATTGCAAAGAACTATCTTGATATGTTGAAATTTACTTCTTAGAACTATTAGAAATCCTATAGTGTGTCATTTTCATAAGTTAGATAAACTAATTAATCAGTGGATCTTATTGGGACCTAGTAGGTGCTAAAATCACACTCTTTTTTATGAGTGATTCCTAGAGTAAAGCATAATGGTTACTAATGAAATAGAAGGCATGAAGTCCTTTCTCAAGCAGCTTCAAATGGGTGTCATTGTGTGAAGGTGTATTTGGCCACACTGCCTAAAGCCATAGGAAAATTGGGTGACACCTTAAGATGACTTTGTACTCTAAGGCAGTTTATCTAAATCAGAGTATTTATGTGGAGACAGATTCTGTAATCCATGTTATTTAAAGTACAGGGACAACACATAATTTTTAAATGAGTCATATAATGAGTGAGAGTTTGGGCAGAATCCTCTTCAGAATATATTAAATTTTTCCCTTTGAAAGTATAAAACTCATCAATCTATGATTTAAAATGCACAGCAATCAATATTTATTCTTCTCTTTATTTTGTTTTAATCAAAGCTTGGAAAAACTAGTAAGGGGGAGGATACAATTTTGGTTCCTCAGCAAAAGATGGAGCCAGTCTTAGGGTGTTTTCTTAAAGTACTAACTCTTGAAACATATAGCAAATTTTAAATAAGAACCAGCACCTTTTTTTATGGCATGTTGCTAAATCTCCATAATGTCTTCATCTGGTAAGATTGTGAGAAATCAGAATCCAAGTGCTTCTCGCAGATCATAGAGAGCGACTGAGTACAGAACTTGTACGGTTACTCATTGACATAGTAGCTGCCAAACGTTTTCAGCAAGACAAATATTGTTTCTATCAGTTCAGCGCTCTTTCAGTCAATGGCTTTGGCTTCCCCAGGCAATATATAAATCAGGGTGCATCCTAGAATATGCTCTGACCTTTAAGGTCAACTTTTCTTTTTCAGGGATGGAGGTCCATCCGTATTCTGCACAATGCTCCTGACCCCACACTTTTGTGGTAAGGCTCACCTCACAACCAGGCATGCTGGCTATCAGGCCGTCATGTAATGAACATTGAAGGGTGTGGGCAGAAAGTCTTTATGTAGTTTACCAATCACCATAATGCCAAGGACATTTTTTTTTTCCCCTCAGCCATTTCCCTTTAATAGTGTCTTGTCTTTTTAGAATACTCTATTCATTAAAATGCTAATATACATATTCTTCTTGTAATAACCTTGAAATAAACAGTTGAGCTAATACCAATCTCAGTGTTAAATAGGAAAGCGATTCTGTGATAAATGTAATGACTACACCAAGGTCATAGATTTCTGCTCAAAGGCAGGCAGAACAGGTGTTAAACCTGAAGTTTTGACCAATGCATTCTCCATGGTCCAGTGTCTGTGTTCAAATTAAACTGTGCCTGTTACACATATGGGGATGGGTGCTTTGAAACAATGAAAGAACCTGGAGATATAATAGTAATTATAATGATACCTTTAAGTTACAGTGTTTGTCCCATGCTGAGCATGCTTTCTTTGAACTCTAGGAACACATTCTTCAAGGGATTGCGTCATAGTATTGTCGTTAAGAACTGTCAGACTGAATTCAATCCTGGCTCTTCTATTTACTATCGCTGTTACTTTGGGCAAGTTGCTTAACCTCTCCATGCCTTAGTTCCTTGGCTATAAAATCGGGGTAATGATAGTACTAACTTTGAAGGGGTTTTATTCAAATTAAATGAGTTACTATATCTAGGGCTCTTAGAACAGTGCTTAGCTTATAATAAGAACTACATAAGAGCTATAAAATAAGTAAATATAAATAGTTAAATGTAATAGACAATTTAGGAGCTACATGCAGATCAGACTTCTAAGTTCCTGAATATTCCTCTGTCATTTTAGTGATTAATAGCATTATTGAGATGTCCAATAAATCCTGATCTTTTTTTCTTTATGTCAGAATTTTTTTTGCTTGTGCTTGAATATGCAAACTGGGGGCAATTTAGCTGTTAGCTTTTAATTTTTCAAAAATTTCTTTCCTTCAACGTATAATTTGACAAATCCACTTACTTGGTATGGGAAAAGAGAACTCTATGTTTTATTATTTGAAAATTATGAGTAATGTGAGTAATGCTTGCATAATTAGTAATTGGCCTTTTAGGAGTATAGCTTTCCTTATGCTTACAGCAAATAGCTTATGAATTGATTTTTTCTTTTTAAGAGTGCAAAATGAGAATTTGTAAAAGTATAATAAATACCAAGTTGAAATTTATGATGCCATATTAATATTAAGTTCTTGGATGTGATAGATCAACAATAAGCTCTTTGTGGCTTTGCATAAAGATAGAATCACAGAGTACAAAAGACTACTAGACTCTTCCATTTAACCAATATTATTGAGCATCTATTAAAAGCTATTCCTAACCCCCAGAGGCTAATCTCCCCTTTGTCTGTGACCCCAAAATAAAAAGCCTGCCCTTGAGATATTTCTGTTTAGGAAAGAATTATAAAACACACACAGCAGTAGCCATTACACAATGTGCTAAATAATCATCATAGAAAGAGAACAAAGTGCAATAGGTAGCAACAGGAGCAAAGGTTACTTTGAGTCCCAGGGATCAGATTTGACAGCTCAAGATAGCTTTTAAAATCAGCTGGGATGGAAGTATAGTTCACCAGGAAAGTTATTAGAGGGAAACATTTTAAGCAAAATGCAGGATGATAAACAGAAAGCTGAGAAAGTTGGGAACCTTCCAGAAGAATTAGCCTTAGTGGTTGCCCAGATTATTTGGCATTTTTAGGGATGATTGGGAGTCAGACAGCAAGGTGATTTGGACATATATTGCATAGGACCTCCAGTCATCTTCTCAGACTATTCTTACAACATATTTTTCAGTGTTATTAGCAAAATTATCACAGGATCATGATTCTATGACCTCTTTTCATAGTACATTATTGGAACATACAAACACTATTTTTAAAAAAGCACAAAACACTTTGCTGAACAGTATTTGAGGTAATTTTTAAGTACTACCTCAGGCTTTTCTTTTGAGGATTAAATTGTACTATTTTTTCCAATTACATTTTTATTCTGCCTCCAAGGTCTTTTTTCATTTCATTAATTGTTGTGATTGTTTTCAGTAAGACTTAGTCTAAAACATAGTTGTTTTGGAAAAGGCTAAATGTGGCTTATTTTCTGAAATTAGTGCTCATTTCTAACCAGAAATTATTTGCTGGAAGAAATAATATAAAGTTCCAACAATAGTTTCTATGATACTCTTCTGTGACTATAAATGTCAGTTGACTTGTGGAAAATCCCACGAGAAGCTATCAAAAATTTATATTCACCTGTATGGTTTCCTAGTCCTGGACACTAAGGAAACTATTTCAATAAAGACACTGTTTGGTTTTCTTGTCTGTGGACTTAATGTACTATATATGAAATACATACAAACTAGATTCTTTCCTAGAAAGAAAGAAAAAGATTTGAAGAATACATTTAAGGCTATGCTTAGTTCAAATTTTTGTAATTTTTTCCTACTGCTAAAATACTTTTAACATTACTGGTAAGCCAGTCATATTCTCCCTTGACCCCACCCCAACCATGACCTCCTTTGTCCTATGTCTACCCTCCTCCCTTGCTTTTTCCTGCTCAGGATTAGTTGTAATATAGCAGCCTAAAGAAGGCAGGTAATAAGGGCATGGTATTTTGTCCTAGTCAGATCTCATCTGGAGATCTAATTCTAGTTACTTTGTTTCAAATAGCCTTGACAAATTTGAATTTGTCAAGAGGGGTTAAAAAATGATGACCAGGTTATATACCATGATATAAGAAATTAAGTAGAGCTGTTTATCTCCTTTAAGAAGAGAATTGTGGGGCATATGATAGCTGTTTTCAGATATTTGAAAGGCTATTATTTTAAAGAAAGAGCCATATTATTCCACTGTTTTCCAGAGGCTAGCCCTGGGAGAGCAATGTGACATGTCCTTTACGAGATTGTAAGTTCCCTGCCACTAGAAGTTTTGAAGGAATATTTAAATGTTTAGTTGGCAGGTTGGACTTAGTGACCTTTAAGTCTGGTTTGGATTTAAAATTTTGTTTCTCGGAGTTGCTTGCATCCCGTTTTCTGAATGGCCTATTTCCTATTTGACTCTTCCTTTGTTCTTGTTTTTGTTTCATTTTGTTTTGTTTTGGGAGTTTGGAAGCATAAAAGTTGATAGTATGCATTCAAAACTTGAAAATATCCAGAAAGACAAGAAGAATGGGGCTTGGTTCCTCCCTGTATAGCCCTATATATTTATTCGATTTTGTTGTCTTAAAGGTAGACCCGTCTACTTTTTTATCAGTTGAGTTCTTTAAAGACATTTCAATTAAGGAAAAATTTGGCCCAGGGAGACCAGTTTTGCAGATAGAGAAATCTCATTGTCAATGTCGTTTGATTAACGCCTGAATGTGATACACTGACTATTTTCCTTTAAAGAAGGTCTTAATGATTCTGAAAAGAAAGCACTTAATTTTAACTTCTATTTTAACAGGCAGGAGAAAAAACAATCCTCTATAGCAGTCATTAACAGACTGCTGAATAAGTCAGTGGCACATTAGATTAGTTCAGTTCTATATAGGCAAGTAGAAGCTGTGCTTTATCTCTTACAGTTAGTGTCCTTGGGATGAGTTCAAGCTACGTGCAAAAAATAATTCCCCGAGACCCAAGAGAAACAGATCTACCAGAGATATCTGAGTTCTCTTCAAATTACACCTGCCCACTATTTTTCTTGCCCTTTCATCTTTTGGTTTCAAAAGGTATTTTAATTAAGCCAAGTACATGGAACTGTATTTTGGGAATTCATCATTTCAAAGTCATCATAAGATTTCTGAATCCCTCTTTGTAATATAAGCAGTGAAAAAGGAATGATATTTTGTTAAAAGGCTTCACAAATTTCAGAAGTGGTAAAACATCATCTTTGAAATAACTTTAATATATTAAATGTTTGCTGTGCCCACCCACACATGCATATACACAAACATTATATGCTAAGATTTTGTAATAAAGCAACTTTGTATTCAAATGGCCACCATTTATTTTTCTTAAAATATGGAAGTTTTATATTACTTAATATAAGAATATTATACTCAGTTGTCAACTCTAAGGCTGCATCTGCCCAAACACAGAGCTCAGCTATTTCTTTTGTCTCTGTGTCTTGAACTACTTGGACACAGGACGCACTGAAAGTTCTACTTGGCCATCATTAATGATAACTATTGTAGGAGTAAATTTCACAGGAAGAAGGCAGAAATACCATATTGTCCAATATAGTTAAGAAACATATTGCTGCATGTAGGCTGATGGGCTTTAAAGAGGATCATTTAAAAGCCTTATTTACAAAAGTGAATATTTTATATTGTGCATAGTATTATGAGCTGATTTATTTAATAAAATTTAGTCATTTATTTTTGTTTCATGTTTCTATCACTATTCAAATGGAGTCTGTGTATTCATTGCAGTATTATTTATAAGAAAGAAACCCCTGACTCCATCCAAATATCCTTCAATAGAGTTAAGTAAATTATGGTATGCCAATAAAACAAAACATTATTAAATACTGCCCATATTCCCTGAGTATGTTGACATAGAAAAATATCTGCAAATATTAGTGAAAAAAGCAAGTTATAGAACAGCACGTTTTGTACAGTCCTTTTATTTTATATTATAAATAAATATTTAATTACTATTTATATACTATATGTATATGCACTCATGTGTATATGAATCTTACTTCAAAATTCAGTTGATAGTGTGTTTTTATTTGGTAATTTAGATGATTTAATACATGTACTTGTAATGCAAACCTTAACCCATTTTCACAGACTTTTTTATTTTTTTCTTTTTTGGCCAACCCGTTAATGAGAAAATCTCTTCTGACATTAACATTTTATGTGCAATGATCCTGTGGTTTCCTTAAGTGGATACTGTCAATGAGATTTGTGTCAATATTGCTGGTCTCTCCATTATCCTTTAGTTTTTTGTTCTTTTGGTTTTAACAGATTTGCTTCTCAGATTAGTGCATTTGTCCAGACTTATGGAAATGACTTGAGGTTGAAGTGAGCAGTTTCCCACACATAAATAAAGCAGAAATCCATGGGACATGAGCCTGATGTTATCAGTTTCCTTCTGCCAGTTGCTGTGAAATAAAATAGAATGGGCGCTGTGATCATCTGAATATCACATGTGAGGTGCAGGTAATCACGGCCACGTGGCTTCCCTCATCACAGAACACGGCATTCTCTTAGCAAAACTCTTTCCTCTCTCCCATATTAAATTTTCAAAGAGATTATGAATTAATTTTATTTTAAATGGATGCAGTCTGGGCAATCATATACATATTAGCTATTGATCAGCTTGGTCCTTTTCAAGTTTCTTCTTTCCATTTGTCCATGAATTTTCTTAGGATATCTTAGGTTTAATTTACCAGTGCTTCCTTTACATGGCTCACAATACTGTAAAAACAGACAATAAATTTACTTCCTGGATTTCATTTTCTCATCTTTGAAATTGGACAGCTTTAAAAATATTTACTCAGTACCAATTATGTGCACTATACAAAATTAAAACATAACAGTTGCCCTAAATGAAGGATAGTAGATAATGTCTGGCTTGGGAACAGACTGGAAAATATTGCTGTTTTGTTTCAAACTGGCTTTAGGTTATAGTTTAAAAGTCAGTGGGGATAGTCAGTAGTGGACAACTACACAAATCTGGAGACTAAAATAAGGGTTAATGTATTGAAGATGGTGAAATTTGGATTGGGTCTACAAAGGTGGGATGAATTTGGATAGGGAAGGAGTGCACACGGAATAAACAAAGGATGGAGGACAATTAAATAGATAAATGAAATATCAAAATATAAGGCCTGTGTAATATCAAGTCACCTAGCTTAAAGGTCTTTAGTGCTTCCTTTAAGCAGGAAAATGTATCCTAATTATGTCCCCAACGTCTCTTTGATACTAGCTGGGAGATGAGTCATATTACTTCCCAACTTCCCAGTACTCTGGTTTAGTTTTATAAATTATGTATTTTTTAACTCAGTGGCAAAACAATGAAATTCTTTTTTAAATATTCATTTTTTAAATTATTTTTTAAATAATTTTTAAAATAATTTTTTAAATTATTTTTCCCATTTGTACCTATTTCTAAAATGAGAAAATCACAAATGCACTGATAACTGCTGTTAACGTGATTCACTGTTTAACTAGATTTTGAAACCCATGTGAACTATATCACTACTAAACATAGAAAGTGCATTTTGTGGTTCTATTTTTTTAAAGATTTTATTTATTTATTTGACAGAGAGAGAGAGAAGAGATCACAAGTAGACAGAGCGGCAGCCAGATAGAGGAAGAAGCAGGCTCCCCACTAGGCTCCCCTCCAGCCTGACTGGAGGGGGAGGTGCTCTATACCAGGATCCTGAGATCATGACCTTAGCCACCCAGGCACCCCTTGTAGTTCTATTTTAATGAATCTATTTACTTAATAAACACTAGTTTGATGATTTTTCAGTTAGTTTAAAATCACAGATTTAGGGACGCCTGGGAGGCTCAGATGGTTAAGCATCTGCCTTTGGCTCAGGTCATGATCTCAGGGTCCTGGAATCGAGCCCCACATTGGGCTTCCTGCTTAGTGGGGAGTCTGTTTCTTCCTCTCTCTCTACCATTTCCTTTACTTGTGCTCTCTCTCTCTCTGTCAAATAAATAAATAAAGTCCCTAAAAAAAATAAGATTTATTTTTTCATGAGATGATCAAATGGTCATTAGAGCAACCATTGTCTTTTTAACCATTATTCATTTTCTTTCCTGTCCCAAGAACATAAATCTGATTTATGACTATATAGCTATATGTCAGTATAGATATATAGATAGATATAGATACAGATACAGGTGTAACTAAAACATAGATGAAGATGTATGGTTTTCTCTTTGATAAATCTAGTAATGTAGCTTAATGAAACAGCTGAATTTTATTAAGCAACACAGAGGAGTGTATTAAATATTTATCTATATTGTGTTCTTTCTCTTGACAAATATTTACTGAGCCCTACAACATGGTAGACTATTCTAAAACTACAGTTATAATGATGAGCAAAGAAGTCACAGCCCTGACCTCATGAAATTCCTAGTCTAATGGAGGAGACTAATAAACATACACATATATACTTACATGCTAACTACATGTGTACACAATTATATATATTACATATTATTAATTGTACCCAATAGAAACTGTTCTCCAAATTTAGCAGAGGAATCAAAATGCATGTGAAATACTGATAGAATAGAGAAGACTTTGTAATTCTCTGAATACTTTTGATGTAAATACTATCTGTTGTTTCTCATTGTGTCCCAAACATTGTTCAGTTCTGAGAGTGTATAACTGACCAATCATTTGCTGTTTGAAGTCATTGGCCAAGAGAGAATACTATTACTCTTTGTATTTTCATAAGGAAGAAATTGGTAATGGCAACTTTTAAGCCCTGAGGCATGTCCTCTTTGGGCCATTGGCCAACAAACAAATGAACAAACAAATAATAGAACAAAAATTATATAAAGCAAAACCTATCTCTAAATAAATCTCTGAATACCTCCAAAAGCAACTCGACAACCTGTTTAAAAGACTGGGTTCTCAAATTTAAAATGATAATTCACTCTTCTTTATCTTAGTAATCTCACACACACACACACATTTATAGCATTTATCTTCTGGGCAAGCATGAATAATCATACATAAATATCATCGTTATTTTTCATCACTGCAGTTGAATCAAAACTTCTGAAATATTGTCAGCTTAAGAATATGTATTTCTTTAGACCCTTTAGCTCTATGGTCAACCAATCTTCGACAAAGCAGGAAAGAATGTCCAGCGGATAAAAGATAGTCTCTTCAACAAATGGTGTTGGGAAAATTGGACAGCCACATGCAAAAGAATGAAACTGGACCATTTCCTTACATCACACACAAAAATAGACACAAAATGGATGAAAGACCTCAATGTAAGAAAGGAATCCATCAAAATCCTTGAGGAGAAACAGGCAGCAACCTTTTCGACCTCAGCCGCAGCAACTTCTTCCTAGAAGCATCGCCAAAGACAAGGGAAGCAAGGGCAAAAATGAACTATTGGGATTTCATCAAGATCAAAAGCTCTTGCACAGCAAAGGAAACAGTCAGCAAAACCAAAAGACAACTGACAGAATGGGAGAAGATATTTTCAAATGACATATCAGATAAAAGGCTAGTATCCAAAATCTATAAAGAGCTTAGCAAACTCAACACCCAAAGAATAAATAATCCAATCGAGAAATGGGCAGAAGACATCAACAGACATTTCTGCAAAGAAGACATCCAAGGGACGAACAGACACAAGAAAAAGTGCTCAACATCACTTGGCATTAGGGAAATACAAATCAAAACCACAATGAGATACCACCTCACACCAGTCAGAATGGCTAAAATGAACCAGTCAGGAAATGACAGATGCTGGCGAGGATGTGGAGAAAGGGGAACCCTCCTGCACTGTTGATGGGAATGCAGGCTGGTGCAGCCACTCTGGAAAATAGCATGGAGGTTCCTCAAAAAATTGAAAATAGAGCTACTCTATGACCCAGCAATTGCACTATTGGGTATTTACCCTAAAAATACAAACGTAGTGATCTGAAGGGGCACGTGAACCTGAATGTTTATAGCAGCAATGTCCACAATAGCCAAACTATGGAAAGGACCTAGATGTCCATCAACAGATGAATGTATAAAGAAGATGTGATACACACACACACACACACAATGGAATACTATGCAGCCATCAAAAGAAATGAAATCTTGCCATTTGCAACAACGTGGATGGAACTAGGGGTGTTATGCTGAGCGAAATAAGTCAACCAGAGAAAGACAATTATCATATTATGTCTCTGATATATGGAATTTGAGAGGCAGGACAGGGAGTTGTGGGGGTAGGGAAGGGAAAAAATGAAATAAGACAGGATCGGGAGGGAGACAAACCATAAGAGACTCCTAATCTCACAAAACAAACTGAAGATTGCTGGGGGGTATGAGGGTAGGGAGAGGGTGGTTGGGTTATGGACATTGAGAGTGTATGTGTTATCATGAGTGCTGTGAAATGTGTAAGTCTGATGATTCACAGATCTGTACCCTGGGACTAATAATACATTATATGTTAATAAAAAAAAGAATATATATTTGTTGTTTCTTTGTTTATGGAAATAATGAATTATAGATAATTTCAAACTTGCAGAGCATATTTGGTACATAATTAACTAGATTTATAATATAGCAAACAAAATGATCCTTAAGTCAATGAATTGAGTAACATCCATATTTAAAATAGATTATAATAGTTCATATATTATAATGTTCTAAGAAATGTATTTTGTATCTTTCATAATGAACTATTCCTATTTGATGGTGAGCCACAGTGGGCATAGAATTATTTTTGAATGGATGGAATTTCCACGTTATTAAAGTTCACTTAAAACACCCAAGGATAAGACAAAGAAAGATAGGAGATATGAGAATTATTGGTACCATATAGAACTAAAGCCTGTCCAGTGAAGAGGTATGTGTGTTTTAATATCATATGTGTATCAGTGTAGTATACAGGCCCATGGGTTTGGGTAGTTACTGTATTTGACACTTGATCCTGTGGAACAGAAAAGAAAGGGAGGGAAGGTGGGTGAAGGGAAAGAAGGCAAGTCCACAGGTTGCTTTCTTATGTCACCTACTAACCCAGTCCAAGAACATGTACACTGTCAGATCATCCTGAATAAACAGTGACCAACTTCAAAATCAGGGTAGGTTGATTGTACCAAAACGTTGTCATGAGCTCTGTGGGAAAATTATGTGCCAAAAGCCCAGCTGCCCTCTGAATGCAATGCCCAAGACTGTATGTACTTTTCATTTCACCTGCCTCAGAGATGATTAACTCCTTATGTGTTCTAGTATATTTTAAATGGCAACAACAAAACTGGTTATAGTTGTGGCAGAATGTCACGTCATTCCAAATTAGAGAAAACTCAACTGAAACTAAATAAACAATAAAGAGGAAGTATTTTTCCTCAGAAGTGAAGGTCCAGATTTGGGTAAGGAGATGACTTTGTGGTTGAACTCTATCATCAGTAATCTGATTTCTTTCTGTTTTTCCATTCTGCCTTGGAGCAGGATTGGCTTCTTTCTAAAGCTGGCTCCCATCATGGCTGCAAAATGTCTGCCAGCTTACTTCTGGTACCACAAGCTTCCTGTCTGTGTCTAAAAGGAAGAGAAAGAGGGTTTTTTCCAGACACTTTCTCAGAAGATTGAGGAAGCCTCCTTTCCAAGAGCCTCACCTCACCCAAGCATGCAAAAACTTGATCTTACACATCAATGTCCCCAAATGCGTCATATGCTTACCTGGACAAATAATGATGGGCAGGAAAACGGAGGAGATTTATTTATTTCTGAGATGTAAATAAACTTCCTCTCTAAATCCAAAGGAGGAATCATCTTCCCCCAAAGTATTAATGTAGATATCCAAATAAACCTGAAGATGATACAAGAGAGCTTTGAGAGCTGGTGAAGTAACCCCAGCACACACTGTGAATAGTTTCCTATAAGCCTTCTAATTTACTGCTTCAGTTTCAACAGCTGCACCCATGGCTCTTTCCTAATGCAACACATTTTGATGGGTATAGCCATCGTTCTCAACATTTTGTGTTTGTAACATTCACCTGCTGCACGTTTTTAAAATGCTGAAAGCTGAACTAACACCCAAATTCAAATTCAGTAGATCCGGGACATCTTAATGAAATGGTGATTCCGTTATGAGCAATGAGAGAACCACACAGTTGTTTTCTAGATCCAATATGTATTTTTACTATTTTTCTGCTGTCACTATCATTTCTGTACATCCTTCTGCACTGTAACCAAGCAGAGCGATACAGAGTTATTTGTTTAGTTTTGTTTTGCTTGGTGCATGTGTTTTGGGCTTTGCTTTTTTTTTTTTTTTTTTTTTTTTTTGGTAAAGATTTTATTTATTTATGGTGGGGGTGGTGGGGAGAAGCGAGAGGGGGAAGGAGCAGAGGGAGAGGGAAAGGGAGAGAGTCTCAAGTGGACTGCACACTGAGCACAGAGCCTGATGCAGGGCTCCATCCCACAACTCTGAGATCATAATTTGAGCCAAAATCAAGAATCAGACTGAGCCACCCAGGGGCCTCAGTGCATGTGTTTTTAATTTCCAGAATTAAAGGAACTTGCATGTGACGAAGATGTATTTTTTGATTTGCTGATTTCAATGAATTCTGAGAAGCAAATGGAAAAGTGAAAAATCATTTGGGTAGCATGGCATTATCTTCTGTGGTAATTATTTCAGTTAAATGTCATAAATGGGCCACTAATGTCTACTTTGAGGCTTATTTGTACCTTTGGGGCTCTAGCTGCCACCTATTAATAGTTCATGATTCTCTGTTTGGTAGTGTAGCTAGCCACCTACAAGGCCATCTTTCCAGAGGTAACTGCAACAGTGAATTAATAGTATTACTAACCCATACGTATATGTGTCTGTGTGTGTATATTTTCATAGTATGAGTATTGGTTAGCGACATCTTTGTATCATGACCAATCACTGTTATGGAGATGTTGTATAGAAACAGAATTCTGTGCAGACTTGTGTATCTGCAGACTTTAATATTGTTAATCTGTTACAAAGATGCTTTTAGGTATTAGAGGCTTAAGGGTAGGTTAGTGCACTGCTTACCTTGGCAGGCTTTGGTTTTAAGACATTCTAATCACTAAGACTTCTATAAATTTGGAATTGTCTTTGCTTCTGTGCTGGATAGTTCTTTCTGAAGATTTCATGCTTATCCATATGTAATGGAGGGATAAAATCTCAGCATTTCTAATCTTTCACTCCTTAGGCGTCACATGCTTAGGTTAATTTAACTATATACTCCAGATCTCACCTGCCTGTGTCTATCCCTGGATTGCAGGGATCTTATGAAGTTTCCTGGTCCTTACATCCAGTTTTTTCCCCCGTTATGTTTAAGTCCAAGTAACATTATCAGAGATCTAACCAGTCCTTACTCTAGGATTCTTTTCTCCTTTTTCCCTTTCTCTCTTAATGGATACTGAATCAACACTTTGGGAGACAGGAAGGCAGAGTGGAAAGAGTTTGGTTCGAAAGTCACATTGACATGAGCTCAAATTCAAATTGTCCTTAGACAAACTGCTCAGTCACTCTAACCCTCTGTATCTATCAAATATGAGTAATTTTCATCTCATCATAGCTTTTTATAAATTGAGTTCACACACATAAGGTGACCCCCCCACTTTGATTCTCCAGACTTTTACTAACAATGACTGTCTAAGTCTGCACTTCTACAAGGCTTTATGGTATTTTCCTAAAAGGGAATTCCTGGAAGCTACTGACAGTTTTCCTCTTCGAACATGTTATGATATATTTTGGACATAATAAAGCAGCAAATGGCTTTTTAAATATTTATGTTCTCCACACCATGCATGCCAACTGTGTTTGCTCTCTCCATTCCTTCGTGTGCCAAGGAGACAAGCCAAACAGCGTGAGACGAAAATACTGTCAGGACACAAAGTCAGCTTGTCTAAGGTGTCTCTGTGCAGATGTAACCTTAATGGGAAAGAGTAGAGACTGCTCCCTGGTTACACAGTGATACCTTGATTAACGAATCATCTGGGAACAAAGCTCCTTTATAAGCAGTTCAGCTGAGTAAATTTTTATTTTAAAACTTCATGAATCAAATGAAATAGCACCGGCTGGTGTCATATAACTCAACGGTCATATTCGGGGTAAGCTGCACTTGTGTACAGAACAGAAATACCTCCTCACAGAGTCTGTCTGTTAGTGTAAAGGCGAAGAGGTACATTTTAGGCCAAATTGTGAAGCAACTTCAGGTAAACTCTTTTTCACTCTTATAACCACCATGCTCAATCCCCTATATACGCATAGCAGATTATTACCCTTGGAGTCTGGCTGCTCTTAAAAACTTCTGTCTGTTAAAACAGGAATCAGTTAGAGTTCATGTTACCTTTGAGTTTGAGTTCATGTTACCATATATATATATATTTTTTTAATTTTTATTTTATATATATATATTTTTAATTTTTATTATATATATATATATATATATATATATATATATTATTCCTTTGATGGAGAGAGGCAATACAAGCAAGGGGAGTGGGAGAGGGAGAAGCAGGCTTCCTGCTGAGCAGGGAACCCAGTGTGGGGCTCCATCTCAGGACCATGGAATCATGACCTGAGCTGAAGGCAGAGGCTTAATGACTAAGCCACCCAGGTGCCCCCATGTTACCTTATTTGATGTTATTTAGTAATTTCTTGGGTCACCTAAATGGCTCAGTTGGTTAAGCCTGCCACTCTTGATTTCTGCTCAGGTCATGATATCAGGGTTGTGAGGTCAACCCCTGCATGGGGCTCCGTACTGGGCGTGGAGCCTACTTCAGATTCTCTCTCTCTCTGTGCACCCCCTGCTAATTTTTTTTTTTTTAATTCCTCCCTTTCAAGACAGGAATCAAAATGATTCACACTTTGAGTTATGGTTCATGTTACCTTATATTGATATCATCTAGTAATATCTCAATCCTGGCTACAAGTTAGTATTGTTGAAAGAGATTCTGACTTAACTGGTTTGAAGTGGAGCCCAGAGTTTGGTATTCTAATTTTTTTTTTAATTTATAATTTTTTATTTTTTACAAACATATATTTTTATCCCCAGGGGTACAGGTCTGTGAATCACCAGGTTTACACACTTCACAGCACTCACCAAAGCACATACCCTCCCCAATGTCAATTCACGGTTATGAACCACTGCTTTAGCATAAAGTTCTGTTTTACTATTGTGACCTCTGCTTTTATAATATCTGTGTTTATCCTTTGTGAGTTGTAGACCACGTCTGTCAAAACCCCTTGTATCAACCTTCAAAATGCAGGTTCTTGTGGCATCACCACGGTATCACCACTTCTGAATCTTAAAGTGTGTGGTACCTGTGAGCTGAGTGTGTTTGTGTGTAACCCCTATCTTATTTATAATGTCTACTTCATGGAATAAAATTTTCCCTATCAACAATACCTTTTGATTCCTCTTTGCTAATAGAAAATTCCCATGATGTGACAGTGGGGTATTCATATGTTCAATTTCTATTTATTTTAAAGATTTGATTTATTTATTTTACAGACAGAGATCACAAGTAGGCAGAGAGGCAGACAGAGAGGGGGGGGGAGCAGGCTTCCCTGCTGAACAGAAAGCCTGAGGTGGGACTCGATCCCAGGACCCTGGGATCATGACCTGAGCCGAAGGCAGAGGCTTAACCACTGAGCCACCCAGGTGCCCCTGTTCAATTTCTATTTTTAACAATATAATTCATAGGAATTATAATTTACATTCAAATTAAATAAGACCAGTCTTTTTTGCAAAAGGAAGGGAAAATCAGATTCAGACAAATGAAGGGTCTTTTCTAATACATAAGTATTTTAGAGTATAAAAGTATATAAATGTTAATTTAATGTAAATACCCATTAATTTGTCATTATCCAATTATCTAATGACAGATTTCTGTAATTTTACAACTTTGTAATTCACAAAATTACAAGTCAGGAGCTTGTAGTCATTGTTTGAAAATGCAGAATATATTTATGTTCAATTTTTCTTTTTTTCTCTCTCTCCCTCCCCACCCCCATCCATCCTCCCCGTCTCCACCGCACCCCTTTTCCTCTTATCATAGCATCAGATGAAGAAGAGCCAACTTCTGCAGGTAAAGTTCTTATGTTGCTAAGATTATTTCTATTTAATTTAGTGCCCTTGTTAATTGACCCTTCTTTACCCTTTGAAGTATATTTATTCAGGTTTCAACCAAAAAACTGGCATAGTTTTATTTACTGACTTTTTTTGTTTCTTGGACCCGGTATGCTGTCGCAGATTAAATGATGTTGGTTATAAGTTCTAAATAAAAAAAAAGAATTGAAAATCAACTACTACAGAGGAAAACACAATATAAAATATCACATCAACATTAAAGAATAAGGAAATGAGAAAATTAAAACATTAAGAAAAACCCAAAATAACAAAACGAGGAGGGAAAACTAAAATGATAAAATGCAGAAAATTAATAAAATGAGCAGAATGAAAAAAAAGGAAAATGATCAAATGAACTTCTGTGATAGAATATTGCATTATCAAATATATAACTGGCACTAAACATGCTACTCATTTACATTTAAGGTTAAAAATCATATTGTTGTCTCAAACATTCACTTTATTTAAAACAATTTTCACAGTTATAACTTAATGATGCTGAGACTTGGCAGCATAACTCTGCTGCTCATCCAGCTAACCAGCATTTATCAAACACAAGCTAAGGTTTGAACTAAGTACTATGAAGAATGCTAATGGTAGAGAAGGTATTGTATCTTCAACAATGGTTCTGGGACCATGGGATGGATCAAAAAGAAATGCCAGGAGCCTAAAGACCAGACACATTTCATAAGGATAAAGTGAGCGGCACAGTTGTTGAGGTTAGCAATAAATAAAAGGCCTGGGCAGACCAGCAACATCAGGAAAAAAGGAGTCAGGTCTTGAGATGTAGGGGTCAGAGGCTGATCTGAAGAGGAAAACCAGATCTCAGTACTAGATTCCTTCTTAGACAAGTAATTGAGGAAAGGAATTAGGTCTGAGCAACAGATCAGGAAATGGTCACTAAAACCAACGGACAAAAGGCAGTCTGATTTTGTAGGAAGGAGAGGGGAATCTAGTCCAGTTACTGGAACTTAGGTACAAGGCAGGGTCATTTCAATTCATATTTGAGCTGGTTCCAGACTTCCTGATTTCTACCCTCCTCCAAAAGTGGCCAGGTGGGGATTTTTACCTGGCGGAGTAAATTTGAAAGATCAAAAATTCAATGGAAGACAATGAAGTAGAGGTTTTACAGATATCTTTCGTAATAAATCCCAAGGATGCTTTATTGCATGATACTCATTATAATCCCTTTGGTAACAGAATCACAGAATCAGATAAACTCTCAATTATTTATTTTTATAATATCATTAGTTTGTAGTCTGATTCGGATGCTCAGGGTTCCCTGTTATTTTCTCCCAGTCTAGTCAATGTTGTGTAGCCCATTTTAGGAGCGATCTAATCACATGACTCTATAGCAAACTCCTCTGTTGCTATGACTCCTCTATTGCTATGACTCCTCTGTCTAGTTCCTGACTTCTTTTTGCCCTTACTTGAGGTGTTAGTGTTCACAGGGTTACCCAAAGACTCTGTGTTTCTCAACCTTAACTGAGTTTTCTCTTTGTAACAATTCTTACAAGCAAGATGCTTTTCTAGCCCAGGCTCATTCCTCTTCCATCTTATTTGTTCTGTTGCCTGCCAAACAGTTCTGGTACGATTGACAAAGAATTATTCTTTTTGCATGGGGAGGATTAATTTTAACCTAGTATAAATGATATTTAAGTATAATATAACTATTTCTTCGTGTGATTTTGTTATTTTTAAGTTATTTTAACAATTTATCTGCCTACTAAGAAAATCTTTTGGTAAATGCAACTGAGTATTTTTTTTCTCTAAGTATTTCTTTTTCTCCAGAATGATCTGAACATCATAAAGTTTAAATTCTAGTTTAAAAGTATTTTTGTTTTTAGATGTGACTGGGTGTTTTTGTTGTGATTTTAGCAGACTTTTAGAATAGAACAAATGTAATCTTAAGGAATATATTAAATAAAAGATTTCATGCACGGATTAGCACTGAGAAAATTTGTCATTTAGGAAAGCAGGCACTGCTTCTATATAAAACCTTCCAGTGGAAGTTAAGTGTTTTAATTTTATCAAAGTATATAATAAAAACAGTATTATTGTCCAGTATTAAGCCTTTTGACAAAATATTTATTATGAGATTTGTAAAAATTTGGTTTTACAATGGATATGAATAGTTGTAGAAAGTGGATTAGGATTATTGTAGTTCTTTTTGGTAACTTTTGCAACCAGTTTTCTCAACATTTTTCTTAAATGAATATTTATTATCTGTTTATGTTTCTTTTTCAGTAATAATTATCAAAAGATACCTTTTAGTTAAATATGTTATGCAGAATATATTTATTTCATATATGGTTAATAATTCTTAGTTTTTACTCTTATCTTCTTCCGTTAATAGAATTTATGTAGAATAATCTTCTTTAAGCTCAGACTCATTTTACAGTCTTTTATTTTTTTATTTCTTTCCTGGCTGTTTAAATCATCAGTGAAATGCAATCTTTTGTTTGCCCCCCAAGTTTTACCTGAATTTAACTTTTATATGTTTCTACATAATGTCTTCAGTATCTTAATCAGACTCAAATTCTTCCTTCAGATTTACAGCATAATTGGACAGTAACTTCTTCAAATACATACTTTAATTTCTTTAAATGAAATAATTTGGATGTTTCCATTAGGAGATCTGCTACTCCTCAAAATTGAATAGGAGAAAAAATAATAAAGCAAATGGGGGTGTTGTACGGTCCTGGTTATTTGTTATTAATATACAAATTATGAAATAAGAATGATTCCTCTAAGCAAATCTACACATGATTTATCAGTGCAGGTCCCTAGTAGATACTGAATGATACTATTTATTAAATGTTTGCAGTGTATGGATACTGTATAAGAAATCTAAGTTGTTTTTATCCTACAAGTACACAGAATTGGATTAATTATAATTCCACAATGTGACAAGTTCTCATTGTTCAGAACTGTTTCTTAAACAAATAATAAATAGGGTTCTATCTTGAATAACATGTAGTGTGAAAAAATCAGAATGATAGACAATATAACTCTGAGAAAATTAATGAGTTATTAGGTAGTGTTTTACTCATGTTACAATGCTACAAAATGATATAGGCCTTTCTCTTTACTAAAGAGCCTATTTGATTAGCCTTTTATTAGAATATTATGAATGCTATTATTCAAACAGATAACTGATCCCTCCAGTCTATTTCCATCTTACAATGTTTACAATATTTTTAAGCTTTATTCTGTATTTATTTATTTAAATATGCCTAATTTCTCTTATTTAAACTTCTAAATTGCCATGCAAAAAAGCAAGTGCTTAATAACTGCTTTTTTTTGGTGTTCTGTTGTGGAGGGGAAGCATAAAACATCACATCTGTGTTTCTCCTCTTGCGGATATGTCCTGTTACTGAATATGAGCATCTGCTTGTTAATCATTCGGCTCTGAAGGTTCTGATGGGATGCATTAGCCTAGGGGTGCTTGTTATGTAGCATCTGAGTTACTAGGGCAGTGTCACCTAACACCTGTTTCTGTAACTACTGAAAGCTCCTTTTTATTTATCTTAGTTGAATCTTATGCTCAGATATTTAAACATCTTATTTCATGGAGTATAAAAAGCACATCCATGAACAATACAAGAAATTTCTTCAAACTAGGTTATATCCCAATAATTACAAGCTAATGAGATTCATATTTTTAGAGTGGCCATTCAGACGCTGTACTTTCCAATGAATCACTGTTAGAGGTGATACACACAATCCAATTATGTTGCTGCTGCTCAGCTATGTTTTGGGAAGCTCTCTTTTGAAATTTCCTTCAGACTCTGTTTATGACATTGTAATATAAATTATTCCTTTATAGTCTCAGAACCATGCTATTATATTCCTCAGACTTTGGCCTAATAAATATGCCTTCAAAAACAAAGATTTGCAATTATTAAAAGTGTATAGTGTGCGTGTATCTGTGCATGTGAAATATAGATCAGCTTGTAACTTTGAAAAGAAATCAGTTTCTAACTTTTGAAAGGGGATACATGATATTTAGATTAAATTTCATAAAATAACACTTTTTAATAAAGTTAAGTCAGTGGTTGCTTCCCACTCAGTTGCACAAATTCAATTTTCATTTATCTTTTATTTAAATTTCATAATAGGGAGAGGCTTCATAAACTGATTATACCAGTACTTGTGTCTGTGTCCTTTAAAAAATTAAGACATTTGCATTAGAAAACTGACCTCTACAAATGAGCTAATCTATATAAAATTTAATTTATTAACCATAAGGTATATTTAATAAAGCTTATCCTCACATAAATTTCCTCATTCCTCTTAATTTATTTTGTCTTATTAGCTATTATTTTACCTCTCTAGAAATACCATTTATTCATTAAAGTGATGAAATCATTATAAGAATAACAACAGGGCCAGAAATGAAAAATGTTACTGAATGGGATCAAAGTTAGTTAAAAACTAGCTTGTCAATATTGTGGAGATCTTGTAGCTGTACAACAGGACAGTGGCTAAAATTAAAACCACTTACTGTTTTATTCCAATCACCGCAAAAACAAAGCTTGATTTTTTTTCTTCTATTCTTGCCTAAGGAGAGATTTTTAATTGTTTTGTTACTTTTTTAATATTAAAGAACTGGGTTTGGGCTTATATAAAAGTAGCTATTAATACGGAGCTAACAAATGACAAAAAATTATGATTAGAAAAAATGGAACTTTCAGGTGAATGTAAAAGAATCTTTTTAGAAATCAGCTATGTTAAAACACTAGTTTATGAGAGCCATACTGTTCTTTATGTTCATAAAGTCAAGATTTCATAGTTTACTTAAATGTTAAACTTATTCGAGAACTATCAATATCTGATCCCACTTGGGAGTGATGCTAGACATTGCTGCCTGGGTACAGTAGTTTATAATAAACTTACTGGGACCTCCCTGATGCCCATCAGAGATGCAGACAGTAGTGACTGGGCATACCAGGCATCATTATTTTCACTGATTACTTCCAAATCTTTTAGTATGTTTAATCTTTCAAAAGACCAGCTTGGCCATTGAGGAAGTACACACAACACCAATCATTTAACATATAATAGAACACTGACTAGCAGTAGTAAAGAATTGTAACTATAGTTTTACATATATAAATATATATTTGTGACCTTATAGATAAACCATGTGTGTGTATAAACATATGCATATGTGTATGTATGTGTGTGTCTATGTCTGTGTGTGTGTGTCTGTGTGTATGTATGTTTAAAACAAATGTTACATATTTCTGCAGCTAAACAAATACACAGAGTGATTAGATATTTTCCTCTAACTTTTAAAATATTTAATTTTGGCCCTACAAAACCTTCCCTTTGTTATAGTGAATTTTGTGATGTTCTTCACTATGCTATAGATTTCTTTTAGACTCGTTCCTGTTTTTTTATGAAATTTAATTCTGCATGGCTGACTTTGCTCAATTATTCTACAACCCATGCATTTTGAAAAGGAATAAAGCTTACCATATTATTCTCTAATGAACAAGAGCTGCTTTTGCATTCTGATCTTAGCACTTTATTTCCTTGGGGTCTGAAATAGAGCTTCACATCCTCATTTTTGTTCGCCTTGTATTTGTTACAAATTTTTTCCTTTTCTATATAGACATATTTTCCCTATAGTGCCTGGAGAAACTTTACTAATTATTTTATCAAGTATATTCTTGTTCATAAAGATATGCTAAGGAAGCTGAAATATTAAAAACTTACATATAAAAACCAGCACATTATTGCTATAGTCTCTAAAAACCAGAAGTTATTATCTGCAGCTTCTCAATGGAATGAGGAAGAAACCATTGCTTCTAAAGATTAGGTTTGTCCACTTTCCTGAGGCTTTAGTGAAAAGTGATGTGTGATAGTATATTGAACTGTAAGAAAAAAAAATAGTTATTTAAACCTCTGTTTTATGTAGATAATATTTTTTCATATTTTTCCTAAGATAAACTTCCCTGTAGTATAAGATCTTGTTACCAGTAGGGAATTTGGGAGGTTACCTACTCCATATCTTTCTCTTTTTTTTTTTTAATTTTTTATTTTTTATAAACATATATTTTTATCCCCAGGGGTGCAGGTCTGTGAATCACCAGGTTTACACACTTCACAGCACTCACCAAAGCACATACCCTCCCCAATGTCCATAACCCCACCCCTTTCTCCCAAACCCCCTCCCCCCAGCAACCCTCAGTTTGTTTTGTGAGATTAAGAGTCACTTATGGTTTGTCTCCCTCCCAATCCCATCTTGTTTCATTTATTCTTCTCCTACCCACTTAAGCCCCCATGTTGCATCACCACTTCCTCATATCAAGGAGATCATATGATAGTTGTCTTTGTCTGCTTGACATGATATGCTCTAGTTCCATCCATGTTGTCGCAAATGGCAAGATTCCATATCTTTCTCTTTAGACAAGTTTAAGCATTAAAGTATCACAAGAGGAAAAAAATATATTTGTACCTCTGTGAATATAGATATAGTTATATAATCTATCATCTTTCCCCAAAAAGTATAAATCTGAACTTGAAGTAAAGTTAAATATTTCCAAGAGATAGGGAATAATAAAAATCCCTCATAGTATAACTCGAAGTTATACTTCGAGTAGTATATGTTAATATATTTCTTCAGTAGTATATGTTAATATCTAGCAATGCATGCATTCTAAAAAGTTACTGTGTGACATGCTTTCATTCATACATCCATTCATACAACCATACATTCATTCATTCATTTATTTATTTTTGAGAGAGAGAGAGAGCAGGGCAGAGGGAGGCAGAGAACCTTAAGTAGACTCCACACCCAGTGCAGAGCCTAACAGGGGGCTTAATCTTCTGACCCTTAGATCATGAACTGAGCTGAAGTCAGAAGTTGGACCTCAACCAACTGAGCCACTCAGGTGCTCCTGTGTGACATGCTTTAGTTATAAAAGAAAAGTCAGTTTAGTATTGCTTGAATAATAAGAGATTTTATTGTCTCACAGAATTGATAATGAGTAACTCATTGATACCAAAAGTCTTTGTTTTGTTTTTCTTTCCCCATCTTTTTGTTCTGTCTTTGGTAGTACAAAATTTATTTTCACTTTCAGACTGGTTTCCCTCGTGGCAGTGATATGTCTGCCAAAAGCTACTATGGCTATGTGCACCTTTATCTGTGTCCAGAAAGAGCAAGAAAGCAAGCATCCTGAGATCCACTCTAATTGGACAGGCTTTGATTCCTTCTGCCATCCCTCTGAAACAGCCAGCTACTCAAGCACTTCCCCTGGAGCCTAAAGTTAGTTTCTGCTTTCTCTCGGGATCAGGAGCTAAGGGGCAGATACTTAAATAAGAATCGGGCTACTCTTTTGGAAGAGACAGGGGGAGATATATAGTAGGTCAATGATCAGTAAAGCTCATAAGTAGTTGTTATAACACCTCTTTGTCATTTTTTTTTAAAGATTTTATTTATTTATTTGACAGAGAGAGATCACAAGTAGGCAGAGAGGCAGGCAGAGAGAGAGAGAAGGAAGCAGGCTCCCTGCTGAGCAGAGAGCCCGATGCGGGACTCGATCCCAGGACCCTGAGATCATGACCTGAGCCGAAGGCAGCGGCTTAACCCACTGAGCCACCCAGGCGCCCCACCTCTTTGTCATTTTTAACTACTTTCTTAGTTCTACATTTTGGTGTGTTTTTCATATTATTTTATAAAAATTCTTAGGAGACTCTGGAAATCTGTTTGTTGAAAAATAACCTCAATACACATCTCAGTTATACTAAAGTCTGTACTCGTATTTGCAGTATTTTACATCATGACTTTTTAAAATCTCAACTTCACTATATACTTTTTCTCTCATGTGCTTAAAAATATTTTTATGCTTCCCAAAACTGCATATATATATTATCTTTATTGAGCTGGTCTTTGTTTTTTGCTTTAACGATCTGTTTCTACAGAAACTACAAAAAGTTTACTCAACTCTAGTTCTTATGTGCTACTAACTGTAATCTTCCTTTCCCACATTTCAAAAAAATGACAGTCATGTTAAATTTCATTGTCCAGAAATCCCCAAGAGTATTAAATACTGTCATTACTTAACCCAGGCTAATATTATCTTATTATAGATAAAGATTTTTTATCATGAACTTATAGCCAAAACATAAAGAATATTAGAAAATGGCTCTTCAAATTTAGTAAACTTTTTGAGCTTGGGAGAAAAAATGTGATTAAT
This sequence comes from Mustela putorius furo, assembly GCF_011764305.1. Classification (NCBI taxonomy): domain Eukaryota; kingdom Metazoa; phylum Chordata; class Mammalia; order Carnivora; family Mustelidae; genus Mustela; species Mustela putorius. The sequence continues at coordinate 18,539,946 of NW_025422471.1, forward strand.
CGTTGCATGTATGTTGCTACAGTTTTAAAAATTCAACTTTTTGAAACTCACTTCCATCATAATGCTGAAAAAACTCCAGAGGTATAACTAAAATTTTGATTTAATGTAGAAATTTCATGTTATTTCATTTAATAATAGTTAGATTTTTGTGCTGTTGTCCTTTAGAATACTGGTAGAAAAACCAGAAATGAAACCCAAGTTAATGTTAAGCTCAAATACTGAAAAAGCATAAAATTAAAAACAAAATGGTCATAAAGGTATACAAATGGAAGTGGAGAGTGTATCAGTAAGGATTCTCCAGAGAAGGAGAACCATACAGGGGCACCTGGGTGGCTTAGTCAGTTAAGCATCTGACTCTTGATTCTGGCTCAGGTTAGAATCTCGGGGTTGTGAGATCAAGCCCCATGTCAGACTCCACGCTGAGTGTGGAGCCTGCTTAAAGACTGTCTCTCCCTCTCTCCTGCCTCTCCCCACCCAGTCCTGCTCACTCTCTCCCTCTCAGTCAATCAGTCAATAAACCATATGTATGTATGTGTATAAATACATAAAATATATAGATATATATGTAAAATACATATAATATATATTTAAATATATATTGCATTGTGTGTGTGTGTGTGTGTGTGTGTGTGTGTAATTTATTTTAAGGAATTGATTCATGTGATTGTAGGCTTTGGCAAGTCCCAAATGTGTAGGGCAAGCCAGATCAGCTGGAAATTCAGATAGGACTTTTTTTTAAACTAACATACAATGTATTATTTGCTTCAGGGGTACAGTCTGTGAATCATCAGTCTTACATGATTCATAGCACTTACCATAGCACATACCCTCCCCAATGTCCATCACCCAGCCACTCTATCCCTCCCCCCCCCCCCAACCAAAGCAACGCTCAGTTTGTTTCCTGAGATTAAGAGTCTGTTATGGTCAGGTGGGACTTTTAAGTTACAGTCTTGAGTCAAAGTTCTTTTTTCCCAGGGGAACCCTAGGTTTTACTCTTAAGGCCTTTAACTGATTGATTAGATGAAGTCCACCTACACTGTAGAGGCTAATCTGCTATTTGAAAGTCAACTGATTATAGACAGCTACAAAGTATCTCCAGAACAACATGTAGGCTAGTATTTGACCAAGGAACTGGACACCATAGTTTTAGCCAAGCTGACACATAAAGTCTAACCATCATAGAGAGTGAATAAAAATTATGTAAATGTAAAATATTTTAATTCTTTATATAAAGCTATTTCCGGAGAAACAGGTACGCACAGTTTCTAACATTTAATAATGTGTTTGTTGTTCCACTATCTGTACACACATATGCTTTGAGCTTCTTTAATTTTTAATCCTCCCTACATTGGTTGGATTTATTTTTAAGGCCATCTCCAATTGTCTGGTCCATTTTTTTTGTTGTTGTCTCTAGTTTCACCTCAACATCTAATACAAATAGATCACTGAGAAGTATTAATTTAATATTCCAGGGATTTGTGGGCTCAAGGAAAGCATTAAACTTCCTGGTTCTCGATGTGTAAGATAAAACTCCATGGACTTGCAAGCCTGAACCTATGCTTGTAGTGCCTTTATTGTCAGATAAATAGCTACCTCCTGCCTGTAGAGTATTTTCCTTTTATAGCTTTCATTCTCATTGTCTGTAAAATGGGATGGATAATAATAATGCCCACCTTAACGGTTTTCTATAGGGATCAAACATGATGATACATTAAAGCACTGACCACATGATGCCCATTCTATAATAAGGACAGGGAATCTAAACATTATTTTTACTTTTGTTATCATCAATGTTGTTTGCCATATTATTATTTTATTACTATTCTTATTTTGATTATGATTATCAAACAATATGTGGAGTGTTCTGCATACAGTATTTTACTTAATTTTCACAATGAAGCAATACAACTTAAAGATAAAATATATCTATATACCATCTATCTGTCTGTATTTCTACTTCTAGAGGAGAACACTGGATTTTAAAGCATTAAGAAGTATGCTCAAAGTTATGTAATTAGCAAGTAACAGAAGCAAGATTCAAATTCAAGTTTCCCTGGGAAATAAACTTGTATTTATTCTACTTCAGCAAACTCTGCTTTTTTATTCACTTATAAATAGTTTTAAATAACATATATTTCTTTCAATTGTAAAAGCAATACACAGTTATTCAATTTTTTATATGTATATCATAAAACTGAACCCAATAGCTTGCAAAATTTTAGCTATCATTTTAAACGATGGTCTGATTACGATAGTAATTTATGGACCTTGTGGATATTTTTTAAAAAAGAATAAAATAGGAGATGAAAATCTACCTGGTTGCCTGCATCCATATTGAATATTTGCATTTTAAAAATAGTCTGCCTCAACCTAGCAGCTCTTACAGTCTTCATCCCCATGGCTCAGGGTGGAAGGTGGACATAATTTGTACCCTGCTCCATGAACCCCCCAGATGCATTTTCTAAGACTGCCACGTTGTCCTTCTGTTTCTGTAAAGCCAGCACAAACCCCGGGCACCTTCCCATCACAGGCAGGGCTGTGCACTCACAGGTCTGTCTGACAGCTTCTCCCAAGAGTGTCTGTGTGACTACTCCATCATATCTTTCCTATCTCGATCCAAAGATGTCTTCTCAGGAAGGCCATCTCTTTGTCTCTAAAAAGGTCACACCTTTTCCACGTTGTCAGGTCTCCTGGTTTGATTTACTTTTTAATGTTAGCACTGTCTGAACACTCTACATATATATCTTCAGGTGGAATATAAACTCCCGAGACATGGGATTTTTTTGGTCTGTTTTATTCACTACTGAATCTTCAGCTACTGGAACAATGTTTGGTATGTGGTAGATGCTTAATAAATAGCTTGTCGTATGATTGAATTGACGAGTAAAGTCAGCCATACTGATTTTATGCCGACTTTAAGGCACTGTCAACCCGAGAACATACACAATTATGTAAATAATCAAACAGGAGTCTGACGATAGATATATTTCCTCATTTAAGAAATAAAGGATAACACTTCTAATTTGCTAAGAATCTTAAAGATGCTTTAAAATTACTGAAATCCCTTGACATCGGTCTTTGTTTTTCTGCTTTTGTTGCCACTGGAGTAAGTGTGTTTTGCCTAGTAATTCTTCCAGGGTGGTGCCCTAACACCGTCATTAATTTAGACATTGTTAGTAATTTCTGTATGGAAACTGCAGCAGTGATTTTAAGAAGCCTCAAACTTGACACTAACCATAATCCAGTGCAGGGCATGGGCTGGAGAATGGGTGGCTCAGGGCAGGGAGGCAGCCCAGAATGCACAAAGTTGCATGCAGGGGCTGGGCAGGCTTGCAGGGCTGCTGGGCTGCCTGAGTTTGAATTCCAAGAGGAATGAGAAAGGGCCTGCAGTGGTTTAGTATCATAACTTACCAGGAATACGTCTTTATTGATTCCTGTGTCCTCAAGCTTATAGACACTTTCAAGAAATCTTTTCTTCAGAGTTGCACGGATAGTAGATACCTGTGTCCTCAAGCTCACAGACACTTCCAAGAAATCTTTTTTTTTCAAATTGCATGGATGGTAGTTTTTTAAGGACTTGGAGTAGCACATTTAAAAATAAAATGGACCGGGCATAGTATATTTTGGGGATACACTTAAAAAAAAAAAAAAAGATGGTTACCTAAAGCAGACTTTCAACTGCTAGACTTCACCAAGATTTATAGGTTCATTCCCTATTTATTCAGCTAATTTTCTGCTTCTCTAAACAGAAGTCTAAATGAGAAGTACCCAGTATTTTTTTTTATCAAATTTATGTGATATGCTTAACATAATATCCCTACCTATTCGTATCTAATTCTCTGCTTCTCTGGACAGAAATCTAAGCAAGAAAATATCCAATATTCTTTTTTATCTAATTTAAACAATATCTCGTATTTCTATCCAATTTAAATAACATTTTTGATTGTTTCAAAAGCTTACCAGAAGCTTTTGGAAAAGAATGAACAACCCAGTTCTCAAAGCGAAAACAAAGAATAAAACCCACTGTACATATCCACCAGTGGTTTGTGCCAAAGCTTTAGATGTTCTGCAGAGGACATCAGAGACAGGACATCTGAGACAGAGACAGGACATCTGAGACAGAGACAGGACATCTGAGACAGAGGCACTCTGAAACCATTTCATCCCATAACTTAGCATCGAAAAACGAATTGGTAGGAGTTTGGCAAGTACTGAGCTACTAATGTAAACAAAGCTAAGCTAAGAAAAACTAGGAAGTGAACAGACAGGTATCCCCCTGGAATTTGAACATTCTGAACCTCTACCTATCTAAACACATTTTTTTTTCCCACTGTTTATTTAGAAGATCATCAAGAAACCATGGACAATTCTGATTCTTGTTCCCTATGCTATGCCAATCCTTAGTCTCATCATCTTTCAGCAGAATACTCAAGGAATTTTTCTAACTTCCAAGACTGCTGAGAATTCATAGAACTGTAAAAAAGGAAGATTAGCATATTTTTAAGTAACTTGAGTTTTCAGACGTGATTTTATTTTCAATCTCTTTTGTGTCTGTCTCCCAATTTCTTTGTCTCCCTGACCACTTGGGTTAGGGGTAGGAAATTGAGGGATAAAACTATTGATTCCCACTAATTTTATTCTTACTCTGAAAATGAGGGAACCAACAAAAGCTGGTCCCTTAAGGCATTCTTTCATTTTACTCATGAAACCTGTACCTGGTTTTTATGACCCATCACACCATGTTTCTTCTCCCTAGGCGGTAACAGCCTCCTCTATTCCAAGTCATATAAGCTGTGCTCATTCTTACCTCAAAACTTTAATTCACATTTTTCTGTTTAGAGCATGCTTTTCTTTCCCTGTCATATCTCCAGAGCCTGTCCATCTTTCACACTCACAAGGTATGGAGACGCAGTCGTTTCTTTCCTTACAGGGATTTGAGTTCCTTTGTTATGTTCTGGATCTGCATTGGAGTTGTTTTTCCACTTAGGCTGGGGACTCACTCTTGACTGTGAGCCATCCTTCTGTTGCATTCCCAACAATGCTGAAAACGGGGATGAATACCTGCTTTGTGGTCTCTAGATGGTATCACTAAAAGTATTACCACCTGTTGAGACCATAAAACAGAAAGAGAGAGAGAGAGAGAGAGAGAGAGAGGAGGAAGAGGGAGAGCAATCGATCAAACAGTGGTTTTCAAATCTAGAAAATATGTAAACTGTATCATAGTAGCCATATGCAGGCAAATTACAATGGTGTAAGTCACTTTTCTTGATTTAGATAATCACTTTGATTATATATAGCTATATTAGTTTTCCAGGGTTTCCATAACCAATTACCATAACCTTAGTGATATAAAACAACACAAATTCACTCTCACAGTTCTCGAGATCAGAAGTCTGAAATCAAGGTGTCATCAGGGTCATGCTCCTGCTGAGCACTCTAGAGGGGAATCCTTCCTTGCCTGTTCCAGTGCCAGCCTCTCCCAGCCGTCAGTGTTTCTTGCCTTCCTTGATCAGAGCCACATCGCTCCCATCTCTGCCCTCATATTGGCATTACCTCTTCCTTTTCAGTCTGTGGCTTCTCTTTTTCTTTCTATTATAAGGACACTTGTCATTGGATTTAAGACCCACTCAGGTACTCTAGAAGATCTAGAAGACCTCAAGATCCTTAATTAGGATCTTTTTATCAAATACGGTAACATTCAGAGGTTCCAGGGATTTGGTTCTAGATATATCTTTTGGGGGAGCATTCTTCAACCTACTAGAGCAGCTGAAGTAAGATGTGGTAAATAAATGTAAAATGAATTAGCTTTTTATTTTCTAGACCTGAAGTTTTTAAATAAATGAACATGTTAATGTATAATCAAAGATTCACAAGAATTGGTAGAATATTTCTTTCTTGCACTTCTGACATGTTGTACTTCCTGGCTTTAAAAAATTAGTCATAAGAATATAATGATGAGATCCTAATTTATTCAACAAAACAACATGTATAGCATTCATAAAGCCTGCAGATCTGGTCAAAACCTCAGCCAATAGAATTCAATAAAGGTGAAGCTAACCTCAGTATCAGTGGAAATTGTTTATGTTTGAAGAAATGATTTCTAGGTTAAAAAAATTACAACATGTAAATCTTGTTGGTAAGCTGACAATATTTTTTACACATAGAAAATGTCCCCTGAGGGGAATGATGCTAAAAGGTGAATTAGAATGGGCTTAAAAACAATTCTAAGCTCTTTCTAGATTCAGGTAACAACAACCAAGTGTCCCACTATGATGTTGAAATGACTCATGGGAAATCATCATGTTGAGTAATTTGAGGGATAGAGCAGAAAATACCAGTAGATGGCTGTAAAAAAGGAGATGTCAGGAAAAGTAATATTCACAAATTTCTTCTTAAATATTTTGACATAATTTTATAATTGCTTTATAGTCTTCAGCTTTATAGAGTCTTCAGCTTTAATGCTGAATTTGTTAATTTGTAAAGGCCAGGGAAAGAAAAGCAGAACCGTAGATTATAGGTACCTAAATGCCTTCGCCTTACCCAGTCAGCTTAGAGTGACACAGAATTAGAAAACATAAAATTAAACCTTACCTTATTTCCATTTCAATTTTATCATTTATTGGCAGAAAAAAATCATCTCAATATGGATGATCTGTTTTGAATAGAAAACAAATATTTACTGTGGTAAATGAGAACAGTCTTGTCCAAATTCATTTTAGCAATTTGGGAGCGAAAGCTTGATCTTACTGTAGTGAATACAAGAAGTACTATTACTACTTTAAATTTCACTTTCATGTAATTTTAACATGTAAATCTTGTTGGTAAGCTGACAATATTTTTTACACATAGAAAATGTCCCCTGAGGGGAATGATGCTAAAAGGTGAATTAGAATGGGCTTAAAAACAATTCTAAGCTCTTTCTAGATTCAGGTAACAACAACCAAGTGTCCCACTATGATGTTGAAATGACTCATGGGAAATCATCATGTTGAGTAACTTGAGGGATAGAGCAGAAAATACCAGTAGATGGCTGTAAAAAAGGAGATGTCAGGAAAACATTTTAATGGGATTTCTTCCACTTTATTTACCATGAACTGGCTACTCAATAAATATGTGTTTTCTATTGCTGAGTGTTAAAGCACTGCCAATGTTTCTACCCCATGATTGATAGGAATTGGTAATAGCTTTAGTGTTCACCATCTGTCATTAAAGAGTCAAATTCTTCAAGTGGACATAGCTCCCTTATAAGATTTTAAATATTATAGCTGTTACACATTTTATATTGCCTCTGTGGACAAGATGCAAGTTTACAGTGACACATCTGACTTTATTGTTTTTCTTGCTCCTTGTCAGATTACTGTCCATCCTTATTTTTGTTGGTTATTTGAAGGTTTCTAGCTATTTCACATATTTGGGGGCTATCTAAAATCTTTCCTGAAAAAAGTGAGAAACAGATATGCATAAACATATATTCATGACTGGGTAAAAAGCTATTACTTTAATTTTCAAGTCTACTTATAGGGCACATTTCATTTAAAAATTATACAAAAGTAACATGTCTCTTTTAGGTCATGCAGCCATTTTTTGATAGTTGGCCTTGGGCCAATGAACATGTGCTTGTAAATGGTCACAACTGAAAAAAAGAGAATTTTAAGAATGATTTTGAGGTCACGAATATGCTATTTAAAAGAAGAGCATGAGACTCTTTGAAGAATACTGATGTATCCTGACATTAACTGGAACTCAGGCAGACAAGGGAAGGACAGTTTGCATGTAGGTTTAGAGACAGAAACTTACTAGATAATGATTAAGTCTAGGCATTTAATGGAGATTCATGTAAACTTCAAAATAGAATTGAAGAAAAGGGAAGAATTTTATAATTAAGGAGTGAGCTGAAGATCGAAAACATGGAACATAGTTATAGAAATATATTAATTATCCTGATGGCAAAAATTCCAGTTGTATTTTTATCTGCATTTTGATGAAAATAAGGGAAATGTTTTCTGTATCAATTATAGTCAGGATAGACAGTATTCGAAATATTTTAGAATTGATTGTGTTCTGTATTGTTAGTTTCAATGCATATATAGAGCCATACATGAAAAGTGAATCTGACTGGCAAGGCTATATAAATGTGTAGTTTTACTTGGACAATTAATAACTTTCTAAGTACTTCAAATAACTTTATAATAATGATTATTAGGTTTATTCACTGTGTCCAATAAATGTCATAAGCATTATTTTCTAAGGTAAAATTGTGTTTGATGTTTTGCTTTCATTAGCTATTTTAGAATTAAAGTAATAAAAGGACAGATCAACAAAGATGGAAAAATCTGTAGGACAAACAGATAAAGGAAACCTGTTCTCTAATGATGGAATCCAGTATCTGTAAGAATTGTTGCTCATGTCTGAGGAATGGCAAAAGCATGTAATAATCCAATGTTTTGAAAGAAAGCATCTATCTACAGATGTACTTTCCTCACATGAAATGTTGCCTCTTTTCTGAGATGGGTAATATGAGATATGCTGTCTCTTAAGTTATGTAAATTGAGTATTTTTTAGAGAAATGTTGACACTTTTTTTTATAAGTAAAGAATAATATCTTCTCAAAAGTCTAGAAATGAGGTGAGCCCTGGACTGAAAGTTTTTAATGGCTACTTGTGAGAGTACCAGGCTTCTATTATGTGATAGATTCTGTAAGTCACTCACCTAGGTGACCTTTCAATTAAATTATTGGAGTGCATTCTAATTCAGGATTTCCCTGAAGATCACTTTGAATATTCATCCAATTCAGAAGTTCCCATGCATCTCATTAAGCATTACGACCCACCAGGAACATGTGCTGTTGGCACACCAAAATCAGCACTGAGATTCAAATGCCTTTTGAGAGCAATTTGTGGAATTAATTTACCTATATGATTTAGGCCTGTTAAGGGGTTCATTCAACATCTGTTGGGTCATCTTTGCTAGAGACTTTTTATCTGATGAAATAAAAAAATATTCCTAGTGGTAGTATTTACTTAATTCCCTGGATTTTAATTTAGGCAAACATGAGGTATAATGCTTATAAAACACCCCATCTTTGAGACTTCTTCAGCTTAATGTTCTGCGGAATATTAATATATTAAAAGCTGAGTACTTCTCAGTTTTTTTCTCTCACAATTTAACCATTTGAAGGCAAAATTCAGTAGTTTGAAGATAAATCTAGTTCGTTTTCTCTGCAGCATTCAACATGAACTATTACTTCTTGACGTTTCCTGCCTTCACTCCATGGTACTGTGTTCTTGGTTGGCTTTTAAGATGCCTGTTCTTATTTAGTGTTCTGTTTTATTTGCCTCTTGAATATGGTCTTAACGATCTCCTTGACCCACTTTTCTATAATCTCCCCCAGGCTTCCTGTGTAGACAGTACTCCCAAATCTGGGTAGCTAAACCGCTGTGACTCAGTTCTCTCAGTAAAATGGCGAAAATATGTAACCATTATTGGAGATATTATTTGTAAAAGACCAAGGGAAATAACCAACTCATAGTACCTGTAAGCCTGCTTTCTCTTCTCCCGCTTTTCAACAGCCTGTTCTAGCTCCTGAATTTCAGATTTCTATTTTCAGATACCAGCTAGCCACATCTAATGGCCTACTTGCAAAAATAAGTATTCTTTACTTTCCACCCCCCCCCTCTGCCTTCATGTATCCCCTCTCTCAGCGACATTACTGATATTTCTGTCAGGAATAAAACATCCAAGTTACCTTTAATTCTCTTCTCTTCTTCGACATTATCCTGTATACTCATTTGTTTCTTACTCTGCAGTGCTATTAGGTCCATCCCCTACTATAGGCTCCTGACTGACATCCTATATTACTAAAAATCTACGTTTGCACAAACTTTGCTTAGCTTTTTATAGTTTGCAAAATACTATGCTTTCTTGCTGAATCAGTCCAGATGAACCTGGTTCATACCTCAGGAAAAAGCCACATCCAGATCCAGTGGCTTAACATACATGGCCAGTGTGGGTCAATAGAGGATCTTTGCTCTCTGTAGACACTCAGGGACCCAGGCTAACAAAGGCTATATCTCAGCATTTGTTTCTACATCACCAAAGCAGTTTGAAGCAAATATGCTTCATCACTCATTAGTTCTTAAAACATCTCTCAGAAGTGATGCACATTACTTATATTATTGGCCAAAGAAATTCCCATGGCCAGTACAAACTTCAAAAGGGATAGAGAATTACAATCCTACCATGTATCTATGAGGAGAACTGGTACATTTGTGACGTCTTAATGACTTAAATCTGAAAATTATGAGGACTTTCACACTAGGTCACTTGCCATGGTTGACATTCCTCTTCCTCAAACCCTCTATGACAAAATTTTCCATCATATCCCTGCTGCTTCAAAAAAATCAATTAAGGGTGCCTGGGTGACTCAGTCGTTAAGTGTCTGCCTTCAGCTCAGGTCATGATCCCAGAGTCCTGGGATCGAGCCCCATATCGGGCTCCCTGCTCAATGGAAGCCTGCTTCTGCCTCTCTCACTGTATCTCTCTCTGTCAAATAAATAAATAAAATCTTAAAATCAATTTACTTTTCTCAGTGCCTTTCATTGTGTATACACTACACTTTTACTTAATTGTAGCATAGGCTCTGCTCTCTCATTTTACATTTAACAGAATTCCATGTAGAGTTTAGCTTGTTACAAGTGGTTTTCCAGTTTTTTATTTAATTGGTAATATTCTATTCTATGCCACAGTTATGTTATGTTGAAGGTCGCTTACCTATTCTTCAACTTGTAGGCATTTAGTTATTTCAGGCACTTCATTTTTAGTCTATACAACATTTTTAGAAAGACTAACTAAGTAGAGTTGAGCTAATTCAAAATACTGGATTATCAGATCAGGATTGTCAGTCAGAGATTTGTCAAATCAGCGATCTTCTGCAATATCAAAGTATCAGTGATTTCAAGGATACAAGCAATCAAGAGGCATAGCCAAAGTGAGGAGAGAATTAGGACGTTGATGATAGCTCCCCAGACCCTCCTCTCCTCCATTGGACACGTGCTTTCTGACTCAGAAAAAAAACAGATGGATGGGACATGTGTTACCACATCTGTGAGGGTGGGGATGGAGAGCTGTTTAGGTAATTACCTATCTTCATGTAGTTGTACAGTTTACGTGACATTTGCCACAGAACTATGCTTTATAATTCTATGAATTATAGATTTGTTTACCATGAACAATCCTAAACTTGAAACATCCTGCTAAAAGCATTCACAGATAAGGTTTCTCATGGTAGTAAATATTATTATGTTTACAAAGAACTAAAACATCTAACTTCCTTCTTTCCCTTGGATCATATACCTGATTTAAAAAGAGAGAGAGAGAGAGAAATGGATTATACTCCAGCTGCTTAACTGTTTTATCCACAAGGTTCAAGTGGTATATGTTTGAGAATTAGTGTTCACATCCCAGATTATTTCTTTGCGATTTAAGACACAAGAAGTTAATTTTGGGGGCACCTGGGTGGCTCAGTGGGTTAAAGCCTCTGCCTTTGGCTCAGGTCATGATCCCAGGGTCCTGGGATTGAGCCCTGCATGGGGCTCTCTGCTCAGCGGGGAGCCTGCTTCCTCCTCTCTCTATCTCTGCCTGCTTCTCTGCCTACTTGTGATCACTGTCTGTCAAATAAATAAATAAAATCTTAAAAAAGAGTTAATCTTTTCATTACCCAAACAAATAATATTCTATTAAAATTTTATAAGACATCCAGCTTTCCTCCACTCCGTGCTTAAGTGCCTTATGCTTGATAAGTAATTTTCTTAGGCTTTCCTGTGAGGGTGAATTTTAGTGGATATCATATGAACTAGAAGATTTGTCACTCTTTCTCCATATAAGACAGTTTTTCCAGTTTCTTTCCCACTATGCCAATACTTTCCAAGGAACTTGTTTTCTCTCTAACAATGTCTACATAGTAATGCCTATCTGCTGCTAACGTTGGCCTGATTTAGACGTAAGGATTTTATTTTTGTCTCCTTTAAAATGAGTTTTATTAGAGTAACTGTATGACTAATCACTTCAGTTTTGTTAAAACAAGTATAATATGTCACCAAACTACATAATAAATTTAACAGCTCGGATGTGTCATATAAAAATATTCTCCTTTTAAACTTGAAACCTCATCAATTAAAATTCATAATAATTTAAGATGACATGGCTATTCTTCTTTATGTATGTTACAATTCCCGTTTGGAGACTGTTGTTGTTGTTTAGAACTAAGGAGAAATCTTGCTATATTTACTTCAGTTACTCATAACTGTTAATTAATTTTTATATCCAGTTTGCTTCATTGAAAACAAATATGCCTCATTGCTTATGTGTTCTGAAGATCTTTACATATGGTCATGATTAATCCCCGAGAAAATCTGAACTCATTAGATAGATTAATTAATACTCTGACTTCATTCAGAATGAATTTACAGAGGCATCTTTAAATTCAGGTATGAATCATACAATATTGATGATTCATATTCTTAATAAACTCACTCAAGAATATGAATCCCTGAATGTCATCTTGAATGCAGTCATCTGGGTTTTTCCTAATCTTTCAGCCTTCTGGGGTAAGTATGTACATATACTGTTTGAAACCCCCAAATGTGTAGATTTATAAAGGACTTGTTTTCCTCAGTCCTAAGCATTTCGTGTTAGTTCTTGGGTTGGCCAGCAGCCCTTTTCACTTTACAATGGGCCATAGGGTACACTTCCAGGGCTTCTGCCTCCCCCCCAAATGCCAGGGCTGATGGAGCTCTAGATTGAGCTGAGGTGTGACAGGAGGAAGCCAGCATTGCCTTTTACTGCCAACTGCTAAAGGCTCTTCAGTCCCACCAACCCAAAAGCTTCCTGTTGCAAAGATTTTATTGGAGATTTATGGCTGCCTGGAAGAAATAAAAATGACACAACAAATAAGAAATAAATTTGATACTTGATAGGACTGTTTCTTGAATCAAGGAGAAAAGAAACAGGAGATTGAGGCTTGCACCTTATTTTCTCTTCATTGGTGTCTTCCATTCCAAACATTGCTCTTCTATTTTAGTCACCGTATTTTTCTTTCTTGCTCTGAAATCTGCTCCCTTGTTCAACTCTCCTATTGCAGATCTTATGCTTGCTGGTAATTGCAGGGGTCTAACGTAGGTAAAGAGATCAAGTTCATCAGAAAGCCTTGCCAGACAAAAATCCACCAGCATAGGAGGCGCTCACTTTGGGCTGGATCACTTTGGGAGGCCATTATCTTCCCTTCATTGATGTTTGAACTTTCAATATTTGTAGTATAAGGATTTTTCCATCCTCCTTCTAAAAGTGATTAGAAGGGGGGAGGATTATTGTTTCTCTGGTGGTATATGGTTGGAAAAGGAAAAGAAGAAAGGTAAAGCAATCAAATTAACATGAAATTAAGGTGAGGTCTGTGTGCGAAGGGTTTGCACACTCATAGCATAGGCTTGTGTGGTAGGAGTAAGCCATGAATTTGGCTCTAAATGTCTTCCTTAAGAGCTGCTGCTGTTTTCAGAATAAAGGATCCTAATACATCACGCCATCTCATCTTTACCTACCAGGACAAAGACTCCTTCAGAAGCAAAATCAATGCAAGTTGCAATTTGCTCTTTACAGAGATCTGAGTCTCCCTATCAATCAGGGCACCATAGGGAATTAATTATTGTGGAATTTTTATAGCCAGGTAATCTCATTCCATCCTAGACATCTTAATATCTTTGGTGACCACCAGAACTAGAATCCTTTCTGGCTTGTGATCTTAACTAATTCATGTTCCTACCATTTGGCTTGCTCTGGCTGGGTCCAAATTTCTGCCACTCCCCGTTTTCTTGAAATTGAAGCATCCCAGGCATAGCACACAAATTCCATGACATGCTCAGCATCTTCCCAGACATTTCCTGTGTCTTAACACAATGTTTTCAAAAGTCTCATGCTCACTGCTGGTTGTCATTGGATGATTTTAGGTGTGGGTGAACACGACATTAATAACCTTGAATGATACACTGTTACAGAGAAGGTTGCTTTCTTGGTCATTCTCCTTCACACATTATAATCATGTTGAGAAGAGCTCAGTATGTTGTTAACCTAAAGATTACACTTCTCTAACATTTTATAAAATATATCCAAAATGTATATATGCATTTAGCAAGTGACTTCATCGTAGTACTATGTTTTTTTTCAGGTCCATAACTCAGTTTCTTAAACTACTTCTGTTCTTTGAATGCAGACCTCCAATCCCTGTGTCCCTCCATTCTTCTCTTTTGACTCCTTAAATCCTGGTCTCCCTCCCTTTACTAGCCAAAGCCATAGGGTCTATCATTAAAGCCACTCTCTTGCACACATTTTACTTGTCTTTGACTTGTCTTTCCAAGCTGCATACAAGTGAAAAACGTCTCACCTTGGATGAATGGCATCATCATTCTTCTTTACCTTAGCACAGCAGAAGAAATGCCCTACCATGCAGAGACTGGTGCCAGTACGGTTTCCTAGTCCTCAACACCAGCTGAACATCAACACTACCTACAAATCCTCTGACTGCAGACTCAGATATCACCTATGCCCCACCAGATGCTATTTAAAATGCTTCTGCTTCCTTGCCTGTCATACACCTCCCACCATCCTTTCTATTACTGAGAGAGATATACTTTGTAGAGGAAATAGAAGCCTTCCTCCAGAAACTCCATCAAGTAGCTAATCCTGCATATCGATTTTATGTGCATCTGATCAGTCAGTCTTTGCTTAAAACAATTTAATAGCTTTCCATTACCCTCAGGATAAAGTCTAAATCCCTAATCTGGCTTGTGAGTCTCCTCATAATCAGACTCTGCTAACTCCTCTGACTTTCTCTCCTACTAGTCACCCCTCTTGGACTTCACATTGCAATTATATTGCATTTATTTCAGGTCTCCATATTAGCCATTACTTTTCTTTTTGTTTGAGTATTGCTGATACACAATTACAGTAGCTTCAGGTGTCCAGCATAGTGACTCCACAAGTTTATACATCATGCTAGGCTTATCGCAAGTGTAGTTACCAGCCATTACCATGCGATGCTGTTACAATACCACTGATTATATTTCCTGTACCTTTTATTTCCATGACTTATTTTTTCCATAACTGGAAGGCTGTGTAGGGGACCTTCCTTATCGGCCAACTCCTATTCATCCCATAGACCTCAGCTTTAGATGTTAATTATTCCAGGATGTTGCACCTGAGTGCCCAACACTGTGTTCTCCAACATTCTTCCAGAACTCTATGTACTTGGCATGCATTAGCACTTATTTCATTATATTGAAGCTTTTTATTTACTTGTCTGTAATTTTCATTGGCATACAAGATTTTTGAGGCCATTGACTGTATTTTGATATTGTGTATAATACCCAGTGCCTGGCACATAGCAGCTGTTTAATAAGTCTGAAGACTCAGTGATGTTTCAAGTTTGAATTTTCTGTAAGAATAAAGTAGACTTGTTGTTCACGAGAAACTACTATTCTTGGTCTCAAGTTCAGAGAGATTTGTCCTTGGTCCTGGATAACATAACTCTGTATAATAAATAAAGCAAGGCAATTTTTCTAAAATCTTTTTATGTAGGTCAGTGTATAACAGCAAAATATAATCCTATAAAAGTACTTCTCTATTTGTCAAAATGATCCTATGTACGGGATAAATGCTACTTTGACATAATAGAGGGATAAGTCCATCTTTTGATCAGTATTTAAGAAGTTTAATATCCTATCCCCCAATAAATACTTGGAAAACGTAGCCATTTAAATGCAAATTCCTATTCTATCTACAAAGTTACACTAAATACATCATTGCCAGGCATTTGGGATATATAAGTGAACAAAACAAAGTTCTGTGTCCTTACAGAACTTACACTCTAGCAGGGGATGTCAACAATAAACAAAACCAGTAGGTAATAAATAGATTGAGAAAGGTAAGTAAGTAAATAAAGAAGTAGGTAATATTAGAAAGTTGTAAATGCTGTTAAAGAAACAAGATCTCAGGAAGAGAGAAATAGGGGTGATTGGAGTTGAAGGAGATGTTTTACAGTTTTGAATAGAGAAAAGAACATTTGGAGTGAAGGTTTGATAGAGATGAAAAAGTTAGCAAATGGATTTCTTTTCTTAAGATTTTATTTGAGAGAGAGAGAGAGAGAGAGAGTGCATGAGTGGGGGGAGGTGCAGAAAGAGAAGCTCTCCTACTGAGCAGGGAGCCTGACAGGGGGCTGGATCCCAGGACCCTGGGATCATGACCTGAGCCAAAGGCAGATGCCTAACTGACTGAGCTACCCAGGCTGCCCTAGCAGAAGAACTTCTTAAATAGAGGGAATAGCTAGCACAAGGCTCCTGAAGTAGAGGCCTCACTTGCTGCATGTTCATTACAGGAATGGGGCGGGGGGAGGGGGCGGGGCTTGTAGATCTAAATTATTTTGGTTTGCAATGTGGTATCCATAAACAATTTATTGTGAGTATTTATCCATATTTTCTGGTTTTATGGCCACTCAGTATTTTGAGGTAGAGACAACAGCATTTTTCAGTGAGTTGGATGCAAGGTAAAAGCATATATACCCTCATGATCCAAGGAACAGCATTGGCAAAAGTAGCAATGACATCCTGTTAGGAAAACTGAAAGGTCTTAATGAGCACAAGCATGTGAACCAAGCACTGTACATTTCTGCCCAGAAGTGGATTAAGATAGCTCCTGTGGAAAGAGCTGGATTCTTCTGGAGATTTCAGATTCCCTTCTATTAAACAGATCGAAGAAAATTTGGAGCCCATAAGTTCTGTGACCTAGAGCATGGTCAAAACGATCGTACCAAGAAAAATCTCAGAGTAAGTGTAATAAAATTCCTCCTACACTATAGGAGTGAGCCTCAGTCCACCTCCAGAAGGCACTTAATCTTGAACAATATGGTTTTACTTGAATGCCCAAGTTAGAGACAGTTTTGCTGCTTGCCAATTTTCCATTAGAATTCAACATCTCTTACCTATCAAAGTACTGTGGTGTATTGTACCATGATATAAGGACATTGTTTAGCTGCTTCTTTGAAAATTACCTTGTCTATACATTTACAACTGATTTTTTAGCACTAAATAAACAATCATAAATCTCTCTACTTCATTGTTTATGACCTACTTCAATTAGACTTACAAATTAGTTTAAAAGGCTTTTTTGCAAGAAAAAATCACACTAAAAGCTCTATTATATTGACCAAAGGGAGCCACGCATTCTGTCACTTCTAGTAAATTATTGGTTACTCTGAAAAATCTTTTATACTCAGTGCACTCATCTTAAAAGAATGACCTAATATAGTTAAATTTCGGCCCTACTATATTTAAATAACATGTTGGTAATAACTCTGAATTAATTATTTAAGGTATTCGTTTATTGACTAAAGTCTTCTCTACTGCATATAATTTCTCTATAGTATAATATTTCATCTAACAGGAAGTGTGCTGGAAATAAGAAAGGGTAGCAGACAAAAATAGCTCCAGGCATTTTGTATTGAAGATGTGGACCTCAGCTCTTTTGTCCATCCAGATGGTTACATCCTGATCATTTTAATAGGCATATTTTATTTGGGTCATAAAAACATTATAAATATTAAATCGCAGTGCAGTCAAACCTGGATAATTGCCATTTTTTTAATGACTATGTGACCATATTCTAGGTAGTGTTATGTACAGTGTCAGAGTCCAGAGACAGTGATATTAAAGTATAATATTTAATTTTTTTATTATTTTGACCAGGCCAAGGAGGACTGAAATGTCTAATGACTTTTGTGAAGGGAGCCTTGCCTTTTTATGAACTATAGTCAATCTTTTACAAAACTCACCACAAAATTGTCAGCAGGGATGATTTCTTTTATAGGGAATGCAGTGATTACCATAGTTCCATCTCAAAATTGCCCATCTATATTCATGTGATTAATGTAACATGGAATTTACAAATTTAAATGCATAATGCTAGAAAAGTAGAAATAAAGATTTTTATAGTAATGCAAATCTGTGTTGCATACATTTAATACTTTCTCTCATGGGTTAGAAAGTGAATTGTGTTTAATAGCTCAACATTTTTAATTGGGTTTGCATTGATAATAAACTGTTATACACATTTTAAGTGGATTTCCAGAGTTCTCAAATATTTAACTGCCCACTCCATTTTCATGTCTACTACAAGCATACAGACAAGTACTTTATGTAAAGTATGATGTTGTTATTTCTAAATGGCTTTTGGGTTTTTTTCCACCCACACAATTTTATCCTTGTGGGCAAATCTTGGTAGTGGTTTTTTGTTTTGCTTTTTGTCCTAATGGTAAAGCAATTTAAAATGGTTTCTCCCATCAGAATGATATTACAGGATCAGTTTTAGATATTCAGTCTAATAAATGCACTTGTAAGGGTAATAAAATGACAATACAACATTGAGAGTAGCACCAGAGGAGAGACAGATCACGGAAAAACAACAACAACAACAAACAGCTAAAAGACATTCGGTAAATTAGGAAACGTGCATTTTCTTAACACATACTTTTTCTGTCTTTCTTCATTTTCATATTACCCTTTCATTCTCTGTTTTCTTTTTCTTCTTGTAAGTTCTAAAGGAATTGGATTGCTGAAAAACTAGTTACTCCTATAGGCCAAATAAACCTTCTTGTGGAAGCAAATAGTATTGGCAGTTTCTCCAACGTGGGTTTTTCTTTAGTTATATGAAAGTGACTCCCTATATAAGCAAAAGAGTCAACCAGAATGTCCTTCTGGTATACTGTAATGTCCCTTAAGGAAGAACATTTCCCTAACATATATTGCCAGTGTATTCAATGCATGAAGTTGGGAACATTTTTCAGACATCTCGCAAGTATTTGCTGTGTACTAGGAGGTATATAGGAAACAGAGTGGGTTATAAAAGAAACCCTATGTTTCTGGAGCCTTAAAATCTATTCAGAATGATAAAGCACATACACATCAAACAGTTTATTAATAATGCAAAGCAATATGTTAAGTGCCACAATCATTTCACTTTCCTGCTAATATTTTTCCTACGTCTCTGGCTGCTGCTTTCTCTCTGGAACATTGCATTTCCCATCCAACCATTAAATGATGGTATTTCTTGAGTCTTCATCCTGGATTTTCTGTATTATCTTTACGTCCAATAGCCAATTATAGCCATACCATTCTGTATTATCTGTAGTTCCAATAGGCAATTATATCCATACCATTAATTTCCACCTATACCCAGGGATACTAACCCAGGCCACACTCTCTTCTGCCCTCTTGATTCCTCCTCTTTCTTTCTTTCTTTCTTTCTTCCTTTCTTTCTCTCTTTTTTTAGATTTTATTTATTTATTTGAGAGAGAGAAAATAAATGGGGGCGGGGAGGAGCAGAGGGAGAGAGAGAGAGAGAAGTAGACTCCCCAATTAGCAGGGAGCCCATATGATAAAGCATATGGGCTAAGATCATGACCTGATCTGAAGGCAGACACTTAACAGACTTAGCCATCCAGGCGCCCCTTGATTCCTCTTCTTCAGTAACAGATCCAAAAGCTGACTCATGATCTTCCCTTCCCATCTAGACCTCTTCTAGGATTTCTGCTTTAGTGAATACCATCAACATTCATCAATTGATATGTGAAATCTAGAAACACACTGGTCATCCTTGACTCTTCTCTCTTAAATCCGTCTGCTCCTTTTTTTTTTTTTTTAATTATTTATTTGACAGAGAGAGATCACAAGTAGGAAGAGAGGCAGAGAGAGAGAGAGGAGGAAGCAGGCTCCCTGCTGAGCAGAGAACCTGATACGGGACTCAATCTCCATGTCTACCAGCCCACCAGTCTGATGTAGGCTTCCTGTCATATTTCACTAGAGGGATGACTCATAATTGGTCTGTGTTCATCTATATTGATTCTTTCCAAAGTCCTGTCCATACAGCACACAGATGTGTCTTTAAAATTGAAATTCTGGTCCAATTATCCTTTTGCTTAAATGTATCAATGTATCCCATAAAGCCAGTTTTGTTTTTGTTTTTGTTTTTTGTGCATGGCCTTTGTCAGCCTGCCTGATCTGGTCCCTGTCTGTCCATCTATTTTTGCTCTGTCTACTCCAGCTACATGGGGCTTCTTAAAGACCTTTATTCTTTCCTTGCTTCTCTTTCTTAACCTTAGCTTTTATTTGTTTGTTTGTTTGTTTTTTAAGTATTCCTTTCTTTTTATTATTTTTTTAAGATTTTATCTATTTATTTGACAAAGACACAGCGAGAGAAAGAACACAAGCAGGGAGAATGAGGGAGGGAGAAGCAGGCCTCTCGCTGAGCAGGAGCCCCATGCGGGGCTCGATCCCAGGACCCTGGTATTATGACATGAGCCAAAGGCAGAGGCTTAACAACTGAACCACCCACGTGCCCCCTTTATTTGAGTTTTTAGCTCCTAACTTATGCATCCCTTTCTCAGGGAACCTGTTAATAGATTGTCAAAATGCACTATACCTTTTCTTCATGACTTATTAAACAATTACACTTCTCTATGTGAAGATTTTGTTGGTGTCAGTCCTTCCACTCGACTAAAGTTATACAAAGCAGAAGGAAAGTGTATCTTTTTTGCTCACTATTATAACTCTAGTACTTCACACTGTGTCTGGAACACACTAGGAGCTCTAAATATGAACCTAATGATTATGCGTATAGTGAAAGAATGAATGAAACAAAGACTGTAATAGAGAGTAATAGAGCATTTTTGAAGAGAACAAGAAGAGATTATAGGGAGGAGTTAATGGAGGCTATGAACTTGGTAGTCTTGGAAGGAAAGGAAGATTTGGAAGAGACTGGGGAATAGAAATGCATTCTAAGCTGGAAACCATATGAGCAGAGTGCTAGAAATAGAGATTATCTTCTTTTAGGTGATTGGATGGTAACTTAACCTGATAATGTACTTTGGTTCATTTTTTTTGTGAACAGTGGAGGTAAAGGTGAGTATACAAGAGTGGTCTATGGGCTGCCTCGGTGGCTCAGTGGGTTAAAGCCTCTGCCTTTGGCTCAGGTCATGATCTCAGGGTCTGGGATCTAGCTCTGCATTGGGCTCTCTGCTCAGCTGGGAGCCTGCTTTCCCCCATCTCTCTGCCTACCTCTTTGCCTGCTTGTGATCTCTGTCTGTCAAATAAATAAATAAAATCTTAATTAAAAAAAAAAAAAGAAGAGTGGTCCATATTTATAGACTCAACTTCCAGTTAGTACGAGAATGTCCCAATAATACATTGAGTATATCATTACATGTCTTTTTGGGAGATTAAAAACTTTTATTATCTTGCAATTATTAATTGTCTCTGAAGAAAAGGCTGCTTTCTTAGCATACGATACTTCAGTTGATCTTTAAAAAAAATAACAAATCATTTGGACCCATCTGTGACTACTTGGTGCTATTCTGGGGAGTTATTTGGAAAAGCTTGATATTAACTCTAAATGATTTCAATTCAGGTCAGGATGACCAAGTCCCTCCCAGCTTTTTTTTTTTTTTTAAATGTTTTAAAATTCTTCTGTAGCTTACCAATATAAGTTGATATATACATAATCAGATAGTAGAAACTGTGATGATATTACCTAGCTTTCTCATGAGATCTCCCTCGTCTATTTGGCATGACTCAATATGATCAGAAATAAAAATGGAAAAAAAAAAGTTTGTGTTTTGCATCGCTTTCATTCCTCTTCTCTTATTTAATTTTGGTTTGTGTCGGTGACCTTTACTGTGTTTGGGCAAGCATCCCCTAAGCTTTTATCCAGTGATTAAGAAGCATTCATTATGCACTCTGTTTGACATGGTCGTTACTTAATGCTCACTTAACAAAATTCTACAAGACCAAATTATCACAGTGGGTGAAGGAACAGATGGCCAGCTGGCCAGAATCCATGCCTGCTTTGTTTTATGACTTCTCAAGTCTGCCACAAAGAAGCCACATGTGAGACCTGAGGAGACAGTCCAAGCGGTAACTCGCCTGTCCAGCTGTGTTTCCAGCATTCTCAGCTGTGAAGTCTGGATAGTCACCCTTCCCATCTGAGTGTAGCTGGAACCTTTCCTGCAGGGATCTTGCTGCCTCCTGATTAGGATGGCAGCCGCAGAAGGCAGATTCCAAAAGCAAAAATAGAAATCCTTTCCCCCACTTTCTATCACTGCCTACAAAAATCAAAGCCAGTATTCTAGGTTTCAGGAGAAAGAGCTGTAGTTTTGTGGAAATAGTGCACCTGTTTGCTGTTTTGTTACACCTATTTTTAACACCCGTTTGTGATTATAAGATTATCCACAATCTGATATTTTACAAATTGTGACAGCCTTCAACAGTGAAAATTAGACTTGGCCTCAGGCTTAAAATTAGTGGTTGAAACCTGCTAAGTGTGGATGAGAAAAAGCTACAGATGAAAATGCATCCACTCTCTAAACTTTAGAGGGTTTTTATTTTTTTGGCCATTATTAGTCATTTGGATAATATACTGATTCCTAAAAGTAATAATAATTTCCAGTCAATCATCATGCATTTATAAAGCAAAATCAAAGTATCTAGCATTTTATCAGAGTCTATGGGGATATAAAAATATAAGGAGAAGGTGTTTCTATGCACAAGTAGTTTATAGGAACCTTATATAAATTTACAATCTCACCAGGGAGACAAAAGAGACCATGAAATAATTAAAGAAGGAAGCAATGTCCAGTGAGATATTAGACACATGAAACAGGTGGCAAGTTCAGTCAGAGCCTGAACAAGGTAAAAAGTTTTCAAAGAGAGACTGAAGAAGAACATGGAAATTTTTAAAAAATATATTTTATTTATTTATTTGACAGAGGGAGATCACAAGTAGGCAGAGAGAGAGGGAGAAGCAGGCTCCCTGCTCAGCAGAGAGCCCGATGTGGCGCTTGATCCCAGGACCCTGGGATCATGACCTGAGCCTAAGGCAGAGGCTTTAACCCACTGAGCCACCCAGGTGCCCAAGAACATGGAAATTTTGTAGCTTCTTAGAGACCCTGTGTGGAAAAGTGAGATTGCTTGATGCTCCCATAACTTGGGCTCAAATATTTGCTTATAATAATACACATAGAAAACATTGGTTTCTGCTCTGTCTTAAATCTATATCCTTTCCTATTGACATGTAGAAGTGGGATAGCTAATGGCAAACTGGAATGGTGTCTTACTACTTTGCACCACCTGCTGATATATATTCTGGAGCTTGAATTGTATTTTGCAAGATGTGGCATGTGAGTTGGACAGATACACTTCCCAGACAAGTCATTTGTGAGTTGGACAGATACACTTCCCAGACAAGTCATTTGCAGAGTTCTATTTGGAATCAGCTCCCTGGTTAAAGAGGGCTTTTTAAGAAATTGGAGATAAATTATTATAATTTCATAGAGATAACCAAAGCTGGCTTTTTACAGTTACTAGAAACAGAAAAGGGCTTTTTCCTCTTAGACTGATAAAACATTATTGAAGGTTAGTTTTGTCAATTAGCTTGGATTACATTACGGTTTCTGAAATTTTATAGCAATTTTCACAGGAAAATCATTACTCTTATGCTAGTGGCCATCTTAAAAAAATAAAGTATGATTTGATTATCATAATAGTCCATCCTTTTTATATCCACGTTTCTCTTAGATTTTAGGAGTGTTTATTCTGTTGACCCAATATTTTAAATTACACCCAGGTCTTATGTTACTAACTTAAGCAGAAATAATTCAGTTTCATAAGACATTCATTAAGGCTTCTATCTGTGATCTCTCATATTTATAGGTATTTTATGTCAGATTTTCTTTGTTTTAGAAAGAAAATCAAAGGGCAACATTGTCTTTGTCTGTATTCACTATATATTGCTCTATTGATGATAAAATCATACAATCAGTGGACGCCTGGGTGGCTCATTCGTTAAGTGTCTGCCTTCGGCTCAGGTCATGATCCCAGGATCCTGGGATCAAGCCTCACTTCGGGCTTCCAGTTCAGCAGGACGCCTGCTTCTCCCTCTCCCACTCCCCCTGCTTGTGTTCTCTCTTTTGCTGTCTCTCTCCCTGTCAAATAAATAAATAAAATCTTTAAAGAAATTACACAATCAGCAAATATTGTTGGTTAGCTAAAGGTGTTTCAAGATAGAATGTTTTGGAGGATTAAAAAATGTGTGTGCATTGTGACTAGACAATATTGAGACAGATTTCCATTTACTTAATAAAACATGCCAAGTTGAGAATTTCTGTTATGTGGGTGGTGGTTTAGGGATCTTCCTTCAGCAGTAGTGAAGGACAGACAGGGCGGAGGGTGAGAGGTTATGCTCCATGATAAAGTGTGGCAATGGCAATAGTTAACCCTTTGTAAAATGATAGGTCCTTTTGCTATAGTTTGCAGTTATTTTTTAGAAGTCATATTAATAGGGCACCTGGGTGGCTCAGTCATTTAAGTGTCTGACTCTTGATTTCGGCCCAGGTCATGATCTCAGGGATGTGAAATCAAGTCCCGCATTGGGCTCTGTGCTCAGCTGGGAGTCTGCTTGAAATTCTCTCTCCTTCTCGCTCTGCCTTTCCCTTCTCACACATTCACCCTCTCAAAATAAATAAATAAATCCTTTTAAAAAAGTCAGATTAGTATTTAATAAGATATTTATTTATTAGAAAAAGATGACTTCAACTGTTGTGACACAAATGATGACAAGTGTTTATAGACATAATTCATATGACTTTCTCAGAATGTTGGTAGACTGCCTAAAGAAAGACTGCCATTGGCAAGCCCAACTCCACACTGAAGTTTTAAATGGATGAAGATCAGCCCCCAAGAAATCTCACTTCTTTCTTTGGTACTTCATTCTATCTTATAGTTCCAGATCCTCCTTGATGTCCCGTAAGTAGCCATTTCAGCAGTCTTCCTAGGCACTGCTTCAGATTTAAAATGCTCTCTTGATTTTGTGATGAGAGCCAAGTAAAATTTGTTTTAGCTAAGATGTTAATTGTTGATAAATCTGAGTGCTTTGCCAGCCAACTCTTAACAATAAATTAGGGCTCTGGTTTCCTTAACCAACTCCATTGCTGTAAGAAAACAACTAATTGGGGACTGAAGTGGTTTGAAAAGTACCTCTCCAAAATTCATGTCTACCAGGAGTCTCAGACCTTATTTGAAAGGTGACCTTATTTGAAAATAGGGTATGTATTTGTTTGCTAGGGTTGCCATAACAAAATTCCATAGCCTGGTGGCTTAAACAACAGAAATACTTTTCCTCACAGGCCTCCAAGGGCAAGATCAAGGTGTCAGCAGGTTTGGTTCCTTCTGAAGCCTTTCTCCTTAGGGTGTAGACAGTCAAATTCTTGCTTTGTCCTCATATGGCCTTTTTTCCTGTGTGTGCATATCACTGATGTCTCTTTTGTGTGTCCAAATTTCTTCTTCTTAGAAGGAAAGTTGGGTTGAATTAGGGTCCACCCATAGGACCTCATTTAACCTTAATTACTTGTTTAAAGTCCCTATCTCCAAACACAGTCACATCCTGAGACACTGGAGGTTAGGGCTTCACCATGAATTTGGGGGGGAATGAAACTCATCACATAGCCTTCACAGATTTAAATAATTGAGGATCTTGAGGTTAAATCATCCTGGATTAGAGTGAGTCCTAAATCCAATGACTGGTGTACTTCTAAGGAAAGGAGTGAACAAGCAGAACACAGGGAAAAAGGCATATGAGACTGAAAGCAGATGTTGGAATCAGGCTGCTGTAAGCCAAGGAACTTAGGAGCCCCCAAGGCTGAAAGAGAAAAGGACAGATTTTTCCCTTGAGCCTTCAGAGGGATATGGTCATCCTGGCACCTTCTAGCCTACAAAACTTTGAGAGACTTAATTTCTATTGTTTGAGGCCACCCATTTTGTAATAATATGTTAGGTAGGGACTCTAAAGGTACTTCGCTAGCCACTAATTGTCACAGTGCTTTCCTGTGGACAATTATATATAGAGTCCAGTATTAATTCTTAAGGGGAAAGTTTATCTGTAGGTACTTAAAAACAAAAACAAGGGGCGCCTGTGTGGCTCACTGGGTTAAGCCCCTGCCTTTGACTCAGGTCATGATCTCGGGGTCCTGGGATTGAGCCCCGCATCGGACTCTCTGCTCAGCAGGGAGCCTGCTTCCCTCTCTCTCTGCCTGCCTCTCTGCCTCCGTGTGATCTCTCTGTCTGTCAAATAAATAAATAAATGATCTTAAAAAAAAAAAGAAAAGACCAACTCTGTTTAATCTCATATTTCACTTTCCATAATCTATACAAATATTTTTACATTTAAAGAACAATTTGTTAAATTTGTACATTCTCCTATAAAATGGAACACTTTCATTGTTTTTTTTTTTTTTAATAGTTTACTCATCTCTCTCTGTATAAAATACCCCTAGGTAATTTTTCTTCTCACTTGCACTTTGAAATGTGTAGTGAGAGGAGGAGGAGGGAAGAGTAGGGAAGGGGATGAAGAGCAGGAGAAATAAGTGTGAAACATGGTTTGGAAGCATCATGTCAACATTCCCAGAATAATTCCTTCTTTTTCAAATAGAGCGGCAATGGTTCAAAATGGCAACTGCCAAAATGTTTAAATCTTATTAAATGCAAAAACAACACTATGATCAGAGAACTTTCCTGTGTTTTTAAGACCAGACTTCGAAGTGAATTTTTAGGTCAGAACTCTTCCTGTTTCATTGTGCTGTGAGAGCAGCTAGTGAAACTGGGCTTTTGCGTTTGCTGGATTGGTACTTCCTTATGACCTAATCTAAAATGTGCATTTATTGTTAATTTGTAAGTGTCAGTGTTTGGGGAGAATAATTTGTAAAATTGACGGAGTCTGTGTACACATAATCACAAGAGAGGGTTAACCTATTTACTTCCTAATAATCTGGTTACACACTAGAAGGAATTCATGATTTGGGGCATAGTCGCTGAATGTGTGAAAAAGCTAACTATGTTACACATATGGAAATAAATTCAATTCTCGACTGTTGGAATTGCGAGAAAGCAGATGCAGAAAAGTCGCGAACCATATAGATCCATTACTTTTGTGAGCAATTAATCTTGTTGACATACTTATATGAGCTTGCATAAAAATGCCTGGAAAGCATGCTGTTGAAACCAGTTGTTCATTAATATTGATCATATACTGTCCCCATTGTGTTAGGAGCTACTTAAAGATTACCTACAAAAGTATTATAGCATTATTGATTTTAAAACTCCCTAAAGCCTTTTGTATCTTAAAAGTCCACTTATGCCTTTATTGTTAAAAGTGGCACGAGAGTTCCATGTGCTATTGTCTAATCGGATGATGTGGACTTCCATGAATACTAATCAGAACTGAATCTTGTAATCACCATTCTATACCTGTAATACTAAAAGAAGCAGACTTTTTAAAAGAGACTTTTAAAGTGGAAAGGAATTAAGATCGCCTTTGTTTGTCTTATTTTTGTTTTTACTAGCTCTAAGTGGTTTAATAATTCTCATTTGTTTTAAAATTTTGCTCTGCTATAAATTTGTTTTCATAGCTCTGTGTAAGACATACACGGCTTGTACACAGCTTTGAAAACAATTTTATAGCAGAATAAAATTTTAAAATTAATGGTACATATATATATTTATGTTACAGTATATATATATATATATTTTTTTTTTTTGCATGTTACTGAAAAGATATGAGATGCCCCAAATATATAAAGTTTTGGCAGTAAAAATGAAGAAGGTAACCATATTGCAAACATTTGTTAATATGATTTCATGAAGGAAATCCTAAAATTAAGTTTCCAGAAACCAAGAAACCATTATATAAACTATATACATACAGTTTATATATACATACAGAGAGAGAGAGAGAATTATAAATTCATATAGTTACATATATATTTGTACAAATATATATATTTATAAATACTGGGCATATTATATTTTCAGTAAAGGATAACCATTAAAATTATCTTTAAAAAGCGAGGTGCATCAACTGGATGACTAAATATTTTCTTGTGTTGTAAGCTTACTCTTCCAGCTGCTGATAATTTTAATTACATTGAAAGTATTTATCCAAATTACTAGTAGAGTGCTAGCACATAATAGTTTCCTAATGAATAAATGTATTTAACCCGAAATTAAAACCAAAACCCCCAAATTGTTCTATATTGTTCAAGGCCAGGGCCACTGTTTTTCTTATCTTCATAGTGCAAGCAACAATATACACTATAGGCGATGGTTTTTCTTTATCGGTGTGCCAACACCTTTAATAATACTTATTTTCAGTATCAGAATAGATGAGATTATTGAATGGGGGAAAACACAAAAGCAGAAAGGAATTTCCTAAGATCTCTAATTCTCGTATGTTTACCACTTCCCCCTTCAAGAAAGAAACCTGGAAACTGTTAATATATATTTTAATTGTCACTATTTAATATCCAAGTACAAAAATTTTTGGCTACCACATTGCTTGAAACCTGGGGCTATATTTATTTTATTATTTTTATGTACTAATTTATATATTCTAATTGTTTCATCTTGCTAAAGCTTTAAGTCAATGTCTTTATTTACACAGGAATTGGTAAATTAAGAGACCAAAACACTGTTGATGAGATAATACAATGTTACACTTTTCTTGACACTACATTTGCCAAAGAATTATGATGCATGTAATTATTATGCATAAGTTTACCTTCTAATCTGTTATTTACTGTTGTAATACTTTACAGATGTAATACCTTGTAGCTTAAGATCTATTAGAGACAAAAAATATTGGAACCCAATTACAAATTTAAAGAACTTGAACCTTGAAAGGTGTAGAAAAGTTACAGAAAGTGTCCTAATTAATTATGAGGTGAAAAGCCAAAGATATTGATATCTTATAAACCTCAATTTGAATGGGGTTTAAGCAAAAGAATAAATGGTCATCACTCATTATTCCATCCCCTTGTTTAATCAGAATGTATCAAGAACTTGCTATGTGCAGACTGTGACTCCTCTCATTGAGAATTTATGGTTTACTGGGGAAAAGGGAGATGTAACCACTCATTTCATCTCTCTATCATGAGTACCCCAAAAAAGTACGTACAAAGCATACAATATGAGTTTCATAGTATGATTATTAGGGACAAACAAACAAAACCTCTACGTTGGGCATTGTCACTTTCTTTCTTATCCTTATAGCACAAGCAAGAGTATATACATACAGAATATGTGATTACAAAATAATATTGGGAAGATATTCTTTTTGACACTTGATTTCAAACATAGCTGAAATGGAGTACCGTTAGTATAGTAGAGTCTATCTATACCCATAATATCTAATACACCCTGGCCCATTTGCTGAAAATACTCTGAAATATTTCCATTTAGGAAGGCTTTGGAGTCCTGCGTTATTTATATGAACATGCTTAGTGAATTCATGTTGATCCTGTCATCTGCCAAGATTAACATATTAATGTGCAGCTCTTCAACATGGCAGGGAGTGCGGCTTAATGGAAAGTAAAGATTCGTAGTCAGGCGGAGTGTGTTAAAATCTTGTCTTTTCCAGTTAGGCACGTTACTTGCTGTGAGTAAGCCTGTTTTCTTGGCTCTAAAAAAACCAAAGGTATATTCTTACAGAGCATTATAAAGAATACTATGTATACTTCATGTTGCTTAGCATTTAAAGCACTCTAGAAAGGTTAAACCCTTGCCCCATTGGCTTTACCTCATCCTCACCCTTTAAATGAAAATTATAGAATTTCTCAGAATAGGAAAAATAACCATGATTGTGACCTCTGTTAACAGGTAATCTTTTTCTGAAACTCAGATATCCGCCGAGGTCATGATGTTCTTTGAGTTGTAAATAAAATGAGCTCTAGTGCTATAGCTTGTTTTGTTTTGTTTTGTTTTGTTTTGTTTTGTTTTGTTTGGAAATCCCAGAGGCTGCACCAAGATTGCTGGACAGACTTCACCTATGCCCTCAGGATATATCCAGAGTGTCTTGGACTTTAAATGCCCCTGTCAGCTCTGTCTTCAGAATCCTGCAGCCACTGGATTCTTGAATCCCTTGGGCTTCACGTGCTATAGTGTGTCTTCCTTTCTGCCAGTATGAGTCAGATGAATGGCATAGTCCTTTCCTCTTGATTTCCCCAAACACCACACACAGGTCTGTGTGCCTGGTAGACTTGAGTGTGGATCTGGATGCCCTAGCAGACGGTTCATATAGCAGCTGTGCTAACAAATTAAACCTGAATTTTAGAGATCATGATTTCTTGCTAGCTACTTTTCTTCACCTATTACTACTTCCCAACATAGTGCTTGACCCGCCTCTGTCCGTCAAGTCCACTTCCAGTTCTGTTTTGGGTGTCTTCTCTTCTGGGTGTTCTCCATCCGTTCCTAAGTTCTCCCCTTTAGTATGCAGAGCCACTAGCTCATCTTCAACTTTGAGCCAAGTTCTACTTTTCCTCGGTGGAGTGGGCTTGAGTACATGCAGTCATCTATCAGGCTCATATTCACCCTTTGTTCTGCAAAGTCACATTCATAGACCATCTTCCTTGGAATGGTGGCTTTAACCGCACCTAAGATCTGGCAGAGGCCTTACTGTTTCAGTCTTTTGTGTTGTTCTTGTTTTAAATCCCTCCCTCACAGCTTTGTAGGAGGAAGAGAGCATAGAAAAGATTTATTTCCTGTCTGATATAAATTAAATCACTCTCTTGAGGGGGAAAGAATAGCTTAATCATTTTTGGTTTTAATAACTTTTTTCCTCCTAAATACAAATCCTCAAACCCACTTTTTCTTATATTGGGTGTATGGTTTTATTTTGTTTTGTTTTGTTTTAGTTTGAGAAATCTCTGAATTCTTATTAGGCTTTGTTTCCTCATCTGCAGAATTGAAAGATTGGATTAGGTGATCTCCAAGGCTCCTTGTTTGTTTAAAATTACATAATTCTTTCAGTATAATTGCATATATGTATTTTTTTCTCTAGCAGTTATATACATGGCTATCACTTATCAGTTACTAAAAAACCTGTCATGATTTTTCTTATATTTTTTCTTTTTCTTTTTTTAAAAATTTTCTTATTTTGAAGTGAACTGATGAATGGAAACTCTAATATCACTCTTATTTCATTTTCCCTACCCCAGCTTTCCAGTCTCTAAAAAAATGTAGGTTTTGGAATCATAGACTGTTAATTTGAGAGCTAAATGCATCCCTTGTAGATGTTCATTTGAAAAACATTATTTAAGATATTTGTCCTTCCCTTTTTCTTTTTTTTAATTTAAAAGCTAATAGTAATGACAATGACCTCATAGAGTTGTGAGAAATAAATGAGATTATTTATGTGAAAAGAATTTGTAAATTGCAAGGCACCATCAAATATGAATTGATTTGGAGGAGGGAAGAAATAGAAACTGAGAAAGAAAAGGATAGATGAGTTCTGTGGCATGCTTTGCATCTTTTAGTAGTGGAAGAAACCTGATTTAAGTTGCCACAAAACTGATCATTGGTGTTGCACCTTCTTCCTTTCTTAAACATTGGCTGTGTACCATCTTTAAGGCAGGTGTTCATTAGTTTAAGTAACATATACTGCACAACACAAAACTACCTACTTAAATCAATATATTGTTTTTAATTGATATGAAGGTATCTGGAGGAAAATCACAGGTACACTAATTTCTTTTCACTTTTTGAAAGTTAAGTCCTATCAATAAGGTTCAGACACAATAGCGTTGCCACATTGTTTTCTATTTCATGCATATTCTTATTAGATTCTACAGCTGTTATATTTCATGAAATTTTAAACTGGAAGAAACTGAGTTTCAAAGATAGTTGCTGGAGAAAGGAATCAAATTTTAAAGTCTTGACTCAATGCACGACAATGTTGCCCAACTCCTAAGTGCTTCCTGTCATTAACATTCTGTCACACTGTTCAAAATGATGATGGTCAATTGCCTCTGTCTCCGTAAGTCTTTAAATGGCTTTGACCGATGCTTAAGGAGTCCTTCACCTTTATACTCTTCGAGCAGCCTTGCCTCGGGGAGCTCTCACCTAGTTGCTTCAAGTTGTTACTGTTCTTGTGCCCAGCCCTATCTCTGCCCCCCTACTCTCTGCTAAAACCACTTGCTCCTTTTCTTGACTAATTTTCCTCCAGGACTTAGGCATTCACCTTTTCATGCATAATGAGACTTTAATTACTCTTCTTTCTTTTCTAATATGCACATCTTAACTTTCTCTTCAGTGGCTTTTCTTTCACTCATAAATGTCTCTTTGGTTAAACAAAATGAAAAAGACAATATTAGAGAATACTTTATATTTTTCCTTGGTCTTCCTTCACCTTCCTTCAACTTCTCTCTTCCCTTCCTCCCAATGTCCAGTCTGGATTCTGACCCGAGTCAATTACAATCATTCAAAGAAGTCAACTGTAAGCCACCTGTAAGAATGTTAAGAATTAGAGATGCAAGAGATTATTGGGGGAGTAGAAGCAAGAGAAGTAGGATGAGCCTTCAGACTGTGACATAAACCTGTCACCTCCAAAAAAGGAAAAGGAAGGAAGGAAGATGGTATAGAAAGAGCTTTACTCTTTCTATAGTTAGATAAGACTAGCCCAGATCTACACCCACATAGTGCTAACAGCTGGTTTTCTCCAAAGGAGATCAGACACCACACTTCTATTGCCTGTCACAGTTACTGCGCTCTGGTGAGGTTACACTTTCTCAAAGCTTAAAATGACTATGAGCCTGGGGTGTCTGGATGGCTCAGTTGGCTAAGCTGCCAACTCTTATGTTCAACTCAGGTCATGAGCTCCGGGTCGTGGGATCAAATCCTATGTCATGGTCTTCCCCGAGCAGGGAGTCAGCTTGGGATTCTCTCTCCCTCTCCCCTTTCCCCCTGTTTCCCCCCATATTTATAACTTGATGAGCTACTTCTTATAGACGGGCAAAAATCATGATTCACAGAAGTATGCCCCACTACAAATCCATAAATAACCAATAAAAGTATTGCAAGAAGGTATCCACTTCCCTTGGACTGCGTGGTTACAGTCATTTGCAAGTTTATGCTGTTTTCACCAGTAGCTTTATAAAAGCTCTTCAGTGTTCATCACTCCAGAAATTGCTCTTTCGGTATTACTTTTGAAACATGCAGAAGATATTTTACAATTCGGAGAACTTAATACCAGTATTTTACTCAGTGCTAATATTTCTTCTTTGACTGCTTAATGTGCATCATACACTGTTCGGGTGTTTTATATTTGGGAATTCTTTTCATCTGTGTATCATCACCCTTTGAGATAGATTCCTTTAATACTGACATTTGACAGAAGGTGAGATTGAGGCACAGAGAGGTGAAATAAATCCTCCAAGACCACACGGCTAAAAAGTCAGGAAGCCACACACTTCAATCCCAGCCTGTTAATCTCAGAGCCCCGCCCAACGGCTCCATTTCCTATGCCGCTAATATCCAGAACACTTTTCTCTATAAAATTGTTAATTGCAAAAGGTTGGCCCAGTATCTCCTTTCAAGCGTATGCATAATGCAGCAATTTTTCTTCTTTCAGGTCCCTGCATCCCTAATCCGTGCCATAATGGAGGAACCTGTGAAATAAGTGAAGCGTACCGAGGGGACACATTCATAGGTTACGTCTGTAAATGTCCTCGAGGATTTAATGGGATTCACTGTCAGCACAGTAAGTCATCCATAGTCATTGTGCTTTTATTAGTATTGATTGCGAAATATACAAGTCATTATCATTCTTGTTGGTCATAGACTGATAGAAGCTTCCCGCAGCAAAGAACCCTGAGACTTGGCTAATGCTGCTTCTCTCCCACTGAATGTATCACATCTCCCACTGAGAACTCCTGAACTATGTTTCACTCCACCCAGTGGTGTATGGGGCTAGTAGTTTTGTGCTCTTTTTCATTATTCTCCAGCCACACTTGCAAAATCTTGCCTTTTACTTTAAACTGATGTCTGCCTCTTTCTTTCATACTTTTCCTGCAGCTATACTCTTCAGGCTTCCCAGATATTATTCTGTTGATGAGGCTCAGAGATATAAAAGAAAAGAAAACTGTCTACCCGGCCCTGTCTATGAGCCAGTTCCCTCCTTCTTACACAATGACATTTTTAGTGTGAAAATCTTTGAAAGTTCAACAGATATGTTACCTGCATTTCTCTCTTTTATCTCCATTCTTATTTACCCTGGGAAGTTAAACGAAATAGGTCTGCCTGTGATGCTGTCTTCTTAGAAGTATGGCTCAACATAAATGCCAAGCAAGTGGTTAGGGTCCTTAATGGCTGAAGGGGGTGCAACAGGGAGGCCACTGTGGACAGTGTGCTATCAGGCCGGGCTGTCACTTAGGAGCCGAGTCTTTTTTCTTTTTTAATATATTTTTTCAATATTTTAATAAACATATAATCTATTACTAGCCCCAGGTGTACAGGTCTGTGAATCACCAGGTTTACACACTTCACAACACTCACCATAGCACGTGCCCTCCCCAGTGTCCATAACCCCACCCCCCTCTCCCTACCCCCCTACCCCCTTTCCATAACTTGGCTATTGTGGACATTGCTGCTATAAACATTCGGGTGCATGTGCCCCTTCGGATCACTATGTTTGTATCTTTAGGGTAAATACCCAGTAGTGCAATTGCTGGGTCATAGGGTAGCTCGGTTTTCAACTTTGTGAGGAATGGGAGCCAAGTCTTGAAGGCAGGAGAGGATTCTGATCAGGAGGAGAAGAACAGAGGAATGGCACATGCTAGGAAGAATGAGGAATGGATATATGAGCTCTAAATACTGGAGGGATGGTGAAGACCGTGGTGTTAGGGATGAGTAAGCTGAAGCTCGTATCAGCCAGAGCCAGATTTCCAACCACCAGCCAAAAACACAGAGTACCTCCTGGCTCTGAGATGATAGGAGCATAATGTACTTTTCTAGAGACTTGCTATAGCTGGGAATTTGTAAAATTTCCACAGAAGGCTGTTATAGTACAGTGGCATTTGTGCTCCTTACAACAGACGCCTAAACTGCTTGTAATTATCTCTAAGAGCTCCGATCACCCACAAGGAACTGAGAGCTACTCATTTTTCTCAGACGGGGCCAGAATCAAGGCTGACTCTCCCTTATTGTGGTGTCCTTGCTTGGCTTTCACACACAAATAACTCAGGACATCCCCAAGGAGATAGGCATGGGAGCCCAAAATCTTGGCTGCCTTGACATTCACTTAATCCTATGAAGATAATATTTCTAACCTTACGTATTTACAAATCTTTGTAATATGGTGTCAGAGTAGTGCCCAGAGGAAGACAGTCTGGCCACCCAGCTAAGCACCTTAATTTGGAGCCACTTGCATCCAGTACTATATGTACCTTTACAGAGGAGTCCCCCTTCTAAATGAGAGCAGAATTTTCATAGTGGGATGCTGTCCAAAGTTCTGAAGCAGGAATTTTTCCCAAGGTCCCATTATCCTAACTTTTTCTTGCCTATGCGGCAGGGCTCTAGGAGGGAGAGAGTAAGGGTATACACAGGTTCATACCGTTAGAAATCTTTAGGACAGTATTTAGACAGCATGTGTAGACACTAGTATCACTTAAATATTTCCTATTGACTAGCTCTGTACAATCCCAACTACTGCTGTTGTCAGTGTGACGTTAGGGCTAGTCCTTAAACCACAGGTCGAGAAACTCCAAATCTAAGTTCCAACTAATAATATCTGTACAATACCACAATATTATTTTCACAACTCTCAGCCTTGTTTTCTTTATATTGTGAAGAAACATTTAGTTTCTATTATCTTTAATAGTTTAGAAATCCCACTGAAGACATTTAGTTACCATTTGATTATTCTAGTATAAGGGCGTTTGCTCTAGCCAAGGTCCTGGGGAGGTGTCTGTCCGCCTCTTACTCCCACACGAGGTTAGCTATGAATGCTTTCAAGAGAACCGTCAGGTTTGAAGAAATAGAACAAACATTCTTGGCCACCCTCTCCATGGTGGAACATCCAAGTCTTTTCTCTCATACTTTACACCATATTCAAATAAGCTCATTAATTCACGTAATTTTGTTGAATTTCAAGGCTTATTTTGAAGCACAAAATAATTCTCTCCCTTATTGCACCTGGTTCCCCACAAGGCTTTAAATCCATGTTAGGAATTGCCCTGGGAAGCCTGAGGCTGAGAGATTCAATGCAGAACAGGGATTTTGTGTTCTCAGCAAGCTAGTCCCTATTCTCTGAAGTGGATCATTATCAGAAACAGAGAATGGAGGGAAAAGGACTGGGTTTAAAATCAGAGACCTGGATTTAGACCTGACCTTTACAGTTATTGGTTAAATGACCTTGATCCAGTTGTTTGACCTTTCTGCGATTGAAGACATACAAATTGAGGAATTGAACTAGAGATGGATGGTCTTTGGTTCATACGAGCTAGGAGAGTATTATAGCTAAATGGGTAGCTTGCGCACTGTACAAAGGTTATCAAGCCATTCTCTTTATGGATGAAATTGAAAAGAATTATATATTGGGAAAACAGATTTAGAAGTTCTGGGAGCCCCGAAAGCTTTTTTAGGTAGGAGAAACAAAAAAGCAGCTCGCTCGCTCTCTTTTTTAAACAGCTCTTTAATCCCTTGTAAGAACTGCTAGGTATTTGGGTTAATTTTTTCACAGTGGTAATATTCTCATGGCCCAAATGTGCTCGAGAACCTTGCTGCTCAAAGTGAGAGGTCATACATCAACCTTGGCTGGAAGCTTGTTAGAAATGTATTTTATCAGGACTACCTCACATCAGCTAAATCAGAACTAGCTTTTGTTTTTGTTTTTTTTTTTTTTTAAATGATCCCCAGTAGACTCCCACACACATATTGAAGTTTGAGAAGTACTGCACAAGGCTTTCAGTAGCTGAAAGTAATCAGCTTGTAGTTACATAACTATGTTATAGGCAAAATATTTATCGCTTTTGCAAATCAAAACTATATTGAAAATCAATGAAACTGAGAAATGTACCAATATAATATGAACATTTCATTTGGAAAAAGGAGTGAGAAAAATTCTTCAGGCATCCATATATTGGGGGGATATTAATTTAGTTCTGTGTGGCAGAATGTGAATTAAGTATCTTTGGGAATATAGCTAACTAGTTAAAGAATTTTTAAGTTTCATGATATAGGAGTGATAAATACATAATTAATAGATTTACTTTAACAACTATTTTGTCAATATGTTACAGATTAGGAAAAAAAATGTTTCCAGTGCCAGCATTTATATTATCTACACATGATCTTTTTTTAATTAATAGATTTTCGTTTTTAGAATACTTCTAGGTTTACAGAGAAATTAAGCAGGGGGTTTCTGTTTATCCCTCCACCTCCCTGCCTAGTTTATTCTATTATTAACATTCCATTAATATGGTATATTTGTTACAATTGATAAAATGATATTGATACATCATTTTTATCTAACGTCCATAGTTTATATTAGGGCCCACTTTTTGTATTGTATAGCTCTATGGATTTTAAAAATACATAATATCATGTATCTACCATAGCCTCATAAATAGTTTCACTGACCTAAAAATCTGTGCTCTGCCTAGTCATCCCTTCTTCCCTAGCCAAATCCCTGGCAACCACTGATTTTTTTTTTTTTTTAATTATCTCTGCAGTTTTCCTTTCCCAAAATGTCATGTAGTTAGAATCCTAGAGTGTATGTGGCTAGAATAATATAGTACGTACCCCTTTCAGACTAACTTCTTTCACTTCGCAATATATATTTAAGGTTCCTCCATGTCATTTTGTATCTTGATAGCTTAAAAAAAACTGAATGATATTCCAATTTATGGATGTATCAAGTTTGCTTATTCATTCACCTATTGAAGAATACCTTGGTTGTTTCCAGTTTTTTGGCAGTTATGAGTAATACTGCTATAAACGTTCATGTGCAGGTTTTTCTCTTGTCCTGCGTGACATAGTTTTCAACTCACTTGAGTAGATAACCTAGAAGTGCAATTGCTGGATCATTTGGTAAAAGGATGCTTGAGAGTAAGAAGCTTCAAACTGCCTTCCACAGTGGTTCTACCATTTTGCATACTTACCAGCAATGGATGAGTTCCAGTTGTTCCATATCCTCACCAGCATTTGTTTTTACTGTCAGGGTTTTGAATTTTAGCCATTACATGTGCATTTTTGATCATGAAATTAGCAGAGGTTATAATTTTATAAAACTAATAATGATTCATATTAATTTTTATATGGAATTACCAAATTATACATGTTCTTAAAATACCACACAATAATGTGAAACACACACATAGACATATATATGTGTGTGTGCACATATATATATATATGCGCATGTGTATATGTGTGTGTATGTAAATTATAGGATGAATTGAGCACCAAAATTGTTTAAAGGTTAGACTTTTGGAAGATATTTTTATATATGCAATTTTATTCTGGGAGTGCATTTTGGGCTGGCTGGAAGTAATCATATTTTATTTGTTGCCTAGGAACAAATCTAATGCCTCAGGAAAGTATAGTATCTTCGTTCCCAGAACTCCTTGTCCACATTACCACTCAGAGCATTCTGACCATTCTTCCCTATGCATGCGCAGCTCCCAACCTTCAATTCCTGTTAAGCACAAATTTTCTTCATTCTTATTTTTCAAGGAAGGAGAGCTGATCTAAACAGGTTATTTGTCAGGATCAGATGAGAGGTTTGAGAACATACTTTACATATTTTAAGGGGTTAACTCTCCTTACTAATATTTTTAAACATAATGGGGATTCCTGTTGGTCTTTATTTTTTCCCTTCCTTTGAAAATATTTTAATTATAGTTTTTTTTTTTTAAAGAAAAAAGTGAGTGGTGGGCAAGGGGAAGCTCAATTGCAACTCTATGCTTTTCTATAAGAATTCCTCTCTTAACATCTTTAATTCTTATAAGTTATTATTATTTTTAAAAATTACTCTTTCTAGTTTTAGCTGCATGTCCTCTTTATTTTAGCTTTCCATGGGAAGATCAGTTTCCCCTAATAAAGTATTTATTTGAAAACTGTTTGGAACCTTTACCTGAAGTTACTACTGACACCTGCAAACTATGTAGCTACACTAGCTAAATACAGAACTCTAATCAGATTTCCAGAATAAACTTATCTCCCAACCCCAAAAGATTTTCTGACTGTGGGTTGAAATTTCAAATTGTCCTACTCACCAATGACTTTACAGGTCAGTGTTAGCCACCTTAATTCTAGAAGCCAGAGGTTCTCAAACTTAGTGTGCATCGGGGAGTACAGATAAATATTCAGATTTCTTTTGCTCATCTATAGGTATTCCAATTTAATCCATATAATTGTGGACCCAGATCTGACTCTTATTAAGTATGCTAGTGAAACTAATGCAGATGATTCTAGAACACTGATTCTCAACCGTGGCTGCACATTACAATCACTTGGGGACCTATGAAAAATACTGATGCCTAGCTCTCACCCCAGAGACTGTGATTTAATTGGTCTGGGGTATGGGCTAGGTATTAGGAGTTTTAAATCTCCCCAGATGATTCTAATGTGCAACCAAGGCTGGGAATCAGTGTTCTAGAACCATACCATGAGGAATTACTATGCCTTAAAAATCTAAGCAGA
The DNA here is from genome assembly GCF_011764305.1 of Mustela putorius furo. Lineage (NCBI taxonomy): Eukaryota > Metazoa > Chordata > Mammalia > Carnivora > Mustelidae > Mustela > Mustela putorius. The sequence goes on from NW_025422471.1 coordinate 18,579,560, forward strand.
GAAATACTTAAACCGAGTTTGGGATACACAACCATAATCCCACATTAAATGTACAATCATGCAACCTTATTGAATTTTGTTTTTTTTTTTTTTTTTGGTTTGTTTGTTTATTTATTTGACAGACAGAGATCACAAGTAGGCAGAGAGACAGGCAGAGAAAGAGGGGGAAGCAGGCTCCCCGCCAAGCAGAGAGCCGATGCGGGGCTTGATCCCAGTACCCTGGGATCATGACCTGAGCTGAAGACAGAGGCTTTAACCCACTGAGCCACCCAGTTACCCCTGAATTTTGTTATTTTCAACCATTTACAGCAAGAACTTATTGAAAGAATTAGGCCAGAGAAAGGTATTAGGTCACTGTTCTTAAAATATGTTATCCCTTAATCTTTCAGATTTCTAAGGCATTTTAATTTTGGTGTTTTCACCCTTTTCAGGAGCCTTACAAAGAGCACTGTCCTGGGAGATATATATATACAATGGACATTTACACTATTCAAATATGGACACAGTTTGTGATTTTTGCTATAAGATACACACATATTCAAACTCAAAATATTTAAAAATTGCTACTTTTAATAACACTTAAACGTTCTTTTTTTTTTCTGTTACTTATTAAAAGAAATTTGATTGTCAGGAAAACAAACTTTGGACAAAAACACATTAAACAAATTTTGCCAGAAGGTTATACTCATGAAAGTGGTGTATTTATACTAATAGACCTGACCTCCAAGAACTGATTGACTCATGATTATATAAAAGGATCTCCAGGAATAGAGGTAGTTCCACAAATACAATTAAAAAAAAAATAAATTTTTTTGCATGTAATCCGAATTTCCCAAGCTTCCCAGCTTATGCTCTTAACATTGATTTCCAAATTTCTGTTCTCTGAACTACCATTGTCCACCCCAGTGGCGTGTGTAAAGCCTCGTTCTCTCCTGAAAACTTAACCCAATCCTGTGACTAAGTAATTTATTTATTTACACATTTGACACGGTTTTTTGTTTTTTTTTTTTTTTTTTTTTTGGAGCTTACTTACTATTTTGCCAGGGTGCCAACATGTGCTTAGGAAAGAATACAAGCTCCCTGACTCTGCAGCTGGTCCCATCTTGAAAATACTGCTAAGCAGTAGGCAGCTCTGTCTTCTGCTGGTGGCCATCCAGGCAACTGATGTGTTCCCTGGGGCTTTATCCACACAGCTGCCCAGCCTAACTGCTCTTCCATTTAGGGCTCAAACTGACACCTCAGGGGCCACACCTCTCTTACTCTCGTCTCAATCATTTTTCCCAGGGAGACTTTTTGCAGACTCATTTCATTTTAATCAGTTATAAAAGCAAAAGCATCTGTGCACATTGGCTCCATAAGGCTCTGAAGTCTACTCAGGCAACAGATATATGTTAACTCCTTGTTCTGTGCCAAGTATGTTCTGGACACTGGGATACAGCACCGATCCAAAATAACCAAGTCCCTGGTATCATAGGACTTCTATCGTAATGGGGAAATGGGTAATAAAAACTATGATGCATGCATTTACCATATGGCCCAGCAATCATCCTCTCGGGCATTTATCCCAGAGAAATTAAAACTTAAGTTCACACCAGAATCTATATGTGCACGTTCTTAGCCGCTTTGTTGGTAATAGCCAAAAATAGAATCAGCCCAGATGCCCAGATGAATGGTTAAGTAAACAGTTGTATATACATACCATGGCATACTTACCACTCATTAATGAAAAGAAAGGAACTGTTGATACAACCAATAACTTAGATAAGTTTTCAGGAAATTCAGCTGGGTGAAAAAAAAAATGCCAATCCCAATAGAATACATACAAGATGATTCTAATTATGTTAACTTTTTGAAGTGACAAGATTTTAGAAATAGAGGACACATTAGTAGTTTTCAAGTGTTAGAGGAGAAGAGAGGTAGCTGAATGTAGTTAAAAGAGGATATGAGATACCTTTGTGGTGTTGGAACTATTTCGTATATTGACTGGGATGATAGATGAGCAAACCTACATATGTGATAAAATTGTATAGACTGGGCGCCTGGGTGGCTCAGTGGATTAAGCCGCTGCCTTCGGCTCAGGTCATGATCTCAGGGTCCTGGGATCGAGTCCCGCATCGGGCTCTCTGCTCAGCAGGGAGCTTGCTTCCCTCTCTCTCTCTCTCTGGCTGCCTCTCTGTCTACTTGTGATTTCTCTCTGTCAAAATAAATAAATCTTAAAAAAAAAAAAAAAAAAAAAAAATTGTATAGACTTACTTACATTTATACAAATGCATAGAAGTAAAACTGGAGAAATCTGAGTAAGATTGATGTAGTAATGTCAGTATTTTAGTTGTGCTTTTATATTATAGTTTTGCAAAGTGTTAACCATGGAGAGGAGCTAGGCAAAGTGTACATGGGATTTCTTTGTATTTATTTTTACAAATGCATTTGAATCTACAATTATCTCAACAAAAAATCTCAATTAAAAAAGATAATATAATGCTATACTATGCCAAGTATTGACGTATATTATAAGAGTAAAGACAAAGGGCACAGGTGTTTGTGTGCTCTTGCAGGCATGGCCAAGAAAGTTTTCTCCCAGCAATTGACATTTGAGCATAGATGGTAAATGAAGTTAGGGGGCTAGGCAAACCAAGAGAGGAAATAGCAAATGCTAGAGTCGTAAGAGGGCTGTGTGGTTGGGAGTATGGTGAATATTGAGGAGAGCGGTGGAAAAGATCATGGAAGGCCTTATAAGCCATAGGGAGAACTTTTTATCTGATTGTAATGTGGAAGGACACCTTTGAAGGGTAAAGAGCAGGAGGGAGTACACAAACTGACTTCTGTTTAGAGAGTGCCTCCGACTGTGTTGGAGGCAGGAGTGGAACATCTGAGACCAGCTGGTTTAGGAGACGACGACTAGGACCAAGGTGGTCCTGGGGACTTGGGAAGAGCTGAACAGTATTCAGATTCAGAAAATAGTTTGGAGTGGATTCCACTGGGATCATAAATATTTGTTTTTTGCTAATGAATTGTTCAGATACATGATAACCTTTCTTACCTTTGCCATAGACTAGGGCAGTATAATACATTGTAATAATTTTGAGCTCCTAGGTGGCTCAGTTGGTTGAGCATCTGACTCTTGGTTTTCACTCAGGTCATGATCTCATGGGTCTTGAGAATGAACCCCACATGGGGCTCCGCATTCAGTGGGGAGTCTGTTGGAGATTATCTGTCTCCATCTCCCTCTGCCCCTCCCGCCTCAAATAAACAAATCTTCAAAAAAATTATAAGATGTTACAATTTTTAGTATGCCTTGTTATTCACATTTGTTTCTAGTTTTTAACAGCATCATTAGCGTAGACTCTAAACTTTTAAAGATTTAAAAGATGTGTAATACAAACACAAATACATATATAATCAATGCCTTTAATGTATATGATATTACTTAAGGTATTAAATTTTCAAATTTTGATATTTTTAAAGGACCCATAAGATTGGTTGTCTTTAGATATATTATATATTGCTTTATCTTTCATATTAGCTAATTCATAACAGTAAAATACAGTATATTTGGTATATTTTAAAGAAAAGGGAATAGAAGTGATATGTAAATCATCACTAATATAATTATATACTAATGTACAATAATGGTTTTGAAAAAGAGGACATCATTGGGAAATCCGGAAATAACAATTGCATTGAGTGGATATTTACTAACATCAGCCTTTAAAATGTGTCTTGATTGATTTTGCTCTCATAATTCCTAAATGATTTTGCAATCATGCCATAGCCTATAAGTTTAGAAAAAGTAAGGCAATATATGTTTTGGAAATAAATTACCCTTAGATATTCGGGAAGTTTTAATCATTTTATAAGCATGGACAGGACTGGAAGAGATTATGCTGAGTGAAATAAGTCAAGCAGAGAGAGTCAATTATCATAGGGTTTCACTTATTTGTGGTGCACAACAAATAGCATGGAGGACAAGGGGAGTTAGAGAGGAGAAGGGAGTTGGGGGAAATTGGAAGGGGAGGTGAACCATGAGATACTATGGACTCTGAAAAACAATCTGAGGGTTTTGAAGGGGCGGGGGGGGTGGGAGGCTGGGGGAGCCAGGTGGTGGTTATTAGAGAGGGCATGGATTGCATGGAGCACTGGGTGTGGTGCAAAAACAATGAATACTATTATGCTGAAAATTAATTAATTAACTAATTTTTTAAAAAAAGATACATCTTAAAGTGGAACAATTCTAAATGTGAATTCTTCCCCTCTGCCATATGAAAAAAAGTTCATTTAGTGATAAGTAAAGGAATTGTTTCTTGATCTTTCTAAATAAAATGAGTATAGCTTATTTAAATAAAGAAGACATGAAGCAGGTTGAGAACTTCACTGTAGAAGAGGCCCAAACTGTATGCCATTAACAAGTCATATCAACTTGAACTAATGATTATGCTAAGCCTTGTTTTCCTTATGTGTGAAACAGAAATAACTGGTCAATTTGCCTACTTTTAAGTCCATATTGATGATATCCAGGCAATTTAATATATGCAGTATTACATACAATTAAAAATTCTATACATTCATAAACATGATTGATTTTCAAGATACCTTTTCTTTAATTATGGTAAAAGAAATTGAGACTGAAAGCTAAAATAAATACTGATTTTATCTGAGCTAATTTTGCCCCTGAGAGGATGGGAACACTAGATGTCTCAGTTTAGAATCGAAGTCTTGTAATCAAGACTGTATGTCTTCTTAAAAGTGGGGTTGAGATGGAGGAACAAAGAAGGGGAGACTGGAAAAAGAGAAGAGAGAATGAAAACATGTTAATACTGTTGCTCCAGATGTCTCCTTTCCAATGAAATGCTGTAGAACAGTTACCTATACCCCGTGTCTCCTGTATTCTCTGTAATTACTTAAAAAACATAATTCTGATTCTGATTCTGATTCTTATACTTTCACTGTGTCACTAATGCACCATTATCCGTAATGACATACTCAAATAACTGTGCTATCTCTACATTGTCTTTAGGCCATTTTCAAAACAATAGCCAAGGTGATCATTTTAAAACACAATTCATATTAGGGCAAATCTGTACAACCCCACCCTCACCCCACCCACCTGTGGTTTCCTAGTTCCCTTGGAGTAGAATCCAAAATTGTAGAGCAACCAAGAGACTGGCCATCTCTGACCTTCTCTCCAACCATGCATGTTCCATCACGCTGATTCCACTTTAGTCACACCATTTTCCTTGCCATCTGCAAACCTAGTAAACATGCTTCCAGTGTGGGGCCTTTGCTTTTGTGTTCACCAAGCCTCTCTTTCCTAGATAGCAATGAGGCTTGCTCCCTTTCTTACTAGATATTTGCACAAGTGATAATTCTCAGAGTGCTCTTCTCCACCTGACTTGAATAAAATGCCATTCTGTAAAACCTTCCTCTACCATCTCTGTAATCTCTGCTTCTCTTATTCTCCTTTATTTTTTAAATTTTTCTTTTTTTTTTTTTTAGCACTCCTCACCACCTGACATGTTATGTATTTATTTTTTAGTGTTTTTCCTGCCTCTAAAAAGTAAGCTTCCTAAGATTAAGGACTTATTTGTTTACTTTTTCCTCTTTTTCAATGCCTAGAAAGTTCATAGTAGATGCTTAATAAATATTGCTAAATAAATAAGTGAGTAACTGAAACTTTAATCTGTTAACCAATCTGCCATCAATGTATCATCTGCTAATAACATGTCTTCCATGATGCTGGGCTCTGTGGAAGACAAAAAACCAAGAAGCTGTACAAAACAGTGTATGACTTCAATAGCTGATGAAATTAATATGGAGAAAAACACTGCTTCATTTGACAAAAGTCCTGTGGCCAAACAATTTTGGGAACACCGTACATTTTTTCCTCCTTTTGGAGAATGCCAGTGTTCATTAACTTATTGAAAGCTCTGGCAAGCTGGCAGTATATAAAGAGTGATAGAAACACAATCATTAGATGATTTTAAGAACTTGTTTAGTATTGTTTGACTCAATTACCTGGAAAAGATGGGAATGGGAGAGTGGGAATAGCATTGAAAGCTCAGATGAAGAGTCATCTTTAGACAAAGAAGAGAGGATAGATGAAAACTAAGTAAGGTAGAGCCATGGGACGGTACAGGAATTACCGTCAACTGAATGGTGAATGTGGATGTGGCAAGTGGTGTGAGGTTGAACATCAATTCAAGGATCCTTTCCATCTTCTCATAGACTCATTTTCATGCCTATACACACAAGGAATAAAGTCCACCCACGCATACTTGTCTATGAGCTTTGACTCAGCACTCGAAATTCTCCCCAGAAATAGTGATTATGTTAGTGTTGCCCTGCTGTGGTGACTTCCTTTGTCTGAGATATGAAGGAATGGTGAGAAATGCTTTCCTTCAAGAATATCTAGAGAGCCATTTGCCACTTTCGTTTCTAGACTCTGTGCCATAGGGTTTGTGCTTTGCAGTCAGCACACTGTTTTTCTTCGAGTCACTTTTCTCCATATATGCTCTTACCATCTCAGCCCATTGTCTGCTGCTGTTCCCCACTTGTGTATGCTTTCATGGTACATCTCTTTAGGTTGAGCTGAGGTCCTCTGTGGGCTACATTCTCACAGCCAAGGCAGTGAATCCTTCAAGAGTAATATTGTAGGACCGGTGCCAGTGGTACTTAGAGAAGACTGCAGCACAAGAGTTACCCTTCTGGGAGAAATGTGTCCTGAGAAACTGTAGTCACACATACGAGGTAGGCACAGGAAAAGATGGTTATGTCACAGATCAGCTGTCTCATCTGAATATGCCCTTCCCAGATGAGTGCCAGTTGTGTTGTTGCTGTCTTTAGAAAACTGTACGTCATCTGGTAGATGAAAGGTACATGAGAATAATTAACTGCAAGGATCTTACATTGGCTTTGCCATATACATATTAGATTATAAGGTCCTTAAAGGCAAAAGTCTAGCTGTATGTCTTCGTTGCTAGCCTTTGCATAGTAAGAGACACAGGGCCACCAACTCCATAAGCTGAACATTATCACTTGTCGAACCTAGCCCTGACCTAACTTCCTTCCCTACTGTAGTCCCATATTCCCTTTTATATACCAGATGCTTTGCCCAACTTAGCCACTTGCTCTTCCTCCTACCTCTTTCTTGATTGCCCATTTTGCTGCCTTTGCTGATGTGCTTTCCTTGCTAGGGAGCCCTTTTCCTTATGGTTCATCTGAAATACCAGGAAAAGATCCTCTAGGAACATTTCCACAATTTCCACTCCTTCAAGCAAGAAAGCCCCCACTAATTTGACCTTGATTGACACATATTTTTCCATTCTGTCTATCTTACTTTGTATTTATTTGTGTATTTCTCATTACTCCAAGTAGCTTAAAGTCAATTTCCACCTGAGTCATTCTTGATTCCTGATTATAACCCTGAACTGTGCCTTGCATATAGCATGTACTCAAAATATAATTGATAAATGAATGACTAGTAGGAGCTCAGCTTGTGGTTTGACCACCCAAATAGAAACCTAGAGAAAACCATGGTGAATTGCCATGGAAATAATTGCAATTGTCTTGTCTCTTATACTAGACCTGTTAGGGTTACTTGTCCTTATTTGGTAGAGTTATGTGCTTATTTTACATACCAATTTATCCCTTATATCTTGCAAGGTGCTTGTCACCTAGTAGGCTTACAGTAAATATTTGTTGAATGAATGACAATATACCTATTATCGGTGTATTATTGGTACAATTTATTTAAATTCAGGGAAGTACACGTTTCTTTTCTCTGAGGAACAAAGATGCTCAATGTTTTCATTGAGAACTCATTTCACTGAGAACTACAGAAGCGATTTTGCTTGTCTGGATAGACAAATCAGTAAGTATTCTATCCTAAGACCCTGTCATTCCCATGACACTATATGGTTTCAGATATCTATTTTTATTACCTTTCTTAATATGTAGGGATTTTGTTGCAAGCTGCCTCTACTGCTTTTAGGGAAAATCAGGGTATATCTTAAAAATAAATAATTATTCCAAATTCTTCTTGATTGGCTCTGCATATATAGTGAGAACAGCAAACACAGTACAGTGTGTACAACAGTAAAGATAAATCCCTGATGGCCAGCTCCAAAGGTCCAAGTTAGCTTTTTTAAAGGCTAGGAAATTTCTCCAAATTTCTGTGGAGCCATTTATAAATGACTCACCATATTTGAACAGTGTAACCAATGGAATCCACTTAGAAGTTGAAAAGATATTATTTTAGTGACAATACAGCTAGCATTTTTCAGAATCATTTTCTTTGTCTTTGTTTAGGATGAAGTTCATTGTATACCTGCAAGTCTATGCACATGGATTTTAATTTTCGTTGTTGCTTTGTTTTTGTTGTTGTTGCTATTTTTTGTTTGTTTGTTTTTTGCTGAAAGTCACCATGTGCACTTTTCTCTCTATAAAAGATGATGTTAATATATTACTGCCAACATTACCAAAACTATGTAGTTGAGTTGACTCAGGATGGCTGGTTATTATCTCTGGTTAATCTTTTCAGTCTACTTAGGTAAGTTCTGGGACTATCAACTGCTTTTTTAAAGTTATGAATTCATCTAAGGTATTGGGTATATTTTTTCACTGATAGACATATATCAAAAATTAAACAAATGTGAAATTGCCTTATTTCTTTGAAATAGTTTAACTTGTAATTGGCTTTATTTTTTTAATTGATATTTTAAACTCATAAGAAATATAATTTATTTCAGTTTCTCTGAGTATAGCGTTATATGGGTGTAAATAACATTTTTATCTGAGAATGAGAACATAGTCTTTTTCTTTCCCTTTCAGAGCAATTGAAGAAAAATGTTTATTGCCAGCTATCTTTCTGCTGTAGTTTATGACCTGCCATTCTCAAATGGTTCAGAGAATATATTTAAAATGAACCTCCTGGTCACTTTCTGTTTCCAGAGATTTGGGACATGATTTTGTTTTGTCATTTGAAAGTAGAGTCCCTCTTTGAGGTTCAAATTTCTTGCCCAACTTTTATTTTAAAGATTTCTCAAGTACAAAATTCAAGAGCCTTAGTAAATTTAAAAGCAGATATCTTGTTTCCTTAAATATTACCTTTTTAAAAACATGATCTAGGGGCACCTGGGTGGCTCAGTGGCTTAAGCCTTGCCTTGGGCTCAGGTCATGATCTCAGGGTTCTGGGATCGAGCCCTGCATCGGGCTCTCCACTCAGCAGGGAGCCTGCTTCCCCCTCCCCCCCTGCCTGCCTGCTTGTGATCTTTCACTTCCTCTCTGTCAAAAAAATAAATAAAAATCTTTAAAAAAATTTTTTTAAACATGATCTATATTAAATACGTTATTACTGATAAAGAAAAGAGAAACTATGGGAGATCAGAAAGAGAACACTAAGTTTTCCTTTATAATTTGTAGTGACTTCTGGTATGCAATTACATACACACTTGTGCCTTAACACATGCCTGGGGATGTCCAAAGTCAAGAGGCTGTGACTGAAGCAACAGACTACACTTTCAGAATATGGCAGGGAAAGATTGTGTGGCTTTCCTGTGGGCCTGATATGAACATCTCAAAACAAAGTGGCTATGTTATCCTAGGAGAGATGGAGCCCAAGGGGAAAGTCCAGGGAAGCTCCCTGACTCGCCAGAGTGGTGGTCTACAGGGAACCAGAAGGCAAAGCATAGTGACCCATCAGAGAAGGTGGCTGGAGGTAAGGAATTCCCAGAAACCAGGTGTCTTCAGAAAACCCACAGAATTGCCCTAGGAGAGAAAGAACCCACAATTGTACATTCAGCACATCTAATAGTCACCAACGTCACCTTTCAACCTGACCATCAAGAAGACTTTCATCTGCTCTGACCCTGGAGAGGTCAAAATACAACAAGAGAGTTGAGCATGTCTTGGAATGAGAAAACAAAACAAAACGAAACTATCCTGGCTCTCAGTTCTTTCCTTGGACCCTACCAGGAGGTCCTACCAGGACCTCATTTTGGAGACCTTGTTTTGGCCTTTATTTTACATCAACTCTCACCATGGAGGAAAAAGTCAGTGGGAGCAAAGGAACATGCCTACTCCCCTGGAGATAGACTTCCCCTTTTAGACCATGCTCAGGGTACACAGGACCCCAGGATACTATGTCCAAATGACACCAAGCTTAGCTCAAGGGCCTAAGTGTGCCTGTTCTTCCTATCTGCCCTGTCATGGAAGAACTGTGTCACTGGTGTGCCTACCCTTCAGCTCAGCATCGGGCCATGGGGTAGCTGTTTACTGAGCAAGGTTGGTAGAGCTTGGATGGTGGCACTGGGTTATCCATAGACAAGGGTGGGTTGAGAGCCATCTTTCCCAGGGTCCTCACATTGTTTTATGGAATTCTGAAGTATCTGGGAGTTTGAAATGCAAATTGCAATTGCAAATGCAAATTTGAAATACAAACTAGTATTTCACATTGTTAGAAAGGTAAGGAATATGTATATCTGTATATATAGAAAGAAGAATATATTTCACAATATATTTTATTTATTAACCTTATTTGTAATGTTTGAATATTCAGACATGTGAGATAGCTGCCCTTTTGACCTGCGAGTGTTGAGAAAGGGCTTGCCCTTTCCTTGCTGTAGTACACCTAAGCTGGGGAAGAAATTTCCAAACTGGATATATGCATGGATTTTTATATGCCACAAGACCGGACTTAGTTTAATATGTAAAATGTAAATGAATGTTTATTTATTAGCTGAAAGTAAGCTAAGGATGTTTTTATTGGCTAAAGGTAACCAGGAAAAGTATGGAACTGATTCAAGATTTGATTCAAGGATAGGTAGACATAAATATCTACTATTAGGTAAAAGGTGTTTTTGTTTTATTTTAAATACTGGGAAACTCTTTGTTTTAAATACTACATATCAGGACACCCAGTGTTCATTTTTTGATTTGGGTGAATTGTTCCCTTACAGTTACCCTATGATCTTAGCATCTGTCCAAGTATATAGGCTTGACATATAACATTAGTCATACCAAACCCAGTTTTTTAAAAAGCAATTATCCTTAAGCTAGCCTAAGAAATGCTTTTTCCCCTTAAGTTAGAAATACTTTATATTTGAAATGATTGAAATAGAAAAAAAAATTGAATTCCATTAACCATTGTCTTGTTTTAGGAATCATAAATAGGGGAGTATGGTTTTATGCTTACAAATAGGACCCATGTTAAATCCCCAGATCCATGCTCTTGGACACTTTTCTTACAGTGTGTTTTCTTGTCTAGAAGCATATCCCTGATAGGTGAAAAGAAAATAAGAGAATTTACTTTTGTATATACTTATTGTAAACAATTACATATATCAATTTTACTCATAGATTGATAAGTTACCTCCCTGCATTTGTTTGTCAGAAGGACACTAGTGCAGAGGTTCCAAGGGAAAAGTAGGAGCTCTACAAAGCAGCATACTTTCAGCACCATATGGCTCCTTATGTTATCTATTTTTGATTAAATTAACCCTCACCAAACCTACATTGGCCTGAAAAGAAATATGCACAGAAATGTCAGATTGGAGAAAATACTCACATGCAAGAAGAGAGGAAAGTGGCAGCTGACATTGCTTCTCCTAATATGACCTAAGCACAAAACATGAGATAAAGCAGTGTTAAGCTGATCATATCTAACAGGAGATTAGCCTTCTAAATTGAAATCATCAACACATTGCATATATTTTTACTTCCACTATTATTGTTGATGAACTCACCCAGAGTGAGTACCATGTTTTGGGATATTAATACTAAATTTTACTGACAGAAGTATGTGATCAAGAATTTTGAGACCATGGTTAGAAATGACTAGCAAATATTTAAAACTTTTGAAAGAAAGAAATAGACTTAAGCATATGAGCCCATGTAAACTCGAACTTATAAGAGTAACCAACAAATGGATGTCATTTCTTCTACTTCTAGCTAACCCCAAAGACATCATTTTCTACCTACAAATTGGTAGTCTACTTATGATTATTGAAACAATATGAAACTTCAATCAGAGAAATTTATGCAGCCCTAGGAGAAATACATGTAGCAATGTTGGTACTCTGGCTTTCATACAGTGATTTGGGATGAGCTAACTTATAAATGCACTGTATATTTATGATAGATTGCTAGTTGCCTTTTAACTTTTTTTGTTAATGGAAGTTTCTACCCATTAATTTATATTGCAGAATGGCATAAAGTAGATCTCTGGAGATGCCCATGGCTAAAATGTTTCTACTTGGTTGTACACATACAGGGAAGGGGGATATCATTAAAATACAATAAAAATGTACATTGTTTCTTTTTATTGTTCTGTTTGTTCTTTTGTTATTGGCACCACAGGGGAACATTTTATGCATTTTGTAATAAATGAGTTTAGGGGGATATAAAACGACTGTAGATATTTGGAGGAGTATGATTATTAGATCAATACTTTAGATACTAAGAATGAAATTGAAATGCAAAAGCATGGAATGACAGAATGAATGGCTTGACCTGAAGGTTTCAAAAATTAAGATAAACACCTTGTTACAGAAAATGGATAATTTATCATAAATATACATTTTTTTCAAAGTAATAGTTTTTCTACGCATCTTAGGATAAAAGGTTTCAGGGCATAAAACCGAAGATTTTTATATTTATGTATTCTTCTATTTTTAACAATCCAATTTTACCATGTAATTGAGGGATAAATGGCAAATGGATGCAAAGCTTACTTTATAATAAGGTAGTACTATTCACTACATAACTATGGAATATAAATGTATTTTGTATATGCTGGAAGCACTTTAACGTTATGTTTTAGTAATCGATGTATTTCTGTTTTGACATCCTGAATGCTCTTTCATCTCACAGGTATTCTATTTTGTAGCATAATTCAGGTCATGTCTCTGAGAGAAAGCTGACATATTTAGATATGTATGAGTACAGCCGAATTTTTTGTGTGTTTTGCTAGTGGGAATTGGATAAATTATTTTCCCAGTATTCACTTTAATGTCCTTCAGTGCAGATAATATTCTTTAAAATATCAGAGCAGTGTTCGCTTTCAGAGTTATGAAGTAAATTGGTAAAACCCTTAAGGTCACCTATTTTTGTGAATTGTTAGATAAAAGTAGAAAAATGAGAATGCCAAAATTTTACTTGACTCTGTCCAATATAATTGATAGATTTATAAACTGGTCAGATTTCCGTTTATTTTTACTTTTACTTACTAGGACATCTGGTTTTACAAATGTATTCTTATATCTTTCATCATATGTAATGAAGCTTGTTGTGCCTAACGCTTTTTGTCTGTATACTATTTTAATGCTTTAATTATATGCAGCATGCTACTTCATTATAGAAACACTTCTTTGTTCAGTAATATATTCTAGCTATCACGGTCTAGAAAATTTCAGATGTATCCACTTTTATTTGTCGCCAAAACATGCAATATTCTAAGGCTAAAGTATTGTTTTATTTTAATTACCTCTTCGAATATTTATGCATTTAGTAAGTTATGCACTTAGCTTTTTGTATTCTATTATTTTTAATTCATAACACATCTCTAAAAGAAGTAATTACAAGGGAAAAAGCAAATTTGCCAACAAGAATTCACAAAAATTTAAAAAATACTCATCACCTTCCCCTATATCATTCTCTCCTCGGACTTCCTTACAGAGATCACACAGATTGACAGCTCTGCCCCTCTCAAGAACACTGAGTTATACTATGCGGACAGAATGGAAAGGGTTCAAGAAATTTATTTGGGGGAAACATAGAACCAGACTTTGTCACTTTAAAAATTACGTTGCATTTAGAGAATATGAACACTCGTGAGAATAGTGTGAGTGAAGAGTGCCAGAAACCGTATGTGTCTTCACGTGTGTGTGTTTTCCAGTTAGAAGAAAAGTTTGGACATTTCATCCTCCATGACTCCTAACCCCTTTCTTTAACTGATTTTTCATAGTAGCTAGATTCTGTCCACCTTATTTCATATCGGGAATGTATATGAAACTGTTTCAGAATTAATACTGTGAGTAAATCCTCTACTTCATTTTAAAGAAAGGCCAAAGAGTTATATAGAGATTCTTGTCAAATACTCTTCAGCTTTTTTAACAGAATCAAAATGGCCAAAAGATATTCTTAGAGATTTATCAAGTATTTGCTTTTTTTTTTCTTCTGAGGAGAATTACATCAAAACTCTGGATCATGGTTAATTTCTGGCATAAAATTTTTGATAATGATTGTACTGGAGGAGGAAGCCCAGTTGTGTTTAACTTCTTTTCTCTTTCTGTCTGTATGGCATGTCTTGATGGTACTCTGGTCTGTGTCTCAAATGAATATATGTTGAAGAAACATTTTATCTGGTGAATCCTAGATTTAATAAAGAATAACTTTTCCTGACGCTTTCCTAAACAATCTCTGGGACTGAGTTTATTGCTCTCTCAGGGAATATGCTCTTCTGTAACTTTACTGGGCAGTCAGAAGAAATGATTTTATGTGTGGGACTGCCTGCCTCCCCAAAGAGCCATCTTTAAATCAGGGGATGGTGGTAGGAGGTTAATCTCCAAATGCCTTAAAAGCTTCTTCATTGACAACCTTGGAATATATAGTGAACATTTTAGTTAAATTGTTTGGAAAAGCCATGCTGTAATGGATTTTCTTTCTCTCTCTCTCGCTCGCTCTCTCTCTTTTTAAGATTTCATTATTTATTTAAGAGAGAGAGAGCATAGCAGGTGGGAGGGGCAGAGGGAGAGGGAGAAGCAGGCTCCCTGCTGAGCGGAGAGACCGATGTGGGGCTTGATCCCAGGACCCTGAGATCATGACCTGAGCCAAAGATAGAGCCACCCAGGCTCCCCTGGATTGTCCACTTCTTGTTTCTGTGTTTCTAACTAACTGACTAACTACTGATTAACTGTGTGTGTGTGTGTGTGTGTGTGTATTATATTATATATGTGTATATATATATATACACATATATAATTTAACTTTAGGTTTTCAAGATGGCAAACTGTATATACTTATTTACCATTTCTTATTCTCCAATCTTATTGAAGTGATAGTGAAAATCAAATAAAGAAAATAAGGATAATTTTTTAACAGACTGAAAGTAGTGAGAAAGGACTGTTAGCACCCTAGTGATTTTTTTACATTTCTAGATGAAGGAATATAGAAATAAACCATATTGATAGAGAAGGGGTCCAAGTGCCTACTTTCCCGACCTGGAAAAGTCTGAAATGGTGGTCAGGGCTGTTCTTCTTTTAGTAGAAGTGTCCAAGCTAGGTGTCAGCTTTAGTGAGCTGGTACAGATAAAAGAGTGGACAGAAATCCACTCATTAAGAACTTTCTTTACAACAGTGAGCCCAGTTGCTAACCTCTTCTCTTCCTACACCCCCGACCTACAAAACTTTATTGCCAAGACTATATCTTAAAGACTGCTGTCTAAAAACTTGAAGAGTCTTTTTCTAGGGGGAGAGCTTGGGTTCCTGATGTGGAAGTAGGTATCACTGAATAAAACCCTTCTCATTTTGCAAATAGAGGTAGTCTTGCTGCCCACTCCCTGCCTAGGCTCCACATCCTTGGAGCTTACAGTCAGTCCTTCCATGTGGGAAAGAAGCCTGTTGGTAAAAATCAATTTATAAAAAGACTGAAGAAGCTATACCTGTTAAGTGTATTATTCAGTCTAGCTTTTTCATCAATATAAATAGACAATCAAGGACCATGAGTCATTTGAAGTAAGCAGCACAAATCGGAAGATCCCAAATGACCACATAGAATAACTAAGAAGACACACATTTGACTCATGGGACAGAGAGACCTTTTTAAAACATCTCTACTAAGAACAACAAAGAAAATATGATATTCATAAAATAAAAACATCACTTTGAAGAAGGATTCATAGGTATGGGTAATAGGAATGGAGATTTTTTTTTTAATGTAGCAGGAGAATAAAGTCAAAGAAAGCTTCCAAAACTTAGATTAAAGTATAAACAAATGAAAAACATGAGATATATGTTTAAGAAACCTGGAGAATCAGTTTAGCAATTTCAACATAGGACTAATTTAGTTCTGGGGAAAATAGAGAAATTGGAGGCAATAACAAATACGTCTTCATACTGAAATAAATTGATGAGTACCAACACAATAAATAAAAAGCAAGATGTGTCCAGACAAATTCTAGTGAAATATGGATATAGAGAAAATCCCTAAACCCCTAAGAGAGGTAACATGCTAACCTTAAAGAAGAAAAATTATATCAGTTCAGACTTCTCAGACAATAACTGTCTATAGGAAATTAATGAAGAGAAGAGCATACATTTAAATTTCTGAGGATACATTAATTTAAACTAGATGCCAATTAAGCAAATTTTATTCATGTGTGGGACATTTTTTAAGACATTATTTTTAAGACAAAGGCTTAAAGTAATGTTTTTTTTCCTCCTTTCATGAAAATTACTTGAAGATGTTGTATAGAAAATGAAAAGAGGATATGAAAAAGAAATTTAGGCTCCAACATAGAACAGAACAACATACATACAGGAGAGCAAGAAAAAGAAGTCCCAGGATGTAGCTTGTGGTAGGCCTGTAAAGCGTTCAGTCCAACTGAGAACAAGAAATCAGGAGGCTCCAGGAGAATGTCCTCAAGAAACTTTGGAGGGGCATCTGGGTGGCTCATTCAGTTAAGTGTTTGCCTTTGGCTCAGGTCATGGTTCCAGGGTCCTGAAATCAAGTCCTGTATCAGGCTCCCTGCTGAGCCAGAAGTCTTGTCCTCCCTCTGCCCCTTCCCTCTGCTTGTGTGCCTGCTCTCTCTCTTTCAAATAAATAAATGAAATCTTTCAAAAAGGAAATTTTGGAATGAATTTCAATCAAAATATGGAAAGGCTGTGATCATATGTTAAACAAGTTCATACTTCCCTCAACAAGAAAAAGAACTAGGTATTCTGGGAGAAACCAAGAGAAAGAAAAAAATTCTCTGAACTACGAAGCATGTCAATGTGACATGATTTAAACAACGGACGTTGTGAGATGTATTGAAAGGAAGTCCATTTGACTGTGATGCTAGAACAGCCCCCTTAGACTGGTGCATTTTTGGTGAAGTAAAATGACAGTTTTCCTACTTGGATCTACAGTGAATAATATTTACATAATCATGGTACTCCAAACCTTCTTCATTTTCCATTTTTTGGTAATCACTTATAGACGAGACATTGAAGAATCGATACAGAGACTACATTATTGCCTCATTTCTTCACCCCTCTCTCTTTGTCCTATGACTTTAGAAGTCTTCCCGTCAAGAGGAATGTATTTCTCTCACCCCTCAACTTTGAACTTGGAGATGTGACTTGGCTCGGTCAACTGAATGAATTGAAATGACAGTGAGCCACTTCTGAGTCTAAGCCTTAAAAGCTTTTCCAGGTTTCATTTGTGCTTTTGAATTTCTGCTGTCACCGTAAGCAGAGGTGCAAAAAAGATGGCTGCTGGAACCTCAGCTTAGAACTGACAATGGTCACAGAGTGGGCAGACTCGAGCCCAAATCTCAGCAAGGAGCCAACAGGACCTTTAACAGAAAGCTCTACATTATGTCAAAAATGTATCTGAACACCCAGTAAAGTAGATCGTAGTTGTTCTCTATCTGTGTGTGACCTAACAAAATGTTTTAAATGTTGCAGTACCTTGTGGATGGAATCTACTCTGGGAAAATCCTAGTATCAGTTCTGAAGATAACTCTATCTCCCATTTAATTGAGACTACATAAGCCCTCCTGTATCCTCCAAAACACAGGAGATCGAGATTTAATGAGTGTAGGGAAGTAAGTTGCTGCATAAACTCAAATCATTATACTCAGGGCCAAATTAAACAACCAAATTAAGTGGAGTTGCACTTATACTTACTATTTACTGATATTTAGTCCAGTCTGCAAGTCACTGGGTTTTATTAAAAGGAACTAAACTTTTTTTCTACATTAATCTCACAATAGCATAACACAGTAATGCAGTTTCTAATCAGACCCATTTCTCTCTGACAGAACAGGACCGTTTGTTAGAGCACTTGTTATGGAAATAGCCAATTATTTTAATCAGGTTCATTGGAGATGATGGAAATTGTTGCCCTGAAGGCTTACTTTTACAATATGAAATTACATGGCAAGTAATTAATAGAATTGAGATTTCCATCCTAGTGTATATTAAAAGAAATTAATAAAAAGTTCCTCTCCTTCCAAATACATTTATAATATATATAAACACACACTTATTGTGTGTATATATATATATATATATACACATATATGGTATATATATAAACACACACTTATTGTATAACACACACACACATATATTTGTTTTTAAAGGCATACCTCTCATATAGAAGCAAAGAGAACTAGAGGAAATTATTTCATGGTTCCTACTTGAAAATTACAGTCTCTTAAATAGATCCTAAGAGTGAAGGAAACATACACATCAATATATTTTATGAACTTACCTCAGGAAAATTTCTGGGAAATAAGAACTATTAGGAAAAGTACAGGTAACCCCAGTTATAGTTTAATAATCTTCAGATTCCTTACAGTCAACCGTATCAGAAATAAATCCAATCTGAAACTAAAAATATATGAGCAGTAGAAAATCTTGCATTTATGTGACTTTTTTCTCATTCATCTTCATTTAAGACTTCCTGCAAAGCCTTCCTTGAGTGATGAAAATAACCTGCAAAGCAGGAGGTAAACTGCTGTGAAAAAATTAGTATTTTTGTCATTTTTATGAATACAGCTCCTTCTATTAGTATGTTTTATTAAACTACTCAGTCTTTTCAATAAGGCCTGCCTCATTTCATTTGGGCTGCATAGCTCTCACTTTGAGGTATAAGTATAAAAAACCCTTTCTGATGTGAATTTTATGAGAAGGCTGATGTCCCTTATTAATTTTCTAGGCTGGTTATAGTGATGCCGTGTACGTGTATTGGATGTGTGTGTGTGTGTGTGTGTTTCTAAACTCACAGCTGATAAATAAGTGAGTTATAAAAAGAACCTTGACATGATGACTTTATTTAATATCTCTGTTGAGATATAATTACCATAATTACCATACAATAAAATGCACGTACTTAAAATGCACACTGTGGTACTTTGTGACATATGTATGTGCCTACGAAACTGTCATTTAATTAAGATACTAAGCATTTTCATCATCCTCAGAAGTTTCTTTCTACCCCATTGTAATCCCTCCCATCTGTCCCTCTTACTTAAACAGCCACTGATCTGCTTCCCATCTGTAAATAAGTTTGCATTTCTAACAATTTATATAAATTGAATCAGAAAATATGTGCTCTCTTTGGTTTCTTTCACTCAGCATAATTATTTTGAAGTCCCTCCATGTTGTTGATTATATCAGTAGCTCATTCTTTTTCATTTCTGAGTAGTACTCAATTGTACAGATATCCTACAATTTGTTTATCCATGTAGTAATTGATGGCCATTATTTCTAGTTTGGGGATATTACAAATAAAGTTGCTCTGCATAGTCATACAACTCTTTGGACATAAGTTGTCATTTCTCTTTAGACATAAGTTGTCATTTCTCTAGGAATGGGATGACTGGATCATAAGGTAGATACATGTTTAAGTATTTGAGAAAATGTTAAACTGTTTTCCAAACTGATTGTATTGTTTTACATTCTAACCAGTGGTGTATGGAGGTTCAATTCCTCCACATCCTCCCTGACCCTGGGTATGGTCAGTCTTTTTAATTTTAGCCATTGTAATATTTGTGTGGTAATATCTTTTTGGTTTTAATTTGCACTTCTCTAATGACAGAAGCTGTTGAACACCTTTTCTTGTGTTTGCCATTCTCACATATATCCTTTTGTGAAGAGTATGTTCAAATCTTTTTCCTAGAGTTTTTTGTTTTTGGTTTTTTTGAGTCATTTGTTTTCTTATTATTGACTTTTGAGAATTCTGTAGATATTTTGAATATAGGTGATTTATATTTGTTTTATTGATATATTTGATTTCTCAAGATATTTTTTCAATCTTTGGCTTATTTTTCATTCTCTTAAAATGCATATTGAAGAAATTATGAATTTTAAAGTACAATTTATCAATTTTAATGGTTCATGCTTTTGATGTGTCTCAGAAAACTTTGCCAAAACTAGGCCCCCAAAGATTTTCTCCTATAATTATTTTTTTAGTTTTTGGTTTTTCTTTAAGGTCTACCATCCATTTTGAATTAATTTTTGTATGTGGTATAAGATGTGGATCTGAGTTGCTTGTTTTTGTTTTTGATTTTTGTGTATAGGTATTAGGATATCTGCTAGGAATCCAGAAAATTACCTACAGAATCATTTTTATAACTATAATCATGGCGTGCCTTTGTGATATTTCTTCATGTTTCTGATGCTTGGGATTTGTTGAGCTGCCTGGATCTGTAGGTATAGTTTTCATCATATTTGGAAAATGTGCAGCCATTACCAAATATTTTTCTGTCCCCTCTGCTTCAAAGACTTCACTCACTTCTCTTTTATGTGTCCCACAACTCCCTGATGTCCAGTTTTTTTCTTCTCTCTGTCTTTTACTTTGTATCGTTCCTGTTATGTCTTAAAAATTTACTAATCTTTTCTTCTACAATGTCTAATCTTCTTTATTTTCTGCTAGTATATTTTCCGTCTCATACATTGTAGTTTTCATCCATAGAAGTTCAGTTTACGTCTCCCTGTATTTTCCATATATCTATTTAACATTTTTCAGTATAGGGAATATAGTTATAATAGCTGTTTTAATATCATTCGCTGCTAATTCTAAAAAGCTAGTGTGTTTCCCACTTTTTTGCATGTCTATTAACATTGACTGGATTTTAGACATGAATTTTACCTTGTTGAGTATTAGGTGCTCTCTAGTGCTCTATAGCTTCTTGAATTTTGTTCTCTTACATAGTCAATTCCTTGAAAACAGTTTAATCCTACTGGGTCTTGTTTATAAGATTTTCTAGGTGGGACCAGTGAAATTTCAATCTAGGCTAATTATTTCCTACCACTGAGGCAAGGTTCTTCTGAGTCCTCCACCCAATACCTTATGAATTAGTTTATTTTTCATTCTACCTAGAGGCATCAGGCAATTTTCCTAGCCTGAGGTGAGCTCCAAGTGTTGTACCCTTCGGTCCACTCAGACGGTTCTTTCCTCAGTAGTTTCCTTACTTGCATGAGCTGATCTGAGCTCTGCTGAATTCCTGAGTGTGTACTCTGTAGATCCCTGTGGGCTTTCTCTGTGCCCTTCCTCTCAGCTCTTTCTCTTTATCTCAGAGGACTGGCCAGGCTCCACCTGGATTCTTCCTCTCTGTGCTACAGCCTGAAATCCTTCTTAAGGCAGTAAACCTATAAGCAACTCTAAGACCCACCTGGTTTATTATTGTCCTTTCTTTCCTAATGTCGTGTCTTCAAAAACTGTTGTCTCACGTATCGTCTGTTATACTTTTTCTGTTGTTACAGATAGGAGGACAAATCTGGGCAGTGTCTTGGCCAGAAACTCTCTTGAATCCCAACATTATCATCATTAATGGAGGGGGGGGATGCCAATTTGACATACTTAATAGTAAGTATGGGAGGAGAGAAATAAAATATCAGAGGTCATGGCTCGGAAGCAGTGCTTTTTTGGCACTGAGTGAGTTGGTTGCTTGAAGCAGAATCTTCTGTGGTGGCCTTGAGTGTGGCAGACATATGGTGGCCTCCGGGTCTGCTAGGAATCCAGGAAACCTCCTATAATTCTCAAATTGAGGGAAATACAGCCACTCTGTTCTTTCACCGTGATGGGAGCCGAAGTGAGATTTTGAAGAGTGTTCTCTGTACTTACCAGTCATAGCTCATAGCTCTTTCAGCTCTAGCCTTTAGTGATCCTTCAGCCAAAATGTACAGTGTTGATGTTCTCATTTAAAAAGAAATCGTGAATGCCCCCATTGTAGAAAGAAGTAATATTAAGAGTATCTGTTGAATTATTCCATTCAGTGGATCAAAATTTCCATGGCCTTTGCAATTATGGGGCTGAATACTGTCTTTCATGACTCTCCAAAGCAGGGCTTCTCTTCTGTAGGATATTGATGAAAATGCTACCCATTTATTTACTCTGATGATAGCCAGGAAAGTAGAAATACCTGTGTACAGAAAGTCTCATTAAAAAATGTACTACATTTTGTTCAGCAGCATAATGGAGAAACAGTCTATAGAAGACTACATAGACAGATTAGTCCATATTATAAAAATGTGGATCATTCTTCTTATAGTCCTTACAGTTTATAAGATTTTTCACCACAAATTAAGTCATGTAATGTTCACAGTCACTTTAGAAGTGTACAGAATTCATGATTTTAAAGCACAATTTCAATTATGCCAATGACAAAATTTCAAAGGTATTAAAATGTAGGAGCAGGAAGTATTCTTATTATCTGAGTTTACATGTATCTGTAGGTGGAGAGTTGATTTATAGAGTTATTTTTAAGAAATTAATTCTAGAATTAAGTGAGATTATTTTTCTGTATATACAAAATTTAACTCGGTAGCAGTACCAGTGATTTAGATGTGGCATTGTTTGCATGCCTTCAGTGGTTTCTTACTCTTAGCAAAAGTTATTGTCTTAATTTTTTTTTTTAAAGCCACAGTCGTTGAAGGGAAAAATAATTCAACACAGTGAACTGAAAGTCCTGATTTGTTCCCTTACAATCCTCTCTTGTCAAAGATATACCTTAAAGGGAGATACAGGTGTTAAGTTTTTCTACTTAAAACTTGTATATGAAATAGAATAAGTGGTTCCCTACAAGTTTCATGCCAGTTGTTTCACCAACAATTAAATTGCTGATAGGAGTGCAAACACTTTAAAAACCATATTGGCATTACCTACTAAAGCATATGAATGGCCCTGTCATTTCACTCTTAGGTATACTTCCCCCCCAAATCAATATACTTATGCATCAAGAGACATGTACAAGTATGCTCACTGAAGCTTTTATTTCCAGCAACAACATAAATGCCATTGACAATAAAAGGGAAAATGCATCATGGTACATTTTACTGTGAAATACTGTAAAGCCACGAAAATGAATTCATTATACCCACCTGCAACAACATTGTGAATGAAACTACAAACAGAAGAAAACAGACTGAATGTTTTTGTTTTGTTTTTTTTTTTACTCTGAAGTTCAAATATAGACAATGAATGAT
Source organism: Mustela putorius furo (assembly GCF_011764305.1). Taxonomy (NCBI): domain Eukaryota; kingdom Metazoa; phylum Chordata; class Mammalia; order Carnivora; family Mustelidae; genus Mustela; species Mustela putorius. The sequence continues at coordinate 18,602,749 of NW_025422471.1, forward strand.
ACTCTTTTAGGAATGCCTATTTAAGTAGTAAAATTATAAACCACATGAAGAGTAAGTCCTCGATTGCCTTGGTAAGTGGGAGGTGGGTTACTTTTGTGAGGCTGGAGATATGAATGGAAGGCACACGTGATAACTTTTAGAGTGCTAGTGGCATTGTTTTGCTTGACATTGGTGCTTATTACATGGGTTGTCTTTTAACAATAATTCAATCAACTTTATTGTTTTGCATGCTTTTTTGTAGGTATGCTGTCTTTCAGATAAGGATTTTAAAGTAATGTGAATTTACCACCCCTGAAAAATAAAAATTTCAATCATATGAATACAGTATCTATCCATGTCCTCTATAAATAAAGAACTAAAACAAATATTGCTTTCATCTGAATGTAAAGTTAAAAAACATGTATAAAAGAATATAAGAGGGTTGCTGGGGGGAGGGGGTTTGGGAGAAGGGGGTGGGATTATGGACATTGGGGAGGGTATGTGCTTTGGTGAGTGCTGTGAAGTGTGTAAACCTGGTGATTCACAGACCTGTACCTCTGGGGATAAAAATATATGTTTATAAAAAATAAAAAATTAAAAAAAAAAAAAAGAATATAAGAGCCAAGGGCACCTGGATGGCTTAGTGGGTTAAGCCTCTGCCTTCGGCTCAGGTCATGATCTCAGTGTTCCTGGGATCGAGCCCCACATCGGGCTCCCTGCTCAGTGGGGAACCTGCTTCTCCCTCTCTCTCTGCCTGCCTCTCTGCCCACTTGTGATCTTGATCTCTCTCTCTGTCAAATAAATAAATAATTTAAGAAAAAAAAAAGAAGAGCCAAAGAAATCTATTTCTAAGTAGAAAGGAATAAAATTAGAACAGCTGTCCATTAAGCCCAAATCACTTAAGATTCTGAGACAGAAGAAATAAAGGAACTATGGGGAAAATGTATTCTTAACTGAGATCTTAGGATTGGATTCTTTGACCTCCAGCATCAATGCTAATATTACTAGGACATTATAAACATTTTGAGATCAAGGACCATACATGATCCTGTATCTGTCCCCAGCACCTAAAGTGGAACACCAAAGGCAAGTATGAAGTGCTGGGGAAGCGGGAGTAGTAATGTTTTGCAGTGGGGATGAGGCATACTGGTGATTAGCATGGATTCTTGAGAAATATTTTCTAGGCTTTAATCTCCGTTCTACCACCTCTGTGACTCTGGGCAAGTTATTTACATTTTCAATGTCTCAATCTCCTCATCTGTAAAACGATTATGTTCATGGTTACTAGCTCACGAGGGGGTCATGTTACGTATAAATGCTTAGAAAAATATTTGGCACATAGTAACTAATCCACAAATAGGTGGATATGCTCGTTGTTGTCAATCATTTGTCATCCTGAAGTGCTGTTTGTTCATCTTTGTATTATGGAGGCTTACATAAAGGTGATTCTAAACTCTAAAGATTATGAACCACTCTGCAGAAAGCAAGCAACAAATTTTAGTGTTAGCAAAAGCCCGAGGAAGACTCGTTTGTCAATAATAATTTTCCACTGCAGGTAGTTTTCCTTGAGGTCTGCTGAATGTACAAAATGGAAAGCATGACCATATGCTGAAAATTAAAATGCTTATATAAAAGGAAAGAAAGAAAATGTGGAGAACTCACATTCCAGCTGACAATTCAAGCAGGATTCCCAGATAAAATATAGGGTGCCCAGGTAAATTTGAATTTTGGATGAACTATTTTTTAAGCCAGGTATTGCATAGGCATCTTGTATTAGGGAGTTTGTATGTTTAGCTTCACACCAAACTAAATGTTTAAGCATACATGACCATAACCATCATGTTATGGGGTCTGGGTAGTATGGACTCCACATAAAATCCCTTTCTGACATTTTGAATTATTTTTCCAAAATGTTCCCAGTAATGAAATTCTAGAGTATGTGAATGAGCTTTCTAAAATAAAGATCTCTACAATCCCATGCCCCCTTTCATATTCTTCAATTCTTTATTAACTCCCAAATCCAGGAACTAAAGTTCAGACTCCTTAACTTGATTTGTAGTGCCATAAAAATCTGGTCCACACTACCTAGTAACTTCAACTTCCATCCCTAGTAGCTCCACACACATAGTCCCTGTGGGTATCTAGACGTTTAAAAGTGTTCAGTTCTTTCTGAAAGCATTGTGTTCTTTTATATTCCTTCCAACTAAAAACATTCCTGCTAATCCTCTAAGCACCAGCCTCATACTACCTTCTGTAAGCTATCTTCCACATCTCCTTTAGGCAAAGCCATTGCCTGTTCTGTGATCTCAGTACCTTTTATGTGTAATGGTACAGGACACATATTTCACGATCTTATTCTCATTATTTCTCTTCTGAATGGAATTACAGAAGATGAGATGACTTAGAAAAGGAACTGATCCCCATTTACTGATGTATCCAATCATATATTTTGGGGCTTGACTCATGGAAGGTGCTCATCAGAATTTTGATGAGTGAATAAGTGAGTGAATAAGTCAGTAAAGGCAACCGTATGAGTCATAGTTATGCTTCCAGCATAAACCTCATCTTAGTCAGTTATGAGTTTGTGATTACTCATTCTAAAAATAAAATCCAAAATAGCTGATCATCAGTGTGACCACTAAAGCTAGAGAGAGCTGCAAATGAATAAATTTGACATGCAGGTGAAGAACAGAGTAGTTAACTCTGGATAAAGCATTATAAATATGAAAAAATATATGTATAGAAATGATAACATTACCATAATAAAGTAGGAAGCTAGGAAATATATGACTTCATACCTGGAGCAAAGAACTATGAGACAATGAAGAGTCCCTCTTAGATCTGTACAATAATGAGATGCATATTAATTTAGAAAAATAACTTTACAGAGTAATTAGTTATAACCCAGAAAATTCTCCCCAGTCAGCTAAACTCCTCCTCTAAAATTCAACATTCTCTAGTCTGCTAGACTGGTTTAGTTATTGATATTTAAAGTTTTTTTGAGAAACTGCACATTCATTCTCCTGTTAGAATATTTGTCACTTTCTACTGTAACTGGACTATTTCTTTGAGTACCTACTGTACTGTAAGAGCCTTGAGAAATGTAAGGAGCCATGATGTATTAATCTTTTCATTCTTACCACTTAACACAGAACTAAGGATGGATAGACGAATGGGCAAAAGTTCTATATCTCAACTCTACCTTTAGACTTGCCTGAACTCCTATATAAACAATAATACTCCCTTTGTTACACCCAAATCCATTTAAATCAGAATCTCTGGTAGGGAGCCTTTGCATTGGTATGTTTTAAATATCTTAGTTTTGGGGATGCTGGGGTGGCTCAGATGGGTAAGCATCTGCTTTCAGCTCAGTTCATGATCTCAGGGTCCTGGGATGGAGTTCTACATTAGGTTCCCTGGTCAGCAGGGAGCCTGGTTCTCTCACTCCCTCTGCCTGCCATTCCCCCCTGCTTGTGTGCTCTGTCTTTCTCTCTGTCAAATAAATAAATATAACCTTTAAAAAGTAAAATAAAAGTTCTAATTTTTATTTATTTTTTTTCAAAGTTCTAGCTTTTAAAACAAGCATTGACCTAACTTCATTTTCCTTAACAGAACGCCTTTAAAGTAGGCTGGCATACCCACGCCAATCAGGGCTCTCGCTATTACAGTACAGTTGACAATTCTTTAGGTCTCTAATATTCTCAGTTCTTTTCTACCAATCAACAAATATCTATTGCAAGGTTAAGTTACTATGCTACATGCCCCTGAGGTCATGTCCTCAGAGACGGGTTGTTCTTTGGCCCATATTTTTACCAGAGACATTGGTTCTTTTGGCCTCTACTATATGTTTTTCATATGGGTTCTATTTCTGATTTTTTTTTTTCCCAAGGCCTCAAATACTTGAGTATAGCACCCTCTTGGTTACTCTGTCCTAGCCTTCCTTCTATCTCTTTTATATCTGAGTAGATGAAATAAAGCCCCACTGGAATAATTTTATATGCAAACATCCTGAAGAATTGGACTTCACCTGGATACTAGTAGCAGAGATTTTTGTATCTAAATTGAGATCTCAAAATAAATTCTAGGATGCTGGGATATAGCTGAGCAGAGAATATCATCTTTGTTAGTAAGTGGTAAAGGTTAAGTTTCTCTTAGACTTGGGTTTTTTTGTTTGTTTTATGCTATTGTTCTAGGTAAGTGAAGGTTATCAATGTTATTATAAAAGATTTGTGATATGTTCTGATTAAAGAATTCAGATTTTAGTTTGCTACTTTAAAATTAATTACTAGTGAATTGAGCCCAGAAAGGACTGGGAAATCCTGTAGATAATTCTGATTATGGCATAATTTAATTCAGTATCTGAGTGGGAGAACAGAACCTCTAGAAATTCATCAGAATTTATTTAGACTTAAAAGAGAAATTGTAAAAGCATAGGCTTTAGGTAAGAAAAATAAATAACAGATCAAATTTTAAAAGTCAGTCACTCATGGGAGGTTTGGAGAATATTTAATAGCTAATGGGGAACCCAGGGAAGATGGGTTATTAGGATCAAAAATAGAAGGCTCTTGAAAATAGCCTTTGCTGGCTAATTAACAGTCAATAACAATATTGCAGGAGAAAGACGGCCTAAGGGAAAGAAATAAGGAAGTTGAGAAATTATGTCTTTGCAAAGAAAAAAATAAGGGCTTTATCATGGTGTCCTTTTAATATATGAAAACTAGGGTGCCTGAAAATTAGTTGTTCCTTCTTGATATTCATGGGCCTGGATGTACTTGGGACATGAAAAGGAGTTATTTTCATGACTGAATTAAGTTATCTCTGTCTCCACTCAAGAGGAGGTTAGATGAATTTCTATCCCAAGAAAAATTGGATGACCTGCTCTAAGCAGTGATCAGTACTCAAAACAGTCTAAGCCACATTGACAAATAAATGTAGTTGCACTACTAGGGTCACGTGGCAGCTATCTGAGGATTCTGAGTAAACTCGAGGATGAACTGGGACACCGGTAGACCAGGAGTGGTGCCTTCTGTATCTCCTACTCTACATATTACAAATATGAAGTAATTTGAAACTAATTAATTAATTGGTTATTTAGTTAATCATGTAAATTTAAAAGTCTCCAGAGGAGGTCCCAGAGAATTAGTCTCCATAAATCTCCATTTCACCATTTCCTCTCTGGCCAGCTGGTAGAGTCTATAATGAAGAATGGGGTTACTGAATATTAAAATATAATTACCTGAAATGATAAATTATAAAGATATAAGGATATAATATAATTACCTGAAAAGAAGTGACATGATTTCTGTGTTAAGAAATTATGCCCCAGGGAAGCTATTTTTTGAAGTCTCAAATAAGGAAAATAATTTTGATTTTCAAAAATTCTTTGATAGCCTACCACTCCAAAGTCACATTCATGGGCTTTAGGGCTATAGTTTGTCCAGTGATGGGTCTGAAAAGATCCAGGAAAAAAAGACTAGGAGTAACTGAACACTTCTCAGGGTACAGTTGTGTATCAGGTCATGAGTTCTCAGAGTGATCTTAGGAATATGTTTCTGTCAATTCCTGGAAGAAGATTCTTACAGTAAAGTCTCCAAAGTGTGTATGGGTTGACATGATTTCTATTAATTAAAACCTAAGCCCAAGAGGGTAGACCACCAATACACCTTTATAAGTCTGTAGAAGATAGGCTAAGTGCAACATAATAATAAAAGTACAGAGTCTAAGTTATGCATAGAGTATGAATGAATTTGTATAATTAGTTACAACAGAGCAAAGGGCCTGGATATCCATGTGGAGCACTTCTTTCTTTCAAAGAAATGCATGACCAATGATCGATTCTCTCATCTCTTCCTCTCCTCTCCTTTCTTCCTTTACCTTGCTTTTTGATTCTGTCACACACACACACACAAAAAGGCATCATGAGTTGATATCTAGAAATCCAAATTCAGCTTTTGATATTGTCCTCAGTCAGACAAGATGGTAGGTCGCAGTTTTGTGCTTTTGGAATGAGGGATCAGAATTTAGCTGGTTGTCTTAATTATAAAATCAATTTTGAATGAGACTGATTTTTTAGTCATTCTCATGAAGCAGTCATACATATAAAAACCTCAAAAATGACAGCTATTAATATTATAAATGAACTGTAAGTATGACCAAATTCGGAAGTTCCTATTTTGTATAGAGACTGCTATGTCAAATTTTTCCTGGTTATAGAAGAACATAGTATATTTCACTATGTTTGGAATAGATAAGGACTTTTTTCTGGAAATGATAATGTCTTGATCCTATGACAAAGAGAAATGTATGTGATTTATTACAAAGATGTTTAATTTTCATTTCATTACATTATATTCTGTGAACATTTATATCTAGTCTTTAATTAAACATGATTTATTCAAATTGAGGTCTGTTTCCATTTAGATTGCTTGCAGTGTTAATCACAGTGCAAATAGCCTTCACCGCTAAAAGAACTCCTGCATTAAACTAATATATAAATGCTTCCATGTAATTTGCATATGTTATCTGAGACTACATGTTCCTAGGTGTGTACATATGCAAAAATATTTTATTTTTTGGCTACTATATTAAAGTACATAGCTCCTTTAATGTAACATTTGTATTTTTACACATATTAAACTTAAGGTAGTTTTTTTTTTTTTTTTTAGTTTAAGAATCAAAAAATGCACAAGCAATAAAAGGTCATTCTTTATTCGAAACTGAGCATGGATATAAAGCATTTTCTCTTCAGCAAATGCAATTCCAGTTCATTCAACCTTGTGTTAACCTCTGGATAAAGGTGAAACTTGTTTATTTTAGAATCTGATCTACTTAATTATAATTTCCTTTTTAGATAATGGTAGATCTTGCCTCATGAACAAATGGCTAGAAAGTTCAAAGGTTGATTTGTCTCCATTAGATTCACATTCACCTGTGTTAAGTAATATTTATTGGGTAAATACTTGGAAGAAATAAGGAAGCAAAGAACAGTAGTGCCTGCATATCCTTACAGTCTTATAAAATGACTCTGGATAGTTCTCACATCATTGACTATGAAAGCTTCCTTCTATTAATGTTTTAAAGTAGCAAGAGCTGGGTTTAGTTTTCCTCATAATACATGGTTCAGTATTAAAATGAAAAACCACTTAGAACCTCTTATCTGAGAATTGAAGTATATATTTGATACTATTAATATCGAATATGTGTTTCTCTGTTCTGCTTTCCTTCATTCGTTTCTTAATTCTATCCCAAATATTGGCTTTACTACGTCTATCTAAAGTATAAGGGTACAGAATGTACCCTCCCATCCGGCTCCAGATCTTTAGTGCCAAAAAATAAAGGACAGTTCCCTCCACTGGCATTAATGGTCCATCATAAGCTGGTTTCTATCTCCATCCTCTGATCTGAGGTCTCAGAACTCCCCTTCCCACTCTGTGCTCTAGACAGACTGGCTGCTTGTGTCCCTGAACAAATCGTCATACTACCATGAATGTTTCTTTTCAAAGTTGTAATTCATTCCGGTTTCCTGTTTGGAAATACACTACCATCTCCATTCTGTCGCTAAGCTTAATTAAAGCTTTTCTTCAAGATCAAATTGTATTTCCCTGGGTGGTCCTCAGATATCAATACTCCGTTTCTTCCTTGGAAGTATATGAAAGAATAACTTGTTATGTTTAACTTTACAAAATAAGGCAATGCATTCTCTAACATGAAGATTTAACTTATTAGCCATTGACATATTCTCATCTAAAAAAAAAAAAAAGATTGTAGTCAATATGATGCAGAGAAAGTGATAGTAGGCATGTTCCCAAGTAACCAATTATTCCCATTGCCTTACATTCAGCTGACTGTAAAATAAACAGCACAGTGACGTTTGTGCTACTTTCAAAACCTAATGAAAATATTTTGCATGTTAAACTAAGGTAAGGTAAAACTAAGTGAAATTTTGATTAAGAATAAAAAGAGCTGGGGCGCTTGGGTGGCTCAGTGGGTTAAAGCCTCTGCCTTTGGCTCCAGTCATGACCCCAGGATCCTGGGATAGAGCCCCGCACACAACTGTTTTTAGAGATTATCAGATTCTGATTTTATCCTATTATTTGATGTCGTAAAATACTCAAATTACTTCATTCTTCCTGAATATAGTCATAAATTATCTCTACTTTGAAACTGTGACAGTCAACCGGAAACCAAAAAGGATGGCTTTTTCAAAGAAAGTCATCATCTGCCTAAGGAAATGTAGACCAAACTTTACACCAAACCTAAAATGAGAGGGCGACCAACTCTGATACCAAGAGGAGACACTGTTTAGAAGAAGAAATTTAAAAGAAAGGGCAAAATAGAACTGTTGCACTGTTTTGTTCTTATTTGGTCTTGAAGGGGTAATTTAGTGATGATAATGCTTTAAGTAGACTTCAGACTACTGTTTTGATACTTTCTAGTGTATCAGAAGGCCCATTAGACATTCAAAGCCATTTGTTTAGATTGCCTGCACCACTATTTCTAATCTTTTGTTAAAAATTTTGTCAGGAAACATATTTTGGTACCAGTGGTCTCCCAGATCGCATGTGGCATTCATGGAGACAAAGAACAGTGCAGGACAGAGGCTTCATTTGTAGGGCTCACAGGTTAACTAGGTAAGAGGGTGAAAGGCACATAAATAGACAATTTCTAGGTAACACTATTCAGGTCTATAAGGAGCTATGGGAATAAGAACAGAGAGAGCCTTCAATAGAAGTAGATGGTAGGAGGAGAAAGACATGGGGAGCAGTTGCTCATTATTACCCGTCTTCTTTACTAGCTCCCCGACAACCCAGCATGGTGCTGTGCTTAGAGAGAATGATGTCTATCAGTGATGGATATTTGACTGAATTAGTCATTATTTCTTTTTTCACTTATAATCATATTCATTGTATCTGTTGTCCAAAATTAGCATGGAAATTAGTGCAATTTTCTGAATGTTTTATATTTCATATGATTTTGCATGAGGTGTAATAATGATATATCAAAGGTAAGTCCCTTTAGTCATCCTAATTTTAGAAACCCTTGAATGAGATTAGGAAGTGATCATCATTTACATTTATTATACTTCGCTTAATGTAACGAGCTTTAGCTATTAACTCTAATTTGCTTCTCATCGCATTCATCAAAGGCGAACTATTTAGAAACTAAAACATCTCTGTCAGTTAGAATTTTAATGAATTAAGATGAACTGAGACAGTGCTAATTGGCAGTTGTTGCTGCAGGGGAGGTTTCTAGATTTTGTAAGTGATACCAATTCATCTCTCTATCAGGGTTAATTTGCTTGATTTAATTCTAAAGATACACTGAATATTTCCCCACACTATTCATATTTATTTTCAGGATTGGGGAATGGTTTGCTTCTGTTGGTATTTCATTTGAATTCTCGATTCCACTTGAACTTGATTATTAATCAGTTGTTGACTTTAAGCACTACATGTACTTACACACTCACAAACACACAAAAGTTATTGCATTATGTAGATTTTGTTTTATTTGAAAGGCCTAACACCTTCCAATAATTAATCATTTTTTTTCACCAAGAATTCTCATTCTTTCTGTTCTATTTTCCTCAGACATAAATGAATGTGAAGCTGAACCTTGCAAAAATGGTGGCATATGTACAGACCTTGTTGCTAACTATTCCTGTGAGTGCCCAGGTGAATTTATGGGAAGAAATTGTCAATACAGTAAGTATTCACATATGTATATGTTTTTGTTGTTGTTTATATATCCTCCACTAATTCTGGAATCTGGGTCAAAATCAATATAATTTGCTTCTAGAGTTCATAATTTATTGAAATGACACATTTCATATTTGTTCTTGTTAATGCTGTTGATTTATGTATACTCTCTGGGATAGATCTCAGTGCATGCTGGATATAGGAGTGGCTACCTTGTGTTCTGAAAGGAGGGCAACATTTCTGTAGAGATTCAAGCGCATCTCTCTTATGAACCCCATTTTGGCTTTTGAGTATGTGTATGACCTAAATTTCCACCAGAGGGGCTCCTCTGCTTCAGACAATAAATTCAAAGCACTCTAACCTGATAGCCTCTATCACCCATAAAAGGAGGATTTGTATTGAGCTGGCACGCACATTAGTAAGAAATTTACACACTACCTTTTTGGAAGCCTAAGAGAGCAGGGTCTTATGATAATATATCAAACACTAGGACAGTAATTTGTCTGAAGTACTTTCAAAGAAGCAAAAAGCAACCCTTCTTCCCCAAAAGAAACAAAAACCAGAAGACAGGATTATAGTCAGTGGGACGAAACCAGAATTGGGCACAAATATGTGCTAATGAGGTCAATAATGATATAGCTTAGTAATTGTTGGACACTTACGGAAACTCCGTAGCTCTACTGATTTGATACATATTATACTATTAGAACATCACATTATGCACATTCAGAAGGCAGATGCAGAAACTGAAACATAGAGCCTATGTGGTTTGCCCAGGCTCTCATAGTTAGTGACAGAAGCAGAACTAGAGGGAATGTAGAATCAGAACTTGTGATTTCCAGTTCATTCTATTTTCCTCTAAATCAAGATATCTCTTCAGATAGAATTGAATGAGATAAACACAAAAACACCCTATACCTCCTCTTTCGCTTACATATGTTCAGGAGCACAGATGTGTGCACGCGTGCACGCGCGCACACACACACACACACACACACACACTGCCTCCTTTTTAGCCAGAGTAACAACTTTACATGTCGCTTTCCTTCTCTTCCTTTCCCTTTGACAAAGCTTATAAATTAAAACAGAGAAAATTACTTAAGGATGGATTTGGATTGAGTATAGAAACAAAATGAGGATCTGTGAGTGCTCATTACCCTAATGCTGAACAACTTCAATAAAATAAAATCCTGAATATCAAAGAAATATCTTGGATGTGGGGGTGGATTTCTAAGCTTAAAAATAACTGGAGAAGACATTAATTGTGAGTTGACCTAGGAACTTTCAGTCATGGATGAATGGAAGAAAAGGACAGTCTGAGTAAGCAGGTTGATGATACAACCAAAAAGACTAGTGGCTACCCAGTCAACTAACCTAGAGACCTTCCTATAAAGCATTTAACTGACCATGCAGTACATTAACTTAACTCAGATTCACTTGACCCTTGGCGCTACCAGATACAGCTCTTGCATTCTCCTTTTCTTTGGTTTATGGGACTTGCAGATGGCTGCCTACATAGCATTGAAACTTGTACTAAAAACACCCCAAAGTATCTGTAAATGAACACTTAATTAAGTAGATGAAGACCAAAAAACTAATGTCAGTGACTATTTGATTTTCTGGCAGCCTAAACGGACATCGGGTGCCAGAATAAAGTACTTTCCAGACAGTACTAGAACTTTGGCAGAGCTTAAACAATGCCTGGCTACAAACATGACCCATAGGAGGCCCAGCCAGAGGAGCAACAAGAAGATGAGACCTTCCCATTATCTTCAAAGGAGAACTGTGTATAGGGAACATGTCATGGGAACCCTGCCTATCAATGAGCGTCACTCTGAGGTGGTCAAGCACTAGCTCTCTGAATGTCCTGAACAGGAAGTGATGTCTGAATTGTAGGCACCCTGGGACAAGAGCCCTAGGTCTTGAAGTTGTATTGGCCAAGGAGCAACTGGAGAGTCAGTTGCCTACAGGTTGAAATGCTACATAGGCAGCCATCTGCTGTGAACTAGTTGTTGAAACTGGTGACTTATGCCTATTCTATCCTTCCATCAGAGATTTTGGTGAGGTCACCACATCTAAAAATACCCTCAAAAAGAAAGAAACTTGATTGATTATGGAACAACAAATTGAAATAGACCTTGAACTTTTAATTGTCACCAGATTATGTCTGGTGTCTTGCTATTATGTTTAATAAATTTCTTTGATTTAGTTTTACATTTATATAATCTTTATATTTAAACTCCGTCTTCTCTTTGAACATGAAAGCAGTAGTGACTTCCTTAACCCATCGTATGTTCTGACATTCTTCCATTCCTCTGTGCATCTCTGGGCCCTAACAAAGAGATCAGAAAGAGTCACTTAGGATACACTGTAAAATATGTTCTTATTGAGGTATTTGTTTTTACTGTATTGACTTGCAGGAGTTTATAATAATTTAAGGATCTTTAATCTCCCTTCTATTTCGATTTCTGGGGATACTGTTCTGGTTTTTTATGTGGCTTCATAGAATTGTTAGAAATCCAGAGTAAGAAAGAGCATTCTACCAGAGTGATGCTGTAGAACATAAAGTACTGAGAACTTTGAGAACTTAAAGTACTCACTCACTCCAGGGTACGCAGAAACCACCTGCAGGTTATAGGTGATGCCAGCTATAAGCTAATTGAGGTTAAGATCTTGGAAACTGACAGCTCATAGATTATAATCAATATGCCCAACTTCCACTCTGAGTAAGATTTATAATCTTTCTCCTGAAGTTTCTGTCATGTCCCACAGGGTTACCCGTGGGTCAGCTTAAACCTGCAGTTATGGCGAAGAGGCCCATTTGTTTTGGCAGTTATTTCAGAAGGAAGAGGAAAGGGAGAATGATGGAGACTTAATGCTGGGTAGGTCAGAGGATACCATATGTCCTTGTGTTCAAATCCAAACTGTTTTCACCCTAATCTTGGGTGTCTGCACTCATATTACTTCCCTCCCTCTACTACTTTCTTATATCTACCAATGGGTTAATTAAGTTCTGGCATATTTTAAAATAAAATCATTCTCAATGCCTTCCAAATAATAAATAATAAAAGATATTACAGAGGAATAGAATTTACTAAAAACATCTATATAAAAGTAATAAACTCTAAACACAAGTAATAAACTGGGAGGTATTTATAATAAAGGTGAAAGGAAAATACTTTTTATTCTCAGTTTATTATGTCTTTTAATTCAATAAAATTAAGCACAACAGAAGAAAAAAACAACAAAAACATGAACAGAACTTTCCTACAAAGGAAGTAGTTTGAAATCTATTGTATTATAGTTGAGTTGTGTCTTCATCTTTATTCTTTGGTATATTTTCAGTTTATAAGGCTTATAGTACCTTTGTGATCTGAAAAGTATAATTATATTTTAAATGTCTATTTGGTGAGAGAGCACTACATTTGTGAACAAAAGACTGGACGGACTGTGACTCACTCTGCTTTTTCCTCGACTCCGTATCTCTACCCCCTCTCACTTCACAAATGGAAATAGATGAAATGCTAAAGAGGAGCAGAGGCTAGCTGACAAACTTTAGAAAGGATACGGAAAAGAGAAAGGAAGAAATGGGAACCATCCCAGGAAACACATCCATGGACACACGCGCACACATACACAGACACACACACATGCACACACATACACAGACACAGACACACACACACCTCTCTTTCTCTGTCTCTGTCTCTGTCTCTGTCTTTCTCTCTCCAGGGGGGAGGGATTTGTCTTTACTTATGGGTAGAGAGAATTTTAAGGTAAAGGAGGTGACCAAAAAAAGTTTATCAAGAGACATAAAAAGTTCCCATGAGACATTTCTACTACAGAGAGGCCCTTCCTTCCTTCTACATGTGCTTCTTAACTCTGCTGCCAGAGGGAGCCTGTTATAGCAAACGTCAACACACATCACCTAGCAGTTCAGAATCTTCCACAGACTTCTGATCTCAAACCAAGTGAATCTTACAGTCCCCCTCTTTCCTGAAGCCATTAGGACTTGCCTGTGCCTCTGCCTTATTCACTCACCTCTGTGACCACATCTCATGGGACTCTCCCTTTTTTTTTTTTTTTTAAGATTTTATTTATTTATTTGACAGACAGAGATCACAAGTAGGCAGAGAGGGAGGCAGAGAGAGAGAGAGAGGGAAGCAGGCTCCCTGCTGAGCAGAGAGCCCCATGCGGGGCTCAATCCCAGGACCCTGAGATCATGACCTGAGCCGAAGGCAGCGGCTTAACCCACTGAGCCACCCAGGCGCCGCGGGACTCTCCCTTTTTTGTGCACTCTTTCAGCCACGCTGGTCTCCTAGCTGTTCCTGACACATGCCTGGCACACACCTGGCACATCCATGCCCTACAGCCTTCCCGTTCCCATCTCCCCTTTTCTATAATACTCTATTATGATGCTATGAGCACTCTAGTACGTCCTTTGGGTCTTTGCCTAAAGGCGTCCTCCCAGTGAGGCTTTCCTCAGCCTTTCTACCTCCCTACCTCAACACACCAAACACACCCATCCCCTTCTCTGCTATAGGTTTTCTCCTTAGCATTAATCATTAACATATCATATTTTTACTTTTATATATTGTTTGTTGACTGTTCCTCCAATGGAGTATATTCTCCACAAGGGAGGTAGTGTACTGTTCTGATCACAGTTGCCAGAAGAGAATTAGCAAACAGTGGGTGCTCAAGAGACATTTGCTAAATGAATGAATGAATGAACCTAGCATTCTGGGTTAAGTGAAGAAATGATATATGACTTCTCAGTGTCCTCAATTACCATAAAGTTATTATTTTTTTAAGATTTTATTTATTTATTTGACAGAGAGAGAGATCACAAGTAGGCAGAGAGTCAGGCAGAGAGAGAGGGGGAAGCAGGCTCCCTGCCGAGCAGAGAGCCCGATGAAGGGCTCCATCCCAGGACACTGAGATCATGAGCTGAGCAAAAGGCAGCAGCTTAATCCACAGAGCCACCCAGGTGCCCCCCCATCAAGTTATTTTTTACCTGACTTCTCATTTTTTGAGTAGTATGCCAAAGATGCTTTTGCTAGTGTAATGAAATATAATTTGGTATATTAATTGATACTCTGTAAATCATACTGCAAGTTGAAATTTTTTTGACTTTAATAAAATCTTTTATAATTCTGCTTTGCAATAGGGTTATGCAGATAGATTTTAAATAAAAGAAGTAAACAAAGACTCTGTTCCTCCATTTAGGCCACTTCTGCATCCACATGTCTTGATAATTTATCTTAGATCATTATTTATTTCTTCTTCATTTCAAATATCAGGTAGACACATATGAATGCTGTGATCTAACTACCACTGCAAGACTTGAAAATATAAAAGTGGTAATTTGGGGTATAACTCTTTGAATGGTATTGACACTGATCTTGATGTCTGTTTAGACACCATCATAAAGATTTGCTTTTCCCGTATTTTTAACCTTTCTCTTAACTTTCCCTCATTTTAAGCAGTTCATTAAGCCTACCTTTGCCTATGTGGGAGATAGGCATGAAAGAGGACATGTGATGTGATGAGCTCTAGGTGTTATATGCAACTGGTGAATTACTGAACTCTACACCTGAAACTAATGATGCACTATATGTTGGCTAATTGAATTAAAAAAAAAAGATTACCTTTGCCAGTGCAATTAAGTGAAATAGTTTTTAATATTAGTGAGATACTACATATTTAAAACTTCAATGTATTTTTAAATTTTCAGACAAGCAGTTAAAAAAAAAAAGATATTTAAGATAGTACTTTAATAAATACCATTTAAAAATCTATGTGAATTCTTTCTCATAATGTATGTCTTTAATTAATATAGCTATTATGCATTTTTTACTTTAAAGGAAGAAATTTATACTCAACCCTATTGATTATAACATGATGTCCAGTTATGTAGTAATAATTGTTATTATCCAGATCAATCACCAATCAAACACATTCAGTAAATGTAATATTTTAAATGTTAATAACAAAAGTTTTTAATACTGGGCAAAAACTTTCCTATAATTTTTTCAGTAATTATTTGCTAATTATATTTGTAGGTAGGCTAAGGCAATAATACCTCTGATTTAAATATTTTAGTTTAGATTTCCAAGTATTGTTCATATAGCTTATCACTTACTTTGGCAGATCTCATTTATTTCTAGCTTTATTTTTCATTTATCTATTATGGGGAATTTAATTTTGATTATTTGTAATTTTAATTGAAGTAACATTTGAATGATAGGTGAAAATCATATAGACGTGCTCAGACTATTTATTACAGTATTACAGCAATTCTTTTAATTATAAAGTCCTAATTTATATTTCCTTATTGTTTTTAAATGATATAAGCTCAAGCGTTCAGCCATTTTCATACACAGCTTGAAAGGAAATGATGATGTACTGGAATAGAAACCTATTCTCGTAAGAAAAGATAGGCTTTGCTGTGTATGTTTAACAGAACGTGATGTTTAAACTAAAGTAAACGCAATGGAAATTGATAGCACTTTAGTTTACTAATCTAAAAATAACTAGGATTGTTTTCATTGATTGGACTATGTGGCCCACAATAGCCATATACATTTCCCTGGAGGGTGTTTAAATGTGACATGATTAAATTTCAGAAATGGCACTCAAATTCATTTTCATCACTGATACTATTTCTGGAAATTAAAATAGTTACCAAGGGATCTCTTATAATGCAACATCCCCAAACTATTATGCAAAAAAGTATTAAGACTTGGATGGTTTCAGAGAGTTTTATTAAAAATTAAAACCAAAATCTTCAACTGAGGATTAAGTGATGTTTCTTGAGTGTCATAATTATCCAGTTTTTAAAAAACTAAGCTTTATAATCTAGATAATCCTATAGCTTTACCTTAAGAATTCTACCTTTAAAGTGATAAGGACAAGAGATGATGATACATGTGAACATATTTTTAAAAATATAAATTAATGTTTCTATATCTTCATTTTTTGAGCAGAGGTAACTCTTTAAGCCTTTGTTACAAATGAGCTAGTATGTATAAATATACAAACACATACAGCATACACTTTATAAATGTACATGTGTATCTTTCCTTTTGATAGCAATGCTGCCAAGTACATTTGTACAAGTACAAGCTTATGCAGTGAAAATTGTTAAAACACTGTATAGATAACTAAATTATGTGATATTTACTTTTATACGCTCAACACTTAATTATTGCTTTTGTAAATAACTGAACACTCTATCACCAACTGTCATATGATAATGTTGATTTTAATTTAGACTTTTACTGTGTGCCAAGACTGTCCTAAGTACTTTAAATATTGATTTATTTAACACTCTTAACACTCTTCGTAGTGGGTTCTATTTATCGCTGGCTCCATTTTCCAGAGAAAACTGAGCGGGCTCAGTAAATAATTTGCCTAAGTAAACATGGCAAGTAAACTGCCAGGCCTGGCCTTCCCTCCCAGCACTGCAGCTGCAAGATCCTGCACTTACTTCTAAGCATAAGTGTGATGGGGCCTGCTCCTTGCAGGATGAAAGGAGCACTGTTTGCTACACTGTACGCTGTGAGAACATTTGTACTTGAGGAGTGGCCTTGGCGAGTGTCAGAAGAGTAAGAGGAAAGAGCACAGGCTTTGCATTCAGATAGAACTGGGGCATAAACTCTAGATTTTCCTCTTTGTAACTAATGTCTGGATAAATTTGTTGCCCTTTTTGGACTTCAGATTTCTCATCCATCAGTGGAATTAATATAACCATTTGGTTTATATAAATAGGTAGATCAAAATTAGTAGCATTTATAAAGTACCGAGTGAAATTTTAGGTCAGTAAATGTTGTAAATAAATAAATAATTGCATTAATAAATAGAAGGACACAAGGATTTTTGAGTTATTTGAAAAGCCAATGCCAGTGATCCCATCTTTTCTTTTGTTAGAATTTTGTGCGATTTTAATTTTTTGTACTCAAACAACTAACCTATCTTTAGTAACTATGTACTTGAGAACAACTTGTGTAGAAGCCAGCTACAATGTCTTGCATACCATGTTTTAGTAGTACAATAATTTAGGAAAAACTTGGCATTACTATAATTTTAATAAAAAAATATGAATCCAACCAAACCATTATAGGAAATAGGGGTTGCTGTGTTTTTTTTTTAAAAATGACATCACCAGATACATCAGAACCGCAAACACCTAATTTCATTTCTTTTTTATTTTTGATGTAGTGTTCAGTGATTCATTAGTCGTGTATAACACCCAGTGCTCATCACATCACATGCCCTCCCTAATGTCCATCACCTTCCCCTCCAGCAGCCTCAGTTTGTTTCCCAGGTTATCTATGTTTTCATGTTTGTAATTATAGTAAGCTAACACGGCTGTTTGATCAAGTATTTTAGTGAAGTGTAAAAAGAAACTAATGGTGGGGTAACAAATTCCAGTATTTTTTTACTCTAAATGGATGATCAAAGATTATAGTTTTATGCCATATAACACTACATTTCTACTCTGTTATGTCCAGGCATGACATAGATCCAAAAGAAAATATAAACAAATTCTGATACAAAGTAAAGAATATTAAAAATAAGAGGTTATCTATCAGGAAGTAAAAATGAGAATTAATACACATACAAATTTAGTAAGAAAATTACAGAGTTCATTATTATAATATAGTAAATGTATTCATTCAATCATGTAATCAAGTAAACTAGCCACAAATATTTATTGATTTTTTTTTCTTAGCATAAGTGTGTACAGGTTTTGAGAACATATATGAATGAATTCATTCATTCAGCGAATTACATCCAACAGTAGCCACCCAGAAGAGCTGGGGCAAAATGGTAATTAAAATAAATTCAGTTCCTACTCTCATGGAGTGTATATATATATATATGTATGTATACATATGTACATATGCATACATACATATGCAAAGAAAAGGGAGCCATTACACGGTGCCTGTCTGGTTTTTTGTTGTTGTTGTTTGTTTTGTTTTTTGGGGTTTTTTTAGATTTTATTTATTTGACAGAGAGAGATCACAAGTAGGCAGAGAGGCAGGCAGAGAGAGAGAGGAGGAAGCAGGCTCCCCTCCGAGCAGAGAGCCCGATGCGGGGCTCAATCCCAGGACCCTGAGATCATGACCTGAGCCGAAGGCAGAAGCTTAACCCACTGAGCCACCCAGGCGCCCCTCTGTTTTGGGATTTAAGGAAATGACATTTGAGTTGATTCCAGAAGAATGTATAGCAGGTACCAAATGGAGGGTGATGGAGAGGGGAATTTTATAAGAAAGATGACATGCACAGGATACCCTTTGTCCTTTAGAATCTTAATATTTAGAGGATGCTTTCAATTTCTCTGTTATCATATGATGAGATTTTTAGGATGTTCAGTTTCCTTTTAGGCCCTGACAATGTGGGGTCAAGACCAGTTAATGGCAAACAACATACACATATTAAAAATCCATCTCATGTGCTGTCATTTTGTGCAACCATAAGGAATTTTTTTTTAAAGATTTTATTTATTTATTTGACACTCAGAGATCACAAGTAGACAGAGAGGCAGGCAGAGAGAGAGGACGAAGCAGGCTCCCTGCTGAACAGAGAGCACGATGAGGGGCTTGATCCCAGGACCCTGGGATCGTGACCTGAGCCAAAGGCAGAGGCCTTAACCTACTGAGCCACACAGGCGCCCCAACCATAAGGAATTTTTAAAACAGCAAACTAGACTAACTTTTGTAAATATAGCAAGAAGGCAAAAAAAAAAAAAAAAAAAAAAAAGAAGAAGAAGAAAAGAAGAAAAAAGAATGAAAGAATTTCCTAAATTAATGTAGTACAAAAAAAATCATTAACTCGAATCCTAGTTTTATTGCAGATAAAAAACAAAAATCTGCTGTTTTAGAAATTTGAAATGTCTGGCATGCTTTAACAATGATTTTTGTCTTTTAAAGCATCACCTGACATAAATTTCAGATTACTTTCCTTGAAATACATAAAATTAGGAATTAATCCAGAAATCTAATAGGACAGAAAAAGGATGGTTTGCCTTAAGCTGTCACCTTTTGCAAACATAATAAAAAATTAAGAAGCCAACTATGGATTGATAAAAAGGTTTATATTCAGGATTAATTATATAATGTTAAATCTAAGATACATAATATTTAAAGTCTAGCCATAAATATATAGAGATATAAATGGGAACAACCATAACTATAAATACTCGAGTGTAAATAATTATTTGAACCTAATTTCTCACAGTTTTTTTAAAAAGATGTGACAAGAAGTTTTAAAACAAAACAAAACAGAATACTGTGCAAGTATATCAATAGCCCTCAAGGAAAGAAATGATTCCAGCCTTACTGAAGATGAAGTCTTTGCAACAATAAACACAAAAAATTGACTCAATGACAAAACCAAATTGGATTTTCTGTGTCTGACATGCAAGTTCCATCTTCAATCAGATGCCTCTGGGTATATTTTTCCAAATGTTGCCCAACAGTTTTGTACAGACATATCACTTTGAAAGTTTACCTTTTGTACCTTAAAGTGATGATCTAATAAAGGAACGGTAGAAAATAAATATCTGCAAAATGCTCAAATAGACCCCCTGGGACTTGTTAAATTCCTCAAACAAATTCAATCAGATTCTCATTACCTGACAGTTTTGTACTTGATTGCAAATAATTACTGAAACATCCAATAAAATCTTCTTGATTTTCCAATTATATGAACATTCCCATTACGCGCTAAACAGCATATGTCCAGGGGTTAATGTTTAGTCCAGCATTTATACTCCAGCATAAAGCTCATTCTAATATTTCCTAATTCAAAGATGAAGTTTGCAGAGATCAGGGGTGTTTGGGAGCAAGACAACTTGATTTCATCCTCATAAAATTTAAAATTGTACGATTGAAAAATATTTTATTTTTCTCAGACTGAAAATGTCAATCTTTTCAACCTCACTGTTCCTCTCCTTTAAAAAAAAAAAAGTTGAAAAAAGAAAAGATAAAAGGAAGAATCCAAATAAAGTATATACAATATAGCAAAAACAAAAACTTGGTGCCTAGATGACTCAGATGACTCAGTAGTTTAAGCATCTGCTTTCACCTCAGGTCATGATCCCATGGTTCTAGGATTGAGCCCCATGTCCCTAGGGCTCCCTGCTCAGTGGTTAGTCTGCTTCTCCCTCTCCCTCTGTCCCTCCTCCACTCATGCTTGCTCTGCCCCTCTCTCTTTCTCAAAAAAATCTTAAAAGAAAAAAGTCTATAAGGAAACCACTAGAAAAGAACTCATCTAATGAATTTATACTTTGGACATAGTTAAATCCCCAAATGTCATTTGTGGGCTAGTCATTATCTTCTACACATGTTAACATGGCATTATGAGGTGCTTAGGTAAAATTTGGGGTTTGAATTATCAAAATGGGTATGAAATGGTTATTTCATAATGGAGAAATTTGAGACACAAACTACAATGGTCTCTCCCTTTATCACATTCACCAAAGAACAGAGTTAAATGCTTTTCTCAAATAGGAGCAAGGCAAGAATATAGGTGATTTCTGATCTTTTGCCAAATGTAGACAATTTTCCATGATTTCCTGAAATCCCAAGGGTTTCAAATAGTTGCACTAAAATTTTACTGGCAAGAATGGAGCTAACATGGGCAGATATACCAACAACTGGCATAACCCTTGCCACAGTTTTCAAGCAAATCAGAGACTTGAAAAGTGAGGGCTTCCAGCAGCATTTAAGACAAAGAGTCACATACATGTTTTGAGTTTTATCTTCAAAGCTACCTTCTTCAGCTGAAGGCTAGGAATACAACAGATCCCTTTCCTGCATAAGGCATACTGAATTGCAAGCACAATTGGCACATCCTGGTAAGCTAGTTATTAAAATGCAGATTAAGATTCAGATTTAGGGATTCGATGAGAATGGTGAAGTGGTAAGATTTAAGGGAGATTGCTAAAGATAGAATTTAAGGCAGGTAATAAAATAAAAGCAAAATCAGAAAAATAGAAAGAAAAGAAAAACTTGAGAGAGCAAGGAAAAGAGTGTTTCCAAAAATAAAAGCTGGTCAAGGCAATGGATACTTAAGGAAAGACTTTTTAATTTGGAGCCCCAAGCCATTAATGACCCTTAAGTAATTATAGTTGGTGGTAGAAGAGAATGCCAGATTGCAGCTCTTCCAGATTGAGCAGGTGTTGAATGAAGTAATAGCCACAGACACTCCTCCCAGGTTATGGTGCACTCTACTTTGAGCATATCTTAAACCCCAAAGAGCCATTAAGGTGGCCAAGGACCTAAAAATAAATTTCATAATAGTTACCTTAATAGCTTTATCTGGTCAATAATACACATTCTTTTTAGAGCTCTAAAGGGAATGGACACATAAAGTATCCAACTTAAAAATAAATTGAACTTGAGGAATATGGTTCTATAAAAAGAAGTAGAGCCAGAGCAAAGTCAGTAAATCCAATACTAAAATTCAAGGAAAACAGGAGCAGGGACAGAAAATAAACTCTTCTGACAAGAAAAATGGATAGAACTATAGTTATATAAGGAAGCCTATAAATACTCAGCACTATTATCTAACTACAAAATACCAAGAAATTGAACTGCAGCTCTTAGCTCCAAGAAACCCAAGGATATTTGTGGTGGTTTATTCAAAATAAAATTCCCTTTATATTTTCTCTGGTACACCCAGGCAGACACACAATTTTTTAAACATCCATAAAACAACTATTTGGTATATAAATATTGCTTCATATCCTTTCGGCAGTAACTTGATAATACCGTTTCCCATCCCATTAGAATTTTCATAGACTCTACTATTGTGAATAGTTTTCAGTTTAACAGAACATGAGCACTTTCCAGCAGGGATTAATGTAAGGATGTTCTTGGTCCCACCATTCGAGATGCTTCATGCAGCTTTTAACCAAGGGTACAGAACCGTCAAAAGATGGATGGATAGAGTTCAAGGTGTCTGCTTCCTTTGATAAGAAAATCAAAATGGCTACCTGCAATGTAGAATTTCCATTAATTATGTTGATGGAAAAATGTTGGCAACAACAGATCGTAATACTAAGAGTACCAATAACTTTTTCACTGATAGAAATCACACATATTTTTATACCACAGTCTACTTGTTGCACATGTCTGAAAAACATACATTTTTATTAATATGAAACTATAGTAGACTTCCCAATAACTTGGTTATTTAATGTGTTAATAGATAAGCACATATATTACTATGTCATCCATTGTTCAATAGTTTGGTAATTACATTGCATTTCTCTGTATTTCATTTTATACACTGAACAGAAGTATTCTGAGGAGAGCCTCTAGTCTTCACCAGACTGATAAAAGAATCCAGAGCATTAAAAAATGTTCAGAACCCTGAGTTAATGGTTTATTTGTTTCAAAAGATACTCCTTTCCTCCTGTATAATATGGCTGAAGCTTTTGGAATTAAAAGCTGTTAATAAGACATTTTCACTGAATGTCTATTTCTGGCCTTTCTGCTGAGTTTTGATCTCTCATTCCATGTGTAAAAACATGTAAGTAAAATAGCAGAACATGATACTATTAAGCCATATTTTTGTCATTGTATTTACAGGGTTTTATTAGCAGTGTTTTTTTTACATCCCCAAACAAGTTTACTTATTTATAAAGTAGATACACAATTTCAGTATTAATGCATGCATTATAGAATACACACAAACATTTTAAAGCATATACAAAGATGAATAAATAATGTGCTTTTACATGTACATCTTATTATATACCATTTCACATGGCATAAGAAAGCCTATTTTGCTCTAAAATAGCAATATTTTAAAGAAAGCAGTATCATGAGATGTGTTTCATTATTTTTAATCCTTGGGTTAACACTGAGAAAAGCAACTTACAGATCATAGCAATACTAGATTTCAATGGCTGTGCCAGCCAAGAACAAAACCAGTGAAACCAATAGACCCAGGGAGTATGAGCCTACAGTTGCCCTCCCAGAGTCATCACACTTAGTGTCCAAATCTGTACTTTTATACACATGGTTTTATGGAATCAACTAGCAAATTTCCTTCCCTAATGCCAATCAGAAGTTCCTTTTTTATCCAAATATAATTAACATGTGGTGTTACATTAGTTTCAAGTGGAAAATATGCTGATTCAACAATTCTGTGTGTTGCCCAGTGCTCATCTAAGTTAAGTGTGTTCATAATCACCTTTATCTATTTTGCCCATCCCCCCTTAGCAACCTCCAGTTTGGTTTTTTGTATATATTTGTTCATTTATTTTGTTTCTTAAATTCCACATATGAATGAATTCACATGGTATTTGTCTTTCTCTGATTTATTTCGCTTAGCATTTTACCTTCTAGGTCCATCCATGCTGTTTCAAATGACACAAATATCATTCTTGTTTATTGTTGAGTAATTCCACTGTGTGTGTGTGTGTGTGTGTGTGTGTGTGTACACCATACCTTCTTTATCCATCCATCAATGGACACTTAGGTCATTTCCATATCTTAGCTATTGTAAATAATGCCACAATAAACATAGAGGTACATGTAGCATGTATCTTTTCAAATTAGTGTTTTCATTTTCTTTGGGTGAATACCTAGTAGTGGAGGTACTAGATTATGTGATAATTCTAGATTTGATTTTTTGAGAAACTTCAATACTGTTTTCCACATTGGCTATACCAGTTGGCATCCCAACATTGCCCAAGGGGTCCTTTTTCTCTGCACCCTCCCCAACATTTGGTCTTCTTGTCTTTTTTATTTTAGCCATTCTGAGAGTTGTAAAGTGATATCTCATTGTGGTTTTAATTTGCATTTTTCTGACGATTGTGTTGTTGAGCATCTTTTCATGTGTTGGTTGGCCATCTGTATATCTTCTTTGGAAAGCTATTCACATCCTCTGCTCATTTTAATGGATTATTTTGTTTGGTGTTGAGTTGTGTAAGCTCTTTATATATTTTGGATATTAACCCCTAATGAATTATATCATTTGCAAATATCTTCTCCTATTCAGTAATTTGTGTTATCATTTTTTTGATGGTTTCCGTCACTGTGAAGGAATTATTGGTGTAATTCCACTGGTTTAAGTTTGCTTTTGTTTCCCTTGCTGGAGGAGGCATATCTAGAACAATGTTTCATGGGTTGATGTCAAAGAAATTGCTGCCTATGTTTTCTTCTAGGAAATTTATGGTTTCAGGTCTTACATTTAGGTCTTGAACATATTTTGAGCTTAATATTTGTGTATGGTATAAGAAAGTGGTCCAATTTCTTTCTTTTACATGTAACTGTCTAGTTTTCCCAACACCATTTGTTAAAGAACCTTTTTCTTCATTGTATATTCTTCCCTCCTTTATAGTAGATTAATTGACAATAGAAAAGTGGGTTTATTTCTGGACTCTGTTCTCTTCCACTGATCTATGTATCAGTACCATATTGTTTTAATTACTACAGCTTTGTAGTGTATGTTGAAGTCTGGGATTGAGAAACCTCTAGCTTTGTTCCTTTTCAATGGCTATTCAGGGTCTTTTGTGATTCCGCTCAAATTTCAGGATTATTTGTTCTAGTTCTGTGGAAAATGTTGGTATTTTGACAGGGAGTGCATTAAATTCATACAGTGCTTTGGGTAGTATGGATATTTTAACAATACTAGTCTTTTAGTCCATGAATACATCTTTCCATTTGTTTGTGTCATCTTCCATTACTTTCAAAAATGTTTATAGTTCTTTTGCTTAAATACAGATCCTTCACCAACTTAGTTAAGCTCATTCCAATGAAGTTTATTATTTTTGGTGCAACTATAAGTTAAATGGGATTGTTTTCTTAATTTCTCTTTAATAACTAATAACTAATAACTAATAATGCTACTGCATTATTAGTGTATAGCGGTGATGAGTTTTTATTCTTGCTTCTTACCAGCAGTGAAGATTTAGAAATTCTGTAACCCTATGATATATTCTAAGTTACTTATGGACACTAAACTGTTCTTAAAAGACAAGGAGGGACACCTGGGTGGCTCAGTGGGTTAAGCTGCTGCCTTCAGCTCAGGTCATGATCCCAGGGTCCTGGGATCGAGTCCCACAGCAGGCAGGCTCCCTGCTGAGCAAGGAGGTCCTTGCTCAGCAGGGAGCCTGCCTCTCTCTCCGCCTCGGCCTGCCTCTCTGCCTGCTTGTGTGCTTTCTCTCTCTCTCTTTCGGATAAATAAATAAATAAATAAATAAATAAAATCTTAAAAAAAAAAAAAAAAAAACAAGGAATAAGAGAGAGACTAAAAAATATCCCCCTAGGAGTTACTGTCTGAAGTTGATCACATTCACTTTGCCTTTTACTAGGGCCTTTTCCATTTCTGTAAGATCAGTTATTACCTATGTAACAGTTTATAATCAGCTTAGTTGCTTGTGTTGCCAATGCCATATACATAGTTGCTTTAGAAGAATGGCACTCTAGTGTATGAGTTAAGGAAAAAATGCTAGTCATGCAGAATCGTAGCATCAAATAGAAAGTAAATGGGGATTACTCATTAGCTGGGGGGGAGGGTAATGAGTATTAAGTTAATAATCTATTAACTTAGTGATATTTTCACTAGTGTGAAACATCCATTTCAAAGCATCAAAATATTGTCACTTAACACTTAATTAAGACTATCTTTGAATTTAGTTCTTAAGTCAGAATATACTCACATGCAGTGTAAACTTTCTAATCTCCTACAATTCTAACATTTATCTGATCTTGTTTTAAGGAGGAAAGTTTGCACAGATCTCTGAGTGCTAGACTGGAATAAAAAATGGAAATGACTGGTCATCTAGAATTCTTGAATTTTGCAGTATGAGTGTGGCAATAGCATTATGCTAGATGCTAAGAAAACTATCAAAATATGTAACACAGTGATTGATATTAAGACATTTGAAATTTGAAATATAGCTCCGATGTGCTTTCCCTGGCTTTTTGATTACAAAAACAATACAAAACAAAACCCAAAAAACCCAAAATAAAACTGACTCATTGGATTTACCTTATTTACTCTTATTAAAAGAGTTATATTCAAGATTACGTGTGATCCAAAATTGTAAAGAAGGCTTGTATACTCCTTGGGTTTCTTGCTCTCTCATTCTCTCTTTATGCCTGTTTCCAGATATCTCATAGCATTTTTCTTTTCCCTATGTTTTTACTCTGTTTTCTTTGCATGAATGATGAATTTCAACTTACCTAGTATTCCTCGGTTATAACAATATTTTTACTTGAGGTAGGTTTTTTTAATGAATAATAAGCAGTGCAATGGATTGTACATGAAAAGGTTACTTACAGCACAAAAAAGCAATCAGCTTATAATTGTACCTGAGAAGAAAAGCAATTCATTTAGTATATCTTAACTCTTCTTCCTTGCATAGCAAAATACCAGCTTTTTATACACATTTAACCTTTTGAGTAGTTAGGTGGATTTCATCATAGGAATTTAGGTGAGTTCATTGATTATATGGAACACTACAAAAGTCCCCACAGAGCCCTTAACTGCATTCTTCTGGTGTTTGTTCTAATTGTAAAAAGTAAAACAACTTTTTCATGTAGTAGGGGGTAATGGCACTACTAGAGTGTGAATATTTCAAAATAATATATAAAACTCTGCCCAATTAAATGGACAAACCAGTAATAGGAAAAAATTCATTTTTCCTAGTCTTATATTAAGCCCTACAAGTTTTATATTCAAATATGACCTGAAAGAAATAATTTTATAGCACTGGCTTAACTGTACCAACTATAGGACTGCCTAGTTGTAGTTCATTTGGCAATATCAAGAATACAGGAATAAGGAGTTGTTTTTTAAAAAAAAATACTGAAAAGATAAACTTTAAGAGACAAACAGAAATCACATACATTTCCTTATTTCTTCAGTTCTAAAATACACGCCTTTTTATTTAAACATATTAACATCTCTGAAATTGGGATACATCTTAAAATTGGTATGTTAGTGGTACATAATAATAGTACACTAGTAAAAATAATGGATTTTTTTGTCTCACTGAAGTCTATTAAGTTAACAGTAACGTAGAAATTTAGGTAATATGACCATTCAAAAAATTTACTACTAGCAGGCATTTATAATTTAAGCCAAGCAATCCAAGTAATGATTTTTAAATCCAGAGAATACAAATATTGGTTAATGCAAAAGCAAGTGATACGTGAATTCAGATTGTCCAATCGTATTTTCCATAGTGAGTAGAATTGTACCATTATTTATGCAAGGCCATATGTATAGAAGCCAATGTACCTGCCCACAGATTACCCTACCCAAATGTGGAGACGTGTTTAGAATAATATAAAATAAATAAGATCATTATACAGGATCGATCTCTCTCTCTCTCTCAGGCTCCCTCTCTCTCTCTCACACACACACACACACACATAAACACACACACACTACCTTAATTAGAAAATACTTGTAATTCAGTTACCTTCTTCTAGGCACAGTTATCTGTCACTTTGTTTCTAATGAGTATCTCTGTGTGCTTAACAATAGATGATACCATCCCGTAGTCCACTTGGAAAACTATTGACATTTCACTTGTTTTGAATGACCCTTCCTTATTGCTTAGACATTTTTTATGTAATTGTAAAAGTAATATAAATAGATAGATAAAAGAATACTTGGAAAATATAGAATTACTGTTTTAATTTCTTTTTCTTGTGAAATTGAGTCTTTTTAAACCCATCACAGGTAGCATACTATCAAAGACTACACATATAATATTTACTTATTGTTACTGTATTCTTTCTGGCCTGTGTCTTCCATGTGTCTTGTTAGTCAAATCCCTTTTCAGATCTAAAGTTTTTCAAGAATAGATATTGTTTCTCCGATGTATTTCCTTTCCTTGTTCCTGAAATGCCTGTGTGGATAAATCTGCCATTTGACAAACCTGAGAAGTTGAGTGTCTAAGATTTCTTTGAGTTTTCTCTTTGTTTTTTGTTTGTCTGTTTTATTTATTTAAGTAAATCTCTATACCCACCGTGGGGCTCAAACTCATGACCTCTAGATTAAGAGCCATACACTCCTCCAACTAAGTCAGTCAGGGGCCCCTTCTTTGAGTTTTTAATAAGAATTTGAGGGAAAGACCATAGATGTCTTCATCTGTTTTGATTAACAAAAAAATTGAGGAGCTTATCAATTATTTAAGTATAATGAACAGACCACTAGACACATTTAATCCAAATTTAAATGGAGTTTTAAAAAAAGAAAAATATTAGAAAAATTCCTAGGATTGGTCTTACACTTTTTAACAGCCTGTAAGTAAAATAGAGTGACTACTTTGCATTCTAGTCACAGCTCTTCTGCTCTCAAGAATATAATCATACATACAGTTTTTGAAATTCCAGAAACTGGCTAGCCAAGTAAATTGTCTACAAGGCTGCTTTTATTACTGGTTGAAATGAAATTTTTTTTCAGCCTTCCATCTTAATCAGAGGGTATTGATAAAAGTTAAAACCTGCAAATATCATGTTTCAGTTAATAATTAATGTTATTAATTAGTTATGCTCACTAGAAATGGGAATTAAAACTGAATTTTAAAATGACTGCGAGGTGCGTGGAGTAAATATGATTGATTTATTTTCCTCATGTTTACTTTTTAATTTGTTAGCACAGATAATGAATCTTGGCTCTATATTAAAGTGAATATGACAGAAAGGAGAAAATACTGGGGAAATACAAGTTTATGAGCATATGAATGTTTAATCAGTGTTTGCTTATTTGTTCTAAAGATTATTGTGCATCTAAAATACAAAGCGATTGAAAACCAAAGTTAATATGCACTACAGAAATAATTCTAGGTTAGGACCCAAGTTTCTTGATAGACTAATGATAAAAATTTTGGAAATTATACATAGACATTTACCTTTGTATTGTAAGTTAGACAAGGATACTTACCGAGATGCTAATTTCATGTTGGAAGATGTCAGCATTGAAAGCAATTCCTTCTACAGTTTATCCTGAGGCATTTGTTAAGTGGAGAAGAATGTCCTATGCTATAATTGGCTTTCTTATAAGTGCAAATATAAAAGCTGTTCCTATATTGCAGCAAGAAAATAAATACTGAGAGAGAGAGGAAAAAGAAAGCTATGGAAGTCCCTGAGGTAGGCAGTTTGTCATAGTCCTCTACTGTGCATAAAGTTTTAAAATGATGCTAACTTTAAATTAGTTTCTACTAAGCTACTCTTAGTTGTATAATCACTTTGAACCTTAAAAGACCAAGGCATGAAATATAATGCCTCTGCCTTGCATAAAGAATCTCAACATTTGCTATTTGTTTTGATATTTGATATTAATTTCGATACTTGTTAAATGTCGAATGAGTAACAACAGTCTGTGTTGAACCTTCAGTCCACAAGTCATGGCAGAAACAATGACGAGGAACACAGAGTGAGCTAGGTGACTACTATTTATCTTTCTAAACATGATGGCCAGGTTCTGTGCTCATCATTTTTCATCATTTCTCCACACTGCTTAAGGCATATGCAGCAAACAGAATGTCCCAGCACATTCTATCACAGTGTTTATCATGACCCTTTGGTAAGAGATGCATCTGAGGCCAAATCCTGGCTCTTTGACTTTAGGGGAGTTACTTAACTTCTCTGAGCCTCAGTTGCCTCTCTTAAAATTCAAAGTGAAACTACTATTCATTGGCTTAGTTTGAGGTTGCAATGCCTGACACATTTTTCTTTGCAATACATATGTGCAGGGTTCATTTTTACTCTTCAGTAATATCTGTGAGAGAAAAGAAAGATGTATACCTTTGGAAGAGGAACAGAAAAAAAATGGAATATTCATCTAGAGGGAATGCAATGTTTAAATAGTACTTCTTTCGGTTGATAGAATATTGGAAGTGGAAAACTGGTAATATGAGCTTGAAGTAATAATGAATAAAATACAGCAAAGTGTTTGCATTGCTGGATAGAGAATCACTCTCGCTGTTATCATGAGTGTCAGATGAGTTAATCAAATAATGTTTTCCAGCATCTCTTACTAGCAGGCAATAGTGGAATTTGCAGGCAATACATAGTCCAACAGACAGGACCCAATAACCCTTGTCCTGGAATAATTTCCAACCCAATTTGAAAGAAAGATTAATAAATTCATTAAATGCCTGAAAACATATTATTAAATGCAAAGTTCTATCTGTGACATAAGTACGCTTACAGTCTTTTTAGAACCCTGAATTGGCACAGTTAATTCAACTTGAGTGAAGGCTGAGACAGGAAAGAAAATGACGGGGATGTGAGCTGCAAAAATATTTCTTGTGCTGTCGTCTAAGTAAAACCCAGACCAAGATAAATTTCAAGCACCCAGGAGGATGGCTTTTACTTTTTGAGCAATGTGGATCCACTGAAAGAGAATATAATCCAAAGAGTGAAATGGTCAGGTTTTCAGAAAGTTTATTCAGAATGCAATTTGTAAGACCAGTGAGGGGGACTCCATCCGGTAGAAGGCAGATGTATGGGCAATGGGCCCCAAGCTTTGGCAATACTCTGAATGAGACAAGAAAAGCAAGTAGGAGAATTACTTAAGCAATGAAATTAGCCACAGGATTTAATAGCCAATACAATGAGTAACATTTAAACATTTATTTACGGTTCGATTTTAACATATCAATTTGTGTTGTTTTGAAGTGTTTTCCAGACAGAAACTTCTGAAACACCTGCTAGTCTTTTCCCTTCTCACTCTCTGTAACCGTAAGACAGACGATAATGAAGCCAGAAAGTTGGAAGGTTAGACCCAGACCCTCAAGGGCTGCTCAGCACCCAGGGTGTATCAACTGGGGTAATGCCATCTTTCTAATCCTAATGCCTCCTTTGGACTCCAGCACAGTATCATTCTTAGTTATTAAGACAGCTTGATGTACTTGGGAGACTGCTGGCCTGTCTCTTTCTCTGTCACTTGCTAGCACGTACTGAGTGAGGACTCACTAACAGTCTTAATGCTAAAATTCAGACCCCTTAGGAATACAGTTGTTTATTATTACCATTCTTCTGCTACTGATATATTTGTCATAGTCTTCAACTTAGTGCTTACTATATTTGACCCTTAACCGCTTTCAGAGAGTGAAATCAAACTTCAAAAAGATCATATTCATGACATTTCTCTGTGACAAAAGCCAAATGTAAATAAATTATGCCCTAGTTTCAGGTGGTCAAATTACCTTTGTTTTCTAATTCTCCTAATCTGTTTTCAGTAAGAAAAAAAATTTCCCTCTTTCAGTCAAGAGGGCATTTGCCTATCTCCAGGGAAAAGAAAACAATAGGAGTCAAGAATTTTTAATACTTCTTATCTCTGTAAGTGGAAACTCTAGTCATGAATAATTCGTAATGAGAGAGAAAAACATAGCATTTCTTAGATGATTCCATGCAGTGACATCTGTGTGATCGGAGAGAGTTTAAAAACAAAACAACAAAACAAAAAACCAGAACCCTGAACTCAGGTGTTACATTAACAACCATTGTAATAAAGATAAGATACTTAAGGAAGTAGTGTTTTCTCAAGCTTCCTTCTAGCCCCATTTCAACCAGTGGTGAGCCTAGCATTAGGCACTACTGAGGTTCATGACTTGAGGAAAAGGAAACTGCAAAAGAAGAGATAATCACTCAGTTCTTCAGAGATTTTAAGTGCCTGTTTGCCCCCCTGCTGGCTTCTGTGCCAAAGTGTAAGCCACACTTCCTGATGTGAAACAAATAAACCAGAATGTTTTATGGCATCATCTGAAGTTTTTTATCATGTGATTTTGACAACCTCTGTGCACAGATGTACATTTCCTGAGTTTATCATACATTACTTTTTGTCTGAAACTGTCTCTTCATTTTACTTTTTTTATATGACACTTCATAAGAAACCAGTATTCACGCGTGGTTTTCTTATATCTCAAAATCAGATCATGAAAAGGAGTTAGCTGGGTGCTAAGGGCATTTCATGATTTTTTCCCCCCTAATACGTCCCCCTTATGTCCTTGGAAATCTGAAACAATGAATATTAACTTTCTTTTCATATTGATTGGAAAAATAAGTCATGATGAGACAGAAAAGTTATGCCGAAGATACGGGAACCAGGTATTATTCAGTTTGGGGGGAAATGGTTTGTTACTTTACTCTCAGTTATGGAGTTGAGGAAATGAGATTTCTTTGATAACTGAAACAAAATTGCCCCCAGCTAAAACTCCATCTCTATCTAACCTAAAGATAGGATTACTCAGATATTAAATTGGGCAAGAAACTTGATTATAAAGGCACTTTTCAGAGTTGTAATCTGGTTTATCAAAGTGTTAATACGAGATTTTTCCATAGGAGATCCCCATTTTGTACCACAATGAAGAAAAGTGCCTGCCAGACACAGGCCTATTTTAAAAAGAGATTATTTAATTAGTTATTTTTACTTCCAGTGAGTTTGGCAATATACTATGGGGAATCACTTAGTTTTCATTCATTAAAGAAGCCATGGTTTATATTTCCCCCAGGCAGAGATTTATCTGACAATTTGAATGCTTTGGTGACAGAAATATCTGATGATGAATATGATATTAAGGAGATGCCAAGTGACATGGCATTTTGAATCATTTTCAGTAACTGCTCATGATTAATAATTGTGCTCATGTATGTATTTTAATTCTTATTAAAGAACATTTTGCATGGGAAATGGGAGTAGATGTTCTACTCTTCTTTTCTTTTATGAATAAGAAGTACATGAATATAAAAAACTGGCTGTACCAGTAGCGTGTGTTGAAACCTTGGGTCTCCAGGTAGTCACAGCGGAAGTCGTTCCCCTCCCGTCCGTGATGTTTAATTCATTTTTGCTTTAACGATGAAATAACAACAACGTAAGAGCTACCATTCACTAGGTACATACTGGCTGCTATATAGTTGGCTATGTGCTTACCCTGTATCATTTCCAATTTATGGAACAAACCAAAGGTGGATGGTGGTTTTTTTCCTTGTGATACAGTTAGCTCACAATTTCCATACTTTGCTGCATATTGGTATCACCCAGATTTGTTAAAATATAGACATCTGGAACTGCATTTTCCTTCATACCCATCACCAGAATTGCCACAAAGAGCAGTCTTGTTGTGCTGCTATAATAGAAAATTCCCCAAGACTCAGTAAGTCACTGCCTACATCACAAGTCACTAGTATATTACACTTAATTGTTACCTTAATTATTTCCCACATAAATTACTTACACTTGTAAATTGCAGGATCTTATGAAATTGTGTACCTTTAAATCTATGAATACAAAACAAGTGTTTCTATTTCCTTCTTAATCTTCGCAGTTTTAGCTGAGTGGATAACTTTTGAAATATGAAGGC
The DNA here is from genome assembly GCF_011764305.1 of Mustela putorius furo. NCBI lineage: Eukaryota > Metazoa > Chordata > Mammalia > Carnivora > Mustelidae > Mustela > Mustela putorius. Next base: position 18,636,772 of record NW_025422471.1, read on the forward strand.
ATCAAAAATATATTATGATAACCCCCTACCTGAGCAATTTCTAGTTCACATAGTCATTTTTCTGTAGCTAAAGAGAATTTGGGTAATTGAAATACTTGGGTAATTTAAATACTATTCAATGAATGAAATATTTTCTTACTAATGCAAGGTAAAATATATATCTCAGGTTCTATTTTTATCCAATTTATCATTCCTGTATATTAAAAATAGTAGTCATATCCTGCTGTATCCTGAAGACTATTGAGTTACAAAATGACTGCTTTTCCTATTTTTAAAGTATATAATGAAAGTGAAGGATTCCTTGGAAAAGCAAGTCAGTATTTTCCTTATTTGTACATTTTTTTTTTTTTTAGAAATGATAATAATTCTAACATCTCTCTTTTGGGTTAATGACATTGCATTATTTTATGCGTGCAATTTGATGGCCCTTACCTGATTCTTAGTTAATTTCATATATATTAGGATGGTGAGCTATCCAATATCATAAGATGGAAGTTTCTGGAGAACCTAGTCTTCTATATATTTCAAAATGAGAGAAACAGTAAATTATCTTTTAATTAAAAGCTTAAGGAGAAGTGTGAAATTCTAGTTTTGACTAATTTCTCAAAAGTACAACTTCCTAATGGGCGGTCATAGGATTATTTGTAGTTTTAAAACCTTATTTTTGTCATATATTTTAATACAAGTTTATTGGAGATATATTTATTTACTTAATCATTAGCCTGAACTACATAACAATAATGTATTCTGTTGGAACATAACGGAAAATAGCAATCTATCTCATTATGGATATTTTGTTGAACCCAGCTAATATTCTGTACTTATTTCAGCAGCTGAAGATTTAAATCCAGATTTAAGATTTTTCAACACTCTGCTTCTTTGAAATGTATGTATGCATTTTTAGGTAGCTCTAATACAAGGTTTAGAAGTTTTTTTTTCTACAAATATTGACAGCAAAAATGAGCATTTAACCTGAACACTGCATATAGAAAATATGGGTCTACGTTATTGTTACATATAATAAATTTGAAAAGAAGCAAATATTAAACTTTCTATTTTTATAGGCTGGCACATAGTCATTACATTATAAAATAGATCTAGTATGAATCTCTATTGAATAAGAGATAATGCATGAAAAGCTGGCTTAGTTTTTACAGGTTTGTCATAAAATTGTTGCCCTATTAAATTCTCCTAGAATGTTCTTTCTATAAAATTCATAAAGCATCCTTTGTTTTAATAGCTTTACATTTGTTCTGTTTAAAATTCTATGTTGAATTTTCCCTTTCAGAACTACTGAAGCAATTGCAAACACTATATTCAAAGCCTTTGTGATACTTTATTCTCTAGGAATGTTTAATAAGTAAATGCGTCTATCAAGATTTCATCTTCTGTCTTCACTCTCTACTGGAATTTAAAGTTTCTTTCCCTAGCTCCAATACCTCTCTGACTACATGGGTATTTGTATTTATTTTCTATATGACAAACATTTCTTTGTATGTTCAGGAGTGAATGCATAATGTAGAAGTCTCTAGAATTCAAATAAACAAATCACCTATTACATATTTTCTCGGTTCTATTTTGCTCTCTATCGTTTGTTCCAGCTCTTTCCAAAGTGTCCTAGCATTAGAGGAGGCTCATTATAACATATCTTGCCATCTGCAATGGCTTCCCATTTAAGCTGTTGCATTTCTTTGACTCTGGAACACAGAGACTTCATATGTGACCTGAGATGGCATCCTGTGTGGGGGAAAAAAAAAAAGCTTAATCACATTGCATGGAAAAAAATAGCTAAATAGCTGATAATTGGAATTGGGACTATGATTTATCTCTCAAATAAAAATCAGTGGTTGACATGCCAAGAATATTGTTTTGCAACAAAACATATGAGGCAGTGCCTTGTGGTATTTATCCTGATGCTCACTCACCAACAAAAGCTTAAAAGAGGTAAATAACTTAAAAGCATAAGGTTATGTCTTCTGCACAGCAATGTTTGAATATTTACATTTTGTATTCAACTCAAGTTTCTTGAAGCAACAGAATCTTACCTTTAGCATTTTACCTTGGCATTTATACCCCTTTTTAGCTCTTTCCTGTACAGATATATGTTTTGTCAGAAGGTGAGAATAGGTATACATCTGCAGGTTTTTGAATTGCAGGCTTTTGACTCTACAGACAAATGTTTCATCAAACCATGCTGTTATCTTTGTAGTTGGTAGAAGATGAATTGTGCAGTTTAAGTGGAAGTCTGAGAACAAGTTACTGAAATCTTGCCTGGCTGCAAAGTGCATTCAGCAGTTGAAAAGCCCATATGTTTTTCTCATTTGAAAGAATGCATCTTAAACAAACTAAAACACATTCTTCTACTTGCTATAGCAACATTGTTCACTGCATTATTAGGATGATAATCTTCTTAGATTTTGGTGACTTTTGTGAACTATCTCAATAAGAATTTTGGCCTTTGAATGTTAAAGTCCATAGGCCCTACTATTTAAATAACACCATCACTCTGCATCAGTATTCTCAAAAATTGACATTCCTATTCTAATTTAGCTTATTCATGGTTTTCATTTTTTCCTCAATTCAAAACAATTAATTTAAGCAGATAATATATCATAATTGACTTGAGATAACGCAGCGTGAAGAAAAGCATAACCACATTTTACAAGAAAATAGCTAGACGACTGATAATTGAATTTGTAACTTTATGAATGCTGGTTTTTATTTCAAAGATGGTATTTCCTCTACTTTCAAAAGCTGGTTCAAGCATTTCAGCATACCAAGAAAACCTTTCTGTTTTTAACAGTATGTTGACTCTATTTAGAGTGATAATATCTACATTCAGAAAATTAATTCAATTTCAAGAAAGGAAGAGAAGTAGTTCCAAAAAGCAATGATTTGTTTTAATTTACTTTAACCCATGATAACTGAGAATTGCCAATTTGTAAGGCACTGTGCTGAGTGCTTTGGAAACATAAATAATACAAAAGGCATGGTTTCTACCTTTAAGATGTATATTATCTAAGAAAAAATAGGCACAAATAGCTGTTGCTTATCATTTTACCTGGAAACCTCCAAGTTTTCCAATATAGAAAATAATAGAATATAGTTTCTATAGAACAGGGAAAATTCTTTAGTGGCCACATATCACAGAATCATCTTCAAGATTTGTGATGCAAAGAAATGACCTTTTCTCTAATGTGCACATACATTTTATGTGCAACCTAAAGAAACATAACTAATTTGAAAACTGTTTTTATAATTTTGTAATTCCTAGTTTTTCTAATCAAGGTTACTGTGGCAACGTGTGAAGTTTATGCCCTCATACAAAGAATCAGAGTTTGGGTGTAGAGAGAAACAAACATCACCAAATGTGATTTCTATTCTAAGTTCCTTTTTTTCTTTTTTAAATTAACATATAATGTATTATTTGCCCTAGAGCACAGGTCTGTGAATCATCAGTCTTACATAATTCACAGCACTCACCATAGCACACACCTTCCTCAATGTCTATCACCCATCTACCGCATTCCTCCCCCAACCCTGCCCCAGCAGCCCTCAGTTTGTTTCCTGAGATTAAGAGTCTCTTATGGTTTGTCTCCCTCCCTAGTCCCATCTTGTTTCATTTTTCCCTCCCTTCCCCCGACAAATCCTGCCCTGCCTCTCAACTTCCTCCTATCAGAGAGATCATATGGTAATTGTCTTTCTCTGACTGACTTATTTCGCTTAGTATAATACCCTCTAGTTCCATCCACATTGTTGCAAATGGCAAGATTTGGGGGTTTTGATGGCTACATAGTATTCCATCATACACACACACACACACACACACACACTTCTTTCTTACACAAAAAGTTGAAAACAGAGCTACCCTATGACCAACAATTGTGGATATTTACCCTAAAGATACAAATGAGTGATTAGAAGGGGCACGTGCACCTGAATGTTTATAGCAACCATGTCCACTAGCCAAACTGTGGGAAGAACCTAGATGTCCATCAACAGATGAATAAATACTTTAAGTTCTTTTAAGGTGGTTACTCCCAGTACCAAGACCAGAGACCAACCTGTTGGGGTGGGGAGAGGGTATCAGAGGAATCCGTGAATGATGGAGTAGAAGGAAGACAGTGCTCTGCATAGTCACATTCTTATACTGCGTCCAGGGAGCTCCTTTGCCACCTCCCCAGTTCCTAGAGCAGACCAGTGCAACCAAGCCCTAGCCCTGAGATCAACCTTTCTTAGACCTTCTGTCTTCCTTTCCTCTCTTGCCTTCTGACATCACTCCCCAACACCAGAAAAAAGTGATAGCCTGAGACAAATCTGAGCAAATGTGTGGGAGGTTAGATGAGAAGTCTCACCAGAAAAAAAAGAAGAAGAAGAAGAAGAAAGAAAGAAATCTTCAGAACTCCTTTTAACCCCCAGGCCACATTGTGAGAAATAGTGGCCTTGACCTCTCCCTCACCAATTTAGAGTCTGCTCTCAAGACAACTCTAAAACAAAAGAAATGCTAAGAATAAAGGAAAGGCCGTGGTCCAGAGGGCACAGAGGGAGGTTAATGCTTGAATCAGCATTAATTTTTGCAATATGGGAGGTCATCAGTAATCCATTCTCTGGGGCTTGTGTTCAGCACAATTACCGTGCTATGCTAAGCACAGCAGACAACTCACACTCCTCTGAGAAGACGAGATGCTCAGAGAAAGAGAGGCCTGGAGATGTTTAAAGGAGATTTGTTGCTAACATGGCTTTTATTTGAAATCCTTTTCATTCTGAAGATGTCTGGATATTGAGATAGAGCAAATGAAAGCAGTGCATTCCTGTTACGGATTCAGCCGTACATCTCCCTTATTTGAAAGGCTTAATCAGCACACTCAGGAACAAGATGTGAGACATCTTGAGGCACTGCTTCCTTGTCAGCTGCGAGATCAATAAAATGCAGACGCCATTCTTTGCCACACTCCACAGAATGAGTGGAATGAGTTTGCAGAGTGAGAAGGACTTCACTTTGAGACTGTTTTATTCACACCGACTTGGCAAAGGCAGGGACGTTGCTCCGGAGAGGGCACCGGAGGCCTGGCCCTAGCTGGCTCAGCTGTTCTTGCGCAACCTGCCAGGTGACATTACTACTCACTTGCTCAGAGTTAGTCTGCCCATCAGGACTTGGGTCAGAAGACATTTGCAGGCCGCTGGGGCAATTCAGGCTAAGCGGTTATTTTAACCGACCATGTAAATGGTGCCTAAAAGCCTCTGGTAATCAGTGTTGGTTGGACTCATTAATTCAGGATTATTGTTAAACCGGACAAAAGTAAACACGGTACTACAGATGCATAAACACAGATCTAGCAGCCGGGAAATGTAGACTGCCGTATTCTGCTGCCATAAGCTGGCACTGATCAGGTGGCCACGGGGCCCACATCAGGGATGACGGTGGACAGGTTTTAGAAGTACCTGGTTGCTGTCTGGCAACCAGGCGAAAACTCAGTAACTTACTTGACTATCAGTGCCTTTTTTTTCATTAGGAAAGAAGTGGCCTTCTTTACTCAGCATACAAATAATTTCCAAAGGAGGCCTCTCTATCAGTCCTCTTGAGAGAATAGGTGAAATTATTTTTTTAATTTAAAATTGAATTGCACAAATAAAATGTTATAATATTATCTGATTTTTGCTGTTTATCTTTCATGTTTATTTTAAAAGATTAGCTCCCTCTGCAAATATTTATCTGCTAAGATCAAGGCCATGAGGGTTGTAATCCTTACCTGTAAAGGAGCTCCCTGTTTTGGGGGACAACAGATGTACACACACAACCCATGTGCATGAACTCTGGGGCAGGGAAGTTCTGGGTATGGCTTGAGTATAGAAGCAGGTTTTCACTTTTCAATCCTGTCCCTGCAACCTGATGGTTATGGGTATAGCCTCGTGGGGTCTGCATGGCAATAGCAGGTGGGACAAAGGCAGATCCCCCCAAGTTCAGTCCAGCAGCAAGAAGAACAATTGATAAAATTTTAAGGGAGGGATTTGATTCGACAGGGTTATTTGTGAGACATGGGTAATCCCAGCTAGCATCGTTGAAGATACTGTGTTTCTCTTTCACCCACCGTCTCATTATCCCTAGCTCTGCCCAGCTGTCCTTCTGAACATTCCTTGAACTCTTCCTCTTTTTCGTCCCTCTTTCAGACCTGCATCCTTTTGCACCTGCACAATTTTAGTTGCTCGCTATTCGGCCATATTTTTTCCCCCTCTTAAATCTACCCTCCACCATACAGCCGGTAAGATGGATATTAAATGAAAATATGACCATGGTTCGAATCCTTCAAAAACCCCCAGCAAGTTCTTTGAGCAAAATAATCTAGGGTCTCTCTGTTTCTTCACTTCATCCTGAGACCATCCCTGCTCAACCCTCCTTGGTCTATGGATACTGAACTGCCACTACTTTCCCAACCACACCAGGCTGTTTCCTGTCTCTGTGCTTCCCCATCTTCACTGTGCTGGCTCCCACTCTTTTCCTGGAAATCCTTCCCTGAGTCCCAGCCTGGTTTACGATTCCTTCTTCTTTTATCCCGTTGAATTCTGTGCATCTACCATCACAGCATCTGCTATAATATTAAAATGTGTTTGATTTCTGTGTGTGTCTCTTCTACCAGACTGAAAACTCTTTGAGGAAACCGGTGCACAATAGCCCAGCTCGGGCTTCTCCTCAGAGATCAGGTTGGGTGTCGCTTCTCAGAAAGGCCATCTCTGATCACCTTCACTTGTTTCACCTGCCTTATTTTTTTTCTTCTTCTTCCTTCCTTACCACTCTTTGATATTCCTTGTTTGTTCAGATTTTGTTTACAGTTTTTCTCCCCACTAGAATATGAACTCCTTGAGAGCTGAGGCCTTTTCTGCTTTGTTCACCACTGCCTAGAAAAGTCCCTAGTATATAGCAAGCCTTTAATAAATACACAGTTTTCAAAACAAAATTAAATGAGGGATTGATGGATGGGCACATAGTGAGAAGTCAATAAATTAGCTGGAACTGAATTAGCCTATCCCTATTAGATAAGGAGTACAGGCCAATAATGGTAGCAGGTTCTTTTTTTTTTTTTTTTTTAGCAGGAGCAGGTTCATTTTTAACACTTCATGGAACACAAACCACAACAAAACCTCAGTATTTACTTCTGTGACTCACTGCCATCAGCTGTCACCCATTGTTTTAATATATCCCATTTGGGAAAAGATCTGTCATATCCTGAATGCCTCTAGTGACATCCTACATGTTTCCTTCATGTTTCTTTCTTATTCTCTTTCCTGGGATAAGTACACATCCCCCATATAAAATAATAGCAGAAGAAAAAGATCCAGATTCAACTTTTGAAGAACTACTGAACTCTTCACTCTATCAATTGATATTTTTTTATTTGTGAGGCAGAGAATTGGCTCCAATTCCAGATTCATTTTTTAAAGGTTTAACTTCCCTTCTCACCGGTTTCCTCATTGATTAAGTAAGTGTGGTAACCCTTTTCTTCTTGTAGTCTTATTTTGATGATGTGAGAAAATACTTGTGAATGCTCTTTTCAGACTTGCGAATGTTCATCTAATATGTTGTTCATCAATTAATATTTCATATTTATCCCCTGTTTGTTGATAGTGATGACAACATTTATCTCCATATTGTCTTCCTTTTAAGCATCTTATTGTTCACGGCTTAAGGTCACTTAATCTTAGGTGTATAATCATTTGCATTCTGAATTGCAACTCCTTCATTAGTTTTTATAACTGTTGAACTTAATAGGACATTGGGGAAGCAGATAGCACAGGCAAAAGGAAATTGGATTTTGAACTTTTAATTATGATGACACCCATTTGATTGTGATCCAGATGATTAGTGAAGAAGAGCTGCTGTTGTGACAACTTTGAGTGTGACATGCAGTAACAGCCTTGGATTGGCTTGTTAGTTCACTGTTTAGAAAAAAAAAAAAAATAGCCCCAAATACTAACATGCATCACATGTCCTTTAAACCCTTTCTATGTGCAAACCACTATGGACACCTAAGGATGTAACAGTGTGTACGACTCAGAGCCTATTCCAGAGAAGCTAAAGATCTAGGATCACCTCCATAGTCTGCTCTAACATGCGAGTGGTTGTACAGAACCAAGCTCATTCTTTTTTAACAATTTATAGTTACAGAGGAAGAGCACTTTTTACCTCATAGCTGTTGAATTAAGGTGTCATCGTAACCCCAATTTTTATTTTATTTTTTTTCAATTTTTTATTTAAAACCTAGTGTGTTAACATACAGTGCACTGTTGGTTTCAGGAGTAGAATTCACTGGTTCATCACTTACATACAACACCCAGAGCTCTTCGGAACAAGTGCCATCCTGAATGCTCATCACCCACTTAGCCCATTCCCCACCCAACTCCCTCTATCAACCCTTAGTTTGTTCTCTATTGTTAAGAGCCTCTTATGGTTTGCTTCCCTTCTCTCTTTTTTCCTTCCCCGATGTTCATCTCTTTGTTTCTTAAATTCCACACATGAGTGAAATCATATGGTACTTGTCTTTCTCTGACTTAGTTCGCTTCACATAATATACTCTAGTTCCATCCACGTCATTGCAAATATAACCCCAACATTTAAAACAAGAAAAACTGAGGGCCACTAGCTGGTAAGGAAGTAAACCGATACTTCAAAGATGCATGCTTCGTTCAAGAACTCCACACATAGTCATGTTGCCTTTCGTGGGCTTTACTCATTGGCAGGATACAGTATGTAAGTGAGTTGTAAAAATTTATTTTTTAAAAAATGTAGGACCGAAGGCTGAGAAAAGAAATACTGATAAATTTGACATCATAGCAATAAGGTCGCTCATGTAAAAATAGCTTGTAAGCTGCGAAGCCCTATAAAAATATAACGTCACTTTATATTTTTTGGATTATGTTTCATTTCAGTGAATGCGTAATGCAGGCATAATAAAGATTGGGAGTCTTATGGCAGAGTAAAAAAGATATATGTATGTGTATATACACACAAATACGTGTTTTAATTGTTCATTGGTATTTGACTTACCTGATAGTGCAGCAGTTCCTGGCCACTGTGTTTGCTGACATGTTAGTTAAAAGTAGAGATTGGTAGGTGGAGTACCAATGAAGTAGACTTACTGAATAGTGTGGCTTGAGGTCTAATCTCTCTTGCTTAAAATGGTTACAGATTTGGAAAGAATGTCCAGTTCAGCATAAGGTCTTTGGAAGTATGCACCTAAGTGGTATAAAGTTCTTTCTAAAGCTATCATGTAGTTTAATTAATACATTAAACTAAATTAAGTCAAATTAAACCTGGATCTCTCTCTCTGCTGTTCTACTGACTGGCCTGCAGTAAATGATCTTTTTGCCTGCTGCATTTTCCCCATCCAAACATTGCACAAATCAGGGACAAGGATGCTTGAGACTCCTTTAAAGGCAATATTCTTAAAAAGCTAGCCTCCTGTGGTTGTCTAAAATCAAAGTATCATCATGAAAGTCTCCTACTGCTTTTATGAAGTCTGTAAAGATCTTAAAGTTTAAAATGGAAAGCAAAAGAAGAATCCAAAGGCTCAACATCTAAGTTTTGGTGGTTAATTTTTCTGAAACATGAAAATCAGATTATTATCTATCCTAGTACTGCAATTCTAATTCTAAACAGTGAACTAATAAGTAAATCCAATTCTAAAAATGAATGGCTTCTTAATTTAATGACTTCAAAGTGATATAGTACATTGACCTAAAGGTAAATGATATATCAGTTATTAGTTACAAAGATGGAATTTTTTCTTTATTGATGCCATCTTTACTAATAAAGTCTGATAAAGATGATTACTTATCCACACATTTCCATCTGTTTTATAAAAAGTGTTTCAAGATTTTAAAGCCTTGGAGAAATATTAGTAGGTAATGTGTTTAGAGCTACTTATTCTCTGAGCATGGGATAGAAAAGAGAAGCATGTTTACGGTTAATGATAGAATGTTTACCAAGGAGAAACATCTTTGTAAGTTCTCAAAGTATTATAATACAAGTGAAAAATTCTTTCTTTCGTATTTCTATCCTCAATCTAAGTGTAAACATTTAATTACTGACAAATGTTGGGCTTCAATATTAATTAAAGCCCAAAATATGCTTGGTGACCATCACTGATCAAGTTGACTTACATATATACTGACAATTCATAACGGCAGCTATGCTCCTTTCATATTTTTAGGAATTGTGATAAGTTAGTATAGCATATTTTATAATGAGATTATCATGTTATACAAATTGAATATGACAAAAAGCTGAGTATTGTATGTATAACTGAAATTAAGATAACTAGGTATTACTTTTCATTTTGTCATAACATTACTTATTCTGAATTTTCAAAATTGAATTTAATGTAGTTTGTGGTGAAATTTTATGAAAGAAGAAATTCAAAGATATATAAAAATATACTTACTTTTTAGATGCATTTGCCTTCATTTTTAATTTTAAAATCTGATAAAATTTGGTATCAGAGAACATATTAGAATTGTATTATGCCTTACTGTTAGAATTTAAAAATTTAATTAAGAAATTTTTCTTCAGTTTCCAAGTTGCAAATATAAAGAAATATTTTAAAAAGAGAATCAAAATGTAAGTGAAAATACCTATATGTATAGTTGTGAATTTTGAATTTAAAATATTAGAAATGTAAATATTTTAATATCTTGATTTACTTATTAGTGTACATAAGTTATGTACAATGTCAGGGAGTTTACCTGCTTACTTTATAAATATATTTTGTCTACACATTTTCTATTACTTATAAGATGTTCTAAGTTATTATTATCAAATGTTATTATCAAATGTTGACAGATTTGCACTTTGCTCTTTTTGTTGGAAGCATACATAATGTTTATAAAAATTTAAGTCAAAAAAATTATAGTAAAGAGAAATGCTAAGTCAATATAAAAATGATTTTGACATGAAACTCAGATGCAGGCCGATCAAGATCAAGGATATTTATTGGATCAAGGATATTTATTGAGGGTTTACAATTTAGGAGGTATGCTAATTTCTGAAAGCATAAAATATGAGATAGGCCCTTTAAGGCATTATACTTCCGTTAATGTGCTCAGCAGCCAAGGGATGACAGTGAGTAATGTAGAATCGTAATGCAGATGGCGGTTATCTGTTGTGGTGCCACACTCAAAGCAAAGGAGGAAGAGTGTCATGAGGAGAAAGAATTATTTTCTTCATGTGGAGGTCAATGACAGGTCTGTAAAGTAGGTGTCACTTGCAAGGCATAATGGTACAAATTAAATTTATTTTAAAAATATCTCCTATCAAACCTAATAGCCACATTCTGAAAGTGAATTTTTTCTGATATATATTCACATCTTTTCCTAATTTGTTACCAGAGTGCTCGGGCCCATTGGGAATTGAAGGTGGAATCATATCAAATCAGCAAATCACAGCTTCCTCTACCCACCGAGCTCTCTTCGGACTCCAGAAGTGGTATCCCTACTATGCGCGTCTCAATAAGAAGGGGCTTATCAATGCATGGACAGCTGCAGAAAATGACCGATGGCCATGGATTCAGGTAACACATGGGATAGGACAAGGTGAATGCCAAGGAATGACCAGAATCATTTCAGAAAGAATACAAGTCAGAGCCCCAAGTGTGACTTCTCTCTTCATGGTCAGAGGGCAGGATGATTTAGTTGAGTCCAAATTGGGTATAAAATCTGAAACTGTGGGATATCTGTACATTGACTGAAAAGTGCATTAACAGGGTCAAAAATGTTGAAGTTCTTGGGCTGCAAATATGTCTGTTTTAAGGTACATATCAAAGAATGAGGTTTTTTACGTATGCCATGTGTTCATTAGTACTTAACATTTAACAGCAACTGCTGACCCTTGAAGAAAGTAAAAATTGCGTCTTTTCTTTCTCTGTCTCAGAATTGGTTTCACATGCGCAAAGCATGTAAAGTATACAATAGATTATGAGAATCCCTAAAATGCCATCAGTACCTTCTTTCAGTAGTTGAGAGTGTATCAGTTCATGCTGTTTCATTTATTACCATCAGCCAGCTTTTTTTTTAAACAGAAAAAAAAAACATGATATACCAAGATAGTAAGTGATTTCCCTAAAATGGGTTGGATGGTAGTAATACCAGAAACTTCTATTTAATCCAGTTAAACGCTTTTTGGTGCCTTCGCTGAAGTGAGATAGTAAACTACATATTATGGGGACAGAAAAGGTGATTAAACCATAATTTCTGTGAAAGATTATACCTCTGTTAGGGAGAGCACATTAGTAACATCTAACAAGACATTGATGTGTGCTGAAGAGAAGGAAAGCCCAGTGTGTGATGGGATTAGTGGAAGACATAATTATCATGTAAAAAACTTAAGGGAGAATAGTATTTTAGGTGGGCCTTGGAAAATGGCTTTCTATAGAGAAAAAAAGTCCATGGAACAGCACAATCAAAGGCACCAGGTGAGAATCTGAGGACCATCGTATGGAAATTCATGACTTGTGTATAGAGGAACGTGTTCTGATTAAGTGTGTGAGTTAAGTATGTATGAAGATTCATACATACTAAAATATTTGGGGCTTATTCCAGGGAACTGTTACAGAATTTTGATTTAAATAGTTGAGCTGTTTTTGTTTACAATATATTTTGAGTCAGGGGTAATTTTTAATGTGGAAATCCATGATTTGAAGTTATTAGGTGCAATGTACAGGGATTGCCTTACAGGACTTTAATAGAATGAGAAACTGATTTATGGCCAAGTAACATGACTTCCTTACCTTAGGAACTGGGCTAAGGTCTCCTTCAGATATTTCTTTTATTCAGGTTTCTTATGAATTTTTACATATCCTGCCTATATACATTTCTTTTATCTATATGGCTCCAGGTGGTTACCTGATACTGTTTTGTTTTATGCATTTAGTTTTGCATGCATTTGCAGAAATTGCTTCTTAAATTACGCTTGATTTTTCGAATCTATGCCATTGTGCACAAAGAGAATTCCAGAGAGTGGACATGATATATCTACACAGTTCCAATCCCAGAGTAATGAAGATAAAATTAAGGTTTTAAATAGCTGCAGAACAACAAAAAAATGGGTATCTTTTATTGTTAAAAATCACAGCAGAGACCATTTTTTTAAATCACCATAGTGGACTGTTGTGATTTGTGGGGTGGCAATCATGATAAAACTCTGGAAATTAAGATTCGTAGCAGAAGTTGCAGAACGGCTTGAGACGATGTCGCAAGCTTGCGTCGGGGTTTCTGTTTGGCAAATTATGTTTGCAAGATTTAGTCATAGCCATGTTTCAATACACCATAAATAACATACTTTTGCGTAATTTTCTCTAAGAAACACCTTATTAATGTTTCATGTCCTGACTTTTCTCTTACTTTGTCCCAGTTTATTGCCTCCTTAACTTGCACATCATTCTGCCTTTCAAAGTACAAATTAACTTTAAGTTCCCTTTATCCCAATAGTTATAGGTAAAAATAGTCTCAGTGGAACAGGACATTGGTTGACTCTTAGAGAAATTTAGGTTAAATATAACTTTGTAAACTTAAGTAGAATAATTTATTTTTTAAGTAGAATAATTTAATACCTCTTTTATTTTTAAGAGATCTATCATTATTTTTTATTGCTATTATTTTGCTTTTAGTCTGAAGATGATAATGAACTCTCAGAGAAAAGCAATATAAGTAAATAAAAAGGCTTTTATATTAAATGAAAAAGTCTTGTGTAAAATGGAGGGAGAACTGAAAACTCTCAATTGTCATTTTAATAAGTATTCTGAGATTATGTTCAAGTTATTATATTATATTACTGTATTCTTTCATAACATCTTATTTTCCAAGTTACTTGTTTAAAAGAAAAAAATGTATCCTTTTCTTAAAGGAAAATCATATCTAAGAGGCTCTAGGAAGTCTACTCATGTACCCAATTTTCTGTCTGAGCATTATTAATTTCCCTTGTCACTTAATTCTTTTGTTTATATTCAGTACTTCAAATGAAACATTTGAGTGCTTTGCTTAAACTCACTTATAATGAGCACAGTATTCCCCTAATCTTTCAGGTGTACGACACACATACACTAATTAGTATTCAATTCTATTTTCTTCCTTGTCTAGGTGAAATAAAAATTGAAATTGCCATTTTAAATTTACACACTCAGCAGGCAATTATTGAAAGCACCACAATGTTTATCATTGGTTTTGGATTTAAAGGGTTAGTGCAATAAATACAGTTAAACAAAACCCTTTTTTCCCCATTTTCAAGTTTTTCTGACCTTGTATTCCTTACCTACTTTTTTTTCCCAACTAACAAAGAGCCACCACATTGAACATTGACTAGTTCATTATCATCTTGGAATGTCAGTTTCTCTTTCTGACTGATGTATTAGAAATAACCACTTTGTGTAATTATGGGAATATGTCTTGGATTATCTTATATGAAAATGTATAACCGTATTTAATTCTTCTGTGTACTTTGCTAACTGACTAAGTTCTGAAGATGACTATTTGTTATTGATTTTTAAAGATAACTCTTTTATATTCATTATTTTTCTTTGATAGATACATACAGTAAAATATTATTTTTTTAAATTTCTGAATTGATTTGTCTTATGCGTATACATACTTTCTAGAATGCATATATAATACATTTGCAGCCAGTCATTTATTCATCCATTCAACAAACATTTACTGAATGACTATCTCCTCTGCGGGCTCTACTGTGCTCAGCACAAGAAGAAAGGCAGCACTTTCCTCAAGATGTTCTGAATCTAGGGACATCTGCGTGGGCAGTTGGTTAAGCGGCCCACTCTGGATTTCAGCTTAGGTCATGATCATAGGGTCCTGGGGTTGAACCCCATGTGGAGTCCCATGTCAGACTCTGTACTTAGCGAGGAATCTACTTGAAGATTCTCTCTCCCTCTCCCGCTCTGCTTCTCCCCCTGCTCGCTCGCTCTCTCTCGCTCGCTCAAATAAATAAATAAATAAATCTTAAAAAAAAAAGATGTTCTGAATCTAGAATATAGTAACGTAAACATGGTAAATATAATAATATATTATATAAAACCGGGTCTTATGTCATCTGCTAAACCTTTCATTCGAACCGTAATATTTGATTATATTTGAACAGCTTATTCTAACAAAACTTTTGTTAAATGGAGAAACTACTTTAGCATAATATTTATAGAACATGAGGAGAGGAATTGGCATGACACTAGGAATCACATAGCTGTATTATTACATGCTGATCTGTTTGATGGGTATACCAAAGCAAAGCCATAACTTTCCTTTGAAAGTTAATTTACCAGTAGTAGTGTCAGTACAAGTATTCTATCGCTGAGAAAAATAGGCTTTGATCTTTCCCTTCTAAATAATTCACTAGTCTTTCAAAATACGTGAAGATGATCTTAATATGATCTTTTCTATATGCCACGAAAGTTTGTGTGTGGGGAGAGAGCATTACTTCTCAAACTTTAATGGGCCCAGGAATCTTTTGGGTCACGGTAAAAATAGAAACTTCTGCATTGCCTCTCAGACCTACTGCAGGTCATTGTCCGACTACACTGAAAAAAAAAAAAAAAAAACCAAAAAACATGTCTCAGCAGCTCATAAGGCCTACATTGGAACTGCCCCAGATACATGAAGAAATAAATAAATAAAATTAAAATAACACTTTTGCTTGCTGATCTGGGCACTTTGGTGTTGGAACTACAAGTAGTGATAACTGCATGACGTAGAAAGAGAGAAACGAATGGTGAAGAAATACGAGAAAGGATAATGAGAACTGTGTGACCCACAAAAGTTCTCTAAACTGGTTGGAGGCAGAACCATGTTCGATATCCTAGGCAGAAGCACCCAACTTTAGCAGCAATTCATAACAAGCATTATTCACTAGTCATAAAATCTTTAAGAATTTTCAGCAACTACTATTCTTAAGTGGCTTATAGATTCTTTGTTGTTGGGAAATGTAAAATATCCCAAACCAAGACCACCTGACTTCTGTATTTCAAACAAAATAACAGTTACGGCAGAATACATGGGCCCAAATGAGAATTATGTGAGTGCAAGCTGAGTTACGGATTCATATTTCTGGAGTACACGTTTCATACATTATTGTTTTGTTTTGTTTTTAATCTTTGTAATGGTAGGATTGAAAATGCTGCAAAAGGGGCGCCTGGGTGGCTCAGTGAGTTAAGCTTCTGCCTTCTGCTCAGGTCATGATCCCTGGGTCCTGGGATGATCTAGCCAAGCATGGAGCATCGGGCTCTCTGCTCGGTGGGGAGCCTGCTTCCTCCCTTTCTCTCTGCCTGCCTCTCTGCCTACTTGTGATCACTCTCTTTGTCAAATAAATAAAATCTAAAAAAAGAAAGAAAGAAAGAAAAAGAGAAAGAAAGAAAATGCTGCAAAAAACAGAGTAATCATCTATGTCATTTCAGAAGCCTGTATGTAAGGCATGTGAAACTCTTTTGGTACTTACAGACTGCTAGAGCTCCTGGAGATACAGAAACCATCTTTAAAAACATAGACGTTAAGAAGAAGAATTTTCTTTCAGTTTCAGGTTGTTTTCTAGTTACAGAACCTAAATTACATAGAATCTAATCCGTCTTTACTACTTCTTCATTCAAGTAGAAAATGTTTCAGCCTGTCTTTTTCCTTAAAAAAGCTACTTTCTCAGATATAGTGCCATCCATACTAAACACCTCTCTAAGGCAAATGACATCTCAACATAAATGTGCTGGTGCTTCTAGCGATCTCCTTTTAGAAACAGTAATCCTAAATGGAGAATTGCAATTTTTCTTTGTTTATTAGAAGTAACCTTGCATACATAGTTGTGTGTGTTTTTAAAAATGTTAGTTTTTTATTTTTAAAAACAGAAAAGTAGGGGCGCCTGGGTGGCTCAGTGGTTTAAGCTTCTGCCTTTGGCTCAGGTCATGATCCCAGGGTGCTGGGATCGAGCCCTGCATTGGGCTCTCTGCTCAGCGGGGAGCCTGCTTCCTCCTCTCTCTCTGCCTGCCTCTCTGCCTGCTTGTGATCTCTCTGTCCAATAAATAAATAAAAATTAAAAAAAATTAAAAAAAACTCTAAAAAACAAAACAAAACAAAAACAAACAACAACAACAACAAAAAAGAAAAGCACTTTTTTAGCCTTAAGAAAAAAATGGTTGGATATATCCGTACTGAAAAATAATACATTTGGTCTCTTTATTTGGTCATTTATGGCATTTATACTAACACTAATACATACTACTTTCTGACGAGCTTTAAGGGATGCGTGCTGGATCTTAATTCCAGATTCTGTGAGCTATGGAATATATGATTAACAATATAGCAGTTGTTCTCTCATTTGAACGAAGTTGTATCTAGAATCCCTTCTCTCTGCTCTGAGCTGCTTCCTCTCTTGACTACCAGCACCCAGGGCCTCACTGACCTGGATTTCTTGCTGCTCCCCAGCTTTGTCTGGCTGTCTTCTGCTGCTGTGCTCAGCACATACCCTTCTTACTTCATCTATTCCCACCTACCAGGCTTCTTGAGATTCACATCCTTCATTCCATTCCGTATAATGTGAGTCCTGGAATTCCTGCTTTTCATCTCCAGAGATACGAGTGACCACACTGGGGGGACCCAGGTGGCTCAGTCAGTTAAGCAGCTGACTCTTGGCTTTGGCTCAGGTCATGCTCTCAGGGCCGTGAGATGGAGCCCTGTGTCAGCTCCATACTCAGTGGGGAGTCTGCTTGAGATTCTCTTTCTCTCTCCCAGTGCCCTTCTCCACGCCCCATGCATGCTCTCTCTCTCTCTCCTCCCAGTATAAATAAGTAAATCTTTAAAAAGAAGAAGAAGAAGAAGACGAAGGAGGAGGAGGAGGAGGAGGAACCGCACTATCCTTTTTCCCCACTCTGTCAGTTACGTATGTTAGTCACCAGCAGCGAACATTCTCTCTGGTCATTCTTTACCTTTCTCTCTCCTCCTATCCTGTAAGCCACTTGAGAGTATGAATTACACCTGATTTACGTCTATTTCCATAGCACCTTGAAGAAAAAGCAAAAACAGATAGATGCAAATATTTGATCGATAGAATAGAGAATGCTGAGCAAAGTAAGTGGAAGAGAGCTCGTGTCTGCTTTTGCACGGTGATTCTACTGCATTGAGTGGTGCTCAGGGCGCCCCAACAACTCAGTTCACTGTCTGTGTTCAGATGTCATAAACCATATTTAAACTGTGCCATCTTAGCACAATCCCTTTGGGACCATATGTGGTATGTCCAGCCACATTGTAGGAAATGCTTCACCCATCTGGGCAGCACAGGAATCCGAATTTCTGCAAATCCTGATGGCCCATAACTTTCTCTGTAATCACTGCAAAGCACCTTCATAAGCAACATTAGATAGACATGGGTAATATTTGTAAGGGGCTCTCTAGGAAGCCTGGTAATTAAGCCTTGACTAGCAAGCACCAAAATTTTTATCTTCTTCTAGCCCACTTACATGCTTCCTGAAATGCTAAAAAGTAAATGTTTGTTTTATCTTCTTGCACATTTTTATAAGTTTGTTATTAGAGTCACGCAAGAATTTGAAACTTTATACAACGCTGATGCTAAAATAACCATTATCTTCTCTTTCTAAGATTAATTTGCCCTGGTAAAACAAGCTTTTAAAATACTAGTGTCTCTGTAGCTTACATAATTTGTAATTTTTACCCTTACAGAAAGTCAAAGACATATAAACTATATCTTATTACTATTATTCATAAAATATAGACTGTAAAGAGTTACAATTAACACAATCTTTAGCAGCTGTTAAACTCTGAGTAGATAATTCAGTGAACTTACCGTGTATGTTTGATTGTATTTGCTACACATTTTGGCCATAGGGAAAACATTTTCAGCTTAACTTTTATATTTACAAAGGTTAAGATTTTAAGTGCCTTGTAGTTCATTCAGTTCCCATTAGCTTGTGACTGTTACCAGAGTAATTTTTTAGTTTATGATACTGTTAAGAGTGAACTAGAAATAATCTGAATTAATTGAAAATAGTGACTTGCTATTGTCATGAAAAAAATAGAACAGTCAACATTTCAAATCTCTGGTTTTACAAAGTACCTTGATCATATTCATGGAAAACTTAGGCCAGTTCCCTCTTCATATCTCTCCATGTGACCATCGAGTCAGCCTCTGGGCTGTCTCTTCCAGTTTCTGGCATTTGGGACCAAAGGAGGGTACCTGACTTCCAGTCACCTTTCAGAGTTTCTTTTTGTAACTTCTCTTACATTGCTTGATGCAGTCCTCATAATCCTGTGATTGTGAATACAGCTTCACTGAAGGTGTTAAACCCGATCATGGGAACTGCCGATGGGAAATGCGGTTTACGAATTAGAGTTAGCCACTGCATCTAATGCAACAATTCTCCCTCATAGGGCCAGGGCAGAGGGCATCTGCTGGCGGTCTGTCCTGAGTCCCTAGAGGTGAGAAATGCAGAGAAGCAGGAGGAAAAGTGAGAGTCTGAGCTGAAGGTTTGATTGTCTTTTCATGTTTATCTTCTGTGAACCAGTAGGATTTCTGTTTGGATTAGGCTGAAGGAATCCCTTATTTCCACCATAGACACTGAACAAATTTGTTCTGCCCCAACACCTTACTGAAAACCCCCTTGTTTTGAAAATGTGACCAAATACAGAGCCACGTAGCCAGATTCTGAAAGCTTTATTTTCTTGAGACAGTGGTTAATTTGAAAGCATTTTGGTTTGGGGGAGTTTGTTGTTGTTTAAAACTCACTGAATGTGGTTAGGCTTAAGTTCAGAAAAAAGTTACTATATTCGCCTATAGTTAGGTTACAAGGGAGTCTCAATACCAATAGTATTATATATATTAGCTTTAAAATAATCTTAACAGCTAGCACTGTATACTCTTACAATTGCTTTACATACACTGACTACCTATTTGCAGGTCATTGGTATTGTTCTTCTCCCCATAATTCAGATAGGGAAATCTAGGCACAGAAAAGGAAGGTGTCCAAATTCACTAAAATAGTAAGTTGCATGCTTGGGATTTACACACAGGAAGCTTGTGTGAGAGGCCAGTGTCAAACTCCCCATAACTGTACAATACTTTCTTTGACAGTTCTTCAAAGTTCTCTCTTCCTTTTTTTTTTTTTTTTGAGGATGAGTTGGGCAGTCATAGTGGGCAAGAGGAAGCCCAGCATTTTGTTAAGGCTTTATTAAGTGCCTGTTGTATCCAATAAAATTTATATTTGCCCATAAGCAAGCAATCCACCTCTAGCTAGGACAGCAGTTCTCAAAATTAAACTACATAAAAAGTATCTGGAGAGCTGTTTAAATATGGTCCTCATCCTTAGAGTTTCTGAGTTTGTGGGTCAGAGTTGGGACCTAGGGCACCTCACAATGAACAGAGAGGCCTCGTGAATTTTGATATTGGTGATTTTGAGGGAAAAAAGCAGTAATCACTACACTAATGGAGCTCACACTAGTCTTCATGTGAGAGACATACTTCCCATTGGATGTGCCCCTTTCACTATTAGAAACAAATAAATTAAGATATCGGAGAACAGTATATTGCTCTTAAAAATGAGACATTGGTGTGAAACATTTTAAAGTAATGGATGGCATGGAAACATCAGAAATCCAAGATGTTATTACCTAAATTGCTATGGTGATATTTTATTACTAATCTGCCTATATCCATGTCTGCCATAAGTAGAATCCCCATTCTTCTATGAACTAGATATAGTAAAGCATAATTGTTTTTATAGGATTTTTATCTGTAACTTGAGGTCTTCAATAATTAAGTCATAATTAAATAGTAAAAAGATTATTAAAAAAAAAATTCACATCTCTGTAAGACCAGGCTTTAAATGTTTTCTTGTTAAATCCTCAGCTGGTCTTAGGAGCCTTTAAGGAAGAAATACTTATTCTCTATGCAACCAGAATATAATGAAAACATCAAAAAGATATTTCATTTTAATTATTAAAAGTGAATTTAGTGTATTCACCATTTTTGAGGAGAATGTTAAGGAAGTTCTTCCAGAGGGAGAGAGAAGAGAATGAACAAAGTCTCAAGGGAAATGGAGGGACTGGTCTTTACTGAAGAGATGGGCACAGGTAGGGGACGAGGAGGATAAAGGTCTGCAAAGGTAAGGAGACACCAGAATGTGCAAATATATTGGTGCCCAGTGAGGTGACACTTGATGGCTATTGAAGGGTTTTCAGCAGGGTGTTGACCATGTCAGAACTCGAGTGGGATGTATTATGAGAACCCAACACAATGCCGAGTGTTTAGGAGGAAGTTAGCAAAATTTCATCAAATAAACATCATGCTTAATGCAGAGACAAGCCTCGAAGCAGGCATTCCAGTTAGGAGGCTTTTATAGCTAACTGCCCAAGGAGAACCTGAATTACAGTAGCAGCTGTTGAAATAAAAATAAAAGATTAAATTGTAAGAGGGCTTGAGGGTGCGGCACTGATGATCAAATTGTGTGTTAGGGGAGAGGAGGAAGGAAGAAGAAATTGAGAAAAATTAAACTCCAGGGTTTTGAGCTTAAGTGTGATTTTAGTACCATTAATAGAAATATAGAAATCAGGAAGAGGAGATGGTGTGGCTGGAAAATGATGACTATATTTTGAGTTTTAGTTTGATTTACTTAGAGAAAATCCTAACAGTGTCAAGCCTAAAGTTGGAAAAGGGATAGTTTGCTGCTCTGTACAGTTCTTGGAAGTAGATTATGTGGGCACCACTGCCATGAGATACTTTCTTATCCTCTATTGGCCATTGTGGGTCACATGGCCACACCCAGTGGAATGGAAAATAAGGTGATGTCCACGTAGAGTGGAAATAGATATTTGAGGGATGCCTGGGTGGCTCAGTCAGTAAATGTCTGCCTTCGGCTCAGGGTCCTGGGATCAAACCCCACTTCAGGCTCCCCATTCAGTGGCAAGTCCGCTGTCCTTCTCCCTCTCCCTCTGTGATGTCTCTCGTTTCACTCTCTCTCAAATAAATAAATAAAAATCTTAAAAACAAAATATTTGAGGGGACAGATAGGAACCCTAAAATGAAATATCTTCCCTAAATGAAAGCTTTTTCTTCTAATTCCATTCCCATCAAAAATGTTTATAAGACAACAGTTTACCTGGGAGCACCATTGTGTAGGACCCTTGGGAAGAAAACAGCTGACCTTTGAGCTTCTGAATAACTGTAGCCATTCTACATGAATGCCTTCTTCAGGTCTTTTCCTTTCCATACCGTAGGCTGGTTCCAAATTTTCTCCATGTGTTTGTTTTTAATGTTGTTATTGCTGTGGCTGTGACTGTTTCCCCCAGAATTGATATAGTTAATTAAAACAGTAGCTATTTCAGCCTAACGTTGGTGTACTTAGTGTAGATTGTTTTATTGTGTTGTGATTTTTGGTTCTTTAAAAAATAATAAAGGTCTCCTTTTTTCTTGCATCTGTTATATATGTAATGCTTCAGTAACTTTGAAGTATTTTTCCTGGGTTCATAATACATGGGCTATATTTTCATTTCTCAGATTTAAAAAACTGGTCTCCTTAGTTTATTACTAAGGAGGTCTCCTTAGTTTATTACTATCATTAGTGCTGTTAAGAGATATAGTGCTGAATTTCAGAAGTGGATGTGAATTTTTATATCTTAGTTTTCCTAGCAGGAGCCCAACCTAAGCCAGTATTTTTACATAACAGCAGCTTTCAAGAAGCTCTTAAACTGAAATGTGATTATCATGCAGAACAAAAAAACAAATAAGACATTTTTATATTAACCAGTGGATCTTAACTTTCCTTTTCTTAGGAGCATTAACCCAGATTTGGAAAGATGTACATAAATGCTGAAAGAAGAGTTCATTATCTGATATTTTTTTCAGAATGTTTTGGTTAGTTTCAGATCTGTTGGCAACAAACTAGTATTTGTTGAGCAGCTACTATTTGCAGACAGCCATTGGGACAACAGACAAATTTTTGTGCTCATGTGGAGCTTATCTAAGTAGATAAAACTTTTTAAATTATCTTATGTGGAATGTTCTACTTCATTGTATGGTTATTTGAGAGGGAAGAAGCTATTTGATTTAATTCAATGAACAATTGAATTCTTTACTAGGTGCTTTGGGAAGAGTGGGAAATTTACCATGTGAGTTCTAGCCACATGGGATTTTTTTGAAGCTTCTTCTTCCCCAAGCTTAGAAAAAACATCTTTGAAAGTGACCTCCAACTTCATTTAAATTAATAAATTCATTCACTTAATATATTCACTGAATATTTTCCATGTGCCAGTTACTGTTCTAGGTCTGCCTTAAGGCAGCCTTTTTAAACTCCACCCCTCCCCGCAGACTAAATGTGGTTCTCCTAATACATGGTCCTATAGCATTTTGTTCTTTTCTTCTCTAGCACTTGCCACAGCTTATACTTAAAGACTGTAGCAGAGATTATTTTATGAGGTAAGCTGCTTGAGGGTAGGGACACAATCTGTCATCTCACTTGTATTCTCACCAATCTTTATGACTAAATCTTTAATGAATAAGAACAGAACTGTTGTCATAATCAATGTCCTAAATAAAATTTCCATTTTCCCTTTTTTAAACAAATTTTATTATTTAAGTATAGTTGACATATAGTGTCATATTAGTTTCAGGTGCACAACATAGTGATTGGACAATTCCACACTTTATACAATGTTCACTATGATTAAGTGTGTAGACACCATCTGTCACCATATGTCATTCTTATGATATTATTGACTATTTTCCTTGTACTCTTCATCTCCATGACTTATTTTATAACTGGAAGTTTGTACTTCTTAATTGCCTTCACCTATTTTTCCCATTCCACTACCCTCTCCCTTCTAGCACCACCAGTTTGTTTTCTGTATTTATGAGTCTGTTTCTGATTGTTTTCTTGTTCATTTGTTTTGTTTTTTAGATTCCACATATAAGTGAAATCGTATTGTATTTTTCTTTCTCTGATTGATTTAACCGACTTAACATAGAATACTCTCTAGGTCCATCCGTGTTGTCACAAATGGCAAGGGCTCATTCTTTTTTATGGCTGAGTAATATTCCATTCTGTATATGTTATATATATATATATATACCACATCTTATCTCTCCGTTCTTCTCTTAGTGGACACTTAGGTTGTGTAAGCAGTTATATTCTATGGTAAATAATATGGTATTCAAGATCAGTGGTTCTGGATTCAAGTAGCCACTGTCATTTTGAGTACACTTACTTATCCACTCTAGGATAGAAGTTCTTTATATATGAAGTGACAGCAAAAATAGAGTGGCCTCTTAGGATTGTTTTGAGGATTATATGATGGATGTTTACTTGCATGTTGGCTATATAGCAAGTAACTAATAAATGTACATTCACACATATTAAAAAATATCTGAGAGTTGTATCTAAGACTTTTAACTGTCTCCCTATATCTATTCTTGTTTCTGTAGCAAAAGGATTAGTAGCTAAGCAATTTTTACCTCAGATAGTTTTAGTCTGTAGGATTCTGTATATTCTGTATAAAAATGTGTTCTTTTAGGCTGTATTTCCCAACCTCCCATTCCACTATGGCCATATGACTCACAAGGGGCCAAAGGCATATAAAAAAAAGTGTCACACGGTGGTTTCTGGGAACATTCCTTAAGATAAAATACCCACCTGCCCTCTTCATCCCTTTCTCCATTTTGCTACTGAGAATTCAGATGCTGCCATCTTGGGCAATGATATCAAGGTTACATAAAGTGTCAACAAGCTGGAAGGTTCCTAGGGCCCTTATATATCAGCCCCTTCTGCCTAGTCATAACCTGGGTTTTTGTCACAGCTGAACCAAATCATACTTAATATGAGTCTGTCAATAGCGTGTTCAGTATTAGATCCAAGGCAGAATGTTTTAATGCCATTGTGATAATGTTTACGTATTACATGTATGTGCAAAGGGATTCATATAAAATGAGACTTACAGAGCAGATAAGTTTTCAGATTGCTGCAGTAGATGAAAGAGGCCTTTCAGGTGGACAGACATAGAAAAGAAGAATTACCTTTTTGTCTAGCCTCACCAGACCTCTCATTATCCCTAAGCATAGTGGGCACTCCACGTTTTGCGCTCCCTCTCCTTCTCTGAGTCTTTGAGGACCATTCAGTCCTGATCTGTGACCTTGGCAGGCCCCCTGACATTTCTGGGCCTTGGTTTCCTTTTTCCAGTAAGAACTGATATTCTCTCTTTATGTCCATGTCAAGGCATTTGTCCCTTAATCATTTATATCATTCTGTATTGTTTTGTAGTTAGTTATCTGTGTGTCTTACTCTTTCAATTACATGTGGCAGGTGCAAAAATCTTTTCTGTTTTTACATTTCCCACTGTATCATCACTATGTTTACAGACATGCAAGAAATAATGAATGAATTAAATGCATTTAATGATTATATAGGGATATAAAGGCATATGTGGTAATAAACAGAAATATAGCTGGGAAACTGAGTTGTACTATCTCATAGAAATCTGTGCAGGCCGCAGTAGAAAACATACATACTTTGGGTAGGAGGGAAAAGCCACTAAAGTTTTAAAAACAATGAAGTGATTTAACAAAGGAAAAAAAACCTATAGTTCAAGCAACCTAAAAAAAAAAAATAGTATTATTTAGTTTGCCTAAATTTGCCTTTACAAATGATACAATCAATACCTTTTTAGAAGATTTCCTAATTACCATGATATGCTCAGCAAAACTATTATTTTAAAATAATCAAATACATTCTATTTTCTTCCTCATAAATTTCAAGTAATTTAATGTTTTGCCATATAGAATTGTCTGGTAGTATTGAAACTGTATTTCTTTGAAAACATGTTAAAGTGTTGTTTTTCCATGTTATTAAGAAGTTGCTGTTGGACCAGAGTGCTATATGGGGAGTAGAATTTTTCTGTGGTTGGTTTTATTCTTTGTGTATTCTTCTCCTTACTTCTAAGGGAGCAGAGACGAGCAAAAGTCCCCCATCATCTTTCCCTGTGGCCCAAACAGAAGACCAGAATTGTCCAACTAATTTCTTAAGGTCAATATAAAGAACAAATGAAATAGTGTATCATAAAAGAAATTTGAAAAGTAAAATTAAAGAAATAGAGTCTAGTGTGCCTAATCTGTGTGAATTAAAGAATCACTTTGTTCTTTTTATTATTTTTCCACATTTGGAAATGAAAGTTCCGTTTCTTCTCTGGACAAAATGGTAAGAATAGGGAACAATTATTAAATGCTTAAAGATGATAGATAGGTAAGGGTAGCATCATCTTTTATACTGAGACAACCCTGGGGCGCCTTGGTGGCTTTGTCAGTTAAGCAACTGGCTTTGGCTCAGATCATGAACCCCGGGGTCCTGGGATAGAGCCCTGCATCCAGCTGCTTGCTCAGTGGGGAGCCTGCTTCTATCTCTCTCTGCCCTGCCCCTCCCTCTGCTTGTCCACATGCTCTCTCTCTCTGTCAAATAAATAAATGAAATCTTAGATAAAGTACTCAGACAACACTGTGAATTAGATAACACCTCATTACCATTGTATAGATAAAGAAGTTCTGGTTTCCAGAGGTTAAAAAAATTGCCCCAGGCCATGTTAGGAAGTATATTAGGGTACACCTGGCTTATCAGCCTGGCTTTTCAAAAACAAGCATCTTGCTATTAAGTGCCATGATCTACTTCTACCCAAAAGAAACAGAAATTATGTTGTTCCCGCCAGTGTCTTCCGATGGAGACAGGCAATTTGGGGACTTAAGCACTCCTTTCTGCTAATCAGCACCCAAGAAGGAGGGGCCTGCACATCCTCCAGATGTGTGGAACAGGACTCCCAGTTCCCAGGCTTTACTTTCTTCATTTCTCATTTTCCATTTTTTTATAGAACCGCTGTTTTCCCTGATGCTAAATACTGATATGTCCCGATCTCAGCAAGTCCAGTCCCAGATGGTGGTTTGTTGTGAAAAGCTCTGACCTCAAATTTCAGGAATTATTTGCTCATGAAGCTATTCCAAATGTTACAACAGTTTAGGGCATGTCCCCATTCCATTTTATTATTAAAAAATAATTATATATTTAAGGGGAGGATCCATAACTATAGAAATACAGTGCAAATTAAAAATTAATCCTTACTATGGAAATTCATAAGCAGGCAGAAGAATGAAAAGATATTACTTGCTTCTTCTATGGTGACTTCACTTCAGACCGCAATGAATCTTTTGTATCTGGTGACATTTTAAGAGAGTGTGGAATATTGCTAGTGTGTGTCTGATTTTGGATATATTTTTAAAAACATTCTTTCAGCATGTCTGAAATTGAATAATCTGGTTAGTCCACTTTAGTAGCATGGCTAACACCTGCCTTTAGGTCTGGAGTAACAATTTCATCATAAGGAGAAATAACCAAGCACTGTTTGGTTTGTCTATTATACAAAATTTTTGAGTCATCGAGTTCTCAAAAAAAAAAAAAAAAAGAACCCATGAAATTAAAGTCCATTTTGTTATTGTTCAAGGCCTATGCTGATATATTCCAATATGGCAATACAATTTAACTTCTGAAATATAGTTATTTAGTTTTATTTTTGAAACACAGATGTAAGATTATACTTATTTAGACTAAAATAAAATAAAGCCAGAAAAACACAAAGAATATAGAAAGTTATTACTTGATAATCAGTACTACATCTGTGTCCCAGAGCTTTCCAGTCTTGCTTGTTAGCCCTCTTACTGCTTTTTTTGGTTAATTCATTCATATTGCGCAATGCTAGAAAAATAATATCCTAGAAAACTTGCCATCTTTTGTACTTGAGCATATGTTTGCTTTGTAGACTTTTTTCTTCAGTACATGAAAATGAAGACTGTCATGCCATTCTGCTTCCCACAAGTACTTTTAAGTTTTTATTATGTGATATTTGGTTTTGTCTTGATGTTTAATTGATCCCGTATCAGCTTTTAAAATTTAAGGACACTTGCTGCCCCTACCAATAGTATCTAACTCAATGGAAAAGTATAGAATGTTCCTATAGCAAAACTTGAAAATTCTTCTGTTAACGTTGTTGTTTGCATGCTGCAACTAATACAATGAATTAAGAAAAATCAGAAGGCACATTGGGCTAGTGCATTCTTGTCTGCCTACTAATCCTTCCCTGTCCTGGATACAGATACTGGCATCAAGGGACTCTCAGTTTTAGCTAAGACTATACGTAAAGTAACTGGATATCTGGTTTTTATTTTTGTTTATATCTATATTGTTGTTATATTGATCTACTCAGCATTTTCCCCAGTCCTATTCACTTTGAAGACCACTCACTGAGGTGTCTGAAGCAGAAGAGAGTATTCACATGGACTCTACATGGAAATTCCTCCATAGAATAGCTGTGCCACCTACAGGAATGTAGAAAGTGAAGTCTTAGCCTTAGGCTCCCCCGTCCCTCTCCCTTCATAGCACACTCACTTGGGCCCCTGTATTTAGGCATCAAGGATTTTTTTTTTTTTCTTTTGGGTAGCACCTCATGCTTCTTTAAATATAGAGATTAGCAAAGTTACCTTATTTTCATTATTTCTAATGTATTTTTATTGGCATTAACTTTCCTACTTAGGTCTTGACATCATTTTCTCTTTTTATTCCTCTGATTTCTTCTCCTACTTCTCCTACCTGTCCTTTGTAGTTTCTGTTTTTCTCCTCCCTTCCATCTTTTTTTTTTTTTTAAAGATTTTATTTATTTATTTGACAGACAGAGACCACAAGCAGGCAGAGGCAGGCAGAGAGAGAGGAGGAATCAGGCTCCCTGCCAAGCAGAGAGCCCGATGTGGGGCTTGATCCCAAGACCCTGGGATCATGACCCGAGCCGAAAGCAGAGGCTTTAACCCACTGAGCCACCCAGGTGGCCCCTCCCTTCCATCTTTTTACTGAATCTCTTCAGGTTAACTTCAGGGCTTTTTATAAACAGTGACTCCTTGAATTTTTGCCCGAGCCCTATGAAGTAATCAAGAAAGAGACAAAAATTCAAAATTCAGACCATATGAATTAAATCTGTACTTCAAACCGTAGACCTTAGAGTGTTCTACACTCCCTTTATCGACACGATTCCACTGAACTTAATATACCGGTAGAAGTCCTTGAACAAAATAGCCACAGTTCGGTTCACTTCGGAATGCGAAACTGTGAATGTCAGAGCGTGTGAAGAAGGTCTACCCACAGCAAGTTATCAAGAAAGATGAGTACGGTATAGCAAGAGTCCTTTAGAAACAGGTAGAAATATAGAGAAAACGGGTATGCTAGGCCAGGACTCTTGGAACAACCAACAGATTACACCCATGACAGTGCATTGCTTCTGTTGCGTGCTGTTTAGGGAATGAGGGGTTTCCCTTTGATTGGAGGCTTTACCAGGTGCAAGGAGTCATAAAGAGATTATTGCTTTAGGTCTGTTCACATGTGTTCTTTTTCCATCTCTTTTTAAAGAAGACAGTTAAATTAATTGAACAGATGTCAAAGCCTGGCTGACACTCAGAGTAGTGAAGGAGAGTTGAGAAGCCTTCTTATTTGGAGCTTCAGAACTAAATATTTGGTTAGCTAATAAAAATTGATTAAAAAAAAAAAACATTTAAATTCTGTTTTATGTTTCTTGGATGAACCACACCCATTAAGCATTAATAATACTTCAGTTCTTATTTCTTTGCTTAAACCTACTGGTGAAGTTATTCAAGTGTAGAATCCTAGATATTAATATCCTAGATAATAGTTCTATTAATATCTTCGATAATAGTTCTATTAATCATTTCTCCCAGTGTTATCGTTTGTTTTTAGTAATTTGCCTTTCCAAGATCTTTCAAAGCTTTTTCATGTTTTCATAGGCAAAAAAGCCCTCTCCTTTCCCAGTTACATTTTAGCAATTATGTTTAATTAAATTACATAATTAAAATAACAAGCACAACTTGCAAAAACGTTGGAGAACAAACACAACTGACTCATGGTTAGTGTTCAGGTCAGCTGTCAAGAATGTGGGTGGTTGGTCTCGCCAAGAGCAGCCCCAAAGTGCCAGGAAGTGTAGAGCAGAGAGCGCGTTGAACAGTGGGAATGGAGAATATCAGGTGACTGGGTTTTTGGTGATCTGGAGGTTGTTTAAGGGAAATTCTGTTACAGCAGCTATAGCTGGTCCTGTCCAAATGGAAAGCTATGCACTCTTGCTCGGAGTTGTTCTTTTCATCTTGATATACTTCAAACAAATGCCTTCCTCCTTAGGCAATATTCATATTCCTCCTTATACCCCACCAGCAAGGTCTCCACAGAGGATGTGAAAGAGAGATTCAATAAAATACATTAATAAGATCATTATTGAACCAACAGAGGAGTTCCAATTCCCCATGATTTTTAACGAGAATCTTCTGGTGATAATGTTCCTGTTTTTTGTTGTTGGTTTTTTTTAACCTCTAAGTGACAGTCTTTATAATTCAAATATTTAAAACTGCCTGGGAGGCTCAAGTTATTTCCGATATCACACAAAACAGATGGTTACCTTTTCTTTTTGCCTGAAGCTTACTTGTATTCTAAGACCCTACCCAAAAGCCCTCCTAGGAGGATTGTCTTTGCTGTGAACAGTGCATGCTTAAATGAGTTTTGATTATGAACAATAACGTGAATTTGGAAAAAAATCATTTACAAATATAACAGTTTAAATGGTATCAGTGCAAAATCATTATTTGGCAATTTCAAATAAATATCGATACTCATATACTTGCGGATACTTGGTGTCAGGAAAAAGAGCTAATTGATCATATGGGGTTTTTTGTGTCACCACCAGAGGTAGAATGCTAATACATAAAATAAAATCTCTGTTAAGATGAAAGTATTGTGAATAATGACAATTTACAATTTAGGTTCTCTAATTTCTCTAATTACATATTTTCTTTAAAATAATCATATGAAAAATTGTGTTTTTAACTCAGTAGAAGGACCACTGATGTTCAAGTGAAATACTCATTTCTTGAAATTGAAAGGTGGTTATAGTTAGGTGGTTCTTCCTTTGTGTTTTTCTCTTAGTTTAAGGGTGAATGTATGCATATCTAATATACAGTAACAGCAAATTCCTCATGTTGTATTTTTAGCAATTTTAATGATGGAATATATATGAGTCTCACTCTTCTAGCATACCCTTTTATTACTTAATCTTTCACCTGATGCTTTTATATATATGCTAATCTAAAACCTTCATCATTAAAAAGAAAAAAATACTTCAAAAATTTCTATTCACTACTGCTTAGTAATCAATTTAAACAAATTGCCTGTTTTATGCAAATTATGAAAACATTGGTATATATAATGATTTCTATAAAATATTATTATGTAAGTAATCTATACATAATACCCTGCTATTTAATCTTTGAATCTGCATTTTTATATAGAAACTCACAAACCGGGGCACCAGAGTGGCTCAGTGGGTTAAGCATCTGACTTGGCTCTGATCCTGGAGTCCTGGGATCAAGCCCCACATCTGGCTCCCTGCTCAGTAGGGAGTCTGCTTTTCCCTCTGCCCCTTACCCTGCTCATGTTGTCTCTCTCGCTCTCGCTCTCTCTCTCAAATAAATAAATAGAAGTGTTTAAAAACAACAACAAAAAAGAAACTCACAAACTACTACTTGTGTGTGCCTCGATAATCATGAAGTAAATAACCACTAAGAGTTTGATTATTAACATGATTTTCCTAAGAATAAGCTATGTATCAGGCATTTATTTTTCTTGCTAATTGATCTTATTAAATTAATTAAATGAGAAGACCATTAAATTGAGCTGGCTTTAATATCTTAGCAGTCTAAGTAAGCAAACCCAAACCTAAGTCTATAATGAGTTAAGGTTGAGAATTCAAAACCTAAGGACAACTAACCACAAATAGCTAACTAGCTTCCCCAATTAATGCAACTGGTTAAGCTATAGCCAATCAAATAACTTCCTTGC
The DNA here is from genome assembly GCF_011764305.1 of Mustela putorius furo. Classification (NCBI taxonomy): domain Eukaryota; kingdom Metazoa; phylum Chordata; class Mammalia; order Carnivora; family Mustelidae; genus Mustela; species Mustela putorius. The sequence continues at coordinate 18,668,724 of NW_025422471.1, forward strand.
TTTGCTTCAGCCTCTTCCGCATAAAAGTCTCTTCCCTAACCCCTATTGGCAGAACACTCCTGACCATTTGTGGATGGGTGCTGCCCCATTTGAATTTATTTTTGTTCAAATAAACTCTTGAAAATGTTGGGGCGCCTACGACTGAGGCTCAGTCCTTAAGCATCTGCCTTCGGCTCTGGTCATGCTTCCAGGGTCCTGGGATCGAGTCCCACATCAGGTTCCCTGCTTCCCACCCCTCAACCCTGCCGCTTCTGTTCCCTCTCTCCCTGTGTCTCTCGCTGTGTCTCTGTCAAATAAATAAATAAAATCTTTTTAAAAAAACGTTAATATGCCTCAGTTCACGTTTTAACAATCTTCAATTGGGAAATGCTTCCTAAAGTTTCCTCAAAAAGGAGTTCTCCCTCCTCCACTTCCTAAGCAGTACAACTTTTAAAAAACTGAATGTTTATTTTTCAGTTAAATAAAATAATAAAGTAATTCCTTTTGCAGACTGTGTTTGTTTGCATTTTATATTTGGGTTATTGCTATGTAGTGATAGGAGCTACTAGTCAGACTCACACTTGAACATACTGTGTAAGTACAACACAAACTTCTGGTAACAAGCTTGAGGTGGAGAAAAACGATTAGCTATTCATGCAACTACTTTTAAAGCCAATTGCTTATTTAATACTGACTTTTGTCTAAATTATAACCATGAATAATTTTAAGTATGTTATTAGATAATAAGTATGCTTGAAATGCTTATGCACTGTATTTTATGCTAGGTAATGAGTCCAGAAAATCCTTTTGTATGTAACCAGTGCTTTTACATCAGATGGCCATAAGTCATGTTCCTCGAGAAGAGAGGAGTAAATGGGAGGAACCCATGGTCCCTTCCCCCGAACTAGGGTAGCATTTGCCAGCGCTGATTTGAGGATGAGTCTCCCTATTTCTTTGCATTGTTATTCATTCCCACCTTCCTTCCCATTCCCCTTCCCTTACAGATACTCAGCCCAGTAGAGCTGATGTGTAACCTGTTACTGTGCCCTTCCTGTATTGATTTAGACACGTGAATTCTTGGAAAGCATGTGATGTTATGTTGTCTATATGTATTTTTAAATTTAGGTGAATGGTACTGTATATATTTCATTGTTCTCTTTTTTAAAAAATTTTATTTATTTATTTGACGGAGAGATAGAGAAAGAACACAAGTAAGCAGCGAGACAGGCAGAGGAAGAGAGGGAGAAACAGGCTCTCCACTGAGCAGAGAGCCCCATGCGGGACTCAATCCCAGGACCCTGGAATCATGACCTGAGCTGAAGACAGATGCTTAACAGCCAAGCTACCAGGCATCCCTATTTCATTGTTCTTTTTCACACATTCTTATGTTCGTTAGACAGCCATGTATAAATCCGCTTCATCACTTCTGACTCTAAAAAAGTATGACTGTATGTGTGCAAGAGTACACACACATGTGTGCAGAAGCACACACACAGATTTCACATTTTAAATCTTTAAAACCTCTAGGGATAGTCACTGAAGCTGCCTTCTTTGCTAACATAAAAAAATTCTACAGCAAATATTTGTGTGCATTTCTCATTGAACACTTGGGCAACAATTTTTCAGGGTGTTATACCCAGAAATAGGTTGCTTAATTTTGCTAACAACTAACAGATTGAAGTAACTATACCAGTTTATACTCCCATCACCAGCAAAGGAATACTTCACCACTACTTGATACTATCTTACATTTTTGTTTTGCCAGTCTGTTGGCTATACATTACTATCTTTTCTTTAGTTTGCATTTATTTAATGTATAGTGAAAGTTTGGCTATTGCTATTTTCTTTTCCCTGAATTGCTCTTTAATATCCTTTTCTCCATGTTCTGTTGGTTTCTTCATGTCATGTGTGTGTGTGTGTGTGTGTGTGTGTGTGTAAAAACACTTCTTATATTTTAGATCAGTGCTTCTCAATTACATGGGAGTTCACATATCCCTTTTGGAAGGATGGGGTCCCAGCCCATTCAGGAGGTTCACAGATCTCCACTATTTCCATAATAATTCTAAGGCTTTCTTTACCATTTTCACTGTGTTCGTATTGTACTGATGCCACAAAACAACAGTTGGGTAAAACTACTGGTTCCTAGCTCAAATCAAGAAAGAAGCACCAAATGGTACTGGTAGTTGTTTAACCATCTCCATCATGCACACATGGGTGAAAATTTTAAAGAAATTCTGCTCATTTAAGAATGTCCTTGATGGGGCGCCTGGGTGGCTCAGTGGGTTAAACCGCTGCCTTCGGCTCAGGTCATGATCTCAGGGTCCTGGGATGGAGTCCCGCATCGGGCTCTCTGCTCAGCAGGGAGCCTGCTTCCCTCTCTCTCTCTCTCTGCCTGCCTCTCCATCTCCTTGTGATTTCTCTCTGTCAAATAAATAAATAAAATCTTTAAAAAAAAAAAAGAATGTCCTTGATGAAGCATTAAGATTATTTATTTTATTAAATGCCAATCCTTGCTGTGTCTTTAATATTGTGCATAATCAATGGGAATTACACAGAAAGCACTTCTAATGAGTATTGAAATATGATGATTATCTCAAGGAAAAGCTTTTGGGGGATTGTGTGACTACAAGCTGAACTGCCCCCCTCCTTCTTATTTGATTTTTTTTTAAGACTTATTTATTTATTTTAGAGAGAGAGACAGTGACAGGGCAGGGAGAGAGGGAGAGAGGGAATTTTAAGCAGACTCCACCCCAGCACAGAGCCCAACACAGGGCTTGATCCCATGAACCTGAGATCATGGCCAAAATCAAGAGTCTGGCATTTAACCAGCTGAGCCACCAGGTTACCCCAGCCCCTCCTTTTAAATACCATGTTTACCTTAAGGAACAATTGACAAACCATTACTTGGTTTTTGGATATTTGGCAGAAATTGCCTTGAAAATGAACAAAGTAACCCTGCCTCATTAAGGAAGATAGCTGACAGCTTTGTTGCTAGTGATAAAATTTGAATCAAGTGAAAATTAGACATTTGGAAAAAATATAAGCACTGATCTAAGCTCAGGAGCTTTTAATACTTAAAGACTTTTCTCATAAAATTGGTGGTGATCTTAATCAAGATAACTTTTTGATATTATATAATAAAATGTATTGATATTAGAGACTCTTCATAGCTCGGTAAGATCATATTTTCCAAATGGCCATTGCATGTTGGTACAAAACCATGTGTATGTAGGAGATCTATTTAAAGTGCAAGATAAACCAATAGATTTTAACTTAACAAATATAAAAAGTTCACTGGTAGATTTCAGATTCCACACTGCAACTAAAATTTAAACTATTGTCAAGTTTGTTTGTTTGTTTTAAATCATATTCCCTGAAGGTCCTTATTTTTATTTTCAGTGTTCCAAGATTCATTGCTTATGCAGCACACCCAGTGCTCCATGCAATACCTGAATACGTGCCCTCCTTAATACCCACAACCAGGCTAACACATCCCCCCACCCCCTCCTTTCCAAAACCCACAGTTTGTTTCTCAGAGTCCATAGTCTCTCATGCTTCTTCTCCCCCTCCGATTGTCAAGTTTTGACATCTTAACAAGGAAGAATATACATGTTATCTGGAAAGGTTAGGAAATAGTTTTTTCCTTTTCCAAATACATATCTGTGTGAAATTGCATTTTCTTCATTTACTTCAGCCAAAAAATATCTTGTAATAGATTGAATGCAGCAGCAAATATGAGAACCTACCTGTCTTCTCTTAAGCTAGATACTCAGGAGATTTGTAAAAATGTAAAATAACTTCTCAGTAAATTTTTAGTTTGGGACAATATAATTATTTTTAGAAAAATATGTTGTTTATGTTAAACTATATTTGTTTTATTATTATTTTAAAATTAATTATTAAGTATTTTTAACTTGTCATTTTAAATTTTTAATACAATAAGTATATATATTATATACTCTATATATTACTATTTTACTATATAATAATATATATATGTGTGTGTGTATATACACACACACATACACACACAAACACACACACACACATCTCACAATGCTGTGTGTGAGTGCATTTGCTCTTTTGGTCCTTCAGTAATTTTTAGGAGTAAAGGGGTCTCGAGACCTAGAAGTTTGTGATCTAGCGTACTAAATAAGCCCCTGTTGGTGTTTGACATTACAAATCTCTCCTCCCAAGCTTTCACCTTTCTCTTAATGTTACCTGTAATGTGCTTGGTTGAATAGAAGCCTTTAAATTTTTTTGAAGGGAGCCAATTTCATTTTTCCTTTCACATTTTGTGTTTTTTTCTGGCTTCTTAAGAATAGCTTCTTCAACTCTGAGGTCACAAAAATATGTTTCTACATTTTCTTCTATTAGATGAATAGTGTTACTTTTCACATTTGGCCCTTAGTACATTTCAGTTCAACCTCATTTTTTTTCTATATAGAGTATCAATTTTCCCAACACCATTTATTTATTAAATCTGGCCTTTCCCCTCTGCCTTGTAAAGCTTCCTCAAGTGTGAATATATGTCTGGGCTTTTTCCTGGACCCCTCTTCCAATTCCAATTAGGTATTTTTCTGTCTCTAGGTTATTTTTTATTTATTTTTACTTAAAATTGTCTTGAGATGCCTTAATATTTGGCAGATTTCCCCTGTTTTTCATATCTTTTCCAAGATTCCTCTGAGTTTTTATAATGAAAATCTCTTTTTCTGCATCATTTGCCCCAAATGTATATTTAAATGTATAATTTAAAATAAAATATAGATTTAGAATAAATTTATCTAACAGAATATGGTCCTGGATTTTGATGAAAACTGCACAGAATTTACAAATAAAATTCAGAGAACAAATTTATTATGTTGTCCCATCCATTAAATACTGGTCTTCTGTTGTATCTTTTGGTTAAAAAATACTTTCCATAAGGTCACATTATTTATTAAATTTTTAGAAATTTTCTAGAATTACTTAGTTTCTAGATATTTTATAATTCCTTTCACTATTAAAAATAACATTGTATTCTTGCGGCACCTGGGTGGCTCAGTGGGTTAAAGCCTCTGCCTTCGGCTCAGGTCATGATCTCAGGGTCCTGGGATCGAGCCCCACATCAGGCTCTCTGCTCAGCAGGGAGCCTGCTTCCCCTCTCTGCCTGCCTCTCTGCCTCCTTGTGATCTCTGTCTGTCAAATAAATAAATAAAACCTTTTAAAAAAATAACATTGTATTCTCAACCTTTTATTTTTACTTTATCTTTTGAATAGGTAAGACATCACCTACTTCAAATTTCAGAAGACACAAGATACAGTACTGTCAATGTTATCTTCCTTCTTTCCTCTCCCCAAGCTATTTCCCACCTTTTAAAGAGACCACTATTAACCAGCTTTTTATTTTTGCTTCAGAGACATTATAATCCTGTACAAGAAAATATGTATATGTATTATTTGCCCTTTACAGTACTATAAACAGAAGTATATGACACACATTGTTTTGTTATAAATGTCTTACTGCTTTTTCCATGTAATTTCCAGATAATTGTAGATACACTTCTTTGATATCATACCAAAACTTGACAAGCAGTAATTTCTCAAATCACACGCTAAGAGCTCGCTCTGTTTCTCTCCCTCGCCCTCTTGCTCTCTTCCTCCTACCTTCCCTCATTCTTGTTTTTTTTTTTTTTTTTTTCACAACTGAACAGTGTTCCATTTTCTGGACTTTTCCATAATGAAATGACTTAGACCCCTATGGACAGACATCTTAAATCATTTGAAATTGTGTTCTGTTATACTCAGTGCTGGAGAGAACAACTTTGTACCTACATCAGTTTGCCTATGTATGATTATACTTGTAAGCTGCTTTCTTAGAATGAAATCTCTGAGTTTAAGAAAATGTGCATTTGTCATTTATTTCATGTCACTAAATTCATAAAAATCCTTCATAAAAAACTGTCATTTATACTCCCACTAGGAATATACAAGCTTGCCTATTTCTTTACACTTTAACAAATATTGTGTAATACTATGTGAATTATAGTATCTTGGGGTAGATTTAATTTGTATTATGAGTAAGATTGAGTATCTTTTCAGATGTTTAAGATCCGTATGTATTACCTTTGCTGTCAACTAACAAAATCTCTTGCCCAGGTTTTTCCATTGAGTTGTTTTTTTACCTATTAACAAATAAGATCTCCAAGTTTCTTCAATTAATCAGCTCTTTGCTATGATATGATTTGGAAAACATTAGTCCCATTTGTCCTTTGTATTTTGCTTTTTATCTTAAAAAATTTTTTAGTTTAATAACATTTTAAAACTAGTGCCATGATTAGAAAGTCACTTTCCTCTCAAATTATTTTTAATTCAGTATTCTCCTCTGGTCCTTTGGTGGGTTTTTTGTTTGTTTTTCATTTAAGTATTTAATTTACCTGGACTTTATTCTGGGATAAAAGGACAGACATTGATCTAAATTTATTTATTTAAGATGTCTACCAAATTATCCCAATTCAGTTGTTGAATATTCTATTTTTTCCCACTGATTTGAATATCACTTACTTCATATATAAAATTTCCTTACATAGTGGGGTCTGTTTATTGATTTTCTACTCTGTTTTATTGATCTGTCTGCTTTTACATGTGGCAGTATCACACTATTTTAATTGTTTGTATTTTTAATTAATTGCTGATACAGATTAAATTTTGATCTCACATTAAGAAAATCTGCAGAACTTTTTCATTAGTTTTTATTATTTGTTGCCTCCTTGAATTCTCAAAGTAAATTGTTACATCATCTGTCAGTATGGACAGTCTCTGTATCCCATTCTGCTGACTTCTGGAAGGAATTTCATAATCTGTCTTGGGCTCACTAGTTTATTCTGAAGCCCTGCCTCTATGCCTGAAATCAGCCCATTGAAAACCTTATGTAGCTTAATTTTAAACTTTTTTTTAACTTTAATTTTATTTTTTATTCTCAGTATTTCCAACTGGTTCTTTTTTTGTTTCAGTCTTATGTTTCAAAAATGTCCTTATCTTCTTAGGGGATTTTTTTTTTAACTTTAAAATCTTGATCTTTCAGTTCTATTAGATTAGTTTTTCTAGTAATAGTTCTGTTTTTGTTTTCTTCATTTGATTGCAATGCTTGCATTTCTCAGAGAGTTCATGTTCATATCTTGGCTGGTGGTACACCTAAACAGAAGGGGAAACCCTATCCTAGCTGCAGCTGTTCCAGGTAGATTGAGGTGGTGCAAAGAGGAAGCTCCATGACAGAATTATAATCTGTACTTATCCTGAATCCCTCTTCCCCCTGCCTCATTTGCCCCAGACACTGTTTTATCAGCATCTCCATTGCTTCATTTTACCTCCTTAGTGCAGACAGGGATGCGGAGTGCCGAGGAGGAAACACGCAGACCTGTAGTGATTGCAGGCTCCCCATCCCAGCCTGGCCCACACATCACAGCAGCCTCCCCCTGGCAGTGGACTGGAAGACGGGTAAATCAGGAAGGAGCCAGAATGCAAAATGAAAATGAGAAATGGCAGATTTAGAAAGCTCTTCCCAAGCCTGTCTCCCATCAATAGCCTTTGGAGTTTTCCCCACATCCCAAACATGGAGACATGTACTGGGATCTCGAAAACTCCTATTACACTAAGGGTTTCTCATGGTTTTTTGAGTTAGGATTTGATCAATCTCAGTGCCTCCTCAGGAACTTTCTAACATGGAGTCTCTCCAGTGCTGGATTCAGGGAGTCTTGTCAGCAACCCATGAATTTTCATTTCCGCATGTCAAAGCTAGTGGTTGGATTCACAAACACACACACACACACACACACACACACACACGCTTAAACATAGTAGCCCTAAATGTCTTATCAGTTCATAGCTTTGGAAGTTATTTCCAAAGGTATTTTCATATGGTTATTATGGTTATCAACTCTAATAAATACAGTGTACCTCTCCAAGTCCAAATTCCCTAACATCAAATGGTTAAGGTAGAAAGAATGCTTCTTTCCATTTAAATAACAATGAAAACTGAAAATCAACCCCAAAAGCAAATGTTCCAAGAGATTTCTAGGTGGCAGGTGTTATTAAATTTTTACATGCATTACATCGTATAATCCTCACATTTAATAATTCTATTAAAATCCCTTTTACAAGGGAGGAAATTAAATTTCAGACAGTTTAGACAAGTTGTCTAAGATTATATTGGTGGAAGTGACAAAAGCCAGAGTTGAAACTGTCAGTTCTTTTTTGCCTTTTGCCTGGTCTTTGCATGGGTTCTAGGCATTCTAGGTCCAGATTATGTTTCTTAATATTTATAGGGGATACCATTCACTCAAAATACCTTAAATACAGTTCTGTTTTTTAATGCCATGCAATCTATCAACTTCCCAGTAGGATAATAATTTCTCTGAAATCAAATTAGTAAATGAAAATAATCATTGTGTATTTGAATATCTGTCAAGTTCAGGGAGTAATTTTGGAATTTCTGGTGCAATCCCTGGTAGACCTTTAACATGGTATCTGGAGTGGTTCATACAGGCAGAATAAGCAGGATAAAAGGCAGTTCTCCTTATAGCCAATGTCATTTTAGAAAGAGATTGTAGCATAATGTTGGAATGTATGAAAGGGGATTACTTGCAATAAGCTGTGTGGTAGAGATGTTTCTAAAATCATGCCATAGCCTTCTTCCAAGCCTCATTTATTTCTCACAGCAATATCCATTCCTGGTATTAAACTGGAGTGTAACCATGAGAGTGAAATCTTAGCTGTCTTATATTGAATATCTTATTATCCGAGCTTAAGCGTGCTAGGTGTATAAGAACTCAAAAATGTAAAACTAGTAAGTGTTATTAATCCCAGAACCTGTGCTCTATAAATTTTTTATTTAATGAAAACAGTGTTGATATTTAATTACAAATACCAACTGAAAGTAGATAGAACCCAAGTTGGGTGCTGCATTATTATCTGGAATTCCAGCTCCCTGAGATATACTCTCAGAGCCTATAAATATTAGAGTAAATAGGAATCTTTTAAACCATCATTTCTAATGATTTAGAGAGAAACATGTACTCAAATTTTTTCTGATTGTTATACTTCCACAATTTAAGCTTTAGAAAATGAGCCTACAGCTCATCAGCCAAAACTTGAGCAGAGACAATTTGGCTATCTATAAGAGGTATAAACAAGATAATTGAAACAAGATAAAAGATAATTGAAAAGGGATGTTCAACAATATCAAGGGTGGAATTTGACTTCCAAAATGGGAAGAAAGATGATTCTAAGTGTCCACTATTTATGTTGTATACATTAAAATGGTTTAGACCATGAAGAGTCTTAGATTAAAAAAAGAAAAAGCAGATCATATGTGAGATATGAAAGATTTTTTGCTCTTCCATAGCAATGTGCTAATTTACCTAACATACTGAAATAGTAACTATCTTTTGGAGGTTACCTGTTCTAAACTCAAAGTTAAAATTCCAAAATCAAGCTTTGGAGAACTATTTGAGACAAATGTTAAGAGCCATAGGTAAAATTTACCTTCATGGAGGATATTCTTTTATTTAGACCTCCAAACAAGAATGGGATATAAATGTATTCATGTCAGAAATGTTGATGTTGGAGTATTAAAATGAGAAAAGTAAAACTGGACAGCCGAGTCAACTTACTTAGGATTTTAGCAGAAGAGACCAAAGACCCAGAATTTAACAGCAAAATTATTGTTTGTAAATTCTGCACTATAAGAATGAAAAGGGGGCATGTTTATTGGCCAGTAGCTGGGAACTACCCCACCCCAGTTCTTTACTCATCAGAATTCCAGGTTTTCTTTTTACATGAGTCAAGACTGCCTTTTCCCAAGAGAACTGCCTTGTGAACATTGGTTGGGATGGATCCTCATGATGTTCCGTGAGGGAAGATGGGACTGGGAAACTCCCAATGAAGAGGAAGGTAGACTTTGCCCTAGTGGCAAATTTTCCAAAGCCTAAAAGAACATTTGCTACACGAGGGATTCAGGTTTACCCATAACACACTTAACACATTTAAAGTCTATAAAACCAGGGGAATAAAACATTGTAGGCCTTTAGTAAGTCATACTGATTGTAGGGGGTGGGAAGGTTTTAAGGATTGCTTTCTTAGTTCTGATTTTTAACTTTTTGAATATGTAACTATTTAGCTTATAGTTTATAAATGCTGTATACATAGTGACCTATAGAGGAGCTGGTTTCCACATGCACATCCTCTACAAATGTTAATAACTCTTAGTCTCATCACGAAGTGAAAAACGCTAGTCACTAGCATGAATCTGAAGATTTTCTTCTTTGGGAAATGGTATCAGAATTATTAGCTTAATATCAGAATATGAGACATTAAAATTATTGTGATTTGTAATTAATGAGAAAGGAGCTCTATAGCAATTTGTCAAGAACATTTGAGGCAGTACCTTCCTACTTAATTGAAGATTTTATAAACATCGTAAGGGTTTTTTTTTTTTTTTCAGTGCTCCAAAATTTATTGTTTATGCACTCCATGCAATACATGCTCTCCTTAATACCCATCACCAGGCTCCCACCCTCCTCCCCTCCAAAACCCTCAATTTGTTTCTCATAAGGGCATTTTAAAGTGAATGGAACAATTGTTTTTAAAATATTTATTTATTTATTTATTATTGCCCCATGCAAGCGGGGCAAGGGGCAAAGGGAGAGGGAGAGAAGTAGATTCCCCACTGAGCACAGAGCCCTATGTGGGGCTCTATCCTATGACCCTTGAAATCATGATCTGAGCCCAAATCAAGAGTCCAATACTCAGTTGACTGAGCCACCCAGGCTCCCTGCTAATAGAACAATTTTTAATGATTGCCATATATGAAGAAAATATGTTTCTTACCTTGTGGCATTTATTTATAGAGTATCAGAAGGAGCTCCGTATAACTATGAAAAAATATTACTTTTATTAGATGACTGTTATTCTTGCAGCAAGCTTATTAAAAGGTGATTTGGAATGGGGAGAATATATGGAGAGAAAATATCCGTTAGAAAATTTCTGTATGCTTAAATGAAGAGAAAAATAACTGTGTTGAAAAACCCTCTAATAACCTGTAGGAGAGACTACAGTAGTAGTCTGTAGACTATAGACTACAGAGCTAGCAACTGAGGATGCTTATGTTTGGTTTTTTTGTTTGTTGGTTGGTTTTTGTCAGTATGATTACCTTTATCTTATTTTTTATTCTAGTATTCAGTGATCTCAGAATGATTTTCATTTTTAATTTTAAATGGAAATTTGTTGAAGTCAAAAGAACTGGAGACACATTAAAATTATATTGATTTTACTGTTTCAAAGTAATGTCACTGAGGCAATTATTACAAGATAATACATCCATTTTTTAGTTTCCTAAGTTGTATTTCCATATTGTAACCAACCAAATGTTTTTCATACTAATATTTTGGCAGCAAATCATGTTTTTCAAACTTTGTTCACAAATATTGCTTACTTAAGAAATGTATTCCATTAGAGAAAGATCTGGAAGCTAAACTTGACATACTCTTAATAATCATCTGAAAAAATACAGGAAAATTACTGTATTTCTGTATTATTTTAAATCTCTACTAAGAAATAAAAATGTTCCATTCCCCAAATTGATATTGTCAGTATTGCTGAAATATTATTGAAATATGTTGAAAGCAGTGAGGTTACCATTGTTTATGCCTTGTCTCCTCAGATAAATTTACAAAGAAAAATGAGAGTTACTGGTGTGATTACTCAAGGAGCTAAAAGGATTGGAAGTCCAGAGTACATCAAATCCTACAAAATTGCATATAGTAACGATGGAAAAACTTGGACGATGTACAAAGTAAAAGGCACCAATGAAGACATGGTAAGACTGACTTAACATATTTAATTTAAAAGTAAAATCTCATTAATAATCATTGGTTGCTAAATAGTTACTGACTCTTAAACAAAAGCCTTATACAGTTGTGATTTTTTTTTTTAAATTGGACTAAAGGGTGTAGAGTACAAGGAGTTTTTCCAAGTAATAAATGTGCAGCGGCTACCATTTAAGATTTTGTCAGATTTTAATTGGTGGTTATATAAACACTTTATCACAATATTAGCATAGTTCTGTGTATGATGATTAATTTTTATTTTAAAAATAGCTTTCAATTTCATTTTATTGCTTTGACATATTAGCACTCTTCTTAAATAAGTACAGATCAAAATTACTATTTTTAAAGAAAAAATTGTTACTTTTAACAAAAGTAAAAGAAAAGATGTATGCTTATATATTTCACATTAGAAAACAGTTTTGTTTTTCAGCAGAATATAATACATTAGAGAAAATGAAAATAATATCCAGTGCCTACTTTGCCTTTTCATATTATAGTCCCAATTTTTTATCAAATTTTCCTCAAAAAGCTTAATTTTAAAAATATCAGGACTGCAGCACATCCCATTTAAAACCAAATGGTTAAATTCTAATAAATTTTATGAAAGATTTTTTAAATACTTAAGTGAAATTAGGTAAAGTTTTCTGATTATTGTTATATGAAAAGTAAAACAAGATGGGAGATTTAAAAGAATTAAATTTTCACATTTAATTTTTAGAGGGAAACACTGTTTTTCACTAGAGATAGATATGAAGACTTTGATTCTCTCATCCAGTGACCTGGTACTGACTGATAAGAAAATAATCTTGAGGAATCGTACCCTAAAGCATCATAAAGTCTGATCATAGCATTAGAGAGACTGAGTGATCAGAAAATACTAGTGGAGACTGCTAGCCAAACCAAACCAAACCAAACCAAACAAAAACACCTATAAATACTAAGTAGCATGAACAGATGGTCCCAGATTAAGCTGAAAGGTTTCAGGTGCCCATTTCTCAAACAAAGTGAAGAAACTCTCCCCTGACTCTGAAGGACTGACCTTAAAATCGACAATACCATCATAGTAGAATATAGATTATGCCATAGACCACAGTGGTTTATAGCTTTAATTAGGATTTTATCTATAGGTCTTATATTCACTGCTAAGGACAATGTGCTTCCTAAATGCTCCAGATCCCCAACATACTTAATCCAATTTTTGACGCATCACATTAGATAGGATATAAGGTCAATATATGAAAATAGGTAAAGAAGCTCTTGCCATTAATAATTTCAAACTCTATCTTATCTCTTTACCCAGGTGTTTCGTGGAAATGTTGATAACAACACACCCTATGCCAACTCTTTCACACCCCCAATAAAAGCTCAGTATGTAAGACTCTATCCACAAGTTTGTCGAAGACACTGCACTTTGAGAATGGAACTTCTTGGATGTGAACTGTCGGGTCAGTCTCATATTATCTATTTCTGTATTTTCTTTAAAAGAAAAAACATATATTTGTATGTAGTCTACTACTAATTTGCCATTTTCCAACACTCACAGATATTAATTTTGGCTACAAAATGTCTAGGGCACAGTTAGTGGAGAAAATTTGTGTGTGTGTGTGTGTGTGTGCACGTGTGTGTGTGTACGCACGCATGCACGAGTGCGCATGTGTGCATACGGGTACATGCGTAGGATAAACAAGTTCCAAAACATGCTGCAGAATAGAATTAATGTAGAAGGAGCAGTGTATTTCAGAGAAAGCACAATAAACTCTCACTGGGAAGTTCAATCAGATTTAAGTGTGTCTTGTTTTTAGGAGTAAGTATGATTTATGTTTTGTGACAGAAGTTCAGTAAAAACAGGAATCTGCCTGACCCCACAAATTGTAGTTATGTTTAGGCTTCATGGCATAGAAAAGTAAGCTTTATCTTTGTCCATCACCATGAGAACTTGGTTTTGTTTTGTTTTGTTTAGGTTTTATGAAACATGTAAATTTATCATTCCTCCCAGGGAGGTAATACTTCAAAACCATGAGAGCTACTATAAATTCATTCTGATGTCATTCTTATCTAGCAACCTGCTTACTGTACAAACACTGATTATCCAGCTCAGAGATAAATCTATCAAAGGATTCAGAGTTAAATAATTCTTGTCTTCCAGGAGCATCAGTGCTAGATATAAAGATCAAGACTTAATGTGTGGATCTCACAGTGGTCCCATTTCAATATAGCTAGATTCTGAACTAAACAAAAAACCTTTTCTAGGCATTTCACGGTGCTATATTTTTGGTGGTGGTTCTTGTATTTCTAGCATCAACATTTAAAAACTATCTTTGCCACTATGGCCTGAGATGATTTTGTTCAACCAACTGTTTTGTAAAAAGCCAAAAATTCATGTGTGCCCATTTTTTAGCATGAAAGACTTTATCAGACTTACAACAATGCCATTTAGTTAAAAATAGGACACATCTTTCCAAATGGACAACTGAGAGCTTTTTATTCATTTCAAAAGAAATGCACAGACATTGAAATGCACACTTTATATCTCTTTCTCTTCTCTTCTTAGGTTTCTTTGTGATGCCAAGAAAGAGAGTGATTTTTAGCAAATCAAAGTTACTATTAAAAACAGCCAAACTCTAAGTGAACCCATTACATTTAAAGGAATTAGGGACATTTGGTCAGATGAGTGAATCTGTTTTAAGAATCACATTTTCATACTATCTATGGGCATCATTTATAAAGTAACCAACATATGGTTTTAGTACCATTAATTATCCTAACAATGATGTTTTCTTTATTTTGGTAATTCGAACCCATTTATTGACAGCCAGAAATCTCAACAGAATCATTGCTGTGCAGTTTATATTACATGTCACTCTATCATCACAGGCCAGTGTCATCCCTAAGTCATTCATCATAAAGCAATCAAGGAGAAGCCAAGCCCCGTGGTTTTTAGTTGTTTAACATCGCCATCCCCAATTTTCCAGTCTCTTGATTCATGGGGGTCACTCTTTCTTACAAGACACAGTTACACCCCCAAGGTATGAATATATTTTACTTTCAGCTTTTACAGGAGTCTACACCTGACACTTTACAGATTTTATGTTCTTAAAAGAAGCCACACCCCATCTCCCGATTCCACAATTGATTTTAAGCTTGCATGCAGAGGATAAAAATCTCTCAATGGATGCTTTTAAAAGCTAGGACACCTCACTCTCGAAATAATCAATTTTTTGTTAATACTTCATTTTGCTCAGGTGCTGTCTGTTCTGGTAAAAGTCTACACATCTACACATATGAAATCATGTGGATGAGAAGGAAAATTTGTGGTGTGAGGCAAATTGGCAGAGATGTTAACTATAGCACTAGGAAATAAACAGGACTATAATGTGCCAAAGGATTTCCCACAATCCCCTGCAATGCTGTAAAGCACAGGTCTGCCTTACTGTATTCAGTAAGCTGTTAAAAGGATCTCTCAGCCTGCCCAGAAGATCAACAGTTAATCTTTTCCCTAGACACTTAAAAAAGAAAATCCCCTAAATTCTCTGAAAGGAGTATGATTTAAGATAGTTAGAATGAAATGAATCATGGCTGTAATTAGAGGAGGACTAGTCATTAATTCACCCATTCTTTGAAAAAATTATTCAGCACTTGCTCTGGGCTAGATACAAGACAACAGAGTGGGTATGAAATGAATTCTATGATGAAGCAGAAGTGATCGAAGTAAAGGCATCTGACTTCAAATATTATATCACAAAAGGAGAAAAACAACTTCCCTTTCCCTTATATCTTTCTTCAACCCAAGCAGTTTTACAAAGACCCCACTATCAGGGCAGGGTGGGTGTAGGGAGCATTGGTGGTCATAATAGAAAGATCAGAAATCTATAATGCAGACAATGCATGTTACCTTAGAACTGCCAGTAGATAAACAGCGTGTCATTAAGATTTTGGAATTTTCTAGAATCTTTGAAATTTGTCATGTGATTTTTCTCCTCCAGAAGATATATTTAGGAATTTGAACTATTTTTACCTTGAGACTTAGGGTCTAGGTTTCCTACACCTGAATTCCAGCAAGACTTGTGCTAAGGCACATAATTGGCTAACCCTCCATGTCAGTTTTGGCCATGTTTGCATAGGAAAGGCATTTCCTAGAAGGTGGAGGTGAAGCCAAACATGGAGAAGCTTCAAGAAGGCAGTGATCTAGATTGACTAGAACAGAAAGCTATTAATTGTAGTTAAGAATTATTTATCAGTGAACAGTTCTAAGCTCCCTCTCTTAGAGCCTGAACTTAAAGCAGCCTAGTTTCAGAAAGAGTAACCAGTCCTACTACATTATTTTAGTGCTTACTGATCTGCTGATCTGGTGATTTAACATTATGTGTCAAAATGAGCTTTATGGAAATAACATTTACTGAATGTTAGCTATATGCCATACTGTTTCTAAATACTTTAACTAATTTCTTAGAATATTTTTTGAGGTAGTTTATTATTATTACACCATAAAGTGGTTAAATAATGGGTAAAAAGCCAAGAGAGACTAAGAAGGGAACCAGTAGAGTACCAGGAGATGGCCTTAATTGGAGAAATCCCCCTTTTCACTTGGGTTTCTTGATGATCAAACTCATCTTGTGTGTTCCTTGGTCAAAATGTAGCAGTTGTACATATGGAAGACTCAACCACTGACTAATATGATAATAGAATCGTGCTTCCTATTATGAGCTTTGTGAGTGGAATTTTATCACAGTTGTAATTCAAGATTGGAAAATTGTGTGTAAATTTCTTTAAGAAATTGTGTGTATGTGTATGGGTATTCACATGTATGTGGGCATATATACACAAATTCTCATTAACAGACAAACCCAAATTTCATACCATGACGAAACTGAAAAGATATGTTCCAGATTTGAAATCTTTCAAAAATATCCAATACTAGAGGTCACTGAGTATGATCAAAATGGAAGTTTTTATAAGAAAGCTTGTACAATAAAGATTTTTGCTAGAATTACCTCATTTTCTTCTATTATCTATTATTTTAAATTCTGTATTTGCACAGTGCCTGGCACATAGTATCCATCGAGTAAATATAAGCTTCCTCGATGTCTAGAGGAAGCCATGTTGGTGCTATAAGAATCAGCAGTAAGGATTAACAGATATTTCTCAGAAAACAAAATGCTGTCCAGTTTGAAATACACCATTGGAGCACTTTGTGAAAATGACTTTGTACTGAGGGAATTTTCATTTGCGATATTATGGAAACAAATAAAAGAAAACCAAGTATACTTTGTGAGAAAATGTTCTTTTTTAAAGACACAATGAAACTGTTGAAAACCAGGGAATAGTCATGAGGCTATCAGTAATGAGATAGGAGAGAGCATTTCAGCCTTGTTTTCATTTTGCAAAATCATCTATCACAGAAAAGTAGTTTGAATTGTCTGCCTTGTTTTCAATTTTTCCAAAATATATTCAGACAAAATAGCCTGAATTGGCTATCTTGTTTTTCGATTTTGTTCCAGATTTATTTCTGATTATAGCCTTTTTTGAATTTAGATGCTTTCTCTTTGGGGAAATGAATAGCATTAAGCTTCATCTTATTTTGCCTATCCAAAATGAACGTAGAAAACTTCCAGGGCAATAAATTATTTTTCCCATGGAATCCTTCTCATTTTCTTCCAGGCTGCTCGGAGCCTCTCGGGATGAAGTCAGGACATATACAAGACTATCAGATCACTGCCTCGAGCATCTTCAGGACTCTCAACATGGACATGTTCACTTGGGAACCAAGGAAAGCTCGGCTGGACAAACAGGGCAAAGTGAATGCCTGGACCTCCGGCCACAATGACCAGTCACAATGGTTACAGGTAATATTTTCAAAAAGCCTTTCACCAATGCCTGCTCCTCTTCCTTAGTAGATTTCCTGTTGGCTAGGTGAATGTCAGAGTCCTTGCCTTCATTCTCATTTAAGTGTACCTTCCTTTCTCTTTGGCTTACCTAAAATTGGTAAAACAAAAATTCCTTAGGAAGCCATAGCTGTGTGCTGCATTTACTGTGATGTTAATTTATAGGTGCTTCTGTCAGACTGATGCCCTAGATTGTGCCAGATCACAATATATATAGGCCAGTTCAATCGATTATGAGAACATGTGCATCTTAACTCTCATCTGTTCTAATGCATCCTGTCGGTATTGGTTTGAAAGTGCCACCGCAGAATTCCAGACTGGCCTGAAATCATGCCATTGACCTGCAGATTGTTCCCACAGAATCATGACTCCTGACTTATGAGCTCTTTACCTGTGGTTGCTAAGCAATGGAGCAATTTGATTACATTCTCATAAGAGAGCTTGCCTATACAAGGAAAGCATAGCCACTGCAGTCTATTTATCATTTGCAAATGAAGTGCAGTTATAGTCAGTGCTTTATAAAAGGAATCTTCTTTTAATGCATTTATTGCGGAGTACTTTTAAGTATGCGCAAATTTGTTAATGTCTTCTGTGGCAAAGAAAAGTAAGACAGCTTAATTCCATAATGAGGTCATTTTATTTGAAAGATAGGAGTTTCATTATTGATTTTTATGCTGTATCCGTGAGTTTCAAAACTGTGGTAATTCATTACATTTCTGAAAATAACAAAACAATCATAATAGCAACAAATGTTACCCCTCATAGAACCTGATTTGCCACCTGAGTCTGTTCTAAGTCACCTGAAATGTCCAATAGAATCTTCTCAACAGAAATAGTCACTTTTCCCTTGACTTTCCCCTGACATTCTGTCTTGATCTCTATTGATCTGGAGCTTTATTGGGCTCTTTCATTAGCCCTTATGCATAAAGGATAATTCGTGTGTGTTTTTCCTTTTAATGTTTTATGAGCTTTTTGACAGAAGGGTGTATGTCTACACACACACACAAACATACACACACACATACACACTCACACTGCGTATTTCCTTTCTCACATGCCCTCTGCCACCTCCCTGATCTAGGCTACCACTCCCTCCCTCACCTGGGTTTTGCCGAAGCTTCCTGACCAGCTTTCCTAGTTCTGGTCTCACTCTCTAAAAATCCACTTCCTAAATTGTGAGCAGTGAGTGATTTTTTTTTTTCAAAAATGCAAATATGATTCTCTTACTCCCTTTCTAAAACCCTTCAATTGCTCCCTATCAGCCTCAGAATAAAGTGCAGATTTCTTAATATAGCTTCGAAGTTTTTGCCGGAGTTGGCCCCATTTCATCTCTTACCACACTCTTCTAAATTTGCTTCACTTTCTCAAACCAAATGTTCTCTCTTTCAATGCCTTTATAAATGTCCTCTTCCTAGAGGAAAAGAACAGAAAGAATACTTCTACCCTTAGTATCCCCTGCCTTGTGTGGCTGATGTCCTCAGCTGCAGTTTGAATGTATTTTCCTCTGGGAACCCTTTGCTGCTACTACCAGCTTCATCTTACCACAGGAAGATCTTACCACTACTTACAATAGTACTCAGCTCTCTCCTGAGTACTACTGTATCCTCGGTAATCCTCTCACTGTCCATTATCACACTGTATTGGAAATTGTGTTCTCAGATTTGACTGTTTGCTCCAGGAGGGATGAAACTACACTTGCCTCTTGTGACTTTCTCAGCTTGTTGTCCAATACCTAAATGAATAATACTTGTCGTAACACTTGACATGGTAGGCATTCAACGAATATTTATTGAATGAATGAATAAGTGGATAAATTGAAGAATTCAAAGTATAATTCAAGTTATCGATTTGGGCCTCAATGGCATATCATTCTGATCCTCAACTGGTAATATCCTCGAACTTTAAAATAATATTTGAAATAGAAATCTAAAATCTCATATTGGGGGCTCCTGGGAGGCTCAGTGGGTTAAGCACCCAACTCTTGGTTTCCACTCAGGTCATGATCTCATGAGTTGTGGGATAGAGCCTGTGTCAGACTCCCAGCTCATCAGGGAGTCTGCTTAGGATTCTCTTCCTCTGCCTCTTCCCCAGTTTGTGCATGTACGTGCGTTTTCTCTCTCTCTCTCAAATAAATAAATAAATATTAAGAAAATAAAGTAAAATCTCAGGGGTGCCTGGGTGGCTCAGTGGGTTGAGCCTCTACCCTCAGCTCAGGTCATGATCCCAGGGTTCTGGGATGGAGCCCCACATAAGGCTCTCTGCTCAGCAGGGAGCCTGCTTCCCTCTCTCTTTGCGTGCCTCTCTGCCTACTTGTGATTTCTGTCTGTCAAATAAATAAATTAAATCTTTAAAAAAAAAAAGAAAAGAAGGTAAAATCTCATGTTAATGATCTAGTCTTTATAACATAGGAATTAAAGTTTAATGATATGTAGACTTTATGAAGTTTTCAAGTTCTTAATTTGAAGAAATCATGGAAAAACTTTTTCCTACTGGTTAGACTTGCAATATTAAACTGGTTCTTTGTTGCTGTATAACGTTTTTTAATTGGAAATAGTCTAGTCATACTCCAGATTAACTGGATTTAGCTAATATTATTTGCCTGTCATAATGCCATGTAGAATAAGACAAAATATCTTATACCCCATAAGTAGCTCAGATAGGCTGGCTAGCAGACTCCAGAAATATCTACATGAAAGGATTGCCAATGGCAAATATCCTTAGAAAGATAAAATAAAAACAAACATTTTTTTTACATGAATCAGTCTGTAATCTTTGATCCAAACCTCCATCCATCACATTTTTTTAAGATGACTTTTCAACTGTCTTCTTAAAGTCACTTGCATGCTGAAATTGATTCATTCTGTTGGTGACAGATTTTCTGTCAATTCAAGGACCAGTTCTTCCAGTATGTGTTTATTTTTTTGTTGTGTCAAAACATATTCAGAATCTCCAAGGCAAGGTAAATTGACATCTTTTCTTATATATTTTTTTTCTTTTTTGACCTCATGTAAGAATTGCTCCAGAATTGTGACTATTTTTAGCATCTTCTCCTCAAGAGGATATAATCTGTTCAACTGTACATTGTTATGCTTGTTAGTATCTTTGTTGAAAATAAGATTAACATTTTTACAGATAATGTATAGGGTGATTTTTTAAAATTTTTTATTAACATATAATGTATTATTAGCCCCAGGGATACAGGTCTATGAATCACCAGGTTTATAAATGTCACAGCACTCACCATAGCACATACCCTCCCCAATGCCCATAACCCCACCACCCTCTCCCTACCGCCATACCCCCGGCAACCCTCAGTTTGTTTTGTGAGATTCATGCAAACCTCTTATGGTATGTCTCCCTCCTGATCCCGTCTTGTGTCATTTTTGCCTTCCCTATCCCCCAAACCCCCACTCTGCTTCTCAAATTCCTCATATCAGGGAGATCATATGATAATTGTCATTCTCTGATTGACTTATTTCACTAAGCATAATACCCTCTGGTTCCATCCACGTCATTGCAAATGGCAAGATTTCATTTCTTTTGATGGCTGCATAGTATTCCAGTGTGTCTGTGTGTGTATACAAACAAGAAATTATATATATATATATGTATATATATATATATACATATTGGCAATATTAAACTGGTTCTTTGTTGCTGTATTACAGTTTTTAATTGGAAATAGTCTAGTCATACTCCAGATTAACTGGATTTAGCTAATATTATTTGTGAGTCATAATGCCATGTAGAATAAGACAAAATATCTTATATATGTATATATATATATATATATATATATATATATATATACACACACACAAGAATATATGCCTTTGCTGTGTCCCACAGATTTTGAACAGTTGTGCTCTCATTATCATTTGTTTCCATGAATTTTTTCAATTCTTCTTTAATTTCCTGGTTGACCCATTCATTCTTTAGTAGGATGCTTTTTAGCCTCCAAGTCTTTGGGTTCTTTCCAAATTTCTTCTTGTGATTGAGTTCTAGCTTCAGAGCATTGTGGTCTGAAAATATGCAGGGAATGATCCCAATCTTTTGATACTAGTTGAGGCCTGATTTGTGACCCAGGATGTGATCTGTTCTGGAGAATTTTCCATGTGCACTAGAGAAGAATGTGTATTCTGTTGCTTTAGGATGGAATGTTCTGAATATATCTGTGATGTCCATCTAATCCAGTGTGTCATTAAGGCCTTTATTTCCTTGTTGAAATTTTTGCTTGGGTGATATGTCCATTTCAATGAGGGGAGTTAAAGTCCCCTACTATTATTGTATTATTGTCAATGTGTTTCTTTGATTTTGTTATTAATTGGTTTATGTAGTTGGCTGCTCCCATGTTAGGGGCATAGATATTTAAAATTGTTAGATCTTCTTGTTTGACAGACCCTTTGAGTATGATATAGTGTCCTTCTTCATCTCTTATTATAGTCTTTGGCTTAAAATCTAATTTATCTGATACAAGGATTGCTACCCCAGCTTTCTTTTGATGTCCATTAGCATGGTAGATTGTTTTCCATCCCGTCATTTTATTTTATTTTTTTTAAAGATTTTATTTATTTATTTGAGAGACAGACAGTGAGAGAGAGCATGAGCAAGGAGAAGGTCAGAGAGAGAAGCAGACTCCCTGTGGAGCCGGGAGCCCGATGCGAGACTCAATCCCAGGACTCCGGGATCATGACCTGAGCCGAAGGCAGTTGTCCAACCAACTGAGCCACCCAGGCGTCCCTCCATCCCGTCATTTTAAATCTGAAGGTGTCTTTGGGTCCAAAATGGGTTTCTTGTAGACAGAGTATGGATGCGTTTTGGTTTTTTATCCATTCTGATACCCTGTGTCTTTTACTAGGGCATTTAGCCCATTTACATTCAGGGTAACTATTGAGAGATATTAATTTAGTGCCATCGTATTGCCTGTAAGGTGACTATTACTGTATACTGTCTCTGTTCCTTTCTAGTCTACTACTTTTAGGCTCTCTCTTTGCTTAGAGGACCCCTTTCAGTATTTCCTGTAGGGCTGGTTTTGTGTTTACAAATTCTTTTAGTTTTTGTTCGTCCTGGAAGCTTTTTATCTCTCCTTCTATTTTCAATGATAGCCTAGCTGGATATAGTATTCTTGGCTGCATGTTTTTCTCATTTAGAGCTCTGAATATATCATGCCAGTTCTTTCTGGCCTGCCAGGTCTCTGTGGATAAGTCTGCTGCCAATCTAATATTTTTACCATTGTATGTTACCGACTTCTTGTCCTGGGCTGCTTTCAGGATTTTCTCTTTGTCACTAAGACTTTTAAGTTTTACTATTAGATGACAGGGTGTTGACCTATTCTTATTGTTTTTGAGGGGGTTCTCTGTGCCTCCTGGATTTTGATGCTTGTTCCCTTTGCCATATTGGGGAAATTCTGTGCAATAATTTGCTCCTATATACCTTCTGCCCCTCCCCTTTCTTCTTCTTCTGGAATCCCAATTATTCTAATATTGTTTCATCTTATAGTATCACTCATCTCTCGAATTCTTCCCTTGTGGTCCAGTAGTTTTGTTTGTCTCTCTTTTGCTCAGCTTCCTTATTCTCTGTCATTTGGTCTTCTATATCACTAATTCTTTCTTCTGCCTCAATTATCTTAGCAGTAAGAGCCTCCATTTTTTATTGCACCTCATTAATAGCTTTTTTAAAATTTTAGCTTTTAGTTCTTTTATTTCTTCAGAAAGGGCTTTTATTTCTCCAGACAGTGTTTCTCTAATATCTTCCATGCCTTTTTTGAGCCCAGGTAGCACCTTGAGAATCATCATTCTGAACTCTAGATCTACTATATTACCAATGTCTGTATTGATTAGGTCCCAAGTCTTTGGTACTGCCTCTTGTTCTTTTTTCTGGTGTGAGTTTTTCCTCCTCATCATTTTATCCAGATAAGAATATATGAACGAGAGAATAAAATACTATGAAGGTGGCAAAGACTCCAGAAAAATGTACGCTAACCAAATCAGAAGAGACACCAAATCAGGGGAGAATAAAGGGGGTAAAAAGAAGTTTAAAAATATTTTTTTAATTAAAATATATGTGTATATATACACACACACATATTGGACTGGTGAATAGAACAGAGCCACCTACTTGATTTTGGGTGTATTTTGGTCTCTTGGAAGAAACTAACTCCCAAAATTTTAAAGAAAGAAAAACTTATATCTATACAAAAATAAAGGTAAACTGAAGAAGGGAAGGAATATGACTCTAAAGATGAATTTTTTTTTAAAATTCTAAAAAAGGAATTGATAAGTTGGTTGGGAAAAGAAAGAAAAAGAAACTGGAGAGAATTTGCTCAGGCTGGAGACTGGAACAAAGTCCTGTGCTAGATTTAGGGTATATTTTGATCTATTAGAAGAAGTTGTATCCCAAAATTTTTTAGAAGAAAAACCCTTTATGTATACAAAAAATAAAGTTAGATACAATGAAGGATAAAATATGACTATAATAATGAAGTTTTTAAAAGCTTTTTTTAGAAAGGTATTAAGATAAACTAGTTAAAAGAAGAGGAAAAGTTTTTAAAAATTAGAATAAGAAGAACTTTTTTTAAAATAAAATTAAAAAAATGTAATTAACTTTGCAAGATTAAAGAATCATGAGGAGAAAGCCATGAATTCCATGCTTTGCTTTCCCCTTCTCTGGAATTCCGCTGTTTTTGATCAGTGAGTTTGGTCTTGGCTGGATGTTCTTTCTGTTCTTCTAGGGGAGGGACCTGTTGTAGTGATTCTCAGATGTCTTTGCCCAAGGTGGAATTGTGCCATCCTTGCCAGGGACCAGCCTAAATAATCTGCTTGAGTTTGCTCTCAGGAGCTTTTGTTCCCTTAACGCTTTCTGTAGAGCTCTGGAGGACAGGAATGATAATGGCGGCCTCCCAATCTCTGGCCAAGAGGAACCAAGAGCTCGGGGCCCCTCTCCTCAGTGTGCTCTCAGAGAAAAGCGCTCAATCACTCCCATCTTTCTGGTCTCCGGCCACACTCCAAGCTCACCCGGCCTGTGACTGAGCATTTCTGTCTCTGACATATAGCCCCATTTGGAATCTCCAAACCCACCAGATTCTTGCTGCTCTGCTCTGCCGGTGGCTCTCCCTGGATCTGCTACTTGTGGGGTCCTTGCTCAAGGAGCAGAGACCTGTTTGTGCCATGGATCACAGTTAAGGTAATATGAGAGCTCACTCCTTGATTCCATCTCTGTAGCTGGCTTTCCCCTTCTGATACCTGTGAGCTCTGCTACACTCAGATAACCCCGATCCTTCTGTGACCCCGCAGGATCGAGACCACACTGTCCCCACCAGGGCTCCACCCCCACTTAGCCTCTGGAGTGATGTCTCTCAGTAAAGCAGACTTTTAAAAGTTTGAATATGTGCTCTGTTGCTCCACTGCTTGCTGGGAGCTGCCACCCCACCCCCCAACAGTCTATCTTCCTGTCGTTTAGATTCACTTCTCCTCACATTCTACGTTTCAGAAAGTGGTCAATTTACTGTTTCTAGAATTGCTGCTCCTCTTCTCTTCGATCTCCTATTGGTTTTGTGGGTGTTCAAAATGGTTTGATAACTATCTATCTGAACTCCTGCAACCTGATGTCATCTCAGTCTGCTACACACCTCTGCCATCTTCTAGGGTGATTTTGTTTTTGAATTACTGATACAAAGTCAGTTTTTATCCTTGTTTGAGACTTCTGAATTTGTAAGTTTTAGTTGTGTTTTTAGTAAGATGCATCAGTTCTGAGAAATAGCCCTTCAGAAGAAAAAACATATCTTTCATTTAAAATTCCCTTCCTTCATTACCGATCTCCTGCTAATTGATTTTTAAGAAATTTCTTATATACATCAACTATACATATAATCTTCTAATGATGAGAGTTTTATTTAAGTTTAGTAGGTTTTGCCAAAACGTATTTGGATAACATATGACACTACAGTTACTCTAAAAGAAACCCCCAAAAGCCCTTTGGCCCAGTCATTATGTATTTTAAGGAACTCTTTAAGATATTCTTTTAAGGAATTCTTATGTATTCAAATACCACTTTAACATCTGATTCTTGTGATTACTCTAAGTTTTCTTTCAGTCTCTTCTATAATATGGTACAAATCCCAGCTGCTTCTCCAGCAAATGTTCTTGTGTTATTTTTTGGAAGTGATCTTACCTAACTAATTAACATCCTTGAGCTACTGTTAATCATGAAATCATTATGCTATTCCTGCAGAAACATGGCAAAAATGTGTTAAGTCCACAGGCAGTCCTAAATGAGAACCATTTCTCAGACCTCTGGAAAAATGTTGTTCCATCACTTTGATGTGTTTGATGTTCTTTAAAACTTTGAACAAGAAGCCCTACCAGTGTGTTTTCCAAAAGCCTCTGAAGGTTAAATTGCAGTTTCTGCCTTTCAAAAAATCTTTCCTAAATTGAAACCTCATAAGCCAATCATTCCTGACTCATAGTTGGATGTTCCTAACACATGGTTGGATTAGATTTTAATCCTTGTTTTAAAAATAAAATGACATTTAACTCACTGAGATGCTTTAGGATCAGATAATAATAATCTGTGGTTAGTTTCCAAACAAAGGACCCATAAGTTTTGTCATATTTTAAGGTGGAATAAGTCAGACAAATGACAGAACCAAGGAAGCACATAGTAGGTTTCCAGCAATGGATAGCTCCCTCTTTTTTTTTCCTTCTGGTGATTTCTATAATCTCAGGAGAGCATAATCTGATGTCACAATTCATAACTAAGAATGAAGATACATATACATATTATTTCCTTTATCTAAAAGGGATTTTCCAATAAAACGAAATGTAAAGTAATATGCTACCAGCTCAGTTGCAAACTGTGAGCAGTGTTGCTAAATTACATAAATTTGCATTAGCAAACAAAAAAAATCCAAATTTTTTATCTAGGTAGTGACAGATTTTTCAGATCTTTACCTGTGAGTAGTAATAATAATATTAATAGCATAAAATGCACATTATGCCATTTGGCAGTGTTCTCTACTGAAATCGTATCCTTACTAGAATTTTTATGTGTTTTTATGACCATTTTCAGTGGCTTATCAACAGATTGAGCAAATTTATGGTCAGATCTTCTTATTTATGCTTAGATAATACAAACTACTTAAAATGCGGCATGGAATTGAGATGTTTAATGACATTCTAACAGGGGTAGGAGTATTACTGATGATAGTCTTATAAATTGTGAAGAAATATTTTGGTCTAGTAGATGCAGCTGTACAAGGAGCACTCTTAAGAATTAACTTGGATTGATAAAAATATTTTTTAAAATAAGAAATTATAAATTCTCTTATAGTGAATATATCATGCATGAATTCATTGCCTTATTGGTGGTGATTATAGAACATGGATAAGTCACCATCCATAAGTTTGGTTAAAAGTTCTTCGGATTTCATGAAGGGTAGCATAATATAAATGACTAACAGGAAGGAAAATGTCACCTAGGAAATGACCTTTTGGTCTATTTCATGAGACGTTTGCTAATTTAAGGTAGTCTGCATAGTATTTCAACAAAATTAGTAGAATTAGTAGAGTTGTTAGGCTGCACACTTTAGTGTTGACCTTTGTCAAAATTGCAAATAACCCTACACAGCTTCATTTCAATACTAATTCTGTGGAAATGTGTAAGAAAGCAGTTGAATTTAAGTTTTCAAATTAAATAAACCTTTTTCAATCCAGTCTGTTTCGGAGTTTTAAAAGGCGGTATTCTAGCCATAAAATTCATAACTTCTATAAAGCCATTAATTTCTCTTGCCCTTTGGACAATTTATTTACAGAGAAACTGAAGGAAAGATTTTCAAGGATCAAGGAATCTCTAGGCCCCTGGAAGACATTTGGCAATATGAAGAAATACTGTTTTCCATTTCACTATTCCAAAATCTCACATACAGTAACCAATAAGCCCACATGAAAGAGATCAAGTAATGAAACAATTTATGTACAATTGTGAAAGAGCTTCCATCTTTCATAATGTTAGTATATTTCAGGGTTTATTAAATGAGTCAAAGATTTCTGTACTTTGCATAGACTATAAATTATCTTTCAACTTTTTGTAAGCTCGCAATTATCAAAAGTAATCTCTACCATCCAATTAGAAAAAAATTTTTAATGAGCAAAAAAATTGCGTTAAGGTATTTATATAGCAAGTACTTCGAAGGCAAAGGGAAGTTCAGCCAGAATCAATCTAGTACACTGAGAGCATAGTTTAAAGTCCAAAAATCTGATTTTTAGGGCTTACAGATCACATCAGTATTCTAAAACTCAGTTTTTTCTCTTGTTCATCTAAAATGTGGATATTGTAGAGGTGCTTGGCTGGCTTAGTCCATAGAACATGCAGCTCTTTATCTCAGGGCTGTTGGTTCAAGCCCCATGTTGGGTGTAAAGATTACTTTAAAATAAAATAAAATAAATCGTGGATATTATAGAAAAGATAACCATCCAGGCAATCCTCCCTTTTAAAAACTCTCAGAGAGCTATAGATTCTAGTATCTTACGTTATGACTCTGTCCAAAGTAATCAGAAAATGATCCAGGACCACCAGCTAATTTCTGATGAAGTTAACAAACAGACATCATATGATTTACTTAGTTTGTAGATATAACCATCTAACCTTAAAATGACCCATTAAAAAATTAACTTACAGGGGTGCCTGGGTGGCTCAGTTGGTTGAGCGTCTGCCTTCAGGTCGAGTCATGATCTCAGGGTCCTGGGATCAAGGACCACGTGAAGCTCCCTCCTCAGCAGGGAGTCAGCTTCTCCCTCACCCTCTCCCTCTGTGCTCTCTCTTTCTCTCAGATTAAAAAATAATAACTTATATATCATGCAGAGTTTATCTACTTAATACTTAAAATTTTCCCCATACCTTTCCATCTGTTCTACCTTTAGGCCATTTCTATGGGTTGGTATCTATCTCTCTATAAACAGCTTTAAAAAAATAAGGATCCCCTAAGACAAAGCAATGAGACATATTAAGCCGGTATGAAGCACTAATAAACTAGCACTGACCTACAGCAAGATATGCAAAATGTACAAAACAGTAGCTGCTAACGTGTACATTTGATTAAGTTCAGGGTGCAGTTTTGGAAACAAGCTTCGATGGTACATAGAAATTAGAGGGAGGCTTTGTGGTTCACAGGTTATTTTAAGTGGCTTCATAATGTAAAATTTTGCATAGAAATTTTTAAGACACCTACTATTGCAAAACACAATGCCAGGTGCAAGGAACCGAAAGATATGTTTGGCACTGTATCTGCCTGCATATATGATTACCAACGCCCTAATTGTCATGATTCAACAGTCCAGAAGCAATAAACAGAAATGGGGGGAATTGGATGCTTCAGCTCAGAAGAAGTATTTGAGACCATTGAAAAGCTGAACAACAGAACTTATAAGAATGGTGTGCACAGCATGCCCATTTGTGTTTTTATGATAACAAGAATTAAAGGACCTCTGATTCCTTTGTGTGCGAATGAATTTTAATTTGTAACATATTTGTTACCTTTTATTAACGAGATCCAGTTTTAAGAATAGTAACTGTTTTCCTCTAAATAGATGAGCTGGAGATTTGCCAGTGAGTGAAATTTAGAACCTGGGAATACTGATTCAAATAAGACAAGCATTTGTGAAGACTTCCAAGTAAAATGAGAATCTCCTCTAATCAGTGATATTGTTGTGCCTTTAAAGGAACTCTCTCAGTGACTAAGTTATTTCTGTTTTGTCATGAGGCCACAGGGAGTCTGAGAGGCTTGCTAAAAATTTGCAGGGCTAGCCAGCAATAGATGGGGAACTTGAAACGTACCAAGAAGCTCTTGTGCCGATTTTTACCACAATATTTTATAGACTGTTCAGTGAGTGAGGTGACTCCCTTTCCCAGGGCATATTTGTTGGATTAGGAAGCCCTTTCAGAGCCCAGTGCATAGCCATGACCACTTACCTTGTCTTGAGGGAGAGTTTCTGGTATCTCTGTGCATCTAGCTTGCCCTTTAAATTTGTGGCTCCACAGTGTAAAAATTTTATTTAGTGTCACTGACCACTGAATATGCGTGCGTGCCTGCGCACACGCACACACACAGAGGACACATACACACACACACACACACAGAGGCACACATTAAATATTGTAAAAATGTGATCCGTATTTGTCTGGTTTAAGATAAAGCTAGTATGAAATAGGACAGAAATTCTAACTTTTCCTGCAACTTAAAGACATCTCTATGTGCACACCCTACCTTTTAGAGAATGCTACTATAGTCAAGACTCTCAGTCACAGTTCAGTTCACCTGGTCCAGTGACTTTGGTTTATCCTAAAGACCTTTATAATTTTTTTTTCAAAGCCATTGGTGCTATGATGGGTGGTTCATCCAATTTTCATTTACATTCATGATTAAGATGTCTCCCATTTTTGAAGTATTTATTTGCTAACTGATGTCAACCTAACAAATTCATTTGTAGCAAATATCACATTCATTTTTCTCTTTCACTATTAAACTCACATGTCTGTGGGGAGAACATTCCTCTGTGAAGTGACTTTTAAATCTCTAATGTCTTTGTTTCATGCTGCTATTAGAGTTCACTGGCAGAGCTTGTCTCCTGGGAAGTATAGGTCCACCTAACCATGCCTGTTTCTGCATTGACCTCTGGTTAGAATCTTCTCTGAGATTTTTAAGATGTGCATAAGGACATATCTACCTATTGCTTCCAATTTATTACCTTCTGAAAGTAGTATGTGTTTCAGAGAAAAATAGATATGTTTCTTGGCTAGCAAAGATTGTGGTCTTAGTATCAAGGCCTACTAAAGTTTCAACTTGATGACTGACCCCTTAGGCCCCTTGCCCAAGGTCTGTCAAGATGACTGGATGCTGTTCCCTCACTTTGACCTGCCCTCTACTTCTCTCGAGTCCTGGTATGTCTGATGCTTGTACTTTCACCTAAGCCTCCCGTGTCCTTATTTGGTTTACCTAACTCTGGGCCTTGTTTCCAGCTCTGCCCTCTCACAACTGATGGCCTGTTTATGATCTACTTTCCTCCCTATGGAGTTTCAGCCCAGCCTGGCTCTCACAGGGTCACCAAGTGCTCCCTTGACTACTGGCTTATCAGGGTTCAGCTTGTAGCCCCAACTCACTTCAGTCTTAGCTCTCTTGATTCCTGGTTCTGACAGTGACACTCAAAGTTTTTATTTCTCCAAGTACTCCTTTTCTTCAGACAGTTCTCCTACCAGAATTCAGTCCTCCTGACTACATACTTAGAGTTTCCAAAAGGTCCTCTCTTCCACAGTGTGATTATGAGTTGATAAAATTAAGACA
This sequence comes from Mustela putorius furo, assembly GCF_011764305.1. Classification (NCBI taxonomy): domain Eukaryota; kingdom Metazoa; phylum Chordata; class Mammalia; order Carnivora; family Mustelidae; genus Mustela; species Mustela putorius. The sequence continues at coordinate 18,699,782 of NW_025422471.1, forward strand.
ACATACATCACTCTTTAATCCTAAACATGCAGTATTCTAAAACAAATTAAGTTCCTTTGTCCCCAAAGGATAACTTTTATGAGCATTTCCCAAAATGTACTCTGCAAGAACTGCTTCCATAGGTTCTTTAAAAAAAGATTCTGTACCGAAATATATTTAGTAAAGCCTATATGGTCTTCTCTGTTCTTAGTGGTCCACATTAATCTTAGCATAGGATCCTTAAGAATCCAGTAGGAAAGAGCTTTGTTTTATTTGGAAATATTCAAACGTACTTGATCACAGAGTGCTTTTTAAAAATAACTGCCTTAACATCTCCAGGAACTGCTGTAGGATAATCTATACCAATTAAATTGTTTTTACTGCAGTACTTTGTTGTTTTCAAAGGGCTTTTCTAATAATTTTCACTGAATCCTTATAATAGTCTGAGTGTATGCAATTATTTGTATAAAGTACTCTATCTCAAGACATGACGAAACAATTTTTAGAGGTTATATGGCTTAATCCTATAAATGTGAGAACTTGACCCAAGATTCCAGTCTCTCTATTTTCCATTGAGAGCCATTTTTCATTTGGCATCATGCAGCATGAAGCCTAACCTTAGCAGCCTTTTTCTCGAGACTTTTTTCAGGATAGTCAAATATATGCAAAATATGTGTATTTGGAAGTAGGGTTTTCCAATTCACTGCATTCTTCTATTTTTGTGAAAGACCTACTTAATATCACAGCAATGTCATCAATCCCATGTCCATATCTGTACAAGCCAAGCATTTAAAATTTCCTAAGTGGATTCAAAGCGTTATTTTCACTTCCGCTTCAGAAAGAATGTTTCCCATAAGCTAAAGTGAGCCTAGATGCACCCGGAGAATAGTGGACCCATGCCGTGAATAAAATGGGCTCTGTACCTTGGCCAGTCCAAGCAAAGAAAGTATTTTGCTTGTTATGAAACATCTCCTGTGACCTGAAAAGCTTAGCTGGAGAAGTTTATAATAGTACACAAATACTTGACACTCAAGTGGTAAAAGATTTTTCTCTCATGTGTTGAAAAGTACATTTGATAATTTCTTTAAAACTCTATTTTTCCCTTCACTTAAAGTGACAGGGGACCATCACTGAAACTTACTTTTAAATATATAATCTGTGAAGTTCATCCTCCTGCAAATGTTCATACACTTCTTGGCTTTGCCTTCTCTGTTCACGGTGTAAAGTTCTCTCTTCTCATTGCAATGAGAGAGGCTTTTGTAGCTGATGTGCATTAAATTTCAAAGTATAGTTCCTATTAGGTTAGTCACTGTTTACAGTGAAATGGGACGCTAAACATAAGCAATAGACATTTTGTAGCATTCCCTGCTGTTGAACAATGGGAACTTGAACTATGAAAGCACCGTTGTTTAACAAATACATTCCTTGCAAAATTTCCTCATTTAAGAAGTCAGACTATAGTCTCTTTGAATAATAAAATTTCTGTTGTTCCATAAATCTGCTCTTCTACATGGCCAGTGACTTTTTTTCCTTTTTGTTTTTTTTAAGATTTTATTTATTTATTTATTTGACAGAGATCACAAGGAGGCAGAGAGGCAGGTAGAGAGAGAATAAGAAGCAGGCTCCCCACTGAGCAGAGATGTGGGGCTTGATCCCAGGACTCTGGGATCATGACCTGAGCTGAAGGCAGAGGCTTTAACCCACTGAGCCACCCAGGCGCCCCTGGTCAGTGACTTTTGATAGAGAAAAATTTAAGAAACAGGTGTGTGTGTGCATATATATTCAACAGAATAGGTTCATTTGCTCATTTGTACTATTTTCTTTATGCTGCTAAAAACAGATAAAAAGCATTTTATCTAAGATTATCCAATATAAGAAAGGAAAAAACAAGAGGTATTTACCTGTAAGCATTATTAATTAGTATCTATGATACTAGCATTATTAATTAGTATCTATGATACCTTGTTCTGTTGTTTTAAAATAAAAAGTAGAATAGAAATGTTATGCATTCAAAATTATATTAATTATAATTGTGGAATTATATAAGATTATTATTACCATTTTGTATGCAACATAATTAACAAAACCAAATATGGTTAAGTGGGCTTAGAGTAAATGAGTAAAATACAAGCAAGGGTAATTGAATAACTACTCTTCCAGTTAAGCTCCATGTCACCTTTCTCCCCTGTCCTACCACCTATTTGAGGTTCAGCCTTTGTTTCTTTCATGAGAGGCCCTGTAGTTTTAATCACCAAAGCTATGGGATTTGATGGCTCTTCATGAGTACCACAGGACCTATCTGTTCTGTTAGGCATATGCCTGATGATGTAGATGGAGGTATATAGACACGATAACATATCTAAGAGCCCTGTAGACTGTAACACTGTGTGTGTGTGTAGGGGTGTGTGTGTGTGTGTGTGTGTGTGTGTGTGTGTGTGTGTAGTGTGTTTCTACATCTGCCTCAAAGCTCTGTAATGGGAGATGGGAAAATTCTAAAAATAAAGCAGCTTTATATCTTGAAATGGGAGAAGGCATACCACCAGCTGCTTGTACCTTCTTGCAGGTTGGAATCAGAGTCATTTTCTCAAAGTGTAGTTTGGAGACTTCCTGCTTTAGAATCAGCTGGCATGGGCTGGCTGAAAATGCAGATTCCCACATTCCTTCTACAGAGCTTCTGATGTTATTAGTCTCTAGTAAGCATAGAAAATGTGCATTTTGGAGTATATATTTTGGGATTCTTGAACAAGATGAAGTTTGAGAGAAAAGGAATTGGCAATTTATGGCATGATTGACAAACCTTTTCATTTAGAGACAACTGTTTTAATGGAACTTGCTTAGGCATATTGAAAATTATTTGAATATGAATCTAATTGCGGTTTAGGAGTAGACTATCAGGACACATCAAATTAAATAAATGTCATAGTCCCAGTATGCAGAATTCAAAAAAAAAAAAATCAGGCTTACATTGATCTCACTTTATTAAATAAGTGAATCCACCAACAAATCTTTAGCTTCTCCTAACTCTATGGGAGATAAGGTAGAAGACACACACATAGAGCCATATCTAAAATCCAAAACAGGGGGTCTGTAATGGATTCTGTATCTCCAGTATTCTCTGGCTGTGAACCATATATATATACGTATGTATAGCATTAAAACTCTAGGATATGGAATTATGGAGTTTAAATAATTGAGGGCTTTTGATAATTAGTCCTTTGATATTCCTAATAATGACCCCGAGACACAAGCAATTTCTGAAGTGTCATTCGCAGAGGGTAAAATGTGTTCAGCAAAGATGGAGTATTTGTTTTTGTCTCATGAAAAGGCCTTATTTAAAGTAGAAGCTTAATGCCTGTTGGAAGTCTATTGAATAATATTTTCAAAAAAATTGTCAATGTGTATGTAGTTTGTAGAGTAATTTTAAGCTAATTGATATATTTGATAAGAAACAGTGGTTTCATAACTTTTAGAATGATAGACCTTATAGAGCAAAACTGCCTGGGTTCAAACTCCTTCTCTGTCACTAACTAGTATGTGATGATAACTCCCCCTGTTAGGGTCGCAGTAATCTCACTTTCTAAACAGAAATAATAGTGTCATTTTGTAGGATTGCATTAACATAAGTGAAGTGTTCATAATAATTAAATAATTACTATAAAATGTTATTTACGATTATTTTATTAATCAGAATAATTCAGTATCCAATGAAACAGTATATGTTTTGTTTTAACTCATTAAATAAAAATACTCAATGCTTAGTTAAGAATTTCAGGCAAATGATGAATAAAATAGCTTTTTAGTATAAAAATGTTGCATATATTACAGTGCACGTACTTATATACACACATAACATTGTTTATCTGAACTTCAAATTTAACTAGACATCTTGTATTTTTGTTGTTGTTGTTGTTGTTTTGCTAATCCAGCAACCCTGGTTTTATTCCATCTCGTTTGATTTTTTTACCCTGGCACATCTTCTTGAACTAAGTTATGATGCTGATACAGTGATGATTTAGTCAATAAATAATGGTTTTAGAAGATTGTTTATCTGTAATTGTTTTTGCAATGCACTTAAGTTCTAGATGAATAGATATTGCAGAGCCAATAGTTTATTAACTCCCACATAAATATGCTTAAATTGACCTCCATTTCAATATTATTAATCCCTATTTTGTTCTGGGGGGGAATACCTATATTCTGGCTCTTCTGTGCTTCATGGATTTCTAAGGTTAAGATGAACCCTTTGGGATCCAAACAAAAAGTGAGGTGATACACTCTGGAAGTCGAACTCTCACAATGTATAGGAACCCCGCATACTATTCTCCATCATAGGAATTGACAAGTTGCCAGGAATGCCCCTGAGTGAGTTAAATGACATTTGGGATAGTGTGTCTACAATTTGTCAAAATTGCCACTAGATGGCATTTAAGATCCTCAAAGCTTTTTGGCTCTGGGAATTCCAAATATAAAAAGATAAGAGTTTTTATGACCTAAACTCAACTCTTGATCCCCTTACCTACTGGCTGTGTGAAAATAAGAATAGTGTTTCCCCCTAAGCATTCACTTCTTCACCTGGGAAATGTAGTAAATGCCCACCCCACAGAGCTGTTGAAAGATTGAATGCAATCGCATGTATGAAACATCCTGCAAGGGACCTAGAATGGGATAAGTGCCCCATGGGAGCAGTCTTTCTGCCTCTTCCTCAGCATTTTAAAACAGAAACTTGAGAGATTAGTAGTACTGGAGCTAATTTTGTTCCAAATCCTGTGGCTGTGCTATATTTAATCAAAAGGCAAAAATAAAGGAGGAAATAGTCTACTTTGAGTCCCTTGCTTTGATTCAGAGTTTTTCATGTATTCTAAAAGTTGCCTAGGCTCCTGGATTTTTCCATAACTGTTCTACTTAACTATCTGAATAGTGCTGGAGAAACCCCCTCCTGCCCCTTGCAGGATTATTCTTCGCTTTATCAGTATAGCTTTCCTTCTTCTAGAAAGTCACTTCCTCTGGGGAGTTACCCTTGTCTAACTAGGTATTGTAGAAGAAACTACTGATGTAGTCCCCATGTTCCACCCCCACCCCCAAGGTGAGCTTCAGAAAGGAGTCTTCTCCTCTTCAGAGAGGAGTCCAGAACTTCCTTGGAAATGGGTTTAGAAGAGGCATCTTGTTGGAATTGTCCAGGAAAGGTAGAAATAGAAATAGAAGACATTCCCTTGAGCTGTACTTGTAAAGCAGGCATACCATAATCTATGACAAAATGATTAGTTAGAGTTGTTTTGTAGAAAGATGAAGGAGAAACCAAAAATTTCCAATTATCTCAGAGTGAACAACTCCTTGAAGCCACCACTCTGCCCGCAGTTATGAAATTGGGAAAAGCGCTGGCCCCAACATCCCATAGGAGGAAAGCCACTTTAAGAGCATGAAGTGGAAGAGAATCTCAACACAATTGGCTGTTTCTTGAGTTCTCTATTCATATTAATATGGACAACCACTTTTTTTTTTTTTATCTGCCAGGCCATACTAACCAACAAAAAGTGGATAGTGCCAAATATTTAAGAAAAATTCATGGTGAAAAAGTCTTTATGTTTTACAAAAGTCTATGCATCAATCGTTTTGGGGTTGTTTTGTTTGTTTGATCTTTGAGGTTTATGAGAATATAATGATAGAATGACAATATTCTGCCTCTTACTCAAGTCTTGGGGGAAAATGCAATGGAAAAATACAGGACTTGAGAAATCCTATCTATAAATAATAATCATGAATTACAATGCTAATCAGTTTTAAATATAGAAAGTATAGAACCTCTTTAGTAAGTTTTATTCTTTGAGGGGTTTTTTTAATATACTAAAATCTGTTTATAAAGAACATAAATATATTCATTTCCAAGGTGTTTTTAAATAGATCAGATAAATGCAAAACATATTAGAGAAATCTATCTTATTTCTTACTATTTCCTTTATAATTTTGAAAAAATTTCCTAATTTTCAAAATGTCTAAAATAGATTAGCAGCAACATTTATTTCTCAGCAAAAGTCAAATAAATCAGACTTATTATTTTTCTACCTTTACCCAATGCATGTAGAATCACACAGAAAATGGGGAAATGAACAATATTATTAAGCTGGCCAATTAAAGCTAATTAGGAGATAGCTGTATCCAAGACCTTCAAGTTTCAATCATTGGAGCCCCAATTTATGATATTAAATTAACGAGATAAGAATGTAAAACATCTATATCTCAATATGTTCAATTATAGTTTGCTTTTACATGGGAATTTATTTACAAAATTTTAAACTACCAAGTAGTTTAACCTATTCTAGCTTATTATCAAATGACACATGATACCTGTTGAAAAGATCAAATAATGAAAGCTTACATTATTTTTCAAAAGATTCACTGCTGCTACTCCCTTGCAGTTCTCCTTTCTGAAAGAAGATAATAAAACTTCTCAAAAACTGATTTCATGCTTTGCCATGAGACTTATCCCTGGTCAATGAGTGGGAGCTGAAGTGATGCTTCTCTCTTCTAAGTGGAAAATTTTGGAAATGGAAAAAAAACAGATAGTGGGTCCTGATTTGTATTACAGAACTGGGCCTAGGAGCTTACCATCACTGTCATATGGATTCATCTGGCTACCAGAACAGTCTCATGAGACCCAAAGGAAGTCAACCAGCCAGTTCTTTAAATTTTTAGTTTTTACTTTTAGGGCAGAGAATGTACAAAATAAGAATACTAAAGCTTATTTGTAGGGTTATTCTAAGCTTTAAATTCTATAGTTATATAACATATAATTATATCTTGTGTCTAATATATATAATATGGATGTAATAGTCAGCAAACTCTATTCATCATAAACCCACATGAGCTAGTAACAATAAGAATGAAGATAGTATTAGTTATAACAGTGCTACTCTGGACCTCACCCAAAAGGAGATAGCTGTCAATGAGGTGGAATTGACAGGAGTCAGGTGAGAAAGAAGACATTTTATAGTATTCATGATAACAATTGCACAAAATCAGCTAGTTTTGCAAAGACTGTTTCAACAGGTGTTGCAGACCAAAAGCAGTGGGCAGGCTTCAAACTCAGCCAAGTTTTCATCAGATGACACTGGATGCTTTTTTAATTTTTAATTTGAACAGCCTATGTGGGGCGTATACCATACTCCATCCATCCTCCCTTTTACGTCTCTGATCCAAAACTGTCACTTGCTATGTCATCTACAGGCCTATGAAGACATTTAGTTTGCTCAAGACGATGAAAATGGTTTTTATTTTAGTTTATTTTGAAGTAAGAACCTCAAGTAGGAAATAGTCCACCAGCTTTTGATCAGTCTTGAGATATGACTTAGAGAAAAGAAAACTCCTTAATTTGTAACTTCCTTCTGTCATTCTGTCCTATTTCAAAGCAAAGGACAGAGAAAGGGGTGCTAAATGCCTGAAAAACTGAGGGAACATGGGACTAAGAGCTGTTGCAGAGCCTCGCTCACCAAAGAAAAGACTGAAAAGAGAGAAATACTCACCAGGAGAGATGCATCGTGATCCGGACCTCAGCTGAGGAACCATGATTCTAGAAGCAGATCTAATTCCAGGCTTCAGGGAGGCAGAAGCTTAGGAAAGCTGGCCTGACTCTGGGAACTGATATATGGGGACAGAGCAAGAACCCAATGCGAAGAAACAAGGGAATATCGTAGCCTGGGACAAGAGTGAGTTTGGGCCACCGTATGTTCATAGGATATGTGTGCTCCAAAGTCGCCCTTCCTCTGAGCGCCAGACCCTGGGCGAGCAGAACCGGGAAGCTGTTCAGCCCTATATCACCCTCTCAGCTGGGTACCCCATGTGGGACATAATCTATACAGGCAAACACTGCAAACTTAAGGCAATTTGATGGATGAGAAGAGGAGCAGCATTGATACCTGTTGCTTCAGATTTGGTGTTTTGTTTTTTTTGTTGTTTTTTTGTTTTGTTTTGTTTTGTTTTCAGTGAGATGGGGTTTGGCTGGGGAGCTAGGAAAAGAAGGGTTTTATCATTTTGGCTAAGCCTGCCCCCTTCTGCAGCAAAGACATTGGCTTTTACCAACAAGCAGGGACTAAATATCAGAAAGAGAAAGATACCATTTCATATGGTTGAGGAAACTATTCAGCTATCAAACAGCTCAAAATATGGAAAGTTCTCTCACAGAACTAAAGTTGTACAATCTTGCAATTGCATTAATCTAGAATCCCTCAAACCCTTGAGGGGTTTTAGAATCACCTCCATATTAATGTTGAATGCAGGACTTCTTAAAATCCCTACCTAAAAGATGCTGTCCTCGGCAATAAGGGATTGGACTCTAAAGAAGTGTCATAGATTGGGTATTTAGGAAGTTTAACCTTTAAAAATACAAATTTGAAGAGTTTTTGTTTGGCTCTGCCACGAATTCATAGTAAGTAAGCCCTTGGGGGTGATGACCAGCCTTTTCTGGAACTGAGTTTCCTAATTTTTTAAAGTAGATGGAATATTCTCACACAAATGGAAATGAAAATGTCTGTGTTACTGATGCCTGCCCGGTATCCAGAGCAAGATAGTATGGTGCCTACGGTTTGTGCCTCAAAATCCCAGCTGATCCAGGGTTAAAGCCTCTGCCTTCAGCTCAGGTCATGATCTCAGGGTCCTGGGATTGAGCCCTGAATGGGGCTCTCCGCTCAGCAGGGAGCCTGCTTCCCCCTCTCTCTCTGCCTGCCTCTCTGCCTACTTGTGAGCTCTGTCAAATAAATAAATAAAACCTTAAAAAAAAAAAAAATCCCAGCTGATCCAGACAGAACCCAGAGTGATCCTCCATAGTGAGAAGCACAGGTTTGTTGCACTGAGGCTAAACATACTGACCCCAAGAGCCACAAGTGTTCCCAGTTGCCATCTGTAGGCGACAGGTCTCTTGAGTATTTAACATCATTATCCAGAACTGTCAATTCATGTTAGTCTGGAGGGAATAGCACGAAGTGTGATAATTGGTTTTCATTTCAACCATTTTTTTTAACATCTTAATTTAATTTTTTTTCAGTGTTCCAAGATTCATTGTTTATGCACCACACCCAGTGCTCCATGCAATACGTGCCCTCCTTAATACCCACCACAGACTCGCCCATCCCCCCAACCCCCCTCCCCTCCAAAACCCTCAGTTTGTTTCTCACATTCCACAGTCTTTTATTGTGCTCTCCTGTGAGACTTTTATTTTTTTAAAAAACATTTGCACATTTTTGCAATATTACTCAATACCACTCATTCATGCAACACATACTTACTAGATGAATTCTAAGTCTAGACTCTGGGCATGCAGAGGTAAAGAAGAAAACAGGGCTCCTACTCTTAAGAAGTTTGTAGCTCATTAAAACAGAGCTATGAACAAAAAAGAAAAGAAAAGAAAAATTAATATTCTAGGAAAACAGAAGGATCTATTAGAACGTGAAGTAGAGGTCTGATGTGATCTGGGGATCACGGAAGACACCTTAAGAAAGTGTTATTTGAGCTGAGACCTAGAAAATAAGATTGGGGTTGTTGGGGGCTTAGTTGGTTAAGCATCTGCTTTTGGATCAGGTCATGACCCCAGGGTCCTAGGATCAAGTGCTGCATCAGGTACTCTGCTCAGTGGGGAGCCTGCTTCTCCCTTTGCCTGCCACTCCCCCTGCTTGTGCTCTCTCTCTCTCTCTGACAAACAAATAAATAAAATCTTTGGAAAAAAGAAAGAAAGAAAGAGAAGAAAAGAAAAGAAGAAGAGTTAGCTGTGCCTGCAAGTAGGAGGCAGATGAAGTAAACAGAATGTTCCAGGAACAATATGTATAGTTCTAGAGATAAAAGAAAGTATAGTGTATCTAAGAAACTGAAAGTTCAGCTCCTAACAGGTTGAATGAAACTTTAGGTGCATTACCCAATATGTTCTCTGCATGTAATTTTAAATAAAGTGACCGCATAATAGTGAAATGAAATTTAGGATGCTTAATGGAATAGTTGCACCAATGAATGACCCGGTTTCAAGAAGTATTCACACAAATATTTATTATTAATTAAATGAGCCTAATTTTAAGAGATCATCATCATTTTTTAAAAAAGTAACTGATTTTGTTTCTTAATCCTCTGGCTAAGAAAGTTAAAAACATTTCATTTAATACTAAAACTGAAAATTTTCTATAATAAGAGTTGGAAAGAAGAGAAATGAGATTATGATCCCGGCATAAGAAAGCTGAATTAATCAGCAAGATCTTTGCCAAGATTCAGCCATATCAACACAAAGATGAACTGTGCTCCCTATTGCCCTAAAACTGCATCAAGTCCAGAATATAAAACTTTATTTATACAGATGTTCAAATGAGTTATTTTTACCTACAGCTAATATTAATGAGAATTCTGATGTGGGACTTGGTTTAATCATTCCCAAAGTCATATTGGTTAGAGAAATCTATTCTAATTTCAAAGCCCATTTCAGAAAACGTCAGTATAGTCTTACAGTCTGTGATAAAAGCAATGTCACAGAGAAATAAAAAAATAAATCACCATATGACATGTCCATTCCAAAAGCTCACGTATTGAGAGGCGTCACTCACTCAGACCTACAGGATGTGCATGGTAGGACTTGATATCAATGATTTAGCCTGTCTGGCCAAAGAAGCCTTTACCTTCTGTGGGTTTATTGACTGTTGAGGAGGTAGAATACCTGAATACCTTCCAGTACCCAGTTCAAATTCTAACTCTGCTGCGGGAATTTATATCCTTATTAGCAGGGCAAATGAATTCACCTTCCCAGGTCTCCTCATCTTCAAAATGAGGGCAACTTTACTTTAAGGGATAACTGTGGACCTGGAATGAAAGGACATCCATGAAAATTGTTACCTTATTGCTTGGTATACAAATAATAAACAGACAGCCCCCTGCCCTGTTTCCCCACATGGATATACCATAGTAGATAAAATTATAGCAAGGGCCATTCTAGATGGGTTGGAGGCACATTGGCTTTTTGCCATGTCTCCCAGGTAGAGTTGGTTGTGACATCATGATGATTGTCTTGACTATAGTGATAGAAGCCTCGCCTATGATCTGGTAAAGTTTCTCTCCATTACTTCTAGAATGACCTGATCACTAATTCTTCACTAAAAAGTGGAAGGCTTTTTTGTTTGTTTTACAAACTGCACACAGCGTACCCTTTAGTCTTTGAGAAGAACCAAAGCGTAGTTCATTTTTTTGAATCAAAAATGAGAAATGAGAAACAAGTGCCATTCTTTTCTCAATGAAATGATTGCATCTAATTTTGTTGCATGCATCTGTGTTTGTGTTTAATGGCAAGTGTAATTATGCACCTGTGATGTGTGGCTCTTCTAATTTTAGTAAAATTGATTAAACTATTTGGAAAATACATAACAAATTACTCTTTAAAACAAATTTAGATGCTGAAGCCTTTTTAACTCTCTGTCACATCTCTGTCCTTCTAATTTTATGTAGTAGCTGTACAGAACTTTTGTGTCCAACACTGTAAACTGGAATCTTTCCAGGGCGGCCAGATTCTTGCCCTGCATACTCCTGGGTTGAGAGGAGCCATCCAGTGATTCCTCTTCCCTCCCTGAAGAGCTTCCCCTCTAGAGAGGGAAAAAAGAGCCTTTGGTCTGTGTCAGAGAGATAGTTGTGGAGGTTAAAAGAACAGACCCTTTTGGTCAGATGACCAGGTTACAATGTAATCCCAGTACAACTCAGAGTCCAATCACTAAGTTAACATATGGGTAGATATTTTGATATTTTTGAATAATATATATCTTAAGTGCTTTAGTTCAATTTTGAAGTAAGAAGGAAAAAATTAAGGAAGTATGGAAAATACGAAAACAAGTTACTAATTCTTGTTGGTCGAATGATTGGATTTTTCATATGCAAACTTGTATTTTGGTCAGGAAATAATCAAGTTGAAATTAATAAACCCCCCAAAAAAGAAAGAAAGAAATGAATCCTCCAAATAGTAAGGGGAAAGCAATATAATATGCAGATAGTAACAAACATATAGGGGTTAAGAGCCTTGTCTCCAGAGAAGCAGCCCATACTGGAATAGTGTACATCAAAGAAGCAAAAATTACGTTAAAAAAAAAAAAGTTTGAGGGCAAAGTCTTGGTCACTCCTTGATGGGCTACACCTACTAAGGCTGAGGACACTGAAGACTTGAAAACGTGACCTTTGAACCCAGGAACAGTTCAAACCTGAGGTTCCTGAAACTACCCTGTTCTACAGCCTGATTTTCCCCAGTGAGCATGTCCAAAGTCCAGTTTCTGAAGAGTCACTTAGCCCACCTGAATGCTGTTGCATGTTACAACAGAATATCTCAGCTGCTCACCCAGTTGTCTTAGAATGCATTTCCAAATATTTTACTTTTGATGGGAGAGACTTAACTGCATGTATTTGGCAGCAAGGAGTATCATTTATATTTGATAAAGTGTAGGGCATACTTTTAGAATCCTTTTGGTAATTTCTATATCGCAAATAGCAGAATTTTGGTAATTTTGGAAATTTCTAAATTACCAAAATTTTAGAAATTTTGGTAATTTCTATATCGCAAAGCAGCAGTGGTCAAAAGCCACTTCAGGATGTTTTTTCTGTTTCTTGAAATTTTCTTGGCCATTTCATGAGTGCTTGAAAATACAAGCCTTCTTTTCTTTTTCTTTTTAAATTTAATTTATTTTCTCAGTGTTCCAAGATTCATTGATTATGCTCCACAGCCAGTGCTCCATGCAATACATGCCCTCCTTAATACCTGCCACCAGAGTCACCATCCCCCCCACCCTCCTCCTCTTCAAAACCTTCAGTTTGTTTCTCAGATTCTAGTCTCTCGTGGTTTGTTGTCTACGTAAGCTGTGGGACTCAGAAATTTAAGGCAAATATTTCAAATGCTCTAACTGAAACTGTTTTGTTTTTAAAAGGAAGTGTGTGGACTTGAATTCTTCTTATATTTGCTCAATATTTCACCTCCCTAAGTAGGGTTTGAGCCTCCCTTTTTACTAATAGGAATGTCTTTTCTCATGTAGCTTTCTCAAGTTAGCCAGAAATCCCAGTTGTGAAATAAGACTTATATTAGCTTTGTTTTGTGAGTAATTTTAATTTTAAAATGAAAGCTACCATTATATTTAGTATATAATTTTTCTCTTTAATCATTTGGATTCTTAAGAAAATGCTATATAGATACATTATAAAGGCCAAGCCTATTTTAAAGGTTATGTCAGTGAATTGTAAGAATTGCCTTTCTAATTATGTTCAATATGGAACAGAATGTTAATTGATCTTATTGGAGAGATCCTCTTAAAGGTTTTTGGTTTAATTAAACAGTACTTGTGTTTAATCCATTTCAGATAAAACTTTATTTTTAATTAAATAGGAAAGGCATTTAGCAATCTTACATGAATTCTTTACTGAGAAACCCTTTTATAAGAAAAAGAAAACACTGATTTCTCCATATACAAAGAACAAGTATACTTTTCAAATACTACTTTATGCTTCTCTCTGTTATGGTTCAAGGAGCATGTTAACAGTCTTCAGTGAGATTCTATACTAATGTATCTGGCAAATCTAAAATTATAACTGAAATTCCTCTGTAGTATTTTAAGTTCTTAATAAGGTTTTTTTGTCATCTTTATTTAGAATCTGGCTGGTAGTAAGTAGTGAACAGATAGAATCACCAGCTAAATCAAAACTCCAAAATAATATCTAGAGTTTTGCCTGAAAATACAGTTTGCTAAAGTAAAACATACTATCCAAATTATCCTTAATTTCGCAAATTTCCTTAATGCAAAAACATCCAATCAAATCTAAAAAACAAAATTGTCAAGCAAGTATTCCATATTTTTTTTAAATTAGCTTAATGAACTACTACTTTTTATAAAATTACTTTTGTGGGCTCCACTGTGTCCCCCCCCCACCGCAAATTCATATGTTGAAGACTGAACCTCTGATACCTTAGAAAGAAATTGTATTTCTCGAGAGCATCTCCAAAGAGGCAATTAATGTGAAATGAGGTTGTAAGGGTAAGTGTTAATCAAATATGACCGGTGTCCTTAAAAGAAGATTAAGGCACAGGCACACAGGGAGGAAAGATCATGTGAAGACACAGAGAAAAGTCAGCCATCTGCTGACGCCTTGATCTCAGACTTCTGGCTTCCAGAACTGTGAGAAAATAAACTCCTGCTTAAGCCACCTAGCATGTAGTACTTTGTTATGGCAGCCTAGGAAATTAATAGAATGGCCGAATCTAGTCAATCTGTGACAGGAGTTTATTGAAGTGAGGAGCCCCAAAGAAGTAGAGCTGTGGTTGGGGCTGCGTGAGCTCAAGGAAGGAGACCCTGTCAGGAGGGGCAGGCTACCACAGCTCATGGCCTTGGCTGTTCCCCAGAGGTGAGATCCCCTGTCATTTCTGCTACTTCAGCAGTCAGAATCAGCATCCTAGTGTTCTTTCAGGGTGTAAGAAAAGGACAGAAAAGGCTGCTGGACTCACAGTACAACCAAATCCCAGAAGCTGAAAATCCATAGCAGTGTAACATAATCTCTCAGATGCTTCAAGAAAAATGTTTAAATTAATATTCTTTAAACCCCCTCTATGTTACGAATATATAAATACCCACCTAAGAATAAACAAGTATCCAATATATATGCTCTTGTGCTATTTATCATAACGCAGCTATAACTTGGAAAATTGCTTTGCTCAGTAGATATTTTTAGAACAACTCCTGATGCATATATTCCTTAAGGAAACCTTTTAATCTCATTTTTAGTGCTTAGGAAGTACTGGTTACAGGACTAAAAGTTAAAAAAAAAAAAAGATAAGTGGTTTGTTCTGAGATACATAATTTTTAAAGAATATTGCTCACATTTAGATATGCAAATATGTGCATAATTATAAAGAAGATCACCTATAAGATTTAAAACTGCTTAAATAAACAACAAAGAAAATTACTAACACTTTTCCACCATTAAATGGTTGTCCACACTACATGCTTCGCTTTTCCTGGCAATGGCATTACAGATTTAGAAAGGGACTTCAAGGTCATCCAAATCAAAACTCACACTTGATGAGTCCAGTCTGGTGTTTAGAATCCTTCCACCATAGCTTTTATAGATGTCTGGTCATTGAGCATGTACCTAGATAGTCCGGTTACAGGGAACTTCATCCATTGTTGGATTACTCAGATTATTAAAACTGCTATATTCTTAAAAAGCTTCTCTGGGTTTCTAGCCTCTTTCTAACCTTTATATTGTAAACAGAGGATGGTACCTCTAGCAAACTCATTTGTCTTTCTTTCAGTGAGTGTTTTTTTTTTTTTTTTTTAATATCGCTTTTAAAATGTGGTTCCAGTGGCACCTGGGTGGCTCAGTGGGTTAAAGCCTCTGCCTTCCGCTCAGGTCATGATCTCAGGATCCTGGGACAGAGCCCCGCATCAGGCTCTCTGCTCGGCAGGGAGCCTGCTTCCTCCTCTCTCTCTGCCTGCCTCTCTGCCTACTTGTGATCTCTGTCTGTCAAATAAATAAATAAAATCTTTTAAAAATAAATAAATTAAATCAAATTAAATTAAACTACATGTGGTTTCAGAACTGAACACAATGCCCCATAAATGTTTTCATCGGTATGGAGTGAGATGGGCAGAGTGCCCTTTGAGGGTGTCTCTGCCTCTGAGTTTGTAGATACAGACTTAAGTTAATAAAGCCTAGCACCAGGAAGCTTTTCTTACTATTGGTCTTCTAGCAATATCTCACAGCTGAAGTATATTCCCTTTCTTACAGAAAAGAAATGCAGGAAGTTTTTGCATGTTGTTAATATACCTGAACATAAAATTTTAAGGTCCTTTTTTCCTACTCTAACTAACTGCAGCATACTAAAGCCATTCTCAGAGAGATACCAGTGATAAACGTTGTGCTAGCCTTAGGAAAGATAAATACCCTGTTTTGGAAAAAGCATTAAAGTAGCTTTTTATTTCTATGTTTTTGTTTCTATTATTTTTCATGAAATATATATATTTAGATATATATATAAAATCTGTTTATAACCAGCAAGATGGACATTATTTACTCAAATTTGAAATTATATATAGGCAATATTTATATATATATATATATATATAAAGACTGTGAATATGTATATGTAATTTTATATGTGCATATATATATGTACACATTTAGTTTAAAATTTTTCCAATACATTGTCCATGGATTTTGTGTATTTTCATGTATCCTGTTTGCTAATTGTACTGTCCCATAGTAGATGTTTTATGCAGCAGAATTACAAGTCTTTGAAGAAAAGTATAAATTCATAATACAAACCAAAAGTATGATCTACCCACATACATACTTTTTACATGCCCTTTTTTTATATTATTCTTTTATTTTGTTTTTTCCTCTAAGATGGATTAGGAAAAAATATGTCACTAGTCCACATTATATTCCTTGTGTCATCTCTTCTTCTAAAATCGACCACCTCCACTTCCATTGAACATCACCTTGAAGGTTTGACAACAGATAGATGACTCCGGGAAGCTCCTCTTCCATGTAGTGCATGTTCTTGAAGTCTTTATGTATTACTTCCCACATATTGGTGTAGACAGAAGCAGCATGATAAGGAATGGAAGCTTTTTACATAACCTTCAAAAAGTTTCTCTGCCCCATCCCATCAACACTTCTCTCATCCTCCCAGAGACTTTACTTTTTTCATAGCTACTGAGAGCAAGATGATATGTCTCCTAGTGGCATTTATTCTCCATTTCCCTCTACCACAAAGCAACTTGGTGAACCTCAGCCCTGGATGCACATTAAAATCACTTGGGGAGCTTTAAAAAAATCCTCATTCCCAATCCCTGTCCAGATGGATTAGATCAGAATCTCGGGGTGGTGCCCTTGCATTGGTCTTTTTGTAGAAGCCCCCTGGGTCAGGCTAATGTGCAGACAAGGTTGGGAATGATTCACAGTCACAAATTTAGCTGAACTGCAGGAATCCTCTCCTCCTTTCTTCCTAGTTCAATAGAAGAGGATTCTTCATTAAGGCTTACATTTATCAAACTTTTTAAAATCAAGGATCCATCGTCATGTAATACTTGCTTACCCCCTTTCTACCCTTATCTGATGCTTCCGTTACATACTTGTTTACTACAGGTTGTGTCTCTCATTTCTTTCCATTGTCTACAAAAAAGACTAGGTCTTTTCTAATTTTAGAGAAAAAGTAGCTCAGGTCATAATCCTCTATTTCTTTTCCTTCCACCATCAAAATATAAATATCATTCTATTCACTTACTTAAATTCTCTGTCACTCCTAGTTCTCTTTCCTCCAGTAGAAGCCACAGCATCTTGCCATTTCTCTCCCCATCAGGTATCCTGTGGCATTCCCAGAGAGAAAAAGTACTTAGCTTTTGGACACTAATCCCAAAGAGTTGAGCCAACCTCATGTGCTTATATGGGGCACCAGAATTTTTTCAGCACATATTACCTGGGTTCACTTGGTTCAGGGAACCCACATACCAAAGAGGGTTTCTTTATGTATAACCTTATTATGACATGAGCCAAGATTCACTCAAAATATCTAATTCTAGGGGCACTGGGGTGGCTCAGTGGGTTAAGCCTCTGCCTTCAGCTCAGGTCATGATCTCAGGGTTCTGGGATCAAGCCCCGCATCGGGCAATCTGCTCAGCAGGGAGCCTGCTTCCACCACTCTCTCTGCCTGTCTCTCTGCCTACTTGTGATCTCTGTCAAATAAATAAATAAAATCTTTAAAAAAATAATTAATTCTATAGCCAAGTTGAATTGTGTTTTTCTATAAAATTAACATGGATCCTAATATTGATGTAACTGCCTCCTTATTAGGAAATTGATGCTATTTAGGACAAGGAAGTATCTAATCCCGGTTTGGCCCAAAATATTCAAGAAAAATTTTGTTGTCTCTTTCTCAATGGCAATTTTCATACTTGGAGTGTATTTATCCAGTGCCTATTATGTATGTGCTAAACACTTAAATTATTAAGCACTTAAGCAATTAAATTCCATTTAATTTTCAGAATAATCCTGTAAGGAATATTTTTGAAATTGAGGGCCAGATAAGTAACTTGCTCAAGGCCACATGACTAATATGTAGTAGAAACAAAATTTAAATTTACATGTCTGATTCTAAATTATATTGCCCTTTCCATTGTAACTCCTTACATTTACCTAAGGCAAGATTTAGAAACCACTGATGGGGGCGCCTGGGTGGCTCAGTGGGTTGAGCCGCTGCCTTCAGCTCAGGTCATGATCTCAGGGTCCTGGGATCGAGTCCCGCATCGGGCTCTCTGCTCAGCAGGGAGCCTGCTTCCTCCTCTCTCTCTCTGCCTGCCTCTCTGCCTACTTGTGATCTCTCTCTGTCAAATAAATAAATAAAATCTTAAAAAAAAAAAAAAAAAAGAAACCACTAATGGTTTGTAAGTTAAGGAGTAGCATGGTTAGATTTGCATGCCACAATGATTACTGGTGTAGCTGTGTGAAGGATGGACTTGGAGGATGAAGAACTGGACAGAAAGACCAGTTAGGAAGACACTGTAAAGGTAGGTGGAGGTAAATAAGACCCTGATTGTAGCAGAAGCAGTGGGCACAGGCAGAGAAAAAAATAGAGGAGTGGATTAAGAGATAAATTCGGTAGTCCTGTGTGCCAGTAGGATATAAGACTGATTTTTACCTTTCACGATGTCATCATTAAGAAAGGAAATTGTAGTTTGGGGAAGAACGTGGAGGGTTCTTTTGAGACCCTGTTTCATATAAAACATGGTAGAAGAAATGCCCAGGGGTTAGTCTAAAGTGATTAAAATGGTGTCTGCAGTATAGGAGAAAGAAAACTAGAATTGAAAGTTATTAGCAAATAACTCCTGTCCTTGAGGGAAAAAAAATGCAGCATGAAAAGAGAAGAGGGTCAAGAGTAGGAGACATCTTTGCCACAAAGCATCTTCAACATCTGTTTCTTTTATTCCACTCCAATTCCTATTTTCCGGGCACAAGCTCTTATTACCTTTGCAAGATCCTATGCACTGATTTCACTACTGGCAGTTTCCTACCACCTGCCTCCCTTCATTCCACTCCTCACCCTCTATGCCTGTCTAATACACACTGACTACCAGATTGATTATCTCACTGATAGGAATGCTGACTTCCTACCTTTGCAAATTTATATTCCAGTGCTAGCTATGAACACTTTATACTTAATCAAAATGGACAGTGTCCCAGAAAAAGCTCTGGGCATTTTCATCTTCATATTTGGATTATGCTGTACCCTCGGGAAGGAATACCAACTACTGCATGAAAACTTGTAACCCAGATAGGACCAAGTTTCCCTTCTCTGAATTCTTATAGAGTTCTGTTTGAACTGGTATGTTTATTATTTCTCTTCTCTAATTCAGAAAATGTTTTGACCACTTGTGATTCTGGGAATAAACATGAATGAGACATAGATTTTACCCTTTAGGAGATTATATTCCAGTAGAATTTTTATTTGTGGATATTCTTATAGTAACCAGCACATACTATTCCCTCTGATAATGTCTCTACATTATAAAGACAAAAACTAATATAATCCAGCTTGGATTAGAAGAATACCATAACTAAGCAAGATGTTCTTACATTAGCCATTTTGAGCCCAAATGTTAAGACCTTTTTTTTTGTTTAATTTATTTAAGACTTTAGTAGACAACATACTGAGATAGCTATAACTATTTAATTGGTTTGAAGATAAGTATTTGGAGCTGTCTTTTCTAATAATGAAAGTTATTTTCATATTAAATGAAGACATAATTATTATTAAAAATAATCAAATAAAAATAAAATTGGCTGTGGCTAGAACCAAAGATAGTAAAATTGGTATTGACTAAATGTTAACAGAAATAAAATATTTTTGACAAAAGTTAGAGATGGTAAATTTAGAGATGGAAAATTGAACTTAGTAGAAACATCCCTCCCCCCCCCACAAAAAAATAGTTGTAGTTGCAGCAGGTTAAATATTACTATTTTATATAAAAAATAAAAGATAAGTGAATTAAATCTGTTTAGTAAAATTTAGAGAATTGGTCAAATAAAATAATTTGAAGAAAATTTTTAAAATGAGAGAAACAGATTTTCTCTGAAAAGAAAATTGATTAAACAATTAAATTGGCTCAGTGCAATTTGCTTCAGGAAATGCTTTCTTATGAAAACATCAGTGTTAGTATAATTCTGATGAAATATTTGGATTCAAAACATCTGTGAAGTCTATAAAAATATGTGGTAAAAGATTCAGTGTGCATATGAATCACCTGGGCATCTTATTAAAATGCAGATTCTGAGTTAGTATGTCTTGAAGTGAGAAAATTTATTCTTCATTCCTAACTGCTTCTCAGGTGTCGTCAATGTTACTGGTCTAGGGTCCACACTTTTTTTTTTTTTGAAGATTTTATTTATTTATTTGACAAAGAGGGATCATAAGAGAGGGGGAAGCAGGGGTTCCTGCTGAGCAGAGAGCCTGATGTGGGACTGGATCCTAGGACCCTGGGAGTATGACCTGAGCCAAAGGCAGAGGCTTAACTGACTGCGCCACCCAGGCGCCCTAGGGTCCACACTTTGAGTAGCAAAGATTTCTCATGGAACCAATTTTATGTCATTTTTATCAAGAAACTAGTTCAAATTAACGAGCTATTGCTCAATTAGAATTCCTTTGAGAAAATTTGATTAATCCAGTTTTAGTAAAATGGCAAAGGGTGCAGGGGTCATGTAGTAAACTCATGGTGGCAATAGCCCAGTCTTTTATCTATAGTTACTACAGAGAAGACAACACTTCTTTTTTTTTTTTTTTAAGATTTTACTTTTTTTTAAATTTTTTAAATTTTTTATAAACATATAATGTATTTTTAGCCCCAGGGGTACAGATCTGTCAATCGCCAGGTTTACACACTTCACAGCACTCACCACAGCACACAGCTCCCCCCATTGTCCATAACCCCACCACCCTCTCCCGACACCCCTCCCCCCAGCAACCCTCAGTTAGTTTTGTGACATTAAGAGTCTCTTATGGTTTGTCTCCCTCCCAATCCCATCTTATTTCATTTATTCTTTTCCTACCCCCAAACCCTCCATGTTGCATCTCCACTTCCTCATATCAGGGAGATCATATGACAGTTGTTTTTCTCTGATTGACTTATTTCGCTAAGCATAATACCCTCTAGTTCCATCTACATCGTCTCAAATGGCAAGATTTCATTTCTTTTGATGGCTGCATAGTATTCCATTGTATGTATATACCACTCCTTCTTTATCCATTCATCTGCTGATGGACATCTAGGCTCTTTCCATAGTTTGGCTATTGTGGACATTGCTGCTATAAACATTCGGGTGCACGTGCCCCTTCGGATCACTACATTTGTATCTTTAGGGTAAATACCCAGTAGTGCAATTGCTGGGTCATAGGGTAGCTCTATTTTCAACATTTTGAGGAACCTCCATGCTGTTTTCCAGAGTGGTTGCACCAGCTTGCATTCCCACCAACAGTGTAGGAGGGTTCCCCTTTCTCTGCATCCTCACCAGCATCTGTCATTTCCTGACTTGTTAATTTTAGCCATTCTGACTGCTGTGAGGTGGTATCTCATTGTGCTTTTGATTTGCATTTCCCTGATGCCAAGTGATGTGGAGCACTTTTTCATGAAGACAGCCCTTCTTTAGTTAAATTTGGTTTTGAATAATGTTGAATGTTGTGTTGGCATATGATATGGCAGATAATTGTGGCAGCCATCTTGGGATACTGAAGAAAGCTAGTTGGAGGGACAAAATCAATATTCTGAAGATGGTGGAGTGAAAAAAATGGGAAGGACTTGTGTCTTTGGGGATACTAATCAGCCCCTTAATAAATCATCCCTGAAACTATTCTATTTTAAGACTTCATGTTGTGTGAAATAATAAATTTCATAAATATTTAATCCACTATTGACTGAGTTTTCCTGTAACCTGGGGCTCAAAATATCTCCGGCTAGAAAGTTACAGATCCGGGATCCAAATCTAGAGATTATGACTCCTTGTTCAATCTCCTTTCTTCCTCCTCCAGGTTTTACCACGCTGCCTTCTATCATGTCACCGTTGCAGTAAAGTAAAGTTTCAAGGGGACCGGGTTCTGAACTTAAACATGAATATCCCAAAGAGTGCCTCGCCCAGGACCACACACACACACACACACACACACACACACAGTCCTTAATAAATGAGTAAATTATTGAAAACTAGTGGCATTACAGGACAGAGGAAAAAGCAAGTGAAACACTGATGTTGAGGAGAGTTTATTAAAACAATTTTCTTGGCTATGCTAAATAATATTTAATTTTAAGTAGGCTATTAGGAGTAATGTCAAAGGACTGTACTGTACTTTAAAAGTGATTGAAAATTAATTAACAAAAGATATTTCCCAGAAAATAGCTACAGTATCTTTCAGATTAATATGCCAGGAAGGATCTGCTTAGTTACAGCATGCCTGAGTCAGACCAATTAGAAGTGAAGTATAGTTACAAATTTCGCAATGCCTCTGAGAAGGTTTGCCTGGTATAAACACCAGGGCTAATCTGTGTAGAAATAATCTCTAAATCCTGGAAATTGGGTTATAGTCCATCATTAATGGCTCAGAGCAAGTAAAATTTTAATGTACCCTATATAAATGAAAACATTAAAATTAATTATTCAAATTTAATCTGCTTTTCAGCTTTACAGAAAGATGTAGTTTAAATTGAGCAGTGCTGTTGTGTCATTTGAACTGTAATCTTGCAAGTGATTTAGATATTGAAATAATTGTTAAGGGTTTTGGTTTTTTTGGGGGGGGTTGATAATGGGATGGTTTGTCATTTTGCTGTATGTCAGTTAGTAATTGGGTCCTCAGTATACAATAAAGAAGAAAGGTCTAATGAGACAGGTTAATAGGAACCTTGACATCCAACTTTTTTTTAAAATAAAGAACACAGTTCTTCAGCTTCAAATTTGAATACAACCTAAGTAGATAGACAATTTTTTACATTTACATTAAGCATGTTATTATAGGGTATGTGGAGCAATGAACAGGCAAATAATCTTCTTGTGTAATTTTAAAATTGTTCAGCCAGTAGAATTATTTATGTCAAAATATTGCTTGATGGTTTTATTATTCTGAAGGACAAGAGTTTATGATACATTACCATTGTCTAGACTAAATTCATGGTGCCCAATATCAATTTGTTCTTAAATCTATACAAGGCTAACATAAACTTAAATATTTGCAGAAGGTACTCAATGTTCTACTTTTTACATTGCTATGTCATATAAAAAGCATAAATAATTTCCACACTTGACCAGATCTTAGACTATAAAGAAGTGCCAGTCATTTCTTAAGTACATTTTAAAAATCAATTTGTTTTATTTCCTAATTTTATTTTTATGTTTAGTTATAATAAATTTCTTTTCTACTTGACATTTTTTCTCTTCAACTTACTTTTTATTATTTTTAAAAATTCAAGTAATGTGTTTATTATACCTAAAAGTAGAAATTAGTAGCTTTTATATGTCTGTATATTTGAGATTGTTTAGTGGCATACTTATGTAGCCTTTTCTTTTAAAGGAGAATTAGAAAGGTATTTCTCTATTACAGCTATGTTCTGGAGGGGGAAATGATTTATGTATATATTTAAATGTTTCTTAGCAAATATGACTGTTCTTGCTGAAAGAAGCAGGTAGTTGCATAGATAGATCAATCACTGGGACAGATATATTGCACTGTGTGTGTGTGTGTGTGTGTGTGTGTGTGTGAGACTAACGTTTGTATCCTACTGCAAAGCTCCCCATATCAAGGATCAGAATTTTGTTAAAGGAGAATGATCTCTTTAATCTGGTAAAATTATTCTCTAAAAGTTGAAGAGATGCAAGGAAGGATTGATTTTAGGTAATCAATAAACCTGTTCCCTTGTAAACATAACTCCCTCTGGACTTACCTCAATGACTGCCATTTAGATTGCTAGATTGTAATAAAAAATTAGTTTGAGCTGACATTTTATTCCTTAATTCGGGCAACTATCTCTGGAGAAATAACCCATAAGAAAGCAATCTTCTTAATCCATATTTCCTTTGGGTGAATATAAATTTGAGTCATTCCCGATCAGTCCAAGTTTCCTAAATTATTAAAGCAATTAGTAGCTTAATATAAGGCCCAGATGAGAGTAAAAATCTGATCTTAAACATCTAAGAAATGCTTCTCTGTATGTATTACATTAATGGTATATTATATGTATTAAAAGAGCATTTTATAAAATTTTATCTTTAGAAGGCTAATACTAGAAGAAATACATGAGATTATAAAAAAGAAAGCATTTTCTTTTTGCACAAAGTTAAATCTACATGTTTATGCACTAATACTCATTATAAATTTTAAGGAAGGGCCATTAATTGTAGGGTTCCTCCATAATGATTTGGCCAAGGAAACTTTTGGTTTCAAGGAACTTTTGGAAGACCAGTGCTCTGTGGGGCAAGCCGCAGGACCTCCCAGGACAGTCATTTAGGGAAGCTAGAGCTAAATTAGAACATAATGACTATTTCATCGACTCAGGAAAAGAACCAAGGGTTCAGCTAGAACCAGCATGATTAGCCCACTTTGGGCTTCTTATTCAAATTTATGTTGCTAGGAAATAGAATGAAAATAGGTCTTGCATATCCAGCCCTTCACGTACAATTACTTAAAAGACCAAGAAAAGTGTGATAGGCTCCCAGTGTTACTTTCGTCTCTCAACATTTCAAGAGAGAAGTGAGAGTTTTTGCAATGCATATTAGAACCAGCCCCAGGGTCAGAGTTTTCCTCAGTCTTTTGGGGATGTGATGTTTTGTAATTCCACAGTTAATGACTCTGTAACACACTGGAAAGGGGCTGTCATCAGAAGATCTTACCAATTCTTCAAGTAGACTGATTTATGAGTTTCTCTGGTTATTCCAACTAAGACATAGCACATCACAAGAAGTGAGGGGAGCCAGGTGCTGATGGCATTTTATGATTCTTGAGAGTAGAATAAGATTGAGTGTGAGGTTAAATGTGAGAGGCAAGATGGCTGTGGAGCCCCTTTGGCCTATTACTGTACTAAACTAAAATTAGTTTGCTTAGGGAAATAGGAGTTGAAATACCAGAAAGTTTTCTTAAACATCAGTTCTTCATAACTCTTATCTAGGATTTGTATGGTTGTCTAATAAAGCAAGCACACACCATGTTGAGGCAAATGTTGCAGAGAAACATCAGATGTAAGAGTCTCACATCTAGATGCAGATTCAGAATTTATACTTAGAAAGATGCAAAAGAGTGCAAGTTACTGTATGCTGATTGCCTACTGCCTACTTAGACAACCAGACCTAAAGAGCTCCCAAAAGAAAGAGATGACTATGGACTTGGGATAACCAAGGTTTCACAGAGGAAGAGGGATATAGTTAGACATAGAAGAGTAGGGCCAATATATCCACAGTTGAGCCAATATATGCACAAATAAGTCAATGATTTTTTTCTCCCATGGACAAGTTTTCATATGGCCAAAGAAAGGTGACATCTGTGATGACTCAAACTGGAGTAAAACAGCCCTTCTTTGGGAATGTGTTATTTGTTCCTCTGGATTTATATGGAACCTTTCTTGGAAGTGTCACAAGTTATGATCAATACTAACAGATGACAGAATACATAATCATTGAAAAGAAAACAACAGAATGAATTCACTTTGAACTATTTGTAATGCATGTCATGTTACCCAGTGAGCACATGCTGTCATTTTCTCTAAGTCATGCTTCATTATATATTTCCTGTCCGATGAATGCAGTCCCTACATGTGTTAAGCATTTATTTTAAAAACGTAATTTAAGAGGCACCTGGGTGGCTCAGTCAGTTAAGCATCTGCTTTCTGCTCAGAGCATGATCCTGAGATCCTGGGATGAAGCCCTGTGTTGGGCTCCCTGCTCAGAGGGGGAGTCTGCTACTTCCTCTCCCTGAGCCCCTCCCCCAACTTGTGAGCTCTCTTTCTCTTGTTCACTCTCTCAGAGAAATGAATAAGTCTTTCCAAAAAATTTTTTTAAAAAAACTTAAAACATGCACTGGTATGCCACGATGTGTTGTTATTCCCAAACTTTTAAGATGAATCATGAATTTTAAAGTTATTTTGATCCTCACACAGTTTTACAAGAACAAATATAGGGGGATCTGGTGGGCTCAGTTGGTAGAGCATTCAAATTTTGATCTCAGGGCTGTGAGTTCAAGCCCTACATTGGATGTAGAGCTTAGCTTAAAAAGAATAATAAATATATCTGTCTGTGAAAGACACCTCCAAATTCATAAAAATAACTCAGGATAACGTGATCCTCTAAAACTCACAAAGTGTTGTTTATATATTTATAAAGTGAAACTGTCTTTACAGTGAATAAAAGCAATAATTATTCTTACTGTACCTTTCTGTGGACCATACTGAAGAGCAAGTGGAAGTATACGTTTATCAGTAGCAAAGTCCTGTGTAACAGCTTGGCACATAATATAATACTTTATATTTGTACAACAATTTAGATTTATAAGAAGAATGCTATAAATCTTGACAATACATCCGGGTTGAGCGTAAGGGTAAATGTGAGAGTGAGAACATCCATGGAGAAAAGATTTATTGAGCCCTTTCTGCATTGATCCTCTTAAAAACTCTGTGGAAGATGTTGGGCAGATATCACACTCACCATTCATTTTGTACAAGAGAGAAGTGAGACTCATAATAGTTAAGGAGCAGATCCAAGGTTACAGGCGACTTAGAAACAAAGGAAAGATTCAGCCTGCATCTTCCAAAGCTCACATCCAGTGTCCCTCCCGCAACGCCTACAGGTAACCAGCCTCTGTGGAAGGTGAATTTCTTCAGGGCTCACACATAGCTTGTTTCCATGTGAAGAAAGTTTTTGAATAATTTTAAGTAGGCTTGAATGACAAGATGACATTGTGGAGAAGGCATAGATGTATTCCCCCCTTGGTTTTATTGCGGAAGGCCATAGACTTTTCAGTAAGGTCAGGGTGTGAGTTCACATTCTTCTGCACAAGTTTTGACCCGAGATAGACAAATTAGTCTCATTGTGGTAGCATTTCCTCATCTGTTTATTTTTAATTTTTTAAAGAAAACGTCTGTTAGCTACTTCACAGATCCTTGGGAAGATTAAATTTGACTTTGGAGGGGGTGCCTGGGTAGCTCAATGGGTTAAAGCCTCTGCCTTCGGCTGAGGTCGTGATCTCAGGGTCCTGGGATCAAGCCCGGCATCAGGCTCTCTGCTCAGCGGGGAGCCTGCTTGCCCTCTCCTCTCGCCACCCACCCTCTCCCCCCGCCCCCGCTGCCCCACTGCCTGACTCTCTGCCTACTTGTGATCTCTCTCTTTGTCATAAATAAATACAATCTTTAAAAAAAAAAATTATTTGACTTTTGATATAGGAAAAGGTTTAAACTAATATCAAGCCTCCTGTTGTTGATTCCCTTTGCAAATATCACCCGTCTCGGTTCACTCTTTGACTTCTATAGCAATAGCTGAGTAGTCTCCAGTGAGAAGAATAGCAATCTTGGGATGTGTGGGTGGCTTGGTTGGTTAGGTGTCCACCTCTTGATCTTGGCTCAGGTCTTGGTCTCAGGGTCGTGAGTTTAAGCCCCCTGTTGGCTCCATGCTGAGCATGAAGCCTACATAGCATCTTTCCGTTTTAGCCAAGTATGAAAATGTCTATTTATCCTCTTCAGAAAATAGCAAGCTTCAGAAGTTCAGTGATTCTGGGCTAGTGAGGTTTAATATAAAGCAAAGTAGTTGAGAATTTAAGGGACTTCAATTTCAATCTTAGTTTCACCAACAAGTATAAAAATCGTAAGTAGATTCTCATTTTATCTTTTTTTTTTTTAAAGATTTTATTTATTTATTTGACAGACAGAGATGACAAGCAGGCAGAGAGGCAGGCAGAGAGAGGGGAGGAAGCAGGCTCCCAAGGGAGCCCGATTCAGGACTCAATCCCGGGACGTGAGCCGAAGGCAGAGGCCTTAACCCACTGAGCCCCCCAGACGCCCCTTTCTCTATCTTTTAAATAAGAAGGTTGGACAAATAATCTAAGACCTTTCCATCTCTAATAACCATCTGATTTTTAAATCATCTATAATCTCTTATATCTCCTAATACAAAGCCTTTACACTCAATTAATGTTTTTTGAACTAGATGAATTATAGCACATCAATATGAAATCAATATGGAATATAAATTTAGAACATTAACTTCCACACATTTCACAATACCAGGATCAGAATAGAGCTTTACAGGAGGAAGAGAAAGAAGCAAGATGGGCTATAATTATTGGAGCTAACCAAGGTTTTGGTATGCATACAGATAAACCAGACACTCTCTGAATTTTGGCTTAAACATTCTCCTTTGGCTAGAAATCTCATCACACACCATTTAGAGCAAATTTGCTCTACAAACTGTAACACACATGGTAATAAGCAGATTTATTAGATGACAAAGGTATAGAAAAATTGCTATTCTCTAGAAAAGCTGTAGTTCTAAATGAAAACTCTCAGGTCAATTGCCACAGTTTTAACATTTACTTTTTTTTTTTTTTTTAAATATTTACTTCTTAGGAGAATTTCTACTATTCATATGAATCTTCTTGCTTCTTAGAGACTTCTCAGCCTGGCTCATTTTTTGATAAAAGTTCCATGAGTTTTTAGTGCTGTTAAAAACCTAGTTTTTCTCACTGTATTGCAGTACAAACAGCCATGTTCTTATGCATGTGTTCTTGTGATATTTCTCACTACAAATTGAGAGTATACACTCTTACTTGCTTGATCCCAGCCAAGTGGCTTTCTTCCTACAATAGTAAGAGTTTTGTTGGGGGAAATATGCATGTTTTGCATAAAAACTGTCTTATTATTTTTTTGTTAATTTCCATTTTGAAGTCAAATTGTTTTTATTTCACTGACACTAATTTCTTAAGTGTATCCTTTGAAAAAAAAATGGTAGAGCTATACCTAGGAAAGAAACTTATGAATAAATTCTAGAATGAAGTTACAGGTCAGTGCCAAAAATATTGGCCCAAGAACCAGAGTCTAGCATTTCCGTTCCAGCTGTGCCCCATTACATAATAAATCCTTCTCATTCCCCTTTTGACTAGATGATTTGTACCATTTATCCATCTCTAATGTTCCATTGTATTATGATAGAGCTGCTTTTTTTTTCTTCAGCTTCAAAATTGTCCTTCTGAGCCCATATTGCTTCACTCACAAATACTGTTTTCCACTTCATAGACAGCCATGCTCACTAGCTATACCCTGTTAGGTCCCAAGAGTACCACATACTAAAATCATTCCTCAGCTCATCCAAGTGTCTGGTTCATTCATCTATAAAAGAAGAACAGTTTATTTTGTAATCACCAGGAGCAGCAAGTCTACAAAACTGCACCATGGTATGGAGAACACTGTGTGATCTGTCCAACCTCCTTCTGTATTTAGCTACAAATCTATAACCAAAATGCAGGAGACCTCAATATCTAGTATTATTTGGATATATCCAGAGTTCCTTATCTGTTCTTCAGTTAGCTAGGACCCACAGCCAAGTGACCCACAGCCAAAAAAGTAATTTCCTTGGTTACTTACTTAGTTTTCCTTTCATTTTCTTTTTTCCTGGATTCCTTGTTAAAGTGGCATTTCATTTCACATTTTACTTCATTAGAGAGTCTGTAATTTTTAGCCACAAATGTGATCAAAGACTCTCAACGTGATTTAACAGCTCTAGACAATTGATATGGCAGTTTCATGCTCTTGGAAAAATACCGAAAGTAACACATTGAAAAATTCTGTTAAGCATAATGGAGTTGAGATTTTTAACCAAATAAAATATTATCAATTATCATGGGTTAATAGAGCTGCTCTTAATTATCAGGGTTCTAGAAATTGAAGCTTGGAAAGTTTAACATACTATAAGCAGATGTGGCTAATTCTAAGGTGCTCTAAGGCTCATTACAAACAAAAGAGAGAAACAACAATAAAAAAAATGGCTTTCAGTTTACCTATAATTTAATCCATATGATGTAATATAACTGGATTGGCCAATTTTTCAACCAAATTGGCAGGCTGAATAGTTTGGCTTTTTGTTAATTCCACTTGAGCTATTCCCGTTAAAACAGGTTAGATATACAAAAGGTTTTGTGTTCGGAGAGGTATATTTGTGTATCTTACACTGTTCAACTTGGGTTAAACAGGTACTTTAAGCCTGAACAGGAGCATCTGCTTACATATACTGCATTCTTCCTTCTTTACTGCTCTGTCCCAGCCTTCAGAACCATGATGACCACAGGGTTGGCACACAGGAAATTTGTTAAATGATTGAAAGAATGAATAAGTGAATGAGATGTTCATCTCATATTCCTCAATGTCTCTTCATTTCATGTATTAACAATCACTTCCTATACATAGAGAATCTGTTTGGCAGCATAATATTCCAAAAACCTTTTGATAAGTTTCAAATGGTTTCACTCCTCATGATTAAAGAGTTCTTTAAAAACAACAACAACAACAACAACAAAAAAAACTGTCACCCATTCCAGTTCTTAATCACTCCAACTCTAAATCACAAACCACACTTTGGACTTCAACTGAGATTTCCTAACAAAATGCACTTTTGTAATGAACAGTACCCATTATTGTTTTTGGAATAAAGGTTTGAAATTTAATTTTGAAGTTCCTTACTGGATATTATGTATATGTATGAGATTATTTAGAAATAGAAAGTATCCTTTTTTAGTTTCTGTTCCTAGAAATAAAATAAGTATAATAGGTTACAAATTCTCCCCTGAAAGCATGGAAAGGTTTTATTATTTAAAAATAATATTTGTAAAACAATTTTCAGTTCTTTAAATCTGCCAGCCATATGTTCTTTAATTAGGAGGAGACTCTAGTAAGATTAAAAGTACACATTTTACTGAACACAGTAAAATCTTCATATAAATGGAAATGCACTTAATAGATTTTATATATTCAGTTAGAGTCATGTAAAATGAAATCTATTTATAGGGTAATAAGTTTGGCTTTTTCGGTCAGAAAAGAAAAGGAGATTAAATCATATCTGGAAGGATTTGGAATTTCTTTGATTACTTTATCAGCCATTTTAATAGTTTAGGATAGAGTAATTATAATTTTTGAATATGCCTTAAACCATGGAGAATAGCAAGCTGAGAAACTATTTACAGTTGCCAATGGGATGTTTTTGATCCAATAGGAAAGTAGTCCACACTGCTCAAAATCTGTGTAATTTTCTAAAATGTGTGGTTTAACAAAGCCTCGGTACAGTCGATATTAAGCTGGCATTATTCCCAATACCATTGTACTGTATTCCTAACATAAGTATGAACATTTGCTTAAATCCAAACATTTTGGTTTTTAGAATTAATACTTGTCCTTGAACTCATAATGAGGTCAATGTCCTGACCCTAGAGGGATGAACCAGTTGCAGTGGTAGGCAGAATGAGAGGGTTTCCATGGAAGCTATATTTGGTCTTTACAGAAACTGGGAAAAATAGTAATCATCTTTGTCACTTACAAGGCAAAAGAGAAAAACAACAACAAAAACAATAACACCACAGGTTTAGAGAGGGAAGAAACGTGCCCGAGATGACCCGACTGTAGTTGGGGACAGTCTCGCTCTTCCAGCCAGTCCAGGTCCAAGTCCACCCCCAAATCACATCCTATTTCTACAATTATCTGTGCTAACTCTCAGGGGAGTCCTCCTTGCAGACCTTGCTTTTTTTTTCAAAACATTCCTGAAAAGATGGATATGAATAGGAACAGTTTATGCCATCAACATTGACTGAGCACATTCATTCATGCTAAACATTGGGAATAGAGGGAAGACTAAGGTAGACCAGATCCCCTCCCTTACAGAGCATTTATCTGGTGGAAAAGATGCTAATCAACAGAGAATATAAGTGGGTAATAATGCCAGGTAGTGAAAAGCGCCATGAAGTAAACCCCAAATGGGGAAGAAAACTGATTAAATTGTGTGTGTGTGTGTGTGTGTGTGTGTGTGTGTGTGTGTGTGAATGGAAGTGAGATTGCTGTTTTATGTGGGGGTAGTCAGAGGGCCCACTCTAAAGACTTGAGGGTATAGTAAATACTTGAATAATGTGAGAATGCAAGTCCTGTCAAGTAAGTTCCTATGGAGAAAGGCAAAACAGAGGTCCTGGAACAGGAATGAACTTTTTATATTATGGAAAAAGGCAGAAGAACACTGTCCAGAGGAGAAAGTCAAGGACACACTGTGGTTGAGGTTGGAGAAATGGGCAGGGCCCGGGACGTACCGAACTACCTGGTTTCCTTTCTGTGTGATGAGAAGTCACTGAAGATTTTAAACAAGGAAGAAGTAATCTGTCTTGTTTTTAAAAGATTGTTTGGGCAAGTATGAAGAGAACTGACTACAGAAGGGCAGGAGTAGAAGCAGTGAGACCAGTGAAGAACATCTAAGGGAAGAGTTCAAGATTCAGATGAGAAACAAGAAAGGATTTTTAATTTGGGTGAGAACAATGGAAATAAGAAGTGGGCTGAGCCCATTCAAATTTTGAAGCTGAACTTATATGACTTGATAGAATGAATGTAGAATTTGAAGACAAAGAGAAATCAAGTGTGATCTCCAGGTTTTTGGCAGAAAACTGAGATACAGAAGAGGGTAGGAGCAGGTTGAGGATTCTGCGGGTTTGCAGAGCAATAGTAATGCAACTGGCTGACAAAGTGTGAAGACACAGGTGATATGAAATGTCATTAAATGGCAAAAGGTATGGAAACTAAAGGAAATGTTATATAAAGCGATAGATAACACAGCATGCCACAGTCAGAGGTTTGACTATTTCAGGTCTCCAAAGTTCTCACTAGGTGTAGATGACTCCTCCTAGATGGATATGAAGTGGACCCATTTTTCTGGGGGGTTTCTGTATCCCATCACACATATGATCTCCTACCCTATTTTGGACACTTGTCGTATGTGGTCTGCTCACCTGGGTGGGTTTACTTTTGACTGGATGAAGTTTAGATCTACTTACCAAGAGCTTCCCTAGCCTCCCCAGGCTTCACACCTATCTGAAATTCTCTCCCATAGGAGAGGGAATGTGACTGAGCATGAGTGTGCACTGCCTATTAGAAAACCATCTAGAAAACCCCAATGCTAGCAGATGTCAGATTTATTTAGTTCATGAAGAACATGATAGAATTGGTGATACAATGAGAGATATTATGTAGATGAAAAAAATTAATTGATATAATGCCTGTGCTTTGTAAACTTAGAAGCACAAAACAGTATCTACATTGCACTATTACCATTAAACAACACCTGTGAAACTAGAGAAGACTATAAAAGAAACTGTACCTTATGTTTGTAAAACCAGCTCCAACTAAACATTAAACATTGGGGCGAAACAGAACCTACAGGAGAGGTAATCTGGAAAAAATTAGTAATAATTTTGGAGGAAAGGAGACTAGAGTACTGCAAAGAAAAAGCTGGGGAAAATAGGCAAAGTGACATAATACGAGTAGACGGCACAAGCAAAATGTTACAAAGAGTGAGATTATATGAGTAGAAAAATGATTGGTAGGTTGTCCCCAGACTGCTAATTAAGAATCACATATGAGGTAATTATAAGAAGAAGTTATCTTGATACAAACACTACTCAGAAAGACATACTTTAGTACTCAGAAAGAGGAAGAAACGGGAAGTTTGCATATTAAACATTATATTTCAGACACAGCCCCAACCATAATCTTGAAAAGTGAGCACTTGATGAGTTCCTGGGAGGCAGGGGCCTTGCCATTCGAAGCATGAGCCCCAGCATCTGCCAGACTCAGCTCTGAGTTCCAGCAAGGCCACCTGCTAGCTATGTGACTTGCATGAGTTGCTTAACCTGGCTAAGTTCTGTTTCTGCCTTTATTGAACAGAAATGATGATTCCTGTCCTAATCAATTATTGCTCCTGAAATAAAGAACTTAGCAAAGAAAGTGGTCCTGGGCTGGAATTGGTGGTGGCAGTGTGCCACCAGGGCCAGGGGCAGAGACGATGGGGTCAAAGGAAAGGAATATGTGGTATCTGATGATTGTCCTGCCCGGTCAGTGGAAAGTTCTTCCCTTCCACCATCTACAGTACTTCACGTGTCTGTTTACAGTCACAGTCTTCAGCAATTCCTAGAGATTGACCAGGGTCCAGCCATTTAGCTCCCCTTGACGAAGCCTTGCACTTTGATCATGGCTGACGCTGATGTTTGCACAGCAGACTCTTCCTGCCGGTGTTCTTTATCTTGACATTTCTCAATGTCATTAATCTCGCAAGTTCTTAATTCAAATGTTAGCCTCATTAAATTAAACATTAATCTACCTGGAATTTTGCTTAATTGCCTGACAATAATAATGTCAACACACTCAGCTTATTTCTATAGATACTCGTATCTCAGACTGACAATGACTTCAATGTGTTAAAGGTATTTGTTCTTCAAAACAAAGGCTTAATAGGGTCCAGGGAGTGAAAATGCTGTGCCATCACATCACAGTCCGGTCCAAGTTTGGAAAGAATGTTGGGAGATCCCATTGGTTGCATTTGTTCTTGGCCCTGTATAGCATAGTGTCTTCAGGTTAATGATTATCACTTCCATAATTTCCTAATTATTATGCTTGCAGTAATGTGAACAAACTCAAATGAAAATAAGCCTCATTAAGCAGAATTTTATAATAATTTTTTAAAAGTGGCTGTCTTTATTTTTCCCATTTTGGAAAAAAATGTTAAATGAAAGAAAACAACCTGGGTGGTCCCATCAAATTCAAATGTCTGTATTTAACAATCCCTGAAGCATCTTTTAAAGTGGCCCTCCATTAAGATAATCCCTGCTCTCGCCATTTAATAGTCAACTAACTATTCATTACTTCACTTCTTCACATCCCTCTCACCTCCTGCTCTCTCTTTTGCCCCACCTCTTCTTCCAAAAAAAAAAAAAAAAAAAAAAAAGATTGATTTATTTGAGAGAGAGCGGTAGTGAGGGAAGGGTCAGAGGGAGCTAGAATCTCAAGCAGAGTCCTTGCTGAGCAGAGAGCCTGATGCAGAGCTCGAGCTCACAACCCAGAGATCATGTCATGAGCTGAAACCAAGAGTCAAATCACTCAACAGACTGAGCCATCCAGGCACCACACCCCCGCATCAGTTTTTTTGAAACTGCTTTCAGGGGTGCCTGGTGGTTCAGCTGCCTCTGCATTCGGCTCAGGTCATGATCTCAGGATCCCAGGATCGAGTCTCTCATCAGGCTCTCTGCTCAGCAGGGAACCTACTTCCCCCTCTCTCTGCCTGCCTCTCTGCCTGCTTGTGATCTCTCTGTCAAATAAATAAAATCTTTAAAGAAAAAAAAATGATACTGCTTTCAGCAGGGTCATATCAGCAATAAGATTTTCCATATGACAGAGTTAAACATAGTTAGAAAGTTCCCTAACCTGATCATTTTTGGTATGTTTTTAGGGCTATTCTTCCTGTTCCCCAGCACTCTTTCTTGAACCTTCTTTTCCTTTCAAATTATATGATCTCCCTGAGTGATATAATCAACTCTTAATCCTTTCTTAACAACTCTGTCGACCTCCAAATTTATAGCTCTAGATATATATATATATATAGATATATAGATATATCTATATATATATAGAGAGAGAGAGAGAGAGAAAGAGATGTATATCTATCTATCTCCAAGGACCACTCGATATCATCATTCCTATGTCCTGCAGATTATTTCAAACTCAGCCTGTTGAACTAGCTATCTACCCTTTCCATCCAAGTTCAATGGGATTGGTTTCACCAGCTAACCAGATGCTCCAGCCAGACTCCCATGCCCTGAGAGTGTCAGGGATTTCTCCTTCTGCCTTACCCACAGCCTCTCCATCTCCTGTGTTCAGTTAATCACCGAGTCT
This sequence comes from Mustela putorius furo, assembly GCF_011764305.1. Taxonomy (NCBI): domain Eukaryota; kingdom Metazoa; phylum Chordata; class Mammalia; order Carnivora; family Mustelidae; genus Mustela; species Mustela putorius. The sequence continues at coordinate 18,735,721 of NW_025422471.1, forward strand.
GTCGAACAGTTTCACATTACTACCCCTTATGTAAGTGTGTACTTCTTTCTAGCCCGTTGCCACTAATTTAAGTCACCATTCTTTTTCCTTTTAACTGCCACAGTAGGGTCCTCACTGTCTTCTGCTTCCCTGTTTGCTCTCCACCAAAAATTTCTCTATAGAGCAGCTAAAAGGTCCTACTAAAATATAAAAATGCTCTTGATCATTATCTTGTAGAAGGTCCAACTCCTTTCTGTATAGCACAGCTATCATTCTCCAACCTTGGCACACTTCTCTTTCCTCATTTCCAGCAACCTCTCCCATTATACTGCCTCTGGCCACACTAACCAGTATGTGTCTACAGTTCTCAGAACAAGGCACGCTCTTTCTACCTCAAGCCCTGTTGCCCACATTGCTCTCTCTGCCTAGAAGGCTGTCTTCCTTCCTGTTCTCTGAGGCTACTCACAAGTCATCTTCCAGAACAGTGCTTTTCAAGCTTTAATGTGCATACAGATCACCCGAAGGCCTGGTTAAAATACAGATTTGTTTCAGTGGGTTCAGGCTGGGGCACAGGAGTCTGTATTTCTAACAACTGCTTCTAGGCGATGACAATGCTCTGGTGGTTTATACTTTGACTAGGAAGGTTCTAGAACTCACTTTAGAATACTTATTCTGGAAAGACTTGCTGACCTCTCAGGGTCAGGAAGTTGGTATTTTGGGAACCGGTGGAACATTCCCCCATTTCATAGCACTCATGATTCTGAGTTGTTATCGTCTGCTTATTGTGTTTCCACAGTCTGTTGGACTGACGGTGTCATCATACATCACAGTATACAGGGAACACCCTGGGTCCTCTGCAGCATGTCCCATACTGATATTTTTCCTTGCCATACACTACTGCTGTGTCTACTTCTCGCTCAAAGAACAAATAAGCTTTCATCACCTGGGCGATGCAGGCTCTCAGTTGGAGAATATGCACTTTTTTAATGAAGAAAGCATTTTCTGGCACCGTTACTGTCTTCTGCTGCTTTGGCAGCCATGTCCTCTCTGTTGTACCGTACTCTTCCACACACTGGGATGAGAGGAGGGATACTTGAATTTTCTTTTAGAGTAGATTCTTTCCGCTTGAATACCAAGTGGAAAACATAGCTATAATTATCCAGAAATATAGGCATCATGAAAATTCTTGTTCAATACTGTAGTGTGAGATTTTACTATTTAATCATTCTATGTCCGATATTATTAGAAAGGTTTGCACTTGTCCAACAGCACTTACATAATATGTTGGCTGATACGCTTGTAGGAACAACTAAATTTAGTCAGAAACACCTTGCTCTCTTTTCATCTAGATTACTCATCTCAGAATATCTTCATATTTACCAGGGATCATTAAATTTGACTGCTGAAATGAAAGAAGCTTAAGATTACTCATAAACAGGTCAGAGGAAAATATGAACATAGTGGCTATACTTTATGCTTCCTAATTGATCATTTACAGGAGCTGAGGTAACTTTAGGGTACACATTGTCTTAGCTCATTATGGATAAAAGTATGTCTGTCGAGAACATAATCAGAATCGTAGCCTTGCTTACTGGATAGGAGGGAGAATGAGCCTTCATAAAAGTTACAGCATTTTCTGTTCTCAGTTGGAAATGTTGAGCAGGAGAGGAATAGGCAGATGAATAAAACATGGTAATGGAATGTAATAAAGCAGAAATTGAGACATATCCACTAAGTCAGATCACAGATAGCATACAAATTTCACTGACCATTAAGATGAGGCGTCAGGCAAGATTGTGATATTTTTAATCCCCAAAGTGATTATATGATAAGTCTACAGAGTTTGGATTTTATTAAAAATTTTAAGAGTATATGAAAATGGATTAAAGTTTCAACTTCCTAGATTTGACATTCATTTTTAGCATGTAACAGCTCAGCAGTTTTAATGATTATTGCCAGATAATTCTACTCTTCAGACCGATATAGAAATAACTTTGCAAATGGTTCTTCAGTTGTATGCCAGATACTGGTGTGGGAATACTATATATAGAAAGCAACATTCATGCATTCATGGAACAAATGCCTTCCCTTGTACCCCACCCTTCTCCCTTGAAACATGTATTCATGTACAAATGTAGTGACTCCCAATCAGAGCCCTGCAAACCCTCCCCCCAACCATTCTCACCACCTACCCCCACCCTGGTATTAGGTAGCTGGGCTGCAGGCAGGAAAGCTAGAGCGTTTGCTAAAGTACTCTAGATTCCTCACATACTGAGAATTGTCTCCAGGATTTAAAAAAAAAAAAAAAATGTGTGTGTGTAGGTACTACTATTAAGAATTAACTTAAAATAAACTTAAAGTGTCACAGAATTTTTTAAAATATTTTATTTATTTATTTGACAGACAGAGATCACAAGTAGGCAGAGAGGCAGGCAGAGATAGGGGGAAGCAGACTCCCTGCTGAGCAGAGAGCCCGATGTAGGGCTCAATCCCAGGACCCTGAGACTATTACCTGAGCCGAAGGCAGAGGCTTTAACCTACTGAGCCACCCAGGCGCCCCAAGTGTTACAGAATTTTGAAATACTTAATTTGCCATGTCTTTTATCAATAAATAGGTATTATAAGTAAAATGACTTCTATAAAGAAAGGAAAAAGGCAACCCAATCTGTGTGTGTATGTGTGTGTGTGTGTGTGTGTGTGTGTGTGTGTGTGTGCATTTATTTCTACTTGGTCCTGCAGTGAAAAGACATCATCTTCATCTACCAACAGTCTAGAGGAATTCATGGAAGATATGAAGAAATGAAGAAAGAAAATAAGCACGGAGTTAGGAATTGTGGAATACAGAGTTTTGCACAGAATTATATTTTCTAATTTCACCAAAGTTTAAGTAATTCCATTGGGAAACAAATTCCCTTGAAAAACAAAATGAGAAATGTTTTTCTCTGCACATAATTTAGGAGGAAATACTTCCAGTAGATCCAGGTTTCTCTCCAGGCAAAAAGTAATTTGGAAAGAACGAAGCAATATGGTGTTGGTAAACAGTGTTTCTCATAAAATGCCAGCCAAAAAGAGAATCTATAACAATTACCAAACTCCAAATTCAAGACTTTTATTCAGATCTTTCTTATCATCAGCCAGTATAATAAAAAAAAGCTACTAAATGGGTGTTTTTAATGTAGCTTACTTTTGTTGCTTGAGTATAGAGAAAAAAAAAAGGAACTTTTAAAACAAGCTCTTTTTTGCTAAATATAAAAACCTTTACACAATAGCTTGAAATGGAAAAGAAGTCGTGTGAAATTGTTCCCAGTGGATTTCTCTTTTTTTCTTTTTTTAAGATTTTATTTATTTATTTGAGAGACAGAGATCACAAGCAGTCAGAGAGGCAGGCAGAGGGAGAGAGGAGTAAGCAGACTCCCCGAGGAGCAGAGAGCCCGATGTGGGGCCCGAACCCAGGACCCCGGGATCATGACCTGAGCTGAAGGCAGAGTCTTAACCCACTGAGCCACCCAGGCACCCCGGCCGGTGGATTTCTCTTAAGTTCAGTTTCAAATACTCTTCCAAAAAGCAACTTGATAAAGTAATCAAAATCTTTTATATTTAACTTAGTCTACTGATATTATAAATGTAGCAGGTGTATAGTTATTGAAAAAGGATACGGTTATCTAAAGTATGTGGTAAGTTAAGTTTAATACTTCCAGCTCTGTGGGATGACCTAAGAACTGTTTGCTCCATAGGACATATAAGATTTTAATCCAAAAATGATGGAGAGAGATAATTTGCAAGATTCCAACTAAGCCCTATTTCAAAGTAGCTCTGTTACAATACGCTATTACTACACAACCCTTAAGAAAACCTGTATCTATTTATGGATAACTTTCGGGAGCAGAATGACTAAGCACTGAATTAGAAGAGCAACAGGTACAATACAAGCAATAACAGAATAGGTCAAGATGTTTTCAATTGGTAGTTTTCTCATTGTGTTCCTCAGAACCCCAGGATCGCCTCGGAGGTGTCGGATACACAGCAGTGCTGAGGGGAAAATGCCACCGAGGAGTCTGAGGCAGCCTTGCCCCTGCCCCAGCCAATGCAAGTTGTCCAGTTGCACTATTTTGCACACACATGTTCCATCGAAGATTCAGTTTGCAAAAGTAGGGTGTAACCCAGATCATGTTCAACAGTCATTCTTCATACCGTTTTTCAAAGAAACTGGTTTCCCATTGGAATTATGTAAAACTTGACACACTTACGTATCACTGATTCAGAATGTAAGAAGGTCTTGTGGCAGGTAGACGAATAGGTCCAATAGCTATTCTCTGAAGATTCTGGGCAGTCTTTCCTTAATGTGATTAAAGGCTGTCATTCGCAGAACAAAATGGTAAGCATTCAGATAGCAGAAAGCGCACTCCTAGGGTTTCTTAATTTAATGGAGGGCAGAGGAGAATATGTGTGGTTTATAAATAAAACATCATCTTGTCACATTACTTTGATTTTATCTTATTTATGGAATTTACTTAAAATTTCAAATGATATTAAGAAGGGTGTAAAATCTTAATGTTCAACAAAGGGAGCCATGCATTTTATAAAGTCAAGAAAATCGCCTTTCAACAATTAAGGTTTTTCTCAAGTGATGTCTGCTACCACTAGGGCTCTTTTATTTCTTCCTCCCTCTAATTATTCTAACGTTTCATATTATTGAATATTTTAAGATTCTTGTTTAGGTAAATTGAATCTTTCAAAATAGCAGCTGGTTCCACAGATACTTCACAGTAGATACTTTGGGTAGGCACTCAATCTGAGCCAAAATCTTAAAATTTTATATTCATACATTACTAATCCAAAAGAGAAAACCAAAATAAATAATCACTAAGTAATTAAAAGTCCTCATTTTTAAAAGTCTATAAATTTCAAAATATCATATATGATAATAATATAATAGGGGACAATAGTACTTCTGTAACATTAAAAAATTAATACTTTGTTTAAGATAATTTGATAGTGAAAAAAGAGAAATATATGCAGATATCATAGACTCTGTTGATAAAATAACTTAAAACTGGAATTGGTGGGGTGCCTGGGTGGCTCAGTGGGTTACTCTGCCTTCGGCTCAGGTCGTGATCCCAGGGTCCTAGGATCAAGCCCCACGTTGGGCTCTCTGCTCAGCAGGAAGCCTGCTTCCCCTCCTCTCTTTCTGCCTGCCTCTCTGCCTACTTGTGATCTCTGTCTGTCAAATAAATAAATAAAATCTTAGGAAAATAAAAAAAAAAAAACCTAGAACTCGTTGTGAACTGAACTGAATTATTTGAATATAAGTATGTTTGTCGTAGGTGCTTGTAAAAATTTTCTTTTGAGCTATTTATTTGCTTGTATCCATCTCTTCTTGCTGCTTTGTTAACCAGCGTCTAGATGCCAGTGTTTTGAATCTTTCATTGAAATGATCCTTATAAGAGCATGTATCAGAAAAGATACTTTTGAAAATTAGGAATGCATTTAGTCTTAATCATGAGGGTTTGTGGAGCATATTGTCTAAATCAATGTGATAATGGCCAAATCAGTATTTTGCTTTACTGGTGTCTATGGAATAAATGTAGATTTTTGATCTGAAGAATTCATAAAGCAGACTTCTGAACACAGCTATCATATCCTTTCAATTCTTTGCTGTTATGAAAGGGCTTGGAATTACCCACAAAGTCTGCCTGTAGGTGCTTGTCTAGGTCCTTGAGGGGACTGTTGCCTAGAAATGTAGCACAGCGACAATAGCACGTATTATCTACCATCATTCATGCATCGTTGAATCCCTATGTGTTGCACCTGCTTAAGCTTTATGAAACCTCAGAGGCAAACTAATACATTGCAGAGCATAAAATGGAAATTATCTGAATCCACAGATTTGCCAAATGTGGATGACAGATAGTTTTGCTGAAGCAGGGGCTTTGTGAGGACACTCACATTCTGATATGGGGAACTTTGGGGACGAAAGGCATTTCTCACCAAGACAGCAGAGGAAAGAGAGCAGTGGGGAACACCCACGTTCTGACTTTGAGAAGGGTGGCAGAGAGTCCAAGTATATGTCAGGATCCTGCCAAAACTTAAGAGATGCTATTTGTAGCTGTGGCTGCGAGTCTGTACAACCCTGTTTTCCCTCAGCCCCCAATGCCGTCAATGTCAAGTTGTCCAGAGACTGCTTTCCCTGAGCTCCTTCCCTCATGGCCATCATTAATTGGCAGTGAATGGCCTGGAGATTGTGATTGTGTGTGAGTTGTTGAGAGCGTGAACGTGTTAACTTTCGTAAGGTTCATGTGAATTGAAATAAAAGTGAGAAAATAAGAGGTGTGATCAAAGAAGAAAAACATGTTGTTGGATGGAGTTTAGCAGCAGATGGTGAATCGATGAGGCAGATACCGTAAGACAGAGTGATTGGTTACCAGAAAGTACATCTAGCTGTTGCTAGTTAAAAAAAGATTTAACTGCTTCATTATACTCTCACCCTTAATAAGAACAATAGTAATAGTAATAATAAAAGACGTTTACAATGTTAAATCTCACTGCTTATGTTATTACAAAATACTGTTTCTTGCAGTCCACCTAAGTAAGGCAAGGGAGGGACAGTAGGCCAGTTGCCATAGAGATTCTAAACAAAGCTGTGAAAATGGAATATGCAATACCCGGATCACACTTAAGAAGCGAGCAACATAAATGTTTAATGTGAAGAAAAGCCTCAGGATCTGAAAAAGTACAGGGTAAGTGGAAATGAATGCATTCTAGAGGTATACTGTACAGCAGTACAGCAGCGTTTCACATTCCATTCACAAATAATAGGTCTTTACTCGTTGTCAATAGTATAGAACACTCTTTAAAAAAAAGATTTTATTTATTTATTTGACAGAGATCACAAGCAGGCAGAGAGGCAGGCAGAGAGAGAGAGAGGAGGAAGTAGGCTCCCCGCTGAGCAGAGAGCCCAATGTGGGGCTCAAATCCCAGGACCCTGGGATCATGACCTGAGCTGAAGGCAGAGGCTTTAACCCACTGAGCCACCCAGGCACCCCTAGTATAGAACACTCTTGTGCAATCCATTCCGCTATGCTACCCTGGACTGGGCCCTTCACTTTGCCTGTGTCCTTCCTCTTTTTCTCTAGTAGTTGCATTTTAATCAGTTCACCAAGTCATCTTTTTTACTTCCTCCTGTTATCTGGTATATGAGCTTTCTATTGCTGCAGAGCATATTACTAGAAACTAAAACAATGTGTATTTATTATGGGTCAGGAGTCCTTGCATGGCTTAGCCGGGTCCTGTGCTCCAGGCCTCAGAAGGATGCAGCCAAGGTGTCAGATGGGCTATATTCACATCCATAAGCTTGACTGAGGAAAAATCTGCTCCCAAGACAATTCAGATTGTTTTCAGAATTCACTGCCCTGTTGGTGTCTGAGGGCCCAGATGTTTGGCTGGCTGGCGGATGGCGGATGGCGGCTGCCTTCATGTCCTATGAGATACCTTCAGTAGCTGGAGGTCACTGTCTCCTTCCAGAGACAACCCACAGTTTCCTGCCATGTGGATTTCTCAACATGGCTCTGAATCTATCATGCCAGCTAGAAGAAACTCTAGCTGCAGTCCACTAAAACAGAATCTTATAATGTGATTAAAGAACTGAAATCCCATTATCCTTGCCATATTCTGTTGGGAAGCAAACTCCAGATCCTGCCTGTAACCAAGGAGGGGAATAAACACCACTGTGGACAGCAAGAAATTTTGAAATTACAGTGGTCATCCAAGAGCCCACCTGGCACATTGAAAGTCCATACTTGAGTCAAATACCTCCTACAAGATCATTTATCTCTTGAGTCATCCTCTGTCCTCCTGTGTTCTTTCCCCCACCCCTTTCACTCAAAGGACTGACCCTAAAGTGCATTCTATGAAGACTGAGTAGGGCCTGCAGGGACACTCCATCACCACTTCACAAAAGATAAGGAGCGATTCATGTTTCAGGACAGCATCAGCCAGGAAAAGAATTTAGAACATTCTTCTGGCTAATATATCTCCTCTATCCAGGAATCAGTCATCTCTGTTCCATAGAGCTGTTAGCAAAGCCTCACATTTGGACAGTAGGAACAGAGGCAACCCTAGCACATGGCAGTGGGAGCCGGGCAGGAGGGTGAGAAGCAAAAAGGAAGCCAGTGAGGTTCCAGATCTGTATCTATTGGAACTAATCTTTTCTTGTATCTAGAGCAGATGGGGCGGAGCTGCGGCTTCTCTCTGCTTAGCATTTGTTAAAATAGAAGAGGAATCATATTCTCCCACAAGCTGAGTTCCTAGAGTTTAAGTGCCTAAGGAAGAGCCATTACTCCACTGCCAGGGAATTATTCAATTATCCTGAACCACGTAGAAGATAAAGTAAGCAATCTGAAGTTGACTCTGTAACCCCGAGTCAATTTGTGAATAAAAGCCTGCATGTTTGATGTTGTTTTTCTTAAAATCATTTTCTAATGGCTGAAAAGTACTCTCTTTCAAAGGATTCTCAACCCAAAAAGCTGACCACTTCTCTAAGTACGGATGCTTGGTTTTGGCCCAAGATTAAGAAATGTCATTCTTGGTGGTCATTATAGAGTTGCCACTGCTCTTTATTGCATATTTAGGTTGGATTTTAAATTGGTATCGTTTATTTCTAGGAAACTCCGCTTAAATTGCTCTTTAGGAACAAACTTTTTAAAAAGATTTTATTTATTTTTTTGACAGAGAGAGACGCAGCAGGAGAGTGAGCACAAGCAGGGAGTGTGGGAGAGGGAGAAGCAGGCCTCTTGCCAAGCAGCGAGCCTGATGCGGGGCTCAATCCCAGGACACTGAGATCATGACCCAAGCCAAAGGCAGATCCTTAACACCTGAGCCACCCAGGTGCCCCCAAGAACAAACATGTTTTTAACTAAATATAAAGAGAAATTATTTTTAAGATACATTCTGGTACAGCATTTTACCCTTACAAAATATTTTCATACCTCATTTGATATACCTCATTTGACAATTATATTAAGGAGGTCAGGACAGTGGCTATGAACTTCACTTTAGAGGAAAGGAAAGAGGGTCAGAAAAGATACACAATTGTCTGGGGGTACATAGGTGGAAAAGACTGAAATCCTACTGAGTCTAGGCTGCCAGTTCTACTGAGCGAGCTTTTCCACATACATGCTGGCTAGAATGCATGGGTACTATGCAAAAAGGGACAGACACCATATCCAGACAGAAACATTAAATAACTGTTTCCCCCTTGCTCTTATGGGTGCTTAGGTTTAATTGATCGTTTTTGTGGTGTTTTTTTTTTTTTTGATTTCAAAGAAAAGGTTGATTAAATTTAATATATAACACTCACTGAATTTTATTCACCTTTAAAAAAGAAGTTGCCTGAGGGCGCCTAGATGGCTCAGTGGGTTAAGCCTCTGCCTTCTGCTCAGGTAATGATCTCAGGGTCCTGGGATTGAGTCCTGCATTGGGCTCTCTGCTCAGCAGGGAGTCTGCTCCCCCTCCCCGCTGCCTGCCTCTTTGCCTACTTGTGATCTCTCTCTCTCTGTCAAATAAGTAAGTAAATCTTTTTTAAAAAAAGAAGAAGAAGAAGTTGCCCGAGTCAAAAAAAGACGATCCATTCATTTATGGGTCTGTATTTTGGTAATTATGCATTATTTTATTGATTCGTCTCATAAGCACATAAGTCATTTGAAATGGCGACACACAAATGTGTTGATTTTGGCTGCCTTAATGCTGTCATTACTTTTCTCCTCAAATATGAGAATGAATTATACAGATATCATTCTGATCAATTTTAGTGTGGATTTGCAATGTTAATCTCTGACAATAGAGAGTCATTTTCAGCAGGAAAAAGCAAGTTGCAGGCAAGTGTATCCCATGTTGTCATAAGACCTTACCATGTCTAAGAGAGTTCTGGAAATGTTCACACTATTCTAGTGTGGGGCACCAGCTCAGGTTCCATTTCACCTTCTAGTATACATTGGTCATATTATAGCAAACATTATTTGAGATTTTTCTTAATAAACTAAATATATGACATGTGGTTGTAATAAATATATGACATTATTATATATAATAAACCAACTGTGATATCCATAATGATATCTGGATATGTATTTCCTGATATGATCTTTAAAACAAATTTTTTAACACAAAGCAATATAAGAATTTGTGACATTATCCCTTTCAGACACTTAGTTGTATATGTAATCATTTCTCCTCAGAGATTATAACAAAACTGCCGAGGTTTGGATACAAGTGATGAGTCTGCATATACTAGGCATATATAGAGATAATGAGACAAAGTTTCAGTGACCATTTAAAAGATTAAGCTGTAAGAAGCAAACACTTTGAAATAAAAGCTGCAGTTACACGAAGTATCTGCACTTTTCAGAAATGGGAAATTGATTTTTAGCAGCTGCTTTTTTCTAGCACACCTAAAAGGTGATGGAGGAAATTTCTCCCTATATATAAAAAAAAAAAAAAATGGCTATATATTTTGAAAAATAGTAAACTTTAGAAAGTTAACATACTAATGTTACCAGAAATTAAAGTTGGAATACTGTCTGGTAGTCTGACCAAGTCAGAAAGATTTAAATCTACATCATACCATATGAATACATGCTACTTTTTAAAAGGGGCCATTTGCTACCAAAGTGTTCACTGGGCTAACAAATTAAGTTTATTGCTAATAGGCTTTTATGTTATTGGAGACTTCAGTAAGAAGAAACCACACCATTTGCAAATGGAGTGATCTATATAAAAATTGATGGGTAGGGACTGCCCAAATTTAGAAGTGAACAAGATTAACAAAACAGAAACATGGTGTTGAGCAGAGGCTTGGGCATTTTATAAAGAACCTGAAATCCAGAGAGGTTGAAGGATTTGTTCAAGTAGAGTACATGATGACAATCTAATTACCTTTACTTTTCAAATAGCACATTTAAGTTAAAACCGAAATGCCTTGTGCTTTAAATTTCTTCTTTTACTTACTATGGCAAGTGAGTAAGAAAACCCTTTCGGAAGTTGGCTCAGATCTTCCATTCCAGCCTCCTTCCCCTACAGTTTTTCTGGCCTATGTTCTAGCCAGAAGAACATTGTCCTGCTCCAAACACAGAAAGTTCTTTCAGGATACTGTACATTTGCAAGTGCACTTATCCTGGCCTAGAATGCTCTCCCTTCCCCACCACCCCCAGTTCCTACTAAGGCTTTAACACCGGGGATCACCTGGGCTCTGGTGACTCTCCTGCAGGTACTTTGTTCCTATGGCTCAAGGGATCCACGCCTCTGTGTTTTAATCTGTGCTTGCAGGAGTCAGCTTCTCTTATGATACCAGAGCTCAAGAGCATTTTAGTAACCTGGGACACTAGTAGAAAGCAGGCACTCAAAAATACTGTATTGATGTTTGGATAAACAGAGAATAAAAGCAAATTTAACAGAGGTGGTTATTATTGATTGGCATTAGCACAGGGAATGATAGAGATTTCCAAATGGAAAGGCACTTCAAAAATCTTTTCTGAACTACTCCTCTCATTTTACAAGTGAGGTTCAGAGAGCAACTTACTTTTGGTTATCAAACTAATGTATGACAGATTCAAGATTTTAAAAAAATTTTTAAAGATTTTATTTATTCATTTGAGGCACAGAAATACGGGGGTGGGGGGCGGCAGTGGGGAGAGCGAGCCTGGGCAGGGCGAGAAGCAGAGGGAAAGGGAAAAGCAGACTCCCCTGTGGCCGTGGAGCCCAACCTGTGGACTCCATCCCAGGACCCAGAGAGCATGACCTGAGCGGAAAGCAGATGCTTAAGCATCTGAGTCACCCAGGCACCCCTCAAGATTTTTTTTTAAGATTTTATTTTTAAGTAATCGTTACACCTGACATGGGGTTCTAACTCATAACCCTGAGATGAAGAGCCTTACGCTCTACCGACTAAGTCAGCGAGGTGCCCCCAGATTTGAGATTTAATCCATATCATACAGTTTTAGTTCTACATCATAAAGCATCTGCGGAAAGAAACTTTGTTACATAAACTACGTCTTGGTTATTTAGAATTTTACTAATATATAAAAACATAAAAAAATTTTCAAGTATTGAGGAGTACTTGGTGACCAAGCTCTTTTATACAAGCCATCATTTTGTTTTTTATTGTTGGACTGGGATGCTAATTATATCCTTTTTATTTTTTAGATCAAAGGAAGTGGTACAGAACATTTTACATGTTTAGTTTTAAATCAGGGCACTTAGCCTCTCCTTCATTTTTCTCAGTAAGCATTAATCTTTTTTCCAGGTCTTATTTTCATGTTCTACACTACAATTCTATACTTCTTAACATGAAATTTTATGTTACACTGTAATCCTCAGTTGATCCTAAAAATTATACATGCATCCATTCTAATATCATGGTGACTGGAAACAAGTCAGATCTTAGTACTTAAAATAATACAAACCTATTCATACAGTTCTGAAAAGCAGATTTCAAATTGCATGAATTAATTTACTGAATTTTAAAGTAGTGAATTTTAAAATAATTTGACCTAGCACTAGACAGATAAAATATAGAAAACAATCAACAAGAGAGTTCAGGCAGACATAAAATCAAGACAAATTTACTTATTTTAAAAAGGTAGAGTTTTTTTTTCCTTTTTAACCACAGATTGATTTCAGGAGCAAGAATAAACAAGAAATTTTAGAGCAAAGGGTGTATAGCCCTTATTTATTACTTTGGTGTACAAAAACCATCCATTTCCTAAAGCTTTCTGGGCTCAGCACCAACATACAGAAACCACAATTAAATTCTGTCACTAAAAACCCACATTTCATATTCACAACAGCAGGAGAAAAAATGAGAGTCTTGAAAGAATGTTTTGTCCAACCTGAAGATCTTACATTTTTCCTAGGAGATATGCCATACTAAGACTTGTTAAACTATAGAAATGATTATGCCAGAAGAGATAACTAACATGATACCCTGTATTGATCATGAGAGATTTTAATAATACTATTTCTGATTATTTTTCTCTGGAGTAATCAGCGTGCAAAGGAACATACTATACAATTAGCACAAAAAGGAATGTACAGACCCCAAGCAGAAAGAGCCTTCTTTATTCCCCTGCATTCTCCCTTTTATTTAATCTGGCTTGGAAGGAGGGAGAATCAAGGGAATGTTTGAGGAGCAAATCAAGGGAATTTTTAAAATTGTAGGAACATACTTCGCTTATTCAGTGTGAGTGTGCACGTGCATTGTGTGTGTGTGTGTGTGTGACCATTGCTCAGTACCATGATATATTAGCCATGCAGGTAAATCCTACTTCACCCTCTCCTTTCAGTGCTGCATCTAGTCTGTCATAGGCAGAAGCTGTCTGGGTGTGACTGGGTTGTGTTTTATGCTGGGGACCAGTGGAGGAGCAGATGACCTCTGGTGCAGCACTTTTCAGGGACCTCAGCTCTTCAATGATCTAGATGGAATTGATCAGGATAATGAACTCTTTGCAGACTTCCCACCCCCATAAGTGAAAGTAGCTCACCAACCCTTGCAGGTTCATCCTCTGAGTCCCAAATTTTGGAGTCAATCTTACTCTAAGACAGTGTACGCATAAAGCCCTGTTGTATGAAATCTGAGTCAGGCATTATTAGAATTTCTGCTTTTCCTCTTTGTTGCCATAGGTAACTTTGGATCACAACCCTGTATGCTCTCCTGGGTGATTCTCTGCATGATATTGCATCTTGTCCCAAATTAAGTCTCATCAGTATTTCCTGAAAAGAGAATCCAGGAGACATAGTCTTATGCCTGTGTCTCTGCTCCTAGATACACAGAGTGTCTGTGTGTTTAGAACGTTACCTGTTGTCTCCTGCCAGACATCTCCAAAACCCCGTCCAATCCCCATTTGACACACCCTCTTTTACTCTACTTCCTATACAGTATGTCTGGCTGGGCTTCTCAGATCAGCAAACTTCTGCAGCAGCTCTTCTGTCTTTTGTCACTCTTGGGTTCCTGAAATTTCATCAGCCCACTGTAACATCCTATCTCCCAAGATACTCTAGACCAACTGACCTGACTTAGCGTCTTTCCCTTGTTCCCATGTATGCCATTATGCCATTCCCCTGGTCTGGCCTCTTTAGTCAATGCTGAATTTGGATTTGCATCTACCTTTCTAGCCTTAGCAAGGGAATCCAAACCATACTGTTTCCCTTAGCTCCCTGGTTCTGAAACTTACTTGGCAAAATGACACAAGACTTGGTATTCTACTAACTACTTCTTCCCGTCCCAGCTCCTTGACTGACCTAGATGTGTTAACCCACTCTTACTCCTCGGGGCTGTCATTGGTTGACACTCTTTATCTTGATTTAAGCTCTGGTTAAATTGAGTGAACTCTACTAAAAAAAAAAAAAAAAAAAATTAAAAAAAAAAGTCCTGTCCTTTCGTCTGTCACATTGTCCCTGGGATTTCTGTTCTTATTAGAATCTAGGGACCTTTATCTCCTTCTACATTACTGACAAAGCACAGAAATCATTCTCATTAACTTTGATCTTTTTCAAAGTTTATACTATACTGCACAATATGGCCAAATTCATGGTGCCATGGAGTATAAACATAAAATTTTTAATATTCTACCTTAAAACTTCTCTCTCAAGAAAATCCTTTTCTTCATTCAAACATTTCTTTAGATATTTACATATCATTTTTCCTTGCTGCTTCTCTGTGAAAAAAAGTTGGCCCCGCTCTACTTTCAAAACAAAACCCCAACCTGTATTTCTGAGCCAATCTCTGTCCATCTCATCTAGCTTCCAATCTAGTAAAGTCATTCCTGGATGCCTAACACATGCATACCTTAGAATACACCTGGAAGACACAAAGATGACTAGAACATGATTAGAGCATTCAGAGAGCTCCCAATCTTGTAGAGGAAAGACATTCACAAACAGATTATTGCAAACTCAATGTGATACATCCTATAATGAAGGAATATGCTAAATATGATTATTTGAGAAGAGGGCTTTAGATCCCTTTACATTTGAGTGTCAGATGAATATCAAATATGGATTTATTAATTTTCATGTATTAATTAGCATATGCATTTTGTTTCCGTTGAGTAATGAAAAAATAAAAACATTTGTTGAGGTCTTAGTTCTGTACTAGGCATCATGCAATATAAGAAAAGCTAAGATGGGGGCAGTGGCGGAACATGTTAGAAAGGCAATAAATATTTTTTAAATTGCTCTCATTAAATTCTGTTACTGTTATGCCTGGTTTTTAAAAATGACTTTAAGGTACATGGGTTAGATTTCATCTTTCATAAAACTTATAATAAGAAAATGATAAAATTTATGAAAGATAACTGAATTATATTTAGTGCCCCTACCTCTCTCTCTGTCACTATAAGAAAACCTAATTTTGGTAATAGAATTTATGAAATATTACAGATTTCATTGTTATTTCATGTTTGTATGATTTTGCCATAGTAATTTTATTTTGAAGGCAGCAAAAATGCAGAAATATAAAAATAAGTTATACAAAATAAATTCAGCTAATAGAGCAAAGTCTTTCTTTAAAATAAATGGCTCAATGATAGTGGTGCAGCTACAGTATTAAAAAGACAACTGAAATGGCAAAAAGTAAAATAAAGAGCCTAGATTTTGAACACTGAGGTACACTGGCTTTTGTTAGATGTAGAGTCAATAATATTAGGGGCAAGCAGAATTTAAAAAAAAACTCAGAAGTTTTTTATGTTACTTTTTATTTTAAGGGTTAATGTACCCTGAGGTTGTATTGCCAAACTAAATACATAGTGTCAGTGTTACTGGAGTTAGACTATATTAAAACAATTCCACCCCCTCCACATACTTCTGAGGAAAGAGGAAAAAAATACAAAGACTACTTAAGTCCTTCCCTGGAGGCTCACAATAAACTGTGTTTTTTAAAATTATAAAATATTTCAGTAACGTGCAGAGAAAAATACCCCAATTTAATAAAAGTTAACATTGTGCCATAGGTACTGCATATGTATGTTTATATATGTATTTACATATGTGTATATATTTATAGTAAAAGAAGCATTGACAAAATGTATTTACTCAAAAAAAAGGTAGAAGTCTGGGTAGTCAAGAAAAATCACATACAAGAGAAAGAGAAAAGAAAAAAAGAAACCCTGAATAGATCTACCATCTTTAAAGACTTCAAGACAGACTTTTCAGTTTTCAAAATACATAGACCTGCATTTACAAACTATTTTATAGGAAAGAAAGAAAGGCTTTCCAAATTCTTTTATGAAACCATGGTTTTCTGTACCAAACAAAACTGGGCATAAGTACAAGGAAAGAAAATGATTTAGAATCTCACTTGTAAATAGAGATGCAAGGGTCTCAAATAGACTGTGACTAAAATAGAATCCATCAAAGCTTAAATAGGTTTACTAAAGAAGAATTTATCCCAGGAATGTATAAAATGTTCAAACTTCTCAAAAACATTTTAGAAAATCTGCTAATGTTAATCACCAAGATAGAAAATCAAAGGTAAAGAAAAAATATATATATCTTGCTGGCAGGAGTATAAATTGGTAAAGTCATTCTGGAAATTTTTTGGCCTTGTCTTATAGAATTGTACATTCATATACTCTACAACTGAAAAATTCTACTCCTAGGTACATAATTACAAAAATTTTTTTGAATACATATACCAGGAGATATTTTTAAAAGCTAAATTGTTTTTTTAAGCTTTTTTTAAAAATAAAAAAAAGTTAAAATCGGAAATAATCAAATACTTATGACATAGAATGGGTCTTGTTGCCTTATTATGTACACATGGGATATTACACAGCAGTAAAAATAAATACATAACTATAAACAAACATGTGAGTTTTAGTACTATAATAGTGAATGAAAAAAGCAAGTCCCAGAATATTGCTATATGATACTTTTTTAATAAATTTTAAAAACAACTTAAAACTAATTATTATTTACGGGTCCACTCATATCTAATAAGGCTGAGTTCCAAAAAGCAAGGACATAACAAAAAGTAGGATTACATAAACCATGGTTAAGAAAAGCAGGAAGACCATGGAAAGTATGCCAATAGGTATTGTTACTGTTACAGTTCCAGTGTTGTCTGGGTCTTGGTTTGGAGGCCGTTAGATTTTAATTAATTAAAGGAGAAATCTATATGGCCATCTCAATCTAAACACACATATAATTTAATAAAATTAAATACCTATGTATGATTTTTAAATTCTGAAACAAATTCATAATGAAAATGAAGTTCTTAATCTCATAAAACATCTATACCAAAAAAAAGTTTTATCAAAAACATTCTCAGTGTGGAAATGTTAGATGCATTCTTAATATCTGGGTTTCCCTGTTGCATTATTTTACTTTATTTTTTGAAGATTTTATTTATTTACCTGAGAGAGAGGGGGAGAGAGAGACAGAGTGAGCACAAGCAATGGGGAGGGGCAGAGGGAGAGGGAGAAACAGATGCCCCAATGAGCAGGGAGCCCTACCCAGAGCTGATCCCAGGACACTGGGATCCTGACCTGAGCCAAAGGCAGAAGCTTAACTGACTGAGCCACCTAGGCACCCCTCCTGCTGGATTAAATTATAGTTTCCATCTTGAAAATATAGCCACATTGATTGTTTTGACCTGAAGGTTTTCAAAAGAATATATTATTTCAGAATTATTCTTCATAGTTAACCTTTCAATCTCCCCAACAATGGTGAAATTTCTTGCTCCTAAAGCATAATGTCTACATGACTGTTTATATCATTTGCTGTTACTTATTAAAGAAAATATTACAAAAGAGCTGGAGAAAAGGCATTATACAGTCATGACTTTTTAGACGATTTTAATTTTTTAGGGTATTAAAAAGGTAGCAAATTGTATATGTGACTTCTGTCCTAAGGGAAAGGGAAGACTTTAAAAAGTAGTTTGCAGTGTTCGCTTCGGCAGCACATATACTAAAAAAGTAGTTTGCATTGGACCTATAGTAATTCTGTCTAACATACAGATGTGTCAAAGTATATATTCTGATTCCTAAACTAACAGATATTTCAGCATTTCTTAAAATGTACCAGAATTCTCTGTAATGAGAAATACCTCTTTGGGTACGGCAAGCCACCAGATCAAGAGAAAAATCTTTGAGTTATTTATGAAGATGAATTTTTTTTTAATTTTTGTTTCTGTTTTGGTTACCAGCTATTTGATTCCATTGTAAATAGTTTTCTAAAATTATGTTTTTACTGTCATTCTATCCAATAATTTTTACATGATTCCTCTTTTGTTTAAATCAGTGTTTGAATGTCACTAAGATATCTTTTGGATTTTAGGATCCTTAAGCAATTATAATATCAAATAAGAAGGAATTGTGTCTCTACTTTCTGTTTATTTCACTTCTATTTTTTTTTTCAAATTATGTTAAAAATGTCGGCAGTTTGGTGACTAAAGTCTCAGATGGGATATCAAAGACAATTACTCTAAAGATGTTTAACCACAACGATAGGACTGTATCATGAAATTCTTCATTTAAATCTATAAGTGATCCTTTAGTGAAGTGAGCTATAACCTCGAGAGTTTTAAAGTCTTGAATACAAATTCAAAAAAAAATTAAATAAACTTGATATAATGAGTTTGTTCCAAGTGATTTATTAATTCCATACCTAATTTAAAACTGTGGTTTATGAGCTATTTTGCAGTAATAGAAAAATATAGTGCATGAATAGTTTTAAAGAATGTGATTTTAAAAATATGAGATTGTTTGGAGCTGATTGCTCAAAGAAATGAGCTCTTGTTCTGAGACAAGTGTATATATGAGAGTCCTTTAAATATAGAGCTACTTCTTAAAAGAAGGAAAGTATTAGCATCTTATTGCTCACAGGCAATCAAGAAGGACATATTTTACAAAAGCTATATACCCAATAGTCAAGCCATGACATTGTAACTGTTAGGCATATACTTATTTGGGGCTTTATTATAAATATATCCAGGCCACAGTGCATGGTGGAAGCTAATTAAAATATGTTCATCAGGTAGTGCTTAGATTTTATCAGCATCCAGCACCCAGTTTTCTGTTTTACCACTTAATAAGCTCAAAAGACCTTGGACCCTATATTAAAGAGAATAAATGGGAAATTAATGTTGGGACCTAAAAGAGAGTTTCAAGAATTCAGCTGCTCCTTATTTCTACTCGGGAACAAAACATAGGGAAATTAACATCAATAACAGCGGAGGAATACAGAGAAGATATTTTTACTGTAGCTAAATAAAACACGTTGGTTTTATGGGTATTCAATGAGGAAATCTATAACCAGGGCTTTCAATGAGGCTCTTTAAAACTATAATTAGTGTGTGGGCCCTGGTGTACTGATGGACTAGACAACCCTGCCAGATCCTCCCGAGCCAGGCTTGTCCTTTTTACACAAATAAAATGCTGACCGTGTTACTGACCAGGCATTTGAATGGAAATAATTTGTATCCTTTTTATCCACACTATGTGTATATTCTGTCCTTTGGACAAAAGATCTTTTTTATTTAAAAAACCACCCTTTAGGGCAGTTCATTTTCTGTGTCAGTGGCTCTTAACCCGGTAATCTCCAGGCAGCTCTTCCTGTTGAGCCCTAGCCCTTCCTTTTTCCCCTCCAGTCACTTCAGGGCAACGCTGACCTGGGCGGTTTTCCTGCTGTTGACACTGATGGTCCATTTTCCCCAAAGCAGTTTGAAGCTTTTACTTCATATCTGATTCCTGAGAGGCCATGCCCCTTTCCACTTCCTTTTGTAAGGACAAGGTGGGGAAAAGTTAGTTCTCTTGGCATAGATGACGTTTAAGCCTAAAAATCACTCACCATGTAATGTGCCTATGTGAAGACTGAAAAAAATGTAGTATTGAGACTCACCTGGTCCAATACAACAAACTCACGCACAAGTCTCTACAGATGATTTATAAATTGTGGGAACGGCAAAGTTTTGTATCTGCCTAAAATGCAATAGCGCCTCCAGCAAGCGTGGTACATTAAAAATAGGTTGTGTGTCCTGTCAACTTTCCTACCCTTCGAGTGCCTCATAATATTTAAGATACGCAGTGTGATTTGCTGTTGCAGTATGATTTGTGGGCGATTTATTTTCCGAGTTCACCTGATTTTTATTTATTTGTCACAAAACAAGAAGTGGTGTGTAAATTTATTTATCAATACGGGGGCACCTGGGTGGCTCAGTGGGTTAAGCTGCTGCCTTCGGCTCAGGTCATGATCTCAGGGTCCTGGGATCGAGTCCCGCATCGGGCTCTCTGCTCAGCAGGGAGCCTGCTTCCTTCTCTCTCTCTCTGCCTGCCTCTCAGTGTATTTGTGATTTCTCTCTGTCAAATAAATAAATAAAATCTTTTAAAAAAAAAAAAATTTATTTATCAATACGTATTTGTGTATAGGTGTTTTGTATTTGTAAATGGCAGTCTCTGGAATATGTAATGATTATATGAAATATAAGTGCCTTTGGTAATATTTAGTAAAGCAGTTGCCAAAGAAATATACTGAAGCAGCTTTTTCAGGTGAACAGTCAACCACATCCTGGCTACTGAAGGGCCTTCAAGTCTGATTGCCAGTTCAGGGAATCTTTAGCTTTATAAAAGACGCTGGCACAACTTTTATCTAGGTTCCCCTCTTACTGGGCTTTCAGAAAGCACTAAATATCAAACTACTTCAATTCTTATTTAAAAGTTGTGTTCTCGTTCTTTAAACTACATGCAAATCATTTGCCAGTAGTTTTCTTTATTTTCTACTTCATTTAGGCTTTGGCACTGCTCTAATTAAAATATCTGAACAATATTTATTGGATATCATTATGCTGTCTGATCGAAGTCTTCTATTATGTCTTCATTCACCAATTAATAATGACCCTATCAATTGCAGACTAATTCAATTAGCCATTGCCCTGAATTTTTATTCATGGAATAAGCCAAAGTTCCCAGCCTAATCAAAATCAGGCTTGAAAGGTACATAAAGATATGTTAATTCTTCTCTCTCAGGGTGATCTTATTTTTGGTGAACTCAGCAGAAAATCACTTTCAATAACCCAATGAGAAAAGTATGATTCTTTTCCCTAGAAATTTTCTAAGTTTTATAGTTTTCCTCAAACTTCTTTTTTTTCTTTATATCATAGAATTTGGAGAAACAGGTAAGAGCTTACCTGTTAACTTGATGTCCACTTTAGTTACTTCATTTTTTTATTTTAATTACTTCTAACTAATTGTTTGAGGATATTATTTGCAAAACAATTCAAAAAATAAAATGTGTATAGATTTTTAGATTGGTCTACTCATTAAAAAAAGAGAGTGTCACCTTAATTTCCCTTTATATGTCATGATTTAAATAAATCAATACAAGGGCATTAGAGTCAGTCTTTATATTTTGTTAATACCAACATATTTATAATTTTGGTTCTTTTGTCGTTTAAACTTGTTTGAGATTTAATGAGCGAAATCTTGGTAGATGGCCTTTCATTTACACACAGAGCTTTAGTGAAGCCCGGTTGAATTTTCTTCAACATTTTCCTGAGAACTACATTTGGAAGGTTCCTCTGGAGCTGAGAGAAGCAATCCTGATTTTGAGTGTTCCTATGTTGAGCTTTGAGGAGATCACTTAAGTCATTTTAACTCAATCAACTTCTGCAGCAACCTTTGATACCCTTCCCTCATCCACAAAGTACGCATACAAATGTACATCAATCGATGATTTTCCAGGCCCTGGGCAGAGTCTCCTGTAACTACAGTGTGTGGATGCCAACATTAAATCAGACCAGTGACGGTCAAGACCCAGAACCTGCCCTGAGGTCTGGAGGGCCCAACAGTCACTGTACTACAACTAGAAACTGTGTGCTGTGGCCACATCCCATCACACCCATTTGCCCTGGAATACAGACCTGGCAAAGTGGAGTGGAATTCATGTTGACTGCATGTTAACTCATTGAATCCTAAATAAGAAACCATTTGTTCACTGTGTACTTATTGAAACACCTTATGTGGGACAGGTACGTGATGTATAACAAAAACCAAGTTGCCTGCCCCTGTAATTTTATATTTGACAAGAGAGTACATTGGATTTTGTGTTATCAAGAAAAATTATCCTTCCTATATTCAGAGGAAAAACCGCAAGAGTAGGAGAGGCTTATCCCTTCAGACTAACTAAGGTGTTCAGCCTAAATGTCTGCTGGGCATTGGTAACAAGGATAAGGCAGTGTTGATTTCTGAGGATCAGAAAGAGAATTCCCACACCTGCCTAATAGGTGGTGAGAGGTTAAAGGGGAACCCTTGTGACCAGTGTGCTAGACAGACATCAGGACTGTCCTCTCTGTGTTCAAATAAAGGACAATAAAACAAGATGATATAGGGCTTATTTTTTAATATCTAGAACAACAAAAGGATAGAAATTGTTCTAAAGGTATGAAGAGAAAATATAAAAGAAAATTTTCTATCAAAACAATGGATTACTAGAATATATTTAAAGGAATTTTCTCTGTGAATAATAGAGAGGATGAGATGAATGCTGAGATGAAGGAGGTATCTTAATAATAATGCATTTCAAGGAAATTTTAAAATTTAGTAGTAGAAATTGCATTATCAAAAATAAAATTTGTAATATTGAGGACAAAATGGAGAAACTCTGAGAATGCAAAGGAGAATAATTAAAAATGAAAATTGTGAGCAAGAAAATAATATAAATAAGAAAAATCAGAAGCAGAGAAAAAGCCCATCTTTAGATAACGGACCTTCTTTGGAAGAAACTAAAAGAAGCAGAAGCAACATTTTAAACTATAAAACAAGAAAACCTTTTGACATAGCTTCCTCTCCCAGAAACTAGTCTACAGCTTCAATGGACTCAGACTCACTTGATTCCATCCAAAAGCAACTAAAGAGACTCTCACCAAGATATATCCTGGTATGTGATGATGACAACTGTCATTAGTAGTGTCAATTTCAAAAACAAAAATCAAACCTTGTAACTATCATCCAGGTAGAGAGAAAAAACAAACCAACAAAATAGAACTAGATTATTTGAGAAAAAGTGTTGAGAAAATTATATTCTTATGAAAAGCTAGGTATGAAGTTTTTGTCATGTCATATATATCCATAAAGCCAAGATGGTTTAGAAGTTGAAAGAAAACATAAATGGAAAACCCATAGGAAATTATAGGAAAACACGTAGATCATATTTCACTGATTTAATTAAGTAGACAGTTTTTCTTAAGCATACGAAAATATGCAATCACAAAGGGAATGATCAGTAAATTTGAGTATAGGAAAATTTGAAACTTCTGTGTCAAATATAAAATTAAATGACAGGGCGCCTGGGTGGCTTAGTGGGTTAAGCCGCTGCCTTCGGCTCAGGTCATGATCTCAAGGTCCTGGGATCGAGCCCTGCATCGGGCTCTCTGCTCAGCAGGGAGCCTGCTTCCCTCTCTCTCTCTCTGTCTGCCTCTCCATCTACTTGTAATTTCTCTCTGTCAAATAAATAAATAAAATCTTTTTAAAAAAAATAAAAATATATAAAATTAAATGGCATAGCAAATTAGGAAAAGATGCAATGACTATAACAGAAGCCAATATTGATGTTACATATAAATAAATAATTCTTAAAGCCAATAAGAAAATCTTTAATCTAATAGCTAATGAAGAATGCATTAAATGTAAAAATGCCATCTTTTAAACTATCAAAATGTAAAATTTTATAAAACAGGATTAGTATGTAGAGAAAAAATTATCATATACTGTAGATGCAAGTGTATAATTGTTCTAGAGACAAGGGAAACAATTTATAGCACATTTCAAATGACAGGTCTTTTATGCCAATAAAGCAATAATTGCACCAACAAGCAAAGATATGAACATGGGAGTTCATTCTAGTTTTTTACTGAAGAAAAAGAATTGGAAACAAATTAAAAGAATGCCGGTAGGGGATTGGTTAAATAATTTTCATATTCATTCTTGTATCCATAATAAAGAATGTGACACAGCCATTACACAATATTATTTGTATGTAAAAATACCCATAGTAAATGAAAAATGCAAGTTATAAAGCAACATGTATACTCTGAGTTTATTTTTATGAAGATATATGGGAATAACTATCTGCAAATATGAATATCAAGAGGTCAACCAGAATTAACTCTGGATAATAAAATTATAGATTATGTTATCTGAATTCCTTCTATCTCTTATACCACCTGAAATTTTCACAATGAGTGTTTATTATATATCTTTAGAAAATGAATCTATTTTTCACATCCTTTTACCAAATAACCCTAATTCTGTGAATTTATCCTATGTAAGTGAGATATGTGGCCAAATGAAAAGACTAGGATTTTTGGAGAATATCAATTTTAATAGAGAAAAATTGAGGGCACAGGGAGGAATAAATGTTTTATAGTAAATAATTGATTGCAGCAAAGCATTAACATGGTGTGTTAGGGCAAAAAGAAAGTCTTAAAAAATAGTTTGTTTACATAGAGGATTACTGATGAAATACTAAGTGGAAAAAAGAATGAACTAATTGACCTGCAAATACAGACCAAAAGTGCAACCAAGACCTGGTAGCCAGTCAAATGCCAAGTCAAATTTGCCTAAAAAACCCATGCTTAGGGTGGATAAAAAGCATTGATGGTATCTGATAGTGAGACAGAGTTGCCTTCTCCTCTTTCTGTATTTCTCAATTTTTCTTCATAGTTTGTATTACTTCCATGAACAAGATTATTAAAATATAATAAAATTATTAAACATAAATTGTACATAGTTATCATGCTATCGCTCATCCTCAGTTAAAACATGCAGTTGAACTACTGCATGATTCTAAATAATCTCTTTTAAAAAGTTAGCAGTCATGAGCTGACAGCATTCATGGGGTGTAGATCAGGTTGACCTGGAGCTTTGTTCATGTTATAATTGCAGGTAATTGTTAAATACAGAATTATCTCAATTTTGAATCCAGGACAGATGATACCTAGATATCTGGAATGTCTACTCTATGTCAGGTGTCCTGCAAAACATACTCCTGAATGATCACCTAAGCTTATAAAGCTTGTTTGTGGCACCAGGCATAGGTTATGTGTGGTTTTATATGTAAAAGGCGTACTATAAAACACCACTGAAACAGAAAAGTCCCTCTATCCTTTGAAAGGTTATTTCATGGTATAATTTTTTCTATTAGTTCTCATAGCTGTAAAGTTCAATATGGAAAAAGTAATTGCTATAATAAATATTTAAAAATATTATTAGAAACTTCAACTTTTTCAAGTACAGGGAGGAGGAGAGCAATAATGAGTAGCGAAATGAATATATAGGATATAGTATTTATGAATACTGAATGTGTAACCTTAGAGCTACTAGATTGTATCAGATACAGGAGCAGGATAATATTTCTTATTGAGTTCATCATATTAACTAGCTGGCCTACAAATATGCACTAAAAGTGTTACCAACATCTGATAACCAAAAATATTGTTCAAATACCGAGAACAGTGAATGATGTGCCTTCAATGGACCTAGAATTACATACAGTTGTATTATGTAATGTTATGGTAAAAAAATTCTTTACTAAAACCAAAATGTTATCTAAACATTTTACCCATAATTTCATTTTTAAATGCCATATAATTATATTAGCTTCAAAATTACTTATGTTCAGTGAGTTAATTTTACAAAGCTCTGTGAAATTATAAAATATGTCATTCAAAATAACCAATAACAGAAAGGCAAACTCTAGAGCATTTTAGATGCAGCTGTGTTGCATATTTCAGTGATAAATCTCTTGGGTCCTTTTCTTGTCTTTTCACTTTTCTTGCGCACTTGTGTATCTGTATCACTTTTCATTTTCCTCACCCTTTTAAGTACATCTCTGTGAAAATCAGCTGACTTTCCTAGTCTGCCCTTCCAGGAAGCCATCTGTTAGGGTATGCTGCAGACATCTGAAATGTCATTTATCTTGACCTTTCTCAAACAGATGCTCTTAGTTGTTCTATAGTTTTTCTAAGTTAGACACTCTAAAAATAATTATGCTTCACTAAAACATTACAGGACATTTTACAACAAAAGAGTTATATTCCTACATAACCCTCATGCAATACTTCTTTCTTTACTCACATATCATTTGAGCCTTTTTTGTATATGCATCCTTTTTTTACTCATATAATTAAAGGAAAATTAATCTCTCACTATAATTTGGAATCTAATTCCCTCTGTTAGTATTATTTTGGAACCATTTCCTTATTGTAATATAATCCTTTTTTTTTAAGATTTTATTTATTTATTTGGCAGACAGAGATCACAAGTAGGCACTGAGGCAGGCAGAGAGAGAGGAGGAAGCAGGATCCCTACTGAGCAGAGAGCCTAATGCAGGGCTCGATCCCAGGACCCTGAGATCATGACCTGAGCCAAAGGCAGAGGCTTTAACCCACTGAGCCAACCAGGCGCCCCAATATAATCTTAATATTCAAATGAGGATGTACAAAACTCCATAAAATTATATTATTTTTAGTAAGCCATTTCACCGATAAATGGGAATTTCAGTGCTTCTAATTCTCTCTACTTTAAGTAAAGATGAAATGACTATCTTTGTATACAACCCGAGAAGCTGACCAAAATATACTATGATCCAGAAGTTGCTTCTAGGACAAACAGGCCATTTCCCTGATTCTATATATTTTTTTCTAATAACATGCTGAGACTGATAATGGATTATTCCCCCAGATTTATTTATTGTTTTATTCTCATCAAATTCTTTTACACACTTAGTAAATATTAATTCATCTAATCCTCATAAAATCCTATGAGGATTGTTATCTTCATTTTTCAGATGAGGAAAATGAGATGTGGAGAAGTCAAGTAGCCTGCCCAAGGGCATAGAGCCAGTAAGGGCAGAGCCATTTGGGGAACCCAGACCATCCAGTTTTTCTCCAAAAGACTGACTGTCAGTATCAGAAGATTGGAGATGATATTTAACTCGTTGCCTTTCCCAGTAAAATCTGGTTGGCACCACTGGGCCTCTGTTTCCTTGAACAGTGATGTTACACAATGTAGAAAAACAAGGGGAAGACGGCCGGCATTTTCTGCAGTGGTACCTTACGGCATCCTTGGCCATGAAACATACTTAGGAAGTAGTTTTAGCTCAATCCAGCAAAGCCTTTATTGAGGGACTGTTATATGTAAGCCACATTTAATACAGATCCAGGCATGAAGTGCAGTGCACTGAGCCAAATACCTACCCATATGCCAGCTCAGTACCCTAAATGACCTGCTGTATTCAAGCCAAACCTTGGGAGGTAAGGGTCTGTCTACAACAGCTGAAGGCATTTTGTCCAACATGTTTGCAGTACAACTTTAATTCAGAAGATCTGTAAGAAGGCAAAGTACTTATGAGCCAATGGTAAGCATAGATCTAGAAGAAGGAGCTTTTCTGGAATCATTGTGAACATGAGAGTGACACATCTGTGACTGTGTCCCCGACAGATCTGTCCATGTCCTGTTGCAGGAGTTTCGGGTTAAGTGTGGGATGCTGATTCTTTTTACACTAAGAGAGGTTTTCTTAGGCCTGGTAGTCTAAGTTTAATGTAGCAAATCTTAGGACAAAATCCAGCTTGAAACAGATTGCTGACTATTTAAGTAGAGAAGTTGACTTAACTGGAACAAAAAAGAAAAACATTTCTAGTTAAAAAAAAAAAAAAAAACAAGCTGGAGAAGGGGAGCAGTTAGAGTGGGAGAAAAACATATCTGTTAGAAAGAGCCAAGACATACAACTTAAGGAGAAAACATCTCCACCCAGCAGGAAACCCAGCTAAGTTTAAGAAATAGCACAGAAAAAGAGATACGCTATAAGACTCTTCATTGCATCATCTTAGCTAAAGACTCATAGACATTTAGGGACTATAAAGAAGCCAGCCTTAGAAGTGCTCATATTCTTGGTGACAGTTTGAGTTCCTGTGTGTTTGGAGTGTGGCTGGTAATGCAGTGACTCAGAATACTGTAAGGTTTTTTTGCCCGCCGAGCGTCAGCAACATTAAGAGCATTTTGAAGAGCAGTGTCTATGCCCAGGTGTCTCTGTGCAATTATATTTGGATTTAGGACAACAAAAGCAATGCATATTTTTAACTCTGGGCAAGGGAGGAACAGAGATGAAATTCATGTTAAAACACAGGGCTCTTCCAATATTGTAAAGCCAGGATTGACTTGGACTGGGCTTAGAGTTGCTATAAATTTGATGAGTATGGCGAGGAAGCTTTGAGATTTTTCAGAAATTTCTGAAATAGTCACAAAGAATGGAAAGAAATCATTCAGTGAGAATTTAAATGTATGGTGGAACTTTGAATCAGAAAGATGGATTTGAATCTAGCATCCTCCCTTTACTCACTATTTATCTTTAGATCACACATCATGCTATAATGGGCATCTGTTTCCTCATCTCAAAGGCTGTATAGGACTGTTGAGAGGATTCAGTGAGGACAAAAGAAAGCACTTAGTGTAGTTCCTATGAGATAGCAACAGTTTCCTTCCCAGGTATAATTTTGCCATCTTGCATCTCTGTGGGACAGGTAAGGTATTTTAGATGCTATAACACATGTTTAGGAAATAGCAAAATCAGAAGTATTTCTAGTTTTTGATAAAATTTCTAAAATGGTTTAATAACTCATTAAAGGTAGTTTTCTGTCTTAATCCGTTATCCAGTTTGAGTCTAAACTCTCTAACTAAGGAATGTTCCAAAAAGTGTTGAAAAGCCCCTATGACTTTTTAAATAAATATCCCTAGGCTGTGAAACATTGGGAATTTTTTTCATATCTTTATTGAAGAGCATCTAAATGCAGTAATTAAATACGGTCTATTCAATGCATTCTCTGTAGCTCTCTTTTCATTCATGTACTGATCTGACCCATGACTGTCTATTTGTGGCTATATACATTGCACAGGATGGAGAACCTGAAATAGAAACAAAAGGACATAGTGGTTGAAGGCCACCAAGGTCACACATGGGATCATGACAGCGAAAATGATAAGATCAAGGATGTAAGCAGGGCAATTAGTCATAGGAAGTAGGAGGAAGTAGGTGGCTATTGTGGAAGGAGAGAGGAAGCTGTAGATTAAGGAACATCAATAAACCTCAAGGTAAAGGTCTTATAAGAATTGTCTGCAGGGAAAACAAAGATTCCTATAATTTTTTAAAATTCACATCCTAAGAAGAAAAGCTTCATGAATTAGAGAACAAAGAAGAATATACTAAATTTTTCAGTGTTGTGTACTCTTTTTTCATAAATATTAATCCTATCTTTTGCGTTTCAATTGCATCCTGATTAATTTAATGTTTACCAAATAATCATGGGCCTTAAGGTTTTATAAGTACATAGTTCATAGGATCAAACATCTCATGAGCACAGATCCCACAGGTCATGGATGCATACTTTAATCTGTCTTCATTTTTGAAGAATGCCTGACTTCCTCCTCAACATTTAGGATTGTACTTTTCTGAAAGAGATTTTCACTGGACAACAATTACTGTTACTCAATTCTATATTCTGAGCTGATTAAAATTCATGGAGATAATGTTGGCTTTTATTTAATGTTTAACTGTGGTACATATATCATTTTTATTCCTAATGTGTACACAAGTATAGTTTTATTTTTGTTATTGAATTGACAAGTAAAGTCAACAAATTGAATTACAAGCACTAGCTGTGGAAGATAATAATCATTTCGAGAAGGTCAGACTTGCCAGCTCTGTGCTATCTTAGTTGCACAAAACTGCATGGCTAGATATATCAGTTTATTATAAAATTGATTGGTAGACTGAAATGACCATCACTTTATTTTAAAATGGTCAAAATAGTTATTCAACTAAACTTATCCAGCAGCAAAATCAAAGTTATAAGCCAATAATAGACTTGATCATCAGTTTCAATATTCAAATAATCAGTGTATTTTTGGCTTGAGCATGTATGTTACTTTAATCTTCTGAATTCAAGAGACTTGCAAATTTATAATGGACTCTATTGTGGCATTTAAATTAAATCTTTTCCTTTTTCTTAGGTGGACCTTCTGGTCCCTACCAAAGTAACTGGCATCATTACACAAGGAGCTAAAGATTTTGGTCATGTACAGTTCGTAGGCTCCTACAAACTAGCTTACAGCAATGATGGAGAACACTGGACTGTATACCAGGATGAAAAGCAAAGAAAAGATAAGGTAAGTGATCTGAATGGTTTAGAATAGGCAGAAATGGAGTACCAAGCTGAATTCAAGTTTGACTGAATGAACTACTTATACTTAAAGTATTAAACATAATGGCTATAAAATAATGTTAAATAAAAGTTTTAACATTTTCCATATTATCAGTTATCTAAGATCCAGCTAAATAAAATTTGTTTATATTTTATAAACCTAATAGAAGCTTGAATAATTTATCATAAAGTACATGTAAATAGTTACTGTTGAAATACTTGCCACTATTAATTTTACTTTTTTAAAAGATTTTATGTATTTATTTGATTTTAGTAAAAGAGAGCACACATGCTCTGTCTTTATAAGAGAGTTGGGTAAGGGGCAGACAGGGAGGGAGAGGGAGACAATCTCAGGCTGACTCTTCCATGACCATGGAGCCCAACACCGGGCTTGATCTCACGATCCTGATATCATGACCTGAGCCGAAACCAAGTCCAACACTCAACCAGCTGTGTTACCCAGGTGCCCCTAATTTTGCTATTGAAAAACATTACTGATATTAGTAAAAAATGTTCTTTGGTAGAAAAATATTTCAAAAATTAACTAAAAGATGTTTTAATTATATATTTCCTTGATTATTTTGTTAATTGGGAATTTTAAAAATGGACAAATTTTAACTATTACACTGGTTTATCAAAATTAAAACATAGGTTGTTTCTGTGCTCACTTTCCTTGATTCTGTTTTAATTCATAGGTTTGTTAAATTTTTTGACATGTGTAACTATTTTAATATTATAGTAGTAGATATATATTATTGCACCGTACAGTTCTACACTATATTTGTCTAATTGTTTTTTTCTAAAAGTTCTTACCATTTTAAACATCTTTCCATAGTATCTCCTGGTCTGAATTTCTGTAGGGCCCTGAAAAATGGAAGTGCTTAGTCTCTATATCAGTAACTAATTCATTCAGATGTTAAAGTGTAGCCTCAGTTGGACCAATGAAATTGAAACTCATTAATCCCTTAGAGTGTTTGTGCAAAAAACTCTAACTTTCTAAAGACATAACACAAACATATCTTAGTTCTAAGATCTGGGGGGAAACTATAATATGTTAAGTATTTCTGAGTTAATAATGACTTCTTCCATTTTATGTAGCCCTTTCATTCCCTTATTCTTCTCATATTATTAACCAGTAGAAAGTTGAGAATATCTTGCTTTTTTATTTTTGAAGATTTTACTTATTATTTATTTGAGAGAGCGAGAAAGAGAACTTGAGTAGGAGAGAGGCAGAGGGAGAAGCAGACTGCCCACTGAGCAGGGAGCCCAATGTGGGACTCAATCCCAGGACCCTGAGACTATGACCTGAGCCAAAAGCAGACACTTAACTAACTGAGCCACACAAGCACCATAGGAATATCTTTCTTCTTCAAATATTCAAGACAGAGAATTGATACATTTCCCCAGCAGTATTGAGCCTGGAATGGCTATTCCAGTGGGTCAACAGAATCTGAATTCAGTTCACATAAAATTCACTTTAGGGGAGACATGTTTTTAGGTTTAGATTATAAAATCCATACTATTTACCTTTTAACATCTCAGAACACACCCATTGTGCATCTCAGGATACATTCATTTAACATCTCAGAAAACACACACACACACTTTATATTTTAACATCTCAGAAACTGTTGTATCTTACTATGTCACAATTAAATTGGGAGCATTTATTATTTTCTAGAAGAACCTAAAATAATGGCATGATTTCTAATGGCATCTTAGACTGAATGAATATAGGGTTTTTTGTAAAGCCATCTTTAAATGTATTTGTGAGCTATAGACAAATATATGCTATGATTTCTGGCAAATAATTGTTTCAGCTACTACCTTTCACTTTGTTACAGTAGGCATTCTGATGCATAGGGAATGAAAATGTATTCCATAAAATGAAGCTTTTTAAACTCCATAAATTATATAGCTCTTGAAATTAATTTTAAGACATAAATATTCTCATCCATTATCCATGTGTAATACTCACAAAGGTGTCTGGATGGCTCCGTCAGTTGAGTGTCCAGCTCTTAGTTTTGGCTCAGGTCATGATCTCAGGGTCATGGAACTGAGCCCTACAAGGGGCTCCTTACTCAGTAGAGAGTCAACTTGAAATTCTCCCTTCCTCTCCCTCTCCCCCTCACCCCCCTAAAATAAATAAATAAATCTTTAAAAAAAAAAAAAAAAGCTTATCTGCAATTAGCAAAATCCTTATATAGATTGATTTATGAAAGAAATATAAAGAAAAATGTGATTAAATTATTGTACTGATGAAATACTTTTTTTTAAGATTTTATGTATTTGACACAGAGAGAGAGAGATCACAGTAGGCAGAGAGGCAGGCAGAGGGGGAAGGGGAACCAGGCTCCCTGCCTTTTTGTTTGTTTGTTTGTTTGTTTTTTAAAGATTTAGTTATTTATTTATTTGACAGACAGAGATCACAAGTAGGCAGTCAGGCATGCAGGGTGGGGGTTGGGAAGAAGGCTCCCTGCTGAGCCGAGAGCCTGATGCATGGCTCTATCCCAGAACCCTGGGATCATGACCCAAGCCAAAGGCAGAGGCTTAACCTACTGAGCCACCCAGGTCCCCTGATGAAATACTTTTTTGTCTCCATTTACACTGAGTGTGTGATTTCATGATTGTATATGAATAACTTTTTAATTTTTCCTTTAATAATAGATGAGGCATTTGCGTATTACTGCATTTTATTTCATTATCTTTGTTTGAAATGCATGTAAAATTTTTGTCAAGTTGAACAAGATTTTCTATGTCCTTACTGATTTTCTATCTACTTATATTATCAATTATGGAGAAAGCAATGTGGAAATCTCCAACTATAACTGTGGTATTCCCGATTTCTTCTTACAGTTATATCAGTGTTTACTTGATGTATTTTGAAGCTCTTCTAAAAGATCCATGATCAGCTAGGGCCATAACTTCCACTTGATCAGATAGCTCCTTTGTGATTAGAAAATGACCATCTTTATCCCTAGAAATATTTTTTGATCTGAAAACTGCTTTACTGGTATAAGTAGAAGTACTTCAGCTTTCTTTTGATTATTGCTATGTTGGTGTGTGTTTTTTTCATCCTTTTACTTTTAACCCATTTGTACCTTATATTTGAAACACATTTCTTTAAAAAAAGAAAGAAATACATTTCTTCTATGCAGCATATAGTTGGGTCTCTTTTTTTTTCCCCAATCCTGCTATCTCTGCTTTTTAATCAGAGCATTTAAACCATTTATATTTAATGTGAATACTGCTATAATTGGCTTTAAATCTGTCATCTTTCTGTTTATTTTCCTACTTGTTGCATCTTTCCAATTTTTTTTCTTTTTTTCTGTCTTCTTTTGGATTAATAGAATTTCTTTAATGATTCCAGTCGGGGGTTTTTTGTTGTTGACTTATTTGCTATAACTTTATTTTTTATTATTGCAGTGATTTCTGTAGGATTTGTAGCATATATTTAAACTTACTTGTCTACCTTCAAATTAATGCAGAGCCCCAGAAACTTACCTCTAGAAGCACAAAATAGATCTTAGCTATAAATCCATGTGCTTAGGAACCACATTTATTATAACACTTGATTTTGACATTCCCCAAGTAAGTCTTACCATAAAGAAATAGGCTCCCACTAGGCAAGTTGGTCAACCATGAGAGTAAATTGATGCCCAGTGAAAAGGATGTAGGCCAGAATTCTTATGTGAGACAATAAATCAGTGTCATCTGTCCAATATAAAAATTTCTGAAGAACTAAACCATTTTAATATTATAAATATGACAATCAGCTAAACCTAGACCATGTAACTGGTAGTTTTAAAATTAAATTTAATCAGCTTGTTTATGGTATTACAACTAATTCACTATGATGAAGAAAAGCCTTAGATAAGTTTATTATTTATTACTGAAGAAAACAACAAACTCCAATAAACTGTACATAAGAATACAGCAATTACTATTATCATAAAGAAATACTTTATGTATAAGAAGGAAGAGCGAAAGTTCTTGAACTTTCAAGTTTTTGAACACTTGGAAATGTAGCATATATTATATATATATATATATATATATATATATATATACCCATCATAATATACATGTATATATATTCAAATAGTAAAATATTTTTACTAGGTATTTTACCTCTAATTTTATATATTCTTCATAGGTGTGCTCTTCTTCTTTATAGAAGCCCTCCACAACTGAGCAATTAATCTTTCTGAATAAGCCATTTCCTATTGATTCCTAATAATTATTTGTGTCTTGTTCTCCATGGTTACTTTCCATAAGGGAAAAAGACTTCAGTCTTTACAAATGCAAATTCAACTACAAACTTTCAGCCACACAAGTATTATAAATGCACTGAATGTTTTGGCACAAAGCGTGTGCTTGTGAAATGTTTTATGTATGTACATTTCAAAAGGAAATATTTACAAACAAAATTTTCTGATTCCCTTTTTGTATCTTTCCATTTTTATTGACTGCTTGCTCTAATAGATTTTTGGGGTGTAGGTATAGAGGTCTGCTGTAGATCCAGAAACAAGATTACTTCAGAAAAACCATTTCAAAATAATAGCAATTTTCTAGGTTTACCGCAAGTGGTATAAATGAAATACTAAAAATGTATGAATGCTGAATTTTTAAAAAAATGTATGAATGCCCTTTTTGTTTCTCATCAGTTGTAACTGAATAAGCCTCAGGAAAGCAAAACCAAGGAAAAAGTATAAATGTACATTGGAGTGTGTCTAAATGTATGTGTCAGTATATATGTATTTGTGTGTATATATGTGTGCATGTGTGTGTGTGTTAATACCTAAAGTCAGTTAAAGAAAAATACATTCCTATTCTCTTCATTGAAATGTCAGTTTCTCATTATCTTCCCAGAGCCTTTATAAGAATTCCAGTTTACTGTAGCATTTTATTTTTTGACAAAACTCCACATTGTATCTTTCATGACGGAGCATGTGATGATACCATCACAATCTCCACATTCTTATTTTTTTCTTTCTTTTCTATAATATTTTCTAATGTTTAACTGACTTATATTTCTCTACTCCATGGATTCAGATACGTTTTTTATTTGAAAGTCAAATGTTCCTTTGCTCTCATGAAAGTGACATTTGTTTTATACTCTTGGAGCTGTTTTTTACTGCAGTTAGCAGGAAAATTGCAAAATTTGACAGACACTTCCAGTGTTTAATTTTTAAGGCTATAAGCCAAAGTAAAACAATAATAAATTTCAGGAAGGGTTCTTATATGGAAAAATTAGAAATGAAAATGGATTTTCTCATCCAATATATTAGTCATAATGTCATGGTGTTTAAATAAACCTGAATTCACACCATGGGGGCTTTCTTCTTTGGGGGAAAAAAA
This sequence comes from Mustela putorius furo, assembly GCF_011764305.1. Lineage (NCBI taxonomy): Eukaryota > Metazoa > Chordata > Mammalia > Carnivora > Mustelidae > Mustela > Mustela putorius. Next base: position 18,771,299 of record NW_025422471.1, read on the forward strand.
AAGAAGCTGGTAATATTCTGCCTCCCTCCCTGAAATTGTCCAGGTTTTTAAAAGCATAAATCAAAAATTTGCAGCTTCACCCTGGATTTTCTATAAAGGAAAATCCAAAACTTTGTTTCCAGTAAGATTTTATTGGGTCCTTAAAGATGCCACATACTCATCAAGAACGATCTTGCCACACCTTGTTGAACTCTAATTCAGTGGTTACCAAAATTGCCCGATCCTGACCCTCCTGGGGGAGCTTGTTAAAAAATACACATTTCTGGGCCCTGCCTCTGACTCTCAGAGAGATGAGCTGGGAATCTAAATGTTTACAGAGGCTCCAGCTAATTTGAATAAATGTTTACAGAAGCCCTAGCTAATTTGAATAATGAGCACGTGTGGGAAAGATGACTCTGGCACCAAATTTAAGTTTTTGAAACTGAGCATAGTTTTGTATTTTTCTAGTCAGAACGGAACATATTGTGTGATAATTCTTTAGGACTGACTGGCCTCTAATTTGTCAGTGGTACAAGTCAGTATGAATCTATGTCTCTGATGTAAGTTTAGATTTTCATATTTGCCAGTTGTCTCATGAATACCCACAAGGAAACACGTATTAGCTTTAAACAAATTTTAAATTTAAATAATAATTTTAAGCAGTTAGGAACACAGATTAGGTAGAAAAGCATCTAGAAGGATGTGACATTTATAGTCATTCATTTACATATTATTCTGGAGGCAGTTATTGTCTACTGTGCTGGATGTACTGGGGGAAACCTGATTATGACAGCGGGTCAAAGAAATCCCAGCCTAATAAGGAACTTGAGAATGGTAGAAAAACTTTGATTCAGTCAGCTCATTTTGAAGACTCAAAAGACAACCTACCAAGTGTATTATTCGATAAAATAGCTGTAGGAAATAAGTAGCACAAGCTTAGAGTTATCTAAGAAAAATAATAATAATATTAAATTAAGCTCATTTCATGAAAGTCTATGACTCTGCAATAGGGAAAAAAAAAAAAAAAAGAGTTCCTGGTTCTTCTCTACTTCCTTTCCTTTCTCAATGTCAATGTAGGGAGAGAAAAAAGGCGGCAACGTCACCAGTCCTTATTAGCAAAGCCTTCATAATCTGCATTGGAGGACATATTCAAATTAATCCATAATTACAGATGCTGCAGGATATCCTTTCGTTCCTGCTGAAGCTGGCACTGTGAGTAGCTGAAATTAAATTTGAATATTCAGAGCTTCGGAAGTCCAGCTCTTCTGTGAGGCAGAGGTCAGATGAGATGTCAGTTCAGTAATAAAAGCCATGCTGCTCTTCTGAAATTTGAGCCGGGTGTGAAATTTGGAACCTGTGGAATCTCCTGGGAGGTAAAATAAATGGAATCCCCAGTGGCATTCGGTGAGAAGGATTGTAGCAGGAGGAAGTGAAAGGGGATGAATGAGTCTTTCAAGATGGAGCAGCCACAGGTTTCTGAGCTGCAGAATCAAGGACAGTCTCCCAGTCTTACAAGGAGACCATTAGTCTCATCCACTCAAATAAGGCGAAAGGGAAAGAAAAGATGCTGCTTTTCTGAAAGTGGTTTCCAACAACTAATTGACTCTACACAAAGCATTCAGATTCAAAAACAGCAAATGAGTCGTGCCCCTACATGCCAGGGATTTTTATATGTAGTCACTGTAAGGTACTTACGTAGGTAATTGGGTAGTGACTTAATTGGAACTTAGTTAAGGAAATAATTCTACGGTTTCAGCGTTGTCTAAAAATAAGGTTGGTGTTATCTAAATAAACACCATCTGGTATCAACTGTTATTTAGAATTTTATCTGCTTTCTTCCTTGTCATAATTCAATATTATGGGACCCGGCTGGGATTTGTGTTGGTATAAAGAATACACAATCACCTGTATTCGCATAGATGTCGATGTTATTAGATTTTCAGACTCAGGACACCTCCTGAGACTGTTTCTGTTTTGGTGGAATGTAAAGTTCAGTGATGGGCTCACCATTTTTAATTTTAATTATATTAAAAAGCCCTCCCCAAGAGTTGATAGAGATAGTTAATGTCATGATTCCGCTTTTAATGCAAAACCAAAAAAATGCATAGAACTAAGAAATTAAAAGAAAAAAATGCAGTCTTTGGGGCTGATGTGCTCTAGACTGAATGAAAAGTGGTAACAGTCTGAAATAAAATATTTAGTAAAAACCTATAAATAAAACATTCAGTTATTGCCATAATCTATATATACCAACTAAAAAGTTCAAGGAATTCCTGTTATACCTTATGGAGCTTTTATAATTCATGCTTTTGACAAAAATAGAATGGAGCCCTTGTAAATTTTACTAAGGCCTCTGACCAAGATGGCTGTATCTCAAGAACTAACCTCGTATAGAAGAATTGATTTATCAAAGTGAAAGTCATTTGCAGACTTAGATGTGCTGGAATGGGAAAGAACAACCCCACTGAGCACGTTGAAATTCAGAAAGCAGCTTATTTCACCAGTGGGAAGTGCGGTAGCCATTGTTAAGGAGCACAGAGAACAACACGACGTGGACTCAGCAATCAGAATCAGTTGGGAGATGGAGTCTGGGGGTCAGAAACAAGGCAGAAGACTGGATGCAAGTCCAGATGCAAATAGACAAGGGCAGAGGTCAGCTACAGGGAGGACTGTATTTCCATTTCCATGTTTAACATGAACTCCAAGTGTCCTGCCTACCCAAAGTTGTTTGTTCCTGAATAGAGAGTAAATGGTTTACAATGAGGAAAGGAAGGGAGGACCAGGAAATGGGGCTTATGGGATGGAGGTGAACAGGAAGAGGGTTAGTAACTTAAATAATTACAATGATAGAATCCAGTAACTAGCTAAAGGCTGGAGAAAAAAGATAAACTGGAATGATAGACTTGCCACAGGAACACTCAGAAGCTCTTGATCTTAAGGAGCTCATTAAGAAGTCATTCAGTTTGTTTGGAGACAGCAAGAGAAAGCTGGTTGTCTTTCTTCAAGCATCAATTTTGAAGTAGCAAAAAAAAGAAATTCTTTATATGTTATTTCACATTCTATAATATTAAAGACACGCAGTGAAAATAGATGGTTCATTTTGACCATTGAAGCCATTACATTTCTTAGAGGGCATTTGGATTTTTAATCTGCTTCATTTAAAAGGAAAAACAAAAGCAGAGTGCTGGTCCAAGGACATATACTGTGAGCTAGTATGGAAAAACAAGCAAAGCATTAGACACAAAATTCATAAAACTCACCAGTTTAGGGTGGGTTGGGAGCAAAGGGGAAGAAAAACATCCCTGCTGCTATGACTCCTATTTAGTGACAGATAATATCCCAGTGCAGATCCTATGAAACATCATTCTAGGTAAGACAGAAGTGTAAGGTGTTAAATAACAAAAAATCAACCAAGGGAATGTGAAGATCTAATTGGCTTTATTAAATGACTGATGGATAGGCGGCACCCCTTCTAGCAAGTGGAGGGGGCTCAGAGAGTTGTATAAAATGGAAGGCTTTTATAGAGGGAGGGTGGGGCAAGAACATGAGTAGCATGAGAGGATTGAGGCAGGCAAGGCTGCTTCCCCTTAGGAGTCAAAGCAAAGGGTCTGTTTTATCATGCAAGATTACTTCACCTTCCTCCGGAAGTGGGGAGTCTTGGAGAGAGCCCAGTGGTAGACACATTAGCACCCATCAGAAAATTCCTGACTGACCAGTGAATACTGCATTTCTGGGGGAGGTTGAAACTGTACTAGATTAACTAAGAATCCCCAGTGTAGACATGACCTAACTGATGCCATTTGGGGTCTTTGGGTTTATTTTTAACAAGGGAGACAAAGTGAACAATGCAGGGAGATGCAGTGAGAGACAAACATATATATATTTTTTTCTTTGTGTTAATTATTTTCCATCCTAAAAACTCAAGAACTTCTTTGTTTCCAGAAAATTGGATAAGCTACCTTAAAATTTGAAACCATATAGTTTTTCCAGTTAACAGATGTTTCTGCATGAATGAAAGTGTGAAAAACATAAGAAATATGTTATAGAACATGCTATTAAAGTAAAATGTCCATTAAAAATATTTTTTATTATTACATATCATTATTACATTTATGGCCTTATTTTTCCTAATGCTCAAAGGCCAAAAAACTTTAACGTCTTAATTTTTGAATCTTAATCCAACATCACTCAGCAGAAATTAATAAAAATATCCCCAGTGAAAATTATGAACCTCTCATGTTTATGTTTATGTTTGACTTACATATTATTAGACAAAATTGTATAATGACAGTATTCCTCAAAGGAAAGGAATTACTCATTCTCTTATTTAGGTCATGCTTGTATTTTGACTGTGAGGGACCATCAAGTATTTAGCCCACCTTTGACCCTAGGCATCAATTAGAAAGGTTAACACACTAAAAATACTGATTAGTGACAGTTCCCCAATAGAATGGTCAAGGCTAAAAAAGTTTAATAAATTGTTTAAAATTCAGGTGTGTTATCACTCATTAAAAGGTAGTGATGAAACTGATTGAAACAGGAGAGCTTAGCTGAGAAGAATTTTGAATATTTTTATTGAAAGAAATAGAGTCCGATTTAATGTGAATCAAATAGTTATCATTCCCATTATGAAAACTGATGTAGGAAAGACGTTAGGGTTCAAAGCCAATGGCCAAGAAAGAATTCTTGAGATACCTTTGGTGCAAAAATGTGATTTTATTGAAGCCTGGAGACAGGACCCAAGGGCTGAAAGAGGTCATGAGGGGTTATGAGGAGTGGCGCATTATATACTTTTAAGTTGACCTCAGCATAGCATAGGTCTCAAAGAAATTTGGAAGCAAGGTTTCCAGGATCTTGAGGGTGCTAGCATTGTTGGGAAAGGGTCATTTATTACCATCTAATTAAACCCGAGTCATAAGACTCTTCGATATATATGGGTGGGTCATACGTGTGACAGATGATTGCCAACATGTATCTTGGATGGTTTAGAGATAAAGGAAATTTATAAAGTAATTTGTATATATTAATGTAGGCTTACAGGATGGGGAACAGAGGGGGCAGTTTGGGTTAGGATTGCCTTTCGCCCTTACCAAAGTGTCAACATCAAGGCAGTTGAGTCCCTAGAGGAATGTCACTCTGCCTGTTTCAGGGCCTTGTCAGTGGGCTGTGGGTAGTAAGGAAATCTAATAATTCCTCTTCTGCCTCTATTTCCCACATCAAAAATGAGCACGTCATTATTCTGATTGCTGAAACTACACGTTTACCATTGGAGAGAACACAGCAAAAAGTATGAACCCATTTCATGTCTAGATAATTACCAGACAACTAATATTTTGACTGCTTAATGTAATATATTTTGAAAGTGAAAAAATCCTCAAGGACATCAGTTCTACATGGCACACAAGCTTTTCCACCATCATACCATTAGCTGTAATCTGTGGAGCGATTTAAAGTCTCTAACTTACAAAATGAATTAGTATTCTAGTCTTTTTCTGCTTTTTCACAGGTTAAATCTGAAAAAGGATAAAAGATACCTGTCGCAGTTCCACATTTATGAGAAACTATGAAAGGATTTCTGGATCTGCCACACCCTATAAAAATGACCCATTAGGAGAGTGATTCGCATATACTTCCTTTTGTTGGGTCTCAGAGAAAATGTATTTATATGTACGATGGGCTCTTGAGGCACACATCTGTACTAAGCCCCTTCAGGCCCTTTTTATAAAGGCAATGCATTTCTCATCATTTTAAAGCTTCTGGTGTAATTTGAGACACAAAGCTGGTTAAAAGATAATATTTTAAAAAAATAGCAGATGAACCCAGCGATTGTACCTGCATGAAAAGAGTATTTTTTCCAGTTTTTCTATAGAAAAACACCCAGAAGACCACACACAGGAATTAATTTCCTGCTTTCCAATAAAGCTAGAAATAAAATTAATGTTGTACAGATAAATGAGATGTTTAATAGTTAATAATAATTAAAGGAAGGTATTCTTCATAAGTGAGTGAAAAAGTGTTATTTTACATAGCAAAAATTTTCTTTTTTCTTTTTAGTACTTTACTAATATCTAGAAGTATTAGCAAAGGTGATTTTTTTTTTCCTCCTGATGTCAGATATAATTTAATGACCAGTGTACCCTCAACACATTGACAAAAAGACCCAGGCTTCCCCTGACCAAAGTAGAGTTTGCATCTGCTAAGCTCAGGACCAGGGCTCTCTACACTTTTCATTTATGGGTGCCAAATTTAGCAAACAAAAATGCAGCACACCTGTTAAATTTGAATTTCAGATAAGCAATGAATAATTTTTTAAGTATAAGTATATACTGAATCTGATATCTTGCAATTCTGTCTCCATTAAAAATCCCCTAGATCTTCCAGTCAGAACAGATGTTCTCCTGAGAAAACATCTAAGGGAGAGAGGATAGAGTGAGAATGCCTTTCTTTCACACTTCGGGAAATACACACAGACATATGCACACATACTCTCACAACCTGCTTCATGTCTGCAATTCTATTTTGCCACCTCATCATCTGTCTCCAAAATTATCTTCTCCAGCTCCCTGACACTGTTCCTTCCTCAGCACCAGTCTGGCTTAGAAGACACATGGCTGAATGCTTAAATCACTACTGTGCTCCTACTTACAGCTCTGTACTAAGTCATGTCTGACCAAAATAGGATGAGACGTGGAGTGAGGGAAAGGTTCCTAACGTGGGGTGGGAATTGTCAGACACTTATTTTTCTACTGCCACATCATTGAAATATCTTCTCTGAAGGGGTCAAGACAAACTACGTATTGTTGGGATATAACACAAAATACCCAGTGTGATTTAGGAGATTTTGAGATAAACACTGGGCTTCATTAGAGAAGCAGACTGTTTTGTACTTTTCTGGAAAAGAGGAAAGGCATTTCTACACTTCTGATTTTAGTCTAAAAAAGAAAAAAATTAGATGGTCTTGCTGTCTGACTACTCTTCATAGTATCTCCTATAAATAGCTACTTTTGAAAAGCAGATGATTTTCCAGTTCTGTTTTTTTTTTTTTTCTGTAGGAATATTTCTTATGGCAGTCAAAATCTGAGTGCTAGAAAGCAGATAGTTTAAATCTATAGCCACAGTTTAGAATGACATATTTTATGTTTCATAAATCTCCATAGGCAATCATCCTATGTGATATATTTGCTGGGATATTCTTGTTTCCTAAGGAGATTTTCATCATAAAAGAAGTTAAATATGGTGGTGTGTCCCATCTACTGAATGACTTTTAGACTGAGCATTCCAAATGCCAGTGGATATGGGAGAAAAAAGGCAATAGTCAACAGAGTTAACAGGTTTTGCTTTGATTTTTCTTGGTGTCTTTTTCCAGGGTCAGGGTCTTTTTAACAGAAGTTGTATGAATTTTTCAGGAAGGCTCTTCTGGCTCTTCGTAAGAATGGCCAGGACCCCCAGCTTCTTGGAGTTAAGGCTATGCAAGAAAAACACTGAAGGAATGGAGGTGGCTACCCTGTCCCCAGTCCCTTCCCCTTCTCATCTGGTTAGGTTGGATCTCAGCAGTTCCTTAGCTCAACAAGTCACTCTCACAGTGGTCTAGGGAATCTCAGGTACAATCTTTGCCAGCTTGCTAGTAATAGAGAGGTTGATATTACTGTGGAGAGTTAGATCTCTTCATCTCAGATGTCTACAGGCGAGCTGAACTCTTCTATTAGAGACCAGAAGTAAAAGGTTCTCCAAAATACTCCCAAAGATGTGCCACTTCCTTCCTTTTCCAAAAACTCCCAACCCCCAGAGTACCTAAGGAGGAATGAATTTTAGAAAGATATCACAGCCCTCTTTTCCAGTCAATAATTAAATATCAGCCAACCAGCTATCACGTCAACTACAGGAAATGAAAGAGAGTCTGTAACAGTTTGAAAAGTAATAAATGACCCTTTATTGTCAGAGTAGAAGACAAAAGACAACATATTTGCTTTTTTTTTTGGCCAGTTATTAGTCTCCCACTGGTGCATTTTGGGGGAAAAACCACAACAACAACAATAGAGTCCAGGTACCACTGCAAGAGCTCTAAGTGAATGTCAAATTTGTGGTTGAGTAAAAATTTGGGGGGATATAATCAGAGATTTATATACACTAGGAACGTGTAGCAAAGCCAGAGCAATTCAGTGAAATGTAGCATTCCCTGAAGCCAGAGACCTACTTTTTTACATAATTACAAAAGAGAGCAAACTTCAGAGCCACAAGAAATCTCCTGAGGGCAGCAGTGGGAGTGGAATTCATTTTCTTGGAGAATCCATATAGTAATTTTAATGGTTTAAAATGATTCATGAACTAGTGGAAGAAAGACATGGAACTTGTCCCCATGTTTTTCTTTTTACGTCCTCCATCAAACAAAAATGTTCTATAATTGGACTTTTGAAGTTAAGTCTTTGGATAGGCAGTTTGAAAGTCTCACATCATTTCATCGAGGGAGCTGGGGAAGCAAAGAAATCTCTAAAGGAACCAGGGTCCGGATTTTTTAAAGGGCTTGAGGAACAAAATAACATTTTGAAAGGGACACAGATAAAAATTGGTGTCCAATATGAAATATGGTGCAGAATGATTTATATATGTCACCATGTTCTATAGCTTTCCGAAAACCTGCCAGTTTCCCAGGGGATTTCAAAATAATCTCTAGTAGATGACCAAAGTAGTATTCCCCAAGGATTGTATAAGCTTTTTCAGAAATGATATTAAAAAAATACAGAAGAATAAAGATGTTGTTACTGAAATATAAAAAAGAACAAGTAACACTAATTGTTTGATATATTTGTTAAGTTTATGTTCATGAGAATAAATACCACCCAGAAAATAAAACCAAAAAGAGCAAGTAAAATAGAGAGAGTAGGACCTAAGAATAAAAGATTTAGAAAGTGTACCCAAGAGCCACAATCAATAAATTTCAATAGATTGTCATGTTAGGATTTATTCAAAGAATCAGAAAAGAATAAGTTCACAATTAATTTTGAAGCCTGAATATCTCTGACAGGCCTGGCACATACTGTTGAGGAAGTCTGGGGCACAACTCTTTCAGACAATGGAGGTCCCTCCTCAGACTAATCAATGTTAACAAATATCAAAAAGTCCTTTGTGATATACCTCTAACCCCTCAACATCAGTTACTTATGCAAAGATTGGAAGTTCCCAAATCCACTCTCACTTCTGACATCAGCTGCAAGTTCAAAGGTCCCCAAGACCACTTCATGTTCCATAATTCACTAGAAGGACTCACAGAACTCATTTAAAACTATTATACCTACAGCTACATTTTGTTTTTAAATCTTTAATTAACATATAATGTATTATTTGTTTCACAGGTACAGATCTGTGAGTCATCGGTCTTACACAATTTACGGCACTGAACAGTTACAGTTTATAATAGTGAAAGAGGATTCAAATAAAAATCAGCGAAGAGAGGAGGCATGTAGGGTAGAATCCAGAAGAGTTTCAAGCATGAGCTTTCAGTTGTTCTTTCTGGGAGTCTTCATCAGTGCTAACCTCTCTCAGCAATGATGAGTGACATACAATATGCACTAGGTATCACCTCAGCCTTGATGTTCAAAGCTTTCGTTGAAGCTCAGTCATGTAGACATGGTTTACTGCCTGAAAGGCTAACTTGAGCCTCCAGCCCCTTCAGTGGTCAAGCTGGTTCAAAGCCCCCACCATAAATCACATCATTAGCATAGACTCTGGTGTGGCCCAGGTCTCCCATGTAAGTGAAGACAGTCATCTCTCAGGACTTTCCAAAGTCTTAGAGATTATCTTCCAGGAACTGAAAGCAAAGATCAGACCTCCTTTTGGGCAAGGTGAAGATTTTACTGCACACTCATATTACACGAACTTGTATGATCTGTACTGTCCTCACTGGAATGGCACATGTCTGCATCACTATGACAGTTCTAGATGGGACACACCTTGAACTTTGCAGGTACATTCACCTGCTGATAAATTGTTTCAGTTGACTATGGCCTTTCTTCATCTGCGCCCTTGGAGGGTAGTAGTTCTATTCAAGGATGCTTGGGGGTTCTCTTCAAGAAGCAGATCCCTGTTCCTCTCCACAGATGAGGATTTTTGCCGTATCGTTGTTGGGACGTTGTATAGTGAGGGCTTATCCCCCACCTGCTGCAGACTAGTGATCAATGAGAACCTGTTAATACAATCTCCTATCTCTAACAAAATCCTTTCTTTATGTGTGTGTGCCTTTCTTAGAATGTGATTCTCAATATGCATTATTTTCCAAGGAACATTTCCTAGATTATTGGAATTTACCTAGAAACTGATTTCTTGTTTCCTTATTACATCTGAAAGAATGTACTTATATTTAGACTAATTTTGTTACAGAGTTTCATTGGTTTAGTGGAATTGATTGGAGAGAAAACCATCAAGAATGATATACCAGCCATTCAATCATGAAATGGTTTCAAGGATGCTGATAAATTTTCCTAGAAAATTGAATTCACTGAATAATAGCTAGAGTCTATGGAAGCTAAAATAATCAAACTTTGGTTTTAGATTTTTTATATCCAATCACTAACAGAAGTTTCATACATTAAAACTTCCAATAAGATTTATTTTTAATGTGATGTACATTCATACCACCAACAATTTTCTATACATTTTAACACAATAATTTTTGTTTTACTTTTTAATGAAAAGTTTTGGTATTTTTGGAATGCTTTAATATAGAGCAAAGTAGAACATAAATTGTAAATTAGCCTAAAAGTCATAGAATGAGAAACAATTGAAGTTTCTCTTACAAACACTATTCAAATAGATAAATACTCTGTTTGTCTATTAGGCTTTTAGCCATTAAAGCATTGGTTCAAGTTGTAACTCTGAAATTTTTGACAGAAATTCAAGTAATGTTAATAATAAGTATATAAAAATGATTTTATGATGCTGAACCATAAACTAATAAGTGTAAGTCCTTTATGTCATCCACAAAAGTCAGATTTTATACTCACATAATATATAAATGGTTACTTTATGAAATGGATACTTAAATCCTATGTCCACCAAATTTCCACTATTTTTATATGGATCATAATCTTAACTGTGAATTGCTATCTTTAAAATATCATGATTCAATAAAATGAAATGAAATTAGAATAAATATAAATGTCTACATCCACTATAAATCTCTTTTACAAGTGAAATATTGGGAAAATCCTGACTTAAGAGAATTTCTATGATAAAGTTCAAAGTTTGTTTTGACAATTAGTCATCAATCATGGCCAAAAATGTAATATAATAGTTTTAAATTTTAGACTGCATTGATAGAAGTATTGTATCCATAACAAAGGCACACTCTATACTTTAGGCCACTCAGGTCATTACCACATATTATGTCCAAATAAATACTACCCTTTCAAGTCAAATTTAAAAAACAGAGGGTATCCAATGGAATGCAATCAAAATAAGTTTAAAAATCATCTCACATGAGTTTTTTTAAGCAACCACAAATGTTTAGCCTAAAGCACCACGAATTTTGAGTTTTTGAGGAATTTATGTTAATTATTGTTAAGGAGGTCTAAAGCTGTTTTTCTTTTGACAGGTATCATCTATGCTTATTGAGAATAAAGCACTAGGATCAATAGATGGAACTTAGAAAGAGGCATGTGTCAGCCTAGTGAAAGGACAGACTTCCAAAGTATCTGAATACATAACTACCTACCCTATTATATTGAGGATTGCATTGTCATTGCTGGAAGTTCCATGTCAGAAATGTTAGAGGAAAGTTGGTGCTCACAGATCTATGCCTTATTTTCCAAGTCTCCGATTCTTCCATTCTATGGGTGGAATTACATGAAAACAGTGTTTCTCGTGGATCAGAGTTGGAAAAGACTATTTTTTTCCAACTCCTTCATAAGTACTTTGGATGAAAGAATAAATAAGTGAAATTATATATGCTGGATAATTTTTTTTTTTCTCTTTTCCACTCCTCTCCCCTCCAACTCCCACACAAATGCTGCTCTTGGGTAATGGATTTTTATCTTTGTCTTTAATCCTTTAAAGATAAAGAAATTTATCTTTGTCTTTAATCCTTTAAAAACCCTTTCAGTGTGTGAACATAGGCAAGGAAGCCAGTGGTGTGTTTGACACCATGGCCAAGGCAAATGCAAACAATAGCTTACTCGACTCTTGTATTTTCACAATATCTGGAATCCCATTTATAGTTCTAGTCTCCACATATCAAAAGAGAAATAATGAAATCTAGAATGGGGAGACCCAAAAAGGCCATAGGGATGAGCTGATAGTTCCCTGAGGCCTTGCTAAAATACTGATTCATTAGCCTTAAAGAGCTTATGTAGGCTCTCTAAAAATCCTTAAAATTGCTATTTGGGTGACAAAATTCCAAAAGATTAGAACAATGGGAGTCTCTTTAAAACCTTTTTTCAGAAAGATTTATTTATTTTAAAGAGAGAGAGGGAGAGAGGGAGAGAAACCCAAACGGGGGCAGGGGCAGGGAGAGAAGGAGATGAAAAGAGAGAGAGAATCTCAAGCAGACTCCCTGTTGAGTTCAGAGCCCAGTGGGGTGGCTTGATCCCATGACCCTGAGATCATGACCTGAGCAGAAACCAGGGGTCTGATGCTTAACCGACTGAGTCCACCCAGATGCCCCTCTCTTTGAATTTTCTAATGCATTATTTAGGAAAAATAAAAAGAAGTATATCTTCACAGACCAGATGACATTCTAAATAAATAGTATGTGCAAGAAATTCCCCCAAGAATTCCTCAACATTTGTGAAAGGCAGTTAGAGGTCACAGCTGCTAAGAGACGCTAATTACGCCCCAGCTGTCTGATGGTGTCATGAAGGAGAACCCTCCCCTCTTGGCAGTCTCCCATTGATGATGTCTACTCTGGCCTGAATAGACCATTGTCCCTAATGAAGAATGACAAGTCTTATCTTACAAAAAAAAAAAAATTAAAATGTTGCTGGAAGCAACATTTAATTGTTTTATCTGACAGTCTCTTTGTGTTGAGATTTGAATCCTCATTAGAATCTGATTTGAATTTTAACAAGTATCACAGGAGAGTTGACATTGAAAAGCCAGATCCAAGATCTCAGCCACATGAAGGCAGTGGCAGTTCTCTCTATTATCCTCTAGGTTGTAATTTGGAAGCCTCTCCAAAGTACCTTTAGTGCCTTTTTCTTGAGGGCCTGTATGTTGGGAAAAGCCCGATAGATCCCTAAGCATTTTCGTGTCTAAGTACATCAGCAAACTTGTCATCGGCTAATGAGCTAAGCCTCCTCCTGAAACTGAAGCATATGCATACTCTTTTCTAAAAACTTCTCAAACTGTGTTTCTCATATCCAATTTTTCCCTTCTAAATGGAGATATGTTTCCCATTGATCTTTTCAGACTTTGGTATCAATTGAATTGCTTATATCTCTGAAGTGTGTACATAAAAGCCCATGTCTAGAATTTTTACCCATTTTTAAAAGTGAACTAAAAATACTGAGTTTGCATTCCTTTGCTGGATAACACACAGAACTAGCATTCTTAAGCATGATCTTCCTAGTGCTGGAGACAAGAGAACAGTACATGGGCCACCTGTTTGCACAGCAAGTACAAGATGCCATTCTCGAATTTGCAAGGATGTACTTTGTGTTCTCTGCTGCATTATTACTGAGAGACTTCCAAAAATAAAAGTGTTGTCTTCACTACCTTTAGGCCATGGTTTGGGTGATTCCAATGTGGATTGTGGCTGTTTTTCTGTGAAAGTTTGTTTTTTAAATTATACTAGTTTATGAAACTTCATTGAATCTTTTCAGTGAGCATTCAAATAGCTATGACTTTCACCCCTTAAATCAGAAATGTCACAGTTGAATGCAGTTTCAGAGCTGACGTAGTTTCTCCACATTGTATTCTCCATTATAAAGGCTAAGTATAATATTTCAACTATTTCTTTCTGGGTTGATAGTTTCTTATTGAAACTTGTGCTGAAGACCAGTGACTTCAAAGAAAATTATTTCTTACTGTGTATCCTTCCCAAGAAATGGTATGACCCTGTATTTCGGACTGTTATAGATCTTGTGATGAAAGTTAATGAATTTAAGTTCTATTATTCCAAAGAAACACATTAACTTCTCTAGCAAGGCTCTGAAATTGGATTTGAGATTCTATATTTAACTGTAACAACACAGTCTCAGCGAAGCATTTGAATCCAACATCGTATGTCAGGGAGAATGTCAGGAAACCATAGAAGGTACTCTGAGGATTTTTGGTGAGTGTCTGTGTGGTATATTCTATACATGTGAACTTCTACTAACAGAGACACTGTTATTTAGTAACACACTTAAATCCAGAATTAGTTCTTGGTTGGTCAATGCAAAGCCAGAGCATTGCTGAGGATAAAATTTCTATTAAATGAAAGTGGATTCAGCTATGCCAGGATGATGAATTCTAGACTTGGCACAGTTCGGTATTCTCTTCTTCAGCAAATATTTATTCAAAAATTGCCTTTGAGATATATTTTGTGTCAGGCTGAAAAATTGTCCCCCACCAGGTAGGGATAGCACTTCGCATTGGCCCTCAATGACACATAATCTTTCCGTGGAACCAGCAGAAAGATTACCCCATCTTGTCTGTTGCTTCTATTAATCAGTGCCATTGTCTAATGCCTTTGAGAGGACTTCTTTATTTTTCCCTACCCAGGAAACCTTTTGTGATCATGTGAGACTGAGCCAACTTATTCTAGAAGGCCATTTTTTAAACATTCCCTTTAATTTTAGAATGTTCAAAGACACGGGTTAAATATTCTATCATGTAGTGATGGAGTTTCTTCCCCGCCCCCCTTTGGGGAATTTTTGTTTCGGGTCTCCCTTTAGCTATATAGTCATGTTTTGATCTCAAGCAAGAAAGAAATTATCTTCCAATTAGAAGATGCCTCGTCAAGTTAAAAGGGGAAAGTTTAAAGAGATTCTTCATTATCCTATTTGAGCTAAAATGAAAATGTGAATATAAAAAAGTTAGAAATTTCTTAAATAATAAGTGTGCAGACTCTATAAATGAAAAATGAGAAATCTTCAAGTAAGACTAAATATTATGAATGCATGAATTTCTCCCAAAGTAATGTCTAATTTAATGTCGTTCCTATTTTGTGTTCTGATTTTGTTTTTTCTGAAGCAAGCACTTTACAAAATGATTATAAAGGTCTCTTTGGAGAGAAAAATGGTCATAAATTCTCTTTAATAGAAAAAAAAAAAAAAGCTTTGAAACAAAAGATTGGTGGAGAAGAATCCAGTGCCAACATGTCAGGATGGTCTAAGTCACAATGATCGCAACAATATTGCAGGGATCCAGGAATGAGTAGACACAGAATCCAAAAACAACAGAAACGTTCAAAATAGCATTGATTGCATTCTTTCTCTTGGGGATGGGTTAATTTTGTTGTCTGTGAGAAGCAAGCAAAGGACATTGTGATAGGGAGTGTTGTGCTCGCCAAATATCCATGTGCTCCTCCCCATTCCCAGCCTCCTTTGCAGCTGGGCCAGGCTGATATAATTAGTTAAGGTCAATGATATGTATCCAGAAATGATGTAAGCTGCTGCTATACTGTGTTCTTTAAAACATCCTGCCCAGTCTAATAACTCTCTCTCACCTTGCCCTTTGTCAATGTGGATGCCACAAGTTTCAGATGATGGCTTCAATTTGCAAGCAGCCTGGATCTCTAAATCACTCCTTAGAAGAGAGCACCTTCCGCAAACTGCTTAACCTATACCAGCCCGTGACAGAAGCAAGAAATAAATATCTGTTGCATTAAAAGAAACCTGATAGGCAGATGAAGATGATAGATCTATGCCTCAGATGCCCAATTTTATCTTATTTAACTCTTTAAATTAAGCATTACTTGATAATTTATATTTTTAAGATTTTATTATTTATTTATTTATTTATTTATTTATTTATTTATTTATTTATTTATTTGAGAGAGAGAGCAAGAGAGCATGAACGGATGAGGGTGTGGCGGTAGGTAAGGACAGAGGGAGAAGCAAAGTCCCGCTGAGCGGGGAGCCCGAATCGGGCCTTGATCCCAGGACCCTGAGATCGTTACCTGAGCCAAAAGCAGACTCAACCCACTGAGCCACCCAGGCACTCCAACAATTTAATTTTAAAATGATCATTTAAAAAGAAGCTGCAATAATTTGCTTTGAAAAACATGATTAGTTATCAAAATCTCACGATTGAGAAGAAGGTTCCAAACAAAAAAAAAATGATAAAAATGATTCCCAGGAAAAAGAAGGCTGTATGATTGATATTCTTTGCTCTTTTCTATTAGGTTTTCCAGGGCAATTTTGACAATGATACCCACAGGAAAAACGTCATCGACCCTCCCATCTATGCACGGCACATCAGAATCCTCCCTTGGTCCTGGTACGGGAGGATCACGCTTCGCTCAGAGCTGCTGGGTTGTACAGAGGAAGAGTGAGGAGCGTCCATGCCCCACAGTCCTTCTCTCTGTCTCCCTGAAAGTATCTCCATGGAATGAACTGGGCAAACTCTGTAGGAAACTGAATGGGATTTTTCATGAAAAAGTGCTCAAATTATGGTAGGCCACTGTCTTTTTAAGGAGGTCTAAGTCTGCCTTTTCATTGGTTTAATTTGATTTTTATTGTTTAAATTGCTTAAGCCACATCACATTAACTTGTGAATTATGTTCATCATTGTTTTCTGAATTATTCACAATGGTTGGAATATATTAAGGGAAGAAGTAGCACTCTTTTGATAGCAAGGATTAAAAAAACTCATAGTTATCAAATTAAAGAGTTGATAGAGCTTTTATAATCAATACTCAGCTAATTCTTATAAAAGGAACACTGCAATGTTAGCAATAAGGTTTTTTTTCTTCTCTAATAACTCTACATGATCCTAATTATTTCCCCTGTGCCTACCAATCACTGTCAGTGTTTATAACAGCATTTTGAAGAATCTGTTACATGCAGTACTAATTGATATTATAATTCTCATTTTACTTTCATTATTTCTAATCAAATATATCATGTAATCTTTTTTCGTTTCATTCTATTCTATATTCTTTATATTGTATATCAACTGAATAAGTCCATATTTTTTTCTAAATGAGTTTTTCCTGTTATTTGCCTAAAAGTTTCATGTTTATGTGTGTGTGTGTATGTATACATATATAGGTATACATATATATGGAACATGATTGCCTGTCAGTAGATTGATCATATTTAATATCAGTAGATTGAATCTGAAATTCTATTTTTGAAGGAAGCTATAACTATGTAATTTCCAAATACTTCCTTGATGAAAAACCCAATACTACCATTTTGCAAGATAAACAACAACAAAATAGTATTATGTCCCTTTGAACCAGAATTTTAAACTTTATTTTGATGGTATTTACATAGCCTTATCTTTACTTTAAAATAGCAGAATAATGAATTCTGTGTTTGTCCACTTAAAATCTTTTTAGCAAACAAATATTAACACAGTGCTGCAGAGTCTGGCCAAGCGTACTCATCATCTCTTTGTTCATCTCTGCATTTCCTGTGAAACTAGAATTTGACTGAGACTTGAATGAAACTGGTGGCAATTTCCTAGGAAAGCACATTGTGTAGTTATTTGAGAAAAGTATTTACTAATGACAATGTAGTACATCATTTTAAGATGGAAATTGATTTCTGTTTATTTTGCTTCGGAGGTCCTGAAAAAATAAGCAATTGTCATAACAATTTGTTATTGATAATGGAGGTTTCATTGACATGTCTCTCAAATTAAAGCTCACACTGCCTCCATAATAGTCCTCAGCATCTAATTTATAAGCTTTACAAGTATTTGTTTTATAAGGCTTAGACACAGAATTATTGGAGTTTTAAATTAAGGGTCCTGGAAAAGAAAGTATGGTATGTGTACAAAATGTTAAGGTCCTGTGCTAGACTGAGAAGTTTTTTTTCCCCCCTATTATTTGTGCTGCATAACAAAAGCCACTAGACTGTTATTGTCTTGTCTGTCCATGTGTTAACCGCATTTCTTAAAGATGTATATATGGAGTGGGTCTTCAAGCATAGTGAAGAATTTAAAGGGAAAGTCAATCATAATGGTGTTTTTAATAAGAGCAGAATTAAGACTGGCTGGCCACACATTTGTCCTATGTCCACAGGCTTTCTACTTCAGGTTCTTATGAAATTGTTGATCTGAAGCATCTGAAATAATGATCATTTTTCGGCATCTTTCACAACTTTGTTAGGTCCTCAATGGACCTAACATTTGGAGACAACTTTTCAGACAACTTTAAAATTAGGAATTAAATCTTTTTAATTTCCTCAATGTTTAAGTCATATTACAAATAATTACTTAGATCCAAAAATAGACACACTTACTGTCTAGCCAATGCCTTTTATTTTTTTAAACATCTACTGTCCCACCAAATTTCTAGCCATTTTCCTTTATAGACTATGCACGATTCTTCATTCTAAACAGAGTATGTTTTAGAAATTATGCTTTGTAATGGTTTACTTTCTCAAAATTATTCCTGGCTTCTTGTGATGTTCTGAATTTTATTTTATTGATAGTTTTTTAAACAAATATTTTCAAAGGGAGTTTGTTAAACTTAAACTCCTTATTTTTTAGAAATGCACTGAAATGGCTTTCTCTTGCTTGTGCATTTTCTCTCTGCTCTCTATGCACTTCACCAATGCGGCACGACCAACAGGATATGTTTGTCCCATGATGCCTCAAATTCATGACAACAGAGGGATTCCCACATGTGTTGATGTTAACAATTCCTATGAAGTAGTATGTAGCTTTTGTGTCATTTGTTTCAATGACACCAAAGGGAAACAAATTTATTCTACTTAAATTCACACTGAAACAAGTTAAATCTTAGAAGAAGAATACACAGAAAAGTCACCTAGTCTTCACTATATGGAGTAGTGATGATATACTAATTTTGTAATCTATGAAATTAACAAACATCTCTGTTTTATCTATGTCCTGTTGAAAGCACTTATCATAGTCACTAATTCTAATTTCAGGGTTGACTTTCTCTTTCTGAATGGCTTCAAAGGATTGGTGTGAACTTTGAAGACTTAGGGTACTAATGATTGTATCTTTGCTAGTCAACAAATTATGAAACATAATACTCCCTACTGGCGTCTGATGTGTCAGTAAGTACAGAAGTTACTAAGACACAAATAACCTTTGCAAACTTTCAAGCTGTGTAATATTCCAATGTTGGTTTTTTTCTTTGTATATATACTTAAATCATGTAGGATGTTGTAAAATTAGTATGACCTTGTCTAGTCTTCAAACTTCAAATAAAACTTTTGAAAATCTGGGATACCTTTGAAGCGGTTGTAATTAAACACATTTGTCAGGATATACAAATTGTCTGAATGGCCACTACTCTTAACTACATCTTGATGTAATGTTTCTTTGTACAAGACAATTAAGCAAATACATAAAAAAAGAGAAATTACAATAGCCCCCCAAAACCCATTGCTATCAGCTAACCTTGATTTTCCAGAATTATTAAAATGTGTGTTTTATGCATTTCTCCCACTCCTTTCAGCTGTGCAAAATTTATTGGATTGCAGGTAACCCAAAGTCATTTTTTGCCTCATACATATTTAAAATTTTGTGTTCCAGGATTGATCTGGCCATTGTTAACCACATGCCATTGCTATCACTTCTAGTATTTTTTAGATACGTGATTCTCAGGAGCATAATGAAGAGATCCAGTCAATAGTGAGCAATAACACAAACATTAACAATGTATTTTACCCATGTAATGTCAGCTATTGCTTAAAGACAGAACACTTGGCTTCTTTATAAGCCCTGTTTCTGCCTCTCTGGAAGTCATGGGTAAAATATTATGTCTGTGTTCTTCCCACTTCCTAGATATTTTCTTAAGATTCAAAAATCTAGGAGAAGAAAAGTAAGCTGTTAGATGTTGATCCTTAGTTGAGTTTCAATGAATCTCTGAGAGTTCTTGGTATCAACTTATGTGTGTTGATGTAGTCAAGCATGTTCCACTTTAACTGCATTTGAATGTGAATGCTTCAGTGGGCCTCCATGGCTTGTCTTACTTTTTCACTTACACAAACATATACAAAGATGCTTTTATAAGTTAAATATGTATGTATACATATATATATATCATATTATATTTAATATATGTTTAAGAAGGCACTAAAGAATCAAGACAACATCTATACAGGGTAAAAATTTATTGCGATAAAATAATTACTCAACAGAAAAACTTTAAATTATGAAGCTTTTAAATTACTGATTCAAGATGTAGAGACAATAGAAACATTTAGAATTCCAAGGAGGAAAGTCTGACCATGTTGAAATTTGTTTTAAAAAAGTCTATTAAGAATAACACCATGGGTGGAAGATATTCTCTCTGTGGAACATGGAAGTTTAAAACATCTAGCATTTCAACTGTGAGTACATGATTTTAAGATGTTGGTAAAGAAACAGTTATTCTTACTGTCAGCGATGCGTTACTCTCTATCTTTCCTCCCTAGGCTAGTTTAAAACAGTAGTAACGATCGAATTAGTGTGTTATCTATTTGTACAAGATACTGCCTCTAACCTTCAAGATGCAAAACGACCCTTTTACCTGAGCAGGTAAAATGGAGGATTAAACCACTTCGCTAGCTGAGATATACCTGAGCTACTCTGAAACAGAATGCAATGTTAAATCTGTCTTTACAAAGAAAAAATACCTAGTGTGTGTAGCAATTTTTCTATTGATTTTGAAGGGGGAAATAGGATTCCTTGCAGTATCTGTAACTCATATTAGATATTTCAAAATTGCTACCAAATAAAGTGTTTTCCACAGTAGGCAAGTGACACTTACTCAGAGAGTGATTCTGTCAGATGAATTTGGTAACAGAAACAGGAAAACATTTTTTGGAAAAGGCTCCTCATTTAGTTGTTTTTGCGTATCTTGGCAAGAGTTTACTGAGTCATTTGAAAACACTAATGCTGTGGAAATATGGTATAGTAGCATCACCAAATGGTCACCATATTACATGATTAGGCATTGCATATGGTGACTGCCTCCGACTTACTTTTATTTTAATGTCCTCAAAGGCAGGAACCACACTCTTCTGTATTTATGTAAAGTCCCTCTAGTGCTATTCACATGCTCATCCATAAATATGTTAATGATGATGAACTGACATAAACTCAACTTGCTGCTACCTGGAAAAGAAGTGGTAGGAGTTGAACTGATGCTGTGTTCAAACAGTAAGTCCCCCGTGGCCAGTACGGAAACAGCTTTGTAATGACTTATGTAAGCAGCAGAGCCCGGACATTGTTGAGAATTAAGGGGAAAGGCAACTGGGAATGGACTGCATGCCTATGATGGAGAAAGAATGTTTCCAATAATAAATGACTTCAGTAGCAGATTAAACCTGGATTTGCCCATATTTTATAATCGTTCCACTTCCTAGTGATTAATAGAGCTAATCATATAAAATAATAAATATAATAAAGACATATTTGAAAATATGTATTTTAAATTTTATTTATTTATTTGACAGACAGAGATCACAAGTCGGCAGAGAGGTGGCAGAGAGAGAGGAGGAAGCAGGCTCCCTGCTGAGCAAAGAGCCCAATGTGGGGCTCGATCCCAGGACCCTGGGATCATGACCTGAGCTGAAGGCAGAGGCTTTAACCCACTGAGCCACCCAGGCGCCCCGAAAATATGTATTTTTAAAAATAATAAAATGTAAGATAATTCTATTTTATTTTTAAAATAATAATAGTAAAATAGTAATAATACTAATAGTTTAAAAAAGGACTAGCGTTTTAGTGGAACTGTAGCAGGCCAGTGCCTCTGGCAGACAAGATTAATACAGTGCTTCCTGAGCTCAGGAAGTGCTTCCTAGCTTTTTCCACCGGGGCTTGGGACAGAGGAATTGAACAGAGAGGTGAAAGAGCATATTACAGAGAGTGCCCTCCATAATTAACCTCAAGTGGTTTAACCTCCTCAGTTCTCAAATTTCTTAGTAATAATAAGGGAGAATGCTATTTTTTTTAAAAGAGTTTATTTATTTATTTGAGAGATAGCATGACCAGAGCTGGGGGAAGCAGGGGCAGAGGGAGAGCGAGAAGCAGGCTCCCCGCTGAGCAGGAAGCCTGAGGCGGGCTCCATCCCCGGAGGATGGGACCATAACCTGGGTTGAAGGCAGACACTAAAACGACTGAGCCACCCAGGTGCCCTAGAAAAATACTACATTTTAAATAGCAGATGTAGTCTGCTATTGTCTGAATGTTTGTGTAACCCCCAAATTCATATGTTGAAATGCTAACCCCTAAGGTAGTGGTGTAGGAGGCGGGTCTTGGGAGGTGATTAAGTCATAGGGGTGGAGCCCTTATGAATGGGATTAGTGGCCCCAGAGCTCCCTAGTCCCTTCCACTGTATGAAGACACAATGGAAAGACACTAGCTGTGAACCAGGAAATAGGCCCTCCCTTGACTGTGCTGGTGTCTTGGACTTGGACTCCACAGCCTGGGAAAGTAGATGCATGAGCAATACCTGTCTGTTATTTATAAGTTCCCCAGCCTGTGATATTGTATGACAGTAGCCTGAATAAGCGGAGACACATTCCTAAAAGAAACCTGGTTTTAGGGGTATAAATATCTGGATAAGCTGCTTGGGTTATGTACTGAGACCCCAAGAGCCATGTTTGAACCATACTGTTCATACTTCTATGGGTGAGAAATTGGTGGATTAGGACCAGTAATTTTTTTTTAGTTAAATAAACTAGGAGAGGAGTGGAGAAAGGCAGAGGGGAGGAGAGGTATGAGTCCACTGTAAAAATTCTCTCCTAAGACATTTTTCTCTCAATTTTATTCCTGTGCATATTTGTGTTCTTGACCACAGCATAAATTAGTTTTCTTACTGGAAGACACAGTCATAAACATTTGAAAACCACGGCAACATGGTCATGAACTGCTTTCTAAATGCATAGTGTCTGCTAGCTGCCTGGTGTGCTAGGTGGTCAGTGTGAGTTTAGAGCCAGAATTGGATGGATCCTGGCAACGAGAGGTTTTTACAGGCTTGGCGAGGACCAGAGAGGACTGTGGTGCCAGGCTGATAGGCTTTTTAAGAAAACAAAGATACTTTCCAAAGAATCATGTGTATCTTTTCTATGTGGTGGATAAAGTCCTTTGCCCTTCTCCCTTTAAAATATTCTGATGCAAGTTTTTCCCTATTCTCTTTCATTGTTTATTCTGCTTGGGAATAATTCTGCTAGGGAAGGTATGGCCAACTACTGCGTCTGGCCTGAAGGTGAGTTTGCAGTATGAGCAGAGGCAACCTATGGGGTCCTGCCACTTGGGGTTAAATATAATGCAGGTGCATGTGTTTCTTTGTTCGTTTGTTTGTTTGTTGAACCAGCTTTGATGCTTGTTTCTTCTAAGGGATTTTCCTACAGTCACTTGTGGTTTAAAAATCCATAATCTGGTTCCCCCATACCCTTATTCTAACCTTCTCGGGCTGTTTTCAGAAACTCTTACTACTAATTCCTGGCTTGAGAGCATTCCTACCTAAATCGAGTATCAAACATTTACACTTCTGAATTGTAGCATTAGGCTGTAATTCAGGTCCTATAAAATAGTAAATCATTTCCAATTTCACTGAATATATAAATAAAGCTGAATTCTTTTATAAATAACACTGTAGAAACTAGTATTAAGTAGTTAAACTATTAAGTTTAACTATTCAGTTAAACTTTGAAGATTAACCAACCTCTTTTTTAAAGCATTCTTTGAGCAAAATTTAAGTACGATGCAAGGTTCTGGACATACAGAGATAAAAAGACTGATTCTTAGGAACTAACAGTGTGGAGGGCAGTAGGAGGTTAACAAGAAAGGAAACAATTACATTGGGCTGTATAACAAAAATATGTTCAAAGTGCAAAGAGAACATAAAACAGAACTTATACCAGCAAAAATTCAATGAGGGAAGGCAGTCTGAGGAAGTTAACACCTGAAATGACACCAAAACTATCTAATTTAATATTCACGACACTGAAACATCCAATCTACCGGTGTGACAATTCTAGGAAGAATGAAATAACATGTCCTCTTTGTAAGAGGAGTTAAGAGGAGTGGGGCACCTGGGTAGCTCAAGCATCTGACTCCTGATGTCAGCTCAGGTCATGATCTCGGTGTCTGTTGATTGAGCCCCGTGATGGGCTTCCTGCTGGGTGTGGAGCCTGCTTGGTGTTCTCCCTGTCCTTCTAACCCCGCCTCTCCCCTCTTTCTCTTTAAAAAAAAAAAAAAAAAAAAGGAGTCTCAGGAAGAGGTTAGATTTGTCCGGGTTGTAGAGCTCTGGTTTGCACATAACCTAGATCTTGGAGGTCTCCCACCCAATTCAATACTCTTTTTCTTCTTTCAAGTCAAAAATTCCTGAAAATGTGTTTTGTTATATACATTAACAACAGGAATGATTTGCCTCCAACCAAGAATGCCTTGTTTCTCCTATTGTTCTAAATAATTTAATGCATCAGTATTATCTAATAACATGTATTTGAAATAATTGATCAGTGGGTGAAATGTTGACCATCAAATGAATATATGAAGAAAGATCCACAAAAACAACTAATGACTACTGTGAGGTATCAATAAACATATTTTCTAAGGTGAGTAATAAGTCCAAAACATCAAATAACCTATCCGTAGACACAGTAAATGGCCGTCCCCTTGTGGAGAACATGAGATCTTTAATGTAATGATAAAAAATACTTATATTCAAGAAAAAGCTGAAAATAGAGCTCTATTATCTACAGATATTTTCAATGTTTAAAAAAGAATTTCACAGTATGCAATGAAAACACAGAACTACCCCTTCTTGAGTTCTAGTTATCAATATTTAAAATTTAATATACACTTGATTAGGAAAGAAGCTAAGTGGTGACTAATATCTTAGAAAGTAAAGCTTGGGTGCTAACACAATTTAAGGAACCAACTTCTTAGCGATACATGGATGGTATTATCTTTTTCATTCCCTGATGAGTTTTCAATTAGTAGAATTAGGAGCTTAATCAGTGACAAATAACCTTGAGTAACCTCATGTAATCAGTAAATTAAATTTCTATAACTTGATTTAAATAGTCAATTCTCTGTCCAACATTCATCACTGAACCAGAATAAGCTGAGAGAATCTTAGACAACTGAAATTAAGGGACCACCAAGTCTGGGTTGCATCTGTTTAAATGTTTAACTCTCTAGGATGTATACATTCAATGTCTTCAATATATTCAAGAAAGGACAGTATAACCCAAGGAAGTCTTTAACAATCCTAATGGTTAGTGAATCTTATTTTTAATATTTGAATTAATCCTGGCTGAAACTGAACCTATATATTTCATTAAAATAAAAAGACTGGTAGTTAAGGTACTTTAGCAATCAGTCTGTTCTTACTCTTTCCAAGAAAAAAAAAAAAAATCCTTGTTCTGTCATGTCTCTTCAAATGCTTAAAACTTACTCATGTTTTAAATGATCTTCTGAAAAGGTAAGGCATCAAACTGGGTAAGGTCCGTGGAATGTAGCAAAAGATCATTTCTGATCCTTATCTGGTTAATCCTTTGGTAGCCTTGTTTTACAACAGCTCCCATAAGCTTGAGGATGTGCATGCTGTAGTCTAATGTGAGTTCCAGACTATCCCTAATGTATGTCTGTACATTAAAATGTTTCTTGGTCTTGGTTTGGGCCAATATCCGTTTCCTCCTTAACCACATTATTGTATATGTATTCCTATTTTTTATTTAAACCACTTTCACAGTAAATAATGATTTGAAACCTGTGCTGAAGGCACTCTTTCTTCTAAGAAATCTATTTAGTGTCTACTGAAAGTAAAACTTCACTTTTACTAAACCAAAACTTTCCTAAAGTGAAAAGTGAAAAGGACCTGTGGCAATATCAATGATCAAATTTATGCCCATGGCATCTGTTTATTGTTAGGCAGATTTTACCACACCCAAAGATGAAAGGCCCAGGGGAATGAGCTCAGGTTGAAATCCAGTCTCTTTTGCATTTAGTGGGGTATGATCTTGAGGAAGATCTGAGGACAGGAAGTGCCTTTGTACAAATCCTTTTCCCAGAAGAGGCCTTTGTATGCTAATTATAATTAGCATCTTATGTGCTGGGGACAAAGGTTTGATTTGTTTCAATGCCTGGCTACCATTTTTATGAAAGGCAATCTTCCAGTAATGGGAGATTATCAGTATTTTACAGTTTTGTGATACATGTAACATAGTCTGAAAATTTTCTACCCTAGTAAAACTCTGGGCATAAAAGGGACAATTCCAGCTTTTGCTTCCATCTTCCCTCCACTTCCATCATACTATGGATCATAAGTTGCCCTTAATATGAATGAAGGTCTTCTTCTACCCCTTATTCCTGTTTTTTAAAAATGGCTACAATAGGGGCGCCTGGGTGGTTCAGTGTGTTCAGATTCTGCCTTCGGCTCAGGTCATGATCTCAGGGTCCTAGGATCGAACCCCACTCGGGCTCTCTGCTCAACAAGGAGCCTGCTTCCCCCTCTCTCTCTACCTGCTGCTCTGCCTACTTGTGATCTCTCTCTCTGCCAAATAAATAAATATAATCTTTTTAAAAAAATGGCTGCAATAGTTATACTAAGGATGTATCAGGAAAGTCATATATTGAATAGAAAAAGAAAAGCAAAATTTCTACATTCTTTGTTATTCATACAATAGGTTACTATTAAATGGTTACTCAGGTACTCAGGGTGGGTTAGACTTGGGGACCCACTTAATTATGTCAACATTCTGCCTGAACTCAGAGGGCTTGCTATTAATGATGGTAGGGTTCAGGGCAGCAAAGACAGAGGGAAGAGCTGATGCAAAATGCCTCCTACCAAATGAAAAAGCTCTTTTGCTATATTGACATCTTTGAATAAGCCCATAGGACCTTGTTTCTGACTCTTCCTGAAGAAAATGTTTGGCGGTGGTAAAACATCGAACTTGCCAAGGTTTGCCTTTTCATACTATCTGCAAAATATTTGAGTTACTTTTTCCTTCAAAGTGTGTTTATTGGAATACTTTAATAAAAATGTATTCAGTAATGCAAATAAAACCGAAAATTTGTATATTTGTGTTCTAATTTATGGTCTATATTGTGTATCGCTAAAAAGAACATGGATTGAAAGGCAAAGTGTGTTTCTGTAAACTTGAATTAATAAGTGATTCCACTGAAACTTTCATTAGAACTCTCCCATAAATTAATGGGGGATGAGTGTCATTGATTTATATTCTAAAAGGATTCTTAAAATATTAAAAACATATGTCTCTTAGGTTAGCATCTGGCTTGAGTAAATTTACTCCTTACAATCACACAAAAATAAAAGCAATGGTTTATCTCTACAAGTCATATTTCTTTCTGTTGGCATGTCCTTTGGTGTTTTCAGAATTTATGTAGCCCAGTCTAAATAAAAATGTAATTGGCCCCATCACAAAATCAAGCCCTGAAACAATAACTGTGGCTCAGCTGAAATTTACTTTAGAGAATATTTATTAGAACAGATTTATTCCGATAGAGTGGTTTCAGTATTATGAGTTAACTTTTAATAAAAATAGTAATCCATCTGAGAGTCATATTCTTACCTGCTACCTATTTTATTTCCAAAGAAAGAGCTAGTTATTCACAGGCTCAAACATTGACATAATTTAAAGTGTAGAAGTATATAAACTTTAATATTATTAGCATATTCTAAGTTTGGTATTTTAAATTGTCTATTCTATAAGCAAACTTAGAGCTCCCAATCTGTCTCTAGGGAGGGCACCAGACATCCTATAGGAATCTGCAGCATCTATTAACAAGTGCCAAATTCTTCTATTTAGTGGATATATATTCTTTCGATAGATATACCCAAGACACCCATGTTTGCAAATAATTACTATCATGCGTTAAAGAACCTAGGTTTCTATGGCCTCTAACAAGTAAGTGTCAAGTTTGGAAATCAGACAACCCTGAGTTCAAATCCCAAATCTTCTCTTTTTGGTTTCTCCTCTGGGAATCTGTATCTATATTATAGGTGTTCAGTAAGTTTCCGTTTTTTGATGCTGTGGTTTTTGTTTTTGTCACTGTTACAGTCATACTTTTCATAGACATAACTTTGGGTGTACAAAAATGGTATTCTTTATATTTTATCTAAGGTTTTCTCACCCCCCCAAAAAAGTAATTTAGTTATTTCCAAGAAAATTGAGTTACTTCAGAGATTTCCAAATGATTCTATGGATTTATGAATTTCTTCTCAGATTCAACAATTTCCCACTTTCAGCCTTTCAGCTGGAGTTGAGCCTAAGCTCTGGAGAATATAGAAGGATGTAAGTTAATTGGACAAGGAATGCCAACATCTCCATGTTTTGGGGCATCTGGTGAGTTACATAGAATCAACCTTTCCTGCTCATGGCATGTCTGCTGTCATCCTTGGCAGTGGCCTTGTCTTCATTGGGTCACTTGCTGCTCCTTCAGACTATCAGAAGCTACTGCCCTTTACCATGAGCCCTCAAACCACTGACTTCTGGCCAACTTGACATGGACCCATCTTTGGGTGACTGGGACACCTCCCTAGAGTAATGCCCCAGGAGGGCTTTTGTGCATTGCTGAATCTCAGTCCTACACAAATATATATTCCCTGTAGATATGTGTTGAATGAATAAATGAACAAATACAGCTTCTATGGAGAATTTCCTCAAAGAGGAACTCATGGTGCTGTTGTCAAAACCTTTGAACTCTGCCTCAGCCATCTCCATTCTATGCTCCCAAGACAATGTGATGTAAGCATTTCATGAGGCTGCAGACACCCAGAATTCTGGACTGACCATGGGTTACAGGTACCCTCTACTCTTGACCCTAGGCCTCTGCACCACCAAAGGGAAGTGCAGGAAGACCCTGTACCAATGCAGAAGAGCCCCTCTTCCCTCCAACACTCCTTCCTGCCCAACCTCAAAGTGCCCTGGAGCACGTCAGCTCTAGGCAGTAACTCAGTCAGCAGGGGCTTTCTGTGAGACACCCAGTGTGTGGCTTTTCTGCTTTAACTTGAAATTGAAGAACTGGGAGAAGGCTGCAATTAAAGGCATGAAGACCTACCGGGAAGGGACACTTCCATTAGTAATCCATGTATCATTTAGCCACATGCATGAGCAAAGGCATATTAGACCTCTGGGAACATCAGTTTATCCATCAGTAAAGTGAAAGGGCTGAGTAACTTGCAGACAGATAAAGCCTTTGCATTCAGGAGATTTTGTTACATTAAGGCACCATGAATTATGACACAACATATATTTTGGAGGTTTTTTATTTGAAAGTTGTAAATGAAAATGGCAGTACTTCTATATTTAGAAACTATATATAAGGTTAAGTAGTTCAAAATATATATGAGGATTCCTAGCAACTATATTCTGCAGAAAAAGAATATGAGAAGTTATTTACATTTAGTGAAATACATAATTGTCATTTTTTATAGTTACAGTTGAATGCACTGGGAATTGATAAAGATGAACTTAAAGAAATGGCTTTGATCTTTAAATATTTCCATAAATTTAATTGTAACCTCTGTTTCTCCTCTGTTTCTCTCTCTTTCTCTGTCCACCTGTCTCTCCCTCTTCTGCTCTCTGGACTCATGAGAAATTTTTCATCTGTAAATTCAGAAATAGCTGATCAGGCTGAAACACCAAGTAACACCTGAAAGGTTTAACTCATTTAAAATCATAAGTCCCAAAATTCACTACCTTTTTTTCAGCTAGGAAACGTATCTTGACAGGGGTTCTATTAATATCCCCCAACTTCCGTACTGTTTCCAACAAGGGTGTCAAAATATAAACATACAGTTCGAAATTTGACAAATTAAAAAACAAAAAAAAAAAAAACAAAAAAAAAAAAAGAAGAAGAAACAGAAGAAAAACGAAAGGAAATAAAGAAAGGTGGCCCACAGCTTTGACTCCAGTCCACAGGTCTAGAAAAGCCTGCAGCACGCAGAGCCCCTTTCACCCATCTGGTGCGGGCGCGAGAGCCAAGCGTGTCCCGCGTGGCAGCAGCGCCTCCGTGTACGTGCGCCGCGCCAGCGCCTGCGCCTGCGCCTGCCCAGCAGCAGCGACGGTCCCAGCCTTCTCGCCGCCCTGCCAGTCACTCGGCCGCGCGGAAGGCTGCCCCTTAGCCTCTCGCGCGCTTCTCTCGCCCCTGTCTTTGTGGAAGACTGTAGGTAGGTAAATGTGACATTTATATAGAATTCCTTCCTGGGAATCAAGAGAGGAAAAAAAAAGCCGCACTTTGTATTTTTCGCTTGCTGTTTCTCACGCTTGTTTTACCAAGGAAAACGTGGCTTAAGTGGGCAAAAAAAAAAAAAAAAAAATCGTGATTTGGACCTACTGGAAAAGGGCAGTTAGCCTGTTTGAAGCTTTACATGTCTTTGTGACAGGATGTACAGCTCCTGTTTGATGTGTGTGCAAATACAATATTTAACACACTCTGTCCCAGATCATCCTCGATGACGGGGTTTTAATACAACCGTAGAACAGGAAATTTGATTGACCAAAATTGAGCAAAATCTCCGGAACCTCTGGTCTCTGCACATCTCTCTCCTTTCTGGCTCACGCGGTCTGTGTGGGACGGTTCAGACCTGGTTTTTTGCCTCCATCTTGTGGCCTCCGCCATTTCCTCCGTCAGTCTGTAAGCTAAGAAGCTGGTCTTCCGCGTTAGCTCCTCCTGGACTCTGGCCCAAGAACTCCTGTACTCGAGCCCTAAAAAATATCCTTTGCTTTTGGCTCTCCTCTCGTACTGTTTCTCCTCACTAGACCACCCCCTGGTGCTGACCCTACCCTGAGGCTGGGTCCCCTTCCGTCCATGTTTCTGGGTCTAGATTTCTTTAAAAAAAAAAAGATATCTGGAGATAACCAGATATCTTCGCTTGCTGTTTCTCACTCTTGTTTTACCAAAGAAAACATGGCTTAAGTGGGGAAAAAAAAAAAAAAAAAATTACAGATTACAGATCACAGATTACTTCCCCATGCTTATTCCTTTTTTTAAACTTTGACCTTTTCCTTGTTTCTCCTGGGCTACCTCTGTGCCTCCCCAACGAGTGTGGAGAGAAGGTGGCCTTTGTGGCCTATGTGCTTAGGGAAGTATTAGTTCTGCAAAGCTGCTTGCTCTGCATGTCTTGTCTGGTCTTTCTCCTAAACTCCACAGAGGCTCACTCAAAGAGCTCCCCCTGATGACTTCATTCATTAAGACAGATCTGGATTGGCAAGGGGTGAACCAAGATTCAAGTTTTTGTTCTGGAAGTCTTATTACACTATTAGATTGTTGCTGGGAGGCATGGAAAGAATATAGAGGTTGAAACGGCCTCTCAAAGAAACTAGCAAGAGAGGGAAGGTCTGTGTGTTCTTTAAGAGGTGGAGGTAATAAGAATCCCCCATTAAGACGTCTCCCTTTACTGTGGCACAAAATTTTTTTAGATCTCTTTCAGACAAGGCTTGCCATTTCACTAGTTATTCCAGGCTTGATCTTGGTAAAATGTGTCGTGCAGTCCTCTATGTCTTTAGAAAGAAAAACAAAGTTTGGGACAGTACCTGGGGGTGAGGACGTTGGGAGGGTACCACCACCAGTGTGGTATAAAGGAGTGTTCTGCATACAGTGAGAAAGGAGTCACGTCCCAGTGGTAACGTAGTCGTGTATTGTGTGGGTAGGGGAAGCTAAGTTTCAGGAGGAATGGGAATCCTAGAAAATAAGGCCCCGTAAAACCTTCACTGTGGAGGCACCTTTGGGACAGTGGAGAGAACTGTGAAGGAAAAGGTGTGCCTGAGAAGTGAATGTTTATCAAAAGCAGGCTGGAGTTTTAAAATGTTGGCTAGACACCCACTGCAGTATTGAGTTAGTGAGGTTTTTCATGGCCCTGTCCACTTAGGTGTTTCATTTCTGGAGCTCCCTCTCTGACTTTTAACACCACCACCAGCATCATCACCACCAGCGCATGCATCTGGAGCAATAAAAAGTCCTACTCCAAGCAATGAAACCCTCTATCCTGTCCGTTCTGGTCCCTTGCAATGATTTCTTAAAGTGTCCCACTGGGGAGGGTGTCAGCTGCTGACAGCTATTGAAGTCAGTTCCAGGGGAGTGTGTGTGCGTGTGTGTTCTACACTTATTCCTCTTAGCAAAGTATACTCCTTATATTCCCTTAAAAAATAAATAAATAAATAAATAAATAAATAAAAGAAAGAAACAGAACAGATTGTCATTTTGTTCAGAGAAAGGCTTGGGGTGCAATGCTAAAAACTCCTGTTGGGGCTCTTTCCATTTTAATGTACTTGGGCTGAGTGAGCTTTTTATCTCTGCCTCAGTAACCTTAGCCTTATCACTCAGCGGGAGCCAGCTGCTTTCCTTCAGGTGCCATTCTGACAGCACAACAGACAGCCCTCTCTCCCTTCCTCCTATCACACACTTATCTCGACTTCCTTGGAGTGAGGAAGCTCTCCCAGGCTATTTACTCTGAGAGGCGGAGGAAAAGTCTTGGCTTCAAAGATTGAGCTGCTATTTCCTGCAGTCAGACCCACACGGGCTGGGAGGATGCGTTGATTCCTTCACACTCCACAGTAAATAGTGCCATATACCGAGCCATTCCAAAGGGGCACAGGCCAGTATATTTCATTGCAATATCTACTCATTAATGTAGTTGAAAGTGAATTTAGGAGCAAGGAATAGATTTAAAGCTCAGCCTCGTGACTCTGCATGAATTTGGCCGGTTTAGACCAGTTTGTTCTAGTTGTGCAGAGCCACAGCAATAAACAGACCATTCATAAAACAGAGTGTGTGTTCATTGTGGCAGCATATTTTGCCTAGATTCTTTTAAATTATGCCATGAAGAATTTGGGCATAAATCCACTTCAAACGCTCATACTATCTCAGGGGTGGCCAACATGAAGCTCTATGCCAGAAATGCTGTGTGGGTTAATTTTAAGAGCCCTTCTTCTCCAACGCATTTATGATTTTATCCACTACCACCTACAAAAACCTACCTACAAACTTCCACCATATGCCAGTTTGATTCACACTTTCAGAAGAACTAACATAATAGAACCTCTTTCTTTTTCAAAATCCAATCTGGACTTATTACTTAGACATCAACTTATATTTTCCTCATTCATATCCTAGAATGCCACAAAAGGAGATATTGAATTCTTGACATTCTCTTTTATAAGGTCACCAGTCCCAGCAATATGATATGATTTTTGAAACAGTCCATTGACTCAGTCCATGTAAGAGGTCAAGGGAAAGAGTATTAATTGACAGATGAATGTTACTTAAAATACTATTGGAGAGTTCTAATATTTATTGTACTTAGTATGTGTCAGCACTAAAGGAAGATCTCGTATGTTTATCTCAATTCTTATAAGTGATAGTAATATTATCTCCATGTTACATATAAAGACACTAAAGCACAGCAGGCTTAAGTATCCTGCTGCTATGGGACAGAACCAGGCCATCGGCCCATACACACTGACCTCAGAATTCATGTCCTCAATCACCTTGTTTAGGTAACATTCTCCCATTCATTCTTAAAAGAATCTGCTTTCCTACTCCGCTAAGCTTATTCAGAAATTAAGAAAAAAGAAAAGAAAAGGAAAATCACATCATTGGTTTTCATTTCAAAGTTTATTTTCAAAATCAGTTTGTGACTTGAGATCCGCACACTATTTTCCCAGTATCTCATGCTTTCGTAAAGTAGAGTTCCTAAAAATATAGCCCATTGGTCCTTCTCAGAGGGTTTGGATATTTGGGGGATAACCCAGACCAGAGAAGTGTTTTTCAACAGAAATGTAAAGTGCTCAGACTTATAGATTCTTTATTCACAAATGCTGAAAACAATTCTTTGTTCAAGGCTTAGCATGGGATTAAGCAAATTTAAGCGAATGCATTGGCTGTGGCTTCTTGCCCTTGGCACAGAGTGGGCCTGCTGTAGTCACATATGTCAGTAGTGGCCATGTCAAAGGGCATCTGTGGTTGTTAGATACATGGGAGGACATTTCCACAGCCAGTGAAACAAGGCATGCCTGTTCTCAGGGACTACACTGGCCCAATTCCTTCCTATCCCTATGGGGCTACTCTGCAGATTTCCTCCTTATCTTTCAAAGTTCTAGAAATACACAATAATGATTGTAGCCTGTCAGGGACTGTTTTTCCAGCTTGAGCCCAGTAACCAACGGCATCTGCCCCATGCTGTTTTATTTCCTGCGTTCCCTGCCATCGTCAAAGGCATTTTCATTGAAAAGAACATAAAGCACCTCTAATCTTTATTCCACTCCTTTTTTGCTAACAGGGTTCCCTTCCTCAAGAAAGATATATTCTTCATTTTTGTATCCATCCTGATTACCTACTGTTCACTTTGCCTGTCACTTGATGAAGGGTGGACTGTAGTCTACTTCTGGCCAATAAGATGTAAGAAATAACCTCTAGTGAGGGAGAGAAACACAAATTATAATGCAAGAAATTATAAGGGAGGGTGACACACACAGACACACAGCACTCCGGAAGCCCTGAGGAAGAAGACATGAGGTCTGACAGGGAAAACTGTTGTGAGAACTCTGGGAAAGCAGCACACAGGTGGTGCCCTCAGAGCTAGGCCTTGAGGGATGAGGTGGGAGAAGTGAGAAACAGCCTACATAAAAGCACCACATGATGGTAAGTTTGGGGGGAAGGGAGAACTAATGTGTCCAGATGAGTGTAGCCCTAGAGCAAGTGACAGCAAATCAAGCTACAACTGTGGGCTAAAACTAGATTTTAAAGAACCATAAATGCTCTCCTTAGGGAAGACTTAACCTTCAGCAAAGGGGAGCCAATGAAGACTCGTGAACAGAGTGCCCGAGAATATAGTCTGCAACAAAGACCATCATAAGAGTGTCTCGAACAATATGAGAGTTTATTCCTCTCACTCAAAGACCTAAGAATGAGCAGTCCAGTGCCAATAGGGCAGCATCCTGCTGTTGGAATCCCAGACAGGGGCAGAAGAGAACACTGTTCTTCCTTCTCAAGTCCATACACCAGAATTTGGCGCCATCCATTCTTCGCACATCTCCCTGGATAAAATCTCATCCTGTGGCCATGCCTCATAGCAAGGGAAGCAGGGAAATGTATTCTTCAGTTAAACAGCAAACGCCCGACTTAAGGATGAAATCCCCATAACTGTGTTTGAGAAACATACTTGCAAAAGTGAACAAAGCGTTTGGAGCAGAGAAGGAGATCAATGAGGAGAATAGTAAGTAGCCGGATGTGGGCTGCTGCCTGGATTAAAGCGGTGACTGGAGAAAGAACAAACAGAAAGACAGAGTTGTAGGCCCCGCATCAGAAAGACTCTGTATCTGGCATGTCCAGTGTGGAGCCAAGCATGGCCAAAGGCTTGGCTTCTGCCTGCTTTACTAAATTGTTCCACTGAGCAGCAGCCTGAGAGCAGGCACTCCAGACAATCCTTGTTTGTGACCTCGTATTAACTTCTGCCCTCTTTTGGTCACTGTGAACCCAGCAGCCATCCCCCTTTGCTCAGTATCACAGTGCCCTCCTGAGCCCAGATCAACACATGGGGCTCAGGCTTGCTTGATAAGCATGATGAACAGAGGTGGCAATTAGTAGTAGCATCTTCATGGGCCAGTCCCTCTGGGGCACCTTACCTTCTGATTGCAGCCAAACTGTTACCAACATTTTTCTTTTTCAGACTGACTGATACAATACACTGTGAATTATGAACTCATAAAGCCATTTGTTCGTGTTCTTCAGTGTACAGAGGGAAAAAGCATAACCTTCTTCCAGCTGTCTGATGATTCCCAAGATCTAAATTAAGTATGTACATTCATTTTTGACTGCTAATATTATTTGGCTATAAGTCAAGAGTTCTTTCTCCCTCTGTGTGTGTGTATGAAAATAAGAATTTAGAACATAGTTTGTATTAAAAGTGTTATAGACTTTCACATAACTTTTTTTTTTTTAAGATTTTATTTTTTAGGGAGAGAGAATGGGGGTAGGGGCAGAGAGAAGGAGAAGCAGACTTCCCACTGAGCAGGAAGCCCAGTGCCCCAAGACTCTGGGATTATGACCTAAGCCAAAGGCAGATGCTTAACCGACTGAGTCACCCAGGGGCCTCTCACATAACTTTTCATATTCTCAGTGTATATTTTTATAACCCGTGTGCTTACATTCACAATTAAGTAAATTATTTTGACATCATAAACAGAGATTGATCTCATACTGAGTATATTAAGAAGCTGCCACTCAGAGAGGACTTCTACTTAGGATCGAGTTTAGCTTCTCTCACCCCTTGTGAAACCAGTTCCTGCCACCACTATTTCTAAAGCAATGGCTGGGAGATTTTGGCTCAAAGGGCTCTCATATTTCTGATGTCTACCGAAGCTGTTCCTTGTGACTAAAATAGGCTTTCTCACATGTTTCATCTGGAAGCATCCTACTCATCTAGAAAAGCCTACCCTAAAGGTAATTGTCTTAGACAAATATTACATAGACTTAGTACCTTAAATGACAAATATTTATTTCTCAGTTTGGGAGGCTGGGAAGTCCAAGATGAAGGCATTGGTAGAGGCCTCTGCCTCAGCAGACCTTGCAGTGGATGTCTCTTGTTGTATCTTCATAAAGCAGAGAGCAGAGAGAGGGGAAGCAAATTCCCTTGAGCCTCTACTTAAGAGGGCATGAGTCCCATTCATAAGCACTCCAACCTCATGACCTAAGAACCTCCCAAAGACCCCACCTCCTAATTCTATCACTTTAGGAATTAAGATTTCAATATATGAATGAATGAATGAACATTCAGTCCACAGCAGGCACCTTATCTTTATGTTAGACAACTTGATGGGTCAGAGATGATTGGGCAAATATAATATTTAGCCTCAACATTCCTTGAATTCCTCATGTCTACTCTTTCCTTCACTTCATTAAAGATAGCTACTCCATTTTCAGGACCATGTCACCATCAAGATATATTACCTCTTTGATATTTGAAACCTTAATATCCCCCTTTCTCACCCCGACCCCCGACTTGCCGGGATCTCTTGCTTCCTCAACTCTCACGCAGTTGTACCTTGTTCTTGTTCACACTTGCATTCTGTAGACAGGGGGGTTCATCCCAATTCATCTAGACCTTACCTTTCCAAACAAATATTAACTGAGGCCCTATAGCATAGTAATAGGAACAATATTTATTGTGTGATTGAATAAATAATCCTTTCCCCATATTTCACTGTATGCTTACAGCACACTGAAACTGCAAATCTCCAACCTTCAACTGATCCCCAAATCTACCTCTTTAAAGCCCCTATCGGAATTGATGTTAGCCCAGGGGAAGTCACAGAGCTACACAACCATGACAAATCCTTCAATTGCACTTCTGTATAAATTCTTTGTGCAATTTTGCCTGTCCTTGGCCAGAGCCTCCTCTGCCCCCCAGTCGTGGTCTAAATCTAAACCAGTACCATTTTCCTCAGTCCATCAGCCCCAGCCAGAACTCCAATTATGGACCTTTCATGCAAGAGGAAATTGAGGTTGGTATGGCTCCGTGCTGCCCTTACCCAGCTCCGTCAGAGCCCATCTCACCTCCTGCCTCCCCTTGCTTTCTGAAGCGGGGCTGCTCTTGGCCAAAACCTGCCCCATCACTCTGTCCTAACTCTACAGACACCATACCTGCCTTCTTCCCTGTCTGTCACTCTTTTCTTCTGTTTTTCCTGTCTCTTGATCTTAAACTTCTTGGTATTACGAAGTATAAAGACACAAGTTTCACTACTAAGTCTACAGTTATTAATTTTGTGACATCAGAAAAAAAATTTCTATATCTGGACCTTGATTTTTTTCCATATGTTAAATGTAAACAGTAATGATAATACATTCATTGTAGGTTTGTTGTGAGGATTACAAGCCATAGCTGGTATAAACATGCTTATTACCCTACTGGACATGTCAGCAACCACCTCTCCTCCTGCTGTCCTGTTACTTTTGCTGTGAAATAAACCACCCCAAACTTAGTATTATAAAATCATAGCCATTTCATTATGATCACCTATTTGGTAGACAAGTAATTTGAAAAAAACCACAGCAAGTGAGGACTGTCTCTGCTTCATGATGCACAGGTTGTAGTTGGGAAGCCCAGAATGGTTGGGGAAGTGGGATTTGAAAAGCTGGGGCTAGGGAATAGCTTTTCCAGAAAGCTTCCTCACTCATATTCTGGAGCTCTGGCCAAAATGCCTGGAAGGCTGGCCATAGCCAAGGCTGTAGGCTGGAGGATCTACACAGGGCTTCTCCAACATGGCAGGTGGCTTCAGGGTAGTTGCACTTCTTACATGATGGTTCAGTGTTTGGAGAGCTTAAGGCAGCATGACATTTTTTGACCCAGTGTCAAGAGTCACATATCATTAGTTTTGGCAAAGTCTATTGCTTGAAGAATTCAGAATAACTCCAGATTTGAGTGAGTAAAATATCTCGAGGAGTGTCAAAGAATTTAAAGTTTTAAAACTGCTACACCCACCAGTTACTGGAAAATATTCTGAGACTGCTTCTACATTTTTAAGTCCAACTACTGTGAAGTGACATAATTATATCTATTTTTTGGATGAATAAGGAGCGTCACAAGGTAAAGAAACTTACCCAAAGTCAAGCAACTATCTAGTGAGTAAACCTGGATTTTAAAGCCCTTCCTATTTCACATTATTCCCTAAAAATGTGAATCTCCCTTCTTCCCTACATCTTTTCTCTATATACTGAATCCCCCGAAATTAAAAAAAAAAAAAAATTGCTATGATCCATCTATCATTCCCTGTGTATGTGTGTGAAGGGGGGATGAGAGGGAGAGAAATTTATTTTAAGGAGCTGGTTCATATCATTGTGGTAGCTTGACAGGTTCAAAATCTGCAGGTTAGGCAGGCAGGCTGGAGACCCACGAAAGAGTCGATACTGCAGTTCAAGTTCATTCTTCTGAAAGAATTTTCTCTTCTTCCAGAGAAGACAGTTCTCTTCTGTTAAGATCTTCAACTATTGGGTGAGGCCCACCCACATACTGAAGGATAATCTCCTTTCCTCAAAGTCTACTGACTTGAATGTTAATCTAACCTAAAAAATACTTTCACAAAAATGTCTAGAAGAATGTTTGACCAAATATATGGGTAATATGGCGTAATTAGGTTGACACATAAAATTAATCATCATAAATCCACCCTTTGTCATCTTGACACCCAAGGACATCTTCTTAACCACTCTTACTATCCAAGTAAAGTCAATAATAAGGGTATATTTCCATCTAACATCATATAAGCATCCTGCGTACAGCGGAAAATGCTCTAAATCTTTCCTCAGAAGAGGATGCAATGTCCTTGAGTATTGTTTACTCTTTTCCTTGATATTCTTCTGTAACTTATTATGATGTCAAGTTAACAATACTTAGATAATAAGATATAAAGTGAATATATCTTATGTGATAAGGAGATAAGAAAACATATATTCATACTGTGTGTGTGTACACACAAATATATTCACCACAAAATAAGAAACAAATCCTCATGACATTGTAGGCCTTGTTTCTATATCAGATCATGTGGTCGGTCCTAACTGATATTTATAACCACCATCTTCCATTACCCAGTCATATCCCCTTTGCCCTCTGCAAGCATTTTGACTGGTTATGATTCTCTACCTAATATGGTGACCCAGATTTTTATTTCTCAAGGGTCTTGGCCATTAGTAGTCCTGCCTGAAATGAGTTGTAGTTTTCCATTGATTTTTAATCATGGACATGATAATAGTAAGAAACACCCTATGGGATCTCTTGTATTCCAGATATACTTCTCCCTCCGTTGTCCAGTTTTCTTTGGTAGTCAGCTAGTTTCCTTTCTATCCAGCAGAGTAAATCCTTTCTTTGTCTGTGGACAAAGAAATAAGGAGCCCAAATTGGCCAGGTGGCAGTCTTAAATTCTAGTTCAGTGGAATCATTGTTGTGTCTTTTGGTGAAAACATTCCTTCCTTTGGAATAAGACCTGTAGGCCAGCAGAGCATAAAGTTATGAGAACAAGAAGCAGAAATTTTGCCAGTGGGGCTCTAGCGATAATAGAGTGGTGTCACTCCCATTTCTACCCCTTGATTTCCAGACCTGTGAATCGTGGCTGTGAGAAGAATAGCACCCCATATTGGATGCTGACTCGGAGCATATACAGCCTTCTGGGGATCCTCGTCCTGGGTCTGCAAGGCATAGCCATCTCGCTGGCAATGTAACTGCATCTACAAAGGGCCATTTTACCGTTCTATCAAACCATCTACTGGGATGAGAGGGAACATGGTAAGACCTAAGACCAGGGAGGTCCATGAGCATCTGCTTATAGCTTTTGATGATAAATTCCATTCTTCAAGGTTGTTTAGGTCTTACTCCACCCTTTTTTATTTCAACTTACAAATAAGTGATGTAGTTAGGTAGGTGAACTTACTGTCTTAACACTGTAGTAAGCTTTTTAAATCCCCAGTAAATGGGATAAAGTCAGTCAGACCACAATAGGAAGAAACCAAAGTATTGGCAAAAATGGAGTCTATTGAGCTCTTTTAAATTGAAACAGCACAATCTAGTCAGGAGAACTGACTTCAAATCCAACAGCCAAGCAGCTTGAAGACTCTCCATATTTACCTTCTGTAAAAATACGGTTTCTGAGGATTTTATCCAACTTACCACACCATTTTGAGTGCAGATTGCGTTTAATAAATAAAATAAATAAAAATCATGGCATAACCAGGGTTTTTTTTAATATGCTGTCTTATCATTAACATAAATGGAATGTATGCAGTTTAAAGTCATTAAATCATTTGCATGAAGTAGTTTAATTTTCATAAAAGAAGACCATTGTGTAGCCACGGGAAAGGATCTATTGACATACTACCTTTAGCTCAGAGTAAGTTTAATTCTAAAGGTCACATTCTTTAAATATTTCCTACAAATTAAATGCAGACTTTTATGAACCAAAGCAAACTAGTAGATCCTCTGATGTGAGCAAAAATAATCTGTAAACTGAGATTTAACCAAAGGGTGTGTGCAGTATATACCTATAAATACAGAGTAGGGAATATGAACTTCAAAATCAAATAAACTCACTGTGACTGGAAAAAAAAACCTTGCATGAAGAATTACACAGGGACATTTTAGATGTTCTTAAACACTGAGGTACTTTTGCCTAGAGGATTAGCCACAAATATTTTCCATTTGGCCACAAAAATATGTGTGTGTGTGTGTGTGTGTGCGCGCGCACGCACGCACACAGGCACGCTCATGTGTGCACACACACGCATCTTGAAATGGTGAATCAGAAGAAGAAGACAAGCAATTATCTAATAAAAGTAGTGAATCTATTTCACTTTCAAAATAGCTAAAACAAAAATTCAAAATCTCTGAAAGACACCTTATTACTGTCCCTATTTCATAAGTGGCAATGAAGCATGACAGAGGAAAGGCATGATGAAGATCACGTAGCCTATTAGTGCTACAAAGGGAATTGAATTCAGGTCACCTAACTGCAAGCCCAAGATTTTATCCTTACACTAACACTTGTACATGATGAAAAATGCAATAAGAGAAAGCCCCAAAGCTCACTGAACTAAAGTCAACAGCTGTTCTCCAGTCATTAGTTTAATGAGAAAACGTTACATTTCATGGGAAGTCTGTTTTCAGATTTCATATAGCATTTCCAAAAATCCAGCCTTCAGGTTCCATCCTTTCTGGCTCTGCAGGGTGAAATCACTTGTCCCTGAGCCTGCCAGAAAGTGAGTCTGCCCCAGTGCCCACCTGGCCTCTGCTTCTACCTGGGCCTGGATCAGTTCCCCTGGAGAATCAGCAGGATTCCCACACCAGCACACAAGCAACCAGCCGGTGACTTGTGAGCCTAATTTTATACGTGACTTCTGGAAATTAAATGTAGATGTTACAGGCATTCTTTGAAATGAACCAACCTGTGGCCTTCCAAAAAATTCAGAGGATTTAAACTGGCGGATGTGTACCAGTGGGAAACCATGCCTAATACAGACCTTGGGTATAGTCCAAGGGATTAGATTCAGTGAGATAGCTAGTCTCTAGTCTCTCAGGTTCCTAGCATGGGGAAATTTGTCTGAGGATTAAAAAAACAACAACAACAACAACAAAAAAAAACCTCTCAGTGAAGTATAATGATGTGCCCATAGAAAACCAAAGTGAACATCTCAACATTTGTATTCGCATCTTTTTCACATATTGCCACTTGTTTTGATCTTTCTCTTTGCTAAATTGAACAGTTAACTTCATCAGGTTATCACATCTATAATAATTTAGACATTCCTTTTAAAAAAACATGTACAGACATCACTCCACTAGGAACTGTAGTCCATCAGTTTCTCATTTTTTTTTTAAGATTTTATTTATTTTTTTGACAGAGTGAGATCACAAGTAGACAGAGAGGTAAGAAGAGAGAAAGGAGGAAGCAGGCTCCGTGATGAGCAGAGAGCACGATGCGGGGCTCGATCCCAAGACCCTGAGATCATGACCTGAGTTGAAGGCAGAGGCTTAACCCACTGAGCCATCAAGGTGCCCCATCAGTTTCTCATTTTTTAACACAATGTAATATTTCTTTGGGAAGCTTTAAACTAATTTATTACTAACATTACCATTTTTCAGTATATCTCAATGTTTCCATAAGATAAATCTCTAATGTTTAAACCAAAAATTAGATTATAATTTTTCCTTACTGTTTCAAAATTCAGAGTTCTGCCTCTTTCAGTTTATTTCCCAGGAACTACGCATCTAGTTAACTCTTGAAAATCACATTTTTCAGTACCAAATAAATGGTTTCTTTTTAGGCAAACTACACATCTAGGTAGAAATCATTATATTATTTACTGTTGAACACGTACGTACCCTGTAATATTTCTCAGCATGGAATTTGAATAGATAAAAATGACAAAGGGAGAATTTGACCCACTATTTGGTAACTTGGATATTGAATAGCAAACTCCCGGCTCAGTTAGAAAGGGCAGGTTTTCAATATTACAGTAATCATTGCTAATGTAATGCCTTATTTGTCCCTACAGCATTTACTATTATGTGTAGATAGCTTCAGTCTTAAAAATATAATGTAGTGCTAGTTCCTTCAATTATATGGTTTCAGGGGAGGCTAAATTAAATCAGTAGATATCAAAAGATTTTAGTTGATTCCCTTAATGTAGAAAGAGTTTTATTACCCATTAAAAAGTCAATATACTATTACAAGAATATTACTAAATGATTAAGTATTTTCTTTCATTCAGTTATGCAACTCTCAATTATAAAAAAAGGGAGATGTGTCTTATTG
This sequence comes from Mustela putorius furo, assembly GCF_011764305.1. NCBI lineage: Eukaryota > Metazoa > Chordata > Mammalia > Carnivora > Mustelidae > Mustela > Mustela putorius. Next base: position 18,814,660 of record NW_025422471.1, read on the forward strand.
ATATCTCCATGGCACAATAGAACTACATAGACCAAACCTCAGTATTCAAGACCATACCTCCACACTAAGCATTTCTCTTCTACATCATACATGCTTACCACTTCCACATACGAGTATTAAAACACAATAATCAAAAGCTCTATATTATATAAGCATCTGTTAGCTTTTAATAGCTGGTGGTAGATCTGTTGGTTTTTCAAGGTACAGACCTAAGCCCACTCTCTTGCTCGTTATTTCCGTTTTCGATGTTGTTCGCTTATCTAACTAAGGAAAATAACATAACACAATAATAAGCTGATTAAGGTTTCCTACTGAGCAGTGCAAGCTCATTTTGAGTATCTAGTAAAAATCTTTTCTTCTTTTTTTTTTTTTTAAATTTTCATGAAACATTAAGGAATGGGTTAGGCTTTGCTAATTGATTATTCAAAACCTACATTTGCCAACTGGTGTTTTTAATACCTTCAGGCTTAAGTGAAAATGAGACAAGAAATCTCTGTTGGATTTTTCCTGATGTTGTTATTATAGTTTTAATGTAAATTATTATTACCAACTTAAGACACAAAGCTTAAAACATTAATTTTAGCATTATAAAAGATGTCTTCAGTGTTACTTACCTTGTAAAATAATGTCATATGTCTGTTTCCCCCAAAAGTCTCCTTTTCTGTGGCTAATATCAACCATTTAATTACACAAGCCATTCCCACTGTGAAACATTCTGCGTTCAAAAGGATTCGGTATACCCATAGACTATCTTCCTTGGTGGGATCAGCAAGGATTGGCACAGAGTCTGTTCCCTACAACCAAGAAAATGTTTAATGAGTAATAATTGCATTTTAGGCCATAGATTACTATGAAGAAAGGAAAGATGTACTCAGTATCCTCCAGTGATCACTGGATAAAGGACTGGTTATGTAATTGATAGGCCCATGGCCAAATACAATTCAGAGCTATTGTTCAAAAAGTCTTAAGAAATTCAAGACACAACAGCAGAGCATTAAACCAGTCCAGGGTCCCCTGAGTCTGGGGCCCTGCAGGACCATACAGGCCACAAAGTCAGCCCTGCTTCAGTGACTCCCTACTTACAGGCAAGAGGTCTTTTGAGAGGATGATGTTGGAAAGAAGAGGTTTAAAATGTCTTCAGACCATAAGATACTATAGAATTTGATATTCTTAGAAATCTGTGCAAGAGAAGTAAAATAATGTGGTAAAATACATAGCAAAGCAAGAGATGTGTAACAAAATAGGAGCTCTCTTGGGAAACCTCAAAGTCAACCTTGCAAATACAGGTCTCCAGGTATTGAGAACCAAACAAATAGTTTGTAGTGAGGAGAGATGGGGTAGTAATAAATCAGGAGGAGGAAGGCTCATTCTGAACCGGTGTAGGAAGGTTATTTTGGAGTGAGTGAGCAATGGCCTGTCTTTGACAAAGGAGTTAGATTTCCCAAGTGAACTCTGATTCCACATGCAATGTGGCTTTCATAATTGGCAGGTATTTTTGTTTTCTAAATAGAAACACTTTCTGAAACCTTTCATGTATTTGCTTATGTCATAAAGTCTCCAAGCTGGAAATTTAGAAATATTAAGCTATAATGAAATAAATAGGAAGCAAATCTCTACAGTGGGTTGCAATGAAGAGCTATTTATATCAGCACTTCATAAAAAATAAATCATTACAAATACATTAGTACCTAGAGGCTTAGGTTAAGCCCATAGGCCTCCTACAAAATTTTTCAAATCACATTTCCCTAGTCTACCTCTCTTTAGATTTGTGAGATGTAAAATACAGACATCATTTTGGTTTGGGTTTGGTTTTTTTCATTATGTTCACTGTCACTTAAAGTTTATCAGGAAGCATTACATTCCGTCTTTCAAACTTTGAGTATACGTTACCTAAATTGGATTTTTTTTTTTTTTTTAAGGGAGACTCTTACGCAAACAAGTCTGCAAACAAATTGGAAAACATCTCTTAAGTGAAAAATTTGACCTTTGCAGTCAGTAATGTTCCCACCCTGGGGAAGCAGTTTTAGGTGCTTAGGCAGTGGTGTGCCGCTAAATCTTTAAAAATGAGCTGGAAGGTGGGGAACGGGGACAGGAGAGCGATTTTGGCATTTGCCCCTTTCTTTGGTGTAAAAACTCCCACAGAGGGGAATGTGAAAAGCCTCTGTTTTATCTTTGCAACTTTTGTGTACCTCTAAAACTACTCAAAAATAATTTAAAAAATTTTGAGGAACCTCCATACTGTTTTCCAGAGTGGTTGCACCAGCTTGCACTCCCTGCAAAAGTGAAGGAGGGTTCCCCTTTCTCCACATCCTCACCAGCATCTGTCATTTCCTGACTTGTTGATTTTAGCCATTCTGACTTGTATGAGGTGATATCTCATTGTGGTTTTGATTTGTATTTCCCTGATGCCGAGTGATATGGAGCACTTTTTCATGTGTCTGTTGGCCATCTGGATGTCTTCTTTGCAGAAATGTCTGTTCATGTCCTCTGCCCATTTCTTGATTGGATTATTTGTTCTTTGGGTGTTGAGTTTGCTAAGTTCTTTATAGATTTTGGACACTAGCTATTTATCTGATATGTCGTTTGCAAATATCTTCTCCCATTCTGTCAGTTGTCTTTTGATTTTGTTAACTGCCCTATGACCCAGCAATTGCACTACTGGGTATTTACCCTAAAGATACAAATGTAGCGATCCAAAGGGGCACATGCACCCGAATGTTTATGGCAGCAATGTCCACAATAGCCAAATTATGGAACGAACCTAGATGTCCATCAACAGATGAATGGATCAAGAAGATGTGGTATATATACACAATGGAATACCATGCAGCCATCAAAAGAAATGAAATCTTGCCATTTGCAACAACATGGACGGAACTAGAGCATATCATGCTTAGCGAAATAAGTCAAGCAGAGAAAGACAACTATCATATGATCTCCCTGATATGAGGAAGTGGTGATGCAACATGGGGGCTTAAGTGGGTAGGAGAAGAATCAATGAAACAAGATGGGATTGGGAGGGAGACAAACTATAAGTGACTCTTAATCTTACAAAACAAACTGAGGGTTGCTGGGGGGAGAGGGGTTGGAAGAAGGGGGGGTGGAGTTATGGACATTGGGCAGGGTATGTGCTTTGGTGAGTGCTGATTCACAGACCTGTACCCCTGGGGATAAAAATACATGTTTATAAAAAATAAAAAAAAAAAATTAAAAATTTTTAAAAAAATAATTAAAAAAAAAACCTTATAATGATCAATTACAGCTTATCAAAGTGACATCACTGAAGACAGTGGAGAGCTGGCCAGAGGTGGACACAGTCAACTCTTGAGGGGAAGGAGGGGACTCAACTGACAGAACAGGGCCAGTAGCTAACACGATGAATACCTTAAGAGCTGCCCCAAAATGCTGGGGTCAAGATAATGCGCAGAGCCTATAAAGTAAATGTGTGTCATGACAGGGTTGTCCATGTTACCTGGACAAGATTCAGAACCATTATTCCTCTGGCTTTTCCGTAGAAGGATTTGGGGAATGGATCTCCCAGAATCCCAGGATCCTATAGCAGTCATCCGATTCAATGCTTCCCTGGCTTCCCCAGTAGAAGAATCAACCAAAACATTTGCTAACAACAACATCAACAGAATCATTAGAGCCTCACCCCGTAACTGCTGAATCAATTTCTGGGAAAAAGGCTTAGAAACCCCAGAAAATTCTCATTAGTAAGAAAAGTTGGAAAACACTGGTCAGCTCCATCTCCTGTCCGGTGAGGAAACTTCCTTACCATGTATTTAACATGTAACCAGCCATCTGTTCTCCCTTGGTCTCAAAACCTCCACCAGGGAGGATGGTGAGCAGCAGAGGATCGTGGACAGACCTGGGTCAAATCCTTTCTGTACTACTCCCCAGTCCTGGGACTTTTAGAAAGGCACCCAGCCTGAGTTTAGTGTCCTCATCTGTGAAATGGAGGTACTGAATGCAATTTCCAAGAGCTGTTTTCGCTGAGCACTCAAGATGCCATACATAAGGCATTTAGCACAGGGTCTGAACAAAGTAAGCGCTCCCCACATGCCAGCCGATGCAATTTAGGCAATGATTTGCAACCTTGGCTGCATGTACATGTCACCTAGGAGATTTTAAAAATCCCAAGGCGCAGGCTACACACTAGCCCATGTAAATTAGAATCTCTGATGATGGGATTCAGGCATTAATATTTTAAACCTCTCCAGGTTACTCCATGGGCAGCTGATGTGAAGGAAGAGTGAATAACCAGCTTAGAAATTTGCCTGGCCACGCAGTTCAACAGCTAGATAGCTGTAATTATTACATTGCATTGTCTTTTAAAGAGGCACAGCTACAATAGTATCAAGAAGCACAGTTGAAGTATCCACTGCGTGCAAGTTAGTAAGAGCCCTTCTGTAGATGTCTCCAAAGCACCAGGAAAGATATTTACGTGGATAACCTCTTTGTCTAAGTTCCTTGAGAATATGTATGTGTATATACATATTTTTTTTCTTGTTTACAGTTTCAAATTCTTAGATGACTTCTTGTCACATCTGTGTTGTCTATGGTGAGTTGCCCGCTGAGTTTCATCTCTGGAGAAATCACTGAACACAGCTTTGCTCTGATGCAGGTATCTAAGTGAAGGAGGGAAGCATTTCTGAATAATGTGAAGGGAAGAGAGGAGCGTGGGAGTCCCTTAGGAAAGTGCTTCTGTCAGAGCCAATGGAAGCAGATGCTCCAGCAAAACAGGGCTCAAAAGGATCAAGCAGGAACCTTCTTTCTGCGTGACAAGGGACGGTCCAAGAGGATCAGTTGCATTTAAAACCATTAGCACACCATTTTTGATCAAAGGCGTTATTCTAATTTCACCTGTCCCTAAATCTTGAGATATTTATGACACAGCTGATGATTAATCAGTGTGACAATCATAATTAGGGGGAAATGGAAATGAAGATGTCTTACTTCTCTCACTTTTACTCAAAGCTTGCCTTGCGTCTGCCCATGTGACTGTCAGTTCAACCCTGTGTGAACCGTGGATTGAAAGCTTGTTTCGTTTTTCAAATCCCTTTATACCACCAGACTCTGAATCAAAAGGCAACCTGCCATTATGTTTAAGTTGGAGTGATAGTAATTAGAGTGACCTAGAATTCCTTACAAACTATTCCATCTGAAGAAACACAGGTTTCCACTTTGCTGTCTGCATAGCTGTCAATCTATATAGAGGAGACACCAAAAGGATAAATTAACCTAGTGACTCCTTCAAAATGGTATCGATCCAAAGATGTATCAGTTGACAACCCACCCTTAGAGGACAAAGGACCTGCTGCCTTTCGCAGAGTGAATAAATACTTTATAGGTCAGTAACGCTGATGTTTCCGGAGGCCTTTAGCAACTTGGCTTTTTACAAAGCTGTTGCCATGTTGAATGTCCTGTTATTATCAAGTGATTATTTTCGTTTATTTAGTTTCATGAATTTTACCTGTTTTTGCTATAAGCAATAGATGTTTCTCCCATTCGGGGAGAGAATAATTTTATAGCAAGTGAAAAACATTTGTGTGACATAAAATAGCTTTTGATTTGGGCCATGTTTCCAAGGGCAAATCAAAGCATAACAATAGGAATTTTGAAATGTACAACTAACTTAAATCACTAATAAAAAGCAGGAGATGGATGGTGGAATGAAAGTGAGAGAAAGCTTTAAACTGACACACAGCACGGGATCAATAAGGATTACTTAAACTAATAAGTACTACAGTTCAAGTGCATTATTTAAAGACATAAATGCATGCTTTGATTTTAAATTCTTAAGAATAGTTTCCACTCACATGAAGTTTAATGAGTCCACTGATTATCTTCCTGGAGATATATACATATTTAATAGAATATATATAGAAAATAAAAATAAAAATAGTCTTACATTTTTTATTATTTGGTTGTAATATTTATATTATATGTACACATATATAATACATAAAATATATGGAATATACTGATAATATCAATATATAATATTTAATATATAATATTTATTAAGTGGAAACTCCACTTTTTTCTCATATTTATTCTATAGCCATATTTTTTTAAAGATTTTATTCATTTATTTGACAGAGAGAGCACAAGCAGGAGGAGTGGCAGGCAGGCAGAGAGAGAAGGAGAAAGCAGGCTCCCGCTGAGCAGGGAGCCTGATACAGGACTCGATCCCAGGACCCTGGGAGCATGACCTGAGCCAAAGGCAGATGCCTAACTGACTGAGCCACCCAGGCACCCCCTATAATCATATTTTACTTGTTGTTATTAATCTTATTTTCAAAATGAAAGCACCAGGTATATTCAATTCAAATTCTTAGAGTATCAATTCTAGTTCCATATTTAGTGATATCTTTAGATAGTTGTTGAAACAAATAATTAACATATATACTGAGAAAAATATAACAAGACTGATAGTAAAAACAAAGTAGAATCAAGCACCTTACTAACCCATCCATATAACATTTCTTCTGCTCCTCTTGTTTGCTCATTTGTACTTAAAAATTTTTATAAGCTGGTATATTGTTATCCTTAAAATAACCATGCATAAAGAAAAATTTTCCAAGGAAACATGAAAAGGTCAAAACAAAGGTGCAATTAACTACAAAATTAAATGGTATCTGTCCCATAATTATAGCATTATAAAGATATTTACTATGCAGTATCAAGAATGATTTTTTTATGAGTAGAATGGTTTTTTTTTTTCCTAAGTAACTGCTTCTTTTCAAGGAAAAAACAAATACCTCTTGAAATAAAACATACAGAATGAATAATAAGAAATATTTAAAAGACAAAGGATAGGAGCACCTGGGTGGCTCAGTTGGTTAAGTGTTTGCTTTTAGCTCAGGTCCTAATCCTGGGGTTCTGGAATTGAGCCCAGCATTGATCTCTCTACTCAGGAGGAAGCCTGCTTCTCCCTCTCCCTGTGCCTGCTCTTCCCCCCGCTTGTGCTTACTCTCTCTTTCTGTCATACAAATAAATAAAATCTTTTTTAAAAAATAATTTAAAAAAACAGGATATAATTAGAGTAATTACAAATTAGAATTGTAATTCTAATTGCATATGTAGGTAATTGTATCTAATTGTATATGTAGGTAATTACTAGTAAGAGCAACTAAGTTATACAATTCCTCAACATTTCTTTTGAAATATTTGTTAGCTCTAGAAGGTCAAGTCTGCCATTCTTAGAGATAAAAGTCGTAACATTCATTCCTGACTTCCTGAACTTGAAATTAATCTTGGGAATCTGGGGCCAGTCTCCAGATGTATTAGAAATATTTGTCAATTTATTGCACTAAGTGCTTGTCTGCATGTTAGGTGTTTTCCCTACTTCTGCTTACTACTTTAATGCCCTAATAGACACTAATTAAAATATTGCTATTCATTTTCTCTACATATAATTATCAAAAATAAGATGAATTTTTTAAAAGGTTTTAAAAAAATTTTTTTAAGTTTTTAAAAAATGACTTCGACTTCTCAACCAACTAATTTGCACAGTGTGCTGGCTGTGGTGCTGGACTATAAAGGCAGAGACATTTCTACTTGTAAGAAACCCTGTATCCAATTGGCTATTTGAGTAAGTAAACGGTAAGATTTAAATATGATATGATTTAAAAAAAAAAAAACAGTACAATTCTGTTCAAGATACTGTGAATCAGACGGAAAGTGGTTAGTGCTGTCTGGGAGAGTTTCTGATCTCTGCATTGAATTCTGTAGAATGAGAGATGGTTCACAAGAAGAGTGAGAGATAAAAGTAGATTCCAAGCTCAGGGGCAAAAAATGGTAGCCATTTACTGGATTTGGGTTGTTCTAGGCTTTGGAGATGTAATCTAATGGAACATACCTGAGAGGTTAAGTTTTCTATTTCCTAATGTGAAAAGCTACTTAAAAACACTAGTGTTTTTTAAGAGTGGGTAAAACTCCTGCATTTTTCCCTTGTTTAGTGATACCTGTTGATGTGCTCCCCTCCGGCTGAGCGTAATTGCACCTGACTGTCCTCAGACATATCCTCGTATTTATCTTTTCCTCGACTGGGTGCCTTATAGTCAGGGACTATGGCTCTTTGCTCATCTCTGGATCCTTGGTGTGTTGTCTTGAACACTGTTAGGCGCAATGAAAAAGTATGTTGAATAAGAAATAAGTATCTATTTGGGGCGCCTGAGTGGCTCAGTGGCTTAAAGCCTCTGCCTTCAGCTCAGGTCATGATCCCAGTGTCATGGGATCGAGCCTCGCATCAGGCTCTCTGCTCAGCAGGGAGCCTGCCTCCTCCTCTTTCTCTGCCTGCCTCTCCACCTACTTGTGATCTCTGTCTGTCAAATAAATAAATAAAATATTAAAAAAAATAAGTATCTACAAAATTAAATATTTCACCAAAGCGTAGCCAAGAGATCGGAATGAGAAAGAAGGTGCTTCTGTGAAAGGGAGGTGCAGTTGTCCTTGATTTTAGAGGGGCTCAATGAATGTTTATAAATTTACGAGTCTCCAGGGCCTTAATAGAGCATCTCTTGCAAAGCTGAGTGCTTTACTTCATTTCCCCTGTTAGCTATTGAAGGTTTTCCAAAACTACAAGCCTCAATACTATTGCTTTAATTCATGGTACCCTTTGGAGAGCTCTCCTTATCGGCCACCTGTATTTGTTTCCAAAGCTCACTTTTGGGCCATTTTATTACAAATAGAACAACTGCCTAAGAGTCAGAATTATTAAAAACTAGAAGGGGTAACTGGGAAAATTGTTCTGATGTTTTCTTTAAACATGAAATACTGTTTTTAATCTATCTTGACTAATTAGAAGATAACCAGGCTCAATGCCATGGGTTCCTCCCATGTTCATCCTAAGTCTCTCATTCTCTTCATGCAGAGGGACTCTATCCACTCTCACTAACACTGTTAGTTTCTCAGGTGAATAGTGTAACTCTTAACTGAAATACTCTCTTTTAAAACCAAGAAAATGTGGGGCGCCCGAGTGGCTCAGTCATTTAAGCCTCTGACTCTTGATTTCTTTTGGCTCAGGTCATGAATTCAGGGTTGAGGAATCGAGCCCCACATCGGGCTCTGTGCTCAGTGGAGTCTGTCCTTCTTCCACTCCTCCTCCCCTCTTTCCTTCTCTCTCTCTAAAATAAATAAATAAAATCTTTAAAAAAAAAAAAAAACAAGAAAATAGAACCCACCCACATAACATGATACCATTCCATACACATCAAAATAGTCCCTCTGCAGGAATGGGTTCTCAGCAAGTACAGTGATAACTTGATCAGAATTACCAGCGTTTCATCAATTAGCATCTCGTTTCCACCAGTTCACATGTGAGAAGATATAGATGGTTTTACTGTCCTACCGAAAACAAATATGAAAGGGAATGTTTCCTCCAAGGGACAATGATGGGAAAAAAACAATACAAGGAAATGAGGTGCTTTTATTGTCCCATTTATTCAGTAATTAGACAGCATTTCAAGACCATTGGTAATGTTCAAAGATTTTGTCTTCCATCAGTCTCTGCCAAGGAACACAGCTATAAAGATTTAATTATAAACCTACCAGAGCACTAGGTGATGTATGAAGGTGTTGACTCACCATTTCATCCACCTGTAACTAATATTACACGGTATGTTCACTAACTGGAATTTAAATAAAAACTTAAAAAATAAGAAAAAATAAAATAAAACTACATGGAGCAGAGAGAGACAGCCTCTGGAATCTGCATACTGGTAGTAAGAAGTAGCATATCCACTTCCAGATAGAGAATGTTAGAGAAAATTAGATATGTGCTCCTGTTGTTTTAGGAAAGAAAAAATACTAAAAGAAAAATATAATAATATGAAATCAGGGAGAGAGAGAGATGAACCATAACAGACTCTTAACTATAGGAAACCAACTGAGGGTTGCTGGAGGGGAGGGGCTGGAGGGATGGGGTAACTGGGTGATAGACATTAACGAGGGCACGTGATGTAATGAGCACTGGGTGTTGTATATAACTGATGAATCACTGACCTCTACCTCTGCAACGAATAATGCACTATATGTTAATTAATTGGATTTAAATAAAACAAATTTTTTTTAAAAAAGGAAAAATACTAAGATATTTGAGAAAGCAGAGATCATTCTATATTATTTTCTAAAATATCAGATGAAAGATGGAATTTCAAGAAATAAGAATATCAGTTTACAAATTATCTATTCTGTTTAATACCGGCCCATAGTCCCTGGGAGATAGGGAGTGATTGTCCCACATCTTTCATCATCTGTAGGGCTTAGCACGCTACCTTACTTAAGTGACATTTGCTGGTTAACTGCATGAATAAATTAAGAGCCATTGGTTCAAAACAAATTAACAGCTGCTAAAGACAGTATTTGAAGAAGATAAAGGCCTTTATTCAAGGAAATGAAACTATATAAATCTCTCACATTAAAATACTATGATCTTATAATACTATTTCAGGAATGACACCCATCCAGTTAATATTCTGCTATAAAAGGAAAGACCTATGCTTAGCACAAAGGCAACTTTATCATGAAATAATGAAGCATAATCTTTGGCCCTTCTCTTTTGCAAAAACCCCTTCTGTGTTTCTTGGAGGAGTTCTAGCACTGCGTTCACATGGCTGTTTGTTATTTTTTAATATTTAAAAACATAAGCTACTTTACATGTAATTGCTTATCTTTTTCTATTCTTCTGCTTTTCTTCACTTTCCTTCATATGGGAAATGTCATGAGGATTTGGGAGATACAGTTACTGGGAGGTTGAGTTGAAGATGTTTAGGTTGGCTTTACTGAGATATATCACACTATTATAGTCATACCTATGTATAGTTAAGTTATTGCTGGCTTGACTGCCCAGTATAGGAATGCATTTCAGGAACACTTTGACCACCAGTTATGCCAACTCATCCAGCTCCATGACATGTAGGTTTCAGCCCAGAGTTTGAATCAGGATATGAATTTCTATTCTAATACCTGGAAGATACTAGCAGTAGAAGAAAAAGGATGTTTGCCATGGACCAGACCAGCAGAAATTCTTCCAAATTGTATAATTCACATTTCAAAGACAATTGATAGAAGTTCCCCAAATTTGATAGATATCCTTAAAATGAATATGACATTATCAATAGAAAGCTATGAGATTGGAAGAAACATTTCTAAATTAATAGAAGCAGTTTTCAATCAACCAGGATTGAAAATAGACTGAACTCTATTGTCTCTAGAGAAAGTGATATTAAAAGACTATTGTCAGGGGGCGCCTGGGTGCCTCAGTGGGCTAAACCTCTGCCTTCGGCTCAGGTCATGATCTCAGGGTCCTGGGATTGAGCCCCACATTAGGCTCTCAGCTCAGCAGGGAGCCAGCTCCCCAGCCCCGCCTACTTGTCTGTCAAATAAATAAATCTTTAAAAAAAAAAAAAAAGACTATTGTCATATAAAGAGGTGATCAAGGAGTAGGCAGTCAAAACTGTAAGGAGAAAAGCTGTTTAATTTTAGAGGAAATTATTTAATAAAACATTATTTTTGAATTTTGTGATGTTTGTGGTGCTTGATGGCTGTTTTATTATACTTGTTTATAATTTCATTCTAAATCTATATATTCCACTTGAACCTGGTTTTGTATTTTTGATATTAGATTCATTTTCTTAAAGAGACAAAAGCTTAATCAGGCTATAACTTGCAAAACTAATGAGTTGTCTTTTTGGAAATTAGTTCTGGGTGAGATAATAAAAGGTTTGCTTTTGTCACACAACAGAATTGGGATTAGAAAGATATAATTATAATAGTTATTTATGATACAGTATCTGAAAGGTAGAGATACTCTATGAGATAATAACTGATTTGATATTGAAAAGTTACTGTTTAAGCTGTTTCTAAGACTGAGACTGAAACCAGACATTGAATATTTTATCTTATATTGTAAATATGAATTTACCTCATATTATAAATATGAGGTAAAATTGTAACTCCGTCTTCACATTTCTTAATAGTAACTACAGGTCTTTGTTTAGATCTTTTATACTTCCAGATGGTTTTTCATACCTGGTTACAGCTTCTAAATGGCAGTAATGAATCTTGTTTCAGAATAGTAACTTAGTGTCTGGCATCGAGTAGGTGCCCACTAAAATTGTTACTGAGTAAATCAGTGACTACATTTAATTTCCCAATACATTTTTTCCTTTTTCTTAATTCTTTATTTAAATTCAACTCCTATAACATATACTGTATTGTTAGTTTCAGGGATAGAATTTAGTGATTCATCAGTTGCATATTAACACCCATCCTCATTACATCAAGTACGCTCTTTAATGCCATCACCCAGTTACCCCATCCCCTACCCACCTCCCCTGCAGCAACCCTCAGTTTGTTTCCTAGAGTTAAGAGTCTCTTATGGTTTGCCTGCCTTTCTGTTTTTTGTTTTTAATTTTAATTTTTTTATAAACATATAATGTATTATTAGCCCCAGGGGTACATGTCTGTGAATTGCCAGGTTTACACACTTCACAGCACTCACTATAGCACATACCCTCCCCAATGTCCATAACCCCAACACCCTCTCCCCCCTCCCCTCCCCCCAGCAGCCCTCCGTTTGTTTTGTGAGATTAAGAGTCTCTTATGGTTTGTCTCCCTCCCTTCCTACCCCCAAAGCCCCCCACGTTGCATCTCCACTTTCTCATATCATGGAGATCATATGATAGTTGTCTTTCTCCAATTGATTTATTTCGCTCAGCATAATACTCTCTAGTTCCATCCACGTCGTTGCAAATGGCAAGATTTCATTTCTTTTGATGGCTGCATAGTATTCCATTGTACATATATACCACATTTTCTTTATCCATTCATCTGTTGATGGACATCTAGGTCCTTTCCATAGTTTGGCTATTGTGGACACTGCTGCTATAAACATCCGGGTGCACGTGCCCCTTCAGATCACTACATTGTATCTTTAGGGTAAATACCCAGTAGTGCAATTGCTGGGTCATAAGGTAGTTCTTTTTCAACTTTCTGAGGAACCTCCATGCTGTTTTCCAGAGTGGTTGCACCAGCTTGCATTCCCACCAACAGTGTAGGAGGGTTCCCCTTTCTCTGCATCCTCGCCAGCATCTGTTATTTCCTGACTTGTTAATTTTAGCCATTCTGACTGGTGTGAGATGGTATCTCAGTGTGGTTGTGATTGTATTTCCCTGATGCCGAGTTATGTGGAGCACTTTTTCATGTGTCTGTTGGCCATCTGGATGTCTTCTTTGCAGAAATGTCTGTTCATGTCCTCTGCCCATTTCTTGATTGGATTATTTGTTCTTTGGGTGTTGAGTTTGCTAAGCTCTTTATAGCTTTTGGATATGAGCCCTTTATCTGATATGTTGTTTGCAAATATCTTCTCCCATTCTATTGGTGTTTTTTGGTTTTGTTGACTGTTTCCTTTGCTGTGCAAAAGCTTTTGATCTTGATGAAGTCCCAATAGTTCATTTTTGCCCTTGCTTCCCTTGCCTTTGGTGATGTTCCTAGGAAGAAGGTGCTGTGGCTGAGGTCGAAGAGGTTGCTGCCTGTGTTCTCCTCAAGGATTTGGATAGATTCCTTTCCTATATTGAGGTCCTTCAGCCATTTGAGTCTATTTTTATGTGTGGTGTAAGGAAATGGTCCGATTTCATTTTTCTGCATGTGACTGTCCAATTTTCCCAACACCATTTGTTGAAGAGGCTGTCTTTTTTCCACTGGATATTCTTTCCTGCTCTGTCGAAGATTAGTTGACCATAGAGTTGAGGGTCTATTTCTGGGCTTTCTATTCTGTTCCATTGATCTATGTGTCTGTTTTTGTGCCAGGACCATACTGTCTTGATGATGACAGCCTTGTAATAGAGCTTGAAGTCTGGAATTATGATGCCACCAACTTTGGCTTTCTTTTTCAATATTCCTTTGACTATTCGAGGTCTTTTCTGGTTCCATATAAAATAGGATTATTTGTTCCATTTCTTTGAAAAAAAATTGATGGGATTTTGATAGGGATAGCATTAAACATGTAGATTGCTTTAGGTAGCACATACATTTTCACAATATTTGTTCTTCCAATCCATGAGCATGGAATATTTTTCCATTTCTTTGTGTCTTCCTCAATTTCTTTCATGAGTACTTTATAGTTTTCTGAGTATAGATTCTTTTCCTCTTTGGTTAGGTTTATTCCTAGGTATCTTATGGTTTTGGGTGCAATCGTAAATGGGATTGATTCCTTAATTTCTCTTTCTTCTGTCTTGTTTTTTGGTGTAAAGAAATGCAACTGATTTCTGTGCATTGATTTTATATCCCAACACTTTACTGAATTCCTGTATAAGTTCTAGCAGATTTGTAGTGGAGTCTTCTGGGTTTTCCACATATAGTATCATATCATCTGCGAAGAGTGATAGTTTGATTTCTTCTTTGCCGATTTGGATGCCTTTAATTTCTTTTTGTTGTCTGATTGCTGAGGCTAGGACTCCTAGTACTATGTTGAATAGCAATGGTGATAATGGACATCCCTACTGTGTTCCTGACTTTAGCAGAAAAGCTTTCAGTTTTTCTCCATTGAGAATGATATTTGTGGTGGGTTTTTCAAAGATGGCTTTGATAATACTGAGGTATGTGTCTGCCTTTCTGTTTTTATCTTATTTTTCCTTCCTTTCCCTTATGTTCATCTGTTTTGTTTCTTAAATTCCACATATGAGTTAAATCATGTGTATTTGTCTTTCTCTAACTGACTTATTTCACTTAACTAATACCCTCTAGTTCCATCCACATCATTGCAAATGGCAAAATTCCATTCATTTTGATGGCCAAGTAATATTCCTCTGTGTGTGTGTATGTGTGTGTGTGTGTGTTGTATATAAATATGTGGGGGAAAGTGTATGTATAGATACCACATCTTCTTTATCCATTCATTTGTCAATTGATGTCTGGGTTCTTTCCATAGTTTGACTACTGTGGACATTGCTGCTATAAACACTGGGGTGCATGTGCCCTCTTGAACAACTATGTGTATATCCTTTGGATTTCCCCTGATACATTTTTAATTTCAACATAGTTGTCCTTAGATCACTGATGAGAAAACACATGCAGAATGTTTGCCAAAATTTACCTGAATAGCAAGTGAACAGGATTCAAAATTTCAAAATGTATAGGTTTTATACTACATCGATGGCATCCTACTAACAGTAAATGAAACTTCCAACCCTGTTCTACAAACACTATTTCAAAGGAAATTCATTTAACGCTAGTAGACAAAAAATATTTTTGCAAAACATTTTAATTAATATATATTTATTACAATTGACATTAAGGTTGATAGTAGTGATGTATTAGACAAATAGTTTCAGCATTATATTCATGTGGGAATATATTTATTGAATTTAAATTTGTTAACTTGAGGGCTAGGAGTCTGAAAAAGAAAACATTTCTAACCATCTAAATTTTCCTTTCACTTGGAAAAGCATTTATCCAATTGACATACAGTTGACACTTGCAGCAATTAAAGCCAACATTTAATATTTCCTGTCCCTATTAGAAGATAACTACTGTCCTTTACTAGACTCAAATGACCATTTACTTTCTACAAAATAGCAGACATTAATAGGATTGACTCACCCAGGCAACTGTGCTGAATTGCTTAAAAGGATAAGGGCATCTGTGTGGGTAAGGGGACAGCTTATTTTGTAGACCTTTGATAATGCCTGGTATCTCATAAGAAAATCACAGAGAAGTTCAGAACTTTTGAAATAACAATCGACATAGGTTTTGTGTGTGTGTGTGTGTAAGAGAGACCAAAATACATGGAAGGCTTCTAGGTAAAGTTTTTGAAAATACTTCTTCCAAACACTCCACTGAAGCCTAAAAATCTGTTCCACAATAATTGCATGTGTTGGGAGGGGCAGGTGGGTGGTTTTTCCAATCTTGCTCATAATACCTCAGTTTTCTCATACTTAAAGACAATTAGAATCAAAAAATCATCAAAAGGAAATTCGAAAGGAACTCAGGTTCCTTTCAAGATGCAGCCCTGCATTCTCCTCTAGGATTTTTATGCTTTCAAGTCTCACATTTAGGTATTTAATTCATTTTGAATTTATTTTTGTGTATGTGTGAGAAAATAGTTCAGGTTCCTTCTTTTGCATGTTGCTATCCAGTTTCCCCAACACCATTTGTTGAAGAGACTGCCTTTTTCCTGTTGGATATTCTTTCCTGCTTCATCAAACATAGGTAGTAACCTCTTTGACATTGGCCATAGCAGCTTCTTACTAGATACATCTCCTGAGGCCAGGAAAACAAAAGCAAAATTAAACTATTGGGACTTCATCAAGATAAAAAGCTGCTACACACTGAAGGAAATAATCAACAAAACTAAAAGGCAACCTATGGAATGGAGCTAAGATATTTGCAAATGACTTATCTTGTATCCAAATACAGGAAGAACTTCTAAAACTCCACATCCCAAAAATGAATAATCTAATTAAAACATGGGCAGAGGGGCACCTAGGTGGTTCAGTGGGTTAAAGCCTCTGCCTTCAGCTCAGGTCATGATCCCAGGATCCTGGGATCAAGCCCTGCATCGTGTTTTCTGCTTGGCAGGGAGCCTGCTTCCTCCTCTCTCTCTCTGCCTGCCTCTCTGCCTACTTGTGATCTCTGTCAAATGAATAAATAAAATCTTTAAAAAACAAACAAACAAACAAACATGGACAGAAAACATGAATAGATATTTTTCCAAAGAAGACATACAGAGGACCAACAGACACATGAGAAGATGCTCAACGTCATTCATCATGAGGGAAATACAAATCAGAACCACAATGAGATACCACCTCACACCCATCAGAATGGTTAAACTCAGCAGCAGCAAACAGAGGTGTTGGTGAGGATACAGAGAATAGGGAACCTTCTCACATGTTTGGTGGGAATGCAAACTGGTGCAGCCACTCTGGAAAACAGTATGGAGTTTCCTCAAAAAGTGAAAAGTAGAACTACCCTACGACCCAGCAATTGAACTACTAGATATTTACCCAAAGAATGCAAAAATACAAATTCAAAGGGATACATGTACCCTGATTTTATAGCAGCATTATCTACAATAACCAAATTATGAGAACAGCCCCAGTGTCCATTGGCTGACAAATAAAGAAGGGGTAGTATAAAAAAGAGGTAGTATATACCACATATGTATACTCATATATGTACATATATATACATATACATGTATACGTACATATATACATACATACAATGGAATATTACTCCACAAAAAATAAATAAAAGAATAAATCTTGCCATTTGGAACAACATGGATGGAGCTAGAGAATTAGCTCAGTCAGAGAAAGACAAATTCCATATGATTTCATTCATATGTGGCATTTAAAAAACAAAACAAAAAAAAAAAAGGGAGAAAAAAAGAGAGAGGCGAACCAAGAAAGAGCCTCATACCTATAGAGAACAAAATGGCAGTTACCAGAAAGGCGGTGAGTTGGGGGTTGGGGACAACAGGTGATGGGGATGAAGGAGGGCACTTGTTGTGATGAGCCCTGGGTGATGTATGGAAGTACTGAATCACCATATTGTACACCTGAAACCAATATTACACTGTATGTTAACTAGCTAGAATTTAAATAAAAACTGAAGAAGAAAAAAAAGATACAGCCCTGTCGATAGAGAATCAGCCTTAGCAAGCCACAGAAAACACACCCTGTATGCATCCTCAGTGGGAGCAACGTTGCAAATCTGCTCAGAAAGCGGGTACTCGCACCCCGATTTGTCACTCAGACACACAGCTTGCCTGTTGGCTCCACGCGGCACTAGAGTTCAGGTTGGAGTTTTAGGGAGAACGTGAAAATTCAAGGATGGGGAACAGATGTTCCTCATCTTGAGGACTCTGTCCAGATGCTGCCACTTGAGGAGAAGAAAGAAGCAACTAATTCAGCAGGGCTGGGGAATTGAGATGCGAGGCTGTAAGACGCTGGCTGCAACCTCAGACATCCGTCCCTGTGGTTGTATCGATGCCAAGTCCTCCCGGTGTGTGAGCATTCCCCAAACTGGCAACGCTGACGGGAGCGCCAGGCACCCGACGGGAAGCTGCAAATGTGTGATGTGCGCCCCTCTGGTAAGGAACAAGTTTAACCTTTTTCCAATGCGGTGGTGGGGGAAGAAGGATGTCAGTGTATTTAATGGTTCGCTTGATGTTAACCATATTGGAAATGGAAAGGCCCCCAGAGGAAACTGCTCCTCACTCAGAAGAAGGCTATCTGTCTTGCCTAGGGAGAGAAGTGGTTTCTGTCTTCTGCTAAGAGGTTAAAAGTGCAAGATAAAGAGGTAAGGCAAGGAGATGTTTTATGTAGGCAATGCCCCGGGCCCTGAATCTTCCCTGCCCTAGGCCTCCAAGTCCTCTGACTTGGTTCTGGTCACAGACAGGCTGTCCGTAGGGGCAGCAAGGTGGTTGAATCCGCTTTAGTCTCTGATTGGGGTATTAAGAAAGAAAAGAATGTAAATACCTCGCTAAATGAATCTATCTGATCCTGAGATCTTGGCTTGTTAATTTGCTCCTGTTTTTTCCCATTTTTCTACCTTTGTGTCAAATCATCAGATATTTACAATCCAAACATTTCAGGAGTTTAACTGAATTGTCCACTCCTAAGGATGTCGCATGTTAGATTCAATTATTAAACTATGTGCACCTCCAGACCCATGTGACTGATTCTCGTGGCAATCATTCTGACCATCTTCTAGCCAGCCTTCCTGGGTGCGGTTGCCTGCAATCCAAAGGCTAGGTTTCCCAGATTTTGTGTGGCTACAATTCCAACCAGTTTAGGTTCAATCAGTCAGATCCCGTGAGACTCTAAATCTAAGCCGTGTTTCACAGGAGAAGAGGAGTAGGATGTGTGGTGTGCGATTTTCTGGTGCAGATAAGGCAGAGGTTATACAGGACTAGAGTAGATAGTCATTTCAGTAGCTTCTTGATTCAGCAGGTTCTAGAAGAGTTTCTGTTGCCTTTATAGTCAGGCTCTGCTGTATGTACAGTTTGGGAAGTTATTCCTGAAATCTCCCAGTGACTGTTTCATCGGGTCTACCAATGACTATGTGGGCCATAATAATCCCTTCCATTTGAACCAGGTAGAATGGGTTTTATATTTTCTGTCTAAGAACCTGACTGTAAGCTCGCTCCATTTTATAGTAGGACCTAGAAAAGAGGGAAGAGAAGTAAGTTGATGCTCTGAGAAGAAACCAGACTGTTTCTTCCGTGTTGTGCACATTCCTCTCTCAGATATTACATTAATGCTAATGAAAGATGGACGAGAGGATAAATCTGTACAGTGGTGGGTGTCTTCATCTTAATTCCCAAACTAGATTGCACTAAGTACATAAAATCCTATCGTGTAAGCTGGCAGCTTACATGGATACAGGTCACATTCAGAGGTATGTTCTGTTCCCCAATATTCTGGTTTTCTCTAGCACTCACAAAAATATTTAATGGACTTTTACCCAAGGGGCCCACTCAAGACGCTGGTTGTTAGAAACGTGGCCAGGTCCCTTGGTTTTCTAATGCTCTGAAAAATGTTCTTGTATGCTTAGTCAGTTGAAGGCTTTGGTTTAGGGTCTTGTGAGCTCAGATCCTAAAGTAAGTAGAAGCTATTCTGTTTGAAGAACTATAAATAATATTATTTTCTTCAAAATGATTGTATATGATTGGAATTTTGTTGGAATGTAAAAAATATTAGTTATACACAAAATTTTTTATTATATAGAGCAAAAGAAAAGTAGTTAGAAATCTTGCCTTGGAATGACCTTCTGTACACATAGTCTCATTGATCACCTGGTAAGAAGAATACAAGGAGAGTCCTATTACTATACTTACTAAATTCTTGCTACCTGTATTATCCCATTCCTTTCTGCATGTGGTCCATTCTGACTTGAAACTGTGCTTCTGGTACATGCTAACGCCAAGTGATAAGAGAGAGAGTTAACATAAAATCAAAGAACAACTTGAATAATGCAACTGCTAAAAATAAGGATAAACTTGAAATACAAAAAAGAGAATTGTTCTACCAATGCAAAAGGAGTTTTACCCATGTGAAGAAAATAATATAATTGAAAACACACAAAAGATGTATTTTTCTATTTAACATATACTCGAGAAGCATAAGATGGTATTTATTAGGTCAAAATGTGATTGGGATATCTGAAAATGAAGCTTTAAGAAGCATCTTTGGAGATTCTATAAGAAACAGAAATAAAAATAAACAGATCAGATGCAATTTTTCTGAACATGTTTTATTAGCAGGCAGGTTATCTATTAAATAGTTTGACCATGCAGAAAGAAATCAGGTTTGAAAATGAAATCCTATAAAGGTCTTTTGAGAACGATATGAAAAAAATAAGAACCTAAGAAACTCATTGTGTAAATGAAGGTTACAAAATTGAAACCAGAATAAGATTTTAAAAATATAATTTATAACAGAATAAGGTCAATTCTTCTGATCCCAAATTAAAAGCCATCTATTTTTAAGCTACTATTTAGTTAGCAGTGACTATGTCAGACATGTGCCAAGCAGTTGTTAATATGATTTAATCGCCATAAAACATCTTGAGTGTTTAGTATGTGCTGGACTGTGGTAGGTGATTCGGCATATAATCTTACTTAATCCTCACAACAATGTCAGGAGACAAGTATAGCAATTATCTCCATTTTATGTCCAAAAGAACTGGAATGAAGAGAGTTCCAGGAAACTACTGGAGGTCCTAGTGTTAGGAATAGGCTTGAGCTCCGGGTTGTCTACTCCACACTTGATACTGTTAAGTTCTTTACTATACTGATCTTGTCATGGTCTTATCATTAGAATTAAAACTACTTGAACCGAATTGTGCTGGACAGGCACATTGACCTATGTGACTGTCCTTAAGTCAGAAAACAAGAAACACATTTAATCACCAAAAAGTTAAACCTGAATGAGAGCCCACCAGTGTATCAGGATGTTTGCACTGCAAAGACAAACCAACCAACTTTTTTTTTTAATTTTTTTATTTTTTATAAACATATAATGTATTAATAGCCCCAGGTTTACGGGTCTGTGAATCACCAGGTTTACACACTTCACAGCACTCACCATAGCACATACCCTCCCCAATGCCCATAACCCCACCACCCTCTCCCTACCCCCAGCCGCCCCAGTCTGTTTTATAACATTAATAGTCTCTTATGGTATGTCTCAAACAAACCAACCTTTTGCCCAAACGTGCATAAGCAGCATTGCCCTGAGCTGAGATTCCAGCAATGACTCCAGGCCTTGACCCTTCCCTCCCCTCTGTGTTCCAGTTCCTCAGCTGGGGCTCCCGTCTCAGACAGGCTCCACCTGGCCATAGCAAGATCAGTGAAGCAGCGTCAATCTCTTATCCTTTGAAGTTCGAGTCCAACTAGAAAGAACACGGGGAGTGGGAAAACACTGGGAGCACAGTGTGGCACTCACGTCATAGAGCTTGAGTCCTCCTGAGACCACCAGTGTGACCAGGGAAATGGCTTATTCTGGTTGGATTAGGTTGAGGTCTCATACTCCATTCTTGGAGTCTTTAAAAGGGACTCACTCAAGAGTCAGGGATAAAAGAAAGGCGGAGCTCAAGTCTTGTCTACCAAAAGAAGAAAATGCATGTGATATGGTCATAAAACCATAGTAGGCAAATGCTGTTCTAGCAACTGACCATATACATGTCAGTATTTCTTCATTTTCTTCATCTCTAAAATGAAGGGTTGACCTAGATTATTTCTGATATCTGACTCTACCTTTAAGTTCTATGGAAATTCCTAAATCATAAGCATTATTTGTTGGCAGACCCCTCACTTCTGTATTTGATTTTCTTTTCCCTTTCATGCCTGCCTACCAGGTACTCTGCCTCAGATGTTCCCAGTGTATTCTAGGTCCTCCCCCATGGTAAGACTCCTGGCAAAAAGCTCTATTGCATCTAGACTTCTCTGAGTCCTTTGTCTTTGCCTTCCACAAATATGATCTTTTCCTGAGCCTCTTCCAGGGAATATGTGAATGTAGATAAATGTAGATATACCTAGCACATAGTAATTTCAATTAATATCTTTAATTTTTTAAGATTTTGTTTATTTTTTGAGAGAGAGAGAGAGAATGAGAGGGAAAGAGCATGAGGGAGGAAAGGGTCAGAGGAAGAAGCAGACTCTGTGCTGAGCAGGGAACCTGATGTGGGACTCAATCCTGGGACTCCAGGATCATAACCTGAGCCACCCAGGCACCCACAATCAATATCTTTAATGAAAACAAGTTATCGTAAGTGTTATTACATTAACGAATTACCACCCCTTGCTAACACACTTGCATTAGTTAATGACGGATACAAAAAATGGCTTAACTCATAAGAGTAACTCTATTCTGGGATTTGCAGTCGGTGGCTTTCATGACTTTCAAATTCAGCCTCTTAGGCTGTAGGTGAAGGAAACCCTTCTAATTATGCTGTCGTAAAAACTCATCCCCAGAAAATCAGACTAATGTAATGTTCTATGAGTTATTAAGTTCTGTGGGGGCAAGGGTTTTATCTTACTTATCTTCACATATCCTAATGCCTAGCACATCGTCATAATTTAATTAGTGTGGGATAGATGCTATGATCTATTGCCCCAGAATTGTTAACCCACGAGGTAAGTATGTATGTAAGCAGCGTCAAAGTTTTTAATGATCCTATCATTCATTCATCCAATAGGAATGTAACAGAGAGTGTGGTAGTACTGAAGATACAAAGGTGAATAAAATAGACAAAATGCCTTTCTTAAAAAGTTCACATTCCACTGGAGAGACAGGGAGTGAATTAATAAGTATCATAAGGTTAGAAAGTGATGTGTGCTCGAACAAACATAACTCAGGGAAAGGAAACCGAGAAAGACAGGAATGGTGTTACTTTAGGAAGGGTGTCCAGAAGTTATGTCTAATGAGGGGGTCTTTAACCACATACTCTGTCTCTGGTTCTCACTGCACAAAGCAGAAACGTTTGCCTGTCATATTTCATGGCAGAAGCTCTACAAAAGCAAGAGTCACAGTTGAGTTAGACAATATCTGAATTACCCCAAATTCTGGTCTACTGATTCTTTTGTAATTACTGATAAAAAGTGTCAAAACTAGATGTATTATAGTTATAGAATGAATAAAACTCATTCTCAGAGAAATTTAGGATGAAAGAAGCAATGAAAGTGATGTCAAAAATGTAATGATCCTTGCCACAACCTGCTGATTGCAGCTTTGCTGTGCTGGGGAGGATAGTCTGGGATGTCACTCAGGCAGTGGAACCCCCGACATGAGGGTCCTCAAGGCCTTGCTGCCTCAGGACATTCACTAAAGATGCAAATGCATGTTCTTGCCTCATTATTATTCATAATAGTCCCAACAGACTATTATAAAGCAAAACATCATTCACTGGGCTCAGTATCCATGAACTTGAAATATGGTTCTTCACTCATGTGTCACTAATTACCCCTGAACTAACTAGAATGTATTTATAAACCATCATCCCGTAGAGGTTACCTCAGGCTGTTTTAGGAGATACTTTCCCAGGAAGTGATGCTGCTATAAAATTTTAAAGAGGAACTTGAAAACCAAGTAATGGGTATTTTTCCCTTTCTCATTAAAATGTCACGGAAAAGTCTGAAGGTTAAAAAAGAAAATCCAACACTGTGGTGTCAAACATTTAATTTTTTATTTATGAAAAAAATACTAAACATATAAACCTCATTTTAAAATACCACATAATATGAAGAATCTGGATTTCATACCTCAGTGCAGCTCTAGATTTTGATGATTCTGTTTGACTAGGCCCTCTTTACACTTCAAAAAAATGGATTAAATGAGGAAGTTAAACCCAAATGTTCAATATAAATAATAAGTAATAATAATAAACATAAATAATTAATAATTGTAATACTGAGGGTCCTGGATCCATTTTTCAGGTTCTCACTTGTAAAATGAGGGAGAACTGCTTGGCACTGTAATGAACATTGAAAGTATGTTCTTTTATTGATGGAACTGAAAAGATGCTATAGCAAATTTCTTTATGATAAGGTGTCATTGCATTAAACAAATTGAATCCACAGATGCAGACATACCCAAAAGCACAAAAGAAAATGGAAAAACAGAGTTATTAGCCACGTAACTGAGGCCAAATAAAAGTAGTTAATTATCTTGTTTTTTAAATAAAAGGAACAATATGGGATGCCTGGGTGGCTCAGTTTGGTTAAGCGGCTGCCTTCGGCTCAGGTCATGATCCCAGCGTTCTGGGATCAAGTCCCACATCAGGGTCCTTGCTCAGCAGGGAGCCTGCTTCTCCTTCTGCCTCTGCCTGCCCTTCTGTCTGCCTGTGCACTCGCTCTCTCTCTCTCTCTCTAATAAATAATCTTTTAAAAATAAATAAAAGGAACAATTCAATGAATTTTGTCTAACATATATTCTATCATGTATAGTACACATAGTAACATAATTCCTCTAGAATTTGTGATTGTGTGTATATACACATGTGCACATGATCTATACATAATGTATGTGTATGTATATATGCAATATATATTTACACAAACACACATACACACACACGTATTTTTCCAAAGCTGTTTCTTAGGCATGTGTGTATTTTAATGAATGAGATTTTGGTGTATAGTAGGTAACGATAGTATAATACCATTGCAGATATTAAACAACTAGTCTTTTGATCTCTGTTCCTATCCTTCTATTCAAATTCAATATATAATATTGAATTATATATTCAATATTCTCCAAATTCAATATATAATAGCATTAAAAGCACCAGAACTAGCAATAATGAAATAACTGCTCATTTCACTCTTTGAAGGATGACCAAGCCTATCTCTGGGGTAAAATCACTTTTGTTTACTTGAAAACACCAAGTACACCTCAAGTTTACAAAACCCCATCATGATTCCTTATCTGTGCTCAATACTCTGGGCATTTATAAAGAAAAAGTGACCATGAGACACACTATGAGACAACAAAGGGCTCTGCTCACCTTGAAACAAAGTTGCTACAAATACCTAACTAATGATGAAGAATGTGCAGGATACTCTTAAGTGAACTATGTGAACCCTAAGATTTTCCTCTTGGGAAATGTTATTGAGGATTTTAGCAACATGTGGAGACTGAGGCAAATAGTAAAGTAATATGTACAGTGACATAAAAATTATGTACTGTACTGTAAGAGTAAAATGACTATGGAGTCAATGAAAAAAGCAGCAGAGGTTAGAGATGTAAATTGGGGTTTGGGGAATAACTCAAAAGAAAAGGTTTCATGAACTGGGTATGGGAAATCTAAGGAAATCTTATGGGCATGGAATGATAAATGACCTAGATACACCTAAAACAGAAATAGAATTGATTCTGTATGCTGTGTGTGAGATACTGGGCTTAAAGTTGGAATTCAAGTACAGGAAAATACATATCATCAAAAATACTTAATGTAACAATAAATTAAGCCAATGGTGGGTCTAGAATTTCAGTGACCAAGGTAAGTAAGAATGCATTAACTCCAGTATTAATTTGGAATTCTGATCACTCAGATGCCTTTTATTGAGTATCCAAGCAATTATTATATTTAATTATAACAATCAATTCCTAAGCTCCTGTCAGATTGCAGGCAATATTTTACATCCTTTAAAAATATTATCTGTTAGAAACAATAATTCAGTGACCAAGTTTTTGTTGTTTTTGTTTGGGGTTTCAGATTGCCAAAATCCTAATCCTATTTCTCCAATTTGATTATGTGATCTAGATTGCATAGCCTCTTTTAACTTCAGTTTTTCATTTATAAATAGAACAATCTCACTACCTACTTTAAAGGTTTGTCATAAGGATGAAATGGAACATTGTGGTCCTTAACACATTGCAAGGAGAATGAACATGATAAAAAAATTCCTAAATGGTCACTTTTATTATCAGTAATTTTCTCAACGATTTATAAGATAGTAATTATAATCTCCATTTTACAGTTTAGCTAGTAAGTGGTACATCTGGAAATTGGAATTAAATTTGTCTCGCAAACCCACAAACACCAAGTTAAAAAAAAATACATGATACTACATAATTTAGGGATTTTCTGCTTATGACACTAATGTCAGTTGCATTTGGTCATTAACTTACAAGTTTTAATTTATCTTTTCACTGTACAGAATAATTAAAGTAACAAAATGGCAGATAAACAATTTTGTAAGTATTTTGGAGGAAAAGCACTCTAAAAATGTTTATTAACCTTATTAATAAAAGTACCTTTTAATATAAACAAGTCAGCCCTGAAAAGTGAGTTTATGTGCAAAAATAAGGGCATTTAAACAGATTTTTAAACTAAAGTTATCAAAAGTTACTTGCAATTTTTACAATACATGAAACATATCATCTTTTTTTTTTTTAATTGTCATTTTTTCCATGTCAGTAAAAAAACAGCATTAAAAATTCCTTACATAATTAAGACAGTGTCCTAGAAACAACTGTTAAGTAATCTTTAAAAATAAAATAATTTCACTATGGCAAAACGTTTTAGGATGGAATTGCAAGTTCTTTCAAACTAAATACAGGCTATATATTTTTCCTAAAGGTTTAATCTGTTGTACTACTTTGGGTGATTCCAAGTATGAGATTTTCCAGTAAATATGATTTTCCACTTTGATCAGCCCTAGGAGAACATGATAGAAGAGCACAGAGCAATATGTGAATCAAATTTTTTTCTTTAATTTAGTCAAGTAGGCATTTCCTCAAGCACAAATTAATGTAAATCAAGCATTACTAGAACTCTGACCTTTGAAATTATACTTGCATAGTCAGATTTCCCTAACAAAGTGCATGTTTACAGTATCTTTTATTTAAATCAATATCCTTTATGCATGAGCAGAGAAAGGAAAAGAGAAAGGCCAACAGCAAATAAAAAGAACCCAAGTGATTTAGCTCAGCAGAGTGGAATAATGAGCCAAGCTTTCCCCAGTGTCCAAGTCACTCTGTGATATTTAGCTAGGCACTTACAGAAGTGTATTAGCTCTTTCAGGTCATTAAGATGCCATTTTGTGCACTTCCAGAGTGAACGTACTCTCTGAGGCATCCAAGTTACTACTGGGGTACGACTGCAGCAGTGGGGTGAATAAACTGCATGATTAATTTATGGCTTGATCACAATGTTAGTTAAGGGGTAGACTTAATTTTCAGAGAGGGAGTAGTTATCAGATACGTGGGATTGAAATGAACTGCAGCATTGAGCTGATAGTTTGGAATGAAGAAAATCTTTTCAGTATTCCTCAAACATAATAGCATGTGTAGTTCAGAAGATCCCTGAACTGTATCAGCGCACACAGTAATTCTTCGGGTACCACTAATGAAGATGCTATTGAAATACTAAATCCTTGTCGGCTTCAACCACGAATCACATGTGCCGTCTGGAGTTCAAAAAAGAGTCTTGTAATTATCACAGTTTGCCTATGTTTAAGTATGAAAATTTTGGGTTTAAATCAATGGAATCACACATTCCGATCCACTGGGAACCTCTTAAAAATCAGTCCTAAAGAAAAGTTGGCTGGTATAGAAGAATGGTTAGTTGAGATGAAAAATTGCATATCAGGTAGAGCCAGTGTCTAGTCCTAGCTCCATGTGTTAGACTTACTGTCTGACTCAGCTCTGGGTCCATTTGCATATTCCTTTCCTAAGCAGATGCCCGATCCATCCACCTGACTACCCTTAGAGAAATGATGCAGCATCCGTCATATTGTTTGCTCTTTAGATTTTACCTGATGACATATTCTGTTGAGCGAATTACCTGGTTAACAAACTACTGCAATTCACCGGTTTAGGTTTATGTTTTCTCTCTCTCTCCCATTTATCTAATCATTAAGTCACTAAGTCTAGTCCAAGAAAAAAATGATTTGAATTTTTATAAGACTCATCTAGAATAAGCACTATCTGCTTGTAGAATGATGTCATGAGACAAAGAGTTTTAAGGGAGGTCCTTAATGCTATAGATTTTACACAAATAAATGTAAACATATTGTACTTCTTTATGGTGTATTGGAGATGAATGCATCTTAATGATAGCTCTGTAAATGCTGCAGAGAAATCTGCTCATCAATTATATGATAATTGAACTTACTCATCTCCAAGAAAATTAATCATATAGTAAACACTGCCATCGCCTTTACTGTATATCAGGCATGTTCTAAGCACTCTGGCAATATTAATTTATCTTCTCGATCCTAAAGGCTAGGTTTTATTATCTCTACTTTACAGATAAAGAAAGTGACACATAGAGAAGCTGAGTAATTTGTCTAATGCTATACAGCTAGTAAAGAACAGACTAGGGATTCAAACTCAGGAAGCACTTCATCACGTCCAGGCTCCTGGCTACTATATTGTGACCCTCTCAACGTCCTTGCAATTCCCTTGCAGATACACCTCATGGGTTTTTATATCAACATGCTACAATTCAGTGCTTTTAGAATTGATTCACATATCATGGCACACACAACAAATTACAACGTTTGGCCAGCAGACTGGAATGAAAGTCTGAAGCTACTTGTGGCCAGAGGAACCTTTCTTCCAGGCACCCTGGGGATTGAAGGAATCAGTAGTCAGCACAACAGTAGGGCATTTTCACCATGCAAACGGGCCTTAGCCCAATGATTGAGAAGCTCTGTAACCAGCTACGGTAGATCCAAGGCAGAAGCAGATTCTGAAATATTCCATTTAAATTGCTACTCATTTTAGAATTAGGAGCTAGTATACAAAGAAGGAAGGGTGGAAGCATGAAGAGTTCATGTGCAGAGAAGTTCAATTAAGTCATCAGTTAATTATGTTATTTTGACTCAGACTATCATCTTAAGCAAATCACAGACATGTTTGTGAAGACTGGGAAAATGGGCACTTATTTATATAAACACATTAAGTACATATAATGTTCATTTCCATTAATACTTAACTGGCGACTTGAATAATTGTTCTATGAAATCAAAGACATTCCACATTGTGTAGACAAGCTTTGGTAAGTCCCATGTTGATGACAGTCAATGCAATCCAGTATAAATAATCTGCAGCATTGCAGGTAGATCACAGATGACGAAGGAAGATCATACTTGTACCCTATTATGAATCCCTTAGTTTATGAAGCTCTTGGAAGTGGAATTTCAGAATATGCTGCCAGAGCAGTAAAATGTAGTGTGACTTTTCTGCCTCCCCTGCTGAGCTTCCAGATTACTCTTTGAGGTTCCTGTAAGTGTTAAGAAAGAAGTGAAGTGTGGGTTAGCCCACTGTGCTTTTTACGCTCTTATCTTTCATCACTAGTCCAGAATAGGTTATGCCTATGATGTATAGTCTTCTTTTGAAAGGACCATTACAGATACCCTTGTTCCTGATAGAAATTTTTCATAAACAGGAACTTTCTCACCTACAAGGTAAAAGTATTATCAAGTGTCCAAGTGCCCTTGAGCAATATCTAAATCTGTAATTTTCTAGTGTTCCAGAAAGTCCATCACCCACAGGAACTATAGCACTCTTAAAGTTTCTTTATTTCTATGTTAAATAAACACAGTTGTACATCTACTCTTCTTAGACAAGTCAATTTAAATCTGTGCTATAGAGGTAAATTTAACATGATAAGATTGTTTCCTTCACTCCTTCTTGCACTTACCATATTTGGTTTCTACCAACAAGCAGACCTGTTTAAGATACTGGAAATGCAAAGAGGAATAGGACAGGGTTCAGTCCTCAAGGAACTTGCAGTCCAATGGGGAGGGACATTTCACTTATTTGTGGAGCATAACAAATAGCATGGAGGACAAGGGGAGATGGAGAGGAGAAGGGAATTGAGGGAAATTGGAAGGGGAGGTGAACATGAGAGACTATGGACTCTGAAAAGCAATCTGAGGGTTTTGAAGGGGCGGGGGGGGTGGGAGGTTGGGGGAGCCAGGTGGTGGGTATTAGAGAGGGCACGGATTGCATGGAGCACTGGGTGTGGTGCAAAAATAATGAATACTGTTACGCTGAAAAAAATAAATTAAAAAAAAAAAAGAAAGAAAAGGACAACCATTACAAACAATGTGATAGGTGCTGGTGGAAACAAAATGCTGAGGTGGAGAAGGTAATGCAGTGTTGTGGGCACGGGGACTGTAACAACTTCCACAGTTTGTTTCCCAGAAGAGGGAACATGTGAACTGGGCCTTGATGCATAAGGAGGGGTTTTTCAGCAAGCAAGAAGGGTAAAGGCATTCTAAGCAGAGCAATTAGCATAAGGAATGGTGCTATGAAAAGAAACAGGTGTTCAGGAAATGATCCATATTTCATCGGAGATAGACCATAGGATATGTATATGACGTGATGGAGTGGGAATGAGACACTTCATTTCAAAGGGTGAACCCGGGAGACCTCACAAGATGCCAGAATTTGAAATACTACTGCCTTTACCAACTCCCTCCCCTCCCCCGCCAAATGATTTTTGTCCCCTAGGCTGCTCTAATCATGGGGACAAAAAAAAATACCATCGTTGAATAGCCTTCCTTCTCCCTTCCTTACAGACTTTACTCTTAAACATCATAAATATTAACTTTCAAGTCATTCAACTATTAATCTTGGCAAATATTACTATCTCAGTAATAGGATTCTATTTATCCCACGCTCCCAGCTCAGTACTGAATTGTTAAATCCCTCTGCTGTTTTCCAGGGGTTTTACATGCTTGCTGTATCTGCAGCCAATATTATGGACTTGCTAGTGCTCCCTCGGAAGCCAGGGATTTGGTCACATTCTGTAGAATCAGTTTTATCAAAAGAGCATTACACTGGATAAATCTAAGAGTAGAAAAACATCAGCTCTGAAATGTATAGGATAGGAATAAAGAATTTTACGGCCCTAGGTATACCACAACTCCCTAAACTGATCCTGAGCTTTCAGCTTCAAAACAGTCATTCTTAACCTGTTCTACTACCTCTACAAGCTACTGTGGGTATTCTCTTTGGGATCATAAAAGCTTTATTTCCTGAACTGATCAAAACATTTTTCTGGATCTCCTCTTCTACAAATGCAAGCATGTATAAATTTTAAAAATTCTAGGTCAAGAGTGTATCATAATAGTACCCTATTCAGAATCTCACATGAATTCAAAGAAAAAAATACAGCTACATGAAGTCATAAAAACTATTCAGTACACTGTAATTATAGAATTACTCAATAGCTTCCTTTTTTTATAAGAGCTTCTTTCTAACAGCTACTAGTCTTTAAAATTGATCCACACACATATATACTCCACTGTACACACTTGCATGTACACACACACACACACACACACACACACATTCCTTGCTTATTAACACCTCTTCCAGAAATGTAATAATGACAGTGAGAGTTAGGGGAATTTAAATCAACAAGAAGCAGAGAATTTGCAAAAAGATAATGACATGAGCATAGATGTCTCCCCATCACCTTCATGGATGTCCATGGAAATAAAAAAATAAAACCTCTATCAACTGGAAAATGGAAAGGGTGCCATCCAAACTCAGAAACAGTGATGAATTTCTTCAAGATAGAGTTCAGACAAGATGAAACTAAAAGAGGCATAGAGACCTATATAAATTGTGTGCCTAAGAAATAAGGGTGGGAGAATTTTAAAATACCTCACATGGTTCCATTTATGCAGGATTGGAGGTGCAAGAAGAGAAGGGAAATCAGGGTATACCAGATGGCCACACCAAGTAGAGGGTCAGTATTAATAGGGTTTATATCCCAAAGCAGGAAGCCAGAAGGAAGAAATATCAACAAATCAGTACTTCCTTAATGTAGATTGCTATGCCAAGGAGAAAACCCAACTAATCAAGCTTTCCCTTGGAGTGAGCTACCACAAAAAGCTGTCATCATGGTTGGTAGTGATGTGACTAGCATATTTGATAACCAGAGGAGATTACTTTTTAATCTCCTTCTTCTGTATAACAAGAATAGCAATTATGTAGTAATCAGTACTAATCATAATTTTACTAATTTTTTAGTTTTAAAATAATTATCACTTAAAAATTCTATTTTCAAAGTATTTAAATGCAATAAGACATTTTATGTATAAATTAATATTTGCATTTACCCATCAAAAACATTGTACTTGGCAATGTCAATAATAGCCAAACTATAGAAATAACCCAGCTATTCATCAACAGATGAATGGATAAAGAAGATATGGTGTATATACACACACACACAGCCACACATAGTCACACACGCAATGGAATATTATACAGCCATCAAAAAAGAAATCTTGCCATTTGCAACCATGTGGATGGAACTAGAGGGTATTATGCTTCACGAAATAAGTCAACCATGTGGATGGAACTAGATGGTATTATGCTTCATGAAATAAGTCAATCAGAAAAAGACAATTATCATATGATCTCACTGATGTGAGGAATTTGAGAAACAAGACAGAGGATTATAGGGAAAGAGGGAAAAATGAAACAAGATAAAACAAGAAAGGGAGATAAACTGTAAGAGACTCTTAATCTCAGGAAACAAACTTGAGGGTTGCAGGAGTGGATGGGGGTGGGAGGGATGGAGTAGCTGGGTGATGGACATTGGGGAGAGTATGTGCTATCATGAACGCTGTGAATTGTGTAAGACTGATGATTCATAGACCTGTACCCTTGAAACAAATAATGCATTATATATTAATTTTAAAAAATTGCACTTGTAGTTCACACTTTTTTCACTGCTTTAAATTTTAAGCACAAATAAAAACTTCAGTGGCCACAGAGAAAGACAGACTTAAATAACTATAGGTCAGTCTGTGAATTTTTATACTCACTGTTTTAATGCAGAAAAGTATAGCCCTACTGGGACTGGAGGCACAATCTGTACCCTCAACCAGCTTTATTATATTTGTTAATAAGTAGTGATAATAAAAAGCAACTGATTTTTAGTTTTATTACTGTTTTTCAAGTCCTTACAGATCCAGTAACTATACTCTGAGCCCTATACTGAGAGTGAACAGTAGATTGGATTCTGCATAGTTATTTTTGTGAAATAGAAGATAAACTCAAAAAATTCACCCAGAATTCAGAAAAGAAAGACAAAAAGGTGAGAATAATGTCATGAAATATGTTAGATGTAGAGGGATGAGTCAGAAAATACAATCTGTAATAGATAACCCAGGAAAAAGGAAAATCATTTTGTTATTTCTTTTCAGTGTTCCAGAATTCATTGTTTATGCACCACACCCAGTGATCCATGCAATATGTGCTCTCCTTAATATGTGCTTGCCACCAGGCTCATCCAACCCCCCAACCCCCTCCCCTCCGCTCCAAAACCCTCAGTTTGTTTCTCAGAGTCCAAAGACTTTAATGGTTCATCTCCCCCTCCAGATTCCCCCAACTCACTTCTCCTCTCCGTCTCCAGATGTCCTCAGCATAAGGAATAACACAATAACACACAGGAAAATCGTTTTTAAAAAATCACAAAATGAAGGGAGACTTTCAACTACCATATAGGAAAGCAGATAACCTATAAAAGAACACAATTCAAATTGCACCTAAACATCTACTTTTCACCATTAATCCCTGTGTACCCTTTCTGTAAACTATTTGGCATTCCGCTCTAAATCACAATGGGATGAACAGGATTCAAAACTGAGTAAGAATGGAGTAACTGTTAATAATAAGCTGAAAAGTGGTAGGGGAGAGAAGATTGAAAATAGAGAATATTGAAAATATCCTAACACTTTTAACTAGAGCTCACTCATTGCATTGAATATTAAAGAAGAAGAATAAGTTCAAATTTTTTTTAAAGATTTTATTTCTCTATTTATTTATTTGAGAGAGAGCGAGCATGAGGGGAGAGAGGTCAGTAGGTGAAGCAGACTCCCTGGTGACCAGGGAGCCCAACATGGGACTTGATCCCAGGACTCCAGGATCATGACCTGAGCCAAAGACAGTCGCTTAAACAACTGAGCCACCCAGGCAACCTAAGTTCGAATATTTTTAAATCCTCAAATTTAGCCACCAATTGGGGGGTAAGTGGTACCAATTGGGGGGGGGGGCATGTATAACTTCCGAATCATGGAAGCAAGAGAACATACCTCAGATTAAACAAAAATCAGCCCAATAAATATGAATGAAAAGTCAGGATGGAATAAGAAATAACAACATCAAACGTAAAATGATATGATGGTAATAAGCCCAAATACATCAGATATGAGTATAAATATAGATTATGCTCCCTATTAAAAGGAAAATGTTGTCTGGCTATGTTAAAAAAATTCTAAACACATAATCCAGATATCAAATGAGATCATATTTTCTTATGAGAGTGAATCATTGTGTTATTTCACATTTTACAAGATGATTGCTCTGTGGTGGTATATTCTTAGTTATTGCTGGACCCAAGGTCTTAATTTCTGAACTCCAAATCTTCCTTGCTATGGACCTCCTACCTCTCCAGTTCATCCTCTTGCCCCTCTCTTAGGTTTCCCCATCCCCACCTCCTTGAGACAGGCAATGCCAGGGGTTGCAGGCATCAGTGAAGTTCTGGGACCGTGGACAGGTGCTTTCACCTATTTGTGTGTCCTTCAGGCCTTCAGACTCGTTGCTTATCTCTGAGCCTCTCAGATCCCCAAGAACCCCTCCTCACTATGCTTGCAGAAAACTCAATAACCGCCCCCCTTTATTAAGCAGAGCAGCTTATTTAGCTTTTGAGCCACAGTCTTCCATCCTGCTTTTGCTTTTCTAAAGTCCTATTAATACCACTACTCAAACAGCCCTCTCCTCTGGGTCTCACCTTTTAACAACCCAGAAGAATGGGCTTTAAATTTCACTATTCATTTTCCTCTTTTATAAGCCTATGTAAATGCAAGGGAGTTAGAGATTTTACTTCCCTGAACATAAATTATGCCATCACTTATTCCTATACCGTGCCTCAGTTCCTCAAGACAATGCTATTTCAGTCCATTTGGATATTAAACTATTTTCCTCTATTTAAAAAAATGCTATTTATATAAGAAGTGTCTCAAATTAGGTAAAGATAAAAAATAAAATGGTAAAAACTTATTGGAAAAATACAAACAAAAATAAAACACTGATAGTACATAGCCTACAAAAGAAATAAATTCAAGGAAAATATCGAATGAGATTAAAAATTCAGTATTTTATATTGCTAATAGGTACATGTCTCAATAAATATGTAACAGTCATTGACCTTTATATATTGCTTAATGAAATGTCAACTAGAGTTAGGCTGACAAAAAGACAAGAAATTTACAAAACACAATTATGGGAAAAACCAGTATATCTTTGTTACATTTCCCTGGCTTTCTAAAAAACAGAAAAATTATTTGACAGTGTGTTCCAACTCAAAAACAAATAGGAATCAAAAAAAGCAAGCATAAAAGTAATTGTTAATAAACTAAGAAGTGGTAGAGGAAGGCAGAGGGAAAATACAGAAATTTGGAAAAAGGAATACTACAAAAAAACACATATTCTTATAGTGTTCATGAAGTACTTAGAGAGGAAACTTCACTAAATTAAAAAATTCAGTGTTCATCCAATGTCATAAAATTATAATGCAATAAAATTAGAAACTAGTCTAATTCTTTTTTTTTAAAAGATTTTATTTATTTATTTGACAGAAATCACAAGTAGACGGAGAGGCAGGCGGGGGGGGGGGAGCAGGCTCCCCGCTGAGCAGAGAGCCTGATGCAGGACTCGATCCCAGGACCCTGAGATCATGACCTGAGCCAAAGGCAACGGCTTAACCCATTGAGCCACCCAGGCGCCCTGAAACTAGTCTATTCTAATACAAATCCTAACAGGAGATTTATTTATTTTTTATTTGTAGGTATGATTTTCCAATTTTCCATATTTACAGAATAAAGTATGGGGAAAAAATCAAAAAATTGTAAAAATATTACTGAGGGGAATATACCATGCTTGATATAGAAATATATTCTAAAAGAATAATTGAAATGCATGACACTGTCATAAGCATAGAACATAGAGATTATAAAATTCAACTATGTATATAAATTATATATAAAGTCATATATCTCCTACATCTGAGAGAAAGAGAGTCATTTCATTTCAGAAAAGAGGATGGAGCATCTTAAGTGATTGACTATATTCCCAAATGTATTCCCAGTGAAGTATAACAGTAAATATAAAGAAGAAAAATGCTAGAAGAAAATGTTTATTCCTTCTGTAATAAAATAATAAAAGGAATATTATTCATTGTAAGTTTTTGCAACTATTAAATATAGGATAGAATAGTATTAAATTTAAAAATTTCTGGTTAACCCAAAGTTTCAGAAGCAAAATCAGTAAATTATAAACTTCATAGAAATATCTGTAACCCATACTACAAACAGAAGATAACACTCTTAACATGCAAAGATTGTTATGAATATGTGTACATATATACACAAGTCAGTTAAAAAGAAGGGAGAGATCATTAAAGGACAATAAGAGTCTGACTATAAGAGGTGAATTAAAAACAATCACACCAAAAGGGTTGGCCCCAGTAACATAAATTACAATAAAAATTAAATATAACAGGCAGTCTGTCAAACTCATCAAGTTGTTTTATTTTTATTTTGTGTTGTTTTGTTTTAAGATAAATGCTGGCTGACACAGACATTTAGAAATGTATGCTCTCAGGGTGCCTGGATGGCTTAGTGGGTTAAAGCCTCTGCCTTCGGCTCAGGTCATGATCCTGGGGTCCTGGGATCAAGTCCAGCGTTGGGCTCTCTGCTCAGCAGGAAGCCTGCTGCCCTTCCTCTCTCTGCCTGCCTCTCTGCCTAATTGTGATCTCTGTCTGTCAAATAAATAAATAAAATCTTAAAAAAAAAAGAAAGAAAGAAATGTGTGCTTTGTTACATGACTGGTGGGATTAGTAGTATTAACTGTCTGTGGTGAAATTTTCTTTATTAAAAACCTTAAATTTTGTCCATATGGTTTGACTTAGTAGTTCCCCTTTTAAAATACAAGTAAATTTAAAAGAGTCAAAAATGAGTTTAAAATTAACCAAAATGGGATTCTATAAACAAACTATGACATGATAGGCAAATACAAAGTTTATAATATAAAAGGATAATGATTAGTGATAAAAGAAAATGCTTAGGATTAATTTCACATTGAAAAAATATTTAGGGAATAATCCAATTTTGTCCAAGTGTTGTATAGAGGGCAAGACAGTGGGAATGGGCCTCTTTGGAGAGGAGGAATATTTTATCACAGACATTATTTTAAAGTATAGGCAAATAGTTAATAAAGGCAGATCCACTGAAGGTGGATCTTTTATTTTTATTTTATTTTATTGCTGTTTTTAAACTCCTCACAGATGGGGCACCTGGGTGGCTCAGTTGGGTTAAGTGTCAGACTCTAGGTTTCGGCTCAGGTCATGGTCTCAGCATTGTGGGATTGAACTCACCCTTCCCCCCCGACCCTGCATTGGGCTCTATGCTGAGTGTGGAGCCTGCTTAAGATTCTCTCCCTCTGATGGTGGAGAAGTAGCAGGCTGAGACTAATTCAGCTAGCCGGAGATCAGCTAGATAGCTTATCTAAAGATTGCAAACACCTGAAAATCCATCAGCAGATCGAAGAGAAGAAGAACAGCAATTCTGGAAACAGAAAAACAACCACTTTCTGAAAGGTAGGACCGGCGGAGAAGTGAATCCAAAGCTACGGGAAGATAGACCCCGGGGGGAGGGGCCGGCTCCCGGCAAGCGGCGGACCAACGGAGCACAAAATCAGGACTTTTAAAAGTCTGTTCCGCTGAGGGACATCGCTCCAGAGGTTATCTGGGGCGAAGCCCATGCGGGGTCAGCGTGGCCTCAGGTCCCGCAGGGTCACAGAAGGATCGGGGGTGTCTGAGTGTCGCAGAGCTTGCGAGTATTGGAACGGGAAAGCCGGCTACAGAGACAGAGCCGACATTAAGCTCACAGCTCGGGGTTACCTTGAACCGGTCACAGGCTCGGTGAGCTCGGAGCGCGGCCGGATGGCAGGCAGACGGGAGTAACTGGCGCTGATTTCTGAGGGCGCACTGAGGAGTGGGGCCCTGGGCTCTCGGCTCCTCCGGGCCGGAGACCAGGAGGCCGCCATTTGTATTCCCGTCCTCCGGAACTCTACGGAAAGCGCTGCTCAGAGAACAAAAGCTCCTGAAAGCAAACCCGAGGGGATTACTCACCCCGGCCCCTGATAAGGGCGGTGCAATTCCATCTGGGGCAAAGACACTTGAGAATCACTACAACAGGCCCCTCCCCCAGAAGATCAACAAGAAATCCAGCCGAGACCAAGTTCACCTACCAAGGAGTGCGGTTTCAATACCAAGGAGAGCAGCAGAATTCCAGAGGAGGAGAAAGCAAAGCACAGAACTCATGGTTTTTCCCTGTGATTTTTTTTAGTCTTGCAGTTAATTTAATTTTTTTCTTTTTCATTTTTTTTTTCTCGCCTTCTGGTAAATTTTTTTTTAACTTTTACCTTTTTCTTTTTTAACGTTTTTTTAACAAGTCTAATATATATATTTTTTCTTTTTTAAATTTTTCTTATGTGTTTTCTTTTTTCTAATTCTTTCTTTTCTTATTTTTCTTTTTTCTTTTTTGGTCTTTCTTCCTTTTTGAACCACTTTTTATCCCCTTTCTCCCCCCTCACGATTTGGGATCTCTTCTAATTTGGTTAAAGCATATTTTCCTGGGGTTGTTGCCACCCTTTAGTATTTCACTTGCTCCTTCATATACTCTTATCT
Source organism: Mustela putorius furo (assembly GCF_011764305.1). Taxonomy (NCBI): domain Eukaryota; kingdom Metazoa; phylum Chordata; class Mammalia; order Carnivora; family Mustelidae; genus Mustela; species Mustela putorius. The sequence continues at coordinate 18,853,402 of NW_025422471.1, forward strand.
GGACAAAATGACAAGACGGAAAAATTCAAAACAAAAAAAAGAACAAGAGGCAGTACCAAAGGCTAGGGACCTAATCAATACAGACATTGGTAATATGTCAGATCTAGAGTTCAGAATGACAATTCTCAAGGTTCTAGCCGGGCTCGAAAAAGGCATGGAAGATATTAGAGAAACCCTCTCGAGAGATATAAAAGCCCTTTCTGGAGAAATAAAAGAACTAAAATCTGACCAAGTTGAAATCAAAAAAGCTACTAATGAGGTGCAATCAAAAATGGAGGCTTTCACTGCTAGGATAAATGAGGCAGAAGAAAGAATTAGTGATATAGAAGACCAAATGACAGAGAATAAAGAAGCTGAGCAAAAGAGGGACAAACAGCTACTGGACCACGAGGGGAGAATTTGAGAGATAAGTGACACCATAAGACGAAACAACATTAGAATAATTGGGATTCCAGAAGAAGAAGAAAGAGAGAGGGGAGCAGAAGGTATACTGGAGAGAATTATTGGGGAGAATTTCCCCAATATGGCAAAGGGAACGAGCATCAAAATTCAGGAGGTTCAGAGAATGCCCCTCAAAATCAATAAGAATAGGCACACACCCCATCACCTAATAGTAAAATTTACAAGTCTCAGTGACAAAGAGAAAATCCTGAAAGCAGCCCGGGAAAAGAAGTCTGTAACATACAATGGTAAAAATATTAAATTGGCAGCTGACTTATCCACAGAGACCTGGCAGGCCAGAAAGAGCTGGCATGATATTTTCAGAGCACTAAACGAGAAAAACATGCAGCCAAGAATACTATATCCAGCTAGGCTATCATTGAAAATAGAAGGAGAGATTAAAAGCTTCCAGGACAAACAACAACTGAAAGAATTTTCAAACACCAAACCAGCTCTACAGGAAATCTTGAAAGGGGTCCTCTAAGCAAAGAGAGAACCTACAAGTGGTAGATCAGAAAGGAACAGAGACCATATACAGTAACAGTCACCTTACAGGCAATACAATGGCACTAAATTCATATCTCTCAATAGTTACCCTGAATGTGAATGGGCTAAATGCCCCTGTCAAAAGACACAGGGTATCAGAATGGATAAAAAAACAAAACCCATCTATATGTTGCCTCCAAGAAACTCATTTTAAGCCCAAAGACACCTCCAGATTTAAAGTGAGGGGGTGGAAAAGAATTTACCATGCTAATGGACATCAGAAGAAAGCAGGAGTGGCAATCCTTATATCAGATCAATTAGATTTTAAGCCAAAGACTATAATAAGAGATGAGGAAGGACACTATATCATACTCAAAGGGTCTGTCCAAGAAGAAGATCTAACAATTTTAAATATCTATGCCCCCAACGTGGGAGCAGCCAACTATATAAACCAATTAATAACAAAATCAAAACAAACACATCAACAATAATGCAATAATAGTAGGGGACTTTAACACTCCCCTCACTGAAATGGACAGATCATCCAATCAAAAGATCAGCAACGAAATAAAGGCCTTAACCGACACACTGGACCAGATGGACATCACAGATATATTCAGAATATTTCATTCCAAAGCAACAGAATACACATTCTTCTCTAGTGCACATGGAACATTCTCCAGAATAGATCACATATTCGGTCCTAAATCAGGACTCAAACGGTATCAAAAGATTGGGATCATTCCCTGCATATTTTCAGACCACAATGCTCTAAAGCTAGAACTCAACCACAAAAGGAAGTTTGGAAAGAACCCAAATACATGGAGACTAAACAGCATCCTTCTAAAAAATGAATGGGTCAACCGGGAAATTAAAGAAGAATTGAAAAAAATCATGGAAACAAATAATAATGAAAATACAGCGGTTCAGAATCTGTGGGACACAACAAAGGCAGTCCTGAGAGGAAAATATATAGCAGTACAAGCCTTTCTCAAGAAACAAGAAAGGTGTCAGGTACACAACCTAACCCTACACCTAAAGGAGCTGGAGAAAGAACAAGAAAGAAACCCTAAGCCCAGCAGGAGAAGAGAAATAATAAAAATCAGAGCAGAAATCAATGAAATAGAACCAAAAAAAAAAAAAAAAAAACAATTGAACAAATCAACGAAACTCGGAGCTGGTTCTTTGAAAGAATTAATAAAATTGATAAACCACTGGCTCAACTTATCAAAAAGAAAAGAGAAAGGACGCAAATAAATAAAATCATGAATGAAAGAGGAGAGATCACAACTAACACCAAAGAAATACAAACTATTATAAGAACATACTATGAGCAACTCTACACCAACAAATTTGACAATCTGGAAGAAATGGATGCATTCCTAGAAACATATAAACTACCACAACTGAACCAGGAAGAAATAGAAAGCCTGAACAGACCCATAACCAGTAAGGAGATTGAAACAGTCATTAAAAATCTCCAAACAAACAAAAGCCCAGGGCCAGACGGCTTCCCGGGGGAATTCTACCAAACATTTAAAGAAGAACTAATTCCTATTCTCCTGAAACTGTTCCAAAAAATAGAAATGGAAGGAAAACTTCCAAACTCATTTTATGAGGCCAGCATCACCTTGATCCCAAAACCAGACAAGGATCCCATCAAAAAAGAGAGTTATAGACCAATATCCTTGATGAACACAGATGCGAAAATACTCACCAAAATACTAGCCAATAGGATTCAACAGTACATTAAAAGGATTATTCACCACGACCAAGTGGGACTTATTCCAGGGCTGCAAGGTTGGTTCAACATCCGCAAATCAGTCAATGTGATACAACACATCAATAAAAGAAAGAACAAGAACCATATGATACTCTCAATAGATGCTGAAAAAGCATTTGACCTAGTACAGCATCCCTTCCTAATCAAAACTCTTCAAAGTGTAGGTATAGAGGGCACATACCTCAATATCATCAAAGCCATCTATGAAAAACCCACCACAAATATCATTCTCAATGGAGAAAAACTGAAAGCTTTTCTGCTAAGGTCAGGAACACGGCAGGGATGTCCATTATCACCACTGCTATTCAACATAGTACTAGAGGTCCTAGCCTCAGCAATCAGACAACAAAAGGAAATTAAAGGCATCCAGATCGGCAAAGAAGAAGTCAAATTATCACTCTTCGCTGATGATATGATACTATATGTGGAAAACCCAAAAGACTCCACTCCAAAACTGCTAGAACTTATACAGGAATTCAGTAAAGTGTCAGGATATAAAATCAATGCACAGAAATCAGTTGCATTTCTCTACACCAACAGCAAGACAGAAGAAAGAGAAATTAAGGAGTCAATCCCATTTACAATTGCACCCCAAACCATAAGATACCTAGGAATAAACCTAACCGAAGAGGCACAAAATCTATACTCAGAAAACTATAAAGTACTCATGAAAGAAATTGAGGAAGACACAAAGAAATGGAAAAATGTTCCATGCTCCTGGATTGGAAGAATAAATATTATGAAAATGTCTATGCTACGTAAAGCAATCTACACATTTAATGCAATTCCTATCAAAGTACCATGCATCTTTTTCAAAGAAATGGAACAAATAATTCTAAAATTTACATGGAACCAGAAAAGACCTCGAATAGCCAAAGGGATATTGAGAAAGAAAGCCAACGTTGGTGGCATCACAATTCCGGACTTCAAGCTCTATTAAAAAGCTGTCATCATCAAGACAGCATGGTACTGGCACAAAAGCAGACACATAGATCAATGGAACAGAATAGAGAGCCCAGAAATAGACCCTCAACTCTACAGTCAACTAATCTTCGACAAAGCAGGAAAGAATGTCCAATGGAAAAAAGACAGCCTCTTCAACAAATGGTGTTGGGAAAATTGGACAGCCACATGCAGAAAAATGAAATTGGACCATTTCCTTACACCACACACAATAATAGACTCAAAATGGATGAAGGACCTCAATGTGCGAAAGGAATCCATCAAAATCCTTGAGGAGAACACAGGCAGCAACCTCTTCGACCTCAGCCGCAGCAACATCTTCCTAGGAACAACGCAAAAGGCAAGGGAAGCAAGGGCAAAAATGAACTCTTGGGATTTCATCAAGATCAAAGGCTTTGCACAGCAAAGGAAACAGTTAACAAAATCAAAAGACAACTGACAGAATGGGAGAAGATATTTGCAAACGACATATCAGATAAATAACTAGTGTCCAAAATCTATAAAGAACTTAGCAAACTCAACACCCAGAGAACAAATAATCCAATCAGGAAATGGGCAGAGGACATGAACAGACATTTCTGCAAAGAAGACATCCAGATGGCCAACAGACACATGAAAAAGTGCTCCATATCACTCGGCAACAGGGAAATACAAATCAAAACCACAGTGAGATATCACCTCACACCAGTCAGAATGGCTAAAATCAACAAGTCAGGAAATGACAGATGCTGGTGAGGATGTGGAGAAAGGGGAACCCTCCTACACTGTTGGTGGGAATGCAAGCTGGTGCAGCCACTCTGGAAAACAGCATGGAGGTTCCTCAAAATGTTGAAAATAGAACTGCCCTATGACCCAGCAATTGCACTATTGGGTATTTACCCTAAAGATACAAACGTAGTGATCCAAAGGGGCACATGCACCCGAATGTTTATAGCAGCAATGTCCACAATAGCCAAACTATGGAAAGAACCTAGATGTCCATCAACAGATGAATGGATCAAGAAGATGTGGTATATATACACAATGGAATACTATGCAGCCATCAAAAGAAATGAAATCTTGCCATTTGTGACAACATGGATGGAACTAGAGTGTATCATGCTTAGCGAAATAAGTCAAGCAGAGAAAGACAACTATCATATGATCTCCCTGATATGAGGAAGTGGTGATGCAACATGGGGGCTTAAGTGGGTAGGAGAAGAATCAATGAAACAAGATGGGATTGGGAGGGAGACAAACCATAAGTGACTCTTAATCTCACAAAACAAACTGAGGGTTGCTGGGGGGAGGGGGGTTGGGAGAAGGGGGTGGGAATATGGACATTGGGGAGGGTATGTGCTTTGGTGAGTGCTGTGAAGTGTGTAAACCTGGTGATTCACAGACCTGTACCCCTGGGGATAAAAATATATGTTTATAAAAAATAAAAAATTAAAAAAAAAAAGATTCTCTCCCTCTGCCCCTCCACTCCCACTCATGTTTCTTCTGTCTCTAAACCTAATTAATTAATTAAGTCTCCACAATCAGTTGCTGTTAGCCTAAACCCTGGGCAGCCTTTGCCATCAGTCCCTACCTAGGCATGACTTTGGAAATGGATTCTGTGATGTATGGGCAGGAAAGAAGCCTTTAAAATTTAGGACTGTTGGGGCGCCTGGGTAGCTCAGTGGGTTAAGCCTCTGCCTCTGGCTTGGGTCATGATCCCAGGGTCCTGGGATCCAGCCCCACATCGGGCTCTCTGCTCTGCATGGAGCCTGCTTCCCCCTCTCTCTCTGCCTGCCTCTCTGTCTACTTGTGATCTCTGTCTGTCAAATAAATAAATAAAATATAATACTGTTGGGGCACCAGGGTGGCTCAGTGGGTGAACCACCTGATTCTTGATCTCAGGGTTGTGAGTTTTAAGTTGCACACGGGGCTCCATGCTGGGTGTGGAGCCTACTTACAAAAAATTTTTATTTTTAACACTTTTACAATGAACATGTTTATTTTTTTTTTAAGATTTTATTTATTTATTTGACAGACAGAGATCACAAGTAGGCAGAGAGGCAGGCAGAGAGAGAGAGAGAGGAGGAAGCAGGCTCCCCGCCAAGCAGAGAAGCCCGATGTGGGGCTCGATCCCAGGACCCTGGGATCATGACCTGAGCTGAAGGCAGAGGCTTTAACCCACTGAGCCAGCCAGGTGCCCCAACATGTGTTTATTTTTAAATAATAATTTTAATTGTTTCATGTAGTCAGAAGTTATTAGTAGGAAGTTTTGATTCTGGAGATACATAAAAAAGAACAACTTCATCGGCTCTTTATCCAACAACACATGGTTCCTAACCTGGGACAGTCTGACATGAGTTTTTGACTTAATGGTGGTGTGAAAGCAATATGTATTCAGTGTCCGCCATACTTGGAATTTTGACCTTTTCCTGGGTTAGTGAAAATGGAGTACGATATTCTTTGGAGATACTGGAAAGGGAGAGAAAGTTGCAACTCCCAGACAGCCAGGCAATTAGAAGAGTAACAACCTTTACACTTAAAACCATTTGTATCCATACAACCATTCTGTTTTTCCTGTTCTATACAGTACTCAATAGGTTGTGGTATATTACATTTAATTATAAAAAGGGCTTTGTGTTAGATGATTTTACCCACTTTTCGGCTAATGCCAATGTTCTGAGCACATTTAAGACAGACTAAGATATGACATTCAGTAGGACTTAGGATATTTTCAACTTAAAATGGGTTTATCAGGACATGACCCCATCATAAGTTGAGAATGATCTGTATTCACCTATTGATCTGCACTTTTACCTCTCTATTGATGAGAATAGCCTTGGGGCTCATTTGTGGGTGCTGTGTGGTTCATGCTGTCTTTCTTATGAGGTGCTAGTAAGCCTGGGTTTATTTTACAGTAATTTCTCAAAGTACAAAAATTAAATTTTTGAAGAAAAATGGTGGTCTCTGAGAAGATGAAAGTTATAGAAACTTCCAAAACAAACCATATTTTATGAACATTAAACTTTGTTCCATGGTGTCAAAAATCTACGCAGGGAAACCTACCTGCTGCACCTACAGAGATCTATAAAGGCACATCTCTCCTGTTACATACACAGTGCCTCTTTTTAAAGTTTGTTAACGTCTCTGTTTATTACCATTTTGTAATTTAATCTGGTGGGCTTGCTTTATCCTGGATAGAATCTTTGTTAAGTCTCAGCAAAACTTCAGTGCCTCTGGGAGGATATTTACCTAGTTTGTCTAAAGGATGGAGACTCAGTGCTACCTCCCATACACGTCCCTATGGCTTAGAGGACATAAGGACACCATTGTCGGGTTTAGGGATCTGAAGGGAAGCACAGACATGCAAAAAAGGTAGGAAGATCTTCATAATAATATTTGTCTCTTCTCAGTCCCCACCAAACTTCACCTTCCCACAATTTGCCTAACCATGACATAAAATTCCAAGTATAATTAGTATATTCTGAAGTTCTTTAAGAATTCTTTCTGAAGTAATGCTATTTCTCCATTATACTTACAGGATGGATATGCATTTGCCTTAATTAGTCTCTCCCCTTTTTAAAACCTACATTACAAATAATTAAGACTCTATTCCTAATAGGGACAAAGCAAGTAAATATTCCGAGGGGAAAAATCCTTTGCCTTTCACTTTAGAATGGGCTTCAGTTCTTACACTTATCATGATCTGGAAATTCACCTCCAGTGGAAACAAAACTCTCAGAAACTGGTCCTGGAAATACTACTGAGTAACCTGTGCAAGTCATGGCCACTCTCCCGCCTCTGAGGGGAAACAGCAAAATGAGACTGAATGTAGGGCCCCTTACAGCAGAGCAAATCAAAGCACCTTTGAGTTTGTCTTTAGATAATAAAGTCTTGCTGGGAAGCACGGCCAGCCGTGTAGATCTCACAGCACAGCTCTGTCTTACTACTCCCTCCCATCTGGAAGTCGCCTTTCTCACAGGCTCATGGGGGCCTCAGCTGACGGCAAACACACCCTGACTCCGGGACATTCCTTAAATGCAGAGTCCTCTGAGTGTCTCCCAAAGACATGAAAGCTACCCCGCGATGTGCAAACAAACAACAACAAAAGAGGGAAACCACACTAAGTCATTAAGACTCCTCCGCAAGAGATAGGCTCTTCCACCACTTCCTTCCCAGTCCTGTTTCTCCAGCCACTTAAAATCCGGTTGCCGCTTTCTTTCTGGCAAATGCAGAAAGAGATAGCAGAGTGCATCAAGATCGGAAGCTGCAGATAGGACTGGGATTGGGGAGCTAGCTGTCTCTTGCTTTCCTGACTGGGCTCCTAGGGAGAGAGGCCCAGGGCCAACTCTGAGAACTGCAGGCACATATCCAGGCAATTAGTGATAGATAGTGCTTAAGGACCAAAACATCCCAGCGACTTGATGGGAGCTTTTATTCTGGGTGTGTGATCCCTCTTGGCTGATTAACGAGTGAATATGCCCTCATTTATCCTCTTTGAGGACGCAGCTGTGGAGCGCAAGCACATAGGCGCATCCTGTCTAAGCAAAGTGCTTTTTCCTTTCAGCTGCTTCTCTGTCCCAGTCCTAAAATGGCACCTCCAGAGGAGAGCCTGAAGCCTAACTTCCAAAATCATTAGAGAACAAGGCTGAAGGACTCCATTTTAACTCTTATTTTGCTTAATGTCACCCCAGAGTTGGAAACATGCCAAACGTACACTTCTCAAAAGGACAACTTTGTTTCTAAATAACATGCCCATTTAACAAAATACAGTTTTCTTTGGCTGCCGTTTCAAAACCCCTTCCCAGGCCTCATGCCTGTGGTCACTTGTCTTTGGATGTCTTACAAATGGCCTCCTGATCACGGCATTTGGGAGAGTAGCTCCTGAGTCACTATGTATTAAAGTTGGCTTAAATATAATAAATTAGATGTTTTAAATTAAAACGAACATTTTTAAAATGCATATACCCAAGAAGGTGAAGCGTTTCCAACACAAGGTCTAATTTAGTTACAGGCGTGATGGAAACAGTACGAACCCTTACTGGTAAGGTCTATAATGTTAAGTAAGCAAATTCATCCTTGGACTTCAAAGGGCTTTGTAGTTTGTATTAATGGCTGCTTCTTAAAAGATGGCAAAATAGCAAAGGACTTGTAGTGAGAGAGTCTCTGGATACTGCCTGTGATTAGTAGAATAGATCCTTCTGTCACCCATCAGTTGCTCTTTTCAAGTGGTTCACAGTTTATTGAATTTCTATAAGTGGAGGGCTTTTTTAATTTTCAAAAAATAAGAACACCATGCCTCATCTTGAGACTGCAATATTCAACTTGAGATGTACTTATCCAGGGCTGGTGTTTTTTGTTTTTTTTTTAATGTACTATTAGAACTGAGATATTGTCATTTGTCTTAATAATGTTCCTATATGCCAAAGGAGCTTATAAAATAGCTATTAAAAACAGAATTGCCATTCACATATTGGGGCTGATATATGCTACATCATATACTTCTAATCTGACTTGTTAGGCAAGGTGTAGTTCTCAAATTTTATGAAACCAAGAGAAGGGAGATTAATGAAGCAAACATTGAATCTTTTTAGAAGGAAATATGCAGAGTTATTCATTCTTATTACTAATATTTTGTATGGTTCCATAAGGCCATATGACCCACAAAATGGTGGCCATGGAACCCACAAAAATGGGTATAAAAGAAAATCTATAAGATTTTCAAAGGAGCTGTAAAATACCAAGTAAATATAATATAGTTTTTAAAAAACAGTATTGAACATGTAAAGAATGCCATTTTGAACATGTTCATTATTGAACATGTAAAGAATGTCAGATTTTCTATTATTGTCTTTTACGGTCTGCTGTCATAGCTTTGCTATGAATGTTTCCTAAGGCCTAGACTTCACTACTTTCCAAATAACACTTAAAACCAAGAGCTCTGTTGTAAACAAGTAAAGACAAACACACAGATCAGGAAGAAATGCAAATGGAATGATAACACACCTAAGGAGATGTTCTATTTCATTTTGGTTCTCAAATCAAGGTCCATATATCAGCAGTATAGCATCTTATTATGAAGGAATTGTGAGGAAAGCAAATTCCTAGGCACTATCCTAAAGGAATAAATCAGAAATTTAGAGGATAGAGCTCAAAGATAAGGATCAGTGTTCTAACGAGTATTCCAGGTAATCATGAGGCATGCTGAAGTTTGAAAACCACTTATCTCTAGGAGATAGGAAATAGTTGAAGTTTTTCCAGTGAATACCAAAATGTTTCCTAGATCCTAGATGTGCTCAATAAATTGTGACAGTAGTGATGAGAGATAAAGCTAGAGAACCGGATTTGGTAGGAGGAGAAGAAACATTATTTTTTTTTATTAACATACACTGTATTATTAGTTACAGAGGTAGAATTAGCACCCAGGGCTCATTACTTCAAGTGCTCTCCTTCATATCTATCACGCAGTTACCCCACCCCTCCCCTTCCCCTCCAGCAATCCTCAGTTTATTTCCTAGAATTAAAAGTCTCTTGGGGTGCCTGGGTGGCTCAGTGGGTTAAGCCGCTGCCTTTGGCTCGGGTCATGATCTCAGGGTCCTGGGATCGAGTCCCGCATCGGGCTCTCTGCTCGGCGGGGAGCCTGCTTCCCTCTCTCTCTCTCTCTGCCTGCCTCTCCATCTACTTGTGATTTCTCTCTGTCAAATAAATAAATAAAATCTTTGAAAAAAAAAAAAGTCTCATGGTTTGTCTCCCTCTCTGTTTTTATCTTATTTTTCCTCCCCTTCTCCAATATTCATCTATTTTGTCTAACAAATTCCACATGAGTGGAAATCATATGGTATTTGTCTTTCTCTGACTTACTTCACTTAGCATAATAGCCTGCAGTTTCATCCATGTTATTGCAAATGGCAAGATTTCATTTTTTTGGTGGCAGAGTAATATTCCATTTTATATATATATAAATGGAGAAAGATATTTTATAGATCTATATATATGAATGAAAATATATTTTATAGATATAAATATATGAGATATATATCACATCTTTATCCATTCATCTGCTGATGGACATCTGGGCTCTTTACATAGTTTGGCTGTTGTGAACATTGCTGCTATAAACACCGGGGTGTATGTGTCCCTTCAAATCACTATGTTTGTCTCCTTTGGATAAATACCTGGTGGTGCAATTGCTAGATCATAGGGTAGCTCTATTTTTAACTTTTGGAGAAAACGCCATACTGTTTTCCAGAGTGTCTGCACCAACGTGCATTCCCCCTAACAGTCTGAAAGGGTTCCCCTTTCTCCACATCCTCACCAACATCTGTCATTTCCTGACTTGTACATTTTAGCCATTCTGACTGGTGTGAGATGGTACCTCATGGTGGTTTTGATTTGTAGTTCCCTGATGCCAAGTGATGTTGAGCATTTTTTCATGTGTCTCGGGGCCAATTGTATGATTCGCTTGTCTTCTTTGGAGAAATATCTCATCATGTCTCCTGCCCATTTGTTGACTAGATTTTTGGTTTTTGGGGTGTTCAGTTTGATAAGTTCTTTATAGATTTTGGATACTAGCCCTTTATCTGATAAGACATTTGCAAATATCTTCTGTTTCATATGTTGCCTTTTAGTTTTGTTGACTGTTTCCTTTGCTGTGCAAAAGCTTTTTATCTTGACAAAGTCCCATTAGTTCATTTTTGCTTTTGTTTCTCTTGCCTTTGGAGACATGTCTAGCAAGAAGGTGCTGCAGCTGAGTTCAACGAGGTTGCTGCCTATGTTCTCCTCTAGGATTTTGATGGATTCCAGTCTCACTTTTAGGTCTTTCAACTATTTTGAGTTTATTTTTGTGTATGGTGTGATACTCTATGTAGAAAACCCAAAAGAGGGGCGCCTGGGTGGCTCAGTGGGTTAAGCCGCTGCCTTCGGCTCAGGTCATGATCTCGGAGTCCTGGGATCGAGTCCCACATCGGGCTCTCTGCTCAGCAGGGAGCCTGCTTCCTCCTCTCTGCCTGCCTCTCTGCCTGCTTGTGATCTCTCTCTGTCAAATAAATAAATAAAATCTTTAAAAAAAAAAAAAAGAAAAGAAAGAAAACCCAAAAGAATCCACCCCAAAATTGCTGGAACTGATAGAGGAGTTCAGCAAAGTCACAGGCTATAAAATCCAGCCATAGAAGTCAGCTGCATTCCTATGCACCAACAATGAGGCAGAAGAAAGAAATTAAGGAATTGATCCTATTTACAACTGCAGTAAAACACATAAGGTACCAAGGAATAAACCCAACCAAAGAGGTAAAGGATTTTTACTCTGAAAATCATAGAACACTTATGAAAAAAATTGAGGAAGACACAAAGAAATGGAAAAACACTCCATACTCATAGTTTGGAAAGATAAATATTGTTAAAATGCTTATGCCACCCAAAGAAATCTATACATTCAGTATAACCCCTATCAAAATAACATCAGCATTTTTCATAGAGCTAGAACAAACAATCCTAAAATTTGTATGGAACCAGAAACATCATTTTATTTCCAAAAAATTGTCCATGTGCAGGCTTTGGCCAATCTCCATGTCATTTCCTATGACTTTGAATTGTAGAGCAAGTTCATTGGACAGAAAATCACAACCACCCCATGGTAAAATAACTCATGCTCATTAGGCACATACTATTAGCCAGGCATACTTCTAAGTGTTTTACATTTTTGTCATTTAATTTTCACAACCACCTTTACATTTCCCATTTTACAAATGTGGAAACGGAGATCCAGAGGGAAGAATTTATACACAGTTCCATGGCTAGTTAAATTGGTGGCCATTTTCCTTTGAATATATTCTCTTGTCTCTAAAAGATAATATTATGAGAAAAAAATATGTCTATATACACATATAAGGTTCATAATTGCTACTCTCTGGTTTTTAATATGAAACAGAGTCCTTTATATAATTGCTCAAGTATAATTAGGTAATACTAATGACAATAACTGCAGAACAAACCAGATAAACAATACTAAAGCTGTCATACACAAGATATATATGTAATCTTTCTTGACAAGCTAAAGTAGTTCTGAGCCCACAGACCTATCCTCAGCACTGATGAGAAAGTCAGCCTTCATATATCACCTTGAAGGTTCACTTTCAGGCTGAGCAAACAGACCCTGGGTGGAGAGCCTGCTTCTTGAAAAGTCTTGAGCTGTTTCTGCCACCGAAGGGTCAATAGAAAGGAATGCACATCATACAGAGACCTGCAAGAACACCCAGAAAACTCATGTCTGCAAATTCCCAAACCAAAGAGAAGCTCAGTTTTTTATTTCCTGCTTTTTCCTTTGAAATCCTAATGATTTAAATTTTGTAATTTCCCATCCTCACACTTTTTATTTAGTAACATGTTTTACATTTGGTGTTACACTACTAAATCCCTTAAAGAAGCATTCTCCCCCTGTTCAGTGATTAAACCAAGAAAATCATAATAACAAAACATAATAGAAAATTAACCTGGTTTCCTCACAGTTTTCTTACCACTAGTCTCTGGGGCCCCTTTAACTACTAATTATTAGAGGGGCACCTGGGTGGCTCAGTGAGTTAAAGGCTCTGCCTTCAGCTCAGGTCATGATCCCAGGGTCCTGGAATCAAGCCCCGCATCAGGCTCTCTGTTCATTGGGGAGCCTGCTTCCTCCTCTCTCTCTGCCTGTCTCTCTGTCTACTTGTGTCAAATAAATAAATAAAATATTTTTTAAAAAACAATTAATTAGAGACCTACAGCATGTATTTCTGGAGGTAACTTGTCTAAGCATCACTCACCTTCTGTTGATTCACCTCCCCTGCCATCAAAAAAGTCTGATACTATACCAGTATGCATTCATCTTTTCTAGTAGCTTACTTGTATTTTGGGGGGTTTGTACAGTGTAAATGCACATCGCCTGTATTTCTTAGCAAAAGACTTTCAGTAATACACTTAGAAACTGACGTTTAAGGTTGAAAGAGGTTCTAAAAGAATACAAATAAGAGAGTGAATACTTTTTAAAATATCATTACAAAATTTGTATTTTAAAATAGCAAATGAGAATGAATGAAACAGCAATCTGGCTATAGATCTAATTTTTTAAAATATTTTATTTATTTGTCAGAACAAGCAGCGGGAGCAGCAGACAGAGGGAGAAGCGGGCTCCTTGCTCAGCAGGGAGTGGGACTCAGTGTGGAACTCATCCCAGGACGCTGGGATCATGACCTGAGCCAAAGGCAGATGTTTAAACAACTTAGCCACCGAGGTGTCCCTGTACATCTAATTCTTGAATGGTAATAGCAATGGAGTAATGGGAAAGAAAACTGTAAATGTGGGCTGCAATCTGACACTGCATTAGAATTGTTTGTTCTAAGCCCTTATAAAATATGACACTGCTTCTTGTGTGGAAGCTAGTCATGCGCAATCTAAACCTCTAGAAAAGTTCTTAGGATCTGGAAGTCCAAATAACAATTTCCAAACTGCAAAAGTAAATTCTACCTTCTTTCATGCTTCCAGACTCAAGAAGGTGGGGGGGAACCGTACACCTGAATGTCAGATAACATTTTCTATATCCTCTAACCGAAGAAAGCTACAGGGGACAATCATTAAATAATAAGCACTTTCATGCAGGGTTTCTGAAACAATTCTAGTATGAACAGCGAAAATCTATAGTTCCGTAGAGTAGAGAGACTTATTCACATAGAAATCATCGCAGATAGTCATTGTAAAAGATAAAGACTGATTAGGTTAACTGTTAATTCTATTAACCTACTGCAAGGTGTCTGCTTAAGACAAATTATCTACAGAATATGTCCTGTAGGGACTCTGGGGCTAGAGAAGAAGATCACCTCCTTTTTTTCCCTCTTGTTCTTGTTCCAGCAATAGTTGTTGAGTATCTACTAACGCCTGCCACTGTTCTAGGTGCTCAGGATATTGGTGGTAAATGAAAAAGATACAAATGTCTATGTTACAGTGTATATCCTGGATGGAGGAATGAACAATACATAAGATACACAGCAATAACAAGTAGTGTAAAGGTAAATAAAACAAGAAAATGGACTAAAAAGTAATGTCAGGAGGAGAAGAGCCATTGCAGGTGACTGGGGACAGTGGTTCTTCTCTAGAAAGATGGTGAGGAAAGAGAAGAGGGAGTCAAGAAGGATGTCTTCGGGAAGATCATTCCAGGGAAAGGGAATGAGCGCAAAGGCTCAGAGGCAGGAGATGGCTGGTGTGTAAGAACAGTGTGGAGGCCACTGTGGCTGAACCAGAATATGAAAGAGAAGAAGGAGATGAGGACTGAGAGGAAAAGGGGCAGATTACCCTGTGTCTTACTATAGAGGTCATTGTAATGATTTCACTTTTACTCTGATTGAGAAGGGAGCCACTGTAGGAATTGGAGTAGAGGTGAGAAATGCGCCAACTTAGGTTTTTAAATGTCCATTCCCAGATTCACAAAGAAACTGATACATAACAAGTAATTACACCATCAAAGAAGGAAGGCAATCACTAATGCATCTTTAGGTAACGAACAGAGTGCTTACTATGTAGTAAGTAGTTTATTTCACAGATGTGCTCAGTAAACCTGTTCTATAATTCAGTTGAGGAAATTGAATCCTGGAGAGTTTATGTAAGACAACAAAGTGTAGCAGAGCTGGCTTTCCAAACCCAAGTGTTCTGAATTCTGACTCCTTACAAGGGAAGCTGGTGCTTTCTGGCTTCTTCAATGCTCAGAGTGATACAACAGAGGGACTGATTTGTTCTCTCGGGAAAGTTGGAGAAGGCTCCACAAAGAAAGTTATGATTGAAATAGACGAGAAGAATGAGTAGTTCGCCTGGAAGAGAATAGGTGCAAAGTCATCCGAGCCAAGGAAACCATGGTAGTTCAGGAAGAGATTTTGTGTGGCTACACTTGGTTAGCCCATAGCAGAGTCCTAAGGTGACAGAAGACAAGTGGTTTCAACAGTCCTGATGAAAAAGGAAGGTTTTCCTTTTTGCTGATATTTTTTTTTTCTATAACCAATCAAGGGTAAGATTGTTTTTCTATAACCAATCAAGGGTAAGAAGTGTAAAATATTTGCTTGTAGACAGTAATCCTGTATAAAATTATGTATTTGCTACTTGACTTCTCCTATAGATGACAAGCTTTCAAAGGGCAGGAACCTGCTGTCATATTTACTGTTGCTTCCTAGCTCCTAATACGGTGCCTGCAATAAGTGCCTGGGAAATATTTGTTGAAAAGTTTGGATGCTTAGAATATCTAAGAGAGTTGGGTTACACGTGTTTTCAGGAGTAATGTGTACTTCTCTTTTGCACATTCAAGTCTAGGAGTGAGTGTGAATGGGAGCCATGCCGAGCTAGGCGCCATGCCCCTCTGCCCTCGAAGGAAAATGCAGCACTCATACATCAAGAATTTGCTACATTGAGGGGCTAGCTAAATTCCCTCAGCCTAGATGTCAGGGACTCACTAGACTCCTTGTTGGCTTGGAATACAGTTTCCACAGATTGCAAGATCTTGTTGTCTGAGATGAAAGAATCAGCTCAACTAGGAAATGAATAGACTTTGTTAGGTTATCAGTCCCTGGCAGGGGAAATCCTCTCATTTCCACCTCTCCTTATCAGGAGTAGCACCAATGATGTCACACAGGAGACAATACAGAGATGAGCCAAGTTCCAGTTCCCAAAGACTTAACAGCTGAAAGAAAATACCATACCACTAGGAAAGGAAGTTATGCCTGATTAATCTAGACTGATAGGAAGATCTCAAGTGAGCATGTATATAAAATGGAACCACTGAGAGTCTCTCCATTTCAAAAATGTATCTAGCTTTATTTTATTATTTTTTTGGTTCCTAGATTTTTCAAAGGACATTGTCAACCTTTTCCACTAAAATTTAAAAGTATGCCTCCATTGAATGGCAGATTAAGTGGAAGTTGATAAAGAAATAGGAATCAGTGGTTAAGACAAAAATTGGTTTTCTATAGGAAAAAGTATAATTAGATGATGCTACACAGAAATCATTGTGGGAAATCTTCCTTGGAATATTTACAAGTGATGTAGATTCCAGAACATTAGCTATTTATATAAATTCACTTTTCACTGTCCCTAAATTTGTATTCAAACATGTATTTCTATTGCAAAATAAATTAACCTAGTGACTACCTGTCATTGGGTTTTATATCAGAAGTGTGAGGGGCCTGTTCTCAGCTCCACACATAACAAGTTAGATGAACTTGGAAAACAGCCTTTCAGGTTCATCAATTTCCAAAATAGGTACAATAATACATCTTGCACTGCCTTCCAGTACAGGTTATATATGATAATGTGTCCAAGATACCTAGCATATACTTAAGATTAAGATCCAGTTTTATCTAAATACATGGCAGTTGTTATTATTACTCTACTGTATGTGTGGGGTTTTTTTAATCAAGTTATTCAAAAACAGAGAGGTAAAAATCATTGATCTGGGACAATAGTTCTGAAAGGGTGGTCTGTGGAGCCCTTAGTCCTCAAGATCGTTTCAGAGTATCTGAGAAGTATAAGCTATCTCTATAACAATACTACAGTGTAGGGATGCCTGGGCGGCTCAGTTGGTTAAGCCACTGCCTTTGGCTCAGGTCATGATCCCAGGGTCCTGGGATCGAGTCCCACATCAGGCTCCTTGCTCAGTAGGGAACCTGCTTCTCTCTCTGCCTCTGCCTGCCACTCTGCCTGTGCTTGCTCACTCGCTCGCTCTCTCTCTCTGACAAATAAATAAATCAAATCTTAAAAAAAACAACAGCAACACTACAGTGTAATTTTTTTCACTGGGTTGACATTGCTCTGCACTGATGTTGCAAAAAGCAATTATAAATAAACTTACTGTCTTGGTACAGATCAGGTAGCAGCACCAAATTGTCCTGGTAGTCATTGTATTCTCATTTAAAGAACAACTGCTTTACTTAAGGTCCTTGAGGAATAAAGTTAATTTTATTTACTAAGGTTTTACCCTTACATGTCTTCTTAACATTTTGTGCAACTAAACAGGAAGTACTTCCAAAGCATTCCTACTGGGTGTGAAAGTATGATGGTGGTCTCCAGGAAAAGCACTTCTGCAACAATTTTTGTGGAACACTATTTTTATTTAAAAAAAAAAAAAAAAAAAAGCTAAAACAAATTATGGCCACACACCTGAGTATTGGGCACAAGGTTGTTGTTTTGTTTTTTTTCCCAAAAATGAAGAGTAAATAGTGTCAGTTCAGAAAAACAACCCCTAATATTTGTTAAAAGTGATGAAATATGATTTCTAAGTAAAAAGTTAGTTCTGAAAAATGGTATTCACCACTCTGAACTTGAATGTGTCCCCATACCTAAAGACATTTCTTTTTTTTTTTAATTTATTTGACAGACAGAGGTCACAAGCAGGCAGAGAGGCAGGCAGAGAGAGAGAAGAAGGGAAGCAGGCTTCGCTGCGGAGCAGAGAGCCCGATGCGGGGCTGGATCCCAGGACCCTGGGATCATGACCCGAGCCGAAGGCAGAGGCTTTAACCCACTGAGCCACCCAGGCGCCCCCCTAAAGACATTTCTAATTGGATTTGTGGGAATATTAGTGAATGTGATTTTTTTGACATTATTAAGTGATATATCTCAATATCTGCGAAATATCCATTACTCATTGAATTGATAGCTTACAAGCAACCTATGTATGGTGCTACAAAATCCACCACACACCTGCAAAAGGTTTATTCAGAGTAAGACAGACTTAGGGATTTGAATATAACAAAATATCTTGAAAAGCTCATTGATATAATTTCAGGTTTTGTGTTGCAACCAATCTTTAAAAAATTGTCACATGTCAAGATGGTAACAGAAAAGAATATCCACAATTATCTGGAAAGGTTACTAAAATATTCCTTCCTTTTGCTACTACAAATCTATGTGAAGCCAGATTTTTTTAGCTACTTCAGCCAAAGCAACATATGGCAACAGGTGAAATGCAAAAGTAATATGAGTATTGAGCTATCACCTAACTGTCGGGCACTAACTTCTCACTGACATGATATCATACTTGAGTGCATGGTTCATTCATTTCAGCTTAAGTAGAATTAAAACTTGATGGAACTTAATACAAAAAGAAAACATGATGAAGAGCTAAGTTAGCATTTACTATCTCCAATGGTTAACTATTAAAAACTTTGGAAAATCTGTAATTAACCATTAATTGCTATCCAGCAGACAAATAAGGGCAAGTTGTAACATTATTGTGGACCTTATGAATGAGGAAGAAAGTGTCTTTCCAAGAGTCAACACCTACTTAAAATATAACCCAGGAACTAAATTCAATACCTCCCTTCGATTTTCTTAATCTCTGGGTAACAACAACATTTCCATTGTGACCTTACCTTTCACTGACATGCCTTATAAAAGGACAGGAGAATTTTATATGTAAATTATCTTCTTATGTGTGACTTATCATTTATAATTTATCTTTCATAACTCCAGGGAATTTAACTTGTTTTAGTCATGACTCCAATTCATATCATATTTAACAACTGTTTTTTTTTTTAAGATTTTATTTATATACTCAAGAGAGAGAATGAGAGAGAAAGAGCATGAGGTGGGGGAGAGTCAGAGGTAGAAGCTGACTCCCCACTGAGCAGAGAGCCCAATGTGGGGCTCGATCCCAGGACCCCAGGATCATGATCGGAATCGAAGGCAGTCGCTTAACCAGCTGAGCCACCCAGGCACCCTAACAGCTGGTTTTGAATCACACTCTACATCATGCCATTCAGAAGTCCACAGAAGAAAAAAAAAAGTATTTAAATCACATCAATAATATTTAGTAGGTTCCTGAATTGCTCTATACTAGTCTATACTGATACGAGTCCAAAAACAAATGAAAATTTTAAACTTACATATACTCCTTTTAAATGAAAGAGTTGAATTTCATGTCCTAAATAGAGACCACTGCCACAGTAAAATGTCAGCTTTATTGATTTTCCTTAACATATTACTTAATATATCAAACATTATCGAAAGCTATGCAAACCAGAGTGTAGACTGTTTATTTGCAGTGTTTTTGAATTTTAAGGATCTCTGAGGAGAGTTGAGGACCATGTAATTATCAGTATTTCTTCAGTACTTGTGCTCAAGTACTCACATCTTGGGTCATCTGGGTGGCTCAGTTGGTTAAATGGCTGTCTTTCTTAGATCATGGTCCCAGGGTCCTGGGATCCAGGCCCACATCAGGTTCCCTGCTCAGTGGAGAACCTGCTTCTTGCTCTCTCTCTGCCTGCTGCTCTGCCTACTTGTGCTCTGTCTCTCTGTCAAATAAATAGATAAAATCTTAGAAAAAAAAAAGGGAAATAGTCACATCTTGAATGCCAGCTTTGAGTGAGTGTGCCTTGCCACATTCTTCTTTGTATTTTTGCTTCCTTATTCCAATGCCCTGTATAAAATAATTTCACATTAGTATTTCATTCACATCGCTTTCATCATTGAATTCATTTATTAACACAGTAGATATGCCTTGTAATATAAATTTACATGTGTACTTTGAATAATTCAATGCATTAAAGAGAATTCTATAGAATAACCAGTGACAGACTTGTAACTTTAAAACCAATGAAAGCAATTTTTAATATGCTTATATATTTGATTTGACATATTTTCACATTTCATACTCTTTGTGAAGTACATATTTAGATAAATACTTTGAAATCATTGCTCTTACAAATAAATATATTATCATTCTGTTTCTGGGAATCAAGACAGGTAATAGTATCTGATGATACTGCCCTGAAAATGAATTTTAATTTTCAATGCCCTGAAAATGAATTTTAATTTTCAATCTCATGATGGTAATTCTTAAAACTCTATTCTTTAGTTGTTGCAGCTGTAGAGCTGAATGTCAAGTTCACAGTTTGCATATTTGTGCAGACTTGTTTAGAAAATGGGCTCTGTTGTGAACTTGTTTCAAAATTGCCAAATGGGTGTGTAATGAAAACACATCTGCTAAACAAAAAAAGAGAAACCAAGTTTGAGAAAGGAATTAGCAAGGAAACACTAGTTTTAAAAGTTCTTTTATAATTAAAGTGTGTTGCAAATGAAGTGGATCTTTGCCCAAACATGCTATTCATAGCATCCATAATCATCAAATAGCAGGCACTCCAGGCAGAGCCAGAAGTAGATCAGCCACAAGCAATTACAAATAAAACCAGAAGTGGGGGGGGGTGGCAGTTGGGGGTGAGTTAATAGTGGTGTGAGTTTTCCGATATCAATTACCAAGGAAACATCTGTTTAAAAAAATCAACAATAAAAGTGACCTTGTGAGTCTTTCCGCAATGAGGGGAGAGAAAATTTTGACAAGGATTTTTAAAATTTTCTTTGATTTAGGGTGTCAGCATTTTGACCTGCTTAAATGCCACTTCATCAGTCAAGTTTTTCGCCAAATACACATGCATGTACATGTACATGTATGTACATATGTGGGTGTGTGTAGGTCCAAGTATAGTGAGAGAAAACCTTACTGGCAGTGATGTTACACATTTTATTTATAAATTAGTCACTTAGGAATTAGAGATAAATATGTAGCAAACTCCCAATCCCAGTTTTGAAATCCCATCTCCCCTTTGTCTGTACCATCTAACATATCTTATATCGCCTTGGTTATCTCTTTATTATCTAAGCCACCCAAAATAAAAGCCTCATTAGAATAAAAACTCTCGTCAGTCCTCTGCTTTATCTCTAGACCAGCACCTGACACAAAGCTGACATCTATAAAAATGTGTTTAATAAATGAAAAAAAAAATCACTAAATATGAGCCTCTTTTTACCACGGAGAGAAATACCTACATTTATCCGGGATGTTTTGTTGCATCTCTGCCCAGGTAAAGAGGCTCCTTTTGATCCTGTGCTTCTATAAAACATCCATATATCTTAGGAAAACATTCCACAGATAATTAGAATGTTTTTGCAAATACGGAAGTATGTCATGTCTTCTCTTTACAGCATTATATTCATTTGAGAAGGAAATTTGCTTCTAGTTTATAAATTTGTATTTGGCCATTGCTTCATACTTTTAACTCTTTATTCACAGTTAAAGAATTCAAAGTTTTCTGTACATCTTTATAAGTGAAACTTAGTGAAGGCCTTTTCCAAATACCTTTTATCTATTTGAGTAATGCAACTTTAATAGTATCTGTTCAAGGAAGGAAGGACAGAAGGAAGAAATTAACTTCCTAATAGCATTGCATAGACTACATTCCTCACTTTCGCTCTCCCATCAAATCTTAACAATAATTGGACATTAGAGAACAAAACTGGTAATTCAGTTCCCTTTCACCAAGCAAAAATTCTGCCAGGAACGAGAATGAATTTTTTCAGAATGCAAAGCCAATCCATCATGTTACCTCTGTGCTTAAAGCCTTGCAGTGTGCCCTCATTTCTCCTGAAGTGAGGAACAACATCCTCAACTCTGCCCACTTGTCCACCTGGCCTGGCCCTTGCTTATCTCCCTCGTCTCATTAATCATCACCCTCTCGTTTGGTCTGTGAGCTCAGGCCAAACCGCCTTCTCTCAATTTCTAAATTCTCCATTATTTTTCCAAATGCCAGGCCTCTGACTGTGCTGTTTTATCTGCAAGGCTCTTCTCCATCCCACTCCCCCATATCAATACTAATCATCCTTCAGATCTCAGCTTTGAGGTCCCTCTTTCTCTGGCAGCTTTCTCCTCCTCAAATTCTCTTTCCAGGCCAGGGTCTTTCATTATAAGCTCCCACAGATAGTCCTTCCTTTTCTTTCCTTCCTTTCCTTCCTCCCTTTCTTCCCTCTTTTCCTCCCTCAAGAGAACACATGCCACCAGTAGTGATCATACACACTTTTGCATTCTCATTTGACTAATACGTAGCTCCCAGCTCCACTGCTGGAGAGCAGAGACACATCTTGTGTTCACTGTTGTTTCCCTAGCTCAAGAACAGTCAGTGGCATAAGTAATAGGAGGTCGTTAATACTTGCTACATAGACAAAAGCAGACAGTTTTCAAACTGCATAACCTGCCTTGCTGATGGACGTCAACTATTGAAGTAGTTTTAAAATACTCCTAGCTTGGGGTGCCTGGGTGGCTCAATGAGCCTCTCTGCCTTTGGCTCAGGTCATGATTTCAGGGTTGTGGGATGGAGTCCCGCATAGGGCTCTCTGCTCGGCAGGGAGCCTGCTTCCCCCTCTCCCTCTGCCTGCCTGTCTACTTGTGGTCGCTCTCTATCTGTCAAATAAATAAATAAAATCTTTAAAAAATAAAATACTCTCAGCTTAATACAGCAATAATTGAGATACGAAATGTTTACCGCCTTTCCTTGTTGCTGTGAACATGGGTAGTTAAAGAGCAGTAAATGAGGAAGGAGGAAGGTGAAACATTCAGAAGTGTCAGCCTCAGGGGCTTCTTAACCTGTGCTGCGTACCTCTGTGCCCATCTGAGGTTAGGACACTCACCGCAATAGGGAGTAGAGAATGCAGTAGTGTTCATGAAAAGACTAGAAGTTTTGCCTGTGATCGTCAAGAAAATAGTTTTGTGATAAAACGCTGATAGTAATAATGAAATGAATCAAAGAGGAGACGTTGGAAAGTATGCAAACAAAACACCTAGGTCCTGCTGAACATTTCTAGGGAAATAAATATTTAGTTACTCCATGGTGAGAAGGTCATGTTATGTGATGTGAAATGTTTCATGCCTCATAGCACAGAAGTGATGAGAGATCCGTCAGTAATCAGAGTAACACCACCATCCGTTAACCAAAGCAAGGGATGGCACAGGGATGATAAATGAAGTGTCTCTTCAGGAATGAAAAAAAAAAAATGAATGAAGACTTCAGATGTTGAAATCAGTCTGGTTTCCCTCTGGGATTTCTGAGACGATTTTACATTTAAGTTTTCCCACTTGGTCTCTGCCTTATTTTTGTGTGGGTTTCAGGCCTATTAACACTTTGAGTACAAACGCAAATCAACAAAAAATAATTAGAATACGAGGAGAAAAGAGACTGAATGCTGGCCGAGCTGGTTATCCTGGATATGATCCTTGATGAAATAGCTTGACCGCTCTCTTGAGTCTGACTTACTGCAGAACAGAATTTAATGAGAAACATACACATGATTGTTATCAGGCTTCCTAACCTACCCTGGAAAGGGGCTCCATGTTACCGTTTCCCTGCGCCTTACTATATTTGAGTGTGTGAGTGTGCCTGAGAACTCAAGGTGTGTTACAGGGTGCTGAGAAGGCTTTTTGTTTGTTTCCTTCAGAAATCTCTTCCTAACCTGCCCCATGATGCGTGGAATTCCTCAAAAGAGGCAGAGCATTTCATGCTATTATTAGCCCTAGAAATTAACATACAAACCATCCTGTGGGAGAGGTGACATACAGAATTTCATACTATGACTTAAAAAGATTTCAAGGAACTCTTCTTCTAAGAGTAAATTTTGACAGGGTTAAGCCGAGGGAAGTGAACGCTTACAGAATAAAAAGGAGAACCCTTCAGAGTACCAAAAGCACATTTCGCTTGCTTCCTATCTTCACCTGGATCTGGCCCTGGGGAGCAGCTTGGAGTTACATACCCGTTGAGTTTTGGTAGCAAACACCTCACCCCCAGCCCCAGGAGAACATAAGCTTATAGGGTTGTACCTTGTTGAACCCCTCATTTCACACTGAGAACACTTATATTTCTGAGCAGTGCTGGCCGGCACTGAAAGTACCGTAGCAAATGGAATATACTGGTTCACCAGGATTTAAAACACGAAGATCAGTGGCAGTCCAGGGAGGGTAATGTAGCAACTTTTGCTTGTTTTTGACTGCTTTTATATAATCTGTTTACTTATTGATTTGGCAGCCAGAATAGAAAGCGTGTCTTTTCAAAATATCCATAGAATAGGAGGAGACTCTAGGCATTTCCCATAGCCTCATACTTAATAACAGCCCGTTGCTAAGGATCACAGTACCGGTGGTCTAGGAAATGACTAGGAGGATGCAGCCTTTCTGACAGGCTCATTTAGTCTGATTTTGTTAAAATAATAACAATTTAATGTAATGGAGATTCTGTGTGTTGAATATTCTCGCATATTCTCAATTGAACATTAAATAGCAGTGTCTTGCTCTGTATCTAATATCAGTTCCCAGCATATCTGTCCTCAATACCCTTCTAGCCTAGTGTTTCCTTGTTTTCATGAACTTTCATTTTCCTTTGCTTTTTGCCACAAATCCTCAAGAAAGGATAGGATGAAAATGAAGGTCAGGAAGCTGTTGAGTCTCTGTGAATGTATATAATTGGTGTCATGTTGACCTAGAGTCCAGAGATATATGGAGAAAATGGAGATTGGTAAAAAGATTTTTTTAAAAATATGAGGTAGATATGGACATTGTGGAGTAAGCCAACAATTGAACACAAGGGACAAGGCCTGCTTGGGGACCAAAGATACAGGTATTCTAGTCAGAAAGAGGATTGTGTCTGGGACTGCTTTGGTCATCTCTCCAAAAGCTGCTCATTTGAGTGTCATTGACTAGAAAGTCCCGCCCCAGGGACTTTCATAACAGGTATCCTGAAGACACTGCAGATCTTCTGACCCCTTCAGATACTGAGAATTTCCTCTTCTCCTGAACCAAATACCATTCTTTGTAGCCTTGCTTTAACAATTCAAGAATCCTTTCAAGATTTTGAAATCCATACTACTGTCAAGAATAACTATCCTAGGGCCACCTGGCTGGTTTAGTTGGTGAAGCATGGAACTCTTGATCCGGGGTTGTAAGTTCGAGCCCCACTTTGGGTGTATAGATTACTTAAAACAAACAAACAACAACAACAAAAAAACTTAATTATGATGGGGTTGAGATACTGTATAAAACTAGAAGTGGGGGGAAAGATAGCAAGAAAATATAAGTATAGTGAAATCCAGGATCCTAGCGGGCCAGTCCAGTGTGTCCATAATCACTGATTCTTGGTATTACTCTGAACTTAATTACTTTCTACTGAACTCTCTTGAATGGGCCAAGAAGGATTTTTTTTTAATTAAAGAGTAGTAAAAGACTAGTATAATTTTTGATATTTTAGCCTCCCAACTTGTAGACTATCAAGACAGAGACTCTCGGATGCCTGGGTGGCTACCGGTTAAGCGTCTGCCTTCCTCTCAGGTCATGATCTCAGAGTTTCAGGCTTCAGCTCCCAGTCGGCCTCCAGAAACAGGGAGTCCGCTTCTCCCTCTGCCTGCCGCTCCCCCCGGCTCGTGCCCTCTCTCTCTCTCTGACAAATAAATAAATAAATCCCTAAAAAAATAATCCCATTAAAAAAAAATAAAGATTTTCAGAATGCCTTGTTTAGGTAGATACCAAACTGGGACCTCAATGATCTTGGGGCAGAGGGGGGGCTTTGTAAATCTATAATTTGTTTATTGTTGTTATTGTTATGTTCGTTACCATATAGTAATAGTTTCTTTTTTTAAAAGGTTTTATTTACTTGAGAGAGAGAGTATGAGCATGAACTGCGTGAAGGGTAGAGGGAGAAGCAGCCTCCCCGCTGAGCAGGGAACCCAATGTGGGACTTGATCCCAGGACCCCAGCCAGGATCATGGCCTGAACCCAAGGCAGACACTTAACCAATTGTGCCACCCAGACATCAGAAAATCTCTAAATTCATAGATAAAATATGAACTAAAACAATCTTCTGACGACAATGTAACATTGCTTTTCCTCAAATATTTTAAATTATTTATTATAAGTAGTACAAATTTGACTTCAATTTAAGACAATTTCTTTTTCCTGTCTTGCTTCATCATTTTTCAAACTGATTTTCTTATATATACCTTCTTTTATACTTTAAATAGATATTAGATGGTTTTTGTTTTTGTTTTTGTTTTTACCTTGGTAGATTAAAATTGCTTAGGGCCGCGCATTCATTTTTTATGTTCAGGTTATAGTGACAAATTTAATCTTCATAAACATGCTGTTTTATACAGTTTGTACCTGGGCAGTTTGCAGTTCCAAGGGCAGCAATGACAAAAATTGTTGAGGAAAATGCTCAGTGTGTGACTGGATTCCTTCAGTTCAGTTTTGATAACAATTGAGTGTCACAGCTTTACTCAGAGTTGAGTGTTATACTTGAAACTGTGGAAAACAAAACAAAAACAAGAACCCTCTTATTTAGATTGGGATACTATAGAAGGAGAGGGAAAATATACAGAAGATCTCTTAGGGACTGCTCACTGCTTGCTTCAGGGATATTTCTGAAAACAGAAATTAAGTCTGGGCAGCCAAAAATGCCTGGAACCAGGGTTGTGCTGAGCTGCAGACCATGTCTGTCTCCACAGCCAAGCTGGGGCGGCTTTGGCCACTGAGCCCGGGCTCAGGGCCACTCTGACCGCTCTGCCAACCAGAACCTGCTGGGGTGGTGCGTGTGGCTTTTGAGCAGACTTGCTGGCTCCCCGTGACTCTGTGAGTGAAAACTCTAATAGGATTCCTGAGAAACACTAGACCCAATCAGAGAGCCGATGCCACGTTCATCCTTTGGCTACTTTAACTCAAGTCCCCCATGAGGCTGAGAAAGTCAGGGAAATGATCAGTTTTTGCTAATTCCTGAGATATTCCTGTTCCTCCTTCACTGTGAAGGCGTGACTCTGGCCAACCCTTCAAAATGCCATCTCTACCAACCCCGCTGTCTTTCATCTCCTCCTCTGACTG
This sequence comes from Mustela putorius furo, assembly GCF_011764305.1. NCBI lineage: Eukaryota > Metazoa > Chordata > Mammalia > Carnivora > Mustelidae > Mustela > Mustela putorius. Next base: position 18,880,737 of record NW_025422471.1, read on the forward strand.
GATTTTTGGCAGTCAAGGAGGATGTGAGCCAGCAACATGTGTGTGACTCAAGTCATTCATGGCGGGAGCCAGCCTAGGTCCCACGAAACTGACACTCGAAGCGGTGGTTCCAAAAGTTGTGACACTGCCATGATGTCGAGCTCTGGCACTGTGTGTGCCAACTGGATGATTGCAGGCCACCAAACCAGGTCATTCGGGTCCATCGTAGTCCATCTGGGAACTGAATTGTTGAATCTGGCGGCCTAAAATAATCAGATTAACTAGAAAACTGTCAGGCTATTTAGGGTTTTGGTCTGTAAAATACCAAACAGTAAGGAGTCCCAAGCAGTGTAGATTTTAGGGAATTTAAAAAGTGCCATCAGTGCCATCAGATCCTTCCCTTAGAGTCCTCTCTGGCACGGATATGCTAGGCTGGGGATGCAGGAGACTGCAGGGTAATGTTGTCTCCTTCCAAGGGCTATCATACTCTCATCAGCTTTTGCACTAGGAGGGAAATCCCGTAATGGATACTGACCAGCTGGAGCTCAGATTATTTTTGGTGATCAAAGAAAGAACAGCTTGATTCTTGGATCTTGTTTTCCCTTGTGGAACAAGAATTTTAATTTGTGCCATTGGTTCACTGTCTCCCTACCCGAAGGAAAATGAGAAAATTAGAGTATGGATCCTAAAATAGGTTGTATTTCTGAACTCATTGGTGATTAATAATAGATATCTCTAACCCCTCGACAATTAGTTAGTGTTCATATATAATTCTCTTGACTCACAGAAGGGAAACAAAAAAAGGCTAAAGCTGAGTGTAAAATCTAATCAGATTTTGTACGCTTTTCCCCATAGCCAAAAGGGAGACTTGAAAATTTATGCTATCCAATTACAATGTCTCTCACATCTAAAGAAAGGAAGAATGAAGCAGTTATGTAAAATACCATTCCAGGTCAGAGCCTACCACTATTTCTGACTGTCTGAATTTGTCTCCAGCTTTGTGCTAATTCTCTCTCCCCCAGGTTCTGGATCTTCTCTCTCAGGACTGACCTTATAATTGTACTGATCCAGACCAGTCTCAGAGCAATGGAGACCCTCAGTTCTGAGCAGATTAATCCCCCCAGGACTGATAACCTATTTCAGGTTTGCCTCCCTGTTCATTTCCAGCACTGTCAGTAAGATGGACAGTTAGCAGTCAACAAGAAAAACTCCTTTTGGTCATCCACTGTGCAATAGCACATACATTATAAAATAGAAATATGTATTTATGGCACGCTATAAAGAAAGCTCTAATCTAAGGACTGAAAAAAAAAAAAAAACCACAACAAGAAAAAACAGTGAACAATAACGCCAACCACAGGCATTCATCTATTTCATCCCCCTGCATTTAATTTTTGCTTTCTTTCCCCCCGCCCCAAACTGGGTAATTTAGACATTTCCTACAATACGTCTTCATTAGAATCCATAAATGTTTTATGGATATGCATTTAGAAAACTTACTTTAAAGCTGGAATTTGAGCAAGGCCATCACTAGAAGGAAAAAAAGCATCATTGACATCTGCTGAAGTGTTAATTTCTCTGAAAGCACAGAGTCTGTATTAACACAGACTTCCTCTTGCTGAATGATGTGTTAAAATTGTTGAAAGAATGCCAACGGGTTTTCATGCAGAGATTGTGTCATTGTATCCCTGCTTTCCTAGAATTCGCTTTTTAAATCTTTCATTCTAAATCTAAGGCTTCCAAAAAATTCTATTTATTTTTTCAAGCTTTTAAATACAGTGTAATATTATGTAATATTAGTTCAGGTGTACAATTTCATGATTCAGCATTTATGGACAACACCCAGTGCTCATCACAAATGCACTCCCTAACCCCTACCACCCATTTAACCCATGCCCCCAGGTATGTTCCTTCTGATAACCATCATTTCTCTATAGTTAAGAGTCTTTGGTGCCAAAACCCATTCCTGAAGCCCTACGCCTGTTACAATTGGATTGAGAGAACGTAAAAACATAGGGTTGATAAGATTATGAAAGCCGTAATGTTTAATCTGATATTCTCTAAAGAAATTCTGTTAAGTTTAACTGAAGGGTTTATGGGACTGGATATTAAGTCTGGCTGAGGAACACTTCCCTTACCCTACTGTAAAACCATAACCTACTGATAAAGTCCTAACAGACTATAGCTAGGAACATAAGAGTTGATGGAAATATGGTAAAAATGTGTAGGAGAATTTATATGTTTGAATTGATTTTAAGACATCATGATGGATCATTCATCATCAGGGAAATAGAAATCAAAACTACAATGAGATATCAACTCACACCTCACAGAACGGTTAGCATCAAAAACACAGGAAACAGGTGGTGGCAAGGTTGTGGAGAAAGGAGAATCGTCTTACACTGTTGGCAGGAATGCAAATTGGTGCAGCCATTCTGGAAAACAGTATGGAGGTTCCTCAAAATTTTATATTTATATATATATATATATATATGTATATATATGTATATTTTTTAATGATAAGTGTGATTCATGTACATTGACATTAGACATACTCTTTTCTTCTTTTCCTTTGTAAATGCTTTTATTTTAATTCCAGTTGGTTAACACAGAGTGTAATATTAGACTGTGGTGTACAATATAGTGGTTTAACAATTCCATGCATAACTCAGAGCTCGTCCCACCAAGTGTCCTCCTTAATCCTCATCACCTGTTTAACCCAGCTCCCTGCCTCCCTCCTTTATGGTAACTATGAGTTTTTTCTCTGTAGTTAAGAGTCTGTTGCTTGGTTTCTTCCCCGCCCCCCCTTTCTCTCTCTCTCTCCTTTCTCATTTGGTCGGTTTTTTTTCCCCTTAAATTCCACATATAAGTGAAATTACATGGTATTTGTCTCTCTCTGACTGACTTACCTCACTTAGTGTAGTACTCTCTAGCTCCATTCATGATGGCTGAGGAATGTTCCATCAAATATGAATTCTATTTATATTCCATTATGTGTGTGTGTATATATATACATACATACACACACACACACACACACCACTTCTTTATCCGTTCATCAGTTGATGGACATTTGGGCTCTTTCCATAATTTGGCTATTGTAGATAATGTTGCTATAAACATTAGGAAGCATATATGCCTTCAATTTTTTTTTTAAATTTTGGGGTAAATACCTAGTAGTACAATTGTTGGATTGTAGGGCAGTTCTCATTTTAATTTTCTGAGGAAATTCCATACTGTTTTCCAGAGTGGCTGTACCAGCTTGCAATCCCACCAGTAGTGTAAGAAACTTCCCCATTCTCAGCATCCTTGCTAATACCTGTTGTTTCCTGTCTTGAGTTTAGCCATTCTGAAAGGCATCAGGTGGTATCTCATTATAGTTTTGATTTGCATTTCCCTGCTGATGAGTAAATGTTGAGCATCTTTTCATGTGTCTGTTGGCCATCTGGATGTCTTCCTTGGAAAAAATGTCTATTCATTCTTCTCATTTTTTCAATTAGATTACTTGAGGGGGGGCGTTGAGTTTTATAAGTTCTTGATGCATTTTGGATACTAACCTATTAGCAGATATGTCATTTGCAAATATCTTCTCCCATTTGTAGGTTGCCTTTTAGTTTTGTTGATTGTTTCCTTCACTGTACAGAAGTTTTTATTTTGATGAAGTCCCAATAGTTTATTTTTGCCTCTGTTTCCTGCTCAGGAGACATACATAGTAAGAAGTTGGCTATGGCCAGTGTCAAAGAGGTTACTGCCTGTGTTGTCCTGTAGGACTTTAATGGTTTCAAGTCTCACATTTAGGTCTTTAGTCCATTTTGAATTTATTTTTGTGTAGAGTGTTAAGAAAGTGGCCCATTTTCCCAACACCATTTTTTGGAAGAGATTCTTTGCTCCACTAAATATTCTTTCCTGCTTTGTCAAAGATTAATTGGCCATATATTTGTAGATTCATTTCTGGCCTTTTTTTCCCCCAAAGATTTTATTTATTTATTTGACAGACAGAGATCACAAGTAGGCAGAGAGGTAGGCAGACAGAGAGGGGGAAGTAGGCTCCCTGCTGAGCAGAGAACCCAATGCGGGGCTCCATCCCAGGACCCTGAGATCATGACCTGAGCTGAAGGCAGAAGCTTAACCCACTGAGCCACCCAGGTGCCCCTATTTCTGGCCTTTCTGTTCTATTCCATAGATCTGTGTTCTGTTCCATGGATCTGTGTATCTGTTTTTGTGTCAGTACCATACTGTTCTGCTAACTACAACTTTATAATATAACTTAAAATTCAGAATTGTGATGCTTCCTGCTTTGCTTTTTCTTCCTCAAAGTTGCTTTGGCTATTCAGGGTCTTTTGTGGTTCCATACAAAATTTAGGATTGTTTGTTCTAGCTCCATGAAAAATGCTGGTGGTATTTTGATAGGAATTGCATTAAATGTATAGATTGGTTTGGGTAGTGTACTTGTTTTTCCAATCCACAAGTGTGGATTTTTTTGTCCATTTCTTTGTGCCATCTTCCATTTCTTTCCCCAGTGTCATAGTTTTCCGAGTACAGATCTTTTACCTTTTTCATTAGGTTTATTCCTAGGTCTCTTAGGGGTTTGGGTGCAGTTGTAAATGGGATCGATTCCTTGATTTCTCTTCCTACTGCTTCATTACAGGTATATAGAAATCCAATAGATTTCTGTACATTGCTCTGTATTCTGTGACTTAATTCATGTATCAGTTCTATCAGTGTTTTGGTAGAGTCTTCTGAGGTTTTCTACATCAAATATGTTATCTGCAAGTAATAAAGTTTGATTTCTTCCTTGCCAATTTAGATGTCTTTTTTTTTCCTTGTATGATTGCCATGGCTAGGACTTCTAGTACTATGTTAAATAATAGTGATGAGTGTGGATATCCTTGTTTTGTTCCTTACCATGGAGGAAAAGCTCTCAATTTTCCCCCATGATATTATGATATGGGATGATATTAGCTGTGGGTTTTTCATACATGGCCTTTATTATGTTGACTCTAAACCTACTTTGTTGAGGGTTTTTATCATGAATGGATCTTGTACTTTGTCAAATGCTTTTTCACCATCTATTAAAAGGATTGTGTGGTTTTTATCTTTTTTTTAATTAATGTGGTATATCACATCAATTGACTTACAAATATTGAACCACCCTTACAGCCCAGGAATAAATTTAATTGATCATGGTAAGTGATACTTTTGATGTAGTGTTGGATTTGGTTTATTGGTATTTTCTTGAGAATTTTCACGTCTTTGTTCACCAGGGATATTGGCCTATAATTCTGCTTCTTGATGGGTTCTTCATCTGGTTTTGATATCAAGATAATGGTGGCCTCATAGAATGAATTTGGAGTTCATTCTTTTATATATTTTTTAATTGTTCGAGAAGAATAGGTATTAACTCTCCTTTAAGTGTTTGGTAGAGCTACCTGTGAAGCCATCTGGCCCTGGACTTTTGCTTGTTGGGGAAAAAAAATTACTATATATATATATATATATATTTTTTTTTTTTTTTTTTTTCTTAAAGAGAGGAAGAGTGGGGCGTGGGGAGGGGCAGAGGCAGAAGGAGAGAAAGAATTTAAAACGGGTTTCATGTCCAGTGCAAAGCCTAATGTGGGGCTCATTCTCAGAACCCTGAGATCATGACCTGAGCCAAAATTAAGACTGGGATGCTTAACTGACTAAGACAGTCAAGAGACCTTCTTGGGAGATTTCTGATTACTGATTCAATTTCTCTGCTGGTTATCTGTCCAAGTTTTCTATTTCTTCCTGTTTTAGTTTTGTAATTTAATAATCTTCATTGCTTCCAGGTTGTTCCATTTGTTTGCATATAGTTTCTCATGCTACTCTTATAACTGTATTTCAGTTATGTGGTGTTATGGTGTTGGTTATTATTTCTCCTCTCTCATTTGTGATTTTATTTATTTGGGTCTTTTTTCTTTTTGATAAGTTTGGTTAGGGGTTTATCAATTTTATTAATTTATTTTTAAAGAACAAGTTCCTGGTTTCATTTATCTGTTCTATTGGTTTTTTTGTTTTATTTTTTTGTTTTTTAGATTCTGTAGTTTTTATTTCTGCTCTGATCTGTATTACTTCCTTCCTTCTGCTGGCTTTAGGCTTTAGGCTTCATTTGCTGCTTTTTTTCTAGCTCCTTTAGGTGTAAGGTTAGCCTGTCTGAGATGTTTCTTGCTTCTTGAGGTAGGCCTTTATTGCTATAAAATTCTCTCTTAGGATGACAGCTTTTTCTACAACCCAAAGGTTGTGGACCATTGCATTTTCATTTTCATTTTTTTCTATGTATCTTATTTTTTCTTTTATTTCTTTTTGACCCATTTGTTGTTTAATAGTATGTTGTTTAGCCTCTATCTCTTTATGGTGTTTCCAAATTTTTTTCTTGTGGTGGACTTCAAGTTTGATAGCATTGTGGTCATAAAATATGCATGCTGTGATCTCAATCTTTTTGTACTTGTTGAGGCCTGATTTGTGCCCTAGTATGTGATCTATTCTGGAGAATGTTTCATACGCACTTGAAAAGGATGTGTATTCTGCTTTAGGATGGTGTGTTTTGAATATATCCATTAAATCCATCTGATCTAGTGTGACATTCAAAGCCATTGTTTCCTTGTTGATTTTCTGCTTAGATGATCTGTCCATTGATATAAGTGGGGTGTTAACATCTTCTACTATTACTGTACTACCAATCAGTTCCTTGATGTTTGCTACTGTTTTCTATATTTGGGTGCTCCCAAGTTAGAGGCATAAATATTTATAGTGTCTAGATCTTCTTGTTGCATAGACTTCTTTACGATGAGACAGTGCCCTTTTTCATCTCCTGTTCAGAATTTGGTTTAAAGTCTAGTTTCTCCAGTATCAGTATGGCTAATCTGGCTTTCTTTTGATGTCCATTAGCATGGTAAATGTTTCTCCATCCCCTCACTTTCAATTTGCAGGTGTCTTTAGGTCTAAAATGGGTGTCTTGGGGCACCTGAGTGTCTCATTCAGTTAAGCTTTTGACTCTTCTTTCAGCTCAGCTCATGATTTCAGGGTCAGGGGATCAAGCCTTGCATTAGACTCCACACTGGGCATGGAGTCTGCTTAAGATTCTCTCTCCCTCCATTGTTCCATCCCTCCCCCTCTCTAAAAATAATTAATTAATTAAAAACAATGTGAGTCTCCTGTAGGCACCATTCGATAGGTCTTTTTTTATAATCCATTCTAACATCCTGTGTCCTTTGATTGGAGCACTTAGTACATTTGCATTCAAAGTAATTATTGAAATATATATTTAGTGCCATTTTATTACTTGTTTTGTCATTGTTTCTGGAGACTGTCTCCATCACTTTTGGACTTTCCTTTGCACTCACAGAGTCCTTTTTAATATTTCTTGCGGAGCTGCTTTAGCAGTCATGAACTCCTTTAATTTTTGTCTGAGAAACTCTTTATTTCTCCTAATACTCTGAGTGATAATCTTGCAATATATTCTTGGCTGCATATTTGCCCCATTCAGCATGTTGAATATATCATGTCACTCACTTTTGGTTTGCTAAGTTTCTGATGAGAAATCTGCAGTTGGCCTTATGGATCTTCCCTGATAAGTAAAGGTTTTCTTTTGTTGCTGCTTTTAAAATTAAGATTATATTTTCCCAGCTTAATTACAATATGTCTTGGTATGGGCCAGCGTCTGTTTATTTTGATGGGAGTTCTCTGTGCCTCCTAGATCTGGAAGTCTGTTTCCTTCCCCAGATTAGGGAAGTGTTCAGCTATTATTTCCTCAAATAAATTTTCTGTCCCCTTTTCTATCTCTTCTTCTAGGACTCCTATAATATGAATGTTACTACATTTGATGGAATCCCTGAGTTCCCTAAGTTTATTCTCGTATTCCATAATTCTTTTGTTCAGCTTTGTTATTTTTCGTTGTCTTCTATATCTTATGCATTCCCCAGCCTTTTCCAGCCTTGTGTTCATTTTATCAAGCCTGTGTTTAATCTGTTATTTAATTTTTCATTTATGATTCATTTTTAACACCTTTATCTCTACAGTAATGGCCTCCTGGAAGTCTCCCATTCTCTCAGTCCCAGCAAATATCCTCATGATTGTTGCTTTAAACTGTCCATCAGCCATATTACTTTTATCTGTTTCACTAAGACCTCTGGCTATGACCTTATCTGGTTCTTTAATTTGGGATGGAGTTCTTCATCTTGGCACTTGGTCTAAGTCTCTGTCTTCTTCTGTGTGTTAGAAAAACCCAGTATGTTCCCTGCTACTGGGAGTAATGGCTTGATGAAGAAGAGGTCATTACTGTCCAGGGGCTGGTGCTTCAGGGAGTATCTCTGGTGTGTGCTGCTTGTACTCTGCTATTGTGTTTTGGCTACTCTGTTCCTGAAGACAGTTGTGGGAAGAGGCTCTCTTTGCCTTAAGTGGGCAGTGTTTTGTTTTTGGCCACAATGGGACAAGTTTTAACTCAGTGTGCTCTGGTCCACTTGTTAATGAGACCTCATATTACTTGCACTAGAAAGGAAGCCCTACAGAACTCTTCTGGTTGGGAGAGGTGGTATGGGCAGGCATTTCTGCTGGTCCCTTGGGGGCGGGTCTCACTGCATAGGGACTAGGGCAGGCTTGACTGAGAAGGGCTACTGCACCACTGTGCAGGGGTGTGGAGCAAACAAGTTAGGCAGCCAGTGTCTGCTGTGCTTCCTAACACGAGTGGTTCTGTGTTTATGCTGAGGGGTGGGAAAAGACTATGGGGACAGAGGAGTTAGCTGGCACGATTGAGGCATCTTCTTGAATACTACCTCTCAGGGACTCAGGAACTCTCATAGGAGTGAATAATCTGCCCATTGTGTGTACCCAACATTCTTCAAATGGACTTTTCAAAGCCGTCTGCCCCCTGGGTTATTTGCGGGGCTTCTAAAGATAGTGTAGTGCTGGCCTTTATTTCAGATTGCAGTCTTTAAGCCCTGCTCATTTTAAGAACTCATGAAAACCAGCCCCTCTCTCATTTTCCCAGACAGTGGCTTAGGAGACCTGTTCTCCTTGTGCTTCCTTCTGTGTGCTCCTCTCTTTGGTTCTTCTCCATCATCAGAGCAGCCTCCCCTCTGCAGCACCCTTTGTCCATTTCTCCCCCAAACTATGTCTCTGCACTTCCTCCCTTCCTTGATGTGGCCTCTTCTCTCCCTCTAGTTGTGCAGTTTGTTCTCTCAATCCTCAGGATGGTTTCTGGGGTATTTAGAATGACATAATAGTTATCTAGTTATGTTCCAGGGACCAGATAAGCTTAGGGCCCTCCTACTATGCCAGCATCTTAGTACGTGGGATTTATTCTTAAATTTTGGGAGTATTTTCTCATGGGGAAACAATCTTATGGATATGTAAAGGGTTTTCAGAATAGTCTCGTTACTTAATAGTGACAAGCAAAAGAAAGTGAAAACTATTCTTTCCATTGTATGACCCATTACGTCTACCCAAAGTTAGTGGGATTCTGTATGATATAACTTTTAGGTTCTTAAATTATTACTCTTCAGTGATTGCTAACGTCCATAGAAAAAGCTAAAGCACAAAGTCATCTTTCTTTTTAGGATATAACCATCTTTCTCTCATATTTTAGCTCAGGCCCTCCAATTCAGGCCCTCTAAAAAAAATTATAGAGTCGGGGCGCCTGGGTGGCTCAGTGGGTTAAAGTCTCTGCCTTCGGCTCAGGTCATGATCCCAGGATGCTGGGATCGAGCCCCACATCTGGCTCTCTGCTCCACAGGGAGCCTGCTGATCTCTGTCTGTCGAATAAATAAATAAATAAATCTTAAAAAAAAAAAAAAGAAAACAGAGTCTATAACAAAAACTTCAGTGTAAACAGAGACTTTGGTAAGTCACCATGAGGGCAAAAGCCCTGACACATGAGAGAAGTGAAAGCCAGTTCAAGGGAGTGTTCTCAAAGGTGTTCCTAAAACCATATTAATTGTCTATTTTGGCTCCTTTCTCTTATTAGTGTGGAATAAAGCAATCTGAAAAATTCATCTAGGTTCAAGGGCTTGGATGATGCACATCTTTTATGGGTGGCTGAACTTTTTTAAAGAAAGGCTTGAACTAATTATGGGTGGAAACCATCTACTGCACCTACATACACATTTCTCTCACCCCCTTTTTTTTTTCAGACTTTATTTATTTGACACATAGAGATCACAAGTAGGCAGAGGCGCAGGTGGGGGTGTGGGGCAAGCAGGCTTCCTGCTGAGCAGAGAGCCCAGTGATGTGGGACTTGATCCCAGGACCCTGAGATCATGACCTGAGCTGAAGGCAGATGCTTAGCCCACTGAGCCACCCAGGTGCCCCTAATCTATGAATTTTTCTGAGTAGTCCCTTGGCCAGATTCTGTATAGCTTCATAATAGTTATTGATTTTTAAATGTTCTACATTATAGTGGTATTTCTACTTTGAACCAATAAACAGTAAATTATTTTAAAATATCTGAATGATTAGATTTTTAAAATTAATCAGTTTGCATAGGGAATATAACGCATAGTCAAATGTTAAGTATTTTTAAATCTATTTTTTTTTTTGCTTTATACAGTCTAATAAAACTTTAATAGGTGACTCATACCCCTTAAATCCTTTGCATAAATTATATAGCTTGACAATATAAAAAGAACACTCTTACCCTATTTTGAGCTTTTTGTTTTTAATTCATTGTCTGATGTTGTTATTGTAACCAATGCCTTCTTATAACTTGAATGTATAGTTGACTCTTGAACAATGCAGGCATTTGGGGCACCAGCATTCCCCCCATATCAAAAATCCATGTATGACTTATCATTCCCCAAAAACATAATTACTAGTGGCCTACTACCGATCAGAAGCCTTACCAATAAACAGCTGAGTAATAGATATTTTGTATATTTATTATATTCTTAGAATAAAGCTACAGAAAAAAAGTTATAAAAATCAGAAGGAAAATATATTTACAGTACTATATTTATCTAAACAAAAAAATCTTCATATAAGTGGACCTGTGCCGTGCAGTTCACATCCATGTTCTGTGCTTTTATGACTGCGTTAATACTTAATCTTTTTGTCATTTGGATTTTTACAGTGTGATCTCCCATTTACATTTATTATTATAGCGAATTTATTTGGTCTTCTGTTAAAGGATTTCTCTCTCTTTTTCGATGCAGTCTTATTGATTTATTTTCTAATTTATTCCATATGTATTCATTTTTGTCTTATTTTTCTGTTGTTTTAAGCCATTAGCAACCTATTCTAAATTCTAGTCCTGTTTGTTTATTTACATTTACTTAATTTCTGTGTTGAGTGGGATGCATTGATCAGAAAGAAATCTAATAAATACTAAACATGGATAAGCATCAGAGTTTACCAGAGGCAATGGAAAGAGTTAAATTATAGAATGAAGAAGAATTGCATCTATCAGCTAGACACTGAGGGCAAAGGAAAGGAGAATGGGAACAGAAAAGTAAAGAACCCATGGAATGACTTGCAGACTAGTTTTCTTTTCTTTTCTTTTTTTTAAAGATTTTATTTATTTATTTTAAAGATTTTATTTATTTATTTGACACAGAGAGATCACAAGTAGGCAGAGAGGCAGGCAGAGAGAGAGGAAGGAAAGCAGGCTCCCCACTGAGCAGAGAGCCCGATGCGGGGCTCGATCCCAGGACCCTGAGATCATGACCCGAGCCAAAGGCAGTGGCTTAACACACTGAGCCACCCAGGCGCCCCGCATACTAGTTTTCTATTACTGTTGTAACAAATTACTAGAAACTGACTACCTTAATATAATGCAGATTTTATAAGTTTAGTTACTATAGCTCAGAAGTCTAGTGCCTCAAGTCTCTGCTTAGGTCTCACATAACTGAAATCAAGGTGTTGGCAGAGTACCTTTCTGGAGTTTCTGGGAAAGAATCTTCCTTCTTTATTCAGACTGTTTTTCTTTCAGTTGTAGTGCTGAGGTTTAGTTTCCTTGTTGGCCATCAGCTGGGGGCTGTTCTAGAGGCCACCTGCATTCCTTGGCTCCTAGTCGTCTTCCTCCATCTTCAGAGTCCGTAATGGTGGGTCGAATCCTTACACTGCATCTCTCTGACTGAGTCTAGGTGGGAAACGGTCTCCTTTTATTTTTTGTTTTGTTTGTTATGCAGTATTACAATAATACATATGCAGTCTGAATCTAGTCCTTGTCTGATTTAGTCCACTTTTCATGATGTCGCCAAATTTTTCTAAAATATCACTTAAAACAACCAGCTAGCTTCCTTCCTTCCTTAAAAGTGTTTCTCCTCAGGGTACCTGGGTGTCTCAGTGGGTTAAAGCCTCTGCCTTCAGCTCAGGTCACGATCCCAGGGTCCTGGAATCGAGCCCCACATCAGGCTCTCTGCTCAGCGGGGAGTCTGCTTCTTCCTTTCTCTGCCTGCCTCTCTGCCTACTTCTGATCTCTGTCAAATAAATAAAATCTTAAAAAAAATGTTTCTCCTCTTTTTGAAGGTTAGTGGGATTAGATTTGGCTCAAACAAATCCTCTTTCCATTGAAGATCCCCAAACTTCGTTAGACCTGGGTAGTCCTTTTGCTATGTAATAACATATTTATAGCTTCCAGAGATTAGGGAGTAGTGATTTTGAGGGGTGCTTACTCATCTTACAACAGAAGTGTAGGCAAGAGCCTATTAAAAATCAGACCTAGCAATATTGTATTGACCTGGCAGTAGGGCCCTACTTTGTACAAATGAATTATAATAACAAAAACCACATGCAAAGTAAATGAGTAATAATTAGGGGTGGGCCACATGGGGACTGGAATGTCTCACTATAGGGGAGAATCTAGGAGGAGTTTGAAATGGATTTCTGGTAGGAGTCAAGGAAGGATAAGAATGTTACACCTATTATAGTAGCTTAAGAGAGATCTTCTGGGCATTGCAGACTTACCGCTATTCTTTGTGCCGCAAGCTGGAGTAGATGTTACAGAGTAACTCATGCAGCTTTACATCCAGGTTGCCTCATCTTGTTAGTGTGGCATCATTGCTTTAAAAAACAAAACAAAGCTTTCCTTTATTAATAAATGTTCCCTGAGCAAAGCAGGTGATCGGTCTTCTTGTGCTTTATGTAGGGGTGTAAAGCAATCTCATCAGTCTAGACCTTGGATTCTAGTCCCTTCTCAAACATCATCCTAGAGGGTTGGGCCAATGCAGAGAAAGTAGTAGGGAGATAATACTATTTCTCAGTGTTTGGAGTCAGGGTTGAAACATACTAAGAGCTACATGAAACCATTCCCCTCCCTCTAGAGACAATGAGTTTGCAATATATTATATTTTTCTCATTTCATCTACCTAGCTTCTTAGTATTTTCTGGTATATCCAAATTTTGCATCTAAACTTTCATTTTATCTATTCTTTTGAGTTTTATATTCAATTTTACTAAATAGATTTATAGTTACTTGTGTAACTATCAGTAATTCTACTGAGAGAACTTTTATAAAACTATTTTTCTGTTTAGTTCTTAATTGGATAGACCTAGATCTATTTATCCACATGTGTTCAAAGTAAGAAAAATAGAAACATGTCCTTTCTTGAAATACTTATTTTCTAAAAATCATTCTGCAGTGCCAGCATTCAGTCAGTCCCCTTATAAGATGGCTTTTTCTTTTCCAGCATGTTCTGGATTCGTCCTTTACTCTTCATCCAGGGTTTCTTCTTCTACTCTGGACTGAAATATTCAGGCTTGGATTTCTATGGTAACCTTCAATGGTACTTCCTACCCAGTCTCGACCAAGTTCTATCAGTCCTCATTCAGGTGCTAATCTCCTTTCATAAAACATTTTGACATTGTTGGTTGGTTACTTGTGGCCTTGCTAAAGCTGCCTAATGTAGGGTACTCCTTTTTGGGTGGTCTTTGCCATTTCTTTCCCCTAATCTAATCCTTACATTTCTTTCAGTGCCAAATGCAGATAATACCTTCTCTACCTGAAGAACACCTGGCAACTTTTCTTTTCCTTGTCTCGATTCATAGAATGCCTATCATCCACTCGAAGAGGACATTAGCCTAAATTATATGCACTTGATATGCATTCCTCTCGTTTTTTCTATGATTCATACTGTAAGTTTGTTAGGTCAGTGACTGTTTCTTCTTTTATGGTCTCCCCACATCTGGCATGCTGCTACGCTCACAGGAAGAGTCTAAGAGATAAGCCGTTCACTGAATAATTAAGTTTATGCTAGATGACTCAGCTCAATAACTTAAAATTTAAATACAAAAGTAAAAAATGTGTGCATGGTTTTAAAATAAAACTGTAAAAAAAAAAAAAAAAGAAAATGAAAACTGTAAGTCTCCTTAACCTCCCTTTTCTGACTGTAAGCTCTCTTGGTGGTTCGTTATATATACATAAAAGAGATTTTTTACTTATTTCTATTATACTGACTCGAACTCTTATTCACCTATACGTAGAGATATAAGAATCAAAAGATATAGGAAAATATATAGGAAACAGTGTATACTGTTCTATTTTTTTCCTCACTTATATTTCTTTCTTACTGAATTTGATGATTTTTCTTTATCGGCATTTTTTGTTATATTTTATTTTTAATGACTATGTAGCATTTCATTGTATAAATTTGCCCAGCACTATCTTCCCTTTATGGACATTGAAGCTGTTTTGAGTTGTTTGTAGTTTTGTTTGTAACAGCACATAAGAAGTATACATTTTAAGCAAAAATCAGTCTTAACAGCCTATTGCTCTGGCACAAATGTATCTGCAGTCCTGTATCACACCTCCTCATATAAATTCCTGGTTTTGGAGATTGGAGGTTTACTTACCTATGAAGAGAAGTCCATGGGAAATATACTATGTTGAGCTCAGTAACAGAAAGGAATAAAGTTAACATGTGCACGCTTGACTTTTGCAACTGCAATTATCAGACAACACTCTTTTTCTTGGGATGTTCCAGGCAGAGACACAAGGCAAAAAACAAAGACTTTGGGATGGAAACATGTGACTTGAGTAGAGTGAGGAAGAGTGAATAGTATGAAACAGAGAGGCTGTCAAGGTCCTATAAACTCTTCAAAATACTTTGCATTCTCTGGAGTGAAATGGGAAGACACTAGAGGGTTTTAAACTGACAAGTGACTTGATCTAACTTATATTTTAATCGAGTTGCCTGCTGTTTTGAGAATACATTAAAGGAGAGCAGGGGAGCAGAGTGACTTGTCAGGAGGTCAGCTATACAGTAATCTAAGTAAGACTGACTGGAGCAATGGACTGTAAAATCTAAGCTGCTGTGTAGGGGAAAGTGAGTGAACACCTGATAGGATCAGTGGATGGAAGACCGCAGTGGAGTCAAAGAGCCGGTGGAGAATAGGCATTAAAGGGAATGAGCAAGAAAATAGGAGCTGCTTGCCTGAGGGTAAGATGCATGAAACGGACATGATAAGGGAGATGCAGTTACAGTGATGGGCAGCTCTAGAACTTGGTGATGATAGCAGAAAAGAAAGGTGAGACATGGTGGAGGGTAAGGTCTTTGAGGGAGAGATTGAGAAACTGATAGACCAAGGGAGTGCAAGGTTCAGCTACAGGAACATTGATATTTCAACAAATTATGACCAGAGTGAGGTTAGAGAATGCGCTAGTAAGCTGGGAGCTAAAACTTTCAAAGCCGATGGGGAGACACTTACGGTGCTGTGGAGAGCTGCAGCAAATAGGGTGTGATGGTAGAGTCTGAGGCCATCTTCCCTATTCAACAATTGAACATTAATTTCTTGAGAAATTCTTCTAAGCCAGAGAATATTCAAGAAAAATTATCACGATTAGCACACTCTAGGGTCATGCTTTTAAGACCTGAGTTCCAGAGCCAGACAGATTGGGCTCAGATGTTGTGTGCTATTTACTAGCCGGGTGACCTGAAGCAGCAAGATGTCTTATCCCAACTGTAAATTGGAGATGAAAGCACCTCCCTCCCGAGGTTGTTGTGAGTCTTAATATATGTAAAGCACATAGACTAGCGCCTGGTGCAGACTAAGTGCCATGTAAGTGTTTGCCATTAATAATGTCACTCTCTTCCCTTGGGTATCACTAGCTATGTCAAGGCAATAGTCACCACATGCATTGTAAATTGGTTAGAGAGGAAATTGGTGGAAAGCAATTGCCTTTATACAGCAATTCTATTTCTAGGTCTTTATCCCTTAGCTATACCTACCCATTCATAAAACGACCTCTATACAAAGATATTCTTACCATATAAATGGTAATGGTAAAAAGTTTGTAAAAACATTTGTCCATAGAATATATCCTATACAGCTCTTGAAAAGAATGTGTTAGCTTCTTAATGATAATAGAAATTCTCTAGGATATATTGTTAGGTTAAAAAAAAATCAAATGCAGGATGGTACACATACTTAGTTGGCATTTGATATATACATATATATTTCTCTATTTGTGTGTTAGTAAATGAATACCGAATTCTTGAAAAGCCACACAGGAAAACTCCGCTTCTCAGGAAAACTGACTGAGTAGGAGATAGGGGCAAGAGAACCATTGCCTTTTAAATTTACATCCTGTGGCAGCTTTTATATTTCGTACTGTGTATATGGTCAAAAACGTTTTAAGTCTTGACTTTCCGATGTCAATTTCATATTGGGGGCACATCCCTTCAGGAAGTATTTCTTGATAGCTTCACTGTAGGCCCAAGTTCATGGCAGCTTGTCTAAGCATCTGAGGAAGCATTAGTTCCTGCCTGTGGGGCGGGCAGGATGCAGTCATTAGAGAATAAACCAAAATGTGCAACTGAGTGATCCAGGGTTCTAACAAGGCTACGAGGCTGACAGCTATTTCAACTTGGGACTTCTGAATTGGAAACCAGATCCGCATATACTAAGGGATCAGTGAGCTTATGTATTTGCTTTAAAAAAAAAAAAAAAAAGACTCTCAAAGTTATCTGTCACATTACAGCAGTACGAAAGCAAGAGATCTATTTATTCGTGTTCCAGCTGCTTTCTAGTAGCACTGCAACTAAGATGCTCTATTGATTTAAACCTAAATTTAGCAGGAGGTGCCTGGGCAGCTCAGGACACTGTAATAAAATGTGAGTGAGTGGCACTAGGCTCCATGGCTGCTCCTGAGAATGTAGGACGTTAGTGTTTCCAACAAGTCTTAAGGCCATGACACACATGGAAAAGAAAATAAGAAAGAAGAAGTAATTGAGATTCTGAGAAGGGACATTGAGAATTACCTCCAAATAGAAACTGACCTTTTTTTCTTTCTCGACTCCTTAATCCCCTTCTAACCAAATAGCACAGCGATGTGTTGGAAAACCCGGCACGGTTTCTGTGCTACAGGCTATGGCCGGTGTGGGAACAGAGCGGTTTCTAATCCTGTACCAAATATAAAATTAACTTAAAAAATGGTTTTTCTGTTTCAGTGTGTTTGCTCATAAGTCACAAAGCCTTGATAGATATTTGAGGAAAATGAAAGCAATAAGCTCAAAGTTGTTCAGCTGAGAAAAATAGCTGCATTGTGACATAGACATTTCTGAGAAACCTCTACCCTCAACCCTCCACACTCAGCCCCACCTTCCCTCTGAAGTCATACATTAGGAAGAATGAGCTGTGTTGAGCAACGAGGTACCACACATGGGCTGTCCACCAAAGGAAGGCTATTTCTATGCTAGATGGATTCCAAAGAAATACGTTTTGCTTGAGGCTCATCCTGGAATCTCTTCTCGCCCAGAGACCCATCAGAATAATTCAGAGATTGAGGGCTTGGGTTCACTCTAGGGCATACCCAGGGATGAGGTTTGGTCCACTGGTCTTAGGCCACCCCAACGCCATTTCAAGTCAAAGCCAGTAACTGACATTTCTCAGGAGTCCTCAGGACAGTCCCCACTAATATTTGCCCTACTCTAAGGCCAGAATCTAAGGCCAGAATAAAGGTTTGCCAAGTATAGGACCCCTGAGGCCATGGGAGCCAGGCTGAGTTGCAGCTTAAGGACTACCACACCCCAGCAAGAAATGTCAGGAATCCCTTCTGCTTTCAAAGTACTTGTGAGACCATCAAACTACTTTCATGAGTGTTTTGATATACCTAAGGAATCTTTTACTCAAGTCTTCTGTTCTCAGTGAAATGTCTACTAGGACAAGGGTCGAGCTGAATCCAATCGAAGTGGCCACTCTTCTGGTTTCTTTGTAAAGCTCTAGCAGCCCCTTTGCTCCTGGGCTGGACTAGGCTTTCTGCATTCCTTAGGTAAGAAAGGTTAGACATTTTTTTTTTTTTCCTGTTCTGCTCAGATACCCTTCAAATAACATTGTGCATTTCAGCCCTTACCTGGACACATTTAAAATGTTTATACTTTTGTTTATACTTTCTGGCCTGGAGGGAATCTTTCCCTCCCCTGTCTCTTCAAGCTTGTCACCACTTGACCTATCCTCCCAACTCAGAGCTCCCAGAAAATCTGATGTCCAGGGAAGCACTCTTTGGAATATGTCGTTGGAAATGTAACTTGGCTGAGATGTGTCTGGGGCCTAAGCTCTAAACAGTCATCCATGCCATCTCTGACACCCTGGAACCAGAAGGTCTCTAGAAAAGAAAAAAGAGAACAGGAATATAAGGTCTACCTTGATGAATGCCACCTCGCAGGAAACACTCACCTCATTCCAGGTCCCTAATTCTAAGAGTGTGTAGCAATACCGTGCTTTTCTGTACCTGTAGGAAGGGTAGTATTTTATTCTTCTAAAATATGATACAGGGATTCTTGGTCTTCAGTTTTCTAATTCAGGTTCGAGAAGTTGACAGAGCATGACAAGTCCTCCTCTTCCCCTAGTCCCACTCTGCTGCTTCCAAAAGGTCATCAGAGAAGGAGCAAAGCCAAAAAAGGCAGAAGAAGCGCTGCATTTTAAAAGACTGTCAGACTGTGTGATTGATAATGCAGTGAACTTGGTATATTGAAACAGTAAATAAATAGGGCTCATGTGCCCTAAGTTAATATAGCTCCCAAGGGTGCCTTGGTTTCAAGGACACGGTTTATGTCCTGCAGAATCTCACTCAATTAAATAATAAAAATAAAGTAGCAGAAAGCAGGCTCTCAATCAAAGAGTTCCTGCTGTGAGAGCTCAAGTTCTGCTTTGTGCAGAGGGGTGCACGTGACAGCTTTCCTATCTTCAAGGGGCCCACAGTCCAGTCGTGGAGGCAGACTCACACCCAAGAGCAGCAGAGCACAGGACAGAACAATGTGTAATTAAGTGCTACATCTGGATCTTCCAGAGAAGACAGAGTGAAAGAGAGGGTCAGGTACTGGCCCCTGCAGGGAAGGAGTGAGGACAGGTGGAGAGAAAGAAACAGAATGACCCTCCCTCCTGGACGTGGAACAAACAAGCTCTGGTCAAGGGCTGTGAAGAGGTCAGGCTGATGAGAGCAGCCCATCTGCCCTGTGTTAATAATTTCAAAAGTACCACTTTCAGATTATGCAAACAGAAGGACGTATAGGTGGCTCTAATGGAAATACATAAATATATAAAAGCAAAAGAGAGAGGATTCATCTTGCTTTGCCCTTCTATCATATATACATGATAATGACCTCAGAAATTGGACTACAGTTACCAGCATCAAGCTAAGGATGGGGACTTTGAAAGCAGGAAACATTTTTTAATTACACCAGTTACTTTATGATCTCCTTGACCATGATCATTCAGGTCTTTTCCTTTACTTCAGAGTATTGAATTTTCAGCCTGGGATTCCAACCTAATATCTATTCCTGTATAAAATTAGTGAGGAGTCCAGAGTCCAACTGACTAAAAATAGATCAGGCTTATAGAGGATTTAGAAAAAGAAACCAAGAGAAGAAAAGGAAAACATTTCTGTGCACTAAGCAGCATATTTAAAATCGAACTTAAAAAAACAAAACATGGTTAGTCTATAAAGCTCTAGCTGCCATGAATAAGGTACATGACTTCAGTAAGAGGGAAGTAGACTCCCAGAGTGATAAATGAAGCAGAACATACTTTGTGAGTACATTTTGATCACAAATATCTTAGCATTTACTTTTTTAAAATATAGGATTATATTTTCCTGCAAAACTAATAATACCCAAATTTACTCTTTTCCTCTTCATTACAATGGATTTTTTTTTTCCCGGGCAGAAAAGCCTAATACCTATAAAAATGGTAGGCAAAATCTGAAATTAATGAATAAAGAATGTATATGACTTTGCAGCAGTCCTTGGGGAGGTGAGGCCATCTGGCTCTGTAATTC
Organism: Mustela putorius furo; assembly: GCF_011764305.1. NCBI lineage: Eukaryota > Metazoa > Chordata > Mammalia > Carnivora > Mustelidae > Mustela > Mustela putorius. The sequence continues at coordinate 18,900,940 of NW_025422471.1, forward strand.
ACAACCCACCTGAGACATGTTTCTGTAGCTTTATGCTGCGCACTGATTTTGTACTTTTTGATGAAGATCACGTGAGAAATTAGCAGCCTTCTGCTCAAAACGCAAGGTCCCCATGCCTAACACAACATAATGGAAACATGAATAGTAACTATTTCCCTTGTCCTCTGACAAGCTATTCTTTATCAGACTCTAATTGGAATTGCTTTTCAGTCAGCATCTGTCAATGAGCTCAGTCGTGCCTGTGTCCTGAGCTCACAGTCGATGTGTAGCTTACCAGGATGACACACCCCAAGGGCCACCAAACAAGTGCATAGACACTCTCCCCGGTACTCCTGAAGTAGGGCAGCTCTGCATCCAGACCGGTTCCCCAAATTTCAAAAGGAAAATCCTGAACAGCAAAATGCTTTCATTAAAAATCTTTAAAGTTTACGAAAGCAAAGAGAGAGTGCCCCCACCACACAGACCCGGGGAATCACACGAAGGAAGATGGTCAACAGGAACCTCCTTAATCTTTTCACAGAGAGGCACTAGAGACCCTCCATGAGACAGCAGTGAGAACGAGAGTTAAGGTGTTAACAGCTCAAGTCTGGGCTCACAACACTCAGTGCCCACCTCGAGCAGATTACTTAACCTGGCTGAGGCTGAGTCCACATTTGTAAAATAGGACCAGGATTCCACATTTCCAGGTTGTTTTGACAATTACAGAGAATATATTTGAAGGAAACAGCATTCAAAAAATGCTCAGAGGGGTGCCTGAGTGGCTCAGTGGGTTAAGCCTCTGCCTTGGGCTCAGGTCATGATCCCAGAGTCCTGGGATCAAGCCCCCGAATCATGCTCTCTGCTCAGCAGGGAACCTGCTTCCTCCCTTTCTCTGCCTGCTAGTGATCTCTGTCAAATAAATAAATAAAATCTTTAAAAAAAGAAAGAAAGAAAAGTGCTCAGAAATTATACCTGTTGTTATTAACTTAGCTGCTGGTAATGGTTATATTATTTCCACTTGTATCATTGACCCAACATTGAAGGATCAGAAGGTAAGAGATCTAATTTGCTACGTTTTTAAAAACCCGCCATCCTCCATGCTTTGGAACCAGGAATATCCTTTCTTGACGCAGTAACATCTTTTTTGCAGTTAGTACTAGACTCTTTCCTGGCACAGAGCGTATTTTTCTTTTTATGGAAGTGAATGCAGTATTACAAAGATGCTTTTAATCAGAAACAGGCCACCTAAGCAAGAAACATCTCCTCGATCGGAAGTCAAGTGTTCCGGATCCATCCTTTTGCCACAAGGCAGGCACCATGCTGGGAAATGCTTTTGCCCACTCTTCACTCCTTGTCTAATCAATTTTTATTCTTTTCATAGTCACATGTAATGGGGTTGAAAATGGTGAAATAAAGTGAAAGATGTTTTGAATTGCATTACTAAGTGGGAGCTGCATTATTTCATAAATGAATAGTGCGACCCACGTTCATGTAATTTATGAATCGAAGTGTCATTTGGGGGAAAACATCAGTGTCAGATTTTGCATTTAAATGCCTGCATTAGCTGTCAGCTGTGCAAAGTTCCACAAAGACAAACAGCTCCGCGGTAGGCACACAGATGAGGGTATTCACGGCCCACATTTGCAAGTAGACGTGATACTGTAATCATGAAGTTTCTGTAGTCAACTCCCTTAGAGCTTATCTAAAAGTTCCTAACTTCCTTTCTGAAAACAGCCACAACTACATGATCCATACTAAGCAGTAGAGTCTTTCGAGACTTTAGAATTTCCTTTTCTTTTAATTCTGTCTCTGCATAAAATTAATCTTTTTATTATTTGCTTTTAGATCAAAAAATGAAATTTAATAAATATAGATAGTGGCATAGAATAAGTGATATTTACAATGCAAATTTTAAATCCCTATTTCTGTACTACGGAAACCTTCCAAATTAATGGATCCTTACTAAGTATTATTACTCCAGGTGATGACAGCGTGTGCGTGTAACGCGCACACACGGACCCACAGCCTAGAGGAGTGGGGGAAGTAGAGGAGGAAGGGAAGGGGAGAGGATGGGAGAAAACTTATACCATCAAATGTTAAAATGGTAGTTAAAGTTGCCAAAGTATAATTTGATGAGATTTATCTTTAAATTTTCACTTCTTATATTCATTTATTTCACTTCTTATATTCATTTATTCAACCAGGATTTATTCTGCTTCTATATGCTGAGCAAGTCGCTGAGAGTGAACATATTAAGTCTGCATGATATACGGTCCTTGCCCTCAAGGACCAACTCAGGAGGTCGAGAAATTTAGGGGCTAAAGATAAATCAAAATGCACTCCAGGGTCATTAATGGGATAAATGTTTTAACAGAAGTATAGCTGAGGCTTCAATTGCAGACAAACAGGGGGACCCCTAACTTAGCTGGTGGAAGGACAGACTATGTCCAGAAAGTGTAGCATTAGTACTGATGCTTAGAGAAGAACTATGTGATATCCAAAGGAAGAGGGGAGGAACAAGGGCATTTTAAGAGGAGGGAACAATATAGGCTGCGGGAAGTTTCTGAGGTTTAAGACCATATGAAACTTTTAAAAAATTGCCAATGGCTTATGTGGAATATAAAAATCTGACAAGAGGTGATTATGAAAATAGGGAAAGGACCTGTTCCAAGACCAGCAACAAAATAGAACATTCTAGATGAACAGACCCAGAAAGAGTAGGGATAATGGCAAGTGAAAGTGCTTGCCCAATGTTTAAGAGAGCAGCCCTCCTTGGTCCAGACCAACTGGTGCTATACTCAAATTTAGCCACAGGATGGTCTGATCTCTTGATTTTTAAAGAAAACCAAGTACTCAGTCTTTATGTGCATTATACCAATTTTAAAATGTCAGTAACTGCTTTTAAAATACATACATATATACACATGCGTGTATATATATGTATATATACATACACACACACACATGCATATACATACACACACATTTTTAATTCAGAACTAATAGAAGATAACTGTGAACCACACCTGGTCAATTGTTTTCTTATTGGTGTCCTCTCATTTCTTCCAATCCTGTGCACCCAGGAGACACTGTCGCACTTGGGCGACAGAATAAAACCAAGAGTATTAGTCCTGTAAGACAGAATTTGAGGCAAAAGATACAGAACATTAAATTCATGAAATTTTGTACCTAATTGAAATATCTGTACACTAAAATAAATTTTAGGTGTAAAGAAATGCCAGCAACTAAGTCCAGAAATATAAGGAGCGTAGGTGGCTCAGTTGGTTAAGCAGCTACCTTCAGCTCAGGTCATGATCCCCAGGGTCCTGGGATTAAGCCCCGCATCATGCTCCCTGCTCAGTGGGGAGCCTGCTTCTCCCTCTGCCTGCCGCTCTGCCTATTTGTGCTGTCAAATAAATAAAATCCTTAAAAAAAAAAATATCTGGGAGAGAAATCACAAGACTAATCAAATTAAGACTATTTATTTCCAGACAGGACTTGATTACATTCTATCATTCTTAGAATTACAAATTATATGGTTATTTATAATGGTCAATTAAACGCCCTACTTGGTGGCAAAGAAATGAAATGCTATTTCGCTAACTTTTTTCTGTCAAGAGGCTCTTTTTCTTTCAGATGTTTTCTGTTGCTGGAGATGGCTGAGCCGTGGCCCTGTCCAAATGCAATTATCCCTCTGACTGACCACCCATAAGCACAAAGTGGTCAGGGGCAACTTCTCACTTGGAGCTTTAAGTTCTCAGAGACCTAATCCTGATCACACTGGTCTTGGTTGAATTTTTCCAACAAATAATGTTGTCATGGCTCAGTTTGCTTTTTAAATGAAATTCGAGCGTTTAAAATTCATAGCAGTGGACATGCCTTGTTGGACAACTGTCACTGCTCTCCAAGATAATAGCAAAGATCAAAAGCACTGTGCATACACAAACAGATTTGAAGAAGACTCTGTAAATATGCAAAATGGTGAAGTGACTGAGAGGTGAGAAGTGAAGTGATAGTAAAAATGTGGCAGGATTTCATCTTCTTGTTCTTGATTGACACCTTTTTTCTGTACTTTTAAGAATTTAAATCACTGAGAAATATATATGATATATACAGAGTATATATTATTTGTATTCTGAGAAATGAGCTAAAAGAAAATAAGGCTTTAAAGTAAATATCAGTTTAATGTATGAAAATGGACAAAATGATGTTTGGTGATGACCACTCAAGAATGAAAGCAAGAAAAAAATGCAAAAGATCTGCTCTTCTAACCACGAAAAAAATACAGATAAAAATGTGCGAAAGTCGAAATGTGCTTTAATTTGTTATCTTCCATGTTTCCTTTCACTTCCCCTATGTCGTGAATAGCTGTAAAATTTTAAGATGAAGATAACCTGTCTTCTTTTCTTTCAGTGGGGGGCAAATGACACGACTACACAAAGAGTCCCCAGGGGAGACTTCAGTTCGCGTCAAACTTGGGACAAAACCTGGAAAAGAGGAAGAAACGTGAAGGGCAAATATTTGATAACATGACGATATATTAGTCTTGAACTTGAGCGGCAGCAACTGTGAGTGTAGGTACTGAAATAAGCATTTCAGGGCACAGGAAAGTAGTATTCATGTCAAAGTTGTGAAATTGCTTTGATGTTCAATGACCCTAGCAGCAGCAACAAAACGTATGAAAGAATAAGTAACCAAAATTATGCCCCAGTCAGCAAATCTGGGGCATAAAAATTTAGAAGATTCGAAGTCGACAAAACGTTCGTCCCTTTGGGCAATATGGATAGTTTGTTATTAATACTCAGTGTTCCTTTGAGAAGGTAAATAGCTCATTAAGGCTATAGAGAGGCTTGCTAGGAAGTACAAAGGATTGGGAATAAAACTTGATTTCTTTAGAAACTGAAAATGATGCGTCTGAAGCTCCCACCAGCTAAATAGGTCCTTAGTGTGCCTAATGCTGAGATAAATAATGCTAAGTGTGTTACTACTTTGGTGTTCCTTTTGCAATTAATATAACCCTCCAGGGAGAAAACAAGATATCATGCAAAAAATCCCCAGTACATAAAACTGAACATTAAATTGAGTCAGAGCTTCTCAGCTGCCTAAACTACACTTGGAGAAGTGTAACATTTGGGACATCAGGGTAACATCAAAAGCAGGTTTGGTACTCTAGCGCCTGGAAGACTTAAGGGAACAATTTAAACAATGGGAGAATCTGGCTCATTAAGAAAAATTCTTGATAGAATAACAAACATAATGTGGGCATCAGTCAGCAAGTGCTTTACTCTCTCTTAGGCATGCATACCACACCTATCATTTCTCTTCTCCCCCCACTTGTAACATCTCTTTCTATAGCACCATTTCCCCGTGTAATTAATAGGTTCTTCACTCTGTCTTCCAACTCACTAATGGTTTTTTACGAAGTTTAAATGAACAGGATTAGACATCGCATCACACCTAGTTACACACCATATGGTAGTTTCTCCCAAGTGCCGTTTACTATTATTACTTTATTTTTTCAGATCCAGGATACAGTCACAGTCATGTTCCCACATGAATCTCAAAGGTCAGATTATCCATTTCACTCATTATAACTGATGAGGAAGTTAAGGCCAAGCGAGGTTCAGTGATCTTGAAAAGACCACTTATTGCTCCAAATATTTACTGCCAAATCTAACCATTTCCTCTGCAGATATTCCATTTGCCATCTGAAGAGACTTATGCTACATGCAAGCAAAATTAGAAAAAATATTTTTGCAAAAGGAATTTTTGAAAAATCCTTCTGAGTCAAAAACAATGGCATCCCTAGCTTGAAACTTGAGGGACTTGTATTTTACATTATAATTTGCATACCTGATGCTTTTCAGGCTTGGCAAGTTACACAAGTGAGTGAAATAGGTTTTAAGATGATAGGAAAAGTTGTGAACTGCATTTAATTGTAAAGACTGTGTTCCTTTCAAAATTAATTCCCAAAGTAAAATATTTCAGGCCTAAATCAATTTCAACCAGAGTCCACCAACTAGTGGTATTTTAAATCCTCTAAGACAGCCTGAATTGTCCTTTATCCCTGCATAAATGAGATACTTTTATTCCATCTTGACACAAAAAAATAGGAGTTGGATATTCATCTCCTACTATGTACAAAAAATTCCAAATTCTTAAAGATAAGAGCATTTAATTTGGGATGGCTGGATGGCTCAGTCGCTTAAGCGTCTGCCTTTGGCTCAGGTCATAATCCCAGGGTCCTTGGACTGAGTCCTGCATCAGGCTCCTTGCTTAGTGGGGAGCCTGCTTCTCCCTCTGCCTGCTGCTTGCCCTGCTTGTGCTCACTCTCTCTGACAAATAAATGGGTTTTTAAAAATATTTTAAGTCGATAGAGTCCAAGAAGTTTATGCTTGGATGCATTCCTTCTGATCTCAACATAAAATATAGAAAAGAAAAACCAAAATAGCATAACAGAATCAAAGGTGAAATAAAACTTCTTTTGAATCAGAACCAGAAAGAAAACCCAAGATGCTGAATGGGTCCCAAACCCATTGGTCATCTAAGCTGTGAGTCTGGTAGCAGGGCCAAGAGCTTAGTACATGTGAGCAGAGAGCCAAAAACCATTCAGGAGAGTCAGGGGCCACTGCTTAAAGCTACAGACAGTAAGGCAGTTGCCCTCTCATGAAACACACTTAAAAACAACAACAAAAATGGGTTTCAACATTTCTTAGGGCTACTGTCTCTATAGCACTAAAGATTTATGAAGGCAACACACACAGATACAGTTTTTCCATGTCCTCAAGTAAAACCATAATTATAAGACCTCCTCTGCATTTTGAGACTAAGTAGAAACAACCTTAAAACTACAAGCCAGAGACAGAAACTTGAGAACAGAGGTTGTCTCAAAATATTTGAAATAATTAATATCATACAGGCTTTGGTTTTAACCCACAATGCAACCAAATTAGATAGGAAAGAGTAAACATATATGGAGAGACACACGAACACACACATGCATTGAAACCTTAAAATGTGCTCCTAGGTAGCTCATTCATGGGATTACAAGGAAGCTATGATGGAAATGATGAAACTCTTAGAAGCAAATGACAATTGAAAGTACTATGGAGCAAAATTTATAGAACATAGGCATTGGTGTTCTAAGAACGGAAATGAAATAAACTTACTTTACTTTTCAAATAAGTTAATTTTAAAAGTTTTCAAAAAAACTAAATGAGTTAAGCTTTTTAACTGAAGAAAGAAGGAAAAGTAAAAAAAAAAAAATCTGAAGAACGTTGAAGCAAGAAAATAAACTTAGGAGCAGGAAGAAGTAGAAAACAAAAAAGTAACCAACAAAAGCAAACCTGATAGCCTGAAAAGTAAAAGAGAAGACTAATCAATAAAACAACATACAAACATTATTAGAATTGAAAAAGACACCTACAGATATAAAGCACATTTTAAAACCAAATCAAACTTGGGCAGCAATCTAACAAATACAAATAACAAAATATTAAATAATACAGTTTTGAGGAGTAAAGCTGTATGTAAAATAACTCATCATGATCTAATTCCATTTATCCTTGGGATACAGAAAGAGATCACTAATAGAAAACTATTAAGTATCTGTCAGGGAAAACTACTGCAATAATAAATGCAGAAAAAAGCATTCAACACTTTGCTTTGGGGTAAAAAAAAAAAAAAACCCACTTAGAAGACGAATGTAAATAATTCCTCTATTGCATTGTAAATTTTAGCCAATGCAACATATTGAAAATGAAGAAACAAAATTATATGAATTGCCATGTGTTGTGGGATTTTCAAGAACAGAAGGTTTCACAAAGTGTGCAGGATACAAGGTCAACATCAAAATTATTAAGGTTCCTACATGACAGGAACAGTCAATTAGAAGAAAGGAAAAAAACTGTACATTATCGAAAACAACAGCAACAAAACCACAATGAAGCCAGAAATAAACCTAAGAAAAAAACAAAGACTTGGAGAAGTAATACTTTATAAACATAAACAGGGACTTGAATAAATGAACATAGATTCATGAATTCACATATATAATATTGCAAAGATGTCAATTCTCCCTATGGTTTTTAAATTTTGAACACACAAGTATTAAAAGGACTATATGAATCCTTTTTTACTTTAAATAAACTCTGCTAGCTGTCTATATTAGCTAGAGTTCATTGGAGTGTCTTATATTTACTTCCCGAGTCCCTATCTGACTTTATGACTTCTCTTGGTTCCTAATTATAACTGCCCACACACAATTCCAATTCTGTAATCCATCTACCTGGCTCTTGGGATTTTCTGATCCCGGGTATGCAGAGTCCTGAACTCTGGTCTTCTTTCCAAGCTTAGGTCATTCCCCCACAGAGAACCAATGGCTGCAGCACTGATGGTTTGTAGTTGTGTAACTAACCTGTTGCTCTCCACGGTACATGACCACATTCACTGAATGACCCCGAAGTTTAGGAAAAAAACATTTTTAATGCATAAATGCTTTAGTTCTGTTAATGCATGTCTCATAATGGGTGTGCCACTACCCATGACATTGTACTCTGGAAATGAGACTAGGGCCAAAAATCAGGCCAAAATGATGACTCACTGAGACCCCATTTCTAGAAATCTAGTCATTTCTACCTAAGAGAGTGGCCACTCTCAGGAAGCAATGAATAAGTTCCCCACAACGGAAGTTAAAGCTTTGAATGAATTGAAGACTTGTGAAATTTCGATGAGTCAAAGTCATTTTTTTTTCCCAAAAGAAAAATAACCTTGGTCAATTTTCAACATGTGAAATTCTGATTCTTTCAGAGCAAAGGAGCAACAGAACAAGCTTTTTAAAACTTCATACTAGAAGAAACCTAGATAATGACTGCAAATCTTAAAGTTATTTTAGAAAATACATGTATATAAAAAACTATAAATTTATCTGTAAAACACTAACTTAAAAATAGGTCATATAATTTGCTTGCTTGGGGCTTTACTCGCATTTGGCACTACTCTATGGTAAGAAAATCAGATATTGTTTGTGTTTCTTCTTTAAGATTTCATTCATCTGTTTGGGAGAGAGCATGAACAGGGAGGCGGGAGCAGGGAGCCTGACGCAGGACTCAATCCCAGGACTCCAGGACCATGACCTGAGCCAAAGGCAGACATGTAACCAACTGAGTCACCCAGTGCCCTAAGAATCAGATATTAAATGGCACTTTCTTCACAATAACTATTTATGAGGATCTTAAACACAATAGTCTACATTTGTAAGTCCAACAGTATTAAAATAAGATTCAGTTCCATGTAAGATATCTGGAAAATTAAAATGTTCATTCCACAATGATAAAAAAAATGTTGGAAAGAAAGTAGTTTTCATAACTTGTTATATAAATAGATAGGAGACAGCTGGATTATGCCTAAGCCATGTTACTAGCCACATACTCTACTCTACTACCTCTGTCTGTCCTTCTCCACACTCAGACAAGCATTCCACAATGGTTCTACTCTGTGAAGACAATCTCTTTTATTTCACTCCCAACTTAACAGAACTTACCTGTTTTGGGGTCTCATTACCTCAAACTTTCCAAAAAAACCAAAAAATTTTGTTTTTCAGTATACAATGCTATTCCTTTCACTATGTCAGCTCCATGAGTGATGAAACATCAAAATTATCTTTATAATACCCTTCTAAAGATAATCATTTTGGGGGTGCCTGGCTGGTGCAGTCTGAGGAGCATGTGACTTTTGATCTTGGAGTTGTGAGTTTGAGCCTAGCATTGAGTATAGAGATTACTAAAAAAATTTAAAAAATACTTGTTTTGTCTCCCGTGTCTTTCTAGATTCTTTCTTTTCAGTTAGTTTAACATGACCTTGTTCATCAATAACCATCATCTGCCACAGAGGACTAACCCTGTCAACTTTGCTCATCTGATCTTTGTGTGTGGAAAAGATACCCTGAACAGAATGGTCTGAACACATCAGATCCTTAGAACAGTGTCATTTCCTTATTAGTGATCACTAAGAATTGGTGGGACTAAGGCAATTGTGATGATTCATTTTATGTGTCGACTTGATTGGGCCTGAGGTCGTCGTCTCACTTGTTATGTCTACTCTTCTTCACACTCAGCTGAACATGCACCCCACAGTACTCCAAAACCAGATATTTGGTTAAACACTGGTTTGGGGGTATTTCTGGGTAAGATGAGGGTTTGGTTTTTTTTCTTTTTTCCAAATATGGTTTTACCTTCTAAACATAAAACTTTATGTCCTTTTATATATTTAAGACCAAGTACTTAAGAGAGACTCCTCGTTATACCCTCAGGCTGATTTAATTTCCACCCTCTCCTATATAGTGACCCTGGCCCTCCTTCCCCACCCAGCTTAAGGAACTTGGTCACTAAGAAAATGGTAGCTGGTTAGAGAGATGGGGCTCATATCTGAATCCCCAAGGATAAATTAAGAACAAACTAAGAGAGGATATCTCATGCCTCTCAGCGCCCTCCCTAGGTTTGGAGAAGGAAAGAATACAGAAGTTTCCAACAGATACCACAGCAGTCTTCCCTATCTTTCAGGCCTAGGAGGGGACCCCATCATATTTTCCCTGCCCACTCCAGTCTCTCTACACACTGGTTGCTTCTTGGCCACACTTACAGTCCTACAAACTGCCCCATCTCCTGAAATTTGTTCCTCACTTTCTGCTCTAAGCAACATGAGCACAGACTGGCTGAGGTCCACACACATTGAGGAGGATAATCTGTTGAAGGCTTGACTAGAATAAAAGGCTGAGTAAGAAAGAATTTTTTTGTCCTTGAGTTAGGATATCTAAGCAGGAAATAGAAATGGTAGCCCAATATCTTTAGCTGAAGTTGAAGCCTGCCTTATGCTCATATCATTGAACCAGGGATGGTTCCATCAGCCAGCTTCCTTTGAAGCCTCTGAAGAAGGTCGTCAAATATACGTGACGTATCTATATTAGGTATTCTTCTAGGTGCTGGAGATACACTAGTGAAGGGCACAGAAAGCAAACATTCATCCCTACTTCATGGAGCTTAAAAGGTAGTGGGAGAGACAGACAATAAACAAGACAAATAAAGTACAGAATTGTTGAGAAACAATTCTCCCTGGGTCTCTCCCGTTTCTACATATATTGTGTGATCAGAGGTACTGGCTGCCTTTGTTCTGGGCTATTTTCTCAAGGATGTTTATACAGTGAAGAAACTTGAAAAATAGAGTCTCTTGTTCCAGAGCAAGGTCAGGTTTTCTTACAGCCATGGATATAGCAATAGTGATAGTGATAGGCTTTAGGGCTGAATGAGATGGAAAGTCACTAGGAGGTTTTCAGCAAGGGAGTGACACAATTTGATTTGCAGTTTAATAGAATCACTCCGGCTTCTGGGTTGAAAATAGCTCAAAGGAGACCAGGGCAGAAGGAGGGAGTCATGAGATTGAAAGATGAGGCAAAGGAGGAGTATGTAGCTAGAAATGGAGAGTTCCTGAGTTAGAAGGAGAGGCGAAGGACTAGCATTCTTGGGATAAAGGCATTTCTCCTTTTCATATTTAAAATCCCAATTCGTGGGCTATTTTTCTCATGAGCATTCTTTTTTAGCTCGTTGAACTATAATTGTATAACCCTAATTAGTGCTAAGAATCCATTAGGCAATAGAAATTTCCTCTCTAGTTACAGAGGAGCACATGTCCTACATGTGAAATTAAGAAATAATTCATTCTTATCTCACCAAGTCAATCAATTAATTGATAACTTGCAACAGATACTGAGGATTTTAATGTTTTCTGATGCATCATGAAGCAAATAAAATTGATACTGACCTTTTTCTGTTTTTGTTTTTGTTTTTTGTTTCTTATTAAGTTATGTCAATATAGAAGCCCTTTTCTTTTTTTTTTTTAAATATAATTTTTTATTTTTTATAAACATATATTTTTATCCCCAGGGGTACAGGTCTGTGAATCACCAGGTTTACACACTTCACAGCACTCACCAAAACACATACCCTCCCCAATGTCCATAATACCACCCCTTTCTCCCAAACCCCCTCCCCCCAGCAACCCTCAGTTTGTTTTGTGAGATTAAGAGTCACTTATGGTTTGTCTCCCTCCCAATCCCATCTTCTTTCATTTATTCTTCTCGTACCCACTTAAGCCCCCATGTTGCATCACCACTTCCTCATATCAGGGAGATCATATGATAGTTGTCTTTCTCCGCTTGACTTATTTCGCTAAGCATGATACACTCTAGTTCCGTCCATGTTGTCGCAAATGGCAAGATTTCATTTCTTTTGATGGCTGCATAGTATTCCATTGTGTATATATACCACATTAGAAGCCCTTTTCTTTAGAGGAAGGTTTTATCAATCATTTCAGAAATTGAAAGTCATGGCTAGGAAAAAGACGGTCATCAGTATCCAAATCACCACTTTCTAGGAATCTTTTCTTTCTAAGCCAGTTATCTCAAATTTTGTAATGATTCACTAAGCTAATTAGCCTCTTACATCCTCCTACAATATAATAAACCTCATATAAAAAATTAAGGGAGAATATAAGGAAGCAATGTCTTTTTTTACCCTAGGTAAAATCAGGGAAGAAAAATATCCTTTTATAGACTTCACTATCTATCTCATCTTAGCTCTCTAGGGAAGTATATTTCCTAAGCAGGTGGCACCATTCTGGCCCACCCAGCCAGAAAGCACTGGTAGTTGAAATTCCCTCTTTTCACTGAACTCGCGATTTCAACTAGACAACAACTAGACGATGTCATGAATTCTTGATAAAGTACTCTTTGAAAAAGCCCCAGATAATATGAGTTTTTTAACTATTCATCTATCCATCTATATATCATAACAACAAATATTTATTTAGCACTCTATGCTGGAGGGTACAGTGATTTACATGGAAAATACAAAGACGTCTAAGATCCAATCTCGGAGGAGAAAATCTACATGCCAGGAAAGATATAGCACATTCTGTGGTAAATTCAGTTTATATGTGCTGTGATGAAGGTTAATACAAAGATTCATAGGAAATAGAAGAACCCTGCTATGGGGATGCGCCAAGTCTATTAAGCTGTACATTTAAGGGAGCAAGACCTTCAGAACACTGTTTTCTCTGTCCATTTCATCTCTGATATGTGAAGAATTTAATGCAGTCCTCAAGACGGCTGCCTCACATATTGTTATTGAAATCAATACCAGAGGGTTTGTTAAGTAGCATGATTGTAAGGAATAACTCTTCTTTGATGATGTTTAAGATAATTAAGATATGTGGTTGGTTAGAAGGACTCCACAGACCCACCTCCCCGACGTGATGCAAGATTAGGAACCCAGCCCCACCCAGCCATGCATCCCTTCACTTCACAGGGATTCTGTCCTGATTCAACTACAAACTTGCTTTAGAATATAGTTGCTCAGAGGAAGGGAGCGAAAAATGAAATGGAAAGAAATCCGAGAGGGAGACAAACCATAAGAGACTATTAACTATGGGAGTTGCTGGAGGGGAGGCAGGTGGGGGAATGGGGTAACTGGGTGATAGATATTAAGGAGGGCCCGTGATATGCTCTAGGCAACTGATGAATTACTGAACTCTACATCTGAAACTAATGATGTTCTATGTTGACTAAGAGAATTTTTAAAAAGATAAAGAATATAGTTGCATCTACGAAATCTAAGTTCAGGCAAACTAATTTATGGGGATAGAAACCAGCCAGTTTTTTGGGGGGTTGGGATTTGACTGGAAAACACCCTCAGTTTATTTTCTGGGCAACAGGGAATTGAAAATATTCTGTATCTTACTTGGGACAGTGGTTTCATGGGTATATAAGACTATCAAAATTCAACAAACTAAGACGGTTATATTTTCATTATATCTTAACAATAAAAAGAATATTATTGCGTCCTCCTCAAAGTGAACTTGCCTTTTCTTAAGAAGATTTATTTGAGAGAGCATGAACAGAGGGTAGAGGCTGAGGGAGAAGCAGGCTCCCTACTGAGCAGGAAGCCAGACACAGGGCTTCACCCTAGAACCTCAGGATCATGACCTGAGCCAACGGCAGATGCTCAACCAACTGAGCCATGCAGGCACCCCTGAACTTTTCATGTATCATGTTAGCCAGAGGGTTTGAGGATAGGTCTGGCATTCCCCCAGCTACAAGAACAGTCTCTGACAGTTTTAGCGACGGCTCATGAATAAATTGTATGTACCTTTGGCAGACTTTGGCTTCAGATTTGTTTTTATTATAACTGACCATCTGGTCATCAGTTCATAGATATAGTAGCAGAAAGTCAGTACCTACCCCTAACTCTCTGACATTTACCAAAATAAAAAAAAATTAAAAAAATAAAAAAAATAAAAAAACCCCTGACATTTACTAAATAGGCTTTGGGAAACTTGCAGCCCTGAGTAACAGTGATTCTCATACTGGAAATAAAAAGGCAAGCTAGAAAGGGAGGGCAGTGTGCTGGTGAAGGTGGGGTTGAAAGGGAGATCTATCTTTTAGCTCCTCTCTAATTGCTAGGCAGCCAGTTTTGCCGATGTGCTGAGTTCTCTTTGGACAAGTACATGGCCCACATATCTGCTATCCCCACAAGGCCTCATAAAGTGTCTTGAACTAAATATTTAAATACTTGCAACGAAGTAGGGGAGGAATACAGAAAGGTTTGTTTCAGGGATGAGTTTGTTAATTTGTCAATCCAGAAAGTTTTGACCCTAAAAGAGAAGAGGACAAAAGCAAAAGGGAAGAAGCTCCATGAAACGTCCTGACAAAAAGAAATGAACAAACACTGGATACAGCGCCTTGGAAATTCCATTGTTATCATCCTCCCTTATCTCCTCAGTTTCTTCTTCTCTCCTTAGGATACTTTCTTTCTTTCGTGCCATAAAAACAATGAGCTTGGTTTTAAAACTGTTTTTCTTAAGGAACCCAATAACAAAACTTATCATATGTAAGACTTAAACTGTGTTTATTCTAGCAACCAAGTCAGGCTTGGTTTTGTTAAAGCTCTTAAAATATCTTCAATGGGGCGCCTGGGTGGCTCAGTGGGTTAAGCCGCTGCCTTCGGCTCAGGTCATGATCTCAGCGTCCTGGGATCGAGTCCCACATCGGGCTCTCTGCTCAGCAGGGAGCCTGCTTCCTCCTCTCTCTCTACCTGCCTCTCCGTCTACTTGTGATTTCTCTCTGTCAAATAAATAATAAAATTCTTTAAAAAAAAAAAAAAAATCTTCAATGATTTCCAAAAATATTATAACCTAGAACTGTAAAAACCATGTATTTTCATTCTAATGAAAACAACTGCATTATATTTTCAATTTGATACACATATTTTAAAATTTGATACCACGGGCCTTATTCCCCCACAAATAACAATGAAATAGTTTAACCTTGATTGAGTGCATTTTATACTGAATCTGTAATTTCTGAGGTTATACATCTCAATTTCCTCATTGACTGAATAAATAGGAAAAAAGCACACACGATTGTAATGTGAATGCTGTATCATGAATCAAACGATAGAAACCCAAGACAACGAGTTTTCCCTGTAGATAGAAACTCTGGAGAGTAAAGAAATAAATTTCTGTCACATTCATTTTTTAAATGTCAATACACAGTGAGCTTTGATTATAAGGCCACAGGGGTTGTGGGTGGAGTGCTGGGGAAATAGGAATTCTCTTGACCTTTTAACAGACCAGCTATATTTGTCGTAAATTTGCATTTATACTTCCAGATACGTAACATTTATGGCCCCTAAAAAAATTAGCCTCTTGCTGGAACACCCAATTTTTTTTTGAAAATGCACATGACACCACAATGTCCATAGAACACCAGGCACACAACTTGCCTTATACAAGCTTGGCTTTTATACAGTCTGCTCTACTACACCATGTACCTTAGGGACTTTGCTTACATATTCTAGAATGTTATTTAACCTAAAGATAAATGAAAGTCTTTAAAAGAGAGTACAGAGGCCGCATTCTGAAGCTCAGGTCTTACTTTATTCTTGGGTGCAACTCAACCCACAGAAAGATTATTCACACCCACTCCTAGGTCCCAACCGTACTCCCACCACCAGGTATGCACACACCCAAAATGGCCCCTTTGTGAGGAGGAAGGTCTGGGAAGGAGGAACAGTATGTTCAGTCATTCTGCAACCACTGGGTAAGAAGTTCACCTTCAGTCCAAGTTTAAGAATGTCAGTACCTCTTCTATACAGTTGTGAAAGCCAGAGCAAATGAAATGTTGTTGAAAGAAAGTCATATTTTAGAATCTGGAATTCTTAAGCTTTTGAGATTTCCTTGCCATGATAATTATTAACGTGGTATTCCAACCTATGTTTGCAGAAGCATTCTGTTGTCAGTTTAGAATGTGTTTTCAAAGGATAACTGGCATAATAAGCTTGCACAAACTGTATTAAAATGTTAATGTGGAGTTGAAATAAAAAAATACATTTATGTTTTATATTAAGCAACAATTTTACATGTAAAGATGAGTATATTTTTTAGGTACTTTTACTGCAAAGCCCAATTTAAATGAACCTCACTATGGAATAAAATTACTGGATAATACTCTTTGAACTCCAAATTTGGAGTATCAGAATGCCTGAGCTGCTAAGTATACAGCAGGACAGTGAGATAGAATATCTTAAATCGGGATTTGTCAGCTGGCTTCTTACTAACATTTGGGGCTGGATAATTCTGCTGTGGAAGGCTGACCTGTGCATTATAGTGCACTTACCAGACTCTCTTGCCTCCACCCCAAAAATGCCATTAAGAACCCACCCCCAACTTCCGAATTATGACAAGCTAAAAATGTTTGTAGACATTGTCCTCTGCAGGGGTAAGGGAAGGTCAAAATCACCCTCTGTTCAGAATCCCTGTTTTAAATCAAGACAGTTCTAGAAATTCCTGAACACAGGGTTACTAGTCCCTTAACTCTAAAAATTAAGAAAATACAAGTATGAACACAAAACAATGCCACATCCATGCGTAAGCTTTTTGGTTTGAAGATGTTAGGCACTGTCGATAGGCTATCTATTGCCCAAATATTACCAAATAAGTGATTTAGGAAATGGAGTCACATTTACCTAGACAGATTTTTATGTTTACATAGGTTTCCTAGTGTCCCCTACTTTTTAATATATTAACCAACCTGAGTACATTTTTCTTAAAGATTTTACGTCCTCTCCACGCACAGTGTGGGGTTTGAACTCACCACCCTGACGTCAAGAGTCTCTGTTCCACTGACAAAACCAGACAGGTGCCCACAAGACATCTAAGGTTTTGAAGAAGCATTCTCTCAATTTTCCACTTAACTTTATAGGTAAAATGAAATCTGACTAAATATTGAGTATCACCCAATTCTCTGAAATCATCAGTGATAGTGGACTGAAAAAACACAACTTCTATTGTTGTTCAAAATACAGGAACAATTTCCTACAATTTTGCTTTCTAGAACAAAGGACAATTAATGATAAATTACATGCAAACTATTCTCCTATATATTTTGAGCTCTTTTTCCAGCCTCACAATTTGCCCATTTTTGTTGTGGTCATTGAATTTCTAGGTTTATTTTTTTTTTAAGATTTTTTTTTTTAATTTGACAGACAGAGATCACAAGTAGGCAGAGAGGCAGGCAGAGAGAGAGAGAGGGAGGAAGCAGGCTCCCCGCTGAACAGAGAGCACGATGCGGGGCTCGACCCCAGGACCCCGGGATCACGACCTGAGCAGAAGGCAGAGGCTTTAACCCACTGAGCCACCCAGGCACCCAATTTCTAGGTTTCTAACTGATGCCTTTTAAGACCCAGAAGTTCCCTTCCTTTGCATATCAGGAACCAGTGCAATTTCTAGAAAAGTAAAGCATTTAAGTAGTGGGGGGGAAGAATAAAGGGAATTTACAAAGAAGAATGAAAATCAAAGAGAATATTAAGATACCTGCTTCTTTCTCTGGGTAGGACAACTCTTATGACAGCAGGAGTTTGTCACAGCAGAGGCTTGGTGAGATGAGAAATCCCCGCCCCATGTTCACAGGGCACCTACCTGCACCGGCATAGAAGTCCCCAAGTCCTGAGATCTCCTCAAGTAAAATCCACTAGAGAGGCTGGTGAGCTCTGAGTTGTGTGCATTTTCTCACTGGGAAGTTCCCTAATAAGAATCCTTTCATGAATGTTTCTTGTGATTTTCTCACGTGAGGGTTCAGATGCTGCTCAAACATTAATGAAGGATTCATCATCCTGAGGCTGCCTCTTCTCTTAGCAGAGAGAAGTCTTTAATCCCTTCAGTTTAAATTGTGATGCTGACCAGCAGCCAAAGAAAGACTCACTTCCACTATATACTCAGGAGATAGAAGGCCTGAGGCCACATAATATACAAATCTCCTGTACTCAGGAACTTCTCAACCTACCGACTTTTATAGGCAGAGCGAAGTGGTTTCAATTCTGCACATAAACAACAGGACATTAGCGGTTATGTGCATTGCTTCTAGTGTTGGCTATCATGGTACTGCTCACCTACAGTGTGTTTGCTGTTGACATGCTTTATGAATATAAATCCTATCATCTGAAAACTCAGTGGGAACACTAAAAGTGCTAGTAAAAAGATTTTTTTTTTTCTGAAAATAAAAGTAAAGACAAAATAATTGAATGTGGTGGAAAATGAGGACCGTTAGGTAGAGGAGGAAAGCTTCAAATTAGAAATAATTCTAAAATACAAAAAGGGCTTGCATACAGCATTAGAAAATTCAGAAATGAGGGGCACTTGGGTGGCTCAGTGGGTTATGCCTCTGTCTTCAGCTCGGGTCAGGATCCTGGGGTCCTAGGATCAAGCCCCGTATCGGCTCTCTGCTCAGTGGGGAGCCTGCTTACTCCTCTCTCTCTCTGCCTGCCTCTCTGCCTACTTGTGATCTCTCTGTCAAATAAATAAATAAAATCTTTAAAAAAGAAAATTCAGAAATGAGTAGGACACAAAAGTGCTTACTGGAATTTTAAAAGAGTATCAGTAATCAGACATGTGTTAAGTCAATGTTAATACAGGAAAAGTCTAGGTTCATTTGGACCTTGCAATGAATAGCTCTAAATGTGGCCTTTAAAAACATCACCTGTTCTTTAAAGGGTCTTATTTTAGTTCTACTATAAACATCTGTGACTTTGTTTTATGTCTCTGACCTGGCAGCTCGCATACAATTTTATTCCTGGAGTAGAAAAAGAAGGAAGATGTTTTGGTGGTCCAGGTGCATTCAGGAGTCTAAGGACATATGTTTGGAAGTAATCAATATATTGGCCTGCTCCTTGGATTCCCAGATTACATTAATAGTATACCTACTGCACTAGCCATATAAGCTCAGAACTTCCAAGTATATAAGTGTTTAAAAAAAAAAAAAAAAAAGATGGGTTGGGGGTGTGGTATGAAGGGAACCCACCAAAGGGAGTGATTTTCAAAACTTTATTTACCGTGTTGTGTTGATTTAATGTGTCTGACCTCAATTTTGTGTACAGATCTTAAGGTCACAGCTTACATTCAGATTACCATGTAGTCATACACACTTCATTTTTGTGTTCAGGATTCTGTGGTTTCTTGTTTGGGAATTTTGGCTAAAAACGAATTGAATATTTTTGTAAAATTCTTTCTCTGCAGCAAATCCCTTCCTTCTCTTTCACTTTAACAACTTGTATTTAATCAGTTGCCACGTCGTTTAGAGTTCCGCCTCTGAGAAGTCTTTCCAACCTTTCCCATCTCCTACCTTCAACTAGTCATCCCCAGGATTATTTTGCTTCTGCTCTGGCTGGGTTTCCACACCTATCACTGCCCACTTCTTTCCTACATTCAGGTGTTGAGTTAGACTCACACACACAGCTCTGATCATATGATACATCCCTAGTAAAATCAATGAATGACCTCCAACTGTCTAATGACATTGAATACAAACTCCTCCTGCTCATTTTTATGGCTGTTAACAATATAACTACCACTCTATCCCCCTGTCACTTCAGCTTTATCCCTCAAATCTTTCTGCAGTTTCTCTGTTCACCAGATAAATGGAACTTTTTTTTTTTTTTTGAGATTTTATTTACTTAAGAGAGAGAGAGAGGATTTTATTTACTTGGAAGGGAGGGGCAGAGAGAGAAGCAGACTGCCCCACTGAGCTGAATCAGATTCAACGAGGGGCTTGATCCCAGGACACTGGGATCATGACCTGAGCCAAAGGCTGACATTTAACCAACTGAGGCACCCGGGTGCCCCTAAATGGAACATTTTGATCACCCAAGCAGGCCTATCTGTACACATGTTGTCCTCCTGCTTGGAATTTCCTTGATGCCACCTTTCCCCTATCAAAACATTACCCATATTTCCAAATCCATCTCCACTGCCTTGTCTCTCTTCCCAATGCCTCCTGAATGGAGGTGACTTCTCCCTGATTTTGAGGTGACTAGTCCTTATAGAACTTTCTTTGTACTCTTTAATGTCATCAATCCTGCATACAGTACCTTGTGCTGTATACTATGTACCTTCTGGGTACTGCCAAATGCTAAACCATCAGCTCCTTCAGTGTACCAACTGAAATTTACTCATCTTCGTGGTACTTAACAAGCATCACAGTGTTTGTAAAATTAAAAACAAAGATGAAGTATGGTCAGGGGCTTGCAGAAGCATGCAAGAATTCATTCATTCAGCAAATATTCTTGAAATACACACACACACACACACACACACACACACACACACACATCACTTGCCAGAAACTCTATGATACATTTCATTCAGCACTAATGGTTGTTCCCAGATGGAAGAAATTAATATTATGTATTTGCCAATAGCAAACACAAATAAGCCAACTCTACTTCAAAAATAATCAGTCTACAACATAGTTTTTGCCAACAAAATCTGGCAGATGCAATTTCTCATAAGGTTAAAATATGTAAATGAAATTAAATCTCCCTATGTGTTCATTTAAGCATTATCTCTGCATAGAAATTATGATATATAGGTTTTCACCTTCTAGGATATACTTGATGCAAAATAAACATATAGCTGACAGCTGACAGCTTTGTAAGATTAGTGTTGGAAAAACTCCGTAAAATTAGATCTGTTAGCTCTGTAACACACTAGGTAATGGGAAATTTACACGAAAGTAACTGTAAGCATGCAGACTGGAATAGGTCTTTGCAAAAATCTTATTACTGTACCCGCTATTTTTTACTGGCATTATGTGTGAATTACTTGAGAGTTATCAAGCACCAGAAATTCATTTAGTTGTGCTTATGTGTCCAAACATACACAGGACCACATGCAAATTTTGCAAACTGAAGTTTGTTGGAGATTGACTGTTGGATGGCATGAAGACTAGGTTGTGAATTCTAGGCCTAGCTGTTCCTAGCTAGGCTTTATTTACTAGAAACACAATCTTAATCACATCAATTAACTTTTTTAGGTGATTTAAATTTTTTAAAAATCACATATTCTCGAGCCCCTGGGTGGCTCAGTCATTAAGCGTCTGCCTTCCGCTCAGTTCATGATTCCTGGGTCCTGGGATCAAGCCCCGCATCAGACTTCCTGCTCAGCAGGAAGCCTGCTTCTCCCTCTCCCACTCCCCCTGCTTGTGTTCCCTCTCTCCCTGTGTCTCTCCCTGTCAAATAAATAAATAAAATCTTAAAAAAATAAAAATCACATTCAAAATTAGCTTTAAGGGACTTCTACCATCTTGGAAGAGGAGAGATAGAGATCAGATTTACCTTCTTCCTGAAACAATTCCAACACTAGACAAGATTTTTGACTCTGGGCATCAAGCAAAAAACAGAGTGATCCATGAGGATGGGAAACAAATGAAACCATCCTTATGATGGCCAGTTTACTGCCTTTCCAGATGATGTGGGAGGAGGAGACCAGGTAGATCTTGGTGGATTCTTTAAGGTAGAGAGACAGACATAAAGAAACCAAAAGGGTATAGTTCCCAAGATAGATGACTGGAGGGAAGCCAGATGCACAAAAAAAGAGCACCGGAGATCTACATAAGGTTCCCCCTTGAAAATTCAGGAGAGTTTAGATAAGCACATGAATGCATGCATGTATGGAAACTATTCAAAGGCAGTGACAGACCCATCTGTAAGGATAAGAGGAAACAGTTCCTGAAACATGTACAAGACAAGGAGGAGCTTTCACTAAATAACTGGCAACTAACTATAGACAGCTACCAGATCAAAAACACAAGGCAAAGTCAGAGAAGTTTAGAGAACTAATATAAAACAGTTTAAAGAACTGGTTATGTTTTTAAGGCCACATTTAAGTCTATTCATTGCAAGGTCAAATGAACTATGCAAAATTTAGATATTTTAGATACCAATGAAACCTCCACTGGTTCTTTGAAAAGATCAATAAAACCAACAAACTTCTATTCAGACTAATCAGGAAAAAAAGAATTCCCAATATTAGAAATTGGAGGACTAACATCTTTCAAGATTCTGTGTGTGTGTGTGTGTGTATATTTTTTAAGGCAGTATTATGAGCATCTTCTTGCAAATACGGCAATTTAGATGAAATGAACAAATACCTTGAGAGATACAGACTACCTAGGCTTACTCAAGAAGAAAAAAATACATATAATGGGAATAACCCCTATCTACTTAAAAAATTCAATATGTAGTTAAAAACCTTCATACAAAGGAAAAACTATAAACACAGTGTCTTCTCTGGTGAATTATACCAAACATGTAAGAAAAAAGTCTCAATTTTACATTAAATCTGAGAAAATTGAAGAGAATGAACTGTTTCCTAAATCATTCCATGTAGCTAGCATTACCCTGAAACCAAAAATAACAATGTTATGAAAATATAAACAAACAGAACTTGAGCTGAATATCCCTCATGAATATAGATGCAATCATTTAAACAAAATCTTAAGAAATCAAATCCAACAACACATTAAAAAATTACAACAGATTATGACAAAGTGGGGTTTATCCTATGAATATAGGTTGGTTTAACATTCAAGAATCAATTAAGGTAATTCACTGTAATTGTTCATATACTAAATAAAAATTCTGTGACATCCAAATCAATGCAAAAAAAAAGTAGTTGACAAAAATCAAACATCCATTCTTGATAAAAACTCACAGCAAAATAGGAATAGGAGGAAATTCTCTCAACCTGACAAAGGGTATCTAGGAAACAACTAGAGCTTATATCATACTTGACAGTAAAAGACTGAATATATTTCTCATAAGAGCAGGAACAAGACAAGGGTGTTTACCCTCACCACTTTTGTTCAACACTGCTCTAAATGTTCTCTTCATTGTCATGAGGTTGAAAAATGAGTAAAAGTCATCTAGATTGGCAAGGAAAGAACTCTCTTTATTCTTAGAAAATATGATGCATTATGTAGAAGATATAATGCAATCTACCCCAAAGCTACTGGATTTCATAAATGAGATTAACCAAGTGACAGACTAAAAGATTAATATTCTGGAGCCAATTTTTACTTCTGCATATGTTTTCAAAAGACACTGGATATTGGGATATTAAAAAATACCATTTACAATAGCAAAAAAAGATAAATGATCTATACGTTGAAAACTGTACAACATAGCTCAGAAAAAAATAGAGTAGACCTAAGAAAGAGGAGAGACATTACTTCATTCATGGGTTGGAATAATTCTCAGTATTATTAAGATGGTATGGCCTCAAAAATTAATCTGTAGATTGAAGACAGTTCTAATTAAAATATCAGAAGATATTTTTATAAAATTGACTGCCTGAATCTAAAATTCATATGGAGGGGGAAGAGTCAAGACGGCGGAGGAGTAGCAGGCTGAGACGACACCAGGTAGCAGGAGATCAGCTAGATAGCTTATCAAACCATTGCGAACACCTACAAATCCAAATCCAACAGGAGATCGAAAAGAAGATGATCAGCAATTCTAGAAACAGAAAATTGATTACTTTCTGAAAGGCAGGACCCACGGAGAAATGAATCCAAAGCAATGGGAAGATAGACTGTGGTGGGGAAGGGCCAGCTCCCAGCAAGCGGCAGAGCAAAAGAGCACAAAAATCAGAACTTTTAAAAGTCTGTTCCACTGAGGGACATCTTTCCAGAGGCTAAGCAGGGGTGGAGCACTCACGGGGACAGAATGGTCTCAGGTCCCACAGGGTCACAGAAGGATTGGGGGTGTCTAAATATTGCAGAGCTTGCCATTATTAGAGCTCTCAGGGGAAGCCGGCTACAGAGACAGAGCCGAGGAGTGAGCTATCAGTTTGGGGTTACCTTAAACTGTGATCTGTGGCACAGTGAAGCCACTGCTCTTTGAGCAGGGACCCCACAAAGGGCAGATCCA
The DNA here is from genome assembly GCF_011764305.1 of Mustela putorius furo. Classification (NCBI taxonomy): domain Eukaryota; kingdom Metazoa; phylum Chordata; class Mammalia; order Carnivora; family Mustelidae; genus Mustela; species Mustela putorius. The sequence goes on from NW_025422471.1 coordinate 18,925,230, forward strand.
GGGAGATCCCCCTGGAAGGGTGGCAGGGATCTACTGGGTTTGGAGATTCCAGGTGAGGCTGTGTGCCACAGACAGAGATCCTTGGTCACAGGCTGGGTGAGCTCAGAGTGTGGCCAGAGGCCAGAGATGGGAGTGATTGAGTGCTTTTCTCCCAGGGTGCACTGAGGAGTGGGGCCCTGAGCTCTCAGCACCTCTGAGCCGAAGACTGGGAGGCCGCCATTTTCATTCCTGTCCTCCAGAGTTCAGAAAGCGATCATGGAGCAAAAGCTCCCAAGAGTGAACCCGAGCAGATTACTTAGCCTGGCCCCTGGCAAGAGTGGTACAATTCCACCTCGGGCAAAGATACTTGAGAATCAAGACAACAGGCCCATCCCCCAGAAGATCAGCAAGAAATTCAGCCAAGATCAAGCTCATTTATCAAGGACAACAGTGGTATTTCAGAGGAGAAGAAGCAAAGCATGGAATTCATGGCTTTCCTCCGATGACTCTTTAGTCTTGCAAAGATAATTTTTTTTAATTTTTTCTTTCTTATTATAATTTTTTCTAACTTATACTCTTTATTCTTTTAACTTTTTTAACTAGTTTATCTTAACAATACCTTTCATTTAAAAAAAATCTTTTGGGGGGCATCTGGTTGGCTCAGTGGATTTAGCTGCTGCCTTTGGCTCGGGTCATGATCTCAAGGTCCTGTGATCGAGTCCTGCATCAGTCTCTCTGCTCAGCAGGGAGCCTGCTTCCCCCTCTCTATCTGCCTGACTCTCTGCCTACTTGTGATCTCTCTCTGTCAAATAAATAAAATCTTTAAAAAAAATCTTTTTGAAATTTCATTATTATAGTCATATTTTATCCTTCATTGTATATAAATTTATTTATTATATGCACATAAAGTTTTTTCTTCTAAAAAAGTTTGGGATAAAACTTCTAATAGATCAAAATATACCCTAAACCGAGCACAGGGCTTTGCTCTAGTCTCCAGCTTGAGCAAATTCTCTCCACGTTTTTTTTCTTTCTTTTCCCAAACAACTTATCAACTTCTTTTTTAGAACTTTTAAAAAATTTTCATCTTTATACTTATATTCCATCCCTACATTGTGTTCACCCTTATTTGTGTGTGTGTGTATGTATGTATGTCCTTCTTTAAAATTTTGGGAGGTGGTTACCTTTAAGAAACCAGAGTACTCCCAAAATTAAGTAGGTGGCTCTGTTCTATTCACTGGTCTAATATATATTTTTTCTTTTTTATGTATTTTCTTTTTTTTTTCTTTTTTAAATTTTTGTTGAACTTTCTTTTACCCCCTTTCTTCCCCCCCCCCCATGATTTGGGGTGACTTCTAATTTGATTAACAAACATTTTTCTGGGGTCTTTGCCACCCTTTTAGTATTTTATTCACTCCTTCATATACTCTTATCTGGATAAAATGACAAGGTGGAAAAACTCACTACAAAAAAAGAACAAGAGGCAGTACTGAAGGCTAGGGACCTAATCAATATGGACATTGGTAATGTGTCAGATCTAGAGTTCAGAATAACGATTCTCAAGGTGCTACCTGGGCTTGAAAAAGGCATGCAAGATATTAGAGAAATGCTGTCTGGAAAAATAAACGCCCTTTCTGGAGAAATAAAAGAACTAAAATCTAACCAGGCTGAAATTAAAAAAAAGCTATTAATGAGGTGTCATAGAAAATGGAGGCTCTTACTGTTAGGATAAATGAGGCAGAAGAGAAAATTAGTGATATAGAAGACCAAATGACAGAGAATAAAGAAGCTGAGCAGAAGAGAGACAAATAACCACTGGACCACAAGGGGAAAATTTGAGAGATAAGTGATACCATAAGATGAAATGACAATAAGAATAATTGGGATTCAAGAAGAAGAAAGAGGGGAGCAGAAGGTATATTGGAGCAAATTATTGTAGGAAATTTCCCTAATATGACAAAGGGAACAAGCATCAAAATCCAGAAGTCACAGAGAAACCCCCTCAAAAACAATAAGAATAGGTCCACACCCCGTCACCTAATAGTAAAACTTAAAAGTCTTAGTGACAAAGAGAAAATCCTGAAAGCAGCCCGGGACAAGAAGTCGGTAACATACAATGGTAAAAATATTAGATTGGCAGCAGACTTATCTACAGAGACCTGGCAGGCCAGAAATAACTGGCATGATATATTCAGAGCACTAAATGAGAAAAACATGGAGCCAAGAATACAACATCCAGCTAGGCTATCATTGAAAATAGAAGGAGAGATTAAAAAGCTTCCAGGACAAACAAACACTAAAAGAATTTGTAAACACCAAACCAGCCCTACAGGAAATATTGAAAAGGGTCCTCTAAGCAAAGAGAGAACCTGAAAGTAGTAGACCAGAAAGGAACAGAGACAATTTACAGTTATAGTCACCTTACAGGCAATACAATGGCACTAAATTCATCTCTCTCAATAGTTACCCTGAATGTAAGTGGGATCAATGCCCCCAGTCAAAAGACACAGGGTATCAGAATGGATAAAAAAACAAAACCCATCAACGTGCTCGCAACAAGAAACTCATTTTAGATCCAAAGACACATCCAGATTTAAAGTGAGGGGGTTGAAAACAATTTACCATGCTACTGGATATGAAAAGAAAGCTGGGGTGGCAATATTTATATCAGATCAATTAGATTTTAAGCCAAAGACTATAATAAGAGATGAGGAAGGACCCTATATCATACTCAAAGGGTCTGTCCAACAAGATCTAACAATTTTAAATATCTATGTCCCTAACATGGGAACAGCCAACTATATAAACCAATCAATAACAAAATCAAAGAAATACATCAACAATAATACAATAATAGTAGGGGACTTTAACACCCCCTCACTGAAATGGACAGATCATCCAAGCAAAAGAGCAACAAGGAAATAAAGACCTTAAATGACACACTGGACCAGATGGACATCACAGAAATATTCAGAATATTCCATCCCAAAGCAACAGAACACACATTCCTCTCTAGTGCATATGGAACATTCTCCAGAATAGATCACATCCTGCATCACAAATCAGGTTTCAACCAGTATCAAAAGATTGGGATCATTCCCTGCATATTTTCAGACCACAATGCTCTGAAGCTAGAACTCAATCACAAGAAGAAATTTGGAAAGAACCCAAATACATGGAGGCTAAAAAATATCCTTCTAAAGAATGAATGAGCCAACTGGGAAATTAAAGAAGAATTGAAAAAATTCATGGGAACAAATGATAATGAAAACACAATGGTTCAAAATCTGTGGGACATAGCAAAGGCAGTCCTGAGAGGAAAATATATAACAATACAAGCCTTTCTCAAGAAACAGAAACCCTACCTAAAGGAGCTGGAGAAAGAACAGCAAAGAAAGACTAAACCCAGCAGGAGAAGAGAAATCATAAAGATCAGAGGAGAAATCAATGAAATATAAATCAAAAGAACAGTAGAACAAATCAACAAAATTAGGAGCTGGTTCTTTGAAAAAATTAATGAGATTGATAACCCCCTGGCTAGACTTATCCAAAAGAAAAGAGAAAGGACCCAAATTAATAAAATCATGAATGAAAGAGGAGAGATCAAAACCAACACTAAAGAAATACAAACAATTATAAGAACATATTATGAGCAACTGTACACCAGCAAATTTGACAATTTGGAAGAAATGGATGCATTTCTAGAGACATATAAACTATCAAAACTAAGCAAGGAAGAAATAGAAAACCTGAACAGACCCATAACCAGTAAGGAGATTGAAGCAGTCACCAAAAATCTCCCAACAAACAAGAGCCCAGGCCCAGACGGCTTCCCAGAGGAATTTTACCAAGCATTTAAAGAAGAACTAATTCCTATTCTCCTGAAACTGTTCCAAAAAAATAGAAATGGAAGGAAAACTTCCAAACTCATTTTATGAGGCCAGCATTACCTTGATCCCAAAACCAAAGACCCCATCAAAAAGGACAATTACAGACCATATCCCTGATGAATACAGATGTGAAAATTCTCACCAAAATACTAGCCAATAGGGATCCACCAGTACATTAAAAGGATTATTCACCACAGCCAAGTGGGATTTATTCCAGGGCTGCAAGGTTGGTTTAAAATCCACAAATCAATCAATGTGATACAATACATTAATAAAAGAAAGAACAAGAACCATATGATACTCTCAATAGATGCTGAAAAAGCATTTGACAAAGTACAGCACTGTTTCCATATCAAAACTCTTCAAAGTGTAGGGGATAGAGGGTACATACCTCAATATCATCAAAGCCATCTATGAAAAACCCACAGCAAATATCATTCTCAATGGAGAAAAACTGACAGCTTTTCTGCTAAAGTCAGGAACATGGCAGAGATGTCCATTATCACCTATGCTATTCAACATAGTACTAGAAGTCCTAGCCTCAGCAATCAGACAACAAAAAGAAGTCAGAAAAGATGTCAAACTATCACTCTTGACATATGATATGATACTTTCTGTGGAAAACCCAAAAGACTCCACTCCAAATCTGTTAGAAGTTGTACAGGAATTCAGTAAAGTGTCAGGATATAAAATCAATGTATAGAAATCAGTTGCATTTCTATACATCAACAACAAGACAGAAGAAAGAGAAATTAAGGGGCCAATCCCATTTACAATTGCACCGAAAACCATAAGATACCTAACCAAATGGGTAAAGAATCTGCACTCAGAAAACTATAAAATACTTTGAGGAAGACACAAAGAAATGGGAAAATGTTGCATGCTCATGGATTGAAAGAACAAATATTGTGAAAATGTCTATGCTACAAAAGCAATCTACATGTTTAATGCAATCCCTATCAAAAATCCCATCAATTTTTTCTGAAGAAATGGAACAAATAATCCTAAAATTTATATGGAACCAGAAAAGACCTCGAATGGCCAGAGGAATGTTGAAAAAGAAAGCCAAAGTTGGTGACATCACAATTCCACACTTCAAACTCTATTTCAAAGCTGTCATCATCAAGACAGTATGGTACTGGCACAAAAACAGACACACAGATCAATGGAATAAATACAGAGACCAGGAATAGATCCTCAACTCTATGGTCAATTAATGTTTGACAAAGCAGGAAAGAATATCCAACAGAAAAAAGACAGTCTCTTCAACAAATAGTGTTGGGAAAATTGGACAACCACATGCAGAAAAATGAAACTGGACCATTTCCTTACATGACACATGAAATAGACTCAAAATGGATGAAGGACCTCAATGTGAGAAAGGAATCCATCCAAATCCTTGAGGAGAACACAGGCAGCAACTTCTTTGACCTCAGCCACAGCACCTTCTTCCTAGGAACATCACCAAAGGCAAGGGAAGCAAGGGCAAAAGTGAACTATTGGGACTTCATCAAGATCAAAAGCTTTTGCAGAGCAAAGGAAACAGTTAACAAAACCAAAAGATGATGACAGAATGGGAGAAGATATTTGCAATTGACATATCAGATAAAGGGCTAGTATCCAAAATCTATAAAAAGCTTAGCAAACTCAACACCCAAAGAACAAATAATCCAATCAAGAAATGGCAGAGGACATGAACAGATATTTCTGCAAAGAAGACATCCAGATGGCCAATAGACGCATGAAAAAGTGCTCCACATCACTTGGCATCAGGGAAATACAAATCAAAACCACAATGAAATACCACCTCACACCAGTCAGAATGGCTAAAATTAACAAGTCAGGAAATAACTGATGCTGGCAAGGATGTGGAGAAAGGGGAACCCTCCTATACTGTTGGTGGGAATACAAGCTGGTGCAGTCACTCTGGAAAACAGCATGGAGGTTCTTCAAAAAGTTGAAAATAGAGCTGCCCTACAACCCAGCAATCACACTACTGGGTATTTACCCTGAAGATACAAATGTAGTGATCCAAAGGGGCACATGTACCCCAGTGTTTACAGCAGCAATGTCCACAATAGCCAAACTGTGGAAGGAACCTAGATGTCCATCAACAGATGAATGGATAAAGAAGATGTGGTATGTGTGTGTGTGTGTACACAATGAAAAACTATGCAGCCATCAAAAGAAATGAAATCTTGCCATTTGTGATGATGTGGATGGAACTAGAGGGTATTATGCTGAGCGAAATAAGTCAATCAGAAAGAGACCATTATCATATGATTTCACTGATATGACGAAGTTGAGACGCAATGTGGGAGAGTTGGGGTGTAGGAAAGGAATAAATGAAACAAGATGGGATCGAGAGGAAGACAAACCATAAGAGACTCTTAATCTCACAAAACAAACAGAGGGTTGCTGGGGCAGGGAGTAGGGAGAGAGTGGTTGTGTTAGAGACTTTGGGGACGGTATGTGCTATGGTGAGTGCTGTGAAGTGTGTAAACCTAGCGATTCACAGGTTTACCCCTGAGGCTAATAATATATTATATGTTAATAAAAAATTTAAAAAAAAAAAAAACAATTTTGAGTATACAAAGTTGGAGGGCTAACATCTGCTTTAGAGATTTAAAGCTACAGTGATCAATACAGTGTGGTATTAGCACACAGATCACTAAAACAGAAGAGATAGTCCAGAAAGAGACCCACATACACGGACAACAGATTTTTTTTTTAAGATTTATCGAGGTGTAATTCACAAATGGTAAGATATTTAAAGTGTACAATGTGATTTGATATACATTTACATTGTGAAAGGACTACCCCCAACTGAGATCAGTAACATATCTACTATTTCACATATTTATCTTAGGTTTTTTTATTCTTTTTTTCATTTTTGGTAAGAATAGTCAAGTTCTACTTTCTTAGCATATTTCAATTACACAATATAGTGTTATCAACTGTAGTCACCAATAGCCCAAGGCAACTACTTTTCTACTATTTCTATAATTTAGACTATGTATTTTTTACATATAAGGTATACCATGCAGTTTTTGTCTTTCTCTGTCTGATCTCACTTAGCATAATGCCCTTCAGTTTCAACCATGCTGTTCCAAATGGTAGGATTTCCTTCTTTTCTTAAAGGTGAATAATATTCCATCATGTGTATCTAAATATATACATACCACATTTTCTTCATAGGGGTTATGCTCCTGGACATATGTCTTAGCAACACTTTTTTTTAAATTGGCAACAAAAATAAATAAGTTGGACAGTTGGACAGTTTTGCACAGCAAAGGAAACCATCATCAAAATGAAATGGAAATCTATGAAATAGGAGAAAATATTTGCAAGTCAGTATCATTGATTTTGCAAAAATTTTGCAAAATTTTGCAAATCAATATCCAAAGTATACAAGAAACTCATAGAATTTAATGGAAAAAAAAAGAAAGAAAGAAAAACCCTCAAAAAATCCAATTTAAAAATGAGCTAAGTGCCTGAACAGACATTTTTCTAAAGAAGATAAGCAAAAGGGTGCCTGGGTGGCTCAGTGGGTTAAGCCCCTGCCTTCAGTTCAGGTCATGATCTCAGGGTCCTGGGATCAAGCCCCACATCGGGCTCTCTGCTCAGCAGGGAGCCTGCTTCCACCCTCTCTCTCTGCCTGACTCTCTGCCGACTTGTGATCTCTGTCTGTCAAATAAATAAATAAAATATTTTTTAAAAAAAGTAAGAATATAAACAAAAAGCTAACAGGTACATGAAAAGGTGCTCGACATCACTAATCATCAGGGAAATGCAAATTAAGCCCCAGCGAGAGATTACCTCCTACCTGTTAGGATGTCAAGTAGAAAAAGGCAAGCCATAACAAATGCTGGCAAGAATGTGCAGGAAGGGAACACTTGAGCCCTAAGGAAAGGAATAGAAACCAGAATAGACACTTTAGAAAACAGTATGGAGTTTCCTCAAGAAATTAAAAATAGAAGTACGCTGTGACTAGTCCCCCTTCTCAGCTTGTGTCCAAAGTAAATGAAATCATCGTCTCACAGAGATAACTGCACTCTCATGTTCATTGTAACATTATTCACAACAGCCAAGGTATAGACAATTGATCTTCAACAAAGTTGTGAAGGTAGAGAAAGGATGGTCTTTTCAACAAAAAGCAGCAGAAACAACTGTCCATATGCAAAAGCATGAGCTTTGATCCCTAATTCACACTATAAGATGAATTATTGAACTAAATGGAAAACCTAAAACTATAGAACTTTCAGAAGAGAACTTAGGGAAAAATCTTATATGGTCTTGGGTTAGGCAACAATTTCTTAAGCAGCCAAAGTGTATCCATTAAGAAAATTGATAAAGTAGATGTTGTCAAAATTTAAAATTTTCTGCTCTCCAAATGACATTCTTAAAGTATGAAAAGACAAATCACATACTGGGAAAAAATATTTGCAAAGCATATTTCTGATAAAATACCTATATTGTAAAGATGCAAAGAAGTCTCAAAATGCAATTTTATTTAATTTATTTTTTTTAAGATTTTACTTATTTATTTGACAGGTCACAAGTAGGCAGAGAGGCAGGCAGGGGTTGGAGGGGAAGCAGGCACCCTGCTCCATCCCAGGACCCTGGGATCATGACCTGAGCTGAAGGCAGAGGCTTTAACCCACTGAGCCACCCAGTCGCCCCTCAAAATGCAATTTTAAGGAAACAAATAATACAATAAAAAATGGAAAGAAGAAAGTATTTGAACACTTTTCCAAAGAACATACATAGGTAACAAATAAGCATATGAAACTCTAAGTATTATGAGTTATTCAAGAAATGTTAATTAAAACCACAATGAGGTATATATGTCATAGAATGGCTCTACATGAAAAGACTGACCATATAAGTGTTAACGCAGAGGTAAAACCGACCCTCTCATCCACTGCTGGTGGAATGCATAATGGTAACCACTTTGGAAAAGAGTTTGGCAGGTTCTTAAAAAGTTAAATATAAACTCATAATGTGATCTAGCCATTTCACTTCTAGCTATTTACCCAAGGTAAATAAAAACATATGTCTACACAAAGACATGTACATGAATGTTCAAAGAGGCTTTATTTGCTATAGCCCCAAACTGGGAACAACCCAAATGTTCATCTTAAAATAATTACACTAAGTGAAAGAAGCCAAGCAAAGAGTGCACCCTGTATGATTCCATTTATATACAGATCTAGAAAAAGCAAACCAATTTATAGTACAGAAAGCAGGTCAGTGGTCATCCAGGGATGGGAGGACCAGCGGGGAGGGAATGGGGGGGAGGTGAGCTTACCAAGGGAACAAGAAAACCTCCGGAAATAAGAGATATGTTCACTATCTTGATTTTGGTGATAGTTTCACGGGTGTATGATATATCAAAATTTTTCAAATTGTACATTTTAAATCTGTGCCATTTATTGCATGTCTAGTTTACCTCAGTACAATTGTTTAAAAATGTCCTTTGAAAACCTATTGTTATTTATACTTGAATTTTAAAATGTCTTGAAAACCCATTTGCTTGCCCCTACACTATAATAGACATACATATATTATATACACTGTACAGTCTTCTACAGAGAGCCACTGAGCAAACCACTAGAGCAGAATAAAAAAGAACAAAAGGAAAGAGTGCCTTTAGATGCTAGGGCATTCAGACCATTCTGCCTGTAACACCAGTGATGAAGAGTAGGGTGAAAAATTTTAAGACATTCTTATAGGCAGTACTTATTCCATTTGGTTAGAATATAAACTTGATCCTTTGCACATTACTAGATGTGTTTGTTATTGTACAAATAACAGATCATATCAAATTTTGTTGTGTTTGTTGGCATAAATTAAAACAGTTTCTATGAGCCTCCACTATAATTTCTACCTATTGCACTGCTTTCTGCATGTCTGAATATAAAAATTAGCTTCTACCCTAAAGGCCTGCACAGTCTAGCGGGCAAGTCAGCATGTGAACATTTATAACACAATGTTGTTATGGTTTCAGCAAGGCAATTGATTTTGCATAGGGACCAAGGGTCAAATCAAGCTTTAGAGAAGATGTGAAATTAGAACTGTGACTTGAATTAAATATAGATATTTTCCTAGAGGGGAAGAAAGAGATCATTTCTGAAGGAAGTGTCTTTTCTTGGTTAGAAGCACCTTCAAAAATTCCTCCTTTTTAGTCCCTAAAACTTTTCAACTGCCATCTCCAAACCTTGTGTAGACTACCAGTTACTGAGCTTTAAATGTATATTATCTCACTCCACCTTACATTAGCTTGGCAGAATGGATAATGCTATGCCCATCTTACAGATAGGAAAATTTGTCAATCACTTTAGGCTAAGGTACTGTGTAGCCTTGGTGGTTTATAGCAGTAAGGGTTTCTTTCTTGCTCTCGGTATGGTTCTCTACTGTGGATTGAGTCTGTGCTCCATGTCTTCTGGTTTTCCAGACCAAACTGAAGAAACAGCTATGTGGTACATAGCAGTCTCACAACAGAGAAAAAGACCAATAGTGGAACCACAAGATGGCTCTTAAAGCTTTTGTTCACATGACACTGGCTACAGCAATTCACTCGGCCAAGTGTGATGTAATGGCTGGAAGTCTAATCCTCTCATGGAACTCTACCATGAGCCACATGCCATGGGAGGAGAGAAATGTCATTCTCTCATTATTGAGGGGTAGTAAATATTTGGAACTTCAGAAACTGAGGTTCAAAAGTTGGTTTAATTTGCAGGCCGTACAGATGAGTAGCAGATGCAGGGTTCAAAATGGTTTGAACCCTTTTTGCAGGGGGGAGGAGGGTGGGACATGAATCCATGACTACAAGACCAAGATCTGAGCTGAGATCAAGAGTTGGAGATCTAACCAACTGAGCCACCTAGGTCCCTCAAAACCTCTGCTGTTTACATTACACCACACTGCATCTCAAAGGGACAGGTCAAGACTAACTTCAAGTGGAGGGACTATCCTTGGCAGGGAAGAGAAAATCTAAGTAGTGTGTGTGTATAGGCACACAGGCACACAAGCATGCATGTGTGTGATAGAGAGAAAGAGACAGGAGACAAAGAGAAAGACACAGATGTGAAGGAGAGAAACAAAAACAGGGATTCATTGCTTAGTCTTCTCTCAGTTCTACTGCTATGGCAAAGAAGATCGTCTGTATTTCTCCACAAATTTATCACACCCCTCCCCCCAAATATGAAGAAGAGTATTAGATGGGAATTTGAGGCTATTTAACATAGCCTCAATGTATGCAATACACCAACTGGCATTTAGTAAGTACAAAACAGATACAGTGCTAACTAAACTAAGTAGCCTAGAGAGACACCAAGACGTAGAAAACAATACTAGCTCATGCCACCCACACAACAAATGCTTAAGCCCTACGAGGACTACTCCAGATGCACTGCTAATTGGGAAGATATCCCCAGCACAAGTTAATCTCACCTAATATGGATTACTAATAGTAGTCTCAGACTCTACTACTACACGGCCCCTCTATCAAGTGGTTCCACTTCCGATTCGCCATGGGCTACTCTGCTTACACTTCCGGTTTTCCTCCCTGGAGTCCTTTAGCACACAAGTATTTCCAGACGAAAACTGAGGGAAATGCAACATAGAGGAACTGGCCTACTTGTCTGGAGCTTCAACATAAATGAATGGAGGGAGACCTTCAGTAATCATCTGAGTCCACATCTCTCTCTTCTGTCTGGATGGCTCTGACAGAACGTCACTTGTCAAAGTTAAACTTTATTGAGGGGTCTCCTTCTAAATCGTCATATAAATGGAGCCAGCTGTATATAGCAAAGAAGGGGCAATGATTATGTGGCATTATAAGCATGATCTAGCCAATTAATTTTCTTTCCTTTTTAAAGGAATGCTGTCACTTTAAGTCTGCACTTAGGCAAGTTTTAAGAAGCCTGTTGCTAAAAGTATCTTGGGAAGACTGTTAAAAACTCTAAGTAAAACATTTTATTATATAGAATAAGTCAAGTACCAGTCAGCAGAGGTCAGGAAAAAAAAAACAAGACATAAAAGATAAAATTTTACTTTGTGATTTTATGGTATGATTTTCAGTTGGAGGGCTCCTGTGTCCACTAGTCAAATATGTTGGGGGCATAGCCTGTGAACTACTGGGAAATCTTTTTGTATGGAAGTCTCCTGTGGCTCCTAGGAAATAACTGAGCTTGTATCCATTTATGGGATATAGATATCCTCAAGTCTGCCTGAAAAACTGGAGTGACTGATTGGATATATCAGGGAAGAAAAGGATAGAGTGTGCCGATAGCAAATGAATTCTACAAAGAACAGCAGCATTCATGGTCAACTTGGCTCAGAGAAAATATATTTGCACTGATGGTGCAAGGAGTTTGTAAGTATTAAATCAAAGTATAGTTTCTGGTACTGTTGGTGGCAGGTGCTGTTGATGCCCTGCTCAATTCATGGGTGGCTATGGTGGACATTCCCGTATGCACTGCCACATCACCGCAGCATGTCCATCTCTCTGTTTCTCAGTCACAGGGCTTTCCAGAGTCATGGGCTTTTGCCCAATGTTACAGGTTAGCTCCCCATAACAGAAGAGAAATGGGAGTCAACAGATAAATACCCAAGCTTCCTGACACTCAGTGGGCAATTTGGGGTGTATTCTACCTGTTATCCTAGACAGCCCATCGTGAGTTTGAGCACATAACCAACTTATGAATGAACCTTGATAAGTGAGTGCATCATCTGTCCCCCTCTTTCTTTACTCCTTTATTTGTGCTTCCTGGAACACTTCATAAATAAACCTAATGTGGAGGTTCTTAAGTCTTGTTCTCAGAGTCACCTTTTGAGGAACTAAAACTAAGTTACTCAACTGAATACAATGTGTCACTGGAATCAAAAACTCAGCTTTTAAATTCTATTAAAAAGGCATAACACAGGGGCACCTGGGTGGCTCAGTGGGTTAAGCCTCTGCCTTCGGCTCAGGTCATGATCCCAGGGTCCTGGGATGGAGCCCCCGCATTGGGCTCTCTGCTCAGCAGGGATCCTGCTTCCTCCTTTCTCTCTGCCTGCCTCTCTGCCTACTTGTGATCTCTGTCAAATAAATAAATAAAATATTTTTTTAAAAAAGCATAACACAAAGGGGAACAAGACTCTTTTCCCCCACTCTGTGGGACTGTTTCAGAGCTCTGGCACCACAAAGATTCAAGGTGATTACCAGCAGAGAACTAAACGCCTGATAGAGCAGTGAGAGAACAAAGTCCTTGCAAGGGAGTTCCCAAGAGTGGTGAGGTCTGATATGAAGTGCAGAGCAGAAGCAGTACTCGCCAGCTGGTTGGGGTGACAGGTCCATTTAAAGAGACCAATTGAGGGCCATCACTCAATGAGGCATAATGGACAGCTCACGGGAGTGGACATTTCACAGAGGAAGAGTAATAAAGGGGATGTTAATGTGAGTGTATTTTTAGTGATGTGTTGCTTGGGCTATGGACATTCTGAAATTATCAATAGTAATAGGGAGAAGTACAATCTGACACAGAAATAAAGATACTCCATATCTCATTACTGATAAAGCAATTATAGCTATTTCTTTCCTGCTGGCAAGTTTTAACAAATTAGTATCAGAGCAAAGCACAGACTAAATGAGAACTGGAAAAGCATCCAAGCAGTGAACCAAAGAAATTCTCTTAAGGAAGTCACTAAGAGAATTCTCCAAACTGTGCCTTGGGTAAGGGGTTAACTCCAAAGTTAATGTAAAGAGCAGATGCAGATGAAAAGAGGTCCATGTGATTATTACTTTTTTAGGTATTTTAATCAAGTGAGCTACTAGGATTTCATTAAAAATTTCAATTTGGGGGGAAAATATTACTAAATTAAATTGCTAAATTTTATGTACTAAAACAAGTACCCAAAAGCCATAAAGGAGATAATAAACACATCTCATTATATCAAATACAAACATTTATAGACAAAAAAAAAAACCCTACATGAAAATAAACCAAAAATATTCGAATATATTTGGATATAAAATAAAGCCTTAATATTTGAATATAATAGATCAAGAAGAAAAATATCAAATAAAGAACTGAACCTTATAACTAAAGGATCTAAAAAAAGAATAAAAGAAGCCTTAAGCCAGGAGAAGGAAGGAAATAATAATTAGAGCAGAAATAAATGATATAGAAACTATAGAACAGGTCAAAGAAACTAGGAGCTGATTCTTTGAAAAAAATCAACAAAATGGACAGACTTATAGCCAGACTTACAAAAATAAAAAGGAACCAAATAAAATTACAAATCAGAGAGGAGAAATAACAACCAACACTGCAGAAATAACCACCATTTTAAGAGAATACAATAGAAAACTAAATGCCAACAAGTTGGACAACCTAGAAAAAAATGGACAAATTCCTAGAAACATATAAACTACCAAAACTGAAACAGGAAGAAAGAGACAACTGGAATACACCCATAACCAATGAAGAAACTCAATCAGCAATCATAAATCTCCCACCAAACAACAAGCCAGGGCCAGGAGGCTTCACAAGAAATTTCTACCAAACATACACAGAAATGTCAATACTTATTCTTCTCAAACTATTCCAAAAACTAGGAAAGGAAGGAAAACCTCTAAATTCTTTCTATAAGGCCAGGATTACCCTGTTACCAAAGAGAAACACCCCACTTAAAAAAAAATAAAATAAAATAAAAAAATAAAAAAAAATAAACAACAACAAAAACCTACACGCCAATATCCCGTTGAAAATGGAGGCAAAAATTCTCAATAAAATACTCGCAAACCAAATCCAATAATTCACCACAATCAAGTGAGATTTATGCCTAGCCTCCAACTGTGGTTCAGTATTCCCAAATCAATCAATATGGTACACCACATTAATAAAAGGATAAGAACCATATGATCCTCTCAATAGATGTAGGAAAATTCAATCAACAAAGTTCAACATCCATTCTTGATAAAAACCCTCAACAAAGTAGGGGAAGATGAAGTATACCTCAACTAATAAAGACCATATACAAAAAATCCACAGCTAATATCACCCTCAGTGGGGATAAAACTGAAAGTTTTTCCTCTTATAGTCAGGAACAAGACAGGGATATCCACTGTCAGCACTGGTATTTAACATAGCACAGGAAGTTTTAACTACAGTCATCAGAGAACAGAAATAAAAGGCATCCAAATTGTGAGGAAGAAGTCAAACTTTCACTATCTACGGATGACAAATTATGTAAAGGAAACCCAGAAGACTCCACCCAAAAACTGCTAGAACAAATACACAAATTAGGTAAAGTCACAGGATACAAAAATTAATGTACAGAAATCTGTTTCATTTCTATACATCCATAATGAAGCAGAGAGAAACATTAAGGAATCAATCCTATGTATAATTGCACCAAAATCCCTAAGATACCTAGGGATAAACCTAACCAAAAAGATGAAAGACCTGTAATTGCAAACTGTAAAACACTGATGAAAGGAACTGGGGTGGGGGGGGGGGGAACACACACAAAGAAATAGAAAGCTTTCCATGCTCATGGACTGAAAGAACAAATATTGTTAAAATGTCTATACTACCCAAAACAATCTACACATTTAATCCAATCCCTATCAAAGCAACAACAGCATTTTTCACAGAGCTAGAACAAACAATCCTAAGATTTGTATAGAACTACAAAAGACCTCCAAATGTCAAGGCAACCTCGAAAAAGAAAATGGAAGCTGGAGGCATCACATTTCCAGACTTCAAGTTATAAACCTGTAGTGAACAAAACAGTATGGCAATGGCACAAAAACAAACATATAGATAAACAGAACAGAATAGAAAAAAACCCACAACTGCATGGTCAATTAATCTTTGACAAAGCAAGAAAAAATATCCAATGAGAAAAAGATAGTCTCTTCAACAAATGGTGTTGAGAAAACTGGACAGCAACATGCAAAAAAATCAAACTCAGCAGCTAACACAATACACAAAAGGAAATTAAAAGTGGATTAAAGACCCAAATGTGAGACTTGAAACCACCAAAATCCTAGCAAGAACATAGGCAGTAACTTCAACATCGGGCATAGCAGCTTCTTACTAGACAGGTCTTCAGGGTAAAGGGAAACAAAAGCAAAAATAAACTATTGATACTTCATCTAAATAAAAAAAAACTTCTGCACAGCAGAGAAAACAATCAACAAAACTAAAAGGCAACCTACAGAATGGGTAAAGATATTTGCAAAAGACATAGCTGATAAAGGTTAGTATCCAAAATACATAAAGAACTTATAAATTCAACACCCAAAAAACAAATAACCTAATTTTTTTTTAAAGGCAGAAGATATGAATAAACATTTCTCCAAAGACATACAGAGGGCCAAGAGACAAATGAAATTTTTTTTTTATAATTGCACTACTAGGTATTTACCCAGAGAATACAAAATACTAATTCAAAGGAATATATGTACCCTGATGTTTATAGCAGCATTATGCCAAATTATGGAAACAGTCCAAGTGTCCTTCAACTGATGAATATATAAAGAAGAGTGTGTATACATTTTATATATATGGGAATATTCCTTAGCCATAAAAAATAATGAAATCTTGCCATTTTCAATCACATGGTTGGAACGAGAGAATATAATGCTACATGAAATAAGTCAGAGAAAGACAAAAACCATATGATTTCACTCATATGTGGAATTTAAGAAACAAAACAAATGAACAAAGGGAAGAAAAAAGAGGCAAACCAAGCAACAGGCTCTTAACTATAGAGAACAAATTGATGGTTACCAGAGGGGAGGTGGGTATGGGGATGGATTAAATACATGATAGGGATTAAGGAATGCACTTCCTGTGATGAACACCAGGTGCTGTATGGAAGTGTTGAATCACTAAATTACAGTGTATGTTGAATGGAATTTAAATAAATTTATAAAAATTTTTAAAATAGGGATGCTTGGGTGGCTCAGTTGGTTAAGCAGCTGCCTTCGGCTCGGGTCATGATCCCAGCATCCTGGGATCGAGTCCCACATCAGGCTCCTTGCTCAGCGGGGAGCCTGCTTCTCCCTCTGCCTCTGCCTGCCATTCTGTCTGCCTGTGCTCGCTCTCTCCCCACCTCTCTCTCTGATGGATGAATAAAATCTTTAAAAAAAAAAATTTTTTTTAAATACTTCAATAGATATAATTATTTGAATAAAACATAAATATTTGGATATATTTAGATATAATCTGAACAGAAAATAAAAAGTTACTATCAATAATAAAGAGCTTCTAGAAATCAATAAGTAAAAGGTAAATAACCTAATTCAAAAATGGATATAAGAATGGGATTAGGCAATTCACAGAAGAAATCATTGTGCTCAATAAACATAAATATCTGACCTCTGGACAGTTGACTTGGGAGAGATAAAACTGCAGGTATAGTGGTGGGGAGGGAGCCTTGCCAAAGGAGGCTACTGCAAAATATTATAAGCAGTGGAGCACAATATCTGAACTTTCAGAAGTTCATGGGAGACATGCCTGGCTTAAAGATGCTCAGGTGGTGAGGTGTGGCAGAATCCCAGGAATGACAGCGTGGTCAAAGATCTGCTGGGTCTCAAGAAGAACAGGTGGGACCAACATGGTGCACTGTTCCCAGGCATACAAGCAGGAAGCCAGCTGGGAATAGTTAGTCTTGGTGCCAGCTTTCTGCTCAATTTTGCCATCAACTGTGAACCACTAGGTGGTCCTTTGACTGCTTAACTGAGACAGGCCAGCAAATGGCAAAAGCGCAGTGAGATGCTCCCCTAGAGGAATAGTGTGAGTCCACTCTGCAGAAGACCCTAAAATTTGGAGTTTTGAAACTCATTCATACACAGGCAGAATAAACAAAGGGTTCTGATGAAAAAGCTCATACACAGGCAGAATAAACACAGGGTTCTGATGAAAACTGAGAAAACAGTAAGAGTGATTGATTATTCTTCTGTGAGGGCTCGATGAACAGTGGGGGGATTCCAACTTTGAGCTCCAGGGCCAGAGAGCTGGGCGTTGCCATAGTCATCCTGCCCATTAGCATTAAAGACTTCAAAGAGCAAAATAGCACCACCTGGTGGAGGCTGGAGCCACTTACACCAAGCCCCGGCCCCTGTCCCCTGAAGGTGTATTTCCACCAACACAAGTCCACCTGAAAATCAACCATACAGGCCCCTCACCCAGGAGACCAGCACACTCCCTTGGACCAGGTTTAATGATCATAGAATGCTACAAAACTTTAGCTCTAGGGGAAAATAAATCTAATGTCCTTATAACTATTATTCTTTTTTTTTAACTTGTTTTTTTTTCTTTTTTTTTTTTTTCCAATTTCTGGGGGATTTTAGTGAGAGGATGAAATCTAGATATTTTTTTAAACAAGCAAACTGAAACACACCCAGGATCTAGGTTTTTGCTTTTGTTTTCCTTGTCTCCTTTTTTTTCTACTTTTTTTCCCCCTGGGGAAAATGACAAGATGGAGATAGTCCCCCAATAAGAAAGAAGAGGAAGTAGAACTCACAGCCAGGGATTTAATCCATACAGATGTAAGATGTCTGAACTAGAACTCAAAACAACGATTATAAGGACACTAGCTGGGCTTGACAAAAGCATAGAAGACACTCAAGAATCCCTTACTGCAGAGATAAAAGAACTAAAATCTAGTCAGGCCAAAATTAAAAATTCTATAACCAAGATGCAAATCCAAATGGATCCCCCCCCCCAAAAAAAAGGATGGACAA
Source organism: Mustela putorius furo (assembly GCF_011764305.1). Lineage (NCBI taxonomy): Eukaryota > Metazoa > Chordata > Mammalia > Carnivora > Mustelidae > Mustela > Mustela putorius. Next base: position 18,943,839 of record NW_025422471.1, read on the forward strand.
AGCAGAGAAGTGAATCAGAGATATAGGAAAATAAACAGAATATAGATATAGGAAATACAGATATAAGAAAATAAACAAAAAATAGTGAAGCTGAAAAGAAGAGGGAAAGAAAGGTAATGAATCACAAAGGTAAACTTAGGGAACTCAGCAACTTAAATAATGTATTAACATTCGTAACATAGGAGTCCCAGAAGATGAAGCAAGACTAAAAGGGGCAGGTTTATTCAAACAAATTATAGCTGAAAACTTCCTTAATCTGGGAAAGGATACAGCCATCAAAATCAAGAAGCACAGAGAAATCCCATTAAATTCAATAAAGGCTGGCCATCCCCAAAGCATATCATAGTCAAATCTACAAAATACACAGACAAGGAAAGTCTTGAAAGCAGTAAGGAGAAAAAAGTCATTAACCTTCAATGCAAGACAGATTACGTTTGCAGCAGATCTGTCCACAGAAACTTCACAAGCCAGATAAAAGTGGCAGGATATATTCAACATGCTGAATGGGAAAACAGGCAGCGAAGAATTCTTTATTCGGCAAAGATGTCACCCACAATGGAAACAGAAATTTTCTCAAACAAAAACTAAAGGATTTCTTGACCACTAAACCAGACCTGCAAAAAATTTTAAGGGGGAATCTTTGAGTGGAGAATAAAAGACTAGGAAGGACCAGAGAACATCACCAAGAACACCAGCTCCACCGGCAACACAATGGTACTAAATTCATATATTTCAATAATCACTCTAAAAGTAAATGGACTAAGTGCTCCAAGCAAAGACATAGGGGATCAGAATGGATTAAAAAAACAAGACCCATCTATATGCTGCCTATAAAAGACTCATTTTAGACTAAAGACATCTGTTGATTGAAAGTGAAGGGATTGGGAAATATTTCTCATGCAAATGTACATTAAAGGAAACCAGATTAGCCTTGTATCAGACAAACTAGATTTTAAAACAAAAGACTGTAACAGGAGAGGAAGAAGGGCATGATATCATAATTAAGGGGTTTATCCATTAAAAAGATCTAGCAAATGGAAATATTTATGCCCCCAACTTGGGAGCACCCAAATATATAAATAAATTAATAATGAACACCAAGAAACTCACTGATAATACAATAGTAACAGGGGACTTGAACACCCCATTTACAACAATGGACAGATCATCTAAGCAGAAAATCAACAAAGCTACAATTATTTTAAATGACAAAATGGACCAGATGGACTTAACAGATACATTGAGGACATATCACCCAAAAGCAGAATACACGTTTGAAGTTCATATGGGACATTCTTCAGAACAGATCACATGCTGAGTCACAAATCAGGCTTCAAGTATAAAAAGACTGTAATCATACGAGGCATATTTTCAGACCACAACACTCCAAAACTGGAAGTCAACCACAAGAAGAATTTGGAAGGACCTCAAATACATGGAGGTTAAAGAAAATCCTACTGGGGCACCTGGGTGGCTCAGTGAGTTAAAGCCTCTGCCTTCAGCTCAGGTCATGATCTCAGGGTCCTGGAATCGAGCCCCATATTTGGCTCCCTGCTCAGCGGGCAGCCTGCTTCCTCCTCTCTCCTCCTTTCTCTGCCTGCCTCTCTGCCTGCCTCTCTGCCTACTTGTGATATCTGTCTCTCAAATAAATAAAATCTTAAAAAAAAAAAAAAAAAAAAGAAAGAAAGAAAGAAAAAAGAAAATCCTACCAAAATAAAATCCTACCAGAGAATGAATGGGTGAACCAGGAAATTAAAGAATTTTTTAAAAATACATGGAAGCAAATGAAAATGAAAACACAACAGTCCAAAACTTTTGGCACACTGCAAAGGCAGTCCTAAGAAGGAAGTATATTGCAATACAGGCCTACCTCAAGAGGCAAGAAAAGTCTCAAATGCACAACTTAACCTTACACCTAAAGGAGCTAGAAAGCGAACAGCAAATAAAGCCTAAAACCAGCAGGTGAAGGGAAATAATAAAGATTAGAGCAGAAATAAATGGTATAATAACAAAAAAAGCCAATAGAACAGATTAATGAAACTAAGAACTGGTTCTTCAAAAGAATTAATAGAATTTATAAACCTGAAGCTGGACTTACCAAAAAAAAAAAAAAAAAAAAAAAAAGGAAGAAGAAGAAGAAGAAGGACTCAAATAGATAAAACCACAAATGAAAGAGGAAAGGTAACAACCAACACCACAGATATACAACCAATTTTAAGAGTCTAGTGTAAAAAAATTATATGCCACCAAACTGGGCAATTTAGAAGAAATGGATACATTCCTAGAAACTTACAAATTACCAAAACTGAAACAAGAAGAAACAGAAAACATGAACAGACCCATAACCAGCAAAGAAATTCAATCTGTAATCAAAAAGCTCAAACAGAAGTCCTGAGCCAGATGGCTCCCCAGAGGAACTCTACCAGACCTTTAAAGAATTGATACCTATTCTTCTGAAACTGTTTCAAAACATAGAAATGTAAGGAAAACTTCCAAACTTGTTCTATGAGGCCAACATTACCTTGATTCCAGAATCAAAGACCCCAGTAAAAAGGAGAATTACAGGCAAATATCCCTGATGAACATGGACACAAAAATTCTCAATAAAATACCAGCAAGGGACACCTCGGTGGCTCAGTTGTTTAAGCGGATGCCTTCGGCTCATGTCATGATCCTGGGGTCCTTGGACTGAGTCCCCCATCAGGCTATTTGTCAGCAGAAAGCCTGCTTCTCTCGCTGCCTCTGCTTGACACTCTTCCTGCTTGTACTCTCTCGCTCTCGCTCTCTCCCTCTCTCTCTCTCTTTGACAAATAAATAAATAAATAATCTTTAAAAATTAAAAAAAAATATTAAAAATACCAGCAAATCAACTCAATAGTACATTAAGAGAATGTTTCACCATGATCAAGTGGGATTTATTCCTGGGTTTTGGGGGTGATAAAATATTTACAAATCAATCAATGTGATACACCACATTAATCAAAGAAATGATAAGAACCATATAATCCTGTCAATCTATGAAGAAAAAGCATTTGACAGGTGCCTAGGTGGCTCAGTGGGTTGAGTATCCAACTCTTAATTTAAGTTCAGGTCAAATCTCAGGGTCATGAGATTGAGCCCTGCCTCAGTCTCCATGCTAAGCATGGAAGACTCCATGAGGCTCTCTCCTTCTCCCTCTGTCCCTCCCTCCACTCACACACTCTCTTAATAAAATCTTGGAAGGAAGGAAAAAAGGAATGAAGGAGGGAGGGAAAGAAGGAAGGGAAACCATTTAACAAAATGCAACACCCATTCTTGATTAAAAAACAAACAAAAAGCAACCCTCAACTAAGTAGGAATAGAAGGAACATACCTCAGTATCATAAAGGCCATGTATGAAAGATGCATAGATAATACCATCCTCAATGGGGAAAAACTTAGAACCTTTCCCCTACAGTCAAGAACGAGACAAGGATGTCCATTCTCATCATTATTATTTAACTAAATACTGGAAGTCTTAGCTTCAGCGATCAGACAACAAAAAGAAATAAAATGTATCCAAATCATCAAGGAAGAAGTCAGATTTTTACTGTTTTCAGATAACGTGACGTACTATGTAGAAAACCCAAAAGACTCCACCACAAAGTTGCTAGAATTAATACATTAATTCAGCAAAGTCAAATGATGTAAAATCAACATACAGAAATCTATTGCATTTTTATACACCAATAATGAGGCACAAAAGAGGAAATCAAGGAATCAATCCCATTTGCAGTTACACCAAAAACAGTAAGATACCTAGGAATAAGCCTAACTAAGGATCTATACTCTGAAAACTATAGAACATTTATGAAAGAAATTGAAGAGGACACAAAGAAATGGAAAAGCATTCCATCCTCATGGATTGGAAGAACAAACATTGTTAAAATGTCTACACTACCCGAAACAATCTACACATTTAATGCAATCCCTATGAAAATACAACAGCACTTTTCACAGAGATAGAACAAACAATAGTAAAATCTGTATAGAACCACAAAGGACCCTGAATAGCCAAAACAATCCTAAAAAAGTATCATGATTTTTTATTTTTTATTTCAAGCTACATTACAAAACTGTAGTCATCAAGATAGTATGGTACTGGCACAAAAACAGACACAGAGATCACTGAAACAGAACAGAGAACCCAGAAATGGACCTATAACTGTATGGGTCAACCAGTCTTCAACAAAGCAGGAAAGAATATCCAATAGAAAAAAGACTATCTCTTCAGCCAATGGTGTTGGGAAAAGTGGACAACACCACATAAAAGGATGAAACTGGACCACTTTTTTACACCATACACAAAAATAAATTCAAAATGATTTAAAGACTTAAATGTTATTGGGGTTAATGTAAAGCATGAAATCAGCCATAATACCTGGCTTGCTAAAATTTAACACAGAGGTCACTGGAGGTGAGGGTAGGTTTTGGAGAAGGGCAGGGTCTTTGGAATGCCAAGGCCTATGCGGCCACTATGCCATAGGAATGCCGTGGGAAGTTGCCTTCCCCCAAAGCTTTCTTAGCCCAAACAGCCACCCTGTGATCTAAGAGATGTGTGCATTATCCCTCAAGCTATTTTTAGCAGAACTCATAGAACACGCAGATTAGTATATCATATCTTTCCTGTAAACAGATCCTCCTAGTTCCAGTAAGACCCCTTGTCAGGTATCACATGCTTGAGAAACAGTGATAAGGATTTGTGATTATCCTGAAGGACCAATAAAAGTGGGAGCAAAGCAAGGCAAAGGGTCCTTGTCTCTAAGCATTGACTCCCTTGCCTTCTCCTCTCTTTCACAGGAAAGTTTAGAGTAATCTTTCATCGGTCAGTACAGGATTACTGGCCATTCCAGGCAAAATGTGAGACAGGAAACCATCAAAATCCTAGAGCAGAATGCAGAAACCTCTTTGACCTCAGGTCACAACTTCTTACTAGACAGGTCATTGGAGGCAAGGGAAACAAACACAAAAATGAACAATTGGGATTTCATCAAGATAAAAAGCTTCTGCACAGTGAAGGAAACAATTAACAGATCTGAAAAGCAACTTATCAAATAGGAGAAGGTATTTGCAAATGATATAGCCCATAAAAGGTTAGTATCCAAAATCTGTAAAGAACTTATGAAACTTGGGATGCCTGGGTGGCTCAGTTGGTTGGACGACTGCCTTCGGCTCAGGTCATAATCCTGGAGTCCCGGGATCTAGTCCCGCATCGGGCTCCCAGCTCCACGGGGAGTCTGCTTCTCTCTCTGACCTTCTCCTCGCTCATGCTCTCTCTCACTGTCTCTCTCTCAATTAAATAAATAAAATCTTAAAAAAAAAAAAAAAGAACTTATGAAACTCATCCCCTAAAATGAATAAACTAGTTAAGAAATAGGCAGAAGACATGAACAGACATTTCTTCCAAGAAGACATCCAGATGGGTTAGAGAGACATGAAAAGATGTTAACATCACTCATCATCAGGTAAATGTAAACCAAAACCATGGTGAGATACCACCTCATACCAGTCAGAATGACTAAAATTAACAACACAGGAAACAAGAGGTATTGGTGAGAACATGGAGAAAGGGGAACCCTCTTGCACTGTTGGTGAGAATGCAAACTAGGGTGGCCACTCTGGAAAACAGTATGGAGATTCCACAAAAAGTTAAAAATAGAAGTACCTTAGGACCCAGCAATTGCACTACCAGGTATTACCCAAAGGACATGCAAATACAAATTTGAAAGAGTACATGAACCCTGATGATTATAACAACATAATCAACAATAGCCAAACTTGGGGCACCTGGGTGGCTCAGTGGGTTAAAGCCTCTGCCTTCGGCTCAGGTCATGATCCCAGGGTTCTGGGATCGAGCTCTGCATCGGGCTCTCTGCTCAGCAGGGAGCCTGCTTCCCTTCCTCTCTTTCTGCCTACCTCTCTGCCTACTTGTGATCTCTGTCTGTCCAATAAGTAAATAAAATCTTAAAAAAAAAAAAGTAGCCAAACTATGGAGAAAGCCCAAATGTCTGTTGACTAATGATAATGGATAAAGAAGAGGTGACATATATACACAAAGGAATATTACTCAACCATCAAAAAGAATGAAATGCTGTCATTTGCAACAGCTTGGATGGAAATAGAGTGTATAATGCTAAGTGAAGGAAGTCAAACACCATATGATGTCCCTCATATGTGGAACTTAAGAAAGCAAACAGATGAAGATGTGAGAAGGAGAATAGAAAAAAAAAGGAAACAAGTTATAAGTGACTCTTAACGATAGAGAACAAACTGAGAGTTGATGGAGGGGGGTGGGTGAGGGACTAATGGGTGTTGGATATTAAGAGGACATTTATGATGACCACAGGGTGTTGTATGTAAGTAATGAATCAATGAATTCTCTTAAAATCAATATTGCATTGTATGCTAACAAAAATTTAAATTTTAAAAAAGTGTATGCAGAAAGAAAGTCTACCCTGTTACATTAGCAACAAAATCCCAGGTCACCGGGTCACCTAGTTTGCTCAGTTATTTGAGCATCTGCCTTCAGCTTGGGTCATGATCCTGAAGTCCGGGGATCGAGCCCTACAGTCCTGGGATTGAGCCACACATCAGTCTCCCTGCTCAGTAGGGAGTCTGCTTCTCCCTCTCCTTCTGCCCCTTTCCCTGCTCCTTCTCTTTCTCTCCCTCTCTCTCTCTCTCAAATAAATAAAATCTTTAAAATCCCAGATCACTAAAAATGTTACTTAATGCATATGCAAATTTTAGGAGATGCAGAGTTGTAAATCATCTTAAGTCCATAAACTTGTTTTAATTCCTTTCTTTCATTTCTGTGTTATTCTTGATACCATCATTATTGTGACATTTGATGTGACAGTGACAGATGTGAATGTGTGTTAAAATCTGACACAATGACTGGTTTTGTCCACTTTTTGAATTTTTATTATCTTTGGCTGTTACATATTTCATGTATTTCATTTAATGATTCAACATTCATGGTTATGGAATTTTCACTGTGGGTATTTAATATTTTGTCAACATATAAAAAGTCTTTCTTCTGTATTAATGGCTTTCGTATGGTGTTTTCTGATGTTAATATTGACAACCCACTATCCTTCTCTTGGCATTCACCTGGCATATCTTCTCCTCATTTCTTTGTTTAGCCCTTCAATTTCCAAGAAACTAAATAGTTTTAATACTGGCCACACAGCCTCTGCCAATATTTGAAAAATTCAAATAATGAACCAAAATAGGTCTCCCTTTTTGAGGATGAGCATACAGAGTAAAATACCTTTTATCGAAATGGGAGTCTAGTTGAACATAAGGGGCAAGACAGTTCAGATGGGAAATGGAGGGAGCTCTCCACTTTGCTGAGGGAAGTTCTTGAAATGGTGAGCAGTCATTTAACAATTATGTGATCTGGGATGGGTTCCTCAGCTGCTCTGTCTCTGGGGTCTACCTCCTCTATGAAATGAGGAAAGCGACAATGTATACTCTCTAAGCTAGCTGTAAGGGTTAAGTAGGTTAATGCATGTAAAATACTTGTACTATGAGGCACATCATAAGTATTCCATAGATGCGATGCGAGGTAGTATCACGACTCCTACTGTTCTGTGTCACGACATTTGCTCCATCTGTAATGTTTCAGATGTAATTAAACTGTTTCCCACTTTCCTGTTAGCTCTGTAGCCGGCCACTGGACATCTAGGGGTTCGTGACGAGTTAGAGCCGCAGGGGCCAGGAGCAAGCCCATGAAACTGTGCTTTCCATTTTCCCCTCAACTTGGCAGAAAACGTGGTGTTTGACCTGGTTAATTTTCTTCACAATATCAAAAGATACATGGAAACAGACCACCACAAGCCCCCTCAAGCCTCCTTTCCCAAGGCAAACTCAGTTTCTTAGGTTGCCTTTTGCAATAATTCTGTAAGTCTTTAGAAGTAAGGGGGAAAAACGTCAAGGAGGAAAAAATCACGAATGGTACTGTTCTGCCTTTATGCACTGCACTGAATAATACCTCTTGCGTATTTTATTTTCTCCTGTCATCAATTTACCATAATTTAACTAGCAGTCTATTGATGGACATTTCAACTATTCCTTGGCTTATTTTTATTTGCAAATATAAAAATCACAATGAGTATCTTTGTACATATGGATACATTTTCTAAAGGGTAACTTCTTAGAAGTAGAATTCTAGGTCAAGGGCATGAGTACTTTTAATTTTGGTAAATATTGCCAAATGGTCCTCCGTGGAGGACCATTGGAATGTACCAACCCACATTCCTAATAGTGTTGGAGGGCAGAAAGCTGGTTCCTCCACACCCTCTCCACATGTGTTAGCAAACCTTTCTATCTCTGCCAGGCTGGTGGCTGGAAACAGTATTTCATTACAGTTGTGATTTACTTGCGTTTCATTCAGAATGAGATTGGGTGTGTCTGCATTTGTCACCGTCATCTCACAACTGTGGCAAGAAGTGTGTGACGCTGTCAGTCTCTGCTGAGCAGCAGACTCTGAAGGTCTACAGTGGTGGGACTGAACCTCCTTGCAGGTTTCTTTAGCCTAATATTTTTGTTTCTTTTATTTCATACTTTTTTTTTTTAAACCAATTCAGTAACATTTTTAAATTGCAGTGGCCACAAAAGTTCCCAGGGAGTCTTTTACACTTCTATTAATTTTCTTTTCTGTGAAATTATACTAAGAAAATGTAAAGAAGGAAATCCTTTTCTGCTTGCCTACAGCAATTTAAAGGCCAATGATGAATGGCTAGCTGGGAGAGCAAGGCTCCCAAGGCAAGGGAAATAGGATGATTAGGTTCTGTATTCTAAATTAGGAATATGTACTCTGAATACATAAGCAATCAGATACTCGTTTGTGCAGAAGTAAGAAGAACTAAGAATTAAGCCATTAATTGCAAAAGAATCAAGCATAAAAATGCAACTTTCCTCAAAGAATAAAAATTTCTTCAAAGAAAATTATGTTTTTTGGGTGCCTAGGCAACTCAGTCAATTAAGTGTCTGCCTTTGGCTCAGGTCATGATCCCAGAATCCTGGGATCGAGTCCTTCATTGGGCTCCCTGCTCTTTGGGGAGCCTGCTTCTCCTTCTGCTTCTGCCCTTCTCTCTCTCTCTCTCTCTCTCTCTCTCTCTCGTGAATAAATAAATAAAATCTTAAAAAAAAAAAGACAAGAAAAGAAAAATTTGTTTTCCTGCTTAAGACTAAGTAAAAATGAACTGACATGTTTAGACAAAAGACAACGTATTTTTTCAGTGTGAAACCTGAATCACAAAATGCCAACAAATCACAAAATGGTTATTCACATGAATTGTTTCTTAGTGAGGTCAGTGCCCCTCCAATGAGTTAATATTTATGAGTCAATATTTCTGTTTATAATCTAAACATCACCTAGATTTTCTAAAATCTCTTTTGTCATACTTCATTGCTCAGTTAAAGAATCTGCAGTGACAATTCTTGAATGAATGAGCTGTGCTGGCCAGTTTTATTGCTACATTAAACTGGTAAACGGTACATTTTCCCAAATATTTTCTGTTTCCTACAGTCATAACCCTTTCTCTATTAACCAGATTCTGCTTTATAATTTTTCCATGATCCATCCTAAACTTTCACTGGAATTTCTACAGAAATTAAGAAGAATTAAATACTTCAGGATATGCCTCTGTAGACCGCAAGGCTAGATAAACATTATTAGTAGGAAAATTAATAGTTCACCAAGTTATGGTTTTGACTACCATAGTTACATATGACAAATAAAAACGGTTAAAAATAATGCTATATGAATTAATTAAACCTAATAAAGGAACAAATTAATCAATGAAGAGAAAATCACTGAGCCAGTTGTAAGGGCCACTTTCTTTAACAAACATCAAGACACATTTCCTTTCGTACTTTAACAGTTTTGATGCAACATAATTTTACCAATAATTACTCATCCTCCCTGCCAAAGCAGTAATAACAAACAGTGGTGTAAAAAAGTACTTGAAGAAGCATGTAACACCTTCTTATGGAAACACCCTTTCTCCTTCATACACATGGATGTCTTAAGAAGAACCACATCATTCAACCAACCCCTCCCTGAGCCCCGGCCACAGAGAGGAGTACCAGACTCAAGCTGATTTGGGGCTTGGAACTGAAGAAATAAAATCAAGCAGCCTCGCCAAGAGTTTGAATCTGTGAGAGGTAAAGCTAGGGGACTCTCCATGGCAGAAGCTTAGACAAAAACAAAGACAATTGCTTGTGACAAATGTGAAAAGGTAAGACAAAGGTACAGGAATGGACAGCCCACTTTGCTTTCAAACGGGTCGGTCAGAGAAGGCTTGCAGAAGTGGCATTTGAGCTGGGCCTTAACACATGGGTAAAATAAATGAACATTTATGCTTTATGCGCGTCAGAAGGGCTCTAGTTCTATTTTGGAAATTTCTCTGTTTTCCTTTCTGGAGAGGCTCATTTCTTAATCACAAGACAGTTATTTGTAAGTATGTATAAGGTATGTGTATGTATGTATACATATTCCTATGTACTAAAACTTAATAAAGTGATATGATTAAGTGATATAATTAGTAAATCTCATTAGTAAAAAGAAATGTTAGAATAAATATTGTATGCAATATGCATTACATATATGTATATACACAGAGGTAGTTAATAATGACTACAGACTAGGATATAGAATAAGTAAAGAGGTCTGTGAAAATCCTATTCCAGATACTTCTGTATCTTTTGAAAACTTTTTTTCCAGTATGTAATCTATTTTTATCTTTTTATTTTTGTAGAAGTTCGACATGAAACCAGTATAGAGTTAATAGCTCTTGTTTTAAAAAAAAACAGCATGCCTCTGGCCTCCCATATGCCACTGCTTCCTGACTTCCAGAGGCAACCACTTTGAAATCCTTTTACAATTTTTTATTAATTTTTATCATTCTGAGTAATTTATTTAAATTGCTTCTTGACCTTTGAGTTTTAGACACTATAGCCTTCCCACTGTGAAGATGTGGCTCCCACCCAGGCATTCATACTCCTCATCTCCTGTTCACTCAAGAGAACAAAACATCCTTCTTATTAGATCAATGTTCATTTTTAGCTGTGGTATACTAGGATTATTTTTGCCTGTTCCATACTATGGAAACTCTTTCCTCCAAATTACCTTGTTTGCGCCTTTATTTTGGTTTATGCCTTTCACATTAGAGGCTTTCTCAAATTCCTGGTGACCCTTGACTGTCTGCTCAAAGTTATGACCGAGCCAGAAAACTGTTGATTAGGACTACCTGTGGTCGAGGCAGATGGGTATTGGATATGGATTCTGTGCCTAAATTAATCCACTGGGGATGGTGGGCATCCCCACTTAGAGATCAATCATTCCCCAGAGAGAGTTTCTTCAATTCTTGTGTGAGGATCTGAACCTAACTGGCAAGCTTGGAGAGTCAATATATATAAATGTTCACTTCATTCTCCTGCTTACTGTGGGTCATTCTGTACCAATGAGGTTTTGAATAGAAGAAGCTCAGAGGGGCACCTGTGTGGCTCAGTGGGTTAAGCATCTGCCTTCTGCTCAGGTCATAATCTCAGGGTCCTGGGATCGGGCCCCGCGTCCAGCTCTCTGCTCAGCAGGGAGCCTGCTTCCCCCTCTGCCTCTCTGCCTGTGTGTGCTTTCTGTCAAATAAATAAAATTTTTAAAATAAAAAAGCAGCAGCAGCAGCAGTCCAGAGACCTTCTTTAGAGAACAAATCTGCCAGCATTGGAGGGGAACAGTGACCAGCAGAGAAGAGAGAACTGGGTGACTGACTGACTTCAAAGACTTTCAACCAAGGGGTGCCTAGGTGACTCAGTGGGTTAGAGCCTCTGCCTTCGGCTCAGGTCATGATCCCAGGGTCCTGGGATGGAGCCCTGCATTGGGCTCTTTGCTCAGCAGGGAGCCTGCTTCCCTTCCTCTCTCTCTGCCTGCCTCTCTGCCTACTTGTGATCTCTGTCAAATAAATAAATAAAATCTTAAAAAAAAAAAAAAAAAAAAGACTTTCAACCAACACTCTTGTTTCAGCCCACTTTTGTCTCCACTTCCAGTACTTTGCAGCATCAGCAATTCTGGAACCCCTTGTAGGTCTCATGGTCTAAATCAGCTGGCTCCTGGGCTTTCTCCACTGTGCCATTAGGACTCCGTATTTCTGGGATCTGCGAAGTCAGTTGTAACTCTTCCATCTGTTCTTCAGCTTCTGACATTTCATTACGGCCATCTCCTCTTTTCTCATTGTCCTTATTTATCTATAACCTTAAAAATTACCTCTACTCTCAGTTTATTGCATTTTTCAGGAGGGAGGAAAGGCTAATAATGCTTCTTCACCTCCATGTGTTTAAATTTCCAATTTGCATTTTATAATATACTTCTATTTTTTAAAAAATTTAAAAATTAGGGCTAAACTAGCAATGTCTGTTTACTGTAATTCCCAAACATTAGATTTTCTAGCAACACAGTTGGAGTCCTTTTTATTTTTTTTTTTTGAACTAATATAAATGGGTACTAGGCAATACAAATGCACTTTAAAAAAAATTTTTTTTAAGACATTATTTGTTAATTTGACAGAGAGAGACACCGTGAGAGAGGGAACACAAGCAGGGAAAGTGGGAGAGAGAGAGGCAGGCTTCCTGCCAAGCAGGGAGCCCGATGTAGGGCTCGATACCAGGACGCTGGGATCAGGACCTGAGCCGAAGGCAGACGCTTAACAACTGAACCACCCAGGGACCCCTACAAATGTACTTTTAAATACTGTATCAAAATTACTCTATTCAGCCTCCACCTTGGAACTAGGGTAAACAGAGTTTCAAATGACACTCTGATGAATATTGAATATTTGAATCCTAACTTTTGGAACCAGTGTACTGAAAGTTTTCTTTCTCCTTCGGAGTAACCAAAGTGTTGAAAAATAAAAACAGAAACTTGACTCTCTGTGAAACCTGAACATCTACCATTCACAAGTTCTCATTGTATCCACTAGTTCTGCGACACTTACATTACTGAATACCTGCAAATTTACCCTCATAAATGATTGTTAAGAGATTTAAATTTCAGAAGGAAATGCACTTCTCCCTACACCTAAGAAGTCTGCCATCTATCTTAATACTGAAAATTCGTTCAATATGTGAATCGACGGAAATGTTAGAACAAGTTTTGAAATCTTCTTGTTTGGGCTTTTTAAAAACTATTTATTTATTTGTGAGACAGAGCACAAGCAGGCAGCCTGGCAGGCAGAGGCAGAGAGAGAAGCAGGCTCCACACTGAGCAAGGAGCCTGATGCAGGACTTGATCCCAGGACCCTGGGATCTTGTCCTGAGCAGAAGGCAGTGGTTTAACCGACTGAGCCACCCAGACGTCTCAGAAACCTTCTTGCTTGGGAAGAATTCCTATACTTGTTTTTATCTCAACCAAAGGGATATGCCTATTGGTCCATGAATATTTACCAAACAATAAGATTTCACTAAATGTCTCAGACAACAGAGAAGCAGCTTTCCCACATTATAGTTATTGATGCCATCCAAGCAAAGACCTCTTACTAACTAGGTCATCAAAACCAGCCCTGAGAACGGGCCCCTGCTCAGCCTCTGGAAGTGCAAAGGAGGAAGATCCAGCTCAGGAGAGGATGGCAATCCGAATCCAGCGATTTTTGCAGCAGCTCCCATCAATAGGTATTAGATTACATTGACTATTTGCACCACAGAAACCAGAATTTATAACCAGTGCAAGCGAACACTGATAGAGGTAAAAAAAAAAAAAAAAGCAATTTCTACAGAACACTGTCATTTGCCAAGGTTAAGATCAGCAAGTGTTCTTCAAAACCGTTTCCCCAAAAACAGAGGGTATGTGCTAGAATCTGCTGGGTTATATCTGTCCTGCAAAAACGATTCCCTCATTTCAGGACACACGAAAACCTCTCGGGAAGAAAATGGTTAGCGTAACTTGGAGTCAGAGCCCACAGCCATCTTGACATCTTAAGTCACTGACTGGTCCCAAGATTCCCCAATCTATTCTCAGGGTCATTACAGGACTGTGGTTCTGGAAGCAGAGAGATTTGTATTCAAACCCTAGGCCTGCCACCGATCAGCCGTGAATTTTAGGTGAAGCCAGGTAACCTCTTCTGTACAGAATAGGAAAGGAATCCTGGAATTCTTTTGGTTGGGAATGTCAGAAACCCTACTGAAGTTGGTTTAAGTAAAGAACAACAATGAATGGACTACCCTAAATTATTGCCTCTGCTTTCTTTGGGGTTGGCTTCATTTATAGGAAGATTCTTCCCATGGAGCAGCAAAGGTGGGTCTTACCCTTTAAAGTATACATATCTGATAGTAAATAACCCAGATAAAATGGCAAGATGTCTCTGCCCTAAGAGCCACATGAATGGATTCTAGATGACTCTTTTTTTTTCCTTTTTTTTTCTCTCTCTTTTTTTTTTTTTTTTTTTTTTTGAGTTCTGTTCTTACCCTTGGGTAAAAACTGAGATTAGTGCAAACCGGCATATTTGAGCTACATTACATAGAAATGATGGCACAATTACACCTGCACCCTCACAATTAAAACAGAAGCCATTTAAAATTGCAGAAGTCCCCAACACAGCCTATCTGTACCTATTTTACAGAATGACCCTGACAAATACACAAGGCGACCTCAGCAAAGCCACTGACACAATGACTCTCATTAATTCTTGATTAAGAACGATATATAAGGTAAGTCAGGTCCATCCAGGAGTTTCACTCACTTCCTTCAAAGTTAGGTGTCTGCCTTTTGCTCAGAAGTCTCTTGTAAGCATCAAATCAGATGCTGTTTCTTTCATTTCTAAGCATGCTAAACATGATTAATTAAAGCTAGGACCTTCAAGGAAATAACCAAAAGATCTTACTTCAAAAACAAAGTCTAAAACCCTTCGCCATCAAAATACAGATCGCAAGCAATACTGAAAGTCACACACTGCCAAAAAAACAGAGAGTTGCCCCACTTGGGACTAGGGAGTGCCACTGAAGCAGTCCACTTTAACCTCCGCTTGAACTGACTGAGACAAGAGGCCATCAACAGCCCTAGAAATGACTGCAGATTCGGTGTGCTGTAAAAATGCTGAATGGAGTCCTGAAAATGAAATCTAGAGGTTAAGAACTGCATGTTCTTGCTCTTTCAGCAAATATCATCAAATCCAAAAATTAGAGACACTAATATTTTTTTTCTAAGGTCACCATTCCAACTGCAAACATGGTTTGTACACCCACTGTTTTAACCCCTTCAAGGTTCCCTCCTTGGCTAGTTGTAAGGTGATGTTTATCAGGCAGCCACACAACTGTGTGTGATAGAATTTAGGGTGAACTCGGATCCGTGTTTGTCTGCTACAAGAAGCGAGTGATTAGGTCTACCATAACGAATTTAGGGTTGGGGTGCTTACATACAGCAACCTTTCAGGATTTCTTTCTTTCTTTTTTTTTTTTTTGTTGTTGTTCCCCAAAGATTTTTATTTATTTATTTGACAGAGATCACAGGTAGGCAGAGAGGCAGGCAGAAAGAGAGAGAGGAGGAAGCAGGCTCCCTGCCGAGCAGAGAGCCTGATGTGGGGCTCGATCCCAGGACCCTGGGATCACGACCCGAGCCAAAGGCAAAGGCTTTAACCCACTGAGCCACCCAGGCCCCCCCTTCAGGATTTCTGATGGAAAGATAATGAGAACTGAGATTCAGAGGTAGGCAGTTACACCAAGTGAACATTTTGTAGTTCAGTTCGCCTAGAAAAGAAAATGCAAAACAGAGGCCATGGAAAATATTCATGGCGTATTTTAATGAATGCCTGTTGGAAAGCAGTTTACACAAAATTGGATTCTAATATTTCTGCTTATAGATGAATCAATCAAAATGATTTTAGAGAGAGGATTCTATAGATCTCTGCAACTCCAGGAAGACTCTATCTCAATGCTGCTTTCAATATATAAAAAAGTCAAAATTCCTTGCCATCTGAGAACAAAGGACTCTCTCTCTCTCGCCACCACTGCATCATTTTCTGGTCAAGCTCTCCTACACTTTTTTGCAAAAGAGTAAGTACTGCAAATTATGTGAACTGCTTTTTAGAAAACGAATTCCACGTATTTAAAATATTTTTATTTCGTGCTGAAATTTAAGCAATGTGGTTTTTTTTTTTTTTTTTTTTTTTTAGACCGTTGCTTTAATTGTACTGGTTTTCTTACTGCCAACTACCAACCTTTGCTTTCAGAAGCTGAAAAGGAGCCCACTGTGAGCTTAACTGTCAGCACACAACACGGAGTGGAAAGAGAGATCATTTCCCCTGACCAAGAGGACCACGCTGTCTTTCTGGGAAAAGTCTTTTCATTAGTTTTGTTGTCCCCCAACTTGATCATGTGTAACTTTTAGCCTTGGAAAGGTCTTTGCTTTTATGGATTGTGTTGGAAAAACCTTCTTAAGGGCCAGTCCTAAGTCCTTACTTAGTTTAAATCTGACAATTTTGCCTGTGGTTGTACAATGAAGAAATTTGTTTTGCTAATTTCCTGAGACTGACTTTTTCGTGCACAACGATATTACTTACCAAAGACACATAGAGCCCTAGAGCTCTGACTACCCCAAGAGATCCCCAAGAGTGGAAGAAAATAATGAGAGACTAAAACCCACATTGGCATTCACGTGGGGAAAAAACTAATTACATATATCATCAGAAAAAACTCAACCCTTATTTTGTAGGTAGCTATGCTGAATAATAACTTTCAGAATCACGACTCATGGCAAGAAGGAAGGTGAAAGGCGTTTATAATAGATGACATAATCTCCGGAGAGCTGATGATAGGTTGTGCCTTACTATTAACTGTCGAAAATACCAATCGGCCCCTGGCCCGCATGTAGTTTATAATCTAAAACTGGAGATAAAATGTATTAAAAGATAAGGCTACCAAGCATCATAAAACCAATAACCAAAAACGTTACAGAACATGATTGAGTTTAAAAGGCAGCAACGTATCATTTCATGTTGAGTGAAACTCATGAGAGGGGCTGAATTTTTCAGTTAGACCTTAGAGAAAGGTGAGGTTTTGCTAAAGGATCATACTCAAGATCTCAGCATAGAGAGAACTGTGTGAACAAAGACATAGGGCCGGGGGAAACAGTGTTAAAGGAATTGGATTGGAATGGAAGGTCTGTGTGAGAAACCTAGATTAGCTCCAAAGGTATATAAAGGGTAAACTGTGCGAGCCTTCAGATGCAGTATAAAGAGATTTAGTCCCAAAGGCAAGGGAGATTAACCTTAAAGAAGATTGATATATGCAGGGAGAACCGGACCAGGGAAAGGCTAAAAACGCTAGGAGCATAAGCTAATCTTTGTGTGGCCTTTCAAATTCAGTGCAACTGATCTCCAGGCGGATGGAGCCTGCGTGGTATCAGTGGGAATGGAAAGGAAAGGATGGATGCAGGAGATACAGCAAAGGAATGTCTGATTAGAAAGGAAAGGCTATCAGACTCTCTGCTTCTGGGTGACTAGAGAAGCGTGATACAGGAACAAAAATGTGACATCAAAGGAATGGTTTGGCTAGGGGAAAGAGAATGAGTGTGGTTTAAAAAATGAGTTTTAGTACTGATGTCCAGTGAGGAATCCAGAGCCAGAGCTAGAGAAAGGCATTTGCTGTCTGCCTTCATAACTAAGGACAGCCACAAGCCTAACAACAGCCCCCGAAGGGAGGGGGTCCAAGGAAGAAGATGGACCGTCAGGAATGGCCAAGCTTCAGATTCGTAAGTCAGAGGAAAACACAGCAACGAAGAAAGAAACTAGATGGACGAAGATGGACAGAGGGCTGAGGAACAAGAAGTGAGCTGCTACAGAACAGAAATCAAAGGCAGACGGGCATGGGCACAGCTTTCAGGAGGGCAGAGCTCCTCTTGCAGTCACACGTCCTCAGGACACAGAGCTTCCTCTGCTCTCCACTGTTGGACGCTTGCAGGTACAAACCACCCCACAGGCTCGTCTGTGCCAGCATCCACGTGCTTAAGTCATTCGAGGGAGTATTCGAGGCCTCCTGGGATGCCCAGACAAAGCCGCCATTTCCCATCATCCTTGTCTACAGCAGCAGCAGCAGCATTTTAATCTCAGTAACTGAGAAGGAAAAGAGGAAAGGCAAGGAGACAGGGAGAAAGAAGAAAATGTTACATAAAGTAAGATGCTATAGAAAAGTTAAATAGGAGGGTTGTTACCTGCAAAAAAAAAAAAAAAAAGGAACAAATTTTCTGAGAGGGCATCTGAGCAAGAGAAACACTGTATTCCTTAATGTGGTTTTGATAGTCAAGAAGTCTCACATCTTCACTCTAATAGTTCAGAAAAGAAGAACTTGAAAATTTCCTATAGACCAATGTATTGATTCTAGTTTTGCAGATTTCACTAACTGTTATGGGGCCCTTAAAATTTACATCACAAGATACACATCCATAGCTAACAAGTTATGTAAGTTTTTGTAGCACTGATTTCATGTAAGTGGAAATTAAGGGAATATTAATCTGTACTTTACCAGAAGTTGTCTTTTCACTAATTTGGAAGTGCTGCAATGACTTGAGTGGCCAAATTTTTTGCCCAGTGAAAGCAAATAAGCAAACAGCAACAGCTTCCTAATTGAATAGGCACATTGTTGTATTTTTAAATATTCACCTAAAAATTTCTCGGGCTTGGAATTGAGCTACTCAGTGTCTCTTTCTTCCATATGTCCAGTAATAATTAAAACCTCAATTCCATTTTGAGGAACATTTAACACCATCTTTCTCGCTTTCTTCAAATAATAAATGTGGCTGCTAAATCAACCACAGACTCATAAAGCTAAAAGAAATCTCAGGGTCATCAAGTCTTAGAATCAAAAGAAAGAATATTACCTAAGCAGTTTAATCAGAGACATTTATTTCTATAGTTTTTAAAATAACTTTAGATTTTCAGTATCTATAGGCTTTGCAGTGGTTACCAAGACAGTGATGACAGTTTCATTCCTACTGTTTCCCTAATAACACGGTTTCTGTGCTCACAATAAAGGGACTGAAGTTTTTCTAAAACCTATTTTTAAATATTAAATAAATGCATTCGTACCTAACATAAACCAGCAAGTATGGCTATGCCAAAATTAGGTTGGGCTCTAACAACTGAATCCTGAAAGAACAGTGCCTGAATTAAACAAGCATTTTGTTATTCTTACCTGAAACTCAAGGGATGAGCAGTACATAGGATTAGGCTTCTCTGCTCCCTATTTCACCTTGTTGCTATCTCCCACTTACCTCTGAGTGAATTCTTAGAGCCAGAATACTATTCAGAAAGGGTATAACAGATTCTAAGCACACCAGCAGCTTCTAACAACAGTATCCTCTTTGCCAACACATGCCCTTGACCAAATTGAGTGTGTCATTTCCTCAATTACTCGACAGGTAAAAATGTTTTCTGGTAATTTTAATTTGTATTTCTTGGGTCATAAGTGACCTTGAACAATTTTTGTGAAAATTAACTACTCACACTTATTCTCTTGTAAATTGTCCTGATGCCACGGTAATCTGTTTGAAGCTGGATTGAGAAGGTTGTATGAAAACACTTTACATATTGGAAGATGCTCTATAAATATGAGATGCTTTTAGAGTCTGATGAATAATAAGAACATCTTCCCTTTCTTGTTTGGGATTATTGTTCAGATCATGTAAAATATGTCACAATGCTTAAAATATTTTATACCTAAAATGTACTTGGATACACTCAGAAATTCTTTGGTTTATGATTAATTGGCACAGATAGAAGATGCGGGAAAGGAGCACGTGCTGTTTTTCCCATGGTTGCCACTTTACTCGTGACCTATCTACACAGTGATATGGGTCTAGGAGCATGGAAAAAGTATGTTCTTCCAGTAAGTTTCTTCCAAAATCAGCATTAACAGGAGGGAAATCAGACTGGGAGGAGAGGGGGTTGGAAAAGAAACACTAAAATCTGAAAAAGAAATGGGACTAGTTTCCAGACTTCTAAGAAGGAATTACCACTCTGGGTTTGGAACTGACCTCACCCTTCTTTTAAGAGCAAACAGAACAGGAATGATACAGGAATTAACCTTAAAATCCCTCCACTCTAGTTAAGTTACCTAATCTATACCCATCATTTGTTTGCTTGTTTTAGGAGCAGAGATGTTCTTCCTGTACATTTTCCATGCAGACTCCTTAATGGACGAGGCTGCAACCAATCTGTAGATTTTTGTCTCAAATAGATAACTTCCAGCTAATTCTCACCACAGGCCAGCTAACCCACACTTCCTTCAAAGAAAAACTAAATCCATCACTATATTTTTACATTCAGTGTCCCTTAAGCAAACATATTACTAACACTTTGCCAAATTCAAAACATCTTTTCTGTGCATGACAATAAACTTTTCAAACGCATATAATTTATGTTAATAGGATATGTAGATTTGGGACACAAAGACAAGCAGTGATGGCAATATTATCTTCCTCCACCTTATTTCTAAATTTTTATATGTTCTGATTATGCTGCTTGTTTCAAAGCAGTATATGATTTTAACAGAATTTAAATTAATCTGTTCGACTTACACTACTATTATTATTACACGTGTTTTATTTTTCTGTATTCCTCGACTTCTCATGGTTGCTGGTTAATTTGTGGGTTTTGTAATATATTAATGCAAAAGAAATAAGAGGGAAGAAGACAGTTACTAAACAATCCCAATATTAAGTATGCTTCACAGGAAATGAACAAGTATTTCCAAAAATGAATATTCTCAAATAAGTCATAATTATTTTTCTGGAGAACAGTCAAACCTAACTAAGCCTTGGCTACTGAAAATTCTATGTCCCTGTCAAGGAGCAATGAAATGTTTCCTGAATGGCAGAGCCCAGTAACTGCAGGAAGAGTGCCTCTTTATGCAGTTGGGAAAAATCAGCATAATGATTCAAGTGCCATCTATAGGAAGTGTTTAAGTACGTAAGAAAGCTTGCAGAGTTAATTGATAAGTAACCTCTAGAGAATGAAACTCTTATGCAAAATATGTTAAGCCTTTAGGTCTTAATTCTTGTTTTTTTTTTAAGATTTTATTTGTTTATTTATTTGACAGACAGAGATCACAAGTAGGCAGAGAGGCAGGAAGAGAGGGAGGAGGAAGCAGGCTCCCCGCTGAGCAGAGAACCCGATGTGGGGGGCGAGGGCTCAATCCCAGAACCCTGGAATCATGACCTGAGCCAAAGGCAGAGGCTCTAACCCACTGAGCCACCCAGGCACCCCATTAATTCTAAAATGATTAAAACTTTCTCATGCAAGGCAAACTCTGGACTTCAGTTTTGACCTCTCCAGCAATTACTAGTGTTGGCTTTGTCTTAGACGGTCTCCGCTCTGGGTCGGTCCCAGTGACCCAGTGTGGCTCGTTCTCTAATGCATCAGGAGCAATCCTATTCATGCTGAGGATGTGTTCTGAGTGCTGCCGCTAACAGCTGTGATGGTTGTTTGTAATTATCTCTATTTTCCTCATAGGGGGTCTCTTGCTGCTGTGACAGCTCCTGAGCAATCATCACCACTGTTGACGTCTCAAAGTGTCCTTTACCCATCCCCATTAGAAAAAAGCCCAAATGTTTAATGACTACAAATGTCAAATATGTATTGCTTGAAGCTGCTGTCAGGCGCTATGTGAAATGGAAAATGTTAGTTACTACCTAGATATTGAAATGAAATCAGCATTGGATATTAAACTTATCTTGACTATACCTTGACTGAAATTTCTGATTTTCTTTGACTCTGTAATCTAACCAAAGCGGAAAGCAGTTACTGATTCATTAGCCGTGTCTACCTCAGTGCATGGGTGGCAATTCAAACCCATTCATTTGGGTGAAGGCATTCCAGATAAATCTGATTGTCATCAAGAGTTATTTTAGGATCTGTGTAGAAAATGACTTTTAAAATCCATCAGTAAGTAGGTATTATATGCTGGTATAGATCAGTTTTAACACTCAAGGCAGGGGCATTCAGTTACCATCTGAAATAGATTACAGAAGAATCCACACTCAGGAAGTACACTTAAGCACTTCAAGTATTTTATCAAAATCTTTACAAGTTTTGTTGATCAGAGAGAAATCTTAGCAGTAAATTTTCATTGCTAAAATGAATGGTTTCTGAAATACATGGTTGGCTAGAGGGGACAGGAGATTTAAGGAAGACGGCCTCAACATTCAACAAACCCAAACTGGGAAGCACTTGAGACCCAAGACTCTGAAGGCCTTGGCCCAGTCCATCTCGGGGACAACTCTCCTTTGACCCCAGTAAGTGCTGGCTGATGTGGCCTTCAAAATAGTCTTGCATTGGCCTCAGGCTAAATCAGGTCAGCTACCTTTCAGAGTGGCTGAGGACAGAGAGAGATGAATGTTCCAGAGGAAACAAGAAATGATTCTATGGCTGTTTGTTCCAGTTCACTAATAAATGTACTTTAGGAACAAATGGGGTTTGACTAAGACTTGCTTTCATCATAAAACATCACCTGGTAACAGGAAGGCAGCACATCTATTTCTGTGACCTGACATTGTTGACCAGTCAGATTGCCCTAGATTAGTTCACAAAAGTGGTTACTCTCTTGTTGGAGACCGTTACCCCAGCTCCCTACCTTTCTTTGTTCCATTTTTCCCCCTCAAATACATTTTATGCGTAATGTTTTGTTGCAAATTATCTTCTCTTCTACCATCCTTCTCTGTACTTGCTCCTCGCTGCGTTTTACCCATAGCATTTAATGAGGCATTTTTTAGTAGAAATTTCAAATGGGATAACAAATTCTCTCACAAGTTTAAACTCCTAGGACTTAGAGCTATCAAACTCTGCATAAGTGCCTCAATATGCTAAAGGAATATCCGTTCTTTGTTTGCAGGCCAGAAGACCAGACATCTTCTATTCGTTGGGTAGCTAATCCACTTCAGGAAGAACGAAAGACAACATGGGTTCTACAACCAGGTTTTTCAAGACCAATTTTGAGCCACTGCCAACTCCAGAACATCGTCGGTCACGCAAAGGAAATGGCAGCCTCCCTTCGGTTTTGCTAATAAGTCAATAGCTTTGCTGGCCACACAACAAAATTCCAACCATGTTACTTTATCGGTATCATGCAAGACACATACGAATTCTACATTTAAATCTTCCACCTTTGCCTACTAAAGAAGACATAATTTGTTGTTAGGTAATGATCTGTGATGTCTTTACGTGCACTCAGCCCTCTCCTTATATATTTCAAGAGCTTCTGGTCCAACTAAACTTTGGACAAATTATTTACCAACTTTTTGAAAGCAATGGAGAGGGACCAAAACCAGGCAGAAACTGAGGGAAGGAACTGCTCTGTGGGATATCGATCTTTCCACGGCTTTTCCTCTAAAGGAGATTCTCACCAGCTTATGACAGCCAGGAAGAAGCCGAGCAGAAAGAGGCAGGTCTCAGCTGAGGACGAGGGGGCACAGGACAGCATTCAGTTAAAGTCACACTATTTTGTGTAGTTATTAAGAAAATTAAAGGTATTTGTCATATTAACTGGAGATATTTACTATGCAAAAAGTCATCTTTTTTTTTATTTTGGAGAGGTCTTTCCTTTTGGACAAGTGAAAACTTTAAGAACCATATTGAACATAGAGTATTTATTCTATAAATTTAGCCAAGTATATTTGAAGGTATTAATTAACTAAGTGTGAAATGGTGCCAAATACTATTCCCAAAATATCTTTAAATGATGGTTCCAAGGTGCTAGACTTAAAAATTCTAATAGGGAAATTTGTAAGATAAAGATAGAAACTCACTCTTCAAGTACTAGGTTTTTGAACTTATAACTTTAATAAATGGAATTCTAATTATTGGAACCAAAATTTAATGCCCAGATAGTGATCCTATGAAAAAAAAGAAGAATCCTCAAAAATGCTGAAGACCTTACGCGGTCAGAGACAGGAGCTTAACTACTTTGAGAAGGTGCCAACGGAGGTTCAAAGTTCAGGCAAATGGGCATGACAGGGGATCTGTGGAGCCAGAGGGAGAATGCAGGAAGACACCAAATATAGCAGCAACAGGAAGGCTCTTGATGCCACTGAGTCACCCTTTGTTTCAGTCAGGAAATGTGTGTGTGTATATTAGATACAGATACTCAAAGAAGAAAAAGAAAAAAAAAACCCACACAAAAACTGTGCAGTAGCCAGCCCTTTCTTCCTTTTTAGGAAGCCAGAACACGTGGGATACTCCAATCACCCAGCTGTAGGAACACTTAGGGCCACAAGGAAAACTTACACCAGGGTAAATTAATGAACCCTACAGATCCATCATTATTTATTCATAGAAATCAACTATTTCTGTTCTCCAGCAGAACATTAACCGGAGTTTGGACAAAAACATGGAGAGCAAAGTGATAAAGTGAGTTATCCCGTCAAGGAGATCTATGCAAGCTATTCGACTCTATGTCCCTTAAAATACTAAGGCGCCCAGAGCCGAGGCCACATGCACTCATACAGACCATCTTATCTCTGGTGAGCACAACAGCTCCTTTTCCTTTACCACGTGATTTCTCACTTCACTTTTTATCCTTAATGCTCCCACACAGAGAAATATATGCAAGAACCTATCACAGTGAGGTACTTGTTTTAAAACCCACCTTAAGTTATCTTGGGGAGAGTAAGATTTCTTTGCAAAATTAAATAGTACAACAGAGTCGTGCCTGAAAATACTTCCATCTCAACTTTGAAGTTTTCTTCACATTAACATTTTTTTCTCCAAGGTGTATTAGACTATTTTTGCTAAGTATGATGAAAACAGACTCTGATTCACTTTTTTGGATTTACTCATACCTGTCAGTACAGCTGGAGATCCAAAAACATTGTTGTTGAAGCAATTATGTTTGTGCATAGTCTCCTACATGTGTCATCAAGTAAGCAGAACTTACAGGCTAGAGAGTCATTCAGGCTCATCAGTATTAGTTGTAATAAAAAAACAAAAAACAAAAACCTAATGCTATTAACCAGTGGTTCTCAGATATTCTCCTTCCCAGCACTCCAGAGGTATGTGATGCTTCCCCATCAGTAGCAGGGGGTCATTATGGCTACACTAAGGGTAGGGGTCAGGAGGGATGAATTCTTTAAAAAGCCTAGATGAATTTTTGTTATTACCCTTCACCCCCATTCCCCTGGGAATAACTTGGACAAAGGGTAACTTCGTGTTCAAAAAAAAAAACCAAAAACAAACAAAAAAAACAACAAAAAACTTCATGCAATTTAGAAAAATAAAACTTTAAAGAAGCACAAGATGATCCTTATTTCACAAACAAATTGTTCTTTTAGCATGACGAGTAAAAGCTTGGGCTCCTGAGTCAGAATGATGGGTTCAAAGATGCCACCACTCACTTTATCCAGGACATTGAGCGAATCCCTCAAACTCCTGCACCTCCGTTTCCTCATTTTGTAACGCAGGATAAACAATAACATGAGTACCGGCTTATGGTCCTGTGAGATTAGATGGGCTGATACTAGCAGAGAAACTTAGACTGTGCCTGCCCAAAAAAGATGAAGAAGCAACAGGAACAGAATTCTGCAAGTGTACGCGGTTACTGTTTTGATAGTGGTTAAAAAAAAAATAATTGGCCTGTTTTTAATTATTTTATGTGCTTGAGAGTACTAAAATGCATCATTTTATAATATACATACATTAATCTGCTCAGGCTGCCCTAACAAAATTCCTCAAACTGAGTGGCTTAAACAACAACAATTTATTTTCTCACAGTTCTGGCACGACAAAGATCAAGGCATCACAAATTGGGTTCTGGTGAGGACACGCTCCTTGGGTCTTTCTGCTGTGGGCGCAGAGGGGGAAGGTTCAGGGTGGGGAGGGCAGGAAGAGGGCAAGTGGAATAGTGGAGCTATCCTGCACCCCACCCCCGCTTTTTTTAAAGATTTTATTTATTTGACAGAGTGAGAGACAGCGAGAGAGGGAGCACAAGCAGAGGAAGTGGGAAAGGGAGAAGCGGGCTCCCCACTGAGCAGAGGGCCCAGTGCGGGATCTATCCCAGGACCCTGAGATCATGACCTGAGCTGAAGGCAGACGCTTAATGACTAAGCCTCCCAGGTGCCCCTATCCTGCTCTTCTTATAAGGAGACCAGTCTTACCAAGTTAGGGTCCCTCCTTATGACCTCATCTAAGTTTAATTACCACTCTAAAGGCCTTATTCTCAAATACAATCACACATAGGTTTAAGGCTTCAGATTGTGAAGGGGGTAGGGGACACAATTCAGTCCTTAACAACATGTAATTCAGGTATTTCTCATTTTTAACCAGTCTCACCACAATATTCCTCCCCACTAATTAGGCCACATTACTTTAGCTGAATTACTCAGGAGAAAAATTTAATGATGCCTTGTAAAACTAAATTCCTAGTTCCTAACATCCTCTAAAAATAGCATTTTCTGTACAACTGAATTAATCATAACTCTAATCCAGCATTTACCTATGTCCTACCTACACATTTCATAAGGGAGGGTGGATTGGGCAAAGAAACGGGGAGCAGCTTATAGACGGTGTAATAAGTCAGTCAGAATTATCTTGAGGAACTTCCTCAAAATATACCTTTCTCACTAACCTCTCCAACTCTAAAAGAAATTTATATGGCTATCTTTAGATACTGTTCTGAGAACTCCCCCAGATTTCTCCCATGCCTTTTTTCTCTTCAGAAAATTATACAACAAATATTTCCCTGCCAGACCCACTGGCTGCCAGAGCACATCAGCCCCCACTTCTCAGTGAATATCCAGTACAGTTATTTAAGAGTTTTCTAGCAATTGAGCCAGATGTACCTTATCCTCCAAGTCTAGGAAACAAATTACTTTTCAGAAGAGAAATTTAAAAAAGAATCAGATGGTATCTGAGATATTGATGCCACTTAGTTTTAGAAATATTTTTTTAGGGGTGCCTGGGTGGCTCAGTGGGTTAAGCCTCTGCCTTAGGCTCAGATCACGGTCTCCGAGTCCTGCGATCACGCCCCGCATTGGGCTCTCTGCTCAGTGAGAAGCCTGTTCCCGCCCCCCCGCCTGCCTCTCTTCCTACTGGTGATCTCCCTCTCTCTGTCAAATAAATAAATTAAGTATTTAAAAAAAAAGAAAAGAAATACTTTTTTAAAATACCCTTAACTTCGTCTAGTACTCATTGTTAGTTTTTCACCATTATAAGGTCTCTTTGTTCCTTTTCAAAGTGCACTGAAGATGTAGAATTCCAGAAAAGCAATCTAAATGAAAAGTGTACCGGCCATGTTAGCTTATCAAAATCATAATGATACACAATGAGCAGCAAAAGGAGAAAAAAATGCATGGGAATATGAACGCTGGCAGGGACATGGAGAAGAAACTACGTACTGTCCAATATAATAATAAATTACAAAGTCAACTTTGAAATCACAGATATAAATACAGTGGAGCTGGCTGATACTTGTTCATAGGAACTGACTTATTACAATTTCAAGAACTTTGCTAGCGGTTGTTAACTCATTGGTAGCCTAAAACTGATGAATGTGAAAACAGATCCTAAATATTCTCCTCTCAGCACTATCGAGAGTACACGATACTCTCTAAGTCAATGATTCTGATTACTCGGGGTCATTCTAAGAACAGATTCTCCGGTTTCACCCTCAGAGATACCAATGCTGTACATGCAGGGTAGGACCTAGGAAGCAGACATCACACAGCACCCCTGGAGTGCAGACCACCGTGCCACAAGGGGTCCTCAGCCTGCATCTGTCAAGTGCTATCATAAGGTGGTGTAGACGGTATGGGAAAGTATCTGCAGGATTTTGGTCACCATGCCAAAAATTACTTTGAGCCAGCCTATTCTAAGGAGAAGTATTTGTTCAATCTCTCTAGGTCATGCTTCCATGTCAATAACCATCTCTTCCAGGAGATGGGATCAAATTATCTCATCCTCCAATTGTCCGGATAGTTCTACCCCAGCACATTTCTTCTCTGAAATATCTATTTTACTTGCCAGTTGATTGCTACTGAACAGCTACTGCTGGGTTTCTTTTCCTTTTTCTTTTTTTAACATAAAATGTATCATTAGTTGTGGAGCATAACAAATAGCATGGAGGACATGGGGAGATGGAGAGGAGAAGGGAGTTGGGGGAAATTGGAGGGGGAGGTGAACCATGAGAGACTATGGACTCTGAAAAACAATCTGAGGGGTTTGAAGTGGGGGGAAGGGTGGGAGGTTGGGAGAGCCAGGTGGTGGGTATTAGAGAGGGCACGGATTGCATGGAGCACTATGTGTGGTGCAAAAACAATGAATACTGTTATGCTGAAAATAAATTTTTAAAAAATAATTTTTAAAAATGTATTATTAGCCCCAGGAGTACAGGTCTGTAAATCATCAGGCTTACACACTTCACAGCACTCACCATAGCACATACCCTCCCCAATGTTCATAACCCACCCACTACTGCTGGGTTTCTTGGATAAGGATCAGACTTTTGTGTCCAGCTTTTAAGTAGAAATAAGACTGCTGGGTTGGGACTTCCCAAAGATCACACCACTTCTGTTCAAAGTCATGCTTCCCAGTTTGCAACCTTTTCCTTGGAGCTCCTTAGAGATGCCTAGTAAGAAATTTAAAGGCTCAAACTCAGGACCCCAAGATCAAGAGTCGCATGCTCTACTGACTTAGCCAGCCAAGGGCCTCAAAGGCTTTTGAATACTCTTAAGGCTCCTCTGGTCTCCCTCAAGGAGTAGAACAGCAATTTAAACTACTATCAATTCTTCATTATCTATGGGGTTAATATTTGCCTAACCACTTCAAAGATAGCGACTGACCAAGCTTATCTCTTTATGACTGGAGTTCTGATATTCTATTGCACACTGTTCATTACCAGTACTACAGACCTATTTCTGAGAGACTGAGTTTCACTGAATGAAGGATTCAGATAAAACAACTGACTATATGGACTGGCCACTATCCTAAGTACTTCTAAAACATTCTTTTGAAAGTGATTTCCAGCATATACACATGTGGCAATATAGTGTTTTCCGATTTTAATCTGTTTTTCCCTATACACACACACCTTCTCCGAACTTACTTCTCTGAACCTTTCCAGTTGTTTCCCCCAGGGACATCTTCCCTCTCCCAAGGCTGCAGAGGGTCAGATAGATGAGAATCAGCCACTGCAGAAACATAAACAAAGCCCAATAACAACGGAAAACAAAGATTTGGAGCTATGGCATGGGAAGTTTTGCACTGGTAGAGTCTCTAGAAGCAACCCAATGGGAGGAAGGCATACACCATGTAGAAAGAAGAAAGTGGGGAGACCTCGAGTCCCTGGAAGCTGACTTTTCTGGAGACGAATTGTATAGCTGTTGCCTTTTAAGAAACACTGCCTTGACTGGTCAACCAATTGCCTAAGTTTCCTTCAGTTTGTACTGACTTGGATCTAGACCACAGGTAGCCCGGAGTGCAGACCTACCCTCTCCATCCACTTCTCAATCAGCTAGCTCTTGGCCACCTATGGGCAGAAAGTTCAGGATAGTTGGAGGCTTCTAGAAGAGAAAGTAAGGGATAGTAGATGCTTAGAAAATTTGAGTTAGAGATGATAGGAAGAGAAGACCTCACCCTCTGATCAACAGTGCAAGGTAAAAGCACAGTAGCATTGTATATATTGTTTAATTTATACAAATAACTTGTATAAATGTATAAGTGCCCCTTCCAAGTGAACAAATACAAAAAGGAACCATTTTCAGTAGAGAGAGGACAGAAAGGTGCCTCCTCTAGGCAGATGAATTATAAAACAGCCTAAGGGAGCAAGTCAGAACATCACAGGCTGGGCTTCAGCACACAGCCCGCACACCTGCACTCAACATACTGGCCACGGCGGGACTTGAAAAAAAACAGATTGAAATTGCTCCCTCATTCCAGGTGCAAGGACCGGCTCTATGACTCGCTTTTATCTTGAAAGATTGAGTTCAAGCATTACCACACCTTACCAGATGGGGTCAATACTCTGTTCCCCAAAATGTTTGTAATGCTTCTGCCTCAAAACCAACTTTAAAATTATATGAGATGAACTGCCTGTGGGTCTGTTCCTCTCTCTACACAATAAATTCATCAGAGACAGAAACCACAAAACATTGATCTTGGGCCCCCCAGCACCTACTCTAGGGATCTTTACATAGTGGGATCTTCATAATGTTTATTTAATGCTCTATCCCTTGCAAAGTCCTGGCATATTTACAGTAGCATTTGCTTCTCAGTTAAACACTTCTAAACAGAAGGGGAAAGCTAATGGTGCAGAGAGTTTAGTAACATACAGACACTCCACTCCACAGATTCAGTGAAGAGCTTTTTATAATTAGGCAAGTATAAACGGTAGCATTTTGAATTATTAATGCACACGGTCTCTCCTTTAACCCAAGCACATATTCAGGTAGAGTCTTCAAAATAAACTCTAACCTTAACCCATTCTGCAAAGTCATGTGTTTCAGTATAATTTTTGGAAATACTACGAAAGGTACTAACAAGCTAAAAGTGATTTTAATGTCTGTATTTACATTGTACACGCAGAGCCTCTGATGATTTTTTTTATTAAGTACCCAAAATACCATCACGACAATGGGTGTAATTGTACCACAATGAGAGGAACAATAATGTCCCTATTAAATTTGTAGGTTTATAATTTATAATACAATATTTGGGAAATGAAATAGTTGAAAGAGTATCACGTACTGTTCCAAAAAGTTAGGGGTTACAAATTCCTAACAATAGCCTACCTTGAAACCTCACAATCTGCTAGAGTCTATAAAGCCAGGGAAGTGTAGAACCCAGGATGATTTTGAGATTTTCATGGGGTTTTCAGTTTTTCTAAGTAGTCATTTATGTCAAAAAGTCATGAAGCATCAAAGCAGAGCTGTGTGACAAGAGTTTCGCAAACCTGCCTCAACAATGAAATTAGTCAGATACCACACTGTTTGATAGCGTATCTTTTTCAGTTGTTATCTAACTACAACTTTCAAAACCTCAGGGGAACAAAAGGCAGTTACATTTTAATTTTATGGATGAACTACGGTAGGTTTAGTATCCATTAACTGAAATTCCTGTATGCTTGGTCAAGCTGATAGCCAATGATTACCCAGACTTAAATTTTTTTTTGAAACTTTTCTTCGTTTTTCTTTCATCAAGTTAAGGAAGAATGAGAAAAGAATTTATGTAAGCAAAACTATGTAAGAGTAATCATCAGAATATCACTTGTATAAGAAAAATGAAAGAGATCCTGCATGTCCTAGAATAGGACATGTGTTACATAAGTAATGGTACAGGTTTGCAATGGCAAATATTATGCATCCCTACAACAAATGCTGCAAAATATTTATTATCTTAAAAGGGTATAGATTTTTTGTTGCTCGGTGTAAAAGGCCAGTTTAAAGAATGTGTACACTATAAACCCGGAGAACCCTGAGAATGTAAAAAGTAGTAATATGCCTGACAAAAGTAGTATGAAGTTGTTTGATAAGAAGTGGAAAATGTGTGTGCAATTGATTTCCTAATCGTTTACAGCAGGCTTTTAATTGATACTGTCTAAAGTTAACATTTTCTAAATGGCGTTGTTTAAAAGATAACTCATTTTATCTTGGGAGCCGTGGGCAAAATTATGCAGGGACAAACTGCACAAAAATTCCTTTTATAAATGCCTCTTTGAAATATTGCCTATTTTTATACTCAAACTTTTTAAAATTGTATTTTCTTCTGATTTTTTTAACACTGGACTGATATGCTAATATACAGGCCGCCAAAGCTTTGGTCATAATGCCATCAAACAGACCAAAAGATAAAGTAGCTAAATAAATTGATTGCAATCATGTGCAAAAACAGAGGGAGCTCCAAATTGCACATGAAGGAGATTTAAAGGAAATGGCAGAACTTGAAATCCTGAAAAATGTATAGGGTAAGGACAGAGAGAGATTTGAAGGTTATTTAAATAAGGAGACTAAGAAACAGCTCTGCTAACAGGGACCAAATGCTTTTACCTTTCACTCAAGTAAGTAATGTCTTGATTCATTGCTTCTGCTCTGGTTTGGGAAGGAGGGGGGAAGAGTCAATGGGGTACCAGTGAGAGAGCAGAGATAAAGGAGAAGCAAATCCAGAAAATAAACGTAAATGGTTGAAAAACTCTCCACGTCCTACGCAATCCAAGGACAACTGAATGAAACGGGTTGACTGGCGCCAAACATTAATGCCAGAGTAGAAAAAAGGACTCTAAAAGGAAAGGGGAGCTAGGATACAAACAGCAAAGGCAATGACAGATAACAAGTATAAATAATTTTAATAAGTAAGAATAACTTCTGGTGTTTAAGCTAGACTTTGGAAAGATTTTAGTGGTGCAAAATTGACAAGAAGTACAGAACAGGGAGGGAGAAACAACCTCCCTTTAACAGCCTCCTCCAGTTTGGGCACGATTGTCAACAGCTTCTTTTAGTACTTGCAGCAACCCCAAGAGGCTTACTAGAGTTTTCACATTACAGATGAGGAATTAGGGCCCACTGATGTTAAGCAACATGCTTGTTCAAGGTTGGGAAGAAAGGAGGCTCTTTGGACACTGTTTAGGAGCCAGGTTTCTGGAATGGTGGGATAAAGATCTCCTCCATAAAAGTAATGGGAACACGAACAAAACCAATTTACCAGAGCTCTAAAAATTAATGAATGCTTGCCAGAATCCAGGGGGTGTTACTCAAGAAAAATAGGTAGGTTTTGGTAAGGACAGTGAACTTTGTGGCTAATTACACTAAACATTTAAAAAAGAGTCTACCTCTTCTTCTCAAACTAGTCCCAAAAAAATAGAAAAGGAAGGGAAACTTTCAAATTCATTCTATGAAGCCAGCGGAGCCCGACACCAAAACCAGATAAAGACACCATTACAAGAGAAGGATAAGCCAATATTCCTAATGAATATGGATGCAAAAATCTTGCAAAAATACTAGCAAACCAAATCTAATAGTACATTTAAAAAAGCATTCACCACCAAGTGGAATTTATTCCTAGTTTTAAAGGGTAGTTCAATATTTGCAAATCAATCAGCGTGTTTTACCACATTAATAGAAGGGCTAAGGACCATATGATTCTCTCAATGCACAAAGAGCATTTGACAAAGTCCAATATTCATTCATGATAAAAACCCTCAAAGCTGGTTTTCATTGATGATAAAAACCAACAAAGTTGGTTTAGTTTACCTTTTCTATTTCTGCCTTCTCTCTGTGAAAGGTGATGTCTTCTCCAGTGGCTATTCGGCAAAAATCAGGAAAAAAGAAAGGACAATAATAGATCAATTCGTCTCATAAATATTCAGGCTCCTAAATCATTACAAATTTGAGTCAATTTTCACTTGTTTTCTTAACCAACTTTTTCTCCACTGAATAAATCAATGACATACCGATAGAAGAGAAGCCAAAGAATGAACCAGCCTTAGTCGGCTCATTGACTATTTATACTATTTATACTCAAATCTGAGCATGGCCTCTCCCTAGCAGTTCCCAAACAGGTTAACCTTTGTAAGCAGGTGATGGAGATGAAGGAATGCACATGTTGTGATGAGCACCAGCTTCTGTATTTAAGTATTGAATCGCTATATAGCACACCTGAAACTAATATGACACTGTGTGTTACTAAACGGTATTTAATTAAAACTATACCCCAATAATGTAACAGCAGAAAGAGAAATCAAGGAATCAATCCCATTTACAGTTGCACCCAAAACAGTAAGATACTTAGGAACAAATCTAACCAAAACCTACACAAAGAAATGGAAAAACATTCCATGCTCATGGATTGGAACAACAAATATTGCTACAATGTCAGTACTACTCAAAGCAATCTACGTATTCAATGCAATCCCTATCAAGATACCAACAGCATTTTTCACAGAGCTAGAACAAACAATCCTAAAATTTGTATGGAACCACAAGAGACGGCAAATAACCAAAGCAATCTTGAAAAACAAAGTTAAAAATTTAAAAAGCATCACAATTTCGAATTTCAAGTTATATTACAGAACTGTAGAATCAAAACAGTATGGTACTGGCACAAAACTAAGACCCATAGGTCAATGTGCATAGAAATGCAACTAATTTCTAGATGTTGATTTTATATCCTGCAACTTTACTGAATTCATGTATCAGTTCTGTCAATTTTTTGGTGGAGTCTTTCAGGTTTTTCTACTCAAACAAGGAAGTCAGTAAATAGCAAAAACTCAGTTCAGTCCACTGGTATAAGATTTCTGGTTTCTTTTTTCTCACACTACTGCCAGACTCACACAGAGCACTTCACTTCTAGTTACCCAGTGTGTGAAGGCTTTTCCCATACCACCAAATAGCACTCAATCCCAATAGGTGTGGGGGGCGAGAGTTCCCCCCACCAAGCAATTCTCAGGAGACCACATGACTGTCCTATAATTCAACTCAATTCTGACATTTTCTACCTGGAGAGAGCATTAGCTCCCACGAGTTTAAGAGTTCAGTGTTGGCCCCTCCTTAACCCCCAACTTCAGATAACAGTCTCAAGGGCAGGTTGGTACCTGTGCTCTGACAACTGCCTATAAATCAGAGAGAGGTTCTCCCATCTCCCTCCTTGAATTTGATTAATTTGCTAGAGCAGTTCACAGAACTGGGAAATATTTTACTTACCCAATCACCTGCTTATTTAAAAATTTTTTAAGTTTTTATATAAATCCCAACTAACATACAGTGCAATATTAGCTTCTGGTGTGCCATATAGTGGCTCAACACTTCTTTTCAACACCTGGTCCATATCACAGCAAGTGCCCTCCTTAATCCCAACACCTATTTCACCCAACCTCCCACCGCCATCCCTCTGGTAATTATCAGTTCGTTCTCTACAGTTAAGAGTCTGTTTCTCGGTTTGCCTCCCTCTCTCTCTTTTTTCCCCTTTGATTACCTGTTTATTATAAAATTCAGAAACAGATGACAGATGTATAAAGCAAGATAGGAGGGAAGGGTATGGCGTTTCTGTGCCTTCTCAGGATACACCCCGCTCCTGGAGCCTCCATCTGTTCACCAACCTGAAAGCTTGCCAAACCCTCACCTTTTGGTTTTATAGAACAAATTTATTACATAGGCATGATTGACTAAATCATTGGCCATTAGCGATTGAGTCAGCTTCCAGCCCCGCCCCTTTCCCAGGAGTTCTGGGGTGGGACTGAAAGTTCTAACTCTCCAATCATGGCTGGAGACTAGTCCCACTGGCAACTAGTCCCACCCTTGGGGCAGGAATACAAAAATCACTTCATTAACATAAAAAAGACGTCTTTGTTACTCTCATCACTGAAGAAATTCCGAGGGTTTTAGGAGCTCTCTGCAAGCAACAAGGATGAAGATCAAATCTATATTTTTATTATAAATCACAGTATCACAGTTAGCTTTATGGAGAACAAGCGAAATTTGTACCACCCCCAGCCCCAATTCTCCTTCGCTTCCTGGCTTAGGTGAAGGGGCAGCTGGTGATTCCCTAAGACAAGGTACCATTGCTCTATGGCCTTTGAGTTGCTAAGCAACTTATCTTCATGGCCCTCGTATCTGTCCCGCCCATGGCAGCTCATTAAACTCTGGCCCTATCATCCTACTCATTCCATAAGCCACTATCCCTACAGAAATATTAATAAGCATTATAATTATAGGTAATGAAGGTATAATTCCTTTTTTTTTTTTTTAAGATTTTTATGTATTTTTTTAACAGACAGGTCACAAGTAGTCAGAGAGGCAGGCAGAGAAGGGAAGCAGGCTCCCCGCCGGGCAGAAAGCCCAATGCCAGCTCATCCCAGGACTCTGGGATCATGACCTGAGCCGCAGGCAGAGGCTTTAACCCACTGAGCCACCCAGGCGCCCCTATAATTCTTTTTTTTAAAGACTATATTTATTTATTTGAGAGCGAGAGCGAGCACAAGCAGGGAGAGTTGCAGGCAGAGAGAGATGGAGAAGGTTCCCTGCTGAACAGAAAGCCCAATGTTGGGGCTTGATCCTAGGTCCCTGGGATCATGCCCTGAGCTGAAGACAGATACTTAACCCATTGAGCCACCCAGGCACCCCAATAAAGCTATAATTCTTAAGAGGAAAAATATAGGTATCAGTTACTTCCAAATCTATTACAGTGTCCACAGTTTATTATTCCTGACATGAAAAATACCATTAGAAAATAAAAGCAAAAGAGGTTCTTTTTGAGAACCTGATTGACGTCATTTTCAGATTCCCATTTCTTTTAATTTCTAAAAAGGGTTAGAATGTGGTAGGTAGTAATCTTATATAGTCTAACCATGACAATTCAATACAGTTTAAAGTATAATTTTATAGAGATTGAAATTCAAAGATAGCATAGACAGAAGTCTTCCAGTGTTTTGACACATCAAATGGGTGGTTTTCCCCAAAAACTATTCCTCAAGTACAAATAAAAATAGAAGTGATTACAGTCCCTTCTACCAATACACCTGTAAACACTTAGACAAATCATACAATGTCTCTGAGAAAAACCAACAGAAATTTATCTGGCAAGGCAATTGGGGTTCTAAAATTACTGCCTCTTACAACTTTTCCAAATACCAAATACTCACAGGTATAAACTTCTCCCTGACAGAACCATGTGTTCTGTTGAATAGGAGAACACAAAGGCTTCTATAGAGAATGATTTTACCAATATATAAAATAGATGTCCCTCTAAGCATGTGCCCTCAAAATTATATGGAGGTACTGTAATGCTCACTTGTCTAAGATACATAAATATATGTGTGTGTGTGTATCTTTTATTCTATGAATTATTATTATTTTCATTGCATGAATAATCCAAACAGCCTGAACAATTGCTGATGAATATTTTGACACAAGAACGCAAGCTAGATGACTCAAAGCATAAAGAACAGATTATTGTTATTTTATTTTACTGATCAGTCAGTTAATGTCATTGCGCAATCCATGGTTTGGGGTAAAGTCTGCTTCCATTTCAGAATGAAAACAACAAAAATCTTAACCAACATAGTTATTGATTCAAAACAACAAAGACGTATTGTATCAAATTATCCCCTTCCTAGAAGTCAAGTAAAGAATGGAAATAACAGCCAGGGGTCTATTATTTTTCTTATTATTTGATAATACCAGCATACATAATATCAGAAAGATTACAGGCATTAAAATTAAGCATTTTATTATTTAAGAGTCATCTTTTTTCTCTAAACCCTAAGGGAAAAAAGATATCTTTTGACAACCAGAACTTTGAAGAATCACTGAGACAAAATCTGCTTTAAATTCAATTATTTTTGAAAACAGTAGAAAGAAATCATTTTCACAGTTAACTTTTAAAAGAGTACTCACAAAATGACATACATACTTTACACTGAAATGAAAATAAGGCTATGAACCTTAATTTTACCTTCAAGAATGTAGTTGATTAAAAAAAAAAACTTCATGATTTTTAACAGCAAAATTATAAAACAGAAAATAATACCACCACAAATAAAGAATCAAAGGTTAATTATTGAATTAATTATCAGGAGTAGTGAAGGAGACTTCATGACAGCCCACTAGGTAGAAAGAAACTTTACTCTTATTAAAGGGCCAGGAACATACTCGTACTGCACTGATTTTACCTAAAAACTTTTGTTTATCCTCTCCTATATAGAAGCTAGACAATAGTGGGAAATATTTTGAAATAAATTACATGTTTTCTAAGCTCCCAAATGTGTGCTTTATTGTGCTTTCTAAGTGGTTGGTAGGACTATACATTCTCATTCAGGATGGGATCGCATAGGCGCTCACTGCCAGCTTCTTCAATTATTTAGAAGCACCAAAAATGGAAACTCAAGTCAGTGACTGCCAGGGGTTAGGTGGGAGGAGAGATGAATAAGTGGACCACAGAGGATTTTTGGGGCAGTGAAAATAGTTTGAGTGATACTCTAATAGTAGATACAAATCGTGATACTTTTATCCAAACCCACAGAATGTCCACCACCAAGGGTGACGAAGGACTCTGGAGGACTTTGGTGTCAGTGTCGTGGACTCGGCATTTGTAATCAGTGACTCACTCCAGCAGGGTGTTGATAATGGGGGAGATGATGCGTGTGTGTGGGAAAGGAGTATTTGGGGAATATCCATATCTTCTTCTTAATTTTGCTATGAACCTAAAACTGCTCTAAAAAATTTTTTTTATTTTTTTATTTTTTTTTAAATAGAGTCAAGAAGGCCACATACAGCTTTTTGTGGTTTTTTTCTTACGGATATTCCAGTTGAGGCTGGTAGCTTCTAAACTCTCTATATATTGTTGTAATAGTGATATTCAAGTAATAGTTCAAGACCGTAACAGTCACCAGGAAATCCACAAAGGGACCAAACCATAATACAAAATGATCAAGTATACTTAGTGATCTATAAATATTTCTCAATTGTTTTGGGTTTAGACACACAAAAATGGAGCCTAGTGACAGTCTATGAAATAAATGGGAGAACAAAATTCCATTCAGCAGTGACCTATTTGTTTCATTTTCATGCATAGTAATTTAGGTAATCAAAAAACATATTTGGAGTTGCCAGAGTTGGATGAACAATTATATTCACTCAACTTTATCCAAAGATAGTTTCTACTTCCTCCAAATAACTTAATTAATTCAGAGAGTCAAGAATGCCACACTCAGGCCAAGTATTGTAAAGCAATGTAGATTTTAACATTTAGGTCACAAAACCAAATACACATGCCAGGTTTTTAGAGCTTATCTATCCAGCAAGCTTTGTCAGAAAGGTTTTGATGAAGGCAGTGCTATTTTCAGAGCTATAAGAGAGGGAAATAGTATTAATGGCATGTAGAAATGGACTCCTGAAGAGACCTAAGAGTCAAGGAAGGCAACCAGGATGCTACTCCAAGAGTAGCGTTCAAATAAAAAAGGGATATTCAAAATGAAAAAGTGGTGGCAGGTGTGAGAAACACCTCAGACAACCTGCTAGAGGCAACAGGATCCTGACACGGTAATTTCCAACTCATAAGACCGATCATACATTTGTGCCACAAGACACTCAGATGCCGAAGGGAGAACTTAGGAGGGAAGAGGCCAAAAAATGAGTCAAGTTGAGCCCCAAATCAAATCCTATTGTTACTGTTTTATATAGAAAATAAAACTGATTGGTGCCTGGGTGGCTCAGTGGGTTAAGCCATTGCCTTCAGCTCAGGTCATGATCCCAAGGTCCTAGGATTAAGCCCCGCCTTGGGCTCTCTGTTCATCGGGGAGCCTGTCTCTCCCTCTCTCTGTGCCTGCCTCTCTGCCTACTTGTGATCTCTCTCTGCCAAATAAATAAAATCTGTTTTAAAAACAAAAACAAAAAACAAAACTTAGCTAGTCTTTTATTTTATTTTATTTTATTTATTTTAAAATTTTATTTATTTGTTTTACAGAGAGAGAGCAGAGAGCCCAGTGCGGGGCTTGATCCCAGGACGCTGGGATTAAGTGTCCACCCAGGCGCCCCTAGCTAGTCTTTCAAATACTGCCTAGTGCCTGCCTAAAACTTGGATGTAAGGAGAGAATTAATTCTATATTTCTGGTGATATTAGGAAAAAAGAAGATTTTTACCTTTCAAGTTTAGCACAGACTTGTATATAAAATTTCAAAACATTTCAATGTTTATTCCAAACCAAGCTTAACTCAAAATTTACTAAGAAGCATATTGTCCCAAGTATTTATGTTAATATTCTCTTCTAGCCTTCTGTAGAAATGTCCCTCAGCTTGGCTTTAACTAACCTCCCCTTTTTAAAATTCTTCATAGACTTTGATACAATATAATTCTTTCTCTCCATCTTCCTGACCATTCTAGACCATTTCCTTCACTTTCAAATAATCAAAGACCTACACTTCAGTCTCGCTCTATGCAAACCTTGGTGCATTAGTTAATTCACCTAGGAATCAGCCCAGTTAGACTTGACATCCTTTTCTTCGAAGGTTATAAGAAAATACAATAAGGGCTACATTTACTGATAGTTATAATTGGCTTAACTTTAAAATAACTATATAAATGCAAGCAAAAAATTAATATTCAGTATCAGAACTGTAATTCTAAGACAATAAGCTTATTTGTCACTAACCTCAACCTAGTTCTTTAAAAGAGTAAAACAGTTTACCTTTGTTTGCTTTCATTTATACAATCACTCATCAGCCAAGCATGGAAGAAAAAATATGTATTATGTTTCTTTTAATTTTGTGAGATCAACAGAAATGATACAAATTATCTTTTAAGATTTATTTATTTATTTGAAAGAGAGAGAGATAGTGAGAGAAAGCACAAGGGCGGAGAGAGGAGGAAGCAGGATTCCTGCTGAGCAAGGATACCCATGCAGGACTCAATCCCAGGACCCTGGGATCATGACCTGAGCCAAAGGCAGATGCTTAACCAACTGAGTCACAAATTGTGAATCAACCTTTGATGATTTACTTTTTATGCCATTGGCTACTAGATACAAAATACCCTGAACTAGCTTGTTCAAGAACTAGCTTTCCTTGTTTACTTTTACTTTCTCTCCTGAATATAGAGAATCTCCTCATTATCTTCAACAATAGCAATAAACATTTTTTTATCAGCTTCTAACAACAAGGCTGTGTGCTAGAAACGGAACATGCAAAGATATACTATTGTCTCTCAGAAAGTTTGCGATATAGCTCATTAAAAAAAACAACTGTATGAAAATACAAATAAAACGTAAGGCAGCCTACAAGTAGCCCGTGGGTGATCTTAACAGTAACAGGGGATTGTGAAGGAGGAAGTTTCCTGATATTAGGACCATCAAAGACAACAATGACAAAGGTCCTGAGACTGAATCTGGGCCTTGATGCAAAATGAGTAGAGTCTGGTAAATAAAGACATAGACAGCCACTTATTGGAAAAAAAAAAATGAAGAACAGTTTTGGGCATTCTGGATAAAAGAAACACATTGAGAGAACAATAGGTTACAAGAAAGGTGCTTTGAAACCAAAACCGGTCCAACAGGCAAGGAGGGGAACATGGAGGCTCTTACTTCTCAAGATATTTATCACTTGCTATGATACTCATATGGCCTCACTAGTTCTGGAACAGCTCTGTTCTTAACATCTGAACAATTTATTGCCTAATTATTTCGTTTGCCCTTTTGAAGAGTCTCTCTGCAGCACACTTTGTGAGAGTGAGAGCACAAAAAGTGGGCCCTTGGAAAGCTAGTCTCCCCCCATTGCATTAAAAGCAAAATAACCTTTTATCAAATGCTTTGTGACCATTTCGAATATTGAATTTGTATTTTAATCATGGAGTTCAACAGGAATATAGCCAGTGGGAAGGACTTAATTACAAATGATGTCCTTCTCATGGTTATGCCGGCAATCCCAGGGGATGCTTTAATGAAGTTCTGAGCCCTCGGACAGGAAAGGTCAAATGGCTTTCCTCCCCCAGTGCCTCAAAGTGCACATAGCTGCACCTTTATCCTCACAGATGTTCAACCAGGTATAATATTAGCCTCAGGCGAAAATTCCAGGAAACATGACTCACAGGGTAGGAGATCTTTGGAATTCAGTGGATAATAGAGCAACCTCTTTCAGAGTTTGGAGAACAGATGAATTTAGATAATCACCATTTGAATACAAATCTATATTTCATTAGACGTATAATATGCCAGGAGGAATACCATTCTGCTTGCAAACTTATCACATATTAAAGATTCATGATACTTTAGATTGACATTTTTTAAATGCTGAAAATGTGTCTGCTATGTTTATGCTATGCACATGTTTAAGTCTTATTAGGTTAAGCCAGTTAAAATTGCCTGTTTTGGTAGGTCAACAATGGTTGAATATTCCATTTTACTTGGTTCAACCTGATTACACAAGTTTTCTTACAATTAGCAAAAAAATGGAAAGTCACATTTTATAACACCATCCTGACCTAATTTTCATTTAAAAAAATTTTTTTGCATTATGCTAAGCAAGATCTTTTCAAAATATGCTGATAAATAGATATCCGTTAGCTCTAAATTCGTGTTCAGTTTTCCTTGCACTGGCCTTGATTTTCAACTTCGATTTTTAGGTTTTGAATCTCTAGCACTAGTGAGGGAATTTAAGGTAGAATCTAACATACATTTTAAGAATTAATATTGAAGAAAATATTTGCTTTTTCTTAAAACTTAAAAAAGCTGGTTATCCTGCCTTCCCCCAAACAAAACAAAATACTGCATATGCCATGAAAGACATGACTGTCCACATGTATTACTGATATTAATAATTAGAGAAATCTTCATATACAGAGTACAGATATTTAGGTCTTTGCATTTTTTGCACAACTTACACCTTTATAAAATATTTGGTCATGAAGTATATTTGTATTTATTTAGTTGATTACTTCATTAGGTTTTTTTAACCAAAACATATTATTATGCATATTATTGTAATAATTATATAATTATAATGCATTATTGTAACAACTGATCCAAGTAACATCTACCTCTATAAAACATTATTTAGGTGAATATGAATTAATATAACCATTAAAAAAATTTTAAGACTCTTAAAGTTGATTCCACAATGAACTTTAAATAATGGCTAAAGCATATGAAACTAAAAACGAGGGGTACCTGGGTGGCTCAGTAGGTCAAGCGTCTGCCTTCCGCTCAGGTAATGATCTCAGGTCCTGAGATCAAGTCCTACATTGGGCTCCTTGCTCCACAGGGAACCTGCTTCTCCTTCTGCCTGCTGCTCCCCATGCTTGTGTCCTCAGTCTCTCTCTCTCTCTCTCTGACAAATAAATAAATAAATAAAATCTTTAAAAAGAAACTGAAAATGAATGGAAACGTAAATCATGTCAATTAAATTAAGGCTGAATAACACTTAAAACACACACTATTGGGGCACCTGGGTTAGTCCAGTGGGTTAAAGCCTCGGCCTTTGGCTCAGGTCATGATCCCAGGGTCCTGGGATAGAGCCCCACATCGGGCTCTCTGCTCAGCCTGCCTCTCCCCCTACTTGAGATCTCTGTCAAATAAATAAATGAAATCTTAAACACACACACACACACTGTTGGTAGGTTAAGTACTTGACAAAGACTAGTAACTAGGTACCTGGGAAAGGGAGCCAGGAAATAGGGGCAGGAAAGGACTAAGGAGATAACTCTTGTCTGGAACATCAATGGTAAGTAAGTACCTGTCATTGTTTCTGGAAGCTAAACTCAGTTGATGGGGTTATACCTGAAACGGAAACAAACGAAAATTCCAGAGTAACTCACTGTGGTCCGACAGAATTATGAGACAGATGTCTTGTGTGGCTAACAATTTCTGAAGAGAAGGCAGTACATTCTCTTAATGCTCCGTTGGAATAAATGTATGGAGCAGATCACAAAATAAAGGGAACAAGTGCCATCCATGGGCCAGCTGATCTGATGTGCTCCCGGGGCCACTCCCAGAAATTAGGTTTTTTAAGTTGAAAGAACAAGAGTAGTGTTTATCCTGTGTTTATATGACTTTATAACCACATACTATCAGCCTCGCCACCTTTATGAAGCTTCGATAGGAAAATTGTAGGACATTTGTTTTTAACTCTAATTCCTTTATGTTCCTCAAAACACATATCATTCTGAACATTTACAAGAAATAACATAAACACTCTTCTCATGGCTGAAAAGCTGAGATGTATCTTATTTTTACTGGCAGTTAATGTGGGGGCCTACAGTATAACAGCTGTCTCAATAGCCATTAAATTAACGACAGAACATTGCAAAACCTTCAGCGGCTTGTTTTCTGCGGGGGAGAAACAGAAAAAATGACTAAAGAGGCGCCTTG
Source organism: Mustela putorius furo (assembly GCF_011764305.1). Classification (NCBI taxonomy): domain Eukaryota; kingdom Metazoa; phylum Chordata; class Mammalia; order Carnivora; family Mustelidae; genus Mustela; species Mustela putorius. Next base: position 18,987,668 of record NW_025422471.1, read on the forward strand.
CCCAGGTTTTGGAATGACTCCACAAGAAAGGTGTTGAACTGACTGCTGGAGGATTCATTCCTGATTCTCCCAGTTTGAATATAACTGTCTTCATTGAATGAGGATTTGTGGGTGTTGGGTTTGTTTTCGCAACAAAATCTTTTCCAAGAGGCACGTGTTAATTCACCACGCGCCGGAATGGCAGGGACGACGAGTCTGGGGGCAAGAACCAGTGAAATACGGCAAGGCATAGCGGGGGAAGAATTTTCTGTTTGTTTCTTCATTTATTTGAAGATCTCTTTCCCGCCTCTCTCCGAAGGGGAAGCCACCACCACCGGGGGTGAGGCTCAGGCTTTATCTAAGACAATAGCGCCTCTCGCCGCCTCGGGCACAGCTCTGATCTCGCGCCCTGCCCTGCCCGAGCCCCCGTCCTACCTGTCCCCCTGCCCAGCCAGCTCATCTGCCCCACGAGTCACCTGCCCCACGGACGTCCCCGCGTCTCACCTGCGCCTCTGTCCCGCGGGCGCCCCTACTCCACTAGCTCGTCTGCGCGCCAGTCCCCCGGCCGCACCAGTCCCTCTGCTCATCAGTCCTCTGGCCCGCCCGACCCCGCGTCCCCCGGTCCCCCGGCCCCAGCAGCGCCCCGGTGAAGCGGAGGCGGCGGTCGCGCGGAGCCTGCGGTCCTGCCTGGGCACAGTCCCTCCTGCCCCAACCACCCCGCGCCCTCGGGCGGGCACAGCAGCTCTGCCGCGAGCCACTGGCCCTCTCCCAGCGCCCCGCGCCCGAGGAGCCCCGCACCCCCGGCTCTCCGGCACGCCAGCCCGCGTCTCGCCTCCTCCTTGGCTCGGGGGCCCTCGGGCTTGTTTGCTTGTCCTCATCCCCGGGCCAGCCCCGCTCCCTCCCGGCTGCTTCAACAGCCGTTTGCTTCCTGCGGTGTGTTTCTTTTTTTCCCCTCCTAGGCTCCATCAAAGGTGGCTCTGTTATTGAAATATGAAGCCATTTCCTCTCCAAAACCCTTGGTTACTCAAGGCGGGAATCAATGGACCTATATACTCTCCCAGGAGTTATAAATAAACGTCTATTTGTTCAGGAGGCGTTTTCCCGCGTGTCCCAGCATCTTCCCCAGTGGTTATTTTAGGGTGTGTGTGTGTGTGTGTGTGTGTGTGTGTGTGTGTGTGTGTCTATGTATGTGTGTGTGTCTATGTGTGTGTGTGCGCACCCGCGCGCGCGCGCGCCCTGTGCCCATCTGGTTCTAATCCTGGGTATGGATCCATAAGCCAACCCCACCCATCTCGTCTGCCCCTCGCATTCCTCACTCTATAAATAAATCCAGGTTCTTTGAGCTCTGTCATGCCCGGGTACAATAGCAGTTGTTAGCCAAGGTTCAAACCCAACATCGGTATCGAGTCCAGTACAGAAGAAAATACACTTCTTGCAATTTGGAAGTGTGGAAGTGGAAGGGCACCTCCAGTTTAGGAAACTTTGGCTGCTGTTGTCATAACTGTCTCTCCACCAAGTCACCCTGGATCTACTGGGGAAAGGGAGACCTCTCCCACCTTTGGATTTTCCTCTGAACAGAGGCTAAAAAACAAAGCACGAATGTACTGCCCTCCCGTTTCTGCTTCACACTGCTGCCCCATAGAGGATTCTCCTGACCCGTTGCCCCAGCATCTCTGTACAGACCCAGGAGTGGTGAGGGTGCAGGAGGTGCGGTGTGAGTGGGGGTTTGTGGCTGTAGCTGCTGCTTTCCCTGAACCCCTGAGCTGGATGCTCGGGGATATTAGCAGAGTGGAAAGTCATCTAAGAAGCTGCTGTTTCACAAGATCTGGGCACAGAGCTGCCCCTCCCTTCCTCCCTGAAGTTTGCATGAAGTGCACGTTAGGCTGTAATTAGGGGATCTGGGAGGAGAACTTTCCTGGTAACGCTTTGCTTTTCTTCTGCTCTTGGTGAGAAAGTGCCTCCTTCTTCCCAGGACCAGGACTTCTGCCATCCAGCGCCACAAAGAGACATTCTGCGCACGCACACGCACACACACCACACACACACTCTCACAGTCTCTCTCTCTCTCTCTCTCTCACACACACACACACACACACACACACACACACACTTGCCCAGAGACAAACTTAAGGTGAGGAGAAAGAGCGCTAGCTTCACTTGATCTTCAGGCTCCAACCTCAACAGGACTTGAGAGCATCTGAACTTCTGGATTTCAGGACAAGGTAAAACTTCCATAAATTTTTCACTCTTCCTCTCAAACCTTAGTGCCTTGAAGATTTCAGAGAGCAATACATATTATGATGTATATATACATTAAAACAAATTTTCTTATTTTCTTTCATTTTGAGTTTAACATGACATCTCAACTTTTTTTTTTTTTTTGAAGAGTCATATTGTCAGGTAAAATCCTGAATTGCAATAAAAAAGCTCAGTCTAGATTGGGCTAAGGATTAACTCTAGTATCCTGGCATTTGCTCCTGGTACTATAAATCTGGCAGGCGCGTGGTTTCCAAGTGGTGGCTTTTCCATCTGTATTTCAACAAGCATTTTAATAGCACCTGAGATGAAAAACAGGATAGTATAGGTTGAAGGAAATGCTGAGGAATGGGAATGTCCATTCCAGATTTTTGAGTTTTGTTTTAGGGAATATATAGGTTTGTGTGGAAAAGAAAGTTACTGTAATCACAGATAATACTGGTTAGATGGATAATCTTTGAGATGTTATGAATTTTGGTCCGCACGCCTCCAGTTAATTGTGAAATTAAGATTTTAGAGTTACAATGCCTTTCCTACATTGAATGATGTTGATAATTAATTTTAAGATACTGAAAAATATTTTAAAGTCATAGTTTTTGAGATTACTATTGAAAGTTGCTTAAAGGATTTATGTGTTGAGACTGTTTACCACTCTAAGCAAATCTGAACACTTTGGGGCTTAAATGAAGTTGTTTTCTTCCACTGAATTTGACTGTTGTGTTCAAAATCAGATGGTTTATTATTTTGAAAAATATGTTACTTTATTTTCATTTATCACTGGAAAAACACACTGAGTGGCCAGTACATTTGGGAATTTTTAGGGTGGAAAGTGTTCCTGTACATGTTCCAATGTGATGTCATAAAATCAAACATACTGGCTGGCATCTTGGAAGCTAACGGTTTTTAAGAAATAAAGCCTATGAGTTAATTTCTAAGTGAAATGTAATATTTATTCATTACAAATGTAATTTCTGGTAACATTCTATTTGATTATTTCAGTGTACTGAATCGCAGTAATTTTATACACACTTCTGTGACTTCAATATTTCAATGCAATCATAAAGTAGGAACATCGTTCTATCAAAAATGTATCATAGTAGTTCTCTCTGGTAACTTTCACAGTGATAATTTTTACATCAGTGTTTACCTTCATTTCCATTTATTTCTACTAATAAAGAAGGTTTTTATTTCATTCAGTAAAATAAAACGTATGCCAGAGGTTTATTGAGCATTTATTAGTCTTCAGTCATTTGGTGGCTATCTGTTCTCAATAATTTAATTGTTTAAGCTGGGAGAATGATGTTACATTTTAGGTAACCTCTTCACAAAATTGGAAACAGCTTTTAAAATGGGAAAACTAGATAAGTAGAAGTAATTTTCCTTAAATTTAATTAAATGAGCGAGAGAAAACCAACAACCTCAAAAGATTGCTGGCCCCCAGGGAGAAGATACCCAGAGGCCAATGTTCCAGAGGTGTCCTGGGGGTCTGAGCTTTCTATGAGAAACAAAAAAGAGAAGACCGTCATGTTCTTATAAAGTGAGCCATTTATTTATTGTCAGCAGGCCCTGTCTCTCAGAGGAATGACTGACACTGTAATTTAGAAGTACTGAAGAGACTTTCACAAAGAAGAATCAATTCATTATATCCCTAGTGGTTTCACTTCCTCTTCCTTCCTTTGGGAGCAAGTAACACATCCAGGATAAATACATTTGGCAGAATATGCAGAAAGATACTCTATGAGTAGATAGTTCACCAAAGTCCTGCATTTTAACATCTTGGTTGCAGAATACTGGTATTTTCTGAAGAGTCGAAGAAGTTTCTGGAAAAATGAACACAAATCCTTTTTCAGGAAATAACTCCCTTTTCCAGAAAACACTAGTGTTGGCTTTTCTTTTCATTTCCTTTTGCTTGTTTTCCATGCATGTTTTATTTTCCAGATTACTTTTTTTAAGATAATGGTATTCCACCAATTAAAATTCCAACAAAATGCAAAGCAAATTTGAAAATAACTTTTACATCAGAGTCTTCCGTTGCCTTTGGTTAATTTTCCAACACCCTGGATTCATTATTAGTAACCATGGTACTTGGTCTGTGTTATTTCAATGTACTTAGTCTGTTATTTATAGGTGACAAAATATTGTTGGAGGAAAATAGGAAGGGATGAAACCCGAATATACTTAGGATTTTAATCAATAGTGGTTAAGGGGAATTAGAGGAAACAGCTGGCTAAACAAATATTAGGCGTAGAGTGGTCGTGATGGCATAAATTAATAATGCAGCTCTTTATTTACACCATGAAAGGTAGGGTCTGTGAGGGTTCAGTGTGTGAAGCACGGTCCCTGTGTGCCACCTACTGGTTGAGTCAGAGAAGCCTTTCTCTCCAGCCTCTCCACATTAAAAACTTCTGAGACTTCTCTGTTGACATTGAACACTAGCTGCATGCCAGACATCGGGGTGGGTGCTCACAGCAGAAAATACAGCAAGTGACTTTTATATAATTTAAAAATCAAGGCACCACTTAACTGTTGATTAAGTCCCCGGTGGTTGCATTTAAAATCAGTTTACTCTTTCCTGGGTAATTTACCATCAACTCTCTACCCCCATGAGGATATAGTTTAATAACTGTAACTCACTTCTAATAGACAATGTGTTTTTTTTTACAGAGATGTCATGACCTAGTTCAAGAAAGGATGGGGAGACTTTGAATCTTGAATCACTGTTTCTCATATGGAAATACATTTCTGTAAAGTTCAGTGTTGCTGAGTTTAAATGGGTAAATAATTACTAGCTTAAAAGGCTAGTACACAGATACTCACGTATATTATATATTCTCTAGATATTTTTCATTCAATGTATAAGGATAATAGTAAAATTTGTTTGAGGTTACTAAAGGCATTGCCCTAAACACTAAAAATTAGCATAGAGAACAACTTTTTCAGTACCTGTTGTTTGCATGCAGCTTTGAAGCAGGAACACTGCTTTCATGAAATTGACATGATAGTAAAAAAAAAAAAAAAAAAATCCTAGAAAAGAACTATTAGGAAGAAAGCCACTGTTTGAAAAAAGTATCAGGATACCCTAGATTAATCTATCAGAATATTGCACTGAGAATTTTGAAAAACTTTTCTTCAGGAGGTATGTGAATTATTATTCCAAGGGGCTTTTTGCAAGATCTATGACTCAATGGCAACAGTGTTCAGCACATCAGCATTAATCAAGACAAGTTCTGAAATTCACATTAGAAGGTAAAATGCCTCCATAAGAAAAAAAAAAAGATTAATGTATTACTTGCTGAGTGAGATCTAGCGGTGTAATCCACAAATCGAGTTGGGCCTGTTTGTGTGGAATGGAAGCATCCTAGTTAGGGCACTTTGGTTTTGTGTATGGCGGTGAAACCTACATGGGGAAAGAAGGAAACCCTCTCATTAAGTCCTTTTTCATTAATGCCACAAAATTATAGCCTAAGTCGATCAGAGGTGGTGCCTGGAAACACTATCAATCATGTAAAAGAAAGCATATTATCTTAATTCGTATTTCCAACAAGTTGTTATCCACCAGAAACAAACCATCCTGTTGACAATTTCTTCAGACCATCCTTGTGATTTAGAATGAATCCCATCCTTGTACTTCGAGGACCTGTCAGAGGCCGTGAAAGTAGAACTTTAGACATGGATTGGAAATGTGTCATTCATGGTTTCAGATGGCCTAGTGATACTAGGCAAGAACAAATTTGTGAATAAGAACCCGCCAAGCTCTCCAAAATGGTCGGCTGCTACGGGGTTCTTGGTGCTATCAGGGAGTCGGTGCACCTGATGGCTTCTCCCAGCAGTGGGGACCCGGAGAGGGCTGCTGGTGGCGAAGAGTTCTTAGCCACATGCAGATCCAGCCAGGATTTGTTTAAAATAGCAAACGGTGCTGGACTATTTTGAGCATCTATTCATTGTTTTCGTTTAACAGGGGAGTGAGAGAATGATGCCTGAGATGGGGGGGGGGGGGTGGCGGGGTTGCAAGAAGGCCAGGAGGCTATTTGCAAAACAAGGCAAAGCAAAAACAAACAAAACAAACTCCCCAAATGAAAGTCACGGAACATTGACTACCTTCAGTTCAGGTGTTGATTCTCAGACTGGTAAGGGCAACAGAAATTTCCCCTTTTGTCCAAACTACCTTAACCCAGAGAGAACACAAATCACTGGATTTGTTACTAAATTCCAATTATGGTACTCCTTTACATTTACTGTATTAAATAAAATCCAATTAAGTTAAATAACATTCACATTATTTTTGTGGTAAATCTGGATTTTCCTAAACTTTCCATACAGTTTCATGGATAATATCCTGGATCAGTCCCCACCTATACTATGTGATTTTCTCATTTTGACTCTCTTATTTTGAATTGGGGATCACCTCATTTGATCATTCATGCTCTCATTTGTTCATTCAACAAAAATTTATGAAATACTTGCTTTTTGCCAGGCACTGTACTAGCACTATGTGCCGGGACCCTCACTTTATACCATGAAAATTCATTCTGAAAAATTCAGAACATCAAAATTGATTGTAATAAGGAAACTAAAAGGCTACAAGATCCTGAGGTACACAGAAACAAGCAGAAAGTTCTAGCCTCGTAGTTTTTGTATTAAGAGAATTTTGGGCACGCATCTTTAAAATCGTTTTCCTTGTTTGTGTCGAGCTGAGTGGATAAGAACTTTAGTTTTTGGTTGTGTGGGCACAGATGGGCCTGGGAGGGCGGCTCTGATGCTGCAGACCTCCAGGAGGACAAAGCTTCCAATAATCTGTCTGCTTGGATGGACAGGAAAAGCAAAACTTCATTTGCACACAGTTGCTGTCTGCCAGTTTGCATCTAAAATTCAGATTGCACACAGAATGATTTAGTGCCTACCATTTGCACCAGGCACCATGCTAGGTGTTGCAGAGTAATTGGCTCAAGGAGTTCACAAGCTAGTGGAGAAGACAGATGGATGCCCATCATGAATCACTAGTAAAATTTGCCACGGAGGTGAAGTTTGCCTTCCTAGTCTCCTGGGTCTCTTTTCTGTGCCTTTATCCAAACTTTCCACCCTGCCTCTGTCTCATAAGTAAGACTCCGGCTCTCCACCCCCACGCCGAGAGGATCTGATACTTCTCTGGTTTATTGATTTCTTGACTGACTGATTACACTTCAGTGTGAATGAGTTTCACTCATGCATTTACATTTCAAGCCTTTTATGTCTCTAAAGTAAATGTTTTGTTTTCTGTGAAAAGAATTTCAAACATTCAGGGGCCTTCCTATCCTTACACCAAAGGGTGTAATTAAGCTGATTTAGTCTCCATGGTCTTCAATCTCTCACTTACCCCACTCCATATGTGAGGTTAGAGGGACTCCCTCAAGGCCCGTTTCTGGAGACTGGAAGGATCTTGGGTCTTGCTAATGACAGGCTCCTTTTCACTGAGCCTGATCAACCTGTCCTTTCACACTCTCTCCAGAGCTGTGCCCGGACCAGGTTTCCCCTCTCCCACCTGGAAAGCCCATCCGTTTGAACCCTTCCGTTTACTTTGCCAAAACCTGCTCTGAAGACCTCCCAGCCCTTCGTCCCCATGCTTGGGTTTCTGCTCCTGGACAGAGAGAGCACTTAGAGCCTTTTATATCCCACTGACTGAGCCCTTGGGCCACCCTAAGTGTCCAGGTCTAGAGGGAGGGAACAATAGGAAGCCACATATTTGGTCTAAGGGCTCCTCTAAGTGAAGGAGCTGAGGGAAGAAGATGAAATAGGCATAGGGTAAGTGTAGGAATTAGATACCATGTTGAAAAGTCAACATCTTTTGAATGAAAGGTACTTCACTACAATTGGTTACCAAGGAATTTTGACATTAATGTTGATTATAAATTCTGGAAAACTAACTATGGGGAGGGGGAATGAAGATCTGCTTTGCCTTTATATAAAGAACGCAATCAGAGCCATTTGTGTAATTCCTTCCCATTTTATGATTGATTAACATATGGCATAACGAAAGCCGTATCTTATTAGTTGTTTCAGCTTTGTGTTCTCATTGATTGCGCCACCATAGTTTGGTACTCCTACAAAGTACTGATCTGTTCTTACATGAAGATATGCTCACTACTTTTTAAAGCCAGGACCGAGAACCCAGACTTAGAGACTTTCCTTCCCCTTCTTCCCGGCGTCCTAGAGGAAAGGGATCATTGGTATGTATTATTCACCTAGCTGGGAGATCTAGATGCTGGAAATTTAATAGGTGCCCTACCAATGCTTACTGTCGTTGGCAGCTCCCAGTACAGGGCAGAACATGGGGTTTTCGGGGTCTCCCGAGTGCCTATATTCCAGAGGTCGGAACACTTCCCAACCTTAGGCCATTCCCGGACTCAGCCTTTATTTCCTTTTTAGTCTTCTGATTTTTCATTGTTGTTAAATGTATAAAATCATTCCAGATTCAGATAATAATAATTGGTATAAAATGAATAATGTAAATAGAAGTAATTGATAATTTCAAAAAAAAAAATATCTAAATTTAAGGAAAGCAAGACTAGAGGCTGGAAATGAGTTGAGAGAGGCCTTGGACCAGTGTAGGCATGGCAGGCATGATCTAATAAGGATCCATCTATTGGATGGAAGAGAGAAGTCAAGGATAGTGGACTGTTTCAAAGGCAGAAAATAACACAAAGAGATGTGACAGACTAAGAGTAAGAATAAAGGAAGAATAAAAGTTTCTGGGAGAATCTAGGGACTCTAATTTAGGAAGAACCAGTGGGACAGCCAAGAACTTGTGTAAGTTGAGTGTGTATCTTTAGCACAGGGGAAAAGTTGTGGCTGAAAATAGAGCTCTGGACGTCTTTGGTATTAAAATGGCAGTTGAAAATCATACAGAAGAGGGAAAGCGTTCAGGAAAGAACAAAGGAGAAAACAGCTGACCATGAACTGAAACCCAGGAAAAAACTGATAAAAATGAGTTTTGTCATTGTCTGTGCATAATCTTAACTTGTGTTTTATCAACTATAAATGCCCACTGAGTTGGATAACATCAGTGTTATTAATCTTTATATCTCAGAGTCTTAGTCCTCTGCACATAGAAGGTGCCAGACATGTTTGTTGAATTAAATGAAATTAAAATGGCATTTCTGAACCTTGATACTCTAATGACTGATTTTCATAATGATAACTCTGAACCTGGGTAAGACCCCAAAATGCCTGAATTGTAGTTATTTATTCAATTTTGCCCAATACGGAGCTGGCTTTAAATATATGTTGTTACATTTCGTTGTTTAAAAATCAGTAATCAATGTGTGGTGTAGATGGTAATTCACCAGAGTACTGATTAACCTTAGCCCGTGTTGTTTAGTTTAGCATACAAATGAGCTCGCCACAGAATGCAGCCTAGTTCAGGTCCATTTATAATTCTTTTCCTAGTTCCTTGATCTTGAAGACCTCCGAAATCTAAGAGCAAATTTGGAGCCCAGAAACCTGGATTTCTCTGGTTTTCCCAGCAACTTGCTTTTTTCCCCCAGTTTTCCTTCCTTCCACTCCCCATACTAGAGCTGCCATATAAAATCCAAAGGATAATTGAATAATGTTTAGTATAAGTATGTCTCAGATAGTTCATGGTGCATACGTAGGCCAATAAGACTATTTGTTGTTCGTCTAAGTTCAAAGTTAGCTGGGTGTCCTGTATTTTTTATTGGCTAAATGGGACATAACTCTACCCTACACTTGAAGTTACTATTATAGAATACGGCAGAGAAGAATTTCCCCATGAAACTTCTGAACACTCTCCCAAAAGTCAACAAATCAAGTTATTGAATCTATCTTCACTAGTTAAATGTATTAAAAAGATAATCAAAATAAAATTACCTATTATATACCAATCAATGCAAATGTATTAAACATCTATAACAATAGTGGTTTTTATATATAACCTGTATACTAATGACTATATTAAGAATGCCATGAATGTATATTAGTGATCATATATTTTAGTTTATTTTAAATGTTTTAAAATAATATACATATTAGGGGCACCTGGGTGACTCAGTGGGTTGGGCCTCTGCCTTCAGCTCAGGTCATGATCTCAAGTCCTGAGATGGAGCCCTACAGCAGGCTCTCTGCTCGGCCCCCTCTGCCTGCCTCTCTGCCTACTTCTGATCTCTGTCAAATAAATAAACAAAAAATCTTTTTAAAAAAATAATGCACATATTAAAAAATTAAACTTTTTAATTTTCACCTTTGCAAATTGGCAATAATAATAAAACAAGCAATTATTTTTAAATGAAAAAAACTTCCATTCATACATACATGTACAGTGGGTATAAATTCCCAAATATTCTAACTGCAGAAATATCTGAAAGGGAGCCTTACCCTTGTTAATTATGTCAGACTGTAGTTATACTGCCACCTGGTGATGTGTTGAGGGATAATTCAACCTCACCAGTCCATCAACATGTTTTTGCAGATTAACCAACCAACCACTCAAAGTTAAAATTATTTCCTCAGGTGATTAATATTTTTCACTTTACCAAATAATGCCATACACTTTATACTTAGGACTCTCCAGTATTTAATGCACATATTTCCTAGAAGTTTCATGTATTGTCTGCAAATAAGTGATTCGTAAGATAATAAATTATAAGTCATTTAGTACTGCTTTATGTTTTATGACTGAATTTTGATTGTATCTGCATGTATATTAACTTCACTTGACCTTTCAACCTGAATTTCCCATAAATACTGGAACTTAACATGTCCAAAACTGAACTTATTATAGTCCGTCTACCAAGCCTGGTCTATGACATCTCTATATAGATACCAAGGCCATATAATTTATTAGCTAAACCAGAACACTTTGAAAATGAAACGGGGCACCTGACTAATTATTCCAGCAAAGTGACAGAGACCAAGACTCTGTCAACCAAACTGGGGGCCTTGTTATATAAGATAAAAATCATCATAGTCCCAGTCATCCAAACTAGAATACTTGGATTACGGACGACGGGTCCATCAAAATCACCTGCAACTGCCATCCCTGACTTCTTTTCTTCCTTCTCCCTGTTTACTCCGTTTTACTTTCACTTTCTCCTCCACTGTCCATCAGCTTTCCCACATTCTCACTGCCTTTGTCCTATTGTCTGCGGAGGAACCCACCAGCCCCAAATCCTTTTTTTCAGGAAAGTCTAATTGCCCCACTTCTTCCACACTTTCTCTAAATTGCTGGGAACTGCTAAGAATAACCCTTATCACCCTGCATAATGGGGCCACTAGATAACCGCGGTATCTGACTTCAGTTGAATCTTTAATACTGTGTGGCAGTTCTACTGTATTTCTTAAAAGTTTTGTTTCTTGAACCCCCTGAAGCAGATGTCCAGGCCTCCCTAATTCATCCTGAAAACAGAAGCCACCTAGAAAGAATTCTGTCACTGTACTGCCACCAAAACAAGTCCTTGACCACCAGCATCCCCATATATTCTTTTTTCCCTTCTATTAGGAGAAAAAGATACTCTTTACCTCTAAGAGCCTAAAGCAGATATTACACCCTGAGCTCTAGATCCCATGTCCCCCAGTCTTCTCAGAGGTAGTCCCTATTAATTAAGCTTTTTCTCTCTTACATCTTCAACCTCTCCCACTCTGGTTATTTCTTCCTAATGGCATTTAATTATGGTCATATCTTTTTGTCTTAAAAATATATAATTCTCAGGGCGCCTGGGTGGCTCAGTGGGTTAAAGCCTCTGCCTTCGGCTCAGGTCATGATCCCAGGGTCCTGGGATCGAGCCCCACGTTGGGCTCTCTGCTCAGTGGGGAGCCTGCTTCCTCCTCTCTCTCTCTGCCTGCCTCTTTGCCTACTTGTAATCTGTCTGTCAAATAAATAAATAAAATCTTTTTTAAAAAAAAGAAAGAAAGAAATTAGACTCTAAGGGAATCTTAGACGGGTCTGGAGGTGATTATGCTGAGTGAAATAAGTCAAGCAGAGAAAGTCAATTATCATATGGTTTCACTTACTTGTGGAGCATAAGGAAAAACATGTTGATGGACTAGGAAAGGAAAAGTAAATTGGGGGAAATCGGAAGGGGAGATAAACCATGAGGGACTATGGACTCTGAGAAACAAACAGGGTTTTGGAGGGGAGGGGAGGGGGGGTTGGGTGAGCCTGGTAGTGGGTATTAAGATGGGCACGTATTACGTGGAGCACAGGCTTTGGTGCATAAACAATGAATCTTAGAACACTGAAAAAAATAAAATTAAATTTAAAAAGATATATATACACATATAGATATCTATTTGTAGATAGATAGATAGATATGCACATATAGATATAAAATTCTCCTTCCCATCAGAGCCACACTTCATGAATTACCTCTGGTCACTCTGTACCTCTTCACCCCATCCACCCCTCAATTCACAGCAATGTGCTCTCTCCCGCAATGATTCCAATGGAATGCTCCATCATTGGGATCACCGATGATTTGTTTTCAATGTTTTCTTTCTCTTAAATGTGAACTTCTCCCGGTTTTATCTACTGTAGTAATGACACCATTTTCTCTCCACTCTGTTTCCAAAACCACAAAGAAGGGCATCACCGTGTTGATTGTATCTCATCAATATCTCATCGATATCTCTTGAACACATACATCATTTTCTATCTCCATCACCCTCTGTGACCATCCTCTCTTGCCCAAATTCCTGCAAACCTTACAGATTGGTTTCTGCCTCTCCTATCTTCTTGCTTTCTGATGCACTCCTCCACACTGAAGCTAGAGTAATGTTTCTCCAGATCAGGGAGAATTATGTATTTTTAAGACAAAAAGATATGAGGGGCGCCTGGGTGGCTCAGTGGGTTAAGCCTCGGCCTTCGGCTCAGGTCATGATCTCGGGGTCCTGGGATCAAGCCCCACATGGGGCTCTCTGCTCAGCGGGGAGCCTGCTTCCCCCTGTCTCTCTGCCTGCCTCTCTGCCTACCTGTGATCTCTCTCTCTCTCTCTCTCTCTGTCGAATAAATAAATAAAATCTTTAAAAAAAAAAAGACAAAAGATATGAAACCTGAATATTGTTGCCTACTTACGCCCTTCAACACCTATCTACTGCTGTGAAAATTGACTTCAAACTATTTAATATTATTTGCAAGGTTCTCAGTAACCAGGTTTAGCTTACATTTCCAGTTTCACCTCCCCTCACCTAAAATTACCCAGCACACCAGGTGACAGGACCCAAGAGGACCAAATAAACACACAAACAAAAAATCAAGATACTAAATAGAAAATAGAGACAGATCAATAGGAGATCTAAATATCAAAGTTACCAGATACAGATTTTGCGTGACTAATATGTTTAAGAAATTAGACTCTAAGAGGGGCTCCTGGGTGGCTCAGTGGGTTAAAGCCTCTGCCTTTGGCTCAGGTCATGATCCTGGGGTCCTGGGATTGAGCCCCACATCGGGCTCTCTGCTCCTCAGGGAGCCTGCTTCCTCCTCTCTCTGATTGCCTCTCTGCCTACTTGTAATCTCTGTCAAATAAATAAATAAATAAAATCTTTAAAAAAGAAAAAAAAAGAAATTAGACTCTAAGGAAATCTTACCAAAGAACAGGAGACTACAAAAAAAGGACTTAAATGGAAATTCTAAAACTAAGAAATTGTAATAACTAAAATGAAGAACTCAATACATGAGTTTATAAAAAGTTAAGACACACTGAAGAGATAATTAGTAAATGGAAAATAGGTCTGAAAAACAATAACAACAACAGTAACAACAGCAACAAAAAGCAGACTGAAACCTAAGAGGGAAAGGGAGGAAGGTACTGGGGTGTGGGGTGCACAGAGAGAGGGGAGTAAAAGATCTATGGGGTACAGACATTGCAATCTCAGATGGAGAAACAGTAAACAGGGCATAAACAATTTTTTAAGAAATAACAGCTTGTAACTGAACATGTCACAGATTCAAGCACCACAAAGCCACAACAGGATAGATACCAGAATAAAAATAAAGCACCTACACCCAGGTATGGCATGGAGAATCTGCTGACAAAAACAAAAAGAGACTATCAATAGCTTCTAGCAACAAAAGACTTCAGGTAGATGAACAGGTAGCAAAATTAGCCAGTTGGAAAAATTAGCCATTTTCTTTCCCCATTAGAAAATGCCCAAAGTCAGTAGGTGGTCTTGCCTGGATTCTGGATAGTTCTTATTCTCTTGGCCTACTTTCTCTGAGAAAATAGAGTCTTCGAGCCCACAGGGCTCTCAGTGTCCCTTGTTCCCTGAAGCAGCTGGACTGATCCATTGTCGTGGTGACTCAGCTCCTGCAATCTATTTCCAGATGTTGTACAGTCCTACTGCTGTCTAGGAAAAATTCTGGACAAGAGTTTGGGAAGTTTGTAGCCATCTGTATCACTGTCTCATGGTATCTATGCATTTATTTTGATTATCTGGAATACCCCATTGTTGAAGAAGTGGAAAGTCTAGACACCAGTCACCCAGAAAAAATTCTAAAGAGAATAACTGAAGGATGGAACTCAGAAGAGAGTCACGTGAAACACAAACTGCCACCTGCATTTTACAGTCACTTGCACTGAATTATGGACCCAATGGATCTTGTGAGCAAACCCAAACTAAATATATGACTTAAAACATCATTTCTTCCCGCCTCCCCCTCCCCCGCCTTGTGAGGGAAGAAGCTTCCTAACTTTGTAACTTTATCACTATGGAAAGTTACTTTAAATTACAGAGAGGAAATCAATGTAATGATCACAAACTTACGATTTCTATAGGATATTTTACAAAGTTATAACTATTTGCTTAACGTACGAAAGGCAGGTCATTTGCATTTACCAAATTTACTAAAGCAAATGCAAACTTATCACAAAGATAATGATAATTAAAGGCTCCAGATTGCCTATCCTCTTTCCAAACTTTCTTTTTTTTTTTTTTTAAACCCATTTCATACTTGTGTTCAAAGCTGGAAGCTAGTTGAGTCTGGCTTTTTTTTTTTTTTTTTTTTTTTTAGATTTTATTTATTTACTTATCTGACAGAGAGAGAGAGAGAGAGAACACAAGCAGGGGGAGAGGGAGAAACCGGCTTCCCAACGAGCAAGGAGCTGGATAGAGGGGCTCTATCCCAGGAAGCCTGGATCATGACCTGAGCAGAAGGCAGACGCCCAACAACTGAGCCACCCAGGTGCCCCTCTTTCCAATCTTCCTCTCAGTTTTGCTCTAATTCTTTGTGCATTCACTTGTGTCTGGAGGAACCCCTCACACTTGAACCCTCCCACCTGAACTATGGCTTCTCCCAGGATCATTAATAGAAAACACTTCCTCCGGGCAACCTTACATTGTACTGGAGACCGAAATAAGTCACTTTTTTCTCAGTTCCCTCCTAATATTTTATTTGCACCACCATTACTCTACTTGGCACACTTTTCTATTTAATAAATTATAATTAACCGTTGATGCGTCTTTCACAAATTTAGAGCTTCCTTGTTACTAGATCATTTTATCCATCTGACTCCTTAAGAGTTTTGACCTCAAAATGCTAGATTTGAATCAGATTCAAAGGACCCAGTCTGTTCCAGCGTTCCAACCGCTGCAGGAACCCCTAGCGTGACAGAAAGTGTTGATCTGCTTCAACACCTGCAGTGGCAAAAGCACTAGGTTTTCCTCAGGGCAACTCTTTTCACTTCTAGAGGACTTCCCAAAAAGTTCTTCCTGATATTGTGCAAAATGGAGTCCCTTAACTCTCATCCATTTGTTCTAGTCTGGTCCCGTGAAGCTACCTTGGATTAGTTTATGATCTTCCTAGTTCGTATTTGGGCAATTCACTTCTAAATGCAAACCAGTATGTTTTGTTCTATAAGTTTGTTTTGGGGGGCACATCACTTCAAACTCTGCAGATCACTTCATTTCCCCTAGCCTCCAAGTCACATTGCAATTATTCTTGGTATTATCTTTACAGGAGTCTTGAAACTCTATGACTAAAAGGAGAAACTTAATTTATGTTAACTGGACTTGAAAGCAAACCTCCTGACTGATAGTTCTCACAAAATTATAGAAATGAAAAAGATAATGTTCTTGTCACTGGAAAGGTCTCCTTTTATTAAACATATAGCTGGTGCATCAGAGAAATGGAAAATAAATGTCAATGCAGAGTTGAAAACCTTTATTTTCAAAATAGAAGGCATTGATCTTCTACACTCCCTTATTGTGGCTTCCTCATTACGTGTTGTTACTATTTCAAATTCATCTTCAGATAGCAGAAGGAGAAGAGCAATGTATCATCATTTAAATATCTGCATCCATGAAATGTTAGGTCATATCAAAAGTTGACATGTAGCGTGATCTAATAGTTACCATTAATGGTAGCGCATGAATTCCCCAAAGGTAAACCAAAATGGTACAAGGAGTTGGAGATCTAAATGATAAAGGGAAATACCGATTTACTATAATTGGTGAAAAGCAAAATGTGTTCTTAATTTGCATTGCTATATGTTCTCTGAAAAAAAAAAAATGCACTATCTCCCCTCATCCCTCTTTGCCTGCACCACCATGAAAATAGCCATGCTAAGGATAAAAAGTAAATAATCTATGAATCCTAGATAACAATTATTCTATGGCTTTTCTCTGGGCCAGTAACTGCCACCTCAAATGATAGGAGGAGAAAAGTTCCCTCAAGGATGAGACAGCTGTAGTACCTGGAACACCAGAGTTCCCACTTTTTAAAAATCCTGGTTTCTGTTCAGCAGAGTAGATCAGTGTAGTTTTATTTTACTCATTCATTCATTCATTTGGGGGGCCAGGGGGAGAGGGAGAAAGAGAATCTTAGGTAGGCTCCACCCCCAGTGTAGAGCCCTACACAGGGCTTGATTTTAAGACACTGATATCATGACCTGAGCCGAATCAGGAGTCAGATGCTAACAAAGGAGCCACCCGGGCACCCCAGTAAATGTAGTTTTAAATAGAGCATGTGTTGTTGCCTACCAACAGAGGGAATTCTTGGGTTCTGCTCCCAATGGTAAAGTAGAAGTGTAGCTTGAACTATGCTCCTATTATTATCAGCATTTTAATCAGTTGCTGATTAAGCCTATTATCCTAAACTATGGAACAGGATTGATTTACTATAAAATATAAGAAGAATCTGTTCTCTTTTTGTTTATACATTTCATTTATGTATCAGAATGTTCTCATGAATTGCAAATCCAAATTTTTAGTGCATGGGTGAACACTACAGGAAATTCAAGTTTGAATGGACTATGTAAAAACATTTCCCTTTTTCTGTGCCCTGATATACAATTGAAAATTATTTAAGCATACACAAAACATCTTACAGTGTACTGACTGCCTGTGAAGTTCAGATTTTTATATAATTGCATTCGTGCTCTGTGTAATGCTGACAATACTCTGATTAAGGAATAAAGTTCTGGAGTGGAGCAACTTTCTACACAGCCCATAGCATCACTCTTGAGGTAAAACAAGGGCAACCTGGACCTTGGTAATTTACAGTTTGAACTATAGATTTGTTCCTTAAGGACAACTGTAGAGTATCATTCAGCATGAGCAGGTTCTATATAAGTTACCCTAACAATGGTAGTCATCGTATAAATTCACCTAAAATATCTTAGACACGTTTGACAAAAAATAATAATAATAATAATAATCTCCTTCAAGATTCTCTGCTCTTGGTAAACTACTAACTGGTTAAACAGCAAATTGATAAGGGAAGGGAGATGAAAACAGACTGGATCTTTATTTATTAGGCCAGGTCTTCACGTTTGAATGCTGTAAAGCCTTTGCGTATGGACTGAAATACAAAGTGCAACAAGGATTGGAAGCTTCTTTCAAGGGGCAGCATGGAAGGAGATAGAGAACAGAAGGAATAAATTCTACCAAAAAAAAAAACCCCAAACCAAAAAATAAACAAAAAAAAAACCCCTTCAGTAGTTTACTGATGGTAAGCGACACCACACTGAATATTTTACATGTGTTTGGTTACTTCATGGTTCTTTCTGCATCGCCCATAGGATTTCTCTTTGAGGTCAACCAATGGCATTCTGGGCCTTGACAATTTGCAACTTGAATGGTGTATTTGAAAACCTCAACTCTATTTTATATATTCTGACAAAGTTTACATTTTACTGACTTAGCATTCTATTTTTTAATCATTTATTGATAATTTACACACAGCAGTGAATTTGATTTTTCTTATCCAACATATTACATGGGAATTTATTTAACATGTTTTGAAAGATTAAAATAGCATATTCTGTACTAAAATATAATACTTTCACTTAATCGAAAGATTTTGATCCTTAAATAAAACTGAAGATCATAGATTAAAAAAGTTAGAATAGTTTTGGGGAAACTTTTATATCCATGCTGAAAAAGCTCCAATTTAAGGTATTTTAGTTATTTTGGAACTTGTCCTATTGATTCAGGTAGACCTGCATTAAATTCCAAGTCAGATTTTACCATGTACTTGCTGCTGCATGCCTTGTGCAAATCATTCAAGCCCTGAGTTTCATTATCCATTTTAAAATAGAATGATTGATAGCATTTTTCTCATAGTGTTTGTAGTTCTGAGAATCTACCAAAAAATCACATGTTAAGTACCATATAAAATAATAAAAAGTTGATAGCTATTTATAGTATTTTCATAAACTACTACTGGAGGGACATATAAGTGAATATTTGGCCAATAGTGGCAGAATAAATCATTGAGGAAAATACTAATATATTTAGTTAACATAAATGGTTATAATTTTATTCATTAAAAAACACTATAGACAAAATGAAGGGAAAAGGCTTTCAATATGCATTGAAGACAAAAGGAGTAGTACCTTAATATGCAAAAAGTTTTAAAAAATCAATAGCACAGTTTCAACAAAACTGTCAAGACAATTCAATGGAGAAAGTATAATCTTTTCCACAAATGATTCTGAGACAACTACATAACCATATACAAAAGAATTAATACATACCATACATAATACATACCATACACAAAACTAATTTAATATAGATCAAACACCTAAATGTCAGAGCTAAAACTATAAAACTCATAGAAGAAAACAAAGGAATGGATATTCATGATCTTGGGTTAAGCAATGGTTTCTGAGATATGACAGTAAAAGCATAAGCAACCAAAGAAAAATTAGAAAAATTTTGCTTCATCAAAATTTAAAATATTTTTGCTCTAAAGGACAATGTTAAGAAAATGAAAAGAGGAAGGTACGTGCTATGGTGAGTGCTGTGAAGTGTGTAAACCTGGCAATTTCACAGACCTATACCCCGGGGCTATAATACATTATATGTTAATAAAAAATAAAAAATGAAAAGACAACACATAGATTGGAAGAGAAATACTTTCAAATCATGTATCTATTAAATGGTATCTAAAATACATGAAGAACACTTAACAACTCAACAGCAAAAAGACAACTTAATTGAAAAATAGGCAAAGAATTTAAATAGACATTTCTCACAAGAAGCTATACAACTGAGCAATAAGCACATGAAAAGTTGCTCAACATCATTAATCACTGGGAAAATGCAAATAAAACCAAAATGAGGGGTGCCTGAAGGTTCAGTCAGTTGGGCGGCAGACTCTTGGTTTCAGCTCAGGTCATGATCTCAGGATCAAACCCTATGTTGAGAGGGATCAGTGTGGCATCTGCCTGAGATTCCTTACCTCTTCCTCTCCCCCTCCTACCCTACTCCTCCCCCGTGCACACAGGTGCTCTTTCTCTATATGTCCTAGTGAAGACATGGAGAAATTGGAACCCTTGTGCATTGTTTGTGGGAATGTTAAATGGGTGAAGAACAATTCCATTACTAGTTCATATCAGCATTATTCATCAGAGGCAAAAAGTGAAAAAATAACCCTAATATCCACCAACTTCTAAATGGATAAGCAAGATGTTACATATTCATACAAAGGACTATGAAAAAGAATGAAGTCCTTACATATGTTACAGAATGGACGAACCTTGATGGATGAATCATGAACCATGATGCTAAATGAAGGAAGCCAGTCATAAAAGGACCACATACTATATTATTCCACTTATATGAAAAGGCTAGAATAGGTAATTCATACAGACAGAAAATAGATTTGTGGTTGTCAAAGAATGGAGAGTGACCATCATGGGTATAAAATTTCTTTTAGAAGTAACAAAATGTTTCAGAAGTAGGTAGCTGTAATGGTTGCACAATTTTGTGGATGTAGATCTTTAATTTAGTAATTTCACATTGTAGAATTGAGAAAATATAAAAACTTTATACACATAAAGTTTTGTCATCCATGAAAAAGAAGATTCAGTGAATGGAAATGTGCCCATGATATATTCAATTTTTAAAAATCACTTTTTTAATTTATTTTTATTAACCTATAAGGTATTATTTGTTTCAGGGATACAGGTCTGTGAATCATCAGTCTTACACAATTCACAGCATTCACCATAGCACATACTCTCCCCAGTGTCCATTACCCAGCCACCTTATCCCTCCTCACCCCCCACCCCGCCCATCCCCTGGCAACCCTCAGATTGTTTCCTGAAATTAAGATAATGTCTCTTATGGTTTGTCTCCCTCCCTTGTCCCATCTTGTTTCATTTTTCCCTCCCTTCTTCCCACGACCCCCTGCCTCTCAAATTCCTCATATCAGAGGGATCATATGATAATTGTCTTTCTGTGATTACTTATTTCACTTAGCATAATACCCTCTAGTTCCATCCACATCATTGCAAATGGCAAGATTACAGCTTTTTGATAGGTGCATAATATTCCGTTATATATATATATATATATATATATATGTACACACACACACACACACACTATATATACACACATACACACCACAATTTCTTTATCCATTCATCTGCTGATGGACATATAGGCTCTTTCCATAGTTTGGCTATTGTGGACATTGCTGCTATAAACATTTGGTGCACGTGTCCCTTTAGATCACTACCTTTGTGTTTTTAGGGTAAATACTCAGTAGTGCAATTGCTGGATAATAGAGTACCTCTATTTTCAACTTTTTTGAGGACCCTCCATACTGTTTTCCAGAGTGGCTGCACCAGCTTGCATTCCCACCAACAATGTAGGAGGGCTCCCCTATCTCCACACCCTTGCCAATACCTGTCATCTCCTAACTGATTTATTTTAGCCATTCTGACTGGTGTGAGGTGGTATCTCACTGTGGTTTTGATTTGTATTTCTAAAAATCACTTTTTGAAATACCATACAATTTGGTTTTATTTCAGTAAAAATAAAAGGAGCATTTGTATTTAGCTAAAACATTTGGATAGGTATCCAATAAATATCCTGGTTATTGTAAATAATGCCTCAATACATGGTGGTATTCATTTTGGGTTAGTATTTTTGTTTTCTTTGGGTAAACACTGACTAGTGGAATTCCTGGATTATATAGTAGTTTTATTTTTAATTTTTGAAGGAGTGTCCATACTATTTTCTACAGTGGATGCAACAATTTACATTACCACCAAGAGTGCACAAGTGTTCCCTTTTCTCCACATCCTTATGAAAACTTTTATTTCTGGTCTTTTTGATACTAGCCGTTCTGACTGGTATGAGGTGGTATCTTATTGTTTTCTGATTTACATTTCCCTGATGATTAGTGATGTTGAGTATCTGTATGTCTTCTTTGGAAAACGATCTATTCCATTTCATCTGCCCACTTTTAATCAGACTATCTGGGGTTTTTTGGTGTTATGCTGTATAAGTTCTTCATCTATTTTGGATATCAACCCCTCATCAGATATATCGTTTGCAAATCTCTCTGCGTATTCAGTAGGTTGCATTTTCATTTTATTGATAGTTTCTTTTGCTTTGCAAAAGCTTTTAATTTTGATGTAGTCCCAATCAATTTTTTTTGTATTGTTTCCCTTCACTGGGGAGATATACCCATAAATATGTTGCTAAGGGTAATGTCCAAGAGCTTACTGCCCATACTTTCTTTTAGAAAGTTTATGTTTTCAGGTCTAACATTTAGGTCATTAATTCATTTTGAATGAATTCATTCATATTTTATAAGAAAGTCATCCAGTTTCTTTCCTTCTTTCTTCCTTCTTTCTGCCTTCATTTCTTCACATGTAGATGTCCAGATTTCCCTATACATTTAATTGAAAAAACTGTCTTTTCCTCCATTATATATTCTTACATCATTTGTTATAGATTAATTAACTGTATAAGTTTGGGTTTATTTCTGGACTCTCTATCCTGTTCCATTGATCTATGTATCCATCTCTCCTTTTGCTATTGATTTCTAACTTAATTCTACTATGGTCAGGAATATATTTCGCATGAGTTGGATCCTTCCACATTTATGGAGAATTATTTTATGGCCTAGGATGTAATATCTTGTAGAATCCTGGTACATCCCTGATATACACTTGAAAGGAATGTATATTCTGCTGTTATTGCAAGAATGTTGTACACTATCTCAATGAGATCAAGTTGATTTATAGTTTCTGAGTCTTTTACATGTTTACTGATTTTTCTGACTACTAACTCTATAAATTATTGATAAAGAGATATTCTTTTTTTTTTAAAGATTTTATTTATTTGTCAGAGAGAGAGAGGGTGAACACAGGCAGACGCAGAGGGAGAAGCAGACTCCCTGCCAAGCAAGGAGCCCGATGTGGGACTCCATCCCAGGACGCTGGGATCATGACCTGCGCCAAAGGCAGCTGCTCAACCAACTGAGCCACCCAGGCGTCCGGATAAAGAGATATTCTAATCTCTCCTTACAGTTGTATCAGGTTAAAATCTTCACGTTATTAGGGATACACATTTTTAAGACTAGAATGCCTTACTGAAGATTTTATCACTTTATCATTAAGAAATGGTGCTCTTTTCCTTACTGATATTTTTTTCTGTAATCTTTGTTTGATTTTCATATAGTCTCTCCACCTTCCTTTTTATTAACATTAGATGTTATATGGTTTTGCATCCTCTTATTTTTAATATATTTTTGTCCTTTAAAATGAATATCTTCTAGAAAATACACAGTTAAATCTTTCTTTTAAAGTCAGTTGACAATCTCTGCCTTTTAATAATTTTTCTTGGATCATTTACATTTAACATAAATATTGATATGGTTGGTTCTGAATCTGTGAGCTTGCTAATTTTTCTATTTGCCTCTTCTAGTTTTCATTCCCTCCCTGTTCTTTTCTTCTCCTTTTTTGGATTAATTTTAGCATTAAAAATTTTTTCAGTGTGCCTGGTTGACTTAGCCTGTAGAGCATGTGACTCTTTTTTTTTTTTTTTTTTTTAAGATTTTATTTATTTATTTGACAGACAGAGATCACAGAGAAGCAGGCAGAAAGAGGAGGAAGCAGGCTCCCTGCTGAGCAGAGAGCCCAATGCTGGGCTTGATCCCAGGACCCTGGGATCATGACCTGAGCCGAAGGTAGAGGCTTTAACCCACTGAACCACCCAGGTGCCCCCAGAAACAGAAGTTCTATATGGTTTTATTTTCATATTTTTGCTCTTCCTCATTTTTGTAGTTTTCTAAAATAATACACACATACATAGAAACTTGTAATAAGAAAAATATGTGACTTATTTTCATAAGGGTAACAGGATAGTATTAAAGGATTTATTTGGTAATTAATCATTTTAACATGTTTGAATATATAAATATGTATTTGTATCATATTTAACATGTTTGAAAAAATTATATAGTTTTCAACTTTTTTACCAACATCTGAATTATATCGGATAGCTTTTCCCTGAGAGGAGAAAATTAAAGGCACACAAATATCATAATTTAAGAAAGAAAAATTGGGGGAAAAAACTATAAAAAAAGACTTGTGGCTCTTGAGATATGTAAAACTCATATTTAAAAACCCTAAAATGCTACAATGGTACTTAAGAAAATAGCATTAACTTGGTTCTAAATATAAATTACCCAACATTTTTCTTATTCTAGGTTTCAATGTGTTCCCTCAATATTTTTTCATAAAGCCTTTTAGTCCTCATTTACAGATGTTTCTCTCATGACCAAACAGCTAATGAGAATTCCATGGCCTAAATACTCTACTTTGAATAAAATCTTGCACTTTCCCCAAACTCAGATTCATCACACTACTAAAAACCTGTTTCTACATCTGTGACTTTGGCTTTTATGATCTCCTTGGGTGGCTCGTTTATTCCTGGCATTTCTAAACCTCAAATTATGAAACAATTTCTCTGAAAAAAGCATCCGAGATTCTTAACTATGGGTGCTTTGGGTTTTTAAGGGCAAAAAGAAAAGACCAAGATATTTTCAAAATGATTATCCTTTGCATTACATCCAAATAGATATGAGAGAGGACTAGTGCCAGGAATGTGTCCCATGCAATCTTTCCTCTTAAGTAAGCTGAAGATTGCTTCCTCAATTAGTTCAAACTTCTGGGTGGTCTTTTTTAAAAAAATAGCTCTTTGAAGAAAATAGTGAACTAATAATACTGTAAATATAAAATAGTATTAGTTCTTTAACTTCGAAGCAAACAAAGAATGAACTGTAATTTAGTGGGCTTTTTTGTTTATTAATACAGAATTTCCTATCTCTATCTTTTAAAAGAGGAAAACTCTACACAAATCCAATGGAAAAAAAAAAAATACTTTCTTAAAGATGTGTATATATTTGGGCTTAGAATTAGCTGAGTTTAATTGTGTGTGTGTATTTGTATAAAGTACTTGTGACAATTCAAGAAAACTTTGTCTTTTTAATTGAGAGAAAGCAGACTAAAATACCTTTCCAAAGATTTCCCTTCACAAACCTTCTACAACTTTCCTTTGTACCAAGCCATTTTTCTCCAAACAAGCAGTCTCACTTAGGACAAAATTACTTTCTTTTACTTTCATCAAAAATATATTCCCATTCCTTAGATCTTTCTTACACATACAGACTATCTTCCCTTATTTCCACTGGGCTTAATTACATTTAGCAGAATTTTGCACTCTTAGAAACCTTAGTCTCCAGTGAAAATAAGTAGTAACTAATTGTGAACTGTTACACCAGAATTCTTTAGACAGCAAATTTATGAATAAGTTAAGCACAAACATTTTTACCAACCCACCCAAATATCCTTAGTTTCTTCACGATAGGAAGTCCAAAGCACAAACCTATATCCACTAATCAATGCTTTAGCACTTTATCCTATTTTGGAAAGACCTAGATGTCCAATGAATTTAATCCCATTTATCACCCAAGCAAACTTTACAGTTTTAGTTTACCAAAGACTGAAAGCTTTCTTAACAAGTACCCATGAAAACTCCAACACCGATGAGATTAACCATCATTCTAAGGCATCTTTTTGCTAACAAATTGCAAGAGATAACACAAGCTTATCTGACTTTCAACAAACCTAGATAGAATAAGTTTGATATTTAAAGCCGGTAACTCCAAAGATATACCTATTTCAATTAAACCAACAAACTTCATTTAAATACTGAATTATGTTCTACCTGAGACCACTTAAAAGTCAACCAGTTGGGGTTTGCCTGGGTGGCTCAGTCAGTTAGTCAGTGTCTGCCTTTGGCTCAGGTCATGATCCTGGGGTCCTGGGATCAAGCCCCACAAAGGGCTCCTTGCTCAGCAGGGAGTCTATTTCTTCTCCCTCTGCCTCTCCCCAATCATGCTCTCTCTCTTGCTTGCTTTCTCTCAAATAAATAAATAAAATCTTAGGGTTAAAAAAATAAACCCAATCAATATGATCATGACCTGAACCCAAGGCAGCCACTTAACCGACTGAGCCACCAGGTACCCAGGGATAGAGTAAATTTCTAAGGAATTTGGAAGCAAGATTTCCAGGAACTTGAGGGGGCCAGCTATAAAAGTTCATTTATTACTATCTAATAAAATCTTAGGCATGAACCCCAGATGTATATCAGCGAGCCATATGCTTGGGGGATGATTGCCAACATATACCTTGCGTGGTAGAGATACAAGAAATTTCCAAAGGAATTTTTACATGTTAAAGTAGACTTATGGGATCCTGGGGGTCAGGCTAAGGTTCCTTCTTGGCCTTAGCAAAGTATTAAGGGTTTTTTGCCCTTAGCAAATTATCCTAGAGGAATGTCACACTGCCTATTTCAAGGACTTGTCATTGGACTGTAGATAGTAAGGAAATGTAATGTTTCGGTTTCCCACATCACTTGGTTTACTTTTATATGTAAATAGATGCCTACACACACATTGCTTTCTATATGAAAGTCAATGTATGGTAAATTAAAATATCTAAGGATATGTAATAAATAGAGAACTCCTTCCACTTCTGAGAAAATTGTCCATTACTTGGTCTTAGTCTGCATATTTGATTCCAATTTCAAGACTGAAATCAGCCAGATATTAACCACCCTCACACCTTGCCAGTTACAGCCTTCCAGAGGCAAAATACTAAATTAGTTAAAGTTGTTTTGGTCAGCACTCCATTCCTCCAAAGAGTCCTTTTTCCTTTTTACACTTCTTGGCTGGTCGGTGAAAAACAATTGTATTTCAGTTGCAAGGCCATTTATTGCCCGGAAAAAATAACCATTTAGGCAGCTATCCCCTCCAGAGAAACATAGGACAAGCTGACATTATTAGTTATCCTCACTACTCAAATACCCTTAACTGTGGTTGTCATTACTACTCTGGCTGTGTCTACCAAAGAGCTGGACAGTGAAACAGTCACCATTTAGGCTCAGAATGTTCAGTTTGGGCCTTGGCTAACTCCAGTGACTCCAAACCCTCCCTGCCATCCACCCCAAACAGGAAGGATGGTTAAATTAATTTCATCATGAAAAAAGAAAATCTACAAACAGGGACAGAATAGCTGGGATGATTGGCTAATGGACTGAGCAAATTTAAATAAAGTAGACCACATACCCATTGTAGATTTTGCAAATCCTCCAGGCAAGCTCATTCTAAATGGCAGTTTTGGCTGTACTAATGCAACATCTGTACTAAGAATTGTACATAAGCCTGAATAAGTTCCCCCACGGTGCTGCTAAGCTTCAACAGCTATTGGCCAAATGGACATTGGTTGGCAAATGAATATTGCTGTGACCTTCAGCTTAGTTTTCTTGGTTTGTGGCTTTATTCGTGGAATTACTAGTCACTACTTCTCCCTGTAGATAAGTAGAAAGTGATAGAAGTTTTCTGCCTCTATCCATCATTGTCCTAAATGCATCATTTTCCAGTGTTATTGTCTCCCCAGTCTATATGGATGTTTCCATTTAAATAAGCTTTCCTCAAATACGCATTAGCCAAAGTTAAAAGGAAAACAAATTTTAGAAAGACTCAAAGCTACCTGCATTTGGCAAATACTATCCCAGGAAATTATCCACAATCGTGGGTGCCCACAAAAGAGGTCAACAACCATTTGTTTTTCATTTGCATTTAGTAATTGGAGAGAATTTGCTTTGCCAAATTACGGTAGTATTTTGAAGCAACTTCATTTTACAATTGAGAATGAGGACTTCCTAAAGTGGGGATTCTGCCAGTGATTTCATGCCAGATCCATTGTGGATATGGAAAAGTTTAACTTGTGTAGAGAACCAAATAAAGAATGGCAGGAACTACTCTGTTACACGGACATAAACATAGCCTATGCCTCAGAACGGGCAGCCAAGGTGGACGGTGTGACTGAGTGGTCACTGGGATGACTTCTTGAGGGAAATGTTTGTCCCATTGCCTAAAACATTCACTACGGAAGATAAAAATCAAAGGCATTGTTAAAGAAGCAAGAGACCAACAGAAGACGAAAGATGAAACACTGGTTTCAAGGGCAGAGAGGGTCAGAAAGGAGCTTTCCCCTGGGTAGGGACAGCACGTCTGAATAAACAGCCTGGAAGGGTAGATCCATGAGTAGCTAAAATGTCCCAGACATCAGGGTGTTCTAATGAGAGAAAGAAGAAAGAATGGAAACAAAAGAAGGAATAGAAGAATACGAGAGCAAAATCTTTTTTTATCCCATTTGACCTATTTTGGGATATAGAAATTCTTGTCTCTCCAGTATTTGTACCTTAATGAAAACCAATGGGGTAAAACCAGCCTTTTGATGTGTCATGTCAGTTGAAGAGCAGGAACTGGAAATGTTCTCATAAATGCATTTCCATAATTTAGATATTGGAACACCAAAGAACACAAAGAAAAAGTTAATCAATTCTCCTGATACTTTCTTTTTTATTCCATTATCCAGATTAATGAATAAGATGTTCTAAAACATTAAAATTGACAGACAAGTTGAAAAATAGTATGAGGGCATTCTTCCAGGTTCACGCTGGAGATTCGAGGACAGATACCCACTCTGGGCAAGGCAGTTGCATTCTGATGGGGCGGCGGCGGGATGATAATCTAACCACATTACTATGACATCAACTGCTGTCCAATGCGATTTAAAGAGGTCATTCCTGGTTTGGATTCCATAATCCTGAGAGATATTTGGCGATAGGGATTGCACTTTACACACTTGCCTCAGAAATATCATTGAATAAATCTTTGAGTATGATGCCAGTAAGTGGAGACTTATACAGTCTATGCAGATGACTAAACAAAATGTATGCTTTTGCTGAATGGGTTATTTTGCAAAGACCTGCCTAAACTATCGCTAAAAATGCAAATTGCGGTCAAAAGTTCCTTAACTGAGGACCATGCTATTCCTCTCCCTGGGAGAAATAGCAGATGGCTCCTCAGGCCATTCACTACATACTGAGAGAATATTTGCCAATTTTACAGTTTTTAAAAATTGATTTTGACTTGACAAGATCATTGAGGTTAATGATTCAGTGAGATCATTGTCTTTGTCTCTTTTCCTGTGTTTTTTAAAAAATTCCTTTTAATAACCAGTTGCCCTTCCTATACAACCTTATGTTGTAGGCCTTTCATTGTTTTTAAGTACATTTCCTCTTTTGTACATATTTTAAAATACCTTTCACCCTAACTACCTTAACTTACAAACAACCTACTTAAGCTATTAACTTTTCCCTCCCAATGGCATTTTTACAGAATGAAATTTTTCCCTTGAAATTCCTGGAAAGGAATGAAAAAAAAAAAACACAAAATAAAACAAAACAACACACCCTTCCAGATGTGGAGAAAATAAGCCTTATCCTGCTTTGAAATTCCTGAAATGTAATGACCTTCTTTTGTTTTGTGTCTATTTGCACCCCACCTGCTTTACTTTCTTCTCTCGCCCTTTGGCCCCGGCATCATGGCTTCAAAGTTTCTCCTAAGTTCATTTGCTGAGTCTCTAAAATGGCCGGTGGGGTCAGAGATGGGGCATGTGTCTGTGTTGGCATCAGATTTGTGCTATCCCATTTTCAGTCAGCATTAGGAGAATGAAGAGGTGACATGGTGGCCTCATAATTCATTGCTAGAAATTACCACCTGAAGTCCAATGATATTGAGCTTTTTTGTTTGCTTGCTGCTCTTGATCTTACCAACTCAGTTAAGAATTCAAATCTGAGGATTTCACTGTCTTTGCCTCTCATACGAGTCAAGGGAGGTTTCCAGAAGCTGTGTAGGAAGAGACAAGCCGAGTTCAGAAAGCCTCACTGAGGTGATTATATTAGACAGACTTGTCTTGTTTCCTCTTCTACCTTTCCACCACAAGTAGCAACTGCGTCTTTGTTTGGCCTGTCACGCCTTTCCCTTTTTAAGACAGAGTTCGGATCATCATGCAAGGAGTGAAACGAAGGGCACAATCCTTAAGTAAATATTAAATTAGCAGGTAGGAGGAAATGAGATAGGTAATTTGGTCTCGATTCCTGTTCTTTCCTTCCCTCCCCCAACCCCCATATTTGGCTATATTTTACATCCCTAATCTTTGTTTGACACTGCCATTGGTCGTAGTACAACTTCAGACACTCCAGAGTACCAGGGTGAAGGCATACAATGGTAAATACTGATGAAGTGTCAACCCACTCACACTAAGCGATCAGTGGCTTATGCTACACTTCTTTTCCATCAGTGTGAGAATATTCTCTCAAAAAATGGGCTGGAGACTGGCTCTGGAGGTAAAGGCCATGGATAGTTAGCAATGAGAGCCCGTGTCAGTGCCTTAATCACCTTTATGCTTTATGTTCTCCCACAAATGGACTACAAAAACATGTGCGGACATATTTGTGGGAAGGTATAGGCAGATGTATGCCCTTGGCCAAAAGCGAGTTTTTATGTTAGAGGAGATGAGGCATTTCAGATGAGCAGCAAACATGCAAATTTGCTCATGGCAGACTAGGATGGGGCAGACTGGAAAGGATCAGATCAATCTAGTTAATTCTGACTCTCCCTTGTATCAGTTATGCTTAAAATGGCAGAGATGCCAATCTCCTTTATTCCTTCATTGTACACTCACTGAAAACTCACTAGATGCTAGGAGTATCTTTATAAAATATCATAACTCATAAAAGATGGGTTTTTTTTTAAGATTTTATTTATTTATTTATTTGACAGAGAGAGAGATCACAAGTAGGCAGAGAGGGAGGCAAAAAGAGAGAGGAGGAAGCAGGCTCCCTGCTGAGCAGAGAGCCCGATACAGGACTCCATCCCAGGACCCTGAGATCATGACCCCAGCCGAAGGCAGCGGCTTAACCCACTGGGCCACCCAGGCGCCCCCAAAAAAATGGTTCTCATCCTCAGTCAGTATAAACTTTGGTAACATCAGCATGGAATCACTTTGAGGTTTTCATTAATCATTTGAAAATTATATAAGGGTTTCCTTCATTCGTGTGAAATGTGATGATTTGTTCAAGAGGTAAGTTGTGTGTATTTGTGCATCATATGTCAAATATCTAGAGGGCTACAGCATAGGGTTGTACAGGTTGCATACTGTACAACACCGGGGGTTACCGCTCACTCTGCAGTGCCCGGTGCAAAACCAATTTCCAGAGCTCCTAGTGGGTCCCAGAGCATATCGTGGTACATAGTTTCTACCCTTTTGGAGCCTGTATTCCAGTAGTTATGTACCCACACCAGGGCTTGGATTCTGCTCTTGAATCCCATACAATATTCCTAGAACTACTTTAAACTAGCTGGCAGTCTTTTGATAGAGCCCAATATGAAAATGTACTAAATTTTTGGTGTGTTCTGTGATTACACTGATGCTGAACATACAGCAATATCTTTTTAATCTGGCATTTCTGAAGAGTAAGTGAAAGTCCAAAATTAAAAGTGAGCCTGATATATTTTGAAATTTTTACATTTTACCTTTGTAAAACATTGGCCGCCTTCCTTACTAAATAGAGTATACATGACACGATTAAGACAATCCTTCTTTGTAATGGGCTCTCACAGTTCTATTTTTAGGGTATTATTTTGAGATACGTAAAGATAAGATAAACAACTGGTGGTGGTGGTGCTGAAGCATTGTTTAAGAGACCTGCTAGCATCAGAAAAAGTGCAAACGAGCGTGACGCGCAAGGCCTTCTGGTCCCTGGCCTGGCTGCCTGTCTAACCCGGCCCCAGCTTTCCACGTCATCATCGTGAGTCTCCTCCTCTTTCGCAGTCACGTGGAGCTGTGTGCCACTGCACAGCAGCGCAGGGCCTCTCTAGCTCATTTCCTTGGTGCATACTATCCTGATAGACAGCAGTATCTGTTGCCCTCCTCTCTATCTCCTTGTCTGGCCCATCCAGCTGAGCCATCATCTCCTCTGTAAAACCATTCCCGTCCCCTCCCAGGCTGGGCGAGGTGCCTGCCAAGGCTGCTGCAATGCACGGCCTCGGAGGGTACCATTCGCACGGCGTCCTGGGGAGACCCTTCCCCTTCTCCAGTGGTCTCCTGGGTAGGTCTCCATGCACTTAGCATTCCGCTCTGTTCAATCCTTCGCAGCCACCCTGAGGGGTGACCGCTTTGGGATCTGAAGCCTTAGTTCCACTTATCAGTGGATAATTACTTGAATTGTGACTAAATGTGGTACAGGACGTAATTCCGGGGCCCTTAAGCTGCATAACGCTGGGTTTTCCCTCCCAGAAGCGGCTCAGATTGTTCACTTATTTAGCCTATCTGGGGCGGGTTTTTCTTTGTTGTGATTTCTGTCATTTCTCCCGTTTCCAGGGACTGTTGCTGCTGGCAGCCTTTTTAGGTGTCCATTAGCACAAAGGGACACTCCTCCTTCTGCTCTTCCATGCTGCCGTGTTTCCCTGCCCCCCTCTCCTCCCATCCTCCCCCCTCCTCCTACCCCTCTCTTTCCTCTTTTTCTCTCTCTCACCCAGTTCCCCATACCCCTCTTGCTCCTCCAGGGCTTTATTCTCTCCTTTTCTCTTCTGATTGCTTCTCAGCAGTAGGGGCTTTTGCCCTTCAAACCACTGCTTACAAAAAGCTCGCATATTTTTTTAGAAGCCAGTCTCTGAATCAACCAGTGACATTTTATTTCCCATGACCTTCTTATCTTTAGTGGTTCTCTTGGTATACGCTACAAATTATCACTACACATTATATTTAGGTGTGCAGTTATTACCAATGTCTGACTGCAGTGTCTGAGAGCTGTGTGTGAGAGCTATATGTACGGTTTTCGGATAGCAGTTTCTTTTTTGAAGAGTCGTGCAATGCAACCATTTCTCTTGCTTTCTAGGTACTATACTCTCAGGATTACATTTCATCACCTAGGTATAAAAACATCTGCGTACCTGCTTAAGTTCATAAGGTGAAAGAGAATATTCAAAGGTCATTACTACACAAATCATCCTCAACTCTACCTTGCTCAGCAGTGATGAAAATTTGGATCTTTTATGTTCATGGAATAATCATTGCTTTCTATGAAAATTATGGAAGAAAAGGTAGTTTTTATGGTTGCTCCTTTCCTTTGAACTTTGACAGAACCCAACCAGGAGCAATGGTACCTCTACACTGCTCTCAGTAGTATGGACTTGAGACTCTCTTGAAATTTTACAAAGCCACGGTCACATTTGAATGGAAAAGACTTTGGCGGACTTAGTGTTGGTAACTCTAGTGGTGGGAAATTGGATCCTGATTGAAAGGAAGGGTTTGGGGGAAGGGTGGGGATGGTAACTTATGGTGTTCAAGGATTGGGAAACCTTTGAGATTTAGGTGTACATACTTTCTCTACTTCTTGTAAGAATACTGCCCATATTTTTAGGTTTTGTACATGTAGATGGTTATTTGGTTTTGAGTGAAACACAAACCTAACACTTATATATCTCAAAAGTATTAAATGGCATTATTATTTATAAAAGAAAGTTGCAAATTATGTAGATATCTTTGGATCTAGAGTAGTCATTTCTAAGTGACTAAGTAAATCAGAGGTTCAGTGCCTATAAAGAAGGTTGATTAAATGGTATTAGTTGTTTTCAGAATAAACAAATAGCTCAGCTAAAGAAGATGTAAATGAGGATTACTTCGTTTTAAAAGCTTATAAAACACTTTGAAATATCACTGTAACTTAAAAACCTACAAAGGTGAATTCTTGGGCTGTAACTCACTTCATAAAACCAATTTTGAAATTTAATTTAATGAGCTTAGCTGTTGATATCTGCCAAATTAATTGGAGAGTATTATATTTTCCTTCTTTGTGCTGTGTAGACACAGCCTTTTGGACTAGAACAGGCTTTGTTACTCATAAGCCAAGGAACTGAATTCTGATGAGGATCATGCTTTGACGTAGGATGTGAACCAATCGTAAATTTGCTTCAGGGTCTTGGAAGAGACCTTAAAAGTGGCAGCCAAAAGAGGTGGAGATTGCACCAAGCCCAGAAGAGACAGAAGTTTCTGCTGCTAACAAACATTAATGGATTTTTTTTGTTTTTATCATGACTTAGTAGAACCAAATACCTCAGTAAATCATCGATCATAAAACTGTTCCTTGCATTTCATTAAAAAAAATCAGGATTGACATGTTTAAAATCTTTCTACACCTTCTCAGAGTCTGATCACCGTATAAAATGTATGTGAGTTGCCTGATTCTTATTGTTTGTCAACTGGTTTAGAATTACATGGGGATCCAGTGGTGAGTTTAGAGTTGGATTTTGTGTTATGTAGAAAGCTTGTTACTGCTGCATCTGTGATGCCACCAAAGCTGTTTTGTAGATGATTTGCGGTTGTATTTTTAGATCCAGGGTTAACATAATGTTTACCTGGAGCTGTTGGGATTTTGAACTTTTAAAGAAATGCTAAAATTGTGAATTAAAGTCTTAAAATATTGTTTTGCTAGCTCAATTAGAAATACTTTCAAAAACAGTTTAAAGTGATGTTATGAAGTTTTTTACTCAAACCCTACTTCTAAATATTTTATTTAAAAACCTTTGTTTCAAATTATAATGCCTGTAGAGGTTTGCATTCGTTTAGTTGAAGGCCTGTGTGCGCTCAACTCTAAACTCATTTTTACATAACCCACATTTAAAAGCAGTCCTCTCACTTGTCAATTTTGTTCGTATTTGCACATTAAAATATAAAGAAAAGAGTTATTTTCCATTTTAGAATGATGTTGATGAGTAATTTTTAAAAAATAGAAATTTTATTTTATTTGCTATAGTTTGTTTTGGGATTTGTTATTTGTTAGGGAAAGAATGAGTTAACAACCTAAGCTCTTAATATTCATATATATATATTTTTTTCATTCTGTTATAGTGTTTCAGAAAAACCTTTTTACTATACATTTTTGGTTGAAGGGGGCCTTTCAGTCTCTTTTAAATATATGTGCTTAAGTTCTATTTGAATTGCAATTCACTAGGGAATTCGTCTACCTTTGCAGAGTTCTTAATTTAGTGCCAAATTCCTTGTTCAGTGTTCAGAAATCATTTATTATTACTGATAATGACAATAAGTCATTTGACTTTATACATTAAGAAAAAATATTTTGAAGTTTAATTTTATATTACTTAATATAATGCTTTGTTGTTGACACTACCGAGATTTTTGATCATGGAATCAAAGAATAAATTATAAAATAAGGAAATAAGGTCTTTCTTACACAAGTAGGCCAAGCAAGAATAATCTTTAGAACACACTTATTCACTTTTAGAGGAAACTTTCTTCCCCCAGAATGATGCTAGTACACACACACACACACACGCACGCACGCTTTATTGCTGGTTTGGGAGGAAATTACTCTAGGCCAGAAGAAATGAAGAAAATTTTAGTGAAACTTTTATTTTAGTGAAACTTTTATTTTAGTCAAAATTACTTCTACCATATGGACTTACTAGTCCCACAATTCGGTCATTGTTACAACGCCAACACACTGTGGCAGCACTGAGCATGTTAAAATATAAAGAAACTGAGAACCTGAGAAGTGGCCACATTGATAATTTCTATTCTGACTGATTTAATTATCTTTTAAGAATTTTTCATGACGTGGCTTGATTTTTTTTTAACCATTTTCTTTATGTGTAATGATAGAAAATGAATATTTTCTTGTGTATTCCATGAAGGATGCACTTATAAGAGGATAGCAGTATAATATTCATGTTGATGATAGTACAATTTTTAATGTTCTAGGGTAAAACTATGGTTTTCAGGGCAGCAAAAAGTAGGATACATTCTCCAAAGATAAATAGAAGGGAAGAAGTTGATTTTCTCTTAATATTACTGTTATCATCAAAATGCATTTATTGCTGATACATTAACAACGTGTTTATCGACTTCCCCTACTAACAACTATCCAGTTAAGAAATACCCTGTTAATTGTAACACCCTGTTAATTGTAGAAGCCAGGTTCCTGCCCAACCCTGAAAATGTAGAATTCTCACGTAACTGAAAAGTTTTTTGAGTAAATGGTAAGAAGCCCTGCAGATAGTGTCTAGACAGAGCTGCCAGAAACACACCAAACTACTGGAGGGATTTCTACTACGCTCAAGAATTTTGAACATATATCTTCTCATCCACCTATTGTACCAGTTTTTGTCTCCAACATATTGTGAATTACCCACTAGAGTTCACATGAGAATATTAGAATATACTGAGAGCAAGTCTATGATATCCTGAGTGACTAGGGAGGAGAGTCTTACTGACCGCCCAGGTAAACGCACAGGGAAAGAGACATTTTTGGTATGTAATGTCAGAATGTAATGTAATGTAATGTAATGTAATGTCTGCGTACACCCGCCCTCTCATGTATGATGTGGCTACATGCAAAAGTCACTAAGAACACGCAATGACAAGAAAGCCCTCTTTTACTAGAATTACAACTTACATTCTTTCCTTCCTGTCATAGGAGTGAATTTTGACAACTACCTGTCCAGTGGTATTATCCCCTTTTAAGAGATTCCTGGCTGAAGAGGACACACCACAAAATTGGAGAGGCCTAGTTGACTCTGCTTACTGTTTTCATAGTAGAAAAATAAGTCAAATAAGATGGAAAATAAGTATATAATACTATCTTCATTATACCTAGAAATGCATCCCCCACCTCAACGTGAGCTGGGATAGAGAACACAATTCTAAGCGAAGGTATTGCAAACAAATAAATTTTGAGTGACAAGTTCGCAACTTCTAAGCATCACTTTAAGGTTAGGGTTTTAGACGGTTTGCAGTCTAGAAGGGTCAGAATCCTGCTATATGTACTCCATTCATTATTCATCCAGCAATGCCAGACTGTTCCTTGGAAACAAGGAAAGGCCCTACACTTGTTAATATGTGTACGCACTGCTTCCCCACCCCCCCCCCCCGCACACCCCAGGTGTTCAACAAAAGTTTGCAGAATTGAACACTATAGGGAACACCAAACACAAGTCATACTTTTATTCATATACACCTTTTTTCAATTTGTTTTGGAAAACTTATAAACTAAACCACTGCAGAATCCTTTCATAAAACTGGTTTGGGGGAATTCTAACTCTCATCTCAGGAATTATTTAACGCAGGCGTGGTTGGATTAATGAACAAACGCACTGTAATTAAATGAAGGGATGCTGAGTTTCTCCCTAATTCCATCAATATTCTCTGAGAGAGAGAAAAAGAGAGAGCTGGCAAAGAATAGCCAGCCAAAAACAGTAAGTGAATTGAATTGCTATTTCAACAAGCATTACTGAATATTATCCCTTTAAAATTCATGAATTTATTTGCCTAGAAGGACAGTCCTAAAATGCAATATGAGTAGAATAGAGGGTCTGAACACTTTGGTAAGAAAAAAATCACATAATAACAATAGTAAGTAATGAACTAATGTGTACGAGACACTGACATTTGTCATGGACTATTCCAACTGATAGCTAAAAACACATGACCCAAAAGCAGCCGAATGACTTCTGTCAGAATCACACAACTAGAAAAAAGCAAGCCAGGACTGAAATGAAATTCTCTCCTTCCTCCCTTACACAAACTCCTTATCTCCCCATCTGCCTAGGAGAGCTCCAATGCACATGCTACTGGTTTTCCATCTAGCTAGAAATAGTTCTCCTGTTCCCTCTCTGCCCTGGTTTAGATGATAAATCATATGATTGTGTCAAATATCAACTAATGTGATTGTTATGCCCCAATAATGGGTCCGTGATTAAAGGAGCGAGACTGATAAAAAGCAAAGGTCAAGCAAAGCTTTATTTCGTGCCAAGCATCAAGAATCTAACCGAACGTTCGGGGACACACCTCTTATGAGGGCAAACCTCTGTTTCACAGACTAGCTATTAAAGGGAAAGGCCATGCGGTCAGGCCTGGCCACGCACAGGTGGCCAATGAGATTGTAACACACACAGGAAACTCCACAGTGATGCCAGGTGACCAACTGAATTACAATTTACCCTAGTAGACATTTGACCTAGCCTATCACCTTGGTTGGGATTGGCGCCCAAAAGGCTCCCAAAGGGCAGGGCACATACTCCTTGGTAACCGGGGAGACAGTATGCATCCCCTCCACTGATGAGATCTCTCCACCTGGCCTGACCCCCCCACCCCCCACCCCCCCACTGATGAGATGTCTCCACCTGGCCTGACCCCCCTACCCCCATCCCCCCACCCCCCCACTGATGAGATGTCTCCACCTGGCCTGACCCCCCTACCCCCCATCTCCCCACCCCCCCACTGATGAGATGTCTCCACCTGGCCTGACCCCCCCACCCCCCACCCCCCGTGTATCCGAGTATCTGGGCTTTGTTACCTGGAGCTGGTTTCCGAGACTTGTTTTTAAGTGAATCCCCTGGGGGAAGGGGAGGAGGGACAGTTTAACTTTAATGAAAGCCTCTTGCTAAATAGGCCCTTACAGTGATAAGTATTATAAAACATAAGAAAAGTGGAGAGAAAAATGGAGAGGTTGGGTAAGATTCTTATGTAATGAATGGAGAAAGGGCGAGAAGCAAGAAAAGATAAAACGATTGTAAATTCAGAGGGAAAACGGAAAGAAAGTAGGTGATTCCAAAACACGGAAGAAGAAAAGAAAAAGAAATAACTCATAATTTTTAAGATGCAGATTATTCTGAGAGTCATGAGGATCCTAGAAAACAAAAGGTTGACCACGACCAGATTAGAAAGGGCCTATGGCTGGCCATCTCCTGTGGGGCATCATAAATGCTCTACAGCTTCTTCAGTAGCTGGTGCTTTCACAGAACAACGGAAAGAACAGGGGGAAATGCTGTGTTCGCCTTAAGTTTGCATAGACTCACTCCTTGAGGGGAGTCCTATCACTGGACAAAGATTTTTTTTTTTCCAGTTGTGGCTTCTCTCTGGAGCGCTGGGTATGTTCCAAGCAGTTCTGCATTACCCCGGTGTGCTTAGGTAAAGAACCAATTGTCCCTCCACACCCTGAACGATTCAAATGCATCCTTAGTCTGAATTCTTCAGCTATTATTTGGGTCAGAGGTGTGACCTCCGGATTGATAGGTGACTCATAGCCGAAAACAAAGCCAACAACAGCAGAGCCCCTGAGGAGCCAGCACAAGGCTGTCTCTTAATTTAAAAAAAAAAAAAAAATGCTAAACATGAAAAAAATACCAGAAAAATAAAAAGAAAGAAAAAATACAGTCTGAGCAGCCTATAATTTTTAATTCCATCAAATAAAGGCCATTCTAACTGGAAAAAAAGGTTAAAAGAAGTTACTTCACAAAAACGCCACATTTTTTAATGAATTAATGTAACCTAGTGAAGAAATGCACTTCAGCAGTCACTTCTCCTCTTTCTTTTTTATTTTTGTTTTCATTGCACCGCACCACTGACCAATTTTTAAGAAACACTGATCATGAACCCTCTTCCACCTCTAACTAGATCAGACTTAAAAGATACCAAGGAGGAAATAATTCAGTCTATTTCAAAGTTAATTCTGTTAACTGAGATTCTTACTCAATTTTGAGCAACCTCTGCATTGATTCTTATAATTTTTTTTAAAGATTTTATTTATTTATTTGACAGACAGAGATTACAAGCAGGCAGAGAGTCAGGCAGAGAGGGGAGGAAGCAGGCTCCCCGCTGAGCAGAGAGCGGCTCGATCCCAGGACTCTGAGATCATGACCTGAGCCGAAGGCATCTGCTTAACCCACTGAGCCACCCAGGCATCCCTGATTCTTATAATTTTTAAACTACATTTCAAGTGCTAAGTTGAAAAATGGTTTCATTCATTATGTCCTCAGTGGAGGAAAAAAAGTAACTCTCACCATCCTCCATATAATAATAGGGGTAACTCTTGAAACAGTGTTAAACTCTCCTCAGTCTTGGCTGCTTTAGTCCTTACATCTGTTTTTCTCCCAGGTCCAGATTTCCATTCATTCTTCCTCTTGGCCCAGGGAGGTCCTGGGTCCTGGGCACACAGTGAGGAAAGCATTCACACTTTGAACTCAAACATGTCTCTTGCAAATGGCACTGTAATAAGTGCTACTACTTATAACCCAGTGAGAGAGGCATGAGGGTCAGCATTCTGACTTGGGTGAACTGTAAGAGATCTGACAGAATCAGCTAGGACAGCCAAAGGCGATCCTCAGGGCACACGGGACACTCCATGAATGGCGCTGGGGAGCGCAGACTCTGGGGTCAGACTGCCTAGATCCCCAGGACCTTGCTTTACATGCTTGGAATGCCACCATACTGACTCTATTTCCAGAATTATAAAATGTGTATAATTGATGAAGTCCCAGAACCTAAGTCAGGTTCGGTGGGGTGAGGAGGTTCGGAGCCGACGACTAAAGAAAGAATTCTTAAGACGTCATTGGTGCAAAATGGTGGTTTATTAAAGCACGGGGACAGGGCCCGTGGGCAGGCAGAGATGCGGCTGCCCCGGGTTGTGAGGGGTGGTTGGTTATATACGCAGGAGTTGGGTAGGTGAGGACAAAGGGTTATTGGGGCAAAGAATACTATCAGGATATTGAAGGCTTAGTTACTATCAAGTAAAGACAATTGAGAGTCTCCTGGTGGAATGTTACATTCCTGCTATCAAGCATCCTTGTTAATGAGATTTAGGTTTAGAAGAAATTTAACTTTATTTACTTTTCCTTCTACCTCCACCTCCTTCGGTTTTTATGGAGGGGAGGGTGACATTAGGCTTGAGAAACTGAGTTCTGTGTCTTTGGAATTTGGGCTATTGATAAGGTAACTTCTTTGTTTGTAAATCTCAAGGACATTTGCAAACCAAGGGAGACTCCTGTCTTGCAGGACTGTGATCCTAGCAAGTTAACTATTTATCATTTTATGGCAGTCAGGGGTGCCTGAGGAATGCCACACCTATGGAGGGGAGCGGATGGAAGGGGGGGTGCAAGGCACCAGCTTTTGGTTTGTCCTCAGCCAGCCTCCTGCTCCCTCATCATAATAACATACTTCATTGGGGTACCTGGGTGGCTCGGTCAGCTGGGGCATCCGCCTTTAGCTCCAGTTATGACCCCAGGGTCCAGGGATGGAGTCCCACATCTGGTTCCCTGCTCAGTGGGGAGTCTGCTTCTCCCTCTGCCCCTCCCCCTGCTCGTGCTCTCCCCCCTCAAATAAATACATAAAATCTTTTAAAAAAAATAATATAC
Organism: Mustela putorius furo; assembly: GCF_011764305.1. NCBI lineage: Eukaryota > Metazoa > Chordata > Mammalia > Carnivora > Mustelidae > Mustela > Mustela putorius. Next base: position 19,028,760 of record NW_025422471.1, read on the forward strand.
TTCTTGGGGCACCTGGGTGGCTCAGTGGGTTAATGCCTCTGCCTTCAGCTCAGGTCATGATTCCAGGGTCCTGGGATAGAGCCCTGCATCAGGCTCTCTGCTCAGCAGGGAGCCTACTTCCCCCCCAACCTCTGCCTGCCTCTCTGCCTACTTGTGATCTGTCAAATAAATAAATAAAACCTTTTAAAAAAAAATAACATACTTCTTCAATTGGGTTGTTTTGAGAAATAGTAATTAAATGGGTGATGCTCCCAGGGCAGTGCCTAGACATGTAGAAGCTGTTCAGGAAATATATGGCATAGCTCTCACGGTACAGAAAATAGCACACATGCCTTCTGCTTGGCTTAGTTCCCCATTACCTAAAACAGTAATGTTATTATTCTTATTTTCTCATTGACGTATAGTTGACAGACATTACATTAGTTTCAGGTTTACAATATGACTCGACAAGTCTACATGTTACCTTGTACTCACAAGTGTTGGCACCATCTTAATACTAATTGTAACACAGTAGTGTTTAAGGAATAGCAATTGGCCACTTTGCCATTAGACTGTTGGTATGAGCATATCTTTGTTTCTATCAAACTATTAGACTTCTATGTTGGTCCCAGTATCTTGCTTCTGAATAGTGGTTTCATTATGGCCAAAGCAGAAATGTAAAATTACAGTCCTATCATAGGTCTTTGACCAAGAACATGACCATTTCCAAGTGAACTGCTCGTGACCCTGGCTGTGCCCTCAGGCGGCAAGGCTCCAGAAGGTTGGCAGAAGGGACCATCTGCATCTGAGTTGCAGTTCAACAAAGCACTAGTTCAAGGCTGGTAGTAATTGGTAGTATGAAAGTCCCCCAAGTTCCCCAGATTTTTACTCGAATCAAAAAATAAAAAATTTTTACCTAACGTAGATGGATACACAGAGAAAATGTTGTTACAAAATGCAAATAAACAGGACTCCATTCATTCGCTCCCATGCCCACCCGCAAAGCCTGAGGCATCCCTCACTGAGGCCCAGCGCGCAGACCGTGGGCACAGCCCTTGTCCTCGAACCTCCATCCAGGTGCAGTACCTCTGTTGTCCTGCTGTTTGCTTAAACAATGAAGATTGTGTCCCCAGGGTTTGTTTGTCTAGTTTTACCTCTTTTGGTAAGACAGTTGCTCCACTGCCAGGGTAGCAAAGATAACTCCATCTCTCATATCATGGGTGCCTGAGTGCCAGGCAGGGTGCTAGGAAGTGCAAACCGACATGCATCTCTATTCTATTCACAAATCACTGAAAGTGTGCAATATGCTTTTTTTTTTTTTAAGATTTTATTTATTTATTTGATAGTGATCAGAAGTGGGCAGAGAGGCAGGCAGAGAGAGGGGATAATCAGGCTCCCTTCCGAGCAGAGAGCCCGTTGTGGGGCTCGATCCCAGGAATCCGAGTTCATGACCTGGGCTGAAGACAGAGGCTTAACCCCTGAGCCACCCAGGTGCCCCTGCAATATGCTTTTTAAACTGAGGATGATGATGATGGGGTGTGTGTGCCTTTGTGTGCACATCTGAGCTACCAAGGCAGTGTTCATGGCACCTGATGGTATTATAGATGAGTAGAAATGAGGCAGGGCACAGTCATGTTAAAGAAAATACCATCTCCCTTCTCCCAAGTTAAGTCTTGGGGCAAAAAATGTATATTTACCTATAACACATGTTATGGTTTTAAGATCATAGTAGGTTCAAGTTAAAGAGCCTAAATAAACAAGGCAATTAAACAAAGAACACATTAAGCTTCACTTTCAGAAAAGTCACTGTAACTTAAAGTAGGTGTTGCTTTTGTTTGAAAGCGAATACAAACTTTACTACTTACTAGGTATGTGACCTTCAGCAAGGTAACTGTATCAGGAAATATGGAAGTTTTGGTCTCACGGTCTCAAAGATTGCATGAGCCATCATAGGTACCATGCTTATCATAGCACTGGCAAATCGACTTTCAATTAAAAGGAACCGCTGTTAGAATTATTATTTAGCCCCCCCCACACCACCTGGGATATTTGCAATTAAAAACCGACCCTTGGACAGTTAATACATTAATTCAAAGGGATGAACCCTTGGTGATACCACTTTTTATACTATATATGGCATGGGGGCACCTGGGTGGCTCAGTGTGTTAAAGACTCTGCCTTTTCGGCTCAGGTCATGAGCTCAGGGTCCTGGGATGGAGCCCTGCATCAGGCTCTCTGCTCAGCGGGGAGCCTGCTTCCCACCACCAACCCCCACCCCTGCCTGCCTCTCTGCCTACTTGTGATCTTTGTCTATCAAATAAATAAAATCTTAAAAAAAAATACTACATATGGTATGGAATTAAAGGAGATACATACATTTGTGAATAATATATTTTGAGTAAAAGTGAATAAAAATCAGGATGACTGTAGTGGTAGGATGCACAAGTCTAAAAGTGGGCGTGTGTGTATGCATGTATATGTAAATTATGTGTATGCAAATTATGCTGTAAATGACCACACAAATGGTAAAATTAACATAGCAACGTCTCCACCTCCGTTCTTCGGATCCCTCACTTAGAATTTCTCCTTTCTTTAACTGCTGAAATCGTATGCTTTCCTCACACTCTCTTCCACATTTCCCTTTCCTTCGATTCCCGCGACAAGCAGAGAGTGCCATACCCACACCTCTTGCTCAGGTTCGCCCATTGCTTTCTGTTTGTGTATATAATTGCCCCAATTACACCCCAAATTCCAGAAGATCACCTTTATTATGTTTATTCACCCAAAGTGTAATTCTGAGCTAAAAACTGGTCATATTTGTCAGTAATATTTGTGTGGACAAACATCTATAACTTCAGAAAAAATTCATTTCCCAAAAGCCTTCGAAGGAACAAGCAAGTGAACTTTACAACATAAGATTAGCAAGTCAGGTAGGATTTTGAAGGGGACACTCTCAGTTTCCCAGAAAAGTGAGTTTCTTAATTTGCTCATCTACCATGTTCTTTCTGTGACATAAGGAAGAGGAAAAAAAAGGAGTAAAGCAAACATGAACGACTGAAGCCATAGGCATCCCAACGATGCCAAGTTTTAGTGGGGAGAATGCAGGGAGGTGCCTCTGTCCCCCAAGAGACAGGGGACGCCGGTGACTCGTGTTATCATCGGGCTCCCGAGTCTAGGCGAGCCTGCAAGGACCTCCAGGAACAGACTCAGAGCTCTTTAATAAGTATTCCAGAGAGTCAGGCTTTCCTGGAAAAAACAAATTAGTGTGAGAAGCCAGTACTGTGCAATTTCAGTTTTAAAAATAGCCAAGTGTTGTTAAGGCTGCTATGTGCATGAGAGAAAAAGAAAGCCCTTGTTAATATTTGCCTCAGCTTTCACGGTAAAGCAGAGGAGCGACCCTGAGATTCTTGCCTGACAAATACGGCCAAGGTCATGGGCTTCCCATCACTTGGAGTCCTTCAGATGACAAAATTTGGGGGGAGCATGTCTCCCTTTCTCAAATCGGTCTTGCCATAAAGGACTGCCAAACGAGGGCTCTGCCTCTTTGACTCAGGACTGGAGCTAGGCTTTGCTGTCCGGTTCTGGTCTTCATCTGCCTCATTCCTCTGGAGGCAGGCAGGGATATTCCCTGCAGCCAGCCGTGCCTCCCCCGGCTGCAGAGACCCTACCAGGCGCTCAAAGTTGGTGCGTCAGCATTTTAGGTAAAAATGAATGAAAAATCAATCAGGATGACTGCAGTGGTAGCATGCACGACTCTAACCTAGTTGGTCCCTCATTTTCAACTCTTCACCATCGACCCAAGTCAGGTTTAAGATGGTAAGTGAATCTCGAATAAATGTGCTGCTTTTGCTTCACACCAGGGATTTTTTTTTCTTTTTTGTCTTCTTTTTTTCTATTCAGAACAAGCAAATCTAACCTGCTTAGGAAGCCACATGTAAAATGAATGAGGATGTCAACTTCCAAGCAAATATTATTTGCCCCAGTTTAAGATTCAGTTCCTAATTAGACTGGGGATTACTCCTGTATACATATATCAAATGATTGTTTTGTTAAGTAATACTTCCAATTCAGAGATTTAAATATTTTCAAAGTCCTTCTGTATCATTGCCATATCTTTTTGTAACCAACTATAATTCTTCATATCAGAACAATACTGATGTAAATTTCTAGATTTAGAATTCTGCAAAGATAGAGTTAAACACGATTTGGACTCTGGCTACATAAGGGAAACTGGAATTGTTCAAAGCTGCAGTCTTCAGCTCCCAAAGACAGCTACAGTAACTTTCTGAACAGATTGGGTTAAATATTTTTACAGACCCATTCTCTGATGATAAGGCAGTAATAAGAAGTGCAGTGCAACACTCCAAAGGGTTCTAAATCTCACAAGCCTCTTTGTATGTGATGCTCTCGCAGTGAAGAAGATTCCCTGGGTTATAAAGATGAAGAGGCTACTTCTTCTGGTGCTGATTTCAATCTGCTGGGCTGATCATTCAGACAACTACACTCTAGATCATGACAGAGTGATTCACATCCAAGGTAAGAAAACACATGTTCTCTTATGAAAGTCAAATTAATTGCAAGTTCCTTGGAGTTGGGATGCTTGATTGGGGCTTCTGAATTTTAGTTCTGCTGCATTGACTTTTTTCTTTTCCTTTCTGTTAATTGGTGAACTCGCTCTCCACAGGCGTTTGAGTGCCGTTGCATTTCAGTAGGGCTAAGAATTGAGGACGATCAAAGTGGAATGGCTTAAGAACGTCCAGCGGCAGGGGGTCGATGCCATTGTTGAAGGCTTTTTAGTACAGTGGCTGTCTTCTAAGTAGAATGCAGGGCATAAAGTTTATTTAAATGTAAGCAAAAGCGGGGAGACAGAGGAAGTGAAACTTAGGATGTAGAGTCATTTTTGTGAGAGTAATCATTAAGAAACACAGTGTGAAAATGAAAGACAGACAAGCTAAGATTCAGGAGAGTAACTCACCTTGTGACCATCTCCTCTGGTAAAGCTTCCGTTTCCCACGGACCAATATATTGCTCCTGCATATTTCTGTCCAGCTCAGCTGAATCCTAAGGCTGAGAGCTGTAGCAAGATTGGAGACTGCATGCAGTACAATGCAGCTGTTTCCTCAGTCCCAGCTTCAGATGAGGGACATCCTGCATTAGGAAAGCTGAAAGACTTATGCAATGAGAGTTTTAAAGGAGCTGCAGCATCTCTCTTTGCCCTTGGATGCTGAATAATTAAAATAAAAATTATTATAGACCTGAACAGCTTAAACATATGATGATATTAATTTTAGATGAACTCAGTTTGGGGACAAGAGGCATTATAAGTTTGCCAAGAGACATAAAACATGAAGTTACATCTTCAAGGTCAAAAGCATAGTCTCAGAAAACTGTCATCCCCTGTTGGAAAGTATGGTTTGTGAAGGTCAAATGATAGTGTAAGTCTTACTAGAAGTATTTCCGTGCGTATATGACAACTACACGAATAGGATTCTGAATTTGAAGGTGTCTAGCTATTTTAGACATCTCTCTTTCAGTTCTCTTTGCTTCCCACAGCTTTAAGGTTTTCCAGTGTTGGACCGTGGAAAGGAATTATATAATCACAAATTTTACTATGCAAGCTGCTGACTCAGCTATTTCTTTAACGTGTGTAGTAGAATCAAAGCTGTCTCCCAAAGGCTGTACGGCACTTATACACAGAGATTTCTTGAGGAAGGAGAACATCCTTGAACATCTAATCACAGAATTCAATTCAGCCAAAATAGTAATAACTCATCATTAACAGTAGCAGTGTTAAGTAATTATTAAATTTGATACATTATTAACTATGTACAAAACATTTAGTCCAAATTGCACCCAAAGTATGAAAATATTATTTTTAAAATACTCCTGAGGAGGCTATAAGTCAGACTCAAGTTTTTTTAGCAATGAAAACTTTTGTTGCTCCAGCCTTTCCAACCCCATATGCTCTGCTGAAATTTAGTGCAAAGGAATTTTTGACACAAGTGATCAGAATTATCCAGATCATTTGCATACAATACCCTTTTTTTTTTTTAAGTGACTGGATACTCCACTTCATTTTAATTGTAAATTCATATTCTTAGAAAGTTATTCACAGCTTTCAAGTAATAAAACCACAAAGCCTATACTTTGTTTGGGGAAGTTGATACTGAGATGTGACTTGAGACATGATCCTAAGTCTGGAATTTATTTTAAAATTTCTCTAAATACCCATCATTGTTATTTTATTTAATAAAAAGTTTTCTTTTTCCTTTATGATTGCACTCAGATTGAACTTTCTTTTTCTTCAGTCCTTCAGAGAAACGCTTCCAAGTGGTCTGCCATAATTTCAGTTGTCTTTTACAACACAAAAGTAAACCATAGAGCACAGTAGATAATCATTGAAGCAGATGACCTTTACTACTTGTGGAAATCCTTTATGATTTTCTCACATTTAAAACTGTTATTTTTCAAACTTGGCCCAGAAGGAATTTAAGGGAGCTGAAATCCTCCTAAAATTTGATATGAACTTTACAGTCAGCAGATTAAATTAGTAATCTAAATCTCAAATTCCTGAATTGGACTGATAAGCAGTATGAGCTTCTCTCAGCGATAGAAAATTGTTCAAAATTCATATTACTACAGAAACACCTTTTCTATCTCCCATTTTTCGTTTAATTTCTATTTTTGTACTCTAAGTTCTCTAGGCCTAAATAATAGTGGAGGAATAATGCCCATCAACCTTGAATTCTCCTTGGCTGCCATGGTAGAGATGTTCAACGCTTCAGTACATTCTTGAGTCTCATGCATAAGGGTCACCTAATTACTTTTCTGAGGGCTTCCTCCCAATTTTGTCATGGAAGCTTCCATAGAGATATAGGCACAAAAAACTGGGTTTAAACTGGGTTTAAAAAAAAAAGTCAAGTTACCAGGGGGAAAAAAAGAAACAGTAAGTGCAGGCCCCTGTGCAAAGCGTTCCTAGTAAAAAGCATTTTCTTGTGATGAAAACTCTTCCAACTTCTCATGGGGAAAAACACAGCTTTAAATAAAATTGTATGAGTACCAATTCATTCCCATTATTTTTGTTGTTGTTGTTATTGTTGTTTAACCAATTTGTTTACATAAGAAAGAAATTTCACTTGCCCATGAAGTCTGCTGAAAATGCGTAAGTCAGAATATTTGCTTGTATAGCATATACTCTCCTCAATGTAGGGAAGGGTAATTTCCTCAGTTACTTCCATCAATCAGAAGAGATAGCTTTTGTTAATGTCTTCTCCATAACATTCTCAACTAATGGACTGTACTCCTTATTTCATAAGGTGCCTCGTCAAACAACTTATAAATCCTTTGAAACTTGAGGTCATTAAGAAGAATTTTGGGGGTGCCTGGGTGGCTCAGTCAGTTAGGCATCTGCCTTCAGCTTGGGTCGTGATCTAAGGGTCCTGGGATTGAGGCTTGCATCGGGCTCCCTGCTCAGCGGGGAGCCTGCTTCTCCCTCTCCCTCTGCCTGCTGCTCTGCCTACTTGTGCTCTCTCTCTACCTCTCTCAAATAGTCTTAAAAAAAATTTTTTTTTTTTAAAAAGAAGAAGAATTTTGTATGGCGTACCAAATCACACAGAAGCACAATTTTTAAAATATTTAGATCGGGTCTAAAAACGCTCTGTGTAGACTTTGAATTTCCAGAAGAAGTTCAGAGATGAAGAATATACTTTATAAAATATAAGTCCTAAGACAGCAGAGAAATGTTTTGACCATTTGCCCATTAACCAATGTGAAAAGCAATTATAGTTACACTGAATATTTAAGTGTTTAACCTTACATGGGTCAGAGAGTCAGCACTTTCTGCCTCTGGAGTTCAAGAAAGGGTCTTCTAATGGCAAGTTCAAGAATGTTAGACTTACTGCTATTTATTGGTTTTAGACCTTGGACAACTAACTTCATCTTTTCAGGTCTCAGTTACCGCATCTAGAAAACGGGGGATGATCACAGATTCCATAGAGCTTTGTGAGAATTAAATTAGATAATACATGGAAAACTGCCTAGTTCTGAGCCTGGCACACAATAAGCTTCCAATAGATAACAGTTATTATTGTCATGGTTATTGCTTCCTAACCATCATAGAAAACTGACTTTTATAGGCTTGGGGGGGATAGGTTAAATGGGTGATTGGGATTAAGGATGGCATTTGTGATGAGTGCTGGGTGTTATGTGGAAGTGTTGACTCACTAAATTTCACACCTGAAACTAATGTTGCACTATATTTTAACTAACTAGAATTTAAATAAAAACATGGGAAAATATTAATGAAAGTAATGACAGCAACAAAAAAATGACTTTTAAATATAAAACGGAGCACAAATACTGGTGGGAAAAGGTCAACGTTTCAAATTCATTTGTTAACAGAACCACGTCATTATCTTAGTTCTATGGAAGTAAATATTTTCTAAGTTGCCTACTTTGTCCTCTTTAATTTCACAATTTAAGATTTCCCCAATAGTATTAAATGTCATCTGATCATTTTTACTTTCCTTTTGGGAACTGAAGCTTTCCAAACTTAAGTAATATTTATAAGCTATTATAAACACATATAAGCTATTTTAAATTTTTTTAAATAATAATAAGAGGAAAACATAATGCATATCTGGAACCCCCACTGAAAGCGGATACTCCCACTCAGTGTGGTTGGCCCCCTCCAACTGGTGTGTGCCTCAAACAACCTTTCTGTTCCAGTGTCACATGTGTTCCTTTGTGCTAACATGCCTCCCTTCCCTCATCATACTGTGAGCTTTGGAATATCCCAACTATTCAATACTGCTTGGCACATAGTAGGTGCTTAACATGTTTGTTGAAAAATGAATGAGTGTAATGAGATACTTCCAAATGACTACTCTCATAGTGAGAACTTCTGAAATCCTGTGGCATTCACAGCATTTAGCGACACAGGACACACGGTGTGGGCTAGATGAACATTATATGGCTGCTTCCATTCTGTAATGGTTGGCATAAGTTAAATCATCATGTATGGGATTTAAGAACTTAAAAGAACAAGCATAGATCATTTAGATCAAAATTCCATCATAGCAATGAAGAAATAAAGATCCATAGCTTTTGCGTTGCTTATCCCAGGTGACATGGCTTTGAGGGGAAGTTTCTCTCCACTAATCTCTTCTCCTTCTTCAAATCTGGGATCATTTCCCACTTTCTTAATGAATTCTCCCTGCCAACTACATTCTGCCCCTCCTCTGGCACCCCAGTGTCTCTCGCCTTTTTTTACTTTTCTCTATAACACTGGTTACCTAGTCTACTTATTTTATGTAATTGTATCCATTTCTGCCACCTGTGCCCTTCAGCTCCACAAGGGTAGGTTGGGAATTTTGGTCTGATGTATCCCAGTGACCTAAACCATGACCTGCACATAATAGGTGATCAATTCACATTTGTGGAATAAATCCAGGACCCAAATCCAGGCGCTTTCCCTAATCAAGTCCCAGTCAGTCTTTCCAGAGCTCAGAGATGTCTTTCTAGTTCATGGGACGAGGGATGGCAGATGAGGAAGATGATTATGAGTTTGGGAGCAAATTCGGTCATATGCGTGGCTCCCAAACTGCGCACAGCACCTTACACGCCATGAGAGTGCACCCAGAGCAACGGGCAGCAATTTGCCTGATGTGTACGTGAAGCTTTTTGTAGAGTATTCAGATTACAAATGGCCACTGCTATGCTATCCTGTTCCTTATGTAATATCTGCAGAGTCGGGATCTGGTGGTGCAGAGTGGATCAAGGGGAGGGGGAGTGAATTTAATAATGTATGATCACAAACCATCCACAGAGCCAGAATTTCATGTGAGAACTAGATAAGTGTTCCTCCAGCTTAATTTCCTCTCTTCCACTTAAAACTTATCTGTACTCTGAGTCTGTTTTCAAAGTTAAATTAATTCATTTTTGTGTTTCTGAGCCAGGGTAATGCTATCTGCCACAATTGCAAAATCCACAAATATCAAGCGTATTTTCCAAATTGCATTTAGATAAACACATATGCTATTAATAATTAATAATTCTATCTAGAAATTATTGGCTATAAAATATTGGCTAGCTTAATCATGACATTATAAAAATTAGCAACATCATGAGTATTGGATGACCTTTCTAAAATCTACTAGTTTTTGACAGGACATAAAGCCAAATATGATAATAAGAACCAATTACATTAAACACAGACTTATCATTTGATCAAACTAAGACTGTCACCATGTGAATATAATAGATGTGTCCCCCAGTGAAGGAAATGTGTATAAAGGCATACACATACTTACATAAAAATACTCATGTACTCCATACATACATATGTACACTTATTTGGGCTGCTGTAAGACAATACCATAGACGGGGTGGCTTATAAACAACAGAAACGTATTTCTCACAGTTCTAGAAGGCTGAAAAGTCATAGCAGTGACAAATTTGGTGTCTGATGAGAGCTAGCTTCCTGGTTCATAGATGACTGTCTTTTCTCTGTGAACTCACAGGATGGAAAAGAACACAGGATCCCTCCTGGGTCTTTTTTTATAAGGGCATTAATCCCATTCATGAGGGTTCTACCCTCATGAATTTATTACATACCAAAGGCTCTGCCTCTAAAATCCATTACATGGGGATCACTGTTTAACATATGAATTTTGAAGGGATACAAACATTCAGGCTATAGCGAGCTCCTAGTCCATTGGGCACTGGGGATAGAATGATGAACAAAACACAAGGTCTTTGTCTTCATGCAGTTCTAATCTAGTGAGAGACAGACATTGCTAGGAATATGGAACTACTACTGCCTATGGTAACTGATGGAAAGTTATGGAATACTACAGACAGAAGACAGCATTATCTGTTATTAATTTTATTTAAACAGAAACATACTCAAAAAAGCAAGTTGCTTTGACCTATAGATCTTAGTCAAACATGGCAGTCCTTTTCTTCAACTATATGGTTGCTACCCATGTATAATTACATGCATGTATAGTACATGCACACCTATGTATAGTGAAACATATATATGCATACATAGGGGTTATAAACAGAAAAGGCAAGGACTGAAATGACTATAGATTAATATGTAATTTCTATAAATTCCTTCATCCAGGTTCAGAAATATGTATGATTTCATACCAACTTTACATCTGATAGCCCTGCCCTAGTCTTCTCAGCATTTGTGTGTCCTTTTGAGAAAATCTTTAGTCACTTAATAAACACTGGCCTCTTTCATGCAAAGAATTGGGTTATTCTCTGAGGAAGGACAGACCATCTCCTCAGTGAGCTTGCTGACAAGAGTACTGGGCAAGAAAAAGGTGACAAAAAAGAATAAAATAAGTATTAAACAGAGGAGGAAATATGGAGAAAAGAGTAAATAGCTATTAAAAAAAACAACTCTTACTATTTAGAACTTTGTATCCATACTCACTGAACTTTTTATCACATAGTAGATTTAAATCCATAAAATACATCTTAAGAATATTTTTAAACTAATAACACCTAGAATGCTGATTCTATGTTATGCTATAAAGCATATTAAAGCAATACATTTTAGACTGTTTCCAGGTATAAAAACCTACATTTAATAATCTCTTCAGGTAACAACAAATTCACACTACCAGCTACGGCTTTCTCTGAAATGGGCAAATCATGCCGGAAGCCAATAATTATTTGGAAACTTTCCCAAGTATCCAGAAAATCCATTAAATAAAGAAGCCTTTCCCTTTGGTTGCAACTTTGCAAGAACTAATGTTGACTCAGCTAAAGCACTGACTTCTAGCTTAATTGCTTAATGTTAAAGTAATTTTAACATGCTATTTCTCTGGCTTTACTAGATATCAAGAAAAAAATAGATTTAGATTTCTTTATTGCTTTGGCTTTTTATTTTAAACATAAAGTGGAAAATTCCTGTTTCAGGAAAGTCTTCTGGCAGAGAAAAATCTACCAAAATGCTAAGAAGTTAATATATTCAATTAAGAGTTTATCAAAGTGATAATACCCAGGGGAGATAAACCTTTGTTATAGAAATTTTTTTTTAAAGATTTTATTTATTTATTTGACAGATATCACAAGTAGGCAGAGAGGCAAGCAGAGAGAGAGAGAGAAGGAAGCAGGCTCCCTGCGGCACAGAGAGCCCGATGCGGGGCTCGATCCCAGGACCCTGGGATCATGACCTGAGCCGAAGGCAGAGGCTTTAACCCACTGAGCCACTCAGGCGCCCCTATAGAAATATTTTTATTCCAAAATGAGGACATTAAAAGCATAAGAAATCTAAAAGTTCTATGAAATTTCTTCAAACATATTTTGTGTATGTTATACCAATAACCATGTGTGCCCCCCAAATGACTATCAAGTAGTCAATACAAATAGTAGCCATTTTAATCTTGTTTTCATTACACATGTTGTTACTTGACTTCAGCGTTTACTCAGTGACTAGTTACCACATGTGTAAATTCTGAGCAGGATGTTTCCAGCCACTTTTGGATTACTCTTTGAAGTATATTGAACAACTGAAGTTAAACAAGAGTTCTCCCTACCTTTTCCAAACACTGTCCACTCAAAAGGGACAGAGACATTACGTGTAAAAACCCAGAAAGTCCATAGTTCATCATGCATGAAATTAACAAGGCATGTTAGAACAGGGAGCGTTCACTACAAGTCAAGTGTATTAATTAGGTGAAGAAAGTGGGAAAAAAGAGTGTCTTACCTTGTTTCTGAAAGAGATTATAAATTTAAAATAAGAACACCATTGAAAACATATCTTTGAAGTGAGGAGACTTCCATCTCTAGATGATTCTATTTGTAATGGTGCTCGCTTTACCTTCTTGCTTTGCCTTGTTCCTAGAAAGCACTGGGTATGATGTTTGTGTATTTTGCTCAGAGTTACTGAATGGTAGTGAAGGCACAGGTAACGAGAGGTGGGTTAGGTAGAGGTGAAAGTTAGGTAGGTTTCCTTATAAGTCGCAAGAGGCATTACATAAATTTCTTATGGTCTTAGTTATATGACTATATTTTTTCACTATGGGTTTATAACTATCTGTGGCTAATAATTTTACTAGGAAAAAATAATATTTCACACAATGGTCTTTTTTTGTTTGTTTGTTTGTTTGTTGCTTTTTTTAAGAGTAGAGGGGTAAATTTCAACATTTGGTTCCCTAGTGTAATGTGGGTTATGAGTAATTCTTACTTTCTTTTGAAAGGTGTCATAAATTATGCTGATAGTCTTTAAATCTCCAAAATCTGCACAGGATTATTTTGAATTCTCACTTTGCTTTGTCTTTTATGGCACAATCATTAACAAACGGTCTTAAGGCTTAAAGTACTGAAAAGCTGATTAGAGGGCTAGTACTGTACTTCACTGAGATCGTTTTCAGGGAAAAGAATACTAAAAGATGAATAAAGTAACAGGTTTTTATAGACTGCCCACAACATATTAAGATCAACATTGCTTCAAGACCAGGCTTCTTGAACTTTAGCTCCTGCATATGTAATTAAATCAGTGAAACAAATGAACTCACAAACAATAAATATAAGGTGTTTTTAAGGGAAAAATTGTTATGAGGGCGCGCCCACAGGGTCATGGGATGAATCATTTAGAGGGGAGTCAGAGTCAGGAGGGGTTCTATGAGCTGAGATCTGAATAGTAAGCAGGAACGTGTCACATCAAAAGCGGGAAACAGAGCTCTCCACGTGAGTGAGTAACAAGAATTCTCTAAGAGGGCAGTAAACACAGCGCTTTCAAGCTCGAGAGAAGCTGGGGGGACTGCAGCCTCACCATGAAGAGAGTAGGGTTTTAGATGAGGTGGACAGAATAAGCAGGAGTGAGGCCATAATACTTTATATTTGGTCTAGAGTACAGAGTTCAGGTTTTATTCTAAAAACATTGAAAAATGGCTAAAGATTTTGAGCAAGAGAGTGATGTAATATGACTTACAAATACAAAAGACCCATGAGTACTGGATTATGGTGTTGCAAGAAGAAAAGTGAGATCCTTAAGGGAGTCTTGGGGTAGCTTAGGTGAGAAATCATAGTGATGTGGACGCTAGGTGCTAGGACCCAGCAGTGGAAATGGGTGTTAGAGAGAGAGATATCAACCAATTAGGGGAAAAAGTAAGAAGAAGGTAGAGATGGCAACACTTCTGATAGACTGGATATAGAGATTAAGGGAAAAGAGTATATCAAACACACCTTCTAGATTGTGCCTTGAACAAAAACAAATGGATGGTGAGGCATAAAGAAATTGAGGAAGATGGCGGAAAGGACAGGTGTGGGCAGGGGAAGAAGGACTCAAGTTGTCCCTTCGACAGCTAGCCTGGTCTGGGCTTTGGAGACGCTCAGCTCCAATAGGTAACGCGAAAAGAGGATGCAGACATCACATATTTATTTTTTTCTCATGTAATTTTTTAAAAATCTAAATTAATTGCAAGGCTTTAAAAATAGGAGACATTTGCATGAAAATCCACATTTCTGGCATCTGTTGAAAAGTCCAAATAACCTGCTATTTTTCAACCGGCATTGCATCGGACATCATCAGCGGGAACCAGTACCCTGCTCCCCTTCAGAATGGAGGATGCATACACTGCAGTGGCACGGTCTGTTCCACTCCCTGGTGTTCTCAGCACCATGGTGCTCCCATCAGTTCCCTCAGCCCTGCCCACCTGGGTATTTGCGTTCGACTTAGCTTTCATTTGTTTCGGCACTCATTACTTGACACGTTATAGGTTATCAATTTGATTGTTCATTAAAAAGCAAAGAATTCCTTTTGCGTCCAGGATTGACTCTGTGATAGTATTATCTTGAGGTCTTGCATACTAAGTGAAGACATTAACCATACCAGTGTATGAAACCGAAATGTCTTTTCTGCAGATTATGGATAACTGGACCTTACATTTCACCACAAAGTGGAAGTGGTCTGAGCAGAGTCAAGTAGATTTGAGCTCCAGCCCTTTACCACATAAAGACACATTTCCAATAATTAAAGAGTGTGTGGTTAATTACAGCCAAATGAAGAAGAATGACTCACGCTAATGTTTTGGTTTCCCTGTACCCTTTGGAAGAAACCTATATTAAAAGTAAAATCTTGGAAAGTGTTTATATTAAGAATGCCATTGACCATATTAGTGAAATATTCAAATGTTATTTTTCATTTTTTCCATAATCTATCATGTGATAACCCAATTAAGTTTTTTAGTCTAAAATTATACAAATTAATTACTATTTTTGTGCATAAGTCTTTGATATCATAGATAAATTTAAACTCTGAAAATTATTATCTAGAGCAGATAACCCTAAGATGACAACAATATTTAGGTTGTCTTTATTTCTGGGGCAAGTTATAATGGACTTAGCAATGGCAATAATATTAATTAGTGAATATTTACATTTAAAACCACTATGTGTGGTGCACAAGAGAAAATGGACTGCATAGGTCATCTCATATAGCACTATATGAAGGTGGTTATCCCCACTGAAGCTAAGAGAGGTTCAAAGCCGTTCCCACTCATATGGTTATTAAGTGGAAAGCTGAGATTCAAACTCAGGCAGGCTGATTCTCATGCTCCTAATACAGCTTCTGTCTAAGCCTTTTCTTAGAGACTGTTGAGTCCGTCAGTGTGTAAAGATTGGCTGTCATCTTCTATTCAATTGCTATAAGTATGTCTCAGAAGAAAGCAAATCACTATGAAAAAAAGTTTGATCGTGGACCTTGAAGAAACTATTCTTACGACTATTCTTATTTTTTTTTAAGACTTTATTTGAGAGGGAAAGAGAGAGAGCAAGAGTGAGTACACAAGCAGTGGGGAGAGGCAGAGGGAGAAGCAGACTCAGTGCTGAGCAGGGAGCCCGACACAGGACTCAATCCCAGGACCCTGGGATCACGACCTCAGTCGAAGGCAGATGCTTAACCAGCTGAACCACCCAGGTGCCCCCAAATTCTGTTGTCTTTTAGCATTCCATACAGCACCTTCCTTCTACTACTTTGTAAGTAGTCTGTCTTACAATTCAAGTGAGTCAGTTAGCCTGGATTTTGTGTCATGTGTAAAGATACATGGCCGGAGGCAGACCCTTAATGACTGAGCCAGCCATGTGACCCAAGAATTGTTCCTGTTTCCTGGAGAAACCTGGCCACCGTGGGGATTCTTACAAGAAGGTAGAGGAGCTAGGTGGGGCAGCGGCTGTAAATGAATACATGCCGTCCCTATACCCAAATGAAGACTGTCTAGAATCCTCAAGGAAATGGAGGAGACGGGAAGAAGTTGGATTATATAGATATAGATTTGGGTTTTTTTGAAAAGCCTTCAAGGTAGTGCTCCTGAATGAGCTCCTGTCCTAGTAGATTAAAAGAACAATCCAAAGTTGATGAGAGAATGGATTTCTCAGGAACCAATGCCTTCCAGAAACTGTCTTCAGAAAGAGCACAGGAGAGAAGTCGATATCAAAGATAGAAGCCAGTTTGCATACCTAGTACACTTTGGACCTCAGTAAATGTTGGGCAGCAAGAGCCACTGCGCACTCACCAGATACCAGGCATAAAGTTTAGTTCTTAGTGAATCACCTCATTTAACTCTCATAAGAAATCTAGGAAAAAGGTGGCTTAACTCCATTTTACTCATGAGGAAAATGAGTCACAGAAATGTTAAATGATACAGCGTGGGAGTCCATAAGCTTAACCAGTAAATTATGACTGACAAAACAAACAACAAACAAACAAAAAAAAACCACCACCAGACAGAAAGGATAAGGAAAAACAAAGCCACAGAGAACATAGCCATTGGAAAGAATTAAACATCCTCCTCACACTTTACTTCTTCCTGCTAGAAAAAAAGATGAAGACAGACTATTTTTCAGGATACTAACATAGCTTTCAGGTTTACCTCTGAAAAAAGAGATTTTTAAAGAGTGTTCAGTGGACTGCCTACAGCTGCTTGGAGGCTCTAGATGCCTGTTTCAAGCAAAGAAGCTCACCTTTGATCAGATTTATGTGGCAGACTTTTGTCTAAGACATCCTGTAGGAAGAAAAAGTTCCACCGTCCCAGAAAACAAAAACAAAACAAGCAAACAACAAAAAAAACCCACCTTAAAAAAAAAAAAAGTGTCCTAGATCAAACCTGTAGGCTCTAAAACGATGGTAACATTTATTCTTATTTTTTACGATGAATTATGGATAAGAGAATAACATGGTACCCATTCATGATAAACATCACTCAGAACAATACTGTATGCTGGTGTTGGGCAGTTTTCCATTACAGAAGCAAGTTAGCTCTAAGGCAAGGAAGGCAGACGGATACTGTCAATCCCTGAGAGCACGCGCCACAGCACATCACATGCTTGACTGGAAGGACACTTGCCATTTAAGGACATTGTGAAAGCCCATTTCTAAGCACTTGGGTTCAGCTGCAGATTGACAGCAGCAAGCAGGGGGCACAGATGATACCATAGTCAGAAGTGAGCCTGGGCAGGGGGCAGGAGCAGTGAGCAGTGTGGGGAGGGGTGTGTCCTTAGAGCCTCGGAGTCCAAAAGGCAAGGTCACAGATGGTGAGAAAGAGCAGTGACTTTACATCAAAGAGCAGCCTTCACTTATTTTTAGTGCAGGACTTTTCCTTTACAGTCAAAGCTAGACAGCAATCAATTCCTTGGTCAATGGTTTCTTAAAAGAAGAGGGGAAGGGCACCTGGGTGGCTCAGTGGGTTAAGCCGCTGCCCTTGGCTCTGGTCATGATCTCAGGGTCCTGGGATCGAGCCCCACATTGGACTCTCTGCTTGGCGGGGAGCCTGCTTCCTCCTCTCTCTGCCTGCTTGTGATCTCTCTCTGTCAAATAAATAAATAAAATCTGTAAAAAAAAAAAAAAAAAAAAGAAGAAGAAGAAGAAGAGGGGAAATGAAGCGAAATTGGCATGCTTGAAGACATGTTTAAAGAGAAGCTTTTTATTAGCAGAGCCATAGGTCTGCAAAAATGTAATTCTGCAATCACAACAGTATATTGGGCTGTGGCTACTGGTTTCTTGTGTATCTCTCCTGAGACACTTTTGTCAAGGCTTTGTGTTTACTTATTTGTCAGTTAAATTCCCTCAACTATTTTATTTAGTGTGAGTGTAGGTGATATATTTGCATAGTTCACATTTTTTCTAAATATCTAAGTACACACAGTGAAAATCTCCAAGAGACCTCTGCCAGATACCCACCTCACCTTCCCACAGGCTACCGAAGTCATTAGTTTCTTTCTTTTTTTTTTTTTTAAAGATTTTATTTATTTATTTGACAGACAGAGATCACAAGTAGGCAGAGAGGCAGGCAGAGAGAGAGAGGAGGAAGCAGGCTCTCCGCGGAGCAGACAGCCCGACGCGGGGCTCAATCCCAGAACCCTGGGATCATGACCTGAGCCGAAGGCGCCCACTGAGCCACCCAGGCGCCCCTCATTAGTTTCTTATCAATCTTTTCTCATACAGTTTAAGTAAATGTAACTGTTTCTTTTGAATTGATACAAACAGTAAGCAGCACACACACCCTTATGAGTCTTCAGGTCAGACTTTAAACTCCAGATGAGAGCAAAGGTGGTCTGAAATCCAAGCTGGTCTGAAAGCCAGATCAATAGGTCTTGACAGGAAGGACACGTGGGAAAGGGGCAAGAGGGCAGAGGGCAAGAAGGGATTCTCGCTAGAGCCCAGGTCCACTCTTCCCGAGCTGCTGAGTCCCAGAGGAGAGGCTCAGGGTCCTCCGAAGCTCAGAACAGCTGGGAAAGGAACAGAAGCTCAGTCTCTGACAGACTAAAAGCAACCAGCCCTCCAAAAGGACGCTAAAGGCTGGGTGGGGAGATAGGGTGATAGCCAGGACAACGGAAAAGGCCCTCATAAAAGTGTCTGATGCACAGCTGACTAGACCCAACAGAATCATGGCCAAACAATGGGACCTTTGGACAACTGATGAACAGCTTCAGGAAAAAAACTAGATTCATTCCTGTCTGAAGGAAACAAAATCATGATTCAGAGTTAAAGGTTAATGAGTAAGACGCTCCTTAATTTTTTCCTGAAGTATGTATTCTAGTCTAGTATAACAAGTTACAGTGAGAAACACATGTCTATGTTTCATTGTTCCTATAAAACGTTTTTGTCTTTGAGCTACAGTATGTTATAAAGTAAATGCAGCCACACCCACACCTGGTGCTGTAGGTAGCTCAGACCCCAGGGAGCCCCAGCCTGTGTCACACACAGAGACCTTGCACGCCAAGCACTACCCTGGAGTGGGAGGAACGGTGTTAACAAGGCATGGCCCAGAGACACAGGGATCATTTTCAGAAGATTCGGGTAAGCAAAGCCGTAAGGATATAAACCCATCTTGGTTGCTCATCCTCCAGCAGGTTTGGCTCCTATCTGATATTTTTGCCGTGTCTTCGCCACAAGCATTTTTGCCGCATTTTCATGGTATGATTAGTGATAAGGCAATTGTGCCATAAAAGATAAAATTATAGGGCACCTGGCTGGCTCAGTAGGTTAAAGCCTCTGCCTTCAGCTCAGGTCATGATCTCAGGGTCCTGGGATCAAGCCCTGCATCAGGCTCTCTGCTCAGCAGGGAGCCTGCTTCCTCCTCTCTCTCTCTGCATGCCTCTCTGCCTGCTTGTGATCTCTGTCAAATAATAAATAAAATCTTAAAAAAAAAAGATAAAATTATTAAAAAATTTTTAGAAAGGGGCATTCATGGGACACCTGGGTCACTCAGTCAGCTAAGCATCAGCCTTCGGCTCAGGTCATAATCCCAGAGTCCTGGGATGGAGCTCCACATCGTGCTCCATGCTCAGTGGGGAGTCTGCTTCTCCCTCTACCCCCACCTGTGCACAATCTCTACCCACCCACCCCCACGCCCATCAAGTAAATAAATAAAATGCTTTTAAAAAAGGACATTCATTTTTAAAGATATAATGAAACATGAAATATGAGTAACAAAATTAAAAACATTTTATTATGAAATACAAAATATTTAAATATGTTTAAAATGTGTGTAGAGTCATGGCAAATTTGAGCAAAGAACTAATTTTATTTTGTGGATTATACCTAAGTACTTGCCTTCAAAGTCTTTCATTCATGATATCATGACTTTTTGTGTGTATGGATTTTATTTACGTATTTATTTATTTTGGCCTTGGTACATTTCCTTGTTCAGCAGCTTATTTTTTCTTTCCTTGATAAAATTTCCTTCTTCATTGAGAGACTTACCAGTTTCCAAACACTTGGATGCATATTTATAATTGAGCTTTTTAAAAAAAGTCTTATTTATTTTTTATATACATAGATAGAGTACATGAGTAGACTCCCTGCTGAATAGAGTGCCCCACAAGGGGCTCCATCCCAGGACCGTGGGATAATGACCCGAGCCAAAATCAAGAGCAGCTGCTTAGCCAACTGAGCCACCCAGATGCACTTGTAACTGAGCTTTGTGTTGCATTGTCGAAGTCTGCTACATTGTTGTTTGTTCTTGGCTTATAGTCGATAGACATTCCAACATTCTATGGGAAACATGGGTTCAAACTCTATGTCACTTGTATGAAGGCTAAGATTTTACACAACAGAAACTGGGAGTATTGCATCAATGGAGAAATGAAACCAAACTGTCCACCAATTGATGAAACCAACAAACTGTCAAACCAAATGGGCAACCAGTTGTTTTGTTGTGTTTTGTCTTATCTTTTATTGCAAAATTGTGTACGGCCAATTATTTATGCAGCTGAAGGTTTGCAGCAAAAATGCCTGCCAGGAAGCAAGCCTCCACTGTAACTACATAGCACCAGTCTGTCTACCTGCAGGAAACTAACACCTTCCACAGTGTGAGTCTTACACATCCAAACCCCCAAGTGACAACAAATACCACAAAAATAAGGAACCAATTTTAAACCTTGTACAGTTTTCTCAAATGACTCATCATGGAGCTGACAATTGAGTCTCTGCCAACCAGGTTGGAGTGTCAGGAAGGAATTAGCTTTTCTTCAGAATGATAAAAATTCTGGTAGTTGCACAACACTGTGAAGGTAATTAATACCACTGAATTCTACACTTAAAAATGGTTAAAATGGCAAATTTTATGTTACATACATTTTCATCACAATAAAAAAAATTCAAATGATGTTTGTAGAGTTTTTTTTTTCCCCCCTTGGGAGAGTAATATTTTTTAATGTCCTTATTTAGTCATCTTAAATATATTGCCCACTTTTGTCTTGTTTTGTGTTTTACATTTTATTAGTCTAGGAAATCCAAAGTCATGACCCTACTTCATCTATACCCCAATGAGAAAGTAACTAATGCTAAGACTGGTTATTTTGCACAATCCACAATTCACTGTAAAAAGACGAACTTCAATCTGTAACACCTTTTTTTTCTGTCATATGTATTTCTTCGGCAATGAACTGCCATAAAAAAATTACTATACTTTTAAAAGAACTAAGAAAAATAGGTAATAATCCAATCCATGGGATGCCTGGGTGGTTCAGTCGGTTAAGCCGCTGTCTTTGGCTCAAGTCATGATCCCAGAGTCCAGGGATCAAGTCCTGCATTGGGCTCCTTGCTCGGCAGGGAGCCTGCTTCTCCACCTCTGCCTGCTGCTTTGCCTGCTTGTGCGTGCACTCACTCGCTCTCTCTCTCTCTCTCTCTCTCTGACAAATAAATAAATAAATAAATAAAATCTTTTAAAAAAATCCAATACCATATTTCTACATTGTTTTTCTGCAACGAATTAATTGCTTGTGATCTCTTGTTTGCAAGAGATCATCTAAATGACACAGCAATAAGAAGATGAGTTGTTTGGTCATGGATTTGCTTTCATAATTTGGTGAAATTGAATGATGTCCCCTGGATTTCACAGCAGAATTCGTAAAATAATCATGAGGCCCTGCTGTTTCCCCTGGAGACAACTGTGGTCTTTGAAGGGCATCAAATCTTTCAAGTCACTGTCATTGATACTCACTAATAGAAATATGAAATTTCTGTGACTTACAAATTAAACTTTAAAAAAAAATCCAGTCCTTCCAAAAGAAGCATATGTATGCTGCCTAGTTTTATGTATTCTTTCATACTTTTTATTAAAATTTTAAAAAAAGCACAAGAATTCTTATTCTGATGATCAAGGTTTATTTTTAGCTTTTACATTTTATTTGCTTTGCAACTGCCTGTTGATCAAACAGGTTGATTTAAACGTTAATTTCAAACCACTTAGGTTTTCGCAGTCAAGGATGAAATTCAAGGCTTACTAGGCAAGCCAGGTGCAAAGTTGGACAATTGGGTGCAAAGTTGGTCAGTCAAGCACTCATGCTCCATCCCCTTTCCTGCTCTTTGTCCCTGCCCTCTCACCTCTCCAGCTGATGTGTTTCCTGGCTCACCCTCAGGAGGTTGAGGCTCACCCTCTCACCCCACCACCTGCCATGATAAGCCTGACAAAAATCCCAAAAAGTCAATATTTTCATGAGGCAGACCAGTCAGTGAAACACCCAGAGCTCCTGACTCACAGGCCAGTGCTCTCTCCTATATCTTTTTTGTTCTGCAACAGGTCACTCTCACCAAAATGCTCAGTGCTTTATGATCTGCAGTGCCGATCTTCTAAAAACAAGCAAACTAACAAAAAGCATTGTTCTCAATGCCATGCTGGTGGTTTAGATTAATGAACACTAATGACCCTCAGTCACCTGATGTGTTACACATTACACTTCTTTCTTAACCTTCCAGCCATGGACTTCTGGCATTGATTACCTCCATGCCACAGCCTCCCCCCCCCCCCCCCCAAAAACTAAGAATTGCAGAATTTAAGACATTCTGGCAGGCTTGTTAGAAAAATTACTTTGTGGGAGATCAGTAGATCTTTGGTATCTGCTCTATTCTCAATATTATACCACATCTACTCACAATGTTGGATTATAAGCAAATAGTACCTAAAAAAATTAGAAGCGTACACTTCTAAAATACTACAAGATGATATGTAGGTAACCACATGAAAAAAAAATTTAGAAGTCTCAGTCCCTTATACAAGAGTTTTGATCTTTGCTTTCACTCTTTAATTTATGAAGCACTCAGACCTTGTATTCATTCTGGAACACCTGATGATTATGTGAAAACACAGAATAATTTCTATGTCTCCTTTATCATACAGGTGGCATTTTATGTATTTTTTCAGCCCACATGGTTCAAAGCTTTATAAGTAAGTGGAGTTAATGTAGGCCAAAATTATGCTCAGTGTCAGGTGGTATCATATTTGAGAAAAACTGGGAGATGTATGCAGTAGGAACAGTTAACGGTGAGTGCACACTTACTTTTGATTAGACCTGACTGTGAGTGCCCCACATGTCTAAGAGGTCAGGGAGACAAGCTAGATATTACTATCCCTAATTCACAGGTAAAGAAATGAGAGCTTAGGGGGTGCCTGGGTGGCTCAGTGGGTTAAAGCCTCTGCTTCAGCTCAGGTCATGATCCCAGGGTCCTGGGATGGAGCCCTGCATCAGGCTCTCTGCTCAGCATGGAGCCTGACCCCACCCCCGCCTGCCTCTCTGCCTACTTGTGATCTCTGTCAAATAAATAAATAAAATCTTTTTTAAAAAAACGAAAGAAAGAAAGAAATGAGAACTTAGAGCTTGCACAGCTTGCTCAAGGCTACAGGGCTATTAATCAAGGAGGTGCAGTTATAACAAGGTATCACATCACAACCCTTATTCCTAACTACTGTAATATCCCTTGTCCCTGTGGATTTGGACATTAGCTTTGACTTGAAAGTAAAAATCTTGTGAGAGTCATGAAACTGCAGCCTCCTATAGCCCTGTGTCAGGTCTCAGCTCAAGCCTTGGCAGGGGAAGCTCACCGCCCAACTGTCCTTCCAGGCACCCGGGTAGGACATGTTCCCTACAACCCTCAGGCATTGCTGAGGGGTCTACAGCACTTTCCTCCCCGCCCCCCCGGAAAGAGGACACGTGTGGATGCAGCAGTTAGGGATATTGTAGGGGGAAGATAACAGGTAGGGGAGCTACCTATGTATCTACCAATATAGAACTAATCTATATTGGAGAGATTTAATACCTTTCAACCCTTATGATTCTATGATCCTAAATAAAAAGATAATAAAACCTAAAGGAAATGCTTAATGAACTGGATTTAGGATTCATTTTAATTAAGCCATTATCCTCTTACTTACTATCTATTCCAAGAGCGGGGGCATTAATGGCTTTGTTAAACTTTTCAGTTTCTGCGGATTGGGGCTGACTTATAAATGAAATATGGTCATTTTAAAATGGTCATTCTGGGGTGCCTGAGTGGCTCAGTTGGTTAAGTGACTCTCCTCCGCTCTGGTTGTGATCTGGCGTCCCGGGATCCAGTCCTGCATCGGGCTCCCTGCTCAGTGGGGAATCTGCTTCTCCCTCTAACCTTCCTATGTCTTGTGCCCTCCCTCATTCTCTCTCTCTCTCTCTCTCTCATAAATAAATAAATAAATAAATCTTTTGAAAAAATACTCATTCTGATCAATATGTTAAAATTATAACCACTAGGGCGCCTGGGTGGCTCAGTGGGTTAAGCCTCTGCCTTCGGCTCAGGTCATGATCTCAGGGTTCTGGGATTGATCCCTGCATCCGCAGGGAGCCTGCTTCCTCCTCTCTCTCTGCCTGCCTCTTCGCCTACTTGTGATCTCTGTCAGTCAAATAAATAAATAAAGTCTTAAAAAAAAAAAAGTATAACCACTGTGTCTCTCTTTGGACACTTTTTATTTTGAAATCTGAATTCTGTGTATGCCGTTAAATAAGTAAGTTATGGGATCTGTCTGGAGGTGAGTGGGTACTCTTTCTGACCTGTGCATCCTAAATGATTCACAGCTGAGATTTAACGCAGTCCCTACTTGCCTCAGGCAGGAAGGGCAGCAGAGGTTCATGCAAAGCAGTTTTTGGCAAGCTTCAAAAGTTGTGTGTAGATGAGAAGGTATGTCTGTGTCCAAGAGTTTTTATATTGCTTTCTCATTTTCCAATCTTGCATGCCCTCAAGAGACCTTGTCAAGGTCAAACGCACAATAAGCTCACCGGGTGGTGGGGGGAACCCCAGGGAAAGCCAAGATGTGAAAAGCATAGCTGGCTCCCTGGGGAAGGGCAGCCCCAAAGACTTGGCAGGCAGGGACCATTGCAGCGCTCTCTGAAAGGCTACCTCGGTCTTGGAGTCTGAGGAGGGAAACCAAAGGGCAAGGAAAAGAAAGGTGGGAATGAGATCTACTAGAAAACAAGGTGTATCAGAAAGCAAAGACGGGGTAGAAGGAGATTTAAGGGAACAAAGAAACAATTATTTGGTTAATCAGGAAATAAATACAACTTTGGATATACTTTCAGCATATCAGTTTTGAGGACTATATTTCAAAACCTGGAGGGATTCTTTGTTTTTTTGTTTTTTGTTTTTTGTTTTTTGTTTTTAAGCATTGGCTAAAAATACCTCTTTGATGTCTAGTCTTTGTGTGAAAGTAAAATACATACATTGTGTGTGAAATGCTTGAGAATAGCATATCACAAGTGTATATTTGAATAGAAACCACAAATGTGAGTATATTTTCTTTGGCCAGAATAGTACAGTGAAAATTGACCACGTTGCTTTATAATTTTGCTACAATTAAAATAAATATTTATGGTATTAGAAAGCTCAGGTGGGAAGAGAAATTTGCCTACTTTGAAATTTTTCATTTGTATTGATAAAATTCATCATAAGATTATGTCATTTCACTTGGTCTTATTTCCATGTTTTTGATATTTAAATAGAGGAAAAAATAGAATTTGTTGTTAAATTATCAAACTTTGATGACTGTGGAGTTTTATATTCGGTAATTTTCAACTATTATAACTAACATCCTTCTTTTTTCCAGTGGTTTTAAAAGACATGACTACCTTGTAAGTGCCCTCTAGGTATTGAAGGTATCTTTCTATGCAGTTCAAAATATTTTACTGTTCAAGAATGCAAAGAAGCTTATCACCCAATGCTACTCTTTGTCAGATACCCTGTATGGATAGCATATTTTATTTAAAAAAAAAAAGCCTAATGCATATTTATGTTTCTTCTTTTTTAATTTTTTAATTTTTATTTTTTTTATTTTAGCAGAAAATGGCCCCCGTCTACTCGTGGAAGCAGAACAAGCCAGGGTGTTCTCACATCGAGGTGGCAATGTTACACTGCCATGTAAATTTTATCGAGACCCTACAGCATTTGGCTCAGGAACCCACAAGATCCGAATTAAGTGGACCAAGTTAACTTCAGATTACCTCAAGGAAGTGGACGTTTTTGTTTCCATGGGATATCACAAGAAAGCCTATGGAGGCTACCAGGGTAGAGTGTTTCTGAAGGGAGGCAGTGATAATGATGCTTCTCTGGTGATCGCAGACCTCACCCTGGAGGATTATGGGAAATACAAGTGTGAGGTGATTGAAGGATTGGAAGATGATACTGCTGTGGTAGCATTAGATTTACAAGGTAGGTATCTATAAATCATTTTAAACTTGGAAATGATAATTAATCATTTTCTGTGATGAGTAATGTCTAGTGGTAACCATAGCGATTAACGTGAGAAATCAGAAGTCCATGCATAGCAGGCTTCTTTTCTTTTGTATTTTGCAGTCTGTCACTGATTCCAGCTTTCGTATTTGAAATGTACACGCAATAGTTAGACACAAAATTGAAGCTATTTGCAAGTAGGAGCGACGTGCAGTGGAACTGAATTAATAATATTTGGAAACTGCCTTATGCTATTCAAAATTGAAATCTTATGACATGGTTATTGAGAAATTTAGATTGGATGCATTTTTATTATGCTTCTAACATTATCTCAGTTTCAAAATAATGGCAACTTTTGTGAAGGACATCTGCTAACTAAAATACCAGTTATTGTATTCTATAAAGTAACTGTGAAATCTTAATTTAACAAAAAAGCACCCTCCAGGTTTATTTAAATAAATAAGTCAAGAAGTAAACTTTTTTAATGATCCAGACTCTTTTAAACACCAAATACCAAACAATATAGGCATGCTGGGGGAATTTTTTTCCCCCTGAAATATGTAATCTACTCAGTAGGTTCAAAAACCAAAATGTAGAGAATGCTAAACAATAAAAAGTGTCCTCGCTGCCTAAAGTCCACCCTCTATAGACCCCACCAGTGGGGAAACTCTTCTCTGTTTCTCATGCATCTCAAAACATCTTATATTCGTGAATTTCAGTGTTTCTTTACACTGAAGGATGAATTTTTGGCTGCTTTGGTAGAATACTTTCCTTCCTTATGCGTGTAAACTAGAGGTGTGTGTTTGCTAGAAGTCCCTTTTGTAACCTAGGACAGATTTGTGCTTTTGGAAAAGCATCTGTTTGCCCCACTAGCGTATCCCTGAACAGGTGACCCTCTGAATCCCACAGAATCCCATCACACACATGGAGACTTCTCAGCTTTATGTATCTAATAAATTGCATGATGTCATAAAGTACATTTTTTGGATCTTCTCTTGTCTCTCCTTTTTCCTCTTGTCTCTCTTAGTCATAGTTCTTGGCTCTTGATTCTGAATCACCTTGTACTTTTTTTTTTTTATTGAGTCACATGAATATCTATAAACATTGGCATTATTCAAGATGAAAGAAGTGATTGGTTTAGGGAAAACAGTTAATCATCAAATATGAATGACAACCAGTTTTCTTTATCGAAGGGGCAGCAGGCAGTGGACAGACCCTCGAGCTAGTAGTACCAACCAAAACTTTCAGGTTAGTCCCAGTTCTACCAGTATGAGTTTTGAAACTGGGGAAAGTTATTTAATCCTTGTACCTGGCTTCTTCATTTATGAAAAACAGGTTGAACTACATTATTTGTTCAGTTACTTTTTCTTCTAAAATTCTGTTTCTATACCATGCCACATTTACTATCTCCCTACATTTACTTTAAAATGAAATTTTAAGTGACTAGAAAGCAGTAGAACTTTCCAGAAATAGAAGGAAACCAAAAAGTAAATACAGTGAATATAAGATATCCAAACTCCGCCTGGATCCCTGCTTGCTAAGAGCTTTGAGCATGGAGCCTGCTATACTTTTGTTTAAAAAGGAAACTTACAATGTGTCAAAGGATGATGCACTCCAAGGTCAAACTGAGACTGTATTCAAGACATACTTAGAGGTGTTGAAAAGGAAATGTAAAAAGAGTAATTTTTTCTGCCTAGGCCCTTCCCCATCCCAAATCACCACATTTTCCATGCTATTGGAACACTTCCCTACCATATAACCCATTAACATATGAGCCAAGTAAATGTGTCCAAGAAACCAATTTAACTGATAAATATTTTTATAAGTGCTATTTCGGTGCCAGGAGATGTGAAGATTTCCAAATCTTGGTTCTTTTCATCCAACAGTCTGACAGGCTATTAAAGATTCTAATACACTTTCGAAAGTAAGTATTTTAAAATAAGCAGAAATTATTACATTGTAGGTCAACTACCCTTCAAATACAATAAATAAATAAAGGAAATAAGGTAGACTTGGGTTATAGAGTAAGCAGGTACAAAGCCATTGCTCTACTCCCATGCGCCCTGTTTGGTTCACCTCAGTAATCCCCCTTGACAGAGGAGACTTAGCGAGAACTCCTTTTCTATGGTAACATGGCCAGTAGTAAGAGCTAGAACTGGAATTTGCTAGCAAGAACACTGGAAGAAGCCTCTGCTTTTATCCAAGGAGGAGAAATTCTCTGTTGGAGAGAAGACCAGAGACTTCCAAAAGGTAGCAGTCTTTGTCAGTTTCTGGCTGCAGAGGATTCTTAAAGCACCCAGAGTGACTTGGGTGATCATCTACGGGCTGTCTTTGGTCACACTGCATTAATTGGTGTGCTCATGGTGGCTCATGGTGGTTCCATTCCCCTCCCTGAAGGTAGCGTTTTTTTCTGCCTTTCTTGTGTGCGGTAGAAAGGGTAGAAGCAGTCATTAACCAGAGCACCTGCCTTGAAACAGCTAACATTTTAACCTTCGGCACACACGAATCCATTTCTGAACAAATGAAGAACATACACATCTCCCAAGAGTAAGATTCGAGTTTCACGCTGTCCCTTCTGCTCCATAGCTGTGAAGCTCTCGCACCTTACAGAAAGTTCCATTATAGCTCTCATCACGTTTTGTTTTGCAAAGTTTGCCGACTTGGCCTTCTCCACCCAGTACCTACAATCTAGTTGAGGGTGTCAGGTGCCAAGAACAAAGTTGTTCTTGTAAACTACTTGTTTACAAGATTGAATGTTGTATACAATGGATTTAAATGTTCAAAGACATAAACAAAACATGCACACCATGGACGGGCCATGGAAAGTACTGCAAAGCAAGGAACACTTGATTGGGTGAACCTGGTCCTTCCAAAGGCAGAGAGCATAAAAAAGCAAGGGAGAAGACATCACGGGTGTGAGAGAGAAACTCCTCAAGGGGAAAAATGTGAGCAGCAGGTGCTATAGACAGTCTGCATCCACATGGATTGGTTTAAGGTTCTCAGCTTGGCAATAGGATAAGATAAAAACATTTTTTATCACAGCCAATTTCAAACATTTAGAAAAACGTTATGACTCGTATACTGAATCCCAGTATACCATTGTCCAGCTTCAAAAATTACCATGATAGGGCGCCTGGGTGGCTCAGTGGGTTAAGCCACTGCCTTCGGCTCAGGTCATGATCTCAGGGTCTTGGGATCGAGTCCCGTATCGGGCTCTCTGCTCAGCAGGGAGCCTGCTTCTCTCTCTCTCTCTCTCTCAGCCTGCCTCTCCATCTGCTTGTGATATATCTCTGTCAAATAAATAAATAAAATCTTTTTTAAAAACTACCATGATAAAGACACCTTATTTATATTTTTAAATTTATTTGACAGACAGAGATCACAAGTAGGCAGAAAGGCAGGCAGAGAGAGGAGAGGGCAGGCTTCCCGCCAAGCAGAGAGCCCCATGCGGGGCTCTATCCCAGGATCCTGAGATCATGACCTGAGCTGAAGGCAGAGGCTTTAACCCAGTGAGCCACCCAGGCACCCTAAAGACACCTTATTTTATCTCGCTTTGGATAATCCCATTTGCACTGAATAATTTTCAAGAACAACTCAGATAGCATATTATTCTATTTATGTATGCTGCAATATGAGGCAAGGACTCGTATTTTAAAATGAAATTACTAAAATAAATTTAAGATAGTTACTGTAGAATAATATTTGAAGAAGCTTGGTTGGTCTAACCTGAAGGTAGACATGGAGAGTGACTTGGTAATTTCCACATAGTCTGGGACAGATGAGCAAGGTGCCGTGATTATATACTTAAGAGTTTAAGGACCATGTGGCAAAAGAGATTTTGTGGTTAGCCCTTAATAGCTCCAACCCAGTGTTTGACTTTTTTTCATTATCAGCTACATTCTTACATGTGACCATTAGGCAAGTTTCAGTCAAAGTCCTCATCAGTCTGCTAATGTATGTAAATAAGGCCAAGGAAACATATCATTTTAAATGTCATGATGATGGTTTTTCAGCTATACTTGTACAATGTTTTAAATTATATTGGTCCTTTAATACATGCTAAATGCTATGTTCTCCAAAGAATTCCTCCAGTTAGGACAAAAGTCATTCTTCTTTAAGATGTCCAAATTATATGGTTTGTATTTATAGTACAAGATTTTATTCTGTCTTGGATTCAAACTCAACTCAACTAAACGAAAAATGTGACACTTTTTTTTTTCCAATCTCCCATTGTATTGGTTTTCTGCTAGTGACAATGGGGCTAGCTACAAAAAAATATAGTCTGAGAACTTTTAGAAATAGAAAAAAATTCAGACATGTGTAGAGCACTGAGAGGCACTAGAAGGGGCATTGAGGAAGGGAAAATTATACTCGTGGTGTCTATTACTCAAGTTACTGGAATTGACGTTAGCTTTCATATGGGCTATGGAATGAACATCCTTCAGATGTCTGAAAATTGACATTTGCCAACAACTAGGATGAACTGGACTGTGCAATTATAAATATTAAAGGGTATGTTTTCAAAATGTATTTCTATTGACTAAACCACTCACATTCTTCTCCATACGTAGATCATCTTTATTAATTTCCTTTGTCATGATGCTTACCAGCCGTTCATGGGAAAAGAGACAACTTCTGATTACATTTTGACGTATGAGGATAAAATAATCATACTTGGAAAATAATCACATGCCCTTCATTTCCACCGATGGAAGTTTACTTTGTATTTTTGTAATGCTGGATGAAAGCAATATCCATTCCCTCTATAATTCAGCTACAGGAAGTGCACATTTTTTCCACAGAGAAAGGTTTCGGCAATTACAGTCTTAGATGTTGAAATCTTAATTCGGGGGAAGTAAAATAAGTAAATAAATAAAACACTAGCAAACATGCAGCTTCAGAAATGTCCCTGCTTGTAAGAAACATCTGATTATTGAAATGTGTGCACCAAGTGAGCACAGTATGGTGAAACTTTTACAACTTTGGCTGAGACACAGAAATAGACCTTGATTTACTTGGGATGCATTCTTTTCCATAAACATAAACATTAATTAAAATTCAAGTAAATGTTTTGAATTAATATAACAATAAGTTGGCCATTCATTCCTACAGTTGCAAAATAATGAAGTTTCAGTATTGGGTTTCATTATGACTTTTTTTTTTAATAAGATTTTATTTATTTATTTGACAGACAGAGATCACAAGTAGGCAGAGAGAAGGCAGAGAGAGGGAAGAAGCAGGCTCCCTGCTGAGCGGAGAGCCTGATGATACAGGGCTCGATCCCAGAACCCTGGGACTATGACCTGAGCTGAAGGTAGAGGTTTAACCCACTGAGCCACTCAGGCGCCCCTCATTATGACTTTTTTTTTTTTTTTTTTTCATTATGACTTTAAGAAATGTTTGCATGAAGTTATGTTAAATTTGAAAGGAACTTAAATAAAAATACATTACACTGAATTTGGAACTGAATCAATCATGGTAACATTCAACGATTAATCAAGAACTACTCAAGAAAATTTTTTCCTAATTCCCACGAGAGTCCACCAAATACCACCACAGTGAATTTAAAACCAGAAAGGCCATCTAAGTCTTAAAAACCATTGTAAATTAAAATATTCGACAGTCTCCACTATTCCCTTCTTGAGACATTTGGGAAACGGACTCCAACCCAAATGGTTTCTCCCTCCAGACTGAAACACTTTGAGATTTTTCTCTCACTTGGGGTCTAGCTGCCAAGGAAATCTTTCTTGGATAAATTAAAATTTTTCTTTTCGTTGGCATTGCTGGGATTCTGAGGAAAGAGGATGAAAGGCATGAGGGGACAGGGAGAGCTATAGCAGTTCCTTCCCAGCCCTAACTGGGTTCTTAGCTGGATGCCTGGAAATAGCTCTTCTTCGATAGAACCATCTCAGGCTCCCCCCAACCCCCGTCACTGCAGGGGGCAGTGGCAACTGAGAGAGTCTTTTCCTCCTTCCTTTTGGCTCTGATTCAACTTACAGATCCCTCAGCCAAGAACCTGAGAAGGCAGGATGAGATCAGGAAGCCTTCCTGGATCCCTGCCTCTAGGGAACATTGCCAGTTGGACTGTCCTAGAGGGACAAACGTGTCCTGCAGAGGCCTTGGGTGGACACGACTGGATTTAGGCTATTGAAATTTCTTCTTGTAGAGTTTTCCAGGACAATTTATAAAAGAAAACATTTCCTGTGTCCTGGTTACACGATTAGTGAATTGTATATTCATCTTGAACAGGGTCTGCGGTCTCATAAAACAGCACTTGTGATATAACTCACCCATTACTGTGTCAGTGGGACAATTTATTATATTCCACAAGTTAAAGCATTAATTATTTCTAATTATAACCAAAAATCCAAGGCAAGGCCTTAAATAGCCATTCTGAATTAATTGTCTTTTCTGGGGAGACATTTTGAGGCAGGAGTCCTTCTGAAAGTCCAGCAAATGATACAAGTTTGCTTTCTGATGACGTAATTCTTATCGTTGAAAGAAAATGCACAGAAAGTTAGGAGATGGCTCAATCATCTCCAGTGATTATCTGACCCAAAGAAGGCTTTGGGGAAGCCACTGTATCTTCCCAGGCAAAGTCAAGTCACACTGTTCATATTTGTTAAGGGTTTTTGCCCTCTCAAATATTTAACTTAATTCTTTGGCATTAACTCCACCGATATTTATTCTGTATCTGCCTTGTACAAGACAAGCTTTGAGAAGGGTTTTTTTTTTTCCTATTTGCGAGAAAAATGTTTTTAAAAACTCGTTTCAATTTACAACATATGAATATGGACGCTGAAGAATTATTTTTAAACAAAAGTTCTCATTTTTATTGTGCATACAGAACAGAATAAAAAATAAGATCAAAGGCTACAATTTAAAGTTGAAATGGATAACAGAGCCAGGATACCCTCAATGGAGTATGGAGTGAGGTATGCTCCATTGTAAAGAATTGGCTTATTAATATGAAATAAAGCTGCTTAATTAGGTTTTTGTTAAATATGTAAAATGATTTTTTCAGTTTCTCTAAGTAAGAAACCCCCTAAGTGAAAGTTACTTAGATAAGTAAGTTTTTAGGAGCATATATAAAATAATGTATCTAATTTGAATCCACTTGTTACCATGTTTGTTTACACATTTAAAAGGCTGGCCTGGGCACCCCGGTGGCTTAGTTCTTAAGTAACTGCCTTCACTCAGTCATGATCCCAGGGTCCTGGGATCCAGCCTCACATGGGGCTCCCTGCTCAGCAGGAAGCCTGCTTCTCCCTCTCCTCTCTGCTTGTGTTCCCTCTCTCGCTGTGCCTCTCTCTGTCAAATAAATAAATAAAATCTAAAAAAAGAAAAAAAAAAGAAAATGAAGAAATGAATCATAAATAAATAAATAAAAATAAAAGGCTGTATAAGTGGGGCACCTGGATGGCTCAGTTGGTTAAGCATCCAACTCTTGATTTCGGCTCAGGTCATTATCTCAGGGTCTGGGATCAAGCCCTGAGCTGGCTCTACACTCTGTGCCATAGAATCTGCTTGAGATTCCCTCTCTCCCTCTCCTTTTGCTCCTACCCCCAAGGCACTCTCTCCCCGAATAAATAAATAAAATCTTTTTAAAAATAAGTAAAAAAAAAAAAAGGCTATCCTAAGCTAATTACTAATTATATAACTACTAACAAAAAACATGCAAATTCTGATAAATTCCTTCTCTCTGAGCACTATTTCTATATCTTCCCCCATTATCAATATTCAATATTGACTTTTTCCTAGCTGCAAAGGACTCAGTAGTAATCCATTTTAAAGTTATTAACAGAAGAAGTAGTAGAAGGTAAATTCTCAAGGAAGCTATCTGAAAAATATAACCCATGGGTGAATCATTCCAAAAAGGTGAATGTTAAAGTTTGAATTGAACTCTTAAGTGAAAGGGTAATTCACTGAAGTCATCAAACCACATACCTTAACTGTGAAATGCTCAGAGCTGAGAGGCTGTTTGTAGGGGAAAGGGACCACGAGAAATCCCTGCAAGCTGACCAAAAACTGTAACTTCATCTGATGGAGACTGTATTCTGTTTTCACCATTCAAGTGACATTTGCTCATGATTGTTACTTTCTGTACCACTAATCCCTTGGTCTCTCCTTTGGACAGGTGTGGTATTCCCTTACTTCCCACGACTCGGGCGCTACAATCTCAATTTCCACGAGGCACAGCAGGCGTGTCTGGACCAGGATGCTGTGATTGCCTCCTTTGACCAGCTTTACGATGCCTGGCGGGGCGGGCTAGACTGGTGCAACGCCGGCTGGCTCAGCGACGGGTCTGTGCAGTACCCCATCACGAAGCCCAGAGAGCCTTGCGGGGGCCAAAACACGGTGCCTGGTGTCAGGAACTACGGGTTTTGGGATAAAGACAAAAGCAGATATGATGTTTTCTGTTTTACATCTAACTTCAATGGTAAGCTATTAAGCTCTTCAGTAATAGTAAGATATCACTGCCTTCTTTCCTGTCCTGGGGATCAAAACGTACTATAACACCACACTCAATCTTTAATCTTACATGCTTTGATGTATTGCCCTGAGTTAGAAAAGATGAAAAGTTCTTTAATGTCATAATTAAAAAAAAATTCACCTGAGCAAAAATGTCCATTTCCACTATTCCTAGGTATTATTGCATCTGACTGTAATTATAAAATGGTTTAAGTTGAGATATTCTACAGGGTCTGTTATTGAACAGACAATAGAGTATAATAGAGATGTGTGCCATGGGCTACAGATCTCTAATTGAAGGGAGAGTAGCCTCTCTGTCACACTCTAAATTACAAAGTCAATTATGTTCATAGTTGATCAGTAAAACTCACAATAATGAGAGAGCTCAGAGTAAAGAGGACTTTGCAAAACAAAAACAAAAGCCCGACAACAGTAAGAAACAAAAAAAGTAGCAATGACACTGGAGACGAAAGCAGAAGAGATACACGGGTTGTTTCTGTGTTGTTGATGGTAAGTCTGTTGCCTTCAGTGTAACTCCCAACCCAGTCTTCCCCATCCAGAACCAGCTACACAATTTGTGGGACCTATTGCAGAATGAAAATGTGGGTTCAAAATTTATGCTCAAAATTCATGTTCATATTTATTTTCAAAATTTATGGTCATAATTATGTTCAAAAATTATGCATTTTAATATGGTGACAGAAGTACATTCAACATACATGGAGCCCTGTGTAACTGCACAGGTCACACGCCCATAAAGCAAACCCTGGCCCCATCATTTTCTATGTTAGTTCCCTGGCAACATGCTTTGGGAAAAACAGCGAGGGATCAGGGATGAACCAACTTTCTGTAAAGGGCCAGATAAATATTTTTGGCTTTTGTGGGCCGCACAGTCTTGTTGTAACTACTCAGTGTAGTTTTATACGTTGTAATGCAAAACAGCCACAGATAGTATGAAAAGGAAGGGTATGCCTGTGTTTCAATACAACTTCTGGTGACCCGTGTGCAGTAGTGTGCGGACCTCTGGTATAGATGACAGAGTCAACCTTCTAACTCATGCTCTGGTGGCCTCCACCTTTCCTCCAAATCACACTGTCTTAGTCTCACCCGAAAGAACAGGCAAGCATTAATTTATACTGCAGGAAGTTATATGTAATGGAGGGCGAGGAGATGTCCCACTACAATGGGTAATCAGGTAAGAGAGTCTGATTATATTCCACTGAGACTCAAAGTCTGAGAAAATCTTCCGCGTAGCATTTCAGCCAATTGATGTCCTACTTTATACATTGTATGCATATTTAATATACACTGAAGGTATTTCAGTAATTAACTTTATTCAATGAGTGGCTAAGATTAATCCGCTCTTTCTTGTGCAATCAAGAAATGGTTAGGTGTCAGAGCTCCCACTGAATACATAAATTCATCCTCTTTGCTAGTAACTGAACAGACTCGGTTCACATTCTGAGTTCGCATTATTTATGGCAAGTGACTTCCTGTATTTTTTGCATTTTCATACTGTAGTCTTTGAATCAGAATAATGTCTTATTGATACCTGTAATGAAAAGGACTTGTGGGCTTTTGATTTTTTTTTAAATGGACTTTTATGTCAGGAATGTTTTTTGATCTTTTCACATTCAAATTTTGCCTCTCCAGAAACTTGTGCTAGGGTTCAGTCTTGTACAGCTAGAATTTAAATAGCTCTTCCTTTTAACATGGAATTCTGTCTTCTGTGGTGCTACAGAAGGGCCCTTTTAGTCACTAATTAGCTAACAGAAAGTGCATCTGTCATTTCCCTTCTCGGTTTCAAAGCTCTAAAAGGGCACGTCTGAACTCATATTAAGGGACAAGGAAAAAACTAATTTAATGGAGAATGACCCGGGGGGCGCTACGTTTAACCCACAACCCTGCATCGCTCTATCTCCCCCTTCCATGGGGAACACTTCCGTTTGGGCTGCTTCCATCTCTGGGCGGCTCAGCAGCAGACCGACGCATGACTCTCTCCCCTTCTCTCCGCAGGCCGGTTTTACTACCTGATCCACCCCACCAAGCTGACCTACGAAGAAGCGGTGCAAGCTTGTCTCAACGACGGTGCTCAGATCGCAAAAGTGGGCCAGATCTTCGCAGCCTGGAAACTTCTGGGATACGACCGCTGCGATGCGGGCTGGCTGGCGGATGGCAGCGTCCGCTACCCCATCTCTCGGCCGAGGAGGCGCTGCAGTCCCACGGAGGCTGCCGTGCGCTTCGTGGGGTTCCCAGATAAAAAGCATAAGCTGTATGGTGTCTACTGCTTCAGAGCATACAACTGAGTGTGCCCCTAGAGCACATCAGTTTTAAAGTCATTAAGAACATGTGAAAGGTTTTTTGGTTTTTTTTTGTTTGGGTTTGGTTTTTTTCTTTGTTTGTTTGTTTGTTTGTTTTTTCAATACGAACTCGTGCAAGTTACCAAAACTGTGATAACCCTTTTTTACTTACTGGAAAGAGTCATTTTCATAAAGACCAATTCATGAATTTGTTTTTGTAAAGCTATCATTCAATATATATTATAAATTAATATAATTTTAAGGGAAGCGCTAGATAAGGAGGCTTTAGAGCCAAATTGTTTAGGCTACATCATCCCGGTGAAGTACCCTTTCATGAACGGGGCACGCAATAGCTTGAGGGTTGTGAGGGTGACGTTAAGGAAAGTGCAGCTACTCAGAGCAGCAGCTTCCACAAGCACAAATTTTACACATTTGTACAATTTTGAAATGCACTACAATCTACAGATTAGAGCAACGGATTTGAAATACAGGCTTCTTTACAGAAACTGAGATTCCGAGGGGTTGCACAAAACTCAGTTTCACAAGGGAACAATCTACACTTTTCTAAAATATGTTATTTCAAGTCTCCAATAAACAGAACGTTTTAGTCTTTAAAATCCTGCCTTTTTGACCAAAAAAAAAAAAAGAAGGAAATTTATATGGACTCCAATGCATAGTGACAAGCACAGTTAAAACTCCTTAATAACCCCATTTATATGAAGTATGAAACATAAATGAGCAGATAATATTTAACCAATGAGAGACTCCTATCTTCTTTTAATTGAAATGACAAGTACCTGAGAAAATCATTAAATCTTTTGAGTAGCTTTACCGAGTTATATTTAAATTCTAAGGGCCGTCTGCTAAGCAGCATTAGCATCTACTCAGGGCAGTTATATAGATAAACTGCTGGACAGAAAAATTGTAAAATTTAGCAGCTTGATTTTATGTTAGCCTATGAAATATATTGTCCTATAAAAATAACTTTAAGCTATTTAATATTTCCTTCTTATTTACCTTACAGGAAAGAAATTTAAACCACAAAAGAAATGAGTAACTCAACACTTGCCTAACCAACAACAGACAACCAAATATAGACCCAACTTTCAAAATTCCCATTATTCTTCTTTGTATATACTAGAAAGCCCAAATGGTGCCTGTGGGGGGGGGGGGGAGAAACAAGAGAACAAAGTCGTTCTAAACCTTCCTCCAAATAGAAAACGTGGTCAGTGATGTCACTTTCCTTCATTAGGCTTAAATGAAATGCAGAACCTCCCATCAAAGAGTTTACACTAAAATCTTCAGGGCTTTAAATGAAAGGGTAAGGCCAGCTTTAGAAAAACAACTTTAGACATTAGCAGCTCCAATATTAAATAAAGCTCTGTTTTCCTATATTTTTATGACTGTGAGACCCCACAGGGACCAATATTTGTATTCAAATTACATTTCATGGTTTCCCATTGTTTCACAATGAGTTCTAATAAATGGGATTTAGTATAATAATCCAAGTATGACATAGCTGGTATGCTTTCATGAATGTTTTTATGTAGATTTTCCTCCCATGAACATGAGTAAATAAATCTGTTTCCTGAATTGATTGTGGTTGCATTTAAAGCTCTGTAATAATTCTAATA
Organism: Mustela putorius furo; assembly: GCF_011764305.1. Classification (NCBI taxonomy): domain Eukaryota; kingdom Metazoa; phylum Chordata; class Mammalia; order Carnivora; family Mustelidae; genus Mustela; species Mustela putorius. The sequence continues at coordinate 19,067,636 of NW_025422471.1, forward strand.
AATTTACTCTATAGAGGTACATGTGTGGAAGGTATAGAACAATTGGAAGTCCATGAAACCATAATTATACCCATACATTATCTAGAGAAAATATTGTAAATAAAAGTAGATCATTTCTTTTATCGAAGCATATCTGGGAAATTTCAGATGCTTCAATATTAAAAGAGGAGAGTGTATGCATGCACATTTTTACATTAGGTTGGATATGCAAATTGTACAAAAATATAAATCCAAAGAGGTCGTAAAATTTAACTCAAACACAGCTGATACAACTAGCATTCAAACTTCTAAATTAAAAATACCGGAATGATCTAGGGTCAGATGAATACATCATTTAAAGAGGGGACCATCTCCAAAACAGCAACTTTAACACCTCAAATATGGGGGGTAGCATATTGGAGGGAGACCATGTGCGAATGATTATGACCCACATTACAAGAATTTTATTGGAAATGCAAGTGGGAACACATTTCTATTGAAGCAGGTATATAATTTTCAGTTATTGCTGCAGAACTCTACCTTTATAATATTAAGCATAGTAGGGTTTCTTAACTTTTGAATACTTACTAGTATTGGAATTGGTGCTGTTCAAAATCTCTGGAGTGACTGTTAGCTAATTAAAATCTATACTGATTGAACACCATTTTTCCATGCTTATTAAAAAAAAAATCTTAACGGAATGAATACTGCTGGGCAGAATTTTTATCTCCTAACTTCCCCCAAAGGATCAGAGTCCCCTTCCTCCTTTGGACTCCTTCCTGAAGGAGGGTTTTTTAAATGTTCTTATTTTACAGTTTTTCCATCAATGTCTCTTTTCCTACTTCATTCCCCAAGATAGCTCACTGAGGATTTCTAAAAAAGAAAAGCTATCCTAATACATATAATTCCTAAAAGAAAGTCAGTATAGCACTGACGAATTCAGAAATTGCTCCTCAGACTTGGGTTCCAAGAGTACCAGAGGGATGAGGTGGGAGTCTCAATTAGGAAATTTTGTTTTGATCATTTTGTCCATAATTAACAATCGTGGCCCATACAAGGAACAAAGTTGACTTGCAAATTTCAATGAGATACCTACATTTGAGAACACTAACCAAAAGAAATGATTTGCATGGAAAGAGGGAATGGGAATGAAAATAAGTCATATTAACACTGGAAACCATCTTTAAATGACTGCTGCCATATTTTATCATGGTAATCTTTAGTCAAATATGGTATTTGTAAATTTGAACCTTCTGTCATAGAAAGGGGGCCGGTACCTATGTTTAAGCTTTATTTTATGCAGTAATGTAGTTGCTTATTATTTTGGCAATTAGAAGTAGACTCAAAGGAGATTCCAATTTGGTTGCTGGCAGCCATACTGGGTTTCTTCAGATCAGTGCTCCAAAGAATACGGTGGTCCCATAGAGTAGCTGACCACTAAGTAGGAGAGAAATAAAAGGGAATTACCTATCAGTTTTCAACAAAGAATGCATCAAGAATGATCAATGGAAAACTGACAGAGTTGTGTTGAGAAGTGAACTGTATCATAGCTCACTACTGCCAGAGCAGCAATGATGTACAACAAAAGAAATGAGAAATTCAAGTCATTAAACCACATGATTAAAAGAAAAACCAGTATTTAAAGGCATTTAATACCTACTGAGTACAAATCTGAGGAGAAGAACCAATCTGTATTACCCCCCACAAAATGTTTTCATTTTCTGTAAGATACAATGAACTGGTAAACAAACATTAAAAGTCAATTTTGTGTTACCCCAGTATCTTTTGATTCGTCTGAGTTGTAGAATCTTAGCTATTAATCTTTGGTCAAACTCTATAAATATACATTATTTCAAGAAAAGACATTTAACCCATCCTTGTTTTGATACATTTCAGTTCAAATTGTAAACAACATAACAAAATTTCCATTTCTTACTATTTTTGCAAAGTTGGGAGGAAAGTGCCTATCTGTGGTAATGCTAAATCACCCATAGTATATCCCAAAATTTTTGGCTTTTTTTCCTTTTTATATGATTCAAATCTTCATTTATTTTGCTCACCATGTTAGCAATCCCAGAAATCTGTGGTGTTAAATTAATATGCTTGACATGCTTTATGACCTCAATTATTAGCACTGAATTAAAAGAAAGATCCTTATTTTCATAGTAAAGTCCTTATACCCCAATAACAAGGAATATACCTTCCCTGAATTTTCAACATGGAGAATACTTTCTGGAGATCACTGGCATACAGAAACCCCTTCTTGGGTGTAAGAATCTATAGCCGGTACAATGACTTGAATGCAAACACACCCAAAACAGTTTGAGCCATTGACATTCAAACACTAAACTACACTTTAAAAATTTTCCCATACTTATTTGGAATATAGCAAACAGCCTTGGAGACGAAAGAACAAGAGTAAATATGAAGTTAAATAATATTTAAGTGCTTAAGTTCTAACAGAGATGAAAGATACCATCTTCGACTTTGCCAGCAAATTTCATGTCTGACTAATGCGTGGTCAAATACAAAGCCCACTTGGTACCAGTATCAAAGAGTTGTATGGAATTTCAAAGTGCTTAAATAAGTGAAGCTTTTCACATGTGATGCTCTTAGTTCCCTACCAAGTGATAACCCTTAATCCTGAGACAATTCTTAACTAGAACAGTCCCTGTCTGGGACAGTCATATACACAAGGAGACTAAAAACAGTAAAGGATTATGGGTAGGATGAGGGAGAGAAGGAAGCACTAAGAAGAAACTGATACAAAAACATAAGAAAAGAATCTTTTATGTCTCGATTTCTTGGGCTCTCTATTTAGAATTACTTAGAGGCACAGCTTAAGATGGCTCTACAGTCTTTACTTCTCTGTAGATGATGTATTTAGGAAACTGTCAGCAGGCTACACACCCCAATCTGATGGAGGAAATTCATTACACACATATTCTTTTCACTAAGAAGCAAACAAAGCTTATTTATCTTCTCTATATTTCTTTCCAGCCAATAAAGTGTCACCTCCATAGCCACTCGTCATCTGAATCAACTCGGGTCAGCCCAGAGGGTGATTCCATGTCTTTCTTGAAATCAACCAATTTTCCTTCTCAGCTTCTCTCGGTCCACTGGGGCTGTTCAGCATCAGTGGCTTCGGCTATTAAAAGATGACTCTTTATTTAGTTGGTGTCTGACTACAGGCTGAGCTCTGTTTATTTAGGGGGATACTCCCATGGTGGAGAGAAAGCTCAGATTCCCCAGTACCTAACAGTGAAAATCTACTGGCTTTAACAACAAATAGAAGATTCTTGGACAGCCGAAGAATTCCAGGAGGATTTAATGCCCATCGTTTTTCTTTCTAAGAAAGAGCCCCAATCATCAGCTCCCCATCCTGCTTAAAATATCTGGGTTTTAAAAATGTGTGTGTTGTAAAATATTTCTCCTTTTGATTTTGATCAATGAAAATTCTGCCTACCCAAACTCATACATATGTAGAGAGCAGAAAAAGATAAAAAGCGATTGAGTTTGAGGTTTTAGAGTCTTTAAAAGGCTCTTCTTTGAAGATGCTGAGAGAATCTTGTGTGTGAATCTAAAACGGAGCTTGCAGAACCACTCACTTATTATTCTGATAAATAAACAGATTCAAGTGTAATGATTGCCATGAGCCCGGAGAAAAGATAAATAAAGTCCTTTGCGGTTCTTCTTGTGTTTGAGTTCTGCCAAACTGAATACCCTTATTCCATGGGAAGATGCTTAATCCTGTGATGAGAGCCAAATTTCAAATGGCTGAGAAGAAAATACTGTTGTTCTGACAGAAATAATGTTTTTAGGGGCACCTAGCGGCTCAGTCAGTTAAGTGTCTGAATCTGGCTCAGGTCATGTTCCCGGGGTCCTGGGGTTGATTTCTGCATCGGGCTCTATGCTCAGTGAGGAGTCTTCTTTTTTTTTTTTCCAAAGATTTTATTTATTTATTTGACAGAGAGAGAGATCACAAGTAGGCAGAGAGGCAGGCAGGGAGAGAGGGAAGCAGGTTCCCTGCTGAGCAGAGAGCCTAATGTGGGGCTTGATCCCAGGACCCTGAGATCATGACCTGAGCCGAAGGCAGAGGCTTAACCCACTTGTCCCTCTGCCTCTCCCCCTGCTTGTGCTCTCTCTCTCTCTCAAATAAATTAATACAATCTATTTTAAAAAGAAGAAACAAAGTTTTTAAAAGCCAACCTTTCAGTTCGATACACATGAAAATTCAGTAATCTATTAAAGCTGTTGTATTCAGTGCACTGCAATCACCTAGGGAACTTTAGAAAAAGACACAGAGATACACAGGTTTCCCTAGATGATGCTGAAGGGTGCAATCTGGACTTTGGAAATTTTTAAACCACTCTCCCAACCCTAGTCAATTCTAAGATGTGGCCAGGGTTGAGAAGCACCTGCCCTTTTTTTTTTTTTCCTTTTATCTTAGTTAAAGATTTATTTATTTATTTGAGAGAGAGAGAGAGAAAGCAAGCAGGGGAGAGAGCGTCCCAAGGAGAGCCTGCACTAAGCACAGAGCCAGATGCTGGCTGATCCCACGACCTGAGCTGAAACCAAGAGATGGCTCCCCAACCGACGGGGACACTCAGGTGCCCCTGAGAAGCACCAGTCTTAACAGATTTAAGATGAAACACCAAAGCCATTCAATGGATACATGATTCAACTGATTATTTATAGCTCATAATTATAAATGATTTTTAAACCAGTATAATTCATTTGAATTTATTGAACTTAAGACTATCCTTCAAGTATAAATATTTAATTCATTCGCCTTGCTTTTTCTTCTAGTGATGGTTCCCATCCGTGTCAGCAAATGTGTATCTAACAAGCTATTTTTCTGCCTGCCTGCCCTATGATTGTCACTCCTTCTAAAGAAGGACTTGAAACCACTTATATGTTATCCTGAAATCAAACTCTATCCTATCTACAGTACTGCTAGTCAAAGACTAGAGCAATAATGGTGGAGAACATTCTGGGGACGAGAAACTCCATGCTGAAGTCAATGGCTTCTGAGATTCCAGTTCTATCTCAGAAAAAAAGATCCATGTTCACCATGAACTTTACAAACATGGACACTCAGACCAAAAAAAAAAAAAAAGGGAAGAAAGCCAACACCATGTCAGTGAGGGAGAAAACAGGTTGGGGGTTCAGGGATGGAAGATGGAAGGGCACAAAAATTAAGAGAGATACAGGAAATAAAGGAGAGAAGAGAAAGAATTCTCTGCAACTGTGCCCTGAGTAAGGACATATGGTTCAATAAAAATAGCTTATCAAGTACCAGAGACAACTTTCTACTATAACTCTTAAGAGTACACATTAAAATATAGAAACACGGCCATTTTCCAAAAACAGGCTTATTCCGTGGCAGGCATTCCTTAGTACTGTATCACTAATTCACTCACCAAATGAAAGATATCGGGCTATTAATAATCTGAAGGCAGAGTTCTGCTCAGGAGTTAAAGGCACAGACGCCAGAGCGAGGGTGCTGCTATTTGAATCTAGATCTGCCGCCGACTGATTCTGGGAAAATCATGCACTATCCCCATCTAAAAGTGGCGATATTAGTATTAATGATCTTATGCGCTCCTGCCCCATAGGGTTATAAAATTTGATTGGGTTAGCAGATTTTGGTAATAGCGAACATAATATGCCACACTATAGTAAAAGCACGTATGTACACCAGTTTATTTAATCCACTTAGCCCTATAATGTATATATGTATCATCACCTACATTTTTATAAGGAGAAAATAAAGGCCCAGAGAGGTTAAATGACTCACCCAAATCCAGGGCTTCTTAGAAGTAGCAAAATAAAGATTTAAAGATAGCAGATGGTTCAAAGAGTTGCCCTCCTAACCACCGCACCGTAATTAACCTCATGGCAAATGACCAAAATAGCTCCTGGCCCAGAGCTCAGTAGGTATTAGTTCTTCTCATGTTAGAGTCTATACATAGATTCACAAGTCAAATAGAGACACAGGCCTCAGTTTCCTCACCTGAAAAAAGGTACCAACATTACAACTTCTTTTTTCTCATAATGAAATGAGATTTGAAGGTATAAAGTTCATTATCACTCATCATTACATATTATCTTGGAGTATCTTTGGTTTGTTCATTTTGTTACTATATAACTCTTTAATATATAATTATTTAAATTTTTATTTGCATATTCTCTTGGCCAATATGCTAAATTTTAAGTTTCCAAAAGCACAGACAATATAATATCACTTTAATAAGACTTCACGGCAAAGGCTAGCATAGTGCTCTACATGTAAATTGAAAATTAATGTTTTTATCACAAAATAATACATATTTATAGTAAAAATACCAGAAAATACAGATAAGCACCCAAGAAAATGATGATCACTCATAATCCATATACCCGGGGATGCGGGAATCACTGTTAAATTTTGTTTTATTGTATCATATTTTCCCTTACGCATGTGAGTAGGTCATAATTTCTAATAAAATTTTGATCATTATAATTTTATTTAAATACGAAATAAAGGGGCGCCTGGGTGGCTCAGTGTGTTAAGCCGCTGCCTTCGGCTCAGGTCATGATCCCAGGGTCCTGGGATCGAGTCCCGCATCGGGCTCTCTGCTCAGCAGGGGGCCTGCTTCTCTCTCTCTCTCTCTCTCTCTCTGCCTGCCTCTCCGTCTACTTGTGATCTCTCTCTGTCAAATAAATAAATAAAATCTTTAAAAAAAATAAAAAAAAAAATAAAAAAATAAAAAAAAAATAAATAAATACGAAATAAATTGATTAATCAATTCTACAAATTATAAAATGTGTACACTATGCCATTAATAAAACCGTAGGTGATTTCCTAATTGGCTTATGGGTCTGGTATAGCTACTGGAGTCTGCTACAACTCTCTGAGGCAAATGTAAGCCATGAACAAGGCAGTTCGATGCTAATTTAGCATGACATGTCCTTTAGCCATCCTTCAGCTTCCTTAATTCCATGGTTTATACAGAGCTTAGAGGCCAGTGGACTGGCATCGGCAGAGGGGAAAAGGCCTAGACCTTCCCTCCCTAGCTTTAGACAAAACAAAGGAAAGATTAGGGGCTAAAGACATGAAGACTTCCTATCAGAATAATTCCCATTCAAAAAGAAAGAATAAAGTTCTATTTTGTATGTTCCCTAGTGGCAAGACTAAATCTAAATTTTAAAGAAAAGAATGATAACCAATTACCTGGCTGGATTAAAAAGAACAAACGTTAATTAGAAAGGCACACTAACCTTGTAACAGTTAGTTCCTACCAAAAGATAAAGGAAGTGACCAAAATCTGACAAATTCACTGAGAGCCGACTCCATAGTAAAGCTTCCATGGAGGGAAGTGGAGGCATCAGGGTTTGGAGGGTTTGGAGGGTTTGGTGGGAGAACACTCCTAAGGATGTATTTTGGAAACAGAAATACCAAACTGGGGGCATCTGGGTGGCTCAGTGGGTTAAGCATCTGCCTTTGGCTCAAGTCATGATCCCAGAGTCCTGGGATCGAGCCCCGAGTCGGAGCCTGCTTCCCCTCCTCTCTCTCTGCCTGCCTTTCTGCCTACTTGTGAACTCTGTCAAATAAATAAGTAAAGTCTTTTTAAAAAAAGAAGAAATACCAAACCAGTAAACAGCTTAACAGTGTCCAGAGACGGCAGCCTATGCTTCCGAGAGTCCGTGGATGAAAGCTAATCAGGGACAACTGGTCTGGAGAAACGCCTGCCTCTTACTGGCTCAAGCTTGACTGTACAAGTCCATTTTGACACGTAATGAGCATAAACTCCCTCCAATCTTATTTGAAATAATACAAGGATACATAAAACACTGCAAATAGAATTAAAGCTTACTCCCCTCTGATATGTAAACATTTAATGACTCTTCCCATATAGAAGCCTTCAAGAAACATTTACAAGTATACAGTACTAACTTGAGTTTTGAAAGTTCTTCATGTCTACGCAAATAATCAAAAATATCAATTTTACAAAGTCTGTTTTCTTTACGATCTCAACTATCTGTAATCAACCAATTACATGCCTAGGAAACTACTTCGTGAGTTTCCACAACCAAGTTCTATTGTACAAAAATCATTTAACAAAGTAATGTGCTATGATGTTAGTGCATTGGAGCCCAACCATTTCTGAAAAGAACTGGAAAAAACGTTCCATATTTAATTCCATAGACTCCTCCCCGCTGCATCATCCTTTATGTCAGATCTGAGATCTCTTAGAGATGGCCTGAACGACCTGCTTCTCAAGAAATGTCACGGGCATTTCAGATACAGTAATTCTCGACTGGGTGGGATTATCTCACTTCTCAGGACACTTAACATCCCTCACTCTTCGAGACACTCACGGCCAGAGATTTCCTCCCTTCCAATCATTATAACAACTCCAAACACCACACATTTCCCTACATCCCCAAGATAGCAGCGCCTGAGAACTGCCTAGCTTTTTTCTTACTGATCTGAGATCTGAGTAGAAGGGGAACTAAAGCAACAGTCATGCTCTCCAGTGGACCTTCATGACATCTGCTAGATGACCACAGCCAAACTCCTGCCTTAATGTCCACCAGAGCTGGGTGGGGGTGCTGCTCCCTTAACCAGCCACTACTCTGGGGCTCAGTCAAGGTGAACAGTCTCCGAGAAGCCCCGGGATATTTTACCCAACCCTAATCTTTTATCTGCTGCCATCCTTTTAGGAGTGCCCTCAGTTATGAAAGAAAGAAATTCATCTCAGTATTCCACTGGTAAAGATTATCTGTTAATGAAATCAGCTAATGTGTGTAAGCACTTCTAGGTGTTCAGTAAATGTTAAATTATGGCATTACTAAGTGATTGATAAATGCTTTATTTGTCATCAGTATCATCATCATCTCATCATCATCATCATCTGTGATTTCCTTTTCAAGCTCAGTATACAAAACAGCAATTTTGTCCAAAGACCCAGGCTCAGATGTTGACCATGTGTACCTTTTAGTCTCCTATATGCCCTGTTCTGTACAAAGCAGGTTATCTCCAATCTGGCAATGGTCAGCTTAAGACCTCAACGGTTCTTGCCCAACAGTCAAAATTTGAGCCCTGTAAATTGTACCCACATTTCTAATAGACACAATGATTTCATCCTTGACAATGTATTTTTTTTAAAGATTTTATTTATTTATTTGACAGACAGAGATCACAAGTAGGCAGAGAGGCAGGCAGAGAGAGAGGGGGGGAGGCAGGCTCCCCGCAGAGCAGAGAGCCAGATGTGGGGCTTAATCCCAGCACCCTGGGATCCTGACCTGAGCCGAAGACAGAGGCTTTAACCCACTGAGTCACCTAGGCGCCCCAACAACATATTTTTCAAAAAAGATTACCAAGCTTTCTAACAAAGATGTTTTTACAGTTAGAGTTGTAAAATCAAGTAAAATGTACATTTATGCATCCATGTGTTCTTATAGTTTTCTCATGGGCTGAACTGGTGGATTTAAGATTTAAGATGAATTTAAGATGAATAACCTGTGAACTGAAAATATTTTTCCCCAATTTAGCAACTCCTCCTGAAGCTCTCTTTCATTGACCTAAGATCCTCCCTCTGGGATTTAAAATTAGAGTCAACTGTCTTGAAATTGTTCACTGTCAACTATATGTATGGAAGGTTTCAGATATCATTAAATGATAATCCTGAGACACCTATGGTCTGGGTCTGTGGTGATAAAGGCTGAGGTCTCTCAGCGGAGGTAAATACAGTTTGGATAGTTAATGGATTCATTTAAAATCAATTTTGCAGGCATGGTTTAATTTTAGGGAAAGAGTCTTTAAATCAAGATTCACAAGTGTTTGCATCCTTTCAGTTCTCTCTGAAGGAAAAACAACATGGTAGAGCATAAGGCTCAAAATAGTTGTATTCATTAGTTCTTGCTAAAGATCTGTGCATAGTCTGGGTTGCCACATTTTACATCCCAATTTAAAAGTCATTCAAGTTCAAATTCTTTTCAGTTGCAAATATGTTCAGGATCCCTGGGGTGTTTGAGACTGAACCAGATGGCTGGCAAATATGCAGAGTTCCACCTAATCTAACTTTTTATCTCAAAATAATTGAGTTTCTCCTCTTCATGTAGCTTTTAATGAAAAGCAAATTGTGTGAGGGGCAAACTTAGGATGCCTGTTCGGGTTTCCTTGGGTGATTTAATGTGAGTTAGTCTTGGTAAATATGGGAAGATCTTAGGGTCCTAAGATAAATTTGCTAGTCTGCAGGTGCTCCTCAGCTTGGTAAATACAGGAGTGGAAATGTACGCAACTTGTCCCAGTGGAACTTAACGAGAGTCCACAAATTTTCAAAGCAGACCCATTTTCCAAGTGGACGGGAAATAGTCCTGACTGGTCTAGTCAACGTCACCCATTTCAGCAGCTCTCCCGACTATTTTTCTCTCACCTCACACACCACAAACAATACGGAGTTTTGTGATACGGCGCGATCATATTTTGAAGTAGCGTTTGTGTCTTTCCTTCCCAAATACAGAATGTGCTCACGTACACCCCGAGGGTTTCCTTTCTCCCCCAAGTGCTGGGAGACAGAGGCAAGTCACCTATGCAGAGCCTAAAAAGAAAGCAAGATACTCCATTCTTCAACCACACTCTGGCCTGGTAGGAGTTGAGAGCTTCAGACGCATGCTTGCAGACAGGTGTACCGCTCACAGGATCAGAAACATGATGCAGGAGAGTGCATCAAGAAAGCCGGGAAGACTCTGGTCTGGGCCCGAGCCTGTGCAGAACCGAGGCCGCCCATCTCCCGCGCTGAGCCACGTACTCATCCACCCACTACCCATGACGGGTTGCGTCTGTAGACTGCCCAGCCCCCTACCAGACCTGGCCACCAGCCAGGAGAGGGGCACACCTTGCGACAGAGGGGAAAGCCCCTTCCCCGAGCAAGGGGGGAGCTATGCAGAATGGGACCTGAGGTGGAACACACTGCCCCCGTCCCACTCTCTTCCTCAGGACACACATGTGGTGAAAAACCAACCCAAAACCACCTATGAACCATATACTAGTAAGGACAGCTCAGAATGTGACAGGTCGGGTCACCGAGGGTAGATGACATGGACCCCGGCGTTCACGGAACACAACCCAAGTTTTGTTTTCCTTCACGAGTTCGATCAGGCCGGTGTTTTCTGCTCTTACGTGACCTAGCCGCCGAGGACACTCACCTCAAGCCCGAGCCTCGTCTTTTTCCACCATTGGTCTCAGCTGTTCTCACATTTCTGCTTCACGCGGTGTGGGCCGCTACCTTTCTCAAGCTTCCGAGAGCTGTCTTGAGAAGGCGTTGGCGCCGTCTCCCAGGTCCCAGTCAGGGTGTTTACTCCCGTGTCACAGAGTGAAAAACTACCCCTTCCTCGACTTGACGCTCTATTCCTGGGCCCAGCACCCTCAGAATCTGGTCCAGTCCATGGTCTCCCAGCTCCGGCCGGTATGGGTGGGCTACGTCCCATGGTTTCTTGAAAGTATACTTGGCTTTCCTCCCTGAGTAGTTCTGGCATTTTCTGGCCAGGTTAGGTCGTGACTCGACTCGAGCGTTTGATCTGGTTGCCGGTAGCAGAGGTGGGGTTACATCCTGAGTGGGTTGCTTGTGATCCCCCAAGAAAGAGGCCTGTGTGTCATCGTCAGAACAAGAGCAGGGCACAGGCCTCTCACGGGGAGTGGGTCCCTCCTGCAGACTCGGACGGTTCAGACACGTAAGGTGCTTCAGTGCACCAAAGACCCGTCTCTGGGCCCCATGCTGCCCTGTGGCAGCCCCGACCTTGAGAGGCACACTGGCTGGGGATGGGCGTCTCTTGCGTCTCTACAGCTTTGCTACTCTTGCAATGACTTCCTGAGCCGGATCCTTAGCTTTCCCTGCCTCGCGGTAACAGAAGGCTGAGTTGCTTCACAGGCTTCCAAGAACACCTGCTGACTCACACTTTGCCTTTAGGGGGGTGATTAATCACCCTCAGCTGTTCTTTGTGTTTCCGCGCTAATGTATCCTCGGCCACTACTCAGGGCCATTGGCCATCGCATTCCACAGCTTTTATAATGATTATTTTTCTCCAGTCTCTTTTGAGATAACGCATCCACATCCACGAGTACATTTCCGTAACAATTTGTTACCACTGAGTCTTCACAATTGCAATACCTTAACCAGCCAAAGGGCTCACTAACTGTGTCTCCTGTGAGAGGAGGCTGGGTTTTTCCTGCCAGCCAGCAGCCCAGGACTCAGGTCCAATATTGCACTGTAGAGTCCGTTTCTGTGGATCAGTCCTGGCCATAGCTGTCTCAGGTCTGCTTCTAGAACCATCCAGATTCTAGGCTGCAGCTTGTACACAGGAAGCTTCTAGAGCGGTGCTCTCACAATAACACTGAGGGAGCAACAGAAGCAGAATGAAACTGAGGGAAACGCTAAACTGTAAGGCAGGAGCCACAGAAGCCTTGGCCAATGCCACCGGCACTTAAGAGCGAGACTGGGCTTTCCTGAATTAATGCTTGCAGTGAATTAAGAAAGGAGCAAGGTCTACGTGTCCCTGAGCTGGCCAGTCCTTGGATGCAGGCTGCCCCAAGAAGTCCCTTCAGCAGAGATCAACTCCAAGGGAGGGACTCAGGTGTGAGTTTTCCACAGCCAAGATGCCCAGCTGTGGGGAGAATGAGAAACTCCCCAAACCAGGTCCATTCCTCCCTGTCTACGATCATTAGTATCAATCCCCACGCCCCCTCGCCTTACCTCTTGGGTTACCTACAGGACTTGCCGAAGTCTTGCCAACTTTTTTATGCCTGCTCTCTCAAGTCACGCTCTGGATTTGTTCCCCTAGGGCATGCTGGGACCTAACTGTAAATTTGGAAAAACAAGAAAGTGTCGAAGATGGCCAGGAGGGGGAGACAGCTTCACCTTTGCAGGCTTCCAGGTGAGGCAGAACCAGCTTCCCAGACAAGGGAAGGGCTACTGTGCTGGCAAAAGAGGCCCCGTAGGGACGGACCACCATGTTCAGCACCATCCACACTGACACAAATGCCCCCTGCCCAGTCCCTGTCGTGGTCTTCTTCTTTCCCAACCACAGACAAGTGATCCAGGGAAGCTTTAAGGTCAACTTCCTTAATCACTGGGAAGCCTCTGGTCTTATTTTAGCTATGACACCCCGGTGGTAATAAAAGATAAATTATTCTAAAATAATCCTGATCCTCTGACCATGCCTTGAGCCAAAACTTTAAAATTCTAGCTCATATCCTTTTTTCTCTTTGTAGCCTTGCAGAGCCCTTGGAAGCAGCCAGCCAGTATCATCACTCCTGCTGGAAGGGATTCTCTGGAGGGACTACAGTGTCCCGGGGGCAGGTCTGCACCATCGCTGTTTCCCAGAAATGGTCTGTCCAAAAGACGGTTTTCCTGACTTCCATAGTTAATTTACCTTCGTATTTCATCTGATAGGTCAAATGACTGTTTTTCAAGATTCTGATGTACCATGGCAATAAAATATTAATGTTTATAAGAGCTCTTTTTTATGCTTTCTGTTCCAGCAAAAATCGAAAGGTATGGAATTGCACAAATACCATCATAGAATGAAAATTCAAGAAATAAGCATTTTAAGTAAATAATTTCCACATAAGCACTGAAGACGAACTTAATTTTTTTTTCACATATAAACATTTTCTTTCAGCGTTGAGAGCTGGGAAACTCTGTGAATTCAAAGTGAATGCGAAATTGGTATTGGGGACAACCTCATGGTAATAGAGGACTGCTGAACAGAATGCTGGAGAAATGGGATTAAGGTGGGCAGAGATATAAGACAAACATGCCCAGGGAATTTGAGATTGGAGTAAGAAGAGAGAAATAAAAGTGTGTGTGTATGTGTGTGTGTGTGCTCACGTTCACACCAAGAGGCCCTGATTTGATTACATTTTTAAAAATGACTATTTGGATTAATTTTATTTGTTAGACTCACATTTAAAATGTGTTCAGGCATCAGATGCCACACACCAACTACTTAACATCCTTTTGAACTAGCATCGACAGCATCTTTGTCTTTAGAGAAAACTTTTCTTAACTAGCAACTAGGGTTCTTCTAATATTCAGGGCAATAATGCTGCTGATACTAAGTTTGATCGGAAAAGGTGGTAATATTTTGACCTATGTCATATCCTACAATTTTATGAGACTAGGTTTCTACACAATTTAAATAACTGTTTTTAGAGGCGCCTGGGTGGCTCAGTGGGTTAAGCTGCTGCCTTTGACTCAGGTCATGATCTCAGGGTCCTGGGATCGAGTCCCACATCGGGCTCTCTGCTCAGCAGGGGGCCTGCTTCCCTCTCTCTCTCTTTCTCTCTCTGCCTGCCTCTCTGCCTACTTGTGATCTCTCTCTGTCAAATAAATAAATAAAATCTTTTTTAAAAAAAAAAGACTGTTTTTAGATAAGTAGTCCCTAGATAAAAGTTGAAGCTGTGATTTCACATTTAAATAAGAGAAACCTTTGAAAAGAGTTAAATTTCTAACTGGTAAGATTTCTGGTCAAAATGTTTTTAGCTAACAACATATATGCAAAAGATATGTAAGGCTCTAGAAATCACAGTAGAGTGCCAGTATCCAGAGTCAATTGGTTATGACAATTTGCCAAATTGGAATAATAAATTGCCTTTTAAATAATAATAATCATAACTTGCCATATAAGGTAGGACAAAGATACTTTAAACCCCCAGGTAGAATTACTTTTTAAATAGTCCAGACAAAATTTCTAATGAGTTATCAAAAAATGAAAATAAGTAGAAAAGCACAGTTGCAAACAGTGTCTAACTATTGTATAATTCTGGTAAGGCCCTAGACACGATATGTATATTAACATTCTGATTAACAGTTTAACATCTTAAAACTCTGCTTAAAGGGGTGAAGAACAGATGTCAGACACTTGCACATATTTTTATTCTTCTCTTATTTGCACATGGCTCCAATGGCCAAAAAGAGAGATGTCTTAGCAACTGCACCAAGCCTCGGGGTACCCAGCTAACTGTATCGACTGTCTTCCTGAGCCAGGATGAGATGTGTCGTGAAAATTTCAAATCGAGCATTAAGAGTATCTATTCTGAAGTGTTGTTTGGCATGTGTCCCCTTCAACCATGTCTCTGTTTCTCCTCTTCTTTTGTCTCCCTTCTCTCCAGACCCCGGTGCATTCCCAACCCCCAAACACCCCCCATCTCTTCCTTTGCCTCCATGCTCTCATCTCTAACCCCGAGCCACTGCACAAATGATTTCCCTAAAGAAAGACACTTCTCTTCAACAGAAATTCCACTGTGGGTGGCTAAGATCTTTTCTTCAACCCACTATCCAAGCAAATATCTATAGCTTATAGAGAAATCTACCTAAGCGAGTTTCAAACAAGTGCACACGCTGGATGTTCCTGGTCCGCAAGGAGAAAGGCTTGGAGGAAGATTTTGCCCAGGGCTTCATCTGTCCTGACCTTATGATCTTTATTTTCTGCTTCACTTCTTCTGTGTCCTGAACTGGACTGCCCTGAGCGTATCACATCATCGTGTTAGGGATAATATACCAACTATGAAGAAATACTTTTCAGCTATTGTTAACACAGTTCAGTTTTTCTGGAAAAAGTCTGTATCCGGTATGTCCAGAGTCCTACAGGGCTAGACTCTGAGAGGGTCTCTGTCTACTTACTCCCATCTGCAAATGCACCCTTTGGGGAGGTCTCCCACAGGGGCTCCTCTCTCTGTGGCTCTGTTGGTCATGATCACCACAGACTGCTGTAGGTGTTGGTAAGAGGAGTGCAATTTTCAGGTGGATGCTTCTTCAACAACCTCCCCTCACTCCTGGCAAATCCTATGCTCTGTGATTATACCTGTAATACATTATGTATCCTCCTGCCTACAAATCCCTGGCGTTTCTTGATTTAAACTTTTATATTAGCAGCACATTTAGACAAAATCATCAAGGGTAATAATGGGAAGAAGCAAGGCCTGTGTCATCAAGAAAGGTAGCTAGTAGATAGGACTTGGCAGAGAAAACAAAACAAAACAAAAACAAAACAACAGCCTATACATTTTCTTCCCGTTTTCTCCCCCCATGGAAAAAGGGCCAAAGCCCTTTTATCTGAATAGAAGTCATTTTCAGACCAAAACTCTTTTCCCTAGTTAACTCTACTCCCCATAATTAAATCAAATATATTATCCCAGCACCTCCTTAAAAATACTTGAGTTCTGCAAACTAAAACAATGAATCAAATATGGCCTCTTTAATGTGAAAGCTGTCAAATTTAGCTTCTTCCACAAGCCAATTCTCAGATATTTGCAACATTATCCTCAGGTTGTGATACATACAGTAAATTAAAAGCCCATTTAGAAACTTTATTTGACAGCTGAACGGTCTCCAAGCAGCCTAAGGCAAAGGATACAAATGTATGGTTCTTTTCCAGAGAGCCATAACTTACAAATAGCTTTACAATGTTTAGTCTTGCCTTCTTTGGTCTATAGGCTCTGCCATCAGTAATGCGTTTATCGGTGAAAATACTACGTAGGCCTGTTTGCCAAGGCACTAAAGATGTCCTCAGAATAAAGTGTCCATGAACATGCTGTGAAAATGCAAAAGAATTATGTGAAGGTCACCTTTTCAAAAATAGTCATTTTACTTCGAACCTGTACAAGCGAATAATAGAATTTCATTTAGAACATAATTGCATGACCTAAACTGTGTGCTCTGCACAATTGTCTTCACAAAACCCAAGATACTTCTTGATAAAAGAAGCCAAAAGTTCCTGGTTTAAATAAGCATACTGAGAAGTGTTTAAGGCTCTACATTCATTGATGGCTTTTAAAGTGTTCATAGCATTCAATGGTGTTTATAGCAGCTTTGTCTTCTTTCCCTTGGTAGACTTGAGTTCTTAATTATGGCTAAGGGAACTGTCCCCCTAGCTCTCCATTGGACCTGAGGCTTTCTAGGGCTCAGATGCTGGATCACTCAGTTTCCAAATGGTTTCTGTCTGCACACCCTATACCTCCTCACATCTCACACCCTGGAAGTTCTTGGCAACTGAGCAGAAGTACATTTTCTTTAGATTTGTGTGTGTGTCTATATATACATATATATATATATATATATATATAGAAACACAGATACACACACATGATTCTACCTAGAATCCCAAGTCATTCACCTGGGATGGTTCACCTACTTCCAACATCTCCTACCAGTCACAGACCCCCTCATACTTACTCATTTACCTCAGGTCCCACATATACCCAAACTAACCATTGCTCTCATTCCTGCCAAAAATGTTCATTCCCACTTGATCTCCCTATAAAAATTCCCCAAGGTCTTTCAAGATACATTTTTTTAAAGACTTTTTTTTTTTTAAGTCATCTCTACACCCAACATGGGGCTTGAACTTACAACCCCAAGATCAAGAGCTGTCCACTGGGGGTGCCTGGGTGGCTCCGTGGGTTAAAGCCTCTGCCTTCGGCTCAGGTCATGATCCCAGGGTCTTGGGATTGAGCCCCACATCGGGCTCTCTGCTCAGCGAGGAGCCTGATTCCTCCTCTCTCTCTCTGCCTGCCTCTCTGCCTACTTGTGATCTCTGTCAAATAAATAAATAAAATCTTCAAAAAAAAAAAAAAAAAAAAAAAGAGCCGTCCACTGTATGGAGCCAGCCAGGCACCCCTCAAGATACATTTGAACATCACCTATTTCAACAGGTCTATCCTAACTCTCCCCAAAAGATTTAAAAACTTATCAGTTTTCCCCCCTTAATGGCCCATATATATGTTTCTGGATTTCTGTGATGGCAGTGTTGAGGAGCTTTTTTTTTTTTTTTTTTTTTTTTTTTTTAAATATGTCTATCTTCCTGTTATAAGTTTCTGGACAGCAAGCAGCAAGAGCCAAATGAATTATCTTTTGTGTCAGCATCATTTTAATTGAAACCATCATTTTAATTGAAATGTCTATTACCTAGGCCCATCTTTGAAACCATCATTTTAATTGAAATGTCTATTACCTAGGCCCAAACTGGGAGGTCATCCTCTCAAATGATAGTGAATAAGGAAGAAATAGTTCTTTGAGATCTGTAATGCCTGGAAAGACTTGTTAGTGTATAAAGAAAAAAAGTGCAATGAAAGAAGCAGGAACAAAACAAAACAAAAGGAATTAAGTGTTTAAAGAAACCACTGAAGTTGAAGGAGCAGGAGGCTGGCTGAGGACAAAGCAAAAGCTGGTGCCTTGCACCCCCCCTTCACTCGCTCCCCTCCATATGTGTAGCATTCCTCAGGCACCCCTGACTGCCATAAAACGATAAATAGTTAACTTGCAGAGATCACAATCCTGCAGGGTAGGAGTCTCCCTTGGTTTGCAAATGTCCTTGAGATTTACAACAAAGAAATTACCTTATCAATAGCCCTAATGTCACCCTCCCCTCCATGAAAAATGGAAGGAGGTGGAGGTAGAAGGAAAAGTAAATAAAGTTAAATTTCTTCTAAACCTAATTCTCACTAACAAGGATGCTTGATAGCAGGAATGTAAGATTCCACCAGGAGACTCCCAATTGTCTTTACTTGATAGTAACTAGGCCTTCAATATCCTGACAGTGCTTTTTTCCGCATGCGTGGGCTAACCGGCCAGTTCTGCTTCTGTAAGATTGCTTTGTCTGCTTTCGCGCGGGGTCCCCTGACCCAATTCACTGACGCCAAGTATGCCTGTTCAAACTGTCAATCAGTCAGCTCAGCCCCACCCGAAACTTGTTTGTATCTGTCTATAAAAACCCTGCACCAACCCAGCTCTGGACCTCTCGGTGTTATCCGCAACGAGCGCCGCAGAGGTCCAGGTTCGAACCTGCAATAAACGACCCTTGCTGATTGGCTTTGACTCACGTCTCTGGTGGTCTTTTAAGGTGGGGGTAATATTCAACTGGCATTTCAAAGTCCTACACATTTTTAGTAATTTTGGAGGGGTCTTTGGAATTTTACAAATATGACCCTTTTCCTAAAAAACGCATCTGCTTGTACATATGAACACATGAACCTCCCCACACACAGATACACACAACCCTATAAGATACTTTTTAAGGGGCACCTGGGTGGCTCAGTGGGTTAAAGCCTCTGCCTTGGGCTCAGGTCATGATCCCAGGGTCCTGGGATTGAGCCCTGCATCGGGCTCTCTGCTCAGCAGGGAGCCTGCTTCCTCCTCTCTCTCTGCCTGTTTCTCTGACTACTTGTGATCTCTGTCTGTCAAATAAATAAGATATTTTTTTTTAAAAAAAGATACTTTTTAAAAATATATATTTAATTTTTATTTAATTTAGAGAGAGAGAGAGTGTGTATGTGCATGTGTGTGCACCCTAGGGAAGGGCAGAGGGGGAGGGAAAGGAAGAGAGAATGGGCAAGCAGCTCCGCGCTGAGCACAGAGCCCAAGTAGGGGCTCGGTCTCACGACCCTGAGATCATGACCTGAGTTGGATGCTTAACCAACAGCACCATATGGACCCAGCCAAGAGAGTCTTAAAGGGTCTTTTCCCCTTGAAATCATCTGTGGATTCCAGCAGTGAACTTTTGCCCTAGTAACCTCAGCCCACAGATTAAGAACACTGAGACTCTGAAAATGGTATGAGAGGGCAGAGCCCCATAAGACAACAAAGAATGAGCATTAGGAAAAAGTAGAAGAACGCCACGAGAAAGGAAGCAGTGTCCCTCTGGACCCCTCTGGCTCAAAGAGCTTTTGCTT
This sequence comes from Mustela putorius furo, assembly GCF_011764305.1. Taxonomy (NCBI): domain Eukaryota; kingdom Metazoa; phylum Chordata; class Mammalia; order Carnivora; family Mustelidae; genus Mustela; species Mustela putorius. Next base: position 19,087,332 of record NW_025422471.1, read on the forward strand.
CAGTGTTTGTCTGAATTGCAAGTTGTATTGGTCTTATGATTACAACTAGCTGTTGACGGAGTGTGGTTTGATGTTACTGTTTTTGATTCCACATGAAAAAAAAAGATATTATTGATTAAAGGGCTCTATCCTTTCCCCTCTGGAGGTGAGAGCTGAGATCTTGAGGAGCAAGTCATTCTTGGGCGAAATGCAGGAGGCAAGGGGTTAGGCTGCAGGAGGGGCGACGGTTCTGAGAGAAAGGGATGGGATGGTAGCTTATTTTCACCACTTAAATTCAAGTTCAGAGAAGCTTTGCAATCCTCAACTCTTCTTAGAAATAGGGCTGAGTGGAAACAAGCAAACAAGATAGAATGTGGGAGAGAAAAGGAAAACAAACAAACTTAGCAAATGAGATACAGAACAATGTTAAAATTATATGAAAGGCTTACCATAACAAACTACTACTTGGGAGTAGGGGCGGGCTCCTGAGGGGCTCAGTTGATTAAGTGTCTGCCTTCGGCCTAGGTCATGATCCAAGGGTCCTGAGATCGAGCCCCACGTCAGGCTCCTCTCTCAGTGGGGAGTCTGTTTCCCCCACCCCCTCTCCCTCTGCCTGCTGCTCTCCCTGCTGTGCTCTTTCTCTCTCTCTCTGTCAGATAAATGAGTAAATAAAATCTTAAAAAAAAAAAAAGAAAGAAAGAAACCACTACTTAGAGAAAGTATGACATGTTAGTAGCTAGAAATTGAAAGATGCTGTGTCTACAGACGACAAGAACCACTGCGGGAGTAGAATGATTGGATTCTCATCCCTCTAAGTCCGCAAGCCCAAGGATCTCTTCTTGGTCCCAGCCAGCTTGCCAGGAGACGTCATTGCTTCCTAGAAGAAAAGAGGATCCTGTTTTATCTTTCCCATCGATCAACATAAACAGTAATGGGATAGGATCATTCATTTAGTACTCACACTAGGCCGAACACTGAGCAGACAGCTTTCGGTAAACATGATTTCACTTCATCCTAACGTCTGTTCTGCGAGGCAGATGCTATTACTAACCCTAGTTTGCCGATGGGGGAAAAAAAAAATGGAAGTTCAGAAAAGTGTTATCTCTCTCAAGGTCAAACGGCTGATAAAATGCAAGGATGAAAGGATTTCCTCTTCCAACACTCATTTTCCTGGAAGGCAGTTGCAGACCTTAGCTAACTGGTTAGCTAGCTAGACTGAGACAGAGTCTGGAGTGTAAAATGATTTTTCTAACACTATGGCAGACAAAGAAAGCATCGTCCAGCAACCAAAAGAAATTTCAAATTAACTCAGAGTCTGTCTTTGAGCAATGCTTCTTAAAATCCCATGTCTTCCCTTTTTCCTTACTGACCACAACTTACCTGGTCCTTTCTCCCTCTAACCCCCCTAAAATCCTCTTTCCCCACTCTAGCCATTCTCGCTCTGTCCCCTTTCCTTCTGTCCTCTTGCCCAGACTTTTTAGGTTCTCCCAATTTTAAATCACAAAAACCAACTATGCAGGACTTTTGTGCCAGTAAAACAAACTTGCCATACACGATAAAGCTCCGGGCCACTCCCCACTGTCCCTGGTGCCTTTGGGCAGTTGCCGCACTGTATCACCAGTCAGGGGCTATGCACAAAACACTGAAGAACCTTCCTCAAGAGAAAAAGGGGAAGAAAACCCCAAACAGGGCAAAGACAGATCACTCTTCAGTTGGCAAGGAGAAGAAGAAATTTGTGAGTTCCCTATATTAGTCATTTGGGTTCGAGGACATGTATTTGTATGTTTTTTTGCCTCAAGTAACCTTGAATGTCATGAGATTTGGGTTTACTTTATAGTAATAGGAAACCACTGATGACATTTGGTGAAGAAAGTGGTTTAAACCTATCCATGTACATACAAGGTAGTCTGGCTGAAAGCTAAAGGATAGATTGAAGAAATGAAGGGTTACACAGATGGCAAAAGAGACTTTTCTCTCCCTTTTTTCCTCTTCTAGTAATCCTAAGAAGGAGTCTTTGCAAAGAGTCATATACATCAGAGACTTGCTATGAAATAATGCATTAAAGTTGCATTGTGGGGGCGCCTGGGTGGCTCAGTGGGTAAAGCCTCTGCCTTCGGCTCCTGTCATGATCCCAGGGTCCGGGGATTGAGCCCTGCCTCAGGCTGTCTGCTCGGTGGGGAGCCTGCTTCCTCCTTTCTCTCTCTGCCTGCCTTTCTGCCTAACTGTGGTCTCTGTCTGTCAAATAAATAAATCTTAAAAAAAAAAAAAAATAAAGTTGCATTGTGGAAGAAAGTCACTCTTAGCAAGAGAAATGTGGGTTTTGCATCTACTCTGTTTGCAGTCATGGCTAAGACACTCACTTGGAGCTCTTAGACATACTTGGATGAGATTTCAGGGGTGCTAGCCCAGTGCCTGGCACATGGTTATCAATATCTATTCACTATGAACAATTACCCATTGCAGGAGAGCATGCATGAATGCGTGGGGTTGGTAGTCCTGAGTAGCCAGGTAGGGACATGGACACGGATATCTAATTTATTACTGTTACCTGACTTCATCTGTTCCAATAAGTTGGTGGTTCCAGGAAAAGTGCAGTTTTGATTTAATCATTAAAAAAAGTATAAGAAAATCAGGTTTGAGAGGATGGTATTGATATTGATTTTGGATGTTGGCTGGTTGGTTGTTAGCGTTAGGGCTAGAAGACTTCTATCTTTGTAATTGTCGGCAACTCCCACATGTAGATGAAGAACTGAACTACTATCTTTTACTTAGTCAACTAAATATTATTGGTGGTGACTTTGGTCAGGACCTAGAATAGGGATCGATACAGAGATGACAAAGAAGGAGCGAAATCATAAAGAACCCACAGTCTGGGGTGAACAGTGTAATACACGAGGTGACAGGTGCCATCATTGATGTAGAGACGGCGTCAGAGTAGGCCAAGGTGGGAAGGGGTGTAAGAGATATGGCAGAGCACTTCTCAGGGAAGGAAGGAATCTTTAGTTACTGACATTGTTTAGAGTTGCCAGTGCATGGTGATAATAAAAAGCGGCTGACCCCTAGTCAGTTTTATTATTGTTTTTCAATTCTCCACAAACAACATATCCCCTTTTTTGCTTGCTCCCAGGGCAGTGGCTGTCCCCCTCCCACTTCTCCCAGCTTTAGTGTGGATGGCACTGATTCCCACTGCTGTGTGGGCAAAGTGAAAGAAGAGATTGACTTTTTCTGGGGAAGCGACAGAAAGAAGAGCAAGGCCGGTGACATTTACACTGAATTTGGAAAAGAACTAGGAGTTCCCCTAGTTACCTAGAATTAAATAATATGAAATAGGAATTCCCTGCTGGGTTTTGGAACCCATTGTTCTGTGTGGTGTATTACTATTCATTTACCAGTATTACCTTCAGCCGTAGTCAGCTAAGAAGGTAGTACCGTTGCTGGGGCGCCTGGGTCGACTCTTGGTTTAAGAGTCCAACTCTTGGTTTCAGCTGAAGTCATGATCTCAGAGCCGGGGCTCAAGCCTGGTGTCTGGCTTTGCACTCAGCATGGAGCCTGCTTGAGACTCTCTTTTCCTCTGCCCTTCTCCCCATGCTCTTTCTCTCTATGTCAAATGGGTAAATCTTTAAAAAAAAAAAAAAAAGTACCGCTGCTATTCTTTAACATAACAAGTCAATTATTTGACTCACTCGGTTTTCTCACTCTTGGGAGAGGGAGGGAAAAGAACCCTGTTTTCCATGCGCATGGATGCGGCTTAGTTTCTCCGCGAAGCGGACTCTGAGGCAGAGGCTCACGCGTGGTAAGGATATGAGGAAGTGCCTGCCGAAAGGGGGAGAGAGGAGCAGGGTTCGTTGAGGGAGAACACGAGCTGTGACGTGGGCCTAAGACCAGCTCCAGCTGACCCTGTAGGAAATTCTAGACTTAAAATGGTCTTTCACGGCAAATGACTGAGCCTTTATATACCACCTGATGGGAGTTGAATGGGAGCCTCCTCAGGGAAGTATGCCCTTGCATAAGCAGCAACACTTACCTATAGCCAGCCCCAGCCCTGAAATGCTCTGTCTTTTCCCACCTTCTGCCCCATCATTCTAGCAAAAAGGGCCATTTGCCTTCATTTAACCAATTCTTGGCTTCTTCAGCATTTGTTCCCTGTGAGAACCACACAGAACCACACTAGATAAAGAGCCAGGCTACCTATCCCCCACTGCCTGGGACTCCTTTGTTCTAGAGATCTTACTTGGTTTAGATAGCTGATCATTTGGACCAATTGTTTGTTTTTGTTTGTTTGCTTTTCCCTTCCTGTGATTTAAATTTCCTCTCTAACGGTTTAAAAATCAGAAATATAAAAAAAAGTGAGCTCTCAAAACCCTAAGTGTCAATCCTCTACCCTCCAATAAGCAGATCTCTTTCTCTCTATCCACAACCTCACGGTATGCTCGCAGTGTGCTGTATAATTTCCAGAAGTTAAAAGGAATAAGCATTTTTTTTTTAAAGTTCCTGATGTGAGGCCCCTGGGGGCTCTGTTGATTAAGCATCTGACTCTTGATTTCAGCTTAAGTCCTGATCTCAGGGTCATGAGATGGAGCCCCACATTGGTCTCCACACTGGGTGTGGGGCCTGCTTAAGATTCTCTTTCCATCTCCCTCTAAACCCTCACCCTCATGCATGTGCGCTTTCTCACTCTTTACAAAAACAAACAAACAAGTTTCCTGATGGTTATTGCTGAGGGTGTCTTGCAGTCGTAATGAGAACAGCAAGGGTGGGTCCAGCCACAACACTGCTTATGGACAGGCTGAGCCTGGCACAAAACACAAGAGGTCAGTTCTTCCCGAGTTGACCTAGAGATTCAGTGCAATCCCAGTCAAAATCCCAATAGGTTATTTTATGGACATAAACAAACTGATTCTAAAGTTTATATGGAGGGTGAAAGAGACAGAACAGCCAACCCAATATTGAAGGAGAAGAACAAAGTTAAACTGATGTCGCCCAACTTTAAGACTTAACTCTCCAGCTACAGTAATCGAGACAGCGTGGTGTTGCCAAGAGAATGGGAAGACAGACCAAGGAAACCGACTAGGGAGCCCAGAAATAAACATCTATAAATCTAGTCAACTGATCTTTAATTAAGGAGCAAAGGCGGTACAACAGCGCCCCCACCTAACCTGTTGGGGATATATTCCAAGACCCTAGTGGATGCCCAAGACCACAGAAATTACCAAACCCTGAATATGCTATGTTTTTTTCCTCTACATACATACCTGTGATAAAACTTAACTTATAAATTGGGCAAAAGTAAGAAATTAACAATAATGAATAATAAAATAGAATAATTATCATCATATACTATAATAAAAGTTATGTGAATGTGGTCTTTCTCTCTCTCTCTCTTCTGATTATATTCATTCATCTTCTTCTGATTATAATGTAGATGAAAAAATGCCTGATGAAGTGAGGTGAATGACATAAGCATTGTGATGTAGCATTAAGCTTCCAATGACCTTCTGACGTCAGAAGAAAGATCATCTGTGTCCAGACTGTGTTTGACAGGTTGACTAGAACCACAGACTGTGAAACCATGGATATGGGGGAGGGGACTGATGTACAGTATAGCAAAGGTAATTTCTCCAACAAATGTTGCTGGAACCACTGAACATGCAAAAAATGAATTAGACGCAGACATTATAGCCCTCACGAAAATTCACCCAAAATGGATCACAGTCCTAAATGTAAAATGCAAATCTATACAGCTCCTAATAGATCATATAGGAGAAAACCCAGATGACCTTTGGGACAGTGATGCCCTTTTAGAGGCAACAGCAAAGACGTGATCTGTGAAAGAAATAATTGCTAAGCTGGACTTCAATTACAAGTTAAAACTTTAGTTTGTGAAAGACAATGGCAGGAGAACGAGAACACAAGCCACCGAATGGAAAAATATTTACAAAGGATACATCTGATAAAGGACTTTTATTCAAAATATACAAGAACACTTATAATTCAATAAGAAACCAAACAACCTGACTTAAAAGTGGACCAAATTCCTTAACAGACTCCTCACCAAAGAAGATAGACGGATGGCAAATAAGCATAATGATGGATATATGTCACTACATATTTGTTCAAATCCATTGAATACACAACAAAAAGAGTAAACCTAAAGTAAACAATGGACTTTTGGTGATAATCATGTGTCAGTGTGGGTTCAACCCTGGCAAAAAATGTACCATTCTGGTGAGTGATGTTAATGCTGGGAGAGGCCACATGTGTGTGGGCCAGCGGAGAGTTGGGAAATTCTGTACCTTCCTCTCAATTTTTTTATAAACTTAGAAGTGGTCTGCAAAATTAAGTCTGTTTAAAATGTTTTGTTTTGATTTGTTTTATTTCTTCAAGAAGGATTATAGTACGTCACCATTTCTCCTTGCAGGAGAAACACAGTGACAGGGCAGAACACTTCCCCATTTGTGACATCTAGTGGCTCTGCATCTGAATGACAACCTCTTAAAGAAGGAAAATCTGGTAAAGTCAACAGTGGCTCTGCCTGGGTTTTACCAGTTCCTGAAAAAAAACAGGAAAGCACTCCTAATTCCCCAGAAAAGTTCAGCAGTGTTCTAGTTCCACAGCAAAGTAGATGGAAATAGAAGGTGTTTGTCTATCTGCCGAGTATTTATCTGAATTTAAGAAAGTACAAAAGCAGAGGTGCACCAAAGGTAGGAAATAATAAGAATAGGGAAAAGTGGGAAACCCAGTTCCCATCCTCAGGCTACTTAGCACAAGAAAGGCCATGAAAGAGCCCGCAATCCTCCACAGCAGCATCTTGCCTAGTAGTGGGAGGAAATGCACAGACTGCAACTTCTGGCTAAATGGCTGAGGTATTCCTGGAGGCTGGCTTCCTGGGAGAGAACCGGGGAAACTGACCCAGTCTTCGGTCATTTCTGTGACCATGTTGACTTGGCTAGTTGATATCCTCTTTGTGCTTTTGCATAGGTGATCTCCCTAAATTTAGACCCCACAACAACTCTAGAAGGCAGGTGTTTTACTTCCTTGTTTTGGTAAGTGAGAACACAAAAAAATCTCAGAGAGTCTGTAACCTGCTCTAGTTACAGCTAGAAAGGAGCATTTTGTCGACAACTGATTCCATGTCTCTTTGGCTTCAGGAAGCCATTTTTCTTCCAAAGTGCATTCATCCAGATTATAGCTTTTATAAACTAGTATTCTTTGTTTTTCCACCAGTATTTTCCACTTTTCTAACTCCCCTGCCTTGTAAAAAATAATCTGGGTTTATTGGCTCAGGGGAGGGTTATGGGGAAACAGAAAGCTGTGAACATCAGCAAATATTTGGGAGCAAAAGTCTAAGTTAGGAAGTTAGAGGATTCAGGGCATACAGGAAGAGTGTAGGAAAAGTACCCAGAATTGAGGTGGAGGGAACTGGGTCTACTTCTTTTCTGGAAGGGGTGGGATAAATTTGAGAGAAGACAGGTATGCAATGGAAAGAGAGGCCCTGAGGCTTCTTCCCTGGCAGAGCCATCATGGTAGAAGCATTCATTGTGGAAATGTCCGTAGCATCTCAACTGGTGTATGTAAATATAAACCACCTGTCTGAGAGTCTCACACCCTGTGGTAGGTTGGAAGCTGCTAGAACCATCGGATTTGGAGAGGCCAAGGTCGCAGAGACAAGGCACGTCCCCGAGAGCTGCGTTAGCATGGAGCACAGTTAACACACAGCCCTGGGAGGTGTGGGGAATCTAACTGGACTGGGCTTAAGGGTTTACCCTGGGGAAGAACTGAAGGACTAAATAAATTTCATGTTGGATTACAGAGAAATAAAGGTATATTTAATAGCCACCTTGTATTAGCTTCCTAAGACTGCTGTAATGAATTACCATAAAGTGGGTGGCTTGAGAGGAAAGAAGTGTATTCTCTCAGTTCTGAAGGCTAGAAACACAAAATGACGGGGGCAGCAGGGCTATGCTCCCTCTAAAAACTATAGAGAAAGCTCCCTTTTGGACTCCTCTTGGCTTCTGGTGGTTACCAGTGTACGGGAGGAAAAATAATTTCCCCGGACCATTCTAGGTCTTAGCTGAGAGCCAAGGGTAATATGAGAGAATCACACGGAAGTTTAATAACATGTGCACATGGGAGATATCCCAGGAAAATTGAATAACTTCCCCAAATGGCCCAAGCCATGACCTTAAATCCCATCTCCAGCTCAAAACAGAAGATGTTGGCGGGGGGCCGTTATAAGAGGCGACCAGACAAAGCCCGGTAAGTGAAAGGAGCGAGTGTGGCTAAGCGGATTTGGATTTGCATCCTTGCTTTCTCCACCGGTAAGAGTTTCTAGAGATTTGGTTATCCTCCTCTTCCTGGTACAGACAGGAAGACACTAGAAACAGAGATTGCCCTTGTAAATGTAAATGTCTCTTACAAAAGGGTAACTTTGACTCAGGCTTCAGAGCATTCCTGTGGCTGCTCCTGCTTAAAATTCATCAACCTAAAATAATCCTTGTGCTAAAGAAGCCTATTTCAGGGCTGTGTGTCCGGAGCCCCTTCACCAACAATCCCCGGCCGTCTCCTTCACACTGTCTCTTTCCCTCTGGGTGTGACCATTTGTGTCCTCTCTTCATCTCATAAGGACGCCAGTCATCAGATCTAGGGTTCCTCCAAACCAGTACGACCTTATCTTACTTCGATCGTGTCCCAAAAGACCCTATTTCTGAATAAATTCCTATCCACAGATTGCAGGAGGTAAGGCTAGAACATCTTTTTCAGGGGTCCACACACCTGAGTCTGTGATCTGGGGTTCCTACCTGCTACACATGTGAGTTTGGTGTGAAGGAGGTGACACCGTGCAGAGCCTTGAAGTCCAGGAGGCTGATCTAGCCAAGTTGATGAACATAGGACCTTGAGCAAGGCAATTAGCCTCTAGTGGTCTTGATAACCTCAACTCTATGGTTGAGATTCTTTCTAGCACTGACGGTTGATTCTACTGGCCCAGAGTGGAGAAGTAGATGAGTCCTCCCCTTGGCCCAGATACAGTGTGGTTTAAGAGGTTATCGCAAGACTCTGCTGATCCCAGAACACTACCCTCCACCTTCTGATGCTTCCTTCCTCTCCTGTTTTTCTCATCATTAGGATCACAAAGGTAGTAAATGACAAATAAAGTAATACCTTGTGGATTTAGGATCATCTAGATTCTGGAAAACCAATAGTTCTATTGACAACAGGATTCAGTCCTGAAATGCTGGAACTACAGGGAGAACTGCTTTGTGGGGGGTCAAGCTACATGGTTGCCAAGAGAAACGAGGACATGATTTAGAGAAAACTCTGGGCTTAGGGTCTGCACGATTCCTTTCTTATCATTGCAAATGCATTCCCAAAAGAAAGCAAAGACTGAGGAGAGCCAGAAGCCCAGGGGGAAGGCAGGCCAGCCCAGATTGCCCTACTCCACATCTCTGGGGAGAGCTGGTGAGCCGCTCAGGTGGGCTGGCCCTGAGCCTGCACCAGGAGGAGGCAATGGAGATGTCTCACTCTGTCCTGAAGAGACAGTCTCAAGGATTTCCACAGCCAAAGTCACAGACGTCTTCAGAGGCAGAGGCCTGGCTGAAATCTGGGCTGCTTTTCAATGCCTAAAAGCTCTGTAAGAAGCAAGCAGCACTGAGAAAGGAGGAGGCATCTGAGTGCTGTGGCCAGGAGCTTTGAGTTCTGCAATCAGAAAGGCTGCCTGCGGGCCATGTTTACTAGCTGTGTAACTTCAGGTAAGTTATCGTCTTCTCTAAGCCTCAGATAAAATAAAGATTATTATCCTACAGTCTATCTAGGTGTGCAGTTGTGACACGATATAGGTCAAGTGCTTCATAGAAGCATAAAGGAAGTAGCCAGTTAGTGTTATTATGTTCCAGACACAGAACAGGATACTAAATTTAAGTGTACTAAGGCCACAAGGTTAAACATATACTTCCAAGGTGAGAATCCAGGGCTGCCGACTCCTTAGTTCTTCCACAAAATAATACAGAAATGAAAAAGGAAAAGCCAGGCACACTTTATTTACTAGTTATCATCATGTTTACCCTGTACCAGGTGCTATTCTAGGCACTTTATAAATACTAAATTACTTAAGCCTCAGAACAATCAATGTAGGCACGATTATTGCCAAGTTATAAATGAGGACAATAAAAACAGAGAAGGTGAGTGACTTGCCCAAGGTCACCCAGGGTCAGTGGGTACTGTGTTGTATCTCAGGGATCTGAGGCAAATTAAAAAAAAAATAAATAAGAGTATCATTATATTTAGATCACCTCTCTAGAAACTCATTAACTAAAACATACTCTTCTTTTTTAAAAGTATTTTAATTTTTTTGAGACATTTAGTAAACTCGATGGCATGCATAAATCTGAAACTCCCAGTTATCCATGAGTAAAAAAAAGCCTAAAATTCCAGCCTGTGGAACATAAATTGATAGTCCACCCAGCTGGTAGAAGTTCCACAAATTGCAAATGCATTTCTGTAAGATAGCTTGTCTTCTGTAAAACAAGTCTTACAGAATTTACCTTATAAACCATATTGCAGGCTCCAAATTTCTAAGTTCCTTAGAAGTTATTTAAAAATTAATCTCAAATGTTCTAAACATCTAACACAAATCATAGCACACATAAATTAATCTATATTTGATGACTTTGGTCTTGCCTATGATTTTCTGTATCTGTCCTACAGTGTGATTTCAAGGCTCACAGCACCTGAAACCTCAAACTCCCTAACAAAAAAGACCCTGATGGGCTCCAGAACTGTGCACTTGGCCCAGAGAAGAGCAAAGCGAGGTCGTCATCCAGCAAAAAGATGGACTCTCGTAAAGTTGAAAGACTAAGCAAAAGGTGAGCTATGGTACCCTGCTGTAATGCGAGGGAAGAATTCAGGTTATGCCCAAGTGCCTGGCAAGAACTACCAGGCGGAGCAGGGAGGCTGGGGAGAACCATGTCCTTTACTGAGACAAACAACCCGGGAAGAGGGGGAGGTCAGCACACAGCACAGAAATAATTCAGCTTTAGACATACTAAATTTGGAAACCCTATGAGTCATCCAAGTCGATCTAAGTTGCGAAGCTGAGAAATGGGGCCTGGCCTGAGACTACAGACTGAAAGTTTCCAGGATATTGTGGCAGTCATCGGATTTCAATGAGATCACCTACAAAAGGGTTATGGAGTGAGGAGAAGAGAGCAGCTATCGGAGGGTGTGAGGGGCCCCAACATGAAAACGTTGGATAAGGAAAATTAAGTCAACGTATAAGACTAAGAAAAAATGGTCACAGAGGTAGCAGGAATTCCAAGAGTGTATGGCAAGAAAGCCACAGACAGGAATCAGTCAACTGTGTCAAACGTTACTAAGAGAGAGAGTCGAATAAGGACTGAGAGTACCCATAGGAGAAACACCATGGAAGCCACGGGTGATCCCAGCAGGAAGCTTCACAGGAGGAGCGGAATGGAAATTACATGACAGTGAGTTGAAGAGTAATGGGGAGCTCATTCCCGCCATGGCAGTGTCTCATGTATGGGATTCTATGACTGGAACAGTCATAAGAACTGGATAAAAGGTACAAAACAACAGCTCGGGGGAGCCGGCAATATAGGTACTGTAAGCCTTGAGAAGAAAGCATAATATGTGAGCTCCACATTCCCCCCTGCCTTTTTCTCTGAGGTAGTTTTCTACCTTCAAGCATGGGGAAATAGGGCCCACGTAGAGAGTGTCTGTCTTGCAGGGGTGAGGCATGCCAGAAGCAATTTCTGGACAGTGAGAGAAATTCAGAAAAGGGGCCCAGAAACTGATGTACATATTTCCCACAAGCTGTTGGGCTGTGTCTAAGCTGTGCAGGAGTCCAGTGAGATTCTGCCAAACCAGATGAAAACAGCAGCTGGACAGATAAAAATCTGATCATAGATTTCAGCAGCATGCTGTACAAAGAAAACAGAGTTTAGAATTTAAGCCTTACCAAGGAGGACATGCATTAGTAAACATTATAAAATTTTAGTCAAGGCTTCAGAAGGGGCATGCCTTAGTATAGCAAAGGGAACCCGCAAGAAATAAGGTCAAATGAGGTAAAAAAAAATTTAACAGTCTAGCCCTATGAAAGCCTAAAATCACACCTCAGCAGGATCTGTCTGCCTGCCAAAAACAAACAAAAACCAGCTCTTTTTGAAAGAAATAACAGAGCCTTGACGGTTCTTTTTTTAATCCACTATATCCAAACTTATGAGGCATGCTAATACATGGGACACATTAGGTTTGCTAAAAACCAAGAGAGGGCAAAGAAGATCCACAGGTAATTCATATATTAGAGGAAAAAGTTGGTCAAAGAATAGAAAAGACTGAGCATTAAGCAGAAAAAGTGGAATACATAAAAAAATCAAATGGACATTTTAGAGTCTGAAATTGGGAAAACACTGGGTGGGTTTTACAGCAGACAGAACACAATATGAGCCAGGGTTGGAGAACTGGAAGACAGGTAGATAAGAATATGCAAAACAGAGGCATAAAAAGAAAAAGGAAACAAGACAGAACGTAAGAGACATGTACAGCACAGGCAAAAGGGATAAATCTGTGTAACTGGTGTACTGGGAAGAGGGGGTAAGAGAAGGGGACAAAGGAAAAATTCGGAGGGAATAGTCTATCCTACCATCTTTGCTGCCTTATTTCCGAAGTCATCACTATATCCTGAAGTGATAAGTTTTGCTCGAAGCCTGATATCTGGTAAATATCATATTGTAATTTTGAACACCTGCTCTCTTAGTCAGCATGGGTTGCTCTAAAACAAGGTCAGGATTGAGAGGCTTAAACAACACTCATTTATTTCTTACAGTTCTGGAGGCTGGAAAGTGCAAAATCAAGGTGCCGGCAGATTCAGTTCCTCCTAATTAATGATCCTTTCCCTGGTTTGTAAAGGCTGTCCTCTTGCTGTGTGCTCATGTGGTAAAGAGGAAAAAAGAAAGCTCTGGGTTCGCTTTCTCTTCTTATAAGGACACTAACTCCATCCTGGGGCCCCATCCTCATGACCTCATCTAAACCTAATTACCTCCTAAAGGCCCCACATTTATATACTATTGTACTGAGAGTTAGGCTTCAACATATGAATTTGAGGTGGGGCGGGGGAGGGCACAAACATTCAGCCCGTAACACCTGCTGTGTGCACTCTGCACATGGAATTGAGCCTGAAGGACAGGTCCGTCTGATGCCAGAGTTTAATGATGGCTCCTTGCCAGGATCATGCAGCATCCCTCCTCACCCACTTGGCCCTACTCCAAAGCTAATATAGCCTCCATATTCTGTCATAAAGTCAAGCAGACTAGAGCCTGCCATTGGGTTTTGTAAATAAATTTTTACTGGAGCCCAGCGGTGCTTCTGTATTTCCGCTCTATCTCTTGCTGCTCTCACACCACCACAGCGGTGCTGAGTATTTCCAAGAGACCGCCTATGGCCAGAGAGGCTAACGGTATTTACTCTGGACTCCTTCGCAGAAGAAATGCTTGCTGACTCATGCCCTAGCTCACTGTAAAAAGGAATTTGACTGTGGCAATGTATGAAACTATTACTGCTATTAATTTCTTCATTAACTAAGTACCATAAACTTATCACTCTTTAACATAAAGTGAGTGATGCTGCTGATTTTGTGGAAGAGAAGAAAGTGGTCGGTGCTCAGGATAGGATGTGGTCCAACGTCGGCCATAATGACCAATGCACATAATTAATTTTCTTTTTTTTTTTTAAACATTTTTATTTATTTATTTGACAGAGATCACAAGTAGGCAGAGAGGTAGGCAGAGAGAGAGGAGGAAGCAGGCTCCCTGCTGAGCAGAGAGCCCGATGCGGGGCTCGATCCCAGGACCCTGGGATCATGACCCAAGCCGAAGGCAGAGGCTTTAACCCACTGAGCCACCCAGGCACCCCCATAATTAATTTTCGACTGAGAGGGCGAAAAAGGTCTCCGAGCATAGAACCCTTTAAGAATGGGGAGGTGATTCGACAGACATCTCCACATTGTGGATCCACTATCTCTCTCAGGTCTACCTCTGTATTATCTCTATCTTTTTCCTCTCTCCCTTCTCTCTCCCACTGCTGTGCACATGGCCTTGCTGTTGTCCACTCGCAAGGAATCACCCATCTTAGAGCCTTTGTGCTGACCACTCCCTCAGCATGGAACACTATTTACTCTGATATCACTGGAGTTGAATGCCTCATCTCCTTCAAGTTTTTGATCAAACCATTCTTTTTTCCATGTGATCTACCCAGATCCATTAAGCCTTACCAAGGAGGACATGCATTAGTAAACATTATAAACTTTTAGTCAAGGCTTCAGAAGGGGCATGCCTTAGTATAGCTTGCCTGCCCCCACCACACTTCCTATTATTTTCCCCTAAAGTATTAGGGGAAATGTAGTTTCTCTACATTGTCATATACTCATTTATTATGTTTATTTGTATTGTGTGTCTACCCCATAATAGGACCTAAGCTCTATGAAGGCAGGAATTATAGGCATTTTTGGTTTTGTCTACTGATGCTTCCAAAAATCACCTAGAACAATGGTTGAAACATTGTTCCTGCCTATCGTATATTTACATATATCTTGAATGAATGAGTGTACATTCACATTTTGTTCTAGGGTCCCAGAAAAACTTTTAAGTCGATTTTTAAAAATAAGTTTATTTATTAATTAATTTATTTTTCAAGTGGGAGGGAGAGTGAGAGAGAGAGAGAGGAGGGAAAGAGAGAGAGAGAGAATCTTAAGTAGGCTCCATCCCCAACACAGAGCCCAATGTGGGGCTCCATCTCAGGACCTAGAGTCCAAGACCTGAGCCGAAATCAAAAGATGCTGAACCAACCGAATCATCCAGGTACCCCTAAGTGAATCTAGAAGCAATAATTTAGGACTGGCCCATGGAAGCTTGACTGAGAAAACGATTTTTTCCTTTCCTTTCTTGTCATAATTCTCCCTTTATTTCCTGCTCAATAATAGCAAGTACCCAGAGATTTCTGATGAATGAGATTTTCACAGGTCAAGCCTTCTAAGCAGATTATTAACCAAAATACTTTAATGAAGCTTTTAATCCAATTTAGTACCTAAATGCTGGATGCCAATGCCAGGCCATTGTGGTTAACCTAGTAGTATGGAAGAGTACACTTTGTATTCTGTTAACATCTTTTTTTTAAATAATGATTTTTATTTTCATATATTTGAGAGAGAGAGACAGAGATAGCAAGAAAGAGCACCAGCTGAGAGGAGAAGCAGGGAAGAGATAGGGGGCTCATTCCCAGGACCCTGGGATCATGACCTGACCCAAAGGCAGATGCTTACCTGACTGAGCCACCCAGGCACCCTGATATTCTGTTTACATCTAAAATTCAAATTATGTGATTAAAAAAAATCATTAGTTGATATCCTCCACTTATATTAGAACTAGTTGTTCAGTCTAAATTAGATTTTTTTCCCCCTCCTTCCAGGGTATCATTATGTTCTTTATGCCTTACAAATATAATATTATAAATATAATAAAAAATACATTAAATGTATCTAACACAACTTCTTGGAGCCAGATTAGGTCTGACTGCAGAAACTGGCATCACATACTAGAACAATTACCGACAACAAGTTCTTTTTGTTCTTTATTTTGATGACACAAATGATTAAATAACAAATAATTTTCTAGGCTATAATAATATTATCCATTTTCAGCCTTTTAACTGATGGAGAGGATTTTTTTTTGTTCTAAATGAAAATAGAAAGTATAATGGCTAGTGGATGACTTCATATCTAATTATCCACATCTTAGTTTGTAGAAAGGCAATTCCAGGTTATTTAAGTTGAAATAGTTTGCCTAGAAATCAATGTAATAGAAGCCTGATTTTTCTATTAAAAAATACCTTCTTTTTTGTTTGTTTTGAACCATATTCAATACTCTAAGTATAGATCTAAGTATAGATTGGATAAATTTTCACATCTATTCAATTTTAGCATTTAAATCTATTTCCAGGGTGGGAGGTAGGGGCACTCTTTTTACAACAAAAACTTTAGTATTGACTGTCAGAACAATTAAATTCTTACTGAGATTACCTTAGCGTGTTTCATTTCTAGCACTCTCTGGTTTAGGGAAAGATTAACAAGAATTGTTCAAAGCACCATGTAGGGTCTAGACACATGTTGGATTTGGGGTCTCCCAGAAGCATCTACTCTGGGATCTGCCCTAATTCTCCAACCAACTACATCTGAAATAACAAAAATGAGTGCTAGGACAAGAGCAAGGAAATGCTAAATAGACCCTTCTAAGTTTGCATCCGTACAACATCATGCATGGTATCCCAAGAAGGGAGCATACTGACTTGGATATCAAGGATCTGGGATACAAATGGAGAGAAAACAAAATAATCTAAATGAATTGCCTTTATCGAGATGCTCTCCGTTTGTTAAAGTCCATACAGAGAACAGTCATTTGGAGCCATAAGGGTCACATATGTGGAATTATTTCATTTCCACCAAGACAGAGAAATGAGGACCAGATTTACTCTACATTTTTAAACAACAACAAAACAGAGAAAATCTATAAAATAAGGGTTTCCAGCACCTGACAAGAGCCCCTGAGAGAGGAGAGACAAATGAAACAACTAAAATGATGCCTTTCCACCTGTATGGCTGAAAGTGGAAATAATTCACAACCTCTGGGAAAACATCTTCAATCATTCTTCTTTCATTTTTCAGAATATGTAAAAGAATCCATTTATTCTACAATAGGCATTGAGTCCCTTATAATCCTTATAGGCTGTCACAGCCAGTAAAGAAGACAAACAAGAAACAAGTAAACAATGAAATAAGTAACACAATTTCGCTGAGAAAGAGCCTAAAGCCAACAATAAAAGAGTAAATGATTCATTGGGACTGAGGACAGAGTATGTGCCTGTTTAGGCATGATAATCCTAAAAGTCATTTTTTTAAAAAAAGATTTTATTTATTTATTTGACAGAGACATAGAGAGAGAGCACAAGTAAGCAGAGTGGCAGGCAGAAGGAGAGAGAGAAGCAGGCCCTCCGCCGAGCAGGGAGCCCAATGCGGGGCTCAATTCCAAGATCCTGGAATCATGACCTGAGCTGAAGGCAGCAACCAAGACCTGAGCTGCCTAACTGACTGAGCCACCCAGGCACCCCCTACAAGTCATTTTTAAGAGGGCATTTGAGCTGAGAGACCTGAGAAGTGATGAGCAGAGAGCTATAGAACATTCTGGATATGAAAAACATGACATCAAAAGACCATGAGAGGAGAATGAGACTGAGACAGAAGAACATGGTAATGACGGGAACCTGGTAGAAAATGATTCCAGAACGGCAGGCAAAAGCCCGATCATGCAGGGCCTTAAGGCCCATGGAAAAAGCTTGGTATTTTATTCTAAGTGGATTTACTTTAAATCTAAGAACGTTTTAAGCAAGTGAATGACATGATTAAATTTCAACAAAAAATAATTCACCCTGATTTCTGGGTGGAGAATGGATTATACTGGGTTTGGAGTGAATACTAAGAGCCAACATAGAAGGCAAATTGAAGGCAAGAAACGATGGTGGACCCGAGTGGCAGCTGTAGGTGTGATGAGAAGCAATTAAATTTGGAATACACGTTCAAATTTATATTAAAATATTTCCAACACTGCAGATATGGTTCTAAGTACTTTCATGCGATAGCTCATTTGATACTACAACGGCCATATGATGTGGGCACTATAAATATCCCAATTTTACAGATGAGCAAACTAAGGCACAGCGTAGTTAAGTAACTTGTTGAATATTACAGGTTAAGTAAGAGGTGAAGCCTCTCACAGGGGTCTGGCTCTAGAGTTCCAATCTCTTTACCATTACACAATGTCGTAGAACCCACAGGAACTGCCAATCTCTCACCTAAATCACATTAGCTTTCTTTTGGTTTCTCAGAAATGTCATAGTCTTTTTATTCCCCTGGGGACTTCATATGGGTTTGTGTTCTTTCCCTGAAATGCACCCCCACCAGATTTGATGTCCTGTTTTACTCATTCCTCCTCATCCTTCACACCTTCCCTCCGCTTCAGTGTCACCTCCCTACGGTGGACATTTCATCCTGTCTAGAGTTCCCTCCCTACACTCTTTTCCTTTTTATTACACTACTCTGTTTCTGCCCTCGTAATCTTTTAGTACAATCTATGGTTTACATGTATTTGTGTCCTTTTTCTTCCAGTGTCTTTCTCCAACAACCGTATGATAGACTCTATGACACCAGGGACAGCGTGTGTTTCATTACAGTATTTTTCGGCACCCAACACAGTGTTGAAAACATAGCCATCACTCAGTAAGCCATGGATGAGAAAACCTGAAAATGGAAGCCTAGTTTTTGGTAAAGATAACCGACAGATAACGAGGAATAGAGAGAAAGAGTATATTAAGAAATCGTTTTGTAAACCACGTCACACATTGCTCAAAAGTTTAGAAGAACCGCATATAAGAAGACAGTCATTCTTTCATTCAACGGGTATTATTGGCTAGTTCATAAAGGCCAGGTGTACTTGGTCACTGCAGTAGTAAACAAAACAGACAAAAATACCTGCCCTCCTGGACCATACAATCTAGAGGGAGGTAATAAACAAAATTGATAAACAAATGATAGGCTAAACATGAAAAATAAATCAAAGAAGGGAGCCAAGGAGTGTTGAACAAGGGAGTTGGGATTTTCAGTAGATGTCCAGTGAAGTCTTCACTGAGAAGGTGACATTTTAATACAGATCTGAAGGAGATGAAAGAACAAGCCAAGCAGGTATCTGGAGGCAGAGAGGTCCAGGCAAACAGAACAGCAAGTATAGAGCGCTAAGGTGGGAGCGGACTCAGTACGCTTTAAGGAACAGCAAGAAGACCAGTATGGCTGGAGCCGACTGAACATGAGGCAGAGCAGTAGAAAAAGGAATTAGAGAGGTATTATAGAGGCAGGTGTGCAAAGATCCTCCGCAAATTTGGCCCATTTGTGGCCGCCTTTCCAAAAGCTATGGGGAGCCACTGGAGGATATTCAACAGTGGAAGAACATACTCTGACTTAGGTTTTAGTAGTCTAGCTGCTCTGATAAGATTAAACCAAAGTGGAGTCAGGATGGACCTGTGAATCCAGATAGTAAGCTATTGCTTAATCCTGACAAGAGATAACAGCGGCTTGGACCAGTATGTAGCAATGGAGGTGCTGAGCTAGGAAGACGGCGGAGAGATGAGACAGAAGGGAAGGGAAGGAGTTCGTATTGGAACATGTTACATTGGAGATGCCTAGTAACATTCAAGTGGAGATGTAAGATGGGCAACAGCCTTTGTGAGTCTGGAGTTCAAGGAAGACATCTGGGCTGAGTCATAAATATAAACCTGACGTTTACAGTCACAAGAGTCTGTATGAGATTAACAAAAGAAAGTATGTAAGCAGGAAAGATGTAGATGAACCAACAGGGAAAGGAGACACCCAAGAGGTAGAAGAAAAACGAGAAGGATGTGATTCCTGGAAGTGAAATGCAGACAGTGTTTACAGGTGAAGCGTCAGTGAATAATCAACTGGATCAAATGTTACTGGCATAAAACACAACCGTTGTGTCCTCCTTGGCTGGGGTTCCTTTGGAAAGTCTTGTCTTTGTCAATTTTAGAACTGGATTTTGCTACCAATCCCCCAATGCAGATAGATGTCAGAGGAAGTTCGAGCTGTTATTTTCCCTGCAGCCTGGTGAATTTTACTGGAGAAGTGCACCCTACAGAATCTGGAATCTTTTCTGTAATTCCTAGACATATGTTTAGCAATAGTGATTACTTGGACTATACTTTTAGAAATCTGCACATTTTTTCTGCTCTTCTACAAGATGTATCATTATAAATGATGCCATGCAGGGTCCGAGTTTTCAGGTGGACAATTTCAGAAGCAAAAATCCAGGATGAAAATTTATGGATACAGATATAGACATGGATAAATCATGTATATGCTATGTAAATATTTATTGTATAGTGTCTATTTTTATAGTTATATTTTTATTATATTTACTTTAGTGTGTACATCTCACTGTTCTAATTAGACATTTTTGCATTTAGAAAACAATCAAGTGTGGGGCACCTGGGTGGCTCAGTCAGCTAAGCATCTGACTCTTGATTTCAGCTCAGGTCATGATCTCAGAGTTGTGAGATCCAGCCCCGTGTTGGGCTTCTCACTGGGTGTGGAGCCTGCTTAAGATTCTCTCTCCCTCTGCTGCTCCCCCCCTCCAAATTTTAGAAAACAATCAAGCGATCACATTTTACAAGATAATAACATCCCATTTGAAACTAAAATGCAATTTCATATTCTTTTGAAAGAGTCACCATTTCCACTGAGGTTTGCATTGGCAACATAAGAGTATTAATTCAGTAAAGAAAATTAAATATTAATAAAAGTATGCGATAGATCATGTTCTTTATTTCTTGGATTCAGAGCTTTGTTCTGCTTTTTATTTCAAGTACATGAGGTGAGTGCCGATAAAATAAAATGAAACATAATTTTAAATAAAATTAATTTAAAATAAATGAAAATAGATATATTAGTATGCTCTAATTAATGCCAAATGACAAAAAATAATTTTTGCAGGCTAACTTGAAATGAGCTTTTTTGGATGCATGTAATTATCTGTAGTCTCAATTTTATTTTTAACCACTAACTGCTGGGGCTGACTTCAATTGGCTTCATTTGTGTTTTAAATAATTAGTATTTAATAATGTATTATGCATTACAGGGATAGTCACAGAGAACCCAAGTTTCAATTACCTGCCACTTCAAATTATAGACTCTCGGTAATTAGCTTCTGCCACATAACCCATAATGAAACAGACCAAAGTTAATAGAAAGCAGGAACAAAACTACATAGCCAGTTTGGCATGAGTAGATTTCAAAATAAACCAATTTGTGTGCCTTTTAATGTATTTCTCTGCAGGAATTAGAAAGCTGTCCGGCTAACCTTCCTGAGTCTCCCTAATTTATAATAAAAGAGATAATAATGAAGATAGTGTCTGCCTCGTGGGGATGACTTATTCACCATGAGAGAGGCATGTAGTTTAGATGTCAGGATTTCATCAACTCCAGTACACAGTACTGTATTTGGAATCAAGTCTGAAGTCCTCGCATGACCTAGGAGGCCTTTTATCCAGGGTTCTCCCAGCCAACTGGAGGATCCAACAGGATCCGTGGGGCTGGGGGAGGGGATCAGATCAGATCTGTGAGGGCAGGGTATGGGGAGGTGGGAAGGCTGGGGAGGGCTGGAGGTGCCTAACCTCAGCATGCTTTGTAAGTGTACCCAATGGGCAGGTTTGAGAACCCTTGTCCTACAAGATCATGTCCAGAGCTGCACTGCCTGCCAGCTTATAAGAAAGGCAAGTCATCAGGCCCCACACTAGACCAAGTGAATCAGAAGCTGAGAGCAGGACACAGTGCTTTAATAAACCCTCTGGCAGATTTTGATATGCCCTAAAGGATGAAAACCAGCGCTCTAAGCTCTTGCCATTCAGAGCATGTTTTACCTTCCTTCGAGTAACATCAGCACCACGTGGGGGCTTGTTGGACATGCAGAATCTCAGACCTATCCCAGACCTCCTGAAGTAGAGTCTGCATTAGAACAAAATCCCCAGGTGACAGGTAGGCACGTTAAAGTTTGAGAAGCACTACTCTGACATAATCGTTCTCAATCTTGGCTACAAATCGGAAGCATTTGGAGGAGCTGTAAAAATTACAGCTAGGCTGAGCAGGGAGCTCCTGGTTCTCCTATTTCAGCGCACAAAGCTCTACCTTCACCATTTTGCAATAAGCTCTTATTGTAATAAGGGCTCTACTGCAACGAAATGCTTTGGGCTTCATCTACCCTATTTTCACTAGAACAGCCTCATGATGGCTGAAATAACTAAATTAGTACAACTCTTGCTTCTGGCTATGCTCAGAGGGCCTCGCAGTATCCCTAGATCCCAAAGCAGCCTCTGGTTCTTTCTGGGAGTCTTGACACTCTCACAGACACTGTGGTATGTTCCCTAAAGTCCACACTCTGCCAGAGCCACTAGATTTGCTCTGCTCTTCTCCCCCTAACTATGGGTCACACGTCATTCCTTTTATCCCAAAGCCACAGCACTGCAAAAGCCTTGGTTTCAATGTCTCTCAAAAAAAAAAAAAAAAAGTCCCTCAGCTTCAGTGGTGAGCATAGATGGGGTAGATCCTTGTCCTCCTCCTTCCTCACCAAGAACAGAAATGAAAAACCTTTCCCTTTAGTTTTCAGCGAAATGAGAATTCCCCATAGCAAGGTACATGATTTCCCAGAACTATCTCTTTGGATATATCAGACACCACCAGATCCTAAACACCGGCTTAGGTCGTGGTAGGAGCAGTTCTATTTTGGGAGCAAACTGAGTCCTATCGGAACCAAGGCTCAAGAAGCCCCTTCCAAATTCGATGGAGATGCTGGAGCCCACATTTCCACAGGTGCTGATCTCAGGCAGATCTGCTTCCTGCCACGCCTCACCTGCCACTATTTCCTGTGGTCTGACAATCCCTCCTCCCCTGCACCTTTTGGGGAGTTAACTTAGGATCTTTCCGTGGTGTTCCAGACACAAAGGGGGCTTCCCCATCCACTTGGAGCATTGAGTACACAGTTTCCAACTCCCAAGCAAGGAACTGGCAGACGTAAATACATCAAGTTGGGCCAAAATGTTGTTTGGCACGATGTCAGTATACTGTAAATCAA
This sequence comes from Mustela putorius furo, assembly GCF_011764305.1. Taxonomy (NCBI): domain Eukaryota; kingdom Metazoa; phylum Chordata; class Mammalia; order Carnivora; family Mustelidae; genus Mustela; species Mustela putorius. Next base: position 19,110,062 of record NW_025422471.1, read on the forward strand.
CTTACAAGATGGCAGAAGACATGACTTTAAGAGAAATATTTGAGACAGTGTTTTCAAGAAGATTCTTATTTACCACAGAATTATCGCAAACTACATGCTGCTTGAAAACAAATCTTCCTTTCCACACTCAAACATTTATTTTCGTTCTGAACTCCCAGGCTATTTCTAGTTTCCAGCAAAGTCTGTTTTGTTCCAAAATGTCTTTAATACTGAAGGAGATGATATATGTTTTTAGTGTGTCACTGTAGATGTAGAATGTTCTCAAATTGTTTCTAGAATGCTGAAAACTTTCAAACTTTTCAGGAGCAACTACTGAAAAGCCAGAGGTACCTTGTTTTGTTGTCATAACCTTGTAATAAAGTCAGAAATGAATCAAAGAAAGTCAATAGAATCATTCCTGGGTTATAGTTCCAGCTCAAAAAATATTTGTTGAGTGAATGAAAAAACTGGTGTACAAATGAATCAATTTCTGCTTTTATGTTGGTAGCCTAAACCTAAAGAGATTTCTAAGGGTTATGAAAACTTGGAGCACATTACTTACCTAATTATTTTCGTTATCTTTTCTTTGAAAGTAAAAAGTTGGATATTTTATTTGACCTCTATTTTCACTTCAAAAATTCGCATATTCACATACTTAGATAAGCATTCTCAGGACACGTGGTAAAAGTGTATCAGGACTTCACTATTGTGCATGTTATGATATGGGTTATACTTGCAAATTTCCTCCAATACTTTCTTGATCTCTGGGATCAAGTTAAATGGCTATACGGAGATTTGCCCACATCTTTCTGGAAAGCAAATTCTGGTTCGGTTCTAATGACAAATATTTCCTTCGGTTTAACAGGCAAGAGTGAAAGTCACAACATACTGACCTCCAGCAAGAAAGGGCACTGATATTTACTCTGACAACATAGGCTTATTGAGACATGAATTGCACCTGTATTTTTCAAAACATTCACTTCTGTGATAGTCTACAAGTCCCAATAGTCCATATATCCTCATCTGCTAAACCATTCAGCCACTTACCTTAGGTGGCTGACAACCGTGGATGGCACATTCCTGGAGCAGAATGGTGGGAGACAGAGAGGCAAACAGCTTCACCTTTTTCTTCTTTTGTCCTCAGCTTCTGAAGCTACTGGTTAGTAGAGCTGCTCAGTGAATAAAACATAAGTTCTTGATGGCACCTGTGGCAAGGAGGTAACGAGTTTCTGTCTTAGTTTCGGTGTGCTGTTATTAACATCATCCCACTGACCTTAATTTCAACAGGCTCCCCCTTAACTCCCACACCTAAGGAGTAACAATCAAATGTATTAATGAGCTCCAGAGTCCAACTTCCTGGGTATCCCTCCTATCTTATGCACCAAGTGACTTGGGGCTGTCACTGTAACCTCCCTGTTCTTGTTCCTCTGTCAGTAAATAGGAATGACATAACATCAATGTGAATCTTAAGGAAGGTGGTTTGGTCATCCATTGAACAGATGTTTATCGAGTGCCCACTGCATGCCAGGCACTATGCTGGTGTTTGGAACAGAGTGATGATCAAGACAGAAAAGAAAGTCCCTGTGCTCATGGAGCTCACATTATTGTGAGAAGAAACAGTTGGAAATACACTTAGGAGAGTGACTGGTTCCCAATAAACAGTCCTTCTGCACTTAGTTACTGAGCGCTCTTCGGAGTCATGAGGGTTAAAAATAGTGATCTCAAGCAAATACGCTCTTGAACATTTTCTTTCCTAGTTGTGTTTTTCTGTATTTTCCAACACGTTTACAATGAGCGCTGGTTACTTAGATAGTCAATTAACAACAGCAACAAAAAGAGCAATGACATAATTTAACAAATACCTCATGGTGTCTACTGGAGAGAGATATGGTTCTGGTAATGATTCCATGAATATCCACTGCCCAGGCTCTTTTCAGCCCTGCGAGCTTTTCTGTTATTTCAGCATCTCTCATCCTTTGGTCTAGTCTCTATCCTGAACCTTCTCCTTTGTGGATGGACAAGAATGTTATTTTTGTGTTTTGATCCTGCATTTAGTTAAAAAAAAAAATCACTCCAAATTTTTTTCATCCTTATACAACAAGAAAATCCCAGGCAACTATTTGCCCTATTGCTAGTGAGCTTCAACTATTTATTGTTTTTTCAGAGGAACTGTCTTATATCTTTAGCATAAATCCTTTGTAGTATTTATTTTCCTTAACTATGGATGCTAAATGTTACAATTAATATTTTTCTTCTTTCAGCCTTCATTAGAGCCTCACCAAACCACAACACCTTCTTTTTAATGACACGTTTTGGCTCTACCTAAATTAGTACAACCTCTAACAATCCCAGAAAATGATCTTCCTTTCCTAAATCTTTTCCCAAAACCATGACATTGTTGTGTTACTCTCATTCTGCAGAAATTACTTGGCTATTTATTTTCCTGGGTTACCTTTCTGCTTTGCTCATGACATTCCTTTTTAAATTCCCAAAGTACTCTTTTGTTCTACACATCCTTGTACAAAATAAAAGTATCTGTTAATTTCCACAATACTCTCGGGAGAAAAGACTCAAAGTTAAAAAAATCAAAAGTATTGCCACGTAGTAAGCATTGAAGATATTACTTATAAGAAAGCCTATGTCATACAGGTGTTTTTAAATGTAGGTTTAAAAAAAATTGCACCTCCTTTTAGCGCTAAAACAATATTCCTAAGACCACATGGTACTTGAAAAAAATACAGAAAAATTTTAGCAGTCTCCTTTCCCCCAACATTCAATGCACACCGGTATGTTTCATAAATCCACCTTGCATGTCACTCTGACCCCAGCAAGTCCGATACCATGCATACGCATCACACCATCCCTAGGTGGCTAGGTGGCGAACTGGAACTGGAGCTGATTTCTCCCTATTCCTCCCCAGTGAGGGAATGGCCCAACCTTTACTTCTGAGAAGGTCAGTTAAGCTTTAACAAAATTATGCTGAGGACTTGAGGGAACAGAAAGATTTCTGACCCAGCCAGGCAACACTTAAAACTGTGTATTTTACTGGACTACTTACAGAGTTTACAGGCTGTTCCAGTGAACTCCACTAGAGGTTTCTCTTCCTTTCAGCACATCTATCACCTCTGTTGAAGAGGGAAGCCCTTCTGCCAATTATTTTCCACTCCTTGGAATCAAGACCCCAGAGAAAATGAACAGAATATTTCTTGGGGTTCCCGGTTGGCTCAGTTAGTTAAGTGGCTGCCTTCAGCTCAGATCATGATCCCGAGGTCCTGGGATGGAGCCCCGGATTGGGCTCCCTTCTCAGTGGGAAATCTGCTTCTCCTTCTCCCTCCGCCTGCCACACCCCATGCTTGTGCTCACTCACTCTCTCTTTGACAAGTAAAGGAACAAAATCTTAAAAAAAAAAAAAAGAATATTTCTTAAAGTAAAAATTTACTCTAAAAATACATTTTGTAAAAGAAAGTAATATCACCTTCTTAATGGAGACCAGCCCAGCTTTTCTTTTTTACCAATTCATTCCAAGGTAGGTGCTTATTCTTAAACTTGTAGAACTCAAAGACTTACTGAAATGGGTGTTCCAACAACAAAGGGGGAAAAGTCTTCTCTGAAGGATAAAGGCATGCCTCTATCCAGAGAAACAGGATGGGTTGGCAGCTTTAAAATAACCTCCCCTCCCTACTCTTCACACTTTCCCCATATATGGCCATAACACTTTCAAAAATATTGGGGTTTAGCCTCAGAGAAAGTTGTGACGCACATGTGTAACTTGACTCCTACTCTTTTCTTCACTCCTAATTGTAAGACAAGCATTGAAAACCAAACCTGCTTATGATTTCAAGCTAAGGAGTGTCATACTTTATTTTGGAAATTTAAGGCAGAGAAAACAACCCCAGGACCAATCAGTTGCCATATGGCTATGTTTATGCACAGCTGGGGCCCGACTGAGAAGACTGGCAGTTACGACAATTACGTGGTTAGTGTTTAGTAGTTGTAAGGAAGGAACTAAAGATAACTAAAGATAAAAGCACACAATAGGAAGAAATCAAGAGGAACTCACACATAGTCTTCCAGACTGTAATGTAGCATGCCCATCCTATGATTGATATGAACTGGATTGCTGCCATAATTTCTCTAAAGAAATGCATCTAAAACACTCTGCCAGTCAGGAATCTAGTAGGAAACAGATGGCATAATCAAATTGGATAACTTAAAGATAGTTTAATAAAGGAACTATTTATAATGGTGGGCAGCTTAAGGAAACCACAATTGGTAGTGCAGTACTAGTGGGCCAATAGTGGTGAGGTCTTACTGCCTCAGTCTTGAAGGGTCAAGAAGAGAGAACAGTTGGAACCAGGGGGCAGAGAAGGTTATCTGGAGATGGGCACCTTGTAGAAGCTAATGACATTATTGCAGGGATAGGGCAGCCTATGAAAATCCCACAGTGTCGGGAAGAAGCCAAGAAGAAACACACGCTGATGTCAGCCTTCTTTCCCTGCGATCACCCACCATTGGTTCCCATGGCTGAACCTGATAGGAACAGTCTCACAGAGTCTCACAGGGCACAAAGCAGGAGGAGAAGGGTATAGAGCATATCTGGAGGGGCAAACGTATGTCTCCTTAAGTCAGATAGTTTTTCTGGTCTTCCACTTCTGCCTTGTACACAACTGGTACAAAGGGAGTCTGGCTTTTGATCAGAGAATGAACAGGAAGCCACGCTGGTCTAATAGAAAGAAAAAAATAAATTTAATGATTGATTTACTTACGATTTAAAAAAAAAAAAATCAATTCCTCCATTCTTCTTAGGCACATAACACCTAGAACAGGGTTTTTGGTTTTGTTTCTCCTAAAGCATTTTGGTATACTATGAAATTAGATTTTACTTTGTAGGTCATAGGTTCTGAAGAATTTTGAGCTGGAGAATGCCAAACTCTATTTGCATATTTTAAAGAATGCCTATAGTATTTAAAAGCTGATTTTGAAAGTGATGCGTCTAGAGATAGTAATACTCTTTGAGATATTGAGGACATTTGTGAGAAAGAGAAGGCAAGGGATATGAGAAATTTGCAGAGGTAACATTAATAGGATTCCATTCTTAACTGAATATGAGCATTAAATTATGAGTGCAGAGTGACTCTTAGACTCCTACTTTAAAAAACAACAAACGTGTAGATGGTTATTGGAAGAGGTGGATACTGATTCAATTAGGGACATATGCAGCTAATGTGCCTACAAAATCCAACCAACCGGATACAGACCCATCACACACAAGAAAGAGATATGGAAGTTATCATAATGTAGAAAGTCGTTACGGCAATGATGATGGTAGAATCAGGTAAAGATGGAGGGGAGCACAAAGAGACAGCCAAGAATGGAGGCTTTGGCCAACAACATTTTGAGAAATCAGACCTTTTCCTGTTTTAGTGCCATTGCAAATCTTTCCCATGACTCTAAGCCCCATCAGGGACAGAGACTTGGCCTGTTTTGTTTCTCCTGGAGATCTAGCACGGTGCCTGGCATATGGTTAAGTCCTCGCTACATATTATTGAACAGCTGGTGGGTTCAGCTTGGCTAATGGGCACAGGAGAGGGTGGTCTGATTTGGAACTGGAGTTATTCTGAGATTAATTCACTCCCAAGGATTCTCCCATTTCTGCATTTTTGGGGGGCTCCCCACAGAATCTGAATTTCTTTTCCTCAACTCAGTTGCTGGGAAGTTACAATATATCTTCTTTGCTTCTATTTTTCAATTTTTAACTTTTTCATCAGAATGATTCGTTGAATAATGTAGTTTTTAATTCCTGTATTTCAGACTTCGTTTCAGGCTTAGCCTTTAAGAAATAAATATTTTTAATCATGCTGCTTTATTCACTTCTTTTTGTTTTTGTTTTTTGTTTTCTGTAGAGAAAGATTATCTCACTTTTTTCTTGTAAAACCAGAGGTCCATTCAAAGTTTGGATAGTAATCATCACCAGACTGATAGGACGCATGCTCATAAATATGGAGAGATCATGTACCAAAAATCACAACTACTTTAAGGACTGTGTATCTTAAAGCAGTGGTCTCCAAACCAGGTTGCCTACCAAGATCCCAAGACACGCCCCCCCTCCCCCGCCCCGCCAAAGGGTACATGGGCACAAGAGGGAAGCAATTTCCAAAACTTCCAGTCTTACTTGGCCTCTTGCCTAAGACTCATCTGCCTAAGAAGGTGTCTGTTGTAGAGGCTGTTTGTTCTCTTTTTGCATCTTCTTTACCAGTTCTCATAAACTTCAGTAGGGATCCAAATCATCTGGAATTCTTGTGGAAACCCGGTTGCTCTCCCATTACCAGAATTTCTCTCATTACCAACAAGTAAGGTAGGGTAGGGTCTTGCATTTCTTTTAAGTTTCTAGGTGGTGCTAAAGCTGTTTTTTCAGGAACAAACTTTGAAAGTCAAAGGCTTCAGACAATCAGCCTTTTCCCACTTTACAAAAAACAACCACCACATCAAACACAGTTCCAATCCATCCTGAATCTTAGGAGGCATTTCCATGGAACATGAAAAACTATGAGCAAACAGAACAAACCAAAATTAATTATCCCAATGATAGTGTACAAATCAAATCTTTTTTTAAGGCAGGTGTTTGCAAAAATATTAAGAATGACTTCATTGAGTGGTCAGCTGAAAGATAATTGAAAACAACTTTCAGTACAATGCTATGGGATTTTTGGCACATAATTCAGAAAGAGGTAAAAAAGCTGAGTAACGTTGCACAATAAAACTATGATTTCCATAATTTCCTTGTATGTAAATAAGTTGTCTCAGTGTTTAAATCTGTAAAAACAAAACAGGAACAGAACTGAAGCTAAGCCATGATATATTTCTAGTTCTTAAGTAGTATTTACTCACAGAAATCTGAATTGGGAAAAACAATTCCAATCATCTCACTGAGATGTATTTCTCTATTTTAAAGATTTTATGTATTTATTTGAGAGAGAGTGAGAGCAGGAGAACATGAGCAGGGGGAAGGGTAAGGGGAGAGGTAGAGGGAGAGGGAGAAGCAGACTCCCTCCTGAGCAGGGAGCCAGAAACAGCTCCATCACAGGACCCTGAGCCAAAAGCAGACGCTTAACCCATTGAGCCACACAAGCACCCCTGAGATACATTTCTAATAAAATTTTACAATTTGTATAATTATCTTTCAAGTTCTGTAATAGTGTAATACTGTTTTGATCAATCATATAATCAGTAAATTACAATGATAATTCAGTATGAGAGAAGATTTTAAACTTTTACACTTTACATTCACAAGAATAATTAATTTTCATAAATTTAAGTTTTGATCTCTATATGTTTGATACCTAAATCAGTAGAAGACTTTCAGGCATATAAATGTATAACATTTGTATAAAATTCCATGGGGGGAACTGAAATTAAAAAACAAGTCTAGGGGCACCTGGGTGGCTCAGTGGGTTAAGCCTCTGCCTTCGGCTCAGGTCATGATCTCAGGGTCCTGGGATCAAGCCCTGCATCGGGCTCTCTGCTCAGTGGACAGCCTGCTTCCCCCTCTCTCTCTGCCTGCCTCTCTGCCTATTTGTGATCTCTGTCTGTCAAATAAATAAATAAAATCTTTTTTTAAAAAAGTCTAAAAATAAGAAAAGAAAAATAAAAAATGTCTGACTGTTAAAAGTCTTATTCTTCAAGCATTTTAAAAATGGATAATAGTAGGTATGAAACCACTATGGTATTTAGATTCCACTGAATATATTTAAGAATAATGTTACTTGTTTATTTTAGAATGTCAATATTTAAAATATGCTAAATATATCATCTTTTACAACTGTTTGACTTTATGATGAAAAATGTTTTTGTTGACAACTTAAAATGTGATGGGCATATAAGCTTTAAAATTTTATTTTAGAAGCAACACTACCAAAAATCATTTCAGACTTTCTGCTTTCAGGCAGTAAACTTTTAATCTTTGGCAGGGATCATGTGATAGGCTCAGGCAGAACTCTGAATTAAGTTTTAATTAAAACCCAAGCTTTGCTTATTCTGTAAACACCTCAACAAAAACCATTTCTGTTCTTGTTTGGCATTCGCTCTTTCTTGTCCAGCTGGGATCCAAACATACAGAAATGAGTAATAATGGGAAAAGATTATACAATCTTGAATGACTCACTCAAAGACCTTTATAAACTTTCTATTTAGACTTGTTTTAGAAAAGAATCATTTTCCCAAAGTTTGGTTTGTTTAGCAAATGTAAATTGTGCAAAAAAAAAAAAAAAAGCCCAGATATCAGTACAAAAACATTGCTGTGGGCATTTTTCTTCAAAAACCATCTCACTGCATTTGTAATATTAGGAAACACAAAGAGAAATGCATTAAAACACATTGACATCATCAAGTCTGTAACCACTTGATAATAACATATTTCTTTTTCTAATATATATGTTCTTTGCAGATTATTTTCTTGGGAGATATTCATGCTCAGGTTAGGTACAAAATCTACTCTGGACTTTTTGCAAGCTATTACATCTTTTCTGTCCATTTCCAAATTTCCTAACTTTATTGTACATGATATACGACTTCTGGACAATTAGCTCAAGGCTAACCCAGTTCCTATTTCCTGTACTGTATTGAAAATTCACTTAAGATTAGCAAAGGTCTATTGTCTATGACATTAAAATGATATATCCCTCCCTGTACAAATCTCTTACCTCTTTTTCCTTTTAGCTACTCTGGAAGATTACCTCTTCTCAATAGCCCTCAGTGGTAGGGACACATTCTTCTTCCTGATATGCAGTCTAGCCTTTAGAAACAGAAAACCACCTCTGGCTGACTTTGAGTGCAACAAGCCTCCTTAAACTTCTCACTCTGTTCCAGTATTCTGGGTACTAGAACATCCCACAGATTGCATTATTTGCACCTAGATCAATAAACACTTATGTGATGGGCTTATAAACATCTAATAAGAGTGTACATGCACAAGTAATGAAAATGCTTGTCCACTCCCTTGGGTAATTTCTGTTTAAAGCTCTGGGTAAAAGGTATGACAGACCGGATTGCACATTGTAAGGACAAGCTCAGCAAGGAAAAGAATCTCTTCTGCATCTATTCATGTCCAACTTCCCACATATTTTTGACATTCCAAGAAAAAAACCTCAAAATAATTTTCAACTCGCCTTTGTCCTTTCTGATCTTCTATACAACCTTAGAACATATCATGGATGTGTTCTTCCAAATTATCAGTAAACATATTGAAAAGAATGGGCTGTAAAATAATCCCCATGGGATGCATGCAATATAAAAACTTCCTGTGGGCAGAGACCTCTCTAACTCATTCATTGCTGGATCTCCAGGGCCTAGGACTGTGCCTGACGTAGCAAGTACTCAATCAGTAGTGAAAGAATCCAACATGAAGGAATGGACGGAAATCTGGGTGGACAGAAACTTGATATTTTTGACATCTTCTGATCACTTTTTAGATAGAACCTTCTAGCCAGTAAACCAATCTCTTAAATGTATAACAATTGGAACACAAAATTTTGTATTTTTCTTGAGGATATCATGCAGGCTCTGGAGATTACCTACATTGACTACAAACTAATTATGTGACTTTGGACCAAGAACTCGAGTTTTCTATGGCTGGTCTCTCATTAATCAGACAGTAACAACACCTGTCTCATAGGCCTGTCGGGAGACGATACACATAAAGCACTTGGCCCGGTTCACAGGAAACACTCTGTAAATGAGGTATCACTTCTCCTACAGCATGTCTCTTTCACATTTGAGATTAATGCCTAACCACGTAGATGTAAACACTATCGGAATTACTCTCTCAGTGTTCGCAGGTATGTATATAATCACTTCTCTGTTAGCCACAAAAATCATTTCATCCAAGCCATCAGCTTGAACTTTGTGATGGAACTAGAACGTAAAAATGTCGGTGCACATTAGCATTTACAGTTGTAAATAACCAGACCAGTCACAGTATAGTAAAAGAAGGACTTTAGGTTTCTTTGGTGAAACAAAAGCAGGTATAAAAAGTTACAAAGGTTTTAGATTTTCATTCACAAAGAAAAAAAAAAACAACAGTCATTCACATTTTACACTATACACGTTATAATATAAATACAGGAACGTATTATGTGCATTGTAATGAAGGCGAAACATTGAAACCTAAGATGTCAACACAGTATTGTTCTGTGCTCTGGAACACTCAGAGGTGGATTATACTTGGTGCAGCAACCAAGGGAACTTGCTCAAAGATGCTGAGGATGATGGGAGCCACTGTTGCTCCTTCCAAGCCAAAGGAGGTTTCATGAAAACGAATCCGTGTTGGGTTTGCTCTTTTTTGCATTTTATTCGTTGTCTACTCTTCTCAAGGTTGTTCTAACTGAAACTGGGGAAAGACTCCTAAATGCTTTCTTTCCATTATAGGGTTTTCCTCAAACGTTAAGTGGATAATGACTCAAAGTCATTTTCAGCAGTCACTTTATTCAAATAAAGGGGAGAAAACACAGTAGGAAGAGATAGGGAGAAATGTCAACATGTACACTCCACCTAACAGGAAGAAATACCCACACTCCACGCTTAACTCCTTGCTCAGAAGGGGCAAACACCATTTGCTGAAAGCTATACATTTTCCACTCTTCTCAGAATAAACACTGGATGCGTTCTATCCATCACATTATTTAATCAAGGACAAAATACCTAGATTATATGGTCCCAAACGGTGTAGGGGAAGCAAAAAGGCTAACACTGAAAAATAACTAGCATACTAGGTCAATTTTCAGGTTTGGGGGAAAATAACATCCAATAAATTAAATCAGTATGGCTTACTTCATTTATTTATGTATGCTTCACAGCTGCAGCATTCATACATGAACATTCAAAACTTTATAAAAGATTAAAATGGTTATATATACAAAATTTCTTTCTTTGACTGTGTGTGGCTGTTTTAACAATCCCCCACCCTCCAGAACCCTTAGGTCTATATCCACTTGAAATGTGTTGATCTGTAACCTTGCAAGTTAGTGTTATGAAAGCCATTAAAAAGGAGACCTGGTTGAGTTAATAATTAGCACTTTGACCCCTAAAAAAAATGCTCCTGGTCCTAGAAAAGTCCTCCGTTCAGGCCTTTCTTGTAAGTGAAGAAAAAGGAATGCAGCAAAGAAGAGTTCCACGGTGCAGTCCCTAGTTCTGTGGGGATCCTGTCAGCCAGGCTTCGGCGTCACATGGAAGCAAATCGCCCTTATGGCTGACATGGCGCAGTGACCTACGAGACCTTGCGTTTTTGTTAGCTGTCCAGAAAAAGCCGTCCTCAGTCTTGCTGACAAAAGCCAAGGGAAACTGTTTCCAGCCTAAACAAACTACAAAAAGCAGCCGAACCAATGATTAAAGACCTCTGAGGCTCCATAATCATCATTAAATACGCCCAAACTCTGTGTGACTTTTTATTTTATATACAGGATTAAAATCAACATTAAATCATCTTATTTACATTGCCATTGGTGCTGAAATGGAGCTTTTTAAATAGTACAGTAGGCTGGTATACATTATAAAATGCTCTGCACTGGAGGCAAATAGAAAACTAAAGAAATTCGATAGGCTGGAAACGGTGACTTTCTGCCCTCATTTTCTTTCATCTTGTTAGCTTTTCTTCTGAATGCCAATTCTCTCATTTAAAAACGTTTTGGGAGCACAGCAACCCCAAATGACTGGACGGTGGTCCAAAAATCCAAACCAACTGATAATACTTCTCGAGGTGATAGGAAAGGCACAGGAAGTTAGGACTTTGGCTGAAATGATGAAAACACATGTTCGCCATTTTAGGGATCAGCGCCTGGACTCCTGCCACCTCCGGCTCCAACGGTGATCATGTTTTGATGTATTTATTGAATTGTCCTTTGCTGATGAGGAATTTTTAAAGTATTTCTTAGAGTAAGTCCTTTGGTATGCAGACGCTACATGGAAGGAAAGAAAGAAAGAAAGAAAACACAACAATATTACTTGCTCCATACCCTAAACTACCAATACCGTAGTCGTAAAATGAGGGTGTCTAGTGGTTGTTATAGCACGGTTGTCCATTCTTTCTAAAGGACCACTTACGGTTCATGCAGGTAATTTTAGGCATAGCCCATCTTCCATTTCCTAGGCAACGGATAGTTGGAAGGTGGCGTTGAATGAAACCATCTTTGCAGTGATATCTAATCAGGGAGTTGATTTCATAACGAGGTTTCATCTTTCCAAAGGTCTTGGCGTTTTCTACAACAGGGGGCTGGCCGCAAGCAACTAAAGAAAAGTAAATTGGGTTATTGCCAAATAATCTAAATATTTCTATGAGTATGAATCTTTATTTTTTTCCTCTTTCCCTTTTTCTGCTACCCAGCCAAGTATCCTCCTCAAAGGCAGTCATTTAGAAATTAAAAAACTGAAAATTTTCAAGAGAAGTACTAAATACTGAGGCTCTGGGCCAAGTTTAAATCTCAGATTATATCACCTTCAGTTGTGTTTTATTAAAGAACCTTTGGGCTAAATGATCATATATGCTTCTATTCATCTGGAAGGGTTACTTTTCTGAAAAATTCCAAATTAAAAATCACCTGTCTCATGCCAACATGTGGCTTTTTGGTATGGTCTCCATCAGCATCCTAAAGTTTGTATTTACTACCCATTTTGGAACAATAATGGATTTGTGAAAATTAACTATCACAGTCACATCCCTGAAAAAACTTATAATCTATAATAACACGTAGTTTTATCATATGGATAAATATGGACAAAACATGGATTTCTAAACAGAAAGAAAAAATTCTTGGTTCCCTTTATACTTATTTTCTCTGTCTCTTTTCTGCCTGGAAATAGGGGGAAAGTCAGGACACAGCATCCATGTCTCAGTTTTATAACTCACTTATAAATGTCAACTCTTCAGAAGGGTAAAATAAAGGTAAAACTTAGACTATATAACCATCATTCTAAATTTACAATGAAAAGTTCTGAATATCAACACATGTATCAAAGCAGAAATACCAAAAAAGAAACAGCAGTAAAAGAAACCTTGCAATTTTGAAATTCAAAAAGCTGGGAAAATGGATTCAACTGAATTTGTTTTAAACTTACAGTTTTATTCAATATTAGTGCATTTGTTTTAAATGATATACTTCAATAATTAACTTTTATTAAGTTACTGTGTTTTGCTATATGTCTCTAATAAAAAATATATAACTTAACTTCAATATAATTTCCCTAAATAGCACTTCCTTTCCAGTTTACTTTGAGAATTCTGATATCACAAAGCCCATGTCATACGCTCTCATGAAATAATGCAAGCCTTCTAAGGGAAAATGATTACCAGAAACCTTCGTACCAAGATGTTTGGATGTCAGCATCCTAATATCAAAAAGTTTACAAACATTAAATTTATTTACGTAGTCAGAAAGCTGTTTACAACTATATTCTTTTGCAATGACAAATGTGGTTTCACGTAAATATTTTGTTCCTCTGATTTACTTCTCCCTGGCAGAGCAGCTTGGAACATATTGCCCTCATGACAAAGTTATCTTTAAGGAAACACAATCCAAGCGTTATCTTTTTATTCATGTAAGATACTGTCACTAGGATAGAATCTAAAAATAGATTATGATGTCATACTATCTATAACTAAGAAATTAAAAATATTTGTGTATGTGAATATTTGATCTTCACAAATTCCTACAGGATAAACTGCAATGTCTATAAAAAGATGTTATTTTCAATGAGTAAACTACACTATGTATATGGATCAATGATAACTCCAATCTGGAATATCTATAGCCTCTAACTGGTCAAGATACTAGCAAGCATCAGATAGAATGAAACCAAAGAGATCAAAAGGTTAAAAACTACCAATTAGATAACTCATTTATACCTGATTCGGTGCTATGCCAACAAATTAAAAATTGTATTTATCAATGGATAGATTTCTTCCAAAACTATATACGAAGACTTATGATGAAGCTAAAATAATTCAGTGAGTGCGGTATTGGGAAGGACAGGCAAATAGACCAGAAACAGATCCACATATATATGCTCAATACTTGACAGAAGCAACATGGCAGAAAAGTGCGGGAAAGGTAGTTTTTTCACCTGGACAACTGGGTATTATTATGGATAAAAATGTACTTGGTTTCCTACCTCAAAGTATATATGGGAAATGAATTCTAGAAGATTTAAATATAAGAATAAAGAAGGCAAAAACTATAAAATATTTATAAAACAACATAGAAGATCTTTCTGACTTTAGGGTAGGTAAAAATTTCTTAAGACACAAAAAGATTTGAACCATAAAGGAAATTGCAACAAAATGGAGAATCTGTTCATCAATAAATACCACAGGGTAAAAGTAAAAACAATGTACAAATTGTGATAAGATATATACAACATATATAATTGTCAAAGGATTATAAACTAGGATATAAAAAGGATGATATGTGATATGTGATAAATCATATAAAAGAGAAGCAATCAATTTTTTAAAATAAGGAATGCACATGAACAGAAACTTCACAAAAGGGTATAAATGAAAGACATGTAAGTATATTAAATGATATTCAGGGAAAAGCATCCAAGAAAATGCAAAATAAATCACAAGAGATAACATTTTATACCCACTAGATTGGCAAAAATCTCCAAGTCCAATAATATCAAATGTTAGAGAAGATGTGGAGTAACAGGACCTCTCACAAATGCTGGTGGGACTGCAAATTGGTACAACTACTTTGGAAAACAATCTGGCATTTTCTAGTAAATTTGATGGTACATATGTCCCATGACTCAGCAATGCCACTCCTGGAAAAATACCCTACGAAAGCTCACAAAGGGCTCCTGGGATCAAGTTCAAGAATGTGGATAGAAACAGTGTTCAGGGGCGCCTGGGTGGCTCAGTGGGTTAAAGCCTCTGCCTTCGGCTCAGGTCATGATCCCAGGGTCCTGGGATCAAGCCCCACGTCAGGCTCTCTGCTCAGTGGGGAGCCGCTTCCCCCTCTCTCTCTCTCTGCTTACCTCCCTGCCTACTTGTGATCTCCTTCTGTCAAATAAATAAAATCTTAAGAAAACAAAAAGAAAGTGTTTATAGTAGCAAAAACACTCAAAATAACCCAGTGTCTACTGACAGGAGAAGTGGTAAATGAAGCATTATATAGTTAGTTATACATAAAATACTGTAAGCAGAAAAATGAAGAAATACAGCTAAATATATCAATATGGGTAAATCTCACAAATGATGCTGAAAAAAGAAGCAAGTCACAAAATACATATAGGATGATTCTACTTGAAATTCAAAAGTGTGCAAAACAAAACAATTTGTTATTTACAAATGCAAGTATGTGTGATAATACTAAAGAGAAAAGTGAGGGAATTAAGTCATTATCTATGGTTGCAATTGGAATGGGATTGTAAGGGACCTGCAGGGTGCTCCAAAGATGTGTGGACAGGATGCACAGTGTTCTTAAAAAATACACTTGGGGCACCTGGGTGGCTCAGTGGGTCAAAGCCTCTGCCTACGGCTCAGGTCATGATCTCAGGGTCCTGGGATGGAGCCCTGCATCAGGCTCTCCGCTCAGCAGGGAGCCTGCTTCCTCCTCTCTCTCTCTCTGCCTGCCTCTCTGCCTACTTGTGATCTGTCAAATAAATAAGTAAAATCTTTAAAATAAATAAATAAATAAAATAAAAAATACACACACGCGCACACACACGCACACGCACGCGCGCACACACACGCACGCACATGCACTTTGAGGGTGATGTTGCCAAGAACAACTAGTATCTATTCAAGAACAAGACACCACTGAGAGATTCCTAGTACCGGGAGGGGAGGATGAAACCCCTGCAACACAGAGACCAAGACAGACTACATTAGCAGATAACAGAGGGGTTAAACCACTCTGCTCTTCCCCCAGGACTGCGCAGCACCATGTACAGAGGTCTTCCCTGAGCTGCTGGTTCCCACAGTTGCAAAAAAGAACCCGGGACAGATAATCAGCCTGCCCCAGCACTATGGGATGCTTTGTGGGAGCCCTACTCTGCTCTTGCACTACAGGGCTTACAGAGGGATTTTTGGGGTCCAGCCACTGGGAATCCAACTGTGACTGTGAAGGGGGAGGGGCTTGAAATAACCAGCACTTATTAAACTTTAGCAGACTAAATTCATACCTGTACTGCCTCAGGAGTAGCCCCCAGGCAGCAGTTTTGGTTACCTGCTGAGGCCAGGCAGAGGCACACTCTGATCATGGACCTTGGCTGGATACAGATCTGTCTCATTTAGATCCTCAAATGAGTTTTGCCAGGCTAGAGGCTGGCTTGCCCGCATCCAGGCAAGGGGCTGAGTCACAGCCTCATCTGGTATGGAGAGTGTCTTCCAACTCCTCTGACCAGGAGGACTGATGACAACTCCAAACAACCGAGTTTAAAAAAATGGACAAAGGGCCCGAAGAGACATTTCTCCAAAGATCTATGAAAGGCCAAGAGGTCTATGAAAAGATGCTCAGCAGACTAGTCATGAGGGAAATGCAAATTAAAACCATAATGACATCACCTCACGCCTATTTGAATGGCTATCATCAATAAGACAAGAGATAACATACTGGACAGGATACGGAGAAAAGGGAACCCTTGTGAGATTGTAAATTGGTACAGGTACTAGGAAAGCAGGGAGGAGGTTTGTGGGATCCTCAAAAACATAAAATTGAATTGCCATATATCCAGCAATTCTGCTTCTGGGAATGTACACAAAAGTTACAAAAACACGAACACTAAAAGATATCTGCATCCACCATGTCTACTGCAGCATTATTTACACTAGTCAAGATGTGGAAACAACCTAAGTGTCCAGCAGTGGATGATGGGATAAAGAAGCTGTGGTAGATGTACATACATGTACAGTAGAATATTATTCAGCCATAAAGACTGAGGAAATCATGCTATTTAGGATAACATGAATGGGCCTTGAGGGCATTACACTAAGGGAAGTATGTCAGACGGAGAAAGACAAATACTATATGATCTCCCTTACATGTGGAAGCTAAAGCAAATCTAAAATCCACTTCTAAATATGTGGTTACCAGAGTTGGGGGTAGGAGGTGGGGGAATTGAAGGAAAGTGTCAAAAGGTACAAACTCCCAGTTGTAAGATAAATAAATGATAAGGATTTAATGTAACGCGATGACTAACACTGCTGTACGGTACATAGGAAAGCGGATGAGAGTAAAGCCTGAGTTCTCATCACAAGCAGAAAAATTTTTCCCCCTTTACTCTTCTTCCTTTTCTTTTTATTTTATCTACGTGAGAGGACAGATGTTAGCTGAACTGTGGTAATCATTTCATAATATATGTAAATCAAACCGTCACATGGTACGCCTTGAACTTATACAGTGATGTCTGTCAATTACCTCTCAGTAAAACTAGGAAATATAATCCTCTTTACAGGTATTTAATTCAAGTAAAATTACTTGGTTCTGTATGTTTAAAGATGTCTAAGATCATCTAAAAGGAGAAATAAGTCTTTTATTAAAGTCTATAGACATTAATAAAATTCCCCAGAGTATTGATTAATAAAGAGTTAAGTCTCTATGACTAAAATGATAGTAGGATGATAAAATACAAGAATCATTTTTGTTTTGTTTTGTTTTCCCTTTAATGAGGTGGAGTCCCTATTTTACAAATCTCTTTCCCCCTCAGAAAATGCAAACCATAGTGCTGTTTTTGTGAAACATTTGTAGCTATAGGGCTGTGGTGGTCATCCTGGGGCAGTTCTTTTCCTCTCCCTCCCTCCCCAGAAATAGGTGGTAAAGTCTAGAGACACTGATGGTTATTACACAGCAAAGGAGGAGGGTCTGGAGGGGAGGAGACTGCTACTGGCATTCAGTGCACTGAGGGCAAAAATGCTGCAAAACATTCCGCAATGCACAGGACCGCCCCCACAACTAAGCATGATCTGGACCAAAAGTTGAACAGTGATGCTGTTGAGAAATCCTGCTTTAGGAAAAAATAACAGGGGAAATAGATGAATGCTCTCAGATCACAAAGAGAAAAGCGTGACTCCAGGGAACATCTAGAAATGGAAGAAGACAAACATGACATTCAGATTAAGGTGAACAGTTCATCAAAGACTTCTTAGACTAGGAACAGGGAAAACAGCAAACACTTGGTTTGCTATTTTCACGAGTCCCATGGCAAAAGTGCAGAAGTAATGCACGTGGCCGAGGAAGCCGCTCATACAGAAGGATATTCAGAGTTGGTTCTGCTTTAGGTAAGAGAAGAGCAGAGAGAGTGACAAGCTGGTAGCTGAGTTTCATCCGAGCTCTGTGTATCTCAGTGTTTTCTTTCTTCTGATAGAATTTCTTACTATTAGAGTTGCAGTCTTTCCTAAAATATCTACAGAGTGTATATTTTTAGTTGATTATTTTTTATCAAAAGACAAAAAAATCGAATGGATTTCATTTTTTGCATTTGTATTCTTACTCAATGAAAAAGTCTGGGTAAAGTTAGAGGCAAAATTTCATGTTCTAAGACCATTATCAATTGTAAGCAGGTTTAAAAAAAAATGTGATGGAATTCCCATTTTTTAAATGAAGAAGTTGGGACAGTGTGCCTTAGAAATTCAAACATACTGGTCAATAATAAAGACTTTTTAAAAATCAGCATTTGTAATTTTATCTATTTAATGTCAACTGAGTAATTCTTATTACAGAACTTACATTTCAAGTGTTATTATTTTATCATACGTTGAAGGTATTCAGCCAGAGAGAGAGCAATGCTGTTTTGGGCTATTGTTTACACCCAAGGAACTCCTAAGGCAATGATGAAAAAATTCAAATGCCTGCCTAGAAAGACCAGGCACTTAACCACAGTGAGGCAAGGAGCAAAGAGCTGGAGACTGTAGTCCCCACGGAAGGAGGATGGTGGTTTTGAGCACTCGTAAATTTGCACATGGACCAAATGGTACCAGTTCTTATTTTTTTACAAAAAATCCAGATTATTTTTAATATATCCCAATTTTTTTGTTGTTCTTTGTTTTTATTTAACAGAGAGAGAGAGAGATCACAAGTAGGCAGAGAGGCAGGCAGAGAGCGGGGCAGGAAGCAGGCTCCCTGCTGAGCAGAGCCATCCCAGGACCCTGAGATCATGATCTGAGCCGAAGGCAGATGGTTTAACCCACTGGGCCACCCAAGTGCCTCAATATACCCCAATTTTTAAATGTTGACAACTAATTTTTCTTAATGTTCTCCTCATCAGAATAAGCAGGTAGATAGTCTCTTAGACAGCACTTTGTTTTTCTGAAAGATATTGCCAGGTAGGGTTTTTTTTTTTTTTTTTTAAATATAAACGCTACATTGTTATCTTAGCATCTCACATCTAAAGTAAAGACATTACTGAAAATAAACTTTTCAAATGTACTGGAAGAGTGGAATATTCCAGAGGCAGCAAGAGATGCCGTGCATGATATCCAGTTCGTGTCTTGAAGTGATGAAGGTTATTCTTCCTGAATTCACTTGATAACTAAAATGCAGATCAAGTTCTTTATTAATTAATCATTACCTGTTCCTTTTTTGCAGGTATAGGTGAGATGATAATTGCAGGGAACATCATTCCACTGGCCGTTCTCATGCCAAATGATTACGACACAATCTTCTCCAGCAGAGAAGAAGCTGTCCGGCTGGTTGGGCCTCCAGTTCTCATATTGCTGTGAAAATGGAGGAAGAACAGAACTAACTACTTGATTGTTAAAAAGTAGCAAATGATAAAACTGACAGAGACATGACATCACAACAGAATTAGAAAGACTCAACTTTTAAACTACCTAACTGAAATTATTTTAATGGTAAAGAAAAAGACTTCTATGCTCCAAGTGGAAAACATCTGTATCTCATTCTCTCTTCAACAAATATGTAATTTCTTTTTCCTTTGACAGTAAGATAGGTCTGAGGAATTTTGTTCTGGTTATCTTAGATGTTTAAATATATAATCAATGCTTGACTTTAGAAATGTAATCATATTATTATTAGATGTAACAATATTAATGGAAGTGGAAATAGAAAAAATCCATCACTCGTCATGCTTTCTCTCGGGCCTTATGCACAGATATAATTTTATGTAGTTGTGATTATAGTGTAATAGGATTTTTATTCTTCCTTTTACATCTTTATCACTATAAAATGTGTTTTCTTGCCTTATTTAATGTTATTGTTTTTATCTAACAATAATTAAAAGACTGTATTTGGAAAGATAAAGTCAGAGAAGAAAGAACTGTATGTAAGGGTAAGGCAATTGTTTCCAATTCAGGGCATGTCAAAAAACCAACCAAACAAACAACCAACCAAACAAACAAAAAAAGCACAATGGCTACTTTTATGTCTTTTAAAAATGTATAATAAATAGATTAGAGAATATCAATATTTTTTTCTTTCTTCTCAGAAAAACAAATAGCTTTTAAGACCATTACGTATGGTAAAAACCTTGATCTTTGATAAAATAATTTGTGAGAAGATCTAAAGTTTGAAAGCTTCCAGATTAAGAGACCTACTTTTCCTTCAATTTCTTTGCCTCCCTTTGCTTTAAAATCCTCCTTAATCGTGCCAAAATTAAGATAGGAGATAAGAGATTCCTGCTATGTAAAAAAGAATCTTTGGGAAGTAATAAAATTGGAATGAACCAAGATAAGCTTAATAAAGTTACTGTGGTGTTTTAATTTTTGTTTTGTATTTTTGTGGGTTTTTTGGTTTGTTTGTTTTTACCAAAACACAGAATGAAGGGTGTTTTTATTTTTCTGGTGAAAATCCATGAATTTTATGGACTGAAATCCAATTCTAGTAGCCTGAATGGTACCACTGAGTTGGCCTTGGAAAGGTTGTTCACAAGACCAAAGCGTTTTTGACTGGCAGGTCTCCCTGCGACCAGGAACTGACATTTGCTCTAAAATGGGTTTCCAATTATTTCTCCATTTTCTTCTCTTTGCTAACTGACCTCCCTTTTCATCCCTCACCCTCCACTATGTTTGTTCTTTTTGCTATTCTTTTAAAATAGATAATAAACAAGAAAATGGGAAAAGAAAGAAATATAAGTCATATTCAGCCTATTGCTGGTCTATATAACTAAGCGGCCTTTAGCAGATAAATTGAAGCAGGATCAAAATAAAAATTCTTACACTAAATAAAATTAATAAATAAAAAAAAGGAATGCCTTGAAACTAACAAAGATCTGTATTTAATACTTTCTAATGGCCAAAGGTTCCAGAGTTCCCGAGATACTTATGGATATTGGAGCTCAATAATTTCTAGGTAACTTTCTAACTAACCTCTTACATGAAACAAGTAAAAGTCCTCAGAGTTGGAACATTTTTGAAGATCTCAATAGAATGTGCAAATTTTGCAATGCTCCCTGCTTCCTTGTCCCTACCCACACTGCTCATGTCTCTTCCTTGCTTCGTCTTCATAACAACTATTAACTTCTCATGTCCCATATAATTTATGCATTGTATTGTTTTCTCCTTAGTAGAATGTAAGCTCATTGATGACATGAATTTGGGAGGTGCCTGGGTGGCTCAGTGGCTTAAAGCCTCTATCTTCGGTTCAGGTCATGATCTCCTGGGATCAAGCCCTGCACTGGGCTCTCTGTTTGCCAAGGAGCCTGCTTCCTCCTCTCTCTCTCTGCCTGTCTCTCTGCCTACTTGTGATCTCTGTCTGTCAAATAAATACATAAAAATGCTAAAAAAAAAAAAGACATGAATTTGGGGTTCTTCTGTTTACTACTGTATCCTTAGTGCTGGGAATTATGCCTGCACACACTGGTACTGTTTAATAAATAATTTGATATTTAGGAATAATGAACAATAGCGTGTGTTGCTTTCTTCCTTATTCATATCAACTTCTAATTGAAGATGTTGCTTGCGGCTACCAAGTGCTGGGCGAGACAGGCAATACCATTCAGGAAAACAGTTGGTAATACATATCAAGAGCCTCAAAAAGTTCCAACCCTTAGACCCCCTAATTCCACTTCTAAAATTCTATCCTAAAAAGTAATCAGAGATGTGAACAATAGTTTATCCAAAATGTTATTTATACTAGCAGTAAATGGGTAAAAATCTATAGAGTGAATATGTATTCAATAAATTATGGTCAGACAAGTAATATGTTATGTAGCCATTAAATTACTTGTCTGTGAAAAATACATAAGAAGACAGAAAATATTAAAAGATGTGTTAAGTTAAAATTAAAAATCAAAATACTAAAAATATACAATGATCCAAATTTTACAGGTACTCTCAGATATAGCTGTGTGTGTATATGTGTGTGTGCACGCATATGCCCATGTGCATGTCTGTGAAAGACCAAAAGGAAATGCAGCAAAATGTGACAAAGTTAATTTCTGAGTTATATGAGACAGAGATAATATTTTATTCCATATATTCTTATACATTTTTCACTTCCCTAGAGTGAGCATAAATTATTTTTTGAATAGGTAAAAATGAACATTGTAAAATGATCTATACAGCAATCAGAAAGAACTTGTAAAATTCTTAGCTAAACTTTTTCTGATCTAACCTCAACAAATATCACTTCAAGTTACCAGTTACTTGACTGCCATGGATTTTGCAGCTGACATTTCTTCATGAACTGAACAATGATCGTCTCATTTTCACACTGAAATGAGATTCAGATTCCATGCCACTGAAGTGATTCTCAGGGCTTAAGCTGCCCAGACTCAGACCTCTGGTAAAAGATTTAATTGTTTTTGGTAGGAATTACATTTGGCTTGCAACAGTGATTTAAAACCTGTGTTCTGTGTCATTGCTTGGGCAGAACTGTGGCTTAATGGTGCAGGACCAAACTTTGGGTCTGTGGTTTTTACAAGAATGTCTGATACCCACAGGCATGTCACACTATTACCTCATATCTGATAGCTCCATTGTGCAGATTTATTTTGGCTAGGATGCTTTGGTTTTGCTCCATGTTATTGCCTAACTAACTTAGTAAAGGAAACTTCACTTTTCTGAATAACTTTCTTTGTTTCTCCCTGAATTCTTTATAGCTTTATTTTTAATGTCACTTGCAGGGGAAAGGGTATAAAAAATAAATTGTTGACTTCAGGTTTAAAAATGTATATTTTTCACTAAAGTTAAATGTTAGATAGAGATCTCTGCTCCGGAAATCAATTCTGAGTTATAAGAATGTAATAGAGCCTCTCTCATATAGGCAGTGTCTTATACATACAGAAATGTAGATTCCTGGAATGAGCAGAGAAAAATACCCCACTCCCATCTTGATGTTTTTTCTTTTCATTTGGAATTCTAAGCAGACATCCTGCGTGATCTTCCCTAAATCAACTCTACTCTAGGGCTGGATGGGCAAACTAAGAATTATTCCAAAAAAGCCAGCATAGTTTGCAGAGAATTCATTTTAACACCATCAACAAAAACAAATGCTGATCAGACCTCTGAATGTCTGTGTCTCAGAGACTCATGTGCCCCAACCCAAACCCCAAACTCTCATTGCCTTGCCAAGAAAGCAGAATTAGATGAAGACTATATCTGAAAAGAGAACGCTAAATTACTTTGCATTTTCATTCTCTTCTACGGTAAAGAAAATCATGACATAAGACTCAAGTAGTTGACATAGAAGAAGCCTCCTCAAGGTAGAAAAATTTCTAAATCGTCTATAACAAACTTGTATATTATTTTGTATCAGTATGAAATTGCTTCATGTTGTCTACTGTATGACAAAGAGTTCCAGTTAAATGACTCTTCTCTGTATCTGTAGAAAACAAAAGTGCCAAAAAAGACAACTATTTCAATTAAATTGGATTTAATAACTTTTCAGTTATTGCTTTCTCTTTCTTTTTCCCCCAAATGGGTTCAAACAAGTCAACTGCCAAAAGCATAAAATGATTCAAAAAATCCTGGCCACAATCCAACAGCAAAGCATGGTTCTCTCACATGAAAATTGTCTCCACAAACCAGAGAACTCATTTTGAATCAGTCCTGATATCAAGAAGAAAAACTCAGAAGAGACCGAAGTTATTCACCAAAATCTATCAAACTTTATAGATGTTTAGCTTACGTTGTTCCAAATAATCTGTATTTTATTGTAAAAAATTTGTTTCTGTCTCACCTTAACATAAAACCAAAGAATTAACCTGCAAGTCCTCTGGAGCACACAAGAATTTCCTGTCTGCCAAAACTCTTCGCTCTCAGCAAGGGACCTCAATTTCACAGACCTACAAGGGACCTGACTCATTCTTCTCAAGCAGCATGGCTGAAGAGATATTTTCTCTTCCCAGTGCTTTGCAAGTCTCCAACTTGATTCCATAAACACACTGAGAAGGATAAAGTGTGTGTGTGTGTGTTTGGGGGTAGAGGTGGGGTCTCTGCTTTGGAAAGTTATTAACAACCTACTCAAGTTAGATAGGGTTGACATCCTTTCAAGGTGAATCTCTGGTTATATAGTGTCTAGGAGTCCCAACTATCATTCAGAGATACCGGACACACTTTTTATCTTTAAAATACACACCACGTGGCCATGATCAATGGCCCTAAAATCTCAGCAGATAACTGGTATCACAGGCATGAACAAAACAAATTGATGATAAAAATGTAATGAGACTAAATTGACCTTTTCCTTATGTGGAGATGGATAACTGCCTTTTTTTTCTGAGGTTAAAAAAGCATTATTTCAGAAATATACAAGATTTAGAAATAAACCAGGTCCTTTGCTTTGCTTTGGAAAAGGAGTTTCTTGGGTTCAGCTTTGAGCATGGCTCTCAGTTAAAGAAAAGAAACAAGATATCCAGTATTACTCAGTTACTGCTGGGACAGTCACAACCCAGCTGGTCCTTTACTTGATACATATATAAGCAAATCCATTTAGGAGGAAAAATGCTAACAGCTAGGTGGTGAAAAGGAAAGATGGAAGCAAGGGAGGTTCTTGAAACACAGACTGACTTAGCCTTATCCCTCCATGCAACATTCCCAAGAGTATGTTTGGAAAAAACAAGTTTTTTTAAAAAAACATCTTTCCAAGAGAGTGTCAATTCAAAAACCAAAACTTTGAAGGTACAAGGTCATTTTCAACCTCTAGTAGAGAAAGAATCCCAGAAACATTGAACTCTTATTTTTAATTTTAATTTTAAATCCCTTCTATCAGCATCTTAAAACAAAGAAGTGTTCAAAGCAACTGGTCCTATTCAAACTTCATTGATAATTAACTCTTCTCTGTATCTGACCCATTTCAAATTCTTTTCACTGAGTTTTAGGATTTCTTAACTTGGACAAATAACTATAAAGAATAATCAGCGGCACTACTATTTCTCCTAAAAAGTTAGATACTCTTTAGAATTTTTTGATTTCCTCTTTACTAAAAAGAAAGCAGAATTTTCACAGATACTAAATAAAATTGAAGTTCATCTTTTTGTGAAAAAAAAAAAAAAAAAAAGGTGAGATTTACCTCTATCAGTCACAAACACAGAAATACAGATACACACAGACACACAGACCCCTACAAATACAGTACTTCTTGACACTAGAGAAGAATTATCTAGGATAATTAGAAAGGCCTCCTATTTCCACAGAACTATGTGGCAGATAGTTCCACCATAAATACAATACAGAAGATCCAACATGTTTAAATTAATAGAGGAATAAATAGCAATAGACCTCTTGAGGTGCTAAAATCAAGCTATCTACTAGAAAGACATGAGCAGTAATTGAAGAATTCTTACACACTAGTAAACAACTGAGTACGGTTCAAGTTTGAACCCGAGAAAGAAGTACAAATTATTTCATATTATGGATCTTTAGGGTCTCTTGTTATGACTGAAACTGCAAATCTTGAATCTGCAGCCACCAAGGACCCACACTCTATTTGTCTATCTATCTATATATCAACCTATCATCTATTTATTTATCATCCACCTATCCACCTATTTAGCTATACTTCTTCAGCTTAGACAGAGTCACTTTTTATTCTTTAAAATTCCCTATAATTTAGATCATCTTAAATGGCCAATTAAAGCCTCTGTGTTTTAGAACTATTATGGATTTTGCCAAGTACACTTAATAAATCATACACATTCCATTGATAAAAACCATTCTTGACATTTGTCCAGTGAAGCTGTCCTGTGACATAATATATTATTGTACTTGTTGGGAAAACTTCCTAAGTCTTCCAGCTATAATTTAGAATCTTTTTCCATGAAGGGTCTAGTCACTGCTTTCTACTTACTCTCCCTCCCCAAACACTGTTAATTTAATTCACTGTAAAAAGTTTCACAAGAAAACCAAAAAAGTCCTCCAGGTTCACATACCAGTGAAACTGGCCAAGGAAAACTTTCCACTGTGTTCTCATACTGTGTATGAAGTGAAGATATGGGAAAGACTGGATCCAGTATTTGCCTCAGTTGTTGGGAACTTACTAAGCAGGTGGCTCCGTGTGTTAGCCTCACAGTGCATTTGAAAAATCATCTAATTTCACATCTAACTTTTAAGTTCACAGTATAATGCAGACCACACTAGAATTTTTACACTCAAAACTACTCAGGAACTTACTTCACGGGGAATATACTATATTCTTACTAGATCTAAGTGGAGTTCTGGGTATGTGGTTTGAAACACAAAATACGATATGGCCACTAGGTGGTGATCTCTATCCATTATTATATTATGAATTGCCAACCAAGTTACTTAACAAAATTTAAAATACCCTCCTCCATCAGGATTATTTCCTTCCTGTGGCAAGATTAAAGGGTTATCTGTGGTATGTCCTCTCAGTTTTGTGAGGGAAAGCATAAAGAGAATATTTTGCTAGAAGACGGACCTCAGCTAAACAGGATTTACCCATGAGATTGCTTTCTCTTTTGCTTTAGGTCATGGCAGCTATAATCTGAATTTTCTATCTGATTGGAAAGTTCATCTATAATAGTTGATTTTTCTCCATTTTGCCTTTTAAAATTACCAGATTATTTATGTTTACATCAGTGGTGAAACTGCACTGGAAGCAATGCCGAATATATATTCTCCACCCCAAATCCTTACGGCAGGGCGGATCATAGACAAATACCTATCTGTGCACGCAAATTAATGTCTGCAGTGTGATTCACATGTTTTTTTTTTTTAGGCAAAAACGTACCCAGACTAGCCACAAAAAGTGGCACCTGGACTCAGAGCTGATTTCTCTCTGCAAAGCCCTGTCTGTCATCACCTGGCACTGAGGGTGCCATGGCTGTGCTCTCACAGCTCCAAGTAACACCCAAACACAGGCGATGCCAAGGAGAAACAGATAACCGCTAAGTATAAAAGCAAACTCCACAAATAGAAAACGCTTTCCCAAGAGGACTGCTTCCCCATTTGAAACATACGCTGATAAGAAACCACCTTTTCACAAAATACAGAACGCAGAATAATTGCTCTGGGTTACCCCCAGCCTTTCAGAACAGGGGTCAAACGGTTATCTGCACGGAAGTTAGGAGGACTACTTATTACAGAAATCAAAACATTTGGTAACTTTAAAATGCCTTTGTCCCCCCTAGATGGCTGTGGTACACAATAGGCGTTTGTTTCCAGTCTGTGGAGGGTATATTTCACTTTGTTTTATTTAACTCCTGGGGGCAAATGACCTGCCTTCCAGGAGAGATACACCTCTTCTGATCCTGATACTTGCTTAAGGTTACTCTGGCCGGGGCCTGCTTTATTTATGTTTTCAGGGAGGTTACGGTTTTCCTGTTGTCTTTCACACCAAAAGGAAAAGAGCAGCTTTGTTTTTAATGGAGAAAGAGACATTTGTTTTGGTGTCATTGCCCTGGGCTGGCAGGCTGGAGTTGGAGCCTACAAACTTAAATATGCTGAAGGGAAGAAAAACTAACTTGGGGTCTCCTGATAGTTGTTAAAGTGCCAATATGCCCATTATTTTGCTAGCTGGCAAGTGTCTGTGCGGGAGAGACAATCTGGCAGCTCTCGAGTCCAGCACTAATCTCGTGTAATAGCATGAGCTCACTGGCCTGCAAAGCTGTAATTATCAACAGCATTTTTCAAAGGATGTGAGTTCCTCCCACTGTGAGAGCACTTGGGTGGGTGGGGGGATGGTGCAGACAGAGCCCCAAGGAGCCCTTTGCATTTAACTCCCATCTGAAATGGTGCTGGTGGGTTCCTTCACCCCAAGCTTGTTTGCAAAGGTCTTCAGTCAGGAAGTGCTAGGATCCCATCCGCATGCAGTGGGAAACTGCCAAAACCCATTCTACATTTTTGTTTGCCTTTTCCGTGAATTGCGCTAAAGCAATTAGCAATTAAATGTAAATTTCTGTATGGGATTTTAGAGGTTCACAGAGCACTGCTGGAAAAGCCTCCATGAGAAGGACCTACTGCATTGATAATTTTCTGAAGGGTAATCTCGTCAATGATGAAATGATTTTCCAGTGATGGGTAAGTGTTCTTCCAGCTACGTGACCTATCATTAGCTATGTGCACTCAAGGAAAGGCAAGGCAGAGATGAGGGTTTTGAGTTCTGGAACCACTCTGTGACTTGTTTTATTTCACACGCAGAATCACAAGAACCAGTTCTTGGTTTCCAATCAAGCTGAACTGCAACACAAGTACGAGTTTTTATTAAGAGCTCAGTGGTCTTTTGCAGAACAGAAACTGAGAATTCTTTCACTCATGAGTAATGTGTTAAAGGATGAGGAAACAGCATATGTTTTCCTTGGCTTTTAGGTTAATATAATGAAGCCTGTGAGGCTTAACATAATTAAATTAATGTTGATATGCAGTGTGACTTGTTCACAGAGAAGTGGCATTGGACTCGGAGCTCAAGCCACACCACAGCGGACACACATCCATCTGCAAATAATTTTTCAAAAGTCTTCTAACATTTTCAGGTAGAAAAAGTAAAACTGGAGTTTTTGGTTTGGGGCTTTTGTTTTTCATTGTTTTCTGCCAAATTGTGGGCAATCTTTTCAAAAAAACAGAAACCTACAAACAAGCTTGGAAAACAGTGGGAATTAGTTCATACTCTTGATTCTCTTTTCAATGTCCAAGACATCTGGGAAAGGGAGGAGGTAGGAACCTTTGTGTTTATAAAAGGGGAATAATACAGTCCTGCAGAAGAAAAATAATGGTTTATGACCTGCGACTTGTTACTCCTTTTCTCTGCCCCTTTTAAGTGTCTCTTCCTGAGTTTAGGGCTATTTCTTTATGGTTTCGACCTTTTTTCAAAGCTGGGTTTTCTCACAATACTTTGTGTGACAGACTGACATGTTTATTTATGAAAAAAGGGACGTCTGTATTTGAAGTCAATCCACAAATCTGGCTCTTCTCA
This sequence comes from Mustela putorius furo, assembly GCF_011764305.1. Classification (NCBI taxonomy): domain Eukaryota; kingdom Metazoa; phylum Chordata; class Mammalia; order Carnivora; family Mustelidae; genus Mustela; species Mustela putorius. Next base: position 19,139,359 of record NW_025422471.1, read on the forward strand.
TGCATCAACTCTAACCAGGAGGGTAACCCATTGTCCCAAAATCCAGGTGTGCAGCTTGCCAGTGCTGAACCATGCTTATCCAAAAAAAAAAAAAAAGCAAAATTCACTTATTTTCCAGAAAGAGCTTTCAAGTGCAAAAACACAATTAGCCTTTTGCAATCTGTCTCATAACTATCAGGAGGTAAGATGAGTTGGTTAGAGCTAGAAAATAAGGTATTTATGGTTCTGTGAATTAGGAACGCGTTTGAGAACTTGCTGGGTGGAATGAGACAAGTGCAGAGAAGAAATTTTTGTTTCCTCCAGCAGTACGCTGGAAAGTAAAGGAGGCCAGGATACTTCCTGGGAAGCTGACAAACCAGCAGGCAGCTTCTCCTGGCAAGGCAGAGTGCCGACAGAATAGAGATGGCAGAAGGAAATGTGTAAGGGGCATAGGAAAAAAACATTTTTTTTAATGCCTAAGAATAAAGTCAGGGATTTTTTTTTTTTTTTTCACCAAACAAATCAAACTTTGGAAGTTCTTCAATATTTTTAAAAGGGAACTGGATTGTCAGTTCCGTTCAATCCTCAACCTCTGGCCAACACTATCTAAGGTGACGTTTTTCTTTGAACTGACCGCTTCTGATCCACTGAAGCATCCAATCCCCAGTGGTGAGGGGTAAGCTTTGATGGTGCTGCAGAAACTCACTAAAGAGAAGAGAGAAGGGACCAGATTTTCCTGTCAGAATTTCTTCCTGATGGTCAGAGAGAGGAGGGAGCAAGACAGTAACAGTTGTCACCTGAGGGCCACAGGTTGATGTTAAACCATCAGCTGCAGAGATCTGTTATACAAAGTAGTGTCATGAAGGCACCTAATAGTGTCTAGTCCCTAATTGTGCTATCCACAGACACACCATAGTCTATAGTTGAAAAGAAAGTTGTGGAAATGATTTTGCTAGGAAACACATAGACAGGGCAGGATAAATGACTCCAAAGTATTCCTGATGTCTGCCTCTCTCTGTGTTTGAAAGAACAGACCCAGAGAGAAGGTGAATAAATGAAGCTCTGTCCAGCCTCAGGCAACCAATTCATTTTTGGTCGACCAATCTATAATAAAATGATCTGATAACATTCAGCAGTAAAATTTTCTTTTGCTTGTTTTTGTATAACAAGGTTTTTTTTTGTTTGTTTGTTTTTTGTTTTTTAAGTCATTTTTCTTTAGAAAGTGCAATGACAGAATGTGTGCCTATCTTGAAAAAAAAAATTCTCTTCTAAGTTTTGAGTAATTGTTGGTTTCCTAAAGCTTCATGGAAAATCTGTCCTGATATAACTCAAACCCGCAGGGGTGGCAGAGGCTGAAAAGTTTGCTTCCCATTTTTTTCTTCCCAGAGCTTATTGTAAATGTATTCTTGGGACAATCATAGACAAGACTGTCATCATTTCTAGTAGGCACATCTGTTTTCCTTTGGGTTAATAACTTTTGTAAGATGTATTATACCCAGCAGTATATATCTGTCTGGGGAGAACGTTTTTTTTCTTTTCACCATTTTTGAAATCTCACCTACTATGTTTTAAGTTTTTCATACTGGTACAACATTAAATAAAATATTTAACTTAGATGAACAAGAATTGTCATAAAGAGAGTCTGCTAAAATGACTTATGTAATGACTCAACATGTAACAGTAAGTTGGCCATTTAATGACTCAACATGTAACAGTAAGTTGGTTAAGCAATGTATAAATATTAATTATCATTAAAAAATTATTAAGTATCGGGGCGCCTCGGTGGCTCAGTGGGTTAAAGCCTCTGCTTTTGGCTCAGGTCATGATCCCAGGGTCCTGGGATCGAGCCCCACATCGGGCTCTCTGCTCAGCAGGGAGCCTGCTTCCTTCTCTCTCTCCCTGCCTCTCTGCCTACTTGTGATCTCTGTCTGTCAAATAAATAAATAAAAATCTTAAAAAAAAAATTATTAAGTATCTATTTTTGTCAACAATTCTGCCAGGTGCTGAAAAAATAGAGATGAAAGTTACTCCCTGATTTAGAAAGCTCAGTGGCAGGAAGTCAGCCCCACAGGGGATGGTGGTAAGATGGCAAAGGGACACAAGGGGCTTCTGGAACACAGTGGAGGAGCTCTTAGTCACACCCAAATGGGTAGTCTTCCAAGACGAAGGAGAGTCAGCTAAACATGGCATTTGAACATTAATTAAATAAAATTAGGACAAGAGATAAGAACATTCTAAGCACTAGGGCAAGGCTATGCAAAGAAATTCAGGAGTTAGGTGTCATGGCTCATTCCAGGAACTGTGAATATTTTGAGATGATATAGCTTAGGAAGGCAGGTGGAATTGTTGGGCTTGGTATAGCACACTAATAATCAGAATTTTATATTGAAGGCAAGAGGAGGGTATACAAAATTTCAAAAAGAGAGTAACAAGAGTTCATAGCACAGGGAGAGGCAGTTCATAGGCACTGGAAACCAGATCTGGGGGAAACACTTCAGACTAGTCATTCATTTAACAATTAGGTTAAAGAAAGAACTTAAAAGTCAGCTAAAAGTGTAGAAGCTAGATAAGAAATGTTTGTTTAAGTTTGCCAGCTTTAATGTGTATTTAACTTGGATGGTTTAACTTAGTGTCTTTGAAGACATTACTTGGGTGACAAGAAAAGTAATTCATTATTGAAGCTATTTGTCAGTTTCTAATAAAGCACTTGGGGCATTTCACTGTTAAGAGATCAATAGTCAAGTTAAAGAATAACTCATTAGTAGAAAACCAAGGGACAAATTGAAATGTGACTAGTTATTTGAAAACCAAGTAACAAAATAAAAATTGAAATGTGTTAGGAGAAAATAACCTTAATGGAAATCACAAGGGTAAGGCTAGACCCAGTCTCTGCATTGAATACACTTTTGTGAAACTTATTGGATAAAACACCCCAAATAATAATAAAAAAGGACTTCAAAGATACAACAAAAGCAGGAATATGGCATGTTATCAACACCATATTATATGGGCCAATAATGTGGAATGGGTCCATCAGAATCTGAAGAACAAGGCAATTTAGATAACTCAGCCAAATAACATTATTAATTTAGTATAAGCATATCAATTGATTTAGTCTAGCTAGAAAGCATAATCATGTAAATATGATATAATTACACTGCAAGCTTATTGGAAGCACAGTTTTATTATTTCAAGAAAAGAAATTATTGAGACTGAAAAACCTAATATAAACTAGTTTGTTTTTACTGAATTGTAGGACCGAATAATAAAAGATGATATATGGTAACTATCAAAGGTTCTTTTTATTTTAATACTGCTCTACCTCCCAAGGAGAATAAGCTCTACTAAATCTTTCAAACAAAAAATGGGGGCAAAGGGAAGAGGGGAGAAATCACTTTAAAACATAAACAAAGTCCTTAAAATTGCACACAGTCAAGGTAACACCATTTCCAAGTGTAAGCAGATACTGCTTTCCCTTGAAAACGTAGCGTTTACCATTAGGGATTTTTTCAAAGGCAAAGACACTTGGAGTAAACAGCGAAACAAAGAAGACCTATTTTATTCAAAGCCTGCAAACATATGGAACCTGTTAAGGGGATGGTGGCTGCAGACAGAACTACAAACGAGTTTAAGAGACACCTAGGCCGTCTCAGAAAGGAAGGGATAGAGGCAGTCGAGGGTGGTTACAAAAGCAGAGTGGGCCAGAGATCAGTCAAATGGGAGGGAGACAGGCTGTTGGGCAGATGGTCTTTTCTGTTCCAAAATGTTCAAAGTTAGGGACACTCCTTAGCACACTTTTATTTGACACAAAGAGGGAATTAAGAAGAGACCAAGGATCTGTTAGAGTGCTTTCTGGATTTGCTTGTGTCATTTCTTTGATACATTTTCCTTGTTTATGTAATTCATCTGCTGCCTTCTTCAAACTGAGGGCTTCGTTTGATGCTTTCTTCATAACCTTTGGGTTTTAATGTAAAAATGTAAACTAATTTAGGGTAAGGTTCACAGGAACACGAGGGATGTTATCTTCCTCTGGAAAATTTCCAGAAGATCAAGATTTGTTTCTTGCAAAGTGTAATGCTTGCTTATTTACTAAGTTGAAGACCAGTCTAGACCATGGAAATGGCAATGAAGTTATTTTTTTACAGTATTTTTCATAGTCCATTAAAAATTAATGGACACAGAAAAAAAAATCGTTGAGTTGGTTTGCTTTGGCATAGTGGAATAGTGACATTTGATGAGTGAAGCTCCCCTGAATGGCACTTGGCAGGAGAGAAAGGTTCCCTGAGATGTTTTAGAGACCCCGACACAGCTACCAGCTACAAGCCGATTTCAGTGTCATTAACCAAGCTCATAGGTAGTATATGGCCTTGTCCCAGACACCATAAGAAAGAAAAGCAAGCACGAGAACCACTTCTTTGAAAAGTTGAACTGCTAATGTCTAGAAACATACACAAATGCCATGAGTGAAAACAAATCAATTCTATATAATCAACAACATATTGGAAGTTGGGGACTTTGTCTAATCAGAGCGGTATGTAGCAGATGACAGACTTCACATACATTATATCTGGCCAAATGCAGCTATTCCAGGCTCAGGGCAAGAACACACATGGACAACATGAGATAAGTTGTGGTCAAGGTCTGCAAGGCACAAGTAAGGACCAACCAGAGCCCTACCTGAGTCCTTGGCTTTCTAGCTTCTGTAATACGGTTGGGACCTCACAGGACCCGCACTTTTCAGCGGGCTATGTATAAAGGAAAGTGTGTGGGAGGAAGATCAACAGAGGGTCTTCAGACCCAAATAATCCCATAGGAACGAAATATTCTTTCCACAAAAGAAAACTCGACAAATGTCTATACTTTATAAAAACACATCAACAAAATTATAAAAACAGTTTTAACATACAGGGAAAAAATCCTTTAGTTTTTATGTTCATATATATATTAAATTAATAAAAGCAAAATAGTCCACCTTCAGTTAAAATTAATATAGAAGAACTCATGGCCTACTAACCCATTAATCTAACTGACCAAAATTATGTCCCCTGAAATTACTATTCATTTTAGCAAAATAAAAATAAGCAGATGCTACAACTGCAGATATACCATCCAGTTAGGACCATTATAAAACAAGGAGTATTGATCCAGAGGATGTGGTTCACATATCTTAGTGGGAATGTATTTCATGGACAATCTACCTTCCTTGTTTTTTCTGCATCTTGCCAAATGACCTACATTTGGACCTGAGTGACAACAGTCCAGATTAAAGATAAGGCGTGATGACACAGAGAGGGGAGGCCAGATTTTGTTTCAGGGTTGCTAAAGGCAAAATGTAATAAGGGATATAATTTCAAGTCAACGAGGTGCCAGCCAAAATAAAGCATGGCTTTGGAGACTGGCTTCAACACTTAATAGCACTGTGACTCTGGGCAAAAATTTCCAGCCTAACTGACCTTCCCTTTCTATACCTATAAAACACTTCATACCTCTCTTACAGATTATTGTGGGGAATACATGAATGCAAGGTGCTGAGTATAGCAACCGACACAAAGACGAACTGAGCGGTACGTCCGTAAGAACATAGAAAAGCTTCAGCAGACAGAGTAGAACATCCAAAAGCAGAAATTCCTTCGGCATCTGTTCTAAGGATGAACTCTACATTTTGCCAAACTCATTGAATCCATATGAGTGGCAAGTAATGAATGAAATTTAGGCACCTAAATAAATTCACACAAAGAGCTTAAACATTATTTTCAATTCTTCCTGTTATTTATCTAATTTAGAATTGAATTTATACTTATTGTCCAGCCCAATGGATCCCAACTTGTCTGCATTTCAGAGTCACCTGGAGAACACGTGGAAAATACAGCCAGCCATCGGCTTGTAGCTTTAAAAAGCAAAGTGGGGTTTTGCTTTAATGAATTTGAGTTGATGCCTAGGCACCAGTTGTTAAATTATGTTCCCAGGTGATTCTAATGAACAGCCAGTACCTAGAACCACTAGTATATAGCTAACCACACTTGAACTATTTTTAAAAAATTATACTCATAATTATTCAGAGTAGTGACTCCAAACAGGTTCAGCTGTCCCAAGAATCTTATTTCAGCCAATTCAAGTTTGGGGCCAGTGTTACCATTCTACTTCTTTCTTTAAGAGGCAGAAAAAGCTTAAAATATATAATTAGTCAGCAGAGTTTGAATGGAAGAAAATCCACAAGATCATAATTCAGCAATCTTTTTTAAGATGAAAAAAATGAGCATCTTGGTTTGGATAAAAATGAGCCATGCCCCATAGATTTCCAGTGCAGTTATATAAGAGGGAAAGGTAGATTTTTTTTTCAAGGCCTTTTCTCTTACATTTATTCTTTCCCCCCTTTTCTTTAAGCCGTAAAAAGCAAAGATAACCATCTGAAAGATAAACCTGAGGCAATTCTGCTGCTGATGTGGTTTTCCAGTTCAATGGACTCTGATACACTCCTCTTTCAAAGAGAGCCACAATGACTCTGTTCTAACACTCATCTATCTTACTGAGTAAACCTGAGCAAGTCACTTAATAGGTCTCAATCAAGTACGCCCCCTGTAAAATGCAATCAGCACATGCTACTAAGTTCCCAGAATTGGTGTCATTTTTCATAAGCAACTTACCAGTGTGCTGCCATCAGTCCAACGGAAGTCATGTTCAAACATCTTGTCATTGAGGCCTATCCACTGATAGTCATGGCCCACGCCTAAGAGAAGGGAAACAACAGATATTTTTACCCATAGATGGATGAAATGTATTAAAACTATTCTCAGAGTGAATCATGCATCCTCTTTTCTGGCTGGAATTTTATTTAGTTGCTCATAAAAATCTCTCATGGTCTAGCTATCTTTTGTTCTTCTGCCCAATGTGCTTTAAACTAAAAAGCTAATTCACAAACATTGAGAAACATTAAAATATCAGACATAAGAAAATAATTTCCCTAGCAGTTTACTATAATTAAATATTTTTCCTTCCTTACTCATGATAAAAAAAAACTTTCCATTTTTTTTAAATTAAGCTATGCCATTGGCAAAAATTCAGTGACCCAATAAAATGTGACAGATCATTCCCATGCTAGCCTCACTTTGGAAGCCACATGTTTCTTCTTAAAGCATTTTAAACAGCGAATACCTAGACCAGACAGTTCTATAAAATTGTCTTCAAAAATAATTAATTTCATCATGAGATGAGTCACTGACAAGAAAACCATGCAAGAAAGTTAATTGAACCTCTGTACAGATTGCTACCTAACAACCAAACTTCTGAAAGGCAGCAAGCATTATGAGAACATATTTAATAGGGCATTGAATGATGCTTCATATAAAAAAAAAAAACTTCTACATATTTGCTACATAAAAGCTAGCTGCCCTTCTCTTTGCTATAGTTTAAGTTATTCAGCAGGGCTGGTAGTAAAGCTTCATTCGCTTTCACTCTCCATTTGTTCATGTTCTTAACATGAAACCCACTTTCTATGGCCTAAAATCATTATCAGCATGGATGAGAACCAATTTTATGCAGAGGGTAGGATTAGGTTGCTATTGACAATTCAATTTTAATGAGTGGGATAAAAAGAACTGAAAGCGATTTTCTCCTTAACTCTGGACAACATGTGCACATCTTCAAAATAGAACTACGAAGGCAGCCGTGACAAGAGTGAGATGGAACCATAGAAGTAGCCATTTTCATAAGTCAGAAAATGATCGAGGAGCAACGTCATTGGACTCCACCTGCAGCAGGCTGTTTCACCCACTATCGCTGAAGACCAGGAAATGCTTTCCTCTGTTAGAGATGAGTGTTTCTCAAAGTCGGGGTCTCACGTAGGAGAGATGGTTTTAAGTAGTTCAGAAGAGGGATTTAATAAGTTGAACTGCCATGGAGGAAGCTACATCTGTTCGGTTAGATACAGAGAAAAGGAAGAAGTAGGGACACAGAGCGAAGCTTCAGGAACCCTGCATCTATTTGGTACATACGGTTCACAAACATCTGTTCTTCATGAGACAGGATGCTTGTGAGATGCGCGCCCTGCAGACGGCACTCCCGTTCAGCTGCATCCCATGTGCGCCGATGGGCGAAGTATTTGTAGCACTGCCCTTGGAATTTGTGCCAGCCGTAGTCACACGTCTCTGTGTCTGGAAGAAACAAGGCAGGGGCTTAGTAACTTCACCTACGTCACTCAATCTAGCCTCACGGATCTGACCGTTGGTAAGAAGACCTAAGCCAGTATCAGTGCAATGTCCCTAAAGTTACATGTTAATAAATTTGGTCATGATGACAAAGAAAGTATGATAAAGCCAGCTCGCTGACTCCTGCCAAGTGGGTGGCTGTACGTCTCTGGACGGAAGAAGCAGTATCTAACTGCAGTTTCTTTGTTTAGAGCCAGTGTCAGCAGGAAAGAAAACTGGCAGAGGGGCCAGACAAAACTTCTCAGGACGCAATGTCTACTGACTCACTTGTGAAGCGACTGGGGCTAAATCCTCACCAACACAACTTTTCTGAAGAGAGCCATTCAAGTGATAAGATAAGAATTCTGGCTAATAGGATTATGAATGCCCTATTTGAATAAGGACTTCAAAGGCTCAGTAAGTAGTTCCTTTACCGCTTCCCAGAGAGATCCGCTGGGTGGCCACAGGATCTTGTCAAATAAGATTTACAAAGAGGAAAAAAAAATGTCATCAGTAGGCAGCTTATGGGATATAGCTAGGACTGCTGGCCTTTCTCTGAGGGAGAGGAAATATAAGTAACTCTCTGTGTAAATGCGTCAGGATTTTAAGTTTCTTTTAAGTTTCTTAAGAATTAAATAACTTGGGTGCCTGGGAGGCTCAGTGGGTTAAGCCTCTGCCTTCGGCTCAGGTCATGATCTCAGGGTCCTGGGATCAAGCCCCATGTCGGGTTCTCTGCTTAGAAGGGAGCCTGCTTCCCTTCCCCTTTCTCTGCCTGCCTCTCTGCCTACTTGTGATCTCTGTCAAATAAATAAATAAAATCTTTTTTTAAAAAAAGAATTAAATAACTTAAGTTCTTCAACTTCATGCCCACCTTCCACCAAGCCATACACACACAGTCATATATATATATATGTCTGTTTATATATGTGTACATTATAACCAGTGTCCTGGTAGGATGTCAACATTTTTCAAATAAATCTAAATTTTACACTGACAGGAAGCTTCGACTGTACTTTCTAGATTCTAGCATGCCAGTTTTTAAATACTTTTACAGGAAAGTAGTTGGCTCAACGGTACGTATTCAATTATGATCACTGGAAATACTTTTGACTATCACAAAACATACCTCACAAACCCACTGCACTAGTTCCATGCAAACACTAACAGAACTGCAAAGTTTATAGAATTTTAGGCACCAAGAAAATTCCAGATCACCTAGGAACTGCCCTCCCTTACTCTAATCTTCCTGGTTGATGAAGGAAACAAAATCCTTCTAGATGAAATACATGCTTTCGGTATACGTCAGACCTGGGGGCTGAACTGATAGTCAGATCGACTCCTGTCTGTCACACCACTCGCTCCTCTTTCTGTAATTGTGGGAAAGTATGCATTCTGAGAGCTTTTCATGTTTTCCTGGCTCCAGGGATTTTGACCATCGTCATACAACAGATGCAGCTTATCTCGGAGAGCGGGCTTTATTTCAGTTTAGTCTATCCGGCTTCTTGTTTGGTTATGGCCAGCTGACTAACTGGTTTAGATACTGCGCCCTGGAAGTCTGAGTTTTACTAAAGTGTTTCTGGAGACCACCAAATCTTACAGGAAAAGAATCAAGGCACAGCTAGATGATTTGGGATTAAAGTAGTCCCCAAGGATGAAGTACAGTTGGGGTACTTAGATGCTCTAAATTTCCTTTTGCGATGTTCCCCGTGGAAGGATTTAGAGGTGAGGTAGGAGGGGTGGGGAGGAAATGGATCTTCATATTTGAGGGAGTTAGTTTATAAAGAAGGAGAACTGGAAAGATTTTTTAGAAAACTCTACTGCCAAAGTCAGTAATGTGATATCATAGCAGCATAGCTTGCCTTAACCATGGAAATTAATAATATTTTAAGACACAACTTAAAATTCAAGAGGATCCCTACCTTTCCGAATAAGACATTAGGAAAAAAAAAATTCTACTACACCCTCATATCCTCTTTTAACCCAATGGTTTAGTCCAGTCTTCTTTCTTTGTGTTTTATCATTAAAACAGATTATCATTAAGTATTTTTTTCTCTTACACCAAAAAACCCAAGGGATCATAAAATTCAGATGCATCACCACATCATTGGTATAATGCCTTCTTCAGTTAACAGGTGCATATATTCCTATTAGAACACAGGTCCAAATGAGACTGCTTGTTGGTTTTTGCTAATTTTTTTTTATTCATCTATCCTACTGAAGCCATAGACTTACGGTCCTAATGATTATGAATATATGCACAAACACTACTTAACAAAGTGACTCTTTATTGAATAAAAGCCAAATATCCACGTGGATTTACTTAATTATTATTCATGAAGTCACTAAATATGTAATGAAGGACTAGGCATCCCACAGCATCTTCTAGGATGCTATTCTGATAGCAGTTATTAGAAGCAGTGTGTTTTTCCAATCTCACCTAAAAAGAGCACGATACACATTTCATTCATTAAAAGCAACACATATGGGTGATATTTTTGTAAAAATCATCCGACATAGGGAAATACTTCTTACGCTTTAAGACTACTATAATGCATAGGTTATATCACAAAGACCCACATTTAGTTGTGTGCTGGCTACCTGTGTGTGTTGTAAGGGAAGGTGTGACAGCTCCCGTTCATTACTACAGAAGCCAAAACTATCACTTTTAAACAGTTTTACTAAAAATGTATTCTCTTTATGTCATGTAGGTAACTTTTTCAACATCTGGGACATAGAGCTGTCAAGCTTTAAGAAACTGTTAACATTTTGGTGCTTTTCACTGGTGAGCCCTACCCCCCACTTTGGTTTGGGGCAACCTGTGTGTACAGAATTGTCTCCATACTATTCTAAGATTCCCCTTCTAGAGTTTATATTGGTTATCACTACCAAAATAGGTCCCTTATTCCAGAGTTGCTGGGAGTTGGGAAGTTACTAATACAGGGAAGAAAAGGTCAGCTGAAGAAACAACAACACAGTCATTGCTGAAATTTGGATAGAAAACTGTTTAGACAACAATGCTGCTGTTAATGAAAAAAACATTTGTTCTTAGGCAACCTGCAAAGAGGAGAAAAAAATCTTTCAGGGTCCTGGCAATAAATCACAGAAGCACAGCTGCGCTGGGTAAACAGACCGGGAAAGCTGTTTCTCAACAAATAGTGGTGATGAACGTATACTCGCTTTAAGACAAAACAGAATGTACCTGAAAAGTGGTACTACAAATGAGAGAAGAAAAGCAAAACCTTTTTAATATACATGTAAATAAAATGCTTATCTGTAAGAGTTACTTTGAAAGTGTGAAGATACTGAGATAAACCTGGGCCTTATAAGGCAGCCTAGGTTCATTTTTCCTACTCTCTAATTTACTAGCTGTGTGACCTTGAATACATCACTTCTCCGAGCCTCAATTTCTGGCCCATTTAGCCACACAGAGATACTGTCAACTAAACGAAATGATGCACCTGGGAACATTTGATAAACTATAAGGCATTCAACAAATAGCATCTCTTTTTATTCCCTGCCAAGAATTAAGTTGAGTCACCCAGACTGGGGATCTTGTCTAGTTTGCTCCAAGTTCTACCTCCAGTACCCAGGATAGCACTTGGAAGACGGCAGGTGCTCCGTAAACATTTGCTTAATGAGTGATTTTTTTGAATTGCTACTCGGACTGGGAACTAAGGGAAGCCAGGATCGTTATAGCATATGTGATATAACAAGGATCTCACCCTCATGTTTTCTTTAAGAAATGGCATCTTTCTGGGGGCGCCTGGGTGGCTCAGTGGGTTAAGCCTCTGCCTTTGGCTCAGGTCATGATCCCAGGGTCCTGGGATCGAGCCCCGCATCGGGCTTCCTGCTCAGTGGGGAGCCTGCTTCCCTTCCTCTTTCTCTGCCTGCTTCTCTGCCTACTTGTGATCTCTTGTCTGTCAAATAAATAAATAAATAATCTTAAAAAAAAATAAAATAAAAAGAAACGGCATCTTTCTTACTGTTTTCCTTAAGAAAAGGATGAAACTGGTTCGTTTTCATATTTACCTTTTAAATTTGCTAAAGAGACTCATCCTATGCAACTAGGGGAAAAAAAAACTAGAAATGAAGTCATTACCTACCCTTTTTGATTGGCAGTTCAATACGTGTTGCTTTGGGTTTTGTTCTAATTGTGGTGACGTTTGGATTAACACTGTAAAGCAGAATGTGGGGCAGACCAATGTGTCTGAGTGTCTAATGCATTTTCATTCTGTCTGGTGGAATGGAAGTTTGGCACTGGGTATTTTTGTCGAAGCCAAACCACTGTATGACTTTAAGTAAAGGAAATCGAAATTTCAAAGCTGAGTGTAGCTGAACGTGCAATCTGTTTCTGATTGATGACTAAGAAATGTTACCATTAACCACCTAAAATACATTCTCAGGTTGGCCATAAAATACCAATTACAGGGATCATGAGATTCAAGCAATCACGAACACAGGCCTTTGTTTCATTCAGAAAAAGCAGATGCTTCTTGTAGTAGGAAAATTCCCCGTTGAGCAGACTTACAATACCTTTTATGTAACATTTACCAAGCCAAAGCTAATGTATTCTAACAACTATACCAATGCATTCTCCAGAGATGACTGATGATGAAAAATAAGCCCATTGACTCCCAAGTGCTTAGGAGGAGAAAATAAAGGCAGCTAGCACTGAATTCGATACTCCTTGGTACAAGCTACACAGATGGATTAAGGTCAATGCTTATTTTGTCCTCAGTAAGAATACGGACAACAAAGTTCCCTTTGTGAGCTAGATGTCCTTAAATTCAGCTCAGTGTGCCTGTCTGCAATTTTGCTCTATCAGCAAAACAGCAGTGATTAAATCAAATGCTGTTTTCCATGGGCTATGGACACATAAGGACACCGAACATACTTAGGTAACCTGTGAATTTCCTTTGCAGGAAAAAACACGCCGTATGGCCTACATTCCTGAAAACATCCAAATAATTGTGCCAAAAAACCATCCAGAAGTAACATTTGAAATGAAATAGCTATCCTGTTCATCCTACAGATGTTGCATGAGCTCTTACCTTGTTCACAAAGTGCACCAACATAGCTCGGAAGGCAGAGGCACCTGAACGTATTAAAACCATCAACGCACGTGGCTCCATTGCGACAGGGGTTAGAGTGACATTCATCAAAATCTGAAATAAAATCATAAAAGGCCACAAAAATACTTTCAGAAAAGGTCAAGGATCCTACTTAGTGTTAGGTTGCCAGATAAAGAACAGAAAGAACAGCCAGTTAAATGTCAATTTCAGATTTAAAGAAAATAATAATTTTTTAGTATAAATCTATCCCATGCTGTATTTAGGGTTACTTACACTCAAAAATTATTCTTTTCTTTTAACCTGAAATTCAAATTTAACTGACCTTCCTGCACTTGATTTCCTAAATCTGGCAACCCTAAAAAAATTTCAGTTAGGGGGGTCATTTTCTCCATTGCTTTTAGATGGGCACATGAATCCTAGAAATGACAAAGAAATCCCTGGAACATTCTACCCTCAATCTTAGCTCACGCTCTGATTACCCTACCTGTGGAATACTGAAGACACGTGACTGGCCTGACTAGAGCTTTTCCTTTCCAATCCATCCTTCATTCTGCTGACTGTCATCTCCTTCAAACCCAGACATGATCATTTACTCTTTGGCTTTCAAACCTTCAAGAGATCCCAACTGCCCAGGGCAGAGATCTTCCAAGTGTAGTCCCTGGACCAGCAGAATCAGCATCACCTGAGAATGTCAGAGAGGCACATTCCCAGTAGCCCCCCAACCAGACCTACAGAATCAGACCTTGGGGCGGGGGGATGGGAACAACTGGTACTGTAGAAGCCCTGCCCATGATTTTGATGCCCACTGAAGTCTTAAAAATCCCTCTATTAGAGTAGGAAGTAAATTCGTCTGTACATTGGATTCAGAACCTTCTCAGACCTACCCATATCCACCCGCTTTTCAAGGACTTTCTCCCACAAACCCATACATAGGCATGCCTGAACACTCGCAGTCACCTAAATGTATTCTGCCATCTGTGGTGTCTGTGCCTTTGTTTGCTGTGTGTAAGTCTTGTCCCACCAGCTTTTTTTTTTTTTTTAAGAAAAGGAAACCTACATAAAAGTGAGAGTAAAAGGAACTGATTTAGTAAAGAGACAATGATACTCCTTGAAACCCAAAATGAAGAGGACAACAGCCTCAAAACTTATGTAGGTAGAGGTGCGTTAGGCTGGCCTCTGGAGAGAACTAGATAGAGAAGGATCTTGCCCATCCCACCTCAGAGGAGCAAGTTAATTCAAAACACAAAAACTAAACACCTTCATTTTTAAATACAGCTTTCTAAAATTTTTTGTGTATTTAAATTGATTATTGATATGCAGATTTGGGGAAAGAGATTAAAATAGTTCCTTACTATTTAGGCAACTAGACATTTGTAAAGCCTATCTGTAGAAACTTTAAAAAGACACTATTCACCTCACTGAGCTTCACTGAGTTTTGGGTGTATTAACAAAATTCAGCAAACACCTGTCCCCATTTTCCAGACTCCACTTAAATTACTCTATGATTTTAACGTTATTTAACAAATAATTCATTTACACATGGCTTTCTCTGAAATCCTTTGAGCAATATAAATTCTGCCCAATATATCTTCTGGAAAAGCATTACACTCTTTCAGACAAGAACATCTTACCAAGTTCACACTGGTCGCCACTGAATCCCGGCACACAGGTGCACACATAGGAAGTGTCAGTAGGGTAACAGGTGCCTCCATTAAGGCACGGGTTCGTTTTGCAACGATCAGGTCCTACCATATTCAGGAAAGTAAGAAAAGCAATTAGGCTCATATCCAGGTTTCCATGTTTTGCAGCATAAATTGCCACTGATTGCTACCATAATATAAGCTTTACCATAGCAATTTAGATACTATGCATAAAAATTAACATTAACTTTACTCTCTGGAGTGTTTCTTGGCATTATAACTAATCATTACAAATTGCATCTATTCATTTCTGGGATTCAGTCATCATTATTTCTAAGCAATATTTTGTACAGTATCTGGCAACTAATATATTCTACTGCAGATTTAGTCGGCATGATAATGGCAATTGATTTTAGTCAAAAATGATTACACATATGTGCACAGTGAATGGAAAATGTATTCTTTTAAACGAGGTTAGTTCATGTGAAATGGTTGGATACACAAAACATGCATTCTTTTTAGCAGTTTGGCTTGTTATCGTCATTTGAATTATTATTGCCTTTTACCACTTAATGCTCAGAAACTGTTTTTCTTCGAAAGTGTGCACTGAAGTCTCTTCTGCTACATTAATATGCTTTTTCCAAAAACACGTTCCAAATGTACTCCTTTAAACTATACTTGAAGAAAAGCAACACATAAATTAAGCTCTACTGTATAAAAACAGACCCAAAGACAATAATCTCACCTAAAATGAGACCCCCAATTTTTTTGAAGCCCCCAATTTTTATTACAGTTTTTCTTATTAGAACACAAATAAAATCGACACTCCTAGAAGATAAATGTAAAGCCAGAGACACAAATTTCTGAGAAACACTTTAAGATATGTTTCCTAAAGGCAAATATTTTTACAATACTTCAAGCACATATATTATTCTGTGGTATTGCTTGGATAATTGTATTTAAATGAGTTGCTTCTATTTATTATTTGAATTTTTCAGAATTGCTTTTGTTTCAAAATGTTTAAAAATTCAGATGAGAGTCGAAAGTCTTACAAAATAATTGAGACAAATAGGTTATATATGGAATAAAAACCATATTTTCACGAATCTTTAGTCCTGAAACCCTGAAGTAATTACACATGAAAAAAAGATATCTACTTATGAAGCACAAACTTAAGGAACATTCAAGTAAAGGAAGCACTGCTCTAGAAGGTAACTGAACCTTTCCACACAACAAAGTCAAACTCAAACTATCTGAATGTAAAGTAAATTCTGGACTATGAGAAAGACTTGACACATAAGGCATTCACATGCATGAGTTCAACATTATAATCAGGTTGATTCAGATGCTTACACCTACACCACTAATTTTTCTAAGACTCTTTCTCTTATAGTTCTAAAAATATGCAAAATCTCCCTAGCCATTTTAGCCTTTTGCCTTTGAAAGGACACTGCTTCTCTGTCAAGGACACCATCCACAACACATCTACACGCTGCCCTCGAAGCAAAACCAAAATGACACATATGTGACAGTGCTTGATAAAACTGTGACGTGCCACACAAATGTGAAGTATTATCATTTTTCCCACCACAGACTCCAGACACCGTGCTGAGACTATGACAAGGACTTGGCAAGAGAGTGGGTCCTCTGTGAACCCAAAGTAGTTTAGATCAAGAGAAAAGTTTATTTTGACGAATTCTGTTCTTCCCTAAACAGTCTGTATTACTCTCTGAAAGTTGAACCTACGAGAGAGAAACCAGGCAATCCAATGTGAGCTACTGTTTACCGAATTCGCCTAAGGTCACAATTTGCTTTGCAATGAAGACGCAGGCTCTCATTCTAGGTAAATCCTGTGGTCTGGATGGATTACTGGCACAAATTTCTCATCCATCAGTCAAACCTAACTCTCTATGGCTTACCCATGATTTCTGTATTGTATTTCATCAACCTGAGGAACTTTCAACTAAATTATAAGAGAATAAATATTGGCCAGATTACTAGGTTATCATTTACAGACTAAATATAGAATGACAGGAACAACAACAAAAATCCATCAACCACCTCCAATTAACTGTATTCACCAAATACTCTAAGTCATTTATAAAAGTTGCACTTTATGATTGATTATTTTAGTCTATCTGAAGCACAACAAACAGAGAACCATTAGTGGCAAAAAGATAACATTGAAACGATGGGAAGAATAACTCCAAGTATTGCCATGCTGTAAAATATATTCATTAAAATAAAACATATTATCAACAACACAGCCCTTGAAGTACGGATTTTTATTTATTTTCTTTTTCTCTAGGTCACTAGGTGGGAAGGGCTATTTGTGAATTCCACTGACATTGTTATTTAAGTAACATTATTAGAAAATACCCCATTAAAGAAGATTTGTCAGCATTATCAAGCTAGATTAAAAGGACAATAAATTCTACAAAGTAAATATTTTAAGATATCTAGCTTATAAATAATTAAATATCAATTATTCATTTTTATACTATATTAATTGGTAACCAGCAAAGAGCAATGAAAAGACCATGACTTTGGAGTGGAGCTGATCTGGGTTCAAATCCCACCAATGCCGTGGTATGTGTGGCTATGCAACCCCAAACAAATTACAGAACTTCTCTGAACATCCACATCCTACCCTTTTAAGTAGGGATAATAATATGGGGATGATGATTATAATAACATAGCATTTTTGTGAAGATCATGTAAGAGAGTCTGTATGAACCAATATCAAATTCATGCTTGCTGTCCATTTAGTTAAAAGAAAAAAAGGTCCTCTTTTGACAGGCAGGATGCAAATATATACCCCCTTCCCCTTCCGCGCCCCCACCCCTAGCTAGGCACTGTGCTAGAAGCATTATACAGATTATTGGGAACAAGGACATTACACAAAAGTATGAACTGATAACTGATATTGCACAAACTATGTGGGTGCTTATTAGACTTATTTACCACTCAAAAATGTTTAAAGGCCTGACAGATTTTGATATTGCCATAATAGCACCTGTCAATGAGAGATTTTTAAAAATGGGATTTCCCCCTCTGTTTTTAAACTAAGATGTGTTTTTAAACTAAGGGCATATGACAAAGCAATATTTTAGTTATAAGTAAAACCAAATTGAATTTTTATACCATTAACAATTTCACTTTTTCTATTTCATAATTGTATGTTGTTTCTAAAACCCAGAAGAATACAAAGAATATCTATAAAGCCCAGAAATACTCTACACTTATTTTCTTTGCCTCTAATTATGGACTCAGTAATGTGGCCTGTCCCATGGTTATGCGAATAATATAACAAGCTCCACTGATTTAATATCACAATAAAAACTATATGCATAGATGTGTCAGGAAACAGGGACTGTTTCCAAGTTTGGAAACAGATTTATCAATGTTGTGACCTTACCTGGTAAATAGACTGCTGTGCCTTCCACTGACTCCTCATTAATGCCAATCAGGAAACCGGTTTCATTAGAAGTTTCCAGAAGGGAAAATGATGGTGTTGGAAGCTCAGTATTTAACTCTGCAATGCTTACTGTTGCCTGATTATTGGAATCAAGAATTCTTGTCGTTACTTGCTGTTCTGATGTTGGTACTGTGTGATCCTCCCCTCTGATCAAAGCTGTATGGGTTTCAGGGTTTATTTCCAGAGAGGAAGGAACGGTGGGCCACTCAGAAGTCTGTGGGCTAGGCTGAGGCACGACATCTGCCTCAACTCCATAAATCGCAGAAGCAGAAGTAGAATGTGGCCACGGTGTAGCACCTTCTAACTTAGATTCACCTGCAGTTGTGACCATAGTTCCAGGCTCAGGGGTTCTAATATTGCTCGTCATTATTTCTCCAGAAAGTTGAATATTGGCTTGGGTTTGGGAATCTTGGAGAATCTCAGTTCCTTCTTCAGCAGTCAGTTCTGTGGAAGAAGCTTCCATTTGTTCTAATAACTTAGGATGACTTTCATCTTCTGAAGGTTCTAATCCAGTGTCAGGAGATAAGGATGGAGGCTCGGTTATGTGAAGGAGCTCTTCATTCAATGATGTGAAAGTCACTTCCATATCTGCCAGACTTCCTGGAGACTTCTGAAATGTGGCAGCATCTGTACCAGGCAGAGTACTTGCTGCATGGTCCTCTGTGTGTTCAGAGGCTCCACTGCCCAAGTAGACAGTGAGAAGAGATGATGGTGTCTGAGAGGATAACTTTTCAGAAGCTGAAACTGCTGATGTTGTATCAGTGTAATCCGAGGGATTGGATCCTTCCATCAGGTTGGGTGCCTCTGTTAAACTCTGAGCCATAAGGTGGATAGTACCAATACTTACGTAGGGTGTAGGATCAATCAGTGCCTCCTCAGATCCTGATGAGAATTCTGGCTGAAAAGAAGGACCTACATTTTTCTTTTCATCATACTCATCCTGTGTCTCCAAATGGCCCAATGTTGATATTACTTCACTTTGGTCTGCAATAGCTTGACCATCAGACAAAGTACTTGATTCAAAGATGTCATCTAGGACTTTTGCTTCACTTTTCGGTTCTTCAATCTCTGGATTAACTGTGGCAGATGTACTAGGAAGGAGCAGGGATGTTGCTGTGGGAAGCAAAATATCTAATTCTGCTTCTGTGCTAGGAAGAGGGAGCCCAGGTGTGAAGGTAAAGCCCATGGGATCTAAGTGGCTTCTGTCTTCGGAAGGCATTGATTCATTATATGTTGTCTGCATGTAGTTAGCCAGAATAGGGTCACCAGAACCCTCAAAGTTTTCCTCAGTTAAAGAAAGGTTAACAGCTGCCTCATACTTCTCTTGAACTTGAGTGCTTTCTTCGCTACTGCCAAGTGGTCCTGATAGTACCTCTGGATCTATGTCCGTTTGCATTCCAAGGATGTCTACATATATAGGTTTACTGTGATCAATATCTATGATAGTATTTTTATCTGATGTCAGCTCAGGCAGAATTTCAAGAATGGTACTCTCTGTAATTGTCAATATTAAATCCTTGTCCTCTTTGTCCAGATCTATAAGGATGTTTTCAGTGGTTTTTCTTCTGTTAGGTTTTACGGTGGAATCCTCAAATCCTCTGAGATGGTCTTGGAAACTATCTGCAGCATCTTCTGTGGCCCTCTCATATAACACTGTATTTGACAGTGTGCTAGTTGGATCAGGGGAGCTTTCATTCTGCTCTAAATGAAGAGGCAGCAACATTGAAACTGTTGGGAATCCATCAACAGTAACAGCTTCAGCACTTGGAACCTCAGGATGTTTTTCCAGGGATCTATCAGAAACAAATGTGGTGCTTCCTTGCCTGCTTGCCTGAGTAGTTCCAGAAGTGTGGACTAAATCAACCATATCCAATTCCCCAGATCCCTCTCCAGAATGTTCATAAAGCAAGTCAGATGGTTTTGGTGCTGATGTAACAAATCCTGTTGCTGTTTCAAGACCATACGTTCTAGCCAGAAAATCAGAGGGAGGGACTGGTGTTTCTTTTGTTTCCACTGTTGAAGAATTCTCATCAGAGACTTGTTCAGTCACTGGTTGTGGTCTACTAGTCTGGATTTCTTCCGCCCAACCGTGGGTCTGATTTTGAGGATGTTCAGTATCTGTGGAGAAAGTGAGAGGTGCTATAGAAGGTCCTTCAGTTCTGGTGTCACTTAAAATTTTTAGTAAGGTTGTGGACGTTGTCTCACCATCTTCAGAGAGGCTGTCTGTTTTGGAAATGGGTGGTCTAACTTCATTTGCTACATTTTCCATTTTCTCATAGTCTTTTGTTGTATCACTTATGAGGCCAGTTTCTAAACTCTCCATGCGAGAAGCTTGGGGAGAGAATGTGGTAATGATTTGCTCCATTTCAGTAAAATTCACTGATGCTGTAACTTCTTCTCCTGATCCCAGTCCGGAGAATAAAAGATCAGCATCTGACTCTATCATTGTTGGCCTCACAACTTTGGGAAAAGGTTTTACAATTTCCTCCTTTTGGACTGGAGAACCTGTAACTAAACTTTCCGCTGATACAGATTCAGTCACTGAGGTAGTAGCTAAGAAAAAATGGGATTTTTCAGTAACTTCAGGGAGAGCAGTATAGCGTTCCAAGCCCTTTAACTCTAGATCTGGAGTAGACAAATCAGCGAAGGAAATGCCTTCCTTCTCCATTTCCTCAGCAGTACTGTCAGTCCTCTTCACTGTTAGTGTAGAATAATCTGTGGATTGGAGTCCAGTTTCAGTAAATGTCTGTGAATCAAACATTGTTTGTTCTGGTGCAACTGGACTTTGAGGGGATTCAAAAGACTTTGGCTCCTGAATCTTTTCCTCTGATGCTGTCTCACTTTCAATTCTTTGCCTTACAGGGTTGACTTCTTGCATAGACCATAATTTGGCTGGCTCCATAGTCTGGGGAAAGTTCACTGAAACTGTGCCACTGACTGTCATTTCCACCTTTTCTGTTGTGGCTTCAGTACCTTCAGCTTCTGCTATTGGTAAAATCGTGGTCCTTTCATTGGCTTCATTAATAGCATCTTCTTCTCCCAATCCTTGGTCAACGAATGGAGAGTCTGTACCAGAAACATTCCCCACAGCACTAGGAAACACTTGGTCCACAGAGCTGCTTACTGAGACCAGCTGCTCCCCTGAGCCCTCAGCTGAGGCTGTGAACTCTTCCCAAGGGAAGGTGGAAGTGCCGACCGAGGTACTCCTCAGTCCTTCTGAGTCCGCTCTGTGGTTGGTGTGATCTGAAGCAGGTATTACAGATGATGAAATCTGGGTATCCTGAAATGCTGCATCTCCAGAGCTTTCCATCATTACCGTTCCTTCTTTTGCTATGGGATAAGTTACTGTTGAGTACTCTCTAAAGTCACCACTGAAATCTTCTTCCAAAGGAAAATCTGTAGAAAAGCCCTTTATTCCTGGCCCAGGATTTTGTTCTCCTGAGACTTCTGAAATCAAGATTTCTTTGGATGTTTGGCTTACAATTTCAGCAACCTCTCTGTCCATTATAGTACTCAAAACTAATCCTGTTGGCTCAAAAGGGAATATAGTTTCCACATGGGGAGACATAGTGCCAGCTGCTTCCTTCCTGGTTGGACTTTCAGACTCTAAATTTAATGAAAATGAAGACACAGTGACTGTTTCTGGGTCAGCAGCAGCTTCTCCAGAGCCTGGCTCCATAGAGAGAGAGGCGGGGCTCCCTGGAATAGTGGATTGCCCCTCCTGAACCTCAGGTTGACTGCTACTGCTGGGCTTAGCAGTCTGTGCGCCCAGACTGTCTAAAACATTTGATTCTTTAAAGACAAGAGTAGAACTTATCATTTCATTTTCAGACTCTGTGGGATTTGTCGAGAACATAAAACTGTTCCTGGTAGCAGACGCTGAATCACTAGATGTTGGTTCACTTGAGCTTTCTAATTCAGAAGGTAAAATCAATTGATCTGATCTTGGTGTTGATGAATATACCTGAACTGTAGAAGCTATACCTGCGGTTCCCTCCTCATCTTTCCTTTTCTTTCCTTCAAGAGATGTACTGAAGACCCACTCAGAAGTGTCTGCTTCCCCTCCAAATTTGGTAGGTGCTACTTCTGCAGAAGGTTGTTGAGAAACGGAGTAAAAGGTTGTTGCAGAAATATCAAAAAGACCTTCTGTGATCATGATCTTGCTGGTGTCTAAAGTAACCAGTGTATCCGTAGTATTTCTCTGTGATAAATCAGTTGTCAAAGTGAACATTTTCTTTTTATCTTCTTCGGCTTCTCCAGAGCCTTCTGGAAATGGAATTGAAGGACTTCCTGAGAGCTCTACATTTTCTCTAGGGGTTGTTTCTACCCAGCTTTCTACAGTGGACAATGGGCCATCAGGAAAGGCATTTCCTGTGAAGGCAACTGATACTTCCTCTGAAACATCTGCTGACACAGAACTTGGAACTATACTTGGAGTATATGCGATAGAAGTACTTTTGTCGGCCTCTTCATCAAATGTTCCTTCAGTAGCCCTCGAAAAGATTTTTTGAGATTCTTGGTCAATGGCAGCATCTCCTGAAGACTCTTCAGAAAACAGAGTTACAGTTTTCATATGTTCATGAACCAGATTATCAAGTTGAGACCCTCTCTCTGTGACTGATTCTGGCCCCTCTGTGGCTTCTCCCTCATGGAACGGGACTGTGGGGAAAACATCAGGCTCACCACTTGAAAAATGTTCGGGTGTTTCAGGGTAAGTCTCGGGCTTCCACGTAAGTTCAAATGACTCAGTTGTTTCTTTCGATTCATTAGGCTGCACGGCGGTAGACAATCCAGTCTCCGTGATCACAAACATATGTGTTTCACTCTCACTGCTGTCTGAAAAATTTTGAGAAGGTGCAACACTCTCAAACTGGCCACGCCTAGCTTCTGCTGCTTCTGGGTCTTTGGGCACGGTGGTAACTAGCTGCTTCCCGTTAATGTACTGCACTGATGGGGTGGTCGTGACGTCCGTAGCGTTTGCACACTCTTCGTCTTCCTCTTCGTCTTCTTCACTGTGGTACAAATCTATTTCAATAAACTCGGGTAAAATTTCAGCAATTAGCTCGTGCTCTGGATCTGTTTCTTCACTACAAGGTTCATCTTCTTTAGATTCTGAATCTATTGGATGACCACTTACACTCAAATCACTCATTCGACCTGAAAAAAACAAAGAGTTTTCACAATACTTGAATAGAAGATTTGGCAGTGTATGACAGAAGAAATCGACAGCAAGGCTGGCTGATCATGCACACAAAGAAGAATTCGAATCTTTTCACATAGAGTGCAACTACCCTTCTACACGTGGTTCTCAGTCTCCAAATCTGTGGATTCACATTAACAATCGGAAAAATAAACCCAATATAAGATTATAGGAACAGGTTATGAGAACTCTTCAACATGCTTAACAAAGCAAGGCCCTTAAAATGAAACAAGGAGTCACATATATGCATTGTAATTGTGAAATGTGGGAATTCATGTGAACTGCAAAAAAAAAAAAGAAAAATTAAGACCATTTCACCAAATCATACAGAAAAAGTAAGCGATTATTGTTTTATGTAAGGGGAGTTTGAGACACCCTCAATTCGATAAGGAAATGAGAAGAGATTCCTTCTCTTGCCATAATCTGTCCTAGAGAAGACTGGTTTCAGGAAAGTAAAAGAGAGGTTTCTTTACAGATCTTTCACAGTGCAACCACAGCCCCTCCCCAGTGTAACAGTGAGACAAAATTTAGCTGCAAAGGCTGTAGCCATGGGCCAGACACACGGGCAGGAAGCCATACATAAAGGCTCCACGCAGGGAGAGCTCACTGAGAACACCAAGAAGGAAGGAAGGGCCCACCACACTTCACACCTTTGTCCTTCGTGAGAGGTGATCTGGATTGGGTCAGTTACAGTTCTTTTTATTAACATTTCTCCAAGGGAAGTTCAGGAGTCACATCTAAACATCTGAACTAGCACACTTTAAATAACACATATCCTGAGAACACTCTCTTGTAAATTGTAAATTGCTATAAGGTACCAACCACTAAGCTCAATGGACTCTTGTGCTTCCAGAAATACACCAGCCTAATGCCTTGTCTGGGCACCAGGAAGGAGGAAATTCTGGGCCATCACTTTTATCAAAGTGTAATTCAGTTGTCCTAGGAGAGATTTCTGCCAGTGCAACTGTCCTCGTCCCAGTGTCACGGGAGTGCGAAAAGGTACCTGTGCATGCAAGGGCCCGTGAGAAGACAGAGAGCAGCACGGAGGACTGCACAGTATCTCACTCTCCCACCCCAGGAATACTGTTGCAGAATTAATTTTCAGCCGAGCCCCAATTCATGCCACATACACTCAGGTGAAACCGAGAAGCTTACAGAAAGAATAATTATGACGGAGCCAGCCCTGTCGCCCTTTGGTAGGAAGATTGTTCCTGGAGCAAGAAGCCACTTCTTTCCATGTATGAAAAGATCAACATCAATCATTTACTGAAAAAGTTAGACGAGAAAAAACGGGTCTTGCTTGTATTCCTCATGCACCAAAATAAATTCAGAAGTACAGGAACTACCAATAAAAACTCTAAGAAGCTCCTCTATGTTTTTAACTACAGTTTGCATAGAAAACAGAAGACCACAGAACTTTTATGTAACTGGAAGACATATATTATCTACCTTTATCCCTTTCACCCTACTAAAAGCAAAACAAAACAAAACTCTTCTCTGTATCCCATCACATCTTCACTGCACAATCTCCATAAAATAGCACTTGTATAAGGCTGGGTTATTCTTACCCTAACCATATGTCCTATAACCAAATCTCCCTCTCATTCTACCTCAGACATTCTGCCTTTCAACTACGGAAACAAAGGCTCATGGGTATTCAAATGAATAAAAAATTCTTCTACCATAAGAAAAATGAGATCAACACATAACTCTAGCATATTATGAAAATATAAAATGAAGACAAATGATTTCTGCCACAGATGCTGCAGCAACTCCTAATTGCCAAACAAGAACATGACTAAATGCCTTACTTTTTTCAAAAAATATAATTAGAAGCATAAGTTTGTTCAATATTACATCACCGAAGTTGTTATTGTGCTCTTGCAGTGTCTCATGGTGTGTATGTTTTAGAAGAGGACACTTTTAAAATCTTCAGATAACATCTCTTAATAGTGCTTGCAATGAAGCCCACTGCTTCGCTATGAAAAAAGTGATTATATATGCATATGTATATGAGAATACATTTTAAACACCTTTGTACAAATGAATCTTTTCAAATATCATATCAGCAATTTTATCAAATCACCAAATTAAGTAGTCTCTCATTGCTAATACCATTTTAACATACTCAAGGTAAGCCAGACTCAGGAAAACTATTTTGTACAACTTTATAGCATCTAACTGGAGCTTCAAAAGTATGCCTATCTTCAACTGCTAATATTCTCATTTTACATTCAACCTTTTGCATTAGGTTTCATGAGGTGGAAATAAAACTAGGATTCACATCAAGAAGTATCACACGCATGGACACTAAATTCACACAGAATCTTTCATTTAAATATGGAAAGAATTTTATTTTATTTTATTTATTTTTTTTAAATATGGAAAGAATTTTAAATAAGAAACACAGGTCTGTGTCAAGCATAGAAAGAATCCCCACCACATTTTTTACTGAATTATAAATAATGAAGGTAAAACTAACCATTCAGCCAAGCTTCTCCAAACAAACATAGGATAAATAAGGAAATGACTGTTTGATAGTGTTTATTGATAAACTCCTAGGCCAGGAACAGGGTAAATAATACTCATCACCTACATAGGTTTTTATAGGGTTCTAAATAAATTCCTTACTTTAAAAATTAGTAAAAAAAGAAAAACCGACTTAAACATATCCCATCACCTTCTTAGTGAGTAAAAATGGAGGTCCCATCAGTGAAGGATGGTGGTAGCTCTAAAAATAAGTGGGGTAAAGAAAAGCAGAGAGAGAAAGAGAGAGAGAGACAGAGACACTAAAATGTGTCACTGCATTAACTCTCAGCGTGTCAAAGGAACTGACATGTCATGATGTTCACTTAAGTGTTTTACAAAGGAATGAATAAGTTAAAATAAAATGTTTTCTTTCCCCTAGAATAGAAAACAAAGAAGAACTATAATTGTAAATCAGCAATTTATATCCTAATTTCATTGACTATCAATTCTTATTAAATCTACTTAATTCAATTAATAAAACACCCTGGCATTTACTTTGTTTTTCTAATTTTAGTTCCAATGAACAAAGTGTAACACTGTTTTAGTCCAGTTTCCACTTAGATAATGAACTTCCACATTTCGTATTGCACATGAATCTATGGGGACCTCCCTTAGCACTTCAGACCATCATATCAGAATATTTTACTCAAAGATTCAACTGTTAGATGCAATATATTCAATTTTCTAACCTAAGTAAATATCACAATATTTCTATCACAGCTATACAAACATAGCAGAGTTGGCCTTTGCATCTTGGTTTTTGCACATAAAATTAAATTCACTATCACAACCACACACGCCACCCAACTGTATTATCTTCCCAGAGGACAACTGACTGCATAAAATGTACTACCTATTATGTGTCAGACTGTATTGCAGATGCTTGAAACTCTGTAGAGACCTAGAACCTCCAAGAATATCTTCCAAGTCTGTTTGTCTGCCTGCCTGCCTCTTTCTCTTTTTCAAACAAACGCTCTTTCCAAGAGGTTAAAAAAAAATGGCCTTATTACACTCGTTTCTCTTAATTTGAAAAGGAAAATTTGGGGGTGTACATATTGCAAATGTACCAATCATTACATTTAACCTAGGATTCCTTCTTGCACCTGCCTCCCAAGTGTCTGATCTGACTTACGCTCAGAATAGTAGAAAACACAGAAGCATCTTAAGCTGTTTTGTCTTTTGCTTCTCATTATACCATGAAGCTGGTGACCACCAAAGAACTATCAGCACATTACACTAAACAGTGACTGAGAAGAAGAGAGAGATTTTAACATGTGCTCATTTGATCTGTATCACAAAAATGATCTACTAGAGGGGAATTCTTAAATAAAACCGATACAAAATAACAGTTGAAATTATTTTGTTTCCTTTTTCCACAGTCTCACAACTAAGTGATTAATATTCATTGTTTAAGTAAGTTGTGTCAGTTTCCAAATGCTTTCATCAGATTTCTTAATATTGTTTTGAGGGTGAGGGAAATGTTCATTTTCTAGGGCTTTAAACATATTTTTTTCCCACCAACAGATTCTCTACAGATCAATCTACATTTTATTCTGTCAGTGTGGCTAATGTGTTCCCATACTTTAAAAATCTCACAGGGGGTGTGGAGCTCTGAAATCTACCCCGCATGGATGCGCGAGTTCTTTGCCATCATCCTACATTCCTGTTATGGCTACCGGACATCTCACCCAGATTCCCCTTTGCTCCTTTTTATTATTCAGTCTTTAAAATTATTTCTTCATCCCTCTTTCTTGTTACTACCATCACCCACCACCCATGTTATTAGACAGTTATAAGCACTATCATGATTGCAAACCATATAAGTTTCTTTATAGGTTGTGGTGGGGAGACACCTGTGCATTGTAAAAGCAGGTATCTTACTCCAAAATCATGATCTGCTCTAGTTCCTATTAACAGTGCAACCTAATGGAGTAATTAACATTCCCAGCTCTTAGATGAACAAGTCCTTATAAAAGACTCTCTATTTTAGAATTTTATTCTAAGGATAATATAACTTTTATTTGGATTTCAAGAGTCAAACCACAGAACTCTACACAGTGTATGTATAATCTGTTCTGTTTATACAAATGTATTTTAACAGCTTGACTTGAATATACTAGTTTCACAGTTAATAGAATTTTTAATGGCATTTCACAAACACTTAATTGCTAGCTGGCCTCAAATTATTCACCAAGTATTTTTAAGTACTTCGTGGCAGAATTTTGTGGACATAGCACAATCTTCCAGTCATGCTGTTAGTGGACACAAAACATTGTTGCTAAGATGCATCGGCAGCTGGCTAAGGTTCACATTCTCTTTGGGGAATTTTACAATTTAAGTTTAAGAGCTTTTAATTAAATATAACTATATACCAATTTACTCAGCAGAGATATAGTAGGATCACATTTCTTTAGTAAAATGGATTTCATTTTAATGTGCAACAAAAATAGTTTGTTCCCTTATTTTAAAAATAAAATAGGCAACCATACTGAAGTGGCTGAGCAATACTTACAGAATTTAAATAGAGAAAGTCTGAAGTTCTTTAAGATGTTTATATGTTTTCTGACACTTTATCTATAGGTCCAGGAACCAGACAGAAAAAAAACGCCTCAACTTTCTTCATATTTGATGTGTTCTTAATTTAAAATACAATGCTGGCAGCTCAGGAAGCAAAGAAAATCACCTAATGTAAATTTCTTTTTTTTAAAGATTTTATTTATTTTAGAGAAACAGAAAGTGAGCACAAGCAGGGGGAGGGGCAGAGGGAGAAGGAGAAGCAGGCTCCCAGATGAGCAGGGAGCCCAACATGGGGCTTGATCCGGGGACCCTGGGATTATGACCCTAGC
This sequence comes from Mustela putorius furo, assembly GCF_011764305.1. Lineage (NCBI taxonomy): Eukaryota > Metazoa > Chordata > Mammalia > Carnivora > Mustelidae > Mustela > Mustela putorius. The sequence continues at coordinate 19,168,286 of NW_025422471.1, forward strand.
CGCAATCAGATGCTTAATTGTCTGAGCCACCCAGGTGCTTCCAGCTAATAGAAATTTCAATCAGATTGTTTCAGATATCCTAAATCCCCCAGTAGTCTCAAAATTTGAGACACTAAAAATGGTGCTGACTCAATATGTTACAAAAATTGAGGTTGGTAACTGAGGTATAAACACCCTCCCCAAATCTCTTCAGATATGTTTGAACCCTTAATTACCTCAATAACTGAAAATTAAGAGATATTTACATCAATACTCAATCTCCTCAGAGATAAGAGAGACTAATCTGAACGTTGAGAGACCAGCACTGGACTCTGTGACCCATACCTCCCTATTAACTCTGCTAGCTGAGGTTCATGTGGTGCATCTCCCAAGCATGTTACCGTAGACTGGCAGCCTACTCCTGCTGAGTGGGAGCTTGATATTTTTTAATTCATGAATTTTACACCCACAAAGAGTAAAACGTGTATAAACAACATAAGCGTTTCTGATGACCTCACTTTAAAGAGGCAGACATATTATGAGGATGATAAAAATAATCTCTTTTCCCCAACTTGAGATAATCCCCTAATAATGCTATTCCTTCAAGCGGAAAGAATGTGTTTAGATAGAGTCATCTGGTCTAAGTGTGCTCAAAGAGACATCACCAAGTGTGAGCTCTTCTTACTTACAGAAAAGCCCTAGGGGAGTTTGCAACTTCCAATATTTAAAGAGCACGGGCTTTCCTGGAGAACAATCAAGTAAGTTTGGGACCTTCAAGCATTTCTGAACAATGAGACAAGATCAAGAACTATATGAAAGAGAAGTAAGCCAGGTTATTTAGGTTTCAAAGTTGCTTAAAAATATAACAATAAGAACCAACCATAGGCAGTATATTTATTATCCTTTTCACTTTACTTCTCCAACATTGTGAAAGTCTTTGACATATGATAGATAGATAGATAGATAGATAGATACCAAATATCCTAACACCAGAAAAATGCTTTGGTCAGAATCAAGGATGTAAACTTTAAGTAAAAGCTTTGAGTAAAGTAAAACAAATGCCTCTCATAAATATGTTTATACTTCTTTTCTAAGACCTCTAAATTATCACTGGTAAGGTAAACTTTACCAGACACCATTTTATTTTTAATTATGTTACTCCTTTCTTTAATAGTCAATAGCAGCTTCTGCTCACCTCTTCTATCTGACTTCTTCAACAGGGCATTTGAACGGTCCCATGATAAATATGTCCCATATTTATCCTCTTCCTTCAGTTCTCTGTTAGAATTCTGTGCTGCCTTGGAGCCCAGCAACTCCATGTCCCCATCTTATTATACTCCTCATTCCTGGCTCAACTTCTGTTCAAGAAGAGCCCTCCGACCCCCAACTTGGAATGCTTCTAAATCCTCCTTTGAACTTGACCTTGCATTTATAAATGATCCAGCTTAAGCCCTCAGTTCTCTAGGACATCTTCTCTAAAACTCCTCAGCCCAAACTGGTTTTATCTTTGATTTGTATGCCACAGGACTTAGGTCATATCATTTCTTATGTATAGATTCCTTAGCTGTGTTTGTATTTTTGTCTTACTGTCCATTCTAAATTCTGTATTCTGTAATTAAATTGCATGGAGAGATCCATTAAACATGAATGACCTTCATACTCTTGCCACTCAACCCCTCTTTGAGAATTTTGTTGGCAGAATGTCTGCTCAGTTTTTTATCATCAAGAAGGAAAACGTTAACATTCTATTACAGTTTGATACCTCCTTTGAAAGATGTGAATTTTGGGCTGAAGAAATTGCTGTCCTTTGATTGCAGTAGCAGATCAAATTCTGAGATACCTAAAGAATCATACTGATAATGCAAACAGTAAAGACTCTTCTGTATATAAAAATCCAGATAATCTAAATGGGAAGACACGGTTTCAAAAAAAAAAAAAATTTTTTTTAATCATTCACCTTCTTTCCAAATCCAGTATTCCATATAGGCTTATATCAGCGTGGTAATCACCATTTTTCTTAATGTAAATGTATAATGAACAAAGTCACTTCGGTAGTAGAGTCAAAAGAATCCCTAAGCCAGGGGCACCTGGGTGGCTCAGTGGGTTAAAGCTCCGGCTTTTGGCTCGGGTCATGATCCCAGGGTTCTGGGCTCTCTGCTCAGTGGGGAGCCTGTTTCCCCCCCCATAAATAAATAATAATAAGAAGAAAATAAAATCTTAAAAAAAAAAAAAAGAATCCCTAAGCCATAACCATATGTATTTTCTTATAGTTTCCATGTTGATATAGAGAAGGTAACATGGATACAGCAAAGTGAGGTATGCAGTCTGGGTAATTCAAGATGTATTTTCCACCCCTTACCATTACTTCTAATTCAATTACAATTATTCAGGAATTTTTTTTTTAATTTTATTTATTTATTTGTCAGAGAGAGTGAGCACAGGCAGACAGAGTGGCAGGCAGAGGCAGAGGGAGAAGCAGGCTCCCCGCTGAGCAAGGAGCCCAATGTGGGACTCGATCCCAGGATGCTGGGATCATGATCTGAGCCGAAGGCAGCCCCTTAACCAACTGAGCCACCCAGGCGTCCCTGCTGGAAACTTTTTTTTAAAAAACATGTATTTTAGGGGCACCTGGTGGCTCAGTGGGTTAAAGTCTCTGCCTTTGACTCAGGTCATGATCCCAGAGTCCTGGGATCGAGCCCAGCATCGGGCTCTCTACTCAGCAGGAAGCCTGCTTCCCTTCCTCTCTCTCCGCCTGCCTCTCTACCTACTTGTGATCTTTCTCTATCTGTCAAATAAATAAAATTTTTTTTAAAAATTGGAAAAAAACCCCACATATATATTTTAATGATATTTGATTCTGTTTTCTTCCTTACTTAAAGATGCCAACATTCATTTTAACACTTATGACAAAATCTACCTTTCCCAAAACGTGATCAAAGAACACCATTTCACTCAAAGGAGACTGAATCAGACATATTCTTTTTCTCCTTAAAACTGGTCAAGTATAGCTTAACTGGCAGAAGCTTAAAGCATCCCTTTCTGCAGGACTGCCTACTTCAGCCAACTGTCTGCACGTCAGAAAGCCTTTACTTTACTGATGCTCAACACTCACTGTGTATCAAAATCACGCTTTAAAAAATACAGATATCTAGTAATGAAAAATAAATGAAGGAAATTTAAGAAAAGAAAATAACCAAAAGTACAAATGTCTGAGCCCTCCCACTAGAAATCCAAATTCAAGTTGTCTGTGAGGGATGGGGACATGGGCATTTTTACTTAGAGGCTCCCGGGTCATTCTAATAGTCAGCAAGGGTTGAGAAGTGGTGTTGGCAATATTTATGCACTTGGCCATTTCCTGGTGTTTCTCAAACCCCCGTGCTTAGAATGGCGTCACTTTTGGTTAGCTGCCTGGTGCCTGGTTAATGTAGCTCTGGGCCCTCCCAGGCAAGCAGAGTGGTTGCTCAGTAAGGGAATGAGTGCCCAGAGTTTCCTGTGAAGCAAAATCTAAAGATGCTTCTTCTATTAATTTATTTTGTATCATGTCTAGTTTTCTCTTTTTACTAAAACAAGCAAATAGTCTTTATTATATGCTTTTGCTTACTAATTATTTAAAGTTGCCTTCCCTGTTAAGCAATAGATTGCATTATCTTTTCTCCAGCTGCACAATAGCTTGACTGAATGACTTTACTTCAACACCTCCAATTATTTCCTGGAAGTGAGTGTGAAGAGATGGGAAGAGAATGTTTCATCTGCAGACAGTACAATGGCTTCCCTACAGAGCAGAGTAAGGTGAGTGCGCAGCATAGTGAAAAATGCTAACTATAGTATATTCTGTTATACTCTACAGAAATATACCTTAATATATTTCCTTTTCCTTTTTCAACCTAGGAAAACCAAAACCTTCAGAAACCTACTCTTTGCAGCACATGGCCAAAGCAACTAAATCACCCTGTGAGAAACCAAGAAGACTACAGGACAAAGCCAAAAGATGAAGCCACCAGAAGCCGGTCAATTATGCACGTGTGCAAGCACATCTGGACATAATATCATGACACAATAGGTCAAATTTTTACAGACACAGATGCTGAAATATAATTAAACTTTCCCTCTCACTCTAGAGAGTCTTCCTTTCATACTTACACTTTAAATTATTTATGGAGAAATACTTTGTCCACTATTACAATAATTCCAACAAGTATTTAGAAGGCCTATCATAATTTATTTTCCTCCCAAGAATCAAATCATTCTTTTTATGACAATTACAGCCTTCTTACCAATAGACAGGTGTTTTCCTCCTGATCTGTACACAAAAAGTCTAAATACCCACATACCTCTCCAAGGAACACCATTTTTAATACAATAAAACAGGTTCTTAGTTGTTCATATGATGCTCTGGGATGAAAGACTATTTTACATTTTCTATCACCTCAGTTATGGTGTTAACAATTCAAAGCACTTTGATACAAATGAAAAAATATATACAACAGTTTTCACCAAAACACATCCCCAATCCCTACCTCTTGGCCAATGCCCCCTTCTTGGAATCATTCGACCAATGAAGCAGCTGAATAGGCAACTCTTCTCAGACCTGACTGACCCCCCTCACTGAGGTGTAATGTCACACATTCTGTAAACTGATGCAAATAGGCAATGCCTTATTAAAAACATACAATTTTCAGCTTTACGTCATAAAAATGAAACACCAGAGAGCATTTCTTTTTCCTTTTCTTTTATCCCTTTTGCTCCTTTCACGATGCACGTCTCTCCCCTTGGCTTCATCCCTTCCCTCAGAAATGTTCTGAACACTGTCTGGGCCCATGAATACATTTTTTATTCATTGCACAAATGAATGATCTAAGAGCTATTAAGAAAGAAGAATGTAATCCCTGTGTAGAGAACTGAGGGTTTCCTTGACAACAACAAAAAGACAGCAGGGAATGCCCATGCATTCCATGAATATGCAAGAAGAGACTAGGCCTAGTACCTGGAAAAAATTTATAAAGAATTTGTGAAAAGACCTTTTGCTTTGGAAAAAAAAAAATTAAATGGGTGGTTATCAAAATCATAAGCCCAACTCTCACACATGAAGAAATAGCAGGAAGCTAATAAATTCTACATATAGGTGCTGTAGAATCAATACTACATTTAAATTTTAAATAAGGGTTGCAGCTGCCTCTGATTTGCACCCAAAATGGCATCACCCTAGACAAACACAATTCATAGAGGATTAAAATTTTAACAAGCTCTTACAGTCACAGGAATACTACAGTAAGTTATATTTGGCTCCCTATGAATCAAAATCTGAAATTTTTAAGATAATTTAATTTTTTTTACCTTTTTCCAGTACAAAACAATCTGTAAGTGTCCCTACACGTAGAAGTCCAGAATAAAATAACTGCTAACGCAGAGAGGGTATTAATTTGTACTCCGTAGTCCCCATGTGCCGGGCACTACACGGAGTGCTTTGTTGTCACAGGAATATTTGTGTGATGTGCCTACCACAGTGACCGACAAGCCCTCGAAGAGATCTCTTCCTCCTCTAAGAAACCTGGTGAGTTTGTGGTATTATTATACATTTTAAATGTTATAACAACTGAGACCTCCTGAGATAAAGCAATCTTTAAGACCAAACAGATGGAAATCACAATGCTGACAATGAACTCAGGCCTGTTTCCAAAGGCTCCTTCCAGGACGTCAACTACCTCTGCCATCGATCTTATGGGGCGAACTGACCACCCATCCACATTCATTCAGAGAATCACAGAATGGGCTTCAAGAATCTAGTTCTAGTGGAGAATCTTATGTGTGGTCATTACTTGACTACTTGTTGAATAAATGAGAAAACATCTATCTGTGTATTTTGTGTATAGGTGTGTATACATGTATGTGTGTGTACATATACATACGTGATCATCTTGTCTCATGGTCCCTGCGATTTGGAAAAAAGAGTATGTGTCAAAGTTTAGGAAACATTCCTTCTACACAGTAATAGCCATTAGGAGGTCTAATTTACTGGCAAAATAATTCTGACGGTGAACCTAAGAAATTTCTGGGTCCACACTGCAGATAAGCCAAGGAGAGACTGACTCCAGACTTGCCAACTTCTAGCCCTTGCTTCTGTAATACTACTGAATTAAGATAGCATAAACCTTTAGCTCACCTTTTAGAGTACACAGCCCGCTCTTTAAAAAGCAGTTCCATGCCATTTAACTTTACAAGTTATAAGTGTAACTCTGAACCATGATACTTCATGGGAATATATTTTGAAAAGTTAAACATACTTAACCTACAGGAGATGCTGTATTTGTCAAAAAGCACGAATCACTGAAACACAGGAAAGTCTTATGAGAGCACTCCCTCCTGAAGAAGTTGGCTGAATATTTGGTGTTCACCCACCTGCACAGGTTTCTAGGTGAACACTAAGAAGGCATTCATCTTCTGGAGTGGGCCGTGCCCCTCTGTTATCCAAGTGTGATTTAGAAAAAAGCCTGATTATGCTTGTGGCTCCTTAGCTCCACTGATGAGTCTCTGCTGGGCAGCAAGAGGCTGGCTAATAACTGGCTTCCAGTCATTTGTTTTTGATCTTCCTCTCCAACAAGGACTAGCTGAAGCTTCTCCCTTCTCATAAAATAGTCTCTGGCTTCCTGTCTTCATTGATTACTTCCTTCGCGGATCTCAACTGCCATTTATAGTTGGTATCATGTTACCTAGTGTGTAACTGTATTTTTCTGTACTGTAATTATAGCTGATTGTGTTAATGCTGGCTTCCCAGAATGCGTTTAAAGTCCTTGGAGCAGAGCCTATGGTTTATGTTTATTTTGTGTCTCTTTTAATATCTGTCAAAGGACTAGGAATGCTGTAGCTTTAACTAAAGATAAATCTTGCTTGACCGTGCTCTGCTGGAAGACAGTGTGTGCCTTTCTCTGAGTTCATTGCCAGTGACAGCTAAGTGGCATTTGTCTTTAGATAATGTCGCACCTCCGTAGTAGTTTTGAGAACTCCTAAGTTGTAACTGCAAATGCTATTTTCAGAAAGAAGAAGCTCATTTTAGGAAGATAACAAAGGTCTTTTTAGCTATCTATGGGACATGTCTTTTATTAAACTTCAACCTGTGAAGAAACAATTTCGGTTTCTTCAATTTTTCCTTGAGGTGAGTGGGTTGGTTAATCAAACATTCATAGAGCATTTTAAAAATTGAGGGTCTATTGTGTGCTTGTGTATGTGTGTCTACATGTGAGTGGTGTGCATATTATGTGTGACACATACAAAATACTACATTTAGAAGGACTTTTTAGAAAGGTAACCTTTGATCTGCAATACAGGGTTAAACTCACTAATCATTTATAAACATTAGGGTCAATTTTTTTCTTCAAAGTGTAGAAACAAAGGGAAAATATAGCCTCTTCCCTTTTCATTTTATTTGACTAATGGAAGAGGAACTTAATCCTTTTCCAGATTTCAGGCAGTAAAAGAGGGATGGGAGAAGCCATCCTAATTCCCTGCAGAAAGAAATGTGCTTCTCTGTCAGGGAGCCACAGCGGAAGCCCAGCAAAAAGAACCACTCATGTGTGCAAGCACCAGCCCCAACCAATTTCAGGGGTGTGCTCCAAAATTCTACTGGGAAGAAGCAGCCCAGACCCAGGCCTACCAATTTCAGGGTGCTGTTCTCTTGACACAGCAGATATCTGAACAGCATACGTTGTCCCCCATATTAGCAGCAAACTAAACCTAACACATGCCTCCATTCGCCCACTGGCAATACTTTCCCTAGTTGTCTCACAACCGATCTCCAAAGCTTAAACATGAAAACAGATGTAAATTGTGCCCTGAAAGTATCAAGCTCTGCAAGCTTCATGATGACTGAGCTCTGCACATGCATGTGATATTCTGAAATGTAACTATGTACTACCTTGATGACACATAGGCATCAATGAGATTGAAAGTAGATTTGCAGGTGCCTGGGTGACTCAGTAGGTTAAGTGTCTGCCTTGGGCCCAGGTCATGATCCCAGGGTCCTGGGATGGAGCCCTGCATAGGGTCCCTGCTAAGCAGGGAGCCTGCTTCTCTCTCTCCCTTTGCCTGCCCCTCCCCTTGCTTGTGCCCATGCTCTCTCTCTCTCGCTCTTTCAAATAAGTAAATAACATCTTTGGGGGAAAAAAACAAACAAACCCTAGATTTGCCTAGTTTGCTTAATAAAGCATCATACAAAGTTATTCAAAGGTAAATATCAATGGATGCGTATGATGATAGTGAGATAAAGTATTGATAATCAGACCAATTTAAAAAATGCTTTTACATTAAAAAGATCAGTTCATTCAAGAATGAATAATTGCTGATGATTGCTTTTGAATTAGCTAGATGACAGTATTCTTTTTCTAGCCGTGGTCTGAGGTACTTATTATTTTAGAAACTACCACAAGTTAAGAGAGAAGTCCCAAGAAATTGGGAGTCCTGATCTCCTTTTGCAAACGTCAACCAGAACAATGCAGCATTGCTGGTATAGTGGTGAGTATAGCTGCCTGTCAGATATTAACCAGGGGAGCCACTTTTTATCTCCTCAAGATGTTAGGTTTTGTTTGAAGAAAGGAATCTGTTCCTATAATTAAAAAATTTTAAAGTAATTTTTCTACATAATCCATTCTATCAAAATGAAAAATGTGTGATTTTGAAAAATTATATGAAGCAATCTCATATAAACATTGCCTTTTAAAAAACGCAATGAGATAAATACTGCCATTTTGCCAGGTGTCTATTTCCTGTTCTCAGAACCAACGCCCTTATTCTTCATTCTCTCCCCAATGCCTTCAGCTTTATGTACATTTCTCCAAAGTACAAACAAAAATGCAGGAAGAATTAATCATATAAGTGTTATTTCTCAATGATATAAGCAATAAGGTGCCATAATTTTCGATACAGAAACTGAGCAAAATGAATTCTAAGATAGAGGCCAAAATTATTTCTCAACATCTCATTAATCTCTAATATCATTATATTAATAATTTCATCAATATTTTAATATCTGTATCATTTTAGTTTAGTATTGGCTTTACACCTGCCCTGCACTTAGATATAAATTATAAACTAGCAAAAACCAATGTTTGATGAAACAAATAACATCGAGCTGGCCTGACAAATAATATGGAATATATATGAACTCATTAAAAAAAACTAATAAACCATCTATTTTAAGGTTATAACTATGAGCATTTGCATAATAATGTTTGAATTTAATATCTGTACATTTCCAAATAATTCTTTGGTTTAATGATAGCAGCACACCAGTTTTTAAAGACATTCACAGTTCTGTCACACTAATGTGACATTTTTGATGATTTAGAGGAGCGTTCTTTAAAAAAAAAAAAAACAGAATTGAAGAAACTATTCCCACACCACTAAATCCTGTAGACTTCATATGTGTTCACAAAGAAAGCCTTTCAATAATTTTTCAAAATGCAGGTGTGCAAATTACTCCTGAAGTAGACAGGAGTCATGTTTTCAGTATCCCCTGAACCACTGTTAAACACACCCCATAGCATTTTTCAGCTCATAAAACTTTTATGAGCTGAAAAGTTCCTTCAGATTTTTTTTTTTTACTGCTAACTACAGTTGCCCTCCAGCAACAGTACCTTAAGTTGCTATTAAGATCCATTTCAGCAAATATAACATAAACGTTTCTTGAGTAGCATGTTTCGTTTCATGATAGTTAAAAAAAAAAAAAAAGTCAAGATTTATGAGACTTGCTGAGCATAGCAAAAACTTATGAATGCCTCGGTGTAGTGTAGCATGGGTGGCATTTTTGCTTGCTTGGATATACAGTATATGTAGAGGTCGGTTCTATGTTTGTGAATAGATTTATACAAGTTCATACATGAACCAAGGATTTTCCAATCTGGAAAAATGTGCCTTGACACATAAAGAAGTTGGTTTCCAGGCACATATATATTTTTCCTTAATAATGTACACCTGCCTTAGAACCCATTAATTTAACATCTGCTTTAACGTTTTCCCTTGCCAAAGTTCAAGATGCTTGAAAAATTAAATTTCTCATAGAAAACAAGTAAAATTTGTAAAAGTAAGCAGCTGGTTCTGAGTAAACCTCATTGTCTTGTCAAGAAATAATCAGCGCTTTTAGTCTTCAGAAGAATGACATATATAAAACATACAAAAATGACAGATGAAAGAGACAGACAGAGAAATGAGGGAGGGATCTAGATAGATACAGGCTCTATACCAACACACCCCACCATACACACATTGGAATCTGGTCCTGATGGGGGTATCCAACAATTCCCTTTCCACAGAGTTTTCTGACCTACTGTTATCAACACTGAAGAAAAACTGGTTTGGAAGCAAATCATGATCCCATGTTTTAAAAGTAGAAGAAGGAAGAGGACATACCTAGGCATGTTTCTCAGACCCAGTTGAACTAAGTTAACAACTCCAATATAAACACACACCTTTGTATAAATGGGTTCTGGATCAGGTGACTCAGACCCTCCATTCAAGTCACCATTTACCAACTTAGATTTTTTTTTTTTCTGATGACTGTCAATGCTTCCAGGGAGATCAAGTAGCACATCTTCTATTTTATAATTTGATCACCTTAACCTTATCACACAGTTTCCCATTTTAAGAGATTTTAAATGCAGACTAGTTTTTACTGTTTTCTCTACTATTTGAATCAATTTAGTATCTACACGAACTTGAGAGTCATCTAAATTGGGAAAAACTTCTGCAGTCATTCACTCAAGCATTTTTTAAAAATTCTAAAATTAAGTCCTAGCAGTAATTCCTTTTCACTTTGGCTTTTTGTTTTTCATAGTAATATTATCTTGTCACTTTTCCAACCCTACTAACATCAGTCCTCATTTCCACTACTTGTCAACTCATCTTCTCCCTCTGATCCCAGTTTCAAGAGGTGGAAAAGGAAGGTAAGAGACAGGAGACATGATACAGTTTCCAAGAAACGCCTTCATTAGCAGGACAGTATTGTCCAATCCTGGTCTCTTTCAACCATATGAGAAAGTGGAGATTAACAGTAATACTCTGGGAATGTATTTCCTTCTATTTGTTGCTCCGCAAGAGCTTTTACACGAGCACATTCTGGATACCAGAAGCATGAAGTTTCCACCTACAACACTGGAAGCCAGCAGACATGACAACAGAGTTACCTGTTTGTTTCCAACAGGTGCACTCCTGAACACTCTAATGAGGAGAGCGACACTCTTAAGAAAATGACACCCCTAAAGGAATATCCCAACAACAAGAAAGAAAATGTGGTGCTTAAAAAAAAGAAAGAAAGAAAAAAAAATTCTTCTAGTCCAACCTCTTAAACCCCAGTCAAGGAAAAAAATAACTATTCATTCTTTCAATTCACATATTCAAACTAGAATATAGCAACTTCACTAAAATCAGTGATTTCAACTTCTAAATTAAAAAGATACAAACCTGAATTGATCTATTAAACTGTATTCACTATGTGTCCTCAGCTCAGCTTACCAAAGTCAAAGATGGTGTGGTTTGACCTTTAGGAAGGAATAAGTTATGTTCGATAATGAAAATTGCAAATATTATTCAACGTTAAGCAGCAGTTTTTAAGAATTTTTGCCGGAGAGAAAAATAAAATATTTGAGCAGAATATAAGGCAATCGCAAAAATTCCTAGAGATGAAAACAATTAAATCATAAAATAAATAGCATCAACAGCCTGGTTTTTAGGGAACAGAGGTAAAGCTGACGTCAGTACCCATATCTGAAATTATATGTGACACAATGAACTACAGCATTTTTTTTTTTTTTAGGACTGAGCTAGGGCGCATTTGTTCTAAACATGTAAAGCCTCATTAAAATACCCAAGGACAACAGCTTAACAGTATGCTGAACTGGTATTAAAATAACATTTCAACTACAGACAAGCTATACAACAAACCTATAACATTTCAACTACAGACAAGCTATACAACAAACCTAAAAAATCCTGGGAAAGAAATAAACCAAAGCAAACTTTTAGACATCCTTCTACCAGCCCAAGACATGTGCAATACAGTTTTAGCTGTCCACGATGTAAGTACTGAAGGTTAATAGTTAAAGACCAATGGAATGTTAACACAGTCTAGTACTACACTTGAGTAGTAATGCATGGAAAGACACTGAAATTAAAACACTTTGTTCTGCATGTTCTGGAGTGATGTAACAGTGATGATTGGTTATATTAGATGACAAAGCAGGGCTTCTTAGGACTTTTAAAACACAATCGTATCTAACATTCTTCCAAATAACATATTTTTCCAATTCTTGTACAAATATATGAAACTAAAATACAGAATTTTTTTTCACACTCCAGTTATCTTCTAATGGCAGCATTTGGCATGTTGATTTTTTTCCCAAAAGTAATTTTCAAGATAAAATGCTGATTGCCTTGACTGGCATGTCTAGAAAGCAAAGACTTACCTGTCTTATTTTCTCTGACCTCAATAATATAAACATTAATGTCGGGGCGGAATTTTGTCCCTGCTGGGGGTTCTGGAGTGGAAATTGCCTGAGGTCTGAGGGCCTCTTTGCCTTCCACAGTGGGTGGTCTTGCTGGCTGTGTAGCGGAGGGAGTACTTGAAGTTGTGAAATACTCTCTGTCAATATCAGTTTCTGTTTCCTTTCCTACAACATCCTCCAGGGTAGTGGGAGGAACACGAGATGTTGATTCTCCAATGATTACCATGTCATGGGTTGTTTCTTCTCCAGGTTCCCTGTCAATGAGAGGCGGTTTCTCAGTGGGTCCTGGGGATGGCTTGGATGCTGACGTGGTATGGGGTCTTTCTGTTGAAGTGAAGGCAGCAGCCGTGATATTACTTGGAACTGTGGCTTTAATTGTTGAAAATTCTGGGAGTTCTGTGGCTGTGGGCTTTTCGAATAATCCTGAGCCTACATCAATATAATCTAGGAATGCTTTCTCTCTTTTCTCAGTAGTGGTTTCTTCTATCAGCTGGGTAACATGGGTGCTGAACGGTGATACAAATTCCCCTGGACTAGCACTTTCTGTCTCATACTTCTCTTCAGGCTCTGGACTCAAAGACACCGTTGGTCCTACGCTTGGTGTTAGGGTTACCACTTCATCTGTTTCTGCTTTGTGCTCAGGGACAGCACCAGGTGGATAATACATACTGTGCTCAATTTTTCCAACTGGAGTTGTTTCAACAACTGGGACTCTATCAGAAGCTGTCACCAACTTGTGTTCAGAGACTGTGTATGGTGGCCTGTCATGCTCTTGTTTACCCACAGCTGTTGTTGCCTCCTCAGCTGTGGCAGCTGTAGAACTGAGAGTAGGAACTGGCTTCTCTGTGGTTGCTTCTTTCCAAGGGAACTCTTCCTGACCTCTTCCCTGTGTGATTTCTATTGTTGTTCTTACAGTTTCAGGGGAAATGGTTGCTTCCAGGTGAGTCTGATTAACGACATGTATGTCTTGAGAGGGTTCACCTAGAACTTCACCTTCTGGTGGAAGAGAAGGTACCAACACTCCCCATTCTGTCTTGGGAATTACAGAAAGAGGAATGGTATGGGAGCTGTCTACATAAGCAGTAGGTTCTTGGGTGCTAGTATAATTAACAAATGCCAATCCTTCCACGTCTGAAGTGTCTACAAATTGGGGGACAGCAGATACTGGCTTAGAGACATCCATATCTTCCTCATCCAAAGCACTTCCTTCTGTGGTTGCATAAATAACTTGGCCTTCCACACTTGTGGTAGGTGGAACTCTTTCCTTGGTTGTAGAATCTCTCAAAGTTGGCTTTTCTGCAATACCAATTAATGTAGTTGGCTGAAATCCAACTGTGACTTTCCCATGCATGTCTGTTGTATCTTCCTTAGCAAACTCTTCTAATGGCTTTTGAGTACTATCTGGGATAAGAGTAAATTCATCTCCTTCACCTTCAGTGAAACTTGGGATTTCCTTATCCTTCCCACTCACTTCTGTAGTGGTGAGTAAGGCAGGGGGCAATTTTGGAGGACCTTCATCTTCTGTGGGTTCTAAAGGCTTCACTGTTGTATTATCTTCATCCCATGCCCATTTTGATACAGTGACCACCTCCACAGTTACAGTGCTGTGGCTCACATTCAGTGTTGTAATACCCTCATCATACTTTGTAGTATCTTGATAGCCATCTGTGTCCAATTCAACCAGTGTTGTTGTAGAGTCTTCCTCCGCATCTCCTGCCTCTGTTGGCACCACATGTAGCTTTGCTGTTGTCAGTGTTGGGGAATCAAAAGATCTGGTCATTTCTACCGAAGACTCTGTAAGATGAACTTCCTCTGAAGAAGCCGTAGAGAACTTCATTCCAGAGAAGCCTTCCTCCTCTATCTTTCCTATAAATGGATCTTTGGTGATCTTTTCCTGTATCTCATCATCAGTGTAAGTAACTGTTCTCATCTCTGGCCTAAGTATTTCTGTTCTCTCTCTTCCTTCTGACATTTCTGTTTGTGGAGAGGGATAAATAACTGTAGGTATTCCCTCGACTAATCTTTTATCACCAGAATAAGGAAACAATTCTACTTCTGTACGATGCTGTGATGGGAAAGGTGTGGTAGACACATACTGGCCCAAAATATCTTTAGTTATCCTTCCATTAGTTTGTTTCTCTTCCCAGTTGTCTGTGGATGATCTGTCACTGTCAGGCATAGTTACAGGTGAAACAATTGTAGACTCTGATAATGTCTCCCTGTCCTCTAGTGGAATGGAGGTGGTATCTTCTGAAGTCTTTGACACTGTAACAACTTCAGGTATTTGGCTAAAGGTCAAGGTGCTCTGAGCAGATCTAACTGTAAATGTTCTGTCTTCGCTGTCATCTTCTCCCACGGTGAATCCATAGTGACTTGTGGTCAGAGATTCAGAAATAGGACTTACTGTTCTCTTTTCAGTTTTGGAATCCAGGGTCATTGTTGTAGACACAAATGGTATTTCAGTTACAGACAATTCCTTGGAAGGAATGTGCTTTGAGATTTCCACTGATGTTACCAAGGGACCCACTTCTATTTGTTCAATCTGTGTAACTGACTCTTGGGTTTGTATGTCTTCCCTGACACCATCCCATGAATCGGTAGCATGATGGGAGATGAGAGTTGTACTCTGGGGTACTTCTTTCTGAATTTCAGGTATGTCTGGCTTTCCACGTGGTTCTAAAGCTGAAGGTGAGTAGTAGTCCATATCCAAAGGCTTCATGGTAATCCCAGGTGTGGATGATTCGGTGGCTGATCCGTGTGTGACAGCTTGAGCCTGAACTATGGTTTTCTGCTCAAAATTGAATATATTTCCTACAGGAGGGGACTTTGTTGTAATGATAGGTAATTCGGTGATTAGAGGGATGATCGGTGTTGTTCTTTCAGGTACCATTTGCAGTTCTTCAGAAAGATTGGATGATGCAGTTTCTGTAAGAATATTCAGTTCGATGGTTGTAGCCTCTGATATATTCTGTTTAGCTAGAAAAATAATTTCAAAGAGTTGATTAGACAAGTCACTAATAAAAAGTTGTATGTCCAGTGTTTGTGAAGTGCTGCTGTGTATATTGGGGTGACCCAGAAGTGTTCTGTGACGAAGGGCATCTAGAAACTATAATTACATTAACTCAAGGGCAGACATTTGAACATATCATAGTCACAAACTCATCATTTGTTTTACATGGTAAGGCTTATCACTGCTTTCACCCATAAGGATGAATGGCTGCTTTCGGTTAAGGAAAATGAATATGTTGTAGTTTTAAGACAAGGAGAAGTCCAAAACCATATAAACGCAGAGTTTGGAAACAGTAGCTAGGTTACTTATCAGAAACTACAGCAGCAACTTGGGGCCTACTAGGAAAACGTGGTAATACTGTTCTGAAGGCTTCTTCTGTCCGCTGCCTCTTCTCCCTCCTTCTCAAGTTGTGCTCTGTCTCAGGGGAGAGGGAGTGCCTCAGATTGCAAAACAACAAAAAATCCACATCAAATGTACCCGAGTTACATATAAACTATTACATTGTCCATAACGTGGAGGGCTTCATAAAAACAGGATATTAAACTTTTTAGTACCACCCTTTACTTGAGTCCAGGTGTTGGGACATTTGTCTCTACCTTCATTTCAAGTCTGCAGTGTAGTCTTGGGTTTCTAATAAACAATAAGACATTTCTGGCAGAGGCTGCTTGGCATTTGTGATAGATTCACATTTTGCTCTATGTTCTACACACTACATTTGTAACTCTTACAAGGGTCTTGGTTCCAGGCTTACTTTAGCATGAAACTCAAAAGTCGAACAGGAAGTGAAGTACCCACATGATGTATTTTAGGTCTGTAATTACAAATCACTGGAAACAACCCTGAGCATCAGAAAGAATGGGCTCAGGCAATAAAAAGTAACATGTCATCATAAAATGCTACATTATAATACCTCCAGATTTACAGAGGATGGCCTCTCCTTTTTAAAGAAATTTAAACTGAGTAGCTAAGTGACAATGTTGTAGACAACAAGATTCTTCTTCAACATAGGGAAAATGCAGCAGAGCTTAGCATGCAGAGATTTTGTTTCTTACCAAAAAATTAGATTTTCAAAAATTTAACTAGTCACCACTAAACTCAGAAAGAACTGTTCTAAAGAAACCTGTAGTCATTGTCTCACCACATCCAGTATGACTTAAAACTAGCTGTATGGGGGAATACCTGTTCTCCCTGAGGAGAGTTGTCACATCTGTAGTATCTGTAATATCTGTGTCTAACTCTCAATAATCCCCAAACAGTAGTCCTTGGAAAACTAAACTGGGTATCTTTGCACTCCACCTATCCTGTTAAAACTTAATTATATTAGGGCAGTGAAACTGCTGTGTCTGATACAAGAATCATAAATATATGTTGTTATGTAATTGTCCAAACCCACAGAACGTAGAGTACAAAGGATAAAACTTTACCTACTATGAACTTCGATTTATGGTATGCCCACATGTGTTCATCAGCTGCAATAAATGCACCATTTTGGTGGGCAATGCTCATAATAGGGGAGGCTGTGCACAACAAGGGACAGGGGTACATAGGAAATCTAACTACTCTGAAACCTAAAACTGCTTTAAAAACTAACATCTATCATAATAATTTGAGGACAAAATGATGTGATTTTGTTGTAAATCAGACTTGAGTTATAACAGGTTCTTTATTTTTGGTTCAGATGAGCTGTTATTAGCTGTGGTCATACCCCAGACCATTCTGAAGCCCAGATTCACTAATTTTAGAATGAAAACTTGGTGGCCATTTACATTATGGTATCATTTAAATATTCTCCAAAGTCTGCACTATTTACCTGATACTATTTTATGCTGGAACAAAACTAAACAAAAATAATTGGACTCTTCAGAAACATTAAGTAATTTTTTTCTCCTCATAAGAAAATCTTTTTCTATATGCATTTCCTGGAAGAAGATTTGGTCTATTTTGATTGACATGAACAACTTAAGGAACCAAAGTGTGGCTGATATCTCTCTTTTAATTCAATTCTCTATCCTCTGAAATTCCACAACTATTACCTCATTTCACTGCCAAATATTATGTCCATCTTCTAACAGTTTTCTTTGGAGAAATAGTAAAATGTACATACAGAGAAAGTTCCCGTGGAAACATAACATAATCACTTATCACACTTCATATTAGAGAAAAAATAATCACATTACTGTTAATAACCGCAAAAGAGCTAATTTTCCTTTTTTCCTCTTATTTCCATGGCTGATGAAATTAACTTAAAAGGAGATAATATGGCATTAGGGCTAAACAGAAGGCCTGTGTATCAGGTTATCCCACGTTCCAACCCAAGTTCTGGGCTAGCATCTTCTTACAATGCTGTGAAAATACTTTTGTAGTGTTTTAAAAATAAAGGATTCAGATTTTAAAATCTAAATTGTACGTCATTGCCGATTATTACTGTATCATTGGTGTTGCCTTTGTCTAGTCCTGGAACATAGTAAAGTGACAGCAATATGTCTCAGAGAATCCCCCTTACAAAGTCAGGATTTATGTGATTTAGTTTTCAAAAATCAAAAATAAGGGTTTTTAATAATTTTAGAGCTCTGTTTAAAAGTCTGCTTATAATTAAGTTAATTAATTCTACTATTTGGAATGGAAAACCTCAGACTTCCTTGGGGTTGGGTGGCTTTTTCGTCAACTTAACAGCTGACTTCCATCATAACTCAGAATATCTGATCATTGTTTCAACCACTCCAAAAAAAGGAAATAATTTTAAAAACCACAAGTATCTACAAAGAGATATCTTAAGGATAAATGCTAATATATTAATGGTGACTATTACAAAGGTGAACATGGAACTCCAAGTTATGCCAAAAGTGTCCTTCCAAAAGAATTCACGTAGAGAAATTTTTGAATTGGAAAACTACCAGTGTTCCTTTAGTTTCATTATTAAGGAAGCCAACAGAAATCAGCATATTTCTTTTCCCACAAAAGCTCCCTTCCAATCTTTGCAGCTGTCTGCCACACAGATGTTTTGCATCACTGTACTTATGGTATTTTATGTCCTATGGACTCTCTTTTCTTTGCTTCTGTTATAAGACATGAGGCAGATTTTCCCAATAAAATATAAAGATCCTGTTAGCAGCATGATAGTCAATTTAACGCACACCCGTACCGCCCACTTTATATGAAAGTGACTAATTTCAAATTAGTTCTTCTATATGAAAAGGTTTCCTATGTAAATAACTGTAAACATAAGAATTCACAAATAGAGTGGATATACAATAAGTTGATTCGGACTTCATTGTTAAATACAGAGTAAAGGCTGGAACAATGGCATTAGATGCAAACTCTTATTAAAAAGTTTTACGAGTGATTAAATGCCAACAGACTGAAATTCAATAAACAGAAAACATATTTAAAATACCATTTCGGGAAGGATTAGTTTTGGTGCCTACAGTCAGATTATGGTCGAGGGCACAGAAAGGATCACAAGCACACCATAGGGTAGAAGAGCAGGTCAACTTGAACGTGAACAAATATGTAAGAAGTATAGCATATGAAGTGGCGGGAAATTATTTAGCCTTCTCTAAATCATAATTCTAGTTCCTAGCTTAATCAAACAGAGGGATTTAAAAAAATTGAGGGTTCAAAGCTAGATCACATAGATGACCAAACACTTACAAATAAGAATTTCAAAACAAGAAAATTATTTCAGTTGAGGAAGATGCTGAGGGACAACTGAACAACTGTGTTCAGTTCAATAATAGAAATAGGTGTTATTTAGAGTTTGGTCTCCAACTTAAAAAGGAAAAATGGGCACTAAGTCCAATGCAATGAATTTGGATAATTAGAAAAACTATCCAACGACGATGGTAATAGAATATGAGAATAGGTTTTCTAGGAAACATGCTCTATCTCCCTGTACTGGAGAGCATTAATAACATAACATGAGAGATTATCCTGAGTCTTGAGTGGCTCTGATTCACTTAAATTTGGGGATGTATGGATGATTTTCCAAAGCCCTAACTCTCTTTGACAGAACTTGCTTAACTTTGAAGTCAAAGAAAAATGAAAGGTGCACAATTAAGTTTAATCATCACAGGTAAATACACAGGAAAATTTCATTTCACAAATGTACTAATTTCCTTGTTTTTCATTCTGCTTGACATGAATAGATTCTAATTATGCTTATCATTGGCTATTGTTAATATTCTATTCAGTTATGGTAGAAGGAAAAGAGAATAAAAGCAAAGTGAGGTTTGGTATTTTTCATTCACCAAGAAGTGTCTTTAAAAGCCCCTTCTACATTCGGTAAAAAGCAAGCAAGAGAAATATGGTTCTATTTCTAAATTCCTCTACTTAACCAACCAGCAGTATATCTCTGAAATCGCATCTGGAGCTATTGCTGAGGTCACAACTCATACATCTTACCCTAAGTATTTAGCCACCACTCAACTATGTGGCAAAATTGAATAACAGTCAAGTCATTTGAGAATATTTTTTAAATTCCTTTAAGGATATACACTAAGAGAATCCTTGGGAAACAGAATTAAGAAATTTTGGGAAGCTATTGGCCCTGTGTATGGTTTAAGAAATATTTTTATGTTATGACTAAGCCTTCTAAATCTTTTAGATGCTGAATACATTTTGAATATAATAGGCCTTAGGGAAGAAATAAACAAGAATCTAACCCTTAGATTAGATTTAGATTAGTTTAGATTATGCTTTGGTTTGGAAAAAACCCAAAATTTGAACCATGATATTTGGAAGTTAATATTTCCAAGTTCTATAGATTCAAATGAATTAGAAAAAAAACTGGACCTAAACTTTTCAAACTTTTGTCAGATTTTACATAGGTTTTTAGCAGGTGGTGGTTATTGTATTTGAAACTAAGTATCTTGTCATTTCATGTGTTCATGTGAATTCCTCATTTAAATAAATAATTTAAAAGACATCAGGATGAATTCTTTGTGGCTACAGATAGCCTTCGGTTTAAGTTTTACCCTCAGGGAGGAAAAAAAAGTGTTGTTTAAAAGTTCTCTCTTGCCAGTTTTATCAAGCACAATTGAGCAAGGTAGCCAAGTTGGATAATTCCACTCCTTCCCTAATTAAACCTCTCTAACCCTGTCCCCCGGAAACCAATCTGACTTCCGTTCTTAATCATAGTCACTTAATGAAAAACTGATTTTAGAGCTTCAACTACTTGAGAGTCACTGTTAAAAGAATGTCTATGTTTCTACTTTTAGAGATAGGCGTTCCTTTTTAATGTTTCTTTTGCTGAAAATAACTAAGGAAGAGCTTTTCTTTTGTTTCAGAGTCTAGGGACAAAAGTCAGTATTTTCAAGTGGCTTTTTATGGCCAGCTTGTATTGCACTGATACCCAACACACGGCTTTCACACTGAGAAAGCTGAGTCCATGGGAGGGGATGTGGGCAGAGGCAGCTCAGAAGGGAGGCAGCGGCACGTGAGAACACTTTTCCGCCGCACTAATGCCTCTTTTACTCAGACATCCTAGCTGTGACTTTTTGGTTGATCTAAAGAATGCTTGTTTATTTCACTTTAGAAACCAACTACATAATATGCTAGTATATTTTCTATTCATTTATTATGTATTGCTACGACAAAGTATATTGGAAACTTGGTAAAACCTTTTACTATATTTCAATATAACGTGGCTCTACTTTGAACATAACTCACCCCAAATGTTAGGAAATCTTTGTTTAGCTGTCACAACAATATAGATACTTCAGTAAAAATCACAATGAGACTCTGGATTACTCGCTTGTTTGATCAAGCATCCTACAAGCACAATATTATATCATGTGACTACTACTGCTGAAATAATTTAAGGACATCTGAAAATTCTAAATAATTATATCATGAATGTGGAGAGATGTTACTTAAGATCACTTTTAAAGAGCAAACCTAACTGAAGATAGCCTACGTTACACCTTTCAAAGAAAACAGACCGTACTTCAATATGATACTAGAGAATTGGTGATTAGAAGGCACATATTTTCATTACTTGAATTAAAATCAGATAAAAGGAGATACTTATTTATAGCATGGTTTCCTGTTAGGTATTAACTGAATGTTATGATTATCCATCTCTGTTCCAAGTACTTACCTGCAGTTACTGAAACTGGAATTCTCCACCATTTCAAAGAAAGACATACCAAAAATAAAATATGCAAAATTCAAGGATTCAACTCAGCCACAGTTGGCCTCAAAATTACAGCACCAATAATCTAATTACATTTAAGGACTGCAATTAATGTTAAAAAGAAACACAAAAAAACTAATCAGAAATATGTTCTGTGGTTCTAGGTACAAAGGAGCACAGTTAAAAACCTAACTTGACATTCCTCACCACCTCTAAAAGAACATCTGTCAAACTTCCTGTTGTTTTAACTGTATCACTTCCATTTATTGGCTTTTGAAAGTCACTGAACTGTTTCCATTCTGTGTGTACACTGCAAGACATGGAATCCATTCCCATTGCTAGATGAACACCAATGCCTGTCTTCGAAGTATTTTTTTAAAATCTGTAATTTTTAAAAAGGTATCAAACACTTACGTTTAAAGCAGTAGGCATCAAATCTGCTATCAGGGGTAGGGAAGCCTGTCTGGTTCTCAAAACGATACAGGGTTCTCACCCCAAGTAAACCACCTCCACACTGGGCCCTGGCCACAGTCACAGGGTGGCGAACGCTGGCGTCGGACAGCCACCCATAATCGCACTGGTCAAAGCCATTCCTCCAAGCGGCTTGGAGTTCCCCCACTGTTGCCAGCCGGGCGTCCTGGTTTTCACACTCTTCTTCAGCCTCCTCAAAGGTAAGTTTATCAGGAGCAGTGATATGGAATACTTCACCTGAAATAAGGAGGGGAAAAAACACAACAACAAACTTAAGTTTTACTATTCATTCCCTTCTAATTTAGGGGTGGGCGGGGAGTACAAGAAGAAGGATATAATGCTTTTTTCATGTCAAGGTAGCAGCTTCTGATACTTTAAAGCAGTAAACAGCATGGTTACTCAATTTTGTCACTATTAATGTGACACATCCCAGAAAAGTTCACATATATTAACTTTATTATCAAATGACTGCTTCTATGGGCCATGGGTATACAGAAGCAACCATTTGATAATAAAGTTACAGTCAGTTCTTTAAAATGAACAAATCTTTTCCATTGATTCTTTGGACTACTATCTGGGAAAAGAGTTTTCTCTTCAGCAAAAGAGCAGGCTGGAAAGGGAAACTGCACCGAAATGTCACCCAGGTTATTTCATGTTGTTTCACCTGAAATCAAACAGTAGCTCTTAAACCCTCCTTCTCACCTATCACTACCATCAAAATGGATGAGCTCCCATCAAATTAAAAAACAAAACAAGGAAAACTCCAGGGTTTAAAGATGGGAAGGGACAGAAGCAAGATGGATTCCATGATTGCTATGTCAGAGACTAAGAGTGCATGGAGGCCAGTTAACTTAGCTCCCACTCAACTGGCCCAAGTGACCAAGGTCCCCCTGGAGGAAGTGGCTTTTTTTTTTCTTTTTCCTCTTTATGTATTTTTTTAATTGTGTATGTTAGTCACCAGACAGTACGTCATTAGTTTCTGATGTACTGTTCCATGATTCATTGTTTGCATATAGCACACCCAGTGCTCCATGCAATTCATGCCCTCCTTAATACCCATTACCAGACTCACCCACCCCCTCTCTTCTAAAACTCTCCATTTGTTTTCTGGAATCCATAGTCTCTCATGGTTTATCTCCCACTCCGATTTCTCCCCTTTCATTTTTCCTTTCTCCTAATGTCCTCCATGCTATCCTTACGTTCCACAAATAAGTGAAGCCATATAATTGACTTTCTCTAATTGACTATTTGATTTATTTCACTTAGCACAATCTCCTTCAGTCCCATCCATGTTAATGAAAAAGTTGGGTGTTCATCCTTTCCGATGGCTGAGTAATATTCCATTGTGTATATGGACCACATCTTCTTTATCCATTTGTTTGTTGAAGGGCATCTTGGCTCTTTCCACATTTTGGCTACTGTGGACATTGCTGCCATGAACATTAGGGTACATATAGCCCTTCTTTTCACTGCATCTGTATCTTTGGGGTAAATACCCATTAGTGCAATTGCCGGATCATAGGGTAGCTCTATTTTTAATTTTTTGAGGAACCTTAACAATTTTCCAATGTGGCTGTACCAATTTACATTCCCACCAACAATGTAAGAGAGTTCCCCTTTCTCCACAATTTCTCCATTTGTTGTTTCTTGCCTTGTCGATTTTTGCCATTCTAACTGGTATAATACTGATTTTGTGGTTTTGATTTGAATTTCCCTGATGGCTAATGATGATGATCAATTTTTCACATGTCTGTTAGCCATTTGCATGTCTTCTGTGGAGAAATGCCTGCTCAAGAAGACACAAAAGGATGGAAGAACATTCCATGCTCATGGATCGGAAGAATAAACATTGTTAAAATGACTATGCTACCTAGAGCATCTATACTTTCAATGCCATCCCAATCAGAATACCAGTGGCATTTTTCAAAATGCTGGAACAAACAATCCTAAAATCTGTATGGAACCAGAAAAGACCCCAAATCTCCCAGAAAAATGTTGAAAAAGAAAACAAAGCTGAGGGGGATCACGTTGCCTGATTTCAAGCTACATTACAAAGGTGTGATCACCAAGACAGCATGGTACTGGCATAAAAACAGACACAGACCAATGAAACAGAATAGAGAGGCCAGATATGGACCCTCAACTCTATGGTAAACTAATCTTCAACAAAGCAGGAAAAAAAATCCAATGGAAGAAAAGATAGTCTCTCTTCAATAAATGGTGTTGGGAAAATTGTACAGCTATATACAGAAGAATGAAACTGGACCATTCTTTTACACCATACACAAAGATAAACTCTAAATGGATGAATGACCTCAGTGTGAGACAGGAATCCATCAAAATCCTAGAGGAGAACATAGGCAGTAATCTCCTTGACATCAACCACAGCAACTTCTTTCAAGACACGTCTCCAAAAGCAAGGGAAACAAAAGCGAAAATGAACTATTGGGACTTCATCAATATAAAAAGCTTCCACACAGCAAAGGAAGCAGTCAACAGAACAAAGAGAGAACCCACAGAATGGGAGAAGATATGTGCAAATGACACTACAGACAAAGGGCTGATATCCAAGGTCTATAAAGAACTTCTCAAACTCAACACCCCAAAAAAATAGGTAAGTCAAAAACCGGGCAGAACGGGCATGTTTTTATTTGCTACTCAACTCTGCTCAGTTGCTACTCACTCTGCCCAGGGTGCAACCTCTCACAATCTGTCTGCTCAGAAGAGGGGCCCTTTTCCAGGTCTCACAAAGACACCACATGTGCTAGCAGGGGCTCTAACCATGTTTGAGAAACTCTTCTATTTGCTTACTGATTAACAAAGAAAGGCTTAACGTTTACTTTGCCCATCACCCAGCCCAATTAGCAGAGAATCTGTTCATAATAACTTAACATGTCACAATAAAATATTCTGGAAATGCTAGAGACTTCGTTAAATTGGTACTTAGGGAGCTAACAAAACAACTGGCAGATCTAAATTCAATGCAAATTAAACGATGCCTCTCACATTTGAGCACAAGTGGCTCAAAGACAGAGGCAGGATGAGAGAGTGCCTAAGCAAATAGAGCAGGCAGAAAGAATAGACAATGAGGCAGGGAGGAAGCTACAATATTGATAGCCCCTTACTACAGCAGCGGCGGGTCCCGGTCTGCCTCTCCCTGAGACCGCTTTCTGATTCTATGATATATTAGACAACGGGGACTCCAGAGCTCTTAGGATTCAGCTCTTTTCACCTGACTGAAGGCAGATGTAACAGGCAATTGTTTAAAATGAATAGAGCCATTACTCTTTCTCAGTGTGCGATAGCTTTATAAAACAAGAAAAATTAGTGATGGGAAAAAATGGTCAAATCACACACGTCAGCTTTTGTCACTAGGAATCTAAAATAGGCCAAATCCCTGTAAGAGCTATTTGAAGAAGAGAGAACGAAATGACTTCTACCTGATGGAAAAAAAGTAAGGGAAAGTGGGAATGGGTTTTTGTCTTTAACTGTGTATGTAGGCTGGCAAGGAAAGCAATCTCAAATCCAAAAATACACCGTAAGACCGTAAGTTGCTGCTCCCCATTCCTGCACCATCTCCCTCCCTTAGAAGTTGTAAAAGCATAAGGGTCACAGTCCCACTTACGGAGTAGATCTTCAATAATCCTCGCTAAGTGAATGGCATTTCAAGTTCTTGTTAAGGAACAGGGTGCTCTTTTTCTTCCACCCTCCCCAAGCAGCACATTCAAAAAAGCTGCCTGCTGCAGAGCTTTGGGGAGCTGCGGTCCAAGAACAGCTGATTCATCTCACCTATGGATTTGGCTTAAAGCAACAAGGGGAAAGGCAGACAGAGAGACTGGGTCTGTGTGCTCCTGAGCAGCCTCATTCACTTCAAAGGAAGGCGAGTGTGAAAGAGGGCAGCGCGCCAGACTGCTTGCCTCTAAGGTAGAGCACTTGCATTTGTTATTACAGCTGGAATATCTTTCTGAGGCCTTAGTTCCCTGCATTGTGACGTACTGCAACTTCGAGGTGAATGACTGCTCCTTTATACTAATGAGAGTGATCAGCCAACCAGAGCAGACAGAGAACTGGAATTGGGAGAGTAAAAGTCTGCTACTGCAAACAGCAGTGCCAGCCTGTATGTGGGGGGAAATCAACTTCTCCAACTGCGGCCAGACCAAAGGGCTAATGAGGGAAAATGACAGCATGATTTCATGGGTAACTGGTTTCCCCTCTTAAACAGCAAACATGTTTGGGGTGTTAAAGGAAAGAAAGGTTCAGAATATGCTGATCGGTTAAAAAGAGAATTCCCTTATTATTATTATTAAATCTATACAGATCTACTTATAGAATTTTTATATAGACATTCATTAGATCTGACTATATTGCAGTCAATTATTTAATTCATTTGTTTGGAAGATATAATTTCCATCCACCTATTCAGTACCCATAAAATGATTATTTATTTGATTAAATTCTATTATCCACAACACCACCTGTTTTCCTTTATACGTAGGAACTTTTCAAACACTGAAAATAAAATTTTAAAAAAATGAAAAAGCTGTCATTATTGGGTTTCATTCAACTCAGATTTAAAAAAAAAAAAGATTTCACTGCCACTGAGTTTAAGGTGAGAATCAAAATAATTCATTTATAAAGATATATATATTAAATTATTTTATTTTAAGAAGATGAAAAGAAAAATATTTATTTTAACTCTGTTCCAAAAAGTAAATATCTAAGACCTCCTAAATCATGATTCTTTAACATGAACATTACTTTGCCCACTTAGAAAATCTAATAATATAGTAAAGCACCTACAGTATAGAATTACCTTACTGTATCCTGAAGCTGTTACAATTAACACTCAATCCACACCAAAAATGGCAAGTCAAATAACCAAACTTTGCTCTTCATATGTATTAACCTCAAAATATTAAGGCCTGGACATCTTATACTTTTGAGAAGTATGCAAGAATATCCTAGCATATGGGCGCCTGGGTGGCTCAGTGGGTTAAGCCGCTGCCTTCAGCTCAGGTCATGATCTCAGGGTCCTGGGATCAAGCCCCGCATGGGGCTCTCTGCTCAGCGGGGAGCCTGCTTCCTCCTCTCTCTCTGCCTGCCTCTCTGCCTACTTGTAATCTCTCTCTGTCAAATAAATAAATAAATAATCTTTAAAAGAATATCCTAGCATCTGTTTTATACTGAAACCCAAACCAGAAAATAGAAAAGGTAAGTCGATAGGTAATGCATAGCAGTAATTGAACTAATCCATATTACTAAGTGTCTTGGATTCCTAAGACATCTATGACCAGCGGAGAAGTACTTTTCTGTTGTTGTTGCTCATTAGATGCTTGGTTTTCCTTAATAATCCTTTGACATTTTATATCTTTTATCTAACATAATACAAACATAGGTGACTTATCTAAAGTCCAGAGATAAGGGCAAATAAGGCACCAAAGAACCAAGAGAAAGAGAAAGCAAATCTGGGAAATTAAGAAAAGCCACTCAGTGCATTCACTTAGTTTCTCTCTCTACAACATGACTTAAGTGGTCAGGTTGTGTAAGTGCCTGCCCTGAAGTTATCTTAAAAGCACCTTTTTTTGCCTCAGATGTATGTAATAAAAGTTCCTTCTGAATCACAGTACTGCTTTAGAGAGGGAGAGGAAGCAAATCTTTTGTGAGATAAAATGCCTATTTTATTAGCACAGGACAAGGCTGTGTTCTCGTCCTACCTCTGCATACTTGGAACTAAGCCATTTAATGTTCCTTAGATTTACTGGATAGTTGCATTCTCGGATGGCAAAAATTACTTTTACAAGTTGACAATGAGTCCACTCTCTAAGTTCCAGAAGTAGCCTCTTCAAGGTAGCTACATCTACAAGACACTTATCATCAAACTGGTAACTAGAGTATAGATTTGGAACCTGTTTGTAAATGTTATCTACCTGTGAGAAAATACTTAATTTTTCTCTAAAGAGAACAAATAAAATGTCAGGAAAGAAATACACAAAATGTTTACATATAATTATTTAACATAAGAGGTCAAGTTAATTTAAGTTGGCATAAGTAAGAATTCATTGAGGTATATACATATATGCTCACTTTAGTACACATGTGAGATACAATAATGCAGAATGGAGGATTGCACACATAGGATAATGTTCATATTCATCTGAAAAACATATATGTGGTATCTTAATGCATATTTTCCCAAATCTCAAGTTAAATGTCCCTGGTTTGAATTATTACTGTTATTTCAACTTTCTAGGGATGTCCTAGAAGAAACTGGAAGACACCGCTGGTGAGACTTTAATATCTGGTGACATCCCACAAACTAAATTTACCTTAATCATGGGAATTAACATCATCAGAAATATTCAGGAAAAAAATACTTTATTTGACGACTAACTGCCTCAAGACTCCATGGAAATTGGACCATGCATGTTCTTTTTCCCACACTTCTGATTGCTAAATGGAAAAGTGGTTTCTTGGCAGACTAAAAAATGACACACTCTAAAATGGCAAGCAATGATGAAAACAAATCAAACACTGAGATGACCCACACTGTTCAAAAGCTAGAGTTTACAACCAGGAGTAACTCAGAACAACTATTAGAGAGCCTGGTTCTAGAGCAAAGTGAGGATCAGTTCTTACTCTCCTGCCGACAATTCCCTGTGAATACCAAGAGAAAAAGGGAATTGGCAAGGGCAGGACATACATAATTACTCCATTCCCTGCTGCACTCAGCAGCCAGGTAGCCAAAACCAAAAATCCCACAATTTTTCTCACTGGGTATATTTGTTGGGTAATGTGATAAGTGTTTATTGTTTGTTTCTGTTTACTTGTGCTCATAACCCTTCTATCATGAACTGTCCAGTCTGAAAATAACTTCTTATAAACTAATCATATTTCCCTTTATCCATTTAAAAAGGACTCTCTGATTTTTTTTTTTCACTTTAAGGAAGTTCAAGATTTGTCAATGTTACTACATTGTCTTGCTATTTAAGTTATACTAAAGTAACAAATATATGTAATGGTAGTTACAGTAAGTAAGCTGGAAGCAATCACCTGAAGGAGCTTCTAAATGCCAATATAATAAAATCACTTATGGCAAGTATCCTGATAATAAAAGCAATTCAGCATAATTATTGCTAGCTTTGAAGTTTTGGACTTTTAAGTTTCAAAGGAGGTTTCTTTTTTCTTTTCTTTCTCTCCATGTCTCTCCTGTCCTCTCACACTCTTTCATTCTTGCTCTTTTTCTGACTCCGTCTATATACACACAATCAAAGCATTGAAGACTAGTGCCCATTATACTCTGGATCACAAAATCCATCAGTTGTACCTGTTTGATTAACAGCTAACTTACACTGCTATATAATCTTTTGAGGGCCGATATTTAAAGATAACTCAAAAGCATGTCAGTTTCCCTAAGATTTGATCCTTTAACCTGCTCGAAGATCAAACTTCCATCACGATGACAAGAAAATCTCAGGGGCTGCCAACATAATTTTGCTCCATCTCTAGTTCTAGGCTGGCAGTGTTTCCAATATGGGGGCAATGGGATTGTAAAGACAGATCAGCACCTTTCAGATTTCTCACTTTTCTTAGGCTGAAGGAGAAGCATGATGTGGCTTAGAACATAGATAGAATTTTGAATTTATAGCTTCTTCTTCTTTTTTTAATATTTTATTTATTTATTTGACAGAGATCACATGTAGGCAGAGAGGCAGGCAGAGAGAGAGGAGAAAGTAGGCTCCCTGCTAAGCAGAGAGTCCGATGTGGGGCTCGATCCCAGGACCCTGGGATCATGACCTGAGCCGAAGGCAGAGGCTTTAACGCACTGAGCCACCCAGGCGCCCCTGAATTTTTAACTTCTAATTACTAAAGAATTGTCATCAACTGGCTCTGATAGTCAGTTAACGTGCTCTAAGTCAGATAACAATTCATGAGAAAAGGATTATTATACAAGATCTTGTGTATGTCAATTTCAAGGGCTTAAAGAGATAGGAAGTCCCACTAAAATTTAAACATATTTTTATGGTTTTTCAGGATGTCAGATCTCATTCCTTCCCACTGACAGAGCAGTAAGATTTTAATTAGAGTGAGAAAGAAGTTCTAAAAAATTTCTGGATGTCTGAGTCTTCAAAATATGTGAGATTGAATGTGTTATTTGATTTGACAGGCACAGTATGGCTGCAGGTCAACACAGGACGATCAGCCTAGTTTGGCTTTTTTTTTTCTTTTTACTTTTCACAGATGAAAGGTAAATGGCCACTGTATTTCCTAAGAAGCTCTTTCAGTTCAGAACTCAAAAAGATCCTGACATTAAAACCTTAGAGCAAATGACCGTCACACGCTTCAAGGGATGTATATCATGGCAAGTCTACTTATGGTAAGATTATAAATGAAAGGGTCTATATATAGAAAATCTTAAGAATGCCATTAAAAAACTATTAGAACAAATAAACAAGTTCAGCAGAGTTGCAGGATACAAGGTACAAGACCAATATATAAATGCATTTCCATTTACTTCCCACAAACAGAAAAAGAAATAAAGAAAACTCCATTTTCATTTGCATTAAAAATAACAAAATATTTAGGATGAAATTTGAGAAAAGTACTGTAAAATTTATACTCTGAAAGGTATAAAACACTGATGAAAGAAATTAAAGACAGTCTTTTTTTTTAAAGATTTTATTTATTTATTTGACAGACAGAGATCACAAGTAGACAGAGAGGCAGGCAGAGAAAGAGGAGGAAGCAGGCTCCCCGCTGAGCAGAGAGCCTGAAGAGGGGCTTGATCCCAGGACACTGGGATCATGACCTGAGCTGAAGGCAGAGGCTTTAACCCACTGAGCCACTCAGGTGCCCCAAAGACAGTCTTAAGAACGAAAAAAATCCCATATTCATGGATCAGAAGATTTATTATGGTTTTAGATGGCAATACTCTTCAAATTGATCTAGAGATTCAACACAATCCCTATCAGAAGCCCAGCTGGCCTCTTTGTAGAAATGGAGAAGCTGATCCTAAAATTCATATGAGAACTCAAGGAACCCAGAATAACTAAAATGATTTTGAAAAAGAACACAGAGGTCTCATACTTTCCAATTTCAAAATTTACTACAAAGCAATAGTAATCAAGACAATGTGGGGCTGACATAAGTACAGACACATAGATCAATGGAATAGAATGGAAAGTCCAGAAACAAACACATATATCTATGATGAGTTGATTTTCAAAAAGGTGCCAAGGCCATTAAATAGGGGAAAGAATAGCCTTTTCAACAAATGGTGCGGGGACAACTAGATGTCCACATGCTAAAAAATGAATCTGGACTCTTAACTCATACTACATACAAAATTAACTCAAAATTAATCAAAAGAAAAGTAAAACTTAAAACTTGTAAAACTTGTAGAAGAAAATACAGAAGCAAGCCTTCATGACTGAGGATTTGGCAGTGTTTTCTTAGATATGACATCAAAAGTACAAACAAACAAGAACATATAGCTAAACTGGACTTCATTAAAATTCAAAAATTTTGCATGTCAAAGCACCCTACTGAGAAAGTAAAAACGACAACTCATGGAATGGGAAAAAATAGGTGCAAATCTTCTGAGAAGAGGCTTTAATCTAGAGTATATAAAGAACTCTTGTGACTCAACAACAAAAAGACATTCCAGTTACAAATGGGTAAAGGTTCTCAACAGACATTTCTTTTTTTTTTAAAGTGAGGTTTCATTGACATACATTATATTCATTTCAGGGGTACAACATGATGATTGAATATTTGTATATATTGCAAAATGATCACTATAGTAAGTCTAATTAATATCCATTACCACACATTGTAACTATATCTGTAACTGATATTTTTTCTTATGATGAGAACTTTTAATTTTTACTCTCTGGGCAACTTTCAGATATGCAATATAATATAATTAACTATGGTTGCCATGGTGTATATTACATCATCATGACTTGTTCATTTTATAACTAGACTGGAATAGACATTTCTCTGAGAAGATATATAAATGGTCAATAAGCGCACGGAAAGTCGCTTAACATCATTAGCCATAAAAGAAGTACAAATTAAAACCACAATGAAATATTATTGCACACATGTTAGGATGGTTGCAATCAAAATCTCAGATAAAAACAAGTGTGGGCAAGGATGGGAAAGAACCAGGATCCCATGATAGTGCTGGTGAGAACTGAAAATGGTGTGGCCACACTGGAAAACAGGCTAGCAGTTCCTCAAAAAGTTAAAAACAGAATTACCATTTAATCCAGCAATTCTAATCATTACAACACAATGAATAAACAATCATTACTCAAGAATTAAGATATTCTTATTGGAGAAATCAGAGATTTAGGAGAGCATGAAGAACATTTTCTCTCTTCTTGGTTGTTAAGACTACTGCTCTGCTGGGGTATTCTGTGGTGGCCACAAGAGTTTACCACAGTGGAATAGGAAAAAGGGTATATCCCATTATGGCAAAAAGAAGAGTTAAAAAAAGGAAATACTTGGGGCGCCTGGGTGGCTCAGTAGGTTAAGCCTCTGCCTTCAGCTCAGGTCATCTTAGGGTTCTGGGATTGAGCCCTGTGTTGGGCTCTCTGCTCAACCGGGAGTCTGCTTCCCCTTCTCTCTCTGCCTGCCTCTCTCTCTACTTGTAATTTCTCTCTCTGTCAAATAAATAAATAAAATCTTTATTAAAAAAAAAAAAAAGGAAATACTTGACAAGGTTTTCACAAAGATTGAGTTATATAATAATACAACCAAACAATAAATGGTTTCCTTCCTTACCTTACCCATGGAGCTACTTCACAGTCAGCCTATGGAAATCATTGTACTGAATGAGGATATCATTTTCCAGAGGGGCTGCCATTGTGCCATGCCTGGTCGCTTTCCTCACTGACTCTTAGCTACACTGTTCAAAACTCCCAAGGTCAGTTTCAGGTGCCTAGCAGGACATGTTAATTTCCAAAGCCTATGTAAAAAGCCACAGCCACAGCTATGATGTATGGTTCTACACATTCTACAGAGAATAAATGAAAAGATTTCAGCATCTTCTAGCACCAAACCAGAGTGAACTAAAGTGAAGAGGTTCTGTAATCCAGAATCAATATTTGAATCATCCACTGAACCACAGTGAGCAGGAAGCTCTTCTAGCTGACGTGGGACTTTTTAACTGAAAAAGACCAGTATCACTAATTCTTAGATCACTCCCACTGGTGAAATATTTTGTAGATTATATCCTGTGAATCCCATTAAAATTAAAAGTCAATCTGAGAGGGGAGCCTGGGTGGCTCAGTGGGTTAAAGCCTCTGCCTTTGGCGCAGGTCACGATCCCAGAGTCCTGGGATCAAGCCTCGCATCAGGCTCTCTGCTCAGCGGGGAGCCTGCTTCCTCCCTCTCTCTCTGCCTGCCTCTTTGCCTACTTGTGATCTCTATCAAATAAATAAATAAAATCTTAAAAAAAAAAAAGTCAACCCAAGAATCTACAAGCAGGAAGTCACACAATTCCCAGATTTGATATCTGATTTTTGTCCAATCAAAGCCTCCCAAAAAAGCCTGAATCTTTAAGTTCTGCTTAAGACCTGTTTAATGACATTTGGGCCTTTACCTAAATTCTTAGCTAAAATCTAAAGGAGAACATATGATAACAAAAAGGAAAGGTTATTTTTTGGTTCTAGGCATAGAAGTATTACATGGTCATGAAGGTGATAGAAATATCTTGGATTTTGACATGAGGAAACACTATAAAAATTAACCTGTAAATTGCCAGTAGGAACAAAGGAACCAATCCCAATGATTGGCTAGGGTGGCAAGAAAGGAAAATTACTGTGAGAAGCTGGAAAAGAGAAAAAAGTATCTCTAGGAAGGAATTCTAATGGACGCCATGGAAAAGAATGACAGGAGCAATTCAGTGAGAAAAATTCATACCATGGTGATCCAATACAGATTAAAAAAATAGATTCTTAGTAAATTTGGTGAACAAAGTGAAGCATTTTTTTTTCAAATATTATAGAAATGGAAGGGTAGTGGTATTGTATTCCAAAAGAGACAAAGTCTGAAGAAATAATACAATTACCACCAAGTATTTCTTGAGTAACTATTATGTTTGTATTAATGGAATAGATCTTTCATTGTGATTGAGAGGGGCAGAGAAGATGTGTATGGCCTCTTCTCTATCATCAATTATAGAAGTTTTGCAACACAAAACAAACAGATCACATTTTGCATTCTGTGACTAAAACGCAACTAAAGGACAGTTAAATGCCAAACACGTGGAACTAACTCTATGAGAAGACCAGTTCAGACTAAGGGAATCCTGTGATCTGGAAGAGCCAAAGATAGGCTCTTGGAGGTAATAAGTTTTCAGGCACAGGAAAGAGCAGAGTGTTGGAAAGCTGAGGGGTCTATGTGCTCGGAGAGGACCAAAGCAGAACTGCAGGTAGGAGCAAATGCAGAGCCTGTGGAGGGCCCATGCACGTGTCATGTTGGAAAGAGGGAGACAAGGTTGAACTGGTTATTCTCCAGCCAGGTTTGAGGGACTTCAAAGCTCATGCAATGTTTATGCTTGAGGAGGAAGATGACAGAAATCTCAACCACAGGATGTTGAGTAGAAGAAGAACATGGACATGGTGTTGGAGCGCTTTGATGGTTGTGAAACAGGCCCTTTGAAGGTCTGTTAAAGGCACAGGGATTATCTGTGAGAATCAAAACCACAGATGAGAAACAGAAATGATTCAAAAACTAGAAACATGGGTATGGAAATCAGAAGAGGATTCAGGGCTAAACAAGAAAAACCAGAAACTAATATTTCCATTTTCACTTATTTGTTATCTTGGTGTACTTTCATGACCCATTCATCCCAAAAGGCATTTGATTTTCAGTTTACCTGCAAGAACAAATTTGACATTTAACAAACTAATAAGGACACTGGAGCAATGAAAATTTGGGAAGCAGGTAGAGGAGCAGTTAAGCCTGGATAGAGGTGAAGTTCTCCAAGGGGTAAGTGCAAAGCAAAGTGAGTAGAGTGGGCACTTTTAGGCTGGAGGTTAATTCAGTAATTCAAAATTTATTCAACTCTATCTGTGGAGCATGGACATAGTAGGGATATACATGGTTCCTTCCCTCCTAGAAGCCACAGTCTTTTTTTTTACTTAAGATTTTTTTTAATTTTTTATTTATTTGACAAACAGAGATCACAAGTAGGCAGAGAGGCAGGCAGAGACAGAGGAGGAAGCAGGCTCCCTGCTAAGCAGAGAGCCCGATGCGGGGCTCAATCCCAGGACCCTGGGATCATGACCCGAGCCAAAGGCAGAGGCTTAACCCACTGAGCCACCCAGGTGCCCCTAGAAGCCACAGTCTTATGGGAGAGTTAGAGGCATACGCAAACATTTGGGGGTGGTTATAGTCATATAATCAAGATTTGGAGATGTAAAGGTGAGAAAGATCAACTAGGACTTAGGAAGAGGATATGAGATGAAGGAGAAAGCCCATAATACAGACACATCAAAGTGCTGGGAACCTTACGTGAAAGCCACGAAATCAGAATAGTAGGGTACTAGTATTCCAGGAGAAGTAACAGCCAAAGGGTAGAGTTGCAGAGAAAATACAGGCCACGGAAGGATGAGATGTAAGTCCCCAAGTTTGCCTATATCAGAGGTGCAAGGAGCTCTTAGATCAGTCATCTGTCAGGTCTAGGTCTGAGACTGGAAGTATTGACTCATTTGCAAGGAAACTAAGCAGGTCACCCGTGAAAATGAAAGCAGTCTGACCTCACCTATCACCATTCTTTCCAACATTCTCTTATTGATCTTATTTAGGATAGTCTTTTGTTTGTTTTGTTTTTGTTTTATTTTTCTATGACACACATACTTCCTATCAAACTGCCAGTTTTAGCACAGAAATGCATTAATTCACAAAGCACTCTCAGAATTATTTAAATGTCCCACTGGCATGACCTCCTACGGGGAATCAGATACTAGATTAATTCCTGAACACTGTTAGTCAAGAATATAATATTCTAATCAGAGAATAAACTTATGTTAAACTATTTAGGAGGGATAACACAAAAGAATTCTATTTTTGCCACTGTATTAATTTTAATTCTTCAGTAATATTTAAGCAATTTATTGTATTCAAAATGCTTTGACATGAAAGTCATCCTTCTCATAAAGTGAGCCATTTTCAGTTATTTTCTATATACTTCAAAGCACCATGACTGAAACTTTGACAGAGCTTTGCACTCAGAACATCTCAGAAAAATTCTAGTTTGTTTTTTCAAAGATCTTTTTTTTTTTTAATTTGACAGACAGAGATCACAAGTAGGCAGAGGCAGGCAGAGAGAGAGAGGAGGAAGCAGGCTCCCTGCTGAGCAGAAAGCCTGATGCAGGGCAGCGGGGCTCAACTCCAGGGTCCTGAGATCATAACCTGAGCTGAAGGCAGAGGTTTTAACCCACTGAGCCACCCAAGAGCCCCTGAAAAATTCTAGTTTTAAGAAAATTCAAGAGAAGAAATTTTACAGTCTGTCAGGATTGTTTCTACATTTTGTAGTATTCATTATCAGAAAAAATTTCCTTATATTGACCCTAATTCACGGAGTTGCAATTTTAAGTCATTTCTTCTTTTTATGAATTCAGAGGAAATAAAACCTTTCATATAACCATCATCTATATTTATTGAGCAGTTAGTTTGAGACACCCACTGTGATAAAAGCTTTACACATTAACTCACTTCATCTTCATACCTTAATTAAAAAGTAAATATTCTAATTGTCCCCATGTCAGAGGAAAAGAAACTGAAACAGAGGTAAAGCCTTGCTCAGGATCTCACAATTAGTAAGTAACAGAGCTGGCATTCAGTTGAGGTCCTTTCTGTTCTTAATCACAGGGACCTTAACTGCCTCCCTAGACTCCTCTCTCAGCATTGTCTTGATCACTCCTAAATAACTCCAATCCTTGACTCAATTTTCTAAACTGTATAATCATCTCAACTCTATTCTAAATGCTCTCAAAGTTTTCCAAAACTACGTTTCCGGGAAACTCAAATTAAACTTTCTAATAAGGAACCCTCTCAATGTTTTCCAAAGCTACCTTACCAGGAAACACAGATTAAATTTTCTAATAAGGATTATTTTGTGATTACACTATCTTAATTTCTAGATTTCCCACTTTAGAATCTTGATTCCCTTAATTTCTTGGTAACAGTGTTCTGTTACTGAATCATGGCTAATAAGCCAACACAATATCTAGACCATTTCCAAGAATACAGGTTAATACTGGAATCCTGGTTTGTGGATATAGCTAATACAATAGCTGTTTTACATTTAGTAAGTTATTTTTAAAAATAGAATTGAATATCGTATTTGTATGTATATCTGTGCTATAATCACCATCTTAGAATATGAACCAGATTAGTTTTTTTTCCTCCCTTAAACTAGCTGGATCTAACAGAGTATAATTATTTGACTTTTATAAAGAAATATATACATCAGAATGAATATGACATTATTCAAGAAGAAAGAGGAAAAAAGGGTTGACATTCTATCAACTAAATATCTTTCATTTTAAATGACTAAATTAAAACAAATTAATTACCATTTTAAACTATGCTATTTATTTTATACTTAATTGACTTTTTCATGAGCCATCTGGAATAATTTGGCTTCTGATCTAAAGTTATTGCGCCTTAGTTCATATCTGGCTATGTGTTCCATCACATGCATTCTGACTGCATCAATATCTCTATTTTTTGATGTCTCTCACACACACTTAGCTGTCAAAAACACAATAAAATAGAGGTGGCAATTATGATACCCATGAATACAGTGATAAATCTCTCTCACGAGGAAGGTTGGCTTACTTTCAAATAATCTGTCATCGATGTGGCAATTGAAACATCAGATGTAACTTTATATAGTCAACTTTCCACAAGAGTTTTTTATCAATTCAGAGTTCAGCCAATGGCCTTTACTTCAAAGAGAGACACACACTTCAGTAAAGGAGGAGGGAGACCTTTACAAGAGTGATCTTTTGATCTTCCTCATTCATCCCCAGTCGCACAGGCCTTTCTAACCTCCCCCACCATACCAGTCCAATTTCAGGTCAAGAAAGAAAAGATCAGTGTCCAAAGATTTGCAGATTACTCCAAGGGACAACAAACAAGGAAGAGAAAATTTCTAGAACAATGTCATTGTAAAAATACTGAATATCCTTCAGAACTGGGGGCACCTGGGTGGCTCAGCGGGTTAAAGCCTTTGCCTTTGGCTCAGGTCATGATCCCAGGGTCCTGGGATTGAGCCCTACATCAGGTCGCTGCTCAGCAGGGAGCCTGCTTCCTCCTTTCTCTCTGCCTGCCTCTCTGCCTACTTGTGATCTCTGTCTGTCAAATAAATAAATAAAATCTTAAAAAAAAAAAAAGCCTGTTAAATTCCTTCTATAAAACAATGAAAAGCCGGAGGAGGAGTCAAGATGGCGGAGAAGTAGCAAGCTGAGACTGCTTCAGCTAGCCGGAGATCAGCTAGATAGCTTATCTAAAGATTGCAAACACCTGAAAATCCATCGGCAGATCGAAGAGAAGAAGAACAGCAATTCTGGAAACAGAAAAACAACCACTTTCTGAAAGGTAGGACCGGCGGAGAAGTGAATCCAAAGCGACGGGAAGATAGACCCCGGGGGGAGGGGCCGGCTCCCGGCAAGCGGTGGAGCAACCGCGCACAAAATCAGGACTTTTAAAAGTCTGTTCCGCTGAGGGACATCGCTCCAGAGGCTAAACCGGGGCGAAGCCCACGCGGGGTCAGCGTGGCCTCAGGTCCCGCAGGGTCACAGGAGGATCGGGGGTGTCTGAGTGACGCAGAGCTTGCGGGTATTGGAACGGGAAAGACGGCTACAGAGACAGAGCTGACAGTAAGCTCACAACTCGGTGTTACCTTGAACCGGTCGCAGGCTCGGTGAGCTCGGAGCGCGGCCGGAGGTCAGGCAGACGGGAGTAACTGGGCGCTGTTCTCTGAGGGCGCACTGAGGAGTGGGGCCCTGGGCTCTCGGCTCCTCCGGGCCGGAGACCAGGAGGCCGCCATTTGTATTCCCGTCCTCTGGAACTCTACGGAAAGCGCTCAGGGAACAAAAGCTCCTAAAAGCAAACCCAAGCGGATTACTCACCCCGGCCCCGGGTAAGGGCGGTGTAATTCCGCCTGGGGCAAAGACACTTGAGAATCACTACAACAGGCCCCTCCCCCAGAAGATCAACAAGAAATCCAGCCGAGACCAAGTTCACTTACCAAGGAGTGCGGTTTCAATACCAAGGAGAGCAGCAGAATTCCAGAGGAGGAGAAAGCCAAGCACGGAACTCATGGCTTTTTTCCTGTGATTTTTTTTTAGTCTTGCAGTTAATTTAATTTTTTCTTTTTCATTTTTTTTTTTTCTCGCCTTCGGGTAAAATTTTTTTTT
This sequence comes from Mustela putorius furo, assembly GCF_011764305.1. Taxonomy (NCBI): domain Eukaryota; kingdom Metazoa; phylum Chordata; class Mammalia; order Carnivora; family Mustelidae; genus Mustela; species Mustela putorius. Next base: position 19,207,805 of record NW_025422471.1, read on the forward strand.
TTTAACTGTTACCTTTTTCTTTTTTAACGATTTTTTACTAGTTTATCTAATATATATATATATTTTTACATTTTTCTTAGGTGTTTTCTTTTTTTAAAAATTCTTTTCTTTTTATTTTTTTTTTCTTTTCTTTTTGTTTTTTTTTTTCTTTCTTTCTTCTTTCTTCCTTTTTGAACCTCTTTTTATCCCCTTTCTCCCCACTCACGATTTTGGATCTCTTCTAATTTGGTTAAAGCATATTTTCCTGGGGTTGTTGCCACCCTTTAGTATTTTACTTGCCCCTTCATTTACTCTTATCTGGACAAAATGACAAGACGTAAAAATTCAACACAAAAAAAAGAACAAGAGGCAGTACCGAAGGCTAGGGACCTAATCAATACAGACATCGGTAATATGTCAGATCTAGAGTTCAGAATGACAATTCTCAAGGTTCTAGCCGGGCTCGAAAAAGGCATGGAAGATATTAGAGAAACCCTCTCGAGAGATATAAAAGCCCTTTCTGGAGAAATAAAAGAACTAAAATCTAACCAAGTTGAAATCAAAAAAGCTATTAATGAGGTGCAATCAAAAATGGAGGCTCTAACTGCTAGGATAAATGAGGCAGAAGAAAGAATTAGTGATATAGAAGACCAAATGACAGAGAATAAAGAAGCTGAGCAAAAGAGGGACAAACAGCTACTGGACCACGAGGGGAGAATTCGAGAGATAAGTGACACCATAAGACGAAACAACATTAGAATAATTGGGATTCCAGAAGAAGAAGAAAGTGAGAGGGGAGCAGAAGGTATACTGGAGAGAATTATTGGGGAGAATTTCCCCAATATGGCAAAGGGAACGAGCATCAAAATTCAGGAGGTTCAGAGAATGCCCCTCAAAATCAATAAGAATAGGCCCACACCCCCGTCACCTAATAGTAAAATTTACAAGTCTCAATGACAAAGAGAAAATCCTGAAAGCAGCCCGGGAAAAGAAGTCTGTAACATACAATGGTAAAAATATTAGATTGGCAGCTGACTTATCCACAGAGACCTGGCAGGCCAGAAAGAGCTGGCATGATATTTTCAGAGCACTAAACGAGAAAAACATGCAGCCAAGAATACTATATCCAGCTAGGCTATCATTGAAAATAGAAGGAGAGATTAAAAGCTTCCAGGACAAACAACAACTGAAAGAATTTGCAAATACCAAACCAGCTCTACAGGAAATATTGAAAGGGGTCCTCTAAGCAAAGAGAGAGCCTACAAGTGGTAGATCAGAAAGGAACAGAGACCATATATAGTAACAGTCACCTTACAGGCAATACAATGGCACTAAATTCATATCTCTCAATAGTTACCCTGAATGTGAATGGGCTAAATGCCCCTGTCAAAAGACACAGGGTATCAGAATGGATAAAAAAAAACCCATCTATATGTTGCCTCCAAGAAACACATTTTAAGCCCGAAGACACCTCCAGATTTAAAGTGAGGGGGTGGAAAAGAATTTACCATGCTAATGGACATCAGAAGAAAGCAGGAGTGGCAATCCTTATATCAGATCAATTAGATTTTAAGCCTAAGACTATAATAAGAGATGAGGAAGGACACTATATCATACTCAAAGGGTCTGTCCAACAAGAAGATTTAACAATTTTAAATATCTATGCCCCCAATGTGGGAGCAGCCAACTATATAAACCAATTAATAATAAAATCAAAGAAACACATCAACCATAATACAATAATAGTAGGGGACTTTAACACTCCCCTCACTGAAATGGACAGGTCATCCAAGCAAAAGATCAGCAAGGAAATAAAGACCTTAAACGACACACTGGACCAGATGGACATCACAGATATATTCAGAATATTTCATCCCAAAGCAACAGAATACACATTCTTCTCTAGTGCACATGGAACATTCTCAAGAATAGATCACATCCTCGGTCCTAAATCAGGACTCAACCGGTATCAAAAGATTGGGATCATTCCCTGCATATTTTCAGACCACAATGCTCTAAAGCTAGAACTCAACCACAAAAAGAAGTTTGGAAAGAACCCAAATACATGGAGACTAAACAGTATCCTTCTAAAAAATGAATGGGTCAACCGGGAAATTAAAGAAGAATTGAAAAAAATCATGGAAACAAATGATAATGAAAATACAACGGTTCAAAATCTGTGGGACACAACAAAGGCAGTCTTGAGAGGAAAATATATAGCGGTACATGCCTTTCTCAAGAAACAAGAAAGGTCTCAGGTACACAACCTAACCCTACACCTAAAGGAGCTGGAGAAAGAACAAGAAAGAAACCCTAAGCCCAGCAGGAGAAGAGAAATCATAAAGATCAGAGCAGAAATCAATGAAATAGAAACCAAAAAAAACAATAGAACAAATCAACGAAAGTAGGAGCTGGTTCTTTGAAAGAATTAATAAAATTGATAAACCCCTGGCCCGACTTATCAAAAAGAAAAGAGAAAGGACCCAAATAAATAAAATCATGAATGAAAGAGGAGAGATCACAACTAACACCAAAGAAATACAAACTATTATAAGAACATACTATGAGCAACTCTACGGCAATAAATTCGACAATCTGGAAGAAATGGATGCATTCCTAGAAACATATAAACTACCACAACTGAACCAGGAAGAAATAGAAAGCCTGAACAGACCCATAACCAGTAAGGAGATTGAAACAGTCATTAAAAATCTCCAAACAAACAAAAGCCCAGGGCCAGACGGCTTCCCGGGGAAATTCTACCAAACATTTAAAGAAGAACTAATTCCTATTCTCCTGAAACTGTTCCAAAAAATAGAAATGGAAGGAAAACTTCCAAACTCATTTTATGAGGCCAGCATCACCTTGATCCCAAAACCAGACAAGGATCCCACCAAAAAAGAGAGCTATAGACCGATATCCTTGATGAACACAGATGCGAAAATACTCAACAAAATACTAGCCAATAGGATTCAACAGTACATTAAAAAGATTATTCACCACGACCAAGTGGGATTTATTCCAGGGCTGCAAGGTTGGTTCAACATCCGCAAATCAGTCAATGTGATACAACACATCAATAAAAGAAAGAACAAGAACCATATGATACTCTCAATAGATGCTGAAAAAGCATTTGACAAAGTACAACATCCCTTCCTGATCAAAACTCTTCAAAGTGTAGGAATAGAGGGCACATACCTCAATATCATCAAAGCCATCTATGAAAAACCCACCGCAAATATCATTCTCAATGGAGAAAAACTGAAAGCTTTTCCGCTAAGGTCAGGAACACGGCAGGGATGTCCATTATCACCACTGCTATTCAACATCGTACTAGAGGTCCTAGCCTCAGCAATCAGACAACAAAAGGAAATTAAAGGCATCCAAATCAGCAAAGAAGAAGTCAAATTATCACTCTTCGCAGATGATATGATACTATATGTGGAAAACCCAAAAGACTCCACTCCAAAACTGCTAGAACTTATACAGGAATTCAGTAAAGTGTCAGGATATAAAATCAATGCACAGAAATCAGTTGCATTTCTCTCTACACCAACAGCAAGACAGAAGAAAGAGATATTAAGGAGTCAATCCCATTTACAATTGCATCCAAAACCATAAGATACCTAGGAATAAACCTAACCAAAGAGACACAGAATCTATACTCAGAAAACTATAAAGTACTCATGAAAGAAATTGAGGAAGACACAAAGAAATGGAAAAATGTTCCATGCTCCTGGATTGGAAGAATAAATATTGTGAAAATGTCTATGCTACCTAAAGCAATCTACACATTTAATGCAATTCCTATCAAAGTACCATCCATCTTTTTCAAAGAAATGGAACAAATAATTCTAAAATTTATATGGAACCAGAAAAGACCTCGAATAGCCAAAGGGATATTGAAAAAGAAAGCCAACGTTGGTGGCATCACAATTCCGGACTTCAAGCTCTATTACAAAGCTGTCATCATCAAGACAGCATGGTACTGGCACAAAAACAGACACATAGATCAATGGAACAGAATAGAGAGCCCAGAAATAGACCCTCAACTCTATGGTCAACTAATCTTCGACAAAGCAGGAAAGAATGTCCAATGGAAAAAAGAGACAGCCTTTTCAATAAATGGTGCTGGGAAAATTGGACAGCCACATGCAGAAAAATGAAATTGGACCATTTCCTTACACCACACACAAAAATAGACTCAAAATGGATGAAGGACCTCAATGTACGAAAGGAATCCATCAAAATCCTTGAGGAGAACACGGGCAGCAACCTCTTCGACCTCTGCCGCAGCAACATCTTCCTAGGAACAATGCAAAAGGCAAGGGAAGCAAGGGAAAAAATGAACTACTGGGATTTCATCAAGATCAAAAGCTTTTGCACAGCAAAGGAAACAGTTAACAAAATCAAAAGACAACTGACAGAATGGGAGAAGATATTTGCAAACGACATATCAGATAAAGGACTAGTGTCCAGAATCTATAAAGAACTTAGCAAACTCAACACCCAAAGAACAAATAATCCAATCAAGAAATGGGCAGAAGACATGAACAGACATTTCTGCAAAGAAGACATCCAGATGGCGAACAGACACATGAAAAAGTGCTCCATATCACTCGGCATCAGGGAAATACAAATCAAAACCACAATGAGATATCACCTCACACCAGTCAGAATGGCTAAAATCAACAAGTCAGGAAATGACAGATGCTGGCGAGGATGCGGAGAAAGGGGAACCCTCCTACACTGTTGGTGGGAATGCAAGCTGGTGCAGCCACTCTGGAAAACAGCATGGAGGTTCCTCAAAATGTTGAAAATAGAACTGCCCTATGACCCAGCAATTGCACTATTGGGTATTTACCCTAAAGATACAAATGTAGTGATCCAAAGGGACACATGCACCCGAATGTTTATAGCAGCAATGTCCACAATAGCCAAACTATGGAAAGAACCTAGATGTCCATCAACAGATGAATGGATCAAGAAGATGTGGTATATATACACAATGGAATACTATGCAGCCATCAAAAGAAATGAAATCTTGCCATTTGCAACGACGTGGATGGAACTAGAGCGTATCATGCTTAGCGAAATAAGTCAATCAGAGAAAGACAACTATCATATGATCTCCCTGATATGAGGAAGTGGTGATGCAACATGGAGGCTTAAGTGGGTAGAAGAAGAATAAATGAAACAAGATGGGATTGGGAGGGAGACAAACCATAAGTGACTCTTAATCTCACAAAACAAACTGAGGGTTGCCGGGGGGAGGGGGTTTGGGAGAAGGGGATGGGATTATGGACATTGGGGAGGGTATGTGATCTGGTGAGTGCTGTGAAGTGTGTAAACCTGGTGATTCACAGACCTGTACCCCTGGGGATAAAAATATATGTTTATAAAAATAAAAAAATTAAAAAAAAAAAAAAAAAAAAAACAATGAAAAGCCTTTTTACTCTGCTCACAGAAATTTCAGTCAGTGCTTGAATTAGTTATACTGATTCTTCTGCCTTTCTCTTTCAACATTTATGTGCCCAAACAAAAACATTCAAATTCTGTGTGTGTATATATATTTTTTATATCCAAAATTCAATGTGCATATCATATATATATCATAGGATGGGTTTGGTATGTTTTCCCTTTGTCTCTATAAAAAAAGGAAATTGCTAGTATCTGAAGTTCTCATTTAGAAAATACATTTATCAGTTTTAAAGTAAAGTTATAATAAGAATGGTAAGATGCTAGGGAACCACAATTAAGCCAGCCTGCTTATTCAAATTTAGTCAGGTCATTAGGAAAATATAAGCTGCTTAGTTCATAGCTTTCAGTCTCTGAGGTGGTTTATTCAAGTCACAGAATCATAGAATTTTAATGTTGGAAGGGACCATGGAAATTATCTAGTCCAACGTCTTTATTTTACACATAAGAAAACTGAGATTATCCTTTCTATATGTACCCAGCCAAAATTAAAAGTGTAACTCAATTCAAAACTCCCCTTTATATAGTTCGACTTTAGGCTGCCTGTTAATAAAAAGGAGACCCTATTTCAAAAGTCACAGAAACTTCTGTTCCATGTGTCTTATAATAAAACTGTACTGTGCCCCTTGGGTGCCATCATTGAACTCATACCTGTCTTTAAGAGACTCTAACTCATGCTAAATGAGAAATAATAGAGCCAAACTCATTCGGGCTTTAGACCTCTTAAAAGCAAGGCCTCTGGCTTCATATCCCTAACAACTAGCACAGCACCCAGCATACTACACAGTTGGTTGGTGGTTTCTTTAATGAATGAATGATTGCTCTGAATATTAGTGCAGCAACATTAACAGAAGAACTTGAGAAACCCTCCTGGGCTAGTTTCAGCTATTTAGTTGAGGTTCAGGGTGTTTATCAGCCCTTGGATTCACAGTGGTTTGTCATCACAGGATTTTACCTGAAGTTCTCACAAGAATAGGTACCACCCGTAGAGCCTTCTATTCTTAAGGCTCTAAAAGTGTACTGGAAACAGTCCAATAGCAGCATGCCTGAAAGAAAACCTGCCATTAACTGAAGACATTTCTAACCTGCATAACCATTTGCACACTCCTCCTTCTCTTTCCACTTTAATTTGAGCTTATTTCACCACAATCATACGGTAATTTAAACTAAATGCTGCTGTTTGGAATCCAAACAAGCATGGAAACTTGTTCTATTCCTACGTGCTCCCAGTCTGTCTTCAATTTTCTTAGTTCGAAGGAAGCGTTAGAAATTTAAACATCATACCATCCAGGTGGTCCACGTAGCAGTACACGTCGTACGTTTCATGAGGTGAACGGAATCCGTAGGTCCTGACTCCTTCCTTCCCCATCATATCTCCATAACAGCCTACTCGGGGAGCCCGGATGGGATACCTGGGGAAATAAAGGATGAGTAAGTCGCATTTATCCTTCCTCTCAAATTAATGAATTATAGCCTGTGGCCCCCAGACCTCTCACCTGACGGTCTGATCAGAAAGCCAGCCTGCATCACACTGCTCAAATCCATCTTCATAGGCGGCATAGAGCTGCTCTGGGGTTGCTATGACTGCTCCAACGTCCAAACAAGCCTTCTGTGCAGCCTCAAAATTCAGAGTATACCTGCTAGTCGCCGCTCTGTAGTGAAACACAACCCCTGCCAAGAGAGCAGCAAGCAATTACAGGCAGGTTCAAATATCCCCCCATACTTCTCGAAGATTCTTACCAGAGCAATACATCAGATTCATTGCTCACATGGTCAGAGCAATATGGTGATCTTTCATTTTCACTTGGTATAACACTACACAAAATTATGGTGATGTGAGGAGCCCCAGAAATGCCATTCACCCAGGTGTCCTATTCTGCTCCACTAGAAAGTTTCCCAGACAGAAATTTTCTATTCTCATGAAGACAATATAAAAAAAAGATTTAAGCGATTAAATGCCACTTGGTGGATAGTTGTTCTAATTACAGGTAGTATTCACACTGTCATGGGAACACTGGACAACCAAAGGGAGTCAGTACTGCAGGAGATACAAAGAGTCAAGGGGGCCACAGGATCAACTTTCCCTACTTCATGATTTTACGCTGGGCCAACTCAAGAGAGGCATGTGGAACATTCACCAACACACTTCCTCGAAACATAAAACATTGAGATATTTACTTCCAGAAACAATGTACTGAGAAGGAAAAGACACCGGAATGTGTATGAGTGGGAAGGCTTATTCCTGTCCCTAATTTGTTCCTTAACCATGTATTGAGTTAATCTCCCCCCACTATAAAGTGTAACAGATATTGCTTATGTTACCTGATATGAAAGTCAAATTATGTAAAGACTTTAAAAATGCTGGATCGTCTACTGACCACTACCCAATGTTCATCATACTTACCATCTGGCTAGCATAACTGAGAGTTTATACTAAGACAAATAAAAATGTGTATTTTTTTTAAAGATTCTAGTTATTTATTTGACAGACAGCGATCACAAGTGGGCAGAGAGGCAGGCAGAGAGAGGGGGGGGGAAGCAGGCTCCCCACTGAGCAAAGAGCCTGATGGAGGACTCGATCCTAGGACCCTGGGATCATGACCTAAGCTGAAGGCAGAGGCTTTAGCCCACTGAGCCACCCAGGCATCCCTAAAATGTATGATTTTTATCTCAAAGGACTGAAGTAAAGTTCCCAAAACTCCCCTGAGTTGAAGCTAGACATTTTGGTACTTGCCTCAAATTCCACTTTGCTGTGTGTTGGGAATTGCTGTAATCTAGTGGTTCTTGAACAGTACTCTAGGGCTCAAGGAATTGTCAAAGAGCTAAGGGAAGAGCAGCTGAGGCGTGATTCGGGGGAGGGGTGTAGCTTTGGTCCTCTCCCTCCATTTCAACAGGAGCATCTCTATTTTTAACTGGAGTAAATATGGTGACTCATTTCTACAAGACTTCAAAGTGAGTCAAGGTAAAGTAACTGGGAAGTCACTGGAAAATAGAAATTGGGGCAACTGGGTCTTATGGATGAGACTTTATTAAGAATTATATTGCTGGGGCACCTGGGTGGCTCAGTTGATTGAGTGACTGACTCTTCGCTTCAGCTGAGGTCATGATCTCAGGGTTGTGAGACTGAGTCTGGTGCCAGGTTCTATCCTCAGTGCAAGTCTGCGTAGGATTCTCTCCTTCTCCCTTAGTTCCCCCCCACCTCAAATCAGTCAGTCAATCAATCTATCTACCTACCTATCTTTTTTTTTTTTTAAGATTATATTGCCTAGGACCACTTTTATTTTATTATGCAGTATGAATTTGGTTCCCAAGATACCTTTCACTCTCTTTTTTTCCTAGTGATTCCCTGGGGATAACAACAGTCTATATCCCACAGCCTGACTTCTAGCTATAAGACTGTCTTCCACATGCTCATCAGTAGATTGTTTTCTTCTCCCAAGACAGGTTTGTGCCAATAAAATGACGCAGTGGGACAGACTAGCCACATCACAGAAAAGCACCTCTGGTAAGTGTCAACACAAAAAAGACCTGCATGGTCACCAAGTAGAGGCACTGACAATTAACATTCATTTTCCCATTTCCAATACTGCAATGAAAAATTCATCAGATGCCTTTCAGAAAATTCATACCTCTATAGAACTACTCTAAAATCGTGCTATCTGTTAAGTATGAGATATAGTTTATAATGATCTCTAGGGCTTAAGTAAGAATTTGAATGGTTTTAGATTAGTCTTATGTTGATCAAAGCTTCAAACAGTCCTCTTGGTAATTAAAAATCTTCCATGTCCACTGAACACTGGCAGTAAGGGGGCACAGAGGGGCCTCTAAGAGCAGGGCAGTGAGTATCAGTTGGTATAAATATCTGCAATTGTAGGGATAATTAAAGACCTCATGGGGCTAAGGAGATTAAGTGGAGGATTTTCATTGTTTCAGAGGGGCAAGGGGCAAATCCATTGCTAATTCTTTAATGATGAAAATAGTAAGAAGTTGTTAAACTCCTGTTCGGGATTTAAAAAAAATATATATATATATATATATATATATATATATATATATATATATAGTATCTACCACTACTTTATATATTTATAATTTATTAATAATCTATATGCTTATACAAGATACAAAGGTAATATACACACATATAAACACAGACACACAGAAATAGAAAAATATCAGTAGAACAAAACAGTCCTAGGCTAACTGAAATAAATAATAAAAAGGTTAAAAGAATGAAGAGCCCAGGATATTTTGTGGATGTGTGGACAACATAAAATCTCCTAGATTGGTAGGAGAGAGTAACAGAATCTGAACATAAAAGGATGTGCAGAAAATTAATTCATTGCATCTGAAATTCAAAGTATTTCCTTTTGGCTACACAAGAAAGTTTTAATAAAACCCTTTGTATATGTTTCTGAAAGGTAAATATTTTATAGAGAAATGGAGGGATGGAAGAAAAATCTGTTCCATCATGTCTGGATATTAGAATTTTGCTTAATAACTTGCCAAAATATTCTGTTTCCAAGAGCTATGGTATTATGTGTGTACCCAATTAAAGCAATTTTTCTTTGCTTTGTCTCCTAACTTAAATTCAAATGACATATAAACCACCACTGAAAAGGGGCTAAAATGAAAATGCTTCATCTTAAGACTTAATGTATAACAGCTAGTGTATTACCCTTTGTAAAAATTCACTGAATTTTATTTTGTTCCGATTCAAATGTTTATTAAGTCTTCGTCTTTCTAAGGCACTGTGAAAAGTACCATGATACTTATTAAGTGCCTCATTTCTTCAACATAAGATGGGATTTATATTTCTTAAAAACAAACTCAAAGGTTTTAATAATCATGCTAGGACACCGAGAAAAAAGGAGAAAAGGTAGTGTGTGCATGTGTGTGTGTAAATGTACATACACACCTATTGTAAAAATTAAACTGTAGATCAGCCTTTATGGTCTTAAAAAGTCATCATTGTTAGGTCTCAGTAATGAAGTAATAATTCTTAAGCTATTTATCTTGTCTTCAGGTATTCATTATTCCCATGATACTGCACTTGACTGTTACTGAGTCAGTGAAGTTGCTGTGCAAAAAGTCACCTTCCTTGACCCTTGTAGAAATAACAGCTCGTTTTTGGTGAAAGGCATGAACTATTTAAATGACTGATGTTTCTTGCACTTGTCCAAACCCTGAACTATAGTTACTTTGGGTACTGTTTCACAATACTTCTGAACCAGGTATCATGTTACACTACTGTCTTCCAGATCTGGAAAGCCTTACCATCCACCGCCAACGACACTGTGTCTTGTGTGTCTTCAATCCCATACATGACGTCACAGCGGTACAGACCCGCATCACTGGCACGCAGTTTGACCATGGTGAGTGAGGCATCACCCACTACCTCGGAATGTGTGGGCACTGACACTCTTCCTTTATAGCCTTGACCAATCTTGATATTCCCGTTTTGGGCTACAAGAACAGTAGTCTCCTTCAGATCTTTCCCATTCTTGTCCAATTCGATCTTAGACCACTTGATTCTGAGAAATTCACTGGAGGTGTTGTAACCGGGTGGTAAGGTAGGCAGGGTTGAAAAATGACAAGGTAGGTTGACTTTTCCAGACAGGGAGCCTTTGACAGGTGGGCTTTCTTGCACTTTGACTAGAAGAAAGAGAAAATACCAAATTAACAGTCCTAGAAAACTCAGCTGAGTCTATTAAATAAGTGAATGGAGGGACCTGGGTGGCTCAGTTGTTAGGCATCTGCCTTTGGCTCAGGTCATGATCCCAGGGTCCTGGGATGGAGCCCCACATCAGGCTCTCTGCTCAGCAGAAGTGTGCTTTTCCCCTCTCCCACCACCTGCTTGTGTTCCCTCTCTCACTATGTCTTTCTCTGTCAAATAAATAAATAAATAATCTTCAAAAAATTTATAAGTAAGTGAATGGATAAGAAACCCTTGCCTTGGTTGGTTATACCTTCAATATGTGAGGTAATTAGGATGATTTTATATATAAAGAATAGTATATAATTTTAATAATGTTTTACAACAAAGACAGGGATTCATAATGCTCATCTTTATGTACTAAAAATACAGCATTTATTTTGAAGTATTTGTAACTTGGTGTTCAACAGGAACAGAAAAAGTGACAGAATAAGGCGTGTGTGTATAGGAAAGCAAGCAATCAAGGGCAAGAGACTAAATCAGCAACGCAGGTTTCAAAGACTGGACCAATGTCAGGAAAAGCAGTTGAAAGGCAAATTTATGTCTACAGGTCAGAAGAGGAAAAACATTTAAGATAACTGCCACATTACCTTAGAGGAAATGAAAATAAAATCCAAAGAGGAAGTGAAAATTTTTAAAATGTACTTCAGTAGACTGGAGCAGGAGGAAGTCTAACACTTGAAGGACCCTCATTTGGTTCAGTGTTTGAACCAAAGGCTTTCATCATAATGACAAATCCAGCTGCAATCACTTTGCAGTGAAACATTACCTCTCAATTATATCCTGGGGGGAAATTTTGGTCTGTTCATCCAATGCATGTAAAATATTATTCTGCACAATGTCTTTCTGTTTAAACCCTTAAACTTTTAATAAGAAAGAATACCTTGACTGCAATTTAATACTATCACATGCAAAAAAAAAAGAAAGAAAGAACATTTTTTTTTTTTTTTTGCATGTGATAGTATTAAATTGCAGTCAAGGTATTCTTTCTTTTCTTTGATTCTTACAGGAATCCATACCTCTTTCTTTCCTCTTCCCCTTCATCTTCCAGTTCGTACTAATTGGCTAGACAATGTGTTGGCAATAACAATAGAAATTATGTCAATACACAAGCAATCCTACTTCATGAAAATATGATGAACAAGTTAATAGTAGCCTCCAGATGGAGTGAAATAATATTTCTTAATTAACAAAATGACATGTGTCTAACACCTAGTGTGTTAGTAAATGTATTGACAACACACATCTCAATAGAGACATGCATCAGAAATGATATAGTTGTCAACACAGCACTGAGGATTCAGGTGGGGATATGTCATTTTGAAAATTGCAGGACAATATGGAGATACCATGGACTTTAAGAAAAAAGTAATCTCTACTATTAAAGATTGAAATTTAACTTCAAGATGACTGGCCTATAAAACCTTTCATAGGATACAAATAAATCTAAAGTAATCAATACAGTATTTTATTGAATTTGATAGAAATCACTCACATATTTCTAATTTATAATAGTCATTGCTGTCATGCATTTCTTTGTCATCTTACTAATCTATATATAACTTGTCCCAAGACAGTTTTTTTTTTTTAAGATTTTATTTATTTATTTGACAGAGAGATCACAAGTAGGCAGAGAGGCAGGCAGAGACAGAGGGGAAAGCAGGCTCCCTGCTGAATAGAGAGCCCTGATGCAGGGCTTGATCCCAGGACCCTGAGATCATAACCTGAGTGGAAGGCAAAGGCTTTAACCCACTGAGACACCCAGGTTCCCTCCAAAACAGTTTTTAAGGCACTTAACAAAATTAAATAAAAATAAAATATACTATTAACTGCACTAAGTTCTTCTTTAAGATGTTACTAAGATCATTATCATCCTGGAATATAGTATCAAGGGAACAATTCCATTCTATTAGGTCCTTGGCTTACAAAATAAATTATCTTACTTAAAGCTAACTCTCAGAGTGAAACTAGCCGAATCACCTACTATGGCTGCTCCACTGAGAGGAAGTTACATTCAAGCTCCCAGCTGGCTGGTTACAGACCTGGGTGAGAACACAAGTCTCCTCACAACTAATCAAGGAATCTTTCAGGTTTGGAATTTACTGCATTCTTCCCCTATCCCTAAATTAGTTTTGGTTCCTTTGCAGAGTCTATACCCATCCAATTTCTATCCCATCTTATTTCTATTCCATCCTATTTCTTTAATTGCTATCAGCACTGACAGCTCTCAGTAATTTCATGATCTTTTATGTAAATCTATAGAGTCCACAGGGGGCTTCCTACCTGATTCATAAATCTTTAATTTGCGCCCCATTAAGGAGATGATGACAACACAAAGTTTTTTTTTGCCAAGAAAGGGGTTCTGAGAAGGGAAGGGGTAAGAATTTTATGATCTAAAAATCTCCTAATTTACATTTATATGTCCTAGGAAATCCCATCTTCCTTCTTGAAGAATTATTTAGATGATTAACTTCACCACAAACAAAATATTGCTCTTTTAATGGAGAATAAACAGTTTTGCCACCAACCTCAATTATTATATAAACTATAAGATTCTTTATCACTACGTTAAAAATGAATTTAAGATAAATGTTCAATTCTGTAATATTTATTACTAAATTTTAATTTTTTTCACAATTTTAGACGTGTAGAGGCAGAAATGAGAGTCAGTCAAATCTATTCAGTTGTGTGGTTTCTGAGAGCATTGCTCAATAACTGTGCTATTATGAAAAAATATATCAGAACAAAATGATGTCAAAAGGCAAATTTCCCAAGGGTTATTTATTGCTCTAGATGTTTATAGATATAAGAAAATTAAAAGCTTCAGTTGGATACAAATATATATTCATGTAGAATCCAATCTTAACAACAGGATTAACAAGAAGCTGTGTGGTCAAGTCTTTTGTGTATAAAATCTTGAGTCTTAATGCACTGCGTCGCAAGAACTAAGTTCACTGAATCTTAAATATTTTAAGGAAGATATTTAGTAGTTCAGAAGATAATGTTTATAGACCATGCATATTTTTAAAAAATGTTACCTGCAAGAAGTTGTCTGGAATTGTGAACAATGCAAGTAATAAAAATGAATGTTAACAAAAAGTTCACTGTTCCCACCAGATGGTTTGTGGTCCAAATGAGTGTAGTGAGGGAGAAATCTCTGAATAATGAATGATCATTTACCCTTCTTTCTCTGTCAGTAAATTCTGTGGAAAATAATGACGTAAATTCCATCTACACAATTTTAAGATTTTATTTAATTATTTGACAGAGAGAGGGAGATGTCACAAGTAGGCAGAGGGGGAGGGGGAAGCAGGCTCCCCGCCAAGCAGAGAGCCCGATGCGGGGCTTGATCCAGGACCCTGAGACCATGATCTGAGCTGAAGGCAGAGGCTTAACCCACTGAGCCACCCAGGTGCCCCCCATCTACACAATTTGACCATACACACACACACACACACCCCTTGGCCAAATAAATGTCAGATTGAGAATATGGGAATTTATTACTTTCTCGGGCGATAAATATCACTCTCTTGTTCATTCATTTACTCATAACTGTGCATGTCTCATTTACAGTATTAGAGGAATAGCCAAGCAACCAGGTCAACACTAGATAATCAGTATAATAGATATTGTTAAAGCTCAGAGCTCTTTTTACATTAAAATAAAGCCATTAACCAGGGGACAAGGTATCCATTAATGTTAGTTATTGATCTTTTGAATGCCTAGGAATAAACAGAGAAAAGCTTAAGATGACAATACTTGTGTTGACTCATAATAAATTACTGCAGTGTATCCCACTATGACCTTGGCAAATCTGTTTTATGTGGATATGTTTTCAACTCTTACCCGTCATATGAAAAAATTAATTTCTTCTGAAATCAGCCCCTAATTACATCTCTTAATTATGATCACAGATGTGCAAAGAACTTGAATCTTGGCATAAAGTATAATACAGTGGTTAAGAGCATGGACTATGGAGCCTGCCCAGGTTCAACTCCAGGCTTCATAACTAAACTGCTGTGTGAACTTCTATATTAGCTATGCCTCTAAACCTTTTGATAGTACAGTTTCCTCATCTGCCAAATGGGGAGAAGAGAAGCGTCTGTCTTATTGGAAAGTTAAGATTCAATAAATTAACTATGTAAAAAACTCAGAAGAAGGCCTGACATGTAGAAATTATTCAATACTGCTAGTTATTATTATTATTATTATTATTATTATTATTATTATTTTAAAATACTATCAAGGAGCTATATCACACGTGTTTTGGGATTTTCCCCATTGTTTGTGTGAGTTCTTGCTTTGTTTTAAGCAGAAGATCTAAACTATTTTAAGTGTCCCTCAAAGTTCTCCCACTCTTTTCTCTGTTATTCCTATTCTGTTATTACCCAACTAAACCAACTCCATTTTCCATATTTCCTTTCTGTGTTCTCCCTTGTCACTGGATGCTATTATTCTTCCCTGCCTGTGACCTTCACCTTTACTTCCCGAAAACACTGAAGAAGACAGTGTCTGGCTGTTCATAGGTTGGTGGAGCCCAAACTCTGACAGCCATCGTGGTCATTCATATCTCGGTTTAAATGTTACTTTCTCCAAAGAGGTCTTCTCACCTTCCCCCAACCCAGGCCATTCTTTTTTTTTTTTTAAGATTTTATTTATTTATTTGAGAGAGAGACAGTGAGAGAGAACATGAGTGAGGAGAAGGTCAGAGAGAGAAGCAGACTCCCCATGGAGCTGGGAACCCGATGCGGGACTCGATCACGGGACTCTGGGATCATGACCTGAGCCAAAGGCAGTCGTCCAACCAACTGAGCCACCCAGGCGTCCCCAGGCCATCCTTTATCATATCATTCAGCTTTATTTTCCTCAGTCTGAAAGTACCTGGATTATTAGTTTCCTTCTTTATTGCCTGCATCATATAACTAGGAGACTGAGTTTAATGAAATCCAGGACAATATATGGCTTGTCCACTGGTATATTCCCAGATACCCATAATGTAAGCTGGCACATAGAAAGTAATCAAACAATATTGTTAGCAAGTAGACATAGGAATGGGTAGGAGAATGCATTGATGAATGAACAGATGGATAGATAGATAAAATGATACTTAAGTTTTGAGTCTTGAAGAATGAATTGAAGAGGAACTGTAGAGAACAAGAGAAGGAATTACATGTCAAAAACCAGGGAGTCTATGGTGAGTGCTGTTAAGTGTGTAAGCCTGATGATTCACAGACCTGTACCCCTGGGGCTAATAATACATTACATGTTAATTAAAGCAAACAAACAAATGGGGGGGGGGAGAAGCAACAACTACTGAGTATGAAAGTCTATGCATGGAATTGCAAATTAGTTCAGAGAGTCTGAAGCATAGAATAAGTGTGAGAAGGAACTGGAAGCTGTCTGGAGAGGAGCAAATCATTGAAACTCAGGGCAGTATCTTTTCTCATGGACTACAGTCCAGGAATTTGGAATTATAGAACCTTCATTAAGTAGATATATAATTTAAAGCTGAGAAAAACAGTGCATGTGCACTTACCCAGTTACTTCAAAAGGGAGAGAGAGAGAAAAGAAAAAAGAAGAGAAGAGAAGAGAAATACAGGTGTGGGTAAAAACTTGGTTGTCAGCCTGCTCTTTGTCTTTTTCTTTTCTTTTCTTTTTTTTTTTTTTTTTTGGTCTGTTTGACTTCTCAAACTGTGGCCTCCTAAGGATTTGATAGGCTTTCTTTTCTTTATAGGAAAGTCTTAGAGTATATTGAAGAAGACAGATTTTAAAAATATGTCCAACGCCACATATGAACTTTTTTGCAGCCTAAAAGTAATCTGGGAATTTTCTGAAAACCCATTTGCTTCTTTGGCATTCTATTCAGTATTTCATTTTGACTGATTTGTTTAAAACCATTTATTAAATAAAAAATAAATATTTCAGCTGAAAGTGTTCAGCGCTATAAATCCCTAAATAGATAAAAAATTAATTCTTTATACTAGTGGCCCCATATTGCCATTCAACGCCTTAGTATTTATATTTTTATTTCACTAAGCACCAAATAAATTGTTATCACACTCACCTTTATGTAGTGCATGGGTTGCTATTAAGGTAGAACATATCCATAAGATGCTTTTTATGTTTATCAACATCTTGTCCTAGGAACGAAGAAAAACACAAAGGAAACCATAAGCATTCAGGTTTGTGGTGGGCCATAAATCACGTGCTATTTGCGCAGTGTATGTAATAAGAGTACAAGAACCAGCTTCTCTTAGATTGTAAAAACAAGAGAGAACTTGTAATAGGAAAAGTCATCCAAACACTTTAATTATTAGTTTGACTCTCACCCAATGCAGTTGTTACCAAAATAACCCCAGAACCCACTTTGGGAACATATAACAATAGGCATGTGTGGGACAGCCACAACCGGGTAGGCTGTAGAAAGAACAATTGAGACCACAGCCCAAGTAACTTAGTGGCTAGAAACTGGCACAAAGTGGGAGGGGTGACCACAACGTCTATTTAGAAACAGGAAGCTGGTCACAGATGGAGCAGAAAAAGATGGGGAAGCAATAGGCAGAGATGCTGAAAGAAAGGAATTCGTATCAGATGTAAGATGGGAAGGACCATGGTGGTGTCTCCTGCACATGGTATCAAAACAGGGAATAAGGACTTCAGCAGGCTTTTTAAAGCACAGACTCAATTTAGTTTCTTGGAGGCTGAACAAACAAAACAAATGTATTATAAGGAGCTGTTAATTACAAAAAGACCAGTGCTTGCCATGAGTTTTAAAGCATTTCCAATTGTTCTAGGGGTGAAAAAAGAAAGAAAATACTGTTCTGAGAGTCAAGGAACCCTGCCCTGGCTTTGTCGTTAATTTATTGTGTGACTTAATGGGGGAGACATTTAATAGCCTGGGTCTCAGGATGGCCCCTTCCAGCTCGAATTTCTATGAAGCTTTAATTATGAGGTGGATAAGTACCAATGTTGGGGACCATCTGGAAAACAAAAAGCCAATCTCAGAGGAACTATAGATTATTTGATCCCCGTGGTTTTCCCCTTCTCAGCTACATTTAGAACTCTTCTGTATAAGCATTGCTGGTTGGCTACCCCGTAGCCATTCTTCTTTCTCCTTGCTAACAAACTCCCGTTCCATTTTCCTGTATTTCACAGCCATACAACTTAGAGAAGCCTGAGTCAAACCCAGCCCAAGGGAATGATCTTGATTGTCCTAAGTCAGTCACACTGCTCCCATTCCTTTCTCCAGATTGGTTTTGGAATGAGTAGATGAAGCAGTCTTAACTAATGAGATGTGAGGAGATTTCAGGTGTGAGGGATGGAGGGGATGCTCCTGGGAAAGGTACATTCATCTTAAGAACAGAAAGAAAGGAAGAGATGGTTGCTTTGCTTCATTGAATACTGAAACAATAGGCTATTTTTTCTCCTACTATTGTAGCCATCTTGTATCCATGAGTGTGTAAGATAGCTTCTAGGGATGAAGCTGAGAAAGAATCAGGAGAGCTAGGGCTTAAGCCCTCACGCATTAGGCCTAGAGTAGACTGTACCTTTGGACTTTCTTTTTATATGAAATAATAAACTCCTTTATTATTTAAAGCCAATAAAACCAGGGATTTTTGTTACTTGTAGCTGAAAGCATTGCAACTGACAGATTTGAAATGGTGTCCTAAATAACTTCCTAATATTGTCCATAGAGAGTACATAAATTCTGTATGATTTAGGAAATCTATATTGAAAATAAGTAAATGCTATAAGAATCCAAGCCCAATTTGGATTCAAGTTCAATTTCATAATTATAACAGCTAGTCCTTTTTCCTTGATATTCTTCTTTATTTGATTGTCTTTATCTTGAAATAAGCATTAGAAACTCTCTACAGCAAAATCCTAAAGAGCATCTTTTAAACCTAATAAATTATATATCTGTTTTCCATCTATAAGCCATTTGAAAACTCACAATGAAAAGCATATAGTTGATAATCCTTGATACAGATAATTAACCTTAATAATTAAGTTTATTATTCATCATATAATTACTGGGATATGTAGCAGACACTACTAAACGCTAACTGGAAAATCTGGTTTCTACATGTCTGTATTTCTTATAAGCTACTACAGCAAGTAGGAAGTATATACTACAGTATTTTAGGGGAAAAAAAAAGAAGACTTCAATTCAACATATTCTATAGTTTAAAGTTGCTGAAGTGAAATTTCAGGTTGTACCATAAAAAAATCTATTAAAGAAAATGCATTTCATGAATATTAAATGAATCTAAGAAGTCTTTTTATAAATATACTCACAAACAATAATTTCCTATTGTCATTAGAGAAAAAACTGTCCTCAATTTTTTTCTTTTTTTTTTTCCACGAAACTTTTATTTTATAAGCATATAAGTCTCCACCTGAATTCAAGTTCTGAATCCTTTACTTATACTCTGCAGTTTGGAGGTAAATTACTAACTCTCTCATTTTCAGTAGCTTTCAAATTGTGAAAAGTAGTACTTAACTGTTGGAGTCAATGTGAGGATAAAATAATGCATATGAAATATAGCTCAGGGATACACACTGTATTCAGTACTCAATATTTCTTACTAAAATTACTAATTCAGATTTTCTACAGATGTTCTCTTCCTGCTTTCATATCACTAGTAGCAAAAAGAAAAGTATTTGAAGTTGTTGGATTTAAAAATTATAACATGCGTTGCCACTATAAAAGCAGGGGATACGTTTATACTTACAATATATTGCCCTATAACTTACTGCTGTGTGCCTTGCTTGAAAACATGTTTTATCTTCTCTGTAGAACAGTAGGCATTGGAGAACAGAGCTAGTATCACATTCAATTTATTAATTCCTGTAATATTCCCATAATATTTCCACAGAGCCAGCTTCAGAGTAGACCCTTGAGGAAGGTTTAGAGACCAAATGCAGAACCATTGCCTCCACCTCCTCTTCCGAAACATGCTTTGAAGCAAAGTGCCAACAATCTCTTATGAATATGGGCAAGTAGGCTAACTGAATGTGAAATCCGTTTACACTAGTCCAGTTGACTATTCATCATGTCATGGTAATATCTGATGTTTGTCAATATTTGGACATCGGTGTTAGATCCCATAACAGAATCAGAGAAGGTGTGACCTTGACCCAGGAATGGATCTTCTGCAACCAGATTTCCTCTCCAAGGCCAGTACTCAAAGTCTAACTTTCTGTGTCAGGCTTCATCCTTATAAAAGCGTCTTTTTTTTTTTTTTTTTTTTTAAGGAGAAAGGAAAATGTTCTTTCATCTATATAACAAGTATACTCATCACTTGCCTTAAGATTGCCCCAAGACAAGGCTAGGGAAGGAAGCTGGTACGTTAAAAATACAAGGGAGAGATAAGTTATTTCTTAAATATACTTACATAAATATATTTTAATAAATATCCAACATCCAAAAATTGGAATTTTCACAGTAAGTCTTGGATCTCTTTTCGAAAAAACAGATTAAACAACTCTAGGTCCATATTCTTGCTGGCCAGTCATCAGCACTAGGCAAGGAACAAGCTCTCTCACCCTGGCTCTGTGCACTCAAGGTCATCATTGGCCCACTCAGCTTCTCATCCATTTCTACTTCATGCCTGTTCCCTTCAGGCACCTGATTTAAAGAATGGTCATTTATCTCTTTCATAAACATGTCAGAGTGCTTTTACGCATCTTAATCGCCTTAGAACTACATTTCTGTGCCCTCTTCCTTGGAGTCTATGGGCATTCATCCCATTTCTCTAATTTTCTTAAGGCTGTGTCCATGTTCATGGTTGTTAAGGCACTCTTATTTACCTTTTGCACTTGATCTTACTAAATAAGAAACCTTCTAAAACCTCTTTCTTTTTTTTTTCAGCACCACTCTAACCCCCACTTCTATTCTTCCCTCTTCCACGTTGGTCTTGTAAGCATAATCTGCTAGTGATAACAAGTCTGTCTGCATGGACAGACCTAGGAGATATGAAAGCCAGTGCCTATATTTAGCATGCACTCTAGTGAAGTCAGCGAGAAGAGGAGAAAGTCATGGAATAATCAAGGCACAGACGACTGAAGCTATTTAATTGCCTGGGAGACACAAGAGACAAGGTTAACAGGACTCCTAGACATGAGGAATATCTGCAAAATGGGTAAGGGTCATGCCAAGGATGGGCTGCCTTGCAGAAAGAGAGTCAAGGTTCTAGTAAACAGATATTTAATATTCTCTGAGCTAAGGATGACTTAAGGATACAAACATAGCAATTTTGTCTTCTAATCTTCAAATTTGTTATTCTAGACAACAATTGTCTAGGACACCTCAATCACAAGGTGGATATAAGGTGCCTACCATATTGCTCCTGGGTGCAATGCAGAGAGAATATTGTGGTTTAAGCAGGAAATCCTATAAATTTACTTCACAAAAGTAATTGCACCATGTGAATTTATCACTAACCTGTGACTGGATTTCTGAAAACGGCATTCTCTACTCCCTTTGCTATGCTCTATTTTCATCATAGCACATATCATTTTATATATATATATTTATACACACACACACACACACACACACACACACAAATATTAGGAATTGCCTTTCTTTACCCACCATAATATAAGCTGTGAGAGAGCAGACTTTGGTGTTTTGTTCATTGCTCAGGACACTCAGTAAAATATGCTCATTTTTTTAGATAATAAGATGCATATTATAAACAGTTTGTAATGTATGTTATGTAAGATGAATGTTATAAACACTGTAACTTAGAAATATAGTTTTTCTGGGTTGTTTTTAACAGCTGTATAGTTTTCTATTAAATGAATGCAGCATCTTTCATTTCACCAGCTCCTATGATAAGCCTTTAAGCTGGTTTCACATTTATGCTATTAGAAATCATCTCTGTCCATTTGTCTTGGGTGACACTTGTACCAGTATCTCATATGACAATGTCTAGAAGAGAACTGCTGGGTCAAAGAGTATATGCATTTTTAAAATTTTCTAGTAGCTCTTACCAAATTATTTTATAAAGAAGATGACCCTGGGGCACCTGGGTGGCTCAGTGGGTTAAGCCTCTGCCTTCTTCTCGGGTCATGGTCTCAGGGTCCTGCGATCAAGCCCTGCATCTCTCTCTGCCTGCCTCTCTGTCTACTTGTGACCTCTCTTTCTGTCAAATAAATAAATAAAATCTTAAAAAAAAAAAGAAGAAGAAGAAGATGACCCTCTTTTATTGCCACAGTAGTATGTAAGAGATCCACTTTCTCTACAAACTGGCTGACACAACCTTCATCAAACTTATTTATCTTTAGTGCTGTGAATGAAAAAATAGTGCAGTATATCATTGTTTTTTAATTACTATTTTTTAAAATTACTATTTCTTTAATTATAAATGAGACTACGCAATTTCTCATATGATTAAAAATACATTTATTCTTCTGCCAACTGCCTGTATTTCTCATTTGATTTTTTTGGGGGGGGGATGGTGGGTTGTGGTCCTTTACTTATCTGTAAAAGTTCTTGTTGTATCAAAAGAGTTATTAGCTCTTTGTCTCTCATATGTTGCAGATATTTTCCAAAGGTGTTGTTTTGTGTAAATAATTTAACTGTTACTTACTCATACTTATCAGTCTTCTAGGATGACTTCTGGATTTTACCTTTTTTTTTTTTTTTTTAAGATTTTCTCTATTTATTTGACAGACAGAGATCAGAAGTAGGCAGAGAGACAGGCAGAGAGGAGGCAGAGAGGAGGAAGCAGGCCCCCTGCTGAGCAGAGAGCCCGATGTGGGGCTCGATCCCAGGACCCTGAGATCATGACCTGAGCCGAAGGCAGAGGATCAACCCACTGAGCCACCCAGGCGCCCCTGGATTTTACCTTTTGCTTAGAAAAGGTTTCTCAACTTCTATTTTATTATTTTAAAAGCCCTGTCATTTCTTCTAGTTTTTTGTTTTTAAATTTTATTTCAGTTTTTAGAGAGAGAGAGAGAGAACATGTACAAACTGGGGGGAAGTGGGGCAGAAGGAGAGGGGGAGAGAGAGAGAGAGACTCTCAAGCAGGCTCCACACCCAGGATGGAGCCCCACATGGAGCTGGATCTCATGACTCTCAGATCAGGACCTGAGTCAAAACCAAGAGTAGGAAGCTTAACCGACTGAGCCACCCAGGTGCCTCCTTCCAGTTATTTTTTTAATATCATTCTTTACATCTCATTTTTGGTCATCTTAACTTTTTATGAGGATAAGAAATGAAGTAGAGATTGACTATTACTCTGAGTCGACCAATCAGTTGTTCCCAAATCATTTGTTGAATAACCCTTCTTTTCCACTGTATTTCCATGCCTATTTTAGTATATTTCTGGACTCTATCTCCTGTTCAGTGAAACTAGAAAATTCTTAAAGCAAAATGCTCCTATCTAACTCACTTTATAGATTCATAGGAAAGATGTGATTTAGGTAAGTGTTTTTATTGAGATTATTGAATTAGATCAATATCAGTCCCAAGGATACAATATTAACACCACTTATTTGTATAGTTTTCCATTTGCCAAAGCTTTCCCACAGATATTCACACTTTTGATGTGTATAACTGTATATGCATTTAATAGATTCTGACATCAAGCTTTTGATTCCAAGTCTAGTGTGCCTTCCGCCACACCACAGGTAATAGCAACTCAGTAATTTAATAATTAAAAAATAATTTAATAATAAAAATATTGTTACATTATATATGTGTTTATTATAAGCTATGTGATCTCATTTTTATAGACATAAACAACTCTCAGAATTCTTAAATAATGAGGTAGGAAATATGTAGATAAAGAAATGAGATAAATTTAAACAGATGTGCATTCACACACTTTTATATTTCATAGATCTATCAGGAGGAGTTGCAGGAAACATAATAGACAAACACATTCAACAAAGTTACTTTGCACTGACCACTGAACTACAACCACCCTGGTACATTCAATGATAAGAACATAGCAGAGTAAAAAAACAAACCAACCAAACAAAAATCCAAACACTGGAGAATACATATAAATAATATATAAACACATAAATATATATTTATGAATAGGGGGTATGGGGGAGTGGGTGTAATTTACTAAATCTAGGCTACCAGAGGAAATAGGCAAAAACTCACTAATTGAAGCAGAGCTTGACCAAGATGTTTATCTTTAGAGCCACCTGGGTGGCTGTTGGTTAAGTGTCTGCTTTTGGCTCAGGTCATGATCCCAGGGTTCTGGGATGGAGTCCCACATTCGGCTCCTTGCTTAGCAGGGAGTCTGCTTCTCCTTCTCCCTCAGTCTGCTACTCCCCCTGTGTGTGTGCGCTCTCTCTCTCTGACAAACAAACAAAAAGACATTTATCTCTACTTCCTCCTGTTATTTTTTATTCTTTTTAAAAGATTTTATGTTTTTATTTGAGAGAGAGAGAAAGAGCAGGGGAAGGGAGAGAAGCAGACGCCCCACTTAGTGGAGAGCCCCATGTTGGGCTTGATCCCAGGACCCTAAATCATGATGTGAGCCGAAGGCAGCCGGTCAACCAACTGCACCCGGGCGCCCATCTACTTCCTCTTGTTCTGATTGCCAATCAGAGGGAGTACCAGCGTTGTGTTTTCTGGTAAAGTACAGACCTATGCAACAATCAGCATGTTTTCTCAGACTGGAGCAACTCACCCTCAACAATCAGTGTTTGTAAGTCCTAACTAGTTTCCCTAGGTGGGTGGTGAATAATCGCCTACTGTCACTGAGTCGTCTCAAGAGAACCCATGTATCTTGAGAAGTTGGGTCAGTCCTACTACAGTAGGAAAGAAAAGCTTGGTTGTATGACTATTGGAAGACAGCTTTAGTGGATCTTTATGCTCTCAAAGGCTCTGATGCTCAATTAGTGAACATTCATCAACCACAAAGTACTTAATGCATAATAATAAGGTGAGGAAAGAAAGAACAAAGACTATATTTTTAACATTAATCATATTCAGCCTTAAGTTAGCTTTTTAGGTCTTTTGCAAACAGAATTTACAAGCATGCCGACTCAGGTATCCTAGAATTTCAGAGACATTCTTCGGTTTGCAAGCACAGAGAAAAATTAGAGGAAACCTACACTTGTAAACATGTAACTAACTCTAAGGGGATTCTTTTCAAACTTCACTTTTTAAAGAAGAAACAATTTAGGAGTAATTTTTAATTTATCTACTAGGAAAATAAAATAAAAGTTTGAATTCTGACATAAATCCTTAGATGGTTTTATTCTTATCCCTCTTCCCACCACCCACGAGATTAAGGACTGTGGACTTCCTGCTGGAGGGAGTAATTGCTCAATCACTTTGGAATCCACTGGAACTCTTTGCTGTATTAGTTTGGACAGACATATACAATTGTGAAATCTTCCTTTCCTTTACTGAGAGATTGCACTAGAAGTCAGTCCCTGAGTCCTTCTGCCTGATATGCTCTTATATCCAAGTTACATATTCTCAGGACTGGAAACAGATTTCATCTTAGAAATATAGTTCTTTCTTCCATTGATGCCTTACCATTTTTACATTAGACTCACAACATCCTATTTCAGGACTTCACATGAATATTTTCATGATATGTTTTGCATAGTGGACAAGCGGTACTTAAAATAATTAAGGTCCTAGCTTTTAGAAAGAGACAGAAAGATAGGGAAAGCCTATCAGTTAGATAATCAGAATTTGAGATCTCAGAGATCCTTAAAACCCAGTTCTCTGAAGTAAAGCGAGGAAGCAGGAGGGTTTAAAATGCAGCTTTAAGTGACAGCGTCCAGACTGTGCAGCGATCCCCCAAGTCATTAGCTCCGTCACTTCATAAATGTGTACTGAGCTGCCACTGTGCGCCAGACCCGTGCTAAGGGTCCTAATGCACAGGGACCTGAGTTACACTCGCAGCCCCTTAATGTTGGTGCTCGTTGGAATTACATCAGCCCGGTCAAATGGCAATCGTTTGCCGTTCTAGACGCACTCTTTACGACAGTGTGGAGGTGACTACCCTATAATGGACTAAAAACAAACCTTAAACTTACTTGAACGTATTTGCAAAGTCAATGTATGAAACACAGAAAAAACTCGTATCATTTTTCTGTCAAAAAAACTTTGCTTGAAGTCAATCTTTACTTCCTCCCTGATGCGGGGCAAAACTCCTCCTACCACTCCCAAGAAGCAAGAAAAAAAAATTTTTTTTTCTTTTCAAACTGCTAGAGTGTTTAGCACCTTTTGGACAGAAGTCCGGGAGGCTCCCGCAGCAGCCCTCAGCCTGAGCGCAGAGGGCGCGACCGCAGAGCTTCCGCCAGTGAGCCCCGCCCAGCCTTGCCCCGCCCCGCCCCCGCCCCCGCCGATAGCGCAAGGCCCCGCCCCCACCGGCCTCAGGGCGGGGACCCGAGGCGCCGCGCCAGTTTCTGACTGGGCGGACTGCCGGTTCGGCGGAGCGGTTGTCTCAGCGCCCAAGTCACACCCGTCTAGGGCCGGGAACTAAAGCCCCAGCCCACGTGGCGGCGGCTGGAGAACTCCGGCGCAGCGAGGAGCGCCCGGCGCGGTTCCCATCTCCGCGCCTGCGGAGCGAGCGGGGTCGGCCCGAAGATCTAGCCGCTTTAAAGGGCTAGTTTCTCCCCTACCCTTCCATCCTACCACGCCGCTTTAGTCGCGTTTGTTGTCACTTATTAAAATATATCTTAAAGCAAGACTCGAAATTCAGCCTCAAACTTCAAAACGTACCCTGCCTGTCCTCTCCTGGCTGTCGGCGTCCATCAGCCCCATCTCCGCTCCTTCGTAACTCAGACTTCCTCCCCTATACCTTTCTTTACCCTTCCCTTCTCTTCTTTTTCCTCCCGGCGCACTCCTTCCCCTAAATGTCCATATTTGATGTGTGTCTTGAAATGGGTTAACTTTAAACTTTGGATTAGGGGCCTTTCTTTTGCCATATTCTGGGGCGGGCCCTAGTATCGGGCTCAAGTGGTCAAGGGCCTTAGTAAAGTTTCCAAAAGTAAAGCATTCTGTATTATATTTCTTAAAGTGATGCCTAAGATAGAACATCAAGCCTTCCAAAACTTGGATCCGCCCCTGGCCATGTGCGTTCCTCCACCAAGCCCAGAGCTCTGCGCACATCCGCGAGGACTCGCGAGCAAGCGCTTCTGCACTTTGCAAAGACAAAGTCTCCTTTCAGGGTCCTCCAAATCCCTAGATTTACGCAGAGTCTGAAATAGAAAACTAACGACTAAAGGGTCTTCACCCTTGAATGTATAGCGGTAAGGTGGCTCTCTTCGTTTTTGGTGGGGGGTGGTGGGGCTCGGTTTTCTCCACCTGTGCTGCATTTTTCCATCAGGGGGCGCCCACAGCCGCCACAAAACACCCTATTCCTAGACATCTGGGTTCTGCAAGCCCTAAGCACGCCTACTGGGGGGCAGATCCGAGGGAGCTCACCGCCTCTCTCGCTCCTCCCTCCTAGCCTGCCTCGGCGGACCCGGGAGGCAGGGATTTCACACTAGCCATTCATTTGTCAGCCGTGGGGGAGGGGACGCAGGAGAGAGAGACACTGAGAAGAGGCTGGGAGAGGGGAAGGGAGGCACAGAAGATGGAGACAGAAAAGGGAGACACAAAGATGAGAAACGGGACACAGCGAGACTGTCTTTCAGTCTGTGGGTGTGCGCACGGTGGGACAGATCTCCAGGCGTTGCGTAGGTTTCTCCCCCCTCCCGCAGCATCTCCCGGGGACAAGCAGGACTTGCTGGGGGCGCAGCTGGATCGGAAAGCAAATAGTTTAAGCTGTGACACTGTATTTCTAACCCGCTCTGCGAAGCCTAACACACAGACCGCTCCACGCCCAGTGACACAGACAGCATGCCGGGACAACCCTGTGGCCCCCAAATCCGCATGCACTGGGGATGTCGCCCCGCGGCGCCCACACTTCTGTAGGGTGGTGGGACGCTCCAGCCTAGGGCGTCCCCCAGCGCTCCCGACACACGCTCTCCTTGGCTGGGGGACTAGCCAGTAAAGTTGCTCAACTACAGCGAAGAGCTGGGAGGGGGTGGGGAGATGAAAGGAAAAGAAGGGGTTGTAGTCGGGGCGAAAAAAGGCTGGTCCTAGAGGCCCCAGATTCGGGTCCCCGCGCCACCTTTGTCTGGAGAGCGCTCTGAGCGCTGGTTTGCTCGTTGAGACCAGAATGGAAGCCTCCACTTCGCTCTTCTGGGTGAGATAAAATTCTTGCACATCGCTGATGGTTCAAGGCAAGCTTTTCCCGCCCAGGCTCTTCCCAGACCGCCGCGGCACTCCAACAACCCCACCCCCATCCCCTGCTCCTTCCCGGCCGGCCCCTGTGCTCCGCGAGCAGGACAAAAGAACCCAGGGGCACCAGGGAGGGCCTTGACAGACCCCAAGTCTCCAAAGAGACGCAGCCGGGGGACCCCGCACATCCCCCGGCCGTACCTCTTTCCAGACTGCTTGCGGACAGAGAGGGTCACGTCCGCCCAGGTCCCGGGCTGCTGTGTCGCCGGATTGTCCTGTCAGGAGCTGCCCTGGAGCAGCATTCCAGGAACGCCGGGCACTGACCACACACCAGGGTCTCTGGAGCCAGGTGGCCCGCACCAAGGCGGCTTCGGGGACTTGCAAGTGGACAAGTCTCAGGAGTCCCCATTCAAACTTTTGCCTCGAGCAGGTTAACAAAAAAGCTCAAGGTGCCAGCGGCCCCTCCAGCTCTCCAGCACAAGACCCCAAGACTTTTCTAAGGGTTCTCTACAATTCTCTTCCCTCCCTTCCCCCAATTCCGTTAGTCCTTCTACCCCCACCCCATTCCGAGCTTCTTTTGTCTGGATCTTTTTCATCACCGCGGTCCCTCGGTATTCCTCTCCCCAAACGTCCTTCTGAAAGTTACCTGCATTTTTAAAGTGCATAGATTCTCTTAACTTTGCCTTACAGCTAGATCTCTTTGCCTTAATTAAAGCTTTCTACCAATTACAATGTACTTCGTTTTTCTAAGCTCGCTCGTTTTTGTTTTTTTTTTTTTTTTTTTTTTAAGGGGGAACAAAAGAAACGTGATTACCTTGAAAGGCGGCTTATTGCAGTTTTGGGGAAAAAATCACCGCAGCGCTGCGCGAATGGGCTCGGTGTTGCCGGGGCGGGTCACATAGGAAGCTCGGTGGCCTGGGGAAGGGTACGGAGGGTGCGGGACGGTGCTGAAGGATGCAGGAGGATGCGGGGCTGGCCGCAGATCCCGGTCCCAGCGCCTGTCCACAGCACCTAGTGTTCGCGGCTGTTGCTCCCGCCCGCCTGGAGTTCTTCCCCAGAAAGGCTCGGGGCAGCTCGCCTGCAAGTTCAAATGCGGGTTGTGACACCCATCATCATTATATCACTGTACCGTCAGCACCGAGGAGGAGACTCAGCGAGGAGGAGGAGGAGGAAGAGGAGGAGGGTTCATTCACAGGCTCCTGAAGCGCTCGGCAGCTTCAGCCACTCCTAAAAGCCAAGGCTTGGATAGCAGGCAGAGGGGCGGAAAGGCAGCTCCCCGCGCCTGCGGTAGGGACCGCCTGCCTCCCTCCTCAGGCACTCCCACCTCTCGGCGTTTCTTCCTGACAAGAAGTACCAATCGGCTTGGGGACAGCAGCGCTCCCCATTCAGCGACTCACTAAGTAACATCGCGCTGAGCGCACGGAAACCACTGCCCTCCCACCCCTCCCCACCCCCACTTCCCCGCCCCCTGTGCTGCCAGTTCTGGGATTCGGGAAAGGAGCCCCCAGGCTCTTGTGGGGCAGGCCAACACTAGACGACTGAGCCCCCTCAGCTCTTGGGAGCGAATGAAACTCTGTAAAATCAGGAGAGAACTTGGTTACAGCTTGTTTATGCGGCCACAGAACCTGCCTGTCCCATCTGAGGGAAGTGTCAGGCTTGCGCCGCCTGCCAACCTGAAAGAGACACTGAGAAAAGGAGATCCTTCTAAGACCTTGAGAGAAAGTGTAAGAACGGCCTTACCCGGGAACTGCCCAAAGGGGAGCCCAACGTCATAGCGCAATTTGCAAAGACCCTGGTAATAAAGGCTTGAACAGGAAATTCCCCCAAGCAAATCCCCTGTTGGATTTAAACAGATTCTCTAACTCTGCCACAAACGTACAGAAGTCTAGATTTTGCTTTCTTCCTTCTTTCTTTCCCTCCGTTTTTTAAAGTGTCCCTTATGGTAGAATATTTAATAATTTTTCTGAGTAACAGAGACTCCCTGGATGTACCAATCCTCCCCTTTGTGGTCAGGAAATGGGACCACAGTCTTTCTTGAGTTTTTGTGATTTTTGTTTTCAGCCAGGCTGACCAACTATGTAAACAACATCAACACAAGGAAGAGTCCCCTGCATTGTGTTACAAAAGGTTTCCTAAAGGACCTTAGAGAGCAAAGGGTCAACCAGTTAACACAAAGGATTTCTGCCTCTTAGAAAAGAGGGACTTTGTATTTTCCTTTTCTTTGAAGTCAAGTATGAGTTTATACAATGGGAACAAAATAAGTCCAAGGTGCACCTCAGTTTCGACAAGGGGGATGCTGGAGTGGATAGCAAATTTTTCTTTCTACACAAACATGGAAGTATCCTCACGGTTTTCCTCTCTGAAGTCTCTACTTAGAAAATTCTATCAAATACACAGTGATGATTAAAGAAAAAAGTCCAGTTCCACTCTGAATTTCTTTGAGCGAGTTGGCCTTAGATTCATACTTTAAAACTTGTAGCAGCTTAGACTTCTGTGCACGCACATTTATAATGTTTCTTTTCTAAGTTTCTTTCTCAAGTTGTATGCATTTTTCATGATGCTAGATTTTAAGTGGTAAACAGGTAGAAGTGTTGTTGGGAGAATTTCTGTCCTCAAAATGTGTGTTTTCCATTTCTTTTTACGCATTTATTTATCAGCTCACTACAGTGACTAAGATAACTATTAATTGCAGGATTTGGGGATCAATTTTTTTGTTAGTTTTACAATGATTTGTTTATTCTTACTATTGTTATTATACCACCATTCTTAATATTGAAGTTCTATTTCATTAAATATTTAGAATAACAGAGTCACAGAATAGAATAAGATTTCAACCTTTATTTTTAGCAGATGAGCAAACTAAAGCTCAGAAAGTGATTTTTCCTAAAGTCACACAATTAATAGCAAAGCTGTTACCAGAACACAACTCTTGACTCCAGGTCCAGTGGTCTTTCCAGCACTCCTCATAGTGACTTTATAATCAAGATCATGTCATTCAAAAAGGGAGAAAAATCCTTATTGAAATTTACACTCCAGACATTAGGATAGACCTTTCTCTGAAATACCTCAAAGTATGTATTACTGTTCTCATTCTTAAATTTGAGTAAACCTAGTTGAATTCCAAAGAGTTTAAATGTCTCTCCTGTGGCCACTTTCTAAGTGGTACATCTGCCAATCCGAAAAGCTAATTATCTTTCCATTACACAGCTCTCCCTTCATAATACAGTTAAGTAAAGCATTTCTGTAAAGGAGACCTAAGGCAGAAGAAAGCAACTAATAGCAGATTAATACCCATTTTTAAGGAAATGTTAATATTTAATAGTCCCTGTAGATAATGCCAACTTTACATGATGAAACATGATGAAAAATTAGGGTCAGAGACTACTTACATCCTGAGATAGTTTCTTTTATCTTGCCAAATGTGTTTCTCTGGACCTTTAATGTTTATAGTTCCTTATAATGTCCACGGACATGACAACTCTTGACAGAGCCGTTCTATAGGGCAAAGGCACTTTCTCAGGAAGAGTTCTCTTGTCAGAACATGGACAATTTTGAACAACTTTATACCGCATGCCTTTTCTTTGCTTTGGCTTATAACATTATTTAGAAAATTAAACACTTCTGCAGGTTGTCCAATAACTAAAATGAAATGACATTCCCAATATCAACTTGTGTTCTCTAAAGCAGATTTTCCTCTCTAGTTATCTATAATAGGAAATAAAAAGGAAAGAATAAAGGTACATTCAGAGCAGACTCTGCCTATGTATTATTTCTATCTAATTGTCCTTGAGGGCTTCTCCCTCTCTCTGTGTCTCCCTCTCTCTCTCTTTCTCCTACTCTCTCGCTCCCTCTCTCCCTGTCTCTTTATGAAGACAAAGTGAATGACAGAGCATTATTTCTTTTTTTTTTTAAGATTTTTATTTATTTATTGAGAGAGAGGTAGTGAGAGAGAGCATGAGCGAGGAGAAATCAAAGGGAGAAGCAGACTCCCCATGGAGCTGGGAGCCCGATGTGGGACTCGATCCCAGGACTCCGGGATCATGACCTGAGCAGAAAGCAGTCGTCCAACCAACTAAACCACTCAGGTGTCCCCAGAGCATTATTTCTGATTCTCTCATGTTTGAAAAATTATCACAAGTTTTTGAATGGGAAAATATATTTTTGTATCTTCTATAACCAAAACAATTTTGCCTATTACACTCAAGTCTGAATCAAACAGTAATTAAAATCTCATTCTATGCGTCCCCCTTTATGTGAACTCCATCGTCCCAGGTATCAATAAAGCAAGATCTTCATTCCTAGTGCTGGTGTCTACAAGAAACCAGAAGCCAGAAGCTGTGTGCCTTGCTTCGTTGACTTGATCTTGTCTTCAAGAACTTGGCAGTAGTCAGGGGCAGTCAGCCAATGACTGGACAAGAAAGGTGTAGCTGGCAGGTGGGTGTCCAGGGAATTTCATTATCTTCATCTGAACCTCCTTCTGAGCTTTAGGATCACATTTCAAGTCTTCTCCTTTTTTAGTGATCAGGTGAAGTATTCTTAGACGTGGTATCATCTTTTGCTGTCCTAAGGTTCCAGTCCCACCCACATTCAGAAAACAGGTTCGCATTTCAAGTCCCTGATCTGACTGATCCTAGGCACAATGAAGCAAATATCCTCTGTGGATGGTGAAAAAAACATGTCATTAAAAAAATGTACCTTTAATTAATTCCACAGTGCCTAGAAAAAGGAAGCCAACTTCTAAAATTGCTTCATTGATTTTTTTTCTTCTTCTTCTTCTTTTTTTTTTCGTTTCTCTTCTTTTTCTTTTTTACATGTTAGGGAGAGATACTTTATCCAACACTTTAAACCCTCTTTGTTTTCTAGGAAATGCAGAAATAATATGCGGTCTTTGTTGCCTTCCTTAAAAAATAAAGGAAACTCTACAAAAGGCAAAGTGAGGGTGACAATCTCATTATTCTTTATCCTGGCGTATATAAATTACTCAGAGAAATTAAACACAGACAAATATCTTCAGAAAGCCACAAAAAAGTTGATTTTTCCAGAGTGAGACTTTGCTCCCCAACCCCCAAATCAGAATGTTACAGTAAAATGTTTCTTTCAATAAAAGTCTTTTTTTTTTCTTCTTTGCTGTAAATGTCCTGTTCATGGTTGGGCAGATTATTCCAGAACTTAACTGGAAGACCATCTACATCACGACGGAACTATGCAAGGGAAAGCCAAGTTCCAACATGGAGTGATGGGAAAGGCTGGGCTACCCAGAGGAGATGACTTCATCAGGGAGAAGAGAGGTTCTCTGAGTCGGTCCACACGGCAGCCAAATGGCTCAGCACATCTGCACCCGCCCCCGGGAAAGCTGTCTGGAGCAGAGTATCAAAAATGCCATCGTTTTTATAAAGAAAAAGTTCAAGCCATAAATGAAGCAGTTCAACTGAATTGAACCGAGACAGTGTCGACCTTACTCTCCTCCTCAGTCACTTTCTCAAACTGTTTTCTTCCCCTCCCACAGCCCGAGAAATATAGGTCACTTTTTACAAAGCATTTGTCTCACTGAACCAAGATGAACTGAAGGATTTGGTTTCTGAACACAAGGAAGTGGTAGAGATCTTACCATCTTTGCGGTAGGGCAGAGAAAAACGCAGAGGTTTTCTTAAGTGGCAAAACTTTTGCAGTTACTA
The DNA here is from genome assembly GCF_011764305.1 of Mustela putorius furo. NCBI lineage: Eukaryota > Metazoa > Chordata > Mammalia > Carnivora > Mustelidae > Mustela > Mustela putorius. Next base: position 19,241,874 of record NW_025422471.1, read on the forward strand.
TTTCTTTTCAGCAAGTACCACCTTCCATGTATTTAATCAGAGTACAATGGGACCCAGAGACAAGAAATTTGATGAAAGCACTATGGATGGCACCCAAAACCACCCCAGCATCATTAATGTCTTGGGTGAGCAAAGGTGCGAAGCAAGACAGCAAACAAAGGAAGTTCTACATAGTGAGAACTTCAGTATAACTATCAGAACAAGACACAGAAGTAACAGGCAGGGATTCCATTTTAGTTTTTTCAGCAAAAAGAACTGCAGGACAAGTTGAACGCCAGGGACTTTAGGCTTTTGTCAAAAAATATCCCATTTTAACCCTGCAATTCAAAGGACATCAAATATTTGCAATAGCTCATCAAGAAAAAAGAAGAGAAGGATATCTATAAGACTCAGCAAATACTTATCACAAACAGACTGCCCTCAATTTCATTTCTATTCTCTTTGTTCAACCCCGCAAGCATTTACTGAGCACTGTTAATGTGTACTGTTTTAGACCTTAGGCATTCAAGCATTATTCAAAAGTTAAGAATTGCTCCTCAGCCTAAAGAAGTTTATAATCTCTATAGAAAAAATAACTTATTGGAGTGGCCAAGGTTATTATTTGACTATCATTATGTTGACTATCATTAGGTTATCATTATGACTAATGAATTTAAAGGGAAAAAAAGCATTTGTGTGTGTGTGTGTGTGTGTGTGTGTGTGTCCATTGGCTGATCTAACCAGCCATCTTTTAAGAACATGTCACTGATTACAAACAGATCAGGGGAGAATGACAGCTCAACAAATCTCCGTTACTGGAAAATCACTTGCATGCATAGTCTACTGACATTGAGTCCAGGCATTAATCTTGTTGTGCATGAAGAAATTGTGTTTCTAGTTTTTTCCACAATAAAAATAGTTCATTATATGTCATGAACTCAGGGTTCATTTTAAGTTTCTGAAGGTCTTCTGAAGTTGATAAATCAAACTGAAGTTGAAAGTGGAAGGAAACCATTAAATGTCATCCTAACAGAAAAGAAGGTCAGGGAAATTGATCACTCCAAGGACACTGGGGTCTCTGGCTGATGGACATGGGCATCAAAATGTAGGCATTAAAAAATGAGAGAAAAGAAGAGGCACTAAAAATTCTTCTTAGTCATCACAAAGCTGAAATAATTTGATTTTAAATATTGTATTGAATTCACAATCTCCCCTCAAAAATGCCGTTGACAATGTGTTATAGCCCTTCCCATCCCCATTTCTGCAACTCTCTTGGGAACTTTTGTTTCCTTCTCTTTGGTCATAGCTACCTGTGACTGCCTCCTCCCCCCATATCATTTCACGCAGTATCTCTCTCCAGCTTTATTGAGATATAAATCACATATAACATTATGTAAGTTGAAGGTGTACAATGTAATGACTTGATACATGTAAATATTGTGAAATCTTAAACCCAGTAAGGTTGGTTAACACATCTTTTATCTCTATAATTATCATTTTGTTGCTGTTGTTTGAGTGAGAACACTACAGCTCTATTCCCACAGTGACTTTCAAGTATACAATACAGTATTGTTAACTATAGTCACTGTGCTGTGCATTAGGTCTCCAGAACTTACTCATTTTATAATTAAAAGTTTGTAGTCTTTGGCCAACATCTCTCCTTTTCCCCTAGACCACCCTTTTACTTTCAACATGATGAAAGCCTGGCCATATATGACAAACCCACAGCTAACATCACATTCCATGGTGAAAGGTAGAAAGCTTTTTCTCTAATATCAGGTGTCCACTCTTCCTACTCTTATTCAGTGTGGTACTGGATATCCTATCCAGAGCAATTAGTCAAGAAAAAGAAAGTAAAAGGCATCCAAATCAGAAAGGAAGAAGAAAAATTGTCCCTGTCTATGGATGACATGATCTTATATATAGAAAATCCTAAATATTTCACCAAGAAAATGTCAGACCTAATAAAGGAATACCATAAAGTTTCAGTAAAAATCAACATACAAAAATCAGTTGCATATTTGTGTTATATAGTAACAACCATCTGAAAAGGAAATAAAACAATCCCATGTAACAGTAGCATCAAAAACAATAAAATACTTAGGTATAAATTTAACCAAGGAAGTTAAAGAACTATACGCTGAAAACTATAAGACACTGAGGAAAAAAAGTTGAAGATGACACAAATAAATGGGAAGATATCCCGGAAAAGTTAATATTTTGAAAATGTCCCTAATACCCAAAGCTATTTATAGATTCCATGTAATCCCTATCAAAATTCCAATGAAATTTGGATGAGAAATTTTCCAAAAAAAATTAAAAGGATAAATAAAAAAGAATGCTATCTATCTTAGTTTGGGTTCCCACAGAGGCAAGCCGGAGACCAGGATTCAAAAGCAAGCAATTCATTTAGGAAGCAAGACCAAGAAACATCTGTAGAGAAGAAGGCAGGAGACAAGGAAGGGAAGGAAGCTAGTGGAGGGTGCATTTCAAGCAGGCTGTCACTAAAGGTAACTGGAGCTCATTCCCACTGGGGGCTGCTGAGAAAGAGTAGAGAAGATGCACCACAGAGGTATCCCTTCTGGATTATTTACAGGCTGAGGGCTTTTCTAAGGGGTGTTAATCTTCTGCCCCTTGGGTATAGGTGCCTACAGACTGAGCTCTGGTGGCCAGAGAAGGCTTCCCAGGCTAAAAGATCCAGGGGTTGTGATGGGAAACTGGGCCAACCTGCAGGAAATGATAAGGTGAGGGGATGCCAGGTGGGATACCAATCACATATGCTATAATTCTCAAAACTCTAATCACCACTTGGCTGGCTAGAAAGGCAGGACTGGCAGCAACAGGTTTCCTGCTTTGGTTCAGGGCAAGATGAGGCTACAGGTTTTAAGGTATCAAGGAGGAGTGTGAATCTAGCCATGGCTCCTTCTGGGGAGGCCATGCTCCCCCCATGCCGGGATCATATCAAGGCTACTTGGTCACACAAGAGCTGCCTCATTAGCAGGATCCCTAGTCTAAATCTCAGTGCCTCTTCTTCCTCTGACAGATCTAGTTCATAAATTCACCTCACGTGGAGTTCCTCTAACTTTCCACATGTCATCACTGACAGAAGCTGTGCGAGAATAGGGCCTTTTTGTGTCCGGTTCACATTCTCACACAGTTCCTTAGCACAGTGCCTGGCCCATAGGAGGTGATCGATAGATATGTTAATAGATGTAGAATGAATATATTTGTTGATTATGTTTTATGTCCTAAAGACTATCATTAATGAATAGAAATGGAAACAGGAATAACTCATACTCTCTGTCTCAAGAAACAGCGAAAACTCAAATGCTTCTACAAAGGCCATGAGGACACCACTAAAGAATGAAGTAGGCAGGGAAGTAAATGAGAGAGAACAGTAAGAAGTTCGGAAGCAAGAGAGCCTAGTCATTCAGAACATGGGACAGTTGGTCCAGTGCTTCCTGTTCTTGAAACATTCAACAGGCCCTGCAAAATGGTCTGAGGACTGATTTTCATCGGAAGGATCCTAAGATTCCAACCATAAGTTTAAACAATCCAAGGGAAGGCTGGTGGGAATCTAGTGGAGGTAAGACTCATTTTATTCCCTTTGTCTATGCTGTCCTTTTCTTCTTTTGCTTACCCTACCCATACCCACAACAGTAAACACTCTTATGAATTCCCAAGAGGCCTGTATGCTATACAGAGGCTTAGGAAGGGGAGAAAGCAATGGCAGGGAGATTTCAAGGAAGAAAGGGGACCAATACACAAGGATTTCTGAAGAATCAAAGAAGGCTGAAACCAAAATGTAGCAGGCAGGGAAGATGCTGCCTCCCTACCTAGCTACCTCTCTTGGGAACACCTATCCTAACTATGTTCGACCAGTGCCCATGACTCCACTTGAGCTCCTGTTCTAGGGCCAAAAAGTCCCTTTTCCCCTTGTAGTTGAGGGATCCAAATACCCAGCAACCCAAGTGGTAATAATGCATCTTCCTAAGTGGGTCTGAACCAAGAACATGGTTAATCTGCACTCTTCAATGTACATTCTTGACTTTTTATCTTTGAGGTGATGTAGAGTGAGGACGAAAAGCACGATTTTACACTATTCATAAATAAAGACTGGCCCGTCAAGCTATAAACAAAATAGGAAAGAATACCTCCTGTGACAAAGACATGTGCATTTTGGAGGGGGAAGAAGTGGGGAAGCAGATATCAAGAGAGTGAGGAAGAAGATGGAATCTGGATTATAACTGGGAATGATTTCCTAAAATGACCCAGTGATGCCTAACAGTTATGGCAGGTCCCGATGGGAAATGGAAGAAGCTGAGGGAAGGCAGTGTTAACCTGGGAACAGACGGATAGCTGATGCCTATGAAACAGTGGGAAGTGGGGGTAGTAAAAAGCAAAGGTGAATGAAAAATTCGGCTGCCTGAAAGCAAGCTATTTGGTAGCTTCCAGGTTAAAAAATGACCACTGAATATTATTGTTTTTCTTCCCAATCACTGTCTGAAGTGCTGTGTTAAATGTTCCCGTCCCATTAAGAGTAAGGTTCCATAACTCTCTGTACACTTTTCATTAACATATGCTTATTTTTACATAGTTGAAAATACGAATCTCATAGACTAATTAAGGTTCTCTTTCCACCAAAGCTTCTCTGCCTGTGGCTCAAGCGATATGAGTCAGGGAAGGAGGGTGTCTATGTTTTCACTCTTCCTACCGCTCCCTGATTCTGGCATGGGGCAGGGCCAGCCGGGCTACTCTGGGACCTCTGTATTTGCTCTCTTCTAGGCTTCAGCATTCCTGCTACAAAGAGGCAGAAGTGAGGGGGAAGGAAAGGGACAAGACCCTCTTCTTTATGGGATGCTGTTAGAATACTTTTTGGGATAATTAAACCTTCCTGGACAACGGCGACTGGCAACTGATGCCCTCCATGGGTCAGGTGTCCCAATGCTGCCCACCTAGAAGTCAAGTGTGCGCTTTCCAGGAGTCTTTAGAGGACATCCTGCAGTGCAATCTCCTGCCCTAGGAGGTGCACTTGTGCTTCTCTCACCCTCAACTCAGTCTCAGTTGATAGGCCCCACACCCCCTACTGTTGTTCTCCAAGTCTGACAGCTGACCCTTGGGACACCAGCGAGGCAGCTCTAGTGCAGCTACTTCCTGCCTTTCACTTAGCTCATTAAGAAAAAGACCCAAATTCTGGTCTTCGCCAGACCAAATAGTGGGAGTGCAGGCTCCTCGTGCCCTCTCTCCTTCCAATCATTTCCCACCAAATATCTTCACTCCTGTATGGTAGGCACAAGGATGAACAACAAAGTCCCCTTCTGAGTACATACACTGAGCTCCACTTCTTAGAAACATCCTCAAGTTCTGTGACTTCTCTTGGAGTCTCCCCTTCACCTCTCCTTTGAGGAGAAGAGAGAAAATGGACAGTACTCACCACAAAAAAAACCCTGGCATATAGTTTGGTGGATGGTAGCACAGGAGATATTGGTGAGGAGTAAAGCAGGTTGTCAGGTTGTCTATAAATGCAGCCAGATGTATCTTGCTGGTGAAAACAGATTTGTCCAGCAAGAAAGATATTACAAAAACCTTTCCTCTAGTCTCCTCTGTCATAGCCCCTTGACTTTCTATCTGTGCCTTTATGGAACTGTAGGTATGCATGTAATTCATATTGTAGACCTTCATGTCTCATTTGAATGAAAAATCTCTAGGCATTCCAGTGATATGGCGATTCCATACCAAATTCCAGGATTTCCTCTGATTCATAGCATTTTGGTATTTCTATGCAGGGAGAAGAGATCTGGCTATGGTTCAGCAGTAAGGGCAGAGAAACACTGTCAAGTCTTGGAAAGTTCTAAATAGGAAGGTCAGGGGTTTGATATAGGGAAGCAACGGGAAGGAAGTAGTAATCTGAGCACAGACTCCAGCAAGGTAAACAGGTTCCCGACATGTCTGGCAGTTTTTGATCTGGTTTCAGATGGAGGAATTTAATAAGCTTTAAGGTCTTAAAACCTGAGTGACAAACAGAATACAAAACAGTGGCAGAGTTTAAAGTCTTGTAGAACTGAAGTCATAGGAGGGGGGGAACAAATCTCCGCTCGACTACTTACCAGTTTCATGAATTTGAGCAAGCCCACCAACCTGTTTCCTCACTGGCAAAATGACGGTAACAATACCTACACAATAGAGTTAACAAGATTTGACCCACCTAACAAATTGGCCAGGGCCACTGTGCATTGCTGTTCAATCTTTGCACTATATAAGTGTCCAGCCAAGCAAATGAGCGGGGGCTAAAACAGCATCCAAGCTGTGCTAGTTACACCATTGACCCAGCAAAGGTCTATAATCGACAGGAGCAAGGGGCAGATTTTCTTCTACGTCTGACACAACCTGCCAAGACTTTTACCAAGGGACTCTATTTTCCCACAGCTGGCCCCTCTTTGTAATTTTCATAATGCCTGCAAACTTGGGGCTAGCCATTAGACGAACAAATAAATGGAAGGTGGTGTCTTGTTATGGGGCATGGCTTCGGCTAATCTTCCTACAGAAGACTGCTCTCAGTCAATTCACAAGAGCCAGCTCCAAGTGAATGCACTGGTTCAAGTCAAGGACCATCTACAACTAGATCAGTATTTTTCAATATATATCTTGTGCCACTATAGAAAACAATCTGTATTTTACAGTTCTGACACCAATGTTCAAAGCAATAGAAGAAAAATTTTTAAAATGGGACTTCATCACAACTGAAAACTTGCACGGTGTCAAAGCATACCATCAAGAAAGTGAAAAGACAACGCACAAAATAGGACACAATTTTTGCAAATCACAGATCCGGGAAGGAACTTTTATCTAGAAGAGATGAGGAAATTTTACAACTCAATAATAAAAAGACAACCTATTTTTTAAAAAGTAATCAAAGTTTGTGAATGGACCTTTCTCCAAAGAAGATTAACAAACAACCAGTAAACTCATGAAAGATGCTCAATACCATTAGCTATCTGGAAAACACAATTCAAAACCATGATGAGATTCTACTTCATAGCCACTAGAGAGCTAGAATCAAAATGTCAGATATAACAAGTGTTATTGAGAATATGCAGAATTTAGAACCCTGCTCACTGTTGGTGGGAGTGTAAGATGGTAATGCTACTTTGGAAAGTGGTCTGGTAGTTTCTTCAGAAGTTACTCATTTGTCCTAGCAAATGTACTCCTAGGTATATATCTGAGAGAAACGAAAACAGATGGCAACAAAAAAATTTGCTTACAAATGTTCATAGTAGAATTGTTCCAAGAATGGGAACAACCTATATGTCTATAAACTGATGAATGAATAAATAAAATATGGTATATCCATATAAGGGAATATTATTCAGCAATTAAAAAGAGTGAAGAACTGAGACATGCTATAAATTGATGGACCTTGAAAACATTATGCTAGGGGAACAAAAGCCAGACACAGAAGACCACATATTATAGGATTCCACTCATATGAAATGTCCAGAAGGCAAACCTATAGAGACAGACAGTAGATTAATAGGGCTACCTAGGGCTGAGCAGTATGGGGAAATGGGGTTGACTGTTAGTGGGTGTGGTGTTTCTTTTTGTGGTCATGAAAATGCTCTGGATTATGTCAGTACTGATAGATGCATAACTCTGTAAATAGAATGAAAGGCATTTATTTGTACATTTTAAATGTGAATTGTGGGGTATACAAATTATATCTCGAAGAAATGTGTTACTGAAGAAATGTGAAGGTATCTTTAAAAATCTTACTTGTGACGCTCGTAAAAATGCAGGAGTCTAAGCCCTTCTCCAGACTTCCTAAATTAGAATTTCTGTGAGTGAAACCCAGAAATGTGTAATATAAACAAGTACACTGAATCATTCTTTTATGCCATAAGTTTGTCAACCACACGACCAGTTTGTCATAAGAAGTAATTGTATTATGTTTTTTGTTATAGCATTTGCTGGGAGATTTTTCCTTGTAATAAGTGTGGCATTTGAAGTCCAACAGTTGAAAAATTGTTTGGATAAAAACAAACAAACAAAAACCTTTTTTTCCCATGTGAGCAGTTAAAGGCAACAAATTGGAAGAGTCTATCTTTTTACATTTCTCACTCATGTGCTCAATGATAAAAGTTAAAGGTAGTAAAAAAAAAAAAAAAGAAAGATAAAACAAGTAAAATTTCAGTAATTCATGGTAAAAATTTCCATCATCATCACCTTCAACCAAAATAAAGAAAAGACAACCCTGGAAAGTTTCTAAAGCTTAGGGGATCCAGTTTCTACTTTCCCCTTCACCACCAACCACTGGGATGAGATTTCATCTTTCCCATTTCCAACTCTGGCCATTCCTTTTACAGTGTTTACTAAATCAGAATAAAAGTTTGAGGTGAAAGTTGTTAATGTGAATTGTATGACACCATGTTAAAAATTAAAAATTTTCCTATTAAAGATTTTTTTACTCTTGGATTGCATATCTGCCTTCTGCCCTTCTATTTCTACAGAATGTTAGTATTTACAAAGTCACAACGTTAGTATTCCCTAGTCACTTAATGTTTGAACAATCCCTGTGTAGTGTGTGTGGAAGATAATAAGAGATGTGTTGGCAGAGACATCTAGTTGTTCCCTAAGTTGAAAATGTACCCAGAATTTGTTTTGATTAGATTTGGTAAGACACCAATATCATCATGAAGGAAGAAGTCTGCACACATAGATCTCTAGAAATAAGACACATTGAATGCCACACAGTACCATATGGAGAAGGACCAGGGATGGTCAGGAGTCAGATAAGGGGTGAAAGCAGAGCATGGCCCAGAGCCTTTATTATTAGTTTTATTTTATTTTATTTTATTTATTATTCAGTGTGTGGTAAGTAATAGGTAAGAAAGGGTAGGTACACTGAGTAACTTTAGGGTTGGATAGTTTGAATAGTTTTGGCAGGCTCTGGGCTAGTGAGATGGCCCCTAGTGGTCTAGTACCTGGCCTTGGGGGAGATACAGGGTTGGTATTGGCTTGATGTGTGTTTGATAAAGAGGTGTGTTTTATAAAGGGGTTGGTTGGGGTTGTGGGCTCTGGATTGTTTGGTTTGTATCTGGAAGGCATACTCCCAGGAGAATTGTTTACCATCTCTAGGAATTAGCTAGCTCTAGGAGGGGCAGTCTCTCCATGAGGAAGGCTCCAAATGCCAGTGCATCAAGAAATAAGAAAATAAGTAAATACAGTCAATATATTCCCCCCAACTAATTGTCTGCTCAACAGGTCACACCTCCTTCATAGCTTCCTTGGATCATCACTACTGGGAAAATGGCAACATTTCCCAGCTTCTCTTGCAGCCAGGAAGGACCATATGACTGACTTTTGGCTAATAGGACGGGAGAGGAAATGATGTGATCAACCTCTATGATATGTCATTCAAGGAAGGCAACATGGTCCCTCTTCCTCACTTCCTTCATTCTGCTGCCTAAAATGCTGTCTAAAACCCAGTTCAATTTCTTGATCATGTGTACAAAGACAACAGCCTAGGGAAGGCAAAAGGGCAAGAGAGGAGGAGCCTGGGTCCTTGGCCCTGTGAATTTGCCATACCAGTGTTGATGGAGCTTATTTATATTAATTAATCAGATTGTTCCATGAGAGAGAAATAAACTTGCAGCTTGCCAAGTCACTCTAATTCTGAGCCTCTGTTAGAAAGATTAAACCTATATTGTAATGGACAGAGGTGAGCTACTGTGCATAGTTGTGCAAGCATCTTTCTCACTGCACAGTGTACAGCCTCTGTTCTGTACACGGCAGCCATGAATACAGTCCCATTGCTTAGATGAGGAAAGAAAGTCTCATGGAGGTTAGGCCTTACCTTTAGTAAATCCTAGACCCAAAGCTCTGCAAGGATTATAGAACCTAAAAGGATAATATGCCGGCTTCACTATAAAATCAAATACAGTAATATATCAACGTTCTTTGGCAAAAGATAAAAATATGATAAGCATCGGAATTCAATATTTATTACTTTAGAAATGAAAGTAGGAATTTTAAACAAAAATAGACTTGGAGACAATTCTCCTGCTGAATGTTGTTCAACATGCTCGGAGGAAGAGGATATGTCTTTAAATTCAGTAGTGAACGTGACAGGCTGTGCATGGGGCCAGTTATAATGCCCGTATGTGTGGGTCTATCATTTGCATGCATTCAGATGGAAATTGAGCATCCATATTTTACTTACAGGTGCCAGTGAAGTGATTGCACTTCCCCAGATCCCTTTGTACATGTAATTACTTGATTTCTGAATCAAATGTGCGGTTTAAGGATGGAAATAGGTACACAGTAACTCGATTTGGGAGGTCCAGTGTTGACATAAACGACTAGAGACTTCTTTAACGAAAGAAAGATTAGATAAAGGATTCAAATTTAGTTTAAACATTCGATATCTGGGGATTCATTTATTTGAAGGGTCCAATTTGATTTTCTGCACTTTACGCTGCACTTTAATTGGGAGATATAGTTAAGTGATGATTGAAATAATTAATCTGTAATAAGAAAACAACTGCAAAGTATCATTTTATCAGTAGGATATATCATATCAGTTCTGTAGCTTTCTGAAAAAGTGTCAACATTTTATATTTGGATGACTCGTAAAAAGGTCCTGTTGTTCTAAAACATACATGCCTAATACTAGCAATTGCAAAACTGAATTTTGCCTCCAGAGTCCTAAGAGGTACTTTCTGCTTTCTTCAAAAGTCACTTCTTTCCCGTTTGTCCATTTCCACAGGAAATGGAATAGTCTTAAAAGCAAGCCATCTTGGAATTGGGAGGGAGACAAACCATAAGTGACTCTTAATCTCACAAAACAAACTGAGGGTTGCTGGGGGGAGGAAGGTTGGGAGAAGGGGGTGGGATTATGGACATTGGGGAGGGTATATGCTTTGGTGAGTGCTGTGAAGTGTGTAAACCTGGTGATTCACAGACCTATACCCCTGGGGATAAAAATATATGTTTATAAAAAATTAAAAATTAAAAATTTTAAAAAAAAGCAAGCCATCTTTACTCAAGCAGAAATTTTCCTACCCATATCTAGTGCTGTATTACTATAAACAAAACATTATTATATCTACTATATCCCAAGTTGTAATGAGTGCTTTCAACTACTCTTGTATTGCTTGAAAATTAGCTTTGTGTTGGCAAGTCTGAGAGATGGTCTCCAGTTGTTCCAGAGAGCCAGAAGGAAAGCAGGAGGACTTGTGGCCTGAGGTGAAGGCCCCTGGCCATGCTGGGTTCACCTGACTGCTGGTGGCTGGCATGAGGCAATACTGTTAGGCATCTTGAAGCAATGATTTTAGAACAATTTTAACCTAAAATGCTGGGTAAAGTTACATTCAAGACGTTTGCAGCCAACAGTAGTTATCATTTCATTTTTGTATTAAAAAAATTTTTTTTAAGATTTTATTTGTCATGGTCTCAGGGTCCTGGGATCGAGCCCCGCGGTGGGCTCTCTGCTCAGCGGGGGGCCTGCTTCCCCCTCCCCCTCTGCCTGCCTCTCTGCCTGCTTGTGATCTCTCTCTGTCAAATAAATAAATAAATTCTTTAAAAAAGGAAAAAAATATTTTATTTATTTAGAAAGCATGGGGGAGAGATTAAGGGGAGAGGGGCAGAGGCAGAAGGAGAGAGAGAGAATCTCAAGCAGACTACGAGAGGCTAAATCTCATACCCCAAGTTCATGACCTGAGCCAAAACCAAGAGTCTGACACTTCACTGACTGAACCACACAGGCACCTGGCCAACCATAGTTTTTAAATTGAATGGGACAACCACCATTAGGTTTTAAAAAGAATGTTGTCGTTGGTTAAAGTAAATGCACACGGCTGGCACTGATTTCTTACTTCTATTTTGGTGACAAATCTAATCATCATACTATCTCCCTGTTATGGAAACCAAAATATTTTGTTTCCAGGGTACTGTTCGTCCAAAAGATACTATAATTTCAGATGAACTCTAAATTTCTCTTATTCATTCTCCAAATACAATTATGATAATAATAAAAACAATAATGACAATAGTAAAAATAATAGTTGTTAATTGCCACCAATCGCTGAGCACCTAATGTAGGCCAAGCATATCTTTATGATACTCTTGAAAAGTGGGTATTATTATTCTGGTTCTACAGAAGAGAAATGTGAAGTTTAGAGGCGAAGGCCACTACCTCAACCAGCCCAAATCTGTCTGATCCCATGACTGCTACTTCCATGCATCACATACAGTCCAGTCTCTACATAGTCATATATTCCTGTGTCAGGTTGCAACTGAATTTCCAAAGAATACTGTAACTTGCTAGGGAGTTGTTACTGTTTAGATAGTATTAATTAAAGATTTTATTTGACAGAGAGACACACATCGAGAGGGGACACAAGCAGGGGGGAGTGGGAGAGGGAGAAGCAAGCTTCCCACCGAGAAGGCAGCACAAAGCAGGACTCGATCCCAGAACACTGGGATCATAACCTGAGCTGAAGGCAGATGCTTAATGACTGAGCCATCCAGGTGCCCCAAGATAGTAAATATTATTCCTCTTTTCTTCTTCTTTGCTAAACTGAAGCTGAACAGAACAAGGACTGCCCTACTACCACCTTCCTTAAAGAAAAAAAAATTTTTTTTAAATAAAAGAGGAGGGGGAAGTGTGTGGCAAAACTAGTTATCACATTTGAAAGGTCTCAGATGTAGTTATGTGCTCTGTAAATCCTTACCATCCTGGTCATTCTGATAAACTCAGTTCTGGGGACATTATTTTTATTTTGATAATTTGTCTTCGACCTTTTTCCGTTTTACGCAAGAACACAGAAAAATCAATTGGTGTTTTGTTTCATTGCTTTCATTCAATTAAATGCTTCCTTTTACCTTTTTTTTTCCCTACCATGCTTCAAAGTAACAACATGATAGCATCAGCCTTGGATATTAGCCCTCACAGATAGAAATGTTCTTGAAATAAGTTCAGTAGGACTTTTTGTAATATGTTACCCATGCTCTCAGACTCCTATCAGTCTCTGAGGTAGTCATAATAAACACAAACTAAAACCTCAAAATCTTTAGGAAATTTTGGCCTTAAAAAAAAAAAAAACTGTCTTTGGGGGTCTCTCCAAAGTTAATGTAATGTTTAAAAGTTGGGTCAATAATCTATAAAAATAAAAACGGGAATCTTTTAAGAACACAACTAAGAAATCTGTTTATAGGTACTAAAAATTATAGAGTTAAAATTTTCCAACAAAAGTAAAACAGTGATTTCATAAGAATTGGACTCTGGAAGGGGAAAATGAGCATTAAATGTTTCGGCATTTCAAGTGCTCCATTTTCTTAAAGAGAAATCGAGATTTAGAAAAAGAGTTTTATGACATTTGCATGAAAGTGCAAAGTTTGTAAAAAATGTTTAATAAACACCATTTCATTTGTTAAAATAGCTTTGAGGCGGTCTTATTTCCATGTAAACTTTAGCTTGCCAGGAAAAGTTTAGTCCAGACTCAAAGTATTTTCATCTTACTGATATACCACTTAGAGATACCATGTACTTAGCAATCCTAGGTCACACGTTGTGACCTCAAGTGTGTATCACAGCAAACCTCCTCAAGTTCATCTATTTTTGTTACCTCTTGGCCACAAAGCACAACATGTTTCAGTTTTAATTATTTCTGGAAATTACAGTAGCCTAATGAACTCCTAATGGACACTACGCACATTCCAGAAATTTCCAACTCAAATACTGATGATTTTCCTTATAACAAATTAACTTAAAGAACTCATTTCCCTCTGGCTTCTACCTTTGAAAACATCTGCTCTTTTATAACCTACTTTTGCCTTCGCATACAGCATTTCTTTTTTTTTTTTTTTTTTTAGATTTTATTTATTTATTTGACAGAGAGAGATCACAAGTAGGCATAGAGGCAGGCAGAGAGAGAGAGAGGAGGAAGCAGGCTCCCCGCTGAGCAGAGTGCCCGATGCGGGACTTGATCCCAGGACCCTGAGATCATGACCCGAGCTGAAGGCAGCGGCTTAACCCAGTGAGCCACCCAGGTGCCCCGCATACAGCATTTCTACAACTTACAAACTTCTTTCCCTGTCTCCCACCTTTATTTATCTAGAAAAACCTGGCCAGAATTTCAAGACCTGGATTAAAGGTATAGTAGTAAAAGTATTTCTCAGGTGACTTGCCTGCTTATTATACTCCACCCCAGCTCCTGCTGCCTCTCAGAATCGCTACTGCAAACTGCACACCCTTTCATTATTACATGTATCACAGTACTGTTAGAATTCATGGATTATATGAGACTTTAAAAGCAAGGGCCATGTTTTGTTTTGTTTGTACTTGTATCCCAAATTTTTGGAGCCATGCTTAACACCTAGGTATCCTAAAAAATTATTGGGTGAAAAATGAATGATGAGAAAGAACACATCTGGTTTCCATTTCAGATTTTTGAGGAATTTCAGATTTGAGATATTTCGGGAAACTTTTGTTTCCTTCCCAGTCTTCCAAATGAAGTAAAATGATCAGTGCACCTATTTTGTTGTCACTGAAAAATTATTCATGGACATATAAGGGGCTGCCGGTGCTTAAAACGTGGCTTCACCATTTTACTAGTCAAATAAACTTGGAAGAGTAACTTCATTCTACGCTTTCTGCACACACACACACACACACACACACACACATACACACACAATTCCTCAGTCTACTCATCTGTGAAACTGGGATTGTAACACTGTTTACACCTCATAGGGTTCTTGTGAAGATTGAAGGATGTAATGTACACAGGAGGTTTTGCACAAAGCCCAGCATCACGGGATCAGCTTTTAAAAATGACAAATAATAAAGCTAGTGTCTCACAATCTATTCTCTTTTAAAAGATCTAGAAAAAAAAATCCTCAAAAAATTCTCTTTCTGCTCCACCTCCCCTCCCTCTCCTCCAACAGCTTTACTGAGATATGAGTGACAAATATATTTAATGTGTTTGGGGTTGCAAGATGAAAAGAGTTCGGTGATGGTGGCACCAGACAACGTGAATGTATTTAATGTCACTGAATGGTACAGTTAAAAAAATGATCAAAATGGAAATTTACCAATTTTAAACATTTGAAACATACTTTTCAATGGCATACAATAAACTTCATGTATTAAAAGTGTACAAAATTTTTGACAATTTTGACATCTGTATACCTGTAACACCATCACCACAGTAAAACAACAAACATATTTATCATCTCCAAAATATTCACTGGGTCACTATGCAATCCTGCCCTTCCTCTACCTCTGCCCTCACTCCTAGCCCACTGTTGGTATTCTTTAAGTCGCTAAAGATTAATATATGTTTTCTAGGATTTTATTTAAGTGGAATAAGTATGTATCCTATGCAGTCTGCTTCTTTCTTTTAGATTTACTCATGCTCTTATAAGTATCAACAGACTATAGATTACTCCTCTTTATTGTTGGTGGTATATTATTGTATGTATTTTACCCATGTGTTTATTCATTAATCTCTTGATGGACATTTGGTTTGTTTCCAGTTTTTTAGCCATTAAAATAAAGATGCTATGAAGACTCACACACAAATCCAAGGACATACACTTTCATTCTATTGCGCAAATAACTAGAACTGGAATGGCTGGATTTCATAGTATGTGTCTGTTTAGCTTTTTACAGAAACTGCTAACTTGTTGTCCAAAGTCACTGAGCCCTTTATATGACCACCAGCAGTGCCTGAAAGTTTCAGTTCCTCCGTGGCTTAGACACATAGCACCACGGCCTGGAAGCTCTCTTGGCAGTAAAGGAGGACCATGGTGGGGCTCACCGTGTTCATTTCCTGTCGATATCGCTTACATTTTCTTGCCTGACTTCCAGTTACTTGAAAGCCACTGTGTAATACATTTTGTCCAATTTTCCAGCTATTTCTGGGAAGGGAATAGATCTAGGCCCTTTTATTTTACCTTGATCACAAGTGTCACTCTTGCACGCCTTCATTCTTATGATGTGAACAGTATGATTGACCAAGTAAGCCAAGAAAGATGTGATCATTAAAGGAAACTGCAGTCCTATCTCACGCTTTCTAATCTTTTAGTTTACAATGGACATCAAATAATTAGTCTGTTATTTATATCGTGTTAGATTTGGATGTTGGATCTTCATCATGAAGTACACTGAACACAAGAAAATGCAATTTCTCGCCTATTTATCTGGGAAGAAGAGAAGCAAAATGGATATATCCTGGCCAGTTGGTTGATTATATCTTGGATATATATAATTGGCCAATTAGTTGATTTCATACTATTTACACATTCAGATCAGAGAGGACAGTTCAGTGTTGAGTTTCATAGCCCTGCATCCAATCGTAAGAACTTAATAAGTGAGGATGGTTATGGGTTAGTTCAGAAACACAATTATACATCAGCTGAACTGCAAGAGATACTTCTAAGGAATTTTTCACTTATCCTATTTTACCTCTCCTGTGGTTTATCAAGTGACTCTCACTAAATAGGGTTTGTAAAGAACCTACTTGCTTTAGGTGTTCTGGGAGCTGATGAGCACGTACCACATTATGCTTTGCATCTTTTCTGATGTCAAGAGTATGCTTCATCTGTTAAAATAATATTTGGGGGAGTAGGTATGAGCTAAATGCAGCTCTCCAACATCCCAAGAGGAAGGACAGCCCCTGACACACAGTGACCTGAGGCACTGGCTAAAATTTTATGGGAGGTTACAGAGAGGAGAAGTCATGGGCTTCTGGATATTAGTGTTCCAGTTTATACACAGTTTAGTCCCCTCATGTTATCCTTCCATCTTTGCTTTATTCCAAACGAAAGCCAATTTAGATGAGAAAACTAGATGAGAAAATTCTAGACTCTAGGTGAAACCAAGGACTCGTACACAGTGAGGTGGTGGGGGTGGAAAGGGACAAAGCTTCAGGAGAAGAGAAGTGGTTCCCAGGAGGCTGAGCAATCTCTGGGGGAGCCTCTCACAGGTGCTGAGTGTCCCGAGGCAAAGAGGTGTAATATGTACACCTTGGAGTGTACATATTACAAATGTACACTCCAAGGTGTACATTTGTAATAAATCCCTCCAATGCAGGTACAGAATGGGGATGGGACTGGGGACGTGAAATACCCTCACTACGTGTAAAAGGCCTGTGAATAAATGTACCCACTTTTTAAGAGCTTTAAACATTAACTTTTTTTGGTGCCGGAGGCCCTGAAATGAGGCAAAACAGAAAACAATAGTGAAGAGTAAAGTGTGGGGGAAAAAAAACCCAGAAAGCTTAAGTGGTGTAGGCTGACGACTTTAAAAGATGACAAAGTCAATGTTTTACCATAATTATTGGAAAATCATTTTTATTTTTTTCCCCCAGCGTTTGAGTGTGGCAAAATCACATAACATAAAGCACACTCTTATGAATACTATTTTTAAATATAGAGCTCAGTAATATTTAGCACACTCAAGATGGTTGTGCGACCGTCAGCACCACTCATCTCTAGAGCTGTTTTCCTGTTGCAAAATTGAAATTCAATGCTCTTTAAAGCCGAAGTGCTCATGCCTGTCATGTCCTCCCAGCCCCTGGCAACCACCATTTTACCTTCTGTCTCTACGGTTTTGACTATTTCATGTACCTCATTTTACAGAGTGAAGTGTCCTCATGTCAGTACCACTCCATTTTGATTACTGGAGCTTTGTGGCAAGCTTTGAAACCAGGAAGTCTGAGTCCTCCAGTTTTGTTCTTCTCAGGTGCAGCATCTCTAAATTTAAACAATTAGTCCCAACTGCTAATCTGTAAAAGGAACTCTCCATACACTATTCTCTCTGTATCTCCAGACTCAAGGATAATAAAAGATCTGAAAATCCTTCAGCTTAACGCACATAGATACACACACACCCACATACAAGAGTCCCACCCAAGAAGGTTTATCCTGACTAACCTAGCATTTCCCCTGAACTTAACATCTTGATGGTGAGCTCCCTGAGGGCAAAGACAGTGTATCTCTAGCACCTACCAAAGTACCTAGGTACAGAGATGTCAACCAGCATCAGGTGAAAGAGTGAACGAATGAATGAATGAATGAATGAAGTTTGGGAAAACAACTAAATCAGTTTGGTGCTTCTCACAGGCCACATACATAAAAATGTAATTCCAAAGTAAAATCTGTTTTGACTCCTGAAATAAGCCAGTAACACTATCACTATCCTTTGCAGCCTTTAAAGTCTGGTCTAAGTCTCACTACTTCTAGCACACTTTCACTCTAGTTGTCACCAACCTTCTCCTCTAAAATGGTATAGCACTTTTAGTCTTTACCATATAATTTATACACTATCTCGTAGAACTCAATACAGCATGTTTGATTTACGACTATATGACTTCTGGCTATTTACATTGCTGGTGCTCGGTAAATTATAACTATCATATGAAAAAAAGCATGCGACACACCAATAAGCCTCTTGTTCTTAATAATTATTGTATGATTAATAGCTTTATGGCCCTATATATCGATAAGGTTCCTTTAAAACTATTATGTCTCACAATAATGACGCAATGGATATTAGTGCAATCACTCCCATTTTATGGATGGTACAAGTAAGAACCAAAGAAGTTAATTAACGTTTCAATGATTAGACAGTTGTTAGATTATGGACTAACCCGAGCATTTATGATATCCAAAACCCATTTACTTGCTTCCCTGTCTGTTTTCTGACTTGATCAAACTAAACCTTGTTCTGACATTGAGAACACATCCAGTTCTCCAGTCTTCCTGCCCTGCACAACTTTTATCCCAGACACCTAGTTTCTCAACAATCAGTGATTCCGGAGGCGGAAAGGAGGGAAAGAAAGAAAAAGGAAATAGAGAAAAGTCCAAGGGAAGTAAAGAAAGGAAAAGATACTAAGAAGTAGAGACCCAGCCTGGAGGACTCTAGGCCTATCTGGCTAGCAGATGTGTTTTGTTTGGCCACCACAGAGCGTGTTTGAAAAGAGCGAATTCATTGCCAACTTTTAAAATGGCAAGTGTTCTCATGTATATTTCTGGCTTCTTTTGAAAATATGAGATGAATGGCAAATGAGGCTCCAATTTCTGCATGGTGACAGTTTGCTCCAGCTGAGTAGTGGCTGCTCCCTTAAGCCAGAGTATGTGCCCTCCAGGGTAACCCCCAACTCCCCACACCGAACTCTCTTTCTTATGCGACCCTAGGTAGCATTGCTCTTCTAGCCTCTTGAGGGACCTGCAGCTGTTTGTTCTACATAAAGAAATCTGATGGGCTTCATTTGGTGGTTGTCTCTGGCTTCCTATAGATACCATCAGTTTGAATGGGTTTATTTTAACTACTAATAATTGGAGGGCTACTTAAAGTTGAACTCTTTTTTAGCTGAATAAATTCATTCACTGAGCAAATATTTATGTAGTGCCGGCTATAAACCCGGCATTGTTTAGGAATCAATCTCATTTATATAAAGTTATATCTTAGTTTTCCTCCAAGATGACTAGCAATTACAAACAAATGCTATGTGGTAAAGTCAGTTGTATGTCTCAGATACATTCTTCATTATGCATATTCAGGATCATATTTCGACAACGATTTGGTCAAAATTCAAGCAGAGCTTTAAGGATTCCCAAATGATGAAATAACACTGTTAACAGATCAAGGTGCAAACGGGTTGGTTTGGATATTCCAAAGTTTTATGATTTTGCTTCTTCAACTGTGTTACACAGAAAAACACACAAGTTTTTAATTGGGTTTGCTTCAAGAAGCCAGACAGACTTTGGTTTGGAGGTAACAGATGAACCAAAGCCAATTCCATACACTACCAACAATGAATGTAATTTTAGATTTGGGTTTATTAGCATGAGAAAATGTGTGTGGTATTTGTTGAATGAAAATAACAAGTTACCAAAAAAAAAAAAAAAAAAAAAAAAAAAGCTAATTCCTTAATTCCTTTGTTACCCAGAACTTTGAATACATGGAAAAGTGACCGCAAAACAGATACACATGGGTAAGCTTCTCTAACTCTTATTTTCATCCTGGGATATCTCTTCAGAGCTGCTATCCCACTCCCTGTAGAAGCTCTACTGAATTTCATTAATCATATATGGCTCTACATTTAATTTCTGATTCATTTAAATTCTGACTCATAAAGGAAAGGCAGGAAATTATGGTAAGGAGAAAGAGACCATCCCAAAAAAGGTTTTATGTGATTTATTACCACAAGTATTAGTATCCTGTGACTGCCGTAACAAATTAGTAAAACTTAGTGGTTTAAAACAACAGAAATTTATTTTCTCACAGTTATAGGACTAGAAGTCAAACCTAGAAGTCAAGGTGTTGGCAGGGCCACTCTCCTCTGAAAGCTGTAGGGGAGAACATTCCTTGCCTTTTCCTAACTTGTTATGGTTCGAGTGGTTCCTTGATTTGTGGCTGCAAAATTAAAATACCTGCTTCTGTCTTCATATGACCTTTTCCTCTGTGTCTGTGTCTCCTCTTCTGTCTCTTATAAGGATACTTGTCATAGGATTACCAGGATAAACCAGGATAATCTCATTTCAAAATCCTTAACTTAATTACATGTGCAAAGACCCTTTTTTCTAAATAAGGTCACATTCACAGGTTCCAGGGGTTAAGATATGGACATATATTTTTGTTGTTAGACCACCATTTTGACCGACTACAAGAGCTCAAACATGTTTCACTGTTTGAGCTCTTGATACCTCTTTCAGAAGTACAATTTCTACTTAATTCAATGTGATGCTCATGATTAATGCTATAAAGGGTTTAGCATCAAGTTCTTGGTCAACAACACAAGCTTTCATTCTGCCATTATTTCTATACGAAAATTAGCTGTGATTTATGGGCATGCCTGCTTATCTGTTTTCTGTAAATATTTAAATGGAAGTTTTGCCAAACAAACCATGTAAGCTCTGAGAATCCAAGAACTGTGCTTTATATATATTTCTGTTTTCTACTCAACACTGAAGACAGTCTAATGTATATAGATAGATATTTATTGCATGCTTATTGATGAGCACATTCCTTTCAAATTACTTTGTCTGCAGTTTCTGCAGAGATTTTGCTAAGGGTATGAATGTACAGGAGGAACAAGAGCAGCTTTTGTCTGATGGTGTATTTTCCTTCAGGGGTAGAGGGAAGCATGACCAAGGTTAGCTCTAGGCATATAATTTCTTTATTTTCCCCCCTTGACCGAGTCCTGGTTTTTGGCTGTTTGGAATGATGTACAAACCAGCTTCTGGGAGTTACAGGTAAGAAGAGAAAACCTATAAAGTCTGTTCAAGAGCAGTGATACAAGAATATGGCTTAGAAATCTTGATGTAATCCTTTGAGTGATTTAGTCAGGACTGAGGCTCTAGAGAATTGCCACTGGGAAATATGTCTATAGAACTCAGAGACAGTGTATTAATACCTTAGTTGGAATTGCTCTGAACTACTTTCTTGGAAGGAAGGAAGGGAGGAAGGGTCAGAGAGAACCTATTTGTCAGACAGAACTTCCTTATTTCCTTAAGGAAGGAGGAAGGGTCAGAGAGAACTTATTTGAATAGGTATTTGGATCAATAGAAGAGTTATTTTTAGGTTCAGAGCATTTCAAAAGTTTTTTGAGACACAGTAAGAGATGTCAGAGAAAGAAATTAAACAAAAGTCTGTAGAGAAGTAAAGAAATTTTGCACTGGGTTGGTGGGGTAGGAAACAAATTAAAATATCAGCATGTCATGAGCCGGCTAGTGGGCACTTAGTAGCAGAGAAATACTAATGAACAAGGAAAAATAAATGCTTGTGGAGAAGGCTGGAGAAATACTGAGCCTCAGTGCTGCTGTTTGAAGAGCTGGCCAATCTGGGGTTGCTGGAAGGAATCATAGTGCTGATTAAATGAAGAAGGTCTTGTGCTAAAATAATAAAATACCTAGAGGCATCAGAAGCTGGGCTGAAGATTCGTAGCAATCCTCTTGATATTTCATTAATTAACCAAGAACACCTTCTCCTAAGCCTCTTTGAACCTCTAGTGACAGGATTTATGGACATTTTTTCCTCACGTGGAGAAAGAAAACCTAGTATAATCATATCCTTTTGTTCATTTTCAGTAGAGGTCACTTAGGTGTCCTTAAGCTCAGTGAAAACATTATCCAGCCGAAGATTGCACTTCACATTGAAATAAGTACTAATCCAAAGCCTTAGATTAGCCTCTAAATGGTTTTCCTTTAAACAAGGAAAATTGTAAAACTCTGAACATTTGGTGAAGAACTGGATGAAAGGCTGGGCTCTCTAGACAGTTCTGCTTGGGAGACATGTGAACTCTACTATCCCTTTTCTGTCTGTCTAGCCAGGGTGTCTCTGAATGCTCAAGGATTGTTTTCAAACCAGATTGATAAGAGACTAAAAAAACCCAGTCTGAGTTTGCTGGACCTTATCTTTTTTCCTTAAAATGTCTACTACACTATGAATGGAAAACACAAATAGGTAAAAATGAAGTCAAATGTTGGTAAAATAAATACATCTTCTCTTGCCAATATTAATATTTCTGTGTTTTTGGTTTTTTGTTGTTGTTTTGGTTCTTTTTTTTTTTTTTTTTTAAGTCAGAAGCAATGATAAGGTTGAGATGTGTGTGAGGTGAAGGAAGGAGAAACTATGGGTAGGACCCATGGGCTCCAGAGAACAAAGCTCCCTCTTGTTCTGGAGGGGAGGCCACTACCTAGGGATGTGTCCACTAGGTGGCGATTCATCTCTTAACATTCATGGTACAATGGATCTGCTAAGCACTATAATGGGCATGCGAAAGGGAAACATGGATCATTTGGTTTAAATGTTGCTTTTCTCTGAAAATCAGTTTTGAACAATCCAGATATCCCTTTTAGGGTGAAAATTAAGTCCTATCATTTTGGAAGATTCTTTTTTTTTTTAAAGATTTTATTTATTTATTTGACAGAGAGAGATCACAGTAGGAGAGAGGAAGGGAAGAGATCACAGAGAGAGGAAGGGAAGCAGGCCCCCTGCTGAGCAGAGAGCCCGATGTGGGACTCGATCCCAGGACCCTGAGATCATGACCCGAGCCGAAGGCAGCGGCTTAACCCACTGAGCCACCCAGGCGCCCCTCATTTTGGAAGATTCTAATCAAGTTTCAGAGCATTAAGAAGAGTTGAAGAACTCTGAAGCTGAAAGCAATCTTAGACACCATACCAGTGGTGATCCGATCATCTCTGATTTGCAAATGAGGACAATGAGAACCCCAAATATCAAATCACCTGCCTAAGATTTTAGTATTAGACACTGAGAGAGCTAGAATTAGATTTTATAGCACTTAAGTCATCCTGGTCCAAGTTAAAAGCTTTTATCAATAAATGTGCTGACATGCCTGTTAAATTCTAGGCTCAGTCCTAGATTCCAGGGGTGTGGAAGCAGCACCTGTCTTGAATTAGCCCTTACAGTAGAACTGGAAAAACAAATAACTGATGCAGTTATTTTGCAGTACACAAATGCACTGATGCAATAGTGATGCAGAATGCATTAAACAAGAACAGGTGCTGCTGTCTGTCTGTTGCCCAGAGCAGAATGTGTCATATGACAAAGCAGGCACAAGCCCTTAGAAAAGTGAGGCAAGGCTGAGTGTTTGGGAGAGGAGGCGAGTTCAGAAGCTGGTGAGGGGCTTCTAACAAAGGCAAAGGCTAAGTATCCTAGGCCAGCAGTTTGGTTAGAAATAGGATACATTGGGCCGCCTGGGTAGCTCAGTGGGTTAAGCCTCTGCCTTCGGCTCAGGTCATGATCTCAGGGTCCTGGGATCGAGCCCCATATCAAGCCCCACATGGGGCTCTCTGTTCAGCAGGGAGCCTGCTTCCTCCTCTCTCTCTGCCTGCCTCTCTGCCTACTTTGATCTCTGTCAAATTAAATAAGTAAAATCTTAAAAAAGGAAAGAAAAGAAATAAGATACATTGTGCCAGAGGGTAACAGTATGTAGTGTGCCTACCCCTTGCTCCAGGACCCACTCTGGGAGTCAGACTGCCTCACAAACCGCAAGCCCAGGCAAGCGGTGGAGACCAGAAGATGGGCAGGATGCAATCACATGGAGGCCAGAGAGCCAGGCAAAGTGGTGAGGAAAACACCTGGACAAGGAAGCTGATTAGCAGTTGATCAGATAACAGATAAGGCCACAAGAATCTGGCAGGCAAGTCAAGTCAATCCTGTCCTAGTCAGGAAGCTCCTAATCCGCATTGTGCTGGGAAGAGAAATAGTTCTAAGACCTGAGCGGCTCAGAAGCTGCTGGCAAGCACACACAAGTAGAACCCCATTCATTCTTTCTGTTTCTCTCGGTAAAGCCATAGAGACTGAGTTTACTCACCAGGCAACTGCATCCAGCTATGGCATTGCTCCCATCAAGAATTTAACAAAACTGGGCGCCTGGGTGGCTCAGTGGGTTAAGCCGCTGCCTTCGGCTCAGGTCATGATCTCAGGGTCCTGGGATCGAGTCCCGCATCAGGCTCTTTGCTCAGCGGGGAGCCTGCTTCCCTTTCTCTTTCTCTACCTGCCTCTCCATCTACTTGTGATCTCTCTCTGTCAAATAAATAAATAAAATCTTTAAAAAAAAAAAAAAGAAAAGAATTTAACAAAACCCACACGTAAAATCTCACAATTCCATGCTCATCTCAAAGCATATGTATGAAGATTGTTAAAAGGGGAGGAGAGGAGGTATCATATACAGTAGGGACACGACCTCTTTTGAAGAGAAACTGTCTTGGAACCTGTTTCTGAGGAATCTCTAGCTACACAAAGACTTACCACATACATGCTGCCAGAAACAGTTTCCAATTGAGAAGAAGCCTTGGGTCCTGAGAAAGACAGAAGCGAAAACACAAAGTGAAATGTGTGTGAAGAAGACAAGTTCTTCTTTTATCCTAAAAAATGAAGGCCAGATCAGGCCAAGAGGAACCCACTCCCACACAAATTGTGCCTGTAGATCTTACTATATGTGCCTGTTTTCTTCTTCAGGGAACTAACTTTTCAGACCACAGAGAAAAGCCCACAAGTGAGTCTCAGCTCTCAACAGTGCAAATATAGCAAAGCAAGGTACCACTAGGGCAAAGTGGAGTTTTCTGGTGGATGCTGACTGTATTCATTATCTCTAAGTCCTGTCTTGAAGTGTTTCACTCAAACCAAATACAGATCTTGGCTTGTTGTTAATTTGAATTTACCAGGACTGTCCAAACGTGTCTGGAATATGCCATTTACATGGGATATTAATTTTTGAAGACACGATTTACAGTGTTTTTACCCCCCAAAAACACTGTGGGGTTATTTTAATGAACAACTCGATATGGCATGGGCCTTGGGGAGGACTTGTTGGGAGGACTTGCGGGTTGACCTTTTTCTATTTCTTGACCTATATATGATAGCTCTAGGATATTTTGTCTTATAATCAGTCATTGGGTTTATGTTTTATACTTTTCTTCATTGCGTTTCACAGTACAAAAAAAAAAAAAAAGGTTAACAAATATTATGGTCTGAGTTTTTGAAACTGTAAGGCCCTTCAAGAAACTCAGTGAAGTGCTAGCAAATTCAATAGCAATATTCCATGAGATTCTCTGACAATGAAAAACCGGTTTCCACTTACATAATAGTTTCTTTCATTGCTGTACTTTAAAAGTAAATTATTTTAATGTATACTTCCACTGTCTTTTTAGCGACTTGAAAACACTTCACAAACATCTTTTTGTTTTTCCTGGACTCCTGATACCCAGGTAAGGGGACGTTGCCCCAGTTAACCATATCATATAAATTAAGAAAATGGGAATTCTGAAAGCAGTTTTTTCATGTTTAAACTCTAACTTTCGAACTCTCACTTCTTCATTTTAGACTCTCTCTCTGAGAAATGTGTTCCTGGCATAGTGCTATCTGCCATTCATTCACCTCAGAAAAGGTAAATGATTTCTCCAAAAGCATTTATCCTTCTGTTTACTTACTCCACTTGCGTTAGTGATAGACCGTGAGACTCCGGGACTCCAGATCCGTTCACTACATCAGATCTGAGTTTTTAATCCTTTCCTGAATGTTCTGCTAGTTTAAACTGGTTTTCCTGTCTCCCTTTGTTAGACTGTGTATATATCTCCTTTATATAATACTAGAAAAAAATCCATGGGAGTCTTATACTGCCAAGTTTAGATCCAATCAAAATTTGTGGTTTCTGTTTCAAACCGACCTTGAACCTTTGGTGTTTGGGACTGTTTAATTTTGGCACAGTTTTGCTTCCTGTTTCCAAGAATGACCTATTATTAGGCTCAAAGGCTTCTTGCCTATCTAATCAGTTCTTAGAAAGCAAATTATCATTGAGTGAGTGAATTTAGTTAAGTGAAACATCCATGATAATGAAATAAAACCTGGGAGAATCTAACAAGGAACACAAAGAAAATGTACTTGATACAAAATAATTTGTATTTAACAGAAGTCTAAACCATCCAAAACTAGCTTATAATTTTATATATTTAAAATAGTACAGAGAGGGGCGCCTGGGTGGCTCAGTGGGTTGGGCCGCTGCCTTCGGCTCAGGTCATGATCTCAGGGGATCGAGTCCCGCATCGGGCTCTCTGCTCAGCAGGGAGCCTGCTTCTCTCTCTCTCTCTGCCTGCCTCTCCGACTACTTGTGATTTCTCTCTGTCAAATAAATAAATAAAATCTTAAAAAAAAAAATAAATAAAAAAAATAAAATAGTACAGAGAAAAAAACCTAGTCCTTGAATTTGACCTCAACGTGTTTTATTGTCAGAGAAATCCTGAAAAAATTTTACTTAGTTTATTGGAAAAACAAAACAAAATAAAACAAAGCATGTTGGGTTAAAAATCAGCAGGCATAGATAAAATTCTTCTCTGCCAACAACCAACTACTATCAACAAGTTTTTAACCTTTGCTACTAATTTAACATTTTTTTTATAGATAAGTTAGTACCTTTTATTTTTTAATACTAAAATACTATGGAATGGAGCAAATGTATGAGGAAAGCAGAGGTGGACATTTCAGTGAAGCTTCCAGGAAGCGTGCAGGCACCATGTGTGAGTGCACGGTGTTATTCACCATGGGGAGTTGTTCCCACTGGTTATGAGGAAGGCTGCTGGAGGCTTCACTCTCAGTGCCACTGTCTGCCAGGGTGTGCTTGTCAAAGACAAATACTGTGATGCCAGATTCTGGACCCCGTTTTGCATAAATATATTACACAGTCATCCTTTTTTTTAAATGGATTTTACCTGCTTATTAAGATCATGCATCACAAGGATGTCAAACAAATGGTCAGTAGATCATGTACGGTTGTAGCAGTAATAGACTCACACATGATCTAGGTGTGTTGCACATATCCCATTGCAGTCAGCCTGCATTTCCATCATTAGGGGCAGCTTTACTCATACCCTAAAGCAAATCCGTCTACCTTGTCAGTTCTGCTGGGTTGGCTGTAGCTTTGGGGCACCGGCAGGGAGAATGTGGTCATCATGTCAGGTAATGGGGAAGAGGTGGCAGCTGCGCGGTAGGGGAATGGTGGCACCTTTGTGGCAGTCTGAGCATAGAACATACTAGACAAGTGGGGGCATGGCTCTGAGTGGCTGATCAGGAGCAAGCCTCTGGTTCTGGCCAAGCAGAGCAGAAGAAGGATATTATGGTCATTCTCTGTGTGTATTATCTGCCCACTCACTACAATTTTTATGTAGGAGTTTCAGTCGTCAGAAAACAATAATAATAGACTTCGGCTTCTCCCATAATGGAGTCACAGAAACCAGATAAATCCCTTTCTCTTAAACAACTAGAAAACCTCACAAAAGTTATGAAAGAATAATTTTTAGACCTTGGACAAGAAAAGTCGCTGGACCATTATTTCAGAAAAAGGCAACAAAGTGGGGAGCTTATTGCCCGGAGGTAATGGAACAATGTGGAACATAAAAAGCGTGCAGGTTTCACTCTGCTGGGGAGACAGAGACATCAGAGTTTAGGAAAGCCAAGGAAGTTAGAATTCATGGGACAGAGTACCAAAGAAAGGAAATGCACACACACAGAGAGAGACAGAGAGCAAACTCTGTAATCTACAGAGGGGCCCCCTTAAGTGTTGAGCTGAGTACTAATGTACACAACCATGAAAGGAAAATAATCAAGACCTGGGAAAGAACCACTACAAAGTAGTAAGCTAAACAACCACCAGGGCTCACACAAGGCTGGGAACATTTCTAGTTTTTATTAGCTGGAGTAGAATGATCTTGTAGTATACAGGGCCTTGGGTAGAATCCTCTGAAGGGTATTGTCTTAGTCATGGGGCTAAATTAGTCGTACACTAACTGTTGCTCTAGACATGCCCTAACAAGGCTTAAAAGCAAGACTAGAAAGGACTCAGTCAATTTCTAGTATCTTAACTACAAGCCAGAAACATATTCCTTAAAAGAAGACAACAAAATCCAGCAGACAGTAATATAAAATTCATAACATCTGTCATCTAATCAAAAGTTACCAGTCATGAAAAGCAAGAAAATATGATCAATAACTAGGAGAAAAATTAATTATGGACACAAATACATTTGTAATGGAGACGATGGGATTAAGGCACGTGCTAGGCCATTTAAAACAACAATTTTCAATATGCCTTCACATTCAACAAAATGGAGGAAATATGAACATGAGGATAAGAGACAAAGGAGATGTAAAAATGCTCAACTAAGCCTTCATAGAGATGAAAACTAGAGTATTTGAAAGTAAAAAAAAAAAAAAAATCATGGGTGGAATTAATGGCCAATTAGATACTGCAGAAGAAAATATCAGGAAACTTGAAGTGACAGCAATAGGAATCATCCTAAATGAAGCAGAGAGAGAGAAAACTAAAACTAATAAATTGAATCTCACTGAGCTGTGGGACAGTATCAACAGGTCTAAGGGACCCGGAATTACGGCCCTAGCAGAACGGGAGAAAAGAGAACAAAAAAATGTTCTAAGCAATAAAGATAACATTCATCAAATGTGTTGAAAACTCTTTGCCCCAGATCAAAGAATCTAATTACCTCCAGGCAAAAAAAAAAAAAAAAAAAAGGAAAACCCAAATAAGGCATTTCATAATCAAATGCTGATAATTGGTGAGAAGAAGAAAACCTTAAAAGAATCTATAAAAAATGACATATGGCAGAAAAACAATGTAAACGATCACAGATTTATCCACAGAAACCACAAAGTCTATAAGGCAGCAACACTTCTCTAAAGTGCTAAAAGGGGGAAAAGAAAAAGACCGTTAAGATAGAGGTATGAATATAAGCAGACTTCTCGTCAGACAGTGTATAAGCCAGTAAACAGTGCAGCTGTACCTATAAAGCCCTGAAAGAAAGAACTATCAACACAGAATTCTATATCTGGTAAAGAAGCATTTCAAAAAAACAATTAAATAGACTGTTAACAGACAAATAAGTGTTCAGAGAATTCAGTATCAGTAGATCTAAAATGATCAACTATGTTAGAGGAAATTCATCAGGCAGAAGGAAAATGAAATCAAAATAAAATCTGGATCTGCACAAAGGAATGAGGACTGTCAAGAATGCTGAATATAAAATACATTTTTTTCTCAGTTTTTATATGTTAAGACAATTGAATGTTTAGAGCAAAAGTAACAGCAATGTATTGTGGGGTTTAGAATATACAGAGAAGTGAGGAAGATTTGCCACACATAGAAAAGTGACAGAATGATCTGCTTGTAGAATATAGTGGGTAATTCCCATGAATTAATAAGGACAAAATTAAGTTTCTTACAAAAGAGAAAACACAGATGGCTTGGGAGTATTTGAAAAGACTCTCATGAGAAATTAGAGAAATGCAGCTTAATATCACAATGAGAAAATCCACCAATTGGCAAAAATTAGGAAGTTTGAGAACATTGGGTGTTGGTGACAATATAAAGAAATGGAGACTCATTGTCTGCTGGTACAACTACTGTGGGGGGGAAATATACTGTCTAGGAAAATTCTACTCCTATGTATAGTATGTAGAGAAATTCTTGAGTATGTATACTGGGAGATCTACACAAGAATGTGCATCATGACAATCTTTATACTACTAAAAACTTGGGAACCTAAATGTATACTGACAACTAAATGGATAAATTAATTATAGTATAGTCTTATAATGAATGATACACTGTACACCAGTTTTTTAAAAAAGCAATTTATAACTATAGGCAACAATGTGAAAAAAATCACAGAACCATAACATTAAACAAAAATAGCAAGTCAAGTATTGCTCATCATTTATATGACAGAATACCAAAAATAGGCCAAGCGAAATAAAATATTGTTGTCCTTCCACTAGATCCTTCACTATATTTATCATAGTAATATTTAAGTCCCTCTCTGATACATCTTACACTTGGCTGTCTCTGCATCTGATTCTATTGACCATCTGATTGTTTTTTTCCTCCTGACTATGGCCTCAAGATTTTACCACTCAGAATAACCCAAACTTTTTTATTATATGCCCAGTATTGTGCATACAAGAACAGTGGAAACTGAAGAAATATTTACCTCTAGAAAAAGGCATGCCTTATTTCTGTCATGCCACCAGTATAAAGACTGAGTCAGTCTACCCTACAGATTAGTTGGGTCTTGGCTTTGTTACAGCTTTAGTTATTTAATTCGCCACTGGACTCAAATGATTTGATGGAGGAATTGGGACCTTCCCTTCAGCAGGACTTGAGATCTGAGCAGTCACAAAACTCTATAGAGATCTTTACACTCTATAGCCTACTGCCCCACCTCTCTGAATGCGGGATGTATTTCTTTTGAGTTATAGCTTCTGAAAACCAGTTTTGGGGATTCTAAAGAGTTCCCTTTGCTCACTAGGGCTATTATTAGCCTTCTGTATCTCAGGAAATTTCTGGCCTTAGCCTTGTGAGGGCTGGGATGATGCATTCAGCACAGTTCTTAAAAATCTTGAAGAGACTTCATTCTCTTGCCCTGTTTGCAGCCTTCAGCAGGTGCTACCACACTTTCAAGGAAGGCCTGGAGATCCTTGGGGGCCTTTCTCCTCATTCTCCTGCCCTGCCTGTAGCCTTCAGCGTTTTACCCCATAACTCAGTGAAGCCTATGGGAATGAGGTGGTGAATAGGCACAGGAAGACTTGCTCTGGGTCTAGACTCCTTGAGATCCTAATCTGTCCCACCAGCTCACATGCAGCTGCTAAAAGGTTGTTGGATGTTTGGCTGTTTTTGTTTCACTCTGGTCTGTAACAGACTTCTCCCACTGTGCATTAGACATTCAAGTAGCCCTGGATCTCTTCTTTCCTAGGAAAGCTAATTACTTTCTGGATTTTAGTTCATTTAGCTTTCTTACATC
This sequence comes from Mustela putorius furo, assembly GCF_011764305.1. Classification (NCBI taxonomy): domain Eukaryota; kingdom Metazoa; phylum Chordata; class Mammalia; order Carnivora; family Mustelidae; genus Mustela; species Mustela putorius. Next base: position 19,273,188 of record NW_025422471.1, read on the forward strand.
TCCAGTACTCTGATTAGTTTTAAATATCAAAAATATGTAAGTTGGGGCGCCTGGGTGGCTTAGTGGGTTAAGCCTCTGCCTTCGGCTCAGGTCATGATCCCAGGGTCCTGGGATTGAGCCCCACGTGGGGCTCCCTGCTCAGCAGGGAGCCTGCTTCCTCCCTCTCTCTCTTGCCTGCCTCTCTGCCTACTTGTGATCTCTTGCTCTCTGCCAAATAAATAAATAAATAAATAGATAAATAAATCTTTTAAAAAATGTGTAAGTTATCTGGACTGTTCTCATTGTTAGGAATGACTAACTTTTGACTTATTAAATTATAAGTGGAAGCAAAAGATAAAATTTGAGTTTTAAAAAGAGGATTCACAAACAAGTCCTTTAAAAATTATGTTTTTTTAACAAAATTAAAAAGAACTGCATATTCATTATTAAAACTCAAATCATATAATAATTACAGTAATCTCAGATACATAAATATTGAAAGTCCCTTACTCCTACTCTCCAGACTAATCACAAATCAGAATTTGTGGTAATATTACTCTAAATAGCAGACACAATTTGTAATCTCAAAAGCGATCTGATTCACCAACACTGATTTTAAACACAACTGTGTATGTTGCTTGAGGTGGGTTAATACTATTCATTTCTACATGCAATTAGGATAGATGGTGTCTCCAAATAAAATTACTGTCCTGAAAATTTACGAATGGCATGTAACAACTTTTCTCTTTTCTTTTCTCATCAAGTCTTGACCCTAGCCTAATCTTATGACAACAAAATTTCACTGTAGCATAATAACCTTAACTACATTTTGACTGAAGATCTACACAGATCACAGAGAAACAGTTTAGCTGAATGAAACTGAAATCAAATTAACATATATGCTTAATGGATGCTGTGTTGAGAGAATCTCTAGAAGCTAATACCTTTGGGCTGTTTTGTAAATGCAGAGATTGGTATGTATTATTAGTCAGAGTTCTCCAGAGAAATAAAACCAATAGGAAATACATACGTAGGAATTGGCTAATGTTGTTCCGGCGGTCAATAAGTCATACAATTTGCCATCTGTAAGCTAGAAGCCCAGGAATGGCTGTAGTGTAATTCACTCTTGAGTTTGAAGGCCCGAGCAGCAGGGGAGCTGATAATGTAAATCCCCAGGGAGGCCAAAGGGCTGAGAAGAACAGCAGGAAGAGGGGCTGTTGGTGTTAAGACCCAGAGACCAAAGGCCATAGCTCCAGGAGCTCTAGTGTCCTACAACCGGAGATGATGGGTGTGCCAGCACAAGAAGAGAGAGAATTTGCCCTTCCTGGGCCTTTTTGTTCTACTCTGGTCCTAAAAGAATTGGATAATGCCTAAACACATTGGTGAGGGTGGATCTTCTTTGTTTAGCCTAGTAATTCAAATGCTAATCTCTTCCAGAAACACCCTCACAGACCCACCTCAAAAAGTTTACCAGCTCTTTGGGCATGGGTTAGCCCAGACAAAATGACACATAAAATTCACCACCACAGACATGACTGAGACAGAAAAGAGAGCCATTCACTTATCTGAAAAAATTGTGGCTATAAAAATATCATCTTTATGGGGTGCCTGGGTGGCTCAGTGGGTTAAGCCTCTGCCTTTGGCTCAGGTCATGATCCCAGGGTCCTGGGATCCAGCCCTGAATAGGGCTCTCTGCTCAGCGGGGAGCCTGCTTCCCCTTTCCGCTCTGCCTACTTGTGATATCTCTCTCTCTGTCAAATAAAAAAATATATATATCATCTTTGCTTTGTTCATTTTTGTTGATAAGTTGGACATCAGGATTATATACCTATTTAATGATAACAAACCTTTTCCTGAGGAATTCAAATGAATAATAATTTTAGGATATTTCAGGAACTCTAAGAAAAAGGAGACACGAAATACTCATGATTAAAAAGGATACTTTGGGGGCGCCTGGGTTAAAGCCTCTGCCTTCGGCTCAGGTCATGATCCCAGGGACCTGGGATCAAGCCCCACATCGGGCTCTCTGCTCTGCGGGGAGCCTGCTTCCTCCTCTCTCTCTCTCTGCCTGCCTCTCTGCCTACTTGTGATCTCTGTCTGTCAAATAAATAAATAAAATCTTTAAAAAAAAAAAAAAGATACTCTGTGGCTATACGATGGCGTGCCCAATAGATATTTCAGGTTTGCTGACCCAGAAGTTATAAAGGCATATCGTTTTTCTTAAGGAAGAAGTGTAGCCCCAGTAAACTGTTCAGTTTATGTCTATTTCATTGCTTATTCCACTGAATTGTACGGCAAATTTTGCAGCTTAAGTTACTCAATCACTCTACAAACACGTATAGACCAACTGTTAGATGCTAGGTGTTGTGCTAAGTGCTATAGGTATTAGGATAATTAAATACAAGCAAAATCAAATACAATTCTTGCTCTTGTGTTGTTTATACACTGCTTGGGAAGATAGGTATTGTTCCAATAGTCACAATAAATAATGTAAAATTACAAGTGGAGATAAGTGCTCTCCTTCTAAGGAATGTTTTATAAAAGCATTAACAGGAAAATCTGACCTAGACTAAGGGAGCCAGAAAGGGTTTCTTTCAATCTGAGATCTACAGCATGAATGGGGGTTAACTAAATGATTGGATAGGTCTGGTTCAGGTGAAGTGAACAGCATGTGCAAAGGCCACGTGCCAAGTATTGCTTTAGGGACTTCAGACTCGTATAGGTAAGAGGCATCAACTGAGGGAGATGGTGGTTGGAGATGAGGAGAGAGGCTTGCTGAGGTTTGACCATGTAGAGTTTTAAGAGACTGAAATGTTCCAGTCTTTATCCTAAGAGAAACAAGCAGCAGTTAGAATTTGGGGAAGGATGGGGGGAAGGAAGCTGGAGAGTGACTTAACTAGAATAACATTTTGAAAATATCTCCCTATTTTCAATATGGTTAAAATCTGGAAGGCATCAGCATGAATATAGGAAGACCAGTTAGTAGATTTTGCTAATAGACTTGGTGGGAGGAACAGTCTTCAAACCAAAATCCTGTGAGTAAAGAATGAGAAATGAGCTATTCAAGAGGTAAAACTGATAGAACTTGATGACAGATTTGAATTGGGGAAGGTAAGGAAGAAGGAAACATCAAGGATCACTTTTAGAATTTGATCGGATGGTGAGGCCTGTACGAGTCCTTAGCAGAAGATCATGGATTTAATCACAAATGCTTCAAGTATGTTAAGTTTTTTAAGTGAATTGTTAAATAAGCAATTGTATTTATGGGTCTGGAGTTTAGAGGGAATGTTACTTACTACTAAATACCTAGTAGTAAGATAGCTATCTAAAGTATAATGATGGGAAGAAGATGGGGAAAAAGTATACAGTGAGGAGAGAAAAAAACAAAACAAAACAAGACAAAACTATGGCCATATTGAGTTTTCCAAAAGTACAGTGTGTCTCCCTCCTGACATGATGCCCTGAGAAGGACACAACATCACTTCTGTGAAATATCTCCCCACAAAAGTTTACCTGATTCTAATCATAAGGAAACAAGAGACAACCAAAAGGAAGGAATCAAGGAATATTCTAAAAATAATGATATTTTTTGAAGAGGCAAGGTCAAGAAAAGGTCAAGAAAATGAAAGGAAGCCTGAAGAATTGTTCCAGATTCAATGAGTCTAAAGGGACAGAACAGGTAAATGCGATGAATGATGCTAAATTGGCTCCTGGAACTCTGTAACGGTACAAGGAAAAGTGTCAGGTGATAAAGCCTCTTGGCATAAATAGCCAATCATTTGCCACTTGATTATAAGTGACAAAAAGGCAGGAACCATGTCAGACTTATTCATCACAATACACTCAGTGACTAGCAGCCAGAATGCTTCACATACATACATACTCAAGAAATACTTTCTAAAATAAGGAACACATGAATAAATAGTGTATTCTTGGTGGATTTTAGATCTATTAGTTGCTCCTTTTCTGAATTTGGTTGGTTTTTCAGCCAGTTGCCATTTCCATTCGCTGAACTTCTTGTTTCCTGTAGAATTGTAAGTGGAGAGAGGGTGTATAAACTGTTGCTAATCCTCTTAGTGTCCCCTGCTTCCTCTCCCCTTATGACTAAGCCAACGACTTTCATGCCCAAAGCCACCCCACGGGCATACTCCTAAGATTGAGAAATTCAATAGAGCTGACAACCAGGGAAAAGGGCACTACCTCAGAAAGGGCTGAGTTTTTTTCCCTTGAGCCACTAAAGCTATATATGTCACTCCAAATCCCAACAGGCTTTCATAACCCTAACCTGGAGGACTGCTTTATAATTTTTTGTTAAAATAAGCTAGTTGACACCTGATGAGCACTATTATTTCCTATGGGTAGCGGGACCATTTTGATTAATCCTGAGTATCCCCCACCAGCACTGAACACAAGTATCTTAGACATGAAGAATCTTGATTATAAACACACACACACACATCACATACATAGAACACATTTACCATCCATGCACCACACTTCACAATAAAGACATTAATTGATCTCATAAGCTTGCTATCTGCAAAACAGAAGGTGTTGAGGCTGATTAGTAGAAACCTCCACTATGTTCTATTTAATTGTGCTACAGTAGAGGGGTCTGTATCTCCAACTGAACAATTTATGCTTCATTAAATTCTCTTCTCATTTTTGCACTTCAGGTACTTCAATTAGATGGCAGCTCTATTTTGAATGGCTCATTCAAGCGTGACAAGATGCCAGTGAGTATCTGGAGAAGCAATAGAATTAAAAGCACCCTTTACATCTGGAAGACACTACCTCTCACTTCGTATAATGCTCAATTGAACCCTGCGGCTCATAAATATTCATAAGTGTGAAAAAAATATCTTAGATAAATGAACAGACATCACAGAATTCCTTGATGGGAGGTTCAACTAATGCTTCAAAATTAGAAATTTATTTTTACAGAAGTAAAATGTTTGCCTCATCTGGCACAGTTGGGGACTAAGTGGCTTAGAGATCTATTTATTTTTAATTACATTATGCATAGAATATTAACCCTTTGGTGATTAACTATGACCCACCAAAATGTAAAGCTTGTAAGATGTAAAGGTTAACACTTTTCATTTTCTGAAATCAAATGATGTATTATATATTTGAATATTTTCTTTGGAATAAGTTTAATTTCATACCAAATATGAACTATGTTTTTATATTTATATGTATATATCTATATCTATATATATACATATACTTAAATTTATTTATTTATTTCACATATAATGTATTATGTGTTTCAGGGGTACAGGTCAGTGAATCATCAGTCTTACACAATTCACAGCACTTAAATTTATACAAATAAGGAAAGTTTAAATTTGTGGGGATGATTTTACGTAAGCTCCTTTACCATTATCATAACTTCATAGAGAATCAGTTAACCTGTAATTTTATTGGTGAAAAGCTGAGAATCTTGTTTTCTTCTCTTTGAATATAATTAAATACTAAAACTATTACTGCCTCCTTTTAAAGTATTTAGAGTATTTTTAAGTTATTTATTTTCATAAACCAAAAAAGTCATATAAAATAACTCTTCCAACTCTCATCTTTTCAGTGGACATAATCATTAACCTAAATGCAGCTGTGATAACTGGGCATTCATACTCCTTAAAAAGAAAGTTCCCATTTTCTCTGGGATTTCTTCATTACTTTGCGTATTGTGTGATGAAATACCTTCCCCAATTTAAATTGCTAAATTGCTGTCATCCAGATTACTCGGAAATTGAGCTAGTAGCTATGGTACTCTTTGTTTTTTTATTTTCTCGTTCAGGATGGAAACTAGGGACTTTAAGAAGGAGTTGAATCACATTTCTTTACTAAGTGGAAAGATGGAGACTTTCAGAGAAAAGATGGAAAAATACAGAGACGCCAACTGAGATGGTTATCAGTGAAGCTCATGAGTGAACCCTAGCTGATGGAAATGATTCAGCAAATAACTTTAAATTTAATTTTCCTCTGTGGAGAGGAAAACATTAAAACAAATTTTTTAAAAGATTTTATTTACTTGAGAGAGAAAGCATGAGAGGGAGTGAGAGCACAAGCAGTGGGGAGGGGTAGAAAGAGAAGCAGGACTCCTCGCCGAGCAGAGAGCTTGATGTCGGACTCGATCTCAGGACCCTGGGATCATGACCTGAGCCAAAGGCAAACACTGAATTGACTAAACTACCCAAGCTTCCAAACATTTTTTTTTTTTAATGACAATTCCATTTTTGTACTCTCTCTCACCTATGAAGCCATTGGATTGTAGGTTTGGTTTTACCAGGTCTCCTGTGGCTCACAGTATCCACTGCTCTCCCCCTTCCTGATCCACACATACTTTCCTCAAACATTCCTCACTGGAAAAAAAAAAAAAAAAGGAAAGAAAACCTCTGCTCTCCATTTTTATTTTGTGCCCCCCCTCCCCCACATTGCTGTTAATCATTCCCCAAACATAGATGGAAGACAGGCTTAGAATCTTGAACTGGTGCTTTTTTATAAGATCTCTTCTCATTAAATATTGTGACTCACTGTTCTGAAGAAAAATTACTCCTTTTGGGGGTTTTTCCTCTCATTAGTAATTTGTTATTTTTCAAACTTGCTATTTTGGCAGGAATACTCTCCAGTGATAAAGTACACATTGATGGAATGGCCAACTGCACAGTTAAAAAAGAAAAAAAAAAAAAACCTGACAATGTATGTTCTTCTCATGTGGCCTCTCCTAAGTAAAGAGAAAAGGATCAAAGATGTAAAGAAACAAAAAGCAACCCCACCACTAATCTCTGACTGAAGGAAGAAAGCACATGTATAGAGGAATAAAACAATTTTTTCAGTTCTTTATCATACACAATTTCCTTGCTTTGCCACTGAGCCAAGAAAGGTACGGCCAGCGTGCTCTTGGATGTGGGATTAATTCAGACTGTAGTTTGGCCTTACGCATGTAGGCAGGCAGTAAGGACACTGAAAATTCATAATGCCTCTTGAAAAATCAAGAAGAGAGGGCTCCTGGGTGGTTCAGTCGGTTAAGTCTCTGCCTTTGGCTCATGATCCCAGGGTCCTGGGATTGAGCCTTGCATCAGGCTCCCTGTTCAGTGGGGAACCTGCTTTTCCCTCTTCCTCTCCCTCTGCCTGCTGCTCCCCCTGCTTGTGCTCTCTCTCTGTGTCAAATAAACAAATAAAATCTTTAAAAAAAAATGTAGATATGAATCTGGATCACTCATACGTTTGAATCAAATTATCAGTAATTCAAAATACACAGATCAATTGCTCCTTCAAAACCAGGACTATAGGACAGGTGCTAAGGGGTAGAAATGTGTTTCCTGGTCATGCTTGAGCTGCAAATTAACAGAAAGCCAGACTCAAGCTTAAACTCTGATAAAAATGTATTTTTCCCCCTCAAGAGGAAATTAAAGGTAGGGTGGCCTTCAGGGCTGGTCATCATATACCGAGGTTTTTTCCCTTTTTACTCTGTTGTTCACAACCTTAACTTCATCCCAAGTCTCTCTCTGCAGTAGGAGTAAAAGTAGCTCTTCTCAACCATTCCGTTAAGTCTCTCCATCGAGTCTGATTGGGCCAATTCAGGTTATGTATTCCTGAACAAATAAATGACAGCCAGAGGAATGATGTATACTGATTGGTTTAAATACTAGTTCCTCAAGCAATACTGGCAAGAAAGGTGATATTATTGTAATTCTCTTAATCAAATCAGAAGCTGCTTCTAGAATTAGGGTCATCTCTAAAACCATATGGCTGCTACATGTTAGGGGTCAATCATAATATTCCTGTAACCAGCTTTTTCTAGAAGACTTAAAATAGTTGGATTCATGTCACCTTCAAAAATCAGTAACCAAATATTATCTTCTCTTGCTTGCTTTATCTAAGCTAATCATGCAAATTAGCCCAGACCATGCAAGGGAAAGAAATTTGGCTTATTTTGAGAGAAACCAAGTCTTAGGAAAGAAGGTATTTTTTTCTCCTAGTTAGGAGTTATATATCAGTACTATATCCCAAAAGAGGGATCTTCATCACCCACTGATGTGTCATAAGTTTGCCATATGTTGATAAATATGAAAAGATCTGGCTATGTAACAATTTTAGTCACATGATTTTTTAGGGTAAAAACTTGATGCTCGAGTCCTGGTTCTTCCACTTTCTGTCTGTGTGACCTATAGCAAGTCACTTGACAGTTCTGGGGCTCAATTTCCTGTAGTGTAAAATGGAGATAAAAACAGCACCTAGCTTATAGCGTCTTTAAGAGGATTAATGACTTAATGTATGTCAAGGATTTATTACATGGCAGGATGTGGAAACAGAAGTAGTGGCAGTTATCTTATTACTATCAGTACTTTTGTCTTCTACCTCAAGATGGTGAGCTGTCTTATGAAAATGTTTGAAGCTAGACAAGAAGAGAAGTGGAGACACTTTCTAAATGTATTTTCAAGATTATTATTAATAATTTGCTTTTAACTAAACTATAGTGCATTTTTGATAATTGTGAAAAACACAAATCTGGGAAGACATATTTCAGGCAAAAGGATTAAAATTCAGCCACCTCATTCTGTATGCACAATGTGGCTATAAAACTCCTCAGGACATACTCATGTCAAGTCCCAAGATATGAGAAAGAATCCAGTTTGTTTTAAATAGCATTTGGGTGCAATTTTAATTGCCAGTTGTTCATGAATTTAACTTGACTCTCAAAGTACAAAATTGTCTAAAAAAAAATCTCTACCTATTATAAAATAAGTATGCTTAAGTGATTGTTATCTTTGGAATATCCTTTTAATTCCAGTAGTTTTGAAAGACTGTTAAGTGGTTTGTGCTGTTCACCAATAATATGCTTCCAAATGTTATTTTTAAAATTGTTAAAATAATATTTAATCCAATTAATGATCTAATAATAAAACAACTAGGACATTAACATGGGCTACTTTGCATGGTGTGCTAGAGGTTGAGTGAATGAGGCCAAAGTTACAGATTCTATTTAAGTATGATATGGTCTAGTTTGAAAAGATCTGTTCTATAACCAGTGACTTCCAGGCAGTCCTCTGGGACTGCGGGCTTTGAGGACAAAAGAGACTAGGCGAAGGTACAAGGGATACAGCCTGCATGCATAGAGCTGTTAGAAAAAAATCCAGAGCTGTGTCTTACAGATGGCAGTCAGTGGCATTATAAGTAATAATGATTCTATCAACTCCAGTTCACTGAGTATATATACACTGAGGGTATAAATACATGCTAGATGTGTTGACAGATGCTTTACAGAGTTGATTTCATTTGATTTAATCTTTGCAACAACACAGTGAAGGAGGTATGCCCACCCCCTTTCCAAAGATGAAGAACACAAAGGTTACAGACGTAAGGACACTTGCTCAAAATGACACAGCTGATCACTGGTACAGCCATCACACTGCATGTAGGAAATGCTCTTCTTCGAAGAAAGGTGCTTGAGGACAGGCCTACAGAGGAGGTGATGGGGCTGCTGAGCTTCCTAAAGCATGATGTGGGCTTTCCAGGATTTTCTGAATGATACACCATAGTTGCTGCTTTCAGACAGTTGCATCAAAAGAAAAAAAGATCTAGAGGTGCAAAAAATATTTCTTCCTGATTTCTTCCTTGAAGGAGGAAGACTAGATAATGATGGTGATTATGATAATAATAATAGGTATTAGTGAATACTTACCATGGGCCAAAGCTGTATGAGCATATCTAATCCTCCTAACAACTTCAAGTGTAAAATAGATACCATTTTACTCTTAGTCTACAGATAAAGTAAATGATGATAACAAAGCAAAATAATTTCCTCTAAGATCACACAACTACTAAAAAAAAAAGCAGGGACTTAAGTAACCTCCATATAAGGTCAAAGCCCATGCTCTGATATAGTGACAAAAATAAACAACAAATAAACATTTACGTCATTTGGAGGATTTGCAATAAAAACTGCACCAAACTTTCTATTAGTCCATCTAAATGTATCCTCCTCAATTTAGCTTTCAGTGATTTATCAATTATTTCATGGCATAGCACATTATGCCTGTAATGAAAGCCTCTGGCAGAAACACACACATATTTCCTAGGAGACAAAAATGCAGGGAATGGAATGTACAGGATCCTCACACATTTTGAATGGGATGCAGATTATTATTTAACTTCTTTTTCATCTAATTGGTGAAAAGTCATAATTGTGCTGACACTTCCCTAAGGTACCTGTGATCTGTATAAAATGCTTAAATGTACTTACAGCATGTGTGCATTCAGCCATAAAACCAAAACGGAGAACAATTCAAATTAAATTTCATCATTTGTTCAAATACATGTCTCTTTGGTCACACCTTCTTAATGAATGGTAGCAGACAAGCAACACAGCTAATAAGTTATTTTAATAAGGTGATGTAACGGCGTGTGAACTGTTACCTCCTGGGAGAGTAAGTGACAGATTCCAGTTCTCATTACTGTGTAGATTAGTCTCAGAGAATTCATTAGTGCCCAATGTGGCAGCTCTGCTGAGTGTCCTTAATTTGGAAAAAGAGACAGGAGGCCTGTGTGCCCAAGAAACTCTAAAGACAGATGAGCTGGAACTGAAGGCTTTTAAGGGCAAAGGACTCTCTTGAGAAGATGGCAATTATTCACCTGCTTTCCAGGCATCGGTGACAGCTCTCTTCTCTTTAGTCTCTGTCAGTACACACACTAGGAGCAACAGCAGACTCCTGGATTCCCCCTCACCTATAGCAAAGCAGGGTGAATGCAGAATGTTGCAAAGGCACCATACATCCAGATGACTTATCTCCATTATAAACGGCTTTATTTTACAGAATGACAGTGAGCAGAAGTAGCATAGAAAAATGTGATCTATCAGTAATCCTAGTTTATTTTTAGGTAATAGTTTTAATCCTCTCAACCAAACCACCAAGGAAGCTTGGTGTGGATTGACTTAAAAATCCACTATGTGCTATTTCTGCCACATGCTGGTAAAGATGTTATACAGATGTTTGAACTAGCTTCATAATAAACACAAAGTCCTGACTTCTGAACAATTAAAAGTGCCAACATAGCACTGTTTATATACTATTAAAAGGCTTTCAAACTCTTTTTGACTAAAATCCTTAGTAAGACATATGTATTACACATAACCAATACCCACATATGTATAGGTATTTACATCAGTGAAATTAATGTTTCACTACATAGGATGCACTCTTATCTGTACTGCCCTACTTTAATGTCTTTATTCAATTTATATTATTCTATAATATTAGTTTTTTAAAATGTCAATTCTTTTTAAAAACTGATTTTATCACTGACTAATAAACAAAGATCTATAGTTTGAAAAACTGTATGAAAAGAACCAAGATCTCAAGATAAAGCCCTTTGTGTATTAATTTTTGTAAGAATTACAATGGGTATTTATGATAGGCCACACACTCTGCCATTACTTTCACAAAATTTCTAACTTATTCTCCACAGCAAAGGTAGGTATTAGTCCACTTTCCAGATGAAGAAAATCAAGCTTAGAGCAGTAAAGAAAGTTGCTCCAGTGCCCACAGCTGGTAAATGGCAGAGCTATAATACTGGCACACAGTAAGCACACAATGGATGGATGGGTGGATGATGGATAGATGGATGGGTGGGTAGACGGGTGGATGGGTGGATAGATGCATGGGTGGATCGATGGATGGATGGGTGAATGGATGGGTGAATGGATGGATGGGTCAATGGGTGGATGGGAGGATGAGTGGATGGATGGATGGATGGATGTATGGATGGATGAATGGATGGATGGGTCAATGGGTGGATGGGTGGATGGGTGGATGTATGGATAGATGGATAGATGGATGGGTGGATGGATGGATGGATGGATGTATGGATGGATGGGTCAATGGGTGGATGGGTGGATGGATGGGTGGATGGGTGGATGGAATGGTGGATGGATGGGTGAACAGGTGGATGGGTGGACGGGCGGATGGATGGATGGGTGGATGAAGGATGGTTGAAAATGAGGCCCCAGCCTGCTGACCTTGGACTACTGGATATATTGACAACTAATCCTCATTGTAGCATTCCTTTATGAACCACAATCTAACACTATAGTCTTCAGCTATCTCAAAACAAAAATAAGAGTTTTTATCTGAAAATATGAAAGTTGTTTCTTTATTGGGAAGGGTGAGAATAATAATAATAATGATTGTGGCTAATACTTACCAATGACTTAGCATGTGCCAAGTTTTTTTTTTTTTTTTTACATGTATCAATATAAAATAATAGTGGCCAACCCCAAGGAATTGTTATGAGGATTAAATTCATTTAATGCTTTTATCAACCATATGGGAAAGTTACTCTTATTATCTGTTTATAGTTGAGGAGTCTGAGGCACAAAAAGGTTAAGTGACTTGCCTAAGGACATACAGCTAATAAAACACAAGACATCTGCCTCAGAGCCAGAATTCTTAACCTTTATTCCTGACCATAATCATTAGAAATCAGCCAAATTCTTCTTGTATCACTAAAGCAAGGTTGACTACTTCCAAAGAAAGCATAGTAAAAACTGCTAAATGCTTTGCTGGAGTGAACCACTCAGGATAAGTCAGTTAGCTCTCCTAACATGCTTCTGGGTTCTTAATTTTTTTTTTTAAAGATTTTATTTATTTATTTGACAGAGAGAGATCACAAGCAGGCAGAGAGAGAGGAGGAAGCAGGCTCCCCGCTGAGCAGAGAGCCCAATGCGGGGCTCGATCCCAGGACTCTGAGATCATGACCTGAGCCGAAGGCAGCGGCTTAACCCACTGAGGCATCCAGGCGCCCCGCAAATATGTATTTAAATATCTCTGCTCACTCTATCTAGCCACCTACTATTAAACAAACATGGTTCATTGTGAGGGTTCTGATACTGATCCAGCATAGCAGTTTTCCTTCTACCCTTCACTCCTGTATCTGCAACCTGTTTCCCTGACGGTAAGAACCCTGGATCTCAGGATCACAATGTATTTACTTTTTTGTTTACCCCCAATAATATACATGTCCTGAGAATTGCAAAATGTCCTCTATGAAGAACAATGTGACCAATGAGAATGCAGTAGTAATGTACTGCTTGTTATGCAGTCATGAGATGGTGCCATTGGAGACAAAATGAATGGATTAGGAGGGTATTATGCTAAGTGAAATAGACTGAAAGAGACAAATACCACTTGATTTCACTCATAAGTAGAATTAAAAAAAAGAATAAATAAAAAGCAGACTCACCTATAAATACAGAGAATATACTGATGGTAGCCAGAGTGTAGGGAAAGTGGGGGAATGGGAAAAATAGGTGAAGAGGAGTGGGAGATACAGGCTTGTAGTTATGGAATGAATAAGTCATGGGAATAAATGACACAGCATAAGGACTATAGCCAAAGATACTGTTTTTTTTTTTAAAGATTTTACTTTTAAGTAATCTCCACACCCAACCTGGGGCTCAAACTTATATCACTGAAATCAAGAGTTGCACACTCTACTGATGAAGCCAGCCAAGCACCCCCATCACCAGTGATACTGTAATAGCACTGAATGGGGACAGAAGGCAGTTAAACTTGTGCTGAGCATAGCATAATGTATAAACTTGTCCTATTCACTATGTGGTATACTTGAAACTATGTAACATTGTGTGTTAACTATACTCAGATTAAAAAAAATAAAATTTAAATTTAAAAAATAAAATCGATAAAAACATGTTTTTCTTTGTGAAGAAAAGTGAACAAAAGAATGAGGAAAAAGATAAAACTCTGAATAAAATGAATGAGCTCATTGTGCTTCCAATAATAAAGATTGGCTTGGAGAGCAGGCCTATTTAGTGTTGTTTTTTTGTTCTGTTTTCCTGAAGCCAGTTGACAATTATGTTAGCCAAACTATGGCTGTTTTCACTGTATGTTGACAGAAAGAAAGCTCCACTGAGAATGGAGTTTAAGTATTGGACGTAGAGAGCTGATCTTGTGCCTGAAATGTTTGTCTCTCTTTCTTTACTTACTGGCATGTGTAATTAACACATTAATCATTTCAAGGGGAAAAGCATTGTCAGTCATCTCTCTCTGCCCTGAAAAAGAAATTTGATAAACATTTTCCTCATTCAGTAAAAGAATCTGATTGGAGATCCACTCTGTATGTCATATAAAGTAAGAATTAGACTGGTCAGTAAAAGGATACAGTTTGTGACATTTAAAATTTCTATCTGAAACAATCCTTTAAAAAAAAGGAATCTGAAATGTAATTCTGACCAGCAATTTGGCCAAATTTCTTTACCGCTGTCATTGGCAATTGCCTATTGATGTGAATCCACTTAAAATAACTTTGACACCAAGATAGAAAAACATAGGGTGAATCTGTATATAGCTTCCTTCGCCCTACATCTCCTTCACCAATACCGTTCACAACTCCTGTGGTATATACTATTAATAGCCACATTTTATAGATGAGGAAAATTAAGCCGACAAAGGTTAAATAAATTGCTTAGGGTAACATATCTGGGCACAAGTGGGCATGAGCTGATGGTACTGAACCAGATCTACCTGATTCTAAAGTCTGTGGTACTCATGAACACTTCGCTGTTTTTTTCAATCTTGGAATGTCATTTGTCAATTTTTAAAATATCTGTGTAGCCATTCACTACACATTCATAGTTTGCTTAACCAAACCTCTACCAAGCTGCACTGAGACTGTTGCCAGTTTTTTACTATTTATGGAAAAAATGCTACAGCTAAAATCCTCATAGCTACTTCTTTTCCCATTTGTACAAATGTGTTTACCAGATAAATTCTTATGTACTGGGTAGAAAAGACATAATATAATTGACCAATATTTAAATTGCTACATACTGCAATGATAAAAACATCTAACCCATTGGTAGAAAACTCAATATATAATGAAAGCCTTAATTGTTCTAGAATCAGTAAAACAGTTTTTCTTTCCTTTATAGCTAGAATGCATCGATGATCCTAGAGACCATAAAGTTGGCATGAAAACACAGTATATTGAGAGAGTGGTACATAGTTGTTCGAATATGTATACTCTATGCCAGAATGATAGGAATTTTAACTTAGGCACTGCCATTTATTAGCTGTGTAACCTTGAAAACATTGTTACTATTTTCTAGGCCATAGTTGCTCATGTGAGATACTCCAATCACTATTTTCTGTAGGGTTATTTTGGTCATTATATAAGAAAATGCAAGCAGGGAACTTAGTAGATTGTCTGACACATAAAAAGTGCTCAATAAATATTCATTACCAATGTATCTGTTAGTTCTGTACCTTTGTCTTTTGTGTGTGTGTATGGCATCACTTCAAGTATCCAAATATCTATGAGTTAATATATTATTATTATCTTAACATTTTTTCACCCACTCATTCAATCATATTTATTGACCACTTACTATGTGCCAGGCACTGTTCTAGGTGTTGGGGATACAGCGGGCCCATAGAAAAATGATTCATATTTAACAGCCGTCTGTAGCAATCAGAATGTTTTAATGTATGTTAACTTAAAAAATAACATTAGTTAAAATAATATCCTCTGAAGCAGAATTTAGGACATTTAATTATAACTCTAAAGATGTGTTGTTATTTTAAATTGATTTTGATACTTTTCTAAAAATGAAAAATGACACCACTGTTTATGGGTCAATGGCTAGTGGGAATTCTTTTTACAGCTGCCTTGTGTCATTTATCTTGATCAGACACTAAAGAAGCCATTTCTGGGTAATTTACAAGATCATTGTATCTTTTATACCTAGGCTTCCGGATCACCAAAGAATACAGCTTAACCTTTATTTTCATCTACCCATGGAGAAAAATAATATGTATCAAGGTCTCAAATTCTACATTTTAATTCATCTGCTTTTAAAATATCAGTTGAACAAAAATATCAATTGGTAACAACTGCAGAAAGAGGAAACTTAAATGTACATTTCACCAGAGATACACATTTTTGAAAATTCAATAATTTAGTATCAAAAAGAATATACATTTCCTTTTAGTGTATTGCTAACCCTTCTCTAGGTGTATGCATTATTATGCATATATATTACACCTCTACAAGTATACAAAAATAAACATATAAATACAGATGTGTATATAAATATATACATTTTTTAAAATACCACCAGCAGTGGTATTTGGTGGATAAGTAGCAATCTTCTTATTGTTATTTAAGTCTGTGTGTATGGTTTGGAAAAGTTAGTAAGAGATCAAAGTCTGTCCAGAATGATGTCATAACAAGGTAATATGGAATCTGATTATGTGCAAAGCTGGATATTTACACAAAGAGGTCAGAAACCAGCTGGCTACATATAAACTAAAGAAAAACCAACAAACATCCTAACAGTTCTTATTCTTGATCTGCTACGGACTTGCAAGCTTAGCACAATTTTTTAAGACCCAGATATTGAGAATGTTTTCTAAGTCAGCACAAATCCACTCAAAAATTTTGTGTGGCTTGCTACCCAAGTTATCCTGGAGGCAATAAGAAAAATTGTTTATTTTCCCTTTGCATGAGAGTATTTAAAAATTATAATATTGTTTTGAAAAACTGTAGCAACATTTTACTTCTATGATTTAGGGAAAACATCCTTACAGATTCAATAAAACAATGTGGGGCTACTTTAATCTGTATTTTATTTTTTTTTCTTTAGATTTGAACATTTGTCCAAATTGGTTTGGGGATGGAAACTCAGTTGATTTGTCTGGACCATTGGCAATATCGGAAGAAACACTTATCTGAAAAGTCAGCTCTGGTTATTTGCCTTCATCTCTTCTTCCTTCCTTTTTATTTCTCTCCTTTCTCTCATTGATTTTCATTTCCCACCCCTTCTTTCTTCCTCATGGCTCTAAATTTTAGTAATCAATGTCATAAAAGACTAGATAATTAGATAAAAATTTAGGTCGCTTATAGTGCAAAAAATTCAAAATTACTGAACTGTTAAACTTTTATCTTCAACAAGTATAGTCATTCTCTTCAAAGGATTGGAGATACATTCTAAATAGGATAATGGATTGATTACAGAAAGGAAAGAGGAACCAGAAATGTGATATTTCTGAATTATTCCATAAAAAATGATGACAAATCAAACCTGTATATTCAGGCCTAAAAATAAGAATAGAAATAGGCTAGGATCACAATTCCAACATTAGACTGGAGATAATATTTGTTAAATTCTTTGGTGGAAATGGAACTAACCGCTTTATTCATTCTATGATACCTTTAATAACTTCTTTTTAAACTCTTTTTAAAAAATTCTTTTAAACTCAAGATTATTGAAATGCCATCCAAGTTTTGTTAGGTTAAAGCCCTCAGCATGGTGTGCAGAGTCATTCATATTAGAGCAGCTAAACAACACAAGTGAAGTCCCACACAAGCATAATCCTTTGATTTGCTGATCATAATGTTCATTAGTTCATTGATGGGCTTTAATATCTGAGAAAATCTAAAAGCCTTACAGAACCACAGAGATATTTTGACATTTATGGCTCCACTCTTCTGAGCATTTGGTTTTAATGATCTTGACGATCTTCTAGTTTAACTTTCTTGCACTTTTATAGACACTTCATTAAGCCAATCTTTTAATAAAAGAAAAATGGTTAATGATTCCCTCTCAGCACAACAGAGTATAGCAAAGAACCACAGCCTCAAGTGCCAAAAGAATAAACACCAAAGGTTGTAAAACAACTGTGATGTAATAACCCACATTTTTGTCACTGTGACTCAGGATACCCAGACAAGGTCAAGATAAAATGTCAAATACACTTGGACTAGGCAATTCTGCCTAGAGCAGCTAATTCCTCCATTCCCCCTTCCTCTTCTCATTTCCCCAATGTCGACTCTGCTTTACCTAACTCCTTGAAGTTAAAGGAATTGAAAGAAAATCTGTTCCATGATGTTAGCCAACTTTTCATTTGTAAAAGGGCTACCTAGTTTTTGCTTCTTTTGCTTCTAAAGAGAAGACTCAGAAGTTCCAGAAGATCCAGACTCTACACAATAATCTCCTACAGGCAGGTGAAGCCTTGAATTTCTCAGGAGAATGTGATTGCTTCTTTGACAGATAAGGGATCCATTCACTCATAGTAAGCTCCAATGGAAGTTTTGTTTTATATTTCTCAAAGTGGAAACAGCTTCTTCTTTTTTACCCCCATTATTGTAACAAGAGTCTACGCTTAAAATATCAAAGAATCCAGAAAAGTCGCAGCTATCTCAACTGTAGCTTTGCAAGCCATACAACCATATCATTGCCATACTCTTGTACAATTTTTACTATGCAAACATACACAGACTAGCTTAACAAAATTCATACTTTTAAAAATATTGTGGTAAAAACACATAAAACAAAATTCACTGTCCTAAGGATACAGTTCAACAGTGCCAAGTGTATTCACATTGTTCTGAAACACATCTCCAGCACTTTTTCACCTTGTACAACTGAAACTGCGTCCATTTAAACAAAAGCTCTCCCCTACCCCTGGTAACTACCATTCTCCTCCATGAGTTGAAATATTTTAGATACCTTATATTACTGAATCATTTTGTGAATGGCTCATTTCACTTAACATAATGTCTCCCAGATTCATACATGTTATAACATGGGACAATTTCCTTCCCTTATAAGGCTAGATAATATTCGATTCTATGTATACACCAAATTATATTTAACCATTCAGCCATCAGTGAACATTTGTGTTGCTTCTCCCTCTTGGCTATTGTGAATAATGCTGCAAAGAACTTGGGTGTGCAGATATCTCTTTTTAAGTGAACATTCATACAGTTTATAATTCTCAAAATTATGAACATAAGCATTTGTATAACTTATATTTGTATAACTGTTCAATTATTTTTTTAAAAGTTCCTATAAGTAGAATTTCTGAGCCAAAGGCCATGTGCATAAAAAGGAACCTATATTTCAAGTAATACGTGTGTGCAAGGTACAGATCAAACATTACAACATTTCTTATGAAAACAAGTCTTCATTTCTTTTCTTTTTATTGGTGTATAATTGACACACAATGTTACATTAGTTTCAGCTGTACCACACAGTGATTCAGACAAGTTTATACTTTATGCTATGCTCACAATATGTGTAGCTACCCTCTGTCCCCATATATCACTATTACAATATCAATGACTATATTCCTTATGCTGTGCTGTATTCCCATGATTTATTCATCCCATGACAGGAAGCCTGTATCTCCCTTTCCTCTTCACCCATTTTGCCCAGCTCCCACCTCCCTCGCTTCTAGCAACCATCAGTTTGTTCTCTGTATTTATAGATCTGATTCCACTTTTGTTTGTTTATTCACTTAAAACAAAGTCTTCTTTCCCAAGCCTCTCCACCCTCAGCCCAGTGCTCCGATGACCCAGAAGCAAATTTTTAAAATTGTTTCGGTTTCATTCTCTGTCACTTAACCACAGTTATTCTGGATCAGTAGTTCTCAACTATGACCACACATTGAAACCACCTCAGAAGCTGTTAAAAAATACTGATTTCTGTGCTCTATCCCTTTTAAAGCATCATCTCTTAAAGTGGAGCCTGGGCTTGGCCCCTTTCTAAATAATACGTTTTTAAAAAGCTCCCCACGTGATTCCAATAACCCATAGTCAAAGCTGAGAGTTACTCTTTTAAAGGAGTGCTATTCAAACTTTAATGTGCAGATAAGACAATGATGGATTTTGCTAAAAAGCAGGTCCCATTTCAATAATTCTGCAGTGGGGGGGAGGGGTTGAGATTGGGCTTTTTCTTTTTCTTTCTGTTTTTCTCTTATTATGTTCAGTTAGCCAGAATATAGTACATCATTAGTTTTTGATGTAGTGCTCAACAACTCATTAGTTGCATATAACACCCAATGCTCATCACAACGTGTGGCCTCCTTAATACCTAATACCCATCACCTGCTTATGCAATCCCCCACACCCCTCCCTTCTGTAACCCACAGTGTGTTTCCCAGAGTACAGAGTTTCTCATGGTTTTTCTCCCTCTCTGATTTCTTCCCATTCAGTTTTCCCTTCCTTCTTCTGCGGTCCTCTGCACTACTTCTTATGTTCCACATATAAGTGAATCATATGATAATTCTTTCTCTGCTTAACTTATTTCACCTAGCATAATCCCTCCTAATTCCATCCGGTGCAATGGTGGGTATTTGTTGATGCAAATGGTGGTTATTCATCCTTTCTGATGGTTGAGTAATATTCTATTTTATGTATGAACCACATCTTCTTTATCCATTCATCTGCTGAGGGGGATCTTGGCTCCTTCCACAGTTTGGCTATTGTGGACACTGCAGCTATGAACACAGGGGTGCACATTCCCCTTTGGATCACTACATCTGTATCTTTGTGGTAAATACCTAGTAGTGCAATTGCTGGGTTGTAGGGTAGCTGTTTTTTTAAAAACATCTTGAGGAACCTCTGTACTATTTTCCGGAGTGGTTGTATCAGCTTTTATTCCTGCCAACAGTGTAAGAGGATTCCCCTTTCTCTGCATCCTTGTCAACACTTGTTGTTTCCTGTTTTGTTAATTTTTACCATTTTAACTGGTGTAAGGTGGTATCTCATTGTGCTTTTGATTTGTATTTCCCTGACGACTAGTGATGTTGAACATTATTTCATGTTAGCCATTTGGATGTCTTTTTTGGATTAGTGTCTGTTCATGTCTTCTGTCCATTTCTTGACTGAATTATTTGTTTTTTGGGTGTTGAGTTTGATTAGTTCTTTATAGATATTGGATACCAGCCCTTTATCTGAAAAGTCATTTGCAAATATCTTCTCCCATTCCATGGACTGCCTCTTAGTTTTGTTGCCTGTTCCTTTGATACGTAAAAGATTTTATCTTGATGAAGTACCAAAAGTTCATTTTTGACATGATATTTTATGCAGAAAACCCAAAAGACTCCATCCCCACGTTATCAGAACTCATACAGCAATTCAGCAATGTGGCAGGATATAAAATCAATGCACAGAAATCAGCTGCATTTTTAAAAAAGATTTTATTTATTTATTTGACAGAGAGAGAGAGAGAGAGAACACAAGCAGGGGAGTGGGAGAAGGAGGAGCAGGCTTTCTGCAGAGCGGGGAGACTGATGTGGAGCTTGATCTCAGAACGCTGAGATCATGACCTGAGCTGAAGGCAGACACTTAACGACCGAGCCACCCAGGTCTCCAATCAGTTGCATTACTAAACACTAAAAACGTAACTGAAGAAAGAGAAATTAAGGAATCAGTTCCATTTACAATAGCTCTAAAAACCATAATACACCTAAGAATAAACCTAACCAAAGATGTAAAGGATCTATACTCTAGAACCTACAGAACATTTATGAAAGAAATCGAGGAAGACACAAAAGGATGGGAAAAAATTCCATGCTCATGGATTGTAAAAATAACATCATTAAAGCGTCTATGTTGCCCAGAGCAATCTACACTTTCAATGCAATCCCTATCAAAATACCACTGGCATTTTTCACAAAGCTGAAACAAACAATCCTAGAATTTGTATGGAACCAGAAAAGACCCAGAATCACCAGGGGAATGTTGAAAAAGAAAACCAAAGCTGGGGGCATCATAATGCCTGACTTCAAGCTATATTACAAAGCTCTAGTCATCAAGACAGTATGGTTCTGGCACCAAAACAGACACATAGATCAATGGAGAGAACAGAGGCACAGAAGTGGACCCTCAACTCTATGGTCAACTAATCTTCAACAAAGTAGGAAAGAACATCCAATGGCAAAAAGACAGTCTCTCCAATAAATGGTGTTGGGAAAACTGGACAACCACATGCAGAACGAAACTCGACCCTTCTTTACACCATACACAAAGATAGACTCAAAATGGATGAAAGACCTCAATGTGAGACAGGAATCCAGCAAAATCCTAAAGAACATAGGCAGTAATCTTTTCAATATTGGCCACAGCAACTTCTTTTAAGACACATCTCTAAAAGCAAGGAAAATGAGATTGGGCTTTTTCTGAAGTAATATCAACACTTCATTTTGCTGTATGATAAGCCAGATAATACACGTATTCTATTCCACTCCTTTAGACAATATGTGATGACTTCCTGAGATGAAGACAGGGGTTTGCTCATTTTCACTTTTATTTTCGTCTCAATGTTTGTTATATTACTTTTAGCTTTACTATTGGTTACTTTTAGGCAATAAAACTAAATTCTCATTTCTTTTTCCAAGTGATCTTGACCACTCCTTAAAAAAAAGATAGTCTTCTATTTTTTTCCCATCTTTCCTCCCAGAAAACTTCTGTTCCCTCTTTTGTTAGCTTTGCTTTGATTAATATTTCTGCTTTCTGGACTGTGGACTCTGAGAAACAAACTGAGAGTTTTGGTGGGGTGGGGGGTGGGAGGTTGGGTGAGCCTGGTAGTGGGTATTATGGAGGTCATGTATTGCATAGAGCACTGGGTGTGGTGCATAAACAATGAATTCTGGAACACTGGAAAGAAATTTAAAAAAATAAATAAAAATTAAAAAAAAAAAACCACTGGGACACTAACTTAAAACACTATAACTGGGCCCTTTTCAACACTGTAGGGAAGTGAGCATTTGAGTCCTTTCTCACTTTGGATTCACTTTGGCCTGAGGTCATTGTGGTCTGCTATCTGCATTATTCACTTTGGGGGAATTCTCCTCCTTGGAAGAAACTACACCATGGCCTGGAGATGATACAGTCCAGTGGTTTGAAGACTTTGTATTAAAACATAGGGCGGGAAATGAAGAGGGACAATGGGAGGAAGTTGTAGAGGAGATCCAGGCACTGAACACTGTGGAGTCTTTGGCTGAGATCCTCCAGGTGAAGGGGAAGTGCTATAACCTCAAGGGAGAGGTGGAGGACATAAAGCAAGAAGCCAAGCACTGCAGTGAGAGGCAGGCTGAGCTCCACGAGGTGGAGAGGTTCTTCATTCAGATGAAGGTCTTCCTGGATGTTTCTGCCTTACACGCAGTGCCCAAGGGTTAATGTTTGTGTGCCCCACAATAGCAGAGAAGGGGAGTTGGGAAGTGTGTGGTTATCTCCAGAGTGGTAATGTGCTATGAATTTGAATATTAGGTAAATAAACCTTTAACAATGAAAAATATATATATATTTCTGCTCTCTGCTGCAAATACAAATAAATCTTCCATGTTATGTCATTAGATTGTTTCTTAAGTAGAAAACCAACAAAGGGATTTGCAAGTGTTATGCTTTAATACTAAAGCAGATATACACCATGCCCAATGATATACTAGGCTTGAGTGCCTTTTCCATGGGCTCTTTTATAGGAATCTAGGCCACCCAAAAAACACTGTAGCACGAAGGTCCATGGACTCCTTAAAATCACAGCATTTAGTTTTCATCCCATTTTGATCAAGATTTTGTAGTACAACCTCTTCCCTGGTAGTTCTGTTACTTCCCACTCCCACCCCTTTTGTTACTTGCCCTTTAGTTATTTTCCACACTCTAAGCCATATTAGCTATTTGATAAACCAGATTGTCCCTGAACCCTAACCCTTAGGCTTAATCCTAATCCCATTCTCTTCAGGACTGGTGGGTCTAGGCCTGTGGCTACCTGGAACATCCCTTTATTCCTTTCCTGGTTCAGAGCCATACTGTTCCCACCTGCCTTAGTTACTGATCTTTTCTGCTGAAGACACTCAAGTACCTTCAGAAGAGATGACACATACATGATAAATGTACTCAGGGCTTGTATCTTCGAAGCTATATTTATAAAGAATTCTAGGTAAAAAGTTTTACTTCAGAACTTTAAAGGTATCAGTCTAAATATCTTTCCTTTGTGAATTGTGACTTTTTTTTCCCTAGAGGTTTGCAAGGTTTTCTTTTTAATTACATTGTTCTGAAATTTCACCACAATGTGTCTAGTTGGGGGGTCTGTTTCCATTCACTGGGTTGGAAACTCAGCGAGCCATTTCAAACCAGAGTCTTATTGTTCTTTAGCTCTAGTGCGTATCTTTTTATTATTTGGCTGAATAATTTAAACACTGCTTTGCCTCCTTCTCTTTCTGAGGTTTGCATTAGTTGAATATAGGCCCTCCCTGTTTGTTCCTCATATTCTCCATCTTTTACTTTTTATTTAATGTTTTAAAAGATTTCTTTGATTTTATTTCTTCTAGTATCTCTACTAATTTTTTTTATTTTGACAAATTATATTTTAAATCCTAAGAATGCTTTCTTCTTCTCTTATTCTCTTATTTCTTGTTTTATAGATTTAGTATTTTCTTGGATCTTTTTGAGAATATTTCTGAGGATGATTTTTTTAAAAAGTTCTTTTTGTTCCCTGTATCATTTCAGCTTCCTCTGAGGTTGTTTTTCTATTTTTTAGCATTTGGTACTTCTCTTTTTATACTGCTAGTTCATGTTCCAGTGTTGTCTCTGTTATTAAGAAAACAGGCCTGGGTAGATGGAGCGGATGTTTCTGCTTTCATAGTGGCGCAAGATTGTTCTCCTACCGGGTCTCTCCCCTTCTTTTTAATTTTTTCCTGGGTTGGGCCAAGCAGTGTTGACCAGCAAACTACGAGGACCATCCAGAGCAGGAGCTGGCCGTCAGGCTGAGTGCCAACAAAATGCTCAACAAAATACTTCCGTCTGAGGCATCAACAAATTTACAAATGTTATCTTTTCCCAGTATGCCCAATTTCTTTAGAAAGGAGTCCTCATACATTTTGCCTGGAGATAAAATGTGAGCGGCTTACCCACGTATATTGGAGCTAGGGCGCTAACTGAAGAATTCTGGACCTTTGAGTAATCTGTGTTTAACTCCATCTTTCCCTCTCTCCCTCTGTTGTGTCTACTGACTCTGTACCCAAGGCATTTCAGGGGTTCCACAGGGTAGATAAGCTTTCTTCCCCTATAGAGCTGTCAGAGGGTATTCTAGGTTTACGATTTCTCTGCCCTCCTTTCTGTCTTATGGCTCCCATCTACCTTTTTGTATTCCAGGAATTTATTAAATAGCTCAACCTTTAGTGACACACACTTCCCATTCTCGCTTGTCTGTTGTGCCAGGCAGTTGCCTTTTTGCTTTTAGTCATTACTCAATGTTCCCCTGCTCTGCTCTTCATCACAGAGCAGTGACCAACCCCTGTAAATGACATTTATATGCCAACTGGCTTCCAGGGAGTTTCAGCCAGTGGGAAGCACTGATAGGATACTGGAGAGAAAAGAAGAGGGACAAGGCAATATATTTCTTTCTTTTCTTTCTGTCTTGGGCAGCATCTCTAGAAGCGTTGCATTCCTTCTTTCTTGTGCAACACATCCTGACCCCAAGCAGCCCCTTTCTGCATGGTTTCAGCTCCTGACATGCAGGCTGGGCTTTGTAGGCTCCAGCAGTAATAATTTCTACCTTGACCTTTCCAGCCCTAGTGGTGGGACCAGTGCCTGATGTTGCAAATTCATTTGGCTTTTTAGATGTGCCCACACTTTCATAAATAGGCGCCCATATTCAGTTCTCTTTAGTAAACTACTTGGTTCAATTTTCCTGACTGAACTTGACAGATAGAGATATAAAGGGAGATTGTATTCTACATTTCTATGCTTCTAATTCAATAAGGCCGTGGAAGAAATGAGAGGCCAGTGCATGTGTTTAGCCTACCATTTTGAATTGGAAAATATATACATTTTGAGACTTATGATGCATATTGCCAAACTGCCTACTAGAATGTTTGTATCAAATTACATTTCCACTAATAGTGTGATGGTATCGATAGCCCGTCACCCTCAAAACACAGGGGACTGATGCTTCTTTTAAATCACTGCATCCAATCTTTGTATGGAGATCTAATGAAAACTTCAAGTTTTCCTGGCTCAGAAGATTTCATATTTGTGTTGTTCTAACAGCTGGAAATGATCTATGAGGAGATAGAGCCAACTGCACTCGCCTAACATTTGATTCAAGATGGTTGGCCAAGTTACTAAGGAGCCCAGAATCACAAAAGTAAGAAAAAGACACAGAAAGCAGCTTTTCCAGTGTCTGCTTCTGATATCTAAAAGGAAGAAATTATTCTGGCTCTCTAGAAAAGTAAAATTCCCCAAGATAAATAAAATCATTGTTGAGATCCAAATTATTAAAGCATGACTCAAAGAAGAGAGAGTCTCACAAAAGACTGAGTTAAAACCAACTCCTAACATCTCTGCTTCCAAGCCTAAAATTTCATTGGAAAAAGTTGCCACCTGTCTCCATGAGGATCTCACAGAGATTTCCAACTCGAGAACTAAACACAGAACAGGAGTACTAGAAATAAGCAAGCTCCAATTTCACCTTATAAAGTAGGAGAATAGTTGCAGCCCTCACTGAAATCATGTGGAAATATCAATCTGGAGTCTTGATTAGCCACATCTGGCCATGACTCAGTCCATTCTATGATGGCTTTGCCCAAAACTTATTTTCCCTCCAATACCGCTCTCGACACTCACCACCTATCAACTGCTAGTAGTCGTCCCACTCACTCTAGACCTCCTCTGTGCCTCCCATGTGTCTTTCACTTGGACAGGGAATATACTGAGATATGCTTTTACACCAACTAATTGTGCTCTAAAGCACATCACTTATACTCTTTGGTCTCAGTTTTCTTATCTATCAAATGAGCCTTAATGATCCTGGAACGTCCACCCAGCTCTGAGCAGGAGCTATGATGGTTGGAAAATATGTGTCTTTAGTAAAGCCATTTAGCTGGGGCCATTATAGTCACAAATAGCCTCAAATCTGGCCATTTGATCTTGTCTTCCAGAAAGGTTATTTTATTTTTATGTGTTTAAAGCATGATTTTATGTACTTAAAATGTGCTACCCATTTTTTTTTCCTATCCTGTTCTGGCATTTCTCTTCTTCTCCTTCTTGTTTTTAATATTCCAGAACCTCAAAAAATGGAAGTGTCTCAGCTGTTTTCTGACGTCTGAGAGGGCCAGGCCTTATTATTCAGTGAGTCTATTCACATCTCTTGCTCTCCCTATGGTCCATGAACAGGTTACTGTGGGATGGAGAAGAGATTCGGTTTTATGAAGTGATGAATTGGTGTTCTGACTAAACCAAATGTTTTGGTGACTGATGGGGTGGAACCCAATAATTCTGCCAAGTTGGGATTAGCACCAGAGCTACTTCCCCCTTGGTGTAGATTCAGCTCAAAGTCACGGTTAAAGAGAGATGAAGGAAATCCAGTATGCAAGAGTGGACATCAATTATAATAACCTCCTAAAGTTTTTTTCAAAGTTTCAAAAAAAGAAAACTGGAAAACCTCATCACACACTTTAACACTCCACTTGTAATTTGCCTAATGGGTATCTTTGTTGAAAACTATTTCTAATGAGATGGATGAAAAGCTAAAGTGGTCAATAGATTGGGCAAAATCAGCCACAAAAAAATGTCCCTAGGGATTTTAAAATTTCATTTCACCACGTGTTTCATATACATAGTTTCTTACCAGTCTTCTCAGTCACAACTTGTTCCTTTGAACTCTAAGAATCAAGGTAAGGCTCAAAATCTTTTTTTACAAAATAATCATTTATCACTCTAGTCTCAAAAGCTGTAAAATGTACTAAATACAAATTTTACTTCATACCTGAGGAATTTAATGTACTTACCTCCTTATTGAAGATGGGGCATCAAAGAATTTAGTATGATTAACACATTCTGTGTTTGTTCTCCTTTTATTTATGCATAGGTTAAGTTTTGGAAGTCACTTTGCTTTTTCAGTTTGTGAGAGTATTTGTAGAGGAAATAACTAGCAGGGGTCAACAATGTATAGTACAGGGTTCCAGAAAACTGGGTCCCTCTTGCTCTATGCTAACTACTTGGATCAAGTACACAAAGTAATGTGTCCACATAAGATACCACTTCTTAATGAGGTCGGCTCCTCTCTTAGCATTCCTTACTGGTCCACAAATACCAATTTTAACCAACCCAGTCCTTTGGCAATGGCTGAGGCAAAAGATATCAGTGTTATCTTTATATATTTCCAAGGTAAAGTTTTCCTATCTTTCTCAGCCCAAGTAAATATACAGCTATGTCTTCTCTATATTACAGATGATGTGAAAAAACGTATGTTTCATGGGTAACAAATGGCACCTCTGTTTTATCAAAACTACTTCTCTGGGAAGTAAGGGTATTTTTCGAGTCTTCTATACAGAGCTGGAAATTCAGAGTTGCAAAGCAAAAACTGAAGGACTTCATTAAATATCATTAAATGATATCCAACAACAAGGTGATATGAAGAAAATCAAGTCCACTTATTTTACAAGAATGTCAAGGTCCATGATTAAAATGAGCCCCCAACCAGGCAAAGGGCTGGTCTTCAGTACAAGGAAGGGTCTTTTGTCTGGCTATAGCCTTTGACACTTGGGAACATATAAAGTTGAATAACTTAAGAAATCCTGAGTGGGGGAGGAAAAAAAAAAAAAAAACACCTCCCGGAAAGCACTTTTACACTGTGGATTACACTGTGGCTGTGGCCTCTGTACAGTATCTGCCTTATCTGGTGCTGAGACAAGAAGTACATGTGAGCAGTTCTCATTCAGGAGGAAGCTGACTTCCAAAGAGAGGTTAAGTGGCTAGCTCAAGTGAAGAGAGCTAGGCAGGGGGAGATCCAGGACTGGAACGTCAAAAGTTAGTGACTCCAGCCCACTTTATCCCACTGTGACACTATCTCTACTCTGCTGGGGACAAAAAAAAAAGTGTTGCTGGAATTATCTATCAGTGGAACAGACATTTGTACTACTTGCAGTCATTTGGGGAAATGTTTCTGGTTAACAGTAAGAAACATTTGCATCTCTTGTTGCAGAGGTCAGCAAGAATGGGGTAGGTATGGGATTCATTCTTTTTGGCAGCCATGCCCTGGAGGGAAAGGGGAGCCAGCATTATCTCACTGACAAATAGAAAGGAACAGCAAGTTTTACACCCACTGGCTTTAAAACGACAGCCAGTTCCCCTTGTGACGTCTACCTCAAGCTGAGTAATGCACTTGAGAGCTGTTTTGCCAGCCTCTCAGAATGTAATCTTTGACCCCTTTTATTTGGGATCCGGTGACACTGAGGCATCGGAAAAATGATACACTGCCAGGATAAAAACAACAGCATTTACCCTGCTTTTATTTTTCTTCACATTCAAAGATGCAGAAGCCAATGCTGTTGGTAACTCTGTGTGACAGTGTGTGGTGGAAAGGGTCATGTCAGCATGCATGCATGCCTACTTACTTCTGTATGGCCAGAACATTAACCTCATCTTCAGAATGTTGGTTGATGACTAGCTTTTCCACCTTGATAAACTACTTGTGCTCACTGGTTAATATTCTATATCTCCCAATCATCTATTTACTTTCTGATAGGTCAGGAGGTCAGGATCTCACAAACTTCGCTCCTGAATAACTCCCATGGTTTCTGCTGTACTAAAAAACCACCAATATCTTTATAATATTTTTCTTTAAACTGACTCACTCTAATATTTTAAAAGATTATATCACTACTGTAGATGGATGAAGAATACATTATTGGGCTTAAATAGATGGCAGCTATAAAATGCATATGCAATCAATACAAAACAGTGCTTTAAAGTTTATGAAAATATTGATACCTTGTGCTAAAGGCTCTGAGTGTGCGACCTACATACTCTATTAAAAATTTTTTTAAAAAGGAGGGAAAGCAGGGGACATTATAAGAAGTATTAAATATATGCAAACACTAAATCAAGATTTCCTCTTTTGTGTGATCAGAAAGATTGAAAGAAAACTGACCCAAAGAATCAACTTTTCATTATGGGAATCAGTATAGTGATGTTGGGTCATTGAGCTATCTTGTGTCTTCTCTCACTTCGGGAAATACTTCAGTTGTAAAACATGACAAAATTTGAATTTTTTTTTTCTAAGTAGGCTCTGCGCCCAGTGCAGAGCCCAATGAGGGGCTTGAACTCACAATCCTGATATCAAGACCTGAGCTGAGATCAAGAGTCAGATACTTAACTGACTGAGCCACCCAGGCACCTCTGAAAGAGCATTCCTATTGCTCACTTAGACCCTAGTGAGGAGGAGAACCGAGACAAGGGCGGGTGTTCCTTTTCCTTCACAGCCAATTCCATTCAACACAAAATATAAATTACGTGCTCAGCTATTTCAAGTAGTTTATTATCTTATTTGGTGAGGAGAGACAAAGACATTTGAGATAAATAACTACAAACCAAGTCAATACTCTTAAGGGGGCATGCTATGTAGTCAGGCATGTAAGAGCACACGAAGAGCCTTTGGGTTCCTCTGCATGAATGAACCACAAACCACTCACCCTGTAGATAGACAAATTAGCAACGGGCCACATCTGGATGGAAGCAGCCCCGAGGGACTCAAGGCATGGTGAGCAGAAGGAAGAAAAAGAAAAATGGGATTTCTGGTCTTACTCTCCTGCCCCAGGGGCACTATCAGTATTCAAGGGAGGAAGAGAAGCCACACTCAAGAGTCCTGAAGAATTAGACCTTAGATACTCTGTTTGATTTTCCATGATCTGATGGTATTTGTTGTCACAGGTATGGACTAAGGAGGGTGTTAGCACAAAAGTATCCTGCAGAAATAGCAAATAAAACAAGATTATTGACATGTATGGCAAGTGTTTTAAAGAACCGATTTTTATAACACAGATAATTATCAAAATATTAAAGAAAAAAGTTTTGCTTCTTGTTTCAATCATTGTTCAGTGGCTTCATACCCATTTTCTAGCAAATAACAATGGCAAATGGCCAATCTCTTTCGAGATGAAGACTGTATCATGCTAGACATTAGACTTTCAATGTGTATAGACTGAGAAAATACATAATGATCAAAGTCTTCTATTAATTCAGTGATACAAGTAAGTGAATTTATATTTTATTCATCACCTCATCTACAGACATTTAAAAAACAGTTCTGTGTGTGTATGACATAGTATTTATTTAGTCTACCCATACTGAATGTGCATATGGATTTACAGACCCCTCACAATAAATTCTGCTACCCCTGGGGGTCCAAGACCTACTGGTTGGTAACCTCAGAGTAGGACAGGCTTATGATTGATGACAGTGGGGAGGGCCTGGGGCACATCTGCGGGTCCTCCATTGCTTTTATCATCTTGACCCTCACACTTTTTTCCTGAAACTCTGCACTCCTCTGTTTACTGAAAATATTTTCTGTATAAACTTCAACAAGTTGGTTATGATTTTCCACAGTGGGAACATTTTTTTCATGTTAAAAAAATGAATCTGCTTTAATTGGAGACCTTCACAACTGGGAGAAAAGTCATTTTAATTCCAGAGGTATCAGGTCTTCTGCTACCCTTACATTAATATTAATATGTTAGTCCTGAAGCTAAGTGGTGAACACATGGTTGTTTGCTGTATGACTCTGTATACCTCTGTGACATCCCTATTTAATAATAAATGAAAGCACAAGAATTTCCTGCACAGTTATAGCTCTTTTCCTTGACACTGTTATCACAACAAGCCAAAAAAATCTACTAATAAAATTACTTGCTGCAAAAAGCATAGTGAAGTAACATTGTAAACTTACTTTCTGACTGTTTTCTGGAATTTGAACTCATTTGTCGTTTTATCAGGACTTGTGATTCAAAATGTGTTTGTGAACTTTTGCCCAAATGTGCATTCCTTCTTTTGGGTCTGCTTTTTGTGTGATCCTAAGGACCTTCATGACTTTCTTCCAAGCAGTGTCTTCAACAGGTCACATATATGTTCCTGAACTCACCCCTCTCCCCTTGTAGCAGGAGATCTTCCTCTTCCATGGCACAACTTACAATAAACTTGTTTACATTTGCTGTCTACAGGTACTAATAATGTCCTAGCTGGTTCCAATCCACTTCACTCCAACTTGGCCCTGTGATACCACGGAAAGTGCCCTTGTCACTGTCACAAACCACTTCCACATGGGCCAAGAGGCCACTTGTTGGTTCTCAGCTCATTTGCTTTCTCAGTTCATCTGACATGTTGACACTTTAAATAGTTTCTTAAGACTGTTTCCATTACACTCACCTATTTATTCATTCAGGGACCCAAAGAACAGAAGAGTAAAAAAGACTGGGTTCTCATGTTTATGAATGACTGTGACAGAGAAAGAGAAACAAATATGCAGTTATAAAGGCCATGGACACTAGATGTGCTAATGCTGTGGTGGGGAAAATAGCGTGTGAACACAGGACCAATGAGGAATGCCTAATCAGGATTTAGAAGTTCAGGGAAAGCTTTCTGAGGAAGTGACATTTAATCCAAGACTGGGATGATGAATAGGAATTAGTGAAAGAATGGAGTACGTGTAGTGAGAAAGGATACCCAAGACAAAGGGAAGAGCACATGCAAGGACTTGGAAGTGAAGAGAACATGGAAGTGTGGAGTAACGTAGTGTCAATAAAATGCAGAGGGTTTTTTTGTTTGTCTGTTTTTGTTTGTTTGGGCAGGGGAACAGTAACAAAAGAAAGAATAAAAAAAAATGTCATCAAAGTAGGGAGGGATCACATCATGAGAGTCCTCATAAGACAATTTAAAAATATTGGACTTTTTAATTGAAGGCCCTGGGGAGCAAATGAGGAATGTGGAACTGGAAAATGATTGAACCAGGAGAAAAGACTGGTCAGGGGTAAGGTTAGAGGGCAAGATTCATTAGGAATCTGTGACACTGATCTAGGCAACAGTGGTAGCGTTAGTGGTGGTAGTGTTAGTGGGGGTAGAGAAAATTGGCCGTTAGAGGAAGAAGCAACAGAGTTGATGATTGGAAGGGGGCCAGGATGGAAGAAAATGTCTGGTCATGAGATGGAAGAGTCAGTAATAACAATGATCATAAGGTTGGTGCTCTTCACCAATGTGGAAAGCACCCAAGTAGGAACGACATGTGGTTAAAGGTAGAAGCAGAATGATGAGTTTAGTTGGAGCTTACTAATATGTCAAAAGCAGAGACACACTTGGACAAGCATTGGGGACCTTGAAAAGGACTGGCTCTCCTCTGTCTCTCTCAGAGATAAGGAATGAAGAAATAATGAGGACTTGTCTGTTCCTAAGAGCTTTCTCAGGAAGCATGTCTAAGTGACCCCTAACCTAAGATGTAGAGTGTGGGCATGACATGCTTCTAGCCTGGAATCCACCTTTCTTCTTAAGCAGAAGGACACTTTCCAAACTACAGACAGACAGAAGCCACAGCTCCAGATCCATGGCTCTGAGAACTAGGGTATCAGGGAATCTCTAACAAGAATCAGACATATAGTGACAAAGGACACACGACCTCATTGCCAAGTTTTTGGTAATCGGCTTTAAGAGGCCTGAGGAGTCATAAAGGATAAGGAGTTTAGGGGAAGCAGAAGTAGCCATGAAATAGCTAAAACCCGAATCGGGGGCTCTTGTCCTTTCACAGGATCCTGACAAGGTCTTGGCAATATATCAGGTTTGGGATTAGCAAACCGGGCCAAGTTGGAATGAGGATAGATGAAATATAAGGAAAGAAAAAGGTTCATTTTAAAAATCTCAGCTTTGTTAGCTTGTGCATTTTATTTTGCATTTTAATGGTGCATATCATTTTCAGTGGAGGTCTTGTTTCTTACAAGATCATTGCTTTTGCAATCTTATGTGGAGCAAAACGTAAAAAAGGAATATATATATATGTGTGTGTATATATATATATATGTATGTATGTATAGTGTATTTCAGTCCCTTTTAAGAAATCATTTAAATTGCTAGATGTTTGTTTTATGCCAATAGCTTCCTAATATGTGTCATTTTTCTATTTTCAACCTGAGTTTTCCCATTTATATTCCCATTATTTGTCTGTCATAAGGCTACATCTCCCTCTATGCTAATACTTCATATGCCAACACAACCTGCCTCATCAGAAGGCTATCAGTGCATTGTGAATGCACTGTTTTACTTTAGGGAGTTGGTTGGGAATTCCCAGAAAATTATCTTTAGTATATGTTGAATGCTGAAACTTCATTTGCAAATGAGTCCCTTTCTTCTACAATTAGAACTATGTCAGGAGCAGCAAGGATGAGAGCTTGTGGCTGACCTGAATTTCTGTAAGCAGAGCAGTCAACATCCCCACAGCGCCTTGCACAAGGGTGGCCACCTCCCTCTGCTCTATTAGTCATCATTAGCGACACCAGGGAGTGGTTTAACTCAGTTTACAAAAAAGCAATTGTTCTGAGTCTACTCTCAGGGGACTGTTTTGTCAGGGGCACCGGCTCTATTGCATCAGGCACCAGACTGTGCCCACCTCTCCTTCCTGATAGTTCTGGTTCACTGGGATTAGCAGTAACAATCCTGGACCTTTAATGCTGCTCTTCTTGGGCACCAGGCACTGTGCTAAGTGCCATTTCACATGAGCTCATTTATCTTCAGAGACACCTGTGATGTGAGATTATTGGCTGCGTTTTAGAAATGACAAAACTGAAGTTCAGGGAGAGGAAGACATTACCTAAGGGTCACCCTGAACGGGGCTTTGAACTCCACTGTTTGAATCTTCAATCTGTTCTCTTAATCAGAATCTTGAAGCTGAAATCTCTCAGGCACTGGACCAATGGCCTGTTCCCAGAGGATGCAGGGGACAAGAACTCTTGGATCCTACCCCAACTCTTCTTTTGTTGCTTTATATACTGAGGGTCAGTGTAGAGCTCAGTGAAATAAGAAATCACAGCCATGTTTTAAGAACAGTTCTGAAGTTCTGCATTTGCTCTGCTCTCTCAGTAAACCAGCTCTTTACCTGACATGGAATCCAGAATTGCCTGCTTTGTATGCTCTAGTGACTGACTAAAAGAAAAGCCTCACTGATTGGCTACGAAGTCCAAAGTCTTATGCCAGTAATTCTCGATTAGATGACAGGATCATATAACAAGACAACAGGCAGCCAGTATAAGTCCACTGTACTCCATCTTTGACATCCCTTTATTAGTCACCTTGTTATGCAGGAATGTCCCAGGACAAAAGACATGGGCAGGTATATTTTGTTAGTGTGAAGGTTGGAAACAATTATAAGAGTGGGGACCTAGTGAAGAGATCACAAGCGATCGAGTGAGACAGATGGAGAAAAAACAAATGTAGCAGAAATTTGAAGAGAGAGAGAGCTCTTATTTGTCGCATGTTTAAAGGGCAACTAATCAGATTTAATTGATTACAGGCCACTCTAAAGAACCACATGCTGAGACTGGCTACAGTTTTTCCTAATGACAGTTTTACAGTTAAGAAAATATCACTGTCTTCATTCTAGAGACAGCTATCATTTCACAATTCAGAGAAAATGTTGTGAGAATTTATTATATAGCATGGAAAACTTCTGGAATCAAACCATTATTATCTAATAGATAAAGGAAGCCCAGATTATAGAGGAGGAATGTGTATTAGCCACAAACACTTAACACAAGGGGTTTCCTGCACTGGACTACACTTCAAAGTTTTTGAACACCAAACAGCAAAACAGAGGAGTCTGCCATTTTGATGCTGCAGATAGCCTTTCTATTCTGGGAAAAACAACCCACGATGCTTGTTAGTTATGAATAATAAAGCAAATATCTCTGTCGTCGAAGCCAAAATAATAATCTGGATTCAGACCCTTTTAAGCCCACAGGATGGCTCTTCCATTTAGTCGCATAAATCAGATATGATTTCACAGAGTTTTCTTTCTCTGCAGATGACTTTTGGGGTAGAGGAGAGCAGAGTCCAGGGCAGAAACTTGCTTTTGTTGTTATATGGATTTAGGTTGCTTTACAATAGCATATTATTGTTTATTGTTGGGAAGACCGTATCAGATCACACAAGTCTATGGTGTGTATGCGTGTGTGTATGTATAATAAATGCACATGCTGGGGAAATTAGAGGCTCAGTCAGTTGAACCTCTGCTTCTTGATTTCGGCACAGGTCATCTTGGGGTGATGGGATCTGACCTGTATCAGGTTCCATGCACAACAGGGTCGGCTTCAGATTCTCTTCCTCTCCTTCTGTCCCCCTTGCTCATGCTCTCATGCTGGCTCTCTCTCTCTCTCTCTCTCAAAAAATAAATTTAGAAAAAAATAAATAAATAAAAAAGCCTGTGTTTGTTACTGTTCCCATATGTCAAGATCTTAGTATCAAAGAATCTGAAGACTACAAGAAAGTTGGGTATGTTTAAACTTGACATTTTATAAAAAGTTCTTGATTGGGCTTGGTACAGCTTAAAATGGTTTGTAGATGCCCCCTATACTTTCTTTAATAAATGGCCCAACAGCCCTAGTTGGGGAGAAATAAAGTGATATTGAACCATTTGCCTGGTTAAGTATATAGATTAAGGCTGACCCAGCAGAAGAGTGTGGGGGTTTCCTTGGAGAATTTACAGAATCTTTTCTCAAAAGAAATCCTGGAATATGCAATGGGTCAGGAGGCAAAATTTAGGATAAGGAGAGGAGGAACTTTTCCTTTGAGTCTCATGATGACTGGGCTTAGTAGAGGAGAAGAGTAGAGGAGAATACCACTGAGAAGTGTGCATATGAGTGTGCTAGATGGTAGATGCTGATAAGCTGGTTCTTGTAATATGATCACACGTGACTGGTTACTCCCTATGGGTCTGGCCACAGTATATTAAATGAGTCAGTGAGGTACACTTTCCTTGTAGTATTCCCAACCTTTCAGGTTTTCAAGTAGCTGGTGTGAACAAAATGGTGACTACAGAATGACCACCAAATTCAGCAATCTGGAAGTTATTAGAGAGCTTGATAAGGTCTTATTTAAAGTAAGTAAGCTTGATCTGCTGGGCTACGGGAATCAAAGAAGGTTGGCCACCCTATTTTAGGATGAAGCAGTACAGTGGGGAGGCAGTATGGTGGGGCAGGAGCAGCAGCTTAAGGAAACCTATTCTAGGCAGATCAAGGAGTAAGCAGTGGTCCACAGAAGGAGCAAAGACCTAAGCTGCGAACCATATGGATGGCTGAAATGATAAATGATGACCAGGATGCACCTGAAGAGGGAACAACCCAGTGGTCACATAGGGTGATGGCTGAAGTCTTTATTTTGGATATTTAAAAACAGGGGGGCATAAATACCTCTTCAAAACAATGATTTCATTTCCTTTGGATATACATCCAGAAGTATGATTACTGGAACACATGGTAGTCCTATTTATAATTTCCTAAGGAACCTCCACACTGTTTTCCATAATGGTTAAAGCAATGTGCATTCTCACCAGCAAAACACCGAAGTTCCCTTATCTCCACATCCTCATCAACACCTGTTATCTTTTGATTGTTTGCTGACAGCCATTGTAAGAGGTATGAGGTGCTATCTCATTGTGGGTTTGATTTTAATTTCCCTTAAGATTAGTGATATTGACCATCTTTTCATATCCCTGTTGAGCATCTGCATATCTTCCTTAAAAATATGTCTATATGGTCCTTTCTCAATTTAAAAATTGTTGTTTAAATAAATATAAATTCCTTATATATTTTATATATTAATTCCCGATTAGATATGTGATTTGAAAATATCTTCTTCCACTTCACAGGTTGCCTTTGCATTTTGTTGATAGTTTCCTTCACTGTCCAAAAACTTTTTAATATGATTGTAGTTCCATTTCTTTATTTTTGCTTTTTTGCTTTTGCTTTGTATCCATTTCAAAAAATCATTTTTAAGACCAATGTCAAGGAAATTACCCCTTCTGTTTTCTTCAAGGAGTTTTATGGTTATAGAGCTTACATTTAAGTTTTTAAGTTATTTTGAGTTGATTTTTATGTACAGTGTAAAGATAAAGGGTCCTATTTTGCTCTTTTGCATGTGGCAATCCAGTTTCCCAAGACAATTTATTGAAGAGACTATCTTTACCTATTAAATATTCTTGGTGACTTGTCGACAATTAATTCATTACTATTATTCACAGCAGCCAAAATATAGAAATACACTAAGTGTCTGTCAACAGATGAATGAATAAAGAAAATGTAGTATATATACACAATGGACTATTATTCAGCCTTTAAAAAGAAGGAAATCCTGTTATTTGAAAGAATATGGATGAAACTGGAGGACTTTACGGTGAGTAAAATAAGCCAGACACAGAGCGATAAATATCATATGATCTCAATTAAATGTTTGATCTCAAATTAAAAAAAAAAAAAAAAAAAAGACCTCCCTGAAAACATGGAATCCAAGTAGAAACATGAAAATAAGGAAGGGATTATGTACGTATTATCTGAAGGGAAAAGCATTTCAACTAGAGGATCAGCATGTTCAAGGCACAGTGATGACATGACTGTGGGTGGAAGAAAGATAGAGCAAAAGAGGCACTGTAGGAGGTAAAGCCAGAGACATGGAGTTGGGAGCAGATCATTAAAACCTTTTCAGAGATGGTAAAGATCTTGAGTGTGCAGAGATGGCACAGAAGAGTTTTGAGCAGAGAAGAAACATGACCTGATATTTTTAAAATTAAATATTTATTTATTTGAGAAAGAGAGAGCGTGTGGAAGAGGTGGAAAGGGGCAGGATGAGAGGGAGAGAGAGAATCTCAAGCAGGCTTCACGCTGAGCACAGAGCCTGACACGGGTCTCAAACCCAGGACCCTGAGATCATGACCTCAGCCAAAATCAAGAGTTGGATGCCCAATGGACTAAGCCACCCAGGCGCCCCTGCTCTGATATTTTTAAATGGTTACTGGTTGCTATGGGAAGAGACTGCAGGGAGACTAGTCAGGAGTTCCATATGTACTGCCAATAACCCAGGTAAAAGAGGATGTTCGCTTATTCGAGCTCTGAAGTTGGTAAAAAAGAAAAAAAAAAGTCAGATTCTCAGTGTCTGTTGCTCAGGAACTGGATGGATATAGGATGCGAGAGAAATAGATGAATCAAGGATATCTCCAAAAGAGGTTTTGCCTGGGCAGCTGAAGAGAGCTGTTATTTAGGAAATAGAAAAAGCTGGTAAAGAAGTATGTTTGAGGAGAAAATAAAGCATTTAAAGTTAGATTTACCATTTCTATTGTACATCCAAGAAGAGAGGCCAGGAGGCAGTTGGCAATTTTCATCCTGTAAAAGTTACTTAAAGCAATAACTAGATGAGGCCACTTAGCCAACAGTGTGAAGAAGTCTGAGGACTGATCCCTTTACAGAGATTGGGAACATTAGAAGGAAGCAAAAAAAAAAAAAAAAGGAGTAAAAAGGAATAGCCAGTGGAACAGGAAGAGAACCAAGAGAAAACAATGAAGCAGAGACGAAGTGTTTTAAGTTATGAATGTTTCTATGCGACTAAGATGAGAACAAAAATGACCCATGACTGTAGCACAGCTCCGTTAAGACTGTGACTTGGAGATTTAGAGATATTCTAAATCTAGAGTGGTTCACTAATTAGGTAGAATAATAACCTATGTATTAATAAGTCAACTCAAGGTGAAAATACGTGGATCTGTTAAAAAAGATAATCAAAAATGACATATCTGATCAAGATATACCACCAGTGGTGGCAGAGGGCATATGCTGAGGAGTGGTCTGTCTACAGTTTAATTCAGCTATTATTTGGAGCCCCTTCTAGAAAAGTGGAAAGTTGATTTATAGTTATGGGAATTAAGGGAGGTCATACGGTCTCTCTCTGTTGACACAGTCTCCAACACTGAGGCCATCAGAAAGACCATCTCAATGACTATTTTTCTTTAGTTGAAGTTAGTTATAAGGAATCCATTTACTCAGTTTTATTCTGTTCAGATTTTTGTTCTTATCTTGGCACTTCGGGATATCTGTGAATGCAATTGGTAGTGAGTCTAAGAGATGGAGTTTGTTCAAGATGGGCACATTTCTCTAGTTTGTGAATTGTGGGCCAAAAATGGAATGGTAGCTCTGAAAATGAAAGCCAGGCACAGAGGTTTGTTGTTAACTTTCATGAAGGGCCCTATAACAATTTAAGTGTCTCACCCTTCTGGGACTAAAGACATCATGCTTTCCCATGACCTGAAATGGAAAATCATTCTAGTATTTCTGGGACAGCATAGAACACACACTACGTGAAGCTGTCATAAAATATTTTACTTGTTTTATCTTACTTTTTCCTCCTGCTAGTTCCCTTTATTTTGGCAAGAGGTAGGATGTGATGACCTAAATGAGGCTTTTCCACATCTAATTTCCATATTTGGGGACAAAAGGTTTACTTTCCTCTTTAAAAACATATGAACTTCCAGAAGTGACCCAGAAAGAGTCCCACTGAAGGCAAATGTCCTATCAGTTTTAGCATGATCTGCAACACTTTACTGGAATGGGATTTCCATTACCTCTTGAGCAGACTAGTCACATGAAGGAAATTTACAGTACCCTAAGTGGTATTTCCTGAGGTGATGGGTCTCCCACCTAACAGCCTTGGAGCACAAGTCTCACAAAGCATAATGCTTTCTGCATACAGAACTATAAATGCCCACTACAGACTTCACCAAATAAGCCTCCTCTGCCTACAAGGTTCTACAAGTCTATGCAGGAAATTCAAACAAAACTGTGTCCGTTTCTCTTCACTTTTTTTCCTAAGCTCTCACCCCTGGGTTTTGGTTAACATTTAAAAAAGATATTTAAAACTGCACTTCAGCCACCTTGTAAAATGAAAGAGTACATTGTACAGGCACCAAAGGTACACGTCAGTGCTTTTATCAAATTCCGGGTCCTGCTCTACTGCACTAATTGGAACCATGTGTTGAAAATGCAAGACAGGACTTTTTCAGCTGTTCTTTAATTAAATGGAATAAAATAAGGACAAAAACCTCACATTTCTTTATAAAGAGAGACTGCTGGATTGTTCTTTTAGCAGGACTGATAGATGATCCTGAGTGGGAAGTCAGCCCCTGTGTCAGGGCTCCAGGGCCATTGGTAGTCATTTTAATATTTAAGGTATTCTCAAGGATTCCATGATATGGTTTACCTACATTCAGAAAATGCCTGATTGCAAACGCTTCTCTGATAAGGAGAGTAAGGGAAGTGATGGAAAGCCCAATTATTTTCATGTACACTAGAAGACTGACTCATGAAGATTCTTTTTGATCTTTGTATAAAGTTCAGTCACTGCAAAAGTCATCAGTGAGGTGGAAAGAGTGCCTCCTCATGCACTTGCCCACTGAAGTCTATGGAGAAAGAGTGGCCAATATGAGTGAGTGTGTGTCTAGCAGAAAGACTTCGAAAAATACAGTCTCGAGTTTTCTCTTGAAACTTGAAAAACAAAATGTAATTCGATTTTTTTAGAAGTGTTATTTCTGCCACTTTATTTTGGGGAAAAGGATACTCTATACTTTAAATTGTCCTGGGATCAAAATCCCAGGGAATAAAAGGTTAGTTCACAGTGTCTCCTTTCAGGATATGAGCCCCTCTTTCATGATGCTTTATGGTATTTCACATTCACTGAATGGCACCAGTGTATTGAACTCCACTCCCTTCCTCCCGTACAAGTTTTAGATCCAGAACTGGAACCTCTGCACAAAGTGTTGAAGCCTTAGGAAGGAGATGAGAATACTGCTTCCAACAGCACAGTGGCACCTACAGCCTCCAAAAAGAGGTGATGAAGTGAATTAATGAGGACAGCAACAGCAATTCCTCCAAAGGTGTATATAAACCGCATTCTGCAGGACATGGGAATGTCAAAGCAGGGCTGGAATGTTCAAGAAAGGAGGGCAATTTCACAAGAGGTTAAAAATCACTCCTAAAGGAAAGGGTGAAACCACTCTTGCTTGTATCAAAGCCCAAGACCCAGGCACTAGAAAGGGGTCTTTCTGTTGTGGGCCGTTGTGTCACTCTACCATCAGGAGTCTTTCTCAACTTCCAAAGATTGCTGGAAAAATTTAATCTGTGGATATTGCTTAGTATGAAGTGGAGCTTGACTATCTTCCAGACAGGATGGGAACCACATCAGAGAGTTACACAACCTGCAGAGAAGTGGGAGAGACCTCTGGGTGCCTGTGGTTTTGCCCTTACGTTGTCTTCAGATTGCACTTTCAAAAGCACAAATTGCATCGTCACTCCCTTTCTTCTCTTAAGATCCTTCTATAGTTATTCCTTCACATTAAAAATCCATGAGGAGCCACACTACCTTCTCAGCCTCACACTGCACCTTTTTTCTCCCTTCACGGCAGCCACAAAGCACTGAAGATGCCACACCCCCCCCCACTCCTCTGTGCCTCACACATGGCCGAGTGCATCTCAGCCCTCTGCCAAATCCTCAGTCATCCCAGAAGTTCAGTTCAAACTTTGTCTATCTATTCAGGTCTCCCTCGCCCACAACCTCTACTTCCTGTACTCTCCCAACAAAATAAGTGCTAAAGAAGTGATTCTTCCTTATGCCCTCTGAGCTTCCTGGGCTCCTCTCTTGGAGCACTTGTCACACATCTTGATTGTGTACATATCTGCCTCCTTCCTTGGTCTAGACTTCCAGGTACTATGAGACAAGATGATGTCACTCATTCCTATATCCCCAGTGCCCGGAAGAGAGCTTGACACAAAGTGTTCAGTAAACATTTGGTGACTGAATAAGCACATAGACACTAGGATCTGCATTCTTCTAATCATAGTTGAGAATTTTATGTAAGCTGAAGGACACAGGGCAGATTCCTCTGTCCTTGCACATAGCCCAAAGTTCAAATTCTTGAGATGAAAGATTACTGACACATAGGGTGGTGACAGTGAAAACACACATTGAATTACTACCACTGAAAGGACTTTACTTAACATTTGCTGAATGCAGGCAATTACGAAAGCTATTTATATCAGAGATGATAGGTTAGAGCTATAACGGAAACAACAAAGGAAGAAAGAAACCTCTTCAGAAATGGCAATCTTTTATATAGAAGTCCTCTAGAAATTACTAGCATTTGTTTTATTATATACTTTCCTTTTTCTCTCACCTTCATCAAATGCCGTGATTCTTGCAGAACATAAAGTTCTTATTAAACAAGCATAGCCTTTGGATGACATGTTATTGAGTCTGAAGATCTGTCTCTATGTCATAAGTAACCACACTTTGAGAGTCTAAATCATAAGGAAAGATAACCAGTTATTGCCAACATAGAGCTGCAATTTTATCTTCTAGGGAAGAATATGAATACATGAATGAATGGGTGAATACATAAACATACTTAAAACTCTGGGATAGATTTTTCTTTTCCCTAGACAGCACTTGGGCAGATGCTTACGATGTTTT
Source organism: Mustela putorius furo (assembly GCF_011764305.1). Lineage (NCBI taxonomy): Eukaryota > Metazoa > Chordata > Mammalia > Carnivora > Mustelidae > Mustela > Mustela putorius. The sequence goes on from NW_025422471.1 coordinate 19,316,295, forward strand.
TCTCCAGAGTTCCTCCCTTTTTTATACTTCAGTGACAAATCTGCCTCCCTTCTGAGAGTCACATTAATTTTTTAGATAGGTCAATACCTTCAATTAGGCCTTGCTTTGCTTAGAACTCATGCCATCTTTCTAACATGACATTACATATATTGTGAGGGCAGGTGGTATTATCTCAACACTTAACACGAGCGACAGTGTTACACGAAAACCCATTGCATGACTACCTGATAAATATATGGGATGATCAAAATTAAGAGAGAGCTAAATAGTTCTTCATAAGAAAATAACAGCAATTGGGGGAAAGCTGAGAGGGGATGGATAGTAATATGGCAAGAGGTTGGACTCTTAAGGTGACATGTTGGCAATGGAAAATTCAGGCAGTAGGAAAGCCAGAAGACTTTAAAGAATAGAGTCACAGTACAATCAAATATAAATTGTTCATTTCCTTTGAGGTAAACTACCTCTCTCTGACCCAAACCTCCAATAAATTCCACTATATACAGAGATTTCTCAGTGCTTTTGTCATGGAAGTCAAAGAAAAGGAGGGGAGATCCAGGCTGAGTAGCATGGAGAAGAGAAAAAAGAAAATCAGTTTTACTGTAAAGTATGAGATTCTGAATCCAGTGGTAGCAGGAATTCAGAGCAGAAATGGCCATGAAAATAAATCCTACAGGAATTCACAAAAATCTTAGGAAAAACACGAGACCTCAGAAAGGACCACGAATGGGGAGCTTGAGCTAATAAATTTCAGAGAGAGTCAATTTAGCCAATCATCTGGTTTTACATACTGTATGCTGATGCATTATGTGCTGATTTTTTTTTAAGATTTTTATTTATTTATTTGACAGATAGAGATCACAAGTAGGCAGAGAGACAGGCAGAGAAAGGAGGAAGCAGGCTCTCTGCTGAGCAGAGAGCCCGACGCGGGGCTCGATCCCAGGACCCTGGGATCATGACCTGAGCTGAAGGCAGAGGCTTTAACCCACTGAGCCACCCAGGTGCCCCCATTATGTGCTGATTTGATAGTGTAATAGTAACACTCACGATAAGGGCTTCTATATATGCTTCACTTACTGTGCAGCAGGCTCTGTGCTAAGTTTATCTGCATCATCTCATTTGATTTTCATTGCACGGATGAGAAAATCCAAGTTCAGAGAAAATAAGTCTGTTGCCTAGACTCAGACACTTAACAGGTGGCAGACACAGTGCAGAAACGTGGCTTAATCTCGTTCTCAAATCCACATCCATAATTCCTACTTATTCTATTAGGAAATTCCAGCCAGGAGACACCAGATTTTTTGTGCCTTGTATATACTAAAAGCTCCTACAAATGTAAAGTTGTCACTCTACATTATTCTACATGAGCTTTATTAGTCATCTATTGTTGAAATACCATTATATAACAAACTAACCAAATCTTAGGGGCTATGAGTAACAAGCTATTATTCCACGCTCATGGTCAGCATGGTTGACTATATAGTTCAGTCTCTAAAATGGGGTCAGATGGATGGCTCTTCTAAAGGTTTCAGGATAGTGAGTTTGACTCCAGATTAGGACTGAGTTCAGTTCTGCTCCGTATCTCATCAGGCACCCAGGCAAGAGGGACAGCAGCTACCTGCGGCATGTTTCTCTTACAGCAGAGGTTAGAAGCTCCCAGAGGAAAAAACAGAAACATGTAATATCTCTTAACTCCCAGGCTCAAAAACTGGTATGTTTTTATTTCACCACATTTTATAGCCCAAAGAAAGTCAAAGGAGCGGTGGTGGTGGAGAGTAAATATTTACTGACAATAATTTAATCTTCCATAGTAATCTAAGTACTCCTCTGTAAACCTAGTTCCTCATAGAGGTATACTGTATCTCTTCAAGAAGTCGAACAAGACTGTTTCCAACATTACTTAGTAGAGGCTCTGAAAAATTTTCAGATAAATTCCCTAAATGTTTGCAAAGCACAATGACAAAGCATACTGCTCCCATCATCACTACCAGCATCTCATCCTCATAAGGGATCTAAAAGTCTCACAAAGTTTTCAATCACATCAAGTAAGAGAGAAAGAGACAGAGAACCCATTGTCATCATGTAAGAAGGTGACACCTTGATGGTAATCTTTTCACTATTTGGTAAGATCAACAAAAATTATACTGCTTTGTATTCTTTAAAGGATTAGCATACACATTAATCTACCAATGGTGGCAACTTGGTGGCATTTTACACTTAAAATTCACTTTCACATAAAATTCACAGTACTGTTCTCTGTTGCCAAAGATCACAGATATTTCATACTGTCACTGAAATCCATCAATGAAAAAAAATAAAATCCATCAGTGATTTGAAGACACATCTAATGTAGGTCTGTCGTATATAATGGCATTTTAATGAATTTTAAGATTTATATTATAAAACTATATAAATTTTAATTATTAAAGTGGTTTTACTTTCCTGGCATATTCTAAAGTTTATCTATACCAATCTAGATTAAAGTTCACTTGAAATATTCTTTCAATGGTAGTGTTAACGCCTTACAACTTATTAATTGAAGAAAATAAAATTTAATTAAATTGTTCAGTGGAGAACATATTTGATATCCTTATTAGCTGGGTACGTTTTGCTTTGCTTTAAAGAACCATTTCACTAGTAAGACCTCAGAAAAGGGAGGAGTAATTCTTGGAGACATGCCTGTAGGGCAACTGGCTTTGAACTACAGAAGAACCTGAAGTTGCTCCCCACCCCCACTACGATCTCTGTCCCTGTCAGTCTCACCGATCACATGACACTTCTGCTCTGCCTTGTCTTTCTTCTAATCCATCTCTGTGCTAACTTACACAGCGGCTTTTTCAGTGAACTCAAGTTCGGCCACACCATGAGGGTCCCACTTCTTTCCCTGGTCTAGTCAGCTATGGATTGGGTTGGGAGGTGGGGCAAGGGAAGGTGCATAAAACAAGGGAGCCATACTGGACACCCTGGGATACCACCTCAAAATCCTCCAGAGCCCAGCTCAATAGCCGCCATTTCTTTGGCAATCAGATCCAGGCAGGTATTGCTCTACTTCAGGCAAGTAACAGTCCCTGTGTTGCTCTTTTTCCTGTCTGGGGCTTCCCTGAGACTGCAGCTTTGGTCACCTGCAGGAACCTGCTACATTTTAAACTGGGCCAAGTGAAATATGTGGGAACAGGGCTTCTAGGACACCCTTTACCAATGGAAACAGGAACCCATAGATAGACGCTTCCACCCTTCTGCCCCTAGATGCACAGTCCTGAGATAACTTTCAGAAGGTACCTCAGAAGATCCTGGTGGGGTGAAGCATGTCATTCATAGTCCTGGCCACCTTGATAAGGCATCCTTGCACTGGTTTTTCCTCCTTTCCATGTACATGCTTCTAGTCCAGCACTCCCACTCCCTGGGATCGGATCACCAAATAAATTGCCTGTATGCAAGCCCTTATCCCAGGCTCAGTTTTCAGAGGAATGCAGAGTTAAGTCCGATTTTTACAAGGGTCTTGTATAAGCAGGTTCCATAAGAACTGTCTAATCCACCTACATATATTTGCCAGGCTGTGTTATTTCTAAGATAGTAATTAAGTTGGAGACTGTCTCTAAACCAAAAGTAAGTAGTTCAGAACTAGCCTATGTTCCATTAACTGGAATAGCAGCAACCAAAGTTGCTCCTGCCCTTAATGAGAAAAGCTACTACTGAGATAGGTGCAGGCTCCAATCTCCCTCTCCTCTCCTGAAGAACCAAGAGCCTCAGGGACAAAGAGACCCTCACTCAGAAAATACAGTTCCCTATGAGATTTTGTGATGAGAGTTTAGGATGAAGGGCCTCTATAAGAGGGAAGAAAAATCAACAGATGAACAACAAAATTCCAATGAATTTCATTCAAATGCAGAGGAAAATCAGAAAGTGATAATGATAGTTGGTAAATGAAATGACATGTGGATAACTGAAAGGGATAAAGTAAGTAGAAGGTTGGCTGGGGAGTGTTTTAGGTTGTGTAGATTAGAGAGGTGGGAGTTAGTAGTTCAGAGGACAGGCAGTTATGAAGCAACCACAAAATGCTTGTCACGTATTTTTCAAGGTAACCTTTTCTGATTGTTAAAATATGGAGAAAATCACTGCAAGCTTGTTCACAGAACACTTGGAAATGAAATATGCCCTCCTGAAAAGCATTCATTGGAAGTTTTCAGAACAGCAGCAAAAGATTTTAATTCAGGCAATAGATAGAAATGGATAGTTCTTTTGTGACTAACATTCTCCCTTATAAAATGTGTTAACTACCTAGGTTTTGCATTTCCTGATGTATAGGCAAATTCATGAAGTCTTCATGAATTTAGATGTCAGCTAATTTCATTTTATTAAAAATGGATTCTATAAATACTGAGTGCAAGAATTAGAGACACAAAAGGAGGAGGGTTGGCTGCTTCTGGGCAGTAACTGTTGAGGACCCAATGACTGGTTTTCCTTTCTCATTCCGATATCCAGGAAGGGCTCCACAACCTAAAGATTTGTGGCACTGTGTATCTTACCATAGAAGTGTCAGCTTGAACTAGAGAGCTGCCTTAATTATACAACTTAGCTTCATGCTAAATCCACCTGGCCAATATTCCTTCTGGGATGCCTTCTAACATGTCTCCCTCATTCTGATGACGCACAATTACAAACTTAAACATTAACCCCAAGCCCCTACCTCCACTACCTTCTGTACTCTCTCTGATCTGACAGATCACTTCCTCCTCAGTTCACTGTACCCAACCCTACTAATTCCTCTACCCTCCTCGTTGGACCTTTTATCTTCTATGGACCCTCTCCCATAACTTTTAATTCTTTGTTCTTCTCTTTATGCCACTTACCCTACCATACTGTGATATTATAGTATATCACAGAGTGGTTTGGAACTCCAGTCTCTGGTAGTGTTAACTCCAGTCTTAACCCCCTTCCATATACTTGCACTCTTTGAGAGCAGGTCCCAAATTTCACTTATAGAATATAAGCTCCACAGCAGCAGAGCACATTATTACTCATTGTTGTATCTACTGCCCCAAATAGAGACTGGCACAAATGCTTAACAAATAACTGGTGAGTGGTTGGATTTATCCTTTAATTCTTCATGTGGCCCAGTTCTGCATTTTGTGCATCACTGATCCTTTACATACATTTTTTTAATCAAATTTACCCAATTAAAAGCTACTTGGATCTAAAACATAGGGTTCAGTATTTTATAAATTTGAGTTATAGGTCACTAAGAAAAACTCATCTAAAGTAGTTCTCTGACCTTTTAAAACTACATAATAAAGACATCTCTTTCTGAGATAGGACTTTTTCTTTCATGAACTTCCCTAATGAGGCCTAAGTCATACCATCTGATTATAGACCAGAGCCAAGAATTACACATTTTAAGTTGAAAAAAACTTCAAATATGCAAACACCTTGTTTTACAAACAGAGATAAAAAAAGGTCAAAAGAATTAAAAAGAAAACAAAAGTCATGCTGCATTATAACTTAATTTTTGTGCTTTTCATTTCAGTGTTTTCCCATAACAATCTGTTTTTGAGTATAGACAATGGAAAAATGTGAGGAAAAATCATGGCAGAGAATGACCAGATCTGGATATCTTAACACCAGATCTATAGGTATCTGTCTACATAGCACAAAATGAAAACTATCCCTTCAATATCTCCACACTAGATATAAAGGAGGGAACCATAACTATGGACTTATTATGCTCTGTTCTAACCAGCTGAGTCAATCTGACAAACAGTAATGGTTGAATATATCTCCTGTCCTGGAATAATACTACCAAAATTTTGTAAATGTTATGAACTTTATAGATTCTGTTGTTACAATTATTAGGAAATACTCTTTATAAATCACTCTCTCACTGCTAGTAAGGTAATGGCCAAAATTGTTTTCTTCTTCTTTTTCACTTAAAAAAATTGTACACATATGTATACATACACATACACAGTTGTATACTAATTTTGGTTATTCAAATGAGATGACATTATGTTGAGATTCTCGTACTTCATGTACAAGATCCCCTTGGAAAATTCCAAGACAAATCTCAGATTATATGAAACTCATTATTATAGTGAAGTTCCTATGTAACTGAGTAGAATTTTAGACTTATAAAGTCTATAGACTTATAATTATATTTTACATATTTATATTTGCATTTCTTTTAAATTTTCCTTCTTAAATGGAAGCCACTATGGAAATAAAAATGCAGTAAAATTTCTATTTAAAATATTTTTTTGTTCCGTTGACTTAATAAAATCCTATTTCTGATATCAATAATATGTGTAATTCTTTCTCATTCACTCTCTACAATCAAGCCTACATGCATACGTATTTATGCATATATTATTTATAATTAATCATAAAATGTACTTGAGCTTTCTAAACATTTCTTTGTATCAAATAAATTGACTAAACTTCAACCTAAAGTTTCTTTTCAAAATAGTTTAATAACTTAAAGAAACATTTCAAGTGCCTATGTTGTGACAGACATGCATTTATTCATTCAACAAATGCTTACCAAAAGCCTTTGTGAATCTAGCCCTGTTGTAGGATCTGGAAATAGATAAGACAGATGGTCATACCTCTGCTATGCTGGGGCATATTTCCTATGGGGGACATGAAAGAGAGGGAGAGAGAGAGATGAAAAAAATAATTCTAGGTAGTAACATGCACAGTGAAAAAAGCACTCTAATGGGACAGTGACTGGGAGTGTACTCATCTTTAGAAAGGGTATTTCAGGAAAAGAGACATTTGGTTCGAGACCTGAAAGATGAGAAGCCAACCATATAAAGATGAACATTCTGAGTATAGGGCCCAACAATACAATGGTCCTGAGATTTGCCCTATTTGAGGGACAGTAGAGTGAGGCAGGCAAAGAGAAAGGAGCAGGAAATCAAGGGGAGAGATAGGTAGGGGCCAGATCATATCAGACCTTATATGCTGTGAACTTTATTCAAAGGGCAATAGATTACTACTCAACCCTGTTGTGAAATGATCTTACCTAAAATTTAAAAAAATCAGTTTGTCTCCACAAGGCAGGAGATGAGCAGGCAGACCAGTCAGGAGGCAGATGTAGCAGATACAAAGAGAGAAGTAGATAGAGTCAAGCTGTAATTTGGAGGTAAAAATGTCAGGATGTTGGAGAAGAGGGAAGCAGAGGCACCAAGGAAGATTCCTGGGTTAAAAGGTTTGTGGTTCCGAACTTGTTGGATGGGGAAGACCATGGTGGGGAGTGGTGGGGGAGGAAATGAAGGCTAGAACACAATCAGATCTCTGCTTTACATGTATCTAAACATCCAAATAATCATCCAAAGCAGATAAATATACTCAGTCAGATTTTTAAGAACCTCCTTTTGCAATAAGTTAGTGATAAATTATACACCTGACCTTTGAACAATATGGGTTTGAACCATGCAGGTCCACTTACACACAGATTTTTTACAGGATACTAGTTAAATGTATTGTTTCTTCCTTAGGATTTCTTAATAACATTTTCCTTTATCTAGTTTAGTTTATTATGAGAATACAATATATAACACATATGTAAACAAAATATGTATTAATTGACTTTAAATTATCGGTAAAGTTTCCAGTCAAGACTAGGCTCTTAATGGTTAAGTTTTTAGGGAATCAAAAATTATACATAGTTTTTTGACTACCAGGGTACCAGTGCCCCAAGCCCTATGGTGTTTGAGGGTCAACTGTATGTATACATATATGACTATGGAAATAGAACTCTTAATTTTGGAGATACTAGCATGTAAATGGTATTTAAAGCCAAAGAAAAGCTAGGGAGGCAATGTAGATAATGAAAAGAAGAAAGCTGAAGATGAAGCCTGAGGCACTCAAACACTTAACTGTCAGTCAAGGAGAAGGACTCAGGGGCCAAAATGAAAGAGGAATAAACACAGGAATAAATCAGGTGAATTAAATGTTTACTGAGGAGAAGTGATATGACTACTTCAGGTGTAGCTGAGGACTGAGAATGGACCAACCACTGAATTAATCAACATGGTGGTCACTGTTATCTTTGAGAACCATTAGAAAATGGATGTTCAACTGGAGAGAAGTGAAGGCAAAACGAGAGGGTAGGAGGTAGAAAAAGTTTTTTTTTTTTTAATTCTGTCAGATGTTATTGAGGATAGATAAGTAAATATCACATGGTTCTTGTTTTCCGAGAAGGCCCTTAATGTGTAAGAAATCTTTCATCAACAATCTAGGAAAAATATGTTTTTAATGAAAAAGGGATTACATTTATATTAAGAAGCACCTTGCAAAGCCTGTTACTATAAAAAAAAGAAAAAGCTAAGCTAAATAATATATTTTATTAGGAACACAAAATCTTCAATGCATCAACAATTTTATCATCGGATTTTAAGATTATTTGTTTACAGACTAAAAATAAATTTTACACATCACTTCACAAGTTAAAATGCTTAAACATTGTTCATAATATGACTATTCAAGAAAGAACTATAGACATTTTCTTTGTCCCATTTCCAAAATCTTCCTAGACAGGATGTTAGACAGCTACCACATATAATATGTGTGAATTAAATAAGATAAATGTGTCCTTTGCCATAAAAAGTCTGAGATTTTATGTAATTATAGGCATGTGAATGAATAGTTTAGAATAATGCACCACTGTCATCAAATCATATCTTCATATACATGTATAATCCATTTTGCACAATGGTGTCAATTCAGTGTGTATGTAATTAAATTGTAAGGTACAGTAATAGCTGCGGCTGAGTTGAAATTCTGCTTTTTTAGTTTAAAGAAATGAACAGAAAACATAGTCTAGTGAACATCAAAGTACCTTTTGAGACAGTTAAATCTCATCAAAGAGGTCTTCTGAACTACTGTTTCTTAGAGTTTCTAAAGACATGTTTTCAGCTGAGCTGTGCTCCTTTTTTGACGTCTCAGGTAATGGAGGATCAAACCTAGAGTAAAAAGATAATCAACGGTATTTTATTCTAAAAATGCCATATAGGGTAAAAGAAAATTAAGAGACACAGAAGTGAAACAAAAGTCAAATTCTATTAGAATTGGTTGAGACTCATTTCCATATGCTGCTTGAACATAAAAAAAAAAGAGATGAAGAGAATTTAATTACTTTAACTGCTTTAGTCTCTATTCTGAGCTAACAAAAATTCAAGGGCCTACAACAATACTCATAATTAAGGTCAAGAGATAAAATATCCTCTGTGTTGTAAGTCTTTCTATGCCAAGATACAGAAAGTCTATGTCTCAAGCCATTTATTTAATAATCCCATCACAATTTATATCTTCCTTTGGCTCTCTTAAATTCTACCTATTAACATGCATTAGAACCTCTTAATATCAGAAGTTCTAATCACATGAATTTCCTTTAATGGTCTTTCCATTGTAAGTGTATATAACTGATAATGACTTCACATTTTACCAGTTGTTGATGAAATGTTAGCCCACATTTACTTACTGAATTTACATGTATTTAATAACTACATTTTATTCCATTTCAGTACTAGAGTTACTATATTAAGGGGATGACATCTGTATTTATGTAAATATTCTCTTTGGGTCCTGGGATAAAGGGCATGATGATCCCAGATTGTTAATTGGACTTATAAAACAGTAACCTGCAGGGTAATGGCTCAATCAGAAGGACCCTTGTATAAACCTTATCAGTGGTTCTTTGTGGAACCTAAATAAAACATGCTTCATATTGACAATTAGAGGTGGTTTTAGGGGCAATTATGACTAGGTTGTGTCAATCCACTAAAACTCAGTAATGCCCTCATATTTCCAACTTCAAAGGCAGAGGCAGAGTCATAGCAGCTCAGTAGAGCTAAGAGAATGAGACGTGAAGTCAGGACACCTATGTGTGGATCCAGGTCTATTTCTTCTTAGCCATGTGACTTTAGACAAGTCATTTAACCTAACCAGACTACTGTTTTCTCACCTGCAAAACTGGAATAACAGCTGTCTCAGTGGTGGTCCAAAGATTAAATGAGGCGTCATGTATGAAAATGCTTGTAAATTCCCACAGAACATTTGGAAACTATTATTATTGGCCTCTAATACTGCATAAACTACAAAAAGAAAAAAAGAAAGAAAGAAAGAAAGAAAGGAAAGTTCCAGCTTATAGTTTCTTTAATTTGAAAGGCTAACCAATTAAAAATCCCCAAACACTGAGTTTGTTTAGATTACGAGTATTTAAAAAATCTAGCACCCACACTTAGGCTCAAGAGATTATTAAAAATGAAACTGCCACAGGGTCCTCCTTGGCCTCCTGACTGCATACTATTAACCGTGGTTGGCTGCAACGTGTTCTGTCTTATCCTGAGCAAGCCAAGTTCAGACATCACACTCATGGGAATGCCAAGGTGCTAGGTATTAATGCATTATCAAGATGACAAGTCCTCTCTCTGGGAACTTTAATGTTAAAATTAACAATAAATACAAACACAATTATTGTAACACGTAATTAAATATCTAAAAATATATTTCATAGAAGGAGAAAATGATACAGTAGAGAATAAAAGTATAATTATTACATGTATAAATTTTCAATGTCAACTCAATACATTTAAATATTTTTCTCTGGCCCCAAACGTCTCAGATTGCTTTTTCTCCTTCTGGTAAAATGGAGAATTGATTTTTCTCAAATAAAGTCAGACCTTGAAAAATCTCTAATTTTATTTGTAGTTTAGAGCCAGAAAACAGAGATCAATCAGTTTAGTTTAAAAAAAATTGGCATAAGACAAAAGGACGACTCTGAAGTGATAAGTCTAAAGGCTATGGATTCCTAGTGCTCCGTTTATGATTCCCATCTCCTTCTAAAGTCACAAGGAGCTCAAGAATTAGACTGACTTTTGTTTTCAGTGTCTAGTACATAACAGACGTTCAACAAAAGTTGTTCAATGAATAGGGATCATTTTCTACAGCTTTTATACCTGTGATAAGTCTAATAAATTTAGAACTCTTCCTACAACCGAAAGAAAAGTTTAGCCATCTATTTAAGTAATAAATATTATGACTTTTTATAAATTCTACAAAGCATAAAAAAGAAGATGAAAATGTCCATCATTCTATTTTGCATGATTTGTATTTTCATGGTCTTTCTTTTCACAAAAATGGGATCATTCTAATATATATAATTTTGTTTTGGGGGAATTTTTTTACTCTACACATTAGCAATATCTTTGCATGTTAAGATACTTAGCTACAGGGTCTCTGATAAGCCTTTCAAAGAGCATACATTTTTCTTTATCCATTCACCAAATCTAATTCTCTACTAATTCCTTAAATTTCTGAAATCTGTCCTCATTCTTACCTCTCTCCTAGAAGTGTTTTAGGGAGCTCATAAATAAGAACCTAATTAAGAAGAAAAATAACCTCTTCTTAGTCATCAGTGTTCCTCTATGCAGAAGTTGATAAATAGGGGGAGGAGCAAGATGGTGGATGAGTAGGAGACCTAAATATTGTCAGGGTCCAGGAATTAAGCTAAATAGTTATCAAACCATTCTGAACACCTACAAACTTATTAGGAGATGAAAAAGAAGAAGAGCAGCAATTCTAGGAACAGAAAAGCAACCACTTTATGGAAGGTAGGACATGTGGAGAAGTGAATCCAAGGTGATATATGGGAAGATAGACCACGGGGGAGGGGCCGGCTCCTCACAAGCAGAGCACAAAATCTGAAGTTTTGTAAGTCTGCTCCATGGAGGGACATCGATCCAGAGGCTAAGAAGGGGATGGAGCCCTCCCTCATGGGGACAGTGTGGTCTCACTACCCACGGGGTCACAGAAAGACCAGAAGTGCCTGAGTGCAGCAGAGCGCTCAGGTATCAGAGACAGGAAGCCGGCTGCAGAGAAGGATCCCAGCAGTGGGATCCCAGCTTGGGATTACCTTAAACTGTGATCCAAGGCACAGCGTGGGCACTGCTCTTTAAAAGCAGGGACACCACAAGACCCCACAAGTCCAGGTCCAGGGAGACCCTCCCCTTCCACCTCCAGGAGGGATGGTGTGGGAGTATGCTGTAGGAATCTGCTGGGTATGGAGACTCCAAACAGGGCCGTAGGCCAAAGATAGAAACACTTGGTCATAGGCTGGGTGAGCTTGGAGCCGGCCAGAGACCGGGGAGTCTGGAGGGACTGACTGCCTTTCTCTGAGGGTGCGCTGAGGAATGGGGCCCTGAGCTCTCTGGACTCCCCGGTCTCTGGCTGGGTCTGGGGATTGGGCTGGGGATTGGGAGACCACCTTTTTCAATCTCATCCTCCAAAGCTGTATAGAAAGCGCTCAGGGAACAAAAGCTACAGAAAGCAAACCCGAGCAGATTACTTAGCCTGGTCCCTGGCAAAGGTGGTGCAGATCCACCTCTGGCAAAGACATTTGAGAATCACTGCAACAGACCCTGCCCCCAGAAGATCAACAAGAACAGCCAGCCAAGACCAAGTTCACTGATCAACAAGAACTGTGGAACTGCAGAGCTAGTAGAATGCAGCACATAGAATTCATAGAATTCTTCCCCATGATTCCTTAGTCTTTCAAAGTTAAATTTTTAAATTTTTTTTCTTATTTTATTTTAAAATATTTTCCTCTTTCCTATTTCAACATATTTTTGAATATTTTATCTTATCAATACCTTTTTGAATTTTTCATTCTTATACTCTATACCTTCATTCTATTTAACTTTATTTTTTGTATGCATATAAGTTTTTCATTCTTTAAAATTTTGATACGCTTTCTTCTAACAGATGAAAATATACCCTAAATATAGCATATAGCTTTGTGGCTTTGTTGTAGTCTCCAACCTGATCATATGCCCACCTTTTTTTTTCTTTCTTCAACTAACTTATCAATTCCCTCTTAGAATCTTTTTAAATTTTCATCTTTACAATCATACTCTATCCCTTCATTGTGTTTACCCTTATTTTTTTTGTGTATATATAGATATATATATATCTATACACACACACACACACATATACATATATTGTATATATATATATTTTTTTTTTCTTTCTTTAAAATTTTGGGAAACAGTTTCTTCTAACAGACTAAAATACACACAAAATCAAATATGTGGCTTTATTCTATTCACCAGTCTAATCATGTGGGGGGCAAAAAAAAAAAAAATATATATATATATATATAGAGAGAGAGAGAGAGAGAGATTTTCTTTTCCCCTTCTCCTTTCTTCTCCCCCCAATCCCCAATTTTGGGTTTCTTCTGACTTGGTTAGTGCATATTTTTCTGGGGTTGTTGCTATCCTTTTAATATTTAGTTCTCTCATTTATCTATTCTTAACTGGATAAAATGACAAGGCAAAAAAACTCACCTCAAAAAAATAGAACAAGAGGTAGTACTGATGGCTAGGAACCTTTTCAATAAGGACATCAGTAACGTGTTAGAACTAGATTTCAGAATGATGATTATCAAGATGCTAACTGGGCATGAAAAAAGCATAGAAGATACTAGGGAAACCTTTTCTGGAGAATTAAAATCCTTTTCTGGAGAAATAAAAGAACTAAAAGCTAACCCAGTTGATATCAAAAAAGCTATTAATGCAGTGCAATAATAAACAGAGGCTCTTATTGCTAGGATAAATGGGGCAGAAGAGAGAATCAGTGATATAGAAGACCAAATGATGGATAATAAAGCAAGCTGCAAAAAAGAGAGATAAACTACTTCTGGACCATGAGGGGAGAATATGAGAGATAAGTGAAAGCAAAAGACAAAACAATATTAGAATAATTGGGATCCCAGAAAACGAAGAAAGGGGGGGAAGAGGTATATTGGAGCAAATTACAGCAGAGAATTTCCCTAATTTGGTGAAGGGAATAAGCATTAAAATCGAGGAAGCACAGAAAACCCCATTCAAAATCTATAAGAATAGGTCCATACTGTGTCACCTAACAGTAAAACTTAAAAGTATCAGTGATAAAGAGAAAGTCCTGAAAATAGCTTTGAACAAGAGGTTTGTAATATATAACAGTAAAAATATTAGATTGGCAGCAGACTTATCCACAGAGACCTGGCAGGCCAGAAAGAACTGGCATGATATATTCAGAGGATTAAAGGAGAAAAACATGCAGCAAAGAATAGTACATCCAGCTAGGCTGTCATTGAAAATAGAAGGAAAGATAAAAACCCTTCAGGACAAACAAAAACTAAAAGAATTTGCAAACACCAAACCAGCCCTACAGGCAATATTGAAAGGGGTCCTCTAAGCAAAGAGAGAGCCTAAAAGTAACAGACCAGAATGGAACAGAGACAATATACAGTAATAGTCACTTTATAGGCAATATAATAGCATAAAATTTATATCTTTCAGAAGTTACCCTGAATGTAAATGGGCTAAATGTCCTGATCAAAAGACACAGGGAATCAGGATGGATTAAAAAAACAAGACCCATCAATATGCTGTCTATAAGAAACTCATTTTAAACACAAAGACACCTCCAGATCTAAAGTGAGGGATTGAAAACTATTTACCATGCTAATGGACATCAAAAGAAAGCTGGGGTGGCAATCCTTATAACAGATAAATTAGATTTTAAGCCAAGGACAATACTAAGAAATGAGGAAGGATACTATATCATATTTAAAGGGTCTGTCCAATAAGAAGATATAACAATTTTAAATATCTACGCCCCCAACATGGGAGCAGCCAACTATATAAACCAATTAATAACAAAATCAAAGAAACACATCAACAATAATACAATAATAGTAGGGGACTTTAACACCCCCCTCACTGAAATGGACAGATCACCGAAGCAAAAGATAAACAAGGAAATAAAGTCTTTAAATGACACACTGGACAAGATGGACATCAAAGATATATTCAGAACATTCCACCCCAAAGCAACAGAATACACATTCTTCTCTAGTACACATAGAACATTCTCCAGAATACATCACATCCTGGGTCAAAATCAGGTCTCAGCCTGTACCAAAAGACTGGGATCATTCCCTGCATATTTTCAGACTACAATGCTTTGAAACTAGAACTCAGCCACATGAAGAAAGTTGGAAAGAACTCAAATACATGGAGGCTAAAGAGCATCCTACTAAAGAATGAAGGGTTCAACCAGGAAACTAAAGAAGAATTAAGAGAATTCATGGAAACAAACAAACAAAAAAAAAACCCACCCAGATCTGTTCAAATCTTTGGGATACAGCAAAGGCAGTCCTGAGAGGAAAGTACATAGCAATACAAGCCTTTCTCAAGAAACAAGAAAGGTCTCAAGTATACAACCTAACCCTACACCTAAAGGGCTGGAGAAAGAACAGCAAAGAAAGCAAAAACCCATCAGGAGAAGAGAAATAATACAGATCAGAGCAGCAATCAATGAAATAGAAATCAAAAGAATGGTAGAACAGATCAACTAAACTATGAGCTAGTTCTTTGAAAGAGTTAATAAGATTGATAACCCCCTGGCCAGACTTTTCCGAAAGAAAAGAGAAAGGGCCCAAAATAATAAAACCATGAATGAAAGCAGAGAGATCACAACCAACACCAAAGAAATAAAAAGTTATAAGAACATATGAGCAACAATACGCCAGCAAATTTCACAATCTGGAACAAATGGATGCATTCCTAGAGACATATAAACTACAAAAACTGAACCAGGAAGAAATAGAAAACCTGAACAGACCCATAACCAGTAAGGACTTTGAAACAGTAATCAAAAATCTCCCAAAAAACAAGAGCCCAGGGCCAGATGACTTCCCAGGGGAATTCTACCAAACATTTAAGGAAGAATAAATACCTATTCTCCTGAAACTGTCCCAAAAAATAGAAATGGAAGGAAAATTTTCAAACTCATTTTATGAGGCCAGCATTATGTTGATCCAACAACCACAGACCCTATCAAAAAGGAGAATTACAGACCAATATCCCTGATGAGCACGAATAATAGCCAATAGGATCCAACAGTACATTAAAAGGATTATTCTCCAGAATCAAGTGGGATTTATTCCTGGACTGCAAGGCTGGTTCAAAATCTGCAAATCAATCAATGAGATGCAATACATTAATAAAAGAAAGAACAAGAACCCTATGATACTCTTAATAGATGCTGAAAAAGCTTTTGACATAGTATGGCATCCCTTCTTGATCAAAACTCTTCACAGGGAGGGAGAGAGGGTACATACCTCAATGTCATCAAAGCCATCTATGATAAACCCACAGCAAATATTCTCAATTGGGGAAAATTGATAGCTTTTTCCCTAAGGTAAGGAAAATGACAGGGCTGTCTACTATCACCACTGCTATTCAACATAGTACTAAAATCCTAGCCTCAGCAATCAGACAACAAAAAGAATTAAAAGGCATGCACGTTGGCAAAGAAGAAGTCAACCTCTTACTCCTTGTAGATGATATGATACTTTATGTGGAAAACCCAAAAGACTCCACTCCAAAACTGCTAGAACTCATACAGGAATTCAGTAAAGTGTCAGTATACAAAATCAATGCGCAGAAATCAGTTGCATTTCTGTACACCAAAAACAAGACAGAAGAAAGAGAAATTAAGGACTCAATCCCATTTACAACTGCACCCAAAATCATAAGATACATAGGTGTAAATCTAACCAAAGAGGCAAAGAATTTGTACTATAGGACTATATTTGTACTATTTTTGTATATTTGTACTATAGGAATATATTTGTATATTTGTACTATAGGAAACTATGAAGTACTCATGAAAGAAATTGAGGAAGATGCAAAGAAATGGAAAAATGTTCCATACTCATAGATTGGAAGAACAAATATTGTGGAAATGTCCCTGCTACTTAGAGCTATCTACATATTTAATGCAATCCCTATCAAAATACCATAAAAATACCATTTGTTTTCAAACAAATAATCCTAAAATTTATATGGAACCAGAAAAGACCCCAAATAGCCAGAGGAATGTTGAAAAAGAAAACCAAAGTTGGTGGCATCACAATTCCATACTTCAAGCTCTATTACAAGTTGTCATCATCAAGACAGTATGGTACTGGCACAAAAACAGACCCATACATCAATGGGACAGAAGAGAGAGCCCAGAAATGGACCCTCAATTCTATGGTCAACTAATCTTGACAAAGCAGGAAAGAATGTCCAATGGAAAAAAGTCTCTTCAACAAGTGGTGCTGGGAAAATTGGGACAGCCACATGCAGAATAATGAAACTGGATCATTTGCTTACATCACACACAAAAATAGACTCAACATGGATGAAAGACCTCAATGTGAGACAGGAATCCATCAAAATCCTTGAGGAGAACACAGGCAGCAACCTCTTCCACCTCAGCCACAGCAGTTTCTTCACAGAAACATCACAAAAGGCAAGGGAGGCAAGGTTAAAAATGAACTATTGGGACTTCATCAAAATTAAAAACTTTTGTACAGCAAAGGAAACAGTCAATGAAACCAAAAGAGAACTGACAGAATGGGAGAAGATATTTGCAAACAACATATCAGATAAAGGGCTAGTATCCAAAATCTATAAAGTATTTACCAAACTCAACACCCAAAGAACAAATAACCCAATCAAGAAATGGGCAGAAGAGAGGACATGAACAGACATTTCTGCAAAGAAGACATCCAGATGGCCAACAGACACATGAAAAAGTGCTCCACATCACTTGGCATCAGGGAAATACAACTCAAACCACAATGAGATACCACCTCACACCAGTCAGAATGGCTAAAATCAGCCGTCAGTAAATGATAGGTGTTGGCAAGGATGTGGAGAAAGGGTAACCCTCCTACAGTGTTGGTGGGAATGCAAGCTGGTGCAGTCACTCTGGAAAATAGTATGGAGGTTTCTCAAAAAGCTGAAAATAGAGCTTACCCTACGACCCAGCAATGGCACTACTGGTTTTTGTTTTTTAAAAATTTTTAAAATTTATTTATTTATTTATTGCACTACTGGGTTTTACCTTGAAGGTACAAATGTAGTGATCTGACAGGCATGTACACTTGAATGTTTATATCAGCAATGTCCACAATAGCCAAAATATGGAAAGAACCTAGATGTCCATCAACAGATGAATGGATAAAGAAGATATGATATATGGGTGTGTGTGTGTGTGTGTGTGTGTATAAAAAATGCAGCCATCAAAAAACAAAATCTTGCCATTTGCAACAACATGGATGGATATCTTGCTGAGTGAAATAAGTGTATCAGAGGAAGACAATTATCATATGATCTCACTGGTAGGAATTTGAGAGGCAGGCAGGGGGTCATAGGGGTAGGGAGTAAAAAGATGAAACAAAATGGGATTGGGAGGGAGACAAACCATAAGGGCCTCTTAATCTCATGAAACAAACTGAGGGTTGCTGAGCAGTGGGAGGGAAAGCGATAGTGTGGTTGGTGATAGACATTGGGAAGGGTTTATGCTACGGGGAGTGCTGTGAATGGTGTAGAACTGATGATTCACAGACCTGTACCCCGAAACAAATAGCACATTATATGTTAATAAAAAAAGATACTCATCTACATTCATCATTTTAATTTGACTGTACTAGCCACTGATCTACTGATGGATATTTGGGTTATTTCATTTTTCAATGCTCTTACAAACAAACCAATTAATATCCTTAAACATATAACTTAGTATATTTATCACATTATTTTTTCATGAACATGCTTATTCCAAGAATTCATGCTTAGAGGTAAAGTCTGAAAGTAAATAACTTAGAGAATCTGTATCTAAAGTCTTAATAGAAAATGAGCTAAACAAGTAACTTGAAATTTGGGAGTTCCTCCAGAACATTAGTTATGGCCATTTTAAGTCCTAAATGTTCCACAAAGACTTTTCACATTCAGCCTGATTTTTCTTTTCTTTAAAAGTACCTTTCCTTTCATTTAAAGTACCTAATGTCTTTACCTTCTATTTCAATATATAATTTTATTAATTTAATCAATATTTGTTTAGTATGTAGTATGAACAGGTCACTGTATTAGGGGAATAAAACAAACTGATAAAGGTATCAAATGATTCTTGCTCTCTGGAAGCTTGCAGTTAAAATTTTTGCTTTTTCTGATTTTTAGAAAAATGTATCTTTTCATCCTAAAAATTTTATAAGGAGCTTGAAGTAACTATGTAATATATTTTTTTCACAGTGATTTGTCCTTTTGGGAATCTCTATAAATATTGTATCAATATTTAGGACTCAGGAAGATTTTTCGGGGATTTTTATGGAAAACTTCATTCAACAGGAGGAATTCTGAAGCCAGGGTCAAGGATTTTTATTTATACTTCAACACTCTGAGATTTTGGTCAGGTGACTGCAGTTTTCTAGATCTCTTTTCTGGGTCTTTTCTGGATCTCAGTGTCTTAATTTAATTTGTGGGACGTTATGATTACTATAAATGATCTGAGAGTTCTTCCAGGTCCTGACTTTTAGAACAGTTACACTCAGTTGAGCACAGACTACTTTCCAAAACACAGGTTCTTAATAAATATCTGTGGAATAAACGAATATTGTAAATTAAAGAAGAATGGCTAATGATAAGAATAAACCACCTTTGTAGAGTTTAATGCTTAAGTTTAAGGACTTTTTAAATAAAGGGAATAAGTGAAACTAGATGATGACAGCTTTACTAAAAGATGACTTCTGTTCTCAACAATACAACTGCAGAGATTTCTGTTTTATTAGCTTGATTCCACACTGTATTAGAATACAAACATATACACAACTACACAGGAACTACACTTCAAATCAAAATATCAAAACTGCATGACCACCATCTAATAACAATGAATAATATAAATCAAAAGTTAAATTTGTCAAAAGATTTATCTCATCCTGGGAAAGTTTCTCTAAAATGTTTGAATGAAGATTGGCTTCTCTTATAACTTTCTGGGAGTTGAATTACCAACATCTTTTAAAATGTTATTTCCAGTTATTGGCTCATTTTCTAAGGGCTTTCTCAGCCTAGTTTAGTACTGGGCCATGGCTGGAATATCAACCTTTTCTTACTCAAATGAGAAATATTAATATAGTTTGGGTGAATCCCTTGCATTTTGTTTTATATTCTGAGAATAATATTCCTGAATCATGTCCAGGAGCCAAGCTGAGCAAAATGAGAGCTCCAGAAGAATGTGTAATGATTAATGGCACTGTGACACTTGAAAAATCATGCCCACTTGACTATGACAGAAACAATGGTCCTGAAATCAAAAATCAAAGGTCAATTTTTATGTGGCCTAACTATGTATCACTACCTACACAATACACACAACAAATTGAGGAGAATGTCTTTAGGATCTTATAATAGATAAGTTTTTGTTTTTGTTTCTCTTTTTAAGCATAAATGGAAACCATAAAGATCGATCAATTCAATTACATTAGAAGCATTAGAAGTAAGTACTTCTACTGATCAGTAGAAACCTTAATGAAAAGGAAAAGACAAGTTACAAACTGAAAGGAGATGTTGCAACATAAGCTACTGACAAAGGATCACTATCTAAAACTCCTATAACATTAAAAAAATCCAACATAAGTAAACAATGTATGCCAAAGACCACAGGAACTCAAGAGAAGGGAACAGTGGGGACAAATAAGCATACGATGATAAAATTGACTTCACTGGTAACCAAGGAAATAAAAACCACTATGAAATATTTTACACCAGATTAGCAAAAATGAAAATGTCCAACAATAGCAGAGATCATACAGGACATGGAATGTAACAAGATGAATTACTACCACTTAGAGTATAAACAGTGAAATCATTTTGGGTAACAATTTGGCAACCATTAACCAGGTATATGGAGATGTTTATATCTATACCCAGGAATTCTACTCCTATGCACACATTCTCAAGAAACATTTGCATATCTGTGTCAGGAGATATGTGCACAAATGTTCATTGGTGCATTGCTTTTAGTAGTGAAGAACTGAAAACTACCCAATGTCTCTCAACAGGAAAATAGGCAAGTAAGTTGCAGAATTTTCACACCATAGACTACAACAATACAGCTATACACATGCATGAATCAGTGTTAAACAAAAGAGCAAAGCACAAAAAAATACACATAATATGATTCTATTACTTATTAAGTCCAAAAACATGCAAAACTAGGCAGTATTCCTCTCTGAACACCAGTGTGTGTGTGTGTGTGTGTGTGTCTACTGTGTTAGTATAATTGTGTAAGTATATAACAGTTCTTTGCTCTTCCATGGCAATGTTCTCAGATTGCTGGGTTTTTTGAGTTTAGCTTCTGTGAAGATGGTGATACAGAAGAGGGATTAGTATTAGTATTAGTATTAGTATTAGTTTGGGTGTAAAGGGTTTGCCTTTAAACTTTTCACTTAAATTAGGCATAAAGGGTTCAGTGAGTCTCAAGTGCCTGCAGGATATGTGAATGGGGATAGACAGTGAACAGGTAAACCATTACATAGGTGGGGAGCTCAGGGGAGCAGTTGGGGTTTTGTGTAGGGAGATAGCAGTCACTGCTGTTATCACTGGCACTAAAGGCAAAAGAGCGGAAGAGAACTATACTATCAGAGAAAACAGTTTCATATAGAATTCTGCAGAGTATTAAAATTGCAAGGCAGACAGAAATGATTAAAAGGAGACTGTAAAGGAATGATGTAAGGAGATACAAGGAGAATCAGAGAGAAGTGCTGTCAAGGGCCAATGGCCAAGTTCATTTTGTGTGCTCACAGCTTATGCTCTTTCCACATGCCACCCAAATGCTAGCTTTCTATACAACTTTGCTCAATCTAGAAATCCACGTTTTCACGCACTATGAATTATCTGGAGTTGAGAAGAACAGCTTGGAAGGATGCTACTATTGCTGTGGTTTATTAGAGAAAAGAACAGGCCATGTTTTCTTTTGGAAAGAAGGAGGTCTGAAACTCTTGGACTGCAGTAGCCACAGCAAGAATATAGCAGATCGGTCAGTTCCTGCCCAGCCACCAAAGCAGATCATTCTAAAGTAGCTGTTTCTTTCACATTTTAGTTATATCTACATATATGTGTATACTACCAACTTCCCTGGCATCCATCCAGGCATCAGGGTAAAGATTAGACATGGTGTGAGAGGTAAGTTAGGGGTGATGTACTGGGAGAGAATCAGACCAGAGCGCTGGCAAGGACATAAACTATTTTATAATATTAAAAGCCAAACAGCAAATGATTTGTTTTTTAGGATGTAACAAATCAAACCTTCATCAAAAGGACCACAAAAAAATAGCCAAATGAAGGTATTCTGTACTTGCTAGTATTAAATAACTGCGCAGCTAACATACTGACCTTAACAGAGTTCCCCAAATAAACTCAATTACAGAAACATTCTTTAAATGGAAAAGTCTGAAATGTATGCTTAAAGATTTGACATTACCAGAATTACCACAGTATTTTCAAATTAAATTTCAGTATTCAAAATTTTTTTGATCTTAGAATAAGTGGGAAAAGTAGCTTCAAATTTCTAGTTGACCTTATAAAAACCAAAAGCATATCCTAAACAAATTAACAGACTGAAGTCATCAGGGCTCAGTAAAACAAGTGTTGTATGATGTCTGGAATTCAGTGGGCCCAGACGCCATTGTCTTGGCCTGGGAAAATGAAAGAAGAGAAGTTAAAACTTCATTTCTGGCAAGTAAAATGGCAATTAAATAGTGTTAGTTATTTTCAATTAAATTTCTGAAGATATCTTTTTCTAAAGAATATGACTTTGCTGTTCAAATGTATTAAGAGCAAGAAGAAAACAGAAATATGCTTTTGAAATAAGTAATTCTGACTGAAACAAAAAAGCAGAATTCTGAAGAGTGACTATACTTAATGTTAAGATGCTTTATAGGCATTGGGAAAGAAAGATAACTCTAAAATTTTCCTATAAAATATATATATTATGGATTTGAAAAAAGACATTGTGATTCTATACAATTCAATGTGTTAAGTCACAAACATTAAGAAATATATGTTTGCAGTCCACAAGGATGCCAACATTTATGCAGGAATTTTATAATAAATTGGAAGATTTTCTTACTTACTGTACTTTATTCAGATAAATAATATTACTCTGATAATTCATCAGATGATTAATATTAGAATCTACACATGCTTTGAAAAACCAATACCTGAAAAACCCTATATTAAAAAACCCTACATTAAATCTCACTTCTTTCTACATTCATTGCATGTTTTGAAATGGTGTGGTGTGACATTTGCTATTGTTGATCTATGCCTATAAAAGTAGAAAACTGTCATCTTGGTAGAAAATGATTCTCCACAACCTTAATTTTAAGAAACGCCATTGTTTGTTGGTGCTTCAAGTGCTACAGATGAGGACTAGAAAGCTTCTCAGGCAGAAGACTCTGTTACACTTGACATAGCTTATAAATGTTCGAATAATTGCATGTATTAGTAAATGAACAAATGACTGAGTGAGGTAGACAGCATTGAGAAGTAGAAGTCTCAATAAAGTTAAACAACCTGCCCAAAGCCACACAGTCGGTAAATATGTATGTGAACAGCAACCAGGTGATCCAGAAGCCAGGATATAAGCCTACATTTCCCTCACTCCCAATTCCACACCTATCATGCCACACTGGTGTATGGCGTGTATGGGAGTCACTAATTCTTACTTCTAGTACAGAGGAAAGCAGCTTGGTGTTAAGCAGGTGTCTCAAAAGATGGTTTTATGAGATGCTCTCAAAGAGTGAAATGTGTAAGCCAAAATGTTTGGAAAATAAGCATTTTTTTTTCTCATGAAGTCCTCTTAGTGTTTCATGTGCATATTATACATTAAAAGCTACGGAAATTCCATAAATAAATTTGTTAATTAAATTATTAAGTAGGGCACTTGGGTGGCTCAGTCAGTTAAGCCTCTGCCTTCAGCTCAGTTCATGATCCCAGGGTCCTGGGATGGAGCCCTGCATTGGGCTCCCTGCTCAGCCTGCCTCTCCCTCTCCCCTTCTCCCTGTTCCCCACTCATGCTCTCTTTCTCTGTTCAATACATAAATCTTTAAAAAATGCAAATAAATTATTAAGTAAAACAAAAGCAAGGTGCCAAAGAATACGTGCATATAATATGTATGTGTGCGTTTATATGTATACAGAACATCTCTAGGCTAGGATTCACTAGAAACTAGTAATGGCTAGGTGCTTGAGCAGAAGAACAAAGAGACTTCTTGCTGGATATTCTCTTAAATGAAAAGATTTTTTTAAACTCTATACGTAGATCATATCTTTATAAAGTGCTTTAAGGAAAAAGAACCTTGTTTAACCTGCATTTGGGGTGTGAACTTGGAAGCGAAGCCCTTTTCTTTACTATCTCTCAACTACTAACATCCCAGGAAACCAGCGTTTTCTGGAACAGACTACATTATTTACTTCCTTGAGAATACAACATGTGCTAACTTGAAACCCAAAATTTAGTGGTCCAGTGAAAGAAAATAAAAATATAGAAAAGGAAGACAGAACTCTACTTTTGGTTACCAAGAGAAATGGAAAAAAATCATGGGTAGACACTAATAACCAGCCATGTAAGTTAGTGATCTCTAGTCTCACTACAGTATGAAACGAGCTGTTTGAGTTTCCAGCCACTACTGAAACAAATCACCACAACATAATGGCTTAGAAAAACACAAATTCATTCTCTTATTGTTCTGGAGGTCTTCTGTCTGACCCAGATTTCACTGGACTAAAATCAAGGTGTTGGCAGAGCAGTGCTCCTCTCTGGGGGCTCTAGTGGAGAATTCATTTCCTTGCCTTTTCCAAGTTTCCAGAGCTACCCTCTTCTTCAAGCCCAGCTATGTCAGAAGGACCCTGTCTCACAGCACATCACCCCGACCTTGATTTCTTCATCACATCTTTCTCTGCCTCTCCTTCTCTCTCTCTCTCCCATTTAAGAGCCTTGTGACACATTGGACCTACCAGGATAATCCAGGATAATAATAATAATTATTATTATTATATATAATTACTATTAATAATCCAGGATAATTCAGTAACATTTAAGGACAGCTGATTAGCAACTTTAATCCATCAGCAACCCCTTGGCCATGTGACCTAACATAGCTTTGGTTCTAGGAATTAAGGTACAGACATCTTTGGAAGGGTGATGGCCATTCTTCTACCTCCTCCTCTCTTAATTTGGTCAGGGCTCAATTGTTATTCTAACCCATCAGCTTAAATATGTTTCAGGATAACTGAATAGAGAAACAGGTTGTTTAAAAGGATACACAAGGGCTAAAAGTAACCGTCAACCTGGCTGGAGGAGGCATCTGTGAGGTCTCTGCAATAGGAACTGAACGTTCAAAGAACCCAAACTGCATTTTCTTACCCAGAGATAAAATGAACCGATTCCCTGAGAAAGGCTGGCAACTACATCATTCATCACCTTTCCATCCACTATTTATGGAGTGTTCACCATGGATCAGAGACCCAGCAGACTGCTAGAAAATTTAGAATACGAAGGTGAGCATACAAACCATCCAAGGCAGAAGCAGCACGAAGCTGCTGAGCTCCCCTGAAATTACACTTCCAGTAGCCCCAGTCTAGGTTGAGTTTAGAGGCCTGTCTACAGAGCTGTGCTTTATTATGACAGTTCCAAAGAGTAAAGCTGTTAAAGAACCGCGGAAATGCAATCCCCATGGGAATGCGACATGTGTTGTCTGTCACACAGGGCCACATGCTTAGAGGCCCTCATCATGGTGACTATTCTGCTATCACTATCTTGAAACTGTTACTCATTTTGAACAAAGGGGCTTTGCATTTTCATTTTGCACTAAGCCTGCAAATTACTGTAGTTTGTCCTGACCACAAATTTTGAGTGACCAGTATACCAGTCCCAAACTGAACCTAACCAATTGCTCAGACTTCTGGACAGATTAAACAATGGGCCTTTTAAAAATAATGTGCTGATGATGTATGGACTCATTCTGTCCTAATCAGAACCTAGTTTTGATGCTTAATTACCACAGACACCAGCAAACCTCCTTTCTAATTTTAGTATATGTGCTGCCAAAGCGAGCAGTCTCCTTTCTAACACTTAAAACACACATACTTTTCCTCTTTTAGGAAATACTTGGTGATTTTTTTTTTTTGGCCTGCAAATAAATATGTATTTTCCTGATAAATACATACTCTGTTTTATTAGGCTATTCCTTCTCCTTCTTTTCCTCCTCTTTTTTCTTTTTAAAGCTCCACAGTCTTTTGTTTTACAGTAAGAGAACTTAATTTCTACTTTAATTAACAGATTTCTTCATTATTTTAGTCCTTGCTAGTAGGCTTTATTCTTAGCATCCTTAAAATTACCCAGTCTAATTAATTCATCCACTCACAAAGCAGCAAGTCTGCCATTAGTGCCATCCTGTGCTGTGGCTTACCTAACTCCTTCCCTTTGGATTTATTGATTATCAGTGGATTCTGCTCTAAATCATTCCTGAATATTTTTCTAGGCTTTTCTTGGAAAAGGTGACTAAGGATGATTACACAGTCAGACTTTTTTAAAGAAGTCAAACCACTGGGACACCTGGGTAGGTCAGTTGTTAAGCATCCGTCTTCGGCTCGAGTCATGATCCCAGGGTCCTAGGACTGAGCCCTGTCGGGGCCCTGCACTGGGCTCCATGCTTGGTGGGAAGTCTGCTTCTACCTCTCCCATTTTCCGTGCCTGCGTTCCCTCTCTTGCTGTGTGTTTCTCTCTCTGTCAAATAAATAAATAAAATCTTAAAAAAGAAAGCTGAACTATTTTGTAATGTCACTAATATTATAATTTCATATAAAAATGAGTAGAGTACCATATAACTCATACATAAAATA
The DNA here is from genome assembly GCF_011764305.1 of Mustela putorius furo. Classification (NCBI taxonomy): domain Eukaryota; kingdom Metazoa; phylum Chordata; class Mammalia; order Carnivora; family Mustelidae; genus Mustela; species Mustela putorius. The sequence goes on from NW_025422471.1 coordinate 19,343,072, forward strand.
AACAAACCAAAAACCCACTTCTTCACAAAGCATACTAATTCAACTTGGTTTTATGGGTGAAATGTATAGAGAGTCATTGCTCAAGTTCTGGGAGATGTTCTGTTTTACAGAAACATGTCAGAAAGGAGTCAGCGCACTGGAAAAAGGCAGATGGAAATAATTTACAATCTGTGGATTTTGATTCTGAATTATAAAGATTACTCTTTTTAGTGCATTCGAAAAAAAATTAACTGAACTATGAAGTAAAGCCAAGCTGATTAGGGAGGCAGAGTGTTTTAAAAACAACTCATTTTATCTCACAACTGGTAGTAATTCACTGTTGTAGATAAGGCAGTACAAGGCATGAAAGATGTAATCTACATGCTCAAAGTGACTGAAGAAAGACCTATCTACCCTTTTGACCCTGGAAAAATTTATTACATGGATGGTGTTATGATTCCAGTAAAAGTTCAAATGTCACCACTGAACTTTTATTTATCACACTAAACATACATGAAATGCACTCAAATCTTATTTAAAAGTCAAACAAAACCACACAGAAAGCTGTTGACTACAGTTGTGTTTTATGTTTACATAACTACATTTACTAAGTGAATTATATACATTTTATCATTACATAAATTACCATTTTTTAAAAGATTTTGTACTTAACTAATGTTTATTTTGAGGAAGGAGCGTAAATATGACACATGGTTCCATTAGTGTATTAACTGATGCGATTTAATTTCTTTTTTTAAAATGTCCTAGTGTAAATAATGCCATAAGAAAAATATAAAAATAGTATTATTTAATCAAAATTCTCCAAAATTCATAGTGGAAGAAGTTTTTATACAGTATTCAGAAGTATCATTAACAAGTTTAATTAAATCAGTGCTTTATAAAGGCATTGGTTTGATTTGCCAAAAAGTAGGACTGGCTATAGCATTTGATTATTAAGCCTTGAACAGACAAATTTAGGAAATAACTGATTAACAATTCAAACAATCACTGTTACCTAACTGATCTTATTCTGCTACCAGAAGAAGGTTATCCATTTCAGTCTTGATTGTCACATAAACCATGTAATTATTAACTTTCCCCCTTTCTTTCCTCCTTTAGCCCATCTTCCAACTGTTGCTAATTTGTTATCTTTCTATGACACAAGTCTGATTATTATCTTCCACTCCTACAATGGTGTAGTTGAAACTCCCTTGGTATAGCAAATGAAGAAAGAAATCACTGAATAATTTCTGGCTTCATGGCTATCTTTCTGGCTCTAACTATCCAATGTTCTTCTATACTAAACTTCTTGTCATCCACTAAACACACCATTCTTTCATCTTCAAACTTTTCCACATAGTTCTCTCAGCCAGAGGTCTCTTTCTCCTAAGTTCTTTACTTAGCAGACTCCTACGCATCATTAAAAGCCAAATTCAGGGCACCTGGGTGGCTCAGTTGGTTAAGGGTCTGACTCTTCATTTCAGCACAGGTCATGATCTCATGGTTTATGAGATCAAGCCTCACATTGGGCTCTTCGCTCAGGGGAAAGTATGTTTGAAGAGTCTCTCCTTCTGCCCCTCCCCACCCTCCAAATAAATAAGTAAATCTTAAAAAAGAAGGGGGTCAGAGAAAGACAACTATCATATGATCTCCCTGATATGAGGAAGTGGAGATGCAACATGGGGGGGTTAAGGGGGTAGGAGAAGAATAAATGAAACAAGATGGGATTGGGAGGGAGACAAACCCTAAGTGACCCTTAATCTCACAAAACAAACTGAGAGTTGCTGGGGGGAGCGGGGTGGGGTTATGGACAATGGGGAGGGTATGTGCTTTGGTGAGTGCTGTGAAGTGTGTAAACCTGGCAATTCACAGACCTGTACCCCTGGGGATAAAAATATATTATGTTTATAAAAAATTTTTTTAAAATTTAAAATAAATAAATAAATAAAATCTTTAAAAAAATAAAAAAATACACTATATGTTTATTTAAAAAAATAATAATAAATAAATTTTAAAAAGGGGGGGCAAATTCAGACATCACTGATCTTGGGAAGCCTTCTGTATTTCCTAGGCAGAGAAATTAATTATCTCCTATTCTACCGCAGTATATCCTAAATCAAGTAGGTCACTGTTGTGTAAAAAACCAACCTTTAGCAGCACCAAACAATGACTTCTGTATTATGCTCGTACTTTCTGTCAGTCAGGAATTTGAACAAGGCACAGTGGAGGATGGCTTGTCTTTATGCCATGGCATCAGAGCATTAATTGGGAATACTGGAAAACTAGGGTGACATAATGGCTGGGAGGTGGAATTCTCTAAGGGCTAATTCAGTCCTATCTAGTCAGAGCTAATTCAGTCCTATCTGGTGTGTGGACTGTGAGCCATCAAAGATTGGGACTGGCTACTGGAGAGTCTTCAATGGTTTGGCTTCCTTATAGCATGGAAGCCTAGAGTACTCAGACTTCTTATACAAAACCTTAGGGACTCTAAGCACAAGGTTGCCTTTTTTGACCTAGTCTCTGAAAATCACACAGCCCAGCTTTTCCTGCAGTGTGCTGTTACAAATGAGTAAAAAGTCCACCCGCACTGAAGGGGAGGAGACACAGAAACAACCTCTCAACAGGAGTATCAACCACAGCTTTTAATTCCGTACATTTTTGTCACTTATACTGTAAGCAACTGGAGAACAGGAACTATGATTTAGAATAATTGTTTCATTCAGAATTTGATGCAGTTCCTAGAATAAAGAACTATGTGTGTTGAAACTGACTAAGAAGTGTCTTGTCAAAGGCATTTGCCTTTTTTCTCTTAAGAGTTGAGTGTGAAAAAAGCTACAGCTGCTTTTTTTTTTTTTAAAGATTTTATTTATTTATTTGACAGAGAGAGATCACAAGTAGGCAGAGAGGCAGGCAGAGAGAGAGAGAGGAGGAAGCAGGCTCCCGGCTGAGCAGAGAGCCCGATGTGGGACTCGATCCCAGGACCCTGAGATCATGACCCGAGCAGAAGGCAGCGGCTTAACCCACTGAGCCATCCAGGCGCCCCTACAGCTGCTTTTTAATATAATTTACACATAATAAAAACCATTCCAGATGAGAATAGCAATAATACAGAGTTTTTGGAAATCCCCTCACATAAAATAAATTTAAGCCTTATTTATAGGTTCCACAACGAAATTTTAAGTTCTGACAACTACTACTGGCTAGTAGCTAGCTCACTTTCCATTATGAAGAAATTTATTTATTTTTTCCAAGTAACTTTGGCTGTTTCTAAATTTATATGCTTACAAGTTCATAACTAATACCATTAATTTAGTTATATTCCACTTTACTGGAATGTTTGGGAAGGAAAAGTTGTGGTTAAATTAACGATGTTTCAATCCTCATGGTTAAAAGCCTCAGTAGCAAATGCTGGCCATGTTGTAGGTAAACATATACTCAAAACTATATAACAACTAACTACTGGAAGACTTTCATTAGTGGAATTTTCTAGTAACTTAAGTTTCACTGAGTTGTCGCTGTTGTTGTTATTATTATTTAAGATTTAGGAATGTAGTACATCTAAACTTCTTCTATCTGGCTATTGAGAAATGACTAAGAAAAATAAGCAATCATTACTTTCCTTAAAAATGCAACTAGAAGTCAAAGGTAAAATAAAATCTTCAGCTCTAGTCACCTTCTATTCTGAGAAGAAAATGCAACCCCTGTTAGCAACAGGAAGTTATCACCATCAATCTTGCTATCAATGAGCAATGAAGAAGGAGAATCAGATTTCAAATATCAGAAACCATAACGAGAAATTAAAATGTTGAACCAAGAAATTCTAACACTTGTTTGGAATTAGGAAGGCTGTCATCCATCAATTCACAAGCGGTCCCAAAATATAAGCATGAAAACTGAACAGGTTACAAACATGCATGATAAAACATTCATCTAGATTCTAAAGTCTGATCATAATTTCCTTTAATATATATATAACCTCCAAATTCCCCTCAAAATGTTATGGATGGGTAAACAGAGAATATTTAAAATTAATTCATTTAAACTGCTTTCACAGTGTATTCTTTTATTGTCTTGGTAAAAAGAGGCTCATCTGTCATACTATAAAAGAAAAAGGATGCTTGATATTTCCTGTTTTATCAGTAGACAGTTTTCTCCAAGAACTCTGGAAGTGACTAAAAGGAGCAATAAAAATCCTATTTGTAAGATTATAAGTTTCTAGAAGGCAGGAATCATGGTTGTCTAGGTATAGTTTAACACATACAAAACATCTGCAACTAAGAAAAGAGTTATTCTCTTTTAAAAGTTTGTTCTTAGGGCACCTGGATGGCTCAGTGGGTTAAGCCTCTGCCTTCGGCTCAGGTCATGATCTCAGGGTCCTGGGATCGAGCCCCACGTCAGGTTCTCTGCTCAGCAGAGAGCCTGCTTCCTCCTCTCTCTGCCTGCCTCTCTGCCTACTTGTGATCTCTGCCTGTCAAATAAATAAATAAAATCTTTTTTAAAATAAATTTGGGGGTGCCTGTGGTGGCTCAGTGGGTTAAAGCCTCTGCCTTCATCTCAGGTCATGATCCCAGGGTCCCGGGATCAAGCCCTGCATCGGGGCTCTCTGCTCAGCAAGGAGCCTGCTTTCCCCACTTTCTCTGCCTACTCTCTGCCTACTTGTGATCTCTGTCTGTCAAATAAATAAATAAAATCTTTTTTGGAAAAAGTTTATTTTTAACTAAAACTTAGGACACAATTTTTAGAACTGTTATAAATAACAGATTTCCTCAGGTCATTCCATTAAAACTACTTAACCTATGATGAACAAAACTCTTAGAAAGTAATAATGACAAAAATAGTCAACACAACTATAAAAACCTCTTTTTCACACTTTTCTCACTTCAACCAGTATTTTCTTAATGTAAGGCATTGTGTTAGCCTCTGAGGTGAATCAGGAAACCATAACTCCAAACTCTGAAAATCTCTAGTGAACAAAAAATTTAAAGAATTAAGTATACTATGCTGTGATGAAGCACATAAAAAACTGATTTAGAAGATTAAAAAATATTTTAAGTTTCAAATCCAGATGTCAGGAACACATCTTTCCTTACAGAAGGCTTATTTGTAATTCCAGTTATATACATAAAAATTAACATGTCACACATAAAATGCTGTTTGATGTTTACTGCATGGTAATTTCCAATAACTCTTAAAGCAATACTTGGCTGCTAATGATTAAAAGTAATTCTTATTCATAACAGTCAAAACTGTTCTCTTTCCTTAAGCAACATTTTCATAAAGAAATGGAATTGAATGCTGTATCAGAATACTGACTATTTAAGGGAAACACTAATTATATTCATAGGAATTTTATTAAAATAATACTAAACACTATTAGATACCTAGACAAACCGAATTTGAATATCCAACATTTAGGTTGGGGGAAGGGGGCGGTTAAAAGGCTACTTCAACATCTGAATGTTTTTACGTCCAAAATCTAAGTATTATACCAGGACAGAAGACTGTAGTGTAACTTTTAGGTTTTATCCAAAGACATGAATAAAAAATTTCTGTATTACTCCCCTCCTCTTAATTTATTTTGGATGTTGAATCAAATAAATATTCCTTATAGTGAAAGAGTTACTACTTGAAATAGACATTTGGTAAGAAGAAATTATGAATTTCCCAAATCACTTCTTAAGATGACTTGGTTTTCAAATTCAGAGATTCTGATTCCTATATCAATCCCAGTGGGTACAAGCAACAGCAACAAAATATTTATTTTTTGGTATATAAAGTATATGCATATTACAAATACTTCACAAACTTCAGAGAAATAGAATAAAAATAAAAATTGTCTTCTGTCCATTCACCTGTTAATATTTTAGTGTATATCATTTTTGGATTTATACACACACACACACCTTATATACATATACATATAAAATATAGTCTTTTAAAAATAATTATACTATGAAAAATACTTTATATCACATTTCTCTTAATTTGCTAGGGATTATCTTTCCTTGTCGGTAATTATGGCCCTACATAATCATTTTAATGGTCTCACAGTATATTCCACTACAGCGAGGTACCATAACTGACTCCCCATTCACAGTAAAAAATTACAAACAATTTAAATTCCTATTACAAGTCACATTTCAATGAACATCCTTGAATACTCCTTCTAGGCAATGCTCTTCAGGTAACAGTTCTATTTACTTCTAATTGAAATGGTTTATTTTAACACTGCAGTTCCTCTTAGTTCTTACTCTTAAGAATGCTAAAGGGGGAAGTAAAGCTTACAACCAAGAGAGTAGCATATATGCTTTTTAACTACCTAAAAATTAAATTATTTTTTAATGAAAGTTCCATTTTGAAATAATGTGATTTTTGCCATAGACAAAATACTACATAGAGATAAAAATGTTAATGGAAGCAACGACCACAGTAACTATCAAAATAAACCCAGGAAATAAAATGATTAAAACCTTGGGAAGTGAACCGAGTATTCATTAAAATACTTGTATAGTACCAAACAGAAAAAGATCAGACATTCCTTAGGTTTCTTAAAGACTACCTCATCCCTTGGTTTCCAATCATAAAGTTTTGATATTACACATCAGACACAGACTTCACACATACTACACACACTATTTTTTGTTCGTTTTTCTTAAGGAAATTGGATATGGCCATATGACTGATTACAGGAATGTTTTACGTCTGTTTGTTGAGGTGTGGGCTAAACTCGCTCTCTTATACATTAACTAAATGGTTATTATTAATTTGGAAATAAGATTTTCCATGGGATTCAGGAAGAGTCAGACCTGACAATGTTTCTAAATTTAGTATGCAGAGACAAAGCAAAAGGATTAAAGGATAAAGATAACATATGTATTGAAAAGTGTCTTGTTTCTTGTGATACCAATATTTTAATCCAGGTATATGTAATTATACTCTGATGTCATTCTGCCACACATGTAATTGAAGAGAATAATTTAAGAGGTATAAAGATGACTTTTTAAAAAAGAGGACCTTGACCTTTCTGGAAGCAAATAAAAATTCTAACTAGAAGTTTCAAAGCTTCACATATAACCCGGATCTGTTCTCCATGGCTTTCTCTTTTTAATTCAACATGCAAAATTCTGTTGAAAGTCTATTCAAAGTTGCTCATCTGTCACCGAGACTAACAGTTAACATTTTTTAAATGTTCTCCTTAAATAAGGTGCTGTGTCAATTGCAGTTGTCACAATAAGCCTATGTCTTGTTACGGTCTCTATTTTCCAAATGAGAAATCAAAACCTTACCTATACGACCCACTTGCCTAAGTTCTCACAATTTATAAATGGCTAAGGCAGGACTTGAACCCAGATATGCTGGCCTCCTCCATGCTCTTAACCAACACCTATTTCCCTTTGCCTCAAAAGTCTTCTTCACTACTATGTGCCCAAATTCTACCTACAGTAGAAAGCTCAGCTAACATGTTGCATGCTTCGTGAAACCTGCCTTGAAGTCAGCCTTTTTAAAACCTTTTCTCACATACCACTAGAGAATCATTCTAACAAGGCAAACTAATTCTGCTCAAAGCAACACAGTTTTATGTGTTACCTGCCTAATTATAATGTGTGAAGTTGAAAGCAGAGCCATTTCCAGCAAATATTTCTTAAAGTACAAAAGATGTTTATAGTCAGATTATAAGTTCTATATTTCCTTAAAGTCATTAATGTCACCATCTTGACTGACAAGCATTTGAAAGGGACTTATGCTTTACTGGACACTGTCTGCATAATATTAAATTGCCATGGTCACTACCCTCTTTGAGCTTACTTACAATCTAAAACAGATGTCCCAGTGTAAACAAACATAAAAAGAGATAAAGGTGCCTACACGCATCTGCTCAACAACTGACATACACTGCACACATGAAATATTTATATTATGTTCCAGTCACAGTGCCACAGTACGAGGGGTGTGTGTGCGCATACAGAACACTGAAATGTTCATATTTGGGGTCAAGGTAAGGATTTTTTAAATGCAGGTTTTGTCTACGTAAAAAAGAAAGCAATAGCTCACATCTGCGTAACTAGAACTTCATTAGAAGAATGCAGATGTCAATCACCACAGAACAACCACCGTACACATGTGAACCAGATGCTTCCATGTAAAATAACCCAGGGTGTTTCACAGATGAATCACTGAAAACGTAATTACACATCAGCCATCGTTTATTAGTAACAGGTCCACTAATGTGGAAGCCATATGGTACTGTCCATCCTGAACTAGTGGAAAATACGAAAATGGGTACTGTGAAATCTTCAAATAGATACTCTGCTGCTCCTGCTTTGCTGTCCTTGTGGCGAGGTAAGTGATACTGTGTGTGTTCAGTCAAATGTCTTGGGACAGAGGTCCACTGCTGCCTCTTACTAATAGAGACTATGTCAATAAAGTTTACATTATACCCTCTTCTCTTCAAAGGAGTTTATTTACCCCAACAGAAAATAAAACGTTTAGTGACCACACAACTCCTAGACAATTAATGACGGTCAGGGTAAATATTCATTTATAATACCTTGAATGTGTGCCAAGCACTGAAGTATCACGAGTGCTTTCTTCTGCATATAGTTTGATGTTAATTCAATATGGATTCATTGTAGATAAACAAAGCCCATGCAAAACTTGTCACAGAGCATCAATCTTGTAAAACATTGCTCCAATGGTCACTGAGCTCCAAGGGTCACTGGTCTGTGTTTCATAATGCTGTCTGCCTATTTACATACTTGATTTGCTTGTTTTTCTTCATGTGTCGGAGCACTGCCTGACACACAGCAATGGAACTCTCTAGTTAGGACCAAAGCCTTTCAAAAGAAGTTCAATTTTCTGCTTCAAAGAGACTGTAAAACAAAGAAAATCAGCACACCAAAGTTTATTTCTATGGAACACTTTGGTGAGGAAACTACGCCAGGAGGGCACATAGCATGAAAGGTGTCTAGAGTACGGTATCCAGCTATCCTTGCTGTACTGTAAGGCTGAGGTAGAAACACAGCTTTGCTGTTGTTTTTGCGGAGATAGAAACAGTTTTAAGTATTCTCAAATAACTTCAGCTCTAGGGATGTAATGCTGAGTAGTATTTTAATGATGCAGCCTCAGGATTTCTTTTATTTACTGTTTGACTACATGGACAAAAATGTCATGCCAGGTTGATTTGTTGTTTCTCTTCAGCCTCAAAATGTTTTCTTTCAATAATTCAAAGTTTTATGTAATATTTGATACATACAACATACATATAACATGTAAATTCATATGTTATAAAGTATAATAATAAACCAAACTCCTGCATTGCCACTATTTGGGAATACAAAATTACCAATACGGTTACACTCAATATGTTCCATTCTCCAACATTCTCTTGCCTCCCCATAGTGGTATAACCTACCTAGATTGTTTGTTAATCAATCCTTCGCCTTAGAAAAAGCATTTTATTACATGTATGCATATTTCTAAACAACACCTTTTTTAAATGCTGCTTCACTTTTGAGATTTTAGGGATTCATAGTATGGCTAGCCTTCTGTGACTTCTTTATTCAACATTAAGTAACTATGATTCATCCATCTCATTAATTTTGACTGGTCTATAATGTGCGATTTTATAGACCTATGTACACATTATATATAACACAATATATATAATTCTCTCTCTATATATGTATATACTATATATTTACATATTTTTATATACATACATATAAAACACAAACAACACTGCTATGAACATTCTTATATAAAATTTTTAAAGCACATATACTAGAATTTCTATTTGGTAACATAACCTAGGATTTGGACTTGGGGTCATAATGTATGTTAATATTCAACTTTTTTTTAAAAAACAAAATAACATCCAAAATTATTTCTCAAAGACTTTAATTTCTACTCCCATTACCAGTGTTTAAAAGTCCCGGTTGATCATTATAAATGGCTAAAGTGGGATCAAAACCCAGGCAGTCTTGCTCTAGAGTCAGGACTATTAACCTCTATAGTAGTTGCATATATACATACACACATATAAACTAGATTTCAAAGATGTACTATGTTATGACCTACAGTATGTCATGATTTATAGCACTAAATTATAAAAGCTATGTATAAAGTCTACCAATAGTAAGTACTTTTAAATAATAGCCAAATTTTAATAATAATAACATAATTATTAACAGTGAAAGAGTTTATAAGGCAAATAGATAAATGAATGTGATATATCCGCACCTGGAGTATTACTTATTAAAAGCAATGGAATAGTGACACAGTTCTACATGGAAAAATCTCAAAGGCATTATGCTACATGAAAGAAGTTAGATTCAAAATGGCTACATATTGTACAATTTTATATGAAATCCTAGAAAAAGGAAAACTATTGGGACAGATCAGCAGTTATCAGGTCTGGGTGTTGGAAGACAGAACTGACTAGAAACAGGCATGAAGAAACTTTTCAGGATAAACAAATATTTTCTAGCATGACTGTGTGTTTCCCAAAATGCACAGAACTATACAACTAAGAATCTTGAATATTTTTCTTCCTTTTTTTAAAATTGTGATTTTTATTAGGTTATATTAGTCACCATACAGTATGTCATTAGTTTTTGATACCGTGTTCCAAGATTCATTGTTTATGTATAACACCCAGTGTTCCATGGAATACATTTCCTCCTTAATACCCATCACTGGGCCAACCCATTCCCCCAAACCCCTCCCCTCTAAAACCCTCAGTTTGTTTCTCAGATTCCATAGTCTGTCAAGGTTCATCTCCCCCTTTGATTCCCACCCCTTCTTTTTTCCTTTCCTTCTCCAAATGTCCTCCATGCTATTCCTTATGTTACACAAGTAAGTGAAACCATATGATAATTGACTTTCTCTGCTTTATTTTTTCACTCAGCATAATCTCCTCCAGTCCCATCCATGTTGTTGCAAAAGTTGGGTATTCATCCTTTCTGAAGGCTGAGAAATATTCCATTATATATATGGAGCACATCTTCTTTATCCATTCATCTGTTGAAGGGCATCTTGGCTCTTTCCACAGTTTGGCTATTGTGGACATTACTGCTAAGAACAAGGGGGTACATAAGGGCCCTTCTTTTCACTAAATCTGTATCTCTGGGGTAAATACTCAGTAGTGCAATTGCTGGGTCATAGGATAGCTCTATTTTTAATTTTTTGAGGAACCTCCACATTGTTTTCCAGAGTGGCTGCATCAACTTGCATTTCCACCAGCAGGGTAAGAGGTTCCCCTTTCACACATCCTCTCCAACAATTGTTGTTTCTTGCCTTGCTAATTTTTGCCATTCTAATTAGTGTGGGGTGGTATCTTAATGTGGTTTTGATTTGAATTTCCCTGATGGCTAATGATGAACACTATTTCATGTGTCTGTTAGCCATTTGTATGTCTTCACTGGAGAAGTGTCTGTTCATGTTGTCTGCCCATTTTTTGACTTGATTATTTGTTTTTTGGGTGTTGAGTTTGAGTTTTTTATAGACCTTAGATAACAGCCCTTTGTACTGTTATTTGCAAATATCTTTTCCCATTCTGTGGGTTGCCTCTTTGTGTTGTTAACGGTTTCCTTTGCTGTGCAGAAGCTTTTTATTTTGATGAAGTCCCAATAGTTCATTTTTGCTTTTGTTTCCCTTGCCTTTGGAGACGTCTTGAAAGAAGTTGCTGTGGCAGATGTCAAGGAGATTACTGCCTATGTTCTCCTCTAGGATTTTGATGGATTCCCGTCTCACATTGAGGTCATTCATCTTTAGAGTTTATCTTGGTGTATGGTGTAAAAGGATGGTCCAGTTCCATTCATCTGTATATACCTGTCCAGTTTTTCTAGCACCATTTATTGAAGAGACTATCTTTTCTTCCATTGGATATTTTTTTCCCGCTTTGCTGAAGATTAGTTGGCCATAGAGTTGAGGGTCCCTATCTGGGATTTCTACTCTGTTCTATTGGTCTATGTGTCTATTTTTGTGCCAGTACCATGCTGTTTTGGTGATCGCACCCTTGTAATATAGCTTGAAATCAGGCAGTGTGATTCCCCCCAGGTTTGTTTTTCTTTTTCAACATTTTCTGGGAGATTTGGGGTCTTTTCTGGTTCCATACATAATTTTAGGATTGTTTGTTCCAGCATGTTGAAAACTGCCAATGGTATTTTGATCAGGATGGCATTGAAAGTATAGATTGCTCTAGTCAGCATAGACAGTTTAACAATGTTTATTCCTCTGATCCATGAGCATGGAATGCTTTTCCATCTTTTTGTGTCTTCTTAAATTTCTTTCATGAGTGTTCTATAGTTACTCAAGTATAGATCCTTTACCTCTCTGGTTAGGTTTATTCCAAGGTATCCTATGGTTTTTGGTGCTACTGTAAATGGAATTGATTCTCTAATTTCCCTTTCTACAGTTTCATTGTTAGTGTATAAAAAAAGCAACTGATTTCTGCACACCGATTTTGTACCTGCCACATTACTGAATTACTGTATGAGTTCTAGCAATTTTGAATTACTGTATGAGTTCTAGCAATTTTGGGGTGGAGTTTTTGGGTTTTCCACATAAAGTATCATGTCATCTGCAAAGAGATGAAAGAGAGAGAGTTTGACTTCTTCTTTGTCAATCTGAATACTTTTTCTTTTTGTTGTCTGATTGCTTTTGCTAGGACTTCTGGTACTATGTTAACAACAGTGGCGAGAGGTGGGCATCCTTGTTGTGTTTGTGATCTTAAGGGAAAGGCTCTCAGCTTTTCCCCAATGAGAAGGATAGTCACTGTGGGTTTTTCATAGATGGATTTTATGAAGTTGAGGAATATCCCTATACCCTGAAGAGTTTTAATCAGGAAAGGATTCTGCATTTTGTCAAATGTTTTTTCTACATCAACTAAGAGGACCATGTGGTTCTTCTCTCTTTTCTTATTAATTTGTTCTATCACACTGATTGATTTGTGAATGTTGGACCACCCTCGCATCCCAGGGATAAATCCCACCTGGTCATAATGGATAATCTCTTTAACATAGTGTTGGATCCTATTAGCTAGGATCTTGTTGAGAATTGTGGCATCCATATTCATCAGGGATATTGGTCTGAAATTCTCCTTTTTGATAAGGTCTTTGTCTGGTTTGGGAATCAAGGTAATGCTGGTGTCACAGAAAGAGTCTGGAAGTTTTGCTTCTGTTTCTGTTTTTTGAAAGAACTTCAGAAGACTAGGTATTGTTTCTTCTTTGAATGTTTGGTAGAATTCTCCAGGGAATCCATCAGGTCCTGGATGCTTATCTTTTGGAGGTTTTTGATTACTGCTTTAATCTCGTCACTAGTTATTGGTCTATTCAGGTTGTCAATTTCTTCCTGTTTCAGTCTTGGAAGTTTATAGGTTTCCAGGAATGCATCCATTTCTTCTAGATTGCTTAACTTATTGGCATATAGCTGTTGGTAATTTCTGTTGATTGTTTCTATTTCTTTGGTGTTAGTCATGATGTCTCCCCTTTCATTTATAATTTTATTAATTTTGATCCTTTCTCTTTTCTTTTGGATTAGTCTGGCCAGTGGTTTATCAATCTTACTAATTCTTTCAAAGAACCAGCTTCTAGTTTCTTTGATGTATTCTACTGTATCTCTGGATTCTAATTCAATGGTCTCTGCTCTAATCTTAATTATAACCCTTCTTGTGCATGAGTTAGGCTTAATTTGTTGTTCATTCTCCAGATCTTTAAGGTGTAGTGAGAGTTTGTGTATTCAGGATTTTTCTATTTTTTTTGAGTGAGTCTTGGATGGCCATGTACTTCCCCCTTAGGACCGCCTTTGCCATATCCCATAGGTTTTGGACTGTTATGTTTCTGTTCTCACTGGTTTCCATGAATTGTTTAAGTTCTTTTTTGACTTCCTGATTGACCTTAACATTCTTGAGCAAGACGGTCTTGAATTTCTTCCAAACTTTTTCTTGTGATTAAGTTCTAGTTTCAAAGCACTAGAGATTATGTAGGGAATAGTCTCAATCTTTTGGTTTCAGTTGATACCTGATTTGTGACCCAGTATGTGTTCTATTCTGAAGAAAGTTCCACGTGCACTCGAGAAAAATGAGTATTCTATTGTTTTAGTGTGGAATGTTCTGTAGAAATGTATGAGGTCTATCTGGTCCAGAGTGTCATCAAAGCTCTTGTTTCTTTGTTGATTTTCTGTTCGGATGATCTGCCTGTTGCAGAGAGTGGAGTGTTAAGATCCCCTATAATTAATGTATTATTATCAATATGTCTCTATTTTGATTAACAGTTGGCTTATGTAGTTTACTGTTTCCATGGTGGGGGCACAGATATTTATAATTATTAGATCTTCTTGTTGGATAGACCCTTTAAGAATGATGTAGTGTCCTTCTGCATCTCTGACCACAGTCTTTAGCTTAAAATCTAATTGGTCTGATATGATAATTGTTACCCCAGCTTTCTTTTGAGGTCTACTGGCATGAAAGATGGTTTTCCAACCCTTCACTTTCAGTCTGGATCTATCTTTAGGTTCAAAATGAGTCTCTTGTAGACAACATATGGATGGGTCCTGCCTTATCCAGTCCACAACCCTGTGCTGTTTTATGGGAGCATTTAGGCCATTCATGTTGATAATGATTATTGAAAGATACGTTTTTATTTTCATCATGTTGCCTGTGACATCCTTGTTTCTACAGATTGTCTCTGTAAATTTCTGTTCAATACCACTCTGGGGGGGGGTCTTTCTTCTTTTATAGAAATCCCTTAATACTTGTTGCTGGGCCAGCTTAATAGTAACATATTCTTTCAGTTTTTGCCAGTCTTGGAAGCTCTTCCTCTCTCCATCCGCTCTGAGTGACAGCCTTGCCGGATAAAGTATTGTTGGCAACATGTTCTTCTCATTTAGTACACTGAATATGCCTTGCCAGCCCTTTCTGGCTTGCCAGGTTTCTGTGGACTGGTCTGACATTATTCTGATGTTCCTCCCTCTGTACATAAGGAATCTTTTCCCCTTAGCTGCCCTTAAGATGTTTTCCCTGGTTTTAAGATTGGTGAGTTTCACTCTCACATACTGGGGGGGGGGTGTCAGTCTGCCCTTCTGGATCTTGGGGGGTGTTCCCTCTGCCTCTAGGACATGAACACTTGTTTCATTCCATAGATGAGGGAAATTTTCAGCTAGGATTTGCTCAACTATATCTTCTAGTCCTCTCTCTCTTTCTCTGTTTCTCTCCACCCCCTCAGGGATCCCAATAATTCTGACTTTGGAACATTTCATGGTGTCATTACTTCTCTAATTCTATTTCCATGTACTCTAAGCTGTTTGTTCCAGGCCTCCTCCTGATCCTTCTCTACTATCAGTTTGTCTCCTAGATCACTAATTCAGTCTTCTGCTTCATTTAGCCTAGCTGTTAGAGTATCTAGATTAGATTGGATCTCACTGATAACATTTTTAAGTTCTGCCAGATCAGCTTTCACTTCTTCCCTTAGAGAATCTATGTTGCCATTAATGGTTTTCTCCAACCTTGCTATTGTCTACATAACCATTGCCCTGAAGTCCATTTCCCACATCTTGTTTATGTGCATATCCACTAGTTTTGTGGAAGAGGTCGGTCCCTGAATTTTTACTCTGTTTGGGTGTTTATCCTCCCAGTCATTCCAGCAAGAGGTGGTTGAGGGGATGTACAGAGTCCAAACCATGGACCACAAGCCAAGCAAGATGCACCCCATTTTATAGGGACCTTAGGGTTGATGGCTTCTTGTTCTTTCAGCCTGTCTTCTGGGGTAAGGGGTCTGCGGTGCTGTTACTTATGCATCCCTGTTTGGGCAAAGTTGCCCTGCTCCGCTGTGGGGGGGAATAGGCTCAGTGAGAACCAGTTTTGGGGGGCTTTTGTTCTCTGGCAGCTTTCCTTGGTGGCTTTTCATGTCTCTTCCGAGAGTCAGAGCAGAAGTGACCATATCCAATCTTCTGTCTCAGAACACAGAGATCACAGTCTGTTCTCCAGAAGGCCCTCCAGGCCATACTGACTCCGTTTTTTGTCTGTGCTGCTGAAAACTGCAGCGTCCTGGGTTGTGGGCCCCACAACAGCACTCCTAGCCCTTGCTTCCAGGTCCTGGCACGTCTCTGCCCTTTGGGCTTCTAAAACTGCCAGCTGCTCCCAATTCCCATCTATGCCCCTGCAGCTCCAGGGTTCAATCTGGAGGGGCTGCCCTAAAGTCCTTTCCTGGTGGCTACCAGTCTGCGAGTCTGTGCCTGGTACCCAGCATGGGATGCTTTTGTGCTCCTGTGTTACTTCACCTTCTGGATGCCAGTGCTTATGGAGGCTACTTCTCCCTTCTGTTTATCTTCAGGTATCTGCCCGCAGAATTGTGGCTCCTGCTTCATACCTGAAATTGGCCACTGGACATATTCTGTTGGTATAGATCCTGATATACCTTTTTACATCTCAGGCTGATTTCATGGGTGTTCAGAGTGGTCTGGCAGATATCCAGCTCAATTCAGGGGACTGGTTGAAATAGGGTCCTCTACTCCTCCACCACCTTGGCCCCCTCCCAGGATTTTGAATTTTATTTTATGTTTACTATATCTCAATGAGCAAAACAAATAAAAAAAAATAAGCAATCTTTTTCTTGAAAGAGCATTTTCAAGCTATATTCATGAGCCTTTGTCTTTAAGATACAGAATTATTCCATTAATTATTTTTAAAACCTATTGATTTAAAAAACACAGCATATCACTAATTAGGAAATATATATCCATGGGACAACAATCCTCTGCAAACAGAGGGAAGCAATAAAGGAAGAGGGTTTGTTAGTTTCAAACTATCAAGGGATGCTCAATATGCTTCTTTAGATTTTCTATTTCTTTCTATACTCTTTAAGAAATAGACTACAACCTGCTTTTCTAGCATGAATTATCTGCTATATGAACAAAAGAAATGTGACCGTATAAGTACTAAGAACTCACATTATGCAATGACAAAATTACACTTGTCAAAGCAAAACTTCAAGAAATAAACTATACTGTAGTTCAAAACAGAAGAGTGGAAAATGTGATGTTAGTAGAATATATAGATCCATGATGGATTTTCTTATAAAGAGTATGAAATGTGAAATTACTCAAACTTGATTAGAAGAACTACTTAATTGTTTTCAATTATCCTTAAAAAATTAGAGACAGATTCTATTATGAAGAATAAATAAAATGAAATTTGGGAAAAAGTATCTATTAGTAATAAGAGAATCTGGCTGAAAGCAGATGAAGTCACAATTCCTAAAAGTATAATATGCTCAGCTATGTGACAGCTTTGGTTATAAGGCAGAAACATTTCCAGTCTCACCACTAAAGAGGAATGCTGATTTTGGAATTCGGTCACAGTAGGGAGTATAATAGGAAATATCTATGCACCAAAAAAGACTATTCTGCTCTACATTGTCCTAGGAAGCAACCTCATTAAATAATCACTTGAAGCATTCCAAATCTATCTGTGAAAGTAGCAAAAAATGAAAAGAGATCTCATTCTGTATGACTGCCCAAAACCCAAATCAATCTTCTGAGTTTTCAATGAGTCTATTTCCAAATGATTTTGTTTGCTTTTACAAGAATGTGTTTTTGAATTTAGATGGTGACAACTGAGTCAATCAAAATCTTCACTCTCCTAAGGTGACTACCTAATGTCGAAAAGGTGCCAAGGTTAGCAAAGTCTTATGGTTAATTACCAGAACATACCATTTTCCTCTTAGGAAAAAAAAAAAAACTCTATTTTCCTTCTTCCAGATGCACAGGGGAAAAAAAAAAGCTACAGATTCAGAAAAAAGCGAATCCCATCTTATGTACTTTAAAAAAAAGCAATGATGTAGACATTCAACTGTTTCTCTCTCTTTTTCAAATAAATGAATCTTAAAATACCCTTGAAAATTGATAGTAAGGTATACATCTCTGTATACAGATGGCATTACCAATGTACATGACATATTTGGATATGTGATTAGAAAACTAAGAGGTGCATATATTTTTAGGATATAGAAATCTTTGTTTTACAGTAAAGTGAGAAGAAGAAATTGTAAAATATTTAAAATAAATCTTTGTGGGGTACCTGGTGGGCTCAAATAATGATCGCAGCCCCCACATCCAACTCCTTGCTCAGCGGGGAGTCTGCTTCTCCCTCTCCCTCTGTCTGCTGTCCCCCTGCCTGTGCTCTCTCCCTCTGTCAAATAAATAAATACAATCTTTAAAAATAAATAAACAAATCTTTCTGTGAGTGAATATTATACATGTATTGTTCCTATGCGTTGCCATACTATTGTATCGATTGTACTTATAGGCAGCCCAGTGATATATACTGGGGAAAAAAGAAAAAATGCTTATAGGAATAGTGAGAGAGAGAATTGCCTCAACTACATTTAAGCATCATTTAAGCATAATTACTGTGCACATGAATAAAATATTTTTTAACATTTTATCAACAGGGAAGCTCTCTTGGACCACTCATAAAAACAAACAAACAGAATATTGCCATCTGTCTAAATGAATTCGAATCTCCCTCTCAGTTCCATGTCTATTTGCTTAATAGCAAAGTATTTTCGACTATATTGGAGGCAATTATCCCAGAAAACCCTCTCCCAAAATAATACGTGAATTGAGACTTCCCTGACTGGCTGAGTTTGCAAGCCTATTTTTAACTGGAGTGTAGACCTGGCTCAATGTACCGTGTTTGGGCCAGAAGCCAGGAAGGTCTGGGGAGGGGCTGTGAGTTCCTTGGCTCTCAGGTGACCTGGAGATGCTGAGGTGGGGAGCAAGTGTTGGGCCTCCACAGGAAGTCTAATGAATATGGTTAAAACATCATTAAAAATTTTTTCTTCCCTGCTGCTCTGGGAAGTGCCAGTACTTGGCATTTTTCCTACAAAATTGAAAAGTCTGATAATGCTGAATGCTGTGAAGAAAGTTGGAATGAAATTCTCAGTATCTAGTGATCAGTTAATCCAGTTTCTTGGCTCTGGGAAAAGAACTAAAATCAACAGCTGCCTTTTTACTTTTACTTTTCTTGTCATTCCTGGATAATCGAATTGTCCCTTGTATTATAATGTATTTGTCTTCCCCTCCTTGTTCTCATAGCCAAATCACTGATACCTGATACATGTCATAGTAAATCTCCATTTGGTTTGCAACATCTTTTCTTTACCATTTTCTCTAAAGCGTTTATAACAACTTTGAAAATAGATATCAAAACTTACCCAAATTCTATCCAGCCTGCAAAATTTCTAGGGGTCTCCAACACAATATCAGATGTTTTGTTCAGTAACCTCAATACTTCTACTGTTGAATTTTGACAAGAGAACACAGGGAAATAACAAATAACCTCTCTCTGTTTTTCACCTGGCCAAAAACTTTTAAACAAAGTTCTTACTAATTCAAATAAAATGGAAAAAGAGAAGAGAAAAATTTTTTTAAACCGTTGCTTTGTTTTTATTATGAATTGAGGGGCTGGTAATTATTTGTCTACCTAGAATAAATTATCTCTCTCTCTCCAATTGATAAATCTATGGCATGGTTGAGATCTTGTAATCAAAATCTCCATGCAATAACGCCTCCCAAACCCTCAGCTATTGGCAATGTCGTGAAATTATAAATTATTCTCTACTTTCGTAACAGTAGACTATTTTTATTACTTGTAGTATATATATATATTACTCTTCCTAAGAATGTTTCATAGCCCTACACTCTTCTTTTCCTCATAAATTTTCATTACTTAAGAAATTAAAAAATTTTAATTGAAGTATAGTTGACATATATTGGTTTCAGCTGTCCAATATAGTGATTCAACAATTACAAACACAATGCTCACTAGTCTAAGTGTAGTTACCATCTGTCACCCTACAAAACTATTACGGAATTATTCACTATATTCCCTACGCTGTACTTTTTCATTCCTGTGACTTATTTATGCCTTGCACTCTTCTTTGATAAATATAATGAATCAAAATTTTAAAAATCCATGAAAATTACTTTAGGGCTTAATATTTCCTGAAATAAAATATACATTTCCAAGTATAGTTTTGTATTATAAAGCTCATCATGCTTTTTTGTTGGTTTGTTTCTGCATTTTTGCCCTCTCTTCTTGATTTGAAAACTCTTATTTTTACTTCAAGCCTCAGTTCACATCTTCTAAGAAGCTTTAAAGAACCTGATCTGCCTAAGCTAATGGTCCACCTCTGTATTCCCATTTACTCTCCTTTATACCTTTGCTAGGGTTTTCCTTGCACCATCATTATTCATTTTTTGTGTTTGTCTCTTTCACTAAATGTTGAGTGCCCAGGATATTCACTTCCTGGGACTGCTGCAATGAATTACCACAAATATGGCAATTAAAAACACCACACATGTTTACAGCCTCACATTTCCGGAGTCTAAAAGTCTGAAATCAGTAAAACTGGGCCAAAATCAAGGGGCTGGCAGGGCTCGGCTCCTTCTATCTCTACTAGGGGAGAATCTGTTCCTTGCTTCTTCCAGTTCCTGGTGATGGCCATATTCCCTGGCTGGCACTCCTATCACTTCAATCACTGCCTCCATTATCACACTGTCTTCTCCTCTTACATCTGTATCAAATCTCCCTACACCTACATCTTACAAGGATAAACATAACTGCATGTGGATCCACCTCAACACATCCAAATAACCCCAGGATATTCCCAAGATGCTTAGTGTGTTCACATCTACAAAGTCTTTAACCATATATGGTTACATTCACATATTCCAGAGATTAGGATGTAGACCTCTTAGGGGACAATTATCAAGGTTATAATGCTCAGTGAGGAAGAAGTATCTTATTCCATGTTGATACCTTCAGTCCTTGGTGTATTACCTGGCACAGAACAGAAGCTATATAATTGTTGATAAACAAATATATATACATAATTTCACTGAGGTTATAACTGCATACAAATTCATGAAAAATTGTTAGTTTACAGTGTTCATTAGAATTCAGTATTAAGAAAAACTGACCAGAGGCGTTAACAGGCTAATATTAATGTTTTTAGTGGCCATATATAATGAATAACTACATTTATTTTATAATTAGTTTCTCATTCAACATCTAACACTATTCAAAGATTACAAAGACATCAAATGAGAAAGAATTCTCCAGCCTTCAATTCATAAATAATTAAGTAACTATTAAAAGAGTGAAAGCAAAGAACATATAAGAAATTGCTTACCAGTACAAGCTCATTATTTTTCCAATTAAAAATATAATTCACATATTTGCTATTACTATTTTAAAAAGTATTGTTTTACTAAAAATCATAGAATACTAGATAATGAAATATTCGCTAATTAATGGAAATCAACTGGTGCTCTCGAAGATTGAATGTAAATGCCTCTGGTGAATGTCTACCTGGTTTTGGGTCTTTGTGCCATTTTCATGTAACTTAATCAAGGGTACTGAAGGACGGTATCACAATACATTACAACTTCTTTCTGTCTTGATTACGGATGATAAATGGCTTGGTACAGGCCCTTCTTTGGAGAACACTATATCTCTGCAATTATATTACATTCCTAACTATATTCTATAGCTTCAATTAATGCTATGAAATAAGCCCTCCATACCTGCTCCCATGAGGTGGACAGATCTACTCATCTCATACTCTATGAGATATCAACTTATTTGAATGTTTGTTCTCCAAAGTATACTTAAGATTGATGCCAATTTGAAAAATAAAAGTTAACATATTAATGTTATTGATATTTGCTATGGCTTAATAGAATATACAAAGCTACCATGAAAATAATTTAATCTAAATTTTTTAATATTAATAACATAAATGTTCCCATGAAGGGGAGGAATTTATAAGCTCTGAAAACACTTATTATCAAAAGAGTCAGAGATTTCCTAATGCATTCTGCTATGTCATTCCAAGATTCCTGATGAAATCTGTGGCAAATTTTTGCAACTGTAAAAAACTGAAGTGAAAGTGATATAGATTTATTGCAGTCATAATGCTCAAAACTGTTACTTGCTGAATATTGGAACAATACTGTCCATTGAAAGCTGTTATCATCTACATCATTTAGATAACTATTTCTTTTCATTTTGGGTACACAGAATCTAAACTACCACAGAAAACAATTTCAGTTACAATTAGAACTTTTTTTGTGCAATCAACTAAAAAAAGGTGTTTGAGAATAATTATCAAAGTAGGACTACGTTAACTTTATCCCTCTATCAGGAGAAGACGTAGGATTTATTTACTCAACTGATTCCGTTCTTTTTAAACTGGTGTCTACCATGAGCTATGATTATGCTCCCCTCCCTTTTTTAAAGTTTTATTTTTTTTAGTAATCTCTACACCAAATATAGAGCTTTAACTCACAATCCCGAGCTCAAGAGTCACATACCCTCCTGACTGAGCCAGCAAGGCACCCCTATGATTATGAAATTTAAAGAAATATACATTTAAGTAATAACATTTACCAAAGGAAAGTCTACAGTTTTACGGGATATTTGAGAATCAAAAGGGAAATATCCAGAGCATGGATGTGATTAAACAATAAATAATATTAAAAAAAAAATAAAGAGAAATAAGATTTTAAGATAACCTTCTTGTCTGGACATAAGATGTCTAGCAATTCTTTACTCATAAAGGTATCTGTAACAACAAAAAAATTGCTATCTTTATGAAACATATTTCAGTGAAAAAAGAGACAAAATAAATCAGTATGTAATATTTTAGACAGTAAAGTGTTACATGAAGAAAAATTTGAAAAGGAAGTAGAAGAGGCGTAGGACAGGATTATAATATTAAACAGTGTGATCACAGATGAGGTCTTACCAAGAAGTTAAAATGTGAGCTTCGGTGTAGAAGAAGGGAGCAAGTTGATACCTAAAGGAAGAGCATTCTAGGCAGAGGAATGCTCCTGCACAAGCAGGACTACTACTCTTGCGTTTGCAGAATATGCAGGAGTCTGGTGTGACTGGAGCAGAATGAGCACAGAGACGAAAAGGAGACGAGCTCAGAAAGGTAGATAGACAGATGGGTCAAAAGTTCAGCATAAAAATCCTGCAGCATTGGACTGGATGCATGTATCCCAGGAAAGCTGCACCAGGAGATTCCATGGGGTCATTACCAAGAATGGGTTAGATCTCAATGTGTTGGTACTAAAGGAACTCAGTGAACAGGGTAAGTACTGTGCCTATGCCATGATCCCATTTTGTACATGAATCTGGTCTTTATGGCAGAGAAAGGCTTTCCAAAAGGACACATAAAAAGCAGCTAATAGCAGTAACTTTAGAAAGATCCAGAGATGAGACAGAGTGTGAGAGAAGCTTTTATTTTTTATACTTCCCTTTACTGCTTTGTTAAACTATCTCTTATATTAACTGTACTTTAAAAAGACAAGGAAGAGAGCTGCATGCATATCTGCGGCATGGTCTCTCTTCAGTCAGACCTCATCAGGAGTTGATGAAAGTGTTGCCTTTTGCCCTTTGGATGCCATCTCAGCATCATGAAATAAACGTTGTAGTGGTGTTTCCTAACTTCCTTTATCACAGCTTATCCCAATGATCTTGATAAGTCATAACAACTTTACTAAGAAAAATTAGTTCTTCAATTTGAGCTTCCTGGCTACTTAGCAACCACATCAACCTTAGCACTTTCCTTCCTGAAACTTCTCCACACAAACTCGTGAAGCAACCACCCCAAATCACTCATATAACTATAATTATTCCTGTTTCCGTCCCGCACAAAAGCTGCGTCCTCCATCATCCAGAAATGCATATTCTACTCTTCTCAGAGAAACAGTCTCTGCTTTGAAAACCCTCCTCCCAAATGAAGACTTTGAATTCATGTCCAACTTATTTTTATCACTCAGAACCTCAGAACATACTTTATCCTGTATTAGCCATATGTACGGAGCAGTTCCATTTTGCATTAAGCACATATTCTCCATAAGAGCAAGGGCCTAGTTTTTCCTTCCTTTAGTATTAACCCATCTTGACATTATGTGATGCTCGCTAAACAAGAGTTGTTCTATCCAAATTGTTGCATTAACTGACTTTATTTTATTAATTCATACTGCTTAGAAAGTAATTCTATAAAAACATAGGGAATGATGGAGCCCAGAACAGTCTATAAGTAACCTCAAACCCTTTGCGGTAAACTCTAAAGATTTTTCTCCTCATCTTTCTGGGTTAAATTTTTACTGCTGTAAAAACCGGAAAGCTAAAACCTCTTATTTCCCAGTCTGTTCAGTAAAACTGTTGAGGTATCTGGAAAGTGAAAATGCAGCAAGGGACATCTTCTTGACTGACTGTATTGTTTTCCTCCCCTCCTCCGACAGCAAAGTCTTACTGCAGTCCAACAGGTTTTTGTGTAGCAGAGTCCTGTGCCCATTTTTTAGCTTTCTGTGTGTCAAGAGGCAGTTGTCCCAGTAGAGGTGATGACCAGAAGACCTATTCCTATGTCTTTCCTCAATTTTGAGGCTGTCATGCAGAAGAGTTTCCTGGCAACTGGGCAAGAGTTATGGTAGTAGCTTCTTGTGTTCTGATAGCAGCCTAAGGTTAATCATTCCTAGAGGCCCACTATAGACCAGTCCAGGCTTTCCAATGACTTTATGAGCACCCAATGTATGCCTTACATGTATTAATCTTCTGTGGCTAATTACAACAAACTTGGTACCTTACACAATGGAAATTTATCCTCTTAACATTTCTGGTGACCACAAATCTGAAATGAGTCCTATGGGACTCAAGTCAAGGTGTTAGCAGGGCTATTTCCCCTCCAGAAGCTCTAGAATATATCTATATCCTTGCTGTTTTTGGTGTCTACAGCTACATTTCCTTCAACCCTTGACTCACGTCCCCTTCCTGTATGAGCAAAGCCAGCAGCTTAGCATCTTCTCTGACTCTTCCTTCACACAGCCTCTTCCTCCTTCTTATGAGGACACTTGCAACTGCATATATGGCTCAATGAGGCAACATTCAGAGGATCCAAAGATTAGGACCTGAATACATCTTTGGGAATATTATTTAGCCTGCTACATGATGCCTTCCTCTTTCACCTGTTATGTTATGTGGGTAACACAGTCAAAGGTTCCAGGCAATAGAAAGTTGACATCTTTGGAGGGGGGTACGGGAGGAGGCATTACTCTGCTGGCCCCAGAAAGGTACACAGAATAAATGAGAAAACATGATAACAAATAATGAAACTTCTAGCACTCCTAGGAGAAGTTTTTATCACCTTCCCCACATGTAGCCCATCCTTCCTACTTAGCACTTTTTGCTTCTCTCCCAAGCCTCCCGCTAAAGCCAATCAAAGCTCAACAAGTGACCACCCTGCTGCCCTGCCTTTGCTTACTTTGTTTATGTAGGTAGAATGGTCTCCTCCTCCCTCTCCACACAGCTATAATCCTCACTCTTTACTGCCAGGACCAACAAAAATCCTTCCCACTTCTTAAAATCTTCCCCCATCACTTCAGCTGAAAGGAAATGTTGGGAAATCCTGTAGTGCTGTCTTTGCCACTATAACATTTACGATGAAGTGAAGTTTTCTTCACATATGACCACACATCCTGTCAGAAACTTAAGCTCCCAGGGGTCACATACTCTGTTTTGCATTCACAGCTAATTATTAGCCATTCCTGATATACCAAAAGAAAATTCATACTATTAAGCTCAAGTAATTGGCATATAACATTGTATAAGTTTGAGGTATTCAACCTATTTGATATATTTATATATTAGAATGGGTCTCCTATCTCCAGAATATGTCTAAACTTCTTAGAATGCAAAAAGTTATTTTTGATTTTTATTAATTTGCTGTGCTTTCACTTTGTACTTAAATCAGTCACTGACTGCAGAGAGATGACAGTAGATGGTATATAAAAAAGTACCTAGGGGCGCCTGGGTGGCTCAGTGGGCTAAAGCCTCTGCCTTTGGTTCAGGTCATGATCCCAGGGTCCTGGGATCTAGCATCGCATTGGGTTCTTTGCTCAGCAGGGAGCCTGCATCCACCTCTCTCTCTCTGCCTGCCTCTCTGCCTACTTGTGATATCCGCCTGTCAAATAAATAAATAAAATCTTAAAAAAATAAATAAAAAGAGAAGGATCCCCTCCCCCCCCCCATAAAAACAAAGAGGGGAGGGGCGCCTAGGTGGCTCAGTGGGTTAAAGCCTCTGCCTTCAGCTCAGGTCATGATCCCAGGGTCCTGGGATTGAGCCCCACGTCAGAATCCCTGCTCAGCAGGAAATCCGCTTCTCTCTCCCCACTCTCCCTGTTTATGTTCCTTCTCTCACTGTTTTTCTCTCTACCAAATAAATAAAATCTTTAAAAAAATTAAAAACAACAACAACAACAACCACCACAACCAGGAATGCACTTACTCTTATTTTAAGTTTAGGAGCTATATATTTAATAAGACTCTTTTCCTTTTAGGTAAAGAATGTCCCAAATATTACAAGTACTTATATTTTCTTAGACTGTAAAGGTAAACATTCTCAAAGAGAGCTTCTGAATTAAGGACAAATATAGGCATCCCAACACGCCCGACTCACACAGGCATCCCGATGCTAAGGTCTCACACATGCATCCCGATGCGTGCATCTCACGCAGGCATCCTGACATGTACGTATCACATGGGTATCATGACATGTATGCATCACAGAGGTATCACGACAGCACTCGATGAGGACCACATGATCTGCAATCTTCTGTAGAAAATGCACTGGAATGTGCAGGAATAAAATCGGGATGAACTGGTAAAATTGGTTTGGGTTCAGTTTCTCAGTAGTTGAGCACTCACTCACGAATATTGATGCCACCTGAAAACTTCCACATAATACAGTCTTTCCATCTTCCTGAGTTAATTAATAGATGCTGCAGATCAAAATTTAACATCTCCTTTGGGTGATCATTCTGAGGATCAGTTCTCGTTATGCTATGATTCTGAAGAGATTGTGAAATTCCTTAGACATTGTTATTTTAAAAAAATCATCTTTTTCTCTTTTAATTAATTCTGTTTGAATTTCTTATTATTGAGGCTTTGTATAATTAAGCTGCAGCTACGATCAGGGATCATGATATTCACAGGAGGTACCAAAGAGCTGGGTCAGGAACTGACAGTGACCTGAGTAACCTAGGAAACGCTTCTTGGCTGCTGTATCCATTCTCTGTTTTGTAAAGTAACATCAACAATAAATTCATACTTTCCAAGACCATATTGTACAATGATAACAATGATAGTTTAATAGTAATATAAATATGTGGAAAAGAAAAAAAATAATAGTAGGTTATTATTTGATTTTTGTAAATCAAAATAAAATGCTAGGGTATAAGCTCCTCTAGGCAAGTATTCTACAGTTTTATTTAGGCAGACATTTCCCAATGAAATCGTTGAGAAAGTTGTTTTTTGTACTGAAGCTAAATTATGATGAATCCCTTATTGTAAAACATATTATTTAATGAACACTTACTTTGATGTTTTTTGGCAAGTTTGGGTTAATTTCTCCAGAATAACTAACTTTTAAAAACATATTATTTATATTAAGCCCCAAACTATAATCAATCAGACATACTACATTATTCATTCTATTAAATTACAGACATGCATGTCTTCTGAGTATAATTTTCTGATTTCTTAATATGACCTTATATAAGAACAACTTGTATTGGTTATTTTCTAAAATATTCTCATTTTGATAATTTTATATCAAATAATTTATCAACTCATATTTGAGGATCGGTTATATGTGTATGATTTCAGTTAGCAACGATGTTTTATTGCTACCGACATATACCATAACAGTTATAGTAGCATAATCCATATTTACACACTCAATTTTTTTTTCCAGGATAGACTGAATTACAGAGTATTTCAATCTATACCATTCTGTTAGTTTTTGAATAAGTCATACATGTATTTGACACAAAATTTTTAAAGGTACAAAGCAATACACAAAAAATAGATTTTCCCTTCATCCATACATCCTTAGCCAACTTACCTCTATGAACTGAGCACTGTTAGCAATCTTTCAACTGTACTTTCAGAGATGAATTCTAACGAAACTGAGTTTAACACTTTCAGATCTATACTAAATTATGTGATAGGCCAATGTGTAGGGCAGCATTTTCCAAAGGGTGTTCCCTCAGAATATAAGTCCTTTGAAATTTTCAGTTAACCAATCATTTTGGAAAATATGACATATCCCTAACTCCACTTTAAGATTCCAGTTACATACCCATTAGGACTCTGAATTCTTCAGGCTGGGAATATGTCTAACTTTTTTTAACTTAACTTTTTTTTTTTTTAAGATTTTATTCGACAGGCAGAGATCACAAGTAGGCAGAGAGGCAGGCAGAGAGAGGGGGGAAGCAGGATCACCGTGGAGTAGAGAGCATGATGTGGGGCTCAATCCCAGGACCCTGGGATCATGACCTGAGCTGAAGGCAGAGGCTTTAACCCACTGAGCCACCCAGGCACCCTAACTTAGCATTTCTTAAGCTTATTTCACCACATAACACTTTTTTCCTCTTTACCCAAGAGCACTAATAAGCAACCTGTAAAATTAATTTATTTTAGAACTAAAGAGTTACTGAGTAAATAAGGTACTTATAAGGTATTGCTACTGGTTTATTAACTACAATGACTGTACCACACTAACAGAAGATGCGAATAATAGAGAAAGCTGAGTGTGGTACATATGGCAACAGTATTATCTTTTCAATTTTCTATAAATCTAAAACTATCCTAAAAAATGAAGCCTAACATAAAAAAAAGTCAATTTGGGAGCTGCAAATGCAACATTAAATGACATAAAAAGGCACATTAAGAAATCCAACTTCTAGACTAAGTTATAGTGAGTTGGTGCCAGGAGGCTTTGGTCAGCTCACTACAATGGTTTTCTTCGTTGCAAAATGATTATTCAGGTTTGTTTCCCTTTTTTTCTCACCAATCACTATAAAATCTTCCTAAAATATGATGGAGATAAAATTAGTTTATTTCTGTGTTTGTTTTTAATTCAGAAATTCATCTTCTGTTCAGGAACTCAATTTAAGAAATATTTTTAGGTAGCTATTTCATAACAACCAACTTGAGAATGTCTTTAAAAAGAAACTTCAGGGTCCATATCTGGGCTCTCTACTCTGTTCCAATGGTCTATGTGTCTGTTTTTATGCCAGTACCATGCAGTCTTGGTGATCACAGCTTTGTAATAAAGCTTGAAATCAGGTAATGTGATGCCCCCAGTTTTATTTTTGTTTTCAACATTTCCTTAGCGCTTTGGGGTCTCTTCTGATTCCATACAAATTTTAGGGTTATTTGCTCCAGCTCTTTGAAAAATACTAGTGGAATTTTGATCAGAATGGCATTAAAAGTATAGATTGCTCTAGGCAGTACAGACCTTTTAACAATGTTTATTCTTCCGCTCCAAGAGCATGGAATGGTCTTCCATCTTTTTGTGTCTTCTTCAATTTCTTTCATGAGTGTTCTGTAGTTCCTCGAGAACAGTTCCTTTACCTCTTTGGTAAGGTTTATTCCCAGGTATCTTATGGTTCTTGGTGCTATAGTAAGTAGATGGAATCGATTCTCTAATTTCCCTTTCTGTATTTTCACTGTTGGTGAATAAGAAAGCCACTAATTTCTGTACATGACTTTGTATCTTGCCACGTTGCTGAATTGCTGTATGAGTTCTAATAGTTTGGGGGTGGAGTCTTTTGGGTTTTCCATATAAAGAATCATGTCATCTGCAAAGAGAGAGAGTCTGACTCCCTCAATTCTATGGGCAAATAATCTTTGACAAAACAGGAAAAAATATACAGTGGAAAAAAGACAGTCTCTTCAATAAATGGTGGTGGGAAAACTGGACAGCTATATGTAGAAGAATGAAACTCGACCATTCTCTTACACCGTACACAAAGATAAACTCAAAATGGATAAAAGACCTCAATGTGAGACAGGAATCCATCAGAATCCTAGAGGAGAACATAGGCAGTAACCTCTTCGATATCAGCCACAGCAACTTCTTTCAAGATATGTCTCCAAAGGCAAAGGAAACAAAAGCGAAAATGAACTTTTGGGACTTCATCAAGATCAAAAGCTTCTGCACAGCAAAGGAAACAGTTAACAAAACAAAGAGGCAACCCAGGGAATGGGAGAAGATACTTGCAAATGACAGTACAGACAAAAGGTTGATATCCAGGATCTATAAAGAACTCCTCAAACTCAACACACACAAAACAGACAATCATTTAAAAAAATGGGCAGAAGATATGAACAGACACTTCTCCAATGAAGACACACAAATGACTATCAGACACATGAAAAAATGTTCATCATCACTAGCCATAAGGGAGATTCAAATTAAAACCACATTGAGATACCACCTTACACCAGTTAGAATGGCCAAAATTAGCAAGACAGGAAACAACATGTATTGGAGAGGATGTGGAGAAAGGGAAACCCTCTTACACTGTTGGTGGGAATGCAAGTTGGTGCAGCCACTTCGGAGAACAGTGTGGAGATTCCTCAAGAAATTAAAAATAGAGCTTCCCTATGACCCTGCAATTGCACTACTGGGTATTTACCCCCAAAATACAGATGAGGTGAAAAGAAGGGCCATCTGTACCCCAATGTTTATGGCAGCAACGGCCGATCGCCAAACCAAGATGCCCTTCAACGGACGAATGGATAAGGAAGATGTGGTTCATATACACTATGGAGTATTATGTCTCCATCAGAAAGGACGAATACCCAACTTTTGTAGCAACATGGACAGGACTGGAAGAGATTATGCTGAGTGAAATAAGTCAAGTAGAGAGAGTCAATTATCATATGGTTTCACTTATTTGTGGAGCATAACAAATAGCATGGAGGACAAGGAGAGATGGAGAGGAGAAGGGAGTTGAGGGAAATTGGAAGGGGAGGTGAACCATGAGAGACTACAGACTCTGAAAAACAACCTGAGGGTTTTGAAGGGGTGTGGGGGGGTGGGAGGTTGGGGGAACCAGGTGGTGGGTATTAGAGAGGGCACAGATTGCATGGAGCACTGGGTGTGGTGCAAAAACAATGAATACTGTTAGGCTGAAAAGAAATAAAAAATTAAAAGAAAAGAAAAGAAAAGAAACTTCAGGTCACCTATGTGACACAATGGGTTAAGCCTCTGCCTTCGGCTCAGCTCCTGATGATCCCAGGCTCCTGGCATGAGCCCTGCATCCTGCTCTCTGCTCAGCAGGGAGCCTGCTTCCCTTCCTCACTCTTTGTCTACCTCTCTGCCTACTTGTGATCTCTGTCTGTCAAATAAATAAATAAAAATCTTAAAAAAAAAAAAAAGAAAGAAACTTCAAAGATTTTGTTTTCTGAAACAAATGAAACATTATTTCCAGAGTCTTACCTAAATATCAATTTATACACAAAGAGTTTATGTGAAAATTTTATAGAAACAAAGGTAAATTTCCTCTAGAGATTATCTAAAATGACTACCTATTGGGGAGGACACTCAACTCTTGATTATCTGGTAGAAGATTATTAAGGTTATAATCAACCAGAGAGAGTGCATTTAGAAGAAATTAAAATTATTATAAATCAATAAAACATCTAGATACCAAAAGATACTCTTTTAGTAACTAAGATAGCCTGACAGACTAGGCCCTCCCTGTTCCTCAGCCCATACAGCAGTATATTCTAATATTGAAGTCCAAAGACTTCGGCTGAACCTAGGTAAGGGTAAACAATGGAGAAAGGAGACATGTCTGCTCAATTCAAGTCTCATGAATATAGGGGATCTTTGCTAAGAAGTTGTTTAACAGCCCATTATTTTTCGGCAATTTATGTGGCCCTAAATCAAAGTGCTTGTACTACTTTTGCACTTTTGGATATTATCTGTGGACTGTGTTCTGAAATACTAGTTTACTAATAAATTTATTTTGTGTCATATTGTTACTAGTTTTATAGTTTTGTTTTACCCACAATTCTGGGTAATTTGTGGTTTCTTTTCAATCTATTCATCCCTCCAATTAAGCCAGTTAATCAAGGGCTGACTGTAGTTGAGTTCAAAGTCATTAGTTTTACTATATTCTCAAGTTGTTTCCTTATTTGCTATGCGTCATCTGTAAATATTATCAAAGTTATTCCTAATTCTATTTGTAGCCAATTTTTTTGAACTTGAAATTGTACTCATTTGAATCATTACCTCAAATCCTTCATTCTCAAAGCACACTCAACATAATATTAACTAAATACAAGTCGGCTATGTGGTTTTCTTTGTCTCTCTAATTGAATTTTCTGTTGTGTTATTTGTAGGCTTTTTGCTAGATTATACTTGATTTTCACAAGTTACTGCAACAGACAATTAAGGATATTTTAATTGACCCATTTTTAAAAGCTTGCCATAAAAGCAATTTCTCGTACTTATTTTCCTTATACTTTATTATTATATTACTACAATTATAATTAAAGCTTTCACATAGTAAAAACATTTTGTCACCAACTGACATTTATGTCACATTTCCCATACTATATAATAATTGTTCTTATAAGTGCAGGCTTTAATTTTATCCTGAGTGAGATATATTTGAAACTTTCTCTATGCATAAATGAATAATCTGTCATTTTTCCTTACTGCTAGGTCAGCAATACAGTATAGAGAGAATGGACTTTAGATTGTTACTATCCAAGCTTGATTCTCTTTTATACCAATTATTATGTGTCACTCTTTAGTCCTTTCATTATAAAATGTGGATAAAATTACTGGCTATCTCATAGAATTCATGGAAGGACTAAGTCATATAATGTATACAGAGCCCTTTGAAAAACTGTTTTAAGTACTTAATAGTATTAGTGATTACTATTTTTATTGGTGGTGTTATTTTTCATCATCCCAAAAAACTTTATATCTATTTCTCCTTGAATTAAATATTCCATAATTTGTTTTCTATTAAACATGAAACTACAATAAGGATACTAAAGTACATAACTTTTTCCACCCTTATAAACAGACCATTTAAGAGCCTATCTGTAAGACAAATGTCTCTGTGACCTCTGTGTAAAAGAAACTGAGCTATGGTACCTATTATTTGCATATATACATATACTGTAAGTTTACTCTTAGAGCAGTCTATGATCTTACTCTCTAATACTATCTAAAATTTAATAATCTTCACTGGTAGGTATCTCTTCTTCACAGCCAATCCCCAAAAGCAAAAATAGTCTCTATTTCTGTCACCTGCTCCTCACAGATACTTAACAACACCTACATAGTGGTGTATTCACTAAACAATCGTAGAAAACTTAAATGTTTCTAAGCATGAAGTTTTGATGAAAATTACTTCATAAATGCAAATGGGGCAAATACCAAATGAAACTCTCTATTTTCTTTGTAATTTTCATTTAGATGGAATTTAGCAAATATAAAACTACATGTAGCTTAAATGTAAATAAGTGAAGTTAAAATTAATCTGCATGATACTTCTATGTAGCACAAGAATTCTACAGGGAAGAGATTCCTCTATAACTTAGTTTTGGTTTTTATTTTATCATAGACTCAGAGTCCATAAGTGGTATGAAGCATAACTTAAATTTAAATTTAGGTGGAACAACTGACTAGTATAAATGTCAGTAATAAGAACAGTTATTGCAGAGAATGCCATGGTGGCATATTCATGCCCAAAGAGTTATTTCTCATAAAACCAGGTTAGTTTTCATTCGCACGTCCTATACAAGAGTATCCTAATTAAGGTGAAAGCAAATGAGTTTCACTCAAAGCAAAAGGATATGCTGAAATAAATTAAAATGTCAAAAGAATAGGAATAGAACAGGCAAAGAGGAGACGTGACTCTAAGGGATTTTATGTATTATGTCTGTCAATCATTTTGGAAATCTTCCAAACATAACATCAAATAAGGTCAAACTCAAGAGAGATTTGAATTCATATAGCTTATACTTTGCCACAAGGCATTGCTAAATAAATACTTGAGCTATCTGGAAAGCAGAACAGAGGAGGGGAAAAAAGATCAAGGTCATCCTTATTGGCTACTTCTCTCTTTTCTCCCACTGGAAAGCATCAAACGCTATCTTAAATTTCACAACATATCATCCCTTGCATCTTTCATCTGGATTTACAACAGCCTCCTAACTGGTCTTCCAGAGCTCCACTTTTGCCCACTTTCAATCAATCTACCACCGGGCAAGAAAAGTGATCTTCCTACAGTGTAAATCAAGTAACAAAATTCACTGTTTAAAACCCTGCAAAAGTTTCCCAGAGTACACAGAATAAAATCCAAGCTCCCTTACTTTGGCATCCAGGCTCTGCATGATCTGGCTTCTGCCTACAACCCCAAGCTATACTCGCCCCCGCACAACATATGCACACACGTGTGCAAGTATGT
This sequence comes from Mustela putorius furo, assembly GCF_011764305.1. Lineage (NCBI taxonomy): Eukaryota > Metazoa > Chordata > Mammalia > Carnivora > Mustelidae > Mustela > Mustela putorius. The sequence goes on from NW_025422471.1 coordinate 19,377,401, forward strand.
GCACACGTGTGTGCATGTGGTCCTCCCTGGGCATGTTACTACCTAGCCATGCTAAGCTTCTTCCCACCCTAAAGACTTTGCAGAAGTCATTTTGCCTTCATGGAAAGAATGCCTCATTTGGTCTAGCTGCTTCTGTCTACACACATCTTAAATATGACCAGTCTTGAGTCCTTCCTGACTACCCATTTGTTTTCTTTTTAGCATATATCACTGTGTACAATTAGTTTTTGTATTTGACAGTTTTTTATAAAGTTACTAAGCTAACATGTAAGCCCGACAGAGAGGTGTGTATCTTTTCCGATGGCATCTTTTTAAAAATTTTTATTTATTTATTTGACACAGAGAGAGAGAGTACTAGCACGTGGAGCAGCAGGCAGAGGGAGAGGGAGAAACAGGCTCCCTGCTAAACAGGGAACTCAATGTGGGGCTCCATCCCAGGACCCTGAGACCACGACAGGAACTGAACGCAGATGCTTAACCGACTGCGCCACCCAGGCACCCGCTGATGGCATCTTTTTAACATACAACTTTTTATGACAAATAAAAGGTAGATTATTCTACATGTACATCATTTTTTTTCCACCTTGAAACCAGAGGACAGTGTTTTAGAAAATACATCCCATACTACTGCATGACATTTGATGAAAGAGTAGTTCTACTGACAATTCTGCACAAGTGCTACCCACTAAATGTGCCTCTTAAGGGTCCATGATGCCCATTAGGATATGAAAAACTTTGAAAAGTAAATAAATCCTTTTATTCAATCCATTGATTCCTATATTTGTAGATTCTACAAACTCCTTCTTCATTTCCTTATTTAGCATTTATTAATTTCCTGAGGTACTAGTGTTCAACTTAAGAAACTCTGAGAAATAATGTTACAGATTTCTAGGGAAGAACTAATTGCTGACTTTTCTATTTACCTACCTAAATGGATTCAAGGATTTCATTGAAGCACCAAATAACGTTCCCATAAAAACCTCTTGTTTTATAAAAATATCTTCAAAATTGTTCTAAAAAAAAAGTCTTAAGAATGTCTAAAATGGTCAAAAAATGCCAGTGCTGGGAGATAAGCCTTATCACTAAAGCTAAGTAAATTTACATAAACTAGTAATAAGTCACTAATTTATGCACGCCTAAAATCCAGGCCTCAACCCAGGTTTTGTATTTTGTGTGTTTACTTTTTGATACATGGTTCTCCAGTTCTAGCTATGCTACTATTACTATTATTGTTTATTTATTTTTGTTTGTGATCTAATAAAGCAACCTGAAATCCTCTCAATTAATTCCTACAAAACTTTCTAGAGAGAATTTGCTGCTAATGGTTTTTCTAGGCTACATACATTCTCTGAAAGAATTAAAGTATTACTTGGATGTACACAGCTCCCCAAAACACTTTGGTTTAGCCACTTCACCAGAAGTTTCACTGATAGTTATGAACAGCTGGAGTACAAGACTTTTAAATAGTCTGATATAGTAAAGATAAATTTCCACTGGTAAAGCTATTTTATTACTCCATCTTTGCACCACTTTAGAACTTTACATTTTTGTTCAAAACACCAAAAATGTAAACTCTAAAATCCAACAATACTAGATCTTTGTTTCTGTTGCCAGTTACCTTTTTTTTTCTTTTTAAGATTTTATTTATTTGTCAGAGGGAGAGAGAGACAGAGCACAAGCAGGGGGTGCAGCAGGCAGAGGGAGAAGTGGGCTCCCTGCTGAGCAAAGGGCCCAATGTGGGACTTGATCCCAGAATCCTGGAATCATGACCTGAGCCGAATGCAGGCGCTTAACCAACTGAGCCACCAAGGCGCCCCAACCTGTTCCCTTTTTATTATTTTTTTTGGCACAAAATCCTACGTGGGCAGAAAAAGGTCTCTAAGTTCTCTCTATGTCCTCGAAAATTTTTGTAGCTATACACACCACTGGTTAGAGCACAAGTGTGTCTGTTTGCCTAACAATAGATGGTATTATTAATGGTTAGTTATGTCCACTTTTTTGGCTATATTTTGTTCTTTAGTCTACAGAGCATTTAAAGAATTGTTTATACCTATTTATGATAAAGTGGGAACAAGGTATATATATATATATATATACACACATATATATATATATATATTTCTTTCAACATTTGGGAAAAGGTTTAAAGAGTTAGATAGTAATAGTGTCAATATCCACACTTTTAAAAAAATTAAACCAACATTTTAAAATACCCATATAATCGGGGTTTTTTTTTAGTGTTAATTAAAAGAATCTTTTGCAACCTACTCTGCTTAAAACCAGATTTGTTTCTATACTTATAAATTTTTATGTATTCTAGCCTTTTTATTTTTATAAAATAAATACCTTTTTCTTGGGTAATCAAATATCTTATGCATATGTAATAATGTAAATATGTAAGTATCTTGCTAAGTGTCATGGCATATAGAAGATGCAGGTGTCCTATCTCAGCACTCAAGCAGCCACAAACAGAATGGAGGTAAGGCACATACATATATACCAGGCAAAAATGGGTCAAATATTAGAGGATGTGCTTAACAGCCTATACGTTCAAAGAGGAAAGACAGATTGTTCTCATGGTTTCCAGAAGTGATTTTAGAAGGACAGGGTTATAGAAGAAAAGGGGAATAAGAGTTTTCAAGCAGAAAGACAGTTTAGGAAGGGGGAGAAAAAAGGGAAGAAAGGATCCCTGTGCATTCAGTTCACTGGAAATGTTAACTAGCCTTTAAGAAGGAGAATAAAAGCACTCCTCTGTTCAACTTATAGAACTGTAACTTGATTTTACCTACAAAAAGAAATTAAATCATTTCATTAATTTTGAAAATATGGTACTATTCAAAATGTCATTTATGTGAAATAAAGTAATGTCATTTCATCACCAAAAGACAAACAGTGGGAAAGTGAAATGCATATTTAAAGATTTGCTTCAAATTAGATTTTGGAGCTTAAGTTTTTCGGTAATGAATACCATGAAACACTCTGAATTCTTCAGCAGAAAAACATGCAGTCAATCTCAATTATTCTGGGGGATACTTACTAGAAGTAGCAATTGTAATCAGAAACTGCTCTGCGCAAGTGTTTTTCGGAATCCCATGATATAGTCCAGTAAAAGGTGTTCTAAATTCAGACATATTTGGGAATGTTGGTTCAATAAAGCTAACGTGCAATGCATACTGTGATCTCAAGAAAGGGTTATAGCCTGCAAAGTTTCCTAAAAGCATATGACTACAGAACATCTGCCAGACACCTTACCATTTCAAGGAAAAACTCTTGAGATGCTGTTCTAAAGGGAAATTAGGAAATTCATTTTTCTATACAAACTTAGATAGGACTACTTTGCCTTTCTTTATATCTTATTCACAAGACGTCCTCAAGTCCTGCACCTTGCCCTACACCCCACACACAACATATATAGCATACATACATACATATAAATACAGTATTTTATATATGTATGTATCTTTTATCTTTCAATCGATCAAAATTTACCCTTCCTGGATCCTGTCTCAGGATCCATTTGTTTTCCCCTCCTGTCTTTCCCAAATCGAAAATCTTTTTTTTTTTTTTTTAAAGATTGTATTTTTTTATTTGACAGAGACATAGCAAGAGAAGGAACACAAGCAAGGGGAGTGGGGGAGGGAGAAGCAGGTTTCCCACAGAGCAAGGAGCCTGATGCGGGGTCGATCCCAGGACCCTGGGATTATGACCTTAGCTGAAGGCAGATGCTTAAGGACTGAGCTACCCAGGAACCCCCTACCAAATCAAAAATCTTAACACATAGTGCCTTCATACCAGCTGTCACAGAGGAAAATACCTAATAAATTAAGATGACTTGGCAGATTAAGTTGGTAAGTAATCAACGCACTATATACAATTTTAAGGAATAGCTCTGGCTATAACTCAAAGATATAAATCACAAACAGGAAAGTAGTACAAGAGTGGCTACAGTCTGAGAGAAGATGGCCTATTCTGCTGGCGCAAGAACTCTACCCAAATGTCTATTCGTCTAGCTTAAATGTAAATCTAGTAATAAGTATTTATCCAAAGACAGCTTTACGATTATACTTAGGAAAATGTATTTAAATTTTCTGTTCTTTTATCCTTCCAAAAAAACAAAACAAATTAAAAAAAAAATACAGGAAGAAAACTCAGGCACATTTCAGAGGAAAATCATATACCTTAAAAAACATTTTATAAATCTCATAATCATAAACGTGGGTGCAAACTAGTACATACGATTATATAATGTATGAGCTGAAAGGACTCCTACTAATTACCTAGCACCTCCAGCTTTTTCCTTTATAAATGAAATTTTAAAAGGTGTGGAGGGGGTGGTAAAGGGACGCGAAGTCACACAAATTTCTGGCATAACCAGGCAGAATGTCCAGGTCTTTTAACTCATTGTCCTTTTAGTGTCCCATCTCAACACAGTGCCTCCCATCTTTCTGTTTTGTTTTTGAAAATCTTCACAAATTTCAGAGAAAAAAGGTACACAAGTGTATCTTGTGCTTGTGTTTTAACATACTTAAATGTCTGGAGAAGTGAAAAGCTACCAGTAATGTCTATTCATTGTCAACCTGAGTTTATTCATACTCGCCTTCTGATTTTAAAAGTCTTAAAAACAAATGCATAATCTACTTAAACCGAGTAAATAAAAAGCCCAACAAAGTAATGATTATGTGAGTGTACTACATTTACCTTCTTAAAAGTCACCTTGTTTATCATCATACCTAAGGAAGAGTACCTTTTCACCTGCCAGCATTTTGGAGGGAGTAATTTTGTAGCATTTTAAAAATCTCAAAATATTGAACACTGACAAAAGAATAAAACTTTGGCTTATTTAAAGAAAATTGTGAAGAACTCAGACTTCCTTGTACTACTTTATATCCCTGAGCTCTCTAAATTACTACATGAGATCTTGAACAAGATGTCACAAATAATGAAAATTTTCTTTGTGCAAATATAAAGTGAAACAGATTTTTTCCAATTAGTTTTCAGTAAAGTAACTGCTAGCTTGAGCCTTAGTGATATGCTTTATCAAGTTCCAAGTAATAAAATTGATTTTTACCAGAGAATCCTTATAAATATTTACAAAATGAATAAATACATTTGTTTTGATTTTCTTAAACAGAATTAACAAATGTATCCACTTTATATATAAGCCCATATAATATATATACACATTCATTTTATAATTTTCCCATTGAAAAAACTGAAGTCAGTCAAAATAAGAATATTTCAGTTTTCCACCTGTTTATGGACTAAGTATATTTATTATATGAGGGAGGTCAAGTTTCAATTCTCATATACAAAGAGACTGGTACTCATCACCCCTATCCCTGTAAGAAAAGGCTGAACAAACTGAGAATTAACAAATTTCTTTTACCTTTCAGATAATGAAAATTGCAAAGCAAAGCACCACCCCAAATCTGGAGAGACAGGTCAATTCAGAGTAATAGTTGAGATCTACTTACCTGGATTTGAGGTTTCTCAAGCCATAAACTTGTCGTAACACTTAGGTGGAGATTTTAATGAAATGCTGGTAACTGAATGTAGCTTGAGAGTAAGACACTCCAGTGTATACAGTCTTGAGGAATCCCCACCCTTTCTTGGATTTTACTTCTAGGAACCCCAGCAGATTCTCATGCTGAAGACTCAAGAACGATCTCCTCCAGATTTTGAGGGAGGGGAAAAAATGATCAGTGTGAAATTTGCCCAGAACCTTTCCATAACAAAGGCCCACTTTCCAGGATAAAAGACTACCTGAGCTTAATCTCACCTGGTTTAAAGATATTTCTCATGCTTCAGCCCCTTCTACCCTTCTCATCTCACCTAACAAGGGAGGAAAATAAAAAAGCAATTATTACCAGAGAAATGCTTAGGAAGGTCACAGTCCCAAGACACAGGCCCACTAAAAGACTAAGATTTATTTTTTTTTAAGATTTTATTTATTATATTTACTTATTTGATAGAAAGGGAGAGAGCACAAGACAGAGGAGTGGCAGGCATGCCCCCGACTAAGCAGAGACCAGATGTGGGGCTCAATTCCAGTACTCCAAGATCATAACCTGAGCTGAAGGGAGACACTTAACTGACTGAGCCAACCAGGCACCCCAAAACTTTGGTAAAACAACAGTGGAGAGTTATAAAGGAAAGAGGTGGAAGAAGTAGACTCTGACAAGAAATACTCAGAGAAGCCTAAAGATTAAGAGAAGAGACAAAAATAAAAACACCAGAGGAATCTGAAGCTCCTGACACCCAGAGCTATAGTAAACATTTAACATACCACAACTCCTAGTCATATTAATGTAAATCCTCACATTGATAACCTTTCAACTTTAGTTCCTATTACTCAATACAAAAATGTCAGCTTTCAATCAAAAATTATAAGGCATCTCAGACAGTAAGAAAAAACAATCTTAATGGTAGAGGCGCCTGGGTGGCTCACTGGGTTAAGCCTCTGCCTTCGGTTCTGGTCATGATCTCAGGGTCCTGGAATGGAGCCCCGCATCGGGCTTTCCGCTCAGTGGGGAGCCTGCTCTGCACCCCCACCACCTGCCTCTGCCTACTTGTGATCTCTCTCTCTCTCTGTTAAATAAATAAATAAAATCTTAAAAAAAAAAAAAAAAGAAAGAAAAACAATCTTAAGAGTAAAAGCAAGTGTCAGAATCGGACTTGGATATGGAATAGGTGTTGGAGTCATTATATAGGGAATTTGAAACAATTATGATGAAAATGCTAAAACAATTCTGATGAATTATGATGAATATGTTACTTTTTATTGGAAAAAGTAGACCATTTCCAAAAGCACTATAATGGAAACGGACAATCCATTGGATGGGCTCATCAACAGAGTGGACACAGCCATTGAAAAAAATCAGTGAGTTTGAGAATAGGTCAATAGAAACTATCTACACTGAAATGCAAAGGACTAAAAGAATGAAAAACTGAACAAAATGCCCATGAACCTTGAGACAGTTTCATAATGTATAATACATGTGTAGTTGGAATACTGGAAGGAGAAAGAAAAGGAAACAGAGTAGAAGAAATATCTGAAACAATACTGTCTGAGAATTTTCAAAAATTAATGATAGTCACCAAGCCACATATCCAGGAAAGTCATAGCACACCAAGCCATATAAACACCTAAAGAAAGAAACAAACAACGTATACCTAGGCTTGACATATTCAAAGAGAAAATCTTGAAAGAAACAAGAGAGATATGCTGTCTTTCCCTTGATGCCCTAAGATCATGGGTTGTAAATTGTTTCCAAACAGATTTCTTTGCAGATGGATAAGCCTTCGCAAATGATTTTATACTGAAAACTTTTCTCTTTTTCTCCAGATTATTCCTGAAACCTTAAAAAGGGACAGAGTACCAATTCTACTGACAGATCTTTTCAATATGTATGCCCTTCTTTTCCAATCTCCTGTCTAAGAATATTTTGACTAGAACTGTGAAAAGGTGGGATAAAAAAGGGCAGGAGAATGGGGGTGGGGAAGAGTCACCACAAAGCTGCCTAATTATTCCATGGCAGCAGAACGAAAAAATCCTACATATGTGACATAGTATATGCCAATGAAGATGGTAAAATTTTACACAAGCCAAACTAGAATGCAGATGCTTAATAAATTATTGATAACAGGATTTTATCGCTGATTACATTATCAGTCCAACTGGTGACCAAGCACTGTTATCTCTACCTCTTTTCATATTCTATCTGTCCCACAATTTTCACCTCATCTTCAATGATTTTAGGTGGTCATCTTCAGTTATATGCATTATTTTGGCAACCCTCTATTGTACACCTCTCTCAATACTCTTCCCTATCTGAAAATTCTCAGGTATTCTCTGTTCCTAGTTTTATGTGTCAGCTGATTAGGCCAGAGCACCCTGTTATACAATCAACACTGATCTAGGAGTTGCTGTGAAGGTATGGATTACTATTTTCAACCAGTTGACTCTCAGTAAAGGAGAGTGTCCTTGATAACACTGGTAGGCCTTATCCAATCAGTGGAAGACCTCAGAGCAAAAACTAGTTTCCCAGAGAAGACTTCTGCCTCAAGACTGCAGCATGAACTCTTATCTGAGCTTCTAGCCTGCTTGCTATACATATTTCAGATTTGGCAGTCCCCGGAAGTATATCAACCAATTCCTAAAAATAAACCTTATGCATATGTATATGTATATGTGTAAGTATATGTACACACACACAAACACATTATTGGTTCTTTTCTCTGGAGAACCCTGACTGACACTCACCTCTCTGTTCTTTTCTGCCTTAAGCTTCCTACTGACATGGACGTAATACCCAGGTCTTTTGCATTCAGGACCAAAGAGATGGTGCATGTTACCAGAATAATGATGTTAAATAACCTTTTTTTCTCATCTGATCTAAGCAGCAATGGGATAAATACATTTCACATGATGAAAGTTAGAAACAATGAATCCTGTCCTTTGTTCTATTTTTACTACCAATTAAGAAATTTTTAAGGAAGCCTTTTTATAAGGGCTTCAAGATACAACACATTAGTATGCATTTGAAATCTAGCTAAGAATGAAAAACTTTCACCCAAACCTTAAATGTTTTATGACCTACATTGATACATTTTACAGTGTCAAGTGTATTGTTACTATATTATATAACTACAATTTAAAGTAGCTCTTTTCTTTTTGTTTATTTTTTGTTTTTGTTTTTGTTTTTTTTTTTTTAAGATTTTTAAAATCAATTTATTTGACAAAGAGAGAAAGAGAGAGCACACAAGCAGGGGGCGAAGTAGGCTTCCAGGCAAACAGGGAGCCTGATTTGGGACTTGATCCCAGGACACTGAGATCATGCCCTGAGCCCAAGGCAGCCACTTAACCAACTGAGCCACCCAGGCACCCATGAAGTAGTTATTTTCAAATACAAATTACATTAATAATAAAAAGAAACATTTATTACCAATGGATATACACACCAGGCTATATTTTATGTGTGTTGTCTCATTCATCACTAAAACAAGATGAAACAACCAAAGCACTATCAGCTAAGACCTCTCATTATATCCTTTAAAAGAAGAAGAAAATGAAGTGTAGTGATATGAAGTAATTTGTCTAAGGTCAAAATGTCTAGAGGTAGTACAGCCCATGATTCTAAAGCCTATATTCTTAACTGTTATTTAGCCAAGATATGATTTTGACTGAATAAACCCCATTCTACTTTTCCAAACCAGGGTCTATATACTGACATTGTTTTAGTTCTTGATGAACAGAAGCCAGTGGTAAACTTTTCTGAACCATTTCTAAGATAGAACAATTACGTAGCTTTAACAGATTAGTATAAATATCTGGAAAAGAGCATTTAATAGAATTCTGAAACAACAAAATGCCAAGAAAAAGAAGAGCAACTATCTTTCAATAATTCAACCATTTAATTTAGAGGCAACCTCAAAATGAACAAGGAGCTGCAATCCTGTGCAGAACTGATTTTGACAGCCATACATGTCCACTGAAACCTCACTGTGACCACTGTAGAGTCAGATTTGCTATTTGGTTAGATTCTTTGGAGCATATGATGTAGACGGGGACTAAGTCCTTACTTTGTCATGAATCTTCTCGGAAAGCTCCATATACGTCAGTTTCTTCATGGGTCACATGTCAAGTGGGAATAATAAGACCTACCTTGGAAGACTGTAATAAAGAGTAGAGAGAAGAAAGGGTAAAGACTATAGCAAAGAGTAGAGAGAATTTATGTAGAGCAAAGGTAGCAACATAGCGGGTACCAAATAAATGGTGGCCACTCTTATTATTGCTGTCATTGCTCTTGTCATCACAAATGGAGATGGTCCCCATATCATAAAAGGTGCATCTTAAAGAATCACTTCCAAGAGCCACTAAGGGAAGGTGAGGACCACTGCTGGTTGCTTTGGATAGAGAATAAAGGCGACAAGTTGTCAGACAGCAAATGTGTGAGTCAAAAAGGTCAAAGAAGAACTAGTAACAGGGAGCTTCTTCAGACATTTCAGACAGAAAGCTGATTAGATGAGAAAGGAAACTGAAAGTCACACAGACAGACCAATTCACAGTCTACTGCTCCCAAGAGTCACATTTAGATTTCAGTCAGAGATGTGGTGTGGCAAATTATTCCATCTCTAGAGCCTCACCCAGTGATGGACATTATCTTACTAACCAGGAATTAAGGGCTGGATCGTCTGGCTTTTCTAAAGGAACACATGCCAAGGGCAGGGGTATCTTAGACTAATCCCACTTCTGGTTCAAACTAAAGAGAGGAATAACAAGCTCCTGTGAAAAGTCATGTTTTTTAGTGTTTGTACATCAGATGCTACATTCCAGGAGGGTGGAGTGAAAGCAGAGGTAATCAGCCCTTGCCTCCGCCCCTCTGAAAAAGCCCAAAGGAATTACCAATGGGTAACCCCCGCCAAAAAAAAATTATACAGCACAGAATTACAAGAACATACCCGTGGTTTTCAACTAAATTTATTACTTTTAATTTACCGAGGCTATTGTGATGAAACAACCCCCTCTTCAATTGATATTTATTTGTTGCACAATATAGCATCACAGCCAATTCTTTTTTGATTGCTAAGTACTTACCAAAACTATGAACAAATCAGAATGATTCTAAAAAGATGCTTACGTTCAATTCCTTTGTTTATGTCAACCAATAGGTCAAAACAAGCTACGAAAAATATGACCTAGAGATTCCAAAGATAGTGTAATGACCTTTTTTATTCACAAAACACGAGACCCTCCCCCCACCCATTTACCTCTCTTTCCATCCCTTCTCCTTCTTGCTATAGTCTGATAACTTCCAGAATTCAACTGTACATTCTTGAAACTTTTTTTTTAAGATCTTTCATTTACTTGCCAGAGTGAGAGTGAGAGTGCACAAGCAGGGGAAGCAGCAGGCAGAGGGAGAAGTGGGTTCCCTGCTGAGAAGGTAGCCCAATGCTGGACTCAATCCCAGAAACCTGGGATCATGACCTGAGTTGAAGGCAGACACCTAACCGACTGAGCTACCCAGGAGTCCCCATTCTTGAAACGTCTAAAAAATTATTTTTAATTCCACAAGTCATACATGACCATATTTAGACTGTACTTCCGATAAGGCTGAGATCTTTCAGATACTTACACTGCCCACACTGCCCACTTCACCCATATCAGAGGCAGTTAGCATTAATAGTTCATAGGCAACTTTCAGAGCCTTCATGTATCTGGAGAAAGTTTCTACTATTTTATGACTTTTTTTTTTTTTTAGTAACTGACATTATAATTATAATACATGTACAATTTTGCAACTTGCCTTTGTTAAGCTGTAAGAAATTCTAGGGTACACATATTCATTTATAAGGGCTAAAAGGTTCATGGAAGCAATGCTGGGCAGGTACTAGGAAATAAAATAATGCATGAGGTTCTAGGCCTGTGCATAGCCATGAAATTTTGGGTATGTTACTCACCTCACTATCTTCGGTTTTGATGGGAAATCTCCCTTTCTCACAGGGTTTGCATAAAAACTACATGAATATGTGTGTGTGTGCTTTAAAAGTTGTATGGTGTTGTATATAAATAAAATATTTTTAAAATACTATCTGAAAAATAAAGTGAGGTAGTACTACTATTCTCAAAGTATATACCACAGGTATTTTACCTAAATTTTAATAAGGAAGTGTTTTAAGAATATTACATATTAAAATTTTTAGCTAGTGGCATAGTCATTCCTACCTGACTGTTTTAACGGAAACACTTTGATACATGCAAATGTATTTGCATGTAAGCCCATGTTATTAAACTGACTGTTTACAAACTTTATTTCACTTTTACATCCATGAACTTCTGTGCTTGATTCTCAGAGTAAATGAATAGCAGCTCTAATGTATTAAAACAATTAGAATAACTAAATTGGAAAAGAGTTGAAACCAAGACATTTAAAAATATTTTAAAATTTACCCCGAATCTACTACATGTGAATTTCAGAGGAATTATTTTAGTAAAAAACTATATAAAAATGACTTCAGTCTTAAGCTGCAATTCTTCTAAGCGGAATATTCTTTATATGATATAAGCCTGAATGGCTGGCATTTTAATTAAGATGTCAAGATACCTGAAGGAAATGGTTAAAAAAGAATGCTCTAGAAATCCTCTCATTTCTAGAGTTTTTCACAAATAGGATCATTGAAAACAAATAACACCTTAAATAAAGGCCTCCATGTGTTTATTCTGATTGCTTTTCATTATAAATTATCGTTTTGTTTTGTTTTGTTTTGTTTGGCTGGAGGTTGGTAAGGGGTTTGGGGTAGTGACTGATGTTTCTGACACTTTCCGTTTTCCTTTATTTGAAACACATTACCTCAGACTCTTTGTCCAGAGTCTCTAAGTTCAAATGGCTACCAATTTTCATGTCTCAGCATTAAAACAAAAAAGAACCATGGGAACGTACTGACATATATACATATATGTAAAAAGAAAAATGTCACACAAAGCCATTACAGTTGGGGGTCAGTGTACTCATAGCAAGATAACTCAGAGATGAGTTAAGATCCTAAAATACAAGTAAAACAGTTTCCCAAGTATATTCATGTCTGAGGAGGAAGGTGGGGCAGATGGAACATGTATCTAATGTCTACCTTTCAGATGCCAAAAGTGAAGGCAAACTCTGAGAATTATTAAAGGTCAATCTAGTCTAACACCAAATTATAAATCTGAGTGAACATACACATTTAATGAATTAGAGGACTAAAGTAGATCAGGAAATTCTAATTGTATAAATCAGAACAATGAGTCATATGACAGTTTTAGGAAGTTTTAATGTTCTAGTTTGTGCTAATTTTTCTAAATAGAAAAGTTTTGACCACTGGCCCTTCAAAAAAAAGAAATTAGTTTTCACTCATAGGGAAAAAAGCAAGAAATAACACAATGTTAAATGCTCCAACAAAGTGGACAAAAATGAAAGAAATGAAAATTGAGATTATTTATAAATTGGGTATAACAGAAAAAGCACACGGCATCAGAAGATCCCAGGCTCCCAGCTCTAGCTTCTGTATATTGAAATATTTCGGGTTGTAATTTCTTCAAATATAAAATGAGGGGGCTGGGCTGTACCTTCAATGTTTTCAACAACCTATGATATTTCATGGAAAAAAATCCCAAACGGTAGTAGGTTTACAAAACCTATGATTTGAATGCCAAAAATAGTAAGTTGGGAAATTTTCAGTGACTTATGGACTATTTATTGCTGTCAACTAATTTTTTTTTTCAAGAGCCATTTTTGTTCGGTACAGAAATAATTACATGTTATCTGTAGACAATGTGGAAAACAGAGACCAATCCAAGTAAGAAAAAAAAACAAACTAGTCACTACCCAAAGATAACCTGAACTGTTAACACACATTTCCTTATCTATTGTTGCATGAATTACTGTAATTTATTGAATTCAATGGTTTTCAAATTTTTACTATTATGAGCATAATTTTTAAAGAAAGTTTCACATGTAACCTTAATATATACAATAAAAGTGAAACTACTCTAGTTGAAGTGAAAATGAAAGGCCAGGTTTTCCTGACATGGTTATCAACATAGTCCTGTGGAACACTGTACTCTAAGAAGTACTGGGTGGCTCAACTGGTTAAGCCAGGGCTTTCAGCTCAGGTCATGATCCCAGAGTCCTGGGATCTGGCACCAAGTCAGGCACCTTGCTCAGCGAGGAGTCTGTTTGCCTACCCATCCCCTTCCCCTGGCTCCTGTGCATTCTCTCTTTCTCCTCCCACCCACTCTCTCTCTCAAATAAATAAAATCTTTTAAAGAAAAAATAAAACCACTGACAAATAATTTCCCAACACTGGACATTTAAAATGCTTCCTTTCTTACTGTTGTTGTTATTATAGATAACATTCTGATCACTATGTACTATGTTTTGTTTTGTTTTGTTTTTGGATAAATTCCTAAAGACAGAATTTCTGGGTCAAACAGTTTTAAGGCATTCATTATCATGAGAACTGACTTTGATCATCATCTCCTCCCAAACCATTTGCCACTGGCCAGAGGTATTCATCTTCTATTCCGCTTTTTTCATGGCAACTAACCCCAACTGTAGCATTTGAATCAGATTTAATTTCTGTCTAACATGTTTCCTCATCTTTCTTTTCTCTTCCTCATCATGCTAAATAGGTTGCTGTTTAGGTTAAATAGATGCCCTCTTTGAAGCACCAATAATTCCTTTCCATTAAATGTCATCAGATGCCTAACAGATTAGCTTTCGGCTGCCTTTGGACAATGATCTGTTACACAGTCAGCTTCTATGTAGGAATGACTAACCAAAGCATGTGGTCCTTTTGGAGGGAAATACCTTTGTTACTTAGCGCTTTAGGACACCAAATGCCTTAATTCCCTTGAGTCTGTTTAGTACGTATCTGAGCTCTGGTAAACTGTTCAAAGCAGCCTCTGACCCCAGATTCCCCAAAACGAACAAGAGACAGCAGACTTTCAAACAAGAAGAACCCCTGAAGGTGATCCTTATGTTCACTTATAAATGATTTATAAATGATGACACTGAGGCTGACAGGGGCTCCTCTGAGCCCAAACTGGGACTTAAAAACAAATTAGACACTTGCCTATGCTCCCAAGGACTTTACTACCTCATCAGGGATTCAGACAAACAAATCAAATACTCTACAACGTGACAGAATAAGATGGTGTGGGTACATCAGAAGGGCAGGTTTGGTTTTTCTGAAGAGGACAACAACTATACTGTACCCTGAAGGAAGGGAATGGGTCAGTGAGTAAAGTAACAGTGAGTTACTGAGTTCTTTGAGTGAGTAAAGAAACGGAAGGACAGGAGGACAATCTAGGCAAGAGCAAGCATAAAACGTTGAAAGAACTTGGTATATAATTGAGTGCTATAAAGAATGAACATTAAAGACTGGCTGGAGCAGAGGCCAGAAGGAGAGGCCAACTCAAATACCCACAAGTTACATAAAGGGGTGAAATGTCAATGGGAGAGGACTGTGGTGAGTTAAAGATCGAACATCCTCTCTAAAGAGAATAGTCGGCATAGCCAATTGCCAACACGTGAGAGAGTAATCTTCAAATTTCAAGAGAAGCCAGAAATCTCTCAATTTTTTAAACTAACATTCATACCAAATGTTTAAGAAAACATGGCACAAACCAGACCAAACACACACATGAGCTGAATTCTGCTAACAGCCTGCCAGTTTACAACCTCAGGGCCAGAGTTAGGCAAGGGGCAGCTTGTTCTGTGTAAAAAAAAAAAAAAAAAAAAAGAAAAAGCTCTGTGTAACATGCTGAGGGGTTTGGACTGTATCCTGAAAACTGTAGGGACTCATTAAAACCCTTGAAGTGATTAACATCTTAGAAGGGTCACTGTGGCAGCTGTGTGAAGTCTGGAAGGGAGCTAGGTAACAAGGTCTTAAACCAAGGCAGGGACAGGGACATAGAGAGGAGGAGACAGATTTGAAAGATGTTAAACAAAGCACACAGTTTAATAAATAACACAGTTGAAACTTGGACCCAGGTCTCCTACCTCCTTACTTGATATTGCTACACCTTTACCAGTACTGTAAGATACCTTTTTAAGTGGAATACAAGTTAGTTTGCCATTAATAAGGTATAGGGGAGATGTTTTGCAAACAATAGCTTGAAACAACAGAATTTCTTCCCTAGATGCTATTTGTGTAGTGTAAGCAAATGTTACACTAAAATAAAGCCCAGAAGAGGCGATATATAGAGAAATCATGAGGAGACAGACACTCGGCATAGACACTGACAATGAATCCCTACCATGCTTCATTTGGCTAACGTTCTATGTCAGTTTACAACTAAACAATGGATAAAGATATCATTAATTATTTGGTAAAGGAACAGAAAGGACTATCTTACTCATTTCCACCTTAAAAATTCTATGACTAAAACTTACTCAATTTATGAGTTTTGGGATCATCCGAATTGTGGTTAATCTCAGCATACTTGGTGGAAGCAAAGACTACAGCTTTAATTTGGATAGTACATTTTTTAGTTCAATAAATAACAAAAAGCAAGTCAAACGGAAAGTGAAGTCATTAGGTGGGGTGAAGTGATGTCAAATCTGTGAGTGTTTTCTCTCTTAACCTTCTAAGTGCAAGCTGGACTCCATTTGTCTGACTGGCACAAGATGAGCTTATAAAAGACCATTTGTTAAATAGCTCTTTGAATAATAAACTCAATTCCTCCTACCTGCCTGAGAAAAATCTGAAAATGCTACTTTTCTTTATTACAAAAGATATTAATATGTTCATAAAATCACTGAAGAAGTTAGTTTCCCTAAAACTTCTATATTATACAATTAATTGATATTCAGAGAAAATGAAACTTCCCAACTGTAACATTTGGAAATATGTTTTATATTTTTAACTTTGTAAAAACATAGCTAAGCAGCGGCTTATTCTGACCCTCTGTTTACAGTAAAGCTACAGATATTCACTTCAGGGCATTGGTACTGAACTTTGAACTAATGTTTTCTGTGATTCTTTAGTTTTTACATAGTACTGTGATGGTGCTAAGAATATGCTGTATTTGGACACGTCTCTGCGTTCCACCACTCAGGTTAAACCTAACCTATAGTGTAGTAGCAAGTACCCCAACATCTCAGTGACTTAAAAACAACAAAGCTTTAGGGGCGCCTGGGTGGCTCAGGTATGATCCCAGAATCCTGGGATCGAGCCCTACATCGGGCTCTCTGCTCCGTGGGGAGCCTGCTTCCCTCTCTTTCTCTCTGCCTGCCTCTCTGCCTACCTGTGATCTCTGTCTGTCAAATAAATAAATAAATCTTAAAACAAAACAAAACAAAACAAAATCACAAAGCTTTAATTTCTCATTCATGCATTTATGCCTCATTCAAATTTTCTCATAGGTCCCTCAGGAGTGGCCTAGGGGCTCCATTCTGTGCTGCCCTCATTCCAAGACCTAGGATGACAGGGCAGCTACCAATACTGCCAATCACTAATGGCAGAAGGAAAGAAAGTTCTCTGGTTCGGAAATTACACATGACATTTTTAATCAAAACTTGCTGGTAAGACCTAATCTTAAGGCCTCGTTCAACTACAGTTACTGAAGTGCAATTTTACCATGTGCCCAGAAGGCAGAGCGCTGGAAATATTTGGTGAACAGAACTAATGACTATCACAGTCAACCAAATAATTGCTCTACTATGGTTTCATGTATCTGTTTTTTTCTACTTGCCTGGACTATAAAGTTGGAATATATGACTTAAAACGCTCCCAACAAATTCTTTTGATTCAATGATCATACAGGAAGAAAAGAGTCCCATTTAAAGTGTGCTTTGGAACTTTCCCCCCAATACTACATATAATTTAAAACATTGATCTAATACTGAAGTTGTCAAGAACAGCAAATAAAATTGTTCAGATGTGTTAAGAGCCCAGAAAGGAATCACCTAACTATTAAATCCATGTATAATCCATAAGATAGATAATTAGAAATGAACTGAACTCATTTTCCTACAGCTGTTATAATCTATTGAAGAATAAAGCATGGAACTCTAGCACTATGACAGTATCATCTTTGCCTTTACTGTATTTGTTGTTTAAAGCTCTATATTAGGAACTACACAAGCCTTGTTGAAGAGAAACACCCACCATGCTGACTGTTCTCAATTCAAAATCATAATCATACATCCTAAACATTTAGGACTCTTAAATCTTTATTTCTAGACCTCACTTCTCCCAGGAACTCCAGACTCATATATCTTGATATATCTGCTTTGATGTCTGTTAAGTATTTTACATATAATCTAGCCAAAACAAAGCTTTTCAATTTTCTGCTCTGCAAGCCTGCTTCTTTTTTAGTCCATTCCTTGTCTGAAAACTGTACCACTCACCTACTTTCTCAAGCCAAAAGCATAGGAATTTCCAATGATGAGCATTATCTGATTTTAAGTTACTAAACATAATTAAATATACACCCTTTGATAGTATAATTTTTGCCACAAGTAACTGACTTGGAAGACAATCTGCATTTAAATTTAGCTGGACACTAAATTTAAGTGGAAGGGAAAAATTAAATGAACAAGAGCTGCCGCAGCAACTAATACTTAGCATTTCTCACTTGCTTGGCACATTTTATTTATCATCTCATTAATTTTTGGGGCGCCTGGGTGGCTCAATGGATTAAATCCTTTGCCTTTGGCTCAGGTCATGATCTCAGGGTCTTGGGATCGAGCCCCGTATCGGGCTCTCTGCTCAGCAGGGGGCCTGCTTCCCACCCCCCTCTCTGCCTACTTGTGATCTCTGTGAAATAAATAAATAAAATCTTTTAAAAAAATTTTAATGAGGTGGCTATTATGGTTTCCATTTTAGAAGTTAGAATATTGAGACCCAGAGTGGATAAGTAACTTGACCCAAATCACACAGCCTGGGCATGATTGGAGTTTGAGAAATTTGGGACCACTATACTCTTCTTTTTAAGGTAGGTTTAAAAAAAAAAATAGTGATGTTTCAGGAAGGAAAAGTGTAACAGCTGGGGAACATCCCACATTAACACAAGTATGGTGTCCCATGATTTTCTGTAAAGATGACACCACATCTGAGATATAAGCAGGCTCTGGGAACACAACTTCAATGGAACACTAGAAAACTATATGCATTCAATGAAAGGCAACTCCAACCAAGAGATTAACCAAATGAAAAGCATGTTTTACTTGGGAAATGTTGACACATTTAGGTGCTTTAGATCACAGAAGCAAAAACTTTAGAGGGTGCAATGGCTTCCATCCATATTAAATGAGGTTCTATTTTATTTGGGGCTTAGGTTCTAACTGTAGGACTTAATGTGATAATCACAGTATCTTGAAAAATCCTTGGGAAACTGTTATTCCAGTATGATATACCCAACTTCAATCAGCCAGCACTCAAGAGTTTTCCACCTATTTTGATAAGTGGCTATTTGTTTTCCATCCAGTAACAGAAAATAAAGAAGTAGTTGCCCTTGTTTAGTGGCCATGTTACATGAAAAAGGTTTTTTTTATATGTGCTGTTCAAGTTATGGAAGGATAATAGAAACTCAGATGCGGGTAAGGAGATATGTTTCCCAATTGATACTCAGTCCCAGGCATATGCCTGAAAAGAATGTCTAGAACTATTTAAATTGTTCTCTTTCCTACTTTCTCACCAGACCCTCTTTAGGGTCAAAGAAGAGGCTGGAGAGTGTATGCTGAATATGTGTTAAGTTTTTTTGCACTTATAACATGACTCTACTCTATATGAGTTACTTTAATGTAGACAATTTATCTGATATGATACAAAAGGCACATCTAGGGCCAGTGGATGGACATTATCAGGTGAAATGGGCTTCCTTCCATTTATACTGTAAGCCTTTTGTCCCACAAAACATTTATGTGATGTTTATGTGGCTGTATAATTTTATTAGATAATAGATTCCATTCTAATACTAATGTAATAATTACCTAAAACAGTGCACAAAATAAAAACATAACACATCTTATTATTATTAAAAATATTGAGATCTTCATTTGTCTTACTTGAACATATAACAGTTAAGAACAAATGAAATGTTCTCTTTCCCAGTTTTTATGCCTTATATGGCACCATTTATTGTTTAACCAAAACTAAGCTTCAATAAATAATTATTATTCTCTTGGTTTCCTTGAAATAGGGATATATAGGCCAGTTCAGTTTTACAACATTAGCTCTTAACTTCATTAATTTGTCAAATTCACTCACAAATATAACCTATCCTCTACAGTCTGGAAATTTCTAGGAAGTCATATATCTAGGCCCTAGGCAAAATACTCTCTAAAATCAGCACTAAATCCACAAAAATTGTAAGGCAAAAAAAAGTGTGTGTGTGTGGTTTTTTTTTCTGTAGTCCATAAGAATATCATATATCTCTAAGCAAGAGAAACCCATAATTTCAGATTGAAATGAAAATACATGACACTTGTCCAAAAAGGAGTATTTCCTGTGACTGGCACTAACAAGAACCCCTTTATCAAGAAAGGTTTTCAGAGGCTGTAGTACATACACCCCCCAGAGTGACAACCTTTCTTAAAGTATGATTTGAAGATAACTTACTGATTAACATGCTTACCTATATGCTAAACTAAGTTTAAAAAATTAAACAACTGAAATAATATTAAGGTACTATATACCTATATACTTGAGTATATACTGCAAAGGAAACTTTCCCAGTCTTTTCAGAAGTCAATGCCCATGACCACCAAGTTCTGTTTATCCAGCTTTTGTGGTAGGTTGATTTCTAAAGACAGATGACTTACTTTGATAAAGACCAAGTTTAACAAATAGCTTTCAATACAGATAAGGTTTCCAAGGTCTTTGGTAATAAGAAGACAGCAATCTTAAGTGTTTCTCAATTCATCTCTTCCTTTCCTTTTCTTTCCAATCACACTCACACTTAAAATTACTATCCTTCTTCAGACTAACTCTTCCTGGACTACCACAATATCCTCCTATCTTCACTGACAGTCTGTAAACATTCCCTCCATCAAATACATGATTTCCAGGGAAATTATCCTAAAGCACTGTTCATTATGCCATTGTTTGTCTCAGAATTTTTAAGAGTTCCTAACTGCGTTCATGAAAGAAGTCCAATAAATCAGCTTAGCATTCAAGTTCCTTTCTGATCTGAGATCCATCTACTTTACCAGCTTCATTCAACATGTCTATGCACCTCATGATACAGTCAATGGTCATGGTCCCTATGTTCTAGACTCTTCCTCCATGCATCTACTTACTGTATTCTGTTCCTCTGACATGAAAGCCCTTTCTTTTAGGCAGGGGATATCTCAAGTTTCTGTGACAGAGAGATCCAAAAAGCAACATGGCTCATTCAAGCTAGACTTTTATTTTTCTCTCCCATAATAGTGTAGAGGTAGCTGGGTGGTCCCCCAGTGGATATGCTGCCCTGTTCCATGAGACTCTCCAGGGACTATGATTCTTCCTTTCTTGTTTCTCTGGCATCTCCAAAGATATCTTCCTAACATGCGAGGTTGAAAATGGACTCAAACAGGAAAATGGAGGAATGTATACTCGCTCATTTTAAGGGCAAGATCCCCAAATTATATATGTATTATTTCTGTCATATCTCATTGTCACATTGCCATACTCTGCTACCAGTGAAATTGAGAAATTTAACCTCTAGTTTGGCAGCCATCCAATCTGTTAAAACTTGGGTATGCACAGGGTGTTGGAAGGGGGTTCTATTACTAAAAAGAGAAGGGCCATCAGGAGGCTGGATTTGATATTAGTCTCTGCCTTATCCTTCTTCAGTTTATGTGCCTAGAAACATCTATTCCTCTACAAAGCCAAACTGAGTAACATCTTCTAGTCAGTCTTCACATCTCCTTATTTTATAGTCATGAATGGAATACTAACTCTCCCTCCTCTAAAATTTCATATTTCTTATACCTATTATGAAATCTGGCACATTTTAGTCATATACATATTAAAGACAGTTTGTCAGGAAATATAATGAAGCCAAAAGAAAAAGACAAATGTGTGCTACTGATTAATTTTCCTTCATTACTTTACATCATATAAAAAGATCATTGAAGACACAGCCTGCAACCTCTTTATTCTGAATTTCAAGAAATGGTGTATGCAGGATAAAGCACTGAGTAATGCTGATGATACCACTGCTTTATTCAACACACTTATAATTTATCCTCTTTCATCACAAAAATAATATTTTAAAAAATAACATGCCTAAGTTTTATCTAGAGAAATTATTTTTAGAAATTGTTCAGAAATGAAATTATTGTATACAATATTCAACTAAGCAAAGTATATATCCTCAAATTTTACTAAAAATATTTTAAAATAATGTTGCTTAAATAAAGCATTTCTGTGCTCTTTGTTCTTTAGTAATGATTTACAAAAGCAAGCAAAAATCACTGAATAATGCTTATGGATTATATTTTTAACTTACTTAGGTTTTGTTCTTTTTTTATTCTTATACTTTATTTTTTCACTCTATTTGCTAACATCTTATTTACTTGTGAGGTTTATATCTTCTTGTTTTGACATAACTATTTTGGACTTTCACAAAAGCTTAGAATATGGATTAACTTTCAGTTCCATTGTGGGAAAAAACATTTTATTTCATTTCATGATGTCTTAAAACAAACCAAATAGCTATTTAACATTTAGTTACATATCACAGTAGATGACTTAAGTTCTAGAATTTCGCTGCTAAAATGTATATTTTGAATATAATATACCAAATAATTGAAAAATAAATGTACATATTTTTCTTTCAATATTGAACTATAAATTATGAGCAGGGATCATTTCTTTTGATTAATAACTCCTCTGACCAGTATAATGAATATTTACACATTATTCTTTGTGATAGAACACTTCAAATGCCTGACACAATAACTATGATCATGCCAAATCTAGAGAAATTTGATGTAAAAAAAGCTTTCAAATAGGAATATAATATATGTAAATATATGATAAATTCCCTTTACATAAAACACAGGAGATTATAACAGTTTTCTACTAAAAAATTATTTTAAACAGAAATTCAAGTCTGTCAGTAATTTGAAATCTAAACGCATGTAACAGCCTGAGGGAATTGTAGGAAAGGTTGTTCCCAGGGTGAGTTATAAACAAGGAAATACTTCATTTAAACATCTATGTAATCTTCACTGAAACATATTATTTTGGAATTATGTTAAAACAGAACTTAAAATACATGTACTTATAAGACTAAATCTCTAATACATTTAATCATCGTGCTTTAAATTAAAAGGCCATAAAGCTGTGGTTAATACTGAATATATATTTTTAATATTAATATTTTGTTCTTTCTGTATAGTGTAAGAAATCCACTCAGGGAATAATATAACTGCTGATCTTATTGGCAAATCTATAATAATACCTATGATCAATCTTTACTTAATTATTTTGAGCTGCAAACACAATTAATAAATCATCTTTGAAGTACACTGACCATAATCAGTATATTCTGGAACAAGTCCAGGGGGCCATTAATCAAAACATGCAGCAAGGGAAGTGAGAGCCGCAGCCTGAACAGTTAGGTAAACACAGAATGAAGCTAATAAAAACCTATCTTGCTTTAAAACCACCACTGTGTTTACTTTTGCAACTAAGATAAACATTAAGATAAAATTAAAGTTGTATAAAAAATGAGGTTTGCTCACAATGACCAAAGTAAATATATAGCAATTGCACATTCATTTTATGTCCCTAATTCGACACTAAAGAACTTTTAAAGTTCAGTTACCAAAAATCTTTAAGAATTAGAAATTTGAATCTGATAAATTATATTCTTCAGAAAAATTAAACATGCACACATGCACACACACAAATTTCAAATACACTGTTTATACAAGAAACATAGCAATAACTTATGAACTTTTAAGAATTAAGTTATAAACATGAAAGCAGATCCTTTCAGAAAAAGTAAGATGGCCAACTACCATATTTTAAAATGGCAGACAAAAATGATTGAATTGTAACAAAAAATTTGTAAGTACTTGAGTAAGTTGGAAATTAAATCCTAAATGATTAAAAATGTAAGATGTAATAGAATAAAAAGCATATATACATATTATATCAAATTAATCAACTTTTTAAAACATGGTCTTCCAATTGTATTATTTTCCTCCAACATTATCTTATTGATTGCTCAAGGAAGTAGGAAATTTTGCCAAGTTAACACACAGAAAGCTATGGACAATCCTCAATTCTGTAAGAGTTATGAGAAAAGGAAACACTCCATGTCAGAAAAATGCATAGACAGTTTCCTTCTCAGGATCACACTTTCAGGAGTTAGCTGAAAACCCAGGGATAATAATGCTTTAAAAATAACAATGCATCATATTCCTAGAGTATCCAACCTAGATAGAATTTTCATACACATGATCTCATCTGACCCTGATACTCATGTTGAAAGGTAGGCAGGAGGTATTATTAACCCAATCCCTGAACTCACAGAGCTTAACAGTTCTACTGTGTAAATGTAGAAAATTTGAACAAGCAGCTAAACCTCATTGAAACTCATCATTATTTAGCTTTTAATAAACATGGTTATAAAGAGAGCCCTAATTCAGAGTTGTGGTGAGAGTTAAATAAGCTAATGGAACTGAAGTACGTAATACTTAACTTATAACCTATAATCAAACATACATTAATTATTATTTTATTTTTGAGCAGTATAACAAAGTAGCTTAAAAGAACTTGCTTTGGAAAAAGATGATCCTAGATTCCAAACCAACAATATACCACTTGTCTTTGGGCAAGTTATCTAATCTCTCTAGATCTGAGCCTCCTGATCTATGAAATGGGTATAGTTAAATGAGATACTACATATGAAAACTTAGTACAGCATGTAGGACATAATAAATAGTCAATCAATATTAAATATTATCATTATCATTGATCAATTGATCTAATAACTTACATAAATTTTAAAAAGTCACTAACAAAAATTAAAGAGCAAATGATGAGCTGGGAAAAACAAAGACTAATATTTTTAGATATATAAAACTCTTACAAAACAATAGGAGACAAAGACCTTCACTGAAAATCAGCTGAGGATACGGACAGAGAGTAAACGAAAGATAAAATGCCAAGAGTCAACAAATACCAGGAAAACACTAGACCTTCTCTAATGGTTAAATATAAAAATTAAGTGATGAGATATTCATTGATTAAATAATTTAAATGATCTGGCAATGATCAAAATGAACTAGAAAACAACAGAACAAAAGGCAAACACTGCTTGTGAGAGTACAGATTGCTATAGCCTTCTGGAGGAATTCTGGCAAAACAGAAGAAAGGACTGACAAGTAGATATGCTCTCTGACATTGTAACTCCACTTTTGGGAATTCATTCTAAAAAAATAACCAGTCATATGTGCAAATTTATGTATAAGTATATATAGCACTCTTAGAAATAATACAACCATGGATAAGGCCTAAATGTTTAGTATGGGAATTGATTAAAGAAATTATGGTACATTTATACAATGGAAATTATAAATATAAGATGATATGGAAGCAATGTACTTACTACATGGAAAATGTTTATAATGTATAAATTTAAAAACAACAGAAATTTTTTTTTAAAGATTTTATTTATTTATTTGACAGAGAGAGAGATCATAAGCAGGCAGAGAGAGAGGAGGAAGCAGGCTCCCCGCTGAGCAAAGAGCCTGATGTGGGGCTCGATCCCAGGACCCTGAGATCATGACCTGAGCCGAAGGCAGTGGCTTAACCCACTGAGCCACCCAGGCGCCCAGAAATGTTGTTTTTAACAACAGAAATTGCAAATGAAGTGTAGACGAAGAGATCTATAAACATGTAGTACCATGGTATTACTAAAAATAAATGGATTCCTTTAGTAGGTAAGTGAAAAAACTCTGGTATATCCAGACAATCATTTATTATTCAGTGCTAGAAAGAAATCAGCTATCAAGTCATGAAAAGACATGTAGGAAACTTGAATGCATATTATTATAAGTGAAAGGAGCCAGTCTGAAAGAGCTACATGCTGAATGATTCCAAATATGTAACACTCTGGAAAAGCAAAAACTATGGGGAGGGATGAACTGATGGAGCAAATCGGATTTTTAGGATAGTGAAACTTCTCTGTACAGTACTATAATAGTGTGTATTTGTCATGATATATATGTCCAAATCTGTAGAATGTATAATAGCAAAAATTAACCTTCATGCAAACTATGGACTTCGAGTGATAATGGTATATCAATGTAAGTTTATCAATTGTAACAAATGTACCACTCCGTTGGGGGATGTTGATAGGAGAAGAGGTTGGACAAGTATGGGGACCAGGGATACAGAGGAATTCTGTACTTTCTGTTCAATTTTGCTGTGAACTTAAAAATACTCTAAAAAAAAGGTTTACTCATAAATAAAAAAATAAATAAATGGATCAACATTGGGCTCTTTCACTTCCCACTATTAGGTTCTACTGCCTTTTTTTTTTTTTAAATAAACTATAACACTGATGATAGAAAATTGCAAGAAATGTATCAGAAGGCAAACAAATATGTTTCTTCAAAACTCCACCAAAAGAAGTATCTTATTAATTAGTAAATATTTTATTTAAAACTCTGTTTGATTGTGACTGGGTTATGTGGAGAACTGGGTACTCTAAAATCCTGAAAAGCTTTGAAAGACATGATAGCTTTGCTTTTGTAGGCAGGGAAGTCTGATGTATGTTAACCATTCCTCTAAACAAAAGTATATGGATTGTGCAATTTCTTCCAGGATGACATTGTAAGCGTCTAGTGTTAAAAAGGAAAGAATTGAGCTTTCCTGAGTCCAGGAACTGTCTCAGTGGTGGCTGTGTAATACCTATTCCCACTCAAGGAGCTGAGCAAATACTGCGCTAAAATACACTCCATCTTTTCCTGGTCCTTGTAGCTCTGTGGACTTTGATAAGATTGTGTTACCTTGGTTAATTAAACCATAAACTTAATCTGAAGAGGGTGTGTGTGTTCGTTGTGTATGGTTTTGCCACCTACCTCTAATCTAAAATATTATAGCTACACAATTACTTAATGGGACCACTTACAGGTTGATTCAGAACACACAATTAAAACTTCTTCACTACAATTCAAGGAACAACATCTATAAAAAGTTATACTTTAATAATTTTTTAAGGTTGTTTGGAACAATATGTTAGAAGTCTTTACTTTCAAAAGATACTCATCACATAGAAGACTAAATCTTATCTGAGCTTTGCACGAGATGTGTGAACCTATATATTTTCACTTGTTAGCATGCAGAAACAAAGACCATACAAAGTAATGAAAGACTACACCCATATTTTTGGCTCAAATTATTTTAATAGTTTTATCCTGCCATTGAGATTATGTGGAACTGTCCCTTTTGGGATACACCAATGTGTGCTAATCACTGGAATTCTCTTAGAAAATGATCCTACTGCTCCCAGCAGGGCCATATGTTGGACGAGCAGGAAGCTTCCTAAGTAGTAGGATTGTGGGGAGTGGCAGAGGAAGGTTCCATATATGCACCCATTTTCTTTTCCTGTGAGGTCACTTATACACACTATTTTTTTTTCCTTGAGATACGTTCAACAACTAACATTCTATAATTATGACTTAAAAGTGCTTATATTTCTAAAATCATTGACATTTGACAATTTTGAGAGTTCATATTCTAAACAAGGGTCTTGCAGAATATTATCCTTTGGACTGTTACTAAGCCTTTTTGGGGATGGGGAGAGGCAAATTGCATGAGGATGCTATGCTTAAGTACATTTGAAAAGTGATTACAAAGTCAAATGAATTATTTACTATGGGTTTCTCGGAGCTTTCAAAATATAAATCTCCACGTTCTATAGGCTGGAGCACATGGAAATGTGGAAGCTATGGTATACAGCCATTTACAAACTTATTTGAATATGGAACCCCCTACAGAGTACCTGATAAGGTCTCTTTTGCATATTCTATAGAATGAAGTCTGCTAATGGTATTCTAAAGAATAAATTCTGGACTCATCATCATCTAATTTCAATAAACATCTTGAATTTCTTCCTACCAAATCTTAGAGGTGGGGGCATTTTGTTCTTTTCTATATGTTCAGCTCTTCTAGCCACAGGGACTAATGTTTTTTCTAGTTAAGAATCACTTAAGAAAGAGCTCAAAATTAAGTTAGTATTGTTTCTGACAAGAACAACAAGAACTTCATAATGCAGTTCTGGTAATGAGGCCTGTATGGTATACCACTGTGTTTGATTCCCTCTCTTGGTTTCCAGCATAATCTTCATTCGGTTGTATCATGGCTTTGGCTCCCCCTGGCCATCTTTCCTCAGGGTTGGAGCCTTAATTCTTGGACAAAGTTTTCATTCATAGGGCCCTTGTTCAGATGCTATTTTCAGTATCTCTTAAAACAAGTTTGTTTTCGAGAAAGAGAACCTACAGAGTTGAGAAACAGAACAGCTAGAAAAAGGTAAAGCAAAATTGGGGAGAAATGGGCTGAAACAAGTGAAGACATGACAAGCATTATAATATGAATTAAATAATCTAATATGAGCATTTTGTTCATTGATTTTTATTAACTGGTTGCTAATTTCAGTAAGACTGGGACATTGACTCAGTTTAGCCAAATAAGTAATGAATGGATTAATTAATTTGTTAAAATAATCCCACTAGTCCACCTGGCCATAATTGACTTAATGTCATGCCAACAGAGTGCTATAAATAGACTTCTATTATATTCACTCTTTAAGGATGTTAGAAGAATTAATAAGAGCTCCTGAAATTTAAAGAATTTTAAATGAAAAATTCTTCCGTGGCTATTATTTTGTATTATAAAGGATGACCTCATTAAAAATTTAAACTGAGTGCCTAATAAAGCCTGAACATTGTGAGATTTCATTTAGATATGTATTGTGCCCTTATATATTTATAGAAAGTAATTTTATAATCTTCTTGTTTACACTCAGTATTTTACCTGAATCTAACAAAGTATATAAATATGAAAATAATTTTATAATTTCTGTAATGTTTTTCAGCTGGTTCATTTTATTTAATATATAGGATTAAAAACTCATACTGAACAACTCTAAAAATCACAATTTCAAGTGATGTAAGATAGTAAATAGCAAGGAATGTACAGCATATGGTTATGTTGAAAAACTCTCAGTGTTGATGCTAGTTGACAGAATAGGATGAGTATTCCCCAAAAATAATCATATTGTGTGAATTAGTCACACTTAAATTTTTTAATGAATATTTATCAATATATATTGCATTCAAAGAGTTCAATCTTACTAGAAGTGGGAACTCTTCAAAGATCTAAAAATATTTCTGGGAAAAAAAAAAGCATTTATATATTTACCATGAAAAGGGAAAACAGCACTACAGTTCTGCACCTCAGGACTACTAACACATGCCAATTTAAGCTATTATCCCTGTGAGCACTCTACATAAGTTTCAGTATGTTTTCAATTTTCTAGTTTCCTGTGTTTCAAGAGAATGAAAGTTGTATTACTGGGAATCCAAAATTGTACAACATTAAGCAGTTTGAAAGTAGAGTTTAAAAAAAAAAAGAAAAGAAAAGAAAAAGAAAAAAAAGAAAAGAAAAAGAAAAGGTAAAATAGCTTTAGATAATCTTAAATGATTATATCTAAGAAGATGCAAAAAGGACCAAAATATAAGAGTTTTCCAGTCAACATGATATTTTATAACTTTTAAGAGCTTGAGTTTAAAAACAGTATTAAAAAGCAGGGAAGATGAATCCAGGGTACCTGGGTGGCTCAGTGGGTTAAAGCCTCTGCCTTCGGCTCAGGTCATGATCTCAGGGTCCTGGGATGGAGCCCCGCATAGGGCTCTCTGCTCAGTGGAGAGCCTTCTTCCCCCCATCTCTCTCTCTGCCTGCCTCTCTGCCTACTTGTGATCTCTGTCAAATAAACAAATAAAAAATCTTGGGGCGCCTGGGTGGCTCAGTGGTTTAAAGCCTCTGTCTTCAGCTCAGGTCATGATCTCAGGGTCACGGGATTGAGCCCCACATGGGGCTCTCTGCTCAGCGGCGAGCCTGCTTCCTCCTCTCTCCCTCTCTGCCTGCCTCTCCGCCCATTTGTGATCTCTGTCTGTCAAATAAATAAAATCTTAAAAAAAAAAAAAAGTCAGGGAAGATGGAAGAAAAGTCCCCTGTGATGTGAGAAATGAAAATGCTAACATGAATGCAAGGAAAAGCTGAATATTTAACAAGAAGTACACAGCCAGCTTGGTGTGGCCTAAGCACCCCTCAGCCTCATCACACTCCCTGTCATGGTGGCTCTGCCAACACCATCACTGACACATTCCACCTGGGTAAGTGTGCACAGGCTATTTCCTCAGGATTTCTAGCACTCTGCTCCCTACTCTGCTCTTGTACTTCTCTTAATCCTTCAACTTAGAGCTCGGATGATTCCTTAAGGCACACCCCCCCTGCCATGTTCCCCTAAATCTTGAAATCCCTTAAAAGCTTGCAATTAGGGGCTCAGTGGGTTAAGCTTCTGCCTTCAGCTCAGGTAATGATCTCAGGGTCCTGGGATCCAGTTCCACATCAGGCTCTCTGCTTGGCAGGGAACCTGCTTCATCCTCTCTCTCTCTGCCTGCCTCTTTGCTTACTTTTGATCTCTCTTTGTCAAATAAATAAATAAAATCTTAAAAAAAAAAAGTTTGCAATTATATAGTGATGTCATGATACAATTAATCGTTGTTTTCTCTCATACACACTAAGCTTTATGAGATCAGGGCCTTTCTCAGCAGTATGTCCCTAGTGCTCAGCATGTAAGTATCTGCTAAATGAATGAATGGTGAATGAATGAGTGAGGAAAAACCATAGTCAGAATTTTCTTCTCAACAAACAGCACCTATTGTGTACTTCCTTAGACAATGTGAGATCATGTAGTAGTCATACAATGAATATAAACTCTACTCAGTGGCTACTGCAGAAGAGAGAGGAAATGACACTGTGAGGGACTGACAAAACACATGAAATCAAGCATATTCTAAGAACTGAAAACAAGTAATGAAGTCAAACATCCCTGATAAATTTAAAGGTATATAATGGTTAACACACCACAGTATCATGAACTATAAACTCAAAACTTTCTGTGTAATTTTTCTTCACTAGAAGTATAAAAAATTGTATAATACATTCATTCGCAGCTTAATTTTTTCTACTTAAACATGGATAAGAATACAAAGAAAAACAATATGATAGAATACCTGTGTTTAGATTGAAAATCTGGTAAATATTCAGAATTCTGAAAATTCTTGAAAATGGTCATCTAAGAGTTACTTCCACTGACTGACCTTAGAACATACACTTAAGAAGATATACAACCAAATAATTCATGTGCTTTTACCATGTAGTACAGGTTTATAAACAGGCATAACCTATTTTAGTATAGTAAAACATTAGTGACTGGTTGATGCAGAACTAACAGTTTAATTTAGTAAGATAGTGACAGTAACCATAATAGACAGTAATAATAATTAAACTAATTTTATGGCCAAATTTGGTGAGATGTAACTACTCATCCGTGTAAAGACAGCTCTCACTCTTAGGAACAATGGAGAATATGTTATTCATTAATCCACAGAATAATTATTTAAAATCATTCACTACATGACCTTGGATAAGTTACTTAAATTTTCCATACCTTTGTGCAATAGAATTTTCACCTTATTTGACAGAATTGGGTTATAATTTCCATAGTAAATAGTTCCCAGATAAGATGGTATCGTTATTTTTTAGAGTAAAGTCAAGGACTTAGAAAATTACATTGTCTTCAGTTACAAAATATTTTTAAGACACTGAGAGTGGCACATTTTTTTAGAACTTACTAAACACACTAGACTTTAATTATAAAAGTTGTGACCATTATAAATGTAGTTTTAGCTTTAGCTTTCTGGTTTTTGTTAATATTTTCTTATATGGCTAAAGAATAATTGTTCTCACTTAAGGATGGAATTTTACTTTGTTCCTATGTTAACATTTGATAATCTATGGATAAAGTATCTTCAATATAACTTTTATATTTATTGACAAATTAATGTGCAAAATTTGCCTGTGTGGAAGGCATCTAGTTGTTCACTAACTGCATTGCTATCCATTTATTACATGGTGTTTTAGAGCCCAGACACTCTGAGAAGGCACTTCTAATTTGCTTGGTTCCTTACATCTTTCTGAAGAAAAATCTGTTTTCTTTCTACCATAGAAAAATGGAGAAAGGAGCTAACAGAGGGTCAGAATGAAAAAATGATCAGACTTGGGTCTTTACGTGGTTTCACTATTTAGTTTAATCTTATTCCTGAAGTTTTAAGCATACTTTTTATCAAGAGCAAATATTTCAGGCTTGACTTAACTATATGTCAATATAACATAGACAATATATTTTAATAAAATCTTACAGAATATGGTAAACATTTCCACAGTAGTTACTAGTCATGTTTTCTGCTAAAAACTATATTGTGTATTTCACTATTTAGTATTTTTATTGGTACAAATAACTTTACTACAAATTCTCTTTCATACTTAATATACATAGTTTGCCCAGAAATTTTAAAAGTTTACTTACAAATTGATTTACTTCCCTCAGCTAGAAAATAATGCAATTTTTAATCAAAGGCAGTTGAACTACAATTTACCATTTTATAATGCTATCTCATTAGTTCATAAGGAACTAGGTTACTATAATTTTTAACCATGAACATGCTGAAATATGTTAGATATGATAGATAAATAACAGACTTTGATTTTCTAATACTGCCATACTGGTAAGATGGAATTAGAGACCCCCCTGATTAGTTCTAAGGATACCTCTCGACTATAGATCAAAAGTATAGCAGCAATGTCCACAATAGCCAAACTATGGAAAGAACCTAGATGTCCATCAACAGATGAATGGATCAAGAAGATGTGGTATATATACACAATGGAATACTATGCAGCCACCAAAAGAAATGAAATCTTGCCATTTGCGACAACATGGATGGAACTAGAGCATATCATGCTTAGCGAAATAAGTCAAGCAGAGAAAGACAACTATCATATGATCTCCCTGATATGAGGAAGTGGTGATGCAACATGGGGGCTTAAGTGGGTAGGAGAAGAATCAATGAAACAAGATGGGATTGGGAGGGAGACAAACCATAAGTGACTTAATCTCACAAAACAAACTGAGAGTTGCTGGGGGGAGGGGGTTTGGGAGAAGGGGGTGGGATTATGGACATTGGGGAGGGTAGGTGCTTTGGTGAGTGCTGTGAAGTGTGTAAACCTGGTGATTCACAGACCTGTACCCCAGGGGATAAAAATATATGTTTATAAAAAATAAAAAATTAATTAAAAATTTAAAAAAAAGTGGGTCTCAGATTCACACAAAATGACTTAAAACTACTATCACTTATGATATAAAAATTTGGAATACAATTCCAAACATTCCAATTAAAAATCTGAAGGCTGGTGTTCTACTCACACTCCGTTCTTATAATCACAAAATTATTTGTGTAAATCTCTGTCTGTCAATAGAGGATAAGCCCCTTCAGGCAGGAGACCAAGCACAGGCTTTGAAATAAAATGACGTGCTGCTCTGGAAAAATAATTATATAATTCTGAGCCTGAGTTGTTTTTCAAGTAAGAAGGGTAAATTAATATCTACCTTGTAGGATCTGTGTGAGATTTAAATGAAAGAAAACATCTACCACAATTCTCATTTATTTTCTCTCTCTTCTCCCATACCTTGTCACTGTACCAAAGACAGTATCACAATACATGTTTAAATAAAGTTAAAAATTACCATGATTTTGTTTTATGGGTTAGTATTAGTATAGATTAGTACACACAGAGATTAACATACATTAGTATTTAGATTTTTTAAAGAGTACAATGTCACCAACCCATGTATTTAGAAATGTACTAAAATTTTTACACTGTGAAATACTCATAAATATATAAACTTAAAAGATAATTTTCTCATTTGTAGAGATTTGTTTTTAATCTTTTATTTTTCATGAATTTTAATTGCTAATAACTAATAAATATAAGTAATTTATTGCTGAATCATGTTCATGTTTTAAAAGTAGTAGTTAAAAGTATAATAAAATTACAGATATTGGGAGATTTTACAGATTACCTAGTTCAATCCTTTCATTTTACAAATGAGAAAACGAAATTCCAGAAAGAGGCAATGACTTGCATAAATGACTTTCATAAATATGTCCAGCAGACATACAATTTTAAAAAATTAAATCAGAGTAATCTTCCCTTCCTCCACTTTGTTTTTGAGGTACAGAGCTGGAAAAGGCAAGAGAAGCCAAAGAAAATATATGGAAGATGCCAAGTGGGAATATTTTAAGGAACTAGAGGCCACAGAATTTGACAAAGAGGGCTTAGGACACTAAGAAGTTTAAGAGTTAGGGGCCAATATCTTTTCAACCTTAAGGAGTCAACACCCACATCTGCATTTGTTTGGGAGGCTACAGCACCAGTATATTTGCCTAACTGAGGTATAAGAGAAGTCACCTGAGAAAAAAGATGTTTGGGAAGTTAGGAAATAGGTAGTAGTTTGAATGTAAAGACATAAAATAAGGGTTCATCATCTGTATTTGAGAAGGTCTTAAGTTTTCTTCAGTTAAGAGCTTGTTCCTATTTTTTTGTTTTCTAGAAGCTTTCTAATATTTTTGATTAAGAAAAACTCATAAAAAACAAAACAAAACTGGGACTTTAAACTTTAACAGCCATAAAATTTCAGCCTTCTGTATTCAAAATGGAAAAACAAAACTCAAAAGTATACAAAAATAAAAACAAAAAACACAATTTCTCTTTCTGTTTTATTTGGGCAAAGGAAGAGGAATTGTAAAGCAGGGTATCAACCATTCTCCATCAGATTGATTTCCTTTCATCTTTAAAATGCTTCCTGACATCTAGCATATGTTTTTCATTTCTTGTAAGGGCCAGTTGAGGCTAAAGGTTCAAAGTAATATAATTAACAGACAATTCAAAGTTTTTATCAACTTTTAAAGTAGGGAAAATATACAAAATAAGTACTGTCATGATTATGAAAACACAGAAAAGGAACACAACATTAATTGTACATAGATAGTATGTAAACAAATACACTACATTTACTAAAAAGTCTAAACAAAATATTTAGCTTTGATCCTGATCTAAACTTTTTTCATCTCTGTACGGCGCATCTTGGAAACCTGTTACGAGCAATATCATGTAATGAGAAAATGTTAGTAACCTCAAAACCTTGTGTATCATTCACACACAGAGTGAAAAGACCTAAGGTTCAGCTCTCTAGCATAAAATGAATATATTTCATTCTTCACCCAAACCCTGAAATCTTTATCAAAAAAACAATTAAACCAAAAGTTCCATGAGGACAGGGGCTGGGTTTGTTTTCTACTCTTCCTGAATCCTCAACATCCAGTTTGTCTGGCACAGAAGTGATTCTCACTGCTCATTTGCTTACAGATTGACTGAATCAAGTACAGAGTTTCCTGAATACTTCAAACTATAATTTTATTTTTCCCCACAATAATCTACAGGAATGGCCTGGCTGCTCTAATATTTGCAAATTGGAAATATTTTTGGTTCATTATTTAAAAGAGAGAATGCAAT
The DNA here is from genome assembly GCF_011764305.1 of Mustela putorius furo. NCBI lineage: Eukaryota > Metazoa > Chordata > Mammalia > Carnivora > Mustelidae > Mustela > Mustela putorius. The sequence continues at coordinate 19,412,588 of NW_025422471.1, forward strand.
ACCTTTAAATTCTATGAAGCCAGAAGTTTATGAGCTAATAAATACATTCAGATGATAAGTACAAATCAGTAAGAGTTTAGTATACATTGCGTTTTTATATGCATTGTCTGAGGATATAAGGGCAGAAAAACATAAAGGCATTTTCAAGTACCAATAGATCAGGCCAATTGTGGAGAGAATAAAAACCCAATGATAAATACACACACAAACCAATTCCACTCTTAACTGTACAATGCTTTTTTTTTTTTTTTTAAAGATTTTATTTATTTGACAGACAGAGATCACAAGTAGGCAGAGAGGCAGGCAGGGTGGGGTGGGGAGCAGGCTCCCCGATGAGCAGAGAGCCCGATGCGGAACTCGATCCCAGAACCCTAGGATCATGACCCAAGCAGAAGGCAGCGGCTTAACCCACTGAGCCACCCAGGCACCCCTACAACACTTATTTTTAAACGAGAAACTTGAAAATTCCCTCCTGTCAGGCTCTTGGTTTCCTGAAGGCTTGGACTATGCCTGTCTTGGCATCCTCATTGTCTAAAACTTTTGACTCTCAGGATGTCTTTACACTTTTAAAGTTCTTGAGGACCTCAAAAGCCTTTTGTTTATGTGGACTGTATCATATTCAAAGTAAAACCCAGAAAATTTTTATATATTTATTAATTCATTTAAAAATAACAATAAACCCAGTACATGATAACACAAAATCATATTCTTTATGAAAGATTATTATATTTCCCAAGAAGAAGCTCCTGTGAGAGCAATCTTTTACACTTTTGCATATCTATTTCTTTGCTGGCTTGAATGAAAAGTCCTTCCATTCAACAGATCTGACATGTTATTTTAATTGCAATATATGAAATATATTCCACCCAGGTATGAAATTGAAGAAAGGATGAGCTTATGGATCCTTATTCCACACTGTGAAATCACTGATCTGTAATATCATTTGTCATAAGGTTATTATTTAATAACTATTTGCTGAGTTAATAAAAAGTTTAGAGAAAAAAATAAAGGGGCACCTGGGTAGCTCAGTTGGTTGGGCGACTGCCTTTAGCTCGGGCGTTATGATCATGGAGTCCCAGGATACAGTCCCACACTGGGCTCCCTGCTCAGCAGGGAGTCTGCTTCTTCCTCTGATCCTCCCCCCTCATGCTCTCTTTTTCTCTCTCTCTCGCTCCCATTCTCTCTCTCTCAAATAAATAAATACATCATTTTTTTTTTAAAGAGGAAAATAAATAAATTCTAAGGGGACACATACATATATCCAAACATACAAATGATGTGCACATTCATTTTGGATTCAACTGATAATTATTCTTTATAAATGCTGACTATTTCACTATAATAAAATGTTAATTATCCCAAGTCCTCAGCTCATTACAAATAAATTGGGATGCAGATCAAAGGAGGGTATGTGAATGAAAGAGTGAAAATCTCTAAGAATAAAGCATGTAACTCCAAAGTTTAATAGAAAGAAATAGATGACTAGAAAGAGACTTTTCACTTGAGAAAATTCTAAGCATAACCAAATCAAGTAGCTCATTCAAATGCTATATGGGTCTGTTTAAAGCAGTAAATTAGATTGAAACACTTTACTGAACACAAGCTGGATTCTAATATTTTTAGTATCTACATGCCATTTCTAATTAATCTATAAAAACCACAAGAAAAAAACATTTTACATATATTTTTAGCGCTTCTGCTTTAGCTCAGATGTCCCAGACTTGGAGCTAGGGACCTTGGGACCTAAGGGACAAAACTATGATGAGTTCTCCTGTGTTTTTGCTTTTTAGCTCAGATAGCGCTTCTGCTTTAAATGTTAATAGGAACTAACCAAATACCAGAGAAAATATACTGATTTGAACATTTTATACTTTCCAAGTCACAATTTTTATTCTTTAAAAATAGCCTTAAGTAAACTTAGAAATAAAAATATAATTTTTGAGATCAGATATTAGATTTTTTTTTAAAGATATTTCATCATTTGGCAAAAAAACAAAATGACTTACTTCTCCTCTTCTTGAGGCCCAGGTACCTGAGAAGCCATTTTAGGTTCTGTCCCAAGATTCTTCTGCATCCGCTGCCGCCTCTTTCTACTTGGTGCAATATCCGCTACATCAGGACTTGAAACAAGGGAATCATCTCCTCTTAAAGCAGCTAAAATAAAATGACATAATCAGTGTGACCCAACAAAATTATGCATATAATTTGTACATAAGAACTGGCTGCACTGATATGAAGTGACACTCTTAAAATAGAGCATAACTATTTTTTTAAAAATTCATGAACATTTGGAAAAGTGGACCAGTTAGATTATAATACTTTAATAGCAATATAAAGCATAAAGTATATTATACACATGGAATAATTTGATCAAAATGGTCTCTGCCTATCTTGCGCAAAACCCTCCCAAATACATCAAAGGCATAGTTTGATCTTTCAATGCTAGAATTAGACAGAAATGCCTGAAAGGCACCCCTGAAAGGTGTTTGTTGAGGAGGGGAGTTGCAAATACTGCTACAGGAATAGGATAAATCAAATTGATACTAAACAGTAACTTTTAACAGGAATGGGGACTTCTGCTAGTGATCCGGAGATAATTGCATAGACTTTTCAGCCAACTACAGAGAATAAGCACAGGAAAAATCTAAGAAAACACTAACAGATGTCTCTACTATGACTTAGTCATTAAACTACCCTTAAAAGTGTTTGATATACATGAAACAGAAGCAACAGGAGAAACATGTTTTATTTATATTTCTTTTATTCTCTATAAACAACTTGGTTCCAAAGAGCTTAAGAAGAGTTCAGAATTCATTCATCTAATACACAGTATACATATATAAATACATATTTATATTAAAGACCTCCTTTGCCATTGATAAACAATGGATAATACCAATATAATTTGGACTTTGGATGTCTTGCGGGTTTATATGAGTTTTGTCTAGCATGTTAACATTTGAAGGTGATCAGGGGCAAGCTTTCATCCCAATTAATGAGAAAGCCTTAACAATGTATGAAGTCCTAAAAAGCTGGAAATGAGTGGCAAAAATTCTGTACAAGTCAATTCCTTTAGCACAAATAGGGTTGGTTTAGTAGAATCAAGAACCCTATACTTTTCAACAGTTAAGCTTTCTGTTATAGAAAGCTGTGAATACATTTCTCCCTGTAGCTTGAATCAGATGTTTAATGTTCATGAAATTATTAGAATCAAGTGCATTCAGTAACTGCCACCTACTCCATCCGAGAGGAAACGTGATGCAAATGGTAAGCTGACTGTGATGTTGGGTGCAAATGTTGCTAGGAGTTACAGGAGTTAATATTTTCACTTGGATTGTAACTAGAGAACTGACAACAACAATGTAAAGCTGCACAGATTTTGAGTGGTCTGCCTAAACCTTAATTCTTTCTCCCATAAGCTCTATTACTTTTAGTGTGCAATTCTGTAGAATTGCACAAATCCACCACCTCTTAGAAGAAAAGCCTGTATTCTGAATTCTAACTTGCTTCAGCCCATGCTTCTGGGTGACTGGAGATCACTTGGACACTTGTTGATCACACTCTTCAAAGTCTTCTTTGGGTGCCTTTCCCTCCACCTTAAAATGGCTACTATTTTTGAGAACATACGTGGTAGACATTTTTCTATGAGTTTTACACATATTATTTTATTATTTTATTACTATTATTACCTTTATTTTACTTATGAAGAAACCAAGGCTTTAGAGAGGTTAATGACTTGACCAAATCACACAGACTTTGAGTTGATATTTTATCATATGACAACTAAAAAATAAGTCTCCTTAGTGGATAAAGTATTCCTTGATCAAATATTAACTCAATAGCGATCAAAGGATATTTTACTTTCCAAAGCTATTTAAGTCATTAGGGCACATAAGTTCTACCACATTTCTCATATATTATTTTACTAGCTATTACTATTTTAGGAGTGGAGGAGGATAGATAACAAAGGGAGTTTCTCTGAACACATTAAAGCTGAACAACTTCCCTAATTTTATTAAGCCATGAGATGACTATGGAAAATAACTCTGGTTTCCTGATCTTTTTCCCCAGTCTGCTCTCACCCAGGATTTACTCGGTCACATAAGCAATTAACAAAGTTCAGGCTTGCCTATTAACAAAGCTAGTAAGAATGTCAGAGTTAGAAGACATTTCGGAAAAAAATGCATTTAATGATATGTTGGACATCTAGGAGGTAATAATGTTAAGTTGATTTAAACTAAAATGTTAAGGTAAAATTTTAAAAAATGAAATTACCAAAAAGTTCTACCATTCATTTCAAAACTCCGAATAATGACAATATATTGGCACCCAAAGACATGTTTTATATGGAATATGGTTATACTATTTCTTTTTTTTTTTTAAAGATTTTATTTATTTGACAGAGAGAGATCACAAGTAGGCAGAGAGGCAAGCAGAGAGAAAGAGAGAGAGAGGGAGGAGGAAGCAGGTTCCCTGCCTAGCAGAGAGCCCGACTTCTTTTTATTTGACTGCTGAGGCTAGAACTTCCAGTACTATACTGAACAACACTGGTAATAATGAACATCCCTGTCATGTTCCTGACCTTAGGGGAAAAGATCTTAGTTCTTCTCCATTGAAGATGATGTTTGCTGTGGGTCTGTCATAGATGGCTTTTACAATGTTGAGGTATGTTGAGATCATGACCTGAGCTGAAGGCAGAGGCATAACCCACTGAGTCACCAAGACAGGCCCTGGTTATACTATTTCTTATAAGGTTTAGAATTTACTTTAAAATACAATGCAATTAAATGTATGTTGTTCGTCAGGGTGAGAACCTAGCTCACCTAGTAGCTACTAGCACCTAACTCAAAAATGCACAACCCATTAAGCTGAAGGTCCTTTATGGGTTTTCTATTCTGTTCCATTGATTTATGTGTCTGTTTTTGTGCCAGTACCATGCTGTCTTGATGATCACAGTTTTAAGTCCAGAATTGTTATGCCTCCAGCTTTGATGTCCTTTTTTAATATTCCTTTGGCTATTTGGGGTCTTTTTTAGTTTCATACAAAATTTAGGATTGTTTGTTCCAGCTCTGTGAAAAATGCTATCAAAATTATATTTTGATAGGGATTGCAATGAATGTGAAGATTGCTCTGGATAGCATAGACTTTTTTTTATTATGCTCAGTTAGCACAGACATTTTAACAATAATTGTTCTTCTAATCCATGAGCATGGAATGTTTTTCCATTTCTTTGTGTCTTCTTCAATTTCTTCCACAAGTGTTCTATAGTTTTCAGAGTTGCTTTTCCTCTTTGGTTAGGTTTACTTCTAGGTATCTTATGGTTTTTGGCATAATTATAAATGGAAATCAATCCCTTGATTTCCCTTTCTTCTGCTTCATTACTAGTCTACAGAAATGCAACTGACTTCTGATTTTATATCCTGTGACTTTGCTGAACTTGTGTTACCAGTTCTGGCAATTTTTTAGTGGAGTCTTTTGGGCTTTTTATATAGAGTATCATGTCATCTGCAAAGACTGAAAGTTTGACTTGTTCTTTGCCAATTTGGATGCCTTTTATTTCTTTTTATTTGACTGCTGAGGCTAGAACTTCCAGTACTATACTGAACAACACTGGTAATAATGAACATCCCTGTCATGTTCCTGACCTTAGGGGAAAAGATCTTAGTTCTTCTCCATTGAAGATGATGTTTGCTGTGGGTCTGTCATAGATGGCTTTTACAATGTTGAGGTATGTTGAGGTATGTTCCCTCCAAACCCTCTTGATAGAGGGTTTTTATCAAGAAAGGATGCTGTATTTTGTCAAGCATTTATATTCAACTAATCTTAGACAAAGGAGTAAAGAATACCCAATGGAAAAAAAACAGTCTCTTCAATAACTGGTGTTAGGAAAATTGGACAGCCACATGTAGAAGAATGAAACTGGACTACTTTCTTACACCATACACAAAAATAAACTCAAAATGATGAAAGATCTAATTGTGAGAAAGGAATCCATCAAAATTCTTGAGGAGAACACAGGCAGCAACCTCTTTGACCTTGGCCGCAGAAACTTCTTGCTAGACACATCTCCAAAGACAAAGGAAACAACAGCAAAAATGAACCACTTGGACTTCACCCAGATAAAAAGATTCTGCACAGCAAAGGAAACAATCAACAAAATCAAAAGACAACGTACAAAATGGGAGACAATATTTGCAAATGTCTTATCAGAGAAAGGGCTAGTATCCAAAATCCATAAAGAATTTATCAAACTCAACACCTGAAGAACAAATAATCCAGTCAAGAGACAGAAGACATGAACAGATATTTCTCCAAAGAAAACATACAAATGGCCAAAAGACAAATGAAAATTTTGCTCAACATCACTCGGCATCAGGAAAATATATATCAACCACAATGAGATACCACCTCACACCAGTCAGAATGGTTAAAATTAACAACATAGGAAACAACAGATGTTGGCAAGGATGTGGAGAAAGGGGAACCTTCTTACACTGTTAGTGGGAATGCAAGCTGGTGCAGCCACTCTAGAAAACAGTATGGAGGTCCCTTAAAAAGTTAAAAATAGAACTAACCTATGACCCAGGCAACTGCACTACTGGTATTTATTCGAAGGATACAAAAATCGTAATTCAGAGGGGCACATACATCCCAATGTTTATAGATGCAATGTCCAAAATAGCCAAGATATGGAAAGAGCCCAGATGCCCATCAACAGAGGAACAGATAAAGAAGATATAGTACACACACACACAGGAATATTACTCAGCCATCAACTGAAATCTTGCTATTTGTGACAACATGGATAAAACTACAGGGTATTATGCTATGTGAAATAAGTCAACCAGAAAAGACAATTATCATATGATCTATTCATATGTGAGATTTAAGAAACAAAACAGATGAACATGGGGAAAGGAAAGGAAAAATAAAATAAGATGAAAGAGAGGGAGACAAACCATAAGATACTCTAACTCTAGGAAACAATCTGACAGTTGCTAGAGGGGAAATAAATGGGGATCAGGGTGACTGGATGATGGGCATGAAGAAGGGCACTTAATGTAATAAGAACTGGGTGTTACATGCAACTGATGAATCATAAAATTCTACCCCTGAAACTAATAAGACACTATGTATTAACTGAATTGAACTTACGTAAAGAATTTTTTTAAAAATGCACAGCCCAGGAGCAGATTGTTGAGATTCTAAAAATAAAGTCCATATATTTTTTTTTTAAACTTATTTGATAGACAGAGATCACAAGTAGTCAGAGAGGCAGGCAGAGAGAGAGTAGGAAGCAGGCTCCCCGCGGAACAGAGAGCCCAGTGCGGGAATCGAGCTCAGGACCCTGGGATCATGACCTGAGCCAAAGGTAGAGGCTTTAACCCACTGAGTCACCCAGGTGCCCCAAAGCCCATACTCTTGAGGGGGCTACTAAAAGCAATATATCATTATATATCAATGAATAATAGATAATTTATTAATTACTATAGTGAATGACAAAAATGTGTGTCTCTTAGTAAACACATGGCATGAAAACAAGCATGATGAATATTCTATATGGGCTCTCATAAGTGGAAATTAAATGTATTCCAGATATACAAAATTGACTAAAATATTTTAGAGATACTCTCCACCATTTTACAAACAGGCTATAATCCACTGAGGTCTGTTTAATCTTGGAGATGATACCTTGTGCTAAATTTTGTATCCAGTCAGGAACTCCAGACAATTGGTGGCCTGATGTCAGGAAGAATCATCACTTCTGCCTCAGGAATCTTTTTATTTGCCAAAAGTGAACTTTTTATGTGACTGAGCTACCTAAAAAGACAGATGGCTGGAATTTCTTCAAGTTTACAGAACAGGTTTATGAATTAGTTTGTACTTACTTATTAGTAAATATTAATTTGATAATTGTGTGTGGGGGAAACCCTAATCTGGTAATTTGTTATTATTATCCTCCTCATTCTAGCTTCTTGGTATCTACCATTATTTACCACAAAGAACCTAAAAGTTGTGTATAACCAAGTATTTCAGGTCAGGTCTTCACAATTATAGGGTAGCCTCTTTGTAATGTTGTTACAAGGAAAAAGGACTAGCATATAAGCTAATTACTGTTTAAATTAAATATATCTTTTTTTGTTTGTCTTTGTACTGTGGGAAACAGTTTTTCTTTCAGTTTATTATATACATATAGTAGCAAATTGTATAATAATAGATTCTCTTAATTCATAAATTCCTTTAAAAGAAAATTTTAATAATATTTATATAGACTTTAATAAAAAGGAAAAGGTTCCACCCTATCCTTTCCTTTCTACCCCTCAATGCCAGAAAACAGGAAAAAGAGGCACAAGTCCCATACATGGTACCTAAGTATTAAATTGCTCATCTCAAGCAGTCCTCAAATTTCCACCCCTCCTACCTCTAACCTTTACTTGTGCTAATGTTTAGTCTTATTTCATTTGGTCTTATGCTGGATACTTTATTTGTATTCTGATATTGGATCCCGTGAAAAATGGTTCAGGGTCTCCAAATGAGTAAATCCATTTTATATTTAGCAGAAGGGATCTAAAGTCAATCTATATCTCTATCTGTATCTATGAAGTCAAACATGGGACTTCCAAATTGTCTATTATTTATAACCTTGCATATTTTTAAGGGCAACAACCAAAGTTTTCACTTTCAAGTACTACATCCCATTTTTAAGGAAAAAAAAAATCAATTCATATTAAGATTACCCAGTTGTACATACTCATTTTTCATATGAGAAAGAATCTGAAAAAAGAGTTGGAAAAGAATGGCAAATGTTCAAAGGATAATGAGAAGTAGTGTGGCCTAGCTGGAACAGCATTCTTGAGAGAAAGATATAGAAAATGACTGGAAAAGAATGGGCAGCAAGGAAGAAGGGAGAGGGAAAAAGAGACAGAGATACGCTAAATAAATTAGCATATTTACTATGCTAATAAAATAGCAACCTTTCAAATCTAGCCAGAAGACTATGAATTCAATATTGACCAGGTTTTATTTTTTTTTTTCCTGAGATCTCACCTCCAGAATTCTCAGTTTTTACTATTAGTATCAGTCTCTGTCATGACAATGTGTCTTTCACCATTTCCAGAATTTTTTTTTTAAAAGAAAACAAAAGAGAAGAAAAAACTATTGCCAATGAACTTAACTACAGCTGAAACACTGATGGGCAGAGCTGTGGGATGCATTTCAAGTTCTCATTAGGTTCACTGAATCTAGAAAATGGGGAATCTTTACACAAGCCTTGTTATTGTGAAAGGTGGCTCCACAGAAAGCCACACTTCTTCTCATCTGACAGAAGAACTGCAGGAGTTTGGCAGTCGCATTTCAGACATGAGAGGCAGTGCTGGCTTCCCTGCGTACCCTCAATGTCTCAAGGTCCAGACAAAATGACATTGCTGCCTAAACTGCCAGCAACATGCATATATCCCATGAGTTTACTACCTGGTAAACTACTGGCTCAACTAAGTGCTCCTTTCCAACAAGACCCACTTCGGTCACCGCAGTCATCCCTAGTAGTTCCAATCCACAGCAATCTCTCCTTTCTCTGCAAGGCTTAAAGTCTGAACCACTCACTTCACGCATATGGTCTTATTTTGTTATTCTCTTTTTATGTATATCTCTTTTTTTCCTCAATTAGATCAAGGACTATAAACACCCTACAGCTAGAAGCTATGCTCTGTACTTCGATATATACCTAATATAACCCAATAGTGTTATAATGAGAAATAGGAAGACTTGAACTTTTTTCAAATGTATATTTAATTTTTTTTTAATCAAAACTTATTTATTTATGGCCTCCTAAATGAGGTGTAGAAAAAAGAAGAATCAGAAGACCTGGGTCTGGATCTCTAGTTCTGCCATTTACCCTGGACATATTACAGAATTTAAGTTCCGAAGATGAGAAACATATTTTAACCATGGTATCTGCCATGATTAAATGAGACAAAATGTTTTTATAAATCCTGGTGTCAGAAATATTTGATTACAGCATGTAAGCATTATTTAAAAAGTGTGTGTATCCCTATAAAAGATCAAGCTGAGATGAATTTAGGTTAATTTGAAGAATATTCAGGCTATCATCTACAGCTTAACAGAGACATAAAAGTAAAACAACTAAAAACAAAAAACAAAAAAACAAACTCCAAGTAAGATGACTTCATGGTTTTCTAAACTCAAAATAACTCAACTTTCATGGAACTATTATGTGTTATGAATGTACAGTAGCCCATCTGCCATGGCTGTTTTTCACTGTTTTATTCATTTATTAATTTCACAAATATTTTATGAAGTGTTTTTGTTCAGTGTCATTCTTTTTTATTTCCACAGATATAAAATACAGAGAGGAAACCCAAAATGCAAAACTTAAGATGCTACCCTACGTAAATCCGAAAATTCAAAGAAAAAAAAAACCCACTATTTCTTTCACCAGGGAAAACAACAAACCAATCACTTGGGCTCCTTCATGTTCTGTAGTTTGTCTTAACTGACAGGTATAAAGATAAGCTGAAGAAGGAAAAAAAAATGCTAAGATAAGGTAGGTCATACCATACTTCAGTGAGTAGTATCTTAAATTGGGCTATCTGGAGGTAGGAAATTTCTAATCTGAGCAAACAAGCAAACATTATTATCCCTCACCATTCATCAAAGAGAGCTTTTTCAAATCTGTAATCAGCTGCTACCCAGTTTTCACAATCTAATCTGAATAAATGATGACCACCTTGCACAAAAGGTCAATGGTTTAACTTATTAATCAGCAATCACCAAGTAAACTGATAAGTAACATCACACTAAACACTTAAGAGAGAGAGAGAGAGTGTGTGTCTGTGTGTTATTCACATATACATATACATATACTTTGTCAAAAGTGAGGCTCCTCTTTTAGCCAGCACAGCTGGAAGTGAGACGTAATGACAAATACCTACTGACATTAAGGTAACTTAAGAGGTCATCTTTGGAAATCCAATACTTTCAATGTCAGAGGCAGTGTGGACCACTAAAGATAAAGTACAGACTTTATCACAGCACTTTATTCACAGCGCTTAAGAAAAATTAATTTGAACATATTAAGTATTATTCTGTACCTATAAAGCAATGTGATTTAAAAAAAATACTTTTAAAAAATTTAATACCAAAAAAAATTTAATACCAAATGAATTCAATTCTTTAAATCTTCAGGATCTATTCATTCATTCCTTCACTTATTCAACACATATTAATTGTTTTTTATTTGTCAAGAACTACCTGGAAGACACCACTGCCAGGTATTCAAAAATTTTCCAGCTGAGTAGAGCAGAAGGACTACTACTATTTGCAAAAAAATTGTAAGACACATAAGCAATTACAAAGAAACTAATTTGAAAGTTCTAAAGTAGGTGCAAATGTCCAACCTTTTATTTTTTTCCAAGTTAACCTGTGAAGCTTCAAAATTTCCTTTCCATTATTAAGTACTAGTTATAATTTGATTTCTTATTTTTCTCCATAAGGATATTCCTTTTGAAAGGATAATCATCGGGGCGCCTGGGTGGCTCAGTGGGTTAAAGCCTCTGCTTTCGGCTCAGGTCATGATCCCAGGGTCCTGGGATCGAGCCCCACATCGGGCTCTCTGCTCAGCGGGGAGCCTGCTTCCTCCTCTCTCTCTGCCTGCCTCTCTGCCTACTTGTGATCTCTGTCTGTCAAATAAATAAATAAAATATTAAAAAAAAAAAGAAAGGATAATCATCAGTATCAGATGGCTCTGAAGATTTCCCAAAAGAGAAAATTAAAAGGCCAGCCTCACTCTGAGTGAATTAACAAGAAAAGACTGTGTTTTAAAATTAAATATTAGGATCCTAAGGAGTGAACTCAAACAGCACTTCTTTTCTTTTTAAAGATTTTTAAAAATTTATTTGAGAGAAAGAGCAGAGCAAGAGAGCGAGCACATGAGTTGGTGGGGGAGGAGCAGAAACAGAGGAAGAAAAAAGCTCCCCACTTGAGAAGGGAGCCCAACATGCGGCTCAATCCCAGACCCTGGGATCAGGACCTGAGCTGAAGGCAGACGCTTAACAGACTGAGCCACCCAGATGCCCCTCAAATAGCACTTCTAAATTGAAACTACACTGTGACCTATTTAAAAGTCCTTTACATGGCCCCACAACATCCTTAGACTTCATCATACTGTAATAATTTATTTAATATTTATAAGCTCCATGAAGGCAGGGGCTACAAAAGTCTTATTCACTATTGGTACAAGACAGACTAGTTTGATCTCTAAACACACTGTAACCCATCAATAAATATTAGTTGATTCATACAAATGCTTAAATACTAACAATGTTAACAAAAAAACTTCTTAAAAATTATTTCAAATCTATGTAAAACCCTATACCACTGATTAGCTATGCTTGCTGCTGCCAGACCAGTTAACATTAAGAAAAATATCAGTGAGGAAAAGCAGTTTATGAAAGAACAACATTAGCCTTCAATTTATATCATTTGTAGTTAAAAATAACAAACACTGGAAAGCAATTTTAATGGTTAATGAGTCTTCAGAAAACAAAACTACAATTTTTCAGCTTTCACCAGCTTTGTAAAGCGGCCTCTGCCTGTGACCTATGTCATGAAATGTTTGGACTCAACATAAAGCTTTCATTGTTGTACATGAGTTAGGTATGGTTTTCCATCAATGGATGGCATTTTTTGGCATTTTCTTCATAGAGATTGAAAGGTTTTGAAAAATTTTTTTTTTTTTTTTATTTGGGTCAACTTTTAATAAAACCTAGACTTTTTACAGAGCTTAGGATTTCCTTGAACTGGTAAGAATTTTGAAAAAAAAAAAAGACAACGAATGAAATATAAACCTGTTTTACAGAAATAATATATGAAATCTTTCAGTTTTGTTTTGTCTTAAATAATGTATTTAATAATAATAATAATGTATTTAATGTACCAGCATATTATCTACAATGAATCTGAGTTAACTGATTAGAACTAGGACAAGACAACTAGTTTAATTAGCAAGTCAAAATAAGAATAGGATGAGAGTGGCAAAAATAAAATGTTGCATAATTAAATGGTAAAATGGGTAGATAAGAATCACTAATCTAAATCACAGACCCTCACTTTAAAGATTAACAAGGGTAAGAAGTATTTGACTGAGTTTATGTGACCTGATGTACTTCTCTACTTCATTTTGCCAGTATCTGTTCAATCGAAGGAAATTCTAGAATACCTCTGATACATTAAGAAAAAGTATTCTATTTGCACTTCTTTAAATTCCTTTATAATAAGGTTAATACTTTTGTGATATAATTTAGCCAGTTCATAGTGGTTCTGTAAAAAGGCAAATATGAGGCTAAATTTCAGAGGCTTCCCTTGAAAACTGTGCAAAGATTTTCAAAAAGATCCATGCTGCTAGATGGGTCCCAACTAGCCTTCAAACCAAATGTGATTAAAGCAATACTTTAACTAAGGATTGAAAAAAAAAAAAAAATCCCCTGCCAAACAGTCAAATAACTAAGTTAATGTTTATACTGAGTTAATAAAATACTGCAGAAGGATCCTACACATTACCATTAATCCCTGACAAAATGACTATAAGCAATTCTGTGAGAGTTTTTATTGTAATCTATAAAATTAGGTGTGGAGAAGTGAGACCAAATAGTTACTTTTGGTAAAAAAAAATGCCCTGAAATAAATGGTGCAGGGAAAACTGGATAGCTACATGTAGAAGAATGAAACTGGACCACTTTTTAACACCATACACAAAAATAAACTGAGAATAGATTAAAGACCTAGATGTGAGATCTGAAAGCACAAAAATCCTGGAGGAGAACACAGGCAGTAATTTCTCTGACATTAGTTGTAGCAACATTTTTCTACATACATCTTCTAATGCTAGGAAACAAAGCAAAAATAGACTATTTGGACTAAAACAACATAAAAAGCTTTTGCACAGCAAAGGAAACCATCAATAAAACAAAGACAACCTACTGAATAGCAGAAAATATTCACAAATGATATATCCAATAAAGGGGTTAATATACAAAATATATAAACAACTTACACAACTCAACACCAATAAAACCCAAACAATCTAATTTTAAAATGGGCAGAAGACCTGAACAGACATTCTCCTAATGACACAAAGATGGCCAACAGACACATAAAAAGATGCTCAACATCATTTATCATCAGGGAAATGCAAATCAAAACCACAATGAGGTATCACCACATACCTGTTAGAATGGCTAAAATCAAATGACAAGAAATAGCTAGTATCAGCATGAATGTGGAGAAAAAGGAAATTTGTGCACTGCTAGTGGGAATGTAAGTTGGTGTAGCCACTGTGGAAAACAATATAGAGGCTCTTCTAAAAAATGAAAACAGAAACTCCATACAATCTAGTAATTCCATTACTGGGTATTCACCCAAAGAAAATGAAAACATTAATTATAAAAGATACATGTATCCTTATGTTTATTGCAGCATTATCTCCAACAGCCAATATATGTAAGTAACCTAAGCGTCCACCTACAGACGAATAAGGAAAATGTGGGGTGTCTGTGTGTATGTGTGTAACAGAATTATTACACGGCCATAAAAAAGGATGAATTGGTGCCACTTGGGACAACATAAATGGACCTGAAGGATGTTATGCTAAGTGAAGTAACTCAGACAAAGAAAGACAAATACCATAGAATTCCACTCATAAGTGGAATCTAAACAACAACAACAAATGAATAAACAAACAAAAAGCAGAATCAAACCTAGATACAGAGAAGACTTGCCAGAGGGGAGGTGGGTGAGAGTTAGGCAAAATGGGTGAAGGGGAGAGGAAGATACAGGCTTCCGGTTAAGGAATGAATAAGTCACAAGAATAAAAAAAACAGTAATGGAATATAATCAATGATACTGTAAAAGAATGTATGGGGACAGATGATAGCTACACTAGTGGTGAGCATAGCATAGTGAATAAACTTGTCAAATCACTATTCTGTACACCTAAACCTAATGTACACATTGGACATCAAAGAGACTCAAAGAGCCCTGATTCTATAATTCATTATCCTTTTTAAAAATTATTATCTTGTATTATCTGAATTTGAGAAGAAAAACTAAATGCACTCTAAGGCCATTTTAGCCACTTCTACTAAGTTAGTATTGGATTAAATGTCTTGCCCAAGAGGGGAGAGTCAAGATGGCAGAAGAGTAGCAGACTGAGATAATATCAGATCACAGGAATTCAGTTAGATAGTTATCAAACCATTCTGAACACCTATAAACCCAACAGGAGATTGAAGAAAAGAAGAGCAGCAATTCTAGAAACAGAAAATCGACCACTTTCTGAATGGTAGGACATGCGGAGAAGTGAATCTGAAGTGACTAGAAGATAGACCACAAGGGAAGGGGCCGGCCCCCAGCAAGTGGTGGAACAATGGAGCACAAAATCTGAACTTTTAGAAGTCTGCTCCACTGAAGGATATCACTCCAGAGCCTAAGCGGGGATGGAGTCCACGAGGGGACAGTGTGGTCTAAGGACTAACAGGGTGACAGAAGGATTGGGGGTGCCTGAGTGTGGCAGAGCTCGCAGGTATCAGAGTGGGGAAGCTGACTACAGAGACAGAGTGGAGAAGTGAGCTCTCAGCTCGGGGTTACCTTAAACTGTGATCTGTGGCACAGCTGACCACAACTCTTTGAGCAAGGACCCCACAAGTGGCAGATCCAGGGAGACACACCTTCCTCCACCAAAAGAGCACAGCAGCAGGAATCAGCTGGATTTGGAGACTCCAAACAGGGCTATGTGCCAAAGACAGAAACACTTGGTCACAGGCCAGGTGAACTTGAAGTGTGGCCAGGGACCAGGGAGATGGGTGTGATAGACCACTTTTCTCCAAGGGCACACTGAGGAGTAGGACCTCAAGCCATTGGCTCCTCCAGGCTGGAGACTGGGAGGCCTCCATTTCATTCCAGTCCTCCAGAGCTCTACGGAAAGCGATCAGGGAACAAAAGCTCCAGAGAGTGAACCCAAGCAGATTATTTAGCCTGGCCCCTGGCAAGAGCGGCGCAGTTCTGCCAAGGTCAAAGACATTTGAGAATCACTACATCAGGTCCCTCCCCCAAAAGATCAGCAAGAACATCCAGTCTAGACCAACTTCACTGATCAAGAAGAACAGCAGGAGGAGAGGAAAGCAAAGTGGAATTAATGGTTTTCTCCCCATGATTCGTTAGTCCTGCAAGTTAAATTTTTTAAATTTTATTTCTTTCTTATTCTAATTTTTTAACTTATACTCTTTCCTTTTTTTTTTTTTTTTAAGATTTTATTTATTTTTTGACAGACAGAGATCACAAGTAGGCAGAGAGGCAGGCAGAGAGAGAGAGAGAGAGGAAGGAGCAGGCTCCCCGCTGAGCATAGAGCCTGATGCAGGGCTCGATCCCAGAACCCTGAGATCATGACCTGAGCCAAAGGCAGAGGCTTTAACCCATTGAGCCACCCAGGTGCCCCTCCTCTTTCCTCTTTTAAAGTTTTTTAACTGGTTTATCTTAACAATACCATTCTAAAAAAGAATTTTTTAAAAACCCTCATTATAGTCGTTTTTATTGTTCATTGTATCTAACGTTATTTTTTGTGTACACATAGGGTTTTTTCTTCTAAAAAATATTAGGATACAATTTCTTCTAATTGATCAAAATATACCCTAAATCTAGCACAGGGCTTTGTTCTACTCTCCAGCCTAACCAAATTCCCTCCACTTCCTTTTTCTTTCTTTTTCCAAACAACTTATCAATTCCTTTTTTAAGAATTTTTTTATTTTTATTTATTTATTTATTTTTAAAGATTTTATTTATTTATCAGAGAGAGAGAGAGAGGGGGAGAGAGCGAGCACAGGCAGACAGAATGGCAGGCAGAGGCAGAGGGAGAAGCAGGCTCCCTGCTGAGCAAGGAGCCCGATGTGGGACTCGATCCCAGGACGCTGGGATCATGACCTGAGCCGAAGGCAGCTGCTTAACCAACTGAGCCACCCAGGCGTCCCAAGAATTTTTTTAAAATTTTCATCTTTATAGTCATATTCTATCCCTTCATTGTGTTTACCCTTATTTTTGTGTATATATATAAGTTTTCCTTTCTTTAAAATTTTGGGAGATAGTTGGTAATTTCTTCTAAGAGACAAAAATACACCCAAAATCAAGTGGGTGGCTCTGTTCTACTCTACAGTCTAATATCTCTATATATTTTAATTAAAATTGTTTTTAAAATTTCTTTTTACCCCCTTTCTTTTCTCCTCGATTTGGGGTCTCTTCTGCATTGGTAAGTGTACATTTTTCAGGGGTCATTGCCACACTTTTAGTATTTTATTCTTTAATTCATATATTCTAATCTGGATATAAGGACATTGTGGAAAAACTCACCACAAAAAAAAAGAACAAGAGGCAGTACCGAAGGCTAGGGACCTAAGCAATACAGACATTAGTAAAATGTCAGATCTAGAGTTCAGAATGACGATTCTCAAGGTGCTAGCTAGGCTCAAAAAAGGCATGGAAGATATTAAAGAAACCCTGTCTGGAGAAAAAAAGCCCTTTCTGGAGAAATAAAAGAACTAAAATCTAACCAAGCTGAAATAACAAAAGCATTAATGAGGTGCAATTAAAAAAAAGGAGGCTCTTACTGATAGGATAAATGAGGCAGAAGAGAGAACTAGTGAGATAGAACACCAAATGATGGAGAATAAAGAAGCTGAGCAGAAAAAAGACAAACAACTATTGGAACATGAGGGGAGAATTCAAGAGATAGGTGATACCATAAGATGAAACAGTATTAGAATAATTGGGATTTCAGAAGAAGAAGAAGGGGGGGGCAGAAGGTATATTGGAGTGATTTATAGTAGAGAATTTCCCTAATATGGAAAGGGAACAAGGATCAAAATCCAGGAGGCTCAGAGAACCCTCCTCAAAATCAATAAAAATAGGTCCACACCTCGTCATCTAATAGCAAAATTTATAAGACTTAATGACAAAGAGAAAATACTGAAAGCAGCCCAGGACAAGAAGTCTGTAACATACAATGGTAAAAATATTATATTGGCAGCAGACTTATCCACGGAGACCTGGCAGGCCAGAAAGAACTGGCACGATATATTCAGAGCACTACATGAGAAAAACATGCAGCCAAGAATGTTATATTCAGCTAGGCTATCATTGAAAATAGAAGGAGAGGTAAAAAGCTTACAGGACAAACAAAAACTAAAAGAATTTGTAAATACCAAACCAGCCCTACAGGAAATATAGAAAGGGGTCCTCTAATCAAAGACAGAGCCTAAAAGTAACAGACCAGAAAGGAGGAGAGACAATATACAGTAATAGTCATCTTACAGGCAATAAAATGGCACTAAATTCATATCTTTCAATAGTTACCCTGAATGTAAATGGGCTAAATGCCCCAATCAAAAGAAGCAGGGGATCAGAATAGAAAAAAAAAAAAAACAAAACCCAGGAGCGGCTAGGTGGATCAGTGGGTTAAAGCCTCTACCTTCGGCTCAGGTCATGACCTCAGGATCCTGGGACTGAGCCCCACATCGGGCTCTCTGCTCAGCGGGGAGCCTGCTTCCCCCTTTCTCTTTCTCTACCTGCCTCTCTGCCTGCTTGTGATCTCTGTCTGTCAAATAAATTTAAAAAAAAAAAAAAACTTAAAAAAAAAAACAAAACCAAAACCCATTCATATGTTATCTACAAGAAACTCATTTTAGAGACAAAGACACCTCCAGATTTAAAATGGGGGAGTGGTGGTGAGGGGATGGAAAACAATTTACCATGCTAACGGACATCAAAAAAGAAAGCTGGGGTGGCAATCCTAATATCAGATAAATTAGATTTTAAGCCAAAGACTATATTAAGAGATGAGGAAGGACAGTATATCATACTTAAAGGGTCTGTCCAGCAAGAAGATCTAACAATTTTAAATATCTATGCCCCTAACATGGGAGCAGCCAATTATATAAGCCAATTAATAACAAAATTAAAGAAACACATCAACAACAATACAATAACAGTAGGGGACTTTAACACCCCCTGTATTGAAATGGACAGATCGTCCATTCAAAAGATCAAGGAAATAAAGGCCTTAAATGACACAAGGACCAGATGGAAATCACAGATATATTCAGAACATTCTATCCCAAAGCAACAGAATACACATTCTTCTCTAGTGCACATGGATATTCTCCAGAATAGATCACATCCTGGGTCACAAATCAGGCCTCAACTGGTACCAAAATATTGGGATCATTCTCTGCATATTTTCAGACCACAATGTTCTGAAGCTAGAACTCAATCACAAGAGGAAAGTTGGAAAAAACTCAAATATATGGAGGCTAAAGAGCATCCGACTAAAGAATGAATGGGTTAACCAGGAAATTAAAGAAGAATTGAAAAAATTCATAGAAACAAATGATAATGAAAACACAACGGTTCAAAATCTGTGGGACACAGCAAAGGCAGTTCTAAGAGGAAAGTATATAGCGATACAAGCCTTTCTCAAGAAACAAGAAAGGTCTCAAATATACAACCTAACCCTACACCTAAGGGAGCTGGAGAAAAAACAGCCAAGAAAGCCTAAACCCAGTAGGAGGAGAGAAATCATAAAGATCAGAGCAGAAATCAATGAAACAGAAACCAAAGAACAGAAGAATAAATCAACAAAACTGGAAGCTAGTTCTTTGAAAGAATCACAAATGAGAGAGGAGAGATCATAACCACCAATACCAAAGAAATACAAACAGTTTTAAGAACATATTATGAGAAACGATACGCCAGCAAATTTGACAATATGGAAGAAATGGATACATTCCTAAGGAGGTATAAACTACCAAAACTGAACCAGGAAGAAATAGAAAACCTGAACAGACCCATAACCAGTAAAAAGATTGAAGCAGTCATCAAAAATCTTCCAACAAATAAGAGCCCAGGGCCAGACGGCTTCCCAGGGAAATTCTTTTTTTTTTTTTTTCAAGATTTTATTTATTTATTTGAAAGACAGAGATCACAAGAAGGCAGAGAGGCAGGCAAAGACAGAGAGAAGTGGAAGCAGTTTCCTTGCTGGGCAGAGAACCTGATGCAGGGCTTGATGCCAAGACCCTGGGATCATGACCTGAGTCGAAGGCAGAGGCTTTAACCCACTGAGCCATCCAGGAGCCCCTCCCAGGGAAATTCTACCAAACATTTATTTTTTTTTTTTAAGATTATTTATTTATTTATTTGACAGAGAGAGAGAGAGAGAGATCACGAGTAGGCAGAGAGGCAGGCGGTGGGGGGTGGGGGGGAGGAGCAGAATCCCTTCTGTACAGAGAGCGGATGTGGGACCCGATTCCAGGACCCTGAGATCATGACCAGAGCCAAAGTGAGAGGCTTAACGCACTGAGCACCCCCAGACAACCCTCTACCAGACATTTAAAGAAGGATTAATACCTATTCTCCTGAAACTATTCCAAAAAATAGAAGTGGAAGGAAAACTTCCAAACTCATTTTATGAGGCCAGCATTATCTTGACCCCAAAAGCAGACAAAGACCCCATCAAAAAAGAGAATTACAGACCAATATCCTTGATGAATACAAATGTGAAAATTCTCACCAAAATATTGGTCAATAGGATCCAACAGTACATAAAGGATTATTCACCATGACCAAGTGGGATTTATTCCAGGGCTGCAAGGTTGGTTAAACATCTGCAAATCAATCAATGTGATACAATACATTAATAAAAGAAAGAACAAGAACCCTATGATACTCTCAATAGATGCTGACAAAGTACATCATCGTTTCTTGATCAAAACTCTTCATATGTGGGGATAGAGGATACATACCTCAATATCATCAAAGCCATCTATGAAAAAACACAGCGAATATTATTCTCAATGGAGAAAAACTGAGAGCTTTTCCGCTAAGGTCAGGAACATGGCAGGGATGTCCATTATCACCACTGCTATTCAACATAGTAACAGAAGTCCCAGCCTCAGCAATCAGACAACAAAAAGAAGTCAGCAAAGAAGTCAAACTATCACTCTTTGCCGATGATATGATACTTTTTGTGGAAAACCTGAAAGACTCCACTCCAAATCTGCTAGAACTTGTACAGGAATTCAGTGAAGTGTCAGGATATAAAATCAATGCACAGAGATCAGCTGCATTTTTATACACCAATAACAAGACAGAAGAAAGAGAAATTAAGGAGTCAATCCCATTTACAATTGCACCCCAAAACATACCATACCTAGGAATAAACCTAACCAAAGAGGCAAAGAATCTGTACTCAGAAAACTATAAAGTACTCATGAAAGAAATTGAGGAAGACACAAAGAAATGGAAAAATGTTCCATACTCATGGATCAGAAGAACAAATATTGTGAAAATGTCTCTGCTACCTAAAGCAATCTACATGTTTAATGAAGTATCTATCAAAATACCATCAATTTTTTTCAAAGAAATGGAAAAAATAATCCTAAAATTTATATGGAACTAGAAAAGACCCCGAATAGCCAGAGGAATGTTGAAAAAGAAAGCCAAAGTTGGTGGCATCACAATTCCAGACTTCAAGCTCTATTACAAAGCTGTCATCATCAAAACAGTATGGTACTGGCACAAAAACAGACACATACATCAATGGGACATAACAGAGCCCAGAAACAGATCCTCAACTCTATGGTCAACTAATCTTGACAAAGCAGAAAAGAATTTCCATTGGAAAAAAGACTGTCTCTACAACAAATGGTGTTGGGAAAATTGGACAGCTACAGGCAGAAAAATGAAACTGGGACCATTTCCTTGCACCACACACAAAAATAGACTCAAAATGGATGAAGGACCTCAATGTGAGAAAGGAATCCATCAAAATCCTTGAGGAGAACACAGGCAGCAACCTCTTCGACCTTAGCCACAGCAACTTCTTCCTAGGAACATCGCCAAAGGCAAGGAAAGCAGGCAAAAATGAACTACTAGGACTTCATCAAGATCAAACGCTTTTACACAGCAAAGGAAACAGTCAACAAAACTAAAAGACAACTGACAGAATGGGAGAAGATATTCGGAAATGACATGTCAGATAAAGGGCTAGTATCTAAAATCTATAAAGAACTTATCAATCTCAACACCCAAAGAACAAAGAATCCAATCAAGAAATGGGCAGAGGGCATGAACAGACATTTCTGCAAAGATGACATCCAGATGGCCAGCGACCCATGAAAAAGTGCTCCACATCACTCGGCATCAGGGAAACACAAATCAAAACCACAATGAGATACCACGTTACACCAGTCAGAATGGCTAAAATTAACACATTAGGCTGGCAAGGATGTGGAGAAAAGGAACCCTCCTACACTGTTGGGAATGCAAGCTGGTGCAGCCACTCTGGAAAACAGCATGGAGGGTCCTCAAAAAGTTGAAAACACAGCTACACTATGACCCAGCAATCGCACTACTGGGTATTTACCCTAAAGATACAAATGTAGTGATCTGAAAGGCCACGTGCACCCAAATGTTTATAGCAGCAATGTCCACAATAGCCAAACTATGGCAAGAACCTAGATGTCCATCAACAGATGACTGGATAAAGAAGAGGTGGTGTATATATATGTGATGGCATACTACCCAGCTATTAAAAGAAATGAAATCTTGCCATTTGCAATGACGTGGATGAAACTAGCAGGTATTATGCTGAGTGAAATAAGTCAATCAGAGAAAGACAATTATCATATGATCTCCCTGATATGAGGAATTTGAGAAGCAGACTGGGGGGGTTTGTGGGTAGGGAAGGAAAAAATGAAACAAGATGGAATCAGGAGGGAGACAAACCATAAGTAACTACTAATCTCACGAAACAAACTGAGGGTTGCCGGGGGAGGGGATATGAAGAGGGTGGCTAGGTTATGGACATTGGGTAAGGTATATGTTATGGTGAGTGCTGTGAAGTATGTACGTATGAAGATTTACAGTCCTGTGCCCCTGGAGCAAACAGTACATTATATGTTAATTTTTTAAAAATTAAATTAAGAAAAATGTCTTGCCCAAATGAGAAAGTCTTTTTTTTTTCCCAGAAATTTCATTTCCAAACATCCACATTTTTCTTTACATTACATCTTTATTTTAAATGGGCAACGTAAGGATTTTTTGTTTATAGACTTTTTTATTTTTCAATAAAAATCCTGTAAAGGGGGTGCCTGGGTGGCTCAGTGGGTTAAAGCCTCTGCCTTTGGCTCAGGTCATGATCCCAGGGTCCTGGGATCAAGCCCCGCATCAGGCTCT
Organism: Mustela putorius furo; assembly: GCF_011764305.1. Taxonomy (NCBI): domain Eukaryota; kingdom Metazoa; phylum Chordata; class Mammalia; order Carnivora; family Mustelidae; genus Mustela; species Mustela putorius. Next base: position 19,435,883 of record NW_025422471.1, read on the forward strand.
CTGCTCAGCAGGAGCCGGCTTCCCTTCCTCTCTCTCTGCCTGCCTCTCTGTCTACTTGTGATCTCTGTCTGTCAAATAAATAAATAAAATTAAAAGAAATAAAAAATTAAAAAAATTAAAATCCTGTAAAGTTTTTATTCCAAGACAAATAATTACACATGCTTTTACCTTAATACTCAAAACTAGACAAACAACAGCAAAATAATTTTAAGCACTGATTTGACAGACAGTAACACTGGGAAATTTATTACAGCTTATTATAAAGGTATACCCTTTACATTAGATTTTCTATATGAAGCTTGTTTGGCAAGCTTCAAAATCGCTCTTAGCAATCACGATTGGCAATGTCTTAACTTCTCATTTACAGCATGCTGTCTTAGTAATGTGCAATCTCAGGACAAAGCCTTTATAATGCCACTACCCCATAACTTGCCAAAAGCCAAACTGGGAATCATTTTTGATGCCTTCCCAAACTTCATGTTGCACATTCAATCAGCACTCCCTAAAAGGCTTAAACTCTCCAATAATTCTCTGCATCCACAGCATTTGCATAATCCCTTCCCTAGATTATTGCTATAGCTTTTAAATAGCTAAAACAGTTATATCTCGGAGAATTTGTCCTAAACTGTAAATCTGGTCAAATCATGTCTTTGTTCACTATCTTGAAGACAAAGGTAAAACTCACTAATGCACTTTAACAGCTTTCTTTTCCTAATTCAACTTACTTTTACAGCCTTACTAAATTTTGTTTGATGTATCATTCTCTCTCTCTCTTTCTCTCTCTCTCTTCTTGGACTTCGCACATATGATTTTCTTCCTGTTACAATGCTCTACCACCTATGACTCAATTGGCTAACTTTCACCCATCTTTGTTATCTTAGTAAAGATTTCACTATGTCAGGAATTCTTAGGGGTCTTGGTTAGATGTCCTTCCTCTGTGCTGCCATAGCATCTTTTCCTAATCGTATAACTGCAGTATAGGTCACAGACTTAGAAAAATGGAGTATGGAAAACTGTTCTGGATCTCCTAGGGAATAATATACACAGCGAGACTGAATCTTACTGTAAAGTCAATGCTTATGGCAAATAATCACAATTAATCAAAACTATCTTTGAAAATTCCTTAGATTTCCCATTAAATATAGTAATACATAGTATATATAATTCTATAGTATGATAGTACTCAGGCCTAAATATTTCATGACTACGACTGTGTACAGTTTTATAGAAAAATCATACTTGGAAAAAAATTACTCAAAGCCTTCAATAACTTAACCACATCATCAATATAGGAAGATTTTACTTGGCCTTCCTAAATTAATGTTATTATTTTAATATTTTGTGGCAGATGTATCAGTTCCTCTAATGCTTCCTTAGTCAGATTTCCCTACGGTTCACAATTAATTTTTCATTGTTTTCTTTCCTGGATGAGGATATCACCTTATACTTGCTTGGCTACCTAAACAGTGCTTACCATTTCTTTGTCAACAGCCCCACATCTTAGTTACTCATACTTATTCACAAGTTTTTCCTACTGATATTAACTCCTGTCAGGCTTGATTTCATGCATTACCAGTGGTCATTAAGTAGAATAGCAGGCAAGTGGCAGAATTATTTAAAAATATAAATTTATTCATCCCTGGTAAAACATATTTACCTAGAAAATACAGCTAACTAAGGTTCAATTAAGTATGTACATGTATACACACACACACACGTATATAATGCTATTCCACTATAATTTATAAATGACTGGTAAGTCCAAATTTCAACTTGAAGATATTTTACTCATGAAATGGGAAGTGGGGATATCATAGCATAGTAGCCTCACAGAGTTATTTATCTTACTCTCCCTAAAATTCATAAAATAAGATTTTTCACATATGCATTTACTGGAATGCTTAGACATGAATTAAAATGGACAAACTGCTACTATAAAGGGCTAGAATTTTTTAGGCATTATAATTTTGAATAAAATGAAAAAAAAAGATACGACTACTGACAGAAGAAACATTTTTCCAATGAAGTATATGCTACTGGCATCATCACATTTTGATATTTGTAATTGTAACATAATAAACTGCCATTTAGAAAAATGGTCCATCTTATTGCCCAGTATATTGTAGGAATTCAAAATATTATTTTTCAAAAAAAATAGCAGCAAGGAAAATACTGAAGGTTTTATAAGTAAAATCTAAAGCAGAGCAAAATTTTTATAGTTAAAACCAAACTTGAACAAAAATAACAAAAGTTTGGCTTGTTTATCCATAAACAAAACTTAAAAAAAAAAAAGCCTGTAATATTCATTATAAAGCAAATACTGAATTCAAAACCTAGGACATTACACTAGAGTTGGCATTTAAAATGCCCTTGTAGAGAATATTGTGACCTTGTACAAAGGAGTATATTATTTGTAAATAATAGTTACCAGATAGCTTAGCCAAAAAATAAGCAATACAGGGAAAGTTATCATAACACAGCTGGGAAAATACAGAAGCAGAAAGAAAAGTCTATATGTGTGCTACTGTTCATCTAGACCGATAAATAGACCTATACATACATATACAAAAATAAAAGTTTGTAAGTGCTCTAATTAAAAGTGAGAGGTATTATTCCTAACCGAGGCCAAACATATGGGAAAAAATAACTGAGAAAAAAACTAGGATAAATGACTTGATAAGAGAAAATACAGACACACAAGGGTAAAAGAAAGAGACCTTCAAGAATCAGTATTCAACAGACAATAACACACTTCCCGTAGGTCACAGAATTGTTGTGGATGCCTACACAAAGTGCTTTAAACTCACTGTCTACATAATTGCCACTGGATTTATTTGACCAATTTGAATTGCAAAGGAAGAAGATAAACTTAATGAGGTCATAAATCATCTGAGTTAAAGCTGATGTTATTTTCTTAGAGTAGAATCAGCATAAAATTTTTGCTTAACCTACTGATTCAGGTACTGATTCAAGAGAAACAAAAAAGAATACCTACATTCTTCTGGATATCATCTTTGATGCCAACTATAGTAGTTTAGATACCTGTACCTTATAAAATATTATAAAACTACCCTTTAAAAAATTAATAGAATCTTTACCATAAAAGGATAATAATCCAAAAACAACAATTAAATGGAAAACATATTGTTTAAAAAAAATTCCTTTAACATTGGGTACATATTAAAAAGGTATAGGTAGCAATTAAATATTTTATAAAGTTTAATTTTTTCTTATTTAAAGTGGTTTCATATTATATGCTGCCAAAACTAATATAACAGTAACACTAAATATAATCATTCAAAATTAAAGATCTTGCCAAGAGCTAGACCTTGGCTATTCATGACACTCAAATAGCTGCCTGGAATCCTAAATTTAGGGAAGTAGGAAGAACACAAATAAGGAAAAGTAAGCAATTCAATCATAAATGATCAAGGTTGGTCAAAAGGATGGGATAAATACATCTTAATGCCATACTTCTACAGCTATTGAAAATGAGTACTTGGGTAATTATCCAGGTAAACTGGCAAAATGCAAATGTCATCTCTCAGAAAAGTACCTGGAAGCTCTGCCAGCATTATCCAGATAACTAATAACTGTGGCACTACATTGGGAGACCAGCCTCGTTCTTCTTTAGATCCAATAATACACAATAATATTAGATCTAAAATTTTCTTTAAAATAGAAAAAGAAAGCAAATAGGAAAAGAGAAGAAGAGAAAGGGTGAAGAGCAGAGATGGAGAAAGAAAGGGAGGGAGAAAAAAAGTAAATTTTTACTAAACTGTTATCTGAAATTAATTTGTAATTTTTTCATCTCTGACTCAATGGAGGGTTTTAAAATGTCTTTCAATTATTTACCTCATCCATGTTCATATTTTTAGATAAACAGCTATTCCTCTTAAATGCAGATATCACATGAACATTTTAAAACTGTAAAGTTAGAAAAAATAAAATTGGAAATTTAAAGAAACACATTTACAGTCACAAAAAAAATCTTATATGATTATTCAAAAAGTAATTTGTCACTAACTTCTAATTTACTTTATATGTATTAATGTGTTAACTTCTCTGATGACAATAAAAATGATATTCCTAGGTTTCTAATATCTACATGTTTCTGCTTTGTTTTTAAATAATAATTTTAAAATTATTAACATTATTGAAAATATTAAACATTATTAACATTATTAAATATTATTATTAATGTTTATATAAACATTATTAAACATTAAACATAATATTATGTAAACATTATTAACAATATTAAAATTATTAACATCTCTAAATTGTTATGCTACACATAACAGGTCTAAAGATCAATAAAACCACTTCCTCGACATCTTCAAATCTATACAGCAACAGATTACTTTCAAAATCTCTTGTTTCAGTAATTAAAATAAAGAAAATGGGGCACCCTAATGATTTAAGCCATGAATAGTTTTCTATTATCAAAACACCTATCGCTATTTCCAAACCTATTTTCATTAATTACAGAAGCATGTTGATTTTGTTACTCGAGGACCTCAAAAACTAAGAAAATAAACATTCTTTAGCAGAACCGTTCTCAGAACACTTTTCTGGACACAAGTGATTTCAACATGCTGCTCCTTCTCAGGATGGGGCTTTTATCAAGTATTTTACATTAATGTTCCTAGCTGGTGTGATTTATCTTTGATATGTTGCTAATATATAGCCAGGCTTAACTTCTTCAAAACAGTAGTAATGTTAGTATGAATATATAAAACTGACCGCAGCAAAAAACAACTTTTATAAGCTGAATTTAATTTTATCAGAACTCATGTTAAAGATGTTTTTAATTTCTCAAGAAGAAATTAGTGGTTTGCAACACTGGACAATAGTCAATATAAAACTATGTCTCCAGAAAGAAAGGAAATGCAACAGATGAGCTCAGGATCACTCTTCCTGGTTGGTGGCATTCTCTGGACCTCAGTACAGGCAGATAGATGGAGCCTGAGGAGAACACAATGATTTCACTTAACTGAAGAAGCAGACCTTAGACTTTGGTGATATTGAGATAGTTGGATTCTGCAAGATACGGTACTGGAAAAAGATAACTGCACACAAAAATGAGCCCAAAGGGTGATCTTACATTTTTAGATGAATAGCAAGCTGCACGTGCACAGAACAAGACCGTAAGGCCCAGCAGAAAACAGCTCCTAAGGAGTCAGAGTGGTGAGCTGAATAGAAATACCAAATATTACATATACTAGGAAATGTAGAACATCCAGCCGGTGGGCTAAAATACCACACTGAAAATGCTAAGCATGCAAATGATACCCCTAAAAGGTCTAAATGCACCCCAATCGAGCTTGGGAGGGAAAAAGGATCAAGTTTATTTGCCAGTAAATTAACTACCAGCTGGAACAAACTCAAGATTTTTTAAAGGAAGACAACAGATTCCAGACTCTCAACAACATAAAAACCACAATGTCCAGTATATAATAAAATTACTAAACATGTAGAATAGAAAAATGTGATCCAAATAAGGAAGAAATCACTAAAACTTTGAGTACCTGAGGAGTTATATTCACTACACTGACCATTATAAAAAAGTACAGTTTTTGGAATTATAGAAAAATAACATCTTTAAGTTAATAATACCCCTTCATTTGTTAAAAACAACAACAACAAGAAAACAAAGAAACATTTTAACTTTGCAAATTATCTCAAAAAGAGATGCTCTAAGAACCTTCATCTGCCACATTCCCACTACTGCTTACTCCCCTTTCTATTAATTTAGACTTTCTCAGTGGCAGGCACACAACAAAGATATAAGCTATTCAGAGCCCTGAACATTAATTTTCTGCTTATAATTAAGAAGGCTGATTAGGGCAACAAAGCTAGCACATTACTGTCTTGTCCTTCCTTCCTACACATCATTAAAATGTGCTTCCAATTTCTTAATCTATGGCCTCCTTTATCCTGCTGATGTCAGTATTCAGAATCAATACTCTGTCAATATCTTTTTGCTAGCTCTCATTTTCATTAAATTGATTCACAATCCTTCCCAGGATAACTGTGTACAACTGATTGCCCTTTTTATGGTTAAGAAACTGCTAGTTAAACACGGAACTGTGTCCCCCAAAAACTCATAAAACAAAGTCCTAGCCCCCAATATACTGCAGAATATGACTGTATTTAGAAACATGGTCTTTAAGAGGTAATTAAGGTTTACTGATGTTATTTGAGTGGGCCCTATTCCCAATATCATTGCTATACTTAGAAGGAGAGAGAAACCCGGAATATTCAGACAAAAAGAAAAGACCACAGAAGGACACAGCTAGAAATCAACTATCTGCAAGCCAAGAGAGAGGCCTCATGAAAAACTATACCTGCCTACACCCTGACCTTGGACTTCCAGCCCCAAGAATGGTGAGAAAAAAGATTTCTGTCATTTAAGCCACCTAGGCTGTAGTCTTTTATTATGGCAGCCCTAGCAAACCAATGTACCCCTGAATGTATTTTCATCTCTGCTGGGCATTCAACCACCCTCATCATCACTGTGAAATAAACTTAATGACACCACATCCAATAAGCTACCATTCTTATCCCTTGAAGTAAAACAAGCATATAGTCAGACCACTTACCAACTACTGCTACTTCTACACTATTATTCCAATATTGCTTCTCAGTCTTTAAGGCTGATAAGACTGACTCTGAAAGGAAATGATGTATCAGGAGGAGGAGGGTGTAAATATATCTTTGTTGGGAAAATATAAACAGCAATGCGGTGTTACAAAATTAGTTTAAGAGTGAGTTATATCCCTATGACCCTGCAATTGCACTACTGGGTATTTACCCCAAAGATATAGATGTAGTGAGAAGAAGGGCCATCTGTACCCCAGTGTTTATGGCAGCAATGGCCACGGTCGCCAAACTGTGGAAAGAACCAAGATGCCCTTCAACAGACGAATGGATAGGAAGATGTGGTCCATATACACTATGGAGTATTATGCCTCCATCAGAAAGGACGAATACCCAACTTTTGTAGCAACATGGACAGGACTGGAAGAGATTATGCTGAGTGAAATAAGTCAAGCAGAGAGAGTCAATTATCATATGGTTTCACTTATTTGTGGAGCATAACAAATAGCATGGAGGACAAGGGGAGATGGAGAGGAGAAGGGAGTTGAGGGAAATTGGAAGGGGAGGTGAACCATGAGAGACTATGGACTCTGAAAAACAATCTGAGAGTTTTGAAGGGGCAAACTCAAAAGGGGAGTTTGGGGGAGGTTGGGGGAACCAGGTGGTGGGTATTGGAGAGGGCACGTATTGCATGGAGCACTGGGTGTGGTGCGAAAACAATGAATACTGTTACACTAAAAAGAAATTAAAAAAAAAAAAGAAAAAGAAAAAAAAGGGTGAGCTATATATGATACCTGAATTTGAAACCAGGTTTCCCTGCTTGTTATCTGTATAACCTTGAAAAAGCTACTGAATCTCACTGAGGATAACAACAGTACTTCCCTTATATTGTGGTTGTAAGTTAAATGTGTTATTATTTGTGAAGTACTTAGTCTGGCATATTGACCGTTACATACGTGTTTGCTATTATCAAGGTAACTGATTTTGGACAAGACTGCTAAGTGAAGGGGCACCTGGGTGGCTCAGTCAATAAGTATCTGCCTTTGGCTCAGGTCCTGATCCCAGGGTACTGGGATCAAGCCCCACATCAGACTCTCTGCTCAGCGGGAAGCCTGCTTCTTCCTCACCCACTCCCCCTACTTGCGTTCCCTCTCTTACTGTGTCTCTTTCTATCTTTCTGTCAAATAAATAAAATCTTAAAAAAAAAAACCCACAAAAAAACAAAAAACTGCTAAATGTAGGGAAAAAGGCCAAGGTGACAGGAATGCTTAAATAGCAAGTGTTGATTTAAAAAAAAAAAGTGTTGATTATATATATATATAATTAGCATCAGTTGTCTTCTCTACTTGGAATGTTTTGGGCTGCCTTCTCAAACTTCACTTTCTTTAGCCCTACTACTCACTCTTCAATTTATAGTTCAAAGATCAACAACTCTAAACTACTGCTGAAGAATGTCATTCCTTCTCCTTTACCTTTGCAGACTTTCTACTTAGCACTGTAAACATCCAGTCATTAATCATTCATTCATTTACCATATACTGAGTACTTTCTATGATCCTATACTTGTGATTTTGCACTGTAATTAATTGTTTAGCTGTTTCTTCCCCTTAACAGAGAGGGAACTCCTAAAAGGCAGGGACAACATCTTATTTAATGTGGCTTCCCTGGAGTGAGATGACAGGCCCAACACCTAAAAGGCATTTATTTAACAAATATTGGGATAAGTAAATTAATCTGATGCTTTCTAACATACTATTTTCTTCTATCCTCCAATTATTTCTATTTTCCTCAACAAAATTTAAAATGCTGTGAGAACAGAACCATCAGGCATTTAATTATTAATTGCACAGTCTGGTGTGAACAGGAGTAAACGTCTTTTCTAAAAGAGATACAAGCCTACTTGAGAGCTGCCTGAAACTTGGAATCATTAGCTCCTATTTGCGGTCTCCTAGCAACTAAGCATTTTTTAAAGGAAAAGTTAAGAGTATTTTGCCTAGTTTCTTATGCTTCAAAAATTTAGTATCTTAAAAACCTTTACATTTCCTGAGAAAATGGTTTAAATTTTTATGACTGATGAACGTGAGAATCATATAGCTAAAAGGTATGATCTAAGCTTCCCTCTTTTATGAAAAATAAATTGCTTCATGGAAAAATCAAACTTACTTCAACATCAACAAAATCACTTAGGTAAATATAATTTTCTCTCTCATTTGCTCATATAAACACACAGATGAATACTTTGGTCTATTAGCATTTATTAGTGTTTATTATTGTATTTTTCTACCTCATTCTTTAATGTTTATTTTTGTGTTCTTTAAAATCAGGCTGCAAGTTAGAGAACTGGCTAAAGAAAGGGCTTTATGAGCATATAATAACATTTACTGACCCAAAAAAGTGCTAAAAGAATATTCAGAGCACAGCAGCTTTGTCCAAATTTTGAAAGCGCCCAGGGGTATGAAGGCTCATTGTTCATCTTAACAACTCACATGTCTCTGAAGCCTGGCAGATCCATTCCCCAAATCAAAAGTATTTGTTCAAGAGGCAAGATCTTATTTTCTGAGGAAATATCTCTTCATAAATCTATTATCAAATTCTGCTAAGATAAAATTTCAGAAATATATATTTTAAATATTTGAATTACTAGAATTAATACTATTGGCATATTTTCTTTAAATATTTTTTGAAAATTTAAATAAGATAGCAGTATTTTACTGCATTTAATAGTGGTATTTACCATCACCATCACCATCATAAGTACTAGTATTAATAACAACGTTAACATCAGCTATTTTTAATTAAGTATGTGATAAGTACTGCATTAAATTATATTTTGACAATAATAAATATATAAATGTACATAAATTTGAATTTATGCCTCCATTAATATAATAACCTCCAGTAATAGAGTCTCCCCCACCATTTAGAAACCTAATTCCTTTCAGAATTATTGAGATGGCAGTAGGTAAAGGATGACCTTAGGAATATTTTTCCACCAAGTAACATTAGCTACCTCCTGGCACACAGCTGACTTTCCTGATCCCATTTAAAAAAACAGTTAAAATTTAAATACATCAGAAAACTATAAATTTAGAGCTGATCAAACTCCAGAGATTATCTAATTTTCTCCTCACATTTTACATTTTACATATAAGAAAAATGAGATGCAGAGAGATTGGTTAAAAAAAAAATTCCTTGGGGAGCCTGGGTGGCTCAGTGGGTTAAGCCTCTCCTTTCGGCTTGGGTTGGGGTCTCCGGGTCTTGGGTTGGGGTCTCCAGGTCTTGGGATGGAGCCCTGCTTTAGGCTCTCTGCTCGGCAAGGAGCCTGCTTCCTCTCTCTCTCTGCCTGCCTCTCTGCCTACTCGTGATCTCTCTCTCTGACAAATGAATAAATAAAATCTTAAAAAAATTCCTTGATCAGAAAGTTAAATTATTGGTAGAACTATAACTGAAGCCTAGATTTTCACAGTGCTATAAATAATTATGGTGTCAATCTCTCAGTAATTACTTTTTTTTTTTTTAAAGATTTATTTATTTGAAAGAGAGACAAGCAAGTGCACGCATGAATGGCGGGTAGGGGAGAGGGAAAGGGAGAGAGAATCTGGAGCAGACTCTGCACTGAGCAGGGAGCCCAACTTGGGGCTCAATCCCATGACCCTGAGATCATAACCTGAGCTAAAACCAAGAGTCAGACACTTAATCAACTGAGCCACCCAGGCACCCCAGTAATTATTATTGATAACTAAAATTTTTTAAGAACAGAAGTTGTGGGAAGTAAAGGTTTCTGGATAATATGTAAATATAAGAGAGACCTGTCTTCCCCCCAACCCCCTTGGAAGAATGGGTTCTCCCTAATGAGACAATCAGCAAGCAAAAGATCAACTTACATTGTTCTAAATTGAGACTTCAACAGTGATGCAGTCAATTTTAACAACAGTAACCTGCTTTTGAGTGCCTAAGGAGACAGAAGAGTAGAGGAGGCTCTTATTTTCTCCCTGGATTCATTTCCGGAGAAAATCAGAATCAGTTGGGTACTTCCATTTGCCAATAGCACAGACACAGGAAAATGTGGTTATCCAAGGCAAAGTTAAGAGAAATCAGTAGAATTTATATTGACCTCAGACTTCTTTACAGATTGATCCTTTCTGTGCATCCAACTGAATTTAAATTTTCTTAAAACTATTTATTTTCCAGTATAACAAATGACAAAAGAGCTCTTTTACTTCAGCATTCTTTACATTAAATCTTGCAAGTTCACCTATATAAAATATTTAAGATTTAACAACAAAATCTAGTTATTAATTAATAGTAAAAGAACCTAAATCAGAGAATGGGTAATTAAATAGCATAGGCTTTGCTATCACCCACAAGTGAGTTCAAATTTTGGCTGTTTCATCTACTAGTTGTGTAACCTTGGACAAATTACTTAACCTCTCCTCTGAACTGAGAGCTAGAAGGCCTGATATTGATTATGGTCAAGATGAAATGAGATAAATTATGCAAGGCACCTAGCACAGCCTCACACACAGAGCAGCATAAAATCAATGCTGGTTCACTTTCCCATTATTCTTTTTGACCAGAAACTTAGCAGATTCGATGACCTTGGTCTGAACAAAATTTGATTTCAGGAATCCTAGGCTCTATAATTTTGATATTGTTTTGAAAAGGTAGACATACTTGGACAAAACTCCACATACTCAGTTCTCTCCAAACTGAAAATATAGTTTCCAATGAAAGTCCTAATGCTTTAAACCTGGTCTTTGACCCCACCTGCTGAGAATTATGTGACAGCTTAGCTACTGCTCTTGATTCTTTTGGTTTTAGATAACAGTCAACCAAAGACCTTTGTGGAGCATTCATTAGTAAGACTTTTCATAAATCTTTTATACAAGTATGAGGAAAATTCCCCCCCCCTTTTTTTTTTAAGATTTTATTTATTTATTTGACAGAGAGAGAGATCACAAGTAGGCAGAGAGTCAGGCAGAGAGAGAAGGGGAAGCAAGCAGAGAGCTCGATGCTGGGATCATGACCTGAGCGGAAGGCAGCGGCTTAATCCACTGAGCCACCCAGGCACCCCAGGACAATTCCCTTTGACAAAACCGGTGGCTACACATTAAGTACAAACCACCATCATGATGCTGAGTAGCAAAGATGAGTCAACCATGAATTTATCCCTCTTCTTTAGAAATTCACAATCAGGCAAGTACACAACTATCTATAATGACGATGTCTGTTGTGCATTTTTAAATTTATCAGGGACGCAGAACATCTAAAAGGTAATTTTGGTGAAAAGGCTGATGTAGAATCTTGTGTTTATTTTTGTGAAAATATTTTGTGGGGGTATAATTAGTTTGCCCTCTGGCTTTTAAAATATTCCAGGATATGGTTTCATGGAAAACAAAGTATAATGGGGGATAAAAGTTTTCTTTAGGGTAGTGTCCAACAAACAGAGACTTAAACCAAGCTGGCCTGCAGATAAAAGGAGTGTATTTTGCAGTGAAAGTCATTAAAAACACCTTATTACACGTTGTAAACTCCAATAGCAGAGGGAATTGTGACTCATTTAAACTCTAACAAATGACCAATCCATGTAAGTGGGTCTCACAGGCAGTTTATAATCAATCATAGTCAATGAATCTATGAGTAAGTGGCATGCCAGCCAAAGAACAGAATGAATGGAGTCTTTTAGGCTCATTGGGATATAACACAACATTTAAATAAGTGTTACGAAGCTTAGGGAAAAACAACTAGTATAAATTATACTTTATCCTTCTGAAATAGGGAGGAAATTGTGCCAAATAAAAGTCATAACTGCAGGGCTTTGTTTAGCAATATGATGATGCTAAAATAAACTCTGAGGCAGTCCTGATGCTATGCCAGATAATAATGATAGAAGTCCAAATGTGTCAACATTTTACTAACAGTATTTAAACAACATGGCAGGTAAAATGAATTATAAATTATAATCCAATTTAAACTGCATTTAATGTGTTCATCTCAAATATATTCACTTATACTGCAATGAGACATTCACTACTTCATGAACAAATGTTAGAAATCCTACTGTGTGCAAGGCACTATGCTTGGTGATGCAGGAAGAACACTAAATAAACTAACTTTTAGAATAGAGAGAATGAAGAGTATAGGAAACAAAGAAAACTATCTATAAAGTTCTTTGGAATCCATATATTCCTAAATAAAAGAGTAACATCAATAACAAGTGCAAATACTTTCACATTTATTATTGATATAAGGCTTCCAGAGTCCCTGCCTGACACAGAGATAAGAAATAGGTATTCTATCCACAATAATAAAGAGAAGATTAGACATGAGCTCTCAGATCATTCTAAATCTTTTCCATTAAAATAGGCTATGCTACCTCTCCTTACGGACATGTACTTTATTTTCATGATGCTAACATTCAAATAAGGAAGTAAGCGTGGAATGTGGTACCATCTAAACCATGTGGGTTATTACAATTTATGTGATACTTAAACAAGAAAAACAATTCACAAACAATTCTAGGCCAGAAAGAAATTCTTATCAAAAGATCAATTTTCCTCTTCAGAATTAGAAAGAGTTAGTGATTCAAGAGATGTCAAATTTTCCTTCTAACAGAGAATGCAGGTTAGTTCTTAAAGTATTTAATTTTTTTGTTCCTAAATAAGCATGAGGTGAAGCAAGAGAAAGATGCTCCTAAAATGGTGGCATCTTCATTTTATGTATTTAAAACAATACACTTCTTATCCTGAGTTTCTGCCAATCACACTCTTTGCAACATAAGCTATACAAACTCAGCTTTGAAAATAGTCTTTTCAAATGACAGCATGTCTACAGGAAGTTCTCCATATAGCTATGAGATGTTATTTTTCCTTTTGTTTATCACTGGGTTTAAAAGAAAGGTTGTCAATTAAAAAGCAATTATATTTTTAAAAGAAATGATTCATTATTCTTGATTTCCATTTTAATACTTTGCACACACAATGTCTTAAAGATATTAGTCACATGAATGCTAACTCTAATGGTAACAAAGTCTAATTTTCTTTCTCTTTGTAAAGCTATACCATAGTATAGCAGAGAAAGAGCTTGATCTCCATGTGGAAAATCATAAAAAGGAATGTCAGAGTTTTTAAAAAGAAAGTCACATTAATTAGCCTTTGAAATTTATTATTTTTATTATTTAGCTGCCAAGAGCTTTGTCAGATAAAGTCAACTTACTTATTATTTTTTAAATCTCTCAAAAATTGGTACTACTCAAAATTTTATTTTAAAATATAAAATTAGCTAACTTCATAATTTGGTACTTCCTAATTAAGAATGTCACAAATATCTCTAAAACAGAGTAACCAAACAAAAGGGAATAAATAAAAGATAAATGCACAGAGCAATGTAAAGGAGCCTCTACTTCAGTAAACTTCACTTATTAAAGACCTAATTTAATATTAATGAAATTAATTCCAGTATAGAAGGTCAAATTAAAAAGCAAAGTATATCAAATATTGTTATGCACTTTAATTTCCAATAATCTCACGTCCTGTTGAAAATAAATTAGCTTTCTAATAATGCAAATGTTGAATTGTGGAAAATAGTGCATGTTGCAGTCCTCATTTAATCAGATTGAAAATGCATACTAATTACCTATTAAAGACTCAACTATTTAGAGTAAATATGTTTAATTTTATTAACTCAGTACTTTCTGAACTTATTTGGTCATAAAAATCACTTTTAGCAAAGAATATTTTAACATTTGTCTCCTGGAATACTGTTTTAATGAATGAATATAACTTCTCATAAGATATTTCTCCAGTTCAAACTTACCTTCCTATTAGTACTCAATTTAAAAAAAAATTTTTTCGAAATAAAAACCACTGGAACTATATTCAAAACAATGCATATAGCATCATAAAGCAACATTTTCAGAATCCACCCTTGGTCTCCTGAATTAACAGTAATAGAGTCGTCCCTGATATCCCATCATCACCACTGTCCCTAATATTATTTAAACAACATGGCAGGTAAAATGAATTAAAAATTATAATCCAATTTAAACTGCATTTATTGTGTTCATCTCAAATATATTCAATTATACTGCAATGGAGACATTCACTACTTCATGAACAAATGTTAGAAATCCTACTGTGGATTTTTAATCCCAGGAGTTTTAACAACCTCTGGGTCACCAAATTTGTATCACAATAATTGGATCATAATGTCTGAGAGTATTGTAAAACCTTATTTTTTGTATTTTAAACTATACACTTAAATATATATATTTATATATAAAATGATAATACTTTATGAGGTCTAAAATACATGGCAAATTGAAATGTATGTTACAATAATGCAAAAAAGTTAAGTGGACTTAAAGTGTCCAAAGTCCTAGCATTATCTAGGGAGCATGAAAGTTAAATTAATGTGGGACTTAATAGGTCATGGATGTTTGCTGCCAACTCAAGGAGTCTTGTCACTAAAACAAGAATAAATAAATCTGTAAGTAACAAGTTAATAAAGAGAAAGAATAATGAGAAAAGAGAGACCATTAGAAAGCTACTCCTAAATATGTACGTAACTGCATCAATTATAAATGGAGTAAACACTCCAATTAAAACACAAAGATTATTAGGCTGGGTTTAAAAAACAACTATAGATTTTAAATATAAAAAGTTGAAAGTAGAGGAGCAAAAAAAGATGAAAAAGTTACACCATGTAGTAAACATCAAGAAAAAGTGATCTGGTATAACTATAATGTTAACAGACACAGAGAATTTTAAGGGAAAGCAGTAGTAGACCAACAAGAGAGATATTTCACAATAGTAAGAAAAAGTCAATTCACCAAAAAGATAAAACAATGTTAAATTTATACCCACCAAATAATACATAAATAGCATATAGTGTAAAGTCTTTAAACTTAAAATTTAAACTTTAAACTTAAACTTTAAACTGTTAAAACTATATTTTTTATATTTTAAAACTATATATTTCTCTATTTTTAAAATGTCTACATGGGTGTTTTGGTAGTATTATTTAATATTTATTTAGCATCTCTATACACAGCCTTTTAATCAAGGACTAAATACAAATCACTGTTCTGCCTTATGTGCTTTGCCATCAAATCATAATAAACCTCCAACACAGATATGAACATTCCCATTCATCTTAATGGTGCATTAATGACACCAAGCTATATCTTTTTCCAGCTAAATGTGTACCCACACCATTAAGTAAGAAATCAAGGAGGCCATACATTCCACCCTTTCTTTTTTAGGAGCCTTTAGTCATTTTACAAAAACAAAGGCATCAAATGATTTAAATATAAAATTAAAGAGAACTCTTAGATTTAAAAAAAATAAGGTGGTTCTACTAAGTAAAAAGAACCGTTAGCACAAGAAGAGTTCTCAGACTGCCTGGATTAGAACCCCAGTTTTATAATTTACTAGCTGTGTTACCTTAGACAAGTATTCTAATTTTTCTGTGCCTCGGTTCTCTCAGCTGTAAAATGGTGATGGTAACAGTATATACTTCAAAGGTATATACTCCAAGTATATATTTAAATGCTGTTAGATGAAGTAATGCATCCAAGAATGAACTAACACATCTAAGAAACCTAGAATACACTCAGGCACCCATATAAATGCTTAAGTAACCGAGTTTATAGTAGTTACAGTGCTGGTGATGATATTACTGTAACAGTGGTGGTGGAACCATGACAGAACAATGAAAGTAACAGCAATAGCAACTGTAATAGTAAAGGAGGAGGAGGAACAATACCTGTAGTAGCAGAATTAGAATTAGAAGAACTAATCAAACTAGTTATCATTGTCAGAAAAATCATCATTTTCCAAGGGTCACAAAGTCAAATTATTTCCAGGATTCATGCAAATGACATCAATGAATAAAATGAGCCTGATCAAATACAAAAGGAAGAGTTAAAAAACAGAAAACTAGGAAACTATGTCCTATATAAATGCCATCAGATTTATTACTTAACAAAGGAAAAACAAAGTATGTGACCTAAATCAACAGTTACAATCTCTGTACAGTCCAAGTTATTCATTAAAAAAAAAAACAGTATTGTTGTTAATACAGCTAGTCATTGTGCTTTTATGCTTGTGAAGTCACAGACAGCAGTACTCTAAGTTCTTTTTTTTGTTCAGTCATCCCCCAAATTACAACTACCCCACAAAATGCTGAATGTCACAGATGTGTGTTTGCACCTATTTATCAATGCACTGAGTTTTACCACAAGGCTTGAAACTGGCACTCGGGGTCTCGCTTTGATTCCTTCCTCTGCCCACTCCACTTGTAGCAGTGCTCTTTCATGACACCACATATTCGGACTCTACTCAGCGAGCCTGGTGATATGCATCCTTCACACATACCTTCAGCAAGCATCATGCCAATGCTGGTGGGCTGGCAACATTCCAGAACCTCATCACTAGTAAACTCTATCCTTTTGATCTTAAGTATGGCTTATAAATGATATTGATGAGTTGGTACAAGGAACCAGATGTGCTATTTGTGGTGGAGACCCCTGTCACAATCACAAAGAGACAAGAATCCTCTGTACTACATTATAGACATGCAGCTGATTTAGAGATTATTGCTGCATTATCCCACCTTTTGTCTCAACTGGGTCATGGTTGCAGTTAAAAGGGGTCAATAAAAATGTTTAGCCTCATTTTCCTATGACAAAGATGATTCAGGGGGCGCCTGGGTGGCTTGGTGGGTTAAGCCGCTGCCTTCGGCTCAGGTCATGATCTCGGGGTCCTGGGATCGAGTCCCGCATCGGGCTCTCTGCTCAGCAGGGAGCCTGCTTCCTTCTCTCTCTCTGCCTGCCTCTCTGCCTACTTGTGATCTCTGTCTGTCAAATAAATAAATAAAATCTTTAAAAAAAAACAACAAAGATGATTCAGGCTTTCTTAAGTTTGTTTTACTACAACCAATCAAAAAACAGTAAATAAATTAAAAAGTGTAAAACCTTTTGTATTTCTTAGACATAAATACTCAATTACACCCATAGTCATCTACACCCGCCTAAAGATCTCACGGCTTTACATTAACAGCTTCATGAAAACTTGGTAGTACAATTTGATTTCATTTTCACAGTAATACACATCTATCATAGCAATCAACCTGAAATGGAGCCTTTTAGAACACCAAGATCAGTACATCAAATAGAAATATGTGAATCATGTGTAGAATTTTAAACTTCCTATTAAACACATGCAAATGAGTAAAAAAGAAAATGAAGGTAATATTAATAATATATTTAACTCAATACATCCAAAAATAATTATTTCAGGATTTAATTAATATAGAAATATATTAATGAGACACATTACTTCTTTTTTCATACTAAGTTTTTAAAATCCAATGTTTGGTTTATACTTAAAAGTACAGTTCAACTTGGACAAGTCACATTTCCAGTGTTCAACAGTCTCACATCACTAGTGCCTAACTGACTGAACAGTACAGAGCAGCTCCTGACAAAACCCAAACCAATGAACTGACAGAGGGTGATTTAGTTTCTGCCTGAAAGTTATTTTCCCCTCTTCTCATCTTCTTTTGTTCTAAGGTGCAGTTTCCTTTTAACATGTCTTATTCCATCTTTTCTTGGTTTAAATACCATTCTCCTAAGGTCAATGATGCTGAATCATTTTTGGAATATACTCCCTATTGAAAAATATATAAAAATTTGAACCTTGCTCTAGAAAAGTGTACTTGTGCATTTGTAATGAGATGAACTGTGTCCCTCCCAAAAAGACATTTTGGGGTCCTAATCCCTGGTGCTGAAGAATGTGGAATTCTTATGGGCAAACAGAGGATTCACCAAGGTATTCAACTGAGGTTACAGGCATGGGCCCTACCCAGTGGGACTGCTGTCCTTACAAAAAAGGGAAATTTCGATGCAACACTGAAAGGGACAGTGATATGACGAAACAGAGGGAGAAGATGGCTTTCAACAAGTCAAGGAGAGAGGCCTGGACAGAGCCTTCCCTCCTGGCCCTCAGAAAGAATCAACCTTGTTAACATCTTGACTTGGGACTTCTAGCCTCCAGAAGTGTGGGACAATATATTTCTGTTGGGTAAGCTACCCAGTTTGTGATACTGAGTTATACCAGCCCAACAAACTAATACATGCATTTATGCTCCATATCACTCGGCATCAGGGAAATACAAATCAAAACCACAATGAGATATCACCTCACAACAGTCAGAATGGCTAAAATCAACAAGTCAGGAAATGACAGATGCTGGCGAGGATGCGGAGAAAGGGGAACCCTCCTACACTGTTGGTGGGAATGCAAGCTGGTGCAGCCACTCTGGATAAAAGCCTGGAGGTTCCTCAAAATGTTGAAAATAGAACTGCCCTATGACCCAGCAATTGCACTACTGGGTATTTACCCTAAAGATACAAACGTAGTGATCCAAAGGGGCACGTGCACCCGAATGTTTATAGCAGCAATGTCCACAATAGCCAAACTATGGAAAGAACCTAGATGTCCATCAACAGATGAATGGATCAAGAAGATGTGGTATATATACACAATGGAATACTATGTATGAAACTTTATATATAACTCCAAAGGGTTCAAAGACCCCCTTGTTAACTACTTAAGAACCAGAGGTTAAGAACGCACTTGAGATTAGAACAAATCAAATTAAATAACATTTAAGTAGTATTTTCTGTCAACTGTTAATATTAATTTTATCAGTCAACATTTGTCCTAAGTCCATTCTCAGATCAGTACTCTTACTACAACAGTGGCAAAAATACAATTTTTAAGCC
Source organism: Mustela putorius furo (assembly GCF_011764305.1). Taxonomy (NCBI): domain Eukaryota; kingdom Metazoa; phylum Chordata; class Mammalia; order Carnivora; family Mustelidae; genus Mustela; species Mustela putorius. Next base: position 19,455,273 of record NW_025422471.1, read on the forward strand.
ATCTTCAGAATCCTTAAAGTTACTCACTGCACATTCTGAGGTTTAATATTCACATGGGTTCATGCTATATTTTAAGTACATATCCTTGATTATATGATCCATTCCCCCTATTTAGTACATGTCCTCTTAAAATATGGACATAGAGAGACTGTATTGGGGAAAATATTTGTTCTTTTTAGAGTCTTCTCCTTTTTTCACTTAATTTATATATGAATCGAAATGGTTTAAAGCAGGATTTCTCACATAGGGTGCACGGCATAATAACTTCCATTGACAAAGTTCCTAAGGTCTTGTAAGTTTGAGAAACATTTCATAGTACATTCTACCTTTCATTACTATCTTCATTAGCATATCAAAAACCCTGAGAAGCTATGAAGAAAAGAAAAAAATGAGTAAGTGATCACATAATTTTTCTCTTACAACATATTACCCATTGAAACAGCAGGTGGATGAATACTTAGGTGAAGTCACCATACTCTGTAAAATCCTAGTCTTAGATGCTTGGAACAAGACAGTACCATTATAGCCACACAGCAGGCTGACTTTAGGTTGGTAGATTGATTGGTCCAACGCACTTAGCCACTGCAGCCAAGAACGTTACTTTCACCAACATTGCCAAATGTGGGTATTTTTCTCCACACTGAGTGAGCCTTTTTTGACCCAGACCTAACAGTTGCCAGTCCTCACAGCCTCCCAGGTCCTGACAGGACTTCCATACTGAACAAACTCAAGGAATGTGGGAGAGGGCAAGGAAGAAGTGCACAGGACAGCAATGAGGGCAGCTCTAGGCAAGAAGTGCACAGATTCCAAGTTCTTAATGGAATTTCAGCAATTTTTCAAGGATAAATACCTCTTCTATTGTTCTTTGCCTTCCTTACTTGCCTTAGCATTTCAGTGAATTGCTTCTTGGCCTCCTGGCTAAGATCAAGTGCAGAGTACCTCAATGTTTGCTTGTTTCTTTTTTGTCAGTTTATAGTTATTTTGGGGGGAGATTACCAAACCTTCTCATTCATCCACAGGCAGAAATAAATATTCTTAACAGAATTTCTTTCTGTCTTTCCAAGAATATATATATATAGGTATAGAAATAATTGCCTAAAAGGGCATATCAAAGTTTTATTTTAATAGTATAGTACAGAAAAATTATCACAGATTACTGCAAATCTTTCATATATTTGAGATTCTTATGTAGATAAATACTAAGTCAAAACCTGAAGCAATTAATATGGAGGGGGTGAGAGAAGTCAGACAGAAAAAGATAAATACTATATGAATTACAAATTCACACACAAAAAAAGTAGAATAATAGTTGATAGGGGCTAGGGTAAGGGAATTAGGGAGATACTTAAGGGTACAAACTTGCAGCTAGGTAGATAAATAAGTCTTTAAGATCTAATGCCCAGTTAGTGATTATAGGCAACAATACTGTATTACAACATCAAAGTTGCAAAGAGTCTAGACCTTAAATGTTCTCACCACAAAAAAGAAATGATAAATATGTGATACAGTGGAGGTGTTAGCTAGTGCTACTGTGGTTATCATATTGTAATATACAACTACATCAAATCAACACATTATATACCTTAAACTTACACAATGTTGTATGTCAATTATATCTAAATAGAAAAAATATACAAGGAATAACTTCAATAGAAATATGCATATTCTGGGGGCATCTAGGTGGCTCAGTCATTAAGTGTCTGCCTTTGGCTCGGGTCATCATCCCAGGGTTCTGGGTTTGAGCCTCACATCAGGCTCTCTGCTGCGCAGGAAACCTGCTTCTCCCTCTCCCACTCCCCCTGATTGTGTTCCCTTTCTTGCTGTCTCTCTGTCTGTCAAATGAATAAATCTTAAGGAAGAAAGGAAGGAAGGAACGAAGGAAGGAAGGAAGGAAGGAAGGAAGGAATATAGATGGATGTGTATTCTGGAATTTCCTCCATAACTATGTATCATGAAGTCTTGTTTTTTAATCTGAGGATGTTGCCTGTCTTTCTGGAGAATTTATAAATTCTCCTCTTCAACACAGGAAGTGTTCTCATCACCCTATTGCATTAATTGCAATCGCCTCAGTGTGAACAAATTTCCAAAGTTTTTAAAAACATCTCAAAAAGAAATGTGCAATTGTGATTTACTACTATAGGAGGCAAGTATTTTCTCATTCTTTCTGTCTCATTCTTTCAGCAGTAATATATTTAAACTTTGTAGGCCTCTGTTTCTTCATCTGTAAAATGACAAGCTTGAATTAGAAGATCCAGAACTGTATGAGATCTAGATCTCTGAAGAACATAGTATCATTCCTGAGCAATGCTGCTTATGTATAATTGCTACGAAATACACTCAAATTGCTCTTCTGGTTTTTGTGAAAGGTTTCAGTAAATCAAGCTTTTTATTAAGAATTTGTAAATAAATGAGTCTATGATAAACAAGCCAGATAAGATTAAGGGAATAATCTGTAATTCTAAAGTTGAATTTCTGACTAATCTCTTTGGCAGTACATGTTGTTACCCCTTCTGTGAGTAGACATTCACTGTTTGAAGCAACAAGCTCTTTGATACTTAGAAATTTTGGATTCTGTTCTATTTTTAAAAGCTACTATATCAGTATTCATCGACTCTTTGACATAGCCATTCATTTATTTTCTAAAAGGCTATTCTATAATCACACTTCCTTTCAGGAAGCCCACCAACTAAGTAGAAGCCTAAATTACTGATAGCAGTAATGCAGGGGCCTTCCTGTTGGTAAAGAATCAACACTAATTAAACTAATGTGCTAAATCCCAGGCTAATAATTATGCAGATGAGTGATAGAAAGCTTATTTTTATTTGTTCTTAGTGGTTGTGCACTTTAAAAATGAAGAAGAATAAAACATTTTAGAATAAGTATTTTTCATATTTAACCTTTTAGCAAGGCTAATTTAATTGGTCTCTAATTTTGAGAAATACAATTTCTACTAATAAAGTAATAAGATAAAAATATTATCTTAATTAAAAATAAATAATTTGAAATAATTAAGGAGACATTAAAATAATTCCTCTTGTAAAAGCTAATTAGGAACCAATTAAGCATAAGTTTTCAAAATGCTTCACAGGGAAGATCCTATTTCAATGAAATAAGCCCAATCTTTGTACTAAATATTCACCCACATTCTGAATTATGCTAACACTAAGAAATATTTTATAATAATGGTTAAAATTCTTGGAATATTCATATCCATTTAAGAATTATTTTCACATACAATTCTACTAGTATTACAGCATCAAAATGGTTATAAACATGAAAAACTACATAACCATAAATTAATTTTTAGGCTATGGCAGATATTTTGGGGGCAAATAAAAGGCCATGGATGCACTGCTAGACATTTTGGCACTCAGATGCTATACTAATTACACTTCTCTCTCTTTTTATTTTGGTGAGGTTCTGTTATTCAGGAGACCTACTTCAATCTGAAGTTTCTCCAAAGACATGGACATCAGGTGTTACCTTGATTTGTATCCAAAGAAACAGAAGATTTCCTGTAGAAAAGGTTGTTTTACTATATCTATAAAAACCCAACATGGTTATCTTTCCATTCAATTAAAAAACATAACAAAAAACAAAAACAAAACAACACTGGAGGTAGGACTAATCCAGACAAACCAGAAAATCCTTAGAGCCACAAGGAGTTACACAAACTAGGTGAGAGCGCAAGTAATTCATCCTCCTCGATAATCCAGGGGTTGAGCTATAAACAGAGACCTTGGCAACCAGCTCATCTATCATAATCTTAATCTGAAACAAAGTTAAATACCTATGAACTCTAAGACTTTAGTATGCAGTAACAGTTACTTTCTTTCTTTCTTTTTTAAAGATTTTATTTATTTAACAGAGACACAGCGAGAGAAGGAACAGAACACAAGCAGGGGGAGTGGGAGACAGAGAGGGAGAAGCAGGCTCCCTGCTGAGCAGAGAGCCCGATGCGGGGCTCGATCCCAGGACCCTGGGATCATGACCTGAGCCAAAGGCAGACGTTTAACTGACTGAGCCACTCAGGCGCCCCAACAATTTATTTCTTAACTAAGTCTGTAACACTATTGTTACCTATCTAGAAATTATGGAAGTTAAGACCTACAGAAAGTAAATATTGTTTTATTTATTTACAGAAAAGTATAAAATGTAGTTGTGGGTCGTACAGACTGTGATGTTCAAGTCTCAGAATACTTCGGAGATCTCCTTTTAGCTAACCAACTTTAAACAAATTTAGAGGTTTTTCATAATATATGGTATAATACATATGAACATGACATAGTTTATTAGAGTACTGTCATCAGTTATTTCCTCAACAACTCTAATGATGGGGGGAAATTTAAAACTTTGGAGAAAAAAAATAATAAAATAGATTGCCCATACATAAAATAGTTACCTGCCTATTTCCTGTAAACTTCGATATCCTTATTGTACATCTGAATATATGTATGAAAATAAGCAGAACTTTTCCTTGAATGAATACTGTGAAATCACTAAATGATCTGGTCTCACTAAATTATTATAATGCAGGAATGAGTCATTAGGAAATTTGATGGTTTTTTTACAATTAATGATGAACACACATTTACATAATAGAAATGACTACCAAGTTAAACATTTAGCCATTTAAATAAATGACTTATTGAAAGAATAAATGTATTAAATCACATTAGTTTTTTCCTCTTGTTCTTATCGTAGGGAAAGCACACATGAACCTCCACTACCTAAAATAAATTCAAATATTTACTTATACAATAAGAATAGGTAATTCATTATCAAGATGGCAGAATAAGTTCAGGAAGAAACCTTCATTGCTCTGGTCCAGATACATAGTAATAGTATATAATATACCAAAAGACGAAGCTATGATTAAATATATAAACATATTTCCCATAGACTAAGAGTATAATTTTGTCTCTGTAAAAGAATGAATTATATTTTTTAAAAAAAGAATGAATTATAGAATCTGGTAAACTATAAAGAAGCTTACTCTGTTGTTTAACACTTAAAATGTTTTTCCTCAGATGTATGGAATCCAGTTCTTATTCAATACCAAGCATTTTAGATCTGAGGTTCTTTTTTTTCGCCCCTCCAAACTTCAGTTTCCCGAATATTTCTTACTGAAGCAGAAGGAAAGGATAGTTAAAATTTTGGATAAAAATGTTCTTAATTCTTGAAAGCAAAACCTGCCAAAAGCAAGTTAAATGCAAAGAAAAAAATAAAAGAATCAGAGACCTATATGTCATGTATGTAGTGAACTAGATTTGAGTTAAAGAAAATAACGCCATGTAAAAGAAAAAATGTACAATGAACTAAACATTTTTGAAGAGAAATTTAGCCAGATTTAAAATAGTACAATTGTAGGAATACTTTGCCTAAAATAGAACACATACAGGACCCCATTCTCATATACCTATTATTTAACCATATATTTTCTTTTCAACAATAATTTTCATCTACTTCAAAGGTTGGTGAGACACTCTGAGTAAGGAACAAAATCAAAGACCATTATATTTAATAAAAATTTTGAACATTTAGATTTTTGGAAAGAGCACTGATTCCCTTTTTAGGGAGATTTCAATTGCATTTGATTATTAAAGAATGACTTCATTTTATATTGGGTCACTCATGTAAAACAAGCATTGCTTCCAAATGTTAACTCTGCTGTGCAAAAGTGAGAGTGTATGTGATTGTGTGATCTAGTTCAAACCTAATTAGAATCAGATTAATCAACCAACTAATGTAATCAATATCATGAAATTTCCATGACCCCAACCACATAATCACTTCCTATGTCTTGTCCATTTATTCTATTTTCTTTCCTGTCTTTATGGAAAGTGCCCATGCTCCTAGCTAACCAAATCCTGCCATTTGTCCATTCGACCCCATCTTCACTTATGAGAAACAACATTCCAGCAATTTCAGCAACATTCCCCCTCTTTCCTTACTTACTCCCATCAATATGCAAACATGATGTTCTTTCTCTCATCTAAGACAAAGGTGAAAAAAAAAACCCTCTTGGCCCCATGTACCCTTCAAGCAGCTTCCCAGGTTTCTTCTTCTATACAGTAAAACTTGCTAAAAAGTGCTGCATAGGCTTCTTGTTTCTTCCCAGTTCACTCCTCTCATCTTTTTGGAACCTCCTATTTCTGCTATCCCACTGAAAATGTTTTATTAAGATCCCCAGCAATACCTGTGTGTCCTACCATGTTCGCCTGCCTGGCTGCTCCCTCTCAGCCTTTGCTGGTCTCCTCACTCTATACATTCAAGTGTACAAGGGCAGAGTCCTTGATCTTTTCTATCTTCTCTATCTCCCTTGATAGCTCAGCCAGCTTTAAATGCCTCTTTACTTAAACATCTTCAGCAGGAAGCCCTCTCCCTAACTCCAAATTTGTATACCCAACTTCCTACTTAATATCTCAGAATTAAGTTTTGTAAAACTGAGTTCCTAACCCTCCTCTTCCATACTCTCATAATTCAGTAGTCAGCTGCATGCCTTCAGTATTCAATCCAAAACACTTATCATGATTGGTGTATGCCTGTCTCTCAGTATGATACCCACTTCATCAACAATAATATGTTGCCTCTAGACATATCTAGAATCTGCCCCGTGTTCACCATCTTCACTGCTGTCACTCTGGTCTAAGCCGCTCACGTCCTTCATGCTTTGTCGAACCAGCTTTCCACTCTCTGTCTTCTTCTGCGCTTACCACACTATGTATACTCTATTCTCAACATAACAGCCAGATTAATCCTGCTAAAACTGTAAGTCAGGATCACATCACTTGACGTTCGAAACCTTCCAACAGTTTCCAGTGCAGTTGAAAGCAAACCTTGAAATCCTTACAATAGCCTATAAGGCCCTACACATGATATGCCCTCTCTCTGACCTCATATCTCCATTCTCCCTATCTCTATCATCCTACTGTACCCGTACCTCCCTCCATGCTATTGCTTAAACACATCAATAAAAAGTTGATGAAAGCTCCCACATAGGGGTCTTTGTACTAACTGCTTTTTTTCTGCTTAGCATGCTCACCCCACAGAGAGATGTGTCACCAAGGCCTTTTCTGGTGCCCTGGCTAAAATGATAACCTTTATCCTACTTCCACCTTGACATTTTCTATTATCTTTCCCTGGTGTATTTTTCTCTTCAGCATTTATCACTATTTAATATAGCTTATATTCAATTTATTCATCTTGTTATTGTCTGTTTCTCTGACTAGAATGCATAAACTGCAAGAAAACAAAAATACATTTGTTTTTTGCTCTCCAACAGAGAATAGTTTCTGGTACCTAAGAGACACTCAGAAAACATTTGCTAAATAAATGAATCAAACATTTATTTTGAGAACACTAGGCTTCTGCCAGAACCACATAAGTGTAAGATGAGTTCAGGGACTCTCGCATCTAGGAAATCTATAAATATTTAGAAATATTATTCATGGATTTAGATCTGAGGGACTGAGTAAGGCTCAGGTACTTTAATACAAACTGCCATTTCCCCTTCTGTTCCCCCTCACCCATCTCCCCCTGCTAAAATCCCTATTCTGAATAGTGAAAGAAGGCTCAACCTCAAGACAACCTGAAGCATTGTAGATCACCCCACTCCTTGCCCATCCATAGCTCTAGCTGGGTAAGATCTCACATGTTGAAGGCCACCAACTTTGAGCTAGATAGAACTAGCATGAACACATACATATCTTGCTTATTCCTCATGTACCCTTATTTAAAAGGACAGAGCATGCCTTGGGCAGGTATGTGTGTGTGTGTGTGTGTGTGCTTGCTTGTTTTATTGCTAATGAGTTGCCGCACTGTATAATAAATATAATTTTTAACATTAAGTACTTGAGGTTCTAAACTAAAAACCCTGAAGAATTTTTGTAGAAAAGACCTTTTTCATAACATTTTTCATTACAGTTTATTATCTTTAGAATAATAAGCCCAAGCGAGATCTCCAACAAAGGAAATAAATGCACTCCTCTTACTTGGAGCTAACGCAGAGCGATCAGGCAAGTTTTCACTCTCCTCATCAGTGCTTTCATCATAGATAGCATCCCTGCCAGCAGTCATTTCAGAATGTGTTGTGGTTTCCCTAGAAACAGAGAAAGGTAGAATTATAAATTTTTGGCTCACCCCTGGCTAGGTATCAAATTCACCAGTAAGTAATTATAGAAAATATCCCTGGAAAAATACTTTAAACAAACACATACTGAAACATACATGATTAAGATGAAAGCATTTTATAAAGTCTATACGTTAACTCTCTTAAGAATAAGTTTCCCTTCTACTTAATTTAAATGTGGTTTAGTGCTCACTATAATCAACTCTTCAATCAGTTTCTTATCATCTTATTCATCTATCAAAATACTATTCCTCTGGATTATTTTCTGAGGATCACAGAATATTCAGTATTTTACTGATCTCAAAGCAGTTCTGCCTTGCTTTTGATTGTCCCCAAATTTTCAGAGAGGCACTCTTCTTCTTACTATGAAGATGCCAAGTAAGGCACAGAGAGTTTACAGGACTTGTCCAAAGTCATGTACTAACAGGTATCAGTGCCAGACAGCACCTGAACGAGGACCATTTGACATCAAATGTTATATTCTTCACATGATGCCATTAGTAAATCTTTGTGTTCTCTCGGATTCGGGCAAAAGATGCAAACCTGGATCCACTAAAATAATTAAGTGGATAAATAAAGTAGTAAAACAATAAAAACCAGACTAAAATAATTATAATTGTCTAAACCATACCAGCTATAAGTCACCTGTGATTCTTCCTTAAAAATCAAGGATGCATCCACTCTCAGAACCACTTGATTCTAAAAGTAACCACTCCTTAGACACCAATATTACAAATGTGTATTCAACTCTGCAGTTTTACAGAAGATAAAGTTTTTATTGTTTTTAATGATGTCTAAGAATTACACAAATAACACTTAGATAAACCACCTGTCAGTTTTAAGATTTAAGTGTAGTTATGACAGTGAGCAGACATGGAGAGAACATTTTGAGACTTTTCCAGCCCACTGCATCCAACAGCCACAATATCTAACCCCAGACTATCAAATGATCTCACATTACTAAAAATGGCACCTAACTTTCATTAAGTTTGGGAAAAAATTCCATTTAAATTACTTTATCTGCCATCTCAAAACAGAAAACTCAAAATACCTTTCATGCTCAATGTTCTTTTCTAGTTCTTGAACTTCACTTAACAACTTATGTAAGTTTCTAATCTTCGCTTTCTTCTCATTCAGCACCAGAATAAACCGTTTATAAAGATCAGTCTCCAAAGCTTCCTTAGCACTGACACATTTTTCAAATCTAAAATGTAAATAAACAAACAAAAAAAATCATACAGGTTTTTTTTAGCATTACTATTATTCAAAGCAATACTGAAGATGATTTCAAAAAAACTTTTCAAGGGAAATTCAATTAAAAATCACTTTTATAGGTTTTCATTGACTTAAAGTTTTATACAGATAATTAAACAATTAGAATTTATTGTTTATTAATGTTAGTAATTTATGCAGTGAGATAAGGATCAATATTGGAAAATGATACCCAAATACCTTTTAAAAACATCTAAATGCCTAAACTTAATCATTTATTTCCAAAAGAGTATTTTTATGGGAGAAATTTCACACAAGAATAATTATAGCCTATGTTTTCTGTACTTGGCTAATATTACTGTAATAGCAACCGTGATCTTGTTTTGTGATTAAGTGATTTACCTAATCAGTTTTCCCTAAATAGACTATGAACTGCTCCACAGCAAGAACATGACTTAGGCAGTTCTATCTTCAGCACCTCATATATACACACTCATATATGCATTTATATAATGAATGAAAGTATCCAACTTGAAATTTCCATGGAGAAATTAATGAAGCAGCAAATGTGAAAGACCACATATCCTCAATTATAGATATATAAGACAAAACATAAAATTTTCTCTATCATTTATAATTCTTTTTACAATGTTCAAATGAGCTAAGAAGAGATGATATGGATTTTATCCTCCCAGATATAAAGAGAGCTAACAAGCAGAGACTGTATATAAGATATGTACATACACATGAACCATGAATAAACCTGTATTTTAAAGATTTAAATATAAATTATTCCATGTAAAATATTATTTTAAATGTAGCCTTGCCCTGCCTAGTTTTCTCTTTACTGTTTATTCATATTTGTTCTATACAGGTATTCTAGCATTTACATTACATATGTATTTATGTATATATATTTCATAGTATTTGAAATACAGAATTTTTCATTGAAAAATTATAAACAAAAATGTCAACATTTGATACTTTTGGTATACATGTCCCTATGCTTTCAACAATCTACTTATCTAAAGATGCAAAGAATTAGTGCCTCTTACAGAATGAAAAGGAACAGAAAGCAGTATATTTTCTGGGAGCAATTACAGCACTCATAGTACAATCACTGCCACGGCTGTGAACTCCATAGGGCAGAGAGCATGTGTGTTTTATTGACTGCTTTATCTTCAGTGCCTAACACAGTGTTGGGCATTCAACAGATGTGGAGAAGCTATTAGAAAATTAATAAAGTGAGTTAATGTGGGCACCTTATAAAGAGAATGAGTGATTGTGAATTTATTTTTCACTCCTTTAACAGCTACTCACCATTTTAACAGCAACAGTTTTCATCCCCTTCAGCTTCTAAAAAAAATCTATGGTAAATATTAATATAACAGTACTCCTTTCATCAGCAAGGCTCTTTAAGAAAGAAGTACACCAAAAAGTGTGTGTGGGGGGGGGAAGAGCCAAAGTTGAAGAGGAACTGACAAGATCAATGGCTTATGTTAAGCAGGAACATGTCACTGCAATTTTTTAAAAATCTAATTTAATTTTTTCTCAGTGTTCCAAAATTCATCTTTTATGTACCACATCCAGTGGTCCATGCAGTACATGCCCTCCTTAGTGTAAGAAGGTTCCCCTTTCTCCACATTGTCTCTAACACTTGTTTACTGTCTTAATTTTGGCCATTCTAACTAGTGTAAGATGGTTTCACAATGTGGGTTTTTGGGTAATTTTATTTTATTTTTCAGGGTTCCAAGATTCATTGCTTATGTACCACACGCAGCGTGGTCTCTCATGGTTTGTCTCCCCTTCCAATTTCCCCCACTCACTTCTCCTCTCCACCTCCCTATGTCCTCCATGTTATTCCTTAAACTCCATGAGTAAGTGAAACCATAGGATAACTGACTCTCTCTGTTTGACTTATTTCACTCAGCATAATCTCCTCCAGTCCCGTCCATGTTGATACAAAAGTTGGGTATTCACCCTTTCTGATGGAGGCATAATACTCCATTGTATTTATGGACCATATCTTCTTTATTCATTTGTCTGTTGAAAGGCATCTTGGCACTTTCTACAGTTTGGTGACTGAGGCCATTGCTGCTATGAACACTGGGGTACAGATGGCCTTTCTGTTCACTGCATCAGTATCTTTGGGATAAATACTCAGTAGTGCAATTGCAGGGTCATAGGGAAGCTCTATTTTTAATTTCTTAAGGAATCTCCACACTGTTTTCCAAGGCAGCTGTACCAACTTGCATTCCCACCAGCAGTATAAGAGGGGTCCCCTTTCTCCACATCCTAACACTTGTTGTTTACTGTCTTGTTAATTTTGGCCATTCTAACTGGTGTAAGGTGGTATCTCAATGTGGTTTTAATTTGAATCTCCCTGAATGCTAATGATGATGAAAATTTTTTCGTGTGTCTGCTAATCATTTGTATGTCTCTTTTGGAGAAGTGTCTATTCATGTCTTTTGCCCATTTTTTGACGTGATTATCTGTTTTGTGTGTGTTGAGTTTGAGGAGTTCTTTATATATCTTGGATATCAGCCCTTTGTCTGTAGTGTCACTTGCAAATATCTTCTCCCATTCTGAGAGACTGTGGACTCCAAGAAACAAACTGAGGATTTTGGAGGGGAGAGGGTAAGGGGTGGGGTGAGCCTGGTGGTGGGTATTAAGTGAATCATGGGATTCACTGTGAAGTCAGTGATACTAAAGGAGAACTAACATACAACTAGATTAGACTACAACTAGTCCAAGGATCATCTCCAAGGAAAAACTCAAATCTGATGAAAACATAAATAATATCAAACAGGAAGGGGCTAATGATGCTTCATCCTTTCAACAGTGACTAAGACAACAGAACAATAATGTTAAGGTTAATTAGTATCCTAGGACTGACATATCTAAAACTATGACACAATATTAATTTTAAAAATTAAAAGGATAAAGACTAAGTATGCAAATAGTGAATATTAGAAATAAAATACTTCTATGCAGGAAAACAGTCTAAGAATAGTATCAAAAATAATAACAAAAATAGGAGCAGAAACAAGGCAATTATATGCAAAAATATAATCCAATCTAAAACAGATTAAAAAGATATCCCAAAATAAAACATCAGATACATAAATGTGAACATGTGGTGCTTAGAAATCATGCAGCAACCTTTTTACAATCATCTCTGGCCAAATTTATATCCAGGTCAGGGATGTACAGCAAAAGAAAATGTGAATGGAGTTCAGAGGACAAAGAATGCTACAAAGAACTGGAAAAGAAAGCAGTGTAGAGATTTAATAAGGCTTTAAGTACTGAAGAAGATGGTAAACAGCTGTTCCTCATCCTCTCTGACAACAGAATAAGAGGAAATGGCCTTCAACTATACCATGAAGGACTCAGATTACCAAGAGATGGAAGGAACAATTTTCTGACTGTGACTGTTCTTAAACACTATAATGGGCTACCAAGGGGAGTTGAAGCTATCTCCTGAGGTCTTTAAAAATCAGACTGAATTCATCTGGATAAAATGTGATCCTAGCTTGAAGGCAGAGATGAAGTAAAAGAGCTTTCAAGGTCTCTTCTATTCTAATGATTCCATGAGTGTCAACCCAATTCAATCTGCTGAGAACTGCCTCCAGTTACAAGTTTAATAACTTTAATGCAGAATAAAGCTGGAGTTTGACTTGGTGTCTGAATGCAAACAAAAGACCTATTCAGGAATATGGAACTCGAGAGTTGTATTTGAAACTTAATAGGAAAAACAAGTGAAATAAATATAGCTAATAATTTAAGGATTCACATACAATATTTCTAATGTTTTCTCCTTCACCTAAACTATACAAAATTAAATTGATCCAGTTATGTCACTTGTTCAAAACAGAGCTAAGACCACAATTATTAAACAGTTAATAAAAAATAACAGCAAATATATATTAAAAGCCTACACATTAAAGCTTATTTTTTACTCATACTGTAATTCATTTCTTATTCAAACTTCATCTATTCTCCACTGTCATCCCAAATGGAAATGGTTTTAGGGTTGCTTCTGATTATAATTATACATGTTTAAGTTAAAAAACATATTTTTAAAACTCCCAAAAAGTAAAAAAAGAAATTTAATCTACAATTCCAGATATACATACACTATTAACATTTAATTTTCTCCCTCTAGATATTTTCTATCTAAAGATATATTTAGCAAAACTGGCATGCTATTCCTCTTTTTGTTAACAACATTTCTCTTCTTAACATATCATTAACATTTTCCATGGTACAAGCACATGTGTATATGACGGGTTTTTGCTCATATGATATCCCATTGTGTATCACCTTTATTTAGGACCTATATCCACCATAGCTTCTAAGGGAATTCTCACCATCTATTTTGTGCCAGTCATTCCCTCACACATACACAATCTGAAACAATGACGGGAAAGAAATGATTGGAGCATGGATGGACACTGATACAAGAGTATCAAAGGCTGCCCAGAAAACTGAGCTGTGGCCAGGCCTAACATGATGGCCACCACTCTAATGATTTTCTACTTCCTATGTCCGCAGTTACCTAACTCACTATGCTCATGTCCTGTTTCTAATTTCCCTAAAGACTCTTCATCAGTACTACTGCCATACAGAAGATGGAGATAGAAATCCTTTGCTCATTTTCCACCATACTAAGGCTCTAGGGAGGGAACATTTAAGAAAGCACTGCTTGGCCATGACCAAGATGTATTTACAGCTCCTTCAAATGGCCACCTTCTCCTGTGATAGGAAAGAAACCCATTTGGGAAATTTGGAAAATAGAGCTAACTAATCTAACATGTGGAATACAATCAAGAGCATAGAATTCTCTGGAGCAGGCTCACTGTCCTCTGGGGGCTAGCACAATGGAACACATTGCCAACCCCTGAAGAAAATATGTGACCTAGTATTTATAAGAAAAGAATAGCTGGAGCATAATAAGCCTGGCGATGAGAGATATGGTTGTACTTCTGGTCAGATAGGAAACATTTTGCCACAATAATGCAAAAGCACTTTCTGGACAGTTCAGGAATAGTAAATCAAGCATCTAGGGGCCACATATTATACACAGCCCTCCCCCACTGTTTTATAGCACAGGGTGCGTTTGTCTCCACCATCTCATCTTTGTTCCCTGCTGCTTTCCAGTCAAAGGCAGTGGTGGTGAATACTGATGAGGTTAACACCTCTTTCAACCTCTGGCAGACATTTTAAAGCAATTTGTTCAAGTACCAAGTACCCAGTCTGCATTTTTGTGGGCAATTTGAGGATCAAATTTCCTATCGTCTTGAGGGTATTTTGAGTTTTAAATTTAATGGCTTATCACGGCCATACTACATCTCCTTTAATTGGATTTATTTCACATATAAAAAAGAAAAGCATATCCAAACTACAGATAAAGACCAAAACCGTGCTTTCTAGCACAGATATCTGATATTGATTCATACTAACACGATTTTAAAGAGAAATAGGAAGAGCAAAATTAACTTGTTTTTCCCTATGGTTTCCTAATATTTACATAGTTGTGATTTGGTCTCATTATTATTATACAATTGGAGATAAAAGTTAATTCAGAAATAAAAGAGAACAAGAAACTTTCTTAATATAATAACTAAGAGTCAAATATAGTCAGATTTTAGGTGTTAAGTTTACATGTCTTACATTAGTAAATGTAATTGGATATATAGAAACCTAATTCCTTCTGGTCAACACCCTTTCCACAAATCTAGATTGATAGTGGTAAACACTTCACATTTTTCATATACTCTCATATTTACTTACGAATCCATATAAAACAATCTTAAGGATTGTCCTAATAAGATCCTAAGTTGGAAAATTATTCTTATGTTTTAGAGTTACTGGTTTGAATGAAAGATAAAAAGTCCACTGGACATATTGGATATAATGATAATATTATCATTTTATATACATTCCATGTAACTCTTTCAGGTGTTGCCACGTATGTATGTACCAACATGTGCATATGTTATATGTCTCTGTAAAGATATAAATGGTCACAACATACCATTTTGTTTCCTTCAAACATCTTTTACATAACAGAGTAATAAAAAATATACCCGGACTGGCCTAGATTATGATACAGTGAAAAAATGCATAATAAGGGGCGCCTGTATGGCTCAGTGGGTTAAAGCCTCTGCCTTCGGCTCAGGTCAGAATCCCAGTGTCCTGGGATCGAGCCCCACATCGGGCTGTCTGCTCCACAGAAAGACTGCTTCCTCCTCTCTCTCTCTGCCTGCCTCTCTACCTACTTGTGATCTCTGTCTGTCAAATAAATAAATAAAATCTTTAAAAAAATAATGCATAATAAGAAGTAAAGTGACGTTCTTCAAAATTTAAAAAAAAAAAAAGAGGCGGCAAAATCAGGAAAATAAAGGCTTCCAAATGTCTTATCTAATAAACACAATTACATCACCTTTTTAAAATTCTCAATGAGCAAAATAAGTCTATATCAGGATCCAAAGCACACAGCATCTGAAATAGCTTCCATTTACATAAAGAGTCCATATAAGTGATGAATTGGCATATTTACACTTTGTGTACCTTTTTATTCATTATTGATCCTATAATTTGAGGTAAATTAAATCTTATAAATATCAACTTCCTAAATTTTGATTAATATTAGTGGCTCCTGATTCTCATTGCCTGATTACTCTTTTCGTTCATTAGTTTGATGATGCCACCAAATACTAATGACCTAAAAGTGTTAACATACTCCAATAATGTATAGTAATGACCAGTAGTTTGGTTTAATCATACTAAGTAAAGATTTTACGTTAATATATGCTAGTCTACATATATAATAAACTTACAAATCATTAACTTAAGTCTATAACAATATAAAGAGAGCTTAGTGTTTTTGTAATACAAGAACATTAGCACATACCGTCCTTGAACATCATTCCAATCTCTCAAAAGCCTTTCATTTTCCTTCTGCAGGTGCTCATTCTTGGCTTGGTTTTCTGTGATGGTGTCCAGGCAATCACAAATAAGTTTTCTAATGACCTCAGCTGGACTTGCAACTTTCTCTAGACTGAAGGAACCAAGTCTGAACTAGAACGAAAGGAAAACATTATTAGTTTGGGGAGAATATCAAGATCGAGTGCGATCTTCTGAGTGGGAAAAAAACATAAGATTCAAATACAGTGCATTTATCAGATATAAATACAGAGAAGAAAAACTGGGAAACTTCCTACCTTCTTATGGAAGTTTATCATGTAAATCAACATATAACTCAAGAATAATTTGTGTGTTAAGTCACTCTTCTACCTCCTAGCAGAGAAGAAAACATCTAAATACCATATAAGCATACTACTGGTTTTTTTAGTACAACTTAATTTAAGTCACTACTCAGAGTAAGAAAAGGAATCATAAACGAAGATTTTTTTTTTAGATTTTTTTTTAAATGTATTTATTTGTCAGAGAGAGAGAACACAAGCAGGGAGAGCGGCAGACAGAGGGAGAAGCAGACTCCCCACTGAGCAAGAAGCCCGACGCAGGACTTGATCCCAGGACCCTGAGAGCATGACAAGAGCCGAAAGCAGAGGCATAACCAACTGAGCCACCCAGGCATCCATATACACAAAGATTTTTAACTGTACTTTCTATTACTAGTGACAGTAACACAGAATAAGTGACATAATCTATTTCTGAAGAAAGGAAAATTTTGGCAATAGTTAAAAAGAAATACAGCATTTTAGGGAACGGATAAACCCGGGGGCACTACTCAGTAATTATTTCTGTATCAAAAACCAAATAAATCACAAATAATACTGTCCAATGTCAAGTTTGTATACATCTTACTTCCTCACAAAGGTAAGACTTACAAAAATACATCCTCTACTAGAAGGCACTTTAAAATAAAATAAAATAATATAATATGGTATTATAGTATGGAATTTATAGTATGGAATTTAGAAGGGTATACCAGTTCTCCTCATTTAGCAGATAAAGATAATGAAATACAGTGATTTAATCACAATCATAATTATCCTTACTATTAAAATTATTATAACAGCTAAATATAAGCCTTTTAACATGATAACTATTATTATATAGTTACCACATCTCACAGTTGAAATTTAACTCACATACAACTCACACACATACAACTCATCTAATCATCACCAAAATGAAACTATTATATCCACTTCATAAATTAGTAAACTGTGGTTCAGAATCATTATCTAATATATTGAAGGAATACAGCCAAAATCCTGCTATGCTATGCTATTATGCTATTTCCTGACATAAGAAGATAACCTAATTTAAAAACTAGTGGGGTACCTGGGTGGTTCAGTCAGTTAAGCATCCAACTTTTGGATTCTGCTCAGGTCCTGATCTCATGACTTGTGAGATCGAGGTCTATGTAGGACTCCCTGCTCATGGGGAATCTTTTTGGATATTCTGTTCCTCTGCCCCTTGCTCCCACACACACTCTCTCTGTCTCTCTTAAATAAATAAGTCTTTTAAAAATAAATAATAAAAAAATAAAAATTTAAAAACTAGTAAGAGGAAGAATTAGGTTCACAACCTACACATAATATTTTTTACCTTTTTTTATTATGATCAGTTAGCCACTGTATAGTACATCATTAGTTTTTGATGTAGTGTTCAATAATTCATTAGTTACATATAACACCCAGAGCACATCACAACATGTGTGCTCCTTAATACCCATCACCCTGTTACCCCCTCCCCTATTCCCTTCTCCTCTGAGACCCTCAGTTCGTTTCCTGGGGTCCATAGTCTCTCATGGTTCATTTCCTTCTCTGATTTTCTCTCCCTCGGATTTCCCTTTTTTCCCCTGTGGTCCTCCGTACTACTGCTTATGTTCCACATATAAGTGAAACCATATAATTGTCAGTCTCTGCTTGACTCCTTTCAGGTAGCATAATCTCCTCCAGTTCTATCCACATCATTGCAAATAGTGGGTAGTTACCCTTTCTGATGGCTAAAAAATATTCCATTGCATGTATGTACCACATCTTCTTTATCTATTCATCTGTTGAAGGGCATCTCGGCTCCTTCCACAGTTTGGCTCTTATGGAGACTGCTGCTATGAACATTGTGGTGCATGTGCACCTTCTTTTCACTACATCTGCATCTTTGGGGTAAATACCTAGTAGTGCAATTGCAGGCTACAGAGTAGCTCTATTTTTAACATCTTGAGGTACCTCCATACTGCTTTCCAGAGTGGCTGTAGAAGCTTGCATTCCCACCAACAGTGCAGGAGGGTTCCCCTTTTCCCACACCCTCACCAACATTTGTTGTTTCCTGTTTTGTTAATTTTTGCCACTCTAACTGGTGTAAGGTGGTATTTCATTGTGGTTTTGATTTTAATTTCCCTGATGGCTAATGAAGTTGAATATTTTCTCATGTTTCTGTTAGCCATTTGTATGTCTTCTTTGGAGAAGTATCTGTTCATGTCTTCTGCCCATTTTTTGACTGGGTCATTTCTTTTTTGAATGCTGAGTTTGAAAAGTTCCTTATAGATATTAGATATGAGCCCTTTATCTGTAATGCCATTTGCAAATTCTTCTCCCATTCCATGTGTTGCCTCTTAGTTCTTTTTGACTATTCCCTTTGCTGTGCAGAAGCCTTTTATCTTGATGAAGCCCCAAAACTTCATTTTCACTTTTGTTTCCCTTGCCTCTGGAGACATGTCTTGAAAGAAGTTACTGTGGCTGACGTCCAACAGGTTACTGCTTATACTCTCCTCTAGGATTTTGATGGATTCCTGTCTCACACTGAGGTCTTTCATCCATTTTGAGTTTACCTTTGTACATGGAGTAAGGGAATGGTCCAGTTTCATTCTTCTATAGGTAGCTGTCCAGTTTTACAATACCCATTCCTGAATCAAACTCTTCAGAGAATAGGGATAGTGGGAACATTCCTCAATAGCATTAAAACCATCTATGAAAACTCACAGTGAATATCATTATCATCCCTTTAATGTCAAGTACACAACAGGGATGCCCACTCTCCCCACTATTGTTCAGCATAATACTAGAAGTCCCAGCCTCATTAATCAGACAACAAAAAAGAAATAAAAGGCATCCAAATTAGTAAAGAACAAGTCAACCTCTCTTTGTAGATGACATGATTCTTTAAGTGGAAAACCCAAAAGACTCCACCCCCAAATTACTAGAACTCATACAGCAATTCAGTAATGTGGCGGGATACAAAATCAATGTGTGAAAAATCTGCTACTTTCTCATACACTAACAATGAAACTGCAGAAAGGGAAATTAGAGAATCAATTCCATTTATAATAGCACCAAAAACCATAAGGTAGTTCGGAATAAACGTAACCAAAGAGGTAAAGGATCTATACTCTAGAAACCACAGACTGCTTATGAAAGAAATTGAGGAAGAAACAAAAAGATGAAAAACATTCCATGTTCATGGATTAGAAGAATAAACATTGTTAAAATAACTACCCTCTCCAGAGCAATTTACACATTCAATATCTACACATAATTCTTAAAAGACTCTAATAACATTGAGTGAGTGGCAGAACTGAGAGCGAAACTGAAGGGTTTTTGCTGTTTTTGGTTTTTGGGGCTTCCAGATCAGTAATTTCTACTATAGTATTCATCTAATAGAAACACTTCTAAAATGTCTTGCTTTTGAAAGATTATTTCTATAAATATATTATATTCAAACTGAGAAATATTTAACGGTGACTGATAATTCTGAGAAAAATTCCTATTAGTCAATTTAGAAATAAAGCTGAAAGTCAATAAAGAGAAAACCTGATATTTGCAATCTACATGGCATTTTATAAGACATTTCAGTTAATTTATATAACTTAGAAATACTTAAGGTATTCAGGAATTTTTAGGATAATTTAGGCATAATTTAGCAAATATTTGGGTGTTTAACCCCACAAAGTAAACTTTTCTGGACAAATTGTGGTTACTAATTTACTTTAAATTTTCAGGTAGAAAATGGAAGTTCATGTCTTACTTAATACTACAAAAAATCTGGGGTGCCTGTGTGGTTCAGTGGGTTAAAGCTCTGCCTTTGGCTCAGGTCATGATCTCAGAGTCCTAGGATCCAGCCCCTTTTTGGGCTCTCTGCTCAGTGGGGAGCCTGCTTTCCTCTCACTCTCTGCCTGCCTCTCTGCCTACTTGTGATCTCTGTCTGTCAAATAAACAAATAAAATCTTAAAAAAAAAATCTTTAAAAAATACTATAAAAAAATCTGCCAAAAGGCTTAACTACTGATGATTCCTAGGAAGTAAGAAGCCTTACTGACACTCACTTAAAATGTAAAAGAAAACAAAAAATATTAATATTCTCCAGGATTATAGCACATTTTAGAGGACTGAATAGCACTGCTCTTGCCATTAAAAAAAAAATTACATATTTGTGTGTGTTTTTGAGATCTAAGCAGATATGTCTGTTTAATTTTGTTTTATCTCACCTTTTCCTATTTCTTATCAACAGGGAAATCAGACTAAGAAAAATTGTCCTTTATTTCAATGAGTACACCCACTTATATTAGGCTTATATATGTAAGCAAAATCAAGCACTTTAAGCAATGTTTACCAAATGAAAACCTAGAAAAGTCTAAGAAGTTTTATTTTTTCAGTTCAAATTATTTCAAACTATTTGTCATTTTTTATTTACTCATTTATTTTTCATGCACTTTAAATGGCCTAAAACATTTGCAGTTTTCATATATAACTAAACATGAGTCTTTTTAAAAGCATAGGAGTTTAAATAAGACAGTTTATCTGGGGTGCACAGGTGGCTCAGCCGGTTAAAGAGTCCAACCTTTGATTTCTGCTCAGGTCAAAGCTCAGGAACATGATAGAGCCCACACTGGACTCCACTCAGGGCCAGAAGCCTGCTTAAGACTCTCTCTCTCTCTGCCCTTCTCCCTCTGCCCCTCCCTACCTCACTCTCTAAAAAAAAGAAAGAAAAAAAGAAAGAAAGAAAGAAATATACACTTATATAAAAAGAAAGGTTTATGTGTATAAAGAATATATAATTTGAAAGTAAATTTAAGGGGAAAAATAAATCAAAGCGTTTACTTTTTGAAGCTTTTCTTAGTATACTAAACACATACAACCAAAAGTTAAAGAACACCTACAGAATATATAGAATATAACTCTAAAAGTATCACTTTTATACTGAATAAAGTAATTTGTAAAATACAAATGCACAGACAAGCATAAGTCCAGCTGCCTACTCATCTATTTCAGATGGCAAAGGAAGAAGGAACCAATTCTAAATCACTAATAAGAAATTTCTTTCAAAATATCATATAAACCTATATATTCAAATTCCAAAAGACAAGTCTTAAATCTCTTGGCTAATCACTACAGAATAAACTTAATATATCATTTCTTCTTAGGAATAGGCAACTATTTCCTGCTTCTATTTCCTAATTATATTCACTAGTTTTGGGTCCTTTAATGGGTATGAACATGATAGTCTAAACAATAAAAAAATACAAATAAGTATCTAGAAACTCAATACAAGAAACAAAATTTACTTGACCATCTGACTGTACCACCCTTCCTGTAAAACACACAGTTCAGAGCCACAGCACAAAGCTTCCTTCTACTTTCACTCCTGCTGTTCCAGCCTTTCCACATCATTGAAGATGTAAGGGAACATATGCACTGAACTTTGATTAGGGCCTTTTATCAGACCTAATGAAGTCAGAAGCATAAAATATTTCTGCACTCTAACCTGTATCAAGCCAAGTTTTAAAGAAGATTTATTTTAGAGATAAAGAGAGAGCACAGGTCTGGGGAGGAGCAGAGGGAGAGAGACAAACAGACTCTGTGCTGAGCACAGAGCCCAACAGGGGATCAATCCAAAGACCCTGAGATCATGACCTGAGCTGAATCAAAAGACAGACTTAACTGACTGAAGCCACCAAGACACCCTAGGGTTTTGTTTTGTTTTTTGTTTTTCCTAAAGAGAGACAGAGAGCATGAGAGCTCAGGGAGGGGGAGTAGGTGTTGGGAGTGGGGAGGGGCAAAGGGAGAGAGGAAGAGAGGGAGAGAGAGATTCTTAAGCAGGACCCATGCCCCAGTATAGAGCCTGATGGCAGGGCTCGATCTCATGATCCTGAGATCATGACCTAAGCTGAAATCAAGAGTCCGATGCTTAACCAACTGAGCCACCAAGGCACCCCATATCCAGCAAATCTTTATACTAGCCCACATATAAAAAGAGGCAACTTTAAAAAGTATTATTTTTTAATTTTATTTATTTATTTATTCAAAGAGATCACAGGCAGGCAGAGAGGCAAGCAGAGAGAGAGAGCTGGGGAAGCAGGCTCTCTACCTAGCAGAAAGCCTGATGTGGGGCTCGATCCCAGGACCCTGGGATCATGACCTGAGCCAATGGCAGAGGCTTTAACCCACTGAGCCACCCAGGCACTCCCTAAGGTATTATTATTATTATTATTTTTTAAAGATTTTATTTATTTACTTGAGAGAGAGACAGTGAGAGAGAGCATGAACGAGGAGAAGGTCAGAGAGAGAAGCAGACTCCCCATGGAGCTGGGAGTCTGATGCGGGACTCGATCCCGGGACTCCAGGATCATGACCTGAGCTGAAGGCAGTCGTCCAACCAACTGAGCCACCCAGGCGTCCCAGGTATTATTTTTTTTAAAAAAGAAAATTTAAACAAAAGCCACACTGTATGGATGCCATGGTTTTAAAAACTTCTACTTTAAATTTTTGTTTGATATAGAAGGCTATTAGCACAGCTTTTCCTTAATTATTAGTTCTATAATTTTAAAATAATCTACACTATAAAATTGGGACTTCAAATGGTACACCAGAATCAGAAACCACAAATTAAAGGCATCCTGAAAGCATGTCTCTCCTTTAGAGGCATGGACAAAAAAATTTCTTTTTGTAGTCAGTTCTCAGAATCTTACAGAGAATTCGGTACATAGACCTATACTAGTCACTTCATTCTGTTTGTAATCTAAAATTTTAAACCACATCTTTATTTTTCTGTGTAAAAAATTTGAGAACAATTAACCTTTAAAATGTTGATAATCATAGGAGTTTACACTAGTTGGTTCCAAAGTGTCATAATTTTAGATATTAAAACAAACAAATAATAGCATTTTAAAAACCTGACCCGCATTAAAAATTCTCAATTTCAGAGAACTTTTCCCTTTTTTTTGGCCCAAGCTTTGTTTATTCTGGATATCTGCCAATTCTTAAGTCCAGGATTAAATACCATACCTCCTTACCACTTCAAAGTCCAGGTCACATTCTCTATAACTACTTTAGTCTATACTGACCTCTCTATTCTTAATACTTCAGAGTTTGTCTCTCAATTTTTCCCTCCTGTCATCCTCCCTATGTTTTCCTCTGGTTGTTTCAGAAATGTAGTCTTTTAAATTTCTAGCTCTTTAAGATCAGAAGGTCTATCTTGTATTTCTCTTCCACCACCTAGACAGTAACTTGCACAGCTCTATGCAAATATTAAGCACTACATAGAGACTTCAATTTTTTATTTGAATAATCCTTATTAATAAAGGAATGTAACTATAATGGGGCAAGCAAATGAAAAACTGAGACAATGGGGCACCTGGGTGGCTCAGTCAGTTAAGTATCCAACTTTTGATCTCAGCTCAGGTCTTGATCTCAGGATTGTGATTTCAAGCCCCACTCTGGGCTCCACACTGGGAGCAGAGCCCAATTAAAAACAAAACAAATAAACAAATAAAAATGGGCCCTGATGCTCTGAATACAAATTAAGAAATATTTTTAAATAGTATAAGAATATAACAAAGTTTTCTTATTGAATAGTATAATTAAAACAAAAAAAATGCATGCTAAGAAACTGTATCAGGACTTGATACTATGCTAATATATATGTTTAATAAAACCTACTCAGATTATTTTTTGTCACATTTTTTTAAGAATGTTATAAAATTATATACTCAGTTTTCAGCTTCTTTGGAGTGACCAAATTAAAGAGACTATATAGCATTAGTAAATTATACAAAATAAACACTATAAATAACTATTAACCAATTCCTGGGGGATTGTTTGTAGCCCTTCTGAATGTTTCTGGGGAGGGAGAGTTATCATAGTGTGGGTTGATATTCTCCTTAGAATATCAATTAAACATCAATTAAAGAATCTGAGTATTGATATAGTATCCAAGTAGTCTAAATAACCTTGCAGAATTACTCTTTGCTACTGTCCTGGGAACCAAAATGTAAAGCTAAATGAAAAGGAGAAATAAAGATATCTTGATTGTTATTACTAGGCAAATGACAGCAGAGAGGAACTCATTTTTTTCAGTATGTGTTTTTAATTTAGTCCTATCAGAAAAAAGTTTGGCTATACCTAGATATATGTACACTAAAAAAGTAAAGCCTGCCCATTATAGTTTATAATACAGAATGTTTTACCTATTTTAGACAAATACATAGTTGCATATACCTAGCCATTATAATACACAGTCACAAAATTCAGTAATTATAGGAAATCAGTCAAGTTTTGTAATAAAAAAAGAGACCAAACTGTATTACTTTGCCCTACTTATTTTAATTATCACTTGCTCATAATTTGGATCAAATATATTTGTACTAAGATATGTGCAATGAACTCTTCAGTTTAGTGGCCTGTTGAAATGTTTATTTCATATTTAAATAAGTAACATTACAAATATACCTCCTGATGCAGTAATTTCTTGAGGCTGACAACTGGTAACATTTCTTTTCTAAGACATGTAGAACTTAGAAAAGAATACTGATAAGGACTTCTTGTAAAAACGATAAAAGAGCTACATATAGTATGAGACCAGTAATCTCACCTTTTTCACTATTTTCTTGCCCAAATTTCTTACAGTTCATAAAAAAAATGTTTAAATATCTCAAGATGATTTTATGATCAAGGAAGGCTCTGTATATTTTAGATCCTGTAGGATCTAAATGCAATAACCTAAAAGTGAAAAATACTCTGATCTCAAATTAGAGTGCAAACAAAATTATTAGAATTTAAGGCCATGCTATGTGCTTTAATATATTAAACATCATCTAAGAATTCTTATTCTGGTCCTCATAATTGTAAAAATCTTTGGTAGAAGTCGGAGAATCCTTCACAACAAAAAATCCAAAGCCTATGTGGTAAGCGAATCTTAAAAGTTACTTTTACTTTGAATAACTATAAATGTTCACTCCACTACTGTCTTAAAATAGATGATGATTCTTTTGGTTCATGAGAAATATAGTAAAATTCAAATTTATCTCAGCCTAATTAAGAGTTAAAATTAACAATGAAAAATTATACTACATGGAGATTTAGAATCAACTGGAAAGTTTTTTATAGTAACT
This sequence comes from Mustela putorius furo, assembly GCF_011764305.1. Lineage (NCBI taxonomy): Eukaryota > Metazoa > Chordata > Mammalia > Carnivora > Mustelidae > Mustela > Mustela putorius. The sequence goes on from NW_025422471.1 coordinate 19,480,978, forward strand.
GGATTGGGGGAGGGGGATAGAGAGCAACAGTTGCGTATTATTTCCCTGTTACTTTATTTTGGGTAGTAGGTAGTGATAAATAAATATTGCCTTAGATTCCCTGACACTCTTCTAAATCTCTTAATACTTATCTAATCACATTTGTGCAATATGCTTCTCTGTCCTCCAGTTAGACGCTAAATGGTAATGTTTCTTGGCATGGTCTCTTGACCTACTTTTGTTTTTCCTCTATATTTATAGGGTTATCCACAATCACAGCTTCCATTATTACAGATAAACTGAAATCTGCCAAATGTATATGTAGGTGAGGCCTCTCCTAAACTGCAGACTTACATACACATTTAATTCCTTTTTGGAATGGTGCCAGCAAGATGACCTATGCAAACCTCAAACTGTAAATGCCAAAACAGAATTCATTGCTCATCCCCCTCACTACTATACTAGCTCTTCCCTGAATTTTCCACTAGACATTCACTGTTCACTCAGTTATACTTGGGTGGTCTAGTGAGTAAGTATGGATAGCTAACAGAGCATTGCAGTATTTACTTTTTTTTTTTTTTTTTGCAGTATGCTAAAAGCTGCAAAAGGATAGTGGCTACATATTACACATAAGTATCCCCAATTTTTTTTTCTTAAGTTAGTAGGCTTTTTTTTTTTTTTAAGAGCACTTTCAGTTTTACAGAATAATAGAAAGGGGACAGTTCCCATACACGCCCCCCCACCCACAGGTGCCCCTAATATTAACATCTGCATGCATGTGCTACATTTGCTACAATGGCTGAGATCAGTATTGTTTAGCTAGTAATACTTAAACTCCATAATTTACAGCAGAGTTAATTATTTGTATGGTACAGCTGACCCTGGAGCGACATGGTTTTGAACTGTACAGGTCCACTTACACATGGATTTTTTATAGTACCGTCCTGTAAATTTATTTTTTCTTCCTTAAGATTTTCTTAGAAACATTTTCTTTCCTCTAGCTTATTTTATTGTAATACAGTATATAATACATATAAAGTATAAAATAAAATATGTGTTAGGAGACAGTTTACGTTATTGGTAAGGCTCCTGGTTAACAACAGACTATTAGGAATTAAGTTTAGGGGGAGTCAAAGTTAGTATCCCCATTCTTACATGGTGAAATACAGAATACATTCATTCATTGATTTATCAGACTTTCTGAGTATGTACTATATACCAGGTATTAGAGACACTGCTGTGGGAAAGGAAAAAATTGTGTCTGTTCTCTTGGAAAGAGTTGATGGTACACAATGATTATAATTTCACATAGCTGTAGGATCAAAGAAGGAAATAAAAGAGGTAATTGATTGTGACTGGAGGGCAGCATATCTTTGGATATGGCGGTCAGGGAACAAGACCTTGCAAAAACTTAGGGGGACCACACAGCAGATGAGATGGAAAAGGTAGACAGGAGACTAGGTCACACAGGACTTTGTAGGCCACAGTAAGAGGTTGAACATTTATTCCAATTATAACAAAAAGCCATTGGAAAGTTATATGCAGGAAAATGACTGCTTAAATAGCACACAGCACTTAGCCTCTAAGATTGCATCTGATTATCTCAGCCTCCTGGGACTCATACCCTGTGAAATCCCCTCCCCTCAAGTGCAAGAAGGCCTGTGATTGGTTCCAACCAACAGAATACAGCAAAGGTGACATATATAACTTCCGTGATTAAGCTATAGAAGATTATAATATCCAGGGCACCTGGGTGGTTCAGCAGGTTAAAGCCTCTGCCTTTGGCTCGGGTCATGATCTCAGGGTCCTGGGATCAAGCCCCACATCAGGCTCTCTGCTCAGCAGGAAGCCTGCTTCCTCCTCTCTCTCTGCCTGCTTCTCTGTGATCTCCATCTATCAAATAAGTAAATAAAATCTTTAAAAAAAGAAAAAAGATTATAATATCCATCTTGCTAATAGAGTCTTTCCTTTTATGACACTAGCAGCTATGTTGGAGAAGCCCATGCAACAGGGAACAGAGAGTGATCTCTGACAAATAATCATCTTAAAACCATGGGAAGTCTCTAACCAATAGCCAGTGCATTAGATGGGTTCACTAAAGATAAGGAAACAATAAGATGTTTATACACGTAGGAAGACTTACTGTAAGGAATTGGTTTACATGATTTTGAAGATAGGTAAATCCAAAATCTGTTGGGGGGACCCAGGAGGCTGGAAATCTAGAAAGAGTTAGTGAAATCTCTCGACAGATTACCCTCTTGTTCTGGAGAGATCAGGCTTTTGTGCTGTTCAGGCCTTCAACTGACTGACTGGGGTCCCCCCCAGGGCTTTCTGTGGTCCCCAAAGTCCACTGACCTAATTTTAATCTCATCCAAAATCTTCCTCACAGAAACATCCAGAATAGTGTTTGACCACCATATAATATCTAGGCCCTTGTAGCCCATCCAAGTTAACACATAAAGTTAACCATCACAGCCGGCAAGAAACTGAGGTCCTCAGTCCAACAGGCTACAATGAACCGAATTGTGCCAACATCAACATGATCTTAAAAACAGATCTTTCACCTTGAGATGAGACTGCAGCTCTGGCCAAACCTTGATTACAGCTTTCACAGGAGTCCTAGCAAAGCCACGCCTGGATTTCTGACCCACGGAAACTATGAGATAATAAATGTGCACGGTTTCAAGCTGCCAAGTCTGTAATAATCTGTTACTCAACAATACATAATTAATACAAATGTGCTTCAATATTAGCAGTCTAAAAACAAAACAAAACCTCCTTAATGTCATTTCTAATTCTAGCTACTGTTCATTTTTCTGCTTCTGTTACAAAAATATATGTAGTATCTTCCAGTAGTCCTGCTTCCAATAGTTACTAGCCACATGTGAGCTATTTAAGTTTAAATTAGCCAAAATTAAAAACTGAGCTCCTCTATAATACAAGTCACATTTCAGGGTTCAACAGTGACATGTGGCTAGTAGTAGCTATGTCAGATAGCACAGATACAGGAAGTTTTCTGGAACAGCATTGAACTGTTTCCTCATTTTATTACAACCCATTTTCTCTTTAAATACTCCAATACACAAAAAGGCTGTTTTATAATCTGGCCTATGAGTACCTCTCTAGCTGGATCTCTCACTTGAATAGGTCAATTATTCCCATATGTAATAGGCAGCTTCCCCCAAATGTAATGGTGCTACCCCCAAAATGTCTACACCCTACTTTCTGTAACTTGTGAATATGTTACTTTTGCTGTGAAAAGAGGACTTTGCTTATGTGTTAAGGATAAAGACCTTGAGATGAAGAGATCATTGTAGATTATCAGGATGAGCCCAATCTATTCACATAAATCCTTATGATCAGAGAACCTTCCTTTCTCAGCTACAGTGAGAAGGATATGAAATTTGAAAAGAAGCACAGAAAGATGCTAAATTGCTGGCTTTGAAGACAGAAGGAGACCATTTGGTACCACGTACCAAAATGTGGGTGGTTTCCAGAAGCTCAAAAAAGGCAAGGCATTGGGTTCTTCTGTACAGCTTCCAGAAAGAAATATAGTCCTGCTGACACATTGATTTTAGCTAGGTGAGACTACTATGTTGGACTTTTTTTTTTAAGATGTTCTTTTCTTTCTGTTTTTCTCTTTTTCTTTCTTTAGAGAAAGTGAGCCCATGAATTTAGGGGAGGAGGTAGGGGAAGAGGGAAAGGGAGAGAGACGATCTCAAGCAGACTCCATGCTGAGCATAGAGCCCCACGCAGGGCTCAATCCCACAACCCCAAGCTCATGAACTCAGTCAAAATCAATAGATGGACCCTTAACTGACTGAACCACCCAGATGCCGCTGTGTGGGACTTTTGACCTACTGAAACATGGAATAGTGAATCTATGTTATTTTGAGCTACTAAGTTTCTGGTTATTTGTTATAGTAGAACTAAAAATAAATACAGTGTAACAAGGTCTATGGTAATAACTAACCCCCAGTGATGCCCACATCCTATTATCCAGAATCTGTAAATATTACTTTATACAGCAAAAGGGACTTTGCAGATGTGATTAAATCAAGGATCCTGAGATGGGGCTATTATCATGGATTATCCAGGAGGCCCAATGTAAACACAAGGGTCCTTATAAAGGGGAAGCAGGAGATCAAATTGAGCAAAGAGACTGTAATGATGAAAACAGATATTGGAATGATATGGACACAGGCCAAGGAAGGCTGGCAGAAGCTTGATGCTGAAAGAAATAAGAAAACCACTAAGTTTCTGGTACTTTGTTACAGTGGTAACCGGAAACTAATAGAGTCTTTGCATATTCTTTCTGCATGTTCTTCTCCCTGAATTGCACATAGCTTCTTCTTATATTTTATTCAAGTCTCTATTCAATGTTATCTCTGGAAACACTGTCTTTACTACCTTAACTATGATATAAGTATTTCAGAATCCTCCATATAATCCTACAAAGAAATATCAATAGTAAAGGTATTAAGAATATCTTACAATCTTCATAGCAGTCATCATCTTAATTCATTTTATTTATAAATAGTTATTGTCTCCCTTCCCCATGATCACAGTAGGGATTCAAAATATGTTTGTTAACTGGGTGAATCAATACTTGGTCATAAATGCTGCAAATATTTGTTGGTTTGGCAATATTATTAATAGAGCACTTACATTTTAATGTAGTCAAATCTAAAATTTGGTTTCCTATGGGGTTCCTGGCTGGCTCAGTGAGTAGAACATGCAACTCCTGATCTCGGGATTACAGGTTTCATCCCGCAATGGGTATAGAGATTACTTAAAAATAAAATCTTAAAAAAATAAAAATAGTTTCCTTTCAAGGTTTGCAAATCAGAGAAAGTTACTATTTACCTATATTTTCATTTTTATTTCTCCAAATACATTATCAATGTTTCCTCACCATTTACTCAGTGAACCATTCTCTCCTTACTGACATAATATGCTGCGATTATTAGAAACTACATTTTTATGTATACTTAAGTATTTTCTTGAGTTTCCGCTTCCATACCATTGCTCACAATTCTTTTACTAGTGCTAGGATGCTCTTTTAATTATTACGGCTTTATAATAGGTTTTACCATTAAAGATTAAAGATCTCATAATTCCTTTTCTCAATATTGTATTATCTAATTTTGCCAAGCACATTCCAGGAATTTTGACTGTGAATTTCAGACAAGCCAAAAAAACAAACAAAAAAAGAAACTAAAAAAATACTAGGAACTTTGTTTGTAATTATTCATTTTCAAATTATTGTATAAGGAATTATATTCAGTGGGGAGTCTGCCCTTCCCTCTCTCTCTTCTTGCCTCTCTGCCTACTTGTGATCTCCCTCTGTGTGTTAAATACATAAGTAAAATCTTCAAAAAAAAAAAAAAAGGAATTAACTTATTTCCAATATGAATTAACAGTATAATTCCTCCATTCAGGATCATTATGTTTCTTTACCTAATCAAGAATTATTTTGGGGGTGCCTGGGAGGCTCAGTGGGTTAAGCCTCTGCCTTCGGCTCAGGTCATGATCTCAGGGTCCGGGAATGGAGCCCTGCATCAGGCTCTCTGCTCAGCAGGGAGTCTGATTCCCCCTCCCCCTCTGCCTGCCTTTCTGACTACTTGTGATCTCTCTCTCTCTGTCAAATAAATAAATAAAATCTTTTTTAAAAAAAGTTATTTTTCTGTCTTTTGTTTAAGTTTCTCATTGTTTTTTTTAAACCAGACTCCCTCCACTGCAACTGATAAGAAAATGCAACTGTTTATCCACCTTATTTTTGATACCTTGGTCATATCAAAAGAATTACATGTTCCATGGGAAACTTAGAAATCTCTATTTTAGAAATCCAAAACTGGCATTTATTTTCAGTGTAGTACTGCACAAGCAATTTGTAACCAGTTTTCAAAAATAATGACTTATCCTATAGAAGATTCATGAACAAAAACCTAAGCACTGATTGTGAAGGATTTTGCAAACAAACCACAATAGAAGTAACACCTAAGGGCACAAAAAACTCCACTCTCTTAAGACAGTTTGAATTTGATTTTCTTTTAAGAATGGGTGATTATTTTAACACAGTAGCATTCCAGAGTGGCCATGACAGAGAAAAATGTCACTGGGGCTGGGATCACTGCTTTGCTTAGTTTCTAAGGCCCCACAGAAATAGTAAGCAAGCAAACACTGGACAAAACTTATAATAAAATATCCTGCTATGGGATAATTAGAAATGTGTTAATAAAACATAGGATGAAATGGCATGGATCATTTATTTCAGAACTTAAACCTTAGTTTATCCTGTTAAGTAACAATTGCTCAGGTCTGTCATAACATTCTCCAGGAAAATTAAAAGAGTAGACTCTTGTATTTTTTTTTTTTCTGATTATAAAATTCTGGCCCTTGGTCATTTAAAAGTTTTAGAACTTAAGGCCAACCTCCCCTATCCTGCCCCAAAGCACTTAATGATATGTTTTGATGAAATAGCATGACTGGTTAAAAGTCATGATACTGACATTAGAAATGTTTTGGAAACAAAGTATTTTCATAAAAAATTGTGTTAACTGTAACTCTAATATCCGTAAAATCAATTATCATAAACTAATAAACTCAAAATTAGTGATCCTCAAAAAAATCATAAAAGCACCAAGTATCTTTAAATCCTCAACTTAAATGAAATGATGAAACATGAAATCAAAGACAAAATATGTTCATTTTTCTGTATGGTTTATGAATTTACTTCTAAAAAATTTCAAAGCTTAATAGTTGCCTTTTTTAAACCATGGATTAAAAACTCTTCTGCCATATTTTTTTTCATTCAGAAATATTTACTAAGGGGACACCTGGGTGGCTCAGTCAGTTAAGTATCTGACTCTTGATCTCCAGCTGAGATTTTGATCTTAGGGTTGAGAGTTCAAGCTGTGCACTGGGCTCCACACTGGGTGTGGAACCTACTTTAAAAAAACAAAAAAAGTACTAAGAATCCTAAAAATCTATCTATTATAATTCAATGGCAGATTTTTAGGAAATAAATTTCTTTTCCTTTATTTTTTTTTTTAAAGATTTTATTTATTTGACACACAGAGATCACAAGCAGGCAGAGAGAGAGGGGAAAGCAGGCTCCCCACTGAGCAGAGAGCCCGATGCGGGGTTCAATCCCAGGACCCTGAGATCATGACCTGAGCCAAAGGCAGAGGATTTAACCTACTGAGCCACCCAGGCACCCCTAGGAAATAAATTTCTATCCAAAATATTTATGGAGAAAACTAATAATATTTACTTTGATTTATTCCCTTATTTACCTAGAAACAAGATAAAAACAAAGTATTAGTCTAAAAAATATTTTTAAAATTTTCAAGGTTTTTTTTTTTTTGGGTGAATCATCTATTGGTACTTGAGAACTGAAGAGCACAATGGATAGTAACTATGCATTTAATTGAATTTTCTTGCAAAGAAAAATGTAATTAAGAATTAACACTCAGGGGTGCCTGAGTGGCTCAGTGGGTTAAAGCCTCTGCCTTTGGCTCAGGTCATGATCCGAGGGTCCTGCGACTGAGCCCCACATCGGGCTCTCTGCTCAAGAGGGAGACTGCTTCCCTCTCTCTCTCTCTCTCTTTCCCCTTCTCTGCCTCTTCCCTCTCTCTCTCTCTCTCTTTCTCCTTCTCTTTCTCTCTGTCAAATAAATAAATATAATCTTAAAAATAAATAAAGAAAGAAAGAACTAACACTCAGGTAGTTCCAGTTCAGGTAATGACAAAGTAAGCTATATTAGACTACTTCTCCTGGAGGTAACAATTATAAAACTTTGAACCAAAAACCAGAAAACAAAACCTATCAAGGGACTGAAGAGTGACTGACGGCAGGCAGCAACTGGAAGGTTCTGAAACGGGGTAAGAACCATGCTTCCGTGAGTTCCTCACAGGGCATTCACCCCCATCCTAGAGCTAATATAGAACAAACAGTAACCATATTTACTGACTTGAGGTATCAAAGAATAAATCACACACACACACATACACACACACAATGTCATGCAAATAGAGAAACAGATGGAAAATAGGAGAGAAATTATAAGAAAATTAGAGGGTAGGTACAGTACAGGATTCAGTGAAAATCCATATAATAGAGTTAGCCAAAAGAAGATCAGTTAAAATCCACATAATACTTGGGGTGCCTGGGTGGCTCAGTGGGTTAAAGCCTCTGCCTTCTGCTTAGGTCATGATCCCAGGGTCTTGGGATGGAGCCCCGCATTGGGCTCTCCGCTTGGCTCTCCTCTCTCTGCCTGTCTCTCTGCCTACTTGTGATCTCTGTCTGTCAAATAAATAAATAAAATCTTTTTTTAAAAAATCCATATAATAGTTAGCCAAAAGAGAAAACAAAACAGAAAAGGAATTTAAATAGTAGGAGAAACAGATGAACTGAAATTTCCAGACAGAATGAGCCTACTAAGGTCCCAGCACACTGAACTTAAAAATTTAAGACTCCTATCAAGACATAACAACATTAAATTTCAGATTGGGACAAAAAGAGAATCCTAGAAATTCCAGAGCATTACAACAGGTTATATGTGAATGATCAGGATATAGAATGGCACTGGATTTCTATCATAATGCTGGATACCAAAAACCAATAAATTGATGTCTTTAAAATAATAAATATTCAGAGAATATATTCCATCAATGTGATGAAATAAACCAAATTATACCACAACTTTTTTTAATAGTAAGTAACATTTATTAGGTACTTACTAAATTTCAGGCATTATGTCAGTTAATAGAGAAATCTCTTGGGGATAACAGTAATAAATTCAGATTTTGAGTTCTATGGACCTAAGACTAAAATAATGTAACAGTTTAAGATAGTATAATACTATATGTACTAAGACTAGAAGAAGTCTCTCTAGAGCTAATAGTAATAAATTCAGATTTTGAGCTCTATGGATCTAAGACTAAAATAATATAAGAAATATATGAAATGCAGTCAGTAAGAATCCTACATAAAAACTTGAAATTCAATTAAATATTTTTTCACTCCTACCCTGTGTATAGTACAGGGCAATCTACATTATACAAAAATACATCAGACAGAATATCTGTTTTGCATAAATGTAAAGAAAGTATTTTATAAGGCTTACATGGTGAATAAATTAATTTCAGAAAAATCAAGATAAAACATCATATCCCAAGCATGAATTTTCAACTTGTAAAAGCTCAAAGTGAAAATGTAGCCAGACAAAAATGTTGAAATACTGCAGTACTAAAATTACTGTTTTCAATGAAATAATGTCATTACTGCATAAACTATCAAGTGTTTTGTGGTAACTATGTAAATAAGTCATGTTACAGAATAGCACCTTGCCATTAGGAAATATTAAAAGCAGAAACCTAGTTTCAGTTAAGTCCAAAAGAAATCAACTATTTTGGCGTACTACAGTTCCACTCTGTGAACTGTTTCTTACAAAGCAGCTCTCAAATGGGAACACTTAGTCATTGCCAAAAGTGTCCAAATGGTATAGCAGTTACTGTATTTTGACAATGCAGTAATCTCAATTTATTCAATGGGGTGTTAAGGGATAAATCCCTAAAACTAGAGCGAGGGAGCAGTGGAAAGGAGGGTGGCAATCCGAAAACATAATATACACTGAGATACACAGTTATATGAAGAGTTATATCCATGGGGAAATAATGTCAGATGCAAAATGAGTATTTCATAAAATTTTTAGAAGGGTAACTCTTCTTTGATCGTATGACTCAAAAGGTCAGATCAAAGATTTATGTTCAACTACTAGAAATGCTTTTGCACTCACTGTCATGGTTATAATATATTAAGGTAGGGGGGAAAAAAAAGCATTCCCCTTAATTTACGAGGTCAGGAAACTACAGAATGTAAACTCTTTAAAAATTATTGTAATTTTATAAATCAATATTTGGTTATAAACTGAAGAAGGAGGCCATGACGCCTGATGTGCTTGTCACATACTCAGCTCCTTTTGGGAAAGGTAGTTCCAACCAGTTTATTTAATTTTTAACCTGGGTAAGTAAACTTCTACAAGTTCATGGCAAGCATTTACAAGTTCATGGTTTGGATAAACCCAGATTTGCCACCCAATCATTATTAACTGGATCAAGGCACAAGCCTAAATAAATAAATAAATAAATTACATAAGGACTGATCATGGGGATAGCGGACTGCTTTTTTTTTTTTAATTTTTTTATTTTTTATAAACATATATTTTTATCCCCAGGGGTACAGGTCTGTGAATCGCCAGGTTTACACACTTCACAGCACTCACCAAAGCTGACTGCTTTTGAAATGACTTAACAGAAACTCTTCCCAAAAAGATTCTATGTATTAATGGACAGGAATTGCCACATTCCATATCTCCTTAGAATTACTAAAGTGGTGATTTTAAGCAAATAAAAGACATTCCCATGAGATTAGGTTGTTTTCTTAAACTGGAAAAAGCTAAGGTTTCAGTTTATCATATATCAACCACAAGAGCTAGAAACCAGGTATTATTGGGGCAGGGGGGACAAAAGAGGTGGTTTTCCGATATGTCCTTACCTTATGATTGATCCAAATACTCTCATCTGTACAGATATTCCTAGCATACTTCCAGCCTCAAAGGGCATCTATACATATACCTCCTCTTACTGATCTTAAGAAATCTGACCAACTTGGCTCTACAATCTAGAAATATTCTCTAGAGATGACTATCTATTGGACTGGTTACTCAAAAGCAAATTCCTATTTGTTTAACATATGAACTGAGACTTTCACTTTTAACTGTCTATCTTAGCAACATCTGGGCCAAATGAGCAGAAATTCACAACCTACTTTAAATTTCGAAATTGTCAAATGTAACAATTGAACTGGTTTTAATAGCCATATCCTGGACTTAAATACCTATGAAAAACTGACAACCTCATTTAAATTCTCATTTTTCTTAATATAAGTTTTCCTTCCCATGAATAAGTTCCTCTTAGCTAAAACTAAAAATATGAAGAAAAACAACACACGTTACAAAAATGCCATAAAATTACAAATTCCCTCCCTTCCTTACAATGTTATCCATAATCTTGGTACTTAAATACAAAACAAAATATACATGAGATAAATAGTATAATCTAGATGAGATTCCCTTACCAACAAGCTATGACCTTAATCTTTGAATTTCAAAAACTTCTAACAATTCTACTGCCCAATTTACCCTAGTTCATAGGTATCATATGAACTGCTTTCAAGATGAAAACGAGAAACTATTATATATCCAAGAATTGTTTATCCTTAAAATTTCCTTCACCAAACATTTTTTAAGGAATTTTTCAACAGATACTAATATATGCATCAAAACAACAAAGAGGAATAAAGCAGTGTCCCTGCTGCCAAAGAGACTAGTAAAGATGTACCCATTATATAATATGAGAAGCGTTATGAAAAGGAGCTCATTAATAAAGAATTCAGTATTTTTCACAAGTACATCAATCCCAGGATAAGCACATTTTCAGGATAATAGTAACAGCATGAAATATTATCAAAGTATCAATATATAGGACCATAATCAGATTCTCAGTATCAAGACTGGTAAAAGCTGGTGTGATAATTCATCTTATGTGTCAACTTATGGGTGACTGCATGCCTTAAGAGCTAGTTAAACATTATTTATGGGTGTGTCTGTGAGGGTATTTACAGAAGAGATTAGCATTTCAATTGGTGTAATGAGTAAAACAGATTACCCTAACCAACCAGTTGAGGGCTAGAATGGAACAAAATGAAGATGAAAGTTGAATTCACTCTGCCTGGTAACTTGAACTGGGACCCAGACCCGTTCCTATACCCTGTGCTTCTGATTGTCAGGTCTTCAAACCTGGACTGGAAGCTACACCATCAGCTCTCCAGGCATCAGACCTTTCAACTACACCATCAGTTTTGCTGGGTCTCCAGACTTTAATGGCAGACAGTAAGACTTCTCAGGCTCCACAATTGTGTAAGCCAATACCTTATACTATATCTCTTTATATATTGGCATTGTTTCTCTGGAAAACTCTAATACAGATAGTATCTCAAACTAACAGAGTCATGGTTATATCCTACATTCATTTCCTAAATTCCCCCACTATGCCCTGGGCAACCTCTAGTCAATTCAATTAGGAAGAAAAAAAGAAAAAGGGTGGGGGGAGGAGAAGGTAAGAACTATGTCTACCCAAGTTTTTTATTCTTCTTTCCCTCCCCCACGAGTATGGACTAAACATTATAAATAACAAAATAAAAAAATACTTGGGGTGCATGGGTGGCTCAGTTGGTTAAGCGTCTTACTCTTTATCTCAGCTCAGGTCTTTATCTTAGGGTCTTGAGTTCAAGGCCTGCACTGGACTCCATGCTGGGCATGGAGGCTAACTTAAAAAAAAAAAAAAAAGCAATACTAGAACAATATCTAAAAACAAAATCAAAGAGTACTGGAAATAATGACTATTTTTGGAACACAACACAATTTATCACAAACAACTAATATCATCACTATTAACTATCAATGAAAAAAAGAGCAGTCCAGAACATTTTTAACCTTTAAGAACAACAACAACAAAAAAAACAAGATCACAAAGAGAATTTGTTCACAATTTAATAATTTAACTGAGCCCAGAAAGAGCAATGATGCAAATTTTTCCATTGTTATTGTCTCATCAGTGAGTAACCTAGAGGAAACACCCTGTCTTGGATTAAATAGGATTTCTTTCTATTTGCCAACAACAATCTATGATCTTTTTTAACATGAGTAGTAGCTACCTCTACTTCATGCAATAATATTTTTGTGGGATATTGTAGATACGTATTTTTTTAATTAGTTCAATATGGCATTTTGGAAAAACAGGACTAAATATGCAGCGGAAAGGTCATCCTCCAACCCTAAAAAAACGACTTAATTATGAAGAACACTATAAAATTTATCCTTCTAGACTAAGATCATTCAATAATCCCATTTACATTTTCATGTTTTAATCCAACCATAAAGAAACACAGTAGAAATTCCATTAATTATCAGTATTTAATTCTTCAATAGCCAAATGAATCACACCTTAGAGAATCAGTTTAAAACGCTCCTTCATGACTAGCAACAGGAAATCTATTTAGAAATTTTATAAATATTTCCTGGTTTATGGATATCAACAAACAGAAAGCCTTTCAATATCTTGCATAAGAAAGAATGAGAGCCAACTGGAAGCCCTATCTTCTCTGTATTCTCTAGAAGAAGAACATGTAACATTGTCAGGGGAGTCCCAATTCTCACTCCTATTAAAGTCTGGAAGGAATCAGGACATTGATTATGTTGAAGAATTCCACCACCATTACCACCCTCATAGTACTACAACAGATTATTTGTAAATCAAAATAACTCTCTTGATTCATTTTTGGTAGAGAATAAAGTTTTGACAGAAGATTTTTCAATAGTGCCGAGAGCGGATACTTTCATCTGTATTGACTTTGAGCACTTACACGGGCACATAAAATCAGTGTGTCTGCGAAAGTACCATCAACACCATTCGATTTAATTTCACAGATTTCCTAATATGTGTTAGAAATTGTGTTAGGGGCTGATAATGAAAGCATAAACAAAGCATACTTCCTTTCCTTATGGAAATCACAATCTGGCTGAAGGAACTGAAATGTTATCATCCAACTAAAATACAACTTGATTTGAAAAGAATGAATGGAGGGAAGTTAGGAAAAAATTAAGAATGTCATGCTAACACGTTTAGCCTTATTTTCTAGGTCAGGGCTTGTGGAATCAACTGTCTTCAGGAGCCAGGGAGGTAAAATGAATGAATAAAGCTGATGGGCTGACAAACTACAGAAAGCTTTTCCCGTCTATGGGGGAGCACTAGGTAGTAGAAATGGATTACTGGCTGGTGGAAATGTGGGTCAGATTACTCCGATTTTTAATTTTTCAAGAGAGACCAGAAGTTTAGATTTTTAGATATAATCTCCTGATTTTGATTTCTAGAGACTCATTTCTAACTTTTTTCTGGATGTAAGGGCCAAACAAAGCCTGTCTATAGGCTGTATTTGGTCTTTTGCTAAAGACAGCAAGGTGGGGCTTCCAATGACTTTTTGGCAGAATAATGTGATTAGATTTGCATTTTAGAATGTCTCACTGGTGGTAGATGATAGTAGGGAGGGCCAGAGACGGGAAGATTACCTGTTTGCAAAAAAGAGAGTGGACTTAAACCTGAGCCAAAGAAAAGGAAGATTCACTTCAGAAAAGAACTGAGGACTAGGCAAAGTGCAAGTTGCAAGGAACGAGCAAGTAAACAGGGGGGAATGAAAATATGAGAGTGTGTGAGTGGAACCACAACCAGGTCTACCAGAGTGAACTGAAAAAGGGGTAGGAAAAACCAGGGGGGGAGAATAAAGAATCTTTCTTTTGTGAGGCTAAAGGAGAAAAAGAATCGAGACACATACAAAGACAGAAAAAAGAAGCTGAAGAAATACTCACTTCATTGCCTTCTATTATTTTAGTGGCAGACACTAAGACGGCCCTCCAGATTCCTAACCTTAAAGCACAAGCCCTGTATAATCCTTTCCTTTTGCATGTGGGTGAGAACTTGTGGTTTAAGGAGAAACTCACTCCCATTAGGTTAGGTGACATGGGAAAGCTGACTTTAAAAAAAGAGAGAGATTATTCTGATTGGGTCTAACCAAATTAAGTGAGCCCTTAAAATGGACTGGGATCTTAGTCAAGAGCAGGGCTTTAAGAGGGAGGGTGTCATGAAAATGGCTTCTAGGAGCTGAGAACAACCTCTGGCTAAAAGCCAGCAAGGAAATGAATGCTGCCAACAACCACATGAATGTGGAAGAGGAATCTGAGCTCCAGGTGAGAATGCAGTCTGGCTGATACTTTGATTCCAGCCTTGTGAGACCCTCAGCAGAGAACCTAGTTGTGGCACAATAGAAAACCAACATGCTTAGTAAACAGAACACAGTTATTTGAATGAAATAACAGGCATTACTTTAAGATAAAGTTGGCAAAACTCCCATGAATGAGTGTCAGGCTGAATTTATTTTCTAGCAACTTTGGTCTCATCAAGCTTTATTCAAATGTCACATCATTCAAATGTCACAAAATGATTCATCAGAAAGAGAAATCGCTTTGTGTTACATAAAATTTTAAGTTCTCTATGAAAGGAGTTGGGCAGTTACAACTAGGTTTTCCTAGTACACTTCCATGAAAAGATGCATTCAGTAAAGACACAGGATGCAAAGTCACTATTCACTGGCAAGTTCACTGGTAGTCCATAAACATGAAAAATATTATCAAGTAAATCCTGAGAAATGAACACTTTTAGAAGGTTCTAGCCATCATAATTGCCATAACTAAGTATACACACAAGATTCCCCATTTACTAGAATAAATGACTAAAAGTTTCTACCAAAACTCTAAAAAAAAATCAATGTATGCATGGCAAAAGACTAACATATATGTCATAAAATTATTTCAGGAAGCATTTCAAAATTATCATAGAAATAAAAAATTATTAAAGAATAATAGTATTATTGCAGTCTTCTTGGCATTTAATCACTTAGTCTTTTGAAATCATTCTGTTTACAGTCATACTTGCTCTCTGGTTTCCACAGTAATAAACACACAGCCTGTTTATTTTAAAGATTCTATCCTGAAATAAGAAGCTTTTTTCCCCCCCTTAAAATCTTACTGCACACTAACCAAGCTCCCAAGCCAAAGAGAACACAGGAGACCAAATGTGTAAAAGACAAGAAAGCTCCAATATGAACATTATCCAGTCTTTAGACTTAAAGAAGAAAAATGTCAAACTCCAGCTGTTCTAACTTAATAGAAGGATAGCCCAGATTGGCCTAGTCTTTGTCTCTTAAGGGAGACAAGCAGCCTATGACATAATGTGTCCGTTTTGTTCATTTTACATTCGTAAGCACAGCACTGGCTTTGTGTTTCATCTTTCTCTTGTCAACTTTCAACTTTCTTTCCCTAAAGAGAACAAAGAAAATTCTCTTTACGTTAAAATGAAGGTCTATTCCAAAATTCATTTTACGTTAAAATGAAGGTCTATTCCAAAATCAAGGGATATAGTAAGAAAATCGACCACTGAGAAAACAGAATCCAAAATTTAGAGTTGTCTTCAAATAGTTTCAAGGAGGTATTCTTTGTTATTCAATCAGCATATATTTAAACACAACAAAAAGTACTTTAAATTTAGAAAAAAAAAATCACAATTTTAAAAAGGAAATAAGTTATAAAAAAGTATTTTTAGAGAAATAAGAAAATAAATCAGAAACATATTCCTTTTAAAATGGAAGCATTAAAAAAGATGCATAAAACAGACAAAAAACAAGAATGGGGAAAATATTAAAAATATTTATGTTCAGGGGCCTGGGTGGCTCAGTGTTTGGTTAAAGTCTCAGCTTTGGGCTCAGGTCATGATCTCAGGGTCCTGGGATCGAGCCCCGCATTGGACTCTCTGCTCAGCAGGGAGCCTGCTTCCCCCTCCCCACTCCCGCCTGCTTCTGTGCCTACTTGTGATCTCTGTCAAATAAATAAATAAAATCTTAAAAAAATATACTTAGGTTCAGCAAATTTCAACTCTAACTCATAACAATCCAACACATCAAATAATTACCACCCTCAACCACCAACCCCCTTCAGTTTATCCCTCTGGCCCCCCAGGCCCTACTCCAAGATAAACTGGCAAACTCTTATGTCAACTGTATGCAGTCTTCCTGGATCTCCCTGCAGCAGGATCCTCTTGGTTGTACGCCCTATTTCTTACATCACATGGCATGGGATAAAAGCTTGCCTCATCAATTTTCAGTCATTGCTAAAATACGCATTTAAAACTACGCTAATTCTTTAGCTTCAAGCTATGATATGTTGTGTTTTGGTTGGTGTTCAATTCTAAACATTTCATCATCTTTCTTTAAAATTCTACTTTGGCTCATGGATTTTCTTATATGCGTGTGTTTTACATTTGTGGGAGAGACAATCTTTTTGTTATTAAGTATTACAGAAATCTTGAGCTCTATGTCTCTTTAATTGAGAAGTGTTTTGCAGCCTAGTACATTATACTGTCATGTTTTAGAGGCTTGAAACAAATGTATATTCTCTTAAAGGGATCTCTGTTTAAAGGGATCATTCATTCATCCAAGCAACCTTGTTAAAATATACTGTTCAAAGTTTCTATTTTGTTGCTGCTTTCTGATCAGCTTAATATGTTGGTTTTCGAGAAAGGTATTTTCAACAGTTTCAGTAGGATTTCATATTTTTTAATTTTAATTTGTAATTGAGTCAACTTTCGCTTTATGTATTTTGAAGTCATGTTGTCAAGTGGGTCTAGGTTCTCAGAATTCTATCTTTCTAGCCATTTGGTCTTCCCTATTCCTAGCAACACCTATTGCCTTAAAGTGTTTGTTTGTTTGTTTGTTTGTTTGTTTTTTGTATAATAAAGTGATCTTCCAAGTTATATTTTAAAATTTGCCTCATGTAATGCTTTTAGCTTTTTTCCAACCTTTACAATTCTTATATTCAAGATGTGTTTCTTAGAAACAGAATGAAGTTGTATTCTGCATTTTGGGGGGGAAGGGGGACATGAGGAGGGTTGGGGAGAGGGGCAGAGCAGGGGGAGAGGAAGAGAATCCCAAGCAGGATCCATGCTCAGTACAGAGCCTGATGCGAGGCTTGATCCTACAACCCCAAGATCATGACCTGATCAAAAATTAAGAGCCAGACGCCCAGCCAACTGGCCATACAGGCACCCAGGATTTTGCATTTTATAGACTCTAGAATCTGTCCTTCAACAGAAGAGTTTATAGTCACATAACTGATTTACTGGCTTATTTCTACCATGTTACTGTTCCCCTATTTTCTCTGTACTTATTTTTCCTTTGCTCTGTTTTATAATGTTTAATATTCATTTAAAATCTCCTCACTTAAAATATACTTATTCTACATTACATTTCTAATATTATTTCATGTTTTATAGCAATAACTTCTTTTTTATTGTGGCTGTTAACTATATCATGTTATTCATATTAGATAATTCATATAGCTAGATTTTTTTATTTTGAACTTGTCTTCAGAGGGGACATTCTTTCCATAAGATGCCCATCTGTGTGGGCTTTGTATCAGCTTCTAAATAGCTTAGCATGTGCTTTTGCAAGAATTTCAGAAATCCTACAGTCTCCTGGTTTGAAATCCCTGTGCTATAGAGACAACACAAATTCTGACTCCATTCAGAGGTCCCTCCTCCCCTCCCCTTGCATCTGTAACATCCTATCACCATGTAGCCATGAAATTCAAGCCCACAGAACTTATACAGACCAAATGACCTCTCTGACCAATGCAGCATAACTCTGGCTTCAAGTTATCTTTTCCCTTCTGTACCATGGAGATTTTATTTTCCACTTCTTTCCTTGCCAGCTTCAGAATTTCTATGTACCTGGAATGGGATGATCATGTCGACAGGGCAGGTCGTGAAATCCATGTAACATTTCTCTAATCATTCATATTACTTTCATGAATAACATCAGTACTGAATGCTCAGCCTGGCACAAACCTGAATGACAAGAAAGTCATATTCCCTGCCAACTTGGAGTTTATGAAATGCCTGAAGATTGTTCATCACTGTCCTGGGCAATTTGAACATGCAATACTGCCACTCTTCCAGTTTTCTATCTGGGATATAAAATCTTATAATTCCATAGTGTTTTTTTCCATAATACTTTAAAGTTAAGTCCAATGTAAATCAATTATGTCTAGGGATTACCCTAATCCAGACATATTTATCACCTCAAGAAATGGTAAGAAATTTTTCAGAAAGAGTATCTCCTTACAAAAACTAATTTTACTCTTACAGGTTATGTTTATTAGGTAAAAGGGTTATTTCATTATGACCGGGATCCCGAAAATTTTGCATTTGTTTTCATTATGAAAAACATCACTAATTCTGCATGTTTGCTCGAAGCTGTCAAGCTCCAGGATATATTTTATAATGGGATTATATTAAATCCTTATCTGATCAGATAATAGTTTATCATTTTGTGTTATTTGGAGCCTTGAAGGAAAAGACATTTTAATTATTTAAAATGAAATAAAATAAACATAGCAAATGAAACATAATCATAACTTATGTCATCCACAAAGCAATTTCATATTCCTAACAAGTTTTTATATTGTATTACTTATAATTTCTTAAAGTTTTTTAAAAAATGAAATCAATGTGGAGCGCCTGTGTGGCTCAGTGGGTTAAAAATGAAATCAATGTGATATACAGAGGCATTCTTAATATAAGAGAAAATATGAGAGACTAAAAAATTCTTCTAATAAGATAGTTTCATGCAATATGTTACACACCCAAAACATATCCCAAACTGTAAAATTTCTTAAATTTCCTGTTTTTGATCTTAACAATGTCTGAAGAGTAACAGTTTTTGACTTTTTAAAAGAATGGTTAATTAAAAATATTTTTCTGTAAAACATGTACAATATTTTTCTGAAGAACAACTTACATATGTGAAATTCACTTACATGCTGAGGTGATGTAATAAAATTAATCATTATATATTCCATTTCAAATTTCATGGTAATTTAGAGAGTACAAAGCCAAAGACATTTTTCTATTTAATAAGCTGTTATATAATAGCAGAGATCATTATGGTTAAGACTTAATAGATCAAATTTCTAATAAAAAAAAACAAGTAATTATAAGAAATTACCCTTTAAAAACCAATAGTTCTTTTCATTTTTGTTATTATTTTCATGTGTGTCTGTGTGTAAGAACCTTAAAGCCCTCTATTATACTATTTCTTTAAAAATTCCATACAAAAGATCTTTGATATGCTGGCTAGATTTTCGAAGACCTTAGGAATTCTGCACATTTACAAAAACATAAACCTTCCTCCTAGCTCATAGCATTTTTAAACCCACAGTGTTCTCAGGTGACATGTTTCCAATGTGTTTTGTTACAAGTTAAAAGCATTCTCAATATTCACTAAAATTTTCCTTCTGATTTGGTGATTGCTTCTCCACAAAGACACAATGTTTTGAATATTTCAAAGGTTACTGTAGGGACAGTACAGAACAAAAACTCATATGTGGATAAATAGGCAACTTGCCCACCTAAAAATCTGTGGTCAAAAATTAGAATTCATAGCTATATAAATTTACAGATCATTTCATGTCATAGACACTTGGAGACTGCTCATGATTTGAATATTTGTTATAAATATCAAAAGTCTACTGATTCAATCCGTCATTCAAATGTTTATACTTGGTCTTCTCCCTGAATTAATCTAAATTTAAATGCTTTACTTCATTTTATAGTACTCTGCTAATCCGCATACAAGTACAGAAATGTGTCCATTAAGAGCTATATTAACGAAGCTTGGTTCTCAAATTTGGCAAAGCTGTTATCAGAGTAGAGAGATATCAGTTGACTTTAACAAATCAGTTTGAACAAACTATGTAACAGTCTAAAAGAAGAGTACTCGGGCCGCCTGGGTGGCTCAGTTGGTTAAGTGCCTACCTTCAGCTCAGGTCATGATCCCAGGGTACTAGGATCAAGCCCCACATGGGGCTCCTTGCTCAGCGGAGCCCTCTCCCTCTGCCTGCCGCTCCCCCAGCTTGTGCTCTTTCTCTTTCTCTCGCTATCTTTGTTTCTCAGTCAAATGAATAAATAAAATCTTTTAAAAATAATAATAAAAATTTTAAAAATAAAAATAAAAAATAAGAGTACTCTTATTTGGGACATTTCCTAATGCTTATTCAGGGTTATCTTTGTTTTTTCCAGACTAATAAATGAGAAACCCAACTGCTTAAAAATAAACTTTCATTTCCAGTCAAGTCCAGTCAAGAGGACTGACCAGACCTGAGAGACTCCAAAACAGGAGCAAGGCCTAATTCAAATAGCCACAGATGTCCACCACATGAGAGCTAACATGCTGACCATGAGGGACATGATGAAAGTCTTCTGTCTCCCTTGTATTTGTCATAAGGTGTGAGCAGCCATCTGTTCTTTATTTATGTTTCCAGAAACCCAACAACTTTTTTGAGATGTAGTCACATGGAAAAAAACATATATTAGAAACAAAAAGGAGACAGTTATGAAATGACTCAGTAGCAAAATGTGTGAGACATTTTAGCAGCTAAAGAGGTAGTCGAAGTTCACTGAAACTGAACTCCATTATAAGCCATTATTGCAAAGTAATGGTCATTAAAACAGGAACCCAAAGATCACAGAGAAAATAAAAAGCAACTTATTTCATTTTACTTTTTTGTCTTGATTAAAGGTTAATAAATAG
Source organism: Mustela putorius furo (assembly GCF_011764305.1). Taxonomy (NCBI): domain Eukaryota; kingdom Metazoa; phylum Chordata; class Mammalia; order Carnivora; family Mustelidae; genus Mustela; species Mustela putorius. The sequence goes on from NW_025422471.1 coordinate 19,502,275, forward strand.
CCAGGCAAAGATAAGAAAGCTCATAGTTATCTAATTAAAATAGTAAGAACAAGCACGATAGCCCAGAAGATGAGGGAATTAGCATCTTCAGGGCAGAAAGTAAGTGAACATAAATTGTACGTTGGTATTTGGTTTCAGGAGCTACTCAAAAAAGACTGAATAAGATTTTAAGGCATATACCAGACCAGAATTTAAGATTAGCAATGCCAAATAATTGCTGGTATCAGTTAACTCCAAAAGTTTATAAACTAAATTCACTTGAAATCATCAGTCCAGATGCAAGGACAAGATAGGAAATACAGCCTATTCATTGAAGTTCTTTATACAAATAAACATGCTGAGTGAGGGAAAGACTAGAACTTCATGAGTAATCTTCATCTTTTATTAGCACCTAATTCTACTGAAGTCTAAAAAATTAGCCAAATGCAACTGATTAGAATTAAAATGAAATAAATGGAAGTTGAATATATTAATAAATATTAAGGGATTTCCCGAGACCTCTTTAATTAGGATTTGGTTTTAATTTTTTTTATATTTTTAGTATTTGGTTTTTAATTAGCTAATGTTTCCATTCTCTTATCTTTTAAAAGTTATGATTTGTAATCACAGGTACACATTTTAAGGTAAAAACTTTTGATAAATCACCTAATAGGAATAAAAAGAACTGAGAACAATTAATTTAATATGCTCTGATTGATACAAATCAAATGGTATATTTATCAAAGTACTCATGACAAACTGAAAGTGAGAAATATTAAACAGGGTCATAAGACTTAGGAACTCTTCTAAATGAGTATATTCAACAAATTATTGACTTAATATAAATTATATGCATTTACAACTGTGGTTAATGTAAATTTTTACATTTAGGATCATAATAAATAGAAGTTTTGAAAATATTCATAGTATAACATCAATGATATGATGGTCTGACAATAGGACTCAAATCTTAAGTGGTAAGGTAAAAGAACATATCCTTTCATCCTATCAGGGTATCTCTGAAAGTGTAGGTAAAATCGTATTTGGAAATAACATCAAAAACCCTAAATTTGAAATCTTTCACAAATGTGAATTTTGCCACCAAAAAAGTCTCAGTAAATTTCTACAGAAAATTTTTATTAATCTATATTTTAATCTCAATTTTCTGAGATTTTCTTTCCCTCCAAATTTTCCAAACTACAAAATCACTTCCATATCTCCCATACAGGAAGAATTTAAAAAGCAATTAAACCTGCATGAAATAAGGCTGGGGGAGGCCCCTGGATTCTTCACCTATCACAGCAGTCTTTTGCATAAACACACATACTTTGGTCATGCTAGGACTATATTATAACTGCACCTTTACCAAATTTCCTAAATTCAAATATTTCTTCTTTACGTGTGTCCATCCAACTTTTTCTGCCACATGGCAGTGTTCTGGAACATTCATGGATGCTTTTTAAGTTGCATAAACTAGGGCGCCTGGGTGGCTCAGTCAGTTAAGTGTCTGCCTTCAGCTCAGGTCTTGATCCCAGGGTCCTGAGATCAAGTCCTGCAACTGGCTCTCTGCTCAGTGGGGAGTCTGCTACTCTCTCAGCCTCTCTTTCTGTACACATACTATCTCTCCTTCTCTCTCTCTCTCCGTGAAATGAAAAGATAAAATCTTTAAAAATAAATATATAAATGGCATAAAATAAGACTCTAGGTCAAACATTCTCACTGCGGTCAAACTTTCCTAACTAAATAACTGGCAGTCCTAATAGATTCTAGATTCTCTAAAGGAAGGGAATTACCTACTTTGCAAATAGATCAAAATATGATTTGGAAATAGAAACAGCACTGAAATAAATCATTATTTTTTTCAAATAATAAAATATGGAAGAATTTTAATAATTTTAAATCATTACCTTAAAATTAATTTTTCATATTTTCCACATAATTCTCCAATGCATTTCTTACTATCTATTTACTAATCTCAGAATTCTGTACTAACAAACATTTCATAAAAATTAACAAGTTATAGGAATTTAATTTCCAATATATTTCTTCTCTTAATTTGTATGCCTGGGGTACAGTACAATTTAGGCCGATACTGATGTCTGTGTCATAGCATGTATCACTTGGAGAAATAAAGCAATTTGGTGAATGCTCTCAGAGAAGAACTATAAAAGGACTGAACATAACTGTACCGATTAGAAAAAATAAGTATTTTGGGGGCACCTGGGTGGCTCAGTGGGTTAAAGCCTCTGCCTTCAGCTCAGGTCATGATCCCAGGGTCCTGGGATCAAGCCCCACAGCGGGCTCTCTCCTTAGCGGGGATCCTGCTTCCCCCTCTCTCTCTGCCTGCCTCTCTGCCTACTTGTGATCTCTGTCAAATAAATAAATAAAATCTTAAGAAAAAAAAGAAAAAAGAAGTACTTTTATCTTTTGTTCCATGTTGTGCACACATCAGTTCTTTATGATTACTGTATTTTCTATTTTATAATTAAAGAAAAAGGCAGTTTCTCTCAGTAAAACTGGGCAAAATTCCCTTTAGCCACCTATGATTAAAACTGTTAACAGTTCCTGGAAAAAATTTTTTACAGTCTTACGAGAAAAAAAATTTATTGTTTTATGAATCATAAAATGCAAACATCAAATTGACTTTGCCCATCCATAAATTACTTCTTCCTTACTTTCCTCTTTTATTTCTCAAAATTCATCATGACAGTACATTACTAGACATTATTATCATCTTTGAATGAAATAACTGTTATGTATATTAGGTGAATTGTATTTTTTTTAAATAAGTCAAGACAAAGTATCCTTCATGTTTGACAATGATCTTATATTAATTTTCAATATAAAATCTTTTTATATTGGTTAGAATATAGACAAAGATTCTTTTACAATCTAGAAAGAGATACAATCCCTGTCATAAAATGTCTTAAGTGGAGCAGTTGTTTTTCTGAATTTATTAAAGGAAATCAAGAATTATTTTTAAATGGAAAGAGAACTATTAAATCCTCAAACCCATCTGCTGCCATATACTTCTTCCAGCACAGAAACATAAGAGACCATTACAGAAGACAATGTCCAAGTCCTGTACTTGGTAGAAATCCCATGGTTTCATAAAAATCTAAAGTTACTGAATGTACTCAGCTTTCCTCAAATTGTTTCCAAGATATAAAATTCGACATAAGCATTTAGATTTAGGGATTGCTTCCTCATACAATGAGATAATTATTAATCAGCATATCTATATTTATAAAAACTTCAAATAGCATTTGAGTCAACAAACTCCTCACCATATAATGCACTATTTACCTAATGTAGATTCTTGATAACCAGCAAATTGGATGAACAATAAATTTCAAGATAAGGATAGATGTTTTCAATCACAGAATATCCAAAGTTCTGGGGTGCTGGGTTTTCTTCTTTTTTTTTAATAATTTTCCATTCATACACTAGTGGCTGAGGTCATAACTTCCTGTCTATCAAAACTTATTTATATTCTTAAATGTTCACAATACTGTTTTATGTTACAAAAAAATACTTAAATCCATATTTCTCAAAGTGGGCTTTATATCCTATTAGAAGCATGTAGCCATGGGCCAAAAAGTACATAGAGCAATCCACATAATTAACCTAGCACATCAAGCGAAGATTTAACTAAAACATTTTGAGAGGTGGACACTTTTCTTTATAATAAAACAACCATAGGTATAATAGTGAAGAGAATACCAAAGTCACAGACATATTTTAGTTCCATTTTTAACCAAAATAATGCATTTACATAGTTTAAAAAGTCAAAGAGTTCTATGAGATTTATATCAAAGAAAAAAAAAAATCCCACTTCTGCCACCCAGATTCCAGCTCCACATAAGCAGCTCCCTTCAACATGTTTGGCTATTTCTCACAACTTGTCAATTTTAGCCATTTAGCCATTTACTACTATTTCCTTTAGTATTTCTTTCTTCAATCTACTCACTGTGTGAGATGTCGACTTAACACTTTCACCACTCCTTCATCCAATTCACTTTCTCTATATATGAATATATATAGTTATAAATACAGCTATATATAATTAATTGAGTTTATTGATATATATTTAAATGAATTTATTATGTAATTATGAATGCATATAATATTCATGGGTGAACTATGTAATATGCTATGATTTTATTATTTCTGTCTTATACAACTATTTGTTTCTTTGAATCAATTTTTTACTCATTTATGCATTTGTTTTATTTTCTGTGTACTTTCTGTGTACTCACCCTCAAAGTTTCCAATAGAATTATAAATGCTTTTCAACATGGACAACGATTAATTAGACAATACATATTTGCCATTGGGCAAAACCTTCTTAAAACTCTCCATCTTCTTGTTCAGCCCTTGGACTGAAGCAAAGCAGTTATCCTGAGATATCAGCCCATCACCATCCACCCATTATTCCCTTGCCTCCCTCCTGTATTGGTTATCTATTTACTTTATTATTGGTCTTTTTCTTCTTAATATACTCTCCTGTTTTAGTGAAATGTACTCTTCAGAAACTTAATAAGTTCCTGTTAATAACACATCTGAGACTTTGAATACTTATCATACCTTTACTGATGCTAAAGAATTCAAGGTTAAAAATTATTCTCCCTCAAAATTTGGTCTTTTACTAGCTTTCAGTGTTTCTAGTGAGAAGTTCAAAGACTTTTTCATTCCCAATGTTTGTGTGAATTTATCTTACTATTTTTCCCTTTCCATATTTTTTGGGGTCATCCATGGATTTTACAAGTGCTTGAAATTTCACAAGGCTATGTGACCCAGTATGGGTGTCTTTTCATTCATTTTGCTTGATATTTTGTAGTCCTTTCATATATCTTTTATATGTCCTATACATTCTTTAATATATGTTCTTCTATTTTGTCTTTAATATAATTAGTTTCTCTCTCATTTTCTTCCTATGTATGTTCTTTATATAGAGAATTCATTTCTCTCTCATTTCTTCTGATATATATTCTTGTATTTTGTCTTTAGTAAAATTAGGTTCTCTCTCATTTTACTCTTTATTTCTTCCTGGACCCGTTACCAAGGAATCCAACTTCTAGATTGATGATCAAATTTTCTTTTCTTTCCTCTCCCATTTTATTCATCTCTTTTTCTTTTAATTTTACTTCCTGAAGACTGCCTTCATTTCTATTCCACCATCCTAATATTTTTTAAAACTTATTTTGACTTCCAAGACTTCTATTCTTTCTCTGAGAATTTTGTTTTAATGGCAAAACCTTAGTTTTGCCTTACTGACACAAATTTCTCTTATTTTCCTGAACATATTAATTGTAAGATCTTAGACATTTATTCTGTCCCCTTCATGATTTCTGTTTACTCAAGGCTCTTTTGTACTTTTTGTTTGATCTGATCACTGTACTTTATATTATAGAATTATCCCCTATACCTGGCAACCCTTGGCTATACATTCAGATTTAAGAGTGAAGAACTAAAAAATGGATTGTTAACTCTGTACGGGGAAACCTCAGCATAGTATAGTCATGTAGAGACATCATATTCTAAGATCCCCATACCTGCCAATATCTGAGAGTCTTTTGATCAGCTCATTCTTGGGAGTTATAAGACTGGCTGCTACTATTCTTGCAATCAAAACAAGGGAAAGTAGCCTACTCCATTTTTAGTTATGTAGATTTTCATTTAATCCTCATGTTTTTAGTATAGTCCCTTAATCTTCCTTTAGCTGTGTCTGTTTTCTGTGGACCCAGATTTTTTTTCTGGGAACAAGGGGGAAAATTAGGCACATGGCTACCTGGGTGGTCTAAGTTCCACATTATAATTCCTGACACAAATACTCATACTTTCAACACTATTCTGTACCATCAGCTTTGGTGGTAACTAGTACTTCCAATTCCTGAGACTTTCTGCTTAGGAATTAGTCTGCTTGTAGAAACCTAAAATTATTAGACTCTTTTTTTCCATTCCACTTACTGAGTTACATATCATTCATTTGCCTTCCATTTTCAAAAATTTTATAGCTCTTTCTTAGATACCTCTTCTATTCTTCTTGGGTTTGTGAACTGGGTTTCAGCCATGTTAACAGAAAGACTTGTATAAAGTATTTAAAGCAATAAAAGACACTTCAAAGAAATGTCGCATTTATGCTAACAGGCCACGCACCAAGTTCATTCCCCTTAGCTAAAAAAGATGGTTGAGTGAAAAATTTTAAGAAATAAACACAGTCTAAATAAACAGTCTTTGAGATTAAAAAACTAACAAAACATCTTTGACAAAGGAACAAAGGCAAAACAACAGAGCAAAGACAGCTGATTTAACAATGGCGTTGGAACAACTGGACATCCATAACCAAAACACACACAAAAAAACCAAAAACAAAAAAAAAGGAATCTAGACACAAAACTTATTCCCTTCACAAAAATTAATTCCAAATGGATCATAGACAGAAATGGAAAATGCAAAACTAAAAACTCCTAAAAGATAATGTAGGAGAAAACCTAGATGATCTTGGATACAGCAATGAGTTTTTAAATACAAACACCAAAGGCGTGATTTACCAAGAAATAATGGAAAAGCTGGAGTTCACAAACATGAAAAACTTCTGGAGCTTTTTTCTATTTCCTAGATGGGATGTTGCCTGTTTTATGGGTCCTTAAATAAAACCAATTATATCTTTAAATATACTTTAAAAGTATTAAAAACTTCTGCTCTGCAAAAGATAATGTCAAGAGAAGGAGAAAACAAGCTGCAGTCTAGGAGAAAATATTTGAAAAAGACCTAACTGATTAAGGACTGCTATTTAAAATACACAAACATCTCTTAAAACTCAATCTAAGAAAACAACCTGATTAAAAAATGAGGCAAAGCCCTTAACAGACACATGACCAAAGAAGATACACAGATGGTAAATGAGCACATGATATGATGCTCCACATCATATATTATCAGGGAAATGCAAAATAAAAGAACAATGAGATACCACTTTACACCTATTAGAATGCCCAAAATCTAGAATCCGGGCAACACCAAATGCTGGCAAGGATATGGAGCAGCAGGAATTCTCTTTTATTGTTGGTAGGATTGTAAAATGGTATAGCCACTTTGGAAGACAGCTGGCAATTTCTTATAAAACTAGACATTCTCTTAAGATCATAACATCCAACAACTGAACTCGTTGGTAGTACAAAGGAAATGGAAAATGCAAAAAAATACAAAGGAGTTTAAATTTATCCACAGGATTCGAAAACTTACACCTACACATAAACCTGAACATGGATGTGTATAGCACCTTTATTCATAACTGCCAAAAATTGGAAGCAACCAAGATGTCCTTCAGCAGGTGAACATACAAACTGGTACATCAGACAATGGAGTATTATTTAGCACTAAAAAGATATGAGCTATCAAGCCATGCAAGATAATGGAGAAAAATTAAATGCATATTACTAAGTGAAAAAAGCCAATTTACAATGCTACCAACTATATGGTTCCAACTTACGGCATTCTGGAAAAGGCAAAATGAGGAAGACAGTAAAAAGATCAGTGGTTTGCCAGGGTCTGGGGGGCAGAGATAAGGATAAGTAGGCAGAGCAACAAGGATTGGTAGGGCAGTAAAAAAAAAACAACCTCTGTTTTAAACCATAACAATGCATACATGTCATTAGACATTTGTCCATACCCACAGAGTATACAACACCAAGACTGAACCTTAACATAAGCTAGAGTTTGGGTGATTATGATGTATCAGTGGAGATTCATCAACTGCAACAAATGCACCACTCTGACAATGAGGGAGGCTATCTGGGAGAACAGGAAGTATATGGGAAATCTGTGTACATTCCACTTACTTTGCTGTAAACCTATAATTGCTCTAAAAACATTGTTCAAAAAAAACAGAAGTTAATAAAAACGTAGTTACATCTATACCTGTGTAAAACTCCATCAACTGGTTAATGGATAATCTAATTTGTGGTTTGTCAGTGTAAAATGAGAAGGGATGAAATATGGATATAGGCACTAACATGGATAGATCTCACAGACGTTAATGCTGAGCAAAAGAAACTGGCCATATAAAAGACTATATACTGTCTGACTCTATTTACATTGAAGGCAGGAACAGGCAAAATTAGGCAATCTATCATGAGGGAAATTAGAAAAGTGGTTGCCTGTGAAAGATGGGGACTGACTACAGTGGTATTAAGGTTCTGTGTATTGACTGCAGCAGTAGTTACAAGGGTATATACATCTTCAAAACTGCAAACTGTACATTGAAGATCAGTGCATTTCACCGCATATAAATTATATCAGAAACAAGAGAGAGAGGAAAGAAATATACCTATATGTTCCTATCTCCAACTAGTTAAGTAGCCAGAAGTTTTGCTGTAAGATTAGTGATATATTTAACCCTGAAGGCTGTATACATCTTCAAACAGACATTTTGCAATAATAACCTTTAACAAAGAAATACTGAGGATTTCATGTCTGAATAAGTTTAAGTCACAGATCTGATACTCCCTAGTTTCAACATTCATTAAGAACTATTTTTTAAGATTCATGGATTTCTTAGACTTCTTCCCTTCATAAAAATATTATCTCACTAAGAAACTTAATTTGATTGTGTGTTAGTATTTCTCAGAAATGACTTCCGATTATTATTCAAGTATATCACTGAGAATATTATAATGTTCAAGAAATACTAGAAAAACTTATATCTTAGTTAATAAATGGCATGTTCACAGAGTAGTAATCAATTAGCTTAACTTTTGTAAGCTTTTTACATGTTATATGTTGTTCTAATGCAGGTTCATCACTTGCATATTTGTGTTTTCTTGTGGATAACCATTTCGCTAAGAAATAGTTTTATTACTTCCTAACAATTTTTGTACATGACACAGTGGGTTGTAAAAAAAAAAAAGCTATTTTGAGATCCCAGTCTATCAATTTTGCTCTCTCACTTAGAAAGTGACTTAATTCCTACAGAAGATCCTTCATGGAATACAGAAATTAATTTTGTGCCTTAGAAAAAAAAATTACATTATATCACAAACTCGGGCAGCGCACCATGAAAAACTCTTGAATGACAAGGATATACTGAGGGCCATAGATCTTTAGTCTTATTCTTCACAGAGAATATTAATTTTATCATTTGGCTTTAATGTTTTCATGAAGTTTTTTCCAACAACACTAAAAACACATGAAAAATACTAACAGAATGTACTACAAGTTTTTTAAAGAAATTCTACTTACACTCCATATTATCCACAAAAAGAATGTTCAGAAAGATGAAACAAAAAGAAAATAAAGGTAACAGCGTGAAACTCAGCCAGAAATGAGTCATTACACAAAATACATAATATAAAGACATAAATGGTAACCAGAACTGAGATGTCCATTATATAACTATTACTCAACTACATGAAATTTAATTTGTTACAAGAGAAAATATAATTTTCATTATATTTGTTAATTTGTTTCAGATGATACTGGCATAAATGCATAATATAATTACATAGTTACATAATATAATAGTAATATGATTTCACAATATATACTCAAAATTAAATAGCATCATGTATGCCTGACAGGAACCTTTCAGCAATTCTGCTGGCATCCCCTTCTCTTCTATGTTTGCATTCCATGCATCAAAATAAGAAGAGTATGAATATTCCTGAATATAAACTATACAAATCATTCAAAAATAAACTCTTACTTTATTAAAAAATAGCTGAAAAAGATATATGAAAAACACTGTAAGTGCAATTTAAAAGCAATACTAAGTAGAAATTACTGTTACTAGCATTTAGGTCTTCTAGAAACCTAAATTTACTCCCTAAGACTGATATATACTATGAGAATCATTTCAGGAAAGACTGCTTTCTCTACAATGAATAAAGTACCCTGGAACAAATACAAATATAGCAGCAAGGGCAAAGAGGAGGATGGGGAAAGGGGAAAAGCAAGGGTGGTATAAAGGGCATGACCACAATAACGGTATAAATCTGCACAAAGTGAACATTTTCTTAAAACAAAGTCTATTAAATGATGAAATAATCTCTGCAGGAATGCAATAAAAGCCTCATCACTTAAGTTAAGAACTAGCCCAGACAAAGCACTTGAGAAAATCCCATAAGGACAGACTAGTATTGGCAGGGGAATTGCTTTGATGCATGTCTGAAATTTTCAACTATGTTTGTCATTCAAAAGACAAAGAAGATTGGTTACATTCCCTAAAGAATATATCTGTAAATAAATGATGCATGAAGACCTCACTTTAAAATGAAATGTTATATTCTTTTGGCATGCCCTTCTAAAAATTTCAATATGTTGCATTGAACATACTTTATTCACAGCTATCAGTTATAATGTTTTATTTGCTCTTCTACTCTTAAGCTACCAATTTCCAGAAAGCATTGAACTAGTGAGAATATTATCATGTAGAAAGACAAAGATTATAGTTCACATTACCTATCTAAAGCCTGAGGAAAAAAAGAGCTAAAATAACAATATGTTAAAAAAAAAAAAAACTTTCCTAGATATACCTGGTTTTAAAATTATTGTTGAAAGAAACCATTTTTTCAAAAGGGATTTTTCTTAAGTGTTATGTTGGTATCAAAATTAATATTGACATTAAAATTGTATAAATGTTTTCATAGTATTCTCTTTTTTTTTTTAATTTATTTACTTGACAGAGAAGGAGATCACAAGTAGGTAGGGAGATGGGGGGGTTGGGGGCAGGGGAAGCAGGCTCCCTCCTGAGCAGAGAGGCCAATGTGGGGCTTGATCCCAGGACCCTGAGATCATGACCTGAGCTGAAGGCAGAGACTTAACCCACTGAGCCACCAAGGTGCCCCTTCTCATAGTATTCTATATGATAACTTTCAGTTAATCATATTCTAGATAGGTACACTTTTATGTGTTGGAAAATAGTCTCAACCATGATCATCTAAGAGTTGTTTTCTTATTTAAACTTTAAATCATTCTACTACAGGCTGGTCTAAGACGAATCTTCATATGCTGGAATAAAATCCTTTGAGGACAGAATTAGAGATTCAATTAATATACATTTTTTTGTACTTTACATGTAACTAATCATCTTTCAATTTCATTATCATGCAAGATTTCACAAATCAATGCTTACAAACCCCTTCTAACCTAGTGAAATATAGTAAACATATGATTGGTACATATGAAGCAATTACTTTTGTACAGTACCTGCCTAAATATAGGAACTGAGGGAAAGCTTCTCAATGAGGACAAAAGTAATCTCTTCCTACATTTTTAGCCCTTTCCCCCATTAGAAATATATCCAACTTCTTGTCAAAGTCTGATGAGAACTCCCCAAATTAGGTCTGATCAAGTATCATATCTTGAGTGTATTCTAGCACACAAGGTTATTGCAAGTTTTGATTTTAGTAATTATTGTAAGACTGATTTTTTAGAATAATTTTAGGTTCACAGCAGAATTGAGAAGTAGTACAAAAACTTCCCATATACCCCACACATGCACAGCCTCCCCGTTATCAACATACTCTATTGTCTTGGGTACCACTGCTTATTTATCCATTCAAAGTAATAACACAGCAACAGTGCAGAATAGAAAAATAGCATCATTCCTAGGAAGAAATTAAAGCACACGTGTGTTTAGGGATACATAACTTTCCATAAGACTGGGAATATTAGGGGCGCCTGGGTGGCTCAGTGGGTTAAGTCGCTGCCTTCGGCTCAGGTCATGATCTCAGGGTCCTGGGATCGAGTCCCGCATCGGGCTCTCTGCTCAGCAGGGAGCCTGCTTCCCTCTCTCTCTCTCTGCCTGCCTCTCCATCTACTTGTGATTTGTCAAATAAATAAATAAAATCTTTAAAAAAAAAAAAGACTGGGAATATTAGAGATGAAAGCAGATAAAGGCACAGCCAGTTAACGGGTAACTTAAAGGCTATATGATGAAGCTTGATGAACAAAAGGCACCTTGTAGCTACCTCTTGACTTGTCCAGTGGATTTGTAAAAGTTGAAATATAAAGAAATCACTGACTTAATTCTAAAAATAACTCCATATTTGGTTATCATTATTTAATTTAATTTAAGTTAAGTTAAATAATGGGCTCTCCAAAATAAACAGATTCACTTCCTAATCCCTGGAACCTATAAATATTAACTTAAATGACAAAATATGTGATTAAGCTAAGGATCCTGAGAGAAGGAGCTTATTCTTCTTACAAAAGAGAGTCACAGTTTACACACACACACACACACACACACACACATATACACAAAGTTATATGAAAATGAGGTAGACATAAGTGATGTAGCCACAAGGCAAGAAACAGGGGTTATAAAAACTAGAACAGCAAATATACAGATGTGAATGTACATGAATATTAATAAATTACACACTTAAAAACAGGATGGTGAATTTTATGAGTATTTCACCACATTTTTTTTAAATGGATTTATGGGGTGTTTTGAGGGAGAAGACACCTAGACAAGGCAAGGAAGAAATTCTTTCCCCAGTCTCTGAAGGGAGTATGGCTCTATCTACACAGAAACCTTGACTTGGGGTTTCTGGTCTCCAGAAACTGTGAGAAAATAAAACTTGTGTTTTAAGCCATCCAACTAGTGGTAATTTGTTACAGCAGCCAGAAAAAATACCAAATGTCCTCGTAGTATTAAAATAGAGTCATTAATGTGTATTTTACTTTTAAAAATTTAACATTTAAAAATTTGATTCTGAATTCTACGGAAAACATTTATCATAAACTTGATAGTATTTTCTTCATAGGATAGCCTTTTATAATAATAATATATACCACTGTCACAACTGTAGGAAATAATAGGAAAAACTAGAAATTTTACTATGCAGGTGGCTTTCCTCCTAGTATTCTAGGCTTACATACTGTCAAAAAAAAATTCCGTATCAAGAACAAGAACTGTCACTAAACTGAATCTAAAATAAACTATCTTTTCCTTTGCAAGAAGGCTTATAGAACATCCCATCCATGAAAGTTTTTATACATATATATGTGTGTGTGTGTGTGTGTGTGTGTGTGTGTGTGTATATATATATATGAGATCTATTTTTTATCAGACTCTAGAAGCTGATGAATAGAAATTATTTCCATGAAAGCTATAAAATCCTTGGTTAATATAAACATGAAAGAAGGTATCTTAGTTTAGTTGTGCCTATATTAACAATAAAAAATATTTCATTCAAAGCCACTAACACATTTTTCTATTTTGATTACCAGGGTTTTTGTGCACTTATTTCTGATGAACACATATCTGCTGAAATTGTACCACTGGGAGAGAGTCTGGAACTGAGTAGAAAGACAAATTAGATGACAGTAAATAATAATGCTACATGAACATGAGGTTTGATATAGAGTAAAAAGAATGACATTTTATGATATAGATTCAGTTCAGCAGAGATTACTCAAAACCATACCTCATTAAAACATCTTCTATATGCATTGCTTTCTTTCCCAAAACACCATGTCACTACTGTCCTAGGACGGATCCCAAGTAGCACTCCAAAGTAAAGTTACAGTTACACAAGTATTGGGAGAACTACTTAGAACTCCAAAAGAATGTCTTAAAATTATTTATCATTTTCTACACGTGTATCATATAAAACTCATAATAGCTCACAACTAATATTTTACAGAAATTTTAAAAAGTTACAATTCTCAGTAACTAAGTACTCAATTAGCTGTTACTAAATTATATAACATTAAAAATTTTTAATTCCATTGTTGTTAATAATAGTTAAATATTGATTTATAATTATTCAGATTATTCAACTTTGCTTTAATCAGGGATATGCCAATAAAATTAAAGAACTAAAAGTCCCCTTTTCCTAATTTAAACTTAACACCCAGGAAATTTAACTGCATATATATACAAAATTGTTGTAGGACCTCAAATATATTTATTTTAAAGAACTATTTTAAGTTGAAAAGAACGTTCTTGAAAGAGCCATGTTCTTTTTTATTAAATTTTTAATGTTGAGATAACTGTGGATTCCAATGTAGAAGTAGTACGAAATCCTGTGTGGATTTCATCCAGTTTTCCAATTGGTAATGTCTTGCAAAACTATAATACAACATTCAAACCAGGAAAATGACATTGATATATAATCTACCCATTTCTCCCAGATTTCCCCATTCTTAACATATATTTACTTAGGAGTGTGTGTATATATTAAGTTCTATTTAACTGTATTTCATATGTAGCTTCCTATATCCAACACCAAAGTCAAGAACACACTCTATTACCACAGCTACATCACCATAAGAATCCCTCCTTTTTCTGTATCCCTAACTCTTGGCAACTACTAATCTGTTCTCCAACTCTATGATTTTGTTATTTCAAGAATTTTGTCATATAAATGGAATCATTTCGGGATTGGGTTTTTTCAGTCAGTGTAATTAACTTGAGATTCATCCAAGTTGCATGTAAGAATAGGTCACTGCTTTGACTGCTGTTAGTATTCCATTTCAGATGTACCACAGTTTGTTCAACCATTCTTCGGTTTTAGAACACAATGAGTTGGTTCCAGTTTGGGGTTACCAAGAATAAAGCTGCTGGTGTGAACATTACTGAACAGGTTTTATGCGAACTAAGTTTTTACCTTTCCAGGATAAATGTCCAGGAGCTTCATTGCTAGGTTATACAGTAAGTGTACACTCAGTTTTATAAGAACCAGTCAAATTGTTTCCTACAGCGACTGTGACATTTTGCATTCCCACCAGCAATGCATGTATGATACAATTTATCCATATCCTCACTAGCACTGTCACTATTTTTTAGTTGAGTCATTCTCATAGGTGTGTAGTAATATCTAATTGTGGTTTTAAGTTACACTTCCCTAATGGCTAATGATGAACATCATTTCATGTGCTTATTTGCCACCTAAATATTCTCTTTAGTGAAATGTCTGTGACTTTTGCCTCATTTTCCAATTAAATCATTTGGTTTTTTACTGTTTTCTTTCTACTGTTGTATTCTAACTCTCAAAATACACTAAACACTGATCCACTATTGGATACACTAAACACTAATCTTCCATTGGATATGTGGATATGTGGCAAATACTTTCTCCAGTCTGCAACTTGTCTATCCTCCCCTTCATAGGATCAGTCACAAAGCAAAGGTTTTCAACTTTTTTTGTTGCGTTTTATCAATTTTTCCTTTCATGAATCATGCTTTTGGTATACTAAGAACTTTTTACCTATACCTAGATCCCAAAAACACCCCAAATATTTTTTTTTATGTTTTCCTTTCCAAAAGTTATATAGTCTTATGTTTTACATTTAAATCTGGAATCCACTTTGAGTTAATTTTTCCATAAAGATTACTGTTTAGGTTAAGCTTCATTTCCTTGTCTGTGCATGTTCTAGTACCATTTGTTGAAAAAGTTATCCTTTCTCCATTGGATTGCTTTTGCACTTTTATAAAAACCAGTTGGCGGGGGGAAGAGTAGTCCGAGGGGTATAGTGACTCCTTCCACTTCACTTCCCTTTATCATCTTCCACAAGGAGAGTCACTGGGAACTAAAAAGTCTATCATATAATTTTAGACTGACATACATCATAAACAATGATGCTAAGTGGAAAAGAACCATCATAATTATTAGGTCTGTCTCTGAGGCATTTCCTGGGTCCTTGATGCACAGTTGACCATTTCCTGGTAATTACGACTTTAGGACTCCATATCTACTTTAACTATAATACTTACTGAATTAAAGTAAAATGATTTCTTGAAAACACTAACTGTATATGTTTGTGTGGGTTCATTTCAGGGGTTCTCAGTTCTGTTCCATTGATCTCTGCCAATACCATACTATCTTCACTGGCATAGCTAAATAGCAAGCTTCATATCAAGCTGTGATTCTTCCCACTTTATTTTTCCTCATCAAGACTGTTAGCTATTCTAAGGTCTATGCCTTTCCACTTGAACAAAATTTAGAACAATTTTGAATGTGTCTACAGAAAATCTCACTGTGATTTGACAGGAATTGCATTAAATCCATGGTTCAATTTAAGAAGAAATGAAATCCTTACTATGTTGAGTCTTCCAATCCATGAACATAATAGATTTCTCCACTCATTTAGGTCTTCTTTGATTTCTGATAGAGATCTGTTCAGGTTTTATTAAACTTATCTCTCAGTATTTCATTCTCTTTAGAGCAATAGTTGATAGCATTATTTTTTATTTTAGTTCCTACATGTCTGTTTTTAAAAATTATTTTTTAACTGGCTTACATTTGACAGGAAAAATTTTTTAAGACTTCGAAACAGGTAAAAAGCTCTGAGTATCTTTTCGACGGAATGTTGGTCTCTAGAGAGCATCCCATGTTACTAGATTCTATAGAAGTATACAAATATGACTGTCTTTGAATAGACTCTTTTATAACTTTGTAAGTTACAGAAAACTAAGAGTAATGCTAATGATTTTACCCACAGAAATTAGTCGTATCTAGTATAATTATGCTAATTTCCACCCATAGAAAATGTGACTCAAAACACTATACTGCCCTTTAGAATATTACCCAATTCTACATGGATTAGTAAATTTATTTCAGCATTACTACTTACATATATATCATTCTCCTTTGACACAGTTTTATTACCTCACAGGTTCTCTCATTAATTAAGAAGTTAAAACCTCTTACAGGTTCATTTTATATTTATGTGAGAGTCATAATTTTACCTTTTTAGAAATTATACTTTAATAGACTCAAAATCCAAAAGTTGTTTAATAAAAACTAAAAAACTGCATCTGAAGGACTATACCTTCTTTGTTAAGATATGTAGCTATGAATTTTTCAATCCCCAACTGTCAAACTGTAAACCTGGCAAAGTATCTAATGCAAGAGTCAGCAAACCTTTTCTGTTAAGGGTCAAACAGTTAATATTTTAGGCTTTGAGGACCACACAGTTATCTTTTGCAGCAATTCATCTCTGTCCATGTCACACAAAAATAGCTACAGACAATATGTAAAGGAATGAGTGTGGCTGTGTTCCAATAAAACTATATTGACAAAAACAGAAGGCAGGCTAAATTTGGGCCACTGACTGTAGTTTGCCAACCTGTGGCCTAATACGTTGCTGTTTTGGAAAAATAGTTCTCAATCCTTTTCTAAAATAACACCCGCATTTACAAGCAAACCACTCCCATGGGTCTATCACGGATGGAATGGTTGTCTCCTGGTTGCAGCATTGCCAGCTGCTTCTATGCAATGCCCAGTGAGTTAATTACAACCCCACCCATTTCCTACAATTCCTTTTGACCAGTATGTCTGGATGCTCTGACAAAGGTCTACTACTGACGATAATTATTTTTCCTTCTAACACTGATAGAACTAAAAGAGTGATTAATACTCTGAGTAAAGTATGTAAGACATTTTCAAACCTACAGTATTGTTCACAGGAAACCACTACTTAATAAAAAGCAAAAATATCTAATTTATAACATAAAAATATGATGCAGCTGGAAACTTGGCTGTCCATAAAAATACCCACAATTTAGTTTGCAGCTAAAAACTAAGAATCTCAGGGGCACCTGGGTGGCTCAGTATTAAGCATCTGCCTTCAGCTCAGGTCATGAACCCAGGGTCCTGGGATAGAACCTCGCATCAGGCTCCCTGTTCAGAGGGAAGCCTGCTTCTCCCTCTCCCATTCCCCCTGCTTGTGTCCCTTCTCTCGCTGTCTCTGTCAAATAAATAAATAAAACATTAAAAAAAAAAGAAAATCTTTATTAAAAAACTAAGTAAGTAAAAAAAATAAATAAAAAATAAAAACCTAAGTAAGTAAAATAAAATAAAAATTAGGAGTCTAAAAAACTAACCCAGAGGAACATGGCAGTGCTCACTCATATAAACCTTTCTCTATTTTTCAATAATTCCACCCTTTAATTGAGCCAAACACTGATCAATGACTCATGCATTTATACTAAGTACTAGGTAATATGGTCCATGACCTCAAATAAAATAAAGCCCGGCACTTAAGAGAAGTGGGTTAAATGATTATAATACCTATGTCAATATACAGGGTACAGAGAATTTAAATACACAGAACAGAATTCAGACTTGAGAGAGGTGAGGTGGGAGCAAGGAAGGCTTAAGAAACCGGGTGAATGTTGATAACTGAGGTGAGTCTCAAAGTACTAGGGGTTAGTTAGGATGATAACTAAATCACAAAGAATTTCTTGGTGGAAATATAGAGGGAAAGTAGGGAAAAACCAGATCATAAAGGGCCCCATATGTCATGCTAACAAGTTTATCATAGCTTTTGAGAACTGTTAAAATATTTTAAGGAAGGGGATGAATACAGAATATGTTCTAATAACAAATTATTTTGCTTTAATAACTCTTTATAAATTACATGCATTCTAAATAACCAGAGTAATTCTAGTTACTTTTCAAAAGTGTTTGTAGTTGCATTCATGGCGAGATAGAAAAGAAAAACAGAAATATAGCGATGTTGACTTATTGCTAGGCCACTTTCACAAACCATCAGAGAAATACTACTATTCCCATTACAAGTGGCCTGAGGCATAGAGGCTTAGTAAAATGCCCTAGGCCACACTGAGTGAAAGGCCTGTATTTGAACCAGCAGTTATCTATCACCAAAGCCCATGCTCCTCTGATTATGTACTGGCAAGACTATAAATAAGAGTTGCCTTAGGCTATCACCACAAGTAATGCAGTGAAGTTACATTACACTCAAAAAAGACATGCAAAATCAACTCTATGTGTTAAAGAAAAAAATTCAAACAGATACTGTATTCAACATAGCACCTAAATTAAAGGAAACTTTTACCTCGTCATCTGTGAAAGCAGCAGCAATGTCTTTTACCACTAGAGGGAAAACTGCCTGAGCTGCCTTACTGGTAGACAGTGTCATGGATATTACACTTTATGACAATTTAAAGGACTTTCAAGGATAATTTTTACTGCATTCAACTTTTACCTTAGGCACTGACTTTAAAAGGCACCCCTCATTCAAGACTCTACTATCATTGTAACATAATCCACCATGATTTACACTAACACACTTTCACTTAACCAACCACTCTCTCTATGTTAAGGGCCATAGACAAACAAACCACTTAAAAAGTTCTATATGCTTATGTTTACATAGAAATGTTTATGTAGAAATTTTGTTTTTATTTTAAATAAATCTTATTTTAAAGCCTGGTATATTAAACACACACACACACACAAGCTCTATTTATATTCCAATATAAGACCAACAGATGATAAATTATACAAACAGGAAGCTGCCTAAATAATTGGGTTTATATTTATCATGGAGGTAACAATTCTAACCACAGTAAATCCTAAAAATCCTTCATACTAATTTACAGCTGTGTGATAGCACAGAATAAACTTCCAAAAAGTTAGAATATATTTTTGGAATACCAATCATCTTTCTCACTGTTCATATACCAACCATGCAAGGACTTCTGCGTTTATGTATGTCTGTGTATATTTATGCTGAATCCTCAGTAAGCAGTTAATACTCAAATAAGTCTTCCCCTGTGCCTATATTTTCTGTGACCATTGAAAGCATCACCTCATCTTTTTTTTTTTTTTTAATTGAGCAGTTAGTTTAATTCTTGGGAAACACTCTGAACTCCAAATGAATTATGCTATCCAAACACTACATCACCAGATCACAGTCACATTACTACTCAAACCCTGATTGACCAAATGGTGCTTAGAAAGCTTTTAACACCAAGAGGTTTCTCTACAAAGTAAAACACATACTTCATTATGACAAATTGCTATTAACATGCATCACTCAAGGATACCCAAAAAAATTGTTATCAGAGTGGTATTTGCTTTGTCAGTCGTCCCCATAATCCCACTGTAGTGGCAAAACACAGAGAAAAGAAATACAAATATATTATCTTACAAGGAATGCCAGTATTGCAGAGAAAGCTAGTTAGACATTATGTAACATGCTTACCATATTAAAATTAAATGGTATAATTTAACATTATTGGAAAACTCAATGTAATTTTACATATTAAATATATGTCAAGGAAGGTTTTTACCTTTTTATTTATTTATTTTTTTAACAGAATCTCAGCACCTCACACACTGGGAAAGATTCATTTCTAATTTAGATCGAGCACTAAACTACAAAATCAGCAATACTGTTTGTTTAGGTGGTAGCAGTTTAGTCAAGCCTCAATAATCCCTCATTGGGCTCTCTGTGGGTGGCCCAGTTTGGTGCTGCAGCTGGTTTAGCACACAGTATACCAAACAACCTGTAGTTATAATGGGAATAAATACCAACCTCTGCTCTCACTACTCAAAACCCTAAAAGAGGGCACCCATGTAGAACATTTACAACCTGTCAGATAGCGGCTTATTGGGTCAGCATGTCAATACATTCATAGTTCAGTTCTAATGACACCATCTCTTTTGATAAGTATGACTTTAGTTGGGAGTAAATATTTCAAAATACTGAGTCACACAGAAATGTAACTTCTTTGATCACTGCTTGAAGAAACTAAAAGGAAAGCAATAATTATAATTAAGAATGCTAGAAATATTTGGAGTTTCTGGTATTGAATGAATTATTCATTTCGCTTTAAAGCTGAATTTAATCATTATGCTACTGTTAAAGTATAACATCCAACAAAATATAACATATAATGGCATATCCATTACATATATATTTCCTATATCTCAAAAAAATCAAAATATTGAAGACCAGGAGTAAGATAATGCAACACCCTTCAACGTAGTCCAACCATCTGAAAAATACACGCTAACTAAATTGCTAACTAAATGCTAATTAAAAGAACACCTGGGGCTCCTGAGTGGCTCAGTCAGTTAGGTATCCCACTCTTGATTTCAGCTCCAGTCTTGATCTCAGGGTTCAGAGTTGGGCCCCACATTGGACTCCATGAAATACCTTTTATACTACTGATTAATGAAAGAGAACAAGAGCCCAACATAACCTCTGTAAAGAGCATAATATCATGTAAAGTGGAGATTTTTTCCCACATTTCAGGACCCATCAAAAAGAAACATTAACAGATTGGGGCACCAGACCGGCTCAGCCAGTAAAGCAGGCAATTCTTGATCTTGGGGTCATGAGGTGGAGCCCCAGACTGGGTGTAGAGATGACTTGAAATTTAAAAGAAAAAAAGAAAGAATCATCAATAGATTGACCCAGATCTCTGCAGAGATCCACAATGGTTGCAGAAACCATAAGAAAATGAAAATATAAATCAATATGGCCACATTAATCCATCAATTATATGATCTGATAGCCAAGTATAAAATGTACTTCCTTCAAAATTCTGATTTAATAATAAAGTTCTTGGGGTGCCTGGGTGGTGGCTTAGTTATTAAGTGTCTGCCCTCAGTTTAGGTCATGATTCTGGAGTCCTGGGATTGAGCCCTGCACTGGGCTCCCTACACAATGTAAAGCCTGCTTCTCTCTCTTCCACTCCCCCTGCTTATATTCGCTCTCACTGTTTCTCTGTCAAATAAATAAATAAAATCTTCTAAAAAAATTAATAATAATAATAATAATTATAATAATAAAGTTCTTGTTTTGGATAGGACTATTCACTATACAATATCACAAAAATAATATATCATAAATGTATTTTTTATTAAAGATTTTATTTATTTATTTGACAGACAGAGAGACCACAAGTAGGTAGAGAGGCTGGCAGAGAGAGAGAGGAGGAAGCAGGCTCCTTGTGGAGCAGAGAACCCAATATGGGGCTCTATCCCAGGACACTGGGATCATGACCTGAGCCAAAGGCAGAGGCTTTAACCCACTGAGCCACTCAGGTGCCCCTCATAAATGTATTTTTGCAGGTAAGCATTAAAGTCCTTTACAGCTTGTTAAATACTCCTTAAAAAGTACATTTCCTCATTTGGACTACATTAGATACAATGTCTTAACTATTTTCTTTATGATAAAATTATTGTTATAATGAATGTACTAATTAAGCTACCTATTCCAGGAAAAGAATCCCAGAAAGGTATCAACTCAATTGACACCTTCAATCCCACAGACCCAAAGGAAACACCGAACACAATGCATTATATAACGTGAGTACTCAGTAAGCATTTGTTTGTCTTACACCCTCATTTAGTGAAAGTTGAAAACTGAGGCTATGAACAAGGTAAGTGATGTCAAATCTGGTTCACGGACTTTTATCATTATAGGACATCTTCCAGTGAACCATGAAAGTAGCCCCACAGTACTGTGAAGAACCTCCAAGAAGTTCTCACCAGTCATAGCACACAAAGAGACTCTGAGTTAACTCAACTCTTCAATCCATAAATAATTTAACCGAGAATCAAAGGTTAAGCCAGAAAGGTTCAAAGTCCCATGGCAAGTAATTGGTCTCATGTTAAAATATAAAATTATCCCAAAGAAAGAATGAGGAAACTATAAAGATTAAGAGGAATAGAAAAACCACCATAAAATAGCAGCTATCTTTTATTGAGTACTATCTAGTATATCTAGTATGATGCTAAACAATTCTACACTTGATCTTAGCCAAAAGGCCGAGAAGCGATGCTAAACAATTCTATATACTAATCTCATTTTAAACTCACGTCTGCCATATAAAATAGGTACTAATTATCCACATTTTTTAAAGATGAGAAAACTGATTCAAAAAGGTTAAGGAAGTTTTCAAAGGTCTCAAAACAAGAGTAATACATAGTTAGAATTCAAAATCAGGACTATTTGACTTCAGACCTCATAACCACTTTAATATTTTTCTTCCGGCAGATAACTGTGATATTGTTTTCCTTAGTGCATTCCACAGTTATGACAAAATTAAATCCTTTTGTTTTTCCTATGCCCAAAACTGTAGAGAACACCTAAACACCTTAAATTCAGGCTTCTGGACTTGGCCGGGGCGAGGGGTGGGGGGTGGAGAGAAATATACAGAATAAGAGAAGTAATGGAAAACATCAACCTTAAATATCTCTCTCAGTAACTGACATCCATTTGAGAGTGTATTACCTTTTTTAGTTAAGTGTAATAAAAGTACAAGGGATATTAACACTTATTGAATGTTTTCTAAGTGCCAAACACTAGCCTGGGAATTAGAAATACAATGATTAAGACAGACAGTTCAAGTCCCTGATGTAAGGGAGTTGTATAAGAACATATAGAATTGAATATTATACCACTTCTTCCTTCCCATGCAAATTTTTGCTATTAATTACAAATTTTCTAGAGGAATAGATTTTCTTAATCCAAATCATATACTCGTGTTAATAATGTAAAACCTAAAGGGCTTTCCTGTTAATGACCAGTGGGAAAGTTAACTATGAGATCATACAAACTGTCCATCTGCCAACATGAGACCTGGGCTTATTACTTGTTTTTCCTCTGACTTTTCCAATTCAGTATGAAATAGCTCAGAGAAAGTCCCCTTGCCAGATTGTTTAGTCTCATGAATCTTACCATTAGATTCTTTTTCCTGAGGTTCAGCCTAACTGGCCCTTTGCTTACGTTCATTGCATAAAACTCTTTTGAGTGTCAATACCAGCTGCTCACTTTCCCTGGAAATTTTCCACTTTTCAAATACAGGCATGACTTTAATTAGACAAGGCATAATCTAGGACAGTAGAAAGACTGATTCCAAGAAATTAGGCCAGAGCACCAATTTCTGAACAAGCCAAAAGGTCTGAAAAGGCTGAAAGAACAATATAAACATACTTTTGTTGAAATGTGGAGAAAAGCCACAAGACCACAGGGACTGGAGAACTCAAAAGCTAAGTATAGATCTCTGCTTCTAGTCATCATTAGATAGCTCCCATAGGATCACCCCTAACATAGATAACAATTATGGACTTGGAACAAATACTTTAGAAGGAGACTTGAGGTCACAAGGGAGTGAACAAAAGGTGCCTGAATCTCAAAGAAAGGTATCATACACTGAACAAAATTTCAGTATTTATAGTTTTTAGCCTGAGTAAGGACCCCAGTACCTGCCATGAAGGGCAACTAGACTTTAACAGAAACCAGTAGTCTTACTCTGTTATAGAATTAGAAAACAGGGTCCAGGGAAATCACAGCAAGAAAGTATAGGGGAGAATTCTAGAAAGGAGAGAACCAGAGAAGGGAAACTCTAAATTCCATAGATAAACTGTTCTGGTCTCTTGCTAATCCCCAAATCAAGTATGTAAGAAACAGATTCCAAACAGCCTTCCTAAGGTTAAAAGAACTGACCTGAAATTTCAGCTAACACCCACCAAGTGGAAACAGAATTTTGAAGTTGGAGTTTAGCCAAGTTAAAAGACTTAAAAAAAAACAGACCAAAAAAAAAAAAAAAATCAATACTCTTTAAATGAGTCTAACAGGACAAACTTTCTATAATAAATCATTCACCATGTCCAAAACAAAATCTCTAAGTTCTCAACAAATGAAGAAACAAAAACATATTAAAGATACAATACATACAATCAGTGGAGACTGACATAAGTTTATCCAGATGTTAGCATCAGGAGAAAAAGACTTAAAATCAGCTAATATAATTATGATCAAGAGTTTAAAATAAAATATGATAATAAATGAAAAGAGAGAAAATCTCAGTAGAGAAACAAAAGTTATAAAGAAGAACCAAGTAGAAATATTAAAAATGAAAAAAATTGGATTTTTTTAAAGAAATCACTGCATTGAGATGAAAAAAGAAACAATGAACTTGAAGAAAGATCAATATAAATGATCATCTGAAGAACTAAGACAAAAAGGACTTTTAAAAAACAAAAAACCAAAAGAACCTTTAATTAAAGTCTCAAAAGGAAAAAAAGCAAAAATGAATGGGAATGAAAAAAATATATATATACACACACACACATATTTGAGAAATAATGGCTACTATTTTCCCAATATTTGCTGAAGACAAATTTACATATTCAACAAAGTCAGAAACCTCTGGAAAAGACATTTTTAAAGTCCACTCCTAGATACATCTTAGATATATTTGACAATGGTCAAATTGTTGAAAACCAAAGATAAAGAAAAACATTAACAGCAGCCAGGAAAAAATATGTAACATACAGGAGAAAAATAATTCAAACAAATGGTAACTTCCCATCAGACACAACAAAGATAAAAAAACAGGAAATTAACATATTGAAATTCCTGAAACTACCAAAAATTGCAAATCCAAAATCCTCTGTACAACAAAAAGATACTTCAAGATTAAGGGCTAAATAGGGGTGCCTGGGTGGCTCAGTCATTAAGTGTCTGCATTCAGCTCAGCTCATGATCCCAGGGTCCTGGGATTCAGCCCCACACCAGGCTCCCTGCTCCACAGGAGGCCTGCTTCTCCCACTCCTCTCCCCCTGCTTGTGTTCCCTCTCGCTGTCTCTCTCTCTGTCAAATAAATAAAATCTTTAAAAAAAAAAAAAAGTTAAGGGCAAAATAGAGACAGGATCAGATAAAATAAAACTAAAAGAATGTATTGCCTGGCAAACCTATACTACAGGAAATGCTACAGGGACTTCTTCAGGATGAAAGGAAATGATACCAGATGGGAAAACTGATTAGCAAAAAGGAATAAAGAGCAAAAGAAAAGGCAAATATCAATCATACAATATACTGTAATTCTTGCTTTTAGTAGTGACTTTTTTTAATTAAGAGGAAAAGTTAATCAAGTTTGGTGAACTTGCAATATAAAGTAATGAATACTTTTAAAGGAAAGTTAACATGGCTGTTTTATAGTCCATTTCTCTACTTTAATTTTACTTTAAAGTATAACAGACTTTACTATATTTAAGTATTTGGGGGTTTAAAAACAGTGGGTTTAAAAAACAACACAAACAAAACTGGTACTCCAACTATCAAAACAGCCCTGGAGTATGATTTTGATTAGTTATCTAATCTTTGCATCACTCTAACAAATAATCATACCTGTTCCAAAGAGTTATAAGGGGCCTGTAAAATAATGTGAAAAAAATTATCATTTTTCATAAAAAGTACTCCATCACTGATAATTCTTTAAAACTCTATATTTAAGTGGCATCAAAGGATATAAAGATCACCTTATATAATCAGAAATCTATCATAGGCATTGCATCTGAAATTGACATGAAAACCTATTGAAAAACATTCATGCTAATCTAAGATTTGCGAAAATTACTTAAATAATGTCTCTGAAGGAAATTTTAAAAACATCTAATGACACCTGATCTCTAAATTGCAAGTTTTAAACAACATATTAAAAAAATGGGTTTCTCTGGGATGTCACCTTTCCAGTAGCCATGTACAAAATGAATTTCTTTTGCCAGTGTAATCAGAATGAATAATAATTTCTTAAAAATCAAGGAAGCTCACCATGACAAAACTTCAAAGATCCTTATAAACTTGGCCAGATTAGCTCAGTATATGCTAGAACTCTCCTGTTACTGCAGCTCCCTTAGCTAAGGCCCCACCAAGCGTAATACCTGGAATATCGTGAATGCCATAGACAATGGTGTTTTGTTGGTTTTTGTTTTTCGGTTTTTGATTTTTTTATCCCACAGAACTTTAATAGATGAATTCAATAAAAATTTGAGCATAACAACTACATAAAATTAAGAGACATTATATACAGCATGATAATAATTAGCCCCAAATGCTCTGAAATCACACCACCTGTGTTCTATCCCAATCTGCCACCCACACGTTATTTGGCTCTGTATAAGTTATATACCACTGAATGTTAGTTTTTTTTTATTCATAATATTAAAAGGATAAGAGAACCTATTTCATAAAATCATCAGGGTTATACATAATACAATGTATGGCACACAGTGGTCATATCCACCATAAAGCACAATTAAGGAGTAAAATATAACAATGACAAGGCCCTAGACGTTAGGAAGCTGTAATAGCTGAATACAGTTCAATGTAAATGGAATTATGAAATAAAACCTAGAAGAACACCAAGAAAGGCAATACAAGTACTTTCACTTCTAATTAAAATGGAAGGTAAATGAAAACCTTTTGAAATACCAGGCAGGGTATTTTGGAAAAAAACTCACAGAAATATCCACTTTCCAAATATGGGACAGTATAAACAAAAGATATTTAGAGAATAACATGGACCATAAAGAAATGACCAAAATGTAGGAATCATTTTCTGTCAAAAAGAAATTGAAATACCATTTTTTTTTTTTTAAGTACAAGACTACTTACCTAGAATATCTGTGACCCAGATTGTTCCAGATTAATATTTTGGGAAATTTTACACAGAGAAGCATGCCAAATGAATAAATCTCAGATGCAGTGCTTTAAAGTAAGTAATACACATGCAAAGGAGTAATGTCTCTAATACATAAAGAACTATTAAAATTTAAGGAAGGACCAAAAATCAAAAGAAAAAATGAAAAAGACAGGATAAAAAGAATCTGAAAATGATTCTTAAATGTATGAAAAGGTGTTCAAATTCACACAGATTCAGAGAAATGCAAATTAAAACAACACTGGGATACATTTCATACTTATCAGATTGGAGAAAATTAAAAAGTGTAACAGCACATTCTGTTAGTGAGGATGAAGGGAGCTAGACAACTTCATATGCTACTGGTGGTAATGAAAATTGGTCCAACTCTTCTGGAGTGGAATTTGGCAATATCTAAGGAAACAATGTACGCACTTATTTTCAAGCAATCACACATCTAGGAATTTATCCTGAGGATAAACCTCCAACAACACAAAAAATACATAGGTAATCCACTGCAATTTTGTTTCAATTTGCAACATACTTGAAACAATTTAAAATTTCATACATAGGAGGGTGACTGAAAATTAATATAGCCACACAATTAGAGTATGAAGACCCTAGAATCTAAAAAGGAAAGTGAAAAATCTTTCTGAATTTACATGCAGTGATTTCTAGGATACATTGTTACGTGAAAAAAATTAAAGTGTTTACAGTGTACTACCATTCATATTAAAAAAAAAAAACAGAATACAAGAAAATATATGTGCTCGTTTATACAAAAGAAAGTACCCATAAACCAGAAAGAACTTGGTTACTTAGAGGAGGTAGCTGGAAATATAACAAAATGTATGAAAATGGGAAGCGTGTAGTAATGATGAGGGAAAACTAACCCTTCTCTAAATACACCTTTTTATAAATAGCTCTGATTCTTGGTAATTGTTCACATAGCAAAAAATAAATAAATAATAGCAACCATAATATGAGATGAACCTCCAAATAGAACAGGGACACTAAAGAGAATGGGAAGGACAGGACTAATTTACGACACTTCAGAAAATCATATTATGAATGTATATTGTAAGGATAAAGATAATAGGAATATACAAATAGTATACTATATTCAGAAAATTTGTTTTCCACATGGATATGCATTAGCAATTCTGAAACTACATGTATACAAGCACTGAGTAATAAATAAATAAACATTATAGAAAAATGAAAGCCAGACTTTTCACCATGACAGAAAGTTACCAACAAGAAAGTAGGGCAGAATGAACTCTGTGGCACTGAACTGAACGAGTAATGGCTTTTAATATATGCACAAATGGAGAAACACAGATGTGTGCATATACACGTATAAGTATACACATATTTGCTAGCTCTGCTACTCTGCAGAGAGGACCCAGAGCAACAGCACCTCAATAGTAATAAGCATGCCTACCACTCCAGATACTGATCACAAAATACAGTCTCAAGGGCGCTTGGGTGGCTCAGTCAATAAAGCATCTGCCTTCAGCTCAGGTCATGATCCCAGGGTCCTGGAATTGAGCCCCCATTGGACTCTCCACTCAGGAGAAAGTCTGCTTCTCCCACTTCCTCTGCCTGCTGCTCTCCCTGCTTGTGCTCTCGCGTGCTCTATCAAATAAATAAATAAAACCTTAAAAAAAATACGGTCTGAAATGAACTGTGGCTCTTTGGATAAACGGCTGTTTCTATGGCTGGGGTAGGAAACAAAAGATAACCCTGGTACATCTTTTAGCGTCGGAAAGCAAGGAAGGCCTCAAAGTAATGGAGATGTATCATAAAGACACAGTGGTCAAATAGAAGAAGTTCCCAATGGCCAAATCCAGAACAATTTGAGCATCAAAATAAATAATGAGAGAAATTTAATCCATAGAAGAAA
This sequence comes from Mustela putorius furo, assembly GCF_011764305.1. Taxonomy (NCBI): domain Eukaryota; kingdom Metazoa; phylum Chordata; class Mammalia; order Carnivora; family Mustelidae; genus Mustela; species Mustela putorius. The sequence continues at coordinate 19,531,359 of NW_025422471.1, forward strand.
ATAAATGTACTCATGAGAGTACACACTGATATAAATAAATAAGTGAAAAAATAGAGGAGAAGGTACAGTTTTACCTATGGTAGGAATCCAATTAATAAACCAAAAAAATAATTAAAATTAAAAGTAATAGGTGCATCATAGTAAATACTGTTGGAGAAAAAAATCATCAGTGGGTGCTAAAATCAGTGAGTAAAAGTATGACTTTATAAAACAGGGTATTTATATACTGCCCAAATATCTCCACATAAGGGATTTATTAATAACAGCGACAACAAAATACCAAGTTCATAGTGGAGAAACCTAATAGATAACCACCTTAAGTCCTACCCCTCAACAATGTGAGTTTATTTAGAGGTGGAGACTTTCAGAGGTAATTTAGTTTAGATGAGTTCACAAGGAAAGAACCCTCATGATGGAATTAATTTCCATGTAACAAAAGACACCAGCAGAGTCAAGATGGCGGAAAAGTAGCAGGCTGAGACTACATCAGGTAGAAGGAGATCAGCTAGATAGCTTATCAAACCATTGTAAACACCTACAAATCCAACGGGAGATCGGGAGATCGAAGAGAAGAAGAACAGCAATTCTAGAAACAGAAAATCGACCACTTTCTGAAAGGTAGGACTGGCGGAGAAGTGAATCCAAAGCGATGGGAAGATGGACCGCAGGGGGAGGGGCTGGCTCCCAACAAGCAGGGGAGCACCAGAGCACTATATCAGGACTTTTAAAAGTCTGCTCCATTGAGGGACATCACTCCAGAGGCTAAACTGGGGTGAAGCCTAGGCGGGGTCAGCGCGGCCACAGGTCCTGAAGGATCACAGAAGGATGGGGGTGTCTGAGTGTACCAGAGCTTGCAGAGCTGTCTCTACAGAGAAAGAACCGAGGAGTGAGCTCTCAGCTCGGGGTTACCTTGAACCGGTCGCAGGCTGGGTGAGCTCGGAGCACGGCCAGAAGCCAGGGAGACAGGAGTGATTGGGAACTTTTCTCTGACTGCACACTGAGGAATGGGGCCCAGAGCTCTCAGCTCCTCCAGGCCGGAGATTGTGAGGTAGCCATTATCATTCCCATCCTCTGGAACTCTACGGAAAGCGTTCAAGGAACAAAAGCTCCCAAAAGCGAACGCGAGCAGATTACTTAGCCCGGCCCGTGGTAAGGGCAGTGCAATTACGCTTCAGGCAAAGACACTTGAGAATCAGTACAACAGGCCCCTCCCCCAGAATATCCACAAGAAATCCAGGCAAGACCAAGTTCACCTACCAAGGAGAGCAGTGGAATTCCAGAGGAGGAGAAAGCAAAGAACTCATTGCTTTCTCCCCATTATTCTTTAGTCTTGTGGTTAATTTAATTTTTTAAATTTTATTATTTTTTTCTGCTGAATTTTTTTAACTTTTACCCTTTTCTTAACGTTTTTAAACTAGTTTATTTAATTTATATCTATTTTTTTTCTTTTTTATATTTTTTCTTTAATTTTTTTTTTTCCTGAACTTCTTTTTATCCCCTTTCTCCCACCTATGATTTGGGGTATCTTCTGATTTGGTTCAAGCACATTTTCCTGGGGTCGTTGCCACCCTTTTAGTATTTTATTTGTTCCTTCATATACTCTTATCTGGACAAAAATGACAAGGCAGAAAAAATCACCACACAAAAAAAGAACGAGAGTCAGTACCAAAGGCTAGGGGTCTAATCAATACAGACACTGGTAATATGTCAAATCTAGAGTTCAGAATGATGATTCTCAAGGTTCTAGCTGGGTGAAAAAAACATGGAAGATATTAGAGAAACCCTTTCTGGAGAGATAAAAGCCCTTTCTGAAGAAATAAATGAACTAAAATCTAACCAAGTTGAAATCAAAAAAGCTATTAATGAGGTGCAATCAAAAATGGAGGCTCTTACTGCTAGGATAAATGAGACAGAAGAAAGAATTAGTGATATAGAAGACCAATGACAGAGAATAAAGAAGCTGAGCAAACGAGGGAAAAACAACTACTGGATCATGAGGGGAGAATTCGAGAGATAAGTGACACCATAAGACGAAACAACATTAGAATAATTGGGATTCCAGAAGAAGAAGAGAGAGGGGAGCAGAAGGTATGTTGGAGAGAATTACTGTAGAGAATTTCCCTAATATTGCAAGGGGAACAAGCATCAAAATCCAGGAGGTGCAGAGAACCCCCCTCAAAATTAATAAGAATAGGTCGACATCCCGTCACCTAATAGTAAAATTTATGAGTCTTAGTGACAAAGAGAAAATCCTGAAAGCAGCGCGGGAAAAGAAGTCTGAAACATAGAATGGTAAAAATATTAGATTGGCAGCAGACTTATCCACAGACACCTGGCAGGCCAGAAGGAACTGGCATGATATATTGAGAGTACTAAACAAGAAGAACATGCAGCCAAGAATACTATATCCAGCTAGGCTATCATTGAAAATAGAAGAAGAGATAAAAAGCTTCCAGGAGAAACAAAAACTGAAAGAACTTGCAAACATCAAACCAGCTCTACAGGAAATACTGAAAGGGGTGCTCTAAGCAAAGAGAGAGCCTAAAAGTAGTAGGTCAGAAAAAAACAGAGACAATATACATTAACAATCACCTTACAGGCAATACAATGGCACTAAATTCATATCTCTGAATAGTTACCCTGAATGTTAATGGGCTAAATGCCCCAATCAAAAGACACAGGGTATCAGAATGGATAAAAAAACAAAACCCATCAATATGTTGCCTACAAGAAACTCATTTTAGACCCGAAGACAGCTCCAGATTTAAAGTGAGGGGGTGGAAAACAATTTACCATGCTAATGGACATCAGAAGAAAGCTGGGGTGGCAATCCTTATATCAGATTAATTAGATTTTAAGCCAAAGACTATGATAAGAGATGAGGAAGGATACTATATCATACTCAAAGGGTATGTCCAACAAGAAGACCTAACAATTTTAAATATCTATACCCCTAACATGGGAGCAGCCAACTATATAAGCCAATTAATAACAAAATCAAAGAAACACATCAACAATAATACAATAGTAGAAGGGAACTTTAACACTCCCCTCACTAAAATGGACAGATCATCCAAGCAATAGATCAACAAGGAAATAAAGGCCTTAAATGACACCCTGGACCAGATGGACATCACAGATATATTCAGAACATTTCATCCCAAAGCAACAGAATACACATTCTTCTCTAGTGCACATGGAACATTCTCCAAAATAGATCACATCCTGGATCATAAAGGTCTCAACAAGTATCAAAAGATTAGGATCATTCCCTGCATATTTTCAGACCACAATGCTCTGCAGCTAGAACTCAATCACAAGAGGAAATTTGGAAAGAACCCAAATACATGGAGACTAAATAGCATCCTTCTAAAGAATGAATGGGTCAACCATGAAATTAAAGAAGAATTGGAAAAAATTCATGGAAAAAAATGACAATGAAAATAACGGTTCTAAATCTGTGGGACACAACAAAGGCAGTCCTGAGAGGAAAATATATAGCGGTACAAGCCTTTCTCAAGAAACAAGAAAGGTCTCAGGTACACAATCTAACCCTACATCTAAAGGAGCTGGAGAAAGAACAAGAAAGAAACCCTAAGCCCAGCAGGAGAAGAGAAATCATAAAGATCAGAGCATAAATCAATGAAATAGAAACCAAAAAAACAATAGAACAAATCAACGAAACTAGGAGCTGGTTCTTTGAAAGAATTAATAAGATTGATAAATCCCTGGCCAGACTTATCAAAAAGAAAAGAGAAAGGACCCAAATTAATAAAATCATGGATGAAAGAGGAGAGATCACAACACCAAAGAAATACAGACAATTATAAGAACATACTATGAGCAACTCTACGCCAACAAATTAGACAATCTGGAAGAAATGGCTGCATTCATAGAGACTTATAAACTACCAAAACTGAACCAGGAAGAAATAGAAAACCTGAACAGATCCATAACCAGTAAGGAGATTGAAAGAGTCATCAAAAATCTCCAAACAAACAAAAGCCCAGGGCCTGACAGCTTCCCAGGGGAATTCTACCAAACATTTAAAGACCTAATTCCTATTCTCCTGAAACTGTTCCAAAAAATAGAAATGGAAGGAAAACTTCCAAACTCATTGTATGAGGCCAGCATCACCTTGATACCAAAACCAGACAAGAATCCCATCAAAAAAGAGAATTACAGACCAAAATCCCTGATGAACACAGATGCAAAAATTCTCACCAAAATACGAGCCAATAGGATTGAACAGTACATCCAAAGGATTATTCACCACGACCAAGTGGGATTTATTCCAGGGCTTCAAGATTGGTTCAATATCCCCACATCAATCAATGTGATACAATACATCAATAAAAGAAAGAACAAGAACCATGTGATACTCTCAATAGATGCTGAAAAAGCATTTGACAAAGCACTGTTTCTACACTCTTCAAAGTGTAGGGATAGAGGGCACATACCTCAGTATTATCAAAGCCATCTATGAAAAACCCACTGCAAATATCATTCTCAATGGAGAAAAACTGAAAGCTTTCCTGCTAAGTAAAGGAACACAAGAACACAGCAGGGATGTCCATTATCACCACTGCTATTCAACATAGTATTAGAGGTCCTAGCCTCAGCAATCAGACAACAAAAAGAAATTAAAGGCATCCAAATCAGCAAAGAAGAAGTCAAACTATCACTCTTTGCAGATGATATGATACTATATGTGGAAAACCCAAAAGACTCCACTCCAAAACTGCTAGAACTTGTACAGGAATTTATTAGTAAAGTGTCAGGATATAAAATCAATGCACAGAAGTCAGTTGCATTTCTCTACACCAACAAGACTGAAGAAAGAGAAATTAAGGAGTCAATCCCATTTACAACTGCACCCAAAACTACAAGATACCCAGGAATAAACCTAACCAAAGAAGCTAAGAATTTATACTCAGAAAACTATAAAGTACTCAGGAAAGAAATTGAGGAAGACACAAAGAAATGGAAAAATGTTCCATGCTCCTGAATTGGAAGAATATTGTAAAAATGTCTATGCTATCTAAAGCAATCTACACATTTAATGCAATCCCTATGAAAATCCCACCTTTTTTTTTTTTTCCAAAGAAATGGAACAAATAATCCTAAAATTTATATGGAACCAGAAAAGACCTCGAATAGCCAGAGGAATATTGAAAAAGAAAGCCAAAGTTGGTGGCATCACAATTCTGGACTTCAAGCTCTATTACAAGGCTGTCATCATCAAGACAGTACTGGCACAAAAACAGACACATAGATCAATAGAATAGAGAGCCCAGAAATAGACCCTCACTCAACTCTATGGTCAACTAATCTTTGACAAAGCAGGAAAGAATGTCCAATGGAAAAAAGACAGCTTCTTCAATGAATGGTGTTGGGAAAATTGGACAGCCACATGCAGAAGAATGAAATTGGACCATTTCCTTACACCACACACGAAAATAGACTCAAAATGGATGAAGACCCTCAATGTGAGAAAGGAATCCAGCAAAATCGAGGAGAACAAAGGCAGCAACCTCTTCAACCTCAGCTGCAGCAACGTCTTCCTAGGAATATCGCCAAAAGCAAGGGAAGCAAGGGCAAAAATGAACTATTGGGATTTCATCAGGATCAAAAGCTTTTTTTTTTTTTTTTTTTTTTTTTTTTTAAAGATTTTATTTATTTATTTATCAGAGAGAGAGAGAAGGGGAGAGAGCGAGCACAGGCAGACAGAATGGCAGGCAGAGGCAGAGGGAGAAGCAGGCTCCCTGCTGAGCAAGGAGCCCGATGTGGGACTCGATCCCAGGACGCTGGGATCATGACCTGAGCCGAAGGCAGCTGCTTAACCAACTGAGCCACCCAGGCGTCCCAGGATCAAAAGCTTTTGCACAGTAAAGGAAACAGTTAACAAAACCAGAAGACAACTGACAGAATGGGAGAAGATATTTGCAAAAGACATATCAGATAAAGGGCTAGTGTCCAAAATCTATAACAAACTTAGCAAACTCAACAACCCCCTAAAAAAATAATCCAATCAAGAAATGGGCAGAAGACATGAACAGACATTTCTGCAAAGAAGACATCCAGATGGTCAACAGACACATGAAAAAGTGCTCCACATCACTTGGCATCGGGGAAATACAACTCAAAACCACAATGAGATATCACCCCACACCAGTTAGAATGGCTAAAATTAACCAGTCAGTAAATGACAGATGCTGGCGAGGATGCGGAGAAAGGGGAACCCTCCTACACTGTTGGTGGGAATACAAGCTGGTGCAACACTCTGGAAAACAGCATGGTGGTTCCTCAAAAAGTTGAAAATAGAACTACCCTATGACCCAGCAACTGCACTACTGGGTAGTGATCTAAACGGGCACGTGCACCCGAATGTTATAGCAGCAATGTCTACAATAGCCAAACTATGGAAAGAACCTAGATGTCCATCAACAGATGAATGGATCAAGAAGACATGGTATATATACACAAGGGAATACTATGCAGCCATCAAAAGAAATGAAATCTTGCCATTTGTGATGACATGGATGGAACTAGAGGGTATCATACTTACTAAAATAAGTCAATCAATTGGAGAAAGCCAACTATCATATGATCTCCCTGATATGAGCAAGTGGAGATGCAACATGGGGGGGTTAAAGGGTTGGAGAAGAGTAAATGAAACAAGATGGGATCAGGAGGGAAACAAACCATTAAGTAACTCTTAATCTCACAAAACATACTGAGACTTACTGTGGGGAGGGGGTATGGGAGAGTGGGATGGGGTTATGGACATTGGGGAGGGTATGTGCTATGGTGAGTGTTGTGGAGTGTGTAAACCTGGCGATTCACAGACCTGTACCCCTGGGGATAAAAATACATTATATGTTTATTTTTAAAAATAAATAAATAAACTATTAAAAAAAAAAAGGAAAAAAGAAACCAGAGCTGGCTCTGTCTTCACCACATGAGGATAGGAGGAAGGCATCAGCTAATCAGGAAGCAGGTCCTCACCAAAAACTAAATCTGCTGGAATATTTATCTTAGACTTCCCACCATCTAGAACTATGAGAAATAAATATCTTATTGTTTAAGCCACCTAGTCTATGGCATTGTGTTATGGAAGCCAAATCAAACTAAGCCAGTGGGAAAACATGGTGATATTCAAATAAAATCTATACATTAAAATATCAATGTTAATTTCTTAATTTTAATAATTATAGCATGGTTATATAAAATGTGAATATCAGGGATGGAGGGTAAAGGGTATGCAAGAATTCTCTTTACTATTTTTGCCACTTTTCTTAAGTCTAAAATTAAAGTGTTAAAAAAGATAACTGTCAAAAAATATAAACCAAGAACCATAAAAAAATCAGGAAAATATTATCATAATCCACCATTATGGTCTTAGTCACTATGGGCATATCCCCACTATTGGACTGGCTTCGAACCATTTGTAGCTAGAAATATCATATTCCATCTAGGAGTTGTACAAATAAAGCAATTATCACAATGATATATTTTTTAAAAACAACTCTTTTGTGTGGATGTTCCTAGTTTTGAATAAAAGTTATTTACTATGTGTCCGATTTTAATTAATGTTATGTATTATACCATAAAATTCAACAATGAAACTGGGGCCACCAGTTTCAACTTACATCTAATAGAGTATACAGTATAAGAATAACAAACATCTGTTTAACAAAGCTTCTCTGAGGCCAAGGGAGATAGATCCAAGCTATGCCCAATTTTTAGTTGCCAGGTACATTAAAAGCCAAAACAAGGTTATAAAAATTGTATTGACATACTTAAATTGTTGCTATTCCTAATGTACTTCAAGCAGTATGGCTTGTATCATATAATTTTAAACTGTTATGAAAAACGTCTACCATGACCATGTATATAAATTCATTTACAGATAACATCAGAAGTATATGCTTGAGGCCCTTCTGAATACAAGGCATCAACTCAATGGCCTCCTGAGACAGGACATATGGTATACAAATTCACAGTTTACAAAAGATTTGCACACACATCAGTCTGAGTACCCACAACCATAAACCCTGTGAGTTAGCATTATTAGCCTATTTGAACTCAGTTTTTTCATACTAAAGTAAATATAAATGATTTGCTGAAACCCATATAATTAGAAATAGATTCAAAACTCAAACTAAGATCTTAAGTTATTTCCACTACATTTCCTACCAATAGAAAGACATCCCCAAAACATTTGGTTCTGCTAGAATTTCAAGTTTGGCTAAGACATGGTCACTGACCTCAAGGAATTTACTGTATACTGGAAGAGACACTCAAGTAAATAATTAATAACAAACACTTATGAAGTGCCTTTTATAACAAAGACTGTCCTAGAAAAAAAATGTACTAATTTATTAAATCCTTACAACCACCCTATGGTTAGGTATTAATATTATTTCCACATTCTAAAATAAAAATAGAAAATAAAAACTTAGGACAAACAATGGAATAAAAACTAGTCATACCTAGTAAGTAAAGGGCTGAGACCAAATTTAGGAAGTTGGGCTGAGTGTTTATCACTACTAGGCAGTTGGACAATAAAACGTCCAGAATGGGTTACAGATGTAGAATACGATTCTCATTGCTATGAATTTTTTCAGCAGTAGTATTTTAAAGTACAAAACTATAGGCATTCAAAAACATGCAATAGTTTTAACATCATTTGAACATTATTTCTGTCTCTATAAACTTCCTAAACTCAGTAATTTTTGAGGAGGTACACAGCTATCTTATATTTCTTCTCTTCCAAACTTACCACTGAAACTCTCTAGGTGGTCTAATTATTATATTAGTTGTGATTTACTTATCAACAAGGAAGATTTCTTTTTTTTTTTTAAGATTTTATTTATTTATTTGACAGAGAGCGAGATCACAAGGAGGCAGAGAGAGGGGGGAAGCAGGCTTCCTGCTGAGCAGAGAGCCTGATGCAGGGCTCGATCCCATGACCCTGAGATCATGACCTGAGCTGAAGGCAGAGGCTTAACCTACTGGGCCACCCAGGCACCCCAACAGTAAAGATTTCTATTCTGCATCCATTTTTTTATAATATTTTATTTATTTATTTGACAGAGATCACAAATAGGCAGAGAGGCAGGCGGAGAGATGGGGGGGAAGCAGGCTCTCCGGCAAGCAAAGGGCCCGATGCGGGACACAATCAAAGGACCTGAGATCATGGCCTGAGCCGAAGGCAGAGTCCTAACCCACTGAGTCACCCAGGCGCCCCTATTCTGCATCCATTTTAAAAATCTGATTCTTGACAGAATTTCATAATAAACAGTTTCTTTTAGAAACAAAAACAATGCCTATTTAAGAAAACAAATAACTAAACAATTTAATTGATCAAGTGGACTATAGATCTTTATAGCTTCAAAAAATCAGTTTGTCAAAGTATGATTAATTTAAATTTTTTTCTATGCAGTAATTTAAAACAGTATTAAGAATGTAGGTGACCAAAAAAAAAAAAAAAAGGAATGTAGGTCGTGACCTAAAAATCTTTTGAAAATTTAAAATTCTGAAGTAAGATTTTCACATGAAGTACTCAATCCTTCATAGATTTAATTTTAAGAGATGATAACTTAATGACTATATGGATTACTTTAAAAAGCTAGAAAGTCATGAGAATCAAACCCCAATTCGAAAAAAAGTAAGAAAATAATGAAGATTATCACAATTTCGTCTCAGGCTCCCTAATGATTCTCTTCCTGAATGTTAATGTCATAGGTACATGGAATAAAGCAATGATAACTAAAAGACTACATCATCTCACCTAGAGGGGGAAAATCATCTCAAATTCTTTAAGTTTCTGCAAGAACAAAATAAGCAACAAACCTAAAAGCCAGATTATCACAACATGCAACTTAAATTTAAAAAGTTAAGGACAAAATACTGTAATTGACAGGAAAGCTAAAATGCCACACACAGAGAATCCTTCATTTTACTATCATGTGTAGAAACAATGGGGATTGGTTAAGGCACTAAGAAGTATTTTACCTCAAAAGTGGTGTAAAATTAGAGCTAACATAAATATTGTGGTCCTCTAACGAAGCTGTAAAAGCAAGATCCTAAGGATTTAGTAACTCACCTATGTCCCAAAAGAGTAAGTTTACAGAAATACAAAATTATACAGCACAAAATGATTATAAAGTTTGTCATTCCAACCAAAGATTAATAAGAATGCAACAAAAAAGGAAAATAGATACGTAATGAGCAGAAAATTCTATCAAAACCTACCCTAAAAGAATTGGAGAATTAGTAAATAAGGTCCTTAAAAGTTATTATAATCCTATTCCACATCTTCAACAATGCAAAAAGACTGAGAATGCTAGGAGTTATGAAAGACATTTAAAAGGTGCCAAGGAAACGTTGATGAAAACCACAATGTCTGAGATAAAAAAAATATGCTGAATGGAATTAATGATGCACGAGACATAGCAGAAGAAACAATCAGTACATATGAAGACAAAACAATGAAAAGTATTCAAAAGAGAAAACAGAAAAAGTGGCAGTGGGGGAGAAGATTAGGGAGCTGTGGAACAAATTCAAGCAACATAATATATATGTGCTTTTAGCCTCCAAAGAAGGAGAAAGAAAAACAGAAAAACTATTTGAATAATGACAAAACTGACTAAAAATATAACCTAACAGATCAAAGAAACTAAATAAAAAAAAGAAAACTCACCAAGGCACGTCACAATCAAACTGCTTAAGGGCAATGATAAAGAGAAAAGTCTTATATGCAGCTGGAGAAACAAGGCACATTGCTTAGGTAGGAACAATTATTAAGAACAACAGCTATCTAGCCAGAAGACTACACAGCAGCAATTTTAGGTACTGAAAGGAAAAAAATGTCAACTTAGAATTTTATACCCAGTAAAAATAACTTTTAATTAGAAGGGTGAAATCCAGGTCTGCCAGAATGATTACAATCAGACCTGAAAGAAAAGAAATATTAAAGTCCTTCTGACAGAAGGTAAATATTATAAGGAAATCTGAATCTACACAGAGGAGTAAATTACTTCAGAAGAGGAAACTTTGTGGGTAAATATAAAAACCTCCTTAAAGTCATTAAAGTCACTTACTTTGTAACTCAGAATTCTGATTCTACACAAGATGGAGATAATTCATTATACCCTATTACTCTCACTAATTATAACTAATTATATATATTAATTATATTTACATAACTATATTTATAGTTATATATATTTATATAACTATAACTATACAGCTATAGTTATATAAATATATATAAATATATAGTTATATATAATTATAATTATAATTATAACTAATTATAACTAACAACCTTATAGCAACTATGAAAAGATTCTTTAAGGTAGAAAAAAAGTTTTAGTGGGGACCTTGGAATGTGAGAAAAGACTTGTCAGAGAGTTCTCTGATTGGTTTTGTTTTGTTGCCTTCTATTTATACAGTCTGGATATCAGATAAGCCTACAGCAAGAAAACATGAATGCAAATGTACAGACAAAAGAAAAAGCCGCCTCTTACCTGGCCAATGGAAGCGGAAAAGGGTAGCCATGAAGGACAAAAAGCCTTTTGCCTAGAACCTTCCCTACCCCTTCTGGTCCAGGGAAAGAAACCAAAAGAAGCTCTGCTTATCCGTATCCTTATCCTTGGGGGTATAGCTCAGTGGTAGAGCATTTGACTGCATATCCTTATCCTTATCTAGTACTATAGAGAGGAAATTGTAGGTGGAGCCTCATCTACCATCTTCACCCTGAACTAACAAGGCAAAGTCCCTTCCTCTTCCTACTTGATTTTTCCTACTTGACTGTGGTCACAGAAATTTTGAGCAGAAACTTATTATCCATTCTCACCCTACACTAATCAGCAGGCACTCAGTACTACCACAGACACATACCATGACCAAATGAGATGTATTATGGGAATACAAGGTAAAAGCTCAATCTTCATAATCTCCTACATTAATAGTCTAAAAACGAAAAGTCAAAAAAAAAAAGAAAGAAAAAATAAAACTCCTATGACTACATGAATTGATGGAGAAAAACCATTTGAAACAAATCAATACCTATCCACAATAAAACCAATCAGTAAACTAGAAATAGAAGAATACTTCTATAACCTGATAGGAGACATAAAACAAAATAAATTACAACTGACATCATAACTAAAAGTGAAAGGTTGATGCTTTTCCCCTAAAATGGGAAATAAGGTAAAGATTTCTGCTCTCACCACTAAAATTCAACATAGGTATTTCTTGTCCTAACCCGTGAAGTATGGCAATGAGAGGAAATAAAAGGCATAAGGATTGGAAAAAAAAAAGATATAAAACTACATCTATTTGCACATAACATTATTGTAAAAGGATCCCAAACAATCTACAAAAAAAAAAAAAAAAGAGCTACACACAGTCACCAAAAAACCTAGAACAAATATGGCAATCCAGCAAGGTGGGAAGATACAAGATCAAGATAAAAAAAAATAAGCTATATTTTTATACACTACTAATGAACCGCTAAAAACTCAAATTAGAAAATAATACTACTTCTAATAGCTCCAAAAAGAATTAAACACCTAGAAATAAATCTGAGAAAACATGTGTAGAATCAGTGTGCTAATAACTAAAAAATGCTCATGAAAGATGATACCACATACTGTGTTCATGGACTTCACGAATTGATTGGGATTTTTTTGTAAATAGAGTAAAGCTGATTTTAAAAATGTATTTGGAAGGGGAAAATAACTAAATTACCTAAAAACCAACACTGGGGGGAAAAAAAGAATACAGCTGGAGGAATCACACCCTCAATTTAGAGGCTTACAATGCAGCTAAAGTAATTAAGGCAATGTGGTGCTGGTGGAGGGAAAGAAAGAGATCCGTGAAAGAGAATACAGAGTCCAGAAATAGACCCACACACATACAGCCAATGATTTTTAATAAAAGTGCAAAAGCAAGTCAATGAAGAAAGGAATCTTTGCAACTAATGGTGTTAGTTCAATTGGACATTCATATTCAAGGAAATTAACCTCAACCTAAACCTCACACCCTATACAAAAATTAACAGAAAGCAGAGCACAGACCTAAATGTAAAAGATAAAACTATGAAACATTAAAAAATAATAATAATAGTTAGAGAAAATCTTCTGGCCGGAGTTGAGTGAAGAATTCATAGACATGACACTGAAAGTATAATCCATAAAAGAGAAAAAGTCCACAAATTGGACTTCACCAAAACCAAAAAGTTTTGCTATATCAAAGAAACTGTTAATATAATGAGCAGATCAGCAACAAACTCTAAGAAGATATTTGCAAGTCACATATCTGACAAAGAAAAACAATCCAACTAAAAAAATGAGTGAAAAGGGATACCTGGGTGGCTCAGTAGGTTAAGCCTCTGCCTTAGGCTCAGGTCATGATCACAGGGTCCTGAGATCAAGTCCTACATCAGGCTCCCTGCTTAGCAAGGACCCTGCTTCTTCCTCTGCTTGTCACTCTGTCTCTCTGACAAATAAATAAATAAAATCTTAAAAAAAAAAAAAAGAGTGAAAGATTTGAAGACTTAATCAAGGGGGGATATATAGATGGCAAATAAGGACAGGAAAAGATATTCAAGATCTTTATCCATTAGGGAAATACAAATTAAAGCCACAATAAGATACAGCTTGCCTATTAGAATGGCTAACATGAAAAATACTGACAATACTAAGAGCTTGTGAGAATGTGGAACTTTCGTTATGTTTCAGGCAGAAATGTAAAGTGGTATAACCATTTTGGAAAAATTTAGCACTTTTGTGTTTTTTTTTTTTAAGATATTATTTATTTCTCAGAGAGAGACCAGGCACGCATACATAAGTAAGGGGTGCAACAGGCAAAGGGAGAAGCAGGCTCCCCTCTGAGGCGAGACTCAATCCCCAGGACCCTGGGATTATGCCCTGAGCCAATGGCAGATGCTTAACCAACTGAGCATAGGACACCCAGGCATCCCAGTTTAGTGGTTTCTAAATAAAATTAATCATATACTACCATCCAACCCAGCATTCACAATCCTAAATAGTTATCTGAGAGCAAAGGTCAGCAAACTCTGCTGGTACTTCTAGAAAGGACTTTTGGTCCTTTCTAAACGGACCAAAAGTAAATATTTTAGCCATTACACACCATAAGGTCTCAATTGCAACTATTCCTCTCCCACTGTAACACAAAAAGCAGCCACAGACAATATATAAACAAATGGGAACACTTACGTATTTACCAAAATGCATGGTCAATCTACAGGCTATAGTTGGCCAACCTCTGCACTAGAGAAATGAAAACTCAGCTCACACAGAAGGCTCTACATGTTCAAAGCAATTTTGTAAGAGCCAAAAAGCAGAAATAACCTAAATGTTCTTCAGTCTGTAAATGGATGAACAAACCATCATCCATACAACAGACTACTAAGCAATAAATAAAGTTGAATTAGTGATACATGCAAAGACACAAAGAAGTGCAAGAGCGTCCCATGCTCATGGATTGGAAGAACAAATATTGTGAAAATGTCTATGCTACCTAGAGCAATCTACACATTTAATGCAATCCATATCAAACTACCATCAATTTTCTTCAAAGAAATGGACAAATAATCCTCAAATTTATATGGAACCAGAAAAGACCCTGAATAGCCAAAGGAATGTTGAAGAAGAAAACCAACATTGGTGGCATCACAATTTCAGACTTTAAGCTCTATTACAAAGCTGTCATCATCAAGACAGTATGGTACTGGTACAAAAACAGACACGCAGATCAATGGGATGGAACAGAGAGCCCAGAAATGGACCCTCAACTCTATGGTCAACTAATCTTTGACAAAGCAGGAAAGAATACATGATGGAAAAAAGACAGTCTCTTCAAAAAATTTTGTTGGCAAAACTGGACAGCCACATGCAGAAGAATGAAACTAGAGCATTTCCTTATACTATACACAAAAATATACTCAAAATGGATGAAAGACCTCAATGTGAGACGGGAATCCATCAAAATCCTTGAAGAGAACACAAGCAGCAACCTCTTCCACCTCAGCTGCAGCAATTTCTTCCTAAAACATCACCGAAGGCAAAGAAAGCAAGGGCAAAAATGAACTATTGGGACTTCATCAAGATCAAAAGCTTTTGCACAACAAAAGTCAATAAAACCAAAAGACAACTGACAGAATAGGAGAAGATATTCGCAAATGACCTATCAGATAAAGGGCTAGCATCCAAAATCTATAAAGAACTTATCAAACTCAACACCCAAAGAACAAATAACCCAGTCAGGAAATGGGCAGAGGACATGAACAGACATTTCTGCAAAGATGACATCCAGATGGCCAACAGACACATGAAAAAAATGCTCCATATCCCTCGGCATCAGGGAAATACAAATCAAAACCACAATGAGATACCACCTCACACAAGTCAGAATGGCTAAAATTAACAAGTCAGGAAACAACAGGTGTTGGCAATGATGTGGAGAAAGGGGATCCCTCCTACACTGTTGGTAAGAATGCCAGCTGGTGCACCCACTCTGGAAAACACGTGGAGGTTCCTTGAAAAGTTGAAAATAGAGATATCCTGTGACCCAGCAATCACACTACTGGTT
The DNA here is from genome assembly GCF_011764305.1 of Mustela putorius furo. Taxonomy (NCBI): domain Eukaryota; kingdom Metazoa; phylum Chordata; class Mammalia; order Carnivora; family Mustelidae; genus Mustela; species Mustela putorius. The sequence goes on from NW_025422471.1 coordinate 19,546,986, forward strand.
ATTTACCCTAAAGATACAAGTGTAGTGATCTGAAGGGCCACGTGCACACAAATGTTTATAGCAGCAATGTCCACAATAGCCAGACTATGGAAAGAACCTAGATGTCCATCAACAGATGAACTGCAGATAAAGAAGATGTGATATATATATATGAATATATATATTCATATATATATGAATACCATGAATACCATGCAACCATCAAAAAAATGAAATCTTGCCATTTGCAACAATGTGGATGGAACTAAGGGCATTACGCTGAGTGAAATAAGTCCATCAGAGAAAGACAATTAACATATGATCTCTCCAATAAGAGGAATTTGAGAGGCACTGTGGGAGGTCATGGGGGTAAGGAGGGAAGAAAGGAAACAAGATGGGTTGGGGAGTGCGCCTGGGTGGCTCAGTTGGTTAAGCAACTGCCTTCAGCTCAGGTCATGATCCTGGAGTCCTGGGATCAAGTCCCACATGGGGCTCCCAGTTCCATGCGGAGAGTCTGCTTCCCCCTCTGACCTTCTCATCGCTTATGCTCTCTCTCACTGTCTCTCTCTCTCAAATAAATAAATAAAAATATTAAAAAAAAAAAAAAAAAGATGGGTTCTGCAGTGAGACAAACCATAAGAGACTCAATCTCAGGAAACAAACTGATGGTTGCTGGGGGATGGGGGAAAGGGATAGGGTGGCTGTGTGATGGACATTGGGGAGGGTATGTACTATGGTGAGTGCTGTGAATTGTGTAAGACATGATTCACAGACCTTTACCCCTGAAACAAATAACATATTATATGTTAACAAATAAATAAATAAATAAATAGCAAAAAATATTTTAAAGAGTAGGATTACTAATAAAGTAGTAAAATAAATAGATAAAAATAAAATATTAAGAATTTGAAGGTCACTTCAAGTGATACAGTGTTCAAATCACCAAAAGACATGACAAACCTTAATGCTTAATGCTTTGCATTATAACAAAAATTCAAAATACATAAAAGGAGACCTGATAGTACTTCAAGGAAAAGTAAATCCATAATTAGTTATAGATTTGAACATAGTCTCAGTCATTGGCAGAACAGGTAAATCGAAAGTAAGTTGGAGCACCCAAGTGACTTAGTTGGTTAAGCATCCGACTCTTGGTTGTTTTGGCTCAGGTCATGATTATCAGGGTTGTGAACTCAAGCCGCAAGTCCTGCTCCACACTGAGTGCGATGCCAGCTTAAGATTCTTTCTGCCTCTTTCTTCCTACACCCCTGCTCCTCCCCTCCCCACTCTCATACACCCTCTTTCTTAAAGAAAGAAAAAGAAAGAAGGAAAGAAAAGAAAAAAGAATACAGAAAACTTAAACAAGATTAACCATTTTATCTGACATTTAAGGAACAATCCACCTAACAACAGCAGAATCTTTCTTTCAAGTACACTCAGACAAATGAACAAGAGAGACCATATTCAGGGCCTTCTTACAAACCCAAATAAACTTAAAAGGTTTTAAGTCATATGATATTTTGTAACAACAATGGACCTAAATTAAAAACCAGTAACAGAAAGACATCTGGAATATTAAAAAAAAAAAAAATTAGAACTAAATTACAAACTTCCAAATAATTCATAAGTGAAAAATCAAAATCAAAAAGAAAATTAGACAGTACTTTATTAAACTAAATCTTTTTTTAAAAATGACATACCAAAATTTAGGAAATGCATAAATGCACTTGGAAGAAAAGTCAGATTCTAAAATGACTATATTAGTAAAAAGAAAAGTCTCAAATCAATGACCTAAGCTTCTATTTCAGAATGGTAAACTGATAAAAGATTTACAAAACCTGCACTTTGAAACTCCAAACAGCTGCTGAGTGACTAAGGAATATTAAGTCAGTATTTCTCCACTATGGGACTCACGATGTTCTGAGTCAGTTACTTCTTTGTTGTAGGAAGCCGGTTCCTGCGCCCTGTAGGAAGTTTAGCGGCCTCTCTAAGGATGCCAGTAGCAGCTGCTAACTGTGACAATCAAAAACGTCTCCATGTCTCTGGTAGAGCAAAATCTCCCCCTGTTGAGACCAATGACCTCAATAAATGGAGAGAGCGATCTTGTTCACCCATAGAAGACTCAATATTGTTTAGATGTCAAGTCTATAAATACAAGCACTCCCAATCAAGATTTCAAGAAAGTTAATGGTAGGGACGCCTGGGTGGCTCAGTTGGTTAAGCAGCTGCCTTCGGCTCAGGTCATGATCCCAGCATCCTGGGATCGAGTCCCACATCGGGCTCCTTGCTCAGCAGGGAGCCAGCTTCTCCCTCTGCCTCTGCCTGCCATTCTGTCTGCCTGTGCTCGCTCTCTCCCTCTCTCTCTGATAAATAAATAAAAAATCTTTGAAAAAAAAAAAAAGAAAAGAAAGTTAATGGTAGGAATCGGCGAACTGACTGTAAATCTCACAAGAAAATTTGAAGTACACAAAAAATACAAAACAACTTTGAAAAAGAACAAAGTTGAAGGACATATACTATCTGATTTCAGATTTTCTTATAAGTCTAAGTATTCAAAACAGTTTGGGGTTGGCACAAAGATAAATAGCTGCTTTACTCATAGGAGCCCACAACTGGCAACCACCCACATATCCATCAAAAAGTGAATGTGGTCTATCTGCACAATAGAATACTAGTCAGCAATGAAAAGAAAATGAATTGCTGATACACAACACATAATGATGACATTCAAAAATTTTATACTACGTACAGTCACATGTGAGAGTACATACTGTATGGTTCCATTTATATGAAATTCTAAAACAGGCAAAGCTAATCTATAGTGACAGAACAGTTCAGTGGTTGCTCAGGGCCTGGAGGTTGGCAGGGTTGGAGAAGAACAGGGGGTAGTTGGGGACTGACTGAAAAGAGGCATGAGGAACTGTCTAGAGTGATGAAAACTGTGTTTTTAAACACACAGTACATTTTATCGTATGTACATTACACACTACACCTCAACAAATTAAAAAAAGAAAAATGTTTTGGGACAGAGGCCTAGATTCTACCCTAACTTAAGACCTCTGCTTTCCTTAAGAATTTGCTTAGGCCTTCAGCATCTGTTTCCTCACATAGAAACAATGACAATGCCAAGTCCACAGGGTAAAGTGAAAGTACACATCAAGGAGATTAACTGAGAAGTAAAAGCAAATACTAATATTATTAACACTCAAAAGTCCTTCTAGAGCATGATTTTTACATGTTATTTTCCACTTCTGTCTTTAAGTTGTTACTTTCCTGCACTATCCTGGAGTAACTGAAAAAACTAAAATACAATCACTTTGAGATGTTCTTTTAAAAGAAGAAAACATTTTAAGTCAAAGCTGAGCAATATGAAGCAAGAAAAAGCAAAAGTTCTCAAAGTATAGCTAAAAATTAATAATTTTCTTAAAGTAAAAATTCTAATGTCTTTTCTATGGCTAAACTAGGGAAGATCTACTTTGAGCGGAATTTCTGTGCCACATATATTACTGGTTTAGTTCCCACATTCCAAAGAGGTCAGGAAATTATAAAGTGTTTAATATAAAAATGAAAGATGTATACTAAATATTTCTATTACAGAAATAAAGAATACTATTTTTTTTCCACGCATTCAAACAAAAACACATTTGCAACCCATACTCCAACAAACCTGAAAGCCATTACTATCTTTGACAAAGTCTTTCACAGAGCATCACAATAAATGCTCGAATTCTGATATTTCATCTGGAAATGTCCATTTGAATTCAAAGTCCCCAAACCACAGGAACACATGGTAATAATAAAGGATTTTAGACTAGTGTTTTTACAAACAACTTTGGCTGCTTTTAGCTAACTTATTTTACCTCATTTTTATACATCTGAGAATGAAAAATTAAATTACTGTAGGAAAGTTGTTTGAACTTGGAATGCATTTTTTTTACTTAAAAAGTTACAACATACAGCAAGACACAAACTAGCCTGTTCCTCACTGTATGTTGCAACATTTTTGGAACTAAAATATGACTGGAACAATTATTTGTAAGGAAAATACTACAGAAATACCCCTGTAACAATAAAATGAACCCTTCTAAATGAGGCTTCAATCTCTCTTAAATGTTAACATGCAGGGATTGCTAGTTGTCCTTCAATATCCCTCTTTCCCATTTTACACAGCAGTGGAAATTTCTGGGCATAGGACACAGCTAAAGATTCCCTTGCAGCTAGGTGAAGCTTTGTGACTTAGTTCTGGACAATGTGATGTAAGCATTATGGCCTTAAAGAAAATGGACATGCTCTTTATTTTCTCCTTAACTCAGTCCTGTTGCCTAAAAGGTAAACATACTGTAAAGCTAGAGCAGCCTTCTTGGACCATGAGATAAAAACTGCCTATTAAAAATGGCAAAGCGGGGCACCTGGGTGGCTCAATGGGTTAAAGCCTCTGTCTTCGGCTCAGGTCGTGATCCCAGGGTCCTGGGATCGAGCCCCACATTGGGCTCTCTGCTCCGCAGAGAGCCTGCTTCCTCCTCTCTGCCTGCCTCTCTGCCTACCTGTGATCTCTGTCTGTTAAATAAATAAAATCTTTAAAAAAAAAAAAATGGCAAAGCAACGTGATTAGAGAAGCCTGGGTCTCCAACATCAGAAAGCCATCATACTAACCCAAGACTGCCTATTTGGATTTTTAAATCGGAAAAGATTAAGCCTCCTTGGTACTTAGCTTGTCAAATTTTCAGCCTAAACAGCATCCTAGTTTCTGATGGTGGGCAAGGGAGACAAAGGAAAAGAAAATAAAAATAGACTTTACTTAATTCTAAAAGAGACCTGTAGCCAATTCTCACGTGTGTGTGTGTGTGTGTGTGTGTGCATGTATCATGTTTACTTGTTCTTCAAACTTCATGGCTTTCCTTCATTAGGGCTGTTTTTAGAAATATAAAACTAACATATTAGATGACCTAGGAAATCACTTTAAAACTTGACAGGTGAGAAAACACAGGTACAAGCAAGCAAATAATGAGCCCAAGGTTATTTCTATCGAAAATTATTAGGTGTTTTTATTTTGTGGTTCATAAACATTTGTTTTTCTGAAGAAACAGATAAAGTTATAAACGCAAAAAAGGATAACATTATTAAGATGTGTTGTTTGCATGACAAAGAATATACTGCAAAATCAGTATGACCTGTGAATGGCACAGAAAAAGCAGTGACACAAAGTATATGAATAATCTGACTAGGGCTACCACTCACAATAGAGACATAATGTTTCTCCATGCTTGCACTAGAGTATGTTTTCATCTAAAATGATCTATTGTCCAGTGAAGGGCACTGGTAATGGGTCAGGAAGGGTCCCAAAGGTTTGTCCCATATGGAGAAAGTAAGTTAATGTCTTGTTGGTCATTCAACACTTATTCCAATGGGAATTAAGCTAAAATTAAAATAAAAACAAAAACAAAAACAAAAAGCAAAACAACAACAACAACAAAAAACTATGTTATCCATAAGGAAAAATTAGAGTGTAAATGGAATTTGGGGTATTATGAGTTCAAAAGCAATCTTGTGAAAAATATGCACATGCTCCCTCCAAAAAAATGTGTTACATATACCTTAGATATTTCATTGCTTTGGACTAATTCTTTCACTCTAATAAAACATAAGATAATATTTTTTAAAACTCAGGTCTTTTAAGATTTTATTTATTTATTTGACAGACACAGATCACAAGTAGGCAGAGTGGCAGGCAGAGAGGGGGGCGGGGGGGGAGCAGGCTCCCTGCCAAGCAGAGAGTCCAATGCGGGGCTCGATCCCAGGATCCTGAGCCCAAGGCAGAGGCTTTAATCCACTGAGCCACCCAGGTGCCCCCAGAAACTCAGGTCTTTTTGAGTACAAAAATCAGTTGTTACTTCCTTTAAAGAATTTTTTTTTTTTTAAGTAAGCACTATGCCCAATATGGGGCTTGAATTCACAACCCCAGACCAAGACTCAACATACTCAGCAAGCCAGATGTCTCTAAAAAAAAAAAAAAAAAAAAGTTTTTTTTAAAAAAGGAACATTTTATATAAATTTCAAGTAAATCTCATATGACTTGAATACTCAAAATGTTCAAATTATGCAGTGATCTCCAACACAAAATTAAAAACATAAAATTTCTGAAACTGGTGGCAACAAATGCTGAAAAGCCATGATTCTGAGAGTCTGAATCTGGTAGTAAATGTACTTAGGGCTCACGGAATACTTTTTGCCATGAGAAAGTAACCTTATGTCAACAAACAACAGAATTCACTACAACTTCCTGAACTGCATCTATGTTCATTCTTTTCTTTTTTTCTAAGTATAAGAGGTCATTTTTGGCAACAATCAGATGTCTGTGTCATAAAGGAAAGGATTGCAAATTCCTTTTAAATTTTTAGGTCATCCAAAGCACTATAAGCCTTAAAAAGTATTCTTCCATGTTTCCAATTGTGTGCATATTTTTGCCAGCAGATGAATTTACAAGATATCGTCACTCTGAAATTCAATTTGCATAAGCACATCCTGAAGCACTGGAAGATTCCCATGGCAGTTTGGCCAAATGAATTTGTGATTTTCATCTGCATCCATAAAGCTTCAAATACCCAAAAATATCCAAGTAAGTCCGGTCATGAATAAACTTGTCCAACTGTTCCGAGTAGCATTTCTTTCTCTCATAAGCATTTTAATAGATGATAAATAAGGAGGCAGCTACCTAAACTGCAGTGTAGTGCTCTAAGACATATCCTTTAAGGAACCAACGCACTTCTGCATTACTGGGAATCTCCTATTCTGTTTCTACTTCCTTTTTTTTTTTTTTTAAAGATTTTATTTATTCATTTGACAGACAGAGACCACAATTAGGCAGAGAGGCAGGCAGAGAGAGGAGGAAGCAGGCTCCCTGCTGAGCAGAGAACCCGATGTGGGGCTCCATCCCAGGACCCTGGGATCATGACCCAAGCCGAAGGCAGAGGCTTTAACCCACTGAGCCACCCAGGTGCCCCTGTTTCCACTTCTTAAGAAAACCCATTGAGTAGGTTCATGGTTCATGGTTCTGACTCTGTGAATTTGATTCTGTTCAGGGTGGTAAGCAAGTATCTTTCAGAATAACTGTCAAAGTTCTTAACGCTGATTCATGCCAAGCCAATTGTAAAACATGTATGTCATGAATATTTGAAGTTCTTTCTTCACAAAAGCAGCAAAGTCAGATGTACTGCCAAGCACGGTAAGTACTCCGTCCAACTCCGATGCAGCAAACCCCCTAATGTTAGTCATTTCATACAACTGTTTATTGAATGGGAAATGGTATAACTCCCAATTTGACAATGATCTGCTTCAAAATATTAGAAGAAACACTCAGCAGTTTTAGAGTACATAACATCATCTGATTGTGCTTCTGCCATAGGAAAGAACGTTTTGTAATAAATAATCAAATTTCAGCAGCCCCTTCAAACTTTTCTTAACCCATTCTAAATTATCATTTTAAGGACCCCACATAGTGAAACTTATATAAATTGGCAGGTAAATGGAAAAACTATGTATCTTCTAAAAAGAAATAATTACTGAAGCCAGACTCTCTGTATTATCCTCTATAGGTTAACATACATTTCAAAATAATGATTCCATCTGTTGCTTTACATGTTTCTCCATTTGGTGAAATCCCTTTAATCATTCTGAATTAAAGAGTCGTTTTCAAGGAATTTTTTAAACTCAATTTAGTTCCAGCATAAATTGTCAATAACTGTCTCTACCCTTAACGTGCTTAAGATTTCCCTTGCTTTCTTCTACTAAAGACCTTAAATCAGAATATAAACCACTGGCAAAAGCAAATAATTCAATCTCTAATTATCCCATAAACTTGGGTAAAATATATAAACAGTACATTTTGATAAATATTTTTGATACACCTACCTTGATCTGAATTGGCATAAGAACTAAACAAGACAAGTAGCAGATATCCTTGTCTGTAAAGCATGCAAGCCTTCAAAAGTCTGGGGTGAATGTTATTTCTCTTTTAGTATTTCTAAGTTTCTAAGTTTGATATATAAATAAAACACCTTAATTCCTGATGATATGTCTTCCTACACTTACCTGTCTTATTTTGTAATTGTGAATACATTCTAGTAGCGAATGAGTTATAATTATTAAATATTCAATGGTAAATATATTCCCTTCTTTCTTTTTTTTAAAGGTTTTTTTTTTTTTTAAGATTTTATTTATTTATTTGACAGACAGAGATCACAAGCAGGCAGAGAGGCAGGCAGAGAGAGAGAGGAGGAAGCAGGCTCCCCGCCAAGCAGAGAGCCCGATGCAGGACTCGATCTCAGCACCCTGAGATCATGACCTGAGCCGAAGGCAGAGGCTAAACCCACTGAGCCACCCAGGCACCCTATTCCCTTCTTTCTTAAAAGCAGTATTTCCCAAAACTTAATACAATAAACCCTGTCTCAATGGTCTAAAGTTTCTGACCCCACTTGGCACAACCACTCATTCTGTGGTTAATTATCTATAATTATCTTTATAATACTTATTTTTAAGGCATTAAAAACTAAATACATTTTCTAATAGGTACTTTTCACAATTAATTAGTATGAAGCACTTAATGACTGTCATGTTGAACGAAGAAGCATTCTTCCAACTTGAAAACCAAGTACTTTTTACACTTCTATTTCCCAGGTATCCTGGGAATAATAAGCTAGTTACTTAGATAATTCCTCAATAAGTGCTCTGCCATTTTACCACTTACAATATTACGGAAAGTTTTACTTACTGAAACATCTTTCAGGTTTTTCTCAAAGGAGAAATGACAAGACTCTCTAGAAAAATCAAATTTGTATGCATCAGTTGGTCTTCCTCCTGATACCAATGCTTTTCTCAGTTCATCAACATATTTCTCTTTTTCCAATGCCATGTCATCGGCTTCTTGGGAAATCTCTGACTCAGAAACTATGGGAAACATTAATAAAAAGTTTTGAAATGAAAAATAAATTTCTAAACATGAGTACACACTTATTTACCTGTCGCTACTAATTTATCACTTATGTAACAGAAATTTAAATAAAAGGTATACCTCTTAACTGAGCTAGAAATTTTTGAGAAACATATTAATTTAGTCTCAAACCTCATCTGAAAAACATTAGACTCCTTGCATTTTTCTTCTCTGTCCTCTGATGAAATACATGCATTGTAAATTACTAGAAAAACTACCATCCTATATGCCTTATCCTAGATCAAAACCAGGTAAATTATTTCTTATAATGATTAATAAATTCAGTATTTTATAACATCTTTCTTCTTTACCTCAGTTATTAATGAGATTAAGTAGTCTATAATCTCACATGGGATGAGTCAGATTAAAGTAAAAATGGAGTTCATTCTTCTCATCTCATTATGTGCCAAAAAGTAGAAAAGGTGGATGAAGGTAGGGGATGAGGAACGAAAAAGAAGGGAATTGATATTTATTGAGTGTAGCCTGTTAGACACACATTACATTACAGATCTGGCTTCCAGTTCTCTCATCTAGCTATGCTGAAAGCTGATGCTTTACTCATCTACAGAGATTTTTACTTCAGCAATTACATTCTCAATTCTAGATAGATATTCTCTTTCTTTATCATAATATCCTGTTCTTGACACACACTTCCTTTAAATATTTGAAGGCCTTAAACATATTTAAGATCTCTTTCAGATCAGTCTTTATGCATGGTTCCTGGACTATTAATTCCATTTCTACTGCTGACACCTTCTCATTCTGTTTTTACCCTTTCGTGCTTTGCAATGTTTGAACAAGATTTTCCTCTAGCCAGAGTATAATCTGCTCTGGGCAATAGAGGTGGCCTTGAATCAAGATTACTAGTTTACCTTTGTTGGAGCTGCTACAGGTTTCAACAGCTCTGGACCAGTTTTGAAAGTTAATTTCTTAACTTGGTTTTTACACTGGAAGCAAAGAGTTCATCCTTAAATCCCCCATCCTTCATCCATACATAAGACAGATTTTGGATTCTGATTTTTGTCCAGACTTTTATCTACTCATAGCTCTTAGTGACAAGTTTGACTCTATGCTGCATCTTCAAACCAAAGACTAGTCTTTTGTTTTTGTTTTGTCTTGTTTTGTTTTTTTTTTTTAAGATGATTTCATTAACAAGATACCTTTCCGTTTCCTTTTTTTTTTTTTTTTAAAGATTTTATTTATTTGAGAGAGAGAAAGAATGCACACAAGCAGGGGGGAGGGCAGAGGGAGAGGCAGGCTCCCCACTGAGGAGGAGCCTGATGCAGGACTCGATCCCAGGACCACGAGATCATGACCTGAGCTGAAGGCAGACGCTTAATGACTGAGCTACCCAGGCGTCCCCCAGTTTCCTTTCTTAACATTGAGAGCTCAGTTCCAGTTCCTTAAGAGGTCTGCCGTCTCAACATTCCACTCCACTTAGGTATTACAATAACATTTCAGATACTCCATGAACCTAAACTTAAGCTTTAGCTCCCATTAACCACTTTGATTTTCAGATACCTTTTCACAGATGGCACCTGGAGGGTTCCCTTTCTTACATCCCAAAACTGCAATGGGTCTGTTTGCTTGTAAAATTACAAGATTTAGTCTAACATTTGTTTGGAATGCATGCGTGTGGTTGGGTGGTTTCCTGTGTCAATTCAGGCTAGTACAATGATGAAAGACTCCTGTGGTTCTATACTTTTATACTTAAAGGTTACATTTATCTATTTTATTCCTTGTAACACTGAAAGATGTTTCAAATGATAAAACTGATGCTCAGATCAAGTAATGGTCTATAGTCACAGAATAGATTAAGTGGTCAAACTGGGATTCATACTTATGGTCTCTTGGTTGTTTGGTTTTGTGGTGAGGCAGAGAAGGGACACTGGAAAAACTATTTCCTTCCATGGTATTAAAAAACACAATAGGACATACAACAGAAATTAATGAAAGCTTGACGAAAGAAACCCTAAAATATAACACAGATTTTCATACCTTTGGTCTGTATTCTATCAAGTACTTCTGGAAGCCCCATGACAGGCAAAGAGGAAGAGAATTTTGAAACATATCCATATATTTTTCATTATCACTTTTGGTCATTTCTGATAGTGAAATATGAATCTCAAAACAGATGTCGAAAAAAGGCACGAACAAAAACTTTTATATTCTTTATTTGATTTTACAGCTTCTAAAAATCCTTTCACATATTTTGTCTCTCTCTGAAGCAGATGCATATTTAAGATGATCACCACTATCAAATCTATTTATCAAATCTAGTGACCTTTCAGTTAACCTAATAGCTCTTCTGGGGGGAAAAAAAGAAGATAGAGAAATAAAAATAAGAAGACTAATGCTTCCTAGTTAAGGAATAATTTCATATTTTGTGTTGGGTAACTCTGAAGAGTTATAAATACCGAGGAAGAGAAAATATTTCCCAGAGAACAGGAAATAAATCTGTGGAAACCATCTTTAATGTAACTACAAAAAACACAAAAGAGGGCGCCTGGGTTGGCTCAGTCAGTTAAGCGTCTGTCTTCAGCTCAGGTCATGATCCGAGGGTCCTGGAATCGAGGCCCAAATTATGCTCCCTGCTCAGTGGGAAGCCTGCTTCTCCCTATTTCTGCTGCTCACACTCTCTCTCTCTAGCTCTCATTCTCAAATAAATAAATAAAATCTTAAAAAAAAAAAGAAAGAAAGGATACCTATTAATAAATAATAAACATCCAGTGAAAAGCATTCTAAATTTCAATAAAATGAAAAGATTCATATCTGAAAATATTTCACAGCATCTATCGTTTTAATTCACTTACTTAAAACAATGCTTACTCAGTATCTACTATGTTCCAAGTACTATTCTAGACACCAAGGATACAAAAGTTTAAAAGAGAGAAATTCCAGCCTCATGCAGCCTAATTCAAGTGCTGACTTCTTAGATATTCTCTTACATTATACCATCTGTGAATGCTGTTCTATTATTATGGAATATTTCATTTTTAAGAGAAAAAATATGAAAGAAAAATTTCTATTTATACTTCCCTTTAAAAACTGTGAGAAAAAATTAAAGAAAAAATTCATTTGAATATTCCATTAATAGTAAATGTGAAATTTTGACTGCATATTCAGAACTTCAATTCTGGAAAAACAACTCGGTCACTGGTTTTGAATTTTGTGCTAAGAACATCTGGAAGAAGCACAGCTGTAAGCACTCACTGCTCCAAAAACTCTGGTGACCAGAAATAAAAGCCATGGAAATAATAAAATTCAACAAGGATACAGCTGAACCACATAATAATAGCATAAAAAGTAAGCAGGCCAACATGACCAAAAACCAAGGAATTATTCTCAGATACATAGGATCCAAGAAAGCATCATTTTAACACTATTTGTGGGTAGATGAAGATGTAAATAATGAAAGATTTTTTCTTTTGAATCTTTATGGATAATGAACCGAAGACTGTGCATAACCTAAGTTTGTGTTGGTGCTTTAATGACAGCCTTAGCATCCTATTACAGATCTTGTTGGTATCACATCATAGACCTACTTCACTGCATTTATTAAATATCCTTTTTCCCCTGTACTCTGACACATAATCTCCATATAGGTCACCAAATATCAATGGTTAAAACAAATATAAATGAATATAATTACTTGATAATAAATGTATTAGTAGGGGTGCCTGGGTGGCTCAGTGGGTTAAGCCTCTGCCTTTGGCTCAGGTCATGATCCTGGGGTCCTGGGATCGAGCCCCGCATCGGGCTCTCTGCTCAGCGGGGAGCCTGCTTCCTCCTGTCTCTCTGTCTGCTTCTCTGCCTATTTGTAATCTCCATCTATCAAATAAATAAATAAAATCTTTAAAAAATGAATAAATAAATAAATAAATGTATTAATAAAGTTTACTTTTCAGTGAACTACTCCAGAGATGGATAAGTTTCTGATGGATAAGTGCTGATAGATTTATAAAGTTCACATAATAGTCATCAATCATTAACCTACTTTGTGACTTAACTGTGCAATACAACCCTCTATAATGTTGAAGTGATGATAAACCACATGATAATTAGACCTCAAAACACTCATTAGATAAAACATTACTAATGGAAAAGAAATCAGTGAATTTAGTGTGTGGGAGATTAAAAGAAACCCCACATCCTTTTAATTTTACTCAAATGAAAAGAGAAAAAAAATTATCTAAATTGAAGGTTGCAGCAATCAAAAAGTTGTACAAAAAAACAGGATGAGGTATAGGAAGGAAATCCATTTTCATGTTTCAATTATGTAATTATTTCAATGTTCTTAATCATGTTATTGTCTATCTATAAAGTACCAAGCCAAATCATATTCCTGTAATAAGTTTCAACTAACCATGGAAACAATGTTATATTATTTGGTTTGATACTTTGTCCCTGAAATTTATACAAGAAAATAGAAATGAATACTGAAAGATACATAAAACATTTATGAGTTTCAAAACTTTAGTATCCTTGGAAATAAAACAACCATATATGGTGAACTGTAAAATTTTCTGTCTGAAAGCCTGGTTAGTAAGCAAACCAAATTTTAACAACACAACAAAGGATATGAAGTTTTCTATCACATTTTGCTCACATTATTCATTAGCTAAAGAACAAATGGCAAAGCATACTATATTTCTGATCAATGCCAATGATAAATAAATATGAAACTGGAGTTTTCATCAAAAATGCTAATTCTAAAATAAATGGTTCACTTTCTTTTTTCCCTAAAAAGTTCTATACATTTTAGGCATCCTTTTAAAAAATATCTATTGAACATGGAGGTCCCAGGCACTGGTCTAGGTACTTATAAAGAATGAGTGACAGACAAATCAAATGCATTCCTTGCTCCTAATGAATCTAGTGAAACAATATTCATAACAATAATAATAATAATAATAATATTGAGAATAACCTCCAGCACATTATGACATACACAAATTGCTCCATAAATGTAAATTCAGCTTAAATTTCTGGTTAAATCAAGATTTAAAACTTAATCAGTGTATTCTTTTATCCCCAATCCTTAATGGGAAAAAAAATGCAAACAACATAGCATCTCAAGGTCATCTGTCTAATCATAACTCATTATATACAATAAGGCATTTGTCAGTTGGGAACATCTAAGTTATAAATACAGTATTCCTTACATACAAGCAACCATTTCACCTAGGATCTGCCTCCTGGACTCTTTGGTTGGAACTCCTCTTCTCTCCAGACAACTGGCATTAACCTACTGCCATTATCTTCAGCCGTGTGCACCCCCTCTCCAAAACAGAGCTATTGCCACCTGGGTATACTAGCATACATAGAGTTAACCCGAAAAATCCTCTTCCACTCCTCCATGGTAACAACCAAGCAATGACTGATTTCTCCTATATAGAAGTTTACAGCTTAAAAAAATGCCACGATAGGTAATGCAAACATTATTCTTGAAATTTCTCTATTTTATTAGTACTTAAACCAGCATTCCTTGCTCTCTGTCATAAAAGAAGAGTTTTTTTTAAAAACCCTGCAAGTTTAAGTTCAGTGTGACTGCACTGTGTAACAGAATTTGTAATATCCAAAAAGCAAAATTTCACCATGTAATTTTAAAAGATGATATAATAATCATAGTAACAAGTTTTAGGGAAATACTTCAAAATTAATAGAACATATAAATGGCATGTAAAGTGACATGACAAAAATTATTTTACCTAAAACGTAATTTACAACATAACTCTAGAAATGACTGTTGCATAACTGTAGACAGTTTCTCAAATGTTTCAAAAAATGTTTTAGAAGAGCATGAAAACTTCACCACATGAGCAAAACATAATTCTATATATTTTGACTTTACACCTGCCATGTTCCATAAATAATTTCTGGGCCATGAGGCTTTTTAAAAGAGTACTGGGAGAGACACAAAAGATTCAAAGTCTATTTCATGAAATAAAAGCCAATATCTCACATGAAGATTTGAACCTTGGTTTACAAAATCTCTAAAACTGTTTTGTTTTTGTTACAAATGTAATACATGTTCACTAGAAAATAATTCAAACAATGTAAGTGTCTGAAATAAAAAGAAAATCACCACCACCCCACTCTATCAAGCTAGCACCATCCCTTGGCCCAGCCAAACCACCTCCCAGTATTTCCCTGGGGTCTTGGGGGGGAAAAAAAAGAAGTGTATAAAGTACTATCTACATTTCGTATAAAGAGGTCATTTAAAAACCCTGACCCGCCCAAGTATGAAGATTCAACTAGTAACCAGAATTTGCTGGGGCACATGCTTATTTCTCTATCCTTCTATTCATTATAGAAATTGGCATTAAATATTATAAATCCACACATATATTAGAGAGCAGTAACAAGTACAGCAGTCATATAAATTTTACCCAGAATCTACTAAAGAAATACCTTAATTCTGAATTGTCATTGAGGACTGAAGAACAGCACATTACCAAAATTCTATTTTTAAAATAATTTGCTTTGAATATTACCTGTCCCGGTCCATGCTGACTGACCATCAGTAAGTGTAATAACAAAACCAGATCCTAATGTTTTCTCCCAAGCCACTTGTAGAAAATGAATTATATCAGGTTTAGAAGCAAGACAGATTCTGCTTACTTTTCTCTCCATTTCTGGTGACCTGTTATAAAAGAATAAAATTAATATTTTTGCAAGAAACTATCAAATAGTGATGCTTTGTATATTGGTCTCTCAGCTACACAAAGCACCAAGGAAATAAGTAAAACAAAACAAAACAAAACAAAAAAACACGTAATAGCTAGCCAACCACAAAACTCAGTAAATCATAGTTCTATTCAATACTGATTTGTAATTTTTACAGATGAGAAAAACAGAGATCCATAAATGGCAAATGAGCTGCCCAAGTTGAATGCTGAAAAAAAAAATTACTATATCCAACAATATGAAGAGTAAAGACTTTCTTACTAATCCCAATTTCATTTCTAATCATTCAAGGTTCTTATTCTATGAATTCAAAAACCATTCTTCTGGTAATTTACTCTAGAACCTTGTCCAGACTGACCTCACTTACCAAACTGTGGTACGACATATACTTGGTTAAAAGCAAATAACTGTTTTTTCTAAAACTGGAATACCCCTTGACCACATGCACTTCATTAAGAGATGCTTAAGCTGTAGAAGCTAACATGCAAAACAAAAATACCCTAAAAATTACAAACATGCAAAGAAAAAACATTACAAAAAGTCAAAGCCAGGAACAAAGCATAAACTTCCAAAGATGAAAAACTACAAAGAATTATTCTTTAATCACAAAGCATGAATCTCTTGCTAGATAATTCTGAAAAAGCTAAAAAAAAACAAAATTCTTTAATCTTTTATTTGGGAAGAAGAATATAAAATTGCTTCAACTTTTACGACCAGTGTATATATATATATACATATGTATACATATATATATACATATGTATACATATGTATACATATATATTTATATATAGATATAGATATATAATATGCTATAAAAATCCAAAAGTAAATTAATTGGCACTTCACTGACAACTGAATAAGTTTTAACAAGAGCAAATTTTTAAATCAGTTTTAATTTGCTTTCTCAATTTAAAATTATTTTCATAAATAAAGCATATTATTTTTCTCAATTAACAGCTGAATATGAAAATAAAAACAACTGAATATGAAAAACTCACTTTGTCAGCTCCTCACACAACTGAATATGAAAATAAAAACAACTCACTTTGTCAGCTCTTCACAAAACAAAACTAACTTAATACAGATCTCTATCTTCTGGGAGTGGGAGGGATGCTTAATTATAGAATCCTAGAGCCATTCTACCTTAACAGTAAAAAGCGCAAGGAAGCAGGGCAATTTCCAGAATTTAAAAAAAAAAAAAGTATCTACAATTAAGAGTGTAAGATACCTCCAAATTGGTAAATTAACAATAATTCTAACTTCTACCTAGTGTACTCAGAAGACTGTTTATTATTCCTCCCACTAAAAGACCAAGCTTTAAAATAATCATACTTGTAGCCACACCAATTAAGTATGTTTATGTGTTAAAAATATGTAAATGTGTAGGTTTGACTACATCATCCACTAAAAAATGTAATTATTTCTACATATTTCATTTACGGAAAAATTTTTCCTACATTGAGGTCTTTTTTGCCTCAGTATGCTTACTTCTGAAATGTATTTTCCATTTGTGAATAAATTTCTTTTAAATCAATTAATCAAAACACTATTAAGTGTTAATGCAGTTAATTATCTACATGCTCTGTAATCCTTAAATTTGAAAATTACTGGAAAATGTGTATTACTATTTTTCCATGCCAATCATCGAAAAAGACACATAGAGATTTACATAATTCTAATAGGCCCCCAAACCCATGACTTCGGAGGGGGAAGTAATAGAAACTTTTTTTTTTTTAAGATTTTATTTATTTATTTGACAGACAGAGATCACAAGTAGGCAGAGAGGCAGGCAGAGAGAGAGGGGCAGGCAGGCTCCCTGCTGAGCAGAGCCCTATGTGGGGCTCAATCACAGGATGTGGGCTTGATCAGAGGACCCTGGGATCATGACCTGAGCCAGAAAGGCAGAGGCTTTAACCCACTAAGCCACCCAGGCTCCCCTAGAAACTACTTTTGAAGGCCACTTTTTGCCTCTCTAGAATTTATATACAAACACAAAGAGACACTTGCACAGGCTTTTCCTTCTTAAATATGTCTCAAGAAGCATGGCTATTGTTAGCAATTAATGTAGCTCTGTGGAAAGAAAACTCAGAGCTTAAATTCCTCTAAAACAGCAATTGGTCTCACTGCTATTTTTCACCATATTTAAAACAAGTGACAAACTGCTAATTATACAAAGCAGTTTAAAATTCAATATTCCAGATGCTTCATTCTACTTTCACAATGACATAAAGGGCTTTAATTTCAGGAATGTTAAATAGACATTTAGGGGTCGAATTACTTTTAACATCTTTGAATTATTTGTGTTTCAAGTATTTATTTCCCAGTTTTCTGATCAACTCTACGTACTCAGCGCTAAAATTAAATTGTTTTATTTTAAAGATGCCATTATTTCACTAAACTCAGATTTGAAACTTTGGATGCTACCTGTGAGTCACGTTTAAGCACTTAACATTAAGAGTCCAAATGTGACCACTCAGTATCTTAAAAATACTTTGTGCCTCAGTAGCCTCAGATGCTTTCTCTCTATCAACTGAGTTATAATTTCCTGATGATGTATTATTTGAATGACTTCTGAATGAAATTCATTCTTCTACTTACTGAAGTCACCCCCTCATTAAATATCAAATACAAAAGATCTAAGAACCAACCACAAAAATAGGAAAAATAATGACTTGCCAGTCTTACAAGAATCCTAAGAGCAAACCAATGATCTCTTTGCTTCCAGCAGCCCTGTAAATGGGAATAGTCGGCCATAGTTTTTCTGCCCCAAATACTTGAAGAAAGGGGTGCAATCCTCTTTAGAGGGACTGATTGATTAGGGCCATAAGAAAGCGTGTGTTTTGTTTTCTAAGGGCACTAAAGGTCACACTAGAAGTACTAGAATCGGCACCTCTCTCAGCCAGAGCCAAGGATCTAAGAGAAGCCTGCAGGTGGAAACAGTTGAGTCCCACCCCAATTTGTATTTCAGTAGCTTTATTGAGAGCTCAGAACAGTTGAGAATTGAGAAGCCTATCTTTAGTACTTTGTGTCTTTGATACTTGGCTTCCTTCTTAGAAGAGAAATAAGTTGTTGGCTGGTATGCAGTTGATGTGATCTACACTCTGAACAAATACCATTCACAGTTGCCTCTGAATAAACAAGACGCTTTTTAAATTAGTTTACAAAGAATTTTGTATGCCCTTTTGGATGCTGATAAGGAGCATTGCAGAAGCCAACTCTCTTAGGTCAGCTCAAGTTAGTGACAACACTATATCATTGATAACACCATTTTGAACTTGAGCTTCTTTTATTTTCCTTTATAGTAAGCTACGGCTTCTTTTCAAGCTGCTTGGGCTGCAGGTGTTCAAACTTAGGCAGCTATGCCAAGGAGTTGTACTTACAGATCAGAAAGGACTAAATGCATGTTTCTAATGAAGCAATTAACTTAAGTGCCCCTTGTTCATAAAAGTAGGCTGATACCTAAAATGAATTCAGATTAAAGATTAGCACACAGCACAGTTAAGCCTGTAATTAAATTCCTGATATTATTTTGTTAAACCTTACTTAAAAAAAGAAAAGAAAAGAATGTAAATTGTAAATTGAAGTATGGTGATAAATTTTTTTAAAGTTCTATCATATTATAAAAATTCAAGGGTCAGACCATATGGATCGCTACATAAAAAGGAAAGAAATTGTTATGCAACAACCACTGGGCTATTTACTTTTAATAAGACAAACATCACACAATTCAGAAAACTAAGTGCAAAGAAAATGACAATTTTCCTATTTGCTTAGTATTTTTTAAAAGCATTGGTTATTAATGTTTATATTGCCAGAATTCCCCCACTGAAAACTTTTTTTAAGTTAATAATTGATTCCTAGCCTTTTCATTATTTTTTTCCTATCATTTTCATTAACAGCATGTCAACTTGCTGGTTGGAGTTATCTGACTAAAGGGTAAATTAAGTTTTTTTTTTTTTTAAGATTTTATTTATTTATTTGACAGAGAGATCACAAGTAGGCAGAGAGGCAGGCAGAGAGAGAGAGAGGAGGAAGCAGGCTCCCCGCTGAGCAGAGAGCCCAACGCGGGACTCGATCCCAGGGCCCTGAGATCACGACCTGAGCCGAAGACAGCGGCCTAACCCACTGAGCCACCCAGGTGCCCCTAAATTAAGGGTTTTTTTTTTCCCCTTAAATGACCACAAAATCAATTTAACTTTAAATTTCCAAAGCAATTAAACAAAAATATCAAGGTAACTTTCTATAGAAGAAATGTTTTCTTGGCATTTGTATTTTCAAGTTCCAAGTATCTAAACTTTAAGGGTAAAGAATTTATAGTATTATTAAATACTTTTCTAATAATGTCAATATTGCCTCCATTCTATTAATTTAGAAATGAAAATAAGGTGACCAGCCGTCCAGGTTTCCCTGAGGTTTTCTTGGTTTCAACATTGCAAGTCCCATGTCCAGGAAACATCCCAGACTCAGACAAACTAGGATGGATGGTCATCCAAAGTCAGAGTAAAATATAGTTAAGACAGTGGACATAATCTTGTTCAAAAACTTGTAAAATACAGCTAATGTTCAAGTTAGATGTCAAGTTAACAGTCTGATGCTTCAGGAATAAAGCATTAGAACTATAAAATCCGTCTAAAAATCAAAGCATCTTTGCCATGGTCATAGTCCCTTCTCAACTACCTCTTATGACTGTGGAATGCCAACTACTGCCATTCCAAATATCGTATAACTACTCATTTCCTCTACTTATCTTTTATAAATACCATTGATTCATTTAAAGTTCACTTCCTCTTTCTTTTTTCATTACCCAATGAACTAAGTATTTTAGAACAATAAAATAACTTGACTAAATTTCCCACATAAAATCTAACACCTAGATCCAAAATGCCCTGAAAATTAGACCCCAAGTTCCAGGACTTCCTTTCTATTCATCAAATGGACACTCTTAATTACCAATAAACTTGGCAGAAAGGATGAGAGCATACTTATCATTTTGGAAACTTTCTAAACTTTCACAAAAACACTTCATTCCTAATTGCAGCGTTTCCTGTGAGAATGACACTTAACAGAGCTGAAGAGACAATACCTGAAATACAGCATTAGCTAAACAACAGTCTTTCTTCATTAAGAATTTAGTAATTATGATTTGTAAGTCATGAAATTTTGACACCTCTTTTGTATTTTAATTTCAGAAGAGTGAAATACCATCAGTTAAGTGTATATACAGTCTTTTCTACCTGAAAAATGTGCTCCTCAGAATGAAATGTAACTGAAAGCACACGTATGAAAAAGAAACAGGACTTGTACTGTACTTTTTCCCCTACTCACAAACCACCATTTACTGACAACTATACCCACTTATCTACCAATTTCTAATTGGCAAAAGGGATGAATGTTAAGATTGGGGTACAAAAACGTTAATCCTGAAAAAAAAAAAAAAAGAACCCTACAACATATCCTCAACTGGTGACATTACCTAATTCAGCCACTCAAAAATATTTAAGAAATATGAGAAACTGCCCATATTTAACAATGTTTAACCTACCAAAAAATGGCAATTTCACATGGTTTGAAAGATGTAAGTATAAACAACAGACTCCAAACTGGATGAATAATTACTACTTATTTCCCATGTTGTAATTTTTTTACTTTAAGTCATTTTCAACCACATCCCTGAACATATTTTGGACTCTAGTGGGAGGATGTTCCAAGATAAAAGCAAAAGATTCACGAGCTGATAATTGTGCTAGGTGATGGGTACACAGGAATCCATTATGTTCTCTCTACCTTTATATATGTTTGAAATTTTCTACAATAAAATGAATAAAAAGAAAATAGTTCCCTCAGCATTATTTGACCACCAAGCTGATTATATTGTTATAGGGTACCTTTATAAAAAGAGACAAAGTCATCTAAGAGAAATGTGTTCTTCAATATATAACTTAAATACATAATTCAACACCTTAAAACTTAGGAGCCTATTTGAGAAATACTGAGCTCAGTGTTCGCTCTTTGATTAAATAGTCTCTATCTGATCATCACTACACCTGAAATACTGGTATGAGATGCACTGGGGACTGACACAGAAATGAGCACACAACTCAAGTTAGGACAACTAAGACCAGTAAAGCCTAATTCCAAGACTTAAGAATATAGAATCTTCTCTACTGGATTTGATGCTATAACACTGTGAGCCTGAAGCTGCTGGCAACAAAACCAACAGAGCAGAAAGTGAAACAGAGATGTGCACAGCAGCTCAGGTCTGATTCCAGCAAAACCAGAATCTAGATCTAACCATAGATGTTTTAGGTAGGAGGCCAAGAAGCTCCTTGCTGTTTAAGCTACTCTGTTTTAGGCTTTTGAATCAGTAAGACCTCAGTATGAAATCCTCACTATCATTCCGTGGTTGTGTGGACTTCAGAAAGTTATTTAATTCTCTAAACCTCAATTATCTCATAGTACCTGCAATGTGTATATTCTGTTAGTGGCATGAATACCAAACTTTGGGAAACACTACATTAAACTCATAGCATTCAACACCAAATAGGAAGTTTCACATTTTCAGCTTAATAATTTCATTTTTCAGCTCACTCTCATCAGTTCTAAAGCACATGACATTTGAAAGCACTGGGCAACTTTGTTATTGCTACATGATAAATAACTGGTAACAGGTGGTTCAAGAAGACAACTGGTGAATATTTTCCAAAAGGCCCTAATGATTCAGGTGGGGGGGGATGTCTATTCAAATAAAGTTTCAAGTCTTGGTTACATGGCAAAAAAAATGCTTTCCAAGTTTTAAAAATCATTAATTAATAAGTTTAATGTTTTCTCCTTAAAACTCAACAGCTTACCTCAAAATATTGGCAAATGTTCTCTAAAAGAGGGACCCAATCAATTTACATTTTAAAATTGTTTCTTTCTCTTCCATCTTTAATATATTCAAAGAACACATTAAAAGACTGTTATAAACCTCTAATACAATTCATTTTTTCACGTTTATAAGATATTTATAGAAACAAATGTAGCTCCTGGCAGAACATATGACTTCGACTATACTTTCCAACCATTCTTCTCAATATAAGCTTAGAGGAGTGTGATGCACTTAAACAATTAAGATTGCTATACAAAAGCCATCAGTCTCTTATTAGAAAAGAAAAGCAATGAGAGGACTAGTCCTGATACTCATGGCTAAAGCTCTTCAAGGACTGTTTTAGGACCATCATTCAAAGAACGCTCAGTTTAAACTTACGTCTGCAAAACAGATGTAAGACTGTTTGTATGGTTCCAGTGACTTGGTATAAAAGCTTCAAATGTGTCTTTACTTTGCATCAAATGCTCTATTACAGTGATATCCATATGGGAATTAACAGTGGTAATCTGCGACATTCAACCAAACATATAAACTTTACTAGCCCTTTAATCCACTCATTTTCTTCTGAGATATAACTATCAAACAATTAGACCAAATCTTATCACATTTAAACTTCAGGAACTTATTATGCTTTCTCTATTGCTAAATTCTCAGAGCATAAACTTTGGTTCCCAAAAGTAATATCTAAGTCTTAATTGAGCCAATTTTTGTAAGAATAATATGTAGAATGATGAGGTTCGTTACTAAACACAGGATTAAGGCAAGAGCTTTTTTATTCAGTTTATCGATTTTACAAAATTATAAATTGCAACCACGCTGTCATTTTTTTTAAAAAACACATAAGCCCCCATATGGAACTACATTAGTGTACTAAGCATCCACCTATAAATTACCAAAGAACTGTCAATAAATTTTTTTAATTCAACTTTAAATGCTACAAAGTTTAAACAGATGTTATCCTACTTTCTCTGAGCAGCTGTTCATTGGACATGTTCCTTATTTATTGATATACTGTGTTCAATGCTAGGGTCACATTTCTTAAACAGGAACTTGGCAACTTCCAAATTCCATGGTAAATATTGACATATCTCAGCATGTCAATATTTATACTGTCAAGACTTTGATGAGTCTCCTCAACAATGGCTGCATCTTATTTCTTAGCAGCCGCTTGCTTCTGTTCCAGTTGAGCAAGGTCTTTCTTTATTCAACAGCATCCTCTCACACAAAGACCTGATTGACTTTCTTGCTTATTTCAACATTTTGGACCCTTTTACAGGGTTAATAAAGTTCAAAGAAACAAGGCACAAATTTAGCAAGAGCTGCTTTTGATTACTTGATCCCAAGCCTAATCACCATTTTCAACCCCACTGCTGGGGTTGAAAGCTGCTGAAGGCTTTTCAGAATTTATAGTCAGATTATTTTATTTTCTGTTAGTCCTGAAGGCTATGCAACATTATAAAAAGATTGGTTTATGGACTACGACAATGATGATAATATTCAGAGGACAGTTTAAATTAAAAATGTTTACCAGGAAAGGTAGTTAGAAGTCTAGTTCATTATTTACAATTAAACAATGTTTTTGTTTTGTTTTGTTTTTTAAAGATTTATTTATTTATTTATTTATTTGGCAGAGATCACAAGTAGGCAGAGAGGCAGGCAGGGAGAGAGGGGGAAGCAGGCTCCCTGCTGAGCAAAGAGCCCAATGTGGGGCTCGATCCCAGGACCCCAAGACCGCGACTCAAGCCGAAGGCAGAGAGGCCTCAACCCACTGACCCTCCCAGGCGCCCCTAAACAGTGTTTTAAATACAAAATCACCTATGTTTTGTGCCAAGTATCAGAAATTATGTTAACAAACTATTATCTTTAACTCAACCTTAACAACAAATTTCCGTATCAGTGTGAGAAAAATCTTTGCAATATCTTGAAAATAGCCTGGGATTTCCCAACGGCACCCAATCAAAGGTTTAATTTAAAGCTATTGGCAGTACTGGCATCTACCAAAAGTATGGATGCCTCATGAGCATTTTGGAATTCTAGTATGGCTTTCCCACTTTGAGGCAACAGAAGTCTCAAGGGTGTTCTTCCACAAAGAGCCCCATCTCATCAACATTAAAAACTGCTGACTATAATGACTATGATAACCCTCTGTTCATTTCAGCCAATGTCTTAGGAAAAAGAGCACAACTCATGTTCTCATCAGCGCTGGCAGCTTCACAAATGACAAGGAACAAACTGCCCTGGACAATAAAATGATTAAGTACCTCCTACCTGTATAAAAACAATCCTTCTATTATTTTAAGGACAGCTACCTTTTTCCTAGAGAACAAGGTATAGCAAACAGACCACTGATTTTATACCCAAAAGAGTCAGCTTGAAATCAAAACTCTACTGCTTCATAGCTAAGTGACTTTGGTCATGCCATTAATGCATTAAAACATTTACGACTGCTTCCTATGTACCAGGCTTTGATATCCCCAGAATGAGTAAGATACATTTTGATCTCTCTAGTGAGATAAAAAAAAAACACCCCAAAATAATTATTGTAAAAGCTTGTAAAGTGCAGAGGTGGGATGGTCTCTCCTCTCAAGAGTTCATGTAAGCCAGCCGAACATTTCAGGGAAGGCTTCCCTGAGTTACACCTGATAAGAATCTTAAAAGGTAAAAAGGAAAGAGATAAGAAAAGGCACCCCGGGGCGCCTGGGTGGCTCAGTGGGTTAAAGCCTCTGCCTTCGGCTCAGGCCATGATCCCAGGGTCCGGGGATCGAGCCCCGCATCGGGCTCTCTGCTCCGCAGAGAGCCTGCTTCCTCCTCTCTCTCTGCCTGCCTCTCTGCCTGCTTGTGATCTCTGTCTGTCAAATAAATAAATAAAATCTTTAAAAAAAAAAAAGAAAAGGCACCCCATGCAGAAGACCCTGCATGAGCTTAGGCTTGGAGGCAAGAAACAGCATAATACCTGGAAACCATAAACAATTCAATGTTTCACAATGACTATAAATCAAGGATGACTAAATTCAAATACCAAATCAAATTCATTCACTCAACCAAAACATGTGCACTTCTATATCATCAGATAGAGCTTTAGAATTTGGCATAAGGAAACAAAACAGATAACAACTCTTTCCTTTGGAGACCAACAATGAAAAAAACCACATAATATGTAAAATATATAGTATGGTGATAAGTGCTAGAGTCAAGGGAGAAGATTAGACAGGATAGAGAAAACTGGGAGTACAGAGGCCAGTGAGGGAAAGGGTATAGTTGCAAACCTGCAATTTTAAATAGGGAGGGTGAGGTAGGCTTTATTGAAAAGGTGATGTTTGAGCACATACATGAAGATCAGTTGTAGGATGTCTGGGAAAAATCATTCCAAACAGATGAAGCAGCCAGTGCAAAGGCCCTAAGGCAGAAGTGGGCTTAAGAAACAAGGAAGCTGGGGCGCCTGGGTGGCTCAGTGGGTTAAGCCTTTGCCTTTGACTCAGGTCATAATCTCAGGGTCCTGGGATCCAGCCCCGCATCGGGCTCTCTGCTCAGCTGGGAGCTTGCTTCCCCCTTCTCTCTCTGCCTGCCTCTCTGCCTACTTGTGATCTCTGTCCGTCAAATAAATAAATAAAATCGTTAAAAATAAATAAATAAATAAATAAATAAATAAAAAGAAAAAGAAACAAGGAAGCCAATATGGCTAAGACAGAGTGAGGGGAGAGCATACAAAGGGCTGAAGTCAGGGAGGTAATAGGAAAACAGATCATGTAGAGCTTTGTAGGCCCATGTCAAGTTGTTAGCTTTTAAAATGAATCAAATGAGAAGTCATAAAATGGTTTTACGCAAAGAAGTAATGTTACATTTCTTCTAATAAACTTTTTATTTTGGTGTAATAATGAATTTACAGGAAAGTTGCAAAGATAACACAGAGTTCCCATATACATCTCACCCAGTTTCTTCTAGTATTAATGTCTGGAATTCAGAAAGAGAGGGAACTAAGAATATGAATTCGGGAGCCTTCAGTATACTCAAGGTTATTTAAAGTCATTAAGACTCGATGATATAATTAAAACGAAGTGTAAAAAGAAGAAAAGAAGAAAAGCAAAGATTGAAGCCCTGGAACACTTAGCAATAAGAAATCAAGAAGAACAGAAGAAGACAAAAGGAACCAATAAGGTAGAAGGAAAACCAAGAGTGTGATGTCCTAGAAATGAAGTGAAGAAAATACATCATGAAGAAGGAAGGGATTAACTACGTCAAAGTCTGCTGATAGTTCAAATACAAAAAAGACGGAATGATTAACACCTGGAAACCACTGGTGACACTAAGAAGAGGTTTGGGGGGGACGGGTGGGACCAAAAGCCGTGCTGGAATGATCTCAAAAAAAGTACAGAAAAAGAGGAATGGGGATTTGGAATATAAAATCCTTAGAGAATTTTTGTTCAGAAGAGCAATAAATGAAGAAGTGAAGAAATGGAGAAGTGGAGAAAAGTTAAGAGAAGCATTTCTTAAAATTAAAAGAAACAACATGCAGGTCAAATGTGGGTCTTAATCTAAGAGCCACAGGGGAAAGAATATAAAAAATACGGGGGAGAAGAAGGACAAAGACAAACACGAGCACCCAAAGAGCCTTAATCTTAAACTGCTGGTGGCTATTTGGGGATTCGAGAAAACAAGCAGTTAAGTAAAACCATTATCTTTTAATATATGTGCCCATCAGTGAATTTTAAAAAAGGAAATCATGCAAAAGGAAACCATTATCAACACTAGATATAAAGTAAAAAGAAAGGACGGGGGATGAGGGAGGCTGACTACTGGTAAAAAGGCAGTATCATTTTAATTTGAAAACCATATATTGGGTTCCCAAGAACTATGCGAACTGAATACATCAAAACTCTTGTTTCTCCATTTGGGTTATGCAAAGACAAAAACGGGTGGAAAATAAAGCTTCACCTAATGGGATTATCCAAACTAAAAGAAGCTAAATACACTGATTAAAGAGAAAGTTGGCATGCGATTCCTCTCCGTGATGGAACACTTCTCTAGAATACCTGTGCAACCACTCAACTCAGGAAAGGGCAGTTTCCTTCCCTTTGTTACTACACCAAGTTTCTTACTCCAAAGGGCCTAGTCGGCTTCAGGCTCCAGGTGAAACCAACGGACAGTTTACAAAGAGCGAGGGACTGGGAGACAGGCAAGGCCAGCGTCCGAAGTGTCCCACAGCCTACTCAACACAACCCTCCGGATTCCAATGCCTTCCGACTTCCACAACAGACACAAGGGCACTGCAAAGGCGCTCTGCATTCTACAGAATCCCTCGGGTGCAAAGGGAGAAGCCGAACGGGGGGCGTAGCAGGTGCACACCCTGCGCCTACGTTGAGAGAACCAGGCGTCCCCGAGAGTGCATCAACACATTGAGGGGGCTCCGAGCTGGGAAAAATCATGCACTGAGGAATTCTAGAGGGAAATAATAGGGAACTAAAAAAGAAAGTGAGAAACAAACAAACAAAGGACAGCACAGAGGACCATTACTATTCCTAACTTACTAAACTACGCAGCTCCCACTTCCGCACCCTACCTCTCAGTGCCTCCACTTCCGGTCTCCTCCAAAAGGCCCGCTCCCACAGACTGACGTCCCGCAGCCAATGAGAGTGTGGTCCACTTCCGCCCGGACGCATGACGTCTTTTAGCTCCAGCCTTTTCCGGTCGTGAGGAGCCTATCCTGGTGTCCGGGTCGCGCGGCTCGGGAGGAGGGACCCTGACAGGCCCAACCGGATGCGGGGAGGGAGCGAGAAGGGCAGGCGGGGCGTGCACGCCTCTTCCGCTCTGGGCCCGGAAGGGTGATGTGGCTGGGGCTTCGCCGGCCTCACTATGGTAAGAATTGGGGCGGTGGGGTCGCAGCCGAGCTTGGTGACGGGGCTCCGGGCGCGAGCTAGGGCTGGAGGGTTGGGCGGCGGCCCTGGGTGCGCGGGCCAGGGACCCCTGCCACGACCTTGATTCTGCCGCGGCTGGGAAGATGCTCAGGGCCGGGAACCATGTGGCCCCTGCACGCCCAGCCAGGGAGAACCGGGGCGAACCAGGGCCCATCGCCCCCAGAGAGATCCCGCGGTCGCAGGTCCCAGCGCCTCCTGCACAGTCCCCCTTTCTGACTTGTTTCGAAGAACTGCGCTGGTTGCCTTAACTCAGGCGTGTATACAGACGCTTTCTGGTCACTGGCTCCTGGAGGCATGGAGCTTCAGTTTGCGCGGATTATTTCGCGTTCTCTGACGTCTCTACGGGCCTGGTCCAGGTGTTTCACTGTTGGTCCAAACCCCAAGCTCCACATCTTAATTGGGGTCTGTTGAGGTAGTGACCTTTCAGGCTCCTCCTGCTTTACACACTGTAGGTTTTACTTATTGGCGATCTCTGGAGAAGTGGTTTTCCTTCTACGAATGTACTTAAGGTGGTGTTTGACCTCGGACCTGCCTTCCCCACAAATTTTTAAGGTTGTGTGTATTATTTTGTGTTATTGCAGATTCCTTTGATAGTTTGGGCCTCTTCGGAAAATTTAAAATGAGTCATAAAAAGTTTTCAAAAGAAATGCCTGGATCTCCAGGCAGAGAAAAAAGGTAAAATTAGCATGGCCAGAGGACAGATGTAGTGGTAGTAATAGTGAAATCTCCCAAGTTGTCTCAAACCCTTTTGCCTTTGTTATGGTAAATGCCAACAGCCTCTACACCCGGTGAACTTAATGAAATGCAAGGGCCAGATGTTGCATTTATGAGCATATTTCTGGAGAAAGGATGCATGCCTTTATTATAGTATCAAAAACAACCATGAACCCCCAAAAAGTTATTGTGGAATGAAAGCTACTGAGCTTATGTTTCCAGAGGTTCCTGCAGAACCCCATATAGCACTAAACCTTTAGGCATTTAATTGAAAACTCATTATTTGTTGCTTTAGGCCTAGTACTTTTATTATAGATGGCACGCAAGTCACAGCGTCTTTCCTGGAGAACTTAGAGAGAAAACGGCAGTCTATTCTTAGTCAAGAATATACTCCAGCATCTTAGCCTAGCTGCCACAACCCGATGAGTACATGTGCTCTTAGAGTGTCATTAGAAAACTGTTACTTATTTAGAGAATTTGATTCCTTTTTCATTTGAAAAAGAATAGATGCTGTTACTTGTTTCTCCTCTTTCTTTTCTCTCTCTCTCTCTCTCTCTTTTTTTTTAATAATGTCTACCTGCAACAAGAGTCACATGCTCTAATGACTGAGCCAGCCTGGTGCCCCTAGAAATTGTCACTCTTAATTCTTGCAGATCTTCCTAGATGCTACTACTCATAGTACATGTCAGAGATTTATTTTCATCATCTTAGCTTCTTCAAACTAGCTACTAGCAAGACTAATACTGTGTTTAAGATGAACATTAATTTTTCAAAACTTCAGAATGCCTTTTTCTCCCTTTTAATATCCTTAAAAATTTATCTCAAGTTTTATCTCTTCCCAAAAATCCCTCCCTACCCCATCTGTTTTCTTCTCCTGGGTCTCTATTTGGGCATCCATATCCCAGTATATACCTCCAATGTACCTCCAGCCATAGCACTTACCACAAAAAACAAACAAACAAAAACAGCAATACATTGTTGCCTATATTTCTTCCCTCTCTAGCTGGAGCTTTCTAGAGACCAGGTCTTCTAATATCTTCTACATTACAATGACAGCTAGAGTTGGTACTCAGATGACTCTACGTCTGGGGAAAGAGAGTCCTGCCCAGTTCTGTCCAAATTTCTGAGCAGCAATAGTTTTTATAAGCTCCAAGTAATTTTTTTTTAAGATTTTATTTACTTATTATTTTAGAGAGAAAGATTGTGAGAATGAGTAGGGGGAGGGGCAAAGAGAGGGAGCCCAACAACGCAGGACTCCATTCCAGAACTCTGGGATCATGACCTGAGCCGAAGGCAGACACTTAACCAACTGAGCCACCCAGGTGCCCAAAAGCTTCAAGTCATTCTTACGAACAGCCAGGCTTCAAACCACATTTGACTCCAACTATTGAAAAGTTTTTCCCTTTTATCAGTTTTTGTCATTTCTGACTGTATGGTCAGGACACTTTTCTTCATAACAGGATTTGCACTTTGGCCTTTGGATACTTTTGTCCTATCAAATTATCAAGAACATGTGAATCATTTACTGCTTTTTTTTTTTTTTTAAGTCTACTGCTTTGCATGATTCTATGTATGCTTTCTCCAATTAACACCTTTGATCCCCTTGTTGCTTATGTTTAGATCTCTGGTATCTATAAAACCACTCTGGAACTAAGCAACACAAACATGGCAAATGAATTATAGATACCATGACAGTGAGATGAAAATAAGTGCAAATGACACCTGTGTTACCAATGGAGAACAGAATTGAGGTGCTTCTGCTCTAAACTGTACCTTTCCTCACAGCCATGAAAGTTCTTTAAGTGGAAAGGTTAAGTAGAAAAGGTCTACATTTTTGAAATAGGACCAATGAGATCAAATGGGTATTTAGTCCAGCTCCTCATTTTACAAGTGAAATTAAATTAAACTGATAATTTAGAGGTGCAGATTTATCCAAGGGCATATATGTATATTGATTTATTTCCTAAATTATGCAAGTGCATAGTGACCACTGATGTTAAGGAGACAGGTTCTTAACATTAAAAACGTCAAGTAATCCTGAAATTATTCAAAACCAAGAAATCCTGAAATAATTCAAAACCGAGAAATTGATAATTTCTCGGTTTTGAATTAAACCAAGAGAATTTGCCTACCTTACAGTAAGTGCTACCTTACAGTAAGCAACCAAGGTTGAACTACGTGCTAATAAATGTCAGTATTTCTGTGTGTTAATGGAAATACTATTAATCACCTGTGATTACTTATCTTGGACAAGTGGGGGGGGTTGCATATTTATTTACAGGCTTCATTTATCCCTGCATTTCCATGTGTTCCAGTTTAAGAGAAAATAGTGATACGTATAAATTTACAAGTACAAACTTGTTGGAAAATGCTGGCCTGACCTAGATTTGTAAATGATAAAATGCTGACCCACTTTTGTAGTACTGTATAATTTTTATCACAATTAGGTCAGGAATATCATTTCTGGGTCTCCTTCCACCTCTTGAGAGTGATAAATGACTAGTTGTGTGTAAAAAGCAGCAAGTTTTAAAACAAGTAAAATTGTTACTATTTGGAGTTTTAAAAATTCTAAGTCTTTGGTATTCAGCTCTTCTTTTAAAGTGAGTTTCAGTTAAACTGGAGGAATTAATACGTCAGTTACTTCCACATAAGATGCAGCCAACATTTGAAGCTCCCATGCAGTGTTATGCATGAAGAAGGCCCTTAATCAGCAATTGGTTAAACAGTTTATTTTGATAGTGCTAAAAATAAATGTATAAGCTATATCGAGCTCAAGTGATCCAGGACTAACGGAAGGCTTAGGCTTTTCTATAGATTAAGTGCAGTTAGCAACCAATCACTGAGCACTCCAAACAACTGTTCAGCATATTAATATGTATATTTCTGCTGCCTTTCTCATTGGTTCTTTGTGCCTTTATACTGCTGGGACCTTTCCCCTGTTTTTCTCTCTATTCCTAATGTTTCAGATGGTTTCTTAAACTATTTTTATATATACATTTAAAACAAAACCTTACACTGAATTCTTGCCTTATATCCAAACTTAATAGTTTGAATATTCACTTATGGCTGAAACAGGAAATTGTATCTTAGGTAAAATGATAAAAATTGAATTTGCAATAAATATTCCTAACTTCAAATTGACTTGAATAAGGAATTTTTAAAAAGATGTATTAACATCACAAGTAATTTCTTGTTTTAGCACTAAGCTTTGCATCAACGAATCTTCACCTTTTCATTGATAAATTATTTCATCTGCTGCAGTGGTGGCCAGATGAAAGTGAATTATCATTATTTCAGAAGGCCTAACAAATTGTGATTTATTTCAGAATGATTATGCAAAGGGACTCATCAAGTTGATTTCCTTCTGGTTTTGATAATTTATTTAGTAAAATAGCACTAATTATCTGAAGCGTATCAGGAAGTCAAGAGTAGTAGCTAGGTCTAAAAAAGATTTCATGATCTGAAAAAAAATTAAACATTAAGTGAATTTTACCTCCTGTATCACCTTTTATTAATCATCTTTTCCTCTATTTTGTGATCGGATTTGCTTACTTTTTTTCTTAGCTTCTTCCTTTTTAATATCATTTTCCTATTGAAAATCCCAATTATTTTTCTACAAGAACATGAACATCTGTTTCCTTTCAACCTGAGATGAAAAGTTTATATCAGCAGACAACAGATGCTAAGCATTAAAAGGAATGCTTAGGTAGGGTAAGAAATGGTAGGCTAATGTCTGTAGCTTTGAAACATTCTTGTTTTGTCAGAGTCTGAGTACATCTAAAAGCCTTTACCACCTAAGATTATTTGTTTAAATTTTAGGGTCTATAAACCCCAGAAACAAAGTTGTATGTATCATATATTGCACACTTATAAATGGGTTTTCCTTTATAAATGGTTTCACACACAAATGTATATATACACACCCCACTTCTGTAATAATAGGCATGTCTCTAAGTGCCTCTTAAATTCTTCTATTATATAAAAATTCAAACATAGAAAGGTAGAAAGAAGAGTATAATGAAGCCTCACATCCTCAGTGTTTCTTCAACCCCACACCTCCCACCACACACAATGGATTATTTAGAAACCAATCCCAGACATCCTATCATTTAAGCATTTTTTTTTTCACTACAACATTCAGGGAGAGAAAAAGTACACAATGCAAAAATCGTGAAATTTAGATACTCCATTAGGAACATGATAAACCTACTTTGTAAATTGATTTTCCAGCCACTCTACTACAACAGTCCTTTGCTTGATATAGTAAGCCTGCTCATTATTCCTTAAACATGCAAATTCCTAATTCTGTGAGGATGTTTTCCATGCTTTTGTCTCTTTGGGAGCCTGTTCTCTATTGTCAGTCTAATTGTGCCCTTTCTTAGTCCTTGCTTTCTCCTTGAAGCTTTTCTTGACTTTTCTTTATGAAAACAGCATTTTTTTTGCCAGTATGGCTCAGTTGCTGCTTAATACATGCTACAAAGAATTGCTAGTTACTTTTTGAATGTATATCCTGTTCTAACTTGCTTATAACTGTTGTATGCCTCAGTTGTCTCATATATAAAATACAGGTATTAATAACATCTAACTCAAATATATGAGGATAAACAAAATAATCCCAACAAGCCTCCAGTGAATATCAGTTATTGTCATTAGCTATAGACTCCTAGAGGGAAGGAATCCTGCTATGTACTTTTTTAATCCTGTGTCTAGCCTCCTGCTCCCGAGAAAGAGTAGATAATAAATGTGTTTAGTTATGTTGACTAAAAAGAAATCTGTACTTTGTATTTCATGAGGTTGTTATCAAATACTGTATCAATATACTCACATACATGTTCAGAATATCTTTGAAAGATAAACATTGTGAAATACTGTCTTTTCTATATAGAATGTACCTTTAGAGTTCATTTATTGGTTTTTTTCAAGTTATAAAATTGGCATCACTTACTCTCATAAATGTAAAATTAAAATCCAGTTCAATAAGAAACCAAGACATACTAAAATATATCCTTTGTATATCCATGAAGAAGTGATTTGCATACAAACTAACTATTTAAATAGTAATTACAAATAAATTTTATATTTTCAGACCATAAAAATAACTTAGGAAATCTGAGAAATCCAAAAGAGTTAAGAATTGGGCTAAAAACTTTCCAAAGATAATCAGTGCTTTCTTCCTTCTTGTTTACATAAAGGTTTACACAGCTGAAGATATGTTGATTATGAAATTTTGTGTGCTGTTCTCCCCACTGCTTAGAATTGTACGAAGGCATTTTTTTTGCCTTTAAGAATATTGATGAATGGCATGTGTAATTTCTTAATATTTTGAATAGTTTATAAATATTTATCATAAAAATATATAACAGGTTAAAAAATATTGAGTTTCTGACAAGGCTAGTTCTTGTTTTAAGATTCTCTTGGCTGTTACTGCTTATTTCTTTTTTCATATGAACTTCAAAATCAGTTGTGTATTTCAAAAATAATTGGTTGGTATTAAGTCAACTTTAAATTTATAGATTAGCTTTATAATTTTGCTTTCCAATATAAGAACATGGTATCCCACTCCATTCTACTTTAAGGTTTTTCAGTACATTTAAATGTTTAGTCAGTTTTGTTCTTTAATATCAGTGCTGCGTTTCTTGTTAAGCTTATTCTTAGATACATCAGCTTTTTGTTCTAGTTGCTACTGTAAATAGAAACATTTTTTCCATTATGTCTTTCAGGCGGTTGGTAATGTCATTCTGAACGCTGTTGATTTAAATTATTTTACTTATGCACCCAGCCAGCCACCTTACTCAATTCCCTTATTGTGTGTGATTGTTTTTCACTAGATTCTTTTGGGCTTTTCAGGGAGCACTTAACAATTGTTTCTTTGAAAGTAACAGTTTTGCCTTTCTCAAAACATTTTGCAACTTTTTTTTTTTTTTTTTAAGATTTTATTTATTTATTTGACAGACAGAGACCACAAGTAGGCAGAGAGAGTGGAGGAAGCAGGCTCCCCGCTGAGCAGAGAGCCCTATCCCAGGGTCCTGGGATCATGACCTGAGCCGAAGGCAGAGACTTTAACCCACTGAGCCACCCAGGCACCCCACATTTTGCAGCTCTTACTCTTCGTCTAACTTCTGACACCATAGGAGGGCCTTCTGAGTTTACTAAATAAGCATATTGCTAGGTACTGTGTGAGATTGATACATTTTATCTACCTTTGTAATGGAAGTATTATTCTTATATTACTATATATAGTGATATTCCTGCACTTTTAAAAAATTGTTTTAGTTTTTAAGCCATTACTTCTGGTCTCCTGTGTGATAGGTACACAGTCAGATACCTGATGAGATGTTGTCTACTTTCAGGGATGAGCATTATAAAATGTTTAACAGTTCCTGTGAGAACAGAAAGGAGAGTTCTGTATGAAAAAAGGAAAGGGGGAGGCCAGTGGGTTCAAGGAGACTTCCTGGGAAAGATAATGCTTCAACTGAATTTTGAATAGACTGAGCCCACCTCAGTTTTCCTTTACTGGAAAACGGATTTCCTGGGATACCTGTGTTAAACTTGTTAAGTAAGTTTTAAAGAATGAACAGTAAATGAGCAAGTGGTTTTCCTTCACCAAAATCTAATAGCTTAGTTTAGTCAATGCATGGAACATGATTGCTTAAATTTAAAGCATTCTTATCCTAACAATTGCAGAATTGAAAGAAAGTTTAGCCAACATTTAGTCTTATATACCCACTCTCCACCCAGTTTACAAATGTGAAAGAGAGACTGAGGTTAACCGTTCAGAGCCAAACTCAGAGCTTCTAAACTCTGTGCCCTGCCTAGTAGTCTGGGCTCCTAAAACATCTGTATTAATTACATATTGATATAGTTTTGGATCCATGACATTTTCGGTAGTGTTTTCAAGTTCTCACATTTAGAATTTTTATTACATCTTCTGCATTCCTTAGCCCAAAGAATGGAGAGGGAAGTACACTCTCAGAATATTTTATGATTTGGGGTTTTAAGTGTTCACAGACATGCCATTCTGTTTGTCTTTGAGAAAAACAAAAGTTTAATTCTTAATATGGAATTGTCTGGCATTTTTTCCCTATGCTCTTTTTCTTGTGATAATAATTTTTTTCTTTTTCTCTTTTTAGTCTGCCATTTTCAATTTTCAGAGTCTGTTGACAGTAATCCTGCTGCTTATATGTACCTGTGCTTACATCCGATCCTTGGCACCCAGCCTCCTGGACAGAAATAAAACTGGGTATGTTACTAATGATTCTTAACCACCCAAATTAGGGTGGGACGCCTGGGTGGCTCAGTTGGTTAACCACCCAAATTAGGTCCTATAGACATTGAGGGTAAATTACCATAAAGGTCATTAAATAATTTAGTTCCTATATATAACTTCATTTTGTAACAGCTTTCTACATTATTTTCTCTGTTTTTAATAAATAAAAAGACAAATATCAGAAGTGACCTGAAATGTGTCTATAAAAAGTACACTTAAAAAGATATTACAGGGTTTTTTTCATCTGGAATTAGAAATACAATTTAGCACTTTCAAAGATCGTATTTGGCCTTAACTTTTTATGCAATAATCAGTAAAGCTGGTTATTTAAAAAAAAAACAACAAAACAAAAACAAACAAACAAAAAAAACAAGTTGGTTATCATGTTTTTGAAGCATAAAACAGTTGGCAAGCACTGTGTCCATAAAAAAATATGATGTAGACATTTCCCTCTCCAGTCTAACACTGTTCGAATCATATAGGTTCCCTATTAGCATCAGAAAGCAAACATCTTCAGGGAAATATATTTAGCTAACTTTGTAATAGTAAAAATTAAGTCTTGAGCTTGACACATCTCTTGTATTATATGTTCACACCCTGAAAAAAATTGAGCTCAAATATAATACCACAAAGAATTGAAATTTTAAAGTGCCATCTTTATAATACAAAAGTACATGTTGAATTCAACCAAAAGGAAAAGTATATTAAAAACCAGAGACTAGGGCACCTGGGTGGTTCAGTGGGTTGGGCCTCTGCCTTTGGCTCAGGTCATGGCCTTGGGGTCCTGGGGTCGAGCCCCACATCGGGTTCTCTGCTCAGCAGGGAGCCTGCTTCCTCCTCTCTCTCTGCCTGCCTCTCTGCCTACTTGTGATCTCTTTGTCAAATAAATAAATAAATTTTTTAAAAAAAGCAAACCAGAGACTATGTGATGAAAGCTATGTAAATTTTCTTTGCCTTGAGTATTTATTAATTTCTAAGAGAAATCGTCTTAATCCTTCCTTAATAAAAGCCTATACCTACTTAATCATTTTAAGAAACAAAAGAATGAAAGAATATACTTCACATAGGAATAGTTATCTCCAGCACCTGTATTGGGCCAAATTAGGATCCTGCAAGGTCAAATTCTGTTTTTCAACTAATAAAAATCTGCAAGAGGCAAGGTGATAGCTATGAGAGTAATAATTTCAGCTTTTTCCTTCACCTTCATTCTATCTTTGAGGACATAATTAGCATTTATTCAGACATTGTGTCATCTAAATTATTTAGCTTTTGTTACCATTTCTTCCTTGTTATTTCCTAGGGTTGTTGAAATATATATAAAGGCATAAATAGAACCTCTAACCAGTTTCAAATATTAAAAATCCCTAATCCTGTTCTAATATACTGATCATCTGTCTCTGTTAGCCTGAGGGATTTTATTCAAACTGCTGATGTTATTTGTCCAACAGTTTTTGTGACAATGCCCTTCTTCCTTTGTAGATGTTGACTTTTCATCACGTTTTTTTTCTCTGAAGTCCTCTTGCACTTAGTCTTCACTTACTATGTCCATTTTTTAAAATCAGATGAAATTACATAGTATTTTGTTCCTTTGTTGAAGTTCCTTAATCTTACTTGTTGCTTAGTTGTGCATGAAGCCTTTCCATGCAACTAAATGGTTTTATTCTTTCCCTTCTGCAACCCCTATTGACTTAAAGTATATGGTAGAAACCAGTAAACATCCTCATTGATGTTTGGCTTGGTATTGTAATATAATACGTAACTACCTAATAAGATATTTAAGTGTTTATTTCATTATAAAAACAATCACGTTAATGGAATAGAATATCGATGCTTTGCTGCTGCTGTTACGGATAAAGTAGGTTGCATGTGGAAAAGTCTGCTCCTCATTCTTTGGGGAGCAGGAATACATCCATTACATGCTACATTAAAAAAGGAGTTCTCAGGGCTGCCAACCTTACAGTAGAGGTTGAGTAGTAGTATATTTCTCCTACATATAAGACCAAAGAACTAGCATGCCTACTTCTGTACTTTGAAGCATGTGCTCATATAGTCAGCTGCTTGAAGGCTTTTTTTAAAAACTTTGCTTCTATTTATATAAATGTTAGGCCCCATTTTGACTCGTACATTAGGAATATTTTCTCTGGGAGCAATTCTTAGTGGGTCATTGTCCTTTTATAGTATATTTTCTTTTGAGACTCATAATAAACTGTCCTTTCATTATAGTGAATATCCCATGTTTAAGTAGAGATGTGTATGCTAACTGGACAGTAGAGTTTCACTCTTGAAAATAACAATTTTTTTGCTGCTTCAAATAATACAGAACTAAAATCAGCAATAAATTATTGCTACTTTGCCTCATTTCCTGTTATCATAGACTTGATTAGCTTTATCAGCATATATACTTACTGGCTTATAGCCATAGAAACCAAGCAGCATAATTGTATTGGGTTTTCCTAACTAATAAAGTTCCTGTGTTCTAATAAATAGCATTTGGGGCACCTGGGTGGCTCAGTTGGTTAAGTGGCTGACTTCAACTCAGGTCATGATCCCAGGATCCTGGGATTGTCGCTGACTTCGACTCAGGTCATGATCCTAGGATCCTAGGATAGAGCCTCCATGTCTGGCCTCCCTGTTCAGCGGCAGAGAACCTGCTTCTGCCTCTGCCTGCCACTCTGCCTACTTGTGCATTCACATGCACTTTCTCTCTCCAATAAATAAATAAATAAATATCTTTGATAAATAGCATTTTGCATATTACAGAAATATGTCTAGGTAGAGAAATATAAGGGAAAGGCCTAAGTAGTACTAATAAATCTCTAAGTTGCTTGAGTTAGGGAATTTTTTTTTTATTTATATAGTTTTTAGTATAGGTGTTGTAACAATTCCCTAATGATGCTTTGAGTTATTTCTAGGTTATCAAACCTGAACTGATCCTGATTGTGATCTTATAGTTTTAGATTATGTTCTGTGGGACTCTGAGCTTCTCATGGAGGAGCTTCAGGTGTCCTGCCACTGGGTCCCTCATCCACAGCTTTAAATCTATGGGCATGTTATACTCAATAGATTTTTAGAATCAAGGAACCATGGCATTGCAAATGACTAACTGATTGTCTTCAGTTTTTTTGATGATATGTAAGCCAATTTTAAGTGACATCTAAAGTTACTATCACATGTGCCTTTATATATATATTTTTAAGATTTTATTTATTTATTTGACAGATCACAAGTAGGTAGAGAGGGGGGCAAAGAGAAGGGGGAAGCAGGCTCCCTGCTGAGCAGAGCACCCTATGTGGGGCTTGATTCCAGGACCCTGAGATCATGACCTGAGCTGAAGGCAGAGGCTTAATCCACTGAGTTAAGACAGTGGGTTAACACAGTGTTAACCCAGCCCATTAGTTACTATTCTGAAGAATTTCTTTGCAATAATGAAATCAATCCTTATAAAAAGCCTATGAGGGTGAGTTTCTATTGAGAAAATTTGCTTACAGTTATGTAGCCAAAAGTAGGATTAAACTTGGGCACAGTCTGGGCCTTATATTTTCTTATATTATTTTCAAAAATATCTTTGATCTTTGTCCTTTTTTTCCTATAGTAAAATTGTTGCACCTGTCAGAATATCCATCCTTCAAAATGAACTTCTATTTTTGCCCATTTCATTGCAACTGAACCATGAGACTTTTTGATTTGAGGTCAGGAAGTTATATTTCAAAGGAGGAATATATATAGAACTTAATTGAACCAGTAATTTCTTTCATTCTTAACCACTCATACGTAATTATTTATCAGCCAGCCATCTCTTAGGGCCTCCCCCCAAAAAAAGCATAACCTAAATTTCCCTGGAATTTACATATTTCAGTTTTGTTACTACACCACTCCTAACCTACTGCAGTAATTACTACTAATTTATCTTGATTTGTAGCTATGTATAACACCATTCATAATTCTCCTCTTTTGTCAGAGCAACAAAATAGTTGTCTACAATGTTTTCATATCTTTTAGCTATCTCAGTTACTCAGTTGATTTTGTTTTAAATCTTCTACTTTTTATACATGCTGAATAAGTGATATATGCATATAATTTGTATTTAATTCATAGTATATTCATGCAAAGAATGGTGATGAACACTTCATTCTAATTCTTATTTTCAGAATGTATGTGTTTTAAATGTCATATTTAGTTAACTCATACACAGACTACCTTAAACTAGGATTTTGTACTTAAATTGAAAACATAGGCACCTATTTTTATATCCTTCCTTATTGAGTGACATAGTTATGTAAATGCTATCACTGGAGTTCATGGTTATAAATCCTTTAAATATAGAACTACATTCTATAAAAAGTAATTTTTATAAAAAATTACTTTCTATAAAATTTTATTTTTTAATGGCAAAAACACCCAAATCAACTGTGTTCATTTACCATTTTCTCAAAATTAATGTTTATGTAAATTGGCATATATATTTTCTACTTTTGAGTCAACTTGAAGTTGACTGAGTCAGTTCTGCAGTAAAAAAACACTGTGCACATTTTTGCTGCACGTATTAATTTACTGTGCGTTTAACCTAGGATACGACATATATTCCAGTTTGTAACAGTTTATATACACTAACATTTGATAAGCAAGTGTGTCCTACTTTACTACATAAATGGTGGTTCAATACCAAATTTCAGTTTTGAAGTATCAAAAGGTAAAAATGCCAGTTTGTATTGAATGCTCTGTAGGTTACTGAGAAAATGATTAACCTTTCTCACTAATTAATAGCTACTATTTCCTTTTTTATTACATGCAGATTGTTGGGTATATTTTGGAAATGCGCCAGAATTGGTAAGTGTCTGTTATAATCTCCACATCTTCAGCTGTAAATTGTTGGGCAGTTTACTTATGCCATATTCACAGAAGGCAGACATCTGTTTTAAAACCGCAGGCTTCCCAATTTTGAGCAGTTTTGCAAAAGTTTGTCAAATTCCCCCACACTCTTATCCTTATGCTATTTAATACTAGACATGGTAGATACCACATAAGACTTAATTAGCAGGAAGATGGAAACTACAAGAAAAATCTAATTCAAATATCAAATGCTATGCATTCCTAGTGTTGAGATTTTAGACAAACATGTACAGTTTATAAGAATGCACACATTCTTATAGAGCATGCTGCTCTGTATAACAGGTACTATTTTGATAAAAAGGATGAATTTTCCATCTAATGGAAGGCCCGCTAAGCAGTCGTCTAAGATTAATCACTTTATTCCCCTATGCTAAGTCCAAGAATGTTATTTGTTGCTTTTGGAAAGCATTCACTGTTTCACCTGTCAAACTCCTGTGATCATAACTGAATTTTGTTCTAATTGATTAAAGTTAAATATGATTATATTCTAATTTCTCATAGTAAAATTAGTAGTGTCATTGTATGTTTTTGTTCAAATAATAATATACTCTTAGCCCATCCCTATATGTATATAACATTTAGCAGAGTGCCTAGTTCATAGTAGAGACTGAAATGATTGACAAGTGAATGAATTAAAATGTACTTACTGATGTAATCCACCAGTGTTCTTATAATAGACTTTACCCTTTTTAACATAGCTAGTTTCCCCCCCCCCCAAAAAAAAAAAAAAAAGGCATTACAGAGCAATTTGTGATTGTTCCACTTGGACAGAACAAAATGGATATTTCTCCTCTTTGGAATTATTTACATGACCCCCTGAAAAAAAGCTAGGTTTTAGTACTCTTCCAATATTTAATTTGTATGTTACTATTTTCTTTTATAAAGATAAGACTTCCATAATAAAAAAAAAAAAAAAAGTTGCTGTATTTGACAGTATAATTAGTCTGATAACAACCTGAATTACCCCAGTGGATCACTTTAAATAGGGGGAATTTAGGAGTCATGTCCCTTAGATAAAATGTGTTCCATCCAGAGTATTATGTTTTCGTT
Organism: Mustela putorius furo; assembly: GCF_011764305.1. Taxonomy (NCBI): domain Eukaryota; kingdom Metazoa; phylum Chordata; class Mammalia; order Carnivora; family Mustelidae; genus Mustela; species Mustela putorius. Next base: position 19,589,342 of record NW_025422471.1, read on the forward strand.
TGGATTCATTTATCATAGATGTGGAAGATTTAGAAGATGGTCCATAACAGGAAACAAAATTGATTAAACATTGAGAACTACAAACTAAGATTTTGTAACATTTTAGAAATACATTGTTAGCCACAGATATAAATAATTATGAGAGAGCAAGTTTTCTTCCTTTGAGCTTTTAATACTAGGCAAGACCCATTAACAGTGAAGTTGTAAGCTTCACACAAATTACATAGAAGTCCTTTCAGAATATTTTACGATTAGATCACAAGATTCGTTGGTCTTTCAGGTGTCTTACTATAGAAAATGACAGTGTACTATAAATAGTTTCAGTGAAGGCCCTCATCTTAATGTATTGATTATTGAAACAGACATCTTCTTGAGAATTCACTGTGCTTTTAACATGTTAAACTGTCCTTCCTCAATGTTCTTTGGACTTATTATCTCTTAGGGTGACTGACATGTGAATCTTTCTTTTGTAGAAAAGATCATTGACTTTAGATAGGTAAAGCACCAGGGATAGCCTAGATAAGTTGTTATCAATCAGGACATTTTAATGGTGTCTGGAGACATTTTTGGTTGTCACCACTAGAGTTGGGGGGACATATACTGAGTACAGATCATGGATGTTGCTAAACATATTAAAGTGCAAAGAATAGCTCTTCACATAGAATGAGCCCAACATGTCAGTAGTGCCAAAGTTGAGAGGGCTCAGCCTAGATTTACAGAGATCTGTGGTACAGACTTAACTGACATCCAGTCATTCTCAACAGCTGCAAAGCCTAAAATAACAGTAGAAATCTTAATCACCTTAAAAATAACTAAGAAGGAAGAAGAGATCAAGAGACAGAAGAGCACCCTTGATGGCTAATTCTGATAACTAGTAGTAAATGTAAATATGTGTAAAGCAAACTGTTTCAAAGCCAAGTCACCAAAGAAAATGAAATAATATTGTCAAGGAACAGAGTGCAAAGAATACCTCAAGTAAACTACAAAACGAGAACATAATGGAAGAATAGGACAGTTCAAATACAGTAAAATTCTCTGGATCAGAGGAATACTGAATATTCACTGGTAAAAATATAAGAAGTCTAGAGTTAGGAGATTGAGCTTTCATCTTACTATTATGAAGTTGCTAATTCACAAATAAAATATTTAAATTAAGGGATTTTAAGTTAAATGTGAAGGTATTTTAAATCCATTTTGTGTAATAAAATAGAGAAGTGTATACAGCTTCATTCAGTAGCCAACCCAGGTGACCCTTTTCACAATCGTTACTTAAAAGTATAGCTGAAAGTTTAAGGCATCTAGTCTGTAGCTCTCTTAATGGTTTCCTGTGATATCATCTATTTTGATGTCTAATTATAAATTGTGCCTTTCTTTTTGCTTGGTCAGTTACTATTTTCATTTTTTCTCTTGACTGTATGAGTGTCATACGTTAAATGGTTCGGTTAAAGTGTTCGTTCATGCCAGTTATGTGAAAGCAGTAGCTTTTCATTTTGGCACAATGGCCCCAAAAACGTTGATGCTGATAGGCAGACTTTCCCAGCCACATGCTCCTCTCTTATCTTGACACAGAATATATCCACCAAGAAAGGATACAATTTTAATAGGAAAAGGTCCAGCCAAATCATCTTATCATGTTACACATCACGTTACAGCAACTGTTTCACATTCACTTAAACAGACCTAAGACCAGACAAGAAGTAACATTCTTACCCAAGTTCAACCGAAGATGTTTAGTTCTACCACATGGCAGTCTCTTTCAAGAAAATTAAAAACAGGAAAATGAAACCCATGTGTAAATTATAGCATTCTAAGTTGGAAGATGAGGAAAAGAAGAACTTCCTCAAAACTTAATATCCAACAGATGGAGAGGGCAATATTAATTTTTTCTTTTAGGTGTTTAATAAGACGATATTGGACAATTAGAGTATCTAGCCCTAATTAGAGTGACTGGCTTGCTTATGAAATCCACCTGGAAATTATGTCTGAATAAGGTTTGGTTTTGTTTGATAACTTGCCCAAAAAATTAACATCAGTTAAAAATGATGACCCAGGTTATTTTTTAGTTTAAATTGTTTTGTTTTGTTTTTTTCCTCTTGAGATAGCAGCATTGTGAAAATGCTGTTGTCTCACTTTTTAAATTTTCCTTTAGTTAGAAAGCAGCCCAATGTCTATGGACAGAAAAATACTTTCAGAAAAACAATGAATGTTTCTTCTACTTATATGTGTATATCTTCTGTGAATATTGTTACTGAGCAGACACAAAGGTAAAATTAGTAACAACATAACTGTGTGAGCTCTTTGAGAGGAAGCTCTGAAAAGAAAAAATGACCTTGAGGATTTTAGTTGATGAGGATGGTCAAGATTGACATTTTCCAGCGGTAATTAAACTTGCCAAATAAAACAGTCCTTGCTGAAGGAATTTAGTTACTAGAGGGGAACTAATTTTATTTTATTTTATTTTAAGATTTTATTTGAGAGAGACAGAGATAGCGAGAGAGAGCACCAGTGGGGAGGAGAGGGAGAAGGAGCCTGGGGTGATCACGTGAGCTGAAGGTAGACACTTAACTAACTGAGCCACCCAGGTACCCCAAGAGAGCTAATTTTAAACATAGAAAAACAAGTGAGGGGAGTATATATAGTCTCTACTACAACACCAGGTATATGCCCATGATTATTTCTAGAAGTAGCACATCACTCCCTCTTCTTTCTTCCTTTCTCATGTACCCTCAAAATAGCATAAGTGACTGGTGCTTTGTGGAACTCTGCAGCCCTTCAATAAATGACAAGCAAGAAAGAACAAAATGAGTTTGGGATAACTCAAAATCACAGGGTCACTGTTTGTAAGACAGCTTCACAAGCCAACTCCATTCTACTTCAGGCAAAGGAAAATCTCCAAATAAAAACAACTTTTAAACACATGTGAAAATTGACTCATAAAAGTGGCTGTTTTGAGTTCTACATTTCTAGCCCAAGAGTAATCAAAGTTTCTCTTTAAACTGCAGTTAGTTAACATACAGTGTAATACTAGTTTCAGATATACAATATAGTGATTACAATACTTCCATGTATCACGAAATGCTCATCAGGACAAATACACTCTTTAATCCCCACCACCTGTTTCACCCATTCCCCCCCACCCACCTTCCCTCTGGTAACTATCACTTTGTTCTCTCTATAGTTAAGAGTCTCTTTCTTGAGGCATCTGGGTGGCTCAGTCGGTTAAATGACTGCCTTCGGCTCAGGTCATGATCTCAGGGTCCTGGGATCGAGCCCTGCATCGGGCTTCCTGCTCAGTGGGAAGCCTGCTTCTGCCTCTCCCACTCCCCTTGCTTGTGTTGCCTCTCACCCTGTGTCTTTCTCTGTCAAGTAAATTTTTTTTTAAAAAAATCAGCATAATTTAGCTCATTCTGTATTGTACTTGCTTTTATGCTGCAGCCACTGCTTGTCTGGCCCATCTCCCCAAATGTATGGGCCCCCTAGCTAAGAACTTTATCTTGAGCCTCATGTACCCCTCACCCCTCTCCCGTAGTAACCTTATCATATCCATGATAACTTAAATTCAGTTAATCAACATAAACATCTCCCCTTTTTTTTAATAGGTGAACGGAAGAGTCCTTACGTTGCAGTATGCTGTATAGTGATGGCCTTCAGCATTCTCTTCATACAGTAGCTTGGAAGAATATCAGAATTTAATTGCCATCAGATTTCAGTATGGGAAAGGACTTATTTACAGAAAATAATGGAATGAATGGTTAACCCTTTTATCTCTGAACATTGAATGAGATAAATTTCCAGCTGCTGTTCTCTATTTTTATTATTGGACCAATGTTCTATATAAATAGGATGTAACCATTTAATACTCAAAGAGTTTAATATGTCTGTAACAATCAACCTCAGTACTGTCACTACAATATAACATTCTGCAAATGTTATTCTGTTATGTCAGATACCAGTTTTTCGTGAGGTATCTCTAAGGCGCATAATAGGAAACAAAATTGGTAAATGACCTAAGTTTCTTTCACTGTGATTTGGGAATGATAAATCCTTATAGAATGAGACATTTTTCTGGACTAGCTTTTTTATTGGGGAAAATGTTCAATTTGTGTTGGTAAGGATTGCATTCATATTTAATAATGCTTGCTTTTTCCTCTGGTCACACCAGAGCATTAACAGAGTACCTCGAAGCAAACTCGCTAGTGTATCACAGGTGTCTCAGCTATTTAAAACAAGCTATGCAGTTCTTAAGGAGGAAGATAAATGAGATCAGACTTAAGAGTAGTACTGGGAAGATGTTCATATTTAGCATAAAAGAGTTTAGAATAACTGACTGGTATAGTAGCCTCTGAAAATTTGACCGGCTGTCATTCTCTAAGACTGCGTACTTAGAGTGAAAATAGCAAAATAGAACAATTACAGAATGATAATCCTGTTTGTGTTTTTCATTCTTTTTAGTGTCAGGTCTCCACTTACTTTAATTGCCCCAAAACACAAACTGTATTTTGTGTGTTTTTAAATACAGCACTTTAATGTGTCTAGTTTACTTTTTATATGTCAACTTGAATGAGAATCTTCTGAATAACTCAGTAGGTGATGATAAACAGTTTTCAGATCTGTTATCCATGTAGCTTATCATAAGTGTCTTTGGGTTTTGATAACAAAGAAATAACTTCAACAGTTTCCATGAAAGCAAGAGAAACATTTGGAATATGACTAAAAAATTTTGCAGTAGAGCGTTATTAAAAGTTCAGTTAACATTTTTTTCAGTTTCAGCTGAAATTCAAGCTAAAAGGAACATAAACATCTTAGCTAAAAATTGCCCATTGTAGGTAATACTAGTTAGATATTGTCCTCAGCTATTAATTCCTTTTCTTTTTTTAAGAAAACTATTTAGAGTTATTTGAAAATGAGGCTGCCAGTAGCTCTTTCTGTAGAAACAACGTTTGGAACTAAAAGCCATCTATTTTTAAAGACCACTTTAAAGTACTTGAAAAGAATTCTAGGAAACATAAGAAAAGCTTGTTAAGCATTGCTTGCTTTTTTCACAAAAGATAAAAGCTGCTATAGGCTATCAATATAATTGTTTATTTTACATTTTTGGCATATCTCTCTGGCCAAAATTTACATATTTTGCTTTAGAGAGGGAATCAGGTTATGATCATTGTGCCTACTCTGAACTGTCTCTTGGGCTTTGCATTAGGTCAAGAATTTTCAGGGTATCCTAAAAATAGGACTCTTATCAGCATATACATGCAGAGTAAGTCACCTTTCTGGGTCTGGTTTCTGAGCCCATCTGTTGTCCCACTCTCCTGCCAACTAGACTTTCCGAAAGCTATGTCTAATCTTTTATATGCTAGCACAAATCTATTATGAATAAAGGCAAGAATATTCTAGATAATCAGTTCTAGGGCATTTCTTTAAATTTGGCATTTTGGAGAAGCCTAGAGGAAGAAATAATTTCTTTGAAAAATCTGTGGTAACGTACAAAAAATTTTGCTGTGTGTAGATGCTCAACAGAGTGGGAGGCAGCTCATTTCTGACCCCAGACACTGTGACCTTTTGAAACACAAGCTCTTTGGGACACAGAGAAAAGGATTCTATGATTCTGTGAAGAAAAGCAATTAGCATTTTCTTTAATGTAGTTTTTTCAACGAGCTACCACTGAATCCTATTCTCTAACCCAAAAGGCAGCGTAGGTAGTTTTAGGCCCACAGAATATTCAGATACTCCTGTTGTGGTCTTGGTGGGGTGGTAGGATGCAGAAGAGAATTAAGGATCAATTTAGCATCAGATGGACTGTCTCTGTCACAGAGACTTACTGCAGGGCTGGAAGGGATGGGTGGTGGGCACTGAAGTCCACAGCTTACCAAGGTTTGAATACTCTGCGTAACCTCTTTCCTGGCTCCAGAATTTTTTTATTCCATCTCTCCTGGAAATTGTTCGGTGCTGATATTTTAGTTCCTGAATGGGCTCAGCTGTGTCCATGGCAGGAACTGGTCTTCTTTTGGGGCAGTCTTAAAAGATGGTCAGTCAAAAAGCCATTTAGTCTGTTGAATTCCCTGCATGTCTTAAAAAAAAAAATCTGGAATCAAATCCAGTGTCTTGTAAATGCCTGTGCTTCTATGCTAGGCATTTTCCATGTTCAAATGCAAAATAGCCCCTTCATACTGGGAAGAAAAGTAATAGGTAATTTGTAACAGATTCCTTCACCCTAGTAATAGGCAGATCAGTCTCATTTTATCTTAGGACCTAGAAGAGGTCAGAATGAAGTGACAAAGCAAAAAATGAACATTCTCTCCCTAGTTTTGTGGGAAAGACCTAGCATTTTGTAAATAGAATTTATACATTTGACCATTCTTTCAAGAAGCATTTATGGAGTACATGTAGTACTTTAGCACTGAAGACAGAAAAGCAAGTACATAACTTCTGTCCTCTAGTAGTTCACAGTGCAGTAAATGAGAGAGATGAAATTACTTATACAAACTGCAATGTGATAGTGCTTATTACTGAAATAATGCTGGGATTCTAGAAGAAAATAAGGGTGACACCTTAGAGGTAAGAATTTCCTGCCAGAGAAGCAGTGCTTAAGCTGAATTTAAGAGCAGTATGCAAAAGCACCAGTGGTATATTATGAACTATAAGCATCTAGCTTGTTGTGCCACTTGGGGAGTATCAAGAAAATAAGCCTAAAAAGGTGAACTGAGGCTGGATCCTAGAGGGTCTTGTATTTTTTCTCACTACTATCACCTACCTCAAAATTGAAGTTAAGTGTATGTTCCCTCCTGCCTGACAAAAAGACTTGGGGGAAAAAAATCTTACGTGTATGTGTAAACAAAGTTAAATATATCCATGCAAACCTTAATTTGGACCAGGAATACAATAGTATACTCTCCGGAGACTCACCTGAGTAGTCTGTAAAGGCGAGGTAACATTAGTTCTGTCACGTATTTTCAGCAACTCTCAAAAGCTTATACTCGTCACTGCCTAAAGCAGCCATGATTCCTAACGCACACATCCGCACAAGAGGCGGAGGGGGTTGCACTGTGTACATTTTCTGGGTGCAAAGGAAAGATTTCTAGGAAGCAAGGACCTGCACTCTCTTCAAAGTCTTTGGGAAGTTACTGGATCATAGGAAGCTGAAAGGAATTGAAGATTCTTAGGGACCGCTTTGAACTATCTCTGGTGTTAAGTAAACAGTGGATGTTCAATATCAAAGTGAGTAATAGCAGCATTGTGAATACGACAGCCTCGTCAGTCTAAATCAGCAAGTTACTACTGGCTTCCAAACATAGCTTCATAATTATGTCATGCATACACTACCTTCCATGGTTTCTTTTACTTCACCCTAAATCAGTACCAAAATAATTCGAAATGCAACTCTGGCATCAAAAAAGGGGGAAGGTGGAAATCTATTTCCTGTGATTTTAAGACAACAGAATCATCCTGTGTTGTGTAATAAAAATCAAAACAAACTCTCAAGAGCCTCCCAATTTTGTCTTACTGTCAGATGAGTGAGAACAGTTTCTTAAGAGGTTAAAAATTGAAATTGGCACCTTTTGAATAAGATGGGGAAAGAGAAATGTTTCTGTTAATTTTACCTGTATTTTAATTCATGGCTGGTCAAGATTCTGGGGGAATTTTTTTTTATGTTGTTTTGCATCTTAAAGCTGTTCTATTATATTGCCATTTCTCTGAGTGAACCTTCAAGAGCCTAAATGACTTGCTTCAGATATGAAGTCATTAATTCACACACCCCCACACACAGTAGAAATTGGATTCTGAATGAAAGTGACAGTATTAATATTTGACAGTACTTTAACCTTGTCTTCCACTAAGAGTCTTAAAATACCCAAAACATTCAGTCCAAAATCTGTGAGCAGTGTCCATCAGTTATTCAGACAATTTACACCATTTATTAGGAGATATGATAAAATTTATATATACAATGTGCCTTGCTTTGCACAGCATGGTCTTTCTACAATTACCTTTCCAGCAGTGAACTGACATAGATTAAATTTTTGTTACACCTGTAACTAGAAAGGATGTATTTAACCAAATGAATTGGAACAACTATATTTTTTAGTTGAACTTTGAACTCAAAAAGCATTTCAGGGAGCACCTGGGTGGCTCAGTGGGTTGAGGCCTTTACCTTCATCTCAGGTCGTGGTCTCAAGGTCCTGGGATCAAGCCCCGCATCGGGCTCTCTGCTTGGCAGGGAGCCTGCTTCCTTCCCTCTCACTCTGCCTGCCTCTCTGCCTACTTGTGATCTGTCTGTCTGTCAAATAAATAAATAAATAATCTTTAAAAAAAAAAAAAAAAGCATTTCAGGTATGAATAGAAAACACTATCTCAGTTATTTCCTTCAGTGTATACCGTAAACCTCCCTCACTACTCCATAACTGCCAGTTAATCTGAGACGTTATGGAGAAAAATCCCTAAATTTCTGATTCCTAACTCAGGTCAAAACAATTCAAAATGGCTTTGCTTGAGACCACTGAATTTAACATAGTGGGAAAGCAAAATCTGTTTTCAATTCAGAGAGCTTGTATTAATTTCCTTAACCATAACAGATTTGTCTGGAAAAAACATAAATATTGGAAATAAGGGTAAATCACTTCACAGACACTATATGGAGGATGAGAACACTCAAGAACTGCAAAATACCAGGGCTTTATTTGGTAAGGGAAGTAACCTGGGAACAAATGTATAGTGATTGAGGGTGTGTAGCCAAATTGCCAAAACATGTAATTTATGAGTCATTTCAACATTTTTGATCAAGTATTATGTCTAGACTAAATGTTAGAAGAATGATGAGCAAAGGTACTGTTTAAACTGTTAGGGCATGAAGGATTTCAAGAGGGCCAGGACTGAAGAGAGTATTTCCAGTATTAAAGTGTTAAAGTGACCTTCCAGCTCAGAGTAACACAAAAAGATTTGACATTAGGAATTGAAAGTTATAGAGTGTTCTCAGTAACATTTTGTTAGGGCTCCTGAAAACCAAAAGATAGCATTTTCCTTTTTATTTAATAAGTAAATATTCACTTCCTTCTTAACTAACATGTTATCCACAATGGAAACTTTATTAATTCTTGGAAAATGATGAGAGTACTTTGACTTGTAAAATATAAGAAGTTTGCAATATGAAATTTAGAGAGCTGTAGAACACAAAATATAGGGTAATAAAGTGGGATGGGTTTTCTGAAAATTGAGTTTTATAAGTAACCTAAACCTCACTCAGATCTCTGTTAATGGGTCACATTTTTAGCTCTAAGTGAATCAAAGCCAAAATAACATATAGTGACATAATTCTAAGCCCACAAAGTAAAATTGCATTCATACTACTGGCAACTCTGTTTTTAAGTATTAACCATCACAAGCACCTTTTCAGAGAAGTGTAATTGAATCTGTTAACACTTAGAAATTGGATATAGGGAACTACTAAGATGTTTTCTGAATCCCTAGGCAATTAGTCTGACCTCCCATGAAGAACAGGAATAAGGGTAGGACTCAGGATAGCGTGTATTACCCTCAAGGAATGGAAAACTAACCCCTCTGATATTGCTACCCCCAAGTAGGGTCCTCCATCTCTCCCTCTCCATTCCTAGAAAAATCCGTTGAGAACTGGCTGTGTGCCAACTACAGTGATGGGTTTGGGGTGTATAGTGTGGAACAAGACAAATACGTCTCCTGTCCTGGAACCAAGGTTGTAGTGAAGACCAGCTAATCAATGAATTAATTACATGAGCAAACACGATCTCTGGTAAGGACCTTGGAGAAAACAAAGGATGATTTGGATGGAATGGTTAGAGGCCAGTCCATGGAGTCGAAGAGAAAGGACTTGAGGATTGAAGTGGTGGAGAAATTGATAGGAAACTAGCATGAGGAATATTACTAAGACAGGTGTCAATTGGGTACAAAAGCAGACCAAACCATGCAGTTCTTTGAACCACAGAAAAGGCCAACCATGTCATACAGAGGATTTGACCTTCCATAACCAGAACAAGTATAATAGTCTCTATAAGGCTAATGTGTTTGCAGTACTGGAGCTGAAATCCACAGGGCAGATAGTCAAGAAGGGAGGGCTAAACGCTGCAGAATGGGCTAAAAACCCATGTCAGGTGTTGCTCTGATATTGGTGCTGTGGATATCCTGCAGAAAGAAGCCAGTGACCTTCATCTTGGAGCTAAAATACACATGTGGCAGGAGTCAGAGAAGCTAAAGGAAAAGGTAAGAACAGTAGCAGCCGCAGCTGTCCTCTCACACTATCAAGTTCATCAGCATATCTCTGACCACATGTATGAGCTAATGAGAGGGCTACCGCTTTGCCTCTGACCTCCGAGTTTCCTAAAAGACTCTCCCATAGCACATTCTCACTGGAGCCTTACAGAGAAGGGAATTCTAGGAAACGTAGGTTAGCCTAACCAAGTTGACACATCACAGGGTCATCATGCCCTCTAAGACCCTCTCACCTGGGTCTCTCCCCAGCAACTCCAACTGCTTCCCTTCCAAACAACTGCTCTCCAACAACTTCCCTTCTAAACCTCCTCATTCTCTTTCTGAGTTTCCCTATTTTTGTAAATTGTACAATTTTTCTTATATTACCAAAACTTTCTAATTCCCTAAACTTTTTCTCTCATATCCCCATCTTGCTCCCACCAATATGTAACTTAGTTCTAGCATTTTTACCTCCGCAGTACTTGCCCCAGGCATAGGAGTTCAAACTCACCTGGTGATTATACAATCCCACACATTGATTTCATACTCAGTTTGCTATCTGCCCCATTTTAGAACCCCAGAAGTACAACAGGGGCAGCTCTCCCCTTCAAAGGCATGTACACGCAAATGAGTTATGGTGGAGGAGCTAGCATGCTGTTATTATTATTTAAACCAAGAAAAACATACTGTAGACAAGATGAAAGATCTAATAAAAATGTGTTCTTATTCCTGATTCTAAAACTTTAACAGCTGGGCTTTCCCATGTGGGATAATGTTACATAAATAACTCAGCCAGGAAGCAGAAGGGCTGTGAAGAAGTCCAGCAAAATGATCGATGATCTTGGACACTGTGAATATCACACCCAATGGAGTTACAAGGAAATAAGTGGTCATTGGAAGGTACTAGTGAGCTGGTGCTGGTCTGGTCAGCAGACTTGACAGAACCTGAGTCATGTATCACTAATTCTTCCCAAGTTTCCCTTCTATTTAAGCACATTAACACTCTCTATTCCATAGGGACTTCACCTTCCCCACCCAGATTTGTCATCTTTTAATCAGTCATGGAAATGTAGAGAAATCGGCTCTCAGAAAAGAAAGTTGTTGAGATTTAAGGCTCAAATATACTCGATTCCTCTAATTTCCTTTTAAGGGGACATTATCACACAATACAGCCCATTTCATATTTTTGTCCACATTATGTAGGTATGGGTCATGTTATACTTCCTACTTCCACTTCTTCCTTCCGCTGAAGTATATATAGATGCAGTTATGGCATAAATGGCAAAAGGCCTTATGAAAACTAGATGCGCGAGGAATAGAACTCCAGTGTAAGCGAGTGAGCACTGTCCTCCTTTTCCATTTACCTAAGGGGCAAGTGGTGGGAGGATGATAGATCCAGAACTTCGGGGCAAATCTCATATCCCATGGGTTTGGATTAGAAGGTGTCTGAAGATTTCCAGCTCTGAAAACCAGTGACTATCCTGTATTTACAGTGCAGTGAAGTCGTTCTTCACTGACCCCCTAACTTCTCTTTCTCAGTAGTTGCTAACTTGGACGGAGAGCTTTTAGAGAATGGTAATTCACTTGTTTTTTTTTTTCAGGCATGTTCCTGGAAATCCCACTGTGGTTGGAAGTTCTACTTTGTGAAATATACCCGGGACTTCTCCTTGCCAGAAACTATGTGAAGGCTCACTTCATTCTTTTTGAAGAGTTACAGGAAATGCTGTGTAATAACAAGAGTGGTCACTTCAAAAGGAAACATTCCCGGGGCATGTGCTTGTTACTCCTCTCTTTCCCTAAACCTGAGATTAACCTTATCTATGAATATCAGCAAGAATCAATTCACCCACTAGCTACACCATGCTCAGGGAAATATCCACATCAACCTGAAAAACGGAAAGAAGAAAAAATAGGAAGAAAATTACTTCTAGGCTTTTAATTGCTTGTCATTTTCCCCTACTCTCTGCTCTCCATAAGTTTTTACACATTATGATCCAAGGTATGGATCATAATGCTAACATAGCTGCCCCCACCCCTAACCACCTTAGCAGAGTAAGACTCAATGAATAAGAAATGCTTCTATTTTTCCACTGTCTATTCTTGCTTCTAAGAGGATAGTGACGTCTGAAGGACAAGCCCTGTACTTGAGAGATGGTGCAACGAAGCCCTTCAGAATGATATGGAAGACAAAATTCCATAACACCTTTTGTCTCATAACCAGAATGGGTTTTTTTTTTTTTTTTTTTGGCTATTTAGAACTTTGAATTAAAAAAAAATTAGAAAATGCAAATACACAAAAAGGAAGAAATAAACATAAATTATAATTTATTTTTACAAAATGAGATAAAAAATATTACACACTATTTTATAGCCTCCCCATTTAACATGAACTTCTTTACACAAATTATAGATTTTTGCAATTATACTATAGCCTGTTACTGGACAACTACATTGTTTCCTCTTCAGAAATGATACATTTAAAGGACAGCACAGCACAGCACAAATCATATCAGTGTCCTCTAAGATTGCTTTTTTTTTTCTTTTTTTTCTTAGTGAAACGGATATCCCAAGTTTCTGCTTAGCTCTGCATGCACAGATCTTTTGTTTAGGATAAGAAGCATGGGTAGGTAACGGGACTTGACTACTTACTGCTCATTATTACCAGGGCACTTGGAAATTTCTTTCCACTCCACCACTACCTCCAAACTAAAATTACACTCTTAAGAAGCTTAACATTCATATTTTATCAACCTTTAATAGAGAAGGGCACAATGCATGTTAAGTCATCCCCTCTCCTATCACCATAGTCTTTAAAGTATCTGCGTGCATTAGGCAAGGGGGATCAGCGCTTAAGTACCATATTTGACTCCATTCTATTAAACATCGCAGGACACTGAGCAAAACAGAGATGTTCCCCAGGCTGGGCAAAAGAAATGAAGCATCTGAGAGAGACAGACTAGAAGCAGACACAGGAACTGAAAAAGTGAGCCAAGGATGTTTTATAAACATTCAGACTTAGCAAGATACCTATGGATGCCACAGCCTGATACCAGAAGGCCATCTACCCTCCTGATATCATTAATTCTACAGTTTTTCAGTCATTCAGGGTGCAATGAGGTTATAGCTTCATTTTAATAGTGGAAGTAGTGGGATGGAAAATTACAGGAAATATTGGCAGAATTCATTTGTTTACTCTATAAGTGAAATGTTTGTACAGCCATTAAGCGCATATCGAAGTGTATTTTTGACACGAAGGGCTGCACACAATATATTAAGTGATGAAATCATGTTACAAAACACTATAAAATGTGCTTTGTTAGTTAAAAAAAAATCCTATATTTGAGCATACACACACACACACACACACACACACACACTTATTAAAAGAGAGCTATAAAAAACGCATACCAACATGCTAATAGTGGCTTTCTCTAGGAGGTAGAAATAACGATGGTTGTTATCCTCTTTTAGTTTTTTTAATCCATATTTTTATGGTGAAGATTTATGATAAAATAAATGCTAAGAACGGACATTTGAATTTCATGCTCTACTTTTTTTCTTCGTGCTTGTTATTTTCAGACCATCGGGCTCTTGATGCAACTTGTTTTATTGATTTTTTTCCTCTTTGTTTCATTCCCATGAGAATATGAAAGGTCTTTGTCATTTTATCTTCAATCCTGTTTCTCTATCTCCCCTTTTTCCCATTTGCTTCTCAAACTAGATGTTTCAAATGAACTTCAAGTATTTAAGGGCGGTCACTCCTTATTTGCCTTTGTGAACAGTATTTAGTAAACTTTCGTCTATCATGTAAATTCTTAATTCTTTGAAGAAGCACAAATGGACTGATTTACCCCTTAATGCCCTGACTTCAAGCATTTTCAACCATCAAGAAAGTAAATCATTTAAATTTAGAACTGACAAGAAACAGACTCCGGGATCTCTAACATATATGCATTAAGAATAGTCTGCCAAGGGTTTTGTGTAAAGGCAAAGATAATAAACTTAAAATGTATATACTAGTCAGTGAACGTTTTACATACACAGTACAGAAAGTGTGATCCAAGTTCCAGAAATAAATGTCTTGGGGGTTGAATATAAAACTAATGCCAAGTAAATGAGTTTATTTTCTGAGTGATGAAACTCAATTCTCTTCTACCTTAAATGAAATGAAATGCACCTCTCTGAGATTACATGGCACAAGGTTGTCAACTTCATAAATACTCCTGATTCTCTGGTTCATGACAATAACGGCAAACATATCGCCATTCATTTCACATGCTTTATAAAACATTGAAGAATTTGGTATTTATTACACCATTCAATAATACATACTTTGAGGCTTTAGAAAAAAATAAAGTATTTGAGAAGTCTTAGTTAAAACAAAACAAAACAACACAAAAACCATGCATGAGTGATTATGCGGTAGTTGTATATGGCTTTAGACATTAAAATTTTTTTTTCTATACTATTAGTTTTAGGATTGTTTTGTTGTTGATAATGTAGTTTTTAAAGATTTTATTTATTTATTTGACAGAAAGAGATCACAAGCAGGCAGAGAGGCAGGCAGGCAGGCTCCCTGCTGAGTAGAGCGCCTGATTCGGAGATCCATCCCAGGACCCTGGGATTATGACCTGAGCCAAAGGCAGAGGCTTTAACCCACTGAGCCACCCGGGTGCCCCAGTTTTAGGATTGTTGATGGGCCTAGCTTTCCGACTGAAAAACATTGATCACTCCTTTTGAAAGACAGCCTACTGACCAACCGCATCTTCATGTGCTCTCTGTGAATTTGGAAATGTCGAACATTCTCAGAGAGGCATAAGATAGAGAGCCTGCCTCACCCCATACAGAGCTTCTCCTGCGCACCACGCCACCAGAATTGTGGACCCATGGATGAACGCGCCTGCTTCCTCCACTACTGGCCAGTTTCACTCTCTGTTTTTTCCAAATCCTCCACTTCCAGTGAAATATAAGGGCAGATTCAGACAGGGTTCTTATTTGCAAACAACACATCCCAGCCCAGACCAAATTAAGCAGAAATTAAACTTATTAGAAGGATGTAAGTTATCTCCTAAGGACCTTATAGATACAGAATAACTCAGAAGGCTGAGAAACTACAGAAACAAATGAAAGAAGAACATGGAGGAGCTGAAACCTGAATCTTGGGCCTTGAACCTGAACCCTGAACCGCTGAACCCTGGGCCTTGTCATTAGCACCGTGCCAGATGCTCCTGAAGGTGGTATCTTCATAGACAATATAAATTCTTCACTTTCTCCACTTCCATGCACCATGTACTACAAATTAAAAGTCCCAAGATTAAGTGTCTTGGTCACCTGCTGCCACACCAAGAGCTGCACAATGAAACCACTATAAAAAATCAGTGACTTTAAACAATAATAATTTACTTTAGCTTATTTGTATGTGGCTCAGCTGAGAGCTGCTAATTTAAGGTGTGCTTGGTTGTACTTGGCTCTAGACTTAAGGCTGAATTCCCTTTCAACTCCTATCTCTTATTTTGATAGGATCAGTGGGCTGCCTGACCATTCTTCTCATGGTGATGGCAGAAGTTCAAGATACCAACCCAAACTGTATAAGTACATTTCAAACCTCTGCCATATCAAATCTACCTACATTCCACTGGCAAATGCAAGTTTTATGGGAAGCCCAAAGTCAAGTGGCCCGTGAAAAACATTGCACCTCTAATGAGAAGAGCTGTGAAGTCACATAGTACAAGTCATTGACACGGAATGTGATGAAAAATTGGGACTAATATTTTAATTTAGTCCAGTGATAATTCCTTCTGGTCAAGTTCAAGCCTTGGGATAGTGCCCTACCTGCCAAGAGGATGAAGAGACCAAGTACTTGGCCCTTTTGATTTCTGTAGCAGAGAAATGGTCCTACCATAAGAGGGTTCAAATGCTGGGGCGCCTGGGTGGCTCAGTGGGTTAAAGTCTCTGCCTTCGGTTCAGGTCATGATCTCGGCGTCCTGGGGTCAAGCCCCGCATTGGACTCTCTGCTCAGCGGGGAGCCTGCTTCCCCTTCTCTCTCTGCCTGCCTCTCTGCCTACTTGTGATCTCTGTCTGTCAAATAAATAAATAAAATCTTTAAAAAAAAAAGGGGGGGGGTTCAAATGCTAGACAGTCATCAAAGCACCAAATACCCATCAAAAGTGCCCAGTCATGCTTTCCCATTCCCTTCGATAAAGTTCAAGTAGATGGTAAAGAAACGGCATGACAGGCAAGTGGAAATTAGAGTAGGAATTTAGAGACTTGGGCTATGTAGCAGGGAAAGAGGAGGCAACATCATTTTTCCAGAATAGCAACAATGAGATGATCACACTTGTAAGACCTTTGCTCTGGCTATACACGGAACCCTGAATGAATATGTTATTCTTCTCTCATCCTCCTAACCAAAAAGATATACTGGAACCAAAGAGATATGAAATGGAAAGTAAGGAACACTCTTATTTATGAAGATGTTCAATCCCTTCTCACACACATCCCATCAGCAAGAGCTACCTCCTTCTAAACAAAACAAAACAAACATCAGCGAAATCTTCTGCCAAACACCACTTTTTTTTTTCCTCTTAAGAACTTTAACAATCATTACTCTGACACCCCGGTAGGAACAAAAACAGAAACTTGGGGCAAACTTAGTCTGATTCTCCCTCTAAAGAAGTCCTCTTAAAGAAGTCTCCCTCTGGACTTCTTTAATCTTCCTAAATGTGATGTTAGGCACAGCTAGGTGTTGGGCAGAAAGTCAACAATTTGGCATGAGTGGCATGACTTGATGAAGATGAGAATGTGGAGAAAGAAATGTGAGCTGGCCCGGGAGGAACTCCTTACTGCACAACCTTCAGAAGCACATGGTTGGGCTGGTGTCCAGCTGGTGCATAGAGCATGCACCAGGAAAGGGACCTTGCCCACCATTGCCCCCTTTTTATAAGTCAGGTATGAAAGCAACATCAGTTGGAGGAATACATATTTTGGACTCAGCTGCCAAGCAAAATAAGCCATTAGTTGTTTCGGACAATAATGGGAGTTACCAGCTGTCTGGCACCTGGACACTTAAGGGATCCAAGTTCCCTGGGAAATTGAGTTCAGCTGCATCTCCTCCCCCAACGACTGGAATGAGGTCCACCTCACTTGTTGCTGGAGAGAGTTCCAGGGTCATTCACTGGAAAATCCGGATTGGCTTAGAAATGGACCAGTTATTCTATTGTGACTAATATGGTAAAAGGGATTCAGGGACAGGTGAATTTTGTAAATAAGCAGCAGTTGCCAATTGCTAGCAGTGACCATATGTGATACTGATTTCTCTAGATAAGAATAAGGCTCCAGAATGACCTTCTTGAAGTCACCAAGTATCTATCGTTAAAGTTACCCAGGACCTAAAGAACATCTCAAACAGTTCCTATCTTCCTGCCAGTTCAATAGATATAAAGCACTGAACATCAAGGGAATGAGACATCTGGTGTGGCCTGACAACCAGTATGCAGATGTACACTTAGTAATGAATTTTCACTTAGCAACAAACATATCAGTCTGATTAAATTCAACAAAAAAGCTAGACTTCTTCCTTCCATGGAACCTAGATTCTTGCCCTCCACTCTGACACTTTCGTGGAGCTTGCGTGGTCTGAGTGATGTGTAGTTGGCACATGTTTCGTGAACCGGACCTTTTGGAATGCTAACCCAACTCAGTTTTCCTGCTTTTCTCAAAAGTATGGTCAAGGTATGGATGACCCCTGGTCAACGCAGACAATCATATTCTTTGCCCCAGGTATTTAAGATCTGGTTTGGAGAAAGAGTGACGCCTGGAGTTAAGTGCATTTAAGGTGCTTCAAAGGTAGCATTCTGGTGAGATGCTCCTGAAAACCCTCAAGAGCTTTCCAGTAACTTTCCTACTCCTTTCTTTCTTTAAGAAAAAAAAAAGTGCTTTTTGTTTAGATCAGCAGAATTTTGATTTTGTTGTTTGAAACTAAAATAACTAGTTCAGGGGCACCTGGGGGGGATTCAATCAGTTAAGCTTCTGCCTTCCACCTAGGTCATGATCCTGGGGTCCTGGAATTGAGCCCTGGGTTGGGCTTCCTGCTCAGAGAGGGGCCTGCTTCTCCTTCTCTGCTCCGCCCCACCCCACTCATGTACTCTCTTTCTCTCTTAAATAAATACATAAAAACTTTAAAAATAAAAAAAAATAAATAACTGTTTCAAACACTCCTTTTGGGCAGCAAACCAGGGTTCAAGGACATGTAAGTTATCCAGAGAACTTCACAGTTGGACTATATTATTTCCTACCAGAGAATCCAAGAAGGGCTCACTCTGTCCCTACTAACAACATCCTCTGGAACAGGTGGCTGGCTGAATGTTTCACGTCTTCTATCTAAGACAGGGACAGGATGAAGTTAAGCAGCAGCTAAGTGATGCTTTTAAACCTGGAAAACGCCAAAAGACATGACAAAAGTGCTATCTATTCTACTTACAAATCTAGTCATAATTATGCTTATTTGTCAAGCACTTTGTGTGTATGCATGTCCTTTAGTAAGGATAGAGGTCTTGGAATATTCCTCAAAGTATTCAGATGTATCCAGATAAGTGATAGGTTATCTTTCTAAAATGAAATCTAATATATCGAAGGAAATCAAAGGATAATGCCCTCCAGCTTGCCCTGACAATCCATCCACACCCCCAAACACCCTTTTGATATAACACACTTATCAAATACTTCTGTAAGAGCCTTCATCCCAGTTAACATTTGAGTACTCACAGTGCCAGGCACTGTGCCAGGAACTTCCAAAGCACTATTTCCTAGTCTTAGAAACCAAGGAAGGGGATAGGTGCTTTTATTATTCCATTTAGAGTTGAAAAAAATTATGACGCTTAGTGATCTTTTAGTAACTTACCCTTGGTCACATAAAGGATGAATGCAGCAGAGTTTGGGTTGAAACTCATGTCTCTTGAACACCAGACCTATGCTTTGGAGTCCAATTCCAGCCATCAGATCACTACTTCCATTTATTTTCCAACTATGATCCTCGAAGCCATAGATAATTTTTGAAGTTTCTTTGAAGTCACAGAAGAGAGGACACGCCCAACACTTTGGACTCTCATTTGGAGAGCAATTCTTTGGATTCTGCCTCAGACCTCATTTGAAGAAAGGGCTTCACATGTAGAAAATGTTTAAAAACCACTAGCCTAATCCACTCCCCTCATTTGACCTGAAGACCCAAAGTGTTTCAGAGATGAAGTTAGCAATCAGTCCATCTGAAACAAGAATATAAATATCCTGATCCTTCTCTACTTTTCTTTTTCACCGAGTTAATTCCAGATTACACTAATTCCATTTGCTAGGACGATTTCAAGCTTAGGTAAGAGAAAACATTTCTCTTAATCTTTTTATCAGTAAAAGGGAATATACTGACTCAAATAACTGAATGGTCCTGAGTTACCTAATAATTTCAGGTGCAGCTTGATCCAAAGGTTTGATCTAGAAATGGGACTAGGACACTAATTGTTTATGCATAGTTTTCTCAGCTCTATCCTTCCTATTTTTTCTACTGTCTTAGCCTTATTTCTTTCATCATAGCAATAACGCCTGCTGCTATTCTAGAATTTGCTCCCTGAGCATACAGTCCACAACAAAAGAAAAGGTCTCTTTCATAACCATTGAGGAAGAAGAGCAGGTACCCTCCTTTTCCATAATTTTCCAGCAAAAATCCCTTCACATTTCACTGGCCTGAACAAGGTCTTGCTCCCATTCCTAAACCAATGCTTATGACCACGGGAAATCAGATGATCTGATTAGCCTAACCAACCCAATCACCGGGCCACTACCAGCGGAGGAAATTACAGTCTCCAAAGGATAATCAGTACATGCCCAGAAGAAGGACCTCAATGCTAAAGAGACAAAGGATTCTTTTACATATACCAAAGTACATGCTCTAAGAGAGGCTGAAGCTGAAGCTAAAATGCTAGAATGACTGGAACAGCACTTTCTAGGAACGACAGTAACACAGGCAGGCTGTCTTCACAGCAGTTCCAACAAGCTGCTGTCCAGATTCCTACCAGTACTGAGGAAAGCATAGCCAGGGAGGAAGGTAGATGACTCTGCCTCAGACTGGGCAGACGAGAACCACTCGAGTCTCCGCAGAGCAGGAATTGGACACGTTATGGCCCACAGCCTATTTCTACATGACCCACAAGCTGAGAATGGCTTTTATATACGTTTTACCGACCAAACACATAAAAGATATTTCATGATGAGAAAATGAATATGAAATTCAAATACCAATGTGTATGAAGAAACTTTGACTAAAACACAGCCACACTCATCTGTCTACATATTGTCTAGGGCTGCTCTTGAAAAATTTCCTATCTGGTGCTTCTTGGAAAACATTTACCAACCTTGATTTAGAACATTATCCCTGACTAGCGGCATCCTTACCATCTGGAAACTTGCTAGAAATGCAGTCTTGGGCCCACCGCAGACTTTGAATGAGAACCTGAGAATGGAGTCTAGTATCCTGTGTTTTTTACAAGCCTTCTCGGTGACTCTGATGCAGGGAGAAGTATGGGAATCACCAGTACAGAAGAACACTAAGATGAAAAACATTTGAAGTTGCAACCTCAAGAAGAGGGGCACTATAGCATTTTCTGATGCAAGAGCAGAAGGTAGGAAGCCTTATAATAATGAAAAATAATAGTACCGGGGCACCTAGGTGACTCAGCTGGTTAAGTATCTGCCTTTGGCTCAAGTCATGGTTCTGGGATTGAGCCCAAGTTGGGTTCCCTGCTTAGCAGGGAGTCGGCTTCTCCCTCTCCTTCTGCACCTACCACCCTGCTCATGCTCTCTTGCTGACTCACTCTCTCTCCATCTCAAATTAATAAAAAAAAATCTTTTAAAAATTTTAAAAAAATAACAGTACTAATAATAGTGATGTTTACAGCAAACTTGAAGTGTGTCAGACATTCTGCTTTATATTGAAGATCTTATTAAAACCTCACAATATGGGGCACCTGGGTCGCTCAGTGGGTTAGGCCTCTGCCTTCAGCTCAGGTCATGATCTCAGGGTCCTGGGATAAAGCCCTGCATCAGGCTCTCCGCTGAGCAGAGAGCCTGCTTCCCCCACTCTCTCTGCCTGTGTCTCTACCTACTTGTGACCTCTGTCAAATAATTAAGATATTAAGCAAGATAAAACAAAACCTCACAATATGTCTACAAAGTAGTTACTATTATTATCACCATTTTGTGATAAATAAATTGCAGCTTCATGAGACTGACTGACTAGTCGGTGTTGGTAAGTGGTGGCTCTGTGCTGAGACCTCAGTGCTTTCACACCAGGGTCAGATGTCTTCATGACATATACCTCCAAGTTATACAGTCTAGATAAATGTAAGTGTTACTGAAAAAAATAAACAAAACCAGACATACAGCATTTTCTTGAATAGATTTGGAGGAAATTCTATCAGCACTTGTGGCCACCTACTAAAATCTATTTCTTTGCCTTGTATATTTTACATAAATTTAAAAAGTAAGATTTTTCCTTTCTCTCATTTTCAGGTCCTGAGAGTCTCTGACGTTTGCTTATTATATAGATCATAATTACTTAGTTGCTTTTGTTGTTTTCCACATAATTGTCAGAAAAACACTTTGGTTTACTTTTGCATGGCATAGCAAGCTTTAATTCTTTTTTTCTGGTGGGGAAGGCTGAGTAGGAAAGGGAGAGGGAGCTGGGGGAGAGATGGGGAGTAAACCAACACCAGAAGAAATAGAAGTAGAAAAACAAAACCAAAAAAAAAAAAGATTCCTGGTACTGTAGGATGTCAAATGGAGGCAAAAGACACCTAATACCAGTGATTTGACCTTTTTATATTAGAAAAACAAAAACATGCTGAGATGTGAGAGACACTTGAAAGGTACAATTTGAATTTTGAACAATGTTTTCCATATGGTGCACATGCCATCCATAACCTTTATAGGTTTCTAGTTCACTCCTCAACGAAATTCACACTTCCGGTTTCAGTTTATAAAGGATAGGGATTATAGCTCTGCATATCTTAGAAATGCACGGAAAAATATGAAAAGTATATGAAAATTAGTGTTTGACTTTATTTTACATATGGAATAGATATTCAAGAGAACCAGTTTTGATTTCCGAAGAATGAAAATGATCGTGTTGATCTACAGGGCTTTAATAAACCAACGGCTAGTTAGAAAAAATTTTACTTTGTGTTGCAAAGTCTCTGACTCTGTACATTAAATACAGTGAAACAGCTATACATGGACAATGTCACATAATACTAGCTGACAGTGCGCAGACTGATCATCAATAGACGGGTTAGCTTAGAACTTCAGAAAAAATACAGCCTTATTATATAGCAAGTTCTCGCAGAGATGAAGATGAACTAGATTAATAATTTTTACATTTCCTAGAGTCATCAATCTCTCTCTTTTTTTTTTTTTTTGAGTCATCAATCTCTTAGGAAAGCTGAAAAAATGCAAGAATTCTCTTTTATAAGTATGCATATACCTATAAACAATTACGCTTATTAATTCAGGAGGTTTTGAGCCCTAAGTTAAAAATTTCCAAACAGCATGAGTTTTGGGGTTTCTTCTGATTAAAAATGCCACAGATGAGGGATGCCTAGGAGGCTCCGTTAGATAAGTGTCTGCCTTCAGTTCAGGTCATGATCCCAGCCCCACGTCAAGGTGCCTTGCTCAGTGGGGAGTCTGCTTCTCTCTCTGCTCCCCCTCACTTGTGCGCTCTCTCTCTCTCTCTTTCTCTCTCTCTGAAATAAGTAAATAAAATCTTTAAAATAAGTAAATAAAATCTTTAAATAAAATAAGTAAATAAAATCTATTTTATTTTAAAAAGTAAAATAAAATCTCTAAGATGATATGATTCCATTGTTAAATCATCTGAATCAGTATCGGTTAGGATCAGTTGATGGCTTATCACGTAGCTCACAGAAATCCGGGGACCAGGATATAAGTGACCTTGGTGGAAAGCCACTGAAATCCCCTTCTCTACAGACCCAGCACTGATCATTTTCAGAATATTTTGTACTTTTAACTAATTGCAACTTCTTATATATTTTTTTTTAGTTTCTTAAACAAGGGAATGTTGTTAGAAGTAATTAATTGAGCTTGGTTTTCATGCTCTGGTGTAATACTGGAATTCTGACTATAGCTTCACAAGATGCATTTTATAACCTTTATCGATCCTATCCACAGAGACTTGCGGCCCTTTAAAGTTATCAAACATAAATCCCTTTTGTGCTGTGCCATAAGCAAACTTGGCTCATCAAACAAGCTTCCCATTAGTTGAGGGGTAAAGACAATAAATAAAGTGGCAATGATATTCAGGGGAATTTGGTTTAGTTAGAGATGAATGGCATCCCTGCACTTACTTGTGCTAATTGCTCAGTACTAGAACTACTCTGGTTTCTGAAGGAGTGTTTTCTGCCGTTGTTGCTGCTGCTTAGTTTTCTGTCATGAGGAGCTTTCCTTCAGAAATACTTCGGAAAAAAAAAAAAAAAAGGTAGCAGAAAAGTGTAGAGCCCATTGGGGAAATAAACAGTACAATTATATATGACACTAAAATAAATGAAGGCTTTCCCTCTTCCAGCACTGCTTCCTCCTAATGACTGTGATAACTGAAGTGCTGGGTTTTATTAAATAGAGCAGAAGCAAACTCTCTGGAGATGAAAGCCGCTATTGAGATTCATACCTGCTGAAACAGAAGGAGTCTCCTCCCTTTTATAGCTGACAGATAGGTCCATAATGAGCACATTTTGTAGCTGGAGAGAAAGAAAAGAAGATGAAAGAAAAATCTTTTGAAGACTAGGGGAAAAAAGGGAAAATCCCACTAATAGAGTGAAACCCCTTAAATTGCTTTCCGAGAGACAGAAAACAGAATACTATTTAAAAGGTCACCCTGGTTGTTTGAATTACTTGGGCTTCAAGGAGATAAATATTGTGTATGACAATTTAAGAATGTCTGCTTAGAAACCATTTTCACACATCGAACAAAGGAATCATTCCTAATGTGTGATTAGCTGATGTTCTCTGTTCACCACAAAGGTTGGCTTTCCAGTACTTCAAGTGCAGGGTTCTTTATTAATTGGCTCAAGCATCCCTTAGGACTTCTGAGATATTAAGACCACAGGATGCTTCAAGGTTCTTTCTTTCTTGAGAAAAAATATACATACAGATTTTTAAAACGTGGTGACTACAAGAGCGTTGTCATCTCTTTAAACGACACAGTGAACGTATCATTAGTACTCAAAAACTTTTCTGCAGCATGCCTTGTTAGCTCAAAATCTATTAAACAATAATTTTATTTTTTCTTGTACCTTCAAAAAAAAAGTCTTAATTGGATAAACTTGAGCTCTCCCACCCAAACAGGTTCTGTGACTTTAAATGCAAATTACCAAACTGTTCCTGAGGCAAGTGAGGAGAAGGACTGCATCCATCATGCTGTTATTTAAAATGAATTTTAACCCCTTAGGCTGACAACAAACACAAACCCGGATTGCCACAAACGGAAGCCTGGGGGTCTGTTGGAATAAGAGCTGCCATTTCCAATAAAAACAGAGCACTGCAATAAGGCCATAGTGAGCAGAACTTGATGTTGAAATCACGGACCTGCTCTAGATGAGATTGAGGGTGAAAAACAAAGGAGGACACGGGTGACATTTCATACTGGGTAGAGGTAAGGTGAGGCCCTTCCCACACGCTGGTGAGGCTGCCAGCGTTTCATAGACCCTGAGTCCCACACATGCTCCAATCCATTGATTGTCTCATTTGGAATGACCGATGCCCCTTTCGTTCCAGAGATCTGACACTCTGGGTTCTGACAGGACATGGTGAATTGTTTATTCATTATTTAATCAGAAAACCAACGGAGTCCAGAATCCCTGTATTTGAAACTGAGTCTCAATTAGAGGCCGCCTTACATCTAGGACTCTAAATCATGTTCTATGTATTATAATGTGTTTATTTAGAACCTTATATTTTATCACTGGCTCTGTAATTCTTTAAATAAGTCATCCCGTGTATCCTCTTAGCTGCTAATGGCTCGATTCTTTAACACTGTTAATGGTTCAGGCCAGTTCATAAGTAGTGACTTGTTAGGGGAGCTGTGTCTCTGGGCTGCCCCAGCCCTCACCAGGCCTGCTCTCTCTGAAATGTGGCTGGGTGCCCAGAGAATGAACTAGCTCCTGCCTGGTAGAGAGGAGAATCAAAGGCTGGTACTTGGCAGGGGCCTCTGCTCTTGCAGCTGCCCAGTGCTAAGTTATTACTCATGTGCTTCTCCAGCCGTGCACAGCAGGGCTGGCCTAATCCAACACTGAGCCTCTCCCCTGGCCATTTACACAGGACTTGGGTTTCAGAGCTGGAATAAAGGGGGCAAACTCACCTGGCTTCTGCCCAGGGCAGAGTGGTGAGCGTGTCTGTTCTACATAGACTGAAATGCAGTAGACCCGGTTCGTGCTCTCTGTGTGCCTACGAACTTGTGTCGACTCCCACTGCCAGCCCAAAGGGATTGCTTGAGAGCCTTGGTGGGTTTTGCATAGGTAGATGAGTTCATCATGTGGAACTTCTGAGGCAAAGGAAAAGCATTCAGACAGAGTTTGCATAAAGCTGAGGAAGAATGGTCTTAGCCCAAGACTATAGTGATAGAAGGAGGGAGCTTCCCTTCCTTCCACTTAAAGAACATCACACGCCCGTCTACCTGCGCTTTGCCAATACACTGACAGGTCAGTTTTTAACCTGATCTTATGGATCTTCCAGGACCCCAGGGAGGTGTGCTTGCTGAGTATGTGTAAAGGGGGCAGGGAAGAAAAGAATATAGAAAGAACCTAGGGTTACAGAGTCCCAGTCCAAGACCTGTTGCATGGTTGTAGCACTGCATACAACTTGGGCTTTCTCCGTTCTGGATTGCTAGTCCTGGTTATTTCCCATACTTTTAGGATGAATCTCCTACAACGCCAATGGAAACAGAATTGAATGAATCATCAAATTGTACATTATAACATAAATCATATTTTCCTACTGCCCCCCCAACTCTCACACTCAGTTCAACCCACTGAAATGGGGATAAACCCTGGTCCCCAAGGCTTTTATCTGAAAAAACAATGTTTTACCTCTTCCTGAATAACTACCTTCAAAGAGCCCCTCAGCACAGGGTAACAGTAATTATTGGCAATCCATTTAACTTGCTTATAGTGACAAACTGTAGTAAACTTTTATGATCAGATGTACCTGTGTTGCTTATGTAAAACTAAAACATCCCATGTGACTATTATTACTCTTTCTTCCCAAGGTAATGAACTCAAGGAAGTATAACTAAAAAGCCAAAATTGTCTTCAAAATAAAAAAGCACACACACATTTCCCCCACATTCCAGCTGAAACCTGTCCTCCACTCTTCTTTCAGAAGAAAATGTAAACTTAGCTGACAAAATGTCTCCTACTAATTGTTCATTATCTGTTGTCTTACAGCTTCTAACAGCCCAAACAACTGATAGGTTCACATTTTGTTTTCCCACCAGTTGCTTTGCTGTCATATGGATTCTGCCTTAAAATATCTGCGTGCTTTTAAAAATGTTGTTCCAAATGGAATTTGAAAGATGTTACAATGTCCCCTCAAAGGCAAACCCACAGAAAAGGTGGTATTAGAGACGTGCTGTATATAGTGGAAGGTTCTGTTATGCATTTTTCATTTTTTCATTGAGCAGTTCTTCAAGGCCTCCTACCTTCCTTTTATTGCGTCATCTTCAAGGACATACAAGGAACAAAGTCGAGAAAACCTGTGGCTTTTGTAGGTGGTTTTACATAATGGCCAAAGTCACCTCAAAGACAATGCCTTAATGCAGTTTAACTCCAGCTCTTTGTGGTGGGGGCCGGGAAGTTGACAACAGTCGGACACACTGTGGAAGGGACCCTGTTTGCTTTTGAGAGTCACCTGAACTCTTCCAGGCTCCTGGGAGCCATTGAATCCAGCACTGTCCAACAGAGGTATAACATGAGCCACGTATGCAACTGTAAAGTTCTATAGGCCATACCAGAATAAATAAAAGAAACAAGGTGAAATAAATTTTAATGATATATTTCACTTAACCTGAGATAGCTAAAACATCACGTTATCATATAAGCAGTCTAAAAATTATTAATGAAATATTTTGCCTCCTTTTTGTGGACATGAAGCCTTCAAAATGCAGTGTTTTGTACTGACGGCACATCCCAGTTTAGCCTAGCCACATTTCAAATGCTTAGTTGTTACATGTGACTAATAAATACCTAGGGTAATAGAGCAGATTTAATCCATTGCTTTTAGCAGAACGTGTAACGATGCCTGAGGGACCATAAGGAATTGATGTGGCTCCAAACTATGGGCAGATTATCACCTTTGGTTTTTACCAAACCTTTTTCAAAAAGCCCTATAGCAAAGTGAGCTCTTTGATGCATTGAATCGTATAATCATTTGTCCCTTCATATTCAGTCATTGCTGGGCACTGAGCTTGTCCAAGCTCACAACTTTGAAAGGTGAGTAGCTGAAAAACTGAATTTCTGCTAACTGACAGGATCATGTATTTCGATTTCTTTTAATAAAGTTTTATGCTAGAATAGTTGACGATTTAGAGAAAAATCGTCAAGGTAGTTCAGCGATCTCCCATTTGTCTCATTCCCAATTTCCCCAAGTATTAATATCATACATTAGGATAGTGCATCTGTCACAATGAACCAATACAGATACATGGTTATTAAGTAAAGTCCATGCTTTATTCATACTTTCTTGGTTTTTCTATTCTAGGAGACCACATTACATTTAGTCTTCATGTCTCCCAAAGCTCTCTTGGCCGTGACAGTTTCTCAGATTTGCCTTGTTTTTAACACCCTTGGCAGTTTGGAGGAGTACTGGTCTGGCATTTTGTAGAACAGCTCTCAACTGGGATTTATTTAGTCCTTTTTTTTTTTCCATGATTAGACTGAAGTTATGAGTTTTGGGGAGGAAGAGCATAGAGGTAAAGTGCATTCTCATCACGTACTATGTATATGATTTATGACTGCGATGGTAACCTTGATCACTTGGTTGAGGTAGTGTTTGTCAGGTGTCTATACTCTGAAGCCACACTTTTGTGCCTTTGTCATACTCTACTCTTGGAAAAGAGGTCACGGTGTCTAGTTTGAATTAAAAGAATAAGAGCTACGTTCAACCTCCTAAAGGGCAGAATATGGACCTATATTATTTTGAATTTTCTTTTTATGAAAGATCTGCCTCTTTCCCCCAAATTATTTCTTAATCTAATCATGTTTTTAAAATCAGTCTGGGCTTGTGGGTATTTATTTTATACTTCCGTTATTATCCAATAGACATTTATTTACTTTGTTGCTCAAATCATTTCAGCTTTGGCAGGGCCATTGGGAGCATCTTCAGCTGGCTCCTGTGCCTCTTCACATGTCCTATCAACGTGGGTTTTTTGGGATTCATTCGTTTTGTCATTCTGCTTTGTTTTTTGACACCCTCCTTACTTTCTGGCATTTTGCATTCTTACCCCCCAGGCCTATAATCAGATGTTTCTCCAAAGAGCACTGGTTCCTTTTATTGGAGGATGGTTAAAAATAAGCAAACAGGGTGCCTGGGTAGCTCAGTGGGTTAAGCCTCTGCCTTCGGCTCAGGTCATGATCTCAGGGTCTTGAGATGGAGCCCTGCATCAGGCTCTCTGCTCAGCAGGGAGCCTGCTTTCCACCCCCGCCCTGCCCCCCTCCTGCCTCTCTGCCTACTTGTGATCTCTCTCTCTCTCTCTGTCAAATAAATAAATAAATAAAATCCTTTAAAAAAAGATAAAAAAAATAAGCAAACAATAAAACAACAACAATAACAAAAACAAGATCAGAGTGCTAGCTATTTAACATTTTATGGAGCAATATTAGTAATTTATAAACCATTTTCCCTGGAAACAAAGGAGCAAAAATATACTTTCCTGAACATTTTCCAAGTGACTATTTACATGTTATAAAGCATGAAGGGCATCTGGGATTTCTCACCTCGTGCAATATTACTGTGGCATTCCTGTCAATGGCCGTCCAGGTGAAAGATAGAAAATGTACCTAAGTCAGGCAAATTAAGACTTCTCACAAGCTTTTCCTGTGAGTCAAATATGAAACATGGTTATTTCCCATGGTTTTATTATATATTATATATTATATATATAATATTATATACTATATTATATTAGAATATATTATATTATTATTTAATATATAATGTTATATGTAATATATTATATAATTTAGAATACTATATAATATTATTATATAATATAGTATATTTAGAATATAGTATATTTAGAATACTATATAATATTATTATATAATATTATATTATATTTTATATCATATCATACTATACACCACCTGAAACAAAAAAAATCACCTCAGTTGAACAGTAAAGAAAACATGTTGGCCCGATGAGAGATTACTAAAAAATAGGAAAAGGATTAAAATCATATAATTGGCTTGAATGTCTGTTCCTGAGGTTGTGATCTTTAAAGATCATGTTTTTAATGACTTGTTAAAAGCACAGTGCCTGGTAATAGTCTAACATTTCCTGAACCACTAAGCTGAATTGTAATTAGACTTTTTAGCTACCGCTTCTTAACTTTATCATAACCATACAGTTTCATTAATCAAAAAGAATGTCAGAGGATATGTTTCTGTTCTTAAAGAACAGACGCTCACATTGAATGACATGACACTCTGGTCCAAATCCTGTGCCTTCCTTGCCCTACCTATCCCAGTATCACGAAATCATTCAAACATTTCTTCTAAAGAGTCAGGGAGTGGCCATTCTTAAGGTACAGTTGGACTAGACCAAGTGACTATTCCTCCAAATATTCCACCAAATTTCTCTGAGCTTGTCTTGGAGAAAACAAGGAAGGCACTCCTTCCAACTATGGAAGCACTAATGCAAACCAGTTCGGGTGCTGTTTGATTCTTCTGCTTCTAATTCAGCAGAGCAGTGACCTCATTCTAGTTCTTCCTCATGCTGGTTTAGTAATTCCTACTCTCTTCATTTGGCCATCCCAGCATTTTTTCTAGCCAGCTGCTCTCCTCATCCCTCTCCCACTGTCTATACCCAGGCAGCATCTTCAGTCTTTGCAGGCATCTTTTTCCCACTTGTACCTACCCCTCAGCTATCCCCACTAACTTTTCGGTTTTCAGTCCATTCGGTGTGAGGAATTGAAATTAATAAACCACACATCCCCAGTAAATCCAGAGATAATGACTTGAGCCTACACTACTGCAGATTTTTATTGACATTTTGACACAAAATGTAAAAAATGTTGAACTGCTCAACTACGTGTGTTTAAGGTCCTACCTTAAGCTTATATTGAGGAGTTCCAGAATCCTGCCAAATTAAGATTTTGAGAAAACTACAGCCTGTGTTCTTGGTTGCTCTCTCTCCCTAGACAACATAGTTGGACTAATAAGCATCCTCTCTCAGTCCCTCTACCTCCTCGCCCTCCTTCTCTCTTCCATACAAACATCTTCACTGTATAAAACTCACTTCCTCATGAAGCTTATTGTTTCATTTTTGGACGGGTCAATTTGTGGACAACTGTCCTTCATACAGAACTGAAATTTATAGTTATCATCTGCACCTCTCATTCCTGGAATCAAACAAGATTCTATCTACAGAACTTTTTAAAACAGCAAAGTAAGAAATACATGTAAGATAAATGTCAATTTCACCTTGTAGAGTTGGACAATTTGACAAGCACACTGTCCTATCCAAGTTATTGGAACAGATGAATATGAGAATAGGGCGTGGAAGCTAACAAACCCTGCACAGGCTTCCATACAGCTCCTTCGAGGGTAATGTGAATCCATTAATCTGTGTTCTCTTTTTTTTTTTTAAGATTTTTATTTATTTATTTGACAGAGAGATCACAAGTAGGCAGAGAGGCAGGAGGAAGCAGGCTCTGCCCTAAGCAGAGAGCCCCATGCAGGGCTTGATTCCAGGACCCTAGGATCATGACCTGAGCTGAAGGCAGAGGCTTTACCCCACTGAGACACCCAGGTGCCCCCATTAATCTGTGTTCTTTAAATAGCTCTATTTAAGCAATGAAAGACAAGGACCAGTCTAACTCAATAGAAAATAGTTTTTAAAAGCCAAAAACAGGGGGTGCCTGGGTGGCTCAGTGGGTTAAAGTCTCTGCTTTGGCTCAGGTCATGATCTCAGAGTCCTGGGATGGAGCCCCACATCGGGCTCCCTGCTCAGCGGGGAGCCGGCTTCCCCCTCTCTCTCTGCCTCTCTGCCTACTTGTGATCTCTGTTGGTCAAATAAATAAATAAAATATATATTTTTTAAAAGCCAAAAACAGGAAGAAAACCAGGACCCAAGAACTAAGGCTGATCAAGAACCAGCAGGACCTAGAGAAGGTTGGTGTGACTGAGGCTCTGAATCTCTGCGCTGGTTAGGACACTTCTGTCTTTGAAATTAGTGGAGGCAGTGGTTTTATTTCTTTCACTTCTTGCTTCTCTCCTCATGGTCAAAGCCAACCTCAGAGTATTTGAGAAATTGTTCCAATTCCGAACACACTAAATAAAAAACAGTGCTAGTTTGCAAGAGTCCCAGATGAAGGCAGGAAAAGATCCCCAAACTTACTCTCAAAACATTATTGTGGGAACAGTCCTTAAGGCTTGATTGGGGGTGAACTGCTAGCAGTTCTGGATTCACTGGACACATGTGACAAAAATTCCCATTCCCAAACTTCCATTCATGGGCAGAAATCACGTGAAGCTATGTGGTATTTCAAAATCTGTAAATATAGCACCTTGATTCAAGTAACACAGAACATTTGTGTATACATGAGATAGCCTCTGGGGAAATTTCAGGCTCATAACATTTACCAGTTAGTTCTCATGGAGGGTGAGACAATGGTTCAATATATAACATACGTGATTAAATATGAGTAACTTCTAGATCCTTTGGAATTGAAATTAGTACTATATATCACTTGGAACATAAATTCAGAGTTCATGGGAAGGTCTAGAATATGGAACATGACCTTATACCATGATAATTAGGCCCTTATACCCAGTGACCTTCTGTGCTTTTATACAGACAGTCTTTACATACCTTATTAATCTCATCATGATACTTTTTTTAAAAAAGATTTTACTTATTTGTCAGAGAAAGAAAGAAAGAGAGAGAGAGCACAAGCAGGGGAAAAGAGGCAGGCCGAGGGAAAGCAGGCTCCCTGCTGATCAAGGAGCCTGATGTGGGATTTGATTCCAGGACCCTGAGACCATTCATGAGCTGCGCTGAAGGCAGATGCTTAACAGACTGAGCATGCTTAACAGACTGAGCCACGCAGGTGTCCCATCATGATCCTTTCATAAATCTTAGCTTTGACAGCAGTCTTAACTTTCGGATAAGAGGCTTAAAGTCTAGAAAATTTCTAAGGTATTTATTGTACATACTACTGCTCAATATAATGATATAATATGCATCTATAAAATGCTCTTGGCATAACCAAAAGATCATACCAATAAGTGTTCTTAGAAGAATAACAATAATACATAGTAAAAACACTATCTTGAATATTTAGTCAATATTAAGTGTTTTTTCTTGGGAGTTTTATATAGCTTCATACTCCCTGGAGTGTAACACAAAGCCAAATTCTAAGTGGAAGTACATTAGGCATTCTTTTTATTATTCCTTTTTCAGTTTTCCTGAGATATAATTGACAAATTAAAATTATTTATAATTAAGGTGGGCAACCTGCTGTTTTGATAAATATATACATTATAAAATGATTACCACAGTTAATCACAATAGCTAATATCCCCACCACTTTACATCACCTTCTGTATGCATGTGAAAAAGATTAAGATATACTTTCTTAGCTAATTTCAAGTACACAATACAATATTTAAAGCAGAGTTATCATGCTTTATATTAGATCTCCAGAACTTATTTATCCTGCATAACTGAAACTTTATATCCTTTGGCCAATGTTTCCCCATTTCCCCCACCCTCATCCCCTTGTAACTACCACTACAGTGTCTGCTTCTAATAGTTCAACCTTTTTAGATTCCACACACAAGTGAGATACACATACAAGTGAAATTTGTCTTTCTATGTTTGGCTTATTTCACTTGCATAATGTCCACAGGGTCATCCATGCTGCAAATGAAAGGATTTCTTTCTTTCAAGGGTAAGTAATATCTTACTGCATAAACACACCACATTCTCTTTATCCATTCATGTGTTGATGGACACTTAGGTTGTTTCCATATAGTGGCTACTGTAAACAATGCTGCAGTAAACACAGAAGCACAGATATCTCTTTGATATATTGATTTCATTTCCTTTGGATTTATACCCAAAAGTGGGATTGATGGACTATCTGGTAGTTCTATTTTTAAGTGGAGAGAATTCCATACTGTTTTCCGATAGTGGATCTACCAATTTATACTCCCACCAACAGTATGCCAGGGTTCCCTTTCCTCTACATCATCACCAACCTTGTTATCTTTTGTCTTTTTGACGGTAGACATTCTAACGGGTGTGAGGTGAGAACGCATTGTGGTTTTGATTTCATCTCCCTGATGATTAGTGATGTTGACTACCTTTTCATATACCTGTTGGCCATTTGTAGGCCTACTTTTAAGAAATGTCTATTCATGTTCTTTGTCCATTTTTTAATTGGGTTATTTGTTTTCTTGCAATTAAACTACATGAGTCCCTTTCTATTTTGGACATTAACTCCTTATTAGATAGATGGCTTGAAAATATTTTCTCCCATTCTGTAGACTCTTTAGTATGTTGATTGTTTCCTTTGCTAGACAGAAGTTTTTTCAATTGATGCAATCCTATTTGTCCATTTTCTTTTTTTTTTTTTTTTTTTTTAGTTTGTTGCCCATGCTTTAGGAGTTATACTTTAAAAATCATTCCTTAGACTAATGTCAAGTAGCTTTTCCCCCTATGTTTTCTTTCACTAGTTTTATAGTTTCAGGTCTCACATTTAAGTCTTTAGTCAACTTTGAGTTGATGTATATGCCATGAGATGAGTCCAATTTCATTCTTCTCCATGGGGATATCAATTTTTCCCAACACTATAAAATTGAAGAGGCTTTCCTTTCTGCACTGTGTGTCCTGGGCACCTTTGTTAGAGATCAGTTGATTATAAATACTTGGGTTTATTTCTGGGATTTCTGTTCTATTCCACTGGTATATATGTCTGCTTTTATGTCACTATTATATTGTACTAAAGCTTTGTAGTATATTTTGAAATCAGGTAGTGTGACATCTTCAGGTTTATTCTTGCTCAATATTGCTTTGGCTATTCAGGGTCTTTTGTGGTTCCTATGACTTTTAGGATTTTTTTTTCTTTCTATTTTTGGGAAAAGTCCATTAGAATTGATAAGAATTACATTGATTCTGTAGATCACCTTGGGTAGTAGTATGGATATTTTAACAGTATTATTTCTTCCAACCCAGGAACACAGGATATTTTTCCATTTAATTGTGTCTTCTTCAAGTTTTTTCATCAATGTTTTATAGTTTTCAGTGCTCAGATCTTTTACCTCCCTGGTTAAATTTATTCTTAAGTATTTTACTATTTTTGATGCTATTTTAAATGGGATTGTCTTCTTAATTTCTTTTTCAGATAGTTCATTGTTAGTGTACAGGAACACAGTAGATTTTGTGTGTTGATTTTGTGTTTTGAAACTTTACTGAATTTATTACTGAATAGTTTTTTGTAGAGTCTTTGGAGTTTTCTATATCATCAGATGATCATTTCATCTGTAAACACAGACAATTTGACTTCTGTCTTTCCATCTTAATGTTCCTCCCCCCACTCCCCTGCCATTGATCTGGGTAAGACTTTCAGTATTATGTTGAGTAGAAGTGGTGATAGTGAGCACTCTTGTATTGTTCCTGATCTTAGAAGAAAAACTTTTGGCATTCTACTGTTGTGTATGATGTTAGCTAAGAGCTTTTCATAAATGACTTTTATTATGTTGACGTAGTTTCCTTCTGTTTCTAGTTTGTTGAGGATTTTTATCATGAAAGGGTTTTGAATCTTATCATCTTGTCAGATGCTTTTTCTGGATGTATTGAGATAATTATATGATATGATTTTTTTATTAAGAACTGTTGAATGCTAACTGAATGATATCATTCAGTACACAGAAAAACTGTCTCCATGTATAATTTAAGGATTAAAATTTTAGACTAAAAATTAAGATCCACCCTTCAAGAGAAAATTTAACCACAATACTGAAGTGACAGTTTATACATCAGCTTCCAAGTTTCCTTTAATTATCTTTACTTTCTTTTTTTTTTTTTTTTAACAACAGAAAGTAGTGGGTGCTTAATGATATTCTTCTTAGCTAAATTCAAGCAAAGTATTAGAATCAACTTGATCTCTGCCTGTTGTATCCTCCATTGTAGTATAGATTTGGTTCACGTAAATGAACTTCCTTTTTTTTTCTTATAATACAGAGCACAAGAGACATCCACAATTTAACTAGCTACTTAAAAATCCTTTCTGTGGAAGATGATGTAAAGAAAACCTTTCATCATATCCACCTACTTGCAGACAAACCTTTCTTTTCCTTTCAAATAAACCTCCCAAGAAGCTTGCCCTGAGTGCCTAACACTCCCAAAGTACACTCATTGACTACCAGAGACAGAATTGGAGGGCAGACCTTAAGGGTCATGTAGTTCATCCACCCCCACAAACACTCTCACTTCCGAGGTCCTTCTGGCTTATGTCACCTCCCCCAGCTCCCAATGGAATGAGACATTTAAATTACAACAGCCCATTCAGAAACACAGAGCAGCTGCCCATTTGACTTAGCCTTAGTATTTATGTTTGAGAGAGGGTCCTGTTTGTCTGGTTCACTCCAGAAAAGTGTTATAGAAGATGCAGTTGGGTCCTGTGTCACACAGTTAAAAAAAAAATAAACAATCCTCTTGTTGACACATGACCTATAACTAAGAGGCTTTAGTTCATGTGATGAAATATTTGGCTCTGAGAAAATGTCACTAGTTTTGTTTTTCTTAGCATGGAAAACCAATTTCTATTTTCCTATGAGGCTGAATCTCAACTGTTTCATTCTTGTGTTATCTCAATAAATTGAGCCACTCAAAATCTGCTTTCTGCACAGCAAGAATAAGTTACAAAAGTTTCTTGAAATGGGGGACTTTAGAAGCCATTCTCTATCCTTTCTGTGTTCTCCCTGGCTGCTGGCTTGGTGAGCTTTTTACCTGGTGGTCTGATGAGTCACGGCATTCACTTTAAAAAAAAAAAAAAAAAAAAAAGGAAGAAAGAAAGAAAAAAAGAGTGAGTGAAAGAGAGAAGATAACAAGGCTATTTGGCTGGTTAAATATAGAGGCAATTAAAAACCTTCTGGGTGGGCTCTTTTCCTCTAAGGCTTGGATGCTGATTTGGAAGACAAGGGTAGATTCTCTTTGTGGTGCCTACACATATTCTAGAAAATGGAGTAGGAAAGGGATGTGAAGACAAACTCATCAGAACAGACAGTCCACATATTCTTAGTCTTCAAGTATTTTACAGACTTTGACAGGTCTACAGGAAGGTTCTTTTATCTTTCTTTCTTTTCTTTTTTTTTAAAGATTTATTTATTTACTTGTGAGAGAGGAGAGGGTTAGGGGAAGGGGGAGAAGGAGAGAGAGAATCCTCAAGCAGTCTCTCCACTGAGCCTGGAGCCCCATGCTGGCAAATCTTAGGACCCTGAGATCATGACCCGAGCTGAAATCAAGAGTGGGGTGCTTGACCAACTGAGCCACCCAGACACCCCTAATACAGAAACTTAAAAAAATCAGCTCTAAAGCTGAGTTGGAAGAACAATCTGGACACAAGCAAGCGTGATCACAGTGGAAACTCTGTCTTGTGGTGGGAAGTCTTAGGACCCTGAGATCATGACCCGAGCTGAAATCAAGAGTGGGGTGCTTGACCAACTGAGCCACCCAGACACCCCTAATACAGAAACTTAAAAAAAAAAAATCAGCTCTAAAGCTGAGTTGGAAGAACAATCTGGACATAAGCAAGCGTAATCACAGTGGAAACTCTGTCTTGTGGTGGGA
Organism: Mustela putorius furo; assembly: GCF_011764305.1. Taxonomy (NCBI): domain Eukaryota; kingdom Metazoa; phylum Chordata; class Mammalia; order Carnivora; family Mustelidae; genus Mustela; species Mustela putorius. Next base: position 19,626,680 of record NW_025422471.1, read on the forward strand.
AGTAATACAACTCCGGTATCCTGTCTCTTAGACCAGCTCGTCCTTCCCTCCCTCCCTCTCTTTGCTGACACCGTTGGCAGCTGCCAATAGCCAGCCAGGCCAGAGACTTTGGAATCCTCCCCATCTCACCTTCCTCATCCACATGCATAATGAGGAACTTCTCAAATACTCTTATCTCCTTTGCCACTACCTCCACACAAGTTGAGGCCCTCATCTTCTCATGATGGGGTCAAGCAATGGTCTTTGAACTCTCCATATTCCTTCCATTTCATCCTATACCCCCAGAATGATCTTTCTAAAATTCAAGTCCAAACACAGTCCTGCTTAAAACCTTCGATGGCTCACCTCATTAGGATCAGGTTCAGATTTTTAATAGGACATAAAATGGGGGTTTGCAAGCCAACCCAACCTATATTTGGGAGACATATAACTTAAGAGTGGGGGTTCTGGAATGTGGGTGGGAGAATGTTCCTTTTACTCATAGTATGATTTTAGGAAATTATTCATCCTCTCTGACTTTCAACCACTGCATTTATAAAATAGGGATAGTAACATTATTTCACAGAATTCTTGTGAGGATTAAATTAGGTAATGCAAAAAAAAAAAAAAACTTGACATGGTATCTGACAGATAATTACTGCTCAATGCTTACAAAGTTTTATTATTGTTTTTGTTTTTGTTATTACTGTTGTGATAACAGTAATTTTTATTTTTATTTTTTTTACCTCAAGTATTTGCTGCCTTTTCCCAAACCTCCATAATTTTCATCCATTTTCAACTGTTGTCTGTCCCTGATCAATACCCTGGGATTCCCTACCATTTTCGCCCAGGAAGATGAAGCAGACTTGATAGCTCCCGAAGGAGCTATGGCTCATTAGAAGGTGCTTGAGTTTGGGATGAACTAGGGTGGTGTAACTTAGAAATCTACCAAGAATATGCTGAGAGATGAAACCACTGCTTGTGTCAAAGTGTAAGACCAGTTGGCTTCCGTATTAAGCCAACTGAGAGGAGATGGGTCATACAAAGCTGGTTAAAAACTAGTGTTTCAAGAAGAAAAGTTTAGGAAAACTGAGCATGCGATGGTAAATTCTACACTTTGGGACACATCCCGTTCTGCCCTAAAAGTACCACACCAGGTTGAGCAACTCTCTTCTCTGCCTGGATTGTCTTTCTTTGTCATCTTTCTTTCTTTCTTTCTTTCTTTCTTTCTGTTTTTCTTTTTTTGCTGATTCCTTTTTCTCTTTCAATGGCTATTTCAATTTTCTTCTCTGTTACCCTCCCCTAACTCCCTTAGTGTTACCTACTCCTCCCAGAAGGTAAGCAGATCTTCTCGCTTCTTATTAAGCACACACTATGTACAGTTTAGTCATCTATTGGCTTACTCAAGGTGTTCTGTACTAGGTAGTGACTTCTTTGGTCATTGTCAGATGCATGATGGGAATATCATGTGACTGTTTGTTAAATGACAGTATACAAAGCAATTTTCTTCCTAATATATGATTTTGAATTGGCTGAACTTTATTTTTGCTCTTTGGATTTCTCTCAGGCACAGGATACTTTGAAAAGAAGGAAAATTTAGAGGACCTTTGACTAACAGCCTTTAAAAACAACAACAACAACTTTGTATGAATACCAATACTTAAATCCAAGATTAATAGAAAATAGAAATCTGACTGGAATAAGGTTATCCCATATAGAAGACATGCTACCATATGAGTAAAGCAGAAACAGATTAGGATAACCCATAGGAAAGCAAGTCAGGATTTTGGGGGAAAAATATAAGAAATGGAAAGCTAGTGGTTCTGGCTGACCCGAATGCCCAACATTCCATTAATTTTTGTAGGCAAATTCTTTTCCCTTCTATCTGGCTCTCTGGGTCTTCTTACCAACTGTACAATCTGAAGGAACTCAGATTCTCTGAATCTCAAATTTCTCTTTTGTAATAAAGAGTGGGAGAGAAGGTGGGAAAATGACTATTCCCCACTTTATGGGTTTGGAAACTATGATTAAACTTGAACTCATTATTGAGATAGTCACTTTGTGTTTTCAAATGGAAAATTAAAAATTACCTAAAATATTGAGTGAATGCTTTCCTAATCAAAATTCTGAAGCTATTTTATTACACTAGCCCAACTCAGAAATGCAATTACACAAGTCATTACAGTTTGCATTTGGAGATTAGAGTTCATCCTATGAGTAGTTTGCTAGAATTCACATCATACACATAATACCAGAATTATGGAACATTTTGAAATAAAATAAGTGGCAGAACTAAATGAGTTTGTTTATACTCTTACCTTTTAATGCTTGATGTTGTAAATCTCTAGCTTAACTGGGTGATATTAATATACTTACAGGAATTTGATTGCTATTATAACTACAGTTATAAACAGTAAAAAAACAGGTTATAAAGAATCTTTTGGGACTAGTTTTCTTTATAATAAGTAAGTAAGAATAACTGGTAATTCACTGGATCTAATTTGGTAATAATGTAATAATGATAACTGGTATGTAACTGGAATGAAATAGCTTCTGACTGTGCTTGCCTCCTTTAATACTAGTAGTTGAGAAATGTTTCCTGGCTGTGTAATTGATATATACATGATATTTATTACATTTTTGAAGGTATTTGAGGTATTACAGTATCTTAAACTCTTTCCTTATAATTTTATGTATACCTTTTATTTTCATTAGCCAGATATATAAAGTTTGTGAAGTAAAGGCAAACTTCCCCTTCCCCTCCTAATGAAATCATAAAGTCATTTGAAGTCATTTGTAGAAAATGGTGTGAATAGCTACCTCTATAAATAAATAAAGTTTTTGTATATTTTGAAATAGGATATGATGCCTTCAAAAATCACAAGAACTGTCTGGAAATGTGAGGAATTTTTAAACAAGCAAATACTTGTTTTACAAAGTTCCTTCAAATGTGCATCAACCTTTCCTCATCCCTTTATGAATAAGCATAGGCTGCTATGCAATTTTCTGCAGATCCCTTGAAGTTAATTTTAAATTGTAAATGCAGAACTACATAAATTTGTTCATGTTGTCAGCTCTGAGAGTGCCTGGTGTTTTAAACCCAGAATTCTAGGTGGAAATATGAAATTAATATGCTTTCTTTAAGTATTTTATTGTATTACTTGTTTTATGGAAAAAGAAATAATCATAAAATTGTTAGCTCCTTTAATCAAAAACCATTTGAATACTCATAAATGTATTTAGATGTCAAGCAATAAAGCCTATGAAATGAAATGGGCCACATAACTATTTAAAAGAATTCTCACGTGTCAAGTTGCATAAATAACATAGTCTAGAAGTGAGGATTAATTTTCTCTCAGATAACATGTTATCCTGTTTTAATGTGATTAAAAATCTCCACTAGGTCTGATGGCTAATCTCTCCTCTGAAGACTTGGATCTTATCAAGCTTAGGAGCTACTCGATACCCTCAAGAGTCAGTATCAGTTTTTATAATCTGTTCTGGGCTAATGAGACAGTGGTTAAATTTACACAGATTATCACTTGTGGCTGTCTCATCAACTTGACATTATATAGGAGAACTCAAAGCACAAGGAACCTCAGACAAGGTCACACAAGTAGAAACTGAGAGAGAATTTTTAATGATTTGCCTTAAAATTATTTAGGTTCTTTTTGTTTGTTTTATCTTATCTTCTCCTTCTGATTTTTTCTAAAATTTCCCTTTTTAGCCCAAAGAATTACATTGTATACAGTGTCCTTGCTTTTTAAATATATGATTCATCCACCAAGCATTTTTTCTGTTTTATGTGCAAGTTACCACATTAGGATGCTGGGAATGTAGTAGTGGATGAAGACAATGAGATGCTTGCCTTTCTGGGGCTCACAGTGGTGGGGAGACTGCCATTAAGTAGATAGCACACAAGACTAGTAAAAGCCCTGGAAGTTTCTTTCCCCCTTAACCTCTTCCTTTCACTCTGACCTTCTGTAATAGTACTCAGAGGTTATGTTCAAGTCCTCCTGTCAGTTTACATTCATTCACCATTCCTCTCAAGAAATATTATTTGAGTGCCTCTGTCATCTTTTTAACAAATGAGTGCTAGGAAGATGAATTAGTTCTGCCCTCAAGTATCCTATGGTGGAGCATGGATGATAACAAGTATAACATGATTGTGAAGATGTCACCCAACAGCGTTATGGAAGTTCGGATAGAGGAGGAATCGTTTCTGGTTGACAGGGTCAGGAAAAGCTCTGTGAATGAATAGGCTCTAAGTGGAGCCTTATGATTAGTGAGGTTGTGAACAAATGGCAAAAAGAAAAAGATATTCTAGGTGAAGGATAGAAAAACAAAGGAATAAAGTTGGGAGCTCAGAGAGCATCAACAAGCAAGAGAAAAGTGTTCAGTGTGGCTGACTTCTCATTTCAGTTTCATTGGGTAGGTTGGGGAAGGTGAGGAGATACAGAGAGAAAAGAGGAGCGTCAAAAGCAGCTAACAGATGCTTATTGCCAGGGACCATCAGAGAATCCTCATTTATTTGGAAGCTCTTTTACGAGGCAGACTTTGAAATTTAGGTGTTCTACAACCAACCCACTCCAATGATGCTGGTTCCCCAACTTCCCATTCTCTTACGTTATCTAGTTATTCAAGAATGTACAACATTAAACATGATAGATTCCGGGGCCAAATAATCAACAATAGTTGGAAATAAGCACCTTGGAAAGACACGTCCTCATTTTGAAACTGACTCCCAAACAAGACTTCTGGAATTTCGGGTTTGGTTACATTGAACTTGTATGAAGTTCACCAAAGTTCACGTCTAGGGAGCCTGGAAAAAGTTAGGCTTAAATCAGAACCAGCCGACATGGTGGCCCACAAACACGCATCCATAGGTCCAGACACGCATGCCCCAGTCCTCTGCAGCTTCAGATGGAAACCAGATGAAATGTCAGGGCATTGAACAGTTTGAGCCAGAAGCCTGGCCAGCTCAGTGCCTTCCATCAGCTTTCTCGAAGTGGTTTTATTTCCATTTGATCCTGAGCTTACAGCAGGGTGCCTATCCTGCCCACAGAAAATATAAGAAGTTTGAAGAAACAGGTGGGCCCAAACTACTGGACCTCTGGCCCTCACTATCTAGACCTAGGTTCTAGAAAATGTATGACAGATGTGATCACCCTCTATTTCCATGTAAGTCAGAGCATGAAAGAAGTTTGACTTACCTGGTCTCCCATGATTGGATTTTTCCAATTGGCATCAACTTCTGTTCCTAGACAGAATTACAGGGGAAAAAAATAGAGAAAACGTCTTATCTTACTAAATAGGATGCTTTACTGCAGATTATCAATTATGTTAGCATTTTGATTCACCTGTACAATGGATCCATTTATCACAATTCTGAATTGTGAGTGGTATTTAACTTACAAAGAAGAAAAGCTGTGATGACTAAGGCTTTTAAGGCACTTTTCCGCTTAAAGAATTCTTAAGAAAGTTCAGCTTCTATTGGGATTTTTCTCCTTTATGAAAACTAAAGATGCAAACTTTAAAACCAAACAGATGCGGAAGTGATTCTTACTTGAATACGCTTGAATAACTGAGGTGATGCTTTGGTGCTTTGTTAAGAAGCATTAGACAGAAAGGCATGTGTAATATGGTTTAATGTGTATTTATTACAACAACTTAAAACACACCTGAGCCCTCTATCTTTACTTCCCCTACCAGTACCATAAAAAGTTACCCAGGTCCTAAAATGGTGCTCAAAGAAACTTAAAAAGCACTTTCTATGTCACATGAATAAAATGTACAAATGAAGGAAATGTGTTTTGATGTTGTAAAATAAGTTTAAAAGACAGGCATCAAAATGAATCTATTTTTAAAGGTCCGCATTTCATACGGAGTGGTAATGTGTGTTTTATTGTTCATTTGCAAGGCCCAGTACAAAGGATACAATATCCCCCCTTCCATGAGGCTGCGACAATCCATTAAATTTCAGACACTTTGGTTCCAATAGGAAAAAGGGAAAAGTTTCCTCGTATGTGTTCTAATATACCTTATTTATATATATATATATATATACACACACACACACACACATTTTTTTTTCCCAAAGAGATTTTCCTTTTTAGTTTAAACCACTGGATTAAAAATGGTAGAACAGGGAGGAACAAGAAAAAGAAAGAAAGGTGCAATCACTGATTTTTTTTCTAGCAGTGTTCCCCAGGGTCGTGGCACGACTGAGTGATATGTGCACCCCAGGGCTAGCAGCTGGAGGGCAAAAACCACTTTTTATCTATGATTGACAAATAATACATAATGAGAAGAGAGAGGCAATTCAAGTTTTAAATTTCACTCTTTCTTTGGTTTTCAGGGCAGCTGGGCACTGCTGTTCTCACTTGGTAACCTTTGAGGTGCTGCCAGGAAAGGGGACCCAAGTGACAATTGTTTCTCTCCTCCTACAATTCCCCAAAGCCTCAGTAAATATGTGTGGCTCACTCTTTCAAAGAGGATCCAGCTGCTAACAATTCTGCCATTTCTCCTCGGAATGAAAATCCTGAGGGTCTGGAAATGTATTGCATGGTTATAATGACCACAGTAGAGTGAAGCTGAGATTTAAAATCCCTGAAAGTGGCATCCTTAAATGACGAGTCCGTTGGTAGCTGATGACTAAGCAGTTGGAGAGAGAAGAGAGAGTCTATAAGAGAGATAAAATCAGAGCTCTGTCACAAGTGAGCTTTAGAAAGTAGTGTTGTAGATATGAAACATTTTTACGTTTCATAAAATTAAGACATGTTAAGTGTGAATAAGTTAGGAAGTGCGTGAGAGAAATATCATCAATGAACTCCAAAACTAGAGATAGCTAATTTAACATTTCTGATCTCTTTGAGATTTCTTTCTACATTTCTGTATCTCTATCTCTATATTTTGTCCATGTCAATAACTAATATCCTATCTCTATCTCTCTGTAGTTCTATCAACATACATTACATACCCTTACATACTTGCAGATATATCTTTACATACATTACATGTCCTTCTGCACATCTAACAACCTAAGTGGCATCTGATGCGGTCTTCCTAATCTCTCTGCCTTCAACCAAAACTGTTTTCTCCCTGTGTTTCCCATCACAACCACAAGAGGCAATTCTCTTTCCAAGTGATAGATACTGACCAGGCCTAAAATCTTGGATTCCTCCTCTTTCTCCTCCCTATCTCTAGCCCTCTGCTCTAACCCCGCAGCAATACCTACTGACTCTATCTTAAGTATTTATACAGAATCCAGATAGTTTTCCTCTCCTACATCCCGCCGCCCTGTTCAGCGATCATCATCTCCTGCATTAATTATTTTGACAGCTTCTTAACTGGTCCCTGGGCCTTGCTTTGGTCTCCTTCCTCTCCAGCACAATGGCAAGGTTGAGACTTACTAAATATAAGTTAGACCATTCACTCTTCCGCATTGAGGTCTCTACTGGCTTCTCACCTCATTCAGAGTAAAATCCAAAGTTTATATAAATGGCTAAATGGTCTCTTATGGAGGATGATGTTGGCATTTCGTGCAAAACAGTTTTTCACTGGACAAAATGTCTTGGGGTTTACAAAATCCTTGTTATCTCTGCTCCCCCTAAGTGTCAGTAGAGTCTCAGAGTCGTTGTGACAACCAAAGAATACCTTACCCCAATATTTCTAAATCTACTTTTTGAGGGGGCTGTCCTTCCCCCATTCCCATTTGGAGAGCCCTTTTAGCTTCCCTATTCACACTCCTCCCTTAACTTATCTCCTCCAACCTGCCTTTGGTTTATTCTGTCACAGTCTTGCTGTTTCTAGGGGAGGCTAAACATCTCGCTATCCAGGTGTCTTAAACTTGCCGTTATCTCTTCCTGGAACCTTCCCCCAATAAGTTACCTTAGTTGTTACAGGTCTTTACACAAACGTCATCTTCTCAAAGAGACAATCTTCTCACTGCTTATTTCATATTCCCTTGCTCCGCTTTATTTTTGTTCCCTAGCACTTCTCACTATTAAACATATTATCTATTTCTTTATTAATCTTAGTCATTATAGTCTAGTGTTCTGCCTTATTAGAATACAAATGCTATGAGAACAAAGTCCTGGTCTGTTTTGTTCATAACTGTCTCCTCAATATCTAGAGCATTCCTGGCATATACAGGCACTTAATAAATAAGGATCACTAATGATTTAAAGAGAATTATTTTTATGTATTGTATATCAGAATAATTGGCTAAATTAATGGTCTTGATCTTTTTTTATGTCAGGAGAATTTCTGAAAACCCAGTGGAAGCTGAGTCCTCTCCCAAAGAAAATGCCTATTTGTATGTATGTACGTGTATGCAAAAAATCCAGTGCTTTCTTTACAGTAACTTGAAGACAAGGTGAGATAACTAACACAGGAAAGGGGTAGATCAGTGACAAGTAAATAACTACTCTTCAAAGAAATACTGAGGGACCAGCTTTAATCTGGAAACCATGAGGGAGGACTTAAGTCAGGTCTTTTTCCATTCTGCTTGTTTTCTAGTGGCCTGGAGGAAAGATTTAACTACATACACATTAAATTTGCAGAGGCAGAAATCAAGAAGGGAGAATTCTTAAACCAAATCACAAAAGACTATGACAGTTGAAATAATAGGCCAATATAACATGATGAGATTTAACAGGGATAAATATGAAGCCCAAAAATCCAACTGTGGAATCACATGATGAGGAAGATGAGCTTTAACAGAACTTGGGGGTTCCAGTTGACTGCAATCATAATGTGAGTCAACAGAGAGGTATAGCTGCCAAAAAAACTAATTAAACTTTGAGGTTGCATAAATAAAGTTATAGTAATGAAGTGATCTAATGCATTTCTGCTTTACTTTGTTGGACCAGATAATACCTGTAATGCTATGTCTAGTCTGGGGTGCCAAAAATCTTGATGGAATATTGCAAACAGAGAAGACTTAACTAGCAGTTACGGGCATTACTAACCAGAAACCATAGATATTTCACCTGAAGAATGGAAGACTTTGAGGTAACATGATCATAGTCTTTATATATTAAAAAGTCCTCACATGATTATTGTTATTCCAGAGGGAAAATGAAAGACCAAGGAGGGAGAGTGACAATAAATCATCTTTCCTTATACATGACAGAGAATGCTTGTGCAGCACAAATATGAAAATTAAAACAGGCTTGCCCTCACCAGAGAGCTGAAGATTTTAGAAAGCAACTTGGTAGGAATGTCACAGAAATAATTAAAGCACTGCGTTGTCCTTCTTTAGAGTCCTTCAGGCTATGGAATTCTGTCACCTTCGTTGTATTCTATCCCTTCTCCCCTCTTTGTGGGACACCAGTAGGTAACCTCACTGGCAATGTCTCAAAGAAAAATCCTGTGGTTCAAATGACAGGTTGGTTTTTTCCCTGTGTATAGCAATTCAATGGGCTTGACTTCTGCATGAGGTTTCCTGCATAAAGAGGGTGAGCTACCCTTTCAAAGATGATTGAGAAAATTGCTTTCACCAGGCTGTTGTTCAACTGGGCATAAAGCTCCTGGAAGGGGAGATGAATCTTGGGGAGTTTTTTTTTTTTTTCTGAAAGAAAAAGGATCCACAATTTTGGTAGGAACTGCAAATGTAAATATATGTCATCCAACAGGTATTACAAATCCATATAGCCAGCCAGGTGTAGGACAGCAGTGAGTGGTGCGCTGTGGCTCACCAAGCAGCCTGTATCTCACTAAAAATGGACAGGTAGGGGCACCTGGCTGGCTCAGTCATTGAAGTAGCTGCCTTGAGCTTGGGTCATGATTCCAGGATTCTAAGACTGGGAGCACAGGGCTCCCAGTTCAGCCTGCTTCTGCCTCCCCTTCTGCCTGCAGCTCCCCCTGCTTATGTGCTCTCTCTCTCTCTCTCTGTCAAATAAATAAATAAATTCTTTAAAAAACAAACAAACAAACAAAAAAACCCACAGGCATTACCAACTCCAGCCAACTTCTTCACATGATAAGGCAGTCTCAGTGTTGTTAGATTTTCCCACTTTCAAGAAAACCTAGAAATCCAGATTTTTACATGAAATCTTCTAATTTTTAAATGCTCACAAGTAATTCAACTAAAAACTAAATCACAAAAAGAAACAAGCCCAGTGCTAACACAATACATCTGTATTTCAGAGAGTTTGTGATCTCAGCAGTAAAATGAGTTTCTGGGTTCTCTCCAAAGTCCATTTCATCTTACAATGCATCTCTGAGTGTCCCAGAAAATCAATTCTCAAACCAAGTTCAACAAGTATTTTTGAGCCCTTCGTAAAGGAAAAGTAGTTTGCTAGGTATTTGGAAAATTTGAACATGGCTAGCTATGATCTTTGTTCTCTATGTTTACAACTTTGCAGTTAGGTTAGGACAAACACCAATACAACTATAATTGAAGACTAACAGGCAGTTTTATGAGTGGTACAAATACAGTGCTGGGGAAGGAAACACTGGGAACACTGGGACCTTGGTAGAGTCAGAGGAAGTTGCCCTAAAGAGGACCATCTGTGGTCAGCCACGTAAGACTGGAAGTGATGAATGAAGTGGGGAGCCATTTTTCCCGGGAAGAAAGGACATGAGGAAAGCAAGGACATGAGGAAAGCGACAGGGACAGAAAGGGGAAAAGTATTTCAAGAACCAGTGGTTAAGCAGTTTACCTGGAACAAAGGAGAGGTGTTGGGGATTTGTAGGAGAAAACTTCTAAGGGAGGATAATGATCAAAGGCAGGTTAAAGAGCCCGATTTAATTCCACAAGCACTGTGTGAGAGGCTGTGTGATCTCACAGGAAGGGGTAGGTATTCCATGCTTAAATCTCAGTGGTCCTGCCAGTCGGCAGTACAGCCCTGAACAAACCTTTTAAATTCCCTACATGCCATTTTCCTACTTGTCCTGTGAGGCATCACCTACTTCAAAATGTAGAGTGAAATATAAATCATATCAGTAAGTCAATTCTTGTCAACCTTGTCGATTAGGTATTATTAGTGATAGGCAACCTCAAAAGGTTTTGGAACAGAGGTAGCATGTGATGGGAACTGTGCTTCGGTGAAGATTAACTGGCAATTATGCTCTGAATTCCCCATGGGACAGGCAGAAAGCCCACTAGAAAGTGAAGTCTTTTGCAATATACGTATTTTCGAGTACATGACAAAACATGCAGAGCCTTCTATATTGAAAAAAAGTACAAAGGGCTGGGAAGGATAAGTAAGTCTCCCCTCTTTGACCATCCTCTAAGCCCCCAGCTGTCTTTGCCAGAGCCTATTGCAATGACCAGTTTTTATGGTTTTTCCCAGAGATTATCCACATATTTATAAAAACACGCGTATGAACCATTTCAGTTTTGGAGCTCCTTTCATTTCAGATTTGGAGGAGAATTTTAGCTGTGCCACAGTGTGAGCCTGCATTCCATTTCAAGCTGCCATGGCGATGGGAGGCTGCAAAATGCGTGGAATGTGCAGGAGCAGCCTTGGGAGGTCACCTGGGGCCTCCGGGATTTCCAGGTCACCAGAATGTCTCTGGCTTGCTCTCTGGGGTCGTCTGACCCAGGATTTGAAAAGTATTAACCTTTTAGCTATTAAGAACACTTCTCCACTTTCGAGTTTAATCTACATGTCTGAAAGATGTTGGGTGGTCTCCAGTGATTCATTTCAAGGCCCCTGGACTTGAAGATACTGAGGATGAGAAAGAGTGGGATTCAGTAGTTACTTTCCACTGGGCAATGGTTTTGTAAAACTCCTCAATGCCTTTAGTAATCTCTACAGTTCAGCTCCACTGGATTTGTGCAAGCTTTTCTTCCCCTTTGACCTTGTCTACACTTTGGCCTCAACCAGGGCAGTTTCTTTAAAGGTCCCAGTATATACTATGGCCACTCCGGTGACTATGCCTTCACTCATGCTGGTGTTCCTTCCTAAAATACCCTTCTTTGTCCTCCTTGATTAAGGACTGCTAAGTGTGCAGAGTACTCCTCAAGTTCATTTTATTCCAGGAAGGCAAAATACCTTGGTAACTAAGCAACGGCACTGTAGGGTTTGACTATATGTGCTCAGTGCCTAATCCTACTTTTCAACTTTGGGCAAGTTAATCTCTCTAAGCCTCAATTTCTTTGTCTGTATAACATTGATGATAACGATTGGAACTTATAGGGTTGTTGTGAGATTAAATGATATATCACTAAATATATTGGGTACATGGGGAGTGTTTAATAGATGTTAAAGTGATGGTAAAGATTCTGCAATTTCTTTGAAGCACATGATTTTCCTTCTCCGGTCTTTTCTCATCAATATGCCCCAAGTCACAATGCATTGGTTAATTAAATGCTATCTTTTATTGTTTGCTAATCATTTCTTATATTTTTTTGGATTGATACCTTCAAATAGATTTTAAATTCTTTAAGCACAGGAACTATGCATTTCATTATAATTCTTTCTGAGTGCCTATTCTATAAATATTTAAATAATCAATTGTTATAAAAATAATTGTTTTTCAAACTAACTTTAGTTTTAGAGAAAAGTCCAATTGCTTCTTTGAGATGAAGATTGGGAAACACTTGAAGAACAATGATAGGGCAGTGAATAAAAAGAAATTATAAAATAAAATGAATATTTCTTACTCTGATGCAGTCATTCAGGTCTAAAATACCATTTCCAGAAAGTCTATATTTGGATCCATTACAGCTCTGAAAACTCTAATTTCTCATTTTTTAAAAATTGTGGTGAACATTACCAGTTGTATATAAATCTTCTTGTAAGTAGTATTTCATTTCCAGCAATGTTCTTTTTTGTTACCAGATTCTGGACAGATTACTGGCTGAAATCAATCCATAGATCACAGTAATACCTAGCATTATAGAAATCTTAATATCATACTGCTCCTGCAGGCCTATCCCAAAGCTGAGAAACCTAATTTTTCTTGTTTAATATTAGTTTGCAAGAAATCTTTTGGTTTACATTTTTAAGAGGCAATATGCACTATTATATGTGCATGAAACATATTTGCACAGGCCTGTTTTACTCTACTTGGACTTATTCCAGCCATTAACGTTAAAGTTTAATCTTGTCCATGCCATGTGACATGGTTGCATGCCAACAGTGTAATAATTTCAGAGCTGAAGCCAATTTATTTAATTCTTAAGGCATTTGTACTTTTCTTCCAAGGGTATGTTAGAAGGAGTATTTGTATTTTAGGATCTTAAAATTCAGTTAATCATCTTAGAAAAACGAATGGGTAGATATTGGAAGAGGCAGAGGACACCGATGGTTGCCTCCACAGAAGTATGTGTTCATTTTTCCTCCCCAAGAGAATCCCAATTTTGTTTTATTCATCATCCTTCTATTATGCTGCCAAGTAACCCAGGGAAAACTGACGCAGGATGGCCACAATTCCATCGCTCTATTGCCTGAAACATTGCTACACAAGTGGGCACGTAATCCAATTTTAACCAAAGACATACAAAAGGGTGTTGCTGGGGTTTCAGGAAGTTTTCTCTCTTTTATGAGAAAGTTCTGAAAGCTATTTTTTTCCCTCAAGGCCATGGTCATTCATTGTGGTGGAGTTTGTATCTTCTGAAGCCATCCCACTCCATTCTAAGGATTATATCCAGAGTGGGACAGGGTTGAGAGAACTATAGGGAAGTTCAGTCAGAACCACTGGATAATTCCTCTTCCAAAGTTCACCTTACCACTGAATTTGCAGCTATGCAAGCCAATAATTTCCCCAATGTTTCATCCATTTTGAGTTTCCTATTGCTTGTGACTGAGGGTATGCTAACTGATACAGAAAAATTCTGAATTTATGCATACAAATATGTTGTTGAAGTCATCACCACCTAATATAAAGATTCTGGGGTGTTTTGAATGAACCCCTTGGAATTACAAGTGAGTTTCTCACATTTATACTTGTCACTACTGTATTTCAATCCCACATTTTTGGATGATAACAAAATTAAAAGGAGACAGATAAAACAGGGTATTAATTCCTAATGATGATTATTTAATTAAACATTTTCTTGATTTAGTTATCGTGATACATTCAAGGAAATGAATCCATCCTGTAAATAAAAAGGAATCCTCTAACCTTTAAGAATCAATACCAAGGGGGACGCCTGGGTGGCTCAGTTGGTTAAGCAGCTGCCTTCGGCTCAGGTCATGATCCCAGCGTCCTAGGATAGAGTCCCACATCAGGCTCCTTGCTCGGCAGGGAGCCTGCTTCTCCCTCTGCCTCTGCCTACAATTCCGCCTGTCTGTGCTCGTGCTCTCTCTCTCTCCCTCTAACAAATAAATAAATAAAAATCTTTATAAAAAAAAAAACAAGAATTAATATCAAATTGGACCACCTGATTTTAGAAATATATATAAATTGATGTTGACTGAGGTTGAAAGATAACATTGGTTCCAATCCCTTTTGAATAGTGTCAAATATTTTCACAAAGCAATGACTTCCTACCTTATCTATAACTATAGTGATACTCTAACCATTTGTTGATCAAGAAAATTCATAATAGAATTCAGTAAAGATTTTTAGTAAATTTTAAATTTATTTATTATGAGATTGAAAACCTAGAGACAAAAAAGATGGAGTCACATAACTATATGAGACATATTCCAGTTCAAAGAAATGCTTCATATACATCTGGATTCAAGGACCTTGTAGTAATTCCAAGGTGCCCAAGAGGTAGAATGTAAGTGACTAGAGAAAAGGTTTCCATGTGTGCTCAGCATTTTATGTGTGATGAAACCTATATTGGTTTTCATTTTCTTTCCTCTGAAAAACTTTGATATACATATTGTCAGTTGCTGAGCATTCCTGGGAGAAGAGAAATCAGCATAATGTGAAATAGGAAGCAATGGTTTATGCAACACTTCTATTGTGGCCAAGAATTTTACATTTGTTTTCTTACATAAGTAACAATCTTTGTTTTACAAAGGAGGAAACGAAGGCCTAGAGAAATTAACTTGCCGAAGCTCATTGAGCTGGTAATTGGAGGATTGGGGCCTGAAGCCAGGTTCTGGATGGCTCTACATGCTTAATTATGATGTCATGCTACTGGAGATTACTAAATGGGGCTAGATGTGGTAGAGGCAGGAATTCAGAGCTCTTGAATTCCAGACTGGCCCACACTTGTCTCACCTGGCTATTCGAACTGAATGCAACTTCAGAATTAGAGGTTTGAAAGAGTGAACCCACTGCAAATTTGCAGTAGAGTAGAGATGCCTGGATTCTTAATAGGACTCTGCCATTTACTGGGATGGAGTCCCACATCGGGCTCCTTGCTCGGCAGGGAGCCTGCTTCTCCCTCTGCCTCTGCCTACAATTCCGCCTGCATGTGCTCATGCTCTCTCTCTCTCCCTCTAACAAATAAATAAATAAAAATCTTTATAAAAAGATGGAACCTTGCAGACCCTATTTACTTTCTCTGAGCCTTTATTCTATTTCCTTAGCGTGGAAAGAATGCAAATTTCAATGCTTATGTTATTGGTTTAGAAGAGTAAGCCAAACTGTAATGTCATTAAGTATGCATTATCATTATTTTGTGATTTTCTCATCCCAGCTACTGCCTTTTCACACCTGGTAATACGAAATTGTTACAATGGGAGACATTTATTGTTATTATTGCTGCCACTGCTACTGTTGTTGTTAATTCTCTATAAAGAGACAGGACTGGCTATTCGTTAATTGGGAAGTGGTTTAGAAAAAGGAAAAAAAAAAGTTCCAGGGCCCATGCTTATTTGGGAGCACCTAATAATCTAGTACTAGAATGAGAATTTGGAATTGACCTCAACAGAAAGGCCAAAGGGCTATGTCACCATAAAACTTAGAAAACCCTACATTTCAATGATCTCATCTGTGAGATGCAGAGCACATTTTAAAGGTTGCCTTCTCATCCTCTCAAAAACCTGAAAATAATATTAGTGTAGCATATGAACTGGACAGTTTAATTCTCTTTCCACACTAAAATGAAGAAAGGACTTATTTTTATGACTACAGAATTCCTTAAAAAGGAAAGATTATGGAGAGACTTACATGTAAAACAATTGAAAAAGTTGAAAATGAAGCCATATTTAAATGCTAATGTTTCACATTAGCATTAGGTAGATTTTTCTAGGACTGAGTGTAGTTCAAGTCTAGATCCTAAATACCAGCCAGTTAGGAACATGGTTTTTGGATTTTCATCATGCTAAACAAACAAACAAATAAATAAATGTAATAAAAGAAAAAGCTCTGATCTAAGATACAGAAGTTCTAGGTTCTAGTATTATCAGCTTCATGAAAGTAACTATGTAACATACTACATTTGCAGACTTCAATGTTCTCATCTGGTACCTGGAAAAATTCTTGTTTGGTTTACTTTAAGGTTATTATAAATGTAAAACACAATAGGTTCCATAGTGTTTGGTAAATTGTAAATACCAACTTAGAATTCTATTAATCACCTTCCAAAAAGAGTCTGGGCATATCTCGAATTATTCTTTTCATAATATGAATCACTGTTGAAGTTTTAAGAAAAGAAAAACTCTACTTGTTCTTTAATGATGGCATTCTGAATGGGATGTGTACTAACACTTGTAACATGGCCAAATCAAATGGTTATCTGCTCTCTGTTTTTGTTTACAAACTCATATAACATAAATTATTTGGAAAATTGGTTTTAGAATCAATCTATAAGCAGTTTATACCATTTGGCTCTTGCTACTTAAGGAAACCCTTGAGCAAATCCTATGAATGTGTATGTAATAATGCTAACTATATCTAAAATTCATACTAGTTTTAGTATTTCTTTATACATATTCAGGGATAACTATATTCAACCTTTATTTAAAAAAAGACTCAACTTCTTTGAGCATTTAAATATCTTCATTATTTCTTCAAAAACAAAACACAAATAAATTAGTAAACCTTTTCCCTTTCTCCATTCTGGCAGGCTAATCATGTGAACTGAAATTCATATAAGGAAGCATATCTGGTTCTAATTTCTGAACTCAACTCCAGATGTTGTTTTCAAGGTTTGCCTTTAAAAAAAAAAAAAAAAAAAACTTTCATGAAGCCATCTCAGCCCAAAGGGTGAAAAACCACTGCAAACTAGAATTTTTAATTTTATGTTTTGCTACTAAACCATGCTTATGAAGGAGGAATATCTCCAGTAAATGATCAATAATGACCAAAGAGATATTTCAGTGTAAATATATTATACAGATCTTCCTCAACCTACCAAGGGGTTACAGCTTGGTAAATCCATCATAAATTGAAAACATCGTAAGTCAAAAATCATTTAACATACCTAACCTACCAAGTATCATAGCTTAGCCCAGCCTACCCTTAAATGTGTTCGGAATACCTATATTACCCTCCAGTTGGGCAAAATCATCCAACACAAAGTTTATTTTATAATAAAGTGTCCGGTATCTCATGTAACTTATTGAGTACTGTACTAGAAGTAAAAAGCAAAATAGTTGTAAGGGTACAGAATGGTTGTAGGTATATTGGTTGATACCCTTGTGATTGGGTGGCTAACTCGGAGCCACAGCTCACTGCCCCTGCCCAGTGTTACCTGGGAGTATGGCACCACACCTTGCTAGCCCAGGAAAAAGATCAAAATTCAAAACTCTTGGGGCGCCTGGGTGGCTCAGTGGGTTGGGCCACTGCCTTTGGCTCAGGTCATGATCTCGGGGTCCTGGGATCGAGTCCCGCATTGGGGTCTCTGCTTAGTGGGGAGCCTGCTTCCTCCTCTCTCTCTGCCTGCCTCTCTGCCTACTTGTGATCTCTCTCTGTCAAGTAAATAAATAAAATCTTTAAAAAAAAAAATTCAAAACTCTTAAGTCTCGTTCCTCCTGAATGTGCCTCACTTTCACACCATTGTAGAGGAAAAAGATGGATGAGTCGGACCATCATAAATTGGGGACTGTCCATATACAATGTTCATATATTGTCAAACATGGAACATGGGATGAGAAGTTTGCCCAAAATGGAAAAGCTGTATTCCTTAAAAAGACCCTCCACACTGCAGGGGTAGAGAGAGGACCTTGGGAAGAATCTGTATCACAGGAGCCTTGTAAGATATTCCATTTTGCAGTCTGCATTTGCTCTGAAAGCTTGTGCTGGGGACAAAAGTGAGTCATGTGTTACTGCCAAGTATGGGGAACTCCAACCATTCATGAAATTTGAAAAACGTTTACCTTTTTAACAGTCATTTCCCAGTTGTGTCCCTAAGGTCTCTTCCAGACTTCTTGTAGTTGAAAGGAAATAAAATTTTTGACAACCGCAAGTAGTCTATTAGCGCAAATAGAATTGCCAAATGTTGAAATACCTATAGTTATTTCCAAAGTAATGGGAAAAACCCACGATATACTATTGTCACTCTTTCTTAAAATAAACTTTATGGATATGCATTTTTATTTCTTTACATTAAAATTACATTCCGTGAGCTATATCTTATTTGAATATAAAGAAAAGGAGATGAGGATGGTGAACAGGGTTGTAAACTGAAAGTTGAAATCTCCTAACTTATCAATTCAACAAACATGTATTGAGAGCTTAATGTATACCACACATGTAGCCATGGAGATCCAAGATATGTATGTAAAACTCAGAATCTATAAATAGAGAGAAAGAAGCAGGAAATAATTATAATAAAACATCATAAGAATTCAGAGAACTGAATAGACTTACATTCACTTGTTATTCATTTAGCTGTGTTTGTTGATCACCTGTCATACGCTGGGCTTCAGAGATACCAAGGTGCGCAGGACTGATGCAGACATTTCCCCTTAGAGCTAACATTTTCAGCTGTCCACATGACAACCCAGATGTCCCACCTGCATATCAAAAACAACTCATGTGAAATGAAACTTATTATTTTTACCCTGAAGCCTTCTCTTCCTCTGGTGTCCTCGCTTCTGTTAATGGCCCTTCCATTCCTTCTCTTATCTATCCACACTCTCACCTTTTAGTACATCTCCTTGTTACCTTTTACCTGGCATACTGTAATATCTCTTCTCTGATTTTGCTTGTCTTCTATTTTTTTCCTTTCTCAGTTATATAGATAAGCTATTCAAAGATTCTTCCTAGAGAATACTAATCACATAACGACCTTGTTCAGGAGTTCTAAAAGTCTCCCTAGTCCTTGTCTAATTAAGCAAAATCTCCCTACTTTGTCATTTATGCCTACCCTAAAAGCTCTGACCCCATTAATCAATGAATATAAATTATATTTATGTCCAAATTGCAATGGTACTGAGTTACCCCCTACAGAGAATATTCCCTAAACTTCTAGTTCTGATTATCTAACTTTGTTATGGATTTATAAAAGAAAGAAAGAAATAAAAGCAAGCAAGCAAGCGAGCTGTTCTCAGCTTATGTATTGGGTTTTCCTGAAGATTGTTGCATTCCATTACATTCTAATAACAATGGCACAGGCCTTCTGCCTCTGTGTGTGTGTGTGTGTGTGTGTGTTTTTCTATTTTCCATTCTTTTTCTTCTCTTTTGGTTTCAATTTTGCATTTAAATTCTAGTGAGTTACATGTAGTGTAATATTGGTTTCAGGAATAGAATTTAGTGATTCATCACTTACATATAACACCTAGTGCTTTATCTCAACAAGTGCCCTTCTTAATACCTACCACCAGTTTAACCAATCCCCCCACCAACCTCCCCTACAGCAACCCTCAGTTTGTCCTCTATAGTTAAGAGTCTCTTTTATGGTTTGTCTCTCTTCCTTTCCCCCCATATTCGTCCATTACATTTCTTAAATTCCACCTATGAGTGAAATCAGATGGTATCTGTCTTTGCCTGACTTATTTCACGTTGCATAATAACCCTCTAGCTCCATCCACACCATTGCAATTGGTGTGGTTTCATTCTCTTTCATGGCTGAGTAATATTCCATGTATACATATACCACCTCTTCCTTATGTATTCATCTGTTGATGGACATTGGGGTCTTTCCATAATTTGGTTATTGTTTATAATGCTGCTATAACCACTGGGGTACACATGCCCCTTCAGATCTGTATTTTTGTATCCTTTGGGTAAATACCTAGTAGTGCAATTTCTGGGTCATAGAGTATTTCTATCTTTAACTTTTTGAGGAACCTCCATACTGTTTTCCAGAGTGGCTGCACCAGTTTGCATCCTCACCAACACTGTAAGAGGGTCTCCCTTTCTCAGCATCCTTGCCAACACGTGTTGTTTCCTGTGTTGTTAATTTTAGCCATTCTGACAGGTATGAGGTGGTATCTAATCATGGTATTGATTTGTACTTTTTTGATAATGAATGATATTGAGCATCTTTTCATTTTTCATTCTTGACCATGAGAACGAAAAAATAGAGCTGAAAAGGCAGTCCCCCCCTACACAGGTGGAGAGAGGGAAGAAATGGTATAGACTTGTCAGAGCCAGTAAGTGAATGGGGAGGACTGGCAACAGTCATACATTAATAATTATGGTCCTAATCATACCCATTTGCCAGCATTAGTCAACACTTGGTGTCCTTTAGCTTCTCCCTTTTGGTTTTCACTTGTCAACCCCCTTTTTATGCAATGAGCATAAATAAAAAGCTCATTGCAAAAACCTGAACACTCTTCCATCATGAGAACATCAACATTTATGCCAAGAGCTGGTGCCTAAAGCTGACTTCTGGACCCCACCCTTCAGATGAATGGAACCATAGGCTCTTTACCAAACACACTCTGATTTCTCATCTTCATGTCTTCCTTCCCTCTTTCTGAAATGATACCGTCTCATTCTGCCTACTGCAGTCCTGTCATTCAAGTTCTGTATCTCATGCCACTCTATGAGTGTGGCTATGACTCTATGACACTCTTCTCAGTTTCTTTAAATCATCATCTATGCCAAAGAAGCATTCCTCGTCACTTTGAATAACATGCTTAATTCAAGACAAATTTTTCCATGTGAATCAAAAAGGGTACCAAATACTTCTATTTTATCAGGTAAAGTAGGACTATCATGTGGTAATAGCATAAAGACAATTTATTATTTACTTTATCTTCATACCTTTAAGATACATACTTCTTGGCAACTTTTAAACCTTTTGAGAGAGGTACATTATTTTGAAACCTATGCATAAAAGGTCAGTCACTTCGAATACCTCTATTTGTCCATAGCCAACTTGGCTATGAGAAGAATACTCAGAATTATAGGCATAAGAGATAAGTCTAGGATATAAAAATATTCAGTAAAAAAGGTAAATATAAACTTTTCATCTAAGGCAAATACCAATGAATATTGTCTCTCAACAGATAGTTTTCTAAATATGAGACTATAATGTTTGAGAATCTCACTGTGCTATGTCCAGAAAAATCTGGAAAAACCTTATGTAACAAATCTCCATTTGGGGCCCCTTTCCCTCTTGAAGTATTAGTAAAACTTGATTCAAATGTCCAAAACTTTACACTTCACTTTCTTTTCTTTCTGTCTACTTCACCTCTCTAAAATCCTTATCACCTGTTTTTCTTCTTTAATTAAATTCAATTAATTAACATATAGTATATTATTAGTTTCAGAGGTAGAGTTCGGTGATTCATCAGTATATATAACACCTAGTACTCATTACCTTATGTGCCCTCCTTCATGCCCATTATACAGTTACCCCAGCCTCCCAAACCTCCTCCCTCCAGCCACCCTCAGTTTGTTTCCTATGATTAGATTCTCTTTATGCTTTGTCTCTCTCTGATTTTGTCTTGTTTTATTTTGTCCCCATTCCCCACGCTCTCTGTTTTCTTTCTTAAGTTCCCCATATGACGGAAATCATATGGGATTTGCCTTTCTCTAATTGACTTATTTCACTTAGCATATACCCTCTAGTTCCATCCATGTTGTTGCAAATGGAAAGTTTTTGATGGCTGAGTAATATTCCATTGTGTGTGTGTGTGTGTGTGTGTGTGTGTGTAATCTTTTTTATCCATCTATCTGTTGATGGACATCTGGGCTCTTTCCATAGTTAGGCTATTGTGGATATATTTGCTATTATAAACATTGGGGTACAGGTGCCTCTTCAGATCACTACATTTGTATCTTTGGGTAAATACCTAGTAGTGCAATTGCTGAAATATAGGGTAGTTCTATTTTTAATTTTTTAAAAAGATTTTATTTGTTCATTTGACAGACAGAGATCACAAGCAGGCAGGAAGATAGGCAGAGAGAGGAGAAAGCAGGCTCTCCGTGGAGCAGAGAGCCCGATGTGGGGCTCAATCCCAGGACCTGGGATCATGACCTGAGCCAAAGGCAAAGGCTTTAACCCACTGAGCCACCCAGGTGCCCCTATTTTTACTTTTTTGAGGAAACTCCAGCTTCCTCTGTTTTCCAGAGTGGCTGTACCAGCTTATATTCCCACCAACACAAGAAAGAAGGTTCCCCTTCTTCCACATCCTCACCAACAGCTGTCTTTTCCTGACATAACTTTAGCCATATTGACAAGTGTGAGGTGGTATCTCACAGCAGGTTTGATTTGTATTTCCCTGATGCCGAGTGATGTGGAGCATTTTTTCATGTGTTTGTTAACCATTTGGATGTCTTCTTTGAAGAAATGTCTGTTCATGTCTTCTTCCCATTTCTTGACTGGATTCTTTGTTCTTTGGGTATTGAGTTTGATTTTTAAAAAATAGATTTTAGATACTGCCCTTTATCTGATAAGACATTTGCAAATATCTTCTCCCATTCTGTAGGTTGTCTTTTGATTTTGTTGACTGTTTCCTTTGCTGCGAAAAAGCTTTTTATCTTGAGGAAGTCCCAGTAGTTCATTTTTACCTTTGTTTCCCTTGCCTTCAGAGATATGTCCAGTGAGCAGATGCAGCAGCTGAGGTCAAAAAGGTTGTTGTGTTTTCCTCTAGGATTTTGATTGGTTCCTGTCTCACATTAAGGTCTTTCATCTATTTTGAATCAATTTCTTTCTTTCTTTCTTTCTTTGTACAGTGTAAGAAAATGGTCCAGTTTCATTCTTTTGCATGTGGCTGTCCAATTTTCCTAACACCATTTGTTGAAGAGACTATCTTTTTTCCAGTAGACATTCTTTCCTGCTTTGTCAAAAATTAGTTGACCACAGAGTTGAGCATTCATTTCTGGGCTCTCTCTTCTGTTCCATTGATCTATGTGTCTGTTTTTGTGCCAGTACCATACTGTCATCATGATGACAGCTTTGTAATAGAGCTTGAAGTCCAGATTTGTGATGCCACTAGCTTTGGTTTTCTTTTTCAAAATTTTTTTTGATTATTTGGGGCCTTTTCTGGTTCCATACAAATTTTAGGATTCTTTGTCCCAGCTCTGTGAAAAAAGTTGATGGTATTCTGATAAGGATTGAATTGAGTATAGATTGCTTTGGGTAGCATAGACATTTTGACAATATTTGTTCTTCTAATCCATGACCATGGAAAGTTTTTCCATTTCTCTGTTTCTTCCTCAATCTCTTTAATGAGTGATCTATAGTTTTCAGAGTACAGACTCTTTGCCTCTTTGGTTAGGTTTATTTCTACATATCATATGGTTGTTGGTACAGTTGTAAATGGGATTGACTTCTTAATTTCTCTTTCTTTTGTCTCATTGTTAATGTACAGAAATGCAACTGATTTCTGTGCACTGATTTTATATACTGCCACTTTGCTGAATTCCTGTAGGAGTCCTAGAAATTCTGGGATGGAGTCTTTTGGGTTTTCCACATAGAGTATCATGCTATCTGTGAAGAGTGAGAGCTTGACTACTTTGCCAATTTGGATGCCTTATTTTTGTTGTCTGATTGCTGAGAGTAGGAAAATGTACTGTGTTGAACAATAGTGGTGAGAGTGGACATCCCTGTCATGTTCCTGACCGTAGGGGGAACCTCTCAGTTTTTGCCTGCTGAGAATGATATGCACTGTGGGCTTTCCGTATATGGCTTTTATGCATATTGAGAGATGTTCCCAGTTTACCTCTCTATGAAAGCCTTCAGTCCTTAGCACCTCTGTTAATAAGTAAATAAACAAGTGAATAAAATTCATTGAAGATCTTAGGGGAACTGGGTCTCATTGTGGAATGGTAGCTTTGTGTCATCTTTTTTTTTCCTCCTCTGCTTTCATCAATTGTTAATTCCATTCTTTTCTAAACCTCTCTGAAAGGAACAGGAAATGTTTCTACTTTGTCTAGTGAAAGAGTTTGAAGAACAGTCTTACTTGTACTTTTAATTTCAAGTGTCTGTGAATTTTTTTCTGAAGAACTTCATAAAACTTCAGAACTTCCTCCGAAAGGGATTCTTGTCAACACAATTCTTTGTTTTTGTTCTATACTAATGCTGATTAGAAATTAGGAATTAAATAAGAAACAACAAGTGTTGGTGAGGATGTGGGTAAAAAGAACCATCATGTATTGTTGGTGGACTGGAACCTGGTACGGCCACTGTGGAAGACAGTATGGAGGTTACTCAAAAAATCAAAAATACAACTACTCTGTAATCTAGTATTCACACTGCTAGTTATTTACCCAAAGCATATGAAAATACCAATTCAAAGGGATTTATGCACCCAATGTTTATTGTTGCATTATTTACAATAACCAAATTACAGAAATAACCCAAGTGTCCACCAATAGAAGAATAAAGAAAGCTACCACCCTCATTACCTTATAAAAAGTATGAAATCTTGCTATTTGCAACAATATGGATAGATCTAGAGAGTATAATGCTAAACAAAATGAGCCACTCAGAGAAAGATAAATACCATATGATTTCATTCTTATGTGGAATTTAAGAGACAAAACAAAAGAACAAGGGGGAGAAAAAAGAAATATAAACAAAAAAACAGGCTCTTAATTATAGAGAATAACTAGATGGTTACCAGTGGGAAGGTGGGTGGGGAGATGGGTGAAACAGATTAAGGGGATTAAGAGTACATTCATCATGACGAGCACTGAGTAATGTATAGAATTGTTGAATCACTATACTGTACACCTGAAACTAATATAACATTGTATGTTAACTACACTGGAATAAAATTTTAAAAAGTGAAAGAAAGCAGGACTTATACTGATGGAATTAACATACATTATACATGGTATTATGAAGATATTATAATCAGTTTTATTTTTGAAGCTTATAGCAGTAAGACATCTTTGAAGCTTATAGCAGTAAGAGATCGTGTCAGTTGGGCTTGATGGTGTGGTGTCTAATTCAGCACCATCAAATGAAAGCTTGACATTTTCTTTGTAATCAAAGATAATGCTACTGATGAGATTAATGATGAGTCAGATATCAGACACTCATAGCAGTAACTTCTGTGAATCCTGGCCTGTAACTTAGAGATCATCCTTGCAATGACTAGGCAAGTCTGTTTGTTAGCATATGATCTAAAACATAAGCACAATATATGTCAAAAGTTTTCAGAAGAGTGAGCCAATAGGTCAAGGCATATAGGTTATATCCCTCAGTTGATATAAAATGATAATATTTACCACTAGCTTCCTTAATAAAACTATAGTGAAACAGTTCCACGGACATTGGTCTTCCCCTGAAAGGAAAGGCTGAAAGTGTTTGGTGTTTTATGTGACAGAAAATTAGTCTCTCACCAATACTGCCAATCCTCTGCATGAAAATGGCTCTAAAATGATACTGAATTACTGTATGTAACGAGTAAGGTTTTCTAACTAAATTTGCAATTTGAAAAAAAATCCTCTTAAGTCTTAATTTCATGCCATGTTTTTCAAAAAAGCAAGAAAAGGATGGAATTATATAGGAAAGGGCTGAAAAAGAGTCTCTGTACAATTTGAGAAATTTAACAATTGTCTTTATTAAATGTTACCTTCTTTCAAGAATTTACAAAAAAGGAACACAGAAAGTTTATTAGTGGTACCATAGAAAGAGGATAACATATTAATCATAAAGGCATGAAATCAATAAAATGGCTGTTTTCTACTTTGAACAAAAGACTTACTATTTTAGTAGTCAGAGTAAGTGTATGAATAAAAAAATTCTTGACTGCTTTTGGGCTGTTATTGATCCAAATACTACCTGCTGGCTAAGGTTACTCAATCTCTAAATAACCAACCAGTTTTGTAGCTGAGGCCTTTTGAGTACCTGTGGTGAGTTCAGGTTGGTGGCCTT
This sequence comes from Mustela putorius furo, assembly GCF_011764305.1. NCBI lineage: Eukaryota > Metazoa > Chordata > Mammalia > Carnivora > Mustelidae > Mustela > Mustela putorius. Next base: position 19,652,739 of record NW_025422471.1, read on the forward strand.
TACCAAAAATGTTTCTTAATTTACACATTTGTTTTGACTTGATAAAGTTCTAGTTAGCCTTAAGTTCATGGGCCCACCACATCTGTTGTACTCCTGCCTCCTTCCTTTGTACCTCACTTCTTCCTTAACAACAGGGACACAGCTTTCAGAGACTCTCAGAGACACACAGATTCAAAATGTGAAAATATCCAATGAATTGCAATGGAATCAAAATCGGGAGATAAAGATTGTTCCCCCTGTTCTCCCAATTTCCTCATGGGGTACAGCCAACTTTGTTTTCTCAGCCTTGGTTGCTGCTTACCTTCTCTACAGCATCTATAATTTTTTCTTTGATAAAACAAAATGAACATTATTCTGAACATTATTGTGATTTCCAAGATCTCTTGTTCCTTTACTTAAATACCCTCTATGAATTTCTTATCATGTATATTATATGGATCCTTTGAGAAGGGCAAACTGGTATTTAGATATACTTAGATACTGACAATCCTAGAGGATGGTCAATCACTGGGTTTTCCTTAGAAAGTTAAATTTTGAGGGATGCCTGGGTGGCTCAATCAGTTAAACATCTGCCTTCAGCTAAAGTCATGATGCCAGGCTCCTGGGATCAAGTTCTGCATCGGGCACCTTGCTCAGTGGGGAGCCTGCTTCTCCCTCTGCCTATTATTCTGCCTGCTTGGGCTCTCTCTCTCTCTCTCTCTATGTATCCTTCTCTCTGGCAAAATAAATAAATAAAGTGTAAAAAAAAAAAAGAAAGTCAAACTGCAAATGCATTTTATCAATGAGAAATCATCATACAAAAATAATCTAATGTACTGCATACTAGTATATACACTGCATACTATAATGACTATATAAACATACCAACTTATATTTGCGACAGACATATGTTTAAATGCAGATGGATCTGATTTTCATGCTGCCCCATGTCATTGTTTGTCTTGGGTAGGAACAGAATTCACTGGGAGCAATTTATTATCTACCTGCTGTGCCTTATTTGTGAGGCAATTATTAATCTGTGTGAGAACGTAGGAGGATCTAACTCATCCCAAGGTTTGCCTTTTTTTTTTTTTAAGATTTTATTTATTTATTTGACAAAGAGAGATCACAAGTAGGCAGAGAGGCAGGCAGAGACAGAGGAGGAAGTAGGCTCCCCGCTGAGCAGAGAGCCCAATGCGGGGCTCGATCCCAGGACCCTGGGATCGTGACCTGAGCTGAAGGCAGAGGCTTTAACCCACTGAGCCACCCAGGCGTCCGTGCCTTTATTTTTTAACAGAGAGGTCCATTTAAACAGTAAGCTTAACTTCCTGGTAAACCTTCACACCTGTTTTTCTTCTTTATCTTCTTATCCATTAACTTCAAAATTGAAAATTCCCTTCCAGGCCACAGATGAGGGAAATACTTAGGAGTAGCTGAACTTTATGGCACACTTGACATGATCTGTAAAGGACTCGCCTAAAGATAACCTGAAATAATAACTTTTGTTAGAGAACAAGCACAGGCACCTCTTGGTCCATATGTGCCTTTTGTGAAATGCAGAGGGGAAAGAACAAGGGATTGAGTTCAAACAGACCAGTGTTGCTACCCTGGCTTTTCCACCTTGGGTATCCCACGGAACCACTTTTCCCGATATTTCTTCTATCTTTAAGAATTGCTTTGAGGGGGTGCCTGGATGGCTCAGTGGGTTAAAGCCTCTGCCTTTGGCTCAGGTATGGTCCCAGGGTCCTGGGATCAAGCCCCATATCAGGCTCTCTGCTCAGCAGGGAACCTGTTTCCTTTTATCTCTCTCTCTCTCTCTGCCTACCTGTGATCTCTATCTGTCAAATAAATTTTTAAAAATCTTAAAAAAAAAAAAAGAATTGCTTTGAGAATTAGAGATAATATATGTAAAGTGATTAGCAAAAGGTGTCAGGTACACAGTGACTGTTTTGTATAGGTTTAAAGATTGCATCTCTCAGGGCACTCTTAGGAACAAGTCAATGCTGTTAGAGGAAGAGAACTAGAAATACTCACTATAAAGAGTTCAGCTAGGGGGGGCGCCTGGGTGGCTCAGATGGTTAAGCCTCTGCCTTTGCTCAGGTCATGATCACAGGGTCCTGGGATGGAGCCCCGCATCGGGCTCTCTGCTCAGCAGGGAGCCTGCTTCCCACCCCACTCTCTGCCTGCCTCTCTGCCTACTTGTGATCTCTCTCTGTCAAATAAATTAATAAAATCTTAAAAAAAAAAAAGAGTTCAGCTATGGTTCCCAGCCTGCATTTATTTATGGCTGTTTTATAGTTAATGATCTTGTGGATATTAGAATTCCATTCTTAATAGTGTTCTTGTTTATCAGGGGGAAAAATAGAGCCTTATTTACAACTAGTGTTCTTTTCCCCCAAGACACTACAAAAGTTACAGTTGTTAACATTTGCTAACATTTTGAAGATTTTGAAAAGAAGGACACTAAATATTAATTATGCATAGTTACAAAATAGACTTCTCCTTGATGGAAAAGTTTTATAAAATGAATTAGAAGAGGGAGGAAATTAACAGCAGAAAGGAAACTTTATATTTTGGCAAGCTCTGAAAGGTGGAAACATTATTCTTTCTTGGTTCTCCATGAATTTGAATTTCTTGACAGTTTCTCAATTATAGCTTGTAACTGTGGGCTTCAAAGCAATTCTGCAATTCAGTTCACCTCAGCCAGTCAATAATGCTTATTGAATTATCATGGAGGGAAGAATACTGAGTGAAAGGTCCATTTTCATTTTCCTCAGCACGGGTGCCTTGATCCACACAGTCTGTCAGTCAGCCAGCCAGACCTGCTAATGGTCTCTCACTTTGAATCCTCTCCAACAGTGTTTTTTCAGAGACCCTCTGAGGCCAGCGCTGGCCTCCCCCCATCTGCCACCCTTCATCGTGTGTCTTCCTGCCTCTACCAGATGAAAACCCTTTAGGCCGGAAGCTTTCCCAGATTAATACCAGACCCTTAATCTCATACCACCTCCTACCCAATGCTGCTCAACTTTATTTTATAAATATGTGTATTGTTTGGGCTGAACTGAACCAAACTATAATCTCTACAGTTTAAGGCTTAGGCTCAGTTATAGGATCACAGGGGATCCAAGTTCAAAGGAGGTTTTTTTTTTTAAGGTTTTGCACAATCATCTTGTTTTCAGATTAAAATAAATCCAAAACTAAAACCCAGAAAAGGAAAATTACTTGTCATAGTATAGTGAAATGGCAGCGGGCTTTGGATTCTGAAAGATAAAACCTGGGGGCTAGTTTCTGGCTCAGTACTTGAGTACTTGAGTGAGTTAGTACTTGAATAGGTCATTGAACCTCTCTGTGCCCCATTTTGTTGTAATCTATAAGATGAAAGTTTAATAACTGCTGTAGCATTACTGACTTTTAAAGAAATAAATTAAAATGCCTGGCAAATTTGAGATGTTCAATAATAATGTATGTTCTTCTCCAGGGCCGACCAGAACTAGAACGCAGAACCTCTGAGCCCAAGTCAGTGCTCAGTCTGTCCTAACCTGAGGCTTACTTTCAAAGGAGTACCAGTGCAACACCCCCCCACACCCTTGAAAGGGCGTTCAATAAACATTTCTTGGGGATTGTTATTTCCCAGACAGATTAGAATTCTTTTGAGACTTTGTTATTGTTTCTTGCCTTGGGGGAAAGCTTCCATCAGTAAAGTAGCAATAAAAACGTTCCCTCCATTAAGTGGAAATGATTAACACTCCTTTAGTTAGGCAATATTTTCCCACCCATTTCAGAATCAGGCCTCACACGAACCAAGCCACACAGATGGCGAATCAGAAACCTAAGAAAACAGCAACAAATTGGTTTGGTGAGTGGATGTGGTTGAAATCTTTCATCTGGTTTGTCTCAACTGGTTGTGGAAGTTATATGGGTTTTGAATAAAGTTGAAAATCCAAGCAAAATGTTATGAATATTAAGCCACAGGTATCAAAGCTTGGAGAATCTGATGAAAAACGAACCAATGTAAACACGAAACATAGGGACATTACACACCTCCTTTCCTGAAAGCCAATTTCTGGCAGGAAGAAACACTTAACTTGCTGTACGAGAGGAATATGCAGCCTTTCTAATTAATTATCACCTCAGTGTTTATTTTTCAATGAATCAGTGGGCTGGAATGATTAAAGCATATGTGGCGCAGAAACCCAGGCAGGAAGGAGGGAGCTGGTCGATGCTAAATGTGCCCACATTGGCCGTCCCTACAGAATCCAGGCTTGCCATGAATAGAAGAATTTTCTGAAGTGTAAGTACTTACACAGCCTGCCAGTTTGGCCCTTCACATATTTGTGGTGATTGCTTAAAAATGGTAGCTCCAGGTGGGGACCTGGGGAAAGGCAAATACATCAGTACAGAAGTGATACACATTGTCCACTTCTTGGTAGAGGGTCTTGGTCATGAAGGCATTGGTATCCCATGTTGCCTTCTTTGAGCTTCTTTTAAAAGTAAGACTTTATCCATCAGAACGAGTATCTAAGATAAAGCAAATGACCTCGCTGGCTTCAGGGAGACGTATGTGAAACTGTTAGTGAGTGAAACTGTGTAGAATAAAGAAGCATCTGTTGAAAGTTCCAGAATAGCAATTAAACCTTTTCTTGTTGACTTTTAGCAGTTCTTCAGCCGTTTTCAAAGGGGCTAGCCCTGTGGAATCTTTTAGACTGAGGAAACCAACACGTTTTTGTGACTTGGTGATTGGACAAAGAAGTGATGGACCTCTTAATACTCTAGGGAAATTCTGTGGAAGCTGTTTTGTCACAGGCTATTTTTTAAAGTTTCAGTGTGGTTATCAAACCACCATTTCTCAGCACCTTTAAAAAAACTGAAGTTGTTTTTGAATTTAGAGAAGAAAGATCCAAACTGAAAAGTTTTGGTTATCATATTCAATTATAATGAATGTTTAGTATACATAGTTTTGAAAGCAAAAAAGAGACAAACCCAATTGCATCGTTATTCATGAATATCAAGGTAGGAGAATGGAAAAGAGGTTTGTTTTAGCCAGTTTTTCAGTAGCAACTCACTTACCAAAACCAAAACTTTCAGTTTAAATCTTGGCCTCCCCGCACCACCCTTTTAAAAAATAAGACAAAGTAAAAGCACTTACGCAGTTACATGTAGGAACCAAGTTGAGTAGCTAGACAGGAAATACAACTATGGTTTTGGTCCAAGCAACGATGTGAAACTAAAATTAGATTCTCTTTCCTCAGTACACAATGACAGTTGAATGCCACCCATGTGAGATCCCTTACTATTTTTTTTTTTTTTAGAATGTTTTTGTTTTTGCTTTTGTTTTTTGGTGACTTGAGAGGTGTGTGTGTATATGTGTGTGTGCATGTGTATGTGTGGTGTGCATCAAAGTCAGATCTGTAGACCTCTATGGTCACATACTCTTACCAATTTTATCCAAAGCTCCCTAAGACATTATGGGAACTCAGATTTCTAGTTATCAGAAAAGCCTTAGAAGTAGATGCATTTAAGACCCAAAGAGGTAGGGGCCCCTGGGTGGCTCAGTGGATTAAGCCTCTGCCTTCAGCTCAGGTCATGATCCCAGGGTCCTGGGATTGAGGCCCATATCGGGTTCTCTGCTCAGCGGGGAGCCTCCCCTCCCCTCTGTCTCTGGCTTCTCTGCCTACTCGTGGTCTCTGTCAAATAAATAAATAAAATCTTAAAAAAAAAAAAAAGACCCAAAGAAGTGTCTTAGTAGTATTGCTAGGATCATCAACATGATTTTGTCTTCTCCTTATGTTATAGAAGTTAATCTCCCTCTCTTATTCACCTTGAACCTGATAGGCATTATTATAACTCCAATTATAAGAGTAGAACTTAACTGCACTTCATCACTTTAAGGTGCACGTTTTTATCAATGGGTAGCATGTCAGCTTAATTAATAACTTTTTTTCCTCCTAGTGGTACATAAATAATGATGCATTGTATACTCAGTGCCATCTTAAGAGTCAATAAAATTTGGCTTTCATTTGCATGTGTGTTTTCACTAACACAGAAGATGTGACTATTTATGTGGATAACTATTTCAGCCATCACTCATTATTCACAGAACCAGCATTTGTGTTTGGTAGATTTTTTTTTTAAATAAACCATTTCTGGATACATATTTTATAGAATGCCATAGAGCTGTGCTTCCTATATTTGGCCAGTGAGCAGAATCACCAGAGGAGCTTTCAAAACACGACAAATGTCTGAGCCCTCCTTCTGAGGTGCTGGTTCCAGATGTAGCTGCAATTTTAGAAGCCTCCCAGGCTAATCCTGATGACCAGAAAGGTTTTAGGAGATATGCTGCAGGTGAGAACAAAGAGAAACGTCTATCTGTTCTACAGAAAACGTGCAAAAAGAACTTTAATATTTAAATATCACTGTCTTAAAACCAGGAAAGAAATGTCAACCAAAAATTATTTCTTTCATAACTAAAATTTCTGTTATTCAATAAAACAATTCACGTGCATCTTCAATGAATTTTTCTAAGATTAAGAAGTTAATTTTATGATCCCGAATGTATTAAAAATTAATCTTCAGTGACTGTCAAAGTTCAAATACAATTTTAACTATAGAAAATTAATTTCCACAGAGACTTAAAAATCAATTCAATTCAATCCAATGCCCTTTTTATGGTGCACACTGATTGTACCAGACATTATGGAATCATACAACTCTCCTGAAATACTGTGTTTTATTTATTTAATTTTGGTAAGCTTCATTGCACATGAGGAGGTATGATTTAATGGAAAGAGTCAGGAATCACAGGAGACCTACCATTAACTGTGTGACCTTAGGCAGATCACTTAATTTCTTTGGGACCCAATTTTCCCATCTGTAAAATAATTAAGTTGAATTAGATGACCCCTAAGGTTCCTTCACCATTAACGTTACATGGTTTTCATGGTCTGAATGGAGGCAAAGCCATATTATATTTGCTGCTTATTGGAAGGAATATCTATATTAAATTTACAGCTTATTGGCAGGAACTAATTAATTTGCACTGTGAAGTTAAGAAATGACCTTCTAACTGGTGACCTTGAACTGTCCATTAATAAATGGACCTCATGAAAAGTATTTCAAGTGAACTGAGCTTCAAGGAAGTAAAGATTAAGAAGTTAGAGGAATCTAGGGGCGCCTGGGTGGCTCAGTGGGTTAAAGCCTCTGCCTTCGGCTCAGGTCATGATCCCAGGGTCCTGGGATCGAACCCCGCATCGGGCTCTCTGTTCAGCAGGGAGCCTGCTTTCCTTCCTCTCTCTCTCTGCCTGCCTCTCTGCCTAGTTGTGATCTCTGTCTGTCAAATAAATAAAGAAATAAAAATCGTAAAAAAAAAAAAAAAGAAGAAGAAGTTAGAGAAATCTAGAAACAAATTTAAGTGAGTTTTTAAAACTAATGTTATTCCAACAACAAAATTAAACATAGAAGATATTTTTATGAATAAAAGTGAGAGGGTGGTTCAGTTGGTTAAACATCTGACTCTTGATTTCGGCTCAGGTCACAATCACAAGGTTGTAAAATCAAGCCCTTCCTTGGGCTCTGTACTGGGCATACAGCCAGTTTGAGAATCTCTCTTTCCCTCTTCCTCTGCCCCTCCCCTAACTCACTCTCTCTCTCTCAGGGAAAAAAAAAAGGAAGAAAGAGAAGTAAAAGCGAGAGTGGTCCTATCTGTTTGGATGATATCCGTTCCAAGTAACAAAAAGCCTAGGCAAACAATGGAAAAAATTATATAAATATGTCAAAATAAGTGGCAAAATAAATAAACTGTATTTAAATTAAAATAAAGCAAAACAAAGCAAAAATAGCTCACCCAATTCTCCCAGCTAACAACTATTAGTCCAGTTGCACTGAGTGGGCTTCAGTCATGGTTTGACTAGGAATGTGGCTGAATTTCTTGGCAGTTCACTTGGCTTAGTTTTGCTCTATGTACTAGCTTATCTTAGACTAGCTTCCAGCATGTTAAAATAGCTGCAGCAATTCCACATCTCATATGTATATATCGCAATATCCAGAGCTAGATAGGAATCTTTTCTTCCCTGCACCATGGCATAAACACCTGAACGTCATTCTGGACCAACCCAAAACAATCACTGAAGTCAGATGAATGCATCCTAACTGACTTTAACCTAAATGACTAAGCCTTCCTAACCATCAGGGATTAGATTAAAACACATGGATTGACACCTATTAAGAATCCACACCTAGGCACCTAATCTCAGCTGGTCCGCCCGAGACCCCCTGAGCGCCAACCCTAGTCCCCCGCGCGGTCCCATTTCCGCTCCAACAAGATGAAAGAAACGATCATGAACCAGGAGAAACTCGCCAAACTGCAAGCACAAGTGCGCATTGGTGGGAAAGGAACTGCTCGCCGAAAGAAGAAGGTGGTTCATAGAACAGCTACAGCAGATGATAAAAAACTTCAGTTCTCCTTAAAGAAGTTAGGGGTAAACAATATCTCTGGTATTGAAGAAGTGAATATGTTCACAAACCAAGGAACAGTGATCCACTTTAACAACCCCAAAGTTCAGGCATCGCTGGCAGCGAACACTTTCACCATTACAGGCCATGCTGAGACAAAGCAGCTGACAGAAATGCTACCCAGTATCTTAAACCAACTTGGTGCAGACAGTCTGACTAGTTTAAGAAGACTGGCTGAAGCTCTGCCCAAACAATCTGTGGATGGAAAAGCACCACTTGCTACCGGAGAGGATGATGATGATGAAGTTCCAGATCTTGTGGAGAATTTTGATGAAGCTTCCAAGAATGAAGCAAACTGAATTGAGTCAACTTCTGAAGAAGATAAAACTTAAAGACGTTACTGGGAGCTGCTATTTTATATTATGACTGCTTTTTAAAATTTTGTTCATGGATCTGATAAAATCTAGATCTCTAATATTTTTAAGCCCAAGCCCCTTGGACACTGCAGCTCTTTTCAGTTTTTGCTTATACACAATTCATTCTTTGCAGCTTATTAAGCTGAAGAAGCCTGGGAATAAAGTTTGAAACAAGATTAATGAAGTTCTTTGCCTAGGAAAAAAAAAAAAAAAAAAAGAATCCACACCTAGAGCAGAAAGTGGGGTTAATTCCACTCAAACCACATAACCTGATACTCACCGGGAGAAGACCGATTCTCCAAAGGAAAACCTGGTTGTTCTTGGCAAGGGAAGAGACCGGAATGGACAGTTGGTATGGCAGCAACAAATACCTACTCTCAAGTTGAATATGGATTTCTGCACCAAACATGGGGGAAAAAAAGCATGTTATTTCAAGATTTTGCCCTGAGATATAAGTCAACAATAAGCACTGAAGTTAAAAATATTACCAAAGGTAGTAAAGGAAAGACAGTGTAAATGAACTTGACAACAGCAGAGTGCTTAAGAATTTGAGTTACAACAAACATTCAAATTCAGATTCATTATAGTCATAGGACCCCTCTCCTCCATCTGTATTATGGCCATGCTAATAATATTACATTACAGAGATTTTCTTTTGTGAGGACTGCATGAGATAATGTATATAAAATGGTCCTTGGAGTTAGCCACAGATGTTTCTTACCTGTTAGCTATAGCAATAGACTGATGAAAACACAAAAATCAGTCATTCTGAAAAATGTCCAAGAATAGTAAAAAAGGAAAGGTAATTCTCAGTAGCAATTATATCAGTGAAAATATAAAAATTCAATGCCACAAAAAAGCTACACTTAAACAATTATTGTACCTACATCCAGAGCATTGATCGTTCTTTGTTAAATGACTCGAGTTCACAGCTGGAATCTGATGCTCTGTTTACGGTATGTCATACAGTTCAGAAAAGATATTGGTTAATTGCACATAGGTCACTAAAGATCAACTGGAAAGGAAAATGAAGGATTGAGTTGTGAGAAAACAGAAAGAAAAACAAAATACTTCATTGTCAGAGAAAGCTTCCTAAATGTAAAACTAATTAATCTAAAAAAGTGGTGGAAGTTTTAATACATGAGGGGCTTAAAAATAAAGTTGTGTAAGTTGAATATCTAATTCACCAACAACCAGCCAGACATGAAAGAGGTACATAATAAATGTGTGTTGGATAAATGAAGTTTTATAAATTATTCTGTTTTAACTAATTTACCAAGTGAGGATTGAGTACCTGCCAGCAGCTATCCTAGGAGCTTGGAATCCTTTAGTGAACAAAAGAGATAAAATCTCCTGCATTCCTGAAGTTTATACTTATTATTAACTTTCTAAGTAAATCACTTTATCTCAGGATTCTCTTCTCTTGGAAACACAGTTCATTTGAGAGAATCTTAATTTCCTATAGGTCAGAAGATCAAGTTCTTTGTCTTAGTGGCAATCCCGTGTTAAATAAAATAAATATAAATTATATGAAATATTAGCAATGAAAATAGAGACAAAAGTAAAGATTTGTCCAATGATGACACTTAAATATAGATATGCACGATGATTTGGACACATCCTTCTGGTTTTCTCTGACTCTTCTTTCTCTTTCTCTTTTGCTAGAGGTAAGACAGACTCTTGTGCTAGAGTCCGACACAAGACAGTTTATCCTGGAATATGATACAGGGAACAGGGGACCTGGTTGGGGACCAGAAAGAGTGAAAAGTGGAAGAGAGAATCTGTTTAAGATACATGTTATGGCGCCTTCTAAACGGCTACTAAAAAGGTCCTCCCAAAAGGCTTCTCAGAATTATCTACACAGGGAATGAGAAGAAGAAGCTTTTGTTGAGTGCCTTTCCCCATTGTTTGTGGATTGCCTCACTTAGACATAGTAAGATTTCACTTTAAAATTCTTGCAAATACATTACATTCTTGGCATTTGTTATTGCTATGAGATATATTCTTATTTCATTTATAGTAAATTAAGTAGCATCTTTGCTTAAGGTCTCTTCCCCTGTACAGTATCTTTTACAAAGTAGGTGCCTAACCTATAACTCCTGAATGGAGAGTATATAATGAAGTCTAACAAAATGTCAAAGAGTTGAAAATATTATTTGTTTAACATTTGCAACATAATTTCTCAATAAGAAAACTGTTTTTGTTTGTAAAATGTGTTTTGATGATTTTACTTGGAAGTAAAAAGTTCATTTTAAGGGATATGAGTAAGGATTTCTTGTTACTCTGGAGAGGTTGGAGCAAAGAAAGAAAAGAATGAGTGGGATAGGTCTAGCAAAGTGGGAGAGTGGGACGTGACCTCTTCCCATGACCTTGTGAAACTTTAGGAATGTTTTAGAATGCATGAAATTGTTGGTTCAAATTGATCTTTTGTGGAAATCAGCAAAGAAACTGAATTTTGGACCTAAGTCAATAGAGGCTGACACAAGCCATCATGGATAGTTTCAGGGAAAATATCAGAGTGTGAATTGTTAAGAATCAGTGGAAAGTGTGGGGAAGACTGTGGACCCTCCTGGGTCATCAAAATGAGGAGTTCATGACAGGTATGCCTAAATCTTTTGATGGGAGCATCTAAGTGAAGGCAGGGAGACTTTTTGATTGATTGATGACTGTGGGTAGAGGTAGGAAGGCATCCAGCTGACAAGTGGGTTACAATACAGACAAAAAAAATTAATATTCATTTTTTTCTACTGCTTGGCATATCTGTCCTTTAATAATTCAGTCAACTGTACTTTTAGAGACTTAAGTTAAGGATTTTGTATTGATGTTTGAATCATGGAGGTGGATATATCCTGACCTTTTCATACTCTCTTGGAGATTACTACTAGTAGCTGACATTTACTGAGCAGTTACTGTACATCAAGTGTGTTAACACTTTGTAAGGGGTAGTTTTTTAGTCCTTACCTCAACCTGTGATGTAGGTACTGCTTATATTGTAACTTTTTACAGATGAGGAACTTAGACTTAAAAGGTTAAAATAACGAGTCAACAGATAAATAAGGAAACAGGGGATTTGAATTAATAGTATAGACCAAATAGACCTAACAGAAATACACAGAATACTTTACCCAATAATGGAATATATATTCTTCTCAAGTACACATGAAACATTATCCAGGATAGAACACATGTTAGGCCACAGAAGAAGTCTTAACAAATTCAAGAAGGTTGAAATCACACAAAATGTCTTTTCTGATCACAATGGCAAGAAACTAAAAACTAGAATGGAAGTTACCAGAGACTGGGAGGAGGAGAAGAGGAGTTGCTGTTTAGTGGGTGTCGAGTTTCAAAGTAAGATAATAAGTTCCGGAGATCTGTTTCATACCAACATGTATACATATACTTAACACTACTAAACTGGATCTGGTATGTGGTTTCCAAGTCAGAGCTCACAGGCTCCCAGAGTGTCATAATTTTTTCAAAGATAGCGTGAGTCCATATGTTCTCTAAATACTTTCTGATTTCTGAATAAATGATGTGAGTGATCACATAAATCTTTGTCATCAGATACCAAGTACCTAATATATTAGGCTGACAGGACATTCTATCACAGTCATCACTGGGTTTCCTCTCCATGATTGTATCAAGGTATCAAGGCTTTGTGTAGCACCAAAGTATAAGGAGGTCCCTATATTTCTCACTGGTCATCCTGCAAGGACCACTGTCCTCTGGCTCCCAGGCTGCCTGGATTCCTGTGGGCTTAGCACCTGCCAGAATGTGATCTTCAAGCAACTTCTGCTTTAATCTCAGTAAAAATTCCTGAGACGTGATGATTGAATATTTTTGCTTTTGTCTGCCCAGTAATTGTTTCTTATTTTGATTTCCTTAGGAAATACACCTCTTTCCCACTATTAGTTTGTTTGGTTTGTAAGAGAGGAATTTTTGCCAGTTTGGACACATGACCTAATTCTGGCCAATGAGAGCATGTCATTTCTTTAACCACAGTGACTGGCTAAGAGATAGGCAGAAGAACCAAGCCAGGCCATGAAGACCTACCCAGTCCAGGAAAGGTGGAACTCTGGGACAGAGGCCCTCCCTTTCCCAGAGTTAACAGACCTGGAGGTCCTGGGAGCTGGGGAAAAAAAGCCTGAAAGAGCATGGTACCAGCCCAAAGCAAGTAGAGCAGAGAGGGATAGAGACAGATAACATCATTTGACTGTGGATCTAGCCATACTTGGCCTTTCCAGGGAAGCCAATCAAGCTTTTGTGGTGCTGTCACTTTGCATTGTGACTGAGAGTTGTCATAGTCCCCACTGATGTACTGTGGTCCAAGTGCATAGTGCAGGAGAGGGAAAAATTAAAAAGCAAACAGAACACGTGAAGAACTCAAAAACTTAATATCTTACACAGAACAGTGTTCATTCAGGCTACATGGAAATAACCTGCTCCAAATTAATGACATATCCAAAATCTAGGTAGGTCAATTTTAAAAAAAAAGCATAATAATATAATAATTATCAACTTGATTAATTCCCCCAAATTTCTAGATGTATTCTTTTGTGTTTTCTTTCTGTTATACAGATTAATAAAGGAAATGCATAAAATAGACATTTTAACCATTGTAGTTTAAATCTTTAAAATATTTGTTACTTGCTGGAAGACAGAATAGACATTTTTCCCAAAGAAGGCATCCAGATGGCTAATAAGCACATGAAAAGATGCTCAACATCACTCATCATCAGGGAACTACAAATCAAAACCACGATGAGATACCACCTCACATCCATCAGAATGGCTAAAATTAACAACACAGGAAACAACACATGTTGGCAAGGATGTGGAGAAAGGGGAACCCTCTTAGACTGCTGTTGGGAATGCAAACTGGTACAGCCACTCTGGAAAACAGTATGGAGGTTTCTCAAAAAGTTGAAAATTGAACTACCCTAAGATCCAGCAGTTGTACTACTAGGTATTTAAGGATACAAAAGTACAGATTTGAAGGGGCACATGCACCCCCATGGTTATAATAGCATTCTCAACAACAGCCAAATCATGGAATGAGCCCAAATGTCCATCAACTGATGAACAGAGGTGGTACATATATATGTGTGTGTATATATATATTTATATATACACACACACACAATGGAATATTATTCAGTCATGAAAAAATGAAACCTTGCTCTTCGCAATGACATGGGTGAAGCTAGAGTGTATTTGCTAAGTGAAATAAGAAAGACATACTACATGATTTCACTCATATGTGGAATTTAAGAAACAAAAGAGATGAACATATGAGGGGGCAGAGAGAGGAAAACAAACTGTAAGAGACTTAAAGATAGACAGCAAACTGAGAGTTGATGGAGGGATGTGGGTGGGGGATAGACTAGCTGGATGATGGGGATTCAGGAGGGCACTTGTTATATGAGCCCTGGGTGTTGTATGTGATATGATTGATAAATGTGTTGTAGGTGATGAATCATTGTATTTTACTCTAGAAAGCAATATTGCACTGTATACTTAACTGAAATTTAAATAAAAATTTGAAAAGAAAAAAAAATTGTTACTTGCCAAAATATACAAACAACAAGGCCAATATATGAGAATTCCCATTGTTTTAGTCATATCACCTTGTCAATATTGCTCATTCACTTCCACAGTACGATGTCTTCATTACACATTATACATTAAAACAAATTACCCTTCAATTGTTACGGTAGTGTGTTTTCTAAAAGATGATGATCACATAGAAAAATTAGAAAATTCCATTTTTGATGCTTTCATTGTTTAGACTGCCAGATAAATAACCTAAATATTCAAATGCATGTCGGTGCTGCTTAAATAAAACATGAGAGGCACCAGGGTGGCTCAGTCACTTAAATGTCCATGTCGATCAGGCTCCCTGCTCAGTAGGGAATCTGCTTCTCCCTCTGCCTGTCACTCCCCCTGCTTGTGCTCTCTCTCTGACAAATAAATAAAATCTTAAAAAAAAAAAAAACTTTATGTATTATCTGAGGTTTTTGCGAAGGACGTTTTTCTCATAATCAATATGGAAACTATAGAAAAATTTTAAAGATAAAACTAGAGTTGGGGCACCTGGTGGCTCAGGTCATGATCCCAGGGTCTTGCGGTTGAGCCCCGCATCGGGCTCTCTGCTCAGTGGGGAGCCTGCTCCCTCCTCTCTCTCTGCCTGCCTCTCTGCCTACTTGTGATTTCTGTCAAATAAATAAAATCTTAAAAAAAAAAACACTAAAGTTGAGTTATGCAAAAATATTGCCTTCATAAATTGTTTGTTGCTTAAAACATCTTACCTTCAATATATTGTCACAGTGCTACCTACTTTCTTTTTTTCAGCCCAGATAAATGGGTTTTGTTGCAAAGCAGTTTCCTGCAGGTAGAGGAAAAAGTAGTAGGGAAATGTCTCCCCACAAGCTTGGTGCGACCAGATCAAGGCAGAAGAAATGCACTCAAAAACAGCTTTTATTGTCCATGGATTAAAATGTATTAGTTCTTATTGTAAATATGTGGGACATCATCTGTGAATTAATTTCCCCTTGGAGGAGAGGTGTGAAGGAACCTGACAAAACTTAATTCTAAAATTATCTAATTCTGAATCATAGATATTTTCCTTAGAAGGAGATATTTGGGGGGGCACCTGGGTGGCTCAGTGGGTTAAAGCCTCTGCCTTTGCCTCAGGTCATGATCCCAGGGTCCTGGGATCGAGTCCCCGCATCCAGCTCTCTGCTCAGCAGAGAGAGCCTGCTTCCTCCTCTCTCTCTGCCTGCTTCTCTGCCTACTTGCCATCTCTGTCTGTCAAATAAATAAATAAATAAAATATTTTAAAAAGAAGGAGATGGTTGGATTTATTTTTGTTTTTCTCAGTTATACTTTTGTCAGCTTTCATTGGTAATGTTGAGCTTTGAATAGACTCAGCAAAAGTTAGTTGATTTTCTCTGAGAGGAGCCTGAAGTGTTTTCTCTTATAGGGTTTAAAATGTATAGAGTTTAGGGATGCCTGGGTGGCTCAGTTGGTTAGGCAAATGCCTTTGGCTTGGGTTGTGATCCCAGCGTCCTGGGGTCGAGTCCCATATCAAGCTCCTTGCTCGGCAGGGAGCCTGCTTCTCCCTCTGTCTCTGTCTGCCACTCTGTCTGCCTGTGCTCACTCTCTCTGACAAATAAATAAATAAATAAATAAAATCTTGAAAAAAAAAAGTGTATAGAGTTTAGTATAGGGAAGGGAAATTCCTCAGCAAAACCTTTAATTTATTAGAGGTAAGTTTTGTCTCCAAAGGCGTGACTTTGAACCCTGCCGAAAATTTGGTGGGTGAAGCCCACAGGCAACGGGAGTCTTCTTGGTTCAATTCTAAGAATTCATTTTGTTAAAAGTTTTGAAATATCAGAACTCTGTGTAACAGTTGTTGATTGAGGAAATAAATAATGACAGCTATTATAAATTCATATGTCTTTGAAATAAATGTTTTATTTATTTATTTTTCAAGATTTTATTTATTTATTTGAGATAGAGTGAGAGGGAGAGAGCATGAGCGGGGGTGGGGAGGCAGCAGGTAGAGGGAGAAGCAGAGTCTCCATGGGCAGGGAGTCTGATGTGGGGCTCAATCCCAGAACCCTGGGCTCATGACCCCAGCCAAAGGCAGACTTGCTTAACCAGCTGAGCCACCCAGGCATCCCAATAAAGGTATTTTTAAAAGGTACAACCTTCTAGTTTTCTTAATACCCAATTATAGCGACTGTTACGTTGGCATATGTCCTTAAAAACTTTTTAACACACTTACTTACAAATGTAGGATGTTAGCAAGTTACTTTTAAGAAGAAAATAATCTTGAAAAATAATTATGGTATGATGTTTTATATCACTGCACTGTTATCCAGAGAAGATGATAATTTCCCTGGACAACTGGCCTTTTACTTTATAAACTATGCTTGGGAAAATACATAGAGATAATCACTGTGAGTTGTGTCTCTCAGCTTGGGGATATAGGAAGTCACAATCAGAAATATACAAACCATATCCACCCGTTGCCAGGAAGAAGCCCCCAAATTGTGCATGTTCTTTCTATGTGCACGTATACTCTGTCCCACAACAAAAAACAAATATGTGTTCAGGACAGTACATTGTTTCTCCTTTCCATACTTGGTCTACTTTTCTTTAGTCTTTCATATTGGGCATTTTGCAACACAGCACTGACAGAGGTAGAAAATGGCTCCTCTAGAAACTCTCTCTCTCTTTTTTTTTTAAACAAACTTTATTTATATAGGAATAGAAAGGGAGAATGTGAGTGAGAGTAGAGTGGGGAGGGGCAGAGAAAGAGAGAGAGAATCTTAAGCAGGCTCCCTGCTCACGACCCTGAGATCATGATTTGAGCCAAAATCAAAAGTCAAATGCTTAACTGACTGAGTCCAGACATTCCTCTCTTGACCTCTATGACTACTTTCTGGTTTTCTTACTTGCCTCTGGTTTTCTCTGACCATTCTTTCTGTTTTGCTGGAAACAAGACAGACTCTAGGGGAGACAAGGTAGTTTGTTATAATACAGGGATAGGATACAGGGAACAAAAGCTGGGGACCAGGAAGAGTGAAAAGTGGAAAAGAATCTGTTATCGTGCTGGTCTTCTCAGGAGCCTTCTAAAAGGCTGCTTTAAAAAAGGTCCTTCTAAAAGGCTTCTCAGAATTATCTACATAGGGAATGAAAGGAAGAAGCTTTGTCCACTGAGTGCCTTTCCCCAGTGTTTGTGGGTCGCCTTAGTGTTTATTTCCTCACACTTTTGGTCACTCTTAACCTGAATGCTGAGAGGGGTCCCTTGAAACCAGCGTAAGAGATTTTTATTTGTTTCCTGCATAGCATGTGATATGATTTTTATTAAGGTTTATATTTTTACAAAAATCCTTACGCCGTTGAAGAATTTTCTTCTTCCCTAATACAACAGCGATAAACAATATTTTAAACAAGGAAGCTATAGTTGCTTTCTGATGTTAAAAATAATTACCCACGTTTGCAGAAGAAAGTATATTTTTCCAATGTCTTCACGAGCTAATTTTATGTTATACATGTCAACAGAAAGAAAGCAAGCCGGTGGGCACCTTTTATTTCTTTGAAGACCCACAGTTTATCACTCTTTCTTTGACATGTAGTTATTATGCTGTTTATGAAAGTCTACTGTAGCTACATAGGGGGTGTCTAAGAGATTTCACAGTAAGGTATAAAAGCTTCTTCCATAGGAAATTACCTCAAAAGCATGCAATTTGCTAACCCCTAGAGACATTTCATTCTGCAAATAGCTTTAAGAGAGCTCCCCTTATGTTAATCACACTGAAACTGGACTTAAGCATATCTGGAAATTAGTGTAAAATTAGTGTAACATGTAGCTGCTGCTGCTTCTTCTTTTTTCTTTCTTTCTTTCTTTTTTTTTTTTTAAGATTTTATTTATTTATTCGACAGAGATCACAAGTAGGTAGAGAGAGAGAAAGGAAGAGAAGCAGGCTCCCTGTTGAGCAGAGAGCCTTCAGACGCAGGGCTCCATCCCAGGACCCTGGGATCATGACCCAAGCCAAAGGCAGAAGCTTTAACCCACTGAGCCACCCAGGTGCCCCTAAAATGTAGCTTCTTACAGAAGCATATATATTTGATCAATTTACAATATACAGCACTTACAATGCACAGTGCAATAACCTTACCTTCCAATTTCCCATCAAACCCAGTAATCCATACCATGTTATAGACACAATGCCACTTGAGAAGAAATGGGCAGATAACAGTAAGAGAAACCTCGCATGTATTTTTTTCTTCTAATTTGTATATGCTTTTGCAAGATCCAGTCATTAATTTCATGTACAGTTTTATTATGCTGGAGCAAAATAAAAAATCCAAGGTTAAAATATTCTTGGTTTCCTTGTCCAAACCCTGTCAATGGAGACTTTGGCCTATTGTCAATCTAATGAAACCAATACCTTTTTCCTTTAACCCTTGTCCTAAGAAATGATTATAAACACCATGACCAGACCAGAAGGAAGCTGATCACAAAAATGTTTACAAAGGAGATGTCTACCCAGTTTGACAGATCAGTCCTCATCTTTGAACCAGTGCCTGTGGTTTCACTGTAGTTAAAAAGACATGAAATGCATTCTTTCTGACCCTCTTGCCCTGACTACAGCCTGCAAAAAAACAAATACATAACCCTAAAGACAGAGCTCATTCCAAAGAATGTCTGATTCTGGGTGACAGCTCAAGAGCTAGGGTGACAGGCTCTTCTGCCAGAAGAAGGCAGTTTGCTGCGTCGTTAATCTTTCATTCCAAGTCAACTTTTCTTCGGCTGATTCTTTTTTTTTCAGCCTTGCAGATGTTGAAAGTGCTTTCAGGTCAGATGCAAATACAGATGCATTACTGCCTGGCAGGCCTGTCAGTCTTCTTCTGTTTAAATGCTTTTTGGCACTTAGGGTTTTGAGATTCATAATCACGCCTTTTCACCTTAAATTATAAAGTCCTTTTAGAGCCGATCCTGGCCTTTCAGGGGAGGCCGGATGCCTTGAAGCCTGATGTTGCCGCTTATGGCCAGGAGCAGAGAGTGTCTCTAACAAAAGGTACTCAAATCTACTGCGAAACAAGATTCTTTCCATTCAGGAAATAGTCCTGGGAAAAACAAGCATCCATAAAGACCACACTGGAGTAAATTGAGCGTTTCTCAGGTTAGGCTGTGCTTATCTACTCTCCAAACAGCTTCTGTGGATCTAAAACAGTTGTCTGGCACAATCACTCTCCGTAAGCTGCCTTGTTGAAGCAGATTCTGTCACGGTGAAAGTAAATGAGCGTGATATATATTACAATTCTGACCACTTTTTTTTAAAGGGAGAAAAGCTGAAACTATTTCTACCGTGCCCTAAAACTACAGGAATGTTACGAGTCGCTATAAGGTAATTATTTATAGAAGTCTTTCCTCCTTGTCTCCCTCTTTCTTATCTTGCTAATATTTATTTTGACTTCTCAGCAAGGTGACTGACTTCATTCAGGATGGTAACAAGGCTGAACGCATGGTGCCACCCAGCTAGCTCCTAAAAACAAAACTGCTGCGTGTTTTTCTCCTGTTTACAATGTTTCCCGTTTGTGCTTCAGGAATATTATGCAGCATTTACCTAATTCCGTACCTTGAACTACTGGTTTCCCAATGACAATTGTTAGATGTTCACAAGATCAACTGCATATATAAACATTTTACTGCATTTTCCAATATCCTTATATGTGGAATTAGATTTGACAAGCTGGCTGGGAGTGAGTAACTTGAGACTCACCTGGACTGAGAAACTGTGGAAGACAGGCAGAGCGAAAATGTCACAGTAATTTTCTCCAGACTTTTAAAAAAAATCCAAATCTGATTCTTGTCAAATGCTGAGTGTCAAATGGTTACTGCTTTTGTGTTAAGGTGTCTATTTATGCTGACGGAAAGAAAGGATTCAGACTTTTATTGGTATGAATCAGTGATTTACAAAACGTGGTTTCAGGACCAGCCTTCCCTGGAACTTGTTAAAAATGCACATTCTCAGGTCTTACCCAGACCTACCCCATCAGAAACTCTGGGATTGCAGCCACAGCAATCTGTGTTTGAGAAGTCCTCTCAGTGACCCTGAAGCTCACTACAGTTGTTCACTGGTATAAATAAGTTTAAAAAAAGAATCCCATCACTTGTTTGAAGCTTATGTGTAATCTTAAACTATAATGTATTTATTTGACAGAGAGAGATCACAAGTAGTCAGAGAGGCGGGGGGGGGGGGGAGCAGGCCCCCTGCTGAGCAGAGAGCCTGATTCGGGGATTGATCCCAGGACCCTGAGATCATGAGATCATGAATTGAGCCGAAGGCAGAGGCTTAACCCAGTGAGCCACCCAGGTGCTCCATCCTAATTACTTTCTTTACAGTCATCATTGGATATCATGGAGATAGGAAGTCGAATTCAGAAAGTAAAACTAGAAGTTTGATGTTGATTTAGACAGATTTTATTAGTGGTGTTACGACACCATCACATCCCTTTCTTTTCACTGGTTTTCAATTCCATCAGTGAAGAAAAGTGACTCTAGCTGGCTGAAAACAATGTGAGTCATGTATGTACTAAATGTTTAGATTCCTGATTTACTTTACTTTTCTTCTTATGCAACTGTTTAGTCTCTATGTTTGTTTGTTGTCTGTCATTGCCAACAGCCTGCCAAATCATACAATTTAAAGATGAAAGGAGAACTGACCTATATAGAGAGGTGTATTCTAGAAAGCAGCATTAGTATAAAAGCCACTCTCTAAAAGATTCCTAGAATTTTCTATATGAAGACAGCAAAGGAATCTACAAAAACAGCCACCCTTCTTGAAGTAATACTTCAAGTTGGAAGAGGCTAGTTGGTGTTTACTGATGAAAGACAACCTTGGGGCTATTGTTCATAGAGAATGTTATGGTTTAGGATTCTGAGAAGAAGAAAGGGGAAACTAATAAGACAAAGAAACAAAGAAAAATGTTAATTTCAACAAGCTTAAAGGAAAAGTAGAGAATTTCAATGAGAATCAAGAAAGGTGTCCTTCAGAATGGGCCATTTCCTCAGGGAAATAATAAACTCCATTCTCTCTCTTCCATCTGGAGGCAGGTTAGTTTACTGATCCTCACACCCAGGTGGCCAGAAAATCATTGCTCTCTGGCTTGGGGCCACAGTGCATCCTCTCCCTCATTTGGTGAAAAAAGTCATAAGCCAGGAGTCAGAAAAATCAAGTTCTATTCTTGCTCTCTGCCTCTGACTGAGAGACATTAAAGAAACAATCCAATAACCCCTGCCTCTGCCCCTAGTCATGAATTTTAATTTGGTCCACTACTTGTCAAATGAAGGGATTGGACCAGAGACATCAGAGGGTGGCATCCAGCTCAACCATTTTCTGACTTTACCTTTGCCTGGCTATTAGAGTGAAAACAATAGATGACTTGCTAGCTTAAATATAATGATTGTTTTTGGAAAAACAGGATTTTGACTATTTATCAGGAACCACGTTTTCTGAGTCCTGCCTCCAGCACTAGGGAAGGGTTTATATTAAGCCACCCAATCTTCCATTCTATTTTTGTGAACCATAGCACACATTGACTGACGAGGGTTAAATGTTGAACTTCCAGTTATGAATCAGAGGAAAGCCCTTACTTAAGCTTCACATTTATGACTTTGACCTCATTAGCACTGAAGGTTAACCTCTGACCAGCTGAACTATCCAACCACAAATGCTTTACTAGGCTAGGATAAAAGAAGATTCCTTTACTGTGCAGCCCAGTTGCATTTATCAGATGCATGAATTTATGTATTTTTTATTTTTAAAAATATTGTATTTATTTATTTGAGAGAGAATGAGAGAGCGTGAGAGGAGGGAGGGTCAGAGAGGGAAGAAGACTCCCTGCTGAGCAGGGAGCCAAACTTGGACTTGATCCTGGGACTCCAGGATCATGACCAGAGCTGAAGGCAGTCACTTAACCAACTGAGACACCCAGGTGTCCCCAGATGGCATGAATTTAGATAAGCCACTTAAACTCTCTTTCCCTGAGTATAAAACGGCCACCTTGATTTTACCTATGGGTAGAAGGTACCAATGGGTTGCTGGTACCTATGGGTTGCTGCATTTAAACTATGTAGATGAGATTCCAGTCCTCGGCAAGTGCTCCATAATCAACAGTTGAAGTGGTGGTAGAGATTGAATTGAAAAATTGAGATTGCTATATAATGGATAGGAAACTTAAAATAACAACACCCATCTGGAAATTTCATGGTTTCAGGTGTCATTAGGTCTTTAGCCCATCGTGAGTTTATTTTTTGAGTATACTGTGAGAAAGTGACCCAGTTTCACTCTTCTGCACGTAGCTGTTCAATTTTCCCAGCACCATGTATTGAAACGTTTTTCCCTGTTATATATTCTTTGTCATAGGTTACTGAATCATATAAGTATGGGTTTATATCTGGGCTTTCTATTCTGTTCCATTGATCTATATGTCTATTTTTGTGGCAGTACCACACTGTTTTGATTACTATAGTCTGTAATGTATCTTGACATCTAGGATTGTGATACCTTCAGTTTTATTCTTCTTTCTTATGATTGCTTCGGCTCTTCCGAGCCTTTTGTTCCATACAAATTTTAGTATTTTTTGTTACAGCTCTGTGAAAAATGCTGTTGGTAGTTTGCTAGGGACTGCACTGAAAACACAGGCAGGAATTTCTTGACATCGGCCTTAGCAACATTTTTCTAGACATGCCTCCTCAGTCTAGGGAAACAAAAGCAAAAATAAACTATTGGGATTACACCAAAATAAAAAGGTTTTGCAGTGAAGAAAACAATCAACAACACTAAAAGAAAACCTACTGCATGGGAGAAGACATTTGCAAATGACATATCCAAAAAAGGGTTCATATCAGCAATGTATAAAGAATGTACACAACTCAACACCAAACACAAAACAAAACACCCAAATAATCTGCTTTTAAAAAGACCAAATGACCTGATTAAACGTTTTGCCAAGAAGACATCCAGATGACCAACAGACACATGAAAAGATGCTCATCACTCATCATCAGAGAAATGCAAATCAAAACCACAATGAGATATCATCTTACACTTGTCAGAATGGCTAAAATAAAAAAGACAAGAAGTAACAAGTGCTGGCAAGTATGCAAAGAAAAAGGAAGCCTTGAGCGATGATGGTGGGAATGTAAATTATCACAATGATTGTGGAAAACAGTATGGAGGTTTCTCAAAATTTAAAATAGAATTACTAATGACCCAGTAATTCCACTGTTGGATATTTACCCAAATTAAATGAAAACACTAATTTAAAAAGATCTATACATATCTGTGTTTATCGCAGCATTATTTACAATAGCCAAGATACGGAAATAACCTAAATGTCCATTAACAATGAATAGATAAAGAAGTGTTATATATATATAGATATATGTATGTATATACAATCTATTCATTGTATCTATTCATATGTATATACATATATACATACATATATCTATATATATATATAATGGAATATTACTGAGCCATAAAAAGGAATGAGATGCTGACATTTGTGACAACATGGATGGACCCACAGGGTATTAGGCTAAGTGAAGTAAGTCAGTCAAAGAAAGGCAAATACCATATGATTTCACTTATATGTGGAATCTAAAAAACAAAATAAAACAAAAGCAGAAACTGCAGTTGTCAGAAGGGTGAGGGGATGGACAAAATGAGCCAAGGGAAGGTGGAAGTATAGCCTTCCAGTTTGGGAATGAATAAATCACGGGATGAAAGGAAAGCACAGAGAATATAGCTGTGGAATCATTATGTTGTATACCTGAAGCTAATGTGACACTGTTTGTCAACCGTACTTCAATTAAAAAAAACAAAAAACAAAAAAAACACAGATCATATTAAAATACAAATGCAGAGCCCTTGTTTGCAGCTGTAGGATACGAACCTAAAGGCAGGTTGACACTGCCCCCTTCCTTTTCCAGTCCTACTAGTAAGCAAAAGCAAAGCAGCCAGAATCCAAATAATATCAGAATAATGTAACCAGGATTCTCCAATTCATTGTTTCCATTTTTCTATGGGATTTCTCAAGTATGAGTGATTCTCAATCCGTGGATGTAGATATAAACTAATGAGAAGGGGTCTATGTAACATTAAATAAGAAAAACTTATTTTTAAACCTGATTTAATTTCAGGAGGATTACATAATTATCTCCTTCTTTCCTTAATCTCTTACTTCAGTACAATCATCATAAAAGGGATGTATAAAGAAGAAATTAATGGAAGAGTGTAGTCTGTCCACACATAGGAGGGAAAACTGGGTAGAATGCTCTCCAGGCATATTTAGTTGCTACCTGCAGAATAATTCCTTTGAATGCAGGTTATTTGTTAACATACAATAAGCACCATCTTTCCATGTCTGTAAAAAAAGGAAACTTCTGCTTGCACTACTGATGGGAACTATAGATAAGAGACATCTTCAGCCTTCTGAGTTTTTTTCCAGGAAGCAATTACCATCACACAACTCATCTACTATTAGAGTTAAGATGCTCTCTTTTACAACCCTGTAGGTCCTAGAAAGCAAACGTGTTCAGAGTTTCTGGGTTCCCTATATAGGTCCAGGCCTTTTAGAACCCAAGAGAAAGCACAGTCTCCCTGTACTTTTGGGGGAAAGGACACATGAAGGTGACAGGGTGAGAAACTGTGTCCTAAGTACAGCAGAGTAATAAAAAATTATTTTAATGCTTTGTCCTGCTTGGAAATAATTTTTTTTTTTTTTCAATAGCAAACATCTTCCATATGTGTTTTTTTTTGTTTTTTTTTTTAAAGATTTCATTTATTTATTTATTTGACAGAGAGAAATCACAAGTAGATGGAAGAGGCAGGCAGAGAGAGAGAGGGAGAGAGGGAAGCAGGCTCCCCGCTGAGCAGAGAGCCCGATGCAGGACTCGATCCCAGGACCCCGAGATCATGACCTGAGCCGAAGGCAGCGGCTTAACCCACTGAGCCACCCAGGCGCCCCTTGGAAATAATTTCTTAAACTCAGTATACTAGCACAAAATCATCTACATCATTTAAAGGGAAACTTACTGTTATAGTTATGTATGACATCATTGAATTGTACATAACAAGAAATTTGGGGCTAGTCAAGGCCCTGGGGCTTAGAGGCTGTTGTTTGGAGGAGCTGTGACTCCTTCTTGTCTTCCCACAACATAGCCATTTGCATTTAGATTCTGGATATTGCTATAGAACCCTACCGAATGAAAAAAGAAAGGTTATTTACTTTCTTTACCTTTCAGGGCAAGAGGCATAAGCTGTGTTTGATGGCTAGGCTCTTCTGTTTGGGGTCAGCTTTGCAGGAATGAGCAAGAGCACTATGATGTTATGCTCAACTAAGAGTAAGGGGGTTGAGTCTGGTGCTAAGTTTGGGGCGAGAAGTGCTAAGAGAACTGACCTGGTGGGGGAGAATACCAGCCTGTTACTGATGCTGGAATCTATTCTAATCATGTCACACCTTGATGTTGTGGACATACCTTGGGAATGCATGTATAATTTTTAAAAGAGCTGCATTTTTAAAAAGCTGTAACATTTAGGGTCTATGTGCTTTTGGTCATGGGTAAGACATTTTTAAAGCAGAAAAAGATGGAAGGGACATTGCAGTTCAAGAAAAAAAAGCACTGTAAATGTGATTTGAGACCATGACTAAAAACTGCAAATTATGGCAGGAGTCTGGCAGCTGTGGGGTGGGGGTGAATAGAACAGGGTTGTGAGTGTGGAGTGTAGAATTTGACCAGAGAGATAAATAGCAACTATATTGGGACATGCCTTAAAAGCCAGATTAAGAAGTTTTTAAGCAATCATGATGGCAATGAGATACCATTTAAATATATTAAGCATGCAAGTGAAATAATCTGAGTAATGTTTTCAGAAGATCACTCTGGCTACAGCGTGGAAAGACCCAGGCTAGAAGTAGGAAGATGAGGTAGAGACTGTTGTAGTGTTTGAGGTGAGAGCTAATGATGGGAAGTGCCAACTGATAGATTAAAGCCCTCTTTAAGAAATGAAATCTATAAATCTTGGCTGAATGGGTGAAAGTGGTTGGAGCAGAGTGAATGAATGGGGAGAAGGAAAGGATGATAGAGAGATAAGCAGAGGCCAGAATATGAAGACCTTCTAAAGCTAGGATAAGGAGTTTGAAGTTTATTCTGAATTCCGAAGAAACCTAATGGAGGGTCTTGAGCAGAGGAAAGGAGACTTGTTTACATCTTGAAAAAAAACAAAATCATTGTAAGTGCTTTTGTTTGGGAAAATAGATTGTGAGAAAGCAATGGTGGAACTGGGGAGATGAGGGATGAGCTCTGAGTGAGCCTCAGTGCTGGACACAGTAGCTGCTCAGTAAATTTGTCATCACTTGATAGGTCTGTCACACTGGTAACAGAAAGCCTTCCTTTAAACAGAATCATAGAAACATAGACCAAAGAATGTTTCACTGAAACATAATAATACACACAACACTCACAGTAGGAAAGGTATACTTCTCAGAAAACCTTTGGTAGAATTAATTGTCTTTCTCATTTCATCAGCATTCATGTCTTATAATCTTTTTTCCAACAAGCAACTATGAAGACATTAAACTATTCTTTTTTTTTAAAGATTTTATTTATTTATTTGATAGACAGAGATCACAAGTAGGCAGAGAGGCATGCAAAAGAGAGAGAGGAAGGGAAGCAGGCTCCCCATCGAGCAGAGACCCCAATGCGGGGCTCGATCCCAGGACCCTGGGATCATGACCTGAGCCGAAGGCAGAGGCGTTAACCCATTGAGCCACCCAGGCACCCCACATTAAACTATTAAACTATTCTTTAAGAAAACCCCCAGAGGGGTGCCTGGGTGGCTCAGTGGGTTAAAGCCTCTGCCTTCCACTCAGGTCATGATCCCAGGGTCCTGGGATTGAGCCCCACATTGGGGTCTCTGCTCGGCAGGGAGCCTGCTTCCCTTCCTCTCTCTCTGCCTGCCTCTTTGCCTACTTGTGATCTCTGTCTGTCAAATAAACAAAATCTTTTAAAAAAAGAAAAAGAAAGTAAGGAAGAAAACCCCCAGAAAACAAGCCATCCAATAAGTTCTGACTTTTGCCATTTTCCCAAAGCGAGGTTACTGAATACTCTTCATTCTTTTGAATTGTGACAAAAATGAGCAACAGAACAAAAATAGCAGCAGAAATCTATGGCCCATGGATACTACCCACATCCAGATTCCTCTGAGATGTTCTGATTGCTCTGACACACCGGCCTGCACCATGGTCCTGTTCAACAGACTGACACAACCTGACAGGGTAAGTAAATCCTCTCCTTTCAAGTCACAACTACTGACGCGATGAACTCATCTGGTTTCAAAAGGAAATTTATCCTTCTGAGCATCTTATCTCATGAAAGACACAAGGCCTTCCTTGGAAATCAAGGTCTTCAAGGTTACAGCATCTGGAACTCATTCTTGAACAACTGCCCAGCACCCCTATATAAGCACAGCCTTTCTTCCCTTCGTCTTTCTGATGTTACACGTAAAGTGTTGGTAAAAACTCAAATTTTGATAAAACAAGAAATGTTCACTTGAGACATTTACGGTGTAAGCTTCTTTCATCCTTACAAAGCCCAAAAGATGAAAATAAGCCCTGAATGCAATACCTGTTATGTGACAAATCTCAGCGGATTTCCAATTTTGGGGCGGGGGGGGGAAAGCAACTGAATCTAGATAGAGATGTGTAGAGCACAGTTAGAAGACATACAGGTCAGTCTTCAAGACAGGAGGAAAATAGAGACATATCTGTGCACTTGAGGCCTGGGCACTAAAAGACTGTTCAATTCACAGTGAAATGTCATAGGAGTTTGCGGTAAAGCTTACATACATTTAAAGAAAAATGGGTTTTCAACTACTTTTCCTTGACAAAGAGCAATTATTTTTTTAAATGATGGTGGTCATAAGCAGTTTCATTTTCAGACATAATCTCCTGGTGCTGCGATATTTTGGCTTCTTTAATAAGACAATCTGTTCTCCATTTTAGACTTTTTTTTTCCCATGCATAGAAACCCGAAGACATTTCTGTTTTCAATAAGATGCAAGACAAGTAGAAAAATACATTTGTTCAAATATCGTTTAGCACTTAATACGCATGAAGAAGTTATGGTTTCAATGAAAAAAAAATGAGCAAATCTTGTTAGGATATTATTAATATCTACATTCTCTCTCTCTCATTTCTTATTAGTCTAGATAGAGATTTAGAAATTTTATTGATTCTAAAAAACACTTAATTTTTGGTTTTAATTGATTTCCTTTCTGATATTTTTCATTTTCTTCTTTTGGTTTAATTTCAGTTTAATTTGCTTTTTCCTTTTCCAAGATGGGTCTTTTTTCTTTTCTAATATAGGCAGATAGGGATATTTCCTTCCGTAATATTATATAAATATTTATATAATGTTTCCATTATTTATTTATTTTTATTAATTATATATTATGTTATTGTATATAATTATTAATTATATATGTTATGTTTTAATTTAATTTAATAAATTATATATATTGTGTTTGCATTTTCATTTGATGCAAAATTATTTTCTTTCTCCATTTGATTTCTTCATTGACCCACAGCCCTTTTAGAAATGTCTTGTTTAGGGGCACCTGGGTGGCTCAGTGGTTTGGGCCTCTGTCTTTGGCTCGGGTCATGATCTCAGGGTAATGGGATCCCACGTTTGGCTCTCTGCTCAGTGGGGAGCCTTTTTCCCCCACCTCCTCTGTCTGCCTCTCTGCCTGGTTGTGATCTCTTTCTGTCAAATGAATAAGTAAAATCTTAAAAAAAAAAAAAATGTTTTGTTTAGTTTCCAAAAATTGGGGGATTTATATATATCTTTGGTATTGGAATTTCTTACTATAATAACTGGGGTATTATAAATTTCTCCTTACCATTCTGTTAGTATTGCTTCAGGGTTTTTGAAACTCTGCTATTAGATGCATAAACTTTTAGGATCATTATATACATTTGATGGATTGACTCGTTTATCATTATTCAATGGCCCTCTTTATCCCATGTTATAATTTTTTGTTCTGAAATCTACTTTGTTGGAAGTTGGGCAAATCTGAGGTGTGAATGCAGGCCCACAGGAAGAAGGGAGTACAGAATTAGGCCAGAGAGATAAACAGGGTGTTTTGCTGTACCTGTTGTTTTAAAATATTTTTTATGATTCTATTTCATATCCCTTATTGGCACATTACCTATAACCCTTTGTTATTTTAGTGGTGGCTCTAGGGGTTATAATATACGTTTTTATGATTTAATTTAACAGAGTTTCTCAGTGGAGAGTGCTTACTGACATTTCAGACAGGACAACTTTTCTTGTTCTGGGCTTTCCAAGCACTCAAGATAATTAGCCTCTCTTCCCTCTTCCCTACACCCACTAAATCTCAGTAGTGCGCACTAGTCTCTCTGACAACCAAAAAAGGCCCTTTCCCCAATATGTCCAAAAAGCTTCTAAGAGTGCTACCATCCCTGCTTGAGAACCACTTAAAGATGGACAGCTGATAATAGCTGTTAAACAGGGTGGTTCTGTAGTTGCATCTTCTGTTCACCTTTTCTTTATTCCCTTCCTCCTCCTCTTATTTCTGAATACTCACTGCAAACTTAATACACAGAAGCTCATATAGCATAATGTAAATAACTATGGGAGCAGTTCTTTCTGCTTTTTAAAGAAGGATGGACAAACATATTTCCAATATTGGGGTAGCATTTCTATGTGGAAAGAATTCGTATCACTGAACTGATTTTTCAAAAATATTTAGAGAAGTAGAGTACAAGTGACACATGATCATTGGAGGCAAATTAAAAAACAACAATCAATACAAACAAAACAGAAATCAGCCATATTTACTCAACCAGGAATGACACCTAACATAGGCTGTGTATTCTTTCTGATTCAAATCTATTATTATATGTAACTGTCCTTCCAGGACAATAAATAATCACATTGTACATTTAAATGACTGTTATGTTTCATGATATGAATGTGCTATAATTTATCCAACCACTATAACACTTTAACATTATACCAATTTTCTACTACAAACAATTTTGTTACATGATAAACCTCTATGTATCTCTGTCTGCTTTTTTTAGATAAATTCCCAGAAATGAGTCAAAATGTCTTCACATTATAAGGCTTTAAAATATATATCTCCAAATTTTCTTCTAGAAAGATTTTTCACCAATCAACAATATCTAAGTGTGCCAGTTTGTTCATATCTTAGTTAATATTGCTTTCTTTAAAAAATCTCTTTTAGGGCGCCTGGGTGGCTCAGTCCATTAAGCATCTGCCTTTAGCTCTGGTCATGATCCCAGATGGAACCCCATATTGTGTTTCTTGCTCAGTGGGGAGCCTGTTTCTCCCTCTTCCTCTGCCCTTCCTATCCACTTGTGCTCGCTCTCTCTCTCTCTCAAATAAAATCTTAAAAAAAAAAAAACCCTCTTTTAAAACTGTTTAATAATTGGGTAATAAAAAAGTAACCAGACACTCAAATAGCATTATTATGTGCATTTACTTGAATATTTGTGGAGCTGGATTTTTTTCCTGTTTCTTATGCTTATAAGTCATTTATTTCCACTTCTGTGAATTGGATTTTAAGCATTCTTTATCTTTTTCTTTAGACTGCATAACTTTAGCCTTTGCTATATATAAACACTGTCATTTGTCTTTCAATATTGTTTATGGTGCTTGTTTAAACATTCTAAAGACTTTGATAGCTAATGAAGCACAAACTATCACCTTTTCCTTTATCTTTTTTTTTCTTTAGATAGGGCATATTTAATCCAAGGTTATCTAAATATGTATTCATATTTGTTCTAAAAATTTATGGTTTCATATTTTATATTTCAACTTTTAACACATATGGAATTTATTTTGCTCTAAGTGATGGGGTAGGCCCCTAACTTTGTACTTTCCCAAATTGTTGGTCATTTGTCCTACTATCAGTTATCGAAATTTTATTTTTTCTTACTAATTTCAAATAATACTTTAGTCATATTTTAAATTCCTGTATTAATACTTGAGTTTGTTTTGGGGGATTTCATTCAGTCAATCTTTTTTAATTTTAATTTTTAACTTACAAATTGGTATATAAGAAAGTGTTATATATATCACTTTATAGCTGGTCACCATACTAAGTCTTCAATTACATTTTTAAGTTTTAAAATTGAGTCACTTGAAATTTTCAGGTAAAGAATTTCATTATCTAGAATTTTGCTACCTTCTGCCTATTTTCTATAGTTTTTTTTTTCCTTAATTGTATTGGCTAGGACATGTAAAGCAATATTAAATAATAATGGTTATAATGTTATCTTTTTACAAATTTTAACAGAGACTTCGAAATTTTGCAAATAGTGGTGATGATGTGTTCAGACAGTTATTTGTTATGCAAAGGAATTACATTTTTCTTCCTGTTTTACCAAAAATTTTGCTTTAATCAGCAATATTTCACCAAATACCTTTTTAGTTTCTGTTAAGGTAAGATTTTATGAGATCAATGGATTCTAAAACTCTTTGAAAAGATCAATAAAATTGATAAAATTTAGCCAGATTCATCAAAAGACAGAAAAGAGAGAGAAGTCTCAAACAAAGAAAATCAGAAGTAAAAGAGGAAAAATAATAATCCACATCACATAAATACAAGGAATTTATATATAAAAGAATGTGATGAAAAATTACATGCCAACAAATTGGACAACCTAGAAGGAATTGATAAATTCCTAGGAATAGATAACTTCATAAAACTGAATCTAGAAGAAGTAGAAAAATTGAACAGGCCAATTACCAGCAATGACATTGGGTCAGTAATCAAAACACTGCCAACAAATAAAAGTCTATGACTAGATAGCTTCACAAGAGAATTCTAACAAACATTTAAATAAGAGTTAATACTTATTCTTCTCAAACTAGTCTAAAAAATAGAAGGGAAGAAAAGCTTCCAAATTCTAGGAGGCCAACATTATTTTGATACCAAAACCAGATAAAGATGCTACAAAACAAACAAATAACAACAACAACTACAACAACAAAAAACTACAGTCATTATTTCTGAGGAACATAGATGAAGAAATTCTCAAAAAAACATTAGCAACTGAATCCAACAATACATTTAAAAAGTCATTCACCACCAAGTGGAATTTATTCTTGGAATGCAAGGGTGGTTCAATGTTCACAAATCAATCAACATGACACAGCACATCAGCAAGAGAAGGGATAAAAACTGTAAGATAATTTCTCTAGATTCAGAAAAAGAATTTGAAAAACTACAACACCAATTCATGAAAAAAAAAAACCTTCAAAAAAGTAGGTTTAGGGGAAACACCTCAACATGATAAAGGCCATATGTGAAAATCCCACAGCTGACATCATACTCAATGGTGAAAATTGAGAATTTTTTCCCTAAGATCAGGAATAAGATAAGGATGTCCTCTCTAAACACTTATTCAACATAGTACTATAATTCCCAGCCACAGCAATCAGACAAGAAAAAGAAATTAGAGGCACTAAAATGGGTAAGGAAGAAGTACAATTTTAACTATTTACATGACATGATACTCTACAACTCTAAACTATGACATGATACTCTACAAAGAAAACCCTAAAGACTCCACCAAAAAATGACTAGATCTGATAAATGAGTTCCATAAGGTCACAGGACACAAAATCAGTATAAGAAATCCATTGTTTCTATACACTAATAATGAAGTAGTAAAGAGAGAAATGAAGAAAACAGTCCAATTTACAACTGCACCAGAGCCAATAAAATGCCTAGGAATAAACTTAACCAAACAGGTAAAAGAAAGACCTATACTTTGAAAACTATAAAACACTGATGAAAGAAATTGAAGATGACACAAATGAATATTGTCAAAATGCCTATACCATCCAAAGCAATCCCTAACAAAATGCCAATAGCATTTTTCACAGAACTAGAACAAATCCTAAAATGTGTATGGGACCACAAAAGACCCCAAACAGTCAAAGCAATCTTGAAAAAGAAAACCAGAACTGGAGGTATCACACTCCCCAATTTAAAGGTTTACTATAAAGCTGTAGTAATCAAAACAGTGTGGTACTGACACAAAAGAATGCACAGAGATCAACAGAACAGAATAGAGAGCTCAGAAATAAACCCACAATTATATGGTAAGTTAATCTTTGATGAAGGAGGCACGATTACACAATGGGAAAAAGACATTCTCTTCAACAAATGCTACTGGGAAAACTGGACAGCTACATGCAAAAGAAAAAAACTGGACCACTTGCTTACAACATACAAAAAAATAAACTCAAAATGGATTAAAGACCTGAATATGACACCTAAAGCCATAAAACTTCTAGAAGAGAGCACAGGGAATAATTTCTCTGATGTTGGTCATAGCAACATTTTTCTAGATATGTCTCCTTGGGCAAGAGAAACAAAAGCAAAAATAAACTATTGGGGGGCACCTGGGTGGCTCAGTTGTTAAGCAGCTGCCTTTGGCTCAGGTCATGATCCCAGGGTCCTGGGATCGAGGTCTACATTGGCCTCCTGCTCAGTGGGAAGCCTGCTTCTCCCTCTCCCGTTCCCCCTGCTTATGTTCCTTCTGTCTCTGTCAAATAAATAAATAAAATCTTAAAAAAAATAAACTGTTGGGATAACACCAAAATAAAGTTTCTGCACAGCAAAGGAAACAACCTTTTAAATTTGTTAATCTAAAAGACAACCTACTGAATGGGAGAAGATATCTGCAAATGACATATCTGATACAGGGCCAGTATCCAAAATATATAAATAACTTCTATAATCTAACATTAAAACACTAAATAATCCAATTAAAAATGGGCAGAAGACATGAACAGACATTTCTCCAAAGAAGACATCCAGATGGCCAACAGACATGTGAAAAGATGTCACATGTGATGCTCAACATCACTCATCAGAGAAATGCAAATCAAAACTATAATGAGATATCACTTCACATCTGTCAGAATGGCTAACATCACAAACACAAGCAACAAGTGTTGGTGAGGATGTAGAGAAAAAGTAACCCTCATGCACTCTTGATGAGAATGCAGCCTGGTGCAGTCATTGTGGAAAACAATATGGAGGTCCCTCAAAAAATTAAAAATAGAATTGCAATATGATCCAGTAATTCCACTACTGGATATTTACATAAAGAATACGAAAACACTAATTTGAAAAGATCTATGCACCCCTATGATTATTGCAGCATTATTTATAATAGCCAAAATTATGAAAGCAACCCAAGTGTCCATCAACAGATAACTGGATAAAGAAGTGATATATATCTATACACACACACACACAGACACACACAGTCACACACACAGACATACACACACAATGGTATATTACTCAGTCATAAAAAAAATTAAATCTAGCAACAATATGGATGGATCTAAAGGGTATAATGCTAAGTAAATTGAGTTAGTCAGAAAAAGATAAACATCGTATGATTTCCATCTTACGTGAAATTGAAGAAAGAGAGCATGCAAAGAAAAAAAGAGAAAGCAAACCAACAAACAAAAGACCAAAACCCCCCAAACTCTTAACTATAGAGAACAAACTGATGGTTATCAGAGGGGAGGTGGGTAGGGAGATGGGTGAAATAGGTGACGGGGATTAAGGACCACACTTGTCATGATGAGTACTGGGTGATGCATGGGAGTGTTAAATCACTAAAGTGTACACCTGAACCTAATATAATGATGTATGTTAATTATACTGGGATTAAAATTTTAAAAATAAAAAAAATAAAATGGTAAATTATCTTTACATTTATAGGCATTTTCCTAAACCAATTTCTATTTTTAGACATTGTATATACATTAGGGCTTCCAATTTATTAATATTTATTTAAGATTTTGTACATATGAGCAACTGAGCTAAGACTCTAGTTTCTTGAGTGCATTATTTGTTGTATTAGGTACTGCTAGCCTGGAGTTACAAAACAGCTATTAAGTTACCTTGAGTAATTATAAATACCTTTTTCAACTACCCTAACCCTCCTGTATATTTTAATTAAATCAAGCATATTTATAACCAGATCCTTAAAAGGAAAGAAGCCAACTTATTTGTTTGTTTTTGACTAAAAGGAAAATGAGAAAGTGGAACCAAATAGCCCATATGCTTACATTTTGGCCTGTGCTCTGGAGATAGGAGAACCACAATTTTTCCCAAAATAGAAGGATCTTGTAATAGGTTTAATATTAATGACTTCTTTTGGACCCTGACTTCAAATGTATAAAGCATCTTTGATTCATGGTACGTTAAATGGAAAACATACTCACTGTCTGAAACCTAGACACATAACTTTTTCTTATTATTTTCAGGGGAGATAAGCAAGAATATTTGATTAGACAACCACAACAAAAACTTTAAATAGCCTACACAATGTTATATTCTCGAATTTCATATTCTTGATTTAAAAGTTCATTTTTTTAAGTTGCTAAAACAGCTTATGTGTCCTTTGAATTATCCGTTCCAGGAAGAATTGAATGAAATTTACCTCTAAAGCTAGTTGGGCCATAAAGATTTTTTCTTTGTGTTTGTTGAATTGCAGGTAGTTTCCTACATCTGGAATGGGGTCCCATGTGCACTTGTTTTTTTTAGAAATTCTTCATAAGTGTTTGGCTTATTGATGGTTCCCTTCTCTTTTGTATCAGTAAGACATACTTTTTTTGTCTTTTCAATTTTCATTGTAAAAATGTGTCAGTGGGACTTGGTGGGAAAGAGAACTCAAATTAACATGGAGAGCCAGGTCTCTCTGTGAGGTGATTAGAGGGGGAGGAAAAAACTCACTGTGGCATTTCTCGCTAACACGGGTCCAAATTGGGTTCACTTTTAAATGTTCTTCCAGAGGCACACACATAGAGTTAGTGCACTCTCAAATTTTATGCCAGCAGTAACATTAGGTAGCAATGCTCAAACATTTAAAAAGTTTTAAAAACTTAGTCCGACTTCTCTGCCCACCTAGTCTAGAAGGCTGTAGAGCCAAAAATGTTTCAAGGAATCCTCCAGCATCAACCTGGGGAGGCAGCCAGCTCAGGTGTGGGTATCTCCTGCTCTGTCTTTACTTGAGTTCTCCCAAAGACCTCAGCTTTTATTTCCTCTCCATGTTGGGCCTTGTAGGATTTGACTAGAGCAAAGTATACACATTGTATATTTTAAATTTACATTTAGGATGGAAAAAAAATGAGGGGTTTCAGAATCACTCAAATATCATGGGGCTCAAATATCATTTGTACTCTGTGTCGTGTCAACTGGGGCAGAATTAATGTTGCCTGGACTCAGGGATGAGATCTGCCTTCTATGGGGAGACATGCTTCTCACCCTGCTACAGGTACACAGATGGCCGAAATGATGTCTCAGTATCCTGAGGGCTTGCTGCTTGGAGATTTGTTTTAAGGGCACTCCTACAAGCAGCTCGAGGGCTGTGGTTTCAGGTAGAGTGGCCTTGGGAAACATGGAAGAAAGACACTGTCCTGTGAAAGGAGCAACGCAGAACAGAGTCTCCCGGGAGCCTGGCAGCTCAATCTGGTGGCTTGGAAAAAGAGCAGCCATACTCTTGAGACCAAAAAATACTTTCTGTCCCTCCCTGGCAGCTGGACTTGTATTACCTAAACTAGGAAGTTCCCAGTTGCCTTCATTTTCTGTTATGAGTTGGATCAGCAGGAGAAACTGATAAAGAGAGGGCAAGCAAAAAAGAGAGAGAAACTGAGAGAGAAAACATACAAAGGAAGGAGCAGAGATGATTACACAGAGGGAACTTCCTGATGGCGCGTGAATCTGGTTCCAGTCTTTTCCAATGAGAGGGTGAGTCTTGCCCTTAAGTTCCACAGATTGTTTCCTAATCCTTATAATAAATTTCTTTTTCTTTGCATAAGCTAACAAAGTTTGTTTCTTCTCCTTACAATCAACAAACGTAAGCACATGTGATATACCCTAAGGGGGATGCTGAAATGTTAAGAGCAAGGGGTCCTCTCTGTAGGGGGTTGAGGCCCATCAGCCAAGAGTATTCAGGAATTAATGTTAATGTGACTCATTTGTGCTCCTAGGCTGGTGGGGTCTAGGGACATCTAAGTTACACATTTAACATAATATAAAAACCAGAAACAGGCTTTATTGCAAAATCCACATTGTCCATAATGTAAAAACAAATTAATTGCTGAGTTGCTTTCAACTGTTTCTGAGACTAGAAAGAAAATTTTCCCTGGAGTCCTCATAGAGGACATTCTGTGCAATGTACTGGAAAGAAACACGATGCCGAGCAATCACACTTTTTAGTATATTTGTTCTCACATGCAGGTCCCTAGCTGGCACCTTTGCTTTATTTTTTTTTAAAAGAATTTTTTAATTCATTTTTGGGGAGAAAGAGAGAGATTGAGGGGAGGGGCAGACGGGGAAGGAGAGGGATAAGCAGACTCTGCACCAAGCATGGTGCAGATCCTTAGAACTCTGAGATCATGAACTGAGCTGAAACCAAGAGTTGGATACTTAACAGACTGAACCACCCAGGCACCTCTGGACCTTTGTTTTAAATGAGCTCTTATTAAGATCAAAGTAAATAAAGATTTCCCTTCACTGAATTTAGGCACTCCCTCAGAACAAAAAATTATTCAAAGCTAGGCTGCAGAAATCAAACTTCTTAGGGACCGTCTGTTCATTAGAATCAGGTTGGCCACACACAAAAAATCTTTGGATCAGAATTATCCCTCACAGTAATGGAGTGTACGTGAATAGAACAGGATTGGGTTGCTCAGGATGGACCTCATCCAAGAGGCCGACAGAGGTTGATTTGGTTGTACCAGAGCTAAAGGTTAGTCTGAGATTTATATAAAAATTCCCTGTTGGGCACCTGACTAGCTCAGTGGGTTAAAGCCTCTGACTTCGGCTCAAGTCGTGGTCTCAGGATACTGGGATCGAGCCCCACATTGGGCTCTCTGTTTGGTGAGGAGCCTGCTTTCCCCTCTCTCCCTGCCTGCCTCTCTGCCTACTTGTGATATCTCTCTCTCTGTCAAATAAATAAATAAAATTTTTTTTTTAAAAATTCCCTGTTTGTGGATTTTTCTATGAATGGCCAAAGATTTAATATGTTAAATATATTCAACCTTTCATATTAGTGTGTATGTGTAAAATCACAACCAAACTGAATTGTTTTCTACTTTGTCCTTTGAAATTTATCCTTTTAATTTCAGCCTCTCTCTTTTTCTTTCTTGCTCTCTCACTTTATCTAGCTATCTATCATTAAAATGATACATGGTAATGGATACAATTTAAATCATTCAGAAGAGAACAGATTTGATAATTAAAAGTCCTCCAACCACTGTCCTCATCTCTATTTCCACTTGGTAGAGCAAAGCAGTTTATAGTATGTTGCTTATTCCCCGCCCCCCAAATAAAAATGCATTTATTAGAACAGGTGTGTGATTAAAACTGTTCTCCCTCATATAATGACATAGAAAGTCACTCATAATATGTTTAATATTGCAGAACAACATATATTATATATACCCATTCTTATAGCAATACCATCATCATAGTATATACATAAAATTAATAACATACCACATACCACACTATTAATGGTGCTATCCCTTGAGAGGCTGATGGTACCAAGGACTCACCAATTCTGTTGTGAATGGATATACCAATATGCACGTCTTTTTTAAAAGTACCTTTTTAAAGGTATAGACAAAAAATAAAATGCACTGTCGACTTGGCAGAAATATGACAGGCCATACTTTTCTTTTTTTGAAAAATAAATGTTTCCTACCTTTCACCAATTTGCTTCTTGTGACTCTAATTTCTAGTTTGATTCTTTGTTACTCCTGATTCCAATTACCATAATAATCCTCTTCATCATCTAATGAAGATATATAACAACTCTTTGCCATTGATACCCATATATTCAAATGTCTGCTAATATCTTAGCAGATAAGATATGGGCAAATTAACTGTCAGAATTATGTTTTATGACAACTGAACTCCTGTCCTGATCCCACCTATAAATCACATCTTTATAGTAGCAATCCACATACCCTTTTTTTTCCCAGAAAAATAATGAACTATGCAAACACTTGTAAAGAAAGAGATTGTTCCTAGAGTAATTAGCTCTTACAACTGATCCATCACAGAGAACCTCTTATTTTGTAGCAGAGATTTTGAGACCTGTGAATGTGAAGGTTCCGTCAAAGGTGGAAGATAATTATCTTCTCCTTAGGAAGTGAAGCTCATAATTTTCTACTTGAATATAGGCCTTGGGCAAGTTCTTTAAGACCTTATATTTCCTTTAAAGAAGGAGTGAAAGGCTAACAAATTGGCAATCCCAAAATTAAAATTAGAGCTCTCACAAGTACACCCTGTCCCTTCCATTGTTCCTAATTGTTGAGTATAACAGTTAAATAACAGTTTTAGCATCTACATCATGTTATTTAGGGTTCAACCATAATTCCATTCCTAATTTCAATTACCATAATAATCCTCTGGTAGAACAACTTTCTAAAAGTCAAAAATCAAAGCAGTTTTTACCGAAAGCTCTCGGGGCTGGCTAATTATACAAATCAACA
Source organism: Mustela putorius furo (assembly GCF_011764305.1). Lineage (NCBI taxonomy): Eukaryota > Metazoa > Chordata > Mammalia > Carnivora > Mustelidae > Mustela > Mustela putorius. The sequence continues at coordinate 19,692,753 of NW_025422471.1, forward strand.
TTTAGCCCATTGGTATATACGATTTTATTTGCACTAACAGTCTTGTGTGGCTCTTTGCTCATTCGGAGTACTAAGGAGGGAATCAGGCTGTGATCTGGAGAGCAATCAACAATGGCAAAGTTGTTCTGGGGGAGATTCCTTTTCTCCTCTATTTCAAAATTAAACTTAAGTGGTTAATGAGAAGGAAATGCAGTCTTGCATTTGTTCTTTTCTGTTATGCTGACCTGTGTGTCCACTGTGTATCTTCTAGTTGTACTTTTGATAAGGGATGGAAAGAGTCTCAGAGTTTCCAATTTTGGGTACTGACAGAAGATCTTTATCTTAGAGAACAGTTCTCTTCTCCTAGCTTCTGTCTGGGTACCAAGTGGTCACCTTCTGTGTTTGTGTTTTACCTAGTCCCCTCTAGAACAAGTGGACTGACTATACATTTTATAGAAAGCTAATAGTCCCAGCAAACTTTGACTTTGGATCAGAATTATCCCTCACAGTAATGGAGTGTACGTGAATAGAACAGGATCGGGTTGCTCAGGATGGACCTCATCCAAGAGGCCGACAGGGGTTGATTTGGTTGTACCAGAGCTAAAGGTTAGTCTGAGATTTATATAAAAATTCCCTGTTGGGCACCTGGCTAGGACTTAAAGGACACTTGCTAACTTAAAGGACACTTAAAGGACACTTGCTAGAACAGTGACATCAGAGTGTCCTTATCAATAGAGATGTTCTGTTGGCTTCACGGACCATCAGGGTCTTACTTAAGCATGTCTTCCGTCACAGGCTGGACTGTCAATGTGGTCTATATTCTATAATCTGCATAATTTCAACCCTTTTTACTGGTTTGTTTTATGAGGCCACATATTAATTTGGACCAATAAAAAGATACTACTTGAAGTAACCCTAGCCAATTATACATTGATTAGGGAACATGATAGAATTATTTCTCCAATCTCTTGCATGAAAAAGGATGATGAAACCTGCTTAAGCATGATTCATACCACAAAGAACATCTGGGACTATTTGTGTCCATAATAATATCTGTTGGGAAGACATATGACATGGTAACTTGGGATATAGATTATACAAATCATGTGAAGATCTATATAGTCTAGAGGAAAAATGTGATGCTGTTTTTAATCTTTGGCCAAGATAGTTCTCCATTATCTCCTTAAGGTTGTAAGCTGTTATGGATTGAGTGTGTTTCTCCAAAATTCATGTTTGGAGATAAGGCCTTGAAAGAGGTAATTAAGGTTAAATGGGGTCATAAAGAGAGGTCCCGGTCCAATAAGGCTAGTGTTATTATAAGAATAAGAGACACCAGTGATGCTCACACACAGAGAAAAGACTGTGGAGACACAGCAAGAAGACAGCCATCTGCAAGTCAAGGAAAAGGGTCTCGGAGGAAGCCAAGCCTTCATACACTTTGATCTTGGACTTCTGGTCTCCTGAACTGTGAGAGAATGAATTTCAGTTGTTTTAGCCACCTGGTGTGTGGTATTTTGTTAAAGCAGACCTGACAGTCTAATACATGAATCAAAGCTATTTTCTTAGTTAGCAAGGACCACTTCTAAGAGCAATGTGCAGAGCAAGTATTCCATCCAGACATTTTAAATGTTAGTGGTGATAAGCCAGTATATGTGTATAGTTAGGCATCTGAAAACATATAGGCTTTAGATCATGCAGTATCTTTCTCTCTACAATGAAAAAAAGAAAAGAAAACTTGCAGTTCATCATAAGATTTCTTGGGGATATTAAAGTAGGGGCATGGAGGTGGCTCAGTAGGTTAAGCATTGGACTTTGGCTCAGGTCATGATCTCAGGGTCCTGAGATCGAGCCCCATGTGAGGCTCCCTGCTCAGTGGGGAGCCTGCTTCTCTCTCTGCCCACTCATATTCTCTCTGTCTCTCTTTCAAATACATAAATAAAAAATATTTAAAAAAATGTAAACCCTTAAAGTAGAAAAAAAATAGAACAGAACAATATTTGCTCTCATGTGTGATCCATAGCTATTCAATATGCATGGTGCTAAGCTGTCACATTGCTGCAAGGACACAGCTAATAGAACTCCCCAGCGTATTGGTAGTATATCACTAGTTACTGCTAGTATGTTAGAGACCAGAAATAGCACTGAACTAAATACCGTAATTTGGAAATAAAGCCCAAGGAGAAAAAAACCTATCTTTGACACACCTTTAAAAAAAAATGAATTAATATAGCAAATTTAAGCAAATGCAGGAATAAACCCTCCCTTCTGTTAGCTATAGTGCATTCTTACTAGGGAACGTAGATTCTGGGTCTAGAAAGGAGAGTTTTGTTGAGGTTTTCCTTTAATAATGGCCCAGGCCTGTGTGACAACAGTCTGTATAGTTAACTACACTGTCCTGGCTCTGGTTTTGGTTTTGTTTGTTTTTGTTTGTTTGTTTACCATATTTTAATGATAATGATAGTTGACTCCCCTTTAAATCCACAGAACCTAACTCTGAGCTTCACTCTTCAGATTCTTTTTTACTCTCAGAGAAGGTGAAACAGTAAATTCCTGGCACTCCCACCTTAAATGTAAGCCTTAAAATCAGCAAAATAATGACACTCTTGTGCATAGTGCGAGACTCAGGCAGCAAGAATCATGGGATGTCATAAAATCAGAGTTGGTCAAGGAAGTATGGTTATCTGGATTGTAAGGTTAAGATGGTTACAGGGACATTTTAGGGTTCTATAAGTCTAGAATAATGTTTCTCAAACAGGAGTTTGAAAGAACAATAACAATAATTTTTAAAAATTCTGTGTTTTGTGTTCAACAGTGAGCGAAAATAAAATTCATTGAAGCCTATTTTACTATTCAGAATGATTATAGCTGAACAACACCATCTAATTTTAGTGCTTTAGTTGTATTTTTGTCAACTTTCTTAATTGCGCCAAAAGTACCACATTTTTGTTTTGTGCTAGTTAGAAAAAGGACAAAAGATAACTTAATTTAGAAATGATGGCTTCCCACTAAGTAAAGAACAAATTACATCATTAGGCAGAATTTCAAACTGAAAAAAAACTTGGAAGGAAAACTGAATCTCCAAAAGGCCTACAAAGGTGTTGGCATGTGATTCCTCTACTTGTCTCTTGGATGGTGACTTCATTTCCATAAAATATAGTTTGTCACATAATCTGTTAATTTCAGTCTTAGCTTGGGTTTCCATAATTTTGTTTATCGTGATTTGTAAATCTGCTTTGATTTTACAGTTCTATCAAAAACCTTGTAATTATCTTTTTAGTATGTGCACAATTAATATTATAATGAAAAATTATAGTTAACACTGATGGTTTATGACTTTTTTTTCATTTAAAATGCTATGTTGCTGAAATTCAAGCAGTACTGACCTAGATGCACTAAACCTATTCCACAAAGTGATGGTAAACCAAACAGAAATGTTAGCTATTTTAAAATGATTCCTTTTTCTTTGAAAACTAAATTATCTAATGAATAAGAAAGATGTTTTAAAAAATTTAATGCTATAAAAGAAAGGTCAGTCATTTGTTTATCATTGCCAGAAACTTCTGATCTGATAATATATGAATGACTCATAAAATGAATTACCATGAATTATGAAACCATGGAGCTGTCAACAATTAAAAAGCAACAACCGAAATAATAGCAATCCCATGAAATTAGTTATTTAGAGGTAAATGCTGGAAAGGCATACATACATTTCCAAAGAAATCGAAAAAAGAGAAAATAAGGAAAGGAAAGGAAATAGGGACATCTGGGTGGCTCAGTAGGTTGAGTGGCTGCTTTCGGCCCCGTCAAGGTCCTAGGGTTGTGGGATCGAGCCCCACCTCGGGCTTTCTGCTTGGTGGAGAGTCTGCTTCTCCCTCTCCCTCTGCCTGCTGCTCTGCCTACTTGTGCTCTCTGTCAAATAAATAAGTAAAATCTAAAAAAAAAAAAAAAAAAGAAAAAAGAAAAAGAAAAGGAAGGAAATATAGAGGTAGGAGTATATAAACCTGGTAACTTAAAAAATGGAATAGAATGGAGAGAATGTACAAATCTAATATAAGGTCCAATTACAAGTGGATTGAATTACAAAATTTAATGCATCCAATTTATTCCTAATTTATTCTAAACTTCTATACTATTTCATTCGTCAGGGAATTTTATATGTTTAAGAGATATTTGTATTTATTCTTCTATGAATGGTCTGCTGATCTATTTTATCCTTTTTTTTCTACTGAGGTATTGCTCTTTTTTTCAAAATCAACTTCTAAGAGCTCCTTATCTATCAGGGAAATTAATCTTTATTCGTAACACAATATATACCATTCTCCAAGATTGTCATTGTCATTAGACTTTGCTTGGATCTCTCTTCTGTTTTTACATGCCCAATATTGTTCTCTTTTACATATTTGAATATATTACTTATGTTTTATGACACCCATGTTTTCAGTCATAATTGAAAAATTCCTCCTCATTACAAGATTTAAATGGATTCTCTCAGGGTTTCTTCTAGTATTCTTATATTTGATTTTTTTGGCATTTCTCTTGGAGTCAATGTGGGGTATGAACTCATGTTAGATTGTTCATTTATTGCATTGTAAGTAAAGACTGTTCTATGCACTACTCCTATCTTTTAGAATTTATTGTACTTTTATTGCAGTGCAATGATGGTAACAGTTCATGAAAGTTCAAAGAAAGAAGATGCATTCTCCCTTTTGAATGCAGAGAGCTAGATATATATCAGAGTTGTCCTATCCATCATGTTACCGCCATGGTCCACAGCTCTATTTTGTGTGTACTTGAGATGTCATAGACTTTTAAAAAGGGGGGAAATAAGTTCAACTGTTAGTGTGCTATTTGTTTGTCCTCAGATTTCTTTTAGTAATGCTTTTTTAATGTTGTGGCAGAGCTATTATCAGTTTTATTTTCATTACATGACATCATTCACTCACTTTCCTATCATAATATGCCCTTCTTTGGTTCTCTTAATGTCTTTTAATCTAAATTCCAAATCAAGAGAACTGCTTTATTTTGTTTCCAGTTGCCTGGTACATTATTGCCAAACCATTTATTTTCAACCTTTGTGAATCTTTGTTTCTTTTTAAGTGTATTTCTTTTAAATACCACGGGTTGGGTTTTGCTATGTGATTTAACCTGAAAAAGATTATTTTTTACATATGTAAGTTAAGTCTGTTTATTTTTAGTGATACAGTGGACTGGGTTGGTCTTTGTTCCCTTTTATTATTGAGAAAGGTTTTTTTTTTGGATTTTCAATCAAGGGCTTACTTTTATAATTATCACTACATTTAATACTTGGAGTTCTTCATTTCTTTAGACTGTATATGTAAGTTCCTCCTACAAACAATGCTGAATTGATGATTTCTTCTCTCTTCTCCTTCCCATCCTAACTTCTGCCACCCAACTTAATAATATTATCGCTCCTACATGTTGTCACCGTTAAATAGACTTAATTTTCACTTACTTTATTTTGTTTTTTAAAGATTTTATTTATTTATTTGACAGACAGAGATCACAAGTAAGCAGAGAGGCAGGCAGAGAGAGGGGGGTAAGCAGGCTCCCCGCTGAGCAGAGAACCTGATGGGGGGCTCGATCCCAGGACCCTGAGATCATGACCTGAGCGGAAGGCTGAGGCTTTAACTCACTGAGCCACCCAGGCGCCCCTTCACTTATTTTAAAAGAATCAATGAGGAAATTTACTCTAGTAGCTTCCTTCGTTTTCTTTTTCTCTCCTAATTTTCCTTATCTGTATCATTTCTACATTGCCAGCACTTAACAAAGTTTATATTTTATTTGGTACCATTCAGCTCCACATTTGTTTTAGATTCTGTATTGCATTTAAATATACTCTGGGATCAGTACCAATTCTATTGCCATCATTTTTGAATTATCATTGGCTCAAGTTTGTTCTGTAGCAGTTTTACCAAGAAGGACTTTGGGAATCAGTATTTCCTGGGTTCCTGAATGTTAAACTGCTTGTTTTTACCCTTTATACCAACAGCTTGGCTGTTTATAAAATCCTTGGCTCACATTTTTCTTTCTCTGAGAATCTTATAGGTATTGTTTTACTACCTCTGACTTTGGATAAAAGTATAGGAAAGTCTGAGGATCAACTAATATTTTTTCTTCTTAGAAATTATCTGCTTATTTTGCTTACAATTGTTTCTATATCTTTAAAATTCAATATGCTTACTCAGTATGTCTGGGAGTTGACCATTTTGTGCTAATATTCCCTAGCACACAGGTATAGCTTCAGGACATAGCTTTAAGTCATCTTCCATTTTAGGAGGGTTTTCTTGAATATCTTTAGCTCTGTGTTCTGTTCCATCGGATTGCCCCAACCCCCCCACCCCCTTTGACAGCTTCCAAAGACTGTCGAATTTCCTTTCCCTGTTGGCAAAACTATACCTTTCCTCCCACTTTTCTCATTCCCATCCTCTAAGTACCCTGCTTGCTTTTTGCATTGTTTTCCCTATGCTTCTTCCATTTTTTCTTGTTTATACTTCTGCTTTATAATTTTCCTTCATAGAGAAAATTGATTTGTTAACTTTTTAAATTCCCAGTGAAACATCTGGCTATAGTTTTCATTTACTTTATGGCAACATTCTTCATAGTTGGAGGTTTGTTTGCTATTTTCTGTATCTTCTCTTACACAATCTTGGTGCCAAGAATGTGTCAATTCCTTTTATTAATTATGGATTTTCCTAAGCAACAGTTTGCAGGAAGTTTCTGCAGGAGGATATATACAATGTAGTCTGCCAGGCTATCTGTCGCAGAGCTCTCTCTTATCCATCCCACTTCCTCGGAGACAGACTTCCTCTTCCAATATGGCTTAGCTGGGTATTTGGTACGTAGCCCTGCCTTCTCTGCTTCTCTCAAATTAACTGGGTCCATCTGCTGCCAGCCCAGTTCACACAGATCCTCCATACATTGCTACTCACACAGATATGGCTTTTCCTTTTCTCGGTGAACCTCTCACTTGCAGGAAGTGTATTTTTCTGAAATCTGCCCGTCATCTGGTAATTCTCTTTGCTTCTTTCCTCATGTTTTACATGGGGCTTCTGCTTGGTCTTGGCTGCTTTGGGTAGCCCTTACACTGTTTTAGAAACTGTCATTTAAATCTGCTACCTAGTTTTGCCAAAAATGGAGTTTGTGGGTTCTTTTGGTATTTCTTGCTTCTTCTGTTTGATTTCCAGGAGAAGAGGAAAAATACTTATATATCCATGTTAATACTAGAAATGTCTCTAATTCAAATTTGATTTGCTTTAACTTGACCTTATACAGTGATGTTTCTTTTTATTAAAACCAAACAGGTTTGGTTGACTAGAGAGGATGATGTGCAAAGAGAAACTTCCTATAGCATAGCATTTATGGATGTGCAGAGAAAAAAAATGTTCCATGAAAACAACCTTAGGAATTATTGTTTGGAAATTATTCCATTAAACATAATTATTTAGAAAATTTGATTATTCAAAGTAACCAAATATAGTGGTGGTATAGTGGTGACACTATACAATTAGAAACCATTTCTGTAAGATCAAGAATATAATTTAAATGTAAAAACCAGAAGAAATTATGCCTATGGAGATCACTCTTTGAGTTTTCTGAAGGGATAAGGCAAAGTTGTTATTGCTGCTTCTTTAATAAAATTTGCTGCGGATTAGTTTGGCCACATTTAGAATTGTGGCAAAAGTCTGTGGCTTTCAGATACAATCTCACTAAGCCCATACATTAAAATATTTCATTTTAGAAAATTTTACTTTAGCAAGGTCTATATTTTCTCATGAGGAAGGGAGAACATATGCTTATAAAAGTTCGAGGGATGCCGAAGACTTCTCTATGTAATATATAATGTAATGAAAATATCCAGAGGGGTTTTAGTATAATCTATTTAACAGACAGTGTTGACTTTAAATAGTAAAATATAGACTACAAGAAATGAGATCTCCCAATGTCTTGAAAAAGCATTTTTGCTAGGACAGTTCTAAGAAGGTGAAAGAGAAAGAGAATCCAGAGAGAAAAGGTGTTCTCTCTCTTATCTGAAGGAAAAATAAAAGATGATTTGAAGAAATGTTTCCTTGAGGTTTATACTAGGAAGTGAATGTCTGTGTCCCTCTTAAATTCATATGTTGAAGTCCTAACTCCCAAACGTAGTGTGACGATATTAGTAGATGGGGTCTCTGGGAGGTGCTTAAATCATGGGGTTGCAATCCTCATGAATGGGTTTAGTGCACTTATAAAAGAGGTCCCAGAGAAGAATCTCTAGCCCCTTCCATCATGTAAGAATTCAAAGAGGAGTAAACCAGTCAGAAGGGAGCCCTTACCTTCTGAGCCCTACCTACCGATTTATCTAAGCAAGTCTCTGTTAAGGATCATCTAGATTATTTCCAGGTTTTTAAATTATATTTTTGTAACACAGCCTTTCTCATTTGAATTAACATTTAGAAAGTTAAATTCCCGCAAGTGCACTGCTAGATCAAAGTGTGTGTATATACCTCTGAGGGTTAGTCAACATTGCAAGACTGTTCTATCACAAAGTGGGAAAGGCATTTTTTGGCTGGAACAAGTGAGGTGTAGGTAAGAAGGAGATTAGATCAGGGAAAGACAGAAAAGGATCAGAGAAGCACAGAAAAGCTAGACCATGCAGGCCTTGTAGGTCATTGTAATGACTTTCACCATCAATCTTTTTAATCTTTCTGCTCTTGCCCATCTGAGAGGTAAAAGAGAATTTATCATATATGAATTATCCATTGTATGTTTTCTTATGTAAATTGCCCACTTTGCTCATACTTTCTATGGGCTTATACATCCCATTCTTCTTGATTTGTGAGATAATATTTTAAGGGCACCTGGGTGGCTCAGTTGGTCGTGTCCCCGACTCTTGATTTCAACTCAGGTCATGATCTCAGGGTCCTGGGATGGAGCCCTGCATCAGGCTTGGCGGGGAGTCTGCTTCTCTCTCTCTCTTTCCCCCTCTTCCTCTGCCCCTCCCCCTACTCATGCTTTCACTCTATCTTAAATAAAGAGATAAATCTTAAAAAAATATTGGGAGTATGAACTCTTTGTCTCATATGTCAGCAGTTTCACTCTTAATTTTTTTTCTTTCTGAAAGATCTTTAAAAGCTTTCTGTACTTATAAATTACATTTAAAACATATCTTTGCAAGTTAAAGAACATTTCAAATCTACTATTTGTTATGTTTGTCAATCATAGTATCTGGTATCTAGTAATTCTTAAGTATTTTTAAAAGTTTATTTATTTATTGGGGCATCTGGGTGGCTCAGTGGGTTAAGTCTCTGCCTTTGGCTCAGGTCATGATCTCAGGGTCTTGGGTTTGAGCCCCACATTGGGCTCTCTGCTCAGTGGGCAGTCTGCTTCCCCCTCTCTCTCTGCCTGCCTCTCTACCTGCTTGTGATCTCTGTCAAATAAATAAATAAAATCTTTTTTTAAAAGTTTATTTATTACTTATTTATTTAAGCAATCTTAATACCCAATGTGGGGCTGGAACTTATGATCCCAAGATCAAGAGCCAAATGCTTTTTTGACTGGGCCAGCCAGGCACCCCAATTCTTTTTTTTTTTTTTTTTTTTAAAGATTTTATTTATTTATTTGACAGAGAGAGATCACAGTAGGAGAGAGGAAGGGAAGAGATCACAGAGAGAGAGGAAGGGGAAGCAGGCCCCCTGCTGAGCAGAGAGCCCGATGTGGGACTCGATCCCAGGACCCTGAGATCATGATCTGAGCCAAAGGCAGCGGCTTAACCCACTGAGCCACCCAGGCGCCCCAGAGGAAGTAGGCTCCCTACCGAGCAGAGAGCCTGATGTGGGGCTCGATCCCAGGACCCTGGGATCATGACCTGAGCCAAAGGCAGAGGCTTTAACCCACTGAGCCACCCAGGCACCCCTTTTTAAAAATTTTTTATTAACATATAATGTATTATTAGCCCCAGGGGTACAGATCTGTGAATTGCCAGGTTTACACACTTCACAGTAATCACCATAGCACAAGGCACCCCAATTCTTAAATATTTTTTGAACGAAATTAACTCACGGATTTGCTAGATCCTTTATCACTGGTGAGGTTTAGCCTTTTTGGTTATTTGTGGTAGACAGAATAATATCCTGTTCTCTCCCCCAACCAAACACCCCAAATTTGATTATATTACCTAAAGAAACTGTATTTGTGGGCACCTGGGTGGCTCAGTGGGTTAAAGCCTCTGCCTCTGGCTCAGAACATGATCTCAGGGTCCTGGAATGGAGCCCCCGCAGTGGGCTCTCTACCCAGCAGTGAGCCTGCTTTCCCCTCTCTCTGCCTGCCTCTCTGTCTACTTGTGATCTCTGTCTGTCAAATAAATAAATAAAATCTTAAAAAAAAGAAAGAAACTGTATTTGTGATTCAGTTAAGGATCTTGAGTTGGGAAGATTATCCAGCATTATCCAGCTGGGCCAAATATAATCATAAGGGTGGTTGTAAGACAGAGACAGAAGGGTTGGACTCAGAAGGGGATGTGATAACAGATGCAAAGGTCAGAGAAGAAAGATATTTGATAATGCTATGCTGCTGGCTTTGAGGATGGACAATGGAGCCATGAGCCAAGAATGCCAGCAGCCTCTATAAGCTAGAAAAGGCTAAGAAATAGATTTTCCATAGAGCTTCCAGAAGAAACACAACCCTGCTAGCTGTTCACACTCTGACTTCCAGAACTCTAAGATAATAAATTTGTGCTGTTTTAAGTTTGCAGCAATTTCTTAATGCAGCTATAGGAAACTGATATATTATCCTATTACTGACTTGCATTAACAACTTCACTAAGTTCTTGGATTATCAGTTTCTCCATTTACAGGGTAGAGCGTCTATGATATTTCACTAGTCCTTAGTTTCCTTTCAGATAAAACCCTCAGGGATTATACATTTTGTCAAATGAAGCAGAATGCAGATTTGTCACTCTCCTGACATTATCTCTCAGAGGGAGGGGACATCATGCTCACTTTAATACCCTCAGGGAATTTCTACCACATGTTAGTTTGGCTCTAATGTAACTTGCATTCTCTGCTCTGCTTAGTTAATAAAAGCCATGTAGAATCATGACCACAGGGGATAAGGAATTCTGCCATCCCAGCGTAAGTCCAAGTGCGGCTATGCAGTCTCTGCGAGGACAAAGAAGTGGTCCCATCAGTGAAGACGGCTCATGGTGGAGGCTCTGGACACGCATTTCTTTCCTGGTGCTCCAAGGGCTTTCACTGGGAGTTCACTGGTGGTGTGAAATGGGCGATTATTTTAGAGGCTCTACAACCAGATTAGGAGTTTGCAGATGGACAGAATGGTATCGAGCCCAGACTTAGTAGATCCTAACGACTTGTTTTTCACTGGCAGGCAACAGGTCTGCGATGAACCAGCCACAGATGTCCAATCTCCTTTCCAGTCCATTCAAGGGCACCCAAAGAGCTGTCTGTCACCATATAAAATGTGTTACTTTTAGAGAGACTGAACATGCCACCTGGGCTTATTTGCACCGTGAACTACGATAAATGAACAAACCGATAAACTATGTAGACAGATTATAATGGCTAAGGCACTGAGCAAATAAGTCTGAACATACCTCAGACACACATAAGCCCACACACTGCCATAAATACCATGACTCCTTGACTGAATTTTTAAGCTTATGGTAATCAGGATACATAATGAGGAATATCATCATGAAAAGTTATCCTCTTAGGACCAAGAATAATCTTTTGGTTAAAATGACAGGACTACGAGTCAAATACAAAATACTTTTCTGTACTTTTCCACTGAAAGTCTCATAGGATTTAGAATGAGTTTTCTATTCTATTGCATATAGTTATACACCCATGGTTGGATCCAAGACAACTAACTGCTGTTCTTTCTGATCGCTCAGGCAGGTTTGGCTCTGCCTACCTGTATGACTGCCCTGTGGAGCAGGCACCAGATGCATCTGACTTGCTCTTTATTGGCAGTTTCATGTAGTCTGACTGGATCGTACAGGCTGAATGTTTCCATGTTCCCCTAAGAGTACTAAATGAATAAACAACTGAACACACCAAGCTAACCATTAATTTATACTGGGGACCACCACAAAATACTATAAAAATAAGAACTGATATTGTGCAATATAACTTGATGGCCACTGATTTATGAGAAATTTCACAGGGATAGTTGAATGTCCCAACTTAAGAGATTCCACACAACTACAGTTCTCTATTTCTCTCATCTGTTGGGCACACTGTGTGTTTCTCATAGGAACAGGATTAGTTTCTTTGGTGCCTGTACTCAGAGGCCACATTTGTGGCTGGTTAGCATTTTTGCCAAGAGCTTTGTTAAAATAAAATAGACCATTCTCTAATCTGTGTGGAAATTGTGGGGGTGGGAAGAAGGAATCCTTTCTACTAGGGAAAAGAATAACTAATTTTGCTTTGGTTTCAATACAGTATTCATTTCTTATTTGACTCATGAACAATTCAATGTACACAGCTTATTCAGTTAGAAATACTGTTTAATTTTAGGGTATTATGAATAGGAAGTAATGTTAGTAATTCATTGACTATATTCTTTTATAATATTTAAGAACACATATATACATATATATTTTTTAATTGTATTCCTTCTGGCCAGTATTTACCAAAGAATGTAACAGTATTTACCAAAGAATATTTACCAAAGAATTTACCAAAGAATATAACAAGTTTAAAGGGATCCTCACTCAATCCTAAACCAGTGTAAACATTTCTCTGAGAATAATCAATTATTTGGGGAGTCTGCAGGCTACCATTCAATGTGCCAATGGAAACAACTTCCTCCTCCTCACCATTTCATCTTATTAACTATCACCCCCTTTGAGTGTTTATAAGGCATGCTTTGTGCATGGCTTGGGTTCGGGTAATGGGTATCTTTAGCTAATTAAGTAGTACTCTGTCCCTTACCGAAGAATCTCAGGGAAGTGCTCACTGAACCCCACTGTGACAGCTCTCACAGGGAAGGTGGTGTGGTGTGGAGCAAAGAGCACCCCAGTATGAGCCAAAGGGCAAGGTGCTCGTCCTAGCTCCTTTCCTGGTCATGGGATCCTACTGCATCTCTTTCCCAGCAGTGTGGTGATGCCACAAGTGGCCAGATACCAGCACAGGGTGATGTGTGATATAAATTAGATCAAGAATGTGGGAGTGCTTTGTGGGCCACAGTGGGCTGGGCAAAGACGAAGAGATCCTGGTATCTGATTACACGGAGGCCCTGCTCTGACTGATCCAAGCCTCTCCACATTGCCATTGTTAGCACCTCGTATCTTACCACCACCCCCACCTCAGACTGAACAGCAGAGCCCCTCCTCCGCAGCCAGAAGAAAGAGTCATGCTGAGAACTAGAGTTTTCCATTCAAACGGCTCATTCATCCCACCTCCTCCAGTTCCCAGGAGCTGAGCGCAAATGCCATCACCCTGGGGATGTAACCCCACTGCCTCACCACACACAGCTTTCCTCCCAGAGCACACACACGCAGGACACAGGAGTAGCTGTGCTCCCCCTTCTGCGGAGCACATCAGCACCTCAATGTCCTTACACCACACCCAGGGTTTGCTCTTTCCTGTCGCCCCCCCCCCTTTTCCACGCTGCCCCTCAGTAATGCTCCCATGTCCTAGAGGCGGCGGTGTAATTTCCCGTCCATTACCACTGTTCTCAGGACGTTATGTACTCACCATGACTCCATGGGAATTCAAGTACTGCTAATAATGTTGTTTACAAATTAGACATTGGTGGTTGATAATGTTGAAAAAGATCGAGTCCATTTTTTCATGCTGCTCAATCCCCAGACATGCCCTCATGGTTTCGGAGAAATGGAAGGAGGAGGATTTAGAAGAGATAAAAAGAAAATGAAGTCAAGGGATAGAGCACATAACCTTTCAGGAAGGGTTAAAACAACTGGAATTATTTTGGCCTAAACGTGAAGCACACAAAACACAGGCCAGCTGTTTCCCATCCCTACCAAAGAAGGAAACAAGGAAATGTTTTTAAAATGTAGCAAGAGGGATTTAGGTTAGATATAAAGAAGAATTTCTTAATAATGCAGGTTGTTAAATATTGCAAGGGTTTATAAAGGAAATCTGTGGAATTTCCTTCTGAGGCAATCTTTCCATATTAAGAAAAATTCCACTTGTATGGAATGGTTCAAATAGAGTACTTCACAATCTGTCTCAAACATCTATACATTCACTTAGGCAATTAGGCAAACAGATCAGAGCTGTAGTGAGTATCTTTCACTCATGATTGCCTCGATATCATTAAATAACTTTTGGGGAAGTTCCCCTGTTGCCAATTGTGGTAAAAAGCATATACTGAAAATGCTAACATTTTAACCACGGTTAAGTGATCAATTCAATGGCATTAACTACATTGACATTGTTGTGCCATGATCACCACTGTACATCTCCAAAACTTTTTCTTCATCTGAAACTGAAACTCTATGCCCATTAAGCAATAACTCTGCATTGGCCCTGCTAACCACTAGTCTACTTTCTGTCTCTATGGACGTACGTGAGCTTTTTCTACATTTTGATGGCTGCCCTACAAAGTTGAACTGCATTTTCCCAACAGAGAACCTAAAGTCCTGCTTGTCTCAGCCCCTTCTGCCAGTGAGGTGAAGACATGGGGCATCTGTTCTGCCCATCAGACACGCTCACACAAGTCTTGGGTCCGTAAGTAAGCAATGTGGGAAGGTGGCAGTCTAGTGGCATCCATTCATTTGGGGCAGGGCTGAAGGTGTGTGATGATACCTGCAGCTTTCCGACTTGGTTTGGTATAGCATGGTTCTCCAGCAGGTGGGGAGGGTTAGCATCCCCATTGTGGAGACTTTTTATGATACTAGGATAAAGTATGTCTCCTTCTAGGCTAGTTCTCTGGTATGATAAGCAGCTCAGAATTTCACCTGGAAGTTCTCAGACTGGACTGTTGGGCTGGCAGGAAGGGCTACCAAAGATGGCGAAAATTCCCGCCACAAGACCTGAACTCGGACAGGAGAACAAAGGACCAAGATGGCGAAAGTTCCCGCCACACGACCTGAGCTCGGACAGGAGAACAAAGGACCAAGATGGCGAAAGTTCCCGCCACACCACCTGAGCTCGGACAGGAGAACAAAGGCCCAAGCAGGAACCTGAGACCCCCCGCCCCAGGCTCCTGTGGACCAATGGGATCCCGATGAGCAGGAGGGATTTCCAAATAAGGGAAACTTGCCAAAAGACCCCTGAGCTTTCCCCAAGACCCCTTAAAAGCCCCCTCCTCCCTGCCTTGGGCGCGACTTCCCCCACTCTGCTTTCCAGAGTTGCGGAACCTCGCCCGAGGGTGCCCACTTCCTCCCGGTGCAACTTTCTCGGTTCCCCTTCACCTGGGCCCTGAAACTTCACCGGAGAGAACCTTTAATAAACCTTGCCTTACACTCACTTTGCCTGGTGTTGTGTTTATCTCGCCGGAAAAACCTTACATGGACATCTTAGGTGTTCCTGTGATTCTGTAACCCATTCAATCCGCTCTAATAAATCCCTTCATACACTGTTAGAATGGATTCTGCTGTCTGCCTTTTATGACCCTTGACCAACACAGAGGAAATTATCTCCCTATATTGCCTTCCTTCCATAGGTGATTTTTTTTCCCCTCTTCCTATGTATCAGGGAAGGAAAGGAGAAGGGGCCAAGAGGGCCAAGCAGTTGAGATAGCCAGGGCGACTTCTTCCTATAGCCTCTTTGTGATGCCTTGACATGCTTTTGAAATGGGCACAACAGAGGTGGCATAAGGAAGTCTCCACCTTCCTCACAGGAACTTTCGGGGCTCCTTCGCCTCAGAGGAACTCTGCTGGGGCACATGTCCATGCACACAGCAGATCCCCTTTGAGACCTTAAATGCTTACCCTTATCTGAGAAGCATCCCTCCTTCCCCTGAGCCCAGAAGGGTTGGCCTGTGTTGTGTGAAAAAAAGAGTGTGGTTTGCAATGGTGGGAAGGAGGGGGTTCTCTCCTCCTTAACTTTGCAGAAGGGGAGCTAGTGCTCAACTCTCCTTGTTGGCTACTCCACAGCAAGGCGCCAAGCTGCTGGGAACTCCCAGATGTCATTTGCTTCTTTCCTCCCTGTGTCTACATTCATGTGTGTTTATAGCTCCTCAGGAGACACAGCTTACACATACTTGTAGTCCTCACTGTCCGAGCAAGTGAAGGTGCTTCGTAAGTGTTCAGTTCCAGGCTAACCTGTGAGAGCAGGAGTTTCCATGTTTGTCTGGTTACAATCTCTTCTACATTTCAGTATTTATCTTTAATTAATTACACTGTGTCTAACCTGTTGTAGCTGTTATGATTTTAATGTCTGAAACCTCTTCCCTGCAGCTGCATCATTCCTTTTTCATTGCATTCTGTTCTTATTACATGATGTAATGTAATACAATGTTCTCTCATCACGACCAGGATTATCACTGGAATTGGCAGACTGATTAATAGGGTGGACTCTAGAGCCAGGCTGACTCTGTTAGAATCAAGGCCCTGCCAGTTAACAGCTGTGTGCCCCTGGATAACTCACCGTACTTCTCTGTGCCTCAGTTTCTTTCTCTGTAAAATGAGGATAGGAATGATACATACTTGGTAAGGTGGTTGTGAGGAATACAGAAGTTGACATATATATATAAAGTCCTTAGAATGATGCCTTGCCCCGCCCCCCCCGCCCCAAGCTCTATGAATGCTATCATAAAGTTTGCTTCTGTTTTCTTCAGAATTGTTTTCTCTGACTTACTATTTGGATCTCTTTCTTTTGTGCATCTAGTTTCCCTATAGATTTTTTGTTATCCAACCATTTTTAAGAATAATGAAGCTCTTTATTCTAAGTGGTTTTGTAACTTTCCTCTGCTGTTTTATGAATAATTCTTTCCCCAAAAGTACCCTCCACTCCATTGGAACATGACTAGCAGTTTTATGTATGTGGGCATGGGCATGTCACGTAACCTGATTTGTTTCAGGGTGAGCAATACAGACATTAGCTAACAGGTGCAACTTCTCTAGATGCCAGAAAAAAAACAGGTTTTAAGCTTTTGTACCCCAAAAGAAGTTTTTGGCGATCAAATCAGTCTATTGATCAAAGAGACCTTAGGCTGCTTGGCTCTCTACCTTCTAGTGCAAGAAGGAGAAATGAGAGGTACATTGGGCAGCTAATCTTCCTGTTTACTTTATTTCTCATTTCTACACTCTGCCTTATTTGCAAACTTCACCTTCGTGCCTCCAGTGGGGAGACTGACTTCCACCTCCATCTCTACCAGAGTCTGTAATTAGTGAATCTGAACCTGTATTTCACTCTGTCCTATCTCATATGTCAATAGTCTTTTATCCCTTTTCTGTCTTTCAAAATCTTGTTAGAATCTCTGTTCCATCTCCCCATTACTTTCTTTGCTAATGATTTTTTTAGAAGATTTTATTTATTTATTTATTTGAGAGGGTGTGAATGATTGAGCAAGAGCACAAGCAGTGGGGGAGAAGCAGAGGAAAAGGGAGAAGGAGAAGCAGACTCCCCGTTGAGCAGGGAGCCTGACACAGGGCTAGATCCCAGAACCCTGAGATCATGAACTGAGCCAAAGGCAGACACTTAAATGAATGAATCACCCAGGCACCCGTTAATGAATATTTTTGGTACTGCTATATGATATCATAAAGTCACTGGGATTTCCATGGAGTCTGGATCGATAGGAAGTTTGTTGTACATTCTACAGTCTTAATCTGGGGCAAACATCCCAAGTATTATTGTTGGAATCAATGGAGATTACCAGTTAATCATTCATCCTCTCTTTTTGATTCTAAAACAACTGAAAACAAAGATAACAGTCTTCAACCTCAAAATCAAGGTGGTCACACAGAAACAGAGAAAATTAATGCATTACCCCTTCCAAAGAAAAAACCAAGACCAGTCACTGTTAGACTCTCCCTAATTGCATTAATTAATTAACTCCTTCTTGGGGGAAGGAGAAGCAAAATGCAGAGAAAATAGTTGTGCTTGGCACCAAAGAATCACTTCTGGGGTGAGAAGTATTAGCAAGTTCCCATTTTATGAGCTGAGGTAGGAGCTCTATTCCTTGTGTGAAAAGGAATAGAAAGAGAGACATCGTTTTCTAACTATTTTATAGATGAAGTACCTGAAATTATGGGGGCCTGAAATGAATTGCTTCAGGTCACAGAATTTATAAATGATAAAGCCAGACTCTAGCATTTCTAACTTGGAGGCCTTTAATTCTTCTTCTGTGCTACATTTGTTCTCTGTAATATGCTATTGTGATCGCAAACATCAAAATGCTATAACCTCAAAGGTATATTCAACAAAATTAATAATGTTTGTTTAGAATTATGCTCTCTCACATACTGCATTGTAATTCCTGAGGTGAAAAGGAGAACTAATACAGTTTAGAAAGTTCAAAAATATACTGGAAACAAAAGGGTTTTCAGGCTCTCATTAATTTACAACATTTTATTAACTAGAGTACTGGGTCTTTTTTCCTACTCCTCAAGCTTTTTGATATATATATGTTGTGGGGTTTTTTGTTTGTTTTTGTTTTTTTGCCACAGAACATATTTTTATTTTCTGAATATCTCATTTTTGTCTCCAAACCTCTTGGGAAATAATTGACTCCATGCTTATAAGTGCCCAGTAGCAAATCACAAGTGTTTGTATTTCTTAGCATCAGAAAAAGCACAAAACTGAAAAGGATCCTTCAGGAGACATACATGTTCTGAGTCTTCATCACCCTGCAGATGGCCAGAATTTTGCGAAAGTCCATTTTACATGCAGATGGCTCCTGACAGAGCTACTCTCAAGTACTGCTGATGACATTTGCCCATTGTAATTAAGCATCTCATTTTTTCCTCTGCCTAACTTGAGATTGGTTCCTGAATTACAACCCCTGGCAGGACAGCTGAAACAGGAAAATACTAAGTTACTGGCATACAGAAACTCCTTTGCTTTACCCCGAGGTTCTACTAAAGGATATCTTGCCCTTTAATGGCAGTTTTAATAATAGGTATTTCCGTGTTATTTGAGGAAAAGGGACAACTAACTGAAACAAAGTTTTCTGGTGTCTTCTCCACTGTAGCATAAAAAGGGTAAGGAGGGGTGCCTAGGTGGCTCAGCGGGTTAAGCCGCTGCCTTTGGCTCAGGTCATGATCTCAGGGTCCTGGGATTGAGCCCTGCATCAGGCTCTCTGCTCAGCAGGGATCCTGCTTCCCTCTCACTCTCTCTGCCTGCCTCTCTGCCTACTTGTGATCTCTCTCTGTCAAATAAATAAATAAAATCTTAAAAAAAAAATGGTAAGGAAAAAGAGAGTGAGCTACCTAGGTAATTCATCCAAAACACCATATGTGTGACCCCCATCAACTGAAGTTTTAGAGATAGTACTTCTTCCTTCATTCTAATATTTGTAGGGCATCTATCATATGTTATTCAGTATGCTCAGAAACGAAGTACAATGATGACCAGAGCAAGGACTGGACTTTTAAGGAGCTCACTGTCTAATGAGAGAGGCGGAAGAATGAACTATTATAATATGACAACGTTATGTCATCTGCACTATGACTAAATGTACTTTAGGTGAGTGTATGAATAATGTGCAGTGGAGAATAGCCCTCAAAAACAAAGACAGACTGGGGCGCCCTGGTGGCTCAATCAGTTGAGCAGTCAACTCTTGGTTTCGGCTTGTGTCGTGATCTCAGGGTCACGATCTCTGGGTTGGGGGTTGAGCCGTGTTGGGCTCCAGAGTCTACTGGAGATTCTCTCCCTCTGCCTCTCCCTTTCCCTTTGCTCTTCCCCCCCACCAACAGGCATGTTTTCTAGCTCTCTCTCTAAAATGAAAAAATAAAATCATTAAAAACAAACAACAACCACCACCACCACAACAACAACAAAAAGACTTTCCAGAATGAAAAGTTAAGGAAGGGTATCCTATACTGAGGAAAGAGAGTATTTAGGTAGGATGGCAGGAAGGAGGGCAATATATTCAGAACATAAAGTTGGAGCTGGAGCAGAGTGTGAGGTGAAGGGAGAAGTTGGGGGGACAGTAGATGAGATCAGAGAATAGATAAATGGTATCGATACAAGAACTTCCAGTTTTTTTCCTGTGGGCTTGTCATGTCTAACATATGTGAGCTTCTCATGAACTTCTGTGTATGAAAATTTCTGGTAGCACACTAAAGAATAAATTTACGTCCAGATCTCCTGCAGAGCTTTTTTGGTCACAGTGTGAGCAGAACAGCATCCTGCCCCAATTATACAAAGAAGGAAAAGTTCCCTCGTATTCCTTGAACATGTGCTTTCCTTGGTCCAACACCTGTAGGAACTTGCATGCTGGCTCCATCGTCTCACCATCACCTTAATTTAACATTCTGAGCGAGAGGTGTTACTGTCATCGTAGGAGCCCTGGCTGGAGCCAACAAAGCCAAACATGGGTATGGTGCCCCAAATTGGACAACACATCTGTGAAAATGACCAGTTGAGAAAATGGTCAAGGGAGACTCATGCCTAGGAATCCTTTGAAATTAAGCAGGACTGTGATAAGAACACATTTGTGCTTTAAGAACACAATTCTGGAGAAGGTATCATCTATATTATGGTGAGAGCTTTATCTAAGTAATGAGGATGGAGGGGAGCATGTATATGTAAATCTATATATAAATAAATAACTTCAGAAGGCAGTGTAGTACTGGGATTGAACGCTTAGGCTTTGGCATTAATCAGCTTGGGTCTGAAATCTTATTCCTCTAGTTACCTGTTGTAGGAAGGTATATGGCAGGTTATATCACATCTTTGTACCTCAGTTTCCTCCTCCATAAAATGGGGATTATAACAGTAATCTGCTTCTTGGAGTTGTTGTAAGGATTAAATAAAATAATACATAGAAAGCCATCAGAATAATGTCTGGCATGACTGAAGTGCTCAACAAATCTGAGTATTTTTACAGTGGGAAGTATGATCATACTGCAACGAGAAAATTGATAGGATGTGGCAAATGAGAGGACAGAGGGAAATAAAAAAAGGGAGAAACTAGGATAACAACAGAATTTATGAGTGAATGTATAGAGAGGAAGGAGTCTAGAAGGGGTAAAGCTTGGGGAAAGGTCATGAAAAAGAAAAAAAATTGGTGTCTTAAGGTACTGAGTTTGAGGAAAGCCATGACCTATACAAACTGAGGTGGCAGGTAATCAGCTGGATTTAGATATGTTTGGGGCTCATATGAAAGATTGGGCTGATATGGAAGATTGGCTGATATAGATTTTGGGGAACCCCCAGCGGATAAGTGAAAGTGGGGGCCATAGGAGTAGGGGAGATTAAGGAGGCCAAAGAGGGAGTATAGAAAAGAAAGCAATTTATCCTTCAGATAAAATATTTAGCTAACCATCACTTTTTCCCTCCTCTAAATTAATCCTGTTTTATTATTCTGATAATGCAAGTAATACACGCTTTCTGCGTAAAATTCGGAGCGTTTTCTTAATGTTCCTCTTTTTTCAAAGCAAAAAAATGTATGCGATGGTTCATCTGCAGGCTTTGCTCTGAGAAGAGAATGTTCTTGAGTCATCCCGCGCTGGGGCTTCGAACACAAGGCGGATATAAAACGCCTCCTGCTCCGTTGTCTTCACTGAAGGCCAAACAAAAGTAATCAGCTTGAATCCACCCCTCCTCAGATGAAAGCCCAGCTGTGTCCCTGTCCAAACAGGGAGCTGGGAGCCAAACAGCAGGGGGATGCGCTGCTTTTCCTTGATGGAGAAAGAAAACTGGGGCCCCTTTATGCGGCTGACACTAGAGGAGGGCAGGGCAGGCTGGTACTAGAGGAGAAAGCCTGTGATTACTTCAAGTGCAGACATTTTCCCTTCAGTGGCATTACTGTAGCCTGGGAGCTAACCTGCTGAGTGACCATGTGAGCACTGTCAGCGCTCTACCCTCACCCACCTGACCTCAGATATAGGCAGTAAGGGAGAGGGCTGCTCCGCGCCCTCCTTAGGACCCAGGTGTGTGAAGGCCTCCATACGTGGCCACTTGGGAGGGAAGAAGATTCTGAAAGGCTTTCCACAGTGAGCCAGGGCAAGCTCTGTACCCGTGCCCTGGCCTCCCTGTCTCTGTCTTCCACAGCCCCTGTTTGGACCTGGGAGGAATCCACTGGTGGGCACACCAACAGGCAGACTCAGTATGGGTACAGGGAGCCAGCAGAGCTGAGGCACCAAACATAAGTGATCAAAGAAGACAAGCTCCAGTGAACTCATCCAAATTCTGCAGTCAGACTCTTTAGAAAGAAGTTCTTTTAATTCCAGTATTCCTGCAAGTCGTGTTCCACTGGTTAGGTACTATACTGAATTATCGATGGGCAGGATCTCATAATGTTTTCAATGCTGAGAACCTCTAAAGGTATTAATCTGACCCTGAGCAAATCATCACGTTCTAGACTATGGGGTGATATGTGGTAAGTATCTATTCCTCCCTTATCTTTAAGACAATGCCCGTTGTTCTTGGAGGCGGGGAGAAGAGGACCCAATGTTCTCTTTCTAGATCCTTCGTCAGTTGTTATTATACATCTGGTCAACCTCCTCGTCTGAGACAGGAGGAGAGGTGTGGAACCTGCTTCTTTTTACATGTTATCCCCCACTGCCTGCCACACACCCAGCTTAAGGTTTAGCCGCTAACCTATTTCTCTGCTACCGTGCTCTGTCACTGCTTATAGGTCTAACATTTCCTAGACTGTTACGTTGATTTCTCCTTAGTACTATATGGAGTTATCTGTATTCTAACAAGCGTGCTTCGTCCAATTGCCGTTAAACTCTGCAGGAGGTGCCTGTCTGTCATAAATCGCACCAGGCAAGGCCAATGCATTGTGAACTTTGTCACGGCCAGCGTGACAAATCGACAGGAAAACGTGAGGGTTAAGAGGATGGTGAAAAGAAATTAAGAGACAAAGAGATGGGGGCAGGAGGGACACTGAGGAGGATGTCCAACAGTGCCAATTTTATTCCACATCTTACAAGCATTTGTAAGGCAGACCACAGTAGGAGGAGTAATACATCAGTACCTAGTCAGATGACCGCAAGTTTCTATAACAAGTTTACATTAACTACAAGCAAACCTCATGATGCCAGGTAGTCTCGGCTAATGCCATTAGCAAGACAATCAACCAGGGAGTGGGTTATGGAAGGTACAGGAACAACAAGGACCAACTAAGAACTCATGACCCTGACCACATTGTTCTCTTCTGTAGGGAGAGTGTGTGGGAAGTCACCTAGGCGAGCGCACGACACGTAGCACAGACCCTTTTCTCAGTGTTTCTCAACTTTCCCGTTCTTAACCTTGTCAAGGTGTCCGGACTTTGAAGGAGACACAAGTCAGGGCCTGGTTTGATCCTCGACTCCAACCATACCATAGCCTCCAACAGAACTCTCTTCTTGAACTTCCAGAAAATCTGTATGAGTATGTAAAGTTAAAACAAAACAAAACAAACAAACAAACCAAAAACATGGCCAGTTGGAAAATGACTGCAAAATCCTGAAAGACTCTGGCTCTTAGCCAGAATTTATGGTGTGGGAAACCTCAGACTTCCCCACCAACTGTTTTTCCTTGCCTTTCCTGGGGTTTCAGATTGCAGGACCATTATAATGTCACTGCACAGAGCTCATGACAGGCTAGCAAGAAGACGCTACTTAAATCCCGACAATTTCACCCTGCATTTGCCATCCTCGGTCTTAGATCCATGCCTCCTCTGCCCACACTTTCCTTCTCCTTCCTATTTCTCCATATCCCTACACCCAGCATATGCCCTTAGGGAAAGAGGAAAAAGAACCCCAAATCTTGACCTCTATGAGAGAAGGTCTTGGAGATTTCTTGTTGATATTGAAGGAAAAAAGAAATCAACAGGATGTCTCCTCTCTCCTTTTAAATCCTACCCTTACTACTGGGATTCAACTGATTTTCAACTCTGAAAAGCCTTCAGAGAATACTCAGAAACTCAGTGAAAATGAGTAGTCGAATTTTGAGAGATTCCGAGCAAATGTTAATAGTCAAGCCATTCCAAGAATGATCTGCTTTCTTTCTCCAGGAGTTATTTAAGTTGAGCTGCCTTTAAGAGACACGGTTGGATGTGTAACAAATCTCACCTTTGAACTCTGGGATATGGGGTATTTGGGTGGAGAGTACTAAGGTTTTTGCATTCACTTTCCAGAATGAGCCTCTTTAACTAGAAAGAGGTACCTCTCACAGTTGACATAGGAAAACTAATCTTTGGAAAGCAAATACCTTGAGAAGAAAAACTTTAATGCTTATAATTAATTCATGTTGTTTATTGTAATCTAAGTGGGAGATGACTGAACATTATCTCTCTCTCTCTCTGTCAGAGAATCTATCCCCGCCTTTTTAAGCAGAGTTAAAATGAATTACAGAAAAATGTGTTTCACTCCCAGAAAAGATTAATTTGGGAAACATTTCTTTTGACACATTGCTTATAATTAAAGTAATTCTTCATTTTTTCTGTTTCCTTTAAGTAAAAACTTGTGGCTTTATTTAACCTCTCTTCAATTAACTCTCTCAAAGGAAAATAACCTTAAGCCCTATAAACAAACACATTTTATTCTCTATTGAAAGAGAAAAGTGAAGCAATGGTTGCCCTCCATGTCAGGGCCTCCCGCAATATTGCAGCTCCAAAGTCAGACGCCCTGTGTGCACCAACCTCCAGGTTCCTGCTTTTATTGACAGGGGTTTTGACTGTAAAATCCTGTCTTCTGCATCTCACCAATGCACACACAAACTGTATTAAACAATATAGTTTAATTAAAATTATGCTGTTAGAAATGTTAGCACAGGAACATTGTTCTTTCAACAAGTACGGTTTGGTTTCCTCTTTATTAGGCTCTGAGGACACAATAATGAGCAAAGTAAACATGGCAACTTCTTTTCTGAGGCTTATAATCTGGTGGAGAAGAGAGAAATTAATTAAATAATTAGAATAATTACAAATAGTGAAGAAGCATTACAAAAAAAATGTTCAGTGCCATGATAGTGCTACATTAGGAGATTTATTTATTGGCTTATTTATTTACTTATTACAGGGAAAGGAGGAGTTGGGGGGAGTTTGTTAAATCAGAAAATCCTTTTTTTTTTTTTATTTTTTTTTTTAAGTAGGCTCCATTCACAACCCTGAGATCAAGACCTGAGCTCAGATCAAGGGTCGGATGTTTCACTGATTGAACCACCCAGGTGCCCCAGAGAGAAGTCCTTTCTGAAGAAACGTCTGAACTAAGATCTGAAAGATAACTTGGTACATTCATACAATAGGATTTAATATAGCAGTTAAAGGTGAGTGAGCAAGAACCACATGTATCAAAATGGATGGCCCTCTAAATCATATTGTTTGGGCAAAAATCTCCTTTCCTCAAGTGTGGACAGGTCTGATCTAATCAAGAGAATACTAGTAACAGAGGTTGTAGAAGACAGAAAAGTCAGAGAGTTTTTCCTGGGGGCCTTGAAACACACTGCTGTTGCAGAGAGGGCACATGGTAGACATGTGCAGGTGACATCTGAAAGCTGAGAGTGATCCCCTGCCAAAGCCATCAAGAAAATAAGGATGTTAGGCTACGGCCACAAGGAACTGAATTCTGCCAACAACTGCTGAGCTTGGAAGAGGACCCTCAGCCTCAGATAAGCTCACAGCCCCAAGCATCCACAGAGCCCAGACATACTGTGCCCAAATTCCTGACCCAGAGACACTGAGGTCATAACTTCGTGCTGTTTTAAGACCCTGAGTTGGTAGTAATTTGTTACGTAACAGTAAAAACAGATACAATTACTGGAGAAATGTTAAGCAATGCACACTCTCGCAAAATGAGGGGCAGGAAGGGGCCACGGAGGTCATGGTGGCCAACTCCCGCACATTGTAGAAGCATGAGGTCTATGGGGCTGACATGACTTGCCCAGGGATGAACATTCTAGTTATTGACAAAAGGTTACTAGAGTCCACCATGACCTAGAAACAGAGTATCACATAAAAAATACTGTCAGGGACACCTGATTCAAAGGGCACATGCACCTCAATGTTTATAGCAGCATTATCAGCGATAGTCAAACTATGAAAAGAGCCCAAATGTCCCTCAACAGATGAATGGATAAAGATGTGGTATATACACACAATGGAATATCAAAAAAGAATGGACAACATGGATGAAACTAGAGTATATTGTGCTAAGTGAAATAAGCCAGTCAAAGAAAGATAAATATTACATTATTTCACTCATATACGGGATTTAAGAAACAAAACAGAAGGAACACCTGGGTAGCTCATTCGTTAAGTGTCTGCCTTCGGCTCAGGTCATGATCCCAGGATCCTGGGATCAAGTGCTGTGCATTGGGCTCCTTGCTCAGTGGAGAGCCTACTTTTCCCTCTCCCTCTGCCTACTCTTTTCCCTGCTTGTTGGTGTGAACTATGCTTACAAGTCACTCTGGCTGTTGTTCAAAAGACATACTTCTGAATAATGGCCTTTTATCTCTTATTCTAAGGACTCCATGGAAACACAGTAAGTAAAGTGATGAATTTATAGCAATTATATTTAGGTCATAATCAAACCAAATAAAATCCAAAATCTTTATATACATTTTCCGGATACCTCAAATCAAAAGGTGTTTTTGGATTTCTTTTACTTTAATTATCTCCATAGAATTTCCTCAGTTTCCCATATCATTCAGCAAAGACAAAAACTTTATTTTTAAGCATTTTTATAATAAGATGCCATGGCTCTGGTTCAAATATAACTTTACCCTCTGGCCTGTATTTCTTTGCATTTCAATCTTTACCCACTTATCAACTTAATATCAACTTACTTTAAATTGAGACTAAACACTATATAAATTTTGCGTGTTGTGAATATAATTTGTGGGGACCAGCTGGAAAGCCAAAACTTTGATCAGATTATAAATGTTAATGGGAATACTTGATAGAAATGATTGATAGCATAATTGGAATCTTCTTATTGATTTTTACAGATTTACTGCCACTTTTTGATGTTCTGATACTGTCATCCATCATTTCCAGAAAAGAAGAAGAATGTGTTAAATAGCATTTAATTTCATTGAATGGGGTGTTTTCTGTGATTTCTGTTACTAATTGTAAAAATGCAATTTTTGATCTCCCTGTTACATTATTAGTGTCATCAACTAATTATTGATATATTTTTAAAAATAATATTTGAAAACAAGAGTTAAGGTTGTGTTTAAATTATGTCAGGTTTTAACTGAAGTTCAGACTACAAGTGGCTATCTATTCTGACCTGAAATATATTTAATTTTTCTCCTGGATTTGACAGGAATAGCACTCATTCAGGACAAAGCCATCAGCCATTCTTGAGGCAGAGAATGGAGTGAAAGATCATTTGTTACCAGAAAATCGGAATTGGTGAGGAAGAAGAGGAATGAGTGTTCGTGCAGAGGGAATGGAAACAAGTGATTCTCTTTGATCTGAATGTAGGCCTGTTTTCTAATCTTTGGCAAGTAATGGCATACTGACTCTAGTAATAATTAGCTTTTTAATTCTGGAGATATCAACTTCTTAAATGATGTAAAGCCAATTAATAATCTCAATAGGTTTTCATTTAAAAATTTTTTGTGTTTTTTGAATATTTTTAAAAAATATTTTATTTATTTGACAGAGAAAGAGAGAGAGGAGCAGAGGGAGAGGGAGAAGCAGGCTCCCCGATGAGCAGGGAGCCCAGTGCAGGGCTTGATTCCAGGACCCTGAGATCATGACCTGAGCCGAAGGCAGATGCTTAACTGACTGAGCCACCCAGGTGCCCTTCTTTTTGTGTTATTTGAAATATGTTGTTATGCTTAATGCCTGGATATTTTATGTTTCCTTTGCAAGAGACTTTTCTTCTAAATGTGCCTTTGCCTGTAATTTATGATGGTGACAATGTGGGAAATTTCACTGGAATGAGGATGTTCCAAAGTATAGTTTTAGAAATCTGTCCTATGCAGCCCAACATTTCGATGTTACTACATTCAAATTTATTAATACTATATTAAAACTCAGTTGGATAAAAACATACTAAATTGTGTCAGATCTTGTCATGAGATTTGTCAGATGACTTCAGAAATGACTTAGAAAAGTGATTGATTGACCCCCTGACCCTCTCTCTTCACACACAATCGTTTCTCAACCTTGAGGTTTAATCTGGAGATCAAGGATTGCCAGTGTTCTGGATTTCAGATCGGATGGGCGCTAAAAGCAAGGGCAGCGCTTCTGTGAATATCCAGCCATTCTGCAAGTGCTGCCTCTGCCTCAAAACTGAATGTGAAGTGAAGGTCACGGGGACACTTCGCCCGGGGCCAGGACTGGGAACAGAAGAGACACAATCCTTCTTATTCCTTCCATCCCTGCCCTGTCCCTGTCCACACACATTTCTGCTGACAACTGGCGGCTCATGACATCTGTCCACACTTGGACTAAAGCTGAAGGAGGCCACTGGGTTTCCCCAATAAACCTACTAGCCTTTATGTCCTACAAGAAATTCCCTTTCAGCAAAAATATCTCTAGCTGAAGACTGAGATACTGTATTGTACTGGGAAAAGCACTGGATTAAGAGTCAAAACCCTAGGTATTATTCTCAAACCTTTTATTGCTAATCTAATCCCTGAGCTACTTTTTATGTGTAGATTGGCAACAGAAATTTTGAATGCGAAGCATGTCATTTGTGGGTACTGGAAGGAGATAGCCCAAACTCCCCCATCCTTCAGTTTTTAAAATATTAATGAAAAAGGCTGAAATTAAATTATTTATTTGACACTATTCGGTCTGTTCTCGTGGCCTAATTACCTCATCAATCCTCTCCTCAGCCTTGCTTGCCCCGTGCTTTAGCGGTCTGTGACACGGCAGACCTTCCCCACTCTTGGGTCTGGAGAACTCAACCACCGGGCCAGGGGGCACTGCTGTTTTCATTCGTGTCATGTATTACAATGTAAAGGATTGTAAAGTGCAGAAAGCTAAATTCGTGTTCTATTGTAATTAAGGGGAAAAATAAAATCTATTGGAAACATTTAGATGATTACTGTTTGATGTCACTGTGCTAATATTGTCTCTCTCTAATGCTGGCTGTTAAAACCCCACCAAAAATTAGGGAATAGTTGCTGCTACTTATTAGGTCAAGAACTCAACCTGAGTTCACAAATGTGGTATTATGTTAGATCATCATAGTTTGATTCATGTAGCTCCCCTTTAAGCCCTCGGACGGCATCCTATCCCAACCATAGTCTGAGGACTAATGATAATGAAACATCATAGAAGACTGTAAAAATACCGGAGAATATTCTTCTGTGACAGTAAAGGGCAAAAAGTGAAAAGCTGGTTTTTTGTTGTTGTTGTAAAATAAAAATCAATAAACACAAGTGGCAGATAGAAATCAAAGTACATTTTTTCTAGGTTTGGGTGATAAGAATGAAATAATCAGTGAGACTTCTATTTCTTTCTTTCTTCTTTTTTTTTTTTTTAAATATAGAATGCCTTACGAATTTACATTCATCCTTGCACAGAGGACATGCTAATCTTCTTTGCACTGTTCTAATTTTAGTATATGTGCTGCCCAAGCCAGCACATGGTGGGATCTTTATTTCAACTCAATACCTGGCAAGAAGATGAGCTAACAATAAATACATTTTTAATGGATACAAATGGTTGATATACTTACTTTTCTTAAGTATATTCTCATCAACCTTATAATTTGTAAGTGAATTAGCAAATTTTCTTCTCTTAATTTTTTTAAATTTTTGCTCACAAGATGTTATTGGTAGACTGATCCTTTAAGAAAAATGAAATCTGAATCACAAGATAAATAATAGAAAGAGAAGAAAGAACTGAGTCCATTTCTAACCTCCCAGTGAAGAAGCTGTTAGGTCGGGTTGTGGGGGTGTGGTTCAAAGGCAGATGTCTTCCTGCTTTTTCTCTTTACCTCCTCTCTTTCCTCCTCTCCCGGGTAACTAGCCTAAAAATTAAGGAAATTTCTTAATGTGTAAAAAGATGTTAATTGTTTTGGGATCAACATATCAACATATCTGTAAAACTGCAGATATAAGCAAGCAGATCTAAGCTTTCCTAAATTAGTCCACATATCAGCCATTAAATGTTGACCATGAACTTACAGCCAAGCGAGAAATGGAGGCTGATAGAAACAATTCAAGTGAAGGTTAAGTGAAGGGCTTTTGCCCTAGTAGACAGACAGAGTGGGTGGGGGGTGGGAGGTGAATAGATTTGAAGCACCCCTTGTCTAGGATTGTGGAAACAGGGAAGACATTCATGCTTAGGGGGAATTTCTCTTGGCATTTGGCCACAGTTATTTTGGGTCCAATCATGCTAGACTTTTCAATCAGAGGGAGTAACTTCCCTGTAGAAGTGGATATATGTAAAGCAATCACAGCTACCTGTCTGGTGGATATACACTAGAGGAAGACAGGCCAATCTCCCTCAAAAATCTAACAAAGACCTCTGTCACTTTTCTTCTTTCACAGTTTGACTTTGCAGGTTTCTACCTGTCTACGTGTATAATAATGCGGAGGAAAATAGCTCAAATTCTTAAAAAAAAAAAAAAAAAGTCTTGAATGCAATGCTAACTTCATTTGAATATTTAGTCTCAACCAAATAGCTCCCTTTGGTGATCTTTCTTCCAAGCAAAACAGTTGACAGCAAAGAAAGTCTTCCAGTCCCAGCATGCTTGCCTATTCACTTTTGTCTTAGAGCCTGCGGTTTGCCCTGACACAATGAACAAACATAGAGTTTCAGAGAATAAGAGATATTCTTGGGAAAAGACAGGTATGAAAGCTGCTATTTATTTTAAAAGGGCAGGTTAAGGTTATGTATCCTTTGAGTTTGGGAGAGGCACATCAATCCAATATGCAGAAGAAACATTATTCTCTAGAATTATTATTTCACAAAACAAATGAAAATATCATTTCAAAGTTTGGAATTTTGGTAATTATAAAAGTTCTTTACCTAAGTAAGGAGTTTTTCTTGAAAGAAAGAAAGAAAAGAAAGGAAGGAAGGAAAGAAGGAAGGGAGGAAAAAGAAAGGGAAGGAAAGGAGGAAGGAAGAAAGAAAGAAAAAGAAATTAATCTAATGACATTCATATCTTTTCGGTTCATTTACATGTTTAATGTGAAGAATTACCATCTACTTAACTCTAGTGGGACTCAGGTACTACAGACATTTACAATGCTGATTTTCTCTGCTCTATTTCCTCTTAAAGTATTTATCTGGAAACACTGGCTTCTTAATTAATCTCCCTTTTCCTTCTTTATCCTTAGAGTGGAACTCTCAAAGGAAGGTCATGTACTGTCTGCATTTGAATAATCTGCACAATGTATTATAAAGCAAGATTCCTTGGCCTTAGTTTAGATCTCCTGACTTTCTGAGTTTGAAGACCAATATTTTGTATTTTTAATAAACTCACCAGGTGAAGCACACTAGAATTTCAGAATTCTTTCATAGTGGGGAAAATTTACCTTCTAGGGAGTGGCAGCTTTAACTTAAAAATGGGACATAAGAAGGGAACTCAAAGCTTCCTAGCCAAAGGTACACACAATCATACTTCAGGTAGAAGTTTTGCAAATTTACACACTAAAAATGCATATTCCCAATAGTATTTCAAGGGAATTTATCATACTTGTAATTTATCAGCAGAGTTAAATGAATTGGGATATACTTATATAGATATATATGCTTACCATATATTTTCCTGGAAACACGAGGATGACTGGTGTTTGTCAATGTGGAAGAGAGTAAGCTGAAGCCTGACATGGGAGGGGAAAGCAATAGGTAAGGAAGCCCATTAGCTCTCACAGTACTGGAGATATGTGGCTCTTAGAATCACAGGGACAATGGACAGTAGGAATGAAACAGGGGGCATGGGAAGGAGGATTCACAAAATAGAGACTACCTGGTCAATGCCCTCCCTTCCCGCAAAACACAGCCCTCTTGGCTGCCAGACAGATACTCTTTGAACAAATGAACAAATAATAAAAGGAAAAGGATCTTTTCTCATGGTATGGAATGAGTGATCTAAGAAGAACCAGGACAGCCAGGAGGGGCACTGAAGCAAGTGACTCTGAAATGCCAATTAGAGTATTACCCCCACCTTAAAAGACCACCAGAGACGTGAGTCAAAGCCAATCAGCAAGGGTCGTTTATTCCAGGTTCGAACCTGGACCTCTGCGCCGCTCGTTGCGGATAAGGCGGAGAGGTCTCGAGCTGGGTCGGTGCCGGATTTTTATAGACAGGTACGGACAAGTTTCGGGTAGGGCTGTGCTAATTGGTTGACAGTTTGAACAGGTATACCTGGGGCCAGTGGATTGGGTCAGGGGGACCCGCGTACACAAGCAGGGGTCTGCGCGGAAGCAGACAAAGGGTCCGCGTGTGAGCAGACAAAGGATCCGCTCGAAAGCTGACAAAGCATGACAAAGCAATCTTACAGAAGCAGATCTGGCCGGTTAGCCCGCGCATGCGCGAAAAAGCAAGCATTCGTACAGAAGCGAAACTAGCTGGTTAGAAACGCACTTCTAGCTGGTGGGGCGGGCTTTTTTTTTTTTTTTTTTTTTTTGGTCTCTCAACTCTGTCCTCTAGTGTGACAGCCAGCTCCTTGACCACTCACCCTATAGAGCAGCTGGCTAGTCGTCAAGCCCTGCCTACCCTCAGAAAGCTCACAGACTGACACTTCCATGGCCTGTGCTTAAATACAAATGAGAAACAAGGGGTGCCAAACCTGAGAAAACCCTGTAACAACAACACAAAGAGAAGAAACAAAATTAGCAGCAGAGAAAAGCGATCCTGCAGAATTTAGAAAAAAAAATCTTCCTAAGTAATATTACAAAGGTCAGAGAAGATTCTGCATCCATGAAACAAAAACAAGATGCAACGAGAAAAGAAAAATTAGAGAACAAAAAGAGCTCCAGATATGCTTACAAAAATGTTTTCTGAAATTAAAAAAATAAAAGGAAAAAATTTCAAAAGTTGAAAGAGACTATTGAGAAGTAAATATCCTAGAACAAAAGTTTTAAAAGATAAATAAAAAAAAAAAGTGAGAGAAAAGTTGTAAGATATATATGATAATTCAGAAGTTCAACATTCTATTCATAGGAATTTTAAAAATGGACCAGAGAAGACAGAGGGGAAGAAATGAAATAGAGAGACAGATAGATTTCTTAGAATGGAAGAAGAAAGTCTTCAGACTAAAAAAGCCCAGTATGTCCCCAGTGCATGAAGTATTAGAGGTTACTCTAACTGTATTTTCATAGCATTTCAGAATGCTAGGGAGAGACATTATCTTAGTAGGTTCCAAGGAGAAGAGACAGGACATCCACAAAATAACAAGCATAAAAGTTTGGCACTGGCCATCCAATCAACAATTCCGAATGGTAGAAGGTAATGGACAAATGCCTTCAAAGCTTTGAGTGGAAATTCTTTATAACTTAGAGTTCTAAAAGCAGTCAAAACAACTGTCCAAAGAAGGACACATTTTTAAAAACTTCAAAAATGTGAGTTCTCTGAAATGTAATCTCTACTATCATTTCTTAGGGTATATTTGAGGATACATTATAGCACAGTAAGACAGTAAATTAAGGAGGAAAATGTGAAATCTAAGAAATAGATGATCCAGTCCAGGACAGAACTATGCAGTGATCCATCCTATAGAGAAATCAGAACAACTTTTGGAGGATAATGAAAGGCTTGGGAAAAGGTATCGAAGAAAAAAAGGAGATTTAATACTACTCTTGACATATCAAAAGATTTTAAGAAATAGAAAAGGCAGGCAACGTAAGGGGGAAAAAAGCAATTAAAAAACAAACCAGATAAGAAACTGAGTGTAATCATAATACACTACTTGACACTATCATGGATGCTATTTAGATTGTAAACAGAATATAAATAATGGTTAATGACTTGATTTTACGAGACAACCTAAAGAGATTGACAGTATTAGTCAGTATTTAAGAAAACAGATTCTAAGGTTCTTAGTGGTTATATGAATCCAGAAATTTACTTGATTTCTATGTTACTCAATTTCCTTTCTGTAAGATAGAAATAAGTTATCTATTTCTTCATCTTTTGGGGAGGCTTCAGTTACTTTACACAAAGTGTGTATAATAGTGCTTGACACATAGTAAGTCCTCAGCAGGAGTTAGTTAAAACAACAAACATAAAAAACTAGAAGCATTTATTGACACAGAACAAAAATAAAATTTTAATGAAGTTTGACATAATAAATGTTTAAGTATAGACAGCTGAATGGCTGAATGTGAGGAAGAATAGTGAAGTGGAATCAAGAGATACCGTTTATAGTTGATAGAAACGAAAATAAATAACAAAGATAATTAAGACAAAAAACAAAACTTAGCAAGATAATTGTGTAAGTGGGTTAAGTCATAATCCAGCATAGCAGGAAACTATAATTATATGACTATAATTAACAAGTCAAAAGCTAGCATATAAACTTGTAATATAGAGAGATAGGAGGAAACAACAAAAGACTCAAAAGAAATAAAAATGCTTTCTGTAAGAATCAACAGTAAATATCATAACCTTTAAATATCTTGTAATTTTGTCAATGATACCTCATTAAGCTAAAAAAATAAAAAAGGAAGGTAAGGTTGATGGTAGAAGTTGAAGAATAGGTTTAATGGTAAAAGTTGAAGATTTTTATTTTTATTTTTTAAGATTTTATTTATTTATTTGGCAGAGGATCACAAGTAGGCAGAGAGGTAGGCAGATAGAGAGAGGAGGAAGCTGACTCCCTGGTGAGCAGAGAGCCCAATGCAGAGCTTGATCCCAGGACCCTGGGACTGTGACCTGAGCTGAAGGCAGAGGCTCTAACCCACTGAGCCACCTAGGCACCCCAAAGCTGAAGATTTTTAATAAGAAATAAAATTAGCACTATGATAATCCAAAATTCTTGCTAAGAATTTTAGGAAACTCCAAGGATTGGAAAATATGAAAATCATAGGGAAAGAATGCCAATTTCTAGACAGTTTGATCTTTTAAAAATAATCTAGTAATTGACCATGAGAGACAAAGACAATGTTTACACTTATTAATGAAGTCAAGCAAAAAACACAGTACACCTGAACTACAAGTGAGGCTTAATGTCAATCACTCATTTGCTTCTCCACGCCTTGAAATCATCAAGCATAGTTTGGGGAAGTGTTCAACCAGTGACTTCAAGACCTTTGTGGCAGCTTGCATTCCAGTCTGTTCTCCTTTCTTCTTTCTGGTCTTCCCCCCACCCAGGCTGCCCTATGAAGATTTCTTCATCATTAGATTTCCTTTCCTGTGTTCCCAAAGGATGAGCACATTTGCAGTTGGTCCTAGAAACCTGATCCTTATCCTGAACCTCTGCTCAAAAGTCACTAGAGATGGATTATGTTGACACCTTGCTTTTTTTTTTTTTTAAGATTTTATTTATTTATTTGAGAGAGATCTGGAGAGAGAGAGTGTGTGCACGAGTGGGGGGAGGGGCAGAGAGAGAGGGAAAACCAGACTCCACTACTGAGCAGGGAACCCAGTGTGGGACTCAATTCCAGGACCCGGGGGATCACCTGATCTGAAAGCAGACATTTAACTGACTGAGCCACCCAGGAGCCCTGTTGACACCTTCCTTCATCAAGAAAATGTGTAATACATAAAACAGCAATGCTTGCTTTGGTGCATTTCATTAGTACTTCTTAATCTGAACCTAACAGAGCATGCATTTTTGGGGGGTGTTTGATTTCTTTTATTCTTTGGTCAGCATCTAAGACCTTAAAATTCATAATCTTATTCAGTTATTTACTTAGGCTAGATTTACCGAAGATGAAAACACTTCTACCTGCTAAAGCTGACCAGGGCTTCTCAGAAACTGGAAGAAAACTGCTCTGGCAGACTTAGTTGCAGGCCTAGGAACCATATTCTTCACACACACACACACACTCATATATTTTAAGAGGTTGGCTAAGTATTGCTTGTGAGAATCCCACTCTTCTAAATGGTACAAGAAGGTTTATATGAAATCTCCAGATTTAATGAAAGGTAAGAATATAAAATAATAGGTACTACTGTAAGTAATCTTATCATGGGTTATGGCTCCATTCTCATAATTTACAGTTACATTAGGTCTGCTCCCTCTTCCCTTTCTTATCCTTCTATCACATATGATTTAGCTGATCTTCATGCTTCTAAGATACATGTGACTTCAGTAGAAGACTGTGAAGGAGTATAGTGGGAAGTAATTTTTCCCGACGACTGTCCACCACTAGGTTCAAGGCTGATAGTTCTTACGCTAGGACTATGCCTCCTATGGAGTCAGAAGCAGAAAATTCAGGTTGAAGGAACTAGTCACAGGGACTGCCACTTGCACCTTCAGAATGGAAGAAGAGAAAAGAAGGCAACGTGGCTGAAGGTCAGCAGGGGAGAGAGTCCCAGAAAGTGAGGGCAGAAAGGTAAATGAGATGGTGAGGTAGAGAAGAGATTTCGTAGGGCCTGGGCATCTTTGAAGGGCCTTTACTTTTAAATGGAAGAATTTTGGGAAGTTTAAGCAGAAGAATATCAGGTTTTTATAGCATCATCCTGGCTGTTCTTTTGTGCATAGACTATTTGGAGAAAGAATAAAACAGGAAGGTCAAAGTTAGGCTACTGCAAATAAACAAGGCTGTAGATGATGGATATTTGGACCAGGAAGATGGTAATGAAAGAAATGTATTTCCAAGATAAAATCAGTAAAATATGCTAATCATTTGAATGTTGGTATATAAGGGAAAGACAGGAGTCAAGAGTGACTCTAAGAACATGGCCTGAGCAACCGGAAAGATGGGATTGCCTTTTACTGAGAAGGACATGTCTGCAGGTAGACTGGATTGGTGAAGCTCGGAGATCAAAGAGTTCAGTATAGGAAATATCAAATTTGAGAAATCTGTTGAGAAATCTTTTCCATTTAATACAAATGGAAAACTGATATGAGTAACCAAGAAATAAACCTCTAATTTTTAAAAAAATTTATGGCAAAAATGAATTCACACAAACTAAATATCCCACAATAAATTTATAGATTGATGATAATCTTGAATCTTTCATATAAAAAGGCTATGTTAGATCTATTCTTTTTGGTTATTTTTGTTGAATAACAATTACAAACATTCCTAAAAGAGCCACAAAATAAGGCATAACAGTGAAGCTTGAAGATAAAAATCTTTTACCCTTGTTCCCAAAATTGACACCAATGAGCCTCAAAAGCCTGAGGGCTCTTACTATCAGATCATCCGTTGTGATAATAAAGCATGTCTTGTCAAATTCAGCAGGCATTTTCACAAAGCATATTTTACACTTGACTTGCCCCTAAGCATTTAGATATTTATTTCTCCCTGAAGCCATCTGTAAAGTTAGATTAGATAATTCTTAAGAGTTTGACTTTAGTCAGGTGTGCTAACAAGCACAAACAATAAATCCTTGGGAAATATCCAGATTTTAGCTGCCCCTTGTCTGTGCAAGTTGAATGACCGCCCCCCCGCCGATAGTAATAATAAGTATATAAAAGACAATTTAATTTATTCATTTATCTCTTTATTGAAAAATTTTTTTTTCTCTTTGTTGAAATTTTTATAGCTAGTTTATGTGATTTGAAGTTGTCCTTATTAATTATCTCCCTAATCTAGGCAAATCCATAGCGGAGACTACATAGATGGAAGTATTGCCAAACTGCCCTCCGGTGGGAAACGTTCCTCTGTCTATCAAGACAGACTCTCTCTGCAAGTATGCATTTAAAGACAGATGCTGGAAAAAGGAAAACAAGAACAGTGCACAAAAATAACTGGTTTGCTCGATTTTTAGTAGTGCATTTTGTTATAAATCCATCTAAAAAAGGTCAAAAAGTAAAGGAAAAGAAAAAAAAGATAGTCTCATTAGTAAGGTTAATTCTCAAAGTCAAAGTGACTTTGGCTTCTTTTTATGTTTTTATGTTTTTAGTAAGCAATAATTTGTTAAATGTATCCACTCATTGTCAAAAATTCCCCCTCTTTCTATTCATTTATAACCAGAGATTTCTGGGAGATTTTTGTTTTCCTTTACCCAGTAATGGGATGAGCCATGGGCTACACAATGCTTACATGACCTTTAAAGTAAAAAAACTGAACAACAAGCAGTAAGTCAAATGGCTGTTTTATGAGAGCGGCAGTATGGGTTTCAGATGATGCTTCGATTCTGCAATTGAAATCAGTTTATTTTCAGCACTGGCTACGTGGAAGATTTGTTTTACTTTCGGCACATCACGCATCATTGAAAGAGTCCAAATGCCCATCTTTTTAAACCATTTCAAAATTTTTCATAGATCCAGAATCAACCAATCAACAATCAAGTACGTGAAGGAAAAAATTCAACTTCCTGGTAAGTAACTTCGCATAAAACTTCAATTTTATGGTGTAACTTATCTCATAATACAAAAAAGAATCTGTATCACTAATTACCCACAAATAAGCCTATTTTTCCATATGCTTGAAATGGGAAAAATCCAGTCCTGGGATCAGATGTGGAGCAGTGACAAACATATGTCAGCTCACTCACTGAAATACAGATAGGGAATATACTTGTACCCATACAACTAAATCACATTTCTCTGAAGGACATGTATTGTTTCCCTTCTATGAATGCCAAGCCTCCTTGCTCTTCCCCTTCCTTTGAGACTTATCCCCCTTTTCACTTTCCCTCCCCAAGCCTACCTGCGGTTCCCATGGAAACCAAGTTCTTACTAGGCGTTACTGTTGATTAGTTCTTTGAATAGTTGAGCCAGGGGCACCTCTCCCAGCGGAGCCAGTCAAAGCTTTTCCCTAAGCAGTTTTAACCATCAAACAAAGAAGAGACTCACAGTACCTCTCTGGCATACAGAAATTATAAAAAGGGAAATGGTATCAGTGGTAAGTCTGCAGTCAAAGAGAATGAAGCCAGCTCCCTGAGAAGAGCAGAGGGGAACATAGGTAGGAGAAGAAGGAGGGGGAGAGATAGAGATAGAGAGAAAGAGAGAGAGAATGAGAAAGACCATACAAAATCCAGGTCAAGGTTTCCTGGTGACTTAAGGCCCAGATGCATTCACATCTTTTCTGTTTCTTCAATCCTTAGTTCCCATGAAGTGACAACAACCCTTTCCTATTTTGGTTGCCTGATTTAGTTCAATTTGATTTTCTGTTAGTTGCAGCCAAATAAATAAATAAATAAATAAATAAATAAATAAATAAATCGATAGATAAAATTTAGAAATTAAAAATAAAAAAAAAAACTTTCCCAGGCCTCCAAAAAAACAAATAAAAAACACCAAAAATAACAATGAAAACTACCATAACTGATGTAGAGCTGTGTGTGATTTAGAGCCAATAATCATAATTCCATGCACGACTTCTGAAGGGCAAACTGACTTCAGCTCCCAGGAGTCCCTGAGATTTAGGTCTAGAAGTCACAAAATCGGGATGAGCTGAGAGCAATCTAAGAAACTGACAAAAGCTAGTGTTGCCCGGTTCAAGAACACATAGTAACACACCCATTTAGAGGAAAAGAGGTGAAAAACTCAGCTCTAGATTCTTCTTTCAAAGTAAGTTTCTACTTTGTTGAAAATAGAAAAAAAATGAACTAAAAATGCAGGGAAAAAAATGAACTAAAATTGATGTTCTCCACAGCTTTGGGCCCATCAGCCTTCCTAGGTTGCTTCTTAAATTAAAAAAAAAAAAAAAAAAAAAAAAAAGAACAGGATCTTTTCTAGAAGAAGTGAGTGGCAAGCAGATGAACTAGTCCAGTGTGGAAAAGCTATAGGCACTCTAAGTCCAACCCCCTGCCTGACCCAAGGAGTGCTCATTTTATATAACTTGACTTGAGAACTGTGCAGCGCCAAAATGGAGAGGAATTTTCTCCAATTATCAATCTGAGGAGAGTTCCTTGAGGGAGTTTGCATACTTTTTATCTGCTTTACAGAAGAAAACAAAACCACACTCTCCCAAACCATTCAAAATTCAAGTAAGAGCAAGGATAGAAGTAGGGAAGCAAATTCTAGCTACAAACCACCAAACCCATAATTTTACACTCTACAAGCATCTAAATAAACAAAATCATGCAGCATAAACATGTTGATAAAAGACTACCACACAGTGTTTAATAGTCCTACAGGGAAATAAAAAGACAACAGAAATACGTTGTTGTTGTCGCTTTTTTTTTCCCCCACAAAAGACACATTCTCTATAGTTTCAAAAAAATTATTATTTTTAAAGAAACTAAGTGATGTTTCTCTAATTTCCCATTTAAAGTAACTATCATAAACAAGAACATGAATTTAGGAAGATAAAGATGTTTATAAATCAAGAGTGTCTATAATTCCCAGTAAAGAGTTTAGTGATAGAAGCTTTCTAAAATTTTAAGGTAGGCAATAATCAACAAATAGAGTGTGTACTCTCTCAACATTATACAGAAAGCTGTGTCCAACACAAATCAGGAAGATAGGTTTCCCTGCATAGTTCTTTTTTCACTTATTCAAGCCATAAGCCTATTTTCACTGCCAGACCTTATGGTGACAATTCTTGGTTCAGAAAAATTGTTAGCGAAAAGTAGTGTAAGATACTTTTCTGTTTGTTTGATTTTATTTATTTATATATTTATTTGAAAGAGAGCAAAAGAGGGAGAGAAAGCACAGAGGGAGAGGGAAAAGCAGACTCTCTGCTGAGTAGAGAATCCCATGTGGGGCTCGATCCCAGGACCCTGAGGATCATGACCCAAGCTGAAAGCAGAAGCTTGACCAACCTAGCCATCCAGGTGCCCCAGATATTTTCCTGTTAAAGACAACTATTCTCTGGCATTTCTAATAAAAGTACTTGCAATAGCAGCTCTGGAGACTCACACAAGGGAAATTCTGGTAGTGTTTCCCCTCAGAAGCTCATGGCTAATGGCTGTCATTACCCACCCTAGCAACTGCACTATACTTGAAATGCAGTTTATTCTCTTTGCTACTACTGTCTGCCACACCTCCCCTCCCACCACTCAAGTTCTTTCTACCCTTAGACGTTTTCTTCCTAGTGGTTGCTTCTTTTCTCCCAGCTCTGTGTCCTTCAGTTTATTTTCCCATTTCCAACTGCTCAATCCCTCTGTAAATGTAATTCATTTTCAATCTTTTTAAGAGAGAAGATCTTTTGGGTATTAACCTTGCTGGAGAGGGCTTTTACACTAGCCCACCTCACTGGTTATCTACCAACTACAGATCATCTCTTCCCGAATTAGAAACACTCCTGGGCTTATTAATGGTGCCTCAGATGGTGGAGGGATTCAGTCAACTTTAAGGGATTTGTGGCATTGGGGTCACTTGGAGCAATATAAAACCATCTTGCATTGTCAATCCCTCTACCACAGCTGCTATGGGACTCACAGATTATAGTAGGTTAAGAGATTATGGGATAAAAGAAAAAGAGAGAGAGATTATGGGATGCCCAAGGCCCATCTTATTCCTATACACAGGGACCAAGAAGCTTGTGGGAAAGAACTCATCACCAAAGAAATGAAAATAATGTAGGGAAACCAGCAAACTAACACTGGATGGGAGAGAGGATTCTGAACACAATTTGTCACTTAGATTATGCCCTGGCCTAAGTCCTATGGACTCATGACTGAGTTTTTGGAGGAAACAATTTCAATAAAATAACAAGTGAAAGTTTCATCAACTTGTGATGAAAGCAGCAACACTAAGAATGTAGACTTGGCTGCAGCTGTTGCTGGATGCCATGCCCTGGATATTGAGCACAGTTACACTTGGTGACATCTTTTTCTACAGTCAGGGTAGGTTTCAGTCTGGTAGGCAGTGTCAGCAGCAGAAACAGCTGCAATGGTGCTTTTGGCAGGAGGCACAGCTGCCTCTCCTGGCATCAGCTGCATTCAGGGTCTTCATCACAAGCACTCAAGACAAAAGAGGGATAGAATTCAGGCATGCCATGGCCGTCAAGAGGCTTAGTTCTCAGAGTACATGGGAAAAGCCCTCTGGGAACTCCCAGCTCTACTGATTAAAAAAAAAAAAAAATTGAGGGAGGAAGCAGTTCCTTCTAAGCATAGAAGGATGCGGCTTCACAAATCCTAGTCAACCACTGATGGTGATGTCCATTCCTAGGCTGGAATGACTTGTGAAGCAGAGGTCACATACATACCATACTCATCAGCACCTACACCCTCTTGTCTAGAGTCACTCCCTCATATGTTTGAGTGGTAAGGGCCAATATGTGCTACTTTGAGCTACATTCTGTGACACTCTGTTATTTCAATGACTGATGCCAAGACCAGTATGTGTGACAGTACAAGGGTTGACCTCTTTAGTGAGCATGAATAAAAATCGAAAACTTTCCCATACTAAACAAGCCATTCCACTCTGAAGGCCTGCCACATGCGTGACACTCTTCTGAGAAAAGCAGCTGCAGGGGATTCCCTGGGCAAAGAGACTCATGGTGGACCCTGCCAGGTGACCCTGCCCTGGTCACAGTTAACTGGGCCGGGGCCTGATGCCTGATACAAAGGCTACTACAAAAGCTTTTCTGTAAGAATAGTGACAGGCTGAACTAATCAGATTCTCTTGGTGAGTCTGAATGCCAGATATCCAGAGAGCTTTGGCAAAGTAAAGTGGCATGAGATGAGGGAGACAGAGAAAGAAGGCAATGGGGAGACACCATGTGCCAAGAGAGAGAAGATGCCTAGAAGCAGAGAGGTAGCAGCAGAGACAGCTAATCGGAAGAGGTTCACTAGTCTCAGGAAAAGTAAAAACAAAGATAACTTGAGTCCTACCAGGGCCATATACGAGAACAGAAAGCATTATATTCTGAAAGCCATTTTAGATCTTGTTCAAGTTCCTTGAGGCCTGAATGGGCAGCTCCTATTTGTACACAGTGAAATAATTTATTAGTTGAATATAAATGACTAAAACAATGGTAGAGTCAAGAGAGAAATGAGAGTATTTGAGAGGCAGATTATTTAACATGCAAATGAATTCTCAGAAAATGCACACTTTTGATAACCCACACTTTCAAATATACTGATATAAAACTCTTTTGCTATTTTTTTCTGTCATTCTTATTTCAGTGGGCATCCTTATATTTTACTCCATCATCAATTTCTCTGTTCCTGATAATCTCAAAGAGCTGAGAGATTCCTTATTTCGCTTATATCTTTAAAATAAAATCTCATAACCAGAGTAATTTGAATGTGTCTCTGTTTAGAGCAACTTAAAAGAATATAGGTAGAGGAGAAGAGGAAGGGGAATGGGTGACAAATTTGGTTTGTCATCTAGAAACTGTGTGTATAAGTATATATATATATATATATATATATATATATATATATAATTTATTTTTTGAAAGATTTTATTTATTTATTTGACGGAGAGAGGTCACAAGTAGGCAGAGGTAGGCAGAGAGAGAGGAGGAAGCAGGCTCCCCACTGAGCAGAGAACCGGGGCTCTATCCCAGGACCCTGAGATCATGACCTGAGCCAAAGGCAGAGGCTTAACCCACTGAGCCAACCAAGTGCCCCTACACTCTGTGTCTAAGTATATTTAAATACATTTTCGAAAATAATGAAGAGTAATCCTCAGGAAAAAACAAAATTAGTCTTCATTAGCCCACCTCCCCGGTTGTAATTTAAAGTTGCTTCCTCTTTCTCACATCAGCTGGGCTATTCTCTTCCCTCACAACAGCTCAGACCATACGATTCCTATTAGGAGAGCAGCAGTCAACTTATGATCCAATAACACTTCACCTTCACGAGGTGCTGATGGAGCAGGACAGCATGCTCACGCCTCTCAGACATTCCCTCGGGAAAAACAGAGTGTAAAAATAGACCGAACCACCAACCGCGTTCACAAATTCTAATTTACAATGAGGACAAATGTCAGACACTAAAGGTCAAAATACTTTCAGGTGATTCTTGCTGAAGCAAAACGTGTGTAGCATTTAATAGAGTTGCATTTAAAGATCACGCCTTTCAAGATTGTCATTTTGCTTTGCTGCCAAACAGACTGTTTCTGTAAAGTCAAAGTTTAATTCAGGTCTTGACTGAATGATTCTATAGTGAAGATTAAACAAGGAAGATTCATCAGGAAAATCCTGAGGGGGGAAATTAAAGAGTAATTAGTGGCCCTTTGACCTGGGGGATACACAACTGTGTGATAAAGTTACAGCACTGTGTGTGGTTTTGATGTAGACCTCCAACCTGAGATGTTTTTGCAGAACCACACTGAAATTATCCTACAAAAACATAAAATACATTTTAGTTACCAAGGAATGTGTGTGAAAGATATTCTTAATCCTTCTTCTACCTTTAACCCTTATAGCAATGGTGAGGAATTTTTCCTTTATTCAGTATTATGTTACTGGGATTTTAGAAATTATATGTGCATTAATTTTAAAGTCATATCAATTCAACAGAACATGTCAAAAGCCTGTTGTAAGTTAGCTTCCAAGAATATATTTATCCTTTCCTTTCTAATCATGATTATAAATGTCATATAGTCCACATATTTAATTAAAAGTATTGAGTAAATATTAGTGATTCAGTCTAAATATTCCGTTTTTCCACATCTACTGTCTCATAGTATCTATTTTGCATCCATCCAAATAGATTTAGAATTATGAGGAAGTCTACAGAGGCAGAAGTATATATATCTTAGATCTT
The DNA here is from genome assembly GCF_011764305.1 of Mustela putorius furo. Classification (NCBI taxonomy): domain Eukaryota; kingdom Metazoa; phylum Chordata; class Mammalia; order Carnivora; family Mustelidae; genus Mustela; species Mustela putorius. The sequence continues at coordinate 19,737,459 of NW_025422471.1, forward strand.
CAAATAAGTGCCATTAGTAAGTCAAATAATTATTAACCGAATGCAAACGAATAAGACCCTAGAAAAGTCAGGAGAGAAAGCAAAGTTTTGGGAGGCGGACCACTTAATATACAAATAAATTCTCAGAAAATATGACAAAGTTTTCGTGGATAGGATAGATAACCCCCTTCAAAATATGTGAGATATACCAATGTAAAGCTTTTTTGGTTATTTTCTTTCTTGGGCGATGAGGCGAGGCCACACTGTGGGTGAGAGAAATTGGGTTGGTTTTTTCCTACCTAGATGAGATACTCCTACTGTCAGTAATCCTGGGAAATGGCTACTCTTGGAGCAGAAATGAGTCATGGAGTCTAACGGGTTTCATTAGCACGTGTGGGAATGTGAGGAAGGAGGCTATAACAATGACGGTGGTCATCTGTCCCCATCCCACAAAGACAGACAAAGAGCAGCTGGGGCATCTCAGTTCCACATTTTACATGGCGGCAGTTGCCATAGCAAGAAAAATACTAGGCGAGCAGCCGCTGGGTAGCAAGTCAGGGTCAGTCACTGTGGAGCCCTCTGGCCTTCACGGGTGAGTCTCAGTCTCACAGCCCCCGTGGATGGTGAGAACAGCCAGGAATGAACACTGACCTCGTGAGAACCTGTTCTCTTCCTGGGACAGAGTCAAACATCAACAGGATACATCAGAAAAAGGTACTCGAGCCCAGGGATGGCTCGGGAATTAGCTGAGGACCTCTATTTCATACCGTACTCACATATGAGTTATACATGTAACAGTTGCTTTTTAGGTTATATAGAAGCATCCTTGCTTCAAAACAGTCCTAGCAAAGCAACCACATGAAGATAACTGCTACAAAAGCATGACAGCAAACATCTCATATCCTGACAAAACAAGGAAACAGAGTATGTGAGGGTTTAGTTTGTTTCTGCCACATAATTCTTTACGCAAACACAATCTTGCACATAAGCCCTACTTCCTGGGCAAAGATAAAGGCTGGTCTGGTAAAAGGAGGACCGGGAGAGCTAGAACCTCCAGCTCTCACAGCAGACGGATCCTCTTCTACCATCCACACACACTCCGCCTTCAATCCCATCGCAAAGGATCGGCAGAGCCCTCAGGACTCTGAGATCAATACGTACTTAATCACCCGAACTGAGTCTAGAAACACGTCTATGAATACTTGGGGATTTTTGTGTAAGTGGCATCTCAAATAAGTAGGGGAAGGAAATGGATAGAGAATAAATAAATAAGGAGGGGGAGGCAGGGAAAAATCCAGATGAAGTCACATCAGGATGTTAACTTGTCATTTTTGGATGATCTTATCAGTGATTTTTAATGTTTTCCTTTCCGTATTTCCATATTGCTGGAATAGCTTGTAGACATATGCTGCTTTCGTAAAGAGAAGAGATAACAGAGAATATGAACTAATTTCTAAACCAGCAAACAAAGAACACAGAGGCATGCTGCACTGCATGCTTTCTGTTACACAAAGAGGAGGAAGTAGATAGAAGAAAAAGTCAGCGTGTAAAGTGAGTCAGATTGAGGCAAATCCGAGAGCTCCTTCGTGACTCGCAGGTGAGAGAGATAAGGTACCAAGTGAGAATGGAATCAGCAGCTGACATTTATTCCACATTTGCTCATTCCTTGCATCCAGGGCAGACAAAGGGCGCTAACTGTTGGTGACAGACTGTTTGTCAGCTGAGGTCTCTGTGGGAACAAGGAGGACTAGGAAAGAGCACATTTTACTATTTAGGCTGCAAACTCATCAGAAGTGAGAAGGCTCTGTGCTGTGTCTACATATTACTTTCCGTCAAGTCTTTCCTCCTGTAAGCACTTTCCCTTTTGATGACTAAAAAAAAATTTTTTTTTTTTAATATTTAACAGTTCGCTGTGTTTTCTACAACCCCCTCTCCCCCCATTCTCTGCAAATAGCTCAGGGAATGAAAAGCGAAAGCACCTATTTATTTGCCTTCCCAGGCTGAAAGCAACACATTGCAAAATTACCACGGAATTGTTCTGCTAGACTCCCCCGAGTTCCAGAATAAATGGAGGTAGTTAGGAGCAGTCACTGTGCTAATTTTTCAGCCTTTGTGGAATTTAAGTATCTACTGGTTCTTTTATTGTGTTTGCCATCAAATTACCCCAGGATATCCATTCTCTGAGGCAGAGGCAGGTGTTGTGTCCCGCAGGGTTATTTCCCCCCCCCCCCCCCCCCGCAGCAGCCCTCCCAGCAAGGTGGGTGAAGTGGGGCCACAGGAAAGCTTCTGCTTCCTTGCAGTTTCTGCTGGAGAAAGCAGCTCAGGGCACTGCTCACAGGGAATGCTTTTGGTCAGACTGCTGCAAGAAAGTTGTTCTTGATGCCAAAGGCGGATTCAAAATCCCCAGGTCTGCCCATTGAGAATCAATATGGGGCCAGAGAGAAGTTTCCGAGCTGGAGAGACAGAAGGCTTTCAGCACAGTTCGGCAGGCTGTCAGCATTTTGCTCAACATAAAGGAGTGAATCGGAGCTTTCCATGAAAGTCAATTGGTAAACTCAGTATTTACAGACTTTTTGGTGCAGGCAAAGACTAAAAACTACCTGAGTACAATCAAGAGGGCCTAAAGGGACAGGTGGGCACACAGCTTGGGAAACACGAGAGGGTGCCCGAGACTGGAGAAGAGTAAATCCGCCGGAGCCAACACCCTTTCCTCGCACACTCTGGTTAAGAATCATCATCATTTCCCTGGTGAGCAGGACCTCTAGGCTGATCTAAGAGCTCGTTCCCTATCCTTTCAAACACGCTTAGTAAACCGCAAGCTGTTCTTACACTGCTGCTTCTCAACAAATGTGTTCTGTAATAGCTTCAGGATCTCCACAGGTATTGTACAATAGCGGTACCTACTATTTTTAAGTATCGATTTTGTGAAGGTATTTTACAGACTTTATTCCTAATTATAATTGTCCTGCAGGGTCCGTATTTTCATGACCAACACTAGGGTGAAGCAAGGGATACCCCAGGAGCAAAATTTAAGGGGGCATCGAAAAATGCGGTTCTTGACAAAAGCCATTTTTTAACATGACATTTTAAAAAATCAAAATTAATGGGAAAACTCTAAAACAATCAAACATAATTTTAAATAAAAATGGGCCATGTGTTTTTTGACCCTGTATTATGGTGCGACAGGAACAGCCACTTTCCAATTAGCGCATCCCCTACCATCAAGTTTATTAGGATAACGATGTGTGAGCAGATTGGGCAATACTGAGCTTTATATAGAGGCAGTTTTTTTTTCCCCACTAGGGGCTTCTATTCTTTGTTTCCACTTGATTCAAAACAGGGGAGGGTTTTTGATGACTGTACATAGGAATATACATTCTTCCTTTTCTTTTGAGCCCCAACATGGCTTGTGAGGATACTGCCTGTTATTTTTCTAAATTTAGAGAGGTGAGCTAACTTGCCCAAGGTCATGTAAATTAGTGAGTGATCAGGCTGGGGTTCCATCTTGGCTCCATTTGCCTTGCTAAGCATGCTGCATCACACACACTATAGTTAGCTGTGTAGGGATAATTCCTTTACATTATGTTGAGGATTCTGGCTCCATGGTGGATCAAACCACGGAAGCAGCATGTCTCAAATATGCAGGGCTTCCAAGTGGGTATGTGGGTGGGGTGGTAAGGTATTGGGTAGATGCTAAGGGTGTTAACTAACTGCTTCTGAAGCGCCCCTTAATGAGAAAGGTTAGAAGAGACCGGGTGTTGTCAGTCCCAAGCTCCTTCCTATCTGGGAGTTCTAATTCTCTGACACTCCCTCTGAGCTGCTCTCCTGCTCTATCCCATAAAACACTGAAGCTCAAGCTCAATTTGGAGTTGGTGAGTTTCATAATTATGACGTAACTTTAAGAACTTCCTCGTTCCTCTTTCCATCCTCTCTTGCATTATCTATGCCCAAGTCTATCTCTTCTGTAAAAAAAGGATACTGTTTAAGGGGTTGGACCCTGTGTCATTTCTTGGAGTGTCTTCACTCTGGTGTCTGGTGTGGTTAGTGCCTGCACAAATCAGTGCTTCGTCAATGAGGATCAGCGTGAGAATTAGGGCGAGAAAATGTTCCATCGTGTCCTCCTACGGGCTTATATGAGAATGCCCAAACACATACACATCTACTTGGAATTGTGAAAAGAAGCTTCAACGACCCATCAACTATTCTTCCTTATCATTTTTGCATTAATGACTTCAAAACTAGTAATTTTTGTCTTCGGTATGTACGACTTAGATAATATGAAAAATCACGGAGCAACTGTAAATCCAAAACTAAAAAGTGGCTCCTCTGTGGCTTAGAGGACAATCAGCTTCCATTCAGGCACCCGACTGAGATGACACGCCCAAGAGCATTCACTATATGAGGTTCCAGTGTAACATAACATTTAGCGGCATTAATTCAAAACATCACTAGAAGTTCATTTATAAAATTGTAGCTTGCTTTCAGACTCCATTTCCATGAGGTTGTGTGTCTGGTAAAGGTAAACTAGCTTGAGGGTTAATTTAGTTAAAGAAGAGCAGGGTGTATTATTAGCTCTGCTCTGCAGGGCTTTCTGGTTTCCTTTTGTTTTTAAAATCAAGACTTGCTCTCCTTGCATACCTCAGGGGGAGATGGGTTGCTTAGTAACCTGCACTGACTGGGGGCTGTTGCTCTCAGAGCTGTACCCAGGAGGAACCGGCATGTGAATGAGATGGCTGTCAGCAACAAGACGCTCAGATTTCCCTATACGGAGGGCTCTAAGGGAACATACCAGAACTTCAGAGCCCCTGGTATTCTGGCTCACTTGAAATTGTGCTCTAGCCTATTACATATATTTTTTTTTCCACACATATAATCATTTGTTTGCAGTCTGGAAATATAAAACCACTCAAGAAATGGAGGACAAACTATTGGTAAGAAACTTCTAATCCACATTCAATATCTCACAATGTGTGTGGTAAGCAACTGAGTGATTTATCTTCTTCTCCTATGTCTGCTTTGTAAATTATGTGTACTTCCCTCTGGATGGAATTCATCTGTTGTTCTGCTCACAGTGTGTTATGAGCATTTGAAACTGAGTGCAAATAGAGCGGAAACGGGTTTTTTCATTGTTTCTCTTTTCCTTTATTTGTCTTCCAATTTTTGTGCAGATATCAAGTTTAAAATATCAAACATTTAAACTTCAGGAGAAAAATAAAAGGTTGAAAGCAACAGAGTCAAATACTATCGCTGGTTTGCTGTAAATGAGGCAAAATATGTCGTGCAAATTGTCTTATCTGGTAGTCAAAACAATACATTGAAGAGTTGTGCGCACGTGTTTTTGTGTGTGTGCTGGGAGCTAGGTCCTATTATTACCTCAATTTTATAGATTAGTACCTGCAGCTTAGGGATGTAAAGTAACCTTCAAGGTCACTCAGCTAGTGATTTGCAGGGCTAGGACCGAAGCCCAGCAGTCTTGATCACCATGCTATTCTATATTGCTCAAATGACTTGAAATTACTTAGTTCAGTGAAAGGTAAATTGCCTGTATTGTTAATGCATGTCATATAATGCTCAGATATTTAAATCGAAATAATTCAACTGATCTCTTGGAAAGATGCACAGGGTAAAAGGGCATCTGCCTAGTGTTCACATCCAAGATAATGAGATTCAGCAAGAAGGTTAAGAGCATCACCACTTTACTATAGCACAACATTATTTTATGGCAGAATTCTGGGGCCGTCAGAATATTTCCTCCGGACCATTATAAAGCTCTGTCTGCCCAGACAAATTGTGTTTATTGGGCCCTGTGAGGTGAAAAGAAAAAGGGGCGGGGGGATGGTTGCAGGGCTGGTGTGAGGGAGGACCCTGGGGAAAGGAACCAATCAGGGCTTCTTTCCTTGAGGGTGGAAATAAGCCCCGCTTGCCTTTTGTTCCCGCTCCAAGTTATGTCTTTTCTTCTTTCTCCTTCTTTCTATTAAACTCCCTCAGGGCAGAATGATAGCTACAACAGCCAATTAGGGGGACACTGCAGGAAGAAGGGGCTCCAGTGACAGCTCCTTCACTGTGCACAGAGAAACAGTCACTTCCCTAGAAGTGCTCATAATTGCCCTGCTCCTTTCCGTCCTCCCCATCCCTGCCCTCTCAATCAAGCTCCCAGACCTAACTGAGGCTCCCCAGTTACGGGGACCAGAACAGCACAAGGAAGTTCCCATGCAGGTGGCTCGAATTAATGTGCAGGTCAACCCGGATCTTCCTCTGGGATTCGCCAGCTCTCATCCCCCAGCCCTTGGCTGCAAGGGAGTGTTTCTCAAGGTGTAAGCTCGGACCTCTGCAGCAGGCTCAGCGGGGAGCTTGTTAAAAAGGCAGATCCCTGGGAACCTCCCAGACTTGCTGAATCAGAAGCTCTTAGAGTGATGCTGGGAAATCAGCATTTTTAACAAGCTCCCCTGGTAATTTTGAATATACTATAGCTTGAAAGCCACTGCCTTGCCATTTGCAAAGTGCTTTTCCATAGATTACTGGGCGCAGATCCCAAATTCTTGAGAGGTTTCTTTTCTTACGCCCTTCTCCGAGCTGTTGCAGTTTTCCTCTTCAGTCCAATACCTCAGACTCAGTAGGTCCTCTGCTAAGAAGACCCCATGAACCAGAGTCATTTCTCTGTCAAAGGTGGCAAGGGAAGGAAAACCAAACCCGCTTATGAACAACATTTCAAGCAGGAAGTCAGTGGAGGGCTGAGCGTGGAGACTCAGTGGTACCCAGTTCTGTGAATAATGTTCGGAGCAAGACTGGGTTCGAACCCGGCTCTGCTACTTTGCCTCAGTTTCCTTATCTGTAAATTAGGGGTAATAAAGTACTTACCTCACAGGGCTGTGGTGAGGATTTAATGAATTAATACAGGTAAAGTGCTTAGAACTGCCTCTGGCTCAGTAATAGCAACTAGTTTAAGAAGGTGGCAGAGACGGGCATGTTGAAAAGCTACAACTGCATAAATCACATGAGTTTCCAAGATACATTTTGTAAAACGGAAGTACTACGGCCATCCTTTGTTTTGTTCAGTTGGAATGCGAGAATTAAATATTAACGGAACTGAATGTTAAGCAATGACACGGTGCACCTTATTGGAATTATTCAACTTCAGCTCTAGCGACATTTGGGGGACACTTGATAATTCTTGCTTGGGGGTTGCTGAGAACTCTCCTGCACATTGTAGATTTTTTACCAGCATCCATGGCCTCTACCAGTAATATCCCCTCAGCTATAACAACCAGAAGTATCTCCATACATTGCCAAATATCCCCTGGGGGTGGGGTAGGAGGGGGAAGTGGAGTGTAATTACTCCTGGGTGAGAAGGGCCTTATAACCATCAGTGTACACAGTGTCCATGAGAATTACACCCTCTCATTTTCTAACACTCCCTTGAGGTAGGGAGTACAGATAGTCCATCACCACTCCCAGTTTACTAATCAGATGATACTGAGATGACGTGGTTTGCCCAAGGTCACCCAGCTAGTTCTCCAGATGGTTATGCTCCACGCTGAGTCATCATTTGCTCAGTACGCTTCTCATCTACGCTCGTGAAATATGAAAATGTTGTAGTAAATTCAAGTCTTGTAATGCCTGATGATCTTTTACAACTTACGTAGACAAGAAGTGAGTAAGTATTTACAATAAAATAAAAGAAATAAAATGTCTTGCCCTCAACAGGGCAGCCTTCAATCATCTTCTACTTAGAAAGTGTTCAGTGATAATGAAAGAATGTTTAGAGGTTCCCGTATCTCAGAAACATGGTTCCTTACGCTTCCAGTAGACATTCACAAAACATCCACCACGCGCTGGTTATTGTGCTACTCACTGGGGAGCAGGAGACAATTAGGAACTTCCAAGTTGAGGATCAGTCACACACCAGTGCACATAGTGATAATGCAGGTGGGTGGGGCAGTTGTGGATTGAGGGTTGAGAGAGGATAAATGCAATGACAGGAAATATATAAGGCACAATGGGGAAATTAATCAACTCCTTACACAGGAGAGGGGAGGCTTTGCAGATAAGACCTCCCACAGGACATGATGTTTAGGCTTAGTTGTGTAGGGTAAGTGGAAGTTAATATTAAGTACTTCTTATATGCCAGGCACAGTATTGGGTATTTTATACATGTTAATTTATTTAATCCTCACAATACCCATGTGAGACAGATACTATCATTCTGCTCTAGAGAACAGAAAACTGAGGCACAGAGGGGTGAGGTAATTTGCCTGAGGTCATATCCCTAACAAAATATCGGAGCCAAAATGTAGATTGGGCAGTTTTGCTCCAGAATCCGTGTAATTTCTAATCTTCATGGAGATAAATGAGGCCCATAAAGCATGCAGGTGTGCAACAGGTCTGAACTAGGGAAACTGTAAGAGCAAGGATTTGATAGAATATTCTATGTGAGAGGAGAAGTGGTAGGTATAAAGTTAGGCCAGGAGGGACCAGATCGTAGGGGGAATGTGAGGGCCCCCTGGGTGGCTAGGTTTTAGTCTGTGGGTGATGGGGAGCCCCCAAAAGGAGAGACCTGATCAGATTATATTCGAAGACACTAAGTCTGGCCTAGACCAAAAAGAGGAATGATGGATACTCTAGTTTCACATGAAATTAAAACCTCCAATATTTACTGCCAATTCCACCCTCTCCCACCCTCCACTCCCCACAAAAGATACTAAGAAAAAGATCAAATCTTAAATAGAAAAGATACAGCTGCTCTGGCCTAAATGCAGAATCCTTCAATATTATCTTCTGGATGAGATACATGTGTGTTTACTCTAGTCTCAGATTTAATTGGATTTAAATAAGAATCTCAGCACAATCACCCAGAAGGCCTGACATAAAGAGGAAAGCCTCAAGAGGTCAGAGAAGACACATCCTGTCTGTTTCTATTTCAAGCAGATTCAGCCCTTCCCCATCTGCACCTTCTCCCCTCCCAGCAAAAAACTGCTCCTTAGGCTACTAAGCAACAAATATGCATTTGGAGACTCTCATTCAACCACCCTTACCTCTGCCCCCACTCCCAAAAAGGGCAACCAAATGCTATCGTTTGGATTTATTTCATTTGTTATCTATATCAAGTATGATAAAAGTGCTTTGTTTTACTTCAGGCTCTCACAATGAGCTGCTTCATTGCAACATAACCGTACAACTAAAATACCGTTGGGACACTTGCCATTCTTCTGCAGGTTTGGGTTGGCACACGCACTTGTAGAGCTTGATTCTTTTCCTCCTAATTACAGTAGCCTGCCTGCTCCTTGAGGGCATTCTTATAGTAGGTGAAGAGTGACCCAACCACTGTGACCTCTTGAGCTGACTATCAAGGCTTCACATGTTCGTGGTTACCTATGTCTCTTTTAATCCTGGAAGTAAATTATGTTTTTTGAAAAGACACCATAGAATTCTTAATTAAACTGTTGGCTCTAATTCCAATATATAAAAAAGAGCCCAATCATTGTCAAAAGAAATAAAATGAACTGTATGCGGCAACAGTAAAATTAAGGAATCTCCCCAGAATGCAGTATTAAGGAAAACAGAAATGACCTCTGAGAGCTACTGAACACACGGTCGCTGAGGCAGGAGATATAAAAATCACCTCCAGAGGGGCGCCTGGGTGGCTCAGTGGGTTAAAGCCTCTGCCTTCGGCTCGGGTCATGATCCCAGGGTCCTGGGATTGAGCCCCACATTGGGCTCTCTGCTCGGCAGGGAGCCTGCTTCCTGGTCTCTCTCTGCCTGCCTCTCTGCCTACTTGTGATCTCTGTCTGTCAAGTAAATAAATAAAATCTTTAAAAAAAAAAAAAATCACCTCCAGAAACACTGTTCCATGGGTAAGCAAGATGTGATTCATCTGACTGAGGGTATTCATAATCTAAAGAAATAGTGGGTGAATTAGTCTGTCGATAGCAGAGCGTGAACATGGCAGTCACCTGGGCCAATATTGGCTTGCCCATTAGGAACTGTCTACCAGGGGTGTGGCTGTCAGTCTCACTAATATTTACTTGTAGAGAAGGATGTACCCACTTATCATAACCTGATGCCTTTAAGCATTGGAATCATACATTCAAATGACATATATGAAAGTATGTCTATAACATCTGTAGGTTAAATCATACCATTAACTCCTTTGCTCTTCATTTCATAACTACCCAGCAACCTTCTCATCATAATTTGACTCCCTGATGTAATTTGCCCAGGAAGGAAACACAAGTACTTGGAGGCCTTGGCCATTATTGCTTCTTATTGAAAATTAGTAATTGTTGTCTTGTGTTAGAGACTTGAGCCTCCTGGGGCTTCATCTGCATGAATTAGTCTCCACTGATTCTCAGGGTCCTACAAGATGGGGTGTCTGCATAGGCCAGGCTGATGGCAAGAAAATAATCCACTCACATTGTCGCCCTTTGTGCCACTAGCATTCATCCATGGCAATACCGTGACTGCCATACACGGCTGTCTTGCGAATTTCAGTAGATTTGTTGCCCTCCAGGCTTCAGTCCCTTTCCCCTGGTCTGTCCATCTAATGAGTCAGCAAATCCTAGGAACTCTATGCTATTGCCACTCCTACTCTGTTTCCAGGATTTATGTCTTCACTTCCCTTTCCAGGCTAGCAGTTCCCAAAACCAGTGCAGAAACCACTGGATCAGAATAACCAGTCTGTGATGAGTAAGCACAAGAACGTCAGGGCCCCACTCCAGATCTCCTTATCGGAATGTGCTGGGGTGGTGCCCAGGAATCTGCTTTATAAGCTCCCTGGGTAATTCTGATAAGCTGCCACATTTCTGAATCACTATCTAGATGAGCGGTTCTCAAACTTTGCTACAAATAGAATTACTCTTAGAAAATAATCAGTACTTAGGCTTTTCCCTAGACCTTTTATTCAGAGGTTTAGTGTGAGCACTGGCATTTAAAAACTCTCTCCGAAGGGAGTCTAATGTATTGTGAAGGCTGAGACCCCCTAGCTCAGACCTGTGATCCTTGAAGTAAGGTACCAAGACCAGCAATAGCAGCAGCACCCAAGAACTTGTTAGAAATCTAGATTTTCCAATTCTCCCCTAGACAACCATTAAATCAGAAACTCTAGGGATGAGTCGTAAGTCTATGAGCACAAGCAAGGGCAGGGGTAGAGGCAGAGGAAGAAGCCGACTCTGCTGCCAAAGGCAGACGCGTAACCCACGGAGCCACCTAAGGAACCCCGTCCGTGGGTGATTCTAAGGTGCCATGGCTTGGCCTATTTCCCAAAGCTTCCTAATTAATCAATCTCTCTGCTCCACAGGCCACCTCCACAATAAGAATATTCCTACCTTGTCACCCTTGCTGCATACTGCCCACTGATATCCTGAGCCTGGCACTCATGGCTTTCTCCAGAGCACCCCTTCCAGTCCAATCTCTCACCAGTAGATTAGGAGAAGCCAGACTGCTCACTGATCCCCAGACGGTGAGTTTCCTCACTTTGCTAACGCTTCTCCTTTTGCAGAAGTCCAAGAGGACAGGAACCATTGTCCCTCAACCAGCACTGTTCACACACTTGCAAATCAGCACCTTGAACAAAGAGAGAGGGAAAACTTTTCTTAAAGGAAGACCCTTCACTTTACGACTGGGTATCCTGACCGTAACATATACTTTGCAGAGAATTCACGCTGATCCTCCGGATCATTCTTAGATCCTTTTGAATCCTTGTTCTTAGAACAATTGTAAGATTAGCTGTCAAACAGAGAGACGGGACTAACTTCACAGTAAGGTCAATGTTAAAAAGAATCCTTATACCTCTAAGAGTAAGACAGAAAACAAAAGAGGAGAAAGAGAAGTGGTGCCAAGTAGAAAATCAGTAAGCAACATCCACTGAAGGCTCTTCTGTCCCTCACAGCATCTTTGGATCTGCCGTTATGTATAATATTACTAAGAGAATAAAGTACTGAATATGAAACAAAATTTTTTAGGGCTACATACTAGAAGAGAAAGAACTCAGGCCTCGGAGATCAATCTCTTTGTTCTCAGTTGTAAGTGCATTTGCAGGAAAAATCAGGAACAGTATTTAAAATCTTTGGTATCTCAAAATACCTGGACAGTACAGTAGCTGTAGGTTGGGCATGCTTAGAGAAAACCGTCCTGTCCCAAAGGAATCTCATATGTAGATACTGATTTTTCCATACCCTCCAGCTAGCCATTAGAAATTAGAGTAAAACTAGTAAGAAAGAAATTAAAGAAACAGTTCTCCAGATGTAGTAGACCATACCTTTGTCTAACCAATACCAATTATCCCTCTTTCTAAGAAAACCCTGAATTTTGTTTAAGTATGTACCTTGACTCCCCATTTCAGAGCAAATCCTGTTTGGTTAGCTAACACTTTTCAACAGAAATACAGACTGGCATACATAATACTTCCAAATTTTTCTGGCAGTCACATTTTTAAAAAAGTAAAAAGAAATTAAATATATATTTTCATTATGTATTTTATTTATCCAACATATCTAAAATGTTACAGTCACCATATAATCAACATAGAAATGATTAACAAGATATGTATATTTTTCATATTAAGTTTTAAAATCCAGTGTATCTTTTTCACTATAGCACATATCATCTAGGACTAGTCTCATTTCAAGTGCTCGACAGCCATGTGTGGCTAGTGGCCACCATATTGGTCACTGAAGCTCACCACTTTGACTTGACAATTATAATTGGTCTGGGGCAGAAGATGGCCCATCCACGCTGACAGCAAAGACCTTGCCTGTAGGCAAGCTTTGTCTCTTTTCCTCTCCTGCTGGACAAGAGTAAGAAAGAATAAAGGCTGCTTAAAAGTGTCAACCTTCTTGGTACTACAAGAGGAAACAGTTTTGAATGAAGCCGACATTGAATTTAGGAGAGAAGAGAGAAAGAAAGAACCCAAGGCTTTGGTGACCACACTTAAAATTTTCCCTGGCTCTGGACTTCCCTTTAATGAGGCAGTATTTGCCCTACTAGTTTAAACTGGCTGGTATTACTTGCAGCCAAAAGAGTCTTAACTGTACAACTTGAAGCTGGTAAGTGGTTATGCTCTGGCCTATTAGTATTCCCCTCAATGTTACAGGATGGATACAAGAGGAGGAACTAACCCGCAAGGAGCTGAAGAAAAAACATCCCATATGGAAAGCACTTGAATTCGCTGCATTAAATATAATGTTTAAAATGTACAACATAACAGCCATATGTATAAGTAAGAATCATCTGCAAAGAACGCATGTTCACTTTCTGTTCCAGAGTCAGGCGTCTGAATTCTGAGAGTGAACAAAGCCTGGGGTGGGGTCGGGGGGAACCCTACACCAGATTTACAAGAATAGGTATCTTCATAAAATCTATATGAACTACAAAGTTATGAAGATGAAGGGAAAACTGTTCAATGAAACTAAACCTAGCAGTTCTCAGATACCTTTAGAAGTATGGTTCTATTTTAAGTTTCCCACATAGTGCTAATTAGAACATACTTTTCAATTAGAATTTGATTGCACTTCAGGAAGTGAATTATTAAATGACCTAGCACATTTTGATGTTTTCAATTGCCGAAACTGCCGGCTTTGGAGGACAATGATTCTTTAATGATAATTTATTCTCCTCTCATCCCCATTATTACTAGATAGCTGGGGGCCCCAGATACTTAGACGGGGCTCCAGGGATCCAGTCTGGGCATTTTCAGAGGACGATACCAATTAGCTAGTTTGGTTTCACAAAAAAGCCAAGATTGCCCTGAGGGGAAAACTCTGCCTCAGAGGGAAGGAACACCCTTGAACTTTAACTGTCTTTACTGCTAATCATTAGAAGTCAGCAGAGAATGGGGCCTCTCTCCCACTGTTTCATTATCAACACTCTCCCGTCTAAAAAAGCATACTCTCTCTTAGTATGAAGGGGGTAATAAAGACAGCAAGTCTGCCATATGTGTGAAAACGAGTGACCACTTTCTACCTACTTCTGTGGCCTCCCAAAATTGCCCTACGTTCCCTAAGTTTGACTACTCCCATGGATTAAACATCTCAAGATTTTGCATAAGGCCTATAATGTGTGTTTTCAGGACGGCAGAATTATGGGGCTCTGTTAAAGTAAAAAACAACAGCCTCAAGTTTACTGAATAATATATGGCTGCATATTTGATGCACATATAAAGGACAAAAGGTCAATCATCACCATCCCTATCATAACTTTTTATATAATTGTATTGATTTGGTTCCTTTAGTCAACAAAATTTGTAGGATCTATTACGTGCCAGACGCTCTATGAGGCCCCTAGGATATTATTCTGAGTAAGCAGCAGAATTCTACCCATTCAGATGCCCACATTCTGGAGGCGCAAGATGGATGGGGCAGGTGCGGGAGGTTGATTAATTCCCAGAAAGTGCTACCTTGGTGTACCTGGGGAGGCCATAGAAAGTTTGTCTATTGCCTTCACGATTACTATACTTTTCTCAACATCCAATGTCTGTACATTGAACACTTGTTTTGAATCTCACAACGCTTACCTACCTTTCTGGCTACACGGTAAATTCAGTGACTCTGTACTGACTGGTAGAAGATAGGACACTTTTCCTTTGCTTGGAAGAAAATATCCATTTTGGGGTTTGCACAAGTCAATACTGAGACATAAAAGCCTTCATAGTAGAATATCCTAATCATGTGCAAACTCAACTTCCAGAACCAGATCTCCTGGGCTTGAAACCCTAGCTCTACTGAGTACCAGATGTGTAATACTGCAAGTTCCTCACCTCTCTGTTCCTCAGTGCCTTCATGAGTAAAATGAAAATGTCACAGGATATATATGTATGAGCATATGAATATATGTATATAAGTTTACAGAGTTATGGGGTTAAATAAGTTAATAATTTTTAATACTACCTGGAATAAATATAGTTAGTCATACTATGTCCCAGTGCAAATGGAATTGCATATTACTTGGTGATTAGGTCTGAAAATCGGTAGGTAAAGTTCCATTTACATATAGTAAAAATTGTCTAGAAAAATCCTTGGGAAGTTACCTTTTTGGAGACCAAAGCCCATCTCTCAATATGTCTAGCACTGTCAATTTTTCTTCCCGTATTGGAACAGATTGTTGTTTCTCTGATTGAACATCAAGTAGTGTAGCAGGTTTGCATGTAGGGATTGTGTCATATCAAAAGTCCATGTTGTTAAACATTAGCCTCATGTTTAGAGGCACTCGGGAACTGATCTAGGGAAAAACAGACTCCTTTTTCATCCCAAGGTTGTTGAGTGAAAAGGCAGGCAAGAATTGTAACCCAATTTAATTTATGTATTTCCTCCTCTTTCATCAACTTCTCCTTGTCTCTCTTTGCCAAGAGAGGATAACTGAATTCACAAAAATTAAATGCGAAGCAATTACTCTTTGCAAACATCTTGGGGTGCAAGGCTTGTTAATTGCTGTTTGGGAAAAGTATGGCAAGTTGTGTCACATAAGACACAATGATGTTTCTCTTCCTTTTTTTTTTTTTTTTAATTTTATTTATTTGGCACAGAAAGAGAGATCGTAAGTAGGCAGAGAGGCGGGCAGAGAGAGTGGGGGAAGCAGGCTCCCAACTGAGCAGAGAGCCTGATGCAGGGCTCCATCCCAGGACCCTGAGACCATGACCTGAGCCGAAGGCAGAGGCTTAAGAACCCACTGTGCCGCCACCCAGGCACCCTGATGGTTCTCTTCTAATAAATATTCTGTTACTGTTTACCATGGCTATTATTTAAAATGATAGTAATATTAAATGATAGTAATATTAAAGTATTTAATAATAGTAATATAATGATAGTAATATTAAATGATAGTAATATTAAAGTATTTTTGTACTTTCTTGAGTGTTTCCAGAACTGGACTACTCTTACTGCCTTCAAAGCTAACATCCTAATCTGAACCCACCACCTTCTTTTGCCTGGATTATGAAGACAGTCTCCCAACTGGTCTCACAGGGTTCGTCCTCACTGTCAAGAGGAAACTGTCATCAGAGCTTACAGGTCCTACTACTTCAACACCTGGCAACGAAGCCCTGTTTCATTTACAGAAAAAGCTAAATTGTTGTTGTTGTTGAGGTTTGTGTTGTGGCCCAGAGTATGGTTCATCTTGGTGAATATCCATGGGCATGTGAAAACATCATTTTCTCTGCTCCTCCTGGGTGGAGTGCTCATTAATCAGCACTGTCTGTCTCCTGTTGGTTGATGTGTTGTTCAGATTTTCTACATCCTTGCAGTTCTTTCAGTTTCTGAGAAGAGGATGTTGAGGTCCCAACTATAAATGTGAATTTGCTTATTTGTCTTTTCACTTCAGCTTTTGCTTCACATTGTTTGGTCCATACACATTTAGGATGGTTACGTCTTCCCGGCAGATTGATTCCTTTAGAATGAAAGCCATTTCTTTTTTTTTTTTCTTTTTAAATTTTTTATTAGAAAAACCTCTTTCCCATAAGTATTGATATATTTTTTAAACTTTTTATTTTTCGTAAACATATATTTTTATCCCCAGGGGTACAGGTCTATGAATCGCCAGGTTTACACACTTCACAGCACTCACTATAGCACATACCGTCCCCAATGTCCATAACCCCACCCCCCTTCTCCCAACCCCTCTCCCCCCAGCAACCCTCAGTTTGTTTTGTGAGATTAAGAGTCACTTATGGTTTGTCTCCCTCCCAATCCCATCTTGTTTCATTTATCCTTCTCCTACACCCTATGAAAGCCATTTCTATATCAGATAATTATTGTTCTTTCATGACTGCCACCTTATTATTTATGTTTTTCAGTTAAGTAATTTTCACTTGGCTGGTTTTATGACTTCCATCACTTTGCTGAGATTTTCTCTTTTTTTTAATTTGTTTTAAGGCAATTTGTAATTATTGAATCATTTTTATTTTAGTTGCTTTCAAATCCTTGTCATGTAATTCCAACATCTGATTCATTTTTTGGTATTGGTGTCTGTTAACTGTCTTTTCTCGTTCAAATTGTGATTTTCATGGTTCTTGGTAATTTTGGAACATGTCCTGAATATTTTGGCTATTATGTTAGGAGACTGTGTGTTCTATTTACATTTTTTTTTTTTTTCTATTTTTGCAGGCAGTCATCCTGTTTAGGTTCACTATCCAGTCCCCATCTATTTCCATGGGCTATGGTTTCAATGGCCATCTTAGTGCTATTTCGGTCTGTTTTGTTTATCTTCTGCCACTGGAGCTCCCATTGGCCCCTGCAAGCGCTGCTTAAGAGGTAGAGGAATCTTACCTAGGCTGGTCTGCCTGGTGCCTCTGGGCAAGGAAGAAGTCTTTGGCAGGTAGGAACAAAGAGGGCTTCCTGGGCCAGGTGCTTGCTGTGGTGGGATCTCTCTTACTGGTGTCTCTGGCTGGGGGAGGAGATTCTCAAGTCCACACAGGGAAGGAGCAACCTACCCTGGCCAGAGGAAATTTTTGTGACACTATTCCTCTTGTTGATGCCCCCAGGCAAGTGCTATCTCCAGGCAGGTGAAGGGAACTTCAGAAGCAAAGATAATTCCTAAATTGGGGTTACTTGTGACAGGGTCCCTCTAATTGGTGCCCCAGGCAAGAAAGTGTCTGTGGGAGAAGGAGAGGAGTCTTAGGTCTGGCAGGGAAGGAGTGCCTTGGCTATTTATGTTGTGAGACTTTTGATGCATTCCTCTCGCTCATTATGCCAGCCACACTTGACTTGTTGGTGAGAATTCTGTTTGCTCCAGAGGAGAGAAGAGCCTACCTGAATGCTTTCTGATGCTAAACTGGGAGTCAGAAAATGCTGGACCTGAGCCACCTTCTTTTGGGTGGAGAGCTGTAAGATGCCTATCCTTATCCTTGCTCCTTCAGTCCCCTAATCCCAAACCACTTCACCTTCACCTTCCCACCTTTTGGACTTCTTCTTCGATTTCATCTTTTGCATCATTTCCAAGTTCCATGGTTGTCAGGAGGAGGAGAGGAGTTGTCAGGGAAGAGCTGGGAGAGACCAGGCTCAAACATTTTGTCTGAACTAGAAATCCATGTCTTTTCGGTGGCCTCTGGGTGTGTGTGACACATCCTCCATGATTTCTCGACTCTCATCCTGCTAATCTATCTCTAGCTCTCTCTTGTCTAACCCCATTGTCTTCTTTTCTGTTTCTGAGCACGTCAGACATGTTCCCATATTAGGACCTTCCCATTAACTGTTTCCTCTTCTTAGAACTCTCTTTCTCCCAGAGATTTGCTTGGCTAACTCTCCAGTTTCCCTCATTTCTTTGCTCAGATGTCATCTTCTCAAAGGGCTCTGCTTTGTCCAACTGTCCACCACTCAATTCTTTAGTATCTTAGAGATAAAAGACAAAGCTCAATGGTTTTGCTTGCTATGGTAAGAGAGAGCTGTGCAGCTCACATACTCTTTCCAAACAGAGCAGAGGACAGACAGTCACATTAATCTTATATAACGTTTTGGGGAACATGAAGTTCAGGGACTGGCAGGATTTCAGAGTCATAATTTTTAACAGGAGAAGCAAGGTTACTCCATGCTGATTGGCGGGTAGGCACTGAGAGGTATGTGTGGTTTTTTTTTTGTTTTGTTTTGTTTTTGTTTTTTTAAACTGAGTTCCTTCCTGATTGGCTGACTTTTAAAAAGCAAGGGACTGACACTGTGGTTGGCTTGTAAAAAAGTGTTTTCACAGAGGTGAACTGTCCTGATTCACTGAACATTGTCTTGTTACCAGAGCTATAGAATCACCAATCTTTTCCTGGCAGTGTGTACCCTTTTTTTTTTTTTTCCCACCACACTCTCTTATCCTGCTCTACTTTCCTCCCTATTGTACTTATCACCTTCTAATATAATAGATGTTTACTTATTATGCTTCGTGTTTGTTTGTCTTCCCTTGCTAGAATGGAAGCTCCACAGGCTGGACATTATTGGTTTTTTGTGTCCTGATAAATCTCACTTTTCTAGAATACTGCCTGGCACATAGTGAGCCCATAATAAAGATTTGTTGAATTATTGAATGTTTGGATAGTACCCACCCCAAGCAAGCCTAGAAAAGGCCAGTTAGGGTTATTTCTATACCGTTTCCGCTCTCCCTTGACAATCCTGTCCTACTTATAAATATGTCCTTCACTGTGATGCACCACCGATATGATATGAATATATCTTAGTTAACAGTATTTATTCTCAGGGGTATATGCTTTTTTAGTTTGAATCTCACTTGAAGGTACATCCAGAATTTGGGGGGCTCTCTTCAAGAATAAAGAATACAAAATTAGAAATATAAAAAGGTGCTTGGAAAGAGCCCATGCAAAAGGAGCTCTGACTCTTTAGCTACAATAATTCCAGCTCTCATGGTGGGATACAAGACACCACTCCTTTTTCTTATCACTGTGGAGGAATTTCAGACAGTAGTAAACAAAAGAAACACTGATATTTTCCCAGGGTAAGCTATGACGTCAATAATAGACCAGGTTAAATTAAAGGTAAATCAAAAGCAAAAAAATCAATAACTAAAAGAAAGGTAATCTGATTCTGTCAACATAATACAAATTAAAGTGATTAACCTAAACCATTTAGTTTGACAGGTTCACTTTGGCTGCCACCAAAACTAGCACTTGATTCTCTGCTGAGACAAGGATTTTCTTCAGCTTCTGACATGCAACCCAAACCCTCCAAACTTTTTGTTAAAATCAAAAGGCGGCTGGAACAGAATTACACTGTTTGAGGCAAATAGCAATCTGAGGGAAAGGAAAGGCTGAAGATACTAATGTAGTATCCACAACCTCAACTGAGTTTCCATTTATCTCTTTCCAACACCCCATTGTCTATCCATAGTCATGCGGTACTTTGCTCAATTACTTGTTAGAAGTAAGTCTTACCCAACTACACTGTGAGCTTCATAAGAGCAAGGGCTCCCTCCCATGCCTTCCTGCTTTCTCCCCAGCACTGGCAACGTGTCTGGCACATAAAAGGGCTCAATAATTGTGTGGATTCATTTTATGAATGAACAAATTAATTGGAGAAAACTTGGCTCCTCTTCGAATCCTTCACTTGGCAGAGCGTCTCCCTATTCTTCTTCTCTGTATTTCCCTTATTTCTACATCAATAATTCCTTCCTCTCCTTATATCCAAGGCTGGAAGACTTAAATCCCTTTCTGGGAAATTCCCGAGTAGCAGCTGCCTTAATCAGAACAAATCTGACTACCGAGACATCTTGTCTGTATTTTGTCCTACCTCTCACCTTCATTTCTTTTGTATTATATTAATAATAGATGCAGAGGAAGAGAAATGAAAAATATTGACACTTACTCTCTTTATATAATTTGAGCACGCATCTGATCAAGTATAAAATATTTGATATTTTCATGGAGAAATCGGTTACTTGTGGTCTCTGATGTTGGTGCTTTTATTTATTTGACACCTTTTTTCATAGTCATGTTACCAGTAATTTTAGAGGTCTCAGAGTGAGAAACATTTCTCTTCCCTGGGCTGAGTAATTCTGTCATCCAAAGGGCTGAGACCTGTATCACTTGCTTCTTCATTGTTTGGCTAGAGAGGGAGTTTCTATGAAATGTCCTTTCTATTTGCAGAATGTATATTTAATACCAGAAAACCTGCTGGGAACTGTGCCAACAATTAAGCTATTATTTCTTTTAAAGAGCCTATTGTATTGCATGTGTCTTTTAAATGTAACTTCTTTAAAACTTGAGTTCAAAGGACCACCTCTCCTTTCACCAAATTGCAGGGGCTTTGGAATGGTGTGAATTCGTGGCCCATTCTGTTCCCAGTATATCTGGCCCAGGACAAGTGTCCTCTTTAATATCCCCTATCCTTTGTTGTCATCCCTCTTCTCATTATCTTTCTGATGCCCACCTTTGTATTCCCTGCCATGGATGTTCCCTGTGATCACTCAAGCACACGTCTCCCCTCTGGGAGGAAGCTGATGAGCATTAATCTTTCATGAATGTGATTACGGATGATAATAAACTCTTCTCAGTAAAGATGTGCAGCTTAGCAGGACAGTTTTTAAAATATTATCACTTTGTAGGTACAGCATTTTATTTTATTTTTAAAGATTTATTCATTCACTTTAGAGAGAGAAAGAGAAATAGAGAGCATGAGCAGGAGGGGCAGGGAGAGGGAGAGAATCTGAAGCAGACTCTGTGCTAAGCATGGAGCCCGATGCAGGGTTTGATCTTAGGACCCTGAGATCACCACCTGAGCAGAAACCAAGAGTCACAGGCTCAACTGACTGCACCACCCAGGCACCCCACAGATAGAGCATTTTAACGACCTACATGATTTCACCCAATACTCACAACAACCCCGAGAAGGAGAAGATGTGACTAGAAACAAGGTCCTCCTTTTGCGGATGACACCACGAAGTTCCGGGAGGTTAACTGATTTGCTGGTAGTGACCCATTAAGTAGAAGCCTGATCTGAAACTAGGCTGAGTTAAGATATTCTTCCATCTTCCCACCACCAGGTTGTCAGCATCTGACATAATCAGATGATAAAATTTATGCACAGTGAACAGCCATCAAGAGGGACTAAAGGAGCCCATCAATCTCTAGTGCTACTAAGCTCTTCCCTCATCCTTGGAATTCTCTTTTACTTCTTTGACTCCCTTCCCCTCCTCCCCTCCTTGATAGCATCTGGAAGTTTCCTAGACAGATCCCTCTTCCATTATGTGGCCTTGGAGCCCCTGTGGTTTTTGACCCTCATTTCAAGGCATTGGTGAAACATATACGTTCCTCCCCTTCCACAGCAGGCAACTGGGATTCTGAGCATTAAGTAAGTGTCTAGGCGAATCCTATGACTTCACACATTTGCAAGACTGAATAATGTGAGAAATATTTGTTACTGATTAATTAATAGATTGATGTGTAGATATTCAACTACTTAACTGGTTCCTGATACAAACACTGAACTTTGGTATTGGGTTTTAGAGAAAGTTTAAGCAGAGCAAATCTGCACTGAAACACACCATTAGTTAAATATGAAAGAAACTCAAAGAACTGTGAATTTATTATACAGTTGGCTTCTAATAACTTTTTTTTTTTGAAAATAAGAACCATGGGGAATGGAAGCATTAATATTCATAATACATATTTTTGGAATTTCTCATTTCTAATACTATTAAGGAACATGTTCCACCTATCTTGAGAGCAAGGCAAGCCAAGGAAGACTGGGGGTCTCTCAGGATGGCAAAGGAGATCAAATAGAAAAAAAATCAAGTGAAAGGAAACACTGATTCTCAGTTTTTAATGAACTCTCATCATCAAAGCCTGAATCCCCTCTGGATGAATTGAGGGGTCCAAAAGGAAGATTTTCAAAAGGCTTTCTTTTTTCTTTTTTAACAGCTCCTCAGACCTTGTGGTTGGCAAACAGGTCTTGCCAATTTTGATAAATTAGTTGCAAATGAATCAGAAACATGTGGACTATATGTATTCATATTTTAAATGGGGGAAAGGTACTTGGAAAAAACATTTGTTCAATGCCAAAGTCTAAATGTTTAAAAAATAGTCCGTGGTGTTTTCAGAAAACAAACCATTTCCACTCTGTCAGCAGCCTAACTTCAATGTATTTATATAATGCTTATTTAGCCTTAAACCCAAATTAACAGAAAGGTTCATGTTGCAAAATAGCTAACATTTTTACAGACTCATGAGCACGGACTTGGCTGGTCTCTCCTATTCTTAGTCAATCACACATGCTAATGTTCAGTTCTTTTTCCTCACATAGTATGAGATAGGAGTGGCCCAAATATGTGAGTCAGTACATATCCATTCCCATACCTCCCTACTGTTTGGTGGATCTTTAATAAATGCAAATAATATACAGACCATTCCGCATATATTCCTCAGTGTATATTCTTTTCTAAAAAAAAGATTTGTTTATTTACATAAGAGAGAGTGAGAGAGTTGGGGGAAACGGCAGAAGGAGAAGGAGAGAGAGTCTCAAGAGAGTCTCAAGTGGGGCTCGATCTCATAATCCTGAGATCATGATCTCAGCCAAAACCAAAAGTCAGAGGCTTAAATGACTATGCCACCCAGGAGCCTCTCTTCAATGTATGTTCTTGCCAGAACAACCAGGGACACATAAAGCTAATATAATGTTGAAGTATAATACACGGCAATTAAATCATAACTGTCATTGTACAGCAATGGTGACATTACAGAAAGAAGGACAGCATTTTATCTGGTGAATTTCAGACTCTGTTTTTCCTTTCCTTCCCTTTTTATTTATTTATTTATTTTCCAGTAGGCTCCACACCCAGCATGGAGCCCAATGTGAGGCTTGAACTCATGACTCCTAGCTGAGATGGAGAGTCAGATACTTAACCAACTGAACCACCAAGGTGCTCCTGTAAATAACCAGTTTTTCCATTTTTAATTTGTTATATAATGTTCTTTTTATATCCTGCCCAAACAATCGAGTATTAACATTGAGTATTTTTTTTTTCAGAATTATCAGTTTACCTATATAACACATGCATTTTTTTGTTGTAAGATTTTATTTATTTGACGGAGAGAGACATAGAGAGGGAACACAGCATCGGGAGTGCAAGAGGGAGAAGCAGGCTTCCTGCTAAGCAGGGAGCCTGATGTCAGGACTCTGGTATGGTGACCTGAGCGGAAGACAGATGCCTAACCAACTGAGCCACCCAGGTGGCTCTAACCCATGCATTTTTAAAAACTGGCAATATTAATGCCAAAATAACATAGTAATCCTAAATGTTTGATCAGATGATGCAAACACTCAGGAACTTCAGTTATTTATGCTAGAAAAAAAAAATACAACCCCATTATATAGAGCAATTATGTTTTAAATGACTATATAAGATAAAAATTTCATGCAATCAAAACTACCCTTAAATACCCTCATTAGGCCATCAAGGGGCAGGATGCATTTTATTGCATACTATTGCTATCCAGCAATTCTTCAGCACGTTAGTTTGTGAACTGCTGAACTCGACTCAAGGAAGGAACAAAGGAGAGCTGTCGTGCAAACATTCCGACAGATCCTTCTGTCTTAAAAATACCCATGAAATAGCCGTGAACTAAAATCAGAATGGGTGGAACATTCCAAAGTGCTCCTCTTTCCTGTACAGGCCTTCTTCCCTTGACTCACTTTTACTGTTTGATTTTTATAACCTTTACACCTGTTAACAGACATGTTCGGGGTGAGCTCGGAGGTGATAATGAGGTCTCATCTCAGAGATGGTCAGTTTCTAAAGACAGAACTTCAGGTAAAGTGCATTTATACGGGACCATGCTGATCTAATTAACTTGACTGAGAAAGAAGCCTCCAGAAATAAAGAAAGGTATTGCTGAGGGGATTATCATCACTTGAAACAAATAAACTAGAAGAAAATTCATCCCAGAAAATAAAGTCATTTTAGGTACATAGGGGCTGGAAGAAGTCAGTCAGAGGATCATGAAGGAGAGGTCCCCAGACCACACCGCACTGCAGGTGACAATTAAAGAAGGACTGCCAGGGTCCACCAAAAACCACACTGCAAACAACTAACAATACAGTGATCTATGATTTTTAATACACCATAAATACAGCCCTTACTCTCCATATCTGTAGACAAGGATTTTTCTAGTCACATTATCAAATCCGATAATCCACAGAAACCAGACAGAGGGTTTTCTTCAGAAATGGAGGCCACTATGATGTAGAGAGATTTTGGAGCACATGTGGTATGGTATTTTTATGTCAGTGATGCTAACAACATTTGTGTCTGGGATGCTAAACATCCCAGAAGTTTATAAGTGGCTTATGTGAGGAAGCAACCCCTTGGCATATTGAGTTGCTATTACTGTTTAATTTTAAGCTTCATTTTTATGTTTAATATGGTTGTTTCAAGATTACAGACTAGAATGAAGTGAAACCACAACAACACAAAGAAAACTCCTGTATTTTGGTAACTTTGTTTAAGACAGCCTCTCAATACATAGAAAGAACAAAACAATCCCATAATCATCAAACTTGCTATCAGAATTCAGTGGGTCGTGGGGAGTGAACTTACTAACCAGTTCAGTCAGAACAGTTATTCCTTCTCTAAGTTCTCACACCCCTCTTTTTAGGAGTTTTCCTTTCTTTCTATTTTTTTTTTTTTTAAAGACTTTATTTATTTATTTGACAGACAGAGGTCACAAGTATAGGCAGAGACACAGGCAGAGAGAGAGGGGAGGAGGCAGGCTCCCTGTGGAGCGCGGGGCTCCATCCTAGGACTCTGGGACCATGACCTGAGCTGAAGGCATAGGCTTTAACCCACCGAGCCACCCAGGCGCCCCTTTACAGGCATTTTTCAAACGAGTTAGTCACAAACGGTAAGCCAGTAACTTGACAGAAAATTATCAAAAAGATTTTGCCAATCAATTTTCCTAGAAATGAAATTTTTAGAGCTACTTTACTAAAGCCTGTAAAATTGGAGATAACTCAATAGATCTGAAAAGAACAAAAAAGACTCAAGAAACAAAGGATGTAATAAAGGAAGAAAAAAAAGGATTTATGTAGAACAGTTATTAAATGTATAGTGTCATATAAATTCTAGTGAAGAAGATCTGTTCTGACAACCTCCAATGTTAGATTGATTAGAAAAATTTTGGAACATTACCAAGTTCTGTGAAAGACATGGGAAATAATTTCCAAGGAAAGGGGTGGGGGAAAACCCTGTCCTCTTCCGTACTGAAGAATATTAAGCAAAATAACAGACCAAAAGTTTCTGGACACTTGCCATGTGTTCCACGAAAAAAGAAACAATATACAACAATATGTGTAATTATAACAGATATCAGTTTGATCAATGTTTACTGCCAATGTCAGGTGGTTTGAAGGACCCAAGAAGTACCAATGCAAATGAATTTCTTGCATTCACTTTTTACTTCTGTGTAAAAAGGGATGGTCAATTGTTTTTATCACATCTGATGAATAAACCTGATTTTCGCCCTTCTCCAGCTTGCCTGTTATAAAAGTAAGTAAAAAAATGAAAAGCCATGGCTTCCATGACTAATTACTTGGGTGCTTCACAGCCTTAAACTTAGGGAACAACAATCAGTTTATTAAAAAAAACAAAAACAAAACCCAAAAACAAACAAACAAAAAACGCCAAAACAAAAACAAAGCATCTGAACTCAGGACAAGGAAAGGCTTAGCCCTGTTTAAATAGATTACCGATGTACCTTCAGACGTGGGCGCCCTCCATCTTCCTCACTCCTCGCCTGCAGTGGCTGGAGAATCAGGGTCCTGATGGAAGGATACTGGAACTCTGTAGGGTTAGAAACAAGTTTTTAGAACTGCTTCCTACAGGCTTTCTTCCTGTTTCCTTCTTTCTTCTTCCCTGACCTCACCGCAGAAGGGACAACTAACTATACCTTTCGGTTCAGTTCATAGAACATAATAATCATTGTTGCAAGCAGACTGTCTGTCTTCCTTTTTCCTTTTTTCCTTCCTCCCTTCCTTTCCTCTCTCCTTTATCCATTTCCCTTTATCTTCATTTCTTTCTATCCCATAGTCAATCTCTCCAATCCCTTCTTTTTTTACGATTTTTTTTTTATTTGAAAAAGAGAGACAGAGATAGAGAAAGCAAGAGCAGGGGAGAGAGAGACAGAGAAGCAGGTTCCCTGCTGAGCAGGGAGCTGGACACGAGGACATGATGACATGACAGTGGGCCTCCATCCCAGGACTTTGGGATCATGACCTGAGATAAAGTCAGTTGCTTAATCAACTGAGCCACCCAGGTGCCCCTCTCCAATGTTTTTGCTGTACATCTTTTGTTGGCACTTTCCTTGAAAAATGAGTATTGCTGTTCTTGTGCCTGTATGTAAGTTCCTGTGCATTTTGTCTTTGCCCTTAAGCACCACAGTCTTAAGATATATTCATATTGCTATGCATATATGGAATGCACTGCCCCTAACAGTTACACTTCTGATGCACATTCGCCACACTGTCACAGTGGTTGGGTATCTGTCACAAGTTCCTCCACCTTTCTGTCATCACATGGAATGCTGCAGCAGACATCCTTGTACATGTCCTCTTGGGTCTGTGTGAGAAGCTCTTTGAAACATATGATGCCAATAATGGAATGGCTGGATGGTCCCAGTCTAAAAGAATGTCTTCTACAGATCATCCAAGACCATTCCAACTGTATTTGCCACTGAAGGCTTTATTCCTACAGCTTTAAATAAGATAATCGATGGGAATATAGACGTTTAGGAATTTATTTCTTTATTCTTCTTTCACTCATTCAACAGTTTACTGAATACCCACTATGTGTATTTGATGACCTAGAGATTAAATGTCCTATCCTTCACCTTAGGTGGCCTTATATGCATAAGCCTTTTTCACAGGTGGGTAAAATACTGGGTAATTAGTAAGTGACAGAGTTAGGATTTGGAAATAGAATGTTGTCTCTATGGGAAAAACATTACCTTGTTCTCTTGAGGGTGAGATGTGAGGGAAAATAGGTATTCTTCCACAGAAAATTCACACACACACACGGTTCCTGATTTTGTCAGTGGACAATAGTCCATTGGCAAGATGAGCCTCTAACTCAAGAGTTCTGATACAGTGCTTTTGTGTTCCAGAGAGGAGACTGGACGCTGCGAGGCCCAGGCCAGTGTTCTCAGTGGAAGCGAGCAGGGAGGATCTGGCAGCAGAAGCTTAGCAACGAGGAAGACCCTCTTTCCAGATGTCCTAGCTCCCCTTCCTCAGTACTTTTTAAAATAGAAGTTCCAGTAGAAGGTACACAGTGCACGGAGCAGCACCATGAGAATGAAGCGCCCTGCTCTTCACTTATCCATGGTTTCAGTCATCCGTGGTCAACTGTGGTTCTGAGACAGATGGTCCTCCTTCCAACAGATCCACAGAAGCTCAGCAGTAGCCTAACACTACGTCACCAGGCATGTCAGTCATCTCACATCATCACAAGGAGGGTGAGTACAGTACAGTAAGGTGTTTTGAGACAGAGAGAGCACATTTACATCTCTTTTATTACAGTATATTGTTATAATTGCTCTATTTTACTATTTATTATTAGTTATTGTTCATCCCTTACTGTGTCTAACTTATGAAGATTATCATAGGTATGCATGTGTAGGAACAATAAAGTCTATCTATATAAGGTTCAGTGCCCTCTGTCAGTGCAGTCATCCACTGGGGGCCTGGGAACAAACCTCCCAAGGACAAGGTGGGGAACTACCATAGCCTGAATGACTGCCATAAAAACACAGAGAACACATGTTGGAATGGGGAGGGTTTCTAGTTTAAGAACTTCCAAAACCGGGGGTGCCTGGGTGGCTCGGTGGGTTAAGCCACTGCCTTTGGCTCAGGTCATGATCTCAGGGTCCTGGGATCAAGTCCCACATCAGGCTCTCTGCTCAGCGGGGAGCCTGCTTCCCTCTCACTCTCTCTGTCTGCCTCTCTGCCTACTTGTGATCTCTGTCAAATAAATAAGTAAAATTAAAAAAAAAAAAAAAGAACTTCCAAAACCAGAGGGTCTCCACTTTTTCCAGCTTGATATCTTATAAACATAAAAAGCATTTTAGTGATGTATTATGACAATGGTTGTTCACTTAATATTAGTTTCAAGTGAAATATATAATAGCAAAGGCTCCAATGAATTTAGCAATACTTTAATTTGTATCTAACATTTTACAAATACCAGTATATATTTTTGCTTTATTATTTTATCTTATAATTTATTATGTTCTTTGTGGTGGTTGCATCAGAAAAGCTGAAAGATGACTTGAATAGTAGAGTACTCTTAGCTTATTTTCTGGTGTTTTAGTATAAAAAGAACCTCACTGCTTCTCGTCTCACTGTGGCTTGCTTCATCAAGGACTCTGAGGTGTCTGGTGTCTCACCAGAATGGTGGCTAGTGGTTGTGGCTCAGCAGGGAACCCCTGGACATTTGCTTGGCCCTAGTGACTGCCAGGCTGCTTCCCTGGGGCTTCCTCAGCCAGGCTGCACAGGTGATTATGCTGCTAGAGGCCTGGAGAGATTCAAGGTGCTCTGGGGACTCCAACAGTGTGACCATGAGTGGAAGAGTGGCCTTCCCAAGACAGGCTTGCTCACATGTGCCTGGGCCTGCCTTGGGAAGACCCAGGTGGCAGCGGATGGCATCCCAAGAGTACTTAGCACTTCTGCAGGAGCTGCAATTGGAAGTGGAGCCCAGGATTCAGCAGTACTGGTCATGAGCGGCCAGGAACAAACAGCTCAGGGGGATAGCTGCCATGTTCTTGCTTGTGGGCTGATGGAAACCTTGGCCTATGATTATGCATGGTAGGGACTGAGGAGTGCTAGACCACCCAGCCCATTTGCAAAGGAAGTCTCTTTGCTGGAAGCTGCTCTACCACCAAGGAATGTGCATGTGCTCAGGGTGTATATTTATTATACTATGTGTTATTCATTGCCCTTACAGCCTAAAGCCTATGGTTAATGCTTGATGAGCATTTAGATTCTCAAACCCTTATAATTATTTACTCTCTCCACCCATCTACAAGAGACCATGTCCTGGAAACCACTATTCTAAATGCCCCAAATCCATGGGCCTAGTTGGGTACTTAACATGGCACTTTGTACTGATATTCTTAGATAATATATATTTTTTTATGTTAGCATTCCTCATCTCCTTCATGTAGATTGTTAAATCTCTGAAAAGAGGAATAAATTATTACACTTTAATACCTAGGATGTTTAGGAGCAAGAACACTGCTTTGCAGAAAGCCTTGCTAAACGGGGAGAAAAAAAAATATTAAGCACCCACTCAGTGCCAGGAATTGTGGCAAATGTTTTACATTTATAGAGGTCATTGAAGTTAACTCTACAACTTCCATTCCAAACCCTTCCTTTGTGCAGCAACAAAGGAATGGTTTTTTAAACAGTTTAATTCCATCAGAGTAATCCCATTCCCTGTTCTGTGAGGAATTCTGAGCCCAGGTTTATGTTAATCAGAGCACTGCACTCACCTAAGAGTCACTAGGTTAAGGCTGGGTGAAGACCTAAATTGAAAGGAAAACGTTTTTGTTTTTTCCATTTTGGGGGACGGAGACAAAGCTCTGGACGGCAAATTAATATAAAGATCTAGATACTTGATGTCATAGAACCATTAAATCAATCCATCAGACCTAAACTGCTCTGCGGCAGATATGTCTCCCTTATCTATCATCTAGCTTCCTTGCCCCACTCTCTGCTCTGAAAGGCTGACTTGTATGAGTCTGTGTAAACGGGCTCTCTTCCCTCTGGCTCCCAGTTGGCTTTGACCAATGGGGAATACCAGGAGGACATAGAAAGAAGGGAGAAGAGTAAGGTCAGCATTTATTTATTCTGAGACAATGCCCTATAGTAGGACACCCTCTTCTTTGAGACAATAAATTATTTAAACTAGTTTGAGTTTTGTTTCTAGTAAAAAAGTGATACACCCCCCCCACACACACATATATTCCCATATAGGTAGTCTTAGAAGAAGTTAAGGTTTTTTACACACAATCACACATACACACACACACACACATAAATATATTCCCATACAGGAAGCCTTAGAAGGCTAGGTAAGGTAGCATTACTTCCATTTTGCTGCAATAGAACCAGGGCCCAGAGTGGCTGCCTATCTTGGAAAAGGAGCTGAAGGAAGCCTGTTTTTTTGTTTTTGTTTTTAAGTTTAGAAGCTGATTTATGTTCACTAAATGCTCTATTTTAGAATTATTTCACTTTTTAAAAATTTACTAAATGTCTTTAAAACCTTTCTTAACCAATGATCATAATCAGAAAATAGGCTCATTTAACCTTTTATATAGATTTTAGTTAATACTGGATGCCTTGTATATTCTCCTTTATCATTTAATCACCCTTAATCTGAAGACTCTGAAATAAACTAGAATATAAAAATAGAGGAACCAATTTGCCTTCTATTAAAGGACACCTTAGAATACATCCTAAAAGCTTTAAAAAACCCACACACCTATTTAGAGATAATTTGAAACTTACAATAAAGTTGCATGAATAATACAAAGTACATCCCTATGTTCTTGACCAAGATTCTCCTACTGTTCATATTTTGCCCGTTACTCTTTGTTTTTCTCTTCCCAACCTCCCTCTGTGTATATGTATATATATGCTGCATATCTGTATATATGTCCCTTTATTTCTAAATACTTCAATATGTATCTCCCAAGAATAAGGACTTTCTCTTACCTAACCAAAGTACAGTTATCAACTTCAGGACATTTAACATTGAATACTTTAATCTTTGACTATTATTTCAGTTTTTCCAATTGGACCAATAATGTTCTTTATAGCATTTCCCCTCCATAGACGATCCAGTCAAAGATCACATGTAGCATTTGTTCTTTATTTGAATCTGGAAGAGTGTCTCAGCCTTTCACTAACTTTGATCACAGTGTCATTTTTGAAATCTTCAGCCTCACTCCTCCCTTTTAAATAAAATGCTCCTAGTTTTTTTCCTGATGCTTTCTCATGATTAGATTCAGTTTATGCACATACCGTCAGACGACGACCTGGCTGAGGTTGTGTCTTTCTCAGGACACTGCACCCAGAGGTACCCACGGTCTGTCTGCCTTTCCTTGATCACTTTAATTGTGACCACCTGGTCAATGTGTTGTCCCCACTATATAGGATGGAGTCCTAATTTTTAAAATCAGTATTTGCGAGACTGCAGTGCCCTGCTCCTGTCTGCTTTCTGTGGACTTTGATTCATCGGCTCTTACTGAGAACCCTAGTGGAGCCATTATTTGCTGACTCTAATTGATGAGAGTTTTCTTTCTTAAGGAAGGAAAGTCTGGGTAAAGGGAGTTACAATCAAAGGATTTCTACAGCTTCTGACTTGCTTTCAAATCCTAGCAATTGGCCTCTCGCTATTTAATTAGGTAACTGTTAAGGGAAAACAAGTCAATCGATTTTCCGAAGCTCTTTTTTTGCTGCCCTATAACACTTCTGGGAATCTCACCTTCTCTGTAAAAGAAGTGTCTCCTCTGTCCGTTCAGACTTAGGGAGGTTTGTTTCTGAGCTGCAGGCAAATTGCTTTGTTCCCAGAAGCAGCTTTGGGAGGAGGAAGCCCAGGGTGGGAGTGCCCTGGGGTGGGCGGTGGGGGGGGGCAGGGTATGCAGTGGTCGGTCCTCTTCCACAGCACTGGGGTCCCAGTCCACCCAGATAGTGCTAAAGCTCACATCTCCAATACCTGTCACTTAATCTTTCTTGAAGGATTTTCCCTGTCCCAGAAGGTAGTTGGGAAGATGGTGAACTTTGGGCAGTCTTTGCAGGTGGGTCTCTGGGCTCATGTGAAATCTGGCTGTGATAGCGTTAGGTAAACAACTGATCCTAAAACCGGCTCAGTTGGTTGTTAACTCAAAATGTATCCCAGGCCTGAAAGACCTCTAGAGAAAGCACAGCCAAACTCCTTACCTGTAATTACATTCAGTTGATTTGTCTGGCGCTGTTCCCTTTTGTCACTTTAGGGGTGTACAAAGCTCCCAAGAGACAATGACGGGCATTGTTGGTGTGCACGGCGCTGGTTTAAGAGCCAGCAAAGAAAAGCCAACTTGCGGTCTGTGCATTTCGCTGCAGGATACAAATCATGCAGCAGAATCTGGCAACTATTATGAAGCTGAAATGAGCACATCTAGTCACAGAACAAAGCAACCAAATTATGTATTTAACATAATAATAATTATAAAAGCTTCATGGGCATCATTTTGAACTATCTGCTGCCATGAGTCCTGAGGGCTTCCTTCAACTATGGGGAACACTGAAGAATGAACAGTGACAGGAAGCTGGGGTGTGGAGTGGGATCAGTCATTAGTTTCCTTTTGTGTGTGAGCAATTGTTTTAAAGTTCAATGCAATGCTTAGTGTATTGTTGCTGCCAAAAATTACCCCTTGGATAGTTTACTCCGGGTGCCAGCTTCTCAGGGGTACCTTCTGGATTTTACAAGTGGTGCCATCAAACAATGATTATTATTCTTCAAGAAATTATCCAGAGTGGCTTGTTACATGACAGACATGTGGTTTGAATTTTGTTATAAACACAGAACAAAGGGTCTGAGAGTGTTTCTTTGCATTATCTGAGCTGTGTGGCTCTGAGGAAACATGAGACAGTTCATTATTCAAATGAGAATATTTTTTTGCCTTTCATTTTCGGTTTTATTTCTGTATATCCATGACATTTCAACAAGCAAGCTGCCTCCTCTAGGAGCACCATCTGCTTTTCTTTTCAACCATGACACCATCTGAGAGAATACCTTCTCACTCGTAGAATTACATGTGGGATGAGGGGGACGGTGTTGTTAATTACATACACATATATAGGTATATATCTGGGTGTTGTGTGTGTGTGCTTTTTTTTAGTTTTAATACTATAGCATAGATGTATAATTCAGGAATTTGATCTGAGTAAGTCAACTAAGCAAAAATCTCCAACCCCACTTTTTCCCAGGTCTCAAATCCCTTCTTAGTGCAATAGGATATATTTTCCACAAGGATGAGATTTTTGTTTTTTTGTTCTCTGGTGTAAGCTGGAATCTAGACAAGTATCTGGTATATAGTAGGTGCTAAATTAATACTTGCTGAATGAAGTGGTGGATTAACAGTGTTCTCCCTGAGTAATTTTTGTGTGCTCAGCACAAACCAGTCAGAAGCTACTCTTCTGGGCTGGGGATGCTCCAGGCCATCCGTACTCAGTGTGGCTGTGATCCTCTTGTGCCCCACATTAACATGCACTGTGATGGATGACAGTCTTGGGTGGGGATGGATCATACAAGAAATCAGACCTTATTATCTATTGAGATGACTAGCATGAAGCTGCTACCATTAATCAGGAAATCTGTGAAAAATACTTTCCTAGGTACAAGTTTAAATTGTGCAACATAACTGGCTAAGAAACAGCAGCTGTCAGACTGGCCTGATGTCCTGCAATTGGAACTGGATTATCTCATTTCAGCAGAGATTTCAGAAAGAGGCAGGGAGCCAGATCAGCTGGTCTTCAGGTTTCCATGGCGGAAAGGATTCATGTTTGACATCTTGAACCTTTTCAGCCCACTCACAGAAAATCTGACAGCAGCAGGCACGTTCATTGGTCTTGACAGACAGGTAGAGAATACAGAGGAAGAAACTGAGGTCATCCATGACATCACTAATGCCTAACAGTTAACTGACATGAGAGGCAGAAACATGTGATACTGTTTTTTAGGAGCTGCTCTAATGAGAGATTTTCAGTGATTCCCCACTCCCCACAGAGTAGAATCCAGAATTATAAGCAAGCCTTCTAAAAATCATAGCTAACCCTATCTTCTTAGACGAAGTCTCCTTGCCTACCAGTAGCCACTGGAAGTGAGCTGGAGGACAGTCACCATCCATCCACTAAGCACCCCTACTGTGATGGTCACACCATGCTGCCTTGAATGGAATGCCCTCATCTCTGCTGGTCAAACTTCTAGTAAAGGAGCTGATGATTTCCTCTGTAAACATATTAAATTTGAAGCACTGATGGTAGAACCAAGGGGAATTGTGCAGTAAGAAGGTGGACAGCTCCAGGGAGAGGTCTGGCTGGTCTCAGCTTGGGGAAGTTTTTACCTCTTGTTTGTATGTGAAGGTATGGGGTGAATGAGATCATAAAAAGTGAGTGTGCAGAGCAAGAAAAGATGAGGACACTGATTTTATAGGAAAAGTGAAGAAATTCGTACCCATGAAGGATCTCCTGGGTTCTCCTGGACTCCGGAAATGAAGGAGCCTATGCTTTCTGCAGTAATCTCTGCCTCAGTCCCACATCGTGAAGGAACTTCCTCCCTCTTCAGCAGCTACCCAAAGACTGACATGAAATAGCACTATCCCTTCTCTGATGTTCAGACCAATACAAATGGAAGGAGATTTCCTTATTTCAGATCCCATCAGTAATTCACATTGGTTAATAGTATGAAGTTCTTCCCATTACAATGCAAATTTAAAAGTCACTAACCAATTCCAAGTAGTTAGGATTTGCTGTGTTTAAAAATATATGGAACTCACTGGATGGTAACAGTTTGTTTTGATAATCGTACAGTTCAAACGCCCTCTACTAATTTTAAACAACATCTGGGTTTTAGAAAGACATTCAAAAGAACAAAATTTGAAAGCAAACAACATCAAAACCCTTTCCTAGGAAAACCTGTCCATTTAAAAAATGAGCCCAAAGTTCAATTCTCACCTGGTTCAAAAACAATTCACCTTCTCTTTTGTGGGATTTTAGAAGGGAGTAGGCAGAGACACAAAGGGAAAGCAGTAACATGTGTAAGCGACCACCCAAACATCAGCTCATTTCCAACTAAAAAAACATTCCTTGTACACAGGTCACAGAACACATCGAATCAAATGCAAGTGCTGAGGGAAGTCACAACTTATAAGGGAAAAATCCAGGAGAGATTTTTTTGCCAGTTTAATTTTTTGCCAGATTAACCAGTTAATAACGTTAATAATAAATCACAAGATAACTCTGAAAGCAACTATAGGGGGAATTAAGCCAAAGGGGCTAAGTAAGAGAAGGGACTTTCCACACAATTAGTGAAAAAACTATCTAGTAGCGTGGAGGTTTGACTCTTCTCACTGGAGGGAAATTCCTCTGCAAGGGTTTTCTTTCGTGGCTGTACTTTCATTGGAAATAGCTTCTTCTAGAGAGAATAAAGCCAGTTCACCCTTGAATTTGCATGCAAAGGTAAGATGAACAGGTGAAAAAAAGAAAAAGAGTATTTTGTACCGAGGCCACGGAAAAATGTGTGGAAAGGAGTCTGGCCCAGTGAATTTGAGTTTTTCATTCATAGTTTCATTCATATCGTAGAGCACTTCCCATTAAGCGTAACTTTATGGACTGTCTCCCCCCAGCAATGCAGCCGAAGTTGCTCAAAATCAATGATTCTAGTATTGGCTTCAACTGAATGGCTGTGAGAATTTTTTTATTGCCTTCCAATTTTATCAGCATGCCAGCCCATGAGTAATCCACAAAGAGCCCACAAATGACCCAGGACACAAATCTGTCCAAAATAATCTCTGTCCTTTCTTTCATCTAAAAAATGAGAGTTTTGGCAAGGATAACATATTTGGTTAACTGAGAAGTGTTAAGTAACCCCATTGCTTTATGCTTCGGAGGCTCTGGAAGCCCTAGCATACCAAAACCTACAAGGTATGGAGGAAGATGAAGAGTGGAATACTGCTATAAACAGCCTTGGTCAACTGGAGAGGAAGGGACAGAAAAAATTATCAAAATAATAAATATGGGGCTCTTACTCTGAGTGACATCCTGTGTTAGACTTGGTGGGCAATACAAGGAAGCTTAGGGTAAAGTTCTGGTGCTTGGGAATCTCTCAATCTAAGACAGTATCTAGAGACAATAGAAATACAGAGTCATTATTGGAAGCCTATGTTTTGAACAAGTACATGATAAAAGGCCAAGAACTCTGCACCAAGCATCCTAAATTAAGACATATATCATCCCAGTTACCCTCAGCTAATATGGGACAAAATTTACTGGAACACATGAGAATGCCCCTAAATCTGGAAGGAAAAACAAAAACAAAAACAAAAACCAGATGCTTTACCTGTATTAACTTATTTAATCTTCACGACAGCCTTATAAACTATTGCCATTTCCATTTTACAGATTTGTAAATCAAGGCATCAAGGTTAAATAATGTGACCAAAATCATACAGCTAACATGCAGCAGAGCTGTGATTATCCTACAGTACACCTAGACCTTAAATGAGTTATAAACGGTCCAGTGGTGAAGAGGAACCAGGGATTGGTATTATAACTCATTATAGAGCTGGGCAATAATATTCAAACAAATACATCTGTAATACTCAAATACATGAAGTAAGGTTATTTGTGCTTCCTGAATAGGGTGGCCAGATAATTTATACAGATGCTCTTCTAGAGATGAACAACTAGGGTTCCAAAAGATCATTTCCCTTTTATTCTTACATGCAAAGCACCATTGGATAAATGAGTTGCTCTGATGCAGTGACTTTTCATCTATGAAAGTTGATACAATGAAAAAAACTTTAAGTGGCAGCTTTTTGACCTAGGAGACTTCAAAGTCAGGGGGCATCAGATGGAAAGGGTTGAGGGAAAGGCCTAGATCAAAAGAAAGGGAAGGCAGCACTTACTAAGTAAGTGGGGTACTCCCATTTCCAAATGGAAATGTTGTTTAGGGGAGAAGCCAGGAGTAGACCAATAAAGACGTATTTTTCCAGAACCAATTATCCTTCCAAGCACGGTTTTACATGCTGTGGGGGAAAATGCTATCATCCTGCCTTCATGTAATCTACATTATTACTGGGGAAACAAAACTAAAGCACTTAAAACGATTAGCAAGAAGGGCTAACCACAACTCTGAAAGTTCAGTAAGGATATGAGAGAACATCTTTCTGACTTGAGTTTTCTGAGAAAGCAGAGCTGGCTTCTAGGGCTTGAAAACACCCCTCTACAGTCCTTCTGGGACTTTGCCTGAAGAGTCAGTGGAGAAAATCCAGGCCTGGGCGAGACGGCTTTTTCTCAACCAGTTTCATGTAGTGCCTCCCTTACGTCCATGAAAGGCGAATGGCTCTGTGACCTGCTTGATTCAATGCTTCATCGGGAAGACAGGCTCCTGGGAACTGTATGCAACATTTTATTGCCTTTCAAAGCAGTTGTTTCTCATTGTATAGATGTTCCTGAGTGGATAAATAATCTAGAGTTTCAATGCCAAAGGCTAATTTGCCCTGGCTTGGGAAATATCTGTTTTGGGAACCCCCAAGCAGCATGAATTATACCGATAGGTTTGCATGTATCTGGATGACCACCAAAGGCCCCCCTTCCAGAAGGATGGGAAAGGGGCGGGATGAGGTTTTCTCACAGAATTTACCACTGACTCTAAAGTGAAATGGCGACAATGAACACTACCCCTTCCCCATGCAATCTTAATTGGGTTGGCAACATGTATAATTACCATGATGGCAGAGGATCCCTGTGATGTCGAACGAATGACGAGCTCCTTTGGCTATCTGCAGACAGTCCTTTTCTCCAAGACCCGACCACCAATGAACTCATTTGAGTAGAGGTACATTTTGCTTTGCTTGGGCTTCCATGGCTTTCAAAACGCAGTGCTTTCATGCCTTGGAAATAGGAATTTTTAGAAAGTGAATGCTTGCTACTTAAAGGGATTTTAATCTCTCTTTCAAATGCTGTTACTCAAGTTCAAAGCATGTAAGTCTCTATCAATGGGTTGCAAACACTGTAATGCAACACTTATCCAATTTGCAAGGATGTTAGTTAAAAAAAATTTTTTTTTTTCTTTTCTCCCAAGGGGGGAAGAAAAGCTTCACAGAGAGAGCCTACCCAGGAGTAAATTACAAAGCTCTCCCACGAACATTAGAGCTACATAAACTTAAATGTAATTACCACCTTGGTAGGAAAAGAGAGTCTTTATTTTTTACCTTTTCAGCAAGAGACTATCCATTCCTAGAAGTTCATGAAAGGTCACTGGCAGAATCTAACCTCTACTTTCTGCAAACTACCAAAACTAAATTATACATTTTTAAAGAGCCTGCTGAATGCTATGCAAAGGCTTCTTTGCAAATGCCAATTTCCAGTCCAATCATCAATGAAACCTCAAGTCATTGTTAAACGCTTGCCAATAATATTAAGGTTCTTCAGTTAGATGCCTTTTACCCAAGGTAGGTTTTATTATCCCCCTCTGATTCTTCGTAACCAGAGGGAAGCTGAAGGAGAGTCTGATGGTGCAAAAATGAAATCTGAAAAGTGCTTTGACTCTTCAGAAAATTAATGAGCTAGATTCTTGTGGAGGGTACAATCCCTCATGAGGATATATTACACATTTAAAATCTATATTAATTATTCAGAATCCTGTGACATCATTTTGTAAGTTTCAGGGTTTTAGGGACTCTTGAATACATGTTCTTTTATCTGGATTGATAGGGAATGTTAATTTTGCTCAAGGAAGTGGGGGAGAACAGACTGTTCTCCGACAGCAAAGGTCAAAATTGTGAAACAAGTATTTGCTTATAGAATCCTCCTGAGACTCCCTCCCAGCTAGCTCTCTTGCTAGTATGCAATTCAACACCTTCTAGAGACACTCCTATGTTAAAGAAGCGTGTTTGTATATATCCATTTTTGTACTCCCATTTGTCTAACGTGACTTTTGCTTGTTGGTTGAAAGTACTCAAGGAGACTGGGATTATTATTCGATTATTCAGTCCCTAGGGCTAGACCTCTGGGTAGGACCACGTAGGAATCTTTCTCTGATATGCTTCAAATTACACAGGTTGGGCAACTTCTCCTACAATGAGTCTGATATGATCATAAATATTGCTGGGTTGATCCGGATAGCAGGGTCTCCTCCCTAAGGAGATGGTTTCTGTGAAGGGGAATAAGGCGATGGTTTGTATAAAGGGGGAATCAGGCTCATCCTTCCATGGAGGGAAATTTCTGCAAGTATATCTCGAAGCTTATGCTGTATGCCTGACCTGATAATATAAACTACTCAGAAATGCCTGTCTCTCACATTTTGGATAAATGATGGATCTGGGTCAATAGAGAATGGGGTTTTTGTTTGTTTGTTTGTCTTTCCCCCTCTATTCTGTTACATAGTGTTTAGAAGTGTTAATGTGATTTTCTTAAAATTTCCATTTTAATGCCAGGGAACAATTTCTTCCCTGGAAGTGTGTAGCTCAATATTTCTTAAAAGCCGAAAGAACAGAATGTGAAAAGGCTTTTCAAAGAGGTTTCTGTCTTAGCTGAAGCAACAACAGTGATAGTAATAACCATGATCATTATCTATTTCATTTGTATAGGATTTTATAGTTTATAAAGTACTTTCATGTACATTATCTCATTTTTTATGTACCAAAACCTTGCATAATACAAAGCTTGCTGTTGCTCATGTCAAGTCATCCTGTGGGTTATTAGAAGCTGTAGGCCAGATGTTATGAATGGTGTAGAGTGTTTCTTGGCAGAGCAATGAAAGGCCCAAACTTTTTGGTAGACTCAAATGGTAAGATAATGAGAAGAAAATGTACTATAGCTTGTTTTGCTGAATAAAGGCACCAGGCCAGGGCAGGACCAACAGATGCAGAAAAACCTGCTTGGGTTCCCAGTGTCTTAGCTCAGGAATGGCAGAGGTCCACTAGCCGTGGCAGCCTAGAAATCTACACAAGATGGGTAGTAAGGCCATGCTCAGGAGAACCAGGACAAAGCTGAGGAGCTCCCCACACATGAACTCAAGTGAATCGATGTGCAAAACTGCTTGCAAAGTGTTCTATTGCCATCAGCTTCATTCATTCATTTACATTCCTTTTCACACCCAGTTGTTGTGTCAGGCATTCTGCTTTTCTTGGAGACACAGGGCAAACAAGACAGACACAGGTCCCTGCCCTCACACAGCTTGTATGGTGTAGGCAAAGACCAGGGGAACAGATAACAGAAGTTACAAATTTAGATAAGTAGAATGGAGGAAATAAGCAGAGCTACAGATGGAGAGAAACTTTAAACTTATTTTAGAAAGCACGGCTTGTGGGGACCTGGGTGGCTCTGGGCAGCCGACTCTTGGTTTTGGCTCAAGTCATGACCCTGAGGTCCTGAGATCAAGCCCGACATCAGGATCTGCACTCGGCATGAAGTCTGCTAGAGAGTATCTACCTCTCCCTCTCCCTCTGTTCCTCTCCCCTGCTGGTCCTCTCTCTCGCTGTTTTAAAACAAATAAATAAAATCCAGAAAGAAAGAAAGGAAGAAAGCAAAGCAAGCAAGCATAGACTGATCCCAAGAGCAAGTTCTATTAAGGAACCCTTAAAAACTGCCTTATGTAAAAGAAAATATAACAGCTCTTTGACTAAGTCTAGACTGACTTCTCCCAAAATGCCACAGATAGCAAGATCAAACACTGATGGAAAATAAGTGGTTAGGGGTAAAACAATAAATATGGAAATAAATGTATTTTCAGAGTACATTAAATCGAGTATGATATCTTTCTGAAGAAGAAGCCAGTGTTAGAAACTTGCTGTGGCAGATATGCTTTCTCCTCAAATCTTGGTCATCACCTCGTTCCAGAAGCCCAATGCAGCACACAGCAGAGTCATGGAGACGGGGGTGTGAAGACCATAGACTCTCCTTGTTCTGTTATATAAAACGTCAGGTGATTTCTCTTCTGGGCAGAATTTGCTGGCATTTAAAAGGAGTAGCAAGTAGAAAACTCACTGGACGGTAAAATTCCTTCTACTTCTGGGGCACATTCAGTCTGCTTTTCTGCTCTGCCAGGAAAAAAGGCCCAATATGCCATTTTATTCTAGAGCTTTTTGAAACTTTTCAGTCCACAGTTTAGTTCTGGCAATCTTTGAGGGATGGGATTTGTAAGTACTATTTATCAAATCATTACTTATTAGCTGACATTCTTTCAATTGAATAAATATTTTAAATTCTTTATTATACACTGTTCGTGTGTTGCTGGGAAATTTGAAATACTATTTCTAGTCTCCTCTCTGCCCTCTGTGGAACAAGGACAAGACATACATAGCCGGCAGTTAATTTCTCCTTGAAGAAGTTCAAATATATTATGATTTTTTAAAAAAATTAACATCAGTTATTTATTTGCTAGTTTTGTTTATTTGTTGACATAAACAAAGTTGTACATAACTAATGACTACAACTTAATGGATTTGGAGGTAAGTATATACCCGTGAAACTATAACCACACTCTATCCCATAAACCTAGCCATCACCTCCAAAAGTTTCCTCCCTCTTATTACTGTTATTATTTACGATAAGATCTACCCTGACGAAAAAAAGAAATAAAATTGACAAATTTTATTTCTTTTTTAGAGGGAGGGAGAGAATGGGGAAAGGAAGGGCAGAGAGAGAGAGAGAGAGAGACTCTCAAGCAGGCTCCCAGGCCAGCCCAGAGCCAGCATGGGGCTCAATCTCACAACCCTGAGATCATGACCTGAGCCAAAATCAAGAGTCAGATGCTTAATGGATGGAGCCACCCAGGAGCCCCTTGACAAATTTTTAAGTATACAATACAGTATTGTTAACTATGGGTATCATGCTATACAGTAGATCTCTATCTTGTACAACCGAAATCAAACATTGAATTTTTAAGCTCGTTTGTAAATATCTGAACTGAAGGAAATTACAAAAAAATCTAATGACCAATGTAATTTTATTATCTCATGAAATCTTTATTATTAACCTTTAAAGTCAAGAATTGATGTTTCTATATTAGATGTTAATGGCATTAATTCTCTAAATCTGCTTCCATGTTGGTAATATCAAGCCAAACATAGAAATATTATAATTCTGAAATATTTTTCACCCAAGCAGTCCCAGGAGCATTTGGGAACAGGCAGAATATGGAAAGGTTAAAGGTTTAAGGGTTAAAGATGAGTCTGCAATTCACTAATTCAAAGTCCAACTAAATCAACTCAAGGTATTTTACAGTGACTCTAATGGGTACATTTTATTCGCTTGCAGGATACAGGCTAAGTAGAGGCAGTGGATCCGTTATTCACCTTGCTGATGGTTAGACACTGCTCTCGTACGGAGGAGAAAACAATATTTGCTTGTGTTTTCCTCCTTTCTTCTTAGGCTTAAATGAAACCTGAGTCTCTCCACTATTGCAAAAGAAAATTGGTTCATTTTCAAGTAAAGGTCTAGTGAGACCATTCTTGAAATTTTGCCCTAGAGAGGCCAAAAATTTCTATTGTCTTTCTGTTTCCAGTGGTGTCTATACTATAATTTTATCTTCTGCAACTCTGACTGAAAACTCCAGTCAGGACTTCCGAGAAAATTATGCCATTAACTTAATTATTTAGATTTTTATTTGTATTTAATTATAAAAATATATATGTACAGAATTGCTTTACAGTGTATTACTTCAAGTAACATAAGAAAAACAACCACTGTTGCTAATAAATACAACTAGGAAAGAGAGAAGCCTGCTGGGATTCATCATATATAACATACAGTCAAGCTATTGCAAAAGCAGTCATTTATTACATGTGACCATATTTACATTTTTTATATTTGTGTTGCCCAGAAGGATTTTGTTGCAAAAGAATGGTAAAGAAGGCCAATAACCATTATTGTAACTAGATAAGTTCCTTGTAGAAAGACAGAGAAGGACCCAGGAACATTATATGCTAAATTTTCTAGGAATTGTGGATAGCTGTAGATAACTAGGTTTCAGCCAATTTTTGACAGCACATAGATAATGTAATATATACCAAAAGAACTTTGGAAAAGTTAAGATGAAGTTCTCCTTAGAGACATAACTGTGCAAAGCTGGGCTGCTGATTACAGAGCAGAAAAACAGTCTACTGCTTCTTCTAGTTCATGCAGTTCAAAAAGACCCTCCATTCCCAGATTTACACCCCAACACGAATGACATGGGCTCCTAGAATGGGGCTAAAAATAAGCTTTTGTTTTGTTTTGTTTTTGTACTATGATTTGACTCTTATGGTTATTGGGAAAGAAAAGGTTGATTTAAATCTATAACAGGGTTCAAATATTTTTGAAGCCTACCATTTTTAAAATTTTCTATTAGAATTTGATTTGACACTGCCCATACTTCCACTTCTCATTTCTGCTCGCCTCAGCCTGCTTTCTACCTACACCTCATTCAGAAGATGCTGGAGCAAAGCTGACATTTAATTGTGCAATGAATACAGTGACCATATCTGTGTCCACATAAGCAATGTGAAGGGTTGTTCCAATTACTCAGACTCCTGATGGCAAATTGCTATGCTATAATAACCAACCAATAGCTTTTTGCTTATGTGTCTGAATTTAAGTATCCAAATAAACATGGTGGCTGAGAAAATGATCAGAATGATTGTCAAGAAGGCAGTAGGATTTGCTAAGAGCCTCCCACAGTTCATACACCAGATGTGCAGATGCTGGAGGCAGGAGTAGAGTGGATGAAGGGTATGATGAGTAAGTTAAGTTTAGAAAACATCATACACATTTGTATATAGGCAAAAAGGCTGTGATAAGTCTTGCACTAAAAAAACCTATTTGATTTTGTTTGATGTAGTCATTCTTAAATTTATTTGACAAAAGAACCCCTATCCCCTTTTTTCACACAAAAACTAAAAACCTCCTAAAGAGCCAGCGTTTCACCAAATGTAACTTTGAGAAATGCTAATC
This sequence comes from Mustela putorius furo, assembly GCF_011764305.1. Taxonomy (NCBI): domain Eukaryota; kingdom Metazoa; phylum Chordata; class Mammalia; order Carnivora; family Mustelidae; genus Mustela; species Mustela putorius. The sequence continues at coordinate 19,781,600 of NW_025422471.1, forward strand.
TGGAGAAACCCCTCATCTTAGAGCTGATGAACTGAGTCCTTGGAGATTAAACTGCACACCCGAGATCCCACAGCTCATTAGTGGTGTACGTGGCCCTAAAATCTAGGGCTCGTGATGTTCTAAGTTGCAATATCCTTACACCCAACTTGTTCTGTTTATCCATAGTGCCCCAAATCAGCAGATAATTCGCCACATTTCAAAACCTTCTTTAAAATCTGAGATATGGGGGGGGGCACCTGGGTGGCTCAGTGGTTTAAGCATCTGCCTTCAGCTGGGGTTATGGTCCCAGGGTCCTGGGATCAAGCTCCGCATCGGGCTCTCTGCTCGGCGGGGAGCCTGCTCCCTGCGCCCCCGCCCCCGCCTGCCTCTCTGCCTACTTGTGATTGCTGTCTGTCAAATAGATAAATAAAATCTTAAAAACTAATTTGAGATTTAGGGCATAGAGATTACTTAAACAAACTTTAAAAATTGAGATATAATTGACATTAAGTAAATGACACCCTCTTAGTGTACAGTTCTACGAGTTTTGAAAAACTACCACTACAATCAACGGTTCCATTTATTTCTTAAAACATTAAATTTAAAAGAATTAAAAAATGTGCACTAGAATGCATTAAAACAGTTTCAATAGAAACATGTTCAAATGAGTTTAAAATCTGCTTAAGAAAAGAATCCGAGTGCATCTCGACTGATGCAGCTGACTTCAAGAATGACAGTGGGTATAAGAATTATCTTGGGAAAAAGAAATGACAAGCCAAACAGTCAAAGATGAAGCTATACCAAGAGAGGAACATGCAGCTGAAGGAATTACCAGCTGGGACTCTCACTTCTAACTGACTGCCTATGCATAAACAACTCAAGGGGACGAAAGTAGCAGCAAGAAATCATCTTGACAATTCCTGTAAGAATTTCTGAGACGTCCTGGGCAAGAAGCCTCCAGAAAACTCTAAATTCAGGGCATGGCCATTTCTCATTGGAGATACAGTACTTTCGACCCATTTTTCCTCTAGTGTTTCCCTTCTCTGCTCTACCCTTGTTCTTCTCAATTTCCATTCCTGAACTGAACCAGAACGTCCCTTCTTCCTTTTTTTCCTTCTGTCTGTCTGAGATACATCTGATTCCGTGGTGAGCTAAAATCATCATGTGTTAGTTAAATACCAGTCATTAGAAAAGCTTTGGAATCATTCAGTTTCATATCATAAGTACATTTATGCTGCTTGATTATAGTTTCCAAGTGAATTCTGTCTTTGAAATATCATGTCCAGTTTTGTTTTTGGGGCAAAATGAGCTCTGATCGAAACCAGCAAATCTCATGTGTCCAGATTTTCTTTGCTCTTTTGGATCATTTCAAACTGCTGGGTGAGAGAGCATACCTCACGTGGGACTCTCCTTTATGGATGCCACCCCCTGCGTGGGAACACATCCTGTTTGCCCCAACTTTGTCTTAGCCTGTTTGTTTCCCAAAACAACCAGCTTTAACCATGTGGGATGGAAACTAGAAATAAGATACTCATCAGGAGGGGAGAGCATTCCTGCTGTGCAGGTAGGTCTTGCCCAATTTTAACATGAAAAGGACCTGGTAAGAAAGAAAACATGAAGCCCTAGAAAAGAACAACAATCTCCATGTGGAGGCAAAATGAAAGTGGGTTGTGTATACCGACTCACTCTCCGTAGGAATGACACTGGGGAGAGTAGGCTGCTGGGCCTCTTCCGCTAGCCTGTCAGATGGCTGAGCAAAGAAAGTGCAACCCCAGTGCAAACTGGCTGCACCCCACGTGCTACAGAGCCCTGACTTCCATCCCTCTGCCACAGCTGGGGGCCACATGGAGACCAAATGCGTGAGGATGTCTAAGAATGCAACCACCAGCTCTGTCTGCAGGAAAATTTGGTCTGAAAATGACAAGCACGATCCAGCCCTTTAAATCGGCAGGATGACCCAATCACCCTATGGGACACTCTCTTCTAAGGAGCGCTTGCTACGTGGCAGGTCCTGTTGGGCGATCTATGTGCTTCAGCTCATTTAATACTCATAGCTGTCCTATGAAATAAAGGCCGTAAAAAACCCCCCACTTTATCACGGTGGAAACAGAGGTTCAGAGAGGTTATGTAACAATGTTAAGCTGCAGGTTCCATAAGTGGCAAAGATGGGACTTGAACTCAAGTCTGGTTTACTTTAAATGCTGTACTCTCAACTTCTTTACTGCACTGCAGGTTAAAGAGGCAATAATGTTTGCCCTGCATCTTTTTCTTATGTCCTACGAACTCATAGGGGTGCAGTTCTTTTGGTTGCTTTAAGGATACTGAGTAACTTGTTCTTGTCTCCAGGATGGTAAATATTTTAGTCTAACTGCTTAGGGCAAGCCAATTCTCACTCCTTTTACAGAATGTTCGGATGCTGGTCTATGCATCTATTTTACTCCTTGGAAAATAATGACTAGTCTTTCCATGGTTAGGCAGTTAAATTCATTTATCAATCTATGAGCAAGAACACACCTGAAAAGTCTTTGTGGAAAATTCACTTTTCAGCCCTTTTCCCAACAGTTAGGGAAGGGTGTGCTGATGCCCTGCTAGCTTCTCCTTTTCATTACTGAAGCCTCCCATGCGGGTGGCCAGGCCATCAGTAGGAAGTCCAGTGCCATGGAGGAAACCACCAGTCTTTCAGTTCAGTGAGCAGAAGCTTTCTGCATTTTTAATCTTCTCACGGGTATCATGGTGTGTTTGTTCTGAACATTTCATGGAGGAAAGCAGAATTCTAATTTCTGTGCTGACCGGTGCTATTTTGTAAAGTAGATATTAGCACATGACTGAGTAATAAATAACTCAAAACCCATGACAACCATAGGAACATCGGTTTTTTCCTGCCTCACATGCTTGCCAGACAGCTGAAAGAATGTCTGAAAGAGATATCCGGAAAGTAATGAGAGACAGAATCTTCCCTCAGATACATTTCTTGGGGAATTTACATATGCTATTGTTTACCATATCCTATAGGATATGGTGAAATAGACATGACAGTCATATTTGGAATGAACACAAAGCTTTATTTATGTGCCATACATATGGAAATAGGATGAATTTCCATGAAGTCCTAAGGAAAGTGCATTGACTCTTTTTATTTTACTTTTTTCTTTCAATATAATATGGTATCACCATACCACATGGAAAAGAACTTCAAGCTTCAAGTATTCAGACACATTCTCTGATATGGTAAGTTTGTAGCATTGCTCTTAATGTGAACACTCAGAGCCCATACTGACCTGAGGGTCTTGATGCAAATGGTACCTGGCTAAAAATCTGGATTTGTTAGTGGTTGCCAGCATGGACTTTGATACTATTGTAAAAGGAAACAGAAAAATTACACCAAGCTACCTATTTCCAAAAGATACCTATGTAAGTCAAATGAGATAATTTACATAATAGTTTTTTGAAAACTACACGCCATTTTATAAAAAAGATGTTACTCAACATAGATGAATCTTTGAAGTGTAATGTGAAATGAAAAAAGCAGGTTACAGATGACTTTACAGTGAATAAAAATTAAGCAAAACTAAACAATCTATTGTTTCGGCTACTTACATATGTAAGTAGCTGATAAAAAACCATATAAAAAACCACTGATAAAACTACATAAAACCAGAAAGGAAATGAACACACAAATTCAGTTATAGCTGTTACTTCTTCCCAGGGGGCAGTAGGAAGGTGACATAGATTAGTGACACACAGAAAGACTCACATCCTGGTTTTGGAACGTGTGTTAGTTTTGTGGGCATTCATTATTTCATTTTAAAATTTAAATAAATATTCCTATATTTTATGGTTATCAAAATATGGTAAAAAGGTAATGAAAGTTTATTGCACATGGTGCTGCATAGTAACAAGAAAATTTAAATCCCAATTTTATATCTGAATCATCCCTGACATTTTTAGGTTCATGTATTTTTACAATTGCTTTTTTCTCATCTTTCCTTTTTTCCTCCCTTTCTCTTTTTCACTTGTTCTGACATTTACAGACCTGTATTGAATATCTAGGCAGCACCAGAAGCAGTGTGGCAGAGATGTACAAATTAGTGTAACAACATCGGAGACTTGGAGCCGGGATCTAGGACTTACTGTCTGGGGGACCTTCAGCAAGGCCACTAACCCAAGTTTTGCCTTAATCTCCTCATTCTTAAAATGGGGATAAAAGTCAAAGTTATTTCACAGGGCTATGATGGAGAGTAAATGAGTTAAGGTTTGTAAAGCACTACCTCGTGTAGTTAAACTATATAAACACTTCGCTGGCAATTGTAGTTTTAGTCTTGGTCAACTCGCTTGCGCCGTTCTGCAAAAACAAAAATTGGATACGAAATGTACTATCACATTACATAAAAAACAGAACTTGAAGCAACAAATACTTTCCTGTTAAAAATACATTTTGTGAAAGCGTAAATGACTTGGGTCTGTCATCAGGATTGGATTAGATTCCTGAAAGTCAAAGTATGGTGTTCCTCCACCCAACCTCTGAAGTAATCCTATGTGTCCACTCCTCCATGGAGAGACTCCGGGAAGATCTCACGGATGCAAGTGGTGGTCCTGCAAGATAAAACTGTCAGGCTGCCCAGTAATTACCTTGATGAACTGCTGACAAAATATTAGACCCATAAATGTTCATAGACAAAGAGGAGCGGGACATATGCAGGGATTTTCTTCTTATTCCAAGAACTGTTACAAACTGTGACCCCTAATACTAAACTGTAAACTCTGTAGACCCAAGGAAGAAATTCAGGGATAAATCTGAGGTTTCGGGCAAATTGATTATAACCATGGGAGGAGAATTTTGTTCGCAGGAATTAATTATTCACACATTTTTTTTTTTGAATCTCAGGCGATAAACATGGCTTTTCTCTTCGCTTTGGTAAAAATCCTTTATGTTTTTGTGTTCTTTTTTGGAGGGGAGAAAACCCTGTAATTATTTACTGAACCATTAGCTCTCAGGATCTTATAAAAATATAGTTTTTGGATTAATTTCAGAAGTAATAGTTTAGTATGAGAGTGGGTTTATGTTGTTTTATTTTCTTAAAGACAAGTTATGATGAAGTTGTTACAAGATGAGAAAACAGCTAGTAAAGAACTATGACAATTGCAATAACCAGAAGTCATAAGAACAAATATGCAAACATGTGGTTTGGGGTATAAATGTCAAGCTAGAAGCAGGAGAAAGAAGACTAGGAAAGGAATGGGAACAGAACAAGAAAGATAAAATGGGAGGCAAAAATATATATTAACAAAAAGACATTAAAGAGTTCATGTAGTTATTCCATTCCACTCCCCTGATGGAAAGAAAATCCGGTGAAAGAGCAACAGAGGAGAGTGGGAAAAGATTGCCGTTGCTTTGGCTTAAGTACAGCTATAGTCTCGCACACTCTGCCTCCCTATAGTAATTGAGGCCATTTTCCTGGTGTGTTCCAGTTTAGGAAAAGGAAGGATAGAATCCCATGATTCATTCCAAACCTGAATGGTTTTCTGTTTTGTTTTTGTTTTGCATTATTGTCTGAGCAGGAGAACACCTGGCTAATGTCTGCAGTATGTCTCACACACACACACACACACACACACACACACACACGCACCTATATAGGGTCCTGCTTCCCAAGACCATTTTCCAACACTATAAAAGTGATGTCTACTCCTGTCACCCTTGGGTGATTGTGCCATCTCATCACTCACCCAAATAGAGATCTAGCTCTTTCTCTTTTTTTAAGAGCCTGAAATAAAGGAGGCAAGGAGTCTAGAGTTTTGTTTTTTTTTTTTAAGATTTTATTTATTCATTTGACAGACAGAGATCACAAGCAGGCAGAGAGGCAGGCAGAGAGAGAGAAAGGAGGAAGCAGGCTCCCTGCTGAGCAGAGAGCCGGATGTGGGGCTCAATCCCAGGACCCTGGGATCATGACCCGAGCTGAAGGCAGAGGCTTTAACCCACTGATCCATCTAGGTCCTGTCTAGAGATTTTTGACTAGTCTAGAGATTTTTGACTCCGCTTTCTTTCAGAGATTCTACCAAGCATATCTGGAGTCTTTCTATTGCTTCCTTACTGAACAAGATACAATACCAGCCCCTCAGAGGCTGAGTTCACAGTGCTCATAGGCTAGCCTTCTGTCTCCCTTTACCACTACTTGTTACTGCTGCACCCCAAAGACACTGCTGACAGGCTTTGGCTGCACAGCAGAAGGCATCTTTGTAGAGTCCTGCATATGGGACAGTTGTATAGCACATTTCACACGTTGTGAGAATGAACATGCTAAGTGCCAACTGCCGACATTCAAATATGGCTACAGTACAGAAAGAAATTTTCTCAGAATGGGAGAGATGTCATGGGTCATTCCTTCTAGGACGATTCTGATAACAAAAAAGAAAGGCAGAAAATAAGATTGGGAGGAAAAGAAAAAAAAAACCTCCGAGCATTTAAAATATTTTTTTCATTTGGAAAGAAACCATTGTGACCAACAAGGAGTGGACTGTTCGGCTGTTCTTTATTGCCTTCAGATTTGGATATAGTCATTACTAGAGTGTCTGTTTCCTACAGTCTAATTTCAAATGTGATGCAAAAAAAAGAAGCAAATGTCTCACTTGAGCTCTTTAAAATGTATTACAAGTAAGCATTTGTGTATGTGAGACATCTAATAATGCAGCAACTCTACAAAGGCAAGTTAGCACAAAAATGTTTTACATTACAAGTGGAAACTATGATTTTCAAAAGTCGAGGGAAGGAACAAACAGCTAATTTTCATTGTGGGCACTAAAAATAGAAGCTGGTGTAATGATGTATGGTTCCCCCATTAAGAGCAGTAGTTAAAGCTAAGCCTTTGCTAAGAGGCCAGCTGAGTATCCTAACACCCATTTAACACCACGGAGATTTAAACTCTCAATTCCTTTGACTGATTATTGTCTTCACATCGGCTTAAATTATTCATTTACTTTCAGGAAATTTTGAAGCATTTGTAACTTCCCCTTATTGCATTACAGACACAGAGCATGCCATCATTTTTATTTTATTTTATTATTATTTTTTAAGATTTTATTTATTTATCTGACAGACAGAGATCACAAGTAGGCAAAGAAGCAGGCAGAGAGAGCGGAAGGGAAGCAGGCTCCCTGCTGAGCAGAGAGCCCAATGCAGGGCTCCATCCCGGGACCCTGGGATCATGACCTGAGCTGAAGGTAGAGCTTTAACCCACTGAGCCACCCAGGCACCCCATCATCATTTTTATTTTAGAATGATGTACCATTTTAAAACTGCTGGTGTCTATGGTAAATAATATAGCAAAACATAAAGTAGCCACCATCCAGAGTTAGTGAATTTTGTTTGTGTGGGTTCATTTATCCTCTTTTCTGTTAATGAACATACAGGTTATTTTCTTTCTTTTCTTCTTTGGCAGGAAATAATAGCATGTTTTATGTGTGTTCTCATGTAGATATGAAAAAATTTTTCTGAGATGTATAACTAGATGTGAAATTGTCACACAGTCATGGAATGGCCCGCCCTGAGATTTACCAGATAGTGACAAATTATTCTCTAATGTAAAGGTGCCAACTTATATTCCTGATGTCCTATATCCCTGCAAAATTGGACATTGTCAAACTTTAATTTTTCAGGTTTTCCATTTGAGAACCTTTCTATAATGCAAAAGTTCAAACACAAAAAAGTAGAAAGATAATAAAACAAATCTTTATGTACCTATCCTCCAGTTTCAACAATGATCAGCTTATGGTCAACCTTGTTTCAGGCATCCATTCACCCGCTATACACCTAGTTCATTATCACCACTGGATACTTCGAAGCATATCACTGAAGATATATTGTGTCATCTGTAACTATTTCAATCTTCATCCCTAAACTATGAGGTCTCTTTAAAAATAACTATAAATCACTATCATACCTTAAAAAGTAACAATAATTTCTTAATGCTGGCTCTGCAGGAATGAGACCCTAGTATAATAGCCTGATTGCCTGAATTGTCGGAGGAAACTAGAAATTTAGATTTTTGTAAAGTCTACAAAATTTAGATTTTATAAGTTTTGGCAGCTAATCCAAAATTTTAAGAAGACTGTATGAACTATAAAATATACAAGCTGTTAATAGTCTGAGAGCCATGTGTTTTGACACCTGGATTAGAGGTTTTCTAAATAATATGTATTTTAAAATCCAATATTTGGATGGTTGGAGTAGTTCAGTTAGTGGAGAAGAGGAAAGCAGAGCCCATCTGTAAGGTACTGAATGATTACCTTAGGATGGAAGGATTTCTTCCAGTCATAAATTTCCTTCTCACTCCACAAGCAATTCTGATAGTATCCAGTAGGCGGCACCTGTCATTCTACCTGAGAATTTGGGCCACAGTTAGTGATGAGGATGGGCTGCTTTCCTTAAATTATGTTGGGATAGGAAAACAGTGGAGTGATGATCATACAAGCACAGACTCTGAAATCTAGGAAAGATCTTTGAAGGAACTGGTCCTACTCCAGGCTATGTTAAGTAAGGAGGTTACAATTCACAAAAGTCGAGTGCCTTATTCAAGGACACATGTTGATTTAGTGGCATCTATTGATTTTTTAGGTTTCTTATCAATTCTCAAGTTTTGTGTTGCTGTGTATAGTCAGCCGATCTGTAATGAGACTGCAGGAATATCTTAAGACCCAAGGAAACGAGAGGCTTTCTCTGTGCATAATTAGGGTTTAATTAAATTTAATTATTTATAATTACTCAACTATAGATTGAACTATATTCTCCTCACCGTGCTTGAATAAGAATTTAAAAGATCAGTGAAGTCAGTAATTAAGTATGCAGGGCCTTTCTATGTGTAGTAATTACACCATAGTTTCTTGCTATAGTCGCTGACACTGCTAACGGGGTTTACATGGAGATAATTTTCTCTCATCATCGTAGCTCTAAGCAAAATGGATAGTTTTTAAAATTATAATCTGGTTATAAAAATTGTGTGTGTGTGTATGTGTGTGTGTGTGTAATCAGATGTTCAAGCTTTTAAACACTGAGTAAAAGGAATAGTAGCTTCTTTATGACCAAAAAATAATTAAATGCCATCTAATTTCTGGGTTTAGTTTCAGGCAAATATAATAGTAATGGCTGTTATGATTTATTGAGTCTTACTATGTATCAGAATTGATGGTAAGTACTTTGCCAGTTCTCTCACTTGATCTTTTTAACAAGTCTATGAGGCAGCTAGCTTTACAGATGAGGAACCTGAGGCTTAGGTGATTAAGTGTGACCTTAGATTTGACCCACGACCTCTGACTTCAGAGCCTGTACTATTAATCTCTGTACTGCACTGCCTACCTGAGCAAATGCTTCGAATTACATTAGCATCATCTAAAATTCTAACAAAGATCACTCATCGTAGTCTTCTAGGGGATTAAAGGGAGTTTACCAGAATTGTTTGTTCTTTGCTCCACATTTCCTGTGTAAGTTCCAAGACTTGATTTCCTCAAAGCAACATCTGCCTAGTGGCATTGCTCAAAATTCTGGCTTGTATTTCTTTCTTAGCACATACTCCATCATATGTAGTCTGAAGTGATTCTCCTAACAAAGAAAGTGAAAACACCCAAGAAAGTCATGTTGTAAAAAAATGAATAAACCTTATAAAAGACTTGCGAGCATTAGTGAGGAGGTTATCTGACAATATGCCATAAATCTGAACCCCAGTTAAACCCATGATGTGCAATTGTTGTCTATAAAATGTAAACACATTGTATATATATTTTGACATCCCAAGTTTAAGCATGTTGCTTAATGAGAAAGAGCTGTTGCATGATGTCAAACAGAGCAAAACATCATTTATGAGAAAACATATCTTCACTTGACTTTATGGAAGTAAAATTAATCTGTGAGCAATTAGGTATTGGGATGAAAATGGTTTCCTGTTTTCTCAAATAATACTTGGAAATTTAGGTAGGGGCTATTAGCTGTGGTTTACTCTCCCGGGCAGCAGTGTGCCCTGGGAGACAGGGACTGAATCGGAAACTCCCTGACATGATGACTCGTATAAACTTTGGCAACTCAGGAATATTTGTCCTCCTCCATGCTGAAGAGTCCACATCTACTTTAGTGGCTTACACATGAAAGGAACAGTGTCAAAAGATTTTGGTCTCATAGTTTTTGGGGAGATTTGTTTTGCTTTATTTTAAGAGTTCATTTTCATTCTCTAGGTGGTGGTATACCCTTTCTAGTTTGCTGCGCTCCCCACTGATCCCCATTAATTAATCCTAGTTGCTTCATTCATTCACTCTTGTCCTGGCCGTTAAGTTATTTGCAACCCTGTTTTACGACCTAATGGAGAGTGACTTAAATGTAAAGAAACAAAATAATGGGTTTTATGTGAGTAGAGTGATTGTGATACTGTATCACACTGTATCACAATCATAATTCACTGCTATGGAATGAATGTTTGTGTCCCCCAAAATTCGTAACTTAAATCCTAATTTCTAATATGGTGGTATTAGAAGGTGGCATTTGTGGGAGGTGATTAGGTCATGAAGCTGGAGCCCTCATGAATGGGATTAATACCCTCATAAAAGAGATCCCAGAGAGCTCCCTTGCCCCATTTCACCATTGAGGCTACAGCTAGAAGATGGCTATGTATGAGCCAGGAAGCAGGCCCTCATCAGCCACCAAATCTGCCAGTGTCTTGATCTCAGATCTCCTAGCAACCAGAACTATGAGAAAAAAATTTCTGTTGCTTATAAGCCGTAAGTGGACAACCTGAGTGGACTAAAGCAGTCACAAAGGAAGAGATAACTCTTTAGATTAGGGGAACTTTAGGAAGGGGTTCTATCAAGAAGTAGCCCTTGACACTTGGGTGGCTCAGTAGGTTAAAGCCTCTGCCTTCAGCTCAGGTCATGATCTCAGGGTCCTGGGATGGAGCTCTGCATCAGGCTCTCTGCTTAGTGGGGAGCCTGCTTCCTCCTCTCTCTCTGTCTGCCTCTCTGTCTACTTGTGATCTGTCAAATAAATAAATAAAATATTAAAAAAAAAGAAGTAACCATTGAGTTGATATTAAAATACATACATACATTCTCTAGGAGTACAGGGTGGGGAAGAAAGATATGTGAGGAATAAGGAGCACATAAGCAAAGAGGAGAAATCAAGGGGAGAAAAGGATCAAAATTATGGAGGTAGGTTGGGGACAGATTTTTTTTTTTTTAAGATTTAATTTATTTATTTGACAGAGAGAGAGAGATCACAAGTAGGTAGAGAGACAGGCAGAGGTAGGTCTGTAGGTCAGCTTGTATAAAAGAGGTTTTACCCACTTGATTATGGCTTCCTGATTATTCTTTCTGCAAAATCTTATAAGAAGTTTCAGGATTTGCTTCCTTCTTGTTCCTCTGAATCATACTGAAAGCTTACATCCTTTCACTTTGTGCCAAATAGCATATTCCTTATGTTAAATTCATTTCGTGAATTCTAGAACACAGTAAACCTATATGATTAGTCTTACTAAAACCCACAAAGTTAGCTACTTATAACTCTATGTAATGGGACACGTAACAAGAACATTGCAACTCTAAGCTGAGCTCCTAGCATGCCACGCTGCTGTTCCATTCAGACCCACTGTATAATCTTCCAGCAGGACTTTCATGATCCAACAACAACAAAACATTCGCCCAAGAAAACAGATTGTTACCTTTGTTACAAAAGTACAAAGTGACTGAGATATGGATATTTATGTGTTTAAATGTTCACGAAAAGCCTTTTTTTGTTGGAGTTCTATCTCCGTTTTGATATACACATATATATTTACACGTGGAACCAGATTGCTTGGATTCAAACACTGGCCCTCTCCCTTACTACTCGTGTGTTATTGACCAAGTTACTCAGCCTCTTTTTCTTCTGTTTCCTCACACGAAAAATAAGGGTGTAAATAGTATGCACATCACAGGTTTGTCAAAGGTCAGACTGGAGGAAAGATTAAATATATTAATACATGTAAAACCCTTAAACAGGGTCAGACACACATAAAAACTGCAACAGCATTTGTTACAGTGTTACTGTAGGCTTTTAAAAAATAACACTGTGGGGCGCCTGGGTGGCTCAGTGGGTTAAACCCTCTGCCTTCAGCTCAGGTCATGATCTCGGGGTCCTGGGATCGAGCCCTGCATCGGGTCCCTGCTCGGTGGGGAGCCTGCTTCCTTCTCTTTCTCTCTGCCTGCCTCTCTGCCTACTTGTGATCTCTGTCAAATAAATAAATAAAATCTTAAAAAAAAAATAACATTGTAAGGTGTCACTATGTCTAAAAAGTCCTCTGCATGTTAAACGATGGATTTAGACAAGATGGGCACCAAGTTTGTACTCACTCTACTATTTATTTAGGGCTGGAAACAAACCATTGTATTTTCAGAACACTAAAGCTATTATGAGTTTTCAGAGTGCCCATTCGGACCAGTCCTAGAGAGAAACCCAAAAGGATGGAAAACTTTGCAAAAGAAAGATTAGATATACTTTTGGATGTTTTAATGATATGCTGGGCAAAAAGCAGTCCAATAATAGCCACTAAACAAAGTCTATTAGCACTAAAGGGCTCATGCGATCAGATTCTTTGTTCAAAGCCTGGAAGCTGTTATAAAGGGACACAAACAGTCTAACTAGTTCTGGGTCTGCATCCTATCCCTGGCTCATTGCACTCTGCAATCCATTTCTCTCACTGTAATGCAGGAAACTTGCGTTAGCAGGGTTATCTGTGGCCCTTGGCACTTAGTATTACAATGCATTAGTAGCACATTTAATATATTATGGAGTCAAAAAGTACCACTGTTAAGTGGCTAGAACTGTACACATGGCATAAAACAATCCCAAATAATGAACAAAAGATCAATTTTCTAAATGTTGCTTTACTGTTTAGTTTCTGCCTGAATAGGGCATTTTTACCTATAAAATGTCAGTAGTAGTTTCAAAATTTTCTCTGTGGAAAATGTACTGAATAGCACATGTATTTGGGGGAACTTAGCAGAATGTTCATCCATACGCTTTGAATGCACGATTCTAAGTGACGGCCGCCATGACTGCAAGCTGGCTGGCAGGCCCGGCAGCTTCTCCTGGCCAACCCCACCATTTTATAGGTGAGAAGATGGGGTTCTAGAAAGTTTACATGACTTAGACAGTGCCAATTAGTTTCTTACAGACAGAAGTTAGATGAGAACACTGGTATCCAATTCTTTCTGCAACATCAAATTGCTTTTTCTTTCCAAATTTTATGGACTATGAAAGTCAAAGGAATCACTATATCCACATCTTTTATTCTCATGTTCAGACTATAACCTATAAACACATTTACTTAAATATGATCATAGTTTGCCATTAAACTCCAGGTCTCTCATCTGTGCTGTTTTTCCTTGCCAGCAAGTCTGTCATAGATAGGATTTCTCTCAGAGGTTCCCAAAAGAGGTGATTTTGGGAGCCAACTGACAGCCAGCCAGAGCCTTGAGGTTGTCAACTCACATTCATATATAGTTACATATATTGTGTTGTTGTTGAAATGTGTGTTTGAGGCACAGCCCAAGTATCAGCTTTTCCCACTGACCTCATTTAGAATGAGGAGAAAATTAACTGTTCCTAAAATTCAGAAGATTTCAGGTTTCATGTCTTATAATTCTGCTATAGCATGAATAGTTGATTGGATCATGGATCTATGGTCTAGGAAGCCCTACAAAGATATTCTTGACCAGATGGTAACTGATCAGACCTAATCAGTTTATTTTTGTTTTAGGAATTAGAGAGGGAAGGAGGGTGGAAGAGAGAGAGAGAGGGAGAGAAAGAGAGAGAAGGGAAGAGAGAGAGAAAGAGATTATAGAGTCGGGGACAGAAGCTGAGGCTAAACTGTGAGACTGGCTGACACCAAGGCAGGGATGGAAGGGCTCATGCTCCTTAGACAACACTAGTTTATCTGGGTCACTGAAATTGTAGGATTGCTGAAGCAGTAAAGATTTATTTAGCACCTATCATGTATTGGGTACTGTTCTAGGTGCTTGGGGCACACTAGTGTATAAAATAAATGAAGTCTTAACTTCATGTAGTTTCATTTTAGCAGGAGAAGAGAACAGATAATAAGATGTTGATGAAATAGATAATAACAGGTTAGAAGGTGCTAGGAGCACTATGAACAAAAACGGTAAAACTTGGTTAAGGGATCAAGAGACTTGGTAGTGGTGGGAGATAGGGGTTTGCTATCTGATGTTTTCTTTACCAAATTATTATTTTGTTGTTGTGATAAAAAAAACATGTAACAAATTTTAAAATAGAGTGTTTAGAGCAGATCTCATTAAGAAGAAATTTGAGTGGGGCACATACACCCCAATGTTAACAGCAGCAATGTCCACAACAGCCAAACTATGGACAGAGCCCATATGTCCATCAACAGATGAATGGATAAAGAAGAGGTGTGTGTGTGTATATATATATACATACACACACACACACACACACACACACACATACAGAGAGTGAGAGAGAGTGAAGAGGTGAGATATATATATATATCTGAATATTACTCAGCCATCAAAAATGAAACCTTGCCATTTGCAACTACATGGATGGAACCAGAGGGTATTATGCTAAGCAAAATAATTCATTCAGAGGAAGACAATTATCATATAACTTCACTCATATGTGGAATTTAAGAAACAAAACAGGAGCATGGGAGAAGGGAGGGAAAATAAAATAAGATGAAATCAGAGAGGGAGATAAATCATGAGACTCTCAATCATAGGAAACAAACTGACAGTTGCTAGAGGGGAAGTCAGGTGGGAGGATGGGGTAACTGGATGATGGGCATTAAGGAGGGCATGTGATGTAATGAGCAGTGGGTATTATGTACAACTGATGAATCACTGAAATCTACTTCTGAAACTAGTAATATACTATATGTTAAAAAAAGCTATTTGAGCAGTGCGACTAGGTGGCTAAGCTTCTGACTCTTGGTTTCAGCTCAGGGTCATGAGATTGAGCCCAAAGTTGGGTCTGAGCTCAGTGCAGAGTCTGAGACTCTCTCTCTTCCTCCCCCTTTGCCCCTCCTCCTACTTGCACTCTCTCTCTCTCAATAACTAACTAACTAACTAAATAAATAAAATCTTAAAAGAAAAAAAGAAGATTCTTGCACAAATACTTGAAGGAGATGAGAGAGTTATCTATGGGGCATAAGTACTAATGTCCAACAGATGATGACCTATTGTTCCAGTTCACTTTGGGGTTTGCTGTATTGAGTTGGATTAAGGGAGACTCACTGAGAAGTCACCAATGGCACCAACCTATAAGGGCTACTAAAATAACCCTGGGAATGTAAATGTAGTGCTTACTAGAACTTCTCTCAGCAAGAGTATTATAATGTGGTTGGAAGAATATCTTGAAAAAAATGTTTGAGGTAGAGATGAGATCCACGATTACTAAACTGCTTTCTAAAAAGGGTAAGTTCCATTTGCTGTAGGTTTTTATTTGGGGGATGTATCTCATTCCTGAATGAATTTTGCATTTTGAGGTCAGATTTGAATTTCTTGGGAAAACAGTAGAGATTAAGCCCTCCAACTAAAGTGCATACTCTCTACTTTTTCTCCCAGTAATTCTTAGCAACTCTCTTAATATTGGAGAATCCCGGATTGACGGGGTTACATATGATTAGACTGCACAAGTATAGTGGACACTGCTGCTACCCCACCCAGATCCCCTTGGTTTCCTTTCACTAACCCCACGAACTCAACCCATCTAGTGTGCTTTGCTCGTAACAACTGGTACCTTCACAACTGCCCATGGACATTGGAGCCCCAGCAACTGCCTTGCGTGAACAGAAGGACTTAAATTTTCCATTCTTTTCTTTCCTAATTCCCTTCCCTATTCTTGTCTTTTAGCCAGTGCTGAATGAAGTGAGGTATAAAAGCCCACTTCCTACACCTCAGGTAAGTGCAAACTCTGAAGAGTGATTTATATCCCAGAGAGGCCCTTGAAGTCAAGCTGAAATCATATTGTAACTTAGCTTCTTTGCCTTCCCTATCCTATCTCTCCCACTCCCTTACTGTTCTCGCCTAAAAGCACTTCCTAAATAAATCACTTTCATCTGTATCTTTGCTCGGATTTGCATTCAGCGTAAGCCCAAACTATGACAACAGGGTGGCCACATTCTTGGTCAGATTCTAGCTGTACATTTCAGCCCTAAACGTATTAAGAAGTTCCCAAGAAGTTGCCTAGAATTCCTCATTTCTCTGTTTACCTGAACATTTTCTGTTCCTTGAAATTAGAAGAAGCCTAACCAAAGCAAATGACAAGAACTTTCCTAGGAAAATACTGAAAACTTCAGATTCTTAGATGCTTTACATGAAGCCATGAGTATGGTAGTTCTTTAATTGTGGCAATATGTTTGTTTGCTTCAGCAGCAAATATACTAAAATTGGGGCAATATGGTTTTGTACATATTTTGTAAACATTTAAAGAAAGACATATTTAACCACCTGACACTGTTGAGTGCAAAAATGATGAAATTCCTTTATCAAATAAAAAAATCACAGAAGCAATTTTTTCCTGAGCATTTAGTCATTAATTAAAAATTCTGATCAACTAAATTTCTTCAAAGAGTCTACACAACTAAGATTTTGGCATTGTTGATTATTTTTTATAAATCAAATATTTAAAAATCAAACATGTCAATGAATACAATTATACATAAATTTATTCTAAAACAGCAACACTATGAGTTTGAAGTCACTTTAAAAAAATTTTTCCTAAAAAAAAAAAAAAAATTTTTCCTATGCTTATTTCTTTACCTTCCTGGGTTACAACTACACAGATTTTGGCATCTTCCAAAGTTTTAATAATATAATTTTAATATCTTACTACAGTTGTATAAATATTATGAGACCAAAAAGAAAAAGAATACCTCTTCAGACAATAGAAGCCAGAAGATTCAGATGATCAACTGACTGATTTCCTGTTGGGACAGTGGAAGTTGGATGTCCCTTCTCAGTTGACTCACACACACGTCATTAGGCTGAAATTACTTCTATTTTAACTTTATTTATAGTTAAACTTCACTAAGTTGGTCAAAAGACTTTTAAATCCATATCTCTAAAATGGGTTTTAGTTTTTTGCAACTTAGTGTCTTCATCTTAAATATTGCATCTAAAAAGTCTTGCTTGTGCTTAAATTTCTGTTCAATATATAGACCTTTGTAACCACCTTAACCATTAAGATATCAAGACATGGAGTGGTTCTATTAATCCCCAAAGTCCCTTGTGTATCTTGCCAGTCAATTACTTCCCCCCCCTCCCATACACATATGTTGGACTCAAGGTAACTACTGATTTGCTTCCAGTCAGCATAGATCAGTTTTGTTCTTTCTGTACTTTCATATAAATAAAATCTTTTGTTTCTAGCTTCCTTAATTTGGCATAATGTTTTTGAGGTTCCATCCATGTTGTTATATGTATCAGTGATTTGTTCTTGTATGGTATTCTAGTGTAGGGTACACCACAGTTGTTTATTCATCTGTTGATGTATATTTAGATTATTTCTAAGTATTGATTATTATAAATAAAGCTTCTATAGACATACATATTCAAGTCTTTGTGAGAAAACATATTTTCAATTCTTTTGAATAAATATCTATGAGTGGAATTTCTAGGTAGTATGGTAAGTGTGTACTTAATTTTGTAAGAAACTGCCAAAGTTTTCCAAAATGGTTGTACCATTTTTATAGTCACACCAGTGTGGTATGAAGAAGGTTCCAGGTGCTCCACATTATCGCCAATATTTTCTTTTTCATTGCAGTCATTCTAATGGGTATAAAGTGGCATCTTACATGGTTTAATTTACATTTCCCTGATGATTAGTGATTCTGAATATGTTTTCATGTTTATTGGCCACTCACATATTTTCTTTTATGATATGTCTGTTCAAGTTTTCTGCCTATTCCTTTAACTGAACTATTTGTCTTTAATTCTTGAATTTTAGTTCAAGAGGCATGGAGAATTCCCCTCAAAATCAACAAAAATAGGTCAACACCAGGACATATCATATTGAAACTTGCAAAATACAAAGATAAAGAAAATTTTCAAAGTACCTAGGGACTAAATGTTTTTACTATAAGGGTAGACAGATAAGGTTAGCAGCAGAACTGTCCACAGAAACTTGGCAGGCCAGAAAAAAGTGGCATGATATATTCAATAAGCAGAATGGGAAAAAATGCAGCCAAAAATAGTATATCCACCAAGGCTGTCATTCAGAATACAAGGAGAGTAGAAGAGTTTCCAAGACAAGCAAAAACCAAAGGAAACCGTGAACACTAAACCAACTCTGTAAGAAACATTAAAGGGGACTCTTTGAGCAGCACAGAGAGACCAAAAGAAACAAAGACTAGAAAAGAAGAGAAATAATCTCCAAGAACAGCAACTTTACCGGTACTACAATGGCACTAAATTCACATTTATCAATAATTATTCTGAGGTTAAATGGACAAAATGATCCAATCAAAATAGAATATCAGAATGGATATTTAGAAAAAAAAACCTCATAAATATGCTGCTTATAAGAGACTCATTTTAGACCCAAAGTCACCTCCAAATTGAAGGTGAAGGGGTGGAGAATCATCATGCTAGTGGACATCAAAAGAAAGCTGGAGTAGGTGTACTTATATTAGAAAACTAGATTTTATTTATTTTTTTAAGAATTTATTTATTTATTTGCTAGAGAGTGAGAGAGCACAAGCAGGGAGAGTGGCAGAGAGTGAGAAGTAGGCTTCCCGCTGAGCAAGGAGCCTGATGCAGGGCTCAGTCCCTGGACCCTGAGATCATGATTTGAGCCAAAGGTAAATGCTTAACTGACTGACCCAGGTGCACCAGACAAACTAGATTATAAACCATAATCTTGACTGTAGCAAAAAATGAAGGGCTAACTATATGATAATAAGGGAGACCATCCCAACTTGAAGATCTAACAATTGTAAATATTTATGCCCCCAACTTGGGAGCAGTCAAATATACAAATATGCAAATCAACTAACAAGTCAAATATACAAATAAACTAACAACAGACTTAAAGAAACTCATTGATAATAATATAATATTAGTAGGGGACATTAACAGTCCACTCACAGCAATGGAAAGATCATCTAAGAAAAAGATCAACAAGGAAACAATAGCTTTGAAAGACACACTGGATCAGATGGTCTTAAGAGATGTATTCAGAGCATTTCATCCTAAAGCAGCAGAGTACACATTCTTTTCAAGTGCACATAAAACATTCTTCAGAATAGATCTCATACTGGGTCACAAATCAGGCCTCAACCAGTACAAGACTGAGATCATACCATGCATATTTTCAGACCACAACACTATGAAAATTGAAGTCAACCACAAGAAAAAGTTTGGGAAGACCACAAATACATGGAGGTTAAAGAGCATTCTACTAAAGAATGAATGGGTTAACAAGGAAATTAAGGAAGAAATTTAAAAAAAAAATACATGGAAGCAAATGAAAATGAAAACATGATAGTCCAAAACCTTTGGGATGCAGCAAAGGGGATCCTAAGAGGAAAGTATAGAGCAACACAGGCCTTCCTCAAGAAGCAAGAAAAGTCTCAAATACACAACCTAACCTGACACCTAAAGGACCTGGAAAAATAACAGCAAATAAAGCCTAAAGCCAGTAGAAGAAGGGAAATAAATAAGATTAGAGCAGAGATGAGTGATGTAGCCATTTTTAGAAAATTAATTTTTTAATTAAAAAATTAGTAATTAAAAATTTAAAAAACAGTAGAGCTGGTTCTTTGAAAGAATTAAGAGTTCCTAATGTATTCTGCATACAATATTTTTTGCCAGCTATAAGTATTGTGAACACAGTCTCTCACTTATGGCTTGGCCATTTCATTTTTTAATGGTGTCTTCAAAGAGCAGAAGTATTTATTTTGATGAAATCCAGTTTATCAATTTTATTCTTATGGTTTATGTATTTTTTCTTCAAAGAAATCTTTGCCATGCCAGTGTCATGAATACTTTTCCTAGGCCGCCTTTTAAGTTTTATGGTTTTAATTTTTCCTGTTCAGGTGTATTTTCATTTCAAGTTAATTTTTATGTAGAGTGTAAGGTAAGGAATAAGGTTCATTTTTTTTCCCCTAGGGCTATGCAATTGCTCTAGTAGCAATTTAGCTACTCATTTAAAATAAATGAGTAGCTAAATTGCTCCTCATTTCTTTAAAAAAAAAAAAGAAAAGAAATTAATTGGCCAAATATTTATAGGCCTATTTCTGAATTCTCTATATTATTCCATTGAGACTTACACCACCATTATACCATTTTGATTACAGTAGTTCTAAGGGAATTCTTGAAATCAGTTATTAAGTCCACCCTTTATTCAATTTGTTCAAGATTGGTTTGGGGGGTGCCTGGGTTGCACAGTTGGTTAAACGTCTTGGCTTCAGCTCAGGTCTTGATCCCAGTGTAGTGAGATGGTCCCACATCAGGCTCCCTACTCACCACAATCTGCTTAAGACCATCTCTCCTTCTCCCTCTGCCCCTCCCCCATCACTACCCACTCTCTCTCAAATAAATAAACAAATCTTCACATTTCCATTTATATATTAGATTACAGCAATCAGAGTGACCATCAATTGATTTGGCTTTCTCTGACACAACATTTTATTCACACTTTTCCTTAAGTGTGTGGTTTTCTTGACTATAAAAACTCCTTCCTATTTGATAAATATTTGATTATTTGCATTTCTCAATTAAAATTTTTAACTGCTCTGTTTTATATTATAGAAGATGCTTCCTTTTTAAGATATGTATTAAAAAGTATCTTAGGAACTGCAATTAACTCATACCTATTCAAATCCACACAAATTCTATTTTTTACCATGAGGAACCACACACTGCTATAATAAATATATTTTTTTTATTCCAGAAGAACTCTACTGATATGTCCATGCAATTAAAGGACTGTCACTTATTTTATATAATGAGGAAGAACACAGCTTAATTCTTTAAAAGAATCTTCCAGATATTTCTGGACTATGGATATGTCTCTCTTTGAGTTGAAAACTGACCCTAGAATATTACAGAATTATATTATTCTGGATATTTTTTGGCCCAAATTTATTGCAAAATAGACATAATAATGACAGTTTCAAAAGATGAAAGATTATGTTTTAGGATTTCAAGTCTGTCACAGTAGAGGAATGAAACAAAAGTTTAAGACAATAACCTCAGAGACAACTAGCAGAAGTTGTAACTTTATGTTTTGGAAAGGAAATAGTGTAAAAGTTTTAAATATATAGTGCTATATTCATAGGAATGGTCATTGAGATTTTGGTTTCTTAACTAACTCATCATACTTCAGAGATACTTGTAAAATAGGCTTTACTCAGAATTGCTATATATTATATATTCAGTACATTCAAAACTGTACCTGTATGATGGGCTAACATTCAATTTTTACATACAGACTGAATCTACATAACAGATTGCTTCTGTTAGAGATCAGAATGGCAATCTTTATAAATATGACAAATGGCTAGCTGATAAGACTCATTCAGTTGACCTGCATCAAGATGTCTCTTTCAGATGTTCATGGACTCAACCATTTTTTTTTTTTTTCCAGGACATCAGGTAATCAGGCAAGTGTTCTATTCAGGGTTCTTCAGTGGAAAGAGCTATAAACAACTAGCTCAAGAATTTGGGTTATGAAAAAGCTCACAGATATCCAGGAACAGGATCTACTATGTAAACAGGCCTGGGACCCAAAATTATAAAGCTATTAGGAATGAAGGCTACT
This sequence comes from Mustela putorius furo, assembly GCF_011764305.1. Taxonomy (NCBI): domain Eukaryota; kingdom Metazoa; phylum Chordata; class Mammalia; order Carnivora; family Mustelidae; genus Mustela; species Mustela putorius. Next base: position 19,803,393 of record NW_025422471.1, read on the forward strand.
CTGTCTCTTTGGGTTGAGGGGTGCAGGGGTACAAGGTTATGGGGTCTCTGCTACTCTGTGTATATGACCCATTGTCAACTCTGCTTCTTCAGCTTGTATGTAATTCAGAGGAGCTGATCCAGCTCCTGTTATATCATGGGAACTCTTGATTCTTGTATTTCTGACCTCCATCTGCTAATCAGCTAAGTGTTTAAGTACCAAAATTTCCAGGGAAGTTTGGCCCACTTATGATTTTTAGTCAAACCTCACAGGGAACAAGTTCTGGAAGTATATGAAGGAAATGACTACCTTTGGGTCAACTGTTGCACTGGTTCAATCAGCTGTGATCAATGAGAGGGCATGGACTCACTCAATGGAGAGCATGGTTATTCAGGGCAGCAGGGCCTACACTAGTATATGTTGAATGTTTGTTGAATGAATGAATGAATGAATAAATGAACAAATGAATGTAGTATCTGAAGAAAAGAATAAAAGAAGATAAAACTTCACAATGCTCTAGGATTAAAGGCCAAAAACAAAAACAAAAACAAAACAAAAAAGAGAAGAGGAGGCGTTAAATGTATTACAGGCATTTTATATCAAATATAAACAAGCTATATTGAAGGATGTTACCCTATCTGTTCATCACATAATTATACGTTTGGGAGACCTATCTGCTTCGAGGAAGAAGACTAGATTAAGAGAGCAACAGTATGATTCCATAGGCCTAACTCCCAATATTATTTCCTTCTGCTTTTAGGTTTTAACTAGTTATTCTGTGGGTTTGCAAATATTTCCTACTATACCATGTAGCAGAAGTTTTTCCATGTATTTGTATTGTGTCCTCCAGAGGGAAAATGTAGCTGGCATGTTAGTGGCATCTTTCTTTCTTGATTGTTATGTTTATTATCTTAATGTGAAAAATCATTTTAGAAAATTACAAATTGTGGCGGGGGGGCACCTGGGTGGCTCAGTGGGTTAAAGCCCCTGCCTTTGGCTTAGGTTGTGATCTTAGGGTCCTGGGATCGAGCCCCACATCGGACTCTCTGCTCAGCAGGGAGCCTGCGTCCCCTTCTCTCTCTGCTTGCCTCTCTGCCTACTTGTGATCTCTGTCTGTTAAATAAATAAACAAAATCTTAAAAAAAAAAAAAAGAAAATTACAAATTATGATGGTTTGGTTTAGCTGTTTGTAGCATGCATCTGAGCTCCAAGGATGCTTGTATTTTGAGCTACCCTATTTTTCTTCTGTACAAGAGACATATTAAGATGGTTCTACCTTTTTCAGATAATCTTTTTCTTGGATTTTTTTTTTTCCTTTTAGATTTCATCTCATATGGCAGCGTGCACTTTCCTGTACCTCTTCCTTAACAGGTTTGGAGTTAGACTGTTCTCAATGTACACAGAAAACAAAGTTTCTTTTAAGTCCCTTTATCTTCTTCCCTTGATGTGCTTACCAAGGGTTTCTGCACTTAATTCTTTGCTTTCTCAACCAAAACCCAGGAATCGTTTGGTGCTCTAAGGCCTGATTACTATTCATCTATCTACAGCTCCTCAGAGCCCTGGAAGTTTGTTTCCAGGAATAGTTTTGATGACCCCTGAGTCATTCTGCAAATAACCTACTAAGTCACCAAGTTGGTCTTCACTACGTTCTACCAGATTCATCTCTGCCTGCTTGCACTTGACCCTCAGAGATCATATCCATGCTAAAGCTATTAAGAAGCTGTGCTGGCCCACAGTGGGCCCACAAGGCCTCAACAATGTGCCACAGCAACATTTGTCAGGGGAACCTTTACATTTTGTGTTGGACATTTATGAGCAGAGTGCTTTTCAAATGACCTTTCTGTTGGTAATGCTATCATCTGCATTTGGGTATGTTCTTATTCTTATCTAATCTTGTTCTTATTCTTATCCTAGATTTCCAGGCATGTCTGAGCACACTAATAATCAGTTGTACCCTCTCATCATCTCCCACATTGCACTGGAATCTCTGGAGATGGGCTCTATTCTCAATAGTCTGAACAAACTTCCTGACAAACAGACACTCATGTTAGCAGCTCTGCACAGACCCGCAGGTCTAGTAGCACTCAGTAGGATAAAGTGTTAGTAGGTGTTTTTTTGTTTTTGTTTTCTGAGTATCAGGGCTTTAAAAAAAATTAAAGTATAATTGACATACAATAAATATCTGATTAGTTTCAGGTGTATATCATACTGATTTGATATTTTTATACATTATCAAGGGATCCCCACAATAAGTCTAGTTACTATCTCTCACTATACAAAGTTATTATAATATCATTGACTATATTCCCTATGCTGTACATTATATCCCCATGGCTTACTTTATAACTGAAAGTTACCATCCCCTATTTCACCCACCCTCCCCCCCAACCTCTACCCTCTCTGGTGTCCATTAGTTTTCTTCCTGTATCTATGAGTGACGATTTTAAAGCAGCATGGAAACCTAACCAAAATCTTCCCATAGCAGCTTACAAGTCCCACTGCACCTACTCCAGCGTCCTTGTGACATTCAGAGACTTTTCTTTAATTATGAGCAGATGGGAAGATCATAATATCATGGTTGATAAAGTAAGTAATGTGGCAAATAATTCAAAGAATTATAGCTCATTTTCTAAGATAGGACTAAGAGAGAAAATCATCCTGAGAGGAAGCCCTCTATTTTGGCTTCGAAATGTTCACCATGGATATATTTCTTATTTAATGTATTGTAGTGACCTTGCTCTAATGCCTTCTCTTTCTTGTCATTCTTTAGCAATAAGCCAGAAATATAGGAAACCACCACCAGGTTCCAGTGGGAGTTGGATGTCAAACCCACAAAGCTGAACTTCAAAGTGTTTTAACAGATTAAAAAAACAGAAGACCACAGAAACCACATGGACCACAGAAGGAAAAGAAGCTTGTTTACAAGGTCAGTTCAAAGTATAGTCCAGTGAATGACCTGTATCTGGATTAGAACTAACTGTACCAGAAATAGCCAGGGACACTCCTGAAGACCAAGACTAAGGCAGGTTGACTGCATATGGATAAGGGAATGAGCATAGAATTGTGTGAGGCTATGAATGAACATGGAACAGGGTCTATCCCAGTACTGGATATAGAGCTCACTGTTAGAGCTCTTTTCTGTTGCTTATCATTATAATCTTTAAGTGTTTACTTTTGTTGCTTTCATGTCTGCTCCAAACAAGCAGATTCCCAACAGACTGATTTCTTCCTCTATCATAACTCTGTCCCTTTTTTGACATGAAGTGCACACTCACTTATCATCTTCATGGTCACTGTTATTTACGGATTTCTTACCATATGTCAGGCATTCTGCTGAAAGCTAGACGCCCTTGCTTCACGTAAGCATGACAACATTGATGGGCTTGGAGTATTTTTATACCCGCAGTTCTCAAAGACAAGGAAAGTGACTCTTCAGGAGGTGAAGTAGTTTGGTCAAAATCACACAGTAAAGACTTGAACCCAAACTAGTCTTATTTTTAAATAAAACTGCCTATTAGGAAAAACAAACAAAAAACATTTTTAGAGTATTTAACTATTACTTAAGAATATTTAACAAATATTTTAAAAATTATGACCTGAAGAACCATCAAAAATCTGCCTCCCCTACTATGAAATGAAATAAATAAAATTAATTATTTAGTCATGTGTAGATTTTAAATAAAATTTTAGGGGCACCTGGCTGGTGCAGTCAGTGGAGTGATGTTGGAATTGTGAGTTCCAGCCCGTATGTGTGTGAGGAGATTACTTAAAAATAAAATCTTGATCTTTATAGAAATTAGATAAATAAAATATTTCAAAACAAATTTAAAAAGTGGTACAACCAAGATTTTAAAAATTTGAAATAACTAATCAAAGGGGCAACAACCAACAAAGTTAATCTCAAAGAAGTGACAGCCAGGGAAAGAAGCAAAATATCCTGTACCAGTGTGGTCTTTCTTGGCCACTTGTCCTACACCACCTGCCAAAGCACTGATGGGCATGACCAACAAGTATGGAAAACACTTACTAATATTCTAAGTATGGCTATCATTTCCCTTTCCTGATGGAGAGGGAATTGGAATGACTGCTGAGAAGGGAGAGGCAGACCAGAAAGAGGGAACATCTGGGACTGGCTCTGGAGGAACAGCCAGTCCTAGAACCCCAGGCTGAGCTAGGGAGACCCCCAAGATGGCCACAGACATGCTATTCACTTCCTAGTGACTTCTTTTTGGTGCAGTAGATCCCAGTAGAGGACATTTAACAAACAATGACCAAATCTGGAAAACACTGTATTACGATCCATGTGCTTGGGTGGGAATGGGCAAGCATGGCACTAAACGTCTGAACAGGGGCAAAGAGAATGCATAAATGGCCTTACCAGGGCTAGCCTCACCTTGAAGAAAAACTGAAGCTATGGATAAGAGTGCTGGGCAGCCTTCTTCAATTTTCCGTTAGAACTGTTTCTGATCTCGGTAATGCTTTTAAGGGATTACCATGTAAACTTCCCAAAGACCTATGGAGAAAGGTCACTGAGAGTGCTTAGTAGAAAGTTCCAAGTCTGAAAGCCAGACCCAAGAAGAGACCGACTTGGCACCTGCAGAGTGGCAGTTACTTCAAAGGACAAATGGGAGGGTCCCTCCCAAGGATCAGGATGTAATCTCCTCCTAGGGCAGAAATCCCCAGCTTTTTGTGGGCAGCTTCCCAAACTCCCAAGAGGATAGATCTCACTAAGTCAAGTGGCTCTCTTGTTAATTACTGCAAGAGCCTTCTAAACCTCAAATGAAAAGATTGGGTTGCATGCAGGTTTTCATCCTTGCTAAAGACTGAAAGCTTAGCACTTCATCTCCGGTAACAACTTCTCCTCAATGGGACAGGACATGTCTAGGTATGTATGTTATGTGTTTTCCCAGAGCACAGACTTGATCAGTAAAGCAGGTTTTAAATAATGATCAGATTTTATAGCCATTCGACTAAGAAAAATCTTAGGCATTCTAGAACCCCACCTAGAAGTCTGATGTAGCATGAGAAAGGAAAATGCACACATTCCCACTTTCCTCCCCACCTTTTTTTTTTTTTTTTTAAGATTTTATTTATTTATTTGACACACACACACAGAGAGAGAGAGAGCATAAGCATAAGCAGGGAGAGTAGCAGAGGGAGAGGGAAAAGCAGGCTCCCCACTGAGCAGGAAGTCCAATGCGGGACTCGATTGCATGACCCTGGAATCATGAACCAAGCTGAAGGCAGATGCTTAACCAACTGAGCCACCCAGGTGCCCCCATTCCCACCTTCCTTAAAATTAAATTCTGTGGTCTCCCTTTGCTAAAACAGATTCCTGAAAATTGCCAGAGAATATCAGAGAATCTAGTGGCAGGGCCAAAAAGCTAGACTATATTCCTGAAATTTCTCTTCCATATATTCAAAATGTTCCTTTCTTGGGGTCCTGTGGGTTGCTGATTAGTAGTGGAATTGTACAAAGCAGAGCTGTTCTGTTTAAATAAACCTAAGCTATCTCAATTTTACTCATGTCAGTGCATCAGCAAGGCAGGAAAGCTCAAGTATACCTTTTTCTAAGAATATACTACTGCCTTACTTGTTTGAAAACTAACTTTTTCTTTTCTTTTCTTTTTTCAAGATTTTATTTATGACAGACAGAGATTACAAGTAGGCAGAGAGGCAGGCAGAGAGAAAAGAAAGAAGCAGGCTCCCTGCTGAGCAGAGAGCCTGATGCGGGGCTCGATCCCAGGACCCTGGGATCATGACCTGAGCCAAAGGCAGAGGCTTTAACCCACTGAGCCACCCAGGCGCCCCTAACTAGCATTTTCTAACTTTTGTTATCTTTTCCTCTTTTGCCTTTAGGTTCTTCCCTCATTCCTCTTCTTAGGGAATCTCAGAACTCAAAGGAAATTCTGTTCTTTTTCAAAAGATGTGGTGACCCTAAGAGGTGAAGAAAGGCCTGCACTGGGTCATCCGGATGATTAGGGACACAACTGGGATTCCCAGACACCTTTGTTCTCCTCCATCACAGTGGATTCTCTTGGCAACCACAGTGTTCTCACAGGGCTTGGATGGATATGAACAGCCTCTACAGACAATTTCTCGAAGTTTGAGACTTCCTTTCTTCTGCACTCTCTCTTTCTTTCTTTCCTTCCTTCCTTCCTTCCTCTCTCCCTCCCTTTCTTATTTTCCAATTAATAAAATTTTCTGGACATATTTTAAGTATAATTCCTAACGTTCTTGTCAAAATGGTATTATATATATCTGTATTTGCTTTTTATTTTATAGTGCTTAGTCAGAGTGAAATTCCAACTAGAAGTGGGTGTTAAATGTCCTTGTTAGATTCACATAGAAAATCAAATTTCCCTTGCATCTTTGCACAGCACATTCAATTCAGAAAGCCTGTCATGAACCTGACATATTGCTTGGCTGCCTCAGTGAAACCAGAACGGATCAGATTATGTTCTCTTCTTCACTCTAAGAAAAATACCCATTTGATAGCAAAGGGACTTTTACAGCAAGGCTGGAAAAAAGAACATTCCAGATTTTACTGCTTGAAGTTTTAGGACAGAAATTGAAAGTGCTCTCTTAAATGCCAGAGGCAAGGAAAACTCTTGTGTGTGTCTTGACAGAAATACATAAAAACAAACAAAAACTTTCTCCCAGAAATCATCTCTGACATCAGAATGTTTCCTCTGATATTCACTTTTCATATCAAGTCATAGGTGAAGTTCCTCCCTTCCACTGGCTATGGGAAAGGAGATTATTGTGTTGCTTCGATATTCTTATGTTTCAGAAGTGTTAACAAAATGTTCCATCCTCACGATGGCCCAGCTTCTTTCTTGCTAAGTTCCATAATGAGTGGTTGGGCAGAAAAACCAAAAAAGGCTGGTAACTTTTATGACATTAAATATAAAACAGCTCTCCCCCAAAATGGATGATTCCCAAAGGTTTGCTTACATTTGCTTCTGGTCAACAACATTCCTCAAAACTCAGTATTATGGGGTTTACCAACCCAACCCAACCAAACAAAACATGGCACCTCAGAAGATAATTCTACTATGTGTGGAACAGGTTTTAGTGAATTTGCTGAAGTGGCAGACTTGCCCTCAACACAACCTGCTAAGGTTTGTGAAGGAGGGTCCATTTTTTACCCCTCGTTCCACATTAAAATCTCCTGACTCAGGGCAAGGGTTCAGAAGTACAATGTCCATGCCCCATCCTCAGAGATTGTTTTTTCTCTCTGGAGAACCCAGATATTAGTATTTTGTGATTCTCGTGCAATTAGAACTTTGAACCATTAGGGACCAGACCAAATGCATACAGTTCTCTGCAGGAACAATGAATTAATCAAGTGCTATGAAATTGGGACATTTAATTGTACCTGATTTATTCAAATGCCCATCAGGTGGGCTTTCTTAGAACTTTCTTAAACTAGCAAAACAGGCTATGATCAAGGTTTTCCAAAAAAGGCCCTGATAAATGTATGGATTTCTTAGCACATAAAACATTAATACCAGTGCTTGATCTCACTGACTACAATAGAAACTGCTTTATTGATTTGTGGTATTTACAAGTACTTATAGGAATAGATTGTAATTTGAATCAAATTGCTCAGAAAATTCCCCTGGTGAGTCCATCTACTAGAAAAATATTCTTTTTTTTTTCAATATTTTATTTATTTATTGGACAGTCAGAGATCACAAGTAGGCAGAGAGGCAGGAAGAAGCAGGCTCCCTGCCGAGCAAAGAGCCTGATGCGGGCCTCGATCCCAGGACCCTGGTCATGACCCAAGCCAAAGGCAGAGGCTTTATCCCACTGAGCCACCCAGGCATCCTAGAAAAATATTCTTAAAGAATAAGGAGTATGTTATTCTACGTAGTGGGCCTGAACTCACCTGCTCCACACATACACAAGAGGCAAGTCAGCTGCCCCACTGCCTCATCCTTCTCTATCAGAGAAACTCCCTTTCCAGGCAAAGAAGCCCTTCTACTCCATCCTGGAACTGTAGGTAAAGACATAATGTCCCACAGTCCTGTGGAGCAAGGTGACAGAGGTGAGAAAGGGGTGAACGGTCAGGCCTGCTAGAGGTTTAAAGGCAGGGATGGTGATGGGAGAAGGGGTCTCTGGAGGAAGGCACAAGGGCTTTGCATCTATGTAAGAATGCCTTTCAGTTCTGGCTTCCCATTAGAATTATCTGCAAAGCTTTAAAAATATCCTAGTGCTCATGTTCTATCCTGGACCAATAAAGTCAGAATCTTTGTGGGAAGGGCTTGTGGCATCAGATAAGTTCTAAAAAACACTCAGAGATTCTAATGTGCAGCCAGAGTTGAGAACCACAAATGTGCTATCAGCCTTCAGAGCCTTAGTCAAATAAACTGGTTATATACATATCATGATTTCTTAGGTGCTGAAAGAATCCTGTTTCCCTTGAGTTCCTACCTAACACACTAATCCCTAAGATTCCACAGTTAGAGATATATTCCTTTGACTTAATAAGAGGCTTTCTCCTCTGTTATAAAGCATATACTCTCCTCTGTTATAAAGTATATGGGGCCTTTTAAATCATTTAAACCACTATTAATGGATGTTTTAACAGAGGAAGGAAAGTCAAAGGGAATCCTAGGGCACCTTGAAGGGCAGCACTCAGATTAGAGAAAGGGGAACTGAAGCCTGAATTAGCTGCCTCTTCAGTTTTGTTGAGATCTGGTTCCAGAGAAAGATCTCTGCAGACTGGTGGCTTCAGGGAACTTGCAGGCTGGGATCCCCACATTGGTAACTGGGAAGGCTCAAGATCTAATGGTCACATGGGAGTGGCTAGCGAGCCGCCATCTGGCCATTCTTCTGATCCTCCAATCTTTGAGAATCAAGGAACAGATCAAGGCCAATGTCATGAAATGAGACATGAGAAAACTGGCTGGTAGTGACAGAAATAGGACTGAGGTCTCCCGACCTAATTCATACTTTCCATTATGCAACAAGGTTCAAAAAGAAGACTAATATCCCCCTTCCTTGGATTTACTTTGTTCTATGGAAGTGGATTTATCTCTTGTGTCCAGAGACTCCTACTGGCAATTATGTCTTTTTGTTCCCTGACTACAGAGGGCTCCCAACTTTGTATTCCAAAAGCTTAAGTGGAGATAGTTATTTGTAATTTAATTTCTTATAGAAACAATGTTATATATAGTCATTAGCTTCCCAGATCAATTCATGAATAGCTTCAACCGTAAATATTCCTGAAGTGATATGATCTTCTATAACCATCATGGGAATAGGAGTTTATCAAGTCAAGAAATTTTGATTTGTAAATCCAGTCCCACCCTCTCTGCCTGAGAAATTAATTAGGTGTTCTCTTCTCAGATGTCTTTCCTCCCCATCAGTCCTACTGTAGTTAACATTTTAGGGAAAATATATCAAAATAAATGTTCTTTGTATCAATGCATAATTTGGTAAGTCACTAAATGTAAGTTTATTCTGAAGAGTTTGGGGTGGGAAGTGAGAGAACTGTCCCTCCAAAAAGGAATCTATAACAGTTTACAGATGCCTATATTTATAAATGAGGAGCATAGGTAATATCTACAAATACTTCCTAGTAGAAGTTCTTTCATCTAAAAAAAATTGTATTTTTATACTTAAAATTCAGTGAAGAATATCCACTGCAACAGATCTAATCATATCCAATACCAACTTCCAAATTTTCTATCTTGAAACCACAGTGTAGGACACGCTGTCTTTCAGGGTGTTTGGCGTTTCAGCAACAAGCACAAGTGACAGAAGGACTTTGGCCAAACTCTAAGAGATGTGGTGAACACATTAATGGAGAGAAATGTATTCCTGACAGTGACTATGAAAGATGGCATAAGAATTTTGGGAGGATGTGTCCTTTATAGCTCCAGTCTTATCTTTTTGCCTTTCAAAGTGACAAAGGTGTATCAGATTACCCAAAGGAATGGGGCTGTTGGCCAGACAAGGCAAAAGTAAGTAGCCCTATATAATGTAAGATGAAAGAACCATGAATGCAGCCAGCCAGTCACAGGAAGGGAACTTGCCTTTCAAGCTGAAAGAGGATTTTGTCAAAGGAAAGAGAAACAACAGCTGAAGCAACAACAACAAAAAGAAACAAAAGTCAGGGGTGGGAGGTCATCAGAGCAAATCTTCACACTTGTATCTTCTGACACTTGGCTATGGATTTCCTTTAAATTCTGAAGAAGCAAGGAGATGATAACGATTTTTTAACTACCATTTTATACAAAAGCATGTTGTCTAGCCACCTACTGTCAGCTGATGACACAAGAGTTGTTTGAAATGTGACTTAGTACCTAACTTCCTGTATAGATCCTCTGTTAACCTTTTAACTTTGAGGTTATATCCATCCCTCTATCCATTCATCCATGCAATAAATATGTAATGAGCACCTACTTAGTGTCAAACAATGTTGGGGAGCTCTGGAGATAGAGCAGTGAGTAAGAAAATGTCATTCCCCTTATTTTATAGGGGAAACAGACAACAAGCTAATAAATGTAATAATATAATATAATGTCAGGGATAAGGAATCATTAGGAAAATAAGGCAGTGTGTAAGGATGTATGAGATAAGATGGCCATGCTGAGGAGGTGATATTTAACTAGACTCCTAAGTGAAGAGGAGTCAGTTATTGGCAAATCTGGGGGGAAAAATGTTCCAGGTGGAGATATCTACTAGAACAAGGGCCCTGAGGCAAGAGAAACCTCAGCATATTGGATGAGTGGCAAGACAACCATTAAGAGTAGTGTAGGATGAGAATGGCAGATGAGATCTGAGACTTAAGCAGGGCCCAGAACATATAGAGTCTTATGGACCTTGGAAAGGGGTATTTGAAGGGAAACTACTCAGAGATTTAGAGCAAAGGATGGACATAAAATTATTTATGTTTTAAAAGTCACCCTGAAAAATCTGCTTCCAATCGAGTAATTGGATTGAATTTACCCTTCTGCCTGAAACAATTAGAAAAGGAGACAAAATATATAAACGACCATTTTCAAAACATTGGACATCATCCAGAGAAGGATCTCCAAAAGATGGAAAACAAATCAGGTGAGCCCTACAATTGCCTGGCTTACTGCCTAAAGAAAGTTTCCAGGCCAGAGCACAGGGGAAACCAGGTAGGTCCTAGTGATCTCATGAGTTGAGGAGACAGCTGCAAGTTTGGGGTAGCCAAGGTATTTCTAGATCACAGAGCACAGAGAAAAGAAAGTTGGACAGAGAACTCCAGGATCTGCAGAGGAGCATTCAGCTGAATACTGATTAGGGCATGTGTGTAAAGAAACTACCTGAATGTGAAGGAAAAACCCTCCAGGAAGAATGAGAAGAAACAGTACTCAGAACTCACACAGGGCCAAGAATAGTGCCTGTATTTAGAGAGAAGAACCTCATAATTCAGAAGTCATGATTAGAATACAAAGACGAGTCTTGCAAGAATTGTGGAGAAAAATTAACCTTACGCTAAATGCTGCTGTGGTTCTGCTAACCAAGCTTAAAAATAAGACCCAGTAGGATCAAACTATGAATACCAGAACAGAACTCAAGAGTATTTATACATAAACAAAAATAACCAGCACGCAACAAGGTATAGTTCACAACGTCTGGCATCTAAAGGTATACAAAGAAGAAAGAAAACAATTAGAAATCAATCATTTGGCACTGACCTGTAGTTGATGCAAATGACAGAATTAGATTAGGATATTTAAAGGCTATCATTATAATTGCATTCCAATGATAAAGAAGCTAGAAGTAAGACTGAACAAATAAAGACATGGGAAATATAAAACAACCCAAATTCAAGTTATAGTGATGAAAACTGCAATGCCTCATTTATAAATTCACTGGGTGGGATTAACAGCAGATTAGACATTGTAGAAAAGATTACAAAGCTAGACTACACAGCAATAGAAATGGCCCAAAGTAGAAAAGGCCCCAGGGAAAAAGTCTAAACAACAAGAAAAAACATAGTATCAGTGATCTCTGGGATGACTTTAAATGACCAAATATACATACAGAGTTGCCAAAAAACACAAGGGGTGGATGAGACATAAAAATATGTATGTACATTTTTTTTTATTAAGTAATCTCTATGCCCAACATGAGGCTCAAACTCACAACCCCAAAATCAAGGGTTAAATGCTCCACTGACTAAGCCTGGCAGGTTACCCAAGACATAAACACATTTTAAGAAATAATCGAGGTAAATTGCCCAACTTGGTGAAACCATAAACCCACACTTTGAAGATATTCAATAAACCTCAAGCACAATAAATATGATGAAAACTACCCCAAGTTGCATCATAATCAAACAGATAAGAAGAAAAGTTTTGCAAAAAGTTCTACAAAAATGGTCATCATTTTTATGCTTCTCTTTGAAAATCTGATTTTAAAAAATCAGTGATTCTGATTCATAAGTAACTGGTTTTAGTCATTTTTGTCAAAAATAAAAACAAGTATCTTTTGCTTTAGATGCAGAAGAAGAAAGCTTTCTTTCTTCTACTAATAGAGAACATACAAACAACAAAAATTACAATTGCTAGAAAAATGTCTTTCCAGTACTGCTTAGTGTCTCCCATTTTCCACTAGGATTTATTAATTAACAATATCTTTATACACAGAAAATGAGTGCAAAATTAAGTTGGAGAAAGAGGAGAGTATTGTGCATTTAATACACAAGATGGTAGATGAGCCGAGCCAGATGATAATCATTTGGTAAATAAAACTCTAGACATGCATTAAAACATCACCTTGGCTCATGTTATTTTATTTATTTTATTTCTTATTTATTTTAAAATCTTTTTTTTTAAAGATTTTATTTATTTATTTGACAGAGAGAGATCACAAGTAGGCAGAGAGGCAGGCAGAGAGAGAGAGAGGAGGAAGCAGGCTCCCTGCTGAGCAGAGAGCCCGATGCGGGACTCGATCCCAGGACCCTGAGATCATGACCTGAGCCGAAGGCAGCAGCTTAACCCACTGAGCCACCCAGGCGCCCTTATTTTAATTCCAGTATAATTAACAGACATTTTTTCAGGTATACAATACAGTGATTAAAAAATTCTATACATTACTCAGTGCTCATGACATTTAGTGTAATCTTAATACCCTTCACCTATTTCACCCACACCACAACCCACTCCCCTCTGGTAACAATTAGTTTGTTGTCTATAGTCAAGAGTCTGTTTTTTGGCTTGCCCTTTTTTAGTTAGTTTGTTTTGTTTCTTATATTCTGCATATGAATGAAATCATATGCTACTTGTCTTTCTCCATTTAACTTATTTCATTTAGCATTGTACTATCTAGATCCATTCATGTTATTGTGAATGACAAGACCTCATTAATTTTATGGCTGAGCAACATTCCATTATACGTATATACCACTTCTTTTTCCATTCATCTACTGATGAAGACTTGGGTTGCTTCCATATCTTGGCTATTGAAAATAAAGCTGCAATGAACCTAAGGGTGTATATATCTTTTCAAATTAGTGTTTTATATTCTTTGGGTAAATGCCAAGTGGTGGAATTTCTGGATCATTTATGGTAATTCTCTTTTTTAATTTGTGGTAATTCTCTTTTTTAATTTTTTGATGAACCTCCATATTGTTTTCCACAGTAGCTGCATCAGTTTGCATTCCTATCAACAATGGAAGAGGTTTCTTTTTTTCCCACATCCTTACCACATTTGTTGTTTCTTATATTTTTGATTTTAGCCATTCTGACCAGTGTGAGATGATATCTCATTGTAATTTTGATTTGCATTTCTCTGATGATAAATAATGTTGAACATCTTTTCAAGTGTCTGTTGGCCATTCGTACAACTTCTTTGGAAAAATGTCAGTTCACATCTTTTGCCCATTTTATTTTATTTTTTTTCTTTTATTTATTTTCAACATAACAGTATTCATTATTTTTGCACCACCTTTTGCCCATTTTAAATTGGATTGTTTTCTGGCTATTGAGTTGTGTAAGTTCTTTATATGCTTTGGATACTAACCTCTTATCAGATATGCCACTTGCAAATATCTTCTCCTATTCAGCGGGTTATCTTTTAGTTTGTTGATTGTTTCCTTTGCTGTACAAAAGCTTTATATTTTGATGTAGTCCCAATAGTTTATTTTTGCTTTGGTTTCCCTTACTTCAGGAGACATATCTAGAAAAAAGGTGCTAATGCTGATGTCAGGAAAATTACTGCTTGTGTGCTCATCTAGGATCTTTAGGTTTCAGGTCTCACACTTAGTTCTTTAATCCACTTTTATTTTATTTGTGTGTATGGTATAGAAAGTGGTTTGGTTTTACTCTTTTGCATATAGCTATTGTTTTTCCAGAACCATTTGTTGAAAGGACTGTCATTATCTCATTGCATAATCTTGTCTCCTTTGTTGAAATTAACTGATTATACGATTGTGAGTTTATTTCTGGACCTCTATTCCGTTCCATTTATCTGCATGTCTCCTATTGTGCCAGTACCATGCTGTTTTTACTACTACAGCTTTGTAGTATATCTTGAAATCTGGGATTGTGTTATCTCCAGTTTCGCTGTTCTTTTTCAAGATTTCTTTGGCTATTTGGCATCTTTTTGGTTTCATAAAACTGTAAGATTATTTGTTGTACTTCTGTGCAAAATTCTGTTGGTATTTTGATAAGGACTTCATTAAATCTGTAGAATGCTTTGGGTGGTATAGAGATTTTTAACACCATTTTACTTCCAATCCATGAGCATGGAATATCTTTCCATTTGTTTGTGCCATCTTAAATTTCTTTCATCAGTGTTTTATAGTTTTCAGAGTACAGGTCTTTCACCTCCTTGGTCAAGTTTATTCCTTAGCATTTTATTATTTTTGGTGCAATTGTAAATGGGACTATTTTCCCAATTTCTCTTTCTGCTGCTTCATTATTAGTCTATAGAAATACAGTGGATTTCTGTATACTGATTCTGTGCTGATTTGGGACCTTACTGGATTCACTTACCATTTCTAGTAGTTTTTTGGTGGAGTCCTTGGGATTTTCCTTATAGAGCGTCACGTCATCTGCAAATAGTGAAAGCTTTACTTCTTCCTTACCCATTTGGATGACCTTAATTTCTTCTTCTTGTCTGATTGCTGTGGCTAGGAATTCTTACACTACACTGAATAAAAGTGATAAGAGTGGACAATCTTGTGTTGCTGCTGATCTTAGGAAAAAGTTCTGTTTTTCAGCACTGATTATGATCTTAACTGGAGGTTTTTCATATATGGCCTTTATTATGTTGAGTTATGATCCCTCTAAACCTGATTTGTTGAGAGTTTTTATCATAAAAGCGTATTGTACTTTCCCAAATGCTTTTTCTGCATTTATAGAAATGATCATATCATTTTTACTCTTTCTTATATTGATAAGATGTATCATGTTGATTGATTTGTCAATACTGAATTACCTTTACATCCCAGGAATAAATCCCACTTGATCGTGGTAAATGAATTTTTTAATGCATTGTTAGATTTGGTTTGCTAGTATTTTGCATCTATGTTCATCAGAGATATTGGTCTCTTTTTTTGTAGTGTCTTTATCTGGTTTTGATATCAGGGTAATACCAGCCTCATAGAATAAATTTGGAAGTTTTCCTTCCTATTCTATTTTTTGGAATACTTTGAGAAGAATAAGTATTAACTCTTTTTTAAATGTTTGGTAGAATTCACCTGGAAAGCCATCTGGTCCTGGATTTCTGTTTGTTGGTAGTATTTTTATTATGAGTCAATGTTATTGCTGGTCATCAATCTGTTCAAATTTTCTATTTCTTCCAGATTCAGTTTTGGGAGCTTATTTCTAGAAATTTATTGATTTCTTCTAGGTTGTCCAATTTCTTGGTATGTGATTTATCATAACACTCTCTTATAATCCTTTGTATTTATGAGGTGTTATTATTTCTCCTCTTTCATTCTTGATTTTGGTTATTTAAGCTCTCTCTCTTTTTTTAAGGAGTCTCGCTAAAAGATTTAAGATTTAGGCCCTCTTCTTTTTTCTTTTTTTAATGAGTCTGGCTAAAGGCTTATCAATTTTGCTGATCTTTAAAAAAAAAAAAAAGCAGCTCCTCGTTTCATTGACCTGTTCTATTATTTTTTTTTCAGTTTCTAGTTGATTTATTTCTGCAGCATTAGGATTAGGATTATTTTATTATTATTATTATTATTATTATTAATTTTCTCCTTTTACTGGTTTTGGGTTCTCTTTGTTTTTCTTTCTCTCTTTCCCTTAGATGTAAAGTTAGGTTGTTTGAGATTTTTCTTGCTCCTTGAGGTAGGCCTGTATTGCTATAGACTTCTCTCTTTGAACCACTTTTGTTGCATCCCAAAGATTTTGGACCCTTGTGTTTTCATTTTCATTTGTCTCCATGGATTCTTTAATTTCCTCTTTGATTTCTTGGTTGAGCCATTCATGTTTAGTAGCATGTTATTAAGCCTCCATGTATTTATATTCTTTCCAGATATTCTTCTTGTCATTGATTTCTAGTTTAATAATATGAGGTCAGAAAAGATGCATGGTATGACTTCAGTCTTTCTGAATTTCTTGAGACATTTTTGTGGCCTAACACATTATCTATTCTGGAGAGCATTCTATGTGCACTTAAACAGAATGTATATTCTGCTGTTTCAGGATGTAATGTTCTGAGTATATCTGTTAGATTCATCTGGTCTAGTGTGTCATTCAAAGCCACTGTTTCCTTGTTCATGTTTTGTTTGGGTGATCTATCCATTGATGTAAGTGGGGTGTTAAAGTTACTATTATTGTATTACTCTTGATTATTCTTTTATTTCTGTTATTAGCTGTTTTATGTACTTGGGTGCTCCCATGTTGGTTGCATAAATATTAATAATCATTCTGTCTTCTCTTTATGATTGTGTATTGTCCTTTGTGTCTTGTTATATTCTATTTTGTCCCATATTTTTTACAAATATATATTTGTATTGCCATCCTGGCTTTATTTTTGCTTCCATTTTCACAATAAGTACTTTTCCATCCCTTCACTTTCAATCTGCATGTGTCTTTAGATATGAAATGAATGTTTTGTAGGCAGCATATAGATGGCTCTGGCTTTTTATCTGTTCTGTCTGCCTATGTCTTTTGACTGGAGAATTTAGACCATTTACATTCAAAGTAATTATTGATAGGTATGTACTTATTGCCCTTTGTTACTTGTTTTATGGTTGTTTTTCAGTTTTTCTCATTCTCTTGCTCTCTTTTCTCATGGTTTGCTGGCTTCCTTTAGTGATATATTTGTTCTTTCTCTTTATTTGTTTGTATATCTCTCACCGGTTTTTGATCTGTGGGTAATATTAAGTTTATATGTAATATCTTACACCTAAAGCAATTAAGTTTAAATGCATTCTATAAGCACTAAATTTTTATCCCCCCCCCCCGCCTTGTTTTAGGTATATGATATCATGCTTCACATCCTTTTATTTGGATATCCCTTGACTGATTTGTATAGATATACTTCATTTTACTACTTTTGTGCTTCCCACTTTCCTTATTCCTGCTTAAGGTCTTTCCCTTCCACTTACTGAGTCCCCTTTAACATTTCTTATAAGGCTGGTTTAGTGGTGATGAATTTCTTTAACTTCTCTTTGTCTGGAAAACTATCTCTACTTCTATTCTGAGCAACAGCTTTGTTGAAGTATTCTTGGTTGCAGTTGCTTTTTTGGGTTTTGTTTTGTTTTGTTTTCCAGCACTTTGAATATATTACACCACTCTCTTCTGGCCTGCAAAGTTCCTGCTGAAAAATCAGCTAGTAGCCAGATGGGGTTTCCCCTCTAGGTAACTGTTTTCTTTTCTCTTGATGCTTTAAAAATTCTCTATCATTACTTTTGTCATTTTAATTACTATGTCTTGGTGTGGATCTCCATATATTGATTTTTTGGGGGGCTCTCTGTGAATCCTGAATGTGGATTTTGGTTTTCTTCCCCAGATTCAGAAAGTTTTCTGCTATTATTTTTTCAAATAAATTTTCTCTCCCTTTTCTGTCTTCTCTTTCTGGGATCCCTATAACACAAATGTCATTATGCTTCATGGTGTCACTGAGTCCCCTAAGTCTATTTTCCTATTTATTATTTTTTCTCTCTCCTGTTCAGCTTGATTGCTTTCCATTACTGTCCTCCTGGCCAACTGATCTGCTCTTCAGCTTTTTCTAGTCTACTCTTTACTCCTCTAGTGTATTTTCCCCCCTCTAGTGTACTTTTAATTTCAGTAATTGAGTTCTTAATCTCTGCCTGGTCCTTTCTTATGTTTTTCTTTTCTTTTCTTTTTTTCTTTTTTTTTTTCTTTTTGAGGGTCATACAAAGGTCCTTCACTCTTTTCTTCAGTCCAGTGAGTATCTTCATGACCACTATTTTAAATTCTCTATAAGGCATTTTACTCATCTCCACTTCATTTAGCTCTTTTACTACGATTTTGTCCTATTCTTTCATTTGGGGCATATCCCTCTGTCTCTTCATTTTGTCTAACTCTCTGTATCTTTTTTAGGAAAGTCAGTTACATTTCCTACTCTTGAATGTAGTGCACTTATGAAGAAGAGATCCTATAATGCCCTATAATCCTATAATCCTATAATACCCTGCGGTGCAATGTCCCCTGTTCAGCAGAAACTGGTGTCTTCTATGTGTGTTATGTGCGCCTGCTATTGTGGCTAAGCCACTTTTTCCTTTGGCCCAGTCATCTGGAATGTCTCTCTTTGCCTGTTGTGGGAGGGTTTGGTCTCTGTTATGTTAATGCACCAGTCTGGGGCCATGCTGGGATTAAACTGAGTCAGACCAGGCTTTTGCCAGAGCTTCAGTAGCCCTGAATTGCAGGATACTCTCCCTGTGTTGTCCTCTAAGAATCTTTCATTGGGGGATGTTGCCTGCAGTCAGACCTGATGTTTGCCCCTAGCCCACTGCTGAGGCACAGTTAGACTGGTATGTGTGCTTATCCTCCCCTCTCCCCAAGGCAGAAGTCCCTTTGGAGTGCCCACTATTTTTTTTTTTTAAGATTTTATTTATTTATGTGACAGAGATCACAAGTAGGCAGAGAGAAAGGCAGAGACAGAGAGGAAGGGAAGCAGGCTCCCTGCTAAGCAGAGAGCCCGATGCGGGGTTAGATCCCAGGACCCTGGGATCATGACCTGAGCTGAAGGCAGAGGCTTTAACCCACTGAGCCACCCCCATGCACCCCAAGGAGTGGCCACTATTGGGGCTGCTACACACTGCCAGGCTTGTGGCACTGCTTTAGTTTGGCTCTAGCCAAGGGCATATTGGAGGGGTCAGGCTGCAGGAGAATGCAGCAGTGGAGGTTATTTCATTTTACAAATAGCTTTTCACTGTTATATATTGTGATTAATACACTGTTTCATGAAGCTGTGTAACAGCTGTGAAATGGTTAACAAACAACTTAGAAAACTATTATCCTAAAAAAAGAATAAGGCAGGAGAGAGAATTGAGTAAGTGTAATTCTGAAAAGAAAGTAAGCTCTGATTTTTAAGAAGGCATTCTTGGAGGATGAGCTCCTTTTTTTAAAAAAATAATAATTATGATCTGTATCCATTCAAACCAGTTTCCTGTCAATTTAACAACTGAATTAGATTTATTGTGTGGTAAAATCAACCAATGGATTGTACAGAAATCCTTATTTGAACAAGATTTTAAAATATATGTATATTTGTTAGAAACAAGAGTTGTTTTTCTCTTGTGTATTAGCATCCCCTTTTCACCTGCTGGCATACTGAAAGAATTTGCCATTTTCTCAAAGGGATAGAATCCAAATAAACAGAATGTAAATACTGTTGAGCTCTCACCCTCTAAGATATTATTTCTTAAAAGATGATAATCAGATTGTTGCTCTGAAGTAAGGAAGCAAATGTCTTCACATATGAAAAAATCTGATTTGTGAAAACATTACACATGATTTTTATTTCATTTCAAGCAAGACTAAACCCAGAACAGAAATGAAAAGTAAGACTATGATTTTGGCCTAAAAGGCAAAGAAAGCATCTATTTTACAGATAGTGGTATAACTGAAAAAGATTTGTATAAAAGTATGATGTCTTAATAAGAATTAGGCACCAAATCTTTCTAGTCCTTCTTATTAACAAAAGAGATAATGAATGATTAAGCCTGACTCTGCATGTTTTTATTTTTGAAAAACTGTTATATGTTCTAGTAAGTAATTACATTTTAACGAATGGCATCTCAAGATTCTTCCATTTATATTCTTAGGGAAGAGCTTTTCTACAACTGAGCCATTAAAAAATGAAGGATATAATCATGCAGAGGAGTGGTTACCACAATGGTGATGCTTCAGGGACCATGGAAACCTAGAAGATAGGACTACAGGGGAGGGTATGATCTCATATTCTCAAAGACTCTCCTGTCTTCAACTTAGTTGTTTCCCTTTCTCCTGGTCCTCTCCCATGTCTATGTTTTCTTGCTAAACCAGAGAATTCTAAAAAATGAGGAGATGAGTAAGCCACACCTAGGATATCATTTAAGAGCCTCTTACATGTAATATTCTATGGCCAACAGAATAATTCTTTGGCCGATATTTTAATAGGCCAAAAAGAGAAAATCTGAAACAAAATGGAAAAATAAATAAAAACAAAAACACCTTCAAAGCCTGGAATCACTTGCATGATGAAAAAGCTCCCAAGGACTGGGTGAACCTATTTATTCCCATCAGTCAATTTATGAGATGTAGTTATGATCAATAAATATTTTTTAATAAATGATGTGATGGAAACAAGATGGATAAGCTATAATATTTGTGGAGGTATGGAATATAAATCCAAGCATAGCAAACAAATATTTCAAGACAGAAAGCCAACTTTATGCTCCTTGGAGGCAACATGCAAATACAATGCCAATGTAATGCACCAAAACTAGGGCTTCCTATTTAGTTCTCTTTGTTTTACATCTTAGGAAAATTCCCTGAGAACTATTAGACAAATTACTGAGGGAACAGAATCTACCATAAGTTGGAAAAGAATGTGATTTAGTTCATCAAGCTCCTTTTGTGATCTTTAAAATTGTTCAGAGGTTAGCTGAAATGGCTCCCAGAAATAGGAAGGAAAGTTGTATTTAAGTGATCAAAGGAACATTATAGGAAGGGATGGCTTCAGGGATTTGGCTGATGAGAAATTTCTTAAATGGAAAAGAAAATAAAAATTTAGATAGGCTGAACAAGCTAGGCATGAGAGTGGTGTTTTTCTAAAAACAATATGAGTTTACCAAAATATTTTCACAATAAATATGTTCTTTTTATCTTCTATGAACTATTAATGCCATTTATTTATTTATTTAAAGACTTTATTAATTTGACAGAGAGAGATCACAAGTAGGCAGAGAGGCAGGCAGAGAGAGATAGAGGGAAGCAGCCGCCCTGCTGAGCAGAGAGCCCCATACAGGACTCGATCCCAGGACCCTGAGATCATGACCTGAGCCGAAGGCAGAGGCTTAACCCACTGAGCCACCTAGGCACCCCTAATGCTTCATTTTAAAAAATATCTCCTAGAGTAAGATATTTTCACATTAAGCTTCCAATTAGTATTTCTGCTGCAAAAAAAAGTATTCCTCCTGTGCAAATAATCACAGATCATATATATCTTGCCCTTCTTGCTATTCTTTTAGGATATACTTGATATGGATGATTGTCGCCTAATGCAAAGATATTGCCTATGTACAGAAACTCTATTTGTTGTAAAGCAAAAATGAACCTTCCCAACTTATTTACCATTTCCTTCTGAGAAACTAAAAATAAAACCAACCCCCAGACAACAAAAAGGGTAAAGGGACTGCAGAATAAATATGCCTCCTATAGATGGTTCATTCCCTTTCCATTCAACGCCCCCCTCCCCAGATGTGTCTGGGTTCACTGTGAATGAAAGATGCTCCATTTTTCTCCGTAATATGGGAGAAGCAGAAGTGATGATCTGAAATTTCCTATGAGTGATAATGCTACAAAACCTGTCTTGCCCAAGAACCATCCTTCGCCCCAGTCACATGACCCATAAAAAAACACCTGACAGTTTGAATTTATAAAAGCACTCAGTGAATTGACAGTTCACTTCTCTTCCCCACAAGCAAGCTTTTTTATGTTCTGTGTTCCAGTACAAAACTGTCCCTTTTCATTAGTGTTGGCATATGGCACATGTTAACAGTTAATACACCCTTGCCTATCTCCTGCCTTTAAGGAGCTTAGTTTTCTCCCACAACAGGGAGAAAAAGGATAAGCTGTTCTTAAGTCTCAAAAGCCAATGTTTCACAACAAAGGTCTCTCTTCCCAGTATCATGACACACGGTTCAGAAAGATGCTGTCATTGGGAAACTACTCTCATTCAGGCCTAGATAAGGAGGGATCCTAAGTATGACCAACTAGGTTTCTCATGGTTAGGCTGACAGGCAACTGAGGTGGGATAATTAAACTTTATTAAAATGGACATAAAGGTGAACGATGTTCTTGAATTTGAAATTCAAGGTGAGTATCTTGAAAGGAAGCCTAGAAGAGAGCTGTTCCCTCCACTCCTAGAATGGGGAGCACAAGCTTTTATTAGGGCTTATTTGAGGGGTAGTACTACTATTTAGTTTCTCAACTGGGACACTTTTGGAGTGAAAGAGGTGCTATTAATAGTTACATTGGGATAACAGAAGTAATCAGGACTGCCCCAGGAAAAACAGGATGTATGCTCACCCTACTTATTTACAAGTACATTTGATCTTATGGCGATCCATTCATCCATCTGTAGATTGTTTTCTACTGCTTACAAAAGTCTTACATTTGTTTTCATTCTTTTGTTCTTTAAGAAACTAAGTCTATTTTTGAGGTTCTTTCCACAGTCCAAAGGGGTTAACTTCATGCTATACAAATCTAAAGTTTGTTTTTGAGATTTTTAGGGTTGGATAAAAGAACTCTGTCTTCTACAGGATGATATACACAGTGCAGTACAGGAGTTGCAGGATATGTGGGCTTCTAAAACACTTTGCTTTGCTCTCTGTTGAGAATTTAAAGAGAAAAAACAAAAAACAAAACAACACCTTCCTTTCTGAGCCAGGTAATAACTTTGGCCCATTAGGAATGCATACTTGAGTGGTACAGATACAGAGAAGGAGCGTGGCTACGACTGCTTCACATTGAGTCAAACAGCAAAGCTTATCCAAACCTGGCTTACCAGGTTGACTATGTTGATGCGCAGACTGCATACTGATAAGGAAAATCTCTGAGGGAAATACTGCTCTGGGAAAAGTGCTTGAGGACTGAGCATGTGGGGAGCTATATATGAACTTGAATGAAGAAATATTCCTAGAAATTTATTTTCAGACCTGGAAAAGACGTTAGATGTTGTCTGTCCAACACTTATTATTTTATAGATGGGGAGATTTAAATTCAGCAAAGTAAGAAGAGCCAAAACAAGGTTTCCTATTTCCTTTTCTGGGGCCTACAAACCAAGTCGGTTGTGTTGCATGGCACCAAGAGCATGATTCAAACACACTACGACAACATGATTTAGAATGTACAGTAATGTACAGGGAGTGGTCTTAATTAAATTTTGAGTTGGGCTTAATATCAGAATTTTGATTACCCCCTATTTGTCAATAATACTGACTTGGTCATTATTTGCAATTCCAGTTCTATTAACTATCAGGAAGAACTTGGGGGAAATCATTTCATAGTGTGGTTTCTTTCCTGGCAAGTTGTGGGGCTAAACTAGATAAAGTTCCTTCAAAGGCTCTTTCCTCTTGAATTCCCAGTTAATCAACTCTTCTCATTTTACCTCCCTGACGTGTCATTTGAATAGCAATTACAGTATAAATCCCAAAGCTGTAAGAAATTAGAAGAGGCCAGAAAAAATGTTCTGCTTACCCTTACTTTTTCTTATCTTCCCTACTTTCCCTCCTAATCGTTTTCTCTTCTTTTTCCTTATTCTCCATCATTTTCTTTGTTTCTCTCTATTCCTTCTGTTTTGTGCATAAATTTCTTTACCTTCCCATACAAAAAGTAAAAACAATATTAATATAAAAAAAACCCAAAAAGATAAAAAATGAAAGAGAAAAGAAATATTCCTTTGAATATAGTAAATCCAAGTTGCCTTTCCAGAGATAGTAAAATATACACAGGAAGAATCTTAGAGGCATCATCCAGCCAGATGCTCATCTCAAGAAAATGACATAAGTCATTACTTATGGGTCCTTGTAAATCTCACGTACACGAGAACAAAAACTTATCCATGTTTATCAGGAATACACTGTCTCCCAGAAAACTGAGAGTCAAAAGTAGCAAATGAAAGCAAAGTCTGAGATATCCTTGAGGTCCTGAATGTTCTGCAGAGATCAAATTCAGATTTCACCTCTAAGAATCCGTTTGCTGCAAAAGGTAGAGAATAATGCAGATAGCCGTGGATCCTAAACTTTATACATTTTAGTGGCTGTTGAATTATCATGCAAAAAGGAAAATAAACTACTTCTTAATGCTTAAATACAGATTCACATAGAAAAGCAAGAAATGTTCCACACTGTAGATCTATTATCACAGCATGTGTCACAATAAAATGGAGGGGGAAAGCAGGTGGAAATTTTAACGGTAGTGATTTGGAAAAAAATAACAACTGTTTGTATTTTCTTGTTCCTCTTTTTTTCATTTTCCCATAAATTCATATAACCCTTATTGATATTTTGCAACTATATTTTCCACTAGGAAACTATACAATCCTATGGTAGAACTTTCACTAAAGGGGGGTAAATAACTCTTGCACAAATGTTGAACAGCAACTCTCTTAACACAGAGAACTTCTTTAATATTTTATCCCCCAGAGTTAGCTCGTCAGCCTTCAAGGCTTCTAAGACTATACAAAGAAACTCCTGTTTGTCTCAATGTAGGTCAAAGATTTGGGTTTTGGAGAAAGGCAGGTTGTGTTACTTGTAGTTGCTGAGAGGAACAATGTCTCTTGCTTTTCTATGTTGGGTTTGAATGCATAGATTTCTCATTATATGTTAAAAATATAACTTCCCCTTTTTACTATGCTTTGGAGAGCTAAAATATACGGTAATTAAAAATCCCTTTTAGTCTTTCACTGGAAAAAATGAGTAGCATAAATATGGCTAGACAAAAAAATGCTGTTTTCTCAAAATACCCCAATCTATCTATTTTCATCAACTCAATTGGCCCTTTGAAAGAATGAAGGCATCATCTTGTCCATCAAGATTTAAAACCTGAAAAACTGCTAGAAACCACCATCAAGTGGAAACAGCATTAAATTCAGCTTCGGACATAAATTTTGATTAATCCTATACAATGTACAAATCTCAAATGACTGTGGTTGTAGGCAACAAACATAAAAACAGATAAATTGGACTACATCAGAATAAAAAACTATACATCAAAGGACACATTCAAGAGAAGGAAAAAGGCAACCTATAGAACAGGAATAAATACTTGTAAACCATATATCTGATGGGGGATTAATATTTGGAATATATAAAGAGCTTCTATAACCCAACAAACAATAAATGAACCTAAGAAAATGGGCAAAAGACTTGATTAGGCATTTCTCACAGATATTACACAAATGGTCAACAAGCATATGAAAAGATGTTCAATATCACTAATCACCAGGGAAATGCAAATTAAAACCACAACAAAATAATCACCTCACCGATCAGGATGGTTACTACCAGGAAAAGAAAACAAGACAGAAACTGTAGGTGAGGATATGAAAAAATTGGAACTTTTGCATGCTGTTGATGGGGATGTAAAATGGTACAGCTGATACGTAAAGCAGTATGACAGTTCCTCAAAAAGGTAGAAATAAAATTAACAGATGATCCAGCAATCCCACTTCAGTATATATGCCCCAAAGAATTGAAAGTAGGGACTCAAACAGATATTTGCACACTCACGTTCATAAAAGTATTATTCACAATAGTCAAAAAGTGGAAGCAATCCAAACGTCCATCAACAGATTGATGGATAAACAAAATGTGTTATGTATACATAACAGAATATCACTTAACCTTAAAAAGGAAAGAGATTCTGACACATGTTACAATATGGATGCACCTTGAGGACATCATGCTACATGAAATAAGCCAGTCACAAAGAGATAAGTACTGTGGGATTCCACATTTATGGCAATATTTATAGTCAAATTCATAGAAACAGAATAGAATGGTGCTTCTCGGGGACTTGGAGGAGGGGGAAGTGGGGAGTTGTTTAATGAGTACAGAGTTTCAGTTTTCTAAGACGAATAAGTTCTAGAGGTTGGTTGAACAACAATGTAAAATATGCTTAACACTACTGAACTACATACTTAAAAATTGTTAAGATGGTAACTTTTTTTTTTTCCCCAAATTATTTATTTGACAGACAGAGATTACAAGTAGGCAGAGAGGCAGGCAGGTGGGGAGGAGGGTGGCAGGAAGCAGGCTCCCTGCCTAGAAGAGAGCTAGATGTGGGGCTCAATCCCAAGATCCTTGGACCATGACCCAAGCCGAAGGCAGAGGCTTTAACCCACTGAGCCACCCAGGTGCCCCAAGATGGTAACTTTTATGTTATGTGTATTTTAGGACATTTTTTAAAAATTAGGCGCTGTAGTTCTTTAGTCTCATACTAAGGACTTCCCCCCCTTTTTTTTCTATGATATTTAAATAGATTACTCATAAAAACTTTTTTTTTTTTTTTTTTTAGAAGTGTCTCCTCAGGCAAGGGAAACAAAAAGTAAAAATAAACTTTTGGATTATACCAAAATACAAAGCTTTTATAGACTGGAGGAGACCATCAACAAAACAGCACAGCAACCTACTGAATGGGAGAAGATATTTACAAATGATATATGTGAGGCACACCTCGGTGGCTCAATCAATTACGCATCTGACTCTTGATTTCAGTTCAGGAACTTAGGGTCATGAGATTGAGCCCCATGGCCCAGCTCCACACTCAGTGGGGAGTCTGCTTGAGATTCTTTCCTTTCCTTTGTGTCCTATGAACACAAGTTTGTAAAATACTGGTGAGAAGAAATTATTTTTATTCAGTATATCTGCCAACAGACATTTTTAAATGATAGGAAATCCTTCAGGCAACTAGAACCCTTTTGGAAAATACTATTCACATTCTTTCTGTTGAAATCTTACCACAAATGCTAAAGGACTAAAACATATGTGAGGAATTTTCTAATGGCAAGTGAGTGGCCTGTTTTCTGCTTCTACAGTTCGGAGTCGCCCTTGAATTGGAACAACTCCTGGGCCATGAATATGGCTTCATTGCTGAGGCCATGGTCCAAAAAAACTCAAGTGTTAGTGTATGCTCCACTCTTCAGGAAACCAAGTGGAGCTCTACCTAGCTGCCTTCCATAAGGCCATTACTGTGAATCCTGATCCCCTGATCCTCTTTGCTTGAGACACCTCCAAATACTTCAAGGTTGGTTTAAATGCACCAATTCCTATTTTTCTTCTCCATAGGCATTATAAGTATGTACTTAAACATATATCTTTCTATGGACAATATAATATGAGATAATTGTAAATTAATCTGTCTTGATCTGTTTAACCAGCAAGATGGAATCTGACTTTTCCACTAATTTTGGAAATCTAGGAAATGAACCCCAACTGCATACAGTAAAACAGATCACCCAATCAGCCTTTAAAAAGGTTTTTGTTTATTTGTTTAAATCTAGGGTTAGGAGCCTCAGACAGATGGGCCAGAGATGCTTTTGGAAGCAACAGCATGATGGCTACCCAAGGAGAACCTCAAGTCCAGCTCAAAACTTGTACTGGTTGGCAAAGGTGGTACTAAAAAAACTACGTTTCTGAAATGTCATCTGACTGGTGAATCTGAGTGTAAGTATGTAGGCACCTTGGGTGTTGAGGTCCATCCCCTTGTGTTCCATACCAACAGAAGACTTATGGAGTTCAATGTATGGAGAAATTTGGTGGGCTGAGAGTTGGCTATTACATCCAAGCCCAGGGTGCCATTATAATGTCTGATGTAACATCAAGGGTTACTTGTGAGAAGGTGCCCAGCTGGCATAGAGATCTGGTACAAGTATGGGAAAACATTCCCATACTGCTGTGTGGCAACAAAGTGGACACGAAGGACAGGAAAGTTAAGGTGAAGTCTATTATCTTCCACTGAAAGAAGAACTATTAGTACTGTAACATTCTGCCGAAAGTAACTACAACTTTGAAAAGTCCCTCCTGTGGCTTGTTAGAAAATTAATTGGAGACCCTAACTTGGAGGTGGTCTCCATGCCTGCTCATGCCCCACCAGAGGTTGTCACGGAGCCAATTTCAGCAGCCCAGCATGAGCATGATCTAGAACTTGCTCAGACAACGGCTCTCCTGGATGCACCTGCAGCCCAGCATCAGAAGTCTGGTTTTTGGTGCCTGGGTGGCTCAGTGGGTTAAAGCCTCTGCCTTGGGCTCAGGGTCTGCCCTGATCCCAGGGTCCCAGGATCGAGCCCCGCGTCAGGCTCTCTGCTAAGCGGGGAGCCTGCTTCCTCCTCTCTCTCTGCCTGCCTCTCTGTTTACTTGTGATTGCTATCTGTCAAATAAATAAATAAAATCTTAAAAAAAAAAAAAGGCGGAAGTCTGGTTTTCTAGGCCAGAGTCCGTGATATCAGTGGTGCAGGGTGTTTGCCGCTTTATTAGAGAGCCGAGCACTACATGTGCTTCACCTTGGGGTTGCACATGGAGATGAATGGAGATGAAGGAGATGAATGGGATTCAGAGTGAATGTGGCAGTTTAAAAAGTACCTTCATTTTTTTTGGACCTGCATATTTAGCTGTTTTGGAATGCAGTTGTTTCCTTCCTGAGTTTCAGATAGAAGACTGCTAGAGCCACATCACAATATCCAGTGGTGAAATGTCATTTGTCACTTCCATTCCCATTCCCTTGTGTTTAGAATCAGAATAAAGTTGTATCTCAAATATCTAAAAATATCTAAAAATAAATAAATAAAAATAACATGAATCTAGGGTTCATGTTAGGGTTAGGAAAAGATGTAACTTCTTCCGCATGTCTGCGTTGACTCTGGTGGAGAGGGTCATTCAGAGTTTAACCCAGACTGGCTAGCGCTGATAAGTGCACAGATAGACCTACTATGGGCTGATAAGTGCACAGATAGACCTACTATGAGTACAGACTCAAGGACAGCAGTAGCAGAGTCTTTGATTCTTAAGAGACTTTTAAATATGGTTATCATTCTCTTTTTCATTTGTATTTAAATGTTTAAGACATTTAAATTTAGAGTCCCAATGGAAGTTCCAACTTAGTGCCATGTTTATGTATTTGTTAACATTCTTATTCAAAATGTTATTTGCATCTCAACCAAAGAAAAATACAATGGGGTTTTATATTATTTGGTTAGAATTTCCTGAGTCTCTAAGGGCATTGGAATTAGGGCTGGCAGTTTAAACAATACATCCTGTATAAAAGTTATAGTACAACGAAGGCATCTACAGAGACCGAGTCCACACACCACAAAGGCTACATATCTCCACCAGGAAGGTCAGCACGTCTGTACCCAAAGATCTTCAATGACCTTCCTGAAATATCTGGCTCTTTTCCTTTGAAGAAAATGCTTCACGAGGTAGAGATGTGCCAGTGTCTCATGCAATGTGTGAGTTGCTGTGGTAAGTGATCCCCCTTTTCCCTTATGGAACAAGTAATTCATTGTAACCCCTAACAGAAAACTCCAGCTGTCCCTTTACACGCCAGTCTTTTGGCAAAGGTTCAGATTTTTTTCCCCCTTGAATAGTCATAATTCATAGAGAGAGCCAGACACACAGATTTCTTTTTTCAACTGACTTTGTGTTTCTTTGGCTATCTTATCCCTAATTGCTCCCTGCAAACTCACCCCTCCATGCTGGTAAACTAGAGGGAACCAGTTTCATGAACCAGTAAATACAAGATTTAAACATTCACTCTGTGAGACATATACAACATTTATTGCCAATTTTGATTCAAGTAGAGAGGAAAATTGCGTAAGTCGGTTATTAGGAGCTGCAGGTGTGCCTGGAGAGGGAGAAGGCTTCTTATTCAGGAACTATAGATAATCCCTCTTATAAAACTTCCCTAGTTGTAAAATATTTTTTTCTCATCCCTTTGGGAAATGCTGTAAGCAGGAAATCACATATGTGCATTAAAAGTGAGGTGATAAGCCAATTTTACCAGACTGTACTTTCAGGAAATGACTGTGAATTTTGAAATTCTGTTGACTCTTCAAAAATTTCTGACTTACTTGAACTCAGTCTTAACCAATTCACACTACATGTGATTAATTTATTTTGTGCCCATGTCTTTTACATGCCTTGGATAAGCTTCCACAAAAATAATGTCATTTGAATTGGCAGGAAGTCTTTATTTCCTGTCCTGAAGTATACTGTAAATGAGAACATCTGAGCAAAGGCCTCATCCTTTGTTTTTTTTTTTTTTCATCTTTTTTCTACTGAGCTGTGCATTATAACTTCTGAAGCAGGGGCACCCGTGTACAAGGAGAATTAAGTGGGGCCCCGTTCGTGAACATTTTTTTTTAATATTTTATTTATTTGACAGAGAGAAATCACAACTAGGCAGAGAGGCAGGCAGAGAGAGAGGAGGAAGCAGGCTCCCCGCTGAGCAGAGAGCCCAATGCGGGGCTCCATCCCAGGACCCTGGGATCACGACCCGAGCTGAAGGGTCCTCCTCTCTCTCTCTCTCTGCCTACTTGTGATCTCTGTCTGTCAAATAAATAAATAAAATCTTTAAAAAAAAAAAAAAGAGCCCATGTGAATGGAGCAGATGGAAAAATCTATGCCTGCTGCAGAAAGAACTGGTAGACAAGGCTGGGGTGGGGGATTAGTGAAAGACGAGGCAAGAAGAAAATTGGCTTAAAGGATGGACATAGCTTGGACTGTCAGAGGTAGAAACATAAGCCAAGAGCAAGTAGTTCTGGTGTTCTAGAGGTTGTGAAGAGTGAAATAAAGGGCCATGTGGGTCTTGGAAGCTAGGCAGAAGAGTTTGTTACATGGGCAAGAGAAAACCTACTGAGGAGTCCAAAGCAAGTGGCTGACACAGATATGGACCTTATCTGATCAGGGCTAGACTGGTACTTTCTAGCCTCTATATCCTATGTCTTTGCAGAAGTCTGTTTAGGACCCCATGCTGTGTCTTCCAGATTCCCTCTCAGGACTGAAGAACATATGCAACTGCTGGGACTGCTGTCAGCAAACAGCTCAGTTGTAAGCTCTCTTTGGGAATTGCTGCAGCTGAAGAGAGTGGCCCCTGTCAAGGGCACTCCACAGCTAAAAAGTGGCTAAGGAGGTAAGAGTGGGTATCTCAAACCCATCTCCTTGCTCCCATTTGGGAAGTCTCTAAAGGGTTATCCTGGCATTAATGTCCCCCCATGGGGTCTGTCCAGGCCTTGTAACTTCTCTGCAGCCCTGTTTCTCTCTTTGTTCCATCTGGCTTCCTTCCCTCCCCTTCTATAGTCATTGATCCCATGAAGACTGCTTGACAACTCCCCTCACCCCACATATTCATTTCCGTCCTTGAATCTGCTTTTCAGACAATCGAACCTGCAATGAGGAGGTTGAGGTCATCTTCTCCTAGTCCCACAAGACGCTGACAAAGCTTCTGGGTAGGTTTCTCGGGAAGTATTCAGCCACTGCACTGTCCAGTCGTGTGGTAAATTGACAATTATGCTCATGCCCAGAAGAACTGAAAGGTATTTATTCAACGCTTTTAGTGTTTGAGGCACTATACTGGACAACATGGAATAATTTGGCACATACATGCCACCATGGAAATCTATTTCTGAGGCACAGAAATAACACCACAAATAGCTTATAGTGGCTGAAATGAGCTGTAATACACAGTGAGACTAGAGAAGTCAAGGCCAATGTGGGTGTTAAAGAAAAAGTTATCATGACACCTGTTAAAATTATAAGACAGACTTTATTCAGGGCTATTGCCATAGCTGTAGGGATTACTGCAGTGGGCTTTTGCAGTAGGGGAGAGAGAGATCAGGCTTAATTCCAAATACAACAAGGAAAGGTGGGGATTTATAGCCAAGGAGTAGAGGGGAGTTGATACATGGAAATTAATCAGAGGGTGAGATGATTTTTTTTTTCCCCCTAACCTGACCTAACAGGATTCTTGCTGAAGGCAGACCAAGGTGATCAGATAATACCAAGGGAGGCTGGGGTGGGTGAGGAATTTGGTCAGGTATGGAGTGTGATCAAATAGTATGGTAGGGGATTTTGGCTAAACTGATTTAGCAAGATTCTTACTAAAACGGGACTCTAATGGGTGAAGATAGAAGCCCAAGGCCAAGCAATCTTTGTTAGGGGTGGGTTGATCAGGGAAGGGTTCATGGAAGACCTTGTGGGAGGAGACGGTTCAGAAGAGACCAAGAGGAGGGAAATATAGGGAAATCTGGTAAAGAATATATAATGAGCAGAACTGAGAAACTTGTATGCGAGACACATATCTGAAATCAATAAATCTGTTAGACTGGAGTGATAATCTCAGAAAAAAAGAATTAAGAGCTAAGGCTGGAAAAAGTGGAACTGTATCGTCTAGGCACCTGGGAGGTTTTGAGCATTTATTTAATACCCTAAAAAAGTGATGTCTTGCCCCAAAGTCTCCCCAGAGGGTAGAACATCCTCAGCTAGTGACTAACTGACAATGGGTTGGGTTTTTTTTTTATTTGATTGTTTTGGTTTTGTTTTTTAACATACTCAGGAACTGGAAAAGTAGTGGGGAAATAGCAGGCACACGACAATGCTGAGGGCTTGGAACCAAGGAAGGTGAGCATATACAGAGACTCACCCACTATTAAGATGACAATTCTTTCGAAGGATTCCTTTCAGCTTTAGTCTCTCTAGGTTCTGAGGAGAAGAAAACTACAGCACAGAAAGTTTTGCAATATGTATAACTATGAACGCTCAGCTATTGCATAGTAAAGCTACCATGTGAACCCAGGCTGCCTGACTCCACACTCCACATACTTAACCATTACACAGTATTACTTTCAACTGGAGTCCTTACAATAATTGTAGTGAAAGGAGAGGAGGAAATTCAAAAGTAGTTTTTTCCTTCCCAGGAAATCAACAAGTAAGTTATTCCTTTCCTCAATTCTGAATATGTTTGTTCTAAATTTTAGTTTCTATATACTCATAGATGATTTTCTTGTTCATAATGCTAGTTTGGCCTTATGCCTTATAGTTTCTGTCTTAGGATCCTGACTCTGTTTCACAGCCCATTTCTCTATGTGGTTTATTCACTCAACTTTCACTGTAGATTTCCTAGATTAAATCCTCAAAAAGATTGATCTAGCTCACCTTTTAGGATTAGACAATGTCAACAGTTACTGTCAGAAATTGATGTTCTTGGGCCATATGTCCACTCCTGATCCAATAAGCTATGGTTACTAGGGAAGTTTTTCAGGAGATGTAAAACAGGGCTAAGCAGGCATTAAAGTCTGAGGGTGTGGGAAATTTCCTTGTGAGATAGGTAAGGTAGGCATTGTAGTCAGCCTGAATGACAAGGGATATTATTCAGTACTAGGTGGAGATTTCTTTTCTACCTTAAAATCCTTCAGAAAAATTGGGAAGGGGAGGAGAACAATCCCAGTGTTAAGGCTTCTACTACTCACCTGCTCCCCTACTAACAACCCTTCAAAAGGAGGTGCAGATATTCTCCAGAATACCTAGCTCTTCCTAGCTTAGTGTTTTGACAATCAAATACTTGTCTAGATCCAAAAGCAGAAAGATTAAGTAGAAGAAAATTTCTAACCCTTTCTTTAGGAAATTTTTGATCTTGTCAGAGATAAATAATGATTTGAGCAGGATTAGGCAAATTCTGAGCTTGAGGTGGAAATCCATTCAAAGAACCCAGTACAGATAAACTTTCCTCACAAATAGCTGCTGCCAACCCTTTATAATCTCATGATCCTATGTAATTAACATTCTTGCATAAACATCTTATTTTTGCCACAACTGAGCCATTTTCAAATTCTTTTTACTTAGCTTAAAAATCTAAACCTTGATGTAAAGCATGAATCCTAAACCATGACTAAAACCATTTGAAGCAGCATGATCAAATATAACGTATGGAAAGAACTATTGATGTTAACAGAAATCACTTTCAAAATACAATCCTTGAAGTGGTGAAACTGTTTAAATACTAACTGGACAGAAGTGTAGATGATAATCATGCATCCACAGGAAGAGGTTAATTGAAAAGTATGTTTTATCAAAACAGCCATATCTCCTGCAGTTTGTGTGTAGTTACACCAGGGTTCTCAACTGGTGACAATTTTGTCTTCAGGAGACATTTGGCGATGTGTGGAGACATCTTTCGCTACCAGAGTGGAGGTGGGGGTTAGAGGGCATGCTGTCATCTAGAAAGTAGAGGTTAAGGATGCTGCTAAACATGTTGTAGGACAAGTCCTACAACAGTCATCCAGCTCCACATATCAACAGC
The DNA here is from genome assembly GCF_011764305.1 of Mustela putorius furo. Taxonomy (NCBI): domain Eukaryota; kingdom Metazoa; phylum Chordata; class Mammalia; order Carnivora; family Mustelidae; genus Mustela; species Mustela putorius. The sequence goes on from NW_025422471.1 coordinate 19,837,844, forward strand.
GCCAAAACATAAACTGCTGATAAACTACAAAAGGAATCTGAAAGTGTACCATAAACTGACAGTCACCAAGAAACACAAGCCCTTCGCGTGGTATCAGGCTGAAGGGGTTGAGCGTTTTTACCACAGGTTACCCATTCTCTTCATCACACTTCTGCACAAACACGGAGCCCTCGTTCCTGAAAGATCTTCCTCTAATGAGCCAGAAAATCATCTTGAAAAACACTGACTATTGTTTCATTTGGTCTTCACTTTAGATAATACATCTCATGGAACCATCATTACCAGAGATCCATCAGAGTCCATTCTCCCTTTCTCGCATAGGGATAGAGTTGGTTATTGCTGGGTACCTGGCCACATAGCCAGGTTCCATATTTCCTCAACTCCTATGTGATTCCAATGACAAGTATGGATCTTAAAGTACTGAGTCTGTGTTCTCTTTTCCCTTACTTCCATGCCAGGATATAGAAGAGCCTGAATATGGTCTGATAGAACATTAAGAATTGCTCTGATTCCCTAAACGACTGAATGGAACAGAGTGGCCTTCTTACCTTAGTACCTCTTATGTGCAAGAGAAATAAACTTGTATGTTCTTTGAACCACTATATATTGGAGCCTCTTTGTTATAGCAACTTAGCCTTCACCACACCTGGGACATGTGGCATATTTTTCTAGTGACTTTAATCATTGGTGTTGTTGGTGGGAGTGGTTTTCAGTACAAAAAGAGAAAACATGGGCTTAAGAGAACTGGGAAATGGGGTACCTGGTGGGCTCAGTCAGTTAAGAGTCTGCCTTTGGCTGAAGTTATAATCCCAGGGTCCTGAGACTGAGTCCCACACTGGACTCCTTGCTCAGCAGGAAGTCTGTTTCTCCCTCTGCCCCACACCTCCTGCTCACCCTCTCTCAAATAAATACATATATCTATTTATTTATTTATTTATTTATTTAAAGATTTTATTTATTTATTTTACAGAGAGAGATCACAAGTAGGCAGAGAGGCAGGCAGAGAGAGGAGGAAGCAGGCTCCCTGCTGAGCAGAGAGCCCAATGCGGGACTTGATCCCAGGACCCTGAGATCATGACCTGAGCCGAAGGCAGCGGCTTAACCCACTGAGCCACCCAGGCGCCCCAATAAATACATATTTTTAAGTAGATAAAAAGAGGACTGGGAACTGAGCAGTTTATCCACTAAGGTATCTTGAACAACTGATCTTCATTTATTCATTCAATATACATTTATTCAGTGTATACTATATTCTGGAAATAAGAAGTAAGAATAAATATTCCCCAGTGATCAATTTTTTGGAAAGGCAAACATAATGTTTACAGTACGTTCTCTACTAAAAAGACAACAGAAGTGATCTTCAAACTTCTCCCTTCCCCCTCTCTGCCAATTTACTCAAGATCTGAAAATGTAAATTGAAATATGCTAGGCTTAGAAAAACAACTTTATGAGGAAATAGCTAGGTGAAAGATACAAACTGAAAGGCCCTGGGCCATGTAGGTAAAAATAAAAGTAAGGTGGAGTAGAATGTGTCAATCTGGAGAGTGCAAGACCCTTCTAAAGTGTCTGACAGCTCTTCAGCCCTAGTATATTGATTCTACATGGAAATGCAGACTGAGTTTAAGAAAGAGCACAGATATGGATTTTTATGTGAAACTTCCCAATTTTGAAATGTTGGCAAGGTATGTAAAATATTTATTGAATTTTTTGGGCCGGTAATCAATAAGTAAATTAACACACTTATTCAGTTCTAAGATATCTGGCCATTTTAGTGAACCTGATGCAGAGGTCTATAGTAATGGACGGGCCATATCTAGAGGTGAGTATAGACGGAAAGAAAAAGATTAGAATTTTGGTTGGTTGGTTTGTTGGTAGGAAGAAATATGCAAGGAAACAATCATATTTGGCATGATTTCCTAATAACTTTCCAAATTCATTTGCAAGATTTTATTTTAGAGTGATTACCCAAACAGTCTGTACTGCCAAGGCAATAGAAATGTTTTTATGAAAAACTTGCTTAGAGAGTAAGATTATCAAACAGTATAATTATAACATTGTAGAAATGCTGTATGTATTAGAGTAGTAACACCTTTTGAAATTTCTCTAAAAAACAAAGAAAGCTTTTGAAAATAGTAACAGTTATTGACAGTCTCACCCAAAACTTAAGATACCAAGGAATAAACCTAACCAAAGAGGCAAAGGATTGGTACTCAGAAAACTACAGAACACTCATGAAAGAAATTGAGGAAGGCATAAAGAAATGGAGAAACATTTCATGCTCATGGATTGGAAGAACAAACACTGTGAAAATATCTATTTTACCTAGAGCAATCTACACATTCAATGCAATTCCTATCAAAATACCATCAACTTTTTTCACAGAGCTGGAACAAATAATCCTAAAATTTGTATAGAACCAGAAAATACCCCAAATAGCTAAAGGGATGTTGAAAAAGAAAACCAAAACTGGTGGCATTACAATGCTTGATTTCAAGCTCTATTTCAAAGCTGTGATCATCAAGACAGTATGGTACTGGCACAAAAACAGACACATAGATCAATGGAACAGAATAGAGAACCCAGAAATGGACCCTCAACTCCATGGTAAACTAATCTTTGACAAAGCAGGAAAGAATATCCAATGAAAAAAGTCAACAAATGGTGGGAAAACTGGACAGCCACATGCAGACGGATGAAACTGGACCATTTTCTTACAACATACTCAAAAATAGACTCAAAATGGTTGAATGACCTAAATGTGAGATAGGAATCCATCAAAATCCTAGAGGAGAATACAGGTAGCAACCTCTTTGACCTCAGCGACAGGAGCTTCTTGCTAGACACATCTCCAAAGGCAAAAATGAGTTATTGGGACTTCATCCAGATAAAAAACTTTTTTACAGCAAAACAGTCAACAAAATCAAAAGACAACCTATAGAATGGAAGAAGATCTTTGTAAATTTCTTATCCAATAAAGGACTAGTATCTAAAATCTATAAAGAACTTATCAAAATCCACACCCAAAGAACAAAGAATCCAGTCAAGAAATGGGCAGAAGGTATGAACAGATATTTTTCCAAAGAAGACATACAAATGGCTAACAGACACATGAAAAAATAATCTACATCACACAGCATCAGGGAAATGCAAATCAAAACCACAGGGAGATACCACCTCACACTTGTCAGAATGGCTTAAATTAACAAGTCAGGAAAAGACAGATAATGGTGAGGATGTGGAGAAAGGGGAACCTTCTTACTCTGTTGGTGGGAATGCAAGCTGCTACTGCCATTCTGGAAAATAGTATGGAAGGTTCCTCAAAAAGTTAAAAATAGAGCTACACTATGACCCAGCAATTGCATTACTGAGTACTTACCCGAAAGATACAAATGCAGTGATCTGAAGGGGCACCTGCACTCCAATGTTTATAGTATCTATGCCCACAACAGCCAAACTATGGAAAGGGCCCAGATGTCCATCAATAGATGAATGGATAAAGAAGACATGGATACACAATGGAATATTACTCAGCCTGCCTACAATATCAGTAGATCAAACACTCTGTAAGTCTGAATAGTGGTGCTGGCCAAGGCCCTATGAATTGGAGAGACAAACTCTGACTCAAACATGTGCCATTTCCAGCCAAGATGAACCACTGCCAGTTCCAGGGTAGATGGAGCTCAAAGTAAACAACTTATCATCTTGATGCTTTATGCTTTTCAGTACTAATGTCAACTTAGACACTGTGACAACAGACTTTAAAATATCTGAGTATTCTTCTTTCCCTAGAATACAGTTATAGAGTAAATGACCTACTTGGGGAAGTGTCAGGAGAAATTATTACTCTATGTATTTATTATGACGTTGTATAGTCCTTCCTTTTGGGGACCTACTTTCTCCTATGGTCCGTGAACTATGAGCCTAAATATGGGCTCAGTTCCTAAAACTAGGAAAGGGACCTTGACTTTCTATTAGACAGCTGCCTTTAGGCTATGTAATCCTATCTATCCTTCATTTTCTTTTATTGTAGTGATTAATATCCTTGTCTTCCCATTCATCTTGCTGAGAGCGATACTAAGTTCTACTATCTATCTTGATAGCCCCCTCCACCCTTGCCTTTTACTGCAGTACTTGCACTTACTTTTTTTTAAGAGTCTCCACCTGACCTCTATTATTTTAGAATCCTCTTAACCACTTTCCCATCAATATGCCCAGTTATCTAACAGTATCTCCTACTATATGTCCTGGGGAGAGTCACCACTGAGCTTCTCAACAATGCTGATGCCCTTTTCATCTAACAAGCTCTTATTACTTTGATAATGGACTGTTCTTTTGGCTCCACAGTTTCTGGGTCACTGTTTCATTTAAATATTTAGAATTCTCTGAAAAAGAATCAAACACTTAGTGACATACTTAATAGCCTATAATTGTGAGTTAGGAATTTCTAATGGAGTAGGAATAAATAAGGAAAGAAATCAGTTGGATGTGCAAGGACTATCCATTATGGGCAAAAGCTTGGATATAATACCAAATCTCTCCTTATTATAAAACCATTATCAAATCATCATCATTATCATGATTAGATACAATAGTGGTTTTTTTTTTAAAGTATTATTGATGTAACTTAATTTGTCTTATAAGGGGCTTATAAGATATACATCAAAATCATCTCTAGATGCTAGGATTATGAGTGATTTCTTCTACTATACTTACTATAAAGTTGTGCAAAATTTCTATTATAAATATTCATTAATTATATTCTAATTTTAAATTGAATTCTTTGTTAATTAAAATAACAAATATGGGGTGCCTGGGTGGCTCAGTGGGTTAAAGCCTCTGCCTTCGGCTCAGGTCATGATCTCAGGGTCCTGGGATCGAGCCCCACATTGGGCTCTCTGCTCAGCAGGGAGCCTGCTTCCTCCTCTCTCTCTCTCTGCCTGGATCTCTGCCTACTTGTGATCTCTGTCTGCCAAATAAATAAATAAAATCTTTAAAAAAATAACAAATAAAAAGCAATAACAAATAAGTAACAAATAAAAATTAAAATAACAAAAAATAATAATGGCTAACACATATACGGCTTTAAAATGAACAGGCACTCTGGGAGCTTCAGACTTTTTACATGTAATTATTTGTAACCACATTATAATGTAGGTATTACTGCTTTTATCTTAACAGATGAGAAAATCAAGATCTAGAGAAGGAACCACTATGGCTTCCCCACAGAGAAGCCACAATGTGACTGTGTGATTCCAGGGTCTATTCTGAAGTCACCAAGCACTTCTTGGCACTGGCCTCTTGGCAATGTGAGGCCAGGACCACTGATTTCTCCAGCTGTTTTGGAATTGGATACTGCTTTCTTTTAAACCCAAACTATTATCTTTTGCTGTTTGGATGCTGTTTAAAAGCAAGCTTAGTGATCTTCAACTTTTGAGGGTGTTCACAGTCCGTTTTCAATGCAGTGGAAACTGAAGGATTAGCCAAGCAGGAGAACAGAGTGAGGACACCATATTCTTTCCATCTTTTTTTTTTTTTTTTTTTTTTTGCAGTCCAACCCCACAGGGATATGTTCATTGTTTTGCTTGATGGGTGGGGCTTAATACATTGAGACCTCATACTCAAATGTCAACAAGAATACAACTTTAGTTAAATCCAAAAACAAATCACTTTTGGATTATGTGTCAATTAAGAAAAACATTTCAGGGCTCACTTTGGCACTTGGTGAATTAGAAGATCAGGGTCATTGAATAATATGCTCATCTAGAAAAGTATATCTATAACACACAGTTACCATATTAAGTCATACTCAGTGGTGAGATCAGCTCAGGTTATTTATCAGTGTGGCTTCTCATTTTTAAGTTACATCAACTGTCTTGCAATATGCTCAATCTCATCCCTGGCACTGTCTCTTCACCTGTCTGTCCTGGAGCAGCTGGAGAAAGTCATACCAGAGAGACTGGCACTCTAAATCTACCACCCCATCCTCCACATGCCCAGCAGCCCCTCTATTTCATGTGTCTCACCATCTCTTAGTTCATCACAGTGACCACTTCAAACCATTTGAAACAACCTCTGTACACCCACAACCTTTAAGCACCTCTAAATTCTCTCAGAATAAAATCCCAAATTGTTACCAAAGCTTCCTCCCTCTGGTATCTGGCTGATCTCTTCTTACACCCTCCGCTCCTTTCTTGACTCTTTCTGGCATTCTTACTATTCCTCCCCCAGAACACTAAGCTTGCTTCCAATTTAGACCCTTTGCACATGCTAATCCGCTGCCTGAAAAACATTTCCTGTGATCTCTCCATGACTTGCTTCCCCACTTCACTCAAACTCTGGAAGACCTTCTTTGACTACCCTACTTAGAATAATAAATCCCACTCCCACAACCAGTCTCTATTCTCTTTATCCCGTTTCAGTTTTCTTCATAGCATTCACCCCCACTAATATAGTTTACTTATTTATTAGATTTTCCTTTGGGTCTGTTTCCTTGAGTAGAGTACCAATTCTATGAAAAAGAGTTGATTCTGTTCACTTCTATGTCACCTGGCACTTAAAAAGGAATTTGGCATATAAATGAAATAATAGAATAATAGAAAAATAATAAAATAAACATTTGTTGAGTGAGTGAACGAATGAGTAACAAGCTGAATTCCATGACTGCTCTTCATTCTCAGTCTCAGTCCTTTCCAGCATATTCTGCACGGAGCCAGAGTGAATGTTATAAAACAGTACTGCTCAGAGTATGATCTCTGCACCAGAAGTATCCGCATCACCTACAAGCTTATGAGAAATGCTAATTCTCAAGCCTCACTCCAGGCCTACTGTTCATAGTCTCTATAGTAGGGACTAACAAAATGTATTTCCAAAAGCTCTCTGGATGATATTTACGCCTTCCCAAGTTTGACAAGTGTGTCTTAAGAAGAATATATGATCAAGTGATTGACTTGCTTTTACTCTTCTCTCTTCCCTGGGACAAAATTTAAACTCTTCCATGTGACTCTTGAACCCTGCGAGGCTCAGCCCATGTATCCATCTGGCCAGCAATCACCCTGTCACTAACCCTCTTTCCACCCAAGTTCCAGTTTGCTGAACTTTTTGAGTTTGCGTTCTCTTGCTTCATCTTTCACATGTGTTCCCTCTGCCTGGGAACTTTCTCTTCCTTATCACTACATTCACCTGCTTACTCCTGTTTATCCTCATCATGTAGGTTGCTAATGCCCCTGCAGTATATTCACCAGCATTTGCACCTTCGCAGTCACACCTATTTTTTGTATGTGTGTTAATGTGTTGAACTGTCTCTCTGAACCACTAGGTTGAAGGCTCCATAAGCTCAAGGTATAGTTCACTTAGCATTTTAGCTACTATACCTGGCCTTTAGTGGGCACTCATTAGTATTTCTTGTATAAATTAATACATACAGAACTGGTGGGAATACATTTTTTCCCCTGATAAAAGCAATGCTGTAGTGATGTCTAGAGATAGGGTGAATAGTATTTCAGTTCCATAGCTTAGAGAGATCATTTATTAACTGTACTTTTTCCATTCATCCAGATACATAACCATTGTGGAAATTCATTTCAATCTCAAATACCCGATGTGCATGTTGTCTTTAATAATATTCCCAACTGGTAAATTAAGTGCTGCCATTAATCAGAGGAAACGATGCAAAAATGAAAAAAAAAATAAAAAAATAAAAAAGGAAAGCAGTTCCTAACAAAAGACCTGTGGAAGATTTAGGAAACCACAAGCAAGAAGTTTTGAAGGAAAGTGTTAGAAGGTCACTTAGAAGACTAAAAAAATACAGACTGTTCAGCACCAAAAGGCTTATTGTAGAGACTTACAGGACATGCGACTTGGGAGAGTTATTCTCTAACTCTGATCTATGAAAAGAGAGGAAGTTATTATGCCTTGAACTGCCCAAACTGCTAGTTTATTGTATAACCCAAGGCCCTACATTAAGTTAGAAGAGAAATAATTGCAAATGAATGTTCATATGTGGTATGGCTTATCCTTTGCTTTTATGTTTCTGCTCCAATAAAAAGAGCCGTGGTACTTTCTTTCTTTTATATCTCATTTTCTCTGGGCACACAGTTCAGCAGAGGCTGCTCTGTACTACATGTTGGAATGATTAGTTGACCAGTTGACTCTTCGATGCAAGTACTTTCCATACCTCATGCATTCATCTTCAGATGCTTAGGATCACCAGGGACTCTATGGTTATGTGAGCTGCCAGGAAGAAACAAGATAAATGTGGATCACAGAGGGACTTTCTCACCTCCCCCACCTTCTCTTGATTTTATATTTTTGGTTCACCATTCTTCATTTGGGCAACATCAACTCAACTGGGATTATAAGGAGGCATCTTAGTGTTTTAAAAAGAGCCTAGATTTTGCAACCCACCCACCAAAATTCAAGTTCCATCTCTGCTGACTATTAGCTCTGTGACCTCAGGCTAGAATTTCTTTTGTTTCTCCTTTTCCTTCTCATCAGCAAAATGGGGCTAAGAATAGCATTTGTCATGAAATGGGAAGATACTGTGTGCAAAATGCATAACTCATAGGAGACTGTTTAAAAAAGATTAATTCTGCCTCCTCCGTCCCTCTTCACACTTTATTAAGGAAATAATTATTGATTGTTGATTTGACTAATGTACCATTATATTTAAGACCTGAATTATCAGGTCTAAGTGTTTCTATGTTTATTAACCACGTTGGGTAATTAACAATTCTTTTTTACTTACATGCAACTTAAAAATCAGGCCCACGTGTAGTAGAGATCTTTCTAAAAAGTTGTGCTAAATGTGGGCAGCACTTAGGAGCACAAACTGTATCCCTTAAAAGAATCAGATTTTGGAAAAGCATTTATAGAAGAGATTATAAACATCTGAGAGATGGAGAAACAAAGGCACAGTATTGTGATTACACTGATTCTTTGAGAATCTCTGTCCTGTATGAGATTTATGTGCATCTTACTCTTTCCCAGTTACTCAGTATATCATCTTAGGGAAGCACATACTCCTCGTTGCCACTTATTCTTCCCTGTAGTGGCCATTCTTGCTTCCAGCCCACTGTAATAGATATGTTACAAGATGTGTAGAGGCTGCTTTTAGGCAACACGCCTGAACAATGGAAACCTAGGTAAGGTAAAAGGGCCCACAGTGACCACCAGGCTGAATGCAAACAGGCTCCTTAGGTGACCCGCCTCAAAATACCTATTAACCCTAGCTGACCAATGGGCTACTTACAACCGGGCACAGGGACCAAGAAAGGAAAATTCCATACCTTCCTATACCTCCTCACCTCCCCCTACCAACTGCTAGTCCCTCCTAACCGCCCACCGCAGCACCGTCTCCTGAAAGACACTCTCTCCTTTGCTGTCCTGCCCAGTGCTCCCCTGCAGTGTATTCAATAAACTTCTATTTCCTTTGTTCTGCCTGGGTGAATTCTTATACCATCTGCGCTGCCAGCCTCCACCCAATCAGGTCACTCCACAGAATCTAGCCAGGGATCCTAAAATTCCATTTATTATTCACAGGTGATTAAGTTGTAGTGATTACCACTAGGAAACTGCAAGAAGTATATGCCGAGCTGACGGTAGGTCAGTAGCATCATTGCACATGCTTTCTCAACCAAAAATTGGGGCTCAGTGTCCAGAAATGGAAGGAAGCATTTTTAATGTTTATGGTTTTACATAATTTGGTAAATACCCAGCCTTTAGAAAAAAATGCATTTAGGGTTCCAAAGAGCAATTGAGAGATGGCCTCAAGTAACACAGAACTGTGTGTGGCACACCTTAGCATGTAGGCATGTGCAGATATGTGGGTCTAAGGTGTCCAGAAGGCAGGCAATAGGCTCGCACAGCCAGGACTTAGCAATGTCTAATATGTGTTTTTTACGGAGTGAGTCAGATGAGTTTTTAAAGGGTTGAATTGGATTCACCCAAGAAAATATTTTCACCAAACCAGAGTTTGACTCAGCAAATACTCTCACATAGAATGGAGTTTCCTGTGGCTCCCAGGGAGGCTGATGTGTTACTTTAGAAATTCCTTTTCCCATGTGTGGTCTCTGGAATTGTCAATGGGCTGCATCTGTGTGATAAATAATGTGTCAGACAAAAGGCCAGACCTTGCCCGATTTTCTGAGGTGTTAAGGATAAGTCCTCTATGCTGGGGTATTTACAAGAAGACAGGATGTGAAAGGCCAGCCTTGCTCTGGGCCTGGAGGACACCCCTCAATACCCAAACAGGCTAAACCACATTTCGGGGGGGAGAGCATATTCACGGTAATATGTGTTGTATCTAGAAATGCATTCGGAAAGTGAAGTTTTACAAATACGTAGAAAATATAAACCTACTTTTAAAAATATAAGGCTCTACCCAACTCTTAAGATTTCTTAAGTTATTGAACATTCTCCCACCTGGAAATGAGTTGAAGAATATTATCCTTTTGGGTCCCTGGATATGAAGATTCTAAAAAATAAGTAGAGTTTTAAAAACCATAACTCACTGGAAATTTTTCCATAGGGATCTGGAAGCTTTGGATGTTAAAACAAAATAAGAACAACAAAAAAACCCAAAACAACTAAAATAAATTCCCTGGTTTGAATCTAAGTTAACTTCCTCTCTTCTGAAACTTTCAATCTCTCTGGTGACCCTTAGCATTATTTTCTTGTCTAGTCCAGTTCTTTGGGCCTGCTCTTTTTCTCCTATAGATTATAAGTTCCTAGAAACTAAGAACCTTATTTTATTCATTTAAAAAGCAATTTCTTACTAAGACCAGCTTGATGTGATCATGCAGGAGAAAAGTAAAAAACAGTAAATATTAAATGTGCATACTGCAATGAGGTAAAACCATTTTGGGATATGAAGCAGAGTCTTGAGTCTACAGAAACCCTATTTTAATTATATTCCATCAAGGTCCTGGAGTTTGGTCACTGAGTGGCCTGGATAACAAAGGATTACTATGTTCTGTGCATTGCTAGTTATGGGAAAGATCATAAATTATCTTGATGACTCATTTCCTCTAATCACTCTACCACTTCCAATATGGGGAAACTTTCTGCCACTTTTCTTTAAACTTGTGAGATATAAATGGGAGAAAAGAACCTGAAATTAAGGTTGTTCAGTAATTGCTATTTAATATGTATGCAAAGCTTAAACTCTTTTATAACCATTTTAATAACCAATTGATCCCAAAGACTATGTGTAAGGTGACTTAGTATTCTTTGTGTCATTTTGTAGAGGACTGGCTTGTGATGCCAGGAGGTTATTTTATCTAAGTCATACAGGATGTTCCCCATGTGTGTGCTGAGTATGCCAGAGTGTGTAACAAAGGTCCCCTGTTCTTGAGACACAGACTGAAAAGGGAAGAAAGGAAGAGTATCTTTAATCTCTGAATGATCATATTCTCTGAAATGCAATTAAAACCCTAAAAGGTTATGTCATTTCTAAATTCCTCTATGCTTATACCAAATCCACCCACTATTTTTTTTTAATTCATGTACACATTCATCAGTGAAGACAAATGGCTTGATTTTGTTCTTTAGCTTTTTACCTATTTGGATGTATATTTAGGTAGTTTCTCTTTATTTAGCACAGTCCTAAACAAAATAAATGTTGAGTAAATATTCCTGAGTTATCATCTGTAAATTTCTCCTTGAAATTTGCCAATGGATTACTGCTCTGTGGCTGCCAATTGTCTCATTTCCTTGTCTTTGTTCTCATTCCAGGATCCTTTGGCATCTGTTTCCTTTCATTGTTCTCTCATTTTTCATTTTTTCCCACGTAGGCTAGCCTAATTAATTGCAGCATTGTAAGTATCAAGGACATGAATTCTGGACCATGCTTTGAAATATATTTCACATGATATTACATATTTATGGATAAAATTTTTCATTCTATGCATTCTTCCTTTATTCTTCCCTTTGAAGAGGGGAAAGAGATCATTATAAAGAACCTAAACTATGGCTCGCTCTTCTCACTAATAAATGTTTCCAAGAATTTTACATCTCTCGTGGCTGAAACGTTAGATGTTACAGATATGTTTTTCATTAAAAAGTCTACTTTTTTTGTTGGTGTGCATTTCCTGTTTTCCTTTTTTTTTTTTTTTCAATTCCCACACCTCACTTCAGGACTCTCCTCCAATGATGGATTTCCAGAGGGACCTGTTAACAGGGCAATAACCACAAACTCCCCTTCAGCTACCGCCTGTCAGCGCTCCCACCCAAGTGGTATGAGGTCTCCATGTGCTTCCCTTTCTCTGTTCCTTACTTTCCTCTCTATGACCCAGAGCCCCTTTCATACATGGGGACATCCTCAGTTCTCATAAGGACCTCCAGGGACCCGGAAATTTGTCTCCTGCCAGTAAGATTTAGCAAAAATTAAGGGCAACAGAATTTCTATATATTAGTCTCCTTGAATTTGGAAGTCAAGGAAGTATTTTCTACTATTGCTAGACTGAAGATCCTCCTTGGAAAAACCAGATGTTGTTTGAAGGATGTGAAGTGTTGGATAACAAATTACCTTTTGGGGGTTAAGTCCAAGGACTTGGGACTGCCTTTAGATCACTGTCTTTTGTCAGAGGCAGATGTAAAATTCAGCCCATAAGGGTTGATTTGCGAGCTTTTGTAGTAAGCTTGGTATTGATACTTAAGAGTATTAGTGCAGCTTCAAATTCCAAGTCCTTTCACTCCTGACTCTTGCCCATCCTTCCTTTTTTATGTGACTTGAACTCAATTTAAGTATCTCTTTTCCTTCTGTCTCTTTCTCTCACTCTCTCTCTCAATAGACTTTAAATAATTAAGAATATGGTGTGACATGAAAACCCATTATCTTCTATGGGTTTTTCTTCATCTTTTTGTGCTAGGTGTTCAGTAGAGTAAAGAGTAATTAGAGCCTATTTAGATGGCAAATTATGATCTTTATCAGTCAGGATATGATTTATATTTTAAATATCCCTAAAGGCAATAAAGACAGCTCATTCCCAAACTATACCAGTTTCAGCTCTTTTGAGTCATGACCTTGACCAGACAGAAGATGAACTCTGAGGAGAATCCTGTAGTAATCCAAGGTTGTTCCATCAGATAAATCTGCTAACCATGTTTAAAGCTCTGCACAGGCTCTCAAATGACAAAACATAAGAAGTGATGAAGTTTTAAAAAAATTTTTTGACTATCTACCCCAATTTAAAATAACCTCTCAGAATTACACTCTGTACCTACCATGGCATTTTAAATACTTGAAGAACACATTTGCTCATTGTTATATTGATGGTTTTATTTTTTTTTCTCATAAGTTGATTTTTCTGAGGGAATTTCTTGAAATCCTCTTAAAAACTTATAATAGGCTTTCAAACCTATCATGGGTTATCAAGAGAAATAGGTTACTAATATTCTAGGATTGAAGAGTGCTGTAACAGATGGCACAGTTAGAAAATCCTTTCAAAATGGGAACGGCGCACCAATGCAGAGTAATGAGCATCTTATAATTAAACATACTCCAGCCAAAGACAAATGAGCATCAGGCATAGATGCTGCACTGTATATTCACATACTGGCTAAAAGGCTGTATTAGAAGATGTCTACTCATTTTGATTAATACTATCTGATGAAGTTTCCAAACTTCTTGCCATTGGCACTTTCTGGATAATCTATGTCACTCTTAAAATGCAGTGTCCAGAGATTAATCTAATATTGCAGACATGCTCTGGCTTGGGCAGAATACAAAATGTCTGATGTACAAATGACCTTTTTTTTTTTTAAAAAGATTTTATTTATTTACTTGACAGACAGAGATCACAAGTAGGCAGCGAGGCAGACAGAGAGAGAGAGGGGGAAGCAGGCTCCCTGCTGAGCATAGAGCCCCATGCAGGGCTCAATCCCAGAACCCTGAGATCATGACCTGAGCGGAAGGCAGAGGCTTTAACCCACTGAGCCACTCAGGCGCCCCCATGATAGAGTTTTTAATAGATAAACCATATTGCCAATTCTTAGTGAACTTACGATAAAGTAAAACCCTCCGATTTTTTTCCCATATGAATTCAAAGAACTTTAGCCTCTTTTATCCTGTTTTGTATAACTTTTAAATCCTGACTGTAAGTTTTCGTATTTATTGCTGATGAATTCTGTATGTCAAGATGGGTTTTCATCTTGAAATACCTTATTGTGTTTAGCATTTCTCCCAGTTTTGTGTCATTGCAAAATATTAAAAAAAGGCATTTTCTACATCTTCCAAACTGAGGATAAAAGTTGAATAGAACCGAATCTAGCAACGCCCTGATAGAGTCTTCCCACAGGAAATTTGTATCATTCCTCTCCATAAAGAAAACTCCCTGAACAGAACCTACAATGTTTTAAAGAAAATGCTTTTCCTTTAATCCCTGAAAATAGCTCTTCCCTTGTCTTTGAAAAGAAGCATGAAAAATAGTAATATGCAATTGACAGGATATCCTAGCGGGTGGTTTTTAAGTTCTCTTAGGTGGAAAAATGTAAGAACTCAAATAGGGACCTCCTACCTGCTCTAGGTTAATCAATAACCTTTGGTTTTGCAAAAACATCTGTGACTGTTAAGAATGAATTGAAATACATTAGAAATGGCATTACCGGGTGACGGTAAAGCTGCAAACCAGAGGTTACCGGCTCCTGCTTCCCTGGGCAATAGGCGCGCCTTCTGCTCCCTTTGAAAGCCTTTCACATCTGGCTGGTGCTGAATGAAGCTACTGTCAAGCCACGGCTGCTGTGGTACCTGGTTTCTTACGAATTAATTACATGTTCAGAACAGAGGACTTAGGGGTGTCTGGGGACTCATGGCAGAGTTCACACAGCCTCTTTTAAACAAAGGAGGCTCTGTCTTAACTTATCCTCATGCTCTTAACAAGGAAGTGAATTTGATCACGGGCCACATTAAGGATCCCTTATTTAACAGAGCCAGTGGTGATTGGATCAACATTTTTCTAAATAGCATCTTGTGTGTTAGCCATAAAGTAGGCTAGCTTTGTTCTATTTGGCTTTCAAATATGGTTCTTATCACTGACTAGCCTGAGAGAAAAGAAAATGGCACAACTGTGTTTCCAGGGAAGTGTGCATGGGAGTTTGTGTGTATGTTGTTAATCACAAGAAGTGTGAGAAAAGCCGAAGTACTCACAGGACAGGAACACAGGAAGCAAACTAACTGGTGTCAGAAGGTAAGGACTGTACTTACTTGATGTCTTTACCTCTGGCCAGGAATTCACATTGGAATAGTCAGGGGAGGTTTGGGCATTCTGAAAGGACAACTCTACTGACAGTGACAATGTCTATGATCACAGAGGTCGCAACCCAGAACCTGAGTTTCAGAAACCTAGGTTTTTCAAAATGATCCCCGCTCTGTTACAAAACTATCGTTCTCGAGTAAGAATGAAGGGCTCTTGGGTCAAGTCCCTTAATCAACTTAAAGTATAATCAACTTAAAGTAGCAAAAACACAAAAGAAAGTCAACCCTACTGGATTGTAAAGCCTGACCTGGGACTTGGAATTGAGACCGTTTTGCTTTTCCATTACCATCACCATGGACTGTGTCCGTCTAGTAAATCTATACCCACACTTGCACTATGCAGGCTATTAACAAGCACAGAGGAGAAGGGGACAAAAACATGGTGAAGCAAGTACGAAATAAAGTAGGAATAAATAACACATCATCTATAAACAGCTGGCTAAGTGAGGCCATTAAGTTCTAAAGGCACTCAAGACTCACTGGTAGCTCTTCAATTCCCAAGACTGGATGAGAGAACTTCCCCTGCTTCCCACTCATCAGACTCTTGTCAGGGAAGAAAAAATATCCAGAGGCAGACAATTAGCAGGAAGGAAGCAATGGGGAGTGTGAAATGCTGGAGGGAAACCTTGCATATTGAAGCTTCTTTCTTTGGTAAATGTAATTGTGCTGGCTAAGTTCTTTCTGGAAGTAAACTGTATGCACTTTGAATCAGGACAATGGGAGAGAGAAAATTTACTCAGATTCTGCTTCTCTTTCTATACTCTTCTTTCTAGCTGAAGCTTATGAACACGCATAAAACTCCAACTTCTCAAAGATCTTTCGTAAATTCTCAGAGCCATGTGTTAGTGAGAAAATTAACACGCAGTCATAAAAAAAGGGAGGGGCTTGGAGGTGGGTTTGTTTCCTGATCTGCCTTGTCCGGGATGCTGGGCTAATTGTACAGCTGAGTTGTCTGTGTCCACATATGAGGAGACCAGCCAAGGAATGGAGGTGATGAACTAAAAGCCTTTTCCCATTACCACAGTCTAGAATTCTGAACTGACTTAGAAGTGGAATGAGTCTAAGCAACTGCGAAAAACAAAGAAAATCAATCTAAAACCAATGGGAGGAGCAGCTCTTATGTGTAATTACTACTTTTTAATTTTGCATTGTTTCCTAAGTAACTAAACAAGTTCACTTCAGCGGCTAAGCACGCTGTTTAGTGTCTAGTTCTCTTGGGGTCATATTATTTCAATCACCTAATCTACTGAGATTCCCCTTTGCCAAAAGACCAGAGGGATCCTTGAAAGCAATTTTGGATCACACCCAACAATCTAGAGGATGTGGCATTTTCATTTCAATTGGAAAGCAAACCACATTACAAGGTATGAGAAGAGTGGTACATAAGGGATTCGAGGAGCACTACAATTTATAAAATGGAGCACATTCTTTCTCCTTATAAGCCCAGAACTGGCATCTATAGATCTAAGGGGGATTTCAAATAAAACAAAAGAAAAATATTTGTGGGGTTTTTTTGGAGTTGGTCAAATTATAAACTATCTATTCAGAAAAACAGACAAAAGACAAGTGTTAGTAAAGCAGAAAGTTGGTAAAGTTGTTGATTATTGTGGAGCTGCTCTCTAGTCCCAAATGAGCTGGAAATGTACATTGGATTTTAGCCTGAATTACTCTCCTTTTCTGGCTCCATGGGGAAGAAAACTATTTGGCATCTGTTCCAATTCAGTGTTGGAAACAACACTTTCAAACACCATTTGTATGTGTTCATGCACTTGCTACTGTGAAAAACAACTTTAGAAGACACAGTCCTTCATTTTAGGAATCCTACTATGGTTTATTATAATAATAATGGTGGGTTTTAAGGGGGTTGATACCTAGCATCATTCTCCTTCCTGCCTGAATTTCAAACCAGATTTGGGAGACAGAGTCAAGAGTCACACAGATGGCGGTCAAATTACCCCTTTTGTTACTGATAAGCTAGGCAATGGGACTGTTATAAGCCCTTTGGGTTTATAATAGTATATTCCAGCATTAAACAGACATGCCCAACCATTCCTGACAAAGCTGGGCATCTGCAGGGCTGCCCTGAAGTAGCAGGCTCCAGAAACCCAGTGGAGCACAGACACAGGGGTCTGATGAGATGACCCAGAAGCTTGGAGGCCCCCGTGACCAGCTACTCCCCTGGGCAAGAGTAAGAGAGGGGTAGAAAGAGGCCAGCAGTGTTCATCCTAAATTCCTCCACATGAAATTATGATACCTGAAGGAAAGGAGACCCCAAAAGAGGAATAACAATCCTAATTTTATAGTGATTTCATATTCCTATTGATTATCACACTTTGCAGAAGGAAAAGGGGTTTAGCAGCTAAAAAAAAAAAAAACCAAACTGATTTCTGAGAGAAAAACAGACCTGGCACATTATGTATATAAAACAGATTTATCTCTTTTCAAGACCTAAATGTATCCCGTTTTCATCTCACTAATTGTTTTTCTAATAAATAACCCTTTTTGCATTTCTTGTATGAGGTCCTGACCATATTCCCTTTGGTGCTGTAGTTACCTTTAAATTAATAAAAATTATTTTAGATCTTATTTTCAGAAGTTGATATTCTAATTTTCAGTGATAATATGTTTGATGATATCTGCAATCTTTAAACCTAGATTTTAAAAGAAATAGACTGATCAAATCTAACTCATAAAGAAGGGAGTTGGTCATAGTCATGATGTTCTTTCTTTTTAGATTCAGAGGCTCCATTTCCTTTTCTCGTCTTTCCCATCTGAAGCATAAAGAATAAAGGACCTAGAATATGGAAGGTTTTTGTTTTTTTTTTTTTCTTTTTTCTATTAGTAGGATTCAACTGCTTTGGTGTCAATACAAAAAAACGAATAAGAACTGGTGATGGACTGGGATTCATGGCTGCCAATGAGTGACCTCTGCCCTCACGGGAAAAGGCTATAGCAGGAGGGGGACAATGCAGCTGTCGTGGGGGAAAGAAAAAGCAGAGCCAAGACAGATAGAGGGAGGGCCCCAATGACCATCTTCATTTTTAGATCCAGCAAGGAATTAAGCCAGCTGTCTTCTTGACTTTAGAGTTTGTGAGCCAAGAAATGGCCTTTAGGTGAATTTATAATTGACCTTAAGTGAATATGTGTTATTTCCTGTCACTTGTAACCCAGAAAGTCCTGGACAATGCAAGGCTTATTCTTCCCCTGTGCCCTCACCCTCCCTGCATATCTAAGAATAGTCTGTAAAGTTTATCAAGACTTTGATAAAGGTTCCAAGTTAAAAGAAGAGAATTATAACTCAAAGACACAGAAGCGGCTCTCTATCTTTAGGATGGATCTCGTACAGTCTCTGGCTTCTCCCAAGGAAAAACCCTGCATGGCATTTCCAGAGCAGGCCATAGGCTCTTCCTTGGCCAGCTGTAAGCTTTCACCTCCGCATAGTTGTTGGTGTGGGTGTTTGGTTGAGGTCTTCTTTCCCTCATCTAGGAACTCTTGTGATCACTTCCTTTCCAGGTGTGAGAAGACTCAGAGAAGCTTCTCATCTTAGGCTTCCCTCCAGACTAAAGTTGGCCTGCCTACCATTTCCTTATTTGCTGTCCCTGGATCCACTTCTTAGCATAAATGACAGTTGTGAGTGTCTGCTTGTCTCAGAGGAGACCCATCACTATAACCCTTGTGGGATCTCAACAACCACACTGAAACAGAAGAATCCAACATCAGTAGCTGCTACCCATCTGGTAGCAGAAGGTGTCCCTTCCTCACACTTATTTCCCAGTTATAAAAAGAAAAGGAAGTCTCTTTTTGTTACAATACAATCTTGGTTGAATGTTGACAAACTTTCATCCAGGAACACTTCCTCCTTCATGAGGTAAAGAAGAATGATGGGCAAAATTGGTAGTAGATTAAAGGGACAGAAATAGATGTTGAAGAATCAGAAAATTAGATGTACAGCATCATCCTGAGTTTACTTTTTTTTTTTTCTGAGTTTACTTTGAAGTCAATGGTTTCTGGAGGATTCTTAGTTCTCAATTTAGATACATCTTCATCTATCTCTATTTCTATAATTATAGATACAAATTAGACGATGAGATATCTTTTCCAGGAATGTCTCCTCCACCATGAAGTAAAGATGATACTATGTATTCTTATACCTTAAGGGCTTTCAGTCCTAATTTTCTGTAACTACTTAGGTCAAAAATAGCTACCTCCATAGGAGAAAGCAACAGTGTGCTGGCCCAGAAAGGACAATGGTGTTATAAAGACTGCTTAACCAAAATGATACAATCTCTACTCAGAAAATAATTCTCTAAAGAAAACAAAGGCTTTAGAAACGGAGCTTTGTGTAGAGAACATGTCACTTGTTTCTTATCTGCTTATGAGTTCCAATTATCTGAAAAACTTTTCACTAACTCGGCTTCCTGAGTCCTACCCCAGACCTGTTAAAAAGACTTTTTTGGAAAGGGGTTTGGGGACATGAATATTAATAAAGCTTCCTAGATGATTTAGATATTACGTTTGGGGACCTTTTTCTTCTACCAGCTGTCTTGGTAAAAAGGAAACTTCTCCCACACATGCTCTCATAGTGGGAGCTCTGAGAGTCGAAAGTCTCTTTTTGCTTTAACATCTTGTTCCCCCACTGTGTTTTCCCTACACGGTTGGTCTGTAAGATATTTGCCAAATCCTTCCCAATTTATATTTATACTCTACTAGAATAAGCTCTTATTTTTGTTTCAAAAATTTTAATAATACCTATATATTATACAAAAAGGAACAACAATAACAACAGAGCATGGGGCAGAACAGCACTAGGTAAGGTTGACTAAAAATCAATTCATCTGAGCTAACTAGTAGGACTAAGAAAAGTTATCGGTCCTAGAACCCAGGGTGAGAAAGAGTTTATGCATGGTTTTAAGCGATCTCAGCTGAGATGTATAATGTGGACATTGGGTGAGAGGACAGAAAGCCAAAAAGGCCATTCAGTTCAATCCAAAAGAAAACCCCTCAGAACTTCATAAAGATGACCATTCTTGGTATGGATTCAACAATAATTCTACTAATGTTCAAAAAAAAAAACCTAAGAATTTCTAAGATTTTAACATCTTGCATCTTAAAACCACGTGTAGGTGTCCTATGTCAGTGATCATAGAACAAGGATGTCTTTGGCTACATGTAATATTAATCATAAAACACAAAAGTATTCTCTGAATCAAGATTAACACAAGTAAAACAATATTACCGTCAATAAGACATTGTTTGACATCAAGACTGATCCTCTTCTATCCAAAATGTGAGTAGATTAGAGGCACATAGTTTGTCCATTAGGGTACAAATATACTACAACACATCACAAATGCATTCAGTTACTTTAAGTACATTCTGGACAAAACCCTCCAAATTGCCTTCAGGCCCATTCTACTATTTTAAAAATAAAAGATGACCTTACTTAAACTTCCAGATGACATAGAACTTATATTATTTAAAATACCAATTTAAAATTGGTACAGAATAATAGAAATCAGGATATCTGGTTAAAGTAGAAACTCAGATAAATTACAAGCAGAAAACAGGAATATTAGCAATACCTATAATCAATAATGCACATGTCAATTATTAACAGATTTGTCAAATGTGACAAATTTGTGTCACAACAACAATATCATCTTTCTTGGAATATTTGTTTTCTAGATCATTTGAAAATTTCTTGAGTGCTAGCTACATAACCAAATGAGAATGGTGCTGGAATACTGAGGGTAGGCTGAATGCCTTATATAGCCTTTGGCATCAAAACTGTGATGGCTTTGTAAAGTGTCAACTTGGCTAAGTTAAACTGTATTCCCCAGAAATGCCTCTCCTGTACATTTCCCATTAGGGTTCCCCACGTGAGAGTTTTTCTATGGGATTTGAAGGCTACAACCGCTCCTCTTTCCCTGAATCCTCCTTTAACTTCTTTGATTCTTCAGCCAAGTGTCTAGGCTTAGTTCCATGACAAACGAACCTGGCTTTTGATGGCCCAAACCATCAAGGTCAGAGACAATGAGAAATGACATGGGTTCCAAGTGTGTCATCATACATTCCAGCTTGTGCTTGTGACTTCCATTTTGTTCTTTCTCTTCCCCATTTTCCATCTATCTCTCCTTTCTTACTGCCTCCCCTGCAGACTTCAAGATCTAACATCAGATGAAAGGACAATGGTGTTATAAAGACTGCTTAACCTGCCCTCATAATTGTGTACGGTCAGATAACTATAGAAATCAATCTTCACCTATCTCTATTGCTATAATTATAGACGCTATATCTATCTATCTGTCTATGTCATCTATCTATCAATATACCCTAGTGGTTCTACCTCTCTGACTGAATGATGGGTAACACAATAAGGGCTACATGACATCCATAACTCCCCAGGTCAAGGCAGACATGTTTACACACACACACACACACACACACACACACACACACTTCTTTTGAGAAGGCCTATTTAGTAGAGATAAAGACCTTGGGAATTTACATGCTTCATGTACTCCTTTACCTTATTGAGTGAGAAATAGGGAAGCTCTACTTCATTGTGCTAATTATAATATATGCACCTCATATCAAAAATCACATTTGGAGAAGTGTTTATTAAACACAGTAATTCTTTGACCCAACAATCCAACCTCTGTGCATATATCCTACAAGAAAAATAAAGCAAAACAAAACAGTACTTTCCTTCCATATACGTATACATACATCTATCTATATGTTCAATATAGTAAAGGAACTGGTTGGCTCAACTGTGGGACTATACTATAGCTTATTATATACTATAATTTATAATGTACTACTAAAAAGAAAGGTTGCAAAGCGATGCACATGTTAAAGTCCCATACTTGTAAAAAATAAGAGGGCAAAAGTCCCATGTGAGAATGTGTTTGCATATATTTATAAAAAGCATAGGAAAAGGTGGATAAGACATCACCACACTGGACTAATAACACTGTTTACTGGAATGGAGTGGGTTTGGCAAGAAAGGGAGATATTAACATTTTCTTTATGCAATACCTCTATATTGTTTGAATTATTACAAGAAGCATGCATTATTTTTTTACTTTTTTCCATCCTCCCCAAAGTCTACAAACTAACTTCAGAAAACAACAATAATTTCTTGCAGTTTTATTCTTTCAAGAGAAAACAGAAAGAAAATAGTGTATGTGATGGTTCCTATGCTCCCTGACCCTAGGTAGTTTGCTGGGGTGTTAAACCTGTGAGGAAGGTTATTTTAGTTCCTAAGGTGGACCTCTAACAATGACCTCTGATTAAGTCTGAATAGGTCACCCACTATTTTCTCTAGTCCTTGACCTTGAATTTCTCTAACTCCTTCTTCAAGGTCTATTTCTCAGCATCAGTTCAACTAAGGTCCAGGAATGGGTTATAGTTCCTGGAATTTGGTCCCGATGCAAAAATTCTTATTCTGGCTCACTCCTTTTTCCTTTTGTATGTGTATGTTATTCAGACAAGCTCAAAAGTATCTCATTTATTATTTCAAGAGAATCATCCTTATCTTATTTTAACTGATAACCTATTAGTAATTAACCAACAAACATCCTTTGAAAACCTAGTTAAGTACCTATATGAGAACACTAATATTATATATATGTTATGTATACATTATATATATGTATCTTTGTAATCTGCTTTGCCTTAAAATTGGTAAGGGTTTATTACTTTGGGAAATAATCTATTCTGGAATCATACAGTCTCAAAGATATATCCGAAACTACTTCTTAGCATAATAGAATAATCTTTAGTGGAATTCTAATGAGTTAGCATATGAGTCTCTCTCTTTATGACAGTGAAAGATTTTACATAATGTACTTCTGGAAAATAAAATATTAATTATTTAGTATTTCTCCTCCTTCCTTAGTAGTCATAGAGAATAGATAGAATCTTCAGGGGGTTTTCATCCTTTTCATTCCAGAAAGGAATTTTTAGATGGTTTATTTCTCTGAACCAAAGAAAGAAGTAGCAGTAGCCACAATGAGGTGGTACAGAGGAAGATATCATGCTTTCTGGGAATGTGGCTTCCAAGTTATGCAGGAAGGCATCATTTTCATTAAACCATCTTGTGACTGGCTGAAGGTTGGCCAATGCCTATTTGCTACCAATTGTAGAATCCTGTAATATGCATCATAAATAATCTTTATTGTTATTCCAGAAAGAATGAAAACACCAGCTTTTCAGAATATACATTAATTGGAAACAATATGATCATTATATAAATAATTTCAGAAATTGCATTTAGCCACCACTAACAGAAACCCACAAAATAGGGATAACAATGAAACTGAAGGTAGAAAGTTATTATCAGTAGGGCAGCTTCATGATGTGAATAGGAACTCAGAGTCCTTTTCTTTTTACTCAGCCATATTTCCTGATCTCTTTTCCTCATGCTTACAAGATGGCTCCATTTCCACCACTCTGTTGAGTGCCTTAGTCCCCACTCTAACTCTATCAATCAGACTATGGTGTGGGCAGAAAACAAGAAGAACAAGGCCCTGACCAAGTGTGCTAGCAGAGTCACCCTGGTATGAAAGTTCAAACCTTATTGGCCAGGGATGTGTCATATAGGTATCCTTAGCAACAGGGAGCTGGAAAATGTAATTTTGCCACTTCTCTCCGTCCAGAAAAAGCAAGGTCCTAGTAGCAAAAAATAAGAGAATGGATATTAGGTTGGTAATTCCTAGTCCCTGCCAACAATAAGCAATCCTGAATGAAAGCTTTTTTTCCCCTTCCTTTCTTAAAAGTCAAACTATGCTGCTCTAGAATCTACCCCAAGAACAAAACCGACTAAGTAAACAAAATATACTTACATTTATTTCGAAACTGTTTTTTGAAACTTTACATTTCGTTGGTTAACAAATTGTGGTATGTTCAATTATTTTTACTTTTTTAAAAAATATGACAATGGTTATATGTATTACATGCAAAGAAAAAGTAGTTGCATACACTTTAATTAGCCCTATTTATCTTTTCTTAGTAATAAGTATCTTAATAAATATCTTAATAAATATCTTTCCTTAGTAATAAGGATACTCTGTATTTTATATTCAATTCGAAGTTTCTTTTTCCACCACTGTAAAGAAAAAGTTACTGGAGAGTTACTGACTACGCCTGTGCAGTCAGTGAGGCAGATCCTCCTAATGCCCTGCCCAGACTCCAGGCCACTGACCCAATCTTAAATACTTGAGGAAATAGAAAGGTATTTCACAGAATGTGGTTACCAACCAAAGACTCATTCTCATTCTCTAGTAAAACTAACCTCACTTCCCACTTATGGTATATTTATCACATCTCCAAAAGCAATTTTAGCTTATTTTTTTTAATGTCTAAAAATCGTTTTCTTTTTTTACCTAATTCACAGCTCTATGACATCATCTCTTCAAGATCCTTCCTCATTCCATTTGAGACACAGATGCTTTACCTTTTTCCCCGCAAAAACTGTTCTAAAAAACACTTCCAAAATTTTAAAAGAAATATCTCTAGCATTGGATGAAAAGAGAAATGTTCAGCCGTTTGAGTCATGCCTTTCAAAACACTGAGAGTTTAGAAGACGCTATTTCAAAACATCTACGGTTCTTGGGCTGACATTAGATTCTCTAGATCCACTTCCTTATAAATCTTCAATTCCAACATCAAATTTTCACAGGAGAAAAAAAAAGTTAAGGAGGTGGGTTATGAGAAAAAGCTTTTGGGAACCAGACACCCACGTTTGTTTTCTATCATCCAGTATGAGTCAAGAAACTTAGAATCAACAGTGATTGAGCAATTTATTTTTAATGGCAATGAAAGGAAATTATAAATGTTAAATGCAGTCTTCTCTTCTCATGAAGATGTATTATCTGCCTCTGAGCTCATCTGAGAGAGCAGTAGTTCAATTTTGCAATGTTTACATGATGTACCTAATTTTGAAAGAAAACAATCTGTCTTGGTCAAATTTTCTTGTGGTGACTTAGGTTTGGAAAGAATGGATTTTGCATCTAGGATACAAAAAGATGCCTGTTGTGGCAACAAGAAAAAACCCATAAAATGTGTTCAACGAATTATCCCCCATCACCGTTTCTAGAAGGTCATAGCTCTCTAGAGAATGGGGGTTGCTTGACTGTGCTTTTGAATCACCTGGACAACTTTAAGAGACATGGACACTTGGTTCAATACTCTTAGAGATTCTTAAGTAACTGAGCTGATGTGCTACTGGGCCGGAGAGCCTCTCTTCCAGAATATGCTGTTCGAACTCCCTTACCACGTTCCAGCCACCCAACTGGGAAGTTTTAAGATGTTTCATGATTCAAGCCACTGCATTTTTCTCATTCACCTTCAGGTGAAAGACCAGATGCATTCCTGAGAACAGTGTGGAAGGTGAACTCTGAACTCCCAGAAATTTACAAGGCTATGTTTATGCAACTCTAAATTTTAATAGCCACCCTCAATTCTAAATTCATTACTTCTCTCTCTCTCTCTCTCTGAGACACACACACATGCATGCATTTGATAAAGAAGGGAAATGGAACTCCTACATTAGAAACAAAGAAGAAAGGTTAGTTAAGGCACAGAGAGGTAGAAATAACTTGAAACACAGTGTCTCTCATCTTTCCATTCAACTAACTCTGGAGGTGGATGTATTTATGTCCTCCTGAACGGTTGCTTCAGTTACCAGGGGCAGCTGGGGCAGGAGGGAGCCATGGTTTTAACAGTCCCTGTAGCACCTGCGAGACACCTCTCAGTAGTAAGAACCTTGGAATGCTCAGGATGGCTTCGCGGACCGCTTGCTCTTGATGGGCTTACCCAGCTTCCCTGGATGCCCTGGAGGGAAAGCTATCTCTGGAATAAGGTCTCATCCCTAAGATTAGCCCCGTGGTCAATGGGGACACTCTCTGAGTTACACAAGACAGATACCACAGCATTTTACTTCACTCCAATTAAAACTGAGAAAAAGTGAAAGAAAGATGACAGAAAACTTAATGTACCATAAGATGCTTTTTGATATTGGGATTATGGGAGCTTGGAAGTTCTTCCAACACTACTCTTCCCTCAAAGCTTCAATGGTCAACACCCTTGTTATAAAAAGAATATGTAAGGCAAACTGACTTTGGAGGATAAGATGCGCATTATACATCTTTCTTCTACCATTAGTTTTCTGAAACCAGAATACTCTAATGTAAAAGATCTCACAAAACAAAAACAAAAACAAAAACAGGAGTTGGCCCTTTTCTAATTTCATGACCTATATTCCTAACTGTAAATGCTTCTGAAATCAGAATAACTATGAATGACAGTCAAGCTGTAAGGTAGCATGCTGTTTTGCAAGACTTGAAGAGAAACCCTTATCTCTCTTTGCATTAACAAGCATAAAATGAGAATTGATATGCTCGTTTCTTTTTTTCTAATATACTCATTTAATACCCACCACACTGTCATTGAGCATCTGTGTGTCACGCACAGTACTAACTCCAGTGACTGCAGTGATGAGTAAGATTTGATTCTTATGAGAAACAGTGTAGTAGGGGCAATACTGAAGGTGTGCAGAAAATCCTTTAGCACAGACTTGAAGGGACATAAGGCGAGAACAGGTGTGTGTGTGTGTGTGTATACCCAAATGATTAAGAACTTGAGGGACGCCTGGGTGGCTCAGTTGGTTAAGCAGCTGCCTTCGGCTCAGGTCATAATCCCAGCATCCTGGGATCGAGTCCCACATCGGGCTCCTTGCTCAGCGGGGAGCCTGCTTCTCCCTCTGCCTCTGCCTGCCATTCTGTCTGCCTGTGCTCGCTCTCTCCCTCTCTCTCTCTGATAAATAAATAAAATCTTTAAAAAAAAAAAAAAAAAAAAAAGAACTTGAGAGAGAATGCCTACAGTGAGATCTATTTATTTGTCTTCTTCCATAAGAAATCTTAGCACATACTTGGGGCGCCTGGGTGGCTCAGTGGGTTAAAGCCTTTGCCTTTGGGTCAGGTCATGATCTCAGGGTCCTGGGATCAAGCCCCGAGTTGGGCTCTCTGCTCAGTGGGGAGTCTGCTTCCTCCTCTCTCTCTCTGCCTGCCTCTCTGCCTACTTGTGATCTGTCAAATAAATAAAATTAAAAAAAAAAAGACAACAAGAATATCTTAAAAATTGGAAGTCTAACCACCAGCATTATGCTTACTTCGTCAAGCTGCTCAAACAGCTGTTGGGATGAACTGACAAGCTCCTGTTATAAACGTCTTTTAGGTTTGATGTTAGAAGTCTCAACATAGACATAGTTGGTGAATATTCTGTCTACTGGTAAACGTATCTTGATGGTGACACACATATAAAACACTGTATGACCTTACAGACTCTCAAAGCACTCTGCCCCACCTTTCTTTAATGTCTGTTTCTTTCTTTCTTTCTTTAAAAAAAAAAAAAGATTTTATTTATTTATTTGACAGAGAAAGAGAGATCACAAGCAGGCAGAAAGGCAGACAGAGGGGAGTGGGAAGCAAGCTCCCTGCTGAGCAAAGAGCCGGATGCAAGGATCGATATCAGGACCCTGAGATCATGATCTGAGTTGAAGACAGAGGCTTAACCCACTGAGCCACCCAGGTGCCCCTAATGTCTGTTTCTTAATCGCTGATTTTAACCATGTTCCCCAGATGCCTGAACACAGAAGTACAAAAACTTCAAGATAACTCAGTATCCACATAGATGTAGTTTTCAAACACTTTCAAGCCACAGAACCCTTTTCTTAAGGCAAAATCTTATGAGGGAGAGAAATACACAAAGCAGATTAAAATAGGACTCTGCTGGTTAAAGGCAAGAGGTAGCTTAAAGCCTCCTGTGTGGATTCCTTCCCAGTTCTCTGTTCTCCAGCTGCTGCTTCCTCTCCTTCTCAAGCTGCTACCTGAGGCTTTCCACAGAAGCCCTTAGGTTCCTCAAGGCACAGCGGGCAGACCACTCTCCTAAGGAGAGCAGATATTTCATGGAACACAGCAATCACGTCTTTTTAGTTGAGCCTGACTGGAGAGGAGTTTCAGGCACTAATCCAAATCCCCTAAAGCTACTGTGTTTTGTTCTGTCACAAACCAGACACAAACTTTGGCATGTCCCTGCAACTTTGTGAATCGGCCCTCCTTTCTACCATAATGTCCTGAAAGGTTGTTTTAACACTTAACACAAAATAAGACAAAACAAAAAAACCTTGCAAAATTAATTTGTAACTCTAAGCACCATTCAAAGACAAAGACTTCTGAAAATGTGTAGACTTTTCCCTTGAGTTAACTGGGGTAAAATGAAAACAACTTTAGATCCAGAAAGGTCTGCATTTCTATCTCAGTTCCACAATTTACCATATATGTGACTTTGACTGAGTCATTTGATCCTCCTGGACCCTCAGTTTCCTAACTTTCAAAAATGGAGGCAGTAGAGGCAAACAGGGCTATTGTAAAAGATATATGACAGTACAAAGTCCCCACCTAGCCCAGTGTTTGGTAGATGCTAGCCATCAGATAAATGTTCATTGGACCCAAATGCATTTATTTAAAAAAAAAAAAGCCACATCATTTCTCTTTAATATGGATTCTACATCGTAGCACTGCACTGTAGCAAATATATTAGCAATTGACTCACCTGAAAAATGGTGCTATATAAATGCAAATTGACTTCGCACAATCACACTTACTCATCAGTATATGCTTCCATCTTTCTTTCTTAAAAACCGTATCTATGTCTTCACTCTGGATAGCTACTACCTTTAGAAATTAATGAGTAAAATTATTCATTTCTCAGCTTTTTCTCTTTTTTGATAGAAAAAGCTCATTTCATCAAAGGTGACTTGATGAAAATTTACAGTCAGATTAAAATGTAGATGTTATATCTTTAAAATTAGAACATTTACTGTTTTTCTTCTTAAATCATTCTTTTGATAAAATATACTTACATATTTCCTATTATAGATGATATTTCGATATTTTTCTGTGTCTTATTGACAAGAGACTACCGTGGGAGTCTTCGAAAAAGAAACATAGAAACCAGAAAAAGACCACCCTGCTATCTAGCTTTTCTTTTATTTGTTTGATGACTATTTTTGAAGTCTTGAAATATGTGAAATACATGTCTTGCCAAATCTTTATATGTTTTGTCACTTCCAATAAGAAATTAGATCTCACATCTGTTTCTGTTTTGAGAATACATCACTTTTTTTTTTTTTTTTAACAGACATGAAAATCAGAAAATGGAGGGATCAGAAATCTGTGCTGAGAATTTAAGTCTCTGGTTGGAGACTGGGGCAGTGTGGGAGTGCCCTGAATTCAAGGTAGGTCCTCCATCCGGTGGAGGTGAAAGCAAACCCAACCACTGTCCACTACCCCAAGCAGGGCATCACAGTTGTAAGAACAGCAGAGGCTATCTCATCTAAAATACTCACTGGCTCTTCCAAACCGGAAGGAAATTACTTAATAAGTTGCTATCTCATGCCACTAAAATAGGGTGATATTAATTCTCTTCGATTAAAATTAGTGTCCATTTATTAAAAGTTTCTTTTATTAGTTCTGCTTGGGGGAAGAGAGATTTCTTACTCCACCCTACTTCGTGAGGCTGAACTGATTGGATAAAACATGCCTTTGGTGCAATTGTTAGTTTCTGGGCAACAACTGCAGCGATTGTAACACACCTCCAGAGGGGAAACAGCACATCCGATGCCATACAGTGCACCAGCAACAATAAAAACCGCTGTATGAAACTACAAAGGTAGAGTCTGTTGACAATGCTAATGACAGGCAGGAAAGTAAATGTACTTCCGTGGCAGGGACTTCATTATACATACAATTATTGTCTTTGTATGATGTTTAGTGGAACAGTCATCGCTAAAAAGAACACTTGTCCTACCTGCATTCATTCTTGGAGGAGGTAGTGAATG
Organism: Mustela putorius furo; assembly: GCF_011764305.1. NCBI lineage: Eukaryota > Metazoa > Chordata > Mammalia > Carnivora > Mustelidae > Mustela > Mustela putorius. The sequence goes on from NW_025422471.1 coordinate 19,867,999, forward strand.
AAGTAGGCAGGCATCAGAGTTAGGTAACAAATCTAATTCTGTGGCCTTCAAAAACAAAACTTCCTGAAGCCTGCCTTCTCTCTAAGGAAATGGGAGATAACGGAGTGAAATGTGCTTTTGGTTATCACTTCGCAAGTGATGATAATGACAACCTTTCTCCTGCCCAACGGCATGCACCTCACTGAGACTGTTTCATATGCACCTCACTGAGACTGTTTCATTGAACCCTGCAGAATATTTATACTACTACATTTGGCATTTTTTTTTTTTTTTTTATGGTCTGGGAACTTAGAACACTGTATTTCCAATATCTCTCTTTTAGAAAAAAAGCAAAACAAAATGATTTCAACATGGATTGTTTAAGTTGTTTCTCTTTTTCAAAGATAGTAAGAGACTACTTCCCACTGGTTGTTTTAATTGTTGGCTTATTTGTGCCTCACAGTGTCCTAAGTAAGCAGTCGAGACCAGAGAGAATTGCTTTATCAATTCCAAATGCCCAGAATAGAGACTCTCACGCTTGGATCTGGTCATGTAGCCATTTGATCCAATTGTGCAATAGAAGCTGGAATGGGGGAGATTCGGCCCTGCGGGCTTCACTACTCAGAAAAAGGGACCACAGTTGCCGGGTGGGTAGATATCCTGAAACACTGTCTACTGCTTGTTAAATTGCCTGAAGGTCCTATAGAGAAATGTAGGGCAGACCTATTCTTGATTTATCATCTCTCTTTCTCTAGAATGAATTTTAAATGGTGTAGAAAATGATCATAAAAGCAGAAAAGGGCAATTAGAATTGTTTCTAAATTGGATTTTTATGAAATAATTATGACATGCAAAGAGAAAAGAGATTACATTTTTAAGCTCCAAGGTAATTAGCTAGTTAATGCAGTTACATGCCAAATTTACATATGAGTTCCCTAGCAACCAAGATAACATAGAAATCTGACAGATTATAGAGTTCTCCTGTCCAGAAAAAGTGATAAAAGGAAAGAATTTTTTTCCAGCCACTGACCTTTAGAAAGAATTCATAAATTAGGTGTTTACTTCAGAATGTTTAAAAAACATTCTTCAAATAGATATTTTTATTTCATCCTTTTGTGGAAGCTGAAGGAATAACACTAAACTTTAATTCAATAAACTTATGGGGGTGAAAGATTAATGTGGTTCGGTCTACAAATACCTCTGGGAACTATTGATTTCTATATCACAACTTATTGTGGGGTCTTCACCAGGCCTGAGTTCATCTAGAAGGATAGGCTGAAAGCTATGTAGCAATTTTCTGAACATTTAGAAATATAATGTTACATCTTCCAATTATTTTTAAATAACACTTATTATAGAAGTATGCAACCATTGTAGTAATTGAAAAAAAATCAACTTCACGTTTGTCACTACCCAGTGATCGCCACAATTAAATTCTTGGGCATATCTTTCCAGATATTTCTGCAAGTGTTGTTATTCTTTTTCAGTCTGTCCCCCCCCGCCCCAAATCACCAATCTCAGTCTTCTTCTTTCAACATTTTTATATCATCTAATACTAAGACCAAATTCAAATTTACCCAATTGTCCCTAAAATACCTTTATACCTGGTTGGTCCAAATCTGGATCCAGGCAGACTCAGTCTATCTGGTTATTAGGTCTCTTTTAGTCAAGCACAAACTTTTTATTATGGCTACAATAATGCTGAAGGGCCAGGGCCAGTAGCCCTGTGGAGTGTTTCACCTTCCAGATTTGTTTAGTTATTCAGATAATCCAGCAGGGGTTTGGAGGGATGGAAAAATTAAGGGGCCCAGATGCTATCTGCCATGGATGAGAAAGACTCTAGTAGGTGGAGGTGGAGAAGGTTCTAAATGTAGGATGGGTTAGTCTGGGCACTGGCTATCAGGGGAGGATCCCCTCCTATGAGTTGTGATTAGGATGGCAGTCAGCAGAAAGGGGTGGGGAGCTAGCAGTGGGCCAGGACTTCACCCAATGAAGCAGACACTAGGTGGAGACATGTTTACTGGAGCGTGTCTCTTAGAAAACACGAATTAGTGGCTGTGCCAACCAAGGTTTGGCTTTCAGCACTATCCTTTCAATGGCACAATTAGCCCATCTGAGTGACAGTCTCATTGCAGTGTTCCTGAGAAAGGAAGGAGCTTCCCTCTGCCTGTGTTGATATTTGCATTTTATGGGGGCCTTTTCACAAGGGAACAATTCATTCAAGAGTGGTAACATACTCATCTCTGTCTGCAGTATCTGGCACAGTCCTTGGTACAATGAAAAACAGACTTTGGGGACATCCCTGACACATAACAAGTGTGACTATTCAGAACGGTCTTAGGCACAAACAAGAGAAACCCTTTTGTAAATGGTTCTACTCTGGGCTCCTTCAGTCATGCCACCCTTATGGGGTGAGGTACCCCTGAGGCTAAGGGGCATGCCCATCAAGGGTTCCAACGCCATTTCTAGACTGAGCTATATATACATAGACCCTGCAATTCACTGTGCAAATGGCTCCAAATGTGTTTTGAAGGACTTGAGTGACCTCCTGCAGGCCTGAATTCCTGGAAGCTCCCCTAAGCCAATAGTATATGCATCTCTAGGCCTGGGGGCTTGGTCACGGGATGACTATTAGCAGGGGTTAGAGATGGGAGTTTGGACCAGAGACGTGTCCATACGTGAACTCAGGAGATGCCTTCAGATTTGGATGGAGCTGAGGTTGAAAGAGAAGTAGGATAGGCTGCAGGGAGCAGTGGGGGGAGGCCAGAGCTTAGACCAGCTCCTCCTACATTGCCAATCCCAGCTGGAAACTCTGAGGAGTCTAAGAGTGCTAAGTTCTAACCCCACCTTCCAGTTCATTATGGAGAAGTGTTTGTCAAGGTAGGAGACAAGGACTTCTTTCTTAATGGTATTTTTTTCTTAATATAGATGTTTAAGTATTTATTTATTATTTATTAATTTTTAAAAAGATTTTATTTTATTTGACAGACAGCGAGATCACAAGTAGGCAGAGAGGCAAGCCGAGAGAGAGGGAGAAGCAGGCTCCCTGCTGAGCAGAGAGACGGAAGCAGGGCTCAATCCCAGGACCCCAAGATCATGACCTGAGTCAAAGGCAGAAGCTTAACCCACTGAGCCACACAGGCACCCAATGTTTAAGTATTTAGACAAATGGTATAGGACTTCCATGTACACCCTTGCCCCAGGTTCGCAATCACTAGGGTTGTGGGCAGGGGTGGAGCCTGTAGGCTCTCACTTGCTGAAGGCAATGCTCCTCAGAGATAATTGCTTATGTTTTTCCTACTTTTTTTCTTAAGTCCTTAGAGTCAACTAATCTACATCTAGTGTCCCCTGTCCCTCAGTTAGTGGAGCATGAGTCTCAGAAGTCAACCAAACTCATGGGAATCCTTCATAGGCCCTATGTTCCTCTCTGAGACTGTCATTATGGGGCCATTAGTGAGTCACACTTTAGTCTGAGAAATAGTTCATGGATTATCCAGGCTCCCCATTGCCTCTTCTCTTGCTCCACTTTAAACAATTCTACTACCATTTCCTACTTCCACCAGTACAGTATCAGGAGAAATATAAAGAAAACATCTATTTATTTTATTGAGTTCATGTCCCTTGTATTGGAAGTATGTATTGGAAGTATAAAAAGAAGTTATTTAAAAAAAAAATTATTTATTTTATTTGAGAGAGAGAAAGAGAGAGGAGTGGAGGGAGGGGCAGAGGGAGAGGGAGAATGCTCAAGCAGACTCCCCGCTGAGCAAGGAGCCCATTTGGAGCTCGATTAACAGGATCCTAAGATCATAACAAGCCAAAATCAAGAACTGGCTGCTTAACCGACTAAGCCACCCGGGTGCCCTGTTATTTTGTTTTTGTAACAGCCACTAATATGGATATATTCCAATGTTTTTGCTCTCCATTAAAAACTATAGCCAAAAGTTGACTAAAGACTGATTTGAGGAGAAACAACAAAGAGCTAATAAACATTAAATGTTTAGGAAATCATACACTAGAGAAATACTTTTGCAAAGGAAAAGGGGGGAAATGAACATTTCTGTCTTGTAAGCTATAGAAATGTCCTTACTTTCATAAGCAACAGTTTTCTCTTTCCAACCCGAATTACACCTCTCAACCATATCAGAGACACTTCCTTGTAATAATTTTGTAAGGAAAAAAGATCATGTGCCAGCAAAATTCAATCCTTGGTTTGAAATGTATTTATACATTATAAGTGAGGTCAGAACAGAGTGGTTCAGAGAATGGAGGGAAAGTTTCCTTTGATGTGTTCTGAGACTAAGAGAAGCCCCAGTGCCTAGATGGAAGGGCCATTTGCTTTGTATTTTCCATCTTTCTTTCTCTTAGGACAAACTATTGCAGAGATCCTCAGACAGATATTTCATAGGAAGGCTCATAAGTAAAAACATCCGAACCTTGGGAACCTGATCTCCGTTACCAATTCTACATTTCCAAAAGGGCATTTAAATACATCATTGTTTGTTCCCAGTGACTAGTTAATTGCATTTTGATTTGGTAATTGCAAACAGATCCCCCAGTCTCTCAGCTTTTCTATAAGCATAACAATCTTTAATGTGATGGAACCAGAGTTATACTTATAAATTCCAGAAGAGGTTCATATTAGATTCTCAGATGATTTTTCTGCTCTTCTATTGTTAATGTTAGATCTGTATTTTTTTTTTCTTCAACTTACAACAATAGTTATTATTGATTCAATGTTGAGTTGGTCTATTGGGAAATTGTTCAAAGATGGTGGCACAAAAGAACACAAAAATGCTCACATTATTGCATTTTATACTACAGATTATTTACATTTTCATGCATTCCAGACCTAGAGAAAGAAAGAGTACCTACAAGAAAAGGGGAACTTTTCCTGAAATTGGGAAGACAGGGAAATTATAAGCTATCTTTGAGAATGCTACATTTTTGTTATCATATTTGTATCATCTCTAAAGTAAGACACGATTATTGTTGAATTAGTGGGATTCTGAGCATTTCTGAGATGAAAGCAATGATAAAAGTGAAGGGACTCTCCAAAGCAGTAAACACAACGAACCAGTAATAACACGCAACAACAAGGGCAAATCTCACAGACATTATACTAAACAAAGAAGTTAGACATAATAGCCTACATACCATGTGATTTGTTATATGACGTTCAGCAACAGGCAAAGGTAATCTACATTAGCGAAGTCAGAACACTGTTAACTCGGGGGTAAGGGCTGGACATGCCTGGTAAGGGCTGGACATGCCTGGGGGAGAGCATGAAGATTCTAGGGGATGGAAACGTACTAGAGTTTGACTGAGGTAGTAGTTACCCAGGCTTGTACATAATAAAAAGTCATCCATCTGTATAGTCCTAAAATTTGTGCATTTTATACACTCTACAACTATATGTTTAACGTCAATTTAAGAAAAAATGAAGAGAACAAAAGAGCTAGCTTCTGTTACTCTCCTCTCTCTAGTTCCTGCTCTGTTTTCTTTTATTTAGCTTCCCTCAGCTCTTTTTCTCTCTTCTCTTTTTCTTCATATCTTAAATAGAAGGTGTTAGGAGAGTGAAGAATTTGTGAGACTGTGAGAAAATAAACTGGATTCAAATGTTATTGTATTTGGCTTGAAGCCAAACCAAATTCAAAATTTCCTTAAGGATAAAAAGTTTAAATACATAATAAAATTAGCTAACATTTGTTTATTACTTCATAGTTTACAAAGCTTTCCCACATTATCTCATTTGATCATGAAACAACACTATAAAATGCACATTCAGGCCTTCATTTTATAGATGAAAGAAACCAAGCTCAGAAAGTTGAAATGACAAAGTTCATAGTGAGTAAGTGATAGAGTCCTTATTTAAACTAATTCAGGAGATCCATGAACTTGAATAGAAAAACTAATTTATATCTTTATTTTATAACTTCCAACTAAGAATTTCTTTCCATTTTCAATGTATGCAATAAACCTCAGTAGCATTAATGATACTTGTGACTGCTACTGTCTTAGTCAGTTTGGGCTGCCATAACAAAATACTATAGACCAGGTGGCTTAAACAATGAACATGTATTTCTCCCAGTTCTGGGGGCTAGGAAGTCCAAGATCAAGGTGCTAGCAGACTTGGTATCATAAGGACCATTTTCTGACTTACAGCTGTGTCCTTACATGGCAGAGAAAGAGAACAGAAAAAGTTCTGATCTTTCTTCCTTTTCTTATAAGACCACTAATCCCAACATGGGCACCCCTCCCTCATGCCCTCATCCAAACCTAATCACCTACCACCTCCAAATGCCAATACATTAGGGATTAGGGCTTCAGCAACTGAATGGGGGAGGAGCTTACAAATAAAGCGTAGGAGTCACCAACAGAAATAACAGGTATTTCTTATCTTCGAGTTGAAAAAGATATCTTGAGCTATCATTTACATACACGACTACTTTATAACCAGTGCTAGATTACATATGTTTGAGTATCTTTTAACTATAGATGGTCACAGCAACTATCTAGGCACTTCGTGGGTCAGGCAACATGATGAATTTGAGGGTTCTTACTCAGGTGACCCACATACCTTGGTTATTTTCCAGTACTTCATACCTCTAATTGTTGGTGATCAGTCCTTGGAAGGAGGTGAATTAAAGACCACCCATACCTAATGTTCTCATTCAAGCCTACATATCTTTAAAATATAACATTTAACTTTAACTTTCATATATTTTCAATATACTGTCTAATTATGCAATGCATTAATAAAGGAATACATACAATACAGTATTATATTAAAAATATTCTGATAACTACATTTCATTATAACTAGTTTCCTTTGTAGTACTATGCATTTTATTTTATGAGTGAAAAACACTCTTCTGAGAAGGTATCCCTAGGTTTCACTAGCCTGCTGAAAGGGACATAGTACAAAAAGGTTAAGAACCTCTGCTTCGGGGGCACCTGCATTGCTTAGTCAGATGAGCGGCTGCATCTGGCTCAGGTCATGATCCCAGAAGTCCCGGATCTGGCCTTGTCAGGCTCTGCACTCAGCGGGGAACCTGCTTCTCCCTCTCCCTCTCCGTCTGCCCCTCCCCCAGCTTGTGCTCTTGTGCTCTCTCATGCGCTCTCAACCTCTCTCACTCTCTCACTCGCTTACTCTCTCGCAAATAAATAAAATATTAAAAAAAAAAAGAAGTACTTCTGTTTCAGACCTGTGCTTTTTCCATTATGTGATCAATTTATAACATTTAAGAATAACAGGAACAAATTTAGGGAAAGTGCTTTAAGAAGTAAAAATTCATCATGTGTATCACTCATTTTCTCCAGCTATTGCTTAAAAACTAGGTGAAATGTTTTAACTTTTTTCTTCTAGATCTCTTCAATGTAAGGATCAACCCAAACCAAACATATTTATATTACAAATTCCCTTGACAGTAGGTGAAGATGTAACCATTAGCTCGTCTACATTTCGTTTTTTATATCTAAGTGTCTGATGCCAGTCAAGGTAACTAAACAAAAGCATGTGTTCTGCCTTCATTCGGTCTAGTCCCTTTGCAAGCTAGGTAGTGTTGTTAGTCCTGTGTTGCTGCTTTCTAGAAATGGCAAAGTAGTAGTTTATTTATCAGCCTTGAACTATGAATACTGTGTACAAAGAGTCTTGGCAGCTATACGGCGGGTGCCATCCCGGAGCAGCGTTCTAACAGTATACTGCAGAAGCCTGTGTTCTGATAAGAACATGTGTCATCCCATACCAACTCTGAAGTCGTATTGCAACAAATATTAGTAATACCGTAATGATGCTGTCTTTTAATGTAAGAACTGCAAAGCTCTATTTCTTAAAATGAATCAAATGTTATTGCTCCAATTATGTATATGATGGAAATGAAAACAAAACTGGTTAATCCATTTGAAAAAAAACATCTAAAAGTACCTAAAAATAAAGGTGATAGAAACAGCAGAAGATGCCCAACTGCTTATATCCACATTTCTTTCTTTTCATTGTATTGAATTAAAAAACAATCACATGTACTGGGCACTTGCAAATGATAAAAATACATTTACACTGAAATACTGCCTTAAAGATAAAAATAAATCCACAAGTGTATTGCCAAATCCAGTACTTAAATTATTTTTCTTCATGGTAGTGAAGTGTGGTGGTTGAAAGGGTAGAGTTTAAAACCTTCCTAAATCCTAGGAAGAATTTCTAGCAATGAGAAACTGAACAAGTTTTTTAATCTCTCTGGGTCTGTTTTCTCATCATAATTTTTTAAAATTTAAATCCCAGTGTAGTTAACATAGTGTTATATTAGTTTCAGGTATTCAATACAGTGACTCAACAGTTCCAAATATTACTCAGTGATCATAGAGATAAGTGTGCTCTTAATGCCCTCTCACTGTAAATTAAAGATAACAGTACTTCTGTGTTAGAACACTGGGCACAGGAAACACTCAACAATGGTAACCATTATAAACCACTCAAACCTTTTAAAAATAGATGCAGATAAAAATTACATTTAATTTTGTTTCCATACATAAACTGAAAATTCCTTCAGGGTTTATTCTATTACTTTTTTTTATAATACATCCTTTAAAAGATCCAGCTGGTTAACATTAGGTTTCTAATGCATTGAATGAAATACCTAAAATAAGTGAATTCTACAAGGAAGACATGTTTAGAAGTCTTCGAAAACTTGATCATTTCCCACTGTTTAATACATATCCTAAAATGACAAATAACCAAAAATATATGATCCACTCTGTCTATACATAAGAAATCATTTGGTCACCTTGGATATTATAAATAGAATCACCTTTCCCACTGAATTGGTTTTCTAAGGCCACAAAAATGTCCTGTCATGACTAATCACAAATCCTCAGCAGCACATAAAAATAAACATCGATTGCTCACGCATCTGGGGTCTGGGGCTCAGCATCTCTGTGATCTAGGCAAGGTTCACTAGCTAATGGCTGACCTGGGATGTCTGTGGCTAGGGTGACTGACATGATTCAGTACTACCCCACGTGGATCTTATCATTCAGTTTAGTTCAGATGTGTTAGTCTCATGGCGGTGGCATAGGATAGAAGCAAACACAAATGCACAAACGTCTTTCCAAGTCTCTGCTTGGCTCTATATTCTAAATCCTACCAGCCAAGGTGACCCCGCACTGCTCATCTCTGAATAAAGACGCAAGAAAATATACTACACCTCCAGACAACAAGACCTGCAAAGTCCCACAAAAAGGACACAGACCTAGGGAAAGGTGAAGAACTGAGACCATTACTGTTCTCAGTGAACCATACCCATGTTCATGTATGTCACTGCTGCAGAGTCCACCAGGCTAATATAACTGACACCTTGGAAGACAAACTTCCAGACATCATAGTAGATTAACGTATGCATGCTTGCCCTTTGAATGCCACCAGGTACCATTTTCTCCCTTTCCTGCATTTATCAATTCCCCTCAAATACTGTCTTACCCAAATTACTGCTTCCATGTCTTTTCTTCTAGAACAAATACAAACATTGCTACATAACTGTATACACACACACACACACACACACACACACTATAATACAGAGAAAAAGTATAAAGTATAAAAAGTATATACATATATTTATACTTTTTCTCTATATTATAGTGTGTATATATATATACTATATATACAGTAAGTACATAAGTTTTATATATATATAAAAGTATATATACACTTTTCTCTATATTACTCTATATACTTTCTCTGTATTACTTTTTCTATGTTATATATGCACTATAAATATATATATATATATATATATATACATATATATATATATATACACACTTTTTCTCTATATTATAGTGGGCCTCCGTTGACTGCAACTGGAACATTTAAATTTTGCACATGTCAAATTTAAATGCACCTAAAATTCAGATTTATGATGAGTATCTCAGGGCAAATATACATTCTGTTGGTTTTTACTATTATGGAAGAGTCATGATTGATGGTTTATAGTATTCTCTCCTAGTCACTATTGTCGCTTATATTTATATTCTTCTATAAATAACGCAAATCTAACTAGAACTTGGTCCACAACTGACTTCTCTAACATCACCACGTCTCTTGTGTATGATGACCTGGCTAGCAACACTTTCACTTGTAAATCATATGTGAATGATACACAGCCTTGTCCTCGTGGCAGCATTTTTTACTATTTCCCTAGACACGGGTTTTCAAAAGGGAGTCAAGACTTCCCCCCTCATTCTGTAAACCTTACATCATGTTCTTTTATATTTGGCATTTATGACATTCCCAGTGACTTTTCAATGAAGAGTCCCGCAGGAAAGGGGCGCCTGGGTGGCTCAGTTGGTTAAGCTACTGCCTCCAGTCCAGGTCATGATCTCAGCAGGGAGTCTGCTTCTCCCTCTGACCCTCCCCTCTCTCATGCTCTCTCACTCGTTGTCTCTCAAATAAACAAATAAAATCTTTATCAAAGAGAGAGAGAGAGAAAGATTCCCACAGGAAAATCCTGGGGGAGGCACTTGATAACTTCTTTGAACTTCTTTCTGATACTGAAATATGAAGATAGTTTTCAGATAGGTTCTTTCTCCTGCAAATAATTTTTTTCCTCTTCTTTTCTTGGGACATTAGAAATTATGTCTATCTTCTATTCTTAGTCCTTGGTACATCATTAGCCTCACTGTCAGATCTCACTAAATATATGTTTGTCTGCCTCCAAGAAACGTCCTGCAGAGAAAGAATGCTGATAGTAAAAGACAGGTTTTCTGGAAATATCAAATGTGTATGCTCACATTACAGACCTGTAGTAAAAACTGGAGTGTCATACACTTAGTTTAAAAGGATATAAGCTAATGACAGGAAACAAACTATGACATTTGACCGCCTTTGTTTGTTTTTGTTTTTGTTTTTGCCTTCTCCATCTCCTTCTACTTTGCTTGCACTATTGTCTATAATGACTACTTAGTATTTTATGCATCCATGCCAGGAGAAAGTATGTCTAAGGTGTGTATCCACTCTCCTTCTTGTGAAAGCTTTGGTTGGTTGGTTTGTTTCTGTTTCCCCATCTGGGGAACAATTCCTCCATTCCTCCACTGCACTATCCACTCTAATTCATTTCTGATGATTCTTGGAAGAACTCTCTCGGGCCTTTCGTTTTTCCTTTCTTTTCTTTTTTCAGGCTGTCATGGAAAGCAAACATATTGGCTTATATAAGGTTATGTCTCACCCTCTCTGTTTCAGAGAAATATTTTTTTGAAGTTTTTATTTATTTATTTAGGGGGAAGGAGCAGAGGGAGGGGGAGGAGCAGGCTCCCCCAACACAAACACCCCGAGCAGGGAGCCGGAAGTGGGGTCTCCATCCTAGGACCATGAGATCATGACCTGACCCAAAGGCAGATGGGGAACCAACTGAGCCACCCAGGTGTCCCTGATTCAGAGAAGCTTAAGTGAAAGTTTCACTCTGGGCTGGAAAACAAAAATTGTTTTATGTATATCTAATTCACATGTGTGGCATTTGTTTCATATTCCTCATATTTAGCTTTGTTGTAAAATGGTCTGCCTGTTATAGGAAATGTTACAGACAGATACAGTGACCTCTTTTGCCTTAGCATAAAAGACTATTCAGAAATTCAAAACAATAGGAAAAGAAGGCAACAGTAAGAGGGGAGCTGATAGCTGAGGGGTCTTATAAGTAATTTGCTTTTGTAACCTAAAGGACTGAGTGATTTAGCCCAGAACACTGATTCCTCTAATAAATAATAAGGGAGTATACGAAACTTGAAAATAAGATATGACACTCATGCTCAATCGTGTAGTAACACAGGCACTACTGAAATTCTGATGGGCATATAAAATTAGTCTAAAATTTTTGTTCAAATTACTAGTCCTTTATTTGATATATATTATTTGTCCATATAGGCTGCCCTGATGATTTTTATTTGCTGGCCAAGCCTCATTCTTTTCTGAAATAATAAATAAGCTTTAACTTTTTCTTAAAAGAAAGGTAATGTATGTTCAATCTGGGATATGCAAAATAAAATACTAAGATAAAATTTGGAGTATTCAGAGTAAAATAATAAAATAAAATTAGCATAATTCTAACAACCAAAGATGATCACAATTAGCATTTTAGTTATTGTTTTAGGCTCTTTACACCTCTAATTATATGACCGCTGAGGACATAAAACTCAACATAACCAAAGGAGTACCTATGAAATGTACGGCATTATGTTAAATCAACAGCAGCAACAATAACAAAAAAACACTTAGTTTGTGTCCCATTGGCTCCTGCAGTCTAATGGCCAAGTAATAAGCAAATAGATTAAAAAGAAATCTATCTGTAAGTGTCATCTTTCCTCCCAAACCTACTTCTCTACATTTTGGGAGACACTCAAGAAACTTTCCTTTTTTTTAATACTCCTCATCCAACCGTTCCTCTAGTTCAACAGATATTTTCTCCCTAAGGGCCTCCACATCTGACATCTCTCTCTATCCCCATCCCCTCTATTTTCCTTCAAACTTCATCAGCTCTTGCCTAAATTATTATAATACTCCTCTAAACATGGTCCACAGTGTGCTTCCTAAAACACAGATTTGGGTTTTTTTTAAAGATTTTTTAAATTTTAATTTTATTTTTTTAAAGATTTTATTTATTTATTTGACAGCGAGAGAGAGAGAGATCACAAGTGGCAGAGAGGCAGGCAGAGGGGGAGGGGGATGCAGGCTCCCTTGGAGCACAGAGCCTAATGCAGGGCTTGATCCTAGGACCCTGAGATCATGACCTGAGCTGAAGGCAGAGGCTTAACCCACTGAGCCACCCAGGCGCCCCCAGATGTGGTCTTATTACTTCCTTCCTCTACATCAGGTTTAAATTAGAAAATACTGCAACTCTAGCACTTCTTTAGTCTTTGATTTTTACGTTACAGGTAAAACAAGAGTAAGATCTCTGCTCTGGTTCTTTCTACTCAGTATAAAAAGGACAGAACAAATACATGGGAATGGGAATGTAGAGGGTTGTTTTTTTTGTTGTTTGTTTTAAGACATTCTTGGTCCACACTTCCTGGGCACATTATCTAAGAAAAATGTGAAGTAGGAGGGAAGATGGTCATAAATTAAATAAGTAGTAAGTATATAATATAATAAATAAATTAAAAACATATAATGTAGAATAAATAAGAAGGAAAGGTAACAAGGAATCAAATAAAAAAAGTAAGCCTAAAGACCCAGGATCTAATGTAGATAGAACAATGGAAAGGTTTTAGACTAAGAAAATAATCTACGCTATGAAGAAACAAATGGGTTAACCATAATGTTTACAAAGTGATGGCTTAAAATCATGTATAGTAAACATCCTTGAATAGAATATTCTTTTCCTCACCTAAAATGTGTTAAGTCTTTTAAATATGTGGCATGGCCTGTAAGGCTAGCTACATATTTCCACTTAAAAAGTAACACAGTTGGGGTGCCTGGGTGGCTCAGTGGGTTAAAGCCTCTGCCTTCGGCTCAGATCATGATCCTGGGGTCCTGGAATGGAGCCACACATCGGGCTCTCTGCTCAGCAGGGAGCCTGCTTCCCCTTCTCTCTCTGTCTGCCTCTCTGCCTACTTGTGATCTCTGTCAAATGAATAAATAAAATCTTTAAAAAAAAAGTAACACAGTTTTTCAAGACTGAAAGAAAAGGGATAGGGAACTGGCTTATCCAATTCAAAGGAGAGGGTGACTAACTGGTGTCAAACAAGGGTTCAAATCTTGCCTCTTCCACTTATAGCCAGTAAAACAACATAAGCTGCTTAATTACTGAGTACCAACGGCTTCATACAGAAAACTGGAACAGATATATAGATATATAGATACAGATATATAGATATTCCTATAATATCTATCTTATAGGAATGCTAGAAGATCTGAAAATGACACATGGCATATGTTTGGCACAACTGCCTGGCAGTTTTCTCAATAAGTGGTATGTATTGTTAGGATTACTAGAGTCATGGAAAACTCTAGAATCGAGGCAAAGTACTCGCATACCAATGCCAAAGCAATCATGTGGTTTGACCTAAATTATATTAAAAACTAAAGAAATATATGTTATAAGATAATTCTAAGTAGAAATTACAATCTTATGAAATAGTTTAATTATTAAACCCTTCACATAGTATATGTTCTTTTGAAAGGAAACATAATCTTCAGCATTTATCCCATTAAATGCTACCAGTTTTCTGTTGTATTGTTTGTAAAAGTAAGTTGCTGAGAGAAGCCCTGGGAGAAAAGCACAGAATATCTATTTCATTGGAGAATAAGCTAAACACTGAATCTGAAAGACCTCTGCTAAAGTGTTGAAAGCATGGACTTCAGTGATTCATGTTTGGCATAGGAACTTAGGTCACTCAGAGGTGTTTTGCAACCTGTGTTTTGGCAGAACCTTAACTTCCAGCTTCACTCCACCCCCCAGAGAAAAATATATTCTAACCAAACAATTAACAAAAAACAAAAAACAAAAAACAAAAAAAAGAGGAGAAAACATCTTTCCCAGTAAACACTGAATGAACAGATGAGTATTTGTGAGGAACTCACTAACTCGGGGATCATCCAGAAAGTGTGTCGGCACACCAGGTCTTAGTTTCCAAAACATGCTGTACTGGCTTTTCCACCTTTAATAAATATCATGGAGCACCACTACGCATTCCAGGTGAAAGACAACATGTATACAGAACCATCAATTTTGTTTCAAACTGGCTGGAAGAGCAGAAGTTTGACTTGACAGGTTCTCTTGGGATGTTAATTCCCCAAGAGTATGTCAGTATTTCCTTGCTTAGGAAGCGAATGCTGTCAGGAAACTAAACCCAGTACTTTTTACAGCCAGCATACAGTTCTAGCCCATGGGGGCCCGGGCTGGCCAAGACTAGCAATGTTTTCAGCATGCATGTACCTTCCAGTGGCTTTACTCAATTCAGAATTGAAATTTGGAGGCACTTGGGAAAGAGAAAAATAAAACTTGGTTACTTGAGACCTAATTTTTCTAAATTTTAATGTTTATAAAGTTTTTTTTTTTTTTTTTTTTTTGGAGCACATGAATACATAATAATCTACAAAAACTTAATCCCAGAAAATATTCCTTGCCTTTTTTCCTCTTACTTCTTTTACTAGGTATGTGCAGATAAAAATTAGCAAATGCACTGTAATTTTTGTTAATGGTATTTAACATTTGCTGCTAAGATTCAATAATTGATTATTCCCAATGATCTATCATATGCGAAACCATTGATAAAGGTGATCATCAGAATAAAATTTTATACATAGTACTGTATTTCACAATGAAGTAACCCTCTAACAATGACATACATCCATTAATCAGCCTTTTTTGGTACATTTGTTCACTTACAAATCCATCAAACGCTCCATGATTTTAAGGCATGTTTCCCCAAATTGCCTAATTATCCAATGAAACATTTTGAGAGGTTTTTTTTTTTTTTTTTTTTTTTAAAGATTTTATTTATTTATTTGAGAGCATGAGAGAGGAGAAGGTCAAAGGGAGAAGCAGACTCCCCATGGATCTGGGAGCCCGATGCGGGACTCGATGCCCGAACTCTGGGATTATGACCCAAGCTAAAGGCAGTTGCTTAACCAACTGAGCCATGCAGGTGCTTTTGAGAGATCTTTTTAATATACCTTAACAAAATCCAGATACACAGGTTTATAGCATTTCTGGATCTAAATAGAAAGGGAATTCCACCTGTGAAAGGAAGCTAAGCCAATTTGACTTATTTTTGGTACCCAATCTGAGTTCTTGTGATCTCTGGTTTCTCTTCCGTTTGTTCTAGAACTCATTTCTAAAGCCTTTAAAGATTTATTTATTTGAAAGAGAGAGAAGGAGAGACAGAGATCATGAGAAGGGAGAGGGGCACAGGGACAGGGAAACAGAATCTCAAGCAGATTCCTGCTGGCTTCTTTCATTTTATATAATGTTTTTGAGGTTCATCCATTTTGTAGTATATATCAGTATTCTATTAATTTTTATTGCTGGATAATATTCATTATAGGTAAAGACCATATTTTATTTATCCACTTATTAGATGATGGACATCTGCACTGTTTTTACTCTTAGCTGTTATGAATAATGCTTTTATGAACATCTGTGTACAAGTGTTGCATGAGGATGTGTTTTCATTTCTTTTGGGTAAATACTTAAAAGTGAAATTACTGGGTCACACGTTAATTCTATGTTTAACAATTTGGGGAGCTGCCAAACTGTTTCCAAAGTGGCTGAACCATTTTACATTCCCAGCACAGTGAATGAGTTTCAGTTTCTCAACATCTTCACCAACACTTGTTACTGTCTATTTTTTTTGTATTATAACCACTCTAGTGGCTGTGAGGTGTTCACATGGTTTTGATTGGCATTTCCTTAATGACTCATGATTTTGAGCATCTTTTCATGTGCTAATTAGCCACCTTATCTGGATTCATGACTATTCAAATCCTGTGTACTTTTTAAAAAATTTGATTGTCGTGGGGTGCCTGGGTGGCTCAGTTGGTTAAGCAGCGGACTCTTGATTTCGATTCAGGTCATGATCTCGGGGTTGTGACATCCAGTATGAGTAGGGTGCTGTGTTGAGTGCCCAGTTTGCTTGGGATTCTCTTTCTCTGTCCCTCTGCCCCTCCTGCTCATGCTCTCTCTCTCTCTCTCTTTCAAATAAATAAAATATTTTTAAAAAATAGATCCAGAGCCCAAAATTTGATTGTCATTTGGATGTCTGTCTGGCTAAGTTGGTAGAGCAGGTGACTCTTGATCTCAGAGTTGTGAGTTCGAGCCCCACACTGGGCACAGACCTCACTAAAAAATAAAATAAAATAAAAAATTTGATTGCCTTTTTACAGTTAAGTTTTAAGTGTCCTTTATATATTCTGACTACAAATCTCTAAGGGAGCTATGATTTATAAATATTTCCCCCCAATCTCCCAGTTGTCTTTTCACTCACTTGGTGGTATCCTTTGGAGCACAAAAACTTTTAATTTTGATGCAGTCTAATTTATCTATCTTTTATCATTTATGCTTTTGGTTTGCTAACCCAAGTAACCACTGAATCACTCAGGATCATGAAGATTTACTCCTGTGTTTTCTTCTAATACTTTAATATTTTAAATTTACATTTGTGATCCACTTTGACTTACTTCTGTGTATGGTGTGAGGAGTTTAAATTCTTTTTTTTTTTTGGCATATAGATATCTTGGTGTCCCAGCATCATTTGTTGAATTGTCTTGGCCCCTTTGTCTAAAACCATTTGAACATAAATGTAAGAGTTCACTTATTTTTTTTTTTTAAGATTTTATTTGAGAGAAAGAGAGAGAGAGAGAACATGAGTGGGAAGGAGGGGCAAAGGGAGAAGCAGTTTCTACATGGAACAGGAAGCCCCACATGGGGCTCAATCTCAGGACCCCAGAGATCACGACCTGAGCCAAAGGCAGACGTTTAACTGACTGAGCCACCCAGGTGGCCCAAGAGTTTACTTTAATGTCATTTTTACCTAATTCTGTTTAGAAATTACATCAATTTAATCATATCTTTTGGGCAGAATTGCAATATTTTTTTCTTTTTATTGAAAATAACACGTAGTTACTCTATAATTATACACCACTTTCAAATACCTCAGTCTTCTTTATATCCAGAGCCCAAGAATTCTTTTGAATCATTTTGGTCTTACCATAATATTCTTCTTTTCAAAATCCACACTCATGATCATGACCTCTTATTACACTTAAACTGGGCTGTTAATAAAATTTCAAAATATGTCCTGAAGTTTTTGATAAGTAGAAGATATGTCATATATAGGTCACACTGAACTCACTGAGCTTTGAAAATTCTAGGGTCTATTTCAAAAAATGTGATCATTTCTACTGCTCACAATTGCATTCTTTTATAATTTTTTATTTTTTTATAAACATATATTTTTATCCCCAGGGGTACAGGTCTGTGAATTGCCAGGTTTACACACTTCACAGCACTCACCAAAGCACATACCCTCCCCAATGTCCATAACCCCACCCCCCTTCACCCCAACCCCTCTCCCCCCAGCAACCCTCAGTTTGTTTTGTGAGATTAAGAGTCACTTTACATTCTTTTATAATACGTATTCTTTTCATTCCAGTGCTAGACTGTATTTGTTTTTAAGATATTTTGTATGAGAAAGAAAAAAAAAAAGGAACCAGGGGCACCTGGGTGACTCAGGAACCAGGGGCACCTGGGTGGCTCAGTGGGTTAAGCCTCTGCCTTTGGCTCAGGTCATGATCTCAGGGTCCTGGGATTGAGTCCCGTATTGGGTTCTCTGCTCAGCAGGGAGCTTGCTTCCCCCTCTCTCAATCTGCCTGCCTCTTACTTGTGATCTCTCTTTCTCTGTCAAATAAATAAATAAAATCTTAAAAAATATTTATAAAAAAAAAAAAGGAACCAGATTTGATTTCAAATCCAAAGCACATGTGTCAAATGCAAAGAACTTAGTGGAGGGTGCTGGGGTTGCTAATCATCATAACCCATTTCTAGGCATAATTTATATTGGGTCCGGTGGGTATCTAGAGAATGTACTTTGCCTTTGGATATTAGACACCTTCCATTTTTCAAGATGTTAACGTGCTAAAAAGAAAAGTGTGACTTAGAATCAAGAAAATACGATAATGTCTCTTAGAATCTTATCCCTCGAAGCAGTTTGTGGAAAACACTTTTCTCTCATTGTAAAACAGCATATTTACTTAAACATATCCCCAGTCTCTCACCAGCCTTCTGTGTTCCAGAATTCTGAGATTGCTGCCACTCTTCTTTAAGGTTTTCTTTGCACCTTGCGATTGAATTCATTCTAGCCGGTAGGCAGACTTCTTTAGAGCTGTGAGGGTGCCTCTTACAATCATTTTGAATATTCTGGCCTTATTTCCCCTTATCCATATTCATCTCCCCATTTTCCATCTCAAGATGATTCTCCTTGACGGAAAAGCAAAACAGAAGCTGGAATTCAGCTTTTTGTATCTCCAGAATTGAACCATTGTCCTTGGGCAGAAGGCATGTTTTTCCTTTGCTTTTATGGCTTCAAAAAAATAATCGAAAGCAAGGTCTTTTTTCCTTTCTTTTATTCCATCCACATTTTTACAATGGACATAATTCTAATAAGACCATGTCATCCACTTGCACCTACGCTTAAAGAAGAAACTATATGTGAAATGCTTTGTACAGTGTCTGGCACTTGGTCAGCCACAGCAGTAGTCATCATTGTCCTTATTGTCATCATGATTGTTCTTACTAACCGCTCTGATTTTTCCTCTTGGAACTGGCTCCTTTAAAATTTGAAATATTTGTGCAAACTGAATGCCTTTTTAAAATAGTACAAACCTCTAATAACTGAAAAACCTCTTGACTTTAACCTTCATCACTAATTCATCACCATAAATTGCTTGTCTCTGTTCCCAGAGAAATCCAGGTTTCTAATAAAGTCTTTGAAAGAGAAATACTATATTTGCAGCAAACAGGAGGAACAAATTAAAAATTGGCTCCCATTCTCAAAGCTTTAAGTGAGTGCGCCCTGTTGCTTTCAAAAGATTTTATGTAAGATATTTAGACTGGAAAGTTGATCTCACAGGTGTGTACACTGGGTCTACTCATGCTTTGACAAAAAGAGTGGGGAAAGGAGTAAGTGGGGGGGGGGATTCCTGAAAAACTGGCAGGTTTAATGCCTAGTCAGAACTGTGGAACCATAGTAAACAAATATAAACTCGAGGCTAAAAAGAAATGGTTAAAAAATTCTAACCAAAAAATGATCCAACTCTTTCTTTTTCTCCTGAGCTTGCTTTCTTTGTCTTCACCATTTTATGAGCCTGCTTTACAAGTCAAAAATACAAGTTTTATCGCTATTGGTTTGTAATTTTTGCCACGTTCATAAATTTCTGAATTGTATGCTTTAATGATGAGGATAATATTAACAGCAGTAATAATTATATACACTCAGCTTAAGGCAACCTTCTGTATAAAGCCCCTTCCGACTCTCCTACATAATGCCAACCATTTCTTCCTTTGTGCCCTCATTGTAACTGTATACTTGTCCATCTGGCCGCCCAACACTTCACTGTTTATTTACAGTTCCCACCCCCTACTACCAGAGAGTAGCTTTTTGTAGAGGCAACTGTACTGGGGGATATATGGTAAATCTCCACAAATATTTGTATAATGACTCCATGAATAAAGAAATGATTTACCCAACAGTTGGCTACTTCGGCATCTTTTACTTATCTAGTTGACACAAAGTTTTTCATATTAGAAACTGGTGCTTTATACTGTAAAGCATGAGTATTTTGCTCCTCAGATCAGGATTGGTGTAGCAATGACACCTCCTCTTCCCCTTGACTTTCCTATTCCATCATTGTAATAATATGCAGTTAAGTACTAAGATAGCCCACGGAATAATTCCCTCTTCCCAGGGCCCTCTCTTTGTTACCTACATTTAGAGGAAGCCTCTGAAAACTTAAACTCTTGACTGTGCATCTTATGTGTCTTGGAATACCGTCTAACCCACTCAAGGGGGAGATTTTATATTTGCATTCACTCAGACTCCCAGAAATCCCATCTGGAGTTAGGTCTTTTAATAACATTTTGGAGCTATGATGAAATGAGGGCTATCCAAGACCCAAATTACAGTGTGGTTTGATTTAGTTCTTTGTTGTAAGGGTACCCTCCCCACACAAGTACTCTGCCTCTCTAGATCATATTTGTTTCAGTCATATCTTCAGGCAGAGGTTCTCAGTTTCTTTCAACCTCCTTCCAGGAACTGGGAAGTCTCTGGTCCCCTTTTTGGCAGAGCCCGTCTAGCCATCTTTATCCTCAGGTACCAAAATGATGGCTGCCAGGGCTTCAGCCCAGCTCCCATTTTTTTTTTAAATTTTTTATTATTATTTTTTAATTTTTTATTTTTTATAAACATATATTTTTATCCCCAGGGGTACAGGTCTGTGAATCACCAGGTTTACACACTTCACAGCACTCACCAAAGCACATACCCTCTCCAATGTCCATAATCCCACCCCCTTCTCCCAAACCCCCTCCCCCCAGCAACCCTCAGTTTGTTTTGTGAGATTAAGAGTCACTTATGGTTTGTCTCCCTCCCAATCCCATCTTGTTTCATTGATTCTTCTCCTACCCACTTAAGCCCCCATGTTGCATCACCACTTCCTCATATCAGGGAGATCATATGATAGTTGTCTTTCTCTGCTTGACTTATTTCACAGAAACCAGCTCCCATTTTTGCATGTGTTTTCCACTTCTGGTCAAAGGAGGTTATTTGTTTTGTTTTCATGTCTTATTTTTCTTGTTGTTTACTTGTTTTAAATTTATTGTTCAATAATTTCACTTTTTTCTTCTTTTTAAATACATGAATTTTTAAGGCTATAAATTTTCCTTTTGTACTGTATAAATTTTATACAGTATACAGTACATTTTTGTACTGTATAAATTTTACCTATAATCTATTAATTTTGATACATAACTTTCAATAAATTTTTATTTTAATAATTTAATTTTAATGTTAAAACTTAATTTAAAATTTGTAATAATTTCTTCCTTGGCCTATTAATTTATATCAATTCATATTAATTCCTTTGGGCATATGAGGTATTTAAAAACAAGTTTTGAAATTTGTGAACATATGGAACCTTTTTTGTTATCTTACTGTTAATGCTACCTTAAATTTTGTTGTCAGAGAATTAATGTAATATAATAATGAGTTTGTAGAGTAAGACTTGTCTTACAGCCTCTTTTATGGTAAGCTTTTGTAAACATATTCCTAGTGTGCATGACAATATATTGTGAAATACACTTGGAAGGGTAGGTTTCTGAATATGTCTGTTAGGTCAAATTTCGTTAATCACACCATTCCAATCTTCTATATTCTTGCTAACTCTTTTATGCTTACTGTAGCAGTTATAATTTTATCATAAAACCTCCTACTATTTGGACTTGTCAGTTTTTCATTCCAATTATATTAATACATGCTTTTTTATATTAAGAAGTCACATATCTCTATGTATACAAAATTGTATTATTCTCTTGGTGAAATAAAACTTTTGTCATTATAAATTAATTTTTTTATAATTCATATGGTTTAGTGTCTTAAAGTTTATTTTGTCTGGCATTAATTTTACACTAGATTTCTTTCTATTAGTTTTTAACCTGGCATATTCTTTTCTATATCCTAATTATAGCCTTTCTGTGTTTTTATCTTTTAGGTGTATCTCTTACAAACAGCACAGACATTATTTTTGAAGCCAATGTGATAATATCAATCTTTTAAGCAGAATGTTTGGTCTGTTTATATATTTTGATTGCTGATCTATTTGTTATCATTTCTACTGTCTTATCTTGTAATTATAATCTGTTCTATTTTTCCTGTGATTCCTCCCTGCCAATTTTTCTACACTTTTTGGATCGTTTCTGCTTTTATTTCCATTTTCCCTCTTTCACTATTTTTTAAGCCATATATAACCTTTAGTACCCCCCAACATTGTTACAATGATTTTTGTAAGTTAATCATCTCCCTCATCTTTCCATACAATACAAAAATGTAGAACACTAATTTGGTGAGTCTAATATCATCTTATATTTTATTGTTATTTATGTTTCTATACTTATACTCTTCTTTTGAAAAAAAAACATCATTACTGTTTTATATGCTCCGTATTTCTTAGGACATATTCCACGTATTTCAAAATGGTTTCTGGGGGCACCTGGGTGGCTCAGTCAGTTGAGCAAGACTCTCAATTTCGGCTCCAGTCATGATCTCAGGGTTGTGTGATCAAGCCCCACTTTGGGCTCTGCACTCAGTGGGGCTTCTGCTTGAGATTCCCTCTCCCTGTATGCCCCTCCCCCCAACTCACACTCACAAACACACTCTCTCTCTCAAATGAAGAAATAAAATTTTCTAAAAACAAATGTCTTTGAGGACCCCTGCTAGCTGTTGGTAGAGCATGAGACTCTTGATCTCAAGATTGTAAGCTTGGACCCCACTGTAGGTCTAGAGATTACTTCAAATCTTTTTAAAAAAAAATCTTTAAAATGTCTTCCTTCATCCTTCCTTCCTAAATCCAAGTCATTATGGGGTTTTAATTTCTTTTTTTTTCTTGCAGTACATCTTTCAGTTTTGTTTTGTCTGAAAATAGCCTATTTTGCTCTTTAGGCAAAATACTGACAATAACAAAAAATTGACAATAATTTACAGTCAGCATTTTGAAGATATTATTTCACTATTGCTGTTGAGAGGTGAGCCATCAATATCACTATCTTTCCTTCAGAGATCATTTTTTCTTTTTTCTCTAACAGCCTTCAAAATCTTTAGTTTGGTTTAAGTGTTCTGCACTTTCACAACAATGAATATAGGTGTGGATTTTTTAAAATTCATCTTTCTTGAGATTTGTTGAGATTCCTGAATTTTTGGATTGATGATTCTTTTGAGCTCTAAAAACTTAGCCATTTATCTCTAATATTGGCTCCCATTATTTTCTCTTTTCTCTTTTTGAAACTCAAATTAGATATCGTTAGACATTCTCATTCTGTCATACTTCCTATGTTTCTTTAACTCATTTTCATATTTTCCCTCAATGTCTCCCTCTTTGATGCAAATGCTGGTTTATTTTCTCAGATTTATCTTCCAGTTTATTAATTCTTTCTTCAACTGTATTTAGTCCATTATTTAACCTTTCCACTAAACTTTTACTTTCATTTCTATAAATTCTTTTCCTAGCCTGCTTTTATACTCTTTTAGTTTTACTCCTATTTCTTTTCTTTTTCTTTCTTTTTTTTAAGATTTATTTATTTATTTAAGAGAAAGAGAGAGAGAGAGAGAGCGCTTAAGGGAGGAGCAGAGGGAAAGACTCTTCAAGTAGACTCCGCATTGAGCATGGAGCCCGACTTGGGCCTCTGTCTCATGACCCATGAGATCACAACCAGAGCCAAAACCAAGAGTTGGATGCTTAACCAACTGAGGTGTTTCTGCTAACTTTAAGAATTTGTTTTGTTACCATAAGTGACTCTTAATCTCACAAAACAAACTGAGGGTTGCCGGGGGGAGGGGGGTTGGGAGAAGTGGGGTGGGGTTATAGACACTGGGGACGGTATGTGCTTTGGTGAGTGCTGTGAAGTGTATCTTTCTCTGACTGATTTATTTTGCTTAGCATTATACTCTCTAGCTCTATCCATGTCACTGCAAATGGCAAGATTTCATTCCTTTTTATGGGTCAGCAATATTGTATATATATACTACATCTTCTTTTTTTTTTTTTTTTAAAGTTTTTATTTATTTATTTGACAGACAGAGATCACAAGTAGGCAGAGAAGCAGGCAGAGAGAGAGGCGGAAGTAGGCTCCTTGCTGAGCAGAGAGCCCAATGCGAGGCTCGATCCCAGGACCCTGGGATCATGACCTGAGCCGAAGGCAGAGGCTTTAACCCACTGAGCCACCCAGGCGCCCCTATACTACATCTTCTATATCCACTCATCAATTGATGGATTCTTGGCTGCACCAGTGTGCATTCCCACCAACAGTGCATGAGTGTTCCCCTTTCTCCACATCCTTTCAGCACCTCGTTTCTCGTGTTGTTGATGTCAGCCATCCTAACATATGTGAGGTGGAATCTAATTGTAGTTTTGACTTGCATTTCCCTGATGATGAGAGATACTGACCATCTTTTCATTTATCTGTTGGCCATCTGTATATCTTTAGAGTAAGTTCTATTAATCTCTTCTGATCGCTTTTAAATTGGATTATTCATTTTATAGGTGTTGAGTTTTTATATGTTCTTTATATATTTTGGATACTAAGCCTTTATGAGATATACCATTTGCAAATATCTTCTCCCACCATGTTTGCTGCCTTTTAGTTTTGTTGATTGTTTCCTTTACTGTACAAAAGCTTTATTTTTGTTTACCAGTTCTAGCAGTTTTTTGGTGGATTTTTTGGGATTTCTATATATAATATCATGTCATATGCAAATAGTAAAAGTTTTGTTTCTTCCTTACTGATACAGATGTTTTTTATTTCTTTTTGTTGTCTCACTGCTGTGGCTTTACATACTTTTTGAATGAATAGTTAGATAACTATATAATTCAAGTTTATCTCTAATACCTACTCATTGCATCTGCTTTTTCTTTTTATCAGGGTGCATATTTTTCCCTTCAAATTTGGTATTCAAACATCTAACCTTCTTTAAAGTAAAATTCCTGTTATGCTGGATTGTTTCTTCTTTGCCCTATCATTTACTCAGGCTAGGAGGCTAGAGCAGAGACAATTAACTTCCTGGACATTCTGAGCTATTTGTGCTAGCTGTCTACAAGGGGCGGCCTTATTTCTTCTAGGTTTGCCAACAACCCAAAGCTCTTGTCTCTTTATTTAAAAGATCATCAGTTGGGCCTCTCAGGACTAGAATACTGATTTTTAAAGAAATTTTTATTCTGTTAGATGTCTAAAAAAGCTTGCTTGGGCACTCAGCTCCTTGTTTTCACTGGTGTAAATTTCTTGGTATTTGGTGGGCTTGCTTTATAATTTGTGGTTTGAGGTTGTGGCTATTTCCTTGTTTACTAAACATGGAGTGCTGCCCCTTCAACTTTTCATTAATTTATTATTCAACTTAACCCATGTTAAGTTGAATATTGTCATCAATATTCTCACTTCTAGGAAACACTGCACCTTTTCAACATCCAGTTCAGACTTTTTTCCACAACCACAACTCATCCTGCTATCTCTAAAGATTATTAACTTTAAGCTGGGAAACAAGAAAATCATCTGATACTTTTCTCCCCATAATTTGGGCATCACCACATGATATTTCAGTGATTGAGCTCTGGGACCAGTTATATGAAAACAAATCCATGATTATAGTAATATCAAGTGGGCGGCCTAATTGCCTAAATATCTAACTTGGATTCCTTTATATTATTGATTTATAAGCAACAGGGTTTTCAAGTTGTAACAGATTTAAAAATATCTAATTTCATAAATTTCCTTTGTGACCAGTGAATATATTGTAACACGGCATATCTGGCTAGATAAGCTGTCTGTATCAACAGAAACTAGCTAATTAAGCCATTGGTATCAAACTTACAATCTTTGTTTTCTTAGGACACTGTTTCTACCTAAGGGAACCAGTCAACAATGGGCTCCTATCCCATAATAATGTACTTTAACATTATGTTCTCCTCTACCTCAACAAGTATGTTTCCTATAATAAAATACATACAATAAATTTTAAGTTCTTTAAAAGCAATGTAAGTGTGATTGGTTTCTACCATATATATTTTTTTCTCTTGTATACTTATTAGACCAGAGTATAAGATAATCAATAAAAGAGAAAAAAAAAAGCAGAAATATTTTGCTCCTAATCTCTTTCCTAAAATTATGACAAATTCATGGTTTTTTTTACTTTGTTTTTAGCCTATTTTAGATGACTTAATACTCTCTTTAAATCAAAATCTAGGAGCTTTTATTTAAGTTTAATCAAATCTACATTGGGGAGACAAGAGGAACCAATCTGGCCAAATTTTAATATGCTTTCCAAGTGTGGAAGGTAGCTTGGTGTAGGGTTACAATGATCCAACATTTCTGAAATCTTTGGTGGCATTATCTATTGTTGGGAGTGGAATTTTCTTCCCTTTCCCATAATTATCTGAACATTATGTCACTTTCGTATCCTGAATGTTTAATCAGTTCTGCTATAGTACTTGTTTGGAAAAATGAAAATTTGTTTCAAAACGATTTGAGTATAACATGGATTTTATGTTTCTTTATGTGTAATTTTGACTGCAGGAAACAGGTAAACATAGACAACTGCACCTAAGCTTAACAACCAGATGAGTAGGAATCTACAAAACATACACATGCACAGGTATCAGTTTTTAAAGACTACCAACTTCTTCAGTTTACCGCATGTGTAATGAGACAGGTACACTGATAACATCTGGTGTTACAACTTTTAATCCCATGTCAACTAAGCTTCCTTCCTCCACTTCACACAGTAACCAACAAGCTGCAGTCCTTGCAAAGACCACTTCCACAAACCAACTTCAGGTCTGCGTCAATGCCACATTTAGCTTGGTATTTATACACTTCTTAACCATACAACATGTGTAAAACTGTGCTACCAGTTTTATTAAGTTCTTCTTCGTTTTTAATAAGTCATTGAGAAAATGTTTGAGTGCTGTGATCCTCACCCCATTTCTCACTTAATATAGGTATTTTGTAAATTAAACTTACTTGTTTTGAGATAATTGTAGGTTCACATGTAGTTCTAAGAAATAATACTGACATAGACAATGTATCCTTTACCCTGGTAACATCTTGCAAACTATAGTACAATATCACAAGCAAGATATTGTTATTGACATAGTCAAGATATAGAATTATTCTACCACCACAGGGAGGAATCCTCTCTGTTGCCATTTATTAAGCTCCTCCTATATTCCTCTTGGTCCCCCTTCTCCATCTTTAACCCCTGGCAACTACTGCTCTTCATTTTTATAGTTTTGACACTTCAAGGATGTTTATAAATGGAATCTACACTGTATAACCTTCTAGGTTTGGCATTTTTCACACAGTATAATTTCCTAGAGAGCCATTAGAGTTATTACATGTATCATTGTTGTATTGTTATTGTTGTTGTTGTTGTTGTTTAACTGCTGAGAAGAATTCTGTGGTATGGCTATGCCACAGTTCAACTACTCAGGATTGAAGAGCATCTGGGCTATTCCCCGTCTGGGGCTATTACAAATAAAATTGCCAACGCATCCATGTAAAAGTTTTTGTGTGAATGTAAGTCTTGATTTCTCTGGAATAAATTCCCAGAAGTGCAAATTCTGGACTGTTTGGAAGTTGTATGCTCAATGTAAGAAACTGTCAAACAGTTTTCCAAAGTAGCTGTACTACTTCACATTCCCAACAGCACTGGACTTATTTGCCATCTTTTTACACATTTCAGTAAAACATGTCTTCATGCTTTTTGCTTATTCTTGAATTGGATTGGCTTGTTTTTTCACTGTTAAGATTTTAGGATTCTTTGTATTCTAGATACTAGTCCTTTGTCAGCTATGCAGATAGCAAATTTCCCTCACTACCCTGTCCATAGCTTGTTTTTCCATGTTCTAAACAGGATCAAAAGTTTTTTACTTTGAAAGGGACTAATTCATCAATTTTGCCTTTATGGCTCTCATGCTTTGGTGTCAAGGCCCCATGGCTTCTGTTGAACAATTTTGCATCGTGCATGGTTTTTAGGCATGCACATGTCACATTATAGCAGAACTGACTGTACTTGGGAGAAACAATAAAAAACTATTAAGGTAGCAAACTTATCGTCTTAAAATAAGCTGTTGTTGGCTCAGTGAAATTCTGAAATCCCAACTAGATTCTGGGCCTCCATCTAAAACAATCTGGAAAATCTGACTTTAAGTCTGGTTGTGTACTGCACTAAGTTCACCAGAGATGTGGCAATTATCTTGACAACATTTATTAACTCAGGGGAATAGATCCCCACAAGTTTCAGTGTGGAGACTCATTCCGTTCACAGCAGCACACAGTGATTAGCCATTCGTCTCAATAATTAGTAGGAAAATATCTGTCAATGAGTTTAGTACTCCTGTTCAAAGATCTTTTTATCTCACTGAGTTTCAATTAAGCAGGACTTCTATTACAACAAAAAGCTGAATGTTTTCCAGCCAGCCCCTCAGGAAAGATACCATTTTGGTTCTGAAAGCCATTATGAAAATTTGACCTTTTTACCTTTTCCTGACCAGGGCTTTTCCAGATGCAAATTTAATGGTTTATACGCTGAATGCTATCAGCCTCATAAAGCATGAAACCTCCTCTCATCAAAGCAGCCATCATAATTTAACTGGCGAGGCTGCCACCGTGCAGTGGGCTCCAGCCGTGTGCCTGTCAGAGAAACCATCAAATCAGGCCTGCTCTTTCTTCAGCTTGCAGGGGTACTGAGACTTGACCTCGAGTTAGGTCTCTTCCATGTAGAGGGAGGGGAGGGAGGAAAATAAATTATTACATAAAACAAAGACTATATTATTTGGTACATATGTTATGGTTTACCCCATTTCATCCTCTGAACAAGGGATTGTCTGCCTTCAACTTTTCCAGGGCTCTTAAAATCCCTCTTTATAGTCTGTGCAGTCAACTTAATGAGGACCATTTGAGGAGCATAAGCGAAATGATGTCATTTGGTCTCTCTCTCTCTCCTCTTTTTTCCTCTCTAACTACAGGATTTGATCCACCCTGAGCGGGACATAATATGCACACAGTCTCCGAATTATTCAGATGAAAGCTCTGATTTGCTTCAGAGACCCACACTAATTCCTGCCTCTTCTACCATTCAAGACTATCCTTCTGGATATACCTGGAACATACTGAGCATTGATGTGCCATGCATTATACTAGACATTTTCATTTCATATGCACTCATTCTACCCTCACAACAATCTGCATTGCTAACTTACACAGCTCTGGAAGATTAGTTTTAGACTTGCCTCATTATATTACACCCAGAGGAGGGTTGGGGCCAGGGTGTGCTGGCTTGTAAGAACTGATTGTTAAATTTTCAGGAATTTTGTGAGCACTTATTCAATACAGCCATTATTAGAAGTTATGTTAAATAAACTTACAAATAAATACACTATATTTAAAGCAAAGATAAATACTCAAAATTCATCACTTCCTAATTATTTTACTATGTTTCACTAGTATCTTGGCCCTTGAGGTCATTTATAGTTCTTATGTCTTTGTGGTGAAAATGTAATAGTGGGCTGCTGAACATCAATTCCCAATTCTACTCACAGTGATGTTATGCTGGTAGCTTAAAATCAGCATAGGTAGGGGGTATTTGCATTAATGAAACCCACAAAAGCTACAAATCAGAGGTTTTGTCTTCCAGAGAGCTGGTTGCCGATAATTTGCCAGCACACCAGTGACTACACTTTTCCAAGGCTCATATGTTGTGCTATGAATGATACTTTATTGACTGCAAGCTTTGTGGATAACTGCAAACCAAAATAAATTAACCCCATGATAAAAAGCCTCTCTGTGTCTTGAACTCTGGTAGAAATCAGAAACATACTGAATCCATTCTTTTGTTGTTGTAGAAGAAAAATGTCCTCAACTAAGGGACTGGATTCATGTGTGTCACACAAATCCACACCTGTCTGAGCACGGTGGGTAGAGCCTCAAAGACAATGTTTGTATGAGAAAATGAAGAACTCCATATGAACTAATATATCCTAAGGAGAGAAAATATGATTCATGCAGTATGGACCAAGGGCAATTTTGTGAGCACTACTGGAATGTATGCTGGCTTCTAGCTCTTTCCTCCACCTGAGGTTTGTACCCAAGTTCCATGTGATGATGCTTCTGAAAGAAGGCAACATCAGGAGCAAATACGCCATTTCACTAAAATCACTATGTGATGCTGGCAGCATGAAGCAGACCAGCTTCGCGATCATGCAGACAGTGTAGCATGAGATAGGGTTGAGAATTCTTCTTCACTTCAGCAAGACACTAAACCAGGATTTAGGAAACCCAACACAACACGCAAAGCAGGAAAGGTCACATGGTCTGTCTAGTCTGTTCAGTCTACATTTGGAGTTGATTAGAAGTCCCAAAGGACCAGTGCATTATGGAGAATCAGATGGGGTCCATGCAGTTCAACATCGCTGTAATAGACAGATGTGAGAAGACAAAAAGTTGAGAACTAAAGGGTACTTACAAGGTACCAGAATAGCATACCCAAGTATGTAGGGAGAAAATGGAAGACCCCACCTAATGGCCAGGAGTATTGTTTATATGACCACATATGGTAACAAGCTCAAGGGACTTCTTGAAATCATTGGGAGAAATTTAAGAGGAATAAAGCCTCACTTTTTTTTTTTTTTTTTTTTTAAATAGGAACTGAGTCAGGAAATACTAACCCTGTCACTTCCATTCAGATTTAGTTTTCCTCAGCTTGGACTGGCTGCAATGGGACCGAAATGGTTTCTCATCAGTAAGTCCAATGGCTTATCCATGTTTTAAGATGGGAAAGCATAAAACCAGAATTAACATAAATTCTAAGTGACTATTCTGTTTTATTCAATGAAGACTAGACAGAAGAAATAACAGTATGTATTTAGATAGTTTTTTCCAGGGAGAAGAATCTGATTCATTCTCTTTTGTCATTTTCATCATAAAGCATCTCTCTGAATGAGTTCATAAAACAAAGTGCAACGAAGTAAAGGTCTTCTGGTTTGAGGAAGTGTCATCAAAACATTTGGCCCTGCGCCCTGCCACTCACTCACGGAGTGACCTTTTTCAAGTCATGAAACATCTGTGTCCCTCTGCTCACCATCAACAACTGGAGGATTCTAAGATCCTAGGATTCGAAGTGGGCCAATCCAAAGGAAACCATGCCCACAAAGAAATGTGTTTCCAATTATTCAAGTGGCCAAATAGTCAATCACCAGATAATCTTCTTTGGAAGAAATCTTCATAGCAATCTTTGAAACACATCTGGCCTAGTGGACAGTGTTAATGACTCTTTTATGGTTTAATGTACCAGGCCTCCTTTTCCATTCGTTTCACTGGCACACTGCAGGGAAGAGTACTGCCACAAAAACCTCCCCAGTGACTCTCTGAGGTATTTCCACACAGACATTTCACACCTTGCAGACTGTGTATTTCATACATGTATGTGAGACAGACATCCATTTCACAGCTCAGGTCTGAACTCTTTAAGTGCACTTTCCCCGCTTCATGATTTAGAATAACTCAGGTGTAGACTGAGCATTATTTGCATCTTTTCAAGATCCCGTGTCCACTAAGTGTGTTGAAAAATAAACAAATAGTGTCTAGGTGTGCTTAATTATTTATTATTTTCAATATAAAAGAGAGAATTTATCATAGAAGTAACTTTCGGATTAGTTAATATTCGGCTGCTGAACTAGGATAAGAAAAGCTCCCAGGAAGCTCCTGTTGGTAATTTCCTAAATAAATCCACACCTTACTACAAAGTAAAACAAGTAAGGGGCTTGGTGCTCCTCCAACAGAGAAAAGCAACGTTTGTAACAAAAGCAAAAAACTGAAGGTAAATTGCTGGATGGTTTTCCTCCCCACACCAGGACATTGGGTGTGGCTCACAGGTTGAGCAACCACTTGTCATATCAAAAAGAATGCCAATATTGTATATAGAAATATTTTACTGCTGAGAGAAAGAGATTGTAGTAGTGTGCAGGAAAAAAAGAGCATATTTATCTTAAGAAAAGCAACAATTTGTGGTCCTCACTTTGATTTGAGATTGGCTACACACCTAACTCAGCTCTACCAAAAGACATGCTGCTTTGGGCATAGTTGCTGAATACTGTGCTGGCCTGTTCTTTCTATTTAGGGCCGGGTGACATTTACATTCAATCATTTGTGCTAAGAAAAAATCAAGCTGTATGGCCCCTGAAGGAGATTAGAGAGGTAAGAGGAACACTGTTCCCTGGGTCTCAGAGTTCTGTCAGTCACCAAAATTCATGTTGAATGGCAGACAGAATAACCACTGGTCTAGGAGTCCAGGAACCCAAGTTCTAGACATGTGTCTGCTACTATTGGGTTGTGGCTCCTTTGGCAAACCACCTAACCACTCAGAGTTAGATTAAATAATTATCATGATCCCTTCAAGTGCTACATTTTAGAATTCTTGCAAGAAACTGTAACTATTTTTTTTTTTTAAAGATTTTATTTATTTATTTGACAGAGAGAGATCACAAGTAGACAGAGAGGCAGACAGAGAGAGAGAGAGAGGGAAGCAGGCTCCCCGCTGAGCAGAGAGCCCGATGCGGGCCTCGATCCCAGGACCCTGAGATCATGACCTGAGCCGAAGGCAGCGGCTTAACCCACTGAGCCACCCAGGCGCCCAGAAACTGTAACTATTTTTTATAGATCAATCATTTTTAAGTCTCTCAGTGAATGAACATTAATACTTAGACATTTCAGAATGTATATGGTCTGAGGGCAACTGAAATCAGGGACTCACCCAGACTCCATATTAGGTTTTTCTGAAAGTTTTTTCAAAGATTATATTTATTTATTTGACAGACAGAGAGATCACAAGTAGACAGAGAGGCAGACAGAGAGGGAGAAGCAGGCTCTTGCTGAGCAAAGATATGGGCCTTGATCCTAGGACTCTGATATCATGACCCGAGCTGAAGACAGAGGCTTAAACCACTAAGCCACCCAGGCACCCCTGATTTTATGAATTGTTAAAATAAGTAACTGATGGGCAATGAATCCAGGGCGCACTGTGTTAGAGAGAAGGAGGAAAAAAAAATACAGCTCCACAATCCTCTCGGAATAATCCTGATTCCTTAATCTCCTTGTTCCAGTCTTGATTTGAAAAGATAATCAGCATGCAGACCACAGAATATCAGTATGTTATGGGGAGGGGAGAAAACAGAGGTGAAGAATGGGTATTTATGTTGGGTCAAACTGCAGTGCTCTCCAAATGATTTAGACCTATTCTGTCTAATAATGTGGGCACTAGCCATGTGACTATTGAGCATTTGAAATGAGGCCAGTATAAACTGAAATGAGCTTTAAGTGTGAAATGTACACTGATGTTTGAGCACTTACTATTAAAAAAAGATCAATGTAAAATATCTAGATGGTTTTTATAGTAATTACACGTTGAAATGATTATATTTTGGATAAAATATATTAATTCTACTTTTTTTTCCTTTTTAAAATGTGTCTATTAGAACATTTAAGGTTGCATATGTGGTTCACATTGTATTTCTGCTGGACATTGTTTGTTCAGACATATGCTGACCTTTTATGAACCCTGAAATATTTATGTTCCTCACTGCATAGCCAAGAACCCAAGACTGAGATTATAGGATAGAAATGGAAGTAGAGGAAACAGGGAGGCAGAATGGATGGTAAAAAAAATTAGCACTGTGCCAAGAGCTATAGGTTTGTCATTTTTCTGTTGTTCCCCAAACATCTCCTCTCTCTTACTAGGTTTACTTTCTATTTTATTTTATTTATTTTATTTTATTTGACAGAGAGAGAAAGACAGCGAGAGAGGGAACACAAGCAGGGGGAGTGGGAGAGGGAGAAGCAGGCTTCCTGCTGAGCAGGAAGCCCAACGTGGGGCTTGATGGACCCTGGGATCATGACCTGAGCTGAAGGCAGACACTTAACAACTGAGCCACCCAGGCGCCCCTACCTATTTCTTTTTTTTTTAACTAAAGATATTTTGATTTATAGACATGAGTATGTCTTTATCTCCCTCCTCTTCCCTTCAGAGCAGGGAAACTAGCAAATCATGGAAGACCCACAGAGACCACCAGCATAAAGTGAGCTTCCAAAACAGACATGCCCTGATTACCATGACAGACACTGGCAGTTACCTAACAATTTCCATACCTCCTTTTCAACAGTACCCAGTTTTGGTCAGGTATTTAACCTACTGGATTATTCACTTTTTATTATTCATTTGTCTAAGATACCTATTTACAGAAAAGTCTGAATGATTAATAAGCCTATTACAAGATGCTTAATACCAGAAATAGTAAGAGATACTTGAATTATATATATATATATATATATATATATATATTTTTTTTTTTTAAGATTTTATTTATTCATTCGACAGATAGAGATCACAAGCAGGCTCCCTGCTGAGCAGAGAGCCCGATGCGGTGCTAGATCCCAGAACCCTGGGATCATGGCCTGAGCCAAAGGCAGAGGCTTTAACCCACTGAGTCACCCAGACATCCTGAGATATTTGAATTAAACAAAAAGTGAGGTGCTTTTCAAATTCATCATATTGAAATCATTTAAAACTATGGTAGCAGTAAATGTGAGCAAGGATGTAGAGCCATAGATAATGTCATAAACTGCTGGTAGAAGCATACACTGGTACAACATAGTAGGATAATTCGACAATATATAGTGTAGTAAACACTGAATATACTTTAACCTAGTAATTGCTCTTCTAACTACTCATCCAGGACACATGGAGAAGGATGTTCACACAGCAATATTTGCAATAGTCTAATAAATATAAAATGTGGTATATACATAATGCAACTTGATACAGCAATTAAAATAATGAACTGGGGGGGGTGATGTATTAATATTTACAAATCACTTCAATATACTAGTGATTGAAGAGAACAGTTGGAAACTGACACATGCAATACCAGTTATGTAAAATTGGAAGATACACAAAACAATGTATTATTTACCAATCCATGTCTAGTATGTATCTGATAATATATGATAAAACAAATTCAGAATAATTCTTACCTTGAGAGAGAGAGGGATCAGGGAAAAATACAGAGAGCCTTCAATTTATATGTTGTTTCACTTCCTTTAAGGTGGGGAGCAAATGTGATAAAATGGGCTAAGTAAAGACAAGCTATTTTTAACCTCTGTTTGGCTAAATAAAAAGTAATCACTGGGGTACCTGGGTGGCTCAGTGGGTTAAAGCCCCTGCCTTCAGCTCAGGTCATAATCCCAGAGTCCTGGGATCAAGCCTCGCATCAGGCTCTCTGCTCAGCAGGGAACCTGCTTCCTCCTCTCTCTCTCTCTGCCTGCCTCTCTGCCTACTTGTGATATCTCTCTCTTTCTCTCTCTCTCTCTCTCTGTTAAATAAATAAATAAAATCTTTTTAAAAAAGAAAAAAGTAATCACTAATTTCTCTGTCATGTATTCATTTATTCATGTGACAAGTAAATCATGTTTGAGTCCCTACTGGGTGCTAAGGGCTGGGGATGTTAAAAAAGGAGAAGAGCACTGGTGAGGGATTGAGAGCAGCAGTGGGGCATAGAGCACAGGCAGTCAGTCCTGTGTGGTGCCGTGGGTAGGGAGGAGCTTAGGGAAGCCCTCCTAAAGAATCAGTCCCCAGAGCGGAGCTTCAGTAATAAGAAAGAGTTAGGGAAGAAAGGGAATAGAAGCAGTGAGCCTTGGCACTTGGGGAAAAGAAATCCCAGCATGTGTTTCATCAGGGAGGGTGCACAATCAGACTGTCCTGTCTGTGACAGGACAGAACAGACTGGAAAAGGAGGGCAAGCCAAAGCAACCAAGCAAGCTTAGAAGTCATCAATTTTGGATGACAATCTGAACTGGAGCGCTGGCACTGTAGGGAGATCAAAGGGCATATGGGCGCAGAGAATAGTTTAGATGAATCAGTATTTGGAGATAAATGGATGTTAACAGATGATGACAAAATGAGAGGAGTCAGGACGACTCCCAGGTTTCTCAAAATCAATCTCTGTCTTTGCAGAGATAGCACTTAAGGAAGTCAAATGTAATCATGTATGGAACTAATCTGGCCTCAGAATCAAGTGAAGCAGGCTCCCCACCACACACTCCTGCCCTTACACGAAGGCAATGCATTATGAAGGGCCATGAGTATCCCTGAAATCTGTTACTTCTACCTCAGTCACTTTCTAAAACATGACGGTAAATGCCTGGTAAGCCTTCCTTACTACACACCAGTGATGGGCTTTATGGAATTTTCTGAATATATCTGATGTCGCGGAAGGGGAAAGAAATCCAAGACATGGAGTGAGTGAAGACCATTAAATATAAACGGCAGAGAAGTTTAGCTCCAAGTGTCCTTAGCAAGCTCTACTGGAAAGTCTTCCCATTCTCTTTGGGAAAATGAAAGAACGACAAGTAGTTTTTGAAGGGAGATCATAAAATCCTCATAGTAAGATATTACATAAATCAGATATTTGCATTTCCAACATGCATGTTTGTTAGCTTGATTGGTTCCTTACAAAAAAAGGAAGGGGGAGATATTAAACTTGGGAAAATATTTAAATGCAATATCCAAATCAAATGTGAACACTTGGCCACTGCTTTCCTTTGGAGATTTTTCAGTTTATTTATCTAAGGTTTGAATGTAAGGTTTCATCGGCCGCTGAGTTGTGACTTGTTAAAGGTTTTTACCTTTAGAATCTGTGCTCCATGAAACCCTCCAACCACTCTCTACCAGAGACATAATATTATACAGAGCAGCCTTGTGTTGATTTTTTTCCAACCATCATACATTTTGGGCCAAGAACCACACACTAGGAAAAGCAAACCTCCCCAGTGCATCACCAGAGTATTATTTTTTAATGTTCCACATTATATGAAAGAGAAAAATGTCTTCATTGTAACTGAATACATATAGGAAAAAAATACGAAGCCTTCTGAACGGACAAACATCAAGTGAATTCTAGCAGGACCAGGAGGAGTCTTAAAGAAGAGACTGAAGCCAGTACCTCCCACTCACCCCACCCCCCACCCCCATCCCCTCAGCTCTCCTTAACCTTTGATTTCTCTTTCCTATTCCTTCCCAGTAAGAGCAATGATGAGGGCCTGTTCTTGCTTGAGAACTGAAATCGGAACTGTTTTGTCTATAGTGGAGGGAACTGTGGAGATGTGGACCCATTTGTTAGAGAGAGAATGCTCTTTACATTGTGAAGGTTTTATAAGCTAAAATGGTAGAGGAGACCCCAGTCAAAATCAACTGATGAATCTCTAAGAGTTGAAAGAGCAAAAAGTGTTCAATGGGCAGGTGTTTATGGTTGCCCCACTACGAGCTATCAGTTTGCACATCTGGGATAAACCTTGGACCAAACCATTCACAGTACATGTCTACAGCATTCAAACCACCCAAGGCACTTTTCACTGCCCAACAAATTTTGCCACCCAATAAAATTAGGCACTGTGAAGTTACGTATTTGCTTTGCCACCTCTCAGTTTATCTACTCCCGATTTGTGATAACCCGCTAAAATAACAGGGATAACAATGAAACATTTGGAGAACTGAGGTTCCCCCTCCCGTCTCTGGGTAGAGCATTTCTCACCAGCCTCTGCGTTCCAGTCTCTTTGTCTTTCTTAAAGCCATTAAAATTAAGCTGGATCTCATCACGGCACCTGTGCCAACACTAGCATTGGGTTTGCTTCTCCCCACTTCTGTCTGGGAGCAGGGACCAAAGCGGAGGGCAGTTTGTCCACCAGAGACCTGGTGGAGCTCTGGACTGGCACACTGCTGCTCTGGGCTTCCTGCAGATGGCATCGTCCAAATGCCTACACAGAGGCCCCCGGACACCGGGTCAGATATCTCTGTGCAGAGAAAGCGATCGGTGGAGAACTAAGAGTAAGACTGGCCTAGAGCCTCATATCTCTCAGCAAACAAACACGCAAGAAGTAAGAAATTACAAATATCTCTGCATCCTCTTTATCTGTGCTACCTCATCTGCAGAGACAATGTTGTAGTTCCATACTTAACACAGGTGTGAGAAAAGGCAGATGCAAGATGAATATTGTATTTATAAGGAAAACAAGTCTTTGCTTCATCCCACAACTAGAAGACCCTGAGCGATCATCTCAGGCCTAGATGATACAGTGAATGGCTCAGGGACCACTGCGCATGGTCATGGCATAATGTGTCACCGACTTGTCAAGTGTCCCCAACTTTTTCTGGGCATCTATACAAGCCTCAGCATTCCATGTCAGCACGCTGCAGGGTCAGAACCGTATTTTCACACTGTATCATTGGAACGGGCCAGAAGTAGGTGTTCTGCACCTGACTCTTCCTTGTTGGCACCTCCCTGCCAAATGTTACTCATTTTCCCATCTTTCAGGTGTCTGCTGTCTAACCAAGAAGACAAGCTCATCAACCCCTTCGTTCAGAGCTGACAGGAGCTTAAAATGTTAGTCTTGTTCAGACACTGGTGCTGGAAAAGCTGTATTCATCACCCTTCTCAAAGAAAGAGACCCCTGGTGGAGGCTGGGGGTGGGAGTGGGGGGAGGGGCAGAACATCAGCCTAAGACTGGTTTTGATAGATACACCCAGAGTCTCCTAAACTAGCAGAATCAAGAGAGGTCAGAGTTCATTTGAAGCAAGAGTGAGAATGGGGGACTAGACCATCAAGCTCCAGGTCACTCTCTCACGGAGCTACCTATCTTCCTTAGAGTTTCTGTTATCCAGCCATTCCACTCATCTTGTGGCTGTCATCTGCACAGCTCCCAGGTTCACATCCCTAATCATGGAATAGACTGTCCCCAGGCCATTCTCTTCTCCACTCCAAGTCCTGCTGTCATCCTGCACAGCTTCCACAATTGTATGTTGGGTGAGGAGCACTTCCATCAACCCACTCGCAGAACTTCTCATTTCCTCAAACCAACAATCTTCACCTCTACTCCACCCCAGCTTCCCACTCTCACAGACACCTTCCAGGCTCCTTCATGACTCAGGATTCCTCCACCCAGGAATGCATGAGCACACCTGAGGCCTCAGCTATCTCACCCTCCTCATTCCTGTGTAACTGCTCTTCCATCTGGGGCCTTCAAAGCCTCCTCTTCTCCCTTCTCCTTGACCACCACCCTCTTCATAGCTTTGTCTTCTTCTCTGCTCTCAGAGATTTCCTAACATTACTTCAGACAGAATCCTCACAGTCCTTCTGCGCCTGCCCTCTGCTTTGGCTCAATCTCATTACTGACTTTTTTGTTTCTATACATAGAATGCTAAGTACTATTGTAAAAACACACACACACACACACACACACACACACACACACACTCTCACAAACACACATGAGTACAGACTGAGTCCATGAGAAATGTATAATCTGAATTAACTTGAGTCCAGCAGCCTACAGTGCAACCCCTGCCCATGATCTCTTTGCCATCTGTGTTCTTTGGTCCATCTCTTCTCAGCTTTCTCAAAACCAAGACTTCACCCTCTGCTGTCATTTTGTCCTCTTCGTCTTCACTGTTTTCTTCTTGGGAGCCTATAAGCAGACTCTCCACCACATTATAGATTTTTTAAAACGCTCTCCCTGCTTCATGTCAGCTTCTAGTTATTTCCCTCCTCTCTGTCCTAGCTTTTATAGGCAGGTCCTCAAAAGAATAGTCTAATAGACCAACGTACTCACTGGTTAGTCACTCTTCAAGTCGCTGCCATCTGGCTTGTCCACATGACACCACTGAAAGAGCTCTGAAAAAAAGAATTAAAACTTTCAAATGTCACCTTGCAGAATTTGATAATATCAACTTTTCCTTCTTAGGCTTTCCTGTCCACTGATGTCTCTGGCCTCCTTCTTCCAGTGACCTTTTTGTTCCTCTTTTGTTATACAATTCTTAAATGATGCTGTTTCTAAGGGAATAGCAAGGATCCAAATCCATGACTTCTTAGCTCTGTGACCTTGAAAGGTTTCCTAAACCACCCCAAGCTTTGATTTACTCAGCTGTAAAATGAGAATAATAACAGCACCTACCTCCAGGGGTTATTGTGAAGGTTAAGTGAATTCACACACGGAATGTGCTTACAATAGTTTCTGACAAATAGCAAATAGTAAATATTAGCTGTGGTGGTGGTGGTGGTGGTGATCATGATGATGTGCTTGGCATTCTTGCCCCTCCCGTCCATAGCTCATATAGGAAGGTCTCACTTCCTTTGCTACTACAAATACTTGTATCTGATGATCCCTCTCAAGCTCATTATGTTAAATACTAAACTTGTTTCATTTCTTCCTAAAAATTTACTCCTTCTCTACTGAAGGGAATCTCAATGAATCACACCATTATCATTTATTCATTCTTTCAAGAAACACTTATCGGGTATCTGCTTCATACCAGGTGTTCTCTTCACTGGGGACAGAGATGAAGGGCAAGTCCCTGCTCTCGGAAGTAATAAATGAGTGAACACATAAGTGTTCTCTCAGAGAGTAAAGAGGTTTATGAAGAAAATAAAGAAAGTAACTTGGCAAAGGTGAAAGACATCTTTTTCTTAGAAAGGATAGCCAAGGGTAGAAGAAATGACATTTGACTGGAGAGGTGCCGAAGCCAGGATGCCAATGGGTAAGTTCTGACATTTTCGTTTTCTTAACTCTCAGGTCAGCTCTCCACTTTCTTTTCTTCTTGCTGCTGTTTCTGGCCCCCATTTTTCTCACATCAGGTATTTTCGGAATCCTGAGAATCCCGAGAATCCCGAGATTCTAGAATGTCAAGGTGTGCACAATGAAATCATGATTCTTAACTTAGGTTAGCACATTCAAAGTGCATTCCATGGAAAATTCCCCTGGGATCTGTAGTCAGATAACTTTGAGAAACATTGGGTAAAGTTATATAGATTTCCTTACAGCAGGACTCATCAGAGCATTTAATACGCTAAGACACATTATGAATTTCTGAGGTGGGATAATAGTGGCATAATAGAAATCACTATTTCTAATAGAAATCACTAATTTTTTTAAAGATTCTAATAGAAATAGAAATCACTACTTCCCAAATGGACCACAGA
Source organism: Mustela putorius furo (assembly GCF_011764305.1). Taxonomy (NCBI): domain Eukaryota; kingdom Metazoa; phylum Chordata; class Mammalia; order Carnivora; family Mustelidae; genus Mustela; species Mustela putorius. The sequence goes on from NW_025422471.1 coordinate 19,909,301, forward strand.
ACCCTTTGTAAAGGAGCATCTCATAGCACTAGTGGGTCATAAGACAAACTCTGGGAAATGCTCAATTAAATGTATATTAAGCATCTACTTCACTAATGTAGATCAGCCTCCAAGAAAAATCCATATCATTCTCCTATTAAACTCTTACTATTTTATCAATATTTTTGCTGAAAATGTACAAACTAGTTAATCTGATTTCTTCCTGAAGACTAAACCCATACCCCAGATTGCTGACAACAGCAGTTCCCCACATCTATCTCTTAGCAAATGTGGCCTTTAAAGGTACTAATTCTTTTCTAATTCAGCTCTCTCTGGAAATATCTCATTAGAGACTTAAGAGTGCTGTCTATTCTTAAAAGACACACTTCTCAGACACAATTTGTGAAAAATTTGTCACATCCTCAGATTTTAAACAGTGAGATACTAATTATAACTAACATCCATTGGATATTTTATTACTTTATCAAATGATCACAGCAACCCTATGAAATACAGTATTATTGCTACCATTTTATAGCTCAGCAAACTGAGAGAGGCTAAGTAATGAACTAGTAGGAAATGACTGAGCTGGGTTTTTTTTTTTACTTTTTTTTTTTTTTTTAGTTTTTATTTATTTGACAGACAGAGATCACAAGTAGGCAGAGAGAGAGAGAGAGAGAGAGAGAGAGGAGGAAGCAGGCTCCCTGCTGAGCAGAGAGCCCGATGCGGGACTCGATCCCAGGGTCCTGGGATCATGACCTGAGCCGAAGGCAGAGGCTTTAACCCACTGAGCCACCCAGGCGCCCTGAGCTGGGGTTTGAAGCTGGTTCTGGAGACTGCGCCCTTCCTTGCCCACCACACTGACTGTCTTCTGAAGGGAAAGCTAATGAGCTCTTTAGGAATACATCTAAATGCAGACAGCTGTTGGCACGGTCTCTGTTTCCCGAGTCTCTGCCATGTAGGTGTTGACTGGGGCCAATGAACAGTCTCTGATATACTGGTACTGAGCGTTTTCTCATCCCCCAGGAAGAAGCTGAGCAAAGCTTATAAAGTTCAACTGCATGTTCTCATCCAACACTCTCAACTGCCTCGTCCCATGTTTAGAGCTTGGCCGGACGCAGAGCACACTGAGCCAAGCTTTCTTCTCTTTAATTGCTAAACGCATGTTTATTTGAAAGCAGACTTAATCCATGTATTTCTGATTATCCATCAGAACTCATTAAAATGAGGTCCTGAAAAAAGCCCGTTTGATGTTCAAAAAATAATCTGAAGGCATTGCTCTTGTGCAAAGGAAGCTGGACTTTGCTGAAAGTGAACTGCCCTAAATTCTGAAAGACCAGTATGGTCTGATGTTTTATGAGATATTTAAACCTCTTCACTGTACACTTGGCCCAAACTTCATCCCCCCTCTCTTTTTTCTTACCCACAATCCATGCTTTTAGTTATTTAGCGTGTGATGGGATTTCTGTCATCGGGGATGAGAACACTGCTAAAAATATTCTGTGTAACTAGTAGCAATAAAAACATGTTATTTCCTTCATGTGCCAATCCAAGGTTTCCACTTTCACGGCAGATAATTGTTCTTTGAAGTCCCTTTTACCTCCCTTGCTTAATATTATTTTTTCATCCTGGTTAAAACTATCAACTAGTTAATCAACAAATATGAATATAATAAAGTATTAGACTTGTAGGATATTTTTTAAAGTAAAGAAAAATCCATTAACTTCAATTGAAGTTTCCACTCACATACACATACACAGTACATATGTATATTTATTCCTGGACCTCAGTATTTTTTTCGTATTAAAAAAACTAACAATATGATCTCGCTCTTTGAGATCCAACTTTAAAATTCTCTGATTCAGTCAAACATTTTGTAAGGCACATATTGCATGGAGCACTGGGTGTGGTGCATAAACAATGAATTTTAGAACACTGAAAAAAAATTAAATTAGATTTAAAAAATATTTTATAAGATATTACTATAAAGTGAAGAGATATAAGCCACATCTGAAAATGGCTCTCACATAAAACATTGCAAAAATATTCTATAGATCAAATGTACAGAATGGATTTGGCACAATTACATGATAGGTTTGGGAACAAGAAGTTTTGTATAAATCTCTTGCAAGGCTTACAGCATCTACATACATCGTATAAATTTCTATTTATTCTTTCTTCACTAAGAAATTTACATCAAATGCTCTTGAGTACAGTAATGCATTTGTTCCTTTAGCCAGTAGGACCTGTTTGGTGGTTTAATTTAATTTAAGGAACATGAGAGTAGAGAGAAGATAGTGCATGCAGGTGTATTCATTTTCTTCCTTCACAGAATAAATGTTTCTTTTAGTTCAGTCATCTGTTGCATGGTGTGGGAAGGAACATGAATCTCTCTCACATCTGGATATCTTTATCCTGATGAAAACTGCAACTGACTTCCTAACCCAAACTCCCACTTTCACAGAGACCCACTGTGCCTATGCGCTTCCTGGCGGTGCCTATTGCTTTGCGGTCCCTGGGGAAGGAAGAGGCCCGACCTCAGAGGGAGAGGAAAGGAACCCACCCAGGAGATGTCCTCATTCAGTGACATCCTAAGTACCCTGGTCCCCAGGTCATGATGACACAGGTCTGGTGTGGCAAGGATGATAAGAAATAGGCAGGACTTTTCTTGTCCAGGCCTCCTTACTCATCAGGGAGATGTGGCTCCCAAACCTTATGGAACACTTATGGGAGCATCAAGTGAAGTCAGGGAGTGAGCAGGGCTCACAAGTGCCCAGATGGAAGCACCTGGGGAATGGGGATGGAAAGGACAAACAGTGCCAATCCAAATGTCTGCAGTCAAAGTCAAAAGCCCCTCCAGGTTGAGCTGTGGTCCCTACTGACATATAGCAGGGTTCTGACTGGGACAAAGAAGGCACTTGCAATCCTCTTTTTTTGTCAAACAATAGGCAAAAACTACCCAACCAGTTCATTAGTTTTTGTTTTTGTTTTTAACATAGCTTTTTTGTCTTCAGTTATGAAAGTAGGATGCTTGTTATGGAAAAGTCTATACATACAGAAAGATGTAAAAATGAATTAAAAATAACTCCTAATCCCACCAAAATGCAGAGACAAGTCTTGTAATGTCTTGGAGTATTTTTCTCCATCATTTCTTCTCTGTGCATTTATTTCACCAAATTGGGATTATGCTCAATATAGAGTTGGGGAACCTGCTTTTTCACTTACCGTAATACGAGCATCATCCCCAGACCATTAAATGGTCTTCAAAACACAATTTGGGATGGCGGCATAGTCGTTTTCTCTAAGGGACCAATGTTGAAATGTTTTTGGCTAGATAAGATCATAGGCCTTTTCTAATAAGTACAAATAGTTCTTAGATTTTATTTTATGTATTATAGTTCCCATTTTCCATTCGAATTTTTCATGGGGTGGGGTGTTAGTCCAAGGATTGATTCTGCTGGTTCCTGAAGAACTAAGAAAAGCAGATGTGTAGGCTTTTGGAGATGACACATCTGGGCTCCCCAAATGCGGAATCCACACAGAAGTCATTGTCTCTGAAGGTAAGAAGTAGTAAATGCCGTACCTTGCCCTTTCTTCCTCCCTAACAGGTTCTCTGAATTTCACTTTCTTTCCAGGTTGTTAGGGAATAATGGCTTGTAATGACAAATAGAAGGAATAAATAAAAGAATAATCAGAGAATTTACAAGAACCAAATGTACACTGCTATGCAGAGATGATGACAGACTTCAATTATACTGATTAATAAATATAAACCACAGGAAGATTAAACAGAATTTCTGTACCAGAAACATGAAAGACACAAGAGGAAGAATGTAAGATAAGACATCATAGGGGATGGGCGCCTGGGTGGCTCAGTGGGTTAAGCCTCTGCCTTCGGCTCAGGTGGTGATCTCAGGGTCCTGGGATCAAGTCCCACATCTGGCTCTCTGCTCGGTGGGAAGCCTGCTTCCCCGCCACCCACCCCCCACCCCGTGCCTCTCTGCCTACTTGTGATCTCTCTCTGTCAAATAAATAAATAAAATCTTAAAAAAAAAAAAGAAATAAAGACATCGTAGGGGAGATGAAGAAAGAGAAAAAAAAAAGTGAGGATCATACTGGCCAAATGAAACTCATGTATGTACTCATGAATGGGAAACTATATATTTAAAAGAAAATCCAATGTGCTTTGGTGAGTGCTGTGAAGTGTGTAAACCTGGCGATTCACAGACCTGTACCCCTGGGGATAAAAATATATGTTTATAAAAAATAAAAAATTTAAAAAAAAAGAAAATCCAGAGCATAATTAACACAACATTGATACAGAAAGTTACCTATTGGAAGTAGGAGCTTGTAATAAAGGAGAGTCCCTCAAAGGCCTTTTAAGTGTTAGCAGTGTTGGATTTCCTGACCTGAGAGGCTTCCTTGGAATGGTAATTAATCTGTAAAGGAGCTTATGTTTATGCACCTTTCTGTATGATGTTTATGAGACAAAAATCGAACTAATTTCTAGAGATGCTTGGAAGAGGATGGAATTTGTTTGTGTTTGGGCTGGAGGAGGATAAGTGTTCAGCAGGGGAGTATACAGAACAGAAATAGCCTTTTGTTTAATAAAAGGGAAAAAATGGACAAAGAATTCACATGTAGGAATCAAGGCTGGGACAGACAGAAAGATGCTCTGAGTTTACAATCAGTTACTTAGATAACAAGTAGTAGAGATATTCCACAACAGTGGGAAATATATTCCACAAAATATAAAATTCTTAAGGTTGAGTAAATTAAACTCCTGGTAAAGGTCTTTAAGAATAATAGAAAATGTACATATAGTGTGATGGCTATAATTAATAAGATTGTCCTATATACCTGGAATTTGCTAAGAGAATATCAATCTGAAGTGTTCTCACCACACACTCACACAGCCACAGACAAGGGAACTATGTGATGTGAAGGATGAGTTAATTAACCTGATTATGGTAAATATTTCACAATACATACATATATCAGATAACCATGTTGTACACTTTAAATGTAAAAACATTTGTTAATTCTATCTCAAAAAGGCTAGGGAAAGAAAGAGGCATACAAGAAGTGAGAAAGGGGCAGGACCATGAGGCAAGAACTAATATGTGTGCATGTGCGTATAAATACATTTAAAGTCAGCAGCTATTACTATTGCTCAATCAACTCATTTATCATAATCATTAATCATTACCAGAAGCCTGGGAAGGAGAAAATCTGGGTTGAAGTTCTACCAAACTGCCATGTAATAATTTGATAGTAATTTGATTTAAAAAATGAAAGGGCAGTATGATATAGTCATTACGCTTTTGCCATTGCAGACATATTTCTGAGATCAAATTCTACTTTGCACTCATGGGTTTGTGTGACGCTGGGCAGGATTCTTAACCTGCCTGTACATCGATCTTCTCACTATGAAGTGGGGATTATAGTCCCTACCTTACAGGATTGTTATGCGGATTAAATTAAATAATCCATGTTACTTGCTCAACACAGTGCCCATAAATGTTGGCTGTTATTATTACACTTGTTACTCATAAGTTTCATGAGTCTTAGCTCTGAAGGAAAAACAACAGACTCAACAATGACTAGGGCTCCTGCCTGTTAAAAAATGACAGGATTCTGTCCCTTAGCTGTGGCTTTGATGTGTTAACCTTCCTTGGAATGTCAGAGAGCCAAGAGTGATCAGTAAAGTTGTGCTCACGTGCAAGGAGTTCAGGAAATATGAGGTGAAAATGACTCTCATTATTTTGAGTCCGTGATGACATATCCACCAAGAGATAGTGAGCAAGCTGACATCCTTCTCCTGCTGACACCTCCGACAACTCCAACAAACTGACTCAACTCATCTTTCAAAAAATCCTGAGATAATGGAATGCTTGATGTTCCCTTCCCACAAAGGGTCTGCCATGTAATTCTTTACAAATGTATCACTCAAGAAAAAGAAAGCATATATATTTTAATCTGTCTTAGTTTAAGGAAAAGTATAGTTTTGAGTATTGACTTTGGTTACATTTGGTGAGGACGCACCATAATCCCATTGTACTGAGATGTCCCAGCCCCTTCCAGCCACTGACTTCCCACAGTACCCTGTAGTCATTGCCATTATACTCTTTAAGGGTGGGTCAAAAACTAAATTGGAGATGTTTTTCTGTTCCCTACTCTCTGAAAATACTGTTGAATATTTTTGCGACAATTATGAGTATCTCGTGTCTTAAATCATCCAAAGCTAGACTTTAGTTGAAAAGCTTGCCATCTACCTTTTAGGGTAGAATAGAAGGAAAGTGTTTATATCTTTTACCTAGTCATCCTAACCTCCACCAACCATAAAGAACAGTTTATGTTCTTTTGTTACCCTCATAACAAGTGAGATAGAAAAGCCACAGTGATAAAGATATTCTATAAAATATAATAAAGGATATTTTCATCAGTATGTAAGTGTCTCCTTATTTTTCTAGAATATATGATAAAATTTTCTTCAATAAGACAAGAGAATTTCTTAAATGGTAAAAAATAATTTTTTAAATGAAGGTTATTTCTACTAAATTACTATTCTTCCAGGTAACTTTAAATCTTGATCATTATCCAAAGTCAAAAATACTGTAATTTCATAAATATTCATGCTCATAAAATACAATATATTCTATTAAGACAATTACTTCAATGAAAACTTTGTAGAAGCTAATCCAGAGAGGCACAACTGATATTTTGTAGGTGTTGGATAGAGATTTTGAAGGTTTTTGGTCATATCCCAGTAAAATTTCAAAAGATTCCTAGTGAAACCTAACAGGGTGAAAGAGAATCACCCTGACAAAGGACAAGTGTCAGGGAAGGACAATGAAAGCCCTGAAATAAAATCTGCATGAGAAAAGGCTAACCATACTTGAGTAGGAAGGTCAAAGTGGAATGGAAATCCTACATTTGTGGATGACTGGCTTCTAGAACATGTTCCAATACCTAGGAGGGAGCCAGCTTGTACCCTGACAATGTGGCTGTGTACCCAAGAAAGAGCTAGGCCAGTATCATCTCCTCAAACCACTGGTACTGAGGAAAGAATTCACACATCCTCGATGGCCACCACTGGAACAGAAAGGTTGTTTTTGGAATCAGTACTTAGGACTTCACAGGAGGCTGTGGTGCTGTACAGTGTTAAAAGTGGTCTTAAGTACATTTAATGTTGACAGATGGTTGCTACACTCATGGTGAGCATAGCATAATGCATAGATTTGTCAAATCTCTATGTTGTACACTGAAACTAATGTACCATTGTATACCATCTGTATTTCATTTTTTTTTTAAAAAGCAGTCTTAGTGGACAATTCCATGACTATCTGGGTTTCTGACTTGAGATCTTCTGCTTTAGTAGCTCCTTTTGAAGCAACTATCTTTAGAGAAAACTACCTCATAGATTCAATGACTTAACTGAAGTTGGAACCAGCACCAAGGCAAGGATGTCTTTAGAAGACTTGAGTTAGTACCCTGATGGATTTTTAGAGATTCCAGGGCAGAGTTTGACAAAGAGACAAACTTCTGCAAAGTCTGTTCACATCCCTGACTGTGAAAAGGGACCACCACATTAGCTAACAGTAAAAGAATACTATAAGGGGAGCCTGGGTGTCTTAGTCAGTTAAGTGTCCACCTTCCGCTCAGGTCTTATCTCAGGGTCCTGGGATTGAGCCCCATGTTGGGCTTCCTGCTCAGCAGGGAGTCTGCTTCTCCCTCTTCCTCTGCCCTTCCCCCTGCTCATTCTCTCTCTCTCTCAAATAAATAAAAACTTAAAAAAAAACTAAAAAACCCAAAAGAACACAAATAAAAAAATATCTGGGAATTTATAATGTTTCTGGCATCACAATGGGAGTCATATTGACTGAGACAGTTTTGCTGAAACTAGTTTTTTTTTAATTTCCTGCTCTCAAGTCAACATAAACAGTATTCAGATTCTTAGTCCAAATATAAATACCTGTTCTTATTTGAAGTGAAAATTTAATCATAAGCTTTTTTTTTTTTAAGATTTTATTTACTTATGTGACAAACAGAGATCACAAGTAGGCAGAGAGGTAGGCAGAGAGAGAGGGGGCAGCAGGCTCCCTGCTGAGGAAAGAGCCCAATGTGGGGCTCTATCCCAGGACCCTGAGATCGTGACCTGAGCTGAAGGCAGAAGCTCTATCCCAGGACCCTAAGATCATGACCTGAGCTGAAGGCAGAAGCTCAGTGGCACCGCTGAGCCACCCAGGTACCCCTTAATCATGAACTTCTGATTAAAACACTGATCAACCAACAAGATTACATAAATATTTTAAATTTATTTTATGCTGCAGGATAAATATGCTTGAAGTGCAAAAAAAATTTTTTTTACTAAAAATCAGTTTCTTAAATCTACATTAAATATGGTTTTTCTATAACAGTGCACGGAAAAATAATACTGTGAAAGGAAACTGTAACCAAACTTTAGTCAGTCACTGTTACAGTTATTATATTCTGCTGGCACTAAAATCTCTCTATGCCACTGTTCCCCATTTTGTATCTGATTTGTTATGAAAATAAATATGGTTAGACATTAGATTAGATATTATATTTCATTTTATTCCAACATTTCACTTGCATTTTTGAGTGGGCTTTCTAATTTCAAAATTCTTTTTTTTTTTTTTAAAGATTTTATTTATTTATTTGACAGAGATCACAAGTAGGCAGAGAAGCAGGCAGAGAGAGAGGAGGACGCAGGCTCCTGCGGAGCAGAGAGCCCGATGTGGGGCTCGATCCCAGGACCCTGGGGTCATGACCTGAGCTGAAGGCAGAGGCTTTAACCCGCTGAGCCACCCAGGCGCCCCGCTAATTTCAAAATTCTAATTATGTGTTCTCCAAAGTGAAGATTATCTCCCTCTTTAACTCATGAATTAATTTCTCTTAAGGTTAACCTTTATTTTTAGTTTAAATAAAATACATCTCCTTCGCATATTTTTAGAAAGCTAGAGACTGTCCTATTACTGTCCAACATATATACGCTTACATCAAATCCCAGGTAGTGGTGATTCATGAGTTGGTGAAGTTCTACAGAATGACAGCTAGACAGGATTGAGTTTATGCGGTGCATTTAAAGATGCAAAACAGGGAAGAAGGGCTTATTCAGTTCCAGTCCATCAAGTTCATAATAAGCAATTAAATATCTGTAATTAAATCTCCATTTACTCAGCAGACCAGAACAGCACATTCAAATCCAGTCTTCAGGGTAAGTAATAAGCTTTTAAAACTACATTCATTAATTCTGATCATAAAGAATGTAACAAAAACAATAAAAACTAAATGTGTGTTTAAGAGATCTGGTGGCATTTAGGGTCTAGACAGGCTTAACTGGACTTCAAAATTAATACGCACCTGCAGAAATAAAATAAACAACACTAAAAATTAATATGCATTTATTTCAGTACTGGGTAAGGGTAGCAATTAATACAGGCAAGAACGGAGTTTAAGAATGAAACACCTGTGGGTATTAAAAATAGTAACATGCCCCTTTAAAATGATTTCTGTTGCTATGAACAATATTTAAGACATGTGGAAGAGGGAGATTTATAATATCATAAAAGTGTGATTGCTGGACTCTAACAACATTCTTGGGTCTCAATAATACCCTTCTTCTACATAAGACAAATAGGATTATGCAGTCTTCCATCAAAAATGATAAATATGAAATAAAAGTTGTTTCTAATTTGAGTAGAAGTACTGCAGATAAATGACTCTAGGAGTTACTGAATTAGGGCCTATCATGCACTTTCTGTTTTCAGAGATGTGAATTAGCAACATACGGTCTAGGAAAAAATGAAAACATGACTCCTGCTTTTATGAAGCTTCCATCTGGAGACCCCAGCCATACTCATAAGAAAGAGAGAAATCACAAAGATGGGCACATACATCCATTCACAAGACGCTTTCCTCACATTATTTCACCAGCCCCATGATAATTTGGTGATACAAGAGAAGAGGAGGGTCATTATTGTTACGTGCGGGCTTTTGAGTCTTAAAAAACTGCAGTTCTGTCATAAAATAAGAACATAACTAAAGAATTAAACATTTCATAGGTTCAAGTACAGATATAAGCAGCTGCCAGCAATATCTTAATTACACCTCACAACAATCCTAGAAGACAGAAGGAGAATTATATGCCCAATTTAGAAAGTGGGAAAATAAAGGTTATTAAGCAACTTTCCTGAGGACACACAGTCAATAAGCGACAGAGCCAGGATAAAGTATTTGAACCTCCACCTGACTGACTGAGAACCCATGGTCTCAACCATGACACTAGCCCACCCTCTTCCATTCACCTAGCTCTTTGAATGTGACTGGATACTCGACCTCTTGAGCTTCAGGTTCCCCATGGAGAGCATACAGCTAGTAACATCATGCTCTGGGAATACTGTGTGGATTAAATGGCATGACTTCTGATAATTTCTTGCCCCCAGTAAGTGTTCCATTAAAGGTGGGACTCTATCTCACCCTTCCGTTAGGGTATTTGCCCAAGATGACACAATTATAGTCAATGGCCGATCTAGGAACCAAGCCCGTGTCCTCTGTCTCCCTGCTCTCAGACTACCTTAAATCTCCTTCCAAAAAGGGCAGCACTGTGTTCTATCCACAGTAAGCATTTTATACTACTGTTATCACAGTTCCATTGCTTCTACGTCCAAAGTCCATGTTACATAATAGATAAACGCAAGCAGCTCCCATTCCTCAACATTCCCTCAGCTCTCTTCTGAAAGACTCCTTTCTCCCTAAGCTTCAGAACAATCAATGACCATTCCACTTTTTTCATTGTTTTGCGGGGAAGGGGTGAGATGTGCTAACTAAAATAAAACAAAGTGTTCTACAAATAAAGAAAGCCATGGAGCTTAGTCGTATGCATGCAGATTTAAAAACTGTATACAAATAAATCATTAAAACCATAAGACAACCAGCAGACAAAGTGTTATCACTGAAGGAGCAATAAACTTCAATTGACTCGACTTATTCATTGTGAGTCCCTCTTCTTTGGGTATTATTTACTGTTTTAGCATTTTTTATTATTTGAAACAAATTGCTTATGAAAGTATAATTTAACTGTTAAGCTTGTACAAGAGCACAAACGATAGTCAGACAAGCACCATCAGGTAGTAATTTACTGACCAGTCTCAAGGGCTAACAGACATTAAGATGCAGTGAGTGATGTTTTGAAATGCATGAGTTGTCTCTTGATGTCTGAAGACCAGATAATTCAGACTCTTAATAATTACTTGTAAGACTAATCACTTATAATCACAATAATCACTTGCAATAATGTTAATAACAATAATATCGCAGGGTGACAATTCCAGCTCCAACGGTAAAAGAAAGTCATGCTCCTTTGCTGAGGAACAATAGAAATCAGAGGTGAGAACTCACAGTGGATCTTTGAATTATTTATGAGCTCATACATGTCACTCGCATCTGTATGTTAAAAAAAAAAAAAAACACCCACTAAGTATAATAGCACATTAGTAATGCAAATTACAAAAAGACAGACTTTATTCTGGTTTCATGATGATTTTTGTAATTCAGCATTCTTACCAACAGTGAAGTATCTGCTTTCTATTCTTTACTATTACTAGGATTCATATTGTTTGGCCAGGTCAAAACTTTGGGCATCTTTATTTCACTCATCTCTGATTTATCCATTCTTTTCAGCTCCTACTGCACACCAGCAACACTGATTAAATCGCTGTCATAATTTCCCTGAGATGCAATTAGAGTGAAGATGCATCATTTGTACACTTAAAATATGTAGATTTAATAATGCATGCACAAATGAAAGAACGATTTTTTAAAAACCTACTGCAGAAATAGAAAAAGAATGAAGCGACTGTGTCTAAAATGTTAACAGTGGGGAATTCTTTGTACTATTCTTGCAACTTTTCATTAAGTCTGGAATTATGCCAAAATTAAAAATTAAAAGAAAAAAATACATTGCAAGTCAATTTGTCATTCCACTAAATTAGCTTAAGACACAGAATGAGAAAAAGTAGTACATGAGACTCTGAGCTAGCCTCAGTCGACACGACCCTCAAAATATGAGCATCATGCAGAGTGTAGTTCTAGTGTTTTAATATACATATTTCTTGTGTAAAACAATATTTAAAAATTTTGCATTCAGGTTTTTATTATCTGCTATGTACTGTACATTTATGCATATAAACCATTTTAAACAGGGTTGTATAACCCCGTACGCTATATTTTAAGGGTGACTTAAGATTTTCAAGAGTGATTTGGCTGTGTGGGATTTTAGCCTTATGTGCTGACTTTAGGTCTTGTCCCCAAGTCAGCTGCAACTCTACCGAATTCTCACAAGTACAGAAAGAAGTAACATCAATTAAAAAGTTAAGATCTAGCCTTGATGGCTGCTCTAGAGTCATAAAATCAAGAGAATGAGAATTTGGTTCAGCAATCCTTTCCCCTTTCTGTGCTCTTTGCCCCCTTTTAGTATCTCTGCTATTGCTGGGAAGTTAAACCCTCAGTGTGCCCTGTTGGCACTGGTCACAGAATGAAAGCATCTGAAAAACAAAATGTGCTATGTGTGTCCCAGGAGTGTTTTATTTGGGGAAGGAAATGCTGCCTGGGAAAAGTAACAAACAAAAGTAACAACAACAACAACAAAAGTAACAAACAGAATCTAAGTCCCTTAGTAGGGAAGAAGTCTTCAGGCAGGAACGTTTCCCCTAGCTCTGTGATTATTAATTATGCTGACATGCTTAATCCATTTATTTCTTGACCACTTCAATCTCTACCACCACTGAGTTCAAGTTACATTTACTCTAATGTGCCAGGCTTATTCTAGGGACTTGACACACATTGTAACACAGGACAGATTTAGCCTAGGAGATTTTCTTTGTATCAGAGTATGCATCTTTTGTTGTTGTAGCTGTTATTTTGACTTTGAAATAAATGCGATTATGTAGTCAAAAAACCTGGGACCAAGAGTTGGAAGAGCTGATACAAACTGTATGCTTGTCAAGTTACAAAATCTCTTGATGCCTCATTTTCACAATCTGTAAAAGGCATGAAGATCATTCAGAGTCTTAATTACTGATAATCACGGTAACCACCTGTGATACGTAACCACGTGTTAATGACAGTATGCCCGACTCAGCTCACAGATTTGTGGTAAAGAACAAAAGAAAGAATGTTTCTGGAAGCACTTTATGTCTCTAAAGCATAAAACAGACACGACAGAAGAGACTAGCTGTGATGGTTAATTTTATGTATTAACCTGACTGGGTAAAAAGGGCCCAGATAATTCACTAGATATTACTGTGTGTGTGTCTGTTGAGAATTTTTCTGGGTGAGATTGACATTTTAATTAAAAGCTTGAATAAAGCACATCACCCTTCCCAACATGCGTATGCCTCACATCCATTCCACTGAAGGCTGAATAAGACAAAAAGACTGAATAAGGGAGAATGTGCTTCCCCTCTCGCTCCTACTGTCTTTAAGATGGGACTTTGGTGTTCTCCTGCCTTCAGACTCAGGCTAGGACTAGAACCATTATCACTGGCTCTCCTGTTTCTCCAGCCTTCAGACTCAAACTAGAACTCAATTCTTCTGAGTCTCCAGCTTGCTGACTGAAGATCTTAGGACTTCTCAGCCTCTAGAATTAGCTGAGTCAATTCTCGTTATAATAAATCATGTATATGTGTGTGTGTGATATAATACATGATATAATCTCCTACTGATTCTGTTTCTCTGGACAACCCCAATACACTAGCTATGAAAAATATTCATTCCTTATATCTATTACTCGGGTAAATTTATGGAACAACCAGTGAATACTGGGTCAACCAGTTTCATCATATATCTATGCCCAATGACCAGTCTGAAAATTCTGCACCCATCTCTACCACATCTTAAAATTACTAAGAGAGGTGAAGATTCTGAGGTGATGTAGGACCATTCCAGCCAGAATTGTGCTGAGTTTATTTCTGGGGCAATCTACTTCCACACAGTTTGTCTTTTAAGTCTTTAGACTGTTTCACACTCACATAAAGGAAAAGAAATGAGATTTCATAGTTTAAGAAATAAGAAATTACCAAGCACCATACTGGGCACAAATTGGTGTTATGAATCTAATGTATCTTACTGTGACAATGTCTCATATGATTTCCGTTCCTTTGGAGAAGGGTCTGGTATGTCCCTGCTTATTGCTACCTTCTCGTAGTGATGCATGCTTTCCATGAGCAAAACTTGGAATAATCCTCCACCATCCACTGTTTTCACAAACCTTTTGTTGTTTTTATTGTCCTTAAATCTTATCTAAAAGAAACATTTAACACATTAAATGCCCTAAGTCCAAAGTTAAGTAAGGGAATTCCGTCTGAGGCACAATCTCTGTGAATGATAATGAAACACTGCCACAATTTTAATCCCTGGTAGGACCCCATTTGTACAATGCATCACGTCAAACACAAAGGATTGAACTCTCACTGGAAGGCGGGGGAGAGAAGGTCTAGGTTAGTCTGCCCTCTAGTGTAGCTTACTGGTTCTAAAAGAAACCAGAGAAACGTGTCCTGGAAGCCAACTGCTCAATTCCGTCAGGATGGCAACTTGCCATCGTCGCCAGCGCTGGATTTTCACAGCTCTACTCTCTGGGAGCCACAGACTTTTCTAGCATTAGGTCACATTTCTAACCCAGTTTTCAAGAGAAATACATACGGAGCCCCACCCTTCTGGACCTATGCCTGCTTGAAGTCAATGTTAACATGGATAGCCTTGACCATGGTGTGTGCCATTTGCTTCAGGAGAACAGGGATGCAAATAAATAAAAAGACATATTTCTGAGTTCAGAAATGAGTGCTTTAGGAGAAGCATAGGAAGAGGAGAGATTTTGGTCTAAAAACTGTTAACTACTATGAGTCTCTTAGGGACAACCTGGGCTATCTATGGAACAAAACACCTTGTCCTTGGCTGGCCCTTTTGCAAGTTAGTTTGTAGAGGTATGGATCCTCTGCTGGACCCCAAGGACTATGTTTGCAGTAAAGAAACACCTTTGTGTTCCCTGTTTCGTAACTTCCCTCAAATTCTGCTTTAGAGTTAGAAAGTAAACTGCTTTAGGGTACAGGTTTTTAAAACTGCAGTTTATACTCAACTGCATAAACACTCCTTTGTTTTTCAAAAGAAAGTCTAATTCTTGTAATTTGTGGACTTGCAGGTCCTGTAACTTGTAGGTCCTGTTACACATCAATTCCAAAATTATTTCAAACAAATAAACACAATATTGAATTACTTCTTAAAAAAATTCAAGGCCCCATGCACATATTTACTTGGAAAATTCAAATTCCCTGATTAATCAAAATCTGACCTATATATCTCGTTGCTCTTTCCACACACCTTTAGTTCATGTCCCAAAGATAATTAGCTAAGTAGTGAGAGATTATTTCTAGACACCCTCAATCACTACCAATTTCAGGAAATACACGTCCTGACCTTCATACATAAAAAAATAAATAAAGCAAATATCTTTTTACATATAAATTCTACACACACACACACACACACACACACACACACATTCTAAATCTGTGAAACACAAAAATATCCTCCTGTTTCTATTTCTGTCATCATAGCTAGCAGTTCAGGTAGGCTAATGAAGAACCAGATGGCATTCCATCCCCTGAGAACAGGATCACAGACTACCTGATTCACTGTTGGCAGAAGGCTTTCGTTAAGCCATCAGTTTGGGCTCCTTGGTGATAGCAGTGTAAAGACAACTTTGATCTTCGATCTATTTTCAAACTGTTCATCCCTGAGAGCAGGATAACCACAGGCATTTAGGCTCTAAAAACATGTTTTAAGCTGAATGGAGAGGAATTAAAAAGGAGAGGTGATATGAAGTGGTGGACAGAGCACTAGGAAACAAGATACCTGATTCTGTGATCTTGAGGCACTTTCCTATTCTGGAGTCTTCTACTCATCTGTAATAGGTATGGGCTAGAGTTCGATGAAATCGGAGGTATCTAATCTTTCATCACCAGACTGCCTGTTCTAATTACACTGATGCCTTCAGATCCACATCTGTGTTTCAATGTGTTTTAGACTAAAAATATTACAAATCTAAGCTTACCAATCCAGAGACAGTGTTACCCAAATCCATGTTCGCACTGATGCTGGTTCTCAGTCTAATCCACACCCAGGGCATGTTTGTCATTTACTGTACTGATTCTCTTGCTAATTTTCTTTGCCTAAGTCTCTGAAAGATATTAGGAACTTAATCACTGTAATAAAGAGAAGATGAAAGATTGAAGGCTCTCTGATTAGCATTTTGCATATTTTTTTCTGAGCATTTCTAGAGTACATAAAGCTCACTTGCTCCCTATTGGCATTCCCCTTTACCCCTTTAGTTTGCTGACATGTGATTTTCAAGTCATTTTTGGAAATCTGAAACCTGTTAGAGATCACAGATGCCAAGATATGCATGACTGCTAAAGTTTTGGCAGAATCTGCTTTTTTAAGACAACAAAGGCAATAAATGGAAATCTGCTTTCCTCTGACTCTATTCTTTTCCAAAAGAAAAAAATGTCTTTGTGGATGCATGTCATTTAATAAGGTTTCAAGACTGTTGTGGTTGAGACTGTTTCTGTTCTTAGCTTTGACTCAAAATAGCATTTGGGCTTTTCATCTTGAGAACTGCAATCTTATTCCTGTTATCAGCTTCCACTAAGAGCATAGCTTCATATTCCTTTCAATGTCTGTGATTCTCTTTAACAAAAGTAATAATCTAAGTGTCAATGGTGGGCAGCAGTAAAACTATGTTTATGCCAATACAAATAAATATGTGACTGATCTGAACCCTAACCTTGGCCACATTTCTTAGTCTTCATGCCATTTAAGTCAGCTTCTCAAGGGCAGGGTGGGGGTGGGGGACTGACGAGAAAGGTAGAGCCTTGTAAATAAGCATAGGAAATGAAAAGGAGATGTGGCATCCAACTTAAGGCTTGGGGGAAAGGAGACTGAGAAGTCCAAGATCGGGTATAATTTTGGTGGAGAGAAATGGGAGAGGTGGAAATGGGGCAGAAATAGAAAAAGCAAATGTGAGATGAGAAAGGGACAGCCATGCTGAAGAACGGCCAGAGGTTCAGTTTCATTATAGACATAACGTGTGGTCACACAACCAGCTGAGAGATGGCATTGGAAAGGTAATCTGGGGTTAGAGTGGAGAGGATGCAAGAGTGGGCCTGGTCTGCTCTTCATCAGTGAATGGTGGAGACAGCACCCTGAAGGGAGAAACGGGCCACACCAGACCTGTCCCAGCCATGAGACATCTTCCAAAATGGTACTTCTAGAAACTCTAGGCCAGCCAACTCCAGAAATCAGAAATGGACTTAGAAAATAACTGAGGAAGTCACCCCAAAGCACAAAGGCCCTGAGATGTGGGACCCAGACCCCTGGTCTAAGAGAGGTAACTTCGAGAGATGTTCCAAGGACTAAGCAGTGGGTCTGAAGAGCACACAGGAGTGGAGAGAGGGGCGCTGACGATGGCATCAAAGTTCTGAGCCTGGGGACTGAACTGAACTGGAACGTCCTCTGTCAGAAGCTGCACATCCCTTCATAACAATATTTTAGGCCACTTCCACCTCTGAGAATTTTCGACAAAATAAGATAGCGTTAATGTGACTGGGGCAAATTACTTAACTTTTCCATGCCTCAAGTTAAGTTTATACCTGCAAAATGGGAATAATAAGACTTTACATAGTTAACAAAGACATTGAGTTAACATTTGTCAATCACTTACAACAGTGCCTGGCACAAAGTCAGTGCTATTTGAGTGGCTGTTACATATATAATTTCTCACTTTTTCAGAACACTCCTTCACATATAAACAACATAAATGAAGGGGAGCTGAAGAACCTCACAGGTTATCAAAATATTAAGAGTCTCAATGTACAACCCAACTCCCTTATTCTTCTAATAGCATCTTCTTCCCTCCCTTGGGAAGGGGGGATAGGGGCACGGGGGAGGGAGATGAAATTTTATTCTGCCTTAAATATTAGTCTTTGTGTATCACCTTGAATTAAGGTTTTGGCTGATAGCCAAGTTCAAATGCATACTGTCTCTTACTTTCAAAGTAAGAGACTTCCGCTGTTACGGCTCAAACCTAGAGACTCCGTGTGTCATCGGTGTCTGTAGGAACACACCACAGCAGCGATCGCCCTTGCATATAAAGAGGACACCCACATTCATGTCCGACCACCCTTGTTAGATGGTGAGCTCCTTGCAGCCTGGGGCTGTCATTCTTATCTTTGTATTCCTCACCCGGTGTCCAGCACTGTGTTTACACAAAGTACATAGTCATTAGTTCTGCACAGAACAAAACTGATTCAGGAAAAACACACAAATGACATGTGTGTACAAACACTTTCAAGTCGATGAACAACTACTTTTCTTGAAAAAACCAGAAACAGTCTGTGTGAGAAGTATCTGGCCAAGACCTTGCCTGTGACAACATTTGAATCACCTGTTTTGTCTGAAGACTAAACTTTTAACCTCAGCCCCACATCACAGCCCACTATAACGATGTAAATGAAGCCATGTGGTCCAGCAGGCCTAACAAACAGCAGTCCCACTTCTTCTGTTGCTTTAAACTCTTGAAGTTTCACATGACTGCAGACTGTTAGAATTATGTGAAATATGTTTCCAGAGTCTTGCCTCTGCCCTCTTTGGAAGTAAGTCATAACCAGCTGCAGCCCCTGCCACATCGTAGTATAGATGAAACACATTTAACTTTGTTTTCTATAAACACAGAAAAATCAGAGTTCTGGATTCTGAAATAGCATCTATAATATCAAAGGGAGTTAAAAAACAGAAAAGACCTCAGAAATCGGCTAGTACAGTTCCTTTCCGTTCCTGCTGAAGATCTACTAAACAGCAGGGTACGGTAGCTAAGCTATTATCTGTGGAGCTCAGGCAATTACATTGCAAGGACCAGGCAGATGGCTCAATTCAGATATTATATATGGGGTTTTTCATCTGGGGATGAAAATGTTAATATTAAGTTTTGTGGGTTTCTGTTGTTCAAAGCCCCCTTTTTATTGGTTTTCTGCCATCTCATTTTCTCCTGGTTTTCCTCCAACTTTTGGCCCCTTTTTCTAAGTTTGTGTTCTTCCCTTCCCGGAATCCTATGAAAAAATGTGTAAAGATTTTATTTATTTATTTGTCAGAGACAGAGCACAAGCAGGGGGAGCAGGCCGAGGCAGAGTGAGAAGCAGTCTCCCCACTGAGCAAGAAGCCTGATGTGGGACTTGGTCCCAGGACCCCAGGATTATGTCCTGAGCCGAAGGCAGACGCTTAACTGACCCGAGCCACTCAGGCATCCCATGTCCTCTGAATATTGACAGTCCCAGGGATGTGTCTCCATCCTATTCTCTTTGTGTCTACCTTTCTCCCTCGGTGAGCTGGCCACACCCCTGGCTTCAACAACCACTGTACTTTGATGTCTCCCAAGGGTCTGTTTCCAACCCAACACTACCCTCTGAGCCTCAGTCTCTTCTGTATGGGGGAACACTTCCACTTGAATTCCTTCCCAAAATGCCACATTCAGGACACAAAGAAAAGATCTTTAACAGAGCATTGAAAATTCTCATAAATCGACCTTGGCCATTCTCTATGCTCCTAACTCACCTGCCTTTTGTGCACCTCTACCTGACCATTCATAAGAAACCAACGTGCATTTCCTTGAACACAAGTTGTCCTTATATGCCCTTATTCCTTCATATCTGGTGCATCCTCCCCCTAGAAGTCTCTGTACCTGGTTAATTCCCATTCCACTTTCCAAATGCAGCTCAAAGGTCATCCTCTCCCAGACTCCCAGATCCACATAGAGCCTCTCTTGTCTCACGTTGTCCTGAACCAATTCTGCTACATGACTTATCCCAGGTCTATATTTATTACATAGTGCACTTCCTGACATCAGAAACAACATATTAAGGAGTGCCTGGGTGGCTCAGTCTGTTAAGAGCTGTCATCTGCCTACAGCTCGGGTCATGATCCTGGGGTCCTGGGCTGGAGCCCCACGTTAGGCTCCTTTCTCAGTGGGAAGGCTGCTTCTCCCTCTCCCTTTGCCCCTCCCCTTGTTCATGCTCTCTCTCTCCCCCTCTCTCTCAAACAAATAAATAAAATCTTTAAAAAAAAAAAAGAAACAAACAAACAAACAATATATTAAGCCTTGCTTCTGTGGAGCTGACTGAGCTTAGAACCATTTCCGGCACATGCAGATTTTCAACTGATGGTTGTCAAATTAAGAGAATGAAAGGTGAATCTACAAAGAAACCGAGACCCTTTCAAACCAGGTTATTATTTGTTTTACATTTTCTTTTTATATAATTTAAATTCTATAGGAAAGTTGTAAGACTATCCCAAAGAACTCCCATGTATCCCTTCTTCAGATACACTAATTGTTTATATGACTTTATGGTCCTGTGTATATTTATGCTCCTTCTAAATCATTTGGTAGTAAGTTGAAAATATCATGCCCCTTTACTTCTAAATACGTCAGTGTGTATTTTCTAAAAGCAAAGCTATTGTGTTATATAACCACAATGAAGTTATTAAAACTGGGAAATTTAACATTAATATATTACTATTATGTAAGTAATAGTCCATATTCTTTTTTAATTTATTTTTTGAGGAACAGAGAGAGTGTGGGAAGGGTTGGGAGACATGGACAGAGACTGGGGGAATGAGAGAATCCTAAGCAGGCTCTACACTCAGAGCAGAGTTTACCCCAGGGCTCCATCTCGGGACCTTAAGATCATGACATGAGCCAAATTCAAGAGTCAGATGCTCAACCCACAGCACAAGGCAGGCAATCTAGTCACAGCCTGTATTCAAATTGTGCCTATGTCATTTGTTTTAGTACTTAATAGCTACTATGTTGCCAATAGTGTCTTTTACAGCTATTTTTTTTTTCCTGACCCAAAATCCAATCCAAGATCAAAACTTGTATTTTACCATCATTTCTCCTTTGTCTCCTTTAACCCAGACGTCCAGTTCCTCAGCCTTTCTTTTTCTTTTTGACCTTGGGATTTTAAAAAAATGCATCTCAGTTTTTTTGTTTGTTTATTTTTAGATTGTCCGTTAATTCGGGTTTGTCTGATTGTTCCTGATTGTTAGATTTGGGTTATGCATTTTGCCAGAAGACCAGCTGCATCCTTTTCAGAAGATGGTTATCAGTAGACACATGATATCTGTTTGTCCCAGTATTGGTGATGCCAGCTTTGATTACTTGGTTAAGATGGCGTCTGCCAGTTTTCTCCACCATAAAGTTACTATTTTTCCCTTTATAATTAAGAATGATTAGAACAGGTGAGACACTTTGAGAGTATGTGAACATCCTGTCTGTTGTAAGATTTTAACCTACTAATTGTACTGTTTATTGAGGATTTTCTAATGCCATCATTCCTTTTATATTTGGATGCCAGTTAACAATAGGAAGAGCTTTCTTTGCTTCCATTAGTTTATTTTTTCATTAACTTTTTTATAACTGTGGATTTTCACTTTATCCAATGTATTATAACTCATTTTATCATTATTTTGATTCTCAAATTGTCCCTGATCTGCTCTGGAGTAAGCTACTCAAACTGGTCCCTTAGACCTTTTGACATTTTCCCAAAATTCACCACACTTCTTAACCTTGTGGCACAAAAAGAGATTCTAGTTTCATTCTATAATTTCCCTTGCATAGCATTGGGATCACCCTGTTTTCTAGGTTCTTCTTCTTTTTAAAAACAGCTTTATTGAGGAAAATTTGACTTACAATAAAGTCGACATTTTTAACTGTGTTCAGTGTGTGTATGCAGTTTTGTAACCAATGACATAATCAAGTAATTTTCATCATCTCAAAAATTTCCCTTTACCCCTTTGCTGTTAATTCCCTCCTTTCCTCCTCAGCCCACCTCAGATAGAAAACGGATCTGTTTTCTATCACTATACTTTTGCCATTTGTAGAATTTGGGGGAATGGTATCATGCAGTACCCACTCTTCGTGTCAGGCTTATTTCACCCAGCAAAATGCTTTTGAGATTTATCCACGTTGGACATTTACATCAGCACTACAGACTTTTTATTGCTGAAATATATCCCATCATATGAAAATATCTCAAATGATTAAAGATTATTATGAATAAAAATGCTATGGACATTCAAGTCTAAATATGTCCTTTTTTTTTTTAAGATTTTATTTATTTATTTGACAGACAGAGATCACAAGTAGACAGAGAGGCAGGCAGAGTGATGGGGGGAAGCAGGCTCACCGTTGAGCAGAGAGCCTGATGTGGGGCTTGATCCCAGGACCCTGGGATCATGATGTGAGCCAAAGGCAGAGGCTTTAACCCATTGAGCCACCCAGGCATCCCTAAATACAAGTCTTTATGTAGACATAGGTTTTTATTCCTCTTGGGAAAATATATATATAAGTGTTTACTTAACTTCCTAAGAAACTACTAACTTTATCCATTTTGTTCTCCCATCATTTTACATTCTCATCAGTGATGTATGAGAGTTCCAGTTGCTCCCTGCCCTATGCAACAAACAGTGGGTACTGTCAATCTTTTTTAACTTTAGCTACTGTAGTGCCTGAGAAATGATATCTTATTGTGATTTTAATTTGCATTTTCCTAATGATTAATGATGCTGAACATGTTTTGATATTCCATTATTTTCCATTTGATATCTTCTTTGGGGAATTGTCTGCCCAAATCTTTTGTCCATTCTTTAATTGGATTGTTTTTATTCTTGTTATTGAGATGAAAATATTCTTTATATATTCTGAGTCCAATCCTTTATCAAACATATGTCTTGAAAATATTGTCTCCCAGCCTGTGGCTTACTTGCACATTTACTAAATCATAACTCCCAAAGAAAAAATTTTTTTTCTGATGAAGTTCAATTTATTCATTTTATTTTGCAGCCCATGATTTTGTGACCTAAGACATTTTTGTCTTACTCCGGTCACAAGTCTCTCCTGCTTTTTTTTCTAGAAGTGTTCTACTTTCAGGTCCTCTGTTTAGGGGAATGATAAATTTCAAGTTAGTATTTGTACATGGTGTTAGTATTTGGTTTTGTTTGTTTGTTTGTTTGTTTTTCCCATTTGCACATCTACACCATTTGTTAAAAAGATAATCCTTTCTCTCTTAAACCTCCTTAGCAACTGTGATAAAAATCAATTAATGATATATGTATGTGTCTGTATCTGGACTCTATTTTGTTCCATTAATCTATATATCTATCATGAAACTAATGCTGCACTGTCTTAATTACTGTAGTTTTCTAGTAATTCTGGAAATAAGTAATATAAGTTCTCCACTTTTGCTCTTTTTAAAAATTTCTGGGGGTATACTACATAATTTGCATTTCCATATACATTTTCGAAAGAACTTATAAGCTTCACATGCAAAGAAAGATGGTGAAGTTTTATTGGAATGCCTTGAGTTTATACATCAATTTGAGGAAACTGATACTAAGATTTATTTAGAAGTTCTGATTCATGAATATAGCAAGCCTCTTTATTTTTTTTTAAATGTTTCTTCCTCACTGGGTTTTATTTTTCAGTGTTACAAGCTTATACATAATTTGTTAAATTTACCACTAAGTGTTTTAAAGTTTGATGTCATTTATATGGTATTTTAAAATTTCATTTCCAATTGTTTGTGACTTATATATGAAAAATAAATTGAATTTTTAAATATTTATTCACTTATTTATTTATGTAGGCTCCACACCCAAGAAGTTGCATGATTACCAAGTGAGCCAGCCACGTGCCCCAAAACTAAATTGAATTTTATATATTGGTTTTGTATCCTCTACCTTGCTAAACTCAAGTATTATTATTTCAAGTAGCTTTTTTTAAAAAGATAGAAGCAGCAATGTCCACATAGCCAAAAAAATGGAAGAGTCTAGATGTCCATTAACAGATGAATGGATAAAGAAGATGTGGTACATATATACAATGGACTATTATGCAGCCATCAAAAAACCCGAGAATCTTGCCATTTGCAATGATGTGGATGAAATTAGAGGCTATTATGCTAAGTAAAATAAGTCAATCAGAGAGGGATAATTATCATATGATCTCACTGATTTGAGGAATTTGAGAAACAAGACAGAAGATTATAGGGGAAGGGAAGGAAAAATGAAACAAGATGAAACCAGAGAGGGAGACAGATCATAAAAGACTCTTAATATCAGGAAACAAACTGAGGGTTGCTGGAGGGGAGGGCAGTGGGAGGGACAGGGTGGCTGGGTGATGGACACTGGGGAGGGTATGTGCTATGGTGAGTGCTGTGAATTGTGTAAGACTGATGAATCACAGACCTGTACCCCTGAAACAATTAATACATTATGTGTCAGTAAAAACTAAAAAAATTTAAAAAAATTAAAAAAAATAAAAAAGAGATTTTTCACTGTCTGTGAATAAAGACTTGTATTTCTTTTTCGACTGCACATATATACAGATTATCTGTTTTTCAATTAATTTCACAAGAACCTGAGGTAAAGTGGTGATGGTAGATATTCCGGCTTTGTTCCTGATCTTAGTGGAAAAGTATTCAGTCTTTCACAGTTGAATATTATGTAATTGAAGTACTTTTGTAGATGCTTTTTGTTAGGTTAAGCAAACTCCTATCTAATCTTAATTTGCTAAGAATGTTTATCTTGAATGAATGTTGAAATCTCTCAGATCTTTTTTCTGTCCCTATTGAGATTATACACATACACACACATTTATATATAATAAACTAAATTAATTAATTTACTAATGTAAATCCCAACCTTACATTCCTGGTTTAAAAATATCTTAGGGGACGGGACGCCTGGGTGGCTCAGTTGGTTAAGCA
Organism: Mustela putorius furo; assembly: GCF_011764305.1. Classification (NCBI taxonomy): domain Eukaryota; kingdom Metazoa; phylum Chordata; class Mammalia; order Carnivora; family Mustelidae; genus Mustela; species Mustela putorius. The sequence goes on from NW_025422471.1 coordinate 19,934,176, forward strand.
GCTGCCTTCGGCTCAGGTCATGATCCCAGCGTCCTGGGATCGAGTCCCACATCGGGCTCCTTGCTCCGCAGGGAGCCTGCTTCTCCCTCTGACTCTGCCTTCCACTCTGTCTGCCTATGCTCGCTCTCGCTCGCTCTCTCTCTGACAAATAAATAAATAAAATCTTTAAAAAAAAAAAAAAAAATATCTTAGGGGAAAGAATAGCCAATGGAAAAAAGTCTCTTCAAGAAATTGTGTTGGGAAGACTGGACGGCAACATGCAGAAGAATGAAACTGGACCAGTTTCTTACACACAAAAATAAATTCAAAATGAGTGAAAGATGTAAATGTGAGGCAGGAAGCCATCAAAATCCTAGAGAACAAAGGCAGAAACCTCTCTGACCTCAACTGCAGTGACATCTTATTAGACATGTTGCCAGAGGCAAAAGAAACAAAAGCAAAAATGAATTACTGGGATTTCATCAAGATAAAAATCTTCTGCACAGTGAAGGAAACAATCAATAAAACTAAAAGACAACCTACAGAATGGAAGAAGACATTTGCCTATGACATATCTAATAATGGGTTAGTATCCAAAATCCATAAAGAAATCACCAACCTCAACACCCCAAAACCAAATAATCCAGTTAAGAAATGTGCATAAGACACGAATAGACACTTTTCCAAAGATATCCAGGTGACTTACAGACACATGAAAAGATGCACAACATCACTCATCAGGGAAATACAAACCAAAACGATGATGAGATACCATCTCACACCTGTCAGAATGGCTAAAACTAACAACACAAGGAACAACAGGTGTTGGCGAGGATGTGGAAAAAGGAGACCCCTCTTGCACTGTGGTGGAAATGCAAACTAGGGCAGCCAATCTGGAAAACAGTACAGAGTTTCCTTGAAAAGTTAAAAACTGAACTACCCTATGACCCAGCAATTGCACTACTTGGTATTTACCCAAAGGATACAAAAATAGAGATTCAACAGGATACATGCCCCCTGATGTTTATGGCAGCCATATTAACAAAGGCCAAACTATGGAGAGAGCTGAAAATGTCCATCAACTCATAAATGGATAAAAAAGATATTACTCAGCCATCAAAATGAGTGAAATCTTATCATGTGCAACAATGTGGGTGGAACAAACTGAGAGAGCTGATGGAGGTGGGTGATGGGTAGATGGGTGAAGGGTATTAATTAGGATGGCACTTGTTACGATGAGCACTGGCTATTGTAAGTGATGAATCACCAAATTCTACTCCAGAAACCAATACTGAAATATTTAAATAAAATTTAAATTTTAAAAAATCTCTTTGTTATGATCTATTATCCATTTTAAATATTTCAACATTCCATTTGCTAAAATGCTATTAAGGGGTTGTTGTTGTTGTTGCCATATTGTTTTTTAACATTCAAGTGGATATTGATTAATAGTTTTATTTTCTTGCATTTTTCTTGTCTGGTTATAGATTTATTGCAATAATTCCAGCCCCTCAAAAATGAGTTAAAAAATATTCTTTCCTCCTATTTTCTGGAAGATTTTGTGTAAAAACAGCAAAAATAGTATCATCTCTTTATTAATTATCTAGTAAAATTTACAGTGAAGTCATTTGAGCCCGGGGATCTTTTGATGGGAAGGTTTTTAACTATGAATTCAATTTATTTATATATTAGAAGACTATTTAGGTTATCTATTGTTTTTAAGTAAGCTCTGGTAGCTAGTATATTTCAAGGAATTGGTTCATTTCCTCTGAGTTATGATATTTATGGGTGTAATTTTCAATTATTTCTTTTAATTAAATTCAATGGGACCTGTGATCAGGTCCTCTTGTTCATTCCTCATATTGGTACCTGTGTCTTCCATTTTATTTGTTTTTTCTTCATCAATCTGGATATCAGCTTATCAATTTTACTGATTTTATTAACTTCTCAAAGAATCAGCGTTTTGGTTTCTACTTTATTTATTCCATTTTTAAAAATTATTTCTATTCTCCTGCTTAATTTACATTTAATTTGCTCTTCTTTTCATAGTTTCTGGAAGTGAAACCTTAAGTCATTTAAATTTTTTCTTTTCTACTAAGATTATTTAATCCTATAAATTTCTTTCTTTCTTTCTTTCTTTTTTTTTTTTTTGAGGGGGTGGGCAGAGGGAGAGGGATAGAGAGAGAGAATCTTAAGCAGGCTCCATGCCCCAGTGTGGAGTCCAAGGCGGGGCTCGATATCACAACCCTGAAATCAGAACCTGAGCTGGTCAAGACTCAGATACAACAAACTGAGCCACCCAGGTGCCCCACCTATAAATTTCTTCCTAAGTGCACAAATTTGGTATTTTGGATTTTTATTATTGTTCTGTTACAAGTTCTCTCTGATACTGACCCAAAGTTTATTTAGAAATGTCTTGTTTAATTTCCAAATATTTGGGGATTATTTTTCATACATCTTCCCACTAGCAATTTATATTTAATTTCACTGTACTCAGAATACATACTCTGCACAACTTATTTCTCTGAAATCCGTTGATATGGTTTATAAATCAGCATATGGCCTGTTTTGATGGATGTTCCATATGTACTAGAAAAGAATGTGTGTTTTTCTTTTGTTGGGTAAATTATCCATAAATGTCAGGGCAAATTCACTGATAGTTTTGCTCATGCCTTCTTTTGCCCTACTCAAATATTCTTCTGTTTTATCAAATTATTATGAAAGAAATGTTGAAATTTCTAACTATAATTGGGATTTTCCTATTTCTGTTTTCAGTGTTACCAGGTTTTAGTCCTTGAAACTTAACATTCTTTCACTGGTGCATATACTTTTAGGATTGTTATTCCTTCTTGATACACTGAACTATTTTTTATGAAATGTCTCTATTTATCCTTGGTAGTATTTCTTGTTCTAAATTCTATTTTGTCTAATATTCATATAGCCTAGCCGTTAGCTTTTTTAAATTTTTGCATAGTCCTTTCCCATCCATTTACTTTTAAAATGTGTCTTTATTTATAAAGTAGAATTCTTTTAAACAGCATATCATTGGATCTTGCTCCCCCCCCCCCCACAAAATGACAGTCTACCATCTACTAGGGGGATGTGGGCTATTTTCATTTAACACAGCTATCAATATGGTTAAGTTTTAATCTACCTTCTTTGTTTTTGATATGTATTTAATCTCATAAGCTCTTTGTTTTTTTCTGTCTTTTCTGTCTTTCTCTATATTGAGTATTTTACAATATTATTTCATATCTTTTGTTGACTACCTTAGCTATAGTTTTTTGTTGTGCTATGTTGGCAGTTTCTTTAAGCCTTATAGTATACTTCTCTAATATATCACAGTCTACATGGCAATAATATATCACTTTCTGTATACAGTGAGACAGTCGTAACAGTATACTTCCAACCAATATTTCAATTCTATATATTACAAACCTTGAAAAACACTATTATTTTTGCTTTATATAGTCAATTGCTTTTTAACAAGATCAAAAATGAGAAGTAAACTATCTTAAAACATACATACACAGTTACTATTTCTGTTGCCCTTTACTTCTTAGTGATGATCCAAGGTTTCATCTGGCATCATTTTCCTTTCCCCTGAAAAAAATTCCTTTAACATATTTTATTAGAGTAGGTCTACTTGATATGAATTTTCTCAGATTTGATTGGGCTGAAGAGTCTTTATTTGGCCTTCATTTTTGAAGGATGTTTTTAGTGGGTTTACAGTTCTAGGTTCAAATACTTTACAAATTTGGTCTCATTGTTTTCTTGACTCTGTTTTGTGACAAGAAGCTCTGTAACTCAATATAACTCAGCACTGGGTTTACCAGACTTGGTCATCATGTGTAGAATGGTGATGAAGAATAGTTCAGAGATGGATTATGAATCCATAGCTGAAGTAACGCTGTTAGTAAATACAGGAGTGATCAAAAATTGGTTCATGAGGTCAGGAGTAGCGGAGTGGTTGAGACATACAATGATTTCTTTCATCTGCAACGTCAAGTCTTAAAATTTTTCTTTCTAAGTACAGGTCCTCTCATCTAGTAAACTGAGTATAATCACCAGTGTATTTGATAAGAATTAATTACACATGCGATAAGAAAAGGAGCCTACTGGTGCTTCTAATAGGTACTGGAGACTTAGCCAAGAAAGAAGGAAGCCTAAAAATGTGGATGTAAAAAAGTAAATTGAATAACATAAACTTATGAAGATTATGTACATATAATAATCTCCATGCATCCCTTGAGTCAAATTAATACTTTTGAAAATTCAATTGTTCGTAATCATCAGCTCTTCTCATGACTGTTTATTATATCACTGTTTATATTCTAATATCTTAACTTAATACCAATATTAAAAAATATGGGAAAAGAAATTTCCTACCTTCAAACAAAAGTATGGTGAGTATCTACTAGGTATTTACTCAAAGAAAATGAAAACACTAATTTGAAAAGATACATGCACCCCCGTATTTATTGCAGCATTATTCACAACAGCCAAGACACAGAAGCAACCTACCCAATAGATGAATGGGTAAAGATGGGATATGTATATACATACATACATATATATATATAATGGCATATTACTCAGCCATAAAAAATAATGAGATCCGCCATTTGTAATAACATGGATGGACTGAGATGGTATTATGCTAAATGAAATAATTCAGTCAGAGAACAAATACCACATGATTTCACTTATATGTGAAAACTGAAAAACAAAATAAATGAATAAGAAAATTAAAACAGACTTATCAATAAAATATAAAAACAGAGAATAAACTGGTAGTTGCCAGAGTGGGACCAGGGTGGGAAGAGACAGGCAAACTAGGTGAAGGGAATTTAGAGGTATAAGATTCCAGTTATAAAAAAAAAAACCACAGAGATGAAAAGTAAAGCACAGGGAATATAGTAAGTAATATTTTAATACCATTGTAGGGTGACAGATTATAAATATACTTAGCCTGATGTGCACTAGGTAATGTATAGAATTGTTGAATCATTATGTTGTGTCCCTGAAACTAATATAACACTGTGGGTCTACTACAGTTAAATGATAACAAAAATTTTAAATTCAGTAAGGGGGGGATTTTAAAATAAAGGTTTGCCACAATGCCCTAAGACACATACAGAAAGAATGAAGAAAGAAAGAAAGAAAGAAAAAAGGAAAAAGAAAAAAGAAAAGAAAGGAAGGAAGGAAGAAAGAAAGAAAAAAAATGCAGTGAATATACAATGATCCTTCTTTGGTGATTTAAGGTATTATCATATCTTAAGGTTTATAATGCCAGTTGCCATTCTCACTAAAGTAGTTCAAATCTAGATGGTTAAGGCAATGGTTCTCAAACTTCAATGTTCATAAAATTACTGGGAGAATTTGTTTAAAATGCAGATTCCTGCCCCTCCCTAAACATTCAGATTTAGTAATACAGAGTGAAGCGCAAGAGAAAGGGTTAACAGAAATCCTTCCAAAAATTTTTATGCAGCTGATCAGAAGAATGCAGTTGGAGAAACACTTGTTAGGTTTGAACTGACCAAAGGATACAAGGGATGCAAAGAAGTACTTCTCTAAAAAGAAGTCTAAAGCAGGATTTGGGAAAATATTTAAGTAAAGCTTAGTTTATCATCTTTTATCCTGAGAAGCATTTTTTATGTCTACTTTTAAATGACTGGATATATTTGTGATTAGATAAAACTATCAGACTCTCCACATACATTATCTTTACCTTATTTTATGGCAAAATAGGCTGAGAGATAGGAAGTAACTTGTCCAAGGTTAGGCAGCAAATAAATGTGAGAGCTGGAATTCAGCCCCAGAGTTTCGTAATCCAAAGCCCATACCTTTCTGCCTTCCTCTCCTCATGTTCCCTCAGTGCCTTTTCCACAGTCAGGGAGCAGAGATTTTTGAGTTATAGCCATAGGAGTAACTCCATGTCTAGAAAGTCCCATATCCTTATCTTGGAAAACAAAACAAACAGAACCAAGAAAAACATGGCTGCTACTCTTTGAAGCTTCTAGGAAAGAAAGAAAATCTTATGAACTGTCTAGAACATGCTGATTAATATTTTTCTCCCAGTATTTATCACTCTGTGTTGTCATTTACTGTGTGACATATATTTCTTTCCCACTAGAATCTGAGTTTCTCTGGTTCAAGTTCTATGTCTTATTTATCTCTGTAACGAGTTGCCACTACCAGAATCACATTGACAAGCTGCCCTTGGTGGTGGATGCCAATAGTTTATAAGAAACTTGTCTACAAATTTCCCCATTTATACTTACTAAGAGATGTGGTTGAGTACATTACTACTCAGTATCCCTATATGATACTCCACCAATTTTTTTTCCAAATTAAAGTATCAGAACATTTTTTTGTCTTGCCTAAGAAACTAGTGTGCTTTCTCCTTATGAACAATAGGATTCATGTAGCTTTAAAATTGATTTTTAGTATTCCTTAAGTTTCCAGGAAGTCAAAAGCCAAATTTGTGACTCAGCTTTATAATTATGTATAGCCTGAATGTATCTACTCTAAACTGCCATTGACCTTGGCTTATTCTAATATTCTAATTTATATTTTCCCATTTCTATTTCTTTTTTGCTATTTAAATTTATGTAATCTTGTAGGTTATCACAAATATTTTGTGAAACAAATTAATTACAAATAAAATCCTAGTGCCTAGTTGTATTACTTAAGATCACACCAGCTTCACTAATAGATAATCCCTCAAATCTTAACACAACAGAGCTGTATTTCTCACTCACATCAATTTCCTTGGCTAGTTGCCTTCCATATCATTATTCAGGATCAGGCTCTTTTCACTTTGTGGACTCTCCCTCCTCCAGAATCTTGTAAATATTCTGATTCAACCAGTATATGGGGATGAGACTGGAGGAAAAGTACCTTCACATCCAATCATGTTTTATGGTCAAGAACTAGAGACTAGTTTCTACCTATATCAGGTTTGGCAGAGAATCAAGATCCTAGGTTGGCAGCAGCTTCCTAGGATTCAGCTCTTTCCAAGGAGAAGGACACAAATTTTTGTTGATCGCTTCACCAGCCCCATTTCCTACTTAAAAGATGTTACAATATACCACTGGGTGATTTAAAGGGATGCTTACATAGCTAGAACCTCCTTATTTGGCCAAAATAAATAAATGGCCTCCTTCTTTGTATGTACTTGTCTATGATCTTGCATTAGTATTATTTGATCAACACACATATAGTGCTTATATGGCAGTGCCTATGAGCTGAATATCTCACAAAAACACAAAAGTCAAGTGTCTTGTATGACCTCAAATTGCCAATTGAATCTTCTTAGTCATGGTCTTGTAAGCCAACAGAAGGTATTCGTTAATGACCAGCTTCCAGTTGCTTAATGGAGACCTATGCCAGTAGGCTGAGCAGATGGCTGAGGGGGTTTGGGCTACATGGACCATGAACACAGTTGTCAGCTTGTGGGTAGGAGCTGTACAAAAGCCATCCTGATTCCTTCTCACTCTGAAAAAAAAAAGAAAAAAAAAACAACCCACAATGGGACAGAGGGCCTAAGGCTGTATCAGCAAAATTAGGCCAAAACAAACCCCATCAAATCACACCATGAGAACGACTAAGAGTCCTTGAGTTTTAATTTCCAGCAGAGTTAATTTTCCAAAATGTCAGACTTTTATATTTCAGGTCAGATTCTAAATATACAAAGATACGGCTTTGTCTAACTGTGTCATCAGGATCCTCAACATTTCCTAATACTGCCCCAAACACAATCCTCTTCTCACATTAGGGTCTACTTCTTGTTAAAAAATTACATTGGTTTAAAGGAAAAGACTATCAAAAATAGCCCATCTTAATTTGGGTCCTTCAAAATTCCCTTAGAAAACCCAATTTTATCTGGTTTTATATCCACAATTGTTGCTTTCAAATCTCTGCTCTCATCCCAGAAGACATACAGAGATATTTCTCTGAGAGTTTTCTCCAGCCACAGCTGACAGAATATATTATCGTGATTTCACTTGCATTGTATATGGCTTCATACTTCATAGATCACAAAGCGCTTGCACATATATTATTTCACTACATTCTTAGAATAATCCTATAACATAAAGAACTTGTTATTCCCCTCTTATATTATTATTTCCCTCTTATAGGTAAGGAACTAGAACCTTAAGGAGATGGGTTAGTTTGCCCAAATACAAAATAAGTGGTAGAATGACCATGTATCCCAGTTTTCCAAGGACAGTCTTGGTTTATGCCTTTTCTCCTGGCAAAAAGTATTAATAGCGATCTTTTACTCTCAAAGTGTCCCAGCTTGAACAATAAATTATCGTCAGTGGTGAATCCAGGACTGGAACATAGTTTCTCACATTCAAACTTCAGTATCAAGGGGGTGGAGGGCACAACACATCCTCTCTCCTGGGTTACTAAAAATTTATGGAGCAAAATGTTTAATCACATCAGAATGGAGAACTGGGATAAAATAAGCAAATTGGGATAAAGAAAGGAAGGCTGTCCTTTCTTTAACCTCCAGGTAAGCGCCGACATTTATCCTCAGTTTGGAAACCATGTCAATTCAATTTACAACTAAATTGAAAAAAAGTCCAGAGACTTTCTCCAGGCTCATGAATCCATTGCTGTTATTCAACCCAGGCCTTTTCCCACAGAACTATGCAAGTACCAGTCTCACACCACTTCTATCATCTATTGAAAAGATCCATTAGTGACACAATTTCCTTACTGTTCCCTATAACATTGTGTAAGGCCAGAACATGGCATACTTTTCTTGCCTCAAATAGAGAAGACAATTTAATGCCAATTAATAACCAAATCATTTGCTGCTGTATGTCGAAACAAAACAAAACAAAACAAACAAACAAACAAAAAACCGTAGCTAACCATCTGAGAGTAAATATCAGAACCAGAGTGTAGTGATCTGGAAGGGGAACCCAGGCAGGGATGAGGCAAATAGAAGGAATGTGCACTACCTTACTATACACATTTTCCTTTCATTTCCTTATGCTTGTCACTGGTTACCTGTCCTAGAATTCAATTCCTCTCTCCATCTAAGCACCTTCGGGAGGAAGTGGTGCATGGTGGAGTGGGTGGGGAGGGAGGGGAGGTGGGGAGCGGGGGGAACCATCTTAAACAGTTGGCAAGGAAAAGCCACTTCACATAGCCAGAATAGATTTTTGTCTGAAGAAAATGGCAGTGCTAGGGCTTTTTTATGAAAAGTACCTTTGTTCCAATAGTTTTTCAAGAATAAAAATGTATCTTCACACTTTTGTCAGTATATTTATGAACTGTAAATCCTCATTTTATGGAAACGCTGCAGGATCTCGAACTCCTAAATCAACCTGGTAAATCTCCAACCTCAGGAGTTCAATTCAAGGAGAACCCCTTCAAAGATACTGACATTTTATAGGGAACTTCAGGAAAAACAAACAATGAGAGTTTTCAATGTACATTTTTTGTAACCCTAAAGGCTTGTCATGGGAGACAGCGAACATGTAAAGAGAATAAAGCCGGCTGCTGAGATTGCATTTTCTGAGCCTCAGGTCAATATGACTTAAACAATAACAGTAAGATGGTCTCTTGGGAAATTTGGTCTGGGGCCCCTAACAAACCACCATTGTTTCCTTAAAGGAACATTTTACTTTTATATCAGGGTATCATGATGTTGGATATACAAGTAAACTTTTGAAAGGGAGAAAAATGACTCTTTAGAAAACCCATTTGCAATTGCAAAGCACTTTATAAACACTGCAGGCTTGAGGCTTCACCTTCCCTTTTACAATATTTCCCATTATTTGCTAGACACGGTCTTGTTATAGTGTTGTATCTCGGTGAACTGCATGCCAACTTCTACTAATGACGCCACTTCAATACACCCAGCTTTACCAGTGTTTAGCCAGCTGGTAGTCCACGTCAGCCAATCCAAATATTTCATTGTTAGATGAAATAGTTTCACAGGCAACCACAGTTCTTAGGCATGTGAATTTTATTAAGGCTTATTCCATAGACTAGGACAAAACAGAACACAGAGCGGTTCCCTCCAAGTTGCTGAGTGAGACTCATTGCAAACAATTTCCACCATTCACTGAACAACGTCCAACAAATTATAGTCTTCGTGGAATCGTAAGTTGTGGAAGTATGTGAAAGTGCTTAGGGTCCTGAGAGCCAATAGAAAGAAACCATGTCTCCTTTTGCTAATGAGAAAGCCTTAGTTCATGCAGTGCTTAACAGAGGTGGAAGCAAATGTCCCTTAATCCCCTAAATAGAAAGGATACATAGAGACTATATAATGAAATATGTCATCTTTTTCTCTCCAATGTATAGTGATGCCTGTGCCAAGCAGTAATGCTCTATTTCTGAAAGTCTATACCAAGGATTTTTAATGGCATTATCAGCAGGGTGTCCTACACTCTTGCCTCCATGTGCCATTTTCTGCAACCTTGAATGAAAGACTTCCCTTTCATATACCACCGTGGAAACACATCTTTCTCCAAGCTTGTGCCTCTCCAGGCTGTCATAACTGCTTCAGGGAATGTCTTTATCAGCCTCTAGAGAATCAGTACTGGGAAAAGAATTCCAGGGCTGTCCTCAGGTTTACTTACTGAGAGGCTTTTAATGTGCTCAATGGGTCACTAACACATAAAAGAGGTCAAACGCTTTTTACCAATTCTTTTGGAAAGGGAGTGAAGATTGCTGCAGGGAAGCTGGGCTCAGACGCCGCCAATTCAAATTCAGAAAGTGCACAGACTACACTGAAATGAAACATGAGTGTCAGCTAGGAGGGGCATGGTTACAGCAAAGATGGCTCAAACAATAAAAATGGTTTTGAAGAATCAGTGAGGCGTTGGCTATAGAGAGAAACCCAGGCCAAGAGTCAACGGCGGGAGATTCTGTTTCCCTTTACCATTACTGTGAGGTGTCTGGGCACACCCAGAAGGACTGACCATTCCCCCACGCCCATCCAGAATGATGTCTGAGATGTGAACACTTATAACAATGCAGAAATAGACCTTATATTCTACTGTCCTCTGATTTTTATTATGCGTTCATGCATCTTAAACTCCACCCAAATTATCATCCCTCTAAGGTCACAAACTACATAAAATATGTCCATGGGATCCCATATGAAACTGTTCAGAGTACTGAGCACAGAAGCAGTACTCAATAAATACTTATTGGAAATCTGAATATAATGATGCTAAAGGAAAGAAAAGGACAAGAAATTCACATATCAATATACTGTGAGTGCCATAAGGGAGCTTTTTTGCTCACTTTTCTATCCCCAACACATGGAGCAGGTAGGCTTAGGGTATTTTTTGTTGAATATGCAAGATCTGTTGAATGAATTTGTGAATACTAATAAACATTTGACAATACTGATGTATTTTAGTTCTGTTTTAACAGACCAAGACATGCACTTCCCCAACGAGTAAATATTCTTTCATAGCTGACCTTGTAATAGTTGCATTTATTGCATGAATGGATCATGATCTAGTTAATCAACATGCTAGACATTTAAGTGCTTTCCTTTTTATTTTATTTTATTTTTTCTCATCTCCCTCATCCTCCTTTCTCTCCTTTCTCTGATAACTAGATTCAAATAATTCACATAGGAAAGCCTAGAGTCTTTGGCCTAGAAAGAAAGCCAAATAGCCCCTGAGGATGGCAGTGGGGTTTTGTTATTGTTTTTTAAGAAACAAATTGTAAAGTTTTAATCATCTTTTTTTGTCTTACATTATTTCATTAAGCCTTTTTATTTATTTATTTATTTTATAAACATATATTTTATCCCCAGGGGTACAGGTCTGTGAATCGCCAGGAAGCCTTTTTATTTTAACACAATTATAGATTCACTAGCACAGAGAGAGCCTGTGTACCATGTCTCTAGCACCCCTTCCAATGATAATGTCATACAAAACTACAGTAAAGAATCACAACCAGGATCCTGACACTGATACAGTCAAACACAGGACATTTTCTTAAATCCCTCCTGTTGTACTTTTTATAGCTGCATACTCTTCCCTCATGCTCCATGCCCTCCTCAACCCCTGACAACTGCTAATGTGTTCTTCATTCATGAATGTTACATAAACGGTATTATACTACAGGTAAACTTTTGGGATAGGCTTTTTCATTCAGCCTAATTCTCTTGATATTCCCCGCTGTTCACTCTTAATGGCATTATAGTTCACTCTTAATGTTACACATTCTAGGGTTTTAGCAAACGTATCATGATACAGAATAGTTTCAGGGCCCTAAAGGTCCTCTGTATTCTGCCTATTCATCTCTTCCTTTCCCTAAGCCCTGGCAACCACTCGTCTTTTTACTGTCATTATAATTTTGCCTTTTCCACAATGTCATATACTTGGAATCATACAGTATGTAGACTTTTCACTTTGGCTTCTTTCACTTAGAAACATGCATTTTAAGTTTCCTCCATGTCTCTTCATGGCTTGGAAGCTTTTTTTTTTTTTTTTTGGATAGCTTATTTCTTTTTAGCATGGATTTATATTTCATTTTCTGGATGTACCACAGCTTATTTATCCATTCCCCTATAGAAGGACATCTTGATTGCTTCTAAATTTTGGCAATTACGAATAAAGCTTCTATAAATATCCATGTGCAAGTTTCTTTGTAGACGTAACTTTTCAACTCATTTTGGTAAATGCCAAGGAGTAAGATGGTTGGATCATATGGCAAGAAACCACCAGACTGTCTTTCCAAGTGGCTGTACCATTTTTCATTCCCATCAGTAACAAATGAGCGTTTCTGCTGCTCCACATCCTCACTCTCATTTGTCAGTGTTGGGGACTCTGGCCACCCTAAGGGGTGTGTGGTGGTATTTCACTGTTTGAACTTGCATTTCCCTGATGACACATGACCTGGAGTGTCTTTTCATATGCTTATTTACTATTTGTATATCTTTAGTGAGGCTTCCGTTAGTAGCTACTTTTTGTCCCTTTTTGGTTTCCTTCTTGCTAAGTTTTAAGAGTTCTTTGTATACTTTGGATAAAAATTCTTTTTTAGATCTGTCTTTTGCAAATATTTCTTTCCCAGTCTGTGGCTTATTTGATCATTTCCCTAATACTGTTTTTCCAGAGCAGAAGCTTTTCATTTATCAAAGCCTAACTTATCAATTATGTCTTTCATGGCTCATGTTTTTGGGGACCTGAAGAGTCACTGCACAACCAAAGTCACCTAGGTTTATAGGCTCCGATAAAATCTCAGCAGGTTAGGCTCTGAAAACAGTCTCTACTGAGGACAAACTTTGTTAAGAACAGAATGTTCTGGCTATGCAAAATGGTGACCTTCCCCCTTCTTCTGCCAGAAGCACGAGAGGATTTTTATCTGATACACACTGTGAGAAACTGGAAGGAAAACTCATACAAGCGTTGGGGCACCCCTCCAATGGGCTGCAGCAGAGTTTTTAACTCTCAGACTTGTCCGCAGTGAGCCTCCAGTCATCGGCCAATCAGTTCAATACCTGCTTGTCTGTCTCTCCAATACTGGAGGGCAGCAGTTTTTCCTAGGATCTCTTGTTTCTGACAGGTCTAACAGAAGCTGTTGATTTTTTTAGTGTGTTCAGGTTTTAATTTGCATTTAATTTGCATTTCCCTAATGGCTAACAATGTTGAACGTCTTTTCACATGCTACAAAGAGTTTAAACCATGTTAACTTTTAGTGACAGTTACCTTTTCTAAGTAAAAAGAATACCTGCCATCTCAAAAAGCTTTCACCTAAAAAAAGAGGCTACTCAGAGATCTAGAGTCATGTACACGTGGAAAAGATGGCCAGTGCTACTTCCTTGTTACTGAGTGCTTCTTGAGGGCAGGAATGTTACCTTCTCCCGAGAGCACAATGATGTTCACCGAACTGCACTGACCTGTGGAATGGATGACTCAGAGGTTAGCCACAGAACTTCCAGATAGGAAAGTATTTCCATATCTAGATCGGAAAGTATGTTATTTCATGGAAGTAATAGAGAGACATCAAAAGGCAAGCCCCTGAAAGATCCCTAAGATTTCCAAGTAAGCACAGAACCGTATGCCCCATCATGACACAGTTGACTGTTTCGTGGATCAGGACATTGCCAACAACGGCACAAGAGCTCCAACTGCTACAGATTTTAAAAGCTACAAATTATTGTATAAGGCAAATGTTTGTCCTATCACAGCCTCAGTGAGCATTACACATAGCTCTCTGTGTACATAAAGCCGGTATGGCAAATCCTGCATCTAATTACATCCAGGCAGCTCAGTTTTCCTGATGCTAAGAACCTAGTTCCCATTTCACCTGGACTTCCCAAAGCTGCATCTTCCAGTGAATTTTTAAGTATGTGATGTTGTTCTCCAACCCTTAGAGATTATTTAAATCTTTTTGTTGTTATTTTGGAATTAGTTTTGGCTTCTTTGTGGATATATACACACTGGATTGAATTTAACAACGTCAGAGAGATCCAGTCCCTCTACGGAGCTCAGGAATTACAGCCTGCTTCACCAGACACACAAAAGCCAGGCTAACCCAAAACACAGAGTCAGATCAGAAGCAGCAGAAGGGACAACAGACGCAAGTAGTTACAATAGTACCCCCCCACCACCCTAAGGAGATTTCTGGGGGCTCTGGCAGAGCAACCTATTGTATCCATATTAATCACTCATTTCCCACTGCACACATGATATCCACTAGAGTGGATGCATTTGGTCCCATCAATTTATGCTTCATTTGTGACTAAACAACATGTTTGACCCTGTCCCCTTTCCACCAAAGTTCTATTTTTGTTTTGTTTTTGAAAGTTTTGAGGATAACATCGCTTATAAACATGGGCAATAGATTTTAAATAAGAAAACAAATATATAAGAATCATGGAAAATATGGAAATTATTTTGAGTAAGTGCTCTGGCAGAATTCTAATATCTATCAAAGGTGGAAATAGAAGAATTACCATCAACTAAGACTGAATGTGGGGTGGTAGAAGCACTATCCAAACTAATACCAATTCTTCCCTTCTTTTTTCTTATAAATAGTTTATTTTCCTGCCTCCCTTACAGATAAGGTGGCCAATGCGATATAAGCAGAAGGTACTGAGTTGCCTTTTGTATAAAACAATTTTGCCAGGAAATGAAAATTATCACAGGATCTCCAGCATGCATCTTGGATTCATGATGTGAAAACAGAGAATCTTAGAAGTCCAAGCCAAGACATCCTAGAGATGCTGAGCCAAGCCAGCAAATGTCTTCCTGGACATTTGGAGTCACTATTGTTTGAATATTTTCTTCTTGGTAACGGAACCTAAACCTTGCTGAAAGTGTTGGTGATACAAAGGGTTCAAACACCATTGGCAGAAACTGAGGAGAAAGTTTAGCTCTTACATGAAGGCAACTGCTAATAATTCCATGCTTACCTTCAATGGGGAAGAGTATTTATCATTAATATGTAAACATATAATAGAGATGTTATATGTTGACATGTACAAATTTAGAAATAGGAATGAGGGTGAAGTCAGAACTGAAAAAAACATAGAGACTCATGAGAGGCCTTGGAAATGAATGATGGACTGACTTGGTGATTTGACCAACTGGAAGAGGCCAATCTGGTTAGAGATTACACATGGAACTTCTGTCCCGGGAGTCCAAACAAATGGCTCACGATGAAGTCAACATAAGCATAAATGAAATTAAAATGCTATATTTCTGCTAGTGTTTATGAAATTGATCATAATGGCTAACAAATGGGAGTATGGTCAATATTTTTAGAAAGGGTAGCTCAAAATTGATTCTTTAAACTTCCATGGTAACTGGTAATATTGGAAATTACATTTGAAATCGCTTTAGTTATATTAGTTATGTCTTGTGTTGGTTTTATCTAGCCTAGTGGAAGTAAAAAAACAAAATCATATGTTGAACATTTACCAAAAAAAAAAAAAACAAAACCCCAAAATACCCAAAACAAACAGCAACAACAAAAAAACCCAGAACTTTTATTCAATTACTGGATGTAGAGGGAAGAGAGAGAGAGAGAGAGAATATAGTCTGAATTATGCAAATATGCACTTCAATCTTCCAGGCCAATATTTTCCTTTTTGGGCAATTTTCTTCTTAGCCTTTAAAACTTTCAATACAAGATGAAAATAAACTAAACCACAGAATTTGTTTCAGGAAAAACAACATAAAACAAAACAAAAAGGAAAAAAAAATTCCATAGCCGCAGGAGGTAAAGGTAATTTCCTCTGGATAACATTTTCAATGGACTCTTTGTTTTTTTATATAAAATAAAAATTTGTTAAATTTAAATAGGTAACTCTGCCCTTTATTATTATAACTTGTATAGAAGTATAAAATTCAGGTTAAATCATCAGTAATTAATTCTCTGAGCTAGATACCTGTATCTAGATATCTGTAATGAAATACAGTTTCTACAGCAAGGAGAACCCTTGTATCACCAACAGTCTCTGTATCTGTACCTGGATATCTGTAATGAAATACAGTTTCTACAGCAAGGATTTCACTTTTTTTTTTTTTTATTATTAATTGGGAAACTTTTAAGAGAGGGCAAGGAAGATTGTAGTTATAAATCATTATTCTCACATGCACTGTTTTTAATCTTGCAAAATTAAAAATCTAATTTTAAAAAAATCTAATTCAACATCCTTAAAAAGATCAGTAATTCAACTGCTATGATCATCCTCAGGCAGGCACCTGAGGCTCAGATAGACTTGGTATTTTCCCCAAATCACATGCTTAGTAGAAATGTCTGAGGGAGTGCTTAAGTCCAGGCTGTCTGACTCCAAAACCCTGAACTAATCACCACAGCTCAGACTTTAAGGGAATCTATGTTATAATGGAAAGTAGGTTTAAATTTTCCACAAATGGACAGGAAACCTTAAATAAATGAAAAAGGAAATCTTATGGGTGGGTGTACACACTTCAAACTAAAGGATGACTGAAAAATCAGTTTGTATTTTAATCCCATACTGAATGAGCCAGGGCTCTCTGGTTTCATGAAGAAACGCAGCATGCTCCATCACAGATGACTGATGTCTACTGACAGAGGAGATAATATAATATTGTTTTATTTCTTAGGAAGTTCACCTATGTTCCTCCCTATGGTTTCTCCTCCTCTCCCTCTCTTCCTCAACAGAAGCCATCTTAAAATAAAGACATAAGATTATAAAATTGAGGTTTTAGCTCCTATCTCACGGTAATTCTGGCATCCAATGACTGATTTAAATAGAGACCAATTCCTAATTGTTTTTCCCTTGATAAGTATCAATTATTTTTAGCATTAACTTTGACATGCTATTTTGTCCATTCCATAGCACACAGCAAGATCTTATTGAGCAGTGTAGTGAGTACAAGGAGATCGGTACAGACTTGGAGTTGAAGTTCTAGTCCTACTTCCATGCTAAGTAGTTATTTAGCCTTATAAAAGTAACTTAATTTCTCTGCCCTTCAGTTTTCTTATCTATAAAGTGAAACCACAGGACTATGTGAATTCTACTCCCTCCAGCAGTAAGATTTTATACTCTCTCTGAGGGGTCACTTAAATTTTCAAGTATCAATGTGGGATAGAAAAAAATTTTCATCACACACTTTCCTCACCTCGGACAGTGTGTCACCATCTCTCCTAACACTACCCTCCTATTATAGGCCCTATCTGTACAGCCAACAGTGCTCTTCTCAAGCCTTTGAGAGGAACATTGCCCAACTACCTTGTGCATAAGATCAGCTCCTAGAAAGACTGGCATATGGTTTGATGACCTGGGCAGCTCTATGACTGGAACTCATCAGAACTACAGTGGAGTATACGATCCACAGCACATTTTCTTCCATAATTGACACTGATATGCAGAAGCGTAAGAAAGGGGATCTAAGGACACAAAATCAGGTGTCTTCGTGATTTAGTAGTGAGTTTAACCACCTCTCAGGGCTCAGAAAAGAGCTGCATCACTCAGTTCCCATGGGGAAAGAAAATCCAACTCACAGATAAAATAGACTTTAATAAAAGACCAATCACAAAGACGTAGGCAGGTCTTAGAAGCAAAAATTATGTTGGAATCCCCCCAAAACTAGCAACACAGGAAGCCATCTATTATCATGCAGAGACCTGAAGCTGCAGGATAGACAATAGATTTGGGAAGTCAAATGAGATAGAGAGCCAGGGAGGGAGGTCCTTTTAGGAGGACCCCTAGTGGTAGAGGAATGCACCCAATGCGGGGGGGGGGGGGGGGGGGGGGTGTCCCAAAGTAAGCCCAATGCAAGGAAAAAAGGCCCTATCTTTCTCATGCTGCTTTCTTATTATGCCTGTCATTGGCCAAGGTCATTTATCAAGGAGACCAGGGGCTTAGGGGTGATTGTTCTGCAGCCCAAAGTAGAGCAGAGAACAGCCGAAAGTGGATCTGACTTAGGGAGGAAGCTGGTATGTAAAAAAATAACCAGCAAAGGTACTCAGATTTTCCAAGAGAAGTTTTAGTATAATTCAACTATTTTTCATTCCTAATGGAGATCTGAGGATAAAGAAATGGCAATATGCTTTAGCAGATAGTCCATATTTCTCCAGTAATTTTTATAGGCAATTTCCTTTTGATTCATTTTCATTTGCTTTTTCATTTTTATTGGCACTTAGTTGTTAATGAGGAATTGCTTCATTTCCCTCTAATTCTTGCTTTGTCTTGATTGATATGTCTCCACATTAGGACCCTGTTAACCACTGTGTAGCACTGGCAGTCACTGGCCAAATTAGACACTTCTCTTTACTCTGTTAAAGCTTAGCATGTGAAACTGCAGACTGCCTTCTATCCTCACATCTTGAGTTCTAAAAGTTAACAATTCTGACTTTAGGTTGAAGTAACAGTGAATTTAACCTAAGAGAAGGACTACTTAACATTTAGGGTGGACACTATTCCTGAATTTCTATTTGCTGTATCTGAAGCATTTGTAATGCCTTGGGGAGAATCATAATTGAACAGGGACATACCCATGCCATTTGCTATCTCCCAGCGAACCACTATATAGATTGCATTGCTCTTATTAAGCATGCTATTTTGGATTATTCTAAAACATGACACTGAAGTGTTAACAGACTAAGAATAAAACTGAACCCAGGGTGTGCCAAGTCTGGGCAGTTTATAAACCCAGTGGAGCTTGCTGTTAATATGTAGCTTGGCAAACTTATTCATCGTCTGAGCTGCAAGTTAGGCTGTCTTTTACCTCATTGTAGCTCTTTAGATTCTGGGATCAGACCAGAGCTGTCAGCTTGTTTTAGTGAAACAGAATCCAGTTCTCTCTTCTATGCTTTCAGTGTCTTAGGAGAAAATTAACTATAATCTAAACTATATATATTTACATATATGTATCCAGAATTGTTAAATGAAAAGAATTTTCAGAGTACAGTAAGACTTTAAAATCACCTTTGGATCATAAAGTAAAGCTATTTGGTTTTATATGTTACCATTTTCCCCCTCTCTTACTCTTTTTTCATGTAACTTAGTTCTAGAAATGTATTTCAAATTGCAGATAACAAATCCAACAACAAAGACAATTTGAAAGTATAGAAAAATATTTATTCTTTTTAGTTTATAGTTTTGTCACTTAGCCTAATTTGTATCAGTACAGCTAAGTAACTCTTAACATAGTAGCACAGAAATACATACAAGCATATACACAAACATACAAACATATGAAAATTTATGTTCCCAATTATAGAGGGAACACACAGAATAAATATGAATACTTGTATTTACCATCCTAAAGAAGAGAGATAGAAGAGTTAAAATAGCATGGAATAAGGGCTATAAAAAACACATTTCTGGATCCCTTGATTGGCTCAGTCAGTTAAGCATCTGACTGTTGGTTTTGGCTCAGGACATAATCTCAGGGTCATGAGACTAACCCCCATGACAGGCTTCGAGCTCAGAGGGGAGTCTGCTGAAGATTCTATCTCTCCTTCTGTCCCTCCCCCTACTTGCGCTCTCAATCTCTCTCTCTCTCTCAAATAAATAAATAATAAATCTTAAAAACAACAACCAAAAAACCCCACATTGCCAAGGAGTTCCGAGGATAAAAGCTGGGAAATCAGAAGTGGCTTCAGAGAGGTAATTTCTTTTGGGATGGGCTTTAAAGAATAAATAGGAGTTCATTTAGTAAACAGGAGAGAAAAGGTATTCCAGACAGAGGGAATCGAATCTTTAAGACATAGTTCTAGTGTCTAAAATGTGGCTTTTGTAGAGAGCTTATTATGAGAGATAAGATCACGGTTTGGTGGAAGCTAATCAACAAGTGTGCTTCGTGTCTGACTGCAGAAGTTGAGATTTATCTGTTAAAAAATGTTTAGGAAACTATGATATTTTTCATTTATGTCTTTGTTCTGATTTGAGTAATTCAAAACCTAAAAAATCTCAAAAGTTTTAGAACAGTTAAAGGAAAAGGTGAAAATTCACTTATTACAACCCCCATTATTAACATACTAGTATATTCATCCAGAGTTTTTCAATATTTATTTTCATTTGAATAAGATCACCCTCTGTATATTATTTTGTAATGTACTTCCTCTATCAATGTATCTTGGAGCTCTTTCTTTGTGAGTACATGTAAGTAAAACATATTCAATTTAATGTTCATATACTCCACCTAAAACAATGGTTTAGAAAGGATGTATGGGCATGGTCACATTTGCTTTGGAAAAGTAAACTGTCCACAGTGTGGGAGACAGAGATTCCAGCAAATGCAGATTGTTCAAACACCTGACCTTATCAATGATTTTTAAACTCCTATATTCTGTGTCCTAATAACATATTCTTTCTAGAGAGCCAAACACCAGCACGGGACTCCTGTTGCTAGAATCATACCTAGAGACAATTGGGATTATCATCCTTTTGTTCCCCTAAGCATTGTTTCAAAAACTAAGGGGCACCTGAGTGAATCACAAACCATCTCCAGCTAAGAATAGATCATATATTCAGCCATAAAACCAGCCTCAATAAAATTAAGAAGATTGAAATCGTATCATGCATCTTTTCTGATCACAATGGTATGAAACCAGAAATAAATCACTAGAAAAAAACCCACAAATACATCAAGATTAAACATGATACTAAACAACCAGAGGGCCAATGAAGCAATCAAAAGAAGAAATTTGAAAAATACATGGAGACAAATGAAAATGAAAACATAACAATCTAAAATCTTTGGGACACTGTAAAAGCAGTTCTAAAAGGGAATTATATAGCAATATAGGCCTACCTCAAAATACAAGAAAAAGATCAAATAAATAATCTAAAGTTACCTCTAAAGAACTAGAAAAAGAAAAACAAAACAAAACAAAACAAAAACAAACAAACAAAAAAGCCCAAAGTGAATAGAAGAAAGGAAATAGTAAAGCTCAGAGCAAAAATAAATGACATAGAGACTAAAAAAATAAATGGAAAAAAAAAATCAATGAAACCAAGAGCTGGTTCTTGAAAAGATAAGAAAAATGACAAACTTTTAGCCAGGTTCATCAAGAAAAAAAAAAGAAAGGACCCAAATAAATAAAATCAGAAATGAGAGAGAAGAAATAAAAACAAACAACTATAGCAATCCAAAAGATTATAAGACAGTATTATGAAAAATTAAATGCTAACAAACTGGACAACCCAGAAGAAATGGATAAATTCCTAGTTCCAAAACTGAGCCAGGAAAAAGTAGAAAATATGAACAGACCAATTACAAGTAATGAATTTGAATCAGTAATCAAAAAAATGCCAAAAAATAAAAGTCCAGGACGAGAAGGATTCACAGGCAACTTACACCAAACTTTTGAAGAAGAGTTAATACCCATTTTCCTCAAACTATTCCAAAAGATAGAAAAGGAAGGAAAACTTCCAAATATACTTTAGCAGGCCAGCATTACCCTAATACCTCAACTAAACAATGACACCACACAAAAAAGAAAACCACAGGCCAATATCTGATGAACACAGATGCAAAATCCTCAACAATATAGTAGCAAATCACATACAACAATACATGAGAAAGTTCATTCACCATGATCAGGTAGGATTTATTCCAGGGATACAAGGATGGCCCAATATTTGCAAATCAATCAATGTAATATATTACATCAACAAAACAAAGGATAAAAACCATATGATCATCTCAACAGATGCAGAAAAAGTATTTGTCAAGTTTCAACATCCACTCATGATGCAAACTCTCAACAAAGTAGAGTTAGAGGAAACATACCTTAACATAATAAAGCCCATATATAAAAACCCACGGTTAACATCATATTCAATGGTAAAAACTGACAGCTTTTTCCGTTAAGGTGAGGAACAAGACAAGGATGTCCACCCTTGCCACTTTTAGTTAATGTAATACTAGAAGTCCTGATAGTCACAGCAATCAGACAAGAAAAAGAAATAAGAGGCATCCATATTGGTAAAGAAGTAGTTAAACTGTCACTATTTATAGATGACATAATATTATACATACACAATCCTAAAGAACCTACCACAAAACTACCAGAAGTAATAAATTCAGTAAAATGGCAGGATACAAAATTAATACCCAGTGATTGACAGTGTTTCTGTACACTAATAACAAAGTAGCAAAAAGAGAAATTTGAAAAAATAATACCATTTATTAGTATACAAAAAAATTAAAATACCTAGGAATAAGCTTAACCAAAGAAGTGAAAGACCTGTATTTCTAAAGTTATGAAACACCAGTGAAAGAAATTAAAGAGGACACAAACAAATGGAAAGATGTTCCATACTCATGGACTGTAAGAATTAATAGTGTTAAAATGTCCGTATTACCCAAAGGAATCTATGGAATCAATAACAATACCATCTTCACAAAACCAAAACAAGTAATACTAAAATTTGTATGAAACTCCAAAATACTCCAAACAGCCAAAGCAATTCTGAACAAGAAAGAAGGACAAAACTAGAGGCATCACAATCCCAGATTTCAAGACATACTGCAAAACTGTAGAAATCAAAACAATATGGTAGTGGCACAAAAATAAAGACACAGATCAATGGAACAAAACAGAGACCCCAGAAATAAACCCACAGTTATATTAAACTATGACAAAGGAGACAAGAATACACAATGGGGAAAAGACAGTCTTTTCAATAAATGGTGCTGGGGAAACTACACCTACACATATAAGAATGAAATTGGACCACGACCTTACACCATACATAAAAATATACTCAAAATGGGTTAAAGACCTAGCTGTGAGACTTGAAACCATAAAAATTCTAGAAGAGAACATACATAGGCAGTAATTTCTCTGATGTTGGCCATAACAACATATATCCAAAAGCAAGGGAAACAAAAAGCAAAAGTAAATTATGGGGGCTGTATAAAAATAAAAAGCATTTGTACAGCAAAGGATAATAAAACAAAAAGAAAACCTACTGAATGGGAGAAGATGATTGCAAATTACATATCCAATAAAGGGGTTAATATCCAAAATATATGAAGAACTTATGCAACTCAACATGAAAAATCCACAAATAATCCAATTAAAAAATGGACTAAGGAACTAAATGAACATTTTTTTTTTTAAAGAAGACATACAGAAGGCTAACAAACACATGAAAAGATCCTCAACATCAATCATCAGGGAAAATGCAAATCAAAACCACAAAGAGATACCATCTTAAAATCAAAATGATAAGAAATAACTAGTGTTAGCAAGGATGTGGAGAAAAAGGAACCTTCATGCACTATTGGTGGGAATGTAAGTTGATATATCCACTGTGGAAAGGAGTATGGAGGTTCCTCAAAAAATTAAAAATAGAAATACCACATGATCCAATAATTCCACTATTGGGTATTTGCCCAAAGAAAATGAAAATTCTAATTCAAAAATACAGATGTATGTACATTTATGTTTATTGCGCTATTTACAATAGCCAAGATATATGGAAGCAACCTCAATGTCCATCAATAGATGAAGAAAATGTGGTGTATTTACACAATGGGATATTATGCAGCCATAAAACGAATGCGATCGTGTCATTTGAGAGATGGATGAACCTAAAGGTTATTATGCTAAAATGCAATTAACCAGACAGAGAAAGACAAACACCATATGATTCCACTCATAAGTGGAATTAAAAAAAAAAAAAGAATAAACAAAGAAAAAGCAAAATCAGTCCTACAAATACAGAGAACAAATTGATGGTTGCCAGTGGGGAGCAGGATTGAGGGATGGGCAAAATAGGTGAAGGAGAGAGGAAGATACAGGCTTCCAGTTATGTAATGAGTAAGTCATGGGAATAAAAGGCTCAGAATAGGGGCGCCTGGGTGGCTCAGTGGCTTAAAGCCTCTGCCTTCGGCTCAGGTCATGATCTCAGGGTCCTGGGATCAAGCCCCACATCAGGCTCTCTGCTCGGCAGGGAACCTGCTTCCTCCTCCTCTCTCTCTCTGCCTGCCTCTCTGCCTACTTGTGATCTCTGTCTGTCAAATAAATAAATAAAATCTTTCAAAAAAATGACTTTAAAAAAAAAAAAGGCTCAGAATAAGGAATACAGTCAGTGACACTTAATAGCAAGGTAATAAAACAGATGGCAGGTACACTTATGTTGAGCATCGCTTTATGTACAAATTTGTCAAATTACTAAGCTGTACCCCTGAAACTAATGTAACATTGTGTGTCAACTAAAGTTAAATATATTTTTAAAAAATCTCTGGCTCAATTTATTATAAACTTTGAAGAATAAGTATTAGAAGGAAGTGTAAAGAAAAAATCCATTATACTTCCAATATAGAAGGCAATATCTAGATTAATGGTATAGTATTATTTTTAGAGAGTAAGATTAGCTCTCATTTCTATTCAGCATGGCTTACAGTAGAAACGTCTTTAACGGAACATAATAATAAAAAAGAGAAACCTTTGAAACCACTTTTAGCCACTGAAAAATTAAGGGACTGAGAAAGCAGAGATGATGTGAGGGCCTATTTGCTCCTCTATGTGCCTTTTGATGCCCCACCATACCATATCATAAACTAGAGACTAGCAGCAGCCTGGGAAGGAAGTGAATTCTACAGCTTGGAAGCAGATCTTTCTCACGTTGAGCTTTTAGATGACTATATCTGAGACCCTGATTGCAGCCTGTGAAGAAGCAGAGGAGTGAGCTACACTCTACCTGGTTCCTGATCCACAGACACGGCAATAGTGCCATTGCTTCAAGCCATTAAGTTTTGGGGTAAGTTGTTACACAACAATGTATAACTCTAATACACACTTCTACTTCCCACCTAAAATTCTTACACCAACATCTTGATTCCAGTTGCTGCTATGGAAACAAGCTTTTCACAGCTGTGAGCTGACAGCAGCTTACCTTAGCTGTGGTTTGTGTCTCATTTGGTGCCATGAACATTCTGACACTACAGGTATTAAGACTCCTGCAAGAAGCTGTTCGCCATTACACACGAGCAAACCTGTAAAGGGGAGGAAAAAAACCAATTTTCCTCTACACTTCTAGGTTCTGTGACTAAGATACCCTTGTAATAAAAGACAGATTAACGGAACAGAAAAATAATTTTTGTATTTTTGCTGCTGAAGCAAGCATGAAAAAAAATTTTAATTATGTTCATCCCACAAATATATGAGATTCCAAAGGTGGCCAAATGATTGATGTTTATATACCACCTTAAACTAAGGACAGGGATAAGTCTGGACCTTCCAGAGGCGGAAATGAAAAGAGGAAATGTTTGATAAACAAAGGTTGCCCCTCTATGCAGGTAAGTCTCTCAGATGAAAAAGTTATCTCTGTCAATAAATAGCTCTCTTCCAAGTATATGCCCCCTTTCTGATGTAGATTTCTCTTACAAAATGGTAATTCCTACTCCTATTTCAAAACATCTCATACATTTGCAGTTTCTCAAAATAATCAGCCTGCATGGCTCAGTTGGTTAAGTGTCTACCTTCATCTCTAGTCTTGATCTCAGGGTCCTGGTAGCAGGTCACTTCAGCTCCCTGCTCAGTGGGGAGGTTGCTTCTTCCTCTCCCTCTGCCTGCCACTCCTCCTGCTTCTGCTCATTCTCTCTCTCAAATAAATAAATAAAAATCTTTTTCAAAAAAATAATCAGCACCCAATATTCCTTATGCCAAAGAGGCATAAATTCTGCTACCCTTCATGGGGAAGTGCAAGAAGTTACTCCTTGTGGGGCGCCTTTTGACCAGTGAAGGACAGGAGCCAGGAGAAACATCTTACCTCTCTGCCGCACAGATGGACAATTCTAATAGTCTACACAGATTCTCAGAAGGCCCAGTGAGTTGAGGCACCAGTTGCTTGCAGCAAAGACCAACTCAATTACTCATCCTTCTTTGGCTTTCCCTCCCACCTACTAACCTCTGATCAGAGTAAGTTTATTTTGCAAAATAAACTATCTGTATTCAAACCCTTGTCTCAGGCTCTGTTTTTGGTTGGGTACTGGGAACCCAAGCTAAAGTACTTTGTCTCCCTTTAGCATGGTGTTACCAGGTCAAAGAATTGCTAAGATATTGGGACGCCTGGGTGGCTCAGTTGGTTAAGCGGCTGCCTTCGGCTCGGGTCATGATCCCAGCGTCCTGGGATCGAGTCCCATATCGGGCTCCTTGCTTGGCGGGGAGCCTGCTTCTCCCTCTGCCTCTGCCTGCCACTCTGTCTGCCTGTGCTTGCTCTCGCTTCTCTCTCTATGACAAATAAATAAATAAAATCTTTAAAAAATAAAAAAAGAATTGCTAAGATATTGATGGCTTTCTGTTTCCTATTAATTGGAGCAAATTTCTAGCATTGATAGGGAAAAACTGTGCTCTAAGTTGGCCAACAAGCAAGGGAATTCCAGTTCCTGCCTCAAAGCCCTTCCGGGTTCTTTCCTACTCTGTTTCCCATGCGTGCCAAAGGTACCAAGTATGCCGAAGGTTATAAATTCCCCTCCCTGCTTGCACTCGGGGCTCAGACCTTTAGAGAACAACCTCCTCTGAGCCCACCGGTGTTAAATAAAACTCCAATCCTCCAAAGTCCCCGAGTGCTGCTTGGTTCTTCCGCCAGGATCCAGTCCAGGTTCCATAACAGCATATTCTAGTAAACACATATTCTTTCTTTGGCTTAATATTACACATTGTCTTTTCTTACTCATACCATTTCCCACCTCACAATCACAAAACCTGTTTAGCCCCAAATTCTCTCTGACAGACATCTCCCTAACAGTATGTATACTAAGTCACAATTCAAATACACAGGATACTTGGATCAAGATGTAGCTGTTGTGTGGTGCATAAACAATGAATCTTGGAGCATGAAAAAAAAAATAAAATTAAGATGTTAAAAAAATAAAAATATGAATATCCATTAACCTCAGGAAAAAAAAAATTCTCTCTTGCTCCTCCCTCCACTCATACGCTCTCTTTCTCTCTCTAAAATAAATAAATAAATAAATATTAAAAAGAAAAAGATGTGGCTGTTCAACTTGAAATGCTTACACTGCTTCAGCCTGTCATATACACCAACAGAGAACTCCTAGGAAATACATTTGTTTAAGTTCATTTCACAGTGTGGGTTTGGCTCCCAGTTAACTGTTTTGTTATTTTTACAGAAATATGAATCAAAGAGCACCTCTGATTCCTGCTAGAATCAGATACCTGCACCAACTGCAACTAAACCCCAAGATCTCCAGTTCATCTCAGATAGCATCCCAAACAACACTGGTTCCAACAGAGCTTGTACAATGTCTGACAGCTCTGTGCAGAAAGAAGGTCAAATCCCAGATACTAACCCCATGGTCTTTGCCCCAGAATCCAGATAATATTTTTTGCAAAAGCTGTCTGTGTCTGTGTGTGTGAGAGAGAGCATTTTACAAGTGACCTTTCAAGAAATTCCGCAGATCTATTTTTTAAGAAGAAAATCTAGTGTCTCCCTAGCATTTCCTAATTTAGAAAGAAAATCCGTTTTCATTTAAAATCACTGGCAAAATTTCTAAGAATGAAAAAAGAGACTCCCAAATAAAATGCATTTATTCTTGGATTACATAGCTCTCTCTTTCCCTTCCTGATCTCGTGCTGAGATAAAACTTCTAATTCTCTCCCTCTCAGCTCTGGAAGATAACTCTTTTGGGATAACTCTTTTATCCCCAATACCAAGTTGATTGGCTCTCAACTCTACTTGGTTTTTATCCCAAGAATAATGAGGGATGAAAGCAAAAGGGAAAATTGGGGAGATTTTCCAAAGTAGCCTAAAGAGGCTATTGAAATTGCCTCTGAGCCTTTCAGGGCAACTTGGGGTCTTCTAAAGAATTTAAGTATAAATAAGCAATTTTCACATAGCAACAACCTTGCTGTGGAAACTAAATGAGTTACACAACAGCTTGTGGTCATATATAAATTTGTTCTCTTATCTTTCTTTGTCCTTTGTCTAAAACAGCCAACTCTTTCTTAAAGGAGCAGACACTAAAAATGGTTTATGAGCCATATAGTCTCCATCACAAATATTCACCTCTCCCTTTATAAAGTGAAAATAGCCAGAGATAATACATAAACTAATGAGTGTGGTTGTGCTCTAATAAAACTTTATTTATAAAAACAAGGTCAGCCTGCCAACTGTATTTTTCCAAACTACAGTCTAGAAAAAGAAATTTAAAGAACTATCGAGTGAGGTTATACCTTTGTGTTTCTATGACATCCTCCTGTCCCATTTCACCACTCCATTTTAGTTGATTAAAATATATGGAAAGGGGACAGCTGTCTAGGTGGTACATATGGAAATAGGAACATAATTCTAAAAAACTTCCAGAACAGGAAACACAACTGAAAATAATAAAGGGCTGTCTACACTGATGGATCATCCAAGTTCAGCTTCAGAGTATGTCTGCTGTACTTTGAAAGTTCAAGAAAAATGCTACTCCGTGTAATGGATAGTTGTGCCGAACACAGAAATAAACAAAAATGCAGATAGGTCATTGATTCATGCAGGTAATGGCTAAGTAAAACTATTTTCTAAAATAAGTATCTCCTTGACCAAGATAGATATGTCCCCATCTCACAGTAATCAGTGTGCAGCCATATATTCTCTAATAGAAAGCACAACTCAGTAGGTCTGACATGACATTAGTAAGTTGAGGTAACATTCAAAAATTTCTCCCTCTCTGCCTCATCGAAAATTTTGTGTAAGATCTTTACAAGGTATGAGAACCTCAGAAATCATAAGTGAAAAGTGTTACACAATAATTTTTCAGGTATGTCATACAAATTTTTCTCAGGAGAATATCCATAACTATCAACAGCTTCTCAGAGAACTCCATAATCCCAATGTAAGAAAAATCATATTGTAGATGAATGAGAAAAATGAAACCATTCATTCAACTTAAATTTTAGTTCAGCTTATAGGGTATGACCAGAAGGACAGCAAGGAGTTAAAAATAAAATAAAATAAAATAAAACAAAACAAAACCCAAGTAAAAAATGTCCTTCCATTGAAACCTCAAATGTCACAATTCCTTAATTCCTTTGTATTCATGATTAGATTTTATTCCAGCTCCATTTAAAAAAAAAAAAAGATTTTATTTATTTATTTGACACAGAGAGAGAGATCACAAGGAGGCAGAGAGGCAGGCAGGGGATGGGGGAGGGAAGCAAGCTCCCCGCTGAGCAGAGAGCCCAATGAGGGGCTTAATCGCAGGACCCTGAGATCATGATCCAAGCTGAAAGCAGCAGCTTAACCAACTGAGCCACCTCAGCTCCACTTTCAAAGTGTCTTTTGTTTTAAAATGTTCTTCATACATAAAACCTCTTGTGATAGAATGACACACAAACACAAACACATACACACACACACAAATGATGGACTTTCTACTTCTGTACCATGATTCAAGGAGCTCAAAGTACGGTTGCTACCTTTAGCAAACAGAAGTATAGAACACCCAGTTAAATTTAAATTTTGTATGAGGTATACTAAAAAATTACTCATTGTTTTCCGAAATTCCAGTTTCAAGTGATGTCTTGCATTTTATCTGGCAAGGCTGGAAGGAATAACACTCCCAACCTTACAATGAAAAAAGAGCTAAAGTAGCTTCAAATTCATGACATTTTTAAAAATCCTCAGAGAACTTTAGTTGCAGAACAAACAAGTGGCCCAGAATTTGAGGAGAAACAGGCACCTACTGGGAGAGAGGAGATGGAAGCACTCACTTACCTGGGTTAAAAGCAACAGAAGACAAGTAAGATTTAGCGAGAATAATTGTTGAATTGGTGAAGGCCAGCGCAGGATGGGGAAGATAGCATGAAAGCACTGAGAATCACAGAAATTGGTAAAGTGCACACCTTCAGCCCTTGTTTCTCTACAAACACGGCAAGATGCTCAC
This sequence comes from Mustela putorius furo, assembly GCF_011764305.1. Taxonomy (NCBI): domain Eukaryota; kingdom Metazoa; phylum Chordata; class Mammalia; order Carnivora; family Mustelidae; genus Mustela; species Mustela putorius. The sequence goes on from NW_025422471.1 coordinate 19,964,493, forward strand.
ACACACAAACAAAAGAAAAAGTTTTAAGAACTATCAATTTTAATACAGACCTGGTGAGGGGACAGCAGTCGTGTGAGGGAAGCAGGACCCCTCAACTCATCTCCCCTACTGAACAAGTCTTAAACTTTGGGGAAAGGGAAGGAGTAATAATTACACCAACCTTACAGCACAAGTGAAAACTCTCTGCAGCTGGGGGAGGAAAACAGAAAAAGAAAAGAGCTTAATCCTGTGTTAACGGGGCATGAATACACACCAGGCCCAAAATTAATGCCAAGGAAGTGAGTGAGGAATTGAGAAAGCCACACTCCCAAGACTACGTAGGACTGAGATTTAATCTTAGCAATAGAGAACGTTCCATTCCACTGTCCTTTATCACTAAGAAAAATGTTCCAACAGGTAATAATATTGCGGAGAGAGGAGGTAAGATTGCACAAAGAGAACATCTTTGAGGCAATTAGGAAGAGAAGACCAAACAGACACTGCTCTCCAAACAAACTCCCACCCTAAACACGAGGCAGCCCTAAGAAATGTGAAGCCCTTGGAACATCCAGGGTAACCATAGCAACAAAACCCCTGAAAACCAGCCCAACTGTTCACAGTATTACCTCCAATCCCTACCCTAAAGAACTAATGAAAGGAAAGGTGTGTCCATTTCCAGGGATTAAAAACTATTTATCTCAGTCTCTTCTATCATATATAAGACATCCAGCTTTCCCAAAAATAATATGAGGTATATGAAAAGGAAAGAAAGAGGCACAAAGAAAGGCAATCATTAGAACCAGACTTAGATATGACGCAGACATGGAGCTATCTGACAGGGAATTTTAAAGTAACAATGAAAAGCTCTAAACACAAAAGTAGGCAACATGCAAGACCAGATGAATAGTATTATCAGAGAAATATGAATCAAATGAAAATGCTGGTAGTGAAAAGCACAGTAACAAAGCAAATGGATGGCACTGACAGGCTCAATGAACTTTACCAGTGAAAGCATCAGTTAACCTGGAGATAAGGCAACGGAAACAACACAAACTGAAACAGAGGGGGAAAAAAAGTGAAAAATAAACCATAGCTCTGGGACAATGCCTGACATTTACACATAATAGGAATCCTAAAAAGAAAAGACAGAACAGTATAGAAGAAATTCTTGAAGAAAAAATGTCCAAGAACTCCCCCAAAGTAATGGCAGATGCCAAAGTACTCAGAGAAAAGCAAGGAGGATAAATACTAACACACACACACACACACACACACACACACACACCCCTTCACATGCTGTATTCAAACTACCGAAAGCAAGAGTCAAACAAAATTCTAAAGCAACCCGAAGAAAAAGAAACATTACATACAAAGGAAGAAAGGTTAAGTATTACAGCAGATTTCTTACCAGAAGCCATATAACCCAGGAGACAATGCGAGAGATGGTTAAAATGCTTGTGTGGGGGTTGTGGGGAAACCAACAACCCAGACTTCAACATATGAAAATAACTTTCAAAACTACAGGAGAAAAAAAAAAAAAGACTCTCAAATAAAAATGAGTGGAATCATTGCCTACAGATCTATTCTGCAAGAAATCTTAAAAGAATTTCACCAAGCAGGATATCAGACTGAAAGTTGGATATGGGAAAGGAAATAAAGAGCACCGAAGACTGGTAGAAAATATCTGCAAATCATACATTTGGTAATTAATTTATATAAAGACTTCTCAAAACCCAACAATAAGAAAACAGACAACCCAATTTAAAAAATGGGACACAGGGGCGCCTGGGTGGCTCAGTGGGTTAAAGCCTCTGCCTTCGGCTCGGGTCATGATCCCAGGGTCCTGGGATCGAGCCCCACATCAGGCTCTCTGCTCTACGGGGAACCTGCTTTCTCCCCTCTCTCTGCTTGCCTCTCTGCCTACTTGTGATTTCTCTCTCTCTGTCAAATAAGTGAAAATTTAAAAAAAAAAAAAGGGACACATTTCTGAACAGATGCTTCACCCAAGAAGACATATGGACAGTAAATAATCTTATGAAAAAATGCTCAGCATTGGTAGTCACTAAGAAAATGTAAATTCAAACCACAATAAGAGAGCGATACACAGCATAGCTAACATTAAGGAAAGCGGGGTTAAGATTCAATGGCTGTCTTTGCAAATCTTCTAGGTGTTGTAAGATTTCAAACTAAGAAGTGGCAAAAGGCACTTGGGTGGCTCAGCTGCCAACTCTAGATTGGTCTAGCTCTGGTCTTGATCTCCTGGTAGGGAGTTGAAGCCCCATGTTGGGTTCCATGCTAGGCATGGAGCCTACTTATTTATTTATTATTTAAGTAAATAAATAAAGTGACAAAAGAGGCATGGGACAATTTTCCATTCTTGAGAGTCTAGCAGCAAAGGATCATGGTTAGTAGTAGGGAGGGCATCAGAAGAAAGAGGGCATCTTTAGGACTACTAAAGACATATCCTGGTCTGGGAAGTTTCTGCCAAAGGACCACCAGTTAATTCTTCTTAAGTGGCCCTTGAAGGAAACCAGAATATGTAACCCTAAAATATCCCTCTTTGACATAAAAATTATTTCAAACTAAAGGCAACTAAGAAGCTACAAAAGCAGAAACCAAAACAAAACACCAAAACTCTCTCTCTACTGCTTAAAGGCAGGATATAAATTCTTTTGCTGGAGACAGACTCTTATCAGCCCAGAGATGATTCCAGATGAATCTGGAAACAAACCTCACTCCATTAGTTTCCTCCCATACATCTACATTCTCACAGTTCACTGCCCTTAGAAGCCAAAAACTGCTTTCCTTTGTCCAGTCATTTCTCTACTAACATATCGTTCTTTGTTGAAGATGCTGTGTAATACTTAAGCTGGAATTCTAAGTTGCCCCTTTTAGTTACTTTTGGTTTAGGTTTCTCCCACGTGATATACACTGCATGCATTAATAAACTTTGTTTTTCTCTTATTTTTGTTAAAGACTCACAGCTAAAAACCAAAGGTAGACAGAGATAAAGTTTTGCTAATCCTACAACCTGATGGATTCAAACGTATCTTGGTGACTCTAGCTGACAGCCAAGTATATTCAAGGGAAGCATAAACCTGTAAGTTCTGGCAAACACACAGGATCAAATCTGGAGTGATGAACTTTCCTTTGTTGTTTTCTGAAATGTCCCCCACATTAGGAATGAAGTAAGACAGAATGGAGAAGAGGACAAGAAGACAAGATAAGACAGAATGGAGAAAAAGACAAGATAGTTACTCAAGAAGTAACTATCTGGTACATCTAAGTGATCTTATTGTTCAGTTCAGGTTTATTATAGTGTCCAGTGATGAAACATATTTAAGTCAAGAAGTGGTCTATTTGGGGGGCACCTGGGGGCCAGTGGGTTAAGCCTTTGTCTTTGGCTCAGGTCATGATCTCAGGGTCCTGGGATGGAGGCCCACATTGCGCTCTCTGCTCAGGAGGCAACCTGCTTCCCCCTCTTCTCTGCCTGCCTCTCTGCCTACTTGTGATCTGTCAAATAAATAAATAAAATCTTAAAAAAAAAAAGAAGTGGTCTATTTTGGTGGTGATTGTGCCTGCCTTAATGACTACTTCCCCTTGTAGTTATAGGCAATTTTCCCTTTCATTTAAGATAATTCTAAGACCCCACCAAGCAGAAGTTGATTTGGGGGCTTCATGTAGACCTGGCTTCACTGATTGGGCCTTGGTAAGCTCACCTCCTAAACATTTTCATTCTTCAGTCTTAAGAGTCTTTTTAAGAAAAATTAAAAATGTTTATGTTGTGGGTTCAGACTTTAGTGTTCAAAATCATTTTCAGGTATACTCACATATAACCACATAACATCTGGTGTATTTCTCAGAAAATGTTGGCCTACATAGCCTTTGAATTTAGTTCATAATTCTATCAATTAAATTTTAAAATAACCCAAAATACGACTTATAATTTCCTCCACTCAGCTTCACACATGACCACTTTTAAGGAAGCCAAATACAACCTTATTTTTGGCTGATGAACCATACATAGAAAACCACATTTCTGCATATGTATAAAGTAGAGTCCTATGTGAAGAACTAGCCAGGGCTCCAAATGATACTTCTCCAGGAATAAATATGTAGAGAATCAGCGTTTGCTTTGTTGAACTAGTAAGACTTTTTCTGGAGGCACCACTGGCTGTGTTTCTCTCTCTGTAAGTTATTCTAGCTCCAAAAATGAAAATTAAGAGAACAGTTTCTCTTATCATTTATTTTTCTCTGCACTCAAGGAACAGAGGGAAAATCTCAATCATAAAGTTCCCAGAGGTATTCCTTATCCTTCTCATCCTACTTAATTGGCTTAAAATGGATGTTATAGCGCTCCACCTATGTGTCACTTCTGACTGCAACCGCTCCAGAAAGGAAAAGACTCTGTCCTGGAGAAGACATCCTCTCACTCCAGGCTCCTGCACCCGTGCCTTACTGAGAGCCTGAGGAACTTCTTGCACATCAGGTCAGTTTCCTTTTCTTACCCTAAACCCTCTCTCAATCCCCTTTCCCATGGGAAGCATGCTTTCACAGGAAGACTCTGTGTCATTCTTGCCTGAAGCAGACAGTTTCACTGATATGAAAAAGAAGGAGGAGCTGACATCAAGGGCAGGGACCATAATACTTATCTTCCTGTGTGCTGTTTGCTTATTTCCCTGTTACTCCCTTTGGGTTATGAGAATCTTGAGGGCAGAAACTATGTCTTGGTGTCCCTATATGTGACCCAGAACAAATGTCCAATATATTTTAAAAATTACTTAATCATGGTACTCTTTAATCTTGCCACTAACAACAATAAATATAAACAAACAAAGTAGGTAGATGACCCAACAAACAGACAGTCCAAAGACAAACTAATTGGGGCTTATCTGTACTGGGGATTAAGAATTAGAAATATTTTCGTTCTCTGAGGCAATTTTCATTTAGATATATGAGACAGATGATCTACACACAAGGTTCGAAAATCCAGCAATGGAAAGGAAACAAGATAACAAAGCCTGAGGAAGTTCAGCTTCTTATAAGCAAGACAACTTCCTAATGACCATATATCCCATAACAGATGGTTGGCCAATCCCTTTTTCAGCCTACACTTTGGGCATGATGAACTTTGCTTTTAGCTTAGAAATAGGCAGAATCATTGGTTCTTGAAAAAGCAGTTTTTCCTCATAAACTTGGGCATCCCTGATCTTTGAAAAAGAGAATAGAACTCTCAAGCAAGGTTGAACCACAATTTGGTTTTGTGTGGGAAGTAAGAAAAACAACCTGAATGCTGAAGTCCCTGCCGCCCCATAAATGGATGTCATTGGCTATATCTCTACTCTCCACCTAACAAAAACCTAATGAACAACTCAATACCTCTGTGATGTGTGCAGTTCCTTAAACAAACCGCCTATCATCCTGGAGAGTATATTTTCAAGTGGTTTCTTTAACAGACAGTCAGAGAAGAAAGAATAATACCAAGAACTCCACAGCTGTTTCTGTATGAGGCAAGGGTTTTCCATCCATACTGTAGTATTTGGCCCCCAAATCACTTTTTACACTCCATAGTGCGTGTCTGCATAGCATGGAAGGAAAGGGAGTTGGAACTACATGGGGCCGCATGAGAAATGGAATTGCTTCTCTTGGCATTAGGCGTTCGGCAATCTAAGAAACTACTCCCTGGGACAGTTCTTTATTGACTTCAAGTGATCTGACTGCTGGAACAGCCAAAGTCGAGATGGATGTTCCTAACATCTTGACACCTAGGGCCCAGCCCTGGAGCTGCCAACACGCTTACTGAGAGAACTGTTGGGGCACCCTGACTCCCCTTCCCCAAAAAAGCCACTGGGGAACCTTATAATGTAGTGGTTAAGAGCTTTGACAACAAATAGACTTCAGTTTAAGTATCAGCTCTAACTTGTACAGCTTTAACTTTTTTCTCTGGGTCCCAGGTTCTTTACCCGTAAAAGGGAAATACTGATACTAATCTTGCAGGCTGACTCAGAGAGAGGAGGAGATAAAATGAAGTAAAGGAATCAAAGAACAAAGCCAGCATATAGGAAGCACTCAGTGATAGTAACTAATGTGACAATTCCTTTCTCTTTCCTACTGTTCCTCCAGAGTCCTTTCCCTTCCTCTCACTCTCCTATCATGTGGCTACCTGGTCTCTGCCTTGCCAGAGATATCTAAGAAGATACTGTCCCTGCACAGGCAGCCTCTGCCTGGAGACCCCACTGGCTGTCAGCCAAGACTATCAGTTTCTCCACCACAGGATGCTTTTTCCAACTTGCAAACACTCCCCAAGCACTTCTGCTCCTTTAAAGGGCCCTCTTTTACACTCTTTTTTTTTTTTTAAATAAAGATTTTATTTATTTATTTGACAGAGAGAAATCACAGGTAGATGGAGAGGCAGGCAGAGAGAGAGAGAGAGTAAAGCAGGCTCCCAGCTGAGCAGAGAGCCTGATGCAGGACTCGATCCCAGGACCCTGAGATCATGACCTGAGCAGCGGCTTAACCCACTGAGCCACCCAGGTGCCCCCCTCTTTTACAGTCTTAATAGAAGTTTGCTTCCCAACTGTATTATTTTCTTAAACAATTTGCCTACAAGGAAGTACACTGTTAGTACCCCCAAAGTCAAATAATGGGATGTTGAATATCAGAAAGTCTTAATTTTTTTTTTGATGTTGAATTTTTAGGGTTTTTTTGTTTTGTTTTGTTTTTTTGTTTGGTTGGTTTTTTACTTTTTATTTGGAAATACTTTAATACTTACAGAAAAGATTCAAGAATAAGAACTGTACACAGAACCCTCGTATGCCCTTTAGCCAGGTTCACTTACTGATAAAATTTTATACCATTAGCTTTATCATTTATTTCTCTTTTTTAAAAATTTATTTTTTAAAAAATTTATTTATGTTAGAGAGAGAGAAAGAGAATGAGGAGGGGTGGGGGGAAAAGGGGCAGAGTGAGAGGAAGAGAGAGAATCTGGAGCAGATTCCCCACTAAGCGGGGAGCCCAACACAGGGCTCCATCTTATTACCCTGAGATCATGACCTAAGCCAAAATCAAGATCAGATCTTAACTGACTGAGCCATCCAGGTGCCCCATTCTCTGTCTTCTCATGTATAAATACACTATGGATTGAATGTTTGTGTCTTCATAACATTCATATGTTGAAATCTGAATCTCCAAAGTGATGGTATATTAGAAAGGAGGACCTCTGAGAGATCACTGGGATTAGTGCCCTCAGAAAAGTCTTGAGAGAGCTTGCTTGCCTCGTCCACTATGTGAAGTTACAATGAGAAGACAGCTCTCACCAGACACCAGATCTGTTGGCGCCATGACCCTGGACTTCTCAACCTCCAGAACTGTGAAAAATATATTTCTGTTGTTTATAAGTCACTCAGTTTACAGTATTTTTGTTACAGCAACCTGAGTGAACTAAGACTGTACATGTATATATTTGCATTCATATACACGTATGTGTGTGTGTGTATATGTGTGTATATATATATATAGTTCATATATATACATACATACCATTTTATGTATAAAAAATAGGTACAACATTTTTTAAACATCATTTAAAAGCAAGTTGCATACACCATGAATCTTTACCTCTGCACACTTTGGTGTGCATTTCCTAAGAATAAAAAGTATGTTCTTATATAACTATAGCACAGTTTAAGCTGTACTGTAATTATAGATCATTGATAGAATCTTTTTTCTAATCTACTATCCTTTTTGCATGTTTCTCAGTTGACCTGATGATGTCCTTTAGAGCATTCTTTTCCTTCCAGGACAGGATCCAGTCTAGTATTGCCTTAGTCAATCTATCTCTTTCTTTAGACTTCTTTAATCTGGAACATTTCCACAGCCTCCAAGCCTTCATTTCCATAGTAGTGCATTCTTATTCTGTGGAAGGTCTCATAAACTCGGACTATGTATTGCAGAACAATGTCTCCCCTCTTCAAATCCTCTCCAAACCTAAGACAATTTAATCAGTCATTTCAAATTGTGTCAGCATGCGATTTCAATTATAGATTATACTTTCTTCAGTGTTATCTATTTGAAAGTGAAAGAAATAAAACCCCAAACTCTTCAATCCTATTCTTTAGTATCCCAGAGATAAGGATAATAAGCATATTGCATGAATCTGGGAACCTACTGGACCTCATCTGGAATGGCATCATTTACCACAGCCCTTCAAAAGATTAAGATTTTAGGGAACACTTTTTCTGACAGTCATTATTTGCCAGAGGTCTTTTCAGGAAAATTTTAACAGAGTGGTATCCATGTCCCTTTAAATACACTTCACTTGTATTGTATTATAGCTTAAAAAGAAATCAGAGGCATACTTATAAAAGAACTGCTATAATAAATGGTAAAAAAAAATCAATTGGCAAAAAAATCAAAGATATTGAAAATCAATAGCACCAGTTTTGTTTTCCAGGTACTAATGAGACAGTGTGAATAAGTTATGAATAGCTGCCTTGTTTCTTTCACTGAGGAGTCTTCTGATGAGAAATGCTAAGCCTGCGTTCTCTCCTCCAACATCCAGCTCTCTCTCACACCCTCCTCCCTCTCCTTAGGTATGCAAAGAAGGTCTGTCTGCACTGAGGTCTTGAAGTTGCAGCCTGGATACTCAACCACCTTGCAACCCGGGGATTCATGCCTACCCTCCTCTCATGATTGCCCTGAAATGCATGCCCTCTGAGTGAGCAACTCTTAATGAAGACCTGCTTAATTATTCTGCTTAGCGACTTGGACAAGAGCCTCTGAGAAAGAGCTAATGGCTCATAAATGTGAATATAAACTTAAATAGGCCAGTGCAACCCAGAACACTTTCTCAGTCCACCCAGATTGCAAACACTGATTTAGAGGTTTCTAACAAAAGCAATATTTTGCCATGACCTAAGTTATTTGGCTGTCATGGCTGCATACAAATGATCAAGAAAGATGCCATCTCTGATGTGTGGTTTCTAGTTGGGTTAATGTATTCTCTTCCTACCATCTATGGGTAATAGCCAGCGTTTATTAAGCACTAACCTGTTAGCTATTATTCTAAGGGATTCGAAGGGATATTATTCTAAATGGATTAAGCCCTTCAGTGCTCACAATAACTATAAGGTAGGTAATATCATTATCCCCATTCTAAAGATGAGAAAGTTGAGATACAGAGAAGTTGAAGAACTTGCCCAAATTCACAATGCAATTAAATTTAGCATCTCTAGTACTTTCCAACAGAAGGTTGCTATGGTTGGAATCCTTGTGTCTTCTGCCATAATTCACATGTTGAAGCCCTAACTGCTAATGTGATGGTATTTGGAGGTGGGGTCTTTGGAAGGTCTTAGGTTTGGATAAGTCATGACCATAGAGGCCACATGTTGGGATTGGCGCCCTTATAAGGGGATGAGGAGACCAGAGCGTTCTCTGCCATGTAAATACACAGCAAGAAAGCAGCAGTCTATAATCCAGGAATAGGGCTCTCACCAAGAACTCAACCATGCTAGCACCCTGATCTCAGATTTCTAGCTTCCAGAACTGTGAGAAATAAGTGTCTGCTGTTCAAACCACCCAATCAATGGTATTCTGGTACAGCAGCCCAAGCTGACTGAGAGAGGAGTAGAATCTCAACAGTCATATTGTTCTTTCCAGTCAGAGACAGGAGCTCAAAGAACTACAGGCTCCAAGACAGCAGGCTCTTAGCAAGAGTCTTGATAAAGATTAATAGTACCTCCCTCTATATATAATTCTTCCTGTTATTTTGAGGCCTTCTGGATGTGACTCAAGGAAAGATGAAAGGATAGTAAGAGTAAGGTGAGAGCTTCATTTGACAGAAGGGGTACTGAAGGCCACAGAAGCAAACTGCCATACTTGTGAGCATTGCTAAGTTATATTTCTAAATCTTTCCCTGAGTGGACTAGATATCAAATGGAATCATGATCACTGAATCTTCTATTCTTTTTTTGTTTTTTCCTTTAAAATTAATGCTATTACATTCCTAACTAAAGCATTAGTGGTCCCAAAGAATGTTTGTTCCTAAATGAACTAAAAGAATATGACTGGAGAAGCAGAATAAGAAAAGCAAAAACCTTATAATAGAGACTTATTGTTTTAAATTAATTCCTTAAATATTGGAATCAGTAGCTTTTGTAATTCCCTATGGCTTTTCTTTAAAATTTTTGAGGTTTGTAATTCATGGGATTGAAGGTTTTTCTAATTATAAAAGTAGTAGTTGTTTCTTAACACCTACAAGCATAAGCAATGAACCAAGCACTGATTGGATCTGAAATGGAGACTTCAAACTAAGAACCCAGAAATGTGCAAGGGTAATTTTTTGTTTGTTTGTTTTTTGTTTTCACAACTTGTTTCTCAATTCTTGAATGATTCTTTCCATGTCAGATTTTTGCATTAAAACCTAGATTTCTATCCTCTTGTTTAAAAAGCCAAACTGTGGGGGCACCTGGGTGGCTCAGTGGATTAAGCCTCCACCTTCAGCTCAGGTCATGATCTCAGGGTCCTGGGATCGAGTCCCGTATGGGGTTCTTTGCTCAGCAAGGAGCCGAGCCCCTCTATCTCTGCCTGCCTCTCTACCTACTTGTAATCTCTCTCTCTCTCTCTCTGTAAAATAAATAAATAAAAAAAGCTTAAAAAAATAAAATATATTTAAAAAGTCAAACTGTGACAATACTAAAACAATGTTATCCTTTGGCAACAATCAAGTTGAGCTGAGTAATGGCTGAGCCTATTTAAAACCTTTTTTGTTCAGTTAAAAGGGCCAGCATTACTGTAGAACTGTGTGGGAGGTGGGACAGAAAGGGGAAAAAGGTAGAACAGCAATCAGGCCTCTGTAATATATTTTACCTGGGCAGTGGACTCTGGAAGTGAATAACGTTACAAAAGGAGGGAATGAAAACAGTAAACGAAGAAGTATTTCAAACAAAACTATGGGAAGTGTTCTTGTGTATAGGCAGAGAAAATAAAAGGCAAGGTAGACAAACACTAGAGATTCAGGGAGAGTGTGAAGATTCTTTTTTTTTTTCTTTTCCATATAAATTGCAACCAAGTCAGAACTCCTGTCTATGAGGTTAAAAGTAGGTTGGAAATGAAAAAATAAATTCCTACTGCACCTAGAGCCCTTGAGCAGTACCGTACACAAAGTAAGCATTCAATAAATGGAGACAATCATCATCATCATCTAATGGGAGGAAAAGGAAAAATGAACACACTGGACAGTCTGCCATGCAACTTTACATCAACACATATAAGTATAACCTGTGTGCTTAGAAATGTCACCACTTTGTGTTTAGAAAGTCAACAAGTTTTTAGTTTAATGAATGCAAACTCCCATGAGTATCTGGCAACCCAAACAGTATGTTTTGGCTATTTACACACAATTTATGCTATTGAATTTACAATCTTTCTCCAGCCCACTAATTTTCCCATCCACTATCCAGAAAAAAAAAAAAAATCACAAAAACCTAATAATCTAGTGAGAAAGTTTTCTTCATTTGATATAAAGTATGCCTTGTAACTCTGCTGTGCTATATAAATGGTGGTTCCCTTCAGTAAATAGTACTTATTAACTGTGGAAACCATATTTACATGCCTTAGTAAACAATAGATTATTCTGAGGGCCTGATTTAGTAAATACTGTGGTTTGTGGGATTTCAGTACAAAATTACAAAATCAAACGTGGAAGGAAGTCTCTATGGCTTTTATCTTACTTTCAAGGAAAGTAAGAATCTTTTTATTGTATAATTAGATCAATTTTCAGAAAATGGAAATAATATTTTTAAATGATCTTTAAAGATAGTAAAATTACTTGGCATGACTTATGGTTTTAAAAACAGAATTAAACAAAGTAAGAGGAAAATTGAGTTAGAGATTCCAGACAGGCAACTGACCACACATTTAACTTCATACTGGTGATCAAAAATAATATAATTATTTATCCATAGAACTAACATTTATTTTTTAGGTGAAACTCAATTCAAATGCATCATTAATTAATTTATATATAATAAAATAGAACAGCACAGCTATTTAAATGTAAATATTTAAAAAGTTTTCTGACATCAATCTCTTTTTTATAAAAAGCTGAGAAAAAATTTGCACAATGTTCACTTTCACACAAGATTTCAGCTTTGCCTCCTTAGGAGTTACAGATTTTCAGATATGGAGATAGTCTTCAGTAATTAAACAGATTCTAATCAAAATGGACAGCCTTGAAAGAAAACTAAGTGTTTTAAATTCACACCTTTATATCCCTTTCTTCTTCTCCAAAGTAATTATGACAGAGAATCATAAGAAATGCTGGACGCAAGCATGGGTTCAGGCATATATGCTTATGTGAATTTACAAGAGCAAACACTATTATTTGAGGAGAAGATAGCAGGAATATACATCTCCCTGGGGTTTATCATGAAAACTTCCAAGACACTTCAAAGAGGTCTCCTCTCAGATAATTTCCCTAGCTGTTTCAGTTGATAAGTGCCTGTTTTCATCCGACTGAATTTGAATTTGTTGTTGCTGTGAAAAGTTGTTATATTTACTTCGATGTATTACTATAAAGAGGGAGGAAAAAACCTATAATCTGCTGAAAGAACACTATCAGGATAGGATTGCTAAATGACCCCCTCAGCATTTTCCATTTCCCAACACATCATTACATTGAGCAGCATTTTAGGGTAATTGTCATATGCATGTAAAGCCTCTGAGAGTCTCCTCACAGAATTAACAGCAAAACACTACCTGTGGTCAATCCACTCTACCCATCATCATCCAGCATAATCATGGGGAACTTGTCCTAGAGCCCACAAGGGAAGCTCCTGGACCACAGGCCATGGGGGAAGTGTATTCATCGATGATCCTGGAATGACACAGACATGGGAAAGCTTTTCATGCTAGTTCCTGTTTGAAAAATGCTAGATTTTCTGGAGGCAAGGAGATAAGAGAGAAGAGGCAGCATCTCCTAGATGTGAAGGAAAGAAAAAAAAAAAGTCTTCAATACTCTGGCCAATTTGTGGAGAGAAAAGTTTGCCTTTATCCAATTTGGACAGTGGACCAGAAAGGGGGCCACCCACTGCCACACACAGCACACAGAGCTGTCTCTCCTCTGCTGCACCCACAAAGGCCATTGATCAGGTGACAGCCGGCTACCCTAGGCCAAATATTTCCACCAAAACCCCACAGGGACAGGAGCTGTATAAAGCTATACACCTAAACCATGGTTAGAAAAGAGGAAGGAAATGCCTTCACTAAGTAAACATCCAAGACGGTATTTTCTGCACATTTGTGACATCTAACTCTTCTTATGGGAGAGAGTGGCAAGAGTGAAGTCTTCACCACGTCGTGTAAAGGCATAATAGTGAAACCGAGACAAATTCTTTAACCTGGTTATTTGGTCTGAAGGCTCCAACACAACACATGGGAATAAGTTTCTGCCTTTGTATAATATTAAAAAAAAGAGAAAGAGGGGAAAAAATAAATTTAATGCAGGTCCATGACATTTCCATGACACTTCTTGTACATGCCTTATCGGACTGATCACTCTCACGAAAGTCATATTCTGTTCACATCTGAGCATATAAAAACACATCACTCTATTTTTAACCTAATGGCCACTGCTGAACAATTAGTGATTACCTAACAGCATGATTTCTTGGCTTACCGAGTTACTGTAACTAAATTGGAACTCCGCCTCCTTTATTCACTGACCTTTCATGGTAACCTAAACAAATTCAATGGCAATTTATCTCAGGGTCCTTTCTAGTATTCAAAACATATTTACAGATCTTTCCTAAAGTCTGAGAACATTCTACAATGCAGACCAAATCTCTTCAGACTAAGACCTTCAAAATCATTTCACAATAACACAAGCGCTAAGCAGAGGCATATGACCTTCAAATAAGCTACCTCAGCGCAGTCTTCAATTAAAATATTACATGACCTTATTGAAAGAATGTTGAACTCCTGTTAATAAGATGTAATTTCCCACAGGCTCAAAAGCCCTTAAATTGTGGTGATGGTACTTGGACTTCTCATGGCAAATAAGGAAAAATAAGTTTCCATGAGATTTAGTGACTTCAATATGTTTCTTTGCCTCTAGCTATTTTCAGGAAGAAGAAAAAAAAATCTTATTCTGACATAATTAAGATACTCTTTTCAGTGAACATTTTAAATCTTAGACTATCAGAAATGTAATTGTCATATAGTTAAAGGAACAGCATTGTCCAAAAGGCCACAATATTTGTCCTTCACATTTGACTGGGTGAGAAAGACTAGCTTTTCTATTTCTGATCCCAGGGGCTTGGGCAAAGGTCAAATTGCAAATGTTATAAGAAGACAGATCTGATCAAAAGAAGAGTGAGTTGTAAGTGGAAAGTACCTATGTGAGTGTGTGTGTGTGAGAGAGAGAGAGAGAGAGAGAGAGAGTGTGTGTGTGTGTGTGTGTGTGTGTGTGTGTGTTTATGCGTATGTGCTCAGGTACAAATGAATATACTTTACTTTACTTTAGAACCTGTTACAAGAAGACTACTGCCTGGAGGAATGCCTGTGAGCTCCTTGCAGCTCAAGGAGTCCCTCAGAAAATACAAGCTAAGAATTTCAGTGGATAATTTCTCTTTCTACAGTTTCATGGAAATTGATTCCAAATACCAGTAGATAATTTAATAGTAGAAACCCACAAGGACCCATCAAGGATCAGTAGTATCATTCTAACTGAGTAGAAAGCTATCTATGTTGAATAAGGGTATTTTGTCTCTCTCTTTCCTCCCTCACTGTCTCTATCTTTTACATTGATCAATCAACCACATTATAACAAATATATAATATTCAATAAAAATTCCCATGTAATATTTACTCATAATTTTCTTTCATTTTTATGAAATAAGACTTTCTCTTCTAAATTGAGTGATTAGTCTTTTAATTAAGAAAAAGCCAAGAACTCAAAGTTTCAGTTAGCCCTAAATATACTTTTTGAAAGCACATTTAAAACCAAAATTATGAAAAAAATTCCAGATTTCCACTTTTAAAATTTTTAACTTAAAACTTATATTCAAAAGTCCATTTCCATCTTTTAGAGTTCTCTGTAGTCCTGGGTAATATATTGAGGCTTCACATTATGAAAAACCCTTTCAGCCAATATCCTCACATGGTATATTTTATGAAACAAGAAGACTGCAAAACTAGAAATTGTTCTAGACCCCTTTACCATCTTGTGTCATGATCTATGAGAGCTTATACTTTTTTTTTTAAGATTTTATTTATTTATTTGAGAGAGAGACAGTGAGAGAGAACATGAGCGAGGAGAAGGTCAGAGGGAGAAGCAGACTTCCCATGGAGCTGGGAGCCCAATATGGGACTCGATCCCGGGACCCCAGGATCACGACCGGAGCCGAAGGCAGTCGTCCAACCAACTGAGCCCACCCAGGCACCCCAAGAGAGCTTATACTTTTTGATTAACATCTCAGATCTTTGGTCAGCCCCACAGGATGAAAAATAGGCACTATAAATTTAAAACTTCTAGACAATGACAATGGTTGGTTAATGTACTGACAGTTTGTCCTTGGAAGGATGAAAATAGAGAATAACTTGAGTAACACACCTCTTTTCTCAGTTACAATGACAAAATAGAAGATCTGAAATGTTTCTTTCTTTCTTTCTTTTTAAAGATTTTATTTATTTGACAGAGAGAGATCACAAGTAGGCAGAGAGGCAGGCAGAGAGAAAGAGAGAAGAGGAAGCAGGCTCCCCGCTGAGCAGAGAACCCGATGGGGGGCTCAATTCCAGGACCCTGGGATTATGACCTGAGCCCAAGGCAGAGGTTTTAACCCACTGAGCCACCCAGGCACCCCTGAAACATTTCTTTCTTTCTTTCTTTTTTTTTTTTTTTCCCTGAAACATTTCTTAAACTCAGTTTCCACATTTGTGAACTCCTCCCCTACGCTCCACATCCAAGTGTTAAAGGACGGTGGATTCAAAAATGCTCTGGAAAGAAATCAATGTATCACAAACTTCTAACTAGGATATTTGCGAAGGGAACTCTATTGTTTTCATTGTTAATTTTATATATTAAAGAACTGAAAGAACACTGAAGCAAATAAATAATGGAATATGAAATTAAAATGATAGAGATGAGAAATAAAATCAATAAAAATCACGTTGACATCAAGAAACAAATACTAATAAAAAATTTCAAATAAAGTAATGAGAAGGTTCTTAGATAGATAATATAATTAGAGAAGAGAAGGGTATCATATGAACACATTGGAAAAATTTTTAAATTTGGTGCTGATTTGAACCAAAATTCTGATGTCAACGTATTTAATGTAAAGCTCCTAACATGCAGGAACGTCTGGGTGGCTCAGTCTGTTAAGTGTCTAATTTCGGCTCAGGTCATGATCCCAGGGTCCTGGGATTGAGCACCACATCAGGCTCCTTGCTCAGTGGAGAGCCTGCTTCTCCTTGCCCCTCTTTCTGCTGCTCCCCCTGCTTGTGCACTCTCTCTCTTTCTCTCTCTCTGTCAAATGAATAAATAAAATCTTAAAAACAAAAACCTCCTAACAACCTACTACAGTAAGAACATTATAGAAAACAGGTTAATGTACATTACCAACTTAAAGTATTTAAGATTAGCCACTGCACAACAAGTTTTATAGCTTATGAAAGAAATTTGGTAGCAGTAGATGACTGATAGATGACAATCCTAAAATTAGTATCCTATGACATTAAGAGCAAATTATGAAGGAAATTTTTAAAACCAAATACACTAGAGAAAAGGTTGAATTTTATTTCTATTCTCCTTATAGTCAATGATACTACAAATTTTATCATGATCAAAGAGTGATTAAAAACTATTAAGCCAAAAAAATATGAGAAAATTAAGTAAATGTGTCAGGCATTATAGTAATTAAAATGTTATTTTTCTGTATCATGTAATATTTGTTAAACATCAGCTTTTCATATAAGACATGTGCTTTGATTTGTTTTTATTCTTTTTTCTTAATTATTTTTTCCCCAAGATTTTATTTATTTATTTGACAGATAGAGATTACAAGTAGGCAGAGAGAGAGAGGAGGAAGCAGGCTCCCCACTAAGCAGAGAGCCCGATGTGGGACTCAATCCCAGGACCCTGGGATCATGACCTGAGCTGAAGGCAGAGGCTTTAACCCACTGAACCACCCAGGCGCCCCTTCTGTTCTTATTCTAAACGCTTATTTTTTTGTGTCTACTTTTGCATTTGTGAATTTGGACTTTTTTTTTCTTAAAAGGAACCCTTCAGAATAAAAGCTCCAATCCCTCACACCTGGATTTGGTCCTGCTGGGGGTCAGCAATGATTTTAATGGGGAAATAATTTCTAAACTGAGACTATAAAGTTATGTAGGTATTCAGTAAGTGAAGGGGGTTAGAACAGAAGCGTGCCTTAGGCAGGAGAACAAGCAAGAGGGGATTTTGGAAGAAAGCCCATAGCATGTCGGAGAAACTGAACACAATTCAATATGATAGGGATATGGGGAGCATGGGACAGAAGAATATCTAATTCCAAATATGGTTGGTTACAGATGTGAATATGCTGCAACATGGACGAATCTCAACAATGTTATACCAAGTGAAAAAACCCAACATAAGAGACTACATGGATTTTATGATTCTATTTATATGAAATATCCTGGATATTTCAGATTGGATATAGGCAGATTGATAGAGTCAGAAAGCAGATTATTGGTTGCTGGGGACTAAGGGATGGGAGAATGGGGAGTGACAGCTTAGTAAGTATGGGTTTCCTTTTGCAATGATGAATAGTTCTAGAAACAGACAGTAGTGACGGTTGCATGATACATACTTTAAAATGGTTAAAATGAGGATCTCTGAGGAACACAAGCACCTAAAATCCAAATAAGGTGACACAATGATGAGAAAGAGAAGAGTAGCTTGACAGGAGAGGAAAGCTAAGGAACTAAATACTGTCCCTTGGAAATGGCCATTGAGGGGTTGGAGTCCTGGGCCAGAGTGGCTGTGGTAAAAGCTGTGGAATTAGAAGCCCTATTGGAGCTGACTAAAGAATGAGTGGGAGCAAAGGGAATGATGAATTGAAGACAGGGGTTCCAAGAAAACTAAAAAGAAATGGAGAGATGAGCTGGTGTTCTCCAGGTTGCAAGAACAACACCAGCCATGCTTTGGAAGAAATAAGAGTAGCACGAACAGGGCCATAAAATGGGCCAGGTTAGAACATGTACGACTACTTCAGAGATGGGTTAAAAGAATGGAATGTGAAATAGGTCTTTGAATCCACACTGCCCAACATGAGTTAAGTCTGGCTATGTCATAATGCCTCACACATCTCTGACTATGCTGATAACTTACTGATTTATTTCAAGGTAACATTATTGTTAATAATCTGTCCACCAGCTCAGTGATTTATTAACTAGGATTCTGGGATTTGCTCTATGCACCTATTTCCTTTCTACACCTAGGGAGTGTAGAAAGTACAACTTCTAAGACTGTCTCCTTCCAGAGAGAAAAGTGCCTCAGAGCTAACACAGAAACTCACATTACCATGTGAAAAACTCTACTGGTTTCCATCCAAATAAATAGGAATATCACAAAACCCCAAAACTGTTTGTCACTTATTTAAAAAAGCCTTTTATTGGCAAAAAAAAAAAAAAAGCTTCTGAACCTCATTTTTTTTCTACATAATAGCATGATGTTTCTGCTTTCTTTCCCCAGCAATATGTGATTTAATATAACAGGTACCACTGAAAACTCCAACATTCATTTGACTGGAACAGCCAAGAGTTTGCTGATTCAAGCTGTTGAGAAAGGCATTCAGGGGACTGGCATTCTGCCACCAGTTCTATGGTTTAGAAACACCCCTAAAATTAATCCTTACTCTATTTTCATTCAGTATGTGGCACTGCCAAAATATTGTTCATCTGCTGGAGCAAAGTACCTAGTGAAAGTCAGGGGTAAAATTGCAACCTGGAGAAATAATAAAAGAATTGAAGTGAGATATACATCTGTCTGGATTGCATTTTTCATTTTTCTCAGCTATCCTGCCCAGTTCATAATGGGTTCATCGTTCACAACCACTTAGCAGTGGGGATTCAGCGAAATGGTAGTGGCTCTGAAATCAAGGGAGGAAGGACAGCACAGTCTGTTTTGCTATCCCTTCAACGACTTACATAAGGTGGGGGGCGGGCAGGCGGACAGGGGAGGTAGGGGTTGCTTCTGCAATAATTTATTCACCATCATACGCAGGATTATTTTCTGGTGTGAGGGAACAGATCACAGGTTCTAAGAGACTAACATTTCGTAGTAAAGGTTAAATCTCTACCTAAAGCTCTTTACTTTTTTACTTCAACTAAGAATGGTTTCCCAGCCCAAATATACTGAACTCTGGCAGTGCCATTTCACACATTAATAGAACATATTTCAGAGCCCAGGAGGGTAACAGAAATAGAGACAGTTTTACCTAAAATAAGAGCTATCTTAGAATTGAAAGAGGAGGGTAAAGAAGAGTTACTATATATATTAGTCTCATTCTGGATGGACCTAAAGAAACGAACTTGCACTAAAGCCATAGAATCTATTGGAACACTTGTTTAAGACTGTTTTTTATTTTTTTTTAAGATTTTATTTATTTATTTGACAGAGTTCACAAGTAGGCAGAGAGAGGGAGAAGCAGGCTCCCCACTGAGCAGAGTGCCTGACGCGGGGCTCAATCCCAGGACTCTGGGACCATGACCTGAGCCAAAGGCAGAGGCTTAACCCACTGAGCCACTCAGGTACCCCAAGACTGTTTTTTAAAAAGGACACTTAAATGTCAGAATTCTTCAAAAATGATACACGTTCATAAATTAGTAAGTTACCTATCAGGGAAAACTTCCTAAATATTATTAGTTTATTGAGTACTTTGAATAGGATACAAAAAAAATGATTTTATTTTTTTCTCATAAATCTCCCCTTTGACCTGCTTTATCAATAGTTTTTTACCCCCCACTCCTGGATAAAGCCTCATGAAAATACCACTACATTGTTAAGAAGACCCAACCAGTTAATTTCAAAGCTTTAGTCTTTTATCTAATTTAAAACTTCTCCCCCTTGGGGCACCTGTGTGGCTCAGTCATCTAAGTGTCTGACTCTAGGTCTGGTTTAGGTCACAATCTCCTGGTCCTGAGATCAAGCCCCACCTGGGCTCCACCACACTCAGCAGGGAGTCTACTGGACATTCATCCCCCCTTTCTCTCCCTCCCCCTCTGCTCTTCCTCCCACTAAAATAGACAAATAAATAAAATCTTTAAAAACAACAACAATGCAATTTCTCCCCCTCCTCCCCTCAGAAGCCTGTAGTAGAGGGAGGGGAGTGAGGCTGGGGAATGAGAATAGGTGGCTTCTTCTCTGTGTGTCCAGTGTCCTACAGTTTCTTTTGTGCTCAACAGACTGCTTTGGCCCCCCGCTCTAGGGTAGTTACTAAGGGAGGGAGTGGAGGTGAAATGCAGAGATCATACTTGATTAGGAAATTTGTTGCCTGTTTTCAGAGCTCTCTGTGTAGCAAAGAGCAAATCATCATCTGAAAGGGCACTTTTGTGAGTACTACAAGCATGTTTTTTCTCCCCATAAGGTTAGGAAGCTCTGAGGGCAGTGTGAGTGAGGCTTTTCTATGTTGGGTCACTTACAACTCCCCTTCCGCCCATGACATCTAGTCTCTTCCTACTGTCTTCTTGGGTGAAGACCATTACTGGCTCCATTTCTCAAGGTCTGGCACCTGGGAAACACACACTTTGTATCCTTGTTGGGGGCTGTGTAGCTCACTCTATAACAGTCATTCCTCTTTCTTCTCCCACCAGTAAAGCCAGAAGTCAGTAGCTCATTTTCAAACTTTTTCAGATATGAGTCAGTCTTCATAGCCCTTAAACTTGAGAAGACAAATATATTACCCCACATTGTTCTCTGAAGTCCCTCTCATTTGGCTTGTGATTAGAGGGAAGTAGATCACTCGATATCTCTTCCACTCCTTTAAGGGGGGTAATCATTGGGAACATAGCATATCGGCGCTCCCACCAACAGACTGTCCCTGATGGCCCCAATTGCATCTTTTCTCTTCTACCCTCAAAAGGTATTCTGAGTCGAGTGAAAAACTGGTTTCACAATCTTAATACACCCCACATGGATCGACTAACCTGTTATTCTAAGCCACTAAGGTATCTGAGATAGTAGGAAAAGTTGCATTTAACCCCTGCTGTTTGACAAGTACAGAAGGTCAAACACATGGTAGAAAATGTCAAAAGATGTTGATTTCATGGAACTTTTAACCTTAGGATAACAATGAGATGCCTTAGGAAACCATAAAAAATGGCATTTATAAATAGCACCTTCTCTAGCCAAACTTACTGATTACTGATTCATCTTTCATGTCAAAAACCTTATGTATATATTAATTGTTTAGGATTAAATAATAATAATCTAAAGATTCTATGCTTTATTCCACTGGTTCTCTAGGGTTTCACGTTTGTTTATTTCAGTGTGTGATTAAGATCTTCATTTATTTTATAAACAGAAGTGTGATTAAGATCTTCATTTATTTTTTTTTCTTTAATTCAGTTATGCACTTTGGACACATTCCTAGAGTGACATTCTATGTAAAAGGCTATCACGGTTTTAAGACTTTTTAAAAATAAAATGTAGGATTCCTCTGCAGTAGAGTTAGAAGATTCCATTAAATTCCTTTAGAATTTGCTAATCAAGAGGCTTAGATGAAGATGGAATGTGATTTGGAGAAGAGATTTAGCCTATTAGGAATATGCTATAAATAACATATATTGACATTATATTTACTTTGTCTAACTAATAGTCATTATATAAATTGGGTTGTGATTTGCCAAAATAAAGTTAATGAAATATTTGTCACAAGTACCTGCAACATGCAAACATAATTTTTAGAGAGTTGTAGTACATTGTTAAACTTGAAAAACCTTTTATAAAATGTTCAGCATGGGTCCAAGGGACGCGTGGGTGGCTCAGTTGGTTAAGCAGCTGCCTTCGGCTCAGGTCATGATCCCAGCGTCCTGGGATCGAGTCCCACATCGGGCTCCTTGCTCCGCAGGGCGCCTGCTTCTCCCTCTGACTCTGCCTGCCACTCTCTCTGCCTGTGCTTGCGCTCTCTCGCTCTCTCTCTCTGACAAATAAATAAAATCTTAAAAAAAAAAAAAGTTTAAAAAATAAATAAATAAATAAATAAAATAAAATGTTCAGCATGCTGCACATCCAGGCAAAATCTATGTTTTGCTTATTATAAGATCCCTTTCCTATTTCAAGAAAACCTTGTTCTATCTCCTGTAAGAAGCAATTTCAAATGATGGAAAATCAATTTTTCAACCCACCCTACATTCCCACCACCAACACACAGAAAGAAGATAATTCCTAATTCCCTCTACCATAGTCCATATGGTTCTAGCTTCCACTTTAAGTATCAGTCTAAGAAAGTCAACGCTTTAACAGACTGTATGAAATGCTTTGACCAAGAAGTAGCTGGTGAAAACATTTGATTCATCTCTTAACAAAGTAAAATCATCACTGATTCAAGCCCTTAAACAGAAAAAGAGATGCTTTGTTTAGAAATCCTTATTTCCTACCTTCCAAAGAAATAACTGAATGTATCTAACCGGAAGACTGCAGCAAATCATCTCCACTAAGTCATAGTAATTACCAAGCAGTAACACCTATGTACTAAAGATTAGTCACATTTAAGTACTATGTCTCTCAGCTCAGAATCACATTTGTCCTTCATGCCACCACCACCACACAGAGGGGTCAGTTCCCATCTTTCAAATGTCCCAAAATGTAGAGAGATATGTTATGGTCCATACGTGGAAAGGACCAACCTATAGAATGTTGATTCCAGAGACTGAATATAAGTCTCACGGGCAGTGAGTTTTGTTTTTTTTTTTTTTTTTAATATTTATTTATTTATTTTAGAGAGAGAGAGACAGAGACAGAGCACAAGGAGGAGAGGTAAGGAAAGGGGGAGAGAATCGCAAGCAGACTCTTGTGCTGAGCCCAAAGTCTAAGGCAAGGAAGGCTCCATCTCATGACACTGAGATCATGACCTGAGCTAAAACCAAAAGTCGGTTAACCAATGCACCACCCAGGCACAGCTGGACAGTGAGTCTTAATACAATTCTGACAAAGATTTGTGGCATGGCATAGGGAACGGAAGGTTGTTTCAACTCTTTGGATCTCAGAATCTTCATCTACAAAAGGAAGCTGGACAATCGTTTCTAAGGATCCTTGCAACTCCAACATTAAACAACTCCAGGAGTAAAAATAAATTTTCTGTACTATCAGGAAATCAGGAAAATTCCCTGGAGAGATATACACTGGATAAGAGAGAAATAAAGAAGTTGGCCAGAACTATATAGATTGGCACTAGAAATGATGGAAAAACCACCCTCCTTTGTGATTTCTAGACAAATGGGCCCAAACCCCAACTTTTATTTGAAAACTTTTAAGCTCCTCCAATACTGCAGTCAGTCTCAAGTTGAAGTTTTTCTTTCAGGTATAAATGAAATTCTTATATTTTATATTCTTTGGATAAGTGTCAGGTATCTTTTCTATCAGACATTTTTAAGAATATGGACAAATTTTATTTCAAAACCCTTTTACTCCAGAAGAGTATACCCAAACAACAACAACAACAAAAATCTTTATTTTAAAGACAAAAGTGTACACAGAATGCTTTCTTTTGCTTAACATAATGTCTTTCTACCACAAATGAATACATAATACTGAACTAAGCTATATAAAATATGAACAGAAATTTTTCCTTTTGAAAAACTTGCATCATTTTAACTTTGGTGATCTAGTCATAGTTAATAGAAGTCTCTATAAATATATACCATGTTCTTAATTAATGGAGCAGATTACATTCAATATAAATCTTCTCACAATAGGAAGAAATATTCAGTTTTGAAATCTCAAAAAGAATTTAATCTAGAAAGATAGCAGTGATTGTTTTCCACAATTGCTGATGTGACACTAAGAGTAAGTAGGAACTAGTGAAGCTCTGTAGAATCTGACCAAGAAATAGAACAGGTTGTTGTGGAGATAAGGCTCTTAATAATTATCATGAAAAAGGGCATGATCTGTTGCTGGGAATATCTTTAAGAATTAGAAAACCATGCCATTTGCAATGATGTGGATGGAGCTAGAGAGCACAATGTTAAGTGAAAATTAGTCAGAGAAAGACAATGACCATAGGACATCACTCATGTGGAGTTTCAAGAACTAAAACAGATGAACAAAGGAAAAAAAGAGAGCGACAAACCGAGAAAAAGACTCTTAACTAAAAGAACAAACTGATGGTTACCACAGGAGAGGTGGGTGGGGGGTGGGGGAAA
Organism: Mustela putorius furo; assembly: GCF_011764305.1. NCBI lineage: Eukaryota > Metazoa > Chordata > Mammalia > Carnivora > Mustelidae > Mustela > Mustela putorius. The sequence continues at coordinate 19,988,874 of NW_025422471.1, forward strand.
TAGGTGACGGGGACTAGAGAGCACACATACTACAGTGATGAGCACCGAGTAATGTATGGAATTGTTGAATCTCCATATTGTACACCTGAAACTAATAGAACACTGAGTGTTAACTATACTGAAATTAAAATAAAAAACAGTAAATTTTAAAAATTCTTTTACCAATTAAAACCAACTAGAAAGCTATGAAATAGATCAGTGCAGCATCATCTGGAGACGGAAATATTTAAGCATGAGCATATCCTTACAGCTGAAGGAGTCTGTATGAGGCGGAATTCAAATATAAAATAAAGCAATTGGATTTGCTCTGAAAGCACAGATTCTAGTCTCTCTTCCAGCAAGTCAGAAGTAAGTAAATGGTATATCCTCCAGTTCACCGACTGACTAAAAGATTCATCTCAATCTAGCTTTACAGTGCTTGTCAGATGCTCAAAGGGGAGTAAGACTAAGAGAGCTAAAGGAACAAAAGATGTTTTATTTTAATATTTTTGACCACTAATAGATTCCAAACTGGTATTTCTTTTTCATGGAATGATTTAAAAGGAAATCAGATAGCATCAAACAACATTTTTAGCACATGGTTCTCCTCTGTATTACCTTTCACCAGTTGGTTCTCTTACCCCCATTCCCTCAACCTCAGCCCAACACACCCCAAGTCGAAACCACTGGCGCCTTTGCACAGAGGGGAAACGTGCATGCAGCACAGATGGACTGCTGCCTTTGGGATTTGAATCACCCAAACAATCTGCGTTAATTACATCAACTGATGTAACCTAATTCCTTTAAAAGAGATGTCTGGCTGTGAAGAATTTTGAAGAGATATTTAAAGCTTTCCTTAGCTCCCTGGAGAGGATTTGAAATTAGGAAGATATTTTTACCTAAGAAAATCAGTGTATCTGTGCAAATCCAACATTTCCATGTTCTTTACTCACTCATGTTTTTCTGTATTCTTTTGATAATTTGGACCTCCTACAGAACCTCCTAATAATATAGTTGTGAAACTTTCATTAATAAGAGAAAAGCAGATAGTACTTTGCCAGTAAAGTGACAGTAAGCCATGTTATATAAACAACAACCACAAAAATAACTGTTATCCCCAAAACACTAAGATACCCTCCGTCAAGCAACTGTCAGCTCTATAAAGCCATTTTTTCCCCAGTTATTTTCTCACAAAGGGTAGGTGATCTCAATGGTTTCCTGAGCCCTTTTCTTCTGGCTCTGTCCGACGGTTGCTATCACATCTATGAATCTGTGTTCTGGTGCACAGATGGTAGGAGTGATTGTTTTGAAAACAATTTCTTGCTTGGCCACCCCTCCAAAACCACCCAAAGAAAAACCTATCCCACACTTCTGTATTTACACTTCAAGAAAAATCTCCAAAGTTACAAGGATTTATGATACTACCAGCATGTTTTTTGCACGGTGGAGTCAAGCCATCCTAAATATTGCTTAAAACATTTTAATTTGCCTAGTCATGACTGGACTGGAATATCAGAGCCATGGTCTGGACACTGAACAAAGGAAACAACATCATTAAAATACAGTAATTCTTTAATTCCATCCGCTAAAACAAATGCATTTTTATGGTACTCAGAATGAAAACATGACATGTTGGCAGAGAAATTGGTGAGGGTGAACATGAGCATGAACACATATCTAGTAAAGATAACTATGAGACTCATCTTTTTAAAATTCCAATTGTGGAATAGGGTTAAATCATAAACACAATTCAGGAAATTCAATTAAAGCTGACAGCACATACTTAACTTACGTGACTCTAAAAAAAAGAAAAGGGCACGGCTGGGTGAGGTGAGGAGAAGACTGTCAGGTTTAACTCAGCGTTCCATGTTTATAATATTCTAAAAATACAGAAAATTCAAAGAACATCTCTCCCTAAGGAATCATAACTAATGAGTGGGAGAAGGAGACTGGTGGAAAGTTTCACAGAAAAGCACAATGCCTTCAGGAAAAACTCACCAATACATAAAATACAATATCTGGTCATTGATAGGCGCCATGAAACAATATGTCAAGAAAAAGTAAATGAACATCGTATTCGAGCTAACGGTCAACAGGAACCCTCATCAGCATATGATGCACATGTGTTCATTTTGGGGGGCTGTCAAGGGCGGCACCTCTGAGGATAGCTGGGGGTCAGGTGTTTCAGAATCTGGTGAGTCAGTCGTCACCTGCTGTAAACAATGCAAAGATGAGGGCTCTTGGAAACGCTAAGTGAGAGTTTAGGGGGGTCAGTTTTAAAGCTCTAGATAAATACGATTTCTGGTCATCATAAGCACTCAGATGAAATAACTACCTCACTTCCCATCTTACTCTGAATCATGCAGCTCGTAGGTAGTGAGCAGTTTTAGCAGTTTTAGTTTTAGTGAGCCAGTAAAACTAGGTTGAAGCAAAATATATTAAGTTAATTGGCTCATATAACTGGAATCTCAAGGTGTAGAACTGGATTTCCACAAAACCGTATGCAGAGATTTCTTGCTATCTCAACTCCCGCTCTCTTTGCCTGACTTTGTCCTACATGTGGGTTCTCTCCTCCTGGAAGGCAAAGTGACCGCAATGGATATAGTCTCAAAATTCTCTGATTGAGCACCTGAATAGTGAGAGAGGTGCAATCCAGCTTTAACCTCCCTTAATGTAGCACAGCTTTCCCTCCACAGCTGCATAAAGCGAGAAAGGGATACCTCTCCCAAGAAAGGAGTATGGGCAGATGAAAACCACAGGTCCCCTAGAGTAAGTCTAATGAGCCACAGGTTTAAACCCAAGCCACTTTCAGGACATTCCTTCAGGGAACTACTATCAAACCTAGGTGGAGCATGATCACATCAATATTTCTTCAGAAGACAGTGGCAAAGTAATGCCCCCCCCCCACCCAAACACATGCCTACACACATACACACATCCACGACTAGGAAGTCCCTTTTATAACCAGGCAAGCCAAAGTGGACTGTGACTCTCAACTAGATTACCCTTCCGTCCTACCTCACCTTCCTAATTCAGTGGGTGAGAGGAGGGGATGAGCAGCCCTGCCACATTCCTGTTTTATCACGATAAGATCTGTGTTTACAGGAAAAAGTAAGTTCTAAAATTCAACAATAAAAGCAATTGTTGCCTTTTGGTAATTAGAGAGAAGAGTGAAAATTATATACCTAGAAGTCAACTGTAGAAATTGAAATTCAACCTTGATGAAAGTAAAGGGCAGAGTGTACGTGCATTCCACAGCAAGCAAGAACTTTCGATGACAAGGTCCCAACAGTGCTACTCCGTATTTTCACTGTTTCCTTTGGGTCAGACTCTTTCATGTCTTTTCCTAGCCCAGAGACAGCTACTAGTAGCTTTAGCAGAACCTAACACACTAAAACAGAGACATTTTTCACCAATGACCTATGAGTCCAACAGGTTTACCAGACAGTTCAGAGAAGGATTTAGATTTGGAATGTTTTCTTTGAGTTCATCTAATCCAACCAAATTCTATCAAATCTGGCTAGTTGGGCAATTTGCTTCTAAGAAAGATATGCCTAGCTCAAGTATCTTTGGAAAACACCCTAGAAATATTATATCTCTAATCAGGATAATAGAGCAACTCCTTTCTGTTTACCCCAATTCAGGACCATAAGGGATATTTTCAATATTTTGCAGTTAGTAGAGTTTCAGGTTAGTGCAAATTCAGTTTATGGATATGCTCAATTTTTATTCTTTTTTTGTCTAAAACAATTTCTATCCATTTATCTTCTACCTAATTTCCTCTTAAGTGTCACTCCATACTGACTTATTTTTTTAAAGGAATCTTCCAAATTAAGCTTCTCTTCATTCAGTAGTAGTGTAGCTGTGCTATGCCTCTCCTATTAGTAGAAAAGCCAAAATTAAAATTTATAGCAGAATCAGTACAAGAATACCCAACACCAAAATACCTCATTAAAAATCCTCGAACGGGTCAAAAACAAAAAACATTACTCAAAAAAAAAAAAAAGCAATTGTATATAAGTAAAGTTTATTTCATGTACTGGGGAAGGTTTTTTTCATGTATTAGGAAAAATCAATTTAAAAAAAAACAAAAGTACCCTCAAAATTCACCATGACAAATGTATTTTTGTGTGAATGAAGGCCTTCTTTTGTAATTTACAATATACTGAATTTCAGAAAGGAAGAAGAACCCATCAATGTCTGTATGAGGAATTTAGCATGTGTGTGTGTGTGTTCACGTGTAAGCGTGTCTGTGTGCTTTTGCCAATCTTGACTTATGATATTCTACACAAATACGGTGAGGCAGAGGGAGCTTTTTCGTGAGAATGTGGAAACATTAGAGCAAAACTATGTTCCTATCCTGGGATTCAGTGAAGCATAATCTAAAGTTTTCCACTTTCTAGTAAGGCAGTTCTGGAGTGAAATCTCAGTTAACCTTCATACAAGACACATATCCTCATCAAATTACTTAAAGTCTCTAAACCTTAGCACTTTTACCTGCAAAACAGAGGTAACAACTAATGGCGATGTTAAAAAAATTGAATACATTAATGCCTTTATGGTGATTAGCTCATTTTAAAAAAGTTACTACTATTATTCTTGGAGTTGGCAGAGAGCTCATTTAGTTCTTTTAGTCCAACTTTGGACCCAAGGCAGGAATTACCCTCACAAAAATTTCATGGCAGACAATCCCACAACCTCCAGTGAAGGAGAACGCACTATTTAAAATGCAGCCATTACATTTATGTAAATATTTCCCTTATAGTAAGGCCCCAAACTCTCATCCTGTAACCAATACCCATAGCCCTACTTCAATGCTAGAACATTAAATAGTATAATTAATCCCTTCCTTTTATGATAAATCTTAAAATATTTGAAGACTATAAAACTGAAGAAATTATTGGAGAAATAATTGCCCCAGAGAGAAGGTCTTTTCTTACCAAAACGAAATATTTCTATGCCATTGTTTCAAGATCTCTGGATATTCTGGTTGCTCTTCCTTGGATGTACTCTAGTTAGAAAGTATTTATTTTTGTAATTCTACAATGTTCTCTCTAACAGAGTGACTTGTTTTTCCTTCTTTTAGTGACTGCACTTAAAAATTTGACTTCCATAATTCAAATGGAATCTGGGTTATCCACCTTGAAAAATTCACATATCTTAGAATATTTTAACTCCAACTATCTTCCTCCAAATTTACATGCTTCTGATAATCAGTATTTTAGTTTTACATTTTCTTAAATATAAATAACATAAATATAAATGCAAAATATTAGGCATTATTATTATTGCTGTTTTAAGCAGTTAATATTTGATGGACTTTTCTGTTCTCCCTATTAATTTTGCATGTGAGACACCCCTTCCACAACATTTCCTCTCTCCTGAAGTATATTGTTTAGAGATGCCTAGAGTGGGGTTCTACTGATAGTATAATCTGTTTTTATTTTCCCAAACATGTTCTTTAAAGATAGTTTTTAATAGATAAACAATTCAAGTGACAAGCACTTTTTGTCACTACTTTGAAGACAGGATTCCACCATCTTTTGCCTTCCACTGTTACACATAAGATGACTATTGTCAGTCTATTTAGAATATTTTTAAAAATCTTCTCTGATCTCTGGTATTCTGTACTTTGACTTTGATATGTAGGGACATACATTTCCCTTCATTTATTCTGTTTGGGTTTGGGGGGATTCCTAAAGCTAATGATTGATGCCTTTCTCAATTCTGGAAAATTCTCTGCCATCATATCTTCACATATTTAATCCCCCTGACCTTATCTAATAGGTCTTTCCTTACATTCCAATTAGATATATGTTAAACATTTTGATTTGCCCCTTTTATTTTAACCTTTTCTTATCTTCTATCATTTTGCCTTTCTGCTATATTCTGAGAAATTACTTCAGCTCTGTTTTACAGTTCACCAATCCCTCCAATTATACCTAATCTGCCATTTAGATCTCCCATGAGTATTTTTTTCCTAGAGGTTCCATTTCCTTCCTTTTTTTATTCTGTGCATTTTAAATTCTCTTTCATTTATTTAAACATGTGAAATATGTGTCTAGAATACCAAAAAATATAACTTAATGGTTACGAGCTGGGTTCTGACCTTAGACTATTCAGGTTCAAAAACCAACCCTTCCACTGAAGTATTAGGAGTCTGGTTCTGCTGTTTTTTATTTCTGCTGATTCTTCTTGATACTGTATTGTTTGTTATTTCTGATTGTTATTACTTATTCAATGGGAGCTTACCTACGGAAATTCTATGAGAATTGAGTAAAGAGTAGGTTCCTCCAGAGAAAATGTTCATTTCCTTTCAATGGCGCCTGGACGTTCAACCAGTTTCTGGTTATGTTAAAAGAGTTCCTCAGGGGGTGCCCGGGTGGCACAGTGGGTTGAGCCTCTGCCTTCAGTTCAGGTCATGGTCCCAGGGTCCTGGGATCAAGCCCCATGTTGGGCTCTCTGCTCGGCAGGGGGCCTGCTTCCCCCCTCTCTCTCTGCCTGCCTTTCTGCCTCTCTCTGTCAAATAAATAAATAAAATCTTAAAAAAAAAAAAAAAAGAGTTCCTCAGAATGGAGTTTTTCTGATAGCATCAATTATCTGGCTCTGAACCTTAAACTCAGGTGAGGTAAGCCATGAAATATGAATCATCAGATATAATGTTTTCCCTACTGTCCAGGTTGTCTTGACATCTCCCTCTGTTAAGTAAAATTTTAAGTTTATTCTTTCACGAAAGGTACAGTCTCTCATTTCTGGCACAGGAAAGATATTTTATATTTTAATCTTATTATCTACCATATCAATTATCTGTATCAAATTTGTACTATTTATTAATATCATCCTCCAAAAGCATGGGCAAAAACATTGACACTTCTGTTTCAGTCATGGCCAGTATCACTAGCTATCCATTAGATACCCAAATAAGTCTTTGTATAAATCACAGCAATATTTTTTTTCTTTCTACAGAATCATTCCAGTAATATATCAATAGGCTATTACTTGGCGCATCATTTAAAAAAAAAAAAACCATTAGAACCTCATACCCCAATTCTCTCCTTTATAGCAAAAGTCTGTGAACACATTGTTTATACCTATTGTCCTCAACATATTTGCTCACATTCCATCTTAAATCTATTGCAATAAACTTTTTCCCTCATTGTTCCACTGAAGCCACTTTTATGAAAACCATCAATAACCTCCACCTTGCTAATGCTTTCTTTTCACTGACCTGTCAACTGACTGACAGAGTTTATCACTCAACCTTGGGCACTACTGTGGCCTAGTTTTCTCTACCTCTCTTGCTGTTCCTGTTCAGTCTCCTGTGCTGGTTCTTCTACATCTCCCTGACCTCTGGTGCTAGGCATTGTAAACCAGGGATCTGGGCATTTTTCCTTAATCTAATTATAAAACAGATTAATATCATAACTTCTACCATAAGCCAAAGACAATATTTAGATTTCTAAGTTTTTCACTACTTTATCTCATGTACTTTTCATAGGAACCCAGCAAACTAAGTTTTATCAACCCAATTAATAATTCTTAACAGATGATTTTGAGCCCTTTTGCAAGCATATGTTTATCAATTTATCAAGAACAAGTTTTTTTCCAGGCAAATCTGATCTCCTTTATTGATAGGTGTGTTTGATGTGTAGATCAGAGAAACATTACAGACATAATTAATTGTGTTTTCATCAAGTTTTCAGACACTCACTCCTGACATTTTTGGAGAAGAAACAATTAAATGGCTAGGAAGTTGAAAAATCAAATGTAATGAATACTGATGAATGGATCTAAATAAAAAACAGAAGGGGGTCTTTAGTGCCATTCTGTAGCTGTGTTCCTTGCTTCACTCATTCATTGTTTGATTACTTAACCATGTTTTAAATGTCTATTTCTACACACTATGTTAAGTGCTGAGTATATAAAGCTATGAACACATAAAAAAGAAATTCCTGGCTTTGTGGCTTCCCACATTTTAATGGGAGAGACAGGCAAAAAATAGATAAAATATATTGTATATTAGATAGTAATAAGGGCTAAGGATAATAAAAGTGGAGAAGGGTGATAAGAAGTATGTGTGTGAGGGACTAATTACAGATAGAGGGTCTTGTGTTACAATATATGAAAGTAAAGAATTGAAGGGAGGGAGGGTGGAAGGGAGCCTCCTATTGCTTTACTCACCAGTGCACCACTTAACATAATGGCTAGCACAAACTGGTGCTCGATAACGTTTCTGAATAAATGAACAAATAAATAAAGTATGATTATCCACAAAGGCCTTCATCCTATTAACCATATCAGAAACTTACAAATAATTTCCTAAAGAAAAGAGTCATGTGGATTTTATTTTTCACTTGTACTTTCTGATGACTCCACAGAGCCACAAAGTGAAGGAAGTAGTAATTCTTTGGCCATCCCAGCTGCTCTTGGGAGTGTCACCTGCTGTTATTTCCCCTTTTCTGAAAGATGGTTTGCCAAAGGACCCTGCATGCTTTGTTAAGAGCATGGATTAGCTGGGGGTAACAGGTATGATAGATCTGACAGCATGATTCCATATTAGTGCTTTTATTCCTTTTGAGATTTGGTAGTATGTTATGTAGTGATTTGATGTGTAGTCAGTCCTGAGGATTTTTTGGAAGAGGCAGGGGAGGGGAGGATGAAAGAGGTCCTACTGACTCTACATATAAAATACAACACCCAAGCTAATAAAGTCTTTTGGAAAAGGGTGAAATAGATATCTCCAATGACTATCAAAATGTCCTTTAATATTGATAAGCTCTTTCCTCAAGGGTTTCACCAAGGTTACCTCAAGCTCATGGTTGTTGGTTTTTGTTTTGTTTTGTTTTTTGTTTTATCAAATAGCCTGGATTTCCCCAGAATAACTGACATGTCACTGATGCTCTTTATCTCAGTGTCTAGCATACTGGCAGTTCACTCAGCAGGCACTATCACTCTTTCTTCTCTGGACAGCTTGAAATGGTAAAAAATGGAAAATATGAAAAAAGCTGTTATGACTACCTCTATAACAGCAGCAGCCTTTGGGGAATTATCTTCCATTTCTTGTAATTAAACAGCTTGTGATTTTTTTTTTTTTTTTTTTTTTTTTTTAGTACACTTACATCATGCTAACCTGCCAAAACAAATTCAATGAAGTTAAATTTTCCTAACACTGACTAAAGATGAAAAGTCAGCAATCCCCAACCAGGACAAAAGTGATTAGGTTGGCTGTGTTGTTTTCCAGAGCTTTACTCTAACCAGCAGAGACTAAGGTGATCCTAAACTGGAGAGGAGATGAAACATAGAGGTCCTAATGTCAATCTACAGGGTACCGTTCTTTCTGCTTTTTAACACATATCATATGGTCAAAGAACATAAAGGGCTCTTTTTCCCTGTATCTACATCCTATTGACAAATGGCCTTTACCACATTTTATAACCCACGTTTCTATATTAAACTCCTAAAGAATAAATGTGAGACTGTGAACTCTGAGAAACAAACTGAGGGTTTTGGAGAGGAGGAGGGTGAGGGGGGTGGGGTGAGCCCGGTGGTGGGTATTAAGGAGGGCAAGTATTGCATGGAGCACTGGGTGTGGTGTGTAAACAATGAATCCTGGAAGACTGCATCAAAAACTAATGATGTATTTTATGGTGACTAACATAAAACAGTTTTTAAAAAAAAGAATAAATGTAACATAAATAGGAACAACAGAGTGTAGTGTCTTGCCTAATCACATTTTAGTGAACACCACACTATCCATTCCCCATTAGTCCTGAGATTCAGACTCTCATCAGCAAAATATGGTCCACAGGTAATATCTGTGCTCACCTAATTGTGGTAAAACATGTTGAGATTTCTGACAGACATGCAGGACTCTAAAGTCAAAATATTCGTCTGCCTGAGTGGCTCAGTCAGTTAAGCGTCTGCTTTCCACTCAGGTCATGTTCTCAGGGTCCTGAGATCCAGTCCCCCAAGCAGGGCGCCTGCTTCTCCCTCTGCCTGCTGCTCCCCCTGCTTATTATGCTTTCTCTCTCTCTCTGACAAATAAATAAAATTGTTAAGAAAATTTAAAAAAAACCAAAATATTCAAAACTATGTAAATCTTTAAATTCAGCTATTGTAAGTAAGAATTGGTATTCATTAGAAGAAGGTTTGGAATGAAGTTTAGTTTTGTAATACTACCATCTGGATAATTTACACACTCCAGAAGCACAATTTATGAACACAGAAAGTAAATATACTAGGTAGTCATCACAGTATGTCTCCTTAGGAACACTAATAGATAAATATATTGTTGCCCTGGTTATATTTGCTTTATGTACTTGAAGTCAGTTAATGTTCTTTTTGTTCTATAAATTGTTTCTTTTCACCAAGTTGGGTTTCTCTCTCAATAAAAAGAAGTTTGGGTTTTAATACTAATATTAATATTTTCTACACACCTATGCACTTTTTCCATTGATGCAGTCAGAGCTATATTATCAATTTCCATAAAAAGAAGTCAAAGAGCCCAAACAAGGTCAATAATATTACCAAAATTTGGGTAAAGTTATTTTCATTTCATAAGCTAGATGATGTAAACACTTTAAAACCTACCAATGAACTATTTTCTGCCTTCTTATTTGGTTTTCTAATTTTGATTTTAATATATTTGTTTGAATATTAAACTCTGTTCTTCACCAAGGAAAAATAAGGGAGGGGAGGATTTAAGGGGACTATAAGAGATAATCTGACAAAAGCAAGTCATTACTCCTTGAGCAAGTCTACTAAAAATCTCCATTCTGCCTTTAACTACCTTTGTGATCTTGGCCAAGGAATTTGTTCATCAGATTCTGATCTGCAAAATGAGGTGTTTGATCAACATATTATCCAAGGTTGCTTTCAGTTTCAAGGGAAGCTAAATTCTTCAATGCTCTTCTTTAATGAGTTGACATTCCAAGAACTGACAGAAGTAAGGATGCTAGGTTTCTGATCCTACTCTATCCCAAACATGCCAATGTTTTTAATCATGGCCACATACATGTCTCCTTCTAAGGGAAATCTCTTTTTAGAGCTCTCCAGTTGCAGCCTCATGGAAGCCAATGTGGACAGAAACCAAATGGTCACTTAGCCCACAGGTACAAATCCAGACACTGGCTATGTATGACCTGTTACAACAAATTAAGCATGACCAATAGGATTCTCTGAATACTTGGAAAATCTGAACTAGAAGAAGAAAGTAAATCAAGTACTCATTTAATTTAGAGTGGATACTCATTATAAACAGAAAAGCTAGAGAGGTCAAGTAGATTATGTGGAAGCCCAAGAAATTGAAAACAATTTTATCCAAAGATTAGGGAAGCTGGTTCCTACATTAATTAGACTTCTTGGTATTAGCTAGTAAATAAAAGGTTTGGAACTCTGAGATGGACATCTTTAGAAGATTATTTCAAAAGGCCTCTTGTTTTCTATTCAGATAGTATTAAAAAAATAATGAGCTATTAGGCACAGGCCTTGCGATTAGTCACAGACCTCTGTGGTGATACTTGCCTCCATGACCACTTCAGAAGTGTGAGTACAGACTAGAGACACCCCTGCCTTAGTAGAGGCAAGCCTAGAGATGTCCTGATATGGGTTCTCTTATTTGGAATGACCTGCCTCCCTCATTCAGACAGAAGATGACCAACAGAAATTATTTCAGTTACAACTTTTCCGTTCTCATCTGAAGCATGAAGAGGTGACCTTCTACACCATCTAGCAGAGAAATTACAAAGTAACAATATACAAATTCTCATGACAAGATGTAAAATCTGTCTTTACTATAAACCCCCATTTTCTGAGGTAATCAGTGATTTTCTGATCAGACTCTTAAAACCAAGAGACAGTTAAGATAACTCTCAAATCAATAATGTAGGGGCACTTTAAAGAGGGGAAACTGAGAATCATGGACTTAGATGGTCATTAAAGAACTAATTGAGTCCTTTGCCTGCAAACTTATACCATATAAAATGGGCAACTGTTGTTCCCATTCTGAGAACTCTTTGGTAAGGGTGTTCCCAGTGAATGTAAAATCTTCCCAAATCATGGTAATTGAAAATAGTCTGGGAAGTGGTCCAGAAGGTCATCTACCTTCTCATTTCCACAGCTCAGACTTCCTCCTGCCTAATCTCAAAATGTAGGTCAAGTTGACCTCAGAGTGGAGAGATTGATCTATTACCACTCTGGGACCTTGGTCCCGATGCAGAGCCATCTCAGTTAAGAACTCCAAGACAGTTAAGGGTCCAAGGCAGCATCCAAAATTACTCTTTATGGGCAGGGAGTTTCCTCCATTGCTTCCTTGATTAACTTAGTCAACAGTCGATTGCAAAGTGCTTATAATTTTCCAAACACTGCTCTGGGCACAGGGAATATAAGATAGCAAAACAAGATCTCTGCTATAATAGCTCTTACATTCAATATGGGGAGAAACAAACAAACAAACAAATGAATAAATGAGAATATATAGAGAGTAGCATTTATAAGGGCTGGCTGTCTTCTTCTGATTATGATGCTGACCTTTTAAGAGGTAGGGGCTGAAATGAAATATACTGTTTTGTTTTATTTTATGATGTGTACCCCAGTGCTTATTTCTACAGCAACACCTGCAAGCTCCAGGACAGGTAAGACCAGCAGACTGGCCTCTCCCTTTTAGATACAAAATTGTGTATGTCCCTAAGATGCCCCTGTCCTCTGTGGGTTCCAGAGAGCTAGGTCCATGTGGATGAATGGCTCTTGGCTGGCTACATACTCTGTGCCCTAAAAGCCTGAATCTAGACTCTTAGGAAGAGGAAGTAAAACAGCACTTTTGTCCACTGCAGATAGAGAGGATACAGAATATTTCTCCACTTTATATTTGGTGCCAAACCACCTTGGAAAAAGTGAAAGACCGAGGGGATGAAAAGTTGTCCCTTCATTTTCAAGGGTAATCATTTATAATCCCCCATATTAAGAGGCCTACTTTATTATTCCACAACCAAGTTAATTTCAAAACCTTTCTCCACAGTGCTCTTAATAAGAAACAGATGTGGGAACCACCTCAGAACCAGGAGAACCCCTCTCTCCTATCTCTCCCAAACTCTGTCTGTTGCAAATAAGCCAAATTTAAACCAGCAATCATGCATGTTTCCAATCAGCACTCCAACTTTCTCCCCATGGAAGTAACTCCTTGGCTTGCACAAGGGAAGGAAATGTTTCCTTCAAAAAGCAATGCCAGGACAGGGAGTAGCTTATTCTCACGATATTTAACAGGCTGACCAGTCAATGCAGTGAAAAAAAAAAAAAATCTGATGCAGGAGCAGCCAGAGAAAGACAGGAGAGGCCCTAAGCCAGCAGAAACAATGAGAAAGACAGAGGAGAATTGGGGAAAACATTTATAAATCTAGAGAACATAAAGCTTGTCTTCCCAGTAGCCCACCCTATTGTGGATCCTTAATAAAGTATAGTTCACGGTGAGAAGTGCTATCTCTCCTTCATCTCACACCCTCCGATCATAATAAAGACAACAGAAATGGATTAAAATCCACAGAGAAGGCAGGGTCCAGTTTTTGTGGTATGTGGAAGAGAGAACATCACACTAGGGCAGCTGAAAGACGAAAATGTCTTTCATGTGTTTTGAAACAACTCTCCCTCCTCTGCAGTAAGAAAAGGCAAGTAGTTAGTTATACCATGAAAAATAAGAAAATGCCATGATTGCTCAAAGAAGAGGACCCCATGAACCAAACCTGTTTCAGGGAAAAGGAAAATAAAAATGTAAGAAATCGACATTCTCCCTCCCAGTGTCACCCTCACTTTTCTAGATTTGCTCCCTTAAATGCTTCTCAGCATTCTTATGGAATGTATGGACTCACTTGTGAAAAACATTGAGCTATTTGAGGCTTCTGGACAGTCTGCAGGAGAAATAGCCTGTATGAGAGCATTATTGTTGGCACTGGCTTTTGTTTGGCGTTTTTTTTTTTTTTTAAAGATTTTATTTATTTATTTGACAGACATAGAGCACAAGTAGGCAGAGAGGCAGGCAGAGAGAGAGGAGGAAGCAGGCTCCCTGCTGAGCAGAGAGCCCAATGCGGGGCTCAATCCCAGGACCCTGGGATCATCACCTGAGCCAAAGACAGAGGCTTTAACCCACTGAGCCACCCAGGTGCCCCTTGTTTGGCGTTTTTAAATATACATGCAAAAAAGGGTGACTTGTGAGACTGTCCAAGGCAGCTTCACTGCAGGCATAATCTTCATCAACAGTAATCAGCATGAAGCCAGCCTTCTATTTAAATAGCCTTTCATTGGAAAAAACACCAGTTCAGTTGTGTGTGCTTGTCTCTTTCTTTCTTTTTTTTTTTTTTTAAGATTTTGTTTATTTATTTATTTGACAGACAGAGATCACAAGTAGGCAGAGAGGCAGGCAGAGAGAGAGGAGGAAGCAGGCTCTCTGCCAAGCAGAGAGCCCGATGTGGGGCTCGATCCCAGGACTCCGGGATCATGACCTGAGCCGAAGGCAGAGGCTTTAAACCACTGAGCCACCCAGGTGCCCCTGCTTGTCTCTTTCTGACAGCATTTCTCAAAGCAGAGCAAAGTAACAGCATCCATAGTAACACTCTCAAAACACCGAGAGGTTGTAGTTAACTCAATTAAAACTCTTGAACACACAAATAGTGAAAAGTCTCTAACTGACTGAACAGAGAGTGAGGAGCTGACAGCTCTGGAAATCATACTGAATGTTTATTTTAATCTGTTTAATTTAAAATTAGTCCACATTTTATTGTACGATAAGTTTATATAAATTTTTTAATGGTTGGTTAAGTTATATGCTTGTTTTTAGATGGGAATTTTAAAACATTTATCACATGTAGCTTTTTGAGATATTTTCACTTTTCCCAAAACACTGGAGAAAACAGTTTAATGCAGTAAACATAAAAAGTCAACAGACCATCACACTATGTTTAAAAGAGCCTTCCCGGCAACAAGCAACCTGCGTTCAAATCCTTTCTCGGCCACCTTCTTGCTCTGTGAGCTTGGGCAAGTTACTCTCTATCCCCCACATGGCACCTGGGTAGCTCAGTCGGTTGGTTAAGCATCTGCCTTTGACTCAGGTCATGATCCCAGGGTCCTGGGATTGAGCCCCGAGTTCGACTCAGGATGCCCCTACTGGAGGAGCGGGGTGGGGAGGAGGCCTATTTCTCCCTCTCCCTCTGCCCTCCCTCTTCCCTACTTCCACGCTCTCTCTCTCAAATAAATAAATAAAATCGTTTTTAAAAAAAAAAAAAGAAGATACTCTCTAACCCTCATTACAATCATCTATGAAATGAGATCAAAATAATCCTGAACTCTTAAGATGATTGTGAACATTAATAAAACAAGACAGGTAGAACCATAAGTACAATGCCTGGCACGCCATCAGTACTGTTATTATAACTCACTCTCTTTTACAACTTGGCATCAGCTAACTAATCTACACATGTGCCCTGAGTTGTTCACAAAATCAGGCTCTGGAGCCACACCGCTCATCAGAAACCTACTAGCATAGGGATTATTAAGTACTACAGGGGATCTTTTCATTTGCTAAAGTCTAAACTACAGAGTCACTGTTATCAACAGAAAAACGTTCTGGCAAGAGCCATTGGGGAACTAACATGTCTCAGAACATATTTCATCTCTGTTCTATGCAAAGCAAGTTGATCATCACAGACCCATAGAATGCCAGCCCAGTAACAGATCTAATGCTGCCAAAACCCACCACCCACCACCATACCCCCGCCACCTTATTTTCTAAAGGAAAAAAAAACCTCAGTGAATTGTTATGGTTCTCCCTCCTCTATTCATCTAAGTTTAGAACCCATCCAGAACCAAATCTAAGATCTCTCAATACATGAGTAAATGTTTTTGTTTGTTTCCCTCATTTAAACTGATAAGTGTTTGATTTAATACAAATGAGAACATGGAATTATGAAACACAAACTTGCTGACTAGCATTACGAGGTAAGTGTAAGCCAGAGGAAACATTGCAGCCATGATACATCAACCAATTAAGACCCACTAACTATTATGTCATCTTAGTTTTCATTATCAGACAAATAGCAGTTGTTCCTGGTTGGCGTTTATCTCAACGTGGCTGGTGAGGCAGCTCAACAGGTACGCCTTCTAGGGCATGAAGTCTGGAGGACACATCCCCCTGGACATCCTGCTCCCCCTGCCCGCAATTATAGCAGACACGTCCCTGGACAAGAGAATCAGACTTCTTTCATTTAAGTTCTATCTAGAAACCCATAGAAATGTCTCTTCTTAGCAGCTCAGTGCTGCCACCTGAGACTAGTCTGGCCAGAAAAAGTATTAATAAAGAGATTCTACTGGCTTCAAGGGAAATCATCCAAGTTACTTACAGTAACAAAATAAGGCTCTTTCAGTGAAGCTCTGCCAATCAACTTTCAAAAATCCGAGAAAGAGGATTTTCCAAGCCAGGGGCTGTAATGCCAGTATTTCTCCCCTGCCATTGCTGCTTTTCTGCATAATCTGCTCCAAACTCTGGTATCAGAGGGATCAAAGGTCTCAGTCTTTCAAGGCACTGACAGATTTCAGGAGAAGGTTCCCTAGAGTTTGTCTCCTGAGTTGAAAATTATTAATAGCTCAACCGCTCCGACTTTCAGCTCCAATATTGTTAACTAGAGATCTTTTCCACAGAAGTCTAATTACCCATGCACATCTTAGTAGCCTCTATACAAAGGCTCATTCAGAGGATGGGGATTTTGACACCGCACTGAGGATACATTTCATAATCCCTTCTTCACAACACTTCTGCTGTCCTCAATACCACCATCCAACAGGACAGACTCCAGCCTTCCTCCCATCTTTCAAAATTGGGGACTGGCCACATTTCTCCTAGGAACTCTCTTGAAGCCACACCATATGTACGTTGAAATTACATAAATTTAGGCATACAAACCCAGGGATTGAATTTGCAACTGAGATTGCAATTAAGGGCAATCTGTTTGCCTTCCCTTCAATAAGAAAATGCCCCCAGAGATTTGGAGAGGCAAATCTGCTTTCCCTTTAAGTATGATTGGAGTATTTAAAAATACATATTTTTAGAATAGCACAGCCCCCCCAAAATAAGCCAACCTCTTCATCTGGTGCTCATCTGCTTAAAAATCAGAAGAAATACTGGCTCTATCTTAGTTTCCAATGGAGCATCTTCCTTAAAGCTTTCCAAGAATTACTCTGCCCCTCTGTGATTCTCACTGACTCATTATCTTTGGAATGTAATCCTCCCTGTAAAGTGTGACTTCACTGCAGTCCATTCTTGACCAGGGTTTGATAGAACACTGTGGCTCATGACCTGTCATGACATTCATGACAGTTTGTTGTCATGAAGCAATACATAAAAATGGTCACATCAGGGTGCCTGGGTGGCTCAGTGGGTGAAATCCTCTGCCTTCGGCTCAGGTCATGATCCCAGGGTCCTGGGATTGAGCCCCGCATCTGGCTCTCTGCTCTGCAGGGAGTCTGCTTCCCCCACTCTCTCTCTGCCTGCCTCTGTGCCTACTTGTGATCTCTGCCTGTCAAATAAAATCTTAACAAAAAAAATTAAAAAAGAAAAAACAACAACCAGTCACATCAGAGAAGCCACCACTTCTCTCTCAGAATCACCCTGTAAACTCCTAGTGAGTCTGGGATCTAAACCATTCCATAGAGATTCAAATGTGTAGGTAAAGGACAGTAAGTAAATGTTTAGAGGTGGCACAGTCTCTCCTCAATAAAAGAAATGTACCAAGTCTACTTGGACCTCTGTATAGCTTTATAACATTTCATAGGAATTGTGAGTTCCCAGCTTTCAAAGACTCCATCAGTGCCTTTCCTGGACAGCCTTCAAAAGACGCAGGGTTTAGGTGATTCCTAAAGACTGTAATACTTCTTGGCTACTCTCCTGAACTTGGATCCTGAAGTAGCCCTACCATCTTTGCTTGAGATTTGCTTTTGTTGTCTCCCTCCAAAAACACAACAGATGGAACCCAAGAGCTCACTTCCTGCCATAGAATGTGGGCAGGATGGATTCTGTAACTAAGCCCGGACAGTCAAATATGAGGGAGCTTTACTTGGATCATGGTAGAGATAACCAAAATGTCAGGAACTTTAAAAAGAAAAGAAGACAGTAAAACTTGTTGAAACAGTAAGCCTCAATACAGATTAGGCAGTGAATTGAAAAGCTTAGCCTAGTGAGACTGCATAGACCTGTATCATGGCAGAAAAGACATCCCTTGGGAGATGAGACTAAAACTATTACAGAGAAAAACCCAAAATGCTTAAAGGAAAAGATTCTAGAGCTAAAAACTTCCAATTTGCAAGGAGGAGAAAGCCTTAACTAATAGAAACAATTCAGGAAGAACTTCAGGGAGAGAAGGAAAAATATATATATAATGTTTTTTGTAATTTGCCCAAAATCTTCAGCCCAGAGAAAATGGAGTTGGTTCATCTGGCATCCTTGCCATCTGCATATTCCTTGGAGCATGACATGAAATCTGGAGTCCGAGGGGCAGACAGCCTTCTGTCAAACACACAGGAATTTTGTGGTCAAGTGACCCAGGGAGAGTTGGGAGCAAAGTTGCAAGTTTCCTTTATAGTGATCAGATTTTTAAAAAATCCTTGCTTTTGTAATAATACCAAGAATAGCATCTCCTTTAACCCTGGAAATTCCTGAGAGAGAAGAAAAGCCAGTGCCAAAGCCAGAACTACCCAACAGAGACTGTAGTAGCATCTCTTGTTAACAGCAGCTCTATCATCCAAGCCATTTCAACATGGGAAAGTGTTTGCAATTCCGGCTTCTGTGTAAGACATCAGCCAGCCTTCACTGGTTAATCTTCAGGGACAGGGAGAATCACAGCATTTATAACAGAGTCACACTGATGACCTATAAGCTACGACCAACTTTGTTCCTCCACACTTAATATCCTCAATACTCAATCATCTAGGTATTCATATACCTTCTATTTGAAGGCTCCCAAAGATTGCCATTATAAAATTGAAACAAATTCCAAATGTGTGGGAAGAACTTGCTTTCAAATAAAAAGTCTGTTTCTAAAACGTCCGTTCATAGAGCATATATCCTGAGAATGAGGAGGGCATTTTGCACAAAATCTCCCTGTGTTCTTCAGAACATCTTAGGCTGCACTGCATAACAAATAAACCCCAAAATTTCAGTGGCTTAACAAAACCAAGATTCTTTTCTCTCTCAGGCAAAGTCTGATGTAAATCGGACAAATCCTCCAGGGCAGTATCCGTGCATTCGGTAAATCAGGGGTCCAGTCTCCCCTACCTTTTCTTAAGCAGGGAATAAGAGAAAGAGGAAGAACACTGACTTTTAACTCCTATTCACAGTTTATTGGCCTAAATTGGTCACATTGCCTTAACTTCAGGGAGGAGAGATTTAGAAAAACACAGAAATTGTTTAGCTTGGACCCATTGTGTTTGCCACATTCCCATTCCCAGTTGTTTACCTGATGCTCATGGACATTAGGTTTGCTGGAGCTTCAGTGGCTCCAGGGCAATGGAGCAAGGGCTGGCTCTCTACTGGAGGTGGCACAGGAGGTCACCTTTGTGGGAGGGGACGGGGAGGGACAGAGGAAGAAGGCCTAACAAAAGTGCTCTCTCTCTTGCCCTATGCCAAAAATGTCTACGTTACTCTATCTTTTGGGTTGGGACATTATAGCTGCTTTCTTTTTTTTAAAACCACTCTATTAAAGTATGACTGACATGCAAAAAGCTGTACATGCTTAGTATATACAACATTTGCAATTCATCTTTTCTCATTTCTGCATTACACTGGTGTAACAACCTCTCACACTGATTCCAGAGCTCTCTAAACGTATTTTTGTCCAAGGATCGTTGTTAAACCCGTGTTTCTATGAGTGGACAAGGGCTGGGATCTCTTATTTTGCTATTTCACTGGCATCTCAAGGGTGCTTTTACTTAATTTTTTTAAGATTTTATTTATTTATTTGACACAGATAGAGAGGGAGAGAAAAAGCACAAGCAGGGGGAGCAGCAGACAGAAGGAGAAGTAGTCTACCCACTGACCAGGGAGCCTAAGGTGGGGCTCAGCCCCAGGACCCTGGGATCATGACCCCAGCTGAAGGCATATGCTTCACTGACTGAGCCACCCTGGTGTCTCAACTCAAGGCTGCTTTTTTTTTTTTTTTTAATTTTTTAATATTTTAAAGACTTTTTATTTCTTCATGTAACAGAGGGATCACAAGTAGGCAGAGAGGCAGGCAGAGAGAGAGGGGGAAGCAGACTCCCCGCTGCACAGAGAGCCCGATGTGGGGCTCGATCCTAGGACCCCGAGATCATGACCTGAGCCGAAGGCAGAGGATTAACCCACTGAGCCACCCAGGTGCCCCTCAAGGCTGCTTTTAAACACAGATATTATCTAAGAGGAACATACGTTCAGGTAGGATGCTTACCAAAGGAGGACATTTAAAGTTAGGAATGAAATTCATCCCTGGGTGAAGGGTCACAGGCTCATCTTCTGAGAGCAAGGCTAATGCTATGAACACTGGCCTTGATCACCCAAAAGGACAGACAGCAGATCTCAGAAGAAAGAAACACTTGCAGACAAATGGTGGCCCTTCTCCATGCTTTCACTGACTTGACATGAGTCACTCACACCTTATTTAGATCTCATTCATTTGTTGATCTTACCCAGATACTTTGCTGACCTCTGAAGAAGCAGAGAGAATGAAATAGTAAGTTAGATCAGGAAGCAGAATGTCACGGTAGTAAGCACATGAGCTGTCAGTCAAACAGACCTGGGTTCCTATCACTACTTCCACTAACTGCCAGTGATGTGAGCTGGGCAATTTGCCCAACACATATGACCCTCTTGTGCAAATTAACAATAATATCCTCAGGGTGCCTGCATAGCTTAGTCAGTTAAGCAGCTAACTCCTGATTTCAGCTCAGGTCACTATCTCAGGGTTCTAAGAGTGAGCTCCAGCCCTGTGTTGTGCCCCGGCTCCCCACTCAGCAGGGAGTCTGCTTGAGATTCTCTCCCTCATCTTCTCCCTCTGTCCCTCCCTTTGCCTGTGTACTCTCTCTGTCTAAAATAAATAACTACATCTTTAAAAAAAATAGATTTTTAAAAATCAAAAAATTGAAAACAATATCCTCTAATATTGCTTGGCATCTGATGAGAGGATAAAATCATGTAAAGCTTCTGGCTCAGAGAAGATACTCAATGGACGTAAGTTCCCTTCTCTTAGACAGAAGGAGACAGGGAATTGTTGAGCTGTAATCCTAGTTAACCAGGGTGAGACAGGAAGTGGAGGAATACTGGTAAATGCCGAGGAAGTGGGAAACTACTCACAGTGAGAAGGGAATGCAGAAAGAGAACAGAGAGGAAATCAGGACAAACCTGGCCAAGTTCGCAATTTGGGACAGGCCAGTCCTACACTTCAGTCTGATTCTCATCCTCATCCATCACATTCTCGTGTGTGGCGAGAACTGGTAGAAATGATGATAATTTGGCCCACAGAAGGACTTTGAAGTTCACTGAAACACTGACAGGGTCTTTAGACTCTATCCTCATGTACATCTGACCCTTACTGTCTCACACCGAGTGGTGACACTGGGGCATACCTCTTAATATCAATCACTAGGAAAATGAGGACAGCACTTTGACCAATGTAAGACTGGCTCAAGAGAAAAGAGCTGATTTCCCAGACTTAAAGATTCCATTTTTCTTGCAGTGTCTCAAATTATGGCCAACAAAGGGAAACACCCTTAACTAAACAGTGTATTGGCTTAGTTTTCAAATCAAAATTTTATTAAGTATTCCAGGAAATGCCTCTAGAGCCTCCTAATTTAAAAAAAAAAAATTTTCCCAAACTATGATGCTACTTTTGCTAAACATTGTATAAATCAGAGCTGTTAAAGAAAATAATCCCATTTTGAAGTAAATCCTTTATTATATAATAATAAACTTGCTCCAGAAAAATCAAATAGCCAAAAACAGCTGCTCAAAATATATTTTTTTTAATTACAAAAGTTCAAACCTTGTGTATTTAGGCACACAAGGTTTTACCTGCAATTAAATCATGATAGCTTTTTGGCCTGGAGATAAACCTTTTTTTTTTTAATTTATTAGTTCAAAAACTAATTGCCTTTATTTTTAAAAAGATTTTATTTATTTATTTGAGAGAAAGAGAGTGAGATAGAGCATGAGAGGAAAGAAGGTCAGAAGGAGAAGCAGACTCCCCATGGAGCTGGGAGCCCGACGTGGGACTCGATCCTGGAACTCTGGGATCATGACCTGAGCTGAAGGCAGTCACCCAACCAACTGAGCCACCCAGGAGCCCTATGATTGCCTTTCTCATAGAACTCTGTCTTATTGCAGAATTATGGACGAATCTGTGGAAGCGAATAGAAAAAAAAAATGATCCCTTAAAATATAGATTGAAAGTAGCCACAAAGTTCTATGTATGGTAGTTCTATATATGGCAGTGTAAATAGTTTTGTATATGCCTTTCACTTGTCACAGTGTCCTGGAACAATGAAGACCCTCCAGCACTGCTTAAATACCAGGGCAGAATTTTCTAGGTGCTTCCTGAAAATCAAGCTAAAAGCAAAAAACGGTTCTCTCTACAAATAGTAGCTGCATGATCAGATTTCATAGTTTGTCTACATCATTAAGCCGCTATGTGACACTGGAAAATTTTTTTAACATTTTTAATCTGCATATGTCTTATCAATAAAACAAAAACAATAATAGGTCCCTTACACGATTATTATAAATGAAGTTCAAGAGTGTGAAATTCTCCACTGTGGGCTTGGGACATACAGTAGAAACTCAGTTACCCTTTGTGTATATTAATCCATCATGTCATTTTTATTGGAACTGAACTTTCAGATATGCTCTTTAACCACTGTTATCTGGGTCCTCCTACTTATGAAACCTACATAAATAAAAATGGAGTCATTACCTCATGTGAAAACTACTGAGTGAACAGATGTCTGGATGGTTTGACTTATAAGTCACAAAGTATTTAAGAAATTAACCTTGAAGGGCCAGAGGATGGGAGCTTAGAAGAATGACTCCATGTTTTCCAGAACAGCTGAAATGGGGACACTTGAGTCCATTAGACCTATTAGTTGGAAGACATCTTAAAACTCTGTGGTTTCAAATATAAGCCACAGACCAAAGTCAAAAGAGCAACCCTGGGACGCCTGGGTGGCTCAGTGGGTTAAAGCCTCTGCTTTCGGCTCAGGTAGTGATCTAAGGGTTCTGGGATCAAGCCCCGTATCAGCTCTCTGCTCAGCAGGGAGCATGCTTTCCCCTCTCTCTGCCTGCCTCTCTGCCTACTTGTGATCTCTCTGTCAAATAAATAAATAAAATCTTAAAAAAAAAAAAAAGCAATCTCTCAGAAACCGTAATCAAGAGCCTTTCACATGGACAAATTGTATGTTTAGCAATGGCTTATAATTTCCCTTAGCAATGCAGCTAAAAGCAAACATAACATTTGCTCATCTCTTGGATCTCAGTATAAATTACTTTTGTTCAATAGTTTCACATAAGAACACTATATATTCTTTTTTTTTCTGTCTGTAAGACACTCACTTTATTTTTTTTATTAACATAAAATGTATTATTTGTTTCAGGGATATAGGTCAGTGATTCATCAGTCTTACACAACACACAGCACTCACCAAAGCACATACCTTCCCCAATGTCCATCACCCAGCCTCCCACCTCCCTTCCCTCCAGCAATGTTCTGATACTCAAAACATCACTCTAAAGAACCTATCACCTTTGGGATTGAGGTTACCCCAAATCAAGACCCTGGTGGAATCATAAGGGGTTGTAATAAGAAAAAAGTGACCTGTCTCTCCCTAATCTTTGAAGGAATACGCAACAGTTCTTCAATAAGCATTATTGGTTCCTTTTGGGTGCCTGGTGTGAGGGCATGAGACATACATGCAATATGTCAAGGTCACAGACCATGGCTGTCCATAATTGAAGGTTTTTGACCTAGGCATCAGAGAGATCTTTTTAATTCTGTGCCATCCAGAGAGCCACAACTTAAAACTACTTGTGATTTGTTTTGGCTTATGATCATGGGTAGAGCAATTGTTGATGGTTGGGTTGATTGTTGGTGATTGGCTTTTTTTCAATTTTTGTTTACTTTTGTTTGAGTGCAGGGGGCAGTGGGGGGTCAAGCTGTCACAGAAATGGATAATAAATACACAACATATACCATTATAGCACAAATGCACCTCAGCAAGAGGTATCTTAAGCTTTTTATTATTATTGTCTATCCATTACTGTCCACCCTTCCTGGTCCTGGATCCTGAAAATGTTTCCTAATAATCCCAACTGATCATTTTCCCCTTCATTGGATACTCCTTGGGGGAAAAAAAAATCAAAATAACTTATATGGAAAAGTCTCAATGGTTGAAGTGATGGACTAGAAATGCTTATCTAACAATCTCTCTAACATATTTCTCACAGTAAGTTTCCCTCCCTAGCTCACAGTTTTTGAAAACTGGCTGTTCAAGTCATCATGGTCCATCTTTCTAACTAGTTTGGGGCATAAGGAATATTCATGAATAACCACAGCATAGTATTAATAATGCTCTGTGTTTTATAATACATTTCAGGACTCTGGTGTTTCATGACTTCCTTGATCTTTGCAAAAATCCTGGGAGAGAATTATGGTATTATTCCCATTTTATAAATGAGGAAATGGAGACTCCCAGGAGTTAAGGAACTTGATCAAAGCTAGCCAACAAAGAAATGGGAAGGTCTGGAATAGAACTCAACCTCCCATTTCTAGTGCTGTGCCTATACAGTCCTGTGTGGGCTCCCCAGCAATCCATTCTGATGACAAAAAACTGGCACAGAGATATGAAGAGAAAAATGACTTCCATTTGAGAAAGTGGAAATGAAGCCCTGCTTACGCACTATTTCATAAATAAATACCCTATTTCCCATCCAGACTCTAAGTCTGTGGGGCAACACCGGGTGCCCGGTAATAATAGTGTGATAATTATTTGTTGAGAAATAATTAACAGCAGACACATTGTAGGATAAAGTGTACAAACACACTCAAGATCTTATTTCTCCTAATAATGCGACAAGGTAAGGATCACCACACCCATGTTACAAAGACGAAACTGAGTTTCAAGTACATAATTTGCATGGGGTTCTACAACCTGCAAGCGACTGGCCCCAAACGTTATCACCACAGCTCTCACAAGCTACACTTACCACTGCACAATGACACCCTAGCGCCAGGAGCTGAACACATGGTAAACTGCACACACACACTTGACCAAGGCACAAAAACTGTGCCTGCTCACTCTAGCATGTGTGAAGCTTCATGCACAATGCTGTGCTTTAGTCACACAAACATAAGTCATTCATTTGCAAAGAGATGCTCTAGAAAGCACTGTCCATTTCCACCTTTCAGGATCAAGAGGAGTAGTATATAATTTAGGGTTAACAAAATGTGTGTAAGCCACACAAGCTAGAAGAATGGTCCCTGGGTGGCTCAGTGGGTTAAAACCTCTGCCTTCAGCTCAGGTCATGATCTCAGGGTCCTGGGGTACTGGGATCGAGCCCTGCGTTGAGCTCTCTGCTTGGCAGGGAACCTGCTTCCCCCTTTCTCTGCCTGCCTCTCTGCCTACTTGTGATCTCTCTCTCTCTCTCTATCTCTGTCAAATAAATAAATAAAATCTTTTAAAAAAAAAAATAGAAGAATGGTCCCATTGTTCCTCCAGTGGCACAGAATAGGCCCAAGGGCCCCTTCATTTCCTTCCTTCTCCTCCCCACTGCACAGCTCTTATTCACCTGGGGGTCTCCCAACCTCTCAGTACTCCAAGGACTGACAGAATATGAAGAACAAGAAAGCAGACTTGGGCTAAATGAGTTTTAAGAACGTTTCTAAGATGTTATGGAATTACATTCTCTCATTCCAAGTAAGACATATCCCTATCTCCAGGGTCACATTGGTTCAATTTGATAAATTGCTCTGTGGGCCCCAAATCATACTATGGTTCCTTTTACATCTATGTGTTAATTGCTGTTATTTCAGTACTGCTGGCTCGTATGTTTTGCCAAGTGGTGCAGGCCTATACATTTGTGTTTTAATTCAGTCTTCTGTTTACTTCCATTGTTTGGCACTATTTAAATGGTTACATTAGCATTCAGATTTAGAGGGAAAGCAAATTAACCTCATCTTTATTGCTAATGGCTATCACTGTGCCTTGTTCCAGATAAGTCTGGGAATAAAGGGAGTGTGATTCTTTTCCAGCCTTCCTCCAGAAAGTTGATACTGTAATTGAGAGCCTAATAGTCACTGTTGGTGTGGAAAGTGAGGCTTTGTGCTGGGTCAGCTTATAGACAGCCTCCTGCTCAGCAGAGACTCAAGTCTAGAAGCTAGAAGATTTTGTGGCCCTTTGCTGGCCATGGACAGTGTGCTAAGTTTTTAAAGAACAGCTTGCTGAAATATATGAAGATAAACTAAATTTGAGGAGGATTGTAAGATATGTAGCTGAAAATCAACATCCATTTATTGCCATATATCATACTTAGGATACTTCCATAGATAACTAAATCTAAGAGTACTTCCATTCCTCTTTTTGATACCAAGTCCCTTAAAAATAATGTCTGAGGGCTTTCTGTGAAGGTTCTTCTCAAGCTTAGCGGCAAGTTTCAGAAAATTACATGCCTTAGAGAAAGCCACTGTCCACAATGAAAAATGGCCTGAAGTCACTTTCCAAGAACTAAGAGAACCTGGAGTTACTCTACAGAGGTAGTAAGCCCTCAAGAAATTTGGGAGGGGGAAAGGACGGAAGGAGGCAGTTTGTAGGATCAACTGGAGTATTTAATATTTAACACATGAGATGTGCTTAAAACGCTGCATGGGAGAACACACCATAAGTATTAGCTAATATTACTGTTATGATATCACAAGGAGCCATGTGACCAGTGAGGACACTCAGATATTAAGAAGACAAGCAACTGAAACTTCACTTTTTAGATTCTGTCTCCTTCACGAACTTCTTGAGGACGCAGATCCTCAGCTTTGAATCCTGATGTCCGTTCTAGCACAACCCTTCTGTCTTAGAATAGCTACTCAGAGAATTAAAAATAAAAAAATAAATTAAATAAAATAGAATCATACCTGCTCCCAGCACTTCCACTTTTATTGGCTAATATATACCTGTAGGTCCCTGGTCATTTAGGATTTATGGAATTTTTTCCTAACATCCATCTGACAGGTTATAAAAGGAAACTCTGAATGGTGAATTAGGGAGCTGTTGTTCTACTAAGGACTTGTTTTGGTATTTGGAATCATATTGCAGGTTGAAAATTTACTAGGAAAGGGGATATATGGGATATATAGAAAAACTCTACAACTATATAAATATTTCTTATAAAAATTCAGTTGAAAGAGGTCATCGGAAATATTTGTAAAGTATTTAAATGGTATTTTCTTTCTTTTCTAAAATAAAAGATAGAAGTATAATACCAAAATAAGATTTGATTTCTGAGAAGTTCCTAACTAATCAGCATTCACAAAACCAGAGCAGCCCTGATTTAACAGGCAACAACTGTGATTTTTCCCAAATTTGAACAAACAGTCCCACTCTGATACAGTGTGGAAGTCTGCAGGTCCCCGGCTTCCTTTGGAGAATCCTGAGGAAATGTAGCCAAATAACGCAAAGGCTGCCTTTGGCAGAATATTAACACCATTTACATCACAAAAGCCCACAGTTAAATTGCAATCTAATAAGCAAACTACTTCCAACCCCAGGAAAGCCAGAAAACAAAAGCATTTGAAAAAAGCCAGTATCTAGGCAGCATTACCTAGGAAAACTGCAAAGATTAGATGCTGTCAATCTGGAACACTTGGGTGGCTCAGTCATTTAAGCATCTGTCTGCAGCTCAGGTCATGATCCCAGGGTCCTGGGATGGAGACTCACTTTGGGGGGGGGGTCCTCACTCAGCAGGGAGGCTACTTCTATGTCTGCTGCTGCTCCCCCTGCTTGTGCTCATTCTCTCTCTGTCTCGCACTCTCTCTGACAAATAAATAAATGTTATCAATTCTTTGAAAGCCAGCCTGTTCCTGGATTTCATCTCTAGCTACAATTTTAGAATCACTATATACGTATCCTTCTTCAGGTCAGAAGTTTGCTTTAACTTTCTGCAGCCTTGGGTTAGAGAAAGGGATTAATTGGGATTTATTTTTTTTAATTGAGAATATTTTTCTCTTTCCTCCAGAAATATGGTCCTTAAGGCCCTAGGGATACTCTCACCCTTCTAGTTCAAGGAGCATGAACCTATAGGTCCATTAAACAAACAAACAAACAAACAAATAAATAAATACTAGCACTCTGACTGGCCACAGCAGGGAAATTACAGAGTTTCAACACCATTTTTGGATGAAGGATGTTTTCTAGGTGAGAAATGAATCCACTGGTGACTTATACACAGATCAGGCAAAGCAGTGCTAATCTGGAAATTCTGTTTTGTCACCAGTAACTGTCCACAGTTATTTTCTCTGCTGCACTGCCAATCTGGTGTAGGTAGAAACTCTCCCATGTGTCAAAGACCTTTCGGTGGCACCAAGTTAAACCCGAGACTCATCCAAGTAGCAACTTACTCCCCTTTTTACTACCTATGTACTTATGCATGGTTCATTTCCTTCCATGGGCCCAAGTGCCAAAGTCAATTTTCCCAGCTCATCTCCATCAGATCACAAGCTGTCCTTTGTCTCCTTTCTGGCTCCACTGAGCTCAGTCGGAGCAATCGATTCTCAAATTACTCCAATGATAAAATCTTTTTGCTGCTAGTAATTCTGGTGAAGTCTCACATTTGTTTGCAGTGTTTTTGCACGTGGGGTTTTTAGTGACTTTTTCCTATATTTCTTTCTTGGAGAGAATATTCATTTTTCTTATTTTTCACCTCTTCTTCAAACTCTACTCTCTCCCTTCTTTATATCTTTATTTCTGTCACTGTTCTTCTGTTACATATTTCAGACAAGGAGAATGGAATAAAAGAAACTGGGTTACTGAGTGATGGAAGAATTTAAAAGCCAAATAGGGATGGGTGAGGCAACCCAGAAATTAGTAATGGAGAAAACCACTACCACCGCAAGTGGATACAGACAAGCTTAGAAACCAGGGAAGCTGGAACCACAGTGGCCTGTCCAGCAGGATAGGGAGCCGTGCAGAAGACAGAGCCACGGCTAGGAACTTCAGTCAAGGCAGAGCAACGGCAAAATCACCTGGTTCCTTTCTCCCATAGTCCAACCCCTCATTTGCCTCTCCTTGGCTGAGCTCAGCTGGAAGCTGGGGAAATGCAGTCTATGTGGGTCAGCCTTCCTGATCATTCACAGAGAAGGACAAGGAACAAATGTGAAAGCAGAGGCCAGTGACTGATTGTCACAGGTCCTAAGCTAGCACCTAATTACTCCACATAACGTAGAATGCCACAAATCCTTGCTCATGTGTTCACTCTAAACATTTAACTAAAATCAGAAATGGGCACTGACATTCGAACAAGTTCCTTCCAACTCCAATGTTCTATGGTTGTTTGTTTTTAAGACAAAGAAATGGCCCTTGTTTGGTATGTTTACTGCCCTTTGCTAATAAAATATCCCTTCTAAAATATTTCCTTAAGAATTTACTAACCACAATACTAGACACTGTGGAAAATACATAAAAAGACAAGGCCCTTAAAATGTCACTGGGGCGGGGGGTGGGGTGGGAGTGGGGGTGGGGAGGCGATCAGACAATGCAAATAAATTACTAGTGTAGGATAGTGGTTCACAAGTTTCAAAAGGTAGTAGATTTAGAAAGCCAAAGGAGGGGCGCCTGGGTGCCTCAGTTGGTTAAGCATCTGCCTACAGCTCAGGTCATGATCTCAGGGTGCTGGGATAGAGCCCCATGTCAGGCTCTCTGCTCAGCTGGGAATCTGCTTCTCCTTTACACTCTCTGTGTGCTCTCTGTCTCTCTCAAATAAATAAATAAAATCTTAAAAAAAAACAAAAAAGCCAAATGAGCGGTGGGTAAACGTGAAGGAGAAACCTTGGGAGAAGCAGAGTCTATGCTGGTTATGAAGGAAGAGTAGGATTTCCTACAGAGCAGAAGCTTGGGAAGAACTACGGGGGCAGATGACATTGACTGACACAGTGTTTTAGAAAATTTTACCTACAGAAATTTATTTTGTCTGTTTTGATGTTATTTTGTTTTCTTTCTTTAGAAATCAATACACTTCCAAATATTAACATCTCTACCATACCTAAAGTTGTGTTAGCTGTTTGCTGGCGACCAATACCTGACAATATAACCATGATCTCAATTCAAGTTGACTAGAACAGCATGGCTAGATCAACATCCTATGGGTTTGTGTCCCTTCTTTCTTTGTACATTTTCTTTATCCATGCTATTCAACACATAGTCATTCAAGAATATTTACTGACCAGCTTAAACCAACATGGAACACTGCCAAATCAAATGGACACCATCCCATATGTATTTCATCAGACAATTCTATAGCATTTGACACTGCTGACCTTTCTTCTCTAAAGCTACTTTCCTCTTGGCCTCTTTGACACCATGTCCTCAGGATTTCTCTCCCACTCTCTAGCATTCATTCTCAGCCTCCTTCAAAGGTTCTTATCTCTACCTGTATTTGAAATGCTGCTCTGTAGGGATCTGGTGTCAGGACTCTTCTCACTTTACAGTACTTACCTCTCAAGTGACCTCATTCCCCACCATTATTTAAATTACCCCTATATATACTATAGCCCCCAAATTCAGAGATCCTGGCCCAAATATGCAACTGCTTAATGGTGGATCTAACTGAATGTAACTGAATGTCACAATTAAGCCCTGTGGCCTGTCCATTTTATATATTTCTCTAACCCACCCTTTCTTTTTATCCCACCATCATCCTATCAATGAATAACCATTTCTTATCTGGCTTTCCCACTGTTGCTTCCCTTCCTACAACCTTGCCCTTTGATAATCTCACTGCTGCCTGAGCTTCCTGAAGTGCAAAGCTGATCACCTTACTCCTCTGCCAAATCCTGCTTTGAAAGCTGGTGGAGCCAGCCCCTAACCAGACATTTGCAGGACCAGGAGTAGGAGTAGAAAATCATATGCCTAACTATTTGAAATCTATAAATCAAGCTAACAAATACCTTAAATACCTTGTTTTCTTCATAAAGTATCCAAACGTATAATTCGCAGGTTCTACAACATATCCTGCCAGGACTTAACCTGCACAGGCAGATCCTTCTCCTGACCCAGGTTCCTCCTCCTTTCTCCTCTCATCCCTGGCTCTACCTACCATGGCAGGTGTCCCATAGACACTCCAGCCCACAATCTCAACTTCTGCCCACATTCCTCTGACATAGGTATCCCTTACCAACCTGTCAGGCCTAACAGATGCACACAAATGTCCTCTGGATAACCAGCCCAGGGAAGAGGCTGAGCAGACCTGGATTTCTGAATCGCAGGAATCATGAAAGGTCAGCTGCCTGGTCTAATAGGAGAGAGCCAGCTGCTGTGGAGGAGTATATCCCTTTGGTGTTTCGAACTTCTCACCCTACATCACAGTAAACTGATGAGGCTCTATAACATGACTTACACTATATTCTAGTTTTCTTTCTTACCTCTCTCTCACTACAATGTGAGTCACTTAAGTGAATCACTTAAAGATTGGTGTCTTTATCCTGTTTAATACTGCATCTTTTCATTGGTGCTCTTCAAATTAGATTATACATACCTCTGAGAGTAACAATGATTGTCCAAGAAAAATACAGGCACCTGGACCACAATTTCATGGGAACCAGTTTCCAGGTCTTCAGCTTTCATTTATATGTTTTCCCTAAAACTGATTTGCCTGAGGGCCCACCTGTGTTTTTCTTTTCCACTTTTCCCTTCCACAAACACCTTTCTCCCTCTTTACCAGGAAAAGCACCTCTCTCTCCATCCCAAGCTTTATTATCATGCATTACCTCCAAGGAAAGGTGGTACATTACTCCAGAAAACCAAACAATGTTTGGCAATTCCTGCAGTATAAATAAATACTCTCACAATTTCAAGCCATGGTGGCTGATTTCAAGCCACCAACGTGACGTCACTGAGCTTAGAATTAGGAAGAGATGAACATAATTAACTCTTCGCAAATTAGCACACTACTGTGCTATGACTATGAAGAATTTTAACAGTCATCTTAAGCATTCCATAATAAAATGAGGAAGGCACAGATTCTTTGCAACCCCAGCTCCAGTACTTGGGAGCCCTCAGCAACTTACTTGAACTTTTAAGATTTCCACAACAGTGTATTCATTTTAATAGTATTTATGTTGCAATGTTTTCTTTTCTGGCCTTGTTAATTTTGCTGCATGAGAGGAAAGTACAAGAAAGATTAGATATTGGACTTCCCTTAAATAATAAAACAAGTCGGTCATGACAAAATGTTACAAGATAAACTAGTCTATTGATTAACTATTGAGCCACAGATTGGCAAAAATTAGAGAGCTATGTGTAAAAAGAGCTGATAACAAACTTGGATATGGGTCATACATTTCAAATCATAAAAGTTTAAATTACAAGGGTATATCAGTGTCCCAACTTTTTTAAACTTTTCTTCCAGATTAGGTCATAATATTTGGCCCTATCAAGTTGAAGATAAAATTTTTCCCCAAAGTACTGTAACTGGAGAAAAGACGAATCCTTTCATCACTGCTTACTAGCCTATAAACTTCGGCAAGTTTTTTAATACCTCTAAAGCCTCAATTCTATTACAAATAGTAATATGCAAAATAAAGATAATAATAGCAGTTACAATAAAAGCTAATATTTATGGGGTATTAGGTACTGCTCAAAGGACTTTACATGAATTAAGCAGTTTATCCTCATAATAATTCAGTGAAGTAGATGACTATTATTGGCCCATTTTTTTAGATGAAGAAGCTGAAGCACTGAGAGTTTAGGCAACTTGTAAAGAGTACACTATGGTTAAGTAACAGCCAAGATTTTCACACAAGCTTCTTTTTTTAAATTTTTTTTAAATAAACATATAATGCATTATGAGCCCCAGGGGTATAGGTCTGTGAATCACCAGGTTTACATACTTCACAGCACTCACAGTAGCACATACCCTCCCCAATGTCCATAACCCCACCACCCTCCCCTACCACCCTCTCCCCAGCCCCCCTCAGTTTGTTTTGTAACATTAAGAGTCTCTTATGGTTTCACACAAGCTTCTTATCTCCAAAAATAACTTTATTATTAAGCCATGCTACAGTTTCTTAACCTATTGAAGTTCTTCTAAAGGATTAAATGAGACAATCCACACAAAGTATTTAGCAATGCCTGTAACCTTAGTCCCCAGGGCCTCAAAGGGACATCATTACTATTCTGTTCTCAGGAGGGCCATATACATAAAGTGGAAATTCAGAACGGTATTGTGTAAAGCAGCTACCAGCTGCTCTCCTAGAGATGATTCTAAGTCATGATGACTTAGTCAATAACGTACTACTGTCAATGTGTTTGCTCAGCGTCATCCTCTCCATCAAGCCCTGTTCTATGTGTAAATCACCGAGAAGAGCTTTTAAGGACACAGGCAACCAGTGTAGGAAAGTTGTCAAATGGTTTCCTGCCTTAGGGTACCACAGCGTATTCAGAGGAGCTGGGGTGGGGGAGGGGAGGGATATTTTGAATTAGGAAGGAAACCATGGTACTCTCCATGTATAGAATACCACATGACTTACTAACTCGAAGTAGTTCACACTCTCAACAAGAAATCCCAATACGTTTTCTTCAATGGCAGGAAGACTGCAAAGCTGTTTTCTACAGCACTGTAATAAAAAGCAGGTACCACAGGGGAGTGCCTGGGGGGCACAGTACATTAAGGGTCTTTTAATTTGGGCTCAGGTTGTGATCTCAGGATCCTGATCTCAGGGTCTTGAGATCCAGCCCTGCATCAGGCTCTGCACTCAGAGTGGAGTTTGCTTAAGAGTCTCTCTCTCCCTCTCCTTCTGCTACCCCTACAACCCCATGCACTCTCTCTCTCTAAAATAAATAAATCTTAAAAAAATAAATAAATAAGCAAATATCACAGGAAAAACAAAGTAGAACAGAAAACGAAAGTGGCAATGTCCAATCTGATTTCAAAACCTGAAAAGTTTAGCTATTCCCAACAAGAACACATATCACATCACACTGGTAAGAAAAAATATGATTTTTTTTTCTTTCAATGTATGAATATTATCTTTTCAAGCAGTCATTAAGTTGTTGAGACATAAACGTGCATTAAGTGCTATAGACCTAACCACTTAGGAAATGGAAAGTTCTGCTCCTGTTCTTCCACAGTGAGACATTCCTGAGGTACACTTGTGCATCCTTATGGTGCCACTGGGTATTTCTTTTGGCTTGGGAGTAGCATGAAAAATTACTGAGACTCCGAGGTACCCATAAACTGAAAAAGTTTGGGAACATCTCGTATTATCCCTTCACATAGTTTACTTTTTTAATAATCCTTACAGTAATCTAAGGAGTCATGTGCTATTAATGTTCCCAATTTACAAATATGGGAACTGAGGACCCAAGCAATAACAGGACAAGGCTGAGATCATAAACTGTCTAAGTGGTAGACCCAGGGCTCAAACCCAGTTTTCTGACTCTGAAGCTACCACAATTAATCACTATACCACACCTAAGTCCAAATACACAGATAATTCTGTCCAGACAGACCTTTAGGCAAAGATGGCTACTTCCTTAGAGAGCTGAACCCCAGCAGAGAATAACCAGCACTTTTCCCCCACATCCAGTCGTAGGACATTAGCTCAGGTTCTCAAAGCTACTTGCTGAAATAACCATTTTGCTGAAATTGGAGGCTCTAAAGCTCCTAAAAACTCTGTGTGTGCTCTAGATGAAAGTGACCATATAGCCAAACAAAGAAAATCAGAGACTATCTGAAGTGGCAGCTTGAGTTCATCGGCTCTAGCAACTTGCTCAACAAACACTACCAAGTATACAACCCCCTCTCTGAAGGAGTCTCTATAGAAATCCCAGATAACAAAGCAGAACCTGGTAAACCATTCCAAAAGAAACATGACCCATACATTTTTGACAAGCTTTTAAAATCTGAAATATAGTCAAGTCATTGCAAGCTAATGCAGAATGGGAACTATAGCCATAAAAAATCTCTAGGAAGCTAACAGCTGAAGCAGGGGTCAGCAACTTGCAGGGCATAAGATTTAAAACTGGGTCTCCACCAATCTTGGAGAGCCCTAGAGGGACAGACCCAGATCTGAGGTCCTTGGGTGGTCTGGAGATAGAAGGGGTCCTTGTTATTTTCCCTATCTGAGTCCCTGCAATTATAAGTTGTAACTTACTCTAGAGGGAAGCAAAAGTAGCCAAGACTCTAAGGAACTGATCCTTGATGAACCAGTGCCCCTCCATTTCTCTCTATCTTCATCAACCCTGTTTAACAGCAGTCTGATCTCAATCCATCATGCCAAAGCCCTTCGTGGACTGTCTTTAACTGCAGATGTGTGCAACAGTCAAGAGTACCGTGCAAGTATGGCAAACTATTCTCCAAGTAAAACTGCAATGCTTTCAAAAGACAAGTTGAATGAAGCCATTGAACGTGATACTGGGGAAAGAGTCAAATATAACATAAGACATTTGCAATTAAACTGGTTAGCAACTGAGGCACAGAAAATCACTAAGGGTTAAAGCAAAATAAGCTTTCAAAAGAAAACAGTTTGAGTGTCAAAAAACTGAAAGGCTCTTTGAGAAAACTGATGACAATGTCAAAGTTTTTGTGTTGTCTTTGTTGTTGTTTTTGTCAAAATGTCTGGGCTAGCCTTTATGCTGCCAAAGTCAACATAAAGTACGTCATATTTCTGCCACAAGTTTAGTCAGATGCATTATGCAAAAAATTCAACACAATATGCCCTTTGTCCAAATAGAGCACAGTTGCGATTATATCTCAATTTTGTTCGATATAATTAAAATTGATTTATTTTTCTAAATTTTAGATGAGTCCTCTTCAAGGAAATCCCAATCACACTTAAAAAAAAAAAAAAAACCTTTTCTATGCAACTTTGGTTCTGTATAACCTGGATGAGTTTAAATGGGATTTGCCACCAATAATTATCAGGTACTAACAAAGATCTCTAGCCAACAGGCCACCCAGTCCCCTGGAGTTCCCCACCCATCAGGCACTATAAAGCTTTCTCCTTTTCTCTGAAGCTGAGATGATTACTGTATTAGTTAAGGTTCTCCAGATAAACAGAACCCATAGAATGTGTATATATAAAGAAATTTATTTTAAGAAACTGGCTCATGCAACTGTGGAGGCTTGGCAAGTCCAGAATCTGATGGGGGAGGCTGGCAGGCTGGAGACTTAGGAAACAATTATAGTCTTGAGTCCAAAAGCAGTCTGCTGTAGAATCAGGAAGGACAGATGTTGCAGATGAAGTCTGTAAACAATCTGCTGGAAAATTCCCTCTGGCTCAGAAAAGAGGTTAGCCTTTTGTTCTATTCAGACATTCAAATGATTGGCTACAGGCCACCTACACTATGGAGGGCAATCTGCTTTACTCAAAGTCCACAGATTTAAATGCAAATTTCACCGAAAAACATCCTCATAGAAACAGCAAGAATAACATTTGACCAAATATCTGGGTACTGTGACCCACACAAGTTAACACATAAAATTAACCATCACAGCTACCATGGACTAAAAGGGTCAAGACCAAAATTAATAAGCCTAAGTAGATTCTAGGAATCCCAGGGAGAGGTCTGCAAAGAAGTTCTAAGAACCACATTCAGGCATAACCCCTCTCTAAGATTATGTTTCCTGGCAAATACATCAATTGTAAATGAAAGAGTGAGGGAAACTGTTAACACTGTGAGGAGCAGGTTACTGCCTTTACATTAAACCATTAGAAAAAAATACAGTAATTGAAGCCAATACATGACACACTTCTTGAGCACCACTTTAAAGTCTTCCAGATCCACCTTACTTCTTCCTCTAGCTGCTACTTGGAGACCAGGGTGGCAGGGCTTTTGACCAGCTTCGACAAGGACAAATGAAAAGAGCCATACAGTACACCTCTCCTTCTTGCCTGCAGTTCCTAAGAGTGGACATCTAAGATTGGGCTACTCAAGAAGACCCACTGAGAACTCATGCATGTACACATCAAAAGTGAGAAAAAATTAATGCTCTGTAGCTAGCCTTGGTCAATGGGAAATGGGCTCCCAGACAAATTTCACAGGGTCCTTAGAAAGGAGAGCCACCTGAAGCAGTAGCCAACTTCATAAAAAAAAAAAAAAATGCCTTCTTTGCTAATTCATTTCCTCTTCTCTACACGCCTGTTTCCCAGAATTTCAATCCCAAGTAAACCACCTGCTCCACAATTCTTAATCTCAGGCTCTGTTCCTGTATTTACAACAGGGTGAAAATCTTTCATCTGTATTTGTAAGGAAGGAATTCAGTGAAGCATTATAGTCCATTGATTACCCAATAATAGCTTGAGCATTACTTTATCTCATGCCACAAAAAATTATAATTGAATAAGGAATACACAGAGAAGCTGATCAAACTGAAATACAAACAAGTTTAAAAGTCCATGAAAAACAATAAACACATTTCATTTTATAAGTCTCTCAGTTCTCCTAGTCTGAATAGCTGTTTTAATAATCTCCACTTAATTATTAATGTTTATACTGCTATATTCTTTCCATTATCCTAAACTACATTGGCCTCTCCTGGCTTTTTACATGACCAAATTGCTCCCTCGATTTAAGAGATTTCCAGGAACTCTGTGATGCTCCTAATTATTAATTGCTTGTTACAAGCCGTATCAAGAATAGCTTATTCTTTCTCTCTACAAATGTTCTAAAAAATATAATTACATTTATTTATTAAGGTCCCAGGAAATAGATTTTAAAACACATTTTAAATACTAGGAAGACAGAGGAAAAACAAGCCTAAAAGAGCAAAACTACTGAGACAGTCAGAGATGGCCCAGTTCATTCATTCATTCATTCATTTGTTCGTTCACTACTGTGCAAGCGGCTATGCAAGCAAATAGGAGAGAACCCATGATACTCCCAGGAACTCAGGAAAAAGTTGAGGGACCTTCTACTCTAATGTGAACTTTTGGAACTGCCTACCATAAAGCCCTATTGTCTAACCAAAGGGGACAGTAAGTGACCCAGCCTGACCATTCCCCCAGGAAAGGAGCTGGTTGGGAGGCAGGCATGTTAATGAGTTGACCAATCAGAGCATCTCCTCACAGTTTTTAGTTGAAAGGTCAAATAGTTGAAAGGGTTGGGACATCACAGTATGGAGCAATCCCTGCTCATGGCCTTCTTTGCCACGTGGAGAAAATTTGTGGGCAGTAAGAGAACACAAATCGGAACAAAGTCAATCAGGGCTGAGACACAGAGGCAAAGTTATTGTTTTAAAAACATCTGCACCTTTCCTGCCTGAGAACTGCTCCACTCAACTCATCTCAGTTATGGGAGTTTAAGAGTCCATTTTATACATTTTTTATACATGTATCACATGTACCAAAGACGACATTTTGCCACTCTCTTTTGTCTTCTATTTGCCTTCCTTTTTTGTCTCAATTCTTAGTTTGTTCAAAGGATACTTTTTATAGGGTCCCTGTAAAATTTCCAACACTGATTTAATCATAGGGTTTGGATGGTCCCCACATTGAGGCTATATATAAAAAAGAACAATGCCCAATACTAAAATGGTCACCTTCCATTTAATGTATGCCATAATTATAGTATAGTGAACCTATACTAGCCAGGAAAATTCAACTTCACGGACAACAAATTCTTTTCTTCTGATCAACAAAAAAGCTAACTCGGCAGTTTTCTTTAGCAGGCTTTAAATTTTTCACGACTGATTTTTATGATATCTACCATGAAGTGTCAAATACTTGCACATAAGCACTATGATACTATGCATGTACCAGTCAGTTGAGTTTCATTCCCGAAACAGTCAGTTGCTCTAAAGGAGAATGAAGAGTCTGGAAGTGGTTAGCTAGGAATGTGTGGAAAGGCCAAACCTCAAAGATAGCTACTACAAGGGCTTCAACCAATTCAACCTCCAGTAACACCTCTGGCATTATTAATGAACATAGTGGATATCAGAAACAAATTTCACCTGCTGGAAAAAGTGGCATTTTTGGGGGGTAACATAATAAACATTGAAAATGGTCTTTCCTTGGTAAAATTAAAGTTACTCAAGATATATCAACTGACTAAAATAGTTTAAAGCAAGATATAAGAACCTAGTGCCAGCCTATGGTCTTCACCCTTCAGAATGAACCCAGAAGCCTGATATTTCAATAGGCTTGTATCCAGCCAGTGTTGTAGGGGGATTTCTGGATGACTGATGCAATGATAAGAATGTTGCCTTGGGAACTCTGTTGTGACCACCTTAAATGAACAGTCCTCATACTGTGTGGTTTTGGTCAGGACACTTAAAAGAACACAGGCCTAGAATTTTATCAAGCCTTCAGAATAGGTTTATAAAACAGTCCACGTTAGCTTGCTAATGAAGGTTGATATAATAAATATCTGTTATATGTGGCAAAACTTAGCCTTGCTTTGATTATAACCTGGTGGAAAGGTTTTAGAGGAATAGCTAACTGTACCCATCACTAGCTACCATTACCTACCCCCAAAAGCTCAAAAACCCAATATAATCAGATCAATTAAGGTCAGCTATAATACAGATAATGGGAGAAAATGGACATTTTCTTTGGCCCTCAAATGAAGGCGTCATTTGTAAAGGAGGTATGAATCCCTGAAAAAGTACTAACAGTAATATGATTCCCCTCCCTCACCAAGAAAGATATGCATGATCCGTATATAGGTTGGTCTTCTCCTTACTGAGACACCTGTTGAAAAGAATAGTCTTATATGATTTTTTTTCTCAAGGTCAGAACACAGGACATCCTGAAACATCAGAAGGAGTTCCAATGAGGGAAAAGCTGATAAATTCGAACTCAAAACTATGTTCATATGGAATCCTTATAGATCTGTGATGATATACACCCCACTAGTGACATCTTCATGCTCCATTCAGTAGCAAACACCAAGAAAGGAAATGCATGAGAATCCTAAAAATTTAGTTAGTTGGACTTTTGGTCATTACTTTATCTGCTATACCATGAGGCAAAAGGAGAGTCATTGTACTCCTAAAAGACATCTCTGAACAATAAGTGATAGGTAGAATAATGGTCCCCCAAAGATGTCTATGACTTAATCCCAGGAATCTGTGAATATGTTAGGTTACATGGCAAATGGGAATTAAGGTCATGAATCCAACTACCTTCCAATGGGAAAGTCAACCTGGACTATCTAGGAGGGTCTAATGTAATCTCAAGAGTTCTTTTAAGTAGGAAAGCGATGCAGAAGAGGAGAAGCAGAGATATGGCCACATAAGAAGGACTCAGCCTGACACTGCTGGCTTTGAAGATGGAGGAAGAGGTCACCAGCCACGGAATACAGGCAGCCTTGAGAAGGCAGGAAAGATGTGGAAATGGCTTCTTCCCCTAGAGCCTACAGAAGGAAAGCAGACTCACCATGAATTTAGCCCTGTGAAACTCATTTCAGAATTTCAACATCAAGAACTGTAAGATAATAAATTTATGTTGCTCTAAGCCACAAAGTTTGCAATAGTTTGCTACAGTAGCAATAGTAAACAAATATACAGGGTGAAAAGAAATAAGGACTATAAGCCCACCCATCCTCAATAGCCATGTGCCGTTCTCTACACTGTTATGTGCTATCAGGAGCTAACCATGTAGAGCTGTCTACATGACTCGGGTTCCCTTACCTTCTGGCAGTGAGTGGAGAAAGGCGTCAGGATATTTTTCCTCCACTCTCTTTCTACTCCAATGCTATGAACCTTGCAGTGGCTGCACCCCACTAATACAATAGCTCCCAAGGGCAGTCCTCATCCAAAGTGAAATGTGAATTAATTAATAATATGATTGTAAGTCAAGTAAAACATTTGAATGATAAACTGGAAAAACTTTAGACACAGGGCTATTTGTTTTCTGTCTAAGAAAGTAGTACATTCAGAGGCAACAGCCATGTATATAAATGGCCTAACTCTAGGCAGAATCAGTAACACAAAAGAATGAGTAATTTAAGTAGCAGAGGGCATGGATCACAGCCATTTCCTCTTTACCAGTGTTTGCAATGTGCAGGAATAAGAATAATACTAGAGATAATTCTATGATGAAAGGACATTTCATTTGCATGACCTATTGCAGAGCTCTGACAGGAACCTACAAATTTGTTCATATGGTTACATGTGTCCTATAATTCACAAAAGTAAAACACCTGAACTGTAACTAGTTAAGACCATTGTCTTATTTTAATGGTTGCTCACTGTGCAGTACCAGAGCCCAAGCAAGGTAAAGAGGGCTCCCCTGAGCAGAATAGCCTGGTAAGGGTGTCAGGGCACAAGTAGGGTAGGAGGGCATCTATCTAGAAAATCAAAGCCCTAGCAGGATTCAGAGAAGTCCACACAGGAGGGCTGCCAATTAGGAGGGGTTGGAGCCCCAGAAAGGTGAAGAGGGTGACATGGAGGGCAGGGGGCACCAACTGTAATGGGAGACGGGTGGCATACCAAGAAACAAATTACTTAGCAAAAAATGCATTAGATTCAGGATAATGGGAGCCCATTTCCTATCGTCAGGGATTTGTGGAAGAATGTCAGGGCATCTTCACTCATCACAGATACAAGACGGAATGTACTCCACAAATGGCCACAGCAAGATTTCTGGGCTGACATGTTCACCAGAACCTTGCTGCTCCCATCAAAAAGTAAAATCTATTTCCCCTTACGTGACCCTAGGCAGCACTGTGTGACCGAAATGTTCTGGAAGTGTTCTGATGTCCAAGGATAGATGACAAATGGCAAAGCGGCTTGTCCCTGGCTTTCTTTACCTTTACCTTCTTTACCTCTTCTTACCTCTTACTAGCACTTGAAACCTAGTCACCAGGTTGTAAGGAACCTAAGCCACATGAGGCTCTACAGGTTGACAATATAGCTAAGGTCTCAACCGACAGACAGCATCCGCTGCCATGCAGTGAGTGTGTGAGCCTTCAGATGACTTCAGGCCTCAGACTGTGAGTCATTCCAGATCAAGCTGAGTGGAGCAAGACGGGCCATCCCTACTGAGTCCTGCCCAAACTGCAGTTTTATGAGCAAAACAAATGCCATTGTTATTCTAAACCATTAATTTATACACCCAGCCACACATAGTACCTGTAACAACACCCAAAACTAGAAACAACCCAAATGTCTGTCAGCAGGAAAACAGATAAACAAATGGTGGTCTACTGACGCAGTGGCATGATATGCACAACAATAAAAAGAAATTAATTACTGATGCATGCTGTAATAGGGACAAACCCCCCAAAATATTCTGCTGTGTAAAAGAGTCTAGACACATAAGAATATATACTCTATGACTGCATTTGCAGAAAGTTCTAGAACAGGTAAAAATAACCTGTCATGGAAGAAATAAAACAATGGTCACCCTTACTTTTGGTGGACAGAGTTGGGAGGATCTTGGAATTGACTGACAAAGAGCCCAGGGATCCTTCTGGGATGTTGGAAATGTTCCATATCTTGATAAGAATATGGATTATACTAGTTTATGCATTTCTCAACATTAATATAAGTGTATACATAATACATATCACTGTACATAAACAATGTCTTATTTTAAGCATATTCATATGACACATTACCAATGACAATTTCCAAGGCAGAAAAAAAACTTTCCTAAACTACGAATAGCAAAAACAAATTTCATTTAACTATGCTAGAGAGTGAAATAGCTTTCTCTTGTCTGTATACAAAATTTTGTCATATGAAAATGTGATCAAATGTACACAATTAAAAATGTAGATTAAAAAAACTCTTACAGAAGTCTAATAGGAAGTTAACATAAATATGGTTTTTTTCTAGATTTGGTGATGTTTGTGGTACTTGTCAGCTTTTGAAAATCTGCATTTCATTATTTCTCACTGTGAATAAATATTTATTTTCTTACCTAATTTGTAATTTTGAGTTGTTTTTCTTAAAGAGGTGTTTCCACATTATAAAGGCTTTAGATCCAAAAAATCAGAATTTATTCCTGCTTCAGTTAAATATGACTCTTGCCAACATTATCCTTAGATTTGATCATAAAATTGACTGTGGGAACTATTTTCCATCTCAACGAAGGCTGCTGTCCTAGGAATCTCAGATTCAGGTCATGAAGTAGCAGGCAACTGCCGAAGATCAAACTTTATTAAAGACAAGGTTTACTTTCTGACTTCACTGTTGCTCTCCAAGCAGAATTCTTACATTCGATTCTTCTTTCTTTTCTACAGTCATGTTTTAAAGACCAATAGATGTGGCAGAGGAAATGGCTACATGGGACAGAATGTCTTAAAGTTTGCATCAGATATGAGAAATCATACTTGGGGCGCCTGGGTGGCTCAGTGGGTTAAGCCGCTGCCTTCGGCTCAGGTCATGATCTCAGGATCCTGGGATCGAGTCCCGCGTCGGGCTCTCTGCTCAGCAGGAAGCCTGCTTCCCTCTCTCTCTGCCTGCCTCTCCATCTACTTGTGATTTCTCTCTGTCAAATAAATAAATAAAATCTTTAAAAAAATTTTAAAAAAAAAGAAATCATACTTGGAAAAAATGAAAAGGTACAGAAGGAGGTTAAAGAAGGGAGGGAGGAGTAGAGGCAGAAAGACAAAAAAGACCGAGAGAGAAAGGAGGAGAGAGGTAGGAAAGGAGAGAAAAAGAGAACAAGAGGAAGGAAGGAAGGGGATAAATTTTACCTTTTAATAATTGAAACTTATTTCAGTGACAAATCTTATCATGCAGATGATCTGAAATTCTGAACTCCTGTCTTATATCTATCACCACATGAGATCCTCTCTCAAATAAAAAAAATTAAGGCTTTCCTGGAAAATGCTATGACCCTCTACAAATTTGATGCAATCCCCAGCTGTCTGATTAGCCTTGAGGCACAGCATTGGTTAATATTGTATCTTTTCTCTTGTTTCTGTCTTTTAAAAACTTAGCTTAACACTCCCACTAGTAAAACTCCACATGCTACAGAAATAAAAATAGAGAGGGATTATGCCTTCTTTATTGCTAGCACAATGCCAGGCCCGGTTCTATTTGAGAGTAGCTAATGTAATCGTGAGCATTATTATCAAAGAAAGCCCTACTGCTTTAAAATTTTTCTCTTCTTTTAAGTTCTTTCTAGCTGCTCTGTTTTGGTTAGTTAAACCTCACTACATAAATGTTCACAATGGAACTAATAGAGAATGGCACCCAGATTGTTGTGTATTTTAGTAAACCAATTAAAGAATTTATGGAGAGAAGAAATCAAGTTAACTACCACAGGAAAGAAAATAAAGTCTTTTGTACTTGAGCCAACTTCTGCATAGTTTCACAGGTGCCCCACAAATGTGATGTCATTTTGATTGGGGCAACCTCTCTCCCACAGACAAATGAAAGAGCTCCTTTTAAAATAACCCTTACACCTCACACAGGTGGTCACATCTAAAATAAACCTACAGACTGCACCTCAGAAACAGTTTTCTAAAGAAACATTCTTTTAGGGCTGCCCAAAGAGGGGTAAAAAAGCGATGCCGAATGTGCTGACTGCTCTACTGAAGAAAAATGGGGAACACAGTTTTTCTGCTCTGATTAGAGTAAAAGGCATGTTCCTTAACTTGTGGTTTTATAATCGACCAAACATGAAGAAGTCTTTTCTTGCCT
Organism: Mustela putorius furo; assembly: GCF_011764305.1. NCBI lineage: Eukaryota > Metazoa > Chordata > Mammalia > Carnivora > Mustelidae > Mustela > Mustela putorius. The sequence goes on from NW_025422471.1 coordinate 20,033,704, forward strand.
TTTTCAAAACTAATTTTCAATGGGTTTTGAGTCCAAACACTGGCTTATGTCCAGAAGCTGGGCAAGGGATCGTGACTTTTTTTAGATGACTGACCTCAGATTCCTGATTGTCTGTCCTTAATTTCCTTTGATGGTACAGATTCAGTAATGTCCTTTTGGTTGCCCTTTGATTTAGTTTTTGGGTCTCCTTTTGTGGGTCTCCTGTAGCTGCCTCTCTACTCTTACAACACAAGTTCACAAAAATATATACTATCACCCTGCCTCCAGTTTTGAGGTCCTATCACAGCAAATTCACTTACACTGAGCACCTCATGGACTTTGGAGCTCTACAACCTTCTTGGCTGTGTCAGGCTTTACTGCCTGTCCATTCTAAGGGGAGAGCTTTGTTTCACAGCCTACTAAGGACATCCTCTGGCTTTCACACTTAGCTTTTCATCCTCAATTAAATGTTTTTTACCTTTTTGTCATCTTTTTCCACAGCATCAGTTGAGGTTAACAATGGCTACCCCTACCCAATTCCATTGTCCTTAGAGTTAATAGTTTTCCATTATTTCTCAAATGCTGGAAACAGCACACAAACCAATACATTTCCTTCCAGTGGTATACCATTCCAGTTCACCTCCAGGGAAGGTTCTAGCAAATGCACTTCTTGCTATCTAATGCCAGGGACTATCTGGCTTCAACTACCATCAAGTTTAGAATCTCCGGCACAAACTGAGTGAAGGTGGTAGGAACTGCTTCAAAATCCCATCCCCACACTTGCTTTTCTTGCATCATTCTGGTACCATTTTTTGCAGGCTGGGCTTCCGAGGAAGTCAATTCTGAGGCAGAAGTCAGTAAGTAGGAAATTTATTAGGAAGTGTTTTTGTACTCAACACACAGGGAAGGGAAGGGAAGGGAAGGGAAGGGAAGGGAAGGGAAGGGATGGGAATTAGACTGGACAGAGAAAGAGGTCAGCATGTGATGTGGTCTCAATGGAATGCCTGAGCTGACCATGTGAGAAGTCCTGAAAATGGACTGACCTTTCAGAGTGTCACATGTTGGGCTGTCCAGTCATTTTTTTTGAGCTGCCCTGAGAAGAGGGTGTGAACCTGGTTGAGGAGGCACCAATCTCCCTCAGGGAATGACAGCTGAGGGTTATGTGCAGGTGACATTCCCAGCAGCTGAAGTGATAAATCCTTTAATCCCAAAGAGGGCTGTGAGTAGCAGATTACAATCCTCCTCCCAGTGACTTAAAACTTGAGTCATTATGTAATGACCCTATAGCTCTAGTAATGCTTTTCCCTTAAATGTAAATCTGTTTTGTCTGCTATAAATATACCAACTTTCTTTTGGTTTGTATTTGATTGGTGCATCATCTCATTGTACATAAAATAATTCTGGTTCTTGTATTTTATTATTTGTTTATTTATTTCTATTTTGGGGGGAAGGGAGGGGCAGATGGAGAGCAAGAGAAAGAACCTTAAGTGGACTCCATGCTGGGAGCCCAATGTAGGGCTTGATCTCACGACCCTGAGATCATGACCTGAGCTGAAACCAAGAGTCAGACATGTAACTGACAGCCATGTAGGCATTCCTGGTCCTTACATTTTGGATGTGATTTTGTCAACAGCACATGGTTGGATTTTTTTTTTTTAATCCAGTCTTAATGATATATACTTTTAAAAAAATTTTACTTATTTATTTGTCAGAGAGAAAGAGAGAGCATAGTAGGCAGAGGGAGAAACAGGCTTCCCACTGAGCAAGGAGCCCTACGCAGGACTCGATCCCAGGACCATGGGATCATGACCTGAGCCAAAGGCAGACACTTAACCGACTGAGCCACCCAGGTATCCCTAATGATATATACTTTTTACTGGAGAACTCGATACATTCACTATTATTATTGATATATTCAGATTGATTCCTACCAGTTTAGTTGTGTGTTGTTGTTTTTTTTTCTCATTGCCTTGATAATTCTGCATCCATTTTTCTCTTCTCTCTTGGCCTTCTGCCTTGCTTTCTTGCCTTTTTAAAAAAAATTACATTTCCTTCTATAGTTTACAAGATATATATCTTATTCATACTCATCTAGTTGATATCCATGCAAACTTTAATATACACACTTAATACAATCTAAATGCAGTAAATTATTTTTCCTTTTTCTTAAGGAATTTAGTATGCTTTAAACCTACTCCTTCCTCCCAGTTTACATGATTTATTTTCTTTAGTATTTTATTTCTCTTGTTTTTTTGTAGGAGTGCTGACAATACTGACTCCATCTTTGGCCTTCTACTTTATTCATTTTCTCTCTATGACTTCTCTTGGGGCTATGTCTTCTGGGCCTCTTGAAGATTAATATACATACCTCAGAAATGCCTATGAAGATTGGGATGTGGAGAAACCTGTTTTGGCCTCCCATGAATCTATTAGGGATATCAGAGTCCTGCCCCTTCCTGATGCACAGGTGGTCCCACAAGATCTAATAAAAGGTTAGCTGTCAATTAGGTGAATGCAAACCCTTTGCCTCACTACAGTGCACTCTTGCCTGTTCCCTTCTCCATGTCCCATCACACTGTAAACTCTGGACTAAGATCTAGACTTTGCAGAGAATAATTATGCAGCTAGATCATCATCTGCCTGATCCCCCCTCTCAGTAAGTTACCCTGAATAGAGTTCTGTGTAAACTATATGGAGGGACCTGCTTCATTTTCTGTCTCAAAGTGCCTTCTCATTTTGAGGGATATTGTATTATGCCTCCCCCAGCTTCTAATATTTTTTAACTCCACAAATTAAATTAAATCTTAAAATTAATGGTTTATACAATGTAGGTAATTTGTCTTTTACATCTTTTGAAATCTTTATTTCAGATATTTTTCAGTTTTATGGACCAATGTCAAGATGAATATGATATTTTATATTTCTTGAATTTGTGGATTCACGTCTTTCACCAATTTAAAGAAATTATCAGGTATATTTCTTTCTTTTTTTTTTTTTTTCTCTTAATAGGTTTCTCTGTTTTCTTTTTGGAGTGCCAGTTAGGTATATGGCAGACCATCTCTTTTTGTCCTTCATATCATTTATTCTCTCTACATTTGTACATGTTGGAAATTCTCCACAATAATTTTTTGAAGATATTTGATACTGTAAGACACTCCAGAGAGAGAAAAGAACAAAAACAAACAAATAAATAAATTAAATAGCCATCAAATTCAGCAACTAGGAGGTCACTGGTGACCTCGGAGAAAAGAGGGGAATGGGAGAATGAAAGCTTTATTGCAAAGGAATTAACAGGAGGAAGGTGAAGGCAATGAGTATAGACTTCTCTTTCTAAAGACATTTAGTAGGGAGAACTAAGAGAAAAAAGGAAAAGTAAGTGGAGAGATTCTTTTTGGATAGGAAAAATCTAGTTGTGGTGCACTGGGCAGGATAAATTAAAGTTGTATCCAGGGGGAAAGACAACTATCATATGATCTCCCTGATATGATGAAGTGGAGATGCAACACTGGGGGCTTGGGGGGTAAGAAAAGAATAAATGAAACAAGATGGGATCGGGAGTGAGACAAACCATAAGTGACTCTTAATCTCACAAAACAAACTGAGGGTTGCTGGGGGGAGGCGGGGAGCGAGATGGGGGTGGGGTTATGGACATTGGGGAGGGTATGTGCTGTGGTGAGTGCTGTGAAGTGTGTAAACCTGGTGATTCACAGAGCTGTACCCCTGGGGATAAAAATACATTATATGTTTATTAAAAAAAGAAAGAAAGAAAGAAAGAAAGAAACAAAGAGAAAAGAAAAAGTTGTATCCAGGGGAAAGATAATTGATGGTCAACATTCCAGATGACCTGTGAGAAGATGGGATCCAGGACTTAACTCCAGTCTTTTTTCCACAAAACAACCAGAGTAATCTTCTTGGTTTTGTTTTGGTCTAGTTTAGAATTATTATCCCCAAATATAATCCATAGTCAATGAACAGCATTTTTAAATATGGATAAACAAAAAATTTTATAAAGCACAGGTAATTTCATTCTCTATATATCTGCCCAGGCCATTTGCTATCTGTTTGCTATATATATTAACATACATAAACAAAATGTGATCTCTGCCACACAGTGACCACAGTGATAGATGGAATTAGAAAAGTTTTATGTTTTTATATGCTTTCATTTTTAAAGAGATTAAAATTTAAAAAACATAATGTACACCATAAGAAATTAGAAAAAGAATACAGATTTCCAGGAGTTATGCTTTGTTTCCTCTTACTCTTTCCAATTTCATCTTTTTGTATTTTTGTGCCATGCTTTAAAATCTATTTCCATATGCTCTACCAGATCACTAATATAGATCTTAAAAGTGACTGACTTCTCTTCACTGAGTAATTTCAAGGATAAATTTTCCTCATATCCAGAAAATGTTTGTGCTGTATTAAACTTGTTTAAGTCTTCACAAGGAGCTCTTTCAATTTCCTTTTTCCTCTGCTATACTTCAGCCACTTCCCTGTATGAATTTCCATCTATTCTGACCGGCTCTTTCTGCCTGTGGAGTGACCAAGCAGTCTTCTGACACAGAGGAGGTAGACAGATCAGACTGGGTTATGGGAGTGAGTGAGCGGTGTTCAGGATGCTGTTTTTTAAGAATCTTCTGATCTCATTTGACTTAAATTCATGTCATGTTTAAGCATTTTAATTTGTGATAACTATGGTAAAAGTTACCAGCTAATTTTCACCTATGGTGGAGGCCACAATGTCAAGGACATGCTAGAAAGTCACTACAGATGCTGAGGAATAAAGACTGTGGTAGATACAAAAAGCATTTGGAAAAGATGGAAGATCAGTGCATGTTAAGTAGCCGGTAAAGCATCGGGGAAATATGGAACTTAGGTGACAGTTTATGAATAAGGAAAGGAATAAAATTGATAGATAGAGACAAATAGTATTATGCAGAGGCTTTCATTCTAGGCTATAGGTGTTTTCTTGATCCTGGAGGCCAAAAATATTTTTTTAAGTTTTGGCTAGGCCTTTGGTTAGACATGAAAGTAATAACAGTAGCAGTAAGATGGACTGGAGTGAAGTGAGACTAAGATCAACACATCTTAGGAGATGCAGGGGAAAAATTACAAGCTGATTCTAAGGATTAAAAGCTGAAGGTCTCATGGATTCTGTTATTTATATCTATTTTTTTCTATTGAAAAATACCATATTTAACTTCTTTAAATACTTAATTTTATGAAGAATACTTTTAGAAACCATGATGGCACAGGGAGGAGATCATAGTGAGCCACTGTTAACTGTTAATAGTGGTGGCCAGAACTGGGAGTCAGTGAATGGGGCTGGAGCTTATCAGGTATGGATAAGGAAACAGGAACTTCTGACCAGGGATCAAAAAGAGCCAAAGGGTGGGAATTCAAGAGTAGCCAGTACAAATTCTAGAGATTCAGGAAGAGCACTTATCTTCCCAGCCTTAGGCCTGGTATTGGACTGATTCTTTGGCTGCAAGCTCCTTTCTGAGTTCAGAAGATTTTTATGAAATGAGATGATCTCTTTTAGAAATAAATGCCCTTTCAGATGTTCACTTCACAGAAAGAGTAAAGTACCCAGGTCATAAGGCATCGAAGAATCCTCCTACTATTTTTCTGACTCTATTATCTTTCTTCACTTGAGAAGAAATACTGATGGTCTCCTAATATACCTATCACAAAAATATGATGGATCTAAAAAACTGAATATGAAAACTGTATAATGTTTAAATTAAATGATTTACAAGAACTCCCACAAACCACCATAATAATGCTTGCTTAAGTCATTTTATGATAGGTTAAAAAAAATGCTGGATATTTTATTTTAACTGGGTAATTTTGTAGGCTTAGGTACTGATTTGGACAAATTTATAACACATTTTTCCCTAAATTGTTTGTGCTTCTTGGCATTAAGAAATCATTTTCTATTCTAAGGTCAAAAAGACATTTTAAACCACTGTTGGTTTAAAGTCGGTCGGTTGAGTGTCCAACTCTTGATTTCTTCTCAGGTCATACTCTCAGGGTTATGAGATCAAACCCAGCCTTCGGCTGCATGCTGGGCATGGACTTTGCTTAAAATTCTTTCTCTCCCTGTTCCTCTGTCCACCACCACTTGCATGTGCACAGATTCTCTCTGCCCCCCCCAAAAATATTTTACACATATTTTTGTAGTATTGTTTTTCACATTTAGATCTTCAATCCACTTGAAATTTATATTTTTATTTTGCATATAGCATGAAGTAGAAGTTTAATTTCATTTTCCCCTGACACCATTTATTATAGTGTCCATCCTTTTCCCCAGTGATTCAGATATGTCAACATATACAACATTCTTCCATATAGGGGGCCCATTTTCTGAGCACTATATATTGTTCCCCTGGCTCATTTTCTAACTCTGTGCCAATACCACCTCAACCAAATTATTGAAACTTTATACTATCTTATTATCTGGCAGGATAAGGTCCTCATTTTGTTCTTTGTTTTCAAAATTGTGTTGTCCTTCATTTATAAATTATCACCATATCTTCTACTTTTTACGGAAATTTAAGGTTAATCATTCTGTCGTTATTCAGGGAAGTTGACTTCAACTGTTTGAAACCATTACTCATCACTTTTTAACCTCTTTTAAAATTCCCCTTTTTTTTTTTACAAACCTCTGAAATTTCTTACCTGTAAATAGGAAAAATGAAAGCACCCTTCTTATATGATAGATACGAATGCATTTAAAGATTCTCAACCTTTTCAAACTGTGTCCTCATCTACAATTTATTATCTATTAAGATTAAATGAGCTCATATATCAACTTAACTCAGTACTAGCACATAAATAAATGTGTTTTTTTTTTTTTCAGGTCATGAACCAAGGCATGAAGATGGGAAAACAAAAGGCATGTGCAGAGGTTGTGTGTAGATGACATAATATGGCAAAGAGTGTTGGTGCAGAAAAGTGAAAAGAGATAAATTAGGAAGGAAGATGGGGCTCCACAGCAAAAAACATGCAAAGCCAGTTAATTTAGGCAAGAGAATAAACCTGTGGTCAGCATTTGGGACTTGCTTAGGGCTCTGCATACCCTATTCATTTATTACTTTACTCACTCTGGTGAGCTAATCATGATCATACCCATTTTACATATGACATTAAGCAAAGTTCCCAAGTCATTCACATAAGTATCCAAACCAAGGTGTGAGCCTGGGTCTGATTCTAAAACCAGTGCTTCTCCCTCCGTGTAAGGCTGAGAATTTTGGAGTTTACCTTAAGCAGTTTTAGGAAAAAGAAAAAGTAATGAAAGTATTTCAGGAAGATAGATTTGGCAGTATTTGTGGATTGCCACATGGGATGTAGCTGGGAGGTGACTGTGGGGGCTGGGAATGGGAAGGACCAGACTATTTTAGTCCTGCAGAGGCAAAGGGATGAGAGCTTGGACAGGGGCAGTAGCAGTGGGGTCGCCCAGAAAGGGAATGCATTCCTGTCAGACATCTGTCCTTTTGTGCCTGGTACTGCTTAGTGCTGGACTAATGCCATATCACCTACTTTGTAAATAAATGCCTCTTTATTGATTAAGCCTTTTATTTCAATCTGGACTTTATTTAAAGTGTCTTAAAAAAAAAAAAAGTTTTAACAAACTGACTTATAGTTGAGCATTCCAAAAAAAGGAAAAGTAACTAAACTATAATAAATAGGAAGATATTACCAAATATTACTAAATCTTGCAGTATTAAATTCCAAAAAAGTATTTATTCCATGGGTATGAATCATTGAGAAATGAAAATTTGATTACCAAAATATCTTTAAAACATTCTTAGATCTTTAGTATTTAGGGCCTTTTGTTGGTTCAGATGCTCTAATGCTCACTATCTGGATGAAAGAATAACAGATTTTTATGGGGAAATGAATACTTCTGTGGTCCATAGCTCATTTTGATGCATACGGACTTGCAGAAATTTTGCTCATGAGAAAAGAAAAAGACAAGACGTTGTTGTGACTAGTATTATATTCCTTATTGTAATACAGCAGAGCAAGGCAGATCTCACTGAGCTAATTTTGGTTTTAAATAATAGACCTCACAGTTAGCTGAAGATAATCAAAACTAAACCAAATCAAAACCCAACATCTCAATTAAATTAAGTTGAAACTAAGATGCTAATAAAAGCACTTAGGCTCTCAAGGACTTGTTTAGTAGATTTTACTCCACTTTTATTATTAGCCAATGGGTTGAACTGCTTTCTGAAATATTTCTAATACTCAAACTTATTGATGATTTTCATAGAGGCTAAAAAACCCTTCACCTTCAAAGAAGAGAATGGATATAGGTATGAGGAGGCAGAGTAAGAAATACATCTCACTTTTTGTAAAAATATTAAAAATTTAGAGTAGAGACTCTGAATGGGGAAATTTTTCTCCCAGATGGGGAGCTTGATGCAGCAGCCCAGTTAAAGTCTGGCCCCAGGAAGGCGGCTGGAGTAAGGAAATGGCAGCAGGCCTTTTATTTTATTTATTTTTATTTTTTTAAACATTTTATTTATTTATTTGATAGGCAGAGATCACAAGTAGGCAGAGAGGCAGGCAAAAAAAGAGGGTTCGAGGGGTGCCTGGGTGGCTCAGTGGGTTAAGCCGCTGCCTTCGGCTCAGGTCATGATCCCAGGGTCCTGGGATCGAGCCCCGCATCGGGCTCTCTGCTCAACCGCGAGCCTGCTTCCTCCTCTCTCTCTGCCTGCTTGTGATCTCTCTCTGTCAAATAAATAAATAAAATCTTTAAAAAAAAAAAAAAAAAAAAAGAAGAGGGTTCGAAGAAGCAGGCTCCCTACTGAGCAGAGAGCCTGATGTGGGGCTTGAACGCTCTCTTCTCACCCTCTGCCCTCCGGCAGTCAAGGCCTTCTTATAACACACCAAGCCTGTTCCTGCTGGAGAAACTTCTGACTTGCCAGCCCCTTTGTTTGCCTCGCCTTTGCCCTGGTGGAGGCGTGGCCGGCACCTCAAGCTTTTCCTCCTCAGAGACACCCCTTGGTAACATTTCACATTACCCTATTTTAATTATCTGCATAACACTTTCACATTACCCTATTTTAATTATTTGCATAACACTGTTGTTGGATCTTTCTTTTGCGTGTTTATTTGTTTACATAACCCCATGTAACCCGAATCTGTGACCTTTCAATCCTCAGTGGCACTGCATGAGATTGTAAGCATCTACAATCTTTTGTTTTTATTCCTACATGAGAATGTAAGCTCCAAGTGTGAGCATGTATCTATCTTATCTCATCCTCACTAAGCACAGTGCTTGACAAATAGCACGCACTTAATAACTTAATAAATAATCATCAAATCAAAGAATAAATGCTGGCCAAAGTTTTCTCTCTCAGAGTTTTTTCCTAAAAAAAAAAAATTGAAAATTAAAAATTTAAAAAAATTGTTGAACCTCCAGAATTAGGAGGTTTTTAGAAATGAGAATTGCTTCAGAAGGCCACTGAGGGAATGTGCTATACAGATCATACATAGACGGCTTTATTATTTCAGAAGGAGGCACTTTTACAGCCTAATTACCAGAATATTTTAAAAATCTAAATGAAAACACAAAAGCTTTGCCTTAAATCTGAAGTAATCACCATCAAATATAAAGGGACTGCCTTCATCTCTCAAATGTCGAAAGACTGATTAGCAGCATCTAACATCTTGACTGTAGGAGACCTTGACATATATGCTCAGTGGGCTATAATGATTCAAATAAATTAGCTGCCACAGATTTTAAAGAACACATTAATTTCTACCACCTATTTCTAAAATGAACTACTGAATCCTAAATTCAGCCTCAATGAGGTAATCAGTCACCCACAAAACGTGGTGTCAATGAAGGACCTCACTTGATATTAACATATGTCCTGACTAAGGACAAATAGGAGAAAAGTATCATGGTGAACTGGAGAATGGTTTACCACACTCTGAGTAGTTATTCTGGAATGCTCACTTCCACCAAGATGGCCACTTGGTAAGGTTCCCTCTCTTCTGCTGACTTGTGGGTATCAGGAAATAAGAATTTCTAATTCAAACAATTTCTCCAGCCCTGAACATTCTCCTGAACCTTCCAGGGGCTCCTTGGCCTCAGTCCCCCAGATAGGTAAGATCATAATCCAAAGTTGGGTTTTTCAACACAATAAGAAAGTCTATTTGTTACTCCTGAGCCAGATTATAACTGATTGAACAAAGTCATGGTAACTGTGAGGGAATGCTGGCTGTGTGAATCCCTGTTATAGACTGAACTATCCCCTGCCCCCAAATCCATATGGTGGAAACTCTAACTCCCAATATGACTCAATTTGGAGATAGACCCCTTAAGGAGGTAATTAAAGTTTAAAGATCTTCTAAGGGTGGGGCTCCAATCCAATACGATTAGGGCCCTTATAGGAAGAGAGAAACATATCAGGAGTGTGTGTGCACAGAGAAAAGACCTCTTGAGGACACAGCAAGAAGGCATCTATCTGCAAGCCAGAAAGTAGGGCCTCACAAGAAACCACTACGCCAACACCTTGATCTTGAACTTCGAGCCAGCAGAGCTATCAAAAATTAATGCTCATCTACTCTGAACCTGGGACACCCACGTTGGCCCCATTCCTCTCCATCTCTCTCTTGCCTCACACCCAAGACATAGTTGACCTTATTTACTGCCACTGCTAGGAAGTATATGCCAGCTTCGGGCAGGAAGGCAGAAGAAGCTTAAATGGAATCCTTTTTAATGCAGCCCTGGAAGTGAAACCTAAATGACAGAATATATTCAATAGTTGTACAAAGCTGTTTTCTTCCAATAACATCTGCTTTAAAGCATTGTTGTAGTTTCTACATACTTAACTTCAAATCAAAATTGTAGAGTAAATTTCCAGTGCCTTTCTTAGACCAAAATAAAACCTGTTCCAATTAACTGCTAACAATGTGCCTGAAAACATTCTCCTTTCTCCAGCTATCAGTGATAATTGTTCAAGTTCTACCAATATGAAGTTTAGATATAAGGAGGTGGGGTACAATACGAGCTTTGTCTTTGTCTGATAAATGAACCCCGGAGATAGGAAGAAGCTAAAACAGTGGGAGACATTAGCTATAAAAAAATAATGAAAGAAAAGTGCAAAAGCACAATTTAAAAAATAAAGAACTTGTTCTTCCCTTAAATGCAGCTTTAAAATTTGCTTTTGACGATAATGTAAAATGCTAATCATAACTCTGGGGGAGAGGAAAACATGTTCAATTTCTATATCTACCTCCATCAAGTAAATCAAGGATGAAACTAAAAAAGAAAATGTATTTACTTTTTTGGGATATGAGGATAAAAAGACAAAGACAGTCTCTAGTATTTGGCATCTCAAGGACCAAAAAGCTGAAATAGTAGAGAAAGCCATTCTCTAAAGAACCAATGGAACCAGAATATCCTCCCTATGAGGCCCAGGAAATGAGAGGCCAGCTACTCATAGGCTACTATACCCCAGGATTCAGAGTTAGAGCATCCAGACATTTGGGGTATAGACCCTGCCTACCTGCTACATGCAATGAACTGGGTCTTCCAATGGGTCAGAGAACCCTGGTATGTTAGTGTTAGTGCCCTACAATTGGTGAGAAAAATAGCAGAAGTTAAGATAGGAAGCAGAATGAAGGACTGTACCCCAGTCTACCACTCTCTCCCTTCCAAGTATACCATACCATCTCAATCACTAATACCCAGAAAGAGGGGTAGAAAAGCATCAGCAAATCTATTAAAAAGTAGTTCTAGTGGGGCACCTGGGTGGCTCAGTCAGTCAACCATCCGACTCTTGATTTCAGCTCAGGTCATAATCTCAGGGTCGTGAGACAGAGCCCTGTGTTGGAACCTGCTTGAGATTCTCTCTCCTCCCCCCACAATTCCTGCTTCCTCTCCCTTTCTCTATCTGTCTTTTTAAAAAAAAAAAAAAGTAGTTCCTTTATTCTCCATGAATTCAAATTTCAAAAAACAAAATCCCCAGCATGGATATGGGATAGCAAATAGGGAAAATAATGTATGTACAGTTCCTATATCTGATTGAAAATTCTCTCAAAAAGCCAAACACCCTCTCGTGCTTTTTATTTCTTCTGTTTAGTTCATCCAGAATCTACCTGATTAATCTATATTCTGAAATATATCTTGAGAGCTGAGAGGAAGCCGATTCCATAGAAAGACGAAAAGGCCTGTCATCAAGTTCCAAAAAAGAAATCTCAGCAGCTCAGGCCAAGTGATAATCATTTGCTTCAGCTTCTACAACCCCACGGAATAAACTGATTGTTCTCTAAATGCTCACCCAGTTGTACCTGAGTACTCTCTCCAACTCATAAAAATCTGGCACCTTATTATTCACAATTAAAGCTTATCAAAGATTACTTTCCAATTAAGGTTCTAAATTATTAAGCAATAGAGCATGGTTGCTTGTGTTTACAAGCCATTAGTATCAGCTTTATCTGCCCCATGAGGTACAATGATGAAGGTCAAGTGACCCTAGCAATCCCTGACGTACATTAATAACTTGGTCTGATAAATGGTCTTGAGGTCTTCCTGGCATTCATTGCTGGAACATTTTTAACAAAGAGATATTCATGAATTTTAAATTGTTTTATGTTAACTATCATTCTTTATTGTAAAATAAGAATTCATTTAAATAATGGAAAACAGGGGTGCCTGGGTTGCTCAGTGGTTAAAGCCTCTGCCTTCAGCTCAGGTCATGATCTCAGGGTCATGGGATTGAGCCCCGCATCAGGCTCTCTGCTTGGGGGGGAGCCTGCTTCCCCCTCTCTCTCTGCCTGCTTCTCTGCCTACTTGTGATCTCTGTCTGCCAAATAAATAAACAAATACAGGGCACCTGGGTGGCTCAGTGGGTTGGGCCGCTGCCTTCGGCTCAGGTCATGATCTCAGGGTCCTGGGATCGAGTCCCGCATCGGGCTCTCTGCTCGGCAGGGAGCCTGCTTCCCTCTCTTTCTCTCTCTGCCTGCCTCTCTGTCTACTGTGATCTCTCTCTGTCAAATAAATAAATAAAATCTTTAAAAATAAATAAATAAACAAATACATCTTTAAAAAAAAAAAGGAAATCAGTATAATGTACCATTAAAAACAAAAAACAGGGAAGCCAGCACTCTTTTATTCTATGTCATTTCTGCCCTTCTGACTAATTATGTGATCTACATCAAGTCATTTTACTTCTCTGGGTCTCAGACTTCTCAACTGTTAAATGAGAGAGCTAGACCAGGTGACCTCAGGTTTCACTAACCTAAAAATCTTCCATTTGCTTCTCATAATTTGACTTTTTCCCATTGCTGACATGCTCGGGAGGAGATCTTTGTAGGTTTATCTCTGCTATGCTCTTTGTAGGAGAACTATAAATGGCATGCTATACTATAAATGACAGGATGTAGTGGAGAAAGGAGGCTTTTTACACAAATGAAGCTAATGCTGGTCACTTTTAGGACATTTTTATTTTTTAAGATGTGCTATATTTTTTACAGATTTTTTTTAAAAATTCAGAAGTCAAAGGCTATATTTAATATGGTTCATTTTCATTCAATTGACTTACTCCTCAATTCCCTTCTATACTGTCCTTTTCTTATTCTACTCTTAGGAAAACAAGGACCATGTTTCTTTGGGTGACCATGTCTGTTGGGGGAGTGCTGTGCCATCTCAGGTCAGTCCTTTCAGAACAATTTCTTTAAAATCTCCCAACAGCTTCAAATCTCCCAATCACTTCAATAGCAAGTGATTAGGAAGCATTTACTGAGCACCTTATACGTGCTCAGCCCTGTGGACAATAGGGAAGAGTATGAGGGAAACACTGTCACTGTTTTAATATCATCAAAGTGCCTGCAATCCAGTGTGTGGGGTACACGAAATATATGAGACTCAAGCAAACAACAGAGTCAAGCATGAAGACAGAGAAAGTGCTCAATAAATGCGTGTCAAGTTGTTCAGAGGTACACAACTTGTAGGAGAAAGAGTAATGTCAGGGTCTGTTCTGCTCCAGCTATGACTAGAATAGTTTCCTCAGTTTGGGGGGGACCACTATTTAAAGAGGCCATTTAAGATGGGAGGGAAAGGAGAGCACAGCATGGAATATCCTAAAGAAGGTATCCAATAAAAGACTCTGGAAATCATGACCTACACAGAGTGGTAGTTGAAGAAACTGAACCTGTGAAGTCATGACAAAGGGTATAATGCCACATGTCTATAGTGGCTCCTATAAGATCCCAGAGGAGAAAAAATGTGTTTTACCTATTGGAAATACATTGTTACTACATTAAATGAGTTATACAAATTTTGAAACATATATCACAAATCTATTTGTTCTTTGGTAGTGGGTATATAACACTTACCATAAAGACAACAATTTAAAAACAACAAAACCTAAGTGCATCACTGCATAGATCCCATTTGACCTGTCACACACTGTTACCCATTTTAGTTACCTCAAGGCTCTGGGAGAGATGTTATGAGTGAAGCAACATTAGAGTGTTAAAACAGAAAGTAGGAATGTTGTCAATTAAAATTATAGATCTCTTTTTTTAGAGATCGTCTCTGAGTCCCAAATCTAACATTTGATCACCGTAAGTGCTGTCTTGCTCTAGGTAATTGCATGAGAAGATAAGTCAGGACAATGAAGTCAGGTAAGTATTCATTATCTGAGACTTTATGGGTACAAAAAGACTTAGAAAAGAGGGAGAGAACTTACTGCACTTAAATCAAATGAAATAAGATTGCAAAAGGCACAGAAATAAGAATAAACATCAACCTATGCATCACATCATGGGATGGAAGTGAGTCAATAACAAAGCTGATCTGACAAGTAATTGTAGGGTCATTGACAATGGGGCTAGAGGTAAGATGGGGCCACAGTGGGGAAAAGACAAAAGCAGACAACTATGGCCAAAGTTGAGTTCAAGAAAGGGTTAATATAAATATACAACCTCAAGACCTTTATTAAAAAGTAGCCAACAGGGGTGCCTGGGTGGCTCAGTGGGTTAAGCCACTGCCTTCGGCTCAGGTCATGATCTCAGGGTCCTGGGATCGAGTCCCGCATCGGGCTCTCTGCTCAGCAGGGAGCCTGCTTCCCTCTCTCTCTCTCTCTACCTGCCTCTCCATCTACTTGTGATCTCTCTCTGTCAAATAAACAACAACAACAAAAAAAGTAGCCAACAGGTGTGAACAGTGAATTCACACAAAGGAAAATACAAATATGAAGCAAATATATGGAAACACATAAAACCTTATAATTTGCAGTAAGAAATAAAACTGCAAATGAAAATAATAAAAAAAAATCTAAATTAACCAAATTTTACAAAAGAATAAATCTAATCCAGGCAAATTTCAGGAAAAGTAATAGTATCTATACATGGTTTATAGCATTAAAAATTTGTATAAGCCTTTTGGGGGGGATATGGGATTTAGTAACACACACACATTATACACACACTCACACACATAAATTGATCACAACCTTTGGCCCATTAATTCTATGACTTGGAATTTCTCCAAAAGAAATAACTGAAAAGAAAAAGTCATTTGTATAACAATATTCATAGCTGTTACAGTAACAAAAAACTGGAAATAGTCCAACCACTCTTCTGTTATTGGACATTTAATTACAGCACATAATCACTGGAACATTATGTGAGCATTACAAACAAAATAGGAAAACTATGGAATAACATGAAACTATTTATGAAACATTAAGTAAAAATGTGGAACACAGAGAACTGTACACACGCTTATTATGGCCATGTAAGTATATTCTATGTATGAATAAACTGAAACATGAATATTGAGAAAGGAAAGACAATCCCTATTAGGATGTTGACTGTGTGTAATTTCTTTGGTTTTTAAAATGCTGTTTTAGCATTTTTAATAGTATTTTAATAAATCATTTTGTTAAAGAATTGGGGAATGTTTGGGGTGCCAGGATGGCTTAGTCAGTTAAGCATCTGGCTCTTGGTTTCAGCTCAGGTCATAATCTCAGCGTCCTGGGATTAAGTCCCACTTTGGGCTACGAGTTCAGCACAGAGTCTGCTTGTCCTTCTCCCTTTGCTCCTCCCTTGCTCTCACCCTTGCACTCTCATTCTCTCTCTCTCAAATAAATAAATAAATAAATAAAATCTTAAAAAAAAATTGGGGAATGTTAAAAATTTTTTTACATAGGGAGCACATATGATGAAAGTAGGGTTGATTGAAGGATTAAGAGCCTAACATCGTACAGTCCAAGGAGGCTCGTGATGTATCCTAGACAGGAAGTGACAAGGGGCTAGAACAGACTACAGAGTGAGAACAGAAAGTAAAGGATGATAACAGACTTGGTTTGTTGCTTTTTTGTTTTGCGGGGGGGTCTGATTGTTCGTTTTGTTTTGTTTTTAAGCAACAACAGGGTTATGTGGTTCTGGCAGAAAACTGGCGAAACTCATCTTTTCTAACCTTGATGACTAATAACCAGCCTAGATGCTATAAGTTTACTAATTTATTCAACAAACATTTATTGAGCACATACTTTGCCAAGCTCATAGTTCCAGGCACCAAGGCTTAAAGACAGATTCATGATATCATGGAGCTTACAATCCATTCCAGTGGAGAAAGAAAAACAATAAGTAGATTCATGATTGATGAGAGAGAGAGAGAGAGAGAGATAATATCATATGGTATTAACTGCTATGCAAAGGATTGAGACAGAATGATTGGTCTGGGAGTTACCTGATGGTTTCTTTAGATTGGATGGTCAGAGGAAGACATGTGGGGATGTATCAATTGACACAGATCTGAATAGCAGGAAGGGTCCAGCTATGCAATATCTGGTGAGGAGTGGTGTGGAAGTAGAAGAATATATCCTGTCACAGAGAAAGCCAAGTACACAGGTCTAGATTTAAGTCTAGTGTTTTGGGGGCATCAAAAACAAACCAAACAAACAACCACAGCACCAAGAGCACAGAGGTCCAGGAGGAAAGGTGAACATGTTGACATAGGGTATAAATCATGTAGGGTTAGGAAATATGAATTTTAAGTTTAGTTCAAAAGAGAAAAGCAAAAGAGAGCCATAATTTAATGTACATTGTTTAAAAAGTTGACTACTGCCAAATGAAGAATAGATTGCAAATGATAAGACTTCCCAGTATTGGTTCTAAAAAAAGAAGCCGCAGCAATGATCCAGGAGCAGAAAAATGGTGGCCTCAAAGGGGTTGATGACAATGGAAACAGAGATAATAAACTAGTAAGAATCCATACTGGAGAGCGAATCTGTAGAACGTCAGCTGGATTGGATAGCAGGGTCACCGGAGGGGGATGAATCCTAGAGTGGGAGTGGGAGAAGTAGAGACAAAAAGACTCAAGGGGGACTCTAACTGAATGAAATACCGCCATAAAGAAATGTTGCCAGAACTGATACTACAAGCAAGCACTGGTAGCAGTACAAAAAGGACAGAGCAGATGGGGGAGACTGAGTGTTCAGGGTATCCACCCAAGTTAATAATTCCTGAATGTTTTCTCACTGAAAGAAAGGAAGAGCTCAATTTTCCAACAGAGAGAGTGTTGGGTCATGAGTTAATTACAGTGACCCTGAACTGTAACCAGACTACAGCTTCTGGGGAAGAATAGGGCCTAGTTTACATAGTGTCTAAAGCAACAAGGTCTAGATATCCATCAGCCTTTTATGCATGACCTCATTGATCCCCACAAAAATCAATCAAGCTTCAGATATCCATATTGACAAGCCATAGAAAATAAGCCTTCCTGTGTTTGTTTGTTCTTTATTCCTATGGGAAATGCTCAGAACAAAGGGTAAATACTTAAAGACCACCATCACACTAGTTTTCTCTTATTTCCATTTTTAGAGGACACTGAGATTTCATAGTAGCCCGAAATTCTCAGTAAATTTTGTTGTTTAGAGTTATTCCATGCTGCATTTGGGAATCTTAGTTCCATGCACAATAAACTTTTGATTGTTTATAAAGAACAGCACTTGGATAAAATATCTAGACCAAAAGAATCTATCCCTCCTACCAAGTAAAAGGCCCTTTATGTAACATTTGGAAAATCATACTTGCCAACTTCTTGACTCCTACCCCAAAACTCGCTTTTAAAAAATGTTCTAAAACATTAGGGATAAAAAGACACTTTTAGCAGAGTTGCTTTATAGATTAATTTTATATTTGGACATACCAATTTGATGATCAAGACAACCCACAGAAGTATTTTTAAGACTTTTTTTTTTTCAACTTTGAGATTGTAACTAGGCAAATGGATACATCAAGAGACTGAAAAAAGAGTTTTAACCACATAGGTCATTGGTTCAAACCCAACCCAACTCGCCTGGAAAGGAATTACCATCTGCAGGTTTTTATGAAATGTACTGGAGGGCTAAATTCAATTTCTAATAGGGAAAAATAAACAACTACAATTGTTGGGAGCCTTACATGGGGCCAGGGATTAATTTAGTCATTTCACGTGAGGATCAATACATATCAGAAATTATAGGACCAACTGAGAATTTTTATCAACAATACACAAGAGTACAAAAAAAAAATCAAGAAGTTCATACGCATTTATTTATGTATATATGTTCACCTGTGTGTACATATATAAGTATATACAAGTATGTAACATATACATGGATACATACACATTTCTCTTCAAATATCATAGATCTTATTATTTATAAACAACCTTAAAGATCCATGACTTATAGTTCTGTAGATGCTTTCCATTCATAGAGAATATATCCCTAGAGATTCAAAAATCCCATATTTACCAATACACCTCTTGCATATAATTTTTCTCCTAAAAGCACTATGAAGTCAGCACATGCACACTCAGCTCTTCATGTGCAGCAAAGATCAGAATTCACAGGGGTCACAGTTCAAGAAGTCAATCTGCATTTACTATTTGTCTTTGTGTTAGGCATTTCCCCCCACCCCAGGACACTTGAACTGCATTTTCACACACTAAAGTGACCATTCAATTAATATCTTTTTTTTTTTTTTAAAGGCAGAAAGAGACAAAACCACCATTAGCTGGCCACATAGCCATGTGAAAGCTGAGACTGAAAGAGAACCCTCTGTGAAGGTGCCACAGTCAGTGTCTCCCATCAGTGAAGTGTCCACACCTCCATTTAGCCATCATTAAAGGGACCTTCGTTTTGTTCCAAAGTCAAGCAAAATTTGATTTAACTGCCAAAATACACAAACCAGTTTCTAAAAGCAAAATGGTAATTCATCAAGTCATGTCCTGTTTCCTTTTCTTTATGAGAAGGTTTTTCATTACAAATTCAATTTCTTTAATAGACATAGGGCTATTTAGATTTTCTATTCTGTTTTCTTTTTATTAAGGGTGGTAGTGCAATGATACCAGCTTGAGGAAAAGCTTATATTTTTATAATATTTAACAATAAAGGAGAAAAAGGCTCTCCTTACAAGAAATCTTTTGTTTAAATCTTCCCTTTCTGTTGAAAATTAAGCCACCATGAACATGAAGCCAAAAAACGTCGGTCTTTCCTTCTAATACAACCCAGATGGACAATGTGCCACTATGGGGCCATGCCGGGCAGCAGCATTTCGGTACTGGAAAGGTCACAGCAGAATTCAGTTGGTTTCAGTAAAATGAAACCAAATGAAAACTTTGTGTCCACCCTCAAACCTCCATTTTTTAAAGTTCTCCCATAAGGATACAGGGAAGCATAGAGTTGCTACAGTGTTACCTACCACAGCCTCCTTACTCATAATCTGGAAAGATGCACTGGCTCACTGCCCAGAAAATTTCATCACTAAGCACCTCTAGTCCTTTCATTAGACACTCTGTTCCTCATCCTCCAGAAAGTGGTCTGTAAATGTTGATGAAACAAATGAGTGAATTAAATTAAATTATATTAAATTACTATTATGCTTTTCCTTCTTGCTGATTCTCCCAAAAAGATGTAAAGAAGCTTAGTTTCAACGTTTTAGTACTGAATATGAACTCTTTGGTCTGTATCTAATTTTGCAAAAAACACCTCAAGTGTGAAAGACCCTTCACACCTTTGCAAGGGCTGGGAGGACCAACTTTGGCTATAAGATATTAGCATGGATTCAACCTCACATTATGGCTGACACACAAAAGATTTAGAGACAATTAATTTTGCCCTTGAGGTGTTTTGATGTCACTTATGGAATTTCCTCCAGAATTTGTCCTTTGAGGAATTTATTTATAAATTCAGCACCTTCTACCTTTACAGGTAAGCAGACAGTAAAACTTCCTATTATTTATCCTAAAATAAGGGAGAGGTATATCCCTTTTATTTAATTATTCCAGAATTTGTATAAATCCATTTATATTCGGTTTATCTAAACTCTGATTCTGTATTGTAATCAACTATCACATTAAGAAGAGGAAGACTTAAAGCCAACTCACTGACTATGGAATTTTGTTCAGTCACTTTAAGCCTCGGTTTCCTAATATGACCTACACCTCAAAGACATAAAGTGTGATGGGCAGGAAGGGTGGGATGGTTAGAACCAATAGCAAAAGACTATAAACTATAAAGCCCTCCAGAAACACAAAATATTATGATTCTGTCTCCATCAACCAGCTAATCTATCCCCCTATCTTGTTATTTGAAAGGTTTCCCTCGGGGTGCCTGGTGGCTCAGTGAGTTAAGCCTCTGCCTTCAGCTCAGGTCATGATCTGAGGGTCCTGAGATGGAGCCCCACATCTGGCTCTCTGCTTGGCAGGCAGCCTGCTTCCTCCTCTCTCTCCGCCTGTCTCTCTGCCTATTTGTGATCTCTGTCAAATAAATAAATAAAATCTTTAAAAAAAAAAAAAAAGGTTTCCCTCTGTACCTTCTATGGTTCTAATATTCCTTCCTTGGATGTATCCACCAGCACCAGAAACTCTGAGAAATTCACAACTTGTTTATAGTTCCCGTTTGATATTATTAATACCAGTAATGGCTAATATTTGTATAGTGTTTACTATGTGTCCGATAACATTCTAAGTACTTTATAGAAATTAGCTCATTTAAACCTCATAACAACTTTATGAGGGTTTTACAGATAAGGAAACTGAGGGACATGGAAGTTAGTAACTCACTCTAAGTCACACAGAGAGGGGTGGAGCCAGGATGTGGACACAGCCACCCTGGCTTCAGCACTGCTCAACACGTTTTAACATGGGCTCATGTTGAACAAACTTAAAGGAATGAATCACATTCTGTTTTCCAAGTTTCGTTTCTTGGATCATAATGTTCTATGCTTTAGCCAGTAACACACATCTCGGAAGCCACACTAAAGGCATAATCCAAAACATAAAAACTTCGTTATAGCCAAAGACATTCTTTAGAATATTAATAATAATGGCAGATACTGCATAAAAACTGTTTAATAAAAAGGGGTAGTTTTTTTTTTAAGATTTTATTTATTTATTTGACAGACAGTGATCACAAGTAGGCAGAGAAGCAGGCCAAGAGAGAGGGGGGAGCAGAGAGCCCGATGCGGGGCTCGATCCCAGAACCCTGGGATCATAACCTGAGCCAAAGGCAGAGGCTCAGCCCACTGAGCCACCCAGACGCCCCTAAAAAGGGGTAGTTTTAAAAAACATAAGTACCACTCGAAAAATCTCAGTGGTCAGTTATAGCTTCACTTAAAATTACATTTAAAATCATGCATGTTGGGGTGCCTGGGCAGCTCAGATTTCAAGCTGAGGGGATTTAATGCAGGAATTAAACTGAGATGGCTACATGCTTTGTTTTGTTTATTAAACAATAAATGGAAGAAGCAGCTTAGATTGGTCTCAACATTTCTAATGACCACCACAGTGATACATGTTTTAAGTAAAGGATGCTATCAGGGTGCAATCATGGACAAATAAATACATGGCTTAGTTTTAAAATGAGTTTTCAGGTTGAGCTAATGAGAATTTGAGGCAAATAATTACTGAGCCAATTTTACAGGTGAAAAAGCTATAGCATACATACCATTATAACAAGAATAACCATACAGTGTGCATTTCAACTTTCCTGGAGACCAAACTAGTCACAAATTAGAGTCGAACTCTGCTTCCCCAAAGGACCGCTTCCTTCAAGACACCTGGAGAGGCATTTTCCCTGGCCCCTTCCCTCCCCTTAGCGAAGAGTCACTATACCTGTAGACAAGGAGCTATTTTACTGTGTTTTCATATGCTGGTCAGGCTGAAAGTACCCTCTGGAGATCAAGTTGATTAGTACTTCCCAGCTGTTTTCTTTTCCTTTTCTTTTCTTTCTTTTTTTTTTTTTAAATTTTATTTATTCATTTGACAGACAGATCACAAGTAGGCAGACAGGCAGACATAGAGAGAGGAAGGTAAGCAGGCTGAGCAGAAAGCCCATAGCAGGGCTCCATCCCAGGACCCTGAGATCATAACCTGAGCCGAAGACAGAGGCTTTAACCCACTGAGCCACCCAGGCACCCCCAGCCCCCAGCTGTTTTCTTTATGGGATATGCTGGAGAACTCTCCTGGATATATTTATGGAGGACACACGCTACCCCTCAACTCCCACTCAATCCAGACTTGGAGCAGCCAGCCACTATCCTTCTGAGTCTTCAACATGCCTCCAAATCACCAGGAAACATGAGCTAGTATAGAAAAACATACTAATAGTCAAGGAATCTGCTCAAAATCAGCTCCAGTCTGTAGTGCCTCAAATTTTCTCAACCTGTAAACTGGATCATTAAGATAAATCCAGTACTCTGCATTTCCCCAATATTCAAGTGCTTCTTTACCTATCTGTATCTCTCCGCCTCACATACGTACACCTAAAACCCTAAGCCATGAACTCTTAGAGAGTCACATGAGTGTCCCAAGTACTGGGCACAGTCCCTGGTTCATGGCCATCTCTCAGTAGATTTTGGTTGAATAAATAAATGAGAGAAAACAAAACATATTGGGCATGGGAGAGTACTTGAAGAAATATAATTCCTTAAATGGGACTTCAAGTTTCTAAAGTAGATAGACAGGTAAATACATATGTAATGTCCATATATCTATATCTGAGTATAGATGAAAAGCAATATATACTATCTACTTATATATAAAGTAATAATATCTATGTACATATATAAAATAATATATATATATATCATGCAATATTACTCTACTTCACAAAAGTAAGCTGGGCAGGTATTATTATTCTCATTTTATGAAGAATAAAGTTCAAAGGGATTAAGTAATTTGCCTAAGCCCTTAGTGAGTAAACTATGCTTCATTAATATAAGGTGTTTTCACTTTCCACATGGGAACATTTTCCACTCCAGACAGTCCCATTATTTTCCAAAGAAAACTGAGGAAATGAGATGACTCCCTCCCTCACAACTTAAAAAAAATGTACTTTATCCAGTATTATCTACTATATGACTCCTTTATACCTCAGGTTTTCTTTCTGAAGGACTATAATTTCTAGAGTCTGTCTGGAAGGTGTGGGCTATCACCCTTCCTTGGGAAAATGGTCCTTTATACTTCTGGGTGGTTTTGACTCCAGGGAGAAAGGCTCCATTGCCTCTCACTAACTTCCTACATAGTTCTTAACACATTAAAGGTATTATGGCTAAGGGAACAGAGTGTTTGAAGAAGTGACAGTTTGAAGTACTGAAATGCATGGCCGGCATCAAAGACCACTAATCAGTCACTATCAATGAGGGGAAGATTTTATTCGCCAGCCTACCTCTAATTGTGCTGTGGGAAATAATCTGTGTCTTTTTTTTTTTTAATTTTTTATTTTTTATAAACATGTATTTTTATCCCCAGGGGTACAGGTCTGTGAATCACCAGGTTTACACACTTCACAGCACTCACCAAAGCACATACCCTCCCCAATGTCCATAATCCCACCCTCTTCTCTCAAAACCCCTCCCCCCAGCAACCCTCAGTTTGTTTTGTGAGATTAAGAGTCACTTATGGTTTGTCTCCCTCCCAATCCCATCTTGTTTCATTGATTCTTCTCCTACCCACTTAAGCCCCCATGTTGCATCACCACTTCGCGTATCATGCTTAGCGAAATAAGTCAAGCAGAGAAAGACAACTATCATATGATCTCCCTGTGTCTTTTACTACAAAACAGAGATTAGGAAGTACTGGCAATGCTGCCTTCTGAACCCAATTTATTAGGCTAAGGCACTGTAAAAAATTATAAGGAGACAAATAGGGGTGTGGGGAGGGAAGGACAGGATGAAAAGGAATACATCTCAACAATGTGTGGCTTCATAGGTGAATGGAGTTTATTGTCTACAAGCTTAGAGCAGGGACACTGAAAGGACAACTGCTCTATGAGCCTGGAAAGGAAGGCAGAGGCCACTGCCAATCATCTGCAGGAGGGAATGAAGTCATTTAAATGGAAGAAGCAGTGATCTGGATCGAAGGATGGGGAAAATCCATGACTGAGCTGGTGGAAATTCTGAGCAAAACGAGGTCTTTGGGAAATGGCCACTGTGACCCAAATAGAGTCACCCAACCTCTCTCATTTATAATAATCCTAACAGCTATCCTGTATTGAACACTCCTATGTGAAAAATCATTTTAGTAACAGTCCCAATCTTACTATGAGTCAGTTTTCTAAGTATTCTGCATCTATTATCTCGTTTTTTTCCCTAAGAAGTCTATGGAGTAGGTACTATTACCAGCACTTACCAGATGAAAAGGGGAAGCAGGAGAGGAATAGGTGATTTGGCTAAGGCTCCCCAGGTTACAGGGTCATAGGGGCTAGTCCCTAGCCCTTCACTATCCAGTCTTTCTCTTGCTTTTATTACCCGATTTAATCCTCACAATGACACAGCTAAGAAGATATTGTAACCCTTATTTTACAGATGAGAAGGCGGAGGCCGAGAGGGGCTCGTGCATGTTCATCAGACCACGATTCAGACCAGGCCTATAGTAATCGGCAGCCCATAAACTTGCTTTCCAGAACATCACCTGCCAGGCGAGAAGTGTCCTTTCCAGAACTCGAGATTTCATAAAGGAAATGGGACCATTTTTAAGTTTTTATGTCTCAGACTTCTCAGAGCCAGTTTTGATGTGATCCTTTGGCTGAAAAAGGTTCCCAAGTCCTCACTCAGAAATCACGCATTTTCCATGCGGAATGTCCATCAGGATTTCCAGGAGTAATCAGGAATCAAAGACAACCTGACAACCTCCCCCCCACTTAAAAGGACTAGAAAGGGGAAGTTAAAGAGCCTTTAAACAGCTAGGGGGGGAAGATCTGTTGAAGAAAATAGCCGGTTTTCAGTAAAGGCAAACTAGGTTGGATTTATTTCAATAGAACAACATTCCCAGAAGTCTCCTTTTTAACATGTTGCAAAACTACTGTTCCCAAAGCTCACTCTTGGATGTTTCCTACTTCATCTTTCTTTATATCTCAACTCAGAAGAATTTAGTTGGATGATTACAACAAGAGTAAAACCCAAAAATGAATAAAGGCCCACTTGGGAAAAAATGTCTTTTAACAATACAGGCTTATTTGCCTCAAGACTTTACTTTCTCATCCAGGAAGCTCTGACCCCCAATGGTCAGGGCTAGCCTAGAAAAAAACTCCTTCAATCCTTATGGGGTGCCCCTCCCTTTCCTACCTCTAACCCCAATACGCACAGCCTCCTTCCAGCATCCTCAGATTTACTGGGTATCCTCATGCTGCTTAGAACTTGTACAGGTTAACTTGGATATCCCTACACACACACACACACCCAACAAAGCAGCACCAGACACATGAGTGGGGAATATGCTTTTAATCCTATGAGATCATATGGTATATACTGCCTAGGTGATGGGCTCCTGATGACTTAGTTACCCATTTACACCAAGATCAGCCCTGCAGAGCCCAAAGCTCATGAGAGGTCAATGACTACCTCAGCCTCCAGCCAACCTACATATCAAAGAGGCAGCAAATCTACAGTCTAAACATACAAGGGAGCTGAGAGTGACTGTGACCCAATCTATCCCTGTCCCATTCTCCCAAAGACCTTTTCTTCCTCCATGTCTGCTCCTTCCTGTATCCTCTGGTCTTCAAGCAGCTTTGTCTGAGAATACGATCTGGACTTTAGAGATGAATGAGCAGCATGCACTCCCCTTGTACTGTAATCATACCCAGAATACTATCCGCAGTAGCCTTTGTTCTCCCGTCTCAGTAGAGGGCCCTATGTTCTGTCTGCTCTTCTCCTCCTGCCTATCTTTCTGTTCAGAGTGGCCCATTAGATCCTTTGTGTGTGTGACCCAGCCAGTGGACAGTGAGGAAGCTCCTGGAGTGATGAATGTTTCCCGACACTCTGCATGGATTCATTCACATACAGTAAATCTCCCTGTTCCAAGTGCTCAGATGTCATCTTGGAAAGCTTAGACTATTACAGGCACAGGAAGCCAAGGGGATGTTCATGAGAAGCAAATGCTTTATTTGACATGGAAACTCCTCAAGCATTGTTCCAGAGCACCAAATTCACTGGGTTTAAAGCCAAAACTGTTCCAATTAACTGTCTCCTACAAAACCACTGGCTACAAGGAAGATATTTTTCAGCTATTTAGTTCAAGGTGCTCCGCCTTCATGGGGGAGGAAGATTATTTTAATACTTTTAGTTTTTATAAATGTAAATTCAAGAAAATTGTCATCCTATTCTGTGTTTAATCTATACCGGACTGTGGCCTCAACGAACATCAGTAAAATATTAATTGAGGATGCAATTGATGTAAGTCCCTATGTCAGGAACGAGAAAGATGGGAAGGTATTTGTTTAATGTAAGTACTCAAGGAAAGAATTTAGACAAGTGTTGATAATTCTGATCCAAAACTAAAACTTCCAGACAATTGAAGGAAGAGTGGGGAACTGCTTAGTGTTAAAAAAAAATTCAGATAAAAATGCCAGTTCTGTATCTACAAAGCCAAAAGTAAAGTGTTAGTTATTCAATTGTTTTGGCCCATGCAGATAATAAATCCAGGCTCCAGGAAACCATACAAGTAGAATGGACCAAAATAAGTAGAAGTGAATGGAAAAGTTGAAAAAATCAGCCCCACCCTACCCACATGCTATCTCCCAAGTACATACACGTTCATCAGTCTATTCTTCTCCCTAGAAAACCTCTCCCCTCTCCCCCAATAGTAATATCTTAGTGTGATTTATCTAAATAATTATTTATATGTCATTTTTATATTGGCTATGTCTACCCGCATTAAATGAAGAGGAAAAATAATTAAACCTCAAAGCCCTTTGGCTAGAGAGTCACATGAAGGTGGCATTCTACGCCTGCCTGCATTTGCTATGAAGACTTTGTTTTTATACTGCAGCCCATCTGTGTGAGGTCCCCTTTCATACAAGGGGGACCTGCCATCACTGCTGGAACAGGTCTCTCTTGAAAGCATGTGACACAGAGAATGTCAACATGCCAACTCCATAACCCCCAAGGACTTTTGGTGTGAGCTCCTTTTCTATCTATACTCACTCCCAGATGATCTCATCTAGTTCCATGACTTTTAATAACAAACTATTTCCAAATTGGTGTCTCTAGCCAGGGCCACCCCTAGGACATTTGGGACCTGGGCAAATGTTTTTTGCCAATCTCTCTGTATAAACAATTTGAGTCACCCAAAATCATACTGTCAGCACCATTCTGGTGGCCCAATTACACACAATCCAGAAAAGGAAAGATTCTGCTGGACAAAAGAGTGATCCTCTTGGGATGATGGCATTCTTGGTGCACTGACCTTTCCAGCTATCCCAAGCACCAGAGGGCCACTCAGAAAAGCTGGAGAAACCCAATCCAAACTCTAGGGCTCCTGAGGCACAGGTTTGGCTAGTGGCCTACATGCACTGATCTAAGAGGATACTATCCGTCCTCAGTCCCAACCTTGTTCCAAATTTCAAATTGTCAGAAGTCACTCAATTTCCAGTATATAACCATCTACCAGTCCATCCACTAGCACATGTTTTCATTCCTCAATGACATCTATCCAAACATATGTTCATATTATCTATCCATCTCTAACCTACAGATCCATCTCTATCCTTTCTCCAGTAGATTACCACTACAAAATGCTATGACAAAGCCCTTATGATGGCAAGACCAACACTATCATGATGGAGAGAAGGAAAGTGGTGGTGATGAGGTGGCTACAAAGTACCATTTGATCAATCTCATCCAAAAATATAAATTTCACTAATCTTGTTTTACCCAAAATTGGAGGAGGTTAGCCACAAGCTCCAAAAAAAAAGGACTAGATTGTAGGAGAAAAATTTCCTTTCTTCCATGCTCAGAATGAGGACACAACTAATGTTCTCCTAAAACCAAATGAGCAAATCAACCTTCTCATTCAAGATGGTCATGGAGAAGTATTAAAAAGAACACAAACCTGAAGAAAAGCTGTCTTATTTCTCCACCTCTGCCAGCTCTACACTATTTACCAGGAATCTACTGATAGGAAGGACTCACAGCTGAAAGCTGCACCTAGTATATACCTGGAGGGCACAAATACTGGGACCCTGCAGATAAAGAGGGTCACCCCAGTGCTAAATGGGACATCTAGGTGGTGGTACTGGGGGTGGTAGTTCCCCCAGAAAATAGCATGGAGGTCTTCCAGGAACATTTGATGACTTGAAAGCCCCAAAAGGGGAACATAGCTGCCACAATCAATGAATCTACAGAGCACAAATTCAGTTAAAGCCTAAACAAAACAAAACAAAACAAAACAAAAAGGGTTGGGATGGGAGTGGCTGAGTGGCTCATGATCCCAGGATCCTGGGATTGAGCCCTGAATTGGGCTCCCTGCTCAGTGGGGAGTCTGCTTCTTCCTCTCCCTCTGTACCTCTAACCCCCCGCCCCCACTCATGCTCTCACTCTCTCTCAAAGAAATAAATAAAATCTAGGGGCACCTGGGTGGCTCAGTGGGTTAAAGTCTCTGCCTTCGGCTCAGGTCATGATCCCAGGGTTCTGGGATCGAGCCCCACATCGGGCTCTCTGCTTGGCAGGGAGCGTGCTTCCCCTCCTCTCTCTGCCTGCCTCTCTCCTACTTGTGATCTCTGTCTGTCAAATAAATAAATAAAATCTTTGAAAAAAAAAAAAAAGAAGAAATAAATAAAATCTATTAAAAAAAAAAAGGACCCCTAATGTTTTCCTCTCTTGAACTAATATTGCGAACCCTCTGTAATCTTCAATTTTGCACACCCCTCCTCTATTCTCTGGACAACAAACAGGCTCCTTTTGTTCTACAAGATAAATACTGTGACCTTTTCCAAATATATATTATCACTTTCCCTTTTCTAATGGCTTTTAAAGCTTGCCAACTTGTGACTCTAGGCTTAGCTTACACACCCTTGTTGAATGTCCTAAGTTTGTCCTACCTAAATCCCCAAGTCACAACGTCCCTCCTCATCTGCCAAACACAAAACAGTATTAGGGTGGAAGAGCATTCTGAGGTTGTCCACGTGTATAAAAACAGCCTACAATTTGCTATGTGAGGAACAGAGGGGTGATCACTCAACCCAACTTTCTCCTGAGTGTAGGTGTTCAGAAAACAACCAAAGCCATGTTAAAAATTCTGGACTCCAGGGACTTCCTTTTCTGAAGGAAAAAAAAAAAAATCCAATTTGTTTTCTTTCTAATGCCAGCTAACATACACCAAAAAATGTTGTTGGCTCACCTTGTACTTCTACCACAGACATATCACAAGCAGGTTTTTCCCTGAATATATTTGCAACGGACTTGCATGACCAGTGACCAAAATGGAACACATTCTATTGCTTATGTGGTACCTCCTATATCCTTATTCACTGATTTCATATTAACTACAGAGAGCAATTTGGCAATAGGCCCAGGTTATATCTGCCTAACAGAGTTCTTTGCTCTCTTGTAAAATTCTGACATTCAATAAATAAGAGTAATATCACTGTTTATGAAACACCAAGTGATATTCTAAAAAAAATCTATCTTTCATACCTTCCAAGTCTTTCTTGTAAAAGGAAACACATTCAGCAAACTATCACACTGTATGCAGAATTGTGACCTCATTTATTTCCAAACCAAAGTAAGATCATTGACCTATTCTTGGAGGAATAAGGGACAGTCTTGGAATTAAATGTTTAACTGTTACTTTGGAATATGGGCTTACAAACTGGCATTGATGGTGTTGAACAGTCAGTTAAGATAGGCAGAAAAGATCTTCCCAATTCCCTTCCAAACACCGTTGAGACATGCAAGGTCACAATGAAGTTTTTACATCTTAAATGGAGAAAGACATTGAGAAATTCCATTCCAGTTTATCAAGAAGTCTGGGACACAGAATGAAAAAATTTAGCCTTTGAGGAAAATTCTAAGAGGTGGAACAAACTTGTAGATTCTGATTATAGAGCAGAAAGAAATCAACTTCTCTACTTGTCTTGGAGAAAACACTGAAGACTAATGTATCAATATGGCCATCTCATTCTCTGTGTTGTGACTCTAATCAATGAAGTTTTTTTCTTTCCCAAAGGCATCTTGCAACTTTATGTAGTCTTTGGACCCCCTTCAACACATTTTCCACACTGCTAACAGAGTGGTCATTCTAAAATGCAAATCTGATCACATCACAAGCTTAAAATCCTTCCACAGACTTCAGATAAAACACAAACAACTTAGCATGGCCGTACAAAGCTCCCCTCCCCACCCCCCGCCCTATACCATCTCTTTTCACTCCCCAATTCTTACCCTTTGCTGTTATCA
Source organism: Mustela putorius furo (assembly GCF_011764305.1). Lineage (NCBI taxonomy): Eukaryota > Metazoa > Chordata > Mammalia > Carnivora > Mustelidae > Mustela > Mustela putorius. Next base: position 20,064,379 of record NW_025422471.1, read on the forward strand.
GAATGATTGCAATTCTCAGAATTCTCCATGTTCTCTCATGCCACCATGGCTTTTTCCATGATGTTCCTTCTTCCTGGACTATTTCCCATTTATTGTTTGGATAAACCTTTGGATAAGCTTATTCAATCCTCCAGGCTAAGTTTATTCTTCTCCAGAAAGCCTTGAATCTGAACTAGGCTGCCCTCTCCCCTGTTCCTGAGCATGGTTCATACTTATATTAAAGACCTTATCATGCCATACAGTAATCATCTACTCATGGAAAATGAAATTACACAGAACTTCTTTCACACTAAATTATATAAAAGGAAATGCTATCTAACATTATACAGAAATATCAAAAGGTAGAAAACATAAAGCAAAAAACTGTAAAAAGCCCTTTTCTTTCTCCCATAGCCCATGACCCTATAGTCTATTGTAAGACCTCTGGGGATACCCTTTAGTTGATCAGATTCGCTAAACAGAGAGCAAGATGTCTGTCTGGCACCCCATTCTCACCACAAGATCATGAACTAAAAGGTACTTGCACCACCATTACTTACATCCCACTGGCCACACCTAGCTGCAAAAGAAGGGAGAATCGTAGTCTCCAGTTGTATGACCACAGGCTGAGCTAAACTCGGGGGTTCTCATTCTGAAAAAAGAAAATGAGATAAAGAACAAAAAGAAGGGAAGGAGGAGGAGAATAGAGGGGGAGGAGGAAAAAATAGACACTGGAGGAAAGCTTGTGTATAACTTAAATAGTGAGAAAAACTAATGAAGCAAACACTTTACCAGCAAACAGTTTACCAGCATAGAATTCCTGAAATATTTTCAACAAATTTTCCCTTCACCCACTACAGGAAGAAGTGACTGGAGAATTCATGGAGAAGTGAAGGAAGAAAAGAGAATCAGAATTCAACAAGACTATGTTGAATATACTCCTATTTTATAGGAACTGATAACTTATCTCTCAAATTTAAAACATGAGCTTTAGACATAACAGTCTCTGAACTTTATAACCTCTAAGCTATAATTTAGTAGATATGTATCTACTCTGCTTGTGAAACTTTTCTCTTGGCAGACAGAAGAAGAGCTCAGCATATACAAAGTAGTTTCCTGAGCTTTAACATAGTAAAACTAAAGATTGCAACAAAACCACAGAGCTGCCAAAACTTAGGGAATTCACTAATTTCCCTGATGGGAAATTAGTACTTGCTCAGTTTCTGAATAGCATGATCATAAAAGAAACAACTCATTACTTAAAAATAAACCGTTGAGTATCACATAAAAATACATTTTGCAACAACTAACCTAAACTTTGATTTCTGAAGCATTTGTTTTTTTCTCTTGCTGTTGAATATCATATTCACGTCAAAAAGCATTTCCTCTGCATTCTCTGCAGTGTTCACTGACATGGCTTCAAATTGGGTGCACTCACTGCCCTCTAGGAACTGGATCCAGATTATTACGAGGGACTGTACTCAACTCAATTTAGGAATCATACAGAAGACAAAAAAAGAAAACAGGAGAAAGTCTCTGATAGCAGAAATCAAATTTAAGATCTACTAGAAGATTCTGATCTTGTGGTTGGAAGCCTCTGTTAACTTCTTGAGGTAAAATAAATAAATAAATAAATAAAAATTTTTAAATGGCCCTAACAAGAAAGAAAGTCAGCCATTTACTGAGGAATACAAGGACTTACTGAAAAAATAAATAAATAAATAAATAAACAAACAGAAGACAGAGAGAAAAGAACATGAGCATCATTGTGGGAAGCTAAGATACAGAAAAGATAGCTAAGCCTTGAGAGCAGTGGCATAATCTTGCTCCCTTGACCCATAAAAAATCTTGGTGGTAGCTTTACAAAATAATTTATAATTTTGTTTCTAACAATAGGATGTAACTAAATATCCACAGGAACTTCCTGCTTTAGAAAACACACACACACACACACACACACACACACACACACACACCCTTTAAATGCATATCTGATTTCACACACTTGGAAGGGAAATCTCTAGGGGACAAAAGTGAAGGAGAAAGTAAAAACCAGAGTGGTAATCCTGGAATGATCTGCCAGCCTCAAGAAGCCAAAGGGCTTAAGTTCTGACAACCATGTGGGGACAGGAGAGAGATAGAATTAAGACCTTCACATAAACTTAGAATTTTTTAAAAGATCTACACCTACACTGCAAGAATATTTTAGAAAAAATTCTTCTGGGATGCCTGGGTGTCTCACTTGGTTAAGTGTCTGCCTTCAGCTCAGGTCATGATCTTGGGGTCCTGGGATCAAGCCCCACATCAGGCTCCCTGACAGAAGAGTCTGCTTCCCCTTCTCCCTTACCCCTCCCCCTCCTTGTTTTCTCCCTCCCTCTCTCTCTCACACACATAAATAAATAAAATCTTTGAAAGAAAAGAAAAGAAAAATTCTTCTGGTAGCTAGGGAAATAACAAGCAAGCTTGTGTATTGGGGCCTAGGATCTGGGTGAATGAAACTGAAAATACAGAACCAGAGTAGGCATGCCACACTTGGATTTGGGGTTCAAATTTATGCTTCCTGCTGGGTCCAAAATCCCCCAGGTAAGAAACAACATAGACCCAAGGATAATGATACCCTTGAGGTAACTAGCTAAAACAGACAAAGAACCACTCCTGAGAGACATACTTTTAATACAAACCAGAAAAAAAATTCTTTAAGTGAAATCCTGCTTAAAATTTATTATAATCCCAAATTACAACACACTCAAGAAATAATTTGGAATGAACTAGAGAAGGAGATATAAGAAATAATACTATTAAATATTAAGAACTCAATATCATAGAACTACAGAAACAATGCACATTTAGAATAGAGATATAAAAAATTAAAATCAAGAAAATGTACAAAACAATGTCTAAAAGGAATAGGTAGATTTGAAAAGACTTAAAACTTACATAATTTAAAAATAAAGGCACTGAAATCAAAAGCCCAAGTTTTGGTTCAAACTATATCCAGAAAAAGAATTAGTGAACTAAAATTAGGTATGAGGGTTTAATTCCAAATGTAACACAGAGGGATAAAGAGATATGAAATATGAAAGAGAGGTTAAGAATCATGATGGGAAGAGTGAGAAGTTCCAACATAACCAACATCAGAAGTCACATCAGAAGACAATCAGTGGAGGGGCATCTAGGTGACTCAGTGGGTTAAGTCTCTACCTTCAGGTCATGATCTCAGGGTCCTGGGATCAAGCCCTACATTGGGCTCTCTGCTCAGCAGGGAGCCTGCTTCCCCCTCTCTCTCTGCCTGCCTCTCTGCCTCCTTGTGATCTCTCTCTGTCAAATAAATAAATAAAATCTTTAAAAAAGAAGAGAATCAGTGGAAGGAGGGCAATTTAAATAACATACGAAAATTTTCAGAATTTTTCATAATTCCTCAAATATATGATCCTTAGATATAGTAAGTATAACAAGTTTAAAACACTGATAAATAAAATGTCCCTGTGTAGATTTATTATAGGGAAAGTGTAGAATGCCAAAGACATAGAGATCTTAAAGAAGAGAAAAAAAATAAGGATTATCTGCCAAAAAGAAAGAAAGAAAGAAACTAACAGCATTCTCAATTGATTAACAGCCTGAAGACATGAAATAATTTCAAAGCACTTCAGTTTTTAGTGAGCCTTTAGTTGCTCTAATATGGGTAAACTTTCTGAAATGTCTGGAAAAATGTCTTCAAATTGTTTCTAACTCTCAAATAATGGATTACCTGGGCATAAAATTGTGGGTTTGGTAGTGCTTTCTTTTAGGACTCTGAGTCTGCAAAAAAAGACTGAATTAAATACAGGGGGAAAAAAAACAGTAAACATATAGTGAATTTAAATAAATCCCCAACAATGCAAAATAACAGTAACTAAGAACTAATGTGGGTAATTGTGATGTTTAAATTTATGTGTCACCTTGGCTGAGCCATTGTGAAGGTCAAACTTCACAGATGTATTTTGGTACTTTGGGGTACTTTTTGGATGGGATTAATATTTGAATCAGTAGACTCTGAGTAAAGTAAATTGCCCTCCATAATATGAGTGGGACTTACCCAATCAGCCGAAGCCCTTAAAGAAAAAAACTGACCTCTTCCAAAGAACAGAGAATCCTGCCAAAAGATCACCTTCAGATTCAATATGCATATGCAAAGATATATTTGTTAAAATATGTATGTATATTCTCACATACCCCCCCTCCCCCACACACAAACACCCTGTCAGTTCCGTTTCTCTGGAGAGTCCTAACACTGTAATAAGTCATATAAAAACTAGACACTATATTCTAAAAAATAACTAATAATAATAGGGGCTAGGTTGGAGGTAATTTGTTACATGGTTGGTGTAACATTCATGAGGACTCTAGATATAGTGAGCAAATTTTGATTTTATGGCATGAATGCATGTTAGACTTTTTAATGTAACCATTAAAAAGAAGAGGACTGGACTAGCAGAGGTAGTTTAGAAGTCTAGAGGTAATCAAGAACAGTGGATCAATATAAAGGATGGCAGGAAGAAAGGCAAAAAAGGCAAAAATAAATAAATCTACCAGCAATAAGTGCACTGAACTCACCAGTTATAAAGGATTCCTTGGTTGGATAAAAGAGCAAAATTGTTCTTTATATTCTTTAGAATAGATACATGTAAAACATCAGAACAAAGAAATGTTAAAATTAAGGAATATAGAAAAAATACATACCAAAAGAAAACTAGTATAGCTATAATAATATTGAACTACCTGGATTTGAGCCAAAAAAATTCTTCAGTATAAAGACAGTTCTTAAATTATGACAAAAGGAACAGTGCACCAGCGATAAAAAACAATTTCAAGCATACATGCACAATGAAATAGTCTGGGACTATATGAAGCAGCGAGACTCATGCAGATGCCATATCCACACAGCTAATAATAGGGTTTAAAACATTCTAGCACTGAGACTCTTCAGAGAAAGCAGTTAGTCTAACCACAAAGAAGACTGAATACAAATGTGTAGAACCAAAAAGTTTAACATGGGAACCACGGAGCTCCATCTGTATTGGCCGAAGAACCACAGTAAGGCAAGCTTCCACTGACTGTGCAAAAGCAAACTTTCCTTTTTATTAGTGCTCTGAGTCAGGAGTAAGAAACTTGGAACACAACGGTCTCCCATCTCCCCAGTCTCCCACTTCCACGCTGGCAACAAGTCAGACACAAAGGTGGGTCCTACATTCCTTCAGCAGCAGTCTCAAGATAGTCCCATGGGGCACCTAAGTCATTTATGGGACATGGTCTCCACTTGGGAAGATGTTCAGTACTTTTTTTTTTATTGTACTTAGCATATAGTGTTATATTAGTTTCAGGTGTATGTTACAATTATTCAACAATTCCACACATCACCCTGGGCTCATTATGACAAGTGCCCTCCTTAAACCCTGTCACCTATTTACCCATCCCATCCCCCACCAACCTCCCCTCTGGTAACCATCAGTTTGTTCTCTATAGTTAAGAGTCTGTTTCTTGGTTTGTCTCTCTCTCTTTTTCTTCCCCCTTTGTGATGAAAGAAATTGAAAATGACACAAAGAAATGAAAAGACATTCCATGTTCATGGATTAGAAGAACAAGTACTGTTAAAATGTCTACACTACCTAAAGCAAGTTATGTATTCAATGCAATCCCTATCAAAATAGCAACATCATTTTTCACAGAACTAGAACAATCCTAAAATCTGTATGTAACACAAAAGATCCCAAGTAGCCAAAGCAATCTCAAAAAAGCAAAGCAAAGCTGGAGGCATCACAATTCTGGACTTCTAGTTATGTTACAAAGGTGTAATCATCAAGACAGTATGGTACTAGCACAAAAACAGACACATAGATCAATAGAACAGAAAAGAAAACCCAGTTATACACCCACAATTATATGTTCAATTAATTTTTGGCAAAGCAGGAAAGACTATCCAACGGAAAAAGAAAGTCTCTTCAACAAATGGTGTTTGGAAAACTGGACAGCAATATCGTGGACCACTTTCTTATACCAGACACACAAATAAATTTAAAATGGATTAAAAACCTAAATGTGAGACCTGAAACCATCAAAATCCTAGAGGAGAGCACAGGCAGTACTTGCCTGACATCGGTCTTAGCAACTTTTTTCTGGTAGGTCCCTTAAGGCAAGGGAAACAAAATAAAAATAATTAGGACTGTGTCAAAATAAAAAGCTTAATGCACAGCGAAGGAAACAATCAATAAAATTAAAAGTAACCTACAGAATGGGGGAAGGTATTTGCAAATAATATGTCTGATAAAAGGTTACTATCCAAAAGAACTTAATAAAATGCTCCAGTACTTCTTAAGATAAAGTCCAAATGATTTGAGAAAGGCCCCGATCCATTCCAAAGGAAGCTTCTTTGTTCCTTCCTTCAGTTAAGAATATCACAGGGGCTAAAAGCCCAGGCCTGGCCATCAAGTGGTTACGGGTTCAAATTCTAACAGCACCAAATAAGCTGTATGGTAATAACTTTGGACTGAAACTTTATATGCCTCAGCTTCTGCATTTATCACAAGTGAGGTAGTATTTATAAAACACTAAGGACAGTTTTTTTCATAGAACAGAGAGCTATTTATGCAAAGATTGATTATGATGATGATGACAATGACAATAATTTGACAAGTAGTCTCAGTCTCATTAACATACTCCTTTGCAATTATTCAGATCCAAATGGAATTGTGCCGTCCTTCACAGGCTGGGGAATACACCGTCTATCAAACTGTCCTCCTTTACAACTAGGGTGAGTGCTTTATGCCAAGTGAGTTACTTCGCCTGCTCCCACGCTTTCTCTGTTCACCACCTGGCACTGCCCTCTGCCCCTGACTGAAGAGAAGGAAGGTCATCTTATTGCAGTGGAAGTGGTCACTGTGCTCCTTTGCTGGCCAATAGCTTCTGCCCTGCAGAAACCAAGGAGTCCTGAGTCCTCTGCTGTCCCTCTGCCAACAGCAGTGCCTGACACTTCCCTGCCTTCATCACCACACTGAGGTCACCCAATAATAAGAAAATGATCTTCCATTTTTCTCTCTTTTTAGGAAGAACTAGGAAGAGCAAGCTGTCCTTGGGGCATGCTCCTGATTCTGGTCAGCTTTTCCTGCCTTTATCTCTTGTCGGCAGAGCAAAGCAGGCTCTTTGAGTCACAACTGCACGGGTACCAACTCTTGCTCTGATTCACAGCCTCCTGTGAAGGAAACGTGGTCAGTACAAGAAGACAGGGACGTGCCCTACATCCTACAGGTACCTCTCAGGATCTCAACCCCTTGCCACTCCCACTCCCTGCTCCAAGAACAGCCCTCTAGTCAGGATGGAGGGAATCTGTCTGCCTCTATAGCACCCCAGGTAGATGCACTTGCACCTATTCCAGGGGCAATATGTCAAGCTTCCCCGTGCCTTGAGTAGCCTTGAACTTATACTCCCTCTGAAGATACTCTGGTTCAGGGAATCAAAGGAGAACAAGGACCAGCTCTACTGCTAGGGGAAAAGAGCAAATAAATTTCTTCTGTGGAATCACATAAAAAAGCATTGAGAAAAAAACTTCACAACATAAGGAAGAGGAAGGATCTATCTTGGTGTGACTGCCCCAAGTCCCTCTGTGAATTCGCAATAAACCCGAAAATTTTGTTGCTCCCTGTTTCCTGCCTTTCGTCCCATTTCTTTTTGTTTGTTCGTCTTCTTCATTTATTATTCAAGATATTTACTTCCTTGACTGGAGAGTAAATCATACCAGAGACAGAATTAACTACAGGCAATTGATCGGCTTCCCATAAACACTCCTCACTCCGGCTGCACAATTTAGAGTACGGTCTGTAAGCACAAAAGCCAATTCAGTCTCAATCATTCTGATATTTTTTATTCCAGCCTTCAGTAAGATATGACGAAAAGAGAACCTGCTTTCATTTTCCTCCTGCTTGAAGTCCTATAAATCTATTACATTCCCATCTATCTTGGGAGGCGTCCACTTCTACCCATGCATTTCTGGCCTTCTTTTACTTGGGTGTGGCCAGAGAAGCCATCACCATGCCCGCAGGCTTCTGGAGGGTTGTTCTGACCCCGTGCAATGAGCATGTCTGCCCTGAAACTGCTGTGGCTTCTCTGATTTTCACATGTAGACAAACAATGGTTTGATTTCTTGCCTGACTGGCTGCAGCTGCCCTCTGTGGGGATACTATGGGGCTATGCAGATGGAAGGATGGGACAGGCAGTTTTCATGTAGCACTTTGCCTCTCCCACCAGAAAGCAAGGGTACCCCTTCACAGCCCTAACAAGCTGGAACTGCTATTCAGCAGCCTTCAAATCTCAAAGCGGCCAAGCCAGGTGAAAGCAAAAAACAGCAAGAGCAGCCATCTTGAGCTTTCTGCCCTGCTCATTGCTGATATGAGTAGTGAAGCCTCTGGTGATCCTCAGAAGAAAGGGCAAGAAACCACGGACCAGGAAGCCTGCTCAGTGCTTCCTGGCTCAAGCAGCAGTGTCTTCTCAGAGCACACACACAAAACCCCTGAGGTAAGCGTTCCACAAGGTCGATCGAAAAACACGGCTCCTCCCTACCTTCCCACATGTCTCCCATCTTTCTGAGGTTTCTCCAGAACTTTTGAATCTGATTTTCTATTTTGTGACCAGTCAGACAGCAGGCCAGGGGGCTTTGGCCAATTACTCTGGCAAAAGAGCCTCGATTCAAGCAGCTGATGTCAAATATTGCATTGCTTCGGAGCATCAGCTGGGCAAACCCCTCAGAACCCACCTCCAAACCTCAGTTGTACAACTGGCTGGAATGAGGCAGTGCTGAGATGTGCTGGCCTGCCCAGCAAGTGGTAGAGAGAGCAGAGGAGCAGACAGGACTTGAGAGGGTGTCCTGCCTGCTTTCTCCTCACCCAACACAGATGGAAAATGTGAGAGGGGAGCCTTGAGAGTCCAATAAATAAGAGATTTATCAGGGTGATAATAACCATAGTTTTTAATTAAAGAAAAATAAGCCAGAGAATCCGCTTGAGGCTAGCAAGGCACTGAACGAATCCCTCCTTTGATTACCACTTGTAGAGCACTGTGCAATTGATAACCTCATGTGGTATCTCATCTAACTCATGCAACACTTTTGCTACTGTAATGATTATTATACACTCCTTAGGCACCAGAGTCCCAGCTAGCCGGAAGGTCCCAGATTAAACAGTTAGTAAATGCCAAAGCTCAGACTAGAACCCCAGTTCTGAAGCTCTTCTCTCATTATTTTCCTACTTGACTTCAGATCCCTCACCCAGGAAGTTGTTAAATTTATTTCCAACGTTCTTCACACATTTTACCCCATTTTATTCTCATACAACTCTTTAAGATATGCATTATCATTGTGTTCACTTTTATAGATGGGAAATGTATGCACAGAAGGATTAAGGGATTTTCCTGAAATCCTTCAACTAATTAATGGCCATGATCCAAGTCTCCTGAGGTCCCAATCCAATGTTCTTTGGGCATTGTGTCAACAGCCATCAAACTATTACCCTTCTCCCCCAGAGGGATGGGCAATAAAGTCAAGCCCTGGCTGGAGCCAGTATATCCAGAGAGACCACAATACCATCTTTGGCGTGAACATACTTGACTAAGAGCACTGGTATTAATACGGTGCTGGATGCATTTTCCAATTTCCAATGGTTCTTGTGGTTCAGACTAAGCTTACTGGCCTTCAAGCTCCACTGCTGGAAACTGCCACCCTGCCAAGCCCAGCCCACAGCTCCTACTTCACACCTTGTGTCCTCCAGCCTATAGATTCAACTACTCAGAGTACTTCAGAGCTGTGGGGATAGGAAGAGGGGGCTCTGAGATTCTACTTCTTGAAGCTGGGAGCTGGGCAGAGTGACACGTTGATTAAGAAGTACAGATTTCCAGGCTCTGTTTCGTGTGCTACATACATCTCAAACAGTGACCCTAAGTCTAAAGAATAATAAAGGTTTGTTATTGCTGACTGGGAAACTCCTTCTCCAGGGACATATTTAGCATTAGTCCCCCCCCATGATCAGGAAAAGCAAAGTACCTTCTTGGCATCAGGTAAGATCCAACCTCCAAGGACCCAACAAAACGGCAACCAGTTGCTCCAAATCCCAGGCAATCCCCAGCTCTGGATGGATGGAGGGTGCAGGTGCAGGCTGAGAAAGGAGCCTGTTCACTGGGGACTGGCTGAGAAGAAATCAGCCATGTAGCATCTTACTCCTCTCTCCAGCCTGAGTTATTTCCTTTTCAACAGAACACCTGTGTCACCCTGAGCCAGATGGCAAGTTCTCCAAGTCAGCGTCCTGTAGCACCAGGGACCTTGGCCTTGGGAACGGAATGCATTTCTTTCTTCATTGGACTTTTATTATATTTTTTTTCTTCCTGGATGATATCCCAGGTATTAACTCAAGCTGAAGAAATCTGGGTAGGTGACAGGCTAATATGAAAAAGATTTGAGGCAGGGGATAGTTGAGAGTAGACAGTGAAAACTAGCTTTTATTTTATGACCCTCACGGGCCCCAAGAACTTTCAACTTTGGAAGCCACGCCCAACCCACATAACAATAAATGTCTTAGGATGCAGCCACGTTTCACATTAACAGTACTTTGTATGTAACTGTGAAAGAGGTCTTATTCAAGAGTTATTCAAGAATTTATTATTCAATTCAAGATTTCTTAATTTTAATTTTGAAGGCATTTACTTATAAGTTGTATTTTATGGGTAATAAAATAAGTCTTTCAAGACTTAATTTCCTTATAAGCCTGTGAAAGTCCCCAGGTCCTTGATACTGTACCCAAGGTGCCCAATGGGTGGCTGGGAGAAGGTAGCATGAGACAGACCATGGAAAGAGACATGGGTGATGGGCTGAAGGGGCAGAGAGCAGCTGCCATGGAGACTAGGGGGCAGGGGTGTAGCCATGAAGTCTGACATTAGCCAACTTATGACATGCATGGAGAAAGCTCTGAAAGTGGGTCTAAGATTCAGTGGAATCCTCGGTATATCATAGCCTAGCAGAGATAGAAGACAGAGTCTCCAGTGGAAGGATAATAAGACATTAAGTGCCCTCTCCTCCTGTGTGCATTTCCGCCCTTTGGAAATCTCTCTTACTTATGTGACAAACAGAGATCACAAGTAGGCAGAGAGGCAGGCAGAGAGAGAGGAGGAAGCAAGCTCCCCGCTGAGCAGAGAGCCTGATGCGGGACTCGATCCCAAGACCCTGAGATCATGACCCAAGCCGAAGGCAGCGGCTTAACCCACTGAGCCACCCAGGCGCCCCTAAAACTTTATTCTAAAAAAGAGAGAGAGAAACCAAGAATCACTCTTAACTGTGGAGAACAAACTGATGGTTACCAGAGAGGAGGTGAATGAGGAGACGGGTGAAATAGGTGATGGGGATTAAGCAGTGGACTTGAGATGAGCACTGAGTAATGTTTAGAATTGCTGAATCACTATACTATAGACCTAAAACTAACATAACATTGTATGTTAACAATACTGGAATTAAAATAAAACAGTTAACAATAAAAACCCTTCATTATTATACAGTAGGACACTTAATCCACTTCTTTTCTAGGCCTTATGGGGGAAATTCTCTATGTGCACTCACTTTTCTGTACCTCCTCTTCCTGTAAAACGTAGTGTCCCTGGGCTAAGATAAGTAGTGAACCTAGATAAAATGCACAAGGAGAGACCATAGTGTAGAGGGACAAAAAGAATCCTTTCAACCCACATGGGGTCCTGCCTACAACTCCAGTGTAACAAGTTCTGTTTTAGAATTTTCTGGAGACAAATCTCTCTTGGGACAAAACTCACTACATAGAAATTGCATCTGGAAAGCATTTGGTGTACATGCCTCCTAGGAACACAAAACAATGACTTTGGGACAGCGATTTAGAATCTCCAAATGTCTTCCTTCAGAGACTCAATTAACAGGTGGGTCAGCATTAAAGTAGGCACAAGATAAGTAGACCTTCAATAACCAGCCCTTTATTGAGGTGAAGACTGCTTCCCACTTTAAATTGGTCCTGCGGACACCATAAAAACTAAGAAGCCACATAATTCCTTTGAATCTAATAGTATGGTTAACACTCCTACCATTATCACCTTCGCTACACAATACTTGGGCGGCTATGGGATGCTATTTCCTTATATCCATTGGCCCAGACAAAGCTGTTAACACCAGTACAGCATTTCCACTAATTAGTGAAGTCTAATTCTATTGTCTTGTACATCTGGTTAGTGTTTGAGTGGTAAGAGCACAACTGGAGTCAGAAGATTTCTCTCGTCAAGTCTACATTCAAGGAAATGATTCTTTGTGTGTCTGGAGTCACATCCTAAAAGGCATGCTACTGATAAGTTGTAAATAAGGTCTTTTTTATAAGATGCTTTCCTCTGCAAGAACCCAAAGTAGCTGATAGCTAAAGAGGTCACTTACAGATGATACTGTAAGTAGCTGATAGCTAAAGAGAGGCACTCTTTAAGCAGTCCCCTCCAAGGTCTCTCCTCACTATCAGACTACCAGGTTGATATTGTGAATGGAAGACTACTGTGCAAAACCCCCACCATGAGGCAGCAAAGGGCCTAAATGAATCTTTCTTTCAATGCTTGAATGTTCGGGTGTTAGTTTTCTTTATATGCTTTGGAATTTTGGTTTGCAGACTCGCCTTGAGTGAAAGGTAAAAATTCTCTCTCTCCCTCTCTTCCTACCCCCCCATCTCTATTTCTATCTCCCTCTCCCCCTCCTCTACATCAGTTTTGCAGTGGACTCCACCCAGCTCCTCCAACTTTCTAGTCTAGAACTATGGAACTTGAGGACTTCAGGCTTTGAATGAAGCTCCCGTCCCTTAAAGACATTGGAAATCTCACAAATTTCATCAGAACATTTTGGCTTAAGTGCTAATCCCAAGGTGGCGTCCACATTCTTGCATCCCCCATGCACCAGGCATGCAGTAATTAGCACACGTCAGTAGCTAAGAACAGCTTCCATTAGCAGCTTCCATTCACGAGTGGGTGAATCACCTTCGCCCCTGGCTTCAAGCACTACGGCGGCTCTATTCCTGCCTGTTTGATTTGGAAAGGGCATTTTTATTCAGTTACCACTTTAAACATATTTATGGCTTGCCTGCTCCCCAACTTGATGTTCAACAGACACACGGCTTTAGTACCTCCCTAGGCTATTTTGCAAATCTCATCCCCTGCGATGTTGAAGAGATGTTTTATTTTAAGAATGGCTAAATAGTTTCAGTTTAGCTTTTCCCATTTATTTATCATTTTATGTGTTTAAAGAATGTATGTGAACGGGGGGGGGGGTATATTAGCTAGGGCTGCCATAACAAAGTACCACAGACCAAGTGGTACTTTGAGAGAGACCAAGTGGCTTCAACAACAAACATTTATTTTCCCATAGTCCTAGAAGTTCTAGGCTAGAAGTTCAAGACCAAGGTGCTAACACGGTATTCTTCCAAGACCTTTGGCTTGTAGATGCCTTGTAGACAGCTGTCTCTTTGGCTTGTAGACAGCTGTCTCTTCTCTGTGCCTTCATGTGGACTTCCCTTTGACCTGTCTGTGCTCTTATTTCCGCTTTTTAGAAGGACACAAATCATATGGAATTACACCTCACCCTGGTGACCTCATTTTAACTTACTGACCTCTTTGAAGACCCTATCTCTAAGAATAGTTACATTCCAAAGTACTGGGGGGTTAGGAATTCAACATATGAAACTGGAAGTGGGGGACAGTTCAGCACATGAGAGGGGGTGAAGGGCAGGATTAAATTGTGAACTCAGAAGGCCTTCTCTACCAGGCTTCCTGGCAAAAAGGTTTTACATCATCCCCTAGCTCTGCAGAGTGAAGGCCTCTCAGTGAAGTATGCCCCTCTACCTCACAGACCAGATGCCCTCAAGCAGCAGCCATGCATGGCCTTGGAGACACACAGTCACCTCACTGATGCTGGCATAGGATCTTGTGAGAAAATGTTGCCAACAGTCTCTGCTCAGGATGGCTCCATCACAAGCTTCCTCTGATGCGGAGGGCCCACAGAGGACTGAGAGGGGGACAGATACTGTGCTTGTCCAACACAAGAACAAGGCACTTTGACCAGGTTATAAATTCTGAGTTTTCATGTCATTTCAGATTTGAAGACAAGGTTTTTAAAGAGAAAAGGAAGTTAAAATGAGGCATGGATGGGAGGAGCTAATCCAATACAACTGGTGCCTTAAGAAAAAGAGATTAAGACTTAGGTATACATGCATTAGGACACAGGGAACATCAGGAGATGAATGGGGGGGTGAGAAGATGGCTATCTATAAGCCTAAGAGTAAGGTTTCTATGGGAAACAACCCTCCTGATGGCTGGATTTTGAACTTCTAGCTTCCAGGACTGTGAGAAAACACATTTCTGTTTAACCCATCCAAGCTGTGGTACCTTGTTGTGGCAGCCCTAGCAAAAGAATACAAACACTGAACCTGGGGAATCCACTACTTTTACGGCAAACCTACTATTTGTCCCAGAGAGAGACTCCGCCTCATCTCTTAGAGTTGCTCTCTGCCAACACAAGCTTGAGAAGGAGCCCAGGTAAGGAGCACTGAGGGCCTTGTAGCATACAGGTAAGAGTGTAGAAGCTCATAGAGCACTCTCTATCCCAAGATGGTAGTGAGTGTGCATCTCGAAATATCTCACCTGAGAAATCTCACAGACTACATTGTCAAGCTAGAAAATTCAATTATACAAATATCCTCATTAGCCTGTGGAACCCAACTGTAAAATTTAGATCTCTCATTTAAAGTATTGGCATGGGGGAGCAGTATGTCTTCAAATACATTACATCAAAAGTCTTGGCCCTTGGGGAAAGAGCAGTAGAGAAACGTAGCTGGCAGTGCCACAGTGAGGTAAGGGCTTGCATATGGCAGACTGTCAGAAAAATAACAAGGCTATGTTTACAACCTTCTATTTTATTTGCTTCGATATGTCATGATAGCCCTTTCTGAAAAAAGTGCAGGAAGTAAGCAGAGTGCATGGTGTGCTGGCCTCAAGCACTGTAACATGTCAACTTGGATAGGCCAAACTATGCTCCCCAGAATTCCTTCCCTGTAAGCAGGACAAGTTTAATGAACATGCAGACAGTGCAACTTCACAGAGACATGTTCTCAGAATGAGAACCGAAACTGGGGTTTAAGCCTCTGTGTTGAAATTCTTACTACTTTCATCTTTGAACTTGTATTTGTAAGTGAAGCCCAATGGGGTAATAGTAGTTGTTCCAGAGCTTTATAGCCTTGGCTCCCACGTGTTCTTGCCCCTTACTGCCTCCCTGGTTCCCTGGGACTCCCCCTCCCTGTCATATAGGCTACTGCCATCCCCACTGGGGTCCAGGACACAGGACAGGGAGGGTTTAGGTAGGCATACTCTCCCTGAGTGCCAAGCCATGGGACAGAGCCCAGGGTGCCTGTGAAATCTGCATACACACTATGAGTATCCCATAAGTTAGGATATACAGCATTAAGTAGCAAATAATGAACACTATGACATATCCCAAAAAAGACTGTGAAAGAAAGGAAAGTACTTTTTCTGTTCTTTGACCAGGGAGCTCCATGTTTTCTGTTTGCACTGCCCCACACATGCTGTAGTCAACCCTGCCTGTATAGTTCACGGATATGATGGAAATGATGTGCCATAAGAGACATATCAGCACAAGATTCAGAGCATGGATATAAAATTTAGAGGACCTATATTGTTTTCCACAGGAGAGGCAGGTGCTTTAGTAGCTCCTGTATATTCTCACTGATCAGCTGACTCAACACACTGGCATGGGGCAGCTGCTCCACCTTCCCTGGATTCTTCTTAGGCTCACCTGCTTGCTGGATTCCATGATGAAAGACACCAGCTTTTCCCACGTGACATACACATCATAGCTGGAGACATGAAGAACTGACCTGAGTTCCAGTCCATGCTTATGGCTTCCTATTTGTTCTTGTTCTTCTCCACTCCATATCCATCTTCCCTCCTAGACTGCCCACCCAGTAGACTTTGGGCTCCAGCATCCACCACAAAGACTCCTGGTTAACCAGTATGTAAAGTTAAATGCCTGTAATGACAAATCTCATGTACTCTATCTCCTAGTGGTTCTACTTTTCCCACTGAACTATGACTAATAAATAATAAGTATGGAAAATTTCTTAAACCTTAGAATAGGTTAGGGAAATAGGACTACGTATATAAAAATAAAGACAGAAAAGAATATAATATAGTGAAATTATATCTTACATTTTCACAGTCTCTTGCTCAACCTACATTGTCTTATTTGGCCATCACCACAAGCCCTATGCAGTAGGTTAGGAGAGCTATTACAATTTCTATTTTACAAATGGAAATGAGATGTCAGGGATTAAATGCCTTGGCCAATGTCACATAATTAGAAAGTGGCAGAGTTGGAACTGGTCTTCTAATGCCTTTCCCAGTGTACTCCTGTTGACCTAGAGGGCCTCTTCTAAATATGTAGTAAGATTGACTGTGAAATTCACATCTTCAGTGCAATGAGATCCATTTCAGCCAGGAGATAAGGTCTCAGGTTCTCAGTTATGTAATTAAGCCCATTAAATAAGCAGACTATAAATCATTCAGTTCACGCCTTTACACCCATCTCTACCCCCCATGCCCTCACCCTGAAGCACAAACCACCAGAAACTCTCACTCAACACTCAATAGTCTAGCTTCTCAGGAAATCTCAGGTAATACAAAGGGCATTCCAAATAAATTGCAAGTATTTCCAAAATGCCATGATACTTTTCAATGCTCACAGAGAGAAGTTTTGTAGATAACAGAGATGTAAGCAGTTCTCATCATTACTCATGCATCTGATACATCCGAGTGAGGTTTGGCAATTGTTTTACGGTTTTGGGAAAAAATGAACTTCATTTCAAATCATCAAAATTCTACAACACACTACAAAAGTAAGTGAGACTTTGTTTTTCTATTTTTCTAACCACAAAAATGAGAAATAAGTCACTCTATTAAAGGCTTTGAGCTATAACCATATAATAAATACAGTTAGCACTACACAAAATCCAGAGAAAATGCAAATTTGTACCATTTGTCAACAATTGCAAAATCAGCCCAAATAAGGTTTTTGGTTATTATAGTCTTCCCTCATGGGAGAAAGCAACAGTTGAAATTATAGGGGAAAGGACCAAATTGCCTCTAATGAATTCTGTTCCTCTGGGAGGATCTTACAAATGCATAAATCACGCTTGTGTTCTCCATAGCCACCAGTGAGCACTTCCTGTAGAGAACCAGCCCCACTGTACCCCAACACCCATGCTATACCCATCCATATCAATTGCCAAGATCTGTGGGCAAAGGAGCCACCTGGTCCAGAGCTTTGAAACTACCTGGTCTCTTTGTCTGAATTACTCCAGATCATGTTCACTTACTGACTCCTTAGAAGGTAAAGAAAGCTTCATTCTTTGGCCACCAAGCAGAGGAAGCAAAGGTGTGCTCCAAGGGCCTTCATTTGTTCATTAGTTTACTCTTCGTATCTATCAAGAGTTTACTTCATGTCAGACATCATCCTTGGTCTAAGGATGCAGCGGTGAAAAAGACAGATGCAAAGACCCTCATGCAGTTTACAGCACAGCACAGGGTGCAGATGTTAATCATGACTCCTTTACATAAATGGACCACTGCAAACTGAGATGGGCACTGGGAGCTATAGGTTTAATACTGCTGGGAGATGTGTAATGCAGAAGCCTAACCTCATTCTGGGGCTCAGATAAGACCTCTCTAGGAAGAGACATTTGTGTTGATTGTGAAGGAGCAATAGATGGAGGCAGGGAGGGGGTCGTGAGGATGTGCTGAGCATTTCTAGAGGGGGGAACACAAGTCTGATGTGGGGTCCCAGTGGAAACCCCGACCCTGTCAGGTAAGAAGCAGCAGTAGGTTCTGGCCTGAGGAGGTAACAGTCCTGGGCAAGAAGTGGGGATGGGGAATAAAAATATGAGCTTTGCAGAGGGTAACTTTCATCTACCTCAGTGCTAGGACTCAAGCTAGCCCTGTACCCACAACTAAGTAATGTGTGTTGGGAGCGGAGGAGCCAGGGAAGAGGACTAATGGAGAAACTCTATCCCCAGTTAGGCAACAACAAGGGCCCAGAATAAACTTCAAGCAGCATAAGTTTATCCTGCTGCTGGCTTTAAATACTCTCTTCCAGTTCCCAAGGCTCTTTCTCTTTCCTCAGAAACTCTTACACTCTCCAGCATCTTGCAGCTGCTCAGGCCTGCCCTTCCTATCCATTCTGTGTTCACACACCACATATCTCCAGCTTGGTACCAAGAGGAGCAATGTGATTATCCGATCTACGTAATGAAACTGGAGGCGTCAATGGCTATGAGTCCTCACAACTTACTAACTCTAATGGATTTCCTGAAGAAGGGCTAATTTTCTACATAGAAGAAACTTCCATGTATGTTTGAAGGACCAGCAAGTCTTTACTGACCTTTGAAAAATGACCTCCTTCAAATTCTGGAGACTCAGGAAACAAAGGGCGAGAGAGAGAGAAAAAAAAGAAGGGGGGGACCAAATGTCAGTCCCCAGGAGGGGCTGACAGGAGGGGCCTGCCTCTCCCTGCAGTGATGGAGTCCAGATGGAGAGCAATAGAAAGGGTCAGAAGCTCCCTCTTGAAGGCAAGTGATTCAGAATATTAAAAAGGAATGAAAAATAGACCACCATTTCTCAGAGTAGGTACTCATGTGTTGAAAATTTCTTTCTGTACTACTATTAAGTCAACACAAGTATATTTAAAAAAAAAATGTGTGTATGCATGCATGTGGGTGTGTGTGTAGGTGCGTGTGTAGATATCTCATGAGTTACTAAATCTTTAGAAAATCACTAATATTCCAAAGAATTTTGTCTTATAAACCGGTATCAACATTATTATATGTAAAAAATCTTACCTGATGCTCAAAAAATTCCAACAGGAGGGACTATCATTATCCCCCCCATTTTAGAAGGGAAATTTGGAGCATAGAAATATTCACTAATTCCCCCCAAAATAAAAAAAAATATATGGTTAAACATAGGGAGACTTTTTTTTTCCCTCACTCTAGAAGTTTAAAAATATATTGATGTATTTCTCATGACTACCTATTTTGTAGAAAATCAGGTAGAATTCAGGAGATACATATTAATCCTAAATTTATGTAATATTCTTAAACCATCAAATAAACTATAATTATTTTATTTTTAAAATACTAAATAAGGTAAAAAAGAGAAGTGATTGATGTCATTGTTCTGAGCCTTTGAGTAATATATGTGCTGCCACCTAGCTCAGTCTCTGCCCCGACCTAGTAAACTTAATATTTATGGTGTTGAGTGATGGTCTATTAGAGGCTTGATTTGTTTGCTAGGGCTGCCATAACAAAGAGCCATGGGTTGAACGGTTTAAACAACAGAAATTTATTTCCTCACAGTCCTGGTAGCAAGAAGTTCAAGATCAAGGTGTTGATGGGGTTCGTCTCTTTTTAGGCCTCTCTCTTTGGCCTGTAAGAGACCATTTTCTGCATGTGTTTTCACGTGGTCTTCTCTCTGCATCTATCTGCGTTCCAAGTTCCTCTTCTAATAGGGAGACCAGTTATATTGGATCAGGCTCACCCTAATCTTCTCTTGAAAAACCTATCCCAAGGGCAGTCACAGTCTGAAGTACTGGGGGTTAGGACTTCAACATATGATTTCTTTTTTTTTTTTTAAGATTTTATTCATTTATTTGACAGTGAGAGATCACAAATAGGCAGAGAGGCAGGCAGAGAGAGAGGGGGCAGCAGGCTCCCTGCTGAGCAGAGAGCCTGACATAGGGCTCCATCTCAGGACCCCGAGATCATGACCTGAGCCGAAGGTAGAGGCTTAACCCACTGACCCACCCAAGCGCCCCTCAAACACATGATTTCTGAGGAGATGCAATTCAGCCCAGAACAGAAGCCATGACACATAATTAAGAAGTCACTCAGACAGGAATATGGCTAAGGAACTAGGAAAGCAACATGGGCAGAAATCCACCACTAGATGCACTAGACATGCCCTGTCCCTGAAGAGACCAAGCCCAAAGGATGGGAGAAAAAGCTCAGAATAGTCATCCAACTTTACTACTTTGTTAATGGGGAAAAGTTGCTTTATGGTTACAGCTAATTTATACTTGAGAAGATAAACCTGGCTGTAACTCAGGCTTCCTTCCCCTAATTGTGGTCTTAATTTATTTGATCCTCTTGGATTAGGTGAGAGTTCAAATACAGAGGCACATGCAGCAGTGCTGGTGTTGGAAATTAACAGTTCTATCTCTCAGCCTTTTAAAGGATACTACTCAGTTATATAGGCAGGAGGTAATCCTAGTGTTATCTCTTGAATTGTTAACACATTTCTCCTCAGAAACAAATACAGCATGGCTTGTCTAACAAAAGTAAAATAGGGATTAATCCTAAAAGTCAGAAATCTGTGGGTTGTTTTATTTGCTTTTTAAATTAACTACCCAGTTTAACTTCAAAAATATTTGCCAACTTACTCTGCATGAAATATGTCTTTCATAATTAAAAAGAAAACTTTTAAATAATTACAACATCTTTATAAAAGTTCCTTTTTTGGAAAAAAAAAGTCTTCAGTTTTTGTTGTTTTAATTTGCTCAGTAATTTTTACTTCCACTAATTAAATAAGCATGATCCTAAACAGGGTAAGATAAATTTTTGGTGAGTGAATCACATGTTCCTATTATAACTTCAGAGGAGTGTCTATAAGGGGAATAACTTGGGGGCCACAAGCAATGTGAACTTCATTCTGCAAATGTCCCTTCTCTTGTCAACTGCAAACATTTCAAACATTATTTGAAAGAGGAAGACATGACAATAAATACAGCAATCACCATGAGACAAGACACCAGAATGCCTGTCCTCAAGAAATTTTACTTTTAATTAAGTGATTTTGTAGTTCTCTACACAAAGAGGAAAAAGAAAATTTCTACACATGCACTTATCTGAGAAAGAAAAACCTTGTATCTCAACACAGACAGTCCACAATTTACGATGGTTTGACTTAAGACTTTTTGACCTTACCATGCACAAAAGCAAAATCCTTTCAGTAGAAACCATACTTTGAATTTTGAATTTTGATCTTTACCCAGGCTGGCCATATGTGGTATGATACTTTCTCATGAGTCTGGACAGTAGAAACAAGCCACAGTTCCAGTCAGCTGCTCCTCACAAGGATAAACAATCCAGTCGCTTAACACCATGCTGTACCATATAACCATTCTGTTTTTCACTTTCAGTACAATATTCAATAAATTACATGAGATATTCAATACTCTATTATAAAATAGGTTTGTGTTAGAGGATTTTGCCCAACTGCAGGCCAAGTAAGTGTTCTGAGCACATTTAAGGCAGGCTAGGCAAATACATTTTTAATTTAAGTATTTTCAACTTATAATGGTTTATTGGAATGTAACCCCACTGCAAGGTGAGGAATATCTGTATATGAAGAACTTCTCAAGTCAATAATAAGGAAACAAACAGCCCAATTTTTAAAAATGAACCAAGCCTTCAACAGTAAGTTCACAAAAGAAATATACAAATGGCCAACAAGGGTAATAATATACCCAATACCAGTAATCATCAAATTGATACAGATTAAAACCACAGTGACCTACCATTTCACACCTGCTGTAAGCGCTGGAGAAAACACCTGATGGCAAGGAAGTGGAAGAACTACAACTCTCAGACATTCACAGCATACAACAACCTTGGAAAACTATTTGGCAATTTCATACTAAACTAAATATAGTTTAGTATGAATTCCAATTAGCAATTCCAATCCTAGAAATCTTGAGAGAGATGAAAAATTCTGTCCACAAAAGACTTGTACAATAATGTTTATAACGGCTTTATCTGGTAACTCTAAACAAGAATCCTGCCCCTCAATGTCTAAAAATCAAAGAATGGAAAAATAAATTGTAGTGTATTCAGATAATGTAATACCGCACAGAATAATAAGGAATGAACCACTGATAAACACAATGTGGATATATCCTAAAAACAGTGCACTGTACAAAAAAGTCAGACACAGAACAGTGTGTCCTGTTTGATTCCATTTATATGAAGCTCACGAACCAGCAAACCTAAACTATAGAGAGAGAACTCAGAACAATGGTGTCTGTGGGGCTAGGTTTGACTGGAAGAAGACAATGTAGTCAAGGTGGTAAGTATGCGGATGTATAGTTCTTACCCAAAACCACTGAACTGGACACTTAAGATATTTGATTTTTATTGTATATAGATTTTATTTCCATTTGTTACAAAGTGTTCTTAAATAAAAGTCTTCAGAGTTCTTAAATAAAACTTTGCAGTTTTCCAATATTTCATACACACCCCATTGCACAATTTTCATTTGCTTATAGGCCTTGCCCCCTGGCTACTCATGTGCCTCCTGCACATGGTGACCCAACCCTCCTCAGAAGGTAAAGGGGAATGGCACCTAGTGAGCCCACCCCAGGGCAGGGCCTTTCCTGTGTGCAAGGCCATACACAACATAGCATGAGACGAAGAGATTCAAATCTCGAGACCCCCGTTAAGAGTCATTAGGCCCCTTTGCTCTTAGAAAATGTACCACAGTGAGGTGGGAAGAATAGAGGCTATGGGGTGACTCAGACCAGAACTAAAGCCCCAGCAGAGGCAGTCACCAGATTCAAGCAGGTTACTTAGTGTCTCTGAATCTCTGTTCCTTCATCTGTAAGAATTGACTCTTCTGCAAAATCAGAGACCATGTTCACAATGTGCCTAGATTGGGGCTTTGTACATAGTAGGTCCTCAATAAAGTCCAGCTACCACTGGCCAATCAGCCCCTGAAAGGGACCATGACTGTCTGACGCACAGCAGGTTTTCAATACATATTTAATAAGTGAGTGAACAGCCTGAGAGATTAATATTTTCTTTAATTCCTATAAGAAAATACCAGGAGATGAAACCAAGAAGAAGCAGGATGGGTGATCGAACAGCAAGTATTTTCGCCAATATACTGTCTTATCTCAGCACATATCCAGCCCATTCTCTGAAACCCTTGAGATCAGACGTGTTTCAGAAGTCAGAATTTTTCTGATGTTATACATGTAATATGGTATATACACCATACACGTGTAACCTAGCTGGGAGACTGGGAAGCACCCCCACATCAAATGCATTCATATTTCCAAAGCAGTTTGCAAATATTCACATCAAATGGCATAAATGAAGACAGAAACAATCTCTTATCAGTTTAGGTCCAGTTTTGACACCAAATAAGTTTGTTTAAAAATAACAAAATGACCACTATTCAATGTTAATGCTTGTAAGGATTGCAGTATTGCTGGGAAACACTGTAACGGTTAACATTCAGCTAACACCTACGAAATACCAGGCACTCTGGCCTAAGCACTTTTTATGCTGGCCCATGTGCTCCTCACAACCATAAAAAGGAAGCCCTGTCATCATTTCCATCTTACAGGCAAGAAACTGAGGCATAAACAGAGTAAGTAATTTGCCCAAGGTCTTATTCGTCACCCTGGAGTCTTTATTCTTGATCACTCTCCTAGAGTACCTCAGTCTCCCCCTTTCTAGTTTGTGCAGTGTGGGCTTTGAGGAAATACCCATCCTTGCTCTCCACCCTTGACACTCCCAAACCCAAAGTCACTGAAGAAAACTGGTACTGAGGTTTCTGTCCTTTCCATCCTCCACTTGGAAAACTAAAGGTTATGGAAAGAAGTGACTTTGAAAGATCTGCTCTCCTTCACAGACTCAACAAAGATATTTTCACTGGCCTGTGACAACCAAACTCAACCACTGCAAGAAATCCAGCTTTAATTATTTTTTTCTTTTTCAAATAGATTACCCACAGTAGGACACATTCATAAAAAGTTTAGCCAGCAGTGTAAGTTGCAGAAGAAAAGCCAAGAGCCTACAAAGCAGAATAACACTCTTTCAAGCAGCCACCAGGTCATTAAAAAATACAAATTTATGGGTAGCCCAGCCACCTTATCAAGGGAAAACAATATAAAAAGCCCACAGCTCTGAGGGGGGAAAGAGTAGAACCTATTCCACAGAAGAGAGGAAAGCTCCGGCATCAATCATGTAGCCCGCCCAGTGTTAACAACTTCTAAAACAGTGAAGGTGAAAGAACATTTGTTTGCCAAAAGGTCACTTTCCCAATTCAAGGGGGAAGGTTTAGGAGCACATGTTGGAAATTCTGCCTCAGTATGCGTGTTATTTCACCCTGGGGCACAGTCTGCCTATGAAACAAGGTTGATGGTGGAGAGCAATTAGTCTGGCAGCTAATCAGTGTCACTTTGCTGAAACTTTTCAGGAAACCACCCCAACCTAAAGGAACTGTGCTTCAACACTAGGTTTGCTTCTCACAGAAAAATACCAAGCACTGAGGACGCATCCTTGGAAATGCACACATCCCTTCAGTCGGTCAGTATTTACTGTGTACACTATAATACGTGCTGGGGAACACTTGTTAAACCCAGGTGCCTCCCTTCAAATGGCTTAAAATCTTATTTGGGGGAAATAAAAAATTATAATCATCTAAGGTACAGAAAATACAATGTGGATGCAAGAACTGGCAAAATGTTCTGTGTTGTATTTCTCTCTTTCTCTATTTTATACACAACTCAAACTACAAATTTCATTCCGACCTCACTGAACTCTCAGAAAATAACTGAACTTACTTAGGTCAAGCAGGTTCAATTTCCAAACAGAAATGTTTGTCAGAAACAATTTCTCTATACTTCACACTACCTCACCACGTAATGGAGAGCAATTCTTATATATGGGACAGAGCAGACAGAAATGCAGGTCTTACTCAGCAAGTGGTTGTTGAATTAAATGGAATTCCTGTCCAACGACACTCAGTATAGAGGGTTTTGTTCATGAATCTTAATTGGGAATGATTCCCTAACCATCAGGGACTTGTGATTTTGTTTTAGAGAAACATTTCCCCCAGTACAACCTATATTCAGTCCTGTGGGAAAGCTTCTGACTTCACAACAATGACTTCAAAGTTAACCTTCGATGCCCACAAAATGCAAAGTTGCAACAGTTAAAGGTAACCTGTTTTTTAGTATTGGTGGGCCCTAAATAGAATGCCCCCCAAAGATTTTCTGTTGTCTCAGACATGTTTTGAAATGGAGTGTGGAAAGGCAGTAAGACATGAAGAGAAGAAAACTGGTTAAGGCACCAAGGTGAGTTAGGCAGAGGACAAGGAAGCCACCAGTCCCCCATCCCCAGCACCCCCCTCATGAGGGGTGGGAGACACGTTTCACCCTAAGAAGTTAAGGCTCATTACCAGCTCAGGCTAACTGAAGTACAGAAAGTTCCCTTATCTTATTCTGAGTGACCCAACCTTCCTTAAATGTTTCACATGCAAAGCCAACTAGGTATGAAAACACTGATATGAGATGTCAGGCCAGGAACTACAAGTTCTCACCTCATATCTTCAAAAATCAACTAATTAATTAATTAAGAAAAGTTTAGGTAGCAAAGTTATTTTTTAATTTTCATAAACTATAACCAAATTCTTATCACATCTAATTTCTGTCTCACCCAGATATGAGCTAAAGTCAACTAAACCTTTAAGGGGGTAAGTAAAAATGGCCAAGATCCATCCAATGTCTGGTTAAAAAAAAAAAAAAAAAAAAATCGAATTCCTCTCATCTCCCTGCTTCCTCTTTACAGAGTCTTTTCCCCTTGAGTTCCTCCACATTCCCAAATCAATTACTGTCTTAACTCACCAAATATGTAACAGGAACCTAGAACATACCTGTTGAGCAGCAGGGATGCTATGTGAATAAACAGGTGCTGTGCTCCCACCTTACAGTCTGGTGAGGATGACAGGCTTCAAACAGGGACATTCACACCCAATGGGGCTCATAAAGGAACAAAATGAACTGGCAGAGGCTTAGAATCAGCCCCTGGAGGAAGGCAGAAAGCTGTAAGAGATGATTTTTCCACTGAAAGGAAAGGTAACCTGTTTTTTAGTATTGGAATAGGAAAGGAATGCTGCCATTCAGTTGAGAGTGCCGAAGTAGTTTCCAGGGACAAAGAGCAATGGGCCACCTGAACCCCAGTTTGCTAACAGCACTGCTAATGGCAGTAAGAGCAAGCAACCAAATTGTCATCATTATGGATGGGACTTAGGATATGAATACTGTATTTGAGAAGAGCTGCTAAATTATGGTCCTGAATTGCAAACATTTTACAAATGAAAGAGACCACTCATTCATGATCAATTTGTACTGTTGTTGTTGTTGTTTGTTTGTTTTATAGTATTCTAGCAAGTTTGGGTATCTAGCATTGTTTTCTAACTTTTTTCACAACATGGATCTCAGAGATAATGGCCATATTTGACCTGCTCCCTTGGGTCAGCTGACAATGCTCCCAATAAAAGCAGTGCCTGAAGGCTCTGGCTACCTAGGCCCCTCCTTTGTGCCCTGAAGATCAGCTCCAACCTGTAACTTACATGCTTTTCACCAAGTCCATGCTGCCTGTTTCCTTCTGTTTCCCTTACTATAACCAGAAAGTCTTGCAAAGTTGGCTGTTCTCCCCACTGGACAACAACAAAAAGGTTTTTTTTGTTGTGTTAAAATTTGTAAATACCCTTGGCATTTCCACTGGCATCTAGCCGGTAGACACATTCAGTGTCTGAGTTCAAAATGACCTGGCATTAGGTGGCTGACCTGGCTTAGGTGACAAAGACACTAGTGGCTCCTATAAAAACCTGGGGAAGAAGAAAACAAGAGTAGGAAAGAAAGAAGAGAAAGAAGATGAGGACAGGGACTAAGTATGAGGTATACCAAGTAGGAGATGACTAGGTCAGGGATGACTGCATTATGGGAGACCACAAACCATTCTAACATTATGACTATCTCCCCAATAATTCACCACCATTCTTTCAGTATTCTTTCTTTAATGCTTCCTTTCCTCTTTCCCATTTTGGGGCTTTGCATATACCATTCCTTCTGCATGGAACACGACATTTCTTTTTCACCTCCACCAGTGACTCTGACTCAGGTGATTTTGCCCCCCGTGAACATTTAGCAATGCCTGGAGACAATGATGGCTGTCCCAGCTAGAGAGGATGCTACTGGCAACCAGTCAGTAGAGACCAGTGATGCTACCAAATATCTTCTAATGCACAGGAAAGCCCCACAACAAAGAATTATCTAGTTCAAAATTCTGTGGTGTAAAGGTTGAAAAACCACGCCTTGTGCTCTCTTCACCCACTACTTGGTAATTTACTCCCCAGCCTGGCTTCTTCCTACACAGTAGTGCACGTCTCACAAATGTAATAAAAATCCAGTTTGGTACATGTGTGCTCACTGCAAGGCTGTGAGTCCCATGACAACCAGAGCCATGTCTGTCTTGTGAGTCACCATATACATTCAGTGATTGACACAGGTCTCGACATTTGTTGGACAAAACAAAAGAGTTCAGGGACCCCACCTGGAGAGAAGTCTTCAGGACAGTTAAAAAGCCACAACTGTACCAATTTCTATACTCACACTCTTTTCTCATTTTTCACTAAAAATGGCCCCTCTCAATATGACTGTCCATCTTTTTAACCAGACTGCCCTACAAATGCCTTGGCTGTTTTAAGGATCAAATCCTTTCTCAAAGGAAAAAGAGTTGCTACATTAAGGACATCCAAGAGAACAGGACTCAGACATGCAGACAACACGCTAACAGAAGGCACAGCTTCCCAAGATCAACCCTTTGAAAGGGACAACACTCGTGTAAACTTGCAAGCTTGAACACACTGGTTTAGATGTCAGTTTCATTACTTGATAATCGTAAGAGCAGTCCTTGTATTACAAAGGAAATGCACAAAAATAGGATGCCAGACAACTGTGTGAATGAAAAGAATAGGAAATGAAAGAACATGAAATAAAGGGGATAATTTAGAGGTTTCCACAGTCCACTGAAAAACACATCGTTTGGAAATCAGGTAGAGCTGATTCTGTCAAACCCTGGCTCTGTCTCTTACCAAGTATGTGACCTTAGGCAGTTTTCTGAACATCTGACAGTTTACTAACCTAAAATAGAAATGAAAAACACCCACCTCTTGAAATCACTGTGAGGATTAGTGGAACAATCCTCTTACAGCACTAGCATAATACTTAATTCTATACTCAGACAAAGCTGTATATAATAAAGGTCTATTTCCCATAAAAGAATTAAAACATGATTGTACCCCAAAATGATGTAAATAGGCTGGAACATGCCTCCATTAATTCAGCAAATGTTTACAGGGCATGAGGTCCTCTACTAGGGTACAATAGTGAAGACCAGTGAGGATCTTACCACAAGGGAAGTCTCTAAATAACTGTGGCTCACTGATTCCTGGAATAGGCAAAATGATATAATAGGAGAGCCAAAGAATAATTTTTCTAGCCTTGAAAAATTGGCCCTAGTCATATTTATGTAATTAATATTATTTTGCATTCTTTGGTTGTTAAAAATGAAACACTACTAAAGTTACGTTGAGTAACTTTAACAAATGACAATTTATTGCAAAGATGGGGATGGGGTGTGGCTCAGAGAACCAAAGGCCTGAAGAACAAGTCTCATGCTGGGTAGAGCCCAGAGTGCTTCCGGAGCTTTCCCATCCTATGGGAGCTACCACAAGGATGAGTCGGCCCCAGGCACTGGTTAGGTCAGCCTCTGTTCTGCATCTTCCCCCATTAGGCAGCAAGGTTCCAAAAGAGAAAGTCTAAACTATATCAGGACAGACACTGACCCCCTCAGCTAGGCAATGTCAAATTGCCTTAGATCACGATGCCAACAAGATTTCCTGCAATAGCAGAGAAGTTTTTTTTGCCAAAAGAAAATTGGGATAGAGCTACCAAAAAAGAAAGAGTGGATGCTGGTGGCTAAAACACATCCAACATCATCACTAACAACAATAGGAACTAGCTTTTTATGAGCACTTACAACATAGCAGTTGCTGTGTGAAGCACCTTACGTCTCCTATCTCACTGAATTACTACAATTCTATGAAGTAGCAAGTATTGCCTCCATTTTAAAGATTAACAAATTGAGCTCACCGATGTTAAATCATATGCCCTGTGCTACACAACGAGAAGCTGAAGTATGATCTGACCAAACATGTGCTTAACCACACTGCTTTCTACTTCATTAATTTTGGTCAGTAAATAACTGCTCAGCACTCCAAATTTCAATATTAAAAATAAAATCCTAAAAACTTCTATATTAAGATAAGTATATTTGGTGTTGGCCACAATAAAAAGTAATCTAGTTATAGAATAGCAGGGAGCAGCACCTACGGAGCTAATAAATGAAATGTAGAAACCTAGAATGATGTTTTTCAAAAAGGGGAGAATGGTAATTTATTGACTACAAATGCTGTCCTCATCTCTCTGTAGCTTAGAAACTGTTAACCTTGGCAATAAACAAGTGACTTACTACAAATTGGATTCCAACCACCAGCACGCACAAGTTTTCAATCAAACGTCTGTGAATTATTCAAGCTCAATAAAAAAAACTAAGAATATACAAATATCATCTATCATCATGTTAGTTTTACCTTTACAATCAATTCTCTGATGCTGATTTGATGGAGAGAAGTTGAGAGTTCATCTACCTGCAAAATTTGGAATAAAATAATAAGTATTTCTAACTGTTATGCTTTTCAATTTTTTAAATAATCTCATACACAACTTCACTCATACTAATAAATAACAATCAACATGCAGAATTGGGCACCAGCCATCCCTCTCTAAGTGCCCATTCATGACGAACATGCCCACTGTCCTGTCAGCCAGACACAGACCTGACCTCAGATCCCATGTGTGCAGTAGGGCAGAGCCTTGGCACCGATCAGACTGCCTCCACAGAAATCTCACCACACGCTGAGTTCTGCAGGTGCCACAAGCCCCTCCTTTGAAATTACCCTGCCCAACCCAACCAGCCCTAATCCCTTGTCCTTGCACTCTAGGCCTATGATGGGAGTGGCAGCTCTGACTATCTCTGAATGGATGTTCCATTGTTGTTCCATTGCCTCGGAGCTAATCTCCTGGCTTCTCTTGTGGGGCTGATCCATACTAATCTCCTCATCAAATGGTCAACTTGGTCACACCCTTAGTGTTCTTGCTTTTTTGAAATACAGATAGGCTATAATTTTTTCAAGTCTTTATGTTCTCTTTTCTTTTTGCTTAATTTATCCATCTTTAAGTCATTTCTCGCTTCTAGGATTTTACTACAAGAAGTCAAGAGAAGCCAAGCCAGTCTTTCAACCCTTTGCTTATAAATGTCTTCAGCTAAAGATCCAACATCCTCGTTTGCAAGTTCTACCTTCCACAAAACACCAGAAGGTAAATACAATTCAGCCAAATTCTTTGCCACCCAATAATAAGGATGGCCTTTCCTCCAATGCCTAATTACATGCTCTTCACTTCCATCTGACACCTCAGCAGAAGAGCCTTTACCATCCATTCTTCCACCTCCATGCTGCTCAGGATTTCTTAGGGAGCCTCTAAGAAAATTGAGGCTTTCTGTACAGTTCTCCCCTTTTCTTTGGAACCCTCTGCAGAATCACTTTTAAAGGTCCATCCATGTCCATGAGCTTTCCAGCATGTGCCTCAAACTCCACCCAGCCCCCAGCTCCAAAGCAGCTTCCACATTTTTAGGTATTTGATAGAGCAGCACCCCAACGTCTCTCAATACCAATTTCTGTCTTTATTATAACCCACCCAGCCCATGATATTCTGTTTCAGCAACCTAACTTTAGACAATAGCTAAGGAACAAAAGGAAGAAGATAATTTTGGTGGTCTAAAGGATAACAACATTAATGTGTTACAGGAAAATCTCAGATGTGAGTAATTTTTACTTAGCACTATAATTCTTTTTAATCACTTTTCCTGAGGTATTTGTATACAATAAAATTCACGAGTTTTTAAGTGTACAATCTGATGAGTTTTGACAAATGCATATAGTTCAGTAACCATCAACACAACATAAAGTACATGTTACTTTACATAAAGTAAAGTATCAAAAATTTCCAAGTGCCCCCATTATGTGCCATTATGTTTTAAAGCAAGCAACTGGGATTGATAAATTTAGTCACTGATATTAAAATCAAGTAAAGAGAAGGGCAAACCCTGTTACCTGTAATTGTAATCTCTTAATCTCTCAGCAACTGTATCAAGATGAATAATAAAAAAAAAAAAAAATCAAGAGGAGATGCTTACAAACAAAACATGGGTGCAAAAAAGAGAAACTTTTTCCAGAAAAGTAACCTAACAGTTAATTTAAATAATGCATCTTACTTTTTCTTTTTTTTAATGCATCTTACTTTTATCTGTATCACTTTGAACAGACTGCCTACACAATGATATTCTCTTTAGAGACAGGAGATTTTTTTTGAGGAGTTTTTTTTCTGATGACAAACTCTCTGTTCCCCCAAGTAACTTCTTTGAATAGGTACAAACCAGAAAGACCAGAGAAGAAAATGACCTAAACATTCTCACAGCATCTAAAGAGTTAAATAAACTCATAGCTGATATCTTCTGTGTTCTGTATAAGGAGTTGTATCACAGACTCCAGTTCCACACAAGAAGAGAAGCATTACTCTAAAAAACCAACTGGTCATGAGGACGACTATATAGGCTTCAGACATATCTTTTAAAAAAAAGAGAGAGAGAAATAAAGACGCCAGATGGGAGTATTAAAGGCAGGAACCAAATTAAGCCCAAGATTACCCAGGAAGATAAAAAGATGACTAGAAGAATAACAGCTAGGGCTGACCGGAGTCGGAGCACAGCCGGCCGGCCCGTGCAGACGGACGTGGCTCAGACTTGGCTCCAACCCAAAACAAGCACAAAGTACCCAGATCCAGAGCGGCCAGGGAATGAACTGTGTGCTAAGCAACTGAATCATCATATGTTACAATAATGTCTACAGTACATTCTGAGGAAGAATGCTTTAAGAATAAGGAGAAATCTCATATTGTTGTGAAGGATGAACCCCATATACTCTTGCCCACAGGCAAGAGACAAGACAACAGTGAATAAAATACAACTTTGATACACACACACCCCAGACTGTTTTCAATAACATTTTAAAGCAAATAAAATATGGAAAGAAAACACAATTTTAAATTTTCACTGCCACTCCCCCCCCCAAAAAAAACTAGATCAAAGGGTTTCTATAGTAGAGTTTCTAAAAATGTGAGTCCCACTTAAACATTTTCTGGCCTGAATGAACCTATCCCATAATAATCAGTGTGTCCTAGAGGTCAAGTCTCTGATATCTTAGGGTACATCAACTTCCAAAAATCCCTCAGCTGTGAACTTGAATGGTGTTTGCTTCCAGCTTGTTTTCTCATGGGGCTGAGACTTAAGAATAAGTTCTAATTTACCTAATTGGTTTGCTTGTTGCAAGCAACACAGAAATAACCACAAAATGCCACAGATCTCGCTGATTCTGACCAGTATCTAATATATTCCTCAGCAGTGAACAAGGGAGGACCCCGCTGAAAAGGAACCCTCAGGTCCCTGGTAGCTGTTCTCTCTGTGAAGATCCATCTTCACTCGTCCCAGCTTACCCACCGTCCTGCAAGACTTCCTTCCTTTGACTCGGACACAAATGAAACTCCTGAATGTCTGTGAAAAGATTAAAGCCCCCAAGAGAAGGAAAAGAGACAGTGGTGGGAAGCTACTGCCACTGGCTCTGAGCAGACTGCTTTTAAGAGTGGTTAGATGGTATTTTACCAAAAAAAGAAAAAAAAAAAATGGTCCCCAGAACAATGATAAGATCTCCTAGCCCAGTGCTTCTTGAATCACCTGCAGATCTTATTTCTATGTATATTTAGATCCGGGAAGTCTGAAATGAATCCAAGAGTCTTTATTTCTAATAAGCTCCTAAGGTGTTGTCTCTGCTACTCCTGGCCCATGAGCTAGCTCAAAGTATCAAGTATAAAGGTCTTTGAGTCCTTGATTAAAAATTCAGATTTCTAGGCTCCACGCTGACCAGTTGAAGCTATGGAAATCAGCACTTTCTTTTTTTTTCTTTTTTTTTTTTTTTTTTATTTGACAGAGAGAAATCGCAAGTAGATGGAGAGGCAGGCAGAGAGAGAGAGAGAGAGAGGGAAGCAGGCTCCCTGCTGAGCAGAGAGCCCGATGCGGGACTCGATCCCAGGACCCTGAGATCATGACCTGAGCCGAAGGCAGTGGCTTAACCCACTGAGCCACCCAGTCGCCCCGGGAATCAGCACTTTCTGAACACATCTGATGACTCTTACACACACTAAATTTTGAGGAGTGTTTCATTCTCACTCCTTGCATGCTCTCCACCACCACTGAGAGAGTAGCACCTAAGTCTACAGCCAGAGCAGCAGAAGTGGGAAGGGAGGAGGTTTTTTCCACATCCAGAAGTTTGGATAGTGGCTCAGGGATATAATCAGCAAGCTAAACTAATCTAAGCTAAGCTAAGCTAAGCTAAGCTACTTTTCCCCTCTTGACTATTGATTTTAATCCTGTTGCTAGTAAGTGATTTTTACCTGGTGGTATGGGTAAGATGGGAGTTTTCTTTGGCAGCTCTAGGAATGAAGTGAAAATACTGGGGTGGTGGGGCACCTGGGTGGCTCAGTCGGTTAAGTGTGTGACTCTTGGTTTCAGCTCAGGTCATGATCTCAGGGTCGTGAGATTGGGCCCAAGGCAGGCTCTTTACTCAGGGTTGAGTCTGCTTAGAATTCTCTCCCTCTCTCTCTGTTCTTCCCCTGCTCAGGAGCATGTTCTCTCACTTTCTCTCTCTCTAAAATAAATAAAATCTTAAAAAAAAAAAAATAGTAGGATGGTAAGCTGCCACGTACTAATTCGGTTGGAGTTTCTCTATATTTTTCAATATTTTCTAATTTTTTACAAGAACACCTATTACTTTTCATAATCAGGAAAATAAAAAAAAAAAAATTAGTCTTTAAACCAGGAGTTACCACATCCCTAAGAAACTACCGAAAATTTAATAACATCCTAAAGCAGGAAACTACCTGAAAATGTCCTTCTCTTGAAATTTAGTTTTTATACACACTCTCAGTCTTCTCATTCTTGAACTTAACCTCTGGATTTTATTTACTAAACTTACTGTCTACTTCCTGGTTTGTTTGTTTGTTTGTTTGTTTGTTTTTGCCAACTAACCAAGCTGATTTCAGTCATGTAAATTAATGTACCTATTTTTTTTTCTATAAGAAATTTTTCATACCTGACTACCATTGAATATGCCTGGTATATCCTTTCTTCGGGTTTTTAGGTGTTTATTTTCACTAAACTGCATTTATCTTAACCAAAATAAATTTCCCACACCATTTGTCCCTCAGAGGTAAGCAGTCCTTAAAATTCTGATTTCCTCTGTTGTTTACCTCTTTCTTTTCTTAACTCACCAAAAATAAGCTTGTGAAAAATGACTTAGCTCACTTTTTTCATCCCTCTCCCATCCACCCTACATGCTACTGCCATTGTTACTATCATTATTAATTACTCTCCTAGTCATTATTAATTACCCTCCTATCATTATTAATTCATCCTTGAAATTTTTAAGATTTTTAAACTTGTTTCTCAATCTTCCAACTTCTGACATGGTTTAGTGATTTCTCACTGGGTCAGATAATGAAGATATTAGCCCCTTCTCTTTCCTTCACTTCTCCCTCCTCTTTCTCTTCTAAATCCTGTTACCTAAACCTTTACTTTTATGATTTATATTTTGTACAACCATACTTGTCTTTAATGTTTTGGGTATAGATTCTAAAAATTAAAAACCAACAAACAGTACTGATGTCATTTTAACGACCTAAATATTATTTACTGCAAAAGCCAATAAATACATTAGCTTATCTTTACTTCTCAGCAAGTCCTATGTCACTATGTTGGGTGACTCCAAAAACAGCACTCCGCCTCACCCTCAAACAGATTATGACATGGCCTTCATTGATCCAAATCCTGTTTCATTTCGTTTTGCTTCATATTTGTAACATGAATTTCTTGTACTTTTTGTGTTTGATTTGGAGGACAGAAAGGAGAGATGTTTGTCTTATTTTCTCCTTATAAATAGAAGATATATATGCCTGAAATGTACCCTCAACTCATGTAATGAAATCTACTTCTCCCAAGAGATATTTCTTCTATAGACCTGGACTGATGACCTGGAGGCCTCATCCTAGGCTCTCCTACACTGAACGTCTGGGTGAGGTAACATGTCTTCTTTCTCTACTCTCTCCCTCATTTTACTTTCACAGAAATGTCTTCAAAAAGCATATACATGGTATGCAAATTTTCTGAATTCTTCCATGCCTAAAATTGTCTTTCTTCTACCCTAATACTTGATTCATAGATTGGTTATGAAACTGTTCTGTCAAAATAACTTTTCCTCAGAATTTTGAAAGCATTTCCCTATTGTATTCAAACACCCCCCGCCCCTTGACTGAGCAGATGCCTGAAACCAGTCTAATTCTCCATCCTTTTGAGGTGAGGTTTTTTTTTTTTTTTTTTTTTTTTTTTGTAAAACTTCATAAGATCTTATCAGTATCTAATATGTTCTAAAATTTCATAAGAGCATGCCTATGTGGGTATTTTTAGTCATCTTTTGAAGCCCTTGATGAATTCTCTTAATCTGATGTTCAGCTCTGGGAATTTTTCTTTTATTCTTTTGTTCACTTCTTCCTCGCTCTTTCCTCTGCTTTCCATTTCTGGGATTCCTGCTTATCTGATTTTAGATCTTACAGATTTATCATATCTTGTCTTTCATATTTTGGTGACTGTTTTTGCTTGATGTTCTTGGAGTTCTACTTTTTAGCAATCATTTGGAATTTGTAAAACTCAGTTCTCATTTTGCTTCTTTTTTCAAGGAATCCTGTTTTTGTTTTACAGATGTAGTTATCTTCTCAAAGTCTGCCAATATTGATAGAATAAAATTTTTGCCAGTTCTCTTCTAGGGGAAGGAGATTTAAAGATATAAATTTTCAGTTATAGAATAATGACATAGGAATGCAATATACAGCATAGGGAATGTAGTTAAAACTAATAACTATGTATGGTAACAGATGGTAGCCAAATCTATTACAGTAATCACTTTGTAATGTACATAAATGTTGAATCACTATGTTGCACACCTGAAAATAATACAATATTGTATGTCAACTAGACTTCAATTAAAAAAAAAAGTTCTCTTTTGTTCCCTAAATTACCTCTACTTCCTCCAGGGCCAATATATATTGTTATATATATGTATTTAACACATATTTTTATAAATATTTACTTATCTTATCTTGATTTTGTTTTTCAAAACCACTACTTTTCCTCTACTATCTGATATCTTGGATGTCCATTCATACTTAAGAACAAAGGTCTGGGATATCTTTCTAGATAACCGATTGAGATTGTCTCTGTACTATTTTTAGGTATGTCTTCCCCTGAGTGGGAAGAATGACCACAAATTCAGTGATCACAGGCTGGAAGGTTTTTAAATGTTGGCACAGGAAGGAACTAGAATGAGGACAGTGGTAGAAGCCTCAGTTTTCTCCCAATCTTCTGCAGAGCACTGCTTGCCAAACTCTTTTATGTCATCAAATGTATGGGGGGAAAATTATTGGGGTACTTGGACTTACTTTCAGCCAGAGAAGATCCACCAGCAGGTCTAGCTGCTATGCAGCCCTCAGGCCTCCCAGCAGCTGTACATATGGAGGTAGGGGAGGCAGCACCTTCTGCATTACACTGACCAACCTTCAAAACATCACTTTAGTTTTCTGCAGTCCATGATTGCCAGCTGGAGCCCAAATATCTTTTTCATTTCCTATATGCCCACCAGTCAGCTGTTTCCTCCATACTGTCTCCTTCTTCAGTTCTCTGTGTTCTATCTTCCAGAAATTTGTTAAACTCTCATCTTCTTATGACCTCTATCTTCCTTTCTCCTGGTAGTTATGAATTTCTAGTCTGACCACTTTGCTGTGATCTCAATGGAAGCAGAGATGGAGGGCAGGTACATAAATATGCTTGGCTTGCCCTCTTGAAATCCTAGACCCAGATACACTAGATTGCAGGCAGCCAGAATAACTCTTCCTATTCTGATTTCTCCATGTTTTGCATCTTTTTAAGAAAGATATTGTCCTTTGGTTAAAAAAGACTTTAATCATGAAATTATCCTTACTTCCTCCTTAACTTTGATCCCCACTTATAGTCAGCTGTTGAATACTATCATTATACCCTGGCAAGAAGTCTAAAACCTGTCTCCCATTTAACATTCCCATCACTCATCCAAAAAGTGCAGACTGGTAAGAGGCTAATTATGACCTCAGTACTAACTATGCTAGGTGTGGATGTGTCTACTAACCTTGCTGTAATAATCATTTTGCAATATATACATATATCAAATCACCTTAAACTTAGACAATGCTGTATGTCAAGTATATGTCAATAAAGCTGGGGAAGAAAAGAACTTCCTAGATCTGACCCTCACAGATCCACCCATACTATAGTGACAGCTCCCAAGTGTTCTTTCCTCCTATAACTTCCTCCTTCTGATTCAACCCACCTACTGTTCATCTTTCCTTGTAATTCCCCCAGGGTACGGTTCTTATCATTCACCATATGTATCAACCACCAGAACATGAACCCCTGGAAGTACTTCTGAGAACTTCGGGGAAGATCTTTTTTAAGCTCCACCCTCTCCCCAACCTGGTTGAGAAATAAAAGAGGCTATTAATGAAGATGCTGCATAAGTAAACAGTATGAAAGTATTAAAATATATATATATATATATAGGGAATCCCTGAACAAAATAAAATATAAGCTTCTCAGCTCGGCATTAAAGCTCTTCCATGTCCAGGTCTCATTCCACATTTCTGCCCTTACCTCTCCCTCCTCCCTATACGCTTTGGATTATAACCAAGCTAAACTATTTTCTAGGCCTTAATTTGTTCTGCAATTTCCTACTCTCATGCCCTTGCTTTTCCTATTTAAAAAGCATATTCTCCTCATAGAGGGAAGATGTTGTCCATTTTGCAAGGATCAACTGAAATGCCTTCCCTCTCCTCAAATATTCCTTAATCCTCCCAGCTAGAAGTAACTTCTCTCTCCCTGTTTTATCTTCATACTTGGTACACACTTCTCTTACTTATAGCCCCTGTCATATTCTGGCTTAATCAATAGCCATTTGTGTACACGTATTTTCTCAGACTATAAACTGCTTGAGGACAGAAGTCGTAATTGTTAATTTTTTTTACTTTCTTAAAACATTTAGCACAGTACCTTTTACGAAGAGCCAATGCTTAATAAATGTACTTTGACTGGAAGTAGATAAACCTGGTAAGAAATGACCATTGTAACCCTCAACGACTTTTCAGTACTCAAATTTATTACCTTTACATTCCAAGTTCTCTAGAACGTACAAGATTCTCCCACAGGAATCTTGATTCCCAGGCTAAAAGATTCTATTCACAGACTACCAAGCTAGTCAGTATGCTATGTCCATCCCATCTACCACATTTATGATCTTTATGAATAGGTTCCCATCTACCACATTTATGATCTTTATAAACCCATTTGGTGCCATTCAACACACAATACTCTTTCTATCTGCTGATCTCATTTGGCTATATTCCCATCAACTGTAATTTTTTTTTCTGTTACTTAAATTTAATAATTATTAAATAGCTTCCCCAGCTAAATGATGTTTC
The DNA here is from genome assembly GCF_011764305.1 of Mustela putorius furo. Taxonomy (NCBI): domain Eukaryota; kingdom Metazoa; phylum Chordata; class Mammalia; order Carnivora; family Mustelidae; genus Mustela; species Mustela putorius. Next base: position 20,103,116 of record NW_025422471.1, read on the forward strand.
TTTTTATTTGCCACAGTACTTTGCTCATGACAGGACTTAGAAAACATTTGATTTATTGAAGTTTTTAATCATTCATTTAAATTATATTTAAACTAATCAGCAGTAATATCCTAACATATCCAATAATATTAATTACATTATCTTAAATTATGATTTAGTATCTTCAACTATAATTATTAGCATAAGCTATATTAATGAAGAACATTGCACAAATATATTTGCTAATTGATTATTTTAATGTATTTAAAGTAAGTCTTTTAGGGGTGCCTGACTGGCTCAGTCAGTTAAGTGTCTGCCTTTGGCTCAGGTCATGATCCTGGGGTCTGGAGATCAAGCCCATGTCTGGGCTCCCTGCTGCTTCTCTTTCTGTCTCTACCCCTTCCCCACCCACCACCCTCCCCACCCCTATCCCCATTCATGCTCTCACTCTCTCTCAAATAAATAAAATCTTTTAAAAAAAAGTCTTCTTAAAATAGTTTAAATTATATATCATCATGTTTATACTATATAAGTGCTTTGCATATATGCCCTAATTCATCCCAGGTATATATAAATTATTATCAACTTCAAACCAGTAGGCTATTATACAATTAAAGCTTGTTTGTAAAATAAATAATAGAGAAATCTTTTCTCAGTATATTTCTATAAATTTTTATGGAAATAATTTTAAAGTTAATCTGAATTCATCCCAGCAGAAAGATTTTGTACAGAAGAACACAACTTCACTACGAAATGAAGATAGAAGTATGTTGCTACATACTATTAGTATACTCAGGAGTCTTGTCACCTCATCAAAAACAAGCTACTTTCTCTTATTTATTTATTTTCCAGAATTGTACTTCTTTCTTACAAATATATTTCTACCGTCTTAATTATCTTTCTTTTATAACATCCTATCATATTGTGTAAGTCAGAAATCCTTTTAAAAATTACTTGAACTGGGGCACCTGGGTGGCTCAGTGGGTTGAAGTCTCTGCCTTCCTCTCGGGTCATGATCCTGGGGTCTTGGGATCAAGCCCTGCATTGGGCTCTCTGCTTGGTGGGGAGCCTGCTTCCTCCTCTCTCTGCCTGCCTCTCTGCCTATTTGTGATCTCTGTCAAATAAATAAAATCTTTTAAAAAAATTACTTGAACTATGTTGTAATGAAATATAAATACGCAAATGGGTTATTAGTACAAAGACGAGAAGTAGTTACATAGTAGGGAGACAGTTTTGTAGAGAATTAATGTACTAGAGAACCTACCCTAAGGACAGGTTACCAAGTTACCCAAAGGAAACTTTAAATGGTAGCCAGAGAGGACAACTGTTTCATCATGTGATACAAGGGTTTTTTTTTTTTTTTTAATAGAAGTGTGATTTTCATCAAAGATTCATTTTCATAGAAGTATGAAGTTTCTCAGTGAATCCTAGAAGAATGATTGCATGATATAAGAAAAAAATCTGAAAGAAAATTTGATTTGGAAGGTTAACAGCAGGGTCATTTCAAAGAAGTCCAATATAAATGAAGGGCAAGCAGAAGCAGACAGTATGGGAAATCTCTGGAATCTATGAGATTTACAGTATCTAATTTTCACTTCTTTTTTTTTTTCCAGAGTGTATGTGACTCACTGACTTATCTCCACAGGGAGAATATGAGAAACCAGACCCTGAAGACAGGATCTTTGATGTTTCTGAATTTAGCATTCCTATTAGAAAAATTGTGAATTAAAATTAAAGTGTAATAAAAATTTTTTAATACAAACACAGGTAGTCCAATTATACTATAGAAATACAGGCTTTCTGAAATACAGTCCATATTCATTACTGCATCAAGAAGCACAGAAACAAGACAGAGAAAACCCATATTTTTGAAGTTGGCCGATGACCCCGCAACACTGAGAGGTGAAGAGCTACTAGCCCCTGTAGTCAGCAGGTGGGTACTGCTTCCCAACCGAAATCCACCTCCTCCCCTCCCCTCCTATGCTTCTCCCTCCTAGGCAAGACAGCTTTCTTCAGCTGATCATAAACCCAAAATCTAATCCACAGATCAGAGAGTTTGGCCAAAATTTCCCTTTAGAAAGAAAAAGATAATAACAGCAAGGGAGGTAGAAGGAAAAATAATTAGCTCTCTTACAGCCCAGACAATGTTCTCAAGCAAAGAAACTGACTCACAGCTGAACAACTTCCTGCAAGAAATTTTTCCACAAGACAGCAGTGATGCCATAGAATCCAAAAGAGGAAGGAAGGGAGGAAAGGAGGAAGGAAGGAAGGGGAAGGGAAGGGGAAGGGAAGGGAAGAGGAAAGGAGAAAGAAAAGGAGAATCTATGCCTTGGGGTTCCATAACTCCATCTCTTCTACCTAAAATCTCTGTGAACCTGACAGCTCATCATTTTACTGTCAGATCTAGTGTTTTAATCACTTTGTTGAAAGAGGATATGGAGGGCAGAGTCTTGTCTGAAATGATGATTTCCCAAATAGTTTCACTGGAACATAACCAGTATTCTCAGTGCAAACAGATGGGCTCATCCACACTGCCCTGGGGCGATCTACAGAAGGAAAGTTACTGTGTTGGGTCCTCAGATCTGGTGCAGGCAGCATCTCATAAATATGTTAATGCTGAAGTCACTATGTAGGCTGAGAAAAAGCAAGAAGAAACAGCCAAAATGACCCCAAAACCTCAGGACTGATAAACAGAGGAGATAATAAGAAAACACCCAATAGGCAAGCAAACACATTTAGAAGGCATCAGTTCGGTTGAAAGGCTCCAGCTGGAAAAGGTCAGAGGTTAAGAGCCCTCAATTTAGTAACACTGGGTGTGTGGGAGCCAAGGGATCTTCCAAGAGAAGGGGGTCAGGGCTCAGCTTGGCAGACCACAGGAGCTTTGAGGAAACTATCACAAGACTGAGAAAGAGTTCAGGGAAGGAGGCTGGCTTGGGGGTGACCACACACTCAGACCCAGGAGGACAGGAATGAGACCTGGCACAGAAGCCCGAGATGAAGCCAAAGTGAGTCAAAGTCTGGAGCATAGGGTAGATGAGGTGGAGAGAGCTACCACTGAATGAGTAAAGAATCTGAAAGATAAATGTGGTCAGAGAGCAGATAACTTTTATAAGAGCATTCCAGAATGAGCAGATGAGAAAAGCAGTTTGAATAAGGAGGGAAATATCTGTTCATTTTCACGGGCAATTGTAAGCTTAAAAGGCAATGCTGGAGATTTTTAGCCTTAAACAGACAAACGGTATACTATTTCCTGGTCAACCATCAAATATAACCTGGTATCTGGAATACAGTTCAGTATGCAAGCCCCAGAATAAATTATGTCAACCGGTCTGTATATTTCCAGCCTTAAGAAAAGCTGTGTGTTTTTGTCCCTCCAGAGGGTACCAAAAGTTTATCAACTCTCAGCCTCCTGCCTCTCCCTCACTGCCCAGTGTTAGATGACATCTCTGGTGGTCTCCAACATGGATCCCAAAGCCCCAGCACTGGGGCTCACTGCTCTACCCCCCACCACAAGTCGGCCTTCCCACAGACAGGACTGTCTCAGGTCTGCCTCTCTTCCTGGGAAGTCAAGGGTGCATGACTGGTTTTCTTAGCACCTAATGGAAACCAAACCATCCCAAAAGACAAACGCAAATGGGTTGGAATTACATGTACAGGCTTTACACACATGACACCACATCAAACATAGAAAATATTTCCCAGCTTCATTGTTTTCCTTTGCCTTCATGCTGTTGTATACCTCAATTCTATCTGAAGAAAACATATTAATAAAAAATGTCCTACTTCAAAAACCAACAAATTACTTTGATGCTACTTCAAATTCTGTGTTTTTAGTTCTCCCACATTTTTGCCTTGATCGCCAGATAAGAAACCAATATATCAGAGTGAATACCTTGTTTGTGTTTATTATTGTTATCTTTATGAGAAGACGTTAACCTCTGCCCTTTGAGATAGCAGAATCAGCCAACCTCAGATCAAACAAAATGAACTGAGAAACATCTGAGACACAGAAGGTTCATCACTGTGATGCTGGTTTTTGGTGGCTCAATCCAGCTTTGCAAAATTAACCCACCCCACCCCTGAATGCATTCAGAAATTATTTTATTTGCTCTTATTCATCAGCAAAGGAAAAGTAGCAAACCCCAGATCAATGATTATTCATCCCACTCTGTGATAACCCTGACCCTAGTAAAGCCAACATCTGTCTTATGTTTGGGGTGGATGACAGCCAGCCAGGGATCAGAAAACAACAATTTCCCTGGTCATATGTAAACCTTGCCTGGCATGCTGACTTTATAAACCACCCTCTAAGCTCAGTAAATTTAATTGGTAGATAGGGTTGTCTTTCTTTGGCTTACTTCCCACTGATTCATATTACTGCCATGAGCACACGTATGATCAGACATGCACTAACAAGGGTCTGTCTAGACAGGCAGAGAAGGTTTTTCCTCCCCACCCCACCACACCGCCCAGAATTAGGCATAAAAATATGCTACTTGTGAATAGGACAAATGTTTACATAAATCATACTGGAAAAATAAATACTGTTCTCAAATACTTCTAGTGGAGATGCTCTGGAAGGAATGAGTTAGGTATGGGAGCTACCATATTAGTTTGTCCCCTACGTGCTTCAAAGCTGTTTGAGCTAAGAAGAGGGAAGGCAGCTGTGTGCTGAGAAAGGTGAGTAGCAGGACTATAAATCAGTGCTTCTGATAGGCTGATTCCATCTCACTTTGCTTCAACCAACATTCAACCTCAATTTATGGTTGTGAGGAGGGATCAAGCATGGTTAATCGTGTTGAAAATGACACTGGCCATTCCTCCAACGTGATACGAAAACTTACAAAAGGCACTTTTTAAAAAAATTACTTTGAAAATCTCAAGTGAGGTATATCATATAGAAAAATCTGTTACTCTAAATGTAAGATTCTTAATGTTTTCTTAGGAGAGGTTTTTAAAAGCACCACCTCAAATAAACAAAAACAAAACAAACAAAACTTTAAATAAGTCCTAACACAGAAATAAAACTACAACCTACTTTCTCCTAACCACACAGTCCACTCGCAGCCTTACCTAATGCCTTATTAATATTTTCTTAACTGAGCACATTTATAAAACTAAATCTGCTAAAAACCAAACTCATAAGGTTTCCTGTAAGTAACTCCCATTTAATCCTTAATTTTTATATTATGAATCCATCCATTATCTCAAGTAATAAAACCAAATCAACAGCATATTTTCAAAACTCTCCTAAGCAAGAACTGAGGATACAGAAGTCTTATAAAATGTAATCCCTACCCTCAAGGAGCTTCTCATCAGATACTCTATTCCAAATTAATTCTTAAAATTATTATTGTAGAAGGGGCGCCTGGGTGGCTCAGTGGGTTAAGCCGCTGCCTTCGGCTCGGATCATGATCTCAAGGTCCTGGGATCGAGTCCCACGTCGGGCTCTCTGCTCAGCGGGGAGCCTGCTTCCTCCTCTCTCTCTCTCTCTCTGCCTGCCATCTCTGCCTACTTGTGATCTCTCTGTCAAATTAATAAATAAAATCTTTTCAAAAAAAATTATTATTGTAGAAAACCAAAGTCCAACAGATAACTTTGTGAGTTTTTAGATCAAAAAAGGAAGATTTTCACCAGCTGAATGGACAGTAACAACATACGTTCCTCTTTGAAGAGGAGCTTCTGCCTGAGTCTAACATAAGGTTCTATTTGGGGCTGCCAATCACAACATCCATTCCTTCTAGATTCAAACACATGTGATCCAAACTGGGTCAATCATAGCTCTGCCCTTGGATATCTTTTATATGGAACTAAAAGAACCAACCATACTCCTGCCCTTCCCATTGTTTGGTTACATTTGTCAATAAATCACCTCCTTGGTAAGCTAGTTGGAGCTGGACTTCTATCATTTGGAACAAAAACAATTCTTAGCTATACCAAACAGCTGTTCTCTATCTCCAGAGCACCTAACAACAGAAGTGGTCTTGGACTTCAGCAAGAGTTACCTGATGAATATGACTACTATTTTATGTATACATTTTGATTGTAAAGGAGCTCAAACAATAAACTTGCTATCAAGTATGTATGTGAAACTATCCTGATCTTAAACTATCTTGGACAACTGTCTTGAATAACTTAACATCCAGACACAGGTAACAACCTACACTGGGTGAATAATTCTCAAACGATTTGTTCTACAAAGTTTGGACCTGCTCTAATGATGCAAAGACCCCCTACCCCCTTCAACAATGCAAATTCCTCTTTCTGCCTTCTCACTTCAAATGCCTTCCACTTATTGTCATCCTGCTACTTCTATGCCTCCACACATAAAATACATTCCAGTGTTACCCATACATACTCTGTCTGCCTTTTCACAGCAACCTAGTTAATCAGCTTTTCCCTCCTGGCCCATCTGGGCATCCACACCAGCTGGACTTCCAACCATTCCTTCTTAGGTTCCTCTCAATTCAGAATAACTGGTGCCACCACAGGACAACATTTTAAGAACCATTAGACAATAGAATTTCTAATATTCCCAGCAATACTATTATCTCTACAAAATAACACTTTTTTTTTTCTTTCTCTGCATGTTTTGTGTCTTTTTTGGCAATTAGAGGGACAGATTTTGGAAGTTCTCTGCCCTTCCCATTCGGCAGTTACATAAAACAAGAAATGTTCAGTACGTGAATATCAACTAAGAATACTGTTTTTTCAGCTGCTTTTCCTTAACCTTGGGATTCCTGGATTGAAATGGGGGGAGGGATAATAATTAGATATGATGCTTGAGAAATTGATTCCTAATAGTTTGTGAGGTTGAAGGTATTCGTCATTTCACCCACTCGTCAAGTGTTTCTTCATGGTTTGTTCCACAAAGAAAAGGGTTCTTGGGAGGCAAATCTGTTTGAAATTATTCAGTTCAAACACTGACACTGTGAAATTACAAAGAAAGAGGTCAAATAACCTTACACCAAAAGTATCGGTGGATTTCCAGAGTAAAGTATCGTCTACCATCATGTAGAGGTTGTACAATGGCTACAGACTCTAAAGAGATAAAAAGAATTTAAAAATAAATAAATAAACAGGATTTTCCTTACAGTAGAAAATATTCAAGACCCACCCACACCATTCCCTCTCTCTCTCTTTTTTTTTTCTTTGACCTTCCACTGCTAACATAGCATTGAAATTACTACAGACACGGAGGAGTTTGGAATCTCCATTAATATTTACATAGCTTGCCACCCAGGCTATGACCCACCCTGCTGCTACAGAATAATAAATTCATCTGTCTCTACTGAGGCCTGAGAAGTTTTATTTCACTGGGGAGTAAGCATAATTTCGGCTACACACGTGATATGATTATCATGTCTAGTTTATTAGCCTGCCTATCTCTTGAGGCTATTTCATTGTAAAAATGTATTCAATAAAACTCTGGAATGACCAAGATTATGTAGATTTCTCCAAAAGTCTTATTTCCTTAGTAATTGCTAATATCACTAAAGTTCAAGTAGGCATGAGACCAAAAGGGAACAAGAAGTAACCATTCTGCAAATGTGCCATGAAGTATACGGCCCCCTCGAAATGAGGAATGCACTCACCAGCAGCTAGAGGCAGAAATGCATTTCCTTCCAGTAGCTCTCCATTCCAATAAGTTATACCGTCCTTCAGTGAAAAAAACAAAAAATAAGTTTAGAACAGTTGTTTTGATCATTTTGTTTAAAAATAAACAAATTGGAATCCACCTTAGTTTTAAGAACCGAAGTCTGCAAAGAAGTTAAAGGAAGAAAAACCACATGATTTCTAAGGTCTCTTCCAGATTTAAAATTCAAAATAACATGCCGTGAAATGATAAATCTCTATGTGGTATAGAGGGGTGCAATGGGAATTTAGGAAAGGGAAGAAAAGGGAAGAAAGTACGACAAGATGTTTCCAAATGTGTGGACGTTGGAGCTGTCTACAAATATTTTGTTTTTTTCTTCTAGCATAAGGGAGGCTTGCATAAACCCCCTTCTTGAAGTTAGGTGTGGCTAGGTGGTCACTTTGGCCAAAATGTCTGAAGCAAATATGACATATGTTACTTCTGCGCTAGAGCGCTGAATTGTCAGTGTTTGCTGTCCTTGTGCCCTCTTCACTGATCACCACAACCAGTCACATTCTATAGAGATGATCAGCTGCCAATGTGGATCCTGGAGGGAAGATGCCAGGGACTGGAGCCCCTGCACTAATGCTGGATGACATGTAGTACCATAAGAAATCAACCTTTGTTCTTTTAAACCACTGAGACTTAGGAGTTGGTCCTGCAGCATAAACCCAGCTCTGCTAACAGAGAAATCAGGGAGAGCTTTGGAGGGAACATGAGAAATCATAAGAGAGTAAAAGCAAAAGAGAAGAAAGGGACTGAGAGATTCCAGAAATGGGATCTAGTCCAGAGACTTTCAACTGACCCAATAAATAAGAATATCCAGGGGTGGGCCTTAGATACCATAAATTTTCTTTTTTTAAGAATTTTAATTTTACTTATTATTCTTTTACTTTTTTAATTGAAGCACAATTGCCATACATTACATTAGTTTCAGGTATATGCCTTAATGACTCAATATTTGTATATATTAGGAATGATTACCACCAGTCTGGTTAACATCTGTCACCACACAAAGTTACATACGTTTTTTCTTATAACAACAACTTTTAAGATTTACTCTCTTAGCAACTTTCAAAAATGCAATACAGCATTATTTTTTAAAAAGATTTAAGTATTTATTTATTTATTTATTTATTTATTATCTGAGCAAGAGAAAGAGAGAGAGCAGGAGGAGGGGCTGAGGGAGAGAGGAGAGAGAGAATCTCAAGCTGACTCCCTGCCGAGCACAGAGCCTGACACAGGGCTCATCCCAGGACACTGAGATCACAACAAAAACAGTAATCAAGAGTTAGATGCCCAACTGACTAAGCCACCCAGGCTGTCCTGCAATACAGCATTATTAACTATAATCACCATGCTGTACATAACATCCCATGGCTTACTTATTTTATAACTGGAAGTTCATATGCTTTAACTTCCTTTACCCATTTCACCCCTCCCCCCACTTCTGGTAATCACCAATCCGTTCTGATATCTATGAGCACATTTTCTTATTGTTGAGGGGTTTTTTCAGATTCTACATGTAAGTGAGGTCATTCGGTATTTGTCTTTCTCGGACTTATTTCATTTAGCATAATGCCCCCAAAGTCCATCTATATTGTCACAAATTGTAAAACTTCATCCTTTTTATGGCTGAATAATGTCTCCCTATATATATAATCACATCTTCTTTATCCATTCATCCACTGTGGATACTTGGGTTGTTTCCATATCTTGGCTATGGTAAATAATGTTGCTATGAACACAGAGGTGATATATCTTTTCAAGTTACTGTTTTTGCTTTCTTCAGATATATACCCAAAAGGAATTGCTGGATCATATGATAGTTCTCTTTGTACATTTTTGAGGATCCCCCATACTGTTTTCTATAGTGGCTGTACCAATTCACTTTCCCACCAACAGTGCACAAGCATTCCCCTTTCTCTACAACACTTGTTATTACCTTTTGATAGTAGCCATTCTAAAAGGTGTGAAATGATATCTCACTGTGGGTTTTTTTTTCCTAAATATATTTTTAAGTAATCTCCATAGTCAACCTAGAACCCGAATTCACAGCATTGAGACAAAGAGTTGCATGCTCCACCAACTGAGCCAGCCAGGTGCCCCTCCTTGTGGTTTTGACTTTCATTTCCCTGATAATGAGTGATGATGAGCATTTTTTCATGTAGCTGTTAGCCAACTATATGTCTTTTTTGGAAAAATGTCTAACTTAGGTCCTCTGCCCATTTTTAATCAGATTTTTTTTTTTTTTTGCTACTGAGTTTATGAATTGTTTATTTAGTTTGGATATTAGCACCTTATCATATATATGATTTGTAAATATTTTCTCCCAGGTGATATGAAAGCACATCCACGGTCTAAATAGTAGGGATAAGAGTAGAATAAGAGTGAAAGGATATGAATAAGGCACAAAGACCTTTTGCCTTGTCCCAGACAGGGTTTCCAAATAACTTCAACATAGAAAATAGACTTGTTAAATTTTGTACGACCAAAAGAAAAAAAATGGCATGATGTTCAGTTAATGGGTTATAATCATAATTTTCTCTTACCACTTTTATGTTATAGATCGTGTCAGTTTTTCAAAAACCTAAATCTTTTTTTTTGCAAAGAAAAAAGGAAAATTCAAAACCCCACAGATAATTCCAAGTGACTCAAATATCAATCTATCAGGTCACATGTCAATTCATTATCCACAGCACTAATAGTACTATTACTAATGATGTTACTAGCTAATATTGATCATTTTCTATGAGCAAGGCTTTGTATTGAATAACTTGTGATTATAACCTCACTTAGTCCCCACAATAACCCCATCAGAGAGTTTCTATTATTCCCCACGCAGAGTAGGAAACTGAAGTTCACAGAGATGAAGTACATTCACCAAAAACACACAATATCAAAAGAGTAGATCATGAAGAGGAACTCAGGTTTTTCGGAATTCCATACTTGCCATACTGACTATACCAAACTGAGCCACCAAAATTTCTTTCCACTACATCATTTTACTAAATACCTATAACAGAATTAGAAAAAAAATTTTTTTAATTTGAAGCAGAAAGTATTTTAAGGAGAAAAAGAAATCTACTTATCAAGAAATGTTATTTCTTTGTGGGAAATAAATATGTCCAAGGCATCGCCGTTGTTATGAAAAGAATTTGCACAGACAGGAGATTTTTCAACCACATCCCACACCCCCAGCCCTGCACCCCTATTCAATGACAACACAGTCATTTGTATTACTCTACAATTAGCCCAACTCAGAGTCAGCTGTTGTTCACAACTTAGTAAACCAGAAGCCAATTATACTGGCAATATTAACCAGTTTTTCTGCAGTGCAAAAGTAACTTCCAAACTGAAAATTTTGTAGTCAGGGGCTCCTGGGTGGCTTGGTCAGTTAAATATCTGCCTTTGGCTCAGGTCATGATCCCAGGGTCCTGGGATCGAGTCCTACATAGTCATCTTTGCCATTGTCATCATCGTCATCACTGACATCATGGTCATTATCATTATAGTCATTGTTATCATCATTGGTCATTATCATGTCCTCATCATCGGGCTCCCTACTCAGTGGGGAGTCTGCTTCTCCCTCTGCCCCTTCCCCCTCTTGTGCTCTCTCTCTTCCTCTCTCTCAAATAAATAAATAAATCTTTTTTAAGAAAAGAGAGATATCAGAAATTAGATAAAATTTGGAAATTTTTCATTAAAAGTGGTTATTCTCTTTGGAAGTAAACTGTTAAACAGTCCTTATATTAAAAGAGCATTTGATAAAAATATAGCACATACCCACTATGCCTGTAGAGTTATACGCTCCTTGACAGATAGATAAATCTTGTAACAAGTTAGAATGTTGCCATTGGTCTTGCTGTAGAGAACTCCACAGAGTTATAAGAATTGACATACCATTAAAAATCACATTACTTTTTCCAAGGAGTGAATAGGCATAGTAGTGAATAACACAGGCATAGAGGATGAGTGAGCACACTCACAAACAAGTCAGTGATAGCACTGATTCACTTCAAACCCTTCCTGGGTCTGGCACCAAATTTTAATGAATATGTGCATAATCCATAACATTCAGGAGACCTAAGTGGTCCAAGCTTAGAGTAACATTACACTCAAGAAAATAAATTCCAGGGGCGCCTGGGTGGCAGTGGGTTAAAGCCTCTGCCTTCAGCTCAGGTCATGATCCCAGAGTCCTGGGATCAAGCCCCACATCGGGCTCTCTGCTTAGCAGGAAGCCTGCTTCTCCCTCTCCCCCACTTGTGTTTCCTCTCTCTGTGTGTCTCTCTCTCTGTCAAATAAGTAAAATCTTAAAAAAGAAAAAAAAGAAGAAAAGAAAACTTCCAAATACCAAAAGTATTTTAAAAGTAATTCAAATAATTCATTTGCATTTCTGGAAGACTCCATTCAGAATATCCAATGATAAATTTTAAATCTTATTTCTTATCTTTCTCAATTCTCTAGGGTCCAGAATTATTCCCAGAGTAAGCATCATCAAATTTTCCAAAACTCTCTATTGAAACACTGAATGGTAGGTTGGATTACTTATCCACTTTATCCTTTCTGACTCTGACTCCATGGAAAAAGTATACTTCCCCTACCCCATTCATATTGGTCGTGGACATACGGCTTGCTTTGACCAGTGGAATAAGAGCAGACATAATGTACCCCACATGTCACAACCAAGCAGAGGCTTTAAATGTACTTGTACGGTTTGACTTGTGCTCACTTCTGCTTGCCTTCTGCCATGAGAAGAGAAAACCCCTAGTAGCCCTGAAATGAGAGACACATGGAGCACACAGGAACCTGACCCGCAAGGCTAGAACATAGCATCAAAGCCGACCACAAACCTGTATGTGAGAAATTAATGTTTTGTTTTGTAGGACACTGAGATTTGGTCTTGTTCGTTATACAACATACTGCTGTGAAAGCTACCAGGCAATGTGACTTTTCTCCTTTCCTTGTTTCCTCTCTTCTCTTATCCCCAGCAAGCAAGCACCTGGTCTTTTTAGGAGGGAATAGGAGAGAGAAATTGGAATGGACAATACAAGGTTAACTTGGGAAAAGGAAAAAGTATTATCTACATAATGGCTAGAAAATAACATCATACAACATCACAGAGGATGGCCTCTAAGACTGAAACATTAAATCAACATGGCCATCAGTGAACCTTCCAGTCAGCAAAGAGAGAAGCACAGCCAATATCATCTAATGTCCAATTGGAGGACTAGAATAATCTCACATAAAAATATAACACATCTCGAGGTGCCTGGGTGGCTCAGTTGGTTAAACATCTGACTTCGGCATAGATACAATCCCAGGGTCCTGGGACTGGTCAGGCTCCACTCTCGGCAGGAAGCCTGCTTGTCCCTCGCCCTCTCCCTTTGCTCCTCCCCCACCCCTGCTCATGTTCCTCTCTCTCCTTCAAAAAAACAAAATATTAAAAATAAATAAATAATCCACCTTAGTTTATTTTCTTACAAGGAAAAAGGGACATTTGGGGCCTGGTATGAGGCATTACACTCGTAGGAACATAAGCCAGAGGTATCTCTCACTAATGTCCATACCTACTTGATTTTAGTCTCGTCTGTATTAGCCTGAGAACCCTCTGTGCCCATGGTCATGGCCTTTAAAAGAAATATTGAAATTATCTTTCACATGAAACTAAATACATAATTTCGAGATTGTTGTTAATCAATTAGGCCAACACATTTGTCATACCAATTGCCTTTGTGCTTCCATTCTGCTGTGTGGCAGACCAAGAATGAACAGAGGCTTTGTCCCATGATTGGTCTCGTTCTCAACACATGTGATCCTTTGGTAAATGGATATGATGTTGGTAATTATGTCTTTAACCGAATTACGAATTAGAATGTTCTTAACTGGAAGCTGGGAGCATCTCTGCCTCCGGACAGATGTAGGATCATAAAACTCAATGAGCAAAGCACCCTCTTAAATAAAGATCCACGGCATCCCCACTGATAAGGAGTAGAGACGAGTTCAGACAACAGAGAGTCCCTTTGATTAGACTGAACATTATTACAACTGAATTTCTCTCAGACTCCTTAAGGTCAGAATCAATATAGGCTCGGGGTAAAGAACTTTCAATGTTGTTACTTAAACTGCTCTGTCCTAAGAAAGTATAAAATCGTCTCAAGGCTTTTCTTTAATAGTGTTAGCCATGCTTATTGCCACCAAAGAATTCAACACAATGAAAAAAAGTTAAACCGTGTGTCATTTTTCCAGTACCATGTTCCCTGCCACTGTCTCAGGGAGTCTGGTGTAAATGTTTTTGCTTGTTTTTTTTTTTTTCTTAGCCTTTTCTTATTCAAAATACCATGCTTTTCTAACAAATTAATATGCCGAGTCATTTTTCACCCATTTAAAATTACCAATATAGGACAATCATTTGCAAATAGCTGATGAGGCAACTGTAAGGAATGAGGAATGAATTCTAACATTTATGCCCTGCCTGGATGATTAAGATTTATAACTGTAAACCCGCAAGTCTCCGGCTTATGTATGCAAATGCGGGGCCAATTAATGATTCACCTGCAACTGCTAATTAAAGGGCCCAGGATGATGGACGGCCACCAAGCATGCAGATTGGGGCCTGGCTGTCCAGCAACATCTATTCCCACACGAAGGACAGTCCAAGGAGAGAATATCTTACGATTAGCTCCCTGAAGAGCCATCAGAATTTTATATCTACTAATTTGGAAGAAAAAAAAATAAGTTGTGTGGGAAAATGTAATTATAATGCAGCTAGAAAATAAAAACAGGCGAAGCAAACCAAGCATTGTTGCATCATTAAAGAAGAAAATAACCCTTCTGGGTAATTTTCCCATGGAATTCAGAACAGGGGAAAAAAAAAAATTGGAAAAAGATTTGGAAGAAACCACATGTGATTCTTTCCCCTCCAGTTACAACAAATTTCCACAGTTTTCAACTCAGCAAAATGCCTGAACCAAAGCTTGGCAAATAGCAGTGAAAAAAGTTATTAATAAAATAAGAAATTTGAGACCAAGCCTTCCAGACAGCTAGACGGAGTAAGTTCTCATATTACTTAAAAGAGGTTTGCAGATATTTATTCAATTTCTGACTTCCAGTCTCAGCTGCAACAATCTAATTAAAATTCATATTCAAATGGACAAACAAACAAACAAACAAAAATGTCCTGCTTCTCAGAGTCCACAAGCATCAAGTATCTATACACCTCCAGTTCTCTCTGATTATCAAATGCTAGGACAGCCCTTCCTATTGTCACCCCTTCGGCTCAGTCACAGACATATATTAGCAAATCATCGCTAAGGCCACAGTGCTTTATGATCTACTGTATTTAAACCCACATATCTTCATGATTCTCATGTCTCAACCCAAGGCACAACCACGATATCGACTATTTAAACCAAGGGTCAGGCCTGTGGCCACACAGACCTCACCTTCAAAGGGTTGTTAAATGCAGAGTCTTATTTGGTCAGAAGCTTTTATTCCAGGCAGCCCTACCTAGTATGTCTGGGAAGCACCAGGGTTCCTGCAGAATGGCTTCCTGCATATGGCAGCCCAGAAGTATCAAGAGCTTAATGAAGTGCCATTAAAAAAAAAAAAATGGAGTGACCTCAGAGGAGAAAGACCAGGTGGGCAATGTCAGTACCGCTACTGGCAGAAAAGTCTGGCAGATGCTCGTTAGGTTTACCTCACTGTCTTGGAGAAAAGAATAACCCTTAGCCAAGGTTTGTGGAAATGTCGGACTTCCAGCCTCACAGCTACACCACTCCAAGTCTCCGATTTGCTCAGCTTTATTTACAGTCCTTTATGTTTGACTTGTATCCTATTTAGTTTTACTCATTAAGTACTTGTATGTACAGTAAAATATATCTTTACAGCAAAAATGTATCTTCCTAGATTAAATGTATTTAAATACTTACTGAGTGCCTGCTGTGTGTCAGGTGTTTCCTGCTGCATTATTCTCCGTGAATCTTTCCACCAACTCATGAGGCTGTGACTCAGTCATTAAATTTTCAAGTAGTAGAGCAGGCACTCAAGCCCCAAATCCAGCTCTTTCCATTCCAGTGCAGCTCCACCCACTATTTGGAGACCCATTTTCTCCTCTTGCTTTGTCTTCTGTTACTTTGTATTTGAACATGCTCCCTGTGCTTTTTGAAATTATCTTTTTGTGGCTTTTACCCATTTATCCCTGCTTTCCTCATGCCTCTGTTTTGATATTTTCCCCAGTTTTCTACACGTCTTTCTTCATACTCTAGATTCTTTGCCCATCCCCTTCCAATCACTTTTCCCTTCACACTGGGAACCCCAAATCCTTACATTATCGACAATATCAAGTAAAGATACACAGCTGTCCTTACTGTCTATCATCCCTAGCTGCTTTTTAAAGAAACTGGACAGGGGAGAAGTGAGGCAATAAATCCAAGGACCTGCTGCTAGCAGAAAGTTGGACTCAGTTGTCAAGAAACTAATCTGAATTCTCACCTTGGTGTTATTTTTTACCTCTGAATTTTTTCTCTCACAGTCCTTGACCATAATCACTTAATTCAAGTCCACTTTTCATCCCTCAATAGTTTTCCTGCATTTCTCCAACCTGACCTGTGCAGTCCCGCCCAACACTTTTCAACACAGATGTTCTAAACTTGAATCCTTGAGGCCAGAGCCCTTGGCTTATTGTCTCTGTTATCTCTAGTGCTTGGCACTGAGTTGGAGCTCCCTATATGATAATTAAACAAATGAATCAATACTGCTTGTTCTAGATTTCTTCACAGGTCCCAACACATGATTACCTACCCTCTACCTACTTTAAGTCCTCCCTGACTGGAATGCTTCCCCGGCAAACCCACCATTCTCATGGTTTATTTTACCTGCCTTTAAAGGACAAGTTCAAGTCTATTCTCTTCCATGGAGTACTAAGTAAACACTTCATTTTACCTGGATTTTTCTCATCCCTGGGCTCCTAAAGCAATGATATCTACATAACCCAATTTAGAATTCAATTACATGCCCTTCTGTGACATTCATGTTAGTTTCCTCATAAGGTCTTTTGGAATAAGTGCCAATTCTTATGTTAAAATATCTGCATTTAACTAGAGCTTTGTAGCTTGTAAGGTACTTTTCTCACACAATATTATCTCTTTAATCTTCTCAGCAACCCAAGGAGACAGGTAGGGCTGCGCTTACCTGCTTACCTCCTTTTGTGTGCCTCAGAGCCAGGCCTCTTCCTTCATCTGCCATTTGGTGATCAGTACTAATACTCCTGTCAACAGACTGAGAAAGAATGACACATACGTCAGAAGCAGTTCCCATTTTCTCTTTAACTACATGCTTTTTGAAGGGTAGCAGAATATGCCACCCCAAAATCTGCCTCCTTGGCATAAAGATTATGTTGAGTGACAGAAGGAGAAGCTCTGAAACAGAGTAAAAGTTACCCTTTTATAAGGGAAATTTACCTTAGAAAGAGAACCTGTACCAGAAAGAAAGCTATTACCAGAGATCACTTTTTCACCTGAGAGATTTATCTGTGTGGCAGAGCAAAATTTGTTACTGTCTTT
This sequence comes from Mustela putorius furo, assembly GCF_011764305.1. Lineage (NCBI taxonomy): Eukaryota > Metazoa > Chordata > Mammalia > Carnivora > Mustelidae > Mustela > Mustela putorius. Next base: position 20,120,294 of record NW_025422471.1, read on the forward strand.
TGTTTGTTTATACTAAGATACAACTAACATAAACATATCAGTTTCAGGCATACCATGTAATGCTTCAGTATTTGTATATATTGTGAAATGATCACAGCAATACATCTAGTTAACATCCATCACCTCACAGAGTTACAATTTTTCTTCTTGTGATGAGAACTTTTAAAATCTACTCAGGGCAACCTTTGTTTACCAAACATTTCTTGTTCTCATTACAGATTGCTTTGTTGTTCCATAAATTGCCTTTCCCCCTCTGAAGCCCAAAGCCCCTATCCCCTTCCTTAGCTCAGGATGGTCTGTAAGCCTCAATCTTCTGTCCATCTTTGAAGTATCATATCATTTGGGAGTTCCTATATGTATGTAATTAAAATTAGTTTTTATCCTGCTAATTTTTTTTTTTTAATATGGGGTGGGGAAGTCTCAGGCAAGAACAATGAGGAATCTGGCACTTGTTCCACCATAAACTAAAATGAATTGGGTTGATTAGAACTTATTTTCAGGAGAGTATATGCTTTGAAAGACCCTGGGTGATAGAAGTTCAAAAGGAGCTCAAAATGGGTTCATGTAAAAGCATTTCTGAAGTTGTTATCTGGTGGCCTCGATTCAGGATCAATGACCAACAATGGTCTTGAATTTAAGGAGCCCCCTACCTGGACTGACTGAATACACACCAATATCCTCGTGCTGTCCGTGGACTTTATTGTTTGGGACAATAGCTTTACATTTCAAACTTCTCTTCCTCCTTATTTGCTAAGCATATTCTCTGAGAAGAAATTTTGGCTTAACTGTACTTTTTATAACCCACATTTCTATGCATACTGTAGCATGCAATCACCATGAATACTGCTTGGTTTGATGATAAACTGAGGTGGCCTAAGAGAATAAATGTTATGCAAGAATTTAGGTTTTTAAAAATGAAATCCTGAAACTATTCTGTATGATACTATAATAGTGAATGCATGTCATTATACATTTGTCAAAACCCATGGAATATACAATGCCAAAATTTAATCCTAATGTAAAATATAGACTTTGGGTGAAAATGATCAGTGTAGACTCATTGAGTATAACAAATGTACCACTTTCATAAAGGATGTTGATAACCAATGTGGGGATAAGGGCTATATAAGAACTCTCTGTACCTTCCACTCAATCTTGCTGTGAATCTAAAACTTCTCTAAAAAGTAAACTATTAAAAAATGAAATCTAACTTTTACTATACATACACATATGCACATGTTCTAGAAAACTTGTTTTTTGATAACATGTCAGAAATATTTATGTACCTTGATTGCAAACTGTTTTTACTTTGCCATCATGACATTTCAATGAAAAGAAAACAATGAAAAGTATGCTTCAATAAAAAAGCCAAGAAATCCACTGAGAGAATTAAGTCTGATTCCCAATAACGGGAGAAAACCTCAACAGAAATTCAGCCAGCATATGGTCAATTTTAAACTTAACAAATACATCTTCAAGATTTACTAGCTTGAAGAGATGAGTTGTAGGAATTGATACTTGCACAGCCTTTTCCAATCTTTGGCTTTAACCATCCTTTAGGAAAGAATGCTTTCTTTTATTTTTTGCCTTTGATCCATACGGGCTCAGGCTTACAACCTGTCAACAACCTCTTCATGCAACCAGCAAGTGAAAACCCTCCCTTGATAAACAGCTCACGCCCTTGTCCTCAGCACCAGAGCAGCTGTTTTCTCAGGTTCTCCCCACGCATAAAGACCAGGCTTTATCATGGGCGACTCTAATACAGTAGCTGCAACCAATTTATGAGAAAAGAGCTAGACAACAACCTAGACAGAGTTGTTTCTCTGCTGGTATTATATCTACTCCTCCCCTGGCACTGACTTTCTGAAGCTCCCAATGGTCTAATTTTTCAAGTCATTTGTCCACTTCCAACTGACCTTGGGAGAAGATTCAAGTGATAAATATACAATGACTGAATGAAGTCTTTCCTAGCTTATTCACTCATACTGAATTAATTATTAATTTTTCAAACATGCTCTTCCTCAGGTCCCATTACTTATTCTTTCAGCTCCAGGTGGTCAAGGGCTCACATCTGTATTATCTCTGGAATTACAACAGTAAGAGGGAAAGCAGAATGGCCAGAAAGTAGAAGGAAACCTGTTATTCTCAGAAAAAGGTCAGAGGCCATCCTTTATCTCAAATATCCAGACAGTGAAAGGAAAAAAAGAGAAAGGGAAGAAAAGTACGTAAGCCATTAATCTAACACTGTAAACACAGTAAAACTATCATAAGAAGACCTAAGCTCGTTTGTTTTCTAAGGAAATTTCTTTACCCATCAAACAAGAGTCAAGATTCTTATTTTACTAGAGTGGTGACAACCTTTGCTCTTAGGTTGGAAGATCATTTAGAATCTGTACTCATAGTTTTCCTGATATTTTGCTCCTGTACATCTGAACAGAAAGAAAAAGCCCAGGGGATAAGAAGTATTTAGACAGCAAAGAATATTAAGCCCCTTTGATAGGAGCCCTGTTGACACTTCTCTTTTCTTTCCATCACCAGCTCTTCATTTCAGGAGGAGCTGGAGATAAAAAGAGCTTGGGATTAATCAGAATACATGTCTCATATAATGCATTTCATATGCTTCTAATGATTCCTACTAGATACTAACATGTTAGGGAAAGTGGTCATAGATGCCGTGACCTCAGTCTGTCAAAACCTTTCCCCCAATCCCTGGTGATCCGTGTGTGTGTGTGTGTGTGTGTGTGTGTGTGTTTTCCTAGGCCACATTCAACATTTACCCAATTAACTAAGTCTTTAAAACTTCCCCTGTGCCCAAGGGAAAGGGAATGGGGGATATAAATGAAATAAAATGGACCATAATTTAATAATTGTTGAATCTGAGTGATGAACACAAGAGTTTATTATACTATTCTCTCAACATGTATTATATATATTTGAAATTTTCCCTAATAAATTTCCCATAATGAATGATTAACCCTCCCTCCATCATCTCAGTGAAGTGCACTATTTTAAACAAGATTCAAAACATATCTCCCAGAGGGCTCCTGGGTGGCTAAGTGGGTTAAGTAACTGACTTCTTGGTTTCAGCTCTGCTCATGTTCTCAGGGTCCATCAAGCCCCACCTCCAGCTCCATGCTCAAAGGTGAGTGAGATTCTCTCCCTTTTCCTCTGCCCCCCCCCAATATGGGCAGGCAGGCCTCTCTCTCAAATAAATAAATCCTTTAAAAATATCTCCTAGGAAACACCATAGTATCGTTACTCATAATTCTGTCCCCGAGCAATACAGCAGAGTCCTTCCTTGTCGCTTACTGTAGGTAATTCAGTTTACTTGATCTTTTCTCATGCTACTCTGCCCTACTTTTGCACTTAAAAAACATATAGCTATTTTGACTGGTGCATTGTGAGTTATTTGTTCTATACCTCCCAATATTGTGTGCATTTAGAAAGAGGCTAGGAAAAGCAATCCTAAAAGAATGGCTTGCCCAGTGACAAATCAGGGAGATCATTTGTGGGCTGGTCTTCTATGGCCCCAAAGTAGTAGATGCTGTTGGTGCCCTGCCCAAATCCCCTTCACCAGCCAGGGTACCCCTCCTTAGCTGCCAAGAGTGTTGCCCAGAGGTATGCTGGTAAATGTTGAACAAATGGCTTTTGTTGGGTGTATAAATGGCCTCCATGTTTGGGTTTTGTTTGATTTTCCTGATGCAAATACTCCCCATCATGCTATCAGGATGAGGTCACTGACCTGTGAGTTGGGAAGCAATGCACATAGCCAGCTCTGGTGAGCTATATAAGCAGACTCTAGCACACTACTGGCTGTACACAACTCCTAGCTGTTTTTCCTCTTGGGAACTGCTCCCCTCTTTCCTTCCTATTCCCATGAAGAAAAGTCACCTCCAGACTTTGTGTGGGAATTGCCACAGACAATGACTAACTGATATGGAGGTACAAAATCCCAGCCCTCTTACCTCAAGCAAAATCAACTCTATGATGTAATTTATTCATTATGCCCATTAACCAGGTTTTATTCCTTGAGACCACATCATTGTTAAGCTCTTTCTCCTTTCCTATCCTGTTTCCCTCACTTATTAGCAAGTTATTTTCTTTTTTTCCCCTTAAAGAGCATGCCCTCAGTAAACTGCATGCAGCTTAATGTTTGCCTCTAACTCTGCTTCTAGGAAACCGAACCTAAGACACATTCAAAACATACCCTCAGGGTTAAGCTTCCCCAAACTTTCTTTCCAATGAACCCCTAATGCAATGAAGAAATAATTAGAATACTAGGAAATCTAGAAGTATAATCCAAAGCATTCAACTTATAAACCCCACATTTTAAAAAATCTTTGATTTCACAAAAAATGCATGCAAAAATTTAAACTATGTTCCATAATATCTGTGTTTAACATAAAAATGTCAACTGTCTTCCTTTTTTTCCCCTGAATTCTTGAGTAGAATCAGTACTCCAAGGCACTGCACTATATTGGTCCCACAGCATTCCTTGTCTAGGGGTAGGCATGCCCCCATCTGGAAATCCTGATCAAAGGAGCCAGGGAAGTCTACACTCAAAGCTGATCCTTTATCAACTGTCTCTTCACCACTACAAGCTGGTAACTGACTACCCAAACACAGTATCAGTAAATCCTAGTTTCTCCTTTAGTTTAATCAAGGAGGAAGAGAGGATAGAGATAGGACAAAGGAAGGAATTCAACTACTGATTGCTAGAACTCAAAGTAATCTTTCTAGTCTTCTGTTTTACAGATGAGAAAACTAAGATTTAGAGCATGAAAGTTAGTTTGCTGAAGCTCAAGAAATCAGTTAAAGCCGGAGCCAGATTCCACATGTCTCTGGATTCCCAGGTCAAAGGTCTTCTGCTTGCCCAGGGTGCCTCCCCAGCTTTTGAGGAGAGTACTGAGATCAGTACAGGAACAGAAAGATCTAAGGATGTGGTCACTCAGTAAAAAGTCTCTGCTGATTCCCTAAGGTTGGGTAGCGGTTTACTTAGCAAGGCCGCCTTCAGACTCCAAGTGTTTCCAAGTGAGAGTTAGAAATTGCTTCTTCAGCCAAAGGAGACCTAAATGAGAATTGTCTGGTTCTTCCCAGCTGGGGTCCCTTGATAATAAATGGTCTGAGTATGCCCTCTGGTGACTTTCTGCTGAGTGTTCAATTTAGAGACAGGAGGTGGCTGTGAAAAAGGAGGGAAGGGAAGCTAGACTCTTGGAAAGGGTTTTTTCTTGCAACAAATGTGGAGTGGGTGTTCTGTCAGCAAACTGTTGTGGAAGTTGGGTAAAAACGTAATACAAGGCTACGCCTCTGGTGCATTTGTCTTTTGTTCTCTAACAATAACTATAATTCTCCTTAATTGCACAATTATTTCAATACTTACTGAATTCACATTATATTAATACAAGGCACAGAAACAATAACAAATTGGTAGGCATAAAAATCCCTAACACAATTTTAATTTAGGCATATCCTTCTCTGGTTTACTGTATAATATGATCACCCTTTCCCAAGCAAATGAGCAAAAGCATGCCCCTAGGTCCTCAGAAAGGAGCTCATCTTCTCAAGGCCACTGCTACTTCATTTTTGGTGACATATATTTGAGAAAAAGAAGACCAACACTTGTGCTCCAGGATATACCCCTGAAGACACTGAAAGGAGCATTGAGTAGAAGCACTGGGAAGCAGAGAGACTCAAATGAAAATTAAGGTTTTCTAGGACTATGGCCCAGATATATTTGTCCTTTTTGAGTCCTTATATGGATCAGAAATATCAAATGCTAACTTTAGAAAGAAGAGCATCTATTTCAACACTCCCTCACACCAGGACTAGTAACAGTGGTAACTGTCACTTGTTGAATATTTGCTAGATACGAGGTAATGTACAAAGAATTTTAATTATTAATTAAAATTATTGAACTTAAATCCTCACAAACATAGAAGAAAGGAACTACTATTATATAGATGAGAAATCTGGAGTATGGAGATATTACCTAAATTGCCAAAGTTCACACAACCACTAGCAAAACTAGAACTTCAGCACCAACCAATTCATCAACCCCCAAGCCCATACTTTTAGCCATCCTGACATATGGCCTACACAGCCTTCCTAAATGGCTGTCCTTTCCCTGTTCTTTAGTTTATCCAATAATGAGCAAATAATCTCATTAGCTAACAGCTCTCACTGTTTAAACAACTCCTATTCCCTGACGTTTTGCACCCTTTGGTCCTATTCTACTGTTCTACTAAAACTATGCAAAAGGCCAATTCCTTAGTCTACTTGACATCCTTTAAATATTTGAAACCAGGTATCAAGTCACCAGCCCTATCCCCCAGTCTTCTTTTCTCCAAACTAAACAGCCCCAGATCCTCCCACTCTAGTTTTCCAGGCTTTTGATTATTGGGGTTCACTTGCTGTCACCTCTCCTCACAAAATCAAAACACAATATCTAGTGCTGAGCCACACTCAAAATGGTCTTCTGATAGCAGAGTAGAGTGGGACTATTATTTCCTTGCTATCAAACCATATTTCTAATTAAAGAAAGCTAAACATGACCTTAATTCTCACAGCAGCTACATCACATTGATATTCAGACAGAGCTCACAGTCAACAAGAATCCTCAGCCTTTCTCACACACAGAAAGTGAGATCTCCCCCAGCTTATAAATGCAGGCTACATGTTTCACTGAAATGAAGACTTTATTTATTTTAAACTTCATATTCTTATTCACTCTCATTTCTAAATTTTCCTCTCTCTTGAGATCATCCAAACCTCACACAAACATGTGGAAAAGAGAGGGTCAAAAAATGAACAAACCGAACCTCCCTCCTGAGTGTCCTTTGAATATCACCATCAACTGCCCCTGGGTCCTCCTAGTTTAACTGTCACCCAGCTCCCTATCTTCATCTTTCCCACAAGGACGTCACCAGAGAGTCTGTCAAGTGTCTTCCTGAAATCCAGACACATTCTGTCTGTGGCATTTCCCCTCCCCACCAGTCTCTCCTCTCTATCAAAAAAGGAAATGAGGTTAGTTGGGCATATCTTGTTTTTAAGCAAATCCACATTTAGTGAATCCAAATTTATATGTACCAATAGGTTTAATGGGACATTTATCTCAAAAAATATAAAGTTCCTCCAAGAAGCTGAATTTTAAACAGATTATAAAGAATCAGTATGTTAGCTACATTTGTTCCACTTTTTAAAAGCCCTTGATAAAAACACATTTTCAGGACCATCAGTTATCACCGTGGAACTCAGCATTGGTGATAGTGCAAACACCACTTGAAGACTACATTTCCAAATTACAATTAAACTTTGACTACAACCACCTTAACCAGGATTGGAACATTTTCTGCATCATAATCACCAAAGAGATATATCTCACCAAGACAATTTGGTACTGGGGTTGAGTTCTGCATTTAGTACACATTAACTTCCACTTCTGAGAATTTTTAGAGTTGTCATCCTGGACAATGAAAGTTGAGCTGGCTCTGAAAAATTTCTATATCAGAGACAAAGATTCCATTGTGTAAGCATGCCATACATACTAAAACCAAAAAAGTGAATGACAACATTTTAAAAATACACTATTTATCAAAATAATATAGCACTTAGAATATGTCAGGCATGTTCTGAGAGCTTTACAAACATTAATTCATTTAATCCCCATAACAACCCTTTGTGATGGTGACTTATAGTTTCTTCATTTTAACAGAAGGGAAAACAAAAGGCACAGAAAGGCTAAGTGACTTGCCCAATAACACACAGCTAGGAAGTGATACGAAGCATCCATAGGCTACCAAACTCAAACAAACAAACAAAAAGTCACAGACATTCCATTACCTCTCTGGGCATTCCCCCAAAATATCCTAAATACTTTAATATTTCTCTTCACATCAATTGGCAATATTATATTCATCTTCATAAAAGAATAGGACAAAAATGTAGAGAATAAGAAAAATTAAGCAATGTTCAGGGCCATGCAAGGCTGGTTTTTATTTTAAAATTCTTGGATCATGGGATGGCTCAGTCGGTCAAGCATCTGCCTTCCGCTCAAGTCATGATCCTAGAGTCCTGGGATCAAGCCCCCTATTGAGCCCTGCTCACTGGGGAGTCTGCTTCTCCCTCTGCCCCTCACCCTGTTCCTGTTCTCTCGCTCTCTCTCTTTCAAATAAATTAATAAAATCTTTTTTTTTTTTTAATTCTTGGATCATTTAGTTTCAGTTTACTGACTTTTTTTTTTAAAGATTTTATTTATTTATTTGACAGACAGAAATCACAAGTACACAGAGAAGCAGGTAGAGAGAGGGGAAGGGAAGCAGGCTCCCTGCTGAGCAGAGAGCCTGACGTGGGGCTCGATCCCAGGACCCTGGGATCATGCCCCGGGCCGAAGGCAGAGGCTTAACCCACTGAGCCACCCAGGTGCCCCCAGTTTACTGACTTTATTTCAACTCCTGACCTTGTTCAAGTCCCCAATGTCTGCTACACTGTCTGATCCTTGGTAGGTACTAAATAAATCTTTACTGAATTCAATTGATTTCTGTTTGAGACATTCTCAACCTGCCACATGTAGAGGTAGTTAAAAAGCCCTAAAATCAATTCTAAAATAGTTCTCAAGTCCTATTAGCTTATCCTCTTGCTTATAAAAGATTTAGACCCATATTTCTATAATCAGAATTTAGGATATCTGGCCTCACAAATTAGATTATGCATTAAAAAATTAAAAGAGAATATTTTAGTGTGGTTATAATTTACACAAATTTGAAATAGTGCAATACTAAAAAAAAAATTAATAAAATATCTTCATGCTCAAAATGTGAAGTAATGTAAATTCTTTTCAGAATAACATAATTCCAAAGCTGGCAGGCCAAATGAATTATAAAACTGAATTGAAGCTATTGCCTAAATTATTCAAGTTTTGAATTATGCGAAGTTTTCAGGGCCACATCCTTTCATAAAATGCCACCTGCCTCTACCCATCACCAAGGGAGAGCACAAATGAAACTCTTCTTCACAGCTTGATGGCTGCAGTCTTGGAGGCCAAGCAGAAGCCGCCTCAAACCTCAAAGCTGCCCTCTACTTCTCAAAAATCTATGGGGCACAATAGAGAACAAATCCTATGATGCACCATGCACCCATGTTGTGTGATGAAATCCAGCTGAAGAGCCCTGAGACCAATTTGCATCTACACATCCCAAAGTCCATGGTGGCGGCCCTGAGATGGCAGGTTCCTGGGAGCTCAGAGGACCAGCGGTCCACCAACACCAGAAGCTAGAATCAGCCTCTCTAGATTCAGAAGCTCTCGGACTTCATCTGAATGAGGAACCACAGCTCTATTAGATGCCACATTGTCTGAGGGTGAGAAACACTGACAGATAAATTGCCAAATGAGCAGTGTGCCAAGCCTGCTGTGCTGGAGCAAAGGCTGGAGATGTCCTGACCAGTCCCACACTGACAGGCAAACACTCACACTCAGAGCTGGAGAAGGAGTGGGGAACACAACAGTCTATCACGTCCCCCCCTTCATCACATGCTTACTGGAATCATCCCTGGTCCCTATTCAAGGAGTCATTAGAAAACAAGAACAGAAAAAATAAAAAACAAAACACACACACACACACACACACACACACACCCAAAAAAGCCAACCAACAAAAAAACACCCTAAGGAAGGAAAGGACCTTGGAGTAAAGATTGGGGTGACGATGAAACTAACAGGGCTGGAAGTCTTTGACTAGCATGTACAGATATGAAATAACACATTGCTGCTTTTCTTCGGTTTTATCCTTCCAGTGGCCTTCCTAATTAGGAAAAAACTAAGGCCAGTCACTTTTGGTGCCTGGATCAACCTTGTAAGACACACTAAATTCTCCCTGTAATGCATAACTGCCAGCCTTCCTCACTCATCTGGAGTGATTTTTCCAATTAACCATGACAGGCATTTCACTCAAGCCCCCTATTCTAACTCAGAGGCCCCGTCCTGAAGAATGAGACTTCAGGCGGCTGCTGACACTTCTTTTGTCATACAAGCTGCTCTAGACAAACAATATTGACTACAAATTTGTCAGAATTTTCTATGACCATCAATCATTCCTGCCCTTTTGCCTTCTTTTGCGCCCCTGAATTTCCTCTTCACTCCCACCCTTAGCACAAAGCAAAATAAAGCAAGAAAAATTAAAATCTTTAAAGTTAAGAGTCAGTACACATCCTGGAATATCTGGAATTTGATGATTCACTCACTATGACTAAATATACCCTTTACTAGGGAAATTAAAGGCCATAAAATGATATACTGACTCACAAATGAACACTATAGCTTCATGTCAGAATGCCTGGGGTTTTGTTTTCTCACTTTTTCACAAGATCTCAGAAGATACAAGGCAGGCAAAGTTTTAATCCACAGTCCCCAAACTGAACATCTTCATTGATCAGAATTTTAAACTATAAAAATACAAGGTATAGGAAAATAGGGACCTGTGGAAAACTAGAGTGTGCATCTCCACTTAGTTAAAACAAAAACAAAAACAAACAAAAAAACACCAAACCTTAAACACTGTACTAACCAAAGTTACAAGGTATTAACCAAAGTGCCTCTGAGACCCAAAATCACAGATGGGCTGTCAGTTTACAACCCCTGGTTTCATGTACGTACGTACGTACACACACACACACACACACACACACACACCTCTAGTGCTATAACTCTTCTTTTCTCCCCTAGGGACATGTGTAGATTTTTTCCAGACAAGACAGATGAAAGGAGAAAAGGCAGAAAAAAATATACAGACTCTCAGTTTACATTTTGCTCATACAGGCAGGATTCAGAGGCCTCACCTTCTGCTAAAAACAAAAACAAAACTCCCCAAACAACAACAAAAAACCCAACCTCCTGTACCCCTATTCCTTATCAATAATCAGAATTCTCACAGTAGCAAAAACTTTGAACTCTGCTCCCATCTCTATTCTGTGGGCACTGAAGTGATTCTCGCATCCAGAACCACAACTCTCCCTAGCTCATCCTTAAACAGCCAGGGGGTGTGCTTACCCCTCTTACCAAAGGTGAGGACAATTTCTAAGAGCTCTTCTGCAGAGCTCAAGTTGGGACAAGGGTCCCCATCATGGTGGGTTCTAGGAGGGCTGGTTTGTGTCTGCTGACAAAATGGCTGATACCAGCCCCAGAACCTCCAAAGTTACAACATCCTTCTTTTGATTCTTGAATGAGAAGGAATTTGGGTTGGGGGGGGGGTGTGGTGCTAACTAGAGTTTAGCATTTTCTTCTCTCTCCAAGGTTTTCTCAGCCAACATGCTGGTATTCTGTCAGCTCAGATGACAGATTAACAGGAATGAGACCCAGGCATCCTGCTCCCCTCCAACACCCCTGCCACTTGTAAGAACAACCGTTTCCATACAGTGAAGTATCAGCTGCTTCCTCAGCATGTTTGGGGGTATATACACAATTACAGTGCTGTTTGCAGGTTTGTGTCATAATGGAAGTTAAAATCAAAATGTTTAAATATAAAGCAGAAATTTCACAGCACATCTAGTTAACATGGCAGCTAATTTCATCTTTTTTTTTTCCCCTTGTTTATGAAAACCACTTGTTCCAAACTGATGTAGCTTCAAAGCAGGGGGTAAGGATGAGGGAATGGATGTTAGGATTTGGCCATTTGGGAGACGGTGCCCGAACCACAAGGAAAAAGGATACAGCCTAAAGCCAGCTGTAGAATCGTCATAACGGACAATACAACCAATTTGTTTAATGGGGAAGAAGTTAGGCAATGTACTAAAAACCACAGGTCTTTGGGGCACCTTGGTGGCTCAGTCAGTTAAGCATCTGCCTTTGGCTCAAGTCATGATCCCAGTGTCCTGGGATCGAGCCCCATGTCAGGCTTCCTGCTCAGTGGGCAGTGGGAGGTCTGCTTCTCTCTCTCCCTCTGTAGCTCTCCCTGCTTGTGTTCTCTCTCTCTCTCTCTCTCTGATAAATAAATAAATAATATTTAACAACAACAAAAAAAAACCCACAAGTCTAATCTACATTTTTAAAACTTACGAACATGTCTAGAAAAGCTGCCTAACTCTTCTGTGCTCTATTCTTTCAACTCAGAGAGGCCCAGGAGACTCCATCTCTGTCCCTCTTCTACTTCAGATACAAGCAATAGTGCCCAAACCTGCATAGCTATCAGAATAACATGGAAAGAAAGACTTTTTTTTTTTTTAATGAAGATTTCCTGCCCTCACCTCAGGTCTCACTCTTGGGCAAACACAGGGTACATGAGTCAACTCTCCTATTCCTTTGTCTGGGGCAGATACTAATAATCAATACCAGTGCTCCTTCCCACAGAGCCCAGCTGAAGACTCAGAATCCTTGTCCAGGGGGAGCTCCAAGCAGCTACCACCAGTCGGTGAGAGCTGGGTCACAAACTGAAACCTGAAACCTGTCTGTTATCTCCCAGTAAGAATCAAGCAGCTCACCCACATTTTGTGCACAGCTGTACCTGTAGCCCAGCATCTAAAATAGCTCATTGGATATTCTTTAAGGTTTTACAAAATCTTTTTCAAATACCTGATTTCCTTTGGGGCTCCCCAAAACCATGTGAAGTGAGATGGGCATGTGAAGACGCTGGATACCATGACGCTTTGTCCTGCCCAGGGAAAGAGCTGATGAAGAGGAAAGCCAAAACAATAACAAAACCCTGATCTCTTGCCTCCCAAACCAGCATTCTTCCTTCCACATCGAGCTGGGCATGAAGTATTATGGGCAACATTACTACCTGAGCCCAGCCAGAAAGAGAGAAAAGTGCAGGAAAAGACACATAGGCTGGAAAGATTGTTAGTTAACCAAGGTCACAAAGCTGTGGAGCCAAAACTAACTAGGTCTGTCTGACTCTCAAGCTCTGTGTTCTTTCTGCTTAGAGTTCAGGGTGTCCCACACCAGCACATACTGGGGGAGGGCCTCCTGTCCCCCAAACCCTCTCATTCCTCATCCTCCCGCCATCTTCTCCACCTATTTCCCTCCCTTACACTCGTATCAGTTCCCAGTCACCCATACCTCTCTACAGCCCGACGCTCTTCTTGCCCCTGTGATTCCCTTCCATATGCAGAAGGAAACCACTCCGCTTACTCAGAACAGCCTCAGCCAACTGACTTGAGGTAAGACAAGCGAGCACCTTGGCAGTAAGATGCAAATATAAAGCTGCAAACAGCTTTTGAAGTTGCAGCTCCATAATCTTCTAAGCCAAAGGAGCGGGCTTTGCATCCTCTCCCTCTCACCTAAATCAACACTCCAAAGGACTGAAAGGAGTCCAGCCAGCCTTCGGATGTGATCTCACAAGCCTGCCTGCCACACACGTGCATTTCCAGCCTGTTGCCTGAGCAAAACTCACATGCGGCTTGTCACCACTTGATACAAGGGACGTGTTTCTGAGGAAACCAAAGGGAAGGCATGGGGGTTGCTGCCCTTTAATGTGCTCAAAATGCCCTACTGGCATGGCTGGGGCCTTATCTCTTTATGAAACTAAGCACTGCCAGGTTTAGGAGAAGGTTGCTGAGGGTTTCAGAACACAAGTGCTGTTCAGAAGCCCACCTACAAGTGCGTAACCTTGGCCTAATTACTTAATACAGTAGCCCCCCCCCCCATCTGCGGGGGACGCGGGCTGTCCACGACCCCCCTGGACGCCTGAAACAGCAGACCATACGGAACCCTATATCTACTTTTTTTTCCTATATGTACATACCTATGACAAAGTTTAATTCATAAATTAGGCACAGTAAGAGATTAATAACAATAAGAAATAAAATGGGACAACTGTTAACAGCTAGTGTAATAAAAGTGATGTGAACACGGTGTCTTTTTCTCAAAGGATCTCGTCATTCTGCACTTACCTTTCTTTTTGCGCGGATGTGAGACAGTAAAATGCCAAAGGATGACGTGAGACGAATGACGTAGGCAACATAAGGTAGAGTTAGAACACTATTGGCCTTCCGACGATTCGTCAGAAGGAGAATCGCCAGCCTGAAGACCGCGGGTGAGGGCGGCGGTTCAACGAAACTGCGGAAAACAAAACTGCTAATGGGGCAACTACGTTATCTCTCAACTCAACTTTTCCATCTGTAAAATGGAAATATTACAATAGTACTTTCATCATAAGGTTGTCATAAGTATTAAATTACTTAATCCATGTAAAGAATTTAGTACAGTAGTTGGTATAAAGCATTAACTACCACTGTGGTTTTTTTTTTATGTTTTGTTTTTTAAAGAGAGAGGAGTTTATTGAATACACTGCAAGGGAGCAGCAGGCAGGACAGAAGAGGCTCCCTGCCTCTCACTGTCATTTTTTTAAACAAAAGGAGAAGATTCAGGATACATATCACATAACCTTTGGACTTTAGATGGCATTGCAACAAGTCCCTCTAGTATTTTAGGGTCAAAATAAATAGGTTTAGATGGTCAAGCATAAAACTCTAATATTTATGTTACTATTTCCAATGAAATGATTGCAATGTAAAGATTAATAAAAATTACTAAAACTGATTTTAGAATTAAGTCAGCTTAAAATAATAGTGCTGAGATTATGCATGACTTTTTAGTTTCTTTATAGTATATATTTCTATTCTTCCTAAATTTTCTATGAAAAGCATATATTATTATTTTATGCTCTGAAAAATGCATAGGTAATAAAATTAAGCAAAAGCTGTCTTATAACATATAAACACATGTTTATATGAAACAGCAATTAAAGAATAAATAAGTATATACTATTATTGTATCCTGGTTTCCCCTACTGGCCCAACTGCACATGTCTTTTGGGAATGTTTAGAGGCCTAAATCTCCAAATCCAAATGGAAATGGGCCCCAGACATTGCTCAGATAAAACTGGCAGTACTTTCAGCCCAGAGAAAGGCAAAACAAAGAATTTGTTGTAATTGGAGGCCACCACTTGAGCTAGTTTCATTTGTGTATGAATAAGGCCTCAGTCACACATTTGTTGCACAAAGATACACAGGCAGACAGACACACATACACACACACACCCCTTCACACACATAGACCAAACACTGTTTCATTTCTACTGCATTGTTCCTATGGAGTACTAGACAGATATCGTCAGACTCTATTTCACTTTTGTCTGGGTGCCCTCTGGGAATCTCATGCCCACCCTTCGCTTGCCACTTTCAATAGTTAGAAATGTCCCCAACTGGGGCACTTTTTCAAGGAGGAAAATATTCTCATAAATCAAGAAAGTGCTAGTGTCCTACAAGCATGCAGAGCAAAGTTTAAAAACTAATGTAAGAAAAAAAACCCATTTTGAAATACTTGTATAAGAAAGATCAAGATGTGTAGTGAATTTAATCTGTTTTTTGGATCTATTAGCACAGGGACCAGCTGGGTTATTTGGCCCAGGACAAAAGCCCAGGGGACCTCAAATGTTGGCTGCTGTTTGGTGGTAAATTCAGGACCTCTCAGAGGCTGAGAGGGGTCTCTGAGCCTATTCCAAATTTGGAAATTTAATATATTTTTAAAAATGAATAGATGCCAAAACACAGTTATAAAAATTAGGGTATGTTTCCTATATTTATATTTAGTAAACATATGCTTTGACCCAAGAATAATTTTAATAACCATATGTACACCTGCTTTTGGACAAGGCTTCAGAAGTCAAACCTTGAGGCCTATCATTAACAAGAGGCTAAACTCCAATGGCCCCAATTCCCAACCCTGTGACAAAGCGGAGCAAATGTGAGCAAAGAACAAGATGAGGGATCTCCTTCAAATGTTGATCTGAACTCAATTCCCTTACTCTGGGTCCTGGCTATGTCAGAGGTGTGGGAAACTGATAGCCAGGATGAGAGACTGTGATTCAAGGGATGACCAGTCCTCATTTGGCCCTTCAACCCCTCTTCCTAAAACTTGGGCTGACATGACATTTAATACAAGAAAACATATTCTGAACTAATTTTCTCTGCTCTTCAGTTATCAAGTTCCCAATGGCCTCCTTCTCTTCTCCCACCTCTGTCTCGATTTTGTAATTTTCCACACACAACAGATTTTTTCTAAGACCCCAACATCTAAAGGTATCAAAGAGGGAATTAGGTCCTCCAAGATGATGCTGAGTGGTCTTAACACCTGCATCTTCAAAGGCGCCCTGGGTAGGAAAAATGATGAACCTAGCAACCTATGTAAATGTATGTCTATAGGATGCAGATATAATTACACATTCTAAGCTTTCTTGGGCATCCACGTGAGGACTACCTGACATGAGGCACAAAAGCAGAAAGACAAAAAAGAGGCCTCTGGGGTTTCTAAATTGTTATAATGAAAGTGAGACAGGAGGATGACACATGGGCCTTCTGTGAATGGTCTCTTGACAGACTCTCCCTTCCTCTCTTCAGGGACATAAAAATATTGACTCTACAACAGTACTTTGAAAACAAGTTCAAGCTTAGACGCAGAAATCCTTTTTGGGTTTTTTTTGTTTTTTTTTTTTTTAGAGAGAGTGTGGGGAGGGGGAGGAGGGAGAAGGTGGGCCAATCATGACCTGAGCCAAAATCAAGAGTCAGACACTTAACCAACTGAGCCACCGAGGCACCCCCAGGAATCCTTTTTAAATTCTTGGTTGGTGAGTTACCCACTTAGGTCTTCATAGGACTCATTCACAGGACTTATCCAGTTGTTTAATAGATTGGTCTACATGACATCAAAACATACAAGTTACATTTATCCACTGCTCACCTTTCCCCTCACCCATGTGTGCACACACAAAGACTTCCCACTTGTAAGAACACTGTTTCCTGTTGTTTCACTTTGTGGTTTGGAGATTGGAAAATAATATTTTTTCCAGGAAGAGTTATCACAGGAAAGAATACAGAAAATGATGGATCTATTTAATTTTAAAAAGAACAAAAGTGATTGTCCAGGGAAAAAGCAGGGTCTGGAATTAATAGAAGTCCATGCCCACCTAAAAGCAAAAAGGCAAATGGACTATTTCATTATAAATATATGGGTTTTTACAAAACACACACACACATGCACAAAGAAGAGATGAAATTTGCTCTCACATGAAGAGAATTGAGTACAAATGCTATTCAGGTCAGAAATAAAACAAGTCCACACCACACTGCAGGAAACGATCTCCAACAGCAGAGATGGCCTTCTGCGAATACTGGCCCCAGAGATGTGGTAACCACCTACCCCACCTCTTCGCTCAAAAGACAGGGTATATACTCTCCATTTCTGTGCATACACACTTCAAACCTCGGACACTCACCTAACTGTCTGTTTTGTAAGCAAGTCTCCAAAAGAAGGATAGGTTGCTGAGAGATGGCCACATTCCTTGAAAAATTGCAGAAGGGAAGAATATATGCACTTTAGAACATTCCCTTTAGTCGGGAATTGTCTGCAATTCCTGCAAGTCCATCAGGACTGACCCAGGATTTGCAGAGTATCTATTGTGAAAGCATGGGCAGCCCCACTGGTCACAGGTCTCCCTCAAAATCGACAAAAGATCCCTTCTACACAATGAGTTATACCAGCAGGACTTAGCCAGATTGCTTTTCATGCTCTCTTCCCTATCACAATGATCTGTGCATTTTAAAGCAGCTGGGAGTAATTTAAAAATGAATCCAAGGCAACAAGGTAAGTTATCAATTAGACTAGGGTTCTGATAAAAATAATAACAGAGCAACAACAATAACAGATGGTTGCTTTCAAACAAGCTGAGAAAAGGAATTTACCTTTCCAGAAGTTCTTTTTTTCTTGGTCTCAAAGCACTCTGTACTTCCCTGTTCTTTTTCTCATTTAAAAAAAATATATATTTTATTTATTTATTTATTTGAGAGAGAGAGAGCATGAGTGGAGAGGAGAAGGAGAAGCAGACTCGTGCGGAGCAGAGAGCCCGATGTGGGGCTCGATCCCAGGACACTGGGATCATGACCTGAACTGAAGGCAGATGCTTGACTGACTGAGCCACCCAGGAGTCCCTATACTTCCCTCCTGATCACTCATTTTCTAACTGCCTTTATACATCTGTCTCTCCTACTGGTTGATGGACTTCATAAGAGCCCAGCCTCATTCTTATTTATCCTTATATTCATAGAGCCTTCAGGGGAGGTAGAAAGTAAAAGGCTCTCAGTAAATATTTGAGAGATGGATAAATGTTTGAGAAACTAATGTATACTAGAATGCATCATGAAACAGCACCCAAAATTCTTGAAATATCAGCCAAACATTGAGAAAGGATTTCATTATGCCCCAGATTTCATCAGTGATTCATTCCAAATAATTACAGAATTATTTAAAAGTATGTTGAAATGCACACCTTTCATCACCAACACTATCAAAAATGTCAGTCATGTCCAAAATAGCTACTGTCTGTGTGACCAGGAAGCCTCCCACTAAGGACTTGGGAGGTGATACTGTCAGTCACTGTCCCTGGAAATCTGGAAGTCATCCTCTCAAACAGGAGGGCTTAAGGAAATGAAGGGCAGTTTGCTCTCTTGACCCCAGGGTTAGCACTTTCCTGGGGCAAGAAGGGACCCAGGGTCAGACTTCTGCAATGGTGTAAAGTAAATGAAATTTGTCTTCGCCTCTTTATTGTCTTGCTGCTGGCTCTGATCTGTCCTTAATAAGCACTCCGGGAAATTCCAATGTAAGAGAGTAAGTCATATGAAGGTATAAAGAGTTTATAATAATTGTATAAATTAGTCCCTCATGAGCATTTGCCTTTGTAATAGGAAGCAGTGTCATTACTTCAAGAAATAATAGTGAAATTGTGAAAGTTCTGCCATCAATGCAGCAAGGGATGAACTTGAGGGATGACGGCCAGTGCCCCTTGGAGTTCAGGTGGTAGCTACCCACAGAAGTAGTTAAATACATGTTTTAAACTTCAGAAATACAAAATTCAGGCATTGGATCTGCTGTGACAAAACATGTTGGGAAAATAAAACACCTATACCTCTTCCAATGATTGATAACCAAAAGGGTATCGGGCTTCAGACACTGATCAGTGATTCTCTAGAGACCCCAAGTGGTCAAAATGGGTACTCATTTTTGTATGACCAGAAATATGTTGGTAAGGCAAAATTAAGACCTGTACCTTGCTGATGTCTGTTAGGGAAACACCGGAAACCTTCAATAATGGACAGTTTGAGTCATTCATTTACTTTCCTATCTACTTTTGTTTCTCTCGCCTTTTTCTTCTTTTTCTATGTCATAACTCCATTTGCCCTAAGTGCCTGGAAGGGCCCTTGTCCTTGCTAGGCCTTTGTCTATTTTTATTGCTTTGCCTGGATTGTCCACACATCAGAAACCACGTTGCCCTTCAAGGGATCCAATCAAGACTGCATTTCTCCCATGCATTCCAAGGGCTCCTACATCATCTTTCGCCCTGATAGTCCCTTGTTTTTTGTTACATGACTCTCATACCAGTATATACTTTCAGGTAAGTGTAAGAATGTGCTATTGCTGCCTTAGATCTCCACCCTTACTCTGCCAGGGGCGTTTCATCAGGGGCATGAAATGGAATATCCCAGAAGATTAAATTTTAAGGACTAGATTCAAATTACTGCTAGTTTGTCAGTTCACTGTGGAGCTCAGGAAATAGAGACAGGCTATATATACATACATATGAGGAAGAGTCAGAAAGGATAAACGAAATAATGCCAAACTTTACAGTTACAAACTTTACAAACTCAGAGATGACCCTTCCTAACAAATAAAAAGTCATTTCCACAGATCTGTGGTAAAAGCAAAATAAATATCTATTTTAACCTGAACCTTTATTATGTACATATTTTAGTTAGCAATTTTATTTTCCTCTCCCAAATTTTCTTAGGCAACTACTAAAATTACATGATGTATATCATATATTAGATATATATATTCACCGACCTGTTCTAGGTCATTTCTTTAGCATTAGGCTGTAATTCCTCCTGGTTTAGACTAATCATACCTCAGTAACAGAAAGAGGTGAATTATATCAATAGGAAAAGAGTTAAACCGTGAGTACATCATCTATAAATCTTATCTGAGCTCCCACTTTACCTTGAAGTTCTAGTCCAAGATCACAAACAGGTTTCTCTTATTCATCTTTAAAATTCCCCACTTTAGATGACACTCTTTTCATTTAATTCTGAGTAGCCTGGATATGAAACTGGGAGTGAGTCAGGCCAGTGACAGGAGCAACTGGCCCAGAAGGAACTATTGAAACTGGATCCACATTTGAGCAGTTTTCTCTTATTCATAGAAATACAGGATTTCCTGAAAGACCTATCAAGTTAATGGCTGGTCCATGCAATAAACATACATATAGTGATAAATGGCTAGTTGATGAAGAGCTGTGTCCTAGAACTGTACAGTATCAGAGAGTTTTTTAATCAAAGGCTCATGGAGAAGGAGAAAAAGGCATATAGCCTTTTCCTTTGGTTTGCTTCCTTAGCTCAATCCAACTTGGAAATAGCAGAGACCACTGAGCAGTACTTGGCAATACCTTTATTGTGTTATCCAAATCCAGGACCACGATCTTAGTTTCTTAATCAATACTTCCTCCCACAACTTCACTCATTGAAGCCCTCCCCCCAACCCCCTCACCCGACCCAAGATGATGATATTTAAAGATGGAGCCCTTGAGAGATAATGAAGCTTAGATGAGGTCATGAGGGGATTAGTGCCCTTAGGAAAAAGACAGCAGAGCATTTTCACTCTCTCTTCTCCGTGTGAGGACACAGAAAGCGCTGACCACCTGTTAGTCAGGCGAGAGTTTTCACCAAAAATTGGCCATACTGGTACCCTCCCTGATCGTGGACTTTCAGCCTCCAGAACTGTGATAAAGTTAATCTCTGTTAAGACAGCCATTCTATGATATTTTGTTATAGCAACCCAAAAAAACTACATAGCCAGTTTCATACACAGTGCATACACAACCAATCTAGAAGTTAATCCCACCAAGACCTAATTGCCACAGACCAGAGCCACTGATCTAGATCCCTTCTCCATGCAGGTACCTTCTCCCTATGAAGCATTTTGTCTTTGTTCTTAAATAAATCCTTCAAATCCCATATATATATATACACACACACATATATATATGTATATATATAAAATATGTATATATAATATATATTATATATAATATATAGATTTACTTTTATATATTATGTTTATAATCTTTATATATAAAAAATATATTTTTTAAATTTTGCAAGATAAGCCCTGACAATCTAGCATTCTCATCTTTTGTCTAAAGAACCTATGGCCTGTCCCTACTCAGCCCCCAATGTCACACTTGAGGATTTCAAGAAGTCAGGAAAGATGAGACAAAATTCTCATTTCCTACAAGAGCTTCTGTGTCAAGCTCCTAATCTGATCTCCCAATATGCTGAGCTCAGTTTTCTTCCTCCCCTAAGATCTGGGGTAAAACCAGGTGAAGCAGTCTGCTATGACTTTAGAAGAGAGAGGGTAGAGAGCTATCACATTATTTCATTATGTTATTTCATCACATTATCTCATCTGTTAATCCCTAAAATATTTATTGCCTAATATATGAAGGCTATCACATTCGGTTTGTAAGATTTTGAAGCTTTTTTTTTTTTTTCTATTTTCCAAAATTGTAAGAGCATGCTTAGGTGTAGAAAATATTTATTATTATTATTATTATTATTATTATTACCTGAAAAGCTGGCACCATAATTACTCTTAGGGAAGAAACCATTTTTCTTGTGGTCAGTCTTTTGTAGTAGAAGGTGGACCCTGAAAATACAAGGGTTATCAGGAATAAAAGCAATAAAGAGATAGCTAACCTGTTCTGCTCTTGCTCCACAGTAAAAAATGAGAGATTTGGTGTTGCTCCAAAATGGAGGAGAGAAGAGAAGAGATGAAGAGCCAAACAAATGACACGGTAGGAGGACGGGAAATGTGTAAGGATAGGTAGCTAGTGAAGAATACACCTTGGTGAGCTTTTAAACACAATAGTGGTAAAAAATAAATAAATAAATAAGAACTGGTTTAAAAAGAGGAACTGAGTAGTCAGAAACGCTCTGTATTTCGAAATGAATCCTTGAATAACTTCCCCAACTTATCCAATGCACATCACCATCTAGTCAGTGACGCCCCCTAGAGGCTCCGTGTGTCACCTGCAGGGCTGTTCCCAGGGACCATTGCTTCGGACTCCCCAGAGCTTTTTCAGGCCCTGCAAAACAAGCCTGTGCCAATTGCTCAAGTATTTATAAATGCATAAATGTAATTTGGTAAATTGGTAAATTTGGTAAATTCAGCAAACTGGTCATTTAACAATGGGCAAATTGGTTTTTGGCAAGTTGGACCAATTGCCCTAGTACTAGGAAAAGGAAATCATTTCCAGACCTTGGCAAATCTACCCACCACAGCATTCAATACAGCGCTTTGATGTTCACTCCCTCCATTCTCCTACTCCCCCCTCGTAAATGCTAAGTGTCCAAAATTCAAGAACCAGTCCTCACTCTCTGAGAAAGGATCAGAGGTTTAGACTTACGCCTAGACAAAAGCTCTCTGACAAAAGCTCACATCTACAGGTGTGCTTTAAGCCAAATATTAAAAGAAAATGATTAGCTGGGTTTTCCCATAAGTAGACATATTCATAAATGAGATATTATTATCAACCTAGGTAATATATAACTAAATGTGGCCCAGGACATGATTGCAAAGAGGGTATGTACACAGGCCAAAGGAGGGTAGAAGTGGTGTGGTGTGCAATGAAGGCCAGAAGCTCCCTTCCATGTCTCTTCTCATGCACATAATCTGGGGAGTGAAAGGGACACACTATAGAAGAATCAAAGTCATGTGTGTCTCCTTTTCCCCCTATCATTCTCCAGTTGTAGGAATTAGGAATTCAGCCCCAGACTCCATGAAAGAGGAAGGGTTTAAACCCATTTTTGGTAAAGGCATCCTCTGCCCTTCAGAGAGACCATCCCCACTCTGCCCTGAATGGGAGACCACAATGCTCCTGGGGATGGGGGGACTGCTATCCCCACGTGGTCCAGAGCTGAGCTTCAAAACTGATCCCAGATGTGGCCAGCCAATTCCCAGCTAATGTGATAGCTCTCTACCCTCTGGGAATGCTCTGGACTGCCCAGAGCAGAGCTGAGTCCTGCCAGGAAAAGCAGGGCAGAAGGCATGTTGGTTATGGGGGAAAGACAGTGAGAGAGCATCTGCTCTTCTTTCTTTATTCAGTCTCCTTATAACCAACTTTCTCGTTCATCGGCAGATAGAAAAAAAGCTAAACATATACAGAAGAGAGGCCTTGTTGCAAAGAGCAAGAAAACTCCAGCTGGGAACATTAAAATCACACAGACAAAAAACATAGCAGAACACATGACACCCCCGTTGGCAGCCCCCAGCACTGGACCAGCCAACGATCTGCCTCTTGAGATCCAAAGACACAGCTGCAGAAACACACACTCTGCAGCAGCCCCGGTAGAGTCTGACGCTGGGGAAGAAGGCAGAGGTAAATGGGTGTCTCCCCATCACTCCACCCACAGGTCCCAAGGGCTTTCCCAGCACCAAGCCAAGGAGCAGGCTGTCAGCCTGTGCCCATCCAGATGGGGGACAGTGGGATGACCAAGGTGCCTGACATTAAACCTGGGACCCTCTTGCGATGGGCCACCTGTGCAGCAGGAAGTTACCTTAAGGCTGGCTTCCAAATACGGAGTGGGGCTATGTGAACGAGGGTCCTGCAACTTTATTCCCAAGTTTGGTGGTGTTATCATGGAGAAACATTCACTTGGGCCCTCTTA
The DNA here is from genome assembly GCF_011764305.1 of Mustela putorius furo. Lineage (NCBI taxonomy): Eukaryota > Metazoa > Chordata > Mammalia > Carnivora > Mustelidae > Mustela > Mustela putorius. Next base: position 20,144,054 of record NW_025422471.1, read on the forward strand.
CTAGATTTGGGAAAGGGATAGATTCATACAACTGAACAAACATGGAACTTAAAGCAAAGGCCAGAAGAGCTCATGACTAGCTCTCTCTCCAGCAATCCTTAGAGAGACACAAACTATTATTAATAACACTTCCTCACTTGCTTGAGAGTACGGCCAGCACACAGGCTGCAGAATCAAATGTTCTGCATGTAGCTAAGACAGAGTCCCCCGGCATCATACGCAGCTGCATGAGCACTTTTCGGAAACCACCCAGTTCTATATTCCAAACAACCAGGGTTGAATCCTCAGGGAGAGGCTAATTCAACCTGCGGTCATTTGTGTTTGATGAGTTGCTCTGATTCTGAAAGGAGGTCTGACAGTCCTCACAGTGAACAGGTTGGGGTGAGCCTGATAATGGTTAGCAGAAAAAGGTCCCACAGTCCTGTGGGGACCTTCCAGAAACAGCTTGCTCCAATGTCTCCCCAGACGTTAGCCCAATCCACTTCTTGGGCTTAGGTGAGAACAAGGGAAGGAAACAGAAGAGGTTTGTACTTCACCCTCCAGCCCCTTAGCTACAAAGGCCCTCAGTCACACGTCTTCTTCCTGCAGTTCACCAAGTGTAGCAGCCCTAGATGCACATGAATGACCCCCCCCCCCCCCGTCGTCCCTGGCTAGGCCCTGATGTGGTGTGCAGGAAGGTTCACACTGTTGTCCTTGCTGTGCAGACAACCCCTGCACGTGTCATGTGTCCTGGCAGGACACTCAGTTTCAATGGTTTCAAAGCAAGTCACAAAAGCTGAATGCATCCTCTTCCCCAGGAAAGAAGAGTGTGAGTTAGAGGGCGAATCTGGCTCTCTATGGGGGCCTTATCTCTCTGCACTAGAAGAGACTTGTAAATGTCTTCTGACAGATCACAAGCAAAACTTTTCTCAGGGATTCCTTCTTTGACCATGATAGCCCCAAACATCCTTGCTATTCATCTGAGGTCCCCATGCACTAAGGACACTCCTTGGAGGGAGATGGCCAGGGAAAGGAGAGTGATTGCGCGATTCAGTTTTGGAATGCCCTCAGCTCTTCACTGAGAACTCTCACAGAATCTTAAAGACCAAAACCATAGAAAGGATACACCACCAGCTTGTGGTTAACCCAGCTGTTGTTCTCCCTGTGGCTGGACAGGCAGGAAAAAGGGCAGGAGAGTGAGGGGACTTGAGACAGAAAAGAGTTCATCCTGAACCACCTTTCTCCTCTTGGCCAAACAATGTCAGATGTGGTCAAGACTGAGGAGCTAAGCTCCTTCCACAGGAAGGTAAGTGTCTACAACGCCAGCTCATATCTGCTGATCACCTCCAGTGACCCTCACTGAGTTAGGCACTATGACAGGAGCACAAGGTATGGTCCTCAGAGGGATGGCATCCACCACTCACCCAGCACAGGTGAGGCAGGACGGTGAGTGCAGGATGATGGAGTGCACAGACTCCAGATCTAGTTGGTTTTGGTTTAAATCCTGATTCTAGCACTTAGCCAGAATTTAAGACAGGTTTTTTATGTTGCCATTTTCTCATTTGTAAAATAAAGATGGTGAGGGTCAACCTTATAAGAACTACAGTGTGAACTCAAAGAGCCAATGTACAGAAGGCACAAACTTATCCAAATGTCAGCTATTCATGGGATAAGAAAAAAATATTAAATACAAAGCCAAAAAAGGAAACGATGACAGACATGAAACAGTCTACAAACCTAGATGAGTTAGAGGGGACACATCTCCCAAGTTCTTTAAATCAATTTAGCACAACTCAAGTCCCCTATCAATGTAACAGTCACTGTTGGACTCACTCCCTCTCAGGGTTGAGCCTTCCATAGCTCAAGGACACCAGGACGCCTCCTTCATGTGGCACGTGCCTGCCCTGTTGTTCTGGTTTCTGCTGAAGTGCCTCGTGACTCAGCCCACATGATTCCCCCTGGGCCAGAAGCTCTGCCATCTCCTTGCCTCTCTGGGATGAGGGGCTTTTGCGAAGGTTGGAGACCACGTGCTCAAAACACCATGCAGCCACCTCTGAGGTCTTCCGGCTGCCTAAGGGCCTGCTAGTATTTACCAGCCTCTCCCATCTCCCCTTTTGAGAGTCTCTCTTTTCCTTTTCTGCTTATCCACAAAGGTGCCCCCACAGCCCTGCTCCTTTCTCTCCATCTGGTATACTTCATATGATTACCTGACAAAAGGCAGGCAGATTTCACTCTACACGGTTACTACTTTCTTCCCAGAGGTAAGGATTCCGAAGGGCCTGTCAGCCAAGTGTTTAAAAGGGGAGATGGGAACATGCAACAAGCAAAACACAAACCAATACTCCAAGGTAACGTTCTGCTGCAATAACACAACAGGAAATAAATGTTCAATTGCATCATGCTGACGACAGAGTCACCAGGATCTATACTTTTAAACATGATTGTGTTCTATGTCATCACACCTCTTCCCGCGAGCTTGGGGCAGGGTAATGCAGCGGCCTGGTCACCTCAGCAGATAATGGTGAGTGGCTTCCCATAGGGGAATGACTCCTTAGCTGAGCTCTAATATAAGAAAGGGAAAAATCCTAGAGAAGGTCAAGAGGGAGGACATTTGAGACAGAAGCTAGAGGAAGGGCAAAGGCATGAAGGTCACCATCATGGAAGGGAAGGGACAGAGAGACACAAGAGCACCTGAGTATTTCTGGAATCCAAAGTACAGGCAAAGGAGTCCTCACAGATAGGGGTAGGTCATCAAAAGACAGCTTAGGGGGCGCCTGGGTGGCTCAGTGTGTTAAAGCCTCTGCCTTCAGCTCTGGTCATGATTCCAGGGTCCTGGGATCGAGCCCCGCATCGGGCTCTCTGCTCCTCGGAGAGCCTGCTTCCTCCTCTCTCTCTGCCTGCCTCTCTGCCTGCTTGTGATCTGTCTGTCAAATAAATAAATAAAATCTTAAAAAAAAAAAAAAAAAAGACAGCTTAGTCCCTGCTGAGTAGCTCGACCATTAACATTTGATCTGCCTTCTGAGACAAGGAATGAGGACCCCAGGTGCTGTGGCAGAACCATGCAAAGCCTCAGGGTAAAGAAACACATATAAGTAATTTCAATCATTGCATTTATGATAAGACAAATGTAGCTTTGTTAGTGAGAAGAAGGTAAAAATTGATGAGTAATTTATAAAGATAATATAGGAATTTTTTGTTTTTTACTTATCAAGAGGATATCCCTATGATCCCTGGGGATTGCATTTGTCCTCTTCAGTCCTTAAGCGTATTTCTGTAACAAATTTTGAGAAGTGCTTTAGATCAGTAACTTTCATTTTTGCTAAATCAGGATTCCCAGTTAAAAAAATGAAGTGCATTTTTCACAGTCACCCTGCCCTGTAACACACACACACACACATTTTCAACCCAAATTTTGCAAGCATTACTTACTATGTGGGAATCACCGTACTCTAGTCTACTCTATCCTAATCTATCCAATTTAACTTTCTTTAAAACTCTGATCATAAGTTACTGAACTGATTTCATAACCCACTGATGGGTTCCCACCCATAGTATAAACGTTGCTGCCATAATTGAGGTAAAGCCATTGAAGAGACATCGATAAAGAAGTAAGCCAGTTAGATTTGTGTTTTTAATTAATCGTGCTCTCGGCTGTGTGGAGTTTGACTCTGAGGAAGATAAACGGAGGTGGCAGATCAGACAGGTGGTTCTGATTCTTAAGGTGATCTGCAATGAGGGCATTGCATTAAAAATAATAAGGATAAAGAGGAGATAATGATCACAAGTATTTAGGGACCAGAATCAGGAGGATATAACACTGCACTGGACATGGGTCTAAAAGAGTGGGAAAAGTCTAGAATGGCTCCCAAGTTTCTGCCTCAGCCCTGGATCTACCACTTACTGAGGCACACAGGTCTAGATGGGCAACACCTTACCTCACTTCGAATTTGAAGTTCTTGAACCATGTCTGCATAGACGGTACAGAAGCCATTTGCATGTACAGGTCTGAAAAATGAGAACTATAAATTAATATTTTGGCATCATCCGCATATGGGTAGCATTTAAAACTTTGAGAGTGTGTGTGATGCCCCAGGGAGACTTCTATATAAGCTGATTGTTTCACTCTGTCTTCATGTATGTGATTATATGTATGCAATATTTTACACACAGAATTAACCGCTGTCCTGTTTTACTTCCCCCCCCCACCTCCACTCACTGAGAACAAAATTAGTAAGACAACCCCTGATACCATGGTGGAACTCAGAGTGGGAAGACACAAAGGTTGTTGTCTGGCCCATGAAACCAGTGCACGTCACTCCTTTAGTACTTGGCTATATGCCCAGGACACTAGCTAGGTATCTGCTTCTTGCTACGTTCATCCATCCAATCCTGTGCTGAACATGGCATATAGTGGGCACTTAGGGGGGATTACAGGTGAATGAGGCAAGTAATCCTGCCTCCACATTTAACCATCACATGTATACATCTATCTCCTTTGAAGTCCAGATTCATGCATGGCTGATTAAGGGGAGATCTTTCTATATGGAAAAAAAGTACTCAGATGGGGCACCTGGGTGGCTCAGCCGATTAAGTGGCTGCCTTCAGTTCAGGTCATGATCCCAGGGTCCTGGGATCAAGCCCTACAACAAGCTTCTTGCTTGCAGGGAGCCTGCTCCTCCCCTGCCTACCACTCCCCCTGCCTGTGCTTGCTCTTTCTGCCTGTGCCAAATAAAAACATTTTTTTAAAAATCTTTAAAAAAAAAATAGAAAAGAAAAAAATGCTCAGAATACAAATAATAATGTGACTGCTTGGAAATGTGACCCTTTTTTGGGCAAGATATGACAGAAATTAGTTTTGTATCTAAAAATGACAATATATAATGACAGAATAAAAGAATCTTCTACTAGAATATAATTACCATACTCTTAACAAATGTACAAGTCATGCTTGAATGAGTTAGATGAAATTTCCCTGCTGTGACTAAATTGCATTTCCTTATACAAATACATGATTTCACAAAGATGTCATGTTATATAATTTTAAAACCTACCAAAATAACTTATTCAAAAATATTTCAAGACTTTAAAAATATCCACGTTAACCTTGTTGTGAATAATAAACTGATTGCATAAATAATTTCATTTTTAAAAGTATTATTTCCATTTTTCTTTTAAAATAAACACATTAAAAACAGCAGATGCCTGAGATCATTTTATATATTGTTGGATGTTAAGTTAGAGAACAATGCAACTAAACTGGTTCAAAATTGTTTCAGTTTGACATTTTCGACTCTTACATACATATGGAAGGAGGCTAATCACATTTTTATGGATCATAAAAATTATTAGTTCTCAAGGCTAATGTTATAGTATCTAATTTATTTTAAAATACTTGCACACAGGGGCACCTGGGTGGCTCCAGTGGGTTAAGCCTCTGCCTTCGGCTCAGGTCATGATCTCAGGGTCCTGGGATCAAGCCCTGCATCGGGCTCTCTGCACAGCAGGGAGCCTGTTTCCCCTCTCTCTCTGCCTGCCTCTCTGCCCACCTGTGATCTCTGTCTGTCAAATAAATAAATAAAATCTTTTTAAAAATAAAATAAAATACTTGCACACAAACAGAGCAATATATTTGTACAAAAAATTTAACTAACCTGAACTTCTCAGGGGTGATTAGTTAGCATTTAAAAGACCCTAATCAGACATTCTCTGATGTCTGCAAGCAACTTTCAACATGGCTTTTCAAATCTGCACTAGAAGATAGAATCCACATAAACATGCTAGATAATATTTCCACTAGTGAAATAACAGGTGTTCTGGATAGTGCTCAGTGGAAATTGTATGCAGGCGCCTTAACCTTGTGAAAAAGGGTAAAAAATTGTCATGTTCCCTCTCAATGCGACCCTAGATCTGGTCCAGTCTTCACCACTTGATGAAGGACTTTTTTTGCTTATTCAAACTAGAGGGATTTTTTCCCCTTTCACAAATACTATTTTATTTGCCTTGATGTGAATATTTATGCAAAATGTTCAGCCTGAGTGCCTAGAAGGCCAAGAACGTCATCAAGCTGATTACATGACTGCTTGCTGAAAAATGTTAGATTATAGTAGAATTACGTATAAGAATTGCTTTCACTATTCCTAACACCTGGTAACTAGGGATGGGAGGGAGCTATCCAATTCCCACTTACTTCTAACTGTTGGAAGTGACCTGTAATCACTAAAAGGAGAAACTGACATTGTCATTGGCTAAATTGGCTAACACGAGTTTTCAAGACTATAGTAGAGAGACCAATAGGGATAGCCAGAAAAAGACTGACACTGTCCCTGTCCCAAATAACTTGAAGCTGAATAATTTCTGAAGTCTATCTTCACAGAAAGGGACATATGAAATGAATGGTATAGATAGAACGACTGATCTAGTCTACACCTCCCATTACAGAGGGGAGAACTTCAACCCACAGATAAAAGACCAGAATCTCACAGGTAGTAAGTGGATCCTCACACTGCCCCCACACAAGGGCAAGTCAATCGGCAAAGAAGCCTCAGCTTCATTCTCTCTCAAAGGTTGGACATTTCCGACATTTCCTACACTCACTGGGTGACTAGAGGGTAGTGGAAAAAAGGTCCCATGGGCTGTTACTGGGTGGTGTATTTCCTGATGTGGATTTGAGGTTTGAATGGATGAAATCACTATACAAAATATAGAAAGACAGGCTGTTTGTTGAGATTAGGTTAACAGCTGAAATTTCATGGTCAGGAATTTAGCCTTTTGAATTTAGCATGACTTTCTCACATACAAAGATACTAAATTTATTCAGCAAACATGACTTGAGCACCAATTGTATGCACAGGTATTTTACTAAACACAAAGGACACGGAAGTAAAAGAGACATAATCCCTGCCTCAAGCTGTCACCTGTCCTGTGGAAATGTTGTGATCTCAGTAGGAATTTCATAGAACTTAATTTACTTCATTTTTTTCCTGGATGCCCAGAAGGACCTGGGGCAATTTCTGAGCACAGGGAAAGAATTAAAGGTAAATGTCAAAAGGGAACAAGAAGGGGAAAGATACTAAATGAGTTTCTTTCTGGTGGCAGTCTTTCCAGCATCATGGCCCTGGGATCAGCCCTAACCATACATGAGGCAACCGAAGTTATTAGCCAGGCGTGGGATGTAAATCTATTGGTAAAATGCAGACTGATATGTGGTGGCTTGGCTCTGGTCTTGAAAACAATAGAAAACATAATGCTTCACTATGCATTCATGCTCTTTAATATGTTTACCCCAAATCCTTGTAATGAAGAGAGGCTTCCTCCTTTCCATTTCCATTGACCAGATGAACTCAGAATCATCTGGGGTTTGCATCATACAATGTCTCCAATGAAGCAGAGGTAGATGAAAGTAAAATACATCCTGTACCTCCTGCCAAGTTAGAAAACAGGCCCAGATTGGGGCCAGATGTGTAAATCATGCCAAATCATATTTTACCCTTCCAGAGTGCCATTCCTCTGAGACACTTAGAAACAGGAGCAGGTAGACGTTGACGGCTAGAAAACATTTTCCCTCAGATATAAGCAAGGATTTTAGACTCAAGGAGAAAACCTGGATATTCTGGTGCTGGGCATCAGATTTGCCCTTGACGAAGCATTTAGGAAGGCTTGGAAAAAGTCGAAAGACTCGTTAGGCATCAAAACCTCAGAACAATGCTTTAATGATTTAAGTGTAAATGAATCTTTGACACATCTGGATTAAATTTCCCTTACAAGGCACATGCTAAAACACTGAAGAAAAATGTTTCTGACAAGCCACATGTTCAGTTCACCAAATGAGTGCAAACTATGTGATAGATCATCAGTGAGGCCCAATTGTGTGCCATCCCACAGGACATGTGCTGCCCACAGGTGGACGCATCTCAGGATCTCACCCAATAAATGGTTTTCTATATGGAAAAGAACGAAACCGGACCCTTATCTTACCCCATACAGGAATACACAGAAACCAACTCAAATGTATTAAAGATTTAAACTTAAGACCCAAAACTAAATACTATATATAGAAAGCCCTAAAAACCCCACCAAGAAACCAGTAGAACTGATAAATGAATTCAGTAAGGTGGCAGAATACAAAATCAATATTCAGAAATCTGTTGCATTTCTATACACTAGTAATGAAGCAAAAGAAAGAGAAATTAAGAAAACAATCCCATTTACAATGGCACCAATAAATAAATAAATAAATAAATAAATGAATAAATAAAATGCCTAGGAATAAATGTAACCAAAGAAGTGAAAGAAATGTACTCTAAAAACTAGAAAACACTGATGAAGGAAATTGTGTCACAAAGAGATGGAAAGACATCCCATGCTCATGGATTGGAAGAACAAATATTGTTAAAATGTCTATACCACACAAAGCAATCCATACATTCAATGTAATCCCTAACAAAATACTAACAGCACTTTTCACAGAACCAGAACAAACAATTCTAAAATTTGTATGGAATGAACCACAAAAGACTCCTGATAGCCAAAGCCATAAGAAAAAGAAAGGAGGAAAAAAAAACTCAAAAAAACTGGATGCATCACAATTCCAGACTTTCAAGTTATATTACAAAGTTGTAGTAATCAAAGCAGTGTAGTACTGGTACAAAAACAGACACATAGATCAACAGAACAGATTAAAAAGCCCAGAAATAAACCCACAATTACATGGTCAATTAATCTTCAACAAAAGAGGCAAGAATATGCAGCAGGAAGAAGACAGTCTCTTCAACAAATGGGGTTGGGAAAACTAGACAACCACATATATATATATATATATATATATATGAAAGAAAGAAACTGGATCACTTTCTTATTACAGAACAGAGAAAAATAAACTCTAAATGGATTAAAAACCTAAATATGAGACCTGAAACCATAAAAGTCCTAGAAGAGGGCGCAGGCATTAATTTCTCAGACGTCAACCATAACATCTTTCTAAATATGTCTCCAGAAGAAAAGGAGACAAAAGCAAAAATAAACTTTTGGGACTGCAAAATAGTTTCTGCACAGCAAAGGAAACAACCAACAAAACTAAAAGACAACCTACTACTAAGAATGGGAGAAGATATTTGCAAATGACATAACCAATAAAGGTTTAGTACCCAAAACATATTAAAAAAAAAAGAAACTAATACAAATCAAGACCAAAGAAACAAATAATCCAATTAAAAAATGGGCAGAAGACATGAACAGACAGTTCTCCAAAGAAGATATCCAGATGGCCAGAAGACACTTGAAAATATGCTCAACGTCATTCATCATCAAGGAAATACAAGTCAAAACCACAATGAGATATCACGTCACAGCTGTCAGAATGGCTAAAATAAAAAAACACAAGGAACAAGTGCTGGTGAGGATATGGAGAAATAGGAACCCCTTTGTGCACTGCTGGTGGGAATGTGAACTGGTGCAGCCACTGTGGAAGACAATATAGAGATTACTCAAAAAATTAAAATACAGAACTACCCTATAATCCAGTAATCATACTACTGGATATTTACCCAAAGAACACAAAAACACTAATTCAAAAGGATAAATGTAATCCTATGTTTATTGTGGCATTATGTGCAAAAGCCAAATTATGGAAGCAACCTCAGTGTCTACTGATAGATAAATGGATTAAGAAGATGTGGTATATATCTACAATGGAATGTTATTCAGCCATAAAAAGGATGAAATCTTGCCAGCTATAACAACATGGATGGATCTAGAGAGTATAATATTAAGCAAAATAAATGTCAGAGAAAGACAAATATATTATTTCACTCATATGTAGACTTTAAGAAACAAAACAAATGAACAAAGGAAAAAAAAGAGATAAGCCAAAGAACAGATTTCTTAACTATAGAGAGCAAACTGATGGTTGCCAGAGGGAAGGTGGGAGCAGGGATGGGGAAAACAGGTGAAGGGGATTACAAGTACACTTATCTTAAAGAGCACGGAGTAATATATGGAATTGTTGAATCACTATATTGTACACCTGAAACAAACAGAACACTGCATATTAATTGCAATGTAATTAAAATTATAAAAATGGTTTAGGACCTAAAACCGTAAAACTAGAAAAAAAGCACAGGGAAAAGGCTGTTCAACATCAATCTTCGTGCTGATTTGTTGGATTTGAGGTGAAAAGCAAAAGCAACAAAAGCAGAAATAAACAAATGGCATTATATGAAACTAAAAAGCTTCTGCATAGCAAATAAATAAATAAACAGAATGAAAAGGCAACCTATGCAGTGGAAGAAAATATTTGCAAACCATATATCTGATAAGAAGCTAGTATCCAAAATATATAAAGAACTCATACAATTCAACAGCAAAACCAAACAAAAAACAATAACAATAACAACAAATAACCCGATTAAAAAGCGGGCAAAAAATTTAAATAGGTATTTTTCCAAAAAAGATACACAAATGACAAATATGTACATGATTAAGTGCTCAACATCACTAATCATCAAGTAAATGCAAATCAAAACCATAATGAAATACCATCTCACACCCATTAGGATGATTATTACCAAAAAATCAAACTATAACAAGTTCTAGTAAAGATGTGATGGGAATGTACACTGGGATAGCCTTCATGGAAAACAGTACTGAGGTTTCTCAGAAAATTAAAAATGGAACTACCATACAATCCAGCAATTCCACTGCTGGGTATACAACCAAAGGAAATCAAATCACGACCTCACAGACACCTGCACTCCCATGATATGGGAATTATTTACAATAATCAAGATATGTAAACAACCTATGTGTCTATCAACAGATGAACAGATAAAGAAAAATGCAATACACACACACACACACACACACACACACACACGGAGAATGGAATATTAATCAACTTAAAAAAAGAAAGAAATGAAACAACAGGCGTGAAGTGGAGGGCATTGTGCTAAGTGAAATAAGCCACAGAAAGACAAATACTGCTTCACACCACTTAAAAGTGGAATATAAAAATGTTGAACAGAACGTTTTACAGAAGCAGAGAGAACAGTGGTTAATTCCAGGCTGAGGGGTGAATAAATGGGGGGATGTTGGTCAAAGGGTACAAAGGTTCAGCTACAAGATGGCTAAGTCTGGAGACCTAATGTCCAGCATGATGACTATGTTAATGGTAATGTATTGTATCCTTGAAATTTGCTAAGAGAATAGATCTTAAGTATTTTCACCACACACACATTAGTAATCACTTCACAATATATGTATATATCAAATTAACATGTTAAACGCTCCTTGGTGGTCTAGTGGTTAGGATTCGGCACTCTCATATTAACGTTATACTTTGAATATATACTTTTATTTGTCAATCATACCTGAATAAGGTTGAAAAAAAAAACCAGTAGGAATCTAATAGGGCAAAACATGAAATGAACAGGAAGGAAAGAACAACACACACACACACACACAACCAAAAACTACGGGCTATGAGATACAGATTTTTGAATCCTCCTTTTGGTTCAATGGATCCTAGCACGGTCTCCTTGGCAAGAGAAAACTCAACATTTTGAAAACTGTGCAGTCTACATTCAGCCTGGGACAAAAGCTAAGACTGCCTTACTGAAAAAATACAGATATAGCCTAAGGATAGCCACATAAGTTTAAAATCTATAACTTTGTGACATCCTAATTTTTGCACACAAAAGTCTGCCACAAATATGAGTCCAAGAGACCAAGAGAGAACAAAATTATTCTGGGAAAAAATAATTAAGTTTGAGGGTTGTATGAATGCATAAAAATCCACAGTAAATAAAAATAGTCAAATTTAGAAGAGAAAAACCAAGGTTTCTTTCAAAAGTAGCAATAAGGCTGACAGATTCCAAACCTGGCTGAGTGACTAAATCCATTAATCTAAGTCTGAATCTGAGTGCCATGAGGCTTACAGACTATCGAGGAGAGAGAGCAGCTGCAGAATTGTTCCATTGTTCTCCAGAATTAATGTCCATTGCACTTTTCCAACCACCTAGAAAGGCTGTGAAAATAAGAAAATGCAGTAAGAAAAAAAATAGTCAGCCATCATTACATATTAAATGGGTTTACTGTCTCAACTTTGGATTCAGCCTTTTATTTTTATATCTTCTAGAGAAGGTAATTTTAACTACTATAAATCCATAACAGCCTTCCCTAAGAATGTCTATGCTAGTTTCTGTGCAAAAAAGGAAAGGGGAGAAAGCAGGAGGGATGCAGGAGGGAAAAAGCGAGACAGAAGGGAGGGAGGGAGGAGGAGTAACGTGCCAGATTAGGAGCATTTGAGGAATTATAAGTGATTGGACTGGGTATACAGGGCTTTATCATTAGACTGTACTTAAAAGTCAGAAGATGAAAAACATAGGAAAAAGCTGAGTAAAGACATAAAAGGCAACTAAGAATGGTTTATTAAAGCATATAATCATCCTTAAGGAATGAACTGGAAGGGGGTTGTAGATCGAAGAAAGGGTGAAGAAATCCCAGCTAATTAATTTTGATAGATAAATTTTTTAATTTTACAGTTTCCCCACTAAATGTCAAAGAAATCTTAAACTGCCCACACTTTTCCCAAACTATTTTATTTCATGTTTCATCATTTGGTGAATTTAATCAGTTCCATAAAGGAAACAGAAATGATGGCCAAATGACAATATAAACTTCAAGAGCTTGGGAATCATCACTGAGGAGTGCTGGTTCTTCCCAGTAAGGCTGCTCAGCTGTGGGCTCTGGACAGAATGATCTCTTCTGAACTTACATAATCTTAAGTCAAAAGATGAAAAGTGGCTAATAGGAGAAACTCAGGTTGAAAAGAATGAGCTCTCGCTAATTACTCAGCCAAAGGTTCTGTAGGAAGTAGCAATAAAGGTTTCATGTAGTTCACACTTTTCCCTAGAATAGGTTTACAAATTTTAGTAAAGACACATGGGAAGATTTCTTTCTGGGCATTAACTTAAATCTCATTTTCAATTCGTATTTTTAGACGTCGAGTCCTGTGGTTGGCATTACAGAAGTGTTTCTGGAGGGTGGCCATGTTGCTGATGATTTTTAATGGATGCCAAAGAAGAAAAAACCTTTCCAACTTGGAAGGAATAATTTAGGCCAGAGAGGAAAGCACAAGGCAGTCTAAACAAAAACCATCTATGTTAAACAAATGCAGCCATGCTGAAACAATAGTCTGTACTTCAGACCAAGAAATACTGTGATACTCTTGTGGGCTACAGAGAGTCACATAAGAAATATTGTAGAAATTTTGCTTTCTGGTACTGGGAAAAATTAGACCATTTGCCTCAAACATTGTGCTGTGGATAAAGGCCATTCTTAGCTCCAAAGCCTTTTTTCCTTGCCAAACTAAAGCAGATAAATACATGAGCAGGAGGCAGTGGGGACCAGCCCTTGGACACTTAAGGAATAAGTAATGGCGATATCACACAAGGAAGTCCAAAGACCTGTGGTCTAGTCAAAATTTGCTATTATTTGCTAAGTATGAACCATTAGTAGATACCCATCTGAGCCTCTATTTCTCATTAACAAGAATGGGATGATAATTCTAGCTCCTTCAATGTCCTTAGGAGGACCCAGTACCGTATCAATTGCCAGACGATAGTAAATTGGGGGACTAATAATGAGTTCTTATAAATTGAACCTCTTAAGAAGAAAACACGTCTTTCTGGCTTAAAGAAAGCAAGACAGAGATTTAACTTTTCAACAAATTGTAGCACAAGTAGAAGAGGTATAATAGGGTATCAACTAATATTTAAGAACCATAAGATAGGGGGAACCTGGGTGGATCGATCGGTTAAGCCTCTGCCTTTAGCTTAGGTCATGATACGGGGGTCCTAGGGTCGAGCCCCACATCAGGTTCCCTACTTCTTCCTCTCCCTCTGCCACTCCCCTCCTCCTTCTGTCCATGCTCTCTCATGTTCTCTGTCTCTCTCAAATAAGTAAATGAAAATTTTAAATTAAAAATAAATTTAGGATATATTTTAAAAAGAGCCACAAGATAGGAAATTTTTGGACAGAGTTAATGAAAGTCTCTTTGGTGCCGAAGGCACCACCACCAACAGGTGGTCAGTTCAGCATTTAGGCATGTTCGCAGGCCTTTCTGGTCTCATACAGCATCATTCAATGCCATGTCACAGATGATACAGGGAGTCTTCAAGACTCCAGTCAACCTGAATCTCTCTCAGACTCCACTCTCCTCAGTCTCACGTGGACAAAGCTCTCAAAAAAAAGTTCCACTTATCTGACTCCGACAGGGTGTCGAGTTCCTCATGTCAGAGCTCTAGAAGTAAGACACTATTCTTAGCTGGGCTTACTTGGGAAATATTTAGCAGTGGTTGTTAGCTATTCTAGGAACGACACTGAATTTGGATGGGATCAGGTTGGCGCCTCCATTAGAAGAATGTCTGTTCTGGTAAGGAATGGAGCATGAGGATTGTAACTTCAGTTAGGGTATTTTAAGCCATCCTGTGGGTGAACGGAAGTTCTGGCAAGCCAACTCATCAACATAAATCACCCATGGATCTGGGTGTTCTCATGAAAGGTGAGGGGCACTGCTAGTCTGCATTACCCTAACCACCACGATAATTGGTTCAATTCACATCTTCCAATGATAAAAGTCAGAAACTTTAGATGCAAGGAGAGTCCTTGGACACCTCAAAACACATCTCAGGGGCCCCCATCCATGAACACCTTACCATAATTCTTGGCACCCAAAACTGGCATCAGTGTACGCCTATGCCAGTGTTTCAGAAATCACAGGTAGATAAACTCAACCAGGAAACCAGAATGAGAGACTGTAGGAAGCAAAAAAACAAACTAAGGGCTCAGTTGATATCTGAAGGCAGAGTAACACATAGGCAAATTTTGCTTACTTGACAAGTTTACACAAAGGGGCTCTGGACATGAAAAATAGTAAATCACAGTCCATTTCTAGGCTTTCATATGTTCACAGTACATACCCAACCTTTTGTATTCCCTCTGTTCTGGAAGACTTTTCTATAAAAGTCTTTCATAAATGCACTTCCAATTACTGAGTCACTTAATCTAGATGAATATAGGCATTAATATCCATAAAGCACTTAGAAAAATCCCTGGCACACAGAATTCTTTAAATAAATGTTTGTTAAATAAAGAACTTAAGAATTTAGCCCATCCATTTTTAAACAAGTCAACAAAATTATAAACTCCTTGGAGCCTTTTTAAAAATTCCCTACAGTTCTATCAAAGTTCTGGAAACACACCACACATGTAATAAACACTACTTTATAACAGACTCTTTCAAATATTTATTGAATATCTGTCAGGTTATTCAAAATGAATTGAACACTTAAAAAAATTCATTGTTCAGTATCTAAGCTGTATGTGAACATGCAGCCAAACCTATCTGTAAAGAAGCCACTGCAGTTTCATTTCTCTTACAGATGTTCATTACGTACCCTGCATGTCACCTGGCAGGCCTCAGTCCTGCATCTCATTCATCTCAGAACCTGTACAGCAGTATACCGCCAATGCAGAAAGGGTAGCCTTGACGTGGTCCCTCATGCCCTCAGATGTGAGAGGATGAAGTGGTCAGAAGATAAGCTTCTTGACATACCCCCCACAAGGAGAGTCACACGGTGTGTGATCTGAGGGGTCAGGGAGCCACTGCTCCTGAGATGGGGATGGGGAAGGCACTATATGTGGGACCACATGCTACGTTCCTTGATCCCTGACAGTATGACCTACTAGATGAGCTAAAATAGTCCTCCTCTTGAAGGAACTTTACTCTGAGTCTTAAATTCTATTATTCTTTTTCCTTCTCGGCATACTTGCCCTATTTAAAGTACACCATTCCTCCTTGGAAAAAAATATATGTATGCATTATAATATACAGAGTATATAATAGATTATATATAGTATATAGATATACTATAATAGATCGAGGCAGATAATGAGTTCCTTATGCTCATATTTTCACATTTAACTCTTCTACTTACTCGTTTCTTTGAAACATTTCTTACTTTCCCCATTTGAATTGTTCCTTTCTGGAGCTTCTCTCTGTCCATCTGTTCTTAGAAATCAAGGTTCAGGTTAAAAGCATCATTTTCTGGGGCACCTGGGTAGCTCAGTTGGTTAAGCATCCAAATCTTGATTTTAGCTCAGGTCATAATCTTAGGGTCATGGGCTCAAGCTCAATGGGGAATCTGCTTCTCTCTCTCTCCCTTTTCCACTGCCCCTCCTCCCACTCACAAGCACTCTCAAGCTCTCTCTCTTTAAAATAAATAAATCTGGAGTGCCTGGGTGGCTCAGTGGGTTAAAGCCTTTGCCTTTGCCTCAGGTCATGATCCCAGGGTCGTGGGATTGAGCCCTGCATTGGGCTCTCTGCTTAGCAGGGGCCTGCTTCCCTTCCTTTCTCTCTGCCTGCTTCTCTGCCTACTTGTGATCTCTGTCTGCCAAATAAATAAATAAATAATCTTTAAAAAATAAATCTTTAAAAAATGTAAAAATTTAAAAAAGAGTCATTTTCCCAGTACATGTAGTTTGCCATTCATCAGTGTGCACATGAGCACCAGCTTTGTGTACAGATCATCAAGTTATCCTGCCTTCCCTTTTAGTCAGATGAACTACATTTTACAAAAATTATCTCCCAAGCTTCAGACTTTGCTGTCTCCTTGTGCTCAGTGACACTGCAAGTCTCTCCTAATACATCTTTTACCCAGTGTCAGTTACATTTTACCAGCTTCTTTCACCAAAATATTTCCAAAGATGTTCAATAAGTCTGCACCTCACAACTTCTTTAATGCCTGAAACATCTCTCCACTGCGGGGCAGACACCAATATAGTCTCAGCTCTCAGTTCTCAGAGTCTGTTTCCACTCATCGATCAGAAAACCCATACAGTTTCACACATCCATATCTCACTTCTAGGTAGGTGAGAGCTCATCAAATCCTAAAAGGAATGGTGTACTAAAATCCACTCAAATAATCTATCACTACTCTCTTTAGTCCTCTAACAAATCTCCCGTACCAAGGATGGTACTCAGCATATCCAAATGAATTGCGTACTTAGAAACACAAGTATGTGCAAGATTATTATGCACTCCTTTAGTGGCAAGCCCAGGAAATTCCAGAGATGAGAGATGGGTTACCACATGAATTCCCTTCAGAAAATGGACTTCCTTTATTTCACTGGCCTTAAGGAATCTCTTTTACTCCTCATTCTTTGCAATAAAGAAATCTAGAGGAAACACATTTTTTAGGCAAGGGAAGAAATGCAAGACCTGCAAATAAAAGACCTCAGAAGTATTATTCTGGGGTTCAAATTT
Source organism: Mustela putorius furo (assembly GCF_011764305.1). Taxonomy (NCBI): domain Eukaryota; kingdom Metazoa; phylum Chordata; class Mammalia; order Carnivora; family Mustelidae; genus Mustela; species Mustela putorius. The sequence goes on from NW_025422471.1 coordinate 20,161,353, forward strand.
CCAAAACTGGTGCTGACTTTCTGAAAGGCAAGGAGATTTGAGCTTTGTATTTCCTTAATCTGAACATAACCCTCACCCTTCATAGTATGCCTCACACACATATAGCTACCCTTACTCTTCAAGAAAAATAAACCCATTCCTAACAGCAGCAGCTACCTATGTTTCCAGTCACATTGCTGCCATGTTCCCTTTCCCAGCCCTCTGCTCTCCAGATACAAGAATGTGAATGAGAAATACGAAGACTTTCATCATCTTGATTTCCATCAAGATTAGAGATCCCATATTGTAACTTCATGGTTGTCAGATTCATGGATGGTCAAAATTCTCAAGGTAACTGTAGATTAGATGCTCAATAAATGCTACTTACTATTCCATCAGACTCTAAGCAAGGACTGTATCTAAATTTTCTCATCAGTGTGTCTCAGTATCTACCAGAGTGTGGCACATAGTAAGTGCTTAGTATCCATTTCTTGAATAAATGAACAAATAAATGAGTAAATTGATGAATTCATGAATGAGGGATCATTATTCTAAATGTCTATTTTAAAAGTGACAAATGTTATATAGCATTAATAATGGACATTTCGTATTTGCTTTCTGCCTCAGAGCATCTGGAGTTTTAATATAAAACTAATTTAAATGACTTGCCTAGCTTCTCACACTTCTAATACCAACTTTTTAGTGCTCCTAAACCCAAAAAATATGCTGCAGTTGGGAAATCAGCTCCAGCAACAAATTATTATATATAATAATAGGGCCATGCTAACCCACATGAACTTATGAGGACAGAGCCTGAAACCAAAAGTAATAGGTCAGTAAACCGTGTGAATATTCACAAGTACATACATGTATGTTGATGCTATTGAAGATATTCGTTATAATTTAGATGCTATTTTGCTACTCGGGCAATTGATAATCTCTTACTGCATAATCAGTATCACCTTGACATTAATAAGAGAATGCCAAGCTGATGACAATTTTGCTGGGCAATCAATGCTTGCTGATGAACATTTTGCTAGCTGCTCAATATTGATAATTTGTTTCAAATTAGCTATAAAAGCAAAATGTCCTATGGGGAAAACACAAATTACGGGGAGATTAAAAGCAGAAATACGGTGTTTTTATATCAGGAAGTGAAACAGATATATCTATTTTAAAACTGTAAGTTTGGGTTCTATATCCACTAAAGAGAAGAGTGGAGAATTTCAGGAATTATCCAGATATTTCAAAAGAGGAACTGTATTTTGCTTGGCCCACTAAATATCTCATACAAAGGGCTGGTTTTGTTTCACATGGTCTGGGAAATAGCCCCAGTTTTCTCCTGAAAAGTTGATAGTTACATGTAATGAGTAATTCTTAGTCCATGGAAAACCTTAGTTTTAGTGTGATTCATTGGTCTCGTATGCATTGCATTTATTACAAAATAGGTTGCATTTTATTATATTACAAAAAATTAAAAAGCACATATAATGAACACATAGATCTAGAGAGAAGGAAGTAGAACTGTTTATTTACCCAAATATTATCTAATAAATATCATTTCCTTGAGTCTAAATACAAATGAATCTAATAGATACAAAATGCCTTACTCTATTCTTTGTTAACTGTTCTGTAGACTTTCCTAAGAAGTCCACCACCCACAACATGGAGGTAAGGCCTGCTTCAACCTGCTTAAATCAAGTACCAGCTGACCAAAAGCAATGAATCATTAACTTAGTTTTCTCTGAGTAAGAAAGAAACAGATTTTGTGTGTTAATCCATCTATTTAAAAGGGAAACATTCTGAAAATTTTTAAAAGGAACCTTGGATCCCAAAACAAATGCAGATTTGGGGGAATCATTTATAGGAAAAGCCTGGGTGTGTCTACATTTTCCTTACTGATGACTGCAACCAATTAAATAATTTAATTGGCAAAACTTATTAGCAGGACAGAACTGGAAATAAATTTTTTTATTTATTCTGACAAGTTTTCAATTAGAGATATCAAGAACCAACTGATGTCTCTTGGAAAGGACTGAAGACAACGCCCTCTTCAGCAATCAACTGCGTTTCCTTTGGTTTGATTTTCCCTGGTTTTCCATGGCAAACAGAATTTCCTTAAAGACATCTCTCCCTGATCTATTCCCCATGAGAATCAGAGCTCCCTATTTGGTGATGAGTCTGGTTTCCTACAACAAATGAGGATGATACCATGAGGCCTCTGAGGCCTGCTCCTCCAGGGAAATGGGCACCTGTGTAGAAGAACCATAGAATAGAAAATGTCTTCCCTTACCAAAAGCAAATATGGAAAACTGGGAGGAAAGAGAAACCCTTGGTTCTGAGGTTGTAGAGGTTGGTTGTAAGACCATCTGATGCCTTGTAAAGAGCACATTACAGCTGCAGAGACACAATCTTTTCGTCTCAATGGCCATCTCACAAGGTCTACACTGTAAGGTCCTGAAAAATCTGGGAGGATGAGAACACAGTGCAGAAAACTAACTCCGTTTCAACTGTGACATTCAAACAAAGATATGTGGCTATTTGGGAGAACTCTCCTGACTACAAAGGAACCATCTGGGACTAATTATGACATCCAACCTTATTTGAAAACATCATTACATTTTGTATTTTGAGATTCTCTAATGTAGTTAGTTAAGGTTTCTTGTATCCCTCCCATAATCTTATATATATATTTTATAAAGATATCTCTCCAAAGCATTTGCAGAGTTGTGTCAAGATTACCACTGTGAGTGGTGGAGCGTTGCAAATTTCTCCAGGATTTTTTTTTAAACTGTAAGTCATTTTCTAAATCTTCTTTAATAGATAACAATAATAGTTTCAGAACAAATTAATGACTGACATCATTGGAGCATCACATCTGGACATCACGAGTGCAATGCACTCTTGTCCCTGCAAGCATGTGAGGTCTTTGCATTCAGGAATTATTACAGATCCAGAATAAGTAAGCCCCTGACCCTCTGGTCTATTGAAAACCCTTGTGGGAGCCAAGAGGCCATAGAGAACATGTATATTATCTCCTCTCCCAAAGGGTCAGAGACTGAACCAGATGAAATAAATCCTTTCTCTTGCAGGCCTGTGGCTAGAAGTAGATGGTTCTGTGGTGATATTCTTCCTGTTTGGGGGTACATTTCAAATCTTCCATTTTTGAGAGAATAACTTTAAAGATGCTTCAGAATTCTCTGAAATCTGTCTACTTTTTCCAGTTATTAAATGAAAACTGAATTTAGAAAGGAGGTAACATGAATTCTGGTGGACGATCATCTCTTAAATCATAAAGACAGACAAGATGCCTTACCAAAGGAGCAGAAAGACTGTCCTCTTCTTTTACTACAGAGTGGTTTCTTTTTCCTGCAAAAGAGCTGTAGTCAACATGCTGAGAAAATCTAATGACCATGAGATTTGTGAATAAGTCTTTTGATTCTACCTTTCTTTCTTGCTGGCCATTTTTCTATCCCAGACTCTGGCTGAGCCAGCAGCAGAGAGAAGAACAACTTGACTACTTGTGGCTCTCTGGCAGGCTTAGTGAAGAACAAGGTTCAACTTAATTTCTAAAATAAATTTTTCAAATATTATTTGGTACAAACTCAGTCTGTTCTCCATTACCACAGATACCAGGAATTAACTGTAATTTTGCTTCTATTTGATTCCCCGTAGGGACAAAACCACACTTTTAATGCCAACATATGCACATTCTAACATTACAGTAAACGTTTTTCTGACGCATTTGCAGATTCACAAAAAAAGAAAGATAAACTGGAACATTTGGCTAAGGCTTAGTTACTTCACTGAGAATCAATAATATTTCAGAAAATGGTGCAATGTAGAAATTACTAAATCTATTCTTTAAAAACCCCCAGGTTAGAGTTTGAATTACTAGAAAAAGAAAGAAATGCAAATTGTTTATTGTTTTCACATGTACAGTAAATTCAGAAAATTGTACTTCTTTAGAGAACCATATGGGAGAGAGAGACTTTCTTTTCATCAGGAGTGGTTTTGCTTGTTGTGCCAAGAGCTAAAAAGATGTTTTTAATAGCTAAAGCCAGTTTGTTATACAATCTGTCTGGATCTTGCTTATAAGAGAGACTAAGATCCCTTGTGTAGGAAATAGAGGGTGATGAGGGAGTTGTCTAAGATGATAGAAAAGTTGTGTAAAAAAACACAATCCAAGGGAAGAATCTTTAACTCCTGATTGATGGAAAACTGGTTTGCATATTTCCCCGAGGAGCCTTGGGAGGTGGCTGAGGTTCCTTTTGTAAATGTGACTGTGTACTGTATGAGTGGGAATGGGACAATGAGCTGGGTGCAGCAAACATGGCTCCCAAATACCCAAGATGGGTGCTAGTAAAGAATTTACCCAACAACCACTTAAGAGGGCCTCTGAGCATTACTTTGGCCAGAGAGAGGGCCAGAACCCTACCTCAGAGGCTAGGAAAAAAGCATTCTTGGTGTGAAATTTATCCTAGGAGGATCACACAGACATGCTTCACTAGACCAGTATTTAAAACACACACACACACACACACACACCAATGTTAACTAACTGGAATTTACTTATTTTTTTTATAATTTTTAAAAATATTTTTAATAAACATATAATGTATTATTAGCCCCAGGGGTATAGGCCTGTGAATCACCAGGTTTACACACTTCACAGCACTCACCATAGCACATACCCTCCCCAATGTCCATAACTCCACCACCCACTAACTGGAATTTAAATAAAATCTGGAAACTAAAAACAACAACAACAAAGTTAAAAATTAAGATTAAAAAAAAAAACATCAAAAAGTAGTGCTATACCTTGATGAAGTTTTCATGGTCTATTCAGGAAACGAGGAAATTAAGGAAAGTATAGTGCATTTCTCATAAAGTTAAATAAAAGCATTGTAAAGGCTAATCATTTTTTATAGGATTATATCCTTTCTATAGTTCTCGCGTTAAAATATGCTTTAATATACTATACTGAACCACAGGAAATTGCCAATACTTAACTATTTTTGACCTACAAAAATAGCAATTTCCTAGGTTTCAATCCAACATTAAATGATGATGATTGAATTGAATATGGGAGCTTGTAATGACCTTATGTGGCAAAATATAGACCTGGTAACCATATGTCAATACTCAGATTTGTTTTCAAAAAATGTTGAGTCCATAAAATCCATGTAACTATAAATTGCCACCAGAGAGTGTCTCAACCAGCAGCCTTTTAGATTTTGACTGTTGTAAAATAAAACAAAACAAAAACAGAATTAAAAAAAAAAAAAAAAAGACAGACCCAGATGCTGAATACAACACTATAGCACTGGAAGCTAGCTTTATATGAAGGAGAGGCTGGAACTAAATCTTGGGACACCAAGAGCACCATAAATGCATATGGAGCAGAAAGCAATGGGCTAAGAAAAGTGTTCTAATCCCTGCCCTAGCCTATCAGGAAAGGAAACTGCTGATCATTCTCATTCATATTCCTCAATAGAAGGATGCAGAAGGGGTTCTTCCACTGGAAGGCAAGGGTAAAAAATCTGCCAGTGACTTGTAGAAACGGAATTCCAGAAACTCAGGGTGGGGACTCCTGCCAACAGGAGACATTAAGAAGAGCAATCGAATCTTCTGTTTCTTACAAAAGATGCTTGCCCAATGTCAACACAAGGGTATTTTTATTGGCCCTGCCAATGACCACTCAAGCATACCTAAGGGACCACAGAAGACCAACTAGATTCTCTCTGACTGGGAATTTAAATTTATGGAAAGTGAGCTAGTAGGTCATGAAGACTTGAAGCCGAGGCTATTTTGGAATAGGCATGATGAAGCTATGGGCACTCAGAAAACTGAGAAAAGAAAAAGTGAAGCAAGCAGGCAGAAGTGATACGAGATCTTACACCAAAGCGAAAGGCATGGAAAGACAACCAAGCAGAGAATGTCATTCCTTTGGTTCTGCATTATATGCCAGTTCCAGGTTAGTCACTCAGGAAGACCCAGCTAGGTCTTGGGACCCAGACTCTTGGGAACCCATGAGATTCCCCTGAGACAAATTTTTTACTTAAGCTAGTGTAGGGAGTTTCTGAGTCTTGAAAACAAAAGATTCCTGCTGAACTGTAAGTGATTTAGTGGGAGAAGAAATTGGATTATAACCAGAATTGGCTGAGAATAATAGCATCCTGACTCTATATTTCTTCTTTTATATCTCTTCTCTTCCATATATGCTTCATCCTCTGCTCTTTCTCTCCTTTTATGTAGAAAATGTGATAATTCAGATGTGGAAATAACTGCTAACTTGAAAATACTTCTAACCTTGATGACAAATAAGTAAGCTCTGGCTGCATAACAAACCACTCCAAGACCCAGTGACTGAAACAACCATTTTTAGCTCAAAATTCTGCAGGTGGGCAATTAGGCTGACTTCAGCTTGGCAGTTCTTCAGGTCTCAGCTGGGCTAACTTAGACAACCATGGTCAGCTGCTGGGTCAGCTGGAGGCTTGCTAGTCTAGCATGGCCTCAGCTCAGATGGTTCATCTCTCTTCCAGGTGGTCTCTCATCCTCTAGCAGGCTCTGCCTCATAATTTTTTACTTGGCAGCTGAAGAGGATTCCGGAAGAACAAGTGGATGCTTAGGCTCAGAATCAGCCCTTTATCACTTCTGCTGCATTCTACTCGTCAAGGCAAATCATCAGGCCAGGGCAGATTCAAATGCCGGGGAAATACAGTCCATTTTTTAAGGGAAGTGATATCACACAAAGGATAAAGATGGAGAGAGGGGAATACTGGTGGCCCCTCTGCAAATAATCTACCACAGACTGTCTTCCCAGCCCCAGGGTAGGGCCTGTTAACAAAAGAGAGATATGGAGCAGCAGCTTAGTCCTCTCTGCTCTAAGACCAGAGGAGGAAAGCTATTTTCCATTTCCCTACTGGCTCCCTTCTGCCATATAGAGAGTCATAGGATGCAGAGAACCAAATCCAGGGCATAGATTTACAAGGCAGACCTGTGGACAGAGAAGGTTGCAAGATGGGAGGCTAGAAGCTAGAAAAACAGACACAGTTGGTTTTAACAGTTTAAGAGAAGACTTCATCCAAAGAACAGCAATGCAAACACTGTCAGGGCATGAGATGGTGCATTTTGACCCTGGCAACTGAAAATTATCTCTTTTAACTATAGACTTATGGTTATAAGATGCATAAGATCTGGGGATCTAATGCACATATTTATTAAAGCTAATAATATTGTGTTATATACCTGAAAGTTCCTAAGTGATTACATTTTATTTGTTCTCACCACACAAAGAATGGTAATTATGTGACATGATGGAGATGTTAGCTAATACTATGGTGATAATCATTTTATAGTATGAAAGAGTATCAAATCAACACAGTATATACTTTAAATTCAAGAAATGATGGGGTGCCTGGGTGGCTCAGTAGGTAAAGTGTCTGCCTTCAGCTCAGATCGTGATCCCAGGGTCCTGAGATCGAGCCCCGCATCAGGCTCTCTGCTCAGCGGAGAGCATGCTTCTTCCTCTGTCTGCTGCTCCCCCTGCTTGTGTTCTGTCTTTGACAAATAAATAAAAATCTTAAAAAATATATATAAACTCATGAAATGGTATATGTCAACTACATCTCCATAAAACGGGTGTAAAAAAAAATCAAAGTACAACAAAAAAGTATCTCTTCTGTACACTATTTTAACTAAAATTCCTTGGCTAGAAAGATGGATGTGCATCTTCCATAAGTACCTCTCCCATTCCTGCCCAGACTCACCGTCCCTATAGAGCCTCCAACATGACTTACTTTAGCTATGCAGTTCCAAGGACACCAGCAACACTGCTTTGAGTCATACAGAGGATGGAGAAGCAGGAAATGGGTCACTCTCACATCTGCAAACCTTCGGAGCAAAACAAACTAGACAAGAGAACTTAGTTATTTCAGTGGGTGGTCGATCCTAAATCATATCAAATACAAGTTTGTATTTGAATGACATAAATCTTTGAGGATTTTACGATTTGCCGAACCCAACAACAGGAAACACTCATTGATGGACATGAGGGATAAGCAGTAAGAAGTCAGAAAATGCCCTGCACATAGACCGGCATTTACCCAATGCAATTTGAGAGGCTCCAAAATTCCTAGGATTAGCCTGCCACAATACTGACATTTCTACCAGTAATTTTTTATGTGTCTAAGACAGTCTGCAAAAAACTCTATGAAAATATTAAGTGTTTCAAATATATTTGAAAATATAAGTTACTGCTTCATTAACAGCTTATCATTTTTCCACTAGAGCTCAAATCATAAACAAGAAAAAAAAAATTAAAAAGGAAGCTTGCTGAAAAAATAAAATTGATTGGGCAGGACACAGAAGAGGGGGTAGAAGGAAAATCTTGCAATGATGCAACCCACTTGCATCCTTTGTAAGCTTGCCTGGAGCCAGTCTTGAGGAGAATGATGGAGAAAGGGAGGGGAGGAGGAATGCACAGGGAGGGAGGGAACTCTGCTCAGACACTTCATTTCCCCTTGGGTCCAGTTTCATATCAGGTTTCCTATTGTCATTGTGACTTACTGCCACCAACTCAGTGGCTCTGAACAACACAAATTTGTTATCTTACAGTTCTGGAGGTCGACGGTCCTAAATAGCTTTTGGTTTTTTGACTTTCTACTTGATCTCAGTAGAGATAGAACATCTGACCATGGGCCACCAAGTAACCATGTGCCCTGAGGTGCCCATCATGAAGTAGATATTGTCTGACTCACCAAGCCCACGAAGTTAGGCATGCACAGTAGCAACACTCCAGCTTCAAATAAGAGTTGTATCTACAAAGGAGGTTCAAGGAAGTCTTGGAAGCAAAGTCAGTCGCGTGAGAAAGTAGCCTAGATGTCCACGCCTCCCACTCCTACTAACTGCCTTCTCTCTCTCAGCCTGTACCTATGGCCTAATGGGTGAGCAGTTCCTATGGAAAAATTGGTGAGCAGTTCCTAAGGAAAAACAAAACAAAACAAAACAAAAAACCTCAGACTTGGTCTACAGATGGCTCTACTTAATAGATGCAAAGCACAACCTGCATATTACCATTGTAAAGGGAAATCCTCCCTGTGGACAGGACTTTGAGCAATACACCTGGCTGTTCATTGTCCCTGGAAGGAAAATACAGCTAAGCTGAACTATGTTTCCCAGAATTAATTTCCCTGTATGTTTCTGGTTAAGGTAAGCCATATTAGAAAGACCTATTTGCATGAGATTTAGAAGATGGAAATGAAGCAGCAGCCATATAATTTTTTAACCTTCACTTGGTGGGGTCAGGGTACATTTGTAGCTCAAACAAATTAACATTTATCTGCTGGCTCACCTTGTTGGTAGAGGGCAGCACCCAGGCTGGCAGATGCTCTACCTTCTCCTGGATCTTTCTTCAACATCTTCAATCCCTGAGCCTTTCCTTCCGCTCTGGGCCATTTTAAACAAAGGGCACGACTTAATCAAAGTTGGAGGCAGTGAACACTGACACAGGCCCCGGTTCATTCTTACAGTCCCAGCTCTTCCTGGATTCTCGCTCATCCTTCCTCTGCACTACCTTATGTCCTTTTTCCCTTCCCAACTGTCTGCTGTGTTAAACTTCAAATTTTAGTATCAAAGATGAAGATAACAATCACACAGAAACTACTTAACCAGTGTCCACCATTGTGTATGAAGTCAATGCTCTGCAAACACACACACACACACACACACACACACACTCTCACTCACTCACCTATACAGCTTCTCTTCCAGGGCCCTGGAAGGGTACCCGGGCATTATATTTTAATAACTGCATGTTTTTCTAAAAACTGTAAAAATAAGCTATTTTCAAATGCAGCCAACTAGTCAACTTTCCCTGCTTGTCTTAGTTTGGAAGACTTCCTCAGAAGCAGATCCTGAGACAAGGATTTAAACACAAGCAGTTTATTTTGGAGGTAATGCCAACATCATTCGGAAACATTAGGGGAGCAAGGAAGACAAGAAAGAAAGGGAGTTAATAAAGTAAACATTATCAAGCAAGATACCACAAGGGCAAAAGAACAAAGTCCTGTTGGGAAACTCCAGGAAATGGTGTACAGCACACTATAGAAATACTCTAGTTGAGGGACAAATAAGCTGGGTTATTTATTCACAACTCCTGAGAGTCGAGGCATGAGGGCTGCTCCTGGGAAGGCATTAAATCTTCAGCACTTCCAGCTTGCCATGAACACATGGAGGGCAGCCTTAGAGGGCACTAACTGGCAATGGACAGATGGGTCAGGATGCAGTTAAGGGGCAAAGAAGTATGGTTAGGATACGGACAGCATCTGTTGCATTTCTAAATTTCTAGTCCAGATCTCCTTATTCTGACCCAGGTTCGTAAACCAAACTACTTGGACCTCCATTATAGGATCTGCCTGTAGGCATCTCCCATCTCAAACTCCTACCCTTTCCCATTTCTCCCTGATTGCAGAATTGGTATCACCATCTACCTAGCGCCCCAAATAAGATACCTAACAGACATTTGTAATTTGACAGCTGGTTCCCAAAACTTACTGAACCAACTTCCTAAATACTTCTTCTTGCTCTTTCCTCTCACCCCACTGTCTAAGCTTATGCCCTATTATTTTTCATCTGAACTATTCCCATAATCTCCAAATGGAGTATCTGTCCTGATTCTACTCGCACTTAGCTGCCATCTAATCCCCTTGCTTAAAATCCTCCAAAATCTTACCAGGAATGTCTCCATTCCCTCATGTCAAGATTCTAAGTCTTAGTTGAGCACAATGACCTGTTCCCTTGATTATTACCAAGTTAATGTTTCACTCCTTTAAATACATTATACATGACTGCCCAAAGACATATATTCATAGTTCTCCTCACAGGGTAAAGTCCAGTCTTTGCATATGTGTTTCCTTCGGCCATCTCTGTCCTTCTCCATATTACATGCCCAGTCAACTCCTACTTACATCAAACATCACTTTCATTGCCATATTGTTCCAGACCTCCCAGGACGCCAGACATCTCTTGGGCTATGCTCCTGGATAGCACTAACAATTATGGGGCTGCAATCACATACCTGTTGGGTTAATAATAAAGGTATCCAAGGGAATAGCATAAGTTCTTCACCTAAAAATCAGAACACACCATAAGTGATACAAAAAAGAAATATACTTAATGGATAAACATAAAATCATTCATAGTAATGCTCAATATTAAATATGAAGACCACAGACCCTTTTTTAGGAGGTCTCCTCTTCAGTCAAGAGCTCTCTTATTGAGTTATCAACACACTCAGCTCTGGGAATCTATCATGATGGTTCAAATAAGGTATTTTTATATGACGACTAGATTTTATTAAGATTATGATTATTTAGACAAATGCGATTCTTTAGTGGGTTGCCCCCATACATCTGTCATATAGATCACTTTACCATTAACAAACATGATCCAATCCAGTTAACATTCCTGCCCTAAAGCTGCTTAACATTGTTATGCTATCTGACCTCTGCCACTCCAGGATCTAGGCATTCCCACTGACATTAAGGAATCAAGGATAGCATTCCCTGCCTTCATCCATAGCCTACAGAGGACAGCCACTAGAGCACTTTTCGAAAATGCTGAAGCTATGTTTCCAACGTATTTTTTAGCTCAGTGCTATGACAACATAAGTGTTCACTGGGCCTTCAAAGAGGAAAATAGTTTTGGGGATGGAGAGCAGGACATGCTTAAGTCCATTCCTATATTGCAATTCTCTAAGATGTTAAATTTATTTTCTTCCTCTATATTATACCAGTGAATTTCTGGTCTATTTCATTTAGTGCGTGTCACTGTTGAGGCCATATCTTAATCAATTGAGTAAATAGTTAGAAACACTGCCAGCTGCTCAAACCAAAATATTTAACCCCAAATCTGGTAAGAGAACCTATTAAAAAATTTAGCCCAATATAAATTATATACTTCTCTCTCTGAGCTAGTACCTCCAGAATCCATTCCTCCACATATCCCTCCGTCTTTTCTTGCATAAATTAGCAAAACCTTCCAATTTTTATTCTCCCATATTTGACTTTGCAATTGCTTCCCTGGGATATGCTAGAATGTGATTCTAATTATTTAGAGACATTGAGGAAAACCGGCACCCCCTGGCAGTAACTATCTTTGCTGAGGTCAGAATAGCTTCATCTCGCAGGGCTGCTTCTGCTAGCAAGAAAATCTTGGTGGAATTTATGGGTTCAGTGTCCTTAAAGCTGTCTAAATTATGCCCAAAGTTACTATTCTTATTTCAAGTTTCTTCTGTTTTGTAATCAGTGTTCTCATATCCATTAAGAAGAGATCCAGCAAGGCTGTGAATTTCACCTACCACACATTTTACCAATTTGCAGGGTCAGACCTGTGTGTCTGATTTGCAACTATGTCAGTCCCTTGATAAGAGGTATGCGATCCTTGCAGATCAGTCATAAAAACTCCCTGGATTTTTTTTTTTTTAACCATGACTTGAGCTGTGAATTTTTAATCTTAATCTATTATTTTCTTTCTGTAAGCCCTCCAGCACAGTTAGAAAGAGCCATCTTACCTTATAGGGTATCACCCTATAGGGCAATCACCATACTTCTATGGTCTTCCCATATTAGGGTGACTATATATCCCAGCTTGTCTGGCATCATTCTGCTTACGTCTGTATCTAGGAATTGTTAATGACATTTTCACTTTCAGAAGTGTCCCAGTTGGACCATAAGCTATGTTTACCCTTCAAGTACCTATAGTCTACCAACAACAACCACTTATACCACCAAAGGACACTCAAAACAACTACAGTGAAAATTTCATTATAGAATGATGTGAGCTCTGTGTTTCCCACTATCTAGCGCTAAGTGTCCTTCTTGGTTTTCAGCTAAACAAGGCCAAAAAATCAATACTAGATTCCCAAATTCTTTAGTTTATGTTCCCTATAACTATCTTTGGTACAAATAAGCACATGAATCAAGATTCTTATTACAGAATACAGAATCTACTCCAGGTATTAAAACAACAACAAAAAATTCACTATAGAGTATTAGGAGCTTACGGAATTCTGAGAGGGCTGGAACCAAACCTATAGTCACAGCCAAGAGTAATGCAGCCAAAAGAAATGTCCAACGTAAGACTGTTTTATCAGAAACCCCAATCACTGCCATTCACACTTGGCATCCAAGACGGTACTAGATTGTAAACTCATTTCCACAGCTGCCCAGAAGATTCAATTACTATGTGCATGATCCTCTACCCCACATCGTTCCCATCTGCTTTCTAAGTTTTGTGCAGGTCATGTGTGGAACGCTAGTTAGGGAAATACAAGGTACTTTTTACACATAAGATCTCTTTCGCACACAGGGCATATTAGAGAAGCTTTGGTGAAAATTCAGGGAAAGCTAATCTTCAGTATCTGTCAAGCACTGGAAAAGACTATGGAGAAACCCATCTGTAAGAAGAGCAATGGTGGGGGTCACCGGGGTGGCTCAGTTGGTTAAAGCCTCTGCCTTCGGCTCAGGTCATGATCCCACGGTGCTGGGATCGAGCCCCGCATCAGGCTCTCTGCTCAACAGGGAGCTTGCTTTCCTTTCTCTCTCTGTCTGCCTGCCCCTCTGGCTACCTGTGATCTCTGTCTGTCAAATAAATAAATAAAATCTTAAAAAAAAAAAAAAAAAGAAGAGCAATGGTGGCAGCAGAATTTCTACTAAAGAAGAGTTTAAGGGACATGATGGCACAGGAAAAGGTTTTAGGATATCTGTCATGAATAGCAAGGACACTGTTCTTAGCTCAGCTGCTTATTTCAACTGGTACCTAGGAGAATTAATGGGGGTCTAGTCAGTCAGACAAATGAGACAAGCCTTGACACCACAACCAGATAGGAAAGAAACTGCAAGACTGTTACCTCACTTTCACAAATCGAACTGGGGTGCCTCTGAACAGCAAAGTAAATGACAAGTGAGCCCTTGAAAAGAGTGTTCTACCATATTGACAAGAGTCTCCCCCAAACAGCTCCAGGAAAAACTACTTCTTAAAACAAAATTGGGATATAATTTCTAAAAATGCAAATTCACAAAATAAGTTCTGAACTTCTAGATAACCTTGGAATTATTATTTCCATATTATCACATCTGAACGGGAACAAGCCAGAAGGACCAAATATGTTTTCCCCTCTCTAAGTGGCATCACTGGTTTTTTTCTGTCTTCCTAACTTGAAACATGCTTTTGCTTTCAAAGTAGTTTTTGGGCAACAATCATATTTATCTCTGTGGGGTTCCTGGGACAACTTTTTCATTGTCTCAAGTCTAAGTAGGCCAGTGGATGCTCCAAAATGTAGTTTCTGCATGTATGTTTTTGTTTAATCAAGCCATGAGGCAAACACTTTATATCACAAGTCAAAGAGGATGGACAGAAATAACTCCTTTCAGAGCCCACTGTGGACTTCACAAGGAAGAGGGGCCTGTGCCGTTACACATAAATTTTGCAGATCTGTGGGCTTCTCAGTTCATAGCACTCAACGCCCTGGCTCCTCAGCAACTCCTTCTCTTCTGCTGCATCTCGAGATTTCAGCTGGGGGAAGTGGGCCGGAGAGGTGAGGAAATCGTAGTGCCGCTCCAGATAGCGCAGATAGATGAGCATGTGCAGAGCGTAGGCCAACACCAGCAGCAGGATCAGGGACATGGCCAGGCCGATCAGAATGGCTGGCGAGAAGGAGGAGGCACAGTCTCGGGGCTTGGCAAACTGCCTCCCCTTGATGGTGAAGCCTTGGATCTGTCAGGACAAAGAGCTCAAGTGACATATTCTTTCTCTCCTAAGATCTACCTCGCACCTGTGCTGAGGGTTCTGGACTCCTAATTAACCGAATTTAAGACAATGGGTAGTAAGTTCTACTTTCTGACTGATTTGAGCAAATGATCTAACAAATGTGAATGTGCTTATGGGGACAATGAAACAATTTTCAATCAAGACTGACCCAGATACTCTGAGATATATGGTAATCATAATTAAGAGGCTCATGAAACTCAAGTCTCTGAAGTAAAACCTCTCAATCTGATCCTTAGAAATATTCTAGTTCATCTGAAAAATAACTTTGTGGTGTCTCTAAAATTCAAAGTACACTCAAAATCTTATAAATGCTAGCATAAATTTCACAAAGAATAATTAAGTCTCACTTCCTCTGCCTTTGATTCTATTAATAGGAAGTGGACAGGATGAGTCTCCTAAAAGAAGCTATCATAGTCCGCAATGAGGCAAAATACAGATAATAAAGGCTAATACCTACCAAAGATTTTTTATGTAGTAGATACTGCTTTAACTCATTAAAAAATCACAAGAGACTATGATTATGTTACTATTTAATGGGTGAGGAAATTGAGGCACAGAAAAGTTCAGTAACTTCCCCAGAGTCCCCTAACAGTAAGTACAGTAAAGATATTTTATATTTCAATTCATTTTACTTTTTCACTTATTTAAGTGCACTGAAATTATAATTCAAACTCAGGCAGGTTGGCTTCTCTTCTCAGTTTACAACTCTACAAGTCCGACACCACCGCCCACTCTTTATCAGTTGTACCATACATACTTGTACTGCTTTTGGAAGAGCTACATACCAGCCCCTATGTGCATCCTGCCCAGAGAATGGAAAGAAGAGCTTTCGTACATGTGCAAACAAAGTGGCTCAAATACTTGGAACTAGAAGAGGCTGGAAAGGACAACAGGCTCTGTATCCAAATACAGTCACAATGAAAGAAACTGAGCTACAGGGGAACTACTCTAAACGAGAGTAATCATTTCTAGAAGACAGCTCCCACACCTAGTTGGCTTTTAGAATGGGATGCTACACAACATCACCTCAGTCACCTGGTTGGTTTTACAGAGGTACATCAGAAAACTGAATTATCCATGAGTGCTTAGTGAGAACTCATTTTTATGACTTAAGTGGGTGCTTGGCCATTTTTCCATGCTAAAATGCCTGTAGCCATAGACTAGAGGCCTTGCCCATCCAATTGTCTGTGCACACTAGACTGAATCCAAAACCAGCTCCAAAAGGAAACTCTTGACCTGGCTTCTGGGGTCCTTGGCCCATCCCTCTATGTTGGAGGCAAAGTGACCTTCTCTTCAGACTAGTGCCTGCAGGGTCACGCTCTTGACAAAACGACAAAAGATGGCCTCATCTGATGCTGCAACTCCAGCCAAAGAGACTGTCCTCACATTGACTGTTATTTCATTCTCAAGACTTTGTTGAGACAAGTATCTGTGGAGAATGACTAAAGGGTAACTTGTCCATCCATTTTCTGGACTAGTGGTTGTAAACACCCTGTACCGAGCCCATTGGCGAGTTTTGTTAGGCCCAAAGTTTTGGACATCCTGAGAATTTCCTATTAAAAATCAAGACTTCTAGCTTCCATTGAAAAACTGAAGACCCAGCAACACAGCCAACATTCTTAAGAAGTAAAAATTAAATAGCTGGAGTTGAATAAACATACTCTTTGTGATGCTGGTTACACTTTACCAGTCCTCAGATGGCCCACCAAAGGCATCTCAGCTTGCCATGCATGTGACATCACGCTACTTTCTTCTTAGAATAAATCAGATGGGCAAAGCCACCTACATGGAATACAGCCTTTGGTATATACACACCTGGATCACTATCACTACCACATCTTTCGTGGACTGACCTTGCACTCCACTATCTGCTTATAGCAAAGGTGTTTTAACAAGGCCCACCTGTGACATCCACGGCTGTGTTCGCTGTAAGGCTGCTGTCACAGATACTGGCACAACCGTACCAGCGATGAATGTGCTCCCCACAAGCATGCTTCCAACAGTCTTTTGAACCCCAAGCACATGTAAATGAGCAATTCTTTCTTATAGTGGATGTTCCAAAGCTTCACGGCCAAATCACTGTACCACTTCCAGCCAGATCAGACAGAAGGTCTTGCAGTTTTGTGTACCAACCTCACTGGTGGCTCCAATTGATTTTTTCTTCCTTTGTTTTTCTTAAGCCACGTGTTTTTGCCCATTTTAAAAATATTTTTATTGTAAAATATACATGACAAAAAAATTGCCAACTTAACCATTTTTAGGTGTACAGTTCAGTGACATTAAGTACATTCATGTTATTGTGTAACCATCACCTTCATCCACCTCTAGAACTTTTCATCTTGCGAACTTTAAGTCCATTAAACACCAATTCCTTCTGTCCCTCTTCTCCCAGCTCCCTGACAACACCATTCTATTCCCAAATCTGACTATTGTAGGTATTTCATATAAGTGAATTCATACAAATATTTACCCTTTGATGTCCACTTTATTTCACTGAGCACAGTATCAAAGTTCATTTGTGCTGTTGCCTATATCTAAATTTCCTACCTTTTCAGGTCTGCATAATATTCCACTGCACATATACACTAGCCTTTTCCATGCATCCATCAATGAACATTTAGGTTGTTTTCATCTTTTGGTTATTGTCAATAATGCTGCTATTAACATGGGTACACAAATATCTGTTCAAGTCCCTGCTTCCAATTCTTTTAGGTATATACCCAGAATCACATGTTAAGTCTAGGTCTAATTTTTTGAGGATCTACCACCATATCATTTTCCATAGCAGCTACACCATTTTAAATTCCCACCAGCAATGTACAAGGGTTCTAATTTCTCCACATCCTTGCCAACATTTGTTATTTTCTGTTCTGGGTTTGCTTGGGTTTTTTTTTTTTGTTGTTGTTGTTTGTTTGTTTTTAATAACAACCATCCTAATGGGTGTGAAGTGGTTTGTGCATTTTTCAAAGTCTGTTTTCTTCCAATGTTTCTCTAAGTCACCCTAAATCATTTCTGAAAGAGATATAAATCAGTCAGTTCCTCTCAATCAGGCAAGATTTTTGTGAATTATTCCTTGTTTTCAATATTACTTTGTGCCTGCTTCTCTTTTTAAAATGCAAGGGAGAGAAATACGTATAATAATAATATGTATAATAATTATATATATTATAATTATATGTAATATAATATATATAATATATACATATACATAAAATATATAATATGTATAATAATATATACTTTTAAAATATTGATAAATATACATTATATACATTATAAAGTGGCTCTGATGTCAGACAGTACAGAATTCAAAATCTGCTTCTACCATTTACTAGTTATATCACTTTGAAAAATTATGTAATCATCAGAGCTTCAGTCATCCCATTTTTAAAACAGGGATAATGACAGCAATCCTGCAACATTATGATAACTTTTAAAGACAAAGTGTGTAAAATAACCACAAGAGTGCTGACACACAGGATGGAGGGGCACTCATAAGTAGTAGTTACTGGTAATCCATGCCAGACACAGTCCTGGCTGTTGCCACACAGTAAGGCCATGACTTCTTTACCTCCATAAAAGAAAGGCCAGAAATCAAGAGGGTGAAGTAGTTTATCCAGGTAGCTGACAAGCAATTTGAAACCAAGTCTTTCTTTCAAACTCCAAAATGCAAACTCTTTCCCTACCCCAAGCTGCACACTTCTCCACGCTGAAGGGAAGAGGAAGTAAATACATTTACATTTGGAAAAGATTGGGCAGTGCCCATAAAAGGGACATGCAAACCCATGCCTATTGCAGTGAGTTAGAAGAATGAGTGAAGCTCTCTTCACAGGTTAACAGGACAGAGGAAGTTGACTGACGTCTCTCTGCCTGAGATTCTGGTGGTGAAAGAAATGTCTAATGCCCCCATGCCTTTCCCCAAACACTTTCAAGAGGATCTCTCGGATATTTTTACTTCTTGGCTGACAGTTCCATTCCTGTGCTGCCTAAGCTGTCACTCAGGCTACAGATGTACTACTTATCTGTCCTGATAGGATCACTGCTCCACTCCCTGAAGGAAATAAAATAATTATCCAACAGTTCCTCTCCCCAGAAGGGCCTCTCACTCCAGGAAGTGTCAGTCACTGGGCTTCATGCCACAGCTTCCCTCCAGTTTAGATTGCTGGCATTCCTCATTGATAATTATTAGTGGCTGCATAAATGTGAATGTAAAAGCAAGTCAGGGGGATGGGAGGCAGTGCGTAGGGTGTGGGTAGGGCACAGGGAGAGAATATTCTATCCTATTCCATTTTATGACTTAGAAGATAAAGAAAAAATACCCATATTATTTTAAAGGTATCCATTCCCCTCTTTTCCTTAAACATCTATATTTCAGGTGTTTTCCAACACTGGATTTCTTTGGCACCAAACAGACAGGTACACTGAGCATATGTTTTAGTTTATTACCTGGAAATCAACAAACGTGACCTCCCACAGGCTTGACGTATCATCTGTGTAGCTGGGCAGCAAGAGGGCATCATACCGCTGCAGGCTGCTGACACGCTGGCAATGGTAGGAATAACTCGACGGAGCGTATATGCCAGTTGCATTAAAAGTTGCTTGGACTGAATTATTGAAAATAATCTCAACTCGCTGCAGACTAAACCAGCTCTGGAGGTACAACTTGTTGTAATTGGTAAGGGTGAATCTGAAAATGGTTACAAACAGTATTACTGCTAAAGCACTCTGATATTTGCTGACACAGGAAATCATCTATGAGCAGTGCAATAGCACCCTCTTTTGTCACGTAGTAGAACTGGTTTGGAGAGTTTACGTCTAGTGCTAAACCAGTCTCCTAATAGGTATGAATGAAAGCAAATGATAGCGCAGACCCTGAAAGTGAATAGTACAAATTCCTTCGAAAAGAAAAATACAAAAAGCTTTATCTGTATTTTTTTTTAACATGTAGTAGACACTATTATTGTCCTCATTTCACAGGGGAGGAATCAAAACACAGAGGGGTTAAATAAATGGCTTGTGCAAGTCTACTTGGACATTGAGTATTGGAGCTGGGCTCCGAATCCAATTTGAGACTAGAGCCTTTACTGTTAGCCATTTTAGAATGGAATATTCCCCAGCAATAATAAAGTTATAATATGCCATGATTATTTTTTTCATTAAAAGAACAAACAAATGTGTAATTGCATAGAAAAAAAAATTCAGGAAGGACAGAGATCAAATGTTAATAATGATTACAAATGCTGGTTAAATTATGAATGATTTTCAAGTTCTTTTTAAAGAGAAGTATTTTCTGATTGTTTTGTTTTGTTTTGTTTTCTGGTCATGTATCGGGCTCTAAGAGACCAGACCCTGAGACAATGATGTTAAGAGAAGGAAGTATTTGGGGGAGGCAGTCCCAAATTTATTTAGGAATTCAAAATATGTCAAATGGGGAAAAGAGAAATGACAGAGGAATGGAAGATACCCCAAAAGGACACATTATTAAGCAAGTTTCCACTGTGGGCAAGTGGGGGTTGACACTCATGGGGTACATTGGGAATGAAGGTAGTTCACATGCCTGTTATCTGACCTTTGGGTGAGGGATCTGGGGTATTTATACACTTGTTTCAGTCATTGGTTCAGAGTTGCTGGGGTAGAGATGGGACGCAGTGTACCACTTTGGCTAAAGAAAGCTTTTATGCAAAGAAAAGTTGACAGTTCAAAGTTGAGCTGGTAGACTACAGTGCTCTCAAATGGAAAAGCTCAAAGTGATATAGATGGGGTACTGACAGCATCTACCACATTCCTTTATCATCAGAAAAAAAAATAATAAAGCCAAACTACTCATTCCTATATCAAACAGATATGTATATTTTTGTTTGTATATGTTTCCTCACCTTGTGGGATTCTATTTTCCTTATAAATTTTATCTAAAAGATGAGGACATGTATTTTCTAAATTATGACCAGTGGAACAATAGTGGTTCCATGAAATATAGGCAAGAGGAAAGAGCTTTCCAAAGTAAACACAGGAAATGAGAGGTTCATCAAAGTTACCAAGTGCTGCAATCTTCCTTAAAAGCATGTCTTCACAGTTACTTTAATATACAAATTAATACTGTGAATCTCTAAGAGAAGAACATGGTATGCAGTTTTTCTCAAACACATTTGACCAGAGAACCCCTTCCCTGGGGAACCTTATAAATATTTTCACATAGCATAAGTGCTCCATAGAACACAGCTTAGGAAAGACTGTCCTAGCACATCCTGCTGCTTTTTCAAGTGATGTTAAAGACACAGCTGTTTATCTCCACTAAAAGGTTGGCCCAATAGGAATGGAAACATTTTATTTTTATAAGAAAAAAAATGTAATGCCTTGAAGTCATCCCCCACTCCTGGAGCAGTTCCTAACTACTTGAATAAACCACTGTTGGCAGATGCATTCTTCCAGACATAAACATAGCAAAATGGAGGCCTGGATTGTCTGCTAAGAAATTCAGCTACAGAGACTTTATTTGCTATTATGAAGTGATAAGTGTGATTCATTGTAAGCCACGATATAGAAAATAACTTCAAACCAGAGATGCAGTTTTGGAGCTTTACATATATTCTTTGCTCAGAGGAAAAAAGTACCACATTTTCAGGTTCATGTGATTTCTAAGTCCTAACTGAAGAAGGAAAAATTGATACAGATGCTTTGGTAGAAACTAAAGAAATCATTCCTATAGGATCCTACCATAATATCACTGACTCTGTGTAGTTAGTTATACGTGGCATTTCACACGTCACTGCTTGGCACATAGTGGGCCCTTGATACTACATGTTGAATGAATAAATTACATGGAGCCAATGTGAAGGGCTGAATCTAAGACCCTTCAAAGTAGTATCCTCACCTACCTTATATCAAGACCTTTGGGAATTTCAGCATCACCAAACTTCAGAGACAAACTAAGAAAACAGAAACAATACAGTCCATCAGAACAGAAATAACCTTTACTTCATAGTACACTAAAAAATTACCTCAAAATATAACTAAAATAATAAAACTTACAGAATAAACATATAGCAATTTTATAATCTTGAAACAGCCAATAGTTTCTTGAAAAAATACAGAACCATAAGAGACTTTTAATCATAGGAAACAAACTGAGGGGTGCTGGAGGGGATGGGGGTGGACGGATGAGATAACTGGGTGATGGACGTTAAGGAGGACATGTGATGTGATGAGCACTGGGTGTCACATAAGACTGATGAATCACTGACCTCTGACTCTGAAAACAATAATACATTATATGTTAATTTTAAAAAACTTAATATAAAAGTATGAACTATAAAGGAAAAATTGATATACTGGACTTCCTTAAATTGAGAATTTTTACTCTTCAAAAGACAGTGTTAAGAAAACAAAAATCATAAGCCAAAGAACAAGGGAGAATATTTCCACAATACATATAGACAAAGAACTAGTATCCAGAATATAATTAACTAACTACTAGTATCCAGAATATTATTAACTAACAACTCAATAATAAGAAGACAACTTAGCTTAAAAATAGTGAAAAGAAAAGTACTCCACAAAGGAAGATATACATATAGCTAATAAATACATGAAAAAATGCTTAACATCCTTAGTTATCAGTAAAACATAAAATAAAACCACAATAAGATAAAAGCATCATGGTACAGTAATTGAAATAATTAAAACTTTTTTTAAGAACCTACTCTTGGAGTGCCTGGGTGGCTGAGTCGGTTGAGCATCCCACTCAGGTGGGAATCTCAGGGTCCTGAGATCAAGCCCTGTGTCAGGCTCCACAATGGGAAAGGGGCTTGCTTGGGATTCTCTCTCTCCCTCTGTCCTTTCCCCACATTTTTGCTCTCAAAAAAAGAACCCATTCTTAAGCAATTAATATCCACATTATTCACATTTTTCTGAAAGTTAACACAAGATTTCCTGGATGTGAGACAGAGTATTACCAATTCATAGCAATAACCACATTGGTTTCCCTTTTAACCCAATTCTTGTGCCTGGGCAAAATGATGAGAGTCAGATGTCATCCTGTTCATACTGTGATTTGAAATACAAGTGAGGAACACCAAAATTGTGAGTCTGGGAGTTTATGTAATAGAGAGACAGCAGTTCCCTTTGAGAGAGGGAAACACTTGCTTCCTTAGTGTCAAAGATTTTCCTTGACATGCAAAAAGAGAAGAGTACTAGGTACCTACCTCACAATGTAAGCTGATGAGTTTTATCAGCCTTTGGATGGGAATAAATAGTTTACCATAAAGGTGAATGTGAATTTGTCTCTAAGAAGAAGGCAAGTAGCCTCTGTATGTTTCCAAGCACTGAAATGTTTCCATGGTCCTGAGGTTCATTACTCCTTGACAGTAGTTCATTACTCCTTGACTCATTGACATTCATCTAAGATGGTTAATCTCTTACTAACTCCAAGGCTTATTTTTTAACTCAAGTTACAGTCAAATTTGTCCAGAAATTACTAACCATGAAGAAACATAAAACTATTTTCCTTACAATCATTGACCATACCAAGTGTCAGCAAGAATGTAAAGCAAATAGAACCTCCTCATACAATGCTAGTGGAAAGGTAACTTTTACAATGACTTTAAAAAACAATTTGGCAGTTTCTTAAAAACCTAAACATACACATACCGTATGATCTAGCCATTCTACTTGTAGGTATTTAAGAAAAAGGAAAATATACACTCCTACAAAGACTTGTACATGAATGTTTAAAGCAACTTTCCTTAGAAAGCTATCTAAAATCTGGGGCAAAACCAAATTTCCATCAAGAGGTGGACAGATAGGTGCTTGGGTGGGTCAGTTGGTTGGGTAACTGCCTTCGGCTCAGGTCACGAACCTGGTGTCCCAGGACTGAGTCCCGCAATGGGCTCGCTGTTCAGCGGGGAGTCTGCTTCTCCCTTTGACCCTCCCCCCCTCTCTTACTGTTTCACTCTCTCTCAAATAAATAAATTAATTACATTTTTAAAAAGGAGGTGGATGGATAAATAAGTTGTAGTCTATCCATATAATGGAATACTTACTACTCAGCAGTTAAAAAGAAACATTACTTTGACTTTGATATGTGTAACAATGTAGAAGAATATCAAAATATCATGTTAGGTGAAAGAAGCCAGACTGAAAGAGTATACACCATATGACTATATTTATTTACTTATTTATTCAAGATTTTATTTATACATTTTGGAGAGAATATATGAGAGCAGGGAGGGGCAGAGGGAGAAGGAGAAAGAATCTGAAGCAGGCTCTGCACTGAGTGCAAGCAGGGCTCGGTCCCAAAACCTCAAGATCACGACCTGAGCCAAAACCAAGAGTCAGACATTTAACTAACTGAGCCACCCAGGTGCCCCTATATTATTATATTTATATAAAATTCTAGAAAATGCACACTCACCTATAACTATACAGAGCAGATCAGTGGTTACCTGGAGGGGTGACCTGGGAGTGGCAGGAGGGAAAGATTACAAAGTGCACAAGGAAACTTTTGAGGATGATGAAAATGCTTGTTGTTTTGATCATAGTAATGGTTTTGTGGGTGTACAAATATGTCAAAACTGATCAAACTGTGTACCTTAATATGTGCAGTTTAGTGCATTTTATTAATGTTTCAATACGGTTAAAAATAAAAATGAGAAAAAGCTGAAGAACTGAAATGAGAAAATGTGAAAATTTTAAATACAGAAAGGATATGCAGCTATGTGACATTATAATGTACAGAAGTTATAACACCTCAACATACATTATAAAACCAAAAAAGCAAAAGTGGATAACCATAAATGCTCAATTACAAGCTTGGAAACAATATCACACAAATGTAATCTCATTAGTTTGGTCCTACCTATCAAGAAATAGAAATGTCAGTGATTGAGCTGAAATTTATTATCATACTATGGGGAAAGGGGAATATTTCGTATATTTACAAAATAAGCCAGATAAAGTTACTAAGAGAATTATCTCTATTTCCTAACACTGTAAGCTTAGATACATTAGAAGCATTTGTTTATGAACTTTTTTTTTAAGATTTTATTTATTTTATTTGACAGATAGAGATCACAAGTAGGCAGAGAGGCAGGCAGAGAGAGAGGGAGGAGGAAGCAGGCTCCCCGCTGAGCAGAGAGCCTGAGGGAGGGCTCCATCCCAGGACCCTGGGATCATGACCAGAGCCGAAGGCAGAGGCTTTAACCCACTGAGCCACCCAGGTGCCCCTGAACTTTTTTTTTTTTTCAAAGATTTTATTTATTTATTTAACAGAGAGAGGTCACAAGTAGGCAGAGAAGAAGGCAGAGAGAGAGAGGAGGAAGCCGACTCCCTGCTGAGCAGAGAGCTCAATGCCGGGCTTGATCCCAGGAACCTGGGATGGTGACCTGAGCCGAAGGCAGAGGCCTTGACCCACTGAGCCACCCAGGCGCCCCCATTTATGAATATTTTATAAGCTGATTTATTCAGTAAAGCAAGTCTCCAAAAAGGCCTTTCTCTAAGAATATTCTCATAGTCTATTACAAAGTACTTAAAATACTTTAATGAAATAAAATTTCTTTCTTGAATAGTATTTTACAAATCTGACTGGTCACTAATTTTAACAGAAGTTTCTCTTCCTCTTCCAAAGAATCAGAATAGTTTGGCTATCCATAAAATGACTGTGTAGCTGATGAACTAAACCTCAAAGCAAGGCCATACTGAATCCACCTAACTGCTGTCCCCTTTTCCTGATGGAGCAGCTCCATGGCCTCTAAGCTTGTGGTACTCCAAGAGCTTTCTCCAGCAGTCATGATCTCAGTGAAAGCTGCTAACATGCTCTGCTGTAGAGTAAAGAACGTGCCTGATTTCAACACAGCAAATTCAACAACCATTCAGTGAGACTCTCCTAAGTGCCAGGCACTGCACCATAACCTGGGAACATGAAGGAGAAATACAATCTAGCAAGTCACTCAAAAAAGACCTGTTTTTACTCTTCCACGTGCTCCAACCTCCCACATTCAAAACAGACTCTGAATTCTTCAGAGCATAATTGCCCAACTTCAAAATACCCCCAGATGCTCGTATTATGCTCTGTTTGTAGGGCTTTCACTATGTAGAAAGATTTCCGTAGCTAATCCGTCTGCCAACACTTTGCCTTCCCCTGAACATTTTGTTTCCAAGCACTAAAACAAGGTCACCTTTTTTTAATCTGTGCTTTTGACCTTACATGGTTATGTCTTTACTTGGGTTTATTCTTTCAGCAACTCCCTCCCTGGTTATTGAGAATATAAGATTTCCTTGCCAGCAGAACAACGGCATCTCACTAACATCCATGATTCACAGGAATGAGGGATGGTCTCAGTATCTGGTCCCTGCATGCCTCATGTACTGGGAAGCCTTCCATTCATCCCCATGCGTGGGCTGTCCAGGATGTCTGCACACTCACCTGGACAGAACTCCAGGAGGTAGATGCTGCTCACTCAGGACGCATCCTAGTAGAATATGTAGATGCTAACCAAGAAGATCAGGTCCCACCCAATCATTCCTTTGTGCGTCCTGAAAACCAAAGCTTCCCTAGGTCGCTTCACCAGTTAACAAGGCATAGGCACTATTTTACTCCAGTTATTATTAGTATGTTAGGAAGATAATATTATTACCTTGCATAGCACTTGAAGAGTTCCCAAAGTTCTCATGCATACATTTCCCAGTTTGATTTTCACAATGCAATGAGACAGAGACAAAAAAGAGGATGTAAAACATCATTGTTAAAGACTAATTTTAGGCGCACCTGGGTGGCTCAGTGGGTTAAAGCCTCTGCCTTCAGCTCAGGTCATGATCCCAGGATCCTGCTCGGTGGGGAGCCTGCTCCCCTCGCTCCGCCCCCGCCCGCCTCTCTGCCTACTTATGATCTCTGTCTGTCAAATAAATAAATAAAATTTAAAAAAAAAAAAAGATGAATTTTAGGCCCCAGCTCTATTACCAAATAAGTTGTATGATCTTATCAAATTTTTTAACCTCTACAAGCCTTGCTTTGGGATGGTAACAGTCTGTGACTCAATAGTATTGTGAGGAATAACAGATATTGTGCCTGGCCCAAGGCAAATGCTTCAGGCCTATTACAACTAATAAATGCCATCATCTCCATTCATAGATGATGATCCTATGGTGTCTCCTATCTGTAAAGTCACAAAGCTCACTGGCAGAACTGGGACTAGAAGCCAACTTTTCATTCTTTCAGTCTCTGAGTTCCAGTGATCACTAAGATTTCTAAAGCCCAGTTAAAAAAAACAAAAACAAAAACAAAACAAAAAAAACACCAAAAACTGTGGTGCTCTGATCTTTCCCACAAATATCCTGGGGTAAGAATAAATGGAATCAAGGCAGGGCAGTCAGCCACAGACGGCAAGATGATCCCCAAGCAATCAGCCTCTCTCCAGGCAACTGACCACAAATAAAGAGCCCTGTAGGGAATTAATTAGAGCCCAAGGACAAAGTCCTAAACACTCAGCAGTGCTGGAGTCTCTGGTAGTCTGTGTTGCCACAGAATAAACAAATCTGGGAGGACTCTGGATGCTTATACTCACAATTTCCTAATTCCCTAGTAAGACATAATCATTCTGAAGAGCAAGATACTTACTAAAACTTGTAATATTAATACAATCCATTTTTACCCATCATCAATAATTTTTAAATGAAAAGTAAAGTTCAGTAGTAAAAAGGTATTTCCAGCCAATGTATCTAAAATGAAAACACACACACACACACACAGATTATACAAAGCATTCTGCCCATCTAAACCAGGCCAGGACAAATGCAGACAATCTTCCAAAAGCTTTTATTATACCAGCAAATGTTGAAAGCAAGATTTACAGAAAGCAAGTGGGATATGCCAGACTTACTCCTCCTCGACCAAAACAAATACAAGCAAAAACTTTTGCTTGGATGACTAGAAAGCAGAGAAAGGTACTGGAAATTGATTTCTTCTTCAAAAGAGATACTTTTTAATCTGCTTATCTCAAATCAAAAGAAATTATTAAAATCATTTTGAACAAATATCCTAAAGAATTATCTGGAATACAGCCATTCAAAGGTACCCTTGCACATTTGCAAACTGGCAACGTTCCACTACTTGGGAACACTCCCTAGAAGCAGAAATCTGTCCTGGCTACAATCAGCCTTATCTTTTTTTACCCACTAGAAAATGTATGACTCTGCTGCCTGATACCTGAGTTCTTCCTGCTAGGACAAAAGTCGTTGGACATCTCACATTTGGAGTTGATACCAAGCCTGGAATCCTGTTCATTTTTCAGAATGAATTTGGAAAACCTTCACTTTCACAACCCTGATTTTCCTCAAGGTATTGTAACAGGAGAATTGCTTGGGGAAAAGTTTTTTTTAATTAATTTCTGATTTTTTTCTTTCATTTTAGACATTTCAGTTTAGGTATAATTTAGACATTTTAGACATTAAACCTTTCATCAGAGATGTGTTTCAAGTTCACTATAGAGGAACCTACTGCCGTTTTCTGAAATGTCAGAAAACTCGGCTTCCCAGTTAACAGACTACAATTTGCTCTAACGGTCTCCTCCAGCAAAGCAGTCAACTTACATGGCACTTTCTTCACTGCAGTTTGAGTTGCTAATGTCCACTGTTGTCTTCTGACCAAAAGCTTCATCTGTAAGGTCCAGCCAGGTCTGATTCTTAAATTTTATTGTTATTCCCTTGGCCCAGAAAAGGATGCAGGGAATTCCATCCATGGAGACATTAACTGGGCTATGATGGCTGAATGCATTCCAAGGTTCTTTTTCTAAATGTCCATGTCTGCTCAGAGTGGAGCTGAGAGTCTAGTTAATCAAATAAACAAAGTTTAAGAGACAGGTTTGTTTCCACGGCACAATACGCTTCTTGGAGTAAAAGGACTTATTTATAACCTATTGAAACTTTTATCTCTCTCACTCCAGAGTCCATGCTACTGAGAGACAAAGGAGATGATAGGTGGGCCCATCTTAATCACTTAACAAGCCTAAACTGATAGGTATACCTAAACTGAAAGTATACGAATCTACCTATACTACCTACAGTTTGGGTGCTTCTACAAAGCACCCAAACTGGAAAAAACTAAATTGTTTTTAAAAAAAAAAAAAAAGCCAACTTTACAAACAACCATAATAGCAATATAGACTTCAAAAAGTTACCAGGCTGAGAGAGATAATGGGGATGAATAGGTGGGACACAGATTTTTAAGGCCACAGAAGTGTAAGTCTGTAAAATACCATAATGGTAGGCAGATATCATCATACATTTGTTAAAACCCACAAAATACACAACATGAGGGATGCCTGGGTGGCTCAGTTGGTTAAGCTGCCTTCGGCTCAGGTCATGATCCCAGCATCCTGGGATTGAGTCCCACATCGGGCTCCTTGCTCGGCAGGGAGCCTGCTTCTCTCTCTGCCTGCCATTCTATCTGCCTGTGCTCTCTCTCTCTCGCTCTCTCTCTGACAAATAAATAAAAATCTTAAAAAATATATATACAACATGAAGAGTGAATCCGAATGTAAACCATGGTCTTTACTTAATAATATTGTATCAATATTTGTTCCTCGACTTTAAGAAATATACCACAAGAACACAAGATGTTAAACAAAGGGGAAACTGGAGGGGGAGGGATTGAGGGAGCATATGGGAATCTTCTATTTTGTTCAATTTCTTCTGTAAACCATTTTAAAACTACTCAAAAAAAAAAATCTAGTAATTAGAAACAAAAATTCACCATGCCATGAACTAATGGCAGTAATTTATCTCTTTAGGAAATAGGTACCCAAATAAGGCAAGATTTTAAAATTAAGAAATTAAAATGCAAACATAACAAGAGGTTTCTAGATATCAAGCCTAATTCTCCAGACCGCTAATAACCAACAGAACATTCTGCAAAATTGGATAGTCTGTGTCTACACTGTCCTGTGCAGCAGCCACTGACTTCTGTAGCTATTATGGTACTGGAAATGGAGGCAGTACAACTCAGACTAATTTTTAATTTCACTTAACATTACTTCATTTGAATTTAAATTTAAATAGTCCCATGTGGCCAATAGCTATTGCCTTGGGCAGTGCATCTCCAGATCATGGAATATATAAAAACTACCAGGGTCTTCTAACATCATTCTTCATCTTATGAAATCTGAGACCATGCACTTCATTACTGAAGTCACAGATATCTGAAAGAAGATCCACTTATCTAGATCAACTATTCCATACCAATTACTCCAATATAAGTACAGCTAAAAGAAAAATTAAAGGGGTAGTAGCAATCCAAGCTTACCAGTAACCAAAGATAAACTCTCACTATAGTGATCCTCTCTGGACAACAACAAAAGCAAAACTGAATATTGTAATGAAAATACACAAGAGCAAGTAAAACTAGTTTTTTATTTACTAGAAGACTACCATAAACCATTCTCCCCCCAAAGCTTAAGCAAGAATGTTAGTTATTAAAAAATTATTATTTATATTTTCACATTTTTTCTGACCTAATTCAATTGTGTTTAAAAAAATTTTTTTAAAGATACAACCTAGTTTCCTAATATATCCTTACCTGAGTGATTGGTACTGTTGTGAAATTCTGGATTGGATTCACATCTCCATTACTCTGCTTATCTGTCAAATAAATGATATGAATACAAAGGCTGATTGATTAATGTACCTGAATGATACTAAAATGGTAGGCACTATAAAATATACGAGGCTTGGGCCTCTTCTGGCTCATAACCTTAGAATACACCAGTTTAAGAGATTTTTACATGAGATACTCCTGCTCCAATCACCATATTCAGAGAAGCCCAACACAAACAACACCCTTCTCCTCAACCCTTCAAGGAATCATACAGGCAAATACAGTTCTTACCGTTTATAACCACTTCTTTATTTGAAGATGTTCGAGAGATGAAACTAGAAAAAACAAAAATTAAAAAAGATGCTGAACATAGATCTGTATTTCAGATTTCATAGGAAGTTTTAAGGAGGATATTTGTTTATCACATCTCAAGAGAAGACAGAAACTTAAAGGAAGTCAAAACTGTCCAGTTTTTCCTAGTGAGTTTCTGATTTTAAAAAATTATACATGTTCTTCAAAGAAAATAAGGAAAAGTCAAAACTTCTTAAAATTTGTAAATATCAACCCTAATTTTATCCATTGAATACTACTGTTGAGGGTCTACCAGGTGCCAAGTAGTGTGCTGAACACTGAGGTCTAACCAAAATAAATAGTAAACAAATAATCAAATAATGAAGCATAATAAAATCTTTTACAATGAAATTTTATACTCATCATATTGTTACTATATTAAAGCAAAAATATTAAATCCTTTTTATTAAAAAAAAAAAGACTCAATTACCACAAAGCTATTTCTGAAAATTATGGGGATTTAAATTATAATATATATTCTTCCAGGTTTTCACTCTACACACATACAAACACAGAACTCTAAACACACAATGCACATAAATTTACTTTTTATAAAACTCAAAAACAGGTATATGTAAACATCCTGTTTTGGAGCCTGCAAAATTTTCTTCAACTTAAAAATATATCACAAATATTTCCTTATGTAATTATAACTTAGACCCTAACTTAGAAGATCTATACATCTTTTATCATGGAGTATTGTGAACACATACAAATATAAATAGAAAAACATAAGCCCTCTTCCCACCCCCAGGTACTTGTACCCACCACCCAGCTTTAGTAATTATCATGTTATAAGCAATCTTGTTTCACCTATGAGCTCACCTACTTCCCTTCTTTGGTATTATTTTGAAGGAAATATCAGATATTATATGATTTAAGTATGTATTTCTAAAAGATAAGGGCTTTTTATAATAATAGCCCAATTACATCTAGAAAATATTAATAATTTCTTTAACATTAACTATCATATCAGGGCTTAAATCTCTAACTGTGTCATAAATGTCATAAAAATTTTGTTTATTGTATATTTAAATTCTTTCAGAACTTGTACCTTGTGGTATATAAGAATGTATATCAAATTCTATATTTAAGAGATTGCTATCCAAGACCTATATAAATAATTATTATATTAACTCAATATACTTACAATTAGAGAAATATATATACATATTACACAACATGGTCCATATGCAAAACATAATTTTAGCTCAAGAGTTACTAAACTGTAACATAAAATGTTTTAAAATGAATTATGTGGAACCAATTACACGATGAATGCATCATTCTCTTGGCAATACAATCTCTATTATCTAATGAGAATTTCTGAAGATGACAAGTTGGTGACCATGATGTCTACTCATTATTATTAATAAATTCCTGCATGTATACAAACTTATTCTCACTTTATCAGCTTTACTGAGATATATTTAAGTACAAAAAACTACACCCACTCAAATGTGTATAATTTGATTAGTCTTGGCATATGCATATATCCATGACACACCACCATAATAAAGATACAGAATATCTTTACATACCACAAGTTTCCCCATGCACTCTTGCAGTAGAGAGATGTTCCCTCCACCTTCAGCCACAGGAAAACTAAAGAATTGCTTTCTGTCACTATAGTTTGCATTTTCTAGAATTATAAATGGAATCATATATATTCTTTAGTGCTCAGCTTCTTTCCATCTAAACATAATGACTAGAATTCATTGGGGTTATTATATGGATCAATATCCCATTCCTTTTTATTGCTGAGAAATGTTTCACTGTGTGGATATACCACATTTTGTTTGTGTAGGCATTCATTGATGGACATTTATGATGTTTCTAGTTTGGGGCTACTACAAATAAAGATATAAATATATTTGTGTATAGGGCTTATATGGCATTTTTTTTGTTTCTCTTGAATAGATACTGAGAGGAATGGCTGAGTCATATAGTAAAAGTTTAACTTTAAACAAAACTCCCAATCCATTTCACTATATGAGCTTTTCTATGGCCCCACATTCTTGTAATACATTTGTACTGTAAATCTGTTTAATTTCAGCCATTCTCATACATATGGATTGCTATCACATTATAGTTTTTCATTTCCCTGATAACTAACGAGTGAGCATCTTTTCTCATGCCTATTCAACATTCATGTATTTTCTTAGGTGAACTGTGTCTTTAAACCTTTTATCAAATTTTTAAATTAAGTTAACTGTCCTCTTCTTATTGAATTGAAAGAGTTTTCTGCATGGGTACAAGTCCTGTGTCAGATATATGTACTGAAAACATTTTCTTCCATTCTATCTTGCTTTTCCATTTTCTTAATGGTGAATTTCAAAATGGAAACATTTTAATTTTCATAAAGTCTAATGTATTTGCTTTTCTTCTTTTATTGTCTGTGTTTCTGAGTCTAAACCATTTTCTTAACATAATGTCACAAAATTTTCTCCTGTGTTTTATCTGGAAGTTTTAAAGTTTTAGCTTTTACATTTAATTCTGTTACCCATTTTAAGTTGTACTTGTAAGATGCGGTACTTGTAACATTTTAGAGCTTGAGATAAGGAAAGCATCCTATTAGTTTCCAGAAACTGAAAAACAAACCAAACAAAAAACAAGAATCATGCAAGGATTCAGAAAATGTATCTCTCACACCCTTTCACAGAAGCTAAAGGAGGATGTGCTCAAGCAAACTGAGAGGAAACCGAGAAAGAGGAAAGCACAGGCACTAACCAACAGAGGCTCTAACATAGAAGAGTGAGGAAGAGAAACTTCAGGATGCCTACTGCATATCAGACCTAGAGAGCATCAATCTAGATCGAGAGGACAAAAGAGCTCCAAAGAGGAGACCTAGAGGGAGGGTTCTAGGTAAAAGGATTTGAGGTGCTACACTACATGATAGCTGAGGGGACGTGTGAAAAGAATTAAGGATACATATATTTTTTCCTCAGAGGTTCAGTTGGTTAAGCATCAGACTCTCGGCTTCATCTCAGTTCATGACCTCAGGGTTGGGAGATCAAGACCCACATCAGACTCCATACTTCGCATAGAGTCTGCTTGAGATTTTCTCTCTCCCTCTCTTTCTTCCCATTCCCCTTCTCTTTCTCTCTCTCTCAAATAAATTGACTAATCAAAAAAGGAATACATATATTTTTAAATATTGCAAATGAAAAAGGGTAATCTTTAACTTAAGAGAAAAGGAAAGAGCTGTACAAAGGAAAAAGAAACAATTATAGTATGCTAGCTGGCTTGTCAGTGAATATTATATGCATAGTCACACTGATGCCAGCATAGGTTTAACTGAAAGTAGTAATGTTACTATGTATTAGAGGGGTGATGGGGTGGGGGAGAAGAAAAGGAAGGTGAGGAAGAAAAGGAAGGAGGCAAAAACTTGTCACCAAGAATAGGAAGCTGTTAGACAATGTTGAAAATGTATATACTGAGGGGCGCCTGGGTGGCTCAGTAGATTAAGTATCTGCCTTCAGCTCAGGTAGTGGTCCCAAGGTCCTAGGATCAAGCTCCACATCGGGCTCCCCACTCGTGCTCTCTCTCTCACTCATTCTCTCTCAAGTAAATAAATTTAAAAATCTTTAAAAAAATAAGATAAAATGTACAAAGTGAGAAATCCCTTACACATATTTAAATAATGTGGCAGTGTTGTGGATTGTATGGTTGTCCCCAACTCCCTGGAAATAATCTGAGATGTATATATCCTTGCCCTTGGCCATTTGCTTTGCAGTACCTCCCTGTATGTAGAGAATATTTCCTACCCCACAATAAGTCTCAGCTGTGTTTCTTGGTCAAGTCATTGGAACATGAGTGGAAGCAACAGTGTACCAGCTCTGCAGAAACATTTCAAGGTGCTACATGTGTTTGTCACCTCCTTTTCCTCTTCTGTCTTCCATGGTAATGGTGGGCCCAAACAGGTACTGCTCTTTCAGTCTAGGCCTTGGAATGACAAGACATGGGAAACAGCTAGGTCAGGCCTGCAACAGCCCACTGAACAGCTATCAACTGGAAAGCTGAAGTTGTTTGTTACTAGAGAAGCTGACTAAACGGGAGACACTTTTTTTTCGTTAATTTATTATGTGTCTTGGTAACACTTGATTTTCCTAAAACCATGTACATGCATTACTTTGATGTTTTTTTCTAATTTATTCTTGTTAAAAAGATGACTTCTGGGGCACTTGGGTGGCTCAGATGGTTAAGCATCTACCTTCGGCTCAGGTCATGATCTCCTCCAGGTCCTGGAATTGAGCCCTGCATCAGGTTCCTGGCTCAGCGTGGAGCCTGCTTCTCCTTCTGCTTGCTGTTCCCCACCCCACGCCCCCCGCCCTGCTTATGCTCTCTCTGACAAATAAATGAATAAAATCTTTTATACACACACACACACACACACACACACACACACATACATTTTCACATCACTACAAAATCTCTGAACTAAAGTAAGAGTTGTAAAGAATTAACTGGTTAAAGTTATCCATGTGAATAAACTGAGGGGCACTGGTTAAAAAAATTTTTTTAAAGAAAAAAAATAAAGAAACAAAACCTATATTGTCTCTAAAATATTCCAGTCCTTGTTCACTAAAAGGGATCTCTGCAATACCTTTGAAAAAGTAATCAAGAGCCTGAAGCTTGTAGTGGCTGGTGCCATATTTTTTTAAAATACGCGGTGGTCCCTCATGAGTCTGCAAAGCAATACCTTCACGAAGGTTAAGGTGAAACAGCTCTGTCATGGCTCTGTGCAGGATGAACACCACATTCCCACCATTGGCCTCTGCGGCCCTAAAAGACGAGCTAACTATACTTACCTCAGCTGACCTCTTACGTTGTCTGTTCCATCTAAACCAGCCGTCTTTAGTTCAGCTCCTTGAAGGCTTCATGTTTCCTTCTTCTCTCATAAGAGTCTTAGCATTTGCTGTTCCCTCCACCTGGAATGTTCTCTATCCTCCCCTTCTCCTCTTCCTCCCTTTGCTACAGATCACAGCTTAAATGTCACTTTCTTAAGAGCACTGTTTCTACCATCTCAGACCAGTTAAGATCCACCTGTTAGACATGTTCATAGCCTCCCACACTTTTCTTTCACAGCATGATTCACTTTGACTAATAAGAGTACCTCCTCCACCAGACTTAAAGCTTCATGAAGGCAGGGACTAGATCTGTTTTGCTCACCATTTTAGACCCAGTACCTAGCACAGCACCTAGCTATTTAAAAGTACCAAGTATTAAAAACATATGTGCTACACGCATGAATGAATAAACAGATTTAATTAATGAACAAAGTCTGGAAGAGAAGTAGAAAAAGAGAGATCACAAAGGATGCTGTGTGAGAGGCAAAAGATTTCCTTTCATTAAAGGAATTGTTTAAACCCAGTTTAAGGAAGCAATATGTAAAAAAGAGTGGTGACCCCTACTCTCTCTAAGCTTAAGAAACAAGTATTAATTTAAAATACAGTCATCCTTCCTAGAGACTTAAGAACCTTGAATTGATGTGTAAAACTGAGATATTTTAAATTTCAGATCTATGATTTAGAGGACATTCACAAAATAGCAACTGTTGTTTCTTTCATAATAAATTAATATGCTACATTATTAGATTCAAATGATCATCGATTGATGTGATTTCTAGGGTCCCTTCTGAAGCTGAGATTATTTAAACCCTTTAACCTTCAAAAACAGAATTGGGATTTTTATAGTATTTGGTGTACATTTTACCAGTGAAATACACAAATTAGTCATCTCTGTAAAAACAAAGTAAGGAAACCTTACTAAGCTTTAATAACCTAAGAAGTATAGGCCTCTTATTATTTGAAAATGAACTTGAGGGAAAGCACTAACTGATTTAGAAAACAACGGGAAAAACAAATAGGACATGTCTGTACTTATAGTTTTTATCAGCTGGTGACTTAAAGATTCTTTAACACGAGTTTTGGCAGACCATCCTACTTGGCGCTATCCTTTGTGTTTGCACTAAATTCTCTGATATTCATTGTGATGACACATGATGAGCAATTAGGAGACAGAACATAAGTTAACTGTTATTCAAATTCTTAATATCTTCCCTTATAGATAAATCTCTATAGTCTCCCTCACACGGATGGAAAGAGCTAAAAGACAAAGGATACAGAAATAGAAGTTTTGCTTGTTAGTTTTCAACAGTATGTACTCCAAACAACTATTGTCTCCTACCAGTTAAAATGATTTGACACCTTTTCTTTGAAGAACAGGTTATGTATTTCTGAGGTTTTTAAATTTTTCCTTGCTCTCTTCTCTTGTAACAACAGCAGGAGAAAACCATCAAATGAATATTTACTTGTAAGTATAAAAGAAACCTGAACACTGATTTGAGTCATTTTCTCACATATATACTTTGATACATAATACAAATGCTTCTGTGCATTTTTAATAATTCTTGCCTCTTATAATAAATACTGTATTTTCATCTCTTATTTATAAACTACAGTTCAATGATTTTATTAGCTACAGAATGATCTAATCTAACCAATTTGAATTATAAACAAATATAACATGCAACAATATAAAGAAATTACAGAACCATCTAATTTCACACTTGTGTTAAAGTTCACAGATGCAATGAATTAAAAAAAAAAAAAAAAAAACGTGCAGTTACTCACCTTACATTCTTCCTGGCAAGTATTTGATCCAAAGTTAATGAAAATCCTATACATAAAAAGATAAGTGAAAAACTAAAGAAGATTTTTCTTCCCATCAAGAAATGAATCAGTTTCTTCAAAGCAAGCACATCTGTTAATTCTTAAATGCAAAAAGAGCAGAGGCAGTATTTTCCATGTCTTGTGACTGACAACATATTCAACCAATAAAAAGACCATATTCCCAGGATGCATTATGCATGGGAGAGGGTGGAGGGAGGGGCCTGATACTGCTTAATTTAGAGTGTAGAGTGAAAGCAGTGGGTCTATTTAGGATGTTTGCTTATTCATGAAAGATTATTAGGGAGCAGATTTTCAATTAACCTCTTTTTAGAAACTAGCATTGTTGGGTTTTTTTTTTTTAAAGATTTTATTTATTTATTTGACAGAGAGAGATCACAAGTAGGCAGAAAGGTAGGCAGAGAGAGAGGGGGAAGCAGGCTCCCTGCTGAGCAGAGAGCCCAATGCAGGGCTCCATCCCAGGACCCTGAGATCATGACCTGAGCCGAAGGCAGAGGCTTTAACCCACTGAGCCACCCAGGTGCCTGTAACTAGCATTGTTTTGATACTCTTCACTCTTAGTAAGAATCTCATACTGCTTTTCAGGAAGCTATTATATTCTCCTCAAAAATCTACAAAATATACATTATTAAATGTATTTTTCAGGTGAATAAATGATAAAAATCTCTGAAACTTACCTAATTTTACATATGTGTCCTACTTCACAGTTTCCTATTAAATTCATGACTCTCCATGTGCTAAGAGATCTGGAATATAATGGTAAAGAGCACTCACTTTGGAGTCAGACACCCCTCAAGTGCACTCACAGTTCTAGTTACCCCATCTGCAGACTGGGGACAAAAGTATTTTACTCGAAGAACTGTTGCAAAGATATATCGAGGCCCTAAACAGCCAAATCTATCTTGAGTAAAGGACAAAGCTGGAAGTGTCACAGTTCTTGATTTAAAAATACATTGCAAAGTTACAGTAATTTTTTTAAAGATTTTATTTATTTTATTTGACAGACAGAGATTACAAGTAGGCAGAGAGGCAGGCAGAGAGAGAGGGGAGGAAGCAGGCTCCCTGCTGAGCAAAGAGCCCAATGCAGGCTCCCTGCTGAGCAAAGAGCCCAATGCAGGGCTCGATCCCAGGACCCTGGGATCATGACTTGAGCTGAAGGCAGAGGCTTTAACCCACTGAGCCACCCAGGTGCCCCACAAAGTTACAGTAATTTAAACATAGTATTGTCAGGGGCACCTGGGTGGCTCAGATGGTTAAGCCTCTGCCTTCCGCTCAGGTCATGATCTCAGCGTCCTGGGGTCAAGCCCTGCATTGGGCTCTCTGCTCAGTGGGGAGACTGCTTCCCCCTCTCTCTCTGCCTGCCTCTCTGCCTACTTGTGATCTCTATCAAAGAAATAAATAAAATCTTTTTAAAAAATAATAAAATAAATAAACATAGTATTGCCATTAAAAACTGATGTACAGGGGCACCCGGTGGCTCAGTTGGTTAAGCATTTGCTTTCAGCTTAGGTCATGATCCTAGAGTCCTCAGATCAAGCCCTGCATCAGGCTCCCTGTTCAGTGAGGAGCCTGCTTTTCCCTCTACCATTCCCTGCTGCTCCCCCTACTTGTGATCTCGCTCTCTGTCAAATAAATAAACAAAATCTTTAAAAATAAAATAAAATAAAAAATACAATTAAAGGGACATCTGGGTGGCTCAGTTGGTTAAGCGGCTTTCGGCTCAGGTAATGACCCCAGCGTCCTGGGATCAAGTCCCACATCAGGCTCCTTGCTCAGCAGGGAGCCTGCTTCTCCCTCTGCCTCTGCCTGCCATTCTGTCTGCCTGTGCTCACTTCACTCTCTCTTTCTCTCTCTGACAAATAAATAAATAAAATCTTTTTTAAAAATACAATTAAAATGCCACAATAAAGAAAATTCTCCAAAACGAAAGCGTTAGCATTTTTGGCACTTAAGAATCTTGATCTCTTTAATGGCAAAGTACTGGTAACTGAAAGGGGCTATCTATAAGTGACATTTCAGAGCTGATTGATTATAGGAAGTCTGGGGACTTGACCCTAAGGACATACTCCCCTTCCTTACTATCTACTTTGCACACACACCATCTTCTAACATAGCTCTAAGGAACCCTACAGAAAATGAGAAGAGAAGATGAAAGCACAATGACTAGGAATTGGGTGGGGGGGGAGGCAGGGGGTGGAGATGGAGATGGAGAAATTAAAAAGGAAGATGCTAAGAAATATTATAAAATAGAAAAGGTCACCGCTATCAAGGCGGCCTTTCCATGCCTATCTTATTCCTACTTCCCATCATATTTCCTTTTCTTCTCTGTTCTTTCATTTTACTTCCACTTCTCATGTCTTTTGCCTTTCTGCATTTTTCGTGATTATGTGGAATTTCAGGTAGCAAGACAGGTTTGGAAAGGAGAAGTTTCGTCTTGGGCAGGTTTGCCAAATAAAGTATACGACACCCAGTAACATCTGAATTTCAAAAAAGCAAAAATTTAATAATAAGTATGTTTCATGCAATATTTAGACACATTATACTAAAAAAAATCATTTGTTGTTTATCCGAAATTAAATTTAACTGGACATCTTACATTTTTATTTGCTAAATCTGGCAATCCCAGTCTTAGAGCTCTGTGCTACT
Source organism: Mustela putorius furo (assembly GCF_011764305.1). Lineage (NCBI taxonomy): Eukaryota > Metazoa > Chordata > Mammalia > Carnivora > Mustelidae > Mustela > Mustela putorius. The sequence goes on from NW_025422471.1 coordinate 20,201,436, forward strand.
CAAATTTTAACATGCATACAAATCACAGGAGATTTTGTTAAAATGCAAATTCTGATCCAGTAGGTCTGGAGTAGGGCGAGAGCTTCTTTGTTTCTCACAAGCTTTCACATGACAGCTGCAGCTGCTGGCCTGCCGACTGTTCTGTGAGTAGCAAGGATTTAGAATCGCACTGTTCAACAGAAAGATAATGACAGCCACATACGTAATTTAAAATTTTCTAGTAGCCACCACACTGAGAGAAGTTCAAATCAACAGGTGAAATTAGTTTTACTATTTTTTCTTTAACCTAACATCCTTAAATTTTTATCTCAAACATAATTATTAACGAGATATTCTACCTTCTTTTTCGGCTCTAAAGTCTGAAATCTGGTATATAATTTACACTTACACACATCTCAAGTCGATCTAACCAAAATTTCAAGTGGTCAGTAACCACCTGTGGCTAGGGGTCATTGTACTGGGTGGTGCATATATAAAACAAATCCTCCAGCTGCCAGAGCAATACCTCATGGTGTCCCATGGCAGCAGCAGCAGCACTGCCCGACCCGTTGCTCCCCAAATTTCTGGTCGGGGAAGGTAGGAAGCCAAGCCCACGAAGATACTGCACTATGATAATTATGATATTGTTAACACTCAGAAGCCAGAGTGGAAGCTCTTCAGAGCTTACCATGTGACAATCCTTCCATGGACATATGCCTCAGTTATATTTTCAGGCATACAAATGGATACAACACTTTTAATTTTAAATCATTTTCATTTTAATATATTTTATGACTCGATAATCCTAAAATTTCAACATAGCAATCTTTCTGTTGTTGACATTTTCTTCCACTTGGTTAAGAATATTTAAGGTAAAATAATTAGTAGCTAGTAGGTTTCACACATGTATTTTAAAATAGAAGTCACACTTAAGATGTGGTTGTCAGAGAATAGCTCATCTTGTGACTTTAGAAGAGAAAAGCAGTGACAAAAATGTTAATGCGATAACTTGCAGGCTGCAAAGTGCTAGGATATCACCTGCCTGGCACTACACCTCACTGCTTATATAGCAGAGGAGTCCCTGTCCAGAACTGTGACGGGTCTGACATTTTACCTAACCGATAGGCTAACAAGTTAGCTGCCAGTTTCAAGGATGCTGGCAGAAGACACAAGACTTCAGGGTCAGAGACAAAGAACTTTATTCCTCACCACAGAAGCAAGCAGCATGAGCAACAGTATATTGTGTCAATTTCCCGTGCTCACAGAGCAATCCCACTGGACCAACATGGATGCTTGTACACACAGTGGATTTCATTTCAGGATTTCATTACTTATAGCCTTGAGTTTCCAAGGCTATAAGTAAACCTGCCCTATGTAAGAGAAAGACACTATTTCTACCTTTCAAGGCCATTCACTATACATATATCCTAAAGATATTCCAAAACAGAAAGGTTAGTGACTCACGCATAAGACAGGCAGAAAATTCAGAAGGGTGTGGAAAATATCCCAACAGTTTTCTTGAGAGAACAGGAGATTGTCCGTCCATGCTGCCTTCTTTTCAACTGAAAATATCTTGTGTTTGCTGCATGTTCCGATTTACGATATATTACTGTTACCTGAAAATTTGACTATCACTGATCTATCTTCCCAATATCATATGTGACCATATAGAATTGTATTATCGTAAGGGAAAAAAATGGCCCTAACTTAATTATAATATTTGCCTGAAGGAATAACTAGCATTTGCCAGACTACAGTCTCTAATCATCTAAATGCTCTCAGACCCAAAGTTACTATAGTCAAATGCTCATATCAATCACAATGGTCTTCACGCGCAGAGTCAAAATCCAAATCCATCCACCTCCTTCAAAGCCCTGCATGATCTGGCCCTTGCTGGTTTCTATTACTTCATTTTATGTCAACCCTTCCCCATACTATGTTCCAGCACACTGGCTTGGATTTTGCTCAACACCCTCCAAATGCTAACTTTTTTGCACCTCAATAACTACACATATTGTTCCATCTGTAGAGATCGCCTCATACTCTCCTAACCTTCCTTGCATTCTGTTCACCCTCATCATAACATAGATCACCTGTGTATGGGACATTTATTTTCTTGTTACCTATTTACAGAGTGTTTCTTCACTCGAAGGTCTGCTCCAAGGCAGCAGGGACTGCATCTAACTAGAGCCTTAGGTTCTGCTGGTCCTAGACGATGCTCAATAAAGTGTATAGGATAATGAATAAGCCTGTGAAAATTCTCACTTCATCTCACATGGTTGTGACTCCAAGAGCTAAATATTTAGGACTAGAAAATCAACTAATACAAGTATTTCATCAAATTCCATATCTTGAAAACACAAATATACAAAATCCAAGTTACATCTGTTCATTAGCAAAATACCAGACTATGTACTTCTTGCCCATTGTAGAGGGGTGTGATTCTGTTAATGCATGTCAACTTGACTGGGACACAAGGTGCCCAAGTATTTGGTTAAACACTATTCTGGCTGTGTCTCTGATTGTATTCCTAAGTGAGATTAATATTTGTATCAGTAGACCGAATAAAACAGATCACCTTCCCCAGTATGAGTGGGCCTCATCCAATCCACTAAAGGTCTGAAAAGAATAAAAAAGTGAGTAAGAGAGACTTCTCTTTCTCTACCTATCTTGGAGCAGGGAAGTCTTCTCCGGCTTTCAGACTCACTAAGACTGGAACTATACCATTGGCTCCCCTGGGTCTCCAGCTTGGTGACAACAGATACTAGAACTTCATAACTGCATAAGTCAATTTCTGTAATAAATCATATATACATTAATTTCATATATATATATATATTTGGTTTTCTCTGAAGAATCTAGACTAATACAGATGCTTTATTAAGTTCAGAGCCTAATTGCTGCCATGATTTCTACTAATTTTCATCAAATCAACTTCTGAGTTGATTAGAATCAGGTTAGTAAATGAAATACTTATAAGTGCTTTTGATTTAAATGTTAATTTTTCTTACTTTTGATGCCCCTTTGGCTTTTTAGAACACAAATAATATACCAAATTAGTGGAATATATTTATGTTCTTGGTTCTCAAGCTAAACTGAGATAAGAGTCCTACACTTCCATAAATTGGTCCATTAGACAAATATTCATTGCCATATGCTACATGCCAGGAATACAAGATGAAAACCACCCAGTCCTCCCCCCATGAGGCTCCTAGCCCAGTGGTGTACAGAAATGTGAGCATAAACTGCCAGTGCAAACATCTTAGGGATGTTTCACATAGCAATCCTGTGACCTCCACTGATTCTGGTCACCCCTCTACTCCAAGCAATGGCTGAGGGGTAGAGGGAGGCAGGTATATAATAAAGAGACAAAAGATGAGACATGACTAACTCTTTAGAAGAGTATGAAGCGGCTTTCCAATTCCCGATTTTACTCTCTCATGAGGTCAGTATGTATCTCTTGCTACTGAAGTCTGTCACTTATGCAAGTGTCCTTCCAGTAACTTGGCTTTTGTTCTTAAAACAGCCTGAAATGGGTTTCTGTTAGTTATAGTGCAAAAGAAACTTTATTAGAAGGGTTTGCTAAGTACCAAATTTAGTGTGATAATTAGAGGCATGGATTAGAAAGGAGGGTTTAAGTATTAGGGAAAACCTAACAGATCTGGGTCCTAAGGAAGAAAAGGCCTCCAACAATCTCAAAAATACTCACTAGGAACATACAGGTCCCACATTCCCTACCTCAAGAGAGACTGAGTTTTAACTCACTGAAGTAAAACTCATATTGAGGATATGTGCTATTTTGACGCTGCCCTACAGATCAGGCCATCATTTATAGTAAGTGCAAAATTGATTCTTTGGACAAAAATTAATCAGCACACTTAGTTTCAAAGATAGCACTGTATGTAGCTACCAGCTACAAATCCAAGATGTTGTCTGCTAAATAGTTAAAGTTAAGTTTGGAAATTTTAACTTAAAACCTGTCTGAGTGGGGCGCCTGGGCGGCTCAGTGGGTTAAAGCCTCTGCCTTCAGCTCAGGACATGGTGTCAGGGTCCTGGGATTGAGCCCCACATCAGGCTCTCTGCTTGGCAGGGGAGCCTGCTTCCTTCCTCTCTCTCTGCCTGCCTCTCTGCCTACTTGTGATCTCTGTCAAATAAATAAATAAAAATTAAAAGAAAAAAAAAAACACCAAAAACCTGTCTGAGTACATTTTAATATCACTGGAAATTTTAACTTAAAAATCCTGTCCAAGTAAATTTTAAACACTGGTTGGCAGATGCACATTCCATACTATGAAAAATGATACTCAGAGCAGGGTTCTGGTTTTTTTTTTTTTTTCCTTTGTCTTTATTATTGTTATTTATTTATTTATTTATTTTATTTTTTATTTTCAGCATAACAGTATTCATTATTTTTGCACCACAACCAGTGCTCCATGCAACCCATGCCCTCTATAATACGCACCACCTGGTACCCCGACCTCCCACCCCCCGCCCCTTCAAAACCCTCAGATTGTTTTTCAGAGTCCATAGTCTCTCATGGTTTACCTCCCCTTCCAATTTCCACCAACTTCCTTTTCCTCTCTATCTCCCCATGTCCTCCATGCTATTTGTTATGCTCCACAAATAAGTGAAACCATATGATAATTGACTCTTTCTGCTTGACTTATTTCACTCAGCATAATCTCTTCCAGTCCCGTCCATGTTGCTACAAAAGCTGGGTATTCGTCCTTTCTGATGGAGGCATAATACTCCATAGTGTATATGGACCACATCTTCCTTATCCATTTGTCTGTTGAAGGGCATCTTGGTTCTTTCCACAGTTTGGCGACCGTGGCCATTGCAGCTATAAACATTGGGGTACAGATGGCCCTTCTTTTCACCTCATCTGTATCTTTGGGGTAAATACCCAGTAGTGCAATGGCAGGGTCATAGGGAAGTTCTATTTTTAATTTCTTGAGGAATCTCCAGACTGTTCTCCAAAGAGGCTGTACCAACTTGCATTCCTACCAACAGTGTAAGAGGGTTCCCCTTTCTCCACATCCCCTCCAACACATGTTTCCTGTCTTGCTAATTTTGGCCATTCTAACTGGTGTAAGGTGATATCTCAATGTGGTTTTAATTTGAATCTCCCTGATGGCTAGTGATGATGAACATTTTTTTCATGTGTCTGATAGCCATTTGTATGTCTTCATTGGAGAAGTGTCTGTCCATATCTTCTGCCCATTTTTTGATATGATTGTCTGTTTTGTGTGTGTTGAGTTTGAGGAGTTCTTTATAGATCCTGGATATCAACCTTTTGTCTGTACTGTCATTTGCAAATATCTTCTCCCATTCCGTGGGTTGCCTCTTTGTTTTCTTGACTGTTTCCTTTGCTGTGCAGAAGCTTTTGATTTTGATGAAGTCCCAAAAGTTCATCTTCACTTTTGTTTCCTTTGCCTTTGGAGACATATCTTGAAAGAAGTTGCTGTGGCTGATACCAAAGAGATTACTGCCTATGCTCTCCTCCAGGATTCTGATGGATTCCTGTCTCATATTGAGGTCTTTTATCCCTTTTGAGTTTATCTTTGTGTACGGTGTAAAAGAATGGTCAAGTTTCATTCTTCTACATATAGCTGCCCAGTTTTCCCAGCACCATTTATTGAAGAGACTGTCTTTTTCCCACTGTATATTTTTTCCTGTTTTGTTGAAGATTATTTGACCATAGAGTTGAGGGTCCATATCTGGGCTCTCTACTCTGTTCCACTGGTCTATGTGTCTGTTTTTATGTCAGTACCATGCTGTCTTGGTGATCACAGCTTTGTAGTAAAGCTTGAAATCAGGTAACATGATGCCCCCTGTTTTACTTTTGTTTTTCAACATTTCCTTAGCAATTCGGGGTCTCTTCTGATTCCATACAAATTTTAGGATTATTTGCTCCAGCTCTTTGAAGAATACCGGTGGAATTTTGATCGGAATAGCATTAAAAGTATAGATTGCTCTAGGCAGTATAGACATTTAAACAATGTTTATTCTTCCCATCCAAGAGCATGGAATGGTCTTCCATCTTTTTGTGTCTTCTTCAATTTCTTTCATGAGTGTTCTGTAGTTCCTCGAGTACAAATCCTCATGGATTCCCTGGGGAATTGAACCAAACTTTCAAAGAAGAAATAACACCTATTCTCCTGAAGCTGTTTCAAAAAATTGAAGCAGAAGGAAAACGTCCTGACTCTTTCTATGAAGCCAGCATTACCCTGATCCCCAAACCAGGCAAAGACCCTACCAAAAAGGAGAATTTCAGACCAATATCACTGATGAATATGGATGCTAAGATTCTCAACAAATCCTAGCAAACAGGATCCAACAGCACATTAAAAAGATTATCCATCATGACCAGGTGGGATTCATCCCTGGGCTACAAGGATGGTTCAACATTCGCAAATCAATCAATGTGATAGAACAAATCAGTAAGAGAAGAGAAAAGAACCACATGGTCCTCTCAATTGATGCAGAAAAAGCATTTGACAAAATCCAGCATCGGTTCCTGATTAAAACACTTCAAAGTATAGGGATAGAGGGAACATTCCTGAACTTCATCAAATCTATCTATGAAAGATCCACAGCAAATATTATCCTCAATGGGAAAAGCTTGCATCCTTCCCGTTGAGATCAGGAACACGACAAGGATGCCCACTCTCACCACTCTTGTTCAACATAGTATTAGAAGTCCTAGCAACAGCAATCAGACAACAAAGAGAAGTAAAAGGTATCCAAATTGGTAATGAAGAAGTCAAACTCTCTCTCTTTGCAGATGACATGATTCTTTATATGGAAAACCCAAAAGACTCCACCCCAAAACTACTAGAACTCATACAACAATTCAGCAACGTGGCAGGATACAAAGTCAATGTACAGAAATCAGTGGCTGATACACTAATAATGAAAATACAGAAAGGGAAATTAGAGAATCGATTCCATTTACTATAGCACCAAGAACCATAAGATACCTGGGAATAAACCTAACCAAAGAGGTAAAGGGTTCTGGTTTTAAAATCGTTATGTTCTAAGATCCTCAACTCACAGACATGCTGAGTCCACAGACATGCTGAGTCTACCACTACACATGGAACAAGTTCCTATTTAAAAAAACTTAAAGCCTAGCTGAATGATGATTACACATCAGGCAAATTATAATAAAACCAAATCAAAGTGTGTAGTAGAGGCCAGAACACCACCCCAGGTGTGGCAACCCACAACCGCGGGGAACTCAAACCCAGAGCTTCTTCCTGAGCACTGGAGAGTTTGAATTCCACATTGGACACCTTAACCTTTAAGACATGTACTTGAGAGATGAGCTCCCAAAACATCCAATTTTGAAAACCAGCGGGGTTCATACTCAAAACCCACAAGATAGTAGTGATCTAAGAAGTGCCCCTAGAAGGGCTCTTTCGCTCAGATCACTCACCCCAGGGCCCAGCTCAGAGGCAGCTGATCACATCCAGACTTACAGTTAGGGAAGCTCACCTACTTATATTAAAACCTTGACCTAAGGGGCAGACATCTAATTTACCTCTATGTATGTTTCTATATATTTGTTGTTGGAATCTGATTAACTATGATGAATAAATGGATAAATAAATTATATTTATATGGAATATCATACATAACAGAATATTATTTGGCCATAAAAAAGAATGAAATCTTTCAATTTGCATCAACAGGGATGGACCTCAAGGACATTAAGCGAAGTGAAATATGTAAGAGAAAGACAAATACCATATGATCTCTCTTATATGTGGAATGATAAAACAAAACAAAACAATCAAGCTCATAGATACAAAGAACAGACTGGTGGTTACCAGGGGCACAGGATACTGGAGGACAGGAAAAATGGGTAAACTGGGTTTTTCTTTTTTTGAGTTTAAATAAATTGAATCAACATTCCTTTAAAAATTAAAAATGAGGGTGCCTGGGTGGCTCAGTCAGTTAAGTAGCTGCCTGCGGCTCAGGTCATGATCCCAGAGTCCTGGGATTGAGTCCCGCATCAATCCCTCTCAGCGGAGAGCCTGCTTCTCCCTCTCCCTCTGCCTGTTGCTCTACCTACTTGTGCGCTCGCTCTCTCTCTCTCTCTGTCAAATAAATAAATAAATAAAATCTAAAAAAAAAAAGAAAAAAGAAAAAGAAAAATGACCGTATCTATGAAGTGGTTACAGATTCATTCATTTGGGTTATCTTAATAATCAGTAATGACCGCTAGGACCAATAGTGTTATCAGTGGAAAAATTACTCCTGTCCTTTTTGTACCTATATAAACCCAGAATCCCTCATGTCACTTCTTCCTTTCTTCCTCTAGTTCCTCACTCCTTTTCTCTTCTTCTTTTTTCTTTTAATTTAAGGCAGGGAAATCCTATTCTACCCTATTTAAAGTCCTTTAAGCAATAATGTTCTTGTGATATAAAAATACACTTACTTTTATAGGATTTTTTATATATATATTATAATAACTTACATATTCTCACATTTAAATAATCTAGAAATAGTCCTAGTGAAATTTCATTTTATCATGGAATGCAAAAGCTGAAAGACTGACCCTTGGCCACTCCTCATCACTGAAGATCAGCTCATTCTCAGTGAACTCACAGAGAACACTGATCTGGCCCATATACCAGGTTCTTTACACCTCTCCAGGGAATGAGATTTTTAAACCTAATATTCCATTGAGTGAAAGAAATTATCTTTCCTTTCCTAGTGAGTAAAATTATCATTTCTTATCATTTATTAAACTCAAAGGTCCCTGAAGAAATAAAAGCCTATTTTCTTTTGTTTGGTTCTCAGCCAACTTAGAGAATACCTGGAGAATAACTTTCAATACGCACATTAAAATGATAATTCCCTTCCAGGAACTTCACAAAGAGCATCAAAGAACAGTGTTGTCAATTCTCCCTAGATCCTACACAGAGGTTTAATTATAATAACAAGATTTTAAAGACCAGGCCTGAATACTGTTAAGTTTATATGGTAATATACACATACTTCTTTAGTTCCACCTTGGAATAGATATGAGAAGAAATATTCAGTCTACCAAAAGTAGGTAGAATGAGAAGATAAGAAATCTCATTCATTTTGGATAAGGGAAAAATTGTGATTAATAATTTAATCAGGTAAAATGAAGCACTCAATATTCATCACTAGCAGTTTTACAGAGCATGTAATCATCGGTCTTATTCTTACTGCTGCTTCTTTCTCACTTAAAGCTGTTATTTTAACTTGTCACATTTCCATAGCAACTAATACCTCAATTTTTATAGTTAAAACAGTTGGAGTCATTTCTAACTATTCTAAATGCTCCAATATAAATTGTCAACATTGTTAAAACCCTTGGCTGCTCTCGCCAAACAGCTAACTTCTCTCTCATACAGTACAAAGAATCAGCATCATCTGTGACCTAAATCTCATCGACTCATCTAATTTATGAAGACCTTTCTTTTTTCTTCGTGGGGGGGGGTACTCTGAGATAAGTCAAACAATAATATCTCTCTGCCCCATCTGAGTGCTAAAGCAACTGAGAAATAAAACAAGGGGAAAGACAAGAGGCGGCCAAAGCACCCCCCTCTTCACCGTGAAAGGGCAAGAAGGCAGACAAAGCTTGGTGCAGGAACAAAGTGTATTGTAACCAAACCCCCTCTCACAGAAGATGGACATGACTGTCATCATGGCAGCATAGGCTCTCAAGAAGGAAGAAAGGCCTGCCACAGAAGAAACGGGAAAGGTATCCGCTATGGAAAGGCTGGGTCTCAAAAAGGGAAAAAACACTCAACATACCTAGACTATTTTTCCTAATTTACCACAGATGTTACCCTTAGCTGGCACAGAATAGGTACCTTGGCAGAGAAATAAGGAGTTATACTAATTTAACTCCCTCTACTCAGAAGGAAATACTAGAAAAGGGAAAGGCTTGTTCTACCTCTTATTCCTACTTTCCCAACATTTCAAGAACTACCAAACACAATTCTTTCATAACAAAGTGTCTATCAGTTTTCATGTACCTCTAACAACCTACAGATAGCATGTTATAACTTACAGTAAGAATAAGGTAATATTAAGAATGTATCCTTTACCTTTCCTGATACTTTGCTGGCTAGAAAATTATTTTCATTAATTTTGTGCCCTATGTACCTAACATTCATTACAATTTTTTCTAAATTCCTTAAAAATCAAGATTTTGCTTTTATAACTAATCTGGAAATGAACAAATATGTTCTGGTTAAGTAAGTTACCTTCTTTAAGTTTCAGTTTCCTCTCCGTAAAACAGCGCTAAAAATAGCACCTACCACACAGGTGTTGTTTTGAAGACTAAAAAAAAAATTGGGCATGTGAAGTCCTATGCCTGGCACCTAAACAGCTTTTAAAACCTATTACAGATGGTGGTACTGGTGATGTCAATAATGTTGCTCTTTCCATCACGATCTACATCCAAATTATATTAGGAATTTCATGACATCTCTTCATCTCCGAAGACCAGTGCTATTGTGTCAGTCCCCTCCTTGGATAGGCCAAGTGTTCTCTTGCCCCTTCATAGTGCCCTTCCAGAGCAGACACAGTGATATTTTAAAAATGTAGATCAGATCAGGGCTCCCCGGTGGCTCAGTCACTTAAGCATGTAACTCTTGATTTTGGTTCAGGTCATGAACTCAAGGTCGTGAGATCAAGCCCTGCAATGGGCTCCCAGCTCAGTGGGGAATATGTTTCTCTCCCACTCTCTCCCTGTTCCTTTGCCCTTCCCCCTGCTCCCTGTTGCAGGCTCTGCGCATATGCTCCCTCTCTAAAATAAATAAATAAATCTTTTTAAAAAATGTAGATCAGAATCATGTCACTCTCTTACTTGAAGCTCTTCAATGGCTAGCTTCTCATCACAATCAGAATAAAGTGCAAACTCCTCATCCTGGCCTACAAATTGGACTTGAGCTGTCCTGTCCAAGTCTCTCACTTTACCTTCCTCTATTATCTTGTTGACTTGCTATGCTTTAGCCACGGCAGCCTTCTTTTTTCCCTCTAATTCCTAAACCCAATTCTTGTTTGGGGCCCTTTTAAGAAATTTAGACCCAAGATCAAAGAAAATTCCTTCTCTTTTCAGGCTTCAAATTAAGTAATAAGTGCTTTATCAGGTAATGAAAAACTCAAAGCTCCAAAAACAAAAATAAGATCTTTTATTTTTTCCTTCTCTTAGCCAGAGTAATCAAAATCTTTCATTCATAATGCATTCTAACCATTGGTTTTTGCCTTGTTTTATGTTTTTATAATAATGTAATAATTAAACTACAGAATCTACAGATATTAAAAGGATTATAAAGGAATATTAAAAATAACTTTTTGGCCATATATTTGACAACTTAGACAAAATGGACACTTTCCTTGAAAGGTACATGTTACCAAAACTCACTCAGAATAAATAACCTGAATAGTATTACATTTCCTAATGAAGCTGAATTCATAGTTAAAAACCTCCCAACAGCATATATAAGCATTCATATATTCACACATAACAGAAAGTCTGAACAACTTTATGAAGCAATTATTAAAACTCAGAAGAGGGGCATCTGGGTGGCTTAGCTGGTTAAGGATCCAACTCTTGATTTGGGCTCAAGTCATGATGTCACGGTTGTGAGATCAAGTCCTGTGTCAGGCTTTGTACCAGGTCTGGAGCCTGCTTAAGATTCTCTCTCTCTCTAAATTAAATTTTTAAAATCTTTTAAAAATACCTTCCAAAAACACTATAGTAGCACAGTTATTCCAAATTCTGTCCCTAAGCAATACAGCTGAGTCCTTCCTTATTACTATCGGTAATTCGGTAATTCATTTCTCCCTATCCTGTTCAGAAATATCTTCCTTTCCCAAGTTCATGAAGATATTCCTCTTTGTTTCTATCAAGAAATAAAAATTTTTGTTGTTGACATGTAGGTCCTCCATCTGTCTGGAGTTGATTTTGTTTCTAGCGTGACATGGTGACCCAATTTCCTCTGAGTAACCAGACTTTCACAGCTCCATCAGTCTTCCTTTTATACACTGATCTGACTATCTAACTCTGTTATTTAAGAATATTCTACATTTATGAGTCTCTTGCAGGCCTCTCTGTTCTATTCATTGGTCAACTGACCTACTTCTATACTAAAACTATCTTATTTAGCTTCATAGAAATTTCTCCTCTCTGGTAGGGCCAGGTCTTCAGAAGTGTTCTGACTATCCCTGGCTCTTTACTCCTCCAGCTTCAGTCTCATGGCTCACTGCAACCCTTCCCTTGCAATCACTCTCAACCCCCTTGCCCTTCCTCCATCACACTGACTTGACTAGATTCTACTGCCAGTTCTGTTAAAATCAACTCTCCATCTACTAAGGCATTATACTGGATGGATCTGAAGAATGCACAAAATCCTTCTGACTAATGTAACTTTCTAACTACAGTGTCAAATGGGCCCTCAGAACTGTTCAACATTTCTATATTGTCTTGTCGGACGATCCTCCCGCACTTTTAGATTAGGAGGCAAAGGTCATAAATTGAAACCTATTCCCCAGTCATGCTACTAGTAGTTGGAGCCTTTGGGAGATGATTAAGTCAGAAGGGTGCAGTTCTCATTAATGGAATTAGGGCCCTTCTAAAACGACCCCAATATGCCAGCTGTATCTCAATAAAACTGGAAAAACAAACAAACGAACAAATAAATAAAAAAGAACCCCCAAAGAGCTGCCTTGGCCCTTCTACTTGAGGTTACAGCAAAGACAGATGTCAAAGAAACAAGAAGCAAGCACTTACCCGATACCAAATCTGCCAGAACCTTGATCTTGGACTTCCCAATCTCCAGAACCACAAGAAATAAATTTCTCTTATTTATATGCCACCCAATCTACAGTATTTTGTTAGGGTAGCCTGAATGGACTAAGGCACTATCCCTCAGTAATACAGGGATAATGAAAGTATCCACCTTTTAGTGTTATTAAGAATTAGATGGGTTAATAAGTGTAAGGCAGTATGTGGCATATAATAAGTATTAAATAATTCTATTTAAATAGTGTTATTCTAGATCATTTCACACCGTATCCTCTCTCTTCCAACATCTTTGCCCTACTCTTTCAGTGCTGATGACGTTGCTGAACTCATTAAGGAAAGAACAATCAAAAGAGAAGTTCCACATCTCCCCATCAACAAACCTTCCAATTTACTCATAGTTGTACCCCATACTCTGCCTTCTCTAGTACTACAGATAAACTGTTGTTATTTCTAAATTCAATTCCTCTACTTGGGCACCCCTCTAGTCTCCTTAAGCACCTATTTATGCAATTATCCCCTTTCTCTAATGAACTACCCATTTTTTTCTTCCCTACCAGGAACAATCCCCTATAAAAATGTCATAAAATTGGCCATCTTAAACAAACTCATCCTGACTCCACAAACTAAGCCTCCTCCTGACAGAACCTCTTTTCTCTGCAGATTACAGATAAATTCCTTTCAAAAGCATGTCTACAGTTGCTGTCTATACTTCCTTCTTTACCATATTCTCTTGGCTCCAATCCAATAAGGCTTTCATCTTTGCCACTGCACAGCCTCACTTGACAAAATCACCAATATCCTCCACATTGCCAAATGCAAGACAATGCTCAGTCCTCATCTTACCCCTCTTCACACTTGCTCACTTCTGTTTCTCCACTTGGTGTTGATTAGAGTACAGTATTGTCTACTTTGTAGACTATTTAGCTTCACCTGCCTCTCTCTTCTGTATCACTAAGTTTTGCCCAGGCTCAGGTCTCCAACCCTTCTCTCTTCTACATATAGTCAGCTCCTAAGTGATCTTACTTAGTTAGGGCTATGGCTATCAGTACTGTCTGTTCACTGATGACCACCCTAAGCTCCATATGTATATATACCCAACTACTTACTTCCCCTTCCTACCTGGATGTCTAACAGGATCCCAAACTTAACATACACATTCATAACAGGACTCTTTTTTTTTTTTTTTAAGATTTTATTTATTTATTCGACAGAGAGAGATCACAAGTAGGCAGAGAGGCAGGCAGAGAGAGAGGAGGAAGCAGGCTCCCTGCTGAGCAGAGAGCCCGATTCGGGGCTTGATCCCAGGACCCTGGGATCATGACCTGAGCCGAAGGCAGAGGCTTTAACCCACTGAGCCACCCAGGCACCCCCATAACAAAACTCTTAATTTCCCTTTCTAAAACTGTCCCTCTCCCAGTATATCCCACTCAAAAAATAACACCACAAGTCACCCAGTTGCTCAGGCTGAAAACAATTACTCCAATCTCCCATCCTACAGTCCTCAGCAAATCCTACTGGCTCAACCATTTATCTTATCTACCCACTTTTTTTTCCACCTGACAATCTAAGCCATCATTGTATCTCCACTGGAGTACTGTTATACCCTCTCAACTGGCCTCACAGATTCATCTCCTATTCTCCTCACAAACGCCAGAGCGATTCTATAGAAATAATAAGCCCTGTCTTGTTACTACCCTGCTCAGAACTTCCCAATGGCGTTCAATCACACAAAGAGTAAACAAAGCCTTTACCAAGACGTTCGTTTCCCTGTGCACCTCTCAGACCTCATCTGGTGCCACACTGGTCCTCACTCAGAGCTCCTCCCTCCCTGATCCTTCAGTTCTGGAAAAGTGCCAGCCCATTCTACTTACTGAGAATCCTTCTTCCTGAAAGCTCTACCCCATATACTTGTCTAACTGGCTCCCTCTCTTTAGGATCTCAGCTCAAAATGTAATCTCCACGGAGCTGGCTTCTAAAACACCCTATTCCAGATTAGCCACGTCCATCCCCAAGTCACTGCCCCCTAACGAATTTTATATCTATAACCCTTATCAGTATTTAAAACTTTCCTGTTTATCTTTAAATAACACATATTTTTTCTGCCGTCTTGCACCTGGAATATAAACAGACCTCTTTACTCTCCTTTAACTCCTGTAACCCCAGAGCCTTGAACAACGCCTGACACGAAGAAAAGATTTTTTTAAATAGTTGTATAATGACTCAAATCCCAGAAATCTCTCAAATCGATTTCATTCTACAGGAAAACCTCAGTTTAAAATTTTAAATGAATCGCCCAACTTCGTACAACCACCCATAAGTGGAAGCTTTGGTTTTAGGCTTGGTCTATCTCCAATTACTACAACATATCCCCTCAGTAATTTTTTTTTTTCCATTTTACGATTCGGCTCGTGAGTAAGGTTTACGGTTCAGAGGTGTAACTTTGCAAACTACAAGCAGAAGTGCACCGCTCTACCACACACACACACGCTCTGGTCACCACTCTTCCCTCCGCCTCAGCGCCCCTAAGCCCCGCCCCTGTGGGTTTGCCAAGAGCGCCTGCGCCTGGATCGAATTTCACGCAGAGAGTTCTGGGATTGGTAGTCCACATTCCTTCTGTCTCTAGGATTGACATCAAACGAAATAAGCAACAATGCAAGCTAGGTAACACTGAATTTCGCACAAATTAAATAAGACGCAGATTCCGGAAAATGGCGCGAACTCGTCGTTTTCAAACGAGGTTGGGGGCGGGGGGTCAGTTTCGGACCAGGCGCTGCGCAGACAGCTGCATGGGGTCCTTGGCTGGGCGGAGCTTGTTCGCAGTGGCTTGTGGCTCCTTCCTGCTCCGCTTCTCTCTTTCGCTCAGGCCCGTGGCGCCGGCAGGATGGGTGAGCTGTTCGGGGTCGGGCTGCGGGGACCACAAGCCGAATTCGGGGGCTCGGGGACGGGCGGGCGGATAGGAACAGAGCGGTGAGGAGGACGCCCCCGGGAGGCCCGATGGGGAAGGTCAGGGAAGCGCCCCTGTCGCAGGCACATGGCCGGGTGCGGAAGGAGCCCGCGCGGCGCAGAGGCCGCGGAGCTCGGCGGCTCAGGGAGGTTGGGTGGCCGTGCTGCCCCGGAGCGTTAATCGGGAGGCTCCTTCTTTGGGGAGAATGCACCCAGTGGTTCGCTTGTGTCAGCGTCTCCTTTGGTTTGAGGGAAGCTCCGAGGTTTGGGCCATGTGCTAAGGAGCAAAGAAAGAGCCTATGGGCTTGTAGTTCGGTGAGGCGAGGGTCTTGGAAGATGTAAAATATGTCTGGGGTGTTTTCGGAGGCACTAAGGGATTTTGACTTCTAGGCAAGTGTCGCGGTCTCCGTACTGCCAGGAAGCTCCGCAGCCACCGACGAGATCAGAAGTGGCATGATAAACAGTACAAGAAAGCCCACTTGGGCACAGCCCTGAAGGCCAACCCTTTTGGAGGCGCTTCCCATGCGAAAGGAATTGTGCTGGAAAAAGTGTAAGTGGAAGGCCACTGTGTGTTCCTTCGAGGTTTATTTTACTGTGGCAACTCATACAGACCTTGGAAGAAGCGGTGATGGAAATTCTAGGTCTTTCCGGAGCAGTGTTTCAAAGTTGGTAACATGAGGGTTTGGGGGTTAGGTAGCTGAGGATTTTAATCTCTTAATGTTAGCTTGTAATGAATTTGGGGTTGCACTGAGGGCGGGAAAAGTGACCGTAATGAAATAAGGGACGTTATGAGCCTGAAAATGTGGGGGAACTGTTCTAAGCGATTGGCACCCTCAGCTGTTTCACCTTTGAAATCCATCGCATCTTTCTCCTTGGAAAACTAAGGTAAAGAGAAGTTTCTTGCCCAAGGTTAGACATGTTTAAGGCTCCGGTCTGCAGTCAGGATTTGAATCCAAGCTTTCTAGCTCCATTTCTTGATAACATATTTTTTTTTAACAGCTGGTCAAGGGGCCAGATGTTTTCCCTGTTGCGGCAGACTGAGGAAACGCTTGGTTGATAACACGAGTTTGCTTATTTAGGGTCAGACTGAAAAGGCTGAAACAGTATAATTTCTAATAAATTGTTTATGCCTAACTAAATAAAAAGTATCCCTTCTCAAGAAGGCGGCTCACTGTGTTGTGCTGTTTGTGTTTTAGAGGGGTTGAAGCCAAGCAGCCAAATTCTGCCATCAGGAAGTGTGTCAGGGTCCAGCTGATCAAGAATGGCAAGAAAATCACAGCCTTTGTACCCAATGATGGTTGTTTGAATTTTATTGAGGTAAGTGTCTCTTTGTTTCTGTTCCTGAAATGGTTTTTCCTAGCTTTTTATACAATGAATGGGTATTGTTAGTGATTGCCAATGACAGCAGAAGTAAACTGTTGATTTTATTCCAGGAAAATGATGAAGTTCTGGTTGCTGGATTTGGTCGCAAAGGTCATGCTGTCGGTGACATTCCTGGAGTTCGCTTTAAGGTTGTCAAAGTAGCCAATGTCTCTCTTTTGGCCTTATACAAAGGCAAGAAGGAAAGACCAAGGTCATAAATTTTGATTGTAAAAAGGTGATAATAAATTTTCATAAGCTGGGAGTATGTTTTGTGTCTTATTTTCCTTACTGCAGAGATGCAGTATATGCCTTGACATTTTAGGAGACTGGGACTGTCAGGAATTCAGAATTCTCTAGAGTAAATGGGATTCATAGTTATTCTTTCTATGAAATAAAGAAAATGGTAAGTAATCTGGAATAAATGCAGGACAGTAGGCTTTAAATAAACTCACTGCACTTAAAGCAGGAATCATTGTTGGGAAACCATGATAACATACATTCTGGGACATACATTTCCTTGGGGACCCAGTATGACAGATACCACCCTCAACTTGCTTCTGCCTTGGTATTTGAGTGAAGGTTCACGATCCATGTTCCAGTTCTGTGTTTGTGACAGCAAGAAAGGCACTGGATGATTGAGCAGATAAGAGTTAATGGAAGTGTCCAACCTGGCAAATTAAGACCCAGGAGAAAAACTTGTTTAAGAGGAAGGGTGTTAAGCTATAGAAAGATTACCTAAATGCTCTTTATCCTGACCTCATTAACTGATAAGTTTTGACCTTGAGGTTTATTTCAAGGCACAAAGTATCTATTTAGTTAGAAACAGTGGAGGAGGGTTGTAGCTTGATAATTGTTGGAAGGTGGGTGTTAGGTACATGGGGTTTGTTTATAAATTATTTTTTTTTCCAGTAGTTAACATACAGTGTTACATTAGTTTGAGGTGTGCAACATAGTGGTTCAACAATTCCATATATCACCTTTTGCTCATGACAATTAGACTCCTTAATTTCCACTTTATGCTTCCCCTGCCCACCTCCCCTCTGGTAGCCATCAAGTTTGTTCTCTAAAGTTAAGAATCTTTTTTGGTATTTGTAAATTGTTTCAAAATTTCCATAGAAAAATCTCATCCAAAATGAAATTTAGTGTCTTTCTTGAAAGTGATCAGAGGAACTGCTATTGGCAGCATTAAGGTGAGTACTTTCTCTTTCAAAGCCTAGTGTTAGGTTATGTTTAGGATCTTGGAAAATGGAAGTTTTATGGCTTTCGATATCCCATAAGGTCAAGACCATGATCCTTTCCACAGCCCAGGAGATAATGTATGTTTTATCTGGTACCTGATCCAGCAGTATTCTCCCTTGCTTCAAACTCAGATTCCCTGTGCAGTTTTAGGAGGTATCTCATGTCACCTGCTGCTGCCACCATCTCAGACTTCACTGATCCCCAAACATGGCACACTTGTGCATATGCTTCCCACAAATGATGTGATTTGTCTTTCCACAAGGATGGAGGGTGGCTGTTTTTTTTTTTTTTTTTAACTGAAACACTAATGTTTGACATACAACATTGTATATATAAATTTAAGAAGTACATGTTAATTTGGTACATTTATATGTGGTATTAAGATGGGCTGTTTTTTGGTTTCTATTCCAGGGCTTACTAGTGTATGTAGTTGCACAGATACTGGTTAAGTCACTCTCAAAGGCTGACCAGATGCTTTTGGGTGTACATAACTGACCCAACCCAGTAGATTTCTGGGTCTCGTACCATCCCCCTGGCCTGAATTGCAAGAGGCCCCCAAGGGCCACAAGAATCCATATCTGAGCATCAGCACTGGGTCAGCTGCAGTGCGGAGAGCTAGGAGGTGCTGCCTGGCCATGCAGTGTGGAGAAGGCTTGGATAGGGCTAATGGATGGGCTGGCACCGACACCCACCCACCCCTCTCCAGTATGTCCTGTTTCTGGCCGTCCTGAAACCTCAGCCAAACCTGTAGAGAACACCACACCTAGGAGTTAAGACATCCTATGACAGTGGTTTGCACTTGTCTGCTGGGTGCACCGTGGATGCTTGTCTGTTAGTTAAGTGGCTGACAGAAACACAAATCTACCTGCGACTGTTCTAACCCCAATGTTTTGTTTTTAAGATTTTATTCGGTGGTCAGAGAGAGCAAGCACAAGCAGGCAGAGGGGATAAGTAGGCTCCCTGCTGGGCAGGGAGCCAGATGTGGGGCTTGATTCCATGACCCTGGGATCATAACTTGAACCAAAGGCAGACGCTTAACCCAACTCAGCCACCCAGGTATCCCTAACCCCAGTTTTTGAAACAAATCTGCCTTCTCATGGCTCATTCTGTCTCCTGTGTATTCCTCCCACCCATCCCCCACCACCTTTATGACAGATGTTGTCCCTTCTTAGTTCCAGCATAAAGTGTGTGCCCAGTCCTGAGCTGTGCCTGACTACACATGGAGGCTGTAGGGTCAGAGAAAATAGACACCTGGGTGCAAAATTTAAACAAAATCCCAGCAGATTTTTTTTTTTTTTTTTTTTTTTACCCTATAGAAATAGAAAAGCTGGGGCACTTGAGTGTCTCAGTCATTAAATATCTGCCTTCGGCCCAGTGCCCTGGGATCAAGTCCCATGTCCTCTGGCTCCCTGCTCAGCAGGGAGTCTGCTGCTCGCTCTCCCTCTAATCCTCCCCCCTGCTCATGTGCGCTCTCGCTCTCAAATAAAATCATCAAGAAAAAAAGAAATAGAAAAGCTAATGGTAAAATTTTATTGAAAAGGCAAAGGAACTAGAATAGTTAATACTGAAAATGAAGAATAAAGGGTGGAGGAATCACAAAACTTGGTTTTAAGACTTAATTTGTAGCTACAGTAATCAGGAGGGTGTGGTATTGAAGGGGGGCAGACACAGATCAATAGAATAGAATCCGTAAGTAGACTTTACAGGTAAGACCAAGACCAAGTGATTTTTGACAGATAAAAAAGCAATTCAATGGAGGAAACATAGTTTTTACAATAAACAGTACCGGCTTTCATTTGCAAAAAAAGAATGGACCTCAACCTGAATCTCCCATCTTAAACAGAAATTAATTCAAAATGGTTCATAGTATCTGAATAAAATGTAAAGCTATAAAACTTGTAGAAGAAAACAGAGTATCTTCATGACTTAGGTGAAGAGCTTTTAGACAATACATCAAAAGTACCTCCACAAAAAAAAAAAAAAAACCAAAAAACGGTACATTGATTGGACTTTTAAAAAATTTTACTCTGAAAGATGTTATTAAGAGGATGAAAATACAAACCACAGACAAAAATATTTGCAAGTCACATATCCAACAACAGACTTGTACCAAAAGTACATAAAGAACTTTCTAATCTCAAAAGTAAGGAAACAAATGATCCTCTTCCAAAATACACGACTTTCCTTCTTTCATTCTAGGAAGATATATGGTGGCAGGATTTAGTGGTCATAATGGCCATGCTGTGGATAACACTCCTGGAGTCTGTTTCAAGGTTATCCAAGTAGCTAATGTTTCTTTATTGGCTTAGCACAGTCAAGAAAAGAGACCAAGATCGTAAATTGCCATATCACTATAAAATTTTCACTAACAGTGGCTTGTATAATCTTTATTTTAGCCTATAAAATCTGTTTAAATGGATCATTCAAGTAGTCGCTCACATTTCTTAAGACATTATAGTTGGGGGATTGTCTTGGCAGGTTGTACTGAGCATTCTTAGTTTCTAGCACAATTCCTGGCCATATTATTTGGTAAACTGAAGTTATTATGTTTGTTAGTATGTGAGGAAAATAAGTGGATTTTTTTTTTTAAAGATTTTATTTATTTATTTGACAGAGAGAAATCACAAGTACACTGAGAGGCAGGCAGAGAGAGAGAGAGAAGGAAGCAGGCTCCCTGGGACTCGATCCCAGGACCCTGAGATCATGACCTGAGCCGAAGGCAGTGGCTCAACCCACTGAGCCACCCAGGCACCCGAAAATAAGTGGATTTTAAACCTTATTATCATGAAAAGGTGACCACAGGGGTTCTAGACCAAAGCATTAAAACATTAAATTTTGTGAGCATAAAATGTCCCATAGGAGAAAGTCATCATTATAGTGTCACATTTGAAGCCTGAGCCACAGATAAATAACGTTTCCAAATTTGTACATGCAGAGTCTCCCTCTCATTGAGGTGGTCACTCAAGCCTTTAATATATGGTGTCTATCTTCAAAAAAGAGGGGCCCCTCACACCCAGCACCTTGGACCTTTAGTCAGACATAATGAGCACCATCAAGATCCCTTCCTTTAACACATTCTGCTTCCCAGACAACCTGAAGCTTTCACACAGCAATTCAAGTGCCAAGGAGAGTTGCTCTCCCAGGAGGGAAAGGAGGAAATCATGGCCCCGATCACCCCTTCACAGCTTACAGAGAAGTACTTACCAGTGAGCTGCTTGATTACTTGTGGTAATAAGTTATTGACATGAATTCTGTTCTTTAATCTACTCACAATGAGTTGTTTTTGCTTCTTTTTTTAAGTCTAGCTTTCTAAAATCTCTTTTGTGGTGTTTCATTAGAAACAGAACAAGGGGTCAAGTTACTTGGCTGGGCTAAAAGAGTAGGTAGGACATATTGAACGTAATCAAATTTTCTTTTTTTTTTTTTACCTTTTTTTTTTTTTTTAAGATTTTATTTATTTATCAGAGGCGGGGGAGAGTGAGCACAGGCAGACAGAGTGGCAGCAGAGGCAGAGGGAGAAGCAGGCTCCCTGCTGAGCAAGGAGCCCGATGTGGGACTCGATGCCAGGACGCTGGGATCATGACCTGAGCCGAAGGCAGCTGCTTAACCAACTGAGCCACCCAGGCGTCCCCGTAACCAAATTTTCAAGTAAGTTTAGATACTAATGAAAATATTATTATGCTTTTTTACCCCTATTGCCAATCAGCTAATGTTTAAATCTGTACAATAGTGGGCAAAGGAAGCCACATTTTAAATAATGTTTCAATCACAGCTGAGAACAGTTGAGAGCAACATTACTTGTTGAAACATGTTTTGTCCATTAACACCTGCTTTGGAAATGGTGATACGAAATAGACGGATTTGTCATATCATTTTTCCCCATCAGCTTTGTGAATTTATCCAGGCTTCTTATAAGTCTTTAAACTTTTTTCTATATAGTTTAACAACTTCAGGTGATGTTTTGTGCACATTTACAGGTAAGTAGGACCACTTTCCCCCTCTTCAGGTTCCCAGTAGGTTCCATTTTTTCCCCAACCCTTTTAATTCTATATGCAATAATTGATTTTTGTCCCTTCAGTATTTTATACATTTTTAAATGTTTATAATTAGGTTTTTTTTTTTCTGTCACTATACTCTCCTTTTTCTTGCCCATGACATAAATGCATACATTTGTGCCTGCATATTTGTGTGTGTGTGTGTGTGTGTAATAGAAGAAAACCATTATGAATGCAATTTATTGACCAAGATTCTTGATCTAGGATTTGTCTCATAGATTTTAAAGGGTCTAGGTACGTCCTGCAACTGTATGCAGAATTTTCTGCCTTTTTTTTTTTAAGAGAGAGAATGCATGTTTGTGCATGCATGGGTTGGGTGGGGAGGGACAGAGGGAGGAGGGAGAGAATCTTTTTTTTTTTTTTTTTAAGATTTTATTTATTTATTTGACAGACAGATCACAAGTAGGCAGAGAGAGAGGGAGAAGCAGGCTCCCTGCCCAGCAGAGAGCCCGATTCGGGGCTCAATCCCAGGACCCTGAGATCATGAGCTGAGCCGAAGGCAGAGACTTAACCCACTGAGCCACCCCGGTGCCCCAAGAGAGAGAATCTTTTTTTTTTTTTTTTAATTTTTTTATTTTTTATAAACATATATTTTTATCCCCAGGGGTACAGGTCTGTGAATCACCAGGTTTACACACTTCACAGCACTCACCAAAGCACATACCCTCCCCAATGTCCATAATCCCACCCCCTTCTCCCAAGCCCCCTCCCCCCAGCAAACCTCAGTTTGTTTTGTGAGATTAAGAGTCACTTATGGTTTGTCTCCCTCCCAATCCCATCTTGTTTCATTTATTCTTCTCCTACCCACTTAAGCCCCCATGTTGCATCACCACTTCCTCATATCAGGGAGATCATATGATAGTTGTCTTTCTCTGCTTGACTTATTTCGCTAAGCATGATACGCTCTAGTTCCATCCATGTTGTCGCAAATGGCAGTATTTCATTTCTTTTGATGGCTGCATAGTATCCCATTGTGTATATATACCACATCTTCTTGATCCATTCATCTGTTGATGGACATCTAGGTTCTTTCCATAGTTTGGCTATTGTGGACATTGCTGCTATAAACATTCAGGTGCACGTGCCCCTTTGGATCACTATGTTTGTATCTTTAGGGTAAATACCCAATAGTGCAATTGCTGGGTCATAGGGCAGTTCTATTTTCAACATTTTGAGGAACCTCCATGCTGTTTTCCAGAGTGGCTGCACCAGCTTGCATTCCCACCAACAGTGTAGGAGGGTTCCCCTTTTTCCGCATCCTCGCCAGCATCTGTCATTTCCTGACTTGTTGATTTTAGCTATTCTGACTGGTGTGAGGTGATATCGCATTGTGGTTTTGATTTGTATTTCCCTGATGCCGAGTGATATGGAGCACTTTTTCATGTGTCTGTTGGCCATCTGGATGTCTTCTTTGCAGAAATGTCTGTTCATGTCCTCTGCCCATTTCTTGATTGGATTATTTGTTCTTTGGGTGTTGAGTTTGCTAAGTTCTTTATAGATTCTGGACACTAGTCCTTTATCTGATATGTCATTTGCAAATATCTTCTCCCATTCTGTCAGTTGTCTTTGTTAACTGTTTCCTTTGCTGTGCAAAAGCTTTTGATCTTGATGAAATCCCAATAGTTCATTTTTGCCCTTGCTTCCCTTGCCTTTGGCGTTGTTCCTAGGAAGATGTTGCTGCGGCTGAGGTCGAAGAGGTTGCTGCCTGTGTTCTCCTCAAGGATTTTGATGGATTCCTTTCACACATTGAGGTCCTTCATCCATTTTGAGTCTATTTTTGTGTGTGGTGTAAGGAAATGGTCCAATTTCATTTTTCTGCATGTGGCTGTCCAGTTTTCCCAGCACCATTTATTGAAGAGGCTGTCTTTTTTCCATTGGACATTCTTTCCTGCTTTGTCGAAGATTAGTTGACTGTAGAGTTGAGGGTCTATTTCTGGGCTCTCTATTCTGTTCCATTGATCTATGTGTCTGTTTTTGTGCCAGTACCATGCTGTCTTGATGATGACAGCTTTGTAATAGAGCTTGAAGTCTGGAATTGTGATGCCACCAACGTTGGCTTTCTTTTTCAATATCCCTTTGGCTATTCGAGGTCTTTTCTGGTTCCATATAAATTTTAGAATTATTTGTTCCATTTCTTTGAAAAAGATGGATGGTACTTTGATAGGAATTGCATTAAATGTGTAGATTGCTTTAGGTAGCATAGACATTTTCACAATATTTATTCTTCCAATCCAGGAGTATGGAACATTTTTCCATTTCTTTGTGTCTTCCTCAATTTCTTTCATAAGTACTTTATAGTTTTCTGAGTATAGATTCTGTGCCTCTTTGGTTAGGTTTATTCCTAGGTATTTTATGGTTTTGGGTGCAATTGTAAATGGGATTGACTCCTTAATTTCTCCAAGAGAGAGAATCTTAAGCAGGCTCCACTGTGAGATCATGAGCTGAGTCAAAATCAAAAGCAGGATGCTTAACCAGCTCAGCACCCTGGAGCCCCATGTATGCAGAATTTTCTGATATATATCAGGGATGTTTGTATGTATACATACACACACCCACATATATCACACACACACATTTTTCTGAAAATAGGTTCCGTAAATTTTCAGACTTATAAAGGGGTTCCTTCACAAGAAACCAGCTATTGTTTAAAGCTACACAGCAGTGAGCAGATTTAGTCACATATTACATTACTGTCGGTTTTAATCACAGTTGAGAACAGTCACAAGAAGTTGTCTATGGTTTGACATCATTTATGCAATGTCTCCGTGTGGTGAAACTACATGGATCCAGGCTGCAGAATATACAGTTCACATTCTGTTTTGATGGTACCGGCTGATCTAATTATGCAACAGTGGGCCATTTTTTTTTGAGGTCTTCTTAAAACACACTATTTTTTAATTTAAATTCTGTTAGTCAACATATAGTACCTCATTAGTTTCAGATGTAGTGTTCAATAATTAGTTGGTGTATAACATTCAGTGCTCATCACATCATGTGCCCTCTCTAATGCCCATCACTCAATTAACCCATCCCCCCACAAATCTCCCCTCCAGCAAACCTTGGTTTGTTTCCTAGAGTTAAGAGTCTCTCATGGTTTTTCTCCCTTTCTGATGACTTCCCATTCAGTTTTCCCTCTCTTCCTATATGATCCTTTCTTATATTCCCTCTCTTCCTATATGATCCTTTCTTATATTCCATTTATGAGTGAAACTATATGATTTTCTCTTTCTCTGATTGACTTTTTCACTTAGCATGATACCCTCCAGTTCCATTCATGTCAGTGTCAATGGTAAGTATTCATTCTTTCTGATGGCTGAGTAATACTCCATTGTGTGTGTATATACATATATACTACATCTTCTTTATCCATTCTTCTTTTGATGGATATCTTGGCTGTTTCCACAGTTTGGCTATTGTGGACATTGCTGCTATGAACTTTGGGGTGCAGGTGCCCCTTCAGATCACTACTTTTGGATCTTTGGGGGTAAATACCTAGTAGTGCAATTGCTGGGTCATAGGGTAGTTCTATTTTTATCTTCTTGAGGAACCTCCATACTGTTTTCCAGAGTGGATGCACCAGCTTGCATTCCTACTAACAGTGTAAGAGGGTTCAACAGTGGGCCATTTTATTTATTTATTTTTTAAGATTTTATCTATTTATTTGACAGACAGAGATCACAAGTAGACAGAGAGAGAGGAGGAAGCAGGCTCCCTGCTGAGCAGAGAGCCTGATGTGGGGCTTGATCCCAGGACCCTGAGATCATGACCCGAGCCGAAGGCAGAGGCTTTAACCCACTGAGCCACCCAGGCGCCCAACAGTGGGCCATTTTAGAGGGAAGTTCCCCAATGTTACTGGCAAAGGCAAAAGCCGAAAGAGGGTGCAAAGTTCTACCTGAGGAGAAGAGCAGAGGACAAGAACCCAAAGATGTTTTAACATCTAAGACTGATGTAAAACTTGTCAGAATAGATCAAATGAAAAATATTTAGTATACACCTATAAAAACAGATGACATAATGTCTACAATTTTCTTTAAAATATTTATGCAAATATAAAGTTAAGGTTAAATGAAGCAAATATGTCAAAAATCTTGGTAATTACAGATTCTGATTCTGATGTTCATGAGGGTTCATTATATTATTTACTTTTGAGTACACATAAAATTTTCCATAATATTTTTTTAAAATTACATATAAATCCTAATTATTTAACTCTATGCTTCTGGTTGTAATAGAACCAATAGATGGACAGTCAGCTCTGATAGTAAAAAAACAGATTTGGGGCAATAAAATGGACAATAAAGAAGCTGGAAAACTCACAGTAGCAGCACTGAGAAATGCATAGATACTGGGAAGAAACAAAGCTGAGCATCCATGCAAATTTTACCAGGACATGAAGAGAAAAATGATTGTTTCCATAATAAAAGCAAAGGAAAATAAAACTATTTTCAAAGATTTTTAGGAAATGGTAAGATACAGACTACTGCTGTGAATGTAAATCCCTATAGTCTTACTGATGAACAATTTAGCGACAAGAATCAGAAGTCTAAAGACACTCCATATCCTTTGATCTGTTCATTCCCTTTGTAATAGTATAACCTAAAGAAACCAAATGTGAGTAACTGTTTCTGCACACATTCCTCATTGCATTACGTACATTCTGAAAGCTCTCTGAGAGGGGGACTATGTCTACCTTATGGACCACTATCTTTCTAGCACAGGTCATGACCATGTACGAGGTGGAGTGCTCAAGGAGTGTATACCAACTAAACAGTGAAGAATTAGAAACACCCTAAAAGTCCAACAATAGGAGAACTAGTTGGAACATTTTGATATGGAAGATTACTAGTCATTTTAAATTGTTTTTCAATATGACATGGGAAAATGCTGCCAATATAATGTTAAATGGGAAAAATCATAATGTAAAACCACATACGGAATGACCCTAATTATGTTTAAACTAGTATGAAGAAATACATCAAAAATTTAACTGCGGTGACCCATGGGTGATTTACTCTTAGGCACATTTAAAATGTTCTCCTTTAAATGTTTGTGTGGCTTCCAAGTTATCTATAAGGACTAAAATGTTTTCTAAAAATGAATTTTAGTTTCACAGTCTACAGCTAGATAAGGGTAGCATTATAAAAAGAGCCAACATCTTTGATTTCTTTCGATCCAAGTTCTCACTCTCCACTCTCTGAGGTAACCTCTCTTACAAATTTGGTGTGTCCTTCTAGATCACTTTTCATGTTTTCAGATACATATACTGTAATAGGTACTATAGAAAATGTGCGGTACTGGTGTATTTTTTATATAAACAGTATTAAGTTGCATGCATATTTATCATCTAGTTTCTGTTTTCTGTTTTAACTCAACAATCTATATATGAGAACTGCCTATGTGGAGATTGAATTCATTCCCCTTAACTGCCATACAGCATCACGTTTAATTTAGCCATTTCCCTAATAATAAGCAGGTAAGGGCCTGGCTATTCTCTTGGAATCTATTGAAGAAATGAGGGGAGGAGACACATCCCACACCACCGCTGTGCCAGGGAAAAAAAATCTTCTCAAAGAAAAGAGTGGGTCATGGTTCTCAAAAAAGGAAAGCGGGTCCAATTCCTGGTGCCTGCAGAAAGATCACCAGATCTTTCTCCACGCTTAGTATTCAGCACATATACAAACATTCCACAAAGATTTACTGAGTATTACCATGTGCCAGGCATCATGCTAAACTCTGAAGATCTGGCATGCAACGTGTATTGTTATTTACAATGCACAATAGGCTGGAGATATACTGACCTATGATTTCCAGGTTAACCTATCAATGTATGCTTAGTTAATTTTTTGCCTCAGCTGTAACAGTGATTTCTGGGTATTTGAAAAGCTTCAGAGAAATACAAGAAATCATAATGCAACCATAGGTTTTATTTGTTCTCAATGAAAGTGTATTTCAATGTAGGAAAAAAAATTTGAGTTTCCAGTTTGTTCTTAATAATTTACAAATGGGACTTGGTGATACCTAAAATCACTTTCAGTTTTAAGTCTAGAATACAGGATACTTGCAATTGGGCTCTTTTACCAGTAGGTGTTGCTATTGACAACACAAACGTTTTAAAAGCAAGGCCTTTGCATTACAGTACTGCTTGAAGGAACACTACAGCATTTCAGGATACGAAAGCACTTTTACAGACAAGCCCTATAAAAGGACCTATGTGCATATTTAAGTATCTCAGTGCCATGGGCACAATTGTAGTTAAGTACTGCCTATATCCTTCTAGAACAACCCTAAGCAACTTACTGGCCAGCAGTATAAGGGAGGAATCAAAAGGTCTTAGAATTGGGAGGGATCTTATTTGTCCATCAGTTTTCAAATCCCCATTCCCTGGAGTTAGAAATATATTTACATTACTACCTAGTATGCACGTGTGCAAATACACACATACCTATATAAACAGATGTGTAACTTGTGGGACTTAAGTCTTAACTTACAGGATTTGATCCTACCTTCAGATTTATAGTGTCAGAACTGAACTGAATTGTAGGATCCCAGCTGGTACTACAGAATTGCTTGTTGTGTCAAAAACCCACACATCTAGAGTCAGAAATGTTGTGAGTGTAGTAGTGTGAGAATAAAGAAGACACACAGGGAGTGTTTCCCAGACATACCCTATTTCATAAAAACATATATATAGGTCATAAACTAGTAACTGGATTTTACATGATCTAATACACTTCCTTCCATTTAATACATTTGTAAAGAGAGGTTCAGAGAGGTGGAGTGAATTGCCCCAGGTAACACAGCCAAGACTCAGGCTTTTCAGGACACTGGCAGTTTTGTTTTGGAAGACCCCTGGGCAAAAATTGAAAAATGTCCTTGGCATACTCCCAGCACGTCCCCCTCTCCAACCTTCTAAAGCCTGTGGGCCCGAACCTGCTGGTGAAAAAACTGACAAAGTACAGGTGTGGTTAGTTATATGCAATTGTCATTTTAAAGATACAGGATCTTTCTCAAATGCACATATGATCACTTCACTTCCTCTACTTGAATTCTCAATGGCTCTTTCTGGTTTTCAGACCAAATGCAATTCTCAGCGTGGCCATCGATTTCCTCCAGACCCAGCCCCAGTTCTGCTAGCCAATCTCAGTAGTTCTGCTAGCCAACCTAACTCTTGACCATTTCCCCATGCATTTTCAAAGGCTTTCCTGCATTCTTGACCTAGCTAAATCCTAAGCTTGTCACGACTCCACTCACATTCCTCTTCTATGAACCTTCCCGCGTGCTTGCTTTGCACACCTTTGCCACAGCACGACCTTCTGTCCCTGAATCTTCTTGTCTGTCTTTTCCAGTGGACTAGGGGCATTCTTAGGAGCCAGGGTCATGTCTTTCTGCTTATCATCCCTGGCAGCTAGCCTAGGACTCAGTATATAAGAGGAACTCAATGGGTATCTGCTGGAGGGAGTATTTGTATATTCGTACTCTCACATTTTAATGGTAAAAAAATAAAAACCCCAACACACTGGAATATCAGCTCTGTGAATTATGTAAGAGCTGGTTGTGACAATGCAGACCTCCATTTTCTCATATCTTAAGAGTATGATGAAGAAATATATGTATCTTAGGAAAAATGGATGCAAAAACGCAGTTTTAGCGTCTTTTTTTTCCCCCCCTCTTTATCTAATACATCTGTGTTAGGAGGATGGTTAGTTTTGTTTTTTAACTCCCAGTCTGTAAGCGAGTACTGAATGGTTAACACAGCTTCTCACCCACCCAGTCAAATGGGTAAGTTACTTATAATCCATCATTAAAGTGTGGGAAAGAAATCAGAGTGAAAGGGAGACAATTAAATGTTGATATGACTAAGTATAGTAAGTAACGAAGGGGCAGGTCGACCAGTGGTGGCTGTGATGGTTAGAGATGGCTTTGTGAGAGTGCATTTTATGGAGTAGGTTGGGACTCGAGTAGAGAGATGGAGAAGAAAGCATTTCCAGGTGGGAACCAGCATGAACAACCGCCAGGTAAGAATGTGGGGCCCATGTGTGTCGGGAGGAATCAAGGCTGCAATGAGCTCGGAGGGTATGCTGACGCTGAAAGGGAGCAAGGGGCCAGTCATCCCTCATCCCTCTTCCTCCCTGTGCCGTTGTGCTGGTTATGAAACGCGTTCAGGTTGACTTTCCATTTTGGTCTCCTCCTGGCTCTTGTTAGGTGGGTGGGATGGGTATTAAGGGACTTTAAACATAGAGATGGTAAAAGACGAAGATGAGGACAATTAGCCCAAGTCACACAGCTGGCAGCTAACCAAACTCACAGTCTAGATCTCTACACTTGTATTTCACAGACCCGAGAATTGCAGTTGCTCTCACGAATCACACGGCTGAGGACCAAAGAGGTGAAGGAAGTTTTCCAATGCTACGCAAAAGCAGAGTTCAGGGTATTGGCTGGAAGCAGTTTTAACCAGCCTTATTTCTGCTTGAAGGGGTTTTGCATTATATTAACTGGAGAAGAAACCCAGAGGCAAAAGCCTCATATTGCAGAGTAAGAACTGTTACTTTGAGAAAACAAAATATTTTCTAATGTTTTATGACTGTTGGGATAACAGCCTGTTATATAGCTGCATTCTTAAAAATGGAAATTTTTATCAACCAAAAATTAAAATTTTTTGTTAAGTGGAAATATTCTGAAAAGGAAGAGAGTAGCCTGAGGAAAGGGACCTTTTCAGAACTTTTTCATGCTCCTGATGAGTTTTAGGTCTTCATCAATCAGAGGGGAAAAAATTTAACTTAAAAACAACACCAACACCAACACAAAACCTACACGCTGTCCCTACAGTGACTGACCACTATCATCTCAGAACCTGTTAGCAAAGGATAACTATTATTTCCAGACAAGTACATCATCCAGACAACATATTATTATCCTTTATTTAGGTTTTTTTTTTTTTTTTTTTTTTTTTTTTTTTTTTTTACCCTAGGAATGACATGGTCTGAGAAATGACTTGCTGAGAGATCTGTGTTTACATTAGGGAGAGTTGGTGGGGGGGTGGAAATCCCTGAAGAAGTTGAAAAGATGTTAAGTGGTAAATACCAAAATACCCAGCAAGCATGTAAGCAGGCTCTCATCCCAGCATGAATATGTGCAGCTCAGCATTTTAAAATTTACTTTTAGCTTTTCCAGCAGTTTGAATTAACCCGTTCTCTACTTCAGCTCCCTGTGTGAGAGATCAGCCCCGAACCTACAGACTAAAAGCACAAGCACAGTCTTCTGTGACTGGCCAGCAGATAATCCCCTCTTCCCGACTGCTTGCTCTGAGCAGACTGCCTTGCAGACACACATCTCCTGGATATTCCTACCGACCAGGAGGCGCAGGGCAATGCCCAGTGTTAGGAAGTACGTCCAGCTTGTTGGAGCTATACACAGAATTAGAAAAGGCCTGTTGGGAGACCCAAACAATACGAATAAATACCACACCAACAGTACATCCAGATCAGAGGTTCTCCAAAAGCAGGTGTGTCATAATCACTCCACAGAGGCTGTTCCAGGAGGTTGACCCCAACATTTGCAGTCAAAAAAGATTCTCAGGTGACCCTGAAGTATATCCTGCATCAATAGACACGAATCTAGATTCTCTAAAGAAACAATTATATTTTTGTCTTAGTTTCAGCCCCTGGCAAGATAAAATGAAAAACAAAACAAGCAACTCCAAACCAACAGTTCTTCTAGATGAGGGACACAGCCTGTCGGTTACTGCAGAATTTGCTTCCAGTGGAAAAATAAATCCATGTCAAAATCTTGGTGAGTTGAACTACTGCACGGTATCTGTCCTATTAAAACCGGGCTGGCCAGGTACACTTTCGTTGTTCTTCATGCTGCAATTTCTAGGTTCCTTGGCTCAATGGAAGAAAGTGAAGAACAAGAACAAAACAAAAGCTAAGAGAATAAAAGAAGGTTAACTGAACAGTAAAGACTTATTTCAAGAATAACAATTCTGAAATAAAATCATCCACTCCTGTAGTTGGGTGAGTGTTATTATAGCAAAGTCCAATGCTTCCTAAATGCTTGGGCACAGGTTGGTCAGGAACCTAAACAAACAGATCATATTCTGCCGTAATTATTAAAGATGAAAGAAGACTTAATATTTGATGGGGCCAGTAGGGACCCCAAGTGCAACAGAGACAACAGGATCTTTATACTAGCAAAACATTCAGCGCAGGCTTTCCTTTTTACCTTGTCAAGTGACACTTCATTCATCCTGAGAGGCGGTTCTGGCATAACTCAGAGGTAGATTAAGCCCAACAACTGGCCCTACAATGCTCAGCCATGACGTGATATAGTTGACACTCCTAGGAAACAAGTGAAAACACATGCAATTCTAATGTTGGATGAGTGGTGGAAAATCACCACCAACAGTAGAGACAAGCTGACTTCGAAGGTATGTGCCCACCATGTGGAATCCCAGTTATTTCCAAGTGTTCGCTCCATTGCCTGACAAGGACTTGAGATCCAAAGAGACTGAGGTCGTTAAAGGAGGAGTCAAGGCATTGAGGCTCCTGACTCCTCTTGGAGATTCCAATGTGACAGTTAAAATTAATTGCATTTGCTAAGGTAGCAGAGGGAGTGGTTAAGAACATGGCTCTGAGGCGAAAATGCCCGGGCTCAAATCCCTGTTCTACCCCTTAACAAGCTGTGTGAACTTGGCCAAGTCATTTAACCTCTCTATGCTTTAGCTTTCTCCTCTGTAAACTGGGTAAAATAATGGAACTTAGCTCAGGGGTGTTAAAAAAATCCAACATATTAATATCTCTAAAATACCTAGAATAGTGCCTAGCACACAGCAAAAATCAATAGCTGTTAGCCATTACTATTATTACAAAAAATATTTCTTTTTTAGCTTAGCTTTTAGAGTCACATAAAAAGATTTACACTTTTAAAGTAAGAGTAAAGACCAATGTATCTTGATGGTGTTTCTCACCTATTGATTTTTCGAGAATTCTCTAACACAGGAGTCATGAATTCATTCGTCTTGCAGGGATGAAGTACAAAGAAGGGTTGTCCAAGCACTGGGTGCTCCTGTAGGAATCAGAGTTGGTCCGGGATCGCCGGTGTGAGTTACTTCGAAAAAGTTAAAACGCACAATCTGGTTTGTTAAAATAAACGTGTGTTTTAAATTCCAAGTTACTAAGTTAAGATACAGATCAATTTCAGTTTTGAAAT
Organism: Mustela putorius furo; assembly: GCF_011764305.1. Lineage (NCBI taxonomy): Eukaryota > Metazoa > Chordata > Mammalia > Carnivora > Mustelidae > Mustela > Mustela putorius. The sequence goes on from NW_025422471.1 coordinate 20,235,021, forward strand.
GTAATTCATAATCCAAACATGAGAAGAAGCTGGAGAGAAGGAGTTAGGAATTGATAAAGTAGTACAGTCAAGGACAGGAGGCCACACGGCTTTGTTTTACACAATATGAACTGTAGATCAATTTTATCCGTTCCCTTGAACTCTTTGTCAGCTGGTGTTTCTCTTTGGCTTATAATTATTCTCCAGTTTTCCCTCAAGGATGTCTGCGAAGCCCAGAAGCTTGACCATTTGAACCACGCATTTCATTTGTCTCTTTGCAAGGGGACCAAAATCTTAACACATTTTTTTTTTTCCAGAAACTAAGCCAACATGTTGGTTGTTTTGAGCCCGACTGTACTGCAACAGGCATACTTTCGATGGGTAAAATGGCAGGGGGACGAGGCAGGAGAATGGCCTGCATTATTTAAATTGTTATACTTCTGTTTTCTGTCTGTCTGTCTCCCTGAGTCCCTCTGTTTATCTGTTTCTATCCTTCTGTCTTTTCCAAGCTTATAGGGCAGTTTCTGGAAGTCAAAAGCCCATTTGATGGAATTCCACTGCCTTTGTAAGAGAATGACTAGATAGAAGTATACAGGTCAGATGCAGCCAAGGTTGGGGAATGCACATCATTTGGCAAACAACGGGGAGCCCCAGGAGGTTTCTATGTAGCAAGTTACTTCGAACAAATTGTACTGACACTAAAGCAACTATTGACAATAAATTATTGGTTGTTTACATTGTAGATTCACCATTATGCCAAAGACTGCAGCCGCAAATACTACTATGGTCTAAATGTTTGCATTTCTCCAAATTCATATATTGAAATCCTAATGCCCAGGGTGACGGTCTTACAGGGGGTGGGGCTTTGGGAGGTAATTAGGTCAGGAGGGTAGAGCCATCTGGAGTGAGATTTAGGACCTTATAAAAGAGACCCTCTAGGGGCACCTGGGTGGCTCAGTGAGTTAAGCCTCTGCCTTCGGCTCAGGTCATGATCCCAGGGTCCTAGGATCGAGCCCCACGTCAGGCTCTCTGCTCAGCAGGGAGCCTGCTTCCTCCTCTCTCTCTGCCTGCCTCTCTGCCTATTTGTGATCTCTGTCTGTCAAATAAATAAATAAAATCTTAAAAAGTAAATAAATAAATAAAAATAAAAAAGACCCTAAACGCTAGCCCACCCCTTTCTGCCACGTGAGGACACAACAAGAAGTGTACGACCTGAAAGAAGGCCTTCATGAGAACAGACTGGCACCCTGAGCTCAGACTTCAGAATTGTGAGGAATAAATTTCTGTCGTTTATAAACTACCCAGTCGATGGTATTTTGTTATAGCTGCCCAAGCAATCTAAGACAAATACCTACACACATCGCACAGGTGACCTGAAGGAGCGAGGTCAGTTGACTATACCAGCTGGTGACAGGGACTGTGGGGGCCTAGAGGTGCTCCCAGCCAAGACTAGGCTTGCTACTCTGTTCCAGCCAATTGTGCCATGTGGGAATGCAGGTTCTGTGTGCCAGGTCTTCCCATTTGTCAAAATAGCCTAGGAATCCAGATTTTTATGTAAAGCCTCCTAAATTTAAATGTTGGCACTTAAAAAAAAAAAAAAAAAAAAAAACCAACATAGACTGGGCCAAATAAAACAAGCCTGTTGGCTGGATTTGGACTAGGGGCCTAACTTCTTCTCTTGGCTTCTTCTCCTCTTCTCAGCCAGTCCAAGGAGGAGCTGAACTCAGAGCATCCCTGGAAAGAATTACGTGTGGTTGTTGCTGCTAACTCTGGCCTCGAACCCCAAAACACTCATGTCTGTGTGCATGTGCACAAACCTACTCACAGGAAACTGGAGGCACCTCCACTGTGTGTGTGTGACACTAGGTGTGGAGTTTTGGGGGTGCATGAGGGTTGAGGACTGGGTGTGGGTCGGTGTAGGTCTCACCAAGTGCCACCACCTCCAGAGTCTGTCCAGTGGCCTCTTAGAGCAGAGCCTGGGCTCCCTCTTTTCTGCTCTTTTACTACCCCTCCTCCCATCACTGAGCAGATCCTGAGGTCACACCCCAAATGTGTGATGCCTATAGCAAGTCCTTCTGTCCAGCTTGATTCAGGCTCCCCTTACCTGCCTTAACTAGTATTTATTAATTCAACACACGTCTACTGATCATCTCTTACGTGTCTGCCAGGAACAGGTCTGGATATGGTAACAGAGATCACTATATCTCAGAGATAAACGAAGTCCCTGATCCCATGGAACTTACATGCCAGTGCAAGAGACAGCCAATAAATGCATAGAACAAATAAAGAAACAAGATAATCCAAATAATAGTAAGTGCCATGAACAAAATAAAAAGGGTCCCTTAATTCTGAGAGCACTTGGAACCCAAAAGCTCCTTCTTGTTGTTAAATAAATCTTTTAAGTATGTTGTTAATCATGACCACTCTTCTAGCAACGTGTCAAAAACATCCATAATCACTTCCATGGTTAAACTGTATATGGCCAACACCCAATACTTTCTCAAATGCAACAGCTTCTCTTAGTTATGGCAAATTAACCAAACCATTAATTGCTTTTCAAATACTGGTGGAAAATTAATTTTAAAAGTATCCCCAAATCCTTGTTTCTAAATATGTAAGACTACTGAATACCTTAAGACATAATAACCTTAGTTATTATGAATGCAATAATCATTATGTAATGTAGAAAAATAGTTTCCCTGATGTGATTAGAATTCATATATTCCCTTATTCAAATATTAAGTCTTCTTGCCTGATAATTTTATAATGACTTAACCCTAACTCAAGGCAAAAGGATCCATAGTTTAAAAATGTGATTAATCTTAGAGATATCCTAATGCTGCAGAAGTGAGAGAATTCAAAGTTAGCCTTATGACCTGACCTGCTTTCGGTCACATTCAATCCACTACTTCTACAAGTCAGGCAATTTGTATTCAAGGCAAGGTAGAGAATTTACAAATAATTCAAGCCATCTGATCAGTGTAGACAATCAATCTGGATAATATTCTCTAAAAGCCATTTTTCTACAATGGAGATTGTTTAAGGCTCATGCTATCTGGAAAGATTATCTGTATTTTCTACTTTCTCCCTCAGACAGCCAGAATCAAGAGATGAAAGCCGTCTTTCATTTTTAGTTTGGGAATTATGTGCAGGAGTTAAAAAAAAATCTAAAATCCTACACCTTATTTGTTTAACATACCATTTTCAGAAATGGAAGAACATCAAAACTGTCAGGATCTTTTTAGTGACATTTCTTAGATCAATTCAGAAGGTAAATTTGTGTGAAAGTGCTACCATCTGCTGTCAGTACTAATGAACTGATGCAAATCTGCACTGAGAAAAATGTCAGTGTGGAAATACATGCAGCCAATGAACTGTGTTAGGCTTACAACTCAATAAACACTTCTACTGGAACAAAGTTCTGCTAAATGGTTTTCCGTGAAAATAGAAATGATGGGTCAGATTTCTATCTCTGTAACTCCAGAGGAGTTATATAGGCACATTCTCCTATGAAATTTAATTTAGCAATGGTTAAATGTCTCATAAAATAAGTCTGACATGAATACTGTGAATTGGTTTCAGAACTATTAGATATGACTATCAAAAGGAAATGATAATACTGCACCTTCATTCTTACATCTAATAAAGGGGATGAATTTCTTGGTTCATTTCTTAATTTTCCTGGCTCTCCAGGAGGGCCCAAACATAATTTCACATACTGAGCTTTCATCCAGTTTCATATTCCAGACTGATCAAATTTGCCTTCCACTCAGGGTACATTCCTTAGAAATGGAGAGGGATATTTTCCTAAGCCTGCTTCCTCCAGCAGGGAAAGGAACACCGCTATTGAACAGTTACAGAATGAGACACTGTACTAAGTGCTTTGCATGGGGTCACCTATCCGAGTAATTAATTCTTTGAGGAAGGCTTTCTTTTTGCCACCTTGGGGGAATGGGTTCAAAGGGATTACGTTTAAAGTCACCCATGGAGTGAGAGGTGAAGCACGTCCAAAGTCCAGTCTTACACGGCACGCCCTCCCCCCACTGACCAGAGGAGGCAGCAAGGATGTTTAATCCTCTCTGGTCCACCTCTTCCAAAATCTATGTGTTTTTACTTTAAAACAATGTGCTTTCATAAAATTATAAGAGCAATACATTTTTCTGAGAGAGCTCAGAAAACAGCAGAGTAAAAGCAAGATAACCTAAAACTGCCCAACTCAGATTTAATCACTCTTTGGTGAATTTCAAACTTCATCATGTGCCCACATGTAGTTTTCTATTGCTTTTTATTCACTGAACAGATCGATGTTTCTTGAGTGCCAACTACATGCCACTCCCTGCCATACGTTTTTTTGTTGGTGTTTGTGCAATTTCTTTGTCTTCCGGCTTATAGATTTCTGTACTTATTTCTATTTTTTGCCCTACATATATTTTGTTTGGATTTATTTTGTTGTTCTTAATTTTTAAATGTTCTATGGGTGCTTAAGAATTACATATGAAGAATATGGAACTTTGAGTTTTGCCTACAGTGCTCTCCATGTATTACTAGATCAAGCTGGGTTTTTGTGTTATCCACATTTTATGGACTCCGATCCACTTGATCTACGAATTTTCAAGGAAGTTCAGATCTCCCCGATAATAGCGGATCTGTCCACTTCTGCTTGTGGTTTGTCAATTTTTGCTTTATATATCCTGAAGCTGCTTTATTTAAATGCATATATTTTCCTAGGGAATGAAGCTTTAATACAAAGTGATCATACTTATCTCTGATTATGCATTCTGCCCTACAAAAAGAACTTTTGATAAAAATATAGCCACACCAACTTTCCATTTACCTTATGCATTTCAAATATTATTTGCCTTTCAACGTGTATCCTCATGTTTCATATAAATAATATATTTCCCATAAAAATAACATTGACAGGTTTTTAAGAAATCCACCTTTATAATCTATCTCTTAAATGGAGTGCTTACTTCACTTACAGGCTTTGCGATCCCTGGTATAATTTAATTTGTTCCAGTGTATTTTAGACTTTTTTTTAGAGAGAGAAAGAGTACATGTGCAGAAACAGGGGGAGGGGCAGAGTGCATGGTGTGGAGGGGGGTGGGCAGAGAGAGAGGGATTGAGAGAATCTGAAGCAGGCTCCACGTTCATTGCAGACCCTGATGCCCGGCTGGATCTCATGACCCTGAGATCATGACCTGAGCCGAAATCAAGTCAAATGCTTAACCAGCTAAGCCATCCAGCTGCCCCTTAGAGTTTTTCCTTATTCTATTTTTTTTTTTTTTAGATTTTATTTATTTGAGAGCAAGAGCAAAAGAGAGAGAGCACAAGCGGGAAGAGGGGCAGATGCAGACTCCCCACTGAGCAGGGAGCCTAACGTGGGGCTCGATCCCAGAATCCCGGGATCATGAGCTGAGCTGAAGGCAGACGCTTAACCGACTGAACCACTCAGGTGCCCGTCCCTTATTCTATTTTTAATGTTTCTTTTGATTTTCATTTTTCCTCCTTTGCTACTTTTCATTGAATTGAGTATAGGCTCAATTTTTTTCTCATTGTTTTTTTCTCTTTTTATGAATTTGAAATTATCCCACCATCTTTAAGTAAACGTTTGACTTGATAAAATATAGTTACTCAGTATATTTGCCTTTTTCCCAAATAATTCAAGTGCCCTGGGGTGTTTAACTCTGATCATTCCTTCCTGATATCTGCACTATCATGGTCCAGTATTTCAGCTGTATCTTTTGTTTCTTAATCCCATAAACTAGAAATTATTAATCTTTTGAACTCAGTGTTTGAAATTGACTCACATCTGACTATTCTTTTTGCTTGCCATTTTCCCTCTATATCTCAAGTATTCATTTTGGAATCATTTTTTTTTTATCATTGAAATATGTCCCTCAGAACAACCCTGAGTGAAGATCTATAGGCGGTAAATGCCCCCTATTGTTAATGCTTTATCTTGCCCTCATTTTTTGAAAATAATTTTTTGTAGGTAAAAAGTTTTAGGTTACAATTACATTCTCTCAACACTTTGAATATATTATCCCATTTTTTTCTCCTGGCTTCCATTTTTGTCTGTTTGGAAGTGAACTTTCGGTCACATCGTCACTTATAAGATCTTCTCTTTCCCTTTGATGTTTTACTGTAATGTATCCACGTGTGGATTCCTTCTCATTTATCCTGTTTGGATTCACTGAGCTTCCTGCATCTGAATATCAGAGTCCTTTCAGCAATCCTGGAAAAGCCTCAACATTAGCTTTTTTGGAATATTCATTCTGTTTCATTTCTTCTAGTTCCTTCTTCTGGAACTCCTATTAGACACATCTTTGTCCTCCTCCCTCCCTAGTGTCTCTTGGCCTGTTATATTTATCATTTTTCTCTTAATTTTTTTCTATAATGTGTATAATTTGTTCAGAGTCTTCTTCTAACGCATCAATGCTTCCTTTAACTATATTTATCTGCTTTTTAGTTTAGGCCTTCTAATTAGATTGCTTTCCTTTCAAAGGTTCCATTTGGTTGTTTGTTAAATTTACTTGATCATTTTTGATAGCCTCTTCTTCCTGTATTTTTACTGTCTGTATTTTCTTCCATTTTAATAATTATATTCAACATATTTATTTGTGTTTTTGCATCAAAAATTTTTAGGATACGAATTTGAGCATCTGATACTCAGTTTGTTGTTTTTGTTAAGCTTTCGCTTCTATGGCTTGTTATAAATTCTGTACTTTTTAAATTGTGACCTAGTAGAACTATAAATGCAGTAATTCTTTGAGGCCTAGTATTATAAGTGCATCCTTCCAGAGAAGTTCACATATGCTTTTTTTCTGATGCCTAAGGGTGGGGAGGGAAGAAGAGGTATGTTTAAGAATTTTCCTTTGCTCTTTTTACATGATTTACATAGAATTAAGTAAAGTAGAAAGGGTCAAATGGGTAAAAGGAAAAAAAAAACTTTATAGAGAATGATGGGGAGGCATGCTATTTTTGGCAAGTTGGTGAGGGAAGGCTTCTTTGCAGAGGTAACATTTGAGCAGAGAGCTGACCAAGTAAAAAGCAAGCCACATAATTCTTTGGAAAATGAGTAATTTCAGCTTGGGAACAACAAGGGCAAAGACCTCAAGATCCTCCTGAGGGAGAGTGCTTGCAGTGCTCAAAACACAGTATGAAGACAAGATGGCCACGTGGAATGAAGGGTGATCGTCGTGGGAAAAGGAAGCCTGGAGGGGGAACCAAAGGTAAGATCATGGAGTGCCTTGCAAGGCATGGAAAAGATTTGGAGTTTTATGATGAGTGCAACGGGGAGACTTTGGGGAGATTTTGAAGAAAGTGACATAGTCTGATTTACAGTTTCAAATATTAGTCTTGATATTGGAGAAGGAGAAGCAGAAGAGCAGCTAGCATGTGGTATAGTAGCTCAGAGAGGAAGGTGGCCTGCACTAGGTGATAGTAGTGTGGGTGGGAGAGAATGGTCAGGTTGGAGATTTATTTTGAAAAGAGAGCCACCAAGATTTGTAAAAGGATTCAATGTTCTGTGTGAGAAAAAAGAAAGAGCCAAGGATGACTCTCAAGTTGAAATGTCTGCTCCCGTTTTCTTGACTCTTTGTCTAGTGAGGATTTTCTTATTAATGGGTATTCGCTCTTCCGTAACTTTTGAGGACACTAATTCTTTTCATTCACTCAACCATCACCGTGAGCCATGCACTGGTTCAAATATTAGTATTAGAGTGGTACACAGACGAATAACACCAGCTCCCGTAAAAGATGCTGAAATATTCAAAATACCTTAAATTTCTAGATTGTTCATTGTCCTTAAATTTTGCTCAGGATGATTTACATGTGGAATATAATATTAACTAATTAAATCTGTATTTTTTTTCACTTCTCTTATCATTTTTACGTTTAAAAATCCTATTCAGCATTAGAAAACTAGGTATTTACTTATATTTATGTACAATTTATCATTCAACTACTTGCTGTTCCCCAAATACACTATTGTTCTTACCAAACCTTTGTACATGAGGTTCTCTCTGTACAGAATACCCTTCCACCCCTTCTCACCTACTCATGCCCATTTCCCTCCCACAGATCTCAGCTTTCTTTTACCCCAGTCCTGCACCAGGTGCCCTCCCTCTGTGTTCCCACTGCACCTCCTGCTTAAGCCTACTGGTTAGATCCACACCATTCTGCCTCGGTAATAGTTTACAGGAATCTTCCATTACTAAACTCAAATTCCTTGAGGGCAGAGGAAGGATTCTGATTACTATTTTAATCTCAGCATGCATAACAGTGTCTTTCACCAAGTAGGCACTCAATAAATACTAGTGGAATCACTGTCTAGACAAAACATGCTACTGTGCCAATGTAAATTATCAGCAAATGCTGCCTGTTTTATAAGGGGGATATTTGTGGAGATGCCCTAGTGGCCCCCTATGCTGCTGTGGGGACGATCAAGGAAAAGAAACATTTTCTCTCCTTGTCACAAAACCAGGTCAGTACCTTCTGTACATTTATGAGTCTCTAGATAAGAACTTCAGTATCTGTTTTTCCAAGTATTTCTTCCAAAACGCATCTCAGAACAAAGGAGAGGGTCTAGAGGCATGCCAGGAATAACTCTCCATATAAAAACTTATGTTGACTGGGGTGCCTGGGTGGCTCAGTCGGTTGAGTGGCCAACTTTTGATTTTTGGCTCACGACCTCTGAGTCCTGGGATTGAGCCCCGCATTGCAATGCATCCCACTCTGTGCTCAGTGGGTAGTCAACTTCAGGATTCTCTCTCTTCCTCTACCCCTCCCCCCTGCTCACTCTCTCTCAAATAAGTAAACGAATCTTAAAAAAAAAAAAAAATGCCAACTATGCAATACGTTCTAAGATCTATGTATTGGCTTCCATGGTGTTTATTATTTCCAAAAAATAATACCCTATATTACTACTGAAAAAAATTGATGTGCCAAGATGCATATTTTAATTCTCTGAGTTAGCCTACCCCCTGCCACACCACAGTATCCCCCTAAGGTGTGTTACTCAGACTAAAAAACTAAAAAACACTACTAAAATATATAATAAACTCACGAATTTATACATAACTCACTCCTGTATCAGTTCACATGTTTTTGACGAATGTGTTCATAAATATCACTGAATACCTATCGTGAGTGAGACTCCATGCTAAACATTCAACCATCTACCTCTCCATCCGCCCATTCATTTACTCAAAGCAATATTTATGGAGCATAATTCTATATGCCAGCCACTGTTGGCATACTTGATATAAGCATACTTGAGACAGAAGCAAAATCTGTTCTCATGGAGTTTGTAGTCTAGTTCTAGGTTATAGAAAGATATAAAAGAACATCCCATTATCTCAGCTCCTGAGGTTTACAATCCAGCTGTACCCCCTCCCCCGCCCCATATTCCAAGTTCTGGTTTGGACCTCTGGGGAGAGAATTTCAAAGGTCAAATACATTTTTCACCACTCAGTCCCCTCCACTTAGGATTTCTAAAGAGAATGGAAAAAGCGATCCTTAGGGAGAACAGAAATTTCATTTGGCCTGATGCTGGGAGTGGGGGTAGTAGCGAGACTTGTGAGCAGAAACCAGAAAAGCTGGCAGAGAGATACCCTCTGTGGGAGGGATTTTTCTCTTCATCATTTGGAGAAGAGACATGAGGAGGCTTCCCACTCCAGAGAAGACTGTAGGGATCTCAGGGACACTAGGAGAGAATGAGAGGTTTCCCGCTCTGAGGTGTCGGGAATCCTGAGGAAGGCCGGCAGCGCTGGAGGCCAGAGATGAGCTTGCCAACAAATGAGAGGCAGCCCAGGCCTGTGCACCCGTGGATGGAAAGACTCTTTGTTCCGTGGAGTGGTACTCATGGTGAGATCCTGATGCCTCCTCAACTATTATTTCATTGTACCGTGAGAGGTTTCCGTAACACTTGTGTTGAGTACAGTGCAGTCGGAAACACCGGGCTGTACACAGGGTGTATACTTATATGAGCTCAGAGGGAGCTGGACTCAAATGGAAGAGGACAGCTCCTCCCCACTTCTTATCTCTCCCCTTGCTTATTAGGGCACCCACGATTCAAGGGTTATAGAAATCACTGTAACACATAACAGATTGCGCAGCACTCAGAAAGTACAATTCCAGGAATATAGGAATTCAGAGAAAGGAGAGGTCAGTTGGACTGGTGGGAGGCAGCAAAGACTTCCTGAACACGTGGTGCTTCATCCGGCCTGAAACAGCTGGCAGGACTTGGGGTGCGGGAAGAGAAGCCTGTGGTTGAAGGCTCTAAGAAAGAGATGACTCCAAGTTTAGTGGGGAGGGAGTTAAGTGAGGGGCACACAGACTTCCACCTTTTAGGTAGGACTGAGAAGTTTGGTAAAGTTAGAGAAGAAAAAAAACACCATTTTTGTTTATTGTGTTGGCGACACTGTTAAATAACTGAAGCGACTCCTGGAAGATCCAAAGAATTCTCTGGAAGTAATCAAGACCTAGCCAAGACAAAGAAGCAAGGTTTGAAGTACAAGCAATTCTTTCTTATAGTTTTGAAAAGGGACAGGGAAAAACAGGGTGAGGAGAGAAATATCCCAGGACAGCCACCTATCCCAAATGAGTGTGTGAGGTTATAGATACAAGGACAGTGAGAGAATATTTAAAAATAGATTCAAGTGGGAAAGAAACGTCAGTCTTGCCCATGTACCCTGAAAGGTCAGCAAGTTTCTCCTTGTTTTTTGGACAGGCAGGGGGAGCTCAGGGAAGCCACACTTGGCCCAAGTTGCACCTGTTGACATTTTGTGGCCAGTTAATTAGAATAAAATCTTAACTGTGTTGCAAAGGTAGATTTAAAAAAAAAAAAAAAAAAGGAGAGTTCTTCAAATTCATATGCTGCACAGAAGCCACCAGACTTCCTAGAATATTTATTAAAAATTACAAACATCACAGCAATAGTTCTTATAGACACCACCTCCTCTGCTAACAAAAACTTTCCTTTCAAGGCTCCAGAGGGAGTCCAGAAACTAATTCTCCCACTCCTACATACATCTACAAAGGGCTCCCTGCCTGGGCTGCTGACAGTCCTAACTCCAACCCCTGGATTAGAAAGCAGAGTTTGAATATATTTATAGACTCGATATAGGCTTTTGCTGTAAGCAACACCATTAATATGTCAGAATCCTGAGTTCTCAAACTTCTTCAGTTATCAATTTGTTGTACATTATTTAATCTCTCTGTATTTTGATATGCAAAATAGAAATAGAACTGCTGATACTTCACAGGGTGAGAGGAGATAACCAACAAGACCATTATGAAGCTTGCTGGGGGGAAAAGAGCTTATGTAAATGTCTATTAATTAAACAGGAACGGCTGCACAACTAGGTCAGTCATGATGATAAGACTGAACAACCCAACCCAGCCACCAGCATCAAAAAGAAGAAATGAACATTTAATCCCGATAGCACTTGTTGGTTGCATTTTATAAAGAATATTAAATTGTAATATTCTGTAACATAACACACAGTAGCATATTTCAGAGCCTCCTCAAAGAATTCTTTGATAGAACAGAAACTTATTAGAGACAACAGCCAAAAACAAAAACAAAAGAGCAAGCCAATTACTAATGAAGAACTTGTAAAAAGCTAATCAAAGCTCTCATCCAGAGAAAATGAGAAAATCTGAGGCTCAGAATGATTTTGTATATTGATGAGATTTTTATATAGCGTCACAGAAAGAAAAATAAAACAGATTTAAATGAAGACAAAAAGGACTCTAAATCTCTGTTTAAAAGCCTTGTTATGTCCCATATCAATGTTCTTATTAAAATGTTCTGTTCTGGTGGGAACATCCATTTTTAAAAAAAATACCTGATGGGTTGTGGCGTCTGTAGAGGACACTCTCGGTTTGCCTCTCTCTAGTCAAACCTTTGAGGGTTGGCAGGGCTAGACAGAACCCTCATTTAGCCTCCACCCATCCTGCAGAAAATTACTCAGAGGGGTGGCCTGCCCAAGGTCACAGCACTCAGAAATGATGGAGCTGAGACTCATGTCAGATTCCAGAACAGAACAGAGTCTTCCCCTGCCACTGCCAAGCCTGCTAAGGACTAAATGCAACACTTCAGCATGAAGCAACTTGCAGGCATTACATTTATTCTATTTTTGTCTTAAAGGAAAACAATTGGGCGCTTGTTCTTTCCAAGCATTAATTCTTTTTTTTTTTTTCCCTTCCACTATATTACATAATGGTGACCATTTTTGGCTTACTAAGTCTATTTCTGAAATACTCACCAAAACAGTGACACTATTTTAGAGCTGGGGATGTTGGGGTATAATAGAGAGGTGAATCAGCAATCATAAAATTCAAGGATTTTCAAGAACAAACTGACAAACAACCTAATTCATTGATAATCAGATATTAATATCTGACAACTATTGTGCAGGAAAGATGTTTTATGAGCAACACAGAATAAGACAGCAGTCTGTTAGTCTAACTGCTTTTTGAACGCTGCCAAACACAAATTTTTAAGGCAACAAAAAGACATACAGATGAATCTTCAAGATGATTTTTTAAAAAGTATCACAATGCTCTTTTCAGATAAAATATAATCAAAGTAAATTCCTAATAAAAGAACCCTAGTTTACAGCTAACCGTTACGTATTTCCTTCCTGCTTCTTATCCAACTTTGGTAATAAAAAGATCCCTTTTATTCCCAGAAGCAGATTTCCCAGTGATTCAAGTTAAAATTAGTTTTACTCTTTAGAAGATCTCTCAAAAGAGACTCCATGAAGAAAATTCCTAAGGATGTGATAAACCCGTTACAAATCTGTTATTGCTTGTTTAGTAATGAAATGTATTAGGCAAAGATATATAAAAATCTAGCTACTATGAGATATTGTTCCCACTTTTTAGACTGGTAATAATTAGAAATGAGGTAACAAAAACAATGCTACTAATAGACCATAGTATTAAGAAATTACACTCTTCCATATAAAACTATAATTGCAGATTTTCCTCAGACAATTATATCCTGGTATTGTGCAAACAAGTATTTGGGTAAGGATGGCAGCTGCTTATTTTTAACGATATTTTATTAAAAATGCAAGCAAAGATAGGATTTTAAAAAATGTACATTCTAATCCTACTTTCCAACCAAATCCATTTTTTTTTCATTTCTCCATAGTAACTTCTGCTGGAATTTTAAGAACTGATTTTTATAGCTTGGATCTAGTTCAGTATTTTCTAGACAAGAAAGTCTAGGACACAAAAAAGAGAGTCTAAAACTGAAAAAGAAAACCGGTACCAGGAAATCCACGCAGGCCTCCCACATGAACTCAAGGCTGAGCTCTGAGATCACTATTATTCTCTTACATGTCCCTTCACACCAGTGAAGTCAATAAATCTTATGATTGCTTCAGACTAGGTCATCCTTCAATTTTTGTCTTTTTTTCTCTTAAAGGTTAATTTCTTCCCAATGTTATTGTTATCTATCTACTTATCTTTCATAGTTATATACACAGTGAATATATCATTTTGTGATTCATTTCTTTTCTTTTTGGCTCTTAACATTATTTCATATATACTTTTCTGTATTTTGCATACTCCTTATAATTTTCTTTTTAGCTATATAATATTCTATCTGGCTAATATAATAGACTTTACCATTATTCCACTGTTAGATATTTAAACCATTTTCCAGTTTTATACTATTATACATTTTACACTATTATACTATTATGCATTATGAATTATTCCCTCATAATAACATTTCAGGAATAAGTAAAAACAGTGGGGGTATCTATATGGCTGTTGATCTGTATTATCACATTTCCCTCCAATATTATTAAACTAATGTATATTGCCACCAATACAAACTTCCCTCACTGTTTAAAGTAGCACTGTCTTAATGTTAAAATTAAATCCTCCTTGGAACTATTTCACAGAAACATCACACAGACTTTATGAAGACTCTAGGCAACTAGTTTAGGCTTTATGCCACTTCTGACTTGGCCATAGGATGTAACCCTTGGGAATTAATGACTGGGTGTAGGAGAACAAACACATGGAGAAGAGTTAGGGCTCAGGGCAGGGTTGGGGTGACGTTCTCAAATGCTCATAAACACCTTATGTCCCTGGATGCTGTTTTTCCAGATTGGCTGGGGCAGGGTCACCAAGTTTTCAGGAAGCTATGCCAAAGCTTCAGTCTCTCAGAGGAGGCCTGGATAATCCTACCCCAGTCTCCAACAAGCTGGTACCTGGGTCTCAAGGGGCCATGAAAATAGGCCATAAGAAATCACATTAACTAAAGCCCATGCTCTCCTCAGATTCTGTAGCAGTTGGTGTAAATATGGCTATAGTATTATCATATCACTCCTCTAAAAGCTCTTGACTTAACTTGGCAAGGATCTGGAAAATAATGTTAAGTGTAAAACCCAGCACACAACATTGTATACTCATTATGATTACAACTATGGATATGCTGACATGAAACTTGCCCACTAAGAAAATGGTATCCAAACTTTCATCTTGCAGCATGGCACGAAATAAGAATGTCAAACTGATATAAATATAATTGGCAATAAACACACCTGAGGGAATGTGAATTTTCTGCAACAGTTTTTATTTTTTTACATTGAAAACACTATTTTTAGCATGTTCCTCATGAGGCCTACTCTTTCTCTCTCTCTCTCTCTTTTTTTTTTTTTTTCGGGGGAAGAGGAGGGCCTTGCTAGTGCTCTTCTAGTAGTAATAATGGCTGCTTTTCCAGCAAGATATAAAACTCTCAGAGCATTCACCAAGCAGAATAGCCTCCCCATTTTGGCCTCAAGACAAGATCCACTCTGAGAGGGACCTCTCTACAAAGAGATCAAAGGACAAATCCAGGTCCCCCTCAAGGCAAGGGCTCTCTTCCAGGCATTATGCACTAATCAAGTTGGGAGTGTGTGTGTGATGTCCATGCCCTGACCTTCTCTGTGAAGCACTTGGATATACTCAGCCAAGTTAGTTCACACAGAATCAACCCAATTTTCCACTAGGGAAGCCTCAGAATTCCAGAATTGTACTTAGTTTCCCAACTTGATAAAGAAGATACTATTCTTAATACCTGTATTCTTTTTTATTTTTTTCAGAGAGAGAGAGATCACAAGCAAGCAGAGAGGGAGGGGGAAACAGGCTCCTGCTGAGTGGAGAGCCCGATGAGGGGCTAAGACCCTAAGACCCAGGACCCTAAGACCGTGACCTGAGCCAAAGGCAGAGGCCCAACACTGAGCCACCCATGCATCCCAATACCTATATTCTTAACACCTAGTACTCAGAAGGCATAAATTGAAAAGGTAATTTTATGTCAGTACTTTCACTTACATCTTTACTCCTACAAGTCAGTGTTTTATTCCAATGTCTTTGAGTATTTTTCCTTATACACACCTACACTTTAAAAATATATATCAACTGGGGCTCCTGGGTGATGCAGTTGGTTAAGTGTTCAAATCTTGGTTTCAGCTCCGGTCATGATCTCAGGGTTGTGCAACTGAACCTTGCGTTAGGCTCTGCACTGGGCGTGGAATCTGCTTAAGCTTCTCTCTCCCTGTGCCTCTCCATCCATCTCTAAAATAAATACATAAATCTTTAAAAAAAGATACACACAAACACATGCACACATACCCCTCCAGGGTCAGGAACATAAGTTGACTTCTACATTTTTCCATAAATACTTACAAAAGGTGTCATTTCCAGTATATTATAAATATTGACCACTTTAAATACATGCTTTTATACATATGCAGTTCAAAGTAATATTATGATGTCACCTGTTATATGTACTCAATCGAAAATAAATGTCACAGCATTGATAACTACCATCATTCATTTTTAAAAATATACAAACAATTGGATTTTTTTTACATTTTTCTCCTTGAATTCATCTTCATTCTGCTTCTGTCAAAGAACTTTATCCTAATGTACATTTTATGCTTAAAAGCTTTTTATTGATCATATTCTTGTAAACAAAAAATAGAAAGAAAGGAATTCGTTTTCCAAAATTTCCCATGAGCACTTTGCTCTAAGTGTTAAATTAACTAAGACAACTGAGTCATCATTATATTTAGTAATAGTGTTCAGTTAATCAAAACTAAATATGTTATAAAATTTGGTTAAAAATAATACATAAAAAGTGAATTATTTTTGGAAATCATAGTAGCATCATACATGTATGAATCCATTTAGTCCACTTAATCCTCACAACACCCTACTATTATTAACCCCATTTTATAGATGCGGAAACTGAGGTGGAGAAAGCTTAAATGACGTCTCAAGGTCACAGAGCCTGGATCTGCACACAGACCCTCTGGCTCCACAGTCCAGTCACTTAACCACTGCCCAGAACATCTCAACTCTTAAAAATAGAGATTGAGATCAGAAAAGGGAGGCTAAAATAAAGTCCAAGTGCTCCTTTTAGTTGCCCAGGTGAGCAATACGCTATGGTAAGGGCTGGGATGGGTGTGAGGTAGGCCTTTGTTTTGTACCGCGGCAGAAAGGCAAAAAGGGAAAGCGGGAAAGGAAAAATCTTGGCCACAAGTGCCTTTTCAGACAGATGGAGAAATTCTATGAGAGGATGCATATGGAATTGGAAGATCTGGAAATTAATTCCTTTAAAATTCTCCATACCCACACACGCTTTGGGAAGTCTTCACATACACCCGAGGGTACATACACTCCAGTTTGAATGCGACTGGTCTACTCAAGCTCTGATACAATAAAAATTAGAGGTTTTGTGAAACATTTTTAATGCTTTTGAAACAAAATTTAATTAAAATTTAAATTACTTTAACCCTTGAATTTTATTTTAAAATGGCAGTTAATTTCAATAATTTGGAAGGACACAAATGCTAAAATGTAACAGGATAGTAATAAGCATAACTATAATCTACGTGGTAGTTTTATAATGATTAGATGTAATGCATGAAAAGATAGCAGGTCAGTAATAGAGCCATGCATAAAACCCTCCTCTCAAAATCTTTATTTGCATTTCTATTACTGAAATCATTTCCTAATAATGAAGTTGCCATGAGAGAAGCTCCATTACTAAGGAATCACTGTTACAGAAACAACGTTATTAAAGCATTGCTATGTACAGGAACTTTTATTAGAATGATACAAGTTGTATATCATTGTAATAAAGCTTCCATTATAATCCTAATTGCATAAAGCTATGTTTGAGTATAGCAATGCTAGAGCTGTAGGACTTTTAATAAAGTATCAAAATAATGCTTTGGTAATGGGATTGTTTAGCATACTAATACTTCAGGGAAGGCTGAACTGACTAATGGATGATGTTTATGTTACTGATTATACACAGTATACTAAGAATTTAAAAGAACCCTCATGTACTTAGTAACATGCAGCCCAGATATGTATGTATTGAGATACACATAGCAGTTCTCTTTGCTATAACAACTTAGTGTGTCCAATTCACTAACTGGTACAATAGCAAATTGCTAAAAGGGACATTCGTAACTGTGATAATTAAGACACTTAATGTTCAGCTCTACAGAGAGCTGGTTATCAAAAAGTTAACAGTAAACTATACACACCCACAGACACATCTGGAGGATTGCCTGTTAGAAGAACTACTGGAGAAACTGAGTTTTTGTTGGTAGAAGACAGGAGAGTGGGAGGGGGAGGGAGGGAGAGTGAGATTAAATATTATATAAATAACTCACTCTAAGATGCTACTCTAGGTCATAAATAAATGACACCGCGATCCTTCTAAGCTAAGAACTAGAAATTTCTACCAGACTTCGGTTCATACCAGAGAATTTTAGCATATTTGTTCAGACGTTTGTTTTTGTGTTTGCTCTAATGGAGTCAAGCATTCAGCTGTTCCCTCCAGAAGCAGATATAACATTCACCACCAGAGACCGCCAGAGAGCCATCCAATCACCCAGTAGGCAGGACAGGCTCCTTAATATACCTGCTGTGTGGATACCAGCAAGGAAGGCACCCAGTCGTCTGCAAAAGGCTTTGGCAGAGGCAACAGCAGCAGAGGCCTAAAGGTGGCTCTGCCACAGCCATATCCACCTTTGGCCCCATATCCCCAGATATTGGGGCCAAAGCCATTTTGGTTTTGAGATCACTGTGGCAGATGGATTGACTTGGAATCTGCCTGGACAGCAAAATACTTTTATCTTTGAACGCAGTGTTTCCTTTCCATAGTTCCCCCTTGGCTTCTGCTTTCCAGATGTGATGAACTTCGAATGGTTAGGTGGGGTTCACTTAGAGCCCAGAAGGTTCATTTTCCCTACTGAGTCAGGGGATCAAGGGCAAACGTGAACATTCCCATAGTGTGATGGTCCTGAAATATTTGTAGCTCCTGAGAGGAAGGTACAAGATTTCATTTTTTTTTATTGTATGGAATAGATTATTTTTCAGGATTCTAATATTCTCTCATTAAATAGGGGCAAGCCAAACTAGTTGGCAGTGAGAAAATGAGGGATTCTGTTTCTGAGCTACCTACAAAATTTGAAATCTCTTGAGGTGGGAGTGTGTGACACGAAGACAATCAAAAAGCTTACTTATCCAACTGGTCAACTAAACATCTGCAAAAAACAGAAGCATCCAAAACATCTGAAGGTATTTTGACTTCCATGAATTTAATCATAAATCTGAAATCAGATAATTTGGGGGGAAAAATTATTTGAATTTTGGCATTCATGTGAGTTTGCAGCTTACAATTTACAATTCTCGGATGTCCTTGTGTTTACTACGTGGGGTGGAGGAGAGGGAGGCACCCCAATCCTTCCAATCGGATCTTGCAAGGATAAGCTAAGCTCTCATTGTGAAAAGAACAGTCTTTACACAAAAGCCTTACATCAAAGTGGTAAAGGCTCAAGAGGCTTGCATAAGTAAATACTGATCGATTGATTTCTTTGGAAATGGATTCTAACTTCACGGCCTCCCATTTCTCTATCTTCTCCACAAACACTGTGTCAGTATTCCCCAAGGCGTAGCTTTCCTTTACCGTACCTCCCTTCCCCCACCACGCCTTCCTCCGTCTCCTGGAAGACAGTCCAGTGCCACACACCACATCTCTCCCTCCAGCCTGCCATAGCCTCCTGTCTATTTCCTGTGCTCTCGTCTCTCCACTCTGACCCTGTACAGATACCCAATTCATCATCCCAATTACCAATTTTATGTCACTCTCTTGCCCCAAAATCATTCCTTATTAGTCACTGCTTATTAAGCAAAGCTTAACCTTTTGGGGGCATCAATCCCTTTCAATATCCAGTAAAGGCTGTGGACCTTGAAATAATGCATAATGCACGCAGGTTTTTGCCTATGATTCAAGAGGTTTGCATACACCCTTGAAGCCTGAGGATTTGTGACCCTTAAATGAGAAATCCAAAACTATGTATCATGAGCGGTGTGGCCCTCAATTCTGTTTCCCTGCAAGCTGGCATCAAATTATTCTTCAAGTCTTATATTCTGTCCGAGTATCCCTAATCATAGGCAAGAGTCAAATCTCCAATGAGCACCCACTATATGCCAGGAATTACTCTAAATCTCAAAGACACAGCAGTGAATAAAACAGCAAAGCTTCTACTGTTGCTCATACTCTAGAAACCCACAGTTATCTGACGTGTCTTTTCACACCTTGACCTACAACCGCGTATCCTCAAAGGTATGCAATTCCTAGTTTTGGAAACTTAGTTCTTCATGTACCTTATACTCTTTTTAATCGGGTTTGTTCTCCACTCTCAGTTTACCTAGTGTTTTCTCATCTCTGTGTTGATCCCCCTATCTGGAATAATCCTTCATCTCCCTCCCCATATATCCAAATATCTAAAGACAATTTCAAGCCTCTCTCTTTTCAGGAACTCTTTCTAGAACCATTTCAGTTCACAATAAAACTCTTCTTATAATATCTATCAATGATCTTGTACCTTTTCATATAATGCCTACAGCACCTCTTTAGAGCTATCTTATTATATAACTTATTATTGCTGATTAATTCTGCTGTATAATCTGTGAGTTATTGCCCCATCTCTGGAAAGGGGGACGACGGTATAGACTTCTATTTCCTGACCAATGCTGTCCATCACAGTGCCTCTTATACACACCACCACTAAATCTCTCTTTGTTGGTTATCATGGATCAATGGCAAGAGATGATGTTACTGGAGTGATAAAACTTCTCCTTAACTTTCAGGGGTAATCCAGAGAAAATTCAGAGAAGCATTCTCTGCTTAGGGATTGATAGCATGACCAAAGTGATGCACAACTTAGCAAACCAACCCAACCACTGTTATTCATCATTCTGACGGTGAGGCACCTATGTGCAGTCATCAGCATGCAGACAATATGTAATAAGGTTGTTTATATTCTAAATAATAATTTGCTTTTGCCATCTACCTATGGCAGAGATTGGATGCATTCTTATCTGACCTAACCTTCATGTTAATACCTGAATCACAATCTTTGAAGGCGAAAAAGGGCATCTTCAAACAAACAAACAAACAAAAACCAGATAGCTGATGATAATAAGTCTAGTGAATGCAGGCTTGTTTGGTGCTATTAGTCACTGTAAATGCATTTGCTATCTCTGTCTGCATCTATAACTCTCACCATCATTTCCTCACAGAGTAAACAAATGTTGCTTATAAACTTCCCCATACAGCCTGCCTTTGCGGGATTTTCTAACCTACCATAGTGCTTAACAGAATCAAATGCCTTGTTAAAAGCAAGTATATGGCATACAAATTACAATGCTATTCTTAGGACTGTATCAGAGATGGTGTGACTGAATTTCTTAAGCATGATACTTGTTTTCTTTGAAACCTGAAAGAACAATATGTCTTGATTGTTATCCTGGCATGTACAGCTCTACTCATGCCTATGCAATGGCACAGTTGACGACCTGCCTTTGAAATCCTGAAGCATGTCTTCTACCTTCCAGAGCCTGGGGCAATCTCCATGTGGGTTGCTATTTACCCCCGTGGCAGATTTCCATAAAGCTACAACCGCCAAATCCTCGACCAAATGAAGACTGTTGGATGGCAAAAAATATCTCTATATAAGCATAATGCTATTTGTTATTTGAGCTTAAGTCCTATACTGATCACACAGTAGTACTGCATTTAATACTACGAGTATTGAATTTAGTACTCATTAATGGAGATGATGTTTATCATCAACTTGAGGTAAGATCATTAATAACACTAATAGCTAAAATTTATTGTGTGGTTACACACGACGTGTTAGGACTTATCCTAAATATTTTATATTTATTATTATTATCATTTTTAAAGATTTATTTATTTATTTATTTGACAGAGAGAGAGATCACAAGTAGGCAGAGAGGCAGGCAGAGAGAGAGAGGAGGAAGCAGGCTCCCTGCTGAGCAGAGAGCCTGATGCGGGGCTCGATCCCAGGACCCTGGGATCATGACCTGAGCCGAAGGCAGAGGCTTAACCCACTGAGCCACCCAGGCGCCCCTATATTTATTATTTTATTTAACCCATGTAACAACCCCATGAAGTACTGTCACCATTTTACAAATGAGGAAACTGAGGCATGGAAAGGCTCTGTACCTCACTCTAGGCTCACAACTAGTTTGGGAAATCCAACATTTGAATCTAAGCAGTTTGGCACTGAATCAATGTTCTTAACCATTGTGTTTGTTATACTGCCTCTCATTTATTTAGTTTCACCCTTAAACTGCGAAGTACAGGCAACGCTTACTGTCTTGCCACGTCAGGAGAAAAATGATCTCAGACATTTATCATGATTCCAAACATATGGTGTTCAATGGGTTGGTCTATAGATAGGTGCCTAATATTAATAATTCTGAGTTTTCCTCCAAGGAATCTTTACCTTCACAACAAAACATGTTCTATGCAATTGTTTGTATTATTGACCTTGTGATGACCAACAGTTCGTCTGACCAGATGGTTCCAGGAAAACAAGCACAAAGTCATCAGAAATGCTTCTACTCTTTCTATGGCACCAGGGAGAGGGTACTGGGCAAACCATCACAGACATTTTCTCTGATAGCTTCTGCTTCTGTAGCATAAGAAGAAATGCATTAATCAATATCACATTTTGGTCTCCTTTGAGCACGACCTTTAATGCAACTCTGATACGAGCTTCTCTGTTAACACATTTACTGAAAGACAAGCCAAGTCTTTATTTGGCGACTATTTTGATTGGAGTCCAGAGTCAGAGTTTCAGAGTTGGAATTAATGCTGAGTTAATTCTATTAACTATTCTAATAACTACATTCAAGGGCTATTGGCCTTCTGTACCACCTCTATATTCCTCGAGCATATATCAGTCTGAACCGTCTATTCGGCACTTGGTATTTGCTCACTGCTATCGTTAATTTTATTCATCTCTGTCTGTATTTTTTGCCTATGTGCATCTCATGTTGCTAGCATCAAGTCCTTGAACCATCTCTACGTTGTGGATTTGGAGTCCAAACAAATGGCCTAACATTGCCTTGGGTCTGATCTCTCCGGCTGTTGGAAAAACCCCCAAGTAAACAGACACTAAGACAAGTGGCAATATGAAGACAAGTCACCTGGGCCGCCCTGTCCCTGTCATCATCTGACATGTGGGTGTTTTCTAAAATATTACTATACTTGGTACCTGATCTGCAGGGTTTTTGTTTTTTGTTGTTGTTGTTGTTTTTAACTCTATCAAATCGCTTCGTGTCAGTGAACATTTATTAGCCCTTAGTTATACAAAAGTTATATACTGCTTATGCATGCTACATAAATAAAAACAAAATACAGCCACTACTGTGGAAGAGGCTGCACTTAAGTAGGAGACATATATCTTTGAACAGTTTCCAGTTGGTGTTCTAAATAGGGAATCCAGAGGCATCGTGAGGGCTTGCCATGAAAACTCAGAGGATCAGCAGGCCAAGTGGGAAAGTGTTCCAGACAGAGGAAGCAAAGGCCTGCAGCTGTGAAACAGCCTGTTGCGGAGAGGGCCATAGACGGATGGAGAATCGGAGAGAAGGAAGTTATGTGTGTTGGGGGAAAGCTGGATCATGTATTTCCTCAACTGGCACCCTCACCCCTGGCTCCTTCACCCGTCTTTACATATTGTCCCTCCTAATATTTCCCTGTGACATCATTTCCCTCTGGGTATTATTACTTCTCCATCCCTGTTATTATTGGCCCATGCCGTGGTCTTCTAATCAAAAACACAGGGGCTCTAGAGTTTCAAAAGAAGTGGGAGAATCACTGTGTCAGCATTGAAAGAACCGGCCTTCCTCGACAGAGCCTGTGCTCCATCTGTCCTGCCCTGTCTCTGACTCTTTCCCCTGCCGCCGACCTCATCTTTAAGGACTGAGTGGAGTGCCTGTTCCTGGTCATGGTTTTGGGACCCTGCACACACTGCTTGCTTCCGTTTACCCCTCTTCCCCAAACTATTCGGCTCCCCCTAGGAGGCCGCCGTTCCTCCTCCCAGACAGGAAAACTGCACTTGCTCCTCACCCAGTCCTTTCCACACTTTCATGATGACTCCTAACCTACTGTTTTGCAATTGCTTGTTTGCAGATTTGTCTCCCCACCAGAATATAAGTTCCTTGAGGGCAAGGACTATGGGCTGACTGTGTCCTAACCCCAGCGCCCTGCTCGTAACAGGTGCTCATTTAATGTTTGTGCATGAAAGAAAGAGAGAAAAAAGTGAATGACCGCTCCTCTCTCCCTGGATTCTAATAGTAAGCCTGGCAGTAATAGAGCAGGTAGATCAAACTGGGTGGTTAAAATCAGTTATCTAGAAGTGATGTCCCCGTGTGAAGCAAGCTTTCTCTGTGTGGCCAGGTGGACTCTAGCTCACAGGATGTTGGACTGTTGCAAGTGGTTGGCCCAGCCATCCTCCCCAGACGGTGCACTGAACTGCATCAGGCTGCCAGCCTGACTCCCTCAGTAACAGAAGCCTCGGTGAAGGTGGCTGGTGAAAATCTCTTCACTACCTGCAAGGCCACACTTCATCAGAGGGAACTGTTTGGATTATAAAACCATTACATGCCAAGACTACATCTCTATAGGCCCTAGTAAACAGTCAGTGCCTATTAAGTGTTAACTATTAATATAGTCTTTTCACTAAAAAATAAGACAATTGGTGGAACCACCATCGTAGCATGCTAATTAATTCTCTGTGTGAAAAGAAATGCTAATCTCCATTTTAAAACATCAATCATGGAAAATAAACTGAAATGTGACCAGATTTTAAAATGCTACTTGTTCTAAAATCAGATGTAAATGAAAGCTTCCAGGATTCTGTAAGAGGCGATTATATGGTGCTAAGAAACTCCATTTAAACTCAATCTTCTAGGAAACTTTAAAATACTTTTTCTAGTTTGAAGCTGTTCCCTAATATCACCCTTTATGTGCTTTCCTTGTCTAAGAAGCTTTGCTCTATAAAAATTTCTCCCAATTTCTAAGTGAAATATTACAGGATTTCCCAGAAGCATTAGCGACGGTTCCTTAGCAACTGTTGATATGTCTCAAAACAACCTGAGACAATCTTCTCTGAGACATATAGTCTCTCCCTCTCTCTGCTAACAGAATTCCACAATATGGCACAAAAGATTCGTGTGGCTAAAAATAGCTGCCGACACACATTTTTAAAGTTGACGGAGTCTTAATGATTTAAGTCTTCCATATCACAGCTTGGGATAGGCGCACCTCAACAACAGTATATCAAAGGGTTCTGTGCAGAGAGATTTTAGAATCTTTTTCTTTTTTAATCACACCATTAACACTCTTGACATTTCAGAAATAATGTTTATCGATTTTGGTGTTAGCACTCCCATAAATTAAGTGATGTAATGGACGGAATTATTGTGGTACTATAAAGAACGTGTCATTCAGATTGTTAACTACATATTAGAAAAAGCACACACTCTGGATTCATGTAAAAACAGCCCCCGATCTGGAGGGTAGTAAATAGGAGACGAAGGAAACTGACATATTCCAGTGATTGATGGGTCTATCTCCACCACTCCCTCCTGGCTGTTGTACCAAAAACAACTGAATTTGTTTAATAAAAGCAAGCTATAATAGCAATGACTGTTCTGCACACACACTCTCACACATGTCACCCAAAGATAAAAATAAGACACACAAATTCAAGGTTATTCACCCCCAAAGAATTCAGTATAATAAAAACTTTCAGAAAGGAGAAGAAGGCACTTAGAACCTGTGGCAGAAAAGAACCACATGGTACAGAAAGCAAAAATGGCCCCTAATAATCTGTGGCGTTATAAGCTTCCACAAGCAATTTGCATCTTCCACTAGAAGAAAGTCAGAGTATAGCCAAAATCTGTGATGATGGTTCTGGGATGGAGGTAAGTAAAGACAAAAATGGTTAAATCACTATGTAATGGGCAGACTGAAGAATTCCTCTGCGTGTGTGTATGTGTGTGTGTGTGCGTGTGAGATATGTGACATATTTAAGATTCACAACTCATAGGGTTATTATGAGGAGTAAACAAAGTAATGCACAATAAAAGAACAATGCAGTACCTGGTATATAACAGGTGCTTAACAAATGTCAGCTGTGATCATCACCACCACCACCATCCTTTCTCCATTTCATATAGGAGGACACTGAGCGTCCAAGGAAGCTAAGTAACTTACTCAATGCCACACAGCTTTCAAGGAACTAGGCAGAGGCTGATGCCTGCCTCGTTACAAAGCCATGACCTTTCCAACTTCCCTACAGATCTAAGGATTCTTAAAGAAGTTAAGCAATTGGCTTCTAGGAAATGGGTGCAAATAAAAAGAGAATGTAAGTGGCCGCCGCTACCTTCATTCTTCAGTTGTAAACTCAAATAAATCTATTGAAAACTCTTAATAGCATGAGCTTTATTGGCTAGGCATATTAGAATAATCTATTGCTAGGCTAAGACATTTCCTGGTCATAGGTTAAGTATCTAGAAGTGGCTTTTGCTGAAGTGTTGCCCGTCTGTCATGGATCCCATTCTATACACACTCAGTTAGCATTCTGAAGTCACACAAGTTGCTGGGCTGACTAATTCGACTGTGTTATTTCAAAACAATAATATTACTGTGGATATAATGAATAATTTTACCATATCAAAACATCAAAACTCATTCACTCAAGGGTCCATTAAATAAGTCTGAATATAAATTAATAATATATTTCTGTGTTCTAGTTTGAATATACAGAAAGAAAATTACTTGAAAATGAAAGGGCAGAAGATTTATTTTTAGTCCAGGATATACTGAAGAGTTAATAGTCCTAAGCCAGCATGGCTCGGGGCCAGAGCAAAATTCACTAATTTTAATCTCTTTTTGTTGCCCTTCCTCTTCGCTCTCAAACAGACAAGCTAATAAGCAGTGAGGACATATCTAGGAACTATAGAATATTTCTGCAGTTTCTATTTTCTAAATCATCAAGCTGTTCTTTAGTTTTATAGAGCAGTTTTTCAATTGTTGAGGATCTTTCTGCAGAAAGGCAATTTGATTTCTATCCTTGGCTTTTCGATTTTACATTCCATCATCACTAAACATTGATTAAGCTTGCTGCAATACACTCCCTTCTATTTGGGTCTTTGAATACTCAGAAAGTCATTATTTATTACAATGTAACAATCTGGAAATATTTTTTAAAATATGCTTAATGCAGGTGCTTCATTTATCAGTGTTAACCTTTTTGTTTGTTTGTTTCAGGAAAAAATAAAGTGATGCTTCTTAAATACGGCATTCTAATTCAAATTTTTAAAAGGATATATAAAAATTAAAATTCTTTTTCTGAGAATATCATCATTTTAAAAAAACCAAAAAACTTAAGGTCTGGTAGGCAGTTTTCTAAAATGGCTCAATAATCCTTATCTCCTGGTAATCATTCCCTTGTGCAATCCCCTCTCTCCCATGTGGGCTGGATCTCCTTACTTGCTTCTAATGAGTAGAATATGGCCAAAGTGAAGGGATGTCACTTCCATGATTGGGTTACAAAAGGCCGTAGCTTCTATAATACCAGCTTTCTTTCTCTCTCTTGCTGATGCTCTCTTGCCTTCTTACTTCCTCACTCTGATGGAGCACGTTGCCATGTTGGAAGATGCTCTATGGAAAGACTCATATGGCAAGGAACCAAATGAGGCCTCATCCAACAGCAGTGAGGAACTGAGTCCTGTCAACAGTCACATGTGTGAGCCAAAAAGTGGATCCTTCCCAACTGAACTTTGACATGACAGCAGCGCAGGGAGAAACCCAGGGCCAGAGGACCCAGCGTAGCCACGCCTGTTTCCCTTACCCACAGAAGCTGGAAGATAATAAGGGGTTTAAGTCACTAAATTTGGGGGTAATTTTTTGCACAGCAATAAGTAACAAATAAGCTCTCTAAAATGCCTAGTGTCATGATTCATACTATTTAGTAAATATTTATAAGAGCCTCTCATATGCCAGGCAGTTGGCTAGATTCTAGGGATGCTGTGGAGAATGGAACACATGTGGTCCTTGTCCTTTGAGCCCAAGAGAAGCCTGCCCTGTATGTCCTTCCCTGACTGTCATTTTGCATTTTGTTCTCCGCCGGAACTTTGATCAGTGTTTACCGTAGGTGATGAGAGGGCCCTTGGCCTCAGAGATACGCTCTCCCATAGAAGGCTATTGGTAAGTTATAGCCTGGTCTGGGCAATCATCCCCTGCTCTGAGGGGCCAACAGTCTTCTTCTCAGGTACAAGAGCTCTGAATATGCAGGTAGTGACACGTTATTACTCAGATTCTTTTACACATGAAGGATAAGAACAGGACTTGAATAAATTTTTCTCCTATTAAAAAAAAAACTTATCCCATTAGTCTAATCATAATAGTAATTATAATTGGAGCCCAATTATAATTGTTGCAACAACAATGCAACTTCAAATCTTTCATAAATTACTAGTCTTCATCTGCTTCTACTAAATTATTCCTATCAGGCTTACAAAATATCATACATTTAGTTCATTATCATGCCTTGTTTTTTGTTCTAGTCCCACCTGTCAAAAAACTCAACTATATTCACATTGCCTTCATATTTTGTGGCACATTCTTTTGGTGGTAAATCTGTACTCCTGAAGATCAATTACATTTTTAGAAACATCTTAGGTCATTCATATTTAAATATCTGTGGATTACAAAGTAGCATTCAAAGATTACCACATGGAAGTCCATAGGTATGAGCTGACATTTCACTCTTCTAGCTTTTGGAAGCACAATTGGGCCAAGGAGTAGTTGAGGAGGGACAAAGTGACAGTGAGACAGAATCTCATAATCAAACTGTGAAATCAACTCCAAATGTTTGGGATCAATTGTTATCAAAAGTTACCTTAAAAGACAGTATCTAAGTGGCGAGGACACAACTCTGCTTTGAATAATTCATAGGAATGTATCAACATAAAAGAAAGAATTAGCAGAGAGCAGAGAAAATGGAAGTCAGAGAGCAAACTTTGGCAGTGTTCATGTAGCACTGTCCAGGACAGAGAATTCTAGGAGGATTAATCCACGAGCTAAGCACTGGATTTAAGGGCGAGCCCAAAAGGTATGGACCCTGCTATCACAAACTCTACATTTTACTGGGGTAGACGACAGACAAAGGGACTAGTCTAACCAGCAGGAATATGTGTGGTGGAGTTGGCCACACCAGGCTAGATGTTGCCTTTAAAGTCATCAAACTCTCCTTGCCGGGGTTCTAGGCTCACTGGCGCACACTCTCATTGTAAGATGGCTTTCAGTCATCTCCCTCGATGCTGATCAGCTAACACGAGCTCTCACCTTCTTTTGTCATAGTTATAAATTAGTACATGGACGCTCTAAGTTTTCCCTATTGGTCACTTAACTGGTTAGCATTCTCTGCGTTTTGCCCAAAGAACTGAAGTAAGGTGGTGGTCAGAGGGGGGAAAAGGTCACCAAGGAGGCCTGGGAGAAGCACTCAGACGGGAGGGGAGAGACGAAAAGTTAAAACCATGGTCAGGAGGTACCAAACTCCAAGTCTGGAAGATGAGAACTTGTTTCAAGCCCAAAGGTAAAGTATGAAACAGAGATGGGACAGTGAGAAGCAAATTCAATGTCCTTGAGTTAAGGTGAGGTACAAATGGAATAACGCCAAGGAATAAATAAAGACAAAAAGTTCGGGACTAAGTGGAATCAAATGCATCACTAGTTACTGTCTGTTTGCTGGCCTGAGAAACGGAGAGAATAGTGAAATCATTGATCGAAAGGAAAAAGGGTTGATGAGGGGAGGAATGGACTCGGGACTCGGGACTCGGGACCAGGGAGGAACAACATCAATCTTATTCGGACCACTTTAACTTTGCGATGTCATGAAAGTACCACATAGACAGTTTAAATAAATTAGTCTGGACTGCACAGGAATCTCCGGGCTGAAGATGGAACTTGAGTTGCTGGCATATAAAAGATATTTAAAGACATGGAAGTGGATAAAACCACTTCGGAAGAGAGAGCAGACACAGAAGGTCTCCTAAGCCCTGGGGGCACTCTAGCACTGGCAGGTCTAACAAGGATTAACTCAAGAAGTGGGACTGCTGGGTCTAAGGGCATATAATTTAGCAATTCTTCTAGATATTGTCAAATTGATGTCCACTGAGGTTGTACCTATTTACTCCCGATAGCCCAGTATGAAAGTATTGTCTCATCCCACACTCGTCTCAGTACTATGTGTTCTCAAACTTTTACATCTTTGCTAATATGGTAGGGTAAAAACAAGTCAGTGTAGTTGTAATTTTCATTGTTCTTTGTATGAGTAGGGTTGAAGATCTTTTCAAATATCTAACACACTTGTTTGTACCTGTCTATGGATTTCCTGTTCATAATCTCTGAAGGGAAAGTTTTCCAAGCTAGGTGATAATAAGGGTGCTAATAATGGGAAGGACCCCATAGCAGGAAGACATGGTGATGTAAGAGAGGAAGGGCATTCCTGTGGAAGTCACTTCCCTGAGAAGGAAGAGGATCCAGGCAACAAGGCAGGGGCTGTGACTCGAAAGGGGCAGGCCCACTTTCTCCACCATAATAGTAATAAAGGTGGAGTGTCAGTGTACAGATGTTGGTAGGCTTGAGGATTCCTGCCAAGAAAATGAGATGGCACTCACCTGACTGCGTTTACTCTCACTGTGAGGTGGGGGCGGGGGCGATGCAGGGAAGAGGAGCTTGAGCCATGAGAGGAAAAGGTGTGAAATAGGGGAGTAGGAAAGTGAATATACCAGAGGAATGGCATTGAATGACCCGGCCATCTTGTGTGTCCTTCTCAGATCTGTGGTCATCAGTTTGAAGTGGGCTCCAACAATATGGCTGTGTGACTCCCCCCCCCCCCCCAGAGATGTTCAATTGTTCAATTGTTGTGCTTGATGAGCACAACAGGAAAGCGATGTAGGATATTAAAGGGTTCGGAAGAGAAGGAGTGCTGACCTGGGTCATAGAGCCTACACACGCTATAGAGAATGTTTAGGTACAGAGGTGGTGAGTGTAAAAAGCAAATGAATGAGTGAACGGGAGGACTCAGTGCAGCTGGGAGCTGCTGGAGCAGGAATACATCAATATGGCAATGAGAGGCAGTCCCGAGAGATCAGGATGGTGGGCGGTGAAACAGCCCTGGCCACAAGGTGCTACAGATTTTACACAAAGCTGAAGGGGGCATAAGCCTCACATGACACTTAGAGATGTTCAGGAAAAAGAAGGCTGCAGGGGAAGAGAGAGCCAGATTCCATTAAAGACAGTAATTCTTCTGAAAAGGATAGTCATTGGAAAGGCTGAGAATAATTGAAACTCTCTCCCCCACAGAAGAGGAATTCCAGACAGCACAGTGAAAAGTATGGCATGGAGGGAGAAGTGGGAAACTTAGTTGGGGGACAGAAAAGGCAGGAGAGAATGAGTCTGAGGATCCACGAGAAGTTAGATAACTGGAGGCCATTACATCATGGGTAGAGAATGATCCAGAATGTGTAGATTATATATAAGAAATAATAAAATCACAATACACTATAAGGTATTAAAAAATGAGGCAGTTTCCATAAATGTACACTATATAATGATCCACAGAATAGAAAATTCCTAGCGGATAATATTGCAACTGGTTCCCTTTGGACTTAAGATTTTAGAATCCCATTGTGCTCTATGGAAAGAAGCTGGTTCAATGTTTTACAACTGGAAGCTATTGTGCTGAAATTAAAACCTGGAAGTTTTCTTTATGATGATAAGCCTCCTTATCTCTATAGGAGAAATTTAAGTTCTAATTAAACTTCTAAATTAACTTGAATGGAAGCCCAGCTCATTTAATAGAATCCTAGAATTTCAAATTACATGGAAACTTAGATGTCATCTAGTTCATCCAATCCATCCTAAAGAAAAAAAAGAGGGGAAAAATTTTTCATTGATTCTCCCCTCCTCCAAACTCTCCAACTTTCTCAGCACATATCCTTTAACTTTTGTTCTGGCTAAAATCTGACAGCCCCTTAAGATTCTGTTTTCCTCGTAATTCTCTCAAGTAGAAACTCTGCTGGGGCAGGGAGAATCCTTCCCACTGCCAATTCCAAACAGCCCCTGACTAACCTTCATCAAAAAGCCCCAGCTCAAACAAGTTCTATGTCCAGCATGGCTCCAACTAGGAACTAGACAGGCTGGCAAAAAAATTTAACATCTGTTAGAAGGCATCCATGAGTTACAAAAACATGAGATTAGAGGACAAAGAATCAAGAGGAGAAGGAAGCCCACCAAAGTGAATCTGGAATCTGGAGGCGCCTTTTGCCTTTGTGACTGCTGATTCTGAGAGTTCAGAGTCCACCAAGGAAGAGGGTCCCTGGTAAACACATGAAAATTTGGGATGGGATTTAGAAGGGCTAAACTTAAAAAGTAAGGGAACTAGAAACAGATCAGTCCTTACAGCAACTGAAGCCCAGCTTCCAAACATCTCAATCCTTAACCGGATCAATGTGATCAGGAATTGCTAGTGCTGGACGCTAGCTCCCTGCCTGAAGCCGAAATAAATCCTCTCTGGAGAAAAATAACATTTCACAGAGGTTTAAAGAACTCTCTAAGTTTTATACATACAACATCTGGACCCTAATAAAAAGAAGCTGTTAAATATATAGATAGATGAAAAGATTTCACCAAAACCCAAGAGAAAAAACAGACAATAGAAACAACCCCATGATCCAAATAATTTTGCAGACATGGACTAAACATTAATGGGCTTCTATTAATATATTCAGGACAAGCTTAAGCATTCTGGTAGGAAACTGGACTTTTTTTAATGAACTAAATTAAAACGCTAGACCCGAAAATATGATAACTCAAATTTAGATCTCAATGAAAGGCTTTCATGGCATATTTACACAGAGGAAACTGGAAGATAGGTCAGGGAAAAAAATCTAGAATGAAGCACAGAAAAACAAAAATGAAAGGGAAAAGAGCATGACATAGCTATGATATGGTAAAGAGGTTTAAATACCTGTAATTAGAGTCACTGAGAGAGTATAGAGAGCCTGGGGCAGAAGCAATATATTTAAAGAGGAAATGGCCTCTTTAATTTTCAAAAACCAATGGAAAACAACAAGCCACACATTTAAAGGGAACCATGAATCTCAAGGAGGATAAAGACTAGAAAATATACATATAATGGCTTAAAAAAACGCAAGAAGTTAATCTTGCAAGCAGCCAGAGGAAAAAAAATGACTACGTTCAAAGGAGCCACAACTAGATTGAAAGCTAGACAGTACTACATCTATAGAAGAAATTATGTCTTTTATTAAAAACCTTCCCATAAGAAAACTCCAGACCCAGATGCTTCATTAATTTTCCCAGACATTTAAAGAAGAAATAACATGAAGATAACAAACTCCTCCAGAGAGTCGGGGTGGGGGGGTGGGGGGGTAGATCCTTTCTCAACCCATCTTACGAAGGTAATGTATCCTTGATATCTGAAACTGAAAAAAAAGGAAAGAAAAAAAACTGTAGGCCAATTTCTCTTAGGAATATGAATGAAAATGTCCTAAGCAAAATACTGGCAAACAAAATCCAGCAATATAGTGAAGAGGAAATACATTCAAACCAAACTGGATTTTCCCCCAAGAATGTAAGGTTAATTTAACATTTGAAAAATTAATCAATATAATTTACTATATTAAGAGAGTAAAAGAGAAGTCACTGATCATCTCAGAAGATGCAGATAAAGCTTTGAATTAAAAAAATCAACATCCCCAAAACACTGAGTACTAGGCATAGGAGGAAACTTCCTTAATCACATAAAGAATACTTACAATAAAACCTAACATAAATCTCATGCTTGAAGTTTTGAAAGATTTCCCTTTAAGTAGGGAATGAGATGCCCATATCACTTCATTTTGCAACATACTGAAGGCCATACACAAAGCAAGAAACTAAGAAAATTCAATAAAAAATATGGCAGGGGGTGCCTGGGTGGCTCAGTGGGTTAAGGCCTCTGCCTTCTGCTCGGGTCATGGTTCCAGGGTCATGGTTCCAGGGTCCTGGGATGGAGCTCTTCATGGGGCTCTCTGCTCAGCAGGGAGCCTGCTTCCCCCTCTCTCTCTGCCTGCCTCTCTGCCTACTTGTGATCTCTGTCTGTCAAATAAGTAAATAAAATCTTAAAAAAAATATGGCAGACCCATAAGTAGAATATTATAAAATGATATTAAAGGGAAAATTTTAACTAAATTAAAGGAGGGATATACCATATTCAAATTGGAAGAGTCACTATTGTAAAAATCTCCACTAACTCCAAGTTGATCTCCGATCTAATTTAATACCAAAGTCCCAGAATGAATTTGTGGAAATTGATAAGCTGCTTATAAAATTTAAGTGAAAATGAAGAGTCAAGAACAGCTAAGAAAAAGAAGAGTGAAATTGGGCAATTTCCTCCACTGGATATGAAGACTTACTATAAACCTATAGTAATAAAGAAATAAAGATGGTGTGATACTGACAAAAAGACAACTGAATAAACAGAGAATACAAAAACAGACCTAGTCATATATGGAAATTTAATATGCAACAAAGCAGAGCAATGTGGAAAGGACAATCTTCTTGATAAATGGTGCTATGCCACTAACTGGATATTCATATGGAAAAAATGAAATTTGACCTGTACCTCATAACACAAAACACACACACACATACACAAAACGGTTCCAGAGCCTCACAGAAATAATCTGAAAGGTAAAATAATAAAGCATTTAGATAACCAGCTTCCCAATAGCACAATTACCAGCCACATATGACTATTTAAATTTCTTAAAATTTAATAAAATTTAAAACTCAGTTCCTCAATCACACTAGCCACATTTCCAGGTCTAAAGAGCCACATGTGTCTACTGACTATTGCATTGGACATTACAGAAAAAAAATCTGTATTTTTAATTTTTTTAATTTAATTTTTTTAAGATTTTATTTATTTATTTGATAGAGAAATCAGGAGTAGGCAGAGAGGCAGGCAGAGAGAGAAGGGAAAGCAAGCTTCCTGCTGTGCAGAGAGCCAGATGTGGGGTTGGATCTCAGGATACCAAGATTATGACTGGAGCCAAAGGCCGGGGCTTAATCCACTGAGCCACCCAGGTGCCCCAACATCTGTATTTTTAGAAAAATTTCTGTTGAACAGCACTGGACATAAACTGCCTTCATGACCTTGGGGTACACAATTATCTCAAACAGTCTGCAAAAAGAACAAGCCAGGAAAAGTCATAAATTAGACTACATTAAAACAAAAACTTCTGATTATCAAAAGACACCACCAAGGAAATCAGATATCAGTCTACCGTGTAGCAGAAGCTATCTACTATACATACACCCACCAAGTTCATACCCAAAATATACACAAAATATTCCTACGAGTCAGTAAGAGAAAGGCAACCCAATAGAGGAAAAAAAACAACAACAACACGGCAATAGACCTGAACGGGCACTTCACAAAAGAATGTATCAACCTCATTAATTATTAGGGAAATAAAACTTAAACCACAATGAAATACTAAAACACATCCATCAAAATGGTTAAATTTTAAAAGAACCACAATGTCAAACAGTGGTATTTGTAAGATGGAGTAATCGAAGTCCCTATGCTGCTGACAGGAGTCTCTATTGATAGAATAGCTTTGGAAAACTGGTATTACCTATTAAAGTTGAACATATTTATACTATGACTCAGCAATTCTATTCCCAGTATATATCTAAGAGAAGTACATATGTATGGGCATCAAAAGACATGATCATAGAATGATCATAGCTAAAACTTGGGGTGGGGAGGGATATATCTATTGACAGTAGAAAGATGGATAAATCGTGGTATAGTCATTCAATGAAATAGGGAAATACAGCAATAAATATCAAACTCCTGCTATACGCAACAACATGGATTAATCTCATGAACATAATATTGTGTTTCAGTAACCAGAATTAAAAGAATATAGTACATGGCATATGATTTCATTTATATAAAGTTCAAAAAACAGGCAAAACTAATACAAGGTTTTAGAGATCAGAAGATGGTTTTCTTTATGGAAAAGGGAAAGAAAGTGATTGGAAGCAAGCATGAGGTAGGGGCTTCTGAGAGTTCAGAAATGTATTTCTTGAAAGAGTGGCGGCTACACAAGTAAAATCACTACATGAAAATTAATATCTGCATATATCAGATTTGGTATACTTTTGTTAATATATGTTGTACTTCCATAAGAGAATGTAAAAAAAAAAAAAAATCATCTCCTTTGATGTACCTGCCATTAGATTCTAAAACATTTCACCTCCTTCTCATTGCTGTTATTTATTGATCTAGCCTCTAAAATTTTAGCATTTGTTTCAGCTTTCTCTTCCACCTCAAGTCCCACTATCAACATCAGGAGTCACTGCCCCCTCTAAAACCATCGTCAGACCAAAGCATCCTATCTTTTCAGATTTCTCAGAAGATTCCCCAGACTTTAGGTCTTTAATCTCATGGGAACCTCTGGTCCACATTTTCCAAGAGCTCACTCCTTTCTTCTTATTTAAACTCAGACTATTTTCTTAGTCATTTCAATCACTTTTTTTTTTTTTTTTTTTTTTTTTTTACCAATATTCTCAGTTTCCTTACCTACTGTCGTTCCATTTTAATACCTGGCAAAATCCCAATTTTGGTTGATTCTTTTGCACTTGCACCCAGGCTGCTGAGCACTGCTGGAGATCATATAACTTGGCTTGCTTCAAGTGGACCCTCCATGCCTCCTCCTTGTCCTGACATATTTCTCTAGTCTACTCTTCTATCCCCCATGGAAGGAAGTCAAATCTTCTCCATTCTTTCTAAAGCTATGAAATACCTCTCTGTCAGCAGATGAGTTTGCTTCCAACTTCACAGAAAATATAGAAACCATAAAATATCCTTTTCTTGCCAAACTAAAAATACATCTGAATCCATAACCATATCTTGTTCTTTATAACTTCTGTTAAAAAGGAAGAGTCGTCTCTTGTCCCTCCATCACCCCCATCTTTTCTGGGACTTTGTTCCTTCAATTCTCTTCTTCCTATATCTTCCCTCTCCATTGGTTCTTTCCTATCAGTTTTTAAAATATCTAAATCTTTTCCACCTTAAAAAAAATAATAAACTACAGTGAAAAATAAAGTCCTCTTTCCCCTCCATTTTTCTCTCCAAGAATCAACCTATCTTCCTCTCCAATTAACGACAAGAATATTAATTTTGTGTCTCCTTCCTCACCCCCCTTTCAGGCATCCCACCACAACAGTCTGTTTACTTACCATAGCTACACAAATGACCTGTTTGTGGCAGACCCAATGGGCACACTTCAATTTCTCTTACTTGGCTTTTCTACATATTCACTATGTCTACAGCGCTGAAACCCACTCCTCCCTTGGCTCTAGGGCCTCAACACCTCTTGTGTTTCCTCCTATACTTCTGCTTACCTTTTCTTAGGGCCTTCATAGACAGTCTTCTCCTCACCTCTTAAGTGATGGAATGCTC
Organism: Mustela putorius furo; assembly: GCF_011764305.1. Lineage (NCBI taxonomy): Eukaryota > Metazoa > Chordata > Mammalia > Carnivora > Mustelidae > Mustela > Mustela putorius. The sequence goes on from NW_025422471.1 coordinate 20,271,962, forward strand.
CAGAATTCTCTTTTAGGCCATTTTCTCTTTTCATTTTATATATGTTTAGATGACCTCATCTACTCCCATGTCTTCAGTTACTGTTTATTGCTGATAACTTCCAAATCCACATTTCTAGTTCTGGCACATCTCATGATGTTCAGAGACATGGCATCTGTATGTCTTGCACGCTCCGTTCTCTAATAAACTTGGAATCCTGGACACTGAACTCTTCTTATTCCTCTTTTGCGAGTGTTATCCTCCATCATCCATGTTCCTCAGCACTGTAATCCCACCTCCTAAATAAAGTTTCTCTTTATCTCTAGTATTATTCTTTATTTCCACATGCCTCCACCCCAGTCTAGACCATCATCATTTTTTCTTGGGTGACTTCTTCTTGCTCCTCACTGGCCCCCTTCCTCCAGTCCCGTTCCCTTCCAATCATCTCCGTACGAGAGCAAGAAAAGGCAATTGCTTGCTTAAGCATTTGTCTTATCATTAAATTATAAGACTCATAAGACTACAGACGTGTCAAACTTGCTAATCTATCAATTATTATAGTATCTGGTACACAGTAAGATTCAAGAAATATGTGTGGAAGAGATAAGTGAACTGGTATTATTGATTTCATCTAACATGGAAATATGTAGAAACAGCCCTAAAGACTTCCTACAGATACAAATCTGTTTTTATTCTCCACAGAATCTAGCACAAGCCTGGCCTACATTTGTTGAATCAATAAAAATAAACTGTGAGATATTAACGTGCTTTGCAAAATGACATATAAAGTGCTATATAGGGGTGTGTGGGTGGCTCAGTTGGCTGAGAATCCAACTCTTGATTTCAGCTCAGGTCATGATCTCGGGGTTGTGAGATCAAGCCCCACATCAGGCTCTGTGCTGTGTGTGGAGCCTGCTTAAGATTCTCTCTCCCTCTCCCTCGGCCCCTTGCCCCCTCTCCAATAAATAAATAAGTAAGTTAGTAAGTAAGTAAGTATATAAATAAATAAAGCAATACAAGTAAATATAAAGTGCTATAAATATAAAGTGCTAACATGCAAAGAATAAAGCAGTACTATTTTAAAAAAAATTTTTTAAATTACTTATTTGACAGAGAGATCACAAGTAGGAAGAGAGGCAGGTAGAGAGAGAGGGGGGGGGGGGGCAGGCTTCCCGCTGAGCAGAGAGCCCGATGCAGGACTTGATCCCAGGACCCTGAGATCATGACCTGAGTTGAAGGCAGAAGCTTAACCCACTGAGCCACTCAGGCGCCCAGCAGTACTATTTTTAATACAGAAAAGATCTCACCAGTTTACAACTGCCACTTCAACATTACCACTGTTTTCCGTATTCCCTTCCCTGCTTTATTTTTCCCATAGCAGACTATGTAATTTACATATTTATTTTGTTTATTGATAACTTCTCCTGTAGAAGTTCCACAAGAGCAGTAATTTATATCTGTTCTGCTATGAAATACATGCAAGGTGCTCAATGAATATTATTAAATTAACTGTATCTGGGACTGTGCTAGTTATGTTAAATATTTTATCTTATTAATCTTTAAAATAACACTCTAGCTAGATCCCTTTATCTCTATTTTAGAGATTTTTTAAAAAGAGTCTCATAGAAGTTACATCATTTCTTAAGATGTACAAGAATATTCCAGGAGGAAACCAAAAGGTAAGAAAAACAGAAGCACAAATAAGATGTAGGAAAAAATTGATGTATATCAGCCATTACAATAAAAGTTAACAAACTATACTCTCCAGTTTAAAGACAAAAATTTATGCCCATCTAAGACACAGCAATATAGGAAAAATATGTATAGTACTTAAACATAAGAGCCCTATAGTTCCGGTGCCAGCCAAGATGTAAGTTCACTAAACCTATGTCTCTCATTGATTAAAACTTAAAATAAAATAAAATAAAATAAAATAAAATAAAATAAAATAAAAAGCAGCTATCTTAGGACTCTGAAAACTTAAAAATAGTAGCAGATTGGAAAGAGTAGCAAACTTGAAGAAAAACTTCCATAGGAATAAGTTCCCTGGTTTTTCTTCTTCTCTCTCCCAGATTTGACCCAAGGGTTGTCCCACTGTGGAACTGCAAAGGAAGTATAGACAACAAAAATACTTGGATAATCCCCTCTTTGGCCAGACAGCCAGGAAAAGGGGTCTCTCTGAGTCGAAGAGGATGGGGGATGGGAGGGGAAGATCCTCTGATGTTTTCTTTCCTTCTTTTCCTTTCTCACTGTCCTGCCCCAAAGGTGGTCCCAATCATGGACCTGCACTGCAGTGGCAACCTAAAACTTGGAGAAAAACAAACAACAAATGAAAAAAATCTGTGTCTGGTCAGGGCAATTGGGAAAAGAAGACACTGTGATTTGAAGACTGCGGAGGAATACATGTTTGTTTTTCTTCTTCTCTCTTTTCTTCTGCTGCTTTTTCTCTAGGTTGGTCCCAGTTGTATAAAACTACATGAACATCAAGAGGCTAGAACTCCAAAAGAAGCTCCCTCTTTCTGGACAGAGGATCAGGAAAAGGAGCCTCTGTGTCCAGCACAGATCCAAACCAGCCTAGCAAAAACTGTGAGAACTGAACAGCAATTTAAAATATTACTCAAGGGGTGCCTGGGTGGCTCACTGGGTTGGGCCTCTGCCTTCAGCTCGGGTTGTAATCTCGGAGTCCTGGGATAGAGCCCCACATCAGGCTCTCTGCTCAGTGGGGAGCCTGCTTCTCCCCCTCTCTCTGCCTGCCTCTCTGCCTACTTGTGATCTCTGTCTGTCAAATAAATAAAATCTTTAAACAAAATATTACTTAAGTCTCAGAGTAATGCCTGAGAAGTGCATGCAAAGAAGAGATGCAAAGCAGCATAGCAAATGCTTAGAAAATTAAATTGACATTGGAAACACCACTCAGTGAAGATAAGACAGAACTGCAGTCTGAACCTCAGTGGGCTGACAGCCTGCTACGATAAACAAATAAGCAAAATCAACATTGTCTTTAGAATTTTAACAGGACTCAGAATTTCATAACCTAATAGCTAAATGACTGGGCTATAATTCAAAACTATTTGATGAACCAAGAACCAGGAAAATTTGACCAGTTCTCAAGGAAAAAGACAGATGCCAATCCCAGAATGTCCCAAATACTGGATTATTACACAAAGACATTAAAGCAGCTATTGTAAACATGCTGTAGGAGGTAAAGAGAAGCACTCTTGAAATGAATGAAAAAAAAAAAAGTTCTCCACAGGTACAAACAACAACAACAAAAAGAACCAAGTAGGAACTTTGAAAAATACAATATCTGAAATGAGAAAATGAATTTCATCAAGAACCAGCAGTATGTGTGTGTGTGTGTGTGTGTGTGTGCGTGTGGCTGTGTGTGCACATGTGTATTTAGATAGATAGATAGATGATATAGATAGATAAATAGACAAAAACTTATTTTAAGGAATTGGCTTACATGATTGTGGCAGCTTTGCCAAGTCCAAAATATGCAGGGTAGGCTATCAGCCTGGAGACCCATGCAAGAGAATTTAGAATTCAAAAGCAGTTTGCTGGCAGAATTTCTTCTTGCTTGGGGAAGCCAGTCTTTTTCTATTAAGGCCTTCAACTGATTGAATGCGGCACATGCACATTATGGAGGGTAACCTGCTTTACTCAAAGTCTACTGATTTGTATGTGAACTCATCTAAAAAATACCATCACAGAAATATCCAGAATAATGTTTGACAAATATCTTGGCACCATGGCCGAGTCAAGTTGACATATAAAATTAGCCATCACGGATCTTATCACACCTATTCAACATTATTCTGGAAGTCTTAACCAGTGTAATATGGCAAGAGAAAGGAGAAGGAGGCATACAGGTTAAAAAGGAAAAAAAGAAAACTGTCTTCTTTCACAGATGACACAATTATCAACATAGAAAAGCCTCAAAACTGTAGCAAAGCTTCTAGAACTAGTAAGTGAATTTAACTAGGTCTCAGGATATATGGCCAATATATAAAAATTACTTACATTTCTAGTTCTATATAATAACAGTGAACAGTAGAATTTTAAATTAAAAAAACTACCAATTATAATAGCATTAAATCCTGAAATATTTAAGTAAAAATTTAAGAAATACATATAGAATCTATATACTCAAAACTATTAAAAACACTGATGAAAGAAAGTGAAAAGGACATACAAAAACAGAGTTATACCTTTTCACACATTGGAAGACTCATTATTATTAAGATGCCATTTCTCCCCAAATTGATCTACATAGATCAGACAGAATTCCAATTAAAACTCCAAATCTTGTGGATATTGACAAGCTGGTTCTAAAATTTCTATAGAAAGGCAAAGGAATAGCGGGCACAATTTCGAAAAAGAAGAACAATGTTGAGAGACTTACACTCTGAATTCAAGACTTAATATAAAGCTACAATAAGCACGGCAGTGTGGTATTGGTGAAAGGACAGAAAAATAGATCAATGGAAAAGAAAAGAAAGCCTAAAAATAGATCCACTCATATATGGCCAATTGATTTTTGACAAAGGTACAAGGTAACTCCATCAAAAAAGAATAATCTCTCAACAAATTGTGCCAGACCAACTGGGCATCCACATGCAAAAAAATAAATAAATAAACCTGAACCCATACTCACATCTTACACAAAAATTAACTCAAAATGGATCACAGATATGTGTAAAAATTAAAGCTTTAAAATATCTAGGAAAAAGTCTTTGTGATCTTGGGTTAGGCAAAGAGTTATTTGATAGAACACTAAAAGTACAGTACAAAAATATTTTTTGATATACTGGACTTCCTATTATTTAAACACTTTTGCTCTTTGAGCCACACTGCTAAAAGAATCAAAGAAGTCACACACTGGGAGAAAATGTCTGTATATCACATATCTAATAAAGGGCTTGTATCTAAAATATGCAAAGAACTCTCAAAATCCAATAACGAGAATACAAAGCACCCAGTTAAAAAATAGGCAAAAGATTTGAATAGATATTTCACCAAAGAATATACAGGAATGTGAAATATACTCAATATATTATACTCAATAACATATGTCATTAAGTAAATGCAAAATAAAACCATACTGTGATATTATTCTACACTAATTGATATGGTTAAAAAATTTAAAAACTAACAATACCAAGTACTGGTGAGGATGTGGAACAAGGGGAAAGCTCAGAAACTGTTGGTGAAATGCAAAATGGTTCAGATACTGCAGAAAACAGTCTAGTGGTTTTTTACAAATACTTACTATATAGACTAGTAATATTACTCCTAAGTATCCAAGAGAAATGAAAACGTTCATCAACAAACAAACCATGTTAATGAATGTTCATAACAGGGTTATTCTTTGTAAAAAAATCATTATTGAAGTACAGTTGATATACAGTAGTGTTATTCTTTTTTTTTTTTTTCCTTAAAAATCAAGAGAGAGAGAGAGTGAATGAGACTGAGCACAAGCAGGGTGAAGGGCAGAGGGAGTAGGAGACTCCCCTCTGAGCAGAGAGCCTAATGTGGGGCTCGATCCCAGCACCCTCGGATCAGGATCCAAGTCAATGGCAGGCACTTAACTGACTGAGCCACCCAGGCCATCCTAGTAGTGTTATTCTTAACTGACAAAGAGTGAAAATAGCCCAAGGTCCTTTAGCTGGTAAATGAATAAACAAAATGTTGTACTTTCATACAATGGAATACTATTCAGCAACACAAAGTTAAAACTATCGATATACACCTCAGCATGAATGAGGTGTGCTAACTGAAAGAAACCAGACTCAAAATCCTAAAGAGTAGCCTCTTCCCCTTATCTGGGGGCGGGGGGAGGGGATTCATTCCAACACCCCCAGGAGATGCCTGAAACCAAAGACAGTATTAAACTCCACATGTTATGTTTTTCCTGTATGTACATACCAATTATAAAGTTTAATTTATAAATTAGGCAGAGTAAGAGATTACTAATAATAATTAACAATAAAAGAAAACAACTGTAACAATACACAGGAAAAAAAGTATGACTGTGATCTCAAAGCATATTTTTGTACTGTACTTAACCTTTTTATTTTATTTTTTTTAGTATGGTCGCCACACAATGTTAGCTTCAGGTGTACAACATCCCGATTTGACAAGTTTATACATTATGCTATGCCCAACTACAAGTGTAGTTACCATCTGTCACCATACAAGCCTATTACAATGTCAGTGACTATATACTCAATGCCGTGCCTTTTATTTTCACGACTTATTCCTTCTTTAAGTGGAAGCCTGTATCTCCCTCTTTCCTCTTCCCTTCACCCATTTTGCTTGTCACCTCCCCCCACCCTCCCCTCCAGCAACCATCAATTTGTACTTTGTATTTACAGGTCTGATTCTGTTTTTTGTTTCTTTGTTTCTTCTTCTTCTTCTTCTTTTTAGATTCCACATATGAGGGGTATCATATGGTGCTAGGGAAAACTGGACAGCTACATGCAAAAGAAGCAAAGTGGACCACTTTCTAAGATCATACAGAAAAGCAAATTCAAAAATGGATTAAAGACCTAAATAAATGTGAGACCTGAAACTAAAAATCCTAGAAGAGAGTACAGGAAGTAATTTCTCTGACTTCGGCAGTAGCAACTTCTTTTTAGATATGTCTCCTCAGGCAACAGAAACAAAAGCAAGCAAGCAAAACAAACAAACAAACAAAAAACACCACTGGGACACATTAAAATAAAAAGCTTTTGCACATTTGCTGTGCAAAATTATGAACAACAAAAAAGGCAAGCTACTGGAGGGAAGATATTTGCAAATGATATATGCTGCAAGGGCTTAATACCTAAAATATATAATGAACTGGGGTACCTGGGTGGCTCCATCAGTTAATCAAAATCAAGAGATTTTGGTTCAGGTCATGAGATCAAGGTCTGCATCGGGCTCCACAGTAGGCATGGAGTCTCCCCGAGATTCTCTCTCTCCGTCTCCCTCAGCCACTCTCCCCACTCATGGAAAATAAATAAATAAGTAAAACCTTAAATAAAATAAAATATACAAATAATGTATGCAACTCAGCACTCCAAAAAAAGCAAATAATTCTATTAAAAATGGGCAGCAGATCTGCCTAGACATTTGTCCAAAGAAGACATACAGATGGTCAACAGACACATGAAAAAATGCTCAACAGTCTAATCATCAGGGAAATACAAATTAAAACTACAATGAGATATCACTTCACTGCTGTCAGAATGCCTAATATAAAAAAGACAAGAAACAAGTGTGGTAAGGATGTGGCGAAGAGGGAACCTTCCTATACTGTTGGTGGGAATGTAAATTGGTGAAACCACTGTGAAAACATTACAGAGGTTCTTCAGAAAATCAACAATAGAAACATCACCCTTCTGATGGTGATGCGAGATGACAAAATGCCCGTGTGATAAGACGAACTGAGGTGAATGACATAGGCACTGTGATGTAGTGTCAGGTTACTACTGACTTTCTGAGGAGGAAGATCATTTGCTTCTAGATCACGGTTGACCAATGATAACTGAAACCTCAAAAAGCAAAACAGTGGATAAAGAGAACTACTGCATATTGTATCAATCTATATGTTACATTTTGGAAAAGGCAAAACGTAGGCACAGAGAACAAGGGCTGGGGTAGGAGAAAGTGTTGGCTACCAGGAGAGGCACCTAGGAGTCTGGGGCGAGTAAGGGAACTGTTCAGTATCCTGATTATGGCAAGAGTTACACAATTCTATGCATCTATTAATACTCACAAAACTGTACACCAAAAAAGGTTACTTTTTCTATCTGAAATTTTAAAAAATAATGTTCTATTTACCAGGAAAAAAATAAACCAGAGAAAGATGAATAATTAAAAGTACAGAAAGGTCTATCAAACAAATACTACCAAAGGAATGTTGGTGTAGCTATGTTAATGTCAGGCAAAATAATCTTTGGGCAATTTGCCCAAAGACATATAGCTTATAAGGAGCAGATGCAGCCTTTAGTCCGCCTCTCTCTTACAATAAAGTCTATGCTCTTTTTATTACATCTTAATGACTCAGATTCTAGTTATTAAAACTTACGAAATTTATTAATTAAAAAGAAAAGTTTGAGACAATCCCTCACAAGCACAAAAATTTCACCATGAAATAAATGTTGTTTTCATATTTTGAGAAAAATCAGTAAATATGCTTCCAGAAAAATGCTTACTTAACTAATATAGGTGAGACTGTTTTTGTTTGACTTGGAGATTTTTTACCTTGTTTTCTTTTCATGATAATAGAAACAATCTATCATTCCCACCCAAAATTTCAAAATTTTTACTAAGTTCTTTCTTCAAAAAAACCCCATTTTTTTTCCAAATCGACTTCTAAAAAATTAATCAAATTATGTAAGACCAATGAATCACTGATCTCTACTTTTAAAACTTGTAATACATTATATGCTAATTAAGTATATTTAAATTTTAAAAATTAAAAAAAATCAATATTAGCATTTATAGTTGAAAAATCCAGCACCTGAGATAAATGATCAAAGTAACCTGGCTGTTTTTAATTGAAACCTCTGCAGGAAAAGCTGGGGGAATAGATCTATATAATGTATCCGTGTGAGAGCTGAATATGCATACCTACCTGAAAATGTTTAGGATACATCACGCTCCTTACCATAAGTTACAAGTAAGGCTTTTAACTTATTAAGTAATACTTGCACTAACAAAATTAGTATGTTCAGTCTTCAGAATAGTCAATGTGAAAAGTCATGCAAAACAGCAATTAAATAAAGTTTCAAGCTAGTCCCCAAATCCCAAGAACCTATTCTAGTACTGTTCCCTTCTGGGATTTTTTTTTTTTTTTTTTCAATTAAAACACAACAGCTGTCTATCCATAGAATATTGCAAATTGAAAGCAATAACCTCTCAGACCACGGGATTCAGGTTGTGGGATCTGTTTTTGAAAGTGAGTTTAACATTGAGGTCAAAACTACAGAAAACATGTAGAAAATGTGCATCCTTTATCTTAGCCTTCTGTTTTGGTTATTAAAGGCAAATCTGGTTTATTCTGCTCCCCTACATGTGGTCTAATATTACTTGGAATGTCTATGAATAAAATCTAGAATGGGGCAGGTAAATTTAATGAAAACCTCAAGGGAAATACATGGCATTACTAGCTGAATCCCTTAATCAACCTTCCCTCAGCCCAGTCCCTCCCTCATTTTTCACTCATATTTTCACTGTGAAAAATGAGGGGTTCTTGTCTCCATGGACAGAGCATGTAACATCACACAGTAATCAGGACTTGGACACAACACTCATAGATGACGAAAGAGACTTCACTGCCTGCTAAACACCAGCCCTTCGCAAGAGTACTAAGGGCACTTGGACGCAGCTGAAGTCAGTCACCTGAGACCCTGAATGTGAACTTGGTATGGGTGCAAAAATCATTTTATCTATAGAGACATAAAAACAGACAGACATAAAATAAGGGGCCCTTAAAATTTCCAAACCATCACCTGGGAAGTGCCCACTGTCTTCAGACAGACCGGTTTGGAAAATCTCCCATGACAGAAAGACTGGTTGGTTATGGTGTACTTCAGATTGCTTTAGTCTCCATCCAGTCCTGGCTGAAAAGAGTTCGGGATGGGTTGGGAAGATCCTGCCACATCTGTTGTTTGAGAGCCAGAAGGCAGGAGAAATTTTCTTCAAGTAACATAGGGAACCAAGACCCAAGCCAATGTTGCCAAAGAGAGCCTTTGTGCCTCAGGAAAATCACTGTTAAATACAAGGTCATGGGACCAGAGTGTCAACACTGGAGTTAAACAATAAAGTACTTGAAACCAGGCAGGAATGAGACAAGAGTAAAAGCACATTTTGCACAAGCAAGGAAGAAGGGGCATCCAGGGTGATTTCCCTGAGCTACCTTGGTGTGTGTGCAGATTGGCCTTTGTATCTAAGGTACAAATGAGCCGAATGAGCTTAAAAAAGGAGACACTACTGGCAGCTAAGGAAACCTAAGAACCTTCTTTCCAAAGTTAACTGGCTACATTTTCTTTTCTTTCTTTCTCTCTTTCTTTCTTTTTTTTTTTTTTTTACTATCATTATTCTAAGGGAGCTCCAGAACTTACCCAGAGAGTCAAAAGTCTGTGGCTTGTGAAGAGCCAGGATGGTCAGGTAAATTCAAACACCCTGATCATCGTCCTTGTGAATCCTATCATTAGCGTTAGAACTGACTTTTTTGACAGAATAAACTCTGTAACACCATAGGCTATGAAATCTAAGAGCCCTTTTTACTCACTCAGTCCACAAAATAACTTTAACAGATGCAAAAGTAAGGCCTGGCCACACTGATGTCAGTAAGATCAAAAGGCATTTTTTTTCTGGGCAATCTGCTAGAAACAATATAGACTTAGATATTCCTGACTCAACTCTCTCAAAAGATAGACTTGACACGTATCAATATGAAAATTCCCCTTTTTAAGGAACAAGGCAAGGTTAGTTGCCTAGCTTAACGTATTCAAGAGACCGGCAGTAATGGTCGTTTAGCTTTTCCTGGTGGTGACATTGCTATCAAACATGCCTGTGAAGAAATTAAATAAAATGTGGAAAATAATTGCATTTTGTTGATTTTTTTTTTTTTTTTTTTTACTATGTATGAGATGGACTTTGTAGGATCCAAAATGACCATTTTACAGGACTCTTAAAGGTATTTTCTCCTTTATCAGCTGTTTGCAATTAAATTGAATGTGTGACAACCTGCAAATCAAGGTGGGGGGAAGAAAGCTTTAGGAAATTTTAAATGGCTTACATAAGCAACCTTCTGTGATCTAAGCTGTTTAGTGTTCTCACTGCCCTTTCAGGGAGCTCCCCACTGGTTGTATATTAACAAATCTTAGTTTGAAAGCCTGCCTTACTGTCGTGTGAGGGTTTGAGGGACAGGTCCTTGCATTGTTGGTTATTAATGACTATGTGAATAAGGCTGGGGGTGAGGGTGTGGGTAGGGAGAAAGCCTGACAGAAAGGGTTATATTGATTAGAGGAAACTACTTAGACATATATTCAATTCAATTTAACTCCTTTACCAGCACGTGGTCTAAAAACATTGACTACAGTATCTGTAGCATTCAATTCTAGATGTGTGGTAGGGTATGCTAAGATATATCTACGTCTCAGTAGGATGCTGGGGGTTTAGCCACAGGGCCAATAACAACTGCAGCTTGTAGAGGGAAACTGTTCATGGCATGGCTCAGGGAGAAGCACGGTGGAGATGGATTCTCACAGGCCCAGCTGGGCTACTTCTGTTCTTGCAGCCTTGGGACATTGTTACCATGACTTGCCAATCCCATCATGTAAAATGCAGCACGTTAAAATAGCTGAAGGTCTCTCCTGAGACAGGAGATTCACTACCAGAACTCTTTGAATGCATTTTGAATGAGAACTACAAAACTCCTATTAGTCGACTAAGTAAATACTCTAGACCTAAGTACTCTAGACCAGCTTCTTCCTTCCTTCCTTCCTTCTTTCCTTCCTTCCTTTTCTTTTCTTCCTTCCTTCCTCCTTCCCTCCCCCCCCCCCTTTCTTTCTTTCTTTCGTTCATTTGTTCTTTCTTTCTTGTTCCCAACCAGAGTTTATTGGTGCTGGGCTGCCAAACAGGGCACTGGCTACGGGGGCGCTCTGGTCCTGTGCGGCAGGGCCCAGGCCAAGTGGGGCTTTACAGGGATGCGGCAGCTAAGAGTAGGGGGGTTGGGGAAGGGGCTGCTCCTTCACGGCAAACAGGGAAAATACATTCTTGTCTGGAAGTACAGTGAGAAGACAGCTTGTATACCAAAATCTCTAGAAAAGAGTGGGTGGGTTCTAGACCAGCTTCTTAATAAACTATCAGTTTGTGTCTGTGAATAAACCGTTGTAGGAAACCTAAGGCTCAACAATTATTCTACTGACCACTGCAGTGTTCTATTTTATACGAAACAGAAATTATGTCCACTGCTTTTCCTTTTCATAGTATTAATGGATTAATGATAACAGTAACTCAAATTCCTAGCATCAGTGCTAGGAATCACAAGCATTATCTCACATAATTTCTCACAACAAACAGTGAGGTAGTCCTTATAGTAGTTCCCACAGAGAATAATTCTCCATTTTGAGAGTGAGGAAGGGGGAAAGTCAAGTAATCTATCCTTGGTCACAATGTTAATAAGTAGAACTTAAATAAGAACCCAAGTGTTTCTGACTTCGGAGCCAAATTCTCAACCTGTTGAAAAATCTATCCTTGGATCCAGCTATACATTCCTGTCGCAGTCAAGGCTTAGTTGCCAAAAACCAGAATCTATTCTGACTAGCTGAGGCCCTCATTGCGAGGGCTGAATAAACAAACTCTGTATGACTTTCCAAGAACAACTTCTAAGCTCTTATTGGAGAACTGGACACCCAGGACCTGCTGCTTCTTTCCAATATCAAGAATCTGCCATTCTAGAATCAGACCCCCACTGCCATCATCAGAAACTGTCTCTTCTGTGGCCATCACCAGGGCCACACCACACCTGCTGTAATTCACACCAAAATGACTGTCCCTTCATCTGCCTTTTGACACACCCAACACTAGTAACTGAATATGAGCCACACAGAGGACCTCCATGACCTGCAGTGCTTCCAACAAACTGCAGCCTCCAACACTTCTGCCTTCCAAATCCCGCACCCCCGCATCTGATGTGATGAACCTAAATCAAATTCAGAACCCTCTCGGAGAGGGAGATGGAAAATTATGTTTTAGCTGCCCAGTGTCTGCAGTACAGGAGGAGCATAGGAGGAGAGTAGGATGAATGTTGAGTTCTAATCCACAATAGCCCCTATGAGTTCCAAAGATTTGAATATCCTGTTGAGGGTTCTCCTGATTAGGACTGCAAAATACTGTATGCCTAGGAGAAGTTTCCAGAGTTCTCGTCAAATTCTCAGGGGTTCACAATGCAGAAAGGGGTCAGATCTACCTTACTATATCTGTATTAATATGACAATCTTGAGAACAAGTTCAGCATCGTGCAAGGGACTCAGACATAGGGATTAAGACAGGAGCTCTCACGCTCAGTAGTTCAAATTCTGGTTCTGCTACTTAGTAGATGTGTGTCCTTTAGCAGGTTGTCTGATGCCTTTGTGCCTCAGTTTTTCCTTCTCTAAAATCTGGAGAACAGATTCAACTTAACAGTGGTGTTCAGAAGATTAAGCGAAATAATATGTATACTCAGAAGAATGCCCGGCTCTTGAGAAATGCCCCCTAAATGTTAGCTGTTGTGACCAGAACAATCCTTAGACAAGATAAACTCTAACCTTAAAAGACTTGCATTCATGCCCCATACATAAATTTATTCCCACTTTCATATGCTCATAGGAGAAGTGAGTACTTGATATGCTGCGGCAGTAAACAGAAAGACAAGGTCCTGTTTATATGAGGATGACTTCATTCTCTTTAAAGAATATATTAATCTAGCAGCTAATTACTGCCAGTTCAAGTCTGTGCCAAAACCAAGGTTGCCAGTTTGGGAAGGCATTCTTTGGGACCTACATGGAAAATACTTTGAAAGTATTCAAAACGCTAACTCTTAATTGCAGGGGTGTCTATTAATAGTTACGTCATCTGGCAGGCCCCTTCAGATACAGTTTTACTCAGTCAAGTAGTCCATGCAAGTCTTGTTAGCTGGGCAAGGCGGATGATGGATAATTCCTGCTGACAAAAAAAATCTTGCTATCTAACACCCTACCTTCCGTACTTAAAGGAGCGGGATTTACAGGCTACCATGGATTCTGCTCAATCATTTGGGCAAATCTAATAAGTCTTGCAAAGGGAAAAAAAAAAAAAAAAAAAAGGCCTCAGCCTTGCTAGCAAGTATTCCCATGAGCCGCCTCTGGACAACAGAAACAATGTTCCGTGTTGGCAAGAATGGAAATCAGACCCTTTAACTACTTTTCTTAGTGTCTAAAATGTATGTGCCGAAGAACTGCAAGAAATACCTACATTTAAGCTACTCGTCAGAAGTTCAGTGTTCAACTACCTGCCTCCAATCCAATGCCTGCTTGACCTCAGATTGTAGCACATTAAGAAGAACAATTATGACCAGTATCAGTGAACACTTAGGGAAAAGGATTCTCGAACATCCTCCTGGTAGTAAGAATTAGCATGACTTTCTGATATTGACATGGAAATATTTAACAAAATCTCTAAAAGTCAATACTTATTGACTCGCCAATTTCACTTCTAAGAATTTATTCCAAAGAAATAATCTGACAACTACACAAATCATACTTCAAAGATCTTCACAGAGATTCACTTAGGAATTGTTTATAATGCAAACAATTAGGAAAGAACTCAACGTTCAAAGTGTAAAACTGGTTAAAACAATTCTAAGGCATGGCCTTAGAATCGAATTCTATGCAGCTACTAAAAGTAAAATTTAGATGTATTTAAATATTGACACGGAAAGATGTCTGTGATGTAAATTTCAAAAACCAGGTGCATGGTATAATCTCATTTGTATTTGTGTATATTTATATCTAATATATACATATATGTGACTATATGCATTATATATGTATAGTTATATAAATATAAATATATTTTAGAAAGCTATGCACTGAAAGGTTAACAAAAGTACCACTGAATGTTTGAGATTATAAGTAATTTTTATTTTCTTCTTGCTACTCTGTATTTTGCTAAAAATGAACAGTATGTATTACTTTTGTTAATCAGAAAAAATAGCAATTATTAAAAATGCAAGCCCACACAATAGCACTTTTATCTGAGGATAGTCCAAAATATATACCAAGATTCACAAATTCAGAATCATACAGAATTTCTAAACTCTTTCTCTGTATTTTGTATGGAATAAGCAAACACAAAAGTTTTTAGAAGACAGGTAGGCTAAGCAAGTAAGTGTAGACAAGGTATGAGGCAATAAAGAAGGTAAGTGACCATGATTAACTACAGAGGGCATATCCAGTTCAAAGGCATTCAAATTCAAAAAATATTTCCAAGCATTCAGCATACATCTGCAGGCTCATTCTGAATAGGAAGCCGCTAAAAAGGGCCTTTGCTGTATAAACCTAAACACACAACATATATTATTTAAACTCTCACACAACTACAACTGGACATCACTCCTCCCCCGCAATCTCCTGAAGTTGGTGTAAGTGGTATCTATAAAGAAGACCAGGTTTTCATGTTTGTAAAATTACCTTTCTAAAATTTAACATAAGAAAAGTTTGTCTTTCTTAATAAACTTGTCTGCTTCCTTCCATAACAATAAAAAATGGATTGAATTGGCTTTCCCTTTTAGTTACTTATTGTTCAAGAAAACTCAGAAATGACCCTTAGCTTAGATTGTTCTGCTACAACTGTCTTTTCCCCTCCGCCGCTTAGTTCTCATTCACTTGCTTTGATGGTTACAGTATATGTATTACTCTTATATTAGGCGGTACTTTGACACCACTAGAAATATTTCTGAAATTCAGACTGGACAGTGACAATAGAAAATAATTAATATAGTGAAAAAATATTAGCAATGTAAGACAATATTTGTAATGACTTGCACATATACTTTACATACTTTGGTATTATCCCTACTTATTGGCTAAATTTTAAACTATATTTAAATTTAAATTTTAAACTAAAATACAAACTGTATATAAAATATGGAGAATGTAATAGCTCACATGGAAAAGAATCAGGAAAACAACATGAAAAAAAAAAGCTGAAGGGGGTAGGAAGAGGAATGAAAAAAATGTGTGACAATTACATGGTAGAATATGTATGTGCAGCCACCATTATGCCAAAAGTAAGATAAAATGAGCAGCAACTTTCTTAGGAAGCTTATACCCTTAGAGGGGACTCAAAGCCTATGTGGGTAAGTGTGTCTGCAGAGTCTACCTTCCATTCCCTCCGGACCCTGTGCCTGCCTCTCTGCTCCCCCAGGCTACTCTTTCTACCTATAGCCGCTGTTTTTCCACTTACCCACCAATAACCTCTCTCTCAAAAACCAGAAATGAGAATATAAATATTCCTCAAATGTAAAGTTGTGGAACTAAGATGTTTATTAAAAATTAAAAATTGATGGCAGGTAATTATCAAAATGAAATGTGCTAAGATGAGTCATATTAAAATTAATTATAAATATTTTAAATGGTATTTTACTCTGACACTTATAAAATGCTCCTTTTTTAGAAAAAGAAATTTTAAGGATCAGTGAAAAGCTGGAAAATTCTTTAAAGAAAGCCCTTCTATAAATTCAAGACACGTGCTGAGTCAACAGTGCGACTGTGATGGTAAGAGGCTGAGCAGCCCTCCCCTCAACCAGATACACAGATAACAAAGTACATTAACCAGTTTCTTGTCTTTATCGCCTAGTGAAATAAATTTCAGTTTAGAGAAGTGAAACCCAAACGCACCAGTATAAGCTGATTATTTATTAAAAAAAAATACATTCCTTGTTTATTTATCTGGACTCTCAGTAAGATGGAATAAAACAAAACACCTTAAAAGACAAGGATCTTCCATAATAAATCAGTCCCCACTTCTACTTACAGTCATTTAAACACTTAATTAGTGGCTAGTGGCCAGAAAACCTTAGAAAGTGAAAGCGGAATGAGAAAGTAATATCATCCCAATGCCTAAAGAGCACTTAGGATAAAGTTAAGGCTTTCCAAAAAACATTCCAGGGTGTAAAATCAAAGAAAAATCTGAGAGAAATTAATTGTTTCGTCAAAGATATTGAGAACAAAGTTTCATATACTTCGTAATCTAAAGAAAGTCTCAAGAACAAGAAAAACTTAAGAAAAATGTGGTTTTTACCCCCCCAAACAAGAAAAGCACAAAAAGTGTCTAAGAGGCAGTGGGTATTTCTGAATTAAAATGAAGTACCCATAGGATCAGCATTCGATAAATATTAAAAGTCACAATTCGGGTGCCTGGGTGGCTCAGTGGGTTAAAGCCTCTGCCTTTGGCTCAGGTCATGATCCCAGCGTCCTGGGATCGAGTCCCGCATCAGGCTCTCTGCTCAGCCGGGAGCCTGCTTCCTCCCTTCCCACCCCTCTGTCTGCCTCTCTGTCTGCTTATGATCTTTGTCTGTCAAATAAATAAATAAAATCTTTATTAAAATCTTTTAAAAAAAAGTCACAATGCTTGTGCAGATTGACAATCTAGAAATAATTATTGATAGAGACAGAGAAAAATAGCACTGTCATCATTACCCGAAAACACCAAAGAACATGAGATATGGTGATGAAAGTGTATTTCACTCTTCTAAGATAGTAGAGGGCGCTAGAACCATCGAGTACTGGTAGAAACATTAGAAAGCTTCTATAAAAAGTCCCCCAGGTAGATTATGGCACTAGAAACCTACCCACTAAAGTGTCTTATTAATGTCCAGAACGAATACCTAGAAACCCAGATCCAACAAATGAGCAGCAAATTACAGAGAAAACAACCCCATGAAGTCTGTAGTCCCATTTAAATAAAACTCCAAGAGGAAAGAGTCTGCAGTGGTGCTGGCAGGGATTCTAAAGCAGCAGCAGCAATCCATAAAAGGCTTCTTAATTTTCTTGTCATTTAAGAATTAAGCCACTTCCAGTTCACACAGATCCTACCAGGTGCACGAAATTGATGTCATTATGAGCCATCAGGAAATACCCACCGAGACCTATACCAACACTGAGAAGTTGTGTTAAACAGCTGTGTGTTTTAATTGATTTGTATTATTTAAAATAGGAACAGTTAAAAGTCAGTTATCGGATGTTGTGTAAAAGAGACGCCTAAAGACTCCAGGGAGACTGAGTTCAGAAGAAAGCCAATCACTGGAACTTCACTGAGCACTTAAGATTATTACTAGAGGAAGCACAATTAAATCATCAGTTTATCAGCCATCATTATAAATCACCAGGCAACATATCAAGCTTCATTATTTAAGACTCCTTAACCAGTGACTTCCTGCATCACTAAGAGTCAAAAGCAATCTATTCGCCAAAAGGTACCTAAGGAGTTCTGCTTTTTGTTGTTTGAGTTTTGGCTTTTGTTTTTTTGGTTTTTTTATCTTAAGAGATTTATGATGGAAATATAATGAAAACTCACTGAAATTAATTACCATATTTTCGCATGTTTTAGACATGATGAAGTCTTCAAAATGAAATTAATGGTATTTGGGGTATGTAAAATATGTATTAAACAGATTCCTCTTAACTCTACTCCTTGCAAATATTTAATCCAGTTCTCTCATAGCACTTGTGTGGGATCACATGAAGAAATATAATGAGCTTCTTTCCAACTTTATCCACCTAATCCCATTCATTTACTCGTACTTGGACAGCCTTCCCAGACATGAAGAATCAGAAAACAAAGGACCTCCAAAATCTTGGTTTCCAAATTTAAAGTGCACAGTGTTGGAAAATATTCGCAGGGACATATGACACAGGTTGAGCTTTGTAAGCAACTCTCTTTTTTAGTATTTCCACCAACTCTGTGTAGATGCTGCCATTATCTTTAATAGAAAAATAAGATGCTCAGAGTTTTTGAACTATGCCTGAGTTCATATAGCTAGTAAGCAGTGGTGCTCACTCTGTCTGGTTCTGGCACCTCGATAAAGTCTCTGAAAGAAAGCAAGACTCCTTGGAAAATGGAGGGGTGAGTCTGGGCATGAATTCTGCAATGTGAATATGCAACAATTGGTCAATTCAAAAAGCAAGAACCCATCAAAGCTACTTGGGTT
This sequence comes from Mustela putorius furo, assembly GCF_011764305.1. Taxonomy (NCBI): domain Eukaryota; kingdom Metazoa; phylum Chordata; class Mammalia; order Carnivora; family Mustelidae; genus Mustela; species Mustela putorius. The sequence continues at coordinate 20,290,671 of NW_025422471.1, forward strand.
ATATCAAAATAACTCAGGAGCCAACTTAAAGAGACTTTAAAATTATTCTTTAATCTAAATTCAATTTAGATAATAATACACTAGAGCGTATTATTATTTTCGGGGGTAGAATTCAGTGATTCATCAGTTGCATATAATGCCCAGTGCACATTGTATCAAGTGCTCTCCTTCATGCCCATCACCCAGTTACCCTAGTTGGATATAACTCTCAGTTTATTTCCCGGAGTTAAGAGTCTCTTATGGTTTGCCTCCCTCTATGGTTTCATTTTATTTTATTTTTCCTTCCCTTCCCCTATGTTCATCTATTTTGTTTCTTAAATTCCACATATGAATGAAACCATATGATAATTGTCTTTCTCTGACTGACTTATTTTACTCAGCATAATACCCTCTAGTTCCATCCCTGTTGTTGCAACAATTGAATAACGATAAAGCTAACCACTATAATGAATTAAAAATGCATAAAACAGGGGTGCCTGGGTGGCTCAGTGGGTTAAGCCGCTGCCTTCGGCTCAGGTCATGATCTCAGGGTCTTGGGATCGAGTCCCGCATCGGGCTCTCTGCTCAGAGGGAGCCTGCTTCCTCCTCTCTGTCTGCCTCTCTGTCTACTTGTGATTTCTCTCTGTCAAATGGATAAATAAAATCTTAAAAAAAAAAAAAAAGAAAAATGCATAAAACATCTATATCCATGAGTCCACAAAGATACATAAGAAAACTTTCTTGGTCACCTTAGGATGTTAGAAAACAAGGTTATTATCTTAAGCTAGAACATTTATCCTGTATTTTCTATACAAAGCATATGTCAAGTAACTAATCTGGTGGGGGAAACTGCTGTTATAAAGCAGCCCAACTAATAAATAATGAATTCTGGAATTAGAACATCACCATTTGCAACCCTTAATGAGTTTATGGATCTAAGCAATAATCATGAATGGCTGCTAACATCGCAAAAAAGAATGACAACCAAACAATATGTGCCTCTTGATAGAAGTATCCAGAATCACCTATTGAAGTATTCTTGCCCCCAAAAACAAACCTGAATCTGATCAACCCTCCAGATCTAACTACCAGTTTATAGAAAGCTCAGGGAGGAACATACCAAACAATACCACAGGATTACAATTAGGGAAAAAACAAACAAACAAAAACCAGATACAAATGCTACAGGACAAACAACCTTGCTTCTTCAACAAAAATGTATGAGGAAAAAAAGAGAAAAGAATGAGAATCCTTGTTTTCAAAAGTCTTTAGAGATGTTAAACATTTTAATATATAAACTTTATTTGAATCTGACTCACAGAAACTATAAAAACTTTTTAAAAATGTGGAAATTTAAGCCTTAATTGCTTATTTAAGGATATTAAGAAATTATTATCAGTTTATTGTGATAACAGAAATGTGGTCATGTTTATTAAGAGTCCTTACATTTTTTTCAATTAAGCTTTTTGAGATAACAATAGATTCCATATGCAATTATAAGAAATAATACAAAAAGATTATTCATACCCTTCAGCAGCTCCCCAATGATAACACCTTGCAAAACTATAGTACAATATCACAACCAAGATACTAACATTGATAGGTCAGACACAGGACATTTCCATTGCTACAATGTTCCCTATCATGTTGCCTGGTATAGCCACACTCTCTTCCTTCCCACCTACATCTCCTTCTCTAACACCCAACAAGTAAGTACAAATCCCCTCTCTAATTTCAAAAAATGTTAGATTAAGTGGAATCATGTATTATGCAACCTTTTGGGATTGGCTTTTGGAACTCAGAATAATTTTCTGGACACTCATCCAGGTTGTTCAGCATACCAGTAGTTGGTTCCTTTGTGCTACTGGATAGGATTCCCTAGTAAGGACGCACAACTTCATTTAATCTCCATGGTCTGAAGGACATCAGAGTTATTTCCATTGGGCTACTATGGATAAAGCTGCTATAAACATTGGTATAAAGTCCTTGTCTTTTAAAGATACATACTTAAATTTGTATAGATGAGATATAATGTTTAAGATTTGCTTCCTAAATATTCCAGATTGGGTGAGATACTATCTACCTATAGACAGATAGATAGTATCTATCTATCTATCTATATATGTATATATATAGATATATATAAGATTGGTCATTAGCTTGTAAATGCTTTATACTACTAATCTACTTTTGGATATGTTTATAATTTTTCATAATATAAGGTTTAAAAATAAGAAGACAGTAAGAAACAATTACTTATCTGATCACTTCCACATAAACACACACATCTTCAAGTAAAATTGAAAGTATGCTTTGTTATGACTTTTAATCTGTGCCAAGATCACAGGAGTTCTTTATCTAAGACATGGAGCCCGCACATGCAAGTAATCATTTTTGTAACATTCACTGTACTAATATGGGCAGATGCAACCCAGGCATCTGTTAACTTTCTTTCAGAAGTTCTTTATTGGGCTACAGGGTTGAGATAATAGGTAATTCATAATGTTGGACAAAAGCAGGTAAGTAATCACCATAATCAAATGTATGAGATTCATTAGTGGCTTGTCGTCAAAAGAGAGGGTTCATGTCTGACATGAACAGGTCCTTATCATCAAGACAAACGCTGAGAGAACAGAAGTGTGATTACTAAAGATGAAGAGCAACAAGCTATATGAGCACAATCAAGCCTGAAGATGAAGTGAAACACATTTTCTATTGCGCAGAGGCTGCTTTTGTTTTTGAGCCTCTCTGAAGGACAGGATATTATTATCACGTTCAGTCTGCAAGCTAATGGTTCTTTACTGTAATTCTGCAAAACACTATCTACTGTTTGGTGCCACCGATAGTCTATCAGCCCATTCTCCCCCAGTGCTGTATCACAACCTCCCTTTCTCCCAGCTGAGGACACTCAGTGCTTCTCTCCACATGTGGTTTTACAAAAACGAAGATCCACTTTCTCAAAGATCTCAGGCAAAGAAGAGCATGTAAATACTAACGCATTAACTAATCTAGGAATAAAAGCCAAGACCACCAAAGGAGACATTCACGATGACTTTCGAGTGCCAACTAATACAAGAGCAACAAGTGAGTTTCCTTGGCTAGGTCTTTAATGCCCACACATGCACTGCAAAGAGCAATTCTAAAGCTGCCACAAAGTTTGTTGTCAGAGATCGGATAGCTGTCCACAGACCAATCCACATAGACAAATCCCAAAGGAAGACCTAAATGTTCCAGTTGTGTTGCAGTTTGGTTATATCAACCATCTCTCCCATTAAGTGAGCCCTCACACTTGGGTCTTAGAAATAATAATGCTTATTGTGATTGGATTTGACCATTCCTACTATACTATGACAGGCAGGAGTAGATGGTCCATTAACAGGCTGTCTACATGACACTTAAGTGACTACAGATTAAAAGATATTAGTCAATTCAGTTACAAACAATAAATGTACAGATTGGTTCATGTGGTCGGTTTAGCAGCTTGGAGTTCTATCAGCAGAAATCTCTTTGCAACATCATATTAGGAAACTAAGAAAATGCAGTTGAGTTCAAAGTCTTGTTCATATGTCATAAGTCACAACGGAGACACATAGAATTAAAACCCAAAATGACATAGATCGCCAGGAATTGTGCTATAGGCTTGCACTGAGATTGATAACACTGACAGAAAAAGGGAAAGGATAAGAAATGGGCTCAAGAACACAACGTAAAATGTAAATGAAAAGAAGCAGAGAAAAAAGGCACTAAAGGTACATGCAGATATACTTTGGGATGTTTTGCCATCTGTCTTTTGCCTCTAACCTTTGCCATTTTCCTTGACTCTTCCAACCAAATGTTTTCTGGGTCCTGTGGATTCTGACACCACAGTATACAATCTGAGACAGCCTGTGGTCACAGGCAAGACACTGGAAGTTGAAGCTCTTAGCACTCACCTTGATGCTTAAAGGTTATCTAAAATGCTTTGCATAAAATGAAATGTTCTTGCCAAAAATCTCTAGGATGTGTTTGCTTATGTATCTTATTCTTCTTCAGAGCAACCACCTATGCCTGGTCTACAGAACTGGAATTTTAGAGGGGACTGTTTCTGTGAGCTGAAGTGGTTTCAAGAAAGGAACATGAGAGAACAAAAGGAAATAGAAAGACACGACAAAGGCAACAGGGAAGACAAGGCTGGAAAGAATTCCAAGAACGAACTGCACAGGATGGCTTCTGGGAATCGAACATCGAACAGCCATGTTTGGCAGGAGCTGAGATTGTGTACAGCGGGGTCAAAGAGAAGCTTGAAAGGACAGGCTGGAGCCAGGGAGTGGCAGCCACTGCGGCCCTGTTGAGGCATTTGGACCACATGCCATAGGCCTTTGGACCGCTACTGCAGGTTTGCGCATAGGCAAGATACACACATCATGGTTAGGAGGATGTGGTAGGGCAGGGAAGTAGGGCAGGGAGGAAGGAGCAGAAGACTGAGGTTTGAGGCCTTACTAACTGTTCCAGGTGAGGCTGGAGGGCTTGATCTAAGAGGGCAATGGTAGGAAAGGAGAGGAAAGGATTAACTTGAGGGGCTGTGTGAAATATGCATGTACTTAAACCTAGTTTTGTCCTCGATTAAAACCTAGAAAATGGTCATTTACAGCTACTGCCAAAGAACTACTTACAAGATGCTAAGGATTCTTACGTTGATTGGGAGGTAAACTGTCATTATTATGATCAAACACATAAGAGGGCATAAAAATTCTAATGGCTGATAAAATCATTTTTAAAGGAAGCTTTGATTAAGCTTAACAGAGCCTGGGAAAAAATAAGATTTTTGACATAAGTAAAAATTATTTTTAAGGAGACCATGATTGGTTGCAAGGTGATGAGTATTTTTAAATTTCTAAAATAATTAACTGCTGATTTTAGTAAGGCACTAATAATGACTTCTATGATTGACAGATCTATTTTTCCCTACTTTTGCAAATCTACTTTTTATATGTACTTTTGCAGATGTATTTTCTCTACTTTTTTCAGATCCCTATTGCAAACCTCTTATTAATCAAAAGTTTATTGTTTTTTGTTTTTTGTTTTTGCAAATGTACCTATTAGCAAAACTCTGAAGCACTGTAGGTGACACAAGCTAAATCATGTACTTCTTAGTGAATATGCCAACTTAGTTACTACTCTCATTTACTTAATACATTTTTATTGAGCATTCACTATATGATAAGTACTATGCCAATGCTGGGTGTACAATAAAGAGAGAAAAAGAGGTGCCTGGGTGGCACAGCTAGTTAAGCATCTGACTCTTGATTTCCGCTCAGGTCGTGATCTCAGGGTTGTGATCCAAGCTCAGCGCAGAGTCTTCCTGGGAATCTCTCCACAGCCCCTGCCACCAACTCATGTACTCTCTTTCTCTCTCTCTCTCTCTCTATCACTCTAAAGTAAATAAGTAAGTCTTTAAAAACAGAGAGAGAGAGAGAGAGAAAACAAGGTTCTGCCCACATGGGAATGCACAGTACAATGACAAAGAAATACATTAATTAAAAATAACTGTCCAAATACATAATTGAAAATTGTGAAAAGCACTATAAAGGAAAACGACAGGTTGCTTTGAGAGCTTGTAACAGGGAGGAGAAACCATCTCTGGGTCTGAGAAAGTATTTTAAAGGAAACTGTCTTTGAACTGAAATCGGTAAGGATGTAAAGGAATGAAATAGGAAAGAGTAGAGGAGAGAACTAGAAGAAAAGATGAGCAGAGGGAAGGAGTCACATATAATAAAATAAAAGTACTCTCTAACCTGTTGGGTAATGGTGTCCCATGGCTCCTGCAGCAGCTGTGACTTGTAACACTCATGGATTCCTTCCCATATGTCCTTCAGAGCTAAAGGTCTTCCATCTGCAAAGGTGCATCGCAAAGACCATCAGTCCGTAGTCTATTTGACACAATGGTGCTTGGTGTTTATCTAAAACTCCTAGAAGAATGCTATATTTTTTTTTTTAAATCTTTGCTAGTAGTACACATATTACTTATATATCAAAATAGTGCTATATGAATTACTATTTTCTTCCTGAGGGAAATTTAAACATTCAAGCTTCTCTCCTTTGTAACCGTCTAGCAGTTAGATTATCTGCTCATTCATTGCCTGTAGGAATTCTGCAAAATAAATAAAATCCAAATGTATTTTTAGAGAGAACTGATAGATACAAGCACAGGCAAAGGACCAGGTAGATGGATTCCCATATTCACAAGGGTGCACTACGAATACCTCTGAAATCTTAATAATTCCTCTAGTTCTTAAATCAAAGACTGTATGTACACCTGCTACTTTCACTCTCTCATTGACTAACTATCTGTAATGTTCAAATCACTCAGCTGAGTACTATGGGGAATAGAGAAAAGGAAAGCACACTGTTTCTCCTAGTAGGAAGCCTACCATCTACTAGGGAAACTAGGATAAGTGTAACAATAGAATACTAATACAAAAATACTAGATAGAAAGTCGCTGTTGACCAGAGGAAAACTGCAGTTCTCTGTCAGTCCAGAGGTAGGAGACATTAACATCCACTGTTTGTGGCGGGTGGAGCAAGGGAACTGTGAAGAGTGCGGGGGACGTGAGAAGGAACTGGCATGAAGACATTAGGAAAACACACAGCGAACAATAATTCACTTTTTCGTTCTTTAAGCAATTCAACAATTAACCTATATTTATAACAATCACAACAATTCACCTATATTCATAAATATCCAAATAGTGTATTTTACGAAGACCACTGTGGCACAAGTAGAGAAATAGGTATCTAATATAGTAAAATAAAGCAGAAAGAAGAAATTACCTCAAGGCTTTGAAACCCCTGGACAGAAGATGGTCTTACTACTAGAATTTAATGCTACTTGGCCCTTCAGAGCTATCAAGTGCTCAGAGCTTAGGGGTGTGCTCCCTTAGGCAAGTGGACAATAGCATTTAAAGAAAGCTCATCAAGGGGGGTGCCTGGGTGGCTCAGTCAGCTGAGCATCTGCCTTTGGCTCAGGTCATGATACCAGGGTTCTGGGATGGAGTCCCACATCAGGGAGCCTGCATCTCCTTCTCCCAAACCCAACAACTCCCAGCTCCCATTCGTGCTGGCTCTCTCTCTTTCTCTCAAATAAATAAATAAAATCTTTAAAAAAAACACACACACAAAACTACAGTACTCTCACTCCTGAGAGCTTTAAGAAAGAAAGAAAAAAAGAAAGAAAGCTAGCTCATCAATATATCAAATCATTAGACCCAAAGAAGTATTTGGTCATCAAGTGCAATAAAACTTGGGGAAATAACATACCCTAACCCCTCCCCCCATCACCAAGCAAAAGGTATTGTACTCAGATTCATGGAATTTAAGTAAAGATGTGGACTGTAGAAGAGCACTGGACTTGGAGCCTGGGCTGAGTTTGAATTCTGATGTCGGCACTTACTTTCTGTGACTGCAAGTTATTTGGCTTTCAAGTTTACCTATAAATGAGTATAATTATCCTTCTCAAATCCTGTTCATGTGAATGGGCTTGCATCAGGGCACTCACCCAAAACTGCCAAGGACACAGTCTGAGCTTAATACCTAGTAGGTATCTCTTCCCAGCCCCCACTGCACCACTCCAGTACTTCTTATATTATAAAGCTAAAGGATTCACTTATAGACCACTATTTCTTGGAATTTTCTCATGTTTCTACACCAGGCACATTGTGTTTGATGATATACTAATACTAGAGGCAGGGCATTTCTCATGTTTGACCTGAAAAGCTGAACTTTTCCTCAACCTTTATTTTTAATAAATAGCAATTGAATATTTTGATACATTTTCAATAAGTATTTTCATCTTGGCATTTATCTGGCGGCAGGAGACCATTATCTTGTGATAAATAGTTTTATTCCATTGACATTTCCATGTCTGTAAAATGAACAAGATTTATTCATCCAATTAACATTTGAATGTCATGTTTAGGTACAAGTTAAAACCAAGCTGCCTTCAGTATCTGTGTTATATTGTTTTCTGTACACATTTACGGAGCAGAGCCAAACTTTGCCCTTAAAATAAGCTCTACACATCTTCAAAATATGTGCATGCATGTGTGTGTGCGCGCGCGCGTGTGTGTGTGTGTGCGTGTGTGTGCATACACACGCTGATGTTGGAAGAGGGGAATAGGATCTTAGGTACTTTAATGTCAGATGGTAAACCAAATAATCCAATTATAAAAAGATGACATGCTTTCGAAATAATTTTCAGACATCGATGTTAACAAGAAATCAAGTTGTAGGATAATAAAATGTTTGAGCTGGTATAATTAAGGCAACCAAGGTCTTGAGAAACGTACATCAGCCAGAATCACGCAGCCAGTTCATGACTGCACTAGAGCTGGAATTGAAGTTTCAGTTCCCTTCCCACCATTCTCTGCAGCCTCTGAGCGCGGAGACTGCACCTGTCCTTTCACCACTGCAGCCCTACAGTGTAGTTCCAAGCCCCACTCACACACTGCAAATGTTTTATAAATATTTACTGACCAAATGATAAATGAAAGGATGCCCTCCTTACCTTTCTTTCCTCTAAGATCAAGAAAGGCTCTGAAGACTTAGAGAAGAATGCTGGGTTTAATATCTGGCCATCAATAATGATTTTAATTTTACTCTGTAAAATATTTCAGCCTACAATCTAAGTAAGTAAGTAAGGGGTTCAGATATTACCACTGTCAAAACCCTGCATACTCTGCTGGAACCATTCATACAAAATGCAATAATCAGCAACTAACAACAATGTGGAAAGACCCAGGACTCATGCAACAGAGTATTTCATCAGATTTGATGCTAGAACTGAGGGCGTGTGACGTGTTTTCAGATAATCTCAAAGTTGCAAGATGTAAGTTAACATCTTGCAATACAGGATCTAAAACAATGATCTGGTCAACTTAGAATAACAGATAATTACAGAGTTAAACATATTAAGTTCAAACATAAAAGGATGCATCATGGTCCTACATGTAAGAGTGCGACCCACTTGCTAGAAAGAGAAGAGTGTTTTCTAAGTGAATAGATGTGACTGCATTCTCTAACGCATTTACAGACTGTTTGAAAATGCATGTATTAAGAAAAGAAAATGCCTGTGTTAATGATGATCAAACAAGTCCTGTGCAAGCTACTCTGACAAGAGGGTCAATCTCTCCAGCTTCTGCTGACCATCCACCCTGGAGATGATATGGCTAATAGAGCTTTTTCTCTCACGTACAGATAAAACAGTAACGACTGTGATGTGGCTTCTTTTCTCTACATCTTTACATTGACTTGCCCAGTCAGAGTTCAAGCCTTCCCAATCAAAGACATACAAAAGCTAGTTTCATGATCTTTTATGCTAAAACAAAAAATTTTGACCTAATCAGCAATATCTCCAAAACCATGTCATACACTATAGATGCATAAAATGTATTCAAAATATGATTGTGATTCTAATTATTTCAAAACCAAATGGAACCTTCAGAAATTCCACTGAAATCATTAAATGGAGATCATCAAATATATTTCAAAAATCACGTCATAAAAGTAGAGATTTAAATATTGCAGAAACTTTGTGATTTTAAATCTATTTATGAAAACCAAAGACCCTAAACTTCAACTTAAAATTAAGTTGTGGACATAAACAAATACTCGGTTAAGTTCATGAAACACATTATTATGTGGCTTCATGTTCAGTTGAAGGTATCTTCAATCAGAAACTTTAAACCTTGCCAAGAGGGTCTATTTTTTTCTGTCTGGCCTCAGTCAAAGGTGACATAAGCATACTCAATCAACAACTCCCTAGCTTTAGACCCAAGATATTCGATAGCACCAATTTTAACATGCTTAGAAATTTCATTAATCACACTGAGGCTGAGCAGCTCAGTAAAATCCCCTGCCTACTTGAAAAATAGAAGCAGGAGCTGAAATAATTTCAGCAGTAACCCACAAAGTAAGCATGGTAAATTAAGGCCATTTATTTAACAAGTGTTTATTGAATGCCTACTGTGTGCCTCTATCTTCCAGAATGATAACACACATTTGAGCTAAAGGAATATTCTGTCAGCAACCTGGACTGTCAACATTAAAAGAAGAAGAGACATTGGATGAAAAATAGAATAATTAAAAAGTACAATCTTTAGCAACTGCCAGTAGCATTTAATTTAACAATTTTCATATAAAATCTCTCAATTGAATAATAACCTACATGTCAAGTAATCTATATATTACTCAAAATGTGCAGCTCTCTAAATTAAATTTCTCAAGGCTATTAGTTTTCATGAATCAAATAACAGCATGAGAGATTTCACTGGTACCACCTAACTCTAGGGCAAGCATGCTGAAGTCACCTTTATCCTACTGTGCATGGTCCTAAAATGAAGATTATAGAGAATATATCTTATCTACGGTAAGTTTAAAAATAATGTTCTAAATGTGGTCACTAGAAATAAAAAGAAAGGGTGGATTATTCACAGTGCAATATGTCGTTATTCAATATACTGTCTTCAAGGGAGCTTCGAAGGATATAAAAATTCATGTCATACTCCACAGTAAGGCAGAGATGATGCTCCATCAAAGGGGAAAATTCATTTTTGCTTCAGTGAGAAAATTACATTGTGACACGAAATGAGTGTTAATTGTTCATGTACATTCATATCAGATACTATGCTGCCTAATTCTGTAATTTTTATTTATCCCTACATACATTTTTAGCATTTTATATCTTTATTAATCACAGGAAATATGAATGAAAATTCCAAAAATACAGATTATGGCAACTTCTCTTTACTTACATATGACATCAGTTAACTTGTATGTTTTCTGAATCTCTGGTTACTATATCATGCAGTTAAAAAAAAAATGGGCTGAAGAGTTTGAATCTCAACCCCATAGTTTTCTATGTATCTTTGAATAAATCATTTAACCCATCAGGCACTCAATTTTTATGTATGTGCACAAGGATAATAACAGCTCCTACCTTACACTGTTACCATGAGGATCAAAATACATAACACAGCTAGTATTACATATAGTATTACTATATGCTAAGCCCTACCCTATTTCATATATTAGCTCACAAACCTCAAAACTCTATGAAGTAGGTATTACTACTACTACTACTACTACTACTATCTCAGCTTTTTTTTTTTCAGATGAAAGAAAACAGAAAGTTCAACAATTGCCCCCAAAGACATGCAGCTAGTTAGTAACACAACTAGGAATCAGAAGGAAGGCATTCTGGCTCCCAGCCCTGCACTTTCACCACTACACTCAACGTCTGTGTACCCAGAAGCTCTCTGCAAACCATTTAAAACAATGCACACTATTAGTTGTGCTATTGTTGTCACTAGTAGTTCTCCACCAATACTGCCTAACCTAAAAGCATCAGAATTTTGCCTTTTCCTGGGTTTCTTGCTAGGCTGGCCTGCCCTTTCGCTAATCACTGCATGGACAAATCCCAAGTCCAGCCATGGTCTCTCTTGATCAGTCCAGCTCAAGAAAATCTCTGTTCTTTGAGCCTTGGTAGCAGTTTTGTTCCCCAGCTTTATTGAGATAAAATGGACATATAACACTGTAAATTTAAGGTATACAACATGATTTGATACATGTATCTCATAGGAAATATTTACCACAAAATGTTACTTGTGGCACCCATCACCTCATAGTTACCATTTGTGTGTGTGTGTGTGGGGGGATGTTTAGAACATTTAAAATCTACTCTCTTTGTAACTTTTAAGTGTATAATACTGTATTGTTAACAACAGACACCATGCTGTACATTACATCCCTAGAACTTACTCATCTTATAAATGAAAATCTGTACCCTTTAACTAATATTTCCTCATTTCTGCTATTGCCCAGAACCTTGGCAACCACCAATCCACTCTGCCTGGCAGCAATTTTTTTTAATTGTTATGGCTCTTAATACTGAACTGTCATGATTTTAGAAATCACAATTTATAATTTTAAAAATAATATCAAGTAGATGAAGACATCGCAGATGTTTGATCTTTCAGTATCCAAACACACTTCCAGTGTGGGAGAGAAATTTCAAAATCAGTAGAAGGCAGAGCCCCATTTTCACCACTAAAGTCAAAGGGACGTAGACATTCCTTAATCTTATCATTCTAAGGTATCCAGTTGCCTCTAAGTTCTACCTTTCCCATAAATCCTTTACTACTTGTCATGGTCAGGTCTAATTTTTAGGGGCACCTGGTATATGGACTTAAAACACTCTGCTTCGAAGACTTTAAAGAAGGAGAAGTGCAGCAATCTGGTTTCAAGTGGAGCAATGATATTTTTCAGCAGATTTGGAAAACAGATTAATGAGTTTCTATACTGTGCACACAGTAGGCACTCATATATGTTTTAATGGATGTTTCTTTTTTTTTTTTAAGATTTCATTTATTTATTTATTTATTTGAGAGAGAGCACGAGAGAAAGAGAGAGAGATTGAGGACAAGCGCTAGGGAGGGGGAGAGGGAGAAGCAGACTCCCACTGAGCAGGGAGCCCGAAGTGAAGCGGGGCTCAATCCCAGTACCCTGGGATCATGACCTGAGCCATAGGCGACGCTTAACCAACTGAGTCATCCTGGTGCCCCATGGATATTTCAAATAGGAACCATTTTGCCAAGAGTAAGCAAAGAAATCTTTTTTCCTTATGGAACACAACACAAACATTCATCTATCCAGAAAAGCTAAGATATATTCTCTTTCAGGTAAGAAAGTAAATTTACCTTTTCATGTCCTCTTCCTGGCCTTGGATCCATTTAAAATCTGCAGCTTTTTGTATCTATGATGTTTTGCACTAACACAGGTTAGAATAAACCTTTCGGCTAATTAGTTCTCCCAGTAGTTCTGTTTCACATTTCTCTAGCATTTTTTTTCTTTAAAACATTTTTAAACCAGGACTTGGTTTTTCAATGGGATTTTATTCCCATATCATATGTTTTAAACAAGCATCTTAACTCCCCATACTATTTCAAAACATTTACATGGTTCAACAAATAATTCTTGTTAAATTTCCTCTATTGTTTGGATTTTTCAATTTGAACAGCTTTATATTAGTTAAATTATTTTTCATTATTTTTCTTAATAACTTTCACTATTTGCTCTTAAATTTGATTTCATTCCATAGAACCTCTTTTTAATGTACCAAAATCCATGTTCCATTCCATTATCATAATTTTATATAAGCCTATATGGCACATATGAACTTTCTTAAAAGTTTCTCTACAATCAAATAAGGCTCCAAATTAAATTATGTGTCAAATCATTTTCTATGTTCTGCTCCTTGGAATAATTAACTAGAATCATTTTTGTCTCAATCTTTAAGGACCTCTATAACCCACCTTTTCTTTCCTGTTTAACAAGCTACCTTAACTCTCACTGTGCTGGCAACCCCTTCTAACCCATCATCTCTTTCATCATTTGATCTCAACATATCTTTCCAAACATTTCGTCCACAGTTCATCTTAAAGAAACCTTTACTCCAAACTCATTTTTACTGTTCTCCAAATACACCATGCTCTCTCCAGCCCTACAGCTTGGCACTCACCCTCCTCCTCTTCTCCAGCGTTTTCTCCAGACTCTTCAGAAAAGCCAACCTGTTACCTTCCCTTGCAAGTTGTTGGACAGAGCTGTGGGTATTTTACTTTTATTCTCTGACTTCCTCCAACTTCATCTTTCTGTTTTCCTGTTATCTCTTCTATGCATTCCAAAGACTTCCTCTTGTTCCAGACCATGTTGAACAAGCCTCTTCTTCCTCCTCCTTGATGATTTATATATTGCTCTAAGTCCAAACTTTCCATTATTCTTCCTTTATGCTGGCCTTTATCACGGTTTGCCTTTGAGAGATAATTATTCTTTGGCTATTTCTTTCTCCCTGTTCCTCTATGAACATCCTTTACGCATATAACAAGTGGACAAATCTTCCACATGAAATATCTGGGTTACATTTTTAATTCTATACTTTTACTTCCTGGGCCAATAATAGAATAGATCTCCAGAAAGAACAGACATTCAGTTGCTGAATGGAAGAAATGTTGCCTTCCCTATTCAAAAGCAGCCCTTCTGACTAATTAAAGAAATATGTCAAAACAGTTCCCAAGAAGAACCCATATGTCAGCCAAAGAATTAAATATTTTGAAAATGAGAAGAACCACTTGGTCTATTTTTCAATAGAGATTGAGAACAAAGGAAAAGAAGAAAGACAGGGCAGGAATAAATCAGAATTCAAGCTGAAATAAATATAGAAATCTCTAGTTGTAATGAAAGGGAAAACTATGTAAGCTTAGGACTCTGGTGAAGCCCTCAGACATTATGTATATAGCTGAGTTTTTACTACATTTCTAACACTTGCCACCAGTTTTTGACCAAAACCAAGCCCCAAATGAGACACAAAGTGTACTGGAATGATGGGCAATAGACAAAGCCTTTTGCAAGATACAAATACTTTTTTAAAACCGTGTGCTTCAAAAACAGTTGGGGGGGGGGTTGGAAACAGTGAGCACTGAAGATGTCAGTGTTTAGTGAGAATGGACTTCGTGAACTATAAAGCACCATTCGAATATAAGCTATTTATTACTACTGAACAGGAATGTAGTTACCCCTTACCCACTGCTGGGTAACAAATGGTATTAAGTGAGTCCTGTTACTTCTTTCAAACTTCAAATGGCAAAAGCAGTTAGGGGAAAAAAGAATACTGGAAAGGATTTATTTCTCTTCTTAAATCTGAGGGAACTGGGCTCCTAAATGTCCAAGTAGTAGGAAGGAGAGGTACTCAGCAGCAGGATGCTGGTGCAATTTGGCTGTGAGCCTTCCAGGATTGAATAAAACTATGTGTTTATAGAAGCAGGGCAGCTGCACAGCAAGCTTGGATGCCCACCCTTTGAGAACTCAAGATTCGCCATTTTCCTAAGTCAACTACTTCTGTAGTCTATGAGAAGTATCAAATGAAAGAGTAAAGATACAGAGATGTTTTGGGGACTGAGCTTCCTGGAGACAACAACATCAGTCTCCTCCCTATAAGCCATCAGAGCAGTTCAAATAAGGTACCATCACAATGTTTCCATCTTTGGGCTGTATGCAGAAATGGTTAGAAATTCCCCACCGTTGGTTTAGTCAATAAATACTTGTTGATACTATATCACAGCAGATACTGTGGGCATCAAAATGAGTAAGAAAAATAACAAATGTCATATATGTATAATGCGTGCACACACACGCTACCATGAATAAAGCTTGTCACTTTGCAGGTTGTAGGTATTTATTACTAATTTACTTCCTTCTTCTTCTTACCATACAGCTCCATTTTCTTGCTTACCACTCTAATGGGGACAAGCAAACAAATAATTCTGTTATAGTGAAATTTGAGATATAATGTGAAATGAGGTGGTATGAAATATGACGTGGGAGTGACAGGAGCACGTGCCAAGTCAGCTGAGTCCTAGGCCACAGTTTGCCTGGTGGACACTGGCCAATATAGAGGAATAAGAAGTAATCACAATTCAATGGATTTGTATTTCAAGAAACGCAATAAATATTTCTTCTGGAATCTAAACCAGTTGATAAAAGAAAAGGTCATGTCAATTTAAATGGAATTACTACTACTAATTGCTTTGCTTAAAAAACATAAAGTAGCAGAAGAAAATCAGAGCAGAGCAGAGAAACTAATTTTTTACTAACAATCAAATGCAGAAGAAATTCTAAATATCTGTCAAAAACAGGGCTAAGTGAACTATTTCTGAAGCAACAAAAAAGACCCCTAAGCAAGAAATTTTTATAATCATCCTCTTTCTAGGTCGGAACTCTGTTAGAATGAGACAAAGAAAAATCTGGACCCGGAATAAGAGGAAGATGTTAGGAATCCATTCACCACACTGACAGAGATCCGTTTAACGAACAGACGGACGGCCAGAGTAATCAGATATCACAGAAAAAGGGAATAGATTAAGGGGAATAAATGAAAAATTATGACTCCAGAGTAAAGGGCAAAACATTTTTTAGGATATCCATTAGGTTAAGTTAGTAGAAAAGAGAAAAGAAATTCTTAGAAAATGATAAAGGAAAGAATCATTTTTCATGTTTCTCTGTAAGAAAGCATTCAGTATGCTTGGAAAAATTAAATTAGATATTTTAATGTACCTGAGTAAATATTAAATGAATTCTGGAATTTAAAAATCCCTAGTGCTCACTCCACACAACCCAGAATGGGAGGAGAGAAGAAAAGGAATGCTGCCACACAAAATAAATGACTTGTTTGGGTTTTCTTTTATCAGCCATAAATAAAGGGTGTCTTGCAAGTATATAGATAGGATCCAAGAAAGCTAGTGGGGTATTTGTTTTTTGATATTTTCCTCTTCTTCTCTTTTTTTTAAGGAATAGAAAGCCATAATAAAGAAAAGATCTAGGAAGTCTACAAATTTCATTAAAATATAATTGGACTTGCAGGAACAATTACTGTGCCGTACTGTAAGGGGAGCTCTTGGCACATAAGAGCAAAGTACACGTATGAGCTCATCTACCAGCCTCGGCAAGACCCACTTCCAGCTAGAAGCAGTCATGTTTCAACACCTCCGATTCCCTAATGCTGACAAGCTAAACAACTTGTTTTGTCTCTGGGAGCTCTTCTCTGGTGATTAACTGCTTATAGTGAATACTAATTATAGGAAAGTACAGTATTGAAGAAGTAGTGTCCTATTTCCTCTACCTGCAGCCTTGAATGTGTCTTTGAGTCTAGAAAAGTACCAGGTAGAGCCACTGCAAACCAAAACCAAGAAAAATATTTCCTCCCCCATGGTAAATAAATGTATCCCCGTCTACTTTTTAGAATAACAGAGTTCACTGACAATAAACCTCCTTTAACCTCGGGGTTCCAAACCAAAGAGAGTTATAACAATAAAGTGAGTGTTTTAAAGGCTATAATAATCATATGGATAAATGTGCAGCAAGAGCTTGTGAATTAGTAACTATCAGTGTCCTCAATTCCCCACGTCCCATGTTGAAAATTTACCCCAAATTGTCAGTTCTTAGGAACTGCACCTCAGATTAAAATCTTCCCACCAGGGAGTCTATGAGAATTTGTTCTTGTGTTTTAAATCCTAAGTGCTTGTTAAACCGCCAACACTGCAAAATTAGAGACCATTAAACAATATAAGGCAGCAAGTGATTAAATCTACCAAATACACATTCAAAGCAGCTTAAGCTACTTTTTAATTAAAAATAAAATATCACTGGCTAAATTCAGATGTCTTAGCTATTCAGAAAAAGTTAGAAGGCTGTTCAAAATGCAAAATGCTGCCGATAAGGCCAGATAGAAAAGGAGAAATGGGGGAGGAGATGGGCTGGGGAAGAGAGCTCCAAGGAGGCAGGGCCTTGCCGTGCTGACCCGGTTTAGTCAGAGGATGAGAAGGGGGAGTCACTGCCGCACTACAGGGTGAGAACTCCAGGTGGCTGCTGATTAAATAAGCTTTATTAGCCAAGGCCTCAGAGGAGACAGGGTGTTCCACCTTCTTGGCAAGGGGAATGAGTTGAGTAACAGCATCTCAGGAAGCTACGGCACTGGAGATGTATAGATGGCCGAAGGAAATGTTCGTGCTATTTTTAAATATAGCTTGAACTACTTGATAAAGAGTTTGTGAAATCATTCTTAGCACTTGGGGAAGGTGGCATGGGGGCTTCTGATGACCAGAATCACTTCAGAGTGAAAGACATTTTTACTGTAAAGTCAGAAGTACACAAACATTGTAGCTTTAAGTTGTTCCTCCTTGTTTAAGGAAAAGAAAAAGGGCCAGGGGACTTAGTCAACGTTGGGCAGGAGGCCAAGAATCTGAAGATCAGACTTAAGGCTGGGATGATATCATTCACTCTGAAGTCTTGATACTCTTTCTAAAGCATGAGAAAATTTACTGGTAAAACCTTACCTCACCCACAGTTTTCTTATTTTTAACTCTAATTTTTTTTTTCCTCTTAAGAATAATTTTCTAAATCTGCTTTCTGCCTTATATGTAAATGTTATGAATTTACATTTAGCAAGCGACATGGTCTTACCTAAAAAGCTTGCCCTAAAGTAAAGCACAGGCACTTGGTAGCTGCAGGAGTATAAGACATGATACTCGTATTTAACCACTTCGCTTCCTGCTGTGGTCTCAGTCACTTCAAAATCATCCGGGGGTAGTTCTAAAGCCTCCTGAAACAAAGCAAAACAAAAACAAAATGTGTTTGTCAGTTTAAAAAAAAAAAGTACATTAGCACAGAAAGGGAAAGAGGAGAGTTTCTTCTGGCAAAATAACAGTTAAATAAATATAGGACTATGAGGTAAGGAAAAGGGAGTTTCCAACACTAATGTTTAATGTTTGAGTCCTGGGTAAATAGTAAAACCAGAAAACATTAACATTAAGTAATTCCAGATTGTTTTTGAGAGACAAAGCAGCTCTGGGTAAAGAAACAGGAAGGAAAAGGGGGGAAAAAAAAAGCAAAAGGTATGTTGCAACAGCAACTCTGAAAAATCTTTACTGTACAATTTTAGCAACAAGATGATGGCTCTACAAGCTACCTTCTTCCCTACCTGTGAAAGCTAAAAACATCCTAACAATTGAACAAGAGACTGTGAAATGTCCCTAAAGATTCTATTGTACTTGCCAAAAGATGATTCATTGTGTGCGGAACAATTCCCAGTTCCACTTTGAATGAGAAAGTTATTTTGCAAGAGGTTGAGTTTGTTAGGTACATTTCAAAACCTGAGATGAGTCTGTTTTCTTTATTATTGTGCTATCTGTGGCATATTTCTACAATAAATCTTGATATTTATAATAGAATAAATGGCAAATGCTAATGCCAACTTAAACACGGTTTTTGTAAGTAAAGATAGCTAGCTCACTTCTCACTAATCATTCTTTACTGAGGGATTTAAAAAAGTTATTATTATTTGTGGGTGTTTCTAAGGAATTTATCTTAATGTTTGGAAGCAATTAATTGGACATGTTAAGTCAGAATCTCGTTCTATCTACACTCATTTATTTGGGTTGATTTGAGTTGAAAATTTCCTTTGCAATTAAATTAGTAAAAGGAAAGAAGCAGGTTGGCTTGGCTCATTTCTACCCCTCATTAAAACAGTACAACAATGAACAATTGGAAAGAGTTACAGGAAAGATTTCAAACTTTATCAATATGAAATAAGGTTTCCTGTGGAGATAAGCAAAGCCACAGACTCCTCTCCAGATCTGTATCTGCTTTACTAATTGCCTACTCACAGTCAGTTCTTTGGGGGAGATACTACACTAGATAAATCACAACCAAGATACTTACAAAATAGTTTTCACTAAACTCCAGTAAACACTATCAATTAAATATAACAAATTAAGTAACCAGAGAGAAATCAACAAAATATATATTCCAAATACAGAAAGTTAATATAGTAGCAAGAAAGAGGTTTTTCTGTTTATTTGATTTTTCATTAGGCAGTTACCTGTATCTCCTTTAAAGCAGTTCTTCAAACCAAATTCTTTCTTTTTTGGTCAAAGATTAGTTGGTTTTGTATTTATAATTTCTTTCCTTTTTTAACATTAGAAAGCATTCTGTCTTTGTAGATTAAAAAAAAAAAAATCATTGCAGGGGCGTCTGGGTGGCTAAGTTTACTGACTTAGTAAAGCCCCTGACTCTTGATTTCAACTCAGGTCATGATCTCAGGGTTGTGAGATCGAGCCCTGTGTTGGGCTCCACAATGGCCATGGACCTTGCTTCAGATTCTCTCACCCTCTCCCTCTGCCCCACACGCTCTCATCCCTCTCTTAAAATTAAATAAATAAACAAATTGCAAATACTGCATAAGTACATAAAATAAAAAGGGAAATTCCCCTCATCCCAGCCCCTCTATTCTTCCAGTATGTAACCATTTTTAACCAGTGAGTATTTTTCCAGACTTTCACAATTTTTTTGGCCTATAATCACATGCACACACACCCATTCACTTACACCCACCCATCCACCCTTGATTCAATCATGATGTACAGGGTCGCCTGAGTGGCTCAGTAAGCCTCCGACCCTTGGTTTCAGGTCAGGAAATGATCTCAAAGTCATGAGATTGAGCCCTACCTCAGGCTCTGTGCTGGGCAGAGAGGCTGCTTAAAATTCTCTCTCCCTCTCCTCTCTGCTTCTTCCCTTACATGTGCACACACACGTGCATGTGCACACACACTCTAAAAAAACAAAAAACAAAACATGATGCATATACATATATTCCTTGATTTGATTTTTTTGCTTTTTAGTCTTTAGATGGACATCTTATCACATCCTGCCATGTCAATGCTGTAGATTTTGTTCTTTCATTTTTTTATTTTTTTAAATATTTTTATTTATTTACCTGACAGAGAGAGCACAAGCAGGCAGAGCAGCAGAGGGAGAGGGAGAAGCAGGCTCCCCTCTGAGCAGGGAGCCCGATGTGGGGCTCGATCCCAGGACCCTGGGATCATGACCTGAGCTGAAGGCAGTTACTTAACCAACTGTTTTGCTTTCTTTTAATGGCTTCACTGTATTCCATTACATGACTATGCTATAGTTTGTTTTAGCATTTTCATATTGTTAGCTATTTTAGGTTGATAATTTTCTGCTACTACAACTAATACTACAATACATATCATACCACGTATATCCTTATACACCTCTATTTTTCTGTGGTAGATTTCTAAAGAGGGCATTATTGTATGAAAGGGTATGTGCATTTTAAAGTTCAATAGATAATTGCCAATCTGTCCTCAGAAAAAGGCTGCATCGATTTATATTCCCAGCAAGAATGTAGGAGAATGTCCTTTCTGACACCCCATAAGTACTTGAATATTATTTGCTTTTAATTTTTGTGTATTTGATGAATTTTTAAATGTCATTTTTTTGTTGCTTTTTTTTTTTTTTAAAGATTTTATTTATTTATTTGACAGAGAGAGATCACAAGTTGGCAGAGAGGCCGGCAGAGAGAGAGTGGGGGAAGCAAGCTCCCTGCTGAGCAGAGAGCTTGATGCGGGGCTTGATCCCAGGACCCTGGGATCATGACCTGAGCTGAAGGCAGAGGCCTTGACCCACTGAGCCACCCAGGCAGCCCTTTGTTGCCTTTTTAAAAAGATTTATTATTACTACTATTATTTTTAGAAAGGTGGGGAGGGACAGAGAGCAAGACGCTGACTCCCTGCTAAGAGCAAAGCCCAGCTAGACTTGGGACTCAGTCCCACCACCCTGAGATCATGACTTCAGTCAAAATCAAGAATTAGATGCTTAACCAACTGAGCCACCCAGGCACCCAGCATTTTTTAATTTTAAATTCCAGTTTATTGATTCCTAGTGAAAGTGAACATTTATTCATATGTGTATTGGTAATTTGCATTATTTTGTGGTTTGCCTCTTCCTACCCTTTGCCTATTTTTTGATATTTAGTTTGCACCTTTCCTATAGAAGTATCTAAACTCTTTGTATATTAGAAATAACTTTTATTGGATATAGATACATCCCTCTGCATCATACAAAAACAAAGATGCATAAAGATACGTGTGATACATATAAATATGTATATGTATGTGTGTGTATATATAAAAAACATTTTCATTCAGATTTCTTTTTAACTTTGTTTCTTATTTTATCATAAAGATTTTTTTCGGGCACCTGGATGGCTCAGTTGGTTAAGCGACTGCCTTTGGCTTGGGTCATGATCCTGGAGTCCCAGGATCAAGTCCAGCATCGGGCTCCCTGCTCAGCAGGGAGTCTGCTTCTCCCTCTGACCCACCCCCCATGCTCTCTCTCTCACTCTCTCTCAAGTAAATAAACAAAATATTAAAAAAAAAAGATTTTTGTCACTTTTATGTAGTAAAATCCATACATTTTCTTTTTGCAGATTCTGAGTTACCCATCTTCATTAAAAGGCCACCTACTATGGTCCACCTCACCCTTAAAAATTATAAAAATGTTAAACCTTATTCTGCACACACATACCTATTATGTCTTTAACTTTACGTTTAGATCATTAGTCCATCTAAATTTTGTTTTTGCATATGCTGTGAGAATTTTTCCCAAAGGATTTCTAACAGTCCTTCTTTCCCCACTGCTTCTTAATGCCACCTTTACTGTAAATTAAACTTGTGTGTATGTTTATTCCTTATTCTCTATTGAGCTATATTTCTCTCCTTAGACAATCACTGTCCAATCTTAGTGAATACTGAAGTGGGTCATTAATTTCTGCAGCAAACTGCAGATATAGACTGCCTGAGACTCAATCCTGCTAGGGAGGATAAAATTCCTAGAAAGAATTTCCTTCACTTAAATTCAAATTCAACACTCAGGTATGCACTGGGGTTGACACCAGGTACTTGCAGTGGTAATCAACTGGACATAAATCCAATTTCTCTGGAACAGTTAGGAGGCCCAAGGAATAAGAAAGGGGACGGACAAACAAACTTCCTGAAGAGCCATGAGAAGTCTCACTCTAATCACTATTTTCATCAGCAGGAGTACCTCTGAGGGGTTTGAAGACAGGAGTGTTTGAGCACTTCTTTCACTGGGAGGGCTGCTGTGTTTCCCAGTCCCTCGCTCTGGGCAGCTACCTTAAGCATCCTTAACTCACATTAAATGAATTTGAATCCTCAGCTTGTCTGCCGGAATCTATCCATCATTCACAGTCGCCTCCATGATACCCATGTAAATGTCATGCAGTTTGGAAACCTCAATCTTCTACATATTTTCTGCTTCCCCTTCTGAAAGTGCCAAATGGTATTAGACTAAGGTTCTTGTCTTATTCATCTTTGTACTCCCAGAGACTCTAATACAGAGCTGAGAACCATAGTGAGCAATACTTTCTATTTCAGAAGCAGATCTGTTTCCTCCCATCAAAGTATTCAACAACAAACTTCATTGTTAATTCACCAGCAACGCCATCCCCACCACAAGGTCTGAAAAGAAGTAAATGGAGAAATAAAAATGCAAAAGATCACCAAAAATGATAAATAAGTGGCAAATGAGCCATTAAACAAGTTAAAACTACAATCAGACACCGCTATGTATCTATCAGAGTGGCTAAAATAACAAACAGTGATACCTTCTAATGCTGGTGGAGATGCAGAGAACTAGATCATTCATACACTGCTGCTTGGCTATAAAATCATACCGCAATTTCTTATAAAACTAAACATGTAATTAACATACAACCCACCAATTACACTCATGGGCATTTATCCCAGAGAAATGAAAAAGCCTGTACACAAATGTTCACAGCAGTTTTATTCAGAATAGCCCAGAACTTGAAATATTTCAAATGTCCTTCAACAGGTCATGGTTAAACAGTGATACAGTGTTCTACACTGCTCAGCAACCAAAACAGCAAACTGGTTTTTTTTTTTTTTTTTTTGCTTTGATTTTTATTAAGCTTTTTAATTCCAATATAGTTAACATACAGTATTAGTTTAGTTTCAGGTATACAAAAGTGATTCAACGATGATCTACATTACTCACTGTTCTTCATAATGAGCATACTCTTTAATGCCCATCAACTATTTCACCCACTTCTGGTAATCCTCAGTTTGTTCTCTATAGTTAAGAGTTTCTTTCTTGATTTGTGTGTGTGTGTTTTCTTTGTTTATTTGTTTCTTAAATTCCACATATGAGTGAAATCATATGGTATTTGTCTTTCTCTGACTGACTTATTTCACTTAACATAATACCCTCTACTTCCAACCACATCATTGCAAATGGCAAGATTTCATTTTTTGATGGCTGAATATTCCATTACATATATATATCTACCACATATTCTTTATTCATTCATCTGTTGATGGACATCTGGGCTCTTTCTATAGTTTGGCTATCGTTACATTGCTGTTATAAATGTTGGAGTGCAGGTGCCCCTTTGGATCACTACATTTGTATCTTTGGAGTAAATTCCTAGTAGTACAATTGCTGGGTCCTAGGGTAGCTCTATTTTCAACGTTTTGAGGAACATCCATACTGTTTTCCAAAGTGGCTGCACCAGCTTACATTCCCACCAACAGTATAGGAGGGTTCCCCTTTCTTTGCATCCTTGCCAAAAATCTGTCTTTTCTTGACATTAATTTTATAGATTCTGACTGGTGTCTCACTGGGGTTTTGATTTGTATTTCCCTGATGCCGAGTGATGTTGAGGATTTTTTCATGTGTCTGTTGGCCATTGGTATGTCTTTGGAGAAATTCCTTTGCCCATTTTTGGGCATCTCCTTTGCCCATTTTTTAATTGGGTTATTTGTTTTTAGGTATAGAATTGTATCAGTTTTCTTTTTTTTTTTTTTTAAAGATTTATTTATTTATTTGACAGAGATTACAAGTAGGCAGAGAGGCAGGCAGAGAGAGAGAGGAGGAAGCAGGCTCCCTGCTGAGCAGAGAGCCCGATGCGGGACTCAATCCCAGGACCCTGAGATCATGACCTGAGCCGAAGGCAGTGGCTTAACCCACTGAGCCACCCAGGCGCCCTGTATCAGTTTTCTTAATATATTTTGGATACTAACCCTTTATCAGATATGTCATTTGCATATATCTTCTTCCATTTAGTAGGTTGCATTTTAGTTTTGCTGATTGTTTCCATTGCTGTGCAAAAGCTTTTTTCTTGGTGAAGTCCCAATAGTTCATTTTTGCCTTTGTTTCCCTTGCCTTTGGAGACTGTCTAGCAAGAAGTTGCTTCAGTTGAAGTCACAGAGGTTGTTGCCTGTGTTCTCCCCTAGGATTTTAATGGATTCCTATCTCACTTTGAGGTCTTTCATCCATTTAGAGTTTATCTTTGTGTGTGGTGTGAGTGAGTGGGTGAATTTCATTCTTCTGTATATAGCTGTCCAATTTTCCCAACACCATTCATTGAAGAGACTGTCTGTTTTTCCATCAAATATTCTTACCTGCTTTGTCAAAGATTAGTTGATCATAGAGATGAGGGTCAATTTCTGGAGTTTCTATTCTGTTTCCACTGATCTGTGTGTCTGTTTTTGTGCCAGTACCATACTCTGTTCATGATTAGAGATTTGTAATAGACCTTGAAGTCCAGATTTGTGATGCCACCAGTTTTGGTTTTCTTTTTCAATATTCCTTTAGCTATTCAGGGTCTTTTCTGGTTCCATACAAACTGTAGGATTATTTGTTCCTGCTCTGTGAAAAAAGTTGATGGTATTTTGATAGGGATTGCACTGGACATATAGATTGCTCTAGGTAGCATAGACATTTTAACAGTATTTGTTCTTCTAATCCATGAGCATGAAAGGTTTTTCCATTTCTTTGTGTCTTCTTCAATTTCTTTCATGAGTGTTCTATAGTTTTCTGAGTACAGATCCTTTGCCTCTTTGTTTAGGTTTTGTTCCTAGGTATCTTATGGTTTTGGATGCAATTGCAAATGGGACTGACTCCTTAATACCCCTTTCTTCTGTCTCATTGTTAGTCTATAGGAATGCAACTGATTTCTGTACATTGATTTTTTATCTTGCTGCTTTGCTGAATTCCTACATGAGTTCTAGCAATTTTGGAGTGGTCTTTTGGGTTTTCCACATACAGTAACATGTCATCTGCAAAGAGTGAGAGTTGGACTTCTTTGCTGATCTAGATGCCTTTTATTTCTTTTTGTTGTCGATTGCTGAGGCTAGGACTTCTAGTACTATTTCGAACAGCAGTGGTAAGAGTTGGACAACCTTGACATTTTCCTGACTGTAAGGGAAAATATCTCAATTTACCCCACTGAGAATATTTTGTATGGTTTTTTTCATAGACAGTTTATATGATATTAAGGTATGTTCCCTCTGTCCCTATACTGTGAAGAGTTTTAATCAAGAAAGGATGCCGTATTTTGCCAAATGCTTTTTCTGCATCTATTGAGAAGATCATATGGTTCTGGTCCTTTCTTTATGTAGAAAGGATTGATTGATCTGCAGATGTTGACCCAACCTTGCAGTCCAGGACAAAATCCCAGAGTGAATAATCCTTTTAATGTACTGTTGGATCCTACTGGCTAGTATCTTGGTGAGAACTTTTGCATCCATGTTCATCAGGGATATTGGCCTGTAATTTTCCTTTTTGATGGAGTCTTTGTCTGGTTCTGGGATCCAGGTAATGTTAGCCTCACAGGAAGGGTTTGGAAATTTTCCTTCCATTTCTATTTTTTGAAACATCTTCAGAAGAACAGGTATTATTTCTTCTTTAAGTGTTTGATAGAATTTCCCCTAGAAAGCCATCTGGCCCTGGGCTCTTGTTTGTTGGTAGATTTTTTTATTACGGCTTCAGTTTCCTTACTGGTTATAAATCTGTTCAGGTTTTCTATTTCTTCCTGTTTCAGTTTTGGTAGTTGCTACTCTCCAGGAATGCATCCATTTCCTCCAGATAACCTAATTTGTTGGCTTGCAGTTGCTCATAAAATGTTCTTATAATTGTTTGTTTTTCTTTGGTGTCAGTGTGATCTCTCCTCTTTCATTCATGATTTTATTTATTTGGGTCCTTTCTCTTTTCTTTTTGATAAGTCTGGCCAGGGGTTTATCAATTTTATTAATTCTTTCCAAGAACCAGCTCCTAGTTTCATTGATCTGTTCTACTGTTCTTTTGGTTTCTATTTCATTCATTTCTGCTCTAATCTTTATTTCTTTTGTTCTCCTGCTGGATTTAGGCTTTATTTGCTGTTCTTTCTCCAGCTCCTTTAGGTGTAAGGTTAGGTTGTATATTTGAGACTTTCTCATTTCTTGAGAAAAGCTTGTATTGCTATATACTTCTCTCTTAGGAACACCTTTACTGCATCCCTAATGTTTTGAACAGTTGTGTATTCATGTTCCACGTGCACTCAAGAAGAATGTGTTCATTTAGGATGGAGTGTTCTGAATATAATTGTGAAGTCCATCTGGTCCAGTGTGTCATTTGAAGCCCACATTTCCTTATTGATCTTCTGCTTAGAATATCTGTCCATTGCAGTGAGGGGGTGTGCTAAAGTCCCCTACTATTATTGTATTATTGTTGATGTGTTTCTTTGATTTTTGTTATTAATTGGCCTACATATTTGTTTGCTCCCATGTCAGGGGCATAAATATTTACAATTGTTAGGTCTTCTTGCTGGATAGAATCTTTAATTAAAATATACTGTCCTTCCTCATCTCTTATTACAGTCTTTGGTTTAAAGTCTAATTGTCTGACATAAGGATTGCTACCCCAGCTTTCTTTTGATGTCTATTAGCATGGTAAATGGTTTTCTACCCCCTCACTTTAAATCTGGACATATCTTTGGGTCTAAAATGAATCTCTAGCAAACAGCATATAGATGGCTCTTATTTTTTGATCCAATCTGATAGCCTGTGTCTTTTCATTGGGACATTTAGCCCACTTACATTCAGAATAACTACTGAAAGATATCAATTTAGTGCATTTTATTGCCTATAAAACGACTATTACTTTATATTGTCTCTGTTGCTTTCTGGTCTGTGTTACTTTTGGGCTCTCTCTTTGCTTAGAGGATCCCTTTAAAATATATTTTTTAAAGATTTTATTTTATTTATTGGACAGAAAGAGAGATCACAAGTAGGCAGAGAGGCAGGCAGAGAGAGGAGGAAGTAGGCTCCCCGCTGAGCAGAAAGCCCGATGTGGGGCTCGATCCCAGCACCCTGGGATCATGACCTTAGCCGAAGGCAGAGGCTTAACCCACTGAGCCACCCAGGTGCCCTCCTTTATAATATTTCTTATAGGGCTGGTTTGCTGATCACAAATTCTTTAAGTTTCTGTTTGTCCTGGAAGCTTTTTATCACTCTTTCTCTTTTTCAATGATATCCTACCTGAATAAAGTATTCTTCGTCCCATGTTTTTCTTATTTAGCACCCTGAGTATATCATGCCAGTCCTTTCTGACCTGCCATGTCTCTGTGGATAGGTCTGTTGCCAATCTAATTTTTCCACCCTTAAAGATTACCTATCTCTGTCTGGAGCTGCTTGCAGGATTTTCTCTTTGTCTCTGAGTCTTCTAAGTTTCACTACTGTATGTCAAAGTGCTGACTTATTTTTATTGATATTGGGGAGCGTTTCTCTGTGCCTCCTGGATTTTGATGCCTGTTTCCTTCCCCAGATTAGGGAAGTTCTCTGCTATAGTTTGCTCCAATATGCCTTCTGCCCCTCTCTTTCCTCTTCTTCTAGGATCCCAATTATTCTAATATTGTTTCACTTTATGGTATCATTTATCTCTCAAATTCTCCCCTCATAATCCAGTTTATCTCTCTTTTTCTCAGCTTCTTTATTTTCCATCATTTGGTCTTCTATATCACTGATTCTCTCTTCTGCTTCATTTATCCTAGAGGTTAGAGACTCCATTTTTTACTGCATCTCATTAATAGCCTTTTTAATTTCAACTTGGTTAGAGTTTAGGTCTTTTATTTCTCCAGAAAGGGATTTTTTTAGTGTCTTCTGTACTTTTTCCAAGCCCATCTAGTACCTTTATAATTGTTATTCTGATCTCTAGTTCTGACATCTTACTTATGTCCATACTGATTAGGCTCCTGGCAGTCAGTACTGCCTCTTATTCTTTTTTGAGGTGAGCTTTTCTATCTTGTCATTCTGTCCAGAGAAGAATAGATGAACATGAAAACAAAATACTAAAATGGCAATGATGACCCCGGAGAAATATATACTAAACAAATCAGATGAGACCCGAAACTGGGGGAAATAAAGAGAGAGAGAGAGAATATAACCAGACAGGTGAGCAGAAAAGAGCAATACACTGGAATCTGTATGTAATTTGGTTGTTTTTTTTTAGAAACCTAGACCCCAAATTGTAAAGAAGGAAAAACATATATATGTATAAAAATAAAGATAAATACAGTGAAAGGATAGAATATAACTGTAAATATGGAAATTAAAAGAATGAAAGAGCAAAACAAAACATACAACAACAAAAAAGGAAGGGATAGCAAAAGACATGTGAATAGAACAAAGCAATATGTTTCTCCTGAGTGTATCCTGGTCAGTTTGGTAGAAGAAACTACATCTCAAAAGTTGTAAAGAAAGAAAACCTTACATATACAAAAATAAAATTAAATACATTGAAAGGATAGAATGTAACTGTAAAGATGAAAATTTTAAAAAGGTTTTAACAAGACAAAAAAGAAAAACAGAAGAGAAAGGGAAGAAGAAAAAGAAAAAAATAGAAAAACAACAGTAACAAAAAAGAGAATACGATCAGACAAGTGAATAGAACAGGGCTATACCCTGGATTTTGGGTGTATTTTGATCTGTTAGAAGAAAATGCATCCCAAAATTGTAAAGAAAGACAAACTTATATATATATACAAAATAACATTAGATACAATGAAGGGCTAGAATGTAACTGTAAAAATTCAAATTAAAGAGGATTTTAAAAAGGAGTCGATAAAATAATTGGTTGGGAAAGTAAAAATAAATAAATAAACAAATAGCCATGAATTCTATATGCTGTATTCCCCTAGAGCTGCAGTTTTACAATTCTCAATTCTTGGTAAACTCGGTCTTGCTGATCTTCTGGGGGAGGGGCCTGCTGTCTGATTCTCAACTGTATTTGCCAGAGGCGGAATTGTACCACCCTTGCCAGAGGGCCTAAGTAATCTGCCCCAGATTGCTCTATGTGTCTTTTGTTCTCTGAAGGCTTTCCATGCAGCTTTAAAGGACGAGAATGAAAATGGCGGCCTCCCAATCTCTGCCCCAGACCAAAAGCTTGGGGCCCCTCTCCTTAGTGTGCCCTCAGAGAAAAGCACTCCTGTCTCCCTCGTCTCTGGCCGCACTTTGTGCTCACTCAACCTGTGACCAAGCATTTCTACCTCAGGCATGTAACCCCATTTCAAGTCTCCAAAACCTGCAGACTCCTGTGGCATGTTGCAGAGCTGCTCCTCCCAGGGAAGGAAGGAGGGTTCTGTCATTTGTTGGGCCCCTGCTCAGACAACAGTGGCCTAACTGTGCTGATTCATGGTTTAAGGCAACCCCAAGCTGAGAGCCCACTCCTAGGCTCACTCTTTGCAGATGGCTTCCCCGCTCTGATGCCTGGGAGCTCCGCTACACTCAGACACTTCTGGTCTTCTAGTGATCCCAAGGATCTTGAGACCACACCGTCCCAGCTAGGATTTCATCCCCACTTAGCAGCCTGAACAATGTCCCTCACTGGAGCAGTCTTCTAAAAGTTCTGATTTCATGCTCTGCTACTCTACCACTTGCCAGTAGCTGGCTGACAAAGACTCCTTCCCCCCGGGATCTATCTTCCAACAT
Organism: Mustela putorius furo; assembly: GCF_011764305.1. Classification (NCBI taxonomy): domain Eukaryota; kingdom Metazoa; phylum Chordata; class Mammalia; order Carnivora; family Mustelidae; genus Mustela; species Mustela putorius. Next base: position 20,320,880 of record NW_025422471.1, read on the forward strand.
ATTGCCTCGGATTCACTACTCCACACCTCCTACGTTGCAGAAAGTGGTCACTTTTCTATTTATAGAGTTGTGGCTATTCTTTTCTTTGATCTCCAGTTGAGTTTGCAGGTGTTCAGAATGATTTGATAGCTATGTAGCTGAATTCCTGGGACCAGACACAAATAAGGTCTCCTACTCCTCTGTCATCTTGGACTGACTTACCGTCTATCTTTTCTCTTGTTGATGTTATGTACCAAGATGATAGATTTGTGAATACTGAACCACTCTTGCGTCCAAGGAATAAATCCCCCTTGGTCATGGTGAATGATCTTTTTTTTAATGTACTTTTGGATTTGGTTTGCTGGTATTTTGTTGAGGATTTTTTGTTCATCAGAGATGGGGACCTGTAGTTCTCTTTTTTTGTGCTGTCTTTATCTGGCTTTAGTATCAGGATAATACTGGCCTCACTGAATTCCTCTTCTAATTTTTGCAACGGTTTGAGAAGAATAGGTATTAACTCTTCTTTAAATGTTTGAGAATTCACCTGTGAAGCCATCTGGTCCTGGACTTTTGTTTACTGAGAATTTTTCATTACTGGCTCAATTTCATTGCTGCTAATCTGTCCAAATTTTCTACTTCTTCCTGCTTCAGTTTTGGAAATTTATCCATTTCTTCTAGGTTGTCCAATTTGTTGGCATATAATTTTTCATAATATTTTCTTATAATTGTATTTCTGTGGTGTTGGTTTTTACTTCTTCAACAGAGCAAACTATTGATACACACAACTACCTGGGTGACTCTCCTGAGAATTATGCAAGTGATAAAGCCAATCCAAGAAGACTACAAACTATAATTCCATTCATATAACATTTTTGAAATGTCAGATTTTTAGAAATAAAGACAAGAGAAGAGATTAGTGTTAGGAGGTAGGTGAAGGGACATGGGTTAGTGTTACAAAAGGGCAACATGAGGAATCCTTGTGGTGATTGGAACTGTTCTGTATCTTGACTCTGGTACTGGTTATGTGAACCTACATGTGATAAAATTATACAGACCAAATACACACACATATACACATGCAAGCAAAAATGGGAAATCCAAATAAGATTAGTGGATTGTATCAATGTCAATTTCCTGGTTGTGATATTATGTAACAGTTTCACAAGACATTACCTTGGGGAAACTAGGTAAAAAGTACATGAAATCTTTCTGGTTACTTTTATTACTGCATGTGAATCTACAGTTAACTAAAATATTTCTATTAAAAAATGAAAAGGAAAGATAGTGAGGCAATTTGAGTCTTGTTAAAAATGAATTAAAATTTCTAAGACCTCAGGTGCTAACAATACAGATGGCGGAGGGATCAGGTTAGTAAAAACAGGCTAATGTCTAGGGTTTGTTTTAGAATAACACAGGAGAGGGATTAGTGGATGGAGGCAGAGAAGGGGCATGATTTGGCCATGGGAGTGGTAACTGATGGGGTTGCTTAATGAGTGCACGGTATTTATTATTATATCATTCTGTCTACTTTTGTTAATATTCTAAATCCTCCAAAAAAAAAAAAAAGACAATAATGTTTTCTGAAACTATGTTGCAGGATAAAGAATTTTGGAACTCTAACGGTGAAAGGAACTTGAATCATTTTATCTAGCCCAACACTCAACAACAAAGCCCAGAAAAGTTAGTGGTTTACCCAATGTCACCCCTAGTTAGAGGCACAGATAGTCCTATAACCCATGCAGAAACACTAAAACCATTGCTTTTTGTACTGTAGCATGCCCCTTTTTAATTATTCCCATACTTAATTTGTACTAATGTTCTGGACAACATAAGATTAATAGTAACATTTTCAGTAAGTTTGTTAATTTTTTTTTATTTTTGTTTTTAAAGAAGGATTTAGGTATATATAATTTTAGAATTACTAGAAAAAGAAGTTACATGTACCCTTATTTTCCTCAAAATGTTGCTATTTCATTAAATTAGAAGATACCTGTGTTTACAAAATTACATTTATTCAAGGAGCAAAAAGATTAAGTGGTTCCCATTAATTATAGAAACTTTGATTTTATTGAATTCATTTAACAATAAGTTGACAGTGATCTCTCATTTAGAAAATCTGATATGAATTAAGCTTTACAACTAAATCCCATTAAATAGGGATCATGCTGAAGACACTTCATAGATATTTTATTGAAATCGAACCCAAATAGTGTGTTGGGCTTAGGAAATGAGATCCATATCTCTATGTAGCCTACAGGGAAAAGTAATTGAAGGAAGAAAAACTTTTCTTCTCTCACCAAAAATCTCTATTACTATTCCTGAGCAAACCTAAGTAACAAGCTTTATTCATAATATCCCCTTGAGGAAAAAAGAGTCTATTTGTTTATCTTCTACCAGTCAGGTCTTTAATTCAAACCTAATAGTAATGGGCCAGAATCATAGTCAGGAAGCCAAAGTATGGCAGGGGGCAATGCTGGTTCAGAGGCAATCTGCAGCTGTATCTATCTGTGGACACATAAGCCATCTCACCACAATGGGAAAATGAGCTACAGAAAAAACATCAGTTGATGTTCTTGTGCCAAAAGCTTTTAGTATCTTCAGAGGATAAAGACTGAGGGTGCCGGGGCTGTTCAATCAGTTAGGCCTCTGAGGTCAGGTCATGGTCTCCCGTTCCTAGGATTAAACCCCTAGTGGAGTCTCACATTAGGCATCATGCTCAGTGGGAAGTCTGTTTGCCTCTCTGCCCCTCCCTCTGCTCTTTCTCTCTCTCAAATAAATATATAAAATCTTTTTAAAAAAGTGGTAGCATGATGAAGTTTTTTGACAAACCAACGAAAAATCAATTCCTTAAGAAAGAAAGAATTTTAATTATTGAAACTCTAAAGTGACTTATAAAAATAATCTAAGTGGGACTTTAAGTAAAAGCAGCCCTTTTTTTGTTTCACATGTTTTACAGTGGGGTGGTCTTTTTATTGTCTTCACTCCTAAAATGACTTTTTTTTTTTCATGATTTCTGTGGCTTTTGAGTAAATGACTCACAGAATCTTTCCAAGTGATGGCATTTTTTTCAGCAACTGTAAATGTAGTATCTGGTACACAAGAGAGGGTTTGACACAAGGCAGGCATGTATCTTACAGCACCCAGGGTGACATCGAAACAACAAAGGGCAGTTACCAAGATGATCCCAAGCAGAGCATCTCAGTGAGGCTTCCCCAGTTCCCAGGAATAGTATCACTCCTCCTCCTGATGTTTTTTTTTTTCTCCTGATGTTTTTTAAGAAGAATAACAACACCCATGATTTTTTGCTTTCTCAGCTTCCTCAGAGGGGAGAGAATTAGCATCAGCATGGCCACTGTGGGTTCCCACTGAGAGAAAGAATCCGTCTCATGTGAAGGATTAAATCCTCATCTGCAGCCTGGCATGCTCAAGGGCAAGGCAGGAAGGAGGCAATGCAGAAACCCGCCAAAGCACATCTGGCAGTTTTCTGAATGTTTACAGCTGGCTCCATTGTGCTTCTTAGGCCCTGTTCCCTTTAGGACTGTGCCAGAGATGGCAAGACAGCTTGAGTCTGGAGTTGGACAGCTAGCCAATCGGATGAGTACACGCAGATTGTGAAAGAGACTGTTGCTTAGATTCCATGCCAGAGAACACCGCTCCCCTGGTGGGAGGGAACAGTGATGTTTAATAGCACCTATCATATGTCAATGACAATTAGCCCTGACAGAAGAACAATATATAAATAGCATTGTTTTCTGAGGGGGGGGAATCAGAAGTGCTCAGAAGGACTTCTTAAAAGATAAGTTTGGGGGTGCCTGGGTGGCTCAGTTGGTTAAGCCACTGCCTTCAGCTCAGGTCATGATCCCAGCGTCCTGGGATCGAGTCCCACATCAGGCTCCTTGCTCCGCAGGGAGCCTGCTTCTCCCTCTGACTCTGCCTTCCACTCTGTCTGCCTGTGCTTGCTCTCGCTCGCTCTCTCTCTGACAAATAAATAAATAAAATCTTTAAAAAAAAAAAAAAGATAAGTTTGGTTCTTGTCATCTACTTTTTTTTTCTTTTCAGCATAACAGTATTCATTGTTTTTGCATCACACCCAGTGCTCCATGCAATCTGTGTTGTCATCTACTTTTTAGGATTCCTGAGCAGCTGTAAGCAAAAAGAGTTCATAGGATAAGGGATTTTAAAAGCAGACATTGCTTGGGGGAATCAGGACTAGCTGGAGAAAGATGGAAAGACTTTTACCCGGTATTCTGAGCTTCAGAATCAGTCAAATGTGATTCTATTCAGAGTTCCCCTTTGCTTGTTTCATAAGAAAAACCAGCATCAGGGGCACCTGAGTGGCTCAGTCAGTTAAGCTGCTGCCTTCGGCTCAGGTCAGCCAAATTCCAGGGCTGCTCAGCAGAAAGCCTGCTTCTCCCTCACCCTCTGCCTGCACCTCTGTCCACTTGTACTCTCTATCTCTCAGTCAAATAAATAAATAAAATCTTAAAAAAAAAAAAAAAGGAAAGAAAGAAAAGAAAAACCAGCATCAGTTTACATTTTTTCTGTTTTTCTCCATCACTCTGCAAAGACCATCAGATTTGAGTGGGTAGGGAATGTTAAACATTTGTATTCTTGGGTTCCATCCCCAAACTTCTGCTTTTGAACTCAGTACTTCTGGGATGGTACTTAAGAATCTACATTGTTTACAATGTTCCAGGTGATGCTACAGCAAGTGGTCAGCAAACCACTCCAGAAAGACTTACTTCACATAAACATGAAGGGTCTATTTTAGGATTCTTTACTTTTGTAGTCTGTGGGATTACAGCATTAAGAAAGCCCAATCACCAAGGCTCAAAACTATGCAATAAACCAGCTTGCCTTCAGTGGCTGCTCATCTGTGTCTTCAGGAGAATTGCTATGTCACTGGTCTCCTCTCAGTGGGAGCCTAGGCAGCTCTGTTAACCTGAACAGAGTGGGAGCATCATCCCCACTCAAGGGATACAGACCGTAGTCTTTTCTTTTATCTCCTCCTATCAAAAATAAAAACAAAAACAAAACAAAAACCCTTCATTTCTCTTTTTCCTTTGAATTGATTCTTGTTCAAGTATCAGTGGCCATTGATGGCTTAGCACAATACTCCTTTATCGATTATTACATTCAGTTGCAGATCTGTAGCCGATAGCCCTAATCAAAAGGAATATTTACTAGTGGAATTTGGAGTGCTAAAAAAAAGTAAGTTTTGCACCATGCATGTAACCATTAGTGTGTAAGACTTGCCTTATAAGCCACTCTGTTTTAAATCCAGAGCCAGAAAACCCTTCCCTGTGCTATAGGGTGAATCAGGTTCCACTAGATTTACCCTTGCAGAGAATTAAGAAACAAGATTCATCTTTTCTATAACACCTCTCAAAATGATAAACCAATGTATTACCTTCAGATATCTCTTTCCCATATTAAACAATCCTAGTTCTTCTATTTTTTTCTTATATCCCTAATTCCAGAGGTCTTAAATGCTTTCTTATAAAGAGCCAGATAGTAAATATTTTAGGCTTTGTGGGCCATATGTCTCTGTAGCATAAAAGCAGCCATTAGCAGCATGTAAACAGAAGGACTATATTCCAGTGGAACTTTATTTACAAAAGGAAGGTATGGCCCATAGACCTCAGTCTACCTATCCCTACAAATCCCATCTTCAGGCCTTCTTTCATTTCTTTTTATTGTGCTTTTATGAGTCGTAAGCAGAACCTTACTAAAGGAGCTACATCTCCATTTGGTGAACGTCCCCCTTTCCTGTATTTTTTTCTATCTCAGGACGTTAGGTTGGATTTACCGTGGGGATAAATTCCGAGCCTCCAGGAATGATGCTAATTGAATCCAATAGGCTGAAGTTTGGCTGAAGTCACTTACTAAAGCAGAGATAGCACTACCCTAATTTAAACAAGTGAGATTTTTAAATGTCTTGATGAATAAACTGCAAATTTCTTCAGCATTTGGATAAACTTCTGTACTCAAATCCAGAAATGGGTAAATTTCACTGCCAAAGAGTGAAAATGATAAGGTCTTGATAAACAGACCAAAAGGCAAGCATTGTAGTACTTTCAGAGTGTGGTGCACCCTATCGCACGGGCTCTCCTGTACCCCGAGCACAGGAACGGCACATGGAGGAAAGAGCAGAGAACTGCTCTCGAGGACCTTCAAGAAAGCCAGCAGCTCCTCCCACTTCCTCAGGACTGTGTCTCGGTTATGAGGATGCGAACAGGGCTTTGTTTGTTTGCTTGTTGGCTTTGTTACCAAGAGTAGCCCTTAAAGAGTTCCAGAGGTACCTACATCACATCCCAGGTACTGTGCCTGTGCCAGGACAAGTCATGATGTCACTTTTATTTTTTTAAGATTTAAAAAAAAAAAATTATTTATTAAAGAGAGAGAGGGGAGTGAGCAGGGTGGGGAGAGAGAGAGGGAGAGAGAATCCCAAGCAGACTCCGCACTGAACACAGAGCCCAACATGGGGCTCAATCTCATGACCTCGAGATCATGACCTGACCCGAAACCAAGAGTTGCACACTTAACTGAATGAGCCACCCAGGTGCCCCCATGGTATTCCTTTTAAATAATACTATTTCAGCAGCAATGAGAACACAATGAAAGTTCTCATCTTTGTATTGGGCTGTAAGAATACACTCGAAATCTTAGACAAAAACAGCCACATACTATAGAAACACAGTATAATCAAATGTGGAAAAAGTCACAGAATTTGGAGTTAGACCTGGATTCAATTCCTGGCTCTGCCTCTCACTGGATGGACAGATCACTTAATCCCGGTGAGCCTAAAGTTGCTTACTTCTTAAATGAAGCCACTTTTCTCCCATTATTCCCTTGTTTGAAGTGTACTAAACAAGAAAGAGTCTAAAACTATCTGACACATAGTAGGTATACAGATTAATTTATTCATTTGTTCATCATCATGTTACAGGGTATCTTCTGTGTTCTGGACCAAGGGTCAGCAGACACTTTCTTAAAGGGCTAGAGAGTAAATATTTTCAGCTTTATGCACTGCATGTCTCTGTCAAAACCACTCCACTTTGCCACTGTAGCACAAAAGCAGCCTAGACAATATGTAAATTGAGTGTGGCTTTGTTCCAATATAACGTTATTTATGGACACTGAAATTTAAATTTCATATAATTTTAATGTGTCATGAAACACTATTCTTTTGATTCTTTTTCAACCATATAAAAATGTAAAAACCATTCTTAGCTTGTGAGCTGTACAAAAATAGGCAGCAGGCATTAGTGTGACAACCATTGTTCCAGACACAGTCCGAGTACCTGGGAACAGAGGGCAGGACAACCGACAGTGTGCCCCAAAAAGAGGAGACAGGTTAAGCAATCACACAAATAACAATGAAATTATCATCATAATAAGCGCTACTAGAGAAAATGTACAGTCCCCAGAGTGTATATAATTTTATCACATCTATAAACTCATTGTATGAGAGTCTAACCTTTTTTGTTTCAGCTCTTTGAAGTATAAACCAATTTACGTAGCATGGACCTCTTAAACATCCCAATCACTGTTTCCCTAGGTTTACTTTTAGTTCAATGACCATACCATCCCTCCAGATAGATTTTTAGGAGTTATTTTTGTCTATGTTCACCAGACTCCTCATCACCTAGAATATGTCACCTCTGTGACCTCTAACCATCCAAGCTTCTTTCTGACAAGCTCTTCTTGCTGCCCACTAAGAGATCTTGCACACATCGTTCTGTTCACTCCATTCCTGCTGCCCTCCACAACAGGTTCTGTTTGACAACGGCCTGTACATTTCTTTCTCAGCTTTGCACATACTCACATATGTGTGTGTGCCTGTGTACAGGGTGTGTGAACAGAGCATAGACACACTCATTCACCAGCGATTACTAAGCAACTATTATGTGCCTGGCATGGTGCTGCTACTGGAGAGAGATTGATGAACAAAACAGACATGGTCTCTGCTCTCAAAGGAGCTTATAACTAGAGGGATTCTAATTATCTCATTAAAGGGTTACAAATGCTCTAAGAATGTAAGAGAGCATCTTGGGGCCTTATCTGGTCCAGGGTCAGAGAAAGGCTTCTTCCGCATGGCACACACACACATCCCTTAGGATGCCCTGAGCACAGGGCTTATTCCTATCTTATTCACTCAGGTATCCCAAGCATCCTGAACATTACCTGGCAAACGAGAGACATGCAATCAGTATCTGTTCAATGAAATAAATGGATGGAATGAGTGTAAACTTTCTGTTGCCATTTCCCCTCTATAAATCAGAAGGCTATGCACTTTTCTTGGTTGGACTCCAGGAGTCAAAACATGTAAGGACTGATCTTTAATATGTGCATATTCACCTTTCGATCAATTATGAACCTGTATGTCTGTGTAATATATTACATATATTATAAAATACATTAAAATGGAAAAACTTATGAGACCCATGTGAAGGAGAACTGTTTTTCCAGTAATGGTTGTCGTTAGGTGATACTCGGGGTACTGGCAGAAGTAGCCTTTCCATCCTCCTCTTTGCTCTGAGCACCGGGGAACCCTCACTAGCACCCTGCAATCACCTCTCTGGGCTTCCTGCCCATTTTGCATTCAGCTTTCTGGGCCAGTGGCTGTGGCTAAATTAAGTCGCAGAAATCTTGATTTTAACATACACATTGAAAAAGTTAACACCTCAAAATGGTCACACATGTAAATAGCATGCAAATGAGCCCACTGTTGCCTGCCTTTCCTTGGGCTCCCAGCTCCAAGCAGCCAGTCCCAATCACAGTCCTGGACTATCCGACAGCTGGACACCAAATGCCCAGATCCTGCTTGCCCAGCAGTCCTGCCTCTCTCTCCAGCACTGGGCATACAGACTTAACTCAAAACTGACTCTGAAGGGCCTTTCTCTTCATAAAGAATCCCATTCTAATCTGCACAGTAACAAAGAGCCCTGGGTTCCAAAAGTATAATCAACACAATAAATAAAATGTTATAGAAAGTATAATCAACACAATAAATAAAATGTTATAGAAAAATATAGTTATTTTATTTATTAATGGTGTAGATACCTTTTTGCCAGTGGTATTTTGGTAAGAACAATTTGATTGAATATGAATATGCTGCAGTTGTTTTGTTTTAAATCTTAATTGTGATATGGCATTTTAAAGGTCTGGCTTCCGTTCTTTTTCCTTTTTTTTTTTTTTTTTTTTTTGATAGGTGATTTTTAGTGGTTGTAACAGCTGAGGAAGATGTACAAATCCACATGGAACAAGTACAGTGGTCTCCCCCCATCTGCAGGGGTGTGTTCCAAGATCCTACAGTGGATGCCTGAAACCATGGATGGTACTTGAATCCTATGCACTCTAGAGTTTTCTCCTATGCATACATGCTTGCAGTAATGTTTAATTCATCAACTAGGCACAGTCAGAGATAAACAATGAAAACTAATAATAAAATAAAACAAGGGACACCTAGGTGGCTCAGTCGGTTAACCCACTACCTTCGGCTCAGGTCATAATCCCAGGGTCCTGGGATCAAGTCCCGCATTGGGCTCCTTGCTCTGCAGGGAGCCTGCTTCTCTCTACACCTCTACCTGCCACTCTGCCTGCTTGTGTGCTCTCTCTCTCTCTGACAAATAAACAAATAAAATCTTTTAAAAATAAAATAAAACAAATATAGCAATATAGTGTAATAAAGCTTATATGAATGTGGTGCTTATCTTAAAATATTGTATTTTACTGTACTCATCCTTTTGCCTATGGTGATGGGAGATGATAAAATGCCTATGTGACGATGAATGACACAGTGAGATGAATGACACAGGCACTGTGACATAAGACTAGGCTGAGGATCTGTCAAAAGGGTCACCTCCTTCTGGACCATGGTTGGCGGAAACCAGAGAAAGCAAACAGCGGATAAGGCCAGCTATTGTATATCACAAGCTGTGCTTAGTAAACCATGACCCTGGCATTTCAATCTCCTTCTCCAGCTAAAAGGTTTGTCTTCATGTTCTGGATGCTTTTCAATAGGTGGCTAATCAACACAGATAGCTTCCTACTATTGGCAGGCACAACAAAAAGATAGATAAGAGTCCTCATTAACAGTAAATATAAATCCTATCTGAAGTAGTCTAAGTTTCAAATGTGGACAAGTAATTTTTTGAAGGGTCTGATCATACATTTCTTTACACATTACCATTTTTTTTTGGTTCGTGACAGGTTCTTTGCAGGAATCTATAAAGAACCCAGTCTGACCAGTAGGAGTTGTATTAACTGAAACTGGATGGTATCATCCTGGTGAATCCAGGCCATGGAATATGGAAGTGTGTAACAAAGACCAGAAGGAATGAAGGCACCACTGTTAGCTCCTGCATATCGTCTGGGTCCCCCTGTGCCTTTTGATGTCTTGAGTGACATATGCCACCTGGTCTTCTGACACATGAACAGTGTGAAGACCCACCATGAGGCTGTGTTCAAATATTAGTGAAGCTTCATTAAAAAAATAAGTAAGTAAAAATAAATATAAATAGCAGTTCAAACATTATTTCTTACATCTCAAAGAACTGTTTTTGCAAGCTCTCTGGGGTGCACACATCCCCTTAAAAAAACTATCAGCTGGTGACCCAGACCACTGTTAAACAAAACATAAAGAAGATGAAATTTATCCTTGGCATCCCCTACATCTAGTTTTCATGGCTTTGTTTTCCTCTTTTAGCACAAAGCTTCTAAATTCAGCCCTTCTGGTCTGATCTTCCAAGCAAAAGAACCTGATTGATTTACCAACAGTAAATGTTACAAGGTAGACGTGTTAATCCAACCAAGAGTCTTTGCCTTTGGAGAGAAGTTTGCCTGGGCAGGGAAATCTTAATGAATCACCAAGCACCATACAATTTCTGTAACAGAAAACAAGACATGGGGATGGGGGGAGGACCAGCGATGGCTTCTCCAGAGCCCTTCAGAGCACACTCTCTTGATGACTGCCTACTCCAAGTCATCTCTTGATGACTGGAGAACACCAGTCCTGCAAGGACCATGCAGAGGGACATGTAGGCGTCACCAGTGCCTCACAATCTGTCTGTCAGGCAACAGGAACTTCTCCTAGAAGGAAATACATACATTTGACTTCTAATTGCTGGATCCCCATGTCTCCTCACAGTTATCAAGCCTGTGCATTCAACCACTTTTTCCATTTGTAATGGTAATGATAAATCAACATTCAACAGAAGTTCCCAAAGCAGAAAATAAAAGAAGCTTAAACTGGTAATACTGAATTAATGCATTTTCCTGGTTACTTACAATGGTAAAGCATTATTTGCATAGTGGGAAAAATGCTAATTTTATTAAACTGCTGTTAGATAAGGCTTTTAGACTAACTTGCAGAACCCTAAAAAATTATACAGAGTGTCTTGATTTGTCAGTTCTAACCTCTTTGGAATCATTTGCCTGCACAGTTGCCACACTTGGAAGAAAAACCAAATCCAGAACTGACTTGTTTCCTAAATGAATTGGGAAGTTGTCGTTAAAAAGCATCTGCTACTTTATTGCATTCATGTAAAAGCATTCTTGTGCTGCTATAACGGACTATTGAGCAGATGTTTTAGAGCACTATACTCACAGCAATACGTGTATCATAAAAGAGATAAGGAGCTACAACGTAATTAATGATTTCAGTTCATCAATAAATGAATTTCACTTCTTTTAAAAAAATGAATTTAGAGTTGTAACAAGAACTTCAACTTTTAACTCAAGCAATTTACTTGCAAGAAAGTGAACACAGAATCATTTATAGGAATAAATAACAAAGGGTCAGACTCAGCCTTTACACCCAACACAATGAAATCTGAAGCTGCAAGAAAGGCTTCTCCAGACCAAATCACCTTCCCACTTGCCCAGGGATCAGCCAGAGAATTAGCCATTGGACATCAACTTCTTTGTGTCTTAAATGTCTTCAAGCTAGGAGAATATGCATCGCTTAAAATCATAATAAGCATGGGGTGCCTGGGCGGCTCAGTGGGCCAAGCCTCTGCCTTCAGCTCAGGTCATGATTCCAGGGTCCTGGGATCGAGCCCCGCATCCGGCTCCCTGCTCAGCAGTGAGCCTGTTTCCCCCTCTATCTCTGCCTAGTTATGATCTCTGTCTGTCAAATAAATAAATAAAACCTTTTTTTAAAAAATGAATTTTTAAAAAAATCATAATAAGCTAAAATTTTTTAGTCGTTAACCAAATTTTCAGACTGAAAGTGGGCTCCCGGCATGGCAGGTAGGAGCCAGAAACTGTAGCAGCAACGGGAAGGTCTGAATGGGGGTATGTGAATGTCAACAGTGGCCATTATAAAGTGGTAACCTGTTCTTCTTAGTCCAGTGAGATCCCCCAACTCTAAGTTATAAAATTTAAAAACATGACAAATAGTGTTTAATAACTACATGGAAGTCTGCAAGAATACTCTTCTTTAATCCAAGATCCAGGCTGTATTTGGGGTCCATGTTTTAGAGTGAGTTACTCCCAGAGTAGAACTTGAGAGGAGGATTTGAATGGAAGTAATCTATTCGATGAATGATTTCAGGAGCACCAGTAAGAGAGTGAGGAAATGAGGTGGGATGGGGAAGAAAGCAGTACAGGGCACATTAGTAAGCAGATTATACTGCAAGCACCAGAGCTCATTCCCATGGGAAACACACTTTACACCTGTCCCACCTAAGGGGGGTTCAGAAATTGGGATATGTATTCACCAACTCTTGACCTGTTACTGATCAAAGACTACTTTGGTGTGCTAACTGCTGGAATTGCAGGGCCACCTCACATGGGAGCAGGGCATGCCCTTGCTACCACAAAATGCCCTTAAACAGAGTTACAGGTGTGTGCAATAAACACGGCACACATCAGAACAGTAAATGGCATGAGGATATGCACCGGACTGGTGACCACCACTGCTGGTCTGGGCAAGAGCCCAACAACAACTGTCCAATCTCTTAGCCATAATTCTCAAATTTAAAAAGCTCTGAAATTTTAAAAAATGTATTTCTTCATAAGTTTGGCACCAAAACTCAGTTGGTGGCAAATTCTTACCTGAGACTTATATTCTTTATTCATTCTACTTTGTGTGAATACTGTTTAACTAAAGAAATAATAATATTGTTGCCCACAAGACATCAGTGGGAATGTAACATAACACAGAATTTGCTTTTATAAAATTATGTTACTTTTCTACAATCCCAAAAATCTGAATTCCAAAATTTTTTGGAGCTCAAGATTTGTAGAAATATAGTTTTCTGGTGACTTCTACCTTCCTGTTAGATTTGAGCATTCACTTATTCACAAAAGAGTATAGGTAGGAGCATGTTGACCTCCTCAAACAAAAGTCACTGAATGAATTCCTAATCAATTGCCTGATTAAGAAAACTGGAAAAAAGAAAAAAGAAAAAAAGGAAATGAAGGGGAGAAGAGGGAAAAAGCATAGGAAGAAAAAGGAGGACAGAGGAAAAGAGGGAGAAAAACATACTATGATTAAAAAAAAAAAAAACTAAAGGCCATTGGGGCGTCTGGGTGGCTCAGTCAGTTAAACCCGACTCTTGGTTTTGGTTCAAGTCATGATTGCAGGGTCATGAGATGCAGCCTCATGTTGTGCTCAGCCAGGAGTTGAACAAACTGAAAATCAGCTTACAGTTAAAATTTAAAGAACTAAACTGAGATCTAAGCCACTGCCCACCACACACATGACAATTTACAATTTGAATCTGACTGAATCAAATGAAGGCTGAAAGGAAAATATCAACAGTCTTCAAAAGAATGTAGCAAAATCCAGAGCCTTCAAAACATGATAGCTACAATTTCCAAGATACACTCCAGAACTTTTCAACATAAGATGGGCAGGGAATATGTGATTCAATCTGCTGATAAAAGCTGACCCAGATGTTGGAAACAACAAATAAGGACTTTAAAGAAGTAATTTTAAGTGTACTCAGTAAAGTAAAGGAAAATATACTCAAACTGATTAAAAATACAGGATATTTTAGAAGAGATATAGGAAATGCAAAAAAGAAACAAATGGAAATTTCAAAACTAAGAAGTAAAAAATACCTGGATAAAAATTCAATGTGTGAGACTAACAGTAAACTGAAGATAACAAAGGCAAAAATTAGTGAATTCTAGAGTAAATGAATTGAAATAAACTAATCTGAAGAAGGAAAACAATAAAAAAGAAACAGAGCATCTGGGACCTGTGGAACAATTTTAAGCATCAGTCATATACAGAAATGGAGTACCAGAAGTCAGAAAAGAGAGAGAATTGAGCATAAAAATAATATTTGAAGAAACAGTGACAGAAGAGGTCTCAAATTTGGTGAGAGAAATAAATTTACTAACTCAAGTTAAGAAAACCACAATGTAGGGGAACCCGGGTGGCTCAGTTGGTTAAGCGTCTGACTCTGGGTTTCAACTCAGGTCATGATCTCCAGGTATTGAGACTGAACCCTGTGTTAGGTTCCATGTTCAGCCCAGAGTCTGCCTGGGATCTCTTCCCTTCCCTATTCCTCCCCCTCTAATCTCAACCCCCTGCCCACTCTCTGTTCCATAAATAAATAAATAAGTAATTTTAAAAAAGAAAAAGAAAACCACAATCTAATAAATGCAAATAAATCCACACATAGGCATATAACTAAATTGATGAAACCAATAATAAAGAGAAAATAACACATTACACACAGGGAAATCGTGATTACAATTACCAGGTAACTTCTCATCAGATCTAAGTCAAAAGGCAACAGGAAAGCATTTTTAAAGAAACCTAGTCTGGTGAAAATATTCTTCAAAAATATGGATGAAATAAAGATATTTTTTAATAAAGATTTTATTTATTTATTTGAGGGAGAATGAATGAGAGAGAGCATGAGAGAGGAGAAGGTCAGAGGGAGAAGCAGACTTCCCAGGGATCTGGGGGCCTGATGCGGGACTCGATCCTGGAAGTCCGGGATCATGACCTGAGCCGAAGGCAGTCATTCAACCAACTGAGCCACCCAGGTGCCCGAAATAAAGATATTTTTAAATAAAGAAACACTAAGGTAATTTATGATCACTACAGAAATGAAAACCACACTACAGAAAAGGCAAAGAGGTTCTTCAAGTTAAAGAGTAATGATACCATTGAAATTCAAATTTGGAGGAATGAATGAAAAGCACTGGAGAAGGTGAATATTTGGGCAAATATTAAAGATCACAATTTTATCTTAAATTTTAAAATAATATATATACTGGGACACCTGGCTGGTTCAGTTGGTGGAATGTGTGACTCTTGATCCTGGGGCTGTGAGTTCAAGCCCCATACTGGGCGTAAAGATTACTTTAACAAAATCTTAAAAAAAAAAAAAAAATGACAGTTTAAAGCAAAAACCATAACAGAATTTATAATGAATGTAGGTATAATATACACAACAACGATAATATAAGAGATGATGAGGGATATGATAAATGGATGTATATAACTGCAAGGTTTCTTTACATTTTATGTAAGTAGATTACAAAAAGTTAAGTATGTATGCTGTACATAATCACTCATAAAATGATACAGAAGTATATCCAAAAAGTCAATAGATAAAATAAGAGCCTAAAATTTCATCTAAAAGAAGGCAAGAAAGAAGAAACGAACAAAACAACAATAAAAAGGAGGTAGTAACAGAAAAAAAATTACTGATTTAATCAGTTGTATTCTACATTAAATATTAATGTACTAAACACTTCACTTAAAAAGCACTACTAATCAGAATGGATTTTAAGAAAACAAGGTTGTCTCTGTATACAAGAGAAAACTAAGTAGGTAGAGAAAGATCATAATAATAACAGAACAAAATACATTAAGTCTGGCATAAAACATGGTACATATATTAATTCAAATAAAAATTACATGTATAATTCAGTAATACAAAGAGTATCACTGAAGATAAAGAGGGATACTTCATAATGATGAGTCAATTTTTCAGAGAGACATCAGTCATAAATGTATCTGGACCTAATGACATGGCCTAAAATTAAAAGAATTAAAGGAAGAAATAGAGAAATAATCATAGTTAGAAACTTTAGCTTCTCTTTCTCAGCAATTGATAGAAAAACTAAACAAAAATTTAGTCACTATATAAAGGATTATTTAACTTATATTTATAAAATAGGGCATCCCCTGCAAAATATTAATTTTTTAAAAGTGGGGTAAGGGGCAGAGGGGGAGGGAGAGAGAGAAAGAATCCCAAGCAGTCTCCACACCTAGTGCAGAGCCTGACGGGGGCTTGATCTCATAACCCAGAGACAGCAACCTGGGTCCCAGTAAAGAGCCAGATGCTTAACCAATGGAGCCACCCAGGTGCCCTTATTTTTAAGTACACACAATACATTAACCATAACAGACCATATGGTTGGCCCTTAAGAAGTCTCAATAAATTAGGAAGGACTGAAATCATCCAGGGTATCTCTAACCACAATAGGATTAAGTTAGAAATCACTGAAAATAAGATATTTAGGAAAACCCTAAATATTTTCAAATTAAACCAACAGATTTCCAAATAATCATTGGGTCAAATTAAAATACCAGAAAGGTTATTATAAAATATTTCATACTTAAAGATAGTAAAAATACAATACAAAATTTGTGGGATGCAGCTAAATCAGTGCTTAGAGGAAAAATTGTAGCTTTAGGTGCTAATATTAAAAAAGAAGGAAAGGTCTAAAATTAGTGACCTAAGTTTCAACCTTTATTTATTTATTTATTTATAACGGTTTTCTTTTTTTTTTTTTTTTTTTTAACGATTTTATTTATTTATTTGAGAGAGAGACAGTGAGAGAGAGCATGAGCAAGGAGAAGGTTAGAGGGAGAAGCAGACTCCCCATGGAGCTGGGAGCCCGATGCAGGACTTGATCCCGGGACTCCAGGATCATGACCTGAGCTGAAGGCAGTTGTCCAACCAACTGAGCCACCCAGGCGCCCCAGTTTCAACCTTTAGAAGAGCAAAGTAAAGCCCAAGCAAATAAAAGGAAGAAAATGACAAAAATCAGAGCAAAATCAACAAAATGGAAAATAGACAAGCCAGAGAAAAAATAAGCCAAATACTGATTCTTTGAAAAGATCAATAAAACTGATATACTTCTAGTGAGACTGACAAAGAAAAACACAACAAAAATCATCAAAACTAGAAATGAAAAAGGAATTATCACTAAAGATTGTACAGATATTAAAAGAATACTAAGAAAATGTTATGAACAACTGTATGCCAAAAATTTTACAATTTAGATAAAATGGATAAGATCCATGAAAGAACAGTTACCAAAATTCACTTTAAAAAGTACTAATAATACTCTAAATAGCTCTATATCTTTAAACAATCTGTTTATATTTAAAAATCTTCTCACAAAGGAAACTTCAGAACTCTCTATATTTTTTAATAGCTTGTACTGACTGTCTGTAATCACAGCCCTTAGTAAGAATTTTTGATTATAAAAATATATGTAAGAATGATCCTTAAGACAGAAGAGACTACCTCGAGGAAAAAAGGAAATTTTTTACTCTTAGGTATAAATTTTATATATTCATTATTATTTTCTTTTTTGGGGGGGTCTCAAGTAAGCTCCATTTGCTGGAATCTCTGGGCATTTTGCCCAATTTAGGTTTTTTCTTTTTCTTTTTTTTTTTTTTTTTCATCTGTTCAGTATTTTTCTGGGTATACTGTGACTGATACTTCTAAATGAAAATTTAGAATTGCCTCCTCATTTTTATGCCCCCATACAAACTTGAATTATGACTAAGACTAAAAGAGGGCATTAGGCAAGAAACATTTTCTACACAGTCCACATATATTTTAAGTAAAGGACACTTCAAAGTTGAACGCTCAAAAGCAATTTTCTTAATTAGCTTAATTAGTAATGATAGTGCTGAAATCAAGTGTATCAGTACAAGAAACCCTTTAAAGCATAATAGGCTTTAATAAAAAAATTAATCACAGGTTATTAATTTATATACCCTACTCTAATTTATTCCTATTTAGATGGCTTCAAATTTTGTTCTTACCAAAATAAATCCCCAAATTCAAACACTAACATTCTTATTGATAACATTTTCTACAAACATATAAAAATTTATCTGCTGGATATACTAAAAACCATCTATGGCCATAAGGGGAATTAAACAAGAAATAGATAGTTTATTTTTAACTCAACCATTTCCTTTCATTTTAACAAATGTTTGGGTTTGGATTAGGGTTTATAAGCTCCGCTCCCAACTTCTATTTGTAAAAAGCAGTCTCTATAAACAAAGCAAAAATATCCAAAGGAAACTCAGTCCAATTCACAGCCTTGCAAAGGGCTCACTCTATTCTGTAGGTTTACCTGTGAGCAGACAAATCAGAAAATGTGTGAAGAGGGCATTTGTGCTCCGTGACACTCAGTGGCTCCTATTGGCAGGGACACAGAACTGAAGCAATCTATGACAACCATAGGAGTTTCCATGAAATTCCCAAGTTACGATTCCTTTTACCAAGTTGAAGAATTAACTATAAAAGAACTGGGGACATGACCTTTTAAGGAAGGGGGCTCTGGGATGGTATAACCCTGACTCCCAGGTCCATGTTAGGGTTGTTGAATCCTATTTTGTTGAATGCAATCTTATCACATATTTTGAAGTCTTGTGAGCATAGTTCATAAGCTTTTCAAATAAATTCAGGGCAATAAATATGGATTTTCCTGCCAGAAATACTGTAACCCTTTCATCCTAAAAGGGCAGATAACACTCCTACTCTCCATCCTGGTTCAAGCCACTAGACCTCCAAACTGTCTTACTCATTCTTGTCCTAAATCATGGCTGAGTTATAATCATTCTTTTAGGTCAACTACGTAGTTTTCTGCTCAGCCATGGGAGATTAAAATGTTGCCTAGAAAAGAGAGTATGCTATCAATAAAGAGCAAAATTTGTTAGAATAAAGAGCTGAGGCTAATAAAAACAAAACAAACAGAAAAAGTGGAAGCAAGTATTCTTTTTCATCTCCTATCTACCACCAAAATCAATCTCTATTAAGGAACTGTGGTAAAGGTGATTAGATAAATTCCCCTTAATCGAATCATTTCCATTGTATTCAAGATTTGCCAAAATTGAAAACACAAATACTCCTTCTACAGTTTTTTCACACCCAAGTCCTAAATATGTATTCAGTCCATCTATTTTGTGACTTTTCCCCCACTCTTCAGAGCCTTTCCCATAGGCTCTGAAACTTTCTGCTGAGCTAATGGTTCCATAACAATCTACGCCATTATTGAAGACGTTCCCAGAACCTGGCCGAAAAACATCAGTGGACCCAACCTGACTACCAATGATCCACGTTCGTTTCTGCCATGTAAAACAACTGACGGGGAATCACTAGGCCCTACATTTTGTAAAAACTGCAAGGAGTCAGACATTTTAGAAACATTAGGTAATCCAAGTCTTGTCAACAATCATTCTTTCAACCTAAACTTACTAATCATCTAGTGGATGCACAGTACAATATCAATGGGTTTTATTTACAAAGAAATCTGTCATACTATAGGAGTAGTAGCCCATCCAATTTATGAATTCAGAGTTACCAAACAGATCTTCATGAGGACACGTACATATATATAATAAGCAGTGAATTCCTGAAGCCATAATTCTTCAAGTGTTTCTGTTTCCAAAGAATTTTTTTTCTTTTCCTTTTTTGTTCTATTAGTTCTGACTATTTGAATGTTAAGGAACTATTCTTTTGCTAAAATAATTTCTTTTTTAAGAAAATCAGGAGAATAAAAGCAAAATTCTGATCTTTATTATTGTTTCCAGAAAGACATAATAACTCAGAAAGCCTTACAAATCAAAGACTTACAGCTTCCCCTTTCTACCACATAGTTTAGTATGTGCAAATATCATAATAATATCCTTATGCATTAACAATAATTGATAATGGCTAGAAATTCATTTGTCTTTTAATTGCTTTAAAAGTATTATCATGGGGCACCTGGGTGGCTCAGTGGGTTAAGCCGCTGCCTTGAACACAATGCCCACCAAGATATGAAGAATAAAACCAGATAGAACAAAGGTTGTAGAACAAAAGATATCTGGAACAGACAATGGGAAAATGAAACCAGAAGTATTAAGTTTAAAGCTAAGGATAGAGAATATCAATGGATTTTACAAAATCTGGTTCTCACAGTTGCCAATATGAGTACTGGCAATTTTTTCTTCAGGATTCCGCTCCATGAAAACTGTTTGTCACCCAACCCCATTCTGTTTCCTAGCTGATCCTTTTCTCCATAATATTCCCAGAGTCTTTTGCATATGCTTCCATTATATCAGCATACTCCATCACAATTAGTTGCTTACAGGTCTGTTTACTCAGCTAAAATATGAACAGCAAGAGGTAAGAACTGTGTCTTACTCATCCTTTCATCCTCAATGGTAAGACTTAGTAGTAAGTGTGTTAAATTAATGAATATAATGAATTATGAGTGAACAAATGAGGATAGTAGTCTTAATTTAATGGTACCTAATTAAGTACAAATATCTCCTATTAAACTTAGAAACTGAGTTCAGGAGCTTGTTGCTTTTGATTGTAGAATAATGTGGAAAGAGAAGGAGAAAAATACTTTTTCTTGGCTTTAAAGAATTCAGAAGTGTGAGTCAAAAAGATATATTCACATAGCTCAAGAAAGGCGCACCTAAATAACAGAAAATTATCACGATCTCAATGCCATTCAATAACATCTTGTTTTGTTTTGCTCTGAAATAGTTATGTCTTAATGAGGTAATAGTATAACACACACATTCTACTTACTGGCTTATTCCTAAGCACTAATGGCTTTGTTGCCGAAGCCATCCTCTTTCCAACATTCCTAGCATGAAATGTAAAACAAAAACACTTATGATATACATATAAAATGTATGCCATGTGGCCATTCATCTACTGATCAGAGAAATTCTTGCTTACTAATAGCCCTGATACTAGAAATATAAGTGCAAATACAATTCATAAATTATGTTTCATAAAATAAATTTCATTTTATAAATAAATAAAACTCTTTTTTTCTACTTCAACTAATAACCAATTTAACCAAATATGTGTGTCATTTGAATAATTGTAACTATTACCTACTTATCTCAAAATCCTCTTGAGAACATACAAAATAAAATTTTATAATCTTTATGGCACATAATTCAATGCCAACTATCCTTTGGAAATATAACATGAATTTGATAACACTTAGAAATAAATGAGTTGATTTGATGACCTCAACAGCCCCTGAAAAATTATTTTATTTTATATTAAAGAATTATTTCATATTAAATAAAATTATTTTATATTAAAGAAATAGAGATTATCAGGTATAATGGAACAAGAATTTCACAATGAAGAATATCAATATGACTATGTCAAGTTAGCAAACCTGTCCTTAGACTACACAGCCTATCTCCCACCAATAATTAGCAGTCAGCACCCTTATTTTCTACACAAACTATGCTCTCAGTCTTTTGGCTGGTCCCATCATGTATCTATGTCAAATCTCTTAGGGAATTTGACCTTGCTTCTTCCTCTCTTGAATCCACAACTGCCACTGCTCCTCTGGTTTCCCTCCCAAGCTGTTATCTGTATGTAGCCTTCAGATCTGGATCCTATAACATGCCAATCTGAACCAACTTGCCATGAAAGACTATGCTCTGCCGACCTATGTGCCCTGCTCTACTACCAAATTTGGCCTTACCTACCCAAGAGGGAAATGTGCAAGATATCTTGTCAAGGGTCACCGAGCAGGTGGGATGGAGAACCATGTGTCTAAACTGTGATACAGTGTGCTGTCATAGAAAATCAATTGAACTCAGACCTGAAGGACTGATTTGAATACTAACTCTGCCTTTAATGGCTGAGGAAATGAACTTGGACAAAAGTTTGAACTATATGACATAAAAGGAGCTCTCCCAATTCAATATTGTTTACCATGAAAACTTTTCATCACATACAAAAGTATAAAACCATTAAAATGTCCTTCAGCTAGCTCTAAAACTGTGAACATTGGCCAATCTTATTTCATCCACTCCCCAACGAATACATTTTTCCCCTAAAGCAAACTCTGGGTATTGACATTCCATCTGAAAACTTCATTGTTATATATTAATAACACAAACCCATCACTATTACCACACCTAACAAAGGTAACAAAAATTCCATAAAATCACCTAATGCCCAAGCTGTGTTTAAATTTCCCAGACTGAACACCAAAAACCAAACAACCTAAACAAAAAATGGGCAGAGGACTTGAACAGACATTCTTCCAACAAACACATGAAAAGATACTCAGTATCACTTATCATCAGCGATACGCAAATCAAAACTACAATTAAAAAAATGAGATATCCCCTTCCACCTGTCAGAATGGCTAAAATCAAAAAGACAAGAAATAACAACTGTGGTGAAGACGCAGAAAAAAGGAAATCTTATACACTGCTGGAGGTACAGCTTCTGTGGAAACAGTACGGATGTTTCTCAAAGAATTAAAATATAGAAATACCAGGTGATTAAACAATTCCACTACTGGGTATTTACCCAAAGAAAATGAAAACACCTATTTGAAAGGCTATATGAACCCCCCACGTTTACTACAGCATTATTTATGATAGCAAAGTTAAGGAAGCAACCCAAGTGTCCATCAGAATACAAACTGATAAGAAAGATGTTACACACACACACACACACACACACACACACACACAGAGGCATATTATGCAGCCATGCAAAAAGATGTGATTGTGCTAGGCACAACAACATGGACGGATCTAGAGTATTGTGCTAAATGAAGTAAGTCAGACTGAAGAAGACAAATACCATATGATTTCATTTACCTGTGGAATCTCAACAAAACAAATGAATAAATTAAAAACAGAATCAGATTTATAAAGAACAAATTGATGGCTGGCAGGGGGTAAGGGAAGAAAGATGATGGGCAAAATGGATGGAGAGAGGAAGATACAGGCTTCTACCTATAGAATGAATAAGTCATGGGAATAAAAGGCACAGCATAGAGTATACAGTCACTGATGCTATAACAGGCTTGTATGGTGACAGATGGCCACTACACTTGTGGTGAGCACACCATAATGTATAAACTTGTCGAACTGCTATGTCGTATACCTAAAACTGATGTAACACTGCATGTCAACTCTATTCAACTAAATAAAAAATCCTAGATTGTCACAAAATTGTCTTTTAAATTTTTTACAGTTTGTTTTTCTTAAACAGGATCCAACTAAGAGCAATGTATTCTATAACATTTTCTATTAGATAATAACAGACAGAGACTTTAATAGGCATTAAACTTTATACTTATTAATTTCTGTGATTTGGTATGAAACCGAGGACTTTACTCCATTCAACACAAACCTTCAGACCTATACTTTTCAATGTAATAGCCCTGTGTGATTACTTACATCAATTAAAATTATATAACATTAAAAATTCGGTTTCTCAGTCATACTAACCACATTTCAAGTGCCCAACAGCCACATGTGACCAGTGGCTACCATACTGGATGGCAAAGATCCAGAATATTTTTCCGATTGGTAAGTGAATAGTCATATGATACACATTTTACACCATTGCAGGACATTCTATTGGGTCATGCTGTTCTAGAGTCTAAAGAGAAGACATACTTATGCACCAATCCGACCATCTCTCACTTTACAGAACTTAGAAACAAGTCTTACTGTAAACCTAATGTACAGAATCCCTGAGGGCTCAGGAGAGCCATCCAAAACCAACTAGATTGTTTCTGGTCCAGGATCCTTAGATGTGGTTTCCCAAAAAGACTGACAAGCACAACACAAGCTACAAATGGCCTACGCCCTCAAGGTTTATTTGTAACTTGTTTTGTACTTAAAACCATTTTCTTCAGGTTCCCAGGCTACCCTGAAAATCCCAATTAACTCAAAACATGGCTGAAATTTTATACAATGAATAGTAGGGGGGAAAAGACTATTATTGCTATTGTGCACTAGCCAGGAAACCAAATAATTATGCATGATATAATTTCTGTATGTAAAAGTGCTCTTCAGGGTAGAGAAGGAGAGAAAAGAGTGTCATTAGAAACATGTCCATTTCTTCCACAGTGAGGAGGTAGTAATGTTGGAAGACATTTTATTTGGGAAGAGCCCTCCCCAGGCTGAGGCAAAACAGCCAGCCATATATGTGGTATATCTGTAAATGAACCATTATAAATAAAAATCACACTTTCCAACAAAGGTAATTCCTTATAACCTATTTTAACTAAGCGAAATAAGGGCTTGGCTTGATTATTCCCTCCTATATCACTCTCAAAAGAAAATTTCATATCATGTAGGGTTGGTGCAGCTCTTTCAAATCTTAACAAGGATAGAAATCATAGACTAAAAAGATTATTAGATTTGAAATTAATTATTTTTTAAATTATCTATGCCAAAAAAACACCACAAATCACGTTAGAATACAAAAAGCTAGGCAAAATACTGGTAATATCCACCACAAAGTGCTACTATCCTTCAAAAATAAGGAATCTCAAACTAGTAAGAGAGTACCTTAACAGCAAAATGGACAAAGAGTAAGTAACTTATTAAAGAAGAAATACAAATGGCTAAATAAACAGAAAAATTTTCTAACTTCACTGATAAACCCAGAAATTAAATTCAAAAGATACCTTTTTTATTCCTATCAAACAAGGAAAAAATGTAATTTTAATTGGTAAACTCGTAACTCTAGCACTCACTCTTAGAGAGAGACTTGCTAGAGAGAACAAAACTATTGGCACCTCTAAGGTACAGCCAGTGTCTTTCTCAGCCCCCAAGAGAATGAATATAATGCACTCAAAGTAAGTCCTCACCCCCATTAAAAATGCAAAATGCATCACATAAATGCGAAATAGCATTCTCAATAGTTATGGTGGAAAATTTTATTAAGGGAATGGGCATGAAAAACTAAAAAACTTTACTTTTTATGTAGTATTGCTTTATCTCTATTATATTTCACATTAAGGCATTTTAAAGCCTTTTTAGTCTGCTAGTCTGCATCTTCTCTGCAATGCTTCTTGGCATTGACTCATTAAGTATTCTTCATCTGATTCAAGGCAAAATATGCTTCTGATCAAATATGCACTCACATGCTCTTTGGCAAGCTACAAACCAAATTAGAAAAATCATAAATCTGGTGCTAAATGTTCTGGAGGGATGGTATATGCTATACCTTCCTTATCAGAAAAGCACACATATGGATTGCAATATGTCAACAAGCCGCGTCTGTGACTCTTCTCACTGCTAATTTTAAAAATCATAGAAAGATCAATAAACTATATTACTATATTTGGATTAATAATTAAAAAACCTATCTCCTTACTTCTCAAATGGAAATCCTTCAAAATTACTTTGAAAGACACTTGAAATGTACTTGAAATGTACATTTTAATAACTATATCTGCATAAAAGTTAAAAATAAATACGTTTGGTATCCCAAGGCTGGTACCAATTTTAATATCACTAACCGCTTATACATATGGTTCTCCAAAGAAAGTTTGCTGTTAAATAGGCTACAAAATCATACTGGCACTTTGAATATGCCCCTTCATTTAAGAAAACCTTCAGTTTCCCTATTTATATCAACAAAATGACATAACAAAAATGATTGTCACTAACCTTTACCCATATAAGCAAATGTGCATATTCATGCCAGTCTTGTCATTTCACATGAAAATCATTTTAAAAGTTCTTTAATAATTATAGCATTTGTATCTAATAAACCAGGTACAAAGTAAACAAAATTCCTTGCAGTTCTTAAGGAATCAGGGTCTAAAACTATGAATCTGTATATGATCATCTAGTAAAAGGAACAAAGATTGAATTTTGCAAAATGAGGCTTAGGTATACCATTACCCTATAAAAGAATAAACCTTTCTATTTAAATAGTAAAATGCATTAATCAAAATTCTACTATATATAAGACTAAATATCAAAAATTGCTTTAAAAAAATCTAAAACAATCTACTATCATTAAAGTATCTATACAAAAGATTCTAAAAATTTCAAATATATTTCATAAAAGAATGGCTAGCAAACACCAATTTGAGAAAGCTCGTTACAAATATTACCCAGCAAGTATTTATTGCAGGAACAGTACATACATAGTTCTGAGCAATGCACTATGAAGAGCAGAAAGATGTATAAGATATCCTTCTTGGACTTATCAAGGAAAAAACAATCTAACACCAAGGATAAGACATAAACATCTTAGAATGGAATTTCACAGCTTGAGGGAGGTTAAAGCCTGTGTAATCCAATATATGTAACTACTCCTGAAAAATCTTGTGTTCCAAAGAGGAAAATGTCTTTCTGATTTCTTAAATGCTCACCTTTATAGGAGGCCCTGGGTGGCTCAGTTGGTTATGCATCCGATTCTTGATTTTGGCTAAGGTCATGATCTCAGGGTTGTGAGATGGAGCTCCCCAATGGATGCCACACTCAGCGGAATCAGCTTGAGATTCTCTCCCTCTGCCCCTCCCCAATTTGTACACACATGCATGCATGCTCTCTCCCTCTGCCTAAAATAAATACATAAATCTTTTTCTAAAAGTTCACCGCTATGTCTACATAAAATGATTGTCTTGTCTTCTCCTGAACTATTCCACTTTTTAAATGACTCTACATACCCTTTACACACTTTTCTTTTGCAGTATTGATTTTATCCTGAAGAAAACATACATACACATACAACAAACATCCACCATCCATTATTTGTTACGACTATTTTAACATGATTTTTTTTTAAAGATTTATTTATCTGTCAGAGAGCGAGCGAGCGAGAGCGAGCACAGGCAGACAGAGAGGAAGGCAGAGTCAGAGGGAGAAGCAGGCTCCCTGCTGAGCAAGGAGCCCGATGTGGGACTCGATCCCAGGACGCTGGGATCATGACCTGAGCCGAAGGCAGCTGCCCAACCAACTGAGACACCCAGGCATCCCACGACTATTTTAACATGATTTTAACATTTGTTACGACCTTTAACATGATTCATATTTTGCTGTTGGTTTTTGCTTCTTTTTTTTTTCTTTCAATGCAAAAAAACAAAAACAAAAAACTACAGACCATTTCTCTAGGGTTTCTTTTTCCTTTTTTAAAAGATTTTATTTATTTACTTATTTGAGAGAGAGAGCACGCGCACACATGATGGGGGGTGGGCAGTGGGAGAGGTTGGCGGGCAAGAAGCAAGAAGTGAGAAAAGGGAGAAAAAAATATGAAGCAGACTCTGTACTGAGTGTGGAGCCCAACACAGGGCTAGCTTCCATGATCAAGATCTGAGATATAACAAAGAGTTAGACAACCAACTGAACCACCTAGATGCTCCTTCATCACGGTTTCTATCTTGAGGCCATTCTGAGAAAGTTACAGTGTCACCAGTGTTTTCATTTACAAGTTGTATGCATTCATTCAAAGTTTTTAATTATTCAGTCCACCTAGGATTTTATTCTTGGGCATATTTTGAAATAAAATTTCAATTTAATCTATTTTCCACATGCTTATAGCATTAAAATTGGATAAAAGATGCAAAGAACATTTTTTTAAAGGGAAGAGAAAAGAGAAGAAAAGAAAAAATGGGAATCACACAAAACCAAGAACAGTTAAGGTAGCATCAGATTTCTCTACAGCAACTTTCACCACCAGAGGACAATTGACCAGTGTTTGTAGAGTTCTGAAGGAAAGAAACTAGGTCCCAAGAGCCAACTGCCTGACCAAGATGACAGCATAGGATAAATACAACAAAGGCATTCTCAACATGAAACAGCCACTATGACACATTCATAGAGAATTCTACTTAATGATGGAAGTGAGACAACTAAAATAAAAGTCAAAATTAAAATTCAAGGGTGCGGGCGCCTGGGTGGCTCAGTGGGTTAAAGCCTCTGCCTTCGGCTCAGGTCATGATCCCAGGGTCCTGGGATCGAGCCCCACATCGGGCTCTCTGCTCAGCAGGGAGCCTGCTTCCTCCTCTCTTTCTGCCTGCTTTTCTGCCTACTTGTGATCTCTCTCTGGCAAATAAATAAATAAAATCTTTAAAAAAAAAAATTCAAGGGTGAAAAAGCCAAGGTAAAAAAAAAAAAACATAGTGAGTACTGAACTCCAGTTAATTATATTCCAGTTAAATACAGAACTAGAATTAAACAAGTATAGACCTTAATTACAAACAGAATATGAATGCTATAAAGCTCAAACTGGTAAAAATAATGCATAACGAACAAAAATAGGGAGAGGACAAGAAGGTGGAGTATATATGTACATCATTCAAAACAGATCACATATAAGTTCTGAACAGAAATTTGCATCTGAAAATCATGAATCTAACATCATTTCCCCAAATCTTTTTAAGGGTCTTCCGAAATATATACTATTTGTAGTGAAGTACCAATATTTGGAAGTTCTACATTTCTTTTAGGTACCTTTTAGTTTCCTTTGCTTTCTATCCATTTAAGTAAAAATGCACTTAATCCTTTAGAGAGGAGAGAAAAGGGAGGGAGGAGGAAGTAGAAAAGGAAGAAGGTGTATTTCTGGCTATCCAATGTATTATGGTGGTTATCTGAGGGGTAATTTTTTAATTTCTTCTATGTATTTTAATGTTTTATAATGAACTTACTATACAAAGATAACAGTGATATTTTTTCTCTGTTACCAAAAATCATATTAGAAGTAGACATAAAATAAAGATAAATAATCAAGGTTACTAGGAAACTATAGAAATAAGTTTGACCTACAAACAACACACATGGATATCAAGGTCATAGTTCATAGATCTTGAGCCAAGATCCTCTGGGATCTAACTTCTCATAAACAGAGTTGTGAGGCAGACGTCTATTTTGTTTTTAGGACACAAACTAAAGTTCTGTGCATATTTAGGAAGTCTGATGCTCCTGAGTAAACAAATCCGGTGACTTCTGCTCAGTTCCTGTCTTCAACTGTCCCCCGCCACAGCTGACTCTACTAGGACACCCTCCTTTCACACTCCAAACAGAGGCTTCAGTGCCTTGCACACAGCAGCAATGCAAATATTGTTAAGTGACGAATGGGACATTCTCCTGACTGCTCGCATCTCTGTCAGTGTCTCTGCAGGCTTCTGCCCACGCTGCTTCTTTCCCTACGGGCCCACACACAGGCATCCCCCAAGGGCGGTTCTCATTTCACTCCTCTTCTCGGTCTCATTTCCCTGAATTATCTCATCCACTCTCAAAACTCTAGCTCTGGCTTCTCTTCTGAGCTCCAAACCTAAAATGGGAAGTATATGCTAGACATCTTCACAAAGATGCCCTCCAGCATCCTGAATTTGACAAGCCAAAGTTGAATTATCTTCCACCTGCCCCTCCCACCCCTGGCCTATCTCTCTCCCCTCTTGATATCTTCAATGTGGGCAGGGGCAACACATTTGGCTTCCTCGTCACAGAGAATGAGAACCCGGGAGTTGTCTTCAACTCCTTTCTTGTCCTTGTATCTACTCCTTTTATACCTCCATAATGTGTCTCACACACATTCTATCCTTCCTGCCCACACTGACAACATCTAACGCAAAAGCAGACACTCTGATGAAAACGATAGCAGGTCTGGACTCAAAAGACCTAGAATTTGAGCACCAGCTTTGTCCTGAATTTGCTTTGAGACCTTGTACACATTGCCTAACATATTTTTAGTACAAATCTTTAAATCACAGGAGAACTCTAAAGGACACATATATACATATAAATATAGTTTAGGAACAGTATTTTTGTATATACCGTATGTGTGTGAATATACACACATCCACACATAGGTGTCTATATAAATGCACGCAAACATGTATGGTGTGTATACAAATAGAAGACATTATTATCTAGGCTGTTACAATATGTCATATTATCTTAGACAAAAATGTTCAATTTTAGGGGCACCTGGGTGGCTCAGTCATTTGACTTTGGCTCAGGTCATGATCTCAAGGTCTTGAGATTGAGCCCTGAGCCCGGTTCTGTGCTGAGCATGGAGCCTGCTTAAGGCTCTCTCCCTCCTGCCCTCCACTTATAAGCATCAGCTTGCCTTCTCTTTCTCAAAAATAATTTTTAAAAAGTGCTTAATTTTAATATCTCAGCTCTCTGGGTAACCTTTTACCTTGAATGAAGGATTACTTTATTAAAACACCATTTTTTTTCCCTTTTAATGGTCTGCAGCTTGTTCTCCTTTGCCAAAAGAATAAAACCAAAACTCCTAAGCATGGATTTCAAGTGCTCCTTTATCTGACCCCAACTTAGCTTTCTGACCTCATCTGCTACTACATACCCTCTATCACCCATGTTCTATCAAAGCACAGCCCTATAATTTCCTTTCCCCAAATACACCCTGCATTTATACTGTTTCCTCCAGGCTAGAATTTCCATTTAGGAGACCTCTCTTTCAAAGTCCAATTCAAATATCACCTTCTCAATAATACCTCCACTGATCCTCATCAAGGTAGGTGGCCCATATTTTACCTGTAAATAGAAGAATCTTTACAATTCCGTCTTCAACTAGATTATAAATTCCTGAAGGGGCACCTGGTTGGCTCAGTCGTTAAGCGTCTGCCTTCAGCTCAGATCATGATCCCAAAGTCCTGGGATGGAGCCCTGAATTGGGCTCCCTGCTCAGCAGGAGGCCTGTTTCTCCCTCTCCACTGCCTGCTATTCCCTTTGCTTGTGTTCTTTCTCTGCCTCTGTCAAATAAATAAATAAAATCTTAAAAAAAAAAAAACTCCTTAAGGAAACTGAGACAACGGTGTATTCACCTTTGACTCTGTGACTTGTGAAGTCTAATACACAGTATATTACATATTTAACAATCATGTGTAGAATGGAATTGCACAAAAAGGCTCTTTTAAGTCTTTTAATTTCAAAGAAGAATTAGAAGCATATAAAAAGTCAGAACTACATTATATGGTAAAAATGTATAACCAATAACTAGGTGTAGGTAGCTTTTTAAATGAAAATGGTGGGAAAAAGTTTCAACTACATTATTAAGCTTCAAGCTAAACAAAAATATTGTTTGGTGCTCCCTCTGCTGGCTTTGCAGCAGCAAGTTAGGAATGTTGAACAATAACACTACAAAGAAGTAAATATAGATTCAGCTCATCTGCTCCATGCATATACCTCCTACAAATAACCAGAGTTGAAATTTTTAATTGAGTTCATTTGGAAATAACCCTATCTGCAAAAGAGTTGGTCTAACAAAATTGTTTATAAAGAGACAAAACTCATGTTGCAATTTCAGTGGTAATAATTACTGTCAGAATTCCCATTTATACCTTTCTTTTTGTTTTTAGTTAAACTATCTATTTTATATATAAGCAATTTTAAATTTTAGCTAAAAACTACTGAGAAACAAAGTAGGATGAGCTCTTTTGTTTCCAAATTAATCTATAGTTTTTAAAAACCTATGAGGAACATAAGAGGTTAAATTCTCCCTGTGTTTCTAAACAGAGTTATTCTGAGCACCCTGAAGGCATTTAATTCCAAAACAGGAAGCCACATAGAGGAACACTTGGTTACACTAATGTTATGCAGATCTTTTGGAACACACTTTCCTAAACACTTGCTGAAAGAACCTTTTCTATACTGCACGCTATCACATGAAGTTGGAGAAGGGTCCCACGGATACCATAGTGCACTTACTGCTCAAATTGCCCTTTATTACTTCTCCGTTCTCCTCCACTTTTCTTACTTTAAATGGTCTTCTGCTTGCTTATATAGAAAGAGTAGTAAGAAAGTCAGGTTGGGTCAGGGAATGTTGATTCACACAACACACTTCAGTTGTTTTGGCATATATGGACTTAAGAGCTTTGATAGGACTTAGTGGAGTTAATTTTTTTTTTTTTTTTTTTTTTTTGGTGTTACTATTTCTGGTGCTTTGTTTGTTTGTTTGTTTGTTTTTAACAAATAATGTACTATTTGCTTCAGGGGTACAGGTCTGTGAATCATCAGTCTTAAACAATTTACAGCACTCACCATAGCACATACCCTCCCCAATGTCCATCACCCAGCCACCCCATCTCTCCCACCCTGCTCCCTTCCAGCAACCCTCAGTTTAAAAAAAAAAAAAAAAAAAAAAAATATATATATATATATATATATATATATATATATATTTATTTAGAACTGATAGCTCAGAAAGATTAACCTGAGACCAGAAGAGACGTCACTGTTAAAGGTTTGTGTCTTTTCTCATAAATTCGTGTTTTCTGTGCTTTCAAGTGTACTAAAAATATCTTTAATCTAAAACATGTTAGATGAAATCTTACCTTTGTCGATGAACAAAGAACAATGGTAAACCATAGGTAAATGGGCAAGAGCGGTGGATTTATGTAATTAAGTGGCACAGATGCTGGAGTTAACTCTTGTTACTAAGCAAATCTCTTAACAGGGTAGGTTCCATTTCCCAACCTTACAGACTACTAGTGATCAGTAAGATGTTATCTATGATTCTGTGACTAAACAGATGAACTAGATCCTAGGTCCACTTTAAGTTACAGGTATAAGACAGAAAAAAAAAGTGAGTGCATTTTTCATATGTCATTTGATTTCACATGCCATTTCAATACCATCCATGTTTAAAAAGCACTCTTTCTCTTAGTTCCTATCCTAGTTTATATTCAGTTATGTTTTAAAGAAAGTAAATGATCACCAAGTAATTATCCTTCTGTGTTGGAAATTAAGGTTTCATGCACATTCTTGATTATTTGTAAAACTGAAATGCAGTAATATTAAAAGTCTAGTCAGAAGAAGCCAAATAGAAAAAAAAAAGTCAATATATTTGGATCTGCTTATGGTTACTTTCAAAGAATTTATGAAAATATTTATTCTATTCTTAACATTTAGGCAGTAAGAATTTTGTTGAAATCAGCTTGAGAATGTCAAAATAGTATTTTTAATCTATTCTGCAGAGCTTGGAAGTGATTTTTCCTTAAGAAATTGTCATGTGTTGGGGCACCTGGGTGGCTCAGTCAGTTAAGCATTTGTCTCCAGCTCAGGTCACGAGCTCAGGGTCCTGGGATGAAGCCCTGTGTCTGGCTACCTGATCAGTGGGGAGTCGGCTTCCCCCTCTGCCTCTGCCCTACCCCCACTCATGCTCTCTCTGTCTCTCTCTCTCTCTCTCTCTCTCTCTCTCTCAAATAAATAAATAAAAATTTTAAGAAGGAAAGAAGGGAGGGAGGGAGGAAGGGAGGGAGGGAAGGAACGAAGGAAGGAATCGTTATGTGAACAAGAACAAGGGTTCTAAAGCCACGACCATGTGCCACTGACAACATTCTTGTGCTGGGATTCACAACATTTACCCCCACCCTCCCTGTGACTGCTGAGATGAGAGACTAGTTGGCGACTAGGTGCCTCCCTGTTAGGGCCACAGGACAATAGCGGCCAGGCAGAGGAGGAAGCGGAAGGTCAGAGCACAGAGGATATTCACAGGCTCACCATGACTCTGTCATCCAATGCATGGCAACCTCTGAAATGCTGAGCTGCTGTCTTTTGAGCAGGGCTGTCAAAACATTAGATTTGTTTTTGGAAATTCAGCTCATGAATACGTCCTCTAATTTTCAGAGGGCATCCTCACTGAAATGTACAATCACATATATGACTGTAGCGAAGAAACCCTTACATCCCAAAAGATTTAACAGCAATTCATCATACAGTGATTCACTTCACTTTAAATTATTGAATGCTCTATTCAGAAATGATACAACAAGGTTTCGGAGCTGTAAATTAGCTGGCAGTTAGACAATATCTAAAAAAGGCATTCTGAAGTATGGAAAAAATATTCAGAATATGTGATTCATTTTCATTTAACATAATATATATCCAATATTGAATGAACACAGGAAAGTCATGATGTGGTTTGTTGTAAAATGAAAATAGTATCCAATAAAAGTTATGTTTTTTTCATTCCTTATGGTAATCCATTTACCCTATTAGCCAATACCAGTACAGTAAAGTACTGAACAATTTCTGAAAGCCTCTGTAGAGAAAATTTCATTTCTGAATGAAATTACTGATATTTTCTGAGAAAATGTCAAGGAAGGCCATTTATCAGGCTTCAGCTGTGTTTATGTCATTAAAAGCAAGTGTCTGACATCAAATGCTGACATTATTACATGTTCATCATAATAACTCAGTCCTTTCTAGACTCTGTGATACAGTATGAACTGACAACAATCAACTCGTGTTATGTCACGTTTATTTCAAAACACCTACCTCAATAAATACTAGACATTTTGAAATAAAAATACATATAAACAAATATAAATTTATATTCCAGATGATTTCCCCCTAGGAAATAATAATAAGAAGAAGAGATCTTAGTGATGGTCATTCAGTATAATTTCACATAGAACTTCAACGACAAGGCTTAAGTTCTGTGTCCTTTAAGACCAGCAGGTCTCAAAAGGTGTACTTCCTTAGACCCTTGTCTAAAAGTTAATTAAAGAAAATAATGATGTTGGGGTGCCTGGTAGCTCAGTGGGTTAAAACCTCTGCCTTAGGCTCAGGTCATGATCCCAGGGTCTTGAGATAAAGCCCCGCATCAGGCTCTCTGCTCAGCGGGGACCCTGCTTCCTTCCTCTCTCTCTGCCTGCCTCTCTGCCTACCTGTGATCTCTGTCTGTCAAATAAATAAATAAAATCTTTAAAAAAAGAAAAGAAAAGAATGATGTTTAAGAAAAAGCTGTAAGTTGGGGGATGCCTGGGTGGCTCAGCTGGTTGAGCAGTTGCCTTCAGCTCAGGTCATGATCCCAGCGTCCTGGGATCAAGTCCCACATCCGGCTCCTTGCTCCGCAGGGAGCCTGCTTCTCCCTCTGCCTGCCACTCTGTCTGCCTGTGCTCGTTCTCCCTCTCTGACAAATAAATAAATAAAATGTTAAAAAAAAAAAAGAAAGAAAGAAAAAGCTGTAAGTTTTATTTTTTTAAAAGATTCTATTTACTTATTTGAGATGGGGTGTGTGGTAGCAGGGGGAGGAGGAGCAGAGGGAGAAGGACAAGCAGACTCTGAGCTGAGCACAGAGCCTGACACCAGACTCAATTTCACAACCGCAAGATAATGGCCTGAGCTGAAATCAAGAGTTGGATGCTCAACAGACTGAAGAACCCAGGTGCCTCAGAACTATTAGCTTTCAACTGTTATAACTCTATTTTATTTATTGCCTTTAGTTAATCTCAATATGGCAGCCAAAAACTAGGATAGTATCTGGCCAACTGACATCACTACTTAGTTTAACCTCAAAATCAAATGTTAAATCAGTTTCCTGATTATTATCCAGAAAAACAGATTCCATGTATTTAATCTTTTTTTTTTTTTTTAAGATTTTACTTATTTATTTGTCAGGGAGAGAACACACACAGGCAGAGTGGCAGGCAGAGGCAGAGAGAGAAGCAGGCTCCCTGTTGGACAAAGAGCCCGATGCAGAACTCGATCCCAGGATCCTGGGATCATGACCTGAGCCAAAGGCAGCAACTTAACAGACTGAGACGCCCAGGTGTCTCCATGTATTTAATTTTTTATATTGACATTTTGTAACTGTTCAAAGTTGGATGCAAAACCAACAGAAAATATTTTAGTATTATCTAAAAACACTGTTATTTATTTATTTTTAAGATTTTATTTATTTTAGAGAGAGAGAGCACAAGAGGGAATAAGGGCAGAGGGAGAGGGAGAGAGAGAATCCCAAGCCAACTCCCTGCTGAGCAAGAAGCCCCACGCAGGGCTGGATCTCACCCTGAGGTCATGACCTGTGCTGAAACCAAAAGTCAGATGCTTAACTGACTGAGCCAGCCAGGCACACCCTTTTACATCTGTCTTATTATATTCTATAATATGCTTTTAGAGGGGTTTCAGCTCATGATCTCAGTGAGATGCAGCCTCGTGTTGGACTACCTGCTCAGTGGGGAGTCTGTCTGGGATTCTCTCTCTTTCTCTGTCCTTCCCCCCATTTGTGCACTCTCTCTCTCAAATAAATAAATCTTTAAAAATTAAAAAAAAAAAGAAAGAAAGACACTAAAGAATATATAGTATGTGACATATTTATATAAGATTAAAAGAGAAGAGGCAAAGGCACCTGGCTGGGTTACTCGGTGAATATTATGACTCCTGATCTCGGGGCTATAAGTTTGACCCCCATGTTGGGTGTAGAAACTATTTAAAGATAGAAACTTTAAACAAACAAACAAACACAAAGAAACAAGAGGGAAAATAATTCTAAGTGTAGAAATCAAATTAGCATAACCACTGGAGAGTAAGTAGTGACTGAGAGCCTCAGAGGGGGTCCTATGGTTCTGGTAATGTTCTGTTTCTTTATCTGGATATTGGATACATGGGTGTGATTGCTTTGTGAATGCTCACTGAGCTAAAAAAAAAAAAAAAAAAAAAAAACCTGTAGGCAGAAGCAATGGGAGAGCCAGTGAAGACCACCTAGGGCGTGCATACATGTACTGTAATTTAATCTGGACTTCTAAAGGAAATTTAAGTCTTTCAGGGAGGAGAGAGAGAGGTGGAAAGCAGGACAAGAGAGGGAAGCTGAGAAATGGATCTATCAACATACTAAAGAAACGTGGTAGAAAAAGAAAAATAAAGAGGCAGTCAGGTTTATGAGAGAGTAAACCCCAATCTCATAAGCACAGTGTGAGAAAGCTCAACTGAGAGGTTCATGGGATAAGGGCTGGGACTATGGGCTCACTGGGGTCCCTGTTATATTAGGACCTCATTTTAGAATGCACAGAGAATCATAATTGTTTATCTCTATGTACCAGATACTGTGCTAAAAGTTTTACAAAGAAATTATTTTACATTTTACTAGACCGAGGATACAGAAAGAGCCCAGAAGATGTTTATTGAATTTGATTACCATAATCCTTACATAATAGGTATTATTATCCTTGTCTGCAGATAAAGAATCTGAAGCCTGATGAGTTATTTGTGCAAAGTTTTTAAAAATGCAAGTGGTGGAAAGGTTCAAATCTTTTTTCTTCAGGAGGAGTTGGGAAGAAAGAAAAAAGAGGCAAAAGTACTCAATCCCTCCATTTTAATTTAATACTTCTCCCTGTAGAATAAATCATGATCTTTAGAAGGTATACCTCAAGTCAGTTCAACATAGTACGTATCATATTAGTTAAGGATTTAAACCTAGGATCAAGATAGGATCCCTCAAATGAAAACTTTTCAAACTGTGTGTGAGAAAGGACCTACAAGCCTATAAGGAGGAAGACCAAGCCCTAGGATCTAACAGTTGCTTCCAGAAAGCTAAGCTGCCCATGTATTAAGCAAGGGCATCAGTTACACACTGTTGGGAAAGACAGCCTCCCTAAGAGCTCCCCAGAAATCTGTCCTTTTTTGCCTTGCATCATACCATATGGATTACAGGTTGAAGCAAAATGCTTTCCAGAATTGTTCTCTGTAACTAAAAAGAATAAATACAGATACAAATGTACCAATACATGAAGATACAAACACAGGTATAAATAATAAAAACTATGCCTTGAAAATGTGTATAGGCCAAGTGTGGTCAATATTTTTACATTTTGGAAAATTCATTTAAGTCTCTAAAAGAGCACAATTTAATAATGTTTACCATTGTATTCTTAATAATACCTGGCTTTCTTATTTGGAATCTTGTTTCTTTTTCTTTTTCACTAGGCAAAGAACTTTATTAACCTTGTTGCAAACTTTCTTCCCAGGCTTCTTCGGCATGCTTAACTGCAAAGAATGAATTGTGTGTAAGCAAAAACTGAAAAGAGCTGCAGTGTCCAAGGGGCTTGGGCTTAAAGATATTTGAGATCTACATTTTATCAGATCCATGAACAAAATTTTAAAAAGCAGTCATACTATAAAATAGCATCTCCCAAAAACTTCTTCAGGTTTTATCGTCTTCAGAAGTTAACTCAATTCAGTTTGCTTCCTTCTTGGAAGCATCCTCTGAGTTCTCCACAAGATCTGGAACTTCATCATCCTCCTCTTCTCCAGTAGCAAGTAGGGCTTTCCCAACCACAGATTGTTTGGGCTGGGCTCCAGCCAGTCTCCTTCAACTGGTCAGACTGTCTGCACTGAGTTGGTTTAAGACCCTGGGTAGCATTTCTGTCAGCTGCTTTGTCTCAGCGTGGCCTGTAATGGTGAGAAGTGTTTGCTGCCAGCGATGCCTGAACTTTGGGGTTGTTAAAGCAGATCACTGTTCCTTGGTTTGTGAACATACTCACTTCTTCAATAACGAGATATTGTTTACCCCTAACTTTTTAAGGAGAACTGAAGTTTGTTATCATTTGCTGTAGCCGTTTTATGAAACACCTTCTTTCCGCGAGCAGTTCTTTCCCCACCAGTGCTCTCTTGGGCTTACAGTTTGGTGAGTTTCTCCTGGTTCATAATAGTTCCTTTCATCTTGTTGAAACAGAAATGGGACCACATTGAGAACTAGGGTTGGTGCTCAGGGGGTCCCCAGCAGACCAGCTGAGATTAGGTGCACAAGCAAAACGGGGATGTAAAATGGCAGCTAAAGGCAAAGTTTCTTTTTTATATGACATTTTTCTCATTTGGCAAGCAATAGATTTTCTCCTTCTGTTCCTAATGGAGTCGGCATCCAATAACTATTATGTCTAGGTTTTTAATATCATCTGTGTCAACAAGAATGAGCATAGGTCTACAGGTAGTACTAAAGCATTTTCAGTCTACCTCCAACAGACTTATGGTATGGGCAGAGTACTATAGTTTAAAATTACAAAACTCATAACTTCAATATGTTAGATCTCTTTAATTATAGAATTGTAAATACAAGTCAAAAACACATACCACATCAACATCTTAATATTTTCTGAAGAAATTCTCATAAACACTAAAAGAAAATAAAAATCTATCATAAAATGACTGAAGCTATATACATTTCATATGCCACAAATATTAAAATGTGTCTGTCTTATAGTGAATGAAATTTGGTTCAACCAATTGATCAATAATACTTCCTGAAGCAAATTAATAAGAAAATTCATAAGGCCCCAAACTTCAATATCAGAAGGATTGCTAAGTGTGCAAAGTCCACACTTATGTCCACAGAACACCATTTCACTAGTGTCTTCCATTAACAGAAAATGCCAGGGACGCCTGGGTGGTTCAGTTGGTTAAGTGGCTGCCTTCTGCTCAGGTCATGATCCCAAGGTCCTAGGATGGAGTCCCACATGGGGCTCTGTGCTCAGCAAACAGCCCGCTTTTCCTTCTGCCTGCCATTCCTCCTGCTTGTGCGCTCTCTCTCTCTCTCTCTCTCTGACAAATAAATAAATAAAATCTTGAACAAAAAAGAAAAGAAAATGCTAGCTTCTGAAAAACATGAAAAGACTTGTGTACAAAGTACTCACTTTAAGGAACATTTGTCATTATTGATATGTAATAAGTAGAAGTCTAATCTTATCAAAATCTCTTTTTATAAGAAAAGATAATCAAACTAAAACTCAGCATGGCCTGTGTACACACATATTGAAATAGTCTTGGCACATAGTATTGAAGGAACTATATCTATCATGTCTCCCCCTAAGATGTCTGATAGGCAATTTTCTTTTCTTTTCGTGTTTTTTTTTTTTTAAGATTTTATTTATTTATTTGAGAGAGAGAGTGAGAGAGAGCATGAGAGGGGAGAAGGTCAGAGGGAGAAGCAGACTCCCTGTGGAGCTGGGAGCTTGACTTTGGGACTTGATCCCAGGATTCTAGGATCATGACCTGAGCCAAAGGCAGTTGCCCAACCAACTGAGCTACCCAGGCACCCCTGATAGGCAATTTTCTAGTTGCTTTTGTAACAACAGTTACATCAGTTTCTCTAAAAAAGCCCATTCAACTTGGGGCACATAAAGCTATTAGGAAATTCCTCTCAATATTTAGTAAAATTTGTCCTTTTCAAGCTTCTACCTACTGGTTTTATTCTGCCTCCATAAAAGCCAGTTTTGGCCAGGAGACTAAGCTGTGGCCAAAAAAACACAAGTAGAAATGTCTGTGCAAATTCTGGGAAGGGTTCTTAAAAGGTAGAAGTGTGCCTTTCCGTGTCATACCCATCATTCTCCCTGCTGTCTGGAAGAGGGATGTCCCTGCAGGAGCTCCAATAATTTACCATGAGGTGATCTTGAAATGGAAATAGTTTCAAACTAATTAATTCAAAATTTCTTTGCTGAAGACATCAGAGTTGGGATCCTCAAAGACTTTGTGGAGCTGTCTTTCTAACCCTGGGCTATCCTGGGCTATCCATCCCCAGACTTCATCTACACAGAAGAATAACCTATGTGTTTGTTTGTTACACAGAACTCAGGAACTTATTTCCTAACTCATATACTGAGTCTGCAGATACATTTTCAATATTTTTAAAGATTTATTTATCCATTTTAGAGAGCGAGAGAGAAAGAGAGAGTACGCATGGGTGCATCTGCATCTGCACATGAGGTGGGGAGAGGTGGAGGGGGATAATCTTTAAGCCGTCTCCCCATGAGCAAGGAGCCTGCCATACAGCTCAATCCCAAGACCCAAGAGATCATGACCTGAGCTGAAGCCAAGAATCAGCCGCCCAACAAACTGAGTCACCCAGGACCCCTACCATTTTCAATACTTGAAGAGCAATATCATATTCTACCTACAGCCTCTTTACTCGAAACTTCAACCTTTTCAACTTCCTCATCTTTGGGGTCACCTTCTTTTATACAGGCTCAAGCTTTTCAGACTCCTTAGAAGTTTCAGAATAGAACTCAACGCACCCAGCAGATGTGAGCTGACCAGTAGAAAACAGAGGGATTATTCACTTCCTGTGTTGTCACTCCAAGACAGTCTTATACATTAGCTTCTTCAGCGGTCCTCAAGACTAAAGATTCCTTACCACGGTTACAGGTAGCTAAAAAAGTATCTAGTTTTTACTTTGTTTTGGTTTCCACTGCAAGTACCCTTAAACCAGACTTTCCCTACTTGCATACGTTTAGTAATTTGTTCCTTCTCTTTAATCTAGGCATAAGATTTCAGATTTCTCCTTATTACATTTCTTTTTACAGTCTACTACTCCATGCAATGGAAATAAACCTTGAACCCCAATTTTGGTAACCCACCTAATTAACTATCCTTTATTAGTTTCTGTTGTCTGCTTATTTGGTTAACAAGTGTTCTGTGTCCCCACCCAGTCCTTTGCAAGAACTTGACATAAGGCAAAAGACAGAACCCTTTACTGAGCCACTGAAGACTTCTCCACCAGTGGGCAGGCAGCACATAATCAACACACTAAGGATGCCTGTCCAACCAGCTCTGGGTCCCAAAGACTGGCTTCTTCTTTCAGGAGTTGGGCCTCTGCCCCAGGAGAGGGCCATAGGAGGCCACACGTGGCACGCAGGAAGCCCAGAACCTGACTACCACCATGTAGAAAGAGACTGGCAGCATGGGCTGACTCACTGTGCAGGGAGGTTTAAGTGTGAGGAGGTAGAGGCACTTGTTTATATAACAGATACTTGCCAAAAAGGAAGTCTCTTCCTTTAAAAAGAAAAGAAATTTTTCTCCTATAAAGAAAAAAATCTATTAGTGCATTGAGCGTAGGGTGGGGACTTGACTGGTGATTGATTGACAACGCAGTGTAAATTCCATAACTAGCCCATTTGCATAGATATTGATTGCAGTGGGCTTCAAAAGACTGATTATGCTGTTTCTCATATTTGAAATGAGTGTCTTATACCTTAGCCCTACAGAAAAACCAAGAACCATATTTAAAGAACTTAAATATGCACATGTGAAAATGTATTTATGATTAACGATAATTTATTAAGTGGCAATACTATGCTAAATTAATATATGCAGAGTAAGACTGACTTGTGCTGATGGAATTATCTTGTTTATGATTACTGTTACTGACTTTAAAAGAGCTACACCACTATTTTCTGAACAAGAGGCATAGTCTAACATACACAATGCAAAACATTTAGATATTTACTACATTGTCACTAATCATTAATTTGATGTAGGTTCAGTCACAGTAAAATAAATGTTCCTATATCTATAAATATCTTTCCATTTATTAAAAAAAAAGAATATTCAGGAGGACCTGGATGGCTAACTCAGTTAAGCATCTGACTTCAGTTCAGGTCATGATCTCAGGGTGCTGGGATTAAGCTCAGCAGGGAGTCTGCTTGTCCCTTGCCCCTCCCTCTCACTTGTGTGCACACAGCACACATGCATGCTCTCTAATAAATCTTTTAAAAATTTTTAAAAATTTAAAAATTTACAGAAAGAATATTTAAATATGCACTTATTACACCTGGTTAAGAAACACACATAGTAAAAATTTTTTAAAAATTTAAAAAAGAAACATAGTAAATTATAATACTTTATTAATAATTACAGTACTATCCCTTAAGCATATTACATCTTGACTGCTATTACTCTATATAAACAATCATTGTTTTAAAATTAATTATTAAAATTTAATTTTTAAAATTTAATTATTAAATTTAAAATTTTAAATTTAATTATTAAAATTTAAATTAATTATTTCGTTGGTATCAACGAAAATATTTTTTACATTTATTACACTGCCATAAAATAGAAGACAAACTGGATCCATTCTTTCCTTTGGGGAGCTAAACTTTTTTTCCCAATTAAATAACATTCAGGTTTGGTTGACAAACTATTTACATTTTTCTTCTTTCTGTGGTTTTTTTCCCCCCAATGAGTAATTTAAGAAATATAAACCTAGGTAGGTTGCATTTTGAACCACTCTGATAGCATTTTTTTTCCTTTG
This sequence comes from Mustela putorius furo, assembly GCF_011764305.1. NCBI lineage: Eukaryota > Metazoa > Chordata > Mammalia > Carnivora > Mustelidae > Mustela > Mustela putorius. Next base: position 20,363,653 of record NW_025422471.1, read on the forward strand.
GTGAGGGGGGAAAAAATCTACAAATTAGGACGGCTTTGTCTAATTTTTGGTCATGGTTGATGGCAATTCAAGTCCCCACTTAAATCCAAATTAAATTAAATTCAAAATGTAATGCTGCTTTATTGCTTTTATAGATTCATTTTTCCATCTTGCTTCAATGCTGTCAACAAGTCTATGTGTTGTGGGTGAGCTCAACAAAGTTCCATGTAATTTGGTCAAGCTGACTTGCTGGGGACCGTTTAAAAGAGAACTATCTATTCAGTACTTGTGAAACTCATTGTTCTTGCAGCAGACTGGTAGGACTGTTTCAATAAATCTTATTCAATTTTTAAAGGACCTGAAAATTTTTCATTGGTCCCATTAGCTAACAGCTTTGTCTTTAGGTCAAATCAAGTATGGACTTCGAGAAACAGCGATCCCCTTTGTTTGCACAGCATTAAAACTAACATTAGCAAACAGATTGCGGGGGGAGGCTGAGCTCAATAGAAATAAATTTAGTTGACTATTATCATATATACTATTTCTTTATATATTAACATATTAAACCTAAAAAAATACTGAATGCTTCATTCTTGTGTCTCAAAATCAATTAATTAATCTGAATTAAAAGCATTCAACGCCTTTACCTGGACTTAGCTTCTGAGAGCCTGGGCTGAAAAACAACTTCCTTGACCATCTTAAATGAGACGATCAAAACTACAGGAGGATCCAGACTGAATGTTAGAGTGGGAAACAAGATTTCCATGAAGCAAAAAATGATCCATTTCCACGTGGTATCTTTATTGTTTTTTGTTATTGTTGTTGTTAAACCAGTTTTAAAATATCAATTGTCTTCCTATTCCTCCAGCTCCACATACCAATTTTCTCCTAGTCCCACATCACTGTGAACAGGGTATAATAAACAACACCCCAATTTTACAAGATTGCTTTGTTTGGTTTTGTGAGCAATACGAATGATAGTTTTAAAAAACTTCTGCTAGAGTAAAAATATGTCCATTGTTTTGCATCCTCTAAGTCCAGCATCTTAAACGATTAAAATGGATCTACTCTCATGGAAAATTATTGGAAATGTATTTTTTTTTAAAGATTTTATTTATTTATTTATTTGACAGAAAGAGAACACAAGCAGGGGGAGTGTCAGGTAGAGGGAGTAGTAGGCTCCCCGCTGAACAGGGAGCCTGATGTGGGGCTCAATCCCCAGAGTCCTAGGATCATGACCTGAGCTAAAGACAGAAAAGGCAGACGCTTAATGACTGAGCCACCCAGGCACCCCTGGAAATGCATTTTTAAATTAAATGAAGAAAATGATTCATGTTTCTAGTTTGGGTTTAGGTTTTCAACAAGGCTATCTTGTTGCTAAGGTTCAAATTCTTGCAGCATGAATCTATTTTAGGTTCTCCTGAGACTTCTTTGGGCAAATATTATGCTGTAATTTAAGATGGTCCTAGACCTTTTGATAAAACTTTTCACATAATTTAAGCAATTGTAAAAAAGATTTTCTAAATACTGTGATATTTTACTACTGAAACATCATAGTTTTGTGGTCCCTGATCTTTATTCAGAAATGTTTGGGTTTGGCAAAAAGAAGGTGTTTTTAAATTTTAATACTAATATTTATAGGGATAAAGGTCATTAGTACCCATAATAACAATAATAATAGTTTGTATTTATATGGCATTCTTCCTCAAGAAAGAAAAGAGAATTTTTTCTTCAAAAACAACAAAAAAAAGGTTGACTGAAAATTCCATTTTACAAGACATATAACAAGTTTAAGATATTTTAAATATAACTGGTTATAATTTTGTAGGGGGATATATTTTTGCAAAATTTAAAAATCAATTAGTGCTTCAAAAAGCATATACAACTACTACATAAACGAAGCTAATTTACCTTAACCTTGAGGTAACTCAGAAGATATTTCTTTGTACATAATTCATAGGTATCTCTTTGTAGGTATTTCCCTGTAGTTAGTTTAAGATAATATAATACAGTATGAACATTAAGGACAGTGGTTAAAAGACAGACAATATTATTCGATCAGATGATTTTACAACAAAACTTGGGGCAGTGGGGTGTGGCAGAGCACAGTATGAAAGGATATGGAATTACTAATTGGTTATTTCCCTTGGGAAGGAAGGGCATTAGTCCATGTTATGTGTTCAAAGAAAACTTCACTCTCAGATAAAATGCTAAATTACCAGGCCAGCTCATCATTCTCAATAGGATGCTAACATCAGCTAACAAACTTTGTCCCATTTGGAAAGATGGGTCTCATTATGAGCTCTCACGTCTTTGATAATAAAGCCCGCCTAGTAAGCCTATAACCTACAGACCCCTCCCCTCGATGCCTCCAAGCCTGGCACAGGTACTCATCAAGGAAATACAGTAATGGAAAGGAGAGCCAAAGGGCTAGAGGGCAGCAAAAGAAATTTCAAAGCAATGTTGACACCATGAACTGGAAAAGATTTTGAGGTATTAAAACAGCAATATTCCAACAGGGGAAGGGTTCCATCTTGAGCTAACTTTGGATTTAAGTCATTCCACAAAAACCCTATCTGAGAGAGAAAATAGGCTACAAGGTTTAAGCTGTTCTAAAATAAATATGAAGTTAGACTTAGAAAAGCTAACTTTTAAGTTGCTCTACTAATAGCAAAAATGGCTGAGATTGACATCTGCAGAAATTTTAAACCCAAATCATATGACAAAACAGACAAATCTTAGAAATAGATGTGTGAGTGCACCTGCTTTTCTCACAGCAATGCATAAAAATATTCCAAACCCAGACAGACTGTAGAAGTGATGCTTTAGGAGTCTTTATTGGACTATAAAATGATACCCATGTGATAGCTAATGTGCCAGTATTTTCATATGAAAGATTAGTAATAGCTTTGGTAATAAACCCTGGTTTCTATTGTCCAATATTAGTGGCAAGCAACTACATGTAAGGCAAAGGAAAGAAGTTGATAGATTTCTTGCCTCTACAAAGTCTCCATAGTTGGGCTGTCACAAGGGTACACAGGGATACAGTAATGTTTTTAAGAGTTCAAGATCATTAATGTCTATTAATTTTTCCACTAAAGTAATACACCTTGTTTTAAGAAACAAAGGCTCTTCTTTCTCTGTAGAGCCAGTATGTCTAGGTGTGAAGGACTGAGAGAGAGCTGAGAGAACCTCATGAGGAAAGGCACCAAATAACTGGTCCAGCCTCTTCAGCAATGACATACACCTTGGCCCTGCCTGCCTAATGCCATCCCTCCCCAGCCAGAAGGAGCCAAAGCATAAGCCCCAGTGGGCTGTGGCATGCTGGGGGAAGACAGGACAAGAGGAGCTATTGGCTGCAAGTACATATACCACTCCTGGCTAAAATGAAATAAGACTGTGATTCTCTTAATCAAAGATCACATTTTAGATAAAAATTGAGCTCAAATGAAATTAAAGATGGCTCTCATACAGAGATAATTAGTATTCGCTAATTGTACCATGAGAGTAATAAACGCATCCCATCATCTAAGTAGATTTGATGCCTAGTAAAAACTATTCTTAGTCCCCTATTTTACTTGTTAAGAAATAATTTTAAAAATCAAACTACTCTTTCTTGGATGTTTCTACTACCTGTGACATAAATATAATAGTTATATGATATATTAAAGTAATGAATTTAAGAACTATTAAAGTCAAAGACGTTAAATTATTTGCCCAAGATCACCCTACTTACAAAAGGAGGAATCTGGGGTCAAACCCAGGTCTTGCTTTTTCTACTACCCAGACCACTCAAGTCACAAATCACAGGTTTCATCTTCATTCTATAACACAGTTTCTCAGAACCTTACAACATTTCTCTTTCCTTTCTCGTTTCCTTTCTGGTTGGTTGGTTGGTCTTAACTGTAAAAGTTATACAAGCTCTTATTTTCAAAAATGTTTAAATGTGGGAACAGAAACCAGAAAATAAAAATCACCTATAATTCTACCTGCCAGAGAATGTGCATATATGTTTCTATGTATCTATATTTCTCATGTATTACCTACACATACTAGTTTATAACTTGCCTTCTTCACTTAATATGTTGAAGACATCTTTTCATATTAATAAATATATATCTACCTCATTGTTTGTAATAGTCGAATAGTGGTACCCTGAATATATATACATACCTGTATTTTACAATGGAAGAAATAACTATAAAGAATTATAAAAATAATTACAGGATTTAAAATTATAAGTAATTGCATATATAAAGATTAACTACTTGACTAATAACTGATACTGAAGTTATTTCCAGTTTTTATGAGTAGTTCTACAATAAATTGTTTTGTTTACAAATTTATGAGATGATTTGCCAGAATAAATTTTGAGAATTAGAACTGTTAAGACAAATACTGATTTTAAATTTTCATACAGATTACCAGACTGCATTTCAGAAAGGCTATGAAAATTTACATTCCACTTAAGGGTATTAGAACCTGTTTTGTCACCAATACATATCATTTGTTTTCTTCCTTGGCAATATATGAGAGAAGAGTAGTATCTCTCAGTCACTTCTACTAGTATTTCTTTGATTAGCATTAGAACAGAAAATCTTTTCACCTATTTACTGGTCATTTTAATTTCTTCTTTTGCCATCTACCCACTAACAAAAGCAAATAAGCAAATAAAAATACCTTGTCCCATCTTTCTACTGGAATTGTTCACCTTTTTCTTTTTGATTTACAAAAAGACCTGCTTATATATTGGAGCTATCAATCCTTAGTGGGGCACAACAGTTGCAAATTCTTCTCCAGTTTGTCAGTTGTCTTTCAAGTTTGTTTATAGTTTGTTCTATAGTATTATTATTTTTAATGTAGTAGAATACAAATATCATTTGACATTTGAAGTTATTAGAAGACCTCCACTCCTAGCTAAGAGGAAGTAACAGAGAAGAGATTTATCTTGCCACCTGAAACAACTAAAAAACTTAACAAAAATATCAAAGAATTATTTTTCAAGACACTGGACATCTGGCAACAAAAGACAGTGATCCCTGAGACATGGGAAACAAGTACAGTAAGCCCTAAGACTATCCCAGCTGATTGCCTAGTGAGAGTTTTCAGGCGACCGTGCAGGGAGGTATAACCTAGGCTAAGCTCACCAGGCTTCCTGAGTAAGAGGAGATAGAACTGAGAATCCAAGGAGGCCAAGACTGTTGACTTTGCAGGACAAAGAACGAAAGGAGAGAGCAGCACAGAAGAAAGAAGTCCCTCATATCTTGAGCTGAGTATGGATTAGCTCATATGTTTGAAGAAAAAAACTCAGCTCAAGAAAAGAACCATTCAAAAGAATTAGAGGAAACTGATACCTGCATAGGGCAGAGGGTAATTTGGGGTCCTATTAGCCATAATTCAGAGGCATTAGATAAAATCCTCTGAAGAGATTTACCTCGTTAATGAGCAAAACTAGCCCTAGAAAAAACTATCTGGTCCCATCTAACAAAGCTTAACCTTAAAATTTGTAAAGGTTCAAACTGTTTCCAGATAACCTAACTATATCCCAGAACAAGGTTCAAAAATATTTATAAGAATACAAAAATACCCAGCACACACAAGATAAAATCCACCAATATCTGGCCTCTAATTAAAAAAAAAAAAAAAAAAAAAAAAAAAAAAGCATGCAAAGAAGCAGAAAAATACAAATCAAAATGGAGCCAAAAAATCAATTGAAAATGACCCAGAAATGACACCACTTGATAGAATAAGTAAACATAGTAAAATAGTTATTATAATAGTATTCCATTATGTTCAAGAAGTCCAGGAGTCAGGATTTTTTCTTCTGTAAAGGGAGGGATAGTATATAATTTAGGTTTTGCAGGCCATACAGTCTCTGTTACAATTACTCACCTCAGGCATTATAATGCAAAAAGCCGCCATAAATAATGTGTTAATGAATGGACATGGCTCTGTTCCAATAAAACTTTATTTACAAATCTTGTGGGCCAGATTTGGTGTATAGATATCATTTGTCATTCCCTGAGCTAGAGAATATGTTGAACATGTTTAGTAGATATAAATAAAGTCCCATGGAACATGAAACTCATAGAAGAAAGCATAGGAATAAAGCTCCTTGGCATGGCCTTGGTAATTATTTTCTGGATATGACACCTAACCAAGGCAAAAGAATAAAAAATAAACAAGTGGGGCTACATCAAAATAAAAAGCCTCAACATAACAAAATAAACAATTAAAGTGAAAAAACAACCTACAGAATGTCAAAAAATATTTGCAAGCCATATATCCAGTAAGAAGTTAATATTCACACTATATAAAGAACTCATACAACTCAATAGCAAAATAATAATAAAATAACTCAAAAAATGGGCAGAAAACCTGATTAAGCATTTTTCCAAAGAAAATGTGCAAAAGGCCGAATGGTTCATGAAAAGATATTCAGAATCACTATTCAAGAGTGCCTGGGTAGCTCAATCAGTTAAGCATCTAACTCTTGATTTCGGCTCAGATGGTGTTTCCAGGTCTGCTTGAGGCTCTCTCGCCTTCTCCCTCTGCCTGAGGCAGTCTCTCCCTCTGCCATTCCTCCCTGCCCCCCCCCCCGCCCCCGTTAAATAAATCAATCTTATTATGTGCTAGAAGTGAGTGTGAGTTCTGGAGCTTAGCCCTCCTAGGCCACGGAGGCCTCTGAAGGGCTCTGCCCTATACCTTCTGCCTTTACTTTCTCAGGACCCAACCATCATGTAGACCCTCGGGCTGGATAACTGAATGACACAACAGAGAGGAAGAAGTTGCAGCCTCTGAGACCCTCCAGCTTCAGCCAACCCACCAGAAAAAAAGCAGCCTCATAAATGAGTCCAAATGAAACCCATGGAAGAACTACCTCACCAAATTCTAAGCTCTTAAGAGAGATACAATAACACTGTTGGCTTAAGCCACTAAGTTTTGGGATGGTTTGCTACCAATGGAGAGCAGGAACATATTTTGTTGTTGTTGGTATTAGTGTCATGTTTACAGAGCCCCTGCCACTTCATATTCTTAAAAACATAAAGATTTTTATATTTGAATTTGTATATTTAGCATATGTTTTGGCATAGGATATGAAGATGTACCCAATCTTGTTTTTTCAAATAGTTATCTGTTTTATCCTAAAACATTTAATAAATAAATGTTCTTTTCTCCATTGATTTGAATGCTACTTCTACCATATACTAAATTTTGAGGATAACATAAAGGGAAAATCCAAAAGAAAAATGTCCAAACTCAATTTCAAATACAAAAACCATTAAACCAAATTAGTAGTGTTTCTATTAAAAAATCCCTTATTTCCATTCTAAGTATGTATGTGCAAACTTTATTATAAATATAATTATTTTTTCATTTCAAGAAGAAAATCAGAAACATGTGTTTTCCAAAATTTTCTTATGGAAATAGCCTTATTATTCAGAAAGCTTTTTAGTATTATATTCACTATAATATAATTTTATTGGTCCTAATTAACCCTGATCTTATAATGCAGTTTCTACAGCTCCCTGACTATGTATTAAACAAATGACCTTAAGTGAGTATTAATCCAGCTGAAAATACTTCTTGAAAAGCCTTCAATGCAATCTACAAATATGAGATAAAATTCAAGTCAATTCTTTTCCACACAACAAAAGTATGGGAAAAATAGATCTTGTTAAATTTTAGGTAGGACTTTGTCAACATGCAGGTCTCTTGGGAGTTTCCTAGTCCCTTAGTGTGAAATCTGCAAGAAGACATGGAAATTATTGTAATAGCAAGATTAAATCCTATGTCCCACCCAAAAGCATGCCAACAATATTAAAGGAAAAATCAATTCTCAACTTCAAGTAAAAAAGTATACATTCAAATGAATACTCCTGAGTTGCCTCCTTTTAACTCTACTCCATTGTCATATTTTCCTTTATGGTTGTCATAAAAGCCACTGAATTGAAGGGAGGGAAAAAAGTTTTAGAAAGGCAGACATAGCAAAAAAGCTAACTTCTAAATGGTCCCTATAAAGAATTGCCCGCTATACACTACTCCCTCCCCCAAAAACGTCCCAAATTACTAGGATTGCTCCACTTAATTTGATCATGTTGCTTGAAATCACCTCAATTAGAGATTGATTTCAGTCACTAAGTTTTCTCTCTCTAAAATATACAAAAATCTCTAAGATGTTAAAAGCTTATCAAACATCATCACATTTGTGTTAATTTGTTCTTTCAGTGGATTTTTCTAATAAGTTGTGGAAACTTATTGAAAGAATGGGATTTTCTTAGTTCCTTAAAAAGCACCTTCATTCTCCCTGTTATTAGCTTTGAAATATAAAATCATTTTTTTAAAAGACTTCATTTATATATTTGACAGAGAGAGATCATGAGTAGGCAGAGAGAGAGAGAGAGAGAGAGAGAGGGAAGCAGGCTTCCCGCTGAGCAGAGAGCCGGATGGATGCGGGACTTGATCCCAGGACCCTGAGATCGTGACCTGAGCGGAAGGGAGCAGCCTAACCCACTGAACCACCCAGGTGACCTCTAAAATCATTTTTTGACTAAACTTTTAATCTCGAGGTGGTTATAAACATACATTAGATACACATGTATTATACAAAAAAATACAAGGAATATGTCCATTACTCAATTCCCCATAGCTGTCACTTCTTACAAAAATATAGTGCATAAGTAGGGGCGCCTGGGTGGCTCAGTTGGTTGAGCCACTGCCTTTGGCTCAGGTCATGATCCCGGACTTTCAGGATCCAGTCCCGTATGGGGCTCCTAACTCTTCAGGGAGTCTGCTCTTCCTCTGATCTTCTCCTCTCTCATGCTCTCTCTCTCTCACTCATTCTCACTCAAAAAAATAAATAAAATTAAAAAAAAAAAAAAAAGATTCTCTATGTCCCTCCCTGCCTGGCTCACACTCTCTTTCTAAAAACATACATATTTTTAGATATCTATAGATATCTATCAACCTATCTATCTATATCTATATATCTGCCTATAGATATATAGATAGAGATATTATATAGGTATAGATACATAGATATCACTTAGATATCTTTATAGATATCAGTACCCGTATAGATATAGATACAGATATAGAGAGAGTGCAAAATTAAAACAAGGATATGAACACTGATACAGGGAAGACACAGAGCATTTCCATCATCACAAAATCCCTTTCATAGCCACACTCATTTCTCTCCCATCTTCACCTTCTCCTTAAAACTGGCAACCAATGATCTGTTCTCCAATCTATAATTTTATCATTTAAAGAATGTTATATAAACAGAATCATACATTATGTAACCCTGGGGGACTGGTTTCATCCACTCAGCATGGTTCTTCCGTGATTCATCGAGGCTGTTGTACCTACCAGTACTTTTCCTTTTTATTGCTATATAGCATTCCATAGTAAGGCTATACCACAGTTGTTTTTTTAAACTATTCACCCATTAAAGGGTTATTTCCAGTTTTGGGATATTACAAATAAAACTGCTATGAAAATTTGTGTACAGGTTTTTGTATGAACCCACATTTTCATTTCTCTAGGATAAATAGTAGTATTTCTCTAGGATAAATACCTAAGTACCTAGGGTCAAATGGTAGTTGAAGGCTTAGTTTTTGAGAAACCACTAATTTTTTTTTCCAGAGTAGGGTTACATTATTTTACATTTCAACCAGCAGTTGTGTGAGTGATTCCATTTCTCTGTATCCTTGAAAGCTTTGGTATTGAATCTGGTTTTTTGTTTGTTTTACATTTTTAGTTTAGCCACTTAAAATTTTAGTTTAAATTTTAAGTTTAGCCACTTTAAAATTTTGTTTTCAAATTTTAGGTAGGTGTGTACAGATAATTTGCATCTTTCTATCTTCTCCAGCAATTCTTCATGTCTTTTGCCCATTTTCAAGAGCTCTTTTTTTTTTTTTAAAGATTTTATTTATTTATTTAATAGAAAGAGAGAAAGCATAATCAGGAGGAATAGCAGGCAGAGGGAGAGAAAGAAGAAGGTTCCTTGCTGAGCAGGGAGCCCTACGCAGGGCTCAATCCCAGGACCCTGGGATCATGACCTGAGCCAAAGGCAGACACAACTGACTGAGCCACCCAGGAGCCCCACGAGAGCTCTATGTTCTCAATAATAGTCCTTAGCTGGATATGTGATTTGTAAATAATTTCCCCCACTCTGTAACTTTTCTTTTTATCCTGTTAAGTGGGTCTTCTGCAGACCGAAAGTTTTTAAGTTGAGGAAGTCCAAGTTATCGATATTTCTTTTTATGGATAATGATTTTGGTCTCAAATCAAAGAATTATTTTTATAGTCCTAGATTCCAAAAGTTCTCTCTTATTTTCTTCCTAAGAGCTTTACAGCTTTATATTGTATTTTTAAGTCCATGATCCACTGTGAGTTAATTTCTATATAAGGTGAAAGACTTATGTCAGGGTTCATTTCTTGCATTTGGATGTCCAATTTCTCCAGCTACAGTTGTTGAAATGGAGATCTTCTTCAACTGAATTGTTCTTGTACTTCTGTCAAAAGTCAGTTGGACATACTTATGTGGGTCTATTTTTGGAGTGTCTATTCTACTTCACTGAGAGCAAGTGTCTATCCCTCCAGCACATGATCCTTATTCTTGCGACTACGTAAGTCTGAAAATCAGGTACCCTGATTCCTCCAATTCTGGTTCCTTTGTCTTTTCATAAAAATGTTAGGACAATATTATCTATATCTACAATAAATCTTGCTAGGATTTTGACAGGAATTCTGTAAATCTATCTATCTACTTTGGGAAAATTGATACCATTGCTATGTCAAAGCTTCCACTTTATGAATATAGCCTATCTCTCCATTTATTTTCTGTGATTTCTTTTATCAGCATTTTATAGTTCTCAGCATATAAGTTCTATTAACATTTTATTCGATTTATACCTAAATATGTTCCAGTTCTTTATAACAACTGTAAGTGATATTTTTAATGTCATTGTCCACATTCTCATTGCTAGTACAGAGAAAAACAATTGATTTTTGTATGTTTCTTATATCCAGTGACTTTGATAAGCTAATTTATTAGTTTGAGGTTTGTTGAGGTTTTTTTTTTTAATAAATTTCTTAGAATTTTCTACATAAAAAAATCATGTCATGTCATCTGCAAATAGAGATAGTTTTATTTCTTGCTTTTCAATCTGTATGTCTTTTGTTTCCTCTTCTTGTCTTACTGCACTGGCTGAAAATTTTATCACTAATTGAATAAGAATGGTGAGAGGAGACAGTTTTGACTCATTCCCAGTTTTAGGGGGAAAGCATTTGATTTTTCACCATTAAATAGAATATTAACTATATATTTTATCAAATAAAGGAAGTTTCCTTCTATTCCTACTTGTCAGTTTGTATCATGAACAAATGCATTTTCTATATTGAATAACATGTCATTTTTACTCTTTAATCAGTTAATATAGTGAATTTTATTGATTTATTTTTCAAATAATTGAACTACTCTTGCTTCTGTAGAATGAACCACATTCATTCACGGTATACAATTTTTTATATTGCTGAATTCTATCTGTTAATATTAGTTAAGGATTTATGTATCTATATTCATAAGGGATATAGGTCTATGGTTTTATTTTTTGTACCATCTTTGTTTGATTTTGGTAACAGTATAATACTAACTTCATAAAATGAACTAGAAAGTGTTCCCTCTTCTTACATCTTCTGAAAGAGCTTTGTATAGAACTGGTACTAGTTTTTCTTCACATGTTTAGTAGAATTCTCATTTTTCAATCCCTTTTTCTTATACCCCAGTTCTTTCCCTTGTTACCTAGGTGACCTGAACCTTTCACTGAGCTTCCTTCAGGTTACTCAACAGGAAAATGGAGATAGTAAAATTGACCCCACACAGGATCTTTGAGTTAAAGGTAGAGTGCTTAGTAACAGCTTCTGCACATAGTAGCAGGTGCAGTTATGACTATGATTACTCCCTGTATCTAATCAGTCATCAAGACCTTCAATATTTCCTTTAAATAAATTATCCCCAGAGTGAGGTCTAGGATGAGGTAAGAGAGGCATGGAGGGCAAAAAATTTAAGGAGGCACTCATGCTAGGTGTGCATGCCTTTGTTGCCTCACACTAGTCCCAGCCCTGCTCTTTTCCCATTACTTCTTTCTACTCCTGCAATCAGCATAATTCACCCCTTCATTCCTAAATACGTGGGCATTTTAACAGCATTCCTATGGTCAACCTAATGGCAATCTTTTTCTGTTCTAGCCTATCAAGACATCTCCAAACTTCCTTAGAAATAAAGCTCTCTTGGGGAGCCTGGGTGGCTCCGTAGGTTAAGCTTCAGATTCTTGATCTCAGCTCAAGTCTTGATCTCAGGTTAGTGAGTTCAAGCAAGCCTGTGTTGGGTTTTGGGCTGGGTGTGGAGCCTACTTTAAATCAATCAATCAACCAATCACTCTGTTCAAAATTGCCAAGAGTGCCTTACTGATTACACAATTTAGTTCAAATCCTTTAGAAAAAGACATAGGAATACAATATTGCCTTATTACTCACTGGGTACAGGCAATTGAAACGGACTCTGGGGCTAAACAAAGCAAAAAGCAATTTTTTTAAAGGATGGGTGGTAGTTACTAGAATTTTTTTTTTTTTTAAGATTTTATTTATTTGACACAGAGAGAGAGAGGGAACACAAGCAGGGGGAATAGGCAAGGGAGAAGCAGGCTTCCCGCTGAGGAGAGAGCCTAATGCAGGGCTCGATCCCAGGACCCTGGGACCATCACCCCAGCCGAAGGAAGATACTTAACTACTGAGCCACTCAGGGGCCCAGTAGTTACTAGAATTTAAGGAAAAACTTAACTATGCCTAGAAAAAGACAGTAAACATATTAGCTCTGAGGATGTAGATGAGAAGAGCTAATAGACTCCTCAGGGCACCAGAGTCAGAATGAGTCAACTCCATCCATTTTCTATCCTTGGGCCTCTATTAGGTTAGTCATATGCTTACCCTAGGCCAGGAGAGGGCAGGACACTTTGATTCACTGTCTTAACAAAACAATTTCCAGTTGGGGAACATAAAGGAAGATTCCTAAGGGCTAGGCTTTGACAGTAATATTTACCATTGTATCTCTGGCATATAGAACAGTGTCTGGGGGCACCTGGGTGGCTCAGTTGGTTAAGTGTCTACCTTTGGCTGAGGTCATGATCCCAGGGTTCTGGGATCAAACCCCCTGTGATGGGCTCCCTGATGACTGGGGAGCCTGCTTCTCCTTCTCCCTCTGCACCTACCCTCCTGCTTGTGCTCTCTCTTTCTCTCTTTGTCAAATAAATAAATAAATAAAATCTTTAAAAAAAACTGGGGTGCCTGAGTGGCTCAATAGGTTAAGCGTCTGCCTTCCGCTGAGGTCATATTCCTAGGGTCCTGGGATCAAGCCCCTCATGGGGCTCCCTGCACAGTGGGAAGCCTGCTTCTTCCTCTCTCACTCCCTCTGCTTGTGTACCTGTCACGCTGTATCTCCCTCTCTGTCAAATAAATAAATAAAATCTTAAAAAAAAAGTTTCTGAAATATAGTATAAGCTCAGTAAATATTCACCAAATGAATCAGTTGAGGGAAAATAAAAGTACCTAATCAGAGAAGTGAAAAATGAGTGCTAAAAAGGGAGAAAGAACAGATATCAATACAAAAGCTCTCCACAGTCTAGTCAGACATTACATCTGTTCTATTCATTAGCCGATGGATCTCCTGAGGCCTATTAATAACAATTTCTGTTATCACATAGCACTTTTCAAAATACTGAATGATTTCACATATTCAAGTTTACACTGTCCTTGGACTTTTCATTTGCCCAACATTTCACCCATTCTTCAGTCCCTAGGGTAGTCTTAATTATGTTACAGAAGCTTCCTAAATAATTTTAGACTAAGTTTATCTCTCCCTTCTTTGGGTGAAAATTTGTGTCACTGCTGTGGGTTGCTATTTGACTTTGGATATGTTAACCCTGCCTCAAAAAGTAACATTTGCTTGGGTGCTGGGTCTTGTAAATCAGGGTCTTATAATTCCCAGTATTTTCCCCTAACTAATTGGGCAATACTCTATACCTACTATATACTCAATATAAATTGAAACAAAAGGATTAATCCCAATATTTTGGAAAGATTTATTTTTCTCATTGCAACTAAGACCTTTACTAACCTACAAATGAATGTATAATTTAGCCATAAAATGTTGTTCCTTGTAAAATTAGTGTGAATTTTAATTTTGGAAGTATGCTGATAAAAATCTTATCAAATCTATGCTGAAATGATTACAGTGTACTTATGAAAAAATATTACACATTGTGATAACTCCTCCTTCCTCATTCTCCTCCTCCCTGTCACAATAAATCATGCCTTCTGAGTATATACAGGCCCCTGCGTGGTTTCCTCCTTTGAAGCTGGGTGGCCTGAAACTCATTTCTGACCAAGAGAATGTGAACGAAGTAATGTGGCATGATTTCCAAGGTTAAGTTAGTTAGAATCCCTACTGGTGCCATGTGGGTCTCTTGGTCTCTGTGTTCTGGGAAAGAAGGCCACCAGCTAAGAAGTCTAACTACCCTAAAACATCAATGCTAGAAGAAGCCCAAAGCCATGTAGCGAGGACATGTAGAAAGAAAAGAGATGTCTTGCCAGGCGCAAGAATTCTGGCCATCTGAATTAAGGGGTCAAATATCTGAGTGAAAAAGCCATCTTGGATTTGTGGTCCAGTTGAGACATCAAGTGACTCTACACTCAGAATTTTACTTATAATCACTACATTTTACAGTGGCTTTTTAAGGCAGCAATAAAGAGTCAAACACATACTTAAAACATAATCACTCAGGCACATGCAAAACAGGATTATAATATACATATGTTTTGTATTTCAGTTATATCCCTAAAGCTAGTACTATTTTATTTGTCTATTGCTGCTTTTCATGGTTTTATTTTGTTAATTCTATTGCCACTTTTAATTTTATTCCATTATTTCATATTATAAATTATAATTGGCTTATAAATAACAGTAACATAATAACAGAAAATATTTCTTTGTAGAATCCACTCAGCTGTTTATTAAAATATGTAGCTTTTAAAGATTTTTTGGAAGTAGGAATAACATCTTAATTATTTTTTCTTTTTACTAAGTGGTACATAGTAGTTATTCAGTAAAAGTTGATAATTGAATTGATGAGTGATGGGAAATGATCATTTAGTGAAAAACTCATTCAAACATCTTGTAATGAATCCACCACTGACCCAGTTAAAATTTTTTTTTTAAATAAAGACTTTTTATGTGACATCTACAGTCACATCTGTTTAAAATTCTTAAGCTTTTATTCTAATTCAATAGTACCAATTTTAATTCATTATTATCCCAAAATGCATATTGTAATCAACGAACAACCAATTCACAAATAAAATTAAAATATTCTGACATTTTAAATGCATTTGAGGGCCTAATGTGAAGTAATCAGAAATAAATACAATAGTCCTTTAATATAACTTTTGAACAAAGCTACAAAACCTTTTCTAAAAGAATTTTTTAACAAATTTTTGCAAATATCCATTGTTACTTTACAATCTTAATAGAGCAACAGTTTCTTAGAAATTTAGTGAGTACCCACTGCAATTCTATATTCTATGTGTGCCATTAATAATTTTTAATTTTCTGCTGTAACTGTTCACCTAGTTTATAAAATCAGTTTTGAAGAAAACCTTCATTGTGACTATCTGGAAAAATTACAAATATATCTGTTTACTAAAACCTCAGTCTTCCATATTTACTGATTTGCTTTCTATTTCATGAAAGTAAATGGATTCCTAATCATTTCATCAGTTTGGTTAAAAAAAGAATGAAAAGTTACTAATAGCTGGATAAATGGTTGAAACTTTGCCTCAATGCATTGACAGTATACTTCTAAAAGACAGAAATCTAGACGTCCATCAGTTAGAAAATATATTATATAAGGGATTTAGAATAAATTAAGGATGTTCAAAGCCTCTCAAGAGGGTCTTCAAAATGAAGCTGTCCATGAGACATGACGTTAATCAAGTAATTGAAGAAAAAAAAAACAAACTCAGCCTGGCTAAGTACCTGTTTACTGAGCTATTTCTGGGTTCAACGAATGAGAAGATCTAAGAGAACAGGTATTTAGGTGTTCCTCAATTACACTTCTCATATTTTTACTACCTTCTTCAAAATTTCTCACACAGTCACTTCACTCAATTTCAGGAGATAAGGATTGCTATGGTCAAGGGGCCTAGAAAAAAAAAAAAGTCTGATTTCACCCTTTTATTTTCATAAGACAGAAGTTTAATGATTAGGACTGGAAGTCTATCCAAAAAAAGCCCAAATGACCGGCTTAGTTCAGATAGAACCATACAGGATCAAACCAAACTGCAAAACAAAGGAAGAGACACCAGGAATTTGAGTCAAATTACAAGGGTGCAGGCAGAAACAGCTGGAGATTCATACAAGACCAAGTATAAGGAAAAGCAGAAAGGTGGGCCAATCAAGATGCAAAATCCAGTGTCGGGTTAACAGAAGTGGGTCAGGAATAGCAAATTCAGATCCCAAAGGGGTTAAGTGAGGCACTGAGGTTTGGAGTGATGGGCTGCGGGGCTGCCGGGGCTCTCTGGTAACGAGACCAGGCTCCACAGGGTCTCTGCAGTATGATCAAGACTGGACCCGGTCCTAGCTCCACCTCCACCCCCACCTCACTGTAATGCATACAGGAACTTCTAAACACCTAGCCCCAAGGGTCTCCATATAGGCTTTTTACACATTTTCCAGAGCCAAAATGTTAAAGAATTTCCCCCTGATGTTCCTACAGCAGTGCTCAGAGAAGACAAATGAATGATTACTCCTTACTTATAACATCTTCCACAGGAGATGATCAAGTTAACTCCAAAGAGGTAAAATAATCATTTTATCTTCCAAGATTTCTGGTGTCTTCTTCTTTGGATATAAAAATGTACACTAAACTTCACTTAACATTAAGGTAAAAACTAAAAGGAGGGGAACTATCAATCTAAGAAAGCACAGTGGATAGTGGCTAGACAGAAATGTATATCCTTTGAATAATATAAATCATGAAATGTCAGTATTAAAGACCCTGCAACCAACTGAGATGCTTGGAAAGATTATGGTGAAAGAAAAATGACTGTATTACACTCAAGTTAGAAAGTCAGTATTTTTCCATTCGTAAAAACTATGATCCCAATGCACCAAGACCTCACTCCCTAATAATAATTGATCAAAGGAGAGAGTCTTCGCTGCTTACTTGTATTGCTTACTTGTATTACAGTCAGTGAAAGATCAGAACCTATAAGAACCTGCCAACAAAATACTCCAGACAAGTGCAAAAATCTATGAAGTATAAGGAGTATAGACCCCACACTATAAAGAAAAGAAAATCTTACAGCTTTTTCTAAAGCATCAATCAAATCAGAACGAAGTGCCACAGAGAGGATTTTGCTTTATGAAGTGCTGGCTTCCTTCAAGGTCATTCATGACGGTGATGCAAAGATGTCTGCAAAACTGTGCTTTCAGTCTCGACACTAGAGAACCGCCTAGGGTCCTTACTTAATGAGTTTACTAGCCGAGCTTCATCTTAATAGAAGCAGTTGAGTTCTCAAAATTTTTTTTTTTAATCTCATCTCAGTGAGGTCTCTCTCACAGGTACAAAAAAATAAATAAACAAACAATACACTTATTACAAGGTAATGAATACCGAGTTAAAATAAATGTGACATCCAAAGGGCCACTAAATATTGGCACGTTAGTTTTTCTCATTGTGCTCTCTCATTATTCATCATTTTGCTTAAAATCCACAAAATATTTATCTTTTAACACTGAACTTTGTATCTGTTGCTCTCCTTTCTCCTGAAGACACCATTCATTAACTAACCCTCACATCTCTGAGAGACAATCCAAGTTACAAAGGATATAAGAAGCCTAAACCAAGAGACTGTGAAGCTAGATTAGACTTAGAGAGCAGATAAATCTGAAAACGGGGACTTAGGGGCACCTGGGTGGCTCAGTGGTTAAAGCCCCTGCCTTCGGCTCAGGTCGTGGTCCCAGGGTCCTGGGATGGAGCCCCGCATCAGGCTTCTGCTCAGCAGGGAGCTTGCTTCCCCTCCTCTCTTTCTCTGCCTAGGTGCCTCTCTGCCTACCTGTGATCTCTGTCTGTCAAATAAATAAACTCTTTAAAAAAAAAAAAAAAAAAAAGAACGAAAAAAGAAAACGTGGACTTAGCATACAAATCTTTTACCGGTACTTTCACATTACAAAGGAAGGCAACCAATAAGCGCTCTCCATAGATTTAATATGTTACTCTATTCCTATCACATTGAAGGGATCCGATTTAGTCTATTATTCTACCGGCGTGTTTTACTTGATCCCGCTGTCTGGCTTTGCAGTGGTGAGAGTCATCACTGATGACCACGCATATATATACCAAACCTTCGGGTTATACTTAAGTAGTTCCATGGTAAACGAGCTTCTCTGAGAATATCATTATGATCTGAGGCTCTCAAAAGGATCACCATGTTTTGCTTTTCCGCCTATCACACTCAAGAGTATAAGAACTATATGGCCAGGAAAAACAAGTAAATTCCAGAAAGATTATCAAGGAGCACCCTAGGAGGGGCCAAGAACTTCTAGTGGTCTCTTTAGATCTATTGTCTAAAATCAATCAATCAATCAATCAATCCAAATAACATTGTTGAAAAGAATTTCACAATTTAAAAGTGTCATAAAAAACTAAATAAAGATACCCCATACAAATAGTAATATTCAATGCCAACAATGAAAAAAACCTAGAAAAGCTAAAACAGGCTAAAAGATGACAGCAAAACTACTTTTGTTTTCCAAACTCTCCTGAGAGTTTTTCAAATGCTTTCCTAAAGCACTCTTCCTACGAGAGCTTTATTTCTTTCAGTACCCTTTAAGATAACACCTGATGCTCAACAGATGCTCAAAAGTATTTGTTGAACCAAGCAGTGAATGAAAAAAAAGTGAAATTAACTAAAATATAGGCACTAATTCCCTGAGGTTAGTGAAGTATCATTTAGTATGTGGAAATAATATTTCACAAATCCCTTAAAAGATAGAGAGCTTAGCATATATGAATTAGTCAAAATTCAAAGACATTTTTGTTTTGGAAAAAAAATTATTTCCCTGAAAATCTTTAATTTATTTACTCTAAGTTTACTTTTATTACACTAAGCAATAAACTATATGGTAACATAAAGAGATGTCTGCAACTAAACATTCCTTATTGAGGTGTTTGACATCTAAATCTACTAAATTTCATATATAATATAGTATAAAACCTTCAAAATGCAAACTAAATACAAGCTGAATAACTTCTCTTAATAACCTCGACCACACTGAAAACATGTAACCTTATTATTTAATGTGGTTGTTGGATATCCACTCACAATATCCTTTAATTTTTCTCACCTGCATGTTTTCAGGAACTGATAAAACCCTAGTCCAGCATCTCTATGTTCTCCTATGCAAGTTCTTTATATCTAGCCCTCATGGTATTTCCAACTGTCTGCCTTAAACAAAGAGTCCTTGCTGGCACTGGCTTGTTGCTAGTCAGTATTTAGCTCTCTCTTTCTGTAGCTAAGAGAGAGCAACCATCTGCTTCCCACAGCTTTTCATTCCTATGATAGCTTTCTGCTCTTTCCTTTTCCAACTCAGAAACAGAAAGCAAGAGATAAAACAAAGCATCTTAGGTCCACAACAAGATGCACAACACCCAGGAGAGTTTCCTCCCAATCAGGAAAATGCTTCCTTAGCAACCAAGTTACTAAGGCCAATTAACGTCCTTTCTCTATCAATATTCAATTTACATTAAAGCCCTTTTTGGTTAAGCCCTTCAATTTTACAATGAGCTTTCTGGCAGAGAAAAAGGTGCTTCTGTCTTAAAGGAGCCAGGCCTTTTCTCATGACTGTAAGGGTGAGCTGAATGTAACACAAGCGGCAGGGGATTTCTTAACCTGATTGAAGGGGCTGAAAACACAGAAAAGGCACAGAAATTAAGTGCAATCAGTCAACATAGAACTAAAATTTCAGAGCAAGCAGAGACTGGACATCGTGGAAAACAAGAGATGGAAAAGAGGCTTTGTAGTTGGCCATTGCTTCGTACTTGCTTTAGCTGATTTATATCCCTTCCCATGACCAACAAAGCCCAGGTTACCACTAAATAATCACAGTATCAGTAGAACACCAGAGGAAAGATGCATGGAAGAGAGGAACACAGACAGCATAAAAACTGAGAAATTTCTTTTGAGGCAAGAAAGTTAAAAATTGGAACTAGTGAAACAGCACTTCAAAGTCATGAACGATTTCAGAAGTAGTAAGAACTATAACACGTTGAGAGAAAAGGAGGGGGTTTTCTAACAACATTGTACAATTGTACAATGATAATTCTCCCCTCAAGATTTCACGCAGTCAGATGGAGGCTACATTTTTTTTTTTAAGCCTCACAATTACATTTATTATACTGTTTCCAGTTAAGATAAAGAAAGCTTGACAAATATTATATAATAAGTAATTAGTTGTCTTCCGATGTTCATTTTCCAGGTCTTAATGAAGCAAAATCCTTTGTTGAATAATTTTTTAAGTTTCTTTAAATTCTACGTACAATGCAAAATGGAACAACTTGTATGCAGCAATTTGTAAGGGGCACTATCATAAATCATCCTTTGCCAGTTTTGGTAGCAGCTCTCCAATATCAACATGCAACACCACTGTAGCTCAAAACAATCCTCGCCGCTAACAGTCACAACACAGAATTTCAGAACCAGTTGTGTTTTCCACTATTGTCAATTAACCGTTGTAGGACTCAATCCCCCTTGCACACAGTTACTCTGAAACACTAAAGCTGCCTTAAGGTGCACCAATAAAAATGAACATTTCTTATCCTTGCCACCCATCACCCTATCTGATCCTCACAAACCACCCTGTGAGGCGGGGACTGCTTCCACACCCTTCTACTGCAGCCGTGTCCAATGTTGAAAAAGAGCAGGGAACGGAATATAAATGTTATGAAGCACTGCCCGCAACATGTGTTTTACTTTCACAGGACTGGCCAGGTGTTTCTTCCATGACATCCCTTAATGCACACATCAACCCCACGTAGGCACAGCCTCTGATTCCCCATCTCCTGACGCCCTTAAGTATTTGGGGCCCAGGTTTACAGACGAGGGATTTGAGGCTCAAAAAGGTTCAGTAACATGTTCAAAGTATACAGTTAAAATGAAGGGAAGTTGGGATTTAAAACCAAATTTGCCCAACTCCAAAGCCCTTGCTCTATCAACCATGCTATGCCACCTGCTACCCAAAGCCCACGCCAGCCTAGTTAGACTACTCTCAGAATCCTTTCAACTAACATTAGCAACCACCAAAAGTCTAGGAAGTATTTTCCAAATAAGAGTCATAAGCCATTAGCAGGTTCTGAAATCAAGTAGTGGGCCTCAACCAGCATTTCTTTTTTAAATTAAATACTGCAGAATAGATTAGTAAAGCAGGTTATATAAAAACAAATGATTTCATAAATCTCAGTTTCAAACATGTGTATGTGGAGTGTACTGGGTCCTGCTGCAAAATGTATTTCTTGTTATGGGTTTATATCAAAAAGTTGGAAAGCCACTGGTCTCAGAGGATGCTCTCACAAAGAAAAAGAACATGGAGAGACTTATCAAGGGACTGGAAACTATTCAGTGTTCAGCTTTGTTCACTTAAATAACATCAGGAAACACAACACAAGACAGGAAGTCCCTTCTCAGACAAGACAGAAAAAGGATTACCTAGAATCAGCATAGGAGGAGGATGCTGATTGTATAATTACACACCTCCTTCAGCAGCTCCAGTCCATCAAGTAGATAGTATGGTTTATTTTTTACAGCACTAATTATGTAATTATCCATAACATTAAATCAGTTCCACCTGATTCAGTTTATCACAGGTTTCCTGAAACATTCATTTGTTTATTATTTTTAAAAAGAACACTAAACTACCAATCATATGTAAAAGCTCCAGTGTGGAAATTGTATAAACTTAAAAAAAAAAAAAAAAAGATCTTCTGTCAAATAGGACATTTTTGGTCCTTTGGGATATATGGCAATCGAAATTTCATGTTATTATACCTTGGAGACTCCATAAACAACTGATTTCAGACAAGTATATTCTCGGTTTTTTTCTTCATTATTTCATAAATAATTTTTATTTCATAAAATGCCTATCATACAGCAATAATGCCACATTGCATATTTTCACAAAAAGCTTCTCTATCGAATAAAACTTTCTATAGGTTGTTCTTTATAATACCTCTGGTATACCCCTCATTCAAAATGAGGCCCTGAGAAAGTGCTCTAAAATAAGTAAGCTGTGGATCTTGTCCTCAAGGAGCCAGCAGTCGATTAGTGGAGATAACACTGGACACCACAGCTTCCACTCAGCTGCTTCCCATCACCTCTGAGCAAAGATATAAATAACCCCAGCTACCAGCCATATCTGCAACAGCCACAGAACATCCAGAAAGACTCACCAGATACCTCAAGTAAGCAAGAGACTAAAACAAAGAACACGGACAAGGACCAGAGCTAAGAGAAAGCATTCAAATTATAGGCCTCTTCTGATTCTCCCTCCCACATATTCACACTACCTCTCCACTCTGCCTAACCCCTTAAACTTGTCTGACACACTCAAAGCCATTCATCCAGGAGGTGCAAAGAAGACCCCACACACTCCAAATTGGTTGTGGCAGTCACTCAGGTCCTCCTCCCATTTTTTGCCACCTAACCTCACTGCAGTTTCATCTATGCCGAATTTCAAACCCATGACACCATCATTCCCTTTATTCGGAGCCGGTGGGGGGAATGGGGTGGGGAGGAGGCGGTCCACGTTTGTACTGCACTTCCTGGTATTTCAACCTCAGCTTTCCTTAACTGGCTCTGACTTGATCTGTACTCCTTACTAACTTGAATAGAAATCCCAAATTCAGGAACCTAACAACACACCAACAACCTGGTAAATGCCCTAACATGGACAGCCTACTACTCCTCAGAAGGGGAGATTTAGACAAACCATGATTAAAAACTCAGCTACTTCTCAAATCAATTTAAAGTCTTAACATTCTCATGTTCCATCCAAAATTACTTTTAGTGCACAGCCCCTCTTGCTTCTCACCACTGCCTTCTATACTTACCACCATGTAGCTCTCCTACAGCCATTCCCAAGAAACCAAGATGTAATAAGCAGATAAAAAAAAAAAAAAGATACTAGACTCCTCCTGGCAGGTTAATTCCAACACCTTGTGTCACCAAATGAGTATGACTTGGAAAAGCATTTTTGGAAGTTAGAATCACACTTCAAGAATGCCCAGCATATGCTACAGCCTCTTTCCTAAGTATTGAGAGTCAGTGTAGAAACAAAGATTGGTCGATGGGTTCATAAGGCAGCCAGAGGGACAGAGGGACAGATGGAATTCCAGCCCTCCAGTTTCTCACTGCCAGATTCCAACCATGTGTTTTTAAGTCAGTCTGACTTGTCAGGATGCCAGCTGTCAAACTGAAAAGCTATGGGCACTTCAGCTTTACTTGAGGTAATTGCCCAAGATCCTGATGAGCTCTACAGTCGTGACTACTGATATGGTTTCTCATTTCCAGCCCCACCCTTGCCCTCTGGATTCATCTCTGTTTGCATGAGGTGACCTTCAACACTCCCCCATGGACTCTGGTTCAGGGAAGATATCAGCCACAGAGGAATAATGAAAATGACCTGTTAGAATAAAAACAATCATTTGTCACCAGTGTCCCAGAAGCAAAACGGAGAGAAAATTTAAGAATGGGCTTAAAAAATCGATCATGTCAAATGTTGTAACCTGGTCACACTAGATGTGGTCATTATAAGGTAACAAGTGACTTAGAATAAGTCAAAGTCCAAAGCTTGATTTTGATAGATGTCAACACAAAAAGAGTTGAAGTTGAAAGGGGTGACAAGAAGGAAGGGATTATAGATTACTTATTCAAGAAATCAGGTAGGAAAGGAAAGGGGCGAGATAAGATTGTAGAAGACGACTAAGAAGTGGCAACCTAAGGATGGTGTAAAGGTACAGGACTATGGAATTTAGGTATTGAGGGCATTACTGAGACGGCAAGATCAAGACTAAGAAAGAAGGTAAGAGAAATAAAAAAGCGACTGGTATCTTCAAGGGTCTTGAGACAAAAAGGGTGTAGAGAGCACATGCAGAGGGAGAAAAGTGAATACAGTTGAAAATAAGGAGGTTGATAAAACAGGAGAATTTCACAGTTTGAGATCATCATGTATTTTTTCCCTTTTGTTTCACATCTAACAGACCTGAAGGGAGGTTGAAAGCGAACTATTTAATAAATAATTATTGGGAAAAAAGCATTAATAATGTCACTTCAGATTAGTCAGTGGTCATGTTAACTATCTCATCCGAGAATAGTCCCGTTCAGATTACAACTACTTTACTTTTCCTTCAAAATAAGCAAGGGACGAGCAACAAGAGTATAGATAGAGACCACATTTAATCAGCCAGGCTGCTGTACCCTCTGACCCATGAGCCAAAGAAGGCATTCTTTCAGGCATCCACCTGGATGTTCTTTATATAACACTGCTGGCTTGACAGCCTTCCTACTCTTCCCAATCCATTGTAAACTATAGCTGAGACAAACCCCAAAGGCTCCTTTGGGGTCAGCTAGAATTGGATGTGACTTCTCAATGCTTATCACAAATACAAAAGACTAAGAATGTGCTAAGAGCAAAGAATATCTCTAAAACAGTAAATCTGCAAGCACCATATGAAAAAACGTAATTGAAGTTCCCATACCCCATTTATGCAATCAAAACCAGTAACTGTTAGAAACACTTTGACGCCTTAATCTTAAGAGTTCTTTTCCCCTTCGCTTTTCACTTTGAAACCTTTAACACAGTCCAATAGTTTAAAGTAAGACTATTATTCACCCTTAGGCACAGAAATTCAGAAATAAACTTAAATAAATATGCCTGGCACTTCATTGTAAGTACTACTTAATAAGTAGACAATAAGCTAATAATAATAAAATATTTATTCTAATATTGCTGACTTTTAGTTAAGTTAGCAGTATATTAGGAGACAGGAAATCCTAGATAATTCAATCCACAAAAATAAAAATATAGACTATATTAGTTTTTGGCATTTTTTAATGTCAGGCACTGATGCTTCTAAGAACACAGCGGTGATCAGAGTAATCTAACCAGATGAATAGTCAGGTTCAAAACCACTAATCCAATTTGAAAATGTATTGTTTTCTCCCTGCAAAATAATCCATTTGCATTTTTAATAAAGGCTCGTTAATAGCAGGCATTTCAGGTACTAGTGGAAGAAATATTGGGGGCTATAGAGTTCTCTTATATAAGTAGCAATCTACATGTATGACTGTCTCTAGTTCTGAGCAATGGTTCTATAGTAAAATTATACTCGATACAATAGTTCATCTTTATCTGACAATTAAAAAACCCCCTACAAGCAACTAATTTCATTCAAGCTACCCAGAAAACAACCCTCTAAATATCTGAAGATTATAGTTCTCCATGAGATCACACATTTCCATTGTAACATTCAATTTCTTTAGAGTATAAATATGACAAAACTGTTTTTGAGGAAAATAGGAAATTAGGCTAATGCATATTTTTCACTCCAGAAAATATTTTTTTAATTAACCTTTTCAATTTAACTAAGATTTAGACAATGTATCCCTTTACACACATGGCATTTCCACTGGCTAAAAAAAAAGCGGGGGGGTAATAAGTACCAAATAATGGTTTCGGTTTCATTTATTTTAGATTTGATTATAAAATCAAGATATCCTACTCAGAAATTCTCCATGAAAAAAGACCCACATAAAGTTTGAAACCGTCTATCAATCCATTAAGTATATTTTTTAAAGCTATTTCATGGAAAGCATCTCAAATTCATTAGAAGAAATGGGAGGAACATGTAATTAGAACAATTAAAGTAATACATTAGGTGTCCTTCCTCAGAAACAACTGGTTCCTGTTAGAGCTTTACAACTGAACATAAGCATTCCACACTGAAAGCTTGTCAGATTTTGATACAGAAATACCAGTTCGGTATTCTCTGAACTACATATCTATGACTAGAAATAACCTTACCTTTGATTAAAAAAAAAAAAACAAAAACCTCATTATTAGAACTATACATAAAGGAAACTCTCTGATATAACGTGCTGCTGAATTAAAATACAATGAGTGTATCAGGTGCCTTTATGAAAGCTTTTTTACTAGCTTGATAAATAGAAAAGGAATTAGCTATCTACCTGAATTGATTCAACTTGATTTGTCTCAAAAAACCAGATTCTCACTTTGCTCTGCCAGGGAGAAGAGGGCACAGAGAATTTCAAATGTAGAAGTAACTTTAAAAACCTATGTAGGTTATAGGTTCTCAATAAACCTAATACACTCTCTGAATTTTGCAAAGTGATATTTATTCAGGTACCAAGGACCTAGAGAAGTTAGAGGAGTCAGGAGAATGTGGAACATTTCCCTGTAAGACCTTCTGGCTTCACAAAAGAAACTAAGTTGCTTTAACACACCTAAGACTTCAATAGAGCAAACAGTTTTAGTGCTAGATCTTTATGTGTAGTTTCTGATGAGTTCTAAGAATAAGTTAACACTTATGTCATATAGGAAAGAAATATAATTTGCATTAAAATACTATATCTAGTATAATAATCCATATTACAATTAGTAATCCTAATTACAATTAGAGCTGTAAATCCTAATCAGTCCTGACTGGTTTTGAGAATGTCCTATACTCGCCACTGTCAAATAGCACACCACTCTATGGCATATATTTACACTCTAAATTAAATAAAATCAAGACTTGCTTTGTCTTGTAACTTTTTCAAAATATCTGAAGAAAAACACACAAGTGGGATTGGGTCTGCTATATTAATAGTTATTTTCTTTTAAAACTCATTTACCTATCAACATTAGATTAATCATATCAATAAATAAACACTGAGTAACTACTATATATCCTTCCTTCTGTGTCTACACACATTAAATATAAAAGATTTTCTGGCATTTTAACATTGCTTTAATAATTACATTTTCAAATACTGGGGGAAATCGTGCTTATTACTCATTTACATTTACCAACATGTTTATACTTTAGTCTAAAAATAGCAGTTGCTTTACAGAAAAACTGTAAACACTGAGAACTGTGGCTTGTCATTTATTCCATTATTTAAAAAAAACAAAACACCACGATATGTTGACATAGGAATCTATTTTGGACATACAAAAATAGAACTTATCCTAGAAGCCACTTAATAAAATCCTTAGGGCAAATGAGTATATTTGAAGACCTGGTTACCTCAGAAGAGCATCATTCTCTTGAATATGGTCTTTTGGCAATTGCGATCATCTCCAGTTACTGATTCTCAGCTTTATGCTTCGGGGAATTTATGATAGGTTGTTTTTGTTGAGGGCTCTCTATCATATTCTACCTGCCCTGGACTGAGGAAAGTCCCAGTTAGTGAACTCTGAGGCCCTAGGACAAAAATCCTTTTTCCAGTAGCATACTATTGCTATTTTTATGATTCTATCATTTTCAGAGTTTTAAAAAATGTAATGAAGGTGCAACCTGAGGCTCTAAAGTAATGAAGATAGTAAATGAATAAATAAAACATGCTCCACACCCATCTCTAATACCTCTTCAAGAGGAAGAAATGGAACTTTAGCAATCTAACTTTAGACAGAAGAATCCAAACTGCAATAATATAAAAAATAATTGACCAACTTAAAATAAATATATATAGGTGCCTGAAATGAATTAAATAAAGGCCAAAGTCTGGGCATCTCCATTCTATGAAAATGATTCAGATTTTCATAAATGAAGAAGTCAGAGATAAAACGAAAACCCTGACATGCAAAGCAATGTCAGCCAGAAAACTAGTTCTATAGGTAAGAATTTCTCAGATAGGGGTGCCTGGGTGGCTCAGTGGGTTAAGCCTCAGGTCATGATCTCTGCTGGGCAGGGCTCTCTGCTCGGCAGGGAGTCTGCTTCCCTTCCTCTCTCTTTGCCCACCTCTCTGCCTGCTTGTGATCTCTGTCTGTCAAATAAATAAATAAAAATCTTTAAAAAAAAAAAAGAATTTCTCATATATTTTCCACTTTGAGCCTCACCAATCATTTTTACTATTGATTATTAACAATCAATGCCCATTTTGAATATCCATCTCACTATTACCTTTTATTAAGAGTGGTTTAATGCTATACATGATAGAAAACTATCACCTTGTTTCTCCGCACTAGTTACTGAAGTCTTTATTAGCCAATGAGCCAATGAGTTAATCTAGAATCTTACAAAATATTTTTAAAGCTTAGCAGTTATTTTGCAATAATATACATATGTATTTTAAAGGTTTATAATGACAAATTTTCATCAAATATCTAATTGAGATATACAGCTTGTGTTCCTACTTTCATTCTTAAATTATTATTTAATTTACATAAGTAAGACTTCAATAAGGACTTTCACAATAAACTCATATTTGTTAAAGCAGACCAATTATTAAATGTTTTTTAACATTGTTAAATAAATGATCAAATCTTAATTTACCTAAGAAAAATATTTAGGTAAATCCAAAAAATCATATGGTGATAAAGTAAAATATTAACACCATTATATGTTGCTTTGTTTTTAAAAATCCAGTCATCAGGGTCCCTTAGTGGCTCAGGTCATGATCCCAGGGTCCTGGGACAGAGCCCCGTGTTGGGCTCCCTGCTCAACAAGAGCCTGTTTCTCCCTCTCCCGCTCACCCTGCTTGTGTTCTCTCTCTCTCTCTCTCAAGTGAATAAATAAAATCTTTTAAGAATTAATAACTATAAATAAATAAATTTTAAAAATCCTGTGATTATCTACATACCATTGTAGATACTCTTATTTCCTAAGAAATCATGAAACCAGCTATCTTTCTACAATTAAGAATGCTGATTCTGATTAGAACAAGGAAGGACAAGTTTCCCACATTATACATGGCCAAAATTTAAAAAAAAAAAAAAAAAGACAAAACTGAAACAACTATTAGCAGACTATCTTTAAATTGGAAACAGAGAGACATGTAACTTTTGGGCTTAAAGTCTTAAAGAGAATTCAGAGATCCCTTGTTTAGTCTTCTCTACAGTGCAGGACTCCTTTCTATAATAAAAGAGGTTAGGTTATAGGGCAGTGGCCTAAGGATAACCTACAGCCCATATGTATAGTCTACATGACCTCCACAGTTTTTGTTTTGTTTTGTTTTGTTTTGTTTTGTTTTAATTAAGCCAATGCATAAAAATCCAGATCTTTGCCTCCTCTTTAAAATCCACCTGGAGCTGCAGGTCTGCTGCCCCTATTGGATGAGTCATGCCTTCTCCACTTCTCCACCGCACTTCCCATCAGCGCATTTCACTCACCCATCGTCCAGCTGTCTTTTAAGCAACCAAGCATTTCAGTTGATGACCACTCACTATACCCACTCTGTTGCTAAACATCATCATGAAAGGGGAGGAAGCATACAACTTTGCAAGTTGACCAACTTCACTGTAGACAACGCTAAACATTATTGAGAATTATCTAAAATAATTTCCAAACACAAACCAGTTCTGTCCTCAGAATCAAAGTAAACTTATTATTCTCTCTTCCACAGAACAGGCTTCTAGATATCTAAAGACAATTAACTTTCCTAGGTCTTCACTTGCAGCTTAACATCTCCAGAACCCCCAAATATTCCTCATAGCAATATATATAAGCCCACTTATGGCCCCGGGGATGCTTCTCTGCCTGAATGAATTCTACTTATGATAAACATTTTATTTAGTATGATTTTTCAACTCTTACTTGTATGTTTATTATATATTCTAGTTATCAGAGCTCTTCGTATGTTATAATGTAATATTTCCTTATTCTACATCAATGGTGCTCAAACTTTTTGGCCTCAGGACCCGTTTTCACATTTAAAATCACTGAAGATCCTGATGAGCTTCTGTTTAAGAGAGTTTTATCTATTGACATTCATTGTATTAGCAGTTAAAACCAAACTTTATAATTAATTCATTCATTTAAAACACATGTTAACATAATCGCATATTTCTATGAAATATTTCTATGAAAAATAAACACATTTTCCAAAACAGCATTGTCTCCCTCCTTTCATCTAAATACAGAACTTAAATATATAGTTCCCTGTGGATCTCATTTTGTTGGTTTCACATCAACCTTTGGTAGTGGACACTACTGATGCCCATTTTAGCTCGCTTAAGGCCAGTGCACCCATCCTCACTTAGCTATTTTGATTGTTAGCTGATACCAACACACAGCAGAATTACTCAATAACACTGGAGCCACCTGGCTTGGGAAGCTATCTTCACCTCTACTTTACCCAATGACTGAAGGACAGCCAATAACTGTCACAGAATACAAAAGACCCATTCCAATGACACAAAGTGGAACTAATTCTGGGTGTAGTCTGTGCTCCGTAGCTTCCCATGGGATCAGATCCAAGTTAGTTTCTAGCAGAGACCACATTCTTCCTTAGCTTTTATCCCTTGTTCTTATTCTGCTTCTGTCACTCTCTTTCTTCTAAGAGCCCATCCCTAACAAATCACTTGAACAGGCAACTCCATCCCAGGCTCTACTTCTGCCAAACCCAACCTGAGACATCTTTCATCCCTCCAAGATTATTGTAATATCGACTCTGTCATATATCATATTAATGATCTAACTAATAATCTAACCATCTCAGCTGTACAGCATCTCAAATATGCCAAGCATTCTATCAGAGATCAATGCAGTGGTTCTCAAAATGTGATCCCTGGATCAGCAGCTATAGTAAAATTCGGGAACTTGTCAGGACTGCAAACTCTCAGGCCCTATTTCAGACCTACTGAATCAAAAATGCCATCATAAAGATGTGCCATCATTAACCAATGCATCATTGTTATACATTTTAGTAGTTCCCATTTCTTCCTAGTATAAATAATGTTGAGACGAATGTCCTTGCAGGTAAATCTGTGTACATTTCTAATTATTCTATGGGTATTTTTCTGTAATCTACTTTGAAGTAAAAATATTAAATCAAAAAATAAGATGTATTGATAGATGAATAGATGGACAGACATATAATAAAGCAAACACAGCAAATGTTAATGGTAGAAACTAGGTGATAACAATATGGATGTTGACTGCAAAATTTCTGCAACTTTTTCATGTTTGAAAATTTTTAGAAAATGTTTAAAATGAAAAATGTTGAAAAGACTTATATTTTATGAAGTTAATTCCTAGAATTGTAATAAATTGTTCACAGTATGTGGCCATCTTTATACTCTGTGAAGTTAAAACAACAACCAAAAAGTGTCAGTTCCCTCACACTGTCAATACCACTTTTTAAAGCTTTACAATCTCTGCCAATGTGTTAGGCCTACACCGGAAATTCATCTTTAAAATCACCATTTCCATGTGCATTTTAAAAGTTAATATATAATGAATTGAAAAGCTTCCTAAAATGTGTGGCCTCAGATTTGATGTTGGCTATTTGAACTATGAAACAGTAATCGGGATTTGAGTGCCCACCCAGGGGCACTTAGCTTATTACCAAACACAATACCCTCAAGAATAACTTGCAAACTGAATTACACTGGCAAGAGTTACTTCAGGGCAGTGTCATATATGGGTGGGGGAGGGAGAGCTAACGCTGGATTGCCAAATCGGACTGATTTAACATGTCCCGAGAAAGGGCTCTTCCTTCACAAGAAAAGTGTCCTCTCCCATTTACCAGGATGCTCAGAATTCCAAGCATTAGTATTTTCTTCCACTGTGTTGAAACAATTAGATCTCCACCAATTCTATTTTAGAATTCAAGTATTTTACTTCAGAATGGGCTCTCCAAAATTATGGTATATCCATAGGATGGAATGCAATGAAGCCACTTAAAAAGAACTATGGAATTCTACATTTACTGACATGGAAAGATCTCCATGATATATGACTTGTTCATTGCAAAAAGGAAAAATATATATGCGTCTAGATGATAGAAAATGTGTGGAAGGATATTTACTAAAATATTAAAAGTGGCTATCTCCAGTTAAAGGACATATCGGAGTTTTTTTACTCTTTACATATTTCTTTATTGTTTGCTTTTGCCATGGATATATTAAAAATTTCCTTACAAACAATAACAAGAAGGCTATTTGCATTTTGATAAAAATAAAATTGAAAATATCCCAGAAAATCACTAAGCCATTAGCACCTTATTAAAATTTAATTTACCAAGAATTTCAAGTCAAGGTTAAAGTCCCCTAAGGAATGAGACCCAGATCCAGAATATTTTAAAGGGCATAGGAGAAAACAGTTAAATGCAGACAGCCTAGGCAAAGAGATCTCCAGCCACGTACTAATCAGCTGAGGGACAGGTCTGTGCTGTCCTGGGAGGATTTCACTGGAGAAAAGTCAACAGGCAATGGAAGGCATCTGTGGTCTTCAGATCCACAGTCTGTATTGACTCAGAGCGGATCTTAACTTTACCACAATTTCTGCTTTCAATATTATAGAAGAAAATATCTCCTAACCAATGATGTTCAATGTTCCCACTAGAGTAGGCCCAGGATCCAATGCCAGTTATTTTTTTCAAATATATATTTAACAGATTTAAATTGTTTCATTTATACTTCACAAAGACTGAAAGGGAGAATATGATTTAGTAAGCCACTTACCTCCACGGGAAGACATGTCTGGACATGGGCAGATGTCCCCGGATGCGATACCAGTGTCCCAGGTTTCATTTGAAATTGTGTTTTGCACATGTAGCCTTCAGAACAGTCCTGTGTTCCACATGAAGAATAATAAGAAAATGCCATTTTAAGAATTCATCATATTGAGAGCTATGGTTTCTTGTAAGTTCCAAACTGAGTAATAAAAACTTAAGTACATTAAATTATATGAGATATATTATGGATAAAGAAACTCATCAAATAAACCCTGCATATAATAAGTATTCACTGAACAGAAGTTTTAATCCCCACTTTTCTCACTTATTAATGATGTTTTCCCTTCTCTTAGGTATCCCCCCTCCTTTTTCTTCCAAGCAGTACATAGACGATAAGTCATAGAGCAAAACCTCAGGTTGGCAGCTGTTAAAAAGCGTTTAAACCTACAGAAATACTTTCTTACATATTAATATTGATTTCATGGCCTATATAAAAAGAGAAATTTATAGAGGACTTGCAACAGATCTTGAAGCTAGAAGGGACCTTCCATTTTAATTTCTTGTTCAAGGCAAGATCTCCATCACAACATCACAGGGAGATAATTGCGCAGCGCCTACCTAAGCACTTCCAGGAACCCTTGCTTTACTTCCTTATATGACCACCACCTCCATTTTGGTACGTGCTACATAGTTCACTGAGAAAATACTATTTTATATTGCACTGAAATGTTTCTCTTTAACCTTAACTCACTGGTTTTAGTTCTGCTCTCCAGAAACTAAACTTTTTTCTACAAAGCCATTCTTCATAGACTTGAAGACAATTACCATCATTTTCAAATGTTCCATAGAAGATATGATTTCCAAGCCCTTCACCAATTGTATTTCTCACCTCTGTCTTATACTTGCTCTTAAATACACTGTTTATCTAATAGTGGTCAGTTCCATTTTTTAAAAGCAAAACTTGGTTGAATTCAATAAAGTCATATATAAAATGTAATACCTCCTCATACACAAACATACTCACAAATTAATGAGTATTATTAATTCTCCACCAAACCGTCACACTAACACTCCCATTTTAACAGAATTTAATAGCTATAATCAAGGAAATGTGATTAATCTGATGTAGCAACAAAAGTACAGAATAGCATTCCAAATAAAACCATTCATAATTCACTTAAATAATTTTACTAGGATTCAAAAATTCAGTTTTTAACTACATAATAAGAAAATTTTTATAGCGTTTGTGAGTGATTCAATATTGAATTTATTTTTTTTTAAATTTGTGTCATGCTAGGGCGCCTGGGTGGCATAGTTGGTTAAGCATCTGACTCTTGGTTTCAGCTCAGGTCAAGATGAAGCCCTATGTCAGGCTGTGTGCTCTGCGTGGAGTCTGCTTAAGACTCTCTCTCCCTCACCCTCTGCCCCTCCCCTCTGCTTACTCTTTCTCTAAAATTAATAAATAAATCTTTTAAAAAAATTGTATCATGCCAACTATGGAAGAGCATTGGATTCCAGGTTATTACTAGGTTGAATAATGTCCCTTCACAATTCATGAGCCCCCTGGAACCTCTGAACTCTGCTGGCCAATAGGAGCATCAGTCCTACTGGCCTCGGAGATTCAGGAGGGCAAGAAATCTGCTCAGGGCCAATGAAATACAGTTCAGGACTTGGGTTAGGGGATGGGGGAGGATATTCTCTTTTCTACTGGATTTGAACTAGGAAGATAAAGCCCTGGCAGTGTTGGCAGCCATCACATAATCAAATGAAGCCCGAGAATGAAGCCAATGCAGAGGAAAGCAATGCTACAAGATGCAGACAGACCAGCTCTTGATTACAGTGTTCACACCAACCACACTTAAAGCTAGCTGTACCCTAGCCTAATAAATGTTATTAGTTTAAAACCAGATGAGGTTTTCCTATTGTTGAAAATGAGCCTCCTAAGACCGCAGAAAGAATCTCTTAAACAATAAAATAGTTTTGACTTGAATGAATAAACTACATGGTTTCTACTGTATTATATGATTACCCTCATTACAATAGATAAGCAATAGCTGATGATAGAGAGGGTTTACCAAATATAGTAAAGCCATCAATAGTAGGTGATTGTGAGACAAAAAGTACAAGCAGTCTGCAATTTAAAAATAATCTAGCGATAGGAAAAAAAAACTCTTAAGATATTCAGAGAAGAGTTAGAACTAAACTTTTGTACTGAATCTGATTTACCAAATGAGAGTAACTATTCTATTTTATGAGCGCTGATAATACAAACTCTTCCTAAGGCAAACTATAATTTAGTAAAACCCTAATTACAAGGTAAAATATACTTCCTTTGACATCAAGAGGTTAAGTCCAAAATTCCTATGCACCTATGTTATAAAATCTAAATGTATTATCTGATCTCTTTTCCAATGAATTAAAGTAGAGAATTATGTCATTTTTAATATTACCTATAATTTAAGGTATTTTATTTCTATTTTAGGTAATTTCTGATACTACTTATTAGTGTCTATAGGGAAATGCAGAAGGGTTTTTGACTCAGTCTCTATCTGGTCATGATAATTTTCTTTTTGGTATCAATCTTTCAACAGTCAAGATAAACCTTGAAAAATTAAGTATAGAAAAAAAAAGTTTATAGCATTTTAGCTTCCTTTCAAACATTTGCTTCCACGAAAGTAGGCTTTTCTCCTACACTGTTTTAATTTAAGGCAGAAAAATATGTTTTGTTCTTCACTGTTGAAGGTTTGTTTTTGTAGAAACAAGCAAACATAAAAGCATAAGAATTGCCCCCTGAGCTAGAACTACAGTCCATCTGGCCCAATAAATGATAACTGACTCAAATCTCTACTGACTTTTCTGGTAGACACCCAACTCTATCTTTCCTGCATTCTTTCTGTACTTGCGATAGCTTACAATGCAACATTAAGTTTTCTTTAATTTTGGGGGGTTCCTGGGTGGCTCAGTCAGTTAAGCATCTGCCTTTGGCTCAGGTCATGATCCCAAGGTCCTGGGATTGAGCCCCACATCAGGCTCCCTGTTCAGGGGGGAGTCTGCTTCTCTCTCTCTCTCCCTCTGACCCTCCCCCAACTTGTGCTTTTTCCCTCTCTCTCAAATAAATAAAATCTCTTTTGAAAAAGTTTTCTTTAATTTTTTGACATGTGTTATTTCCCCCAATTAATCCAAAGTTGGGGGCTAGGCCCCTTTCCCTGGGGAAGAAAAGGTCCTAACTACAGAGCACAGTTCCACATAAAAACCTGGTCCCTGGTTCCTGAAAAAATCTTGAACCAGAACAGGAGAGGTAGGAACAAAGGGAGCTTTGGGGAGGAATTTATCTGGTTCAACCATCTCATTTTCGAGATAAGAGAGTGAAGGACTGAAGTACTTTTAAAAGACTTGTCTTATAATTAATTGGGGGAAGTACTGGAGGTGGAAGTCAGGCCTCTTGACCCAGTGCTCTTTTAACCAAGCAATTCTGCTAGAGTCCGGATCATGGCAGAAACATGTTTACTGACTCTCACGGCATGTAAACCGACGCTTCCCACTCTGAGTAACAAGCCGAAGCCATTCAAGTATGGTCTGGGATCCAGCAGCCTCCTCCTCACCTGGGAGCTTGTTAGATGGGCAGAATCTCAAGCTCTACCCAAGACACCCTGAGTCAGAATCTGTATTTAACAGGATTCCAGATGATTTGTGTATACATTTGGAAGCACTGAGGCAACAAGCACTTCAACCCCTGATTCAAAGGCATCACAAACCGATTACATTAAACAGTGGTTCTCAACCTAGCTAGGGTCCCCCTCAGACCAGAATCTTCCTGTAGTGTAGACAGCAGCCAGGGTTGAGAACTACTTTACTTAATTCACTGAAGCTGCCATTTTAAATTCTGAGAACAGGGTCAACCAAGTAATCCGTAGCTATCTCAGGAGTAATGGCCACGAATCAATTCCCAGCCTCTAGGAATACCATGGCTCGCTTGGAGCTCTCCATATGCTAAACTGGCCTCCGCGAATTCTCAGCTTGACCAAATTCTCATCTTGATGGTACCGAGACTGTTTTTTTTTTTTAATTAACATATAATGTATTATTAGCCCCAAGGGTACAGGTCTGTGAATTGCCAGGTTTAGACACTTCACAGAACTCACCATAGCACGTACCTTCCCAATGTCCATAACCCAACCACCCTCTCCCTATTCCCCTACCCCACCCCCGCAACCCTCAGTTTGCGTTGTGAGATTAAGAGTCTCTTATGGTTTGTCTCTCTCCCGATCACATCTTGATTCATTTATTCTTTTCCTACCCCCTAAACTCCTCATGTTGCCTCTCCATTTCCTCATATCAGGGAGATCATATGATAATTGTCTTGCTGAGATTGGGTTGTTTTGTTTTTAAAGATTCTATTTATTTATTTGACAGACAGAGATCACAATTGGGCAGAAAGGCAGGCAGAGAGAGAGGAGGAAGCAGGCTCCCCAAAGAGCAGAGAGCCCAATGCAAGGCTCGATCCCAGGACCTTGAGATCATGACCTGAGCCAAAGGCAGAGGCTTTAACCCACTGAACCACCCAGGCACCCCCCCAAGACTGTTTTTTAAGTGGCCTTTATGACCACCTAACACTGTCACTGTCCCATGTCCAACTACACTTCAGCCATCAGAACTCCTACTGATCATCCACAACAAAGCAGGTTGCTTCACTCTGTCACTGCAGAAGAGAAATAATAGGAAATGTCCAGGTGCTGCAGCCCAGACACCACTAATGAAAAAGAGAACACTTCCTCCTCACAGTCAAAACTCAAGTTATCTACATAGAATACCTTCACCTTACAACAAAATAAAGGAATAAAGACTTAAATGAGAAAAACAATATCATCAATGTGCTAGATGAAAACACTGGAATACACACACACACAATCTCATATTTTTATTTATTTATTTTTTAGATTTTTATTTATTTATTTGACAGAGAGAGACACAGTGAGAGAGGGAGCACAAGCAGGGGGAGTGAGAGAAAGAGCCCGATGTGGGGCTGGATCCCAGGACACT
The DNA here is from genome assembly GCF_011764305.1 of Mustela putorius furo. Classification (NCBI taxonomy): domain Eukaryota; kingdom Metazoa; phylum Chordata; class Mammalia; order Carnivora; family Mustelidae; genus Mustela; species Mustela putorius. Next base: position 20,401,465 of record NW_025422471.1, read on the forward strand.
GGGATCATGACCTGAGCCAAAGACAGATGCTTAAGGACTGAGCCACCCAGGCACCTCTATATATGTATTTTAAAGGTATTTTAAAAACAGATAAAAACCCCACAGTCATAACAAAATACTGATAATTTCTACTCCATGGAAAAAATCTTAACACTATAAAGTTAAAAGACAAATATCAAAATGTTAAGAACGGATTTTATTATCAATATATAAATAGTTTTCATTTCCCATGTATTAGTAGTTCCAGTGAACCAAAAAGAAAAAGACAAAGAGGTATTCCTAAGTGGCTCAGTCAGTTAAGTGGCTATCTTCGGTCCAGGTCATGTTCCTAGGATCCTGGGATTGAGCCCCACATCCTGGGATTGAGCCCCTCATCAGGCTCCCTGCTCGGCAAGGAGTCTGCTCGGCGGGAGTCTGCTTCTCCTTCTCCCTCTGTCCCTCCCCCCACTCATATGCTATCTCTTTCTCAATCTCTCTCTCTCAAATAAATAAAATCTTTAAAAAATAAAAATTAAAAAATAAAGAGACAACAGTTCAACAGGAAAATGACAAAGAATATAAACAGTTCACTAAAGAGGAAGTACATATGCATATTAACCATATAAAAATAAACCTATTTTACTCATCAGATACATTACCCATAAGAAAAAATGTAAATTAAAACTATGTGATATCATTTTTTTACGTATCAGATTGGCAAAGATCAAAACCATTAAATACAGTGTGTAGATAAAAATGTAGAAAAAATACACAGGCACTGTCATACATTGCCATGGGCAGGATAGTTTAAATTAGTGTAACTTCCCTGGGGAACAAGTTGGCAATAACTAACCAAATTAAAAATGCACCTATCTTCTACCCAGAAATGCATCTTACAGAAATAGCTGCAGGTACAGGAAATAAAATTCATGCAATGACATGTAAAAAGTATTGCTTTAATAGCACTCTATTGCAAACAACTAAATGCCTATCAGTGAGGTTAAATTATAGTATAGTCAAATAATGGAATGTTATGCAGCCATAAAAAATGAACAAGTTCTATAAGAATTGATACAGAATAATAACTAAGATAGATCATTAAGGGAAAAAATGTGCTGAAAAGTATGCATGTATGTATATTATGCTATCATTTATTTAAATACAATCAGATTTGTTTGTGTGTACACTGAATATATCTGGTAGGATGCCCAAGACACCGGAATCATTGGTGACCTCTAAAAGTTTGGGTGAGGATGGTGGGAGTGTTAGGAAGGAAACTTACTTTTTTAGGACACAAACCCTTTTGTGCCTATAAATAACTCTTCATATTGAACAAATACTTCATTGACTGCCTTTTGAACATATGCCTCCAGGCTATCACACTACTGTAATAAATTCCAATTTTGAACTTCTAGGGAGAAAATGTCCTGGAAGCCATATAGAACCCTACAGAGACAACCAAGTTTTCTAGTGTACTGCTGACTGAGTATTGGATGGGGATCTAAGGATCTCCTAATAGAACAAGTTTGTGCCTGTTTTCTCACAAGTTACCATGGACTATCCCACCCAGAGAGCTGTTATGCCTATTGGAATCCAGCTATCCAAATAATCATAGGGCTTCTGAAGTTGAATTTAATATAGGTTTAATGATCTTCTCTAGAAAAACCCTGCTATCTAAAAAACAAAACAAAAAAAAAAAACAACTCTCTCTCACACACACACACACACACACACACACACTTATCTAAGGGCCTCAGCTCTACATCACAACAAAGTACTGCGTATAGGATTCAAACTGAAGTGAACTGCCCAGACTGACCAGTTGCAGGAAGGGCTTGGCAAAGCCGTTGGAGAGCAATTAAGACAACCAGGAAGTTTCTAGCTCACTGCCAACACTGATCAAACAACAAGACCTTCAGGGTCAGTGGAACCCTGAGGAACAGGCCAAACCTAGGACACAGATCTCAAGTGATTATTCTTTCCCTTAGTAAGAGATCATATCAATACTACCAGCAGCTGCCCACAGTTTAATTTTAGGGATAAAAAAAAAAGTAAATAGTGCTGCTGAAAAGCGAAGATTACACTGAGGAGATCAGACATTAAACTACTATCTGTCTATTTTTTAAAAAGCCAGAATTAGATAGTGTAGGAAAGCAATTTTTAAGGATTTAGAGATCCTCCAAAACACAATTCTAAATATTTAGTGTGTCCCCTTCTCATGCCCACAGCTAAGACCCACCAATCTCACTAACTCTGGTTTCAATTTCTGATCCCTGTTAACCTTACAAATGCTAATTTGGTTAAAGCATATTTTCCTGGGGTTGTTGCCACCCTTTTAGTATTTTACTTGCCCCTTCATTTACTCTTATCTGGACAAAATGACAAGACGTAAAAATTCAACACAAAAAAAAGAACAAGAGGCAGTACCGAAGGCTAGGGACCTAATCAATACAGACATCGGTAATATGTCAGATCTAGAGTTCAGAATGACAATTCTCAAGGTTCTAGCCGGGCTCGAAAAAGGCATGGAAGATATTAGAGAAACCCTCTCGAGAGATATAAAAGCCCTTTCTGGAGAAATAAAAGAACTAAAATCTAACCAAGGTGAAATCAAAAAAGCTATTAATGAGGTGCAATCAAAAATGGAGGCTCTAACTGCTAGGATAAATGAGGCAGAAGAAAGAATTAGTGATATAGAAGACCAAATGACAGAGAATAAAGAAGCTGAGCAAAAGAGGGACAAACAGCTACTGGACCACGAGGGGAGAATTCGAGAGATAAGTGACACCATAAGACGAAACAACATTAGAATAATTGGGATTCCAGAAGAAGAAGAAGTGAGAGGGGAGCAGAAGGTATACTGGAGAGAATTATTGGGGAGAATTTCCCCAATATGGCAAAGGGAACGAGCATCAAAATTCAGGAGGTTCAGAGAATGCCCCTCAAAATCAATAAGAATAGGCCCACACCCCGTCACCTAATAGTAAAATTTACAAGTCTCAATGACAAAGAGAAAATCCTGAAAGCATCCCGGGAAAAGAAGTCTGTAACATACAATGGTAAAAATATTAGATTGGCAGCTGACTTATCCACAGAGACCTGGCAGGCCAGAAAGAGCTGGCATGATATTTTCAGAGCACTAAACGAGAAAAACATGCAGCCAAGAATACTATATCCAGCTAGGCTATCATTGAAAATAGAAGGAGAGATTAAAAGCTTCCAGGACAAACAACAACTGAAAGAATTTGCAAATACCAAACCAGCTCTACAGGAAATATTGAAAGGGGTCCTCTAAGCAAAGAGAGAGCCTACAAGTGGTAGATCAGAAAGGAACAGAGACCATATACAGTAACAGTCACCTTACAGGCAATACAATGGCACTAAATTCATATCTCTCAATAGTTACCCTGAATGTGAATGGGCTAAATGCCCCTGTCAAAAGACACAGGGTATCAGAATGGATAAAAAACACAAACCCATCTATATGTTGCCTCCAAGAAACACATTTTAAGCCCGAAAACACCTCCAGATTTAAAGTGAGGGGGTGGAAAAGAATTTACCATGCTAATGGACATCAGAAGAAAGCAGGAGTGGCAATCCTTATATCAGATCAATTAGATTTTAAGCCAAAGACTATAATAAGAGATGAGGAAGGACACTATATCATACTCAAAGGGTCTGTCCAACAAGAAGATTTAACAATTTTAAATATCTATGCCCCCAATGTGGGAGCAGCCAACTATATAAACCAATTAATAACAAAATCAAAGAAACACATCAACAATAATACAATGATAGTAGGGGACTTTAACACTCCCCTCACTGAAATGGACAGGTCATCCAAGCAAAAGATCAGCAAGGAAATAAAGGCCTTAAATGACACACTGGACCAGATGGACATCACAGATATATTCAGAATATTTCATCCCAAAGCAACAGAATACACATTCTTCTCTAGTGCACATGGAACATTCTCCAGAATAGATCACATCCTCGGTCCTAAATCAGGACTCAACCGGTATCAAAGATTGGGATCATTCCCTGCATATTTTCAGACCACAATGCTCTAAAGCTAGAAACTCAACCACAAAAGGAAGTTTGGAAAGAACCCAAATACATGGAGACTAAACAGTATCCTTCTAAAGAATGAATGGGTCAACCGGGAAATTAAAGAAGAATTGAAAAAAATCATGGAAACAAATGATAATGAAAATACAACGGTTCAAAATCTGTGGGACACAACAAAGGCAGTCCTGAGAGGAAAATATATAGCGGTACAAGCCTTTCTCAAGAAACAAGAAAGGTCTCAGGTACACAACCTAACCCTACACCTAAAGGAGCTGGAGAAAGAACAAGAAAGAAACCCTAAGCCCAGCAGGAGAAGAGAAAATCATAAAGATCAGAGCAGAAATCAATGAAATAGAAACCAAAAAAACAATAGAACAAATCAACGAAACTAGGAGCTGGTTCTTTGAAAGAATTAATAAAATTGATAAACCCCTGGCCCGACTTATCAAAAAGAAAGAGAAAGGACCCAAATAAATAAAATCATGAATGAAAGAGGAGAGATCACAACTAACACCAAAGAAATACAAACTATTATAAGAACATACTATGAGCAACTCTACGGCAATAAATTTGACAATCTGGAAGAAATGGATGCATTCCTAGAAACATATAAACTACCACAACTGAACCAGGAAGAAATAGAAAGCCTGAACAGACCCATAACCAGTAAGGAGATTGAAACAGTCATTAAAAATCTCCAAACAAACAAAAGCCCAGGGCCAGACGGGCTTCCCGGGGGAATTCTACCAAACATTTAAAGAAGAACTAATTCCTATTCTCCTGAAACTGTTCCAAAAAATAGAAATGGAAGGAAAACTTCCAAACTCATTTTATGAGGCCAGCATCACCTTGATCCCAAAACCAGACAAGGATCCCACCAAAAAAGAGAGCTATAGACCGATATCCTTGATGAACACAGATGCGAAAATACTCAACAAAATACTAGCCAATAGGATTCAACAGTACATTAAAAAGATTATTCACCACGACCAAGTGGGATTTATTCCAGGGCTGCAAGGTTGGTTCAACATCCGCAAATCAGTCAATGTGATACAACACATCAATAAAAGAAAGAACAAGAACCATAGGATACTCTCAATAGATGCTGAAAAAGCATTTGACAAAGTACAACATCCCTTCCTGATCAAAACTCTTCAAAGTGTAGGGATAGAGGGCACATACCTCAATATCATCAAAGCCATCTATGAAAAACCCACCGCAAATATCATTCTCAATGGAGAAAAACTGAAAGCTTTTCCGCTAAGGTCAGGAACACGGCAGGGATGTCCATTATCACCACTGCTATTCAACATAGTACTAGAGGTCCTAGCCTCAGCAATCAGACAACAAAAGGAAATTAAAGGCATCCAAATCGGCAAAGAAGAAGTCAAATTATCACTCTTCGCAGATGATATGATACTATATGTGGAAAACCCAAAAGACTCCACTCCAAAACTGCTAGAACTTATACAGGAATTCAGTAAAGTGTCAGGATATAAAATCAATGCACAGAAATCAGTTGCATTTCTCTACACCAACAGCAAGACAGAAGAAAGAGATATTAAGGAGTCAATCCCATTTACAATTGCATCCAAAACCATAAGATACCTAGGAATAAACCTAACCAAAGAGACACAGAATCTATACTCAGAAAACTATAAAGTACTCATGAAAGAAATTGAGGAAGACACAAAGAAATGGAAAAATGTTCCATGCTCCTGGATTGGAAGAATAAATATTGTGAAAATGTCTATGCTACCTAAAGCAATCTACACATTTAATGCAATTCCTATCAAAGTACCATCCATCTTTTTCAAAGAAATGGAACAAATAATTCTAAAATTTATATGGAACCAGAAAAGACCTCGAATAGCCAAAGGGATATTGAAAAAGAAAGCCAACGTTGGTGGCATCACAATTCCGGACTTCAAGCTCTATTACAAAGCTGTCATCATCAAGACAACATGGTACTGGCACAAAAACAGACACATAGATCAATGGAACAGAATAGAGAGCCCAGAAATAGACCCTCAAATCTATGGTCAACTAATCTTCGACAAAGCAGGAAAGAATGTCCAATGGAAAAAAGACAGCCTTTTCAATAAATGGTGCTGGGAAAATTGGACAGCCACATGCAGAAAAATGAAATTGGACCATTTCCTTACACCACACACAAAAATAGACTCAAAATGGATGAAGGACCTCAATGTACAAAAGGAATCCATCAAAATCCTTGAGGAGAACACGGGGCAGCAACCTCTTCGACCTCTGCCGCAGCAATATCTTCCTAGGAACAACGCAAAAGGCAAGGGAAGCAAGGGAAAAAATGAACTACTGGGATTTCATCAAGATCAAAAGCTTTTGCACAGCAAAGGAAACAGTTAACAAAATCAAAAGACAACTGACAGAATGGGAGAAGATATTTGCAAACGACATATCAGATAAAGGACTAGTGTCCAGAATCTATAAAGAACTTAGCAAACTCAACACCCAAAGAACAAATAATCCAATCAAGAAATGGGCAGAAGACATGAACAGACATTTCTGCAAAGAAGACATCCAGATGGCGAACAGACACATGAAAAAGTGCTCCATATCACTCGGCATCAGGGAAATACAAATCAAAACCACAATGAGATATCACCTCACACCAGTCAGAATGGCTAAAATCAACAAGTCAGGAAATGACAGATGCTGGCGAGGATGCGGAGAAAGGGGAACCCTCCTACACTGTTGGTGGGAATGCAAGCTGGTGCAGCCACTCTGGAAAAACAGCATGGAGGTTTCCTCAAAATGTTGAAAATAGAACTGCCCTATGACCCAGCAATTGCACTATTGGGTATTTACCCTAAAGATACAAATGCAGTGATCCAAAGGGACACATGCACCCGAATGTTTATAGCAGCAATGTCCACAATAGCCAAACTATGGAAAGAACCTAGATGTCCATCAACAGATGAATGGATCAAGAAGATGTGGTATATATACACAATGGAATACTATGCAGCCATCAAAAGAAATGAAATCTTGCCATTTGCAACAACATGGATGGAACTAGAGCGTATCATGCTTAGCGAAATAAGTCAAGCAGAGAAAGACAACTATCATATGATCTCCCTGATATGAGGAAGTGGTGATGCAACATGGAGGCTTAAGTGGGTAGAAGAAGAATAAATGAAACAAGATGGATTGGGAGGGAGACAAACCATAAGTGACTCTTAATCTCACAAAACAAACTGAGGGTTGCCGGGGGGAGGGGTTTTGGGAGAAGGGGGTGGGATTATGGACATTGGGGAGGGTATGTGCTTTGGTGAGTGCTGTGAAGTGTGTAAACCTGGTGATTCACAGACCTGTACCCCTGGGGATAAAAATATATGTTTATAAAAAAAAAAAAAAAAAAAAAAAAAACCTTACAAATGCATATGTAGATCTTGGCCATGGCTGACTCTAATGCCTCCGAGTCAGTATCAAGAGTGACCAGATCCAGTCAAAGTGATCCATGGGTAACTTATAACCACTGACTCACCTAGGTAAAAATTTCAAAAGACCAAATACTTAAGAAACCAAAACGCAAAAGTTAAAGTGAGGATATAACATACTTCATCTTTGAAAAAGAGCTTTGTACATCTCTAATCTTCCCTGGTCTTGTAGTATTTTGGAGTTTGTAAAACATAACAGTCATTTATTAAATAGCCCATACCCGTTTCAAAAACTTTCTAGGGGCAAGGAATGGAGATGCAGCTCAGATCCAGCTGAGGAAGTTGGGGCTGTCCTTTTGAGAAAAATTATATCTGCTGGCTGGGTCCCAACCAATAAAGGCTGATATCCCCTTGCTTTAACATGTGTACAACACAACCCATAGTTATTGCTTTTACCTGTGTGACTAATGTGTGAATGCCTACTGAACACATTTGTTCATTAGCTGGAAATTAAACAACACAAAAACACTGTGGCCATTGGCCCTTGCCTACAGACTCTCTGGCTCTTCCCAATTAGAAGAGCTTTCTTAGCCTGTCTATGATATGAAACAAAAAGAGAATCTGTAGGATTTTGAATGAAATATTCTCTCCACAGCAGCAGCATATCAGAGTGTTACACTCTCTTCTATCATGATACTTAGTTCAGCAGTCAATCTTGTTTACATGAGCACACTCACTATACACTTTTATTAAATTTGAATTTCTAATCAACCCATAAACAAAGCACAGACAACTAATTATAATTAATGAACAAAATCTAAATATTATAAACCTTGATGATATAAAAATAGTAATATAATTTTAAAATCAGAAGGAAAAAAAGAAGGAATGTGGAAGATAGTATAAACACAATAAGTTCCTCATCTATCACAGCAAAAATCAATGATCATTGTCCAAAAATGAGAAATCAGTAAGTAGAAATATGTTGTTTAAAGTTAAAGGGATGGGGCACCTGGATGGCTCAGTGGGTTGAGCCTCTGCCTTCAGCTCGGGTCATGATCTCAGGGTCTTGGGATTGAGCCCCGCATTGGGCTCTCTGCTCAGTGGGGAGACTGCTTCCCCTTCTCTCTGCCTGCCACTCTGCCTACTTGTGATCTCTCTCTCTCTCTCTGTCAAATGAATAAATAAAACCTTTTAAAAAAAGTAAAGTTACAGGGATAACTATGAGAATAAATAAGGAGTTATTCTTCATCAATAGAGACTCCAATAAACAAATATAAATCATCCATACAATGGAATACTATGCAACCATCAGAAATAATGAACTAGGGCGCCTGGGTGGCTCAGTGGGTTAAGCCGCTGCCTTCGGCTCAGGTCATGATCTCAGGGTCCTGGGATCGAGTCCCACATGGGGTGCTCTGCTCAGCAGGGAGCCTGATTCCTCCTCTCTTTCTCTCTGCCTGCCTCTCCAACTACTTGTGATTTCTCTCTGTCAAATAAATAAATAAAATCTTTAAAAAAAAAAAAAAAAAGAAAGAAAAAGAAATAATGAACTATTTCTCTATACGCTCATGAAGAAAGATGCCATGATATAATGTTAGGTGAAAAAAGTAAGTTACAAAACAATAATCCCATTTATATAAATATATTATAAATGTGCATTCATGTATATATATATATATATATATATATATACATATATATTACACACACACATATAGAAAACAAACTACAGAACAGAGTCAGAGAGAGGGAAGAAAATATTTTCATTTATATTTTATATATTTATGTATTATCAGAGTTTTACAATGGCCATATACTGTTTTTCCTTGTAAAAATTAAATAAAACAAATAAAGTAAAATAAAGACCCAACCCATGAAAGAAAAAACACTGTGCTAGGAAGACTGAATTAGGAAAATTCATTAGAATTTTCCTTCTACTCTGAAACCAAAATTATTCTAAGAACCATAAAATGTTCCTGCATACAATGCTAATTTTTTTTTTTACTTTCTCTGCTTTTTCAATTAACCCTCTAGTTGCTAAACTAAAACAAGGCTGATACTTCTTTCCTAGAATTATAGTGTACCTTCATTTTGTTTTTCAAGTGGGAATTTTTTTGGTCACTTAAAATTTCAATTTTTAAGGGCTTTCAATTTTCTATTTCACTCAATAAAAACTACAGGGAAGCCCAGTACTGTGTTCATTTGTTTAAAAACCTGGTTTTCTTACACTAGTTCTGGCTCCCTTTCCCTGGCAAGACTCTCAGACTTCCCATGTCCCCCTTCTTTTCACCTCCAGCCCCTTTCTGACTTTGGAGATAAGTGGTAGACTCACTACTCTCCCCTTTCCCAAATGCAGGCCAAGGCACAGCAAAGCACAGTGGCCCTAAAGAAAAAAGAGTAGAAGAAAATTAGCCACTTATCAAACGAGAAAAGGTTATTGGGCCAATCTGGTGACATTATCTGGGAGAGCATGCATTTATTTGTTTACACGCACCTACACAGCCTGCCTATTTCATCCAAGTTTTTTAAAGAATGATTACAGTTTAAATGATGTTAAATCCCTTCCCTTTCTTAGAGCCAAAGAATCAAAAGTAACTTTAAATCACATCGGTTCTATTTTCCTTATTAACACCTTCAAGAGATAGCTCTACAATATTAAATTTCACTGTTAAGCATTTTGTGGGATTTCATTCTCCTTTTCCTCTTTTGTTTTTTAATAATATTTTCAAGTTTTTCAACTTGCCCATTTTGAGTTTTCAATTTTCAGTTCATAGATGTGGGACCTCCATCTGTGCCCTCATACTTTTTTTATATTAAACAATTTGGTTTTGCCTCCTAGAGCACTCCTGCTTACTTGTGCCCAAGGAATGGCCAACAGCTACTATAACTGATTAGAGGGCATGTGGAAAACCTGATGCAGAAAAACAAATTCTCTCTGTTTCTACTTTCAATTTAACTTTATAGATTTATCATATTTTGTTTGTTCCAGTTAAAATGTTCTCAAAGGTTTATCATTGCTTTTCTAATATAGCTTAAAAAACAAACCAAAAAATGACCCATGTTCTGAACTTCCCTGTCTTGATTTCTAGATTTAAAGTTACTCTAAATCTTATTCCTTTAATAAGTAATTCCTTTTTTATAACATTATCTCTTCTAAGCAAATCATTCAAGAGAATTAAGAGTACTGAAGTAATTTTATACTTAAACTAAATTAAAAGAAATTTGAAAGTCTGACAGTAGAAAATTATTAGGGTAGCAAGCTGTCACTTTGATTTCAAAGCACTATTCTTGCAAATAATTTATTACCTTTCCTAGTTTTTCAAGAAATAAAGGGTGCCTGAATTTAGGCAGTTTTACTCAGAGAAGGTTCCTGCTATAAGGGTGGAAAAAAGCCAAAGGGGAGGTGAGAAAGTCCTTCCTGGCATGGGTGCCATACAAAGTACCATAAAATGGGAGGCTTAAAACTACAGACATGTATTATTCTCTCGCCATTCCAAATCTGGAGGATAGATGTCCAAAATCAAGATGCGGGCAGGGACATGTTCTCTCTTTAGAATCTAGAGGAAAATTCTCCCTTACCTTTTCCTGGGTTCTGGTTGTTGCCAACCTGTAGACACATCACCCCAATCTCTGCTTCTGTCTTCCTGTGGCCTTTTCCCTTGTGTGTCCATCACTCTGTGTCCAAATCTCCCTGTTCTTACAAGGACACCCGTCATATTGTACTTACGCCACACTCTAATCCAGTACAGCCTCATCTTAACTTGATTACATCTGCAAAGATCCTATTTTCAAATACAGTCACAGGTACAGGTTCTGGGTGGACATGAATCGCGGGGGGGGCGGGTGTGGACACTATTCAACTCAGTACAGATGGCAAAGCAGAAAGAGGTGGGAGAAAGGGAGTCACATAGCTCCTGCACCTAACGCAGAGGCAGCCTGCCCAGAAGAAAGACCAAGGTAGGATAGAGCCAATGGCCAAGACGTCCGAAGCGATTCCAGCCTGAGCACACTAGGCCAGATTCTCATGACTCCTGCTGGAAACCAAAAGGGCTTTGACAGATCATGGGGGAAAAGATACTGAGAGCTTTTAGAGAAAGCTGCAAAGCAGTAGTACAATTACTACTTTTTGTCCCACCTGGATAATATGAGATTGAAGACTACTAAAATCACTCTACTTGCCAAAAGGCATTTGATAGCCACTATTTGGATCTAATACCAGGTATGTATGACAGTACAAACTCGCACTGTCAGCAAAGAAGAGAGAAGAGGTGGAAAAAGAGAGGGAAAATGTCATCCACTCAGACTTTTTTATTAATGTAACAAAAGTTCCCTGACATATTTCCCAGAATGAGTCACAATCTGTGCCCTCATAGTCATTTCCATTCCAAGCCTGTGCATGTTTAAGCTCTTCCAGTGAATGTCCTCTCCTTCTATATCTTCTACCAGAACTCCTGCTTCCCATAGCTTGATATGAGCCAGTATCAGAAGAAGAAGGAAGTCTGTTACCTCCACATCAAGGCAGGAGCTATGAGAAAGCTAGGCTGATACAATGCAACAGCAGAAGGAACAGAAGCACACCCTCTTGTCTCACACTTAGGTTACAAATCTTAGGGAAACAACATTTAATAACTCTTCTTCATTTCTAGGAGTTAATCATATTCTCCCACTGCTATATTCCCAATCTTGGGTTTGGAAAGAGACCAGTTGAACCAATGACTGTATATCTACCATTAGCTTAAAATCTGTATTCATTAAATTTACATTTCATATAATGGCAATACACACTAGTATCCTTCAAGAAGTTTTGCATTCTTCTAAGTGTTTCTTTAGTCTTCTATAAAATAATGGAGACTAGTTTTACCCTCATGTCTTAAACAACTAGAAAACCAAATCAAAAATATGAAATCAGAATTTTCAGATATGGTTCTAAGAGAACCACCAGAAAAATTAATAACAATAAACAAGAGACTTTCAGAGAGTGGCCAGGAAAAAGATCACATATAAAAATCAATAATTTTACAAATGTAGCAATAAATCATAAAGATAAAATGCACCATTCCCAGCTTGAACAAAAAATGTCAAATATACAGGAATATACCTACCACGTCAGGAAAACTCCGTAACTTTACAGTAGACCATGAAAAAAATCACAAGTTTTTTTAAACGAAACTTGTAAATGATTTTAAAATTTATGTTAAACAAATGCACAGGGGTAGTCAATCTTTTTAAAAAGAGCAATGAATGGGGGCACCTGGGTGGCTCAGTGGGTTAGTCTCTGCCTTCAGCTCAGATCATGATCCCAGAGTCCTGTGATCGAGCTCCGCATCAGGCTCTCTGCTCAGTGGGGAGCCTGCTTCTCCCTCTCTCTCTCTGCCTGCCTCTCTGCTTACTTGTGGTCTCTGTCTGTCAAATAAATGAATAAAATCTTAAAAAAAAAAAAAAAGGAGCAATGAATGGTATAATTATCAGATATCAAAGATATCAAAATTAACTAAAGAGCACTAGCAATAATTAAAATCAAGGTTTTTGTGACAGATAAGAAAAAAATAGATCAAGAATTAGAATAGAATGTGGAGTCTAGAAGTAGACTCACGTTAGAATTTAATATATAATAAAAAGTTGGATCATAGATGGAAGAATGGATGAGCCAATAATAAACATGAAGTCAACCAGTTCAACATTAAATAAAATAAACTATCTTACTATCCCACACAATCTCCAAAATAAATTCCAGATGGATTAAAGTCCTAACTATAATAATAATAATAATAATAATAATAATAAAGGTCTAGAGGAAAATAAAAGAGAATATTTTCAGAATTTAAAGTTAGGAAGGATTTCCTAAGCAAAACTCCAACCCAGAAGCCATAAAGCAGAACACTGGCAGATTTATTAAAAATTTAAAACTCCTATATGACAAATGATACTATTAACAAAGTTAAAAGAGAAGTGACAGTCTAGGAAAAAATATTTGCAGTACATATAGGAAATGAAGGATTGATAGTCATAATATATAAGTTATTCCTACAAATCAATATTAAAAAGATAAACAACCCTACAGTAAAACAGACACAGGACATAAACAAAAAACTCCTAGAAGAAATGCCAGTGACCAATAAGCATATGAAAATGTGCTCAACATCAATGTAATGAGGAAAATGCAAATCAAAACAATATATCATTTTCTACCTTTGAGAATGAAAAAATTTAAAAAGATCAGGAATCTCTAATTTTATATAGTATCAGAGAATGGGCATACTCATATATTTTTTAATGGGAAAATTAATTGCTACAGTATGTTTAGAGAGAAATTTTGTCCACGTTCTCATTCATTCCACAAGTACTATTAGTACATACCTCATGCAAAGTATTGCACTCTGCCCCAGTGATACAGCAGTGACCAACACAGTCAGAGGTTCTTCTCCTCACAGAGTTTGTATTCTCTAGGACAGGGTGCAGAGTGGAAGGGATAACAAAGAACTCAATATGTAAGGTAGGGAGTTTTAAGTGCCATAAAAATAAATTAGGGTAAGGGAGATTGAATATTATCAGGTTAGTTAGATGCTATTTTACATAAGGTAGATAGATAGCAGGTCCTCACTGATAAGGTAAGTAATGATATAACACAAGTAAAGGAGTAAGTCATGAAGATATCTGGGGGAAGAACACACTAGACAATAGAAATGGGAAGTGCCATTTACACCCCATGGTGTAAACAGCAGGCACATTAGTATGGCTGGAACAGAATGCAAGAGTAAGAGAATGACAGAACTTAAGACTAGGGTGTGAAGACCAGTTAGGCTTTAGAAGTCATCAACAAAGCTCTGGATTTTATTCTAAAACTGGAAGTCACTGGAGGGCTCTGAGCCACAGAATTCTATGACGGGACTCACATTTTCAAAAGATCACTCTAGCTGCTGTTTAAAGACCAGAATCTAAATGGGCATTAGTTAGGAAGCTACTGCAATAAGCCAGGCGAGAAATGACGCAGCCTGTGCTAAGGGTGGTGCAGTCCAGGTGGCGAGAAGTGTTGATTATGGATATATTTTGAAGACTGAGTTAGTAGGATTTACTAATGGCTCAAACATGGATGCAAGAGAAACAGAGGAGTCAAAAAGAACCTCAGGTTCTTGTCCTGAGCATTGGAAGCTAATATTTCTTGAGATAGGGAAATTGGTAGAAGAAGCAGGTTGGGGTGGAGAGGGAGGTTAAGGAAAAATGAGTGAAAATGTGCAATGCCATGTACACATTCAAATGGAATGTCAAGTTGCTGGATATAAAAGCTGGAAGTTCAGGAACACGATAGGCACCAAAAATACAATTTAAGAGCCCTCAGTAAATATATAGTATTTACAGCCAAGGAGCCAGATAATATATCCTAGAGAGTGAATCTAACTAGAGAAGAAAAGAAGTCTAAAGACTGAGCCCTGGGGCACTCTAGTGTTCAGCTGTTGGGAGATGAGGAGGAACCAGCAGAGGAAGCCAAAGAGAAGCAGTTTCAAGGGAGAAGGACACTGATAGGTCAGTGTCCTAGATGCTAAGCACAGAGTATTTTCAAGAAGGGAATGATAACTGAGCTAATTTTTCAGTATCTGTCAAAATGCAAAGTGAGAATAGTCTCTCATTCAGCAATTCCATTTTGAACTGTTTATTTTACAGAAATATATAAGCACACATGAAAACTGCTCTCTGCATGGATATTTAATAAATTATCATTTGTTAGAGCAAATTAAATGCTCAACAATAGGGGACTGCTTAAATTATGGTATATCTGAACAAGAGAATAAAATGGAATAACTAAAAGAAATGGATGAGGTAAGTTACTGAGATGGAATGATCTCTGAATATTAAGTTACTACTTGAAGAATAATCTTATGGAATGACTGATTCCAGACACATGGAAAAAGAAAACATATATGTGTATGTTACCTGCAGAACAGGCAGGATAGTGTGATGAGAGAAAGCATGAGCTCCAAAACAGACTTTCCAGGATATAAATTTGGCTTATCACCTTAGGCAACTTTCTTAACTTTTCTTGGCCTTTCTTCTTCCCTCTATAAAATCCCTCAAAGGGAGGTTATCTGAGGATTAAATGAATTAGTGTACAAAAAGGATTAGTGTCTGATACATAGCAATCACTCAATAAGTGTTAGATAGTAATATCTTCATCATGTATATAATAAATAATAACCACACATATAAATTCATAGAAAGAGATTTTGAAGTTTACTCTCCAAACTCTTGACACTTGCTTTCTCTGGCATTTGGGATTGAGAGTTAGCAGAGGATGTGAGAGGTGACTGGCAGGGACTTAATATATATATATATATATTACAGTTATATTAACTTTAACTGTAATATATATATTACAGTTATATTAACTTTAACTGTAATATATATATATTACAGTTAATATAAATATATATTTATATTATTATATTTATATAATATAATATAAATATTTTTATATAATTTATATAATATAATATAAATATTATATATATTTATAAATATAATAATATAAATATATATTTATATTATTATATTTATAAATATATATATAATATAAATAAATAATATATATTACAGTTAAAGTTATATATATATATTTGCATTAGTATATTATTAACAGTTAAAGTTATATATATATATATACTAATAATATAATATACTAATGCAAATGTTTACAAAAGTAGATGTGCATTTATTGTGAAATTTTTAAACTTTTTTTAATTTAAAGAGGAAAAAGAATGGTAAAAATTTATGAATCTCCATGGCTACTTTTGGTGATTTTTCACTCAGTAATCTATGGTTCAGGTGACACTGAAAAGATAAATCAAAGAATTAGGATAACGTGCAGCAAGAGATATAACATTTTCTAGTCATTTCCAAGAAAGATACACAGATAGACAAGTGGCAATAAAAATAGAAAAGACAGAGAAGAAGAGCCTGAATAAAATGAAATAAAGGGAAGAGAATGAAATTGAACACTGATTCACAGACTCTGAATCTAACCATTTGGACAAATCAAAAACACTATCACATTTGAAAGAGGCAGTCAACCAGCATCTCTGACACATTTTCAGTGATGTAGATAGCATGTATTCTTAATCTGTTACACCTTATAGTCACCAAATAAGGTCCCTCATTGGTCCTACTTGTTTCAACTGAAACAACATTGAACAAAGTCTCTACTCTCTCCTCACCAAGAATGACCCTTGTCTGGTTGGGCCCAGCCCCGTCTAATGTGAGCAGAACAGACTTTCCAACCAGCAGGTTGTTGCAGCTAATCCACATCCAAGGCAAATTACAGCTAAGATTCTTTCCATTCCATGATGCCAACAAGTAGAATGGTTATGACAGTGGGAATGTACAACTGCATGACTTCTGACTTTAAATTCTGCTTGGAAAAACAACAGGTATTTGCAGGAGGCAAATGCTGAAGTGTGCTCTATAATAGACTCAACCCTTTTCTACGTATCTCAAAGTCTTTCTTTCATTACCTCTTTGTCTTCAGTACAAACCCTTCTGCAGCTCTTCCCCAGAACTTCCCAACGTGGAGCTCACCACTCCATGTATGGCTCTGCCTCTAATTACTATTTACTGCATTTGCATGTGGGTTTTTTTCTCATTATAATGCCATTAGCATGCAAGGGAGCCTGGTTGCCAGGGCAACCAGGAGTGGTGAATGCACCGCACAGCCTTTAATGAAAACTTAACCCTACTTCGTTTAACTCACACTGTGTTTTTTGGCTCACTTCACTTTTGTGGTCGCAAGAATGAAAATATCCTGCAGTTACCCCTGCTTATGTAGTGCTGCCCCAAGGTCTTGGGAACTTATGTGTGTTCCCCCATACATACTAACAGTAACTTTATATTTTTTATAAGTAACCTTAACAACTTCCTCTGATAACAGTAAATTCTCCTCCCGATCAACTCTGCTCACTCAACACAGTCTTTTGAATATCTAAAATAGTCTAGTTTTCCACAGATTAAATATTCTCCGGTTTCTCAAATTTGATGTGATTTCTGCAGTCCTTATTCACCTAACTGCCAGCCCCTGAAAACATTATAAATGAGTTGATTGAGATCAAACACTACTTCTATAGCATCTTGCCCATCTGGTAACCTTATCAAAAGGAAAAAAAAAGGGGCGCCTGGGTGGCTCAGTGGGTTAAGCTGCTGCCTTCAGCTCAGGTCATGATCTCAGGGTCCTGGGATCGAGTCCCACATCGGGCTCTCTGCTCAGCAGGGAGCCTGCTTCCCTGTCTCTCTCTCTGCCTGCCTCTCTATCTACTTGTGATCTCTCTCTGTCAAATAAATAAATAAAATCTTTAAAAAAAAAAAAAGGAAAAAAAAAGATCTGTTTGACATGACTTTGTTTAGCCAACTTACAAAAGAATGCTTATTAAAGCTGGGTATAATAATAAGAAGAATGGTTTTCAGGTGATCAAATCAACATTTAATTTAGAAACAAACAAACCCCAAAACCTTAGTCACAACTGGGAAAAAATGAGATGATACTCAGGCTGTATCAAAAAACATAAAATTGGGGTGCCTGGGTGGCTCAGTCATTAAACATCTGCCTTCTGCTCAGATCATAATCCTGGAGTCCTGGGATCAAACCCATATCCTCGGGGTCTCTGCTCAGTGAGAAGCCTGCTTCTCCCTCTCCCACTCTCCCTGCTTGTGTTCTCTCTCTCACTGTGTCTCTGTCAAATAAATAAATAAAACCTTTAAAAAAAATCCTAAAATTGGGTGCAAAAATCCAACTACATACCTATAGGAGCTCTTGCTGAACAGTAATGTCCACTTTTAAGCCACAAGAGCTACAGATGCCTTCAAGTTCATTAGGAAATGAAGTGTGACAGGCTGTCATATACAGAATTCTTAGAACTCAGTTTGTGACTATGATACTTGCAGAATAAGGTAAGGACAGCAAGATCAACAGTATTATAGAACTGTTTCAAGAATGCAAATCTTGGGGACGCCTGGGTGGCTCAGTTGGTTAAGCAGCTGCCTTCAGCTCAGGTCATGATCCCAGTGTCCTGGGATCAAGTCCCATATCGGGCTCCTTGCTCCGCAGGGAGTCTGCTTCTCCCTCTGACTCTGCCTTCCACTCTGTCTGCCTATGCTCGCTCTTGCTTGCGCTTTCTCTCTGACAAATAAATAAATAAATAAATAAAATCTTAAAAAAAAAAAAAAGAATGCAAATCTTATATGAACCAGCAACTAATGGCCACAAAAATCTATTATTTTCTGGTATTGCTGTCTTTTACAAAATGAGGAAAGACAGAATCAGTGGAGCCAGCCACTGGAGTATGGCAACCTGAGGAGTTAGAAGCCAATAGGAAAAATGCTCTCACTTCTGATGAAGCAGACCTGGAGAAGAGAACCGGCAAGAATGCTACTGTCCAATAAAACCATCTATGATGATGGAAGACTTTCTTGTGCTGTCCAAAATGGTAGGCAGTAGCACTTGGAAGTGTGGCTGCTATAATCAGAGAACCAAGGTTTTATCGGATATGATTTTACCTAATTTAAATTTCAATTTGAATTGCCACATGTACTTAGTGGCCACCATATGCTAAAGCATAGCTACATAAATAATGGGGTGCTGATGACATCTTAATATCATACTATATTCATCAACTTACCCCCCAAAAAGCAACTGAAGTGGGCCCCATTGGTAAGAACCTAGGAGGAGGCCCTAATACAGAACCCACCATAGACGACATCCTTCACAGGAGAAGGCCCAGGGTGTGCAGTCTGCACTGAGATCAGGGTGGGAGTTCAGAGGGAAATGAGTACTTAGGATTCCCACAGACTTGAGAAGGAGTAGAGCATAGAGTCAAGTACACAGACTCTAGAGCCGAACTGCCCAAATTTATATACCAGCTCTACCATGAATAAGAGTGACCTCAGTTTCCTCACCTATAAAATGGGAGTAATAATGAGTACTATTGCCAACCAGTATAAAATTAAACTGAATTAATATATACAGAACACTAAAAATAGAATCTGACACAAAGTAATTACTAGTGAAGTGGGGTTTTTCCCCCCCAAAAATAGGTTTCTCCTTCAAATGTTAACTTATTTTGATCAGTCCCCATGAGTGAATTAGAGAAGACTAGAATAACCTATTTCTCTTCCCAGGCCTTTATTCTTCAACATTTTATTTATACACTTATAAATAAAGTTTATTATTTCTAATTTTATGTATTTATAATATAAATTATATATTATTTATATATTGATTTATATATTTTATTTATTTATAATTAAGAGGCCATCTGACCAGCTA
Source organism: Mustela putorius furo (assembly GCF_011764305.1). Classification (NCBI taxonomy): domain Eukaryota; kingdom Metazoa; phylum Chordata; class Mammalia; order Carnivora; family Mustelidae; genus Mustela; species Mustela putorius. The sequence continues at coordinate 20,421,238 of NW_025422471.1, forward strand.
TTTGGCTTTGTCCGGCTGAGTCTGGTTCATCATCCTCTTGCCACCTACCCATCGCACTACTGCTGGCCCATATCTATCCCCACCTCAGTAAGACATAAGATACTGCAGGCTCTGCTCCATCACACATGCCCAGTCGGTAGGTATATTTCCTGAAACTTGACCCTCTCCCAGTCCTTGCTTTTTACTCTATTCTCAGAAGTCCCTTATTGAATTTGAGACCTGTCACAGTTAACATTCTTGCCTTGGCTTTCCAGACTGTCATAGGATTCAGTCCACTGCTTCCTAAACTTCTCACATCATGACACACATGAAAATTCATATTTAAACAGTATAATGGAGTAAACTTGAGGGAATCTGGTGGTGTCCATATGAAACTTAGTGAAAAAAACCCTTAAATACATTTTCTTTATATTACAAAATTATTAGTCAATCCCCATTCCTACCTCCAGCCCCAAGCTGATCTACTTTCTCTCTCTACAGAGACAAGGGATAGAAATTCCTTTCTCATCCCTAACCAGAATTTGGATAATTCAAATCTAAATTGTACTTCAAAATTGCCATCACTTTGCAAATCAAACAGACCTTCCTTTACTTTCATCAACAAATGTAACGTGAAAATTTCTTACTAGTATAAATAAATCATACACCTAAATCCATGATGTAACTCTTCCCTAACTATACAAGATGTTGCTCTACTTGTCCTAATGATCAGACTTTACTTTTCAAACTGTGCAACAAACTAAATGCCACAAATCAATCTTCTTTAAGAAGATTTCTAAGGCTAAATTTTTGCACTAAATCCATAAATTTTATCAGTACATGCAAATATATTATCATGAGGTCCTGGCAATTTTCTGTTAGGTTTATTCACTCACCTAATGAAACTTTTTTTTTTCAAGGCAGTAACTACCTTTTAACAAATCTTCAAAGCAAGAACTGTTTACAAAAAAAGTTTGAGGGGCGCCTGGGTGGCTCAGTGGGTTAAGCCTCTGCTGTCGGCTCAGGTCATGATCCCAGGGTTCTGGGATCGAGCCCCACATCAGGCTCTCTGCTCAGCAGGGAGCCTGCTTCCTCCTCTCTCACTCTCCGCCAGCCTCTCTGCCTACTTGTGATCTCGCTCTCTGTCAAATAAATAAATAAAATCTTTAAAAAAAAAAAAAAAAGTTTGAATTCTCCTTCTAGTTCATCAACTTTGACAGAACACTTCTTTGGACACAGACCACCCTTCAATACAAAACAGTGGAAAGCTATATTCCAATCCCATTTCTTCATGTGAAGCTGAAAACAGACGTGAATAAAGCAGCTTCAGCTATACATATTCTCCACTTAGACATATCAGACTATGTGAAATTCATGTACAGGCAAACTTTTACAGAAAAGGGCTTCTCTGAGAATAAAATACCACATTATTTAATCTCTGTGCTTTCATGACTTTTTAAAAAAATATATTTTATTTATTTATTTCACAGACAGAGATCACAAGTAGGCAGAGAGGTAGGCAGAGAGAGAGGAAGAAGCAGGCTCTCTGAAGGGAGCCCAAGGCAGGGCTTGATCCCAGGACCCTGAGATCATGATCTGAGCCAAAGGCAGAGGCTTTAACCCACTGAGCCACCCAGGCACCCAGTGTTTTCATGACTTTTGATGGACAGCCATTACATCCTCCTGTCTTCACACTCACTCCAGCAGTATACAAACCCAAGCATGTTTCCATAATACCTTATTTGTTTCAAAGTATGAATTCACCACCTTCAATACTTCATCCCCAATAATTTCTTTCGGTATTGCTTTACAGAGAACTGATATTCTTCCCAGCATTTCTCTCTAGGAATTCTAGCTGCACTGGAATTTGGCAGTTTCTAACGTGTTTTATTTAATAATAATCTGGATTAATGTTTTCTTTATGTCATCTGACATATCATCAATGTATTTACAAGTATTATTTGAGAGTACCGCTTTTTCCATCTCTTTTGCTTTATTGACTTTGACATCTAGATTGGCTGGTAAAATGAGGGCTTCTATCCTTATGTGAGGCAACTTGGCTTTAGCTTTTAAAGGTATGATCTTATAACTGGTTTATTTAGCTTAATCTAAATATACTGGAAAAGCTCATTGTTAGAACCAATCTCAAAAAGATTTTGTTTTTTTAATTCCTTTTGCAAAACTTAAGAATGTTCCAGTCTTTTCCTGCGCAGGATGAGTTTCTGTGGTGAGGTGCCAGCCCCGTTTGCTCTGTAGCTTGTCTTCACAATAATTTTTCCTGCCAGTAATGCATTTAGGTTGAGGGGAGAAAGTTACTGAGCACACAACTTCAAGTTTGGGATGATTCTCATTTCATCACCTAACTAGTGACTTCAACTTATTTTTTATGAAGATTTTCCAGCTTTAATGAAGGTTATCCATTAAGACTGAAAAGTACAGTATCTGTAAAATTTAAATCTTTTTTCAAATATAAAGACCTAATGGGGCCTATAGACTTTGACAACTACAAATATCTATTTACAGGAATAGGGAATCTTCTGTGTTCACTAAAATGTTTTTAAAACAGGGGAGCCTGGGGGCACCTGGGTGGCTCAGTGGGTTAAAGCCTCTGCCTTCGGCTCAGGTCATGATCCCAGGGTCCTGGGATCGAGCCCCACATTGGGCTCTCTGCTCAGTGGGGATCCTGCTTCCCCCTCTCTCTCTGTCTGCCTCTCTATCTAATTGTGATCTCTCTCTCTGTCAAATAAACAAATAAAATCTTAAAAAAAAAATCATATACAGAACTCTTTAATTAAAAAAAAAAAAAAAACAGGGGTGCCTGGGTGGCTCAGTCAGTTAAGCCTCTGCCTTTGGCTCAGGTCATGGTCTCAGGGACCTGGGATCAAGCCCTCCATCGGGCTCCCTGCTCAGTGGGAAGTCTGCTTCTCTCTCTCCCCCAGCCTGCTGCTCTGCCTTCTTGTTCTCTCTCTCTCTCCCTGTGTCAAATAAATAAACAAGATCTTTAAGAAAATAAAATGTTTTCAAAGCAAATTTCATAAATGTTCAAATAATTCATCATTGATTTTTTATTCTAAAAACTAAAACTTTGACATATTCACAAAATATATAGCATATCAACTGATGTGTGATTAAAAATATTTTCACAAATGTATTTTCTAAAGCGAGAAAGCCTTTTAATGAACAAACCTAATTAAATCACATTCAATCATTACTTGATTTTTAAAAATAAATATTTTTTTATTTCCAAAAACAAATAATACTTACAAAATTCTTTTAAGAATGTAACTTTGGCTAATTATTATCACCAAAAGTAAAAACTAAGTAAATAATAAATCAAGAATAACAAAATCAATGTTTTATTTAGCAACACTCAGTAGCAGAAAATGTAATAAAAAGTGATCATAGTATAAATTCTAAGTCAGCAAAATTATAAAATAATGATGATGGTGATAATGATAAATTAAGCCAAAATTAAAATACAAATATTTTACATGTATTAAAAGACAAAATTTTAAAAGATGAAAGCAATCCAAATATCCATCAACAAATGGATAAATAAAACATCATACACACACACACACACACACACACACACACAGGAATATTATTCAGCCTTAAAAAAGGAAAAAATCTGAAATGTGGATAAACCTTGAAGACATTATGTTAAGTGAAATAAGCCAATTATAATAAAACAAATTCTATATGATTCCACTTAAATAAGGTAACTAGAAAAATCAAAATCGTAGAAACACAAAGGAAAATGGTTGCCTGAAGCTGGGAGGAAGAGGGAATGGGGACATACTCCATGGGTAGAGTTTTAGTTTACTAAGATGAAAAAGTTCTGGAGAAGGATGGTGGTGATAGCTAAATAATGATGAATGTATTTAATACTACTAAAACTTATACTGAATTGAACCACTTAAAAAGGAATTAAGATGGTCAATTTTATGTCATGCATTTTTTACCATAATTTTTAAAAATTAATTTAAATGATTAAAATGGTACATTTTGCCAAATGTATATATATATACATATATATATATATGCTTACCACAATTATAAAAATTAAAAAGTATTACTGATGAGAAGTAAGTAATCAGATACACTGGAATGATTCAAGGTCCAACATCAAGCATAGGTGCTATATGATATGGCTAATACAGAGAACTTTCTGGCCACAGGTACCACACCAAAATAACTGCTGAATTTAGGTACTTTACATATAGAGTCATTTAAATAATGCTCATATATCATTTCAACTACTATAAATTTCTGAATGGGTATACGAGACATTGTTAATGAATTATGACCATTAGTATCTTGAGTCCACTTATAGACTATTCAAGTATTCAACTTCCAACTTTCCTCCCTGATTAGCCTCTTGTCTCTCTCCCAAGCTCAGCATATTATTTCTGGACAATCCTCTGGGTAAATCTCATCCTTAGATCAATCAAGGTTTGGGATCCCTACTTCCTGAATGCTATCCCAAGTTACCTCCCCTCCAGCACCATGGGCATAAACTCATACCTAGAGGAGCTAGAGAAAAGCTAATTTATCGTAAGACATCTTACTAGAAGCAGTATCAGGAGGAAGGTGAATTATGTGACCTTCTAATGCTAAACTTCTATGACTTAATAACACTTTTATGATGCAAGGTTATATAACACATAAATTTCAGCTTTATATTCTGATTGTCCAGGTATTAGCTACAAATAACATACGTATCAAAGAGACATCCCTCACCATGATTTTCAGTAGCATTAAAATGTGCTGGATAAAACTGAGAAGTAAACGAAGCTTGCCACTGATGCTCTCCCCTTTTTTACCCACACTCTGCTGTCAAGGCCCACAGAGTATCCGATGGTGGTTTGAAGTTTTCCTAACCCTTCAAGAGTGATACACACAACACAGCTCAGCTTTCTCTGTCCTTCACTTTCTTCCACCTAAAACCCTGCCCTAATTTTTTAAAATCTCAATTTGGCAATAGACTACCTCCATTTGGACACAAATCCTGGTCAGGTTTTCTGATTTTCTTATGAAAATGTCAGTACCAATTCTCACCCAGTAGTCATTGGAGCATATGGACCTGCCCTTAATGGGAAACACAGACTACCTTTATTTCAGGTTCTACTATCCAACCCTTAGCTCATTAAACATTCAATGTCATCGAGTGGTTTTGTTAGGGTCCTGAAATTATAAATGATAGCCTTTTCTTTTTACTCAGATTTGAATACCAAATGCTATGTAATGGGGCAAAGGAACATAAATCAACATTTGAAAATCTCATCCTAGACCAAATGCTTTTCAAACCATCTGTGGTAAAAGATCAGGAATTTTATTTCCAATCTGTCATAGACATGCTTTTGTGAAAAACACTAAAATGAATTACTAGGAAAAAAAATGAAATTAAAAAATTCAAAACATATAAAATATAAGTCTCAATTTAGGAAATAAAAAGAAAGAAGAAGAAGGAGGAGGAGAAAGTTGTTATTCTTTTAGAGCAGTTTTAAGTTCACAGAAAATTTGAAAGAAAGGTGGAGTTCCTCCCATATACCTCTGCTCCCACATACACACAGCTTCCCCCATTATCTGTATCGATTTTCAAATTATATTTGACAGACATAATACTACTCTGTCAAATCACTTACAAGTTTCTAAGCACTCATTTTCAATTTCTGCATTTATCTCCTTGCACTGGTACCAATCCAGGGCCACACTTCTGAGTAACACTGACTCTTATCTCAACCCAAATATCCACCTCCACCCTGTCACCAAAGTCAAAAACAATCCTCTCCATAAAAGAACCAGGAAGACACAGAATGGCATATGCTATGGGTAGTGAAAAGCCACTTGGGGTACGTATACATCTGCCATCTGTATATTTCTAATTCATGGAGGCCGATCCTTTTTCATAAGGTATTCACCAATCTAATACATTTTCAGGTTTATGAGAGTAACAGGGTATAGAAGTCTCATATATGCCTTTCACTCTGAAAGGGGGTGAGTTAAATCCCCCATTCTGGTTCTTCATTATTTACATAATAAAGATCCATTTAAATGCACATGCAGTACGCCCTCCGGAAGCCAGCAGGAGGTGAACATGAAGATCTGAGACCAAACTTCTCTGTATGTGTGCAAAGCATGTTTCCATTGTGCAATCACTTTACAAATAAGAAATAAATACTGGGTTTATAAAACTTGGAAGAAAAGGTTTATGGCTTTGACTGTTTTCCATTACTGGAAAATTTACATGCTGAAAAGTAGCAAAAACCAGTGCAAAAGAATAAACAGTGGGTGCACTTCAAGGGCTTGTTTCCTTCAAGGATCAGGAGTAAAATTGCGTTTTATTAGCTGTTTCATTAAGTTTTACTTTGAAGAAAAACAAACAGTGAAGGCATATGTGCAACATCTGATGAAAAAGGATTTTATTCTAAACAGTCTCTGTACAAAACTCATTAATGTAACATTAAATGTGAAGACTTGTCTAGCAATTTTAGGATAATTTTACTCATTTTAGTTTATTTATAATTTCTGACACAGTTTATTTAACATACTCTAATCTTTAAATCACCATGTGTACTAAACTAATATATTAAATCTGTCTTTTCAATGACATTTTGCAATAAATATCTACAGCAGCTGTTAAAAGCAATTAGTAGATGAAGTTTGTATCACATTTAATTCCCAAACTAAGATAATATAGCTGGATATTGGTAACTTGGAAAATTCATGAAAGCAAATCAGTTCTTCTTAATCAAACTCCTAATTATAAATACTTTCCTTATACAAAAAGATGCTACAAGCATACTTTTTAAGAAATATTTAAATTTATGTGGTATTATAATCCAATATCTGGAATCTAAGCATCTAATGTATCTAAGTATTAAGTAAAAGTAAATACTTTTTTCCTCAGAACAAATTTAAACATGCTGGATATTCATCATATTCCCTTGGAATATGATGGAAGAATTTACTCAATCACTATTTTTCCATTTGAAGCCTAAACATTGATAAGAAGCAATTTCGTTAGTAAGAAAAAAAATACATATATTCTAGTTCCATTGCAGGAGTTACATAATAGTATGAAATTCTGCTATGGAGCAGATTAAAATTCAGCTTCGAACTAAGTGAGCGATTCACATATTAAACTACAGGTTAGGGGTGAAGGTGGTAGTCTTTGGAAGCAGATACACCTCGGTTCCCATCTTGACCCTGCCTCTTACATAGAGACAATGTAACACCAGCTAGACAAGTCTCCTAACTTCTCTAAGCCTTCTCTATCTCATTTGAGGTAGAAATAATAATAGGTAATCCATAGGGATACTGTGGGGATTAAATGAAATTACTATATGTAAATAATAGCACAGTGATGATGCCTTGAAAATGGAGTTTCCTTTTTAAAAAATATTATGACTCATTTTAATCAAAACAATGTAACACATAGTTTTAAAAGTCAAACAGCACTAAAATGCATATATATAACAAAAATCAACAGCTCTTTCTTAGCCCTGTCAGTCTACCTAGAGGCAGCCATTTGCAACTTTCCTTGTTTCATCTTCTGGCCTTCATCTCCAAATTCCATATATTTTATGCATATAGCTTTCCCCTAATAGATCAAATTCAGGGTGACCCTCAAACTAAAAAATCACAATCATTAAAAAATTATTTATGTTAAACTTATACATCAGAAAGAACATATAGAAGAAACAGACTCTATCTTAGGAACCCATGTAGTCCAAATCAATTGTAACCTGTGATTAAAGGGTTCCTACTCCTCAGAGTACAAATACGCAACTTTCCCCCCAATAACTGCTCTTAACTCTCTTGTGTGGAATCTCCTTTCCCACCTGTTAAGTGTGGCAGATTGACCTCATTAATGGCCCCAATTTTTCATGCCTCACTATATCCTTGCCCTTCGGTAGTGCCTTCCCACAATGACTCTGAGTTTGGCCTCCAAGAAAAGTTTAAATATAAGTTTTAAAGAGTGCTTGAGTGGTTCTACTTTCTGCTTATGGACCCCAGCCACCACCACAAGAACAAACTCAGACTAGCCTCCTGGAATATGAAACCAAGTCAAATCATCCCAAATAAGGCCATCTTAGACAAGCCGGCTCCCACCCACCATGAGTTGACGGTAGAGACATACACAAGCCCTGTGGACATCAGTTAAGCCTGTCACAGATCAACAGAATGGTCTAGCTAATGCATAAGCTTCTTAGAAATAACAAATGGTTGTTTTAAACCACTAAGTTTTAAAGTGGTTTATTATGCAGCAATACCTTACTGATACATTAAGGACCCTTAAACAACTCAGTACCATATGGTAACTCGTTAGGCACTTTCAGTTATTAGAACTCTATCCTTCAAACAATTAGAATTCAATCTTCTGGGGCACCTGGGTGGCTGAGTGGGTTAAAGCCTCTGCTTTCAGCTCTGGTCATGGTCTCAGGGTCCTGGGATGGAGCCCCGCATTGGGCAAGGAGGGGGGGGCATCTCTGCTCAGCAGGGAGCTTGCTTCCCTCTCTCTCTGCCTGCCTCTCTGCCTACTTGTGATCTCTGTCAAATAAATAAATAAAATCTTAAAAAAAAAATTCAATCTTCTTCTTATTGTTGTTGCTGTTGTTGTTGTTATTTTGAAGCCTTCAGACTCAAAATCGATTTGAAGCTCTTTTCTCCCTGGTTCAACCCACACTCTCTACAGCTTGGAATGGAGAAATGAAGCACAGTCCTGCTCAGAGTAACCTGCCGTCCCTCACCATTTCTTCCAGGGGCCCATGGCTTGAGAATTGGAAGCAGAAAGGACAGTTATCCCCTTCCTTAACTGGTTGGAGTCACAGTATACTCTCTGCTGTTTGCTGTTGCTTCTCTGGCTGATACTAACTAGCTGTCAGTGTCCCTGCTTGTGGCAGGCACACAGCTGCCAGCTCCCTGGTGGGGTGATTGTATGGACTCTTCAGAAGATCGTGCAGGGAAACCTGGACATTTACTGATATAGGCAGTGACCATATACCCTCTACCCCTGCAGAGCAGCCTTTACCTCCTGGCTTGAGCAGGACAACAGAAAAATAGACCAAGTCTAGCTACTCTCTGGAGAAAATATATTAAACAGATTAAACATTCCCCCTGTACTATCACTCTCAATTCTATTTAGCCCTGTTTTAGCAGAAAAGGGCAGACCAGCCAGTCCAATGCTAAGCAAATGTTCAAGTAGGAAAAGAAATGACCCTCCTTCTCACTTGAGGGTATTCCTACTGTTTTTAAGTGGTTCCTTGGACAAGGAAGGAAGGCTCTGGGAGGGGAAGGAATTATTCCTAATCACAGATTCTGTACTTCTCCTCTGCTGAATCCTACTCTCATATTGGGATGGGGTTAGGGATCCCAGTTTTTCAGGAATGGTTCCTCAGAACAATCTCTACAGGCAGGTTTCTGGTCCCAGTGGCTAGTAGATTATTCATAGCAATCTAAATATAGAAAATTAGTTACTCAGGGTATTTTGTCTTCAGCTTAAGGCCTTAGCTGCAATTCTGGAACAAGATAAAAAGGTCCCACTCAAAACACTGTTACATGGTTATTTTTAAATCTCAAGTATGCATTAAATTCCACTATTCTGCATATCATTATAGAAAAATCCCACTTTTACAGAAATGCCAGTTTTATTAAAAAGACTGCCCTGAAGAGGTTATTTGAATGATACTTATTAACTTTTTATGTAAATTTTATGGTGTTTTCATGGATCCTAATTCACCAATTAAGGGATAAAAGAACATCAGCATTTTAAAAAATTTCTCATAATTTTTCAAATTAAACTTTTCACCTAATAAAGTTCTTCAGACAAACTGTGAATTTTTATTTTTTACAAAAAATCAGGTAATCATTCATTTAACAGATATTTGTTTGTGTGCCTACTTAATACTTGGTGATATTCTCAGTGCATTGGGCATATCAGCAAAGAAAACAAAGACCTCTGTCCTCATAGACTAAGCTGGGAAAGAGAGACATTAAACAATAAACATACTAAAAAAGTAAATTATAATGCACATTGGAAGGTGGATAGTAGTATGAGAAAAAGAAAACACGAAGTAGGATAAGGGAAGTCAGGAGTGAGGCTGGCAGGCAGGGAGACCAAGCGGCCCAACACGTTGTTAATGGTGGTAAGAAGGTGATGTCTTGAGAGAACACATGAAAGAGGAGGGCATGGTGAGAGGTGGGCAGTCAGCCATATCTAAAAGAGGAATGGTCTACACAAAGGGGCCAGACAATTTAGAGGCCCCAGGAAGGAATGTAGAGAAACACTAGTGTTTCTCTAGTATGTCTGAGGAACAGCAAGGAAGCAGTGTGCCTGGGTGGTGATGAATGAAAGGAAGGGAAATAGGAGGTGAAGTCAGAAGAGTCATAAGAAAGGTGAGGAAGGAGCAGGTCCCATCGTTTATAGTCTATTATTAATGTTTTTGTGTGGGGCACCTGGGTGGCTCAGTCAGTTGAACATTTGACTTTTGATTTCTGCTCAGGTCATGATCTCATTGTCCTGGGATCAAAACCCACTTTAGGGCTCTGCCCTTGGTGGGGAGTCGGCTAGAGGATTCTCTCTCTCCCTCTCCCACTGCCCTACCCCCTGTTTGGGCTTACACGCAATCTTTCTCTCTCTAAAATAAATAAATAAATGTTTTTAGAAATAAATAAATGTTTCAGCTTTTACCTAGAGTTGAGAAGTAATGCAATATGACTCACATTTTTTTTAAAAGATTTAATTTATTTATTTGACAGAGATCACAAGTAGGCAGAGAGGAGGGGGGAGGAAGAAGGCTCCCCGCTGAGCAGAGTGCCCAATGTGGGGCTCGACCCTAGGACCCTGAGATCACGATCCGAGCTGAAGGCAGAGGCCCTAACCCACTGAGCCACCCAGGTGCCCCCGTGACTCACATTTTAAAAGGTAATGTTATACCATCGGAAGGCAAGGGTGGAAGCAGGCAGATAGGAAGGTAATCCTAGTGAAAGCTGATGGTTGTTTACATCAGGGTGATAGCAAGGGGAGTTGATGAGAAATGGTCTGATCCTAAATAATATGAGGGTAGAGCAACAGGATGACCTAATGGACTGAATGTGGGGTCTGAGAGGAATAGAGAATGTAAGGATAACTCCAGTAGCTTGAACAATTGGGAAGATGGAGTCTTATCATTTGAGAGATTAGTTTGGGTAGTAGTGGGTGAGTAAGTTTGCGGGGGGGTGAGATTCAGAGTTTAATTTTGGACATGTTGACTTCAGGATCTAAGAGGAGACATTAAAGTAGAAATGTCAGGTAAGAAGTTGAACTGATGAATCTAGAATTCAAGAGAGAAGTGTGGACAGGGAATATATATTTGGCAGTAATTAATATTTGATGCAATTCAAATGATGACCTCCAGGTTCATGAGAATAGCTAAGAGAATCAGACAGTCTCTGGTGTGATTCCCTCCTGCATGGCTCTCCTGTGGAACAGCAGTCATTGATGCCACTACACCATGGAAGATTTAATGAACATGGACATGAGTCCCCTGAGGCCCAAGAACTATCCCTTCAGTTGTGAACCTGAAGATTGACAAAGATTATCCCTTTAAGGTGGATAATGATGAAAATGAGCACCAGTTATCTTTAAGAAGGGTCAGTGTAGGGGTTGGTGCAAAGGATGAATTGGACACAGCTGAAACGGACGCAATGAGTTACAAACGCAATCCAATTAAAGTCACACTGGCAACTTTGAAGATGTCTGTACAGCCAATGGTTTCCCTTCGGGGCTCTGCAGTACCACCACCTGTGGTCTTACAGTTGAAATGTGGTTCAGGGCCGGTGCGTACTAGCGGACAACCCTCAGTAGCTGTGGAGGAAGATGCAGAGTCAGAAGAAGAGAAGAAAGAAACTCCTTAGTGTATCTGGAAAGCATTCTGCCCCTGGAAGGGGTAGGAAGGGTCCAAAGAAAAAAATATAACTTGTTGCCAGTGAAGATGATGATGAAGATGATGATGATGATGATGATTTTGATGATGAGAAAACTGAAGAAAAGATTCCAGTAAAGAAATCTATACAAGATACTCCAGCCAAAAATGTACAAAAATCAAACCAGAATGGAAAAGAGTCAAAACCATCAACACCAAGATCAAAAAATCTTTCAAACCACAGAAAAAGACTCCCAAAACACCGAAAGGACCTTGTTCTATAGAAGACATTAAAGCAAAAATGCAAGTAAGTGGTTCTCTTCACAAAGTAGAGGCCAAGTTCATCAATCACGTCAAGAATTGTTTCCGGATGACTGACCAAGAGGCCACTGAAGGTCTCTGGCAGAGGAGGAAGTCTCTTCAAGAAAGCAGTTTAAACAGTTTGTTAAAATTTTCCATCTTATTTCATTTCTGAAACAGTTGATATCTGGCTGTCCCTTTTATAACACACAGTGAGAACTTTCTCTTCTATGTCTGATAAATGTCCAGGTTCCATTGCCAAGAATGTGTTGTCTAAAATGCCTGTTTAGTTTTTAAAGCTGGAACTCCACCCTTTGCTTGGTTTTAAATATGTATGGAATGTTATAATAAGACACAGTAGTAGTGGTGGTCAGACAAATGGAATGGTGAGGAGACAAAAATATACATGTGAAATAAACTCAGTATTTTAATAAAGTGACAAATGAAAAAAAAAAGAAGAGAATAAGACATAGCATGGTCATTAATATTATGAGGTTATAGAGAAAAGAAAAACAACAAAGGAGACTGAAAAGGAGTGAAGAGTAATCTAAGAGGTAAACCAAGAACATGAAAACACCAAATGTAAAAGTGTAACAAGAACAGAATGATAAATCCTGTCAAAAACTACTAAAGATCAAATAATTTACTAATGAGCTTAGAGGTAATGAACTTAGGGTTCACTGATGACATTTCATAATATTGCATCCAATGGTTCATTCCACTAAAAAAGAATTTTGCTATTTAATAAAAATCCTTCTAAAACAAACAGGTTTTTAAACACTACTCAATGACCCACTTATTTCAAATAATACATTATACAATGAAATGAAATACAATGACATGTATTTATATAAGTAACAAACCTGGCAGAACTCCTTGCAGCTTATATGATTTTAACTCAATTAAACAAATGCGTATAGAGTGTTCATCATGCTAAGCACCAAGGATATAGAAGTGAGGATACAGAAACAAACTGCTGGCAGTCAAGCTTTCAGACTACTATGGGGAATCAGGTAAGTATACAGATAATCACCACATAGAATGGTGTACCAGTTATATGGAAATAGAGAGAAGGGGGCATATCCTAAACATGAGGGTTAGGGTTGCCTATCTGAAGGAGGCAATGCTTAAATTTAATATGGAAAAAAATCTCCAGTGATATCATATCTGCAGTGTCTCCAGTACAAGTAAGCAATCTCACTAGCAAGTCTGAGGTAGCCATCCCAGTTAGCACATGCAACCAACCAGCAACATAAACAGAAAGGTAACAGAAAGATCCTAGTAATGAGAGACCCACAGAGGGACTTGAACTCTGCAAACAACCCTGGCTGCCTTCCACCTGCATGTCTTAAGGAAACTAGGGTCTCTTCATGTCCTGGCTGACCACAGGGCTGTGCACGTGCACAGAGGATACAGGAGAAACTAGAAGCCAGGGCAGACTAGAAGCCTGCCCGAACTCTGAATGTGCTCCCAGCCCACATACAGATCCTTCAGGCAGGTGGAAATCTTACTCCACCCTTCATGCTCTGAGTGTTGGAACATAACTCTGACCAACCATAGACTATGAAGCTATACATAAATATAATGTTGAAAGAAAGAAGCAAGACTCAAAAGAGTACATCTTTTTTAGGCATGAGCTGTGTATGCTTAGCTAAGGCGCCAGAGTTACATCCTGAAGTCATGAAAAATCACTGAAGGATTTAACCAGGGCATAATGGGTTGCAATTTTAGGATGAAGGCAAGTTGGCAGAGGGCAAGATGAGACACAGAGACCAGGAATAACCCCTGAACCAAGAGAGAGGCAACAGAAAGGAGAGCGGAGGAGGCAGAGGTGAGTCAATATGAAACATGTTTAAAGGGGGAATAAACTGATGGAATGATCCATTAGGTGTAGGTGCTGAGGAGACAGTGGAATGTAAAAGTCTTCAGGTTCATGGCCTGAGCCAGAAGGATGGTGGAAACACCTACTAAAACAAAGAATTCAGATGAAGAGGTTGAAAGACAATGATCTCAGTTTTGATTACACTGAGCTCAGGGTTCTCAGAATTCTGAACTGTGAGACTGCTTATGTCATTAAACACAGGACCATAGTGGTCCAGAAACCTGAGTTCTCGCTTCAGTTCTAGCTCAAACTCGGGCAGGTCAGTTGTTATTTTGGTGCCAAAGTCTATTGTTTATTCAAGTTATCGTCACACAAAATGAAGACAATAAGACTGCCCTAAGTGCCTTATATACTTACAGGAGTGTCATGAGCGTAAAAAGAATGCTGTAAAATAAGAATACATTTGATTGTTGCTATCACACACATTTATCTGGAAACAGTAACTAATAACATGACCAAAACGAAGCCATAAATATTGCAAAAGAAACCATATTTTCACTATGTCAGATAACATGGAAAGCACCAAATAATTATTTTTAAAAGTTCTAGAGGTAGAAGATAGTTCATTTAGGTAACCAGTTCCAAAAGATACCTAGCAAAATCAATCTTTAGCAAAATCAATCTTTAAAGTGAAAACTTGGGACGCCTGGGAGGCTCAGTCAGTTAAGTATCTGCCTTTGGCTCATGATCTCAGGGTCCTGGGATGGAGTTCCACATCAGGCTCCTTGCTCAGCGGGGAGTCTGCTTCTCCCTCTGCCTGCCACTCCCCCTGCTTGTGCACTTTCTCTCTTTCTCTCTCTCTCTCTCTCTCTCCCTATGACAAATAAAGAAATAAAATTTAACAAAGTGAAAACTTATTGAGGTGCCTGGGTGGCTTAGTGGGTTAACCGACCAACTCCTGATTTTGTCTCAGGTCATGATATCAGGGTTGTGAGATCGAGCCCTGCTTTGGGCTCCATGCTGGGCATGGATTCCACTTGAGATTCTCTCTGTCCCTTGAGATTCCCTCTGCTCCTCTGGCCTGAGCATCCCCTCTCCCTCTCTTTAAAAAAAAAAAAAGATTAAATTTTTTAAAAAAGTGAAAACTTGTTTACCTAAAAGGTAAGACAATGTTACAGATATGTAATTGTACTCCAAATTTATAAATTTTAAAATACTACTCATTAAAAATACCAATTGGAAATAGACATATGAGGGAAATTCATCAAAACAACTATAACTATACTAGGGTAGTATGATTTTTCATAATTTTTCCCTATATTTTTACAAATATCCATGATTATAATAATATTGTCTGTAGTTGAAGGCCTTTCCCAAGGCTTTGGAAATAAGCATTTTTCAAGCTCAAGTTTCAAGTTAAAAATAATCCATAATAGGTAGAGCACATAGGTGAATTATTTAATGAGAGAGACTGGCTCCCCAGCCAGCAAGATTTGACTGTAATCTGATAGCAACCAAAAGAGAGACTGGCCAGTCATTAAAATTTAAAAAGAGAGAGAGATATATCAGTGAAGGAAACATTGGCAGTGTCCACTGGACACTTCAAGCAAGAGATTCTTACCCTATAAACCTAAAATTGCAATTTCTCCTCAATGGTAAGACTACCCCTATTACAGAGCAAGAGGTATGCCACTCTCAGATTATGTCATTAAATATCTCAGTATTACGACTACACATGAGAATCTGTACTTATTTTGTGTTCATACAATTGTTTGGCCCATCTACGAAGCAAAAATGAATCATCATGACAGCAGCATTCCAGTTCACTTGACAATTTTATTTGTTATAAATTAATAAATTAGACTCTATATATTCTCTGTCTCTCTCTCTCTATGTCTCCCTCTCTATCCCCTCTTTCTCTCTCTCTCTCTTCTTCTCTCTCTCTCTCTATATATATATAAACTTTAGAACCTAAGGGTAAGATGATCCTGGGCTTCATAAACTCACCACTGTAAAGATAACTCTACACAAGGCTTTTTGAAATAAAGCCTGTCACCCTGCCCAGGAAACCCAAACATCACTGTTAGCCAAGAATGTGCTTTTAATCGTTAAGCGTGCAAAATTACTATCGCTATTTAAATTTTAATTTATAAATTTGTGAAGTATTATAGCTTTTCGTTCTCTTATACTCTTGATAATCTTTAAAAGTGATGCTCAAAAATATTTAACTCACAAGTGATATAACCTACTCTTGTTGAAATGATTGCTTAAGATTTGCATATGCTTAAGTGACAAATCATATCATAACTCACAATAAATTATGAATGAAAAATCTAGTGTAACTGACTATGATTCAATGTTTATTAGAAAAACACAGCATGCTGTTCCAAGTGCATTTTTCTCCTAATCTCCAAAGATACACTAAAAACAATCTACTTTAGTCTAATCAAGAGACTATATCAATACAATATATTTAATCTTTATCTAGTGACATTTGGGCCCGGAAATAATATTTCATTAACTCACAGTGGATGGCTTAAACAAATACAGCATTATGCCAAAATTTAATAGAAGTAACATGCTCATAACTTCCCTAAAAATGATTATTAATACAGTGATATATAATTTTTAAATAAGCTAGAAGAAAAAGAAAAGTTAACCAAAAATTAAGTCTTAACCAACAAAGGTATTTATTTGTTACTACATAAAGAAACATGATAGCTAAGAAACCTATGAAAAACGTCTATTTCTTTTAGTAAACCTTAAAATTGTCATTTAACTTTAGCAAAAGCCTATCAAAACATATTAGGTATGCAGAGATTAAAAAATGGGTATTTAACATTTCATTTTTGAAATAAAAATCATTAATTCCAACAATTCAATATATAAATATCACTAACACGAACGGGTAGGCAAAGTAACTGTACTTAAAATACTAATTCCATTATTTACTCCTTAATTTGATTATGTTTCTGATAGAAATATCTAGTTGTGTTTATATATTATCAGCAAATTTGAGACATGGTCAAGAACTAGTCTTCTCAGATCTACAAGGAAAGCATTTTTAATCCTCTTTAATAATAGTGTGCTTTAGAAATAAAAGAAGTGAAATCTCTTAACAGAATGAGGCTATGCAATTCAGGATGTCCTCATCTAACAGAAATTCAATTCCAATTCTCTGTTTAGCTCTCTACTTCATAAAACCCAAATCAAAATTTATAGAAATAATAGATAAACTTGGAAGACATTAAGCTAAGTGAAAGAAGCCAGTCACTAAAAGATAAATGCTGTATGATTCCACTTATATGAGATACCTAGAATAATCAAATTCAGAGAGAGAGAGTAAATAGAATGGTGATTGCCAGCAGCTGAGAGGAGGGGCCAGTGGGAATACCTGTTAGTATTTAATGGGTACAGAGTTTTGTTTTGTTTTGTTTTAATGTATTTATTTGACAGAGAAAGAGAGATCACAAGTAGGCAGAGGGAGGGGGGGTATGGGGGGAGGGGAAGCAGGCTCCCCGCTGAGCAAAAAGCCTGATGCAGGGCTCCATCCCAGGACCCTGAGATCATGGCCTGGGCTGAAGGCAGAGGCTTAACCCACTGAGCCACCCAGGTGCCCCTAATGGATACAAAGTTTTAATTTTGCAATATGAAAAGAGTTCTGGGACTTGGTTGTATTCACAGTAAGAATGTACTTAACTCTAGTGAAATGCACACTTAAAAATGGTTAAGATGATAAATTACATGTTGTTATGTGTATTTTACCAGAATTTTAAAGATTTTATCTATTTATTTATCTGAGAGAGAGTGTGCATGATTGGGGGAAGAGGCAGAGGGAAACCAATAAGCACACACCCTGAGTGGGGAGCTCCATGCCAGGCTACATCCCAGAATCCCCAAGATCATGACCTGAGCCAAAGTAAGACAATTAGCCAACTGAGCTACCCAGGCACCCAACCATAACTTTTTTAAAAATTTAAAAATTGTAAAAATTAAAAAAAATAGAAATAATAGGTCTTTGTATCTTTTCCTGAGTTCATTCATTACTTTTAGTATATAATGAGAAATAAATTTAGAGTGCACTTGAAGTACCAATAATTTTAAGACAGGAAAAAAGAAAGCCCAATTTAATTCTTTGAGATATGTTTTGTCACTTTATATACGCTAGTGATGCTTTAAAACAGTATGTACCTGGCTGTGAGTTGATAATTGTGGGAGCTAGGTGATAGGCACATGTGAATTCATTATACCATTCTCTTTACTTTTGTACATTTGAAATTTTTTTTATAAGACATTTAAAATAAAGACAGCTGTGCAAATAAGCAAAGTATGAAATTCAGGAGGGCAGCAGGATTGATGGGAAAGGCAACCTGGGTTTTCTACCAAGATAGTGTTAAAGGATGGAATAAAGTAAAATATTGAAATATTTTACAATCTATTTTTTAAAATATGAATTTGATGTAATTAGAATAATGGTTGAGGGGGTTTTTAGGAAAAGCAACATGCATTTAACCAGAAAGACTACTGAAAGGAAAGAATTAAAAAATCAACTTAAATTTCTAAGAATAAAATGAAATTGTAAAATTTTACTCTATCTAAATTAGGAAATAAGCCCTTTCAATCAGCTCTTCCTAAGCTGTAAAGAAAGTAATCAAAATATTTCTGGTGTGTTGCTATGTAAATTTCAAAATATAATCAAGTAGGTTTAACTAAAGATGGAGCTAATGGGGGGGGCTCTTAATTCTTCTTTAACAATAACATACAAAATAATCTAGTATTAACTGTGTAAAATCTAATTTCAATATTGGTAGACTATTTTGTTTACAGTATCTGAGTATCTCTCTTCCTATTTTTGCTGTACAAAAGTGAGAAAAGAAAGTTGAAAACCCATGGGAAATTATTTTATTAATAACCTATGAAAGGTCAAATCACAGAACCGAGGTCCTAAACTAATGTATTCATAACCAGTAGGTAAAAACAAAAAATTTAGAAGGCAAGTTGCCCTGAAGTTTTAAACTCTGCACAAATCACCGAAGTAGATCTAAATCTAAAATAAAGCTAAAAACATTTGCAATTGTTAATAAAGTTTACAATAAAGTGTAAATTATGACAGGACAGAAGAAAAGGAAGCATGTATGTAACATACATCAAAGTAAAGAGAAAAGTACCAAATTCAAACCTATACACACATCACCCATAGTTAATACATAACAAGATTTTGCCACATTTGCTTCTTCTACCCCTGATTTGTCTTTTATTTTGTTAAGCTAAATAGGTGTCATCTTATACTTTACTCCATAATCAAATATCCCTAATTGTGTTCCAAAAGGTCCTTTTATAGTTGATTTGTTTGACTTGGGCTCCAAATAAGGTTCACAAGTTACATTAGGATATGTCTCTTGAATTTCTTTTAATCTAGAGTAGTGCTGCTTAAAATATGGTCTGAACTGTTGTCAGCTCAAGAAGTAATTGCTGTCAATCCAGAAACTGTTACCGGTGCTCAAACTTTTTGTTATAGGTCAATAACATAAATTCAGGTAAGATAAAGTCAAAACGGAAAAGTAAGGATTTAGATACTTTCATAGCAAGCTGACACTGTCAAAACATCCAAGTGCATGGTCAGTGGACCTACCACCCTGAACCAGGTTGGTGGTCCTCACCCCTCCATAGTAATTCACATATGACCTGGGCTGCACACGAGGACCACCTACTGGTCGATGCCCAGAAAGGATTTTTTTTTTTTAAGAGAGTTGTGTGAGGGGCAAAAGCAGAGGGAGAGGGAAGGAGAGAATGTAAAGGAGGCTCCATGCTCAGCAGGGTGCCCAACATGGGATTCAATCTCATGACCCTGCGATCATGACCTGAGCTGAGACAGTCGGATGCTCAACTGACCGAGCCACCTAAGCACCCCCCCAAAAAGGATACTTTAAATACAAAACAAGCTCGGTCTTCAATACCAGATAGTTAGAGATGCAATCCTCTCCTCACTTCTTTACCGAACCATTAACTTTTTAAGGAAATTGAGTCAGTTGTCCTTTAGATTTCTTTATTTCTCTATTTGTTTCCTGTGGTGTCAATTAGCTTGGTTCTCCATCACTTGACTTCCTTAATTGATTCTATTCAGGTTCAATATTTTGGGCAAGAATATTTCATGGATTGTGCTCTGCGATTCATATTATAAAACTTCAGCAAGTATACAATATCTGGATGTACTATTTTTAGTAATGCCATAGTAATGCCATGATTAATCACTAGGGTTCAGGTGATGATAGTTCAATCCCTCCTTTGTAAATTCCCCATTAACCCTTCACCTAATAATTTCATCCACTGATTACTGCCACCTAATTCATTTCATTATGGACTGAAAAGTAGTGATTTTCTAATTCTACCATCCTTTCTACATTTATCAGATGGAATTTTGGGGGGAAAAGTTTCCTTATCAAGTTAGTCTATTTAGTTAACATGAAATACAAAAAATACAGTAAAGGTAAGATAAATGCTTATTTCTTTCCTTTTGCTTAATAATTTCAAAACAAAAATATTCAGTATGTTAGGTTTGGAGACTCTTCTATTCCGCTCTCCCCTGTGTTTGTTCATTCTCTCTCTCTCTCTCTCTCTGTGTCTCTCTAAATATTGTATTTCAGAGGTGGCTGAAATGGATGTCTCAGTCGGTTAAGTGGCTGTTCAGGTCCTGATCTCAGGGTCCTGGGATCAAGCCCCAGGTCAGGTGCCCTGCTCAGCAGGAAGCCTGCTTCTCCTTCTCCCTCTGCCCCTTCCCACCGATCTCACCCTGGACTTGAGTACGCAGGAGTGTGCGCGCATGCACTCACTCTCTCTAAAATAAATAAATAAAATCTGGGGGAAAAAATGCCTTCATTGCATGCATTCGTTGTTGTTTGCCATCTTTTGCTCTTCCTCTCATCCTGGAGGACTCAGAATAAAACACTAAAGACCAGCACTGTATATTCGGTGGTAAATAGATTTTTATAGAGTTTTCTGAAAATTTAACTACAATTTCATTTATAGCATTATTTCTAAAATAAAAGACTGAAAAATTTCAAACAACTAGCTAAAAATCAT
The DNA here is from genome assembly GCF_011764305.1 of Mustela putorius furo. NCBI lineage: Eukaryota > Metazoa > Chordata > Mammalia > Carnivora > Mustelidae > Mustela > Mustela putorius. The sequence goes on from NW_025422471.1 coordinate 20,442,328, forward strand.
AACCATAATATGGCTTTCCATATGCCAGAGACTGTGCTAAACTCTTTGAATATAAATTCCATTTAATCTACACAACTACCATACTATATGGTGGGTATTATTTTTATTCCTATTTTATAGGTTAAAAAAAAATGAAGTTTAGAAACTTTAAGAAATCTGTCCAAAATCCAGCTTGTAAATGGTAGAGCAAGGATTTGTAGCCATGTCTAACTCTGAAGTCCATGCTCTTAACGAATATCTTTAATATCTAAAAGACCATTATGTTAAACAATGGCCTTCAACAAGAGTATGCCACCTTCCTGAGAGGTATTTATAAACAAACCTGAAGGTCTGAGTACTCTTTAAAGGAGGCTCTATATAAAGGGATAAATAAGATCCTTTTTAAAAATAACTGTCAGAAAAAAAAAATAATAGATAACTTTCAGGGGCAGAGGGAGGCATTATAAAGGTATAAAAGCAACCTCTTGGGGGTAATGGGTATGATCAACCTCTTGACTGTAGGAGGGTTCATCGGCCTCACACACAGCTTGTTTCCCAATTTTACCTCAAGACTACTATTTTTTTGATTAAATAAAAACAAATTTCTGGAGCCTATAAAGTAAAACAACAGTATAAGTATTCTCGCCAAACAGTCCCAGAAAAGACTGAGATAAAGACTGAATGAAAGTTTGAAGGAAAAAAAACCAAGGGAGTGATTCAGAATTTCCTTCATAAAAGTGGGACAGGGGGTGCCTGGGTGGCTCAGTGGGTTAAAGCCTCTGCCTTCGGCTCAGGTCGTGATCCCAGGGTCCTGGGATCGAGTCCCGAATCGGGCTTTCTGCTCTGCAGGGAGCCTGCTTCCTCCTCTCTCTCTGCCTGCCTCTCTGCCTACCTGAGATCTCTGCCTGTCAAATAAAAAAAAAAAAAAAAAAAAAAAGTGGGACAGCACTGCAGATATTAAGTCGCAAAAATACTAACCAACCAAAATTCACAAGAGAGGTATCTGCTTTGCCGAGAGCCCCCTTTACTAATTCAGATCAGCAACATGCACTGAAGTAGGGCAGGGTAAGAAACCACAGTCGTACCACACACATACCCAACAACAGAATGTAAATCACCACACATATCCCACATATTATTCATCAGTAGCATGTTGGGTTTAGTCCTGTTTCTGAAGTTTTTTAAGTAGTTGCCAATATCTGTAAATTTACTTTTCTTGAAAGGTCTGGTAACCCCTGTGTCACATTCCCAACCTGGCAAGAGGACAAACACTCTGCTGGGCACAGCCCTTAGGACTCAGGGTCCAGATTGTCTTGTACCTGGCAGCTTGATCCATTTATGTTACAAATCCCTGGACTCCAGGGCTTTTGAGTCTGTAGTCCTTGCCCTAAGGTTACAAAGATTTTCTCTAAACAGTGTTCTGTTTTGTTTTGGTACTATCTATGGGCTCACCTCCACATTAAAAAACAAACAACAAAAAAACCTGCCCTTAATTAGAGGTGCAATTCTAACTCTGAAGGGTAGGTAACTTTCCTAACTGAGCAGGCAATAGAAATGAACAAGAAGCCAATGACAGCCATACCCCACCCCTGAAGCAAAGGACAGACAAGAATAAAAGCAAATCCTGGAAACTAGTTCTTGGCACACTAGTTTCAACAAATTCACAGAACACATTTCTAACAGATATAATATTATCATGAATCTCCCTCCTGGAGACCCTTCCCAGCATTCCCCAACAAACGTGTGTGTGTGTGTGTGCACATGCGTGGACATGCGCTCATGCACATGTACACACACACAGTCCCATCTCCCTCCCTAAACTTTTCCTCCCGCATTCTACCAGGTCACTGAAATAGTAGCTGGAACATCTATTATTCTAATTCTAGGGGAGGTGAACCATGAGAGACTATGGACTCTGAAAAACAATCTGAGGGGTTTGAAGTAGCGGGGGGGTGGGAGGTTGGGGTACCAAGTGGTGGGTATTATAGAGGGCACGGATTGCATGGAGCACTGGGTGTGGTGAAAAAATAATGAATACTGTTATGCTGAAAATAAATAAATTTAATTTAAAAATAATAAGAAGAAGAAGAATAAACAAAGCAGACAAAAAAAATGAAAGAAAATTTCTTTTTTAAAATTTATTAAAAAAAATTTGTGGAAAGGAAAGGAAAAGTTTCTCAGGAATAACCATACAAATTATTACAGATCAAACAGGATCAGAAACCTACATTTATCCAATAAATAAACAGCCAAATTTTTAAAAAATCATATATCAGAAACATGATATTAAAGTCAGGATGGGGACACCTGGGTGGCTCAGCCGGTTAAGCGGCTAACTTCAGCTCAGGTTAGGACTCTAAGGTCCTGGGATCAAGTCCCACAATGGTCTCCCTGCTCAACAGGGAGCCTGCTTCTCTCTCTGTCTGTCACTCCCTCTCCTTGTGTGCTCTCTATCTCTGATTATAAATAAATAAAGTCAGGATGAAGAAAAGAAAAGATGAATAAAGATGAATAAACACTCAACACAATAGCAATCAAAATTATAAAACACTCAGAAAAAAGATTAATAAAAGGTACTACTAATAAAATCATGTTATCCCAGAGCAGGAGATGCCTAATCAACTGTCCAGTCACTAACTTAAAGAGTGGGACTGGAGTCTCTCGTGATATTCCCCCACTCCCACCCCATGAAAGCTTAGCTGGCACATGACCCAAAGGGAAATCACAGCTTCTCTCTCTGGTGACACTGTGGATCGGGTCAAAAACTGCATTTCCCTGTCCTACTTCTGAATCATAGGAATCAGCTCTAAAGTATTCACATTTCTCAGAGTTCATAGAGCAAACAGAGCCAATAATCACAAAAACTGGGAATCACCACTTTTTTTTAGGTATCAGATTAAAAAATCAAGTAGAGAAAATTTATCCTATCAGAAAATTATCTCAAGGAGCTTTTGGCAGAGAAACCTTACTAAGTATAATCCATACTAAGTATAACGTGTAGAAATAGATGAGTCCATAGACCTTTTACATCATTATTACTGAATAGAACCAAAGAAAGAATGCTTTGGAATGTGTTTACATCATTAAGAAATTTCCAATTAATTCATTCCTCAATATTTCAGACTTTGTGATTGTTTGACTCTGGTTTGGTTTCAGGATTATCTTTCCACTCTCCAGACAAAAGCACTTTCCTAAGAAAATAAATAGTGTAAATAAATGGTTTGAAGCACCACAGAAGCATCTGTTTACATTCAGATAATTAATATGCTAAGCATTCTTATCTATTAAATTAAAGGAGGTCACCTAAGGACCTTTCTAGATAATACTTCATTAGCCCAATTATAATAAATATATATAGTTGAAACAATAAAATGGACATCTGTTTTAAAACAGTCTTCAATTTAAGCCTTTTACTAAATCAAACTAGCTTTCATATATTAGTTTAAATTACTGAGGCTTTATACAGCCGAAGGAAAAAAAAAACACTTTATTAAAATAGAAAATAAAAGTTTCTGTTCTTACCTTCGAAGTTCTCCATTCCCAACCATCACTTATCTGCTGTGAATGTTTAATGAATTCTGCACAAAAGTGCTGAAATGTTTTTTCTCCAAAGAACTCATCTTCTTCCATACTAAATGATAACTGTAATATAAAAACTAAGTATAAGTATGAGCTGTAGAATGAATGCTAAAAGGAATTCTGCTACATCACTTACTTCTTTAAACAAACCAAAATTTGAGACATAGAATGAGAAATATCCTCAGAGTCATTCCAAAAAAGCACTATGTTTCCATCCGTTTTACCCTATCCCCATTTTTTAATCAGAAAGAAAATGTGGTCAACATGAAAACTTAAAACCTAAATTTATAACAAATACACATCTATGGTTCAAAAAGTTAAATCTGTCCATAAATTTAGTTTCAAGAGCTTAATTTTATCTCACTTCTTCTAAGCTAGTGCTTCTAAACAATCTCATCAGAGCTTCCTTCTCTACTTTCTACCTTACTTAGCTCTTACATAGAGAGTGTAGTAGTGCTTAGTAAAGCTGAGCTGCTCTTCTGTTCTTCACACTTTATTAGAGAGTTCAGTTCACTAACCAATGATGTTCTCAAGCCTAAAAGTTTTGTTTTTCAAGGTGTAAGGTTATGATCACCTAAGTAATGATCCACTTTATCAAATCTACAAATGTAACGAGTCAAGCAATAGCCACAACTTTCTTACAAAAATCTATCTAAAACATGAACCATTGTTTATAATAAGAGAAATTTAGGGCTAGAAGGAAATTGTTAAATTATATAGTTCAAGACCTTTGATGAAAAAGTTAAACCAACTGAATTCCTAGATTTTCCTCACTGGTACTGAGCATCATCAGGAAAATTACCACTTGTTGATTGCTTACTGTGTCAAGCACTACATTAAACACTTTACATCTCCATTTAATCCTCACACAACCCAAAGACTGTTGTTACCCCCATTCCCCAAAAGAATAAGAGAAAGAAATCTGCTCAAGAAATGCAAATGAGAAAGGATTCAAACCCCAATGTGGCTCTAAGGCCAGTGATCTGTCTATACTAACTGATTCTTAGTACAGCGTTCTTTCTGATTATTCAAATTTAGTATGACCTAAAGAAGAATGTGCTCATTCAGCCAAGAAACACAGACTGAATATCTACAGTAGGTACTATGCATAGGTGAAGGTTAGATATACAAAATGAAAATATATATGTGTGTGTGTGTGTGTGTGTGTGTGTGTGTGTATATATATTCCTTGCCTTATAAGAGCTCACAATGAAGGAGGGAAGGGAAATAAGCAATAAAAATCATTATAGTAGAAACTCTCTTAACCAACCTCCAGTCAATCAACTTGCCAAGTTAACTGACAACTATCCATTCCCTTGGTAAATACTGATGTCTACAACATGCTGATCATGAGCACCTTGCTACCATCAGTTGAGTTTATATTCACAAACCACATCTGTATATCATAAATACATGCTTTAATTAAATGCTACACAAACCAAATCCATAAAATGCAAGTAAAAAAGAAAAATAACTGCTATTTTTATGATTTAATGCCTTAGAAAGACTTTATAAAGGTAAGTCCCCATAAGAAAAAATACCTACTTATTGAAGTAGGTATGGACAATGCAACTGAAAAGACTGGTGGGGGAAAAAAACCATACAAATATAGGATCCTGTGCTCACATTGCTACATAAATAGCTTGAGTTCTTTCTTTTAAATGCAAACTAGAAATCTAGAGGATGCATTCTGCGTTCAGTATATTCATGAAGGAACAATGAATTCCATTCAAGTTTACATACTCAAAGAAAATCCCTCGGTCATACATGAGACAATTGACAGGAATGTATTTCTGTTCTAAGCTTAAATAAAATGTTTCATGTCTACATGTATTTTTTTTTAACTCTAGCTTTAATGAACTTTTTCAGTGACTTGATCAACTCTCAATCCTTACAGCACTGGAAAACAGCATTTATGTTTAAAGTATATACAAATGATTGAGTCCCTTACCAAGAGGGGATAGTGTGGGAGGGTGTGTGGGGTGGGGCATGAAGATGAATCTTGAAGTTATAGAAGAGTTTGTGTAGTGCAGACTGTCATTGGGTAAAGCACAAGGGTGAGAACAGTAGTCCAAGCAGGGAGAATGGTATGAACAAAGGCAAGTTAGGGTGCAGAGAACTCCAAGTCTGATCTCACAAACATGATGCAGGAAGTGCAGGCAGATATACTCTAGTGACGTGCAAGTTAAACTTGTCTGCTCTCTATTGGAGCAGAATGGCAGAGGTAAAGCTTCAAAGGTACAATACTGAAGAGTAATAAAATTTTGATGGGAGACTTACATGCCACACAAGAAGGAAGGGTGCTGTGATTACCATTAGCAATGCTCAGCTCCCCAGGTACAGGAACCAGCAGGGAGCTGCACTGAGCACACGTGCAAAGTTGAGGTTTTGCCAGGTTGATTCAGTGGAAGGATAAAGGGAGAAGAAATAAAATATGCTAGTGAGAATAAGCTCATAGTTCCAGATGAGGCAGGAAAGTAAAAATACCAAGAGAAGATTGAAGGGGCTGGGAAAACATGGTAGTATCAAAGAATATCAGATACTAAAAATGGCTAAGAACTACCATAGTGAAAGGAAGGAAGACCAGAAGACATTGAGACTTTAGAACTTCAGGAGGTCTCAGCAAGGATATAAAGTAACTTACAGATACAGGTCGCTGGAGCTCAGAGCTTTAGAAAAATATGAAGCTTATATTTGCTGCTTTTCATATGCATGCTGAAGTCACTTAGAATTATCTGGAGAGTTGGGGGGGTGGAGAGCTCTTGAAGAAAGATGGAAGATCAAATGAGCGATTTGTAAATGACAAGGGACAAATGGTAGGAGATGGTGTATAATGCTAAATCCATCAAGAATAATCACTAATAAACTAATACAGGTGATCCTGATGAGCCAAAACACAGCCTTGGATTCCTTCTCAAGATAGTGCAAAAAGGAGCCACTACCAGTAAAAAGGGATATGTGACACTACCAGCGAATATGTGAGAAAAAGACCTAGCTCGCTATATTGGGTAGAGCTGAATTTCATAGGATATAAAATTCCTCAAAAGATTTTCAAAGAAGCCCTAAAAGTGCTGGGATATCTACAGGAAGCTAAAGAAGCAGTGACCTAAAATTTGCTCTGGGGAAGTAGAGGCTACCAGTCATCTCCAGATCCTACAATTCATAGGTTGGAGGAAGGAGCACTTCCACTCAAACAGTTTCAGTTTTTGTTTGTTGTTTCTTGTTTCAAAGCCAAATTTCCTTTAAAACTAGTTAGTGGAAGCAGTGACCTGTGAAGATGTTAACACCATGTGAGATGAAGTGTGGAAACTGATCCACGGTATATATCCACTCACTACCCCCACCCTGGAGATTCACAATATACATTGTGATGGGGAAACTTAACTCAGGGTTTCCTGACATTTTTGACCATAAAATTCTTTTTCTGGGAACACTTAACTTACTCCACAGAATGTAGTAAAGACAATAACGCGTTAAGGATCAAGATAAGTTTGTTTATTAGGGATGTGTGCTCCAGAGATCATAACAAAATCTGAGAGGGTAGGAGAACAGTGGGAGAACAGGTTTGGGAAAGGAAAGCACCACGTACAGGAATTCTGAGTACATAAGAGACAATAAAATGCAGGGGCTTCTACTGAGGCAGTCTTCTCAAACATTTCAGGTATGTTAAAGTATCTCTGGGTTATGCACGAAATCCTGGTTAAGGTGCTTCAGTGCACACACAAGAAAGTGACATCTAAGGAGACATTAAAAGGAAGAATAGAAGTTAACTAAGCAAAGGAAGGAGGCAAAGGAATAGAATGTCCAAAAATCTGAATAAAAGGGAAGGTCCGGTAATTAAAGAACTCTTGCTTGACTGAAATACAGCGGTAGAGGAGGGTTATTAAGGAAGGAGAGCATGCTAGCTTGAGGGCTCAAAAGGGTTTTGACTGTGGGAGTAAACTGGTATTTGCATTCTGGCTTCTGGTCGAGACTGCAGTTCTTGCCTGACTAGATGAACACCTATTAAAAGTCTCTTGCAATAATACAGGAAAGACAAAATAATTCTAAACAGAGCCAAAGACTGGAAGTAGGGTAGAAAGGGGGAGGATTCAAAAGGTATTTTGATAGTATACTCATGACAACTGGTGGATCTTGGTAGGTGAGGGATCTGTGGGAGAAAAGATTCAAGGAAGATTCCCTGCTCTTTACCGTAGGTGGTGGTACACTGAGCAAGAACAGGTTTGGGGAGTGAGATGGACTTAATTCAATCACACTGATTTTGAGTTTGAAATACCTGTGCAATACCCATGTGAGGAGAATCTAGCGGACGTTTTGAGATGGATCTGGAACTCAGAAAGAAAGAGAAATCTGGGCCGGACATATTGATTTAAATCAACATTATAGATAACAGAGCACACTTGATCACTCAGGGGGAGGATACAAAAGTAGACTAGCAAGACCAAAACAAAGCAGTCAGAAAATTAGTTTTTCTAATGATACAGTGACCCTGACATATATTGAGACATACTAAGTCAACTGAAAACTGAATTTAATACATAAAAAAATACTAATACATTTTGGCATATTTTATAAATTTCAAACAAACCCTTACTTAACAACAAAACTGAACTAAAGTAAAAATATTCCATTCCTGAAGCCCCCCCAGTTACTTGAGGTTTACTGAACTATTCAAAATGTTAGTCAAAACATAAAATTTCACTCAATAGCCATAGTTTATCTAATTAACAGCACTGTACCACTAACAAGATGAGAGCACATCAAAGCACTAATTAATATTTGGTTGAATACTTACAAAATTATCTAAAGACTGGGCTTTGCTGAAGGATATTACATATAATAATATAAACACTTACAGCTTGATTACAAAATTAGGAACTATATTATATTAAAATGCTATCCATCTCAACTTGAATCATCGTAATATGCCATAATGAAATACCACTGAATAATTATTGTCTCTTTGCTCAAGTAAGAATATTTCAACTCATTAAAAATGAAAATATAATACAATCAACATTTTCATATGTACTTTTCAATATATAATACAATATATAACACTCTGATCTTCTACCAAATATATAGACTAGTAGAGGCAGAAATTAGAGTATTAGAACTTTCTACTATGAGATGGCTGAAATTATGGTCAAAAATGAAAATAACTTGGGGTTGCCTGAGTGGCTCAGTCAGTTAAACATCTGCCTTCAGCTCAGGTCATAATCCCAGGGTCCTGGGATGGAGCCCTGCATTGGGCCCCCTGCTTAGTGAGGAGCCTGCTTCTCTATCTCCCTCTATCCCTCCCCCTGCTTGTGCCCTCTCTCACTGGCTCATAAATGAAATCTTTTTTTAAAAATAGAAATAATCACAACTGCAGTTTAAGCAAAAATGGCAAAACTTTATTTTGCAAATGTAAAACTCCTTAGACCTGTTTCCATTTCTAGACTTAAGGTATCTTAAATTTAGACTAGAGATGAAAACAGAACACAAGTAAACGTTCAATAGAAAGACTAGTTACAATTCTCATCTCATCCTAAACAATGAACTTCTCATTTCTTATAAGTAAAAGTTAGAAATGAGTTTGAGCTCTTTCATGACATAAAATATAAGTTGTTAATGCATCTGTTTTGCTTGAGTCTTACTCCTGCTGGAAAGCTATTTGATTTTATTTTTTTATTTATTTTTTTTAGCTCAAACAATCAAAACCTTTTTTTAACTGCTTCAGCAGAGGCTAAAGATTGGGAAGGCAGAATAATTTTTCTTCCCACCAAGTGAAGGCAGTCTTTCTAAACTAGAGGTTAGCCCTAAGACTATACAGTGTAAAGCTTATTCTGCTGCTACTAATTATGTTTTCAGAAAACAACCCCAGTAAATTCTAATACTGTGTATAATCATTGTTCAGTCTCCTTTTTAGTTAAAAAAATTTTTTTCACTACCATTCTCCACTTCATAAATTTTTAATCTAATGTGTGAGTAACTGATTCTTTGTGTTTATTTAATTTAATTTAATTTAATTCTATTTTATTTTATTTTTGGTCAGAGACATTTCCTTTGATGAACCTATAAATCAATGTACATCAGAATCACAGTTAAAGAAATATAAATCTTTATATTTATAAGAATCACACTTAAAGAAATATAAATCTTCCCAGAACTTATGATCACTTAAAATGTACATACCACTGAATATACTATGAATACTTCTAAACATTAAAGCCAGTTTTAACAATAAAAGTAGGCAATTTCCTCTGCATTTTCCCCCTCCCTGTAACAATTCCACACTATGATAAATTTAGATTTAGACTCTTTCCTAAAGAAAAACATGCAATTACTAGCTAAGGACATAAACTGAACCCAATCCCTTTATGAGAATTTGGCTTGAATTCATTTAGATAATCACTTACCTAACGGGGTCCTTGGGCAGTGGTCCTCAAATTTCAGAGAGCAAAGAAGGAGCCAGGGTACAAATTCAAACATGGAACCTAAGGCCCAGGCCAGAGAGATTACCTGATTCTGAAATCCCCCAAACAAATATTTGTAATTAGCATGGCATACTTTTGAGGAAGGATCATGCTAGGAAATTGAGACAAAAGATGGGATTGTTTTGATAGGACTAGTGAGTGACCTGGATTTCAACGCATTTGACAGCCTGGATGGGGCACAGCAGGGATAGACCCAGTAATTCAATAAATAGCACAGGGAAGCAGCAAAAGGGAGAAAGTTTGGCTCAGTCTCAGCGGCAACTAACTAGAAAGCTCAGCACTTTGCTTTCCTCCTTGCTTTCCCAGTGAAATATATATCCCAAAATAAAGTTTAAACAGGATACAACATTATACCCGGACTGGAACTGAAAAATGTTAATTGGTAGCTGGATGCTTGTTACAGCCTCTGCAGCAGGAGGTCCAGTTAGGAAGAGCCTAAAAAGGCATCTCACTCTACTCCATTCTACATCTCCTTCAAAAAAGAAAAAAAAGACCCTGAGGTAACCCCTCCACTACTGGCTTCCATTGCTAATTCTCTTTCAAGGCAGTTCTCTCTCAATAATAAAATGTTCATGGCCAGAAGTGGAAGGTGAAGCCAAGAGGAGCAATGCATACTACTCTGTGAAGTCAGCAACAGGAGGCGTGGGAACAGAATGAGCCCTCAGAGGATTACAGTCTCACCACTACCATTTTCCCTGCAAAAACTCGAAAAACTATAAACTTTTTCAAATCACACAGAAACAGTCCCCCTTGTTATAGACACAGGGCTGAAAAATTAAACAATAGCAAAGGAAGACCTCTTCTGAGTACAGAAAGATTTATCATTCAGAAATCTTGTTGTATCTTTCCAACACTCGCTCTCCTACCTCACATGTAGATGAAGAGTCCTTCAGCACCTAGAGGTAGTGAGAGTGACGCAGAGGGCTTGCTCACTCTGACAAGAGTGAACAATACCATCCCTACCCAAGTCCCTCTGCCGTCAATTTTTAAGAAAATCAAAAACATCAGTAACAGTGTGGGACCAAGACGATGCTCTTCAACCATAAGAAAGACGGACACCACCATATAGAGGAAGAGAGAAAGCTTGCTTCTGTAGTAGGCTTACCCTGGGAATCAGGAGAAAAACTTGGAAATTATCTACTTTACATTCCCAACTGAAAAAGACAAACGGAAAAGAAAAACACAGCCTCTAAAAGCAAGAGATGAGGTGGGAAACAACAGCTGAGAGTAAAAAAGAAACTGGATAAGAAAAAACTGGAAGGGAATTTAAATATATAATAAGAGTAAAGATTTAAATTCTATATGAGAAGCAATAGAAGTACAGAAGCTGGAAAAAATCTAATTAGTATTTTAGCACATACATGTGAGATGTGCTCCAAACACAAAAGAAAAAAGACCAAGATGAAAACAAAGCATATTGATTGATAGGAAGGACAAAGAATACAAATCCAATTCTACAAATAACTGGCATTTCTGAACTGAAATAATAAGCAAACATACCATTGAAAAATTATTCCTGAGCTGGTGGAAAAAAAAAAAAAGATCAAACATAATTACTCCTCTAAATTGAGAGGATTCACTTTGTTTCTGAGAAAACTATTGGAAAAAACAATGACAACAACAACTATGCCTAGAAGTATCCTAGTAGAGTATCTTAATTTAAAAAAGAAAACAAACGGGGCACCAGGGTGGCTCAGTGGTTGAGCCGCTGCCTTCGGCTCGGGTCGTGGTCTCTGGGTCCTGGGATCGGGTCCCGCGTCGGGCTCTCTGCTCGGGAGGGAACCTGCTTCCTCCTCTCTCTCTCTCTGCCTGCCTCTGTGCCTACTTGTGATTTCTCTCTGTCAAATAAATAAATAAATAATCTTTAAAAAATAAATAAATAAATAAGAAAACAAACAAACAAAGATACAGGCAGAAAAGAAGAGTTTACCTACAAAGGAACAAAAATCTGCGTAGCCTCTACCATCTCCTTCATAGAACACCCAAAGTCAATAGAGGAATGTCTAAATATCTGAGAATTTCTGATTTACAAGCCTGTATCTTAGCATCTACAACAAAGTTAAGCACACTATAAACATTAAATAAAAGTTGTAATCAGTAAAAGAAAAATTAAAAATTTTAAGTGTGTTTATTTTATATCTCTCTACCTCTCTATAGTACATTTCTTCAATTGAACTTCCAAGCTTATTCACCAATTGGTCTTTCCCCATCCAGACAACAGATTTATGTGACATCTCCCTGCTGAGCAGAGAGCCTGATGTGGGGCTCGATCCCAGGACCCAGGGATCAGGGCCTGAGCTGAAGGCAGAGGCTTAACCCACTGAACCACCCAGGCGCCCCATGAGTATAATTATTTTTATAATATTACCATACTTTTATATAAAACAAGACTTCTCTGCAAGCACATAAGTGAAGCTGTTCCACCACTGCTGATGATTTAAACTGATCCACCAACTCTCTTGTCATTTTGGGTGTCTTTTTAAGATTTATTATTTTGAGAGAGACAGAGCAGGAGCCGGAGGGGCAAATGGAGAGAGAGAGAATCTGAAGTGCACTCTGTGCTGAGCAGAAAACCTGACATGGGGCTCAATCCCAGGACCCCGAGATCAGGACCTGAGCCAAAACCAAGAGTTGGATGCCTTACCAGCTGTGCCACCCAGCGCCCCTCTCGTTACTTTTGAATAGTGAGTGTGACTTGATAATTCCCATCTCCATGTATGCTAATTAGGCCAGAACCAAGAACTGATCATGTATGAGTCTGGCCAAAGTTATTCAACAAATAAGAAGATACAATTGCACCCAAAACCATAAGATACATAGGAATAAACCTAACCAAAGAGGCAAAGAATCTGTACTCAAAAAACTATAAAGTATTCATGAAAGAAATTGAGGAAGACACAAAGAAATGGGAAAATGTTCCATGCTCATGGACTAGAAGGACAAATATTGTGAAAATGTCTGTGCTACCTAAAGCAATCTACATGTTTAATGCAATCCCTATCAAAATGCCACCATTTTTTTTCAAAGAAAGAAAACAAATAATTTTAAAATTTGTATGGAATCAGAAAAGACCCTGAATAGCCAGAAGAATGTTGAAAAGAAAGCCAATGTTGGTGGCATCACAATTCCAGACTTAAAGCTCTATTACAAAGCTGTCATCATCAAGACAGTATGGTACTGACACAAAAAGAGACACATAAATCAATGGAACAGAATAGAGAGCCCAGGAATAGACCCTCAACTCTATGGTCAACTAATCTTCAACAAAGCAGGAAAGAGTGTCCAATGGAAAAAAGACAGTCTCTTCAACAAATGGTGTTGGGAAAATTGGACAGTGACATGCAGAAGAATGAAACTGGACCATTTCCTTACACCACACACAAAAATAGACTCAAAATGGATGAAAGACCTCAATGTGAGACAGGAATCCATCAAAAAATTTGAGGAGAACACAGGTAGCAACCTCTTTGACCTTAGCCACAGCAACTTCTTCCTAGAAACAGTGCCAAAGGCAAGGGAAGCAAGGGCAAAAATGAACTATTGGGACTTCATCAAGATCAAAAGCTTTTGCACAACAAAGAAAACAATTAACAAAGCCAAAAGACAACCAACAGGATGGGAGCAGATATTCACAAATGAAATGTCAGATAAAGGGCTAGCATCCAAAATCTATACAGAACTTATCAAACTCAACACCCAAAAATCAGATAATCACATCAAAAAATGGGCAGAAGACATGAACAGACATTTCTGCAAAGAACACATCCAAAAGACCAAGAGACACATGAAAAAGCACTCAACATCATTCATCATCAGGGAAATACAAATCAAAACCACAATGAGATACCACCTCATACCACCAGTCAGAATGGCTAAAATGAGCACGACAGGAAACGACAGATGGTGGTAAGGATGCGGAGAAAGGGGAACCCTCCTACATTGTTGGTGGGAATGCAAGCTTGTGCAACCACTCTGGAAAACAGTATGGAGGTTCCTCAAAAAATTGAAAATAGAGTTACCCTAGGACCAGCAATCATACTACTGGGTATTTATCTTAAAGATACAAATGTAGTGATCCAAAGGGGCACGTGCACCCAAATGTTTATAGCAGCAATGTCCACAGTAGAACCTAGATGTCCATCAACAGATGAATGGATAAAGAAGATGTGGTGTGTGTGTATATATATATGTATATACATGTATATATATATATACTCTTGTATATATATAAGAGTATATATATACTCTTATATATATATATATAAGAGTGTGTGTATATATATGTATATACATGTATATATATATATACAAGAGTATATATATATATACATGTATATACATATATATGTATATGGTGGTGGTGGTGGTGTGTGTGTGAAAAAATATATATATATAATAGAATACTATGCAGCCATCAAAAGAAATGAAATCTTGCCATTTGTGACAACGTGGATGGAACTAGAGGGTATTATGCTGAGCGAAGTAAGTCAATCAGAGCAAGACAAATATCATATGATCTCCCTGATATGAGGACTTTGAGAGGCAGATGGGGGTTTTAGGGGGTAGGGAAAGAAAAAATGAAACAAGATGGGATGGGGAAGGAGACAAACCATTAAAGACTCTTAATCTTACAAAACTAACTGAGGGCTGCTGGGGGGAGGGTAGGCGTGGAGAGGGTGTTGAGGTCATGGACATTGGGAAGGGTAGGTGAAATGGTGAGTGCTGTAAAGTGTGTAAGCCTGACGATTCACAGACCTGTACAACTGGGGCAAATAATATATTACATGTTAATAAAAATAATTAATACAAAATTTCTTTAAAATAAAATACCCCCCCAAAAAGAAGATACAGAAAAAATCAGCACTGTATCAGAAGCTACACTCAGTGCTCCTCTGAAAATAGATAGTGATGCATTTTTAAAATATACTACCAAGTGCCATTAAAAAAAAAATAGTAGTTGGACATTTTTTAATGAAAGAGACATTCCCCTTTTTCTCTTGCAAAGTCTTCATTAACAACTAGATTAATGCTCTGTCTTATTTCCACAAGCTTTCATTACATTCACTTGGCACCTACAATATCTTAACCATTTGCTGTGTGTATGTATCCTCACAGGAAGGAATGTCAAATTATTTCCTGGGAAAATCAGAGAAGACTCTAAAAGAGGGAGTCTGAAAGAGTTGAATTCACTTCTTTAAGGACTTATATGTGAGTAAAGGCTTACCAAGTAGAGACAAAGCCATGCCGAAAAGATGGAAGAGCTTCTCAACACAGGGCCTGAAAAGTTTGCTAAGCTTTAAAAATAAAATGGCAATACTTGAGTATAAGGTGGGTAGTAAAGTACAGGCAGATATGGTCCAATGGTTCCCAACATTAGGAGGGATCATTCTCAAAGGGGTTATTTGGAAATGGGTGAGATCACAGTAGGCTGTCACAAAGAGGAGGGGTTATAATTTGCTACTGCAGTTTAGTGCTCAGGGGCCAGATACAATGAGCACCCTACAATGTATGAGATGGCCCATCAAAATGCCAGTTGAGCCCCCTTTAAGAAACACTGGGAAGTAGGTTAAAACTTAACAAAGTCTAGGGCACCTGGGTGGCTTAGTTGATAAGCATCTGCCTTCAGCTCATGCCATGATCCCATAGTCCTCGGATTGAGCCCTGCATGCAGCTCCCTGTCAGTGGAGAGCCTGCTTCTCCCTCTCCCCCTGCTTGTGTTCCCTCCCTGTCTCTCTCTCTCTCTCTCTGTCAAATAAGTATTAAAACAAAACAAAACAAAACAAAAACCTTAACAAAGTCTAGAAAACTTAACCATAAGGTTTCTTAGCATAACTTTGATATCTGAAATCCCAACCTACATTTGACTCGATATATACTGACATCCAAGGAAGCTATGTTTTTCCTGAGAAGTGGTATGCTTCTTTCTTTCCTTTTGCCACCAAGAAGCTGAGAATTTAGCCTATGGAGAGGCCGGCGATTTGGATGAAGGAAAGCTGTTTACTGATAAACCTAAAACTCTTGAAAAATTCCATTTAAAGCAGTGGGCAGTAAGAATACATTGTAGGTCCTTGAGCTAGATAAAGACGCTTTTTAAAAGTTTTCTCTGAAGGCTATTAAATGAGAGCGATATGAAATAACCCTAACCTCAAAGCTAAACTTATATTAGTAAGTACTCTTCCTGGATTCTGTAAACCTATGAGATCAGCAATTCAATGCCTGAGGTACCAGGTTCTTTAGAGGTGACTCTTGGTTTTGCAGTTTTCAGCAACTTCTCCCTAACCTGGATGCTTTTAGGTAGTTTATTCTCCATTCCGCTACTTTCCAGTAGTTTCATACTGTCTGCTAAGTATGTTAGCAGTCTGCTAAGCCCCTAAAGACATTCGTTTTCAACACATAATCACTAAATAATCTCTACAGCACCTTGTTGTTGTTATGGTTCCAGACTATGTTTATGATTCAAACACTGCCTCCAGGGTCCCAAACACATCAAGATATTAATAATCTAATCAAACCCAGACTTACACAATCTACTTATGTAAACTTTACCTGACATATTTTTCCTAAAGTGTTGCTTATTTTTCTCAGAAATTTATAAGCATTGGGAACTATCAATTTATAATTTGTCATAAAATATTATGCCCAACTTGATTGCTTCGTGATATAGCAGTGTTTCAGTTAATATTAAATAAAGGGGTAAAGGAAGTGGCGATGGGAGAAGGTAAGGAGAAATAATCTTATAATAGTCTATCTATATCCTAATGAATCCATTGTAGAACTAGAAACTATTTCCACTAACTTCAATTAAAATACCAGTAATGATTTTTAATCCTTGTAATTATAATGCCTTAATTCGAATTTCTCAATGCTCAACATTTACTTTTTGATTAAATTTTCATTTTGTACATGTTTCCTTTTGTCCATATTTGACTCTTCAGAAGCAAGAAGTTAAGGATTCTACTTGAGGTCCTCTAATGTGGCTGAATACTATAAAGGGCCTGTTTTCCAATTCTAAAAAGTACAAACTTAAGCTTTTGCCACTAAAGAGTAAGGCCCCTGTTAAACTGTAATTTTTTTAAGTTATAAACATAATTCTCTCAAAGTGAGCCTGTGGCAAAGATTTACTGAACTCATGATGGAGTAAGCTGAATGGTAAAAATTATAAAAATCTTGGAAATAGGGCAATAAAGCCACAATCTTCAGGAGTGGTTTTGTTTTTTTTTTTTTTTTTCCTCCCAGTCAGAAATAATTTGCATCTCCATTACACACACACAGGAAAAAGAAAGAGCTGGGCCTGGGCCCTAATCAGTACTATGTCAAGCAAGAGTACAGTCCCCTAGATAATTAATTCAGCCTCAGGTGGGCCTCTTAGGCAAGGTTACATTCTGAGCTATTCTTTTGCTTTTCCTAGATGTTTATAAATTTTTGTCGTTATAAATGTTTCTATGAATCAGTTAACTACCCCCAATGCATGATATCACATACTATGAGTGGAAATGTTATTTGGAAGACGAAAAATTGTTGGCTAAAAATATTAACTTCGTCCCCCAGATACTTAATGAATCTGAAACCCCTTCAACTTAAGTGGAACTTGGCCACTGGAATCACGAGCAACTTGATACCCTTTGTTGCAATGTTACACAGACAGACCTGCTACCCCTGCGCTGGTCTAAACCAGGGCAGTGACCACCCACGTTTGCGTGAGCGCTCAGTCGTGGCCCGAGTGCCGGTCACGCGGGGCGCGAGCCTTCCTTCCCCCTGCCACCCACCCCCTACTCTCTCGCTCCACGACCGCCGGGATTCGGCCTACATTTCACTGGCGAGAACCCCGTTTCCCACTCTTTTGTTAGGGCTGGGCTGTTCGCCGCGTACCCGCACCCGCCCTTCCTCACCATCCCAGGAGTGGGGTGAGGACCGTGCGGGAAGCACAGCCGGGGAAAGAGGTCAGCAAAGGCTGTGGGAATACTCACCCCGCTCCGCTCGGCCCCTGACCCCGCCGCCCAGCCTAGCGCAGGCGGGGCAACGGGGCGGAGGGGGGCGGGGAGCCGGGGTGAGGTGCCCAACGCTCTGTCAGCTGCCGGCCGGCCGGCAGCCCCAGGGAGGAGAGTTATAGGCTCTCAGGGGCCACGGAGATGACAGCAGAGGAGCGGAGGGAACGCGCAAAGAAGCCCTCCAGGAGAGAGACCAAAACCTCCCTCACCCACTGCCGCCGAAGCGACCGAATCAGAGCATGCGCACAAGCTTCTCCCGCGCACCACGGGGCCAGGCTCATGCGGGGGGGGGGGGCAGACGTCGCGGGCCGCGCACGCAGAACCCGGGCCAGGGGGCGTGACCTTCCCGCTGCCCTGGACCAGTGAGCCGAGTCTCCGCCCCTCGTCTCCCCGGCCCCAGGAACTGAACGTGGGCTGTGCGCTCTGAGTGCACAAAGGCGGCCCATTAGGGAGGTGTGGTAGGCAAGCCGAAACCTGGGAGAGGGGGGGTGCCAGCAGTTTTAACGGTCGCTGCACCCTTTCTTCCAACAGATAGCCAGATATCTGCAAAATAAATGAGTAAGGCTAGAGCAAAAACCTTCTCCGAGGTTGGAGATCCAAGCCGGCCAAAGCGCACACACGCACACACAGTAAAACTATTGTAAGCACCACGACAATTAAGCACAAACACGACTACCTCCTTCAAAACGGAAGGACCGAGGTAGAAGTTAGCATTTCGAGAATTACAATAGAACCATCTGTGGCACATAGCTCAGAAAAAAAAAAAAAAAAGAAAGAAAGAAAGAAAAGAAAAAGAAAAAAAAACGAAAAAAACCCCAAGCAGAAGAATTAAAATGGGGGGGGGGGGCGGTGGGATAAAGAAAAGACCACAGAAACATGTAGGAGTAACATGGGTGATGGAACTGAAATACTGAAATACAACAGCAGACATCTGAGGGAAAACTAACATCTGCTCCTTTTATCACAACAGAATTACATTTGTGTGAAAAGAAAAAAGTAAACACAGGCAAAGAAGTGAAAGGAAAACCTGCCTTCAAACATTACAGGGCACGGTTATGATCTCGTACCACAGTTATGTAAGATGTGACCATTGGAGAAAGCTAGGCGATGGGTACACAAGATTTTGTACTATTTTTGTGGTTTCTTGTGAGGCTACGATTATTTCAAAATAAAAAGTTCTTAAAAAGGGACAGAACACTGATGAATGGTGACCAGGGAATGGGGTTGACTAAAAAAGAGCTTGAGGAAATTTGGGGGGAGGTGGGTAATGCAACTGTTCGATACTTTCAGGGTGTTAGTGATTACACGGTTGTTTGGTTTGCCAGAACTCATAAAAAGGATAGATTTTACTGCATGTAAAATAAAACTCAATTTTAAAAGAGATACTGCTAGGAGTGCCTTTGTGGCTCAGTTGGTTAAGTGTCTGCCTTCAGATCTCAAGAGTTCTGGGATTGAGGACCCCCCCACCCCAGTGCTTGTCATCATTAGGCTCCCTGCTCAGTGCGGGGTCAGTTTCTCCCTCTCCCTCTCATCCTCCTTCCAGCTTGTGTTCTCTTCCTCTGTCTCAAATAAATAGATACAATCTTAAGGGGAAAAAAAAAGGATACTGCTAGTAAATGAATTTCCTAACATTTGCACAACTATGGGTATAAATGAACTAGATAGCTGCCATTTGAAAGTATTCACTTTTGGGGGGGGGGTGGTACAGGGCAGTGAGTTCTGACTGATGAAGTTCTAGAACCTAGGTGAGGTTTGGTGGGCTGAGGTCCGGAGCCGATGACCAAGAAAGAATTCTCGAGACATCTTTGGTGCACGGGGACAGGACCCGTGGGCAGGAAGAGCTGCTGCCCCGGGTTGTGAGGGATGGCAGGTTATGTACCCTGCTGTTGGGGGAAGGTGAGGGGAAGGGAGGTTCCAGTGGAGTTTTCATATGCTAAAGAGGGCCTACAAGGTGCCAGGATGTTCCAGGCCTGCCAGAGGCCTTGCCCTTGCTGCTGGATCAATGTTGTCTTTAGACCAGCCATTAACATTAAGATCTTTGGGAGACTTTTTGGTGGGGTCTCACAATCCTGCTATCAATTGTCTTTGTTAGTGAGATTTAGGACATTTGTAAGCCAAGGGAGACTCCTGTCTAGCAGGATTGTGAGCTCTGCAAGTTAACTATTTGCTTATTGTTCATGGCAGTCAAGGCTGCCTGAGGAATGCTACACTCATGGAGGGGAAAGGGTGAAGAGGGGGTGCAAGGCGCCAGCTTTTGCTTTGTCCTCAGCCAGCCTCCTGCTCCCTCATCATGACTGAGAACTTTAGTGGATGGATGTTTCCTTCAACTTTAAGCAGTTATTCAAAAAACAGAACTTTCACATACAAAAATAAGAATATTGCTTGGCATTGTATTCAGCAATCTAGAAACACTTTCATGCATCAACAATATCATGTTAACAAAAAAGGGGGGGGTTGGGGGGGTTGGGGGTTTTTTTTGTTTTGTTTTTTTTGTTTGTTTGGTTGGTTGGTTGGTTGGTTTTTTGTTTTGCACTTGAGATGATTTTTAAGTTTTGTAATTCACCTGCCAACACCAAAGAAACAAAACAAAATAAATCAGGTAACTTCCATATACTTCCTTTCATCATATCACTTGTGGAAAGGAATAGTACTGACCTATTTATGTTTATGTTATGTTTATGGCCCCTACAACACTACAAAGTGCTTTAGGGCAGGGTCTGTCATGATTGCATAGGCAGTCTCTTGCAGAGTTCGTCTCTAGTAATAAGTATTTGTTGAATAAAACAAGGAGTTAATCACAAAAAGAGAAGGAAACTAAAATTTATTGAGAACCCACTATAAGCCAGAAGCTTAGTTTAGTTTAGTCAACCATATGATAACCACACAAGATACCCATTTTATAGATATGAAAACTAAGACTAATGATTGTTGGGCTGGCAGGAAGGGCTCCCGCCACAAGACCTGAGCTCGGACAGGAGAACAAAGGCCCAAGCAGGAATCTGAGACCCCCGCCCGGGGCTCCTGTGGACCAATGGGAATCCGATGAGCATCGGGATATCCAAATAAGGGAAACTTGCCAAAAGACCCCTGAGCTTTCCCCAAGACCCCTTAAAAGCCCCCTCCTCCCTGCCTTGGGCGCGACTTCCCCCACTCTGCTTTCCAGAGTTGCAGAACCTCGCCCGAGGGTGCCCACCTCCTCCCGGTGCAACTTTCTCGGCTCCCCTTCACCTGGGCCCTGAAACTTCACCGGAGAGAACCTTTAATAAACCTTGCCTTATACCCACTTCGCCTGGTGTGTTTATTTCGTCGGAAAACCTTACAATGATCAAATCCCCATTCCTTATTTCATTGGATTTCTCAGTTTCATTTGACATGTTGATCACATCTACGAAGTCTTGCTTCCTTTAGCTTCCATAAAACCACAATCTCCTGATTTTCCCTCTAGCTCACTTGACCACTCCTTTACTTACCCTCACAGGAGTCTATTTGTCCATCGCAAATATAATATTAATTCACAATATTCTTTAGGTAGTACAGTCCAGGAATGGGACACAAGTCTAAAATTACTACTGGGTGGCTCAGTAGGTTGAGCATTCAACTCTTGGGTTTGGGCTCAGGTCATGATCTCAGGATCCTGAGATGGAGCTCTGGGTCAAGTCTGGCTCCGGGGCTGAGCAGAGTCTGCATGAAAATTGTCTGCCTCTCCATCTACCCCTCCCTCCCATTCACATGCTCTTTCTAGAATAAAAGTAAATAAAAATCTTTTGTTTTTAAGATTTTTATTTCTTTATTTGAGAGAGAGAAATAGCAAGTGAGTGGAGCACAAGCAGGAAGAGAGGGAGAGGCAGACTCCCCACTGAGCAGGGAGACCGGCATGAGGCTTGATCCCAGGATCCCAGGATCACAACCTGAGTTGAAGGCAGATGCCCAACTGACTATGCCAGCCAGGAACCCATACAAAAATCTTTAAAACTGTATGGTAAATGTCTTATTTTCTCAATCTTGTCAGTTCATATCAATTGTACATTTTCTTCCTGCTCATATCCCACAGGCCACACCAAGATACAAAGAAGGTGAGCTCAGTCAAACCTTAACAGAGTGAGATTATTTTAATTATTAAAAGGAAGAAGGGGAGAAAGGATACTGAGAAGGGATAGCTCTCTCTGCTGCAGCTTATAGTAGGCAGATCTCTTCCACCACCCTCCAGGAGGTCCTCAGGAAAAGATAAATTATATAAAAGAAAAAGTTATGGAGGTAATCTGATTGGATGGCTGAGATAAGAAACATAAACCTGTATGTACATAGCACTTACCTAAAAAAGTGGAGAAAAAATTTATAGTTGGCAAAACTATAGAAACAGTAAAAAGATCAGTGGTTGCCAGAGTCTGGGGGAAGGAATATAAAAAAGCATACAGCATTTTTAGGACTACAAAACTATCATTTTTGATACTGAAATGGTGGCTATATGACATTATACCTCAGTCAAAATCTAAAATCTACATAACACAAAGAATGAGTTCTGATATAAACCATAGACTTAGCAACAGTCTATCAATATTGGCTCATCAATTATATGTACCACATTAAGGCAAGATGTTAATAAAAGGGGAAACTGTGAATGGCATACATGAGAATTCTCTATAATCTGCTCAGTTTTTTATAAACAAAAATTTTCTTTCTTTTTTTTTAAAGATTTTATTTATTTATTTATTTATTTATTTATTTATTTGACAGAGTTTACAAGTAGGCAGAGAGGCAGGCAGAGAGAGAGGGAGGAAACAGGCTTCCCGCTGAGCAGAGAGCCTCATGCGGGGCTGGATCCCAGGACCATGGGATCATGACCTGAGCTAAAGGCAGAAGCTTAACCCACTGAGCCACCCATGCGCCCTGTAAACAAAAATTTTCTAAGAAATAAAAAAAGTTTATTAATTTTTTTAACAACACTGAAAAAAACCAATAGTCCATATCAAAGAATGGGGTTTTAGGAAATCAAGAATCATCACAGGGTGATTTAGGGTGATTTAGGGTGATTCAAACTGTCCATCATGCCACTTCTTATTTGTTACTTTTAGTACACCTGCAGTACAGACCTATTTTTTGTTTTTTATTTTTATTATCAACCTTTTTTTTTTTTATAGATTTTATTTATTTTATTTGACAGAGAGAGAGATCACAAGTAGGCAGAGAGGCAGGCAGAGAGAGGGGGAAGCAGGCTCCCTGCTGAGCAGAGAGCCCCATGTGGGACTCGATCCCAGGACCCTGAGATCATGGCCTGAGCCGAAGGCAGCGGCTTAATCCACTGAGCCACCCAGGCACCCCTTATTATCAACCTTTTTAAAGGTAATTTACATAAAATAAAATGCTCCCATTTTGAGTCTACAGTTCAGTACATTTTGACAAATAGATACACCCATGTAACCATTACTACAATCAAAATTTAGAACATGTCTGGGCGCCTGGGTACCTTAGTCAGTTAAATGTCTGCTTTCTGCTCAGGTCATGATCCCAGGGTCCTGGGATTGAGTTCCACATCGGGCTCCCTGCTCAGTGGAGAGCCTGCTTTTCCTTCTCCCTCTGCTGCTCCCCCTGCTTATGTGTGCATTCTCTCTCTCTGTGTCAAATAAAATCTTTAAAAAATATATATATTTACTTATGTTTAATATATATAAATTTATTTTTTAAATATATATAAATATGAATATATATATATAAATCTAGAACGTGTCTATCATCTCAAAAAGTGGCCTACTTCCCCTCTATAGGTGACTACTTTCTCCACCCTCAGACCCTCAGCAACCACTAATTTCCTCTAGATTAGTCACTCTATCTTTGCCGATTCTAAAAAATGATATCGTACAGTACATACAGTACATATGTGCATATGTGTCTGACTTCTTTTACTGAGTGTGTTCCTGAGGTTCATTGATGCATTTATCAGTAATTAGTTCCTTTTTAGTGCTGCTTAGTACTCAACTGCATGAATATACCATAGTTTGTATATCCATTCATCTGGGAAGGACAGTTAGGTTGTTTCAGCTTCTGGCTATTGTAAATGAAGTTGCTGTAAATAATCATTCAGTATTTTTTTTGACATATATTTGCATTTCTCTTGGGTAAATGTCTAGGAGTAGACATATATTTTGGGATCAGTATGGAAATACAAGTTGTGTTCTTTGACTATAATTCTATATTGATCACATTCCTTAGCTGAGGGCCTGTCTTATTTCCTAATTCTAATTTAGAGAAACTTTTGTTGCTGAGCTTAAGCTACTGTATGTTTCATTTGATTTTTAGTAGTAGGCATACTTATTTAAAGTATATGAAGTTGGGGACATGTGGCATGACACCCATGGATTCAAGTATTTGTATGGAAATAGCAATAGAAAATTGTCAATTTTAATGACAATCTATAATTATGTAATTATCTGTGTTTCCCAAGAACAGTTTTAGAAATTTTCTGAAGGTTACTGACAATTGGTTGTAAAAGCCTTTTTTAAAAATTTATTTTTATTTTTATTTTTTATAAACATATAATATATTTTTATCCCCAGGGGTACAGGTCTGTGAATTGCCAGGTTTACACACTTCACAGCACTCAAAGCCTTTTTTTAAAAAAAAGATTTTATTTATTTATTTATTTATTTATTTATTTATTGACAGAGAAAAAGAGAATAAAAGCACAAGCAGGGGGAGCAGCAGAGGGAAAGGGAGAAGTAGGCTCCCCGTTGAGCAGGGAGCCCGAAGTGGAGCTGGATCCCAGGACCCTGATATCATGACCCAAGCCGAAAGCAGAAACTTAACCACTGAGCTACCCAAATGCCCCAAATTGTAAAAGTCTTAATGACAGCAAAGGATAATGTTAACATAGAATCTCAGCAGCCATATGCTGTAGCTAACAACGTATAGCAATAGGACTGGATAGTTGTGCTTGTATTTTGAAGATCTTATCCTTGAGGGTCCAGTTTGTATTATGAAGGGTATAACACATTTCAGGAAATAATCCAATTTGAATCGTCTGAATAAAGGTCAGAATATTTTAGTGGATTTTGATATTTAGTCTGTCTTTGTTTTCTAATATTCTTATTTGGACTTTTTTTTCTTTCTTTCTTTCTTTTTTCAAGGATCTTGAGGACATTTAGGAACCAAAACTTTTGTTTTAAATTCATCAGGTGAATTGAGTTCTAAAAGGATCACTCTGGCAGTGATCTGGTATTACTCAAGTTGCTTGTTTTTTCCCACTGAAATTCATTGAGAGGGCCCTTTGTTCTTTTATTTTGGGGGGTGTACAGAAAAACCTATGTATGTCTATAGCATATCTTTCTGGGTTACCAGATTCTAGCTTTGTTCATTGTCTTTAAGCAATTTTGATGCCATGTGTAAATTGTAAGTAATTGATAGATATATGTATCTTCTGTCCTGTCTGGTAGGGATTTTAATTGACTCCCCCATTTTCTCCACGGAAAAATCAGTTCTGTGCCATTTTGCCTGGTTTCCTGATCTCACATGAGTAAAATGAATTCTTTAACATATATTTATTTTTGTATCTGTATGAAGTCATGATTTTATCTTTCTCTAAGAATTATATTGCAACAGAGACCTGGTAATTTGTACCCAAGAACCCCACAGAGATAAATTCTCACTGTAGACTTTCAGTACCAAGTCTCACTGAAATATTCAGGACCTTCAAAGGGAAAATAGTCCAGAGTCTTTGGAGGCATAACAGGACAGCTGCCCAGGCAAACCAAAATCTTGACCAAGATGGTGTGAGGCCGGAGAAAAAGTAAACGAGAAAGTAAATAAATAGCAAACTATCTTTGGTAAAAGAATGTGCCTCACCTTTGGACTATGTGGTGGTGGTGGGGGGAATCATACAGGATATTTGCAGCACCTTATATCCAGAATCCATTATTCTGTAAAGCAACAGGTAGAGTATAAAGAAGTAACTACAGAATCTCAAATTCCTCAGAATTTTTGGCTCAAGCTCCCTGTGCCTTCTAGACCACAGTTTAGATTCCTTAGAAATACACAGCAAGATTGTTATCCCTACTAGACTTTCCACTCTTCAACCATCAAAGAAAATACCAAGAGGGTAACGAGAGATCAGTGTACATGCATAGGGTCTGCCTTTTTTCTCACAAGGACTTGAATGCCCTGGTTCAATAATGACCTATTTTCTTAATGTTCTATGGCTATGTTTACTGATCAGGAGTTAATTCTGATTGTGGGATTCAACTTCATATTGATATATCTGTGTGTTATAATGATGTTTTGCATTAAGACAAGTTCAGCCTGGAGCCCAGGAAGACTTTGTGCAATTTTAATTCACGAAGCTGCCCTAGATCCAGACCAAATCAGAAGTTGCTCCCAAGGCAATGACTCTCTTTAGCCTGCCTCTTAAAATAAATAGCAATAATGTGCATTTGCTCGGCCCCTTAGTCTGTATTATCTCAGAGAGATGGAAGGCACACTGTGGAAATGGTACCGTTTTGGCAGCAAGAAGTCATAGAGCAAGCTTTACTTCTGCCATTTACTTGATGTGTGGATTTCAAGCAGTCACTTACCCTCTCTGAACCTCAGAATCTATTTATCTATAAAATAGAATTAGTGGGGCACCTGGGTGGCTCAGTAGGTTAAAGCCTCTGCCTTCGGCTCAGGTCATGATCCCAGGGTCCTGGGATCGAGCCCCGCATCGGGCTGTCTGCTCCGCGGAGAGCCTGCTTCCTCCTCTCTCTCTCTCTCTGCCTGCCTCTCTGCCTACTTGTGATCTCTGTCTGTCAAATAAATAAATAAAATCTTTTAAAAAAAAAAAATAGAATTAGTAATAATCCTACCTTTGCAGAGTATGGAAAAAACAAAAAGATACACATTTTCAAATTTATGAGGTTGACACATAGAGGTAATAGAATAATATAATCATTAATATAATCAATAATTTGTGTTTTCTAATATAGAAAGATGACCAGATACAAAATAATATGTTAAAGTATGACTTCATTTATAATCCTATAGAAAAATAATAAAAGGTTACGACTAAAAATTAACAATGCCTATCCCTCCATAAGAGGACTATGAATGGCTTTTCTTCTTTGTACTTTTTTGTTATTTCAAATTTAGAAGAAATAATGTATTATCAATGTGTTACTTTTCATAATAAACTTAAAGAATGATAAAAAAATTTAAAATTGAAGTCTGCAATTTTGGGGTGGGAACAAATGATTTACAATCATTTGTAAATAATAATTACATTTACATTCATTTACAATCATTTGTAAATGATAATACATAAAACATAATAAAGTTACAGTGTAACTTTATTGAATATATATTTGACACAAAGAAAAGAATGTTATCTGGATGAAATTATATCCTGTTGTTCTGTAAAGGGAGTAAACATGGAGGTAAAGAGGTCAACTTCAAAGGGAGAAAAGCCAAAATGTGATGGCCAGCAGAGGATGATATTGGGACATTCCAAATGTACAATTTCCTACCCTCTGCAACCCAGTTATTGGCCATCGAGAATGTTCCTTCATCATTCAATCTTCTTCAAATTAAGCGGCTAATAGTATAAATATATAGGCAGAGATAATAGAAGAACATAAACAGGCATCCTTATTCTATATATACTCAAGACATGTTAAGAGGCATATTATGGAACATGAATAATGACAAGAAAGAGGACAAATGTCAAATGTTAAATGAAACAGGCCACAGCTGAGTAGAGCTGCTACATCTTTGCTGTAATGTTTGACTGCTCGGCATTAGGACACTTTTAATTATTTATGCCGTTTGGTGTGTTTGTTAAAGAGGAGGTGAAGTTTATTGCCATAGAGACTTGTCTTTGATATTGGTTCTTTTTTTTTCTTTTAAGATTTTATTTTTAAGTAATCTCTAAACCCAAAGGGGCTCAAACTTACAGCCCCAAGATCAAGAGTCACACCCTCCACTGACTGAGCCAGCCACGTGCCCCTGATATTGGTTCTTAATACACAAAACATGCACCCTACTTGTAATATTCAAATGTTTGGTCTTATCAGAAATGCTATTTCACTTAGCTGAATTGGCCTCATGAAGATGGTCTTGTAGGGTGATGTAAGAGTCAGTGGGTGAAGCACAGAGCTTTAAAAGACCAGTAAAGAATTGCAATGCCGGGGTGCCAGGGTGGCTCAATGGGTTAAAACCTTTGCCTTCGGCTCAGGTCATGGTCCCAGTGTCCTGAGATCAAGCCCCGCACCAGGCTCTCTGCTTAGTGGGGAGCCTGTTTCCTCCTCTCTCTCTGCCTGCCTCTCTGCCTACTTGTGATCTCCATCTGTCAAATAAATAAATAAAATCTTAAAAAAAAAAAAAAGAATTGCAATGCCTTCTTAGATGCTTATGAATTCCTTTGGTCTCAATAAAGCTATTTAGTCAGGGGTTACTGACTTGTGTGATACTTGGTTTAGAGATTCCACCAATACAAAGCTGCCTAAGGCTCTAGCCAGCCTGTGTAATGCTGGAGGACATATGCCTGGAAAAAGGACATCAACCCATTCGATATGAAAACACTCTGCATGTGAGCTATACCCTGCCACATCAATGTATCCTTTTAATAAATGCCTTTGCTAAGCAGTGTACAAGTATGTGATAGCTTCATCTTTCAGAAATATAACTAAAACAATTGTTTTAGATTGGTATATCCAAAAGGTGATATCTGGTAGACAGTTCGGTGTATAGATTCAGAGTTCATGAAAGAGGTCAGGCTGAAAATACATACAGTGGAGTTACATCCCATGCCTACTTAACTTATATTAACTCGATTCTATGTGCTTGCCAAAAAAACCAAAACCAACCAAACAAACAAACAAACAAAACAAAATTAAAAAAAAAAAAAAAGCCCCCCCCCAAAAAAAACCCCACACACTTTTCTTATAACATGGACCCTAAATGCAAGCCAACAACTTCATCTGGTGTTCAACTCAAGAAACAACCTTCTGTTCCAATAGCAGAGGAAAACCGGCTGTGTACGATTTCTTGACTGATAGTATATACACTCAGAATCATGTACACAGGATTTTAGAGGAGATTTTTCAAATGCGTTTTAACTCTATTTTTGCCTTTCACACTGACTTTGGATCCTAACCCCTTTGGAAAAATTCACTCCCCTGTGTTTGGGTGTCATTGACATTCAGGTGACAGTTCCAGCTTTGATCACAGAGGACACTATTCAAGGGAGACTATACAGAGTAAGAAAAGAGATCTGAGGAGAGAATCCTTGAGAACATCAATATTTTAGAAATAGGTAGGTGGGCCCACAAAGTTTCTAAAGGAATTAGGAGAGAGGCAGGAAAGAGCAGATAATAGAACACCAAGCAGAGAGTTCCCAAAGAGTGGTTAACAAGATCAAAAATAAAGCAAAGAAACCAAGGAATATAAGCATTCCTTTGGTCATTCCAAATGGTCAAAAGTGATCACTGATTGGATCTGGAAATTAAGAAGACACTGATGAGGTAGCAAGAGCTGTTTTGATGTTATGGTGGTGGCTTAAGTCTGTTTCAGATGGATTATAAAGTGGAAGTCTTTAAAAAAAACAAGCAAGGGAAGCAAGGAAATGAACACCTCAAGCATTTCTATGAAGGAAAACAAAGGATAGGGTAGCAAGTAACAGAGAATCTGAGGCAAGAGAGGGCATTTTGGCATTCCACTTTTTAAGTGGGTGTGAGTTGACCTAGTGTATCAGTCAAGCACAAGAACTAAAAAGAAAGAGGAGATAACTGAGGGACCCCAGCTCCCAAGGAAAAAGGAAGTTGAGTCCCAAGTACTAATTTGCACTACCTGGAAGGAGGACAAAGGAGAAGTATGTTGTGACTGGGGTGAAAATAAATGTCTTTTTATTTAGGAGAGAAGAGTAGAGGAGTAGAACTTGAGGGAAGTTCAATTCTTTTTTTTTTTTTTTTTAAAGATTTCATTTATTTATATAACAGAGAGAGATCACAAGTAGGCAGAGAGAGAGAGAGAGAGGGAAGCAGGCTCCCCGCTGAGCAGAGAGCCCAATGCCGGACTCGATCCCAGGACCCTGAGATCATGACCTGAGCCAAAGGCAGTGGCTTAACCCACTGAGCCACCCAGGCACCTGGGAAGTGCATTTCTGATAGATTCTGCATTCTCTGTGAAATGGGACGTTTAGCGGAGCCATTTCTGAAAGTGAGGCTTAAAAACACATGTACAATTTTGTAATTGTCTTTAAAGGAAATAAGAAAAGATGAGAAAGAGTTTATAGCATTTGAGAATTTAAGACTGGATTCCCATATTTCCAGAGGTACTAATTCTGACACTTTATGTGATTTTTTTTTTTTCCCCAGTACCGTTCATCCTGCTTGGGTGAAGAGGTATAAAAAGTAGATGAATGAAGAAGAACTGAAGGTGTAGAATAAATGAAGGTCACTGGTAGAAGAGTGTAGACATTAGATCCATGGGATCTGATCAGGATGATAAAGAAAGAATGCTAAGAGGGTGTCAATGGAGTTGGAAAAAGCAAGAAATCAAAGGACTGAGATTACCACGATGTCATTAAGAGAGTAGGCTTGTAAAACCAGGAGATGACAGGCAAAATAGGAGGGTGTATTTGGAGAAGAGATTGATGCATAAACTTCCACATGTATGGATTAGTGAGTTCCAGGTAAGGACAAGGCCCATGAGGTCAATCCATAGTGGGCGGCTGAAATAGAAGGGACATGAAGACATAAGCATTGAATAGCCCACGAACTGACACTATTGTAGTCAGTGGGTCATTCATGAAGGCCTTGAGATTTCTGCAGGAGTCAGGTTAGAGAGTAAGATTGTGAACCTGGTACTGATACAGGATTTCTTTTCCTTTAGTGCCTGCAGTTCTTGGTCCTTTTGCTTTAAAGAATGAAGAGGTAGATCAGACGAAGAGTGGTGGGCAACAAAGCGAAATTTATTGAGAGAACAAATCTCCTGAAGAGGGAGGGGACCCGAGGGGATTGCTCCCGGAGTTTCTAAGTCTAGGAGTTTTTATGGGCTTGTTGGCAGACTGTTTTAATCTGATTAACCCTCCCTGTGCCTGTCATCCAATCAGGTTTTTGTCATCTGTCCTATGGGAAAGGGTGGAGGGTTCCTTCCAGGGTGGTGTAAAATCCATTTAAGGGTGGTCTCCGAGGGTGTCCCTGCCTGCCTTTCTTCCTACTATCCTTCATTATCCAAAAATCCAGAAGAATGTGGAAAATTAAGTAAAAGATGGTGAGGGGGAACATTAGAAATGGTACAGATGGATTGGTATAGAACCAACTCAAGAAAAATTTTGATAGGAAAGTAAAGTGATCTGGATTTGGCATTTTGGAGCTAGGAGAATGCTAGTAATACTTTCAGGCTTTGAGGAAAGGAGCCAGGCTGAAGCAGAGACTTCAAGGAGACCTGTGTTTCAAATAGGTGGGTGTATTAGTCAAGGTTCTCCAGAGAAACAGAACTTATAGGATATATATAGATATGTAGAAGGAGAATCATTATGAGGGACTGACTCACAGGATTATGAAGGCTGAGAAATCCCATGATCTACTGCCTGCCAGCCAGAGGCTCAGGAAGCCAGTGGTGTAGTTCTAGTCCAAACCGGAAGCCTGAGAACCAGGACAGCTAATGGTGTGAGTGCTTGCCTGAGTCCAAGGGGCCAAGAACTGGGGACTGGTGGCCAAGAAGATGAATGTCCCAGCTCAAGCAGGGAGAGCACATTTGCCCTTCTTTTACCATTTTGTTCTATTCAGGCCCTCAACGGATTGTATGATGCCCACTCACATTGGTGAGGGTGATCTTCTTTACTCAGTCTATGGATTCAAAAGCTAATCTTTTCTGGAAACACCTTCACAGACCCAACCGGAAATAATCTCTAGCAGCTATCTGGGCATCTCTTAGATCAATCAAGCTGACAAAATGAACCGTCACTGTAGGTCTACATTCATATGGGCTCTCTGTGGAAAATGGAAACTGTTAAGCCTATTAACGTTCATCCATTCTTTTCACAAATTTATAGAGAATCTAGCATATGCCAGGCACTGAGCTAGGCACTAGAGATACAAGAACAAGATGAGCAGTGCCCCTGTCTTAATGGAGTTTAGAGTTTTTTTATTTGTTTGCTTTTTGGTTTAATATTTTATTTGTTTATTTATTTGACACAGAGAGATCACAAGTAGGCAGAGAGGCAGACAGAGAGAGAGAGAAGAGGAAGCAGGCTCCCTGCTGAGTAGAGAGCCCGACACAGGACTTGATCCCAGGACCCTGAGATCATGACCTGAGCTGAAGGCGGTGGCTTAACCCACTGAGCCACCCAGGCACCCCAGAAGTTTAGAGCTTTTAATCAGTAAGACCCCAGACAAATACGCAGAAAAACTTTTCAGCCTGGGCATGTTAGGAGGCTTGGGAGATCTGGTTGTGAGAGGAAGGTTAAAGGCTAAATCAAGCAAAGCTTTCTCAAGAAAAAAGATAGGTATGCAATCTGGTAGGAATTGATATTGATAATATTGATAAACCTGCCCATGTCTTTGAAAAAGTCACCCATAGAGCTGTTTACTAAAGAGCAAACACTAGTTTAATGTTTCTTTAAGGGTTATTTACATTACAACAAGGCACAGAATCAACTGATATGGAAATCAGTTAAGAATGCTTTAATAGCAAAACAACCACAGAACTGTATAATGTCATTCTAAAACATAATACCTAAGAATCACATGAAAGCTAAATTTAAATGTTTTATGCATGCAAGATGGAACATTTCTCAGATGCTTTTAGAAACACTATTATAGATTGCTATTCCGAGTACCAAATGACAAGAGCTGTGAAAAGAACTACACATGAATTATAGGTAGATAGTATGTGACTTATATGTAAATTACATGTAAGATCATTATTCCTTTGACACTTGGCAAGCTTTACCAAACATGAGTATTTCAATTACAATCAGCAAATTTCAGAGAGAAGCATTCAACCATTTTAGATCCACTTTGAATTAGTTTTCCTACATCACCAAATCTATGAATACAGTCAATATATGAATAATTTTCGATAAAAAGCCCAATAGGGTCTGGAAGATAAAAAGTAAACTAACAATGTCAAGTGATCAGAGACAAAACTTTCCATAAGTAAATGTAATAAAATTGATAAGATATAAAACTAAGAACAAAAAAATCATCAAAACCTTTAAAAATAGCTAACTTGCGCTGTGGAATCGGGGAGAGGATAAAAAGGAAGAATAAAGAACATAAAGCAACAAAAACTTTTGATGATACACCCATATTCCTAGAGTACAAAACGTGCAAGCCTCAAATCCTGAAGCCAACAGCTCTCTTTAGCCTTCTCAGCACACCCTCACAACCTGAGGCTTGAGCATAAGCTTTTAGGGCCCAGTAAAGCCTTTGGGAGGCTTGCCATCTCAGGTTTCACTGTGGATAAGGCTCAGTGAACAAATACCAGACTGAAACACAAGCTGACCTTCCCTTAGGAGGAGGGATTTGGCTTAGGATGGGTTTAGGGATTTCAATCTTGTGTTTGCTTTCCCAACCTCCACAGGATCGTGCCTGAGGCCCCCTACCTTTCTGCTGCACTACAAATCTTTCATCATATCACTTGTTTCATAGAACATACACATTCCAGAAAATGGTCACTCTCCAGTCCTCCGTTAAATAAAATCAGGGATATAGTCACACCGAAAAGATGCTTGGGCAACGTATAAAACATGAGAGCCGCTTGGTCATTCAACAACTACTTATTCGGTAAGCACAAAGCACTTTGAACAAAACAGTATAAAGATGAAGTTCTTGGTCACAAGCAATAGAAACTGACTGGCTAATTTTAGCAGGAAAGGAATGTATTGGCAGAATATCAAATAGCTCATAGAATCAACAGGAAGGCTGAAGAACCAGACTGGGGGAAAATTAAAAAAAAAAAAAAAAAAAAAAAGGCAGGCAGGAGCTAAGAACAATCAGACAGTGAGAACCACAAGGTCACCTCCAGCTTCAGTTAGGATACTTTGCTAACGGTGTCACAGGTAGATACTGTTAGACACCATGCCAGAAACACTGGCCCCTGGGACTGTATTTTAACCATCCTTACCCATTTAAATGACTCATTTCAGATTCAAATTCCCAAATCTGATTGCTCAAAGCCAGGATTCATGATCACACCCTCTCTGCTGCCATTGGGAAGAGAGGATATCTGGCTAATGGGGCTTTTAAAGAGGGAGTTAAGGCGCTAAGACCCACACAGGGGGGAATTTCCCAGAAATACAAAGAGAATCTAGATGCTCAATGGCCAAAGAAATTGTAAATACTCACTTTAATCCACAACTTCAATCCACATACTTTGTCCCCCATATTTCCCCAAAGAGATGCTATGGCCATCACTGCTAAAGGTTGTCAATATGCCATATTTTTTAAGGGAAGTAGAGATGATATTTTATCTATCAGATAATATTTTCATTAGTGCCTTACCATCATCCTTAGAAATTAATTTGTACTCCATAGAGACCACTATTGATCCTGATTTTGAAGTAATATTAAAGTACATCTTCTATAGAAGCATCACTGTTGGGGGTAAAGGATTATAATGAGTTCATGTTCCCAGCAGCGAAAAGATCAATTTTTTAAAATGCATTTCTTTTTTCAGGACACCTGGGTGGCACAGACAGTTAAACATCCAACTAGTGGTTTTGGCTCCCGTCATGATCTCAAGGTTGTGAGATCAAGCCTGGCCTCAGGCTCAGTGCTCTGTGCAAGAGTCTGCTTCAGATTCTCTCTCCCTCCACTCATGCTCTTTCTCTCTCTAATAAAAAATAAAATAAATCTTTTTTTTTTTTTTAAGTTTGTTTTTGTTTTCAAGGTGTTGATCGACAGTGAAAACCAAACTTAAATCTCGCAATAAAGAGAGTACAAAAGGGTACCGGTACTAACACTGTGTTAGAATTGCAAACACAAACACAAACAAGCTCTCCAAGAGCTTAGAATACAGCAGGGTGTCTGACACTTGAATAGACCTCTGGAATGTAATGCGAGAAGTACTGTAACGGAACTGTATGCAGAATTTGATGGAAGAATGTAGGAATGACCCCAATCTCCAAGGTGGGGGACAGGGTGGGGAGGGTGGCAGGGAAGACTCCCCAGAGGATGTGAGGACATGACAACCTGAGCTATCTCCTGAAGGATGAGTAGGAGTTAGCTTCTATCTTGTGAGCGCATTTTATAATCAGAAGCAATAAATCACTCAGACAGCAGTTATGTTGCATTTTTATTGAGAGCACTTCCAATAGTGCCCTTTATTTCACCTATCATAATACTTATCATGCTGTATTGTAACCACCTGTGCTCTTGTCTATCTCTCCACCAACCTTTAAGCTCAGTGGTGATAGGGACCACGTCAGTCCTGCTTCTGGCTATATTCTTGGCATCCAGCATAGTTACCTGGCATGGGGTGATAAATACATGTTTGCTAAAGGGAGAACAGCACCAAGACATTTTACACGGAGAAATAATTGCTGGAGAAACACTCTTGACAATTAGTTAAGACACTGTTAAACTTGAGAGGCAATTTGAGTATAGCTTATTTTTCGTCAGTACTTAAGATAGTAAAGTCATAAATCTAGGGGAGTATCTTTGATCTGTGGTAAAAGATCCAAAGATTCAACTGCTGCTTACTCAATAAAAATGCAAAAGAGATTAAGAGTAATGGTGTTCAACTTTTTTACATAAAAAAGAAGGGTTAGCTTCCAAACTCTTTACTTTCCCGTTGAATTAAATGACAAGACTTCCTTAAAAAACAAGCAAACAAACAAACAAAAAGCAACCCAGATATTTAAACAGAAGTAGTACTACACACTGCAACGAAATAGGAAGGAGAGGTATAAAGGTAATCTAATATCCCTGTTAGGAGTTAGCTGGCGAGGCAGGAAACTTAAGGTTGAGGGTTAATGCTTTCCGATGCATGAAAACTTACTGTGGTCACATGGAAAACAACATCCCACTCCATAAAAAACATTGGCATTTGCAGTAAATTGAATCCTAAAGAGATGATACCAACAGTTCTCAATTAATGTACATCCAAATTACCCGGATTATTAACACAGATTACTGAGCTCCAACCGCCCCCCCCCGGAGTTTTCTGATTACCTAAAGACAGAATGTGGCTAAGAATCTGTAAAAATATGATCATATGAAAGATACTAAAAATCCAAATCATATTTTAAGGATTGAGAAACTATAAAAAAGAAGAGGTTGATTCGAAAAATAGTATTTCAAGAAGTGAGAAATTCTCAGATTTTTTAACAGTGATGGCTAAAGAGACAATTAGTAAACTAGAAGAAAGACATGAAACAATTACAGAGCATGCAGCTACTATAGAGATTAAAAGTATGAGAAGTGAAAAGTAGGCAGACAATCTATTCTGTTCTGCCTGAGACTTTTCTGATTGAAAATTCCTCAGTCATAGTAAGCAAACTGAGTGATTGGCTACCTTAGTTATCAGACCTAAAGAATAGAATAAGAAGGACCAAAAAGAGGAATTTCAAAATGAAAGAATATTAAGAATGGAAAGAGGAAACATTTAAAAAGAAAGCAAATGTGAATTTTCTAGAATTGATGAATATGAGATCTAAGAATAAAAAATAAGAATCTTAAGATCCAGGGATCACCGATAATAAAAACAGTTATACCCAGATACATCATGGCAAAATTTCAGAACACACAAGTAAAAGAGTAAGTATTCAGAGTTACCACAGAGACAAAACAGATTGTCTACAATAGGATAGGATGTTGACTGGCAGGAAATAATACAAATATTATATAGAAGTCCACATAATAATAGTTTAAAAGGCCTGAGATACAATAAATTGCCACGAAGAATTTTATACCCAGCTGAAAAAGTAAGTTAAGACAACACCTGTGCTCCCACTCCATGAAAGTCTCTTCTCACACTCACTCACAAAGGGAGGCCTAGGAGTGCCTGACTGACTCAGTCAGTAGAACATGTGACTCTTGATCTCAGGGTCATGAGTTCAAGCTTCACATTGGCATAGAGCTTTTAAAAAAAGGAGAAAGAAAGAAAGAAAGGAAGAAAAGAAGGACAGAAGGAAGGGAAGAAGGAAGGGAGGGAAGAGAAAGAAAGGTTGAACCTCACGGTATATCCTGCCACACACCAGACTAAGCTTGCCTCTTCACCAGATGGCGAGAGACTGGGGGCACATGTACCTCCTGATAGGCTGTGCCAAATACTGTTGGTGGTGTTCACCTCAAGCCTCTTTGTACAATATAGGGAAATCCATGCTTGATCTTAGCCAAAAGTTCAAGAAGCAATTGTATAACATAGGGAAATCCAAAGTAACCAGACTGGAAAAAAAAAAAAAAAAAGCTGAAACCAGTATGGTAAGGAAATCACCACCAGCTAATGTGAGAGATTTGTCCATAAACGGAAATTAAACTCCAATAATTAATGGTAAAGGAGGAGTCAGGAGAGGATACCTTGAAATTGTGGACTGGAGAGTCAGGATAGACTTTACAAACATTAGCGAAGATCTTGGAAAGGCTACAGTGGGAGGATGAGAGAGAGAGAGAGAATCTGTTGAAAAAAGAACCATTAAAGGAAAGCTGTCTCTCACAGTCCTCATCATGAGGTAAGCGGGGGGAAAAAATTTACCTGGCAAATTCATAAGCACAAACCTGCCCACACTAGGTTTGGTATGCACATTAATTTGTGTGGTCTAGGAAAGTTTGTTCCAAATGCTTCTGGCTCAGTAATGGCCCCCAGGCATCTGGCAGAAGCAAAGGCAATTCCTCACTAGAAAAATGTACCTTCAGTTCAGGTTTTATCATAATCAGTTCCACCACAAAAAATATAAAAGTGATTGTGTGTGTGTGTGTGTGTGTTTTACTGATGTAAGTTAATAGCTCTTCTGATGTGTATTATGCAACTTTGTTATTCAAGCAGCTCAATATATCAATAGTGCTAAAATTGAGCTCCTTCTAGAATTCAAGAGTTGCCAGCTTATTTGCTCAGGTATACATTCCTGAAACCTCCTGCTCCACATTTTATAAAGGCATTACATGATGTTCAATGAACTCCCTCATTTGTGACAATCAATGTTTGACATTCTAAAAGTTTAAGTCATTTGATCCACAGTTAGGTTTTAATAAAATTATACAACTCCCTGGATCTTTAATTATATACTTACCAAGCCATATAGAGCCAATCCTTCTAAAAGGCTTCTTTTATTCAAAATAATAGCCTTCTCTTTAGTGTTTCCTCAACAACTACTAGCCTCTAATAAAACTTGTCATGATTGTTGGGGTTTTTGCAAGAAAATATTTTCTGATACCCCTTTTAGTACCCGGGGTATTATGTGATGGATTACTTAATGTCTATGTGATTAGAAAAAGAGAAGGGAGGTGGAATTCAGGGCATGGATGCAAGTAGTGAGAGGGTGTTGTTTTGAGTGTTAAGCATTAGCTCAGCTGCTGAAACTTTGGAACTGTGGATTATATGTCCCAGGCCTCACCTATGTGGCTTGAGGGCACCATCAACTTTTACAACTGTGGGATTTTGGCATCTTGCCAATACCTCCCTTTACCTGAGGTCCTTCTGGTAGCCGCTGGGGGTTGTTTCCAGTACTTTCAAGAGCGTGTGCTCTCCTACTTTTGTATCCAATCTCCTCTGTGCAACCATCATGTCTACAAACTCCTATGGGCCCCACCGCCTGAAGGAGATGCTTCCTCTGCTCCTTAGGAAGGAAGGCGACTTGCCTGGAGTGCTATTTCCTTCGGCAAGGCCTTCATAGTGTCACAGTAATACCATCAATCCTCCCAACGCTGGAGCCAAACTCCCTGCGGGCTCTATAGACGTGGAAATGGGGAGGATGACCATGCCACAGGTCTTAGTCCTGCTCTCTGGACAGGTCTGGGGGGTCAGATATCACCTTATCCCCTCCAATTCATTGTTGCTTTGGTCCCTGGCCCCAAACACCCAAAAAAGCTCTTCTACTCTCCACTCCAGTCACTTAATAACTTGATGCATGTGTAGGCTCAACTGGGATATCTAGCTATAAAACATTTTCTTATCCATTCAAAAGCATCTGGGGAGTACCTGTCACATACAGGGTCCTGTGATGAAAGCTGTGGCAGACCCAAAGAGGAGTTAGAGGCAGCTACTTGGGCATGTGACTGACATGCTTCCACTCAAAGCAGATGACCAAGGAGCCCAGTTGTAGTATCCTTTCTTAAAGAATCTCATCAAGCCTGACATCATCCATGCTACATTTTGAAATTTGACATTCAAAAATCAGACTAAGGACAATGGGAGACGAGGCCAAAAAAAGAAAAGCCTGCATTGCTCCCAAAGGGTCATGAATGACGGTGAGTTTTATTATTCAAGAAAATGAATAAAAATTCAAAGCAATTTAAATCTAATGCCTGCCTGCCCATAAGGAACCATCATCTCCTGGTACCCAAGCTACCACCAAGCCATTATATACTTTTGGAAGCTGTACTAATTCTTTCAATAAATTCTTGCCTTGGGCGGTGAAGGGCTAGGACTGGAAAACATGGTTCCTCTAATTAGCAAGCCTTATCACCGTGTCCTGTGATGGCAGATGATGAAAGCTCTACATCACTGTAGACAAATAATTCACATCAGAACAGACACGCACCTGATTGTCAGGAAAAACTTAAGTCATAATAATGACACCTAAAAGAGAGACACTTACTACCATAGGGTGAAAAAACATAACAGAAGTAGTTTCCTACTATGTGGAAATGTATACATGGATACATTTCACATGACCAAAAAAAAAAAAAATCTACCTCCTAGATTTCTCTTCCCTCTGAGGCTGTGGGATTTATAGCCAGATATGAATATTTTAGACCCATGCTGTGTAATACACTAGCCACAGGCCACATGTGGCAAGTCTGAACTGAGATGTGCTGTACATTTAAATGGTATGCCATATTTCAAAGACTTACTAAAAATAAACAATCTAGAAGATGTCATCAACATCTTTAAATATTTATCATATGTTGAAATCAATGTTTAGGTTAGGTAAAATACATTAAAAATAATTTAATTTGTTTCTTTTTCATTTTTTTCCCTCTTTTTCATTTTTAAATGTGACTATTAAAAAACTTTAAATTACATTGTAGCTTGCATTGTAATTCCACTGGATAGCACTGTTTTATTTTTATTTTTCTTTAAGGTTTTATTTATTTATTTGGCACAGAGAGGGAGAGAGAGAGAGAGCACAAGCAGGCAGAAAAGCAGGCAGAGGAAGAGGGAGAAGCAGGCTCCCAGCTGAGCGAGGAGCCTGATGTGGGACTCGATCCCTGAACCCTGGGATCACAACCTACCCAAATGCAGATGCTAAACGGACTGAGACACCCGGTGCCCCCAGATAGCACTGTTTTAGACATAGCTATATTTACTATATTTGGAGCTGGCCCTTTTGTGTTTAGATATCTATTTGTTCCACTAATACTACCTCCGACGGGGTTAATCTCACAAGCAAATGTCACGGTTCGGTGTTCTATGAGACAGGTAATTAGTTACTTGAGCCTAGAGAAGAGCAATGTTCCTTCATCGCACTGAATTCAAAAGAAGGCTCACCGTGAAGAAGCCTACAACACAGAGCCTTTACATATTATGGCTTCAGCTATGTGAGCTAGCATAAAAAAGCTAAATTAGATAAATCTAGAGAATATCCCAGTAAGATCCTATGGCCGCTAGGAACTGATATTATTTGGCCCAAATTGAAAGAAAAATTCTATGGAAATGAATAGAATACACTTGTGTGTCCTAAAGTTGAGAGACTGAAAAACAAGGTCGATGACACTGAAAGCATCCTTGTATAGACTGAATTATGCCCCCCCATTCACATATTGAAACCCTCACTCCTGGTATGACTGTATTTGAAGATAGGGCCTTTACAGAGTTAAATTAGGGTTAAATGAGGTCCTAAGAAGGGGCCCTTATCTCATAGGACTGGTAAGAATTGTATGGGAAGATCACCTGGGTGCGGATCAGATGGTTAAGCATGGGACTCTTGATTTTGTCTCAGATCCCAAGCTCAGGGTGGTAAGATGACCCTGCCCCAAACACACCTCAAGCCCCAACAGGCTCCAAGCTCAGTGGGGACTCTGCTTGAGAGTCTTCCTTCTTCCTACTCCTTTGCCCCTCTTCCCTACTCTTTTTTTCTCTCTCTCTCTCAAATATATAATCTTTTTTTTTTTTTAAGATTTTATTCATTTATTCGACAGAGAGAGATCACAAGCAGGCAGAGAGGCAGGCAGAGAGAGAGAGAGGAGGAAGCAGGCTCCCCGCTGAGCACAGAGCCCGATGCGGGGCTCGATCCCAGGACCCTGAGATCATGACCTGAGCCGAAGGCAGCGGCTTAACCCACTGAGCCACCCAGGTGCCCCTCAAATATATAATCTTGAAGAAGAAAAAGAAGATGATGATGATAGGGGAGGAGGAGGAGGAGGAAGGGAGGGAAGAGGAAGAAGAAGGAGAGGATGGGACACCAGACCAGTCCTCTCTCCCCCCTACCCTGCTCCCCAAGTGGGCACAGAGGAAAGGCCATGTGCAGATGCAGCGAAACGGTAGCAATCTGCAAGCCAGGAGGAGAGTCCTCACGACAAACTGAATTTGCCGGCACCCTGATCACAGATGAGCTTCCAGAACTGGGGAAGGGGATGTCTGTTGTTTAAGCCAGACTGCGGTATTTCACTGTGGCAGTCAGAACAGACTAACACAACCTTAAAGAGAATTCTGCAGAAAAAGTTTATACTCTTTTAGGGGAGATTTTACTGCCTTCCACTGTTGCTGGTGTGACACTACATAATGGAGAGTGGGTCCCAATGCCTTAACAGCGACACAGAATTACTAAATAAGTCAGCAACACAGTCAAAGGTTCAAGAATGGTAACTTGCCCATCCCTGAGAGGATATTTTGCAAATTTTAAATTCTGCGAAAAGACTGCTGAGATATCTATATGTTCCATGGGACCTTTCTAAAAATGTTCTTGCTGAGGAAGTACCTCAGAAATTTCAAGAGAAGCATAAAATCTAAGCTGTGGATGTCGTTTTAATGAATACCAAAGAGATTTTTATCTTGTTCTTTTATCTTGTATTCAAACTAGCCCTTAATTTAATACATCCTCTCTTAAGTAGTTCTCATTAATAAGAATATGCTTTAAAATCAGGCCATTATCTATACTAAATTAATGCAAAAGAGCATTTATTTTAATTCTAGCCAGGTGGGTATCAAACTTTTCTGGCATTAAGAATCATGTGTGAAGTTTGTAAAAAATACAGAGTTTGGGAACCCAGTCCCTGGAGATTTTGACCAGGGAGTGTCTAGGTGAGGGCCAGACCTTTCCATTTAAAATACACTCAAAGGGATCCTGGCTTGGGCAGTCCCTAGATCACACTTTGAGAAACACTATTCTAGATGTCAAGCAAATTTGAAGAACAGCTTATCCTAAATTTGAATGGAAATATAGTTACTGTTGTCTACATGCTCACCATGAGTGTAATTATACTTTGAAATGTATTATGGGCCCTAATTTTTTTTTCACTCTCAGTTATATCCTCAACAATGGCAATCTTAATGAAAAGATTTTGTGTGTTAGTTTCATTTACTGTTTCACACACAAACTATGCGCTAAAAATCATGTCAACACTCCATCTGAAGGGGCATTTTTAAAAAGGTGTAAAGAAAATTTGCATTGCACAGTAAGTTTCAATCTAAAATGAACAATGAAAGGAAAAGAGAAATGTACTTATTCATACAAGGGTGTATTAGAGACATTATTGGTAATTATGTATTCATTTAGGCAACAGATTTACGTGTGTGATATTCTGCTAGCACTGTGGGAGAGACGGGTATGCACCAGGCAGAGATCTCTCCTCAAGAGGCTTACAGTCTTGTAGGAGAGCGCGGACACCGGTCCTGACATGGAAGATAAGATGTGCTACACTGTAAGAAATACAAATTGAACACTATGGGGACTGAGGGGAGGAAATGTGCAGTATGAGTGCAGCAAAGGCTGAGGTGGGGAGATGGTGGAAGGTGAAGCAAGAGACGTATGGGCAAGGGTCAGATCATGAAGAGTCTCGTGTGCTAAACTGAGGGTCAGTATTTATCCTAAGGGCTTTGGGGAGCCATCGTTATGTTTTAAGGAAAGTGATGCCGTGCATTCATTCCCCCAGTCATCACGGAGCACCTGCTGCATGTTCACTCCCGAGTGAAACTGCCAACCAGAGTCGCCTGTGAAGCTTTTCAACTGTCTCTGAGCCCAGGCCCCCACCCAGACCCACCCAGCTAGGAACTCGAGGGCTGTGAGGCACGGCGTTATTGAAAATCTTTCCTTCTCAGTGATTCTGAGGCACAGTCAAGTGAGGCGACCACCATTGAAGGCCGTGTTAAAATAGATACACAAACCACTCTTCGCCCTAAGATGTCTTTGCAAAAAGAACATTTGAGCAAAGGAACTGAGCTAGTGATAAAATCATGTTTGTGACAGATGTTACTGCAATCAACAGGACAGGAGCCAGGGACAGGGAAGCTGGACAGGTACAGTAGAAGCCAACTGAATGGGTGACTTAAATTCTTGAACTAGGGAAAAGACACTCTGAAAAATTATTTTAGGAAATTGTTTTGTCTGTGATGTCCAGAATAGACATCTGTGCCTCTCCGGAGGCACAGACACCAGGAATTGCTGAACACAGTAATCCG
The DNA here is from genome assembly GCF_011764305.1 of Mustela putorius furo. Taxonomy (NCBI): domain Eukaryota; kingdom Metazoa; phylum Chordata; class Mammalia; order Carnivora; family Mustelidae; genus Mustela; species Mustela putorius. Next base: position 20,486,099 of record NW_025422471.1, read on the forward strand.
AGCATAGGATTATGGCAGGTGATTAAGGTGAGGTCCCAAGGGATGGAGAACAGTAGATGAAGTGAGTAACAGTGTTTGGAAACTGCCACATGGCTTGTAACGTGTGTCACTAACGAGGAAGGACAAAAAGACAAAGAGAGTGGGAAAAGAAAGAAAATAAGGCTGATAGAAAGAAAGTGGACAAGATATTGGTGAGACTTGCATTGCAGGAAAGATACTTGTGTCTAGAAAAGTAAACTGCTAGTCGTTTGTATATAACCTTTAATGGAAGGTACTTGAAACTGCACTGGACGTTGCCATTTTGCAGATGGAAAACTGATGCAGAGGCCGACCAGTATTCCAAAAATGTCAAGTAAAAGTGACAACTTCTTTTTTGAGACTCAGACTTGAAGTTTATTGTTGTTACTATTTTCAAATAAACATCATACCCACAATCTTGTTGCTATTTTTAAGTTATTAGTATCAATTATTAATATTTACAGATTTTTTTTTTTTTCATTAAAAACCTAGAACTACCTCTTTGTTCCTCTACCCTTGCTTTGTTGAGGTGTCTCTCCTCATGCCCATGCTTTGGTTGGAAGTCAATTACGATAACAAGGGTGAAAAGGAAATAAGAAGCCTCTTGCCAGGGCCTCCTGCCAGGGACAGATGCACTCGCTCTCTGTTGCTTCCTGTGCACAAAGGACGCTTAAGCTTTAAACTGAAAGCTTGAAAGAAAACAAGGCCGCATACATGTGTGCAGGCTGTGCACTGCACAGCTCCAGAGCACTGTTCACCTCTGTAGATTTGTATATTTAATTTCCACAGATGGAAATCAAGTGTTTGAGGGAGGAGTGCCTTTATCCAATTCTCACTAAGGCGCTATAACGGGCTCAAACAATGCTAAAGACACCCTCTTTTTTCAAAGTTTCTCAAACCATGGTCTTAGGACTAACTACATTAGAATCCTTTAGGAACTGACTTAAAAATAAAGATTTCTGAATCTAATTTCAGACTACTGAGAAGGACCCTGGATTCAGCATATTAAACAAAGTCCCACCAGGCAGTCCTCACATGTAAACACAACTTTTCAATTATTTTTCATTTTCCCTCCACCAATCGTAATGACATAAAGAACTATATGTATTTTAAACCATTTTATGATAAAACAAAAGATCCAGCACATGAGTTTCTAACTGCCCTCTGTTTAAGAATTAAAACAAGGGAATTAAAAAACATGTGTAGATGAGGAGAACAAAGGTCAGAACTTCAATGTGAGAAATACGAAGAGGTGCCTCAAAATAATGTAGGAAATGCTATACTAGCTCATGTGTCTGAACTACTCAACCCAAAATGTCACCTCTATCTCTCTCCATGATCCCAAAAGTCTGTATCGGGAGTATTTTTTAAAAATCCCTAACTTGTCCATTATGGTTCATTGATGAATGTTTATAAGCTCTCATCAAACATTTTATGTTTTCAGCTTGCACAACCCATGAAACAATACAGGTCTTGTTTATTATGTAATGTGTACATTTTCACCTATCTTCCTGTGCACTGAAAAGACCTTTGTCGAGCTTTAAGTGGGATCCTAAGTGGCTGTGCCATGGGACGTGAGGGACAAAACAGTATTTGCCCTAGCATTCCCATTGCTCCTTGATTTACAGGCTGCAGCAGAGCCCCTTGCAGAAAGAAGAGCCTTAATCTTTTCAGTCTGTCCTCATAACAAAAGCCACCATTGCCTTTTAGTCATTTTAGTGATCCTTGTAAGGATATTCTTTTTTTTTTTTTTTCATCCTCTTTGTCTTTTTTAAGGTTTGGCGACCTGAAATATACACAGTTGTCTATATATCTACATATACGCCAACAATTTCTCATAAGCATAAATCATGCATGTGTTGCTTCTAGTATAATTCTTCATCATGACATAGTTTTCTGACCTTTTGAGCTATTGTTCGGGACCTAAATAAAAGTAATCCCCGATATTGAAATATCAGAGATTGAAATCTGATAAAAATGGAAAATCATCCAGGTAGAAGAGCCAAGAGGAACTGAATTACATTTGCCACCTGTTTTCCCATGAGCAACATCACCTTCCATCTTACAGAGACTCCCCCTTAGCTGCCTGGCTTCCATCCAAGTCCACAGTTTGGCCGGGAAGGTCCAAGGCAGGAAACTGCACTGCAGGGACATGGCGAAAGGGAAGCATCCAACAAAGCATCACCTGGACAGTGGTGATACTGCTTCTTCCATATGCCTCATGATTACTTAAAAGATTCCGATCCTGACCTCCATGAGCATTCATGCTGAGCCACGCAGGTATTGAGAAGTCCTGCTTTACGGGGGGAAGAATGGCTGAAAGAACCGCACCAAAAAGCCCAGTACTGGGTATTTTTGTGCCTTGCTTTACAGAGAGGCACAGACTTGGGTGCCATTCATGTTGAAAGTCACTCCGTGTTTGTCAGTGATGGCACAAGCCAGCTGAGATGGCAGCAGGGGCGCCCTGAATCCCTCGTCGGGGTACTTGACCTCGCCCTCCCACGTTTGCTCACACACTGTTCTGATGTGCAATTCTGTTCTTCCGACTGGTTTCTGTTTAAATGAACCCTCTGGTTCCTTACTTGAGTGCCCCTTTTGGATCCCCATCTGGGATGACTGAGGAGACTTTCCTATGTGACTCCCACTCAGGACCCTACTGCTTGCCTCAGAGGTTGATGCCCAAATCTCAAACATAGCCTTCAGTGGATAAACACGGAACCCTTACCCACGCAGCTGGCTGCATTTCTCCTGGGCTTATTTGCTCCTGGATATGACATTTGGGATGCTGTCTATGAACCAGGAAGCCAGCTCTTACCAGACACCAAATCTACCAGCACCTTGATCTTGGTACTTCACAGACTGCAGAACTACAAGAAATAAATGTTTTTAACCTATCCAGGCTACGCTATTGTTGTTACAGCAGTGCGGGCAGGCTAGGACGGATGCTCAAAGCAGAAAATTCAGAAGACTAATCTAATATGAGGGGAGGGGTAGAATCAGAAACAAGGAGATTCAACAGTCGAAAAGAGCACCACGGCAGTGAATTAAGATAATGGCAGTGGGAAAAGGACAGCCATTTAAAAACAAAAACAAAAACAGAAAACCAAAAAACGAGGGGTGCCTAGGTGGTTCAGTGGGTTAAAGCCTCTGCCTTCGGCTCAGGTCATGATCCCAGGATCCTGGGATCGAGCCCCGAATTGGGTGGGTTCTCTGCTCAGCAGGGAGCCTGCTTCCTCCTCTCTCTCTGCCTGCCTCTCTGCCTACTTGTGATCTCTGTCTGTTAAGTAAATAAAATCTTAAAAAAAAAGAAAAAAGAAAACAAAAACAAAGGACCCTAGGGATGAGTCCTATGTTTTGAAAGCAGTACCTTTCAGGGCTAGACCTCACGCCTCTCAGAGTCTGGCTTTCACTCAGCCTTGCACTCTGTGTTTTTACTTATTCCTGATATCTGCAGCACCAAACCTTTGCCTCGTTATCTTTGTACACTTCTCTCTCGCATTTGGCATCTGACCTCTCCGGCTCTGATTCTGACCTGTGACTCTCTCCATCACCATCATTCATGTTGGTCCCCTTACCTTACCCAGTCGAGCATCTTCTCCAGAAAACCAGCCTCGGTTCAACTACTGGAAGCTGCATTCTCCTTAGGTTTGTGCTGATTTCAAAACTGGAACTCATTTGCCTGACAAAGTGATTGGGCATAAGTGATAGTAGAGAGTCTGTGATCCTGGAATTTAGGACCTGGCGCTGAGGACTGGTTGAATGGAGGTTCTTTATATAGAAATAAAAGGTGAGGAAAAGCCATCTCTTTGCACACGTAAGTTAGAGGTGATGATGAGACATTCAAATCGAAATGTCTGACACCAATCTGACTTACGGGGTGGTCACTAAAAACAGAAGTCAGGACCAGAGTCATAGCACATTAGACACATCAGGCTGTGCACTGCATAACTCCAAGGGGTGACATTCACATAGACTAGGATGTAAAAGGCACACCCTAGGGTTGTACAAAGCCACAGTCTTGGTCAGAGCAGGGAATTAGCACATGGAAAAAATAGATGAAGCCAGGACATAATAAGACTAAGGGGAGAGATCAAACGAGGAGAAAATCACAGGGCTAAGATTGTACTTTGGGGAAAATGTAGGGGGTAAAAGAGAAACTTTATCAAAGGATATAGAGAAATGAAGTGTTACCATGAGTTAAGGAGGATTTCAAGGAGGAAAGAATCAATCGCAAATGCCACAGAAAGGCTATAGAAAAGAAGACCTAAAAAAGAATTTAAGAGGAAGTATACAGTAGTCCTTCCCTTCCCATATCTGCCGAAGGATCTACCAAATTCCCAGTGAATGTCAGAATCCACAGATAGTACCAAACCCTATATACACAATGATTTCCCCTATCCATACATACCTATGATAAAGTAACTTACAAATTAGGCACAGTTAAGCGATGAACAACAATAACTAATATTAAAATAGAACAATTAGAACAATATACTGTAATAAAAGTGGTGTAAATGTGGTCTTTCACACATACCCAAAATATTTCATTGTCCTGGACTGTACTTGCTGTTCTCCTGACTACATGAGACGATAAAATGTCTTCATGACGGGATGACACGAGCTGAATGATGCAGGCCCTGGGACCTAGCCGTAGGCTGCTGGTGCACTCCCAGCCCGTTGGAAGGAGGACCACCGGCTTCCAGAGGGCGCTTCGCCATGAGTAACCAAACGGTGGAGAGTGAAACTACAGGTAGGTGAGGACAACTGTAACGCAAGGAAGAGGACTGACCAGGAAGTGAGGACTCGGGCCTCCAGTCTTGACGCGCCGCGCCTCAGGCAAGGCTCCTAACATTGGCGAAAACTTCTCTTTTCTGTGAGTGGTTACTGAGAAAACAGTAATCTTTTTTTTTTTTTTTAAGATTTTATGTATTTATTTGAGAGAGAGAGAGAGACAGAGTGAGAGAGCATGAGAGAGAAGGTCAGAGGGAGAAGCAGACTCCCCATGGAGCTGGGAGCCCGATGTGAGATTTGATCCCAGGACTCCGGGATCATGACCTGAGCCGAAGGCAGTCGTCCAACCAACTGAGCCACCCAGGTGCCCAAAAACAGATTTCTCTTATTGGATGTTTCCATGTGCCAGGCACTGGTAAAGTACTTAGGCATTAATGCAGTGATTCCCCATGACGCCTCTGTCATAGGTTTCCAATATTACTCCCATTTTGCAAGTAAAGAGACTGAGGCACTGAAGTAAAGCCTAAAGTGACACAGCCAAAAAATGACAGTGCCAGAATCTGACGAACGAGACGGTTTGGCCAGGGCTAGGGCCATCTTAATATAGACAAACTAGAGGACTGCTAGTGACCTCGCAGGATGTGCTCTGAATAGAGGTGAGAGAGAAAAAACACAATAATGAAAGAAAGGATGTGTGGTGATAAAAAGGAGAGAAAAAGGATTGTGAGCATTAAGGGCAACAGGGTCAAGTAACGATTGTTTCGAGAAAGATGAGACCTGTGTATAGTGTTGCTTGAGGGAAAGGAACCAGTGAAGAGGAAGAGATTGAAAATGCTGGAGACTGAGGAAAATTGATGGAGCAGCATTCCAGAAAAGACGAGTTAGCCTGGAAAAGAAGAGAACATCCAAGATGACACAGACCCTCGTTTTGAAGCAGAGAGTAGGAAAGATGGGAAAATTCACGCCTGATGTCCTTGCCTTTAGGAAATAAGAATTAAAAGAAAAATTGACTCAAAGTAGACATAGGCTCTGCTGAAATTTTTTCAAGCTTTTATTATCATAGAAGTAAAATGTATATATGTATATATGTATACATATATGTATATGTATATATATATATGTATATATGTATATATAATTTAGGAAAAATATAGAAAATTAGGAAAACATCACCTAAGTCCTAGGAAACAAAGATACCACTGCAGTGTATTTCCTTCCAGACAACTGGTATTCTCTCCCTTTCACATATTAACATTAGCAATTCTAGTTATAATTTAGCTTTCATAAGGCTCATGTTGAAAGTTCACTTAATATTCTAGCAAGTGGCTGTGCTATAACATCCTTAACCATGTCCCACATATGAGCTACTTCCAGTATTTTACTATTTCATAAATAAAGCTGCATATAGAATTTATTCTATATTTTAGCTCATTTTCAAATGATAGAACCCTGAAAGTTTAACTACCAAGTCAATGACCTTATACAATTGCAAACATCTTTAAGGCTTCTGACGGTTCTTAGATGATTTTACATTTTACATTTTACCAACTGTGGATAAAAATACTCAATTGTTTCCTAAATCCTTTCAGGGTTTAGGAAACAAAACAAAAACAAAAAACTTTGTTAATTTGACAGATGAAAAAGAAGTACTTATATGACATTTCTCTTACTAATAGTGAGGCTGATGAATTTTTCATGTATTTGTTTATTGTTTTTTTCTACTTTGTAAAGTGTTTATTTTTGTCCTTTGTACATTTATCTTTTGGGTTCATAGTGTACTAAAATTTTAGGAGTTATTTATATAATAAAGATATTAACATGTTCCCACTTTAAGCCTCTTTACTAGATTTTAACTTTGATTATTACTTTTATAAAATGTATTAATTAAAACACCTTTTCTTGTTATTATAAAAAGTTGTATTCTGAGCTGGGTTCATCAATCTCCCTTTAATCAAATGAATTCCCCCATTCAGTTCCCTTTTGGCTCGAGTTGGTCAGAGCTGGTATCTGTGGGTTACAACAAAGAACTCTAATAAACCCAGCAATAATCAATTAAGGACTGCAGTAAAAAGAAGCTGATATATGTTAGCAACCAGAACCATAAAATATCCAGGAATAAATTTACGAGCAAGCATGCTAGACCTCCAGGAAGAAAACTATAAATCTTTGCTGAGGGTATAGGAAACAACTTGAATGGAAGAGGAGCATACCCTTTGCCTACTGAGAACTGACTGTTATGAAGACATCAATATTCTGCCAAGGGTTTGTGTAAATCCAATGCCATTCCAACGGGATTATTTGGAATATGACAAGTTAGTGCAGATCTTGAAAAACTAATATGTGAGAGCAGCTAGAAACTTTTTTTTGAAAATCACAACCTAATATAAGGCAATAGTATAACATCTTGTTTGGGCTTAGGGCAGAATAGACAGGTAGAGTGGAAGATTCTGGAGATAAACCTGGGTAAATATTGGGGGTGAGGAGTAAACATTTTTTTTTAAACATGATAAAAGCAGAATTTCAGATCAGTTGGGAAAGGGATGGGTTGTTCAATAAACTATATCTTGAAATAGTTGTGTCATGACTTCCAAAATATCACACTCTGCAAGTTTTCCCCATTCATTATTGGCTGCTCCTTTCTGTCTCATTTACTGTCTTCTCCTTCTCCATCTTTGTGCACCAGGATTTGAACACTGACCCGACTTTTTTTTTCTTTTTTACATCTCCCTTATCTGAAAATCCGACTTTATATTTTTTATTTTTATTTTTTTAGAAAGGGGGAGGAGAGAACAGAGGGAGAGAGAATCTCGGGAGGGCGCCACACTAGGAGTGGAGGCTGACTTGGGGCCTGATCTCACATCCCTGAGATCATAACCTGAGCCTTAATCATGACTCGGATGCTTAACTGACTGAGCCATCCAGGACCCCTGAAAATCTGACTTTAAATACCATCTCCCTACCTACGAGTCCTAACTTAGTCTCTCTAACCCTTACCTAACTCCTAAACCCTGGTGTTATACATAAACAACCTATCTGACATTCTACTTATGATAGCTAAAATTTAATATTTCAGGTGCCTGGTTGGCTCAGTCCATTAATCAGCTGCCTTCGGCTCAGGTCATGATTCCAGGGTCTTGGGATCAAGCCCCTCATCGGGCTCTCTGCTCATCGGGAACCTGCTTCTCCCTCTCCCTCCGCCTGCCTCTCTGCCTGCTTGTACTCTCTATATGTCTGTCAAATAAATAAATAAAATCTTTAAAATAAATAAATAAAATTTAATATTTCTACACCAGACCAAGTTAATTCCCCTTCCACTTCTACCTTCCCCATCCCACCACCAAACACATAAACACAGATTATAGCATAGGTTATAGCTCCCTTAATCTTTCCTATCTTGGTAAATAAGCCCCTATCCACCAAGGTGATCAATGCAAAAACCTGAGTCATCTCTGATTTCTGCTTTTCCTTCAGCCTGCAACATTCACTCTACCAGCACATCTACTGGTTCTACTTTAGATAGAGAGTAAAAATGAGTGCTTAAGAACATGAGCCCTAAAACCAAGCCATCTGGGTTCCCATCCTGGCTCTACCATTGGCCAATGCTGTTGTTACTTTGGGCAACCTCTCTCACTTGATCAAGATGTTATCTGTAAAACAAGGATAATGCCATTATCCAATTCATAGGGTAATGGTTGGGATTAACAAGTTCTTAAGAGATTGGAACAGTAGCTGATGCATTGTTAATGTGTTTAATAAATGTCAGTTACTATAATTATCTCCAAAATATACCTTAAATCTGTCTAGTTCTCTCCATATTCATGTATAGCTCCTTAGTTCAAGCCACTATCATCCCTTCTAACTCATCTGGCCATTTATTTCTTTTTCCTTTTTTTTTTTTTTTTAAGACTATATTTATTTGAGAGAGAGACAGTGAACAGTGAAGGAGAGCATGAGAGAGAATGTCAGAGGGAGAAGCAGACTCCCCATGGAGCTGGGAGCCCCATGTGGGACTCGATCCCAGGACCCCAAGATCATGACCTGAGCTGAAGGCAGTTGCTTAACCCACTGAGCCACCCAGGCACCCCTGGCCACTTTTTCTACTGCCCTACTATAATTTGTTCTCCACATTCACAGTCACGAGGTTTTTTTCAACTGTGAGTTGGATCAGATATTCTACTAATAACTTTCACTGTTTTTTTTTAACTTTAAAAATTTATTTATTTATTTATTTATTTAGGTGGGGGGGGGGAGAGAGAGGGAGAGCACAAGTGGTTGGGAAGGGCAGAGGAAGAAGCAGACCCCACTGAGAAGCAAGCCCGACCTGGGTTCCATCCAAGGACCCGTGGGATGACAACCTGAGCTGAAGGCTGATGCTTAACCAATTGATCCACCCAGTCACCTTCTCTGTCTTCTTTAGGGTGGCCTGAAAGTCCTGCATGAACTACCCCTAATCCAACACTCTGCCTCATCTGGTAATATTCTCTGTCTCACTCCCTTCGTTCCATCTATAGGAGAGCCTTATTCTATTGCTTGAAAGCACTAAGCTTGCTGCAGCCTCAGAGCCTTTGCCTGTGCTTGCTTGCTCCTTTGCCTAGAACCCTCTTTTCTTGGGTCTTTCAATGGCTGGATCCTCAATACAAATGTACTATCTTAGAAGAGCTTTCCCTTCCCATAGTATCTAACAAAGCTCTATTATTCTCCATCATATCATCCTGTTTTATTTCCTTCCTTGCACTTCTAGCTATCTGATATTACCTTATTTATTTGTTTAATTTTTTATTGAATCTCTCTTTCACGTAAACTATATGAGAATGGGGACCATGTCTGTCTGTTTGTTTTTTAAGTTTTATTTACAATGCTTGGAATGGTATTTAGCACTTTGCAGATGCTTAAGAATTTTATTGGATGATTTTTAATAAATTGGTGAGTTACTAAATAAATTTTTAAAAATAGGCCATTGGGTCTTCAGCTTATAGCTTATATAAAGATAAATTCCCAACTGACTAATTCTCTAAACATTAAAAAAAAAATAAAATAATGATCATACTAAAGAAAACTACAGGCAAACAGTTTTATGTTCTTGGAGTAGGAATGATCTTTCTCAACAAGAAAAAAATGCTATGAAAGCATAAGGAAAATATTGACCAGTTCAGCTAGATAAAAGTTGGAAAACTGCATAACTAAAGATACAATGCTCAAAGTTAAATAGACAAAACAGGCTGAGAGAAAGCAAAATATAAAGGGCTTTATCATTGTAGATGTAAAAATCCTCAAAATACTAGCAAACCAAATCCTGCAATATATGAAAAGGTTTATATACTACATCCAAGTGCAATTTACCCTAGGAATACAAGATTGGTTTAACATATGAAAATCATTCATTATAACATGCCATATTAAGAGAATAAAAATAAAAAAAACATATATTCAACTCATGAGATATAGAAAAGCATTTGACAAAATTCTACATATATTCATGATCTTAGAAAAGACAAAATCTATTAATAAACTTGGAATAGAAAAAAATTTCCTCAACCTGATAAAAGGGAATCTCTAAAAAATCTAGGGCAAAATCATTCCTTATGGTGAAAGACCGAATGCTTTTCCCTATGATGAGGAATAAGACAAAGATGCCTTCGTTTACGTCAGTTCAGCATAGTACCGGAGGTTCTAGCCAGGGAGGTCAGGCAAAGAAAATAAATCAAAGGCATCTCGGTAGAAAAATAAGTAAAATTACTTTTATTGTAGCTGAAACATTCTTGTATATAGAAAATCCTAAGGAATCCACTAAAAGGCCAATAAACAAAAAAAGTTCAGCAAAGATCCAGGACACAAGATCAATATACAAAAATCAATTTATGTCTATACACTGACAATGAACTATCCCAAAATAAAGTTGACCTCAGCAACCACTAATCTACTTTCTGTCTCTATGGATTTGCCTATTCTGGACATTTCATATGAATGGAATTATATTATATGTGGTCTTTTGTGACTGACTTCTTTGACTTGGCATGTTTTCAAGGTTTTTCCATCTTATAGCATGAATCAGTTCTTTTCCCTGTTTACTGCTGAATAATATTCCATTGCATGGATATAGCACATTTTGTTTAACAAGTTCATTTGGGATTTTCCCCCCAACACACACACATTTTGGCTATTATGAGTGATGCTGTTATGAACGTTCATGTATAAGTTTTTGTGTGAACATACATTTTCAACTCTTTTGTGTTGAATGTCCTAAGTGGACTTTCTGAGTGTTGTGGTAACTTGATATTTAACTTTGTCGGGAACTGCCAAACTGTTTTCCAAAGTAGTAGCACCATTTTACGTTTTCACCAGCAGTGTGTGAGGTTTCTGATTTCTCTAGAGCCTCATTAAAACTTTTTATAGTCTTTTTTATTATAGCCATCTTAGTGGGTGAGGCATGGTATCTCGTTGTGGTTTTAATTACATTTCCTAAGGGCTAGTGGTGTTGAGCATCTTCTCATGTGCTTATTAGTCATTTGGATATCTTCTTTGAAGAAATGTTTATACAGATCCTTTGTCCATTTTTAAGTTGTCTTTTTTAAAAAAGATTTTATTTATTTATTTTTCAGAGAGACACAGAGAGAGAGAGAGAGAACACAAGCAGGGAGAGTGGCAGGCAGAGGGAGAAGCAGGCTCCCTGCTGAACAAGGAGCCCGATGCAGGACTCGATCCCAGGACGCTAGGTTGATGACCTGAGAGGAAGGCAGATGCTTAACCAACTGAGCCACCCAGATGTCCCTAGGTTGTTTCTTCAGTTGTTGTGAGTTCTTTATATATTTTATCAGATACGTAATCTGCTAACATTTTTCTCCCTTTTGTGAATTGTCTTTTCACTGTCTTTTTTCTTTTCCCCTGGTAAAGAGTTTTCTCTGATGTAATGGTTAATTTTTTTTTATAATTTTTTTTAAAAATTCGAGTATATTAGCTTCCGGTGTAACTTTTCACTTACTTGATGGTGTCCTTTGAAGCACGAAAATGTTTAATTTTGATTAAATCCAATTGATCGATTTTTCTTTAGCATCTTGTGTTTTTGGTGTTGTATCTAAGAAACCATCACTTAATCCAAGGCCACAAAGATTTGTTTCTGTGTTTGTGCTCTTGTATGTGGATCTATAACCCATTTTGAGTTATTTTTGTACATAATGTTAGGGGTCTTTTTTTTTTTCTTTTTGCACGTGAATAGCTGGTTGTCTAAGCACCTTGTATTGAAGACTATTCTTTTCCCACTGAATTGCCTTGGTACTCTTGTTAAAAAACAAACAAACAAACAAAACAAAAAAAAAAACCCTACCTTAAAAGATATGATATTTTGTTTTAATAAAAAGTGGTAGCATAACAAATGGGTGTTCTTTGGCTTCTTGGTGACTTCTGACATTCAGTTGAATAGTTGTCACAAGTATCATCAGTAGCTGCAGTGGTTTTCATCTAGAGAAACCACCAATCCTACAATTCTCTAACCAAAGATGGGATTTTAAATGGGACTCTGTCTCAGATTCAACCAGGGCTCTAAGGCAATAGGTGCTTTTGTGCATTTAAGCAAAAAAGCAACCCCACTGGGAAGGTGGATTACAAGAAAGTGCCCCTGCTGGCACCCTGCGTTGCTAGAGGAGCAAGGGCTGGAGTCAGCACTTACTCATCCCCTTAGCTTGATATCTTTATGTAGGATGCAAACTGCGTAATCATTCACCATCGGCTTGGCTTTCCTCTACAGCAAATTTTCAAAGTGAGTTTCAAGGTCATCTAAGCAGGACTTACTAAAGAGTTGGCAGAAACTATTAACTCTACCCTTAAAAAAAAAAAGAGGTTGGAGAGGCCAAGAGAAAAGATGTCTTTGGAGAGAGTTGGGTTGAGACTCTAACTCCCCTAAAGGTCAGGTGGGGAGGGAGATATTTCTTCTTCATCTCAAGTGTGAGAAGGCCCTTTTTGGGACCACCTAGAAAGTATCCCATTCCCTAGGAGATGGGAACTGCATGACTGACACAGCCTGAAAAAAAATATGCACTGGTGCAAGCCTCCTTCAGCCATGGATTGGAGGGGAAACACTGTAGTCCAAGTGACATCAGACCAATGCTGCATGGAGCAGATGAAGAAGCCATGAATGAGCAAGTCAGGCCAGTGCTGTCCAAGGATCTGCCCAGAAGGAGCACCTGGAAAGGGGAGGAGATGAGCATAAGGAGATACAAGTTTTCTGCGAGATACTCAAGAGCTAACGGAAGCATTAGAAAGAACCACCTGCAAGAGACAGGTCTCTGTTTTCCAAAGGCCCTTCCAAGTGAGAGATCCCTAGAGATCTGGGAGTCAAAGAAAGAAAATCCATAGATATGCCCATGAGAGAAAAAGTCAGGCTTAACCATCCACCAGTTCTGAAGAGGACCAACACGGGCTCAGAAGGATACCCGTCAAGGAAACCTTTGCCTATTTCTTTATCCCTTATTTTCTCCTTCACTCACATCCCAACCCTGGAGGGGTGAGAAATCACAGTGAATGACAGAAAAGACAAGGCAGAATGAAGAGAGAAGTCAGCTTCTCCCCATTTCCTACTGGCAGTTCCAAGTAGGAAAAAGATACTTAACTTCAAATCTGTGTTTTAAGTTTTAACTATTACACAGAGCAGGCGTTAATTACTAACACAAATCTCACTTTTGGTTATAAGTGTCCAAAAGACATTTTGTTAGCTAAGGATTTCCATACAAATACATATTGATAATTGTCCCTTCCAGTTGACCCCTCCCCAAAGGTGAGGGGAAAAGGAATTTCAGAGAGGGAGTTTAAATAGGCAGAATGGGAAGAGGGAGGAGAAGTAAAATGGTATTTGCGTGCACTCTAACAGCGCTGCTTACTCAACGTATTCATTCCTGAACTATCAAAATCAATAAACTACCACATAAAAAGTAGCCATGTCTCTTTAAATCAGATAATGCCATTTCAAGACTCTTTGTAAAAAATAACTTTGATTCAATTCGAACAATACTTTAAGTAGTTCCCTAAAGAAATAACTGTACTGTAATTTGGGCATTGATAGCTGTAACACGATTTAAACACGGCTTCACTTTTCTGTCTTAATACGATTCCCCCCACTGCATCGTTCTGTGTGCTGTTTTGATGATCCTGTCACTTAGGGTTCTTTGAGCTCAGTTTTAAGGAGTCAACAATGAATGAAATGAACTCAGCGTTGGGATCCGTTTTCAAGAATTCTCCACATAGTTTGAAATCGCCCTAGATAATTCCATCATACATGAATAGGAACAAAACAGCTAATCATGACATAGAAGCAACTTCATGTCAAATAATATCCTTGAATGAGCCAATTTAGTAAACTCTGAATTTACTTAGCCTATTTGAACATCCATAAAGAGGACTTAGCAACAACAGTCTTTCCATATGCCAGGTGAAACCCTCAGAGGGAACAGGCCTCAGTTTAATAATGAAAGAGAAGGGAAAGGGCTGATAATTATTCTGTCTAAACAGTGTTTTGCGGCCTAACATTGATTGTGTCTTGAAATCTCCTTTGGGAATGGAGCAGGCAGCTTTTTCTTTGCTTTCACAAACCTCATGCAAATTATTTAAACATTTTTGCAATTATTTTCCTGAAACTGAGTTTTGGCCCAAAGCCTAGAAACACTGAAAAGTGACATCACACTGCACCCAGAGATTTGGGTTCCAGACAATTCTCTGGGGATCCTTACAATGAACTGTTTTGGAGGCCGATTTCCATATCACCATGTAAACATGGGAGTCTACTGGTACTCCTGCCTTTAGAGAGTCTCCAGATAAGGACACCACAAGTAAGCAAATGTTTAGGCAATTTAATTCTAGTTATCTTGCAACAACTTGACTGTATGTGCAGTTTCTTTTAATGTCCCTTCTAACTATCTGTGTGAAAAAAATATTTCTGTTGGCACTTTCTTAAATCCTTGATGTGTCTATGACTCCCCTTTTTAAATGTTAACCACAGAAAGAAGCCCGCTCCCCCCTTTTCTCTATCCCAGACCTTATACCTGGTTATTCATAAGGATAATTTTATAATTAATGCAGATGACTGGCCTAAAAATGATGACCCTCTTTTGTACTATTACTTCATGCTGAGGACAAAGAGGATACAGGAAAATTACTCCTTGGCCCAGGAAGTTTATTAAAATGCTAAATGAAGGTCTGGCGGCAGCTCAAAGAACTTTAAATAACCTTGTGGTGGAAAACCTCCAAAACCTCTTTTTACCGTCAGTTTAAACTAGGCTGGCTGTGACAAAGAGTAAGAAAATAAGTAGTTTCAAGAGTGCAAAAACACATCTATTTTTAAAAGGTAGGTTCATCCAATGGTTGTGGGCAAATGTGACACAGCCTTCTGAGGAACGATGACGATCATTTATCGTTCTGCGGTTTCGCAGGGTTCACAACCAAGTCCTGGGTGGATTCCACATGTCAGTCGTGAACGAAGCAATGCAGAAGGAAGTGTAATTACATCGCGGCCAATGCAGTGTTCTCTCTTGGTAGTCAGTGCAAAATATGCCACAAACACCCTGTGATAATGTTCTTGTGGCTAAAATTCCATGGAATGAAAACATGTTACGTGAGGGAGACTAACAAATGCTACTCCAGTTAATTCCACCCTAGTCTCTGGGGCTCTAACTCAGTATGTACCTTTGGTTCTGCATTGCTGTGCTAGGTCCTTCAAACACACAGCAAGTTGCAGACCATCCAAAGAGAAGACACTGCAGGGCAAATTCATTGAGCCATGGTATCTGCAAATCATTAGTGGGGCGTCTGAAAACTGTGGTGGAATTTTCAGAAAGTCCATAGGGATCAAAACACCACACACAAACTGAATAGGAAGAGAAGCTGACTTTTTAATATGGTTCCAGGGAGAACAAAAGAGGTTAAGTCTCCACAGCCTCCGAAGAGACAACAATGATGGTGAGAAGGCAGCTTTTCTTCAGGGCCTTCGTATGGCTGTGCCCTTTCTTTCTAGTCTGACCTCCATCTCAACTAATGGAGCTTGTCTCCCATGGCCTTGTTCTGAACCCACGAAGCTGTGCTTAATGGGAATCCCTGGGCTCCATCTGTAGTTCTGTTAACCTCGTCCCTAAAGCCTAGCTCCCAAACCCAACAAGACTCAGGAACAACTTAAGGTAAGTGAGCCTGGAATTCAGTATCCGCTGTTGGCCAGGTAACACATGATATCTGCTCTAATTCTGATACCCAGGCTTCTAAGACCTGGTCCTACCCTATTCACTGGTCTTGTAACTAGACCCTGCTCATTCTTGTCCCCATCCTGGTCACTTAATCTATCATGAATTTTTCTAGAACTAGAACCCACCTTGTTTCTATTTTTAAGATTTTATTTATTTGAGAGAGAATAAATGAGAGAGAGAGAGCACAAGAGAGGGGGAGGGTCAGAGAGAGAAGCAGACTCCCTGCTGAGCAGGGAGCCCAGTGTGGGACTCAGTCCTGGGACTCCAGGATCATGATCTGAGCCAAAGACAGTTGCCCAACAAACTGAGCCACCCAGGTGCCCCGCCTTTTTATTTTTCAGGCCAGGGCTGCTGGTGAATCTGAGGCCAAGGGCTAGAATTCTCAATCCATGACTATCACCAACTTCTGGACTCTTCCTTTACATAATGCCCCAAAGCTGGCAGCCTCCTGACTGGACCCAAACCAGGCCAGATATAGAGTTCCTTTGCTGTTGGACTGAACTCCCTTCTAGCTCCTGCTGCTGGGTCTGTGCCTGCCCCAGTCTAGCAGGCAGAGGCAGCTTCCGGACCTATCCTTTCCAGTGCCTCATTCAGGTTAACTAGGTCATTTCAGGCAGTGCCCCAAGATACAAAGTCAGTGCAAGAGGCTGACTTCTCCCAGCTGAGTGCTACCTGAAGCAAGAAAAATAATTCCGATAGCTCTGTGCTGAGATCGATGCTCCCACCTTTGTAACTGCCATGCTTTTCAAGCCATTTTTGGACAGTTAATATCACATATGCTACTTACCGATCAAATCAAGACTGTTATTACAGAGTCACCAAAAATCCTAATTTTGGAAAATACTTCATGTTTTAGGAAAATAGTCATGATTTAATGTTTGAGAGAAAAAGCAGGATACAGAGCTATATAAAGCTGTATGAGCTCATTGTGGCAGACATCATGTGGGATTTTGGCGGCTCAGCATCTAAACTCCCATCCCAAGTTTGGGGAATTTCCCACCACATGATTCTTGTGCAGTGAAGGCCTCCTACCTTTACGGAGGCGAGGGATTGAGAACCTCTATGTCATCATCTTCTGACAGCTGGAGTAGGCACATAACCTCGACTTAGACTGACCCAGACTTGGAATTAGAGCTAGTGACCCACAGAAGCAAGGATGGCAAAAACTCCTCCTATCAGTGAGACAACACGGTTTCTGGGGACAGCAGGACCAGTAGCACTTCCACCACTGTCTGGGCTGGCTGTTGCAAAAGGATTGGCTTCAGTGAAAGGTCTTTATCGTGGCAGCATGGGAGCGTCATCAGAATAATTCTAGGATAGTATCTGGTTTTCAACCTCCCTTGGTTACTTGCACTCCTGCTCTTTCCCAGGACTGGTTCGTCAGGAGTTCTCGTGAATTACTGAGCTACCAAATATCTTTTCAATAAATTCATTTCTACTTAAAGGAGGGGACACTCTTTCTGTGGCTTGCAGGCTAAGAATCCTGATTCATGCGGCACTGTTATTTAAAATACAAAAGAAAAGGTGTACACTAAATGTTAATAATGGTTATCTTTATGTATATATAATCACAGATAATTTTAATTTTCTTCTTTCATGTGCATTTTCTAAAAATTTTAGTATAATGGCATTACCTTAATAGTCAGAAAATAAGCAAATTTTGGGATGCCTGAGTGGCTCAGTTGTTAAGTGTCTGCCTTTGGCTCAGGTCATGATCCCAAGGTCCTGGGATCGAGCCCCACATCAGGCTTCCTGCTCAGCGCGAAGCCTGCTTCTCCCTCTCCCACTCCCCCTACTTGTGTCCTCTCTCTCACTGTCTCTTTCCCTGTCAAACAAATAAATAAAAAATCTTCCAAAAAAAAGAAAGAAAGAAAAAAAAACAAAAGAAAAGCAAAGAAGTAAATTTTAAAATTTGAGATTGCTTTGGATCTTTAATGTCCTTAGTTGTTGGAAAGCAATTAACTTGACTACTCAGATGGAATCTATTTTGCTTCCTTCAAAATAAGCTACCTGGTGACTTCAACCTTGGCCTGGGGAAATCATAGGTATTGGGTTAAGAGAAATGTCAATATATTTTACTAAGAAAAATTTCTGAGACCAGTTCTTATTTTACTTGTTTGTTTTTTAACTCAATAGTCTTTTAAAGGGTGGTCTGAGAAAAATGGACTGTGTTTAAGGAACTTTAATACAATCCAAAGCAGAAAGGAATTTCTTTTTAGCACTTATGTTTACAAAATGATGGATAAGCACAGTAATGTCACTATTATGATTCTTTGTTAGTTTCTCTTAAACAGACATCCCAATAGCTTTATGAATACTAGGAAGAATAGTCTAGAATACTAGGGTACTGGACCTACCAGTAATGCATGCAGTTGGCCTAAGTGGTTACCAGCAATGGTGTGAGTAGCACAGAGGAAAATGTATAATAATGTTCTTCCTTAGAACAAAATCCTAGCTACCAAGGAAAACTCGGACCACCATTTTTAGGAAGCAGTGATAGTCTCATTTCTCTGTGTAAGGGCACACAGAGATTTTCAGTATCCCAGACTCACACTAGGAGACTATCTGCTTTTGACCCTGGATAATGGAATAAGGGTCTCTTGTTCCTCCAGCAACACTACTGAGAAACCAGCCAACGGAACTCCATGCCTCTGAATGAGCTGTGATCACTGGGTTGCTGCAACCCTCAGAGTGGTGTGGATCCCACTGATTATGCCAACCAAAGCAGTAAAGCCTAGTAGAATGGAAGGAATGGAATTTAGTCCAACAGACTTGGTGTTAGATCCCAGGTCAAACATCCATTAGTTGGTGCATGAGATATTTGACCTCTGTGAGCCTCGGTTTTACCATGGAATGCAGATAAAAGAAAAACCTCATGTTAATGGAAATAATGTACATAAAACTCCCAGCACAGTTTCTGGCTTATAATGGATACACAGTAAGTATAAGTACTCTTCCATTCATGACCCCTGCCCCTCTTATTTTTCTGGGAAAATGTTTATCTTTTACAAAGACTGACCTCAGATGCAATTTTTGTAATAAGATAGTTATTTTCCTTAAATATCTCAAATCTGGCAAAAGGCTATAGTTACCTTCTAATTATTCCCTGGAAAGAAATACCTTGCCAAACCATGAAAAGTTATTGATAAAGGGAAACATTTTCAATTAGCTGAGCAAATAATCCATGTCAGTATTGCACGTAACAAAATGATCATCATCTAACATATAGGAATCTGTGTGAAAATTCAGGAAAAGGTATTAGAGCACACAAGTTTCAATAGTGCAACAAAAGAAGGATTGACATTTGCTTGGCAAATAGGCCAAGCTTCAAAAGATAATCAACATGTTCTTCTATTTATTGAATAAGATAAATATTCCATATTGAGTACAATGCCTTCATAAATTGTTTAGGTGTGGCTAATTAGCTTGGACATTAAGATACAACTTCCCATACTCTTTCAAACAGCATTTTTCTTGCCAACATGTAAATGGGACTCCAGTCTCCGAGAAGGCGACACAAGAATAGAAGTGCACAAAAGAAAGAAAATCAAACTAGAAGAGAAGATCTGTCAAGAAAAAATCGATAATTTTGCTACTGAGAAATTGCTACCATCCTTATCCAAGAAGGGGTGGAAAGGTCAGACCAAGCTAACTTGGCTGATAAATGAGTTTATAAAGTAGCTTATATCAAGAGACTAATTTAATTGGCTGCTTTAAGTGTGATGATATACCACACTTCCTACAGACTTTTTCATTTATTAAAATCTTAAAATTAAGCTGAGTGTAAGTAAGGCACACCATGTCCCCCTCAATGGTATAAGCAGCACGAACTACTACTGGGGCATAAAAGCTTTCAATATTATTATTAACAATACCTAAACAAAATATTTTTTAATGAGATTTTTTTTTCCCTCTTGACATTTTAGACAATTCCAAGTCATACAAGGACAAAGAAAATATATTTTTGTTCTGTCTACATGGGATATTTGGGACCTCACAAAATGCCCACTGTGGTTGCTCCCAAATTACAGATTAGGACAAATTACAGATAAGGAATTTTGACAGTATATACTTAACAAACATCTAGATGGGCACTCTCAGGTTTAAAACTCAGTTTCCCCCATCTCTACTGTATGTTATCAATGTAATTCCTATACCACTGGCTGTTACCGTGTCCGTTAAGAGAAAGTTAAGGTATTTGGGAGACAATGTCAATTTTAAAGATTTTACACAAGTTCCCTCCTCTTTTATAAGAATAACTGGTAGATATAACAGCTCTGGATTAGAAACAGTTAAAAACACTCTAGAACAATGTAATCAAGGCAACATTTTCCTCTTAGAATGGTAAGAATGATAAAATCTGGTGGAAGGTTAAGTTCTCATGAAATCCTTATGAAGAGCTGTGTTGGTACACTCCATAAATGATTCTGAGCTTAAAACCTGCAAAGCTAACTTTTATGTGTAAGGGACATAGAAATAAGAGGGAAAGAACCAATACAGTATTAGGTCATATTTTCTGGTGATAGATGGTAGTAGATATTATCCAAAACAACCATCAAAAAGGAAAAAGGTTAGGGTGTCTGGGTGGCACAGTCAGTTGTCTCTAACTCTTGGTTTTGGCTCAGGTCATGATCTCAGGGTCATGAGATTGATCCTGGAATTGGGCTTCATACTCAGCATGGGGTCTGCTTCGGATTCTCTCTCCCTCTTCCCCTCCTGTTTGTACTCTCTTTCTCTCTAAAATAAATAAATCCTAAAAAAGGAAAAAAGGTCAAATAAAGTTAGGAAACTCTGTATTAAGTAGGGTAAAGCAGGTTTTTCTCTCCTTTTTCTTTTCTTTTTTCTAATTTCAAGGATCTTCCACGTGTCTACTAAGTAAAGGTACACTGCAATCTTCAAAAGGGGAGCAATAATGGTCAATAAGAGTGAAGGTCTCCTTGTGCAAGAGAAAGCTATGTTAATACTAAATGTAAATCATATTACATAATAAAACAGGTAACATGCTGAACACTTCCCTAAATTTCCCAAGCTTTCTACAGTGAACATGTATTAAATTTTTCATTAGGGTAAAACAAAACACTCTCTCTTTTCCTCACCCTGATATTCAATCCAACACTAAGTCCTGTCAGCTCTACTTCCAAAGTATATCCCGAATCTAGCTGTTGCTTACTAGCTCCCAAGACCAGGACCCTAGTCAAAGTCCCATTTCCTTTCTCCTGTACTGATGTAGCACCCTTTGAAGGGGTCACTGACACCAGACTTGCCAACCTTCTGTCCATTGGATTCCGCCACAGAGCAGCCAGCTGGAGGAATCTTTCTGAGGCATAAATCAGATTATATTTTTCTCCTGCTTAACACCCTCCAAAGACCTCTCCCTGAACTAGAATGAAATCCAAACTCCTGCGCTTACGGCTGTGTCACTTGTCCGTCTGTCCTCCCAGCCTGCCCTGCTCCCTTGTTCTGGTTCTACGTCACACAGCCTCTTCCCCGTCTCCACACAAACCGAGCGCATTCCACTCCTGAAGCCTCTGATCCTGAGGTGACTTCTGCTAAGGACACGTTTCTCTGCCTCCTCACCTCACTTCCTCATGGTCATCATTCAGATCTCAACTTCCACGTCACCTCCTCAGAAAGCTTTTTCCCGGCAGTTCCACCCGTTTAATCCTCCTCATTTACATTCACTGCAGCCTGAAGGAATCCTATTTACCTTGGCAGGTGTGTCATCTCTCTTTCTTTACAAGAACAGAATCTTCTTGAGAACAAGGACCCTTACTCAACAATGTGTCCCCAGCGCTGATGATGAAGCATAGCACAGAGTAGGAGCTCCATACCTCTTTGAGAGGGAAACCTCAGGGAAAAGGATATTTATTTCATATGACACAGGGCTGAAAATCTGATGCTCTGCATAGACTTGCCAGCTGTTCATCGTTCTCAATTTATAGAAAGGGAAATGAAGATTAAGAGAGGTTAAGGAACTAGTCTCATGGCTCATGGTGAGTTCCTGTGTATTATACCAATAATGATTGGGGAGATGACAGCTATTTCAAAAGTTTTATTTCCTAATCCCCTAAAACCTTAGTAATATAAACTCCCCAACTTCTAACCACTACTACCACAACAAAGCCTGCAGTTTCTCTCTTTCTTTTTATTGCAATATATATTGATATTTCATTTATCAGGCTCTTGATTGTTCTAAACAAGTAAATTTTTCAGATAACTAAAACTTACCTGTTAAATGTCAAAATCTCATTTACGAACATCATGATCTAAAGGTACTGTATATTTCTCAGTCTTCTTAGAGTATATTTAGCAAGATTTAATGTTTCCTGAATAACACGTGGTAATTTTTAGAAACATCATGTTATTAGTCTGAACAAAAAAAAAATTCTAGTCGTCATAACAAAATTGGTTACATAATGTGCAGAGTCCAGTGCAAAATAAAAATGCAATGCAAAATAAAAATCCAGAGCCTCCTGTTCAAGACTTAATAAGAATTTTATTTTGTGGGGGGAGCGCCTGGGTGGCTCAAAGTGGGTTAAAGCCTCTGCTTTCAGCTCAGGTCATGGTCCTGGGACTGAGCCCCACATTGGGCTCTCTGCTCAGCAGGGAGCCTGCTTTCTCCTCTCTCTTTGCCTGTGTCTCTGCCTACTTGTGATCTGTCAAATAAACAAATAAAATCTTGGGGAAAAAAAGAATTTTTTTTTATTACTTTTAAAAGATTTTATTTATTTATTTATTTATCTGTGGGAAAGAGTCCAAGCAGGCAGAGGGAGAAGCAGTCTCCGTGCTGAGCAAGGAGCCCGATGCACTGAGCCAAACGCAGACACTTAACCATCTGAGCCACCCGGGCGTCCCTTAATAAGAATTTTTTTTTTAAGATTTTATTTATTTATTTGACAGGGAGAAAGATCACAAGTAGGCAGAGAGGCAGGCAGAGAGAGAGGAGGAAGCGGGCTCCCTGCCTAGCAGAGAGCCTGATGCGAGGCTCCATCCGATCCCAGGTCTCTGGGATCGTGACCTGAGCTGAAGGCAGAGGCTTTAACCCACTGAGCCACCCAGGCACCCCAAGAATTTTAAGATGATGGCAGCAGAACGTTAAACCAGGCGCAAGACCCTGAACGACTATCAAGGCTGCACTCCACCAAGTTGATCCTGCATCACACTCCATGCAGGAACATATACACAACAGAGATTCATCAGCATTTACTCAATAATAAACATCTTTAGGGCTTACTGAGTGGGCTCATAGCTCTAAATGAATTCAAATGTGATAAAATAATAATAACAATATTAATTGGGTTATGTGTCAAGCATTGTTCTAAGTGTTTTACCTGCATTTTTCTGTCTGATCCTCCTCAGACAAACTTGAGATTCACTGAGGATTTTATGGCCACATACGGCCATAAAATCGAACACAACCAGAGCAAGTTAACCAAATAAGGGTCTTATTTTCATATATTTAATAACAATTTAGTATCCAGAATATATAAATATACAAAGAACTTTAACAATTTATATCAACCAATGTTCTCTAGAGAAACAGAACCAATGGATCATATATGCATGTAGATCGTATACATGTGTGTACATGTTTATATAACATATATGCATATGTATATATAACACATATACAAATGTATATACTTACATCTATGCATATATTATTTATATAATACATGCCTGTACACATACTTTTATGCAAACACACAAAAACACATAAAGAGATTTATTTTAAGGAATTGGCTCATATGATTATGGGGTATGGCCTGCAGGCTGGAAACTCAAGCAGGATTTCTAGTCTTGAGGCAGAATTCTTTCTTCCTCAGGAAACCTCAGTTTTTGCTCTTAAGGCCTTCAGCTGATGGGGTTGAAGTCCACCCCTATTATCAAGGGTAGTCTCTTTTACTTAAAGTCAACTACAAAAGGCAACCACATCTATAAAATATCTTCACAGCAATATGTAAACAAATGTTTGACTCAACTATTGGACACCATAGTCTCACCAAGTTGATATATATAACTCACCAACACACAACTCAATGGCAAAGGCAACCCACTTTAAAAAACAGATGACTTGGAAGTAGACATTCCTCCAAAGAAGATATACAAATGGCCAATAAGAACATAAAAAATTCTCAATATTGTTAGTCATCATGGAATGCAAATCAAAACAACAATGAGGTAGCAAGTCACACCCACTAGGACAGCCATAATTATTATTATTTTTTTAATTTTTTATTTAATTTTTTATTTTTTATAAACATATATTTTTATCCCCAGGGGTACAGGTCTGTGAATCACCAGGTTTACACACTTCACAGCACTCACCAAAGCACATACCCTCCCCAATGTCCATAATCCCACCCCCTTCTCCCAACCCCCCTCCCCCCAGCAACCCTCAGTTTGTTTTGTGAAATTAAGAGTCACTTATGGTTTTTCTCCCTCCAAATTCCATCTTGTTTCATTGATTCTTCTTCTACCCACTTAAGCCCCCATGTTGCATCATCACTTCCTCATATCAGGGAGATCATATGATAGTTGTCTTTCTCTGCTTGACTTATTTCGCTAAGCATGATACGCTCTAGTTCCATCCATGTTGTCGCAAATGGCAAGATTTCATTTCTTTTGATGGCTGCATAGTATTCCATTGTGTATATATACCACATCTTCTCGATCCATTCATCTGTTGATGGACATCTAGGTTCTTTCCATAGTTTGGCTATTGTGGACATTGCTGCTATAAACATTTGGGTGCACGTGCCCCTTTGGATCACTACGTTTGTATCTTCAGGGTAAATACCCAGCAGTGCAATTGCTGGGTCATAGGGCAGTTCTATTTTCAACATTTTGAGGAACCTCCATGCTGTTTTCCAGAGTCAGCCTTATTTTTAAGGAAAACTAGCAAGTGCCGGATGTGGATAAACTGGATCCCTCATACAATGGTGGTGGGAATGTAAAATGATGCAGCCACAGTTTGGCAATTTCTCAACAGGTTTCACATAGAATTACCATTTGAACTAGCAATTACACTTTTAGGCCTCTGTTACAAGAATTGAAAACAGATACTCAAATAAAAACTTGTACACAAATGTTCATAGTAGCTCTATTCATAATAGCCAATAGGCGCAAATGACCCAAATGTCCATCGACAGGTGAGTGGACAAATAAAATGCAATATACCCATACAATGGAATATTATTCAGCTACTTTAAAAAAGTGGTGTACTGGTGTATGTTACAACTTGGGCAAACCTTGAAAATATTATGCTAAGTGAAACAAACCAGACACAAAAAATCACATATTGCATGATTCCATTTATGTGAAATACCCAGAACAGGTAAATTCATAGAGACAGAAAGTAGATTAGTAGCTGCCTAGAGCTGAAGGGAGAGGAGTAAGGGGAGTGACTGCTAATGAGTTTGGGATTTTTGAGGGGGGGTGATGAAAATGATCTGGAATTACATGGTGGTGACGGTTGCATAACAATGAACATATACTAAAATCCATTGCATTGTACACTTAAAAGATTGAATTTTATGACGTGAGTTAGATTTCAGCATGCTATAAAGAAGAATCAAGGTCCTAAACATCATGAATGACATTTTGATAAGTTTGGGAGTTTAGAAGTCTTTTTTTTGCTCAACTTCTGAGTACAGAAAATAAGCCAATTGACTGACGTAACTGCATAAGGGGCCTTCAGATAAATGAACTATTTCAGAATAAAAGCAGGAAATTCAGACAGAAGGGCCAAAGGAAGAGGAGAATAGTTCCTTACGTTGGAGTCCTTGCCCCTGCTCCTGTGATTTCTCTAATGACCTTTTCAGGTCCTAGAATTCAATTTGAGAAACACTAGTCAAAGCTATTTGGTAGAGCCAAGATAATGTGTATCAGTTCCTCATATTTAATCTGAAGGACTATAACAGGTCATCTGAAAGTATTAGGAAGGGTCTAGAGTGCTTTGACACTCTTGTTAGAGGCCTACTGATAGAGAAAGACATGTTGAAGAAATCTAGTTGCCTGGACGTGTTAAATGCTTTTGTAGATAAATATCTGGGATCTATACCTTAAAAATAAAACAAACTGCTGTCATTGACAAGCTTCCCAGAGGAACTTGAATGAGCTGAAGCCCAGTAATATTGCTAGAGACTCATAGCATGTGAGGAAACAGAAAAGCTCTTTTTTTTTTCATTCCAGAAAAAAGGCTCAGAAAAGATCACTGATTATAATGAACATAAATTTCTACACCAAAACCAGCTCAAGGGGAAACACTTGTGTCATCAGGAAGAGAGATGTTGAAAGGTCTTCTTCTAGATGCTTACTTCTAGTGCTCCAGGCGGAGAAACTTGCTTCTGATACAGAGCAATCCTGTTTTTTGCAAATTAGAATTAAGGCAATTTGAAATTATGTGATATAAGATAATAAAGTAAGCCTTCATGCCCAAAATGGAAAGAATGCAAATTCTGAAACTACTTCTAAATTTATCAAGAATCTCAATTTCAAAACTAGTATGTAAGAGATTTATAAATTGGGTTTATGCTATCA
Organism: Mustela putorius furo; assembly: GCF_011764305.1. Classification (NCBI taxonomy): domain Eukaryota; kingdom Metazoa; phylum Chordata; class Mammalia; order Carnivora; family Mustelidae; genus Mustela; species Mustela putorius. The sequence continues at coordinate 20,512,609 of NW_025422471.1, forward strand.
CTATAGTGGTGCCACTTTTAGCCGATGAATAGGAATACCTGTGCCTTTTTGGCCATAATTAGGCGAGAATTAAAGGAGAATTGAATTATACAAAATCTTTAGAAGTTCTGCCTTCCTGAAATGTTGCTGCCCTATACCTCAAACAAGAGATTAATCGTGGGAATCCTAATCCCTCGGATCTCAACATAATAATGATGAAAGAGGAAGTTCCACAGAGACCCTTTTATCAAATGCACTTAGGACAGAGAATTCATTGGCTAATGGAAGATACCGGTTAAAGAAGTGAATCACACACACACAAAAAATTACATATGTGCACATCAAAATTTTTATTTTAAATGAAAGTAACTGCATTCTTTTGCCAAGCTTTTGATACAAAGCCCAGGCTTTTTCTTTGAGTGTTGGTCAGTTAGCTGGAGTTTGGCCTAATCTTTCTGTCATAAATCACACCCATTACACATCCACTATTTCCAGTGATAATTTCTTTAAAAGGAAGAAAAACCTTAAAGACAAACTGAGTGCAAAGTCCCTCTCGATTTTTATAATTGCTTTCCCACTTTAACCATTGCTCAACAATTCATTTTCATTGAATCTTTTCATAAATATTCAACCAAGTTCGGGATGCCTGGGTGGCTCAGTTGGTTGGACGACTGCCTTTGGCTCAGGTCATGATCCCGGAGTCCCGGGATCGAGTCCCACATAGGGCTCCCAGCTCCACAGGGAGTCTGCTTCTCTCTCTGACCTTCTCCTCGCTCATGTTCTCTCTCACTGTCTCTCTCTCAAATAAATAAATAAAATCTTTAAAAAAAAAAAAAAAAAAAAAATATTCAACCAAGTTCACAAAAAAAAAAAAACCTTCTTTTTGTACCCATATGTTGTTGCTTATGTAACATTTAATTTAATTTATTAATAATAATGACAAGTTTAACTGGGATGAAACAAGCTGAGGAAGAAATTACCTGGGTCTGGGGAGGTATAAATCTCAACTGATGATAGCAGAGGTGTTCTAGAGAGTGGTCTTCTGGCTGTGGTGGCTATCAGTTGGTATGTTTCTGTGCAATATTGGGCACACTCTCAGGAATGATTCTTGGGGCCAACCAGAGTCCCTCTACTCCACCACCTCTGCCCTGCCTCACCACCTCCCTCTTCCTCACGGCTGTAAATTCATCTGCAAGCTCAGGACCCTCCTTCCTCAAACAGCTTAGCTACTAGTGATGGCCAGACCTGCCATGCTCAGTGCCTCATCAGTATAAAGCCCCACTGAGTGTATGACAGCTTGTGTCCGTATGCTGGTCATCATCACGGTGTTGTGGTATGACTTCATGTACATGCCTAGGTTTTAGATACTATCTGTGGCTGGTTTGGCAACATAGTTCTATAACATAGAAAAAACTGTTTCTGAAACCTAAATGCTATAGCTAGCCCAGAGCAGTTTTTGTCACCATATAAAGTAACTTGGCTGGGGTCTCGGGATAACATGGTAGGGGGTACAAAATGCAGTGAAAGGCGTCTTTTGATGCTCCCTCCTTGTGTAGCTGATTCCACATCCTGTACAGCTGACCCTTGTCACCACCCTAATACAGCTCCCTTGGTGGAACTAGGGAAAAGAGACACACATCCATTGAATCATGCCAAACATGGTATCATCTCTTTGTTGACAACAGTATCATTTAAATTTGGAAAGGTAAAGTCAATTTGCATAGCGTTATGTGACAGAGTGTATGGCCTCAACCACCCTGAAACCCCAGGGTAATCAGTTCCACAGAATACTAATTTCCTTTCCCTTCCTCTTTCTAATCATCTTGATGGTCAGCTACCCTAGTTTTTTGTTTGTTTGTTTGTTTGGAGGGGTGGAGGTGGTAGGGTGAGAGGTGGGAATACAGTATTTAAAAGGCTTCTGTGAAAACTAAGGGCAACGGGAAATCAAGGGATATGTCGGGCCAGAAAATTCTTGAGAATCACCAATACTAAGGATGGCATCAAAATTCAAAATGATGTGTGTATAGTAGAAGAGATTAGATACACATAGCAATTACATATTTCAGAACTTTAGAAAAGAAATAACAGACTTTGAGAAAATAATAGACTTAGAAAATGTCTATGAAATAGTTAAACCAAAAAAGCAAGTGTATCTAAGCCAGAGGTAATCAAGTCAACGGATCCTGAGGGCCCCAGGTTACATGGTGACAGAAAGAGAACAGCTTCCAGGTCACAGGATAGGGTGATGCTTTTTTCAGGGTTCCTGGTCTTCTTTCCACATTTTCTCTTTGTCATTTTTATCAAACCCTTTTCAAATTACAGCATGATTTTTCTATGTTGTCCCCAAAGAGGTACCACTACATGGGCTTTGTACTCATACCCATCTCTCATCTAGCCTACCTTGAGCGGACCTAGATTCTTTGGGCCTCATCTGGTGTGTTGTGGAGCTTTCCTAAATGTGCATTGCCCACATACCTCTGTGACATGTTTGAACAAAGTCATTTCCATTCTCTATCCCAGTCTTACATACCTACAAATTCTCCATTAATTGCATAACCCATATAGCACTGTCCCTTTCTGTGCATGGGTTAATTTATCACAGATTACACTGATACCATTATCAACCTCCCCCCACCTCAGTAGCTTCCAAGACTCTGAAAGCCACCACAGAGTCCTCTCCTCAGACACTGCCCCCCTTCTCCTAGGCCTTTACTAGCTCTGTCTCTGGTTATTTTCTCCAGCTTGCAACAGGTACTTTCCTCCCCAGCTTAACACCCGGCCCTGCCCTGAGGCTTCCTTCCACTCTACTGTGGGCTTAACAAAATATCTTCTCAACAAAGGCTGGTCTCTTTTTACATGGAAATTCTCTTCTGGCAGCTACTTGGGAAACAAAACCAAAAACTTCATACCTCTGATTCCCACTGGTTGGCCTGCTGCTTGTTTTGCCCACAGCTCTTAATGGCTCACTGGAATGAGATTCTGTTGCTCCCTCTGCTGCAGCGACCCACCTCCTTTTTGGAATTCTGGTTTTTGGCAGCTCTCTGTTTCCATCTTTATAGGCCTACCTTAACCTCAACACAAACTGTCACACACTGCTACCTTAACACATTCTGTGATAAATTTATCAGCAGTAAGAATCACTCAAACAAGACAACAAAGCAACTCTCTAGGGGTGTCATTCTTGGTAACAAAAGGAAGAAGGAATTTCATTTATTTTGCAATAATTAGCTTTTCCTCTCCACCATCATCCAGGTTATCTCGAACACTTTCCTCAAGCTACTTCCTGGAGTGGTCTAGTACAGCTCTGGATTTCAACCTGGTTATCTTGTTAAATTCTCTAATTACCTCAGATTCAATACCAAATCCTTGACCATTATCCATCCTTTTAAGAAACCACAGCACAATTGCTCTGAAACATTATGCTGCACAAGAATTTCCTAGAGAATGTATTTAAAAGGCAGGTGTCCAGGACCCTTCTCTGCAATTCTGCTTTAGTAGATCCAGGAACCTACCTCTTTCTCCTAAGTGATTATAAAGCCAGTAGAGGTGGAGCATTTATTTATTTGTTTGAGAGAGAGGGAGAGCAGGCACACAGTGCGGTCAGGACAGAAGGGGAGAGAGAGGGACAAGCAGACTCCCCATGGAGTGCAGAGCCTGATGCAGGACTTGATTCCAGACCCTAAGACCACAACCAAGAATCAGACACCCAACCAACTGAGCCAACTAGGTGCCCTGAGGAGGAGCATATTCTTTCCCAAAGTGGACGATTCATATCTGGTGGCACAAGACATTTTAATAGTTTTGTGTTTACTTTAATTTACATTTTTAAAAATCCATAGAATGGTTTTAAAAAAAAACACGATTTCATAGATACGCCTTAGGAGACCATGTAAAAATAGTGAGTTAATTGAAAGGATTATTAAGCAAATAACAGAGTGAAATGCATATGGTAAAAAACTATGGAAGTGGTACATAAATGATGAATCTGGAGAAACAATGAGTCAAGGATTAGGACTGCTTCTATGAATACTCAACATGGCTGTTTTTTAAACTTCTAGGATATTTCTTTGACATATAGTATGTGGGTTTTTTTTTTTTTTTAATTATAAAAGCTACAGAAAGTTGAAAACTCATGAAAATGGAAAGAAGAAAGTAGCAATTACTGTCATTGAGAGATTGCTGCTTGCATCTTGATCCTGCTTTCCTCCATCGGGCCTGCTCTTACTTTCAGTTTCTCAGTCTCGCTTTCTCAATCCTTTATTCTTCATGGTTTTGTTTTTTTTTTTAAAGATTTGTTTTTGTTTCTGTTTTTGTTTTTAATTTATTCAACAGACAGAGATAACAAGTAGGCAGAGAGGCAGGCAGAGAGGGAAGGGGAAGCAGGCTCCCCGCTGAACAGAGAGCCCGATGCGATACAGGCCTTGATCCCAGGATGCTGGGATCATGACCTGAGCCGAAGGCAGAGGCTTTAACCCACTGAGCCACCCAGGTGCCCCTAATCTTCATGTTTTTAAAACATACTGCACATACTGACTGACCAGTCTTTTTAAATTTTTTTAACATTTTGCCATGCCAGTAAATAGTTTCCAAAAAGATGATTGTTATGGTTAATGACATTCCAGCACAGAGCAATGGTTAAGGGCACCTGCCTGGTTTCAAACCCCAGTTCTGCCTTGGGTAGATTATTTAACTGTCCTGTGCCTTCATTTCCCCATTTGTAATATGGGAATAGTCGCCCTCCTAAGTCATAGAATTGAAGTAAATGCAATGGGATACTTAGAACACATTATAAGTACTTGAAAAGTTTAGACATTGTTATCCCATGTATTACCATATTTAAATAATTAAATCATATATTTTTTGATGTGTTATATTCTTTAGAATGTTTGTGATTCCTACAGGACCCTGATCCCAGGGTCACAAAACCATATATAATAATGTAAGTGGAGCAACAGCTCACATGTTTACTAATTCCCATGGGCTGCCTACTTTGACTCTTTGGTTTTTATATTTCTCCTAACATTGACTTCTATTGCGTGTATTCAAAATGTCTTCGCACTCTTAGCTTAAGCAAATATGACCATCCTTTCACACCAGAAGTAGGTGGCTCTGTTGCCATCAGACACAGGTCTTAGTGCTTTGGTCCTGTGACTCCAGGATAAATTAACATGAGGGAATTATTCTCTCAAATATAGTAAGTTCTTAGTTTCAAGAAGAGACTGACTACACACAAACTTGGTCAACCTCTAAGACAGTCATTCTCAATTATTCTGCTCAAGAGTTGGATGTGTCTCCATCAACCTTGCGGGGAGAAAGTCAGCCTTAACCTCTCTATTACACCTTCTCTCCTCTGTGAATGTTCTGGCTTGTGGTTTGGACGGTACTTTAACAGCTGGTGGGAATTTTAGCAAGAACCTCGAAGGCCCTGCTGGAGTACTGCTCTTTTCTATGCCTCTCGCTACTAACAAGTTTCATTAAAATCTAAATATAATCTACTTAAAGATATGGCATCTGCTTTTGCTTTATTCTGCAAGGGAAAAATCCTTAGTTCTACATGTTTTGTTATAGGTAGCAGCTATGGGAAGACTGAACCACACAAATCAAACTTAGTTCTGGGTGACAGAGAACAATTGTGCAGTCTGCACTGGATGGTCCACTATTACACAGATCTCTGTGTCAGCAAATTAGGAAGAGCACTACCTAGAGCTTTAGATATACCTTTACGTCCCTCAGCTTTTATTTCGAAACATTACAGTCCTACAGAAAGTTCTTAAGAAGAGTATAATGAACACCCATATAAACTTTATCTAGTTTCCCTAATTATTAATATTTTATCACATTTGCTTTCCCTGTCAGTGTATGTATGTATTTGTTTATATATGTAAATTAAATAAATATATACATTTTTATATATACACACATATATATGCACATTATTCTTATTGTTATTACTATTTTGTTGACACATTACACCTAAGAGTAAAAACATTCTCTTACATAACCATAAGAATGAAAATTTAAGGGGCTTCTGGGTGGCTCAATCTGTTAAGCATCTGACTTCAGCTCAAGTCCTGGTCTCAGGGTCCTGGGACCTTGCCCCATGGTGGGCTCTGTGCTCATCAGGGAGTCTCTTCTCCCTCTGCCCCTCTCCCCTGTTCATGTGTGTGCGTTCTCTCTCTCTGGCAAAAAATGAAATAAAAATCTAAAAAAAAAAAAAAAGAAAATTTAACATTGATACAATACCATTATGTATCACATAGGTCAAATTCCCCCAATTATCTCAATAATCTGTTTTAATCTAAATTAGTTCCCAGTCTTTCTCTTGCTTTTAGGACACCTACGAGCATGTTTTGTTGTTGATAATGTTTTGTTTTACAGAATGTTTCTCAATTTGGATCACTTTGATTACTTTCTCATAATTGGATTCAAGTTAAACTGGGAGTTGGAGAGGTAGGGCAGAAATACTTCAGAGATGACATTGTGTACATCAAATAAGGAGCCTCATGATGTCAGTTTTGTACTTCATGGGTGTTACTAAGTGTGGTCTCTTGGTGAAGGTGATATTCACCAGATTTCTGCATTATGAAAAGTACATTTTCCCTTTGTGGTTCATCTATGGGATGAAATTGTTTGAATATCCTATTTCCTAATGTTCTTTTTACCCAGTGATTTTAGTATCCCCTGATAATTTTTGACTAAATAGTTGTAATTACAATGGGTTATAAAATGATAATTTCCTATTCTATTATAACTGCTACATTTATAATTGGCATTTCTTCCCAAGAAAGGCTTTCCCTTCTCCCCTTCTCCCTAAGTTTATTTCCTAATCTGTATGAGTTCACAGATACTTTAAAAATTCAATGTGTTCAGTCAATTCCTGTCATTGTTCTCATTTTGATGCATGGATTATTCCAAAGTCAGCCGGAGGGAACCCCTTCAAGCTGGTCGATAAGTTTTTGATGAAGACTCTGTACTCATGGTCTGATTTTTGGACAATTACATTTAAAAGCGAAAGGAATAGAGGGAGCTGAAACCCATCAGCCCAGCGATAAACATTCCACACACATCGTTTGACTAATTCTTACAAAAACCTACAAAGTAAGCAATACCTGTATTTTACTGAGATATTTTAAAGTTCTGTAATTAATATAAAAGTACGATACATAGATATTACAGTACCCATGCACATTCAGGATAGAACCCAAGAATATCAACAGGTAAATAAATGGAAGTTCATAATGGAGCCAGCACTAACATCTCCTTTATACACACCTGATAAAAATATTTTTGCTCTTAGGTATGTGTTTGTCTGTGTGTATTTGCCCAGTTCTTCAGTGATGTTAATCCAGAATCACATAGCACATTGTGGATAGTTAAATACACATAATCCAATGCTTAGCTAGCTTTATGGAATACAAGCTCTCAACTACTTCCCCTCAACTAACTTGTGGGGTTCACAGATGCTCTCCATTTCCTTGCAAACTGAATTTTCTGTTATGCACAACATGCTGAGCACTTGAGGGCAGTAACTACTCTCCAATGTACCCAAGGATTTCTGCTCCCACTCTGTTGTCTTTTGCTACCCAAAAGTCAGTAGTGTTTTTTCCCAAACATGTTTGGGTTAATTAGACTTGTGATTGTAGTATTTTAATTAATTAAATTAAGCATATTTCAATTAAATATGAAAATTGACAAACAAAGAGAGCAGAGAAGAGAGTCGTTGTTATTCAGAAAATGAAATTGAATGCTTGGGACTCGACAGTTCCAAGTCACTTTTTTAAATAAATGACTACTACCATAGTTGTATGTAAAAGATTGCAACAGGAATTAGGAAAGTCCTATCACGTTCTAGATTTAGGTTGCCTTAGAAATGCTACCTTTGCCTTAAATTAACTGAAACTAGAAATAGATGCATTATGGATATGATTTATGCAAGAAAGTCTCCAAAATAAAAATCTACACTTGAGGGGCAGGGGCGAAGACCTTGGCTCTACAGCAAAACATCGTCAAATGAGGAATCATGCATGCTTTATTATTGTGTTTTTTAGGCTTCCAGACTTTAACCAAATTTTTGGATTAATCAATCCATTACTGCTTTCGGTCTTATCAAATAAGTTTCTACTGTAAAGTTCTCATTCTACAATGGTTTCAGTCAATCTTATTTAAGGTTTCTCTGTCTTTAAAAAGTCTCAAGGTGAAGAAGCATTTTAGGTACCATTAAAAATCTGTATTTGGTTGGGGCACCTGTCTGGCTCAGTTGGAACAGTATGCAACTCTTGATCTCAAGGTTGTGAGTTCAAGCACCATGTTGGGTGTAGAGATTACTTAAATGAAAAAAAAAAAAAAAAAGAAAAAGAAATAAATCTGTACTTAAACTACAGGGACCCAAATGACCACAGCAGCTTAGCCTCTGAAGCCCAGAATGGATCCCCCAGTAAGAAGGTGTCTAAACAACATTCATGTCTGTTGAACATAACCAAGCAGAAAACATCCTGGGAGTTTATATACTCATCTGTATATCACATTACATGTTGTGTATTATTTATAGGTTAAAGTTTCTACAAATGTCTGTCTTTCAGGAATGGCTCTCACTTCTGAATCTCCCTAAACCCCTAACACTGTTCCTGCTTTTCCTAAATTAGATCTTAAAAAAATAAAATTAGCTGAGAAGATATTATATAATAGTCCAGCATTCAAAGGCAGTATTGGAAATGGCCTATCTACTGGGGGCACCATTGTTAGCCCTTTACTATTCTGATACGAGGTAAAGAATTTTTTTTTTAAAGATTTTATTTATTTATTTGTCAGAGACAGGAGTGAGAGTGAGCACAAGCAGACAGAGTGGGAGGCAGAGGCAGAGGGAGAAGCAGGCTCCCAGCTGAGCAAGGAGCCCGATGCGGGACTCGATCCCAGGACGCTCGGATCATGACCTGAGCTGGAGGCAGCCGCTTAACCAGCTGAGCCACCCAGGCGTCCCATGAGGTAAAGATTTTATATGGCTTCTGGATTTGAGTGCTACTTTACTACCAACCTAGAGCAGGGTAAAACTGCCGCTCTTCATGTAGGAGGCACTTAACTTGTATTTATGGAAGATGATGTTTCTTTCTGTTGCTTCTGAAAATATTCAGGAGTTCAAATGACATCAAGTGGCCAGCACACAGCGGCCACGATCAGCAGCTACACGTTTCCAGGGTTGGGGGAGGGACACACCCAAAGGACTCCTACTGTGCTCTGCCCTCCAAGTATGTCTGTAGTACAGAACCAATCTCTCCCCCAGGAGCTGGAGAAAGGAGCCTCACCCTTTCAGCAGGAGAAAGAGACTGAGTACAAAAGCATGGGCATCGGAGCATAAACAGAGCAATGTCGTGTCACATCATATCACAGTGATTTGGATAGAGCCCCACTGCTGACTGAATGACTGAATCTAGTCCAGACTCCTCGGGTTGACATCCCACCTTTCTGCCCTTACTGCCTCTACTCCCAGGTGCATATACACACTACAGCAAAACAGGAAACTCTCTTCTCAAATGGGCCCTGTCTTAACCTGAATTGCTTTTCCCACCCCATTCAAACCAATCTATTTCTGCCTACTGAAATCTTCAAGGAAATGCCACCTTTCCTTGAAGACTTCCTTGATTTCTCTATCTCATGGTTATCTGTCTCTCCTTCGAGCCTTTAGGTTATTTGACATATTTTGCCTCGTTGTATTATCATTTTTGACTGCACCTCCTATGCTCCTTGTAAGAACACATTAGGTTTTACTCAGTTTGCATTTTCAGCCCTTGGCCAGTTGGAGCCTTGGACATAGAATGTGTTTAACCTCTAAATAAATGTTTGATAGCCACTCTGTGGGTTGAATTGTATAAGTTCTTAACTCGACAACCAAGTAGCGCAATGCTGGAAAAGTTTAAGAAATATTTTTAGGAGGTAAAAGGAATCTAGATTTGGAATAAAAATATTCTACTCCAAACCATGAAATCATCTGAGCTGAAAAATAATGCTTAAAATTCAGATAGAAAATTTGACTTCCAGAGATGTTCCTATACATATGCTATAAATAGATTGTGTTTATTCCAAGGCAATTTTATTTATTGAACACGGGGGAAAATATTACCTCTCTTCTATTTTTTTTGACACTCTTAAATTCTTGTCTTCACTATTTTTTTTACCAGTTTATTAATTTAATTCTTAATATACCGATCATCTTAAAAATGATTTAAGACTGTCCACCTTTTTTACATTGAGTGGTCAAATATACAACCCTAAAGACTGATATTTCAAATAGATATAGGAAATTACTTCTTATATGCAAGTCATCTCTATAATTCATTATTGATACATTCTATAATGATACATTTATTTTCTCCTTGCCTTTCTGCCACAGAGTTGGGTGGCAGGCAGCTGAACAAGCACTGAAGAACTTTTCCTATTACCTTTATTCTGGTGTTCAGGGTAGATTGTGACATTGACAGCATTATGAATCACTCAGCATCCTCCCCTGCCCTTTATTTTCTCTAGTACTTTGTTCTCTTGGGGATGAGGGGCATTTCAAGGTGGGTTTAGTGCATTAAATATGTGTGTGGTCTGACTACAGTACCAGAATGGTATACACTAATGATCTCATTCCAGATTCTAGCTTCATGTTCATCTCTGTGTGTGTGTGCAAGGCACTCAGCTAGATCACCATCAGCCAGACACACTTCCAATTCCACTCATCTTGCTTATTTGCTGAAGGTTTTCCCCACGTGCCATCCACACCACTGTATTTCTTAGATTTGGGGCAAGTTCCCTTACATGTGTGCAGATGAAATGCATCTGTACTTGAATATATAATTTATGCTTTGGAAAGGTGACAAGAAAATAAGGAAAGGAGGGAAAAGACTATATTTATTCATTTTGCATATAAAATGCAAGTACAGAGCATATAAAAGTGAAATGTATGGTTTTAAACTACAAAAGAGAAAAAGAACAATATCCTCCTGGCTTTGGCATGATGACAAGGCTTCAGTGCTTAAATGTAAAATTGCCAGTCTTGAATGATAGCAGAAAACAGCTTAATTACCTCTGCCCAAAATGCTGGCCCCACAATGATCTATATAAGATCATGTTCTGGCGAAACTCAAATCCTTATAGACAAATGACTAGAGGTTCTGAAATGATACATAAGAGATGATCAGTATTTCTTTGGCCAAGTGCCCCTTTCATATAAATACGGGAATTTAAGTCTTAAATCCCTCTATTGTGTCATTTCGGGGTTTGCAGAGCTCTCCAATGAGAGAGAAGCCTTTGCACTTGCTATTCCTTCTGCATTGAAGTCTCTTCCTGCAGACATGCACAAGGTTTGTTCTCTCATCTCTTTCAGTGGGAGATTATGTTACATATGGAAAGGTGGTCACCCAATTGCAAAGATTGTATCTATGTTCCTTCCTTGTTGTGTTTTCTCAATATAGCACTTATCACTACTTGAATGATTAGACATTTTTCTCTATAGACAGTCTCCCTCCACCACTTGAAGGGCAAGAATTTTTGACAATTGTAATATTGTATCCCCAGCCCCAAGAAGATACCTGGCATATGGTAAGAACGCAATAAATATTTGCTAGGTGAAAATGAGTAAATGTAGTCTTTTCCCCCTTTCCTTATTTTCTTGTCACCTTTCTAAAACATAAATCCAATCATGTAACTCCTATGCTTATTAATTTTCAATAGCTCCTCATTAATTACAGAATACAATTCAAATGCCTTTCCTTGGCACACAGAATTCCAACCCAGCTCTCCAATTTTTCCTCTTAGCCCTTAACCATTTAATATTGCCCAAATCTGCCTTGATCCTCACCTCACTACACTTTGGTGCACACTGTTCTTTTCACCTACAATGCCTCCCCCACCTTCCTATCTGGATATCTCCTGATCATCCAGCAGGATCCAGCTGAAGTTGGAGCTCCACTAGGAAATTTTCCTCATCTATTTCAGGCAGAATCAACCTGTCCCTTATCTGGTTTCCTACGTTTATTATAGCACCAATGACATGGGGTTACAGTTATTTATACATCAATGTTCTTCCACTGAACTGTGATATTAGCCTTTGTCTTCTTTAGTCTCAATCATAATAAGATTATATATGTAAAGCTTCCCAGACTAGTTAAAATGCAGTTGATGCATAACCTCCCTTCATTTCTTTCTTCTTGACTATGCATCAAAACTGAGTCTGCTTAACATGACATATAAAGTCCTCAAGAACTGGAAACATCAGGGTGCCTGGGTGGCTCAGTAGATTAAGCCTCTGCCTTCGGCTCAGGTCGTGATCTCAGGGTCCTGGGATCGAGCCCCACATCAGGCTCTGCTCAGTGGGGAGCCTGCTTCCCTCTCTCTCTCTCTGCCTGCCTCTCTGCCTACTTGTGATCTCTCTCTCTCTGTCAAATAAATAAATAAAATCTTAAAAAAAAAAAAAAGAACTGGAGACATTGTCTAATACCTTTGAATTTTAGTGAGTTCTAAAAAGACTGACAGTTTACAAGATTTTTGAATGGAATAATGGATGGATGCATGGATAGCTGGATTAATGGATAAACAAATGGATGGATAAATGAATAGATGCATAGACAGACAGGCTAAACTTCCAATCCTTTCTAAGACCCACTTATTTATTTGTTTATTTATTTATTTTTGTGATACTACTTTCCCTCATAACTATTTCATTACCATTCTTTCTTCTATGTACAATTATCCCTTCATGTGCCTGATAGTTAGGGATATAAATTATTAATTGCAATCTGAAATGATTTTGGAAGCCTAAAGTTTATGTATAAAAAAGGGCGGGGGGAGGGTTTATCTGAGGCCAGGCTGAAAACCTGGACAAAAAAATTACTTTGTCCTGTGCACAAAGCAACAGCTCCCAATTTTTCAACTTCTTCTTTTTTTTTAAGATTTTATTTATTTATTTGACAGACAGAGATTACATGTAGGCAGAGAGGCAGACAGAGAGAGAAGGAAGCAGGCTCCCCACCAAGCAGAGAGCCTGATGTGGGGCTCGATCCCAGGACCCTGGGATCATGACCCGAGCTGAAGGCAGAGGCTTAACCCACTGAACCACCCAGGTGCCCCCCAATTTTTCAACTTCTTAATGTATTATTCAGTCTTTGGGGGATAAACATGGAGCAAAGAAAGTCTGAGTTGAATGCACTGGAAATTGTTTCATACTTGATTCCATAAAAGGATTAAAAGGACTTGACATAGAATAGAGTGATTTTATCAAGGCAGAGGACACTGTGGGAAAATAGGTCATGGAATGTAGCTGAATACACAGGGACTGCCATAAATCACGTTAGCAATCAACACAACCTGGGTTCTATGCCCACCAGTAGTGGCCTGTATTTGAAAGAAAAGTATAAATCCTTCACCCAACACTAAGTTTTGCAATTCTAAGGTGTAAAAATCTTTACTTCTTAAGCCCATCCAGGTATCAGAATATGACCAAAAAATAGCCCTATTTTGCTTTAGTTATAAAATACATAGGATAGGAAAAGCAATAGCATCCATGGTGCAGGATCAAGTGACAACAGCCTTTGGTACCAGTGGTTTCCACATGTGAGACTTGTAGCCCTGTGCTTCCTACACCTCCTTTATTCTGAAAATCTCATCTATCATTACTTGACTCACCCAAGCCAGTTCCTGGCCGACTCCTATTGTAACATCTTCAACACTGAAATCACTCTTCCTAACCACAGAGTTCTATCTCTCTTCTACCATCCCTTTCCTCCTGCTGAGCGCATCCTCTTCAGGACCTCTGGAACTTTGCCTTGGAAATACATGAAGATATTTGTGGCAAAGAATGGCAGTTTTACTCCAATAATTCATCCTCCTTTCTCAGGATAATAGAAGCCCCAACTTTTATCAGGGCACATCATTGCTCACGTTAAAGGTCACCATTTCTTTATTTTATTTTTTGAAAGATTTTATCTATTTGACAGAGAAAGAGAGAGATCACAAGCAGAGGGAGCAGCAAAGGGAGAGGGAGAAGCAAGCTCTCCCCTGAGCAGGGAGCCGGATGTGGGGCTCAATCTCAGGACCTTAGGATCAAGATCTGAGCTGAAGGCAGACAGACGCTTAACCCACTGAGCCACCCAGGTGTCCCTACCTTTTCTTTAAAAAAAAAAAAAAAAAGGCTATCTTTTCTTGCTTTCCTTGCAATGAGATGTGACCTTGTGACTAAGTGCTGGCCAGTAAGATGGGAGTAGAAGTGACATGTGCAATCTCTAGGTTTTTCCTTAAAAGGAGAGTGTACCCTCTTAGTAACTAGAATAGGGACATAGTTGTGAGTTGTTCTGTACTATGTGCATGACAGCAAAGAACAAGATAAAAGGACCCTGGATCTCTGACAACTTTTCAGAGCAAAGATGCCCATAAGCTCAGTCTATAATATAAAATAAAAATAACTTTTATTGTATTTAACCCATGGTTATTTGGGATCTCTATCACAGCAGTCAAACTTAGAGCCCAACTTGTACAGTCCTTCACAAAGTGAACTGTCATCCACCAAACACAATCTTCCATCTTTGTTTTATAAGTTTTTCCATAACTATTGGTGGCTCTCAACTGTGGTTATATATTATAATCACCTGGGACATTTAAAAGACTCTTGACGTCTAGGGCTTACTTCAGATAAATGACATCATTTTCTGGAAAGACTCAAATGTCCGTATTTTTTGAGGTTCCCACAGTGATTGTAATGTACAATCAAGGTTTAAATAGTTTAGATGATCTCTTGGGTATCTTGAGAAGGAAACTGGTATCTTTGAAGTTAAAAGAAGGAAAGGAGGTAGCAGAAAGTAGAAAGAGAAGAATTATGACTCTTCATATCTTTTGCTTAAAAACTTGATAGAAATATCCATTTTTTTGCTTGAAGTCTTGTAAATACTCAGTTTACCACAGAAGCCATATTTGAATATAAGTAGTAAATACATTCTAAAGAAGCGTTTTGATGAATCTCTTACTTACTAATCTTGATTTTTTTTTCCATGACTCTGACTTCTTTCGCAAGTCATATAGAACTGAATCACAAATTAACAACTTGTAGGAAACTACAGAGAAAAAACAGGGGCCACTGGGGAGGACCAATCATAAAATACTCCACTGTCTAAAAAAAGTAAAGTTTACCTCAAGGAATGACTTAGGTACTTGGAAGAATTTTTCATTCGATGTTTAAAATACACAGACCACTCACTATATTAGACCCCTGAAACTATATAAATATAATACTGCACGTTAACTATACTGAAATTAAAATTAAAAATTTCATAAAAAATAAAAATAAATTTAAAAAACAGACAGGTCACCACTTAGTAAGACAACAGTCCTGAGGCCTGAGAGATCAATCAGAGAGAGGTAGGGGGAGAGAAAGACTGAAAGAGAAAGAAGAGAAGAGGGATGGTGAGCAGAAAGATATTGGGAAAGATGGGGTGGAAGGGAGAGAGAAAGAGATAGAGTGGTAGAGAGATAGACGATGATAGCTCTTGAGGGGCCATTAAGGTTCAATTCCCTCGCCGCACACCTCTCCCTCCATTCACTCAGCTCCTATAAATGACTTTTCTGATTTACAGGGCAGGGGAGGGGTTATTAATTTCCTGTATATTATTCCATTACTTACTAATATCTGAAACCAGACTGAGAGATGGTGTAAGCTAAAAGGGAAGAGAGGGTGGGGAATAAGTTTAATTGTTTGAATTATTCTTTTGGATTTTTTTTTTTTTTTTTTTTTTTTTTTTTTTTTTGGCCAGTGGGGCTCATTTTATCTGATATCTAGGATGACAAAAATACTCTTGTAATTTACTTAAACTGTGAAGGAGGAAAAAGCAAGATTTCTTATTTTAAGTGCCAAAGAAATAAGCCCGAGGACTTGATCACTTTTTAAAATTTAGTAGGGATCCAAAGTCTGAATTAATACACATTGTCATCACCTTTCTAGGCTGTCCTTGGCTAATGTTCCTTTTGAAAACTAATGTTCCTTCTAAGAGGATTTTTTTTTTAAGATTTTATTTATTTATCTGACAGAGAGAGAGAGAGAGATCACACGTAAGCAGGCAGAGAGATGGAGGGAAGCAGGCTCCCCGCTGAGCAGAGAGCCCCATGTGGGGCTGGATCCCAGGACCCTGAGCCAAAGGCAGAGGCTTAACCCACTGAGCCCCCCAGATGCCCCTATAAAAGGATATTCAGTGGGATCATGAAATAGTGTGCCTCTGGCTAGATCTAGTGGGGGTTGAAAAGATGGCACTTACAAAAAGCAATTTGTTACAACTTAGACCTAGCTTTAATGAAACTGAGAATGATGTAAAGTCAGCTATCAGTAAGATATAACATGGAAAGAGGGCAAATTGCAATAGCTCTCATTTGAGTTAGCAAGCAGGAGTTGGTTCTTAAGAGTTTCTGTTTATATTATCAAAGCCCGTCCTCAGTTAAGAAACTAATTTTTAAGTGGCTTAAGAGAAAAAGCAGATAACTTGACAAGAGCTATGTATCTTGTGATTAATCACAGAATTCATACTTGGATGGAAAAGAACTTGTTGGCTAAAACATTAAAATAATCATTTCAGAGGATCAGTACTTCACAAGAGAGAAAGCAACCACTGAGTCATAGATTCGATGTGCTTCAGAGGGGATAGAGGCAATTGGCTTTTAATTTGACATTTTTTGCTATAATATATAATATTGTATTTGCTGACCTTCTGGCCTTTCTTTACCAGAACCTTACAATTCAGTCTACGGTTTTCAGAATCTCTCTTCTAAAAGACAAGGATGATCCTTCCTTTGTACATGGTCTAGCTCATGAACTAGTTGTATACATACATTCAGATATCTCAGAGGGACACCGTCAGGGAGTTTTTCCCACAGTCTTTTCCCATCCTCCTTTATTCTAATTGATGAAATGCTGATTTTCTTTGGCCACGCTGTGCCTAGCCCCAGGAAATGAAACATGATCGGTCTAAGATTCTCATGGTACGTCGAGGACCTCTTTTGCTGGATATTTGTGTTCTCAGCAGCAGGGGGTGGTCATATGACCCAGTTCTGACCAATCAGATGTCAGAGGGGAATGTCCACGGGCATTCTGGGTAATATCTTGGTTTCTTGCAAAGGGGTAGGTATTTAAGGAGGTTTTCTCGGCAAGTTCCTATTCTTCCTGTCTGAAATAGGGATGTAAGGGCCTGATGTTTGGAGTTGAAATAAACGTGTTATGACTGGCTGCTTGTGAGGCGGCAGCGTGACAGAAGATGAAGATAATGCCAAAGATGCCGAACCAAGCCCGGAGATTGTTTGGCTGTTGTTATTGCTGCTGTTGTTTTCCGAACTCTAATATTGTCGAGTCACTGAATAAACTCTGGGATTGCCGACAACTAGACTCTAGTGACATAGAAATAAACAGTAAACACGCTTAACTTAAATCCGTGTTTACTGGGTCTTCTGATATTTGTAACCAAGAATATCCCAACCAATACAATTCCTTTCCTTTTAGGTGGTAAGTTTCTATTATTTTGTCATATGATTATGGAGATGATTCTCATTTAGTTTGCCTTTTTGGCTTATCAATCCAGTTTTATATAAATTTTATATAATTGGTAACCCCCTATTTCCTTCCACAAAATCCAATAATCATTACTTAAAAATATTAACTAGCTATATGGTAATATCCACCAATAACACTCACAGAATTGCAATCATTTTCCACTAGGAATTCTGAAAACTTGACAAGCATTCCTCTGAAAGGTTAGTACTTTGGCTACAATAGTACTGTTTCCATGTTGGTGAATGGACACTGTTGTGTGTTTGCTATAAAAAAAAAAAAAGTAACTTATTATTAGACTTTAAATTTTACCGAGTGCTTTCATATATTTGTTCAATTTATTCTCATAGCAACAAGGAAGATATTATTTTTAGCTTAATTTTATATATAAAGACACCAAGACTGAAAAAAACTAAGTGCACTGTTCTGCTAATTCAATTAATAATTGGAAGAACTGGAATAAACTGGAATAACTGGAAGAACGCCATAGAGAACAGTCGCTTGGACAATTCTGAGGCTCTCCACCATCAGCACAAACATTATCAGGTCTCATGATGTACTATTGGTTTGTTATATTGAACTTCATTGAACTTAAGAATAGATATATACCTGCCATACCCATATAAATTGCTAGCCTAATGTAAGTTTTGATAGAACTGGCTTAAAACAAATTTTGCAAAGCCCCTAAATGGTACAGGGTGATACAGATCTTCCTCAGCTGACAATGGAACTACATCCCAATAAACCTGTTATAAGTTGAAAACACCGTAAGTCAAGATGTACTTAATAAACCTACTGAACATCATAGCTTAGATTAGCCTACCTTAAACATGCTCAGAACACTTACATTAGCCTACAGTTGGGCAAAGCTCATTTCATTATAAAGTGTTGAATAGCTCATGTAATTTATTGAATACTATACTGAAAGTGAAAACCAGAGTGATTATATGGATACAGATGGTTGTAAGTATATTGGTTGTTTACTCTCCTGATTGCGGCTGACTGGGAGCTGTGATTCTTTGTCACTGCCCAGCATCAAGAGAGAGAAAGTATTGTATCACATGTTGCTAATCCAGGAAAAGAATAAAATTCAAAATTCAAGGTATGGTTTCTACTGAACGAATATCATCATTTTAGAGTTGAAAAAAATCATAAGTTGAATCATTGTAAGTTGGGGACCATCTATATTTAGGGGCATTCCTTCTCCTAGGACTCATATAGTAATTTTTCTTGCTGTCTATTATTATTTACATCATATTAGAATTAATATGCAAGCCCATCCAGGGCAAAAACTCTCCATTAGTAGTTTTTATCTAGCTCAGTGCCTGTCACATAATAATAATTCCATAATACCTACTAAATCAACAGTAAGTTGCTGATCTAATCATTCATGAACAGAGAAACACTTTCATCTTTTCTTTCATAAGCATATTAGTCTATTATCTTAAAAATCTACTCTGGAGGGGCATCTGGGTGGTTCAGTCAGGTAAGTGTCCAACTCTCGATTTCAGCTCAGGTCATGATCTCATGGTTATGAAATCAAGCCTTGCATTGGACTCCACTCTGGGCATGGAGCCTGCTTAAGATTCTCTCTCTTCCTATGCTCTTCCCCACCCCCACCTCACCCCTCAATAGCGTGTGCACTCTCTCTCTAAAAATAAACACACCTCAAAAATTTTTTTGCTTTGGAAATCGAAAGCTCTCAGCAGTTTCAGGAAAGAAGCCATTATAAGTAGCAATAAGGCAAAGTTTCTTCACACTTTGTCCTTCTTGAACTTGTGCGAATATCCAAAAAGGTTTTTTTTTTCCATAGTGATGGTAGTTTCTAGAAATAGCTTATCCATCTTCCATTGGGAACTGTCTTCTTTCTAATCACTTTTCTCCTCATGCTGGATTAGTTTAGAAACATCAGTGCCAGAGTTTCATCCACGCCTTTGGTTTTTAATATCATAACCACATCACCACAGAAAGTGAAGAAAAACAGCTAGATTGAGGAAAGTTATATACATCTCTTTAGGTGTCAAAGGAGTCAAATTATAGCTCAAATAATCTCAATTTTCTGTGAAAGTTAAAAAATTTTAAGTGTAAAATTCATGCTCCTGGTATTTTTTTTTAAATAAATGTCTATTTTAATGTTTTTCACAATAGAATAAATGCTTCTCTTGATAACTGCAGATACGTAAGGCTGTTTGGTAGTATTCAGAACCATCACAGCAATGGTTGTTTTCCTGATTGGTGTGTAGTCTTCAGTAATTATAAGGAATTACTTGTCTCAAACTGCTGTCAAACCAGCAGGACTGCATTTATGCATTCATCATTTTCAGGATTGTTGGTAACCTGGGCATATTTTCCCCAAATAACTTTGCCTCCTTGTGTCACAAGGCCCAACTCGCTCACGTTCACCTCAATTACAGTACCTTTGGTAATCACACCCAAAGTTGTATATAGTGGGGATGAAGGATTTTTTTTTTTATACCAAGTATTGGCAGGCAAAAGGTGGCTTTCAATTCAGGATGTGTTACATGGGCCTTTTTGAAATGTAAGCCCATTGGCCTAATGAATCTTTCATATTTAGGTGGTTTTCGAGTAAAGCCATCTCCAACAAAGCAGACTTTAGTGACCATTCTTTTCCATGCTTTCTTCTTTCTCTTTCCTGTTCGAATAACTTTTAATACTTCTTTTTCTCCCTGGGCACGAACTTTGGGTAAAGGAACTTCCCATTTTCCTGCTTTCTCTTTTCGTTTTTGTTTAATCGTATTAGAAAGTACTTTAGCTCGAGACTGTCCCTCCCTGTCCAGTAGATACGCAGGTACTGCTCCTTGTGGAGTCTTTTCATCATTCTTTTGTTTGGTGTTTCTCTTTTCATGCATCTTGATAGTCTTTTTCATCTGTATTTTCTCAGCATGGCGCTGTTTATGGTAGAGCTTAGCTTTCAGACCCATCATATTTTTTGCCTTCTTTGAACGTTCATGAGCCTCTCGACCTTCTTTCTTTCTCTTTTTCTCATGGTAATCCAAACGATAGCCATAGCGCTTCCGGTGTAACTCAGTATATTCATTTTATGGCATGGTGACGGCCGCAGAGCTGTGGGGTGCAGCTGTCGGGGCGCAAAGAAGATCTCAGTTTCCGCTCCTGGTATTTTTGAAATAGGCTTCTGTTTTCATAGAACTTAACTGCTCTAAAAGGAGGGACGCTCATAACTGGAATCCAAAATGTTTGTGAATTATCACTGTGCAAACTGAGTATGTCCCAATGGGGAAAACAACCACTTCAAGACATATTCTTCTTCTTTTTTTTTTTTTTAAGATTTTATTTATTTATTTGACAGAGAGAGATCACAAGTAGGCAGAGAAGCAGAGAGGAGGAAGCAGGCTCCCTGCTGAGCAGAGACCCCCGATGCGGGACTCGACCCCAGGACCCCAAGATCATGACCTGAGCCGAAGGCAGCGGCTTAACCCACTGAGCCACCCAGGCGCCCCTTCAAGACATATTCTTACTGGGAATTTGTTTTCTTAACAGTCTACTCAACTTTATTTTGACAATTAAATCCTCTGTAGAATTAAGGAAAGATGAAATGATCAATGAAAATTTTCAGGCACCAATAATCTAAATCAACTGAAAATATCAGTTAATTAGAAAGCCAGAAAGCCTACAGGGACTAAAATATATACCAATCCATGACTCTAGGAAGACATGGATAGCTAGAGTCACCATAATGCTAGAAAGCTATCTGTTACTATTAAGAGCAATATGCAAGAAAACTGAGGAAAATGTGTGTAATTAATTAGATATCAATCAACATTTGTATTCCCAGAGAAGAAATTCTTGAGAAAGAATAGAGCTGTGAAAATAAATGTTTCTGCTATATAATGTATGAATATCATAGGCTTCTAGCCACTTATGTACAACAATACATCAGGCTCCCACGAGGTGAATGCAGGGTGAGTTTTCGAAACCAAAACTTGCTTACTTTTTTTTTCTTCTCATGGTACCTACCATATTTTGTTTCTCTTCATTTTGAAATAGCTAGGTAGCATGCCGGCAAAGTCAAGAAGAAGCCTTCTGATTGTGAAGATAGCAAAAGAAAGGATTTTATTCAGTTTATCTACATCTCCATTTTTTTTTTTAAGATTTGTTTATTTATTTATTTGACAGACAAGAGATTACAAGTAGGTGGAGAGGCAGAGAGAGAGAGGAGAAATCAGACTCCCTGCTGAGCAGAGAGCCCAATGTGGGGCTCGATCCCAGGACTCTGGGATCATGACCTGAGCCGAGGGCCGAGGCTTTAACCCACTGAGCCACCCAGGCGCCCCTACATCTCCATCTTTATCTGTAGCAACATTTATGATGCATTTCCTTAAAGAACCAATTTAAATAAAAATATGTGAAATATATATAATTTATAACTTCATACTAGTATTGAGTAATTGCTACAGAGAAAAAAATTCAAACACCATTTGGATGGATAAGGCATAGTTTTCAATATTTTTAAGTATGTGTGTTTTAACACTAGAATTCTTTAGTTTAAATTTTTAAGGAGAACTGCAAAATATAAAACATTCAAAAGTAGTATAGTTCTAACTGAAGATGAGGAATGATCAACTGTCTTCTCCAAGGTAGTTTTAACACACCTCCAGAGACTCCAAAGTTCCCAGATAAACAGCTGAAAAATCATCCAGAAAATAGCTAGACTTGGAAGCCAGGCTCTATATCTGGCTCAATCACCAGAGCTAAAAGATTTGAAAAAATGTTCTTGCCCCTTTGGGCTTTGGTTCTCTCACAGAATGAATGATCTCTAAGAGTCCTCCCAGTGCCAGTATTTTTTTCTGATTTCTAAATATAACTATTTACATTAAGACCTTGCAAAGAAATCTATTGGGAGCAAAATATGAAGAAAGGCACCTATGATTTACATTAGCATTAAAAGCATGTTGTTCTGAAATATGATGTACTTATTTATTCTTGAAAAATACAATAAAAAACCATCCAAACCCTTAGGGCATATTTTGTGATCTACAATCATTATATTCCATCTCTAACGTAAACCATAGCACATCACTACACATCAGAAGAAATATTTGACCTCATATGTTTGCAGCTCTCAATGTCTTAAGATCTTTGAGATTACATGTGCAATATTTTCAGTCTCCCATTAGCAAGTTGGCAAGTGTCTCATTTTCACCCGGAAGTGTTGCCATTATTACCCTACATGAATAATATACAATTTGGTCAGTGGTATTTGCTTGGTTACATCACCAATATAGTTAAATACAGATTTTTATTCTAAAAAGTATACACTCACCTTAGGGCATTCTTCACAAGTTGATTTTTTGTTTCTCTGCACAGCTGTTCTATATTATGCAAGTATGTTGTGCAGTAGTTCGCATATAAATAAATGTTCAAGTACACCTGGTAAAATTAGAAATGCTGTGGGTGTTGAAGAAGTTGTAAGGGCAATGCTGAAGTGATTGCCCAGGCTGGGTAGAAGATAAATATAGTCGTAAGGAATTGGTAGGCTAGATAGGGAGGAAGGAGAGTGTCCAGGGATTTTACATCCCAGCGTTATTCAAGAGCAATGAGGAAGGTGAAAGTGACGGTCAAAGGAGAGAAGACCAAATACCTGGATCTCGGAGGCAGAGAAGAGCTGAGCTGTGAATTCTAGGTATAGACTCACAGGTGCATTGCTGAAGAGTGAAGGAAGGGACATCTGAGGTCAAGAGAAGGTAAGTGCTATAGGCTGAATATTTGTATTCCTCCTCTCCCCCACAAAATTCTTTTTTAAAATTTATTTTATCTATTTATTTGACAGACAGAGATCACCGTAGGCAGAGAGGCAGGCAGAGAGAGAGCAGGAAGCAGGCTCCCTGCTGAGCAGAGAGCCCATTGGGGGCTCGATCCCAGGGCCCTAAGATCATAACCTGAGAGGAAGGCAGAGGCTTAACCCACTGAGCTACCCAGGCGCCCTGCCCCGCAAAATTCTTGTTAAAATCCTAATGCCTAATGTGGTGGTATTAGGAAGTGGGGTTTTGGGGAGGCGATTAGGTCATGAGGGTGCAGTTCTCTGTATGGAATGTGATTGATGCCCTTATAAAAGATACCTGAGAAAGATCCCTTTTCTCCCCTGTGTGAGGAGACAATGTAAAACAGCTTTGAATGAGGAGAGCTCTCATCAGGCCGCAGCTACCCTGGTGCCTGATCTTGGACTTCCCAGCCTCCAGAACTGTGAGAAATTAATTTCTATTGTTTAAAAGCCACCCAGTGTATGGTATTTCGATGTAGCCGCCTGAACAGACTAAGACAGTGAGTGTGGGAATGTCATGGATCATCAGGAAGGATCTAAAAATGGCTGAGGCATAACTTTGGAGCTCACACACAGACACATTAACTCACAGGATTACTACCACATCACCTAAAGTGTTCAAGCACAATCCAGATGGCCATCAATAGGATGTGTTTCCCTATTCGTGTGGGAGGCTAAAAAGATAATTCCCAGAGCTCCTTCTTATTCCTAAAATTGTTATTTCCACCACCCTCAAAAATTAAATAAATAAATAAAATAAGTTAACTTGATCTTGCACAAGGCATAAGCATTTGTAATTATGAGTCAAACATTCAGAGTATATGGCAGTTAACTACAGATATAAATAAACCTTTAAAATGATAGAAGTTGGGGCACCTGGGTGGCTCAGTGGGTTAAATCCTCTGCCTTCAGCTCGGGTCATGATCTTGGGGTCTTGGAATCAAGCCCCGCATCGGGCTTTCTGCTTGGTGGGGAGCCTGCTTCCTCATCTCCCTCTGCCTGCCTCTCTGCCTGCCTCTCTGTCTGCTTGTGATCTCTCTCTCTCTGTCAATTAAATAAATAAAGTCTTAAAAAAAAAAAAAAAGATAAAATGATAGAAGTTTAGGGGCACTTGGGTGGTTCAGTTGGTTAAGCATCCGCCTTCAGCTCAAGTCATGATCCTGAAGTCCCAGGATTGAACCCTGCATGGGGTTCCCAGCTCACCAGGGGAGCCTGCTTCTCCCCCTCCTTCGCCTCTGCTCCTCCCCCTGCTCATGCTCTTTCTCTCTCTCTCTCTCTCTCTCTCAAATAATAAGTAATCTTAAAAAAAAAATGATAGAAGTTTAGAGACACTAAAGACCTGACTTTTCCATTACACAGAAGAGAAAACTGAGGCCCAGGAAGAGCACATGATTTGCTTAAGGTCATTAGACAAGTTTAACGACTGTAGGCTCTTGATTAATCTCTTTTTTCCCACTCTATTGTGTTGTTTTTAAGCCATTTAAATTTTGTGCTGATTTGCAAATTGGAGATAATAGATGCCATTAGCTGGCTAGATCTGTGTGAACAAAGAGAATTGCAGATTTGAGACAACTGTGCAGATAATTCTGTTCCTAAGATATTATAAACGTTTTAATGAAAATATCCAGGTAATTGAAACCTGACCATTTTATTTTAAAAGTATTTTTATAAATAAATATCTTATTCTTCATTTTACTTTACTAAATGCTCAATAAATGGAGATATTGGTCTCATCTTTATGAGGATCCCATAATAAATGATTCACTTGAGATGTGCACTAAAAGGAGGAGAGAGAGACAGAGAGACAGACAGAGAGATACAGAGAGAGAGAATTGATCATACTTAACATCACCGATAATGGAACAACTTTTTCATTCTTGGTACTAAGAAGAAAATACCTCATGTGATATTCTTGCCAAACATGTTTAACCTGAACTCAACCATAAGGCAACAGATATACACTATGGGACATTTTATAAAATGATGGGTCTGAATTCTTCAGAAATAACAATGTCATGAAAGTTTTTTAAAAAGCGGAGAGACTGTTTTAGAGAAAAGAAGACTAGGGAAACATAACTAAGTACAATGCATGATTCTTAATAAGATCCCAGTGAGAAAAGAGCTAAATCAGAATTAGGACAATTAGGGAAATTTGAATATATACTATATATTAGATATGTTTATTGTACCAAGGCTAAATTCCGTATGACAACAATATTGTGGCTATGTAGGAAAATGTCTTTATTCTTAGGAGGTAACATGTAGCAGGGTAAAGGGGTGGTATCTACAACTTATTTTCAGGCTGTTTAGCTATAAGAAATTATGTGTGTGTGTGTGTGTGTGTGTGTGTGTGTGTGTGTTCATATTGGGGAGAGGTAGAGGGGAAGAAAAGAAAGAGCATATATGGCAAAATGTTAATGATGATTCTAGATGAAGGGTATGACGAGTTTCTGCTGTACTTGAAATTTTTCAAAATAAAAAGGAGGGAATTGAAAGCTCTCTAAGTTGTTTTCCACCATACAAAATATATAGTAGGAAATGAATAAAATGAGAACCTTTATACCTTGCCCAGTAAATTATTACTTGCCTGAGGCAAGCATCTATTAACAAGGCTATGATGAAGCACTTCATAACAGTTGAGTAATATGCTAAATAAATGACAGATCTAGCTTGTGTCTCCTTAAGAGAGTCTCTCTCCAGTTGTAGGAGTTCAACTTTAGTAACCATGCACTTCAGAAATGATGTATATGAGAAAATCTAACCTCTAGAATAGCAGATCACCAAGGTTCCTTAATCACAACTAATCAGATGCAATGAATATGGCCTTTCCCTCCCTTTTAAAAACATCCACCATGGGGCTCCTGAGTGGCTCAGAGGGTTAAGCCTCTGCCTTCGGCTCAGGTCATGATCTCAGGGTCCTGGGATTGAGCCCTACATCGGGCTCTTTGCTCAGCAGGAAGCCTGCTTCTCCCTCTCTCTGCCTACTTGTGATTTCTGTCAAATAAATAAATAAAATCTTGAAAATAAATAAATAAATAAATAAATAAAACCATCCACCATACCCAAACAGGTCTACATTTGGCATGTGATGCATATACCACTCCCCAAACCATACAACTAGAGAAAGCATAATCTAGCAGCTAACATGGAATGCTCTGTGTGTGTGTGTGTGTGCCTCCCAAACAAACAAAGGGTTTCTAATACGTGTGGTGTGTAACAGGGGTTAGGAGTATCCCAGTTCTGGTATCCCAGAAAACATGGTACCTGCAGAGATAGTAGAAGGTAGAGAGGGTAAAAGGATTTTGCAAAATGCAGCTGTAGAATGAACAAAAGCAATTGCAGGCTAATTGGTTTATCCAGAATATAAAACAAGATTTAATGTTCCCAGAATGTCTGTGAGGTTTTTTTCCTTCCCTCACCCCATAATTCCTGTTGTTTCATCTTTGTTCTTTGGCGATAACTTAGTGAGTTTCCCTTATATATGAGGCAAATATTTATATGTAGATAACTACCTAAACATTTTTGAGTTTTTCTTCAACAAGAATTATCATGATTGGCATAAAAAAGACAAATCAAGACTCATCCTTTGTAATTGGGACAAAGACTGATGCCAGTTTTCCCTCAAGCACATAGCTTTACACAATCCTGTGGATACCTGCAAAACTGGAATTCTGTTAAAAGAAGGTGGGGAGAGCGTTTGTTGGACAGATGGCCATCAGTGTCTACTACAAGGAGAAAATAGACTCAATAAATATTTTGGAAGACCAACAAGTTGTTGGGAGGTAAAGAAAACAAAAATGGTTCTTAAGACTTTAGGCTCACATCTGTCACATCGTGGCAGTATAAGATGAGATAGGGAATACAGCAGAGACAGATTTGGAAATAAGATAAGTTCTGCTTTTATTAGGTTGAATTTGAGATGCCTCTGGAATATATAGCAAATATTTGAAATTCATTTCCGTGTCATCAGCATATGATAAAAATGAAAATCATGAGGTAGATGACCCAAAAAGAGTATGTAGCATAAAAAGCAGTGGATTGAAGAGGAACCTATAGGAGAATAGAGAAGGAGTGGCTAGGAAGGTTTTAGGGGGAACTAAGATAAAGCAGTGTCTCATCTTGGAACCTAGGTAGAGAGACAGCTTTGAGAAGCAAAGTTAGAGACATTGTCAAATGTAAAAGAGAGGTCCAAAGATGTCATTGCACTTGCCAAAATGAAATCACTGGACACCCAGAGTGAGTGGAATGTGAAAGCAGAGAAGGAAATGGGACGTATGGATATAGAGAGAGTGATATAAACTAACCCTTTGGGTAGTTCGGATGAAAAGGGAAAGATAAAGATGGAATATGTTAGACAAGAGCCAGAAATTAGTGCATTTTAGTTTAAGAGTAAAGAACAGGAGGAAGAGAACAGTTGAAGATAGAGAAGAGAGAGGGAAGCAAAGGGGTAGGCAGTGAGCCTTGAACCAGGGGATGCATTCATTCTCTGGGCCAAGAAGAAATGATATGATATAGAGAAATGAACCAATGAAGCAAACATCAAGGAAAGAATTTTACTATCCCTCATTTTATCAGTCATTAGGAAGTACAGTAGTCAGGACTTCTTTCCTTTCTTTCTTTATTTCTTTTTTTAAAGATTTTATTTAACTATTTGAGCTAGAACAAGAGTGAGAGAGCACGAGTAGGGGGAGCAGCAGGCAGAGGGAGAAGCAGGGTCTCCACTGAGCAGGGAGCCCAATCTGGGACTCATTCCCAGGACCCGGGGATCATGATCCGAGCCAAAGGGAGACACACAACTGACTGATCTATCCAGGCACCCTAGGACTTTTCCAGTTGCAAGTGTGCAAGTGATAGAACCAATCTGAAAAAGTTAAAAAAAAAAAAGAAGGGTATACATTACTTCACATAATTTAAAAGGAGTATACTGTCACCACGTGTAGCTAGAACTAGATACTCAAGGGACAGAATCAAGATCTGTCTTCTTCTTGGCTCTGTTGATTATATTTTGTTTCTAGGAAGGCTGTGTCTATGTGTCCACATCTTCATCCTTTTATACTACTTAGCAACAATAATCTCAAAAGGAGAAAGGACTTCATGCTTCTGAAGTCTTAGGAAAGTTTGTGATTAGCTCACCTTGGGTCAAATGCCTACCCCTAAAGCAATTACTATGACCAAGAAGATATGGTCATTCACACAAACCACAGACATGAGAAGGGTGAATGGGGTGGAAGTGGGGAGGGGGGGTGGTAATTACCTTAATGAAAGGGGAGTGGATGGTGAGCAAGCAACAACAGAGGTCTGCTTTCAAGGTCATTTGCTAATACCAATGGTATTGGGAGTTGAGTAGCAGACCTCTGAAGAACAGAGATTTGGAATAGCTTTAAAAAATAAATGGGGGCTTAACTCTGCCAAGTAACAAAACTGGCAGACAAAAACATTAGGGATCCACAGAAAGTTGACCAAGTCAGCACAGACAAGCTTTCTTCCAATTAGCTCTCGGGGATAAATAAAAACAATAATACTATTTATGTGTGAGGTATTTCTTAGAGAGTGCATGTACTGACTTATTAAATCTTTAAATCAACTCCTTGATAGTGATGTAAGGATAAGGTTGTATGTGAGAAGAGGAGGTTGGTCATAACACTGAGATTTCACTGATGGATGCAGTGAAAGTAGAAGGCTATGAGGGAATCAAGCCTTTGAAAGCTGAAGATAGACTTGGGGCTGGAAGGGAGCCAGGGGATAGGGAGAAAAAGAGGTTGGGACTCTGAGAGTCTCTGTGAGGTTGACTGGGATCAGGAGGGAGAGAAAGACAGATGTGGAAGAATAGGAAGTTGTGGTCAGGAAGCAGAATATTAAAGATTAAGATTTTAGGGGGATTTCAGAGCCATTTCTGCCTTTCATTCCTATCTCTAATCTATAAAAATATAGTCTTAAAAATTAACTAGACCAGAATCTGATTGAGCCCTGAGTAATCTTGAGCAAGAAACTTTAACTTTTTTACACAAAAAATATAGAGAAAGGAATCCAAGCATAAGACTAAAGAAAGCCATCAAACCACAAGGTAAGAGAGAAAGGGAAGAAAGGAACAAAGAAGAACCACAAAAACAACTACAAAACAAGTAACAAAATGGCAATAAATACATACCTATCAATAATTCCTTTAAACGTGAAAGGACTAAATGCCCCCAACAAAAGTCATAGGATGATTGAATGGATGAAAATAACGAGATCCATCTATCTACTGCCTACAAGAGATTCACTTCAGACCTGAAGTGAAGAAATGGACAAACACAAACCATGCAAATGGAAGTGGGAAAAAAGTTAAGGTAGCAATACTTACATCAGAAAAAATACACTTTAAAATAAGACTGTTGCAGGGTACTTGGGTGGCTCGGAGGGTTAAAAGACTGCCTTCGGCTCAGGTCATGATCCCAGCATCCTGGGATTGAGCACCACTAGGGTCCCTGTGCAGCGGGGAGTCTGCTTCTCCCTCAGTGCCTCTCCCTGTTCATACTCTCTATCTCTCAAGCAAACAATAAATAAAATCTTATAAACAATAAGACTGTTGCAAGGCACAAAAAAGAGCTCACATAATGATAAAGGGAACAATCCCACAGGAGGATAGAGCAACGTAAATATCTATGCACCCAACATAGCAGCATCTAAATACATAAAGCAATCATTAACAGACAGAAAGGGAGAAATTTACAGTACTACAATAAGAGTAGGGTACTTCAGCACCCCACTTACATCAATGGATAGATCATCTAGACAGAAAATCAATTAGGAAACAGTGGCTTTGAATGACACATTAGATCAGAAGAAGCTAACTGATACATACAGAAATTCTATCCCCAAATGGCAGAATACACACTCTTTTCAAATGCACATGGAATACTCTCCAGGATAGATCACATGTTTCGCCACAAAACAAGACTCAATACATTCAAGAAGACTGAAATTACATGAGGTATCTTTTATGACCACAATAGTATGAAACTAAAAATCAACTAGCAGAAAAATTCTAGGGGCACCTGGGTGGCTCAGCGGGTTAAGCCTCCGCCTTCGGCTCAGGTGGTGGTCCCAGAGTCCTGGAATCGAGTCCCGCATCAGCCTCTCTGCTTGGCAGGGAGTCTGCTTCCTCCTCTCTCTCTCTCTCTCCCTGCCTGCCTCTCTGCCTACTTGTGATCTTTCTCTGTCAAATAAATAAATAAAATCTTTTAAAAAAATAAAAATAAAAATAAAATGAATAAGTAAACCATGAAAGCAAATAGGAAACCAAAAAGACATGGAGACAAATGAAAACAAAAACATAATGACTCCGAAATCTTCGAGTGGAAGCAAAAGCAGTTTTAAGAGGCAAGTTTATAGCAGTTCAGGTCTACTTCAAGAAACAAAACAAATCTCAAATAATCTAACCTTACATGTAAAGGAGCTAGAAAAAGAACAAATCTCAAAGCTACTAGGAAAAAGGAAATGATAAAGATTAGAGCCAAAATAAATGAAATAAAGACCAAAAATCAGTAGAAATGATCAGTGAAACCAGAACGGATTCTTTGAAAAGATAAAATTGATAAACTTTTAGCCAGACTTAAGAAAAAAGAGAGGGCTCAAAAAAGAGAAGAAAAAGAAAAGAAATGTAACTTCTCTGAAACTCCCATTTCTTCAGCTATAAACTTAGAGATGATAAAATGCTTACCTCATAAATTGTGTGAAAATCAAGTAAACTGATGAACATAAGACACCTCCATCTTACTGTATCCTGTATGTAACAGATGCTCAGGCTACTGTACATATTTACTGTCCCTTCTACATTAGCATCACTGTTATCATCAGTATAATTAGCTTATACATAGTTAAAAGAACCTTTAAAGAAACCATAAGGACAAGAGTCAGTGTCTCATTCATCATGTAGTCTTGGGACGCCTGGGTGGCTCAGCAGATTAAAGCCTCTGCCTTCGGCTCAGGTCATGATCTCAGGGTCCTGGGTTTGAGTCCCGCATCAGGCTCTGTGCTCAGCGGGGAGTCAGCTTCCCTTCCTCTCTCTCTGCCTGCCTCTCTGCCTGCTTGTGATTTTTCTCTGTCAAATAAATAAATAAAAATCTTTAAAAATAAAAATAAAAGTTCATCATGTAGTCTTAAGACTTAGCACAGTGTTTGGCACACAGGAGGACTCCGTGAATGGACGTGGAACCCCAGTTATCTGCTGCCTTCCATTTCAAGGATTACCAACCTCTAATGTTCTTGAAGAAAAGTAGTTTATTCTCATACCTTCTTCTAATTCAATCCACATTGGAACCTGCTTCTCTGCCTTACTTTATTGAACAATTATTTATTGAAACCCACTTTGAATCTGGCACTAGAAATATAATGCCGCAAAACAGCTCTGGTGGGGCTTCTGAGCATAGGGCTGGCAGACATCACTGAGGTAAACTTACAGATAAATGTAAAATTATAACTATGATATGCACTACTAAAGGAGGGCTATCAGGAGGAAACTGACCTAGCCAGGGAGATTGGGGAAAGTTTCCTTATGTAAATGATACTTGAGTTGAGGATGAGAGAGTATCAATTTGATGAAAAGGGAATGAAAGAGCTCCCTCGGCAAAGAGACAGCCTATGTAATCTCTGTAAGGAGCAGCACACGGAGAAGACTGGTGTTGCTGGAGCAGACAGACACTGAGGGTGTCCTGTACTTGATAATCCTGGAAAGGAAAAGCAGAGACCACAAAATGTAGGGCCCAGAATCTCCACTCATTCCACCACTGCCAATCATGTGGAATTACAAGACACCATTTTTCTTAACAAGATGCTGGGGGGCACCTGGGGGGCTCAGTGGGTTAAAGCCTCTGCCTTCAGCTCGGGTCATGATCCCAGGGTCCTGGGATCGAGCCCCATATTGGGCTCTCTCCTCAGCAGGAAGCCTGCTTCCTCTTCTCTCTCTCTGCCTGCCTCTCTGCCTGCTTAGATCTCTATCTGTCAAATAAATAAATAAAATCTTTGAAAAAAAAAAACAACAACAAAAAACAAGATGCTGGTCCTAGCCAAAGAAAAATGAAGAAAATGCCTTATTTCACTTTATTCTTTCCCTTAATTTCCCATTCACCACTAGCTCACCACTAGCTCAAGATGGCTCTGACTAATTTTTTTTTTAACAATTTATTTATTTAAGAGGGAAAGAGCATGAGCTGGGCTAAGAACAGAGGGACAAGCAGACTCCTACCTGAGCACGGAGCCCCATAAGGGCTCTATCCCAGGACCCTGAGATCATGACCCAAGCCAACGTCAGATGCTTAACCAACTGAGCCACCCAGGTGCCCCTGAAGAGTAGAATTTTTCTAGGAATAAAGGAGGGGGAAATATGGCATAGTTTAGAATATGGGGCAGCTAAAAATTGAAGAGGCACTATTGATCTTAAAATGTTCCAGGGCCATCTTTCACTTCAAATTCAACTCTGATGCTAACCTAAGGCCACGTACTCTGGGTTTCTACCCCGAGCAATGCAACTGCAGCCATTGTAACTGTTGGCATTTTTTTGGTTCTCTTTTGGTTCTCTCTTTAACATTTAAGAAATGTTGGCATTTCTTTGGTTCTCTTTGGTCAGTTCATCAGCATGACATCCCCCGCTACAGATAAAGACAGTGTGTACTTTTACAAAGGAAGGTTCATTTTTTGTGTGTTTACTTCTTCGATCACAATGAACAACCAAGAACTCTTAGATTGGCTCACTGAAAACCAGTCAGATGGCTTTGTACAAATTCCCTTTAACAAAATTAAAAACAAACAAAAAAAAAACCCAAAACAAACAAACAAAAAAACAAAAGAGAAAAACCAACCCTGCCCCACTTCTAACTTTCTATTCATTTAACAAGCATTTCTAAAGCACTTAAAATGTGCCATTGACTGTGTCAGTTTCTGACATACACGAAGATGTGTAAATCATGGTCCTTGGCCTGGAAGTGCTCACAAGACAAATCATTTCAATGTGGTATTTCGTGATGGTGCTCTGAGGTTTAACTGCGTTTTGTGTAAGCAGAGAGTAGAGTGATTCTCTCTGGGGAAGTGGACAGAGGGATGTCACACAGACTGTAACATTTGAGATGCAGCCTTGAAAAATGAATTGGAGCATTCCAGGAAGAGAGAGAAGAAGGTATATTCCAGCACAGAGAACACGTGGGAAGGCATACTGGAGAGTGTTGGAAAGTCTGTCTAGGGAGATGATCCAGGCGAGGTAGACAGACTTTATGGCCTTAATAAAGCAATGATGTAACCAAATCAATTTCTTAAAATGGACTTCAAAGCTGTAGAAATGCCATGTGGCATCATAGCTGCTTTAAGAAATTTTCCTTAGATGTTATATACATTAGGCAAGACAAATGCAGCCAGTTATCCTGGGTGTTTGGAAATGAGATTTAGATTCCATCTAGATTGGCGTTAGAAAAACCGGCAATAGATTCTAGCCTTTCTGTGGTTTGTTCACCTCCCATTTGTTGTAGTCCCAAATCAGCGCACTGGAGAGAGACCAGGGAATGACTTTTTTATACAAAATAAGGATGAAGTAGGTGCGTGGGTGAAATAAAATGTAACCATAAAGCTTATTCAGATAGTCCTCTCGATTACTGGTTATCCCCGTGTGGACTACCCACTGTTTGACTTACTCCATCACTTGGTGAAAGTAATCATTTCTTGAGTGACTATTATGTGTCAGGAGCTTTACTTACAGTAATATCTAACCCTCACACCTTCTTGAGGTAAGTTTTGTCCCTATGGTAGCCACAAGAAAACTAAATTCTATAGAGATGATACATCCTGCCCAGAACAGAGTGACTAGAAGGGACTTTAATGCCTCAAGCTTGTGTGTGAAACCTGGCTCGGCCACTCATCTTATCCTTAGGCAAGTTGCCTGACCTCTCCATGGCCAAGTTTCCTCATCTGTAAAATGGGGATACTTTGCTAAGCTCTTAAGTCTTCATTTACCTTCATGATTGAGGATAATGGAAGGATGACATTATTCTTGAGCTATATGGCTGTAGCTCTCAAAATTCAGCACGTATAAAAATCACTTGTGAAACTTGCTGAAGCTTCAGATTCCCAAACACACTCTCCCATCCCCACCTAAAGGTGCTGGTTCAGGAGGTCTGATGTGACTATAGAGTTTTACTGTCATGTCTTACTTACGGAGAGAAGGAAAAGAAATGTTTTTGTGTTTTTGTTTTTTCTTTCTGTTAATTATAGGAGCCACTGGCCAAAATCCTTTGCTATTAACCTGGAGTCCATTTGGATTTCTGCAAATCCAAAGCTTCATTCTCTTTCTTCCTCTTTTGGCTTCAAAACAATGCCTGGATTCCTCAGCATCCAGAATTCTTTAATAAAGCTCAGAACTATTTTGCCTTCCTCTAGGAGGAGGGAAGTGGCACTGATTCGCCAACTTTTAGCCCTTAAGAAATAGCTGTCCTGGTTTAACACGTCAAAAATATGAGCATGCTATTGCAACAGGAGGGGAATTGATCACAGTCTTCCCTGTTTCTTTTTCTTATAAACACGGTAAGCACTACATAGGAGAAATGAAATAAGAGGCTAAGAAAATTGTGCTCTTCACCTTACCCTCCCACGAAACTTCTTGAAGTAAATCCCGCGGCAAGGAAGTTCTAACATTTTACAGAAATTATAAAGCGTCAGGACTTACTCTCAGAGCCAAGACAAAGCTGGCCTGGGAATTCTAAGTTGACGAAGGGCTTCTCTCCAGCAGGGACAGGCCAAACCTCTCCTCTGTGCCTTCCTGCGCTGGGTCCTTGTGCACTGAATACTCCCTGGACTCAGTCCACCTCCACCAGCCCCGCAGGCAGGAGGAAAGCCAGAATCTGCTCTATCCTGGGTTGCCACTGACAACTAGAAACTGGAGGCCTGGGAGACAGCCTCCTGGGCAGCCTGTTTTTGCTCTTTCCCAATCTGTTCAACTCAGTTTCCTGCCGGCAGGAGTGTTCTTTTTGTGCCAGCTTTGAAGCACTGAGTGCCCTGGGCATGGGCCCTGCCTCTGGAGCCTCGCCCAGTGCTTGGCCCTGGACTTGGCCCTCTGCCCGGTAGTTGTCAAGTGTCTGCACCGGCTATCTGTCCCTTCAGCTGCCTGTCCTCCAGTCTTCTCCTTGGAACAGTGGCATGAGAAACACCCATCCTTGTCATTTTTCCAAGCCTACCCAAAAGCATCTTCATGTCCTGGTTAAGGGAATGGGCTCAGTGTGGTTGCAAGCAAAGGCTAAAAGAGATGGAGGGTGCTGGGATTTTTAATGGCATTTAGGGATTCCTTCACAGCCAACACCCACCTCCCCCCACCCAACAATCAAAAAACATTTCAAAGGGCCATTGGGCCCTGGACTGTGGATTCTTCAGAGACCAGAATGTAAATGCCACCTCAGCTTACAGGCTTCTTGTAGAACTTCTTCATGTTTAAGATCCTTTGGCTAAATATAGCCTTTTGGAAAAAGGGGGGTGGGGTGGAATCTGGCTAATTTTAGCCTTAAAGACCTTGTAGGTGAGGCTGAACCTGTCAAACTATACCCTTAGGATTTGATACAGCCATCCAACAGCTGCTTTCTGGGTGCCCCAGTAGGAGCACCTTACATGGGGAGGGCCTACAGGGAGAGAAGAGTCAAGTGTGTGGGATGGAGAACAAACCACTGATTTGGAACAAAGACTGACAGGAACTAGAGTCAAGGCTGGAGGCTCTTGCTACTTCAGAGTTCCGACACCAGCTTCCTGAGCAAAAAGATTTATGCCATATTTAAATCTCCAAAGTCAAATGGGCTCAGGAAATTGTAGGAAAGTAAACATATTATTTAACCACTAGGTGGGTGGTCATCACATATGTTACATATCTGAAAATTTAAGTCCGAACAGCTTGAACCTTTCTGTATCTAATTCCCAATAGTAGTTTGAGCTGAGTTAGTATTGTTTATTAACAAAACCAAGGCTTTTTGCCTGCTAAAATTATTATTATTATTATTATTATTATTATTATCATTATTATATATAAAATAATGCTTTGTTTCCAAACCATAAGGAAGAGAGTCATTTTCCCCCCTAATTCAGTATTCTTTGCTTCCACATGTAAACAGAAAAAGATGCCCTGTCTGATTTTTAGAAGGCAAGTTGTGGAATAGGCATTTAGAAAAATCTCATTTGTGTCCTTATATACAGAAATTTGGAACAAAAAGCATGGGTGGACCAAAGAATATATTGAAAGCTAAATGTAATTGTTGTGATGACCTCTGACTGTCCCCTCAATCAAAAGATATTCTAAACTTAAACTCACAGTTAAGTTGATAAGTTCTTTTTCACGTCTGTCCGTTATATTATATAACAAGTCATAGAGTAAATGGTCATTTCAAGCATGATTTATCAAATTCCCACATTCACAATGAACTGGACCTACTTCCTACATTCCACTTTTCAAAAGTCACTAAAAATTCTTTGGCTCACAGGAGTAAAATTAAACATCTTGCCATGGATAATGGTAAGTGAAATAGCAATCTGTAGTCTTGGGTGTAAAGATTAGCTTCACTCCAAAGCATTTCCAAATAAAATAACTTAAAATGATAAACTTTTTCTTTAATATTCCTTATGGACAAAGAAATTCCACAACAACTTTAGGAAAGAAACAACAACTATACCTCTATGCAGTATTAAAATATCACGATTTTTTTTTTTTAATCCACAGAACTACAATTATTATCAAGGGTTTACTAAAACATTAGGATTTTAGAATCTTTACCGTCTAATTTAGCATACTACACTTTTTTGACTAAACATATAAACTCATTATAATATCTAGACAGAATTTTTACTGCAGCAGCAGCACTCCTAAACATGTAAAAACATGTTACAGGTTATAAAACAGTAAAAGAGTTTCAAGTGCAATGTAATCTTAGATTAAAACTGGCATTAAGTTCTAATAAGCACATTTGCTTACCATATAACACTAGAGATTGGACTAGTTATTAAAAACAAAGAATGAAAACAGAAGTAGGACAATATAGTATAGTATGTGTGTGTATATTTAAATAGGTATATATGTATATTGTGCATATATGTGCATATGTGTATATACATATTTTAATATATGTAATATATTACATTGTATATATTAATATATAATAAATACATGTGTGTGTATATATATATATATTTTTTTTTTTTTTTAATAGAAAATTCCAACCAGGCCTATGGGAAGCAGGAATCTCTCTCTCTCTCATTCTCTCTCAGAACTGCTTTCATTTTGACCCAAATTTGCTGGCTTACTTGAAATGATTTTACCTTTCTCATTACAAATTCATTTGAAGTAAAACTATAGAATCTTAAAAATTTACAGTATCAAAAATTGTTTTTCTTAGGGGAATGGATTCCATCATTACTTAAATTTATATCCTATTTCTTCTTCTTTTTTTTTTTTTTTTGGTCATTCATTTGTTAAATTTCCCAAATTTAGTCTAATGCCAACCAGTGATCTGCCTGGGAAACTTGCCTTAGCAGGCGCATGTCCAGATCAAAAAATAGCCTATAGATATACACAAACATTTACACATCATAGAAAATAAGGTTGAAATGGGTTGGGCCACTTGATTGACATCCATTTGTCACTTTCATTGCAAAATGTCCTAAGCAGCTTCCCATGTGCTTAGACAAATTCAGATGAATGGAAGTGCTGACTAATGATGCCATTATCTATATACCAAATATATATGAAGGCCTGAAAATCCTGAGTCATTCATGTGAGCTACTAAAATGACAGGGGACGGGAACTTAGAAAAATTACGAAATGTCACGAGATGGCAAATTAATAAAAAAAATAGCATTCAGGTATGTAAAAAGATAAAATATGCTTACTTTTTGGGAAGAGATAGAAGTCTACTAAACAAGGCCAAGTCTTACTAATTGCAAAAACTGCACTATGTACAAGCTTTTAGCAACAAAACTATTTTAACCATCAGTAACTAAGGATTGTTATTTTAGGAGAATGAAGTCAATACATTTGTTTTCCTAAGGCAGGCAGGGGCAGTATTGTGCTATTCATGAACTTCATTAATATTCATTAATTTTTAAAGCAGTTTGGTTAGCTTTGGCCATTATCTATGCAGATATTTTGCCTTTAAATAAAAATAATTTCAAGAACATCCTTATTTAAAAATGTAATTAGCATGAAATTCAAAACCTACACTTTCATTAGCAGATATTATTCACCGAAGGGTATATTTTTCAGATGGGTCTGTTTTAATTGAATTCCTGGGGTAAAATTCTAAAAATCATAGTGACCAAAATAACCTAAATGTAACCAAAAGAAAACTGAAAATACTTTTGAAAAATGTTCAAATTAATTTCCACTTTAAAGAATACCATAGTTGACCCAATTAGCTCTGCAAACCAATTCAAATTCAGTTGTTTGACATTCTTTAGCATTTCACAGTAGGCTATTTTCACCCGTCCAGCACCTTAGATCCCTAAAGATCCCAGCGCACATTTAGTGATATTTACCTTATGAAGTAACTAAATCCAGATGAGCATAGCGCTCACATCACTGTAAAAAAGAAATTGTTTCCTCATGCTTACGGCTCCCATTGGGGAACTAGAAACTGAAAACTCTGAAAATTATCTTTGTGCAACCAGGAAATTGTGGACAGAAATGGAAAATAGTTTTATTTGTAAATAAGCCCAACCATGGAAACTATATACTACCTTGTTCTGCAAAAGTCCTCTAGCCTTTTATAAATCAGGTTTTTAACGCTATGACAGATTAACAACCAGGGCAAGTAATTCATGCATGTGGTGTTGGAAATGGAATCCTCCACATGTCCTTGTGGACTCCTGTTCACACAAAGGTACAACCATGTTGAGTAGTACTTTGTAGATTAGAAGAAAATAAATAAATAAAAATTAAAATGCCACCCAAAGAACTCTAAATAATGCAGGGAAATTTTTGAGGCATGGCCAACTGGAAAATTCACTGTAGTGAATAGCTAAACTTTCAAGAAAACACATTTGTGTTGTTTTTTGTTGCTGTTGTGTGTGTATATTTTAAAGAACTCCCTTCTCCATAACTGTATTTGTATCAGTTTGATTTGTGTTTATCAAAAGTATCTTCTAGTCCCTGAGAAACACCTGAATTGCATTTTCTTTAGATTTTGCTTTTGGCTTTTTGTTTTGTGTTTAAGGTAAGCTGACCCCTTTGGGATTAGTACAATTTTTCCTGTTTAGGACATTTTGAAAAATAGGAAAAAGTGTCTTCTTTCTTGTTATCAGAGACACAGTACTGTATACATGATTTTTTTTTTCTAAATACATGGTTAATAACAGCCAACAAACCAGAAGAGTAAAGGAAGTACCTGGCTTCCTAAATGGATTAAACCTCCTCTCCACTCACCACAATATCCTAATGGGATAACAGGTAATATTGTCTTTGGGTAATATTGTCTTTGGAGACATTATGCACTTTTACTTATTTTTGAAGAGTAGAAAAGAATTTTCCTGCCCCTCAAAAGTGGATAGATTTCCAGTTCAAGGCAGCAAACCTTGGGTTGCCTACTTTAGGTATATCCAACACTCTCAGCAACCCACACCTGACTTTAAACATTAGGTGGGGGACAGCAGCCATCCCTTTCTGATCTCCAGGGTCTGAATGCTATTATAGGGCCTTTCAAACTAGACAAAGTTAGTATCAGTGTCTGAGCTTCCAGCTCCTCCAGGAAAACCTGTGGCCCCCAAATGGCACCGCTTCATGAATGCCTAGCGTCAAAACCACGCAAGTCAGGCCTTGTCTTCTCCAACAGTCCGAGCAGGATTGATCACGTCCGGATAAAAGTACGGAATGGAAAGGGTTAATCAGCATCCTCCTCTCCCCCTCCTCCCCAAAGCTGGGCGCCCGGGGGGTGGGGGGGGGCGGGGGTGTTAAGGAGTCGGGGAGTGGGAGCTGCCGCGCCGGGAGCGTCTCGGCGGGGGAGCAACTGGAAACCACAAACACCCAAACTGGGTAGCAGCAACTTGAACTAAACCGGAGACCTGGCTTAGAAAAAGGAGTCAGTTAAGTTTAGACCGAATGGTTTAATCAAGGTATCAGAACAGACCTATTAAAGACAGAAAAGGTAGCACATCCCTGCCCTTAAATCGCAAGGATTTCTTTTATGTTGCAGTTGAAGCCCCAAAATACATTTTATGACCCTAATGCCCTTTATTGCGAAAGATCTCAAGAGGTGTCTACAGAAATGTCCTGCAGGAGTGCAAAAAGAGCAGTGAGAGTGTGGAAAGCTCCCCTCCCCCGGCGTCTTTACTTGGCCAGCGCTCCCAGGTAACCTTTGTTGCGTGGATGGGGGACGCCAAGCGACAATCTTGGCCCCTGACGGTGCAGTATCCAAACCCTCGGAAGGCTAGAGGCTGCAGGACCAACTCGCCAGCCCCACTCCCCTAACCACCTATCCTGCGCCCAGCTCCATCCTCCCGCACGCCCCCTCCGCAGCCCCTTCCCCACTCCCCACCCCGGGGGCTGCCCCTGATCTCCCCCCCCCCCCGCAAAACACACTGGCGCTCTAAACGCCCACCACCAAATTTCTAACTGGCCCCAGCCTTCCAGGAAGGGAAAAGAAAAAAAAAAAAAAAAAGACCATGACATCACGGGCAGGTTTATTTGGGTTTGTTTGTTTGCTTGTTGGCTCGATTAAATACTCGTGGAAGGTGAACGTACCCCACACAGGAGAAGTTTGATGTTGACAAACTTCTGGTGGCAGCGAGACTGTGTCAGCACAACTTCCGGGATAATGAGAGCTGCTTTGCAGGGAGCGCGGCAGCGGCGGCGGGAGGCGGCCGCAGGACGGAACAGCAAATGCTATTCAGCCCGAGCAGTTTCAAGCCGCCCGAGCTGGGGAATTACTGTAGTCGAGCTACGGCTCTTACCACCGGCGCTGGATCTGGGCGCACGTTAGGGGGGGAAGCTGTAGGCACAGGGCGCCGAGAGGGGAGCTTTCAAGTTACTTTGCTCCATTCCTGCACCCGGCAGAGGCTTGCAGGCTGCGTGGTAACTGCAAACATCTTGTTCCCTGCTTCTTTGGGCGGCCTCCCTGGAACCAACCAACTTTTCTCTCCTCAAAAACTCCCTCTTTGTTTCAAATAGGACTCTCCAAAATTTATTCTTGGGAAGACTGACAGCCGGGGTCAAGAAACAGCTGTTGAAGTTAATGTTTCTTCCTCCCACTTCGTCTGATGGTTGTGCCCTGCCAAGACAAAGTGAGAGGCACTGCCTGGTGGCTCTTTAAACAGACATGCATTTAGCCAAAAAAAAAAAAAAAAAAAAAAAAAGAGGGGGGTGTAGAGGGGGTATATTTTCCTGCTTAACATACAATCTGATCAGAAATGCGACAGCATGTGCCTTTCAACTTGTGCTGATTACTTGCTGAAAAGATGTTGCAGCTTTTAGTTTTGAACACTTTGAACAGTGGGGGTAGGGATGGCGGGAGATGGGGTTGCCGCTTTCCACGCTTTGGTAAAGGGGCAAAAATTTTAAATCTTCCTCTAAAACCACCTCTTACCCCCTAAGAATGGTAGAATGGCCTGGGGAAGGGAGAAAGAGTTGCATTCCTTTGCAAGGTTTAATTTACATTTTACATTTCAGAATTCAAGTCATTATGCAGAACAAGGGCTTGCCTGGAGCTAGGCAAATTGTTTTTATTTGGAGACCTAGACCAAACCTGGCCAGTGCCACCAGCTCTTGGTGGTGCTTGGTGGCTTTCTCCAAATTAGGTCTGTCTCCTCTCCCCTTCCCCAAACCTACTCCTCTGCCTTTGCTCAGAGGACATACTTAGAAGGAAGCTACCCTCTTCTTTCTGCTGCCTTTTCTATGAAGACTGGTTAGCACAGCTCCTTCCCCCCACTTGCTCTGCTTTTTAGAATGCCCTGTGGACTGCTGAGGGGCCCCTAGGGGTTGTCCTTCTAAGTCTCAATCCCCTAACTGAGCCCTCCCCAGGTGTCCAGCCTCTGCAGTGGGAATGGGTGGGTGGGAACTCTGTTCCTTCCACATCAGAAAGCTTAAGCACTCTTCCAGCTGACCCATTCTCCTTTGGGAATGCTCCCATCACTTGGCCTCTCTCAGACACAATCATGAAGACATAAAAGGCCCTCCTTCCTCAGCACCAGGTTATCCTGTCACCACATCGCAATGCAGTGCTATCACAAAGTGATATTGCATCAGGCCCATGGATATTTTAGGAAGCTCTCGAGCTAAGTCCAACCAGCCTTTTGCGCAGGCATCAGGGCCACCCTGCCAAAATCAGGGCTGTGGAGCTACCGGACAGGTGGTAGTGATGCCTTCTCTATTCTCAGCTCATTACCCACTTACCCCCACCCCCATCCTCCCAACCAATCAGATCCACTTAGTAGCTTCCTCACCCCCTCTTTGCCTCCCTCCCAGAGGCCACCACCTTTGTTTTCCCTCATAGCTCTCGGCAAAGTGTTCAGGTGACCTTCTGATAAATTTCCTGTTTTTCTGCCTGTTGTGGTCATTCACTGAGATCTTAATTAGTATTTGTTCTTATTAACTACAAATCGACTGAATTACACATGGAGTTGCTCAGGCTGCTCCACACGCAGCCTCCGGCTTGGGTGTCCGCAGGCCTCTTGGCTCGTTGGCCTTGGGAC
Source organism: Mustela putorius furo (assembly GCF_011764305.1). Classification (NCBI taxonomy): domain Eukaryota; kingdom Metazoa; phylum Chordata; class Mammalia; order Carnivora; family Mustelidae; genus Mustela; species Mustela putorius. The sequence goes on from NW_025422471.1 coordinate 20,555,616, forward strand.
CACTTTTCACATTCTCTCAGACTCGGGTTGCCCAGCTGGGCTGACACAGTGGCAGTGGCTAACAGTCACTGCAGCACCCTCCACAAGGGCCCCCTTCCCGGATTCCTGCTCCTGCAATCCAGCAGCCAACTGACTTACATTCCTTCTGCTTTATTGTTCTCTGTCCTTAGAGAGGCCGACTCTCAGCATAGAGCAGGGCTGTGAGGCAGACCTCCGCTGATCCTGAAGTTGTAATTCCCCGCTGCTGGCTCCTGCAGTTTTATGACGGCCTCCTTTTTTTCTGAGATTGACAGACCTAAACCTCCAGTGTAGAGGCCTGCTACAGCACCCTTAAAGACTTCTTTGTGTGGAAATGTAACCTGAGGGCAAAGTCAGCCTCACTCTGGGAAAGGCACATTCTCCTGCCACAGGGAAGCACTGGGCTGGGAAAATGCCGGGATTTCTCCTAGACAGCTACCTAGAGCCTCGCGGGGACTTTTTTTTTTTTTTTTAAGTTTGGGGGGTGGGGGTGAGGCATTGGAAATACTGTAGATGGAGACCTGTAGTACCTGTTCAGGGGAACTCTACATGAAATCAGAGGAATGAGATGTCTTTCCTTTAGGGGGTGGGGCGGGTGTCTAAAAGCAATCACTCCAGAAGCACCTACATACTCTCCAGGTCAGGATGTCCCCTGCTGGGGTGGCAGTTGGCATTGTTTGCTACTCTTGGAGCTGATGCTACCTTGCCTAAATGGAATGCCTTTGGATCACTTAGACAATCTGATCTATTTACGCAGGTGTTGGGTTAGACAAATTTCTCCAAAAAGCAAGGGTAAAAAGATACAGAATCTTCATTTATCATGCAGGATTAAAGTCAGATTTAAATCAGGTAGAAATATTAAGGGATTTAGAGCCCAAGTCTTTTTCCAAAGAGGGAAAAGGACTAAAGAATCCTCTTTGTTGAAATAACATCAGGAATGTAGCATGTTATGTTTGGAGGTTTGGTGTTTTTTTCTAAATCTACCTTTTAAATGTTCACTTATATTTTCAGCCAGTCAAATAGAACAGTACTAGGAAATTTGGTTATCAAATGTAGATGATTAGGCGAGAGGAAAGTGTGCTCTTGTCATAACAGAGAGCTCCCTATAGGAACTGGGCCAGTGCCGCGATTAAGGGACAGGTAAGATACAGCTAGTTAGAGAAGATGAATCTGGAATCAGGAAGAGATTAGAAAGATATCAATATAGTTCATATGGAATTTAGTTGAGATGTTCAGTGCTGTAGCCCCGGGAACAGGAGTTACTAGGATAGAGAGTTTCACACGATGCTTTTAGTCAACGTTTTTGAAAAATGTATTCTCACAGACTCAGGAACATGGATAGTGAAGGAAATGGAAACAAGGAGATGTCCTTAGATAGTGCCTGAGATTACGGAATGTGGATAGGAATAAAATACACAATGTAATTATTTTCCCTTTTCCTGCTAAATGTAGACAGAAGTTTAATTTAGGATTAAAAGGCTCACTGATCTCTCGCTTCTCCTCCAGTTATCCCATCCATACTCCAGTTCTGGTTTTTGGCAGAGCTACAATTGTCCTTTGTGGGGAATTGCAAGAACTCCTGTGTTGGTTTTCTAATGTGGGAAAATGTCTACTAGGGAGGCTAAGACCACCAAACTAGTTTCATTATGACCCAAGGTACACTTAAATCCAGCCCTTCGGTGGTGGGCCACTGGCCCAGCACAGTCTTCCTCTATAGTGTTCATTAAAATGTTATTTACATTTTACAGTATGGTCCCAAACCATAAGTTGGGATTTTATCTTGGCAAATAGAAAAAGAATGCTCTCATGATATCTTGGCTTGCAAAGTTTTAACTTCTACTATGGACCTGCTGGTGATTTGCAAAACAAAGTCATAGCATATGAAAAAGAGATCTTCCATTTCAGTTCAAATTTGTTGGCTGGGAAGTGAATAATAAAAGAAAAATTCAGGATCACACAATTAAACTTATTAGCCAAATAGATTTTTAACTTTTGCCTTGCCAAAAGCACACAATCAACAGCTCTGAAGAAAGTAAACTTTATACATTGGCCCTGAACCTACTGCAAAGTCAGTGAACTCATCTTCATAACTATCCTCATTTTTTTGCCTTGGAATTCTCATTCATGTGACCAGAATTATTCCAGATCAAAAACAACATCACTGGGGCCCTGGGAGGCTTAGTCGGTTAAGTGTCTGCCTTCAGCTCAGGTCATGATCCCAGGGTCCTGGGATCGAGCTCTGCATCTCCACAGTGGGCTCCTGCTCAGTGGGAAGTCTGCCTATCACTCTTCTTCTCCCTCTGTCCCTCTCACCTTGTGAGAGGTGTCCTCTCTCTGTGTCTCAAATAAATAAATAAAATCTTTAAAACAACAACAACATTATTAATCCCAGTCACTTTTAGGTGAACCAAACTGTCTGGATTCTTACCTCAACAAGCCAAATTAAATTAACGTTCTAATGACGTGTTTCTGGCATTGTTCATGCTTCATAAAGAGTAACTCACTTTATTTGACTCAAGGCAACAATGCTAAACAAGTGATTCAAAAAAATGAATCTTTCCCAGGTTTGGAAATTAAGTTTCCTTGAGTTCTTTTGAGACAACAAAGGTTCTTCAGGATCTATAAGTAACTATATGATGCTGCCACCTTTCCAAGACAACCATTAAGAATTACACCTAGATAAATCAAAACTAAAAGAGAGAGAGAGAGAGAGAGAGAAGAATTATAGCTAGCACCAGTTACGAGAACAATGTTTTGCAACATTCTCATGAAGGCCAAATGAAAATCAGAGGCCATCTCTCAAATGGCGTTAGGCCAAACATCTAAGACCTCCGAAGATGCCTGACATCATGCCATGTCATCACAGTCAAATGCTGGATAGGCTATTCTCATCTGAGTTTCACTACCAGTAAGGGGTATGTGCAGAATAATAAGTGATTCAACATTAGCCTCCAGTTAGAACCTAACATGCCTAAAAACATTCCAGGGAAATGGGTTTTGGGAATGTATATCAAAGATGGCATAAGCTCTTCACTGTCAACATCCTGGTGATATCCAGTTGGGGAGCCGCCTTAATTCTGTCATTTATAAAATTCTAGGATTTCTGTGATTACTATATGGAACTCTCAGCTGAAAACAATGAGCCCTTTCTCAGTTGCATGGTGAATGAGGTCAACTACAGAGGATTTTTTAAAAGCAAAATTTGGAGAAAAGAAACCACTTTACTGACCCAAGAGAGCTTTTGTTGACAAACAGCAATCTGACCCTAACAGTTACACCGTACCTTTTAGGTTCCAAATGTACTTACCCCCGAAAAAATCATAATAATATAATTCTTTCTTTCTTTTTTCCTAACCAACAAGTAAAACCAGAAGGTGTCTTCCCATCTCTGTTTAAAGAAGTCACGTGCCAGTCTGCAGAGAAATGCCTGTAGACACAGAGAGTCTTCAAATTTATAAGTATATCAAGAAGGCTCCAATGGCATGCATCTAATTACAATCTAAATATAAAAATAATCATGTAATTATCTAAATATGATAATGCAAATTAATAAATGCCATCACTTTTCAGCACTGCACTGGCAGTTGACTTTCTTTTCAGGGCGATTTTTACAAAGAAACAAAGTTATTATCTTTTCTCGGGATTTATTGCAGATGTGACAATTATAGAGAACCATAAGATCCTGCTTAAGATGAGAATACCAGGTGGATGGCTGAGCCCACTCACTAATCAAGTGATTTGTTCTCAGACAATAATGTTTGGGATTCTGATGCTTGCCTCAGCAAAACCACAGATTTTTTTTTCCATAGACCTTTGAGGTTGTCCATAAGTCATTGCTATGTTCAATGCCAACTCCTCACATTCTCAGAGATAAAGAGGGTAAAGAAAGAGGGAAAGAATGTGTAGCTCATTATCCACAAGTTATTTTCCTATAATTTAGGATGTTGAGAGCACTTTTTAGAAAATTTTCAAGGCAGTGACTCCCAGACATTTTCTATTAAAAGGGGCTACTTTTGCATTTCAAAAGTAGAAGCAGTTTGTTTTCACTCTGCAACAAGGGAAGGATCCTAAATAAGTTGTCTTCTATTTCATGATGACCACAGTACTGAACTAAAACAATTTTTTTCTATATTTAATTCTTCTATGATACTATTCTGCAAGCTCATACATATAATAAACTTTGCCTAAAAGATCAAATAATTTTTTTTTAATGTACACATTTTTAAAATTCTCAACTTTCCTGGAAAGACTCATAAATCCAGGCTAAACTCTAATGATAAGGTCACACTTTCCCTGTGTTTTCAGGTGTTCTGAAGAACTAGTTGGTACAATTCAGTGGGAAATATTATGGCACACTACATTATTACTATAGGTTATGCTGTATAGCATATATAAACACTTTTATCCTAGAGTTTGAGTATGTCATATACAGTGAGTCTGTAGGGGCACCTGGGTGGATCAGTTGGTCAAGCATCTGCTTTTGGCTCGGGTCATGATCCCAGCGTCCTGGGGTGGAGCCCCATGGGCTCTCTGCTCAGCAGGAGCCTGCTTCTCCCTCTGCTTGCCGCTCCCCCTGCTTGTGCTCTCTCTCTCTCAAATAAATAAATAAAATCTTTAAAACAAAACAGGGCGCCTGGGTGGCTCAGTGGGTTAAAGCCTCTGCCTTCAGCTCGGGTCATGATCCCAGAGTCCTGGGATGGAGCCCCACATCGGGCTCTCTGCTCCATGGGGAGCCTGCTTCCTCCTCTCTCTGCCTGTCTCTCTGATTACTTGTGATCTCTGTCAAATAAATAAATAAAATCTTTAAAAAAACAAAACAGAAAAGTAAGTTGGCAATTGAAGTATATTGACGGCAAATTATTATTTTTTAAATTTTTTAATTTTTAAAAAGATTTATTTGAGATAGAGTGACAGAGAGAGAAGAGTACAGTGAGAGGAGGAGGAGAAGCAGGCTCTTTACCGAGCAGGGAACCTGACATGGGACCTGATCCCAGGACCCTGAAAGCCATCATGAGCCAAAGGCAGATGCTTAACTGACTAAGCCACCCAGGCGCCCCAACAGCAAATTTTTATTAGTGAATTTTGTTGTAGCTAAATTCAGAATCCAAAGCATCTTTGATTATTCACTGCTTAGGCAGAAGAGAGGCAGAAGAGAAAGTGCTACTCTGTTTATGTGTTTCAACTCTGCCCTAAATGGATTATTTCCAGGAGTGAAAAGGAAGACCAAGTCTACAGAAATCTTGGCAACTGCTTTTCCAGGAAGACTATAGAGATTTCATGGATCTTATTGTTGTTTACAAGGAGGTATTACCTTTCTCCAAGTTCCATTCACACAGCTGGTTTTCTCTTTTCTCCTGGGGATAAACTTCCCCGTTAATACACATAGTGATCAGTGCCATGCCAAACAATCTCTTCCTTCCACATGTAGAGGTGACGATTAGCCTATAATCTGCAATGAGAAAGGAGTGGATTATAAAAATTAAGAACGGGCTCGAGAGTCACAAGTGCTGGATTCAAATTCTGATTCCATCCTTAGCAGCAGTAGCCTTGAGTCGGTGTTACATCTCCCATTCACTGAAATGGGGCAGAAGAGCAAAAAAATACAAACCCCACTCTTCACTGTCTCATTTCATCAGTATCCCCATCAAGAGCCCCCTGAAGCCCTCACAAGATATGAATGGAGCTCTAGCTAGTCTTTGGACAAATCTATGGATTTATCTCCCTATGTAGAATGAAGAGCTACATTCTTCTCTCAAGATTGATATCTATGCTCAATTTTGAGACTCCTCTAATGTTTGGACCCATTGAATTCTAAGCAGGAGCAAAGACTCTGAAAATTAGCTGGTCAGTTTCTCCACCTTGGCACAACTGTGGTCTCTTGCTCAGACCATGGTCTCTGAGGATCAGGTGCTGCTGTCCACCTCATTCAGTGAGGAGCTTCTTACCTTCTCACCTAAACTGTGAGCTTCTTGAGGAAAGGCTCTAATAGTCTTATAGACCCTTATATTCCTGCAAGCACTAAGTATAGCACAGTGCCATGAAAATAACAGATTCTCTCTAAATGTTTGTGGCTTGATTATTCTGAGAATGAGCCCGAGGTGTTTACAAAAAACCACGTTCATATTGAAGAATCCCATGATACCCCTTCAAAATGGGCCCGTGAAAGCTCTTCCTGAGAGTACACTGTTTGGACACACTAACGTAGTGACAGCCCATTTTTCTCTTCTTTTTCTTTTTCCTTTTTTAACCTCTGGCCATTTCACAGCTGCATTAGTTAAAAGATATTTTTAATTGGCTTTCATCATCGTTGAAAGTATAATAAATACTCATTAAAAACAAGGCTACCAAGATGAGCTTATCCCCTCCCCCACACACCTATTAGAAATGACTGCTAATAGACTATACTTTTCCAAGTTGTTTTATTTATTTATATTTTTGATGCATACACTACCATTTATTATTATTTCCTGGAAACATTGTTATGCTAGTCATATCTTTCGGAACTTGTTTTTTTCATTTAACAATGCATTGTGAAATGTTTTTCCATGTCAACATATACCTCATTCTTTTTTTGTGCTGCATTATATAGAAATCTCTTGTTTTCCAGCTATTCCTTATCATTATCTGAATCACAGTAGTTGCTAAGTTGTGTAGAAAAGCAAAACTTGGTCATAACAAAAAAAAAAATCCACTAATAAACTGACCACTTACTAAATTAGTCCCTACTTAAATAGGCTTTCCAACTTATTACCAGCATCTCTCCCCACCGAGTCAGTCAATTTTGCTGATGGTAGATGTTATAAACATCTGACAATACAATGTAAATAAAATGCATTTCAGTGGCCATGTAAGATTGCTAATCTTGCATAAGATGCAGAATTTTATGAAGTCATTGAAAGTGATTTTGGAGAACTGTACCATAAGCAAATGAGTATCTGGCAGTGTTAGACCAGTTAACAATTAAAGATGAGAAAAACAACAAGGATGATAAGAGGATAAATTCTTCAAAAGGAGAATTATTTGAATATCAAAGGATTAAGAGAAGCTCTCAGGAAAATTGATGAAGCCTTCACATCTTTTTTCAAAATGACCTTTGTATGATTCTGCTATAAAAGTCAGCATGAAGTAAAGGGTGTCAAAATTTGCTATCATATAATTTTGCTGGGAAAATTATCCCCCTCACCAAATCAACACTTGATTCCTTTTTTGTTTATTCTAAAAATTAGAGCATTGTTGCAATTAGAGTTGTTACATGTGTGTCTTCAAAGATAAATCACATTTAAAGATAAGATAATATTTTATTTTTTCAAAACAAAGTCTCAATCAAACCTTTTTAAAAAATCCTTTATTATACAATGGTAGACCCTATTTATTACTTTTGCAGCTTTCAACAGTCATATTATGGCAAACAGAAGCAACAGACGCTGAAAATAAGACTTCTAATAGACTAATCAGATTCCCTAGTTCTCTCTCCATGAGGCATTTAGAAGCAGGACTGGCCACTTTACAAGGAGTAAAGCCCCAGGGTGGTTGGCTAATTCAGGGGAGGAAGAGGTCTTAAGAAAGGAGACAGGCAGTGGACTTCCTCTGGCACTAATCGGGCACATAGATGTTCGGGCCTAATGAAATTTGAAAAAATAAAAACAATGTAACCTTATTTGTGTCCAAGCTGGTAAAGCAAGTTATACCAGTTAAATGCGGGTATATCAGGATTTATTTTTAGCAGTTACCTACTGACTGATATTTGGGTTGTTTCCAATTTTTTGCTACTATAAGCGGTGCAGCAGAGAACAACAGTGTACAATTACATCTTGGTATGCTTGTACAAGCATCTCTGTAAAAAAATTTTTTAAATCCCTAGAAGTGAAACTCCTGGGGTTGGAAAATATTAAAAATGTTAACAAGCTCTAAGTAACAAATCATCCTACCATTTAATGCCACCTACAGCATCTCGGAATGCCTGTTTTTCCACACCCTTCACAATGAGACTTATTACTTTTGCCAATCTGATTGCCATATACATTGTCATTTTCATTGTCAATAATATAAATTCTTGATATGCAAGATAAATATTGTTCACTGCTTAGAATCTTTAGGAAGAGCCTTATTATAGGCTACGAAAAATCTGCATGATAGATGGAGGGGGAGATCACCTCATCCCTGGTACTGGTGAGGAGCGGAAAACTTAGGCTCAACATGCATTCTTCTGTTTCAAAATCCCTCCCTGAAACAACTGCAGTCATTGCTTGCATGAGCTGAAGTGTTTATAGTCAGTAGTGGAAGACGTAGATAATTGTTTTCACAAATTCCTGACTTCAGGAATGTGAGATCTTTTTAAAAAGATTTTGAGAAAGAGAAAAAGAGTGTGAGTAGGCGCAAGGGCAGAAGCAGAGAGAGAGAGAGAGAATCTCAAGCGGACTCCATGCTGAGCATGGATCCAGACACAGGACTTGATCCCACAACCATGAGACGACCTGAGCCAAAATCAAAAGTCGGACACTTAACAGACTGAGTCACCCAGGTGCCCCACGACTGTAAGAACTTTTCACAGATTTCAAAATATGAGAATTGATAAGGTCAGTAGATCCTGAAAATGAATGCTTGGTATCACTCAAGCCCATATTCTTTCCATCAGGATTTTGGTCACAGAAAATGTCAACATTCTAACTGAAAAACTTACATATATTCAGGACCTAAAAAAAAAACCAAAAAATATCCACTAGAGTATGCATTTGTCACAACCCATCAAACTGTAGATTAAGATGTGTGTATTTCACTGTGTGTAAATTTTACATAAAAAAGAACCCATAAAATCCTCAAAAAATTAAATATAGAATTACCATATGATCTAGCAATTCCACTTCTGGGAATATGCCCAAAAGAAGTGAAAGCAGGGACTTGAACAGACATTTGTACACCCATGTTCATAATAACAGCATTATTTCACTATAGGCAAAAGGTGGAAGCAACTCAAGTGTCCATCAATCAAAGAATGAATAAACAGCATGCACTATGTACATACAATGGAATATTATTCAGCCTGAAAAAGGAAGGCAGTATCGACATATGCTGCAATGTGGATGACCCTTGAAGACATTTTGCTAAAGGAAGTAAAAACATAAAAGAACAAGTATTGTATGATCCCATTTATATGGGTACCTTAAGTAATAAAAGTCATAGGAACAGAGAGTACAGTGGTGGTTGCCAGGGGCAGGGGGGAAAGAAGGGGTTTGAGGGGTTACTGTTTAATGGGTAACGAATTTCAGTTAGGGAAAATGGCAACTTCTGGAGATGAACAGTGGTGATGTTTGCACAACAGTGTGAATGTACTTAATGTCACAGAATCGTATACTTGCAAATGATTCAAATCGTAAATTTTATGTTACACATATTGTACCACACTAAAATAATTTTTTTAAACCCATAAGCAAATACTGAATTCTAATGTTAAGGTGTTTGGAGGTAAAATGCACTAATGTCTGCAACTTCTTTTGAAATGTATCTAAAAATGAATGTGAGTGATAGGTTGATAGAGGAATGAATGTATATGTGTTAAAGTAAATATGGCAAACGTAAATTGTATAATCTGGATGATAAAGGTATAGGTATTCTCTGTGTCATTCTTCCAACTTTTCCATATGTTTGAAAGTCTTCTGGGGCACCTGGATGGCTTAGTCAGTAGAGCTTGATGTCAGGGGCTGTAGGTGTGAGCCCCACATTGGGTGCACGGATTACTTAAAAGCAAAATCTTAAAAAAAAAAAAAGAGTTTTCTTAATAAAATATTAGGAGAAAATGACCTAGAGTAAGACAAATTACTAGTTAATGGAAGAATCTTTTCTCTACCACAAATTCACCTTTAGCTTTGGTTAATTATGGGGAATAATTTTGCCATGGAGAGATTTTCAAGCAGAGCAAAGGAAATAGGACTGATTTTTTTGTTTTTAATAACGACCACACAGGAACATTTATTTCACAAGTATTGGACAGGTATTGATTTACAAATGACTCCATGATATTAAAAATGAACTCAATATGACCAAAGTTGATAAGTGTCTCTCTATATATATCAAAGGCAAGGGTCATGGTTCAGATTTTTCTTCCATTGGTAGGATTTGAGCATGCATTGAGGAAAAGAACTCCAGCCTACCGGTCAAATGGAAAAATGATACAAATAGATTCACTATGATAACATGCTACTTTTGGGCATTTGAGAGACTAGAGGTCCTCCCAATAAATATTAGCTCATTGTAGAAGTATAGTGGATTATAAATAGCAGCTCTTCATTTCCTTGTAGAAACGTTTCAGAGAGCTCTACATTTTCCCCCCTTCAGTTCATTAAGAGATTAACAGAGAGAGGGCGCCTGGGTGGCTCAGTGGGTTAAGCCGCTGCGTTCGGCTCAGGTCATGATCTCAGGGTCCTGGGATCGAGTCCCGCATCGGGCTCTCTGCTCAGCAGGGAGCCTGCTTCCCTCTCTCTCTCTCTCTCTGCCTGCCTCTCCATCTACTTGTGATTTCTCTCTGTCAAATAAATAAATAAAATCTTTAAAAAAAAAAGAGAGATTAACAGAGAGAGATGGCCTTCATTTCTGGGACCTCTGCATTGCGGGCATGCTTAGGCAACGTTTATAATTGTAGAAGCACATGATCATCCTGTCCCGGTAACACTCTCATTGCTTTGGAATAAACATCCAGAGTTTCAGAGGTGCAAACTCAGTGCATACAGGGGCAAGGAAGTAACCTTAACGAGTAACACCAGCCATTCCAAGGAGGAATTGTGGCCTCTTGGAAAACCCTTAACCTGACTAAAAGAGCAATCCATGATTCAATCTAAGCCAACTGGCCCATGACAGCCAGATACATCAGTTTTCTAAAAGCCGTCTGAAATCTGTATATTTATATAAAATCTTCCAAGTTTTAATGTGGGCAACAAATTCAAATGTTTCTCAAAAACACTGTATGGGCTAAATGAAATACCTTTGTTGATATTCTGGGGTCTGCAGGCTCCCCATGTCCAACCTCTAATGCGTGTGTGCAGGACGGGACGGTCCAATTTTCTTTGAGGTTAACGTCCAGTAGATTTCAGATTTAGTACTGTTTCAACCCTTTGGAATTATATGTTCATCTTCACTGTCCCCAGTTTCTCCATTGTAAATGTGAAATATATTCAGGTCTTTATCACTTTAAATAAAAAACAAATATTTGGCCACTGCAATGTTTGCAATATTCATGCAGTTAATGTGCTTTAAAAGTTTGTTTTGTGTCATGAACCTTCTACCAAAAAAAAAAAGGTAAATCAACAAAAACATATAATTCAGGGAGCTCTCAATTTATTTACATGTAATGATCCCAAAATATAGATGTGTGTAACTAGGAACATAGTTTTCCATAAAATGACATTTAATGAGTACTGCCTCTAGATCTGTCCCTGTGTGAAGCCCTATTTAGTTCTCCTATCATTATCTTGACTTTACAGATGAGGAAAACAGGCTTAGAATAGTTGCATGACTTGCCAGGCTGGTAAGTGTCGGAGTCGGGAATCAAACACGTGTGAGGGTCAGCCTCCAAGGCCTGTTCTTTTCATTCTTCATCACTACAGCACCCGCAATGCAGTGTTCTGCCTGGTGGTAAGGCTGTCAGGACAGACTATGAAATACTGTTGTATCCGTAATGTACTTGTAGAACTATGTTCCTAATAATACTTCAACAGAATTCAGACTCAGGTACAGTTACGCTGCCTTTTTTTTTTTTTTTTAACTTCTCTTGCTTTTATGTAGGAAAAATATGTTTAATTACCTGGGTGATACATAGATACATTCTCATTTTGAAATACCCAAACAAAACAGTAGTCTACAGGGCAGGAGGAAAATTCCCCTGGGCTTTCTCCCCCACTCCTGATCCCACTCCCTCTCCTATTTCTGGCTCTACCACTATCAACAGTATGGCTTGTTCCTTCCAGACTTTTCCTAGGCATTTACATACATATATGTACATACATAAATATGCATGGAGCTATGTTTCTATGGCAAATACATTCAGAATTCCACCTTGGGATGTCAGAACACTTTTCTGTTGCAGTCCTGGCAACTTCCCCAGCTCCAAGTCAATGTGGGAGGGTGGGGATGAAGGCGGCTTTATTAGTTATCTGTTGCTACATGACAAACTACCCTACAATTTATCAGCGTACCACAACGAACATTTATTAGCTCACATGGTTTCTGAGAGTCAGGAATCTGGGAGCAGCTTGGCAGGATGGCTCCAGGTCAGGATCTCTTATGAGGTGGCATTCGAGACGTCAGCTGGGGCTGTAGTCATTTTGAGGATTCATTGGTGCTGGAAGATTCACTCCCAATTTGGCTCACTCAGTGGTTATTTGCTGGAAGGCCTTAGCTCCTCAGTGGCAGTTGGCAGGAATCCACATTTCCTTGCCATGAGATAGGTCCTTTCCATAGGGCTCTTTTGAGTGTTCTTATGGAATAGCAGCTAGTTTCCCCCACAGTGAGCCGTCCACAATTCATGAGGGAGGACAAGGAGGAAGCTGCAATGGCTTTTATGACCTAGTCTTGGAAGTCACAGACCCTCGCTTTCACCAGATTCCATTCATTAGAAGCAAGTCACTTCCTTGGCCCACATTCAGGGGGAGGGGAGTTGGGCTTCACCTTTTGAAGAGAGGAGTGTCAAATGGGCAGACATATTTAACACCATTGCAAGAGCCATGTTGTGAGGGAGGAAAAATGGAGCAGGGCAGAGTCTATGATCAGGGCAGAATAATCCAAGTAACAGGGAGGAGGAGAGAGGTGCTGAGATAATGAGGTAATAGGATAGTGAGAGGTAGAATGGCCAGGCTGGCAATCCTGGCTGCACATTAGAATCACCTGGGGAAATTTTACAAGTACTCCTGCCCCAGGCCCCACTACAGATCAATTAAATCAGTATTTCTGGGATGGAGGCCCAGGTATCAATATTGTTTAACAGCTCTCCAAGTGATTCTAATGTGCAGCCCGAGTTGTGAACCATGAAAGCGCAGAGGTGCTGGAGTCCAGCCGTGCCTGGGCTCAAGTCCCAACTATGTCAATTAAGTAGCTGTGTGATCTTAGGCGAGTTAATTAGCTTTTCTGTGCCTCATCTGTAAAATGGGGATCTCAATAGTCCTTCCTTATAGGGTGGTCAGGAGAATCACCTGAGTTAACAACCTATGGCAATAGTTTTGAACAGTTCTCTGCACAATAAGTGCTGTGTAAATGTTACTACTGTGATGATTAGCAGCATGTGCTGGACTTTTCCTGCCTCCTGCTTGCCTCTCCAAGTGCCTAAGCTGGGAGAGGAGTATGGCTTCCTGTGCCCAACCCCAGTCCTTTTCCCTTGAAAAGGGTGCAGAACTCTTCACCACCATTCTCGGGCTCTATAAGCACCCCCGGCCTTCAAACAGGTAAACTGAGAAGCTAAGCCGTTGCCACTGAAAGGACGGGCATCTTTAGAGGTGGGGAGACAGAGTAGCTCCTTGGGATATGAGAGGAAGGGAAATCCCCCTTCAGTTCATAGAGAATTGAGATGCAACCTCTCATAGATGACAGCAGCACAATCTGCACACGTCTTGCAATGCCTTCAAGAAGCCTTTCCTGATCTCAAATTTCTCTGAACTCCTATACTACCAACATGGTCCCTGAATTATCTGCTGCCTGTTACATTTATTTATTTGTCTTCTGTGCTTTCTCTCCTTCGACAGTAGGTCCTTTTAGAGGCAAGGACTATGTCTTCTCGGAGAAGTTATCAGTAGAAGCAGGGAGAAGAAAATGAAGGAAAATGGGATACCGTTTTTGGATTGTAGATACCTCTTTAATTCTTAAAAATTTATATATGTGTATTGGGAAATGACTCTGCTTCTTTAACCCCTCCTCATTTCCCCCCATACCACTATATCCCTAAAACACCCCTAATCCCCATTATCATGGGGAAAAATAGCATGAGTGCTCTTTCTCCTGCTTTTACATCAGAGGTTAATAAATTGCCACTATTACAGGGTATTCCAACTAATATTGATGAGGCAGGTACAGAAATAAGCTAAGGGGTACTTCCTATAAAGATATGTGTTTCACATGCATAAAAGCGTTGCTCTGTAGGAAAGGAGATTTAGCTTTTTCAAGCCTACTAGGATAGATGGGGCGGGAGGGGCGGGGAGAATAAGGAATAAAATAATAAAGTAATTATAACACAATTGCTGACAAAATTTCTACAGAATTTTCACCCCGTTCTCCAACATTAAAATAATAATGATTTGAACAGACTGTATCTGTGTTCTCTTTTTTTAACCTCTCTTTTCTGCAAATTTACGATTTGGATCCTGAAAGTTAAAGATCTTTTTAATAAAATGTATCAGGCCAAAACATATTTAAAGCCCCCGATGTTTATTAAGTTAGAAAATGTGGTACTGATAGTTAAAACTATGACAATAAATGGCCTAATTTCAATAGTACTTGGGCTTAGTTTGAAAAATATAGAAATGAACACCGTGGCTAAAAATTCCGGGTAGGTGGGGCCTGATCTCATGTATATCAGTGGTGTCAAAACATGAAGCTATCTTCTTAGCAAGTATCTAGATGCCGGAAAGGGGTCATTCTAGATCATGATTTCTCCTGGCTGAGTTCATTCGTTTCTGCCAAAGAAGGGAATCCTGAATTTTAAGCCTTATAAGCTAGAAATAAAATCAGCTTTAAACCTAAAAATTATTCTAGAGAAATACTGCCTTGTTGGTTGAGGCTATTGTAACTGTTACATACATACATAGCTTATTTTATTGGTCTGATTAAATGATTCCCATGCGTCCTTCTGAAACTTTCTGCAGTCATTCCTCATTGACTGCCATCTCAGCCAGAAGAAAAGAAAAAGTGATGAACTCCAGGCTTCTTCATCAATGAGCTCAGCCAATAAGCCAATAGAGGGTTCAGTGGACACCACTGACCTTCCTGGAAAAACGACTAGCATGAAAACTGAAGAAACGTGGCACAGAAACACAGCAGTAAAATTCAAGAGACTAAAATAAACTCGGTGAGCCTGCCTGGTCGCTAAACACTGAATACATTTAAGTGCTATTTTGACAAGAGAGCATGGCAGCTTTTTAAGAATTTCATTTTTAAAACTCTAATACGATTTTGTTCTTCTAACAGCATCATCCTGGGTCTGTGTTTGTTCCCAGTGAGGTCATTATTAAGTGAATTGAATTATTGTTCTGTTCAAATGACCTGTGCGTTCAACGTGTGCTGAGCTCTAGCAAGAAATGTTTTATGTATTATTGGGAGATGGCCATCTGGGGCATAAGCCAGGCCTCCTAACATGCAGAAATGTGGGGAGACAGTTTATGTTCAGTCTTATCTATGATCAGAATTCCATTTATAAGCTTTTTTTTCATCCACTTGTCAACACTGCTCACTATAGCAACACTGAAAATGGCCAGAAATGAACAGATTTATCAGAACAATGTGAGGTCAGACTGTACATTTCAATTACTGTATATTGGATTTTTATCATACATTTTACATTTTATCCATAAAAATAGTAACAATGTAATAAAAATGGAAGTAGTTTTCTTTGATCAACTTCCATAGATTTCATGACTTTTATTAGATAAAGGGTCTCACATTATATATGTGTATTTTAAATATAACAGGGTTGTCCATGCCAAGAAACATGGATTAATTTTTTCAAGTCTGAAGAACACTACTCTTCCCCTCTTCCCTTTCCTGCATATTTAATGAGACAGCATGGAAGTATGTAAAATTAAATTTTAAACTTGAAGATTATTTTTAAGCCACAACCTTTTCATATATTTTTCAAGTAAACTTTTGATAACGCTAGAGGCATGTTAGACCAAATGATTGATTTTACAGTCTCTTACGTAAGGTCTGTGTATGATATGACTGTACACTATCTTTCATAAGGTATGTATCTTACATAAATATACCCAGATATTCTGTATTACAAACTGAAAAGATTTTCAGGTATTTTCCTCTGGTTGGTTTTCATTGTTGTTGCTCTGATACCTCAACTGACAATAGGAATTAATCCCAAAATGAAGTATACAATATTACAAGGGGAAGAAGACTTCCACAAGTCCTTCTGACTTCCTTTCCTCCCTTTCATCCCTCCTCTCCTTCCTTCCTTTCCTCCTTCCTCTTCTTCTTCTTCTTTTTTTAAAGATTTTATTTATTTATTTGACAGAGAAAGATCACAAGTAGGCAGAGAGAGAGAGGGGAAGCAGGCCCCCTGCTGAGCAGAGAGCCCAATGCGGGACTCCATCCCAGGACCCTGAGATCATGACCTGAGCCGAAGGCAGAGGCTTAACCCACTGAGCCACCCAGATGCCCCCCTCTTCTTCTTCTTCTTCTTCTTTTTTTTTTTTTTAATAAAAGTCTTCTAAAATAAAATCTTCTGAGTTGTATAAAGTAGTATTCACTTTGGTCATACAACTGTAGAGCTTAAATATATCTGGATTTTAACTTTCCTTGTAAGTGAGAGATGTTTGTTAGAGAAATGACTAGTATCAGCAAACAGGTAGAGAGATAGGCTTTGTTCACGAATGTATCCCTGGACTACTATTACACTCACTCACCTTGAAAGTATCGTAACGAAAACGAAGATGATGATGATGATGATGATATGGCAATAATAACTACCATTCAATGAACATAGTATGCCTGCGACCAGGCTGTTTGGCAGGCATTGTCTTATTTGCTCTTCACAACAATGCTCTGAAATCAGATAACGCCATCTTTAGATGAAACCAACGTTTCTGAAGCTAAGAAACTTATCCAAGGTCAGCTATGTGGATAACACTCCAGATATATGTGATGGTGGAAAGGGTAGATTATGTGGGGAGCATTCCCGGTTTCTACTAGTCAAGAGTATAAGTCAAGCCAAGTAGAGACCAAAGGCTTTGCTGTGGCTGTGAACAGCCTCAACACTGAGTTTAAAAGTGTCCACCCTGGGCGTCTGGGTGGCTCAGTGGGTTAAGCCACTGCCTTCAGCTCAGGTCATGATCTCAGGGTCCTGGGATCAAGCTCCGTATCGAGGGGCCTGCTTCCCTCTCTCTCTCTCTGCCTGCCTCTCCATCTACTTGTAATCTCTCTCTGTCAAATAAATAAATAAAATCTTTAAAAAAAAAAAAAAGTGTCCATCCTGGTCTTGCTTTTTGTAGTATCTGAAGCCCTTGGCTCGGACCCAGATCACTTCAGCAAGCCATTGCCCTTTATCTTCTCCATTGCCAACCCTCTGGTGCACTTTAAATTTTCGGTTGCAAATGTGTATTTAAATATTTGTTTGATGGGGCGCCTGGGTGGCTCAGTGGGTTGAGCCGCTGCCTTCGGCTCCGGTCATGATCTCAGGGTCCTGGGATCGAGTTCCGCATCGGGCTCTCTGCTCAGCGGGGAGCCTGCTTCCCTCTCTCTCTCTGCCTGCCTCTCCATCTACTTGTGATTTCTCTCTGTCAAATAAATAAATAAAATCTTTTTAATAAATAAATAAATAAATAAATAAATATTTGTTTGATGTTGCATATCATGACGCTTCATTCCTACTGTTTTGGAACACGCATCTCTTACAGTGGACAAAATGGAGTGTCTGCCTCGTTCTAAATTCCCCAGCTTTCATTATTACGGCTCAGGGCAGGGCTCTGATGAGACTAGAAACTGTGCCTTGTCCAGAGAGGTTGGCTGGCCACCCACAAGTGGCCAGAAACAAGGGACTCTGCACAAGAAGAACAGCAGTATCATTAGCTGACCTCCTGGGATCTGAACTGGAAAACTGGGAGAGTATTGATCAATAAGAGTGAAGGCAGAATAAAACAGACACTCTGAGGAGCAGAGATGACATGCACCAGAGGCCAGAAGAGACAGACCTAAAGAGCTGCTGGCTCTAAACCTGTCCCAGTTTTTCCATGGCTTTCCACTTATAATCTCTGCATATGTGTGCTTGGACTTTTTCTTAGGGAGACCTGAATGAGGCTCTCTCTGTTCCTTGTGCCCTCAAGAACCTGGCAGTCCATATAAGCATCTCATCACCAGCACCCTTCTGTGGCTTCTTTTTTCCACCTCTGTCCTTGATGGTTTGATTAAGAGGGATAATAGCCAGGATTCTCTCCTTTGCAAGTGATAGAAACCCAACCACAACCACCCCAAGAGAGAAGCAAACTACAAACCAAGGTGAGGGCGAGAAGATGAGAGATGTGCCACAGGACTATCTGCCAAGGGAAGAGGGTCATGTACCACCTCTGTGGCCCAAGAACACAATGCTCCGTAAGCCCACCAGGAATAAATGATTGGAGTCGGGGGAAGAGTAGTTCTCCCAGAGAACAGGAATGCTCTTCTGTGCAGACAAAACAAAATGTATCTATGAAAGGAGGTGTAGCTGTACAACTTTACTATACTATTTACAAAGCGGGAGAAATGCAAATTGCTCCTAGTCTCATTTCCCAAGGTCTTCATGCAGACCTGCTCCACCCGCCCTGCCCCATGTCAGATCACTGGCTCACCTTCACCACCTGAAGACATTCGCTCCACCTTCACTCAGCTTCACCTTAGTCGTCTTCACCACCGGGCCCAGCAACTTGAATGAATTGAGGACCTCAGAAGAGAGCAGCGGAAGCTCTTTCTTCAGGCTCTCCGTGTGTGATCCATGGAACCAGCAGCAGCACCTGGGAATTAGTCAGACATGCAGATTTTTAGGCTTCATCCCAGACGTGCCGAATTAGAAACGCTAGGGGTAGGTTCCAGGAGTCTGTGTTTTAACAAACTCTTGCGTGATTCCGAAGCTGGCCAAAGTTTGAGGGTTTCTGCTTTAAGCCATCCTTTCAACAGCCCCTTGTTTAGATGGTTTATTCAAAGCATTCCCAAGTGAAGCCTGCACAGGAAAGTACACATTCTCATTGCAGGAGTACCTTGCCATGAATGAGCCACATGAGAGAATCCTACAGAGTGTCTTTAACTGCCCTGCCCTGACCCTTCGAATTCTCCTTGGGATCTCTTTAGCTGCCCCAGGCGGCAACGAATGGATGCATCATAGTAGCATTGTGCATAGTGGGACTACAGAGTGGACACATAGAGGCCCTGCTGAAACACACATGGTGATGAAAGGCCAACATTTTTTGACCCAGCAGGCTTCACTTGGGAATGCTTTGAATAAACCATTTAAACAAGGGGCTGCTTATATTCTCTGGCTCTCTCTGTCAAATAAATAAATGAAAGAAAGAAAGAAAGGCAGGAAGGGAGGAAGGAAGAAAAGGAAAAGAAAAGAGAAACGAAACGAAACCACACCTAAAGTCTCTGTGTCCACAAGGAGCGTGTATAGCTGACACAACGAAGTGCCCGAGTATACTTCAGATATATGACCAGGGGCAATGGCAGAGAGAGAGAGAGGGAGAGGGAGAAGCAAAGCAGGCTCCCCGCTGAGCAGGAGCACATACCCGGGGTCAATCCCAAGACTCTGGGATCATGACCTGAGCTGAAGGCAGATGCTTAACCCACTGAGCCACCCAGGTGCCCCTTAGGGGTGGTTTCTGGGAAAAACCTTCATCTCCTTTATGTGTCTAACAGGACTTGCTTAAGAAACCTCATGGGCTTAAAGAAGAAAACTGAGTCCCAAGTGTCTTCTTGCCCAGTTTTCCTTTTTTATATTTTTAGAAATCTGAGCTCATGTTTTGTTTTGTTTTGTTTTGTTTTTCCTGCACCATGAGCATCATTATGGTATCTTGTAAATGCTGTGCTTCCAGTAAGTGTGGCGGAGACAAATGCTGGTGACCTTCACTGCTCTTGCTTCAAACCATCGGTACTGGTTTCTGGCCTCTTCATTTAGGAATAGATATCTGTTTGCATATCTTAAAGTTCCAAAAGTTAAGATGTCCCCATGTACTACTTAACCAAAAAAGTTATTCCAAAACTGTTTGATATTTAGAACATGAACTTATATCAATATGTACAATGCAGACCCATGGTTGGGCAAGTAAAATTATTCGAACACCAAAGATCATAAGTATTAATTGCAAATGAGTTTTAATTTTTGTCCTTAGGATCCTTTGGGTGCAAGAATTCTTGTCCAGTCATCTAATCTACAATTTCACCTTTAAACCGAAACTGCTTCTGCCAGGAAGGAGTTCTCATCCCAGAGTAAAAGGATTTGCAAGCAAGGATTCATAACAGAAGTGCCATCTCAGCCTTATTGGTGGGATTGCAAAGTGATAATTTAATTTAATTACATGATAATTTAATATCCCCTGTGTTTCCCTGCGAGTACTTCGAGGACAGTGTTTGGAGTGGCAGCTAGGTCTTTGACAGTGTAGTTATTCTAGGGAAAGGTGAGACTGTACCCACAATTACTAGTTAGTTTTTTTTTCTTTTAAATCTTAATCTCTGAAAACATCTAGCTCATGTTAACACAATTTTTTTTTTACATAAAATAACATTTTTTTCAAGGTCATTCATTTGCATTCTTATAAGCAGAGTTGCACTTCCAGAAAATAGTTGACTATTTGCTTGACCACGGACTTAAGCTTTCTTCTCTAAAAGAGGAAAAAGAGACAGCACCTCCCCATTCCTTAGTTATATCACCAGTTTCCAAACTGCCTAGAAATCTGTTGTCTTGGCTTCTTCAGTTAATTCAGGGAGTAAAAGACAGATAGGACTTATGCCAGATTTCATTTTGTAGTGAATTATTTAAAATTGTTTAAAAGGATAAATATGCTGGAAATTAAATGTGACAGACTGTTAAAAATCGCCCAAGGCAATTTTTAGAAATCTTCAGATTTCTACTCTACTACCTTGGGTAAGGAAAAATGGTGATGCTGATTACAAAGAGAGGAAAGTCAGAAGGAAAATTTAACTTGTTAAGAAGAGGCTGAGTTTAGCTCCCATGTGGCGAATTTGTGGTATAATCCAATGTAATGGATATGGTGTGCCCCCAAATTCCACCTTCAGGACCCAGGTACTTATGCTCCCAGCTATTAGGGTCGTTACCTGTTGACCACTCAGAGCTGAGTCTCTCTCTAGAAATGGCCTTTAGCCAAAACTGTCTTGCCCAATGTTATGTTTCTTTCTGCAGGGGTAGCTCACATCCCATGACTGGTTGAGGAGGGGTACCAAGTCCCAGCCCTCTTGCCTCAATCTGGGGACCTCTCTGAGGCACAATCCACATTCAGACGTCGGTGGGATTGGCTGCAGCGTTGTTGCAATAGCATCACAAGTGAACCTCACCTTTGGCCCAATCTTGCTTTCCTCACCCACTTACAAGTGTTGTTTTCCAAAGCACATCCTGTCGAAATTCTTGAACACTTATTTTCATCTTTGTTTCCTGAGGAATCAAACCTAAGATACCCAGGAACCAAACAAAGATGCTAATGTGGGGGGAGGGGACAGGTAAAAGGAGTTACTTCAATTTTAATAAAGTAAATTTCTTTTAAATTAGAAGCTTTCAGTTTTTAGCATCCCTTAAGGCTGATTTGATGTGAATAACACCAGTATAAAGCAATTAGCGAAGTATTATTAACTACCCATTAGGTAAGTAGTTTCTGAATGGCAATCCTCCTAAACAGTGTAACTCATTTATAATATAACCTGTTGGTACTATTCAGATGATTTATCAGTTTTGGTAACAAGCTCATTTTTACAAAAACTGCATAGATAAAACCACGTGATTCAAAGGGCATGAAAGTGAGTTACTGACCAGTATGGACCTTGTCTGATAGTTTCCCATAAGCAATCAGAGCCATACACAATTAGCCCCTCATGAAATCTATTAAAAATGTACTTTTTTGTATTTTAATCACCTAATGGGACAAAGTCCCAGGTCAAAGTCCTCTGTGTAATGATTATATCCAGTGTGATCAAGACATGTAGCGCGGTTTTATAGATAATATTGTGAGAACCAAGTGGGATTCATTGAGAGGCAAGAGCCTGAATGCAGTATCTCTCATCTCCATGTTTCTTCCTCATTAACACTTGTCCCAGGGCAACAAGAGCTGCCCTACTGTTCTACTGTTACCTCTGCTGGTGAGAACCCAATGCAGGTGGCCCAGCAGGACTAGAGAAGACCACGATGTTGATGCCCAAAGCATACAATCTACAGAACGACTTCTGTGATTCATTTCATTTTTGCAAGCCCAGCTGTTCAGGATTTGCTCACTTGCCAGTGATGTCCTGCAGACTTGGGTTTGGGAACCCAGAAAAATAGCTAATTATCCCAATTTTTTAAAGTGATGAAAAAATACACATTTCCTATAACTCCTCATTATTTCAACTCTGGGACCTCCAAAATCTGTGGTGTTTCCTGTATAATGCAGCACCTCTCAACCATGACAGACCACATGTACTAAAATGCTGAGAGAAATACACTGCACAGAAGACGAATTTCAGCAGTTTCGTTCTATCTCTTTCTGTAATTTGATATTAAAATAGTGATTTAACATTTTAATGTGACATAGTTGACAATGCAGGTTTGTGCAATGAAAAGATAATTACTATAATGTTTTAAAATATTTCATTACTGCATTTTTAATAATAAAAACAGTAAAATGCTTCTGCATTTTAGTCTCAGCCTGAACTTTAATAATCATTCTTATTCAAATGACAGGATGTGGAACTGTCGAGTGTTGTACATATACCCATGAATGATTTAGGGGAACTATGAAATTATATTAAATTTGAAGAATACAGTTTTGCGTAGAGGGGATAAAAACCCTAATGACTTCACAGGAGAAATATTTATTGGGATATCATGTTACCTTTGTTTGTAGCATAATGGTCTCAGAGGGACAAAGTGAGATTATTTTGATGGTAAATTTATTACATGGTTTTTAGGGGCCTGGGCCTGAGGGATCTTGTTGAAAAGGGTTTTGTGATCTGAGAAGCTATAAGGAACTTTGGCCTCTCACAGAGTCTCCACAGAGTGAATTGCTGTCCTTGGAGAAATAAAACAGATGCTGCCCAGGGAGGGGAGCAAATGTCTCAGGTTGGTGTCAGCTCACCAAGGAGGGAAGCAAACGGCACATATTTCGCTTCTGTCAAAAATGCTGTATTTCCTTTCAGATAGCAACTCCCAAGCATTCTTCGTCTCTCTTCCTGTTAAAAGCTCAGGCTCGAGCATTGAACCACTTGAGCTGGAATTCTGGCTCTATCATTTGCTGGCTATTTGACTCCAGCAAATTACTTGAGCCTCTGGGGCCTGTTTCCTCATCTGCAAAATGGGGACAATAATAAGACACAGCCCACGGCGTTGTTATGAGGATTATGGGGTATCTACCTGAGTGCCACTCAGGTAGATAGGTAGATACACTGTGCCTTGGCACATGATTAAACTCTGCAACAATGGCAGCCATTATTATGATTGTAAATAAACACTTTTTTTTTTAAAGATTTTATTTATTTATTTGACAGAGAGAAATCACAAGTAGATGGAGAGGCAGGCAGAGAGAGAGAGAGGGAAGCAGGCTCCCTGCTGAGCAGAGAGCCCGATGCGGAACTCGATCCCAGGACCCTGAGATCATGACCTGAGCCGAAGGCAGCGGCTTAACCCACTGAGCCACCCAGGCACCCATAAATAAACACTTTTTAAAAGTCCTGTTTTGTCTGTGTGTGTGCAACAGGAAACCAAGAGGCATAACTTGTGAAATAGGGCCTGTACTTTTTAATGCCTTAAGTGCGAGAAAAGAGCCAGCGTAACGCCGGAAGTGGATGACCTCTCTTATGGCCACTGTACATCCTGGAGGTTTAGAGGAAGCAGCCTCAAGCTGAGTCCCCAGGATAAGAGAGAGTCTTCCAGACTGCTGCTCTCTCACTACTCACATCTCTAGCATGGTTCCCCAGGAGCCCAGAAATTCTGGACTCGTTGCAGGCCATAGTGACCATGTGTTAGAGTTTGCCCCCATATGCAACCTGTCCTCCAAAAGAAGTCATTCTCCCAACTGCACTTGGCAAAAATGTGCTTGGCTCCTTTTCTCTGCTGCTCTTTCCCACCCTGTGACCCCCATCTGGAAGCTTTGCCTCACCCCAGATCTGTGACCGATCATCCCTACTCAGAGGGAACTGAAGAATCAGGATAACTTTGGTGATAACTTTTCACCATGTTGATTCTTCTGCTTTGATTATTTGTGCCAGTTCTAGTAATCATAATGACAACAATTATCTTTTTTAACACCTAGTCTGTGCTAGCCCTGTTCTAATCACTTTACATGTAGTAACTCTTTTGCTTCTCACAAAACCTTATGAGGTAGATACTATTATTATTCTCATTTTGTATATGAGGACATTGTGGCACAGGGACACTAAGTAACTCGACCAAAGTCATACAGACAGTGAATGACAGAAGGGAAATTTGAAACTAGGCAGGCTGGTTGTACAAGCCAAGTGCTTAATTACTTCCTCCCTAACAAGCTTCTCTTTTATTCGTCTGTCCCAGCCCCTAGTTTGCTCTTACATTACAAAGATCAAGACTCTAATATGTTCTATCTGTCTCAGTGCTGGGTGATGAGCTGCCTGAGGTCTCAGGTCCTCACCACAAATCCCTGGGGCCTATAGCTAGTAGTCCTGCTCCTTCCACCTAATTTTAGGTCTCTTTTTTCTAGATCCCTACCTAAAGAGATGCTTGGGATGCTACCTAAAGCCTGTCTCTGCACATTCCAGATGCCACCTTTCTGGTAGAGTTTCCTCCATCATCCACGGGGACTTTGGTCTCCAAGCCTCTGCACATCTACATTGGATCTCTCACATCTGGGCTCAAGCTCCTATAGGCATAGCTCCAACCATAAAGCCTCCATTCTTTTTTAATTTTATTTTCCTTTTCTTTTTAAAAAATATTTTATTTATTTGAGACAGAGAGAGAGAGGGACCACACACAAGCAGAGGGGAGGGGCAGATGGAGAGGAAGAAGCGGGCTCCCCACTGAGCAGGGAGCCCAATGTGGGGCTTGATCCCAGGACCCTGAGATCATGACCTGAGCTGAAGGCAGACACCTAACTGAATGAGCCACCCAGGTACCTCTCAAGTTCCATTCCTGATGTGCCATGCTGGGTCAGTTTCTGCAAGGACTGCCCTGGCTGTGAAAGAGAGTGGCCACATCATTTTCAAACCTGCTAATTCTTCTCCTTCCTTCCACAACTGAGTCTGGAGAGGGTTGTTATAGAGAGTCAGCATTAGAACTTAAGATACACAGAGTGAGCAGAGAATCTTCCAAAAGTTTCTCTGTAATAGTGCATGTTGAGGTTACTGGTCTGTCCAACCTGTGTGGACAGGTTTCTAGCCATGTAGACAAGAAGAGCAAAGATGACTAAGCCCCTCAAATATGAATAAAGAAAATATTCAACATAACCTGAAGACTATACCGCATCCTCTGAGTAGGAAAGGGGAACTTAGGACTGCTGCATGAAAATGATCCACTAGATGCTTTTCAATCTAATCCCTAAGATATCCAAATGTCAAGTATCCCATGATGTTTTGCTAGGTCAATTGAAACTAACTGAGCCATAAAATATATCTAAAGCAGTAGGAGACTAGGAGAGTTAGGGGACTCCTGAGTCATGAAAGCACATACCTGATGAACAGGTCAAAAAAATTCCCCCGTCTAAAAGGCAGAATGTTAAACATTTTGAGAGGTAATAGATTCCCAGCATAGAAGGTGAAAGGGTCACCACCTAAGATAATTAGCCTCCAGAGCAGGACCACACATGTCCCAGGGTCAAGCACATTGCTGACATGAGAGGAAGACCTGGGACATCAGAGCTACCTAAAAACTCAAAGGATAGTCTGCAAAGCCTTTGGTAAAAGCACAGAAAGTCCTTAAAAAGAAAAAAAGGCAGGCCTAGTCCATTCAGAAGAGACATTACAGGAAGGTAGAGAGGGTAAAAGTCATGGCAGAGTTGTTAAGATCAGAAATCATAAAAGAAGATATTTTCGGTTATATTCACCAAAAAATTAAATTCTCTGTAAAGCTAAGAGCACTATAAAAAAAAAAATTAAAAGTTAAACAACAAGCAAGTTATAAAGGCTCCCTCCTTCCCCCTCGCCCCATAGCCTGCCCCTGCCTATGTTAGCAGAATTCTCCACTCTATGACTCTAGATTAACCCAGGGTCTCTTTTCCACTGCAGGAGAAGCAAAGTCCCCGTATTCACCTTTTCAGCTTTCAGGCAACTAGGATGCAGGTTGTGACAAAGGATCAGCAAGCAGACCCTCTGGCCCAGGACTCTGAATCAGGGACACAAGACAGCCCATTTTGGTGGCAGTAGCAGCAAGTGTGGAGGGCCAGTGAGGGTAGAGGTGCTGAGAGTGGTTTTCAGCATCTAATGTCAGTATCAGTGGGACCCTCACCAGGCAGTTCCTAAGCCTGGTTTGGCTGCTGTCTACCCCACCTCCCTTTGTGCTACTCTTCAGAGTCCAGCTTCATAGCTTTTCCCATGATTCTGTGATTTACCAAATGCCCTTTCAAAACACTGTTTTTTTTGTTGTTGTTTCTGTTTTTGTTTTTCTGGAATAAATAAACCAGTTACCTTCTGTTGCACACACTCAAGAACCCTTAACAATACAGTGGGAAATTTACTGTAGTGTTTTAGGGGCAAAGGCAAAATACCCTGAAAATACACATGGTTTTATCAATTTAATAAGGGAAGATGAATATTTCAAAAGAAAACAGGGCAAAGGATATGGACAGACAGTTCACCAAGAAGGAAACACAAGTGGCCAATAAACATAGGAAATGACACTTACCCTCCCATTTCCAAGATGCATATTTTACAAATATTGTTGAGAAATCATTCTTCCCATATCATACTGACACACATTAAGAGTGCCAATACTCAGCATGTTGAAGCTGTGGGTAACAAGTTTATTTGGGGTATAAAATAACAGAACTTTTCTGGGCAAGGAGGAGTGGGACATCTGATACTGTGTATCAAAATTTAAAGTATTCCTGTTGGCCCAGCAATTTTGCTTGTAGGAATCTACCCTGAAAAAAAGGTCCATGAATCTCAGGTCCCAGTGGTCTATTAGAATACACAGTTCAGGGACGCCTGGGTGGCTCAGTAGGTTAAGCAGCTGCCTTCGGCTCAGGTCATGATCCCAGCGTCCTGGGATCGAGTCCCACATCGGGCTCCTTGCTCAGCAGGGAGCCTGCTTCTCCCTCTGCCTCTGCCTGCCATTCTGTCTGCCTGTGCTCGCTCTCTCCCCCTCTCTCTCTCTGATAAATAAATAAAATCTTAAAAAAAAATACACAGTTCATAAATTCTAAGTAAATTCACAGTTCAAAGTAATTTCAAAATAACTCATGTCCTTTACTTACTTACTTATTAGCATCGAACACCATGGAAAAGATGGAGTCACAGAATTATATATTCGATCTCTTTTCATTCTCTTTCCCAATTCACTACCCTTGTGCTTTGAATCTGCCCTCCTCAAATACTCTGCCCTAAAGTACTCCTCCTGCCTCTGCCCCAGGTAACTCTACTCTCTCCCTTTGTACCACAGAGACCAAGAATGTGTCTTCTCTACAAGTGAATGGACCAGCAGATATGGAAGGGAGGAAGAAAAGAATGGGAACATTCACAAATTGATAATCCTTGTTTTAATCCCACCTAGCAATAAGTAGAGAAGAATTCCAAGAAATATATCTCAATCCTTACCAAACTTTCCTCTCACTCCACTCTAGCTACCCTGACTCTTCACTGTTCTTCTGGCCTTTGCGCTTGCTGTGCTGGCCACACTGCAATTCTTTTTTTTTTTTTTTTCCATTTTATTTTATTTTATTTTCAGTGTTCCAAAATTCATTGTTTATGCAGCATACCCAGAGCTCCATGCAATACGTGCCCTCCTTAATACCCACCACCAGGCTCGCCCAACCCCCCACCCTTTTCCCCTCCAAAACCCTCAGTTTGTTTTCTGGATAAATAAACAGGACTGGACGTCCCATCCCATTCAGGTCTTCACTCAGATGTCACCGACCTTGCCTGACATCCCATTTAAAACTGCAACCTGCAGGGGCACCTGGGTGGCTCAGTAGGTTAAAGCCTCTGCCTTTGGCTCAGGTCATGATCCCAGGGTCCTGGGATCGAGCTCCACATTGGGCTCTCTGCTCAGCGGGGAGCCAGCTTCCTCCTCTCTCTCTGCCTGCCTCTCTGCCTACTTGTGACCTCTCTCTCTCTGTCAAATAAAGAAAAAATATCTAAAAACAAATAAAACAAAACTGCAACCTGCAGCTCTTCAGTACTTCCTATCCCTCCTGCCTTTATTTTTCTTCATGGCACTAACCAAAAACTAACCTTCTATACATTTATTATTTACATTTACATCCATTCATTCCTCGTGTCTCTCCTTGCCCACTAGAATATAATCTCCCTGAAGGAGATGTTTTGCCTGTTTTGTTCAGTGTTTTATCCCCAGTGCCTAGAAGAGAAATTGATACATAGCAGATGCTCAAAAAATATTAATGTTTATGGTAAAGAAAAACAGAACACACAGAATGTTCTATAAATTACAGATTCATTAAATATATTGCACTATTTTCACACAATGGATTGCTTAGCACATCGTGGCAGGCAGAATAATATTTTATTCTGATCATAAGATATCTATCCCTAATTCCCAGACCTATAAATGCAATCTTGTTTGGAGGAAGGATCTTGCAGGTGTGATTACTTAAAGGAATTTGAGAAAGGAGAGCTTATTCAGGATTACTGGGTGGGCCTAAATGTTACCACACAAATAGTCTTTTTTTTTTCCTTTTTTTAAGATTTTATTTATTTATGAGAGAGGGAGAGAGAGAGCCTGCGAGCACGAGCAGGGGTCAGAGGAAGAGGCAGGAGCTGACTCTCCACTGAGATGGAAGCCTGGAATGGGGCTTGATGCGGGGTTCCGTCCCAGGACCTGGAGATCACGACCTGAACCAGAGGCAGACACTTAGCCATCTGACCCACCCAGGCATCCCACAAAGTGTCTTTATGAGACAGAGGCTGAGAAGGAATAAACATACACACAGAGAAGAAGGTAACACGAAGGCAAAGCAGAAGGCTATCTAAAGATTGGAGTGGTACGCCATGAGCCAAGGAATGCCAGCAGCCCCTAGAAAATGCTGATACCCTGCTTTCCACCCAGATATCTGATACTGATTTCAGATTTCTGGCCTCCAGAATTGTGATAGAATACATTTCTGCTGCTTTGAGTTAGCGTTTGTGGTTACTTGTTAGAGTGGACACAGAATACTGATACACACTCCCAGCTCTTAAAGTGCTATTTTGGATTGTCCTAGGAATGACATTCTTTCTCCCAATTTGGCACCCCAAGTATACCTCTTACTTAGGATATAAGGGAACTGTTTAGTCCATTATCACAGTAAGTCCAGTGCTAATGATTATCCTGACTCCCTGCTTTGCCTTCTCTAACACTTAGACTTTTGTTGGTATGGGTGTAGGTAAGCCGAAGTTTTTCTTTGGTGTTTGGCTAGAGTAGAACAGCTATTGTCTAAAAGTTTTGTCTTTCCTGGCTGCCCCTCTCCTTGTCCTTTTGCTAGAGAGAGTAGGCTTTTTGGTTGAAGCTCTTTTCACCTATGCTCTTTGGTGTTTGGCGGTTGCTGACTTCCGCAATTCTGAGCCTAGGATAAATGTACAAAAAGAAACCAAGGGCACCAACCACACTGTTCCTCAGATCTTGAGGGTCCCTATCAAGTTTACCTTCTCTCTGTCTTTCAGTCTTCTCATGCTTGTTTTATATAGAATATCCAGCGTTTTCAACTGTTTTTAGTTGGAGGAAAATCACATCTACTCCAGCTTCCTAGGAGTGGGAAATTCTCAGTATCTTTAAGTGTGAACAAATTCTGTTTTATTTGGGGTTTTCCATGTATAGAAAGAATGAAGGAATAGAATATTTGGAGAGCTCCAAGAAGCAGAGAAACTTACTTCTCTTTATTTTCTTCAACCCCTACAGTCACGCTGACCCTCTCTTAATACTTGATGCATAATTTCCTTATATAATATAACGTTTGTACATGTTCTTAGCTATTTCTTGTAAGCCCAGATCCACTATGAAGTCTTTAGCAAAGATCACATATTATACTTTTTTTTCCAACCTGGTTAACCACACAGGAGGTGTCTAATAATTGTTGATTGAATACATAAAAAGAGTATTACCACAGACCAAGCAATATGGGAGTGTTAGAGATCTGCACAGGGGGAAAAAAAAAATCACCATGTCTCAAGGACCTTAAAGTCTAGCACGGAATGAATTATCTCTGGCATCTCTTTTATGACTGGTCCACCAGCTTGATTTTGTATGACAGAGATGAAGAATTTGCTCACTGTATGGAATTGGAACCCAAACCCTAATCAAACCATGTGGCATTCTGGACTTTAATAAGTTGAATGGTACTTGAAAACAATGAAGGCTGGCAGATCTCATAGGTCCATTTGCTCAGACATTTCTTTTTAGTTTTTGCTCTGGAAAAGACTCAGGTACTCTGTGATATCCAGAATAGGCAATCTTACAAAGTTAGTCCCTTACCACGCAGTCAGGCATACGTATAGGCTAAGCCATATGTCAGTTCCATAGAGTACTTCTAACTAACCCTGGGAGGGACCAGGTCATAGAAAGCTTATGAAAAGACTGAATTCTTTCAAGCAGTGACTGACAGCTTCAACAGGCTGTCTGAAGTGGACAGAGATGGTCATCAGTCCATGGAGCCACCATTACTCCTGGAATAACACAGTAGTGATTATGGCCTTTACAGTTTCCTTCTGAATACCAATACCCCACAGACAATAACAAGTTTCTTTCTCTGAGTTTTCAAGGCTGGCATGTCTCACCCACCAGGGGCTTTAACATAAATGGACAGAGAAACAAATTATCTTTGCATCTAGAATACAGATAATGCCAGGACTGTGGCCATCTTGTTCTAATTTTGAATCCTCCTTGACTTTTTTATAAATTGTTTAACCTCTTTGTACCTTCTCATTGGGATGTCATAAAGACTACCTCTCAACTTGAATGTTGTAAATGAGACATATATATCAGCAGAGACTTTTTTGATATGAGGTACACTCATGAGAAAAAGTACTGTCCTTGGGTTTCTAAACTATAAAGTTTAATCTTCAGTCCCCAGTGTCTGAACTCTTGGTTGATTAATTCATATAAAATCTTCACACTTTCAACGGTTTTCTCCTTTTCATTCCCAATCCAAATCTCAAGGACAATATACAGAAATTAATTTTTAGGTTAGAATGGGAGAAATTGTGTTGAATTCCTTCAGAGAATTAATGTGGAGTTAAATGTAATATTTGCCGTCCCTATAATGCTTTTGCTAGCAGTTGTCCTTGCCATTTTTATTTTAATCCTTTATGTCTGCTTTTACAGCAACTATTTTAATTTAGATTTTCAAGTATTTTACAGTAATATTAGGTAGAGAGGGGGAAATGGCCAGTGTATGGAGACAATCCGGTTACCTAGATTGGTTGAATATTGTTGAGTGGGCTGGGTTTTCACCACCGCTACTTGGAATGTGGAGATTCTAGCTGACTAATATTAAGGGACACTTTCTGTGATGGAGAATTCATAGTCCTAGAAAAATAATATAGTTAACTGTACATTTTAATTAGCAATAATTGTGCCTCGGATAAACCTCATTGGCGATGATACTGCCACTGTGCAAAGCTTAACTGTACATTTTAATAGGAAAATTTTTGTTCCTCCGACACTTAAATTCATTTAAAGTTGTGATGACTCTATGAGTTCAGAAACTTGGTATTTGGCATTCCCCTACTTCCCCCAGTTCTAATGTTGACAGCTTTTTGAATGAATTCAGTTGTTGAATTCTGACAATCTGTTTACCATCTCTATGTATCTGTGGGGTATTGTGGGTCATGGTGTGGGGGTGGGCGGTGGGATAAAAGGATGGATGTGGACGTGATTGATCAACTATGAGGGTAGTTTAGTGTTATACCCTTTGTAAGCTTGGGAATCACAGCCATCACCATCATCATACCACATTTACCTGTGTCAGGCTGCACCTCAACCACTGCAAACGAATTTTCCTTCCTCTCTTTGCTTCAGTCATTTCAAAATCCTCTGTTAGTAATCTTTCTCTCCCATCACTTCAGTCTTTTTCTCCTTCAAACCCCTCCTCTGTCTTCTGGATTAAGCAAACTCACATCTTTCCAAAAGATTCATTTTCCCCTATAAGGCTTTTTCCTTGACCATCACAATAATCTCAAAAATGCCCAGTGTCAGTGATGACTGATGGCAGAAACTAATCTCTGTCCCTGTCTGTTGGCTTTGCTTTTCACACATCCCATTCTTCTCTGTATAAATGCCCTCTATTTGAATTGAGAGTGCCTGAGGAGAACTGGCCTCCCTCATCTAATTCATTATCGGAAGCATCCTTGCTACTTATGGGTGAGGCACAGTACACATTAATACATCACGTTCTTGCTCTAGAAAGAGGACATTAGGACCAGCTTCCCTGGGCTGCCCACTGGGGTTGTTTTCTGAGTTAAAGAGGAATGGTAACAATCCATGACCCTTGCTTAATCTCCTCTTGCCCATAAGCATGCATTTGAAAAACAGGATTGTAGGTTCCCTCTGTCATCATGGAATGGAGTTTTCCTTTGTCTTCTTTTCACACCCTTTTCTATACCTCTCAGCTTCTGGTATGCCTATGCTAGGTACCCCATTTTCAGAAAGTGGCTGGCTCCAACTTTTGACATCTGATAACCTGACCTGTAGGTGCTTAAATTAAAAGTTATTTATAGGGGCAACTGGGCGGTGACGTTGGTTAAGCATCTGACTCTTGCTTTCAGCTCAGGTCATGGGATCAAGTCCCATATCAGGGTCTCCTTACAACTTTCTCTCCTGCTCCCTCACCTCCACCTTGTGTGCTCTCTCTCTCTCTCTCTCTCTCTCAAATAAATAAATAAATAAATCTTTTTACAAAAGTAATTTACGAAGCTTAAGCTTATTTAAATGTATCTCAATTCAGAGACTTTCCCTCAAGTCTTTTGTCTATCCTTTCTTGTTATCCAAATTAATAACTACCATTTATTGACTAGTCACTATGTCTGAGGCTCTATGCCAGATGTTTTATATATGTGTATGTATGTGTGTGTATGTATATATGTCTTTACAGCAATCTTGTCATTTATACAATCCCTTTTTGTATAGTACAGGAAATTTGGCATCTGAGAAGGTAAGAAATTTGCACTAGGAATGGAAAAATTAAAAAAGGGAAAGACTAAATTCACATCCCAGCTGCCTTTTCTCTAGCGACCCTTCCCCCCACGCCCCCACATTTGGTACCCCATACTACAAAAACCTTTTTTGTCCTCCCTAGTTATCCTATTCTTTAAGTTTTGTCGTAAGGTTGAAAGCAAGACAATTGCCCATCTAAATTTATGTCCAGGTATTGATGATTCCTTTTTAAAAAAAATTTTATTTATTTACTTATTTATTTATTTGACAGATGGAGATCACAGAGAAGCAGGCAGAGAGAGAGGAGGAAGCAGGCTCCCTGCTGAGCAGAGAGCCCAACTCGGAACTCGATCCCAGGACCCTGAGATCATGACCTGAGCCGAAGGCAAAGGCTTTAATGCACTGAGCCACCCAGGCGCCCCCAGGTATTGATGATTCTTATTCTTAACCTTAGAAGAAGATTTTAACAGGTAAATTAATCCTTAATTTGTGGAACATGTGAGTAAATTATCTTGGTGAGAAAACTGCCTTTCTGTTCTTCCTTACTTAGCCCAGGTCATAAAAACAAGCACCCCCACCCCAACACGTGCATATGCTCATGAACACACACACACACACACACACACACACACACACACCTTGAGAACAAGAGATTAACAACTTGAAGCTTGTTTGTGTGGACCCCAGATTTACCCAACTGAGCTAGGAAGTTCAGTATGTCCTGGCTTACATATGAGATTAAAGTTTCATTTTCGGGACGCCTGGGTGGCTCAGTTGGTTAAGCAGCTGCCTTCGGCTCAGGTCATGATCCCAGCGTCCTGGGATCGAGTCCCACATCAGGCTCCTTGCTCTGCAGGGAGCCTGCTTCTCCCTCTGCCTCTGCCTTCCACTCTGTCTGCCTGTGCTTGCTCTCACTCTCTCTTACAAATAAATGAATAAAATCTTTTAAAAAAAAAAAAAAAAAAAAAGTTTCATTTTCATATTAGTCTACTCAAAAAGCTACTGGCCTTTCCAATTAGCCAGGGAGTATAATACATTTTATGTTCAATACTATAATTTTAGTCACTGGAGATAAATTATTTGAAAAAAGAATTGTTAAGGGACCTGGCAGAAGTTGTACCACAACAATATATAGTCTTTTTTCCTCTCTCTCTTTCTTCCTCTGATATTTACCAGTCCTCTCTGAAGCCCTTTGAAATTTTTGAAATCATATATGTTAAGGCTATCTAATTAAAATCTAACCCATCCTACATCTCTTTGAAAAATGTTTTATTTTAAATTATACAAGGAAGGCATAATTACAGCCTCTGTAAAAAACCTAAAACCATACAGAAATATAGAGAATAAAAAATAAAAATGATTTGTCCTCTTCATTCTTATTTCACTGCTTTCCCCCATATCCGTATGCATAGTTCAGTACATAGCTGTCTGGCCATTTTTTTTTTATCATTTATGTACAGTTAATTCATACACAGATGTATTTCTGTTTCTGTGACTGTATTTATACTAAATATAATCTGAATTCACTGTGTTTAGTGTGTTGGGGATGTGTCTATGCTTGCACGTTCTCAGTTGAGTCCTTTAATCTCGTAGGCCTCAGTTTCGTCCTTCTGTCTGCTGCGAAAAGGAGAGGCTCCTGTGGGCACCAGCTCTCGAAAGCCGATTGTATACATCTATTCCCAACTCCTTGTCCAAGTGTCAGATTGGAAGCTTGAAGCTGGCCGTGATGGAAGTATTTATATCATGGAAACAGGCAAATGCTACAAAGTAGGGCTCCCCTAGCACATGCTGACCTGTTGACCTTCACAGGAGTAAACTCTAACTCTCCCCTTTCCTCTTCTGATGAACCCTACTTCACCATTCAAAGTCAAATTTCACTCTTCCCCTCCTTTACCTGCCCTTACTTCCTAGGATACCTGCTTTTTCCCCTCACCTGTCGCATATGCCTTGGGGTGGAGGAACAGGAGAGACAGAAACAGAAACCAGTAATTTAATGCTAACGGCACTTTACCAAATATATTTTACAGCACACATTAAGGGAAAACTTCTATTAATTCAGTAGAGGGGTTTATGGGAAAAGCAGGTACCTGGATCACCAAACCATCATTCTTCACAGGAAAGAAGTAATCAGGGGTGTACACTGATTCACACAGGCAATAGATTAAAGTGCGGTCGTTATTCTAGGGTTTGATGTCCCATTCTACAATAAAAGTCACACCCATGTGAGTATCTTGGACTAATTCCCCCCTGGTTGTTAAGCATTTACCATCACGTAACGGCTTATGGTGTAGGTAGTTATAAAGATTCCATTAAATGCTATATACACTCTGCCTGACACATGGGATGTGTTCAACATATATGTTCACTCCTTGACTTGTTTAGATGAGGCTCAGCTGGTTACCGACAAAACAGAGATGAGGACTTGGGGTCTCTGACTCACAAGGAGAGGTAGTTCTACAAAACCAGTGGATCTCAAAGTATAGTCCAAAGAGACCTGGGCGAGTCTTTCCATCTCCATTGACACGTTTGTGTGAGGTTGGGTTTTCTTCTATATTTTAATCAAAACATAGTACAACAGTTTAAATGCAGAAGCAGATATGATAATTCTACCATCTTCTGTTAAGCCAGGCATTAAAGAGATTTGCAAAACTGTAAGAGGTGACACACTTCTTTTGTTTTGGAAAACAGTTATTCATCATAAAAATATATTATCTATGTTAACATATTTGTTAGCATTATTATTATGAAAGAAATACAAAAATATTTTTCTAAATGTCTAATTTTTCATTTCTAATGTGATACATATGTTTCTCTAAAGCATAGTATCTAGAGATACGACCCATGCAAATAAAAGATCTTTACAATTTTTAATTTTTAAGTGTGTAAGACGGTCCTGAATGCAAAAATTCTGAGAACAACTGTATGAAACTATCTTTCTGTGGGTCAAATAAGGAGAAGGAATTACAAGCATGATCAATCTTTAAACACTTGAATAACTTAAAATGTGTTAGAATATAACATTTTGAAGCTGGGAATTTTGAAAGAATGCCACAGTTGGAAAACAGTTTGGGCTAAGGTTGGTATGCTGGGGAAGGCCAGCTCTGGCTGTATAGTGGTTTTGATGAATTAACCATGGCTAGACCATAGGGTACACGGATATTTAGTCATACATTATTCAGGATGTTTTGGTGACAGTGTTGTTGTTGTTTTAATTTAATTTATTTATTTGAGTCAGAGACAGAAAGAGAAAGATAGAACGCACACACACGCAGGAGCACACACAAGCAGGGAGAGGGGCAGAGGGAGAGAGAGAAAAGACTGCCCGCTGAGCAGGGAGCCCAATGTGGGGCTCCATCCCAGGACCCTGGGATCATGACCTGAGCTGAAGCCAGATGCTTAACCGACTGAGCCACCCAGATGACCCTGTGAGGGTGTTTTGGGATGAGAGTAACATTTAAACTGCTGGACTTTGAGTAAAGCAGATTGCCCTCCATAATGTGGATGGGGCTCATCCGCCTCCCACAAGAATCAACTGAAAGCCTGAGTAGGACAAAAGACTAATCTCCCCAGAGCAAGAAGGAATTCTGCCACCAGGCAGCCTTCAACCACAACACTGGCTGTTCCCTGGGTCTCCAGCCCACTCATCTACAACAGAGATTTTGGACTTAACAGCTACCGTGATCATGTGGAGAAAATTCCTTCAAATAAGTCTAGGTTTCTATCTCAATCTCTCTCTCTCTCTCTTTATGTATATCCTATCAGTTCTATTTCTCTGAAGAACCTGTTAAAAAGAAAACCACAGGCCAAAAATGGCTTCACTTAGGCCAAATCACAAAACCAGGACTTAATACCTAACCTAACTGCAGTTTCAGACTTCCCCAGAAATGTTGTCTTAACTGGTCAGTCAAGAATTTTCGGATCAGTAGGCCTCCTCAACCCCCAAAGGAAGATGAGGAAATCTGCATGATAAGGAACAATCCTTTCCTTTCTTTTGCTTATTAGCTTCCTGCCCCACCCTCTTTCTATATAAACTTTCCATTTTGTACACAAGCTCAGAGCTCCCACTTGCTAGCTAGGGTGCTGCTGGATTCATAAATCATTTAATAAAGCCAATGAGATCTTAAAATGTACTCAGTTGGATTTTTCTTTCTGAACAACTCTGACCAATACAGCAGTGAAGTGGGAGACAGATTAGGGTATAATCACCTGGTGGGTTGAGGCCTTTCATTTCCTGTTAGGCAGGCAAGCTTCAGTGCTGAGAGGGTAGAGGCATTTCTCTATCTCAGTTGCTTCAGGGATAGGACAGAGGTTCTCCAGATGGAAAGGGTGTGCCCTATGGGCAGGCTGGACTATGGGTCCTTTCCCCCTCTCACTAGCCATCCCATCAACTGCTATGCCCATTAGGGGGGTTAAATTAAGTTTCCTTTAAGTCCCTTGATCCTGTTGGAAATTTCTTGAAGAAAAAAAATTACATATATATGTATATATGTATCTCCCACAGGAACACTTCCTTAAGAATGGGTTTTATTTGTGGTGTCCCTTATTTTACAGGCTATCAGAATCTTCTCAGGGAAGTTGGGGGTGTTCGGTTGAGAAAGGAACATGAAGACAACCACACGCTCAGTGAGAGGACTGTTACTAGGCTGTGACAAGGGAGCAAAGTAGGGAGGCAGGAGGATTAGGAACATCCCATTCACCACTCAGTCTTGCTTATAGTTCATTAGCCCTGCCTGTGCCCATGCGGTTTAACTATACTTATGTTTTGTTTTGTTTTGTTTTTAATCTGAATATGTTGGAGCTAGTTTCCTGGAGGATCCATCAGTTGAGATATCTTGCTTGGCCATGGGCCATAAAACACACTTGACCTGAGTATGATATAAATACCTTCCACTCCATTGATGTATTGATTTGTTTTCATTTTGCTGTCTCTATGTACCATATCCATCCATATCCCAGCCTAAGTTCTCGGAGACCAAGGGCTAGCTTAAAGAAAGCCTTAGAGCAATATAAGAGCAGTATGTTTATCTAATACCTAAAATGTGGCAGACATTTAAATATTAAACATATCTGATCTTCAGCATGTTTAAGCAAGTTTAACAGATAGGGAAACTGAGGCCCATATGCAGATTATATGCATAGTATACAATTTTTTTTAAGATTTTATTTATTTATTTGACAGAGAGAGAATCACAATAGGCAGAGAAGCAGGCAGAGAGAGAGGGGGAAGCAGGCTTGCCGCTGAGCAGAGAGCCCAATGCGGGGCTTGATCCCAGGCTGAGATCTGACCTGAGTCCAAGGCAGAGGCTTAACCCACTGAGCCACCCAGGTACCTACAATGTTGGTTTAAGAAGCTTTTCCTGTTCTCTCTTTTTTGGTAAGTTAGGGGTTTACTGCTGCTTGGTTTGTCTTCTTGAGGCTCTAATGCCATTAAGACCAAGCACTGTG
Organism: Mustela putorius furo; assembly: GCF_011764305.1. NCBI lineage: Eukaryota > Metazoa > Chordata > Mammalia > Carnivora > Mustelidae > Mustela > Mustela putorius. The sequence continues at coordinate 20,594,272 of NW_025422471.1, forward strand.
ACTAAGACTGTCCAGTCTAAGAAGGAAGGAGGAACATAAGAGAAGAAAAAGCAAGTAAAAGGGGAGGGGAGAATGGAAATAAACCCCCAAATAAACAATTTGAAACTGAAAAACGCTGAGTAGGGCTTAACATACAATTTTAACCCTTTCCCTACTTGGGAAATGGGAGCTAGAAACTAAGTTATTAGATTTTTCAAACTTCTTTAATTACTACACTACCCACAAGAAGCAATGTATTTGAAATTGTGACAGTAAACACATCTGAAAAAAGTTTCAGAACAATATTTACCCTTACCATAAGCAAAAACAAAGCAAAAACCCTTTATTATTTTCTATTCTATTTCTTTTTTTAAAAAAAGATTGTCAAGCTGATAAACTGATTTCATGACCCATTAATGATCATTAAACTTAGAAAAACAAAGAGTTATAGAAAAGTTATTTTTTGAACCACTAAAGTAACTTGTTCAAGGTCTTGTAGTGTAAATGATAGATCTGGGATTTTCCCCATATTTATTAACGCTGAGTGTGAATGAGCCTCAGGGAGAAGTCCCACCTGGTGTTTCAAGATACCCAAGATAGAACCAGTCCTTCATCTCACAGACTTTCCCAGTTCATAGGGGTTACACACTTCCTCCTCTCACTACTGGGATCCCATCTGCTTTTAGCTACAAAATGTCTCTTCCTAGACAAGTTAATGGAACTATGGAGCTACAAGCAAAATCTGAAGACCTATAATCAGGAATTATCAAAGAGAATAAAAGAAAAGGACATTGTCCCCACTGTAAAGAGAATATCCCTTGTAGGTGTATCTTTGGTCAGGTTAGACATATAACATACACGAAGTTGAAGGAGGATAGGATAGGAGGTTAAAAAGAAAAAACAAAACAAAACAAAACTCTTCCCTCTGTGCTACCTAATCCTACACCCAGCCAGTCCAGTCTCCATTAGGAAAAGGATGCTGGGAAGCATCGGGAAAAAAAGGGCAAAAAAAAAAAAAAAAGTAATTCTTTCTAAGCTCTGCACCTCCTTGACAACTTCTCCTCTTCACCCCTGTTTATTTCTTTCACATTTTTCACTTTGTCCATTTTACTCTGGGGTGGTCTATAATGTTGAAGGGAAAAATAAAACCCAAAAAACGCACTCTTTCCATGAGGCAGGTGAGTGATACTTTTTCCTGGGGAGAAAGGCTGGTTACCCAGGAATATGACTTCCCAAGCATCTCCTCGGAGTCTTTATTCTCAGTGCACCCACTCCATTCCCTTTAGAGTATTTCGAGGCTAGAGCAATCCTGGGGAGGATCTAGAATAAACCTGGTCTGAAATTCCCCTCATACTTACAGTTCTTACGTGTTCTGCTGCCTCCCTTAGATTCCTTGCATTCCTCATGCTGGAATGGGAATGGGTTGGCTAGACGAAGCTGTCAGGTCCTGATACGCCAGCCCTGAGTGATCTGCCCTGCCTATTATTTTCCTGCTCAGGCTTTGAGCTCTAGTCACTCTGGTCTTCTTGCAGTGTTTGGAACAAAATGAGCTCTTTCCTGCCCCAGAGTCTTTGCATAAGCTCTTCCTCTTCCTGTAAAGCCCTTACATTGGTTCTTCACATAGTTAATTCTTTTTCCTCCTTTGGGGCTCAGCTTAAATATCACATTCCCAGGGAGATTTTCCTCCATCATATCCTCCAAAACGTCTCCTTTGTTATTCCCTATCCTGGCCCATGGTTTCATGATTCCAGTCATAATTTGTTAATAGTTTACTTAATTGTCTTTGTGTCCCTTCCCCCCAACCAGTAGAAAGTGCCTAAAAGACATAATCATTTCTATGAAGTAGAAAGTGTTAACACACACACACACACACACACACACACACACACCCCATACACACACATTAGGAAATCTCATTTGTCTTGCAATTAAGACACTATTGGCAACCTTCAACAAAGTGAACTCTTTGCCAGGCTCTTCTTTCTTCCCAACTAAAATTATCCATTCACTCATTCATTCACGCATCCAGTCAACAGGTATTTATTGAGCATCTACTAGGTTATTTTACTCCAGACACTGTGCTACAGTGATGGACAAGGCAGTTCTTGCTCACTTTACTCCATGATGCACTAGCCAGAATGCTCGTTCTCAAGTGCATTTCTTTGCTAGAAACCTTTTTATCTGTTTCCAAATTCCTCCTGGACGAAATCTGGACTCTTCAATATGGAGAGCAGAGCAGGTCTTCTTTGACCTGGTCCCCTCCCTCTTCCCTAAACACATCTTTTTGTGTTCCTCTCCTGCCCTAGGCTCGTCTGGTAAACTAACTATAGGAGCATAGGAGTTCGTCTGGAAGAAGGCAGGTAGCAACAACAAAGGTCCCTTGGGTTTGTTTTTTCTATTTGTCTCTTGCTTTCTCTAGTGCTCCCCCAACCCCCACTCAAGGCCTGGGACACGACTTACAATGGCTTTGGGCAGCTCATAAGAGAATCTCAGCAGATGTGTTTCTCTGTTTGTTGGGTCAGACAGCCTTTTGCTCCTACCTGCCAGGCTGTGAGCTTTTCCTAATTGAGATCTCAGTCCCAGAGCAGCAGGTCAGAAGCTGAGCTGGCCCTATAGAGTAGGGCAGGTCTCCATAAAGGACCTCCACTTTGCCAGGTTGACTCTGTGACTGGTGGTGTCAACAAAGGCATGAACTTAACATGCTCCAAGGATACTAAATTTCTACGAAGTCCAAAATAGAGGATGTCAGGAGTTACAAACCTAAGAGCTTTGTTACAAAGAAGCTTTTCCTCTGGAAAAAGCAACAGCTTGAATTCATGCCTTATTACAATGGGCTAGAGAGAAGAAAATTTAAGTTTTTGCAACTTATACATATTTATTTCTTTTAATTCCAAATCTCTTCTGGATTGCTTCTATAGACCCTTCTAAAACTTTCCCCTTTTGAGGTGCCTGGTGTCAGTAAGGTGTCCGACTCTTGATTTCAACTCAGGTCATGATCTCAGGGTAATGGGATTGAGCCCCATGTTGGGTATAACTCATGTTGAGTCTCCTTGCAATTCTGTCTCTCCTTCTGCCCTTCCCCCCACTCACAGGTGCATACTCTTTCTCCCTCTTTCTCTTAAATAAATAAATCTTTAAAAAAATACTTTACTTTCCCCTTTTCATTTTGTGCTACTTGGGACTTGCTTTTATTTATTTATTTTCCTTGTGGGAATATCATGAACAAAGGACTAAGAGGGAATGAAATTCTTCAGCTTCTCTGGAAACTTGTGGCTTGTCTTTTAAATGCTTTATACTTCAGCTTCTTCATCTATAAAATGGAGAATTAGCAAAATTAACGAACCTTTGTCTTTTATAAAATGTCTTATAGGATAGGTGCTGTGCAAGTAATATGCTATGGAATGATAGCATTTTGTTAGTGTTTATAAGCATAATTTGGATTTTCAACTAATTGGAATTAATCCTGTTTATAAGGAAAGACCTTCCCAATTAAATCACTGATGTGAGACTTTGGGTGGCTGAAGCCTTCATTTTGCTTTACTTCTAATAAAATGGCTTCCTACTCTATTTTAGGTAAATTCTTTTTTTTTTTTTTTTTAAAGATTTTATTTATTTATGAGAGAGAGCGAGAACGAGCACAGGCAGACAGAGTGGAAGGCAAAGTCAGAGGGAGAAGCAGGCTCCCCGCGGAGCAAGGAGCCCGATGTGGGACTCGATTCCAGGACGCTGGGATCATGACCTGAGCCGAAGGCAGCTGCTTAACCAACTGAGCCACCCAGGCGTCCCTATTTTAGGTAAATTCTTAATTTGCCTCTTTCTTTGGTCAGTTTCATGGAAGAAGTTTCACCTTTTATTTAGTCTCTCTAAACATTCTTTTATTTTTTTTTTAAGATTTTATTTATTTATTTGTCAGAGAGAGAGGGTACAAGCAGAGGGAACAGCAGGCAGAGGGAGAAGCACGCTCCCCGCCAAGCAAGGCACCCAGTGCGGACTCAATTCCAGGAACTTGGAATCATGACCTGAGCTAAAGGCAGACACTCAACTGACTGAGCCACCCAGGCATCCCTCTCTAAACATTCTTATTTGTGTTGGAAAATTTTCCTTGATATTATGCCTCTACTTATTATTGAAAATAATTTTATAGCTGAAGGTTAATACCAAGTTCATTCAAGGTAATGCTACTATGTGATTTAAGATTTTTAAAATAAAAAGAAATAACTTTTTATTAAATCACTATTTTAGTAAATTGTTTTTCATGTTTATCTTGGACTTATGATGTTCCTTATTCTTAAGAATTAAAATTATTTTGACTCAACTAGCCCAAAATGGTAATAGACTACAAAGCTATTTATATGTTTAATTTTCTCATAAGTAAATGCTCACCTGGTTCTAACACTGACATGTTTTAATGCTATTCCTCTACTTACAAGCCTTTTAACCCTTGTATAGGCTTTTTTCTCTTAAAAAGTAAAAAAAAAAAAAAAAAAAAAAATTGAACACACCTAGGTATGCTTTGCTTCTAAATCTGTTATTTTCTAAAAAGTGTTAGTCACTGAAGTCATACACATATTATGTAAGCTGGAGTATCAATTTGTATATTTCCAAGTGCCAATAAAATTAGCCACCACAGAGGACCAGAGTATGTCCTGACCTCCTGTGACCTATTTACTAACTTGATGGCTTTGGGATGTTTTGAGTTTAAACCCATTTGGCTTTGGAGCCACACAATTTGTTGCAGTCAGAAACCACCAAGTTGATTTCTTCTGACTCAGAAAAAAGATCAGTGGGGAAAAAGAGGCTCTAGATTATCCCTCCCTCATCTTAAAATGAGGAATTCCAAAGAACTTGGAGAGGTGCTAGGTCTCCTCTGTGAAACTCTTCCTGTTCTTCAGGTACCATGCTAAATTGACTAAAATCCTGGGGTTGGATTTTAAGCTGATATTTAAGGTATTTAGTCTACAGTTGTCAATTACGAAGTTCTTAATAAGTAGTAGCTCCTCTCCCTTAAGTCTTGATCTAGGTTAAAGATGGTAGTTTAAACTCAGTCTAAACAAAATCCATCTTCATGCCTCAAATAATCTACTTGCAAACCTTATATATAGCTGGAATGCTACTGATTTAGGCAATGGTCTGAATGGCCCATAACCAGGTGAGGTTCCTTAGTCTATTAACTCTTTGGTAGATACCTTTGGAAATATGCAGGCCTGAGGTTAACTCATATTAAGTGTTTAGCATAACAGATGGCTTGTAAATGCTTAACACATATTAGTGTTTTCTCTTCTTTTCCTTCTTTTGAGAGGATATGGAATATGAGAAAGCTAGGGAAAATATAGCAGGAACATGGCCAATAAACCCCAGGTCAGGCCAAAGGTATTTAGCTTTATTTTCCCCTTAGAGAGCAGAAGATTCCCAGCACACATATCTTTTGTGCCTAAGGACTCCAATACCAAAGCTCTGCTACCTGCCACCCAGCTATGCTGTACTAGATGTGGGAGGAAGAACAATACTGATTATGAAACTGCCCAAGTGCAAAGTCTGGGGTGCTGATGATTTAAAAAAAAACAACAAAAAAAGTCAGAAGTGGGTGATTTTAAACAGTGATTTTATGCATCTGAGAAAAGAAATTGAGGAATAAATACTGCTACAAAGGGCCTCACATAAAGCTTTCTTTATAGTCCTTATAGTGACTCTCAAATCATTTATGAACACTGATGGTATGAGATATCATCTTCTCAAACCAAATATATTAATCAGTCATGTAGAATTTACTAGTTTTTGGAAGTGAGATCAAGCTAGATTTTACACTGTTCTTTGCATATGATGCACTCTCATAAACCCTTTATACAACAGGGCCATTTCACCAAATTTCTCCACTTTCTCCAAATTTGCCTAGCCACATGCAAATGCTTAGCACAAAACAACTCTTCAAAGAAACCCTGAGTTAGGTATGGTTGTATGATAGGCTGTATGATAGGAGATAGATCTCCTCAAGGTGAAATCATGTGACCCAAATGCTCCTTGCTGAATCCTGTTTCTTCAGGAAGGAGGATGGATCCATATGACCTAAAGACAATTTGGGGTTATCCTCTCATTACAGGCTCTTAGGAGACTAACTTACTTGGAAGTCAACAGAAAGACTTAGGAAGATGTACACTTTAAAAAACGTATAACTTTGAACCATACATTGATTCCTCCTTGTCCTCTTCAAGCTTCCTAAATCACAAAACTTTATACACATAAGTATCATCAAAGTAGACCTACCAAAGAATAATAGGATGGATGGAGGAAAGTGTTTTTATCACATACCACATAGGAAACAACTTCATAAAGCCCCCATTATGCATTTTCCCCCAAAGTTCCTTTATAAGCAGACCAAACACTGAAATCTTTCCTTTGACCCCTTCTTCAGGAAGCCTTTGGCCTCACACCTGCCCACCTGCTCTCCCTCAAGTAGATTCTTCTTCATTTGCACAAAACCAGGACCCCAGCAGGAACCTTGCTCCTACCCCAAAGCTGGCTTATGAGTGTTTATTGCAAAGCAAGCCTCTTCCTACAAAGGAATTCTCACCAGCTGGCAAGAAGAGAGTGTTTCTCCATGTTATTATTTGAAAGGTTAATATCATGTTTGTTGAATTTAAGCATGTAGATTTGGATTCATCTTTTCAACAGATAATTACTAAGGGTCTTTTATCTGCCAGGCAATGGGCTAGGAGCTGGGACCATAGCAGTAAACAAAACTCAGTACTTGTCCTCAATGAACTTAATATCCATCAGGAAAGAAAGAAAAGAAAACATAGATTTTTAACTCAGAGTGTTAAGTGTGATATTGGGAGATATACTGGTAGTTATGAGAACACTTTCAAGAGTCACCCCACCCCATCTTGAGGGAGAAGGGCTTTCCACAAAAAGTGACATTAAGAGGAACCAGCCAGATGAACAGTATTTAGAGAAGGAGGATGGTGGAGGCAGTGCTCCAGTAACAAAACAACAGGACTAAGACCCAAAGGGAAGAGGGACCACAGTCTGGCCCAGGCTGCGGCAGTTCGCTGTGGTTGCACCCACAAAGGCTGAGGAAGGGAAGAGTGGAAAAAGAAGGAAGTGGAAAAGGAAGCATGGTTCCTCATAAATGGCCTGTGATGATACATCAAAGAATTTGGGGTTGGTTTTTTGTTTTGTTTTGTTTTTGTTTTTCATATTCTTTGCCTGAAGTTAGTAGGAGAGATTTTGAGCAGACAAGGAAATGTATTTAGATTTCAGTTCTTTAGAAAAAAAAATCTCACAAGCCCAACCAAGCCAAGGTATCCATGTGATAACTGCTATATTTGGATTGCGTATGAAGTGCCATTGAAAGAGCTGTGAGGCACTGGGGAACTCCCCTGGCTGAGGAGCTCAGGAAGGCCTTCTGGAGCAGCAGGTCTGGGTAGTTAGGGGGGCAGGTCTGCAATGCAAATGCCCCACCTCCAAAATGTACTGGTTTTATTCCAAAGTACATCCTCTAATTCCTGAGAACTTTAAAGACAGTATTACTCAAGCATCTTCCAAACCACAGTCCCATTTATTATTTAGCTGAAGTTCCCGATGGCTTTCTTTCTCATCAATAATAGGAATCTGAAGGAATTTTAGAGCCCAGATGATAACTTCCTTGGATAAATTGTTATAAAAATTTCAGTTTTGAGGAAAATTATCAACTATAAAAGTAATGTTAGAAGGCTTAATCTAATTTCGGTGTTCTTTCCTGAATGATCTATAAAATCCCAAAATGCTACAAAAATACTGAAGGATGAAGCTTGTATGATTATTAATTTATCTGTTCTAAGAGAAAGTAGCTTCTATCCTCTAATGAGAGCAATATAATAAAAAAACTGAGTCTAATAAGAGACATTTGGGCATGTATAAAAAAATAATTCTGAAGAAATGATGTCAAATTTTAATCTGTGAACAAAGAAGGGTTAAAAATAATAATATTAGTAATGTTGAACACTACTTTTTGCCCAGTACGATTTTTGTATTTTGCCACTTAATACTCAAAAAAGTCCTATGAACTACATTCTAGCAGTACCAGCAGCCCTGTTTTACTAACAAGGAAAGAGAGGTTCAGAAAGGTTACATAACTTGCCTAATGTCATATACTTACTAAGGAGAAGAGCTGGGATTTGAACAAAATCTGTCTCTAGATGTTATGTATTATTGTTTGTTGCAGTGATTCTCATGGTGATGACTAGGGGTAGGATTCATTGGCTCCAACTGCCATCTATAAGATGTGTCTATCAGAATCAAATGTCCACTTGGCTCTGTTTCATGTACAGAACTAGGTGATTTTTTTTTTTAAGGTATATGTTGTTTGCTAGAATCCTGAAATCCCTGGTTCACTCTTCTGTTCACAGGTCTGATTCCTGGCTTGAACCTGTGCCACGGACCCAAAAGTTGTATTTGCCTTTATATTTCAGGAAATGGGTTGGTTTTTAGGCCCAGTGCCAAGGGTCGAGTATAACAAACACTTGAACTCAGAAAAATGACAAGTTTATCCCCTGGTTTGCTGGTTTATCAATGGGTAGATTTGTAGAATACACAGCTTCTCTCAGGACCAGTCAGGCCTCCTTCCCTGCAATGTGTGGAACTGACGACTTTTCCTGCATACACACAGTGTGAGACCTAGATGTAAAAGACGCAGGGACTCCCTTTTCCTTGTAGACATAATTCACATGCCATAACGTTAATTAATGATTTAAAAACATGAGGCATCTGGGTGGCTCAGTGGGCTAAGTGGCTGCCTTCGGCTCAGGTCATGATCCCAGGGTCCTAGGATGGAGCCTCGAGTCAGGCTCACTGCTCAGGCTCGTCTGCTTCTCCCTCTTCCTCTGTTCCTCCCCTGCTAGTGCTCTTTCTCTCTCAAATAAATAAATAAAATCTTTAAAAAAAAAAATAAAGACACATAACTCAGTGGTTATTAGTATATCCTCAAGGTTGTGCAAATGTTGACACTAGACTTTATGGAAAACAAAATTTTTGCTTGATATCTATTTACCCTTACATAAGTTGCTGGTACAAAAAAAAATCCAGATTTCTGATTGCAGTGATTTGCTCTCAGGCCACTTTAGTTTGTATATTAGAGTGAGTTCATTGATAGAAATTACAAGCCTATTCCTTTTTATGTAGATGTCTTCTCCATTTCCAACCATGAAAGAAATCATTGTGAAATATACAGAGCCTATATGCTTCTTTTCTTCTCATATACTGAATTACTTTCTTCCTGAGTATATATAGCATATACCCAGAGAAACATCTTCCCATAGGGAAACCCCAAGCCCCCCATTTCTTTTACCTTCTAATAATTGTCTTTTCTTATCAAGTGGAGGTAGAAGTGATCCCACTCATATTTGATGAAAAATGAATGTTTTTATTTTCCTCATTTATTGTTTCAACTTCAAATGTTTTATTTTTAGTGTAGGCACTATGGCACTGTCTTTTTAAAATGTGAATTTTTTTTTTAGGTAGTCTGTATACCCAACATGGGGCTTGAATTTAACCCCTACATCAAGAGTTGCATCCTCTACTGACTGAGCCATTGAGTTACTCTTAATATGTGAATTTTTGGAAGAGTAGACAAATATGTGCCATGTTTTACATATAAAAATAATACTATGGACCAATGGTATCCATGTAGAATTGTTTTTCACAGTAATGAAGGATTTATATCAATGGTACTGTTGGTATTGTTACAGGTATGGGGAAACAGAAATATCCTAGGCCAGACAAGTACAGACCAGTTAATGCCACTGTGGTAGGTATCACGTTGCCACAAACAGCCCTCTGTTACTGGTTGATATTAAGTTGGTTACTTTTTGAAGAACGCATCAGGCAACAAAAGAGCCTAGAAGATAACAGGCTGCAGTTCCACACTTAATTCCTTCAAACAGTGATAAAAATAGTGATGAAGAATAAAGGCCATGTACTTGCATCTCAACAATTCTAGTGGTGCCATTGCTATACACTGGGAAATTAGATTCTATTTCACATTCAATTCTATTACAAATCATTCACTTGTTTTAGTGGATATTAACCATCTATTGTGTATGAAACTTTGTGTTATGGACTATTTTGTTAAGGATATCACATCCAGTGGAAGAGCTTAAATACCATCACACAAGAGTTAATAGTTACAAGGTCAAAGTCCATAACTGCAGCATTGAAGGGATATCCAAATTATTTTATTTCACTAAAATTTTATTGTATCGAATATGCTTGAAATAAGTAAGTTACAGGCTAAGGCTGGGAAATCTTTTCATAATAGTGAGGTTTTTATTATGACAGTATTTATTGTAAGGGGATCTGAACTGTAATATAATACAATTACAATCATAAATATAATTATGAGTGTGTAAGTGTTGAGGGAATACAGTAGAAGAGACTAATTAGAGACAGGTGGTTCTAGAACTCCTCCAAGGGCTTCTGATGATTCAGGGGGAGATCCTGGTTCTCCCTAGACTTCCTTTTGCTCCCAAGGGACTCTCCTATACTAAACACTTCTGATGAAGAAGGTAAGGGTCTTTTCATCTACCCCCAAACCAGAAGGATCTTTTGGCTTGAGCCAAATAAGAGTCTCACCTTATCTCTTTAAAATAATATTATAAGGGGCGCCTGGGTGGCTCAGTCATTAGGCATTTGCCTTCAGCTCAGGTCATGTTTCCTGGGTCCTGGGATCGAACTCCAGCATCAGGGTACCTGCTCAGCAGTAAGCCTGCTTCTCCCTCTCCCATTCCCTCTGCTTGTGTTCCCTCTCTCACTGTGTTTCTCTCTGTCAAATAAATAAATAAAATCTTAAAAAATAAAATAAAATAATATTAGAAAATATTCTATTATCCATTTAAAGACCTATTTTTGAGAACTCTGATGATCGATATTTTCTCATATATTGAGTAATAGCCTTTTATTTATTTATTTAAAGATTTTATTTAATTGTTTGACAGATAGTGATCACAAGTAGGCAGAGAGGCAGGTAGCGAGAGAGAGAGAGAGAGAGAGAGACTGGAGGAAGCAGGCTCCCTGCTGAACAGACAGCCCAATACAGGACTCAATCCCAGGACGCTGGGATCATGACTTGAGCTGAAGGCAGAGGCTTTAACCCACTGAGTCTCCCAGGTGCCCCAATAATAGCCTTTTAAAATAAAGCAACATGCAGAGAATGGGGTTCAAACCCCCCAAACTCTGTTGAGGAGAGGCATGCTTAATGATGGACCCTGTAAGTTATGAAGCGTTTATAGATCCTGACATGGTCCTCATTTGGGCACCATGAACATTCCCATCTGGCTGGTCATGCATGATGAGGTCCCATGTACATCCGAGCAGGGATAAAACCACTCCACTTCTTTTTGTCTTCCCATACTCCTAACACATTTCACAAGCTTGCATATTTGATAATAGACCCTCCTAACATTGATCTCCAGTGAACTGCAGAGTGAAAGGTCTTTTTTGTGGTAATTCAGATGAATGTAAACATTTTGACCATCTCTGACCTAAATGATAATTTAATATCTAACTCAGGAAAATAGAGATTACACTAGGTTTTGCTGGGTACTCTTAGCATTCAAAGCTTCAGGATGCTTATGCAATACAGCAACAATTAAAAGTTTCTGTATGACCTTACTTAAACTGTCCTTGGTTTGGGGATTATTTAAAAGTATCGATACATGTTTAATCACCATCAATAAGAAGTTGAAACAGAACTAGTCAAAGCTCAAGTTAAACCAGAAAGAGAATTTTTACGGTAATATAACCTAATTCCAAAGGCAATGTAATCAAATGTATTATGCTGACCATCAACTCTCAGGAACACTGAGTCCCAGCTTCAGCTTGGTGATAACTCACTGTGCAATCTGAGGCAAACCACTTAAATCTTCTGTTCTTCAGTTTCCCAACTCATCTCCCTTTAACCTGTATTCAAAGACTATGCAGAAGAAGACTTTTTAAAAATGACCTGTTTTCAAGCATCTGAATGGGAAATCATTTTACAGGAACAAAGAAAAGAAACTTAAAAAAAAAAAAAAGCAAACTTCTAGCCCCTGTTGAATTTACACCAGTACCAAATTATAGTCAGTTGCCATATAGGGTTAGAAACCTTCGGTCAAGCAAAAGTGAAGTTCCAAGAATCTGCATTGTTAAAGTGCCAGCAAGCAAAAGGTAGCTTGTCATGTTTCTACACCACTAGCAAGATGGGAAGCAGGCTGAAGCAAGCAGCTAGGAAAACTAGGCAGGATGTGACAGCCCCAGGGTTAAAGAGAGGAGGTAAGGATGCAATGGGGATCTAAGGCTTAACAAAGTGGTTAATTGTCATCAGATGATTCAAGTATGTTTATTTCTTAAACTTTCACCCTAGTCTGAGGTGGATAATGGGCCTCTTCCTAGCTACAGATGACTATAAACAACAAAAAAGGGCAAAGAAAGAAAAAAAAATGAATGAAAACAAGCAAAGGATTTTGATTATTTGCATTATCAAAAGTGATCAACAACCAATTCTTTAAAGGCTGCCAGAATAACATTTTACCATTATTTCACATCTCCCTCGACCAGCATAAACTCCCTCTAGAAGGAGGCTCACAGAAGCTACGCAGGCAAGAGAGAAAGAAGCTGCCTGCTGCAGCCAGCACCTTCAGGACGACAGACAGCCCACAGGGCATTTCACCCTGAAGGTGTATCTGGGATTACACAAAACCTTCACTTGGTCATTTTTAGGTATTTTAATAATGCTGATGCAAAATAAGAATAAAATTACAGGTGCCAGTTCCCAGTGTAGAATGCTGATAAACAACTTAACCATTTTGCAGTGGCTGGTCACATCTGGAGCCTTTTGGGATGCAAAAGTACTGGAAGGATTATTGCAAAACTTAAAGACACTTTTGCTGCCATTACTTTGTTTTTAACCTAAATTAGTGAGGGTTTTGGGGGGGATAGAGCGGGGAGTGCTTTTTTAGACAGTCATAATGCTTATATCATGAACTTATCTAGTTAACCACTAATCAAATAGGAAAATGGAAAAGGGAGTTAGGTTTAGAGTAGTTGCTTGAAAACTTTTCTGAATTGACCTTAAATAGGCAGAGGCTGGTATAAAACTATGGACCAGTGGATTTTGCTTTATTAATTTTGGTATGCTATCAAATTTCCCAATTTAAATAACCTGCTTAAACTTGATTTGTCATTGTTGACACCTTTCCTTACAGTGTTGGATTAGCATGTAACGAACATAGTGTTTAAGAAAAATAATACAAATAAAAGGAAATTTTTCTTATTCTTTGGCTTATTTTTAATGGAGTTCTTCTTTTAGAATATAAGTATGTCTCTGTATTTTATATCCACTTTACGATTATTTGGTCCTGGCGTCAGGACTAGACATAGATGGATGGAGAGAATGTGGAGAGCGTCCCCTTTGGAAAAAGTATTTCATGATTCTTCCATGCTTTCCATCAGGTTGCTTGAAGAATAATTATTTGTGTATGTAGCTGGTATGATCCTCTTGCTCTCTTTTCTTTTTGTGTCCTGCCATTGAAAACAGGCAGTCTGAATCTTAGGCAGCAAACAGGTCATACCTTCTGAAGTCTGGCTATCACACAGGAAATCAGGCATTTTAATGAATGCACATGTTTTTCTATAGTGTTTCATGGACTGACAGGGCTGGAGATGTCTGAAATGATTTGGTTAAACTCATTGTCATCCTCTAGAAATCATTTCCTGTGATATCATGTATTATATTTCTCACAGGGCTTTCTTGTCAAGAATATTCCCCTTGTAAGCTAAATAATAACGTATGAAGCTTAGTAGATTTTATTACTAAATAATGAAGTAGTGTGCCCAGTATGGGAAGCGTTCTAGCTTTCTTCATGCAAATAAGCAGATATGCTTAACAAGTCAGTCTTGAATTTATGTGATGGAAAAAAAGTCACTCTGTCGGCTGTGCCCTCTTAGTACATGTAGACACAAGCACACACCACTTTAGACATGTATTAGCATCAGCTGTATTGCACTGAGAAAGTAACTTGTTGACCAAAATATGCATATCTAAATTCAAAGGGGTCTCTGTGGTTCTCTCTTCAATTTCAGTCCCTTTTGCCTAAAATCTGATTTTATTTATTTATTTTTAAAGATTTTATTTGTTTATTTGACAGACAGAGATCCCAAGTAGACAGAGAGGCAGGCAGAGAGAGAGGGAAGCAGGCTCCCTGCTGAGCAGAGAGCGCAATGTGGGACTCGATCCCAGGACCCTGAGATCATGACCTGAGCAGAAAGCAGTGGCTTAACCCACTGAGCCACCCAAGCGCCCTAAAATCTGATTTTAATACCTATGTATTTCACTTTTTTTTTTTTTTTTTACACAAATATGAGAAACTTGCTGGCTGACTAGGTCAACAAGTCAAAAGGGGCTTTTTTTCCCCCCTCCCCTTCTGGTTTCCATACCCTGCTTATTAATTTGGAATAGTATTATATGAAACAAAAAACAAAAAAAACCATGACTCACATGGTGAGTGAAGGGAAGGAGATGAACATTTGCTGAGTATCTGAAATGTGTCAAGCTCTTTCTATAACTTATCTCATTTATTCCCTACAACAAACTGAAGGAGAAATATTATTTTCAATGTATAGATGAAGAAACTGAGGCTCAGAGACGTTAAATAACTTGACCAAATTCATGCAGCTCTAAAGGAGCCAGAACTTCCATGTGGGTCTAACTTTAGAATTTATGTTATTTCCACTACCCTGTGCTGTCTTCTTTAGAATCTGAAAATTCATATAAGAAGGACAGTAGGAGAGACTTCATTTGGAGCGTAACATCTCATGATACTTGAAATGTATTTTCAAACTTAGTTGGTAAATCCATACTGTGAATTAGGACTGTTCTTGAATCTTCTGTGGTCCAGGCAGCATTTTACAATTGGAAAAGCATAATCTGGAAGGAGTTTCATGTTGGTAGCTTCAAAGGACAGTTGGAAACTTTTGGTTTTCATACAATAAAATCTACAGTGCTCTTGGTAATGACCTTTTCAATTGTGGTATTAATGTTTTAGCCAAAGCTCTATTTGTTGCCAGGAAGAGAAAGCCACTCAAGGGAAGTTTATTGTGAGGTTAAAATGGGCCATCATCTGGCCATCCTAGGAAAAAAAAATTAATGTACAGTCCCTGGATGGATTAAGAAATAAACCTAGAACCAAAGTACTTTCCTCTGTCTCCCCTGTCACCTCATAATTTACTATTTTTGCTTCTCTCTGTACATCTCCATTCTCTAGTACTCTCTACCTATGCATCAACATGCTCATGGTTGAAAATGGCCACTAGAGATCCCAAGTTCTCATGATTACCAGACTGTCATCTGAGGACACTTTTAAGACTCTTTAATTATGAGAGAAGATCTGATTCATCACTGCCATTGGGTATCCCTATGTCGGGTGTCCACAGGTGTCACTGGGAGGTGCAAACGTGATTGATATGTTTACCTGTATTTTTTTAAATATTATTTATTTATTTATTTGATAGATATCACAAATAGCAGAGAGGCAGGCAGGGGCGGGGGTTTGGGGGTGGGTGGGGATAGCAGGCTCCCTGCCAAACAGAGAGCCAGATTCAGGGCTTGATCCCAGGACCCTGAGATTATGACCTGAGCTGAAGGCAAGGCTTAACCCACTGAGCTACCCAGGTGTCCCTGTTTACCTATTTAGTAAGGTTTCCAAGTTTGGGCATTTCCTGGTGGAGACATGTCTTTAAAAAGCATGGAGAAATGAATCTTTAATCACATCTACATCCAGGCACACTTGTGCTAGTTTTTTAATGACTCCTGAACCTCAAACCAGAAATCCAGAAAAAAAAGAAAAAAAATGCTTGGAGTCATCCTCTTGGTCCAAAGATGTTGCAATTTCCCTATGCTAAATTTGATTAATTTTTCCAAAATTAAAAAAGTGATAAAATTTTAAAGATGAGAAGAATTTACTCCTGTTCTCAAAAAAAACCCCGAAGTTTATTATAATAGATAAATGGAAATGCATCAAAATATAAAACATTTTTTTATTTCACTCCTAATGGACATATCTGTTGGCAATGAACCACGATGGTAAGAAATAGATGGCAATTTTTCACGCAAGAGCATTACAAATGAAGCTACCAACATGAATGCTTTTTAAATGTCTGGGAAAGACTCTAGAAATGGACCTTAAATGGTTACACAGTTAACATTCAGATATCAAAGAATTCAGCAAAATAGAAACTGTTTAAATATTAAACATCAAATTTTCCTTCTTTCAAAGGACTAATAACTTAGCAATAAAAAATTATCTTTGAATCTTGACATCACAAGGTCTCAGGCAGGCAGTGGATTTTAAAATAAAAATTTGCAAGCAGTTCCTATTTAAGCAAAATTAACAGCTGAGCAAAGAGGCATGAATTAGTAGCCTGCCCCAAACTCACCTTGATCAGACAACAGTCCACCTCCTTTGCACCACAAGCTCCTCCTCTGTGGAGCTGCCTGCAAAGCGAAACTGCCCAGGATCGATGCTGTCAGGGAAATGTGTCTGCACAGAGGCAAGGCACTAATCAAGTTCTCCTGCAGCTGCTGACCTAGCCCTCAACACTAAATGAAGAAACATGCAGCCATGAAAGAGAAGCAGCTGGTGGACAAGGAATCAGAGGAAATGGAAACAATAAAGGAGGAATCGCTGGACTTGAAAATAATGCAGAATCCCAACAACAAAAATCCCTTTGTCCATAGCAATGAGGAAATATTTCATGAAGATGGTTTCTCACCCATGTGGAGCAAGAGGCAAAGGGTAAGGTGACTTTTAAGGGTGTTGCTGGGTATCAGTTTCCAAATGGCAGCCCTGTTACTGGACCAAAGACGGATAGTAGAGACCAAACGCAGTGGAGAGTCATAAACCAAGAGGAATGGAAAGTTAGAGAACATCCACACAGATATTCTGTACCTGTGTTTCTCTGAAAAATGCTGATTCTACGTGGTTCTTGAGAACACTCCTAAAGAATCACACTATCATAGAATCTTGAACCTGACAATAAGCTAAGGGTTTCTAGTTCATGTACCTTGTGGATGAAGAAAGGGAGATCCAGGAAGATCCAAGAGCTTCCCCAAGGTCACAAACAAATTAGGGGCAGAGAGCTAGAAAGAACCAAAGTCAATTTCTCATAGATCTTAAGACAGTGCTTTTGGAGTTCCAGTAAATTTTCCACACTTCTGAAGCCTTTTGAGCTACAGGCTCATGTTGGAAGACTTAATTTCAATAAGCAGGTTGGCAATAACAGTCTGGCATAGTTAACAATTAAACTGTTTTTATAAATAATGACTTCTATAGGAAATACGATCTCTTTCAATTAAGATATGAAGTGCATTTTGGTTTTGCAAATGATGAGGCAGTTGTGTCCCTGTTGGGTATCGGGGATCCTTTTTACTTCTTGTCACCAAAGAAGGTGAGGTTAGGTACTCTAGCACAGATTGCCATTTGAACTAGTAACTTTCTACAGTGAAAACAAGGAATCCAGAGAATCAAAGTAGCATTGTCGACACTACCGCTATTCTAAAACCCTTATTTTATTCCTTTATTTATCTCATATAAATAACTTAATATAATTTATTTCATTAATGTATAATTATAAGAGATGTAATGAATCAGAAGAGTGGTTTCGCTGAAGCAGCCTGCATATTAAAAATCTCTGCTCTGGAGGTCTTTAGGCAAGTCTCATGCTTTCATCCCTGAAACAATGAGTGGATCATTGTAGAAGCAACCACTTTCTTTTTTAAACAGATGTCAAAGATTTAATTTCATTTGTTAATTAATAAGGGAAACCATTAAGATGTTTCAACGGATTCAAAGGAAAATTCACAATACCACTTACATGTGGGCAAATAAGGTATATTGAAATGAATTTCAAAATAGATGCAAAAATGGGGCGCTTGGGTGGCTCAGTGGGTTAAATGTCCAACTCTAAGTTTCGGCTCAATTCATGATCTCAGGGTTGTGAAGTTGAGCCCTATATTGGGCTCTATGATCGGGGGGAGTCTGCTTGAGATTCTGTCTCTCCCTTTCCCTCACCCACCCCCTCTGCTTTTCCCTCCCTCAAGAGAGAAAGCACTTTCTCTCACTAAAATAAATAAATATTTTTTAAAAAGATGCAAAAAGAGGAAAAATGTACTAGTATTCACAGGCAAATAATTGATTTCATTCTACCAGACAGAAGTTGGTCTTTTGTCCTCAGGAATTACGTTTTTATCAGGGTGTCTGGGTGGCAGAGGCAGTTAAACATACAACACTTGACTTGAGCTCAAGTCATGATCTCAGTCACGGTCATGAGATCGACCCCCCAGGTTGGACTCTGTGCTGAGCGAGGAGCCTGCTTTAGATCCTCTCTCTGCCTTCCTCTGTCCCTCCCACTCCACTCTCTCTCCTTAAAAAACAAACAGAAAAAGAATTACGATTTTATCAATTTTCTGTAAACTACAGAATTATAAAGTAGTTCAAAGACAATGAAAAGTAAAGATGATAGAATTAAAGATTCTAGAAAGATAGACTAGACATACATGCCTTGTTTTCAACTGAAAATACACAGTAATCTTTGGTCTACTAGAATTCTTTCATAATTTTCCATTCAATTCACATTTTACAGATTAAGAAACTGAATAGAGAAAGGTAATAGCCTAACCTGGATCCCTGAGTGACAGAGCATGAATGTGAACAAAGATCAGATGCCAGGGAACTTCTCTTAACCTATAGAGCAGTTCTTACCTGGTGATAGTATATGTCTCTGGATATTTGGCAATGCCTAAAGACATTTTTGGCCGTCACAATTTGAGAGTATTTCTGACTTCTGAAGGGCAGAAACTGGGGTTGCTGCTTAACATCGTACAATGCAAAGGACAGCCCCCACAACAAATAAACCACCTCTTTTTGAAAAGTTTCCACCCTTAAAAGATGATATCTCCTTGGACAATGACAGGGTATAAACCACTCAGAACCCACATGCCCAGGTCACTATAAAAAGCAAAAAGCAGGGGGGCGCCTGGGTGGCTCAGTGGGTTAAGCCGCTGCCTTCGGCTCAGGTCATGATCTTAGGGTCCTGGGATCGAGTCCCATATCGGGCTCTCTGCTCAGCAGGGAGTCTGCTTCCTCCTCCCTCTCTGCCTGCCTCTCCATCTACTTGTGATTTCTCTCTGTCAAATAAATAAATAAAATCTTTATTAAAAAAAAAAAAAAAGCAAAAAGCAGGGCACCTGGGTAGCTCAGTGAGTTAAAGCCTCTGCCTTTGGCTCAGGTCATGATCCCAGGGTCCTGGGATCGAGCCTCACATGGGGCTTTCTGCTCAGCAGGGAGCCTGCTTCCCCCTCTCTCTCTCTGCCCGCCTCTCTGTCTGTCAAATAAATAAATAAAATCTTAAAAAAAAATAAATAAAAGCAAAAAGCACACTTTTCAGAAACACGTCTACTTAAGAATCTTCCACTACACTAGCATGTAAATCATTAAAGAATTGAAAGGGCTAAGAACAACTGGTAAAATACAATGAGAACTTGTGATAATTGGCATCGTCCATTGATTAATAGGACAGTAGTATTTATTCAACTCTCCCACAGGCACTCTTTAAGGAATAGGGGGTCATGCCGAGGAAAGTACTCAATTGGCAACATTATCATGAAACTTACTTGCATTTGGAAATAAAAGAAAATTAGTAGAACATATCTCAGCCTCAGATACAGAATCTGTTAGATTCTGACTTGTATTTAACCAATTTTCTTTTAATAGCTACCGTGTGCAAGATGTAAGCTAGGTGCTAGGGACGCAAGAAGATAGAAGCTTATGAGCTAGTGGAGAAGATGAACATACACATAACAGATTATAACACGGCACGATCGTTCCGTGATCCTAAGGGAAAGCTAGCTTAAGACTGCCAAGAGGAGGGAGGAAACACAACACAGAAAACTCAAGCTGATTCTGGAGGGGATGGACTTGGAGAACAAGAAAGAGGGAGGGGAAATTCTGGGCAGATGGAATGGCGCTGTTCAGAGGCATAAACATGACAGAGACTGGTGTATTCTGAGAGTATAAATGGAAGGGTGGTAAGGGCAAGGTGATTCATGTAAGATAACATGACAACAGACAGGTAGTGGGGGGCCTGAGCAGGCAGAGTCTCCCCTCTGAGTAGTTTCCACTGTTTTGGCTTTAAGGAATGAAGCTGCTATGAATATAGTACAAGTCTTTTGTGAACATATTTTTAAAAATTTCTCTTGGATGAACACTCAGGAGTAGAAGTGGTGTACACAGCATAGACATGTATTTCACTTACTTGTGGAACATAAGGAATAACATGGAGGACATTGGGAGAAGAGGAGGAGAAGTGAATTGGGGGAAATTGGAGGGGGAGACAACACATGAGAGACTGTGAACTCTGACAAACAGAGGGTTTTTGGAGGGGAGGGGGTTGGAGGGTTTTGGGTGAGCCTGGTTATCGGTATTATGGAGGCCACGTATTGCATGGAACACTGGGTGTGGTGCATAAACAATGAATCTTGGAACACTAAAAAATAATTAAATTAAAAAGAAAAATAAAAGAAATATCGTACAACTTTTCAGAGTAATTGTACTGTTCTCTACTCTCACCAGCAGCAATGAGAATTCCTGCTACTCCACATCCTTGCCAATCCTGGACATTGTCAATCTTTTAAATCTTAGCTCGTTTTAGCGACTACGTTGTGCTATATCACTGATTTGACTTGGCGTTTGATAATTAATGATTTTGAGCATATTTTATTTTATTTATTTTTTTAAAGATTTTTAAAATTCATTTATTTATCAGAGAGAGAGAGAGAGTGAGAATGAGAGAGAGCACAAGCAGGGGGCAGAGGGAGAAGGCTCCTCGCTGAGCAAGGAGCGAGGACCTGGAACCAGGGGCTTGGGGCTTGATCCCACAACCCTGAGATCATGACCCAAGCTGAAGGCAGACACTTAACAGACCGAGCCACCCAGGCGTCCCGATGTTGAGCACATTTTAATACTTATTGGCTACTTATAAGTCTTCCTTTGTGACATGTCCAAGTCTTTTGCCCATTCTTTAAGTGTGTTGTCTTTTTATTATTATGTTGTAGATATGCTTGATATGTTCTGGAGGTAAGTCTTCAGCCACATACATGTGTTGTGAAATTTTTTTCCCCACTCTGTAAACTATTTGTTTTAACAGTGTTTTTTGATAAGCAGAGTTTTTTTTTTTAATTTGTTAAATTCCAATTTATTGATATTTCCCTTTTACGATGAATGCTTTCTCTGGGCAGTCTAAGAAATCTCTGCCTATCCATCACTGCAAAGATTTTCCCTTATATATTTAAGCTTATGATACAACTTTTTTTTTTTTTTTTTAAGATTTTTACTTATTTGACAGACAGAGATCACAGGCAGGCAGAAAGTCAGGCGCAGAGAGAGGAAGGGAAGCAGGCTCCCTGCCAGGACCCTGGGATCAAGACTTGAGCCAAAGGCAGAGACTTTAACTCAGTGAGCAACCCAGGTGCCCCCTATGATGCATCTTGAATTAATTTTTTGTATATGATGTGAGACAAAGGTCCAGTTTCATCCTTTGGCATATATAGGTATCCAATTTTCACTAGCAGAACCATCCCTCTAACCCCACTGAAT
This sequence comes from Mustela putorius furo, assembly GCF_011764305.1. Lineage (NCBI taxonomy): Eukaryota > Metazoa > Chordata > Mammalia > Carnivora > Mustelidae > Mustela > Mustela putorius. The sequence goes on from NW_025422471.1 coordinate 20,615,910, forward strand.
TTCTTTTGCTCCTTTGTTGAAAATCATTTTACCCTGTAATTGTTAGTCTACTTCTGAACTTCTCTCTTGCGTTCTGCTGGTTTATCTAAACTTTACTCAATATCAGTCTATTTCAATTATTATAGCTTTCTTTTTTTTTTTTTTAAAGATTTTATTTATTTATTTGACAGAGAGAGATCACAAGCAGGAAGAGAGGCAGGCAGAGAGAGAGGAGGAAGCAGGCTCCCTGCTGAGCAGAGAGCCTGATGCGGGGCTCGATTCCAGGACCCTGAGATCATGACCTGAGCCGAAGGCAGCGGCTTAACCACTGAGCCACCCAGGCGCCCCTCAATTATTATAGCTTTAAAGTAAGTCTTGAAATAAAAACCCAGTAGATTAAGTCTTCCAGATTTGTTCTTTCTCTCTCCCTTACCCCTTCCAAAGTTGTGTTGGCTATTTTAGGTCCTTTTGTTTTCCATATATTTTTCAATTAATTAATTAACTAATCAGTTAATTAATTAATTGAAGAAAGAGAGAGAGTACACATGAGTGGGCAGAGGAGGAACAGAGGGAGAGAGAGAGAATCTTACACAGGTTCCATGTCCAGCATGGAGCCCAATGTGCGGCTCGATCTCATGACCTGAGTCAAAATCAAGAGTCAAGACACTTAACTGACTGAGCCACCCAGGCACCCCCATATATATTTTAAAGGTTCTATTTATTTATTTTAGAGAGAGAGGGAAAGAGAGTGTTGGGGGGGAGGAAGAGAGAGAATCTCAAGCAATTCCACATGGAGCATGGAGCCTGATGCAGGGCTCAAGCCCTTATGGGTTATCCCTGTGATCATGACCTGCATTGAAACCAAAAGTCAAATGCTTAATTGACTGAGGTACCCAGGCATATCACCCATATATATTTTAGAATTAGCATGCCAATTTCTACAAAAAAGCCCTTTGGGATTTTGAATTGAACTCAATCTATAGATCATTGTGGGGAGAAGTAACATCTTGACAATATTGAATGTACCAATCCCCGAACATGTTTATTTCTATTTACTTAGGCCTTTTCCCCCCCAATTTTTTCAGCAGTATAGAAATCTTATACTTCTTTTATTAAATCATCTCTAAATGTTTACAATGTTTTTGGATGTTGTTATAAATTTTATTTTCCAATCTTATTTAATTAAAAAATGAAAAAAATCCTTATTGTTTTCTCATTGTGGAAAAAATAAAGATATAGAGAAGAAAGTATCAGTAATAATATGGCCACCCAAAGATAATTATTATTAGCATCTTGGTGCATATGTCAATAATCTTATAATACCTACTTATGCATATTTTAAATATTAAATAGTGAGTATGTTTTTTTTTTTTTAAAGATTTTATTTATTTATTTGACAGACAGAGATCACAAGTAGGCAGAGAGGCAGGCAGAGAGAGAGAGAGAGGAGGAAGCAGGCTCCCTGCTGAGCAGAGAGCCCGATGCGGGACTCGATCCCAGGACCCTGAGATCATGACCTGAGCCGAAGGCAGCAGCTTAACCCACTGAGCCACCCAGGCGCCCAGTGAGTATGTTTTTTAGAAATAAAAATCAAATCAGACCAACACCAGTATAAACCAAGAGGAATTCTGAAAGGTGGCCCTAGACCTACATTAGGTTGTCTTTTAAATATCTTTATATCCATTCATTGTTTGGAAATCCAGAACACATTTTCCCCAAAGAAACAATGTATAAATGATAGATAATCAATTCAGACTCCCCCCACCACCACCAAAAAGGCAAACAAACCCATTCTTAACTCATCGTGGCTTTTGGCCCTCTGATCTGAGCCTATTTCTAAACTCTTTTAAGGTAGCACTAACCCCACACCTTCATTCCCTATAAGCTATGAATCTCCTAAATATCTGTAAGGAGAGAGACACAGGATGGAGTCGGTGGACAAGGCAGAGGAAACTTTGCAAGATCAGGAGATCAGAGTTATGCAAGGAGTCCTGTACCAACAATGACTCTGAGGCCCCTGCGTATATAAGCTGCAGAAGACAGGTGGTTTCTAGCAGCAGGAGAACTGGGTAGTAGCAGAACTTTATCCGTATTAATCATCCCCAAAATAATTCTACTGAGGCTAAAATTCAGGAGGTCCAGTCCAATCTCAGGTTGTCATGTCATCCAAGAAACACATGCCAGTAACAAAGAAAATCCCCAAATAATTTAAATATTGCCTCTCTCAAGGATTGTGCTGTCCATAAATAAATAGAAAACTATCTTGTCTAATCTTTTGCTTTCCTATTGGCTTCATCCTATAGCTTTTCTAGAATTATCTTTTCTAAGTAATGTAAAACGATTTTCCTAGCCATAGAATTTTTTCTTCTTCTCCAACCCCCTTTCTTCCAGGTCTGCATTCCCTGAACCAAAGAACATCCTGGCAATGACAGAATATTCTCTGAACAGACAGGGGCAAGGAAAATGCTGGAAAGGCCTCCACATGATAGCCTACATTGCATCTCGCTGAACAGAAGTTTTCTACATTAGGAAGATCCTGTGTCACTGGAAAGATTTCTGGGAAGTCCTAGAGTCTAGGAAAAGATAAGACACATGTATAATGATGGGTTTTTATTCTTACATGTAAAGATAATAGAAGGTGCTCTAAAAGCAAGTCCTTTTCAGGAACTTTTCATCCTACTCCCTTTGAGCCTCCATTGTTTAACCACCCACCACATTGGCTCAGCCTTGTTCTCAAGGAGGGCCTAGGTCTGGAATTCCTGAGGACTCATGCAGACACAGGTCAGGGGGGAGCTGCTTTGGCAGTGCAAAACAGGGAAGCTGGCACAGTGGCCGTCCACGCTGTGTTGATCTTTGGTCTGATACTTGTTTTTAGTTTCACTTTCTTTTAATTATGGTCTCTCTATATCTGACCTGAACAGCACTATTCTTCTGGTTTGTTAGTTAATTTTAATGATAACAGCATATCACCATTAGAGTGGCTTCTCAGGTCACAGTGTATTGCAGAGAGCAGATTGTTAATTAAATGGTAATGTTTTCTGAATTTTGAAGTAATTCCTAAAGTTAATAGTTATTAGTTACCTTGAAAACGTTAAAAAAAAAATCAGTATATAATTAGTAAGCTGCCCTCCAAGAAGCAGATCACATCACACTCTGTCCAAAAGGAACAGCTTTGCTGACGAGGCACTGACATAGTTAAGAGAAACCATGAATCACGAGGGGCCAGGAAAATGGTGCTGCCCAGCTCACATTCAGAGGCAGCATAATTTATGAAGCACTGAGGACAGTGGGAGGTAGGCTGTCAGAAATGCTAAGTTCTCTGCGGAATTATTACATTCCCTTTGAAAGATTCGATGTCATTGAAACGAGGTAATCTGGGGAAGCTCGGAGGTTCTATGCAATTGGGAAAAGTGCAAAGATACTTGGAAATGAAGCCAAATTTCTTCAGCCTTTTTCCCACTGGAAATCAGACCAAGGTCTTATGAAAACAGACTTTCTTTTCAAGCATCAGGAGGAAACACTGCAAAAAAGATGCCCATGGCACTTGGAAACTTCTGGATTCACCAATACCAGAGCAGTCAGAAATTGAGTCAATTCTGCCTTAAGATGTGTTTTCTTATCCCTCAGCACACTCTTTTTAATTATTTAAGATCAGATATTGTCTCTGTGTTCAAAGGAAAAAGACAAGGAAAACATAACAATATACAACAATGTTGATGACTTGAACACACTAAGTACAAGTTATTACATTTATTATCTCTTTTGATAAGTAACAATTTCTAATATCACTTCACTGCTTAAGACAGCATTAAGTGCTTTTCATGGGTTATTTTATTTTATCCTGCCATAAAAATAAGCATCCCTTCAATTTAGAAATAGAGAAACTGAGGCTGAGAGAAGCCAAGCAACTTGACAAAATAACACAATTTGTCAGTGGTGGAGCTTATATTCCAGTCATTTCCTTCAGCTTTTTTTTAAAGGTATCAAGTTTTAATCTAATAAAAAGATTAAAATGACTAAATCTACTTGACATTTTGGAACGGAATATGATTCACCTTGAAGAAGAGCACTCTGGATTTTGGCATAAAAGACTGGCTATTTCTTTTTGTCAAATCATTTTTATACAACTCCTGTCTGGTCCATAATGGCTCTGTGGCATGTACTCTCTGAATATAGATGAAATCACTCCGCTGTTAACACCTCAGTGGAATGCTCCCTCAATAAGACAAAGTTTATTCAACTTTGGGAAGTGGTATTTGCAAACTATTCCAAAAGCCCCTCATAATACATTCAGACCCTCTTTCCTCCCTACCTGTTCATATACTTAGCTTATCCATTAGGAAGGACCTGGATCATAAAGAGACTTCTTTTAATGGATTGTATTATTTTCTGTCAAGCAGCCATTTATTTCCTTGGAGGTCCATTGTACCTACTATCCATTTCCATGGGAGTAGGTAGTCCTGTTTCTGAGGTATTTATATGAAATTTTATAACAGTTTCTATGGCAACAGAGGATGAGAACATTACCTCAAGCCATTTAAAATGATAATTCACCAAAATTAAGTGTGTACAATTTAGTTTGCTACCCGGCTATTGAAAGGTCTAAGGTAACTTGGTTGGCAGTTTGAAGAAACCTTTTATTCCTCACTCCTTTGCATCAGGTATGCAAATCAGAAAACTGATTTCCAGAAACGTGAATGGCTACCGAGCAAATTTTAGCAACAGTTTCAGATGAACCTTTGTTGTAAACAATGCCATTTCCTAGGGGCAGAGAAATTGGACTTCAGAATGAACTACCCAGCCCTCAGGCAAGCTTAGTACAGTAAGCAGGTCTGCTTTCCAGGCTAGGAGTTAAGCTTTTCTCTCCTGAATCAAGTATCAGAAATAAGTCCTTCCCATGGGGCACCTGAGTGGCTCAATCTGTTAGGTGGCTGCCTTGAGGTCATGATCCCAGCATCCTGGAATTGAGCCCGAGGCCAGTCTCTCTGCTCAGCCTGGAGCCTGCCTCTCCCTCTCTCTCTGCCTGCCACTGCCCCGTTTGTGTCTGCTCTCTCTCTCTCTCCATCAAACAAATAAATAAAATATTTTTAAAAAAATAAACCTTTCCCATTTATCTATGATATAAGAATAAATAGAAGTCCCTCACAAGGAAAGCCTTTTGATTCAGTTCAGTTCAACAGATGGTTATGGGGGTGTAGTGTGGCATCGTGGAAAGACAGCAGGCTGCGGTCCCACCAAAACTGGATTCAAATCCTTTAGTTGTGGAGCCCTGAGAAAATTACATACTTACTTCAAGGTTCTTTCTTCACCTGGAAATTAAAGACAATAATGCTTCCATTGGGAGGGTGTTTTAAGGATTAGAAATAACGTCTAATCTGGGACTCTATGTTCCTATCTTGGGGAAGAAAAAGACACGAGAAGCAGGTAGAAATAAATAATATCCTTTACTTGGGTTACTCAGAGCACAACAGAGGAGGTGTTATTTGTAATCTACCCCAGTATTCTCTATATTAACCTCTCACCCATTCTTACCCCCAAAGTTCTCCCTTCATAGGGCTATCCTTTTTTTCTCTCCCCCTTTCTCCTACCTCATTGGTTCTGTCTTTCTGGCTCCAGTCTCTGAATTCTATATCACAAACGTCCAAGAATCTGGCAGCAAACTCTGATTCCCCTTGGAGGGCAGATAATAAAAGCTATAGGACAAAAGCCAAAATTCTTTTTAGATGGCAGGAGAGGTTAAAAAAAAAAAAAAAAAGATGGCAGGAGGGGTATATAGCAAGAGTTATGAACACATACTATAAGGAGATTTGCTCTGATTATATATATATGTGTACAAATATATGTATGTGTATATACATACACACACATATATACACATATTATACACACACACATATGTCATATATAACATTCACTCAATGCCTGGAACCTAGTAGTTGCTCAGTAAAAAATTCTAAATTAGTGAGCATCTACAATATGCCAGATACTTATCTCATGCCCTTGGGGGTTCAAGCCCAGTTACAAGTAAGATCAGATCCCTGCTTCAAGGAGTTCACAGTGAAGAAGTTATTCTTGAGTTTAGGTGCCTGTTTTAAGCATCTACATTATATTAAAACAATGAACATATGTGTATTCAGTTTTTTCCATCAAATATCTTAGGTATAATAAAACACTGACATAGTATAAACAAATTAATATATTAGTTGTACTCCAGGGAACTAATTTCAAAATGACCAGGCAACATTTCTTAAAAAACAAATAAACAACCCCTCCACCACCAAAATAACCCACTCAAAACAAGTTATTTAATATATACATTTATTGGTTTTATAGTTAGCAACAAATGTTAGTTATGGGTTATATGATAATTGAAGTCCTATCAATGTATGTTAATTGTGTCATTGTGTTTTTATCAATTATTTAATCTATTCTTGGATTAGAATGAATAACACTGATATTCCATTCATTAATTCCTTGTTTCTTTCCTCTTTTATTTTTCTTTTCCTCTTTTATTTTTCTTAAACTTAATTTCATTTTTTCAGTGTTCTTTCCTCTTTATAACTGTTACCCTATTCTAGCCCTAAACGGATTGTGGAGTCTGAAATCAGCTACGTATTAACTGTATTTTGGTGGCAAATTATTTAACCTGATCTGTTAAATGGGATTACATTTAATAGTATCTCATGACATTGTTGTAAAGATTAAATGAAATAATGTATGTTTGGCACCTAACATAAGCCTGGCATACTATGCCAACACTTAACAAATGGTTGTTATTATTATTGTCATTATTATTATTATTGCTGTCATACTAATTTATCATAGAAGCTGGCCTCTCCGAGGTGCAAACAGGAAGAGCATTATTTTAAAATTTCATTGCCTTCAAACATGTCTATCTTATCTCCCTTTTCTGCCCCTGGATGATACTTCAGGCAGATTTTTGTGTACTTTCTTGTTATTTTAGGATATTAGACAATAGTCTCATTTTCAGAATAGTCCAATCTAAATCAAAACTTCCATTTCCCATCCAGTTTAAAGCTTCTCCCCTCTCTCCAGCTCAGGCCTAACCAGGACTCTCTCCAGCTGAGTCCTCAGGTCAGTAGTGGGAGCACAACAGAGTCTATTCCTTGGCGCCTTTGCTCTACTTTCTCTGTTACCTGCTTCAGGCTCCTTCAGGACATGTGTGGAGGAGATAGGTTAAGGGGATGGAGAGGAGATGGTAGCTTCTGCTGCTAGTACTTCTTTCTTGGTTCTCTCTTGAGGTACTCTCTCAAATGGCCTCAGTCCTAGCAACTATCCCATGCTGGCCCTTTCTTTCATGGAGTATTTTTGTGGGTTCTTTTACAACTGTCACCCCTCTACCTCCCTGATGTCAAGAATGTCAAACACCGGTCATGATCTCAGGGTCCTGGGATTGAGCCCCACGTTGGGCTCTCAGCTCAGCAGGGAGCCTGCTACCTCCTCTCTCTCTGCCTGCCCCTCTGCCTACTTGTGATCTCTGTCTGTCAAATAAATAAATAAAATCTTAAAAAAAAAAAAAAAAAGAATGTCAAATACCGTTCTGTTCTCCCAAAAAAGTGATACTCTAGTCCAGCATGCAGCCATGGAACTCAGCTATCTCTCATGTTGTATATTTGGCTTGTGGGAAATTCACCCCACTTTTCTGGTCAAATTCCAGGAGGGGCTCTCCCATTGCTATTCTCTCTGTCCCTATTCACCTCCAGGTGAGAGTCAGGCATCAGCCTCTCTGTTTCCCAAACTCCAGAAAACATGTCATTTGAGAAGAGAGAAAAACCACTGATTGCACTTTCAACTTTTGCAAATTTTTACTTCCCAGACTCTTCTCTTTAATGATTCACTAACTTCTCTTATATAAGATGGGGTCATGATAGAATGAGCAAAGAACCAGTTAGTAAATCACACATGGGTGTGCTTAGCAACTTTCTTTAGAATGTGTGGACTCCTATTGCCTATTGTCCTCAGCTGTGGTTCTTTGGCGGAAAAGTCCCATCTAGCATCCTGTTACATTTTTATTGTGCCTGAACTTTTACAACAGTCTCTTAATTGGTTTTCCTGCTGCCTATTGCCCGCTGTTTCATTCTATCCCATACCTAACAGACAGATTAATCTTTCTAAAAAAAAACAAAACAAAACACTGATTCCTGTCATATTTTTCTTTTCAGTCCATCTCTGTAGCTGGCACAGGTTGGCTACCATCCCATCAGCCCCTTCAAAAATAAAAGAAAAAGCTTAGAGACTCTAAACTGAATGTAGTCCCAGATGATTAATCCAGACACTAGAACAGTAAAATTTCTGGGAGTCCCAAAAGCTCCTGTGATACTGGTTTGTTTGTAACTACTTATGTCAAATCAGCTCCCAGGCTATAAACATAGATTCCACTAATCAGTGAGGTATTTACAGAAGCTTGGAACTCAGAGAACATCTAACTCAACTTTCCTGACAAAATGGTGACTCATAGAGGTTCTGACTTCTCAAAGTTATCAGGTCATTGGAGGGACTACAGTCAGTACCCAGATCTCCTGATTCCTAGAGTTGGGCTGATTTTGCCATCCCAGGTAGCCCATCAATACTGGAAAGGGAATATTCTTTCTAAAATTAGTATTAAAGTTTTCTCTAATAGCATGAAGGAAGTAGAAAATAATTACTGTTAAAAATAACCAAAATGTAGGTGTCTGGGTGGTTCAGTCAGTTGAGTGTCTGACTTTTAATTTCAGCTTGGGTCATGAACTCAGGGTTGTGGGATTGAGCCCCACATCAGACTCCACATTGGGTGTGAAGCTTGCTTAAAACCCCCTCTCCCCCTCTCCCTCTGCCCTTCCCTCTCTTTGTCGCTGGAATAAAACAAAAACAAAAACAAAAAACTAAAATGGACTGCAGGTACAGAATTTGTCACAAAAGATGCTGATGGATCTTTTTGGTAATGAATGGGAAGGCCGAGGATACATCCTGGATGAGAAAGGCTGAACCAAACAAGCCAAATTGCTTTAAATAATATAGTAACAGGAATTTTCCATTTCCAGTGAAGACAGGGAGGGAGGTATTTTGGCAGGCCCAGGACTTGAAAAAGAGAGAAGAGGAGGGAAAAAACGACCCGGAGATGGGGAGAATGGGCAGACCAGAAGAGAAAATGGCTAAAAAGAAACTCTATGGTCAAAAACTTGAGAAGCAGAGAAGTTTAATATTCAAATTTAAGTGTTTTTCTACACTGCAGTGTGATCACCCATTGCTGTCCACAAACCTTGAGTAAAAGTCTATTACACACACAGTGAGTATTAGAGTTGCTTTAGGAAACAAAGGATGAGGCCGTTTGCCTATGCCTAGGCAAACAAGAGTGGGGAGAATTAAAAAAAAAAAAACTATGGGAGTTCCTAACTGCTACATTTCTGGCCTAACCAGAATAATAACTCCCCAAAGATGTCTGTGTCCGAATCCTAGGAACCTGTGAATATTTTACTCTAAGGAGAATTAAAGTGGTTGCTAATTAGCATATAGGAAGATTCTCCTGGATAAGTCCAATGGCCCAAATATAATTATAAGTGTCCTGAAAAGTTGGAAAAAGAAGAGAGGGTCAAGTGATGCAATGAGAAGGACTCCATCTACCATTGCTATTTTTGAAGGCAGAGGAAGAGGTTATAACCTAAGGAATGTGAGTAGCCTCTAGAAGCTGGAGAAGACAAGAAAATAGACCCTTCCCTCAAGCCTCTAGAGAAGAATGTAGCCCGGCTGACACCTTGAATTTAGCCCCTTGAGACTTATGTTAGACTTTTAACCTACAGAACTGTCAAATAATAAATTTCCATTTTTTTTTAGGCCACTAAATTTGTGGTAATGTTTTACAGCAGCAATAGAAAACTAATTATCGTTGCCTAATTTGGATTTGATAAGAATCTTAATAGTTATATTTAATCCAAATGTTTCTAAGTCCTTCAGCTTTCTGGGTTCAACCTTGTGAAAGCGCAGAACTGGCCCCAATATAACCAAAGATTTCCAAAGTGCTAAGTGGTTATGGTTCTACTTGTGGTTGTCCTAGGCTGCTTCTATCCAATCAAAGCTCTTGATTATTTCCGGAACTCTTCCCACTTGATTTACACTGGCACTCAAGTCCCTATACAGGCTCGCCACAACCTGCCTTTCCCTCTTCATCAGCCACTACTTCTCATCACAAATCCTGAACTGCCACGAACACTATCAGGCTCCTCATGCTGCCACAAACACACTCTTCTTTACTTTTGCTGGTGCTCTCTTGTCACCCGGAAAGCTCTAACTGCTCTTGCCCGCATCCTAGTCCTGATAATAATCTTCTTGTCCTTCCAGACATCGACAAATTCCCAAAGCCTCCCAGGTCAGCGCTCCTCAGAACTTCCCCAGCTCTACATTCTCCGCTCTCTTATGACCATCTGTGATAGTTTACTTGCAGACTGGTCATTGGAATCTCTTTATCATTGTGCTGACTGGAGGCTCCTCGAGAGCACTGATGTGTCTTGCTTATCCACATCCTCCACAGGGCTGAGCACAGGGCTTTCCAGATCGAGATGCGCAATATCTGTTTGCTAAATGGGGTCATGAGGGTATTTTGGTCTAAACAGCTTATTTAAAGTGGAACTCATTATAGTTCACACTGTCAACACTTACAAACATACCTTTTATATCTTCTTTTCTTTTCTTTTTTCTGAATGTCATGGTACCTAGCTCAAAAAGGAACATGCATAGAAGGTGAATACATATCTCGGTGTGCCTGGGATAGCCCCGGTTTACATCTGTTGTCCTCACATGGTTATTACAGTGCCCCCTTTCACTCCAAAAATGTCCCTGTGTGGATGATACATTGGATGCTTATCTGACAGCTGGGAGAACATAGGCTCTAAGCCTCTGGCCTTCATCCTTTCCTGAATTTGATAACCGGAAAGTAGTTGCTTCTGCTAGGTGTCCTTTTTGCTCAGCATACCTCTCCTTTCTGTTTTTTCCTGCCTTGGCAGCCATTAATGCTTCCCCCAGCCTCATCCCTGCTTTTAACCCTGGGTTTGGTCCAGGGAAGTGTCTGCAGCAGCAGGATTTGAGGAAGAAGAAAGGGTAAGGCAGGATAAATTTCCAAGTTACCTGCTCCCTTGTTATTCCCATCATTCTTATGCCTCCAGCCCCATCATCCTAATCTCATCTCAGTCTTCCCAGGCACCATCCCTATCCTTTCTTTTCCTGTTCCTTATCCTTCAGTGTCTGACCCTGCCTTATGTCCCAGCATCCATGACTGATTTTAGCTCCAGGCTGATAGCACAGGAATGATCACCAGGATCTATCTTATATTCAGGGTGACTCCCAATCTCAAAGTAGCTGAGACGCTCCTTATATCTCAAATTGTAACTCAATATATGTTCCTATAGCAGCAACGTCCAAAATGTGTTTTGGGGAACTCTAGTTCTGGGTGTTAATATCTGTTACTCAGTGAAAGGGTTTCAAAGTCAGAGAAGGTTGATGAATTCTCAATGGAACAATTTTAAGCAGTTTTCTTTCCTGCAGAACTTCTTAAAGCCTTTAATATGCAAATGTATATTATGAATCTCTGAGTGGGATATATGATATGCTGTGTTTCCCAAACTTATTTGGCCTTAGAACGTCTTTCCTTGAAACTTTCTTAAGGGAATATTGTTCTGTGAAATATATTTTGTCTTAAAGGAACATACTCAACTCTTGTGGGTTAGGACAGGTTCTTGTGAATGACATAGAGGTCTACAGAACACAGGCATTGTTGTTCCAATGGGACAATGCATTCTAAGTTCTACAACTACATTTTTGGAAGACAGCCAGTTATGAAGTGGACAATAGCATGTAAGAGCCTTCCAGCTATGAACCGTGTGACTGTCCAGAAAATAGAGGCAGATGACCACATAGAAGGCATCTGGGATCATAGGTCAGAAGAGCTGGTATCTAGTTTCAACTTTACCACTATTGGCTGGGTATTCCTGGGCAACATTTAACATTGTGCCCTCAGTCTCTTCACCTATAAAATGTAATGATTATTGGTGGTGTTAAAATAAATATAAATAACACCTATTAAAATCTCTCGCAGGAATTTTAGGAGGATCTAATGATATGATGGCACAAAAACATTTTGAAAACAGTAGGCTTTTTTTTTCTTTTTAAGATTTTATTTATTTATGTGTCACAGAGAGAGAGAGATCATAAGTAGGCAGAGAGGCAGGCAGAGAGAGTGGGGGGAAGCAGGTTCCCTGCTGTGCAGGGAGCCCCATGTGGGGCTTGATCCCAGGACCCTGAGATCATGACCTGAGCCAAAGGCAAAGTTGCCTAACCCACTAAGCCACCCAGGTTCCCCAACAGTAGGCTTTTCTTACTAAGTATATACTAAAACCATACTAGTGCTTAAGCAACTTTGTTTTACAATAGGGGCAAAGTACACAAACCCAGAGATAACCTGTAAACCATTTTTTCCCCTCCCCCAAACACCAAACCAAATTATTCTCTCCAACATTGGTAATAACAAATAATTCATAGATTTTAATTTCACTTTTTTCTCTTTCTAGATCTCTCTGGTGAAGGGAAGTACAGTGGCCAAGACAAAAATGAAAATCAAGGTCTTCCATTTAATAAATTGCATCATCAAGATAAGATAGATCATTGTCACATTTGAGTTTTAAGTGAGGTCTGACTGATTTGGAAACAATGTAACTGAGGCAAAGACCATCCCCAGATTTCAGGCACCTTTGGATCCAAAGTTATTAGCTATCACTTAACATTCCCATTGGTAAAAACTAAGAGCATACATCTGTTGACAAAGCCTAAAATGTCATTTGTGACACCATGAATGAACCATTTCATAAAAAAGCAGGAAATACTTGTTACCACACTTCTCCCTTGTTTCCAAGTGGCATGGCAGAACTTGTCATTGGGTCACAGGCAACGGCAACACAGGTCTGTTTCTTGGGCCTCTCAGTTCAGGATTTAGAGCCATCTATTAAATTATCTCACAGCTTTCTGGGTATTCTTGGGCAATATTCAAACTTTCTGGTTCAGAAACTGACTTAGAGGAGGGGAACTCTGAATAACCTTTTCAAATATAATTTATCTGGAAGATTCTGTTATGGTAAACTTGGGTTAGCAATTAAATTTAATTCCTTGCTCTGTTTGTTTGAAATGGAACCTGTAGCAAAAGTAAATGTGCTATGCTGACAGATGCATTCTTAAAGTAATCTCCATTGTTTATTACTTTTAGATAGAAATCCTGGATGAATGTGGGAAGGTGAATTATAAAGGCAAACATGCATAAGAAAGGGCACTTCCTTATCATCGTCACATATGCATTTATGTTTAGTGGCTACTTGAGGAAGGGGAATCTTTCTGTAGATAACACAAATTAGCATCTAATTTAGAGACACTTTCTTTAAAAATTATCTGGTTGCTTCCTTTTATCAGAAACTGAATATTCCTTTTTCCTTTTTCTTTACTTTTATCATTTCATGGGAACAAAGTAACATTTTATAAGCAAGCATGGCTTACATGGAACTCTTTACTGATGTTTTATTATATGTTACTCTCTTTATTTGCTGTCTTTCTTCTTAAACATCTCAAAGAATATTACACAGATTCCTCATTAATCTGAATACATAGTGAGCCACTTGTATGCCATTTGATGGGTATACGTACCCTTCACGTATCCACAGTGATTCCACGTTACAAAATGCTCATAGAACGCTCATAGAACCCAAGCACCCTCCACTTCTCTGCTTTGGACACCAGTTTTAGGCATTAGATTGAGTTCGTCAACAGTGAATTAATTAGCACACATTTCATGTTGTGGCTAAGGAGGGAGAGCAAATGAAAGATGGAAACAGGATTGAGAAGAATTGAGGGCAACAGGTTATTCTATCTTTCAAAGATAAAGTTCTGTGGAAGGAATGTTCTTGGGGCTCGTTAGGAATATAAGGCTCTACACATGCGTGGAAGAATGGGGAGCAAAAGGAATTTCAATTACTTTTTCATGAAATCTTACCCAGAGTTGAACAAAGAGAATTCTAAAGCTTTTGCATATATGATTTTTGGGGGTTGGGGGAATGAGCATCAATGTTTTCCCCCCTTCTCTGGTATTGCTTCCACAAAAAGAATTATTGAAATGGAACTCGTTCAGGTTTTTTATAAATCAAAATATCAACAAATACAAGCGCTAGTCTAGTTACAATAAGAGATTGTAGTTTACAGAATAAAACTAAACCTGTTTCTTTTTTTTTTTTTAACTGTACAAAGAACACATTGTTTATTCTTGCGTAAAAACGTCATGTAAAGAAGCTCTCTGTCAGGTAGTCTGTTTTTATTTAGTAGTTTCATAACTCAATTATCATGTTCCCCTCTGCCTAATAATTAGCATATGCATAGTAACAAGGCTTGAAAACCTGTTCTTTTCCCCACTGTGTGACAGTTAAATTTCCAAGGTGTTTGGAGAACGGTTGTGCCTGTGTAGGTGAGTTGCCTTTCCCTGCAGCTCTGGCAGCTTGCCCCTGTGTAGTGTTGAGGGTCAGCTTTTGGAGAAAGTCCCAGCCAGAGGCCTGAGCAGGGACTTCCTGCCATCTGGAACAGTCTGGAGCACAATGAAAGATGTCAGCAAGAAGTACTCAAATGACTCCCCACCAGTTCCCTGGGGATGAACAGTATTTCCCCCAGTTCCATGATTGGGGAAATTTAACCATCACTACCAGTAATTTGATGCGCAAATTTTGAGCTCTGTATTTGGTTGCCTTCCATGCTCTGGTTTTTGTGGCTGCTTATCACCATTTGAACATTTTTTTTCTACGTTTGAGGAATTCCCCATAGCATGAGTCCTGCTTCCCCATCACATAAGCCCTAATGCATTTTCCCAGCTTCTTTTATAACAAGGTTGCACAATTGTGACCTAGGCGCAGGCCAGTCACCTTGCTTGTAGGAGAATTGTTTTGGAAGAGAACAATGAGAGGAAGTAAGTACCTAACGGAATACATTTTCTGGCAAAAGTGGCAGTGGAGGCTTCTGGCTTTGGAGGGAGGACAATGATGGAGGTTCTGCACCCAGGGTCCAGTTGTACCAGTGAACACTGAGATGATGGGGTTAGGGCCACAGAGGTCCTATATGGCAATTGGGATGGATGTAGTGCCTAAGACCAAGACCTTTTTTGCAATAAAATTAAAAAAAATTTAAAGGCATCTAATATACTTTTTCATTAGACATACACATTCTGAAAATCAAAGCATTTAACTTTATTTGCTGGATTGTTTTAAAGTTATGACAACTTTTAGGAATGACAAATTTTAGGTGCATTATTTTCCATAGGCAAGTAATACAGCTTGTGAGAAATAAACTCAAAGACCAAGGTGCTTGTGGGAAACCGGTGAGGCACAGTTACTCTACACATGTTTTGGGGGCATATTCGGGTTTATATTTAGTTTGGATATTGTCATTTACCCATATCAGAGCTTCTTTCTCCCTCTTTCTCTACCCATTTCTCAGATCTATATTATTGCACTAGTCTGGTTTTACCTAGGGTTGGATGGACCGAAGTTCTCTGGTATACAGCATAGCATTTAGGCAGGAAGGCAGAACCCCATTAGCCGGGCGTAGGTAGAGGAGTTACCATGGGACTACAATAAAGTTCCTAGTGTGAAAGAGAAGAAAAACCCATCCAAATCAGTGAAAAATAGATTTATTTAAAGTAAAGGCTTTATTTATTTATTATTTATTTTCTAAATAATTTACAAAATACAAGAAAATAAGATATTTTTTAAGAATATGTCAATTAGTTTAAAAAATATAAGTCATTATTTGCCCATGGTTATGGGTCTCAACCACAGTTTACATTATGGAAATAATACGTGGACCCAAAATTTGAAGATATGTTTGGGGAATATTAGTAGGCTCCTTTTTTTACAGGGAAATAATCATTATAAAATAGTTTCTCAGCCAGAATGACACACTACAACTGTATTACTGCAACATGACAAATTTATGGAATCTAAATCAGTAAGTTTTAACCATAGAGATAAATTCTGAGGGATGAGGAATTTATGAACTCAGTATACCGTACTAAGTTACAGGAATCACAGTGAAAGTTCTTCACTATTTTTTGTCCCTTGCTCAACCATAATGTTGGGAAAGACCAATACTCTATGGGCACCTGAGTGGCACAGTTGGTTAAGCATCTGACTTCAGCTCAGGTCATGATTTCAGGGTCCTGGAATCCAGACCTGCATTGAGCTCTGGGGGGTGGGGTGGGGTGTCTGCACTTAGCAGGGAGTCTGCTTGTCCCTCTCCCTTTCTGCTTGTCCTTCTCCCTCCGTACCTCCACCTGCTTGTGCTCTTTCTTTCCCTCTCGAATAAATACATCAAAAAAAAAAAAAAAAGAAAAGAAAAGAAAAGAAAAAGACTGATATTCTAACTCCTATGAGCCATTTTTTTCTTTATTCATTCCATTGGTTTTAAAAATTATCTCCCCTTCCATCTTGTACCTTGTGCTATAATTTCTACATAATAGTATTCCTATTATGAGTACTGTTCAATTATTAGTGACCTAAGGAAAGAGAATGTAAATGTTTTGGAAAAGGTTCCTCAAGTAAGTCTGTAACTGAAAGGATGGAGAAAGGAAACCACAGTTGACTTTCATGGTTCAGGAGCATTCTAGGTCAGTTTCTAATGTTCTAGATTCCATGAAGCTATGTGATTGCTTCACAAGTTTTATTAATTCTGTGATTTTCACTATGCATGCAGAAAGGCAGGAGACCAATGTCCTCACATCGATACTATTTTTTCTGCTTTTTTCTTTTAATTCCCATTGGTTATTGGTAAATAATTTTAAAGTCAGTCTTGAATTCTTTTCTCAACACCATTTCAGTATTTCTACATTTCTGAAACTAGCACTTCAAAGAGTAGGAGATATAAAGATGTGGTGGTGTTATATAGATAACTCCCAAGTTATCTTGGGAAGTTGGCCTGGTCTGTCTTTGAGTTCCATCCAAACACTGATGTGCAGATGTGGGATGCACAGGGCTCTCCTTTCAAAGAAGGACATGCTACCCAGACATGGGAAGTGTTATCATTTTCAGGGATGCCTCAGCTGCTAAGTGCCACCTCTCCAGAGATCATGTCCTCCCTAAGGCAGATTGGGTGAGGCTTTGTCAGGCCTGCCCTGGGGCTGTCTTCTTTCTTTGTACAATCCTACTTCTTTCCTTTCACAGAGCTGATGGTGCCTAGTAAACATACTATATTTCACACTCAGCTCAAACTCTGCTTTCAGAGAATCTCGCCTTCAACAGCAGGCAAGACTATAGGATCTGGAGGCTTTTCCAGTCAAAGTCTATATGATCTAAGACAGAATTTTGAAACTTTCCTTATCCCAAATCTATGTATCTTTTTAAAAAATAAATTTTCTTTTGTTTGGTTGTAGTTTTAATTTTTGGTTTATTTTTGTTTGTTGGGGAGTTCTGTTTGTATATTGGGAACAATTCTAGGAAGCTCTTTATTTAAAAACTTGAAGAGTAAAATGCTGATTTCCCCCGAATAACTTCCATTATTATAGAAACAATATATTCCCACTGAAAAATAAATTTACTTCTATGAAGTAATTTATAGTTAAAGGACTTGTACATGCAATATAAGGAGTAAACTTTCTTTTTCTATGTGAAATCTATGGATATTTGAATCTTCTAAGAAGTTGGTCAAATAATCTTTTGGACACATAGTTTCCATTTTTCTCCACCTCCAGATGATATATGATTCTTTCTTCTCCATTTCTTTTTTTTTTTAATTAAATATTTTTATTTATTTATTTGGCAGAGAGAGACAAAGCGGGAGAGGGGACACAAGCAGTGAGAATGGGAAAGGAAGAAGCAGGCTTCCCGCTGAGATGGGAGCCGGAGGATGCAGGGCTCCATCCCAGGACCCTGGGATCTTGACCTGAGCCAAAGGCAGACACTTAAGGACTGAGCTGCCCAGGTGCCCCATCTCTTTTCCATTTCTTACTGCATCCAGCTTGGGTCAGTCCCTCATCAGTTCCCACTTGGATCCTTGTTTGTAATAACCCCTCCACCTCCCTGCCTCTATCTACTCTTCCATCTCTTCTTCACAAAACAAGAGTGGTTCTTCTAAATTGCAAATCTGATCAGGTAATTCCTCTGCTTAAAAATCCTTCAGTGGCTTCCCATGGCTACTCAAGGATTTTAAATCCATTTTTTCCCCCATAGTATTCCTACAAAACTCTTCATGAATCAGTCTTTGCTTTCTCTCCAGCTTTATCTCCACAACTATCTCCAGTTTTTCCACTTCAGGCAAATTCCTTGTAGCTTCTGAAATGTGTGCAATCTCTCTTCCCTTTCTGCCTTTGTACCTGAAGCTCCCTTTGATGAAATGTCTATCCCCACTTTTTAAAATTATTATTTTTTTAATTAAGCTTTTTTTTTTTAAGGTCTTTATTTATTTGAGAGAGCGGGCTTGCGCATCCAGTAGGGAGGGGCAGGGGAAGAGAGACAGGCAGACTCCCCAGTGAGCACGGAGCCCCACACAGGGCTGAATCTCACAACATCTGGATCATGACCTGAGCTGAAATCGAGAGTCTGGAATCTTGGGACTCCTGAGGGGCTCAGTTGGTTGAGTGTCCACCTTTGGCTTCAGTCGTGATCCTGGGATTGACCTTGCAATCAAGCCTTGCGTGGGGCTCTGCTTAGTGGGGAGTCTGCTCCCTCTCCCTTTGCCTGCCACTCTACCTGCTTGTGCTCTATCTGTTAAATAAATGAATAAAATGTTTAAGAAAGAGAGAGAGAGGGAGAGAGAATTTGGAGCTCAACTAATTGAGCCACGTGGTTGCTCTGAGCTAAACCTTATTCTACAGTCCAGGCTCCATGCAAACAACAAGCAAGCTCTAGGGAGTAGTTCTCCAAGCCCCCAGAGTACCCACTGCCACTAACATCTTTCATAGCACTTAGAAGACCATACTGAAATATAAGACTCCTCTTTAGATTATGAGATTTTCAAAGAAAGAAACTTTATCTGTAAATCCTCAGCACTTAGCCCAGTGCCCAGCTCATGATAAGTCCTTAGTAAAGTTTTGTACTTTTCTTTTATGGTAGCTGCTGCTTCTAACAGATTTTTGCATCCCCTCCATTGCTTAGCAAAATGCTGTGTTACTTGATACTACATACTGTAGGTGCTCAATGAATGTTTGTTGAGTGGATAACTATATTGCTGTTGTTTTTAGTATTACCATTCTATCTTCAGTAAAAGCTTAAATGATTCCAATTACCAGAAGTAGCTTAGAAAAACATTTTAAGTGCTGATTGACCAATAGAAGTCTCTGAAGATTTTATTTCACTCTAGAGCAGTTGTCTAAACCATGAACTACAAGCTAATAGTATTCACAGGAGAGAGACTTCGTCTATTTGCCTAGATCGTCTGTGATATTAGCTATGCAAATAAATATTTTGATTGTTCATTTGGGAGAAGAGGATTACTTGATGACTGTCTTGAAGTATATGCAGGCTTATTATGAGGAGGAGGATGACTTAATTTTTTTCCCATTGCCTTGGCGATTCAATGAGGAAAAGTACTTCACATTGTATTAACAGTTAAAGATCAGAATTTCTTTGCTGTGGAATTAAGGGACATTGTGGAAACTCCCTCTTTGCAGATATGACTAAATGACATAAAAATTCTTGTTTTCACCTTTGAATCCATGAAATTTGAAACAATGTCAACGAGGTGGCCAACTGCCACCATTACACAGAGGCTATTGAATTAGGCATTACCTTCTCTAGTTGCTAAATTCAGGTAAGAAATAGCAGACACATGCTATTAGTATAGGACTATTTTGCACTCTGCTAAAGAATCATAGTATTATCCTTGCAGTTATACCTCATTGGGGAGACAAGACCCAGGAAAAGTTAAGTTCTAGTAAAAGGCAGCTTATTCTATGTGAAATAAATTATAAAAGCAGAGAATTCAAAGGAGTTAGGAGTTGGGAGAGGAGTAGGGAAAGGCATGCAGACAAGGGGAAACGGCATGTACAAAGTCATATAGTGTTGACAGATGTGCCAGGTATATTTCAGAGGTAACAGACCATGTAGGGCATACACCAACTCTGAGGAAGAAAACATTTATAAACATTCACTAAGCACATATGATATGCCAAGCTCTTTGCTAGACCCAGTACATGCATTTTCTCATTCAGTCCTCATAATAACCCTAACATATTGGAATAACATGTCAGTGTACAGTTGATAAAACTGAGGCACAGAGAAGTTAAATGACTTGGCTAAGATCCCACAGCTAATGACAGAGCAGGGAATCCAGGTTGTCCGACTTCAGCTACTGGAACTAAAATTTAATTCCAGAAACACTAGTAATCACTTCCCAAAGGCAAGATACACACTGTGGTAGGAATTGTAAGGCTTGAGAGTGGGGAAATATCTTCTTCAAAAATATATTCATACAAGGCTCAACATGTAGGTATTGTGTAAGCATCTGTGAATGGATAGGCTATTTTCAAGGAGTAAATACTCATAGGGAAAACAGACAGGCTTAAATAACTATGACATACTGAAGACTGTAGGGGCTGATGAATCAGATTGGATAAAAATTGGAGCGGAGAGCAAGTCATCCTATAAGCAGCGAGGAGGCACTGAGGTTTTTGAGCAGAAAGTGACATAATGAAAAGTTATTACTGAAAACTAATCTGCTGACTGTGTGCCACTTGTTTTCCTTATTGTCAGCAACACTAAGCCACTTGGAACTTCAAGTCAGTCAGATCTGTGGTGATACAAAAGAGGAGAAAATACATCTCTCTCTCATGTCCTGCTCACCAAAATTGCTAAATTGGTTTAGATGCTGGAACAATAAATTGGAGTAAGAGCAGAAGCCTAAAATCTGAAGGTGTGCTGATGCTCTCTGTCCAATTACTACTGTTTCTAAGAATATAAGGAGCCCTGGGTTGTAGGGGTAGAGGGTTGGAAGGATTGTATGTTGCAAATATTTAAGAGAGATAGGACCTAAAGTCATTCACATATGACTGTTTCATTAGAATCATTCATTCATCCATCCATCCAGTCAGTCAATGAATATTTGTTTATTGAGTGCCACTGGGGATCTGGTACTGTTCAAGATCTGAGGACATGGACTATGCAAGCCAAAAGAGAATTCAAATCATGAACAGTTTCAGACAGTGACATGTGATGATAAATGGAATAAAACAGAACAACAGGATGAGGAGTGAAGGAGGATGGGGGAATAAACACTTAGAAAGGACTCTTAGAGAGAACTTCTCTGTGGAAATGACATTCCATCAGACTTGGGCATGGGAAAAAAGACAAACAGCCATGCAAAGAGCAGAAGGAAGAACATTCCAGGCAGAGGAAACAGCCAGGGCAAAGGCCCTGAGGTTGAAAGTTAGAGGAAGACACAGCAAGAATGGTATTTTGCCATTAGTCACATTCAGAACTCTGAAAAGCATATCTGAAATACTTCCTTTTCCAATATTACATCACTAAAATATCTTAACAATTAACAATTTGATGATTCTCATTAACTTTCTTCCATCTGAAAAAAGTGGATACAAAAAAAATTGAGTATAAAATGACAACAAAAGGAAAATAAAGAGTCGTAGATAATAAGGAGACAAATATGGGTGAAGAGTTTTAGATGATCATCTTGTGGAGGGGGATGGTGGTGATGGTTGGAATGAAAGGCTGAAAATCATGTACTATTTATTAATTTAATAAATCTGTCTTGATGTCAATGTAATCGAATGTTGCCACAAAATAATGGTCTCCTGCTACTACATAAATGTTGAGGCCAAGCTCTGATGTTTATTTTCAAGACAGGAGACATTGATCCTTCACTAATAGAATATTACAAGTTTATTTCTATTATGCTAAGTAACCAAAGTTGATTTCATTGTTTGATTTGATGGATGTTGGTGCTGTCAGAGTTCAAAATGGTCTTGGATTAGGAGGCTATAAGGATGATTTTTTCCCCCCTAATTAGACATCCTTGGATTTCATTCTAACATAAAATCAATAAAGGAAAATTTTAGGAATACTTAGTTGCCGGGATATTTCTTCTGATACCCCAGGGATTCCAACTTGTTGGCACAAGACTGTTGTCCCCTGGGATTAAAGATACTCTAGAGCCAGAAAGTAAGTGAATTGGATGGAGCCCCACCCAACTGGAAAGGCAACAGGAAAAGTGATGGGAGGAAAAAGACAGCTACAACAATAGAAGGAGGAAGTGAAGCCAAAAAAAAAAAAAAAAAAAAAAAAAACAAGAGAAGAAGGAAAGGTAACAGTGAACTACAATAATCCATCAGGAAAAGAAAACCACACAGGAAAAGAAACGCCAAAGAACAAAACCCAAAACAACAACAAAAACAACCTCCAAAGGAATTGTAATCTGCTTATTTAGATGAAGGGACCAATTTTTGACCATTTCCAGAGGTAGGACACATATTTACAGTGATCCAGTGACTGAAGGGGGATGTAATCCAGTGACCCAAGTCTCCCTTTTCCTAAGCAGAATGCAAATTAAAACAAAGCTCTTGGTTTTTAGGTTTTATCTATCACAGATTTCAGAGCCACATAGATCTGGGAAATGTGATTAACTGAAAGGAATGAACAGGGTGAAGACTGGAAAGAAGACATGACCTGAGCAACCTAGCAGGAATAAAGAGAACAGGCATCTCTTTCAAATATCAAGAGCAATAGATTCATACCAAATCATTTCTTCTTTTAATATCCTATAGTGAGCCAAGGCATTCACTTTACAATAGTCAAAACGGGAGGAAATGATGTATTTGATAAAGGCCAAAGCTGAAATAAAGCAGGGTGTGGCTTGGTGTTTCTGATTTTGCTTCATCAGGAGGTTTGGGTGTAAGAACAGAATTCGCTGCTGCTTACCATGCTGAAGCAAGATCCCATAAAACCTGCCTGAGTGGTCCTGCCTGTATTTAATCTAACCTGCATTCACAGAGAAGTTTGTATGTCTAAAATCACAGTACATGAAAAAGTAAAAATTAAGGGGCAAGTGTGGTTGGAAGGATCTCTGTATGGAATTCTGAGAGGGCCTGAAGAGACAGGGCACATGAGTGTGAATTACAATCCCGCCATTCACTAGTTGTGTGAACCACCAAAATTTGTGTGAATAATACCTACCTCAAAGGATTATGAAGACTGCTGAGTGAGATACACTATGTAAAGCACTTTACATAGTACATGGTACATTGTAAATCTTGGTAAATGTCAGTGTTGTTAATACTTAAGATGTCTGTGGCATGGTTTGTAAGAACTGAAATCTTGTGTAGTTGAACCATATAACACTGCTGAACAATCAAACTTTTTTTTTTTTTAAGATTTTATTTATTCATTTGACAGACAGAGATCACAAGTAGTCACAGAGGCAGGCAGAGAGAGAGGAGGAAGCAGGCTCACCGGCTGAGCAGAAAGCCCGATGTGGGGCTCGATCCCAGGACCCTGGGATCATGACCTGAGCTGAAGGCAGAGGCTTTAACCCACTGAGCCACCTAGGTGCTCCCAATCAAACATTAAAAAAAAAAGATTTTATTTGTTTATTTGAGAGAGAAAGTGAGAGAGAGGGAGAACACACAAGCAGGGGGAGAGCAGAGAGAGAGGGAGAAGCAGACTCCCCACTGAGCAGAGAGTCGGATGTGGGGCTTGATCCCAGGACCCTGAGATCATGACCTGAGCTGAAGGGAGGTGCTTAACTGACTTGAGCCACCCAGGTGCCCCTCAAACATTTTTGACTTATAAACACAGCAGTTTCATATAGTTCAATCTAGTATGTTCCCATGAAGCTTCCTTATTTTTCTCACCTTTGTCTTTTGACAGGGATTGGTGAGAAAAAAAGAGGAAGCAGGAAAAGAGAGGAAGAACACATAAAAGAAGAAATGGAAAGGTAGGAGGTTATGTAGTAAAGCCCTTTGGAGCATCTGACACAGGGTAGAAGCCCAGGAGATACAATCCTGCCCCCTTTTCCTCCTCTGCTCTTCCACCTCCTCTCACAGGCCTTTAGTGAGCTTAGGAAGTTCTTGAGACATGGATGTGATATACATCTCCTTCCGCCACAAATGACAAATGCCCCTCCCCCCTTCTAAAGACTTTATTTATTTGAGAGAGAGAGAGCATGAACTGGGGGATAGGCAGAGGGAGAGAAAGAAGCAGATTGTCCAGGGAGCCCGATATGGAACTCCATCCCAGGACCCTGGAATCATGACCTCGACCAAAGGCAGATGCTTAACTATGTGCTACCCAGGAACCCACAAATGCTCTTTTAAAATGAAGAAAACAACCAAACTATTGAACAGAGCTGGTACCTTCTAAAAGGACACAAGAGCCAAGGCAAGAACAAAGTAAGGAGTGTAGCAAAGTTGGGATATAGGGATAACTCTTCCAGAGGCATAGGAGAAAGTACCCAGAACAGGATTCTTCTTTGACTACCCTTCTCTGTAGTCTACTTACTTTCCTTACCAGAGTGAGCTCTTTTTCTACCTTCACCCTAGACTATGAACCAGAAAGAAAAGCCAGAGTAAATGGATACAATATCTCTGAAGCCTCTAATTTCTGGGCACCTCAGCCTCAAATGCTGAATATTCCATGGGTCAGTGTCCTTGGCCAAAACTCTCCTTAACCCAGAGCAAAGTTAACAACTTTAGCCCTAAGGAGTATCCACAGGACCAGAGACAGTGATTAAAGTTCTCCTCAAGAACAAAAAATCCCATGACTGTTAGAGGGAGCATAGGGTAGGAGGTAAGCATAGAGCAGTAGCAGCAGACCATAACACAAAAATATATTATTTCTTAACTTTGTTAACATTGGGCTACGATACCATAGACAACTTAGGTCTTAGAAGCTGAGTGAGTATAATGGAGATTTGCCATGAAGTAGTCAATAGCTTAGCAGAGTGTGGCAGGGAATCCTTTTATCCTCTGCCTCAAGAATTTAGGTCCAAGGAAAAAGACCTGAGGAGTTTGGAAAACTGATGATAATGAGATTATAGAATTATTTGTCTGACGAATGTGGTTAGTAAATGTATAATCTAATGATGATAATGCTAGCTGGTAGTAGTTGCCACCAAAGAATACTTATAAATCTTCAGGTACTGCCATATATAGGATGGAGACCAGCTGGTTTCAAAGACTGAGTACCCCTAAACAAAAAGTTTGATGTATCCTCTAAATCTTTGGCAGGTACACATGACCTTGGTAAGATTGTTTCTATCATATAGCTCATTATTGACAATGGCTATATTCAGCACCTGTCTTGAATATATTTTTAATACAGCTAAATAAGTTGAAAATGTATCCTAACCCCTTACATTTGAAATGATATGAAGATAAATAAAACACAATAGTGGCATAATTTGTCACCTTCTTTTTTTTTTTGCCAAACTTCATTGAGAGGACCCAATTATGTTGGAAAATTATGAAAAACAATGTAGTAGTATTTTTTTTTACCCCTATGTTTCCATTCTCGACAGAAGGAAATGACACTGCATGGAATGTTGCACAGCCTCCTTCTTGAGACTGGGGCTTTTGTCAAATTCAAGAGTGCAAAGACATCATATTGGCATAACCTTAGGAGGTGAAAAAACATTGTGAAGATTTAGGAATGCACTAAAAAAATACAGTAATACTTTTGAATAAAGAACACTCTTTGGCACACTTCCTATTGCATAACTTTCAACATTTAATGACAAAAATCCAGCCAGTGAATACTGCAACACTTGGAATTTGTTTTGCAAAATGTGCTAAAGTGTGTGAAATTGCAATACATGGTAGCCCTACTTTTTTCACTTTTCATCATCTCCAGCTTATGTATGATTTTTTTTATAACAAGATTATTTTATTTTTTTCCAAGTTACTAAATTTCAAATCTTGATGGTGCTAAAAAGGACTAGGCACTCTAGAGAGACGGCAAGGTTTAGAACCTTGTCTGCACACTCTCTCTCCTAACCCATTCGTAAATGTTTAGGAATAGCTAAGTTGGGAATTCAAAAATCTAGGGCAATAGGTTAAGAAAACAGTCATTGCCTCAGATTAACTGATGTTAAACCAATAACAGTGTCAAATAATGTTAATTTGAGGTTCCATTTCATTTATTATTCTGATATAAGAGACCACATTGCATAGTATTACTGTTTTAATGACTGTTCATTGAGTTACTTTGGTACATGGCAGGTAAGCAGTTTGCGGATCTAAGCATGCTAGTCTCTTCTCCCTGGGAGTGAAGTTTCATACAGTAGTCTGAGTGACAAACATCTCAGAGCTTGCTCACATTCCTCTGCAGAATAGTCACTTTTGAGAGAACGAGGTGCGGCTTCATGGTCTGAGAACAGGACTGTCAGCCAGGAACACAGAGTTCTCATCCTGGAACTATTTCTGTTTTCTTTATAGATCAGATCATGCTAATAAATCTTTTCAGGACTCAGTTTACCCAGTTAAGAAAGCTGGTTAAGAAAATGTAATAATAGGGATATACTGAGTATTAATAAATGGGTATCTGTTAAATGATTTGAAATGAAAAGTGGTATGAATGTAAGTATTTTTTTTTAATGAACTAGTTTATAAAACAAATATATAATAGAAAAATTTTGTCCTTTGGACAAATTACCTCAAAACAAGAAAATTACTTTTAATGAATTTTAATGTTTAAACAGTTTATTTTAATTTTTCTAAATAAATATTTTCCTACTCTAGATTTCTTTCTTTCTTTCTCCCTCCCTCCCTTCCTTCCTCCCTTCCTTCCTTTCTTCCTCCCTTTCTGATTTTATTTCCAACCTACACCCACTGTGGGGCTAGAACTCACAACCCTGAGATCAAAAGTCTCATGCTCCACTGAATGACCCAGCTAAGTGCCTCTATTTTCCTTTTTAAAATTAACATGCTAAGTATTCTATGTGTTGTGAATAATTAAATTCATCATTAGTTTCTACTTAAACATAAAGAAGTAGTTTCTGTGTTCTATATAGCAAAGGGAAATCTTTTCTGAAGTCCCATGCACTATAAGAATATGGATGTTATTAAACTTAATGTTTAACAGAAAAAATTAAGATCAAAGAAATGTATAGTCAAGTCTAGAGTTTCAGCAGGGCGGTACAACAAACTGCCTGTTTTGAACTGATAAAGACTTCTTCTAAGAATAAGATGCAGGTTCCAAAAAGACAAAATTGTGCAAATGTATATAAACAAAACCAGGACAGGGGGAGAAAGACCTAATGAGTGAGTAATTGTGGTGTTTTACATCTGAAAGAATAAGATAAAAAGGAAAAAAAAAATCAACTTCAAATGCAAATTTTCATTCTGGTGGCTAGTCAGCATTCCCCTATCCTAAATCCTGCCCCCCACATTAATTAGCCTTATGTGTGAGGTTGAAGAACAAAACAATAACTTCTAAAAAAATATATTGTGGTTCTTTCCAAGAAGATTTAAATCTCCTATCTTCCCCTTTCTTAAAAATGAAAACAAAACAATGGATCTTCAATTCTGTGTCTGGGATCTCAAATTTGGCTGGGAATATGTGTTTCAAATCTCATTAATTACAATATTGGCCCCATGAGATACAGTTGCTGATGCAAAGAACAGTCTTTGTACTCAAAATAATTTGAACAAGGGCAAAGAAGCATTTTACTTACATGTGTAAACATTAAGAGGAAAATAAAACAGAGATGGTTCAGATGGCTGCTGAGATGTTTTAATGATAATTGATTTGACTACCACTGAAGCTTTAAGGTTACCATGTATAGGAATAGTCACGTTTTGACTTAGTATATTTGTTGGATAATAACACTCCTGTGAAGTTAACTCTGACATTAACTTGGCAAGTTCTGAACTAAGACCTTTTAGCATTTTATTCCTTCTAGATACTAAGACCAAATTGTTCTGAATTCCATACCCTACTGTGCCGATCTATTATTTATTTTTTAAATATCAGAAAAGATGCCATTACTCAAAGGACTCTTCCATGTAATAAATCTGAGTAAAAACTAATCAAATGAATAAATGGCAGCAGTAGACAGGAAATAGCTTCTCTTGTTTTCTCTTCTCCTTAGGAAGTAGTAAATTAAACCATAGCTACTTGTGGTCTTACATTTTCATCCTATTAACAAATTTATTGGCTCAGTAGGTAAAAAGTAAAGCCCTCTGTAAAGATGTCTTAATGCCTTATAGGGGAAGGGTCATCTGTTACATATAACACAACCTAAAAATCTTGCTGAGATCTGATGGTGTCCACTGGTTGTCTTTAAATGGATACTGTAGGGGCGCCTGAGTGGCTCAGTCAAGTGTCTGCCTTTGGTTCAGGTCATGATCTTGGGGTCCTGGGATTGAGCCTCATATCTGGCTCCTTGCTCAGCGGGAAATCAACTTCTCCCTCTCCCTCTGCTCATGTTCTCTCTCTCTCTCTCTCTCTCTTCCCCTCTCTCTCAAATAAATAAATAAATAATCGTTAAAAAAAAGATGGATATTTAAGAGCAAAGTTAAGCAGCCCAAGTTCCATAAAAGAACCACTTGGAGCTTACAAAAATTACAAATCCCAGCGTCCATCCACAAAGTTTCTGAGTTAGTTCGTTTGAGGTGGGGTCCAGATCTTGTATTTAAAACAAAAGTCAACATAAAATAAATCCTCCTAGGGTAATTCTAATGTGCCATGACTAAAAACCATAGAGAATCCCAACACCAGAGCAAGGATAATAAGTAATTTGTTTTTAGATAACAGTACAAGGCCCACTCTAGGTCTTCTTGAAAATTTACTTTGGTCCAAGTGTGGACAGGAACATGGAGTAGCAGCTGCTTAGCTCTCTCCTTGACTGCATTGTCTAAGCAGTCACTTATAGGGAGTCTTCCATGGGTCATGAAGCCTTGAGATGCTGATCATTTTCTGGGTTAAAGCCAATGGAAGTTGATAATTGAACAACAAATTACATATGCTAACTCTGAAGGTAGTCTGTAAAGAGTGGCAGCCTTATACCTATCTGAGCATTTTGAGCAAAAGTTCATCAAAAGAGAGACTTACTTGCTAAGCATCACTCCTGCTTCTCCTGAGTCCTTGAATGCCTTGTATCCACCACCAAATCCCTACAGTTCATTGTAAACAGAAAGAGGGATTTTGAATTAGAAATGGCAAATTAATTCTCTTGGAAACTAATCAGCTTAAGCCTATGTGATCCCCCCCCTCCATTTTCCTCACCCTCACTTCTATGGGCTGAATTTTTGTCCTTTTAATAAAAGCACTTTTATTTTTCTTAAATCTTTATATCATGATGTCAGTCCTCTTGTTTTTGCCATCTTCTTTTGCTTTCATATTGTTTTCTTCACTTAATCCTATTTCTTTTATTCTTTTCTTTATACGCTTTCCATTTACAATGAAAAAAATATTTTCTAACATTAGAATAGCAGGTCCTTCTTCATTTTTTCCCAGTTTTTGATTTTTGTTTGGCTGCCGACCCCTTTTCTCAGTCTGTCTTTCTTACTGACTGCCCTTCCTTAACCTTCTGTTGATGTTTCATTTCTGTCATTTGCTGTCAATGGGCATATAAACCCATTTCTTTCCATTCCATTTATCTCTGTAGCTCCATCTGCATTTTTAGGGTCCTACTACTAAAAGCTTAAAGCTCTGTGCGAAAATAGAAAGGTGGCTTTCCCAATTTAAATCCTATTTTCTCTCCCCTCCTATAGCTGTTCCATGTCTATTCATCCTTTCCTGATGTTTCCCCCAGTCTGACCCCCACCTGCACCCCTCTTCCTCTGTCACTCCCAATTTGATGCCCATGTCTTCTTCCTAACCCCATTTGCACTCTGTCTGATTTTGCATCTAAGGATCTCCACAAGATAAAGGATGGAGTTCTATCGGGAGCCAGATTGTGTTTCAGAAACTTTCTGCACATTTACTGAAATGGGATTAGGGGTTTTGATATTCTTAGGCAGCCTTTCAGCTCTGGCACAACTTTGCACACCTTGGAGGAAGGTTGGGGCCTACTCTGAAGCACAAGGGCAGGGATGTCTTTAAAGGCGTTATGTGGCCCTTTCCACTTCAAAGGTCAGGAAGAGTAGACATCAGCGACCAAGGCTGGAAAACCAGGCCAGGTGGGGATGCCTGGAGCCCTTTTCTGCGGCATTTCAGGCAAGGGAGCTGTTGCGTGGTGTGCCACGGGGCTCCAGGCTTACGGGGGCCAGTGAGGCCCCAGGATTCCCCAGCCATCTTTGGGAGGAGGCTCACCTCTAAAGAGGGGAGGCAGGTCTGAGGCAGGGTGTTCCCCAGGGAAGCAGGGCGCGGCCCTAGGGGCGAGGCGACGCCACTCCAGCGGCGCCGAGGGCCGGAGGCACAGTCCCTCCCCTGGAGGAAAGGCGAGTCGCTCGGGGTCGCTCAGACAGAAGGTCGAGGGAACGGCGCGTGTGTCCCTCGCCAGCCATCCCTCTGGGAGCAGGGCGGGGGGGGGCGCGAGGTGGGGGCGACACCCAGGGAGTAGGGCTGAGGCGGCAGAGATCAATTCAGGGTACTGGCGCGGGGTCACAGACAGGAGAGGAGCCGGAGAGGGGGCCGGTGGGGGCTCCGGAGAAGGCTGGGGCCGTAGGTCTGTCTGTGTACTCGGCGGGCGCCCCGAAGTCTGGGGCCGCCACAGCTCCAGCTCCGCCGGCTCCTACCAGCGACTCCAGGCCGCACTTTCCCCTCCTCCCGGCGCCTTCTCTCCAGTGAGGAGCCGAGCGCGGGCGGCGCGGGGGGAGGGGCGGCGGCGGAGAGAACAGCCAGTTGTTTAAAATCCTTCTAGAGCAGTTTCTAATTCCCCCCTTGCGCCGGGGTTCGGAGGGGGGAGGGGGGAAAGAGAGCGGGAGGAGGGAGGAGAACGGAGAGGGAAGGAGGGAGGGAACCCGGGAGGGAGGGAAGGAGGGAGGAGACTGCCGCTTAGACTGTAGCAGCCACCGCGCGCTTCGGAAGGCCGGAGGGAGGGGGAGGCCTGTCAATCTCGCGCGTTGCCTGGGCGAAGGGGGTGGAGCTTTGGCGTGGGGCGGCCAATAGTGGGGGTGGCTGCGTGGGTCGCCATGGGGACGGGGCTGTTCCCGGGGAGGCTGTGATGGGTTGACAGGTGCGTGACAGTGGGAGCTGCTCTCGGCACAAGCATGTACGGCAAAGGCAAGAGTAACAGCAGCGCCGTCCCGTCCGACAGCCAGGCCCGGGAGAAGTAAGTGTCTCCGCTTCTCACCCACCTCCGCCTTCACACGCGCGCACACACACGCACGCACTCGCACACTCTCTCGGAGACACACAGACCCAGACACTCTCCGCCTGGGGAGAGCCGGGGGTGGGTTGGCAGGGGGAGGGGTACACGAGGTGGGGGCGTGCGGTGCGGGGAGCGGCTATTTCCCAGGAGGTGCTCGCGCGGGGCGGGCGGCCTTTGGGGGGCTGCCTGCGGGAGGGAGCGGGTGTGCTGGGGGGCGGTGGCGGTGCTGGTGCCGAGGATGGAAACTTGTTTGGGTGATTGGGGGAAATAACCCGCGGGTTCACCTCCTCACAAAGTAACTTTAGAGCTGGGGTCCGGGGCTGCGGGGACCCGGAGCGCTGCCGAGGGTCGCGGGGAGGGCGGAGGGGGGCAGCTGCGTGGAGGAGGGCTCGCGGTGAGACTGTGGGTGTTTGGAGGGGCGGGCTGGGGTCGGGGGCAGGCAGGGAGAGGGGCGCCGCGGCCAGGGGCTCCGGCGCCGGGGCTTGGGGCCGGGATCGCCCGGCGAGGTGAGGGCGGCAGTGCCGGGCGCGCGGCGGGCGGAAGCCGGGCGCGGAGCGGCCGAGCGGGGCCCCGCGGGGCGCGGAGACGCGCGCGGGGCGCGGAGGGCGTGTGCGGGCGTGGGCCCGGGTGGGCGTCGGGGCTTTCTTCAGCCGGTGAAGAGACGCGGCTTCGGTGCTGCCCAGCGCCTGGCAGATCAGGGGTGGTCGGCGCCCGTAGTGGCGCCGCTGAAGTTTGGGAGTCTAAGAAGGACCGAGTTCCCGGAGAGGAAGAGTGTGCTGGCGAGAAGCGGGATCTGCCGGAGCAGGCTGGTGAACTTTTTTTTGCAGACTTCCCGCCTCCCCTACGTCTGGGGGCCGCGGCTGCCGGGGCGGCGGGCCGGGCGGCTCCCGCTGGGCGGTGGTCGCGGGGCGCGCGGGCTGGGAGTTGTGTGAGCCGCCGTGGCCGGGCGGGGGTGGGTGGGGGTGGGTGGAAGGTTGTCTGGGGTGCGCTGGGAGCAGTGGTCCGAAAAGGGATTTGCCGGAAGGCGAGAAACGTTGAGGTGGGGAGATACAGGTGTTAACTCTGGTGGGAGCCCGGAGGAGGCAGGCGAGAAGAGAGCCCCTCCCGGCCCGGGATGCTGCTGTCACGGCACACTGCGAAGCGGGGTGGTTTGCTGCTATTCTTACGTACTTGTAACGGTGATTTGGTTGTTACTAAAAATGAGAGCGAATAGTGACTGTGACCACTGAGGAAGAACCCCTCTTTTCTGTGCAGCAGATCGGTGATTCCCAGTAACCACCTCCACTTTGAGGGGGAGGCTTATCCTTGTCACTGAACGTGCTCTGCCTTTCCGAGGGGGGTTCACGCTGGGGAAAAAGTCCGAGAGCATCTCTGAAGAGCTACTTTGGTGACCTTGCGCTTGGAAATAGCGCCGTGTAAATAAAAACCAAATACTCAGACGACCGGCTTTCCCTCCTTTAGGCAGTTAGTAGTCTGAAAGTTTCTTGTGCCCTAGGGATGGGAACATTTCCTAATCTTCGTGTTGGCAGCAACACACCATTCCCTTAAGATTTAGGGGTGCCAGGCTTTGATGGAGCAAAACAAACAAAAAATTTAAAGGAGAGATGCTGGTTTGGTTTGGTTTTGTTTCCAGAGGTATTTTCCGAGGAGCTACATTTAGGAACCAGTTGATGTGCTGTGAAATATACAAAAGGCAGTCATACAGCCTGGTTAAGAAACAGAAGTTACTAGAACTGAAGTTTTGAAATAACAGCCCAATTTATGTCCATTAATCGTTTGCTTATAATATACCTGTTAAGATTAAAAACAGGATGTTTTAATGATTACAGAGTATTGGGATTTCATATTACTGAACGTGAAGGAATTGAAATGTGTTGAGGCATTTGGGGATGGTTGAATTTGAAAATCAAAGTAATTTTGGATTTTAGTTAGACTCCCAGGAATGTTCACTCTAATCTGTATCCTGATAACTTGCTAAAAAAACTTTTTTTTTGAATTATCTGAGATAATAATGAGAATGTGATGTGTCTCTGGTTCTTTCTATCCTAATTTTGTGGTTCTGTCATGAAAACAGATAATTGCCACTTTTGCTGTCCAGTCTACCAAACTGAACGCCAAGTAACATCTACTGTTGAAAGTAAAGTGGTGAAGGTTCTGCTAGATGGTGCTATTTGATTCAAATATATTTCTTCCATTCATTATAATTGGCAGCAGGAATCCTGGACTAGTTTGCCTTATGAACTAAATATAGATGGAGTGGCCACTTTTGGGGAATTGACAGTCATTGTTCTGGATTAATTGTTGTTGCATTAATTTCTGGGTGAATGTTGTTTGAGGTAG
Organism: Mustela putorius furo; assembly: GCF_011764305.1. Taxonomy (NCBI): domain Eukaryota; kingdom Metazoa; phylum Chordata; class Mammalia; order Carnivora; family Mustelidae; genus Mustela; species Mustela putorius. The sequence goes on from NW_025422471.1 coordinate 20,649,492, forward strand.
ATTCTATTTTATAGAATAAACTTAGCTTCATTTTGATGAGAGAGTTAATTTGACCTCTCAGGTTTCCCCTTTATTATTTACTTGGGAGTTTAATAGCACTATTCTACAACAGTGTGATAACTTCTGAAGATAGGGATCTTGAAGCTGTCCTTAAAGTGGATGTTATCAGATTAAAAAAAAAAAAAATTAAGGTGTCATCTTTTAAAAGGTACCTGAGCAAAAAAGAATTCTCCTTTAGTAAGAAAGTTAGAATTGTTCTGATCTTAAAAAATCACATAAATAACTTCTTTTTCAGTAATCAATATGTACATATTTATTTTATTTTAATAAAAACTTTCTGAAAAAATGAGTTATGAATAATGGCATGCATATGAAAATACTGGCTTTATACTCTACCAGGAAATGTGTCTTCTAATGAGTTCATGGTGGAGAGCTGATGAGTGCTTACCTATATTATTATCTTTGCTTTCTCTTTCATTAATAGCTTACTGTATGGAATATTTGAAATTAATTTGTAGGTTTCATATAGTAGCTAAAGTTTTAGTGTATAGTTCTGAGCATAAAAATGTCCAAAGTCAAGTTAATTGCTTATTTTGTTTTATTTATTTATTTATTTATTTATTTTTTTAAAGAGAGATGGTAGGGAGAGGAGGAGCATAGGAAGAGGGAGAGAGAGAGAGAACTTTAAGTAGGCTTCACACCCAGCACAGAGCTCAGTGCTGGGCTCTCTGAAGACTCTCAGATCATGACCTGAACTGAAATAAGGAGTTGGACACTCAACTGAGCCACCCAGCCACCCCTGTTTTGCTGTTTTAAAGACCAGAGGATCGAGTCTATTCAAAGAGTTGTATTCTTTTAATTACAGAGCAAGTGATTGAAAACCTTTGGTGGGAGGTGGTATCTTCGCATAGAAATGTAAATTATGATCCTGTTAGGTCATTTCCTCCTTTAGCAGGTTTTCTTCGTAACACTAATCACAATTGTAATTAAGTTACTATATAATTTCTTGTTTAATGTCTGGCTTCCTCTAAAATGTAAGTTTTTTGAGGGCAAGGAATGTTATTTCTAATTTCTTCTCTGAGGTATCCCTAACCTTAAGGATAATGCCTTCAAATGTTGAAAATGCCAAATAAATACTGTTGAATAAATGAAGATGTTAGATTCAAAGGGATTTTTTTTTTTCAGGGTGGAAAAAGGTTTTTTTTTAATTACCTACAAAATAAGGAATTTGGAAATTTGAGTTCCACATTCTCTAGCTTCGTTGTATTTAAAAAATAGCCAATGACAACAAAACAGTAATTATTTGTCACTCTACATGCCAGCCCCTGTGTTCTGGCATCATGTGTTTTTTCTTTAATTTTCCCAGCAATTCTGCAACATAGTAATTTTTTTTCTCTGTTAAAGGGATAAGAAAACTAAAACTCAGACTACTTAAGTAATTCGCCCAGGGACATGTAATGAGCTGGGTTTCCAGTAAAGATTACTCTACCTTTAGAACCTGTGGTTAAAGCTGAAAGATATATTTTTTCGGTATACCAGATTGCCTTCCTGATCTAGGGTAGGATGCTATAGTTTTAGGGAATGGTATTACATAATCAGATAAAACAGACTTTAAAGATTTGATCATATATGAATTCTTAACCCTTGGTGTACCATTTTGACAGACTGCCGATTTGTCTGGTGTGGGCAAGGCATAGAAATTTTAGGAGTGGAAGTTGGAAGCCTAAAATAATGGAGAATGCTTGTTTCTTCCAATTTTTCCTTCCAGGAATTTTGTTTGACTGCTTAAATTTTGAAATTAGATAGGCATGGTAGCTGTGAAAAATTATTCTAAGAAACATTGCTTAACTTTAAGCCGTATTGTACCCCACATTGCCACAGAAAGACTAACTGGCACCTGTAAATACATGAGTGGTGATAGTATTCCTGTTAAACTAACTGCCTCTTTTAAAATTATGTCATAGCACAGAAAGATGAATCTTCTTTAAAGTAAAGTTAAACATAAGGTACAGTGACATCATATTAAGTAAACTTGTGAGAAACCACAGAAATCAAACTGTGCATCTAACCTGGGGCTCTGAAAAGTAACTTTGGTTTTTCAGTTATGAATCTTTTAGTTGGCTATACCAAGAAACAAATACCATATGTTCATTTTTAAGTGGCTAGGTCTAATGCACAATTTAAATACTATGCCATGTAATAGAGGGATTGTAGGGATTAATATCTGCCAGCATCACCTTATTTCCCCCCTTTTTTATTATTGTCACTTCCCTAAAGAAAAAAAACAACTGTAAACTTCTTTTTCTTCCTTCCTTTCTGAAGGAAATAAAGCTAAGACAAGTGAAGTAATGCATATCTCTTCAGAAATTTGTCTGATGGGCATGTAATAGTTAAAGATTTCTAAAGCTAGTGAAGGAATACTTTTTTGGGAATGATATTTTCTGTATTAAATTGACTCTGCCCTTCCCAATCCCCAGGATGTTTACTCCAAAATACTAAATAACTTGTATCTAACATGTCATCTTAGCTGTGAGAGTTTTTCTATTGATTGATCTCTTTTCCATTATTGTAGAAGAATCTAAAAACCAACTTTTTGGAAGGAACAAACCTAGAGAAAAAAATATGTAGGATGTCGAGAGTTAAATTTTAGTATTGTTTATCCAGAGATTTTTTTTGGCTCTTAGAAATAGTTTTAGTATTGTAATGTATTTTTTCAGTGCTGTGAAAGAAAAGAATGAAAGGCTTATTCCCACGCTTCAGAGGCAGTTTGCCATAAAAAACCAAATTAGGATGAAAACCCAATGTATCTCACATCTTCAATTATTACTAGGAAATAGAAAATTTTGTTTTACAGTTAAAACATAGACTGTGGGCAGGGGTTGAAATAATGCATACATTGCAGTTTATTAACACTTCAACCTTACAGTTGAGAGTTAAAAGTGAAATTTGGGAAAAAATAATTTTGAATTTAGAATCTTTTTCTATAGAGATCACAACTGTTACATTTTGGGGCATAGAATTGAGGTTTAATGTACTGGATTTAGAAAACATGATAGTACTTCTTAGACTATATAGCTTAAAAATACACATTGAAGATAATTATAATTTTATTTTGGAATGCATGGAGATATCCTCTACTGTTGTGTCTACATTATTGCTTTGACATTGGTATGGGAATGATATGAAACATTTGCATGCTGGTGATGTATTGTTGATTTGTAGTATGTGAGCCTCTCTGTAAATGTACTAAAATATTAATTTTATTAATAACTTACTGTTTCCTTGGAGAAGGACTTAAAATAGCAATGGAGTAATAGAATAAGATATATTTGTTAATATCTGAAGAGAGTTTAGAATAAAAAGTAAGTGCTTATCTGATTTGTATGTATTTTACATATTTAGCATCTATTCATGTGAGGTTTTACTAATATATGTATATGACTTAATATGACTAAGACTGTGAATTATTCGACTATTATACCAAAACCATGTATTCCAGCAAAAATGATCTGAAGAGTGGTCCACCAAAATTTGTGTCTTTACTGATAGATGCTATTCTTACCTTCCCAAACTGTATATTCTTATTCACTGTGTGAGGAGATGGTCCACCCAGGGAATAATAGAGTTTTTCCAGGTGACTTTTATTTTTTATTTTTATTTTTATTTTTTTTTTAAGATTTTATTTATTCATTTGACAAAGAGAAATTACAAGTACACTGAGAGGCAGGCAGAGAGAGAGAAGGAAGCAGGCTCCCTGCTAAGCAGAGAGCCTGATGCGGGACTCGATCCCAGGACCCTGAGACCATGACCTGAGCCGAAGGCAGCGGCTTAACCCACTGAGCCACCCAGGCGCCCTCCAGGTGACTTTTATTTTTATTTATTTATTTATTTATTTTTTAAATATTTTATTTTTATTTATTTGACAGAGAGAGATCACAAGTAGGCAGAGAGGCAGGCAGAGAGAGGAAGGAAAGCAGGCTCCCTGCTGAGCAAAGAGCCCGATGCGGGGCTCGATCCCAGGACCCTGAGATCATGACCTGAGCTGAAGGCAGAGGCTTTAACCCACTGAGCCACTCAGGCGCCCCTCCAGGTGACTTTTAATAGCCCGTTAGCTAGCCCTGTCTGAATTTATGTTTGGTCATAATGGGTAACTGGTAGTTTTTGTCAGAGTAGGTTAATAAAGATTTTTGAAAAGTGGAGCTAATAAAGTTATTGTAATATTGACAGAACTTTAAAAATTTATTTGGGCTAAAAAGAGCCTGGACAGTTCGGTGCAATGGAAGAATTAATCTTAATTTCTTGTTCATCTTCAAAAGAGAGACTGAAGTTGGTGTCACACTTTTTGACATTTTATTTTAGGAATTTTGATTTTATTTCATGGAGGACCCTAAACATCTTTCCAGCAGTAATGAACCACTGTAACATTTCAAATCACAATTCCGCTAGAGTAAGCTTAAACCGATGACCCTGCTATCTCCTATTTTTGGTCTTCTGCATTAATTTTACTTCATGGCATATCATACAAATAGTTCACAGAAAAAATTATAGAGACTGGAGTGTAACACTATTTTTTTTTCCTATTTTGAAAGTTTTTTTTTTTTTTGTAATTGTAGGTATGGTATAGTTTTACTTATTTTATTTTTTAAAAGATTTTATTTATTTATTTGACAGAGAGAAATCACAAGTAGATGGAGAGGCAGGCAGAGAGAGAGAGAGGGAAGCAGGCTCCCTGCTGAGCAGAGAGCCCGATGTGGGACTCGATCCCAGGATCCCGAGATCATGACCTTAACCCACTGAGCCACCCAGGCGCCCAGTTTTACTTATTTTAAAAAAATTTATTTTTTTATTTGACAGAGAGAGAGAGACAATGAGAGAGGGAAGGCAAGCATGGGGAGTAGGAGAGCAAGACTCAGTTTTCCTGCTGAGCAAGGAGCCTGATGCGGGGCTAGATCTCAGGACCCTGAGATCATGACCAGAGCCAAAGGAAGATGGTTAACGACTGAACCACCCAGGTGCCCCATAGTATAGTTTTAATAACTAATATAGTTGAATTATTCATAATATAATCTAAGCCATATTAAAATACTGATGAAATGCTTGTGAAGGTAAGAAGAGTAGATGAAAATTTACATGTGGCTCTGTACGTGTAAGCTAAGAGAGGAGTTGAGGCCAAGAATAGGCTCTTGCCTGAAATTGATATGGTTATTTTTCTTTAGTGATCTGATATTTGGCTTGATGTTCCTTTTATTTACCTACTTCAAACTTGAGAAAGAAATACAGCTACTTTACAGATAGAAGAAAGCTAGGTAAATGAATTACTCTATTAAAATGATTACTTTAATAGGATTAAAATAAATGTTTTCTGAAAAATAAGAAAGTCCTAAGTATTTCGTAAAGAGCTTGTGGAGTTTTATCATAGAAAGCTTATTCTTTAATATTAACAAAACAGCAATGCTGTCACTTAGATATTTTGTTTTTATTTGACCCATTACTTGCATTGTCCCATTTAATCCTTTTAAGAATTCACTAAACTGTTAGGTGTTATTTTCTGTTAATATTAAAAGAAGAAACAGAGGCTTAAGAGTTTATCATGCTTTTGGCGGCAGGTATTAAGACAGGAGATAGAAAATAGTTTAATTGATCAGAGTTTAAAAATAAATCTCACATATGTCTGGAAGAGGTAGTTTCAGAGTTGATTGAGTGACTCAAAAATATCAGGGTTCAGGCTCAGTTTCTTTGCCAGTCCTCAGGGTTTCCCTCTTATCAACATACCACTTTCCCAGTATCACTACCTCATAAGACCAAGTCAAAGGCAGGAGGAAAGAAGGCTTTTCCTTTTTGGGTCTCATTAATCAGGGAGGAAAACCTCTTCTTGAAGTTGCTTAGCAGTTATCTTCTTATGTCTTATTGAAGAGAATTGTAAAATTCCCTACCCTAAACCAATTACTGGCAAAGGTAATGGGATTACTATAATTGGCCTAAGTCAGTCATCTTCATCCTCTGGATTGGAAATCTTGCTCCCTTGTACCTGAGCTGCCTAAGCAAAAGTGGAGATCTTTGGTAAGGAAGATGTATTGTAAAGATACAGAGAGAGTACACTGAGTCCCTTCCTTTCATGGGGCTTACTTTCAAGCTGAAGGAAAATCATAACAATAAACAAAGTAAATAAATACAGTAGGCAATTTCAGATAGTCATAAGTGCTAAAAAATTATAGTGGAGTAGTGTAATATAGAGAATGACTGGGAGGCTACATTAGACTGGTTGGTCAGGGGAAGGTTCTTGGAAAGGAGACATTTAAGCAGAATACTGAGTAATATTCAAAGAATAAGTCATGAAAATACTTGGGGTTAGAGCATTTCAGACAGTTCTCCACTATAATTGAGGAAACCTGTAAGCATCAGCATAATTTCTCAAGGATAAATAAAGTATAACTCAAATTAGGGTAAGAACCTATGTTGCCTGGAGCCTGTTTTTTGTTTGTTTGTTTTGTTTTGTATTTTTACTGAGGAATTGAGCTATGGGTCTTGTTTATCTGGGGTTTCCTAGGTAATAAGAATGACTGTCTTATTTCCTGAACCCCAGGGATGTACTTGTTCTAATAATGACAGTGGAGCATATGGCTTTTATACTAACATTGATAGAAATAGCTAAGATCTATTGAACCCTTAAAACTATTGTATTGACAAAGGGTGGTACAACTGGTATAATTATTTCTTGTAAATTTCCCAGGTTGCTTAGACCCCCTTAATCTGTGCACTCATTGCAACCTCTCCTTTTCCTTTTCACATCCATTATAAATTAATGAATTATTTGTGTAATGTTCTGTTTAGTGTTTTATCTAGATTGGAATCTCCCTGAGGACAAGAACCATGGTGTCATCTTTTCAAATGTATTCTCACTGGTTAGCACAGTGCTTAGAATTCTGATTAGAGGGGCGCCTGGGTGGCTCAATGGGTTAAGCCTCTGCCTTCGGCTCAGGTCATGATCCCGGGGTCCTGGGATCAAGCCCCTCATCGGGTTCTCTGCTCAGCAGGGTGTCTGCATCCTCCTCTCTCTCTGCCTGCTTCTCTGCCTAGTTATGATCTCTCTCTGTCAAATAAATAAATAAAATCTTTAAAAAAAAAGTGTGTATTTTTAAATATATATGTTTTTATTTTTATTTTTTTAAAGATTTTTATTTGACAGAGAAGGAGAGAGCACGCACACTTCTGAGCACAAGCATGGGGAGTGGCAGACAGAGGGAAAAGCAGGCAGAAGAAAAAGCGGGCTCCTACTGAGCAGGGAGCCCCATTCGGGGCTTGATCCCAGGACCCTGAGATCATGACCTGAGCTGAAATCAAGAGTCCATCACTTAACTGACTGAGCCATCCATGCTCCCCGCATATATATTTTTAATATGAATTCTGCATAGAATAATTTCCTTTTCGTTGTATTTCAAAAAATTTAACAAGATAAACAATTATACTTTATAGTTTCAAGGTATTTTAATGTACCTTGTATTATTTAAATCTCACAATAATTTTGGGAAATAGGTGATAATTGTCATTAGCTATTGAGATTTATAGGTAGAAATTGACTTACCTAGGTAAAGTAACAGAGTTAATATGTGGCAGAATTGAGCTGTATTTAGATTTTTTTTGGTGCTAAGGTTAGTGTTTCTTTCATTATTCCATAGCTGCCTCTTTTAAAATGAGAGGCATGGAGCCTGCTTAAGATTCTTTCTCCTCCTCACCCCCATTCTACCTCTCTAAAAAATAAATAAGTAAATAAAATGAGAGGTTCATATATATTTCAGGAAGGCTTATGTATGGATTTGATTCAGCAGAGAATCATGGATTACGTAATAGTTTAAAGTTTATGTCAATACTGGTTAAGTGAAAAATATTGTTGTAGTGTCGGTTAAACAAAATCTTTTTTTCTCCTTTAAACATTTGCTTATTTTAGAGAGAACACCTGAGCAGGGGGAGGGACAGAGGGAGAGAGAGAAGCCTCCATCAGACTGCCCACTTGGTACAGAGCTAGTTGTGGGGTTCTGTCCCGTGTCCCCAAGATCATGACCCCAGCCAAAATCAAGAGTTGGCCATTCAACCACCTGAGCCATCTAGGCGCCCCACTTAAACACAATCTTATTCAATCTTGCACAAATACAACTCCAAAAATAGCTACATTATAAATAAAACCTGATATTTGTTTGAAATCTTTATGTTTTTGTTACATAAGTTAATTGGTTTGAGATTTAGGGTAGTTTGAATTTCTAATTTGTGAAGGTTTGGGCTCTTTAATCAATGCACTTTTCTCCATGCCTTTGCCAGTTAGCTTCAATTTGCAGCGCTGGAATAATAATAAGGAAAGGGAAGGGTTTTTTTCTCCCCTTCCATATACCTCATTCTAATAAGGAAGGGAAAAGTCCTTTGATATGGATTACTAATAGACTATTCTTACCTTGTTTTTTTTTTTAAATCGTGATAACATATAACATAAAATTTACCATTACCATTTTTAGGTGCACATTTTAATGGCATTCAGTACATTCACATTGTTATCCAACCGTCACCACCGTCCATCTCTAGAACATTTTCATTGCTCCAATCTGAAACTTTATACCCAATAAATAACTCCCTATTTTCTCTTCTCTCCAGTCTCTGGCATCCTTCATTCTCTGTTTTTGTCACATGAATTTGACTATTCTAAGTACCGTGTATGAATGGCACCATGCTGTGTTTGTCTTTATGTCTGGCTTTTCTTCTTGCGTAATCTCTTCTGCAACTTCATAAAGTAGATATAACCCTCATTTTACACAGGGGGAAAGTGAGTTTCACTGAAGTTATATACTTTGTCCAGGGTCATATAGTAAGTTGCATAGTCTGGATTCAAACTCAGGTTTCTTACTTCATTGCCCATCTTAACCATTTTGCCCGAGTGTTTCATTGCTTGATATGGGGAAAAAATAACGGGAGTTGTGAGGGTGGGGAGTGGGACGGGAATGCTTGGATTGTTCTCGTCACAAGTATCCACCATTTTTAGTTGGGGTGGGAGGCAATAGAGAAGAGAGGTGCGAAGGAAAAAGGTTAAGGAAGGCATTTTACAGCTGCTCGGAAGGTGGGCAGAATTAAATAGCTACCCAAAGTGTTCCACAATAGCTCCATATTCTCCAAAATAGCTGGTATGAGATTTAACAGCTTGAATGTCATGCTTGTTGGAGAGGAAGATGCCAGTTAGGAGCTCAGGTTATAATTTCAGGTAAAGCTGTTTTCTCCATTCTTTTTGAATGTAGAGGTGAAGTACTCTGGCCTAAGTTGCTTTCCTTTGTAAATTTTAGAGTCAGAAATAAACAGATGAGAAATATGTAATGTCTCAAAAAAACCTTTCTCCTCTAATTATGAGTCTCTTCCAACCAGCATATGGCCTGTTGGTTTTCTGTTTGTTTTTGGACTAGGGCATCTGGAAAGTTCCATGTGCTCCAGGAGCAATAGTACAACCATACTGAGTCTAGTACTACAGTACATTTCTATAGTACTAACTATTAGAAAAAGTAGAAACAATTCCTTAGTTTCATTTTTTTACAGCATTATGAACTATTTGTCATTTATAATTGGATTAAAATTATGTGATGATTACATTTTATTCAGTGCATTTAAGCAATAGCAATTATTAGGAAGCCATTAAAGGTGTTTCAATACTCATTTTTTTAAACCGTGAATTAAACTGAGAGACTGATACAGTTTTTTTTTTTTTTTCATTTAGAAATACTGTAATGGAGAAATCTGAGTGAAGTTTCTTATTATCAAGTACATTTACATGCACACATACACAAATATGCTTGTGTATATACTGGGAATAGTTTTCAGGTAGGAATTCATTTGAGGAAATGACTTACTAGTTTATTTGAATTTGAGTGGTACTGGCTCAATTATGTAAGTGAGTTGGATTTATAAATTCAGGCCCAAAAAGTTTTGGGTGTAGGCAAGTTTTTACTAAACATTAAAGGATGCTGCTGCTTTTCTGTAAGATAGGTATAACATTAGTAAGAGAACTCATAGCAAGCCCTGGCAAAAATGCTGCTAGATGCCAAATGTTGCTGTGTTTGTATTAGTCAGATCCCCACAGGATAGCTCCTTCAAAAGGAAAACTGGAGGGCGCCTCGGTGGTTCAGTGGATTAAGCTGCTGCCTTCAGCTCAGGTCATGATCTCAGGGTCCTGGGATCAAGTCCCGCATTGGGCTCTCTGCTCAGCAGGAAGCCTGCTTCTCTCTCTCTCTCTCTCTACCTACTTGTAATCTCTCTCTAATAAATAAATAAAATCTTAAAAAAAAAAAAAAAAAAGGAAAACTGGAGAGAGTTTAAGGTTAAAACTAACTAGGGATAGAGGGACACCCAGGAATTAGCAACAAGGAAAGAGTTACCACCCCCCCCACCCCAACTCCCTTAGTTCTGAAGGGGAATAGGGACAGAGAAGTTACCAGAATCTGGTGAGTGCTATGGTCATTGCAGAAAGGCTACTCACCTTCAGACCCACTGTAAACAGAGCCACCGTCAGACCCACTGTAAACAGAGGCTAGAGGCCTGGCAAAGAGATCTTCCCTCTTTTTCTGCCCACTGATCAACTGATGTCTCCTTTCTGTAGAGCCTAAGTGGGAGCCAGAGGGCCAGGGAGAGGAGATAATACACCCCCTTTAGAGATCAGCCTCCCAGGTCACAGCAGGGCAGAAAGGGTAGAGTATATCCAATAGGACCAATGAAGAATATCCAGGACAATGTTCAAGTTTTAATTTTTTATACATTTGAAGCAGTTATTCCTGTGTTTGTTTTTTATTTTGCATAGAATGACCTTTGAAAATGAAACTTTTTAAAAAGTTGGGTTTTGTCAAAATAGCATTTAAAATTAGTGTTTAAAACCCACGTAACTATTTAGTGATAGTATAAATTTGTATACATTTTAAGAGGTGGGGGTAATATTCCTTGAGCTTTCTGCTGTCTCCTCCTTCCTTTATTCATTTAAAAAAGCATTAACCATCTCTTTCTCTCTCTGTTAGACTGCATTGAGCCCCCTTTAGTAAGATCTGATTAACAATGCACTCTCTTCCCACCAGGAGTTCACTCTCCACTGGGGACTTACTATAGGTCCTTTTTTTTTTTTTTTTTTTAAAGTATATGTGCAGCTGAAGTGAGCACATGAGGGAACTCACTATCAGTAATTACCTTACTGAGTAACAAGCACTATAATGGGAATAGAAGGTACATGGGAGTTCTGCAAAAGGGCATGAATCCAGCGGAGGGCTATGATATTTCCAGGAGATATTTCTTTTTAAAAAAAGATTTCATTTATTTATTTGACACAGAGAGAGAGAGAGTGCACAAGCAGGGAGGAGGGGCAGAGGGAGAGGGAAAAGCAGATGTGGGGGCTCCATCCCAGGACCCTGGGATCATGACTTGAGCTGAAGGCAGACGTTTAACTGTTTAACCGACTGAGCCACCCAGGCACCTCCAGGAGATATTTCTAAGAGGATGTTTATTAAACAAGACATAAGCATTAGCCAAATTTGGGTTGGAGGGGAGCAGAAAGTAAAGAGTATTCTAGGGATAGAGAGAAACATGTTCAGAAACAGGAAAGTACTAAGGAGAATGCTGTATTTGGTGGACTATAAGAAAGTAGGTATGCCTAGATGTGCTGTAGGTTAGGTAGAGGATGTGTTGCCAGATACATCTGGCAAGTTAAACAGGAACTATTTCAAGAATGACCTTGACTGACAGCTTGACCTGAGAAAGAAACACTTTTAAACTGAAAAGTGACATCTGAGGTGCATTTTAGAAGAATCTTTCTGGAAGTAACACAGAGGGTGGGGTAAAGGAGACAGCAATATTAGGAAACTATTGTAATAAGTAAGCTATGGTAATAATACATCATTTCTACCTTACTCTTGGTCCAGTAGATGTCTTAGGATTTAGAATACATAGGACTTGGTGGTTTAAATGTGAAAACATTGGGATTTTTAAGATGGCTGTAATTATGGATAGAAATTTCAGTACAAGCCTTGGAAGAACTACAGGAGGAAGAACAGATAGGAGATGTAAGGAGGAAGATGATGAGTTCAGTTTGAAAGGCCATTCAGACCTAGAGATGGAGCACTTGAAGCCATGAGATGGGAATGAAGTGTGAAGAGACCAAAGATGGAACTTTAGGTAATATTTAAGGGCCAATTATAAGAGGAATTTGAGAATGAGACTGAAAAGGAGCACTAGAGAGATATGAGGGAAACTCACAAGGATTGGTGACTGTCACAGAAGGCAAGGCAGGGAATTTTTGCAAATGAAGGCCTATGAAGGCTTAAATTTTTAGAATAAGAGGTCCTCTGTGAACTTACGGAGAACAGTTTCAGTGGAGTGGACCTAAGTTAACATGCAATATTTTGAGGAGTTGAATATAAGGCAAGAAGGTGGAGACATCAAATGTGGACAGCCTCACTTGAGAAAGGAAGCAGAAAGAAGACTAAATAGAAGAGGATCTAGATATTTAATTTGGTAATTTTGTGTACATAGAGGTGTTAGTTGGGGAACACTGTTTGGTTCTGTTATGGTGTGAAGAGGTTTCCTGGAAACAAAGTTTCAGTAGTACTTTAGGGGTGTGTGTAGTGTGTGTGTTTCAGGAAGGGGTAATTTTAGAGAGGTGGTAGAAGTAACAGAGAAGCCAAGGCTAGTTTCTGAAAGCCAGGCTAACAATTCTGAAGTCATCCTGAGGCTATTTGGGGCTTACTGTAAGGTTTGTTTGTTTTTTAAATATTTATTTATTTTAGAGAGAAGGCATGCAAATAGGGGAAGGGACAGACAGAGACCAAGAGAGAGTCCCAAGGAGACTACCCACTGGGTGTGGAGCCTGATCCCTGGGATCTCACAACTCTGAGATCATGACCTGGGCTGAAACCAAGAGTCAAATGGTCAACTAACTGAGCCACTGTGTGCCCCCACTGTAAGATTTGTAAATGGGAAAGACATGAACAGAGTTTACCTTCTACCATTGTGAAAACAGGAAATAAGTCATCTGAGATGTTAAAAAATGTCAATTCCATTTTACCTAGGTGTAATAAAGCATGGATGGATTTAAAATTTATTCTACTATTTGTAACAAGATAAGCTTAAGCTCAGAGGAAAGAAAATGGACATATAGAAATGGTAGAAAGTATGGAGTATTATTGATGTTCCATTTTTGTGTAACAGTTCGTAATAAAATTTGTAACACTTTTGCACTGTCAACAGGGACCCTTGCAAAATATGTTGTGGATTATTTGTAAAATACTAATTCCATATTAATTATTACTTAATTACTTTAAAGTATATTTGAATTAAAAAATTTTAAATATAAGTTTGAATAAGTTTTATGTAATATATCATTACTAGCATAATTGCCTTTTACATAAATCTCATTTACTATTTTATTAGAACTTTGAAATGTAACTGACAGTATTAAGGTGGGGTTTTTTTACTGTGTGGTTAAAAGATACAATAAGTGTTGTCAATATGTATTTAATAAAATCTGGAACATCTAGCATGAAATGAGTTAACTAAAGTTTACAATTGCTGTTCTAAGCAAAATGCTTAAGTACTTTAATTTGATCATTATTTTAGCATGCTTACATTCATGTAAAATGAAGAGCATATGCAGGTCAATTTGATTTTTCTGGTGGGAACCTGAATAAAATGGCATTTATTTGAAAAAACTGCTAGTAGGGACAATGGTCTTGATAGGAATTATAAAATAATCAGTTATTGATTGGAGAGGCAGTGATGGTCCTGGCATAAGAGTGTAGCATGCCCTGGTGCCTGGGTGGCTCAGTTGGTTAAGCAGCTGCCTTCAGCTCAGGTCATGACCCTGGAGTCCTGGGATTGAGCCCACATTGGGCTCCCTGCTCAGCGGGGAGTCTGCTTCTCCCTCTGACCCTACCCCGCCGCATCTCATGCTGTCTCTTTCATTCTCTCTCTTTCAAATAAATAAATAAAATCTTAAAAAATAAGAGTGTAGCATACTGTCTTCAACAGTTTTCTTCATAAATGCTTATTAAAGGGGCACCTGGGTGGCTCAGTGGGTTAAAGCCTCCGCCTTCGTCTCAGGTCATGATCCCAGAGTTCTGGGATCGAGCCCCACATCTGGCTCTCTGCTCAGCATGGAGCCTGCTTCTTCCTCTCTCTGACTGCCTCCCTGCCTACTTGTGATCTCTGTCTGTCAAATAAATAAATAAAATCTTAAAAAAATGCTTGTTAAATAGAGAAAAATTACTTAAATTCATGGGGCTTTGTAATAGGTCCACTTACCTTTGCTAGTTGGCTGTCTATATGGTGCATAATAAGAATTTATGTTTGGATATACTTCTTATGTGTTTTGCTTGTCCTTTGAAATGTGTAAGAGTTACTTATTTTGTATAGTAGCCTGCTGTCGTTTAGATTACAGTTGAAAGAGGGAGATAATTGCATTAAAATAAACAAAAATGAAGTTAAATCTCATTTTAGGTTAGTCAGGCTTTTAATAAAGATGCTTTGAGATACTTTGCTATGTTGTCTATTTTACCACATTTTTTCTGTTAATATGGAAATAATATACAAATTAAACATTGATCTTTTTATGTGTGTTGAAGAAATTAAAAGATAAAGAAACAGTTACAAATGGATGTTGCCTTTCCATGTTATCTACCGACTCAGTTGAGTAACTTTAGCCAAAGTAAAGTATAATTCTAATCAGAAAATATCATCCTTTTATCCATTTACTCTAAATGAATAGGTGTATAAATGCAATGTACACATTTCTAATGGTCTGTAGTTAACAGAGAATAATTTCGTATCTTTTTAAATCTGTGGAAACTTAACTAGTTTAAGTAAGTACTATTTAGTATTCAAGGCCCTATTCTGACAAAAATAGCCACTGTCACAGGTTTTGGGAGATGGTTTAGTTTCCCAAGTTACATTCCTACTGGCAAGGGCTGTCTAATTGTGACATTTGGTCAGATCAAGGTGAGTTATGTAGAAAGGAAAGGAATCAGTAAATCTAGGGTTAATAATTTCTTAGATTTCCAAACAAGTAAGATCCATCAGCAAAGCTGGAGGACTATAAAGGACAACTCTTGAACTTTTTTGATTTTAAATAAAATAGTCCATTTTAGGTATATTATAATAAGTTCATATTATGTGAAATATAGCTTATTACTGAGAATACTTCAGTTTTAAGTTTAATGAATTATGTGACTGAATTAGGGGTTTCTGACCTTCTCTTCCAGCTGTTGATGTATTGATGGGAATCCCTATAATCATAATTTACTATGACAAAGAGAGACTCATTTTTTCTGATGTCTGAAAGTCATGGGAGCCCTCTCTATTCCTTATGTGTTTACTACCATATGACTAGTTCTCTTCTCTGGGTGACTTCCAATTTATTTTCAGTCAGCGGAATCCTGAGGTTGTTGTGGTGTTCATTTGTATTTTTTTTCTGTTGATGAGTGATAGTATTTTATCTTGCTGATTGATAGTGTTTTATTTTGTAAAATAACTTACTAGTTACTAAAGTTACTAGGCTACTAAAATAGCTGACTAGGGGGAAGGAAGGGTGATTTTTTTTTTTTAAATGTTTACTAGAAAGGGCATAAGATACTCTATTTTAGCGATAGGTGCATCTGCATAAAACTCAGTTTTACCTGTAGCCTGGGTTTCTTCTATGTGGGTCATTCAGAGTAACTGCACTGAAAAGCTTTATGCCACATATAAAAAAGCACCATTCAGATTGCTTGTTTTGCTTTTTATTTATTTGCATATGTAATTTATTGTATCTGTACAAAGGGAAGTTCTTATAAAAAGCAACAAAACAGGAAAAATAAGCAAGTTGTTTTCTTCTGGTAGATTATGATGTAGAGATTAGTTAAAAAAAATTCAGTTTGAGAGATTCCATTTAATCTTGGTAGTGTTTTGATAGGAAGTTGAACATGTAGAAGCAAAAGTATTTTACTTAAAAACATTATTTACAAGACACTCAGAGTAAGTTTACTAAGTGCATTGGCATCAGTATTTATTGCCTGTGTTGAATTCCAGACTGTGAATTATAACTTTGTTCCATAAAGACCAGTGATTTTTTTTTTTTAAGATTTTATTTATTTATTTGACAGAGAGAGATCACAAGTAGGCAGAGAGTCAGGCAGAGAGAGGGGGGAAGCAGACTCTCCGCTGAGCAGAGACCCCGGCGCGGGACTCAATCCCAGGACCCTGACTGAGATCATGACCTAAGCCCAAGGCAGAGGCTTCAACCCACTGAGCCACCCAGGAGCCCCAA
Organism: Mustela putorius furo; assembly: GCF_011764305.1. Classification (NCBI taxonomy): domain Eukaryota; kingdom Metazoa; phylum Chordata; class Mammalia; order Carnivora; family Mustelidae; genus Mustela; species Mustela putorius. The sequence goes on from NW_025422471.1 coordinate 20,665,795, forward strand.
GACCAATAATTTTTAATACACATTTATGTTGCATTTATCCATCCTATGGGTCATGGATTACCACTTTATTTTGAAAAAGGGGAATTATTTAGAAACTGACAAAAAAGAATTAAGAAAAAAAAATGGAAGAGCCAGGTGGTTTAACATCATGTATCATTGATTTTTGCATGTTTTAGTTTCTGAAATACATTTATTTTATGGTTCTGATTGAGTATTTTTTCTACTTTTGATGTAGCTTTTTAAGGATTGCCCCTAAGAATTTCTAATTCACATAAGTGGATGATACCAGAAATAGCCTTGATTTGACATAGGTCAAATCAAAGACCATCTTTTGAAGCCAGTTTTAAAGCCTTGAAATCCAGTGTTCCAGTGGATTTCAGTGTTAACAGCAAAGTTTCCTTGTGACATGATAATGAAATGAAGATAGAAATTTTCATTTTTCCATTTAAGTTAATGTTATAATACAAGAAAATTCCATTTTGGGTTTTATCTTATCACCTTCCCAAGTTACATAGAACCAATGTGGGGAGGAGAGAAGCAAAGTTTTGGTTATGATCCCTCCCAAGGAATCTCCAGATAAGGGGTTCATTGTTTTTAAGGGAAGGAAAAAGGATATATTCTAACTTGGATGGTGGTTCTTCTGTAGATGTGTTGTAATTGAAAAAAAATCACATTAATTGAACTCTATTGGAATAAGGTAGTTGACTTTCTATTTTATAAAGTTCTTTGTGGGAATGGTTACTGGAACACTTGAAGTGGATAAGCATTTTTGCCTGAAGCTTATGTAGGCAGCCAGGAAATCTTTCTCCCTTACTTGGCATAAGTAAAGATACTTTTCCATAGGATATTGCCAAGGATTCATTTTGCTTCACAATCACATGGACAGTTGTGATAACTTAAAGGCAATAATTCTACTCCATAAAAATATCAATCATTACTCTTTAAATCTGTGATCATCAAAAAAGATAAAGAGTTGATGTTAAAGTGTTAATTTCTTAATAAACTATTAACATATTTGAATGACCTAAGGAACACAGGATATTACACTAATAACTTCATCATCATCTTACAGTCCTAATGAGGTAGATGTTACACTCTGTTTTATGGACAAAGAATCTGTGGCATAAGCAGTTAGAAACTTAAGGTCTGTGGCTCAGTGGGTTAAAGCCTCTGCTTTCAGCTCAGGTCATGATCTCAGGGTCCTGGGATTGAGCCCCACATCGGGCTCTCTGCTCAGCAGGGAGCCTGCTTCCTCCTCTCTCTCTGCCTGCCTCTCTGCCTACTTATGATCTCTCTCTGTCAAATAAATAAATAAAATATTTAAAAAGAAAAGTACAATAGTTCTGTAGCTGTTTTTCAGTAGTAAGGGTAAAGCATTTCTTTTAGAATAAAATGAAAAGTGTATATTTGACAAGAATTGCATATTTTGGTGATGCCAAGTTAATTTGTGATGTTTTTTCATGTAACAGGATAGAAATATAGCATCTCATTCAATTAAAAAATACCCAGTCGCTGGAAAAAGCCAGTCTTTTTTGGTGTCTTTCCCTTGTCTGTCAACATTTATTTTATGCATCTATATTTTCCAAAATAATTACCCTTTATTTTATCTTTTAAAAAAAAAAAGAGGTTGATAATATTGGGCCAATCATTTAGAATTAGATACTTGAAAGATTTTTTTTTAAATTAATGCATTTGACAGAGAGAGAGGACACAAACAGGGGGAGCAGCAGAGGGAGAGGGAGAAGTAGACTCCCCGCTGAGCAGGGAGCCCAATGCAGGACTGGATCCCAGCACCCTGGGATCATGACTTGAGCCAAAGGCAGGTGCTTAAGTGACTCAGCCACCCAGGTGACCCTAGAATTAGATATATAAAAAATTTTTGAGATTTGGTGTGTTTATCTATCTTTATAACCATCTATTTATTTTGACTGTGTAAGTATGGAGTGTCAAGTTAATAATACTCCTCAGTTCATGGTACAGTATTATCTTTGGTCCATGTCAGGCCTTCCTGCTGTTTACTTCACATTCACTCATTCATTTGTTCACTCATTCATTAATTCTTCTCTTTAGTCCCCATTTCTACAAGCTCTATCCTTATAGGAAGCTTATCCAGGTTTATCCAACTTTCTGTATACATATACACACATCTCTATCTCTAAATACTGCATTGGAGATTTATTATTTTACGTTGTCTAACTGCTTAAGAATCTTTATCTTCAAGTTATTTATTTATTTATTTATTTCATTTATTTTAAATGAGAGAATCCAGGGGCACCTGGTGGCTCTGTCAGTTAATTGTGCGACTCTTGATTTTGGCCCAGGTCATGATCTCAGGATTGTGAGATGGAGCCCCTAGTTGGCTCAGCGTGAGGCCTACTTGTCCTTCTCCCTCTGATCTTTTCCCCTGCTCATGTACTCTATTTGTCTCTTTATCACATAAATGAATAAAAATCTTAAAAAATAAAAAGAATCTAGGGTATTTAAAGCTAGGCTAGTTCAGATGAACTATTTAAGGACAAATATAATTGAATTCAGTGACTTAAAAGAAGTAAATAAATTTAATATGTTGAAAGCATTAGAAATCTACGAGAATATATCATTTACTCTTAACTCATTGACTTTTTTTTTTGTTACTCACTAAGTAATTAAAAGATACACATCATTTTCCATTAAGCACCAAGTTTAGTATTCTTTGCAATTGGTTATAACATTGCATAGGATCTCAAATGTAATAGGATTCATTAAGTGTATGGTTTCCAATTAATGCCACACCTACCAATTTCTTTACCCTTTTTTTTTTTAAAGATTTTATTAAGTGATCTCTACACCCAACATAGGGCTTGAACTCACAACCCTGAGATCAAGATTGGCATCCTTCTCTGACTGAGTCAGCCTGGTGCCCCCACACCTACCAGTTTCTAAATCGGCTTGGTCCTTTGCAAAAGTTAATTCATGCTTAGAGGCTTTGATATTTCAGTGTGATTTGGACATCAGTCAAGCACAGAGAATTTATTTTGAAAGCAAGAAAATATGTGGTTTCTAGTTAACAGTCTAGTTGGTGACGACTCTCCCCTGTCAACATTATCACTTTTGATCCACACTACTCTTACGTGTGGTAAGCATATCAGATTTATCTCCATTTTAGTAAAGGAGAAATTGAGACTGAAAACTTCAAATGCCTTGTGCAAGATTACTTTGCTGTGAAGTCATAGGCAGAACTAGGACTGGAATCATCTGATTTCTAGGCCAGTGTTCTTAGTTCTATAGTCATGTTTTCATACTCTTTCCCCAAAGAACTGAAGGAATCATTCCATCTTCAAGCGGCTCCATTACTAATGTTTCTATATAATAAGGTATTAGAAATGTTTTCTTAAAAAGGCAAAATGCTACTCCATTTAACAAAACTTTGAAAATCATTGCTGTGTACCACTGCTGCTACTGCTTTTGTTTGGGGTGGGATCTCTCAGTCAAATTAATCAGTGTTAATTCCACAAAATAATTAAAAAAAAGTCTATAATTCCTAGTATACTTGGTGCATTTATTTTTTTAAGACTTATTTTAGAGAAACAATTTTAGAGAAAGAGAGAGAGAGTATGGGGGGGGATGGGGTTTGGGGAGGAGGCAAAGAGAGAGGAGTCTCAAGCAGACTGGGAGTGGAGTGTGATGCAGGGCTTCATCTCAGGCCCCTGGCTGGGATCATAACTGAGCAGAAGCTAAGAGTTGGATGCTTAACCAACTGTGCCACCTAGGTGCCTCTCTACTTGGTGCATTTAAGTCATCTGTCTTAGGGTATCTGGGTGGCTCAGTTGGTTAAGCATCCATCCGACTCTGGCTCAGGTTACCATCTCAGGGTTGTCAGAGTGAGCCCTACCTTGGACTCCTGGCCAGGGTTGGAGCTTTCTTCTCCTTCTGCCCCTCCCCACTGCACATGCATGTGTGCTTTCTCTCTCTGTTAAAAAAGATCATCTATCTGGTCATGTGACAACTCATTGCATTTAGAATAAAACTCAAACTTTTTATTGTCATATGTAGAACCCTGAGTGATCTGATCCTTGCCTAATTCTCTATCCTGTAAGACAAAGTGAAATTAATTAATGATTAGTAGACTCTAAACTCCACGAGTGTACAGAGACCATGTCTGTCTCATTTACTACTGAGTCCTTAGTCACTTTGCATGTAGTTGGTCCTTGATAAATATTTATTTATAGTTATTTTTATAGATATTGTTATCCAAGGCTTATTAATATAGTTTTCCCCCTCAGCTTTATTTTATTTAATTGACATGTACTATTATGTAAGTTTAAGGTATCCAGTGTTGATTTTATATACTTACACATTGCAAAATGATCACCACCATAATGTTAGCTAATACCTGTATCACTTCACATAATTACCATTTTGTGAGAGTGTTTAAGATCGTCACCCTTAGTAACCTTCAAGTATGTAATACAGTATTATTAATGGTAATCACTGTGTTGTATACCAGGTCCCTATAACTTATTTATCTTATAACTGGAATTTATATCTTTTTTTTTTTAAGATTTTATTTAATTGACAGAGATCACTATTTAATAGTAGACAGAGAGGCAGGCAGAGAGAGAGGAGGAAGCAGGCTCCCCGCTGAGCAGAGAGCCTGATGCGGGGCTCAATCCCAGGACCCTGGGATCATGACCCAAGCCAAAGGCAGTGGCTTAACCCACTGAGCCACCCAGGTGCCCCTGAAATTTATATCTTTCAACCATCTTCACCCATTTAGCCCACCCCAACCCTCTGCTTCTGATAACTACCAATTTGTTCCTGTATCTCTGAGTTTATTTTGTTTTTGTTTTTAATTTTTTTTTATTCTACACGTGAGATCATACAGTATTTGTTTTTCTCTGCCTGACTTCACTTAGCATAATGTCTTCAAGGTCCATTCATGTTGTTGCAAACTGTGGAATGTCCTTTATGATGGCTGAATAATATTCCATTGTATGTATCATATCTTCTTTGTCCACTCATTCATTTACAGACACAGGTTGTTTCCATGTCTTGGTTATTGTGGTTAATGCTGCCTGAATATGGGCAAGAAGATGATCTTTTAAAGATCCTGTTTTTGGGGCACCTGGCTGGCTCAATTGGTACAGCGTGTGACTCTTGATCTCAGGATTTTAAGTTGGAGCTTCATGCTGGGTGTAGAAATTATTTAAAAATAAATTCTTGGGGCGCCTGGTGGCTTAGTGGGTTAAAGCCTCTGCCTTCGGTTCAGGTCGTGATCTCAGGGTCCTGGGATTGAGCCCCATATCGGGCTCTCTGCTCAGTGGGAAGCCTGCTTCCCTTCTCTCTCTGCCTGCCTCTCTGCCTACTTGTGATTTCTCTCTGTCAAATAAATAAATAAATAAATTCTTAAATAAATAAATAAATAAATTCTTTAAAAATAAAAATCCTGGGGCTCCTGAGTGGCTCAGTTGGTTAAGTGTCTGCTTGAGCTTAAAACAAATACTCTGTTTTTATTTCCTTTTGATATATACTCAGAAGTAGGATTGTGAGATCTTAAGGTAGTTCTATTTTTCTAATTATTTTATGGTGCACTTTTATTAAAAGGGTCAAAATTTAATCTAATTCTTAAGTTTTTGAGAGACTGCCATACTGTTTTTTTATAGTGATTGCATCAATTTACATTGCCACCAACAGTACACAGAAGTTCCCTTTTCTGTACATCCTCACCAACAGTTTTTATCTCTTGTCTTTTTGATAATATTCTAACAGGTGTGAGGTGATATCTCATTATAATTTTGATTTGCATTTCCCTGAGGATTAGGATTCCTTTTCATATATCTCTTGACCATTTGTATGTCTTCTTGGGAGAAATGTCTACTTAAGTCCTTTGTCTATTTTTTTTTTTTTTTAAATAGAAAATGCATGAGTTAGATATGAGGGGCAGAAGGAGGGAGAGAGAGAATCTTAAGGAGGCTCCATGCTTAGGGTGGCGCTCTGTGTGGGGCTCGATCTCATGACCCTGAGATCATGACCTGAGCTGAAATGAAGAGTCCCAACACCCAACTGATTGAGCCACCCAGGCACCCCATCTTTGCCCATTTTTCAAATTGGTTTACTTGAGGTTTTTTGCTATTGAGTTGTAGGAGTTTCTCATATATTTTAGAAGTTAATCCCTTATCAAGATAATGACTTATGGATGTTTTCTATCATTTTGTAGGTTGCCTTTTCACTCTCTTGGTTGTTTCCTTTCCTGTGCAGAAGGTTTTCCGTTTGATGTAGTCCTATTTGCTAGTTTTGCTTTTGGTGTCAAATCCACAAAAATTATTACTAAGACTAGTGTCAAGGAGCTTACCCCCTATGTTTTCCTTTAGGAATTTTATGATTTTAGGTCTTACATTCAAGTCTTTAATCCATTTTAACTTGATTTTTGTGTATGGTGTAAAGTAGGGGTCCTGTTTCATTCTTCATAGCTATCTAGATTTCCCAGCACAATGTATTGAAGAGACTATCCTTTTTCCATTCTATATCTTGAGTTCTTTGTTGTAACTTAATTGACCATATGTATGCCTATATTTCTGGGGTCTCTTTTCTCTTCCGTTGATCTGTGTGTCTTGTTTTTATGCCAATACCGTACTATTGTGATTTCTATAGTTTTGTAATGTAGTTTGAAATCAACAAGAGTGATGCCTCCTTAAGATTGCTTGACTGTTTGGGATCTTTTGTGGTTCCATACAAATTTTAGGATTATCTTTTCTATTTCTGTGAAAAAATGTCACTGAAATTTTGATAGGGATTATGTAAAATCTATAGATAATCTATAGATAATCTATACACTACCCAAAGTGTTGCGTAGTTTGGTCAGTTTAACAGTATTAATTCATCAAACCCATGTAAAGAATATCTTTCCATTTATTTGTGACTTCAAGTTTTTGAACAATGTCTAATAAGTTTTCAGTGTGCAGAAACTCCTTGGTTACCTCCTTGGGTAAATTTATTTGTGTATTAGTCTTTTTGATGGTATTGTAAGTGGGCTAGTTTTATTGAATTTTAAAAGTTTTTAAGTACTCTCCATCCAACATGGGGCTCAAACTTAAAACTCTGAGATCAAGAGTCACATGCTCTACTGACTGAGCCAGCCAGGCACCCCTAGGTGGGACTCCTTTTAAAAATTTTTCTATCAGTTCATCATTAGTATATAGAAATTATTTTTATACATTGATTTTGTGTCCTGTATATCTACTGAATTGATAAATAAATATATAGTTTTAGATTTTTATTTATTTATTTGACAGACAGAGATCACAAATAGGCAGAGAGGGAAGGGGGGGGGGGAAGCAGACTCCCTGCTGAGCAGAGAGCTTGATCCTGGGACCCTGGGATCATGACTTGAGCCGAAGGCAGAGGCTTTAACCCACTAAGCCACCCAGGTGCCTCTGAATTGATAAATATTTATTGAATGAATGAATGTTGAATGAATGAGTTTCCAAATGGTGATTTATTTATATTCACTGTCCTCTAAGAAAAATCTCAAAGTGTGTATATATATATATATGGGTCTGTGTGTGTGTGTGTGTACATTTGATGAAATTATTTTGTTTCAGTGCACAATAGCAGTTGGAATTACTTTGTAGCTGTAACTTAAAGAATGTTGTACTAGACTTTTTCATGTGATTTCTTTAATAACCCACAACAACTTTATGAAGTTAGTATATCTCCTCTTTTACAGATGATGAAACAGTGTTGACACTTGCTCAAAGCCACTTAGCTAGTAAGTGGCAAAACCGAGGTTTGAACCCAGTGGTCTTTCTATAAGTAAAGTCTTTCTCTAAGTAAAGTCAACATTATTCAGCTTTGGTGCTTCTAAATTAATGACTAGGTTGTTTGGAAAATTTGCTTCTGAGGAACACTTTCCTTTCCCAATGATGCTGAATAACTGAGGCGTTACTGTAATAGGTGTTAATTGGATGGCATGGAGAGTAAGCGCAAAGGAAATTAAAGGAGGAAAAGGTGTGTGCTGAAGTCATCAGGGAAGCTTTTTGGAGTAGTTGTGGGATTTCAGTTGCTCAATTAATGCTATGAAAGTGCTCTGAATACCAGAACTTGTAGGATATTTGGGATACAAATAAGTATAGAGGAGAGTAGAGGCATTCAATTTAGAGAAAGTTTTTAGAGGCTTGGAGGTGTTGTGGGTTTTTTCAAAGAAGTAAGGAGGACCATTGTGGCTAGAAGAGAGGATTTATGTTGGAAAAGAATAAGATATTGAAAAAGTAGATAAGGATGATTGGGAGCGGTATATAATCTATACAGAATTTAATTTTTTCTGTGGATGCCAAGAACAGTGGCATTGTGGGATAAAGTAATATTTTAGGAAGTTCAATCTGTTAGCAGTGTGCAGGTTTTAAATTAGAATAGTGCAGCACTGGAAACAAAGGGACTTAAAAGTGGTAGTTCTGGCCCTAGGCTTGAATTCCATCCATCCTACTTGCTTCTTTATGAACGTACAATGTTATTTCACTTATTGTCCTACTGTTTTTTCCTCTGTGAAATGGAAATTGAACCTTTTGTCCAGTTTCAGAGATTCTGATTCAGTAGATCTAAGGTATGGGGCAAAAATACTCCCTCCTCTCAAGTCAGATTAAGTTACTCCTTTTCTGTGATCCTAGAGCACTTTATATTTATTTAACGTTTTTTTTCTTAAATCTCAGGTGAGAAAAATTGAATTAATCAACTTCCTCAGATAATGGCACGCTGTCACCTTTGGCAAGGACAAGGCTCTCTCTTGTTTTATTTTGTTTAAAATAGTTCTCATTTGGGGCTCCTGGGTGGTTTGGTTGGTGGAGTGTGGAATTCTTGATCTCAGGGTCGTGAATTCAAACCCTGTGTTGGGTGTAGATTACTTAAACCATCTAAAAAATAATAATAATAAAATACAATTAATACCTTCCCCCAAATTCCTCTTTGAAACAACAACAACAAAGTTCTCCTTTATCCACAATTTTTGTTCTCATTCTTTGCCTCTAGACATCTCTACTAATATCTTTGGATATGTCTATATCTTTAAAAAAATATATGGTGGTGTTTTGTGTACATAGTTGTTTTTAATTTATATTAATGATATTCTGGTACAGATCTGTTTCTTTTTTCACTCAGCACTCTAAAAATGTCTTTTATGATGGATAACTTCAAACATACAAATGTGGAGAAAATAGTATAATGACCCCCCCATATGTCCGTCATCCATCATCAGCAATTATTAACCCATGGCTAACCTTGCTTAGTAAATATTTTGAATAACTCCTCCCTTTGCTTCCCCAACCCTCACAGCTTTACCTCTATGTACCATATTATTTCAGAGAAAATTCAGATTTCTTTTCTGTGTTTCAGTGTTTAATACTTTTCTATGAATCTCTGTGTATATATTTCATAATGTGTAACTGCTGCAGGTGTTTCAGATTATATACCTACATATCTGACTTTCTGTTCCTTTGGTGATGATAACCTAGATTACCTGTAATTTCCTGGTACCACAAACAATTCTGTGATTTCCAATTTCATGTAAGTCCTCCTAAGGAGTTTTAGGAGAACTTTGATTTTCTAGAGTGAGATCTCTGGATCATTGGGTATACACAACTTCATTTCACTAAGCGCTGCAAGCTTGCTTTCCAGCATATGAGAGTTCCCTTTCCCTCCACTTCTGCTGATAGTAATATCACATTATATTTTGCTGGTCTGATATTTATGAAGTGGTATGTCATTACTTATATTTTCATTTCTCTGACTATTAATGTGGTTGGTTCTCTCCCATATACTCATTATCTGTTATCTTTGGGGACTCTGGTTCTTGTGTTTCTTCTGCCTAGAAAATTCTTCTTAATCATTTGGTTCATCCACTTTATTAAGATTTCTGCTTACAAATTATATCCTTGACCATTTCATCTAAAGCAGCACTCTTCAAAAAGAAATAAATGAATGAATAAATAAATAAATAAATAGTACTCTTCATCACCTTCTGTCTTTGTTCTGCTTTATTTTCATACTATTTATCACAACAAAACATAACATATTAACTTTATTATGTGTTTATTTAAATAATTATTCCCAGGGCTCAAGTTCTTTGAAGGCAAAGGATCTTATCTGTGTAATGTATCTGTAACTTTAGCCCTTAAAATGCAGATACTCAATAAATACTTGCTGAGTGAATAAATGTGAATTCACCATTTATATCACTACTCAGCAGGATTTCTATGAATATTCCAGATATTTATCCTTGTTGATCTTATTTATTTTTTATTTTTTTAAGATTTTATTTATTTATTTGTCAGACAGAGATCACAAGTAGGCAGAGAGGCAGGTGGAGAGAGAGAGGAAGGGAAGCAGGCTCCCTGCTGAGCAGAGAGCCCAATGCTGGGCTCGACCAGGACCCTGAGACCATGACCTGAGCTGAAGGCAGAGGCTTAACCCACTGAGCTACCCAGGCACCCAATCCTTGTTGATTTTAGACATTGTAATGTAATTTGTTAGTTTTGGTTATGGTATCCTTCTTTGATAAGGGATCCTTAATTTGATAAGGGATCCTTTAATTCCAAGTGGCTAAATCACAACACCTAAATCAATATATTTTGATTTGTGTTGTGGTCTAAAGAAATCCTTTTCTATCCTGACATTGCAAATTCCCCTATGTTTTCTTCTATATGCTTTACAGTGTTACATTTTAGTTTCTAATCCCTCAGGAGTTACACCTTTGCATAACATATGAAATATAGTAATTGATTTCATTTTTCTTCCTGTAGAATACAAGCACTTTGTAATTTTCTTGCTGACTTAGAGTACACCCTTACCATATATGAGTTTTTTCTCATATTTCATTGATCATTTATCTATTTCTGTCTAGTATCACAATGTTTTTATGACAGTGGCTCTTTGCACTATGTCCTAATATCCACTAGGGCAAGTCCTTCCTCTTTTTAACTATTGTCTTAGCAACATATACAGTACAAAACCAGCAACCAATATAATCAAGTAACTAAACTGAGAAAGAACGCATAAGACTATTATAGAAGAATTTTAAAACTCTAATAAGGATATAAAAGAAGATACAACTAGTGGAGAGAAATACCATGGAATGATTTAATGGTATAAAGATGTCATTTCCTCTAGATTAGTCTACAAATTCAAATTCAACTGTAATAAAAATTTCAGGAAGATTTTTGCAGACCTCAACATACTTGTAAAATTTGTTTGGAGTATTTTATAAATGTTACTTTTTGAGATAAATATATACTTACATGTATACTGTATTTGTATTCTTTGGTTTTTTAGTGAGTAGTTTTTGCATTCTCATGGATGGGCAGTTGATTGGAGAGAGCAGAAGAAGGAAGGAAACAGGAGAAATAAATGTTTTGATTAGCAGTGATAGAAATTGTAGTGGCAGCAAGTGGTACTATAAGCAGAGAAACAGAAAAGGTGAAGAAAAGTTAGAGCTTGTTGGATAAATGCATTAATCCTTCCTCAACTCTGCGAAAGTGAATGTGGTAAGACTAGAAAACAGCCACCTGTAATGCACCTCAATATATGCCTTACCGGTGTCTTGCTAATGATTCATAACCATGTCTAGTTCAACAGTCTATATGGAATGCTTAACTGTCAAGGGTATAGTGTCTGTAGCAGGTATCTCTAAGATGTGGCTCTTTGATGTTCATAAGTAATGGTGATCCCGAGTAATCAGGAAGAGCTTTAAATATATTCTTGTTGTAATATAATTAATTATATATATATAATTTTTAAAAGATTTTCTTTTTAAGTAATCTCTACACCCAACGTGGAGCTCGAACTTACAATTCTGAGATCAAGAATCCCATGCTCCACCGACTGAGCCAGCCAGGTACCCCTCTTGATGTTATATTTAATCTGGCAGGGAAATAGGCATTAAAGAGTTTCAATAAAAACTAATTAAAATAAGAATAATATATGTAGTTGGGTTAATGCTCTTCCATTTGAAAAGCAAGGGCCTCCAGAGCTACTCATTCCCTGTTTTCAAAGAGTCAAACTTTTACCATGTCTGTATCTTGTGTACATACATTTGGGTTTACTCACAATCTGAACATGGAATAAAATCACTCTATATTTTTATGGGGACTACAAGTTGAAGAAAAATGGAGTTGAAGGAAGTGAACCTCTGTATTTACTACAAAGAATAACCACACATTGGTAAGCCTAATATTTATTGGTCGTTATGAATCTTTCCTCTTCCAGAAAACTGAGAACCTTCTTAAGGTTCTATACATACAAATTTATGTATAGATACACGCACAGATACATGCACACAAACAGTTATAGGTATGTAACTCTTACTAACAAAGTGTGACAGTTTATGAAGAATTAATGTAATCTCAAACAAGGTGCGGACTATTCATTTATAACTCATACAAAACCTTCTTTTCATTGTTCAGCATAGTCCCTTTTTTTCTGAATGGATTAGTGTTAAATGAAATTTGTTTCGCTTATTTTTTTAAAAACTTCTTTAATTAGCAAAAGAAATAAAAAAAGTTTTTGACTTGAAGTTGATATTTCATATAGAAGAGAAAAAATAGTTATATAAATAATCACAATATTATTAGATACTTCTAGCAAAGTCTTATGAGGTTTCAAAGGTAGATACATTGGGGAATAATTCATTTGAGCTGGGCATTTAAAAATAAATAGAATTGTGATATTAAAATTGCATTTGCCCCCAAGAAGATGAGTGAACGGTAGTTTCTGTCCATTCTGCAGTGTTGGGCTTTTTCGTATACTTAAAGAGACCTGCTGTGTATTTCTACCATGTAGCACACTTATACCAGGCCCTTTTTTTATGCTGACATAACACGCACAACAACCACATGAGGTACATCTTATTAACATATGATGAGTAAAGAAAGATTTAGAGAAATAAAGTACCTATTGAAGATCATGTAACTAGTGCCTAGAGTTGTTTCTGTATTATAGTAATCTTAGAATATCCATTTGCTAGCTGTTAACTGAATATTTCTGGAATGGTTAAAATGATTACTACTTGAAGAATAATACATAAGGTTGCCTCACTATTGCAATTACTGTTAAACCTGTTCCAACATTTAATGTTTAAAATTTTAACATTTAAAAGTACTTGACATTCAGTATTTGTGCAGTAAATATTTGTTTGGATGAATGCTTGAATGTGTCAGCTGTACTGAGAGCTGAGGAAAGGAAGGCATTTTGCTTTTTTGTTTTTTGTTTTTTTTCTGTTTTCAGACCATAAATTAAAATGAGGATCAGGCTGCTCTGATGGACCAATGTAGGAGTAGACCGGTGGGAAATGTATAGAAACCCTAAAACAGGAAATGATGTCTGTGAGCATACGGTCCAGTTTTGTTGGAGCAAAGGTCTAGTTTCCATCAGTGAACCTTGGCAATTTTTTTGTTTAATTTTTACTAAAGTATTTGATTCCTTATGAAAATATTGATGGAATGATTCAGAAAACCAAAATGTCCCATCTGTGATCTCACAGTCAGAGAGTTCCATTGTTTGCTTCTTGTCTGAGTTGGGTGAGTTCTTCAGAAGTTGAGAAAGATATTTGGGAATAGTTTTAGGTACTGTGATTCTCAAGGCTGATAGAAGGATTAAATAGCTGACTTATTATGAAGCTTAGGGATTGAACTGTTATGTTCTATTGCTATGACTAACCATCTCATCAAGAATTTTTTTGTGGTACCCATCCAAACTTGATTGTTGCTTTTTACCCACTTAGTTTTGTTTTTAAACTAGTATTCTATCTAATATTTTGGGGGGGATGATCATATTATCCAGCAAGCATGTCTGTGATTGTAAAAACAATATAGCAAAAAGAAAATCCCTGGTGATTGCTAAGTTTTCCTATGGCTAAATGTCCATTGCACTGAACAGTGGGTAGAGCCAAATTATGAATTCTTAGAATGCATGACTGATGGCATTTTAAAGTAGAACAAAAATCTTGTTCAGAAACTTAGCAGCAGAAAAGAGAGGGCGATTTCTTGATATTTATCTAGTCAGCTTTCTTGCCTTTTTTCTAGAAGATGATAAACATTAGTGATGTCTTTGAAATCCCGAGGCATTAGTTTGTGTTGCTTTTGTTGAGATTTTATGCAAACATCTAAACACTAGCTGACAGTCTAGTTTGAAAAGCTTTGTACATATGCCTTTTTAGCACCTGAAGCTTTAGTTTTCTGAGTGATTCTGATGGCAGTGGTATGACTTTATCAGAAGCTGTGGCAAAGGCCCTGCCATTATTTTAGTGGATTGTGATACAGATTCCAAGTTGTGATGTGAACAATCCGGTTGAAACCAAGGGAAGACTATTTGGAGTATCGACTTCGATATATTTTCCATCAATGCATGGTTGTGGAGATAAAAGGTAAGAACAGGGTTGGTAGTGCTTCAAGGAAGGAGTGCTTTTAGTTCAAGGAGATTCTGGAGCTCAGAACAGGCATTTATGAAAAGAGTGCAATCTAGATGAGCTCTGGGCTTAGAAGTACATCCCAGGCTGAATGGACCATATTTTTTATTTTCTGTATTTTATGCTGCTTTGACTTCTTGGGGCCTTGCTAGCTGAAGACAGATTGCACCTCCCAGGGTTTGCTGACTCCTAAAGATCGCTGGGATTCCTATGGATAGGACTCCCCTGGGTGTGTGCCTTTCATATGCTCACCAGCCAATCCAGAGCCCTTACACACCAGCTTTACTGAATTCTCACAGGTTGAGCCACCTGCCCTAATTGTACATCAGGGCAGCTAGCAGGTAACTAGGGGCAGTCCCTACACCCCAGAACCTGCTGAAATTATTCAGCTCGGCAATATATAACTACTTAGCCTACCCTTCCTTGCTTTTACTGAGAAAATGACAGTAAATGCTGTGCCCATGTTTTCACCTTGTTCCATCTGTCTCCAGACCACCCTGGTCCTTCCCCATGTGGCCTTGTATGGAGTGGCTTGCCCTCTTCTCCTGGGAACTCTAAATAATAATAAAATCTTCTTATGAAGATAGCTATTTCCGTATGTCTCAATGACAATGAAAACAAATCCTGGATACATTTTCTGTTCTTCTCTTTTTTAGAAGATTTATTTATTCCAGAGAGAGACATTAGAGACAGCGAGAAAAAGCAGGGGCCCAGAGAGGGGCAAAGGAGGAGAAAGAATCCTCAAGCAGACTCCATGCTGCCAAGTGTGGAGCCCAATGCAAGGCTTAATCCGGGGACTGCCAGATCACAGCCTGAGCCAAATCAAGAGCTGGATGCTCTGCTGGCTGAGCCACCCAGGCACCCCTCCTGGGTACATTTTATTTTTTATTTATTTATTATGATTATTTTTAAAGATTTTATTTATTTATTTGACAGAGCGAGATCATAAGTAGGCAGAGAGAGAGAGGAGGAAGCAGGCTCCCTGCCAAGCAGAGAGCCCGATGCAGGACTTGATCCCAGGACCCTGAGATCATGACCCGAGCCGAAGGCAGAGGCTTAACCCACTGAGCCACCCAGGCGCCCCTCCTGGGTACATTTTAAAACACAGGCCCAGCTCTCTTCTGGAGTCCCATTAGCGAGCTCTGGCCAGCTCTCAGTTTCAGCTCATAATTAAGATGGCTAAAAATATCTTTGGCTCCTATGGTGTTTCTTTGTGGGAAGCCATATTCTACACCCTTTTCCTGTACCTCCCCGAGTTGTGGATATTGAGAAATCTATGAAGGTATTTCTTTTGAGAAGTAACTGACTTTGCTGGATGAAGATAGTAATATCCTCCTCCTCCTTGGGGGATTGGTTTTAGCTCTTCTTAGTGGATGGGGTGGGGGATGCTGTTGGGGAAAAGAAGAGCAGTGGTGGCTCTAAGTCCTGGGAGAAGGGGAGCTGAGTAACCTCAGAGGGAAGTCCACCTGCTATTACTCGCTGCTGAAGAAGACACAGAGCAGACTTCCCATATTGCTGCTGCTTACGGCCTGGAAACAGCCTATAGATTTCTATGGCAGGAAGTTATTTATTATCATACTTTGTTTTGAAACATTTGGTGACCTCATCTGGATCCTAACATATAAAAGGATGCTTAGTAGAAAAATGCTGAGGATAGAAGCATAATAAATATTCACTGAAGAAAGGATGATCTTATATGATTCTGGCAAAGATATATTCCTGTTTTTATAAAAAGTAGAGGGAAAATAGAGAAAAATCATAAATTTAGTGATCACCGAAGATCAGTTGTATTTTAAGTGAGAGATTCGTGTGAGGGTTTTATAGCAGTGTCTAGATTGGAATTGATCTTAGAAGTTTACGAGAGAGTTTGTGTGGCCTAAAGTGCTTTTATGTGTTAAAGAAGCTACAGCCTTATTTACCACAGCATTACTTGTGGCTGTGTATTGGGGAAGACCCTAGTCAGTGCATTTTTAATGTAGATTCCCTTAAAGATTTAGACTCATTGAATATTAACAAGTTGACATATTCTTTTTTCATGTGTGGCACTCCTGGGAATATCTGAAATGTAAAATTTATATTCTTATCATAGTTGAGTTAGCAAATTTAACTAATGTAAACATCAGCTCAGAGCTTGCTGGGTGAAACTGGTGAAACCCGCAGCCTCCACCAGCTTCCTGATCTCAAGTCTCAGTTGCTTCCTTTGCATGTGGGGAATTTTTGCGCTTAGGTTTCCCACCGGTCTGAGCTCTCCTCTGGTAGGAGGCTGATTGGTAGTTGCTGGATGACCTCTGATGTGAGCTAACCTAATTTGCCTGCTTTCAAAGCTAATTCCTGTCTCTGGGTTTTTTGTTTCTGTTTTTTTTCTTATCACTGTTATCTTTTATTTTTCTCAGCTTTTGTATGGGTTTTCCTTTGGAGCTACACATTCCAGTCAATCCTCTGAATTCTATCTCTGTCTGTGGTACATTATTTATACTGTAGCCACAATGAAAAACCTTGATAATTTCTTCCTCCATTCACCCTTTCTTATGTAAATTCCTAAGAACACATTTCCCTGTTGATAATGTGCCACTCTGAGTTTCCCTTGTCGCCTTTCCCTGCCTTTTTCAGAAATATAATTTCATAGTTATTTGCTTAATGTCTGAGAGGGTGGGAAGGTCTATTATCAAAAAGGAAAACTTATAAATAAATGATGAAAAAGAGCTACTTACCATCCAGAGGGTGGTGCAAACAGTTTTCAGGGACTGAATTGGAGCTCACATGAGAAGAGGTAGCGACATGCTTCAGCTATCTGCTGACTACTTTTTTATGTGGCGAGACCACAACCGTGTATGTTCCACTGATGGGTGCTGGTAACTTTTTGGTGGACTTTGTGAATTGTTTCGGTGTGGATTTTATATCTTATGATTAGCGGGACAATAGACTGGAAAACTCTTCTATTTTAGGGAATATATAGAATAAAAGTGGAAAAATGAGAAGACACGTAGAATTATGAGGTTTATTTGGTTGGAGAAAAAAATAATTGAAAGTAAGAATGGTAAAAATAAGTAGGTACAAAATCTTGAAATGTAAGTAAGTTGAAATTTGTGGGGAACATAGATTTTCATATGTTTGTTTAAAATGGATAGTAAAGAACCAGCTAGTTTCTAGGGTACTGCAAAAACAAAAAACAAAAAACAAAAACAGATAGTAAAGAAAGAAATGACAGTATTATTCAGGTTAGATGTTGTATATTTGATTGTAGAGGTTGGTAAATTGCCAAGAGGCAAATTGGGAGGTTTGGGATTTTTAAGTAGCCTTTTACGGTTTCACAGGTGCTGGCAGAAGACATGAGACTCCTAGGTCAGAGAAAGAGGACTTTATTTACTCCTGGCACAGCAAGCAGCAAGTGCATTAGTGTATTTGCTTTAGTTCTTCTTGCCCCCAAGGCCCATAGAGGTGATGCAGTATGGTACAGATAAAGGTTGTATACATAGTGGGTTGCCACTGAGGAGCAAAATTGTTCTTTGTCCTGGTGGGTGACTACCTCATCCCTCAAAATTGTTCACTGCATACACTACCTGAGAATGACCCTGAGTAGAGAATGGTCAAGATCTTGCATTCCTGGTACTCCCAAGAAGACATATATTAGCGTCAGAAACCCAAAGAGGAGTGTCTATCAACAGGTGCTATGAAGAATCAAGAAATACTCTTCTGTTTTTCTTAAGTTTTAGAACTGTGAATATGGTATTTACAGAACAATTAACTAAAGGAGATTTTAAAGGAGAAAATTCTATTGGTGAGGTTCAAACCATTATTTGTGTAACATAAAATTACGTAAAAATTATAAAATTTGTACCAAACATCATGTTACCAATATAAACAGCATTAAACAAGATCTGTTCTTGTGCAGTTTATATCCCCATGGGACACAGACATTAAATAAAAAAAAATTGCAAATTCTTTTTTTAAAGCGCCCCCTGTCTTAGATTTCAGACCTCTAGTGTGGCTCAACTCCGGGAGCAATGTTTACATAGAATAAAAATGAGCAATTTGAGGATCTTATCCAGGTTAACAGGAGGAGTTTGCCAAGCAAAAAGTTAAGGGGCAGGGAGAGGGACTTGTTTCAGGCAGAGTAAACAACATGTACCAAAGTCCATAGACAAGAGAGAGTTTGGTATATTTAAAGAACAGAAAGGGTGGTGTGGCCGGAGCATAGAGAACCAGAGGGACAGTGGTGTAGAATAAAGCTGAAGAAGCTGGCTTGGGCAAGATTATAGGACCTTATAGGCAAGAAGGCATTTTGGAATTTGTTCTAAAACCATAGAAAGCTATCGAAGGGTCTTAAGCATGATACTATGAGATTAGGGCTCATAACTCATTAGGGCACATGGCTACTAATATGGAGAATGCTTTGAAAGGGGACAGAAGTGGAGTCTGGAAGGTCAGTTAGGAACCTAGGCTGGTGGTAATGATGGTTTGAACTAGATGGTGGAAGTGATGGACAGAAGCTGGTAGGTTCAAGTTGTTTAAAGGGTAGAATTAATAGAACTTGGAGATTTTCATTTATTGGGATATAATGTTGTTACTGGAGTTATCTAGGATGAGGAGAGAAAATGGAGGATCAAATTTTATGGGACACCAACATGTAAGGGAAGGCTGAGGAGAAGGATTCCACAAAGGAGAAAGAGAAGTGGCTAGAGAGAAGAGAATCAGGGAAGATACCACAAGTCAAAGGATGGGAGTTTGAGAAACCATTAACTATTTGCTGAAGAGTAAGTGGGAAATGATTACATACATGATTCTTGAGGATTGGGGGAATATTATGGTGTTTTTAGAAAATATTTAAGGACCTCAGAAATGTCAGTTATGTAATGTTAATTGAAAAGGAGCATGTAAATTTGCATATTCAGTATGAATCTGGAGCTTTGTTTAAAAAACTACATAAATGAGAATGTGTTTATGTAGCAAAAATATTCAAAGGCAATACAGGAAAAAAAATATATTTTTTAAAGAGTTCATTTATTTATTTGACAGAGAGAGACTGTGAGAGCAGGGGAGTGGGAGAGGGAGAAGCAGGCTTCCCGCCAAGCAGGGAGTCCAATGTGGGACTCGATCCCAGGACCCTGGGATCATGACCTGAGCCAAAGGCAGACACTTAACCAGCTGAGCCACCCAGGAGCCCGAATATAGGGGTATATTAATAGTTTTATCTGGATAGCAAAATTCCTTTGTTATTAGTTCCTGTGCAGTTTTCAAATTATGTGAGCATGTATTAAGTTTCTAATTAAGAAATTGTTTTTTATTTTGATGTAACTTTATCATCACATTTATTTTATTAATATTTTACAAACACAGTGTTCAAAGAGTGCCAGATAGTTCTGTAAGGCTTGTAATTAGAAACTGCATTGCCTGCTCTCACCCTTATTCCATTTCCTATTTCTTAGGAGCAACTATCTTCAATTTTTTTAGTTGATTCTTTTATTATTTATTTTCATATCTCTATATAATGTATTTATATTGCTGCTGCTTGATTTTTTCTTTTGATACTGTCTCTTGAGTTCCCACAGTGGAAGATGAAAATTTTGTTCTCCCCTTTGTTTTTTCCCAATGCCTCATACACATTTCTTGGCTTCCCATCCTCTCACTATAGTTATTTTAATTTTGATTAGAGTAGTATTTAATGTTTACATTTTTATAACTGTGTAAATGCTCTTCATAGTTCTGCCATGGGGTAGGATCTACGATTGCTTTATCTTATTATTTATTTATTTTAGAGAGAGGAGGGGGAGGGGCAAGCGGAGAGGGAGAGAGAGAATCTCAAGCTGTTTCTGCCCTGAGTCCGATGCGGGGTTCAATCTCACAACTCTGAGATCAGACCTGACCTGAAACCAAGAGTTGGCTGCTCACCCAACTGCACCACCTAGGGTGCCCCCCATTTTCTTTCTTGTACACAGTTTTGTTTTCCCCTGAATACATTTATTTGTAAAGAGGTAGCTTAATTTTCTATGTTCTTATCGTGAATTTAACCCCAAGCTCTATCCTATTGTCTAAATATCCTCGTAATCTATTAATTTTATTTTTTGAAGAGCTAACTCTCAGACTCTTCTATACTATACTGGATATTCTAATCTATACTGTTCTAATCGAATCTGTCCTGGATATTCTCCTGGTCTTTGGCATAGTTGTTATTTTAGACTGTCTCTTCCCCACCATACCTGTCATCCTAGGGATTCCTTTTGCTTCTGTTTTGTGTTGGATCCCCTGTTACCTGATTTCCTCACATTATCTAGTAGCTTCCTGAGTATTTGGCTTCTTTTGTTGTAGGAAACCATGCCTTATTCTGGGCTTTTTTTTTTTAAGTAGTTCTTTGATTTCCTTCCCTCAGTTCTCTGTCTCTTGTCTGTCTGTCTGACTTACTATTTTTAGAATTCTTTTTTTTTAAATTTTAAATTAATTTTAAATTTTTAATTTTTTATAAACATATATTTAATTTTTTATAAACATATAATATATTTTTAGCCCCAGGGTACAGGTCTGTGAATCGCCAGGTTTACACACTTCACAGCACTCACCATAGCACATACCCTACCCAATGTCCATAATCCCACCCCTCTTCTCCCAACACCCCTCCCCCCAGCAACCCTCAGTTTGTTTTGTGAGATTAAGAGTCACTTATGGTTTGTCTCCCTCCCAATCCCATCTTGTTTCATTTATTCTTCTCCTACCCCCTTAACCACCCATGTTGCATCACCACTTCCTCATATGAGGGAGATCATATGATTGTTGTCTTTCTCTGCTTGACTTATTTCACTAAGCATGATATGCTCTAGTTCCATCCATGTTGTCGCAAATGGCAAGATTTCATTTCTTTTGATGGCTGCATAGTATTCCATTGTGTATATATACCACATCTTCTTTATCCATTCATCTGTTGATGGAAATCTAGGTTCTTACCATAGTTTGGCTATTGTGGACATTGCTGCTATAAACATTCGGGTGCACGTGCCCCAGTATTTTTAGGATTCCAATCTTCTTTGAATGTTGTAGGTGCTTAGTAGGCTGGTCTTCTAATTATTTTATCTTTTTTCTTCAGTCATCTTCCACACTTTATTTTGTTGGGAGATTTCCTTATTTTTATTTTTCAACCCTCATAGATTAAAAAAGCCCTCATAGATACAAAAAAAATCTCCTGAGGGCACCTGGGTGGTTCAGTCCAACTCTCAATTTTGACTAGATACAAAAAAAATCTCCTAGGGGCACCTGAGTGGTTCAGTCCAACTCTCGATTTTGACTCAGGTCGTGATCTCAGATACTAGGATTGATCCCTTGTCAGGATTTAACTCTGTATTTAACAGAGTCAGCTGTTCACTCTTCCTTCCCCCCTGCGCGTGCTTTCTCTCTCTCTCTCTCAAATAAATAAATAAAAATCTTGAAAAAAAATTCTCCTGTTACTAGATCTTTATTCTTGCTTAATGCTATTCTGTTTTTTTTTTTTTTTTCATGTATCCTTACTTTTTTGTAATCTCTTTGAAGGTTATAAATGACAGTTTTTGGACATTTTCCTCTATCTTCCAAGTTATTCTTTTATTTGCATGCTTTGGTCTTTGTCTTTCCTATTTCAGGCTTTACTTAAACACATGATAGTCCTTGGCTAATCTGTTCACTTAAGCATTCTCAAAAGAGTTTTACAAAGCTGCCTATTAGTTCCGTACCTGTGGATGAGGATTTATGAGATAAGTGCCAATTCTTGTAATCTGACTTTCAGAATAATCTGAATGGACTGTCCTAATTTCTGATAACCATAATTTTAGGTGTGTTATTGTAGGCTGCTTAAATTCCCCAAAGAAGAATCTTTGTTACCTACCTAGAGGGTATGAGCCTCTCTGCAATATTTTAGAAACCAAACTGGGGAAGAAGCACAAAGGACTTTCTCTTTATTCCTCTCCTTTTTTAGTGGATTGGCTGTTCTAAACTTGCCTTGTGTCTTCCAGTAATGATATGACCATTTAAAAAATGAGAATAAATAGGGTGCCTGGGTGGCTTAGTCAGTTAAGCCTCTGCCTTTGGCTCCAGTCGTGGTCCCAGGGTGCTGGGATTGAGCCCCACTGTGCTCCCTGCGCAGTGGGGAGGCTGTTCCCTCTGCCTGTGTCTCCCCCTGCTTGTGCTCTCTCTCATTTCTTTTTGTCAAATAAGTAAATACAAAAATCTTTTAAAGAGAGGGATACCTGGGTGGCTCAGTTGGTTCAGCATCTGCCTTTGTCTCAGGTCATGATCCCAGGGTCCTGGGATCAAGTCTCACATTGGGCTCCCAAGGAGCCCACTTCTCTCTCTGCCTGCTATGCCCCCCGGCTTGTGCTCATGCTCACGTGCTCTCTCTCTCTCTCTCTCTGACAAATACAGAAAATCTTGAAAAAAAAAATCTTTAAAAAAAGATGAGAATAAACCTCTGGTGTTCTGCAGGGCTGGGGCAAGGCACTCGTCTTAACTGGAGTGAGGGAGAGGTTGAGTTGGGAATTGGGACTCTAATAGCTTTTATTTATTTATTTATTTTTTTTTTTTTTTAAGATTTTATTTATTTTTTTGACAGACAGAAATCACAAGTAGGCAGAGAGGCAGGCAGAGAGAGAGGGGGAAGCAGGCTCCCCACTGAGCAGAGAGCCTGATGCGGGGCTCGATCCCAGGACCCTGGGATCATGACCTGAGCCGAAGGCAGAGGCTTTAACCCACTGAGCCACCCAGGCGCCCCGGGACTCTAATAGCTTTTAAAACATTTTTTTTTTTTAAGATTTTATCCATTTGAGGGATAGCAAGAGAGAGAGAGAATGTGCATGCGCTTGGGTGCACACTAGTGGGAGTAGGGGTAAAGGGAGAGGGAGAAGCAGACTTCCCATCGAGCAGGAAGCCAGTCTGGGATTCCATCCCAGGACTCTGGGATCATGACCTGAGCCAAAAGCAGGCACTTAACTGACCAAGCCACTCAGGTGCCCCTTGAACAGATTTTTAATCAATCCTCCTGTTCCTAATACTTTCCCTCTTCCAGAAGTACTTGGTACTACCAATTTATTCTTTTGGAGATTTTGTCATGTAAATTGAGTTGTTTTTACTTTCCCGTTGATTAGTATTCAGATTTCTGAGATCTGAGTAGTCATTTACCATAATTTTGTTATTGTTGTCTCCTCTCCTGGATTCTTTGTTCTATTGAATGTATACCTTAAAAGTACTTTTACTGTCATATGGTGGGAGAATGTACCTATAAATATAAATTCAGACCATAACTTTTGATAATTTGCATGAAGAGCTAGTGATTAACAATAGCTACAATAGGTAATCTCCAAAGAAATGTCTGAAGTTTCACTATAGCTATTTAGTGTATAATAATAAGTGATAATGAAAATAATTTATTTTTTAAAAAAACATTTTATTTATTTATTTGACACACAGAGAGAGATCACAAGTAGGCAGAGAGGCAGGCAGAGAGAGAGGGGGAAGCAGGCTTCCTGCTGAGCAGAGAGCCTGATGTGGGGCTCAATCCCGGGACCCTGGATCATGACCTGAGCCAAAGGCAGAGGCTCAACCCACTGAGCCACCCAGGCACCCCTGAAAATATTTTAAATACCTTACAGTTGCATTCCAAATGCCAGGCACAGTGCTTCACTTTTGTCTATTAACACATTTAAACCTCATTCCAGCCTTGCATTTGGTACTATTATTACCACCTGCTCTATAGATGAAGAAATGGAGGCATAGAAAGATTATGGCACTTTTATATGGACAACACAACTAAACTAAGAAATGGAGGAATAAAAATATGAATCTAGGTAGTCGTGCTCAAGAACTCACACTCTTAACCAGTGTGCTATATACTTCTTCTGTCTGCTGCTGGGGTTATCTCTTTCGGTTGAGATAAAGATTTTAATTTTCTCCTATCAGGAAGGATAATCCATTTTATTTTTCTGCTGCAATTTTTGTATCTCTTTATATATCACAAATAGTCTACAGATGTAAAACTATTTTCCTTTGGTGATTTAGCTGAAGATGAATTACTTGTTATCTTGGATTTTTCTGGGAGGTCTTAAAAGGCTCAATTTTTTCCCCCCTTATACTATGGATATATTTTTGATAATCCACTTTCATTGTGTGTTCATTTAGAATATCTTTTCAAAAACTACCTTCTGCTTCATTATACTGTTATCCAATCATTTTGTAAACTTCTGGCAAAGTGATGAGCTGTAGGAAAATGTTTCCTTTTCAGATTTTAAATAAATATTAATTATCTTAAAAGGGGAATTACTCATATATTGGTATATTTAGAACATATGTTTCTTGAGGATTTATAGACTGATTCAGTTAGTTAGCTGGATTTAGTCCTTTAAAAACATAAACAGGCTTTTTGTTTCCTTTATTTTAGTAGGAGTTGGAAGAAAGATGTTAAGGACAAGCACCTAATTGTTTAATTTGCTGCCTGCATCAAGATATGCACAAATAACTAACTTTATAAAATCAACTTGATCAGCTTTAGGTTTTTCTACCTCTTAACAATTTCAAATTATGCCTGAAAGAAAGAAGAATCAAGTTAGTTAATTTTTATAATTATTAAATGAATTTTAACAATAATAGATGTAGTTATATTCAAATGTATGTATACAAATATATTTTCTTGCCTTGTTTTTTAAGGATTTATTGTAGTGTGTTAAAGATGTTAAAATTAATTATCTATTTACATAAAACAAAAACTAGAATCATATTTAATTTTTTTACTTGACTTACAGATTTTATTCTTATTTCTGTGACTGTAATATTTTTTCATCCTTGCCCATTTTTGCCTGTTTCCTATATTAAAATAGAGCTTTCTCATTTCTTCTTAGAATTTATCATTCATTCCTGCCCACTCTTGTAAGAGTGATGCTTGGGATCCCCTCAATATTTACATATTCATACCATATTTGAGGCAACATTTGATTTTTAGGGAAATGTGCTTTTTATTTTCCTGTTGGTAGATTTGTATTCTTTAAGAATGAGAGGTTGTTTCCTAATTCAGGTCTTCTAGTCCTTTTTTTTTTTTTTTTTTAAAGATTTTATTTATTTACTTGAGAGAGAGAGACAGTGAGAGAGAGCATGAACGAGGAGAAGGTCAGAGAGAGAAGCAGACTCCCCATGGAGCTGGGAGCCTGATGCGGGACTCGATCCTGGGACTCCAGGATCATGACCTGAGCTGAAGGCAGTCGTCCAACCAACTGAGCCACCCCGGCGTCCCGAGTCCTTTTTCCATTCATCAGTTCCTCTTATTATACTTTGGCTTCTAGAAGACAATCAATAAATGTTGACCTAGCAATTCCATAGAACAATCTATCTAAAGTTCTTAATTATATGGGTCTTTATCATTTCTCATCATCATTTTCCCAGTTCTAATCAAGAGCAACACTAGACAGTGCTAGTCTTGATTCCACAGTTCCTTGTTTGAGATTCATTTACAGCAAAACTGATGAAAGATGGAAAGTCATACCAAACTATGGTAGAACATAAGAAAGCACTGCCTTTGGGAAGAAGCCACATTCTCCGCTCAAGTTATCTAGCAGACAGTCCTTATTCACTTATCTCTATTACTTGATTTATCTTTTATGTCCCTTTATAGTTGGGTCATAGTTACATTGTATTTTATAATCTTCTCAATTCACAGCAGTTAGGATCAAGGGAATTTGGTTTGGTTTGGTTTTTAAATTAACAGGATATTCTCGGTTGGAATTCTTTCAATACATTTTTTAAAAATTCTTTTGACTTTTTTTCTTTTCTAATTTAATAGAGTAGGTTTGCTGAAATAA
Source organism: Mustela putorius furo (assembly GCF_011764305.1). Classification (NCBI taxonomy): domain Eukaryota; kingdom Metazoa; phylum Chordata; class Mammalia; order Carnivora; family Mustelidae; genus Mustela; species Mustela putorius. Next base: position 20,692,024 of record NW_025422471.1, read on the forward strand.
GGACACTGCAAGAACCAGCTGTTTAGTTGAATATTTGAATTGGCAGTGTAAAATTAAAAGCACAAACAAAAAGTATTGGTAAGAATTTATCTCTGCTTATTTTCCTTCTGATGAATTTTTTATTTTTTAAATTAGAATACTGGGGCATCTGGGTGGCTGAGTGGGTTAAGCCATTGCCTTCAGCTCAGGTCATGATCTCAGGGTCCTGGCATTGAGTCCCACATCGGGCTCTCTGCTCAGCAGGGAGCCTGCTTCCCTCTTTCTCTCTCTGCATGCCTCTCTGCCTACTTGTGATCTCTCTCTGTCAAATAAATAAATAAAATCTTTAAAAAAAATAAATTAGAATACTGACTTGAGGGAAAGCACTGCATCCCATATTGACTCTTAACATGTACAAAAGAATAATTCTCTGTTACACATCTGGCTATGATGATTTTCATACATTTCTTTTCATTTGATTATTTTTTATAACTTTTTTTTAACGTTTGGAAAGGTTTATAAAGAAACTAATACAGAAAAATGGACATGTCTTTAAATTTTCAGAAAGAAAAACTTAAATTCTTGGAGACTAAAGATAATTTTGTTTCTTTTTTTTCCTTTATTTAATGAATTGCTGAATTTTTTGGAGCTCAAGTTAGATATAAATATGGTAAGTTTTGGGGCACCTGGGCGGCTCAGTGGGTTAAGCCTCTGCCTTCTGCTCGGGTCATGATCCCAGGGTCCTGGGATCGAGCCCCACATCGGGTTCTCTGGTTGGCGGGGAGCCTGCTTCCCCCTCTCTCTGCCTGCTTCTCTGCCTACTTGTGATCTCTGTCTGTCAAATAAATCAATAAAATCTTAAAAAAATATATATATGGTAGGTTTCTTGGTTTTTCTTTTCTTTCCTTTTTTTAAAATGAAGATTTCATTTTATTTTATTTTAAGATTTTATTGATTTATTTGACAGACAGAGATCACAACTAGGCAGAGAGAGGAAGAGGAAACAGGCTCCCCGCTGAGCAGAGAGCCCAATGCGGGATTCGTTCCCAGGACCCTGGGATCATGACCCGAGCCGAAGGCAGAGGCTGTAACCCACTGAGCCACTCAGGCACCCTTCATGTCTGTATTTTCTATGAGATATTGCAAGCTAGGTTAAGATTTATTGATATGTTATAAGTTATGATCAAGATATTATTAAAGAATTAATAGTAACTGTGCACAGAGTGGTGGAGAAAATGAAAGAAACTATATATTTGAAACGTATTTGCTTACCTACATTATAAAAGAAAAGGCAGGAAAGGAAAGGGAGGGATAAATTGTGTAAAAGAAAGTTAAAAGAGATGAGGAGGAAAAAACGCGAAGAGAATTAACCTGCATGGAGATATCTAATTATGTATTTGCTTCTGTTTCAGTTTATTTATTTTACTTGTTCTTTTCTCATTGAATTTTAAACTTCCAGAAAATGGGGGCCATTACTTCCGCTGTCTTTTCAGCTCCTCCATCCTAATAGTGTCAACTCAATTATCCATAGAGAGATTATCTGCTTTGTGTTTTAGCCTTTGCAAATACAGCTTTCAAGCTCTTATTGACATAAGTAAACAAAGAGGGTAATAAAGACTTTTTGAGTTATTTCACTATTTCATGCATAGGCTTGTTTACACTCCTGTGTTGCTTGGCTCTTAGATCAAACTATTCATTGTCAATCATTAACGTAGAGTCAGAATGGATCAGTTATCTTGCATATTTTTCCTAATAATTAAATAAATGGGTATTTACAATAAAAGTTTTTTTCCTGGTGGATTTATTTGTCTTTAAATTCACTTTTAGTCCTAGCCTCTCCCACCTATCTTTCACTTAGGGCTAAAGATCAACCCAATGTACTGTTCTTCTGTATTTAGAGCTGTAGAACCATGCCTGGATCCCTGATATTCAGCTGACTATCTTAGAGACTTGAAAAATCTTTAGACATCAAAGACAGCTTTTTGTTTTCTTTTTTAAAGATTTTATTTATTTGAGAGAGAGAGAGAATGAAAGCATGAGCGGGGGCTGGGGACAGGCAGAGGGAGAGGGAGAAGCAAACTCCCGGCTGAGCAGGGAGCCCAAAAAGGGGCTCAATCCCAGGACTCTGGAATCATGCCCTGAGCCCAAGGCAGACATTTAACGAACTGAGCCACCCAGGGCATTGCTCAAAGACAGCTTTAATTGAGATACACTATCCATACATACAAACTGGATAAATATTTTAGAAGGTTTTCAGTAAGAGTTGAAACATTAATTTTCTGGTTTTTCTCTTAAATATCTACTTAGCAAACTCTAACTATAATCTTCTTCCCAACACAAAAGAATAACAAACATAGCAAATTTAAAGAAAAACAGTTTTTGTTTAAACCTCCTTTAGAAAAGTCTGAGATGCACATAGAACATGAAGCAATGATCAGCAAAGAGCTAAGAAGGAAAATTGAGCAACTTCAGTTCATTAAATTGTTGCTATATATGTTGTCTAAAGCATTGTCAATTCCAGAAAATTAAACACTATCCTATTCAAATGTAGCTACTAAATATATTTCTGTTCTGTTGTTCAATGTATATAACTGTCATGGCTCATAGGAGTCTTTATTTAATCACTTCCTATTTCCTTAACTGTAGAGGGAGCTCCTTAAAATTAGAGCCCATTTCTTTGAGCTCTGCATCTTAGAGATTTAATCCAACTTCAGTAATATAGTAGATACTAAACAAGTGTCAGATGAATGAATTAGTTTGTGAGCTGTGAATGTTTCTGGGTGTTATTTCTTTGTTTTTTAGGGGGGAATTTCAGGTTTAAAAATTAACAAATAAGGAAAAGTTGACCAGGATATGCTTTAACACGTAAACATCTTGGTCATTAGTTTCTCATTTCTGAGGAAAAAAATGTAGGCATCACATAAACTTTTTTCATAACTTTGCTGTTTTTCTCATTTAAAAGGCAAATATGTTAAGTAAATTTTTTATCAGATGATAACATTATTTATTTAATACTTTGTCCTTTTTCTTTTCTTTTCTTTTTCTTTCTTTTCTTTTCAAGATTTTATGTATTTATTTGACAGAGAGAGTGAGAGAGCACAAGCAGGGGGAGCAGCAGAGGGAGAAGGAGAAGGAGGGAGCCCAATGTGGGGCTTGATTTGATCCCAGGACCCTGGAATCATGACCTGAGCAGAATGCAGACACTAAACTGCTGAGCCACCCAGGCGCCCCACTTAGTACTTTTTAAGGGCATTCACACACATTGTTAAGTCTTATCCTGACAACAACCTGAAGGAGGTATAGGTGAGAAAACTGAGGAAGAGATTTATGCCAAAGCTTGTAGATTTAAAACCTAGGATCTGGAACTTTTGAATTTCTAGTTCAATGCTATTTTGTATTTACCATATAGATACTTTTAAAATAGTTTCTTGTTGCTTATTGTATTAGTTTGCTAGGGCTGCTGTAACAAAGTATCACAAAGTGGGTCACTGTAGTAACAGAAATTAATATTTTCTTCATAATTCTGGAAACTAGAGTCTGAATTTGTAGTGTTGGTAGGGTAGGTTCCTTCTGAGGGCTGTGAGGGATGGATCTGTCCTGGCTTCTCTCTCTCCATCTTCTCCCTGTGTTTCTTTACATCATCTTCCTTCTACATGTGCCTCTCTGTCCAGATTTTCTCTTTTTATAAGGACACCAGTCATATTGAATTGGGGGCCCTCGTTTTAACAAATTATACTTGCAACAACCTAGTTTCCAAATAGGGTCATATTTTGAATTACTGGGGCTAGGATTCCAACATATCTTTTGGGGAGGAGGTTACTATTTAATCGATAACACTTAACTTTTGGTAAAAGAAGTCTGACTGAAGATGTAGACTTTTTTTTTCCTAGTAACTTAATAGAAATTTCACATTTGATTATCACTGTGCTGCTACCTGTCAGATAAAATTTATTTAATATCAATGGAGAGCATTCGTGACCAAATCAACCCTGTTGTGGTTTTTGTTTTTTTTTTTAAGATTTTATTTATTTATTTGACAGACAGAGATCACAATTAGGCAGAGAGGCAGGCAGAGAGAGAGAGGAAGGGAAGGAGGCTCCCCGCTGAGCAAGAGCCCGACTTGGCCAGATCCCATCCCAGGACCCTGGGATCATGACCGGAGCCAAAGGCAGAGGCTTTAGCCCACTGACCCACCCAGGCACTCCCCCCACCCCCCCGCCATTGTGGTTCTTAGAGCCATCAAATTATCCAGTGATTAGTTTGTGGATATTTCCATATTTATAATTCTATTTCCCTGGAATTTTCTTATGTTAGAATACACAAAGTTAACTGAGAACCAAGCACTTCTCTTGGGGCTAATCTCTTAAAGGAAATCTATCTGTCACTTCATGTTCCAGCTGTTGTCTTGTGCATCTAAATGGCCCCACTTCCCTTGAGGACTTAGGCAGATGATAGAAGAGTCTCTGAAGGAAAGTTTAGGTTAATCAGACTATCAAGTAGCTAGTTGTTTGTTTGTTTTTTAAAATTATTCCATAAACAAATGGTGAGAAAACTTCTTGAACAGGAAGATTCAGAGAGTCAGTGAACTCTTTACTGTTATTTAGATAAAATCCTGGTTAACTAGAACTTGGGTAACTGGACTATTTAGTGTGAGTCCCTGCCCCATCAACACAATGCTTTAAAGAGGAAGAAGTAAGTTACACAAAATAAAGGCTATTCTGGATCACTGGACATTTAACCAAATCATTTATATGTTATATGTATTACAATATGTGTAATCATCATCACCATTATTTTAAGGATGGGCCAAGGATTAATATTGAAATAAATGCTGATTTTGAGGCAATGAAGGGTTCTTGGTTATACACACAGGTTAGCTTTTTGTACTTACTGAAACTGAAACTTCTAACATGGGCTTTGTAAAACAAAGAGCACTAGATTAGATTCATGCGCTTGGGTTCTTGCCCTGATTCAGTTCCTAGTTGAATAACCTTGGACAAGTAATTTCACCTTTCTAGGCTTCCTGTTTTATCTACAATGAAAGATTTGCAGGTTCATCTATGAAACTTTATGATTCTGTGTAATAATTTGAGTGCTGACTCTATTGAAGGTTAGTGCAGGTTTCCAAGAAGGAAAAGAAACATTCCTTGCCTTCAGAAAGTTTATAGTATAGATAGATGGAAAGCTGTTATGTGAAAAGTTGAATAGTAGTATAAAGTAAAAATATGAGGTGTGATATTAATACATGCTGTGAGTGATGTAGACTATAAGCTGTGCATTCTGGGATGGGTGAGTACCTATCTGTAGAGTAGAATCATCTGAAAATGACTGCACAAAACTGGTGATTGAAATAATTTCTGGAGGCTGTGTTGACCATGCATAAAGGGAAAAGGACAGGGGAATATCTTAAGCAAAAATGTAGAGGCTGGAACTGGAAGTAGTAATATTGACCCAAAACAAGTCAGTTTGTCTTTAAATTACAGCACAGACTCATCATGGGTATGTTTGGTTCCCAGCATGTACAATTTAGGATGTTTTAGTACTTCAACGTTTTACTTGGTAAGAGCATTTGTGGTCAAATAATTTAAAGATTTTCCCTATCGTTTGGCAGCATAGAAGTCAGGAATAAGAAGGAACTGAAGGAAGGACTGACTAAGAAAAATTCTGAAGTAAAAGGCAGTGGTTTTAAGTAATTGGTTTTTAGAATTGTTGATTAGTTGGATCTAGTTAGGATACATTTAATTGTCTTAATGTGTTTATGGTTTTTAAATACTTAATTGTATGTGTGTATGTGTGTATGCATATAAAGCCTGAGAAACAGAGGCGTTTAATGTAATGTAAGTAGTAAAGCTGAACAGTGATAGTGTGGCAGGGAACTGGGAGCTGGTGATGGTATTTCATTATGACCTGCAGGTAACTGGGAAAACATACGTAAGATTACAGTTTTCACAGGAGTTAGTGAACTGAAGATTGTGAAAACCTAACATACACTTCACACATTGTAATCATGCCATCATTAGTTAAATACCACAGTGGAAGGAATCAGGAAGGAGAACTAAGAGCACTAGATGACTAAGGAGAACCCCCAACCCTCCACCTCATTACTAGGTAGCATAAATACCAGTGCTGCTTTGTGACAGTATTGGCCATGTGACCATTGGCTCAGATTAACTGGCTTTTTGTCTGGCTTGGATATTCACTCCCTGCCTCAGCTCTCAGTTCTGTTCACATGTCTAAGAAACTAAAGCAGCAGGAAAGCTCCATAACCAGTGCTCTTGGCATTTATTCATTTTAGGTAGCACATATTTTCAGCTATACCACATCATATTTACTATACAAGAAAATATAATAAACAAAATGTAGAATTTGTCAATGGGTACTAGGAAAAACCTGACACTAAATTCTGGATCTGTGGATTAAAAAAAACAAAAAACAAAAAAACTTATTTAAAATAAACTGAAAGAGGCCCGGGTGGTTCAGTCAATTAGTCTCTGTCTTCTGTTCAGGTGATGATCCCAGGGTCCTGGGATTGGGCCCCACATTGGGCTCCCTGCTCAGCGGGGAGTATGCTTCTCCCTCTCCCTCTCCCTCTCCCTGTGCCCTTCAGCCCACTCATGCGCTCTCAAATAAATAAATAAAATCTTAATCAATAATAAAATAAACTGAAGGATAATCTGAAATGAGATGACTTTATTAGGCTCCTTTGAGTATTTTTTTCCTCTTAAGAGAAATCCAATGTTTTCTATTACTAGAAAGATAAACACAAGGCTCAGACCCAATATTTAACAATTAAGTGAAAGAGGAATTGAATTTAAACAATTTAATTTAAAAATAATCATTTTTAGCTCTTTTCCTGGAAATATATTTTGTGTTTCCTTCTGGGCCTCCTTAGATAAACTGATGTGCTTCTTCTGTTTCAAGGAATCACCCTATCAGTGCCAAGTTCTGTGTGCTCAGCTGATGGATGGACACTGCAGATTATGGTTCACAGTGCTTGAGCTTTGGGGATCTCCTTTGGTTGCTGGTACTATGTGTATATTCTGTCATTACGGGAGCATATGTTTTGTCATGGCTTACTATCATCAAAATAACTTGTATGTTCTCAAAGTTCACTTTTAAATCTAGTTTTTAAACTTCTATTACATTATTTAATTAATTTTAAAAAGCTAGGTAAACACTGAAGGTTTTTATAATTTAATGGGCAAAAACTGCTTTACCATTTAATCCTTAATTAAATATTGAACCACTCTAATAAAGTAGTCACTACACGAAGAATACTGAATAAGAATTTTCAGGGAAAAAGGCGGAGGGAGAAAAATCCCCAAATCTCTCATTAAAATGACCAGCTTGTCTGTGGTAGTAAACAGTAGGGACTATGTATAAATATCTGATCTTATTCCTGGTGATTGGCAGCCTGGGTACATTAAGGTTTCGTCATCGCATGAGAAATCAAAGTTCTTTAGTCTAGTAGTCCAGTATGAGATGTTAATGGCAGCTTGGAGTAGGTCACAGATCTCTTAGTTGGCTAAGGGCTGTGAAGCTATATTGTAGCTGTTTAAGGGGATATAATGGAAAGAGACAAAAAATAAATGATCTATCCTCCTATAATAAAATGACAGAAAAATGTAGTGACCCAGTTTGAGTTGGCATTTGGGTCATGTGACATAGGGGTTCTTACTACTGGGATTGAGCCCCAGAGAGCTCATGCTCAAAAGGCTGGATGAAAGAATAAAATGATAACCTCAGTTAAATAAAAGAGCATTCCTGCATTTGTTCAGAACTTATTGGCATTGTGTTTCATATACTTTGTATTTTCAGATTCCTATTTTAGAACTTTCATTGCTTTGCTTCTATTGCTTTGCATGAAAGCCCTGTATATAAGTAGGAGTGAGTAGTAGGAAGAATCTTTCTATAGCTTTTGTCCACCTCTAAATACTGCAAATCTTTTATTATTATTAAAAAATTAATTATATTGATTTTTTTCAATGTTTGTCGTATTAGTCTCCTATATCTTTATTCCTAATCCTCTGTGAAAACATTAATTACTATGTAATTTGGTGTTCTAGGAGAAAAGGTTCAGAGGTCAGATGGGTTTATGAAATGGTACACACTATATCTCTTTTTAGAGATTTGTAATGCACATTATAATGTCAAAGACCCTGAGAGTTGCTGTAGTGAGTAATTATGTTAAGTCCAGACTTTCTTTGGAGGCCAGTGGTAGAATGAAGTGACAAGGATATCTAATGCTTTAGTACTTTTGTATTTTGGAGGGCTCGTTTTGATAGGACTAAAATGAAAAGCCTTATGAGCCTAGTCAAAAAGTTCTTTTTCAGGTGAGGGGATAGGGATAGGGTGGTTGGGTTATGGACATGGTTGGGTTATGTGCTATAATGAGTGCTGTGAAATGTATAAGCCCGATGATTCACAGACCTGTGCCTCTGGGGAAAATAATACATTATATGTTAATAAAAATAATTAAAAAACAGTTCTTTTTCATTTGAGACATTTTTAGTGAAATCGTTTATTTATTTATTTTTATTTTTAAAGATTTTATTTATTTATTTATTTCTCAGGAAAAATGGAGAGCGAGACAGTGCACAAGCAGGGAGAGCTGCAGGCAGAGGGAGAAGCAGGCTCCCTGCTGAGCAGAAAGCCCAATGTGGGACTCAATTTCAGGACCCTGGGTTCATAACCTGAACGCTTAACCCACTGAGCCACCCAGACGCCTCTAGTGGAATCGTTTAGCACGTGTTTGGTACATAGTAGATGCTTAATAAAGAAAATAATTTTGTTCAGATTGATCAGGAGAAACCATGAAATACCAAGACTTTAGAATTAGATTGGGCTCTTGTAGTGTTTAGTATTTCTGTGGAATCCTCCTTCCTTAATTGCTCCAGGAAATTGTTTTCACAAACTATTCCTCTGGTTTTGTCTGGCTTCATGTATAGGGTTTGAAGGTTGGAGGTGGGGAGACCCAGGAGCAGGGAGACCCAGGATGTTAGGAATTCTGAAATCCTGAGCTGTGCCAGGGGTTATAATAAAGGTTCATCTATGGCCGATTTTTCTTTTCATCCTATGCATGAGATATTTTATTTGTGCCTATATAGGTCACAGCTGAAGGTGCTGCTAGATTGGAAATAATCAGGCCAATTGAATTTAACACCATATTATTTTGTTTTACTTTAGAAATCCTGAAGGCTTTTACATCTTGGAGGGTTATATTTCAGCCTTCTTAAGTCTTGCTCGAAGGAGAATGAGCTATATTTTCATAATGTAGTTAAGTTTGTCTGTTTGTCAGTATATCAAAAGTACTTTACCACAGTAACAGTTACTATTTTAACCATAGTATGCCAGGCGTGCTAGGCATCTTACGTAGTTGATCTGTAATTGTCACAGCACCCCCAAGTAATAGTTGCTAGATATTCAATTTTGTAGGCAAGATATGATCTCTGAGAAATTGATACTATTTTTGTTGCAGTTCTTCCCATAAAATTCTCTGTAATTCATTATTCTGAACTTGTTTTTAAATCTATAGTGAAACTCTAATAGATTGGAGAGTAACATAGGGGGGAAAAACCTACTTATTAACTTTTTAAACTCACTCTTATTTTTACTTATTTAAATATTCTTATTTTTTTACTGACCCATTGGATTCATTATTTTTTGGCTTCTTGTTTTGTGTGTCTTGCTTAGAAGTAACCCAGTGGAACACAAAAATGCTTGCGGAGATCAAGGAATGTATCTGTTTTTCCCCCACTGCTTTTATTGAGAGTGAGTTAGGCAGGGACAGGGCTGTGCCAGTTGTTACAGAGACCCAAGATTACTGAGAGACTGTAAATCTGTGATGGTGGGATTATTAGCTCCCTGTCCTGCTGCCATTTTAGGCAAAACTCACAGCACTAGAGAGCTGCCTGGGAGTTCTTAGTGATTTTTTCAGTGGATTTTTTTCTTGTTCTTTTTCTTTTCCTTTCTTCCCTTCCTTCCTCCTTTCCTCCCTCCCTTCCTTCCTTCCATGTGGGGAATTACAGACTGGCTATCCAAAGTACTTGCATTGAACATTCAGTAAGAAAGACGGACACTACATCTTACATGATCATACCTAGCAATTATTGGACTGTTGGAATATTTTTCCTGTTTTGATCTTGAATCTTTCTCTGTCTCAAATAAACAATGTGTCATGAATAAGGACTTTGTACCTAACAAGGTGTTATGTTAGTTTAGTTTGCTAAACTGAGGGATGCCAATGTCAATCAAAGAACTAAACCTATTAAAGCAGAATTCTTCTGCCAAATCCTAGAAGCTTAAATTATGTGCCAGTGCTCCCTTTGCTTTATTATTCCTTGAGCTTATTTCTGGCAGACTAAAAGTTGTAAAGATTTGTTAGATCCTACTCTCAACCATTGGCTATTTCATTTTCTTATAAGTTGCACTGTGGAGTTTGTCGTTTTATTATTTTATTGGAATTTGGCAAAAGGCTGAACAGTTCAAATTAATGACTTTTCTTCTCCTCCTCCCTCCAGCCTTTCCGTATTGCTGGAAATGAGTTACTTGTGAAAAAATAGAACAACTTTTTGTGTTCACTTATTTACCATTTTGTTTTGAGCTAAATAGGGCCATTAAAAAAACTGGTATGAATTAAGAAATGTGGAATAGGTGAAACATTCAGATAAAAAATATTTATTAGATACCTGTAATGTACACAGCATTGCATACTATATTTGGCCACCTCTTTTATTGTTTGCATATAAAGTGGAAGAATTAAGGTTAGTATGCTAAAAAATCTTAAATTTTATTTTGACTATAATCTGATTTTTATGATTGGTATTTTATATTAAAAATCTTTTGCTTTATGTATATTATCTTTGTAGTTCATTCATAATTCTATGCTAGTCATAGTTTGATTATTTTATTTTTTTTTATTTAAGATTTTATTTATTTCTTTGACAGAGAGAGATCACAAGTAGGCAGAGAGGCAGGCAGAGAGAGAGAGAGGAGGAAGCAGGCTCCCTGCTGAGCAGAGAGCCCGATGCGGGACTCGATCCCAGGACCCTGAGATCATGACCTGAGCCGAAGGCAGCGGCTTAACCCACTGAGCCACCCAGGCGCCCAGTTTGATTATTTTAAATAGTCACATAAATTTCCTGATATCATCTTAAACTTCTGAGGAGATATAATATCTGGAAAGAGAAATTGAAAATAAAAATTGATTGGGATATAAAACAATATAAAGAACTTATTTTTAGAAGAATATATAGATGATATTTTAAATAAATAATTTTACTTGAGGGGCAAATAATTATAGTTATACTTTTATAATATCAATATTTGTTCATTTGATACATTTTCTTCTATTATCTTAATGTATCATTTGGATACATTTGATATTTGGATATTTGATTTGGATATTTGGATATTTGAGTAATTTGGATATTTGAGTAATTATTACTGGATTTAAGGGATTTATACTTATAACAATAAAATGTTATAACTCAGTGTTTTATCTTACCTGTTTTGAGAACTGTATTTCTTCTTTAAGAATGTTTAGTCGTGGGCGCTCGGGTGGCTAGGTGGGTTAAAGCCTCTGCCTTCAGCTCAGGACATGATCCCAGGGTCCTAGGATTGAGCCCTGCATCAGGCTCTCCACTCAGCGGGGAGCCTGATCCCCCCCCACCCTGCCTGCCTCTCTGCCTACTTGTGATCTCTCTCTGTCAAATAAACAAATAAAATCTTTAAATTAAAAAAAAAAAATGTTTAGTGGTTTCCAGAGCAATAAACAGCAGCGCTGGGACCTTAAGTCTTACTTCATTTTATTCTTCAAAATCTCTTTCTAAGTACTTCATGAGACATTAAGATTAAAAATATTGGGCTCGTAATCATGGTTGTTAACTATCATATTTACCTTTTTGTGCTGCATCTCTTGAAACTGGTTTTATTTCAAATGATGTTAATCTAATTAAAGTACAAGATCAGGCAAATGATATTAATGAAACATTCCATGTAAATAAATACTAGGTTGTAAATTCCAGTCATAGTCTGTTGTAATAAAATCATACTTAAGAATATAACTATTTGTGGGAGCACCTGGGTGGCTCAACTGGTTAAGTGACTCTCTTAGACTCAGGTCATGATCCCAGGGTCCTGGGATCCAGCCCTGAATCAGGCTCCCTGGGAGCCTGCTTCTCCCTCCCCTTCTTTCCCTCTCCCTGCTCCTATGCTCTCTCTCTCTCTCTCTCCCCCAAGTAAATGTAGTCTTAAAAAAAAAGAATATTACTATTTGAGTGAATGCAATAAGAAGTGGAACCAAAAATGATCAATTTGAATAATTTAATCTGAAAAGTTTTATACTATAGTTAGTCTTCTTTCTCCCTTGCTCCTCAGTTTTATATAGAAAAATATTATCAACCCTTGACTTTATTTTTCTCTCTGATTAAAATTGAAAGCATTTATCACATTATCTTATAGTGTTACCAGTGAAAGATGACTTAACATCTCAAGTTTTAACTGGACAGACTTAATTTTTGATAGCCTGTCCTGGGTAGATAGGGTCTTAGCCAAGGATAAGTTAGGGTTATTCAAAAAGGAATCCCCACTGATGTCATATAATGTGAAGGATAAAGAAGTCTCCTTTCTTCTAGATCTCTGAAGTGTCCTGCATTCTCCCTTAACCAATCTTAGGCAGAAGCTCATCATGGGTGAGGACTCTTGGGGATGTTTTTCTTTTCTCATCCCCAATGTCCCGCCTTTTGTTTTCTTTCTTTCTTTCTTTAAAGATTATTCATTCATTCATTTGAGAGAGAGAGAGAGAGCATGAGTTGGGAGGAGGGGCAGAACCAGAAGGAGAAGCAGAATCTCTGCTGAGCAGGGAGCCTGCTGAAGGACTTGATCCCAGGACCCTGACATCATGACCTGGGCTGAAGGCAGATGCTTAAAGTGTGTCACATGCTGGGTACAGGATAAAATGCTGAACAGGACATGCGAAGCATCTGTTCTTCAGCAGCTTATGGTTTTATCTCTCCATATTTTTATTTAGTAGTATAGGAAAATATGAATGAATAACTCTCTATGTTGCCCTCAGTGTTGAAGTAGGTTGTCTTTCAAAAGGTGGTTTGATACAGAGAGATATTCCTTAAGAGAAAATATTATACAATTTTTTGAAGATTTTATTTATTTATGGAGAGAGAGACAGCAAAAGCGCACGAGAAGGGGCAGTAGGGACAGAGGCAGAGGGACAAGCTGATTCTCCGATGATCAGGGAGCCCGATGTGGGACTAGATCCCAGGACCCTGGGATCATGACCTGAGCCCAAAGCAGACACTTAACCGACTGAGCCACTGAGTGCCCAGAGAATATTATAAATTGTAATTACATTCCCAGATGATACCCATAATATAGTTGAATGATGGAACTAACAATATTATGGTCCCCCCACTTTTTTTTTTTTTTTGAAGATGTCAGTTCCAACTATGAATCTAAAATTTAGAGAATCTATTTAGCTATACAAGCAATTCCCATGACCAGGAGAATGTTCTTCCTCTTTTTTTTTTTTTTTTTTCCTTTCTGACTTCCATACCCCTAAACAACAGGGAGTGTTTCCATTTCTTCTCCCAGCTCATTGACAGTAGAGGACATTTCTTTACTTCCTTTGGTAGTGGCGATGTCAATAGGAGAATGAATGATTTCTGCAGCTGTGATGGGAAGGAGATATGGACTAATGGAAGTTAGGGAAATGGGTGAAGTAAATGTAGCTGGAGACAGATACATGAAAGACCATTCTAGAGATGGAGAATCTTTGGCACCTAGAAAAGGAAGGATGGGCATTCAGGGAGCTGAAATAGTATTGGGATGGGGTCAAATTGGCCTGAAAAGAGTGAGGTAGAATAAGCTGGAGAGTAGATGGTAGAACAGGGAACTGGACGGGAATGTTTAACAAGAGCTGCACAAAAGGGAGCTGGAATCTTGGCATTTAGCCCAGCCAGGGGCTTGAATTTCTCAGATGTGGCAGGTTTGCATGATTGATAGATTCTGCCTCTACACCATTTCCCTTTTTTTGACACTTTTTTTTTTGTAATATCATTAGGAAATATTAAAATGTCCATTGAACACATGGATTGGTTTTAAAAAATGTTGCTTTTATGCACTTGAAATTCTTTTATTAAATTTTCCTTTAAATTACATAATATTTGAAATATTTTCAAAGATGAATATTGTATCATTTAGCATAAACTAAAAACAGTGTAAAATAAATTCTGTTAAAAGAAAAAAACCCACTATGAAATAGGAAAATATGCCAAGTAAGCCTCTTTTAATCGAGGTAAAGAGAAAACTAATTTCTAGCAATTATATGGTTAGTTTACATTAACTTTTGTATACTGTCTACTGTTTAGAGCCATGAGCATAGTAATCATATTTTAAAAAAATTTCTGTCCTAATTCCAACATTCTTGCCATATCAGACTTTGGTTCTGATGCTTGTTGGGTTTCTTCAAACTATTTTTTGCCTTTGGTATGCCTTGTCACTTTCTGTTGAAAGGTGGACGTGGTGTGTTGGTGTAAGGAACTGTAGTAAATGGGTGTTTAGAAATAGAGTGGAAAGATGTGTGAAGGCAGCTGGGAGGGTGGAGACATTCTCTAGTTTTAGGATTAAGTCTGAGTCTTTTGTTGAGCCTGTGCCTCTGGACAATGAAGGTCCCCAGGGCTTCTCAGGACGATTGCCCCCTTAGCTGGTGCAGGATGCTTAGAGGAGGCTGGAGTTTTGTATTTCTCTTCCCCGACATGGAAGGAAGGCTAGAGCTGGCAGGAGTTGGGTATGTCATTTACCCCAGGTACGTTAGGCTCTAATGAAACTCTAGCAGTTTAGGCTGTAGCCAAATAGTTTCTCCTGAGAACAGGCCTTTTAAAGGTTAATAGAGGCATCTGGCTGGCTCAGTCAGTAGAGCATACAACTCTTGATCTTGGAATTATAAATTTGCGCCCCACACTGAGTGGAGAGATTACTTAAAAATAAAATCTTTAAAAAAAGAAAAGGAAAAAAAAAGAAAACTTGAATCCTCTAGTGTATTTAAAAATGGTTGCTTTCCCTTCCTTCCCATGCCAGAAGCATGAGGAGAGTTTTCTCTGATAGTCACTGTGAGAAACAGATTGGGCTCATGGAAATAAAACTCACCATAATGTCGGAGCCCCCTATGCCTGGGTTCTCCGGAGTTTTTATCTCTCAGATTTGTCCACTCTGAGCCTCTAGCCATTTGTCAGTTATAGTTCTGGTTTTTCTTCACAAGCCTGGTTCCTGAGAGATTCCTCCTCAGGGGTTTATGCTCTGATTAGGAATATTTTTCTATATCTGCCTGTCTGTCTGTACAGTTTGGCCGGCAGTAGTTTGCTCTGTGACCTCTCCTCTCTCACAGATCTAAGCAGAGTTGCTGATTTTTCACTTTGTTCAACTCATTAAGATGGAGTGAAGACTTCTAAGTTTCTTACTTGCCAGAACAGAAATGAGAAGTTCGATAGGCAGCTTTTTATGCTTTGAGGGCACATTAATTTTATAAATAAATTACCTGCCTCAGTGACCGAAAGTAGAAGTATCAGAATATTGGGGGAAAGGAGAGTAGACTTGAAAGGAAGAGCACTATACGGAGACCAAAATAAACTTGAGAAACAGATGGAAAGTTGTACTTTTTAATCCATATTTCAGTGGCTGAATGACCTTGTATAAATTTTGAGATCTTCCTGGGTATAATTTTTGTCTTTGACTTGCTGTGAGGATGAATCAGACGGAATTTTCTCCTTTCCTTTTTTCCCCTCTTCTCTTTTTGCTTTCCCTTTCACCTCACCCCCTCCCTTCTTGCCTTCTTTCCTTCTACTAACACCTTCTTACTTCTACTAACACCTTCTTACTTCTACTAACACCTGTCCAGAGACAAGAGACATGCCAGAGACATGCTAAAGCTGAAAAGATGATTAATAATTTTTTTCCAGTTTCAAATTCTTTTTTTTTTTTTTTTTAAGATTTTATTTATCCATCTGACAGAGAGAAATCACAAGTAGACAGAGAGGCAGGCAGAGAGAGAGAGAGAGGGAAGCAGGCTCCCTCTGAGCAGAGAGCCCGATGTGGGACTCGATCCCAGGACCCCGAGATCATGACCTGAGCCGAAGGCAGCGGCTTAACCCACTGAGCCACCCAGGCGCCCCTCCAGTTTCAAATTCTTAAAGAAAACCTAGATACAGTATTCTGTGGTGATTATTTATTTGCCTTCTTTCTTTCTTTTTCTTTGGCAGGGGGGGTAGAGAAAAAGGGAGAGAGAGAGGAGGAAGGCGCAGAGGGAGAGAGAGAGAGAAAGAATCTTAAGCAGGCTCTGGGCCCAGTGTGGAGCCTGATGTGGGGCTCGATCTCACAGCCCTGAGATCATGACCTGAGCCAAAATCAAGAGTTGGACATTTAACTGACTGAGCCACCCACATGCCCCTATTTGCATAATTTCTATAATAAAGGTCCAATGATGTCACCGAGAGAAAGGAAAATTTAGAGAGGAGATGGTGGTCAGGAAAGGTTTCACAGTTAAGACACATTGGATTAAACTTTTCAAGGAGAAAACCATTTTTCTGGTTTAACAGGAGGAAAGAGGTTCATGCAGTAGTGTTGTGCAAACACAGGTAGCTGTGTAGCAATGCTATCCATTCAGAGAAGTCTTTCATTTGGTTTCCTCATGAATGTGCTAGCAAATTAGTACACACAAAAAGTTGAGTTAGCAAATCTGAGCAGGCTATGTTTGCCATGGTGAGCTATCTGGCCTTCCTCTTGTAGCTATGAGAATCCACTGATGATCAGGGAAGCAACTTTAAGAGATTGAAGGCTTGTAATGATCTTTTGACTTCACTGTGGAGAGGAGTGAGGATGAGGGAAAGGAAGACCAGTTCAAATACTATTACAGTAATCTGGGAAACTGGCAGGAAAAGGCATTGCCAGAGAAAATAATGTATGAGTCATAGACTTAAGGATCTAGAATCTGTAGTGACTGATTGCGTATCAGGCAAAAGTAAGGAATTGAGGAATGATCATCAGTTTTTTGGTTTGGAGAGCTGAATGGATATATGCCATTAAAGAGGAAGAAGAGGGGCACCTGGGTCGCTCAGTCGGCTAAGCAATTGCCTTTCAGCTCAGGTCATTATCTCAGGGTTCTGAGATTGAGCCCTGTATTGGGCTCCCTGCTTAGTGGGAAGTCTGCTTCTTCCTTTCCTTCTCCCTCTGCCCCTCTCCCTGCTTGTGTGCTCGCTTGCTCTCTCTCTCTCTCTCTCTCTGTCAGATAAATAAAATCTTAAAAAATAAATAAATAAAAAGGAAGAAGAGAAAGGATTATGGCCTTTAAGTTGCCTGGGGAGAAATCAGGTAGATGTGCCCAGTAAACAGTTGAATAAATCCATCTGGAGCTTTTAGCAAATTCTGAGTTTCAGATAGAGGTTTAGTAGTGCAAAGCATTGACTGTTTTCTATTGACTGACCTACTGATTCTGAGGAAAACATGTAGAAGGAGAAGAGGACCATGAAGTAAACTTAAGGAATGTCAACGATTTAAGGGTAAGTGGAGGAAAAAAACTTGTAGGAAAAACAAAGCAAAGAAAGTGATTTGATATTTGAGGTCCAAAGGAGTAGTTATCCCCAGAATCACATACACTAAAGATGTACACGAAGATGGGGATTGTACAGTGACCACTTCTGACCCTGCAGAGCAGTTGGATCAAATTGTGGGGAAGTCAGTATCATGGGAAGGCTGGACAGGAGACCTGATTTGTCAGCATATGTGCTGGTTAGAAATTGATTAGGTTGTATAAGACTGAAAAGCCTAAATAATAATAAGATAAAATTTATTTCCTCTCAAATAAAAGAACTGTGGAGATTGAGACTCCAGGTTTGCAATGGCAGTTCCATGAAATTGTCAGGGTTCTATACCCCTTCTAACTTTTGACTCTGATGTTTTAGTCAGCTTGGGCTGCTATGACAAAGTACCACAGACTGAGTAGCTTATGGAAAATAGAAATTTATTTCACACGCTTTTGGAGGCCGGAAGTCCAAGACTAGAGTGCCAGCGTGGTCTGGTTCTGATGAGGACCCTCTTTCACCAGGTAAACTGCCAACTTCTCTTTGTACCCTCACACAACGGAGAGAAAGCTAGCTAGCCCTCTGGCCTCTTCTGGTCAGGTTACTAATCCCATTTATGAAGACTCCACCCTCCTGATCGACTGACCTCTCAAAAGCCCCACCTTCAGATACCGTCACACTGGAAGTAGAGTTTCAACACATGTATTTGCAGGGGAGAGGGGGGACACAAACATTCAGTGCATTGCATCTGGCATTCCCAAAGTGGTCTCCTTCTCATGACTCAAGATAGAGGCTCAGAGCCCTCATATTCTCCTTACAGGCTGAGAGCAGGATAAGGGAACATAAGTAAATCGATTTCTCTTTGGCCAAACTTGAGCCAAGTGAACATACCCAGCTTTGAGGGAAATAGGGGAACATTATATTTTAGTTGGAGAACCATAAACTCAATGAAAATTGTGGCTTTTTCCTACTGGTGAGCGACCTCAGAGGCAACTAATAAGTCTCTGCTATAGAAGAGGTTTAAAATTCTTTCTGTGTGTATGTGTTTGAGGGAGAAGAATAGAAACTTCTTAGAGCTCTGCAAATTTGGCTAGTCTGCTGTTTTGGCACTTTCATGGTATTTCTCTTGTATGTTACTGTGGATAATCAGAAGGGAGCTGTTTAAAGACAGGAAGAGATTATGCACTTGACAGTGTTTGGATCGGTAGACCATTCTGCTCTCAAACGCATTTAGTTTTGCAGATATTTAGGGAAGCCAATTATAGAAGGCAGACCTTTGCTAAAATATTTTACTTATGTTTTATGTTATATTTTGATATGCCAAGAAAATATTGAAATGGCATAGTAATCTGATTTATCACCATGAACCTATTATAACACATTTTCTGTTTAGCTGGCTATGTAATTGTCAATATTAGTGTAATTTATCCCCTTCAACTGTTTTGGAATAAAAAGTGTGGTTTCTAATTATAGGGTAGATTAGGTTAAAAGGATTAAACTAATATAGGATGTAGTAATTCTCTGCTCTTTGAAAAGCTAACATCTGGGGAAATTTGGAAGGAGTAAATATGTTTAGAAATTGCCTGTTCTCTTAGTGTCTTATGGTGATAGATCTCTTTCTTTTTATTGATTGGAACTCTGCTTGCTCTGGTTTTACCTGTCAAACCAACATACATGGAGTTAATGGAATAATTTTTGACTGGTAGGGTTAGATTTTTCCCATAAATACTTTATATTTTTGATTTGGTAACTTTAGTGCATTGGTCCACACAGATCTATAGGAACTACAGAGGCTTTTATATAGTGGAGAAAAAAAGAGTTCATCTTAATGTTTGCTTGTAGGGGCAGAGTGGTGAGAGTGGTGGTTGTGCTAGCCAGTTACCTTAGGTTCAACTTTGAGAGGTGAGCTTGCCACTTCTTTTTCC
The DNA here is from genome assembly GCF_011764305.1 of Mustela putorius furo. NCBI lineage: Eukaryota > Metazoa > Chordata > Mammalia > Carnivora > Mustelidae > Mustela > Mustela putorius. The sequence goes on from NW_025422471.1 coordinate 20,711,516, forward strand.
TTTACTTGGTCACAGAGTAACATTTTCTGGATATATAATTTCTTTGAGGAAGATATTGAATCATATTTTGCTATATTTTTCTAGATATAGTGGTCTAAGCTTTAAGAGTCAACACATACTGATCTCAGCTCTTCTACCAAATAGTTCAGTTGCTCTAGGCCATATTTTATTTAAAATAAGATTATATAATCTTGTACTTGGGAAGTACTTTAAAGGTCATCCAGTCCAAACTTCTGTTCAATGAATAAAGCCTCTTCAGTATCCCCATATTCAGCCTGTAGTTTTAGTGTTTGGACACTCAAATTTCCCAATCCCAAAATGGTTCTTTCCCACCCCATGACATTTTGGATAGCTTTAATGGTTACTTGTTTATATTGAGTTACAATTTACCTTCTTCTTACTGTAACCAGTGGTTTAGCTCCACCCTTTGTAAACATATGAAATTAGACCAATCCCTCTAATAATTGACAAACTATTAAATATTAAGGCCTTTTCTTTTTGGTTGCTATATATCACTGACACTTTGAACCATTGTTTATGACTTGTCTTTTTTTTTTTTCCTTCCTCATCCTTCTAGGAATATTACCTCTCCTTTCTCTTTCTATGCTTTATTAACACATTTAAAGATAAAATTAGCCCTTTTGGCAAGACAGTCAAATATGCTATTAATTCACAAACTTACAGTCAACTAAAACCTGTCTTTTTACATGGGCTGTTAATAAGTTATATTTCTTTATCCTGTACAGGTTTTTTGATTCAAGCATGGGATTTTACATTTATTTTTGTTGAACTAACCTTAATCAGATTTAGTGCAGTGTTTGAGAGTATTTGTTCTTTTGGGATATGAATCCAGGAATCTAAATATATTAGTTATCTCCTAAATTTTGTTTTCAAATTTGCTGCTTATGCTGTGATTGCTTATCTAAAATCAGGGAGTTAGTTTGATTATTTCTATCTAGACTTAAGGAAGCTGGATTTCTTAGCTCACTTTCTTTTCTTTGATTTAGGCACCCATGAATGCTAAATGTTTCTTAATGCAATTGATTAGAAATTGAATATCTGGAGATTAATTATGTAGAGGTTCATGTTGTGTTTAATTTTGTTTGGTTACCCCCTCCTTGGCTGTTTTTCTCTTTTATCTATTGGTAATATTGGCTTCTTATGTGGAGATATATTTTAGATACTTATTTTAGATACAAATACAACTGAAGAATCAGACTAAGTCTATCTAAATTTGAAAAATATCAGTTCCACTTTCTGACACGTAAAAAAGGAATGGGTTTTTGCTTATGTTTTCGAACATAAAATAAATTTCTAAAGCTTTTCATGGTACCCTAATTTTAATTAGGAGATGTGATAGGGAATGGCTTCTAGATAAACATTTTTTTCAATTACAGATGTATATAATAAGGCTCATTTTAATACAAGCTGAAAAAATAATTAAAAGAGAATTATGTAAAAAATTCTTTTTTTTTTTTAATTTACTTATCAGAGAGAGAGAGGTGGAGAGAGCGAGCACAGGCAGACAGATTGGCAGGCAGAGGCAGAGGGAGAAGCAGGCTCCCTGCTGAGCAAGGAGCCCGATGTGGGACTCGATCCCAGGATGCTGGAATCATGACCTGAGCCAAAGGCAGCTGCTTAACCAACTGAGCCACCCAGGCGTCCCTGTAAAAAATTCTTAATAAAATAAAATTACCGTAAGTTGCTGCTCAATAAATTACTTTCATATGAGAAAGCATTTTATAAGCTGTATAACACTATAAATTTAAGTTGCTATATTATATTTCATAATACTAGAGTAGAATCTTTCTGTTGTATAGTCGTATATAGAAATCTCTCTCAATAATAGAATATCTTATGAAACCACTTTATTACTTTCGGGTACACAGAGAATTTTACTTTGACCACCAGTGTCAAATATAATATAGATAATTCTTTCATGCTATTACCCTTTTCTTTAAAATCTCCTTTTCTTCCTGCTTATCCCATTTCCTTTAATACCTAGATTAATTGCCATTTCCTCTGTCAGTTGAAGCTCTTTTGTCAAGAGTCTGTTATAATGGCCTCTTCCTATTCTGGTTTCTTGATGTTTTGTTGTCTGGACACCCATCATATGCTACTTTATATTACTGATCTTATTTTTAATTATATGTTTCATCCCATTAACAGGTCTGAAAATTACCTTAGAGCAAAATTTGTATCTTTATTTCCCTCCTAATACCTAGAATAATAGTATGAGCTTACTAACTGTTGATGGTGATCAGCGTACGTGTTTATTTGTAAAGTTTCTCAGAATGAAAATAGTTTGTTTTTAACATTAGATATTTATATATTTATTTTTATGTTACTGATTTGTTAAACTCTTTCTTGGTGTAAAGATATATTCTCTGACCATATTGCCATAGATTCATCATTAGTGGTTCTTAAATTAATATTTCATTGGTCCTCAGTATCTTATACAAAATAGATGCTTAAGAGTTGTCTAGGAATGAGGTGAATAGGTGGTTTGAAAGACTGAATGCTGTAAGTGTCTTACATATTTCAAACCAATGCTAGGAAAATCTGGAAAAAAACCCCAAATATGTAGTTCTGATGATTTTATGTGGAACTTTAAAAAACAATAGCTCTAAGGAATTTTTAAAAAATTACCATACATTTATATGTGCTGAAAATTAGAGGGGAAGAATTATCCTTTGTCTTTCTTGACTTGCAGTTCTCCTTTGAGCACCTGCTTACTTCCTTCTGTAGTATTAAGAGTTCTGGATCCTTGTGTCTATAGCTCTAGTCTTTTGAAGCATTTCTTTTTTGTTCTTCCTATACCTTAAGGAGTACAGATCAGAGACATTGCTGGAATTTGTTATGAGAAAAACTCTTCCAAAATTACTCTAGGGAAAATGGAAAATGGATCATAAGCACTAGCCTCACTTAATGGTGCATGTTAATGTGGATGCTTTAAATATGACAATAATGAGGTAGGTCCAACTAAAGATATCACTATATGCCAGATGTTGTTATAGCTAGATGATCTTAGGGATCTGGCTGAGGTTAAGGAAGTTGGAATAAGGGAAAACATTAAAAAAGAAGGTGCAAAAAGTAGTAGGGAATGTAGAGGTGCCTGGGTGGCTCAGTCAGTTAAATGTCTGCTTTTGGCCTTGGGTCATGATCCCACAGTCTCAGGATCAAGCCCCACATCAGGCTTCTGCTTAGCAGGGAGTTTGCTTCTCCCTCCACACTGCACTTGTGCTCTCTCTCTCTCAGGTAAATAAATAAAATCTTAAAAAAAAAATAGTAGGGAATGTAAAGTGAATGGGGGAAAAAAACCAGATGTAAAGCACAATAGATCTAAATGCCAAAATGGCATGTACAAAGGTTAGAAAAGAGAATTAATAGGAAGAATTGAGAAAAATAAGGGTGATAAAGTCCGGAGGAAATTCTGAGTAAGTTATTTTGGTGTTTAGTAGCCGGCAGGAAAGCATTAGAGGTCTTTTAAATATTTTCTACTCATCTTAACTTCTTGAGATATATAATTTACATTATTTAGAAGGAAGATTTTCTTGGTTATAGTATATTGAAATAACATTCTTAGAATAAACTATTAGTTCATCTGCATTTGAGGAAAATGTTCCGTATAGATAATAATTTAAAATAAGCTTGGGGAAGGAGCTATGACCTCATGACTAAGTTTTAAAATAATTTTTTCTTGATTATAGGAAATTTGCAAAATATAGAGCAGTACAGAGAAAGAAGTAAGATGCTCCATTACTCATTGCGATCACCTTTAAAAAATACTTTTAAAAAAAAGGACCAGTTTTAGGTTCGCAGCAAAATTGAGTAAAGGTACATAGATTTTCCATAAACACCTTGTACTCACTGGCCAAGTCATTTACCAACCTGAATATTATCTTAATATCTCTGAGTTGATACCCATTATCACTTTTTTTTTTTTTTTTTTTTTTTTGGTACTTACCTTTGCTTAAAGCTACTTTCTAGCCAAATCAATCTGGCTACACATTTATGCTGTTACAAGCTCTATTTGGGTTGTTAAAATGAGGGTTAAGTCTACTTTTACTCCAAAACTAGCTTAGTTCTACTTCTGATGTGTTACCTGTGGTTCTTTTCTGAATGCTCTTGGTGTTCATAGGGGTCTTTCTACTGTGAGTAGTTAGTGGTTTCCCAGCCCTGTGTGAAATGTTCTTTGGTCAACCTGATGGAATTTCATTTTTATATGCAAAAGGCCTCCTATGCAGATTGTTAGAGATTTTTTCCTGCGTAGCGCCCTCCTGTCTGATATTCTGCCCACAGATTCCAGCTGCCTTAATCCCTCTCAAATTTGATCATATAGTTTATCCAGTTTAATAATTGCCTAAAGAAAGAGGGCAACTTCAGTCCCATGGCATTAGTAGAAGTCTTACTCCATGGCATACTCCACCATGGCATAAGTAGTAGTCTGGTGTCTGACGTTAATTGTGATATTAAAACGTTGAAATAGTGTATGGGAAGACTTTCAAGGTTAGAAAGGATTGAGAAGGATTAGTGTTCTAGGTAAATGTAAGGAAGATCTACCCTCCATAAGGATAACACAGAAAGTAAAGACTTTAACTATGTATATCAAGATTCCATAGGCAAGTGGGAGCCTGGGTATTAAGTATAAAATTTTCCAGCTGAATTGAAATGAAGTAAGTACAATTATCAAGTATAGTCATCACTGTATTTCTAATGTATTTAGCTTAGACAGAAGATTGGATGGAAAATTTTCTATGAATTTTCTACAAGTAATTGTTTCTACCAACTGTCGATTAATTTTTTATGAATTCTCGTTTTTATATCTTAGCTTTTTTTAGTTCTCCCATATTGATAGTAGTCATTTTAATCCTGAATGTACCTGTCTATGTAAGGCAAGTGTTTCTGTTTTTAGGTACACCAAATCATTTAATTTCAAATCATATTCCCAAACATTACTTATCTATCATAAATGACATCAGTGAGACATTAGCAGAGTTACATATTTCATATGCTCAGATATTCATGTAATCGTTAAATCTTTCGTTCTTGTCCCTCCCTCAACCGATGCAGTTGTCCCTGCCCTAGAACATTTAGTATCTTTAGTATCTGTTTATCTATCAGGTATCTATTTCTTTAAAACTGATACCAAGTATATAAAAAAAATAGACATTTTAGTGTGTTTAAAACAAAGGCTGGGGGTGCCTGGGTGGCTCAGTGGGTTAGAGCCTCTGCCTTTGGCTCAGGTCATGATCCCAGGGTCCTGGGATCAAGCCCCGCATCAGGCTGTTCGCTCAATGGGGAGCCTGCTTCCCCCCTCTCTCTGCCTGCCTCTCTGCCTACTTGTGATCTCTCTGTCAAATAAATAAATAAAATCTTAAAAACCACAGGCTGGGTTTTAATATTATTAGGTGGTTGCATAGACAGTTTTTGACACTTTAAATCAGTTTTTTTTAGCTTCACTGTTAATGATGAAGAACTTTAAAAAGAGGATGTTAGAAACAGATTTCTAATTTTTTATACCTCCTTAGCACCAGGGTATAAGCTCTGTTGAAAATTTGATCGGGCTGATCTAGTGTCACTGCTAAACTACTTACAATCTCATGAGTAGCCTCTCAGTAGCTGTCAAATGCTCTTTGCTACTTGTTAGCTAGCTGTGATCCAGCTAACTACTGGCATTTTATCACCTAGGAATCACATTTGGACATTGATACGTGTCGTTGGTCAACACTGGAATAATACAGTGGCTCAGGAATAAGATCTCTTTTCTAGATCCAATAGAAATTAATCTGCTTTAAGTTTCCTGTATCTAAGTCTTCTCTGGTTACTGACATTGGGATTTAAGCACAAAAGATGGGGACTAAATTTTGGATGTAGCATTTCAGATACATACAAGCTAAATAGTGTGAAATAGTGCTAAATGGCAAGAGCTAGACCATTCTTTACAAATATCCCTCTTGTAGTCCTCTACCATCTTTTTGTTTATTCCCTAACCTTATGTTTTTAAAGGAAGTAAAGAGGAGAGAAGGAAGTTATTGCCTTTTAAGGATTAATTTTATTAAAATGGCAAATAAAACATCAACTACCCATGATTAAATAGATTAACTTATTTCTTTAAAAAAGATCCTTTTTCTTTTCTTTTCTTTTTTTTTTTTTTTTTGTATGTAGGGATTGAATCAGTGTGCCAGAATGGTTTTGCCAGCGTTCATGTTGTCAAACTATAGTATTTTATTGAGAGGGTGAATCTTAAGGAGATGCTAATGCTAAAATAGGTATCCAAGGGGATATCTGACACTTCTCATTTGAATGTCTTGAATGGAAGAAACTAAAGGATTCTATAAGAGGCTTATACATGGGGTAGAGAGTCATTCATTAAAAAATATGTATTGGATGGGTGCCTGGCTGGCTCAGTTGGTGGAGCACGTGACTCTCGATCTTGGGGTTGTAAGTTCAAGCCGCTGGGTGTGGAAAGTACTTAAACATAAAATCTAAAAAAAAAAAAAAAAAGTATTGGATACTTACCATTTCAGACGCTGGAGATAGAGATAAGATAGATAAAGTACATTATAGTAATATAATTTCAAAACAAGTTAAGAATAGTATTTTTTTTAAGTTAGTATCCAACCTTGTCATCCATCTGCCTTTGTACATATAGTGAATTGACCAAAAGAATTTTTTTTTCTTTTTCAGGGCCTAAACAAATGAATTTTGAAATTACAAATGGGGATCTGTTAACTTGAAAGCTTTATGTTTATTTGAATCTTTTTTCCTTTTCCCTTGCTAAATGTAAGAAGATGGCAAAATGCTAATAATTAGTTTTAATCACCAAAGTTTGGAATGGATGAATGTTTTTTTCATATTAAATGACAGCTTTCTCTTGCTTTTCATTTTCAACACTACATCTTGAACTGTTAAAAGGATAGTGTGAAAGATAGGTTCTTTAATAGGTAACAGACAGACTTAAGTTTGAAAAGTACATATAGGATATTATGGTCAGGCTGACAGACATGGTCATTTTATATAGGTAGTTGGATTTTTTCATTGCACAGACACTTACCTAATAATATTTCCACATAGTTCATAACTGTGTCCCTCATAGGGATATTGTGAGCCATAATAAAATGTTATCAACACATTATTTAAAAATGGCACACATCATAGTATATGTTCCTGAAAAGTTTGATAAATATTAATTTATGTTATTATAACGAACACATGTAAGGTAACCTGATAAATCCTGTTCACAAGATAAAAACATCCTTTCTGTCATAATAATGTTCATATCCACTTTAGTGTTCTCTAAATTCACATTTTAAAAAATTAGGCCTTTTCTATTAGCCAACTTTTGTGAAATAATTATTTTTTAAAAATAATTGTATACATACATACATAGATAATTTACATATGTACATATACATGTATGTAGAAAGACAGGATTTAGCTCTGAACTGTAGAATGTATTCACCTTTTACTTATGTGTAGCTTGGCAATCTTGTTTGCAAATGAACAACCCTGTTCTAGAAAACTTTTTAATATCTTGCTCATAGTTCCTTTTTTTCCCTACCATTTCCTTTGGAGGAAGAGATTTAATCTCAAATTAGATGGGTAGATTATAGAAAGAATTGAGTGAAGTAAGGTCTTTACCCCTTTCCCAGACTGTAAAGTCCTTCATTTGCAAGGCTGGTTGAGAATTTGCTGTGAATTAGACTGAGTGACAGTGCCTGTTGTATATGTCTTATTAGTTTTATACTTAGTTGTCCTAGTACTGTTAAGTGATAGGCATGTAACAGAGTGTGTTCATGGGAATGGTAAAAATTTCTGTCTTTGTTAGATTTTGTAATAGTCAAAAGCTAAATTTGAAGTAATTTTATTTGGTTGTGTCGTAATGACATTTTCACAGATTTTAAAGTTCAATAGTTAGGCAGAGAGGAGTCACTTAAGTGCTTATTGAATAGATTTATAAATAAATTCCGAGTTATATTTTCAAGCATGAAATTAACGCAAAGATATTTCACTGTAACTCCAGCCAGTTTATTTATTTATTTATTTTTTGATTGTTCTGTATAATTTTTGGTTAAAAATTTTTGTGCATTAAGCTTTTCTAGATTTAGGATGATTTCTTTTGCTAGATTCCTAGTAATGGAATTATTGGGTTAAAGGTATAAACTTTTTTCCCCCAAATTCTTGATGTATACTTCATGCCAGATTGGCTCTGAAACACTAATACCAGTTTGCTGTCATCAGCAGTATGCATGTCCATTCCCTCACATATTGTGTGTTTAAGAATTTAAATCCCATTGTTGCTTTAGTGTATATTTCCTTGATTCACAGTGATGTTTAACATTCTCTTCATTTAAAATTAGTTGTGATTAGGGATGCCTGGGTTACTCAGTCAATTGAGCATCTGCCTTTGGATCAGTCATGCTCTTGGGGTCCTGGGATTGAGCCCTGAGTCTGGCTCCCTGCTCAGCCAGGTGCCTGCTTCTCCCTCTGCCCTTACCCCCTGCTGAGCTCTTTCTCTCTCACTGTCAAATAAATATATACAATCTTTAAAAAAGATAATTAAAAGTATCTAAATCTGCCCCCCCCCAAAAGAACCCCTGACCAAAATTAAGTCAAACAGCAAACTAGGAAAAAATGCTTCAGAAAATATTATCAGAGGTTTCATATTTTTATCTAGTCAAATATCTTAGATTGTTGTGTGGTATGAGTGGCACAAAGTTTAAAACTTTTGCTGGAGACACAAAGCTACCATTATGATTGTTAATTAGAGGGCAATGCTGTAAGGAAAGTTGCGCTCAGGTTTTCTTTTCTTTTTTTTTTTTAATTATTATTATTATTTTTTTATATAATTTTTTATTTTTTATAAACATATATTTTTATCCCCAGGGGTACAGGTCTGTGAATCACCAGGTTTACACACTTCACAGCACTCACCAAAGCACATACCCTCCCCAATGTCCATAATCCCACCCCCTTCTCCCAAACCCCCTCCCCCCAGCAACCCTCAGTTTGTTTTGAGATTAAGAGTCACTTATGGTTTGTCTCCCTCCCAATCCCATCTTGTTTCATTGATTCTTCTCCTACCCACTTAAGCCCCCATGTTGCATCACCACTTCCTCATATGAGGGAGATCATATGATTGTTGTCTTTCTCTGCTTGACTTATTTCGCTAAGCATGATACGCTCTAGTTCCATCCATGTTGTTGCAAATGGCAAGATTTCATTTCTTTTGATGGCTGCATAGTATTCCATTGTGTATATATACCACATCTTCTTGATCCATTCATCTGTTGATAGACATCTAGGTTCTTTCCATAGTTTGGCTATTGTGGACATTGCTGCTATAAACATTCGGGTACACGTGCCCCTTTGGATCACTACGTTTGTATCTTTAGGGTAAATACCCAATAGTGCAATTGCTGGGTCATAGGGCAGTTCTATTTTCAACATTTTGAGGAACCTCCATGCTGTTTTCCAGAGAGGTTGCACCAGCTTGCATTCCCACCAACAGTGTAGGAGGGTTCCCCTTTCTCCGCATCCTCGCCAGCATCTGTCATTTCCTGACTTGTTGATTTTAGCCATTCTGACTGGTGTGAGGTGATATCTCATTGTGGTTTTGATTTGTATTTCCCTGATGCCGAGTGATATGGAGCACTTTTTCATGTGTCTGTTGGCCATCTGGATGTCTTCTTTGCAGAAATGTCTGTTCATGTCCTCTGCCCATTTCTTGATTGGATTATTTGTTCTTTGGGTGTTGAGTTTGCTAAGTTCTTGATAGATTCTGGACACTAGTCCTTTATCTGATATGTCATTTGCAAATATCTTCTCCCATTCTGTCAGTTGTCTTTTGATTTTGTTAACTGTTTCCTTTGCTGTGCAAAAGCTTTTGATCTTGATGAAATCCCAATAGTTCATTTTTGCCCTTGCTTCCCTTGCCTTTGGCGTTGTTCCTAGGAAGATGTTGCTGCAGCTGAGGTTGAAGAGGTTGCTGCCTGTGTTCTCCTCAAGGATTTTGATGGATTCCTTTCGCACATTGAGGTCCTTCATCCATTTTGAGTCTATTTTTGTGTGTGGTGTAAGGAAATGGTCCAATTTCATTTTTCTGCATGTGGCTGTCCAATTTTCCCAGCACCATTTATTGAAGAGGCTGTCTTTTTTCCATTGGACATTCTTTCCTGCTTTGTCGAAGATGAGTTGACCATAGAGTTGAGGGTCTATTTCTGGGCTCTCTATTCTGTTCCATTGACCTATGTGTCTGTTTTTGTGCCAGTACCATGCTGTCTTGATGATGACAGCTTTGTAATAGAGCTTGAAGTCCGGAATTGTGATGCCACCAACGTTGGCTTTCTTTTTCAATATCCCTTTACTGAATTCCTGTATAAGTTCTAGCAGTTTTGGAGTGGAATCTTTGGGTTTTCCACATATAGTATCATATCATCTGCGAAGAGTGATAATTTGACTTCTTCTTTGCCGATTTGGATGCCTTTAATTTCCTTTTGTTGTCTGATTGCTGAGGCTAGGACCTCTAGTACTATGTTGAATAGCAGTGGTGATAATGGACATCCCTGCCGTGTTCCTGACCTTAGCGGAAAAGCTTTCAGTTTTTCTCCATTGAGAATGATATTTGCGGTGGGTTTTTCATAGATGGCTTTGATGATATTGAGGTATGTGCCCTCTATCCCTACACTTCGAAGAGTTTTGATCAGGAAGGGATGCTGTACTTTGTCAAATGCTTTTTCAGCATCTATTGAGAGTATCATATCGTTCTTGTTCTTTCTTTTATTGATGTGTTGTATCACATTGACTGATTTGCGGATGTTGAACCAACCTTGCAGCCCTGGAATAAATCCCACTTGGTCGTGTTGAATAATCTTTTTAATGTACTGTTGAATCCTATTGGCTAGTATTTTGTTGAGTATTTTCGCATCTGTGTTCATCAAGGATATTGGTCTATAGCTCTCTTTTTTGGTGGGATCCTTGTCTGGTTTTGGGATCAAGGTGATGCTGGCCTCATAAAATGAGTTTGGAAGTTTTCCTTCCATTTCTATTTTTTGGAACAGTTTTAGGAGAATAGGAATTAGTTCTTCTTTAAATGTTTGGTAGAATTCCCCCGGGAAGCCGTCTGGCCCTGGGCTTTTGTTTGTTTGGAGATTTTTGATGACTGTTTCAATCTCCTTACTGGTTATGGGTCTGTTCAGGCTTTCTATTTCTTCGTGGTTCAGTTGTGGAGAAAGAACAAGAAAGAAACCCTAAGCCCAGCAGGAGAAGAGAAATCATAAAGATCAGAGCAGAAATCAATGAAATAGAAACCAAAAAAACAATAGAACAAATCAACGAAAGTAGGAGCTGGTTCTTTGAAAGAATTAATAAAATTGATAAACCCCTGGCCCGACTTATCAAAAAGAAAAGAGAAAGGACCCAAATAAATAAAATCATGAATGAAAGAGGAGAGATCACAACTAACACCAAAGAAATACAAACTATTATAAGAACATACTATGAGCAACTCTACGGCAATAAATTTGACAATCTGGAAGAAATGGATGCATTCCTAGAAACATATAAACTGCCCTCAGGTTTTCTGCATGTTGTATGGGGATGTTTGCTCCCACTTGAAGTAAGCCGTAAGGTTTTAAAGCATTGTTTAGGTTTTCTTTTCCTGTCTGTTACCAGTTAGTCTTCATCTGTTACTTCTTACTATTATTAATGTTTCTACCATTAGCTATAACTCACGTTTCCTTCTACTCTGTTTTATGGACAGTGTATATATATATATATACATATGTATATGTGTATAAACTCTTACTGCATGATTCTTAATTTTTTCATGTATTTGGATCACATTATAATTCATTAGATTAAATGCCACTCTACTTTATCAAAAGTAGTTAAATTTTTAAAAGATTCTGAAAAGGAAAAAATATTAATTTGAGAGTATAAACATTTAAATGTTTATATATTCAATATTTATTTTTTAAATTTCTACAGTTCAGTAGAAATTGAACCCAAGTAAAATGTTGTCTTATGTTTGGTGATCTCATGGCACAGGTGATCTCAAAGTCCCAGGTATGGGACTTTGCCATGATTACCTACATGGATGGGTTAATGTCACTCCCCATTCCTCTGGAATCCTCTGTGTTCAAATGATATCTTTTACTATAGGGCTTTTCCTCCAGAACCTTCTGGAGATTCTTACTTCTGGTGGCCCTGATGCCTCTATTATGGGGACCTGATGGGAAATACACAGTACCTTTATCTGAAGCTAGAGGAACTGTTCCTGCTGTTGTTGTGGTTCTGAGTGGTCCATCAAGAGCAATAAGAGGATAGAAAGAGTTGGCAAATGTGGGAGAGATTATAACATTAGAGTCCAGTACATGATTGATAATATGTTATTGGATGTGAGGAAATTAGCTGAAATTTTAACAGTCATGTTACTATTTACTGTGTACTCTAATTCTTCTGACAATATTACAAGGAAGATATTCTTTCTATTTTACAAATGAGGAAAAATCTCAGATTCTGTTTCACTCAAGGGGAGCACAGGTACAATAAACAGATGGAGAGATGAGTTTAACTTTGGATATGATCAATTTAACAGAAGGATCTTGTTAGGAACTTCAAACAGTAGTTTAGAGAAGCAGATTTGGAGCTTGGTTGAGACAATAGGGCTAAAAAGATAGGTTTGGAAAATTCTTATGCATGGAGATGGTAGTTAAAATATTGGAGATTTGCTGGTGATGTATTATGGAGTCGTCATGGCAGTAGAATTAATTAATTGTTCACCCATGCAGTGCTCCCTGCCACTCTTTCTACAGCATAGATCTTGGCTGCTTGAAATCGTTAATTTTGTTCAAGGGAGGTCACAGAACTTGGACATATGAGGTGGAATAATGGATAGGTTTTTTCAGCCCTGTCCCACTGTATCACCCTGTTGGTGATACGCTGCTACAGCACAGACTCGAAGTGTGGGAAGACAGGCACACCACTTGGAAGATGCTTTAGAATTTTTTGTTATGTCATTTGAAACACCTTTCCTCCATTGATTCTGTGCCCTTTCCAATACATTTTTTTGTATAGTCACTGTCTTAGACCCATAGAGAAAGAATAGGGATTGTTGCTTCTAATTCCCTTTACAAAGAGATACCCTTTTGGCTACCTAATTAATTGAAAGAAAACATAGTAGAAATATATTAGCCTCTTTAATATTATGGAGAAGAGATTACGAGGAAGTGATTTGCTTAATTTTAAGGCATGGTGTTCATTGCAATGACACAGCAACAGGTGTGCTCTGGCCTGGACTATTCTGGGGGCTGTTCTGTTACCACCACCATGAGGTCCCTGCTTCACATTCTGCCTCTCGTTTCCTATTTTTCTAAGCTTGGTGGAACATGCTATTGTTTACCCGTTGACTCGGGCTAGGTTTTTGTCTGGCCTGTGACACGAGTCTGGTGCGAAGCTTAAGATTTGACAAACTGCAAAGAATTACTTGGGGCCAGATTTCCTCTCAGGCAATAGTGGGGACACAGTCCTTGGCAGGCAAATTTGAGGCTTCATAGTGTCTCCCGGAAAAATTCACAAACCTCTTTTTTCAGATGAGATTTGCCAACATGGTCACTGAATCATGTGATGGGGTTGGGAATCATTGTTGGAGGGATAGGTTGTGTCGAATACAAAGAATGTGTGATAAGGGGCACCTGGGTGGCTCAGTGGTTAAAGCCTCTGCCTTCCGCTTGGGTCATGATCCCAGGATGCTGGGATCGAGCCCCGCATCGGGCTCTCTGCTCAGCGGAGATCCTGCTTCTTCCTCTCTCTCTCTGCCTACTTGTGATCTCTCTCTGTCAAATAAATAAATAAAATCTAAAAAAAAAAAAAAAAAGAATGTGTGATAAGAATCACCAGTAGGGCTTATTTGTTGGAAACTATAGGAGTATTCCAATTCATGTATCCGTTATGGACTTTGGGGGTGAACCACACTTCCACAGGAGATACTGCTATCAAAAGACACATGTCATGTCCCTCATGTGTGTTAGGGCAGAAAAAGGGTTGAGAAGCATGATCTAAGAAGTGTCATTCAATTTGAAGAGGTTAGGATATGTTTCCAACTACATACTTATTTATCTATGATTAATTTTAACAGATGTCTGTCTCCACTCCTGTGGTACTTAATAACCACAGAGAAATTCTCATTTTAAGTGTTTGGCAGTTTTGGAATGGGAAAAGAGCTAAAAGGACAGAGCAGTTGAATTTGTACAGGCTTTCTCTTTTCATTACGTGCATGATGTTTTTTTCATGAAAATGAAGAAAATATTCATTTTTGCAAATGCTATCAATCTTTAACAATCAAAAATTCACTTGGCAAGAGAAATAGTGTAGCTCTATGGAATTGTGGTTATTATTACATTGTTTTGTTTACTGTAAACCTGGCTTAATATTGGTAAATATAGCGTAGCAGAAACTGAACTGTTGTGAGCTATCTGGGCATCAGTCCAAGATATCATTAAAAATACTGCCTCAGACTAATTTGGGTTTATGAATAATATTTTGTTAACAGCTCAACTGAAATTGAGCCACATGGTGTAGCTTAAAATTCTGAATCCACAGGATAATGAGAGTAGCATAAGTGTATAGTGCATACTTAATATTCTGTATTTGAATGATAAATTTATATGTAATTTTGTATTAACCTTTAAACTCTAAAGTACCCAAATGCTTAATATGATTTGATGTTTTTAAACTTTACTTAACGGTGTTGTTTGCTAAAAATTTGAATCCTTATAAGCTAACATATTATCTTATTGGTTTAACAATCAAACCTAAAGAGTAAGGAGAGGTTTCTTGAACAAATATTAAAAATGAGCTTTTAGCACCCATTTTGGCATATGGATGTACAAAAAGCTGGAGTTTGTTACTGTTCACCAAAAAGATCAAAGGATATAAAGTTGTTAGAAAGGTCCAGTTACTTAATTCATTTATTTTAATAATGAAATATAATAACTATACCTTAAAATAGGTTATAGAGATTATTAATGTTTGTTTACAAATTATTATGTTAGGTATAACAACGGAATGAGGTTATAAGTGACATGATTCAAAAGAAAAAAATCCCTATTTAGATGTATCTTTTCAAGAGAAGATATATTTGTCTTTTTTTCTTTGTGTGCTGTTTAGTTGAAGTTCTTTCTGAACAGACATGTATGAAATTCCAATGACAAGATATGGGAAGAGTTGGTTTTCTGTTACTATTGGTGTGTAAGATATTTTTGTAGTGAAACAATATGTGCATTATTTAAAGAAGGAATGTTAAATACATCTCTTCTCAATAAATATTTTATTCATTTTCCAGGTTAGCACTCTACGTATATGAATATCTGCTCCATGTAGGAGCTCAGAAATCGGCCCAAACATTTTTATCAGAGGTATGTTTGATATATTTTCCATATTTTACATTGATATCTTATATAAGTGAATGAAAATATTCTGTAACAATTATTTTAAAAAACTACTATTGTGTATTATATAGTAACTGCTTGGTTATCAGTATCCCTAATACAGTCTTTGATTATTTGTCATCATTTTTAGTGTCCCATTTTCATGCCAATAACCGTCCACTCAACTTTCTAGTCATTTTTTTACCCCCATAGAAATAGAAACTAATATTAGCCTTGGCAGTAATAATCAAGAAGGCAAATTTGCTTAAGAAAAAAAAAGACAAATGCCTCCATATCTTTAGTTTTAGCTGTATCTTATTTTGGCATTATTCATAATTTTGTAAAATATGGTTTTGTTTGTTTTTATTTTGTATGGATAATAGTGGATTGATGACTAAATTTCAGTTAGAAAACATTTTGATCTTATTTCAAGTTCTTATTTCTTTTCCTAATTCCTCCACATTTTTTGAAGTTTGAATTTGAGCCTTTAAAATACAATGGTACTTTCCTCTTTTCTTCCTCATTTTATATAATGATGAGGATGAGGAGGATTTTATTGAGTTCTTTCATATGCTAGGCACATAATGTGCCAAAGTAACTTATATTATCTCTAATTCTAACAAGAAATTTGTAAGGCAGATGGTATTATTCCTGTTTTACTGATAAGAACAATAGGGCTCAGAGAATTTATATAACTGGCTCATGGTGATATAGCTAAGTGAGTTATGGAACTGGAATTTAAGCCTAGATCTATGTTTATTTGAAAGCTTTTGGTTTTCCCCCATATTTGTGCTGTACAGTATGGTAACCACTAGCTTTATATGGCTTTTTCAATGCTTGAAATATGACTAATCCAGTTGAAAAGTGCCAAAAGTATGAAGTACACACTGGATTTTGAAGATTTAGTGTGAATAGAAGAACATAAAGTATCAATAATTTTAAAATTTTGATCTCATATTGAAATAATATTTTGGGTATATTGGGTAAAATTAAATATATTACTAAAATTAATTTTACCATTTTTTTCTTTTCTAATGTGGTTACTAGAAAATTTTAAGTCACATATGCAGCTCTCATTTGTGGCCTGTGTTTATAGTATATGAGACAAGTCCAGCTTGAAATAATGTCTCTAGTTATTTCACTAGTTTGACCCCCACCACATCAGGAACATGACAGGCACTCCCTTGAACAAATTGCCCTCTCTGCCAGAGGTGCAGCCTTCTTGAGATTCACTTGCTCCAAAAACAAATGCAGAAGTAAACAAACATAGTAAACACACATAGATACCCAATCTTTTATCTAATTAATTAATATATGTGAACTGTTAGGGCCTATTTGCAAACAGGGAATTTGGGGTATGCTTAGAACATAGAAGAAATCGATTGTTTTACATAGAATGAGTATATACAGTGTAAGAAAAATTGGATTTTAAGTTTTGTTCAAAATGAAACAGAAATTTCATCTCATGAAATCATTAATTAGAAGACTTTGTATTTCACCTTGCTACCCCACACTCACTGTTGTTATAGGGACTGAAGAGATTGCAAAAGTAATGCTCTTAATATTTTTATTCTTAATCACTGCCAACTTAGAAGATATTTAAAAGAAACCAAAGCCAGCTATGGAGATTTACAATTTTTATTTTAATGCAGTTGAAAACTTGATGAAACTTGATGAAAGGGTTTACTGTTCTCTTTCCTTAGATCAAGGAGCATTTTGAATTAGTCAACTTGCTGAATCCTTGGGGGTTCCCATAACTATATATATATATATATATATTTTTTTTTTTTTTTTTTTAACCAACATTGTAAGATGTCAGAGCCGTGATTCTTAGACTTCGTGAAAAAGAAAAATGTTACTAACACATTTAAGAACATTGACTTAAATGGATTGTGTGGATCAAACATAACTAGATTGAAATAACTAGATATTATACCTGTATACCCTGAATTGAACGGAATATGGATATACAAAATTTCTAAGTCTATTTGGTAAAAATGAACTTATAATTTCAGAAGAGATTCACACTTTCCTGACAAGTATTTACCATGATTTTATTTTCTCTGGCTTCATTTGGAATACAAAACTGAGGATTTCTCTTAATTATTAGTGTGGTTCAGTTTCACAAGAGGAATCAATTAAGCTGAAAAGAAACTATTGTTACCAAGAAGATACAGTATTTCTGGACTTTGAAGATTAGTGTATGTCATTCCCAGAACTATTCTTTACTTTGTAGCTTGCCAAACTCCAAGCAGACTGTGAAAATGCATTCTAATTACCTAAATAACCAATATAGCGTTTTCCGCATATAGAGGACAGCTAGGTTAATTGAGGTATGAGTTTCCCAAAATGTAAAAGAACAAGTTATGTCTATTTGGACTTAACAGTAAATTTCCAAACATTTTCAAGTAAAAGAAACAAGATGAAGTATGGCATTTACATGGAAACCATTGAACATAAAGGAACATGGTGCAATACTATATATTTTTGTGGGTACATATTTATGAGTGTAACATATAGTAAAAAGTTTGAAAGAATATACATGCCAGACTAGTTTCTGAGAGTAGGGATTTTAAAGGAATTAAAGGGGAATTTTATCCTTACTTTTATACTTACTTATATATATATATGTGTACATAAACATATGTATATATATATACACACACGTATATATGTGTATATATATGTATACCCTATTTTCACTTTTATTTATTTATTTAAGATTTTATTTATTTATTTGACAGAGAGATGGCAGTGAGAGAGGGAATAAGAACAGGGAGAGTGGGAGAGGGAGAGGCAGCCTTCCTGCTCGGCAGGGAGCCTAATGTAGAGCTTGATCCTGGGACCCTGGGATCATGACCTGAGCTGAAGGCAGATGCCTAACAACTGAGCCACCCAGGCATCCCTGTACAGTTATTTAAAAATAAAAATAATAGAAGAGAAAATACAAAATTATCTCAATTTCAAAATGGAACCTAGAAGTAGATTTGTGACAGGTCATTGCTAAGTACACCCTAGAGTTCTGAATAATTTCGGTTGGCTAAATTTCAGTACCTTTCTATAATCTTCCTCACACTAAGTTTCGACAGTAACTAGCTGCTTGTATTTGCCTATAAATACCATAGGCTTCTGTCACCTGGGCTTTACTTTGCCTAAAATCCCTCCCAATAAGGAGAATTTGCTTCTCCTTAGGAAGGTTTTCTCAGGGCTGAAGACTTTTGCATACTGTGCCAGGAAGCTTGGACTTTATCTTCTGGCAAAAGGGAGCTTTTGATGCTCTATAAATAAAAGAGAAACGTTGTTTGGTTTGTACTCTGGTGTCTGTGTCAACGGCAGTACCACTTTTCCTGCTCCCCAACTATGGTTAATAAAGGAAGGAGAATGTAATCTTTTAGGGCTTTGTACCCTGTTTAGCATTGCTTTCTCTCTTACTTTCACTTGGATCATATAGAAAATTAAAGGCTGCTTGTTGTAGAATGACTTCTTAAATAGTTTGAGAAGTAAAGGACAATCTTATCTAAGTTCTCGTGAGTCTATCCCCAGATTTTTTACCTAATTCAGGACAGTTTAACAAGGAACTTAAAGAAAAACTAGGAAGACCTGTTTATTTGGGTTGGGTATTGTGATACAAAGGAAATGATTAAAGTGTCAGCAATCACTCAGATATTCAATGTTCTTACCCTGGTTTAGGGCAAAGTAGAATACTTCTTCCCATTTTGTCATTCTCGGTCAGGATGAATGAGGATATTGGTGATTATGACATTAATGAGCTTTTGAATCAGGATTTGCTGTGTTGAGCCACCTTTTTTTAGTGAGGGTTTCCTCTATAGGTAAAGTTATGAAAAGGTCACATTGGAACTCTAGACATCATCTGAAAAAGTAAGATGTGTATCTTAGAGCCCAGTCTTTTACTAAGTTTGGCCTTTTTTTTTTTTTCCCCCTAAAAGTAGGCTCTACAGTCAGCATGGAGCCCATTTGGGGCTTAACTTTAGGACCCTGAGATTAAAACCAGAGCTGAGATCGAGAGTCAGACCCTAACCATCTGACTGTCCACGTACCCCCATGGGTTTGGCCTTTCTGATAATGCCCTTGGCCTGGGTTATCAGGAACTAAACTGCTCTTAATAACTTTTGTTACCAGCCAGAACAGAGCCTAGAACAATTAGCCCAGCTAGTTTTTTTTTTTTTCCTTAATTAAAAGAGATCGCATTGAACTAATGATAGAAATCACATTGCTACCCAGGTTATGTTAACTAGCTCATTGTTATATCCGAATGATGATAGATTCTAAACTAGTACCTGAATCCCAAATAGAGTTTCTACAGTTCGACGTTTTCTTACCTCCATTAAGACAAAATTGAGCATTCTTTTTTTAAATTTTGATTCAGTTAAGTACCATATAGTGTATTATTCATTTCAGAGATAGAGCTCAGTGATTCACCAGTCTAAATACCCAGTGTTCATTACCTCACATGCCTTCCTTAATGTCCCTCACCCAATTACCCTATTTCCTCATATTGAACATTCTTTAGAAATAGTCTCTATGTAGAACTCTTCCTCAGCTTTATCTTTTATTATCTTTTATTTATGTTATTATCTTACAGTATTTAATAATTACAAATAGAATACTAAGAAATCTTTACATTCTATGTCAATTTTTGTTACTTTGAATTCATTAGAAACTATCCTTTTTCTGGTTATCTCATTTTATTATGCAAAGGTAATTCCAATTTCCTCCTTAAATTTTACGTGTTATTTGTCATGCCTCAGAATGAGGCTTCGTGACCTTACCAAATACAATTAAGAACTAGATTGTTGCAGATACCAAGGATTTTTTCCTTCTTAAGAATTTTACATTGTTTATGATAATAGCCCCTATTTGCCATAAGTTAGCCAGTACGTTACCCAGAAATAGTAGCTTAAAAACATGTAGCAGATTGCTTCTTTAGATTTTATTAAGAATGCTAAATTATTGAGGCGCCTGGGTGGCTCAGTGGGTTAAGGCCTCTGCCTTCGGCTCAGGTCATGATCCCAGGGTCCTGGGATCCCCACATTGGGCTCTCTGCTCTGCAAGGAGCCTTTTCCTTCTCTCTCTCTCTCTGCCTGCTTGTGATCTCTGTTTGTCAAATAAATAAATAAAATCTTAAAAAAAAAAAAAAGAATGCTAAATTTTTGAACATTACAGACTCTAAAATTTTGTTCTGCTTATCTTTCACTGAAAAGAAAAAATAAAAATTTCCTAACCAATTTCTTGAACTTTAGTTTGGAGTCAACATAGTATGTTAGGTAAGAGTAATTGCTTTGGGGCCGGCCTACTGGGTTTGAATTATTTCACCTACTTACTTAGTCTTCTTAATTATAAAAAGAAGATAATTGTAATAATACTTTAAAGTTGGGCTGAGGTTTAATGAGTTAGTACCTGTAAAAGTGCTTAGAAGGGCCGAGCATATAGTACATACTCAAAAGTGCTATTTTTAAACTTCTTGACTAATTCTTTATACCTTGTGTAGTTTCTGTACTGGAGTAGAAATATAAATATATGTCTTATGTGTACATGTATGTTCCAAGTATCTGTCACTTGGATGGCCTGAAATTCTCCTGCCTCCTCGAGTTACCTTTCCTATCAAAACAGCTCCAGCTCTACTCCCTAATATTACAGGTTCCCACAAGTTCTCTCTAACATGTCTCGGGCTTACTAGGGGAAGAAGGGCCTGGAGGTTCTCTTGCTGTAATTTCTTGCTCCCACCAAGTATTACAGCCCCACTGCTCCTCCTCCTTATGTTTGCTGTCTTTTCTTTGTCTGAGTTTCATATTTCTCTTATAGCCTCCCAGCTCCACTGGGTTGTGGCTCTTGTATATAAAAGATTGTTACTGAAGATTAGGGGAAAATTGAATGGTATTCAGCCTTGTACAGTACAGGAAACATGAACTTGAATATTAAACATTAACTTTTTTGTTCTCCTTGCCATAGGAATTTCTTACTAGCTATTTACCTGAAGGCTCCCAGTTGTCTTCTGTCTTGTTGTCTCCTCACAACTTCTCCCATTGTCGTCTTTTCTGAATTCTCCTAAACATCTCAGACATCTTCTTCCTGGGAGATTATTAGCAGCCTCCTGAATTATTGTTATTTTATTATGTGGCATATTAAGTATTCATTCTCTACTTTCCAACCATTCCTAGGAGCCTCTACTTTTCTAGCCCAAAAAATAAAAACAAAAATAGAAGGGATCCATCAGGGAGTTTTCCCAATAAAAGACATCATCTGCACAAGTAGCTTGTATATCTCAGCAGCTCAGTCTCTCACCTGGGTGTAGCCTTTAAGAGGATTTCTACCTTCTAGAATAGAACAGTGCTATTCCATAAAACTTCCTGTGATTAGGAGATGATTTCTAATCTGTGCTTCTAGTAAATTCTCCACTGGTTTCATGTGACTATTGAGCACTTGAAAAGTGACTAGACTGAATGAAGAACAATTCATTTGAATTTAGAGAACCACATATGGCTTGGGGATACCATGTTGAATAGCACAGTTTTGGATTATCTGCTTTAAAGTTGGATTAGATTTTTCTTCCCGTTATATGTCTATTTGGTTAGTTTTTTAAATTAAAATGAAGTTATTCTTTTTTTTTTTTTTTACATTTAGGTTAGTATATAGATGCACCTGTACATGGAGAATTTTAGAAAATTAGTGGGAATGGTAGGTTATATCTAAATTAAAAGACTCGAATTTTGTCTAGGAACAAATAAATATATTTGCATATATATGTACACATATATGTGTACTACTGCTGTGCTATTGCTGGTGCTGTAGAAGTGGGTCTGGACCATTCAAAGAGGTCCCACATTGACAAGGCTAGGACCTCTGAAAAGGAGCTGCAGACATCCAGAATTGTCCCATGCTGTAGCTGCTGTAGCTATTGCTGTTGTAACCAGCAACTAGTTCACTTTTGGAGTCACAGGCAGGAAGCCTCTCCTCTTCCTCCTGCCATTGGATCTCCAGCTAGTATTCTTCTAATGGCAGAGCTGAACAGGAAACTAGGAAACGTAATTTTCACAATCCCAGCACTTAGTGTAGAATGGACAAAGAAGAGTGAGTGTGGGGTTGAGCGATATAGGTAATATTCCAGTATTGCCGGATGCAAGTAATGATGAAAAGCTAAGCAAGTGTGTATCTGTATATCTACGTGTGTGTATCATTCTTTTCCTTGTTTATATAAATACTAATTTACTATACACACTGTTACATGCTTTAATTTTTGTTTCATGTGTTTGACTTAAATTGTTTTATAGTGGTTGTTCATGAAACTTCATAATTCTTTTTATGGTGGTAGGGTATTTCATTCTATGAAATGTGCCATAATGTATTTCACCAGTCCCCTACTAATAGACATATGGCCGCTTGGGTTGTTTCTAGTCTTTTGCAAAGACTAGTCTTTGGTCAATTAAAAATAATGCTTTACTGAAAATTGTTATATATATATATATATATATATATAATTTTGCACACATGAGCATATTTATAGGATAAATTCCTAGAAGAATTGCTATATCAGACAGTATGAGCATTTATAATTATAATTATCACTTATAACCCATATGGCATGTCTTACCCCTGCCAGTAGACTTTCTGTTCATTCATTGTTTGGCTCTCCACTTGTACAGAAATGCTGAAAATGCCAGGTCATACAGTAGAGACACAGCATAATCACAGACAAGGCCCTCTAATGTAGAATATGGCAGTGGGAATGGGTATTGAGATTTATCTGTAAGTTATAGGAGAATACAGCTTTGAGCTGGGCAAATGACGGAAGGAAGGGAGGTGGCTGACCCAACAGCTTTAAAAAGGCTTAGGATGAAAAATGTGTATCGGAGCTGGGGTAATGAAAGAAGGAAAAATAGAATAAAGAGAGAAATAGTTTCCATACAGGTCATTCAAATACCCAAAAAAGGCTGAAGCCCATGAAAGTCAGTACAACAGAAAATGCCTTTCATAAATAGCAGAATTGTTTCTAAAATGGCCGTTGACATTTAGAGGTATTTTCAGGCCATTCCTCAACCATGTCCATCATTAATACATGTTTAGTAAGAAAAAAAAATTAAACTATATAGATGAATATGATTTTAAAATGAAAGTCTTCCTTTACCCTTTTCCAGAGATTAATAGCCTTAAGTTTGATATGCTTTCTTTAATATGTACGCACCCGAATGCACACATACATATATGCACAATTTATTTTAAATAGAGAAGGTTTAGGGGTACCTGGCTCACTCAGTTGGTTAAGTGATTTCAGCTCAGGTCCTGATCTGAGGATTGTGAGATTAAGCCCCATGTCACACAGTGTACTGGGTGTCGAGCCTGCTTAAGATTCATTCTTTCCCCTCCCACCCCTTCCTCCAGTAAAAAAGTCACTAAAAAAAAAAGTTATACACTATACATATTGTTCATAATCTTCCAAATCTCAAACTTGAAAAGCCAATATAACATGGCTCTCTTTCCATGTAGATATGTCATATTCTTCTTAATGATTGCCATTCTTCTATAGTATGTAAGTATAAAATTTTATTTTACATTCACAGTTGGTGAATGCTTTCAGGTTGTTTCTAATTTTCATTGTTTCTAACAATGTGGCAATGAATATGCCTTAGTTTTCTATAGATCAGGGTTCTACAGAAACCTGGTTCTGTTTTTCTTAGCATCATCTCATGCTTCCTATAAACAAATAATACCTAAAATAGTAATTAGTTTGGAGGCCAAAAACAAAAACAAAAACCCAATCACTATGGAAACATATTCTTACATATAACCATTTCTTCTCAGGAATAACCTAAAGCATTAATTGTTGTTTTTTCGATAACTATAAAAGGATGGCTTTTGTGTTACTTTCAATATGATGGGCCAAAATTTTAGCTGTGTCTGCCACTTACTTGGAATTTAAAGTGAAAAATGTGAATGTTATATAGTAAAGACTATTATAAGGATGAAAAAGATGATATATGGGAGGTATTTTGAGCTGCTCTGATGAACACAAGACATAATACTGTTGAAAATACAAATGGAAAAAAACAAACGCATTACTTTTAAACTTCTTTCACAAAAGTCCATATTGAGTGTAAACTGTAGGTACTTTCCTCGATTACTTTTGCTTGTGAAAGTGCAGGATGGAACTGCTGAGCACCAGCCATAACACAGGAGGACTCACGTTAGACTGCGTAGATCCCTCCTCCAGCACGGTTCAGCAGTGAGATCTGGTCATGCCACTTTAACTGTAACCCAAGTCATTTCACAGTCTCCTTTTGATTGAGCATTGTTCTGTCTGCTTTATTTTGTAGTCATAATCTGTCAAGTTAGGATAAACTGAGATTAAATGTAGGGATGCTCCCTTGAAAAACTTGCTGTTTATATACTTAGGATGATTCCGGGGATTAGAAATACTTATGTGTCTGGGACATCTCTGTAAGGTTCATTATTACGCCATTTCAAGAAGACACCAACTAGTGAACAAATGGTAGAAGAAAAGATGGAAAGATGAGAAATAGGTTTTTGACTAAGTTATAAATTTAACAGAACATCAGAGTTTCATTTATCCTCAGACTCATGAAGTACTACCATTTCTTATTTTTTCATGAACCAAGAAGGTAACAATAATAATTAACAGAAATTCAGATAGAAGATAGCATAGATAAAAAAATTATTTGTATTACTCTTAGGAGAATTCAAGTTAGGATCTGGCTTTTATTTATATAATATAACATGTTTTGGTTCATTGTTGATACTTAGTCTATGAATTCAAGTTCATTAATCCCTAGGATTTCTTCTTTAGCTGTTTCAAAAAATGGCTATCACATATATAATTTCCTCACTTTCAGAAAATTTTGTTTTTTGAGAGCAAATTACTTTAAAGTTCCCATTGATTTACATTTTCTATGTTTAAGAACTCTTAAAAAATGATGATTCTGGTGATTTTAGTTTCCTTAGAGAGTTACCCCTTTTCTTTTTTTTAACATTTTGGGCTACCTTCTCAAGTCCTATCCTAAAACTTTTATTTATTTATTTTAATCCTTTTGGGACAAGAATTTCTAGGTTCTTCCACAGTAGGTGATAGAAAGGATTCCTTAATTTTTTTTTTTAAATTTATAATTATGTGGTTGTTTACTTCCTAGATATGTTAAGGGCCTAAGGGCATATTTTGCTGACTGGAATTGTTAAATAATTTTTAATTAATTATTTTTAGAGAGAATAGGAATGCACATGTGCCTGTTGGGGGAGGGGCAGAAAAAGAGGGAGAGAGAATCTTAAGCAGGCTCCATGTCTAGTGCAGAGCCCTACCCAGGGCTTGATCTCATGATCCTGAGCTCATGTCCTAAGCTGAAATCAGGAGTTGGACTTTTAACTGATTGGACCACTCAAGCATCCCTAATTATTTAAACTAAAAAACGAAATCATACTTACACATAAAGATTGTTGTTGTTGTTGTTTTCAAGTTCTTATTTATTCATTTATTTAATTATTTAAGCAATCTCTATATCCACCATGGGGCTCGAACTCAGGACCCTGAGGTCAAGAGATGCATGCTCTTCTGACTGAGCCAGCCAGGCGCCCCTGCCTAAAGATTGGTTTTGAGGGCTTTCTGGATCACCTTAATTGAAATTATAGCTTACTTCTTACTGTTTTCCATTTTCATTGCCCTCCTTCCTTGCTTTGTTTTTCTCCTTAGCATTTGTCACTTTCTACTTCTAATATAAAAATAATTTCTGTCCCTCTCCTTTTTATATTTTGCTTTTTTTTGTTTATGATATGTCTTCTGTACTAAAGTATCTTCTTCTTGAATGCAAAAATTTTTATCTTTTGTGTTTACTGCTATCAGTGCTTAGAAAAGATACTGTATAAATACCTACCCAGCTTTCCAACTTCTAAATTTAATTTGTAAAGAGTATTTAGTCAGAAGTTTCAATTTTTTAGAGATATTGACCTTGTTTTCAATTTTTTATAGTGAACTCCAACTCATCTGAAATATAAATATAATATATATAAATATACATGAATATATATGTAAATATATATCTAAATACAAACATTTGTAAAGTTAATATTTCCATCCTGTTGAACTCTTTTTAAAAAAATTTTAAAGGATTGATCTATTAGAGAGAGAGAGAGTGCGAGTGTGGGAGGAGGAGTGGGAAGGGGCAGAGGGAAATGAAGAGAGAGTCCTAAGCAGACTTTCTGCTGAGGTTGGAGCTCAGACTCATGACCCTGAGATCATGTCCTGACCTCAGTGAGTCAGACGCACAACTGACTGTGCTACCCAGGTGCTTTTTTGAAACTCTTACTTTATGGAAGACACATGCCTTCTTCCTCTCCATCCCCTCAAATCAGGAATTTATTTAAAAACTCGATCCTTAAGGTGTAATTTGGAGTCTGCACATATTAATTCCAGTCATTTGCAAATTCCTTGGTTAGTAGTAATAATTGATTTTCGTAGTGATGTTAATAATTGTGATTTTGATGTGCCTTAAGGTCCTGAAATTCCTTAGGTTCCAGAAGTCTCTCCTAGAAGTCCTGGCACAGTGGGAAGCAAATTCAGGAAAGTAATGGTGACATCTTCTCAAACTAGCCAATCAATAAATTACTATGTAAAATGAGTACTTAATAAAACTTGAATAAATGGTAATATGAAAATGATTAAAATCTTATATATTACCTTAGTATTTTAAATGGGAAAATATTGGTTTGAAATATTTGTGGAAAAAGGTATTATTAGGACAGTATTTAATATCTCTTTTATTCATTTTAGATAAGATGGGAAAAAAACATCACATTGGGGGAACCACCAGGATTCTTACATTCTTGGTGGTGGTAAGTATCTTTTATTCCATTTTTATTAGATCGATGATGTATTTCAGTAGGCCTGCACTATACCTGTTAATAATTTCATGCTTCTTTTTTATTTACTTATTTTTGTTTTCTATAATTATTTTATGAGAGGTAGCACTTAAAAAAAAGCTCAAAACCAGCTTTAGTCTTCTTTAACTTAAAGATAGTACTATTGAGTGAAGCTGGAACTGGGTTTGGTATATGGAATCTCCTACTCCAAGTATGGTTCTGTTAGTCAGCTTAGGCTGCCATAATAAAATACCATAGACTACATGACTTCTACAACCTAACTTTCTTTTCTCACATTTCTGGAAGCCGGACATCCAAGATAAGCTGCTAGCATAGTTTGTTTCTGGTGAGGTCATTCTTCCTGGCTTTTAGATCCTCATGATCTCAACTATACCTGAGGATACTGAAGTTAGAGGCAGTGGTGAATTTTTAGGACAGTGAAGAATAGTCCAGAAGAAAAACTGAAAGAGTTCACTGTAGATTCAGGGATAGAGCTATGTAGGTACACTAAAGAGACCACAGACTACTAAAGGCCAGTTGATAGCAGAACTTATACATTTCACTCAAATACCAGAATGTCCAGGTCTGTGACTTTTCTGCAAATACAGTGCAGTTCAGGTGTCCACGTGAACAAGCTACGCTGTTTGTTTACATTTCTTCAATTTAGAAACATTTCCTGCTCAGTGGCTTTTATATTCATCTCTCAGCATCTTAATTAAAAGAGAAAAACAGAAGCTCTCTTCTTGTGCCAAGCACATGGTTTCCTTGGCACGTTATTTAATGCCATCATCTTTTTAACCTCTCTCCTGAAAACATGCCTTACTAAAGGTTCTGTGGTGAATGGAACCGCACTTGATCAGTTGTGGTTGTGGGTTTCCCTTGTTTGTCTCACATATGTATGGCAGGAACAGGTGCAGTCCTTTGGCTCAGAGCTGTTCCTGTATTTGGAACAACGGTTTATTGCAGTTAAGCACTATCATTGAGTTGTTTTCCTGGGGTTTAAGACTAAGCTGTTATAATGCATATCATAAAAGTCAATTTCTCATTTTATATAGTATGTATTTATGATATCTAGATCTATAGTATAAAAATTCAGCTGTTTGCCAAATGTAATTGAGTCTTCTCACCTGTGTACACCTTATATTTTGTATGTTTCCACTTAGGTCTAAAAGTAGTGTAAGAAACCAATTTAGGAGTCTGTCCCTATTGGATTAGTGAGCTAACAAAGTGAAGATTTTGAAAATTTTCCATTAAAGATTTAATTTTATTTCTGTGCCTGTTTCTCTTTCGCTCCATTTCTTGTGAATTTAATGTATTTTCATACTATTGATAGTTGATAATACCTCACAGAATACTTTAGCTTTTTCGGTCTTAACTATCGGAAGATATAGGTCTTAAATGTCATTTGCTCTTCCTTTTTCTATGGCTCTAAGATTCAAGGGAACTCTTATTCTGTGGCTTTGATGTTTTAACTAATTTTAATTTGTATGTAGTTGGAGATATCAAAGATATTTTAAACAATGGGCACATACGTATTTTATTTTATTTATTTATTTTTTTATAAGTGTACTCTTTTTTTTTTTTTTTTAAGATTTTATTTATTTGACAGACAGAGATCACAAGTAGGCAGAGAGGCAGGCAGATAGAGAGTGAGAGAAGGAAGCAGGCTCCCTGCTGAGCAGAGAGCCCGATGTGGGACTCGATCCCAGGACCCTGAGATCATGACCTGAGCCGAAGGCAGTGGCTTAACCCACTGAGCCACCCAGGCGCCCCACATACGTATTTTACAGTCTATTCAATTTAAGTGTAGCACATGCAAAATATGGGTACAATATTCTCAGTGTTTTTAAAATTTCTCCCCTGAAACTACCAACAAACCCTTTGAGGAGCCTACTTCATCTGTGTAAATAAGTGGTTCTTAATGATTTTGAGATTATGGGATCCTCTGAGAACCTATGAAAA
Source organism: Mustela putorius furo (assembly GCF_011764305.1). Taxonomy (NCBI): domain Eukaryota; kingdom Metazoa; phylum Chordata; class Mammalia; order Carnivora; family Mustelidae; genus Mustela; species Mustela putorius. The sequence continues at coordinate 20,740,789 of NW_025422471.1, forward strand.
GCTATGGATCCTCTCCTACAGAAAACTGCCCAGATCCCAAGCTTTCATTGTGTTTAGACAACCATGACTGTGAGCCTTAAATCCACTGGATGCTTTTGACCTTTTTTTGTTGATGTTAACTGTTTCAGAGGTCCCTTTGATTTTTCTTTCTTTCTTTTTTTATTAGAATTTTTTTTAAAGAGCAGTTTTTAGTAGATTCACAACACAGTTATAGGGAAGGTACCTTCTGGCCCCAAATAGGCCTAACCTCCTCCATAATAACATTCCCCATTAGAGTGGTACATTTGTTATAGTTGATGAACCTACATCGACACATTCATAATTATCCAAAGTCCATAGTTTAAATTACAGTTCATTCTTGGTGTTGTACATTCTGTGGTTTTGAACAAATGTATAATGATATGGTCCATCATACAGAGTATTTTCACTGCCCTAAAAATCCTGTGCTCTGCCTTTTCATCTGTTCCACTCTTATGCTCCACCCCTGGCAACCACTGATCCTTCTACTGTCTCCATAGTTTTGCCTTTTCCAGAATCATTTAGTTGGAATCATACAATAAGTAGTCTTTTCATATTGGCTTCTTTCACTTAACAATATGCACTTAAAGTTTCTCCATGTCTTTCCATGACTTGACAGCTCATTTCTTTTTAGTACTGAATTACATTCCATTGTCTGGATGTATCATGGTTTATTTATATGTTCACCTACTGAAGGACATTTTGGTTGTTTCCAAATTTTGGCAGTTATTAACAAAGCTGTTATGAACATCTATGTGTTTTAATTTTTGTGGTGAATATAAGGTCTTTGTCTAGATTCATGTTCTTGCATGTGGATATCTAGTTGTTCTGGTACCTTTTATGGAGGAGATTATCTTTGCTCTATTGCATTTCCTTTGCTCCTTTGTCAAAGTTCAGTTGACTAAATATGTAGATTTTTTTCTGGCTCTCTATTCTGTTCCACTCTTGCACTAATTTTTCACCAATACCACACAGTCTTGATTACTATTATTTTATAGTCTTTTTTTTTAATCGAAAAAGAATAGTCTTTGTGTGTGTGTGTGTAGTTCTTTTTTCCCAGTGTTCCAAGGTTCCCTGTTTATGCACCACACCCAGTGTTCCATGCACACTTGCGTCCTTAATACCCACCACCAGGCTCACCCATTCCCCCTTCCCCCTCCCCTCTAAAACCCTCAGTTTGTTTCTCAGAGTCCACAGTCTCTCATGGTTTGTCTCCCCCTCTGATTTCCTCCCATTCACTTTTCTTTTCCTTCTCCTAATATCCTCCATGCTATTTCTTATGTTCCTCAAGTAAGTGAAACCATACGACTTTCTCTACTTGACTTATTTCATTCATTGTGATCTCCTCCAGTCCCATCCATGTTGATACAAAAGTTGGGTTTTCATCCTTTCTGATGGCTGAGTAATATTCCATTATATATATGGACCATATCTTCCTTATTCATTTGTCTATTGAAGGGCATCTTGGCTCTTTTCACGGTTTGGCTCTTGGGAACATTGCTACTATGAACACTGGGGTACATATGGCCCTTCTTTTCACTACATCTGTATCTTTGGGGTGAATACCCAGTAGTGCAATTGCAGGGTCATAGGGTAGCTCTACTCTTAATTTTTTGAGGAATCTCCACACTGTTTTCCAAAGTGGCTGCACCAACTTGCATTTCCACCAACAGTGTAAGAGGGTTCCCTTTCTCCACATTCTCTCCAACATTTGTTGTTTCCTATCTTGTTAATCTTTGCCATTCTAACTGGTATAAGGTGGTATCTCAATGTGGTTTTGATTTGAATTTCCCTGATGGCTAATGATGATGAACATTTTTTCATGTGTTACTTGCCATTTGTTTGTCTTCATTGGAGAAGTGTCTGTTCATGTCTTCTGCCCATTTTTTGACATGATTATCTGTTTTTTGGATGTTGATATTGAGGAGTTCTTTATAGACCTTGGATATCAGCCCTTTCTCTGTAGTGTCATTTAATATCTTCTCCCATTCCATGGTTTGACTCTTTGTTTTGTTGACTTGTTTCCTCTATAGTTAAGTCTTAAAGTTGGATAGTATCAGCCTTCCAATTTTGTTCTTCTTTAATATTGTGTTGACTATTCTGGGTCTTTACTTTCTCCATTTAAATTTTAGAATGAGTTTTGCTATCCACAAAATAATTTGTTGGGATTTTGAGTAAGATTGCTTTGAATCTGTAGATCAAGTTGGGAAAAATGGATGTCTTGGCAATACAAGATGCCTGATCTTTTTAATCCTTAACTCTTTAGAGTTTTGCTTTATCATATGTGACTTAGGTTAGGGATTCAGGATTATAATAATGGTTACTCTTTCTTTCTTTCTTTTTTTAAACCTGGGAAGCTGTTAATGCTGTTAGTAAGCTCCAGCTGAATAGGATAATGTATAGTCTTTTAGAACTTAGTGCTTGCTCATTTAGTTAAATGCAGCGTCCCTTTTGGATGGACAAGTTGCAATTCTGAGACTTCTTTTCACTTTTTTTTTTTTTAAGAGTATTTGAAAATCGAGTTGTCCTATTGTTTAAGCTTCTTCATCAAATATTTACAAAGTGCAAAACTATGCTTCCCTCAAGGGGATAAGTACAGGAAAGATAGACAGTTAATAGTATTATAACTGAGTTATATACTAGTTTTAATAGCAATTCAGGAGGAATGCTTCTTTCAGCTTGTGAGATTTAGGACAGGCTTTATAGAATAAGTGAGTCTGAGCAGGGCTGGAAGCTGAGTGAACGAAGGATATTTTGGGCAAGGAATAATTAGTATGAAGTCTCAAAAGGAATGATCATGAATCCAAGAAGTGACTGGTAGTTTAGATCAGGTGAATTGTAGGTATAGTACTTGAAGTGATAGCATATAAGGATAAAGACAAAGGCAGGGGCTAAATTATGAAGTCCTGAAGTACATCAAGGGTTTTAGATGAAAGCACAAAGATTTTAAACACTACATGACATGATTAGATTTGTGCTTTTAGGCATTCACTTGACATCAACATAGGGATGGATTGAAGAAGGCTGAGAACAGAGATAGAGTCTACTTATAAGTTAACTGTAATTGTCCAGTTGAGAGGTGATAGCAAACAGTAAGTAGAATAGTTGGAATGTGAAGGAGAAGTTTCCCAGATTTTAGATTTGAGGTGAGCAGTGATGTCATTGACTGAAAGAGGAAATATAGAAAGAGCAACAAACTTTGGAGAAAATGTCACAATTTGTCTTGGACAGGTTTAATTTTGAGATGCCTAAGTGACATTCAGATAGAGTTGCCCTAATACAAGGTCAGAGATATGGGTCTATACATCTGAGACAGGTCTACAGTGGTTTGGAAATTATGAGCACAGACCATACTATTTGTGAAAAATCTTTATAGATTCAACTGCTCAATGTAACAAGTAAGAGCAGGGCCTGGGGTTGGAATCCTGAGGAAAGTCAACATTTAAGCCTGGGTAGATGAAGAGCAGCCTCATAGGAGACTAACTGGAGAGGAAGAAGAGTAATCAGGAGAGAATAATGTATTGGAACCAAGTAGGATATTTAATGCAGAGATTAAATTCTGCAACAAGTGTATGTAAAAGGACCCAGAGATTTTCCTGAATTGGGAAGGGGGTGAAAGTGAGGTTCAGAAGGCTGCTTTAATTCATTTTTCCACCTCAAGGGTTACTGAGAATAGCTGAAGTGTGTGGTGCCACATGGAGTAGTTTCAGGATTAACCAAAAAAAAAAATTTTTTTTAAGATTTTATTTGAGAGGGAGAGAGAGAGAGAGCATGAGTGGGTGGTGGAGGAGCAGAGGAGAAGCAGACTCCCTGCTGAGAAAGGACCCCCCCCCCCCCACAAATGATGCAGGGCTGAAGGCCTAACTTCAGGACCCCGGGATCATGACCTGAGTTGAAGGCAGATGCTTAACCGACTGAGCTATCCAGGCGCCCCACATTTTTCTTTTTAAAATAGAATAAATTTGAGCATGTATATAGATTGAGATGAAAAGAATAGGGAGGTTGAAGGTATATGAAAGAGAAACATGCAGAGAAGTGCAGAAAAAAAAAGAAATTCAGGGAAATCGAGAGGTGGAAGCCTTGGAGAGGAAAGGGCAATTTATAGATGGGAGGAAGTGTGTGATTTTATTTTCTGGAAGTTTTTCTTTGTTTCTAATGTAATTTCCTTTATCACTTCTTTTTTTCTTTCCCAGTTTACACCCAGCCTAGTGCCATATAGTATTTCCTATGCCTGCTGTGTTCGTTACCTTTACCCAGATCAAATCCCCTTTGAAAATGTATTTCCTCTTTGTTTTCTTTAATGAAAGTTCCCAAAGCTTCTGTAATTTCAGAAACAGAAATGCCAGGAAACTTCATTCTCCTGAAATTAATGTCCTTTTCAATTTAGGTAACTTAAAAATAGATACTTTTAAAATCTTTCTATTTAATTAATAGCAGAAATTGTGCTTTATTCTTTCTTAATTTTATATGTAAAACACCTTTTGAAATTACTTTGGGCCCATGTATTTATATCCTGAAATTAAGTATATATGATGCAGCAGAAAAAATAAACTAATAAATAAGATTATCATGAGAATTCAGTTTCTTTCACTGGGAATGGGAAGTCAAATATTACAGTACACTAGTACTCTGATTTTAGAGTCTAATGAATGACATGAGTTTAGCTAAGAATAACCAAATACCCATGTGAAAATAATAGCATTGAATTAGTCAATTGGCTCACTGGAATGATATAATCATCGTCAGACTATTTCTTACTCATCTTGTATGTCTTGCCTATAATAGACATTTATTTGAATTGAGTTAAAATAGGCTAGGGAATGGGTAGAATAGGTGACAGGGATTAAGGAGTGCACTTACGATGAGCACTGGGTGATATATGGAGTTGTCGAATGACTATATTGTATACCTGAAACTAATATTACATTAATAAACTAATATTGCACTAATTTTAAACTAATATCCTACCTGAAACTAATGTGAAACTAATTATCATACTAACTAGCTGGAATTGAAATAAAAACTTTTAAAAAAGTTAAACAGCAAGATAAGACAATGCAGAGGACAACTAAAATGGGGGTATAATCTTGGTGAGAAGGCAATAGAAAGTGTTAGCAGGAGAGAAAGCAAAGAACAGAGGTGGTTAAGTTATAAAGAAAAGTCAAAATGTGTCTGGGAGAGTAGGAAAAGAATGAAAAAAGAAAAATTTGGTGATGAGCAGACATTGTAAATGATTATGGAATTTTCCACTGAATATGAAGGATTAGAAAGGAAACTGGGCAAATTTTACTCTTAATAGAAAAGCTTTTTTTTCTCACCATACTAGTTATGAGAATATTTTAGAGTATCTTTATTCTTTTAAAAGTACTTTTGCGCATACCATCTCTTATATCTACAGAAGTTTGTAAAATATATAATGTATTCTCTCTTTTTTTAAAAGTTTTATTTGTTTACTTATTTGACAGAGAGAAAGAGAGAGACAGCGAGAGGGGGAACACAAGCAAGGGGAATGGGAGAAGGACAAGCAGGTTTCCCACTGAGCTAGGAGCCCAAAGTGGGGCTCAACCCAGGACCCAGGACCCCAGGATCATGACCTGAGCCAAAGGCAGATGCCCAATGACTGAGCCACCCGGGCGCCCCATATTCTCTGTTTTCACACAAAGAAACTAATGAAAAAAAGAAAAACAAACTATTTTCTCAAGGTCAGATTTAGAATTAGAATTGAAATTTTGTGAATTGTAACCAGTGTTCATCTCAGTAACAGATGATATTTGTTCAATACAGAGCAGAATTTAGTGGCCCACTATTAATAAGACATTAATTACAGTTCCCTTTTGAACATCCTGAGTGGCTAATTCTAGACTGTAGATATAAATGGGACTCAGAAGAGTTGTCTCTTCTGAGTCTGGTCTATATTGAGGCATCCATGCATTACGGGCAGCTGCATGTGGGGTGAGGGGCTGGTTGCCATAGGATACTCAGGAAATGAGTTGGAGTATGAGGGTCAAAGGTAGGATAACAAAGTGTTTGCTGTCTTATCTAGGACAGGTATCTACTACATTTATAACGGCTGATGCTGCTTGGACTGCCAGAGCTGCATAAACTTGCCCGTAATCAGCATGAGCCATCTTGAAATGAGAACTCTTAATACCATACTCACAATAGAGGTAAAATAATGTAAGAAATAAAAGTTCAAGCTCAGCTCTGCTGCTAACCAATTGTGTCCCCTAGGCAAATTATTTAACCTCTTTACGCTTTAGCTCCCTCCTCAACAAAATAGACATAATAATGGGAGGATTAAATGTTGAATGTATGATGCTTAGTATATGATGCTTGAATTTAGCACATAAGCTATTTTAATGATACTTTAAAATATGAATTCATCATGAATCCAAGAGTATTATGAGAATTTTATGGTAGTTGGACAAAATGTAATGCTTACATTTTATAAGTTATTAAGTAATGTTAAGGAATAACACAAGAACATGTATTTGGAAGTTTTAAGGTACATACACATTTTACGTAAAATCCTCCTTAGTTTATGAATAGATCATTTTCATCAGTATAGATTATGAATAAGATTAATTGAAAGTATTTTTTGGGGCCAAAGAGAATTAACTTCCTTAGCTATTAACAATTTGAAGTTATAGTAATGTGGCCTGTCTCCTGTGTGGTTTTTTTTCTTCTTTTTTAAATTTTTATTTTCAGGTTGTCCTGAATGTGGCCAGTGAATTAAGGTTATTATTATAATAATAAGGTTATATTATGTTAGCATCCTATCTTTGGGACACCTCTGGAGTGTTTATTCACCCTTGCAGTCTTCTCTGACAATCATTTTGCCTTCATTATTCTCTTAGAGATATTAACAGCCAATGAAATCATTTTCACTCACATCCTCAGAATGGAAGAAAAACAGGGTTTGGATGAGAATCCTCAACTTGGAAATCTTGTATTTTCCTTTGATTTATGTGGGGGAAATTTTAATAATAATAAATAGTACAAGAACAAAGATTTTGGGGCGCTTTGGGTGGCTCAGTGGGTTGGGCCTCTGCCTTCAGCTCAGGGTCCTGGGATCGAGCCCCACATCGGGCTCTCTGCTCAGCAGGGAGCCTGCTTCCCTATCTCTCTCTCTCTGGCTGCCTCTCCGTCTACTTGTGATTTCTCTCTATCAAATTAATAAATAAAATCTTAAAAAAAAAAAAAGAAATCAAATGAAATTCATCCAGCTAAAAGTAAATCAAGTATTGCTATGAATCTTACCTACTTATTAAAAAGCCTAATTTCTCTTCTAAGACATAGTCCACATTTTCATATGATAAATGTCATGTCATCATAGTATCAGCCATAAGCATTTACCCAGGATATTTATAAAGTCTTAATAATATATGAGATGTAACTTCTACATAGAGTTGTATTTAGGTGCTTTAGAAAATTGAGTTGAAATTTTGAATTTAACTCATCTCTAGTTTTGGATCCACAGTCACATACATGGCATGGATCATATATATATATTTTCTCTTGTGCAGGATGTGATGTGGCATATTGCATAGATTATGCATTAATATATACTTGAAATATTAGTAGAAGAAAACAATAGTTTAAAATTCTGATTTATCAAGGGTTTATAGAGGTCTTTAATCTTGTTATTTTCTAAATTAGCTAAGTGATTTGTCTTCTGTCCAACGAAGCCAGGCATGGATTAATTGCCGAATGTGAACTCACGTTTTAGTCACAGTGCAGGTTTGTTGCTGTTGTTATGCTATAACTTTTTTTTTTTTTTTCAAATATTAGGATGGTATTGTAGCAGTCCCAATATACTGTATGAGTCAAATAACTAGTACAAAACATGGGTTGGGTTTTCTAGAAAAGATAAACTTTTGAAATATCTTTCTCACCTGTAATCACATCTTAGGTAAAAACATACAAATACTTATAAAATAGATGAAATGTCTTCAACATGAATATCATGGCACTAAAAATAAATTTTATTTAATTTTTAAATTTTTATACTTTCAATTCCATAATATACTTCAGATTATTTTTGACTTAATTATGAAACTTTCCTAATGATTTGGGTTTTTTAATTTGACAATTTGCCTTATTTTTATGTGACTATTCTTTATTAGTAGTATCTCATAGCTTTCTGGTGGCCACCTGAGCTCTATGGTCTTTGAAGTGATGGAATAGAGATTATGAATACACAGAAAAGAATTGTTTTAGTCACTGTAAAATGGTACCTAGAACATGGCTGGCCAGGTAAAGTACCCCCCCTCAGTTTTTTCAAATTGTGGCAAAATGCACAAAAGATAAAATTCGCCATCTTAACTATTTTAAGTGTATATTTCGGTGTTATTAAATATATTCATAATGTGGCACAGCCATCCCCACCATCCATCTCCATAACTCTTTTTACCTTGTAAAACTGAAACTCTATATCCATTAAAAAATAACATCCTATTCCCTGTCCTTCCAGCCTGTCAACCACCATTCTGTTTTCTTTATGATTTTTGGCTACTTTAAGTACCTTGTATAAGTAGAATCATACAGTATATTTCTTTTAGAGACTAGCTTATTTCACTTAGCATAATGTCCTCGTGGTTCACCCATGTCGTAGCATATGTTAGAATTTCCTTCCTTTCAAAGGATGAGTAATTTTCCATTTTGCTTATGTCCTACATTGTGTTATCCATCAGTGGACACTGGGATTACTTCCCTGTTTTAACTATGGTGACTAATGCTCCTTTGAACCTGGGTGTATGAATATCTCTGAGATTTTCTATTCTTTTGCGTATAATCAATCATATGGTTAAATCTATTCCTAAATCTTTTTGATGCAATCATAAATGGAATTGTTTTCTTAATTTCTCATCTTGATAGTTCATTGTTAGTTTATAGAAACACAACTGATTTTTGTATATTGATTTCATATCCAGCAACTTTACTGAATCCATTTATTTAGTTCTAACATTTTTTTGGTGGAGTCGTTAATGATTTGAGTCTTCTCTTTCTTTCTCTCTCTGTTCCTCTCTCTCTTTTTAGTTCCTCTAGCTCTAAAGGTGTCAAGTTTATTGATCTTTTTGAAGAACTAGCTTTTGGTTTTATAGAATTAATATTCCTGTTCTCCGTTTCATTGATCTCTGTTCTAGTCTTTACTATCTCCTTCTATTAACTTTGGGTTTCATTTGTTCTTTACTAGTTCCTTAAGTTTTAAAGTTAGGTTGTTGATGTAAGATCTATCTTGTTTTTTAAATATATTTATAGCTTATATTTATAGTTTTAAATTTCCCCCTGTATAGCTTTTTTTTCCCATAAGTTTTTGTATGTTGTGTTTTCATGTCATTCTAAGTATTTTTTAATTTCCCTTGTGATTCTTTTTTGATCCATTGGGAGTTTGTGTTAATTTCACAAATTTGTGGATTTTTTAGTTTTCCTTCTGTTACTCATCTCTAAGTTCATCCCATTGTGATCAGAGAAGATATTTTGTATGATACCTATCTTTTCAACTCTATTGAGACTTAATTAATGTATGCTCTAACTTATGGCCTATCGTGGAAAATGCCTCAATTACACTTGAGAAGAAGGTGTATACTCGTTGCTAGGTATAGTGTTCTGCATATATCTATTAAATCTAGTTAGTTTATTGTGTTGTTTAACCCTTGTTTCCATGTATATCTTCTGTCTGGTTGTTTTGTCCAGTATTAAGAGTGGAGTATTAATGTCTGTAACTATTATTGTGAAACTGTGTATTTCTTCCTTTGGGAAATGTCTTCAAAGGGTTTATTTCTTTATCTTTATTGAGGGAGATCATGCGTAGGTGATGTAGAATTGTCAGAAATATACCATATATGAAGTTATCCCACTTTAGTAAATTGTTTTATTTTCCCTCATCTTGATCTTGTAAACTTTTTTAAAAAAAGTATTTATTTACTTGACAGACAGAGATCACAAGTAGACAGAGAGGCAGGCAGAGGGAGAGGAAGGGAGGCAGTCTCCCTGCTGGGCAAGGAGCATAAGGGGCTTAAACCCAGGACCCTGGGATCATGACAGAGGCTTTAACCCACTGAGCCACCCAGGCGCTCCTATCTTGTAAACTTTTGACCTCCAATTACATCCATAAAAGGAAACAAAAAGATAGAAATAGAACAATGTTACTATTCCAGGATAAATACTTAATCTAATTATATGTATAAGTAATCATTTATTTATAGTTATTTAATAACTTTTAGGACATAATCTAATAATAAATTGTTTTCTTCCAGTCCACTTCGTTAGACAACATTTTAAAAGTAATAATGTAATGATTTTCAAGAAGGATCATATAACATTTGTTAAGAAATTAGTAAATAAAAAGATATGGAGGTGTTTGTTATAATACTGCACATAATATTCTGTGATTAAACTTAATACGATTTAAAACTACCATTATAAAATTTTGGTTTTAAGAGCTTTGAAGTTCCTTAAGAACATGAAAATAGAATAATTGCAATATTCTATAACTCATAACACACTTGACACAGGTGGAAAACGTTTAGCTATATCTTTTTTTTTTTTTTTTAAGATTTTATTTATTTATTTGACAGAGGGAGATCACAAGTAGGCAGAGAAGCAGGCAGAGAGAGAGAGGAGGAAGCAGGCTCCCTGCTGAGCAGAGAGCCCGATGCGGGACTCGATCCCAGGACCCTGAGATCATGACCTGAGCCGAAGGCAGCGGCTTAACCCACTGAGCCACCCAGGTGCCCCTAGCTATATCTTTGTATATCTGTAATTCCTAAGTCCAAAAAGGGAGATAGAAAGGCCAAGTATAACTTTTAATTGATTTCCTTCTAGTAAAAGAAATGGTTTACTCAAATTATTTTTCTTTATTGTTTTCCTTATTTTTCCCTGCTTATTACAGAAACTTAAAAGGAAATTAAATGCCAATATTCAATCATTCATATTTTTCACTTTGAATGTAATCTTATTTTACTGAACTAGTCATGTTATAAGGCCTACAGAATGTTTTCTCCTGTGGGGAGAGATTCAGACTGCACCTTTAAAGGTCAGACCAAAGAGACCAGGTTTAACTTACCAAGTTTTTATTGTACCATCTTTACCTGTGCACGTGGTACAATGACCTGCCCTAGCAATATATATGCGTATTAAGCTTTTAAGCTAATCACAGTGTTGATTATATTACTGATAGTATGCTTAGTTTATGCCTGATGCTCTGTTTATGTTGTATAATTCAGCTTTCTCAACAACCTCATTTTATTTCATTTATTATAATATATTTTATTTTTTAAAGGTTATTTATTTATTTATTTATTGGACAGAGATCACAAGTAGGCAGAGAGGCAGAGAGAGAGAGAGAGGAGGAAGCAAGCTCCCAGCTGAGCAGAGAGCCCAAGTGGGGCTCGATCCAAGGACCCTGGGATCATGACCTGAGCCGAAGGCAGAGCCACCCAGGCACCCCTCAACAACCTCCTTTATAGAGTTTAAGCAACTTGAGCTAGTAATTAATTGGCAGGACTGGCTTTGTCTGAGATATATCCTGCTCCAAAACCTGTGCTCTTCACTACTTAATTTAGTCTACTTTCCAGTTTTTGTAGAATGAAAAATGTATAATAAAAAAAGATTTCTGTTCATCAGTGTAATTGCCTTTGTTTGTTGCTGGTATTTCTAGACATTTGCTTTCCTGATTTTTTAATCATTTGTTATAGCTCATTGTTAATTTTATAGATGGTAGGATGATCAGAGACATAAGTTTTATAAGCACTGTAATTATTTTTTTTCTAACTGGTTCCACCTTGCTTATTCCCATTGTTCTTGAACAGAAGGGGAAAAAGAGAGAGCATGGACTTTTTGAATTTTCAAAATTACTAACTATTTTGGCAATTGCAAGGGCAAACAAAAGGAAATTTTAAGAACATATGTTTGTTTGAACAATGTGATTTAATGGTCAGGATACTAGCCTGGTAGTTGGACAACAAAATTATCTTGAAAAAAATAATGAGCCATTTTATTCTTTAATGATTAAATTAGGATATTATTTATTGTTTTTATCTTCATGGGAAAGTTGGGAAAAGCATTATAATTATTTCAATCATGTGTTTTAGTGATACAAACAGACAATTAAGAATGACAGTTTAAATTTTTTTTAAATTATTTTATCCTTTTAGAAAAAATCTTAGCATTTCTAAAAGAGCTAGATTATATCTTATTATTGCAGGAGGAACCTTACCTGAATTTATCTTTCAAAGAAATATTTGTCCTGAAGAAGAAAACACATTTTATATAAAGAATAATACATGTCTTCTATTTTTGGAATTGTGATCTCCTATTTGATATTATATGACTTTCTTAATGTTTCCATAATTACTTTTTTAGTGTATTTTGGGATCTCTACTGTGCAGCTCCAGAAAGACGGGAAACATGTGAACATTCAAGTGAAGCAAAAGCCTTCCATGATTATGTGAGTAAATGTATAATTTTACTAAGTTATATTATCAGTTTTCTTTTTAACCACTGCTCTTGGACCATCTACTCTTTTCCTTTAACTTTAAGAAATTGGTTGTTCTTTTTTTTCTTGAGAAATAGGGTTGTAACTTTAATAGTGAAATACAAGTGAGTGTTTAAGTCTTGTTGAAGGCTTAGGATAAGAGGCTAGTCCTAATGCCAAGTTATTAAAGGTATTTTCTTTTTATCTTTAAGCGTGCCTGATGTGTGAAATTTCAGATTTATAAAAATTAAGTAATAATTCCTTATTCTAGAAAAGGAGTCATAAGAATACTGTGAATGATAAATTCCTCTTTTGCACATAAGATTGAAAAATATATCTTGATATTATATTTTTCTTTTTTGTACCTTTTGATTACACATCATAAAGCTAAGTATCTGTTACACTGAAATCATTTCTACAAATAAAATTTATTGTGAATTAAAGGAAACTCAAGAGAGCAAAAAGATTCTGTGCAAAAATGAAAATTGCATTAAATAATTAAAAAAGACTTTTTTTTTTTTAATTCCTAAGGAAGGACAGTGGACTGTCCCTGGCTAGTTGATGTATATTGAACATTTTGTTATAAGAACTACAAATGTGATTTTAAAGAGTTTGGTATGAGGAAATAGAATTGTAGAAAAAAGGAGGGAAAAAATCCCAAGATTTTTTAAGAGAAAAATTTATGTTTAAGAATAAGGTGGTATTGTGAAGGGACTGGAAAATGTAGAATTGACCATAAAGGAAGGATAGCTTGAGTTTGGGAGGAAGGAAATCCAGTGTTCTTAATTTGGAGGAAGTGGAAATGGGCTGAAACCTGAGGTTATCTGATATTAACTATTTAATGATGTTGGTAGAAGGGGGGCATCATTCTGTGTGAATAGCCTTAAAAACCAGAATCAGAGTTCAAAAGGGAAAAAAGACCTCCCAAAGGATATCTTGAGGCATAGACTAAAGAGTAGAAATATCTGGGACAATTACAGCCCCAAAAGTAGCACAAGGAAAAGTGTGCAGATGGAAGAGCAATAAAAGTCTTGGGCATCTGGGGGGACTGTGTAATACTTTTCATTTTGGACTAAGCTGATTAAAGTGACTGTTCCTGCTTGCCTCATCTGATGTTGACTGTATTCATAAAGCTTGCTATGCAGTAAACAATAATAGCTCTTGGGGATAATGTGAAAGGGATGGTTCTGCGTGTAAAGAAAAAGTAGAGAAAAGGCAGATAAAGCAGGGCCCAGAATACAGGATTTATCTGGCCTATCTTGTTTTCTATTTTTACCCTTGGGTGGTGGCAGAAAGTAGAGCAGAGACTCAACCATGAAGATTACAAGGAATCTGGCTTGAATGGGATACTTCATCTCATCTATCTCCTACACCAAAAAGATATGCCTAGGTTTGGCACGCTAGTCTTGGGAAACGTTTTTTGAATTCTCACTAATTTTGATAACTAGGTAGCATTACATAGTGCCAGTGTTCTACTCCTGAGGACCATAATATTTGTGAATCTACGTTTTAAGAAATTAATTATATAAATAGTTCTTCATAATTCTGTTGTACAGACAGTTGCACCAACTGTTCATCATGGAGATCTTACAAGGAACACTGACTGAACTAATTTAGATCTCTTAGAACGATTAGATAAATCATCGCCATTGTCAGAGCCTCGTCATCTTTGTTGACACATACATGTTACGTGCACAAGGCATTTTCAATATTTCAGATAGCATTCACACTTACTAACTTCAAAAGCCCACTTAAATACTTCAAGTTTTTTCTTTTTAAATGAGCACTGGCTAAGAGGTATGAATGAAATTATTATTTTTTTAATAGATTTTATTTATTCATTTATTTATTTATTTATTTGTCGGGGAGAGAGAGAGAGGGAGATCACAAGCAGGCTCCCCACTGAGCAGGGAGCCCCATACGAGACTCAGTCTCAGGACCCTGGGATCATGACCCGAGCCCAAGGCAGCAGCTTAACCCTCTGAGCCACCCAGGCGTCCCTGAGTGAACTTGGAATAGATTTTCTAGGAAGAATAATCTGTTATCATGTAATTTGGTCCTAAGTAAATGTCGTTCAGAAAAATTAAGTATTTGGATTTTATAATCCATTATGAACATTAGCAGGGCTTTATCAGATGTTTTATAATTTTATCTTAAGTATTAGTTTTAAGAAACTAGATTTATTTTTAGGTGGCATCTTCATTATCCTTTAAGCCAGTTTATTTTCAATGGTAATACGTCTCCAGAATTTTCTTTTACATGGAGATTTGTGTGAAAGGATTTGACTTACATAATTTCATGTTGTAATTGGATTTTTAGACATACATTTTTTTGGTAGCATACTTTAATGATAATTTTCATGAGTAGGATTTCCTGATTTCTTAATATAAATGACAGTTTCTGAAAATGATCAACATAGTTCATGTTTGATGTGATTTTGAATGACTCAGGGAAGAAAATGGGCAACAGAAACAAACACTAAGATTGTGGTAAAATTCTAGATTGTTATATTTCTTTATTAGAGTTCATTATGGAACCATTTCTATAATAGTAATTAATATGTATACCTACTGCTCTCTCAAGAAAGCAGCCTGAGAAATATTTTCTTCAGTAGCTCATCTTTAGAATAAAAAAATACTTATTTGCATATAAAATTCTCATATGTTTAAAAAAGTAGTCTTGTTATTTTATAGTCTTTATAAGATTGAATGGATAATGAAATGTTGACTACATTTTTTTGAAGAAATGATAGAGGCATAATGAGGTAAAAAATGAATAATCTTTTTAACTACAAAATAAGCTAAACTGTTAACAGTGATCACCTTTTGATGTTGGAATTATGCACGACTATTATTTTTGTCTCTCTATATTTCTATATTTTCCAAATATCTTTAGTTAGTATTAATTTTATGTTCATGAAATTTACTTCAAATGGATTAAAATCTGCCTTCCAGTGAATTATAATGTTTCTTCTGAAAATAGAAAATAAAAAACTTACTAAAAATTTATATTTGAGGTGGTCCTGTGTTTTTATACACTGTAGGTATTTAGCATCTCTATGAGAGACATTTGTTTTTTGTGTGTGTACCTATTAAGGGGAGATCTAGAAACTGAATAGATGTAGCTTTTAGCCATTGTATACTTTTTATATATATATATTTTTTTTAAGATTTTATTTGAGAGAGAGAGAGCATGAGTGTGAGCATAAACTGTGAGGAGAAGCAGAGGGAGAGGGAGAAGTAGACTCCTGGCTGAGCAGGGAGCCAGATGCAGGGCTCATTCCTAAGACCCCGAGATCATGACCTGAACCTAAGGCAAATGCTTAACTGACTAAGCCACCTAGGTGCCCCCACTGTATACTTTTTAATAAAACCCCTTTTTTTTTGTAATTATTATTCCAGAAACATTTTTAGCTTTTGGGTTATTATTACTATTTTTTCTGCCCATTGCTTCTTTAGATTAGGGATTTTTATCACTTTATAATTTTATTTGTCAAGTGGTTATACATATATCCTTTCTTTCAAAAGTTAATATCTTTTCTGTCCAAAAAAATCACCCTGTTCATACTTATTGTGAGAAAAAACAAAACAAAACAAAAAATGTGAGAGAAAGAAAACATTTAAGATAAGTAAAACTATGATCTTTTTGCATTTGTATTTTAAAACATATTAACTTAAATATTTAGCATCTATACACAATGCTATATGTAAACTCATGATAATTTGAAAATCATACAGTTATACAAATGCACTTTTGGATGGTAAAGGTATAAAAAACATGAGGAAGTGATTATTATACTAATTAGGATAATGGTTGCTTACAGGAAGTGGGAAAAGGTTCTGATTGGGATGGGGCTCATGGAAAGGGCTTTTGAGGTAGTTGACAAAATTCTCTTTTGCCTGACCATGGTGATATTTACCTTTTTTTTTTTTAAGATTTTATTTATTTGAGAGAGAGAGATCATAAGTAGGCAGAGAAGCAGGCAGAGAGAGAAGGGGAAGCAGGCTTCCCACTGAGCAGAAAGCCCAATGTGGGGCTCGATCCCAGGACCCTGAGATCATGACCTGAGCCGAAGGCAGAGGCTCAACCCACTGAGCCACCCAGGTGCCCCATGATAGTTACTTTATAATAACCATGTGTTTGTTTTATAATATTTAATAAAATTCCATAATTTATTTTATATTTTTTCTATATTTGTATTTTTAGAAATTTTTAAATAACAAGATTTTAAAATATAGTTAAGATAATTAACATTAGAAAAGAAATATACACAGTAGTTTTTACTGTGTTTACAGGTATTTTTATGGTTTATCTTTGAGACCTGATGGCAGCAAATAAAGTGATTATCTCCAAACAAATCTGTTAGATTGTTCTCTGCTCTGACAGATACTGTGAAATATGTCTACCTGTTGATTTTCTAGAGGGGAGTGGAGAACAAGATCAGAAATATTGGAGGAAATTTTAATAATTAGGAGTTTATCTTATATAGAAAGTTTACTATAATACAATTACTTTTCCACATTGCTGGGAGATATCTAACTTGGACCAGTTATTTTTATCCTGAGTGAGAAGTAGGTTCATCTGAACTGTAAAATTATTATTAGGTACTACAATATTATCATTAAAAAGTAGAAGGTAAACCATCATCTTACGTGTTTAAAAATAATACCTATTTACTTGGAAGGTTTATTGAACTACCTTTTATTTTCTTGTTGTTTTGGTATGTTTTTATTTTACCCTAAAATCATAGGCAGTGCTTTTATGTGGAGTTAATTAATGTTCACTAGAATTCTTTTTTCTGCTTCAGATCAACATAGAGTTGTTTTAACAATTTATTTCTAATTTCATTTATTTCCTTAAAAAAGTGTCCATATATACAACTAAACAATGAGAAACATATACAGTGATTATAATTTTAGTTCTCTGGTATGAATGAAGATTCCTTAGTTGTCCTAAGCAATGATAGAGCCAAAATATATTATTGCTTTAGTGTGGTAGTAATGAAATCACATTATTACAATGAGCTCTTTGAGAGCAGAGAATTAGATTAATTCTTCCCTGGGGTCTGTCAAGTAATAGATGTTCGATAAATGTTAACAATGCAGTGGTCTGTAAGTTTGGAAGACTGGAGATGTTTTAAATTGTTCAAATGTTCAGATAAAGTGGTAGGCTTTAGTTATAATTTTCATTTATTTATTTATTTATTTTTTTTAAGGGTTTTATTTATTTATTCGACAGACAGAGATCACAAGTAGGCAGAGGCAGGCAGAGAGAGAGGAGAAATCAGGCTCTCCGAGGAACAGAGAGCCTGACACGGGGCTCGATCCCAGGACCCTGGGACCATGACCTGAGCCGAAGGCAGAGGCTTTAACCCACTGAGCCACCCAGGTGCCCCTAGTTATAATTTTTGATAACATGTGGCTGATTTTGTGTTCTTGCCTAAGCAAATGTTTATAACACCTAGAAAAGATCGTTATGGGTTTATAATGATGTGCTACGTTTTAAAAATTTTGTACATCATAATATGTAAATAAAATAATAGAATAATGCTTTTATTAATACCTTATGAAAATTATTTTTGCAGATATCATATATTATTCAAGAAAATACTTCTGTAGAAAGTATAGTGTAGTGAATATGTCAATAATTGTAATAATTTTGTCTGGTGACATATGGTAACTATACTTACTGTGTGTGATCAGCATTTTGTAACCTATGTAAATGTCAACTTACTATTTTGCACCCCTGAAACTAATATAATATTATATGTCAACTATACTTCAATTTAAGTATATTAGTTTAGTTAAAAACTTTTTAATTATTTTTTTTATTTTTGTGAGAGAGAAGAGAGAGTGTGTGTGCAAGCAGGGGGAGGGGCAGTGGGAGAAGTAGGCTCCCCACTGAGCAGGGAGCCTGATATGGGATTTGATCCTAGGACTCTGGGATCATGACCTGAGCTGAAGGCAGATGCTTCTTAACCGACTGAGCCACACAGGCATCCCCCTCTGCCCAAATTTTTTAATAGAAAGAAAAAGAAACTATTGCAGAGAGTTAAGTTCACCCTTTGCTGTGTTAACATCTTCTGTGTCCCTCCCTAATATTCCTGTATATTAGATTTTTATTTTTATTTTTTTAAAGATTTTATTTATTTATTTGAGAGAGAGAAAATGAGAGAGAGAGAGCATGAGAGGGGCGAGGGGCAGAAGGAGGAGCAGTCTTTCTGCTGAGCAGGGAGCCCGATGTGGGACTTGATTCTGGGACTCCACGATCATGACCTGAATCGAACGAAGACAGTTGCTTAACCAACTGAGCCACCCAGGTGCCCACATTAGATTTTTATAATGGGATATTTTCTGTAATGATTTGTGAGCTTCCTCAGGGAACATGCTTTGTCTTACTTGTCTTTTTCATCTCCTGTTCCTGGCATGGTGCTAGACATGAGATGTTCAAATTATGTTTGGTGTTTATTAAATAATGATTAAATAAAATATTACCTAATAAATATTTGTTACTTCTCATTTTAATATACCTGGATATCATAGTTGCAGGAAGGTCATTTAATACTACTTTTATTCATTTTGTATTTCAAAACAAATTTAGATAAGACAGTAATCTGTAAAGACATAACAAATGAATCAAAGCAGGTAGCAAAGGCTTTATATTTCAGGAGGCATAGCACCAGGAAACCTAGCTGTGAACAAAATGGATTATTATCCCCATTTTCATGGGCTACTATCTAGCAAAAGAGACTTTTGCCCAACAAGTTTGAAATATCAAGTAGTAAAATACATGGAGAGATACATTATAGTCTTATATTGCTAGATCATTCAGAATTTATATATGAAAGAATATGGAGAGAGATGGTAAGTACACATAACTTCTGATGTGTGTTTAGATTTCATCATATAGTAACCATAATTAGTAAATGCTCAAATGAAGGTAGCACATTAGGCAATAGGTATCCTAAATAGTGCAGGTAAAGTAGAGTCTTAATAGGCTAGGAACAAATAGAGTTACATTTAAAATCCATTAAAGATGATGAAAACTATTGTAGGTGTGTAATAATATTTATCAGTCAATAATATAGGCTTTTCTTCACCTCAATAGGTGGGGACATAATAAGATTCACTTTTCAACCTTATCTGCTGTATAGTTTCTAACCACTGTTTTCATTTCTTATAGGATCCAGTTTAATTTCTTTTGCCTTTCTAGCATAAGGTAAATTGTTTGTTTATTTTTGTGTAAAAAATATGCTGTGTAATTGTTAATTTGAGGAAGCACATCCGCACTTTACCTATGGTGTCCCAGCTTGTCTCACTGAGCTCAGGATTGCTTCTGGGAGGCTTCTAAGTCCTGCTGATAACAGGATCAGCTATGTTTCTTATTTCTTTTGATCCTGGGATTTCTTACAGGGCAATAAGTTATGTCAGTCATTTGACAGAAAGCGTGAATAAAGGGAGACAATCAAAGAAACTATAAAGAATTATGGAAGGATTCTACTTAAAAATCTTTTATAACATAATTTATAGCATTATGTAGATATTATGAAATCCTTAAATAAATGAAGAATCTAATATGGAAAAGAGATAAGCAGAACAAGGATGATTTGTTGCATTGTGGAAAAGAATATATTTTTTCAAAGTATGTGGTTTAAAGGAACTTCCCCTTAAGTCCCATTCTTCACACTGATGTATTCATTTTTATTAAAATCTAATTTCTGGTGAATGTGAAAAGATGAATATGGGAAGACCTTTATTTTTTTACATATTTTGTAAAAGAGTCTATTTATTTATTTGACAGAGAGAGACACAGTGAGAGAGGGAACACAAGCAGAGGGAGTGGGAGAAGGAGAAGCAGGACTCCTGCTGAGCAGGGAGCCCAATGCTGGCCTCAATCCCAGGACCCTGAGATCATGACCTGAGCTGAAAGCAGACCCTTAATGACTGAGCCACCTGAGTGCCCCTATTTTTTTTACTATTTTTGATGCTGATGTACACTACCTGTGATTATGTTGCCAATAGAGTCCTAACATAAAAACAAAACCTGATAGAAATATGATACTCTTTCAAAAATAATACATATTTCTAATGTACTAATAGAGATAGGAAGTTCATAAATTTAGAAGTCTTATGAAGTAAGTTATTTTGGTGATTTATAAAAGGAAAAGTGAAATATATCTAGATACCTTAGACTTATGGTGTTATATTTCTATAGCCACTTTGTTTACTTTTCGTATATTATACAACTTGATTTAAAATTACTCTATTTGGGGGGTGTCTGGCTGGATCAGAGAGTAGAGCATTGACTCCTGATCTCAGGGTTGTAAGTTTGAGCTCTACATTGGTATAGAGATTAGTTAAAAATAAAATCTTTAAACAGCAACAACAGCAACAAAAAGGCCAAAAACATTAATGGCCCTATTTTGGACAACTTAGACAACTTCATGAAAGTCTTGTTTTTATTTCTTTCCTCTTTGATATTAGGGAAAGAAATTAAAAATACTGGCAAAACTCTTGTTTCATTTACCCCAATTTAGTTTCCAATTATTATTGTATGTCCTGGATTTTATGGGCATTGGAAGTGAGTTTAGAGGTCCATATCTCTTTAAAATAAATAAGTGCCTCACACATTTAGGTATTGTATCTTCGAATATATATTAAAAATTTAAATAATAGTTACTTAGCCAAGAAACAATGGACAGTTCTATAAATGGTGTGACACTGTTTTGTAGAAATACGAATGCAGTATCTGTTTTCTGTCTTCATGAAATGCTTATAAATTTGATTGCGTTTATTTTGAATATTAAAGTCCCCTGCCCCCACACATATATTCGACTTGATACTTTCCCTCGCCTCTTGGGTTTAAAAACCACAATTATTAGAATACTGTTACTACTATTAGGCTATTACAATATAAGGGATTATTTGTAGCCAGTGACAGTAGGTAGATATCATCAATTCTCAAAGCTCAGGTGCTAACTTTGAATCTTTGAACTCTCTAAAGGGAATTCTTGGGATATCTTCAAAGAGAAGGTACAGATTTTTTTAATGTGGTTTTATGATTTTTCTTATCAAAGTCAAACTTTAAAACGTGTGATTTATTAAAATATCTAGATTTTTAAAGAAGAAAGGGGTACAACTACTAATAAATGTGATTCTATGCAGAATTATCACTGAGAGAAGTGATTTTGGTAGACATAACTTAGAATCATCCTTCATTTCTTTATTAACTCTTTTTTTGAGAACCCATTTATATACAAGTTACTTTGAGGCTATGTTCATAAATATTTCTCTCGCTAGGGGTTCATAATGTGGAGAGGTATATGAGCTGTATATTATGAGTTATTTGTTATGAGTATAATGTAGATGATAACTATTATACTGTATGATTTTAAACACTCTGAATGTGCCCTGACTTTGAATGATAACTAGGATTTGGGTGAGAAGGGGTGTGTGGGGGAAGGTATATTAGAGAAACAGGCTACATTGGAAAAATATAAGGTATGTTTAGGGAATAGTGAGCAAAGCTGTTTGGCAATAGAGTAGAAAAATCAAAATCAAACACAGGATTATTGCTTAGCCAACAGTTAGTAGAATTTTGAAACCGGAAGAACACTATGAAATTTTCCTTTTCACTGGTTTTATGTTGAATTTCCTGGACTCTTGGGCTAGGAGTGAGAACCCCCTACCAGAGAGGCTCTGGGTCTCTTCTCTTTTAACTGAAGCAGCCTGTTCTCCTTTCCCATTTCTTTCTGTGTTCTCTTTCTAATTAAATGGAACAAATCTCCATTTAAGTCATTACTCATGCCATAAATGAATCTTCTTTTTATCCCCATGATTGTTCTCCTTTTTCTCTGACTAGTCATCCAAACCAGTCGATTCCATTGCCTAAACATTTCTTATGCATGTCTTATGCTCTCTAATCCCATCGCAGAAGCTTCAGTTCAAGTCTTATCCTGTTGCAAGAGTTTTACCACAACTGTTTCTCCATCTGTCTTCCTTTACCCATTCAGGGTTCAAGAACTCTTCCTTCAGCGTTCTTTGTAAGGTTGTTGAATAATAATCTCTTTTTCTTTCGGTCTCTCTCTTGCTGTCTCTTTTGTATATTGCCAGTGTTAGAATCCCAAACAAACCCAAAACTTAAAAAAAAAAAAGTTGAAAAATGCTTATTTGGTTCAACTTACTTATTTTAATAGATAGAGAATGTGGTACCCAGAGAGGTAAGGGATATGCCATTGTTTAAAAGTTGTGTGAGGCTTTGCCAGGAAAATTCAGGTTTTCCAAATATTCCCTGAGTTCTTTTCAACTTCCTGGATGAAGCTTTTGTTATGTCTGCAGTGGAGAATCATCTTTTGAGCTTATTCAAAATATAGTAAATTATATTTTAGGGTGATTAATATGAGGGCATTATGTCAGGAACCAAAGAAAGGAAAGGACTAAAGGTAAAGAATGGGAAGAGGCTCTCCTTAGTCTTTGTATAATCTGAAAAGCCCTTGAATTAGGGTAGCAGCAAATGAAGGTGAAAATGAAGAATAAAAAAGAGGAGTTGTTACAACCAAGGAAGAGAGAAAAGTTTTGAAATTTTTAGCTAATATAACTGATGAACCGAGCTTTATGATACCATTACCAGAAATCTGAAATTTGGAAGGATGAACATAGAGAAAGTAGGTTTAGCTGTAAGACTGGCTTAAATAATGAGAGAATAAGGGTAAATTAAGAACTGAGGCCTGGGGATAGAAATTTGGGAAGGAAATGCTCACATTTAGGGGATGATAGTGAAGAAGGTGCTAAATTAAGACATCACACTGGATAGACTCAGTTAGATAGCTTGACTAGTGTGTCCTGCAAAGCCCAGGAAATTTCCTGAATCAATTCACTATTTCAGGGTGCTTCCAATTTAAACTCTAGGGCAACTAATAAAATTTACTTGGTATTAATGTACTATGTTGAGTTCCTGAGAAGATATTCAAAAGCTGTTTATGATTTTTGAAGCAAAACTTAAGACTCAAACTAGGTCAATGCCTGAATGATCTTTATAGGCCACAATTTCATATTAGAAAGCAGTCGTGTATTGTATAGGGGAGAGAGTAAATTCAAATTTAGGAGGAAAACTAAATGGACTTAAATGATCCATGACTGTTTCTAGAAGTTTTTGAAACTTCGATTAATAGGTAGGGAAATCTTTCTATATTACCCTCTTTCTTCATTACAGCACTGTTTTCGCAATCATATATTGAGTTGCCTGTTAAGTAAAGAGCAAGGTAAAAGTTTTCATCCTTAGGGAGGTAAGCATATATAAAGCCTTGTAAAAATATGTCATGTTCAGTTTTGTAGTCTGATGATTTATACTTAATTGGTACTCAATTAATAGTTGATGAAGGAATGTACATTCTTTTTTTTTTTTTTTAAAGATTTTATTTATTTATTTGACAGAGAGAAATTACAAGTACACTGAGAGGCAGGCAGAGAGAGAGAGAAGGAAGCAGGCTCCCTGCCGAGCAGAGAGCCCGATGTGGGACTCGATCCCAGGACCCTGAGATCATGACCTGAGCTGAAGGCAGCGGCTTAACCCACTGAGCCACCCAGGCGCCCGGAATGTACATTCTTTAGGCATGCTATTTCTAAACTTAGTTTTGTACTTCTGTGGGCACATTGCTCATATGTGATCCATTTAATATTCCCTCTTCTTTCTTTCCCTAGATTATTACCTTATCTTATGTATCACCTTTTCTTATTCCTCCAATCATCATTATCCTTTCTTCGTCAGCTCTAAGGTAAATGCAAAAAGGAAACTATTGTAGAGCTGAAGTCATAGTATAGTTTTTATTATAGTCAAAATTCTAAATGCATAAAGGAAGTAGAAAATCTTTAGATATTGAAAAATTACTTCTGTTTTGCTTACCATAGGACCCTTTAATGTCGTGTGTCTTATAAATTATGAGAATGTTTCCCATATGCAAATTTTACCAACACATAGTCACATACATGAGATTAACTTCTTTCCTTTTTTTTTCTCTCAACTAGGATATTCTTGCACAAGGACATTGGGATCTTGCTTATTAAATCTAGTATATGTGCTGCCGAAGCGAGCACATATTAAATCTATAAACCTATCCTATCACAGGTCACCTACCTATATACCCTTCTTATCTTTTCCAGGCCATAAATATAACCTTTGATCTTTTTTCACCATTTCCTTTGTCAGTTTTTCCTCCCATAGGTCGTACTCCTTTCTTTATGTCTAGGATTTTAATTTCATTCAATAAAGCGACATACAGGAAGTAACAATATGGGCAATGGGAGGTTTGCAGAGAAGTAGGAATTGCAACAGGTTTTTATGTTTGAAATGGAAGTTACCTGGGTTTATCTCCATGTCCACTAAATTACCCATTACTTCTTTACATTTATTTACTCGAGACATTGTGGAGAGAGTGGAGTGGGTGGGGCATTTTAAGTCTCCTATTTGGGAATCATTCTTACCTAACTCCTGTCTTGACTACATGAGAGCTAGAGCTCAGATCAAGAGAGAGCTGAGCTGGCATTACTGCTGGGTCCTTTAGAATGTGTGGTGTGCTTGGAAACCTCTCACTTTCTAAGTGGGCTTTCTTGGAGGGCAAAGTGAATAAGGAGGGCGCTTTTCTAGCTGACCCTCAAAGGTTCTCTTCCTGGCTCTTCAACTGCTTTTTATTGCTTAGCTCTCTATCAGCTTGTTCACTTGATGGGACTTGCAGGCTAATTCCACCTTTGAGAAAAACTAGGCTTTTGTGTTTTCAATGAATGTTTGGCATTCGTTTCTTCAGTGCCAATAAAGTTTAATGGCAGGTGTTACTGAGGGAAGCTTTCTGCCTTTTATTACTATCTCTCTTCAGTTGCTCTTAGCCACTCCTGTATTTTACTGTGTCAAAGTTGTGCATCGAGTTGGATCATCTACTGATTCCTCTTTCTTGTCTGAGGAGATGCTCATTTCCAGAACAAAAATGATTGCCCTTGCTCCGGGCCCTTCCTGCTCCGATTGTCTCCCAGACAGTTTCTGAATCAACTCTCAGGCTTCTTTCCCAAATTTAAATTCTATTGAACACTAATAAACTTGAGCAGTTTCTAGCAGTGGGAAGATAGGCTTTCCTCTTAAATCCTTTGCAGACCAAATTGTTCAAATAGAATTCTACCTCTTTAGTGAGGACTTTCCTAATTTTTCCAACCTTAGTAAATTGTCCACCTTATGGATTTAAAATATGAGATAGGTTGTCTGTGCTCTACCTGAATTTCTTTGATTCAGATTCTTAGCTTAAAATACGTAACCTTTCTTGTTTTTGAAAACTTTTACAGTTAAAGTCATAGCAAGACTGAATTAAAACAAACAAAAAAGTTATGTCAATAATTTTCCTTGAAGTAAAAAGGAGCCAGTATGATTTTTTTCCTTATTTTAGCAAATTTCAGAAGTGATAATTATATATAGTTTTCTGTAATTTAAAGTATATATCGTTCTCATGGGCTTTTAATATCTATCTGGAACAAAAGCAGCTGTTGCTTACCTTACTCATATCAAAAGACCAGAATAGCAATAATGGGAGGTATTTAGGGAACTAGAGTTGATTTATTTAATTTAGATTTTTAAAAAATTAGTATTAGTACTTTTTCAAGATTGAGCTGCAATTTCTCTAAAGCCCTTTTAATTAGTTGGTTAGTTAATTAATTAATTCTTAACCAATAATAGAAGTTAATTAGAAATCTAAAAAAGGAATAATAGATCTTATTATTAAATATTTGTAGAGAAAAAGTTCATGCATGTTTTTCCCTTGAGTAGAGTATAAGCAGATAGATAATTATTTTACTCTAGTGGTACTGTCAGGAATAAAAATATAAGAGCTGTCTTTCTGTTGGGAAAAATCAATGAATTGAGTCAGTTAATTTATAAGGTTAAATAGCTGAATTCAATTTAGGCCTTTTATTTTTATAGTTTTTTTATTTAAAAAGGAATTTTTTAAAGAGAATCATCTGAGGGTCAGCTTTTAAAATAAATAACAAATATAAACTCTACTTAAAAGTAAATTTCAAAAGATTTAATTCTATATAATGAAAATTAAAGAAAGAAAGAAGATAGGAATCAGAAGATAACACCTTATTATTTTGGAAAGTTCTGAAAGTCAGAGGTTAATTTATATATTAAACTAATGTTCTAATGAAGAAAAAAATGTAGTCCTTAATTCAAATGTATAGGTAAAAAGTGATCAGATTTATTTAAACTACTTTGAATTCTTATCACATGAGATCTTAATATCTCTTAAGTGCAGAAAGAAAAGCTCTTTAATTAAACTAGTCCATAATATCAAAAAACAAGTAAAAAGCACATTTAAAGTACATTTTAGCAGATTAAATGATTGGAGGAGTTGCTGTTAGATTGTTCAGATAATATTTCCATTTTCAATGAAAGCTGCAATGTATTTTATAGTACATCATATGTTCAGTGATGTCATTAAAAAGATCTGATCATCAGTGCCTGTCTGTGTGAAGTATTTAAATTTTAAGGCAGTTGACATTTATTTGTTTTGTATTATGAATAGAAACATTTAATTTTTAAGGCCTTTGCTGCCACTTTACCTGGAATTGAAATTATAATAGCCTTGTGGCCAAATTGAATTTATTTAGCTTATTAAAAATATAAGCAAGACTATGCAGGCTGATGTACCATGTTTATATTTGACAGACATTTAGCTAATAGAGTTTAATTTACTATATCTATCCCTTGTGCCCAGGGGAAAAAAAAATAGAGAAGAGTTTTGTCTTTGAGGCAACTAATAATTTTCAGAATAAAAGAGGAAAATCTGTAACTTCCTGTCTGCTAGTGATTTCCAATAACTTTAAAGACTTTATTTATTTATTTGACAGATAGAGATCACAAGTAGGCAGAGAGGCAGGCAGAGAGAGAGAGAGAGAAGCAGGCTTCCTGCTGAGCAGAGGGCCTAATGTGGGGCTCCATCCCAGGACCCTGGGATCATGACCTGAGCTGAAGGTGGAGGCTTAACCCACTGAGCCACCCAGGCGCCCCTGTTTCCAATAACTATAGAAACACTTCTCCTCTTTTACTATTAAAGCTGCTTTTCTTTCTTTTTTTTTTTTTTTTTAAGATTTTATTTATTTATTTGACAGAGAGAAATCACAAGTAGATGGGAGAGGCAGGCAGAGAGAGAGGAAGGGAAGCAGGCTCCCTGCTGAGCAGAGAGCCCAATGTGGGGCTAGATCCCAGAACCCTGAGATCATGACCTGAGCCGAAGGCAGCTGCTTAACCCACTGAGCCACCCAGGCGCTCCTTAAAGCTGCTTTTCTGATGGGTTTTCCTAATATTATTTTAATAAGATCAGCAGCACAGAGCATACCACACTTGGTCAGAATTATTTGATGATGCCATAAGAATGCATCTAAACATTTAAGAATTTCTTCTCTGGTTATAAGGCAAGTGATTTACCAAAAAAAATCTTATTTCCTGCTGTATCAACACACTTTGCAACAACAAGTGGAGATATCACAGCATATACTCTTGACCACTTTAGCTGTGAAGAGTTCATATATTGCATCCTTCCTATTAAGCCAGTGAGCACCATATTTCATAAATTCTACAAAGTCTTTTAATAAGATGCTTGTGTTTTTAAATATTTCTGAAATTGACATGCTTCCTATAAAAAACTAATAAAGTTTCATGTTATGGTGTAATTACTTGGCAGCATTTTCTCCTCTTTTTAGTGATACACAAGATAATTGTGATCATTGTGAGTTTTAAGATAATGACATCTTATTGATGAATTCTGAATATGGTAGATATGTAGTCTTTTCTGGACTTAGAAAATAGTAAATTAAAAAATTTACTAATAGTAGTGCATTGTATTTTTGAAACAACATACTCATCTGTTATACTTCTTGCAGTGTCATTAGTATAGAGTTTAACATGTTTTAGGGGCACCTGGATGGCGCACTTGGTAGAGCATGTGACCCTTGATCTCAGGGTCATGAGTTCCAGCCCCATATTGGGTGTAAGCTTACTTAAAAACTAAAACAACATGTTTTTTGTAAAAAGTGGTAAATTATTTTGAGTGATGGCATTCACATCTTTTCATTATCAGTTTCTAATTTTGCATAAATTTTAACTTGTTTGATAACATTAAGCTTTTCAGAAAGACATTCAGAATCTTATTTGTATATGTTTGTGTTATATATTTTTCAAAACAGTATAGTATAATAGAGGTCCCAAAAGTATTTTTATAAAATCTAACTAATAAAAACATAGTTTTTCTCATCATAAAAGGTGAGCCCAATAACAAATAATTGTCATAACTTCTAGTCTAAAGTTTTTGAGAAATAAGTATAGTTTTATTGTATATATTATTATCATCTATTATTATCATTGAAGCCTTGACTGTTCCTCTTAAGCCCAATCAGTCTTTTCATATCCATTTTAACTTTTCACAATTTTCAAAGATGGCAAAAGCCATCTTTGGATTTTTTTTTTTTTTTTTTTGGCTTATGATCTTGACACTCTTAACATCAAGAAGTGGAGTCCAATTTCCTTTCCCTTAAACCTGAGCTTATCTTTGTTACTTGCTTATAATCAGTATAATATGTAGAAGTGATGATATGTAACTTCTGAGGCTAAGTCAGAGGAAGCCTTGCATCTTCTGTGTTGGTCTCTTGGAATGCTTACTCTTTGGCTATTCCTTCTCAAGATGGTCCCTCTTTAAACCTCATCATCATTCTATGAGAAATACAGGCCCAATATCAGCAGTTTCTCAATCTGCTAACTATCTGAGCCCAGGCTTTAGTCATTAGTGAAAAAGCCCTTAGCTGTTTGAGACTTCCTAACTGACATAGAGATATCATGGAATCTGCAGAGACAGCTGTTTCCACTGTTCACTCTCCAAAGTTCTAAACGACATTATCCACTAATATAATAAAAGAGTTCTTATTTTATCTGCTACTAACTTTGGGGTGGTTTGTTATGCAGCATCAATAATCAGAACAGAATTTAATATCTGGAAGTGGGGTGCTACTGTAACAAAAACCACAAGTACATGGGATCAGCTGGTGGTAGACAGGAGTTCATGAAACCTGAAATAAATTCATGGAGACTGTTGATAAGGGCTTGAAAGAGACTGGTGCTAATATTACTTGAAGCTGGAAATAAAGAATATCTTTAGGGGTTTCTAGGTGGCTTGGTTGGTTAGGTGGCTGACTCTTGATTTTAGCTTAGGTCATGATCTCAAGGTTCTGGGAATGAGTCCTGTGTTAGGCTCCTTGCTTAGTACGGAGTCTGCTTGAGGATTCTCCCTCCCTTTCCCTTTGCTCCTCTGCCTGCGCACACACATGCACTCTCTCTCTCAAATCATAAATGTATTTATTATTATTATCTAGGGGCAGAAAGTTTAGCAAAACTGTCCACCTAGAGTAAAATGGAAAATAGAAAATGTACTTAGTGAACTGATAGATCTGGCAAAGGAGAGTTTCAGGCAGAATGTCTGAAGCATTGTCAACTGTGTCTTTTGGTTATAGCTTATGAGATATGGATGGAGAGGGTGAGTTAAAAAAGAAATTCTTGTTTTTGAGCAGAATCTGGAGGAAATGTGAAGGGCTCAGGACAGTTTTTCCAGACTGCAAAGTATTCTCAAACGAGAAATGGCCTCAGAATAAAGATCAAATCCAGAGCAAAGTTAGGAAAATGTGGACTCAAGGTAAAAGTGAAAGTAAGTTGTTACTATAAAACCTTTTTTAAGACCTTAGAAAATCGTAGATGATCTCAGACACACACAAAACTTTCCAGGAATCTTAAAACAAAAAACAGCAAAACTTCTGGTTTTCCTCTGTTAAACAAAAGGGCTTCTACAAATCTTCAGACTTTGTTCCTCAGCAGCCTCTCAGAGGGCCCACGATAGAGAAGGACTTATTTCAAGGAGATCTGTGGGCATGGCTTTTGCCTGAATAGGTGGGTTTATAAAACATGTAAAAGAATTGTATCAGCTTGAAACAACATAAAATGAAGAGACTTTTGAACCCTTGAATTTAGATAGCCACAAAAAAGCTAAGAAACATTCCCAGTTGCAAACATGGGATTCTTTTTTCTGGAAAAGGAAGCACGACTTAGATGGTGGAACCAAGAGGCTGGAGAACAGAAGCAGAACTCAGAGAAGTACTGTCACTGAGTAGGACTGGGTCCTGATCAAGGTACTAGGTTACTACTAGATTACTTGTGCCCTCTGGGCGTCAGAATTAGTATGGACTAGTGACATTTACTATCCTCCTGTTACCAACTACACACTGCCCCCTAGATTTTTGAATGGGCATATCTATTGAAATTATCCTGTCTCCAGGATATTTTGCATGTGGGAGAGGTACATAACTTGTCTCTTCAGTTCTTAAGTCTTTAGATTGAGAGAATTGTACCTGAGTTGCTATATCCAAGAATTCTGTTTGCATCTAGAACTGATTTAGATGATTAGATCCTGGACTTTGAATAGTGCTGTAATTAGAAAGAGACTTTTGAGATTGTGGGGAAGGGAGTGTTTTTCTTGGATGTGAATTGTTGTGACCACAGAGTGTAGGTTGTGCCAGATTTGAGTTTTTTGCTTTTTATTATACTTTTTATTTTGAGATACTTATAAATTCACATGTAGTAGTAAGAAATAATACAAAGAGATCCATGTCCCATTTATCTAGTTTCCCCTGATGGTAACATCGTATAAAACTCTAGTACAATAATTTGATCTGATATCTAGAGGGCACAGGTAACCTTGATCAGCTCTATAAATACTTCACTTCTCTGTGGTCAGTTGAATACATAGGTTGGATAATAGTATAATGCCTTTTGCTTTTATACTTTAAATATATCTACTCTAAATGGTGATACCTTTATTCTCTGTTGTTTGGCATATTTAGTCAGGAGTAACCACATATGAAAAGTGATAAGGAAAGCATTTCTAAAGGAAAGAATTACCTTTCCGTACTACTTTAATATCTGTTCTACAATACTATTTTGTTGCTATGGGAAGCAAAATAGGCAAAGTAATTTGTAAGGAATTTAGTGCTTTTTCCTTTTTAAATTTGTGATTACCAGATTATTTCTGGTTTCTTCCTCATTTTTTCCCATTTCTCTCATATACTTACCTGTCCCTTACAGTTTTCTCCTATAATTCTGAATGATTTATAACAATGCCTGAATCATTATGGAACATAGATATGGATTTTATTTTCTAACTAAGATACGTGTAAGATCTTTAACTTGGTAGCACCTTAGTGTGTGATATACTTTGTTTGTGACCCACAGGTTGAAATATCTGAAAACTACTACTAAATGTGATTTATCTTATTTCTAGCATTAGATCTACATCTTTTATTTTTAAAGAGGCAGTTAGACCATCTCAACACCACCTTTTTAATTTTGCTCCTTCTTTAATTAAAAGTATATTTATTGGCATTGCCAGACACAAGCCTGGGTGATAAAGAGATAAAAAGACAGATCCCCAGTGCTTAAAGAGTTTCTGTCCAACAGGGGGCATAAATCAATAGATGATTACAATAAAATGTGCTGTGGCAGGAAAATAAACAGCACATTAGGAAACAGTTGTTGGGTGAGCTTTCAACTTCGCCTACACAGGTGAGAGGACACTCTCATGAGGAGCTTAAGAAGAGATTAGAATTTGTTAAGTTTCATGAATACAGAAAAATTGAGGCCACATTCTTTTCTATACCCCACTTCCTGCCATAGTTCCTAGAAAATAGTGGGCCCCTAATTCATATTTGATGATTGCTGAAAAGCAGAGATGTCTACCTGAATTTTGACAGACAGTTTTGGAGTAAGCCAAGTGAATAATTGAAAAGAAGCAG
The DNA here is from genome assembly GCF_011764305.1 of Mustela putorius furo. Lineage (NCBI taxonomy): Eukaryota > Metazoa > Chordata > Mammalia > Carnivora > Mustelidae > Mustela > Mustela putorius. The sequence goes on from NW_025422471.1 coordinate 20,773,150, forward strand.
CATGTACAAAAGTTGTTGTCCTTGGTAAAGTCCTCTCCTGACCCAGAAAGCAATGAATCAGTCTGTCTGTCTGTCTGTCTTTCTGTCTGTCTCTCTCTCTCTCTCTTTATCTGTCTCCCTTCCCACCCTCCATAATATCTATAGACAGTGACCACTGTCTGTTGTCTCTAAGCAAATTGTTACGAGGTCTTTGTGACTTGTCCCAGAAGTTAGACAATAAAACACAATATTTTCAAAATCCCTATGAAAAGACTCTTCTGGGTTAAAAATTATGCTCGTTTGTTTTTGTTAAAGATGTTTTTATTGAAGTGGTACCTGGGTGGCTCAGTTGGTTAAGTGTCTGTCTTAGGCTCAGGTTATGATCCCGGGGTCCTGAGATCAAGCCCCCAGTCCAGCTCCCTGCTTAGCCCGGAGGCTGGTTCTCCCTCTGCCCCTCCCCCTGCCCAGACTCTTTCTCTCTCAAATAAATAAATAAAATCCTTTTTTAAAAAGATGTTTTTAGTGAAGAATTGGGGAAAAAATTGAAACTTGCTCCTTTTAGTTTTACAGAAAGTAAAAATGATGTAATTGGATTTCTCATAAAACATTTTAACTAATGCCATAAGGAACTTCTGATTGGCTAACATCTTTAGCCTAGAATTTTTTGCCTGGGGAAAAAAAGAAGCTGGGCATCCTTCATTTTTCCCTTTCTCCTTACAGTGGTCCCACTGGCAAAGGCTTGGCTTCGGGTGTCAGCTATCAGGCATTCTATTTCCTAGACATTTCCAATTGGCAGCTGCACTGTGGAGTCCTGGGTTTTTCAGATGATTTAAGACCTACTCTCCTCAGAAGAGTAAGAGCAGGGGTGGTTAATACCAGGTTGTTGCTTGGTACCATACATGTTTGGAGAATAAAGGCAGTCAGATTTCTTTGCATTTCTCATGGGGAAGGGGTTATATTTTTTGTGATTAACGGTTGAAGTAGGTTTTGGCCCAGAAGGAAACATTTTTAATATTGGTAAATCATAAATCAGTACAGAAGAAAGATGGACTATGCCTATTTCAGAGATTTCTTGTAGCTTGATATGGCTATAACAAAAGGTAAGAGGAGGATCAGAGAGGATTTTGAAGACGATTAAGTTCTGATTTTTACTGAGGGTGAATTGGAGCTGATAGGGATTTTGACTTTACAGAGATAGTAACATGATCAGATTTGTGTTTTAAAGTCCACTCAGGTATTAGTGTGGAGTGTGGATTGAGGAAAACAAAACTAGAGGTAGGGATATATAGACCATTGCTTCACTTCCTATGTCTGTGTAACAAAATTACCCCCACAATGTAACTGTATAAAGCAATCATGTATTTCACTGATGGATTTCTTGGTGAGGAATTTGGGTAGGCTATAGTGGGGAAAGCTGGTCTCTGTGTTCCATGATATTTGATACCTCTGTAAAGGGCATCACTTCATTATATTCTGTATGGCAAGTTATGATGAGAGGTTTGTTGTAATCCCCCCTTTTTCTTCTGGCAGCTGTCAGACTTTTCTTTTTATCATGGTATTTGAATATGCTACATCTAGGTATGATATTTATCCTGCTTGATGTTTTCTGAGCAGGTTGAATCCGTGTTTTGTTTTATTTTACTAATTATGAAAATTTTCCAGCTATTATATCTTCATATTTTTTTCTACACTTTTTTTCCCTCTTTTCCTCATAGGTATGTTAGACTGTTTATATTTTCACATAGCTCTTGAGTGATCTGTTCTTTTTTTATTCTTGTGTTTTTAAATTTTTTAAAGTTTTTGTTTGTTTGTTTGTTTGTTTACTCTTTGCGTTTCAACTGTGAGTGCTTTCTATGGACTTATTTTCAGATTGACTGATGCTTTCTCCACTGTGTTGAGTTTATGGCTGAGTTTGTCAAAAACAGTCTTAATCTCTGTTACCATGTTTTTTGTTCTTGCATCTTATTTTATTTTATTTTATGGTTTCCACCCATTGAAATTTCCCATTTGTTCTGGCTGTTAGTTCACCTTTTCCCACTAAAACATATTAACTTATTAATATGTTTTAATAGATATAGAAATATCTATTTATTAATAAATATAGAAATATCTATTTATTAATAGATATTTCAGTGTCCTGCCTGATAATGCCAATACTTTTTTCATATCAATGTTCATCTCTATTTTTTTGTTGATTGATGTTTTTTGTTGATTTGTGTGGCTTTTTTTGATCTGGTGTTTTGTTTTGTTTTGTTTGGTATGCCTTGTACTTTTTGGTTGAAAACTAAACATTTTCTATAGGACAATAGAGGCTAAGATAAATTTTATTTAGCTTAGAAATTGGCATGCCCCCCCTTTTTTTCTAGTCCTTTCATATATGGGGAGAACAGTTAAGTTAATGTGGTCAGGGGTTTTGCTGGCCGTGAATATCATGCACCATGGGCTTCAGATTTCTCTAGCATTACCTTGAATTCAGGTTGGACGCTGGTTTGCTAGGGTTTTTCTCAGTATCTGATCTGCCTTCAGCTCCAAATATTTCATCTGTTTGTGAGCCTTAGACAGGGTCTCTTCTTACTATCTGGCACCTCTCCTAGAAGTGGACTCTTTATTTGTTACTTGATGATTACCAGCCTGGCCGTATAGGGCAGGGGGTGACATTCTCTATTCTGATTCAGCCTCAGTGTTATACTAGGGTGTTTTCCCAGGTCTCTGGAGTATCACATTCTGAATAATTCTGTCTTATCCCAATGGTGGGGAACCACTGCTAGTAAATTCAGAATGTTTTTCTCTTCTTCCTCCAGGGATAGAGGGATTTTTTTTTTCCAGTTCTTTTCCCTCAGCTAGGAGTCTTCACCTCTGCCTGAGGGCTACCATGTTTCATTTCTTTTCTTTTCTTATCTTTTTTGTGCTTTCATGAGGGGTTTAAGGTTTTTTGTTTCTTAGGGGACAGGTGGTGGGTGGGCTGCTTTTCCTCTCCTCCAGGCCAGCTACATGAAGGAGGCTCTCTCCATTCTCTTGTCCCTCAACTCCCAGCTTTTTTCGTGATCCTGGGGTGGGGGGTGTCTGTGAGAAGAGTCTGTGAGTAGATGAGCATTCCCCCGATGTTTCTGGCTCCCGGGGATTCTCTATTCTCATGCTGGTTCACATGCAGTCTTTAGCAATTTGTTAGAAATTTTAGCTAAATTCTTAAAAGCTTGTAATCCCTCTGTCGTCTTCTTCAGATAACCAGGTGCTCATGTCCCATTTCTCCTTAGAGGTGTCTGTCTTTACTGAGATGAGATCTCTTACGGGTTCAAGAAAATTCATGTCTTTGTAGATTAACTGCCTTTTTCTGTTGTAAGCATTGTAAACAATGCTGTTTCCAGCTTTTACATCTTATGTGTATGTCCCTCAATATATAATCACACTGTTAAACTGCATCACTTATGATACTTACTTGATTCCTCCTATGACCTGAAAGATCCATAATTTCCACTTCGACCTTCCTTCTGATACATTCCTTTTAAATCTCTGGCTAGAGCCTGATAATTCTTCTTTGCAACACTTCCTTCCCCACCCCAAATGTATCTCTAAGACTCTTATGAGAGGCACAGTTTAAAAATTTATTGCCGGGGGAAGGAAATCCCATTTTTAAGAAGTAGCAAAATCTGGGCCCTAATGTCTGCTCTTCTTTTATTAATTGACTCATCTAAAATCAATCACTTATATTTATCCATCTAAATATTCACTTTTAAAAGGGACGTTAAAATGTTCATTCCTCTTACAGGGTTGTTTTGAAACTCTGAGGTATGATATGTAAATTATCTCTGAAAAAAGTAAAACTCTATACAAATTGTGATTTAATTTTGATCTTTTCCTATATACTTTCCACTTGTGAGTGCATTTATTTTTACCAAGATTAAATGGATGAGCTATAAGCTATCTGACTTCCTATTTTTTTACTTAATTTTTTAAATTTTTATTTCTTATTTTTTTAAAGATTTTATTTATTTATTTGACAGAGAGAGAGATCACAAGTAGACAGAGAGGCAGGCAGAGAGAGAGAGGAGGAAGCAGGCTCCCTGCTGAGCAGAGAGCCCAATGTGGGAATCAATCCCAGGACCCTGGGATCATGACCTGAGCCGAAGGCAGAGACTTAACCCACTGAGCCACCCATGTGCCCCTGTTTTTGACTTATTTAAATAACTTTTAATTATTGGGTTAAAGATGTGGTAAGGGCCTTAACTGGTTTTTGTTTTAGCAAACTTCTAATTTGAGCTTCTCATTCTCTATTTCAGAGACTTTCCTGTTTTTCTTTTGTGGTCAGAATTTTTTTTATCTCAAATTATTTCTTTTTACCTTTATTTATTTATTTTTTGTTTCTAACAAGTTTGTTGTACTTTTTCCAGGCATCATGTCATTAGGTGTTCAGAGAAGTTCTCTGAAAAGAATATCTCATTTATTCATAAATTTTTTGGAAAATTTGGTGACTCTGACTGTTTAAGGAGGAAGTTGAGCTCAGTTAACAAGTAATTACCAAGGACTCATCCACTTGTAGTTTTGATGCCAGTAATTGTCCTTCATAGGGACTTAGCAACTGAGATGCTCTGGCAAACACAGAGAATGAGTGGACTCACTATCTCCATCTACCACTGCTTCCATCTTCATAAAAATGTGGTTCCTTGTTTCCTTCTTTTCCTTCCTTTGCCCTGAACCCTTTTCCCAACTCACATCTCAGTTTATTCTATTTCAAGCAGTATTTTTCTCCCTCATATATATGTGTTTACGTCTTATTTAACTTTTCTTCTTTTCTAAATATGGTTTAGTTATTATGCTAAAATCTTTCTCTTTTGCTCATCCTCTTATATATAAAGAACCTCAAACAACCCTAGTCAGAAATTGGAAGATCTGAATACCATTACTATTTTACTTATATTAAGAATGAAATATTCATACACTTAATGGAAATGAGACAAAATATAGTATTAGCCTATAACAGGGGGTACTAAGAACAGCCCCAGATTCAGTGACTTGCTAGAAAGACTCACAGAACTCCATATATAGTCATAGTCAGTGATAATGATTACTACAGCAAAAGCTTATAAAGAAAAATAAAGTCAGGGGAAGGATGTAGGAAAAGGGAAAAGGCTCACAGGGGAAAGTTTGGAGGAATCCAAATTTAAGCTTCCAAGAGCCCTTTCTTAGTGGAATCACACAAGTTGCCCTGAATTATTCCAGCAGCTACTTGTGATAATAAACATGAAATGTCCCCTCAGGGAAGCTCATCTGAGCTCAGTGTCAAAGGTTTTTATGGGGGACTAGTCATATAGGTGCCCTCTGCCTAGTATATTGCAAAATTCAGACTCCTAGAAAGAAAACAAATGTTTAGTAGAAACCATATTGTTCGTACAGGGCACATGGATGGCTCACTCGGTTAAGCATCTGCCTTCCGCTCAGGTCATGATCTCACGGTCTTGGGATGGAGCCTCACAGTGGGCTCCCTGCTCAGTGGGGAGCCTGCTCCTCCAGTTCCCTCTGCTGTTTCCCCCACTTGTGTTTTCTGGCTCCCTCTCTCTCACTCTCTGTCAAACAAATATATAAAATCTTTAAAAAAAATAAACATTGTTTGTACAAACAGTTTAAGCATAGTGAGCCATCATTTTATAAATGTTAAGAACCGGGGCGCCTGGGTGGCTCAGTGGGTTAAAGCCTCTGCCTTCAGCTGAGGTCATGATGCCAGGGTCCTGGGATCGAGCCCCACATTGGGCTCTCTGCTCTGCGGGGAGCCTGCTTCCTCCTCTCTCTCTCTCTGCCTGCCTCTCTGCCTACTTGTGATCTCTGTCTGTCAAATAAATAAATAAAATCTTAAAAAAATTTCTTTAAAAATAAATAAATGTTAAGAACCTTTCTGGAATAAAAATTCCCCAAAACCAGCCAGCCTTCCACACAGTCCTTTCAAAAGATGTCAACCTCAGGTCTGTGATGTGAACTCCCCCCCCCCCACCCCCCACTGCAGTTAGACTTTGAAGGTCCTTCCAGAAAGCATCCAAAAGTTCTATTCAGAATCAATACTCTATTCAGAATCAGAACTCTGGTATGTTTCCTCATGTTCTGCTAATTGAATAGACACTAGCATTTGTTACAAGTTATTATAATATTCTTAGGAAATAATTTTCTATTACTTTTCACCTCAAATAGTACTTCTATTATTATGAGTTTAGAAGGCTTTTATACAAAGCCTGGAAATTTCATAACAGGTTCATATATCTATCTATCTATCTACCTATCTATATAACTTCCAATTTTCAAAAAACTGATTTGCAAATGAAATTTTAGAACAAAACCTAGTTTTAGGATTTTCTTAATTGCAGTATGCAGAAAAGGAAAAAATTGCCATAGATTAGATTCATTGGGGGGAGGCTTTAAGAAGGAAACTGAAATTCAGCTGAAGGTGGTGAGGGTGGGAGGACATGGGATACGCCAGGGAACCCTAATAGCCTGACTAAGGGAAATTGAGATGCGGTGGGTCGGAGAGGTTCTCGTGTATTATTACTCTGAACCAAACATAAACTCATAATTACTCTTAGCATCAGTTCTCTTGAGACATAGACACCTGATCTGTGTATTTCTGTTTTTGTAGATTCTGAAACTATTACTAAGATGACCTACTTTTCTTATTTAATAGTTTGTATGAAGTATATTATATATTTCTCTTTTGTTATGTTTCACAATCTTAAAGTACTTAATTCATAGGGTTGTTTTGAAGATTTAGTTAGATATGTGAAAAAGATATGTGAAAGTATTTATGACTATCATTTAAAAAATTAAAACTTTCTCATCCCAATGAGTTAAATTGGGCATATACTTAACATATAATTTTTATTATGTATAGATTTTCTGACACAGCAATATTATATATCTGCCTCAGTTTATTTTTCTTCTCTTCCTACTACCTGACTGAAGACTCATACCAGAAGATCTTTTTGCTACTGAACATTATGGTCATTTTATTTTATAGTGTATGTGTCTAGCATTTATGTATGTGTTGGTTTTGGTTTTCCTGCTCCTTCATATTGCATGGGTTCTTTATTTGGCCTTTATTTCCTATGTTCTTCTTTGGCTCACCACTCAATTATTTGGAGAGCAACTTTTGTAGAAATAAATCTTCTGTACTTCTGTTTCTTGCAGTGTATGTATTTTTAATGTTAAAGTAGAATTTAAAAGGGTTGTCAACTATAGGTCTATAACCTATACTTGATATAGGTTATAACCTATACTAGCTATAAAGCTCTATAACAAAAGTCCTTTCTTTGTGCTAATAAGAGATAGAAAATATTTCATCAGTGCCTGGTGCCTAGCTTAAAGTTGCCTAACACATTGTAATTATGTATTAATATTTGACTTACTATGAAAAATTGAGTGTATTATCTAATTCTTTCAAATGTAAGATATATTGCAAGAACTATTAGAAATTCAGCCAGGGGAGTCTGGGTGGCTCAGTGGGTTAAAACCTCTGCCTTCGGCTCAGGTCATGATCCCAGGGTCCTGGGATGGAGCCCTGCATCAGGCTCTCTGCTCCGCAGGGAGCCTGCTTCCCCCACTCTCTCTGCCTGCCTCTCTGCCTACTTGTGATCTCTGTCAAATAAATAAATAAATAAAATCTTAAAAAAAAAAATTCAGCCAAATAATCATTGTCTAATAATACAGTAAAACTCTTGGTAAACATCTAGATGAGACATTAAAAATGTTAGACCAAATATTTGAATATATCACTGAGCACTACCAAAAAAAGAAAACAAAAAAACCCACCTAGCTATTAATGAATAACTCAATATTTGGCTGATTTATCCTCTTCTCTTTAGATTTCTGATGTATGTAGAAATATTCTTGAAGTTCATTAAGTAATACATCTTAGTGTTATACTGACTAACCTGTTTCAAATTAATTTTTAACTATAAGACTGGTGTGACATAGTTATTATAATTAAAAATTCAGTATTCAAATATTATATTTCATATTGGGTGTATTACAGTAGTTAGTAGAAAACTGCATTTGATAAAGTTGGATTTGAAATAAATTCTTAGCTAGAAAATTACTCTGGATGAAAATTTTGGGAACAACAAGGGCATTTGGTAGGTAATTATGAAGAAAAATGCCATTTGTTCTATTTAAAAGCCAAAAATCTGTAGCTTGGTTTAAGTGTCTAATTTTTAGGATGAAGGAGAAACATACATGTGGATAGCACCTATTTATGTGTTTGATTAACTAGTTTTCAGAATAGTTCCTTCATTTGTTATTTATATTTTAAAATATTATCTATATGTTAAAGTAGGATGGTAATATATCTGATTATACGTGTTTACTAGCAAATGTTAGTAATCATTTGAAAATTTTCCTTATACTTACTTGTGTCACTTGTATATATTCTATAAATGAGAGATGGGTGTTAGAGAATTATACTGTTTAATAGAAGTCTAATATAAAAATTGAGTACATATACATTAGGTTTAATGTAAACTATTTTCAGAAGAATGCTTGCTTTTTGCGAATTTAGAAGAATACGTATTAAACAAATTATTTTTCAAATGATTAAAATGGAAGTCTCATCTTTGGTACCATGAATTGTTTAAAGTATAATTTCATCAAAATAAAGAGAACTTAATTTTGCTAACTATTTTATTTTATTTTTGATATATTTGTTAAGTTTGTAAAGAGAAAATGTGGCAACTCATAGACCTGAACCCTAAACAAAGAGGAATACTCTTATCTGGTGAGGTTGGCTTTTCTTAGACAAAACAACCAGAGCTTTAACTTAATACTTGAACAAACTGTGCTTTTTTTTCCAGGGAAAAAGCTATTTACTTTGAGATTCAGTTTGTTAAGAAGCTCTTTGAAAAACTGGGAAGAGCAAAGCCTTAGCTGAGATAGAACTTGACTGCTACTGAAAAGGACATTTCTATATTTTTGCTCTAGTAAGCTTTACTTCTAAATTTCTGAATTTAAAAAAATTTTAGTTAGAATTTATAGCTAGAATTAAGTTTAAATTAATCCAGGTATTTGTTTTTAAAGCAACTATATGATCTTTTCTTGTTTGAGATTGGTTTTCTGTACATATCCTTTCTTGAAAGGAGCCGATCAAATGGGAAATATTGAGACAGGGCACAGAGAAAGACTGAATTATGAGAATAAGACTACTCTTTTTAGATTTTTCTATAAAATGCACTTTCTCCTTGTCCTCATATATTTAAAAAGAAATCATTGTACTATGCTCAATTTTAGGCAACAAGTAGCTATAAGTAATAGATTTTCCCAAGCAGAAACATTTTCCTCTGTCTTCCATGGGCAAAAGTCATCATTTTTTTCTCTCTACTGTTTTTAAAAGGCTGAAATTGAATTTCTTAACTTAGTAGTTACTCTAACTCTCACTGAATCTTTCCCCTTGGTTCTGGAGGCTCCTATTAACATGGTACAGCTGCCACAAAATTGTAAGATTTTTAGGGCTAAAAATGATTTTTTGGCTCATCAAGTCAAATACCTTCATTCTATATTTAACCCAGAGATCAGTTCAAGCCTTCTGTCCATCCTGTCGCCTCTTTGCTACATATATCCTGAAGGATTATATGTTTGTGGTTACTTCCAGCTTCAAATTTTGGGCCTCAGCGACTCTTAATCTTACTTGCACTTTATCCACTAATCCATTTCGGTTTATTATAGACCTTGGCAATAAATGCTATGATTGAATCACAATCAGTTGGTGCCCTTCAGGTAGTAGGCCATTAATGTACGTATGAAAACCAGATTAGTGGACTGTATATTTGACCTATAAAATCTCTGTTGTTTTATTTTAAGAGTTTATTTATTATTTATTTGAGAGAGAAGAAGAGAGGGCCCATGCAAATGTGAGTGGGGGAGGGATAGTGGAAGTTGGGGAGAGAATCTCAAGTAGACTCTGCTGAGTGTGAAGCTGGTGCAGGGACTAGACTCCACGACCCTGAGATCATAACCTGAGCCAAAACCAGGAGTGGGACACTTAATCAACTAAGCCACCCAGGCACCCCTAAAATCTATGTTTTTACTTAATTTTCTCCTGGATTACTTGGTGTTCTAGGTAGGAGAGCAGAATTTTTGTATTTGATCTGTATTTTTTCTTTCATTTTTAGACTTAAGATATTAAGTGGTTTAAAGACCCCAATTATGAACATAATTATATTGAAGATTATCTTTAATCATTTATGCTTTAGAAAATAGGATATTGGGATAATGGTATAACTCGAAGGTGAGCACTACAAAGTCACCATTGGGTGTTAACATATGGTGTCATTGCTTTTTTGTTGTTATTTTTTGGTTTTTTAGTAAAAGGCAAAAGATTTATTCAGTCTGAAGAGAAACCAGAGTATAACATATAGTGTCATTATGTTTCCTTGCCTTCTATTCACAAAACACTTTATTCCCTCACTTACACATGGGAATTATTTTAAGGAGAATCCCAGTTAAAATATTTAGCCTTATAAATACCCTGATATTGAGCAGACATATACTTGATATAATACACTAAGCCTGAGACTATACTTAAGATATCTGTGTTGTCATCATCACCATCATCATGTCTAATAAGATATCAGTCTCTCTCATCCACAACCAACCTGCCAGGTTTGTATAATAATTCTAATACAAAACAGGAAAACAATAAAATATGGGGATATGAAAAAATAGGATTGGGAGACTAGACACAGTGATGACCTTTTCCCAGCCAGAAATTAAGATTTACAGTCCGAAATCAGAATGTAGACAACCAGTATATGGGTGCTTGGGTGGCTTAGTCAGTTAAGCATCTGCTTTTGGCTCAGGTCATGATGCCAGGGTTCACTGATCAAGGCCTACTTCTCCCTGTCCCACTATCCCTGCTTGTGCACTGTCTCTCTCTGTCAAATAAATAAATAAAATCTTTCAAAAAGGAGAGAGAGAGAAAAGAAAACCAGTATGTGTTTTGTCTTTGCTTTGGATATCTTTTGGTTGAGTTGTCATCTTCTTTATCCTTCTTCCCTGTAGGTCTGTCTCAGTAGGTACTCAGTAAATATTCATGAACTTGAGTTGCATTTGGAGTTAACATGGCTGATGGTGTTTGACTGTCCACCTGAATAAAGCTGAGAGTGTGACCTAATATATGTTCTCCACTGTTTTGGATATATCCCTCTGATTCTGTTTCTTCCCCTACCAGCATAGCCTCTGTCTTTTTTTCCCCCCTTGTAATTGCTATACAGTTAGACAGATTTCTCTTTAAAAAAAAAAAAAAAAAAGTAGTAAACCATCTCTGTAGTCCTGCTTTAATATCTTGATTTACAGAAATTATAATTTATAAAAATATAGGCATTTTTATTCAATGAAGAGCCTCTTAGTCCAACTATATACCACCCCTTCCGCAAAATTCAAATTTTCAGAAAGAAACCAAGTAGTAATTTTTGTTTGTTTTACAGAAAATTTCTTCAAGGCCTATTGAAAGAGTAAGCTTTCTTAATACATTGTGTGTTATTTCCAGGACATTAACACAGAGCTGGGGCTAGAGGGCGGATTAAACTGAAAACTGAGTTGTTGATTTATTGTCAAATTAAGATCAGAAATTAAGATAAAAGATCTCTTAAATTTAAAAAACTTATACTTACTGGTAAGTTCTCATGAATACATCTCTGGTGCAAAAGAGGCCTATTTGTAATGCACTCTTGTGCACTTAATGACCATATGTTATAATTAACTTAAAAATTGTTGCTGGTAGTTGGTCAGGACAGACACTGGCGAAACTGTTTAGCAGGTAGTACCTTGGTGTTGGTCAGCAGCTTCCTTTCTTTATTGCGAAGGCCTTTATCGGAGGTGCTAGGTACTATTTTTTTATTCTTAGCTATTTGAAACCTTAGGTTATAACCCGCATCTTTTATTTTTTATTTAAAAAAAATTTTTTTTTTAATTTATTTATCAGAGAGAGAGAGGGGGAGAGAGCGAGCACAAGCAGACAGAATGGCAGGCAGAGGCAGAGGGAGAAGCAGGCTCCCTGCTGAGCAAAGAGCCCGATGTGGGACTCGATCCCAGGACGCTGGGATCATGACCTGAGCCGAAGGCAGCTGCTTAACCAACTGAGCCACCCAGGCGTCCCAACCCGCATCTTTTATAACCAGAATGTGTCCACTCCTATTTCTACAGTGGATGAGGTCAGAAACAGCTAAGATTAAAATTAAAAACATATGAAATTACTCATCTTTAAACCATCCTTAATGAGGTCTGTACATTTCAATGGAATGTGACTTATCCTTTTTCCTTTGCCAGTCCTCCTCTTCTTACACTTTAACCCTCAGATCTGCTGCCTTGCTAATGTTTTTCTTTTGCCCTCATAATTGATTTTATTGTCCTCATTAGGATGACTCTGCAGTCCCTCTCAAGCTTTTACTTTACTTCTCCAGTTGGTCTGTTGGACCTTTATACTGTGTGTCATTCTGCTGCTTTAAACTCAATGATTTAAAAATAATTAAATCAGCCTAACCTAAACAAACTAAACTTTTTATGAAAAAACAGGAAGAAACATGTTTGTCCCTTCTAACATTCATAATTCTATTTCTGATGTCATCTTTCTTCTATTCCCCCAGGATTTAAAGCTAACATTTGACTCTTCCCTCTCTCTGCCAGCATCCTCTAATATTTTATTTATTTATTTGACAGGCAGAGATCACAAGTAGGCAGAGAAGCAGGCAAAGAGAGAGGAAGGGAAACAGGCTCCATGCTGAGCAGAGAGCCTGATGCGGGGCTTGATCCCAGGACCCTGGGATCATGACCTGAGCTGAAGGCAGAGGCTTTAACCCACTGAGCCATCCAGGCACCCCTCCCAGCATCCTCTAAATGATCTTTGACTCTTGCCACCTTCCCTGCTACCAGACTAATGTTCCCAAATTACTGTTTTAATCAAGTAATTCCTCTACTCAAAAGTGTTTAAGGATTTCACAGTACTTTCAGGAAGACAGCCAGATTTCTTTAGCTGACGTAAAGTTTTCTGATTATCTGCTTCTGTTCTCTGTTCATTAACTTTCTACTCCCATGACTTCAGCCATGTTTGCTTGCAGATTTTCCTGTGTATCTGCAGTAAAGCTATGCTCAAACCCATTACTTTTCTCAGCCCTTTCTCAGTCACATTGCTTTGGAAATGTTTCTCTGATGTTTTCTAACAGTCAACCCCTCTCTCCACCTGTTAAACTTAATCCATCCTTTGAGCTCCTATCCTAGATACCATTTTCTTCATAAGGTTCTTGATTGCTTCAAAGGGTATACTCCAAATAGAATTTATCTTTTATTTATGCATATATAGCAATGGCTATGAACAAAAATAAATTTTAATTATTGGCATAATTTGTTACCACCATATAGTTATAAGGTTCTAGTTCCTAGCCCAATGCCTACTGTATTTCATATAAACATTTAATATGTAGGGCATGGTTAGCTATTTCAGTGTACTTCATTTTAGTGGAAGACAGTATAGTATAATCACCAAAAGCAACCAGTATCTTTGGAGTCAGACAGATGGATAGATAACAGGTTTACATCTAGGTTGTACCATTTCTATGACGTGTGACCATGTAATATAAGCAGTATGTTAATGAACCTCTCTGAGGCTCATTTCCTGATCTTTAAAATAAAAAGTCAGTTTTTATTAAAGTATAACACACATACACACACACAAGTTATAAGCATGTGTAAATATTTCTAATTCCTTAAGCTTCTTATTTGTGCTGATAGATTTTTTTCTAAAGATTTATTTATGTATTTTGTCATGGAGAACAGATTTATGTCACTGAAGTTGATTGATTGGCCCATTTTCCATTGAGGAACATGCGTAGGAGAGTATGCTAGCAGAGAGAAGCAGTAGCACAGAAGATAGCCATACCTTTGGGGTCTTTCCCTTGCCAAGAAGTGATGGCAAGAAGTTCATCCCAGGTCAGTGTTACTCCTTGACTGCCTCTTTGTATCTTTGTCCTCCTGGCCAGACTGAGTGAGTGGATCATGCATGGGAAAAATATGTTGGTTTTTTGGTAAGGAATTATGATAATAAGTCATTAGAAATTAATTTTTGCCTGACACATTCTAGAGTCTATCCCTAGAGTCTTCTCAGGTAACAGTGTCTTTAATGAGCAGAGATCTTTTAATTTTTAATTTTTTAATTTTAATATTTTTTAGAGAGTGCATGCACACATGCACAAGCAGGGTGGGGAGGGGCAGAGGGAGTGGGAAAGCAAGAATCTTAAGCAGGCTTCATGCCCAGAGGGGAGCATGAAGCTGGGGCCAGTCTCCCAACCCTGAGATCATGACCTGAGCTGAAATCAAGAGACTCATACTAAACAGCTTAGTCACCTAAGTGCCCTTTGTTTTTTTTGTTTTTGTTTTTTTTTTAAGGTAGCAACCTGTTGACAATGCACATAGCTGATTATTTAAGTAGATTCCATTTTCATTATGTAGTACTCCTTTGATATATTAAAATTTCCCCTCAATTTTTAAAAACCAGAAGTGATGTCTGGAACCAATTGCAATGACAGGAAGGTCATTACTGTTTTGATATTGTGCTACTACAGTTCTGGACGACATAGGAAGGTATTCAAGCATTCTGGGTAACTAGTATGATATAATGGGTGGGTATTCTTGAGCATGTGCAAAATGAAGATTCGTTTTCCAAAGGGCATTTTATGTCTGTTTTCAGTTAGATTCCTTGGATGTATTTTTAGCCATTAGGAAGTTACTTTATATTTATCCAGTTGTGAATCAGTGTGTTTGAATTGTCTTATAAAGGCAGATTTGACTTATAATCAAATTTTTATCTGCATTAGAATGACTACCAATGATGTTTTTGAGTAAGCTGTAGTGTCATCACACATTCTTTTAAATCTGTGAAATAAGATATCTTTTTGGTTGAATTTGGATCTGTATTAAATACTTACAGTTAAAGCATTGTTCTTTAGTTTGTTCATAAGTAATAAATTCCAGATTTTAGAATGAATGGAGGTATCTAGTTTAAGGAATGTTAGCCTACAAAAAGGACCAGACAGAAAAACATCGTTTTTTAAAAATTGAGGTATAATTGACATATAACATTATATTAGTTTTAGGTGTACAATGTAATGATTTGATATTTGTATATACTGTGAAATAATCACCACTCTAAGTGAACATCTGTCACCACATATAGTTACAGTATTTTTTCTTGTCATGAGATCTTTTAAGATCTACTCTCTTAGCAACTTTAAATTAAGAAAGCATCATTCTTTTTTATTGTGGTATCATTATAACAAAGATATTATGGGTAGGTTGGGAAGAGCTTCTGACTTTGTCAGTAGTAAGTAATATATTTAACTTTGAAAGGAAGTATGCTTTCTAGTGTTACATTGTAGAAGAGCTATATAAAATGATTAATAGTATATAAAGAAAATACATTTAAGATAAAATACTTTTTAATATTTCATATAACCATTTAGGCTCTTGAATTTTAGTTTATGTACTTCTAAAAGAAAAAAATGTTAACAGAGGAAGGTTATATGAGTAAAGGAGTCGGGTACAAAATAGTAAGCACTATCTGAATAGCTACCAAAATCAGAAGTCTAAAAAAAATAATGAGGTTTGTAGTAAGTAGATGCTTACAAGGAAAGAATGGTCATAGACCCAGATTTATCTCATTTTTCTTTTCTCATTTTTATTATCAGCATGTTTCATGATTTACTTTCACTTGTATAAATTACTTCTGTAAATTTTCAATTTACTTTTGTAATTTACATTTTATAATTTTTCCTATTCTTAAATATTCTTTTCTCTTTTATCTAGTTTCTTCTTTTTCTTTTTTTACATTTCTCTCTCCACATTCTTTCTTTCAAATTGCTTTCCACACCTTTTTTTAAAGTTAGCTTATTTACTGATTTTTAATGATCTTTACACTCAATAAAGAGCTCAAACTCACAACCCCGATATCAAGATCCCCATTTTCCACACTGTTAGTACTTCTGATCTTTGACCCTTTCCTTTGTTCTTATTAAATTTGCATACATTTAAAAAATATATAGTGGGCACCAGTCTGGCTCAATTGGAAGAGCAGGAGACTCTTGATCTCAGGGTTGTAAATTCAGGCCTGGGATGCCTGGGTGGCTCAGCAGGTTAAAGCCTCTGCCTTCAGCTCAGGTCATGATCCCAGGGTCCTGGGATTGAGCCCCACATCAGGCTCTCCGCTCCGTGGGGAGCCTGCTTTCTCCTCTCTCTGCCTGCCTCCTGCCTACTTGTGATCTCTTATCTCTCAAATAAATAAATAAAATCTTTAAAAAATAAATAAATAAATTCAAGCCCCACATTAAGTGTAGAGATTACTTTAAAAAAAAAAAAAAAAACCACCCAGAAATCTATGCAATCCTATAGCATCTCTTTATAAGTAAAATTTATTTTCTAATAACATAATAGGTTAGCATGGTTTTGTAATGCCACTCTGATTGTTTCCAAGCACTGAAATTCTTTGGAATGTTGGAGTGGCAAGCAAGAACAAGGACAAGACTTCAGAGAATGGCATCAGGGTGCCTGGGACTCTTGCGGCTCTGTAATTTAAGCAGCCTCTGATTCTCATTTGGAAGTAGTTGGTAATATGGCATCTTTGACCTGTTATTTAGTCTATACAAATGCAATTGCTGAATATGGGAGAATTTAATTTAAATGAGTAATATAAAATTATGAAATGCTCTTATTTTTGTAAAGCTTGTAAGTATACTCTTGGTCTGTTTACCTGGGTTTAAATCCCATTTGAATCATTTACAAAGTCTCATTTGGGGCATGTTTATTAATTTCTCTAAATCTTCTTTTTCTCTCTTAAATGGTTCTAATAATATGTTTCTAATATAGGTGATAGGACTAAATATGATAATTTATATGATGATGACTGTGCTTATTGTGATTAGCACAGAGTAATGTATGGAGTTGTTGAATCACTATGGCAAACACCTGAAACTAAAGTAACACTATAGTTTAATTATACTTCAGGAAACACTTAAAAATATGATTAATATAATGTTTTTAACACAATCTGGTATATACTAAGTATTTAATAATGTTAGCTGCCACCTCCGCTACTGCTATTATAACTAATAACCCTACTATTTTTATTAAGTTATTATATTACATTTGAAAGTTAATCTCAACATGAGACAGAAGAGTTGGAAAAGGATATAATAATTTATGTGGGACTACTATTAAACTTTTTTGGCTCAACAAGTTATGTGGAAGTTATAATTTCCTCCTTCTAATTTTGTTCTTATACTTTTCTTTTCTCTTTGCAAGCCACTACATTGGATACTTTAAGTTTATTCTTCTCAATTCCTATTTTATCTGTAAACTAGTCACTGATGGCCTCTGTGAAGGCGTGATTTCAGAGCCACTTAAAAATGAATCAGCATAATGTTTTCACTATACATTATTATTTTGAAGAAATTATATTTTCTCTCTAAATAATCTACAACTTTTAAGTAATTTTAAATGTTGAGAAATTTTTCACTTAAAGGTATATGAACGTATCTGATTTGATAAATATTTACCAATATAAAAGTTTTATGGAAGAAGAGAAAGGAGTCTCTTTAGGGCCAGTGAGTCAATGAAAATATGCAATGTTAAGCAGTAAGAAGGGAGCTCAGATTAGTTTAGCATAGTAGCATAACATTGGGAAACTGAACATCCTACTGATTAATGTAGCTCCAGGTGAAGAGTGATGTTTTTCCTTGCTCAGCAGAGACAGGCATTTCTCCTACACAAATGCCAAGAGTCAGAGACAGATGAAAGATAGGAAAACTTTCAGACTTAAAGCAAAAGTAGAAAAAATAATACATTTCAAAGTGGGTTCATATAAATGGAAAAGTTTGAGCGGAGAAGTTCTAAAAGTCAGTGTGCATCTAGACTAGGGTGGAACCCACAGTGTATGGGTCACAGGGGAATCAGATAATGCCAGGTCTAGGATTTCACCTCTTTGCCTTAAATATTTTCTTTTTTCTGTCTAGTGTGTAGAGTTTTGTGATTGGTGGCTGGATCATAGCATTGAGATTTGGCAAATAATTCTAAATGGTTGTTTTGGTTCTTCTCAATTAATTTTGAGAAGAATTTTTTTAAAACCTCCTTCAGGGGTTCATTAGAAACACATGAATCCAGGTGGACTTGACTAGTTAGATTTAATGTAATTTCATTTAGAACTCTGGTTGGTATCCTGAATTAATTACACATAATAAATCAGATTTGTCATCAAATGCCAAATTAAAGAGCGGTAAAGAAGTTTGGGGTGCTTTCCCAAAGTGTACCTGTCTAATCAATAAAATGATTGCATTCAGGAAAATATTTAAGAGAAGTTTATATTAATCTTTCCTGGACTGATTTTTAAGAAAACAAGGGAATCTCACATTATAAAAACAGAGAAACAACACAAAACAAACAGGGTTGCTGGGGGAAGAGGGTTTGGGGGAAGGGGGGTGGGGTTATGGACACTGGGGAGGGTATGTGCTATGGTGAGTGCTGTGAAGTGTGTAAACCTGGCGATTCACAGACCTGTACCCCTGGGGATAAAAATATATTATATGTTTATAAAAAATAAAATTAAAAAAAAAAACAGAGAAACAAGAAAAACACACTTGAATTAAGTTCCAAGAGGGTAACCAAACTTATTAAATATATGTTTAGGGTCACCTGGGTAGCTCAGGTTAAGCATCTGTCTTCTTCTCAGGATTCTGGGATCTAGCCTGGCATCTGGCTGTGTTTAACTCCGAATCTCTTGAAGATTCTGTCCCTCTCCCTCTGCCCCTCCCCTCACTTACTCTCTCTTTCTCACTCTCTCTCTCAAATAAGTAAAATCTTAAAAAAAATGTTTAGTCACATTATAGCTGACCTGTTAATCTTAGGTTGTATTTATGATATGCCATATATAAAAGTGATACATGTGTTTTTATGTTTTGTACATATAAGCCTTGTATAATCAATGTGCAGAACATGTAAGGAAATTTAATTTTTTTTAAGTTTGTGGCTTTTTAAATTTGTATTACATTTTATTTATTGTATTTATTTTGAAATTAAGACAAGGGATAGGAGCATATTCCCTAATTACAGTTTTTGCTATGAAAACATAATTCACTTTATGATAATGTACCTTCTAGTTCTGAACAAGGTAGAATTTATGGTCAGTGGCCGAACATGAGAGATTCTGCCCCCCGCCCCCATAAGACAGAAGTTTATTTTTTATTCAGAAAAAATGTCTGGGCAGATTTGAGGGCCCCAGAAATATCAGAAAATCAGGTTTCTCCTTTCTTGTTGCTGTCCCAGCTTGAACACAGTTCTTTATCTAACAGGTCTTATGTTCCAGTCAGCTAGAAAGAATAAAGAAGGGATAGAAGTTATACATATCACCAATGGTCAGATCTCATTGGCCAGAACTTAAGTCATATGCTATCTCTAGCTATAGGAGAGGCTGGGAAATTTAATCTTTTTTTTTTTTTAAATGATTTTATTTATTTTAGAGAGAGAGAGAAAGTGAGAGCAGGAGACGGAGGTGGGGAGAGGTAAAAGGAGAAGCAGACTCCCTTCAGAGCAGAGAGCCTGACTTGGGGCTTGATCCTATGGACTCTGGGATCATAACCTCTGAGCCCAAGGCAGATGCTTAACCAACTGAGCCACCCAGATGTCATTAGGAAATGTAAAATTTAACTACTATGAACATGTGTTCAATTGAAAATTATTATAATTTGGGAGCACCTGGGTGCTCAGTCATTAGGCATCTGCCTTTGGCTCAGGTCATGATACCAGGGTCCCGGGATGGAGCCCCACATCCGGCTCCCTGCTTGGCGGGGAGCCTGCTTCTCCCTCTCCTATTCCCGCTGCTTGTGTTCCTTCTCTTGCTGTCTTTCTCTCTGTGTCAAATAAATAAATAAAATCTTAAAAAAAAATTAATTTTGTAGAGGGAAAGGGATTTGGGGGAGAAAACTAGAAATGACTATTAGAAATATGTTGAAGTCAAAGACAAGAACTGCTTTTAACTGTCTGGAGAGGCCTGGTATTCATTTAATTTATCTAAGGTTGAGGGTGTAATTACATAATAAAGCTTTGCTATAAAAATTCAGGTTTTTAAAAATGAAAAGACTTTAGGTAATATTTGATAAAATTCCTCATTTCTATGTATTGGTAAAGAGATGTAGAAATGTGAAGTGTCTTGCCAAGGTCAGACATATGGTTTCTGATAAAGCCTCACTAAATCCCAGTCAAGATTTTTTTTTAGTTAGTCAAAAGTATAGACTCTGAAGCCTAGGTTCCAATCCTAGCCTCTCTTTATCTGTGTGGTCTTGTTACTTAATTTCTGTGTGCCTTATTTTATGCATTGATAAAACAGGAATAATAATGATACTTATAAAAATACTAATTATGGAGATTTAATGAGTATGTGTGTGTATGTAAATATATATAACATGGAATAGTGCCTAACATATACTCAGTGCTATCTGTGAGTTATATACTGTACTCACTGATATTTTTAGGGGACCAACATTAAATATTTCACTTGAGTATAAAAGTAGTCCAGAAAAAATAATGCATGAGAATTTTTAAGTTTTTGAAAGTAGCAGAGACTGATAATTATTCTTTAACAATAAATGACCCAAAAAGGAAAGTGAAGGAGAAGGAGAAGAAGAGGGAAGGAAAAGGAAAGGAAAGAAGAAAGAAAAGAAAGAAAGAGAGACGGAGGGAGGGAGGAAGACAGGCAGACTTGAAATAAGCCTAACAGGAAGAAAAAGGAAACAGACCATGCAGCTTGGCACTAGGGAGTCTGAATGCTAATATGAAGGAAACTCTCCACTAAGTAGTGATGTAATATGAACCTGTGTTTACTATAATTTCTCTGGAGAGATTCTCCTATTTTTTATGAAGAAAAATCTCAGTTTCCTCATTTTCATTTCCATATGCAGAATTAAGCTAAAGAATCTCTAGCATCTTAGGTCTGATGTTAAAGGTATGTGGTATGTTCAATGAAATGCCAAGAATGCAAAGAAATAGAATTCTTGCACAAATTTCCCTTTTACCAATGAGGGAAAAGGAGTGAGAATCAACAGGAAACTCCACACGGAGCACAGAGCCCGTCATGGGCTGGATTTCACAACACCGAGCTGAGATCACAAACTGAGCGGAAACTAGAGTTGGGCTCTTGACTGATGGTGCCAGGCAGCCCTCTCCTTCCACTTTTATAGAACACTGTCCCAAGTCAAGCTATTATATTTTGCCTCAAACTCTACTTTGTGTGGTATTATACCAGCTTTCTTCTGGTTGACATCTATATATCTTTTTTCTTTTTACTTAAAATTTCTATATCCTTATATTTAAGGGTTATTTCTTGCTATTGGCATATATAGTTGACCCTTGAATAACGCCCCCCAACACACAGTTGAAAATCTTCATGTAACTTGAATAACGCCCCCCAACACACAGTTGAAAATCTTCATGTAACTTTTGATCCCCAAACATTTGACTATTAATAGTTAAGACTAATAGTCTGCTGTTTACCAGAGCTTGACTGATAACATAAACAGTAAGTTAACACAAATTTTGTATTTGTATATTACATTGTATTCTTACAATAAAGCTAGAGAGAAGAAAATTTAACTAAAAATTCATAAGGTAAAGGAAACACATTTACAGTACTGTACTGTAAAAAATCTGTGTGTAAGTGGATCCAGGCAGTTCCAACCTGTGTTGTTCAAGGGTCAACTGTAGTTGCATTGTTAAAAAATATACTTTGGTAATTTTTGTTTTTAATCAGAGTATTTATTCTGCTATACTTAATGTAATTACTATAATTACATTATTACATATTATAGAATGTATTACTGTAATGTAATTTGAGTTTAAATCTACCATTTTACTATTTTCTATTCATTTTGCCCATTTTGTTACTCGGTTCTTTTTTTTGCTTGTTTTATTTCAGTTTGATTATTTTTTCTTATGGTATCTCTTCTGCTTCTCATCATTAGCTCGTTATATTTAAGACTTTCCTTTTTTTTTTTTTATGGCTACCCAAAAGTCTATAGTATATATCTTGGATTTATTAATGTATGATATAAAATAGTATTTTAAAAAATATTTTATTGATTTATTTGAGAGAGAAGGAGAGAACAGAAGAGCAGCTGAGGGAGAAACTCCCTGCTGAGCAGGGAGCCCATCAGAGGGCTCAATCCCAGGACCCCAGGATCTGACCTGAGCTGAAGGCAGACAATTAACTAACTGAGCTACCCAGGTGCCTCCATAAAGTAGTGCTATCACAACTTCCTGGGCTATGAAAGAATCTTCCATTTTAATACATTTAACAACCCTTCCCCCAACTCAAATGCTATTGTTGTATAATTTAATTTAATTATATGTGAGCATCATTATTATAATTGTTTAAACAGAAGATACTCCTTATAGCATCACTGAGTTTTCTTCTTGAACTGTTTTTTTTCTGCTAAAGAATACACCATAGTTAATACATCATAATTTCCGTGGATCTACTGGTGATACATTCTTTCACTTTTTGTTTATTTGAAAAAGTCTATTTCACCTGTTCTTTTGAAGAGTGTTTTTGCTGCGTGTAGATTTCTCGGTTGACAGTTTTCTTTCAGTGTGTTAAAGACACCATTGTAGTATATTCTGGCTTTCATTGTTTCTATTGAGATTTCTGCCATCAGTCGGTATACTTGTACCTTGTTTTATTTCTAGCTGCTTTTAAGATTTTTTTTGCTTTTGTTTTAATCACTTTTTACTACTATATGTTTAGATATGGTTTTCTTTGTACTATCCTATTTGGCATTTGTAGTGTTTTTTAAATCTAAGGTTTTATGTCTTTACTCAGTTTTGAAATTTTTCAGCCATTGTATCTTCCTGTATTGCTTCTGCCTCTATTTTTTTAATCCTGTCATTCTGCAGTTCCAGATTCCTGTATGCTGGATATTTTACTCTATCCTATCTATATTTTACTTTTGTTCTTTTTTTTCTTCCATATTTTAGTTTGGGTATTTTCTTCTCACCTGGCTTGTGGTTCACTGATTTTTTTTTTCAGCTCTGCATAGTTTGCTTTTAAGTCCATCCACTAAATTCTTATTTTCAGTGATTGTATTTTTTAGTACTGGAATTTCCATTTAGATGTTTTCATTCCTCCTTCTTGTGATATTCTCAATAACAATTTATTGCTTAATTTATTAGTCATATTAAGCAAAATAGTTTTTAAACGCGCCCTTGAAATCCCTGTTCTCTGAATTCTCTGAGTTGATCTGGTGTCTGTTTGTTTTTCTTGGCTTCCAGATACTTAGTGTTATTGTCTTCTCATATACCTGATTTTTTTGTGTGTGTGTCCCATATGCCATACATGAGAAATAAATAGAAATAACTTGAGAATCTCAATAATATTCCAAAGAAGATTTATTTTTGCTTGTTGCAGGCAGTAATCTAGGGGCACTAGTAATCCAGATCATTGTAAATCAACCAATTGAGTGAAGTGGTATCAAATGGCTTTATCTCCTGTGAGTGATGGTCTATATATAGATTTATATTGCCTACAAGGGTATACCCTGAGGTTCCAACCCATATCAACCTTTGACTTCTCCTTGGTAGGCCCTGAACATTAATTTTCATGTCCCTATACATTTATTAAAACCTCTGCTCCCCTTTTCAGCCTCTCAGTGATGCTTCTGACATTGACAAAAGCCTTGAGCACAAAATTGCTCTCAAGTGCCTCTCTGAGTTGACTTCCTTTCCTGATCATGACTTGTTTACTACCTCAATAGCCTCTGGCTCCTTAAAAATATATATATTTTAAATACTCTTTCTGACTTTTTAAGGCATACTTTTGGTGGGATTGGTCTAGACTATCTTGTTTGTTAATCTGGAAGTGTAACTTTCTAAAGAGTGTATATTAATAATGATGAATGTGATAAAGATAGCTAGTACCTTACTGATCACTTAAGACCCAGGTGTAGTTTTCATGCATTACTTCATTTAACCTTTATGGTCCTTAGTATAAAACAAGTACTATTATTATTCCCATTATTATGTATGAAGAAACAGATGTAAGGAGCAAAGGTACACAGTTAGCATATGGCAAAATAGTTTTGAACTAAGGCTGTCTAACTCTTGAAACCACAGTCTGAACCAGTGCCTTATGTTACAGATTACAAATGCCAGTACAAATTACACTAAATCTGTAATAATAGTGAGTCTATCCCTTGTAATTTCAGGCATATATGTTTTTATGACTAGAGGTTCTAGGCTTTTTATTTTATTACTGAGTTTTTAATGTAACCTTTTAGCCATTCAGTTTGTATATATCTCAGTTTACATTAACACAGTGGCTCCCAAACTGTCTCAGTTCACAGATCACTTACTACCTTGGTTATTTCCCCATGGAGCCTCTTTGCAAAAACAAACAAAACCATAACAGTTTTGTTTATTTAGTTAGGTCTGAACAACTAAATAAGTGTCTGTGGTCTGGTGATTTAAAGCCATTGAAGACATAGACTAAATTGAAAGAAAAAAATTAGTTTCTTTTTAAAATAATTACAATTACTTATAGAATCTGAGCACCTGTTAAGCACAGGACAATTTTTCAAATTTTGGAATCAGAATGGACACCACCACCCTCATTTCCTGTCTCACCTTGATTTTCATGCAGTGTAACGTCAGAATTGGCAACTAGTTTAAGCTACAATAGTAGCTTAAATATTTAACATATGTTGAGTACTCCCATGTTTCCCTTAAAAATTTAAGATATTCCTTGGCGCAAGTTTTTGTGGGACATGGCATTGAAACATTTATGTTTAGATGCTGTAGGTCTGAAAAAGCTCTTTAACCCCCAGATTTTGGAGTCTTTCAGGGAGTATGCATTTATCTTCTAGATGAGAATCCAAGCATTATAAGTATTGATAAAATGTTCCATCTAAATAGGTTTTGGTGAAGGTAATTAAATAGTAAAACATTTAAAAGAACATTGTTGAATTTTCTGATAATCTCAATAATGGCCTCCAGTACATTTGTTTATATCTGTCTGAGGGTAACAAGCAGAGAAGTTTCTTCAGCCACTCAGAGCAGCCGGCTCTATGTATGCCAAGTGGATGTCCATGAAGTAGAAGACTGTACTTAAAAACATTTAAAAATAATTAAATGAGTGACCTTTTATGGCATCATGATTTGTTGGGGAGTGAGAGGAAGAGGCTGTCATTATGGCTGTTTTTCTCCTTCCCTATCCCTGGGGACATAGATTCAGGCTACCAAGTCATCGAGGTAACAGGGATGATGGTCGGTATATATGTGACATTCATATACTGAAAAGCAAATACGTGACACAGTCTATGACGATTGCATTGTCTTGTTAGGATGGTGTTTTATGTTTACTAGAGATGAGGCAAATTAGAGGAGGAAAGGTGCAGAAGTCCAATTTCCATTTATGGTTGTGGTCTTGGACAAGTTGCTTTACCTCTATAAAATGAAGATGTTTCTGTATACCTTTTATATGAGCCCTGAAGTTCCTTTTCAGCTCCGAAATACATTGATCCTATGGTTCATCTGAACCTTTTGCTGTATTCATTTACCATGATAGGCCGTTCCTTTACTGCTAGAAATTACTTGTGAATTTGTAAATCTAATGTAAGTAAGCTGCCTTCTAAATGACCATTTAAATCTTCCCCCCAGATTTATCCACGGAGCCATAATGTTTACTGACATGCCTTCCTGTGATGTGGTTTTTAATTGCAAAGCACATCTTATAAGAGAATTATAGTCTCCAAACGGGGTAATTCCTGTGGTTTAAAAGTTGCCACAAAGGAATTCACTGGCATTAGAAACCAGAACAGATTTACTCCTCCATTCTTGTCCCCGAGGCTCTAAAATGTTACTATAAACTCTAAACATGTCTATAGTTACCCAGGTTTATTTTCAGGTTAATTGGTTATTCAATATTTTCCTGAAAACCCATTAATTAATATCCTTTAGAAAGTACATGTGTACTGGGCCATCAGAATCATGCGAGAAATAGAATACCTTTTTCTTAAAATGTCTCATGTGATACAATGTGCTGGGATTTGTAGTTGATTTTCCCAAATTGATAATCTGCTACTTCGTGGAAGTTTTTAAAATCGAAAACATTTAATAACTTTTTATTATGCAACTAATAAATTTTACAGAGGTGGGAGAGTTAGAAATCACAGAAAAGTATAAACGTTTACTTTTAAATAAGCTGGATTGCTGTGATTACTTAAAAACTAAGTTCACTGTTTTTTTTCCAGAAGGCATTTTTCATTTGTACATCATTAAAATTTATGTCCCTTTTAGTGTGTTAGAACTCTAGTAGGAAAAGACGGTCAGGAAAATAGGAAATACTCTACCTATAGGACTTTCTGTCAGATAATATTATTGAATATTTTAATTTATTTTATTTATCCTTGGAATCTGTATTCTAATAACTAAAAAAGAAACTGACTCTATCATACCTACTTGAACTTATGTATTTGACTTTTTAAAAAAGTATATAATCCAGCTGGTTATATAAATAAAACAGGTTTGTGTTTAAATTAAAAAATGAAGGCAGGGTGCCTGGATGGCTCAGTAGGTTAAGCATCTGCTTTCAGCTCAGGTCATGATCCCAGAGTCCTGGGATCAAGCCCCACATCAGACTCCCTGCTCAGCGGGGAGCCTGCTTCTCCCAGCTACTCACCATGCTTGTGCTCTTTCCAACTCTCTATCTCAAATAAATAAATAAATTCTTAAAAAAAAAAAAAAGTTAAAAAATGAAATGTACGCATCCAGAGACCTAAGTAGACAGCTGCTGGTTAGGAAAATTTTAACAGTTTTCAATAGTTTTAAGTTAAATACAGTGTAATGGATCAGTATTGTTAGGAGATTATTTCCACATTGATTTGTTTTTATTTATTTGGATTTCCTCCTTGATGTAACCTTTTAAGGAGACTTGCCCAGGTGCTATCTATTAGTAGGTGACAAAATGGGTTTTTTGCTCCCTGTACTTCTATCCCAAAGCCTCGCTAAAGCCATCCCTCACAAAAAAAGGAAAAAAAAAATCAATGAACTTTGTTTAAAACCTATAAGCTAACGCCTCAAAGCTTGATTTGTGGTGAAAAGTAAATGCTATCATCTGTCTTTGGCATAATTGGGTAATATTAGGGAGACAAATACAGTCTTATATAAAGGCTAAGTAGAAACTGGTATATTTACGCTGCAAAAGAAACTTCAAGACAAGTTCCCTAGCCTGTCCTACATAGGAACTCTGGAGTCGCCACTGCCTAGAAATATGTCATATAATAATGAATTAAAGGAACTGGACTTACTTGAAATGAAGAAGAAGAGAAAAACAGATATGACAATTGCCTCCAAAAATCCTTTAGGGCTATCATTATAAGAGGAATAATTACAAAGGACAGAAGTTTCAGGGTGATACAGTTTGGCTTATAAAATAGAACTACTTAGACAAACCATAAGAGACTCTTAATCTCAGAAAACAAACTGAGAGTTGCTAGGGGGGTGGGGGTTTGTAGGGAGAGTGGGGTTATGGACATTGGGGAGGGTGTGTGCTATGGTGAGTGCTGTGAAGTGTGTAAACCTGACGATTCACAAACCTGTACCCCGGGGCAAATAATACATTATTTGTTAATAAAAATAATTTTAAAAGTAAATAAAATAAAATAGACTACTTAATGGTCATGTCTGTCCATGGACATGGATATGTCCACATATGATGGATTGCAGTAGGAGGAATTGGAAAGGCAATGACCTAAGATTAATTCTGACTTTAGGATTCACAGACTTTCCTCCAATAATATTACACTGAGATGCATTAATGATGAGCAGTGTAATACTTTTGAAAGATTTTCTTTAATATTCTACCTTACATTTTCTGTGTGTTATCTTGTAGCAACATGGTATAACTAGTGAAGTGGGTTCAATTCCAGGCTCTTCTGTTTGCTCAGCCAGATGCCCTTGTGCAGGGAAGAGAGTACATACCTTGTACAACTGTACCTCGCATCTCTGGTGGTCAATGTGAAATGTAGATTGTTTCTCTGTAAACATTACTGGTGTCATGTGATCTTATTAAGGTCGCTGATTGTTCTCTTATGGTTGGAGTAATTAAAAAGTAACATAACTAAGTATCATTACTCAAAGACTTGTTTCCTCTGAATGAACTCTGAATAAAGTTTCTTTTCTTTCTTTTTTTGTTTAAGATTTGTTTATTTGCCAGAGAGAGGGGGAGGGCACAAGCAGGGGGAGCAGAAGGGAGAGGGAGAAGCAGGCTTCCTGCTGAAGAAGAAACCTGATGTGGGACTCGATCCCAAGACCCTGGGACATGACCTGAGCCAAAAGCTTAACCAACTGAGCCACCCAGGAGTCCCTGAAGTAAAGTGTCTTTTAATGAAAGTTCTAAATTTGCCTGACCCCAGATAACTGGAAGATTTAATCAGAAAGAAACCTGGTACTAATTCATGTTACTAATCAACCAAAAAATATTAATTGAGTTATTATTTTTTAAAATTGAACTCATTTACTTATTTATTTATTTTTTTAAATATATTTATTTATTTGACACAGAGAGAGAGAGAGAAAGAGAGGTCACACGTAGTCAGAGAGTCAGGCAGAGAGAAGAGGAAGCAGGCTCTCTGCCGAGTGGAGAGCCCGATGGGGGCTCGATCCCAGGACCCTGAAATCATGACCTGAGCCAAAGGCAGAGGCTTTACCCCATTGAACCACCCAGGTGCCCCTTATTTATTTATTTTTTAAAATTTTAAGTGGGAGGGAGGGGTTGAAGGAAAGGGAGAAAGAGAATCTTAAGCAGACTCCATGCCAAACATGGAGCTCCATGCAGGGCTTGATCTCACAACCCTGAGATCATGACCTGAGCCTAAATCAAGAGTCCATAGCCTAACTGACTGAGCCACTCAGGGGCCCCAGGCTACTATGTTTGATTATAATATTTCCTATACCAATTATAGTATTAATATTAGAGGTAGCTACAAGCGTATCCCACTCCTTCATATATGTGTTTATATTTACAAATATATTTAATTCTGCAGCTTCATTGAAGTAAAATTGATATACAAAAAAGTACATATTTAATATATACAGTTTAATGAGTTTTGATATATGCATACAGCTTTGATTACCCACAATTAAGGTAATAAAATATACATCACCTTCAAAAGTTTCCTTGTATCCCTTTGTTGGTAAGAAAACTTAACATGAGGTCTGCATACTCTCTTATCAAATTGTTACATGCACAACACTATATCAGTAACTATAGGCATTATATTATATAACAGATCTCTAGAAAATTTACTCATCTTATATGGTGATAACTTTATAAAATAACTCCTACTTCCTTCCCCCCCTCTCCATCACCTGGCAACCACCATTCTGTTTTCTACTTCTGTATGTGTGGCTGTTTTAGATACCTCATATTGGTGGAATTGTGCATTATCTGTCCTTCTGTGACTGAGTTGTTTCGTTGAGCAAATTTCCTCCAGCTCTGTCAATTTTCCATTGTACTTACCTACTACATTGTCTTTATCTCTTCATCTATCATTAGACATGTGAGTTGTTCCTATATCCTGGCTGTTTTGAATAATGCTGCAGTGAACATGGGAGTACAGATACTTCTTTCATATCCTGATTTCAATTCTTTTGGATATATACCCAGAAGTGGTATTGCTGTGTCACATATTAGTTCTAATTTTAATGTTTTTAGAAACCACCATACTGTTTAACATAGCAGCTGCACCATTTTATATCCCCACTAATAGTATTAAAGAGTTCCCATTTCTCCACAACATTGCCAATACTTACCTTGTGATATTTTTTTATGATAGCCATTCTGACGGGTTTGAGGTGATATTTCATTGCAGTTTTGATTTTTATTTCCCTGATTATAAACACCTTTTCATCTACCCATTAATCGTATCTTTGGGGAAATGTTATTCAAGTTCTTTATATATTTTTTAACTGGTTTATTTGGGATTTTTCACTAAAAATTTTTGAGTTGTAGAAGTTATATGTTTTGGAAGTTAACCCTTTATGAGCCGTTTGGCTTGCAAAAGTTTCTCATATTCCATAAGCTGGCTTGTCACTCTGATTATTTCCTTGACTGAGCAGAAGCTTTTTAGTTTGATGTGGTCCCATTTGTCCATTTTTGCTTTTGTTGCCTGAACTTTTGATGTCATATCCATGAGATAATTGTCAAGAACAATGTCATGAAGCATTCCCCCTATGTTTTCTTCTAGGAGTTTTATAGCTTCAGTTCTTATGTTTAAGTCTTTAATCCATTTTGAATTTATTTTTGTGTATGGTGTAAGATGCAGGTCTAATTTCATGCTTTTGCATATAGATATTCAGTTTTCCCAGCATAGTTTTTGAGGAGACAATTCTTTACCCATGGTATAATCTTGGCACCCTTGTTGACTATTTATAGATGAGTTTATTTCTCGTCTCTATGTTCCATTCCATTGGTCTGTATGTCTGTCTTTCTGTTAGTACTATATGGTTTAATTACTCTAGTTTTGTAATATATTTAAATCAGGATGTGTGATGCCTCCTGCTTTGCTACTTTTTCCTCAAGGTTGCTTTGTCTATTTGGGGCTTTTTCATGGTTTCATATGTATTTTAGGATTATCTTTTCTATTTATGTAAGAAATGCCATTGGAATTTTGATGGGAATAACACTGAATGTGTAGATCATTGGGTTTTTATGGACATTTTAACAATATTAAGGCTTTTGGGATATCTTCCAATTTGTGTCTTTAATTTCTTTTATCATTAGATTATAACTTAAATGTACAAGTCTTTCACAAACTATTTGGTTAAGTTTATGTCTAAATATTTTATTCTTTATGAAGCTATCATAAAAGAGAATTATCCTGATTTCCTTTTTGGGTAGTTCTTTGTTAGTATATAGAAGTACAATTTATTTTTGTATGTCAATTTGTATCCTGCAATTTTACTAAATTGTTTTATTAGTTGTAGCAGTTTTGGGTAAAGTCTTAAAGGTTTGCTATATATGATCATATCATTTACAAACAGATAATTTTTCTTGATCCTTTCCAATTTGTATGAATTTAATTTCTTTTTCTTGCCTAATTGCTCTAGCTAGAACTTTAGTACTATGTTGAATAAAAGTCATCAGAGTGAGTATCTTTGTCTTGTTTCTAATCCTGATGGAAAAGCTTTAAGTTTTTCACCATTAAGTATAATGTGGACTCTTGGCTTGTCATATATTATGTTTGTTGAGGTACTTTCCTTTTTTACCTAGTTTGTTAAGCTTGTTTTTATCATGAAAGAGTATTGAATTTTGTTAATTGCTTTTCTGTATTTATTGTGATGATCCTGTGATTTTCTTCCCTTCATTCTGTTAATGTATATCACATGGACTTGCATATGTGGAGCCATCCTTATATCCCATGGAATAATCCCATTTGATCATGGTATATGATTCTTTTTGTGTGTTGTTAAATTTGGTTTGCCAGTATTTTGTTGAGGATTTTTGTACCTAAGTTTATCAAATATTGGCCAGTGTATTTCTTTTCTTGTGATGTGGTGAGGGTATCAGGGTACTGCTTGGCTTATAAAAGGCTTGGAAGTTCTCCCTTCAGTTAAATTTTTTGGAAAAATATGAGAAAGATTAGTATTAATTCTTCTTTAAATGTTTGATAGAATTCACCAGTGAAGCCATTTGATTCTGGGGTTTTCTTCCTTGAGTGAGTTTTAATTACTGAGTTTCAAACTCCTTACCAGACCTGTTGGTATGTTCAGATTTTCTATTTCTTCATGATTCAGTCTTGGGAGATTATATGTTTCTAGGAATATCTTCTAGATTATCCAATTTATTTGCATATAACTATTGATAGTAGCTCGTATGATCCTTTTATTTCTGTGGCATCCGTTGTAATGCTCCTCTTTCATTTCTAATTTTATTTGAGTCTTCTCTCTTTTTTTCTTAGTTTAGATAAAGGTTTGTCAATTTTGTTTATCTTTTTAAAAAAACCAACTCATAATTTTGCTGATTTTTAAAATTGTCTTTGTAATCTCTGTTTGATTTATTTCTGCTCAAATCCTTATTACTTCCTTTCTTTTGCTAATTTGGGGCTTGGTTGGTTCTTCTCTTTATACTTCTTTGAATCATAATATTAAGTTATTTTAGATTTTTTTCTTAATGTAGATATTTATTGCTATAGAACTCTCTCTTAGAACTGCTTTTGTTATTTTCATTTTATTTCTCTTTGAATTCTTCTTTGGTTGTTCAAGAGTAAACTGTTTAATTTTTACATACTTGTGATTTTTCCAATTTTCCTCCTGTGTTGATTCTAGTTTCATACGATTGTGGATGGAAATGATACTTGATATGATTTCTGTCTTAAAATTTGTTAATAATTGTTTCCTAGCCCAGCATATGATCTATCCTAGAGAATGTTCCATGTGCACTTGAGAGGAATGTGTATTCTGATGCTGTTGGATAGATTGTTCCGTATATCTTTATTAGGTTTACTTGATTTATACTGTTATTCATGTGTGCTGTTTCCTTATTGATTCTCTGTCTAGATGATCTATCCATTGATGAAAGTGGGATATTGAAGTTCCTTTCTATTATTGTATTTCTGTCTATTTCTCTTTTTACTTTTATTAATATTTGCTTTATATATTTTTGCTCCAGTTTTCAGTGCATATATATTTACAATGTTATATCCTATTGATGAATTGACCTATTTATCATTATACAGTGACCTTCTTTGTTGTTGTTTTTTTTATTGAAGTATAATTGACATATAGCATCCTGTTAGTTTCAAGTGTACATCATGGTGATTCAATATTTTGTATATCACAAATGATCCCCACAATAAGTCTAGTTGCCAAACAGAGTTATTACAATATTATTGACTATATTCCTTATGCTGTAGCTTACATCCTCATGATATGTATTTTCTAACTGGACGTTTATATGTTTTTTGTTTTTGTTTTTAAAGATTTTATTTATTTATTTGACAGACAGAGATCACAAGTAGGCAGAGAGGCAGGCAGAGAGAGAGAGAAAGGGAAGCAGGCACCCTGCTGAGCAGAGATTCCCCATACGGGGCTCGATCCCAGGACCCTGAGACCATGACCTGAGCCAAAGGTAGAGGCTTTAACTAAACCACTGAGCCACCCAGGCGCCCCTGGAAGTTTATATGTTTTAATCTTTTTCACCTATTTTTTCTGTCCCCCAAGCCCCTCTACTTTTTGGTAACCAATGATTCGTTGCCTATACTGATGAGTCTGTTTCTGTTTTGTTTGGTTTGTTCATTTTTAAATTTTGTTTTTGTTTTTTAGGTTTCCCTATATAAGTGAAATCATTCAGCATTTGCCTTTTTCTTTCTAACTTATTTCACCTAACATAATACCCTCTAGGTCCACCCAGATTGTCACAAATGGTAAGATTACATTATTTTTATGGCTGAATATCCAGTGTGCATATGTGTAGCATATCTTCTTTATTTATTCACCTATCAAGGGATATAGATTGCTTCCATATCTTGGCCATTGCATTGATGCAATGAACATAGGGGTTTATATATTTCTTTGCCTTGGTGTTTTCTTTTTTTTTTTTTTTTCCAGGTAAGTTCCCAGAAGTGGAGTTGTTGGCCTATATGGTAGTTCTTTCTTTAAACATTTTTTGAGGAAACTTCATACTGTTTGGTGGCATGGTGGCATGAGCATTCCCTTTTCTCTACATTCTTGCCAACACTTGTTATTTTCTGGTCTTTTTGATTCTAGCCAATCTGGCCCTTCTGAAATGGTATCTTATTGTGGTTTTGATTTGCATTTCTCTGATGATTAGTGATATTGAACATGTTTTTCTGAACCTGTTGGCCATCTATGTGTCTTCTTTGTAAAAAATGAGTATTCAAGTCCTCCGCCCATTTTTCTTTGTTTGGCTTGTTGTTTTTTTGATATTAAATTGTATAAGTTCCTTGTATATTTTGAATGTTAGACCCTTATCGGATGTATGATTAGCAAATGTCTGCTCTCATTCAGTAGGTTGCCTTTTCATTTTATTGATGGTTTCCTTCTTAGTGTAGAAGATTTTAGTTTGATGTAATCCCGTTTCCTTATTTTAGTTCTATCTTTATTTCTTGTGACCAATTTTGACTGAATGTTTATTTTGTCTGATATTAGATTTGCCAAACCTAATCTATTTTGGCTACAATTAGCAACATATCTTTTACCATCCCTTTGTTTTCAGTCTCTGTGTGCTTATGTGTATGTGTGTATCTGTCTTAAGTCTATGTGTATTTTTAAAGTCAAAGTGAGTATCTCATAGATAGCAAATTGTTTGAGCCTGCTTATTTTATCTATTATTCTAAATCTTGTCTGTTGACTAGAAAATCTAATCCCTTTACATTATAAGTAATTACTGATAAAAACTTACTATTGCCATTCTGTTAATTGTTCTTTGGCTGTTCTGCCATTCTTCTGTTCCTGTCTCCCTCTCTTGCTGTCTTCCTTTGTAATTATTGAATTTTTATATTGGCTTGCTTTGATTCTTTTCTCTATTTTTTGTGTGTTTATAACAGGTTTCTTTGTCAATTTTTCAATTCAGTTATTCTGTATTTCAGCATCAGTATTTGTTTTGTTCTCCTTTATAGTTTCTGTTTTTGCTCATATTCTCGTTTTTTTTTTCATGTATCATTTTTTCAATTATGTTGTTTGTGTTGTCTTGTAGTTCTCTGAGCTTTAAGATGATTATCTTTTGGTCAGGCAATTCATAGATCTCTGTTTCTTTAGGGTTTGTTATTGGAGATTTATTTTTTTCCTCTGGGAGTATTGTATTTCCCTTATTCTTTATTTTTTTCATAAGCTTTACATTGACATTTCCACATTTGAAGAAACAGCCATTTCTTTCAGTCTTTATGGAATGGTTTGACTGGAAAAGATCTTCATCAGTGTAGCTAGAAATTCTGGGAGTCTCTCCAACGTTTTGTTTTTGTTTTTTAAGATTTATTTATTTATTTTAGAGAGAGAGGGCTAGAGTGTGAGTGGGAGCAGGGGTAGAAGAGAGGAAGAGGGAGAGAAGCAGACTCCTTGCTGAGCACAGAGTCTGGCATGCGGCTCAATCCCATGACCTTGAAATCAGGGCCTGAGCCAATGTTAAGAGTCAGATGCTCAACTGACTGAGCCAACCAGACACCCCTCTCCCCCCCCCCCCGCTTTTTTTAATGAATATGTATATTCCACTCTTCTTCCTCTCTCCTGGAAGAGAATTCCCAGTTTTTTACACTTTCTTTCAATCCCACAGAACCATTATTGGTACAGAAAGCCCCTGCCCCTTTTTCCTAGGGCATGGAGATACTGAGATGTTAGATGCAAGTTACACCTCTCTCTCCTCACCCTCCTCCCTGAGGAAGTTTTAGGATTATGTACCTTCTCTGAATCTCAGAGTCAAGTCAACTGCTGAGATCTATTCTGGATTTCTGCCATCTACTGAGACTTCCCCAACCATCCTCCCCACCCCCTCTATTGGCTGCTGAAATCTTTGCTTGCTGTTGAGGTCCACACCAGTTGCTGAGATCTGTGCTATGTGCTACCATCCATGCCAGCCACATGAGGCCTTGGAGTCTATTGGGAGCCACCTATTCCTCTGTCTTGTTCTTAACTGCCCTGAGACATTCTAACTAGGCTGGATCTTTCAGTACTCTCTGAATAAGGCGAGATAGGAACAGTTCTTTTGGGCATTGCCTGAAGGGCTGAGAATGTTGGATTCACCCCTGGCTTTCTCTTTCCAGTGAGAGAAATAGCATGTTGAAGGTATTTTTTTCAGCACCTATGCTGACACGGAGGAGGGCAGACACAGGTAAAGTGAAATTGCTGTTTTTACCCCATTCCAATGCAGTTGTCCTTGGTTTTGTGCTCTTCTAGGATACTGCATCTTCTTAACTGGATTCTGGGGTTCTCATAAAAGTATTCTGGTCTGTATATGATTATTAAATCAGTGTTTCTGTGTCAGGAAGGGGACAGGGATTTCCTATCTATATTTCCTTTTCTTCCATCTTGCTGATGTCACTCTGTATAATATTTTTTAACTGATGGAAATTTAAGAAAACTATAAACTTAGGTACCTAATGTCTCTGAGAAGACATTTACCCCATTTATTCCTTTGTGGTAAGACAAGTAGTGTATCATTTAAATGGAATTATTTATGTTAATTTTTTACCTGTTTATGTAATATCTTTTTTAAAGACATTTTTAACTCTTTTTAAGACTTAAACATTTTTAAGTCATCATAGTTTTATGTTAAAGTAAGATTTGAGACTAGCTAGAATTGAAATTGAAATTATATCTGAAGACTCAGATTTCAGGTTTTCCTAAACCATTTTACATTGCCATGATTATTACCGTAACAGGCTATAATTTGGTGTCACTTTGAATTTAGGCCATGATGTCAAACTGTGCTAAAAGAAATTCTCCTGTGACTAGAACTATTCAGTAACAGCTGTTGCTCTACCTGTGAGAGGATTTTTTAAAAAATTGTCAGCAAAAAAGAAGCTTGATATGCCTTTTAAATTATTACTATATATTGGGGCACCTGGGTGGCTCAGTCCGTTGTGTCTACCTTCAGCTCAGGTCATTGATCCCGGGTCCTGGGATGAGACCTGTGTCGGGCTCCCTGCTTATCGGGGAGTCTGCTTCTCCCTCTCCTGCTGTCCTCCATCCCCCTGGGCTTGTGCTCTCTCCCTCCTGCTCTCTCTCTTTTAAATAAGTAAAATCTTATTGTTAAAAAATGATTACTGTATCAGTTTTTGTTTATGTATGGAGAGGTTGACTTTAGTTGTGGATTTTTTGGGGGTCAGGGGATACCAGTTATTTAATTCTTTCAAACAAGGTAGATTTGGTATGGCTATCTCCACAGTGGAGGCTCTTGGTATTGAGAGAGCAGTTAGATGTTTAGAGAATGTCTTCAGTCTAATTATGTATTTTATTTTGCTTTATAACATCATGGAGGCATTAAGTATTTCTTCTGGGATATAAATGTATCTTCTGTATAAATGATTTTTAAGAGTTTAACTAAAAATACTTACCTCCCTACTCCCCAGGCTACCTTTGTTAAACGTTTAAGATAGTTGTTATAGGAGGATAGATATTAACTTCTTATTAAGAGGCCAGTTTCAGATATTGTGCTCCATAATTGGACTGCTTGAAGAACAAAAATTTCCAGCTTTTTAAATTTAGAAATATGTTCCTGGAAGAAACTGAAGAATTTAATAAAATTTTCATATTATATTATAAAGAATCATTAAGCATCATATATGGAAAAGGTTATTGAGAGGAGTAGATACACAGAAAACTGTACATTATACTTAATCATCTTGCAAAGCTCATCTTGATTGAAGTAGGGGTTGGAATCCTAGGAATTGGCTCTTTTCAGCCGCTGTGGTATTGCTTTTGAGATTTTAAGTAAACAAGGAACACAAAAATGGCAGTATGTAGAGTTTTGCTTCTTTGACAACAGCTAGCCAGATGTTTGTAGAACTAATTTGCTTGAATTGAAAGAATCTGGTAAGGTAATGTTTGGCATTAGAGGGAGCAGAAAACCAGAACAGCACTTTTGAATACCAAACCTTATAAATGACTGGCCCATTCTTAGGTTTAGCTTTCTCTTGATTTCTGATAACTGATAGCCTTATTTTGCATGAGTCTTTGCCTTTCTAAGATGCTTACTACAAACCTAGTTCTGCATGATTTTCTTGCTAGAGAATCAACCATCGTCTCTATGAGTACAGATAACTTGGCTCATAATCTTGAGAGAATCTGATGGGTAGGCTGCTTTCAATCAAACATTTCCTTTGAGACAGTTACATCGAGACTTTAGGCATGACAATCTCAGCAGAATGTTTTTCTTCAAGTGTTTAAGGTTAGAACAAGTGATGAAACATGTTTAACACACTGTTTTAAGAAAAGAATTGCACTACATGTCTCATAAATTGAATAAAGAACTGAAACTAAAAAACTGTTAGGTACCAAGGCCAGTCTAGGTTCTAGCCTCTTTCTCTGTCTCATCCCTCCACCATTTCAATGCAGGCACTCTCATGGCTATGTATTTTCTACACACACACACACTCACACCTTTCTCTTCTATGCCCATCACATTCACACTCCTCTTGTCTCCTCCTTTTGCTGCAGATTAGCCAGTTTTCTTTAAATCTGAGAATATTCAGTGTAACTGGCTAAACAAATTACCATCATTTTTTCTAAGCAGATCTCTTTAAGCCTGCCCACTTCATACATCACTGAATAGCCTAAAGACTGGCTACCCTTGAGACAGTAACTACTCCAATAATAATGTATCAATGGTGCATCGCCATTTGAGGGTTGTGGCAATATAAGTGAGATGGTGAAGCTGGTAAAACTAATTCATATGGATTTTCTAAATGAGAATACTATTCTTTTGAGAAGCATTTACTTTGCATTCTTTTTTTTTTTTTTAATTATTAACATATAATGTATTCTTTGCCCCAGGGTTGCAGGTCTGTGAATCATCAGGTTTACATATTTCACAGCACTCACCATAGCATATACCCTCCCCAAAGTCTATAACCCAGCCACCCTGTCCCTCCCCCTGCATACCCCCCAGCAACCCTCAGTTTGTTTGTGAGATTGAGGGTCTCTTATGATTTATCTCCCTCCCAATCCCATCTTGTTTCACTTTTTTCCTTCCCTACACTTCAAAACCCCCTGCCCTGCTTCCTCATATCAGGGAGATCATATGATAATTGTATTTCTCTGATTGACTTATTTTGCTCAGCATAATACCCTCCAGTTCAATCACATCATGGCAAATTGCAAGCTTTCATTTCTTTTGATGGCTGCATAGTATTCCATTGTACATCTATACTGCATCTTCTTTAACCCTTCATATGTTGATGGACATCTAGGTTCATTCTATAGTTTGGCTACTGTGGACATTGCTGCTATAAACATTCAGGTGCACATGCCCCTTCAGATCATTACATTTGTATCTTTAGAATAAATACTTAGTACTATGATTGCTGGGTCATAGAG
Source organism: Mustela putorius furo (assembly GCF_011764305.1). Lineage (NCBI taxonomy): Eukaryota > Metazoa > Chordata > Mammalia > Carnivora > Mustelidae > Mustela > Mustela putorius. The sequence continues at coordinate 20,812,228 of NW_025422471.1, forward strand.
CTATTTCCAACTTTTTGAGGAACTTCCATACTGTTTTCCAGAGAGGCTGCACTAGCTTCAATTCCCATCAACAGTGTAGAATGGTTCCCCTTTCTCTGCGTCCTCACCTACATCTGTCATTCCCTGACGTTGTTCATTTTAGCCATTCTAACTGGTGTGAGGTGGAATCTCATTGTGATTTTGATTTGTATTTCCCTCATGCTGAATGATATTGAGTACTTTTTCATGTGTCTGTTGACCATTTGGATGTCTTTTTTGCATAAAAGTCTGTTCATGTCTTCTGCCCATTTCTTGATCAGATTATTTGTTCTTTGGGTATTGAGTTTGATAAGTTCTGTATAGATTTTGGATACTAGTCCTTTATCTGATATGTCATTTGCAAATATCTTCTCCCATTCTGTCAGTTGTCTTTTGGTTTTGTTGACTGTTTTATTTGCTGTGCAAAAGCTTTTGATCTTGATGAAGTCCCAATAGTTCATTTTTGCCCTTGCTTCCCTTGTCTTTGGAGATGTTCCTAGGAAGAAGTTCCTGCGGCTGAGGTCAAAGAGGCTTTTACCTGTTTTCTCCTCACGGATTTTGATGGATTCCTGTCTCACACTGAGGTCTTTCATCCATTTTGAGTCTATTTTTGTGTGTGGTGTAAGGAAATGGTCCAGTTTCATTCTTCTGCATGTGGCTGTACAATTTTCCCAACCCCATTTGTTGAAGAGACTGTCTTTTTTCCATTAGACATTCTATTCTGCTTTGTCGAAGATTAGTTGACCATAGAGTTGAGGGTCTATTTCTGGGTTCTCTATTCTGTCCCATTGATCTATGTGTCTGTTTTTGTTCCAGTACCATACTGTCTTGATGATTACAGCTTTGTAATAGAGCTTGAAGTATGGAATTGTGATGCCACCCACTTTGGCTTTCCTTTTCAACATTCCTCCAGCTATTCAGGGTCTTTTCTGGGTCCATACAAATTTTAGGATTATTTGTTCCATTTCTTTGAAAAAAATTGGTGATATTTTGATAGGGATTAGATTAAATATGTAGATTGCTTTAGGTACCATAGACATTTTCACAATATTTGTTCTTCTAATCCATGAAGCATGGAACATTTTTCCATTTCTTTGTGTCTTCCTCAGTTTCTTTCAGGAGTGCTTTATAGTTTTCTGAATACAGATTCTTTACCTCTTTGGTTAGGTTTATTCCTAGGTATCTTATGGTTTTAGGTGCAATTGTAAATGGGATCTACTCCTTAATTTCTTTCTTCTATCTTGCTATTGGTGTAAAGAAATGCAACTGATTTCTGTGCATTGATTTTATATCCTGACAGTTTACTGAATTTCTGTATGAGTTCTAGCAGTTTTAGAATGGAGTCTTTGAGGTTTTCCACAGTATCATATCATCTGCAAAGAGTGATAGTTTGACTTCTTCTTTGCCAGTTCAGATGTGTTTTATTTCTTTTGGTTGTCTGATTGCTGAGGCTAGGACTACTACTACTATGTTGAATAGTAGTGGTGATAGTGGACATCCTTGGCATGTTCCAGACCTTAGGGGAAAAGCTCTTGGTTTTTCCCCATTGAGAATGATATTCCCTGCGTGTTTTTCATAGATGGCTTTGATGGTATTGAAGTATGTACCTTCTATCTCTACACTTTGAAGAGTTTTGATCAAGAAAGGATGCTGTACTTTGTCAAATGCTTTTTAAAGATCTATTGAGAGTATTATATGGTTCTTGTTCTTTCTTTTATTAATGTATTGTATCACATTGATTGATTTGGAAATATTGAACCAACCTTGCAGCCCAGGAATAAATCCCCTTGGTCATTGTGAATAATCCTTTTAATGTACTGTTGGATCCTATTGGCTAGTATTTTGGCGAGAATTTTTGCATCTGTGTTCATCAAAGATATTGGTCTATAATTCTCTTTTTTAACATGGTCTTTGGTTTCCAGATCCAGTTAATGCTGGCCTCATAAAATGCCTTTGGACATTTCCCTTCCATTTCTATTTTTTGGATCAGTTTCAGGAGAATAGGTATGAATTTTTCTTTAAATGTTTCGTAGAATTCCCCTGGGAAGCCATCTGGACCTGGGCTTTTGAATTTTGGGAGATTTTTGATGGCTGCTTCAATCTTCTTACTGGTTAAGGGTCTGTTCAAACCCAGCAGATTCCTGCCATGCACTCCTGCACTGCTCCTCCCAGAGGAGGAAGGAGGGGGTGTCTCTGGATTTGTCTCTTGTGGGGTCCCTGCTTGCAGAGCATTGGACCGACTGTGCCTTGGAACATGGTTTAAAGTAATCTCAAACTGAGAGCCCACTGCTCAGCTCCGTCTCTGCAGCCAGCTTCCCCACTCTGATACTTGGCACCTCTGCCACACTTAGACACCATAGGTTTTTCTGTGACCCTGCAGGTCCTGAGACCATACTGTCTCTGCGAGGGCTCCAACCCCCCTCTTAGCCTCTGGAGCGATGTCCCTCAGTGGAGCAGACTTCTAAAAGTTCTGATTTTGTGCTCCGCTGCTCTCTCACTTGCTGGGAGCCATCCCCTCCCCCCACAGTTTATCTTCCTTTCCCTTCAGATTCACTTCTCTAAACGTCCTACCTTCCAGAAAGTGGTCTCTTTTCTGTTTCTAGATTTGTGCTGTTTTTCTCTTGAATCTACTGTTGAATTTGTATGTGTTTAGAATGATTTGATAACTATCTAGCTGAACACCTGGGACCTGATGATATTTCACTCTCTTACTTCTCCGCCATCTTGCTTCCTCCCCTCCAGCTACTTTATATTCTTAGATGTGATACTTTTAGAAAAACTTTGACTTTCTGGAAGGAGAAGGAAGAAGAAAGGATGGAATGTTCATGGAATATTTAAAAGCCAGATGATGATCTAGGTGCTTTTTTATTACTTCTTATATAATCAGCCAAGGTAATATAAGTGACTTTCCTAATTTAAGTGAGTAGCATAAATAAGATTTGAAGTTAGGCCTGTTTATTTGTCTGTCCCTAGAGTCCATGATTTTTCCCCAAACATACCATAGTGTCTTATTACTTCAATTATACTTTGGTAACATCTTGCTTTGTATTGTTACTTTAAGTAGGTAGGAATTTAATATGTGAGATGAGATAGTCTTGAGAACGGAGAGCATGCATGTTTTATTCACTCTTGAATAAAACCTGTATATACAATAGTTTCTCAGTTCTTAAATTTTATTATTTTAAATGTTTTACCTACTAAATGATAGAATATATTGCCTTATAGTGATAAGATCTTTTTTAAAAAAAATATTTGATTTATTTATTTGTCAGAGAGAGAGAGAGAGATCACAAGTAGGCAGAGAGGCGGAGAGAGCGAGGGGGGGTATACAGGCCCCCCACCAAGCAGAGAGCCCAATGCGGGGCTCGATCCCAGGACCCCGAGTTCATGACCCAGGCCAAGGGCAAAGGCTCAACCCACTGAGCCACCCAGGTTCCCTGTGGTAATAAGATCTTAAACAGTATCCAGGACTAGTTAAAATTTGAGATCATATATTTAAACCTACATTCATAATACTAGTTGAAATTTGAGGTCACGCTCTTATGTTCATAATTAGTAATCATAATTCATAACCTACATTCAGTTGAATATTTTTCATTGCCTTATTGTGGTGGGATTTTTTTTCCTATTTTTTATATTAATGCATGATAGCAAAATTCACCCTTTTTGATGTACTACTCTGAGTTATGACAAACACATAAAGTAACACAGTCACTACTGATTGATGATATTGAGCAATATTTTCCTCCAGCCCTTTGTAGTTAACTCCCCCCACCCACCATCCCCAGCCACTGGTAACCACTGATTTATTTTCTGTCCCTAGAGTTTTGCCTTCATAAAATGTTATATAAATTGGACCATATATTGTGTAGCCTTTTGAGTCTGGCTTCAATCATTTAGCATAATGTATTTGAGATTAATCCATGGTGTAGCATGTGTTAGTAATTTGTTCCTTTTACTGCTAGGCAGTATTCCATTATATGGATATACCAGTTTGTTTATCAGTTCCTCACTTGAGAGACATTTGGGGTGTTCCAGTTGGAACAGTTATAAATATAAACATCCTCAAATAAGTTTTCATGTAAACATAGGATTGTTGTGGTGGGGTTTGTTTTGTTTGTTTTCACCTGAAAAAATACAAAGGATTAGGATTGTTGTGTCATAGGGTGCTGTGTTTGACTTTACATGAGACTACCAGGGGGCACCAGGTTAGCTCAGTTGGTTTAGTATCCAACTCTTGGTTTTGGCTCAGGTCATGATATAGGGTCATGGGATCAAACCCTGCATTGGCTCCTGGCTCAACGGAGAGTCTGCCTGAGTTTTCTCTCTCCCTTTCCTCTTCCCACTCTGTGTGTGCTATCTTTCTTGAAGAATTTTTTTTAAAAAAATGTACCAACCTGTTTTGCAAAGTGTATCATTTTATATTTCAAAATGGCTGTATGAGAGTTGCTCTGAATCCTCACCAGTACTTGGTATTTTCAGAATTTTTGTTTGTTTGTTTTAACCATTCTAATACATAGGTAGTGAATTCTCATTTTGGTTTTGATTGCATTTCCCTATTGACTAATGATGGTGAGCCTATTTTTATGTGCTATTTTATCACCCCTTTATCTTTGGTAAGGTCTCTATTAAGATCCTTTACTCATTTTTAAAACTGAGTTGTTTTTTTCTTATATTTTGAGAGTTCTTTAGGTAGTCAGGATATAAGAATTTTATCAGAAATATGATTTTCATATACTTTCTCCTGGCTGTGGCTTGTCTTTTCATTTTCTTAATAGTGTACTTCAAAGAGAAGAACTTACTTTTTTAAAGGTGTTTTTGTTTTACTTATTTATTTATTTATGTTTCCACAAAATTTTACTTTTGGTGAAGTCCAATTTATCTGTGTTTTTTTTTCTTTTGATGATATATCTAAGGAATTTTTTCCCCTACATTTCTCCTAGAAGTTTTATAGTTCCAGTTTTTATATGTCATTCTATGATCCACTTTGAGTTGGTTTTTATATGTGCTCCAAGATTTGGATTAAGGTTCTTATTTTTTATTTTTATTTTATTTGCCCATGCATTTATTTATTTATTTTTTTAAGATTTATTTACTTATTTGAGAGAGAGAGAGCACGCATGAATGGGGATGGGCAGAGGGAGAGACAAAGAGACTCTCAAGCAGACTCTGTGCTGAGCATGGAGCCCACCATCTGGCTCCATCTTAGGACCATCACCAGCTGAGCCAAAACCAAGAGTCAGAGGCTTAACCAACGGTGCCACCCAGATGCCCCTATTTTTATTTTCTGGTATATTGATATTCAATTATTCCAGCACCATTTGTTAAAAAGACTCTTCTTTCTCCATTGAATTGCATTTGCATCTTGGTCAAAGTCATCATGTTTGTGTAGATCCTTTGTCCTTTTGCCATTACCATGTCATTATTGCTGTTCTTTATAGTCAGGCAGCATTAAGATCTCTAACTTTGCTTTCAATTATCAAAATGGACTTACCTATTTGAGTTATTTTCCTTTCTATATAAATTTTACAGTTAGCTTTTGATTTCTGTAAAACAGACCTGTTGAGATATCAGTTGAAATTGTGTTGAGTTTATAGATAGTTTGAAGAGAATTGAAGTAGTAACAATAATTGTCTTCCCATTCTTGTGCACTGTATATCTTTCCATTTGTTTAAGTAATTTTTAATTTCTCTTGCTAGTGATTTGCAGTTTTCAGTGCACACATTTAAATTTATAGAAAAATTATTAAATTTATAGAAAATTTATAGAAAAATATTTATATGATTTTTCTGGTATAGTAAATAATACTTTTAAAATTTCAGTATCTAATTGTTATTAGCCCATATATAGAATATTGATTTTCTACCTTGCTAAGCAACTAAATTTTAGTTTTAGTAGCTTTTTCTTGTATTCTATTTTTAAAGTTTGTATAAGCAATGATATCTATTTAGGATTTAGGATTCCAATAAAAAGAGTACATTTTGTTTTGTTTTATTCATAATGATATCCTTAGGAAATGGGATGCTTGTTCTGCTATATATATATATCTGGTACCACATGGGTAGGTAACTCTTATGGTTTTTTTGTTTTTTTTCTACTTGGTTGTTTTTAGTGTCAATAATTTGGTTACTAGAAGCCAGCTTAATCAATTATCTCATATCAAATGCCATATTCTTATATAGTTAATACATGTTTTTGGATGAAAAGTAACATAGGGCAGTGCATGTTTCTTACAGTCTTTGCTATTAATGGGTTTTGAAAGAATGTGTATTTTACTTGCTGTAGGCAACTTAGATAAAATAACAAAAATGGAAAATACCTTCTTGCTAAAGTGGTACTTCTTTTTACAGTGCTTTAGTCATCATTGTTATATAAACATAGAAAGGTCTAAGCATATTAATCATGTTCAAGACAGCCTTCATAATTTACATGATTTTAAAAAAAGAGTTGTGACATTGCTTTAGCAAGTTCTCAAGACCTTAAAAATGAATCTTTAATTTGAGCACATTATGATGAATGAGAGGCATTTATAGTGTACAGTGGCTATCTAGATGCAGTTCTACTCTGTAGTGTTTTATTGATTTCTTTCCTTCTGCATTGCCACAACTCAGGATTTCTTCTCAGTATTGTAAGGTCATTGAAAACAAAATGCAGTTCATTCTGGCTAGTTTTTTCCCTCCTCAATCCAAAGATTTGCTTATATTTGGTATTTAGTAGAAAAGTTTTATCTAATAATTTTGCTTGCTTATTTGTTTACATCTTCATCCATTCATTCCTTACCTGCTTTCTTATTTAATAGACATATTTGTTTGTGAATATATATCCTAAGCCAACTGGTTTGGATTAGAAGTTATTAAATAGAATTATTCTTTTAGGATTGATAAAAGGAAAAGAATGGGCTGGTTTTTTTGTTTTGTTTTGTTTTTCCAGAAAACTACATTGCCATCTCTTATTTCCCCAAATAAGAGATAAGACTTTTAAAGATACTTTCAGTCATGATTTAGAAAAAATAGCTATTGTTGTTTACTAGGCTTTAAGAGACTGTTAGCAAAATTTCTGCCCCCCCCCCCCCATTTTCAGCCTGTTATTTTCCTTTTCCAGTATCATGGGATGGTCTGACACTAAAGCAGAAAAGAAACATTCTTGGGGAAGGATTTTTTATGGGATTATATTATTTGGTATGATAGTTTATTCTAGCATTTTAAGATGTTTATCTATAGCAGTTGTAGTGGTACTTAAAAGCCCTAAAATTTCTTAAACACATTCTTGGAATACTAATGAAAATACAACTTATTTATGAAACATAATTTTATAGTCAAGTCTGCTAAAATCTATCTTTACCAAATCTACGTATTCTTTGGCTTTGTAATACTACTTCTCTTTGGATGGAGTGTGATGAGAGTGAGGGGTAAAGGTAGAAAGATATGCACTGTGGTAGCTTTCTATTCATAACTAGCTAGAATAATATTTATATGCTACCAGCATAGCCAAAACACCCACTCTGTCTACAAGATGATTTTGAAGTTCTTTCAAACAGACATTTCCCTTTGTTTTGGCAGGAAATGCTTAAACTCTGGCTGTGTCTCCCTTATCCCCATTTCTCAAACTCTTTGGTGGTTAACAGTTTTTGGTTACATCTTTGTTCCTATCTAAACAGGGAGCAGAGCACTGAAATATAAAGGTTTTCTCATTATTAATCTCAGGGCTTGATGTTTTAAAACCCAAGAAAATTATTGATACTTTTGAAATAGAAACACAACCTTGAAAAAAAGGGAAATAATGTTAAGAATCTAATAGCAACATGACCCTTTTGTTTCTAACTAAATAGTACGTGTTATGCATTTAACAATGGCATGTAGTAAAAGGTAACGTGATGTTCCATTGTATTCTTTTTTTTACTATAGTTTATTAAAGTTTTATTTTTCAGGGAAAGCAATCTTTTTTTTTTTTTTCAGATCCTGATGATGGAATTTATACTGTATATGTTGAAATCACAAAATAATTTAAAGAAGTTGAGTGTTAGTATAATCAAGATAATTTTGCTTTCTTTCAAAAGCAAATTAAAAGGTCATTTAAGAATTTTAGGTTAGCTTTTAGACAAATAAAACTAGACTTTATGGATACCTTATACAATATTCTGTCAGAATCTATTTTTTTTAAAGATTTTATTTGTTTATTTGACAGAGAGAGACACAGCCAGAGAGGGAACACAAGCAGGGGAGTGGGAGAGGGAGAAGCAGGCTTCCCATTGAGCAGGGAGCCCAATGCAGGGCTTGATCCTAGGATGGGGACTTGATCCCAGAACCCTGGGATCATGAGCCGAGCCAAAGGCAGACGCTTAATGACTGAGCCACCCAGGCACCCCAGAATAGTGCTTTTTTGTAACTGAAGTCTTTTCACAATCTTATTTGAGGAAACATTAGGATTTTGATATTTGCTTTATAGAAAGACATTTTTTATGGATGTACAGACTTGACTATACAAAAGGTTTCATTATTACTATAATGATATGTATTAAAATGAAGGATCAATTTTAGAAATGCAGTTAAATGAAATTTTGATAAGAAGGCAAATTGATTATTTAAGACACAAATCATTAGTAGTTCACAGTTCATTTCCATTGTTTCTTAGAACATTATAAATACCTTTTTAAAACATCTTCCTAGCATGAGTTTCCTGCCTGTTGATCTGATAATTCTAGGCATCATTATACTGTTTTAGAGACCAGATGTCCTGTTCTGACAAGTCAAGTAAATATAGTTAGTACTGCCACTTTGTCGAATAAATCTTTTGCTTTGACCATTATTTTGGTCTGAAGCTTTGTGTCAAAGAGATAGACAGGAAGTAAAAGTTATCTTGAAAGAGAAGGAAAGTAAAATACAAGTTGAGGCAAGCTGTTACATTCAAATATGCAGGCAGTTATGATTTCCTAAGGAATAAAAGTATACTACTTGTTTAGAAAGTCATGTCAATTAGAGAGGGGATAATTTAGTATTAAACCATGGATTCCTGATACAAATTTAGTTTAACAGGTAAAATTTTTATTTTGTCAGTATACTCGTATGAATGTTCTTATGTATTCAGCTAACATCTACTGTGCCAGGACTGTGCCAGGTGTTAAGCATACAAAATACGCATTGCTTAAATATGAACTTGAAAAACTACAGTGTAGAGAAAGAACTACACAATGGAAAGACAACCAGATAAGCAATTTCAGTGAAGTGTATGAGGTTGTTTATTTAGGAAAAAGCACAAGGTACTATAGAAACACATGGCAGAAAAAATGCAAAACCTTGTAACTTATAGGCCATTCATTGTGTAACCTACTCAGAAGGGCCCTGCTACACTAGTGGGAAATAATAATTCCTAGACTATCTGCTACTCTAGTCTCACTTATTTTATCTTAAAAGCGAGAGTCTAGTACTCTGTACTCTGTGACAATATCTTTCAAAAATCAAGACAAAATAGCAACTTTTTGAGACCCATGAAAGCTGAAAGAATTTATCGCTAGCAGACTTGTCTAAGAAAAATATTAAAGGAAGTTCTTCAGGCAGAAAGAATATGACACCAGAAGGAAGTATGGACCTATCCAAAGGAATAAAGAAAATCAGAAATTGTAACAATGTGAATAAATATATATTTTTAGTATTATTCAAATCTCATTAAAAGATAAATGACTTTCAGGGTACCCGGGTGGCTCAGTCATTAAGCCTCTGCCTTTGCCTCAGATCATGATCCCAGGGTCCTGGGGTCAAGCCCCACATCAGGCTCCCTGCTCCGCGGGAGCCTGCTTCTCTCTTCCCCTCTTCCCCATTTGTGTTCCTGCTCTTGCTGTCTCTTTCTGTCAAATAAATAAATAAAATCTTTAAAAAAAAAAAAAGATAAATGACTTTCAACAAAGTGATAACAACGTTGTCTATAGTTTTTAATGTATATCAGATGTACAATGTATGACAAGGTATAGAACACAAAGGCTGTGGGGAGAGAAATGGAAATATACTGCTTTAATGTTTTTTATGCCATGTGTGAAATGGTAAAGTATTCTAGAAAATAGACTATGAAAAGTTGGGGCGCCTGGGTGGCTCAGTGGGTTAATGCCTCTGCCTTCGGCTCAGGTCATGATCCCAGGGACCTGGGATCGAGTTCCGCATCAGGCTCTCTGCTCAGCCAGGAGCCTGCTTCCTCCTCTCTCTGCCTGCCTCTCTGCCTACTTGTGATCTCTCTCTGTCAAATAAATAAACAGAATCTTAAAAAAAAAAAGTTAAATATGTATGCTATGTTAAGTATGTATACTATCAACCCTCAAACAAATAAAATAAAACAGTTACCATTAATAACCCATCAAAACAGATAAAAGAGAAATCATTTAAAAACTTTCAATTAATTCAGAAGAGGTCATCAAAGAGGAAAAAGGATATAAGGAATAGTTGTGACAGATAGCAAAGTGATAGGGTTAAACCTAACCATTTTAAGAATCACATTAAATATAAAAGATCTAAACACCTCATTTAATTTAATTTAATTTAATTTAATTTAATTTTAATTTTAATTTTAAAAGATTATTTATTTATTTATTTGGCAGACGGGGGGAGAGAGAGAGATCACAGCAGGAGAATTGGCAGAAGAGAAAGAGGGAGAAGCAGACTCCTAGCCGAGCAAGGAGTCCAATGCAGAGCTTGATCCCAAGACCCTGGGATTATGACCTGAGCTGAAGGCAGAGGCTTTAATCCGCTGAGCCACCCAGCCACCCCTAAATTTTTAAAAGCAGAGATTGTCAGATTGGATGAAAAAGTAACATCCAACTATATGCCACCTGTAAAATCCCATATTAAACATAAAGAAACAAATAGATTAAATGTGAAATTCATGGAGGATACTATTCAAAGCAAAGTTGGAGTGGCTGTAATAATGTCAGAAAAAAGCTTTCAGAGCAAAGAAATAAAACCTGGACTATAGAAGTTTATTTTGTAATAAGTATTTATTTCATTAAAAATTTCCCCTTTATCCTGCCAATGAGATAACATTCAAGTAAAGAAAACTGGGGACCAGTATTCCAAATGAATATGGATGCAAAAATTCTTAGCAAAAATGAAGCAAACAGAATCAAACGGGGTGGGGGAGAGGCTATATAGTGTGAGCAAGCAGGGCTTATTCCAAGAACTTTAACATTGGTTTAACATTTGAAAATTAGTCAGTGCAATGTTTTATCTCAGAACACACAGAAGAAGCATTTGACAAAATCCAGCATTCATTCATTATCACTCATAGGGAACTGAGAATAAAAAAAAACTACCTTAATTTGATAAAATCCTACCACCCCGACGTATTATTTCCTAGTAAAATACTGAATATTCCCCTCTATGAGAAACAAAGTAAAGGTGTCAACTTTTACTATTTCTGCTTGTCATACTGGAGGTTATAGCTAGTGTACTCTGACAAGAAAAAGGGAAAAGCAAATAGAAATGAAGTAATAAAATTGTAGACGACATGATTATGTAGAAAACCTGAAGTGGGTTGAGGGTGGAGGGTCAAAAGGTCTTTAAGGCTCAGGCCATGAAGGCTTTTTAAATCCACATTAAGGAGTGACAGAGTTTGATAAGGACAGTGCATAACCATTAAACTTTTTTATTCTATGCTAATCAGCTTGCAATTAGAGAGTATTTTTTTATTGTGTTGTAGAGCATGTATCAAAGAGGGCCTTATGACTCTGGGCAAAGACTTCAGCAAAGACAGAAATAATGTAGATAAAAAAAGAAGAGATAATGTAGATGAAAGGTATTAGTTGCCTAGACTAAGGTAGTAACAGTAAGGATGGAGAGATGTGAACAAATTTGATAACTGTTTAAAAATGGAATGAAGAACCCACAACAACTCACATGTGTTCAGGTGTGGCAAACTGGCTGGGTAGAATACTATTGGGAAGGGAGGTAGATATGTGTAACCTGAGTATTTTTTGATAGCTAAGGAATGATGTACTGGAGCCAGTTTATCCCAATGTCTGGAAAAGGAGGAGAGTTTCGATGCGAGATAATAGATTACATTAGGAGGATGAGGAAGAATAAATCAAAGGGACAAGGAAAAAAAACCTAGGTAATGTTTGATGGATAGAGATGCTTTCAGAAAGCAGAGAGAGGGTAATTGTGTCAAATGCTGCTAACTAACATCTGGGTAGGGGTTACTATGGACCAAGCATTGTTATAAAGTTTTGCATGCATTAATTATTTAAACTTTCACAGTGATCTTTTGAGCTAGGTATTATTATATCCCAGTTATGCAGAGGCGAAAAGGGAGGGCATAGAAAGGTAAGTGACTTGCCCAAGAAGATGCATAGCTAGTAAGTGATAGAATCAAGATTTGAACTCATGCAATTTGACTGTCATTTGCACTCTTGACAAGCAAAATAAAAGATGAAGTCATAGATGAATTTAACAATAAAGATTTCACTGATAACTTTAATCCGTTTTAGTGGATCAGTGAAGCAAAATCTGACTGAAATGAAATGAGGAATGAACAAGAAAAGGGAAATGTAGACAATGCTTTCATGAAACTTAGGTGTGAAAAGGAAGAGTAGAACAGGAGGAGAGTACTAGCTCAGATTTCGGAGGGGCCTTCTCAAGATAGGCAAATCCTGAATAAGTTTAAATACTGTTGAGAACAAGTAAGTAGAAGGAGGAGGTGGAAGACACATAAGAGAGGGAGAGAAGGAATAAAACGAGAGGTTCTGAACCATGGTGAAAAGGCAGTACAGAATAGAATCTGTAGTAAATAAAATATAGGAGTCCTAGGAGGAGAAAGACGCCTTTTGTTGTCACAGTGGGGAAGGAGGAGAGCATGGATGTGGATGCATATAAACTTACAAGTTTCCTGCTGTTCCAACTCCTTCAATATCAATTTCTCTCTCTTTCATAGATTTGAAACAGGGATGAAAATTCTCTGTGTCAGCAAGTTACTACCCATTTAACTTGGACTTCTGTTGGCTAAAGGGGAGAGGGAAGAGCATCCTTCTACTTTGCTATTGAAATACAGGTTTCTAAGATACAGACTGAGCTGGGGAAGTCTTTCTGGTACCGTTCCAGCATGGAGGATTTTCTGCCACTTTTGAAGAATCACATTTGCAAATTACCACAGGAAATGAACATATTCCTTGGGATTGTGTGCCGGGGTAAATCTGTATTGATAGAAAAAGTCCAGTATAAAGATAATCTGTGAAATACTCAGAAGTGATAGTAATCATGATGCATAGTATTTTTTATAAACAATTGTCTAGACTATTGGGTCAGCAAACTACAGCCCACTGCCTGTCTTTAGAATTAAAATTTTATTTGAAAAAAAAAATTGGTTCATAATTTATTGGGACATAGCCATATCCATTCTTGATGTATGTTTGTGGTTGCTTTTGCACTCCAATAATGAAATTAAATGGTTGCAGCAGAGATTATATGGTGGCCTACAAAGCCTAAAATATTTGCTATTTTGCCCTTTTCAGAAAAAGTTTGCTGACCTCTTGTTTAGAATAATAAAGCAATTAAAAACTTGGAGAAATTTTTTTTTGAGAAAGAGAATAAGATACTAAAAATGTGAAGGGAAATTAGAAAAGTGGAAGATATCTAGGATATATTGCCGAATGAAATATCCCTTTACAAACCTACATAGATTATACCTTAATCTCATTTTTATTTTAAAAATTTATGTTAAAATGTTAACAGTAGTTGATTCTGAAATGAGATTTTACTTGATTTTATTTTCTCATTGTACTTATATGTTTACTGATTTTTCTACAATGCATCTGTGTTCCTGTGTTAATAATAAAACCTACTATTAGTAGACTGGGATGAGAACATAGAATTCGAAGCAAATTAGAACATGAAGAATGGGGTATTTGGCAGGGTCAGACAAAGATAAGACATCCTAGAAGATGCATAAAGAAAATCCTTCTTGTTGGTTACCAAGAAAGATGGAGAATTTTTTTCGTAAATTCCTTATATTTAACCAGTATCTGATATGAGCACTGTCCAAAAACATAGTTTCCCACAAAAAACCCTCAAAAAACAAAAAAGAGAGTTATATAAATTATGACTTATATTTAGGCTTTGTTCCGCAATTCCAAAGATACAAATTTTTTAAGGTTTATGGAGATTTTTAAAAATTTTTGTGACTTGTAGGTAATATTTTGTATTAGTGACTTACTTTTATTTCAAAAAATTAAATTCAGTTACTTAGCTGTAAATAAAGCCAATACTTTAATAAATGATAGAAGTTGTAGCTTTGTTTTGTTAAGAAGCCACAACTATGCCTTAAAAAAAAAAATAGCTTTTATTTGGGCAAAAATAAGTCAGAAATTGCAGAAAGTAATCTTTCAATGAAGTATTGTTATTAACTAGATGAGTCTTGAAGTAGTTTTACTGTGGTATTCTATTCCAACATCTGTCCTGTGTCATTACCCAGATGTTCACGATAAAGTTCAATGGATCTTGACAAGCATTAAGTTGATTTCAGTGGCTATACTGTGTTAGGAGTCATTGAAACAGAAGAGAAACCGGTTTTTACCAAGTCTCATCTCTTAACATATTTTTTTATTTAAATTGTCACTCTGAATGGTATTTATTATCTCTATAATGACCAGATCAATTGTTTAGAGGAATCCCAAGATCAAAGTTTAGGATACAAATTACTGACTTGCCAACAAATTGCCATGTTAGAAAAAACAAAAATCAAGCCAAAAAAGCTCCCTTGTTCTATTTGTCCTTTAAATATTAAATAGGTATTAATATTCATTAGCTATAATAAATGAATAAATGAATCAAATGAATAATGAATAAAATGTAACTTGTAAGAGGAATTTTTATGTAAACTTGTTTAAAAGAAAAAAATTAAATCAGTAGAGAATGAGTCTCAGAATATGTGGATATACATAGCATTTTTATGTAATATGTAGAATTTGAGCCCATGTGTCAAATATGTAAATAATTATATAAAATGAAATAAATTCAGTATATACTTATAATCAAACACATACACAGACATGTGTATATGTATATGTGTGTGTATGTGTATAATTATATCCATCTGTTACACCGACTACTGTGACAATGAATAATGGAATGATTTTGAATGAAAAATTTCAGCAATATTTAAAAGAAATTCCTGTTAATGAAACTTACTATGTTATGGAATTATCTTAAAGAGAAGCTATAGATGTCCCAATGCTTGTTATTTAACATTGCTCTGAAAAAATGCATGTCATTGTTCGGAGTAAATGAGTCTGTCCATAGAGACACAAGATGTCCTGATAGATTGTATCCATATCAGACATTTATTATTCAAGTTGATTTTAATCATAATGTAGACTCGAAACTGTTTTCATTGCCTATGCAAGCACTCTCTGTTTTTGTTTGTTTTTGTTTTTTAATGAATGTGTTTTTCATTTATTCAGGAAGTTTCTAATGGCATTTGGGGTAGGGAAACTTACTAGCTTCCTCCCTGAGTAATGCAGTTTTTATTTTTTGTTGAAATTGTAGGCTCAGGCAAAAACCAATATTGGATGGATGGGAGGAGTAAGGAAATAAAGGTGGTAGATAGGGAGGGGTTATGGGTGGAGGCCATGGGGGGAAAAAAGAGAGAGAGAGAAGAGAAAACAAAAAGGAGGGGTGCTTGGGTAGCTCAGTCAGTTAAGTGTCTGCCTTCGGCTCGGGTCGTGATTGGGTTCTGGGATCAAGCCCTGCGTAGGGATCCCTGCTAAGTAGGGGGTCTGCTTCTCCCTTTGCCCTACCCCCACTTGTGCACATGCTCTCTCTCTCTCTCTCTTTCACTCACTCCCATTCTCCCTCTCTTTCACTCTCTCTCAAATAAATAAATAAAATTTATTTTAAAAAAAAAGGAAAACAAGAAAGTTAGCTATGTAACACTTGTATAAAAATAAATAAGGAATCGTAAAATGTTTTGCTAAAACAGCAGGATCCTGTGATTGTCTCATTTCTACTCCCTGCTGCTCTGATGATATAATTTTATTCATATATAAATAAATGAAGCAACAAGTATATTTTTGGTGATGATGTTGCTGTTCGTGAATTTCTAAGTCATTGAGACATAAAGGAGAGTTGTTCTGGTTATACTTTTTTCTGAATTTTTATATGACTAGTGGAAAATAGCTAGGAATCGCATAGAACTTTCTAAGTTTACCTCAGTAATGATATTTATTAATGTTATGAGTAAAGAAAATATCCTGTCCAAATCTGGGATTTGGAGGATGGTTCATAGGAATGAGTGGAAAGGTACATGGGGGTAACAAATCAAAATCTGGTTGGGAAAGAGTGTAGGCAGTTGAAAATACACATTTGATATAACTTTTTATATTAAAAGCTATAGAAGGTAAAATTTAACAATAATCCTAACTGATAGAGATACAGAAAAGATAGAGTGAAAAGATCCTGTAGGAGATGGATTTTAAAAGGCTGAGAAGCCACTCCGTGAGGTAGTAAATGACTTACGAAGTCATTCTTAAGAGTTTTAAAACATAATTATTTAAGTCGTCTTTCCAAATGATTATAATGCTATAAGGTTTAGGTTGCATTCCACTCTTGTTCATGAAAGTGCGAGTGTCTAGTCCATTCCCATTGCTTTTCTTTCAAGCTTTGTTCCATATGGGTTGAAGAAAACGTAAAACCAATATTTTGGAGGGGTTTTCTCCTCCATTTCCTTCTAAAATAAATCTTCTTCCTGAAAGATTCTTATTATTTTAGAATTAATCTCTCAGCCTCTGTGATTTATGTAGATCTACAAGTTGTCTAAGAGGAAATAAAACCGAGAAAGTGGTTAAAAGACTAGGGTCATGAGTAAAGGGATATGGATTACATTCACATTTCCTCACACTCTGTGGCCTTACAGTCCATTTCACAAGGAAAGTAAACTCAGTGTTGCTGTTAATCAAATCCCTGAGAGTTTAAGTGACTCACCCAAGGCCACACAGAAAATGGGTGATTGGGCTGGAGTGAGAATTGAAGCCTTCTGGTCTGATTCTCCTCAGTAATGCAGCCTCGTTATCGTCATTTCTTGAACTCCTGCTGGGCTTGTAGTTCTGCTGGCAGTTTGTATCCTCATCAGAAGCTGTGACCTATTTTTAAAGTTGCCTTTTCAAGGGAAGAGACAATACTGCATGCTGTGTTTTATACATGGCTGTGAAAAATGGATGAAGTCCGTTTTACAAATTCCCAATCCACTTGGCATTTTTACATTCGTCGTGGTGACTAAAAGTCCATCATCATTTGAGTCATAAGTTAACTTAAAAATTAAACTATCCCAAACTATATTTTGTTCTATCCCCACCTCTCAACATGTAAATCTTGTTTTACTTTACTTTGTATAAATTTCCTGTAAATCTTGTTTTGTTTTACTTTGTATAAATCTCCGGGTTTTTGTTTTCTGTTTTTTGTTTTTTAAGGAATCAAGACCTCCTCCTTCTTCTTTTTTTTTTTTTTTAAGATTTTTATTTATTTGACAGATCTCAAATAGGCAGAGAGGCAGGCAGAGAGAGAGAGGAGGAGGAGGCAGGCTCCCTGCTGAGCAGAGAGCCCAATGTGAGGCTCTATCCCAGGACCCTGGAACCATGACCTGAGCTGAAGGCAGAGGCTTTAACCACTGAGCCACCCAGGCGCCCTGGGATTTTTTTCATACAGTTTCTGACTACTATTAAATATGTGGTTTATTCTGCTTCTTAAGTATGGATATTTATTCTAAAAATGTACTGTGTGAAACCAAGTGAATCATAAGGAGGTGACAACTAGTGCTAAACACTCTGTAGACTCTTCATTGCTTATGTATCTCTCAATACAGAATTAACACAAATAGTCACACCTTCAAGGACTTACCCAGCTGATGTCATTAGCTTCATGCTAAAAAACAAAATAAATCTGCATCCAAATTTTTCCTAGTCACAAATGAATATAATGGAAGAGGAATGTGAGAAAGACCACAAATATTTCTAATAGGTACTTAGTAAAATGTGAGATGACAACTTATATCTTTTAATATTTAATTAATTATTTTCTTAAGGTAGCCTGTTCCAAGTGCTTAGAAATTCCCAGAAATGTATAACTAGCCCCAAAAGTGCAGTTACTTTAGAAATGTTTTATAGGTATCAACATTTTAAAAGAGAAGTTTGTAGGGTGCCTGGGTAGCTCAGTGGGTTTAAGCCTCTGCCTTTGGCTCAGGTCATGATCCTAGGATCGAGCCCCACATCAGGCTCTCTGCTTTGCGGGGAGCCTGCTCCCCCCCACTCCTCTGCCTACGTGTGATCTCTGTCAAATAATAAATAAATACAATCTTTTTTAAAAAAGAGAGAAGTTTGTAGGTATTTTAAAAAGCACATATGACATCAAAAAGGACAATGACATAAAAATATGTATAAATTCCAGCAGATTCTATTTTTGATAAAATAGATTTTTTTTTACTTCTAGAAAATTTAATTTTATACTGTTTTGAGTTGAAATGTAATTATTAAACTATATCCTTGATGGTCAATCATCACAAAATTTAAGTAAGATGCAAGTTGAAAGTTTCTCTGGAGAAAATTTGTCACATTCCTTTATATAAAAAATACTTTCAATAAATAGATAAAAGTAGAAAATTGCTATTAGAGAGTCACTTATTGTTCAAGCTTTCCCATTGAGAAAGACTGATTGTACACTTCTAGAATTTTATAGCTTAACTCTGTATAAAGCCAGCATTTGCATTTCTAAAAGTTTTTAAATTATGAGTATAATAAAACTCCAGAAATGGATACCTAAGACATCCTTTTACTTCACTTGAAATACCATTAATTAGGAAACCTATGCTTATGATGTGTTAAATATCTTCTGAATACAGAATTATCAAATTTATCATTACAAAGCAGATACATATGCTTAAGAAAAATAAGGTCTTATTTTTCTAATTCCTAAAACCAAATGTATTTTATAATGTCATGAAATAATACAGAAGAAGAATCTTAGAGGCTAGTTAATTAGCTGTTTTAACAGTAAAATGAAATAGATTCTTCATTAATTGTAGTAATAATGTGAGTTTTCTTTTTTTCTACCATTATTATACTTTTCTTACAGTTAAGTATGATGCTTTTGTTTTGGGAACTCAGAACTAGCTTGATAAGTTCTTATCCATGATTCCATATAAATCAGAAACCAATCCTGGTATTGTGTCTATGTGGTTAAATCAAGTAGAGATTTGTTGATCATGTTAGATTTATGCAGAGGATCAAATTGTCCTATGCAGCTCAGTTAAAGCCAATTAAAAGTTACTTTGAAGTTTTAGACCATTTGTGAAAATTCAAAATGAAGGCTAAATAATGAATCAATGTGGCTGTTTTCATCCCCCTCTTTTAAAAATCTTTAAGCTGTTGCTTTTCATTTTCTCATTAATAAAGTTATTTTGATATAAATTTGGGGTAATTTCATACATTTTTGTAATACTCTTTATTGAACACCTAACTTCTAAATGTAAGGTGCTGAATGAAGTTTGATTAGATAATAAGAGACTATACAGCACTATTATAGTCTCCAAGGAATTTGCAATTTAGTTAGAAAGTCAAGTCCCAAACACATGAAAGCTTAAATAAACAAATAAATGAATGTTGGACAATATCAGAGAGAAAAATAGTATCAGGAACATTGTTCCGCTTTTCAAATATCAGAAAGTAGATTTGGAGTAGCAAATTTAAGTAAGTACTAATTAATGTTCAAATACAGCAACATAGGCTAACATTCAGTTACACTGCAGTTTAATCACTTCATTAGCAAGGAGTATATGCACAGAGATACTCTTATTTTTTTAATCTGTGAATCTGAATATCTGTCTTTAAGACTGGAGATGAAAGGGAGAGTATGGAGAAGTATAATATAAGAAGAGAAGGGGATATGATATCCTCTGGAGAGTACATTGGTATGCAGAAAAAGAGGGCACAGAGAGGATGGATAAAGCCAAAACCCAGTTGACCTTAAGATTATGAATTCTTATGATACTTTAAAATATCATAATGCCATATTAACAATTAATCAATATTCACTAAAATTACTGTCATAATTAAAACTATTTGAGATAATTTTTGTATCCCATTCAGTCATCCAAATGGGTATGATCATATCCTATTGTATACTGAAGTAGGCACTGTTCCTTCCAGGGTGCTTACAGTGTTAGCTTGGAAAACAGATGCATTTAAGTACACAAAACTAACATGATATAGGATACATGTAGGAAGGTAGTGGAAATAAAGCCTGGAAACCTAGTTTATATTCAGAGGATGGAGGGTTTTATTATAAGGTTAAGGAATAAAGAATCAGTTTAGGTAAGTGGGACTCATGGAAGATATTCGAATGTATCTATTTGAATATATCTATATCAATATGATATGATTGGGGCAGAGAGATTTGACAGTGTGGTCTGATACTGTCAGAACAAAATGAGTTGATTGATGAAGAGCAAGATAAAGGCAGAAAGGTAGATCAAATGCTATTTTATTCCAGTGGCATGGTTAAAGTATGATAATGACTGAATGAGGGCTTTAATATTATAGATTAAAAGGAGAAAGATGATCTTGAAGACTTTGAAAATTCAGATATTTTAAGCCTTGAAGCCAGGTAGTAACTTTTCGGTTAGAAGCTTAGTTGGATAATTTTTAAAAATTTTAAATGCTTATTAAAAATTTAGGTTGCTCTTTCTTAGATAAAAATAAATTCATGCAATGCTAATTAAGTATGTACAAAATTTCAGTCTATAAAAGATTAAACTGCCTTCCTAATAGTATATATTTTAAAACATTTCATGGGCCCCAGGTAGTAAATCTAATGGAGAAAGAAGCTTGCAAGGACTATTTTTTACTCATTTCCCTTTAGTTCATGCAAATGTCATGAAGTCCCAATTTGGGCAAAAGTATTATACATTAGATTCATAGTTAAAACATTTCCTTAAGAACTCTAAGCCTAATACAGTTCTGTATGAACATGTATTTCTTAATAGACCCCATTTACTTTTTTTAGTCAAGATTTGCCCTTTACTCTAAAAGCCCAGACTGTGAGTGTTGCTGAAATCTCCTACCATATCATTATTCCAATAAATTCCAAGAGAACTCTTTGTGAGTGACTTTTTACAATATTCAGACTCCTGAATTTATTGTGGCATTTAAAATTTTATGTTCATAAAACTGGCATTGTGTTAGCAGGCAAATTTCTTTTGAAAAGTCGTTTTTATAGAAACAATAAGTCTGCGGATTTTGCTGTTTGCCAGTAGTCTACCCAGCAGTTAGTTACAGTGGGTTCATAATATTTACTAAAACTAATGGAAAGGAGAAAATTAAATGACAGATGTTCTAAGAAAATCAAGGCCTTTTAAACAAAGACTAGTAGTTTTATCTTTGAACATAGATGAAGAATTCTGTTAATAGAGAAATTTATCCCTTAGACCTCAAAGCCCTATTGTTATAATTTAAGCTTAAAAGGACTAAAGCTCTTGAAAGTTAAGTTTTATGACACCGAGAAAGTATTCATCTTGTGGTAGCAGCATTCTTTCTCCCCTTAGGAATGGAAAAAGACATAGGAAAAAGATATTTTCAAATTTTACCTAAATACTGACTTCTATACCAGTATAGTAACTCCAACTGTACAACATGAATTAAAGACTTGGTTGGGTTTAGGTATAGCCTAATAAATCTGAAAGTGATCATTAGGCAACATAGCTTAGAGATGAAAAACACAAGGTTTGAAATCAGAATGAATTTAGACTTCTGATTTTGCTAACTACTAACATGTGACCTAGACAAGGTAGGTAGTGTATTTGTGCCATAGGAAATAAAAAAAGATAAATAAAAAATAAAATTTATGGCTACTGTAATGATTAAATGAGATCACATAATGCAGTATAATATATATCACCCAGTAGTACAGGCTCAATAAATGGTAGATATTGTTCTTGTTTTTAATAAGATCAAGTAGGCTTATACTTTTTTTAAAAAAAGATTTTATTTATTTATTTGGGAGAGCACAGGCAGGGAGGAGAGGGAGAAGCTCAGCAGGGAGCCCAACGTGGGGCTTGATCCCAGGACCTGGGGGTCATAACCTGAGCTGAAGGCAAATGCTTAACTGACTGAGACACCCAGGTCACCCTAACTAAGCTTATACTTAAACATTCCCTTTAAAAGTCATAAAGAAAGGGGCACCTAGGTGGTTCAGTCAGTTAAGCATCAGACTCTTAGTTTTGGCTCTGGTCATGATCTCAGGATCTTGAAATCAAGCCCTGCTTCAGGCTCCGCCCTCAGCACAAGGTCTGCTTCTCCCTCTCCCTCTGCCCCATCCCCACTTGTGTGCTCTCCCTCTCTCTAAAATAAATAAACTCTTTAAAAAACAAAAACAGAAACTGTTAAAGGCAAAAGGAAGGGAATTTCACTTGCCAGTTTGCCAGAAATAGAATGGGCATTAGATTCTGGAAAAAGAAATTTATGATTAACTAAAAAGAAAATACTCTCTGCCTTCTTAAAAATCAGTTTTTTCTCTTTTTGATACTTTGGTAACTTTTTATAGTATCAGAATTAAAGATTTTGCATTAACACTCTTTTCCCTCCTAATCTGTCACGTACTGATGTTTGCATTTTATGAGGGTTATTTTAACACTTCTGATTTTGCTACTGTTGTGTCTCTGGAATTACAAAATGTGTCTTATTATTATATATATCAGAGTACACCACACCTATTATGTACTCAACAAGTATCATATATAAATTTCCTAAATCTCAGTTATTTCATATACTGTGCCTGTTAGAGATACTTGGTTTTTTATCAACTTAACCACAATAAACTATGTGGTGATATTTTCAGACCTCATTCACAAATCTAATTAATTCTATGACTACTATCACTGTTATGGCTACTGATTACTTCTATTAGAATTCTTTAAAATATTTTTATGTTTCATACAGTCAAGGTAGGCAAATAGTTGTAAAAATAATCCAAAATCTCAGTGCCTTAATACAATAAATGATTCTTTCTTATGTCCATCTACTGTGGCTAGGATTGCCAGATAAAATATAGGATGCCCAAGCAGAGTGATATTAACATCATGGCAACATAGGTGTTGTGGAACCTAGTAGCATATGCCAAGGGATCTGAGAGGAGACTCAGCCACTAGTTCATTAGGTAATAGGCAAATGGACATAAGTCGTGGCTATAGAACCTATTGTGAACTAATTCTGGCTCCTCTTGTCTGGGTTCCTGGAGCATCTGCAGATAGTGACTTGAGTAGTCACTTCTGGATGAGAGAGCTTTTGTAGAAGTGCAGTTTTCCAGAGAAGTTCTAGAACTCCATTGGGGGAAACCAAGTTTGGACACAGTGAAGTGGGTAAGAGGAACAGCTTGCTTTTGCTGGCATCATCCCTCCTCCAACATGGCACAGTTTAGGGGTAAATTAGAGAATCTTCAACTTCCTTGAAAGAAAGGAAGAGTCAGTGAGTGAACCCTGACTACCCCAGCCGTGTATCTCAAAGAGACTCTTACAACATCTAGAGCATTTAAAAGGGAACTCCGTGACTACAGGATGGGAGCAGAAATTTTATTAAAATTTTATTTTGCAATTATCTGTTCACAGCATACTGAATTTAATCAGTTTTCATGTATTGTCCTTGTATCCTTTGATCATGCAAAATTCACTTATTCCTTCTAGGTACTTTTTTGAAGATTCTTAGGTACGCAATCTTGTTTTCTGTGATGGAAGAATTACTTCTTCCTTTCCAATCTCTGTGCCTTTAATTTCTTTATCTTGCCTTATTGCACTGACTAGGACTGCCCATTAAATGTCAAATAGAGGGATGCCTGGGTGGCTCAGTTGGATGGACGACTGCCTTCGGCTCAGGTCATGATCCTGGAGTCCCGGGATCAAGTCCTGCATCGGGCTCCCAGCTCCACGAGGAGTCTGCTTCTCCCTCTGACCTTCTCACTCATGCTCTCTCTCACTGTCTCTCTCTCAAATAAATAAATGAAATCTTTAAATGTCAAATAAAAATGGTAATGATACACATCTTTGCTTTGTTCCTTACCTTAAGGGGAAAGCATTTAGTCTTTCATTATTAAATATGACTCTAGCTATAGGTTTTCAAAGATAGAAATTTATTGGATTTAGGATGTTCCTCTCTGTTTTTATTTTGCTGAGAATTTCTTTTTAAATTATGAATAGATGTTGAATTTTGTCAAATGCAAATGCTTTGTTATACCTCCTGAATTGATCATGTGGTTTTACACCTTTATTCTGTTAGTATTAATTTTCAAATATTAAACCAGCCTTGCATTTATGGAAAAAAATCTCATTTGATTATGATTTATTATTAACCTATTTATATGTTGGTAGTAAAATGTTAGCATGTACACTTATGAGAGATATTGGTCTGTGTTTTCTGGTATTTTCTATGTCTGTTTTTGATGTCAGAATAATACGGGCCTCATAAAGTGAGTTTTAAAGTTTTATTTGGGCCAGGAATTTTGTTGGTGGGAAAGTTTACTAAGAACTCAATGTATTTATTAGATATGGACATATTTAGATTTTCTGTTTCTTTTAAGGCCAGCTATGGTCATTGTTTTTTCTCTCAAGGTATTTGTTCATTTCTTCTATGCTATCAATGTTATTGGGATACTGTTATTCACAATATTCCCTTATCAGATCAATAGGACAGTTATTACTATCACCTTCTGATCTATATCTTCTATCTTATCATGAGTCTGGTTTATTAATTTTATTGAATTTTCAAAAAACCTGCTTTCTGGTTAATATATATTTTCTACTTTCTACTTGACTAGTTTCTGCTTTTATATTTAGTGTCTCCTTCCTTCTGCTTATTTAAGCATTAATTTCCTCTTCTTTTTCTAGCTTTTGAACATGGAAGTTTTGGTTATTGATTTTAAGTCTTTTCTTATGTAAAATTTAGTGCTATACATTTTCCCAATAGCACTACTTTAGCTACCTCCCACAAATTTTGATATATTTTTATTTTCATTCAGTATAAAATACTTTTTTTATTATAAAATCCTTTCCAATTTTGCATGCAATCACTTCCTTTACTCGTATTATTTAGGAGAATATTGTTTAATTTCCAAATGTATGGAGATTTTTAAAACATTTTTAAATTATTAATTTAATTTTATTTTGTTCAGGTAACATATGTTGTATTTTATCTTTTAAATTTATTGAGACTTGTTTTATGTGCCAGCACATGGTCTGTTTTGGTGAATGTTCCAAAATACACATTAAAAAGAATGTATATTTTGCTATTGTTGTGTGGTGTTTTATAAACTCTATTAGATCTAGTTAGTTTATAGATTTATTCTAGTCTTTTATATCCCTGCTGATGGTCTATGTATTTATTCTATCAATTAATTAAGAGAGAAGTGTTAAAATCTCTACCTATAATTATGTACTTGTCTATTTCTCTTGTCAGTTCTGACAGTCTATGTTTCATTGTACTTTGAAGTTAATTAACTAGATGCATATACATTTTAGGATTGTTTTGTCTTTTTGATCCATTGACTCTTTTATTATTATAAAACTATCCTTCTTTATCTCTGATATTCCTTGTCCTGAATTCTAATTCATCTGATATATATAGGTACTCCAGCTTTCTTATGATATTTGCAAGTATGTCCTTTCCAATGCCTTTGCATTTAATTTATATATATATATTTGTATATAAAATATGCTCCTTGAGGCAGCATGTTCTGGATCTTGTTTTCTTTTCTGAAATCTATGTATTTTATTGCTATGTTTTGATCGCTTATATTTAGTGTAATGGTCTGTATTTGTGGGTTGCCTTATCTATTGTTTTCTTTGTCTAATTTAGTCTTTGTCCTTTTTCTTTTAATTTGACCTGTTTTGAACTTTTAATATTTGACTTTTGATATTCCACTTTATCTCCACTACTCCACTACTCCACAACTGTTAGGTATACTTCTTTCTTTTCTTTTTTTCCTTTCCTTTCCTTTGCTTCCCTTCCCTTCCTTTCCCTTCCCTTCCCTTTCTTTTGATGCTACAGAGGTTACTGTATCTACAATATACTTTTGTATATTTCAAAGTTCAAAGTTAGAAAATTGTTGCCGTTGTTAACTGTGCATCATTGATTAATTAATTACCAAAATTTTAAGCTAATGAGATTGTAGTTTGAAGGTGATCGTTTTAAAGCAAAAATTAATGAGTACTACTTTATAAAGTTTCCTATTAATCTTTCATATTTGGCTTTGATTGAATTACCGCTTGTTGTTTTGTATTAAGGAACATTCTTTTTATCAAATAGACTTTGTCCTAAAGGTGTACTTTCTCAAGAGAAACTTGGCCCTGTATACACTTGGAGTATTACCCTTCATTCATTAGTTGATAGTTTACTTTTCATAGCAACTGTTTCAGATATCTCCTTTCTAAATGCTCTCACTTTCAGTTCTTCTCAATAACAGCTGATAACTCCTATCCTTTTTGACAGAGAATAGTGAGACCATCTGGAATGAGTTGCATGACAGAGTGCTTTCACCTCAACTAATTTCCATTTTCTTTAACAAAATTGATGATAATCCCATCTTTTCTTGCAGTTTCAGAAGAGATGCCTTTCTTCCCTTCTTAGACTGTGTCCTGAATTTAACTTCTTTGTCTCTTAGAGACCTTACTCTTATATTTTATCATCATCTTCCCCATCTGAACAAAACCTCCACTTGACTGCCATGTTCTTTTTAACTACTTTTTGATTTCTGTTCTTTCTTAGCCAACACCTTTAAATGAGTAGTCTATAGCTAGTACCTCTATTTCTTAGCAACTCCCATCCTTCTTCATATCTTGTAATCTAGCTTCCACACTACAACCTCACTATAATTATATTTCTTGGCCTGATGAATGCTTACTTACTTCAACACTAAGTTCCAGAATGTTCATTTCCAAGAAGCCTTTTCCAGATAACCAGCGTGGACTCCTTATGCATATCTTTTTTTTATTACTTTGCATATCTAGTTCCCACTTTATACTATATTTACTTCTTTAGATATGTAATCATGGCTTATTTATATTTACATTGGCAGTGTCTGATATATAAGCTCATAATTTATTTTTTAGTTCAACTGAAAGTACCTTTTCCTTTCTTAATTTTTTTTGATCAGTGTGTCATTCAACATTTTTAACCATCTACTTGAAATTGTCTTCTCTCTTGCCTTCTAACCCTGTCTGGTTTATTCCTTCAACATTTTTTGCTGAGAGCCTACTATTTGCAAATACTTGTTTGAAACCATAAAATTACCATTATATATGTTTATGTAGCTTTGAGTGAAAGTAACCTATATATATAGGTTAATAAAAATAATTATTATAATAAATACATTTACTTATATAATATTCATATAATAAATACATTACATAATAATCATAATAATATATTTATTTATTAAATATTAAATAATATATTTAATATTTATATTATTAAATTATATATTATTTACTTAAATGTATTATAAATATATTAAATAACATAATAAAAATAAGTATTTTTACTATTATTATTCCTTTCCATCATGTTAGCTTTTCTTTAAGATTCAGCTCAACCAACACTGTCTTTTGTGAAGATAACCCCAGTGTTAGGTTGTTTTCCTCTTAATGTGAGCTCCTATAGAACTTACAGTGAGCTATGTTCTGAATAACCTGTGTCTTTGGTGAGGTGCTCATCTCCTGGATATTGCAAAGAGGGATCAGGATACTCTGGAGATTGACTTAACATGAACTGTATCAGAGAATTGGTATGTGGAAGATAGGTGACAATGCCTCTGCTTAGGCATAAATATACTAATTTTTCACAAATATATGAAGAATAGATAGTATTTTTACCAAGGTGATGTATGCAGTACAATTAATGATAACATTTCTCCCAATGTAATGGCATTTGTTTCCTTCCAAGATATTCCTCTTTACTTTCCCCTTTAATGCAATTTCAGGGGTTAGAAACCACACATTATGGTTGGTTTTACCCCATAGCTATGTTTACCATTCTATATTATTTTTGATAGTATATATTACCTTACAGAATGAAATAGTCATTTCTCTCTTTTTTTGTTCTACAATAAACTTAAGAATAGAATCTTATATTCTATTTTACTCAACTGTATCTGGCAAGTACCAAGTCCAAGTTAGAAACATAATAAATATGTATGTAAATTTTATTTTTTAAAAGATTTATTTATATGAGAAAGAGAGAG
Organism: Mustela putorius furo; assembly: GCF_011764305.1. NCBI lineage: Eukaryota > Metazoa > Chordata > Mammalia > Carnivora > Mustelidae > Mustela > Mustela putorius. Next base: position 20,840,487 of record NW_025422471.1, read on the forward strand.
AATAGGCAGAGGGGCAGAGGAGAGGAAGAGAATCCTTCTCCCTGCTGAGTATGAAGCCTGGTGCAGGGGTCAATCCCAGGAGACCTCAATCTTGAGACCATGACCTGAGCAGAAACCAAGAGTTGGCTGCTTACCTGACTAAAACACCCAAGTAGCCCTGTTTCTAAATTTCAAATGGACCACAAATAATAACTCCCGATATTTACTACTGTTCAGGGATAAATCCAGAAAATCTAATTTTTCTAACTTTTCTATTATCTAATATACATGTTTAAGCTATGCACTTTCTCTAAGTACCTCTTTAGCTATCCCTTACAAATTTTGATACAGAAAGTTTTTGTAGTTCAAATCTAAATAATTTTCTATTATGATTTTATATATTTAGAAAAATATATTTTTAGTTTCTGAAAGTATACAGTTTTAAAATAAAAGTTTTATTAATTTCTAATTTTATTGCTTTATATTCAAAGAATAGAGTCCATAAATATATATTCTTGACTATTTTTGATACCTTCCTATGGCCTACTTTGATCTATTTTTTATGAGTATTCCAAGACTGTTTAAAAAATACATATTTTCTCTTTGTGGGTACTGGGTCTTATAAGTGTCCTTTAAGTCAAACGTATTAATTGTGGCTGAATCTAATTTTTAGTCTGTTTAATATATGAGCTTTTGAGAAGTCTCAATCTCACTATGATTATGGGCTTGTCCATTTCTCTTTATAATTTTGTCAGTTTTGCTATATGTATTTTGAAGTTATACTGTTGGGTGCAATAAGGAGGAGTTATAACTTGATTGTTGTAAATTGTTATTTTTATTATTAAGTAAAGACCTTTGTATCTATCAATGCTTTTTGCCTTAAATTTTACTCTGTTAGACAAAACATCCAGTCTTATCTAGTTGAATAATCACTGATAGTGATTTCACAATGAAAGAAGTGATTATTTTATGGTTACATTTTCAAAATGGTGTTTAAAATGAAGTTAACTTAATGGCTATATGTGATTGGCAACCATATATTAGAATTTGATCTTGAAAATGAATTATGTGGTCATCTTATATACAATTCATATGAAATGATACTAAAAATAAGTTGACATTTCCTATGTAATAGCACCATTGGTTTATCTACAGTGAATGCTCACGTGAAGGTTATATAATTTATTCTACTTTAGTGTCTTTAAAACTATCCAAGCCTATTTAGAAAATAGTGAAGCAAGAATCAGTTACATTGACTGTTGTCAATTTGTCTTCCAGGAACTTGATATGCTTGTTTGATATAAAATAAAACAGTCTACTTTAGATTTAAGATACTTACTGGTTTTATAAATAACGTAACATTTATTTTATCTAGATATATAACACATCCTCCTATTAGCATTGATTCATTCCAGCCTATTTTTACTGACCACATTCCAGGCACTACTAAATGCTGCATATACAAAGGAGGAAAAGATACCTTTTCCTTTAAGGCTAAGTATTTCCAATCTGTACAGAGAAAATCTCATCATAATATGGTTGGTTCTACAAAAGAATTTTTTAAGAGTTACAGAAAGGAACCATAAATTCTTATTCATCTTTTGCCGATGAAGGTATATATTGCTAAAATTACATACCTAAAGTGTGGTCTATTGTTTCTGTGAAATGTTAGAAAAATAGAAAAGGAGAACTTAAAAGAAATGGGTTTAAAATATAAGGTCAGTAAGACAGATAAGTTAGGGGGTATGGAATTTCCTTTCTGGAAATACTAAGAACTGAATTGTTACTAAACGCTTTCAATGTTTCATGCATTCTAAAGTGAATTTATGCTTTTCCCTTCACTCCTTCATCTACACTTGACATGTGTTCACTGTTAGCAGGGTCACTGCACTGGAACAATGCCTATGCTCAAAATCTGGGAGCCATCCACGGTCTACCCTTCTTCCTCACTCACTTGTGATTTACCTTCCTTAACCCTGGTGGTTTTAAACTTTGAAAAATGTTTTGTTTTGTTTAAGATTTTATTTTTGAGGAATCTCTACACCCAGTGTGGGGCTCAAACTCAGGACCCGGTGATCAAGAGTCCCATGCTCGACTGACTGAGTCAGCTGCTTGCCCTTGAAAACCTATTTATCCATCCACATTTCTTCTCCGCTGCTGCCCAAGCAGCTCAGCCTATCACTGTGCAACTTCAGAAGGCATCTTCCCTTGTTCCCTTTATTTCCTTTTCTCAGGGAGCTACGACACCTAATATTTAAAACAATAGATTGTGGTGATCATGTGCTTTTTCCTCAAAAGTTCTTAATCAGGGGCACTTCGGTGGCTCAATCCGTCCAGCATCTGCCTTCAGCTCAGGTCATGATCCCAGGGTCCCGGGATCAAGCACCACATTGGGCTCCCTGCTCAGCGGGGAGCCTGTTTGTCCTTCTTCCTCTGCCTGCCACTTCCCCCTGCTGGTGCGCGCTTGCTCTCTCTCTCTGACAAATAAATAAATAAATAAAGTCTTTAAAAAACAAAACAAAACTTTTTAATCTTTATATTGATCCTCTGTTAAAGTTAAAATCATGGTGCTCGCTCTCTCTCTCTCTCTGACAAATAAGTAAATAAATAAATAAAGTCTTTAAAAAACAAAACAAAAACAAAACAAAACAAAACAAAACTTTTTAATCTTTATATTGATCCTCTGTTAAAGTTAAAATCACCTTCTCATGCCACACTTTGGAATTACTGTGATTCAGCCATACTGACCTTTCTTATAATTTCTTATATTCTGTCACTCTCTTGGTCACCATACGGTCTTTACTTTTTCATTCTTATAGTTTATATTTTAGTTCTGTTACCTCACTTTTTCTTTTTCTTTTTTACCCCTTTATCAGTATCTCTTTCTTTAGCTTCTCGGCCTAAGTGTTACTTCTAGGAAACATTCTGTAACTCTCCAAAGTATGTTTTCTCTCTTTTTATTTTTTCTTCTGGCATTTATCGCTTTAGTCAATAAATATGTGTGTAATTATGTTTCCTCCTCTAAGATTATAAACTCTTCACAACAAAAATAAAGTTTGCTTGGTGTGGAATCAGATATATAGTAGACATAAGTATTTGTTGGATTAAAAAAAACAAGTACTCATGAATGAAAATTATGAAGTAAAAAAATTGATTTAAAAATATGTAAAAACTTGGGGTGCCTGGCTACCTTGGTTGGTGGAGCATGCAACTCTTGATTTCAGGGGGTGTGAGTTTGAGCCCCATGTTGGGTATAGAGATTACTTAAAAATAAAATCTTTGAAAAATATAAAATAAAATATATGAAAATGTAAAACATTTCAATCATGTTGTCATTTAAAGACATCAAATTTTTGCAATTTCTTTCTTTTTTTTCCCTTTGTTTTTAGAGAGAGAACACATGAGTGAACAAGCTGGGTGAGGGGGAGGAAGAGGGGGAGATTTTATTTTAATTTTAAAAATTTAAACTCAATTCATTAACATATCATGTATTATTAGCTTCAGAGATAGAGGTCAGTGATTCATCAGTCTTATATAATACACAGTGTTCATGACATCACATGCCAAGAGGGAGAGAATCTTGTAAGCAGGCCTCATACCCAGCATGGAGCCAAACACAGAGCTAGATCTCATGACCCTGAGATAGTGACCTAAGCTGAAATAAAGAGTGGGATGCTTAACCGACTGAGCCACCTAAGGTGCCCCAAAACTGAATTTCAAGCCACTTCATATGACAAGGCTCTCTTGCTAAATTTTTTAAAATTTGAAATCTTTTTATTCTTCCTTAAAATCCACTGTTACAATATACTATACTAAATGAATTTTACCTGCTTCCAAAAGCAAATTGTTTAAAGATAAAGATTTCTTATCTTGAGAATACCCAAAAGAATGTGGTACAGTGTCTGAAGACAGATAGTTGCAAAGGATGAATTCTAGGTTTTTGGAGGAGTGTTGCCATACTCTAGAGCCCAGTACCACTTTGTAATTTAAGATTTGGTATATTTGTTTTTAAAAAATATATAGTCATATTAACTCTTTATGTTGAAATTGTAGTTAACCATCTTTCTCTGATGACTAAATATGTTACAGATTTCAGATTGGTGAACATCAGTGATTACTGTAGAACAAATAGTTGGAGGTTAGAAAAATAGTAGATGAAGTTTCGCCACATGTTTCTCAACCAATGTCTCATGATATTTATTATTATTTTTTTTTATTTTAAAGCAAGTTTCTAGCATGATTTTCTTTACTTTTGCCTCTCTGTTCTAATGGAGAGTACCAGTTATTTACTGAATTTCTCATTTTTTTTTAGTCTAACTAACTGTATTTTTATAGGTACTACCTTTGAGACCTTTGTTAAGGCACTTTTTAGGTTACCTCTCCACCAAAACATTATACAGATGTAAAAGCATCCTTTGCAGGTATCCCTTAATCTGTATGGTTATATGTGCTAATATATAGTAATGTTTTGTTTTGTTTTGCGTTGTGGCAGCAATTAGATAATTTCAAGCCCAGTAACAGAATTAAGCAGAGGCATATTCTTTTTATATTCTTTTTTTTTTTTAAAGATTTTTATTTATTTATTTGACAGACAGAGATCACAAGTAGGCAGAGAGGCAGGCAGAGAAAGAGGAGGAAGCAGGCTCCCTGCTGAGCAGAGAGCCCGATGCAGGCCTTGATCCCAGGACCCCTGGAATCATGACCTGAGCCGAAGGCAGAGGCTTTAACCCACTGAGCCACCCAGGCGCCCGAGGCATATTCATTATTAGTAAAAATGATTTAGAAAGCTAGCCCCTGTTTCCAATTTGGAGCCTATGTAAACAAATATTTCCATTTAATATTTTACTTTTATTTTCATTTTGTACTTTTTTATAATTCATCAATTATGCCACTTTTAAGAAAACACTAACTCATATCTTTTAAAACCAAATCGTAGTATTTCTACTTAAATCACTGTTGAGTTATCTTTTTTATATATTTATATAAATACTTAAACATATTTATGTAAATAAATATTTATTTATAATTTAAATAACTAAAGACAACTAAAGTTTGAAGCTTAATTTTAGTATGGAAATCATCCAAAAATATTGTGATGTCATGAAATAACTTGATATTTACTTTTTTAAACCTATCAAAATTCTGCTTATGCATATTTAGCTATTCTAGATAAAATTTTTGGAAATCTGTTACTTTTGGAAATTTGTTACACTGGAAGCATGTTGTTTCAAGTCCATGCCAATAATGCTATTAAAAGAAAAAACTGAGATTTATTGACTTCAAATTTCTTCCTAACAAAGCTGTAAATTTCAAAAGCAATAATATATTTCAGAAGAGATATGCCTTTTTGCAAAACTTTTTAAGTGACTTACAAGTGATAGGACTTTTAAAAAGATGAATATATAATGATGACATTCTTCCTGGAAAAATCAAACACACAACCAAAAACTTAAATGATTCATATTATTGATACAGAGCTGTACCTCCATGACTATAATCTGTACTGTGACAAAAAAATTTTTTTAAAGGACCTAAAAATAGAGGTTCTAGAGTCATATCAAAATCTTGGAATCTAAAACAAGGCCATTTAGGGTGACAGAATAAGCAGCTGAGAAAGGTCCTACAGCAGACCACTGAGAGGAAGTCAAGAAAGGTCAGTAGTTCCGCCTGGGAGATCTTGGAGGCTAATAGCAGGCAAACATAGTTGTACGTACGAAAACTCATCACTAGGTTGGTATGGAATGAGGAATGGAAATGCTCTGCAGGTAGCGGATGCTATGCACCATGGGTGCATTTCTTGCATGGCAAGAAATATCGAGTAGGGTCTAGGCAGGTGAACTATCTGTATCTAGGGAATGCACCTGCAAATAGTGAAAATTCAGCTGTGGAAGTTCAGTGACAGAACATAGTCCTTACGAATTAATGTAAGGAAAGAACTCAGTAGAACGTTTTGCTCTAGTCTCTGAGACATTGAGCTGCTAGTTAATAGGAACTGAGCTGGAAACCCAGCAAATGGAAGTTAAGAAATGGACCTTTTGCCACAGGGACTGAGGATGGACCCTAGTTACTTTGCATCAGTGTGCAGGGTCAGAACAGTCATCACAGTGAACCCTAAACTCTGGTTTCAGTTGTCTTTATATTTTCTCTACCTAAGAGCTAGCTTGGCTCGAGTCTAGATGGGATTGGGGGAACCTGCAGTGAACAGTCAAGGAGCCATTTCTTTGTAGAGAAGAGGAAGGCAGAGCTGGAGCCTGGCAGGCAATTATAACTGAAGAAGAGATACTGCTTTTGATGTTCTTCTCCTTGCTATGCTTCCCTCCTGTCAAGGGGAAAAAACAGATTCACATGCAACGTACTTCAAAGCCACTGAAAGAACTGTGAGACCAGGAAAACCATTATAACCTAACCTAGGAAATATGTGTGTGTGTGTGTGTGTGTGTGTGTTTTGTATAAATATATATATGTGTGAAATTTATTATCAAAGTAGTTGACATACAATGTTTGATATTTGTTTCAAGTCTATAGCATAGTGATTTAACAGTTCTATACATTACTAGGTGCTCACCATGATAGATGTAGCTGCCATCTGTCATCATACAAAGTTATGACAATATTATTGACTATATTCTCTATGCTGTACTTTTCAACCTTGTGACTTACATACTTTAAAAAAAATGTTGTACCTGTTAATCCCCTTTACCTATTTTGCCCATCCCCCTAGCCACCTCCCCTCTGGCAACCACCTGTTTCATTCTGTTGTTTATTTTTAATTAGGAAGGTGGATTTAATCAAAATGTAGTATTGATACATACATACTCTGCAACAGGGCAAGTACAATAACCTCTAAGGATTTTTAGAGTTCTCCAATTTATAGATGCCCCATGAAAATGTTCTTCAAAATGAAATAGTCCTTTGCTGCTGTAACAAATTGCCATGAAGTTAGCATCTTAAAACAGCGTAAGTTTATTACCTCATAGTTCTGTAGGTCAGAAATCTGGGGTGAGAAGGCCATTTTCTGTACTCCGGTCTCACAAGGCTGAAATCAAGGTGTGGGTCAGTTGAGCTCTTCCCAGGAACCTCTGGGAAGCATCCACTCTCAAGTTTAGGGAGACTCTTTATAGAATTCAGTTTCTTGTGGTTGGGGAGTCAGCCAGGGCTGCTCTTAGCTTGTAGAGGCAACTGCATTCATAGGCCCTGGGGGTTAGAGCATGGGTACCTTTGGGGGCCATTCTGTCTACCACAGAGGGAATTATTTTTTCCAAGGGATAACTCCGATAATTCAGTTTCCCTCCCTAGGTGCTACTAGAAATAGTTAAAATACCTAGATTCTCAGATAAGTAGAGGCCCAGGGACTTTTATACTCAACCAATAGTATAAAAACGAGACAAAGGCTTTCATCTTTAAGGTCAAAAAGGAAAATTAGGGCAATCTACTAGAATCTATAAAGGTTAAAAACTTGTAAAAGAGGGTTCAACATTAATATTTCTAACATCTTTTCCTTGTGTTTGTCTTTAAACTATGGTATTTTGAAATACTGTTGGAGGTTACGTTATTAAGTGACTAAAATGTTTGTGGATAGGGAGGGGGGATGTTTAATGGAAAAGTTCACCAACTTTGTGAACTAACAAAAGTTGGGCCTACAGTTTGACCATGTGGTCATAATGCAGGCTTATCCCTTTAATAAAAACTTACCCAACCTCTGACATTCGTATGAAGACAATACTTCTCAAGGACTGATCTTTAATGAATGCTAAACATGTTTGTCATAAATATCCTCATTTTGTTTTAAACAAAAATTTTTATGTGGTATTTATTAAGCTTTTTTAACTCATAATTATCATTTTGAGGAATAATCAAGCCAAGTTCAAAATTTTGTATGATGAAACTGAATCCTTGAGTCTTCAAATAGCCCCAGGCACATAATGACCGCCTACTGTTGGGGTTGCATTACAAATGTGAAGTACCACCTAGAACTTAGTTATCTCAAAACAAATCTCTTACATCAGCTCTTTTTTCTTATACTCTACCTTTTCTAATAAAGCCAAATTCAGAATTCCAGGAATCGGATTTCTAAGACATGGCTGCTGTTCAGAAAATTAACCACCAAATTAAAGGTGGCCTCCTGAAAGTATCCTTTAGGAAGGATACCATTTTTGTGTTTATCAGCATCCTGCATTTCTTTTGCACTTGAAACATTTTTTTTTAAACACCAGTAGCTCCTTCCCTTCTGTTTGCCTGTCTTATTTTCCATGCTTCTTGGCTTTCATATGAAAAAGTCAGCATTTTGTAGAAATTACCAACCAACCAAAGCTCTCTTTTTCTTCCGTATGGCAAACACCAGCTACAATATTTATTTTGCCAACTCTCATCACTTTCTGTGTTTCTAAGTGTCAGGGTCCAGGCTCTACTTCTTCACTGATGTTTGGTTTTCGTTACTTGATTTTATTTTTAATGCTGTCCCTCTTTTGGAATCCAAAGGGGTTGTAATACTATTCTTTGGATAATTAAGGTTTAGTGAAAGTAACATATAAATTTTTTTATGATTTAAAAACAGGCCTAAAAAGTAGCACAACAGTCAATGATCCTGGTTCTCCAGATTATAAGAAGGTGACTGAGGGGAGTTGACTGGGGTTGAGTATGTAGTCCTAAAAATGAACTTATGTAATCAATGCAAACAAATGCCCAGAAATAATGTTAAGTGATTTTTAGATTATTGCTAGGATCTAACTTTCCAAAACAGACAAACTTGAACTTTATAGTATTAAAATTAAAATGTTTTATATTTTATTTTATTTAAATAAGAGTTCTTGTTTAAGTTAGAAATGTTCTCATATTATTTAACCTTAAATTTTAGGGATTAGGTTTGTTTTAAGTAAAGCTAGTGTTTGGTCCCATTATTGACAAAACTGGCAGTGTGTATAATAATGTTCCTTTATGTTATAAGTAGAAATAAAATGAAATTTCAGAAAGTTTTGGGGGAATTTTATTAAAAATCATTTGTATAATTTTAACAGTTAACTCTATGTATCCACCCATTGTCTTTCATAGATTATTTTTTGTCATTTGCATAATTATAGTATATATAGTCTACACTCAATTCTACCTTTGGCGTGTTTCACAAAGCATTCCATTATAAACGAGTTCCTGTACTGCCCAAATAATTCCATTTGTAACCATTATTTTTAACAGTTGATCATGGTTTGTCACTTAGATGTACTACAATTTATTTAAGCATTACATTATTGCTGAATTTTTAGGTTACTCTGAGTATTTCTTACTATAAATATATGACAGTGAACATATTTTATGTGTACTATTTTTCTCATAGTTCAGAATTTATATTTGAATATTATCTGAAAAGAAGGATCACTTAGTCAAAAGTTATTAATTTTTTGTAGCACATTATATATATATATATATATATATATATATATATATATATATGCTTTTTACAAGTGCACCAATTTCCCATGCTACCAATAACTTAGAAAAATTCTTTCCTGGTGAGATTCTTAAGCATATTTCCCTAGTTACCAATAATATCTTAACTATTAGATACTAATAACACTTGCAAAAAAATGACCCTTTGAGGTTTGTGAGAACTTTCCTTTACGCCTGATAACTGAAAAGATTTCCCCCCACCAGTTTTCTAGCATTTGAAAAAAAATAACTCAATAATAATCACTGAAGAGGTTCACATAATTTTAGGCAAGTAATTTAGAAATCAGTACCTAGGTGCAGAATGGAGGCATTTGGGAATTATAAATATCAAGAAAACATCCTCAAATATCTAAAAGAAAAAAACAGATCACATCCCTAGGAATAAAAATCAAGACAGGATCAGATTTCTGCAACACTAAATACCAGCCAACAGTGGTATCTCTAGTTTTGATGAGAGTCAACAAAGATATTTGCATATATAAGGGTTTGGAAAATGATATTGATATATCCTCTGGCCAGCCTAGAAATGTATAAAAATTAAAACTCCTGAGTAGCAAATGTTCTCTTTTTTAAAGAAACTGATAGTGGGGCAGGGCACCTGGGTGGCTCAGTTGGTTAGGCGTCTCCTTTCGGCTCAGGTCATGATCCCAGGGTCCTAGGTAGAGTCCTGCATCAGACTTCCTGCTCAGTGGGGAGTCTGCCTCTTCCTCTCTCCCCTGCTCGTGCTTTCTCTCTCGCTATCTCGGTGTCTCTCAAGTAAATAAATAAAATCTTAAAAAGAAAAAAACCAGAAACTGATAGGGGAAACAATAGATAAAATTGGAGTTCTTTATTTTGATGCTGAAAGTATGGTTACAAAACTGAGTGGAAAGGCCAGAAGTTATTACTGAAAGAAGAGATGATGAAAATTAAAAAAGTGTGTGCCTAAAACTGCAGATGTTTAGAGTAAGAATCAGGAAATGGAAGAGGGAGATGTAGAATAGGAAGTGTAAGGTAGCTTCATTTTTTATCAGGAAAAGGTAAATGATATTGTTTGTCTTAATTTTAGTACCTTTAAAACTTAGGATAAAGACAATTCATTTCTTTTTTCTAATTTTAAAGGACATTTCATTAGGTGCATCTTAGAGGACTTTTCTTGCTCACAAGTAAAACAAATATAGCATAAAGCTTCAAAATAAGTGGATGGGAGATATAAAATAAACACCAGGAAGAAGGGCTTGCAATACTGGTTTCAAAGTAGATTCAAGGCAGTGATTATTAAACATGAAAAAAAAAGGAGAAATGAATAAGCAAGAATTGTGTAGTATTATATATATGTGAATAGAGACAATATGAAGGAATTACACAAATGGAAAAAGTAGACTATGGATATTTTATTAAATATTCATGGGAATTTATGAAAATTGACCATTGGTTAGACCGTAAAAAATTCTTCAGTAAACTCCTAAATATAGAAATTGTATACTACATCTTATCTAGATGCAGTTGGGAAAGCTAGAAATTAAAAACAAAAATAAAACCTCCAACCCTTTGTAATTTAAAGTATATCTTTGCTTATATCGACAAGGTTTGATGTTGGTGTTCTCATATATATATATATATATATATTTTTTTTTTTTGCTAAATCATCTAATCAGTATAATTTTGGTTTCCAGTTATATCCAGTAATCAAAATTATACTGATTAGATGATTTAGGGAAAAAATCATGAACATCAACATCAAACCTTGCAGATTCAATCAAAGGTAAATTCAGAGCCAAACCTTACAGTTTTATATTCTTTGTGTTAAACAAAAAAGAAAAAAAATTATTTACTAATTTAATTGAGAAGTTTGAAAATAAACAATAAAGCCTTTAAAAGAAGCATGAAAATAGAGATAATTTTAAAAAGCAAAAGAAGTAAACAATGTCTCGCAAAGATAATGATGACGATGCTAATTCAGTTGAGAAGAGAGAAAATGGATCCTCATCATCTGTTTCAGGGCCAGGAGTCAGTAAGGCAGTCCAGGGCAGGTGAGCAGCTCTGCTCCACGGAATCATCCAGAGACTGAGACTCAGGCTGGTGGTGTGATAGCAATTAGATCTCTAATTAAAAATAAGTAGGATAGGGCGCCTGGCTGGCTTAGTCAATAGAGCATGCAACTCTTGATCTGGAGATTGTAGGTTCAAGCCCCAAGTTGAGTGTAGAGATTACTCAAAATAAAATCTTAAAAAAAAAAAAAAAGAAATAGGTAGGCTACATTCCAAAGCCTGGATGCGGTGTATACCTCTTCTGCTCACAATCCATTCATGAGAACTGTGGTTCTTGGTGAGAAAAAAGGAGACAGAAATACGATGTAGTTGGGCTGCTGTACGCTTGGCTACAGTTCTTTTACCATGGAAGAAGGGGGAAAAACAGATGTTTGTGGTCTACTAGCAATCTCTCTCACAGCTGCTGCAGAGGACTTTTTTTAAGTATGTGAAAGTAGTGTGAATATGGATAAAACTAAAAATCTCAATGAAATGAAGTGTTCTGGGGGAAATGTAAATGAACAGAATTGAAGCAAATAGAAATTTAGAAAATATAAAAGGAATAATGACTGTAATTAGTTCCAAAATTGCCTTTGTATTCAGGCAGTTTTTACTGCTGCATATTTTTTAACTTTCAAAAAGCAGACAAATACCATATTATAAAACTTCTTCACAGCATTATATAAGATAGTTTGACATCCAGTTAATTTTGGGAAGGTAAAATAATCTGAATGTTCAAGTTTGAAAGATAAAATACAGCAAGGAACATTCTAAACCTGTCTCATTTAGAGTATAGATGTGAAGATCCTGAATAAAATATTAACAAGTTTTAATTCATTAGCCTATTAAGAAGATCACCCATGAAGATCAAGCATGGCTTAGCTCAGAAATACAATGATGCTTTAAGTTTAAAAAAACCATCAATATATGATTACTTATATCAAGCTTCCCAAAAGAAAAACCAAAGAATCAACCAAATTAAAAAAAAGGCGCAAAACATCTTTTTAAACTTTATTTCTTTGAAAATTGTTTTTAGAATACTAAGCAAAGAAAGATTTTTAGTATGATAAGGAATATGTCTTCAACCAACAGCCAAATACTGAATTGTGCTTTGCATTAAAATTGTAAAGATAAGATATTACCACCATTTTAAATGTTTCTCAGAAAACTTCCTGCATATGGCTTAAAAATAGCACAGATAGCTTAATAGTAAAAACTCCCTGTCCAATCTCTTCCAACTCACCCTTCCCTTTAATCAGTCCTTCCTGTTTCTAATAATCATGGTCCTATTTTAGTGCTGTTATTACCTTAACAATTTTACATACACTTAAAATACTTCTTCTATTGCACCAAGTACAGACTTTATATCTTGATTCCCAGGTGTATAATTAGATAACTGGTTCTCTAAAATCCTTAGTATATAAAATTGCAAGTTATTTAATGTGTAGAATCTTGATAAATGCTAATTTAGTAATCAATTGTATCCTAATTTTATTTTTAAGCAAAATTTTATTATATGCCTATTGTTTTGGAACCTCCATACAGAAGTGGATACAATTTTTTTTGGTCAGAGGCTACCAGCGATAATAACTGACATTAAAATAAAAATTCTTTTTTGTTTGTTTGTTTAAAGATTTTATTTATTCATTTGACAGAAAGAGATGCAGCTGGAGAGGGAACACAAGCAGGGGGAGTGGGAAAGGGGAGAAGCAGGCTTCCCACTGAGCAGAGAGCCCAATGCCGGGCTCGATCCCAGGACCCTAGGATCATGACCTGAGCCAAAGGCAGACGCCTAACAACTGAGCCAGCCAGGCGCCCATAAAATAAGAATTCTTTTTGTTTTTATTTAAGAAGATAATATGTAAAATAACAGTATATATCTCTGTTCTTTAAATTCAGAAATAGGGAATTAAAGGAGAGTAAAAATATTTTTTAAATGCAGTTATGCAATAGCATTTACGAGAAAGGAGAAAATGGGGAATGGTGCTGGACATATATAAAAGGGGAAAACAACACAAAAAGAAGGGGTACCCTTCTTAAAGGGTAGAATTACATTACTATAGAACATCCAAGAGAGGAAAATGGCCACACAGACTTAAGCAAAGATAAATATATAATAACATGCAAAGATTTCAGGGTGACTCTTTAAAGTTCATTTTACTATCTCCTTGGGAAAGCAAATCACCAAATTTAATATATCACATATATAAAAGAAGGTAAAGTTGTATTAGTGACTTGGGGAAATACAAAAGAAAAAGTGAAGTTGTTACTCTCAAAACCCCTTGAAATTTAAGACTATGACAAAGTAAATGATTTAAGAGCAGTTTGAAAATACGTATCGGAAAGTATATATTGAAAGCATACAAATTAATCCAGTAGAGAGACAAAACACTTTTAATCATAATTAATATTTTCACATTTGCCCTGAAGTCTCATGTATTCAGTTTAGTTATAAGAAATATTTTAAAGTCATAATATTTACATGTTTTTCTTTTTTTGAGAAAGATAAAATAAAAAGTGAACCCTAAATAATCATGGGTATATTATATAGTAAAAGATTTTTCATGGTATTCTAATAGGAGTTCACACAAATCCAGCAAAACTGATGCTTTCTTGTAGTTCTTAATATAATTGAAATAGTTGCTCTTCTTTTGTGATTTAGTCACAACCCTCCAAAATAATACATACTTTACAAGTTAGAGCCAGCAACTTTCTGTCAATCCTCAAGTCAAGAGATAAATTTCTCATGAGTTGGAAGTAAACTTGAAACAAGTCCCAGAAATTGTAGCAATGACAGTTCCATACTCTCTGGGTCATGAGATGAAGCCCCACAGTTGGCTTCCTGCTGGGCATGGAGCCTGCTTGACATTCTCTCTCTCTCCCCTTCTCCCTCTGCGCCCCCCTCCCAATCCCTGCTCGCACATTCTCTCTCTCTCTCTAAAAAAAAATAAAAATAAATCATAGCAATGAACTCCAAGAAATTTTGTCCTTCTTCATTCTACATAAATCTCTAATCCCAAAAATTTGATTCTCATTTTGCTTATAGATTCAAAGCATAAATTATTTATAGTGCTATGGTATATAAATGAGCAAGTTAAGTGATTTGAGAAATACCCTCTTTCACAATGCTTGCAGTGCAATTTAGTTTACTTCTGGAGTATTTATTATCAGACTAGTATTTGTTAATGATTAACACGGTGTGCCAAATGCTACCCTAAGCTTGAGTCCACACAGTACAATAAAGGGTGAATTATCCCTTGTCAATAAATCCCAGAAGAATGGATGCATGATTTAGCTCAAAAATGTGGTCCACAGAGTGAAGTTTGGGCTGAAATGCTCTGAAGTAGTGCTTGTACTGGGTAAACAAACTGGATAATTACTAAGATTCTGTTCATTGCACTTCATGTCCTTAGGCCTAGGCTAGAAATTACTATCACACCAGAAAACATCATCGTGCTGTAAATCATAAATCATCCAGCTATAAAACTCTTCTCTCTTCAAGAAAGTTTGCTGTTTCTATTCTTCTTTTATTCTTTTCTATTTTCAAGAATACTGTTTGCCTAAAGCACGATTATTAAGAAAAAAATTTTTCCACAAAATTCTTGTGCCCCTCTGAGGGAATAGGTGCAAACCATAGGAATTTGGTACTTCTTGACATGTAGGGAGGCAGTCTCCACAACAGAGTAAGAGGCATAGTTAGATGTTAGTCACCATAACGTGAAACATTAGTTTCTATGGCTTATTCATTCATTCCTAACTATTCTATTTAAAGTTATAATCCCTACCCCCTTTACTGGGAACTCCCTGTTCCCTGTTCTTTTTTCCTCCATAGAACTTATTATATTTATTTTCCCACTAACATACTAATTTCTACATGGCAAGGATTTTTAAGGATTTTTTTTTTCCTCTTATGTTAACTGCTCTGTTGCAGAACGTGTAAGAGTTCTTGACAATATATATATATATATTGTATATATATTTTTATAAATATATTTTATAGATTTTTACATATATATTTTACATATTACATAAATATGTAAAAATACATGTTTTACATATTTATATATTTACATATATAAATATATATTTCATATCTATTTATATGTAAAATACTTATATTTTATAATATAAATTGCATTTATTCAATAATTTTGAAATCATGAAATGAACATTCAGAAGCTATTTTTAAAGACTTAATTGTTTAAACCTGTATCTGAACCATACATTTTGTTTTACTTTTAACGAATAGCTGAAAAATACCATAGGAAGCATATATAATGAAGAATTTTGAAGAAAAAGCATATTACATACCTTTAAGCTATGTGGTTGCCAAAAAGAAAAAAAAATAAAGGAGTCAATGGTGACCTGGTATTTTTGTTGAATTTTAATTTAAATGCAAACAAACGTTTTCTTCTCCTCTGGGGAGACAGAAGGTTTTTTTGATTGTTTTGCTTTTGTCTTTTGCTTTGAAATGTTTTTAATTATATTATTTTTTTAATTTAAATTCAGGTAGTCAACATATAGTACATCATTAGTGTCAGATGTAGAATTCAATAATTGATCAGTTGTGTAAAACATCCAGTGCTTATCACATCACATGCTAGGCAACTACAATTGAGGGAGAAATAAAACCATTGAATTACAGTAAGAAGTTGCATTAATTCACTGAATTCTATTTTTTTTTTTTAAAAACCTGCTCAAAGTTGCAGTACACATTTCTGTAAAAGTCTAGGGGAGGGTGGTTTACAAACTTGTCTCAAGAATTTCTATTCGGACACCTGGGTGGCTCAGTACCTGGGTGGCTCAGTCGTTAAGCATCTGCCTGAAGCTCAGGTCATGATCTCTGGGTCCTGGGATCAAGCCGGCTCCTTGCTGAGTGGGGAAGCTGCTGCTCTCCCTCTCTTCCCCATTTACGCTCTCTCTTGCTCTCTTTCTTTCTCACTCACTCTTTAACTCTCTCTCTCTCAAATAAATAAATAAATAAACCTTACCCCAAAAAAGGTTTCTGTCCTGCAATTAATTAGAACAACGGTGACATCCTATGTCTAGCTCTAAGTACTGAGAGCAACTTGCCCATGATAGTAGTTGACTGTCAAATCTTCTTTCCTAGATCTATCTAGCTATAATGTCATATTTAAACTAGAAGAGAATAAATGTTTGGTGGTAAATTTTCCTCTTACTGTAACACTGTGTTAAAATTTTACACCAGTTGGGTTAAAATGAAAAAAAAACAATGTGCCTTTCATTTTTTAAAAACATGAATGTGGATACATAAAGCAAAATAGAACAATATCTGGCAAATGGTAGGTATTCAAGTAACGTATGCTAATTAAATAGCATGTTTTTGCTTCAAATAGAATAACATGGGTGCCTGGGTGGCCCAGTTGGTTAAGCCTCTGTCTCTTGATTTCTGCTCAGGTCTTCGCCTCTGGGTTGTGAGTTCAAGCCCTGCATTGGGCTCCATGCTTGGCCTGGAGCCTACTTTAAAAAGTAGTAATAACAAGATAAAATAGAATAGAATAACAGATTAATGTTTCATCTTAATATCTAAGAAATATTATTTGTCCTTTTCTATGCTTTATCAGAAGTTTAGAATTTTGGCATTCATAGGTAAGCAACATTTTAGAGAACCACATGTAAGTCTAGATTTCCACAGGAAATACTGAAATCATTGATTTTCATTATTAAAAACTGCTAGTATTATAGAATAAACATGTTTTAGTATTTTTTGTCAACTTATATACCGGGAAATGTAGGCTACAGATATATTGATTTTCATTCTGTAATGAAATATTAATGTATGAATCAACACACTAATATATGGAGAAGGACAGTGCAACAGATATACTAGATCCAGTATTTGTTTTGAGTTCTTTTCATGGCAGGATTGTGTATTCATACTGACCTTTCTTCAGCACATTTCTGGTCCCTTTGTGACTGTTCTTCTTAGTACTTAGAGTATGTCTAACTAGGTAGAAGGATGAAGCCCACGGTTGTGGACTAGTGAGTGATATACATTACTATTGTAAGAATTAAATCTAAAACCTAGATTTGATTACAAAGAGTCTAAGTCAAAAATTTTAGTACTCCTATTTTATGAAGCTCTAGGGTTCCACAAAATAATTTGGAAGTGAAATAGACTGAGTTTTTCAACCTGGTTTTTTTTTCCCATAATCTGTTTATATGAGACTAATCTCTCTAAATCTAATTCTTTTATTTTATTCAGTCTCCTAATTACTTTTTCATCCTCACCACCCTGTTTTTGCTCTCAGTTATGTTTTGGCTTCCAGTTGTAGTATATTAGAAATTGAATAATGTGTTACTACCTATAGCCAAAAAATTAATTATTCTTGTTTATGACACAGAAAAGCATAATCTAGAAAAAGAGTTCTTTTTTTCCAACTTCTGTACCCACCATTTTTAAATGTGTTACCTACATATATACATATTTGTTATTGATGTTACCATTTCAGATGCCTGTGCCTTCAATAAAGGATTGACTTAAACTTTTATCTTTCTGTCATGTTATTATTTGCGTTTTATGTATCATTCAAGTATACCATCTTATTAAAATCCTATGATTCAAACAGTTTTAAAAGACTTGTTTAAACCAAATAACTTAGTCATATACTAAACTAACTGTTGTACGTTAGTTTATCTCTGGAGTGGGGGAAATTACTAGTAGTTATTCCTGGGAATGAAAAGCTTCCCTTCCTACAATCTATGATCGTTAGTCTTTGGTATTGTGCCTTCGCTGTAATGACGTAGGTTTGTTTCTCCTTTATTCTTTGCAGAGTGCTGCAGCAGCTCCCAGCCCAGTGCTAGGAAACATTCCCCCAGGAGATGGCATGCCAGTAGGTCCTGTACCACCAGGGTTCTTTCAGGTACTCAGAGAAACGCTGACTAGGAATGTTAAGGCATAGGAACTCCTGCTTGATTTTACTTAAAGACATGAAGGAGAATGAGGCTGTTTTAACTCTGAAGGTAAACTTAATGTGTGCAGCCAACTCTTGATAATCAGAGATGGGTTATCTAGTATATAGATATTAGTGGAGAGATATAGCCCTTCCTTCCTATGTCTTATTTGTTGTCAAATTTTTATTCATGTATTTATTTTGCCATTTTTGTGTTTAAGTAAGGAAGAAAGGGAGTGGGAATGCAAACTGGCCCGTTAAGTTAATTGTGGTAAAGATGTGGTGGGAGAAGAGGCTAAAGATGAAGTTCTGGAATGATAGATGGATTTTAACTACCCCAGCTATCCCGATCTCCACAGACCAAAGATAATCAAGATTTGGCTGTACTTTCAAAATATGGCTAAATCATAACCTTTTCACTTATCACAATGATAGGCTATATCAAAATATTTTGATAATCATCTTTTTGACTTTTAAGCTGGAGTTGTTATTAATATTATTATGTGACATTTTAAAATTGGATTTTAAAATACATATGCTGGTATTTTAAAATCTCAACAAGATCATTTATTTTAGCAATAATGATAATTTTAGAATTACAATACATCACTTTTAAAGTTTATTGCATCTACATTTAATTCTACAGTTTTCTAACCCATATTGATACAGATTCAGAAGTTTATTTTTTTTAACCACGTAGTTAATTTTATAACATCTTTTGAGAAAATTAACAAGAACTTAAGAGTTAACTAGAATTGGAAGGCATTATGGGAATTAATGTAGTATGCTATATTGTCAGTGATTACATTAGGTACTTACAAACTGATTTGTCACTTTAGTGTTTTTGTGTTTTTAAAGTCCTTGACAGTCACTAGTTAATCCATACCATCATAAATGTGAAAATAGAGAAATAAAATTTTCCAGAGTTACAGCAATTGAACACAAAGGTCTTAATTAGAACCTAGTACCAGCTCTGAAATGCAAAGTCCTTTAGGACATGTTTATTCATACCACTACTCTATATTAATACCCAACTGGTCTAGAATATTCAGAAGCCTTTTAGAACTCATATCCCATCCTTTTCCTATAATGTAGCAACATATTATAACTCTTGATTTTTAATCGAGCAATCCCGATTTAAGACAATATAGCTAACACTTATTAACTGCTTACTGTATGTCATGCTTTGTTCTAAATGTCTTACATATATAAAGTCTTAATTCCAACAGTAACTCTAGGTATAAAGCATGTGTTATTACAGTTCTTATTGCACAGATGGAAGAACGAAGCCTTGATACATAAGTGGAATGCACAAAGTCAGAAAGTGACAGGGTCAGGATTTAAATCAAGGCTTTCTGGACTTCTGCCATAGAATTTACCTCTTAAAGTTCATAATTGATCACTATTGATAAAATATTTTTAGGTCACTTACTTTTTTTTCTCTCATGCTCTATTTCTCTTGCCAATGGTGAATTAGAGTTAGGGAGTAAATTGAAAAGGTTTATTTAAATGTAAGAGATAGTAGGTGCTCTCTGAATGGCACTTTTAAAAAGAGGGTGGGTCAGGAAGGGAGTTGAATACTATTAAGTTTAAGCAAAGATATATAAACCCATACATTTTCATCTTCACATTTTGTAAAATGACCCATTCTCCTCTTACATGTCTTCTGCCTAATTCTTAGTAAGAGTAGTTGAAACAGACTTAACTTTGTTTCAGTTATTCTGGTCGGTACATACTTAAGAACTACTATATACCAGCCAGGCACTGTGATTGGCATCTAAAAATGAGTATGTTAATATGTACCTTCCTGACTCTCACTGTCTAACCAGGAGGCATTATTAAAAATAAGTAACTGTAACGTAACAGGCTATGTGTTGTAACAGACTCAAGTGTAATGTTCTGTGATGACCTAGAAGAAGAGCTGATCAGTCTACCTGAATTGAAGCTGGGAGTGGTTTGGAGAAAGTTTTCCAGGGAAAAAAAGCAGGGGAATGATATTCTAGAGGGTGGGAACAATGTAAGCAAAAATTTAGAGGCCCTCGAAAAATATACATTGTGGTTAAGGAGAGAGAGATAGGCAATTAGAGTACAGAAAGAAAATGGCTGTATCAAGCGAGTAGAGTGTGTTCCTAGGGCAAATCAGAAGGCCACCAAACCCAAAGTTGGGAGGTCATTGTCAGGGAAATATTGTCAAAATAATAAATGAAATCCAAATTGGCATCCAAAGATGAGTTATGCAAAGAGGCAGGGAGTGAGAGAAAGAATATTCCAGGAAGAGGGAAAAGAATTTCCAAAGGCCCAGAGGGAGAGGAGAGGAACTAAATATTTAAAACAAAACAAAACAATGGAGCTTACTTAGTTAAAGGGAGAGTGGCTGGTGATGAGGCTCCTACTGAGGATTCCAAGCAGGAGAGAGGCATGTTAATATTTGTACTTCTAGAAAAATCACTCTAATGGCCAGAATTGCAGAGAAGTACAGGTCTAAAGGTAGGCAAGACCATTGAGGAGGCAGGTACAGTGATCTAGGTGAATTTAATGATGGCCTGAACTAAGTGGCAGTGGGTGTGGAGAGAGATAAACAGATTTAAGAGGCAAATAAACACAGAGGGTGTGAATAAAATAATTCAAGAATAAAGTCCTGGTTTCTATCTCAACCTGAGCAGATGGGGGTTTTATTTTCGAGATAGAGACCACAAAACGAATAGTAGGTTTGAGGTGGGACATAGGAGGTTCCTGTGGGACCTCCAGTTAGAGATACCCTTTAGACTAGTGAACATATGGGCTTGAAGCCTACGGCACTGGTTGATCCAGGCTAAAGATAAAAATTGCAGGATTGCCTTCATATTAAGAGCATTCAAGGGTCGCCTGGGTGGCTCAGTGGGTTAAGCCTTTTTGCCTTCAGCTCGGGTCATGATCTCAGGGTCCTAGGATCGAGCCCTGTATCTGAGCAAGCCCAGCATCTGAGCGAGCCCCGCATCTGAGCTCTCTGCTCAGCAGGGAGCCTGCTTCCCCTTCTGTCTCTGCCTGCCTCTCTGCCTACTTGTGATCTCTCTCTCTGTCAAATAAATAAATAAAACCTTAAAAAAAAAAAAAAAAAGGCACTCGAGTCCTCGGGGATAGGTTAATTATCTAGCCAGAAAGTACAGAATGAGAGTGTGAGAGGGTACGCAGTGAACTCCAAAAACATTAACACTTGAAAGATAAACGAAGAACTTTTTAGAGGGAATGAATGCAAGAGAATCAAGTCAGTTGACCATTTTAAGTAGCCCAAGGAAGAGACTTTGTGGACCTATTGAAGAGTAATGGCAGTAAGACTGGAAAGAAGGAAGCGATTCATAGTTATGTTTGATAGGCTTTAGTTGATTAACCAAATTACAGTTAGTAAAGAAAGAGTTAGAAGAATCCAGGATCATTCTACGTTCCTACGTCGGACCTCTGTAAAGTTTTAATGTCTTTATCTGAGTTGGGAAAGATAGATGGTAGAAGTTAGCTATGTTTGAGTTTGGTACATGTCATTCCTCTTCATCCAGGGAGACCAGTCTAGCTAATCCCAAATACTCTTTTTCCCTATTCAGCAAGCTTAACGTCCAGTCTCCCTAGAAATACCTCTTTGAAATAGTGAACAAGTCATACTATCAAACTTTTAAAAAAAAGAAATAGGATGTTATTATCTTTTGGTACATATAATGATGGGACTAATCTACTCAAGAATTTCCTGAATATCAGCATTGGTTTCCTATAGGGATTGGTCTATACTTCAGCGTAATTCTGGCCATAATGCCTGTTGTTAGTGAAGAGTAGCTAACTTATATAAGTAAAAATAGCAGCAGACAATCATAATTCATGTCTGAACGCCAGACATGAATTTAATCCCAAAAGATACTAACCTCCAAGAATTATCCAAAATATGAGAATAGTTTTGAATTCCTATTCTTAGTGAGGAAATACAAATCTTATTTGGAGTCAGCTGGAATGGGATGAGGCCAGGAAAAGACTGAGGCTATGAGAATGTAATTTAGAAAGAAAGAAAGAAGAAAAGAGAGAGGAAGGAAGGAAGGAAGGAAGGAAGGAAGGAACTAAAGAAAGAAGAGTTTGTAATTAGCACATAAAGCACTATCTTCACTAATTCTGAGTTCCACTCACTATGTGATCATATTGTAAAATTTAGGCTAGTGTCTATTTGTGACAGTTATTAACATTGTTCATACTTAAACTTTGACATTTTTATTGAAATGCAAGAGCTTCTGTTGTTGAATGGTAGACCAATTAAGTAAAATCAATGGGAATAGTAGGTCATGCAAAAGGAGGGATCAGTTTAGTAAAAAAAAAAAAAAAGCCATTTAAAGGAAGGTACATGTTTATTTACTTGGAGTCTTTTATCAAGAGTGATTTGTATGCAAAATCCTATAAATTCTCAAAGTGACCTAACTACCATGAACTGGTGAATGATGTTAGAGCAGCTTTCTTTAATTAGGAAGTCTTGCTACTGGGTCAAGAGGAAGCAGTCAAAGTGGCCACTGATCTAACTAGAGTTTGGCAGTGTTAGAGGAAGAAAATGCGTTATTGTGGTTGGTGTGAGTACACATAGTAGGCAATCAGAACTGACTCTATACTCTGAGTCTCCTGTCCCTGTGTTAGAATCTTATGCAAAATTCCATTGTATGCTAAGAAATATGAATTATCCATTATAAGCATCATTGTGCTATTTATTCATTTTTATAGCATTCTTATCAAAAGACAGGCCAAGTTTGATTCCTGCAATTTTTTGAATGGTAGCAGTGTTCCTTGAACCAATTAGATTTTCTTCTCACTTATGTATAACAACGAAAATGGTTTAGCAGAATGCATAAAATAAAATAAAGTCCTTCCTTTGTGTTTAAAAAAATTAGACTATTAGTCACTTTATGAAGTTCTGTAATTTTATAGATTTCAGTAACAAGAAAGCTTCTCTTGCGAACATACTATAGCTTATATACTGCATTAAAGAAATGGGCATTTTTAAAATTTCAACCAAGAAAACTTTTACAGAAGTGAGAATACTTTATTTTCCCCTCCTCTTTGTCTTTACCACAAGAAGACTTTTAAGTAGAAACTCTTTTTTTTGTCACTATAACTAGACATATCCATATCTTTTATTTAAAAAATATAATCTTGGGGTGCCTGGGTGGCTCAGTGGGTTAGGGCCTCTGCCTTCGGCTCAGGTCATGATCGAGTCCCGCATTGGGCTCTCTGCTCCACAGGGAGCCTGCTTCCTCCTCTCTGCCTGCCTCTCTGTCTACTTGTGATTTCTCTCTGTCAAATAAATAAAATATTAATATATATATATATATAATCTTTTAGTAAGTGCTAATATGGATACTTTTGAGTATATAACTAATGTGGGCTATGCTTATAAATATCTAATTTTGAACCCTGTGTAGCCTTTGGTTCATTTTTACCATGTGTTATGTTTTGTCTTGATTTTTATCTTGATAAATCTGCTGTCTTATACTCAGTAGATCTTCAGTTTTCTTAACGGAAATTGTTGAAAAATAATAATACATTGATGTTGGATTATAAATGTAAAGCTTGGACATCAATAACATTATAAATATTTATGAAAGATAGAGTATACCAAGCAATTTAGTTTCAGACTGAGGCGGTCATCCATATTTTAAAGTCAAAAAGCATAGAAACTCTGATACTGTAGAAAACATGCAGCAGGTTTGTAAGTCACGTTTTGCTTTGCGGGCATAATGTTAGCAATGGGAAATCTGCTTTGCCATCTAGTGGTGGTTTATAGATGTCTCTACTTTTTAGGGTGTATTTTCCATAGGTTCTATTTTTAGCAAGACTGCACTGTAGCAAGCTGACCTAATGCTTTGACATAATAATCATGCAATAAGAAGAACAAAAAATAGAAAGAAATCTTCCCTTTTCTCCATGGTGTTGTTATTGACCAGAAAAAAAGCTCAGTATAGATGACATTCATAAAGCAATGAAGATAAAAACCAAGCTCAATACAATATTCTTGATACTTAAAAGAAAAAGAATCAAAATGAATCAGAAAATGAGAAAAAATAAGTTTTTATTTTAACTGTCTAATGATCTTGAAACTGAAAAGAAAAAACAAAACAACAAGAAATGAAAAAACATTTACAAGTCCTGGTTAAATATTTCTTTTTTTTTTTTAAGATTTTTTTTTAAAGATTTATTTATTTATTTATTTGACAGAGAGATCACAAGTAGACAGAGAGACAGGCAGAGAGAGAGAGAGAGAGAGAGAGAGAAGCAGGCTCCCCACTGAGCAGAGAGCCCGACATGGGACTCGATCCCAGGACCCCGAGATCATGACCCGAGCCAAAGGCAGCGGCCTAACCCACTGAGCCACCCAGGCGCCCCTGGTTAAATATTTCTTGAGCTGATATTTAATTTATTTCTGGAAGTAAGTCCTACATTTTGAAGATACCTTCATAACTCAGCATACTCACCTGTTCTGCTAGTCCTTTAAAAAAAAAAAAAGATTTATTTATTTATTAAGAGAGAGAGCGTGCATGTGTGGGGGGGGGGTTGGGTGGAGTGAAGGGGAGGGGTGGAGGAAGGAATAGAGAGAGAGAGATTGGAGCAGACTCCCTGCTGAGCATGGAGCCTGATGTAGGGCTCCATCTCATCACCCTGGGATCATGATGGGAGCCAAAATCAAGAGTGGGATGCTTAATTGAGTGAGCCACCTGAGCACTCCTTCAACTTTTATGCAACTATACTGTAATCAGTTACACCCTTTTTACCCTGTTATTTATACATATAATTAAATAGTCTCCATGCTTTCTCAGTTCCCTTTTATTATTAATCTTCATATTGCCTTTATTCCCATGGTTTTCCTTTCCTCTTATCCTTCCTCACCATGGCTGTTGGAGAGTTAGTTTTAGGAAATACTCTGCACCGAGAGAACTCCCTTTTCCCTCTTCCTGGAAGTTGTAGATAGCATCTCTAATCTTAGATAATAAGCCAAAAAATTCGTTAGTATGTCTTTCCTTAGTTTGAATGAGTATGGTACTGAAAATCTAGAGTAGACTTGACTTACTGAACTATAACATTGTCACTACGTAGAGTTTAAAAATCCAGACATTAAAAATAAGTGTTTTTCAGAATTAAATACACTAGGATTTGGAGAGGGGAGGTGGGGAAGGTTGCTTATTTATCAAAGTTCAAGACATAAAAATTAAGTTTAATTCTCTTCAAAATGTAATTTTGAATCTTCAAGTACAGAGATTCTAAATATCGAAAATAGAACAAGTTTTTCTCTAATTCAGAGATAAAAGCAGTCTAAAAAAAAAAAAAGGTGCCTGACAGCTGCTGGCTTTGATAATGCTTTCCTGCAGTTGTGGTAATAGTTTTTCTGGCCTCAACTATTAGAACAAATTAAAACTGCTCAGCTTGAGTAACTAAGTAAGCTCTTTCTAAAAATTGCAGTTTCAGACAACTAAAGATCCTACAGCAGTAGCTAGATGGACAGAGAGCAAAGAAGAAAGTATCAAGGCTTCAGAGTCTTTACATGGGTTTCTCGGTAGAATGGAATGAAATCGTTTTCTGTTAGAAAACCCTACTTTATTTGTTTATGTATCAAAATGAATATTTAAGAAAAAGTGAGCTTGGCCACCCTAGACCAATATTGGTTTTCCTTTTACTTTAATCCTGCTTCTGCTAGCTAAAGGTGTTAGGATATTTAGTATGAAGCATAAAGTATCATATTTTAAAATTATATCTGTGATAAGGGTTTATGTATTTTTCAGCTAATTTGAAATTACAGTTTTTCTTTTGAGAAGACCTTATTTTGAAAATTCTTCCCAGAGTGCTTGTTTTTATTATAGCTACTTGGAGGAGGGTGAAGAATGGATAGCAAATTGCAAATATACATAGGCGATTTATAACAATTTTAGTTTTATTTTATGTTGGTTACAGAAACAAAGTGGCCACCATTCTTTGGGCAATTAAAGATAAGAATGGGTGGGACACTTGGCTGGCTGAATTGGTGGAACCTTCCACTCTTGATCTTGGAGTTGTGAGTTCAAACCCAAGACTGGGTGTAGAGATTATTTAAATAAATAAATAACAGAAAAAAGAATAAAGATAAGGATGGGTTATTAAATATATTTACAAATGCCCTCTATGGGTGGGATAGATTTATTTTAAGTATACATTAGAATGTCTTCAGCTTTTTTTTTTTTTTTAAGATTTTATTTATTTATTTGACAGAGACAGACAGGGAGTGAACACAAGGGAGCCTGATGTAGGACTTGATCCCAGGGCTTGAGATCATGACCTGAGCCCAAGGCAGATACTTAACCCACTGAGCCACCCAGGTGTCCCTGCCTTTAGCCTTTTTGAAAGATAGCTTATCACTAGGTGGTGTTCAGAAATAACTTATCTTGTATCTATATGAAAAGTTGACAAACTTTTTCTGTAAAAAGCCAGATAATAAATATTTTAGGCTTTGGAGGCTTTGAAGTTACAACTACTCAACTCTGTTGTTGTAGTGTCCTTATAGTGTAAAGCAGCCTCAGACGTTATGCAGCAAAACTGTTCCAGGGAAACTTTATCTATAAAAGCAAATGGTAGGCCACACTTATTGGGTGAGCCATAATTTGCCCCCCCCACTAGATAGTTTCTAAGAAATCTAAAGAGTAAAGACGGAACAATGTCCCTCCAAGTGTTTTCTGTGCAGTACTGACATGAGAGCCCTGGGTGTCAACCGACTTCTTTTATGTCAGAATTTGGGGGGCTAGGGAGTGAGGCAGAAATCTTTTGTGTTTTTGTTGTTATTGTTTTGTTTTTAGCCGCTGAGTCTTACAAACTAAAATTTGAGAACCACTGGCAAAGATGGCTAATGACATACAGCACCAGACATTTACTACAGCTCAAGGAGGTGGGTCGGGTAGGGAGGTGAAGGCTGAGGGAGTCAGCTGGCAGGCACGCAGCTCAGTGAAAGGCAGGCTCCTAGAGATATGACTGGGGCCTACAAGGTGGGGTGCCATCCCAGCAGGCTGCCAGGCTTTGACCTGGGCCACCTGTATTCCCTATGAATTTTTTTAAAAAAAGATAAATAGAAATCCCTGCTCACAGGGAACTTAGAGTCTAATATGATCTATTAGATTGTGATAAGGACTAGGGAGAAAAATGAAACCTGAAAGGAAAATAGACATTATTACCAAAGTTTTAGATAGGGTAGCCAGAGAAGTACTCATCAAAGAAGACACTCTATTTGTAAAGTCCTGAAGAAAGTGAGAGAATAAGCACATGACATCTGGGGGAAGTGTTATAGGCTGAGGGACAAGCAAATGTAAAGCCCCTGTGTTCAAAGCATGACTAGCTTTTTCCAGGGACAACAGAAGGTCCAGGTAGCTAAAATGTAGTGTCTGCTGAGGAGAATAGTTCGATCTGAAGTTCTAGATAATAGAAAGTAGCATTTGTAGGTCATTGTAGGAATTTTGGGTTTTACTGTGAGTGGAGGGTTTTAATAGTCGTATTCTGGCTGCTCTGTTGAAATTAGTTTATAGGAGGGAAGGGTGGAAATAAGGAGACCAATTTGGATGTTGCTGGAAAATTTTGACAAGAGATTGTTATGGGCTAGACTAAGGTAGTAAGAGTGGTGAGAAGTGGTTGGATTCTAGATCTGTTTTGAAGTTCAAGCCAACAGATATTGGTGATGGTCAAGAAATGTGTCGTGAGAGAAAAAGACAAATCAAGGGTGACTGAAAGGCTTTTTACTTAATTAGCTGGAAGGATGGAGTCGACATTTACTGATGTAGGTCACACTTCCAAGAGGAGGTATGAGGGGGGAGTACCAGAAGCTTAATTTTGAACTCGGTAAGATTAAGATGGCTCATAGATATTCAGGAGATGTTGAGCAGGGAACAGCCTATCCCTCTGCAGTTTTGTGGTTCAGCCTTGGGCTAGAGTCATTTGGAAGTTATTTGCATGTGGATAATATTTAAAGCTTTGAGCCTAGATGAAAACCTCAAGATAGTGAGTACTGATAGAAACAAAAACCCTTGCCATGGACCGAGTGCACTCGAATGTCAAGAAGTCAGAGAGATGAGGAGGGACCACCAAAGAAGAATGGGGGGAGCAGTCCAAGAGAGAAGAAAGCCAGGCATTGTGGTATCCTGGAAGCCACACGGAGAATATGTTTCAAGGAGGGGAATAATCAGCTGTGTCAAATGCTACTGATAGTTCACATTAGTTGGGGAATGACAGTTGACTGTTGTATTTAACAAAGAGGTAACTTGTGACCTTGATCAGGCCAGTTTCTGTGGAGTGATGGGCATTCAAGCCAAATAAACGTAGATTCAGGATAAACTGGAAGGACAGAAATCGGAGACAATAAGTGTGCCCAGCTCAGAGTTTTGCTTTATTTTTTTAATTTATTTTTTTAAGATGTTATTTATTTATTTGATACAGAGAAAGAGATCACAAAGAGGCAGAGAGGCAGGCAGAAGGTGGGGACAGGTTCCCTGCTGAGCAGAGAGCCTGATATGGGGCTCGATTCCAGGACGCTGGGATCATGACCTGAGCTGAAGGCAGAGGCTTCAACCCACTGAGTCACCCAGGCACCCCCAGAGTTTTGCTTTAAAGGGAGAGCAAGAGATGAGGCAGTGGTTGGAGGGGGCGGAAGGGGAGGCCAAAGAAATAGTGCTGGGAGTGAAGTGTTGGCTATCATCAACTGTTCATTCTTGCCGAGAAACAAAGAAAACAGCTCTGCTGGTGCTTTTAAGAAGCATATAGGCTCGTGCCAGGTAGAGTCCCTTATAAGCGAACAGGTATAATCTTGAGTAGAAGATACAGTGCCAGGAAATAGAGTAATCAGAACACTAGGATACTTGTCAAGAAAGAATAAAATAGAATTGCTTCGAGTGCTTGCAAATGTAAATACTACCTGTTTTCTGTCATTTTT
The DNA here is from genome assembly GCF_011764305.1 of Mustela putorius furo. Taxonomy (NCBI): domain Eukaryota; kingdom Metazoa; phylum Chordata; class Mammalia; order Carnivora; family Mustelidae; genus Mustela; species Mustela putorius. The sequence goes on from NW_025422471.1 coordinate 20,869,763, forward strand.
GTATTTTGTACATTCCACTGACATCTGTAAATATATCTTCCATTTGAATTTGCCTTATCAATTTTGTGTACCTATATCTATTTAAGACTTATATATCAAAATGTGTATTTTAAATTGGAGATGGAGAAATAACTTCACTTTCTGCAATTTGCAATTTGTGCAATTAATATACATGCTATCATTAGTTGAATTAGTAAGCTCTAGTTTCAAAACAGACTTTTTGGTACATTAATAATTGCTATAAAAACCTGTTCTGTGGAAAGATTATTCTATAAAGTTTAGACATGAGTTATAACTTTAAGTATAGATTTTATGTTTATAGGAAAGTAACCAAGTGAATATGAGAGTATCATTTCTTTTTTTTTAAGGTTTTATTTAATTATTTGACAGACAGAGATCACAAGTAGGCAGAGAGAGAGAGAAGGAAACAGGCTCCCGCTGAGCAGAGAGCCCGACGCGGGGCTCGATCCCAGAACCCTGGGATCATGACCAGAGCTGAAGGCAGAGGCTTCAACCCACTGAGCCACCCAGGCGCCCCGTATCATTTCATTTTTAAAGAAAGTAAATATATATATAATCTGCCACTTGTCTTAGAACACCAAGACCATAGCCCAGTTTGTTTCACATTCTTACTGCTATTTGAGAATTTGAAAAGACTACTGCTTAATTAGTAGAATCTTCTCTACCATATTTTCAGAAGGATAAGAAAAAAGTAGCATGCTTTCCTTCCTTCTTCCCTCGCTTCCTCCCTCCCTCCCTCTCTCTTTCTTTCTTACTTTTTTTTCCAATGATACATGTAGATAAATTAAAATACCTCTCTTCTGTACTCTTTTCTGGGGCACATTTAGATGGATGTATGAATATAAAATAGGGAAAAGGAAGAATGGAATACTTTTACATTCTTTAATAAAAAAATAAGAGTAGTTTAAAAAAATGATTGTTATAGTTTCCTTTATAAATTATAAATTCCAAACATGTATTTTCATACCCATAATGTAATTTTTTAATGCATTAAGATGGGCTGATCTGTCTGGGACTTCGGTCAGTAGTGGGAGGGAGTACGGAGCCAGATTCAGCTTATGTAAGTCTCTAGCTACTTGCCTCACAGACAACAACAACATAAAAAATGTGTCCATATGTATTTGTGAACATAAATTAATCTGAAATAAATTATTAAAGCTTTTTACAGAATGGTATCAAACTATTATAGCTTATTAGACCAAAGGATAGCAGGGTCCCCATTCAGAGTCCAGAAGTCCATTGCCACACACCTCTAATATATGTAATGAAGGCTTGAGAAATAGTCTTATCTTCTTGAAAAGGCCCATAATGTGAGTGAACAATTTTGATGCTTAGACTAAATCCATATCAAAAGAATCAACCTGCTTATAAGACTGTGCTGAATTGGATTAGCCTTACAAAAATAACATCTAGGAAGCTGGATCTGGTAATACTTTACAGTTATTTTATATGAGTTATTTTAATTAAGTGTTGATGATGATAGAATATGTAAGATGTATGGGAGATAAGCTACATATTTATGCTTATCAGCAGAATGCGCTAGCACAAGTATGTCATTTTGTGAGCTAAATTAGTTTAATACTAGTTGGAATTAAAATGTGTTAATCAAGAGTGTCTTATCCACTGGGGTGTCAGTAATGTCTGATGGAGGTTTTTATGGAAAACAGAAAAGAAACTAAACAAATTAAGATATATGAATTGTAAAGTAACTTTGACGAAATTTATTTGATGTATAATTTATGCTTCATTACTTTTCTACAGAAAACTCATGAAGCATCTCATGGAATTATAAAAATTAAAATATGTGAACATTTTTACTATATGAAAGATGGCTGTGGTGAAATGCAGAAGTCACAACACTAAAGATTTTTCAAAATAATATTCTCAGTATTATTTATTACTGATAGCACATGAGTTCAAGAAAGCACAATTAAGAAAGAAGATTTACTTCTAAGTGAAATAGGGAATTGAAAAATAGAGAATAGAAATCTATCTAAGAAAATCTGAGGTGTCTGGGTGGCTCAGATGGTTAAGTATCCAGCTCTTAATTTTGGCCCAGGTCATGATCTTGAGGTTGTGAGATCAAGCCCTGAGTCAGCTCTGTGCTAGGTGTGGAACCTGCTTAAGATTCTCTCTCTCCCTCTCCTTCTGCCCTTTCCCATCTCCTTCTCTTAAAAAAAAAAAAAAAAGTGAAATATATAAAGGAAGATCTTGTACAGTAAAGAGAACTGAATTAACTAAAAAATGGTCGCAGAGCAAGTAAAAGGAAATTTAGTGTTTAAAGGAATGTTTATGCTTTGGGTAAAATCTTACAATCTTATATTTTTATTACCTTTCCAGGACTATAAAAAATAATTAAAAACTGCCATATTTAACATTTCCAGAAATTTTGTTGGGGAGAAGTTTTTCCCTTGCAAGATTCTAGAATATTTTCATGTCATAGAATTGTTTCTTACTTATTCCCTTTGTCTGCTTAAACGGTACCTAAAAAATTTCAGGAGAAGGATTAAATCTATCTAAGGCCATAACTGCACAGGTCCAAGTGAGCTGGATGTTTGGTCAACATGTAGTTAATATAATATTTTTCCTGCCTGTATGTCACTTTGCAGCTTATGCTTTTGCCTAAATGGTGACAGAAGCAGATTTTTTTTGGCAAATAACCATTTTCTTAGATTTTGGATTAGAGATGGTTATGGGCTAAAGACAATATGATAAGACAGAATGTTTAATGTTCTTACTAAAATGCTGAGCCTTTTCTTAATGGAAAGAAAATACATAGTCATCTTTGACATGACTGAGGATTCTCTCTCTCTGAATAGATTTCAGTCTAAAAAAATGAGGAGGGATCCTTTGTGTAAGCACCGCTCTGTAGGAGACAACTGAGAGCTGACCTGCAGTGAGGAATTGATAGCCCTTCTCAAGGCTGGTCTTCGCTTCAGGAAAAGTTCAATTAAAGTACCACACTTTTCTTTTTTGTTTTGCCAACTCATATGTAAATTAACCTGACATCCTTTTATACCAAAAACTGGCTACTAAGTACTTCCAGTTTGTAAAACTAAGGAACATTTTTGTCAAACCTGACACCCCAGAAATAACAAAAGAAACCTGAATGGAGTAGGAGGGGGTAAAAGGCCCTATTAGTCATCTCCATGAGAAATTCTCTTAGATGTTGTTGATAGGGATATTGTAATTATAATTCAGCATCTTCTTGGTGTCAACACTTCGTTCCTTACTGTTTTTATTATGTCCTCTGGAAGATATAAATTATCCTACTGAAGCAAGCAGGGTTTTCCCTTCTATACATAATTGATAAGCATGTACTCACTAAACAAACCAGCTAATCCTGTGGCTTCCTGTTTATAACAGCAAGAGATATCACCTATTTTTTTTTTAAGATTTTATTTATTTATTTGTTTGGGAGAGAGAGAGGGAAAGAGAATGAATGAGCAGCGAGGAGGGGCAGGGGCAGAGGGAGAGAGAGAAGGAGACTCTCCACTGAGCAGGGAGCCCAATGCAGGATTCAATCCCAGGACCCTGTGATGGTGACCTGATCTGAAGGCAGACGCTTAACTGACTGAGCTACCCAGGCACCCCGAGGTATCACCTATTTTTAACAAGGCACATTGGTTAGGTGAGAGTTCATGCAAGAGAACCAAACTTCATTCCATCTTTGGCTGTTTTCTTCCATCATGTTGTTCATTCACTTAGTCAATGAGCCAGCTATGGAACCAGCCAAATATTTATTGACTACAAGTCTGTACATTCTCTCTTAGAATGTGCTAACTGCTTCCTTTCCTTCCTCATGAACCTCATTGTAAGTTATCAGATTATAATGAACAGTTTGATTATAATGATGATACTCTTCTAATACCACATTCATTTATCACCATTCTTTTTTTTTTTTTAAAGATTTTATTGATTTGACAGACAAAGATCCAAGTAGGCAGAGAGGCAGGCAGAGAGAGAGGAGGAAGCAGGCTCCCCGCTGAGCAGAGAGCCCGATGCGGGGCTCGATCCCAGGACTCTGGGATCATGACCTGAGCCGAAGGCAGAGGCTTTAACCCACTGAGCCACCCAGGTGCCCCCATTTATCACCATTCTGTTCTCATCTTCTATTGCCTTTTGGCATGTGACTTAAAAACACTAATAAGTGGACTAAAGACAACATATATTATCAAAACTCTACCAAGAATATGTAAGAAAAGAGAGCTAGAGCTTACTAAATTGATTTTATTTCAGTTGTCACATTTCTTTTAGTTCAGTGAATCAAGAACACATGCTATGTAATGCTTTATATGCAAATTAACTTGCTTACCTGAAATACAACTGCCTTTTCAGCTTTTTCCTGGTTGAGTGGTAGCAAGGGTAAGGAATTCTGCATTAAGTGAATGGTTGCACAGTTGCTGGGGGGCCGAGGAGGAAGTGCCAAGTCAGGCAATTTATTTATGGTCAGTTGGTCATAAGAATGAAGTATGTGTACCTGCCTTCATTCCATAAAGGTATTACTGTAGCAAGATGTTAGCTCTATAAGAAAACTAAAATGCCAATTAAGAAATTTGGTCTTTAGTTTCCTTTTACGTAAGGAGGTTGACCTAGTAAACTCTAAAAAGTAAAACTTTGTGCTATAAAATACATCCAAAAATTATATCCAAATAAAATTTTATAAGTCAGATTTTATTATAATTGTACGATATAAAACTTTAAAACTTCAGTTGAGTAATTCTGTGAGGAGGTCATTTTTTAAGTGAGCATTTTTGAAATTCTAGTCAGTTCATATTTTCTAAAACTTGGTAATTGTGTTCTTTCAGTCATTTTTAAAAGTTACTATTTTTTTCAAAATTAGAAGCAAATTTCACATGAATAATTTTTCTCAGAAAAGTTCAGTTACTTTACATTAGGTAAGTCCTGTAAAATTGTGTTTTAGAACATACCTCAGACTTCTAAATGTTACATTTGTCCATTCCAAAGAAATTGATGTTTTTCTTCTCTTCTTCACTGATTTATTCTAAATTGTGCTAATAAAATAAAATATAGTACATAGGAAATTGTATATGTTACATATAAAATAGTATATAGAAAATGCTTAAGTGGCATTTTAAAGAAACTTATTTTTAATGATTTTAAATTTTCTTTATTATCAATTTATTCTCTGAGACTAATATTTAAAGACTTTCTAGGGGCACCTGGCTGGCTTAGTTGGTGGAACATCTGACTCTTGATCTAGGGGGTTGAGTTTGAGCCCCAAGTAGGGTGTGGAGATTACTTAAAAATAAAGTCTTTAAAAATAAATAAATAAAGAGTTTCTAAAGCCATATTGAGATATTTAAAATAAGATATAAGGTGATTTGGGCACCTGGGTGGCTCAGTCAGTTGGGTGTCCAACTTTTGATTTTGGCTCAGGTCATGATATTGGGGTTGTGAGATCCATTGCTGTGTGGAGCTCTGCACTGGTTGTAGTGCCTGCTTAAGATCTCTCTCTCCCTCTGCCCCCCGCCTTGACTTTCTCCCACTGGAAAAAGAAAGAGAGAGAGAGAGATAAATTGATTTATATATTGCTTCATCAACTTTAAGAATTCTTGGAAATACCAGCTTTATTTTATGGATTAATTACCTTGACGTTAAGATAATTTCTTGCTCTGGGGTGCCTGAGCCTGTTGCTCAGTCGGTTAAGTGTCTGCCTTCACCTCAGGTCATGATCCCAGTGTCCTGGCATCGAGTCCCATATTGGGCTCCCTGTTCAGTAGGGAGCCTGCTTCTCCTTCTGCCTCTCTCATGAATAAATTTTTTAAAATATTTAAAAAAAAATTTCTTGCTCTGATATGGTTTTGTGTTCTTTCCTCTGAAGTGGGTTTCCTTCATATCAGGGCCCACATTATACTGCAGTGCACTGAGTCCTGTAGGATAACGGTATGAGCAAAGTGCTAAGAAGTCGAAAGAGGAAGAGCCTATAGAGATTCTTCAGAGAGGGAGTGACATTTAAACTGGCCCTAGGGAGATCAGTAGAAATTTACTTGGCAGAGAAAGGAGAATATTGGGTAGTCTCAAGAAACAGAATATTCTGGTGAATAAATCATGGTTATATGTTTTCTAAAAAAAACTATTAAAATGTTAGAAAATATTATGGTGACTGATGGTAGCTGCACTTGGGAGCATAGCATACTGGGTAAACTTGTCGAATCATTGTTGTACACCTGAAACTAATATAACACTGTATGTCAGCCACACTCAAATGTAGTTAAAGCTATACTAAATATATATATATATATTTTTAAAGAAAATATTACAGTTAACATTTGAGCAATGTGTCACTTAAGATGTATAGTTTGATCATAGATATTAAAGGAAGCTAGGGCTTAAACTGGTTCTTAGTACCTATAATTTCAGTGTAAGTAAATTATTTTATTTTTTTAAGTTGAATATTTATATATATATGTCCTCCCAAAACTCATCTTGAATCAACAATAACACAAAGGTTCACAGTTGAAAGAAAATCAGTTCCCCTGTCCCAATGCCCTTAAAGCCATAACTGAAATACTCAAGCTCTGTGCTTCTCTACCTTCCTTCTGCTTAAAGATACCACATATTTCTTTATTTGTTTAAAAAATATGCTGAATGCCTAGTATGCACTAAGTACCACATTAGATGCTATGGCATCAGCCTGTGAGAAGCTCCCAGTCTAGACTGGAAATCAGATTACAAGTATCACTTGGATCTTCCCCACTTCTGTAAAAGAATAACCTCAAGCCAAAAATTGGGGATTTATCTTTGATTCTTCTCTTTTTCTCATTCCATATATCCAGTGCATTTTCAAATCTTGTCAACTCTTCTTTCATGAATGTCCTTAGTTTTCCTCTTTGATCCTGTATTTCTACAGCCTTTACTTCTATTTTCTTTATTTCTCAGGATGGGTAAATTGTTTATAAAATGATTCCATTGGGAACATTTGGGATCTTCAAGAAGGAAAGAATCATGCTGAGCAATCTAACTTCAACCAGAGTGAGGAAAGAGTTGGTTCTTTCTAATTCCTAGGGCATTGAGATAAAGCACTAAGGGTTTATGAAAGATCAAATAAGAAGACACAGACTACCTTCCACTAGCAAAAAAGGGCAAAGAATAAAGGAAAATCACTCTTTTAGGGAAGCAGAAGTTTAAAATTCCATGAATAATTCTTGGTATAATGGAAAATAATAATCCTTTAAGACTGAATGACATTCATTCTGAAATAAATTATGATTCTGAATGGTATGAGCTTTTCTATAAAAACTACTTAGAGGAAATGAGATGGACATTTGGTTTGTATTTCTATTAGACTTTTTTTCTCCCCATTCATTTAGTCACCAAATTTTATTGAATTCTCAGGCTCTGTATATTTTTTTATTCCTTTCACTTTGGGTTATTCCATTTTGGGGGCCAGATAGCTGAAACACGTAGAAAGGAGAATTTCTGTCTATAAATGTAGTTTCCATATGTCAGAATACAAACAGTGCTACTCATTTTATCTTGTGTTATAAAGAACCTGACTCCATGAATTTTGCCTTATTTGGAAAGCTTTTTTCCAAAACCAAAGCATAGCGTTGATTTTCATTTCTTCATAGCACTACATGTTCTATCAAGTCAGGGTGATGTAATTATAACTTCAGATGGAAGGCACCAGATTGAAATATGATTTTCTGCGGGCTTTCATTGATACTTTGCCATTTGGTGAAGAGAACATTCTACTTCTTCACATTAGTGGACTGATAGAGAAAGCGGTTTTTCCAGAAGATTGCTTCTCCTATTAATTACAAGACAGGAACCTTAAAAAATCTTAATCAGAGGGCAGTGATTTTTATCTGCCTGTTCACTGCAGTGCCCAAAACTAATATTGAACTAGATATTGAACATACATTTGTTAAATTAAAAAATTGCTAGTATATCTTTTAATTGATAAGTTCAGTTTTTTGTTTTTTATTCTTCCCATTGACCTTTGATCTGAACAAAGTGCATCATTGCTGGAGTATTCTTTTTTCTTCTTTAACTAGGTTTTCCTTTTCTCTGAAAAGTATGGGAATACATTTCTCTAGCTCCTTGATACTACTGGTTTGTGAGTTAGGAACATATGCCTATATCTCCACCCCTACACTCTTCAAATATTTATAGCTATTTACAGTATACAAATCTGTATCCTTAAGGGTGATGCTGGAGATAATTAACACAGAATCAGAGTTTTGTTTTCAGTTTTGTTTTGTTTTGTTCATTTTTCTAAGGGACTTTAGAGATTATCCAGTCCAAGTCCCTCATTTTATGGTTGAGAAAATTAAAGCCCTGGAAGGTTTTCTAGCCCAGGGCCCCTCTGCTAATTAGTTATTGCAAAACTAGAACCTAGGCCCTGACTCCCAGCCAAATATTTTTTTCACACACATTATAAATCTCTTTTTCAGGGTGAAGGCTTTTTCCAGTTAAAATATTGATTCACCATCGTGATACCTTCAGGCAAATATTTTAATGCTCAAACTATTTAAAAAAAAAAATTTCCCCCCCAAATATAAAGAATATTTCCTAGCCAAAAATTCTTTTGAAGAACCTGGTCTTCCCAAGCTATTAATGAAGAGTATGACATGTCTGTCAGTGGATACACTTTATATTATCAGCTGGTAACCTCTTAGATTAATATTTTGCTGTTAAAGAATTTAAACTAGTTTTAATATCTGGAACTATTCTCGAAAGAAAATTGGCTTCTGAATGGTGAAGTACAAATATTAGTTGAATATTCTCAGTTGCTAATATGCACACTCTTGTGGGTTCAGTTGTTGTGTCTATACCTCAAGAGGTAGGCAAGTGAGGACCTATGTGATTAACTGGGTAACTTAAGGTAATGATCATTCTGGATAGTAACAGCTTATGTTGTAACAGCACTAATCTGATCTCAGCAGTGCTTTACCCATAGCAGTCTTTGTATTTTAGATAAAGGTAGTAGGCTTTTATTCCAGTTAACTAGATTTTTGTCATTTTTCCTTTAATTGGATTGATACAGATGTGAATTTATAAGTGGTTTTTTTTCTTTTCTTTTTTTCCTGCCAAAACCACATAAATTTGAACTTGGAGGAGGGCATAAAAGAGGAAATAAGTGAACTAAAGAGAGAATCTTTTTCTCTCCCAATCTTCCTCTACAGAGGTCTGTAGCTTCCCAGCAACCACATGCTCTGCCTCTCCCACCCCGTAGTCCCGGAGGGTGCCTCACAGTCAGATAGGAGAGTATGACAATCCCATTAAAGTATGTTTAGTCACAGTACAATCGATTAGAGAAAATTTCTCTTTTCAGATAGTCCATTATATTAATACTGAAAACATCATTTTACATTCAGAGGGATATGCAAATCTCAAATGTTCTATTTCAGATAAGGTCCATCTCAATGTTTATCTCAGCATTTGGTATTTAATAATATTTTTAACATAATTTCTACCTCAGATTCCATTTCAAAGTGAATTATTAGTAACCTATTTTTATTTCTCTTATGTTTCAAAAACTAAATTGATATACTGATTAATAAACATCTCATAAAACATCACTTTGTAAAAGGAAGACAAATATCCCAAGACCAATGATACAATATATAATTACCAAATTTTTTTAATGAGTTCAGAATTTAAAAGGCAGTTATGAAATCAGGTGATTAAAAATAAAGCCGAGTGTGAATTTTGGGATAAGCTTCTAGTTGGCAGTATAGTTAACTAATTCTGTTTGAAGTAGAGTCTAGAAAGGGTAAAAGAGAAACAATTTTGATCAAATACATGAAAATAAAATATTCTTCAAGTGTTAAAATTGGAAAACCCACTGAAGTTTTATCAGTTGGAGGTGACAGTTTTACCTGGATAATCTAGTCTGTCTGTCCATTTAAAATGATCTCCTCATTAACATAAAGATTAACACGTAAAAACATGTAATAATGGTCTAACATGAGAACACTGAAAGCAAAAAACTGAATTGCTTGTTTAACTCTAAAGTTCCTCTTGTTGGTTTGTCAGATCTTCCAAAAAATATTATAGAAACAGTCCATTCAACATAAATTTGTTAGGATTTTATTTTTCAGATGCTACTTTTTGAAGATAACCCTGTTTTAAAAATGTAGCAAAGAACTGCATGCTCATTTTCTAAAATGTGTATAGAAAATATGTTATGATTGTGGAATTTAATTATGTGAAGTACTATAGATTTGGCTTACCCAAGCTTCTATTAAATTGATCTTTAATTTATATTACTTCACTCTTAATATTTTACTTTATGATATTCAACCATTTAGAGTTGATAATTTACTTAATGTTACATGTAAGGAGTGATCTTAAGTTTAAGTAAATTATACAGTGTGACATAATTAAACAAAATCATGTAATTTTTCTGTAAAAATGGAATTCTGAATAACATTAGGAATATACTTTGAAAAGTTTGATGCCTGAATCTGAGTGACCAAAAATATTCTTCCACTCAACATTGGACGATAATTGAAATGTTATTTTTAGGATATTTTTCAGATGTTTTTCAGTCCGACAGAGTCAGCACATTTTAGCAGAATCTGATTTATCTAACAAGATAAATTGACTTGAATTTTAATGTAAAACCAGTTTTTTTTTCTTTTGTTAAAAGTACACAGCTCATAACCTGCTAGACTCAAAATACACAAATAAATTTCAACTTTAAAATTTATAATCAATTTTGAATTATAACAGACATTTGAAAAAGGAAAGCCAAAGCTTTTTTCACCATAAAAAACCTATGGAAGAGAAATTTCTTTGCCATTTTAAACAAGTATGAAAGAAAAAGTGAAGAAATTCTGCAACTTTTTAATTATTAGAGGAAATTGATAACCAAGCTGAATAATTGAGTCCAAAGTATATGTTCAGAACCCAGTTTATGTAATGATGTGGCCAATAAGCTTCTTCCTGAAGTCTTTGTGAGATTCAGGTGCCTAAATTCCTTAACTTTATTTATTTTTTTTGGCCATTTAAATGTCATTATCTTAATAATAACTAACATTTTTTAAAAATTTGCTTTAGTTACTTTAGTCATCTTTGATGTTTTTATATTCTTTTTAGAAAAAGTTCCAGATACTCCAAAAATAAAAAATTGGATTGTGTTTTTTCTTAAAAGCGTTTATTCTCCTGAAAGAAACCACATGGGGAAATAAGTTGATTTATGTTTTGTATAATTCGAAAAGTCTTTAAAACAGTTTATTTTCAGATCAGTATTTTACATTGTGCTGTTTTTTTTGTTTTGTTTTGTTTATTTATTTGTTCTACTTCAATAGCCTTTTATGTCACCTCGGTATCCTGGAGGTCCAAGGCCCCCGTTGAGAATACCTAACCAGGTAAGATTCATGCGCTGCTTATGTCTGTGGGTTTTGTTGCTGTTGCTTTTAAGAATCAGTAAAGATTTTTTAAATGTCATTAATATTTTTTCCTAGAAAAATACTAAATTATCCTTTCTCCATCCCATTGAGTATTACTTCTGGTAATACGTAATCTCCTTTAAGGACTGGCAAACTACTGTCCATATGTTGGCTGACTGTTTTTGTAAATAAAGTTTGATTGGAAAACAGCAACACTCATTCATTTATATATTGCCTGTGACTTCTTTTACACTGCAGTAGATTTGAGTGGTCATGGGAGACCATATGTAGCCTGCAACCCTCAGATACTTACCATGTGAATCTTTACAGAAAGAAATTTGCTGAGCCTTGAAGTCTACTGTATACTTTGAACCTAATTATGTATGTGTGTGTGTGTAAATATAAATATATATATATATATGTAAAATTTTGGAAAATGCTCGGTACTGTTATTTAAAAGAGAGCAATAAAATTTTTTCTGAACATATTTTGCTTTATTTTTTATAGAATATAGTTTCAATATCATGGTTATAATACTCATATCAGTTTTGCCCAATTATAATGATATACTGAGAATACAATTAGCTGCTTCTAGAAGGGTTAGATCTATTAATAAGTAAGTCATTAGCAATAGATCTTCCAATTTTTTTTTAACCTACTCGAGCTCTGAGATTTCATAAGCTTTTATTCTCAAGTAGTATTTTTTCTCAAAGCCTGAAATATTTATTTGCTAAAGACAATAAAGCACAATCTTTACTTCCAAGGAGTTTATAATTTAGTCTTCAGATACAGAAAATGTACATTTATATAACACAAGAAATTAAATGCTTAATTTTATGGCATATTTATGTAGAGTGATTGTTTTGTTACTTTCTTTAATTCTGTTATTGTGTGCCTCAGCATTTTCCAGGATCTAAAGTAAGCCCTGTTATTCCAGTAAATATTTTCTCATTCTTATTGTCTTTCTATCTAAACTTCCTTCCTGGCCAAAACTGCAACAAGAGAGTTGAGCTTCCTAGCATATTTGATAGCAACAGAGTTCTGTTTCTCCTCTCCTAACTCTTGCTGAAATTATGCAGTGTCCTTGAAGTGTCTCAGTTTGCTGGTGTTCTCTGCTTCTTGTGCACAGCAAGGAATGCCGGCACCCACGTCTGCCCCCAGGGGAGAGCTTTAAACAGGCAGCAGTGCCGGATCCTCTCATGGTTATAGTGCTAGGAGTCCTCACATTAGCAGCTGGAGGAGCTTTTCCCTTCAGACTGAATCTGCATTCAGTACATAGGGCCAGGGAAACATGGCATGAAATAGAAAAAGGGACTGCACAGATGCCAAATGTTGCAACATATGGAAATTTTGTTTTCTCTGTGGGTGAACCTGTGTGTATTGACAGTCAGATCTACTTGTATAGGTGATGGAGTCTTTAGAATTTCCTTCTCAGAGATGGAAAGTTGTATCTTTCACTGGAGTCTTCATGATGTTTCAGATGCCCTATCCATAGCCTTGTATGTTATGTAGATCTAATAGGTTCCTGAACATCTGAATTAGGGAAATGTGAATTTCTTGTACCAGTATGTTACTAAAATTTTTTGACTCCATGTATTTCATACCAATGATGACAATCTGATGGGATTATTGGATCTGCATTTGGCGTTGTTGAAATGCCTGCCATGTGTAAAATACAATGCTGGGTTCCATATCTACCGAGACTCCTAAATTGGAAAACACACTTTGTGGAAGAAGAACGGGTTGTGGTAAATGTAGATTGTTTGAAACTTTTTTTAAGAGCAAGTACGTGATGTCTTTAGATTTTTTAAAGAGGCAATTAAAATTTTAAAGGTAATAAAGAATTGTGATTCAGGCTCTTTTTCCTCAAGAATTTTAAACAGTGTTTATTTAAGTGTATTTTAAAATAATTATACTCTCGTCCAAGTGGCTCTTTTGTCCACTCACCCCCCCCCACACTCATTTACATAGTTAAGCTTCATTAATTCAAGCATCTGTCTTTCAAATCTATAATAATTTACATTTATACTTATTTTTAAAAAGAATTTTCTGAGCAAATTAATTGTGTTAATAGTGTAAACATATTGTTTTAGGAAATGTTTAACCTTTTCAGGAGCATGACATTTTCAAGCAACAGAATGTTTCTTCAGTTTCATTATGTAGTCATTAAAGTAGAATTGGAAAAACTACTTTTGATGGTTAATTGGGATGTTGCATATAAAAACACAAATATGTTAAGTATTTTTTTGTTTGATCTTCATTTAGAATGATCATAACCTAATTAAAATTTGTTTTTCTGATAGAGTCTATCTAAGAAGATAGAGTTGAAATACTCTCCAATGGTGTTGACTAATCATTTTGAATATGTGAAAGACTTTCCTTTAATAAACAGATTTTTCAGAATTTGTAACTTCTAGTGATTAGACTGTAGATTTTAACTTAAGTTCTCCTGAGATGGTTTTTATGGTTCTAGACTAAATTTACAATGCTTTATACTAGATGTATATTTATAGGACTGAGTATTTGGAAGATGGTATAATACACTCTACCAAAAAAAAATAAATAAATAAATAAATAAAAAAAAATATATATATATATAGGAAGGGGTAATGGTCTCTAAAATATGGAAGAAAAGTAGAATTACAAAAATATACAGTAGTGCAAAGAATAAATATATATAAAAATATATGTAACATAGAAGTTAAGTCCAAAAAATATATTTGACTATACAATTTTACTGAAATTGGCTCAGCTGTCAGAATAGGTCATTGGTGTGCAGCATCTAGAACCTGGAGTAGAACAAGCCTTTACCCTTCTCTTAGATAAAAAATTGAATCAGAAAAGTTCACAATGTTTATTCAACACTATGCTGAGGAAACTAAAGCAGCCAGAAATACAGAGACAGTTAATGAGTGACACCAAGAATAAACTATGGATTTATTGAAACTATGGATTTATTGAATCCATAGAATTTTTAGTTTATCCCTTATTTCTGACCATTCCTGAAACTCTGTAAACAGGTATGTGACATGGTTAATGCTGTTGACCATTTTATATTCTAAAGCTTATACTGGTATTCTAAAAACACACTGTATTTGACCGTTCTACTGAAAGTCTCAAAGATATTTCTCCAAGAGTAGATGAGTAGTTAAATACATGATGACATATCCAAATGGTGAAATAGTATGCAGCTACTAAAAGGGTTGTTATAGAATTAAATTTTTGATAGAATAAAATGTTTATGATCTATTACCAGCTGTGAAGAAGTCACAAAGCCCATGTAGTATATCACCTCTTCTATATCACTGTATGAGCTCAGATAGTTTCCCCAGCTCACCACACACACATACACACATTTGTCAATGACTGTAAGGACTATGTCCTTTATTTCTGGATAATAGAATTATTTCTATATAAATAAAATAAAAAAGAAACTGATTTCTTTTTTATTTCTGCATTTTAAAATTTGCATCGAACAAGTATTTCATTTGGGAAGAGAAGAACATATTATTAGTTAATATATAATAGATAATATAATAAGTATATATATATTATATATAATAAGTATATAATAGATAAAAATAGATAAAAGTAAATATATTTTATTCTTCTGGTTATTCAGTATATAAGATTATCCTTCATTAATATTGAATATGTAGTTCTTACATGATAAAATGAAAAACATAAGGGATGCTAAAGATAGGCAAATCTTAAAAAAGATTTTTTTCATTACTTTTCACATAGGGAAAATACCAATAGGCATTTGAGCAGAAAAAAGTTGTTGGGATGTTTACTCATACACTGAAAGTAAGTTTACATATTCCTATAAACAAGTTACCTATATTTTAAAGTACACTTCATGTTCTCCTTTGAGAATAAATGCCATTTAGCATGTCCTTTCCCAATAATTTTGTCTTGATAAAATTTTCCACATGTAGAATTTTACTTTTATTTAATGATATCAATGTAAGAACTAAGACCTCAGCTGCATATAGAGAAGTATGTTCTACATTGAGTCAATAATAGGAGTCTTATAGCTGAAGTTTTAAGGATGACTATAGTAAATCTCTAGCTTTAAAAATTAAATATTGCACCTGTCTAATATAAATCAGTGATTTATAATGAAAGCATATAGTAATTTTTTTGGCCAGTTCAAAATATCCCTTTCTGTCAGTGAGATCTTATTTCTTTATTATTGTGATAATTACACTACTAATATATTTAAATGATTATTTGAAACAATTAAAAAACATTATTTTCTTACGACTTTGAATTATGAGTGTATCCTGGGATATATTACCTTTACAATTTTTACCTTGTAGAACATAGGAAATTCACAAACTCAAAATGTCTGACACAAAAGAAACTCATTCTCTTTCCAAAACCAAGAAACCTAAACATAGTCAATGCTGTACAATCTTGCATAAGTTATGTGTGTAGAATTTTTTGGTACAATGTTTACTTCTTCTGCCAAAATGCATCTTTTTAAAAATTTTTTAAATTTTTTATTAACATACAATGTGTTATTAGTGCCAAAACGTATCTTATTATCTTACAACATTTTTATCACAGATATTCCCTTTTTGGATAAAAGTCCAAAAAGTCCATTGCCACATATTTGATTGGAAATTTCACTGGGCTATACGAAATCTGTCTGAAAAAAATTCAGTCCTTTAACAAATACTTGTTGAGTTTTACTGTGTGTTAGGCACCATTCTACTTATAGGCATACATCAATAAACTAATGAGAACCCTTTTTCTTGTGGAGTTGTTATTCTAATTCCACTACCAAATAGAACATTTTTAAAAACTTCGTTAATTTAATTTTTTTAAGATTTTATTTATTTATTTGAGAAGGCTAGAGAGAGAGCACAAGTAGGCAGAGCAGCAGACTGAGGGAGAGAGAGAAGCAGGCTCCCCGCTGAGCAGGGAGCCAGATGCAGGGCTCGATTCCAGGACCCTGGAATCACAACCCAAGCCAAAGGCAGCTACTTAACCGACTGAGCCACCCAGGTGCCCCTAACTTTATTAATTTTAATTAAATGGCTGCATGGGGCAAAGGACTAGTATATTGGATGGTGTACTTGCAGTAGTTGAGAGCTAGACAAAAGAGAAATAAAGTAAATATATATCAAATGGTGAGTTGTGCTTTGAAGACAAATGTTTTCTGATACTGACTGTAATATTTCTATATTTTAACATCTTTTCTATGGATAATGCCTTTTTGCAGGAAAAAAGGTGTGTTGAAAGGACCTCATTTTCATTAAGCATCTTAGCATGCTTGTCCAAATACCAGCAATGTCCAGCAATGCACGACTTTGAACAAGTGACTTAACTTTTCTGGGCCTTGATTTTCCTACCAGTAGAATGAGAATGGACTCAAGTATTTCTAAAGTCCTTTCTACTTTTAAACTTTAATTAGATGATTCTACTTCATTTCATATAATTGAGGGGACCCATCCAAAATGTTGGTAGGTCGAAATTACTAACTGAATTATGTCATAAAAGCATTGATAAATTCACTATTTTTTTCATCATCGGTGAGCATTTAATCTCTCTGAGGAGACAATATAGGTATTGGTATTCAAGGAAATATATACCAGAATCTTAAGTTCCTAGAAGGGCTTACCACTGGAATCACATCATTTGTGAACTAATTTTTTTTTTATGAAGCAAGGCATTTTTTCACTTGTTTCTGCTTAAGTAAAATTCCATATTATTTCATTTATTTTAATCCTAGGCCTATATTTAGAACTTTGAAATATTTGACCCGATTTGACACCTTGGCTCTGCTTCTTACCAGTACTATAACCATCAACAAATTAATAAATTTATGAACAGTAGTCCCCCTTTATCTATGGAGGATATATTCCAAGACCGCCAATGAATGCCTGAAAACCACAGATAGTACCTGATTCTATATATGCCATATTTTTTCCTATGCATACATATCTATGCTAAGGTTTAATTTATAAATTAGGTAGAGTAAGAGATTAATAATAATAATTAATAAAAAATAGAACAATTAAAACAAACTGTAAAAATTATGTGAGCGCAGCTCTCTCTATTTCTCTTCCAAAATATCTTATTGTACTGTGCTCACTTTTCTTATGATGATGATCTCAAATGATCACATGCCTATGTGATGAGATGACGTGATGTGAATGACATAGGTGTTGTGGCAAAGCTTTAGGCTGCTGTTGACCTGACAATACATCAGAAGAGGGATCATATGTTTTAGGACTGAGGTATACCATGGGTTAACTAAAACTATAGAAAGTGAAACTCCAGATAAGGGAAAGCTACTGTATTAAAATTGGATTCATCAGGAATGATTAAAAATAACTTAAAAATAATAATTTCATGGGATTGTTGTAAGCATTGAATGAAATAATAAATTTAAAGAGACACAAGTGTATGTTACTATTGATATTATGTTTGTTATTATTAACTGCCCTCATTGTTAGTGTTATTTTCTCTGTCAGGTAAAGATGTTTTGTAGAACAAAGAATGTATGTCAAAATTTGTGACTAGTATACAAGTCTGAATGGAATGTGATTAGCATATTAAAAATATGAAAATATTAACCCACAAGATGTATAAATTTATTTTTCCTGATGTTAAATTTTTAAGGGATGTGGTGATTATGGCTTTGTTAGTGGGCAAAACAATCAATCATCTGGTAATCCCAGGACTGAAAAAAATCTTTTAAAAGTTAGAGTTCTGACCTACCAAAAGACAAATAATGATGAGTTAGATTTAGAAAAAAGACACTCTTTTTGAAAGACAACCTGATATTGATTGTAATTTCTATGAGATTATGCTGTATTTTTTTAAAAGATTTTATTTATTTATTTGACAGAGATCACAAGCAGACAGAGAGGCAGGCAGAGAGAGAGGGAGGAAAGCAGGCTCCCCGCTGAGCAGAGAGCCCAACACGGGGCTCAATCCGAGGACCCTGAGATCATTACCTGAGCCGAAGGCAGAGGCTTAACCCACTCAGCCACCCAGGCGCCACCGATTATGCTGTATTTTTAATACAGAGATGCCGGAGGGCGTGAAACACCCCCCCACACACACACGTCCCGGGAAGGAGTGCAGTGTGTCTGTGGGGAACACGGGCCTTCGCAGGCTCAGGAACCATCTCTTTTTTCTAATTGCACTATACTTGTCCTAGCTTCAGTCTGGAGATACTTAAGACCTCCATGGGGTCACAATCCTTAGACTTAGCAAGTCTTGCCTTATCTCTGGAGCTCGACGGGGAGAAATGTGACCATTGTCTGATGTCCATAGTTCATTTACTCTCAGTGGTTTCTTTTCACAGATTGTGTTCATCTGAACCATTTTATTTTTATTTACCAAAGTACTGTACTTGGCTATTTGCAGTGTTTTCAAAACCAAATGTTTCTTTTTTGTGTGTTTTTAATCTTCCATACTTGGTGCAATAGAAGCTGCAAAGATGTGCCACTTTATCTATGAAATGGAGTTTTGTATACCAATAAATTCTAGTTTAAAAACTAGTTTAGTTTTTTTGACAGTGTTGACTACTTCTTGCTTCTTAAAACCCTCTATTATAAAGCGTTGGTCTTTGGTCCACTTTCTAACTTCATTCCTATTCAGTTTCATTTTCCTTTCCTACATCTCCTTGGTATTTTTATTTTTTTTTTAATTTTTTTTTTTTAAAGATTTTATTTATTTATTTGACAGAGAGAGATCACAAGTAGGCGGAGAGGCAGGCAGAGAGAGAGAGAGGAGGAAGCAGGCTCCCTGCTGAGGAGAGAGCCCGATGCGGGACTCGATCCCAGGACCCTGAGATCATGACCTGAGCTGAAGGCAGCGGCTTAACCCACTGAGCCACCCAGGCACCCTCCTTGGTATTTTTAAAGAACTGTATTTTTGTGGGGCGCCTGGGTGACTCAGTCATCTGACTCGGTTTCTGCTCAGATCATGATCTCTGAGTTGTGAGATTGAGCCCCACATGAGGCTCCACATTCAGTGTGAAGTCTGCGTGAGGTTCTTTCTCCTCCCTCTTCCTCCCCTTCTACTCCTACCCCTGCTCATGTTCTCTCTCTCTTTCTCTCTCAATTAAATAAATAAAAACATTTTTAAGAAGGATTATACCTTTTATCTTTTTTCTTTGAAGTCAATTTCTTCCTTAGGACTTTATCACTGATGATTCCTAAAATTGCCCAGCCTAAATTTTATTTATTTTATGTCTTCAATAAATATTTCTCTGAGCCAATAGGCAAGATAGGTTCTATACCCCTTCAGAGTTTACAGTCTATTGGAGATGCAGAGAGGAAAACAGCCATGATTGTATTTAAGTTCTATGAAAATGAGGTATAAAATCCTATAAAAGCACATAAACAATCCTTACTTCCCCAGCTTATTAAGATATTCAGGAAGGAAGGAGTCATCCAGAGGTGGCAGAAAAAAGAAAAGGTTGTGGTTGGGAGACCTGTTATATTGAGCAAATAAATACACTGAGCAAAAAAGTAAAAAATATTGAAGACAATGGAAGTCAGATTTCTCACTGTAGGAGAAAGTATTTACAAACATAAAAAAGAAGGAGGTTAAAAATAATCCTGAGGTTTTACTTTGGAATTTTACCTGTTGACTTGGTGCTGGGAAATAGGAATTTATGGCATGGGTATGTACCCTCCTCACACACACACAGATATACAGTTAGTCATAGATGTATATGTGTGTACATTCACAGATTTTTATTATTATAATTTTATTTTATTTTTTTTTTTTAGTGCAGCATCTACTGAGAGGGCCAAAAAGCAGTGTACCAATTTAAAATGAGCACTCTGAGAGCTCAGATCTTGATGTCTAAATGTGTCCTTCACTAGAGGGAATCAGGGCTCTGGGCCCTTTGGAGTAAAGTCTGTTTTCAGAGCCAGGCTAGAAAAAAATATGAGGTGAACTTGGAACTTTTGTCCAAGGAAGAAAATACTCAAAATATGATGGAGATGTGTCGAACGTCCATAAGGACTTGAAGAGCCTCCTGCTGGCCAAATCATGAATATTTGAATACTAAAATAAATGATAATAATAGATTACAACCTATTGATTGAAATAGGAAGGAAAGGTGGACAAAAAGTTGTTCCTTCAGTGGAATGCCAACTAAACCACATAAAATGATAGACAAGGAATATCTCCATTTTACAACTATCCTAGTGCTTAGGAGTTGTCAGTGGATGCTGGTGGGTAGATAATTGATTGACGAGGAATGGGATACTGACAATCTTGGAATAACTCTAATACTAAAAGTAGTTAATTACAGAGGGGAAAAGTAATGATCCCATGGTGTACAGACCTGATGAACACCAACACAATCAGATGAAAAAGGTTAACATACCCTGTCATGGGACGAGTGAGCATCATGTGCCTTTGAAGGAATTCACCAAGAAGAGCACAGCATCATTTCTTCAGGAATCTTTGTAAGAAAATAGGACCTGAGTTGGGGTCATGAAAAAGCATCAGAAGATCATCCTTTAGAATTGAAGACCCAGATTCTAAAACTGCTGAGGACATGACAGGGAGAGACGAAGGAATAATTCCTGCTTGGAGAAGGGTGAAGAAATACAATAACTAAATGCAACATGTGTTCCGTGAGATCCTGGCCATAGAAAGTAAAAAGAAACATGGTGGAGACAAATGGCAAATATGGTTGAGGTCTGTGGAGTGGATGGTAGCGTTGTATCAGTGTGGGTTTCCTGTCTTGAAGCATTGTGTTATGGTTTTGTACAGGAATATCCTTGTTTAGAGAACTGTATTCTGCAGTACTCAGAAGTGATGAGGCATAATGTCTACAGCTTGCTGTCAGGTGGTTCTGAAAAAGATTGATGATAACAAGTGCATATAGAGAGAAGGAGAAGGGGTGATTCAGGGGCAGATGTGGTAAAATGTTGACAGTTGGGCAATTGGTGTCAGAGTCTATGGGAATCCTTTGTACTGCTTGTGGAATTTTTTGTAAGCTGGAAAACATATATATATATATATACATAGTTGAAAACAAATGGGAGAACTTATCCCAGACTGGGTTTATATGGAAGAATTTTGCTAGGAACCGATCCCTAAACTGAGATCTTAAATATGTCAACAAGGGGCACAAAAAGATCTGTGAGTTCCTTAACATGAGATATTGTTTATTTTTGTTTACTTTTGTTTTGTTTTTAATGGTTGGCATTTAGATATTGATTTAATTCATGAATTGAAAAAACCTGAGGAAAGTTTAGTTTAGAATGTTAGGGGCAGCAGCAAGAAATAACCCTGGAAAGATAAGCAGGGAATGGATCATATACTAGTGTATGTACTCAGTGTGGTTTTAAGAAAAAAATTAAAGAATTACAAAAATGGCTTGAGAAATGGCAGTTCTCTACTGTATCCCAAGTGATGATGATTAAGAAAACAGTTCTGATCTGGATATATAAACTTTTCTTACTAAATTTCTTTTGAAATGTTTGAAATTTTTCACTAGGTAGACACGATTTATTCTGCTTTAAGTTAAATTAGTGAATCTTACAGAAATTTTTGCCACTTGTCAGGATTATGTGTTCATGTGACTGGATACATGTTTGGTCCAGCTCTAAGTGCTGCTCCGATAACTGTTAGAAACTTGTGGTTCAGGACATATCTAGTATCACAGCCTTCATAAAATAAACCCTGTCTATTAATCACTCCACCTTTTTCACTTCTGGTTCTCTTTTTTTCCATTCAGCCAAATCAACTGAACTTAACTAGAGTATTATTTTTCTAAATGGTTTCTTAGGGAAAATGTAACAACAAAAAAAGTTTATTGGCCCCTTGGCATTTTAGTCCTGCTGCCATTACAATGCCAAATGAGTAAAATAATCTGTAGAAAATAGAGAGATTACATTCAAGAAGCAAAATTCGTTATTTCAGTACCCATAGTAAGTTAATTTGAAGGTAAGGCATTGTACTTCTCAGATGAAAGAGGACAATTTTGCCTAGATTTTTGTTTCTAGGAAGTACTTATTTACAAAATTTAGCAAGGTAGAATCTTTTTAGAACTAAGAACTTACACTAGGTATGTAGAGCTATAAAATTTATAAATTAATGTGAAATATAAGAAATCTGGTGAAATACTATATGTATTCTATAATTATAGGAATTTTAAAGGAGAATTGCTAAAGCACTTATTTTGTAAATACTTAGAATATTTTTTTTGTTTTGTTTTACTAAATATCCTAGGCACTTGGAGGTGTCCCAGGAAGTCAGCCATTACTTCCAAGTGGAATGGACCCAACTCGACAACAAGGTGACTACTTTAAGTTAAAAGTGAAATTGATATGCAGAGACTCAAATAAATCTTTAATTTTTAGGGACAATTTTATTTGTATTAATCTTCCATAATTATACCAGTTACATTTTTATAGGTAATATGGCCAAATGAGTTATATATTCAGCTAACTCTTTTTTTTTTTAAGATTTTTTTTATTTATTTTTTAAGGTGGGGGGAGCGAGAGAGAACACAGGTGGGAGGCTGGGAGAGGGAGAGCAAGAAGCAGGGAGTCTGACACTAGGCTCCATCCCAGGATCCTGACATCATGATCTGAGCTGAAGGCAGACGCTTAACACACTGAGCCATCGAGGCGCTCCTCAGCTAACTCTTAATTATGCATGATATGATGATGGTGATCACATAGGAAACCGAAGTATCTTATGTATCTAAAAATCCATGTTTTAACTAATAACTGCTAAAACCTTTTATATAACTTCTAACAGGTGGGAATTAAAATGATTATTTCCTTTAGGATTTCTTATGCCTTTTTCAGATAGTTAGTACATTTGAAAGATGAGCAGGAGGAAAAGAGGATGCTAAGTAACCAATGACTTAATTAATTTAACAAAAATCAATAATCAGGACCTTCCAACAGAGCTATTTAGGTACCACAGATGTGTGCGGCTCTATTACACTATTCCGAGGTAAAAGGTACAGATGGTATGAGAGATACATTTCAGCACAAGTAGGAAGAAAAAATCAGTCTCAATGAATGGAGAATGTGGGCAAGTGGTCATAAGAGACAGAAAAGTAGCCATGGAAGCCAAGATGAAATGAAGTCCATGACCCAGTTCCCTTAGTAAATAAGGTTTAACACCAAGCAGAAAAGAGGCTACCACCTCCTGGTTTAGCACTCATTGCTAATATCTTCATACCTTTTTTTTTTTTTTAAGGGCATCCAAATATGGGTGGGCCAATGCAGAGAATGACTCCTCCAAGAGGAATGGTGCCCTTAGGACCACAGGTAAATAATCAACACAAAAACTAGATGCTGAGTTTTTTGCCTTCATCTTATACATAAACAAATGATATCATTCGCTGGCTTTTATTATATGCATTAGAGGCTTGATATAACAGTTATTAGGCTCTTGAGGACATAATATCTGTGACATGTCCAAACTGATGTAACAACAAACCATATTTTAACAGGTGCTATCACATATGCCTTTAGTACATTTGAAAAATTATATTGTGTAGAAATACATTAAAGGAATTACTATAAAAAGACAGCTATTAATTACTGTTTTGTTAACCAAGCTGAGGAAGTCTAAAAAAATGTATAGCAATTATTATAAAAGATAAGCATGAAAGTTAAATAAGTTAAATAAAACACGGTTGATATAAGATATGGAACAGAATAAACAACATAGAATATATTTCTATAAGTCGTTTAAAGAATGCCATTGATAGTTTCTTACCTACAACCATTTCTTCATAGAATATGAAAACAATAGCTATTTAGAAATAAACATTAAATGGGTCTTAGTGAACAAGCATAATCCTATCAGTCTATATCAGATGTTAGCCTACTTCTCTAAAAGTTTCCAAAAGTACACACTGAGATTGAATCTATCCTACCTGTTCATGACATTTTTCAATGTCGTATGCTATTACAGAATATCGTTTATTTTTGGTAAAACATTCTTTTGTCTCTCTTGGGAAAACTAAATGAGGTAAAAATTAATTTTATCATGTTATATTTCAAGGAAACTAATCCCAAATCTAGAATTTTAAATTTCTATCTTATGGCTCAGAGATTAATGTGTCGTAATGTTGATTAAAAGAGTGAATTAACTTATTTTCTTTATGCTTTCCAAGAATAGCTATATAAGTCCAGTTTTAGGAACTTGTTTCATGTATCTACTTTTAAAAAATTAAATTAGTATTTTGTTCTGTGCCCAAAGGAGTCAGAGAATTAATATCTAATACTGAGATAATGTGAGTTAGATCTAGGTGTTTCTAACCAACATAAAATATATATATATATATACACACATATATATCTTATTAAATAAAACATATATTTATATAACTATATTAAATAAAAAATATATGTATAGTTATATATATAACTATATTAAAACATGAAAGGCATTATAACCCAAATTTTCAGAGATACCATATTACATGAAAAAAAAACTCCAAATGTTAATGGACATGACATCATGTCATGAAAAAAATAATTTCTTTTATTTAGGCTCATTTATTTCTTACATATTTTCTAAGATCTTATAAAACTCTGATTTAGATATTTAAATTATTTTTCCCTATGTCTACTCATGTTAGGGTCGATGACTTATGTGACCGACCTTCAGAAGTTATTGATAGCAATTAGAACTTATAAGATCTATAAGATATTCATTGACTGAATATATATTTTAGTCATTAATAAACTAAGCCAGTTTGGCTCTACATAACTTGAAAGATTTTTTCCCAAAGATTTTCATAATAGATACATATTAAAATATACATAAAAATGTGATGCCTATAATTTAGTTATCATTATTCATTCAGTTCATTGATTTTTAAGCTAGCTGCTCTCTAAGCTTTTGCCATCCCAAACCAATATTTTCAATACTTTTTAAAAACTAGTCTGAGTTAAGAGTCAGTTTTACGGTGTTTGAATGATATGCCAATGGCTATTTAAGCTTTATGAACACTTAGAACTCATTTGAAAATTCATAGATGGAAAGCATACTGGTCTTTATGTTTTATAAATATTTAGCTGTATGTTTATGTGTTTTGTGTTATAAGTAAATTACAATAGAAAGTACGAAAACGTGTTTCTGGTGCATAATCTCTTATTGATGAGTTTTAATACTGAAGTTTATCATGTAAGTTCTTTCTTTGTATTTTTGAACTCAAAAGATTAGTTTATTTCTGCCATTTGGATTAGTACCCTTGCTATATGTTTCTTCATAATTTGAGGGCAATAAGGTGTTTTGGTTTGAATTTACCTCAGAAGCCAGAACTACCTACAACAACTTCTTTAAATCACAGCATAGAAAATGTCAAATATTAAAGGAAACTCTACATACCATGTACTTAAATAAAAAAGGAATCATATTAATATGAATGGCAGATAAGTAAAACGTGAGGTAAAATAATTTGGATGAGGGTTTCTTATGAAATATTTACCTGTAACACCTGTATATGAAACATATGCATTATAAACTGTGAATTTTGTATAA
This sequence comes from Mustela putorius furo, assembly GCF_011764305.1. Classification (NCBI taxonomy): domain Eukaryota; kingdom Metazoa; phylum Chordata; class Mammalia; order Carnivora; family Mustelidae; genus Mustela; species Mustela putorius. The sequence goes on from NW_025422471.1 coordinate 20,895,649, forward strand.
AGGTTATCTGTGTTTCTTGAAAGATAATAAAAAAAATAATTCTCATAATAGATATTATAACCATACAGATGTAACCAAACAGAATGCATCTGCTTTTTTCTAGTTGAATTATAGAAATCATCTCTGGAATATTGTTTCCAGCTTTATATACAAACATAAAACACATCTCTTTTTTATTGTAGATATTATTTCCATAATTTTTTTAACCTTAAGACCAGTTTAATGGAGAAGAAAAATAATTATCTGTTGGAACAACCGAATTCCAAGAACAGAGAAATATATATATGTTCTGGTGATTCTTAGATAATGTTGATTTAGGCAAATGCACATTTAGATCATAGTAAACATGTGCTTGATACTTATTACATGAATGAAGAAATAAAAGTTTGCTCCAAATCTTGGCATATTTTTCTCACCCCTTTACCTGTTTTAAATTTAACTTTGGTGGTAATACACAATTACCTACTTAATCAAGAAAAATATCTTACTTAATACCATATTTGAAGACATTTTTCTATTTGCTTTTGTATGGATATACTTACCTTGCCTGTGTTCTTATGCTTGCCAGATTCCATATGATTAACAGAAAAATTCACCAAAACTATCCAATTAGTTTTAGTTCTTCCAAAAATCTGAAGGATAAATGAGTTATATACAAATAGGAACATACTATGATTTCCAAATCAAATACCTGGGGTGGAGATATGGTGAGATGAAAATATATGATAAGCTCTCATGTTAGAATTAACTGATTCTCTATTTTCAAATTTCAGATAGGTAGAATTCAGCTCAGTAAGGGGAAGAACTTTCTAGAAAGTAAACTGCCCAATCATGGAAAAACTCTTTATAAACTTTCCAAGCAGTATCTGAACAGTCATTTTGTCAGGAACATTGCATTGAGAAAGAGATTAAACCAGATGGAATTGTATAGCTGCCATCCGCTTTAAAATTCAGTGATTCTAAATTAGCTTTTTCCATTCTGCCTTTGTTGATACCACTCGGAAAGCCAGTTGTTATTCTTTCTTGTCTTCCTGTTTTCTTTTGCTTCAAATTATTCACAAAATGAAAATATTTTGTAAATCTATCAAATTATGTATTGGATAATTCCTTACTCATTTCCTGTGATACTAGAGCATTGGGTGTACCAAGAGGAGTAAAACAAATTCTACCTTCAAGGTACTTACTGTTCAGCAGGAGACACAAATACATAAAGAAAAGCTATTATGCAGTAAAAAAAAAAAAATCTAGAGAAGAAATACGCATGCTCTGTCAGGGAATCAGTACATAAATAAGCATGTAATTCTGTGAGGGTTGAAGGCTCAAAGGAAGCTGATGAGAAGAGGACTCATTTAAGTTGGTCCCTTATTAATGGTGACAAGAAAGAGTTAGCAGCTACAACTTTTGATCACCAGATATCATGTTCTTAATGCACCAAGTACTATGATAGGTGTTTTATATGATTTTATTTTATCCTCCAACAAGCTTATAAAGGACATGGTATCACTTTGCCGATAAGGAAATGAAGTTTGAGTTGATCATTAAGAGAAGTATTGGCCCATGATCACACATATAGAAAGAGAGGCAGAGGAAATGGGGCTGTGGCAACAGAAGTTCAAACCAATGTCTTTCTATGTCCTGAGCTATAAAGAAAATTAATGTTTTCCTTGATAAAATGAAACAGATCTTCTAAGACCAAAAATGGAAGGAGACTTTTTTTTTGAAGCATTTCTATTATACCTTACCATCCAGATTTTGTTTCCAATGGCTAATTTTCTTCTCAGAGACTTCTTGCTAACATTGCTGGTACCACTACCATGCTTCATCCAGAGGTTAAGGAACTAACTAATCTAACTAATGACTCAGCTGTGGATAGAAACCATTTTATCCCATAGCACATACAACTGGGATGTTTAAGTAAAAGTTCCCTAAAGAAAAAGTAAATAAACAATGAGAAGAACATGTAACTAAGTAATTTATTTATAAACTGTGACTTACACTCTAGAATTAACAAACTCATTGACTATTTCCTGTAGCACCTACTACACAGAAGGCCACGCCATGAGTTACCATGAGTGAAAAAGTGTCTTGCAGGTTTCTGAACCACAAGAAATCCATTAAGCTGGAGGGCATAGCTGGGAGTAGGGAAAGAAGGTAAAGGTTATAGGAAATGTATACAGGAAATACAGGCTAGGGCTGACCTCTGAATACCATCATAGAGCCATGCTGAGGATTAGGTTATTTGTGAGGCCGTATGGGGCATCATGGCTTTTAGGTGACATAAACAGGACTGACTTTTTGAATCATTGTTCTGGAGGCAGCATGAAGAATAGATGGGGAGCGGGAGAGGCCAAGTCAGAGAGACTAATGAAGACGGTACATAAGTCTTAGTAAGTTACAAGGAATAGTGATATGAAAGAAAGCACTATTCCAAGAGCTATTTCATAGGTCAAATCAAGAGACTTTGGTAACCGCCTGGAGGTTCTTAGCCTGGACTGTTGTTGTTTGGCAAGGGATGCCAAAGAACTGACTGAGGAAAGCAACATGAAGAACGCAGTTGTGAGAAGAGAACACTGAGTTTACTTTTAGATGTGTTGAGCATGAAGCAGTGGCCCAATGGAAACAATCCAATTGACATTCAACATGGGAGTTATCCAGGAGCTTAGCAGAGATGTTGTGACCAAATAGAAAACATTTGGGATTCCTAAATAGTTGCTGAACTAATGGTAGCAGATAAGATTACCCTTAAACATGAACTTATTTAAAAGAATGCTGTGGTTAGAACTTGGAGGAAAACAACATTTCAAGAGTTAGCAAAAGAAAAGGAGCCAGCAAAGGAAACGGGGAAAAAGGTGAGAAAAGTTGGCAGAATAGTGCTGTCAGAAAGCCAAGCATGAAAGCAGTTGATAGTGTCAAAATATATTAACATGACAATGTTAAAAAGCAATCTTTGGGCCCTAATGGAAACTAAAGTAAGCTAATATGATATGCATGTTAAAACATTAAAATGTTTTTCTCCTTTGAATGTATGTAAGAGATGCTGACAGAAGCCTGTTGCATGAAATAATTCATGTATACATATTTTAAGTGCATTTTAGTTTTCATATATTGTTGTGTGTTTGTATATTCGTACATCTCTCTATGGGATATATTATTTTGTGAACAGAAGTTTACATTCAGCTTTCCTATGTTAGGTTCACCTGTTGGGTTTTTTTCCTTCAGCTTTTATGTAATTGTTCTGGGTCTGGCAATTTCAACATGCTGACTAATCATCTATTCTTTAAAAACAGAGTTTTGGATTTATAAAATGTTTTATTTGAAAAAGTTCACTGTTGTACAGATATTGGGAAATTCATAAGGATATGGTGAATATTCTAATTGCAACTATACCTTAATCGTTTAACATGCTCCAATGATCTTACATAGTCATGTCGTTTTTAAAAGACACAGACCAAAGTAATTATTAAGATAGAAGCAATAGTACAAGAGTGGATCCTTCAGAGAATGAATTGCACAGGCCTTATCCAATCAGGAGTTATGTAGGGAAATCATTAACCTGCTCTCCTTTCTTTCCCCCCTCCTCTTTGGTTTTGTTTTTTTGTTTTGTGGTAGTCTGACCCTTGGTTATCATTACAGAACTATGGAGGTGCAATGAGACCCCCCCTGAATGCTTTAGGTGGCCCTGGAATGCCTGGAATGAACATGTAAGCAAAATGCTATGTTATCCTGTTTAGTAAAGTATTCTATTTTCTGTCTTCTGAAGTCACACTAATTTGTAAGACAATTTAAGCACCTCAATTTCAGTGTAGTATAAAGTGAAACCAGAGAACATAAACTAAACATGAGCTGTAGAGTTTGCTACATTTTCACAACATATTGTTTTTCTGCCTTCTCTGCAGCTTATAATTTTTTCCATTTTCAAATGTCAAATGCCAACTTTTAGCCAGATTTTCATGTATCATTTGTTTATCTAAAAATGAGTATTTTATAACTAAGCACATAGGCTCCATAGAGTCTATATAAAAGTACAAAGAGAGGGGCGCCTGGGTGGCTCAGCGGTTAAGCATCTGCCTTCAACTCAGGTCATGATCCCAGGGTCCTGGGGTTGAGCCCGGCACTGGGCTCCCTGCCTGGCAGGAAGCCTGCTTCTCCCTCTCCCCCGCCCTCTGTTCTGTTCCCTCTCTCACTGCATCTCTCTGTCAAATAAATAAAATCTTTAAAAAAAAAACAAAAACAAATCCTACAAAGAGAAGCTGGTACCAAGACAATGATGTAACTCCCTAGAAGCAGACAATTGATATTAACTTCATTTTAATCATACACAGTAATTCCTAAAAGTTTTTAAATCCTACATAGAGTCCTTGCTTTGGCTTTGTTGGTATCACTCATAACCCACCAAGAATTCTCTTTGGTAGTGTCTTCTATATTAAAGAACTTTTCATATGATTGGATGAATTTTTGTTTGAAAATTAAGATGTGCTTGGATGAGGACTAAACTAACGGTTTTTTGGTTGTTTTGGTTTGTTATTTACTGAAAATATATTTCAAGCCCAAAGCCAATAGTTTTTTCTAGAGACCCAAAGTAATACTGTCAGTTAAGAGATTTTTATTTATTTTTCATTATCTAACTTGCCCTCAAAGTTCCACATATACCAGGTGCTTGCTCATGACTTCGATTAATTCACTAAAGGATCAATTCCATGATGTGGCCTAAAGAAAGCTTACCAGAAATAATGAAACTGTTCCATATAGGGTTGTGGGTAGTTTCCTTGAATGTATTTTTCCATTAGTCCATGTTTTGGTTACTTACATACCAAATTAGATAATTCTGCCATCACTTAATGGCATTTAAGATATAATGAGATAAGCTCTTTTGATATAGATAGGGATTTCTGTGAGTTTCTGAAGCCATTTTCGTGGAAAGCAATTTTGCCTAAAATAGAAAATAGGTTAATAAGTGGATACCAGCCAGAATCAAAACTAACAGAACAAGGGGGAAAAAGTAGGTCAAATTTTCCTATCACGTCTTTTCACTTTTAAAGTAAAAATGGGTAGGCATGAAGTCTGACTCTTCTTAAATCCCTCAAAGGCTTAGCCTTTAACGGTTGTTACAAAAAGGAGTGATATTTTATGCTTACATCAAAAGCTGCAACTCTCACCAATAGGATTTAGATATATATAAAATTTACCTACCTGAGATTCTGATTTTAAAATGCAATAGCTTTTAGGGACTATAATTTTGAATACCATGTGCAGATGTATGCAGTATACATTTGGATATTATGATCAATCTAGACTTATCAATAGATATTAAGATTGTATCTAATGACATTTTGTATATTACACTTCACTATAATTAGCCATATGGTCAACTTCAGATCAACCTGTTTTTATGGGTATAGAGAAAGAAGTTATTTTTATGTGACTGCTAAGAGACTCAGCTGCTTAAAATTGTCTAGTTCTTTTCTTACATATACTTAAACATATAAACATTAACATTTAATGGATACATTAAATTCCCTAGACTTATAGAGACTAAAAATATGGCTCAAATTTTTAATATTATTATTTTTATTGATACTTGGATTTGGGTTTCTCATTTAAATATACCCAGATGCTTTAAAATATTTCTTATTACATAATATTGTATTGTTTATATAATTTCTGGCTTTTAAAGAACCTTGAAGCCTTCCAGATTCAGATTTCCATTATTTGATACCTTTGACTTTTATTTGGGTTCTTATGTATAATTTTCGGTTTTCTGTAAATTAGGATATTCTTAAAGAACAATGAAAATGTAAATATTCCCATATTTACATTTGTAAATATTTCCTTCAAACAAGGAAGTTCTGATCCAATGGACGATCCAACCAAAGAGAGTAATTCTTGTGTTGATATTGGCCCCAGCAAAGCAAAAGTGAATTTAAAGAGATATAAAAAATAAAACGTATTATGTCCATTGTACTCAATAGAGTAAAATTTATTGAAATTTACTTAATGATTTAGTATCTTTAAAATAAAGATACTGATTTAAAATAAAAATACTAAAATAAAGATACTAAAGATCTTTAAAATAAAGATACAAATCTTACTATGTTATAGCAAGTAAGTACTCCTTTTTTTTTTTTTTTTTTTTTCCAAATAAGTATTTCAAACTAGCATTTGTGGCTTTCTTCATGTTACTTTTTTACATGTTGGGTAACTTAAAAATCAAAGAAAAAGGCATCAGGATAGTGTTACTTTTTTTTTTTTTTTTTAAGATTTTACTTATTTATTTGAAAGAGAGAGAGAGCATGAGAAGGGGGAGAGTCAGAGGGAGAAGCAGAATCCTCGCCGAGCAGGGATCCTGTGGGACTCAATCCCAGGACTCTGGGATCATGACCTGAGATGAAACTGAGTCATCCAGGCACCCGACAGTGTTACTTTAAGCTATGTTTTTAACAGTCTAAGATATTTGTGTGCTAAGGTCAGGTGGGACCTGCCAGAGAACCATTTCTGGATGAGTTTTCTTTAGCTGGTCACATTTTGTTGTTTGCCATGAAAGTATAATGACAATGAAAATAACATCCAACCGTGCCCACTAAAGTAATTAAATTCTGTATTCTAACTAGGAAACTATTTGGAACAAAATTTTGATAATGTTATTTAAAAAATAATTGGTTACCTCCAAAGAAAATGATAATGTTGATATAATTTATATATTTCTGTGCTCTAAACTCAGGATAAGTTATACGTAGTGTATCTCAAATTAAGAGTATATTTTTAATGTCTAACTACTATTTTTATAAATAAAAACTTAATATCAATTTCAGTAATCTAAAGTAGAATTTATAGACTATAGCCAGAATGTAAATGTTTTTCAAATGCATTACAGATAATTTTTTCAAAGAAACTCTATTTCTAAATTAACTACATTTTTAGGGGTTTAGGGATGCCTGGATGGCTTAGTCAGTTAGGCATCCCACTCACTCTTGATTTTAGCTCAAGTCAGGTCATGATCTCTCAGGGTCATGAGTTAGAACTCCATGTCCGGCTCTGTGCTCCGTGGGGTGTCTACTTGATGATTCTCTCTCCCCCTTTCTCTCTGCCCCTCCCCCAGCTCACTCACTCTTGGATAAATAAGTCTTTAAAAAACAAAAACAATAAATTAACTGTACTTTTACAGATTTCCAAAGACTTTAGGATTCAGCATTACAGCATGCCTAATTCAACTTTTTATATGTTGGTGTTCTATAGAAATGAAGAGGACAAAGGATTTCAAAGGCTCTAGACCTTCTTGTTATCCTATATAATGATAAAATTTAGGTAGCTATTATTTTGAAATCAAACAACTGTATTATAGATAGTTATTATTTTGAAATCAAACAACTGTATTATAGAAGAAAAGAGGATTTTTCTCTATAGTAATCATAGTCGCTTGGATTGCATCATATCTGTATACCCTTACCAAAAAATACCTACTTCTTTTAAACTCCATATTTTGCTCTATTTTTAAATGAGGCTAACCTGATTCTACTTCAAACTATACCTATATAAAAACTTATATTCAAAATAATGCCTTAATCATAGTTCGTAAGTTATTTTCTTGATAATAATGATAGTCCTCAAAAGGACTGAGAATTACTGAACTTAAGTAGTTGTTCCTTTAAAGAAAAAAATATATATTATTTATTTAAGGGAGAGAGAGGGAGAGAGAAAGGGAAGGGGTAAAGGGAGAGAATCTCAAGCAGACTCCCTACCGAGCGTGGAGCCTAACAGAGGGCTCTATCCCATTACCCTGAGATCATGACCAGAGCTGAAATCTAGTCACGCACCTGACCACCCGAGCCACCCAGGTGCCCCTGAACTTGAGTAATTGCTCTAAAAGAATACTCACTCATATAGCCCCATTTTATTTAGCACTATTTGTGAAACCTAAAATGTTTTCAAACACAGTGGCATAATTGGGGAAAATATAGCTTATCCATGTGAATTATCATATTAAATCCTTTTAGGTCATATGAAGTTACTATCATATTAAATGCAATATAATTATGAAATAGTGTGCTGAGACTAGATTATTATTTATCAAATAATTGAAATGCATAAAAGGTATTGTTACTGATAATAAATGTAACATTTAACATTTAATTTAATGGTATTTATTTAAGTAAAATGTTTAATTATTTAACAATTTAGCATATTAGTCTAACAAATAATTTTTAAATGGTAAGTAAAATATTTTATTATATTTAATCTTACATAGTCCTGTTTTAAGCGTAATATGTCAAAATTATGAGATCATTATCAACATAACATCATTATATACAAATTTTTGCCATGATTTGGATATAGTATATTTTTATGCTGCTTTAAGATAAATATTTACCAATTTCTTTATTATATTTCATTTAACATCAAAACAACAATGTGGATTAACATCAAACAAATCAAGTGTTTTACTAGATCAATACATATCCTATGTTTTACCTCACTTTCCATTCATTAAGACATTGAATCCTGTATGTACGATTATCTTTCTAAAGTGATAGAAAATCATCATCATCATCATTTTAAAAGGCACCCGTTTCCAGAGACAGTACAAATGCCCTTAACCTTCTCCCCTATGCACAGTACTTGGACCAACTCCTCTCTGGCATCTTATTTTATCCCTTATTCCTCAAACAGAATTGGGGGAAGTTGCATTTGGGCACCCTGATAGAGCCCATGGACAGAATTTTCAAGCATTTCCCCATTGTTTATACCCCTGGGAAATTCCAAAACAAAATGAAAAACAGTTCTAAATAGTCCAAGTTGGATAGCTTCTATCTAACACATTGAATTTCAGGTTTAAGGTCCCTAAAATAAGAATCAAGGGACTTTTTTTTTTTTTTAATTAAAAATTTCCTCTGTCTTTCAATGCAATTAGAGGGAAAAGGGAATTTTGAGTGACCCTAATTACAGAGGACCTGCTGACAGCAGTCTACTTTTTATTAAGTAGTATTTACTTAGATATACTTAATACTAAAGCATGAGAACAAGAGACCTTTTTTACTTAATTAGGCATTAAGTTTGCTTTAAAATATTCATGTCCTTTTAAGCTATAGAATACAAAACAGTATCCATCACCCTAAAATGAAGTAATATACTAACATACATTGGCATAGATTACTTCCTATTTTTCCCTAGATTTACTGTGGCTACTGTCTTGAACTGTAATTATGAAAACAAGAAATGTAATTCCATTTTTAAAAATTAACTAAATTGAAGAGGGCGCACATTGCATGGCGCACTGGGTGTGGTGCATAAACAATGAACCTTGGAAAATTGAAAAAATAAAATTTTTAAAAAAGTAACTGAATTATCAGTAGCACTATAAGATAGAGTGATATAAAATAATATACAAAGTAATATATAAAGTAATCTGTGATAGCCTATGTGGGATTTTTTTTAAAGAACCCAATTTAATCACCTTTGCTATATATTTATTTGTAGTTTAATAAGAGCAATCATTTTATGTATATTGGTATTTTTAAAATGATTTCATTTTAATTTTGAATGATATATATGTGGCAGTTATATTTATGTCATAGAATTACAGTTTATTTTTATTTCATAATTAGTGATTTTGGGGGTACCTGGGTGGCTCAGTGGGTTAAGCCTCTGCCTTCGGCTCAGGTCATGATCTCAGGGTCCTGGGATTGAGCCCCTCATTGAGCTCCCTGCTCAGCAGGGGGCCTGCTTCTCCCCCATCTCGCTCTGCCTGCCTCTCTGCCTACTTGCGATCTCTCTCTGTCAAATAAATAAAATCTTTTTAAAATTAAAGAAAAGAAAAAAGAAATAAAAAAGCTGAGACATCTGGGTGGCTCAGTCAGTTAAGCACACAACTCTTGGTTTCAGCTCAGGTCATGATCTAATGGTCCTCACATGGAGCCACACATCTGGCTATGCACTAAGCATGGAGTCTGCCTGAGATTCTCTGTCTCCATCTCCCTCTGCCCCTCTCCTACTCTCATGCTCTCTCGCTCTCTCTCTCTAAAGTAAATAAATCTTTTGGAAAAAAAGAACTCAAAAGCTATGAAAATACAGAGAGTAATTTCAGTATTGAATTAGAACTGCATGGTAACTAAATTGTAACTCATGGTAAAACTGAATTGTAAATTATACTTTATGATTTGTTATTGCTTACTGTGAACGTTCAAAGCATAAGTTAAAATTTCATTTATCATATTATCTTGTAGGGGTCCAGGTGGTGGTAGACCTTGGCCAAACCCAACAAATGCCAATTCAGTGAGTATATGTATTTTTAAAATTTTCTTTGCATGTTGTAGCATTTAGCAACAAAATCTGTGGCTTTCAAAAGTCCTACAATTGGTTATATTAAGTTTCTTAAAAAATAATCATTCCAAAAATATATTTTGCATATATATTTTTTAAATATGTTTAATTTTTTAAATTATATAATTTTTTTTACTTCACAGTCTAATATAAACATGTATTCTATGTAGATTAACAGACTTCCAAAAATAAAATATGATTTAAGTATACTACAGAAGCCTTTATTTATTGTAATATATATGTCATAAAATGATTTGATCTTTTAAAATAAATGTAATAATCACTAAGTTACCAGATAATCTCAATCTCTATCAGAGTTATTATGATTTTATTTATTATATTGTTACACCTAGGTTTGCTCTCTTACTATCCCAGGAAGCAAGTACACATTTGTCCAGTGCCTGTCAGCCAAATTGGAGTTCTTATACATCTATCTACATATCTGACGTGCTGTGAATTTTACTAATATGTTTTGTGATAGCAGTTTGACTCACAGATATTTTTCTCTCTTAATAATGTCACATAAATATATGCACAAGTTGGAAACTAAGCTTTCGGTGTTAAAATTAATATGGTTTTAATTAGATGATCCTGGTGATGTTTTCCCTTCTTGACTTTGAAACTTTGAGTTTCTTTAGTACATGAGAGAGGTCTGCTGTGTAACTCTGTGTAGTGCGTGCACTGCACAAAGGTTTCTCACTCAAAGGATTCAGTACAGCTCGTGCTCCACTTGTAAAGTCTATGAATATCTTCCCAACAGGGATGCCTTTTACTAATACGCACAGAGGTAACTTCATTGACTAGCAGTGGACTTAAAGCTAAATAAACATGAAACTGATTCAATGTTCAAGGTTAATTTAAACTTCAAGACAATTTAAGGTGAAGGAAGTGTGGTATAGAAAGAATCATCCTAAATTCATTGCTCTTCTAAGGCAATCAAGTAAGCAGCTGTCATATTTTTAGAGAAAAAAAATTATTTTGTCTTCCTGTCTCTTTGGTTTCAATAGCTAATTGAAATATCATTTGGGGTGGACAGAAGTGTTGATCTTGCTTTCATTTGGGTCTTCAGTATACAATTTAATCTCAACGAGTCTTCCTATAATACTGTTATGCTGGATTATGTTATAATGTATCTTTATCTTATAAAATTCCTTTAGTTTGTCTATATGCTTTTGAAGAGTTCACATTTCTATTTTCTTCTTGCTATACGCCTTTCAAATTCATTCAAGATTTCACTTTAAAATGGCATCTGGCTAGCAGCTCAGGACACAGTTCTTTCAACTTGCTATTAAAATACCCATAAAGGGGTGCCTGCGTGGCTCAGTTGGTTAAGCATCTGCCTTTGGCTCAGGTCGCCATCCAGGGCTCCTGGGATGGAGTCCATGTCAGGCTCCTTGCTCAGCAGGAAGCTTGCTTCTCTCTCTGCCTCTCTCTCTCTCTCTCTCAATTTGTGTCTCTCATGAATAAATAAAATCCTTAATTAAAATAAAATACCCATAAAGATACAGGAAGAAAACGATTTTTTATAACACTGAAAACTGTGACAATCTTCCTATTGCCAGAATCTGGAAAGACTTTCTATTATCTGCACATCTGTTGAAACTGGATTAAAAAGCACAGACAGTGCTCCTTAACTATGTAAGCCTTTCCACCTAAGAAGCAGGAACTCTTCTTCCTCACTGTCCGTGCTCCCTCTGCTGCCCCTTGCAGGTGGCCACGTGCAACTTCCACCTGCCACTGCCTGCCTCCAGCAGGACCACCTTTTACACAAGTGGCTGGAGACTCTCTCCCTCAAAACCTACTTAGGAAGGAAAGTGAGAAAGGTGCCTTGTGCCAAGAGGGCATATTATCCAAGTAAAAATATGGCGGAGAGGCAGGAATGAAGAGTGAGTTCTGCATTATGATAATTTTTAGTTTTCATGTCCTCCACCTCTTCAGAATTTCATGGAGCCAAGCAGTGTGGATAGGAGAATGTATTCTAACAAGTCAGCAGCTCTGAATTATTTTAGACCCTAGAAAGCGGTAGGAATTAGGGTAGGAGGTGTGCGTGTGAAACGGCCATCCAGCAGTCATGGTGAATGGACACTTGACCAGCACACATGTGGTCAAGTAAGAGAGTTGAAAACAATCCCTTGTGTTAAGAGCTGTCCCATGTGAATACATCTCCCCCTCACTCGAAGAAATGTCAATAAGGAAAAAAAGTGGGGAAGGCTTACAGCTTTCTCTTCAGAAAGAGAAAGGGGGTCATCATCCTGAGTTCAGAAAAGCAAAGCATTCCTCTGAAAAAATGATTGATTTTGAGAACAAGAAAAAGAATCATAAAAAACTGATGACTTTCTGCCAAAAACATAGGGCTTACACATGAAACAAAGCAAAAAAGTATTAAAGAGGGATTTTCCCCTCTAAATACCATTGATTTTATTCTAGTGACAACTCCTCTGTACTGTTTTGATTTCCAAATTCCTCAGACTTCTTGTCAGTATTTTTAATTATAGACACTTTTTATTTTCTATCAATATAGTAAGTCTCTGGCTCTTGAGGCCCACATTTTCAAGTAGTTGATTATTCTGTTTTTGCTGTTTCCAGATATGTTTTGTATACTGTTTTTTTCCTTTAAATGTTTATATCAGTGTAACTCCAGATTTATAGAAGAGTTGCAAGACTAGTACAAAGAACTCCCATGCACCCTTTACCCAGATTCCTGAGTGTTAAAATTATACTGTATTTGCTTTATGACTTCTATTCTCTGCATATACATATTTTTTCCTGGACCATTTGAGCTGTATTTAAGTTGTTGACATGATAACCCTTCATCCCCAAATATGTCAGTATGTGTGTCCTAAAAGCAAATACATTATCTTTCAAAACTACAGTAAAAATCAAAATTAGAAAATAAGCATTGACATCATGCTATTTTCTAATCTGCAGACCCCACTCAAATTTCACCAATTGTCTCAGCAATGTTCCTGGTAACAAAAGAAAACCCCAGTTCACTTGTTACATTTATGCATCATGTCTTTTGGTCTTTAATCTAGGACAGTTCCTCAACTTTTCTTTGTCTGTCTTAACCTTGTAGTTTTAATGAATGCAAAGCAGTTATTTTGCAGAATGTGCCATAATCTGGCTGATATTTTTTCATGATTAGATTCAGGTGATACATTCAGGTGATACATTTAGTAGGAATGCCACAGTAGTAATGTGATTTTCTCAGTGCACCATCTCAGGAAGCATGTGATGGTGATTTGTCCCATTGCTTGTAGTGTTAATTCTAATCCCTTAGTGAAGAGTGGTACTTGTCAAATTTCTCTACTGTAAAATTGCTGTTTTTCCTTTTGTAATTATTGACTTGTGGAGACATACTTTGAAATTACAGTAAATATCCTCTTCTTCCTCATACTTTTATCTGCTACGTTTGGTATCCATTCATGATTCTTGACCAAACTGGTCTTTTTTTTTTTCTCTATTGGTTTCCAAATAGCTGATTTCTAATTCTGTTTTCCTTCTCCCATTTATTAGTTGACTGTCTACTTAACAGAGACTTTTTCTTTCTTCTCCATTCATTCATTCATTCAGGTATATCAGATGGACTTGTGAGCTCTTATTTCATTCAGTAGGTTTTTGATGCTAAGATCATTCCAGATTAAGCCAGTAGGAACCCCTTCAAGCTGAATCATTTGTCCTTTGTTTGTTTATTTTAAATATTTGTATTTATTTATTTGAGAGAAAGAGAGCTTGAGGGAAAGATCACAAGCGGGGAGGGTTGGGCAGAGGGAAAGGAAACTCTCCGCTGAGCAGGGAGCCCAGTGCAGGACTCCATCCCAGGAACCCTGGGATCATAATCTGAGTCAAAAGTATACTTACCCATCAGAGCACCCGGGGCCCTCATTTGTCTTTTTGACATGTCGGCATTATTCTTTGAGCACTTGTAACTCGTTCTGAATTTTCCCGATGTTAGCCCTGAAATAGCCATTTCTTTAAGGAGTCATGGTTCCCTTTAGTGGAGAGTGATACTTAGAACCTATCAGAGTGATAGGGCTTCTAGAACCTCTCAACCAACATAACTAGGATTTAGATGTATGTTCGTGCACATATCCATACACCTCTATATCTTTCTGTATCTATCTATAGGTTAAAACCGTGATTACCCACCAGTGCTCCAATTTCAGTCCAAAACAGGGTGTATTCTAGACTTGCTTCTTTCCACTTTTCTGAAAGTTAAAAAATCTGCCTACCATTATGTATAATATATTTATTTATTATTTGCTTCATTTATATCAGTCCACAGTTTTGTCATGTAAGAGTATTTTAATCAAGGGGCACCTGGGTGGCTCAGTGGCTTAAAGCCTCTGTCTTCAGCTCAGGTCATGATCCCAGGGTCCTGGGTTCAAGCCCTGCATCGGGTTCTCTGCTCAGCGGGGAGCCTGCTTCCCCTTCTCTCTCTGCCTGCCTCTCTGCCTACTTGTGATCTCTGTCTGGCAGGTAAATAAATAAAATCTTTAAAAAAAAAGTATTTTAATCAAAAGTTTTGGGCACCATTTTACATGGAACATAGAAGAAACATTTTTAAAGGACAATATTTTTAATTTAGAATAAAATTCTGATTTTTACTTTAAAGTTCCGTTGATCTGAACATTACAATATTGGCTTCAGATTCTTCTTTGGAAGTTTTTTTTTTTTTTTTTTTTTAAACAAATTCACCAATGATTTTTTCCTTTTTTGTATCTTTCAAAGGAACTGGACACTTGGGTTTACCTATATAGCACGTTCTCATCATTAAGTAGGAAGTACTGTTGGGGTGCCTGGGTGGCTCAGTGGGTTAAAGCCTCTGCCTTCAGCTCAGGTCATGATATCAGGTCCTGGGATCAAGCCCCGAATAGGGCTCTCTGCTCAGCAGGGAGCCTACTTCCCCCCTCTTTCTGCCTGCCTCTTTGCCTACTTGTGATCTCTCTCTGTCAAATAAATAAATAAAATCTTAAAAAAAAAAAAAAGTAGCAAGCACTATTATTGAAAATATCTGAATTATCTTTGGCTGGGGACGCTTTTGATTAAAAGATCCAGAAAAACAACCAGACTAGGATCATATTGAGAGAATGCAAATTGGATCATGTATCTGAAAAGTCTGGATATAAATTTGCTTTGGGGCACATTTGATTCCAAGGATCCAGATAATGTCATCAGGACCCAGTCTCCATCACTTACCTTTTTTCTTTGTCATGACAAGAAGGCTGTGTGGAATCCCAGATGCATATCCTCAGAGCTCTCAGTTTAGTAACTGAACTGAACTCACAACTCTTTTATCACTTAAGCATAGAAATTGGACATAACTAACTGAACTAGATTTGTTTAATTTGGGTCCTATGCTCATTCCTGAATTATGACCTGAGGTTAGTTACAATGCTCTTTCAACCTGGCCAGGTCACACAGGCCCCCACCTGAGCCCCACCCAAACCACATGGGAAAATAAGACGTATGGTTCACCGAAGAAAACTCAAGGAATTGTTAGCAGAAAAGGACATAAGCAAAAGCTACAGATGTCCAATATAACATTGTATTCATCAACTAATGTGACAGGAAAAAGAAAGAAGAAACTCCTTTAAAGAAAAAAAAAGAATTGCAATCTATTGTAATGATTAAGCCCAAAGGAAATGCAAATATCTTATTCCAGATAGGTTCTGCTCATTAAAAAAAAAAAAAAAAAAACCTAGAAAATTGTAGAATGTTTTCAACTTTACACTGGCATAGAGGGTTTCTTGATGTTGCCCTCTCTGTAGCTTCTAAGTGTTTTTAAACTTCACAGTTGAAGAATGCTACTAATCATTTTTTAAAAAGAAGTCAAAATCTCTAGCAACTCTGCTCTTCCCCTTGCTACGGCACCACTGTCAGAATATTTCAAAATATTTGAATTATTTGTCACAGATCTTGAATTACCTGTCTAGCTTAACCAGACAGTACATACGCCTCTGAATTTTCTCATCTGACAAATAAAAAATTCTTTTAATTCTATGATTCTGATCTTTCAGCTCTCTGATCTTACTCATCTTCATCTGTGTTTAGCTCTCTGATCTTACTCCTCTAGATCTGTGTTTTCGTCTTTCAGTTCACGTTAATATTTTGTATGGAGTCTGGAGAGGGGCAGGAGGAGATTAATCACATTGGGAGAATTTGGACACTAGAGCTGGAAAAAAGCTTGGACAAAATAAAGAATTAGGCTGTTAGTGGCTAGGGGGACAGATTGTCTGGGAAGGTGCAGAAGGTGACAAAGCAGAAAAGAGGAAAAGAGAGCCATGAGGGAAAAATCTAAACTGTATCATTGGTGTGGAAGAGAGCTATATTTTAGGAAGATAGTCTATAAAATGGATGTAATGGGGAAATGACGTTAGGGGATCATAGTTACAGGTTTTATAAAATGTTATCAGAACCTGAGGTAGAGTGGTGATCGAAGGAATGACAAGTATGCATTCACACATAGAATCAAAAACACTTGGTGATCTTTGATTTGGGGATAAAGAGAAAGAAAAAGTGGAAGGTGATTTCAAGTCTTTGAATCCAGGTATCAGGAAGAATGGGAATAACACAAACTCCGCTAAAAATAGAAGAGAAGAAGGAGGTTTAGGGGGTAGACAGGGAGCTTTGTTTTGGAATGTTAAATCTTCTACTCAATCTAATAAAATACTAGATCAAGTGTGGCGCCCAGCACAAAATGGAAATGTATTCAGTTGAAGTTTTATCTCTAGCTCTAATCTCTACTAAATTCTTGATGCAGATTTCTAAATATCTGTTGATCAATGTCTACTAGTGCCTTCAAATTCAACGTGTTGGATATTTCCCTAGACTTGCCCCTGTTCCTGAATTCCTTACATATAAATTAGTAGCACTATCACTCACCCACTCACCAAGTTGGAAAGCTAGGAATTGCCTTAACTTCTGCCTTCCCTTGTCCACCACACGTAGTTTGTCACCATGACCTGCCAAGTACATTTGTGAAAAGTCTTTCAAATTTTCTTCCTCCTTCTTATCTTAATCAGCACTGCCTACAACACTGAAATCTCTTGCCTAGACCTTTTGCAATAGACTCCTAACTTGTATTCATATTCCATGATGAACTAGAGTTATCTTACTAAAATATAAATTTGAACATGTGTCTCTCAAACTGGTGACTCCCTATTTCCTACAGCATAAATTCAGTCACAGTCTGACCGTATATGCTTATCATTTATTTCAATTTCCTATAAGTACCACACTGAGATTATATACCATTTCTCTAATAAACTATATACTCTCATTTTTCTTTTCTTTCTTTCTCCCTCTCTTCCTTCCTTCCCTTCTCTCTCTCTCTCTAATGCTGATCCTTCTCTTTATCTTTCTAGTGGTCATTTACTCTCTGTAAGTCAGCTACCCAGCTCAAATATCTTCTATACCCACATACTTCTACCTATATTGTTATATTTTATGTCTCTCGCACTAGGCTGTCAGATGCTACTGGTAACTTGCAAGAGTAAAGGTTCAGTGAAGTGCTACTAGGGGTAGAAGCCCGCCCAGATGTTCTTTTTCTTTTAATGAGGGCACCAAAGAATATGAAGTAGAAATAGTGAGTATAAGCCAAGAGCTTGACAGGACACATGGAAAGAAATTGGACTAGATGAGGTAAAAATTTTAAGTATTTTTAAATGTTTTGTTTTTAACTGTGTGTAAAGGAATCATGAAGAGGGAGAAATTAAAAACCAGAAAAGGAGCAAGGACTTAGGAGAATGAGGTAGTTGGGAATGGCTAGCTCTGGAAACAAGCGGAAAGATTATCTTTTTTCTACCTGGATAAATTGATAAAATTCCAATCTATTAATAACAGTGTTGAATTAAAGGTGAAAGTATAGCAAGAATTTGATAGCTTTAATATATGAAAAAGGGCCAACTGACTACCAAATCAGGATTTTATAATCATCATGAAGCCCAGCTCAGGAAAGTCAGTTGTTAATTATTCAAGAATTGTTTGAGCTAATTGTTAAATCATTGGTAGCTCTAAGTCTTCCATGTGGGAATATTCACACCATATAAATTGACAAATGCTACAAATTGGGACCTTTTCCTCCCCTGAGTTTTGTTTTTTTTTTTTAAGATTTTATTTATTTATTTGACAGAGAGAGATCACAAGTAGGCAGAGAGGCAGGCAGAGAGAGAGAGAGGAGGAAGCAGGCTCCCTGCTGAGCAGAGAGCCCGATGCAGGACTCGATCCCAGGACCCTGAGATCATGACCCGAGCCGAAGGCAGCGGCTTAACCTACTGAGCCACTCAGGCGCCCTCCTCCCCTGAGTTTATTGGGTTTACTGGCACACCACTAGAATGCTCAGGGCTTCCATGAAGGCCAAGCCAAAATGCTTCCAGATAATAGTGAAGAGTAGGTTGACACTGGAGGACGTGATTATATTTTGGACCTTGTCCTTTGTTTTGTGTTTCTTCCCAGGAAATCCCTACTGTGAAACAGAAAAATGTGGCTAGGGGGTGATCAAAGAGATGGAAATAAAAGTAGGCTTGGAGCACTTGGGTGGCTCAGTCGATTAGGGGGCTGCCTTCAGCTCAGTCATGAACCCAGGGTCCTGGAATCAAACTCCATGTCCTCTGACTCCCTGGGCAGAGGAGAGTCTGCTGCTCCCTCCGCCCCCCATCATCTGTCCTCATGATCATTCTCGCACTCTCTTTCTCTCAAATAAATAAATAAAATATTTAAAAACAAAACAAAACAAAACAAAAAAACAATGTTCTACATTAGGATAATGAACTAAAAATACTGGAGAAACAAAAAGCTGACAATGGTGTGCGGGAGGGGCAGAGTCAATTTAGTAGGGAAATAATGGACTTAAACATGGAGGAATTGTAAGGGAAGAAGATTCTGGTTAGAATATAAAATAATATTTGTGAGTGACATGAGGAATAAGAAAGTGTCAGGCAAGGGAGTTGTTTAGATCTCTGTAAGTAGTTCTAGGATGTGGTCATACTCACAAATGAGGAGAGGGAAGTATATTATAAAGTGAAGGAAGGCAGTGAGGTGTATATTCCAAAGATCTATTTGAACTCAGGACTTGAACTCACGCAGGGCTTAAACTCATGGCCCTGAGATCAAGACTTGAGCTGAGATCAAGAGTCAGACACTTAACCAACTGAACCAGATACTGAACCAACACCCCTAAATTCCGAAGATTTAAAGCATGGTTAGTTAGATCATATTTTGAAAGTTGGTGATGAATGATGGTAGGCACTAGAGAGAGGTAGAAGAATTTAGCCAGTTGCTAAGGTTATAAGGAGATGAAAATTGGAGCCAACAGATAAGATGGTGATTTGGAGGGAGCAAATGTACATGTTTAAGATAAGAAACAGAAGACGGATGGTAAATCATGAACCAAAAGGGCCCTGGGAGAGCAAAGTTGTATTCAGCTACTAAGTTTAGTTAAGTGTGTACTGGCCATCAAGATCTCAGTACTCCTACTGGATGTAATCCTCATCATTAGCGATGCTGGGCAGGCTGGTCGTGACCATCTGCAGGGCTGAATTACCCAAAGGCAGAGCAAGCAGGGACCTCAGAGGCATGCAGTCCATGCTTAAGGCAAATCATGGACACCAAACAAGGAGAGAATTTTCAAATAATTTAATATTAAATATTTTCCCCTTGAATGAATTACCCACTAAAGAAAAATCATAACTTTGTCTTATTTCCTTCTTCTTACTTTCAAGTTTCATATTATCTTTGTGTTTAATTATATGGAAGGTTTTGTGATAGAGGAAGGGTTTAGGGTAAAGACAGTATCATCTTTTCACTATTCTAATGGTCCAGTTCTGGCTGTCTGCCTCAAAGAAGGTCGTAGTTTGTTGGCTTTTTCCAGAATAAGGCAAAAATATCTGCTCTGGATGTGCAGAATCTTCATGCAAGTGAGCTAGTGAGCTTCTGTGAAAAAAAAAAAAAAAAAAAAAAGAAAATATTTGGACTTAGCTCTTTTTATTAATAATCTATACTCAAGGGCCTAGTTTTAAGTACCTGTTTTCTAGTTTTCATTTCTTAAATTATGTTAGCAATGTTGTATTAATATTCTGTAATCTCTAAAAAAGAATTTGGTTAAGAGATTGATTTGAGGAGAAAGAATTTGTTGCCCATAACTGATCCCCCCAAATTAGTAGTTTTTGGAGACTTACATTAATGAAATCTTACACATTTATTACAGTATTTTCTAGTAGCTAATTAGAAAAGAAAGGGGGAAAATGTGAAGCCTGCAAACCAAGTATTGACCCATACCACATGAATGTAGTAGCCTAAAACCTGTCTTAAAAAATAATAATAATGCATCCCAGAACGCACATGAATTGGGAGTTCTATCTGTAAAGCTATTAATTTGAAAACTCTGGTTTCTGGTTTTTAGCTGCACACATATATATTTTTCTAATTACAGAATAAGTGTCATTAGAATCAAGCAGTGAGTACAACTGCTCTGAAATGAATATAAGTTGAGGCTATAATTCTGTCTAAATTCCTCTTGACCTATATCCCCTCTTTTTTATAAATTCAAGATAATGTTGCTTTTATTCGTTTTTTCGGCACTCAGATAGATACACGTGCCTTTATTCTTTGCCATCCTTTGTGATACATTTTAAAAACTTGATAAAAGTCAGAAAATAGATTCATTTTAGGTAAGTCTCCATACTGTCACATGAATCAAAATATATTTCTTTGTCCTATTCATGTTCCAGATACCATACTCTTCAGCATCTCCTGGGAATTACGTAGTAAGTACATTTGGGATTGTTTGCTCATAAGATTTGATGTTATGTTTTATTTGGGCAATGAAATAGTTGTCCAGATGTTAAGAAGAGCCCCTGTGTATTGGCCAAGAACGGAACATCTGATATGTATTGAGTTTTTCATCTGCCAACCTCACTACATATGTTGATGTTCATTAGTGAAACAGTTATCAATCTGGCCAAAATTGCCCTGAGTACTGTGTTTTACTTTAGCATATGTTTCTGTAAACCAATACAATACAGTCTGTCCAATCATGAAGAAAGCCATCCCCAGTTACACAATGATAAGCTTGAATTTGCAGTTCTCCAGGAGGATAATCTACACCCCCTCCTTCACCCCACTCACCACACACAAAGTTGAGGAAGACATTAAACTCCCCTCCCCCAACACAAAGGGAATCAGAATAATGCGTAGTAATTTAGGGGGAGGGGCTTTTGAGGGCTTTTTTATGCTTAGAAATTGAAAACACTTGTTTTTCTTCTTTTTATTATTTAGTACATGTTAGAATTTTCCACTAATTCATACACAACTAAAGGCAAATTAGCAGGTTTTACCTGAGTTCTTGAACTTACAAATGACCTTTTAACCATTATCACATTATAATCCTTGCTACATCTCAAGACCACCCTGGAAGATACATTGTAATAATATTTAGGAGTACATGCCTATCAGAAGAGAAAAGATAAAATGGTAAGAAAGGAAAACCTTTCCCTAAGAAATTTTGGAGGAGCTAGCTACCTGGGGTAGGAAAAAAGGAGAGCTTAAGAAGATTAATGAGCATTTTACTCCCCTTAGAATTAATGTTGTATGAATGTAGTAAAAAGCACACACTGTTTTGGACCTATGAACTTAGTGCTCAGTGTCCTCTTAAGCTGTACAAACTAAGAAGGTCTAACTTTTTTCACATTCTCTATGAAGCAAAAATGAAAGTAAGAACATGTGGGTAACACCTAATTTTTTCTTAAATTGCTTGAGAATAAGCCTAATATATAATTCTATGAAATTATAGACTTTTATCTGAAGGAAACTTAAGTTGCTTATTAAATAGCAAATACATATATCATTTGAAATAATTAGTGGGCTATGTCTACACATTCAGAATGAAGTACAAATTTATCCACTTAGTAATTTACCCAGATTAATTATGGTACATCTGAAAAATTCTAAAACCCTTTGCCTGAATTATCCATTTTGGTTGTCTGAAATAACCGAATCAACCTTAGAATCACCTAATTTCCATTTCAGATTGATTAGTAACCCACAGCATTAGTCAACATTGCCTCTCATTTCTAATTGACATGATAGCAGAAGGTTCAATACTTTAGAAGTGTTATAATTGATACCAATAGAGAAAGAAATAGCATCAGTGTGTTTTCATAAACATATGAGAATCTTTGAGTTTTAAGCTTCCTATAAAAAACCCTGATATGAAACATAAGAAAATCACAATAAACTAAATCACAAATACCCATGAATGATGCTGTTGTATGGATTTGTAAAGGCCCCAATAAATGGCTTCTCCTTAACCTCATTATACCTGATGTGATTAAGTCATGAATAATAAATCAGTGTTACAGGCTCATTGTTTTTGGAAACTTGTCAAAACAGTCTCAACGTATTTAAGCTAAATTATATTTTGTATAATATTGAAATGATTGTGCATTCAAAGAAAATAAATTATGGAGAAAATATATTTCCTCTGTGATTTTCAAATTGAATCATTATAGATAAGTCTAACTTTTCTTCTGTTTTTCCTTATATTGTTTAATGAAATGCCTTATTTTTACTGAAATTTTGTATAATTATTTAGGGTCCTCCAGGAGGTGGAGGGCCACCAGGAACACCCATCATGCCTAGTCCAGCAGGTATTGTAATCACACTAGCCACATGGGCATTTGATTAATAGAGTAAATAACAAAAGATAAAAAATGTTATGACGGAAGGTTAGTAGTATTCATTATCTCATTGATGGTAACAGAAGTAGACTAGAGGTAGCAAGTAGAAGAAACAGGGTTCTCAAATAACCATTGTCCAATTACTTTAAGCATGTAGAAAATCCCTGTTGTGGTAACAGATAAAATCAGGATTAAAATGGTGTTAGTCTCTATGAATTGCCCAATAATTTATCCGACAAAAAGATTCCTTGAGACTGTGAAAAAAAATCCAAATCTCACAACTTAGAAAAATTCTGCATGAGTTACACATGAAATACATGGGTCCATTAGATTTAATAAGATCCACCATTATCTTACTGAGGTGGATGTAGATGTGCTTACACATCCATATGGATTTATTAGCTAATAGATTCACTATGTAGTACAGGAAGTGTTTTTTTTTTTCTTTTAATCTTCATAAACTAAAATACCTCAATATTTTATCAATTTGCATGATGATTTTAAATAGTTTTATCCTTTTTTTCCAAGACTTTAATATAGGCTATTAAATCCATTGTTTCTTGAGGACTCTAATGGTGGGAGTTGACATTGGTGCAGCCCTCCCTGGAACAGCTCTGGCAACATGTATCAAGAACCATGACAAAGTTCATACCACTTGCCTCCAAAATCCTTCATTGAGAAATAATTAGTGATACATCCCAAGATTTATGGGGAGGGGTTCTCACTTGTCGTAATTAATAGTGAAATAATAGATACAACCTTCAAACCTAATCCAGTTTTAGTGATGTTAATAAATTAATTTTTTATGGAATATGGTATAGCCATTAAGATTATAACCAAAGAATTTAATGGACAATAAATGTTCATGATTCAATGTAATATGATCCCAATTTTATTTTAAAACATATATATAACACAGAAATGTAGAAAGTAGAAAACAAAGAAATAGGGCTTTATCAGTGTTAACTTTAGGTAATGAAATAGATGGGAAATTTTTGTAATTAGGAAAAATTTTTAATTATGTTGTACTGTTCAATTCATATGTTCTTAGCTGGTTTGTTGAAATCTAAGACATATGGAAGGTTGGAATTAAATATCATTAATCATACCAATAAATAGTAATTTTTAAGTTTTAAATCTTTTTCATTTTGAAAAGCATCAATTTGATAATTAACGCAAAATTTTGCTTTGCTTCACTAACTCTTTGGAATAGATCATAAATATTTCATGGATTTTTGTCCTCAGAGCATCATCATTGAACTGAAACAGAATTCATTCAAGATACAATTATGTGAATTGAACATCTTGCCCACATTTGCATTCTTGTATGGTGAAGTTAAATGCTTAATTTATGAAGGTAGCATGTGATTAATAAACACTTCACTACAATCTAAGAGAAAAATTTCGGAGAAACTGCTAAATTTTGCAGGTGATAAGCAATCTGATTACATTCCATCCTTTCAAGCCAGAAATTGCCAGCAGTATGTCCTCCTAGCCTTGTGCGTACTCCTGTGGATTCATTCTTTTCAGTCATTCCTCCAATACGAAGCCAGTACCTTCCCTGCAAAAAAATAAATGCCAGAAGATACACTTTATTATAAAAGTTCCTCTGTATATAAAAAGAATTAGATACATTCTACCTTATTTCTGTGTTTTTTAGATGAAATTGTGTTTTTGATAGATATAAAGAATAATAAATTTTTTTCTTTCTACCTATTTAAAATACAAAGTAAAAAACACATTTTCTTGCCAAATTAATTACTAAAATTAGTCTAAAAAATTAGTAAGGCTAATAAAGATGAGATTTCCTATGTTTAAGAAGCAATACAAGATTTTCTGAAAAACACATTTTTATGGGATAAAGTGTATTCCATTAGTTAAATCTCAGCAGATAGTTACTGTCTGAGGCACACAATATAAAATGTGATCTTTCCTTCTGTCAATGAACTTATTAGAATCTTGTTGGAAGCAGGAGGGAAGAATAAGACAAAATATTAACAGAATGCAAAGCAGAATTCAATGATGGGAGAGCATTCATTAATCTGGAAGTATCAGAAAACAAAATTTCATGTAAGTGGTAACATTTGCGGTGGGCGTAGAGTAGTGAGTGGAATTTTAGTAGAAGGAGACTGAGCAGAAGATCAGTGGAGGAAATAAGAACAGAAATATGGAGATTTAAGAGGTTAATCATATGCAGGAAAGAACCAGCAGCCTGAGTTGAGTATGATGTACATAAGGCTATAAAAATAGTCAAGGCCACAAAAGTCAATTGGGACCTTACTTAGTATAAACAGACAGAGATCTGAGGTGAGCATTTCAGCTTTTTCAGCAATATGACATATTAATCTAGATGTGAAAAATAATATTTAGATTTGTGGATCACTGTTTACAAACAACTGATAAATGACATCTAACCTACTCTCTCTGTGGTATCCATTAAAATAATAAACTTTTAATGTCTACGAAGCAATTACAAAATAAAAGGAAAATTAGTTGCTCATTTCTTACTCCGTGTTTATTGCCATGAGAAAGTAAATTAATTTTATCTTCTGCCTTGAATCAGTACAAAAATTGTGAAACACATTGTTTTTTTCAGAATAGAAAGGCCCAATGCATTATATTTAAGAAAAATGTATAATTGTGGGGAAAAGGAAAACTTTTCCTAAATGTAAAATATATGGCCTTTCACTCCAGGTAATATGTTATAAAAACACATGTACTCAGAGACTTAATTAGAATTAGCTAATAGACATGAAATATAAATTTTTAAAAATACTATAAAATGTTTTATATTTTTCTATGGATATATACTATAGTTGCTTTTACTATAATGAATCAAGAATAAAATGCATGAAAAAAATTTCATCGAAAGTTGTATAGGAAGAAGCTGGCTTTTACTTCAAGCAAGAGAAATTTTCATTCCAATTTTATAGTCTTGTCCTACTTTCTTTCTTTTAGAATTAAGCAAGGATATCCCACCAGCTATTAATAATTATTAGATAAATTAAAAAATGTTTTATAAATTGGTATATAAGAAGCTTAAGGAAATAGTGAACATTGAAAAGCTACTGAATCTGAATTTTAAGATGTTTTTGTTATATTCATACATACAAATTACATAGTGAAATCTCAAAGTACCCATGTTTTTTTTTTTTTTTTTTTTTTTTTTTTTAAAGATTTTATTTATTATTTATTTGACAGAGAGAGAAATCACAAGTAGGCGGAGAGTCAGGCAGAGTGAGAGAGAGAAGCAGGCTCCCCGCTGAGCAGAGAGCCCGATGCGGGGCTCGATCCCAGGACACTGAGATCATGACCTGAGCCGAAGGCAGCGGCTCAACCCACTGAGCCACCCAGGCGCCCCGAAAGTACCCATGTTTTTTTAAAAGAAAAGATTTACTGTAATTTTTTAGATTTTTAAAGTAATGTTCCTTTCGACCTGAGTTATTCAAGTGATTACTCCTAATATATTAGGTAACTATTCCCATTTACAACCACAGAATGATAATTTCTGAGTTGGAAAATGACATACAAGTATTTGTTTCTGAACATTAGTAATGACTCTTTCAAGTGCTACATCTATTAATATGTGTATGTGCACAGATCATCTTTGATTATTACTTTGTGTTGACTTGGGTATAAATTATAAAGAAAGAAATTAATTACATAATGTTTTGTTTCAGATTCAACCAACTCTGGAGACAACATGTATACTTTAATGAATGCAGTACCTCCTGGACCTAACAGGCCTAATGTAAATACGAACTTTTAATATATTTTGGAATGTAGTTGAAGGCTCAAACTCTTAAGTGCATTCTATTTCCTAGATACTACTTAAGCTTTCTATTGTATTATCCAGGAACTTATTAGATACCCCCCAAAATCAAACCCTTTCTAGGTTCTGGGTTGAAAAAAATGTAATACATAAAATATATAACAAAAGGTTTCATATCAATATGACCTAAATGTAAAACTGCACCTGATCAATTATAAAATGTCAGGGCATAGTTTTATCTCAAATCTTACATACTAATAATAATATTTGAAAATGACAGGTAATACATAATCATTTATATTTACCACATTTTTAGTATAACTAATTTTTTCATTGTGGTTGTTTATTTCTTTTATCCTGATTAACTTGAAATAAATTAGGAGATTTGATATGCTTGTTTTTTTTAGATTTTTGAAATCTGGACTTTTAAATATGAAGATGAAGCAGGTCTACATAAAGAATTTGGGTGTTCCTAATAAAGCATATGGTTGCGATTTTTCCATAAAAGCTTAAAGAAGAATATCTATAAGACCTACATATTAACAAACAATATTTATAACAGGGTATAATTAATAGATATATACATGTATATATGAATATAAGGTCACTAAAATGAAATAAAAATTAGAAGATATAAAAGGAATCTTACATAAGTATACCAAAACACAGGAATGAAATAATTATTATAACTGAGCTTCCTAGCAGTGAAGACAACACATCCATCCATTATTATGATACTTGAAATATGGCCAGTCCCAGTTGAAGTGTGTTGTGAATATAAAATACATGCTAGACTTTGAGGCATTAGTATGAAAATATAATGTAAAATATTTCATTAAAGTTTTTATGTTGACTACATGATGAAATGATCATTTTGATAAGATAATATATATATATTAAAGTTAACTTAACCTGTATCTTTTTACTCTTCAAACATGGCTGCTAGTAAATCTAAATTTACTTATGTAAGTTTGCCTTTGCAGCTTGCATATTATTTTTGTGAAGCAGTACTGCCTTCAGTTATCACTCTGCTCTTTATATAATCAAATAAATTGGTTTTCAGGAAAAAGGAAGCAATTTCCTGCGAGTATAGTCTAAAAGGTGTTTCCACACTAATCTTAATGAGCATTGAATATGATAACAAACAATGTTCATTGTAGAAATCCAGCAGAAATACGGAAAAGTTCTTCATAGTGCAAATTTCATATCTTAGAACTTGATATTTGAAATGGAGGGAGTGAGAGAAGAAACCCAGAGTACTGAAGACATTTCCCTGGGCAGCTAAGCTGATATCATCCAAGTATGTTTCATTCTGGTCCTCTAACTCGATACAAAGATAAGAGATCCAAGAAAAGTAGAAGCTGAATGTGTCCCTTTTTCAAATGTCATTCTTCTCTGTCAGAGGTAGTAAAAGCAAATGCCTGCTGAGGGCTAGGTCTGTAGTTTTATGTGCTTCAAGCGTACATACCAAAAGTCTACGTGTCTTTGAAAACACTGTAGGGGCCAGATAAAAGGACTGAACCAAGTAAGTTCAGAGGGTCTTGGCCTTGCCAGCACAAGTTTCTCAGCCCAGATCTAAACAATGCTTTTAACAAAAGCTGAATAAAACAGTAAGTTCAAAGTTAATTTCTTTAAGCTATCATTTGAGGTATATATATATTCATTCTAAGTTGTTTACTGAAAATCAATATGTGTGCTTGAAGGCAACAAAATTGTAGTCATTATCCTGGGAAAATGAACAAGCATGTGGTTTGTATGATCCTGGTGATGGAAAGCCTTCTTCCTTCCAAACCAACAGGGATACATAGATAGAGATTAGAGATTATATATACAGTTACATGTTGTCTGCTGAGGGCACCTATTTTTCTCCCAAAGGGCGGTATGACTAACAAAACACCACTGCCCCATCTGCACACATAACTGTGCACAGACACACACACACCACATTCAGTATTCTGTACCATACAACACAGAAGAGATGCTTTTGGCATGGGAAATTTTAAGAGCGAGTGTTTTTCAATAGGTTATTTTAACTGTAAACGCAAGATAATTATAGGTAACTTGTCTTCACACAGGGTTTAGATTTCCTTAGGAGTATTCCGGGGAGATAAGGAAAAGACTGAGTGGGTGGGCCATGGGCTCTTCACCTGCTCTACCACAGTAGGTCAGCTCTCACCTGTTTCGTACTGGGCTTCCAGCTGAAAATAAAATAATCCCACTACTTTTAAAAATGTCAAGTACAACTTCTGTAGAATGTCCAGTTGTCATTGAACTGACATAGTTGAGACTGCCAAGAATTAACTGTATTGAGCTGCCCCCTCAGTACGCTGAGCTAAATGTATTTAACCTGCAAGATGAAATTATTTACTATGTCCATTTGAACGAGGATAGTTTGTCTGCTAAGAAAAATGTTAATGTTGGCATAAGAATGTTGAGTTATTCTTATTAACAAACCAATACTTTTAGCAGCTTCTTAAGAATCATCTCTAGTTTATAATAGCAAAATCTATCAACGGCATAGAAAAGACCACTTATCTTCTCATTTGCACTGGAATGTATGTACTTTCTAGTTGAGGATACCTAAACAAAAATTGGGATATGAATGAGGATTAGCCTGAATTTCCAGAACCTGGAGAAGATAGTATGAGGGAAGTGGGGTGGTCCAGTTGAGAATCTCTAAGGCTGGAAAAAACCTCAAGTACTTGAAAATGAAAAGGAGTTGTGGAAGTAACTTCTCATATTAAAGATTAGATATTGTAACATGGAGATAAACAGTTGTTTTCAATGTGATCATAGTAATTTTCTTCATTTTTTAAATAGTTTCCAATGGGCCCCGGGTCAGATGGTCCCATGGGTGGATTAGGAGGAATGGAGTCACATCACATGAATGGCTCTTTAGGTAAGGATATTAAGTTTGATGTTTAGAAATCAAAACAAAAACCTTAATTCTACATAGTGGATATTATAGTTTGCACAGTGCTTTCGTATACAACAATCTATTTTTAAATGTTGCAACTTTCACTTCAGACTGATATTTGGCAGTATATAGGTTATGATGACTGGAGATCATTTGAAAATCAAGAGAGTAGAATTGCTCTCACCTAGCTCTTATTCATAAGTGTTTACTATAACCTATCAAGGTGTGGGTGTTTTATGATAAAAGGAGATACTGCTGCTCTGGGCAGTATATCTGGGCAGATAAAAGGAGATACTGCTGCCTCCCTCACCTGGAGGACTACAGTATCTTCCCAACTGGTTTGTCTCTGAAGGTATAGAGATGGTCTCAGAGGAACTTAGGTTCTCTGCAGGAATTTCTTAACTTTTTCTTTATATTTTTAATTCTCATCTCTTTTAAAAATAAAATCGGTAATCATATTCTGAATAATCTGAAGGATTCTCTTAAGAGAGAACGGTGGAACATACCCTGCATTTGTCATAAAGCTGATTTCTAGTACTGTGACTAATTGTTGGACACGGACTTCATAATGATGCCTTCTCACCGAATGAAGCCAAATAGCTTCAAGGTGAAATGCAAAACCAAAACCAAAAAACAATCGCATTTATGTTTATATATGTTTGAGTAACATTATCATAAGCTAAAAGTTGAATGGGGACAGAAGCTTATGATAATTTTCTTTCTTTTGGAAAAGGACCACCTTTTACTTAGGTTGGAGTAACTATGCCTGCAAGTAACTTAGGTTATGCACAGATTTCACAACTCTAACCAAATGCCATCCTCTAATACTCTAAAAAGGACTGTAACTTCAATAATCAAGAAATTATTTGTAACATGTTGATAGATTTTTGAGCTTTTAAGGTCCATACTTATTTTACATACATAATCTATTTTGCCTAGATTTCAAAGTCTTAATTTGCACTCTCCAATTATGATAGCCACTAACCATGTATGACTATTTAATTTTAAGTTAAAATTAAGTAAAATATGAAGTTTACTTCCTCACTTGCTCTACCACATATCAAATGTAAATAGCCACACAAAGCTCCTGGCTACCTAATGGACAGCATAGAGACATCTCCATCATTAAACAAAGCTCTACTGGGCAGCACTTATTCTAGAACTTTATTTTTTCCTTTATTGCAATATAATTCACTTTCCAATCTTTTCATTTGAAAATTATTCACAAAAGGTGACATTTGATCCAGTTAGAAGATTTTCAGTTATATTATTCCCTATAATAGAATTTGCAGAAGAGTTTCACATAGGCTTAGCATGTGGCTTATTACTTTTATAATAAACATTGTTGTACATATTTTTGTATACATAATTACATATATACTCAATATTTAATAATTTATCTCTGTTTGTAAGCACTATTTTGTGACTGTAACTGTTTTCCTATTAAAATAATATTTTTATGCCAAGAAAATTGTTAAAATAGTTAAAAATAAATCAAATATTGTGGCAAAGGTCTGATCATTGTTCCTTGTTATCTAATGTCTGATTCCATTTCCTAAGCAAGAAATTACTATTGATTGTTCACTTCTGCCAAGAATCAACATAAAATTTTTTAAAATTTTGGGCCACCTGGGTGGCTCAGTGGGTTAAGCCTCTGCCTTTGCTTTGGGTCATGATCTCAGGGTCCTGGGATGGAGACCCGCATTGAGCTCTCTGCTCAGTAGGGAGCCTGCTCCCCGCCCCCCCACTGCCTGCTTCTCTGCCTACTTGTGATCTCTCTCTGTCAAGTAAATAAATAAAATCTTTAAAAAATAAATTAAAAATTTTTTTAATTTTATAAATTTTATGAAAATCTTATGAATTAACATAAAATTATAGTGCGTTTTGAAGACATTCTTACTTTTGATAGATTGCCGTGAATATTGATTGCTGTCAAATTTTTAATTTGACATATAATATAGCTCAGAATATTATTAGACATTCTTATAGATGCCCATTTTATATTTTATCAGCTTTAGAAGTATCATTTCAGAAAATATATTTCTTTCTCATGTTCTCTATAGACATACACATATGTACATACATTTTAAAAATTTGAATTGAATAGGATTTAGAAATGATCTAATATTTTCATTTTCAGGAATTTAGGATAACAATAGTTTTCTTCATTCTGCCATTGCAAAAATAAAAAAAGATGACGGGGAGCTAGAGGTACAACTCATCCTTATATTGGCCATCAGATGATACTTATCAGGCAATATAAGAGAAAAGGAATTTTTTAAGATTAAAATTTTTTAAGATTAGAAAATTCAGGAGATATATACTAGAAAATACAAAGAGTGTATTCTTTTTATTTATGTTAAAGGAATGCTTCATTTATATACAAAATTATTACCTAATAAAGATTTTTTTTTCATATTTTATTTCAGGCTCAGGAGATATGGACAGTATTTCCAAGGTGAGTATTATATATCATCTGTGTTTTTTTTTAATTTGCATTTTATTCTACATGGGACTCTTACTAAAATTATTAGAATAGCCTTATGAATTTTGTTCTTGAACAAGCATTTGAAAGTACAGGTCCACATATAATTAAGTAGAAGTTAAAAATATTAATGCATATAATAGGAAGGGGTAAAATGAGTTTTTTAACATGGTAAGATTCATTTATAGGACATACTATATACATGATCAGTTGACACCCAAGTAATAGTTTAATTACCTTTATTATGTCATTTATTTATAAAACAAATTGACATAATATAATCTTTTGAAAATGTTAAGAAGTCTAGATCAAAATGAGAAGAGGTAAATTTGAAGAATGTGTTGTTATACAAGGGCATTGCATTTATACATCTCATTTGTCTTCCAAGCCTTTATTAGGTAATGCTGATCTTCTCGATCATTATTCTAGTTCCCCAAAATAGAATAGGAAAGTAATTAGAAGAAAAGTATAATAATACAAGTAGGAAAGAGAGCCTTCCAATAGCATGTATCTGCCTTTTTCCTCCTTCCAACAGTTTGAGTGTTTAAAATTAATACTCTGCTAAGATGCCTTATATTTTTTTCAGAATACCTAAATACTTTTTAGGTCATGATGAATTTAAAATAGTTCTCTGTGGGTCAAAAATACATTTAGAATGGCTGATAAAAACTATTAACAACCATTAAAATGACTCTCTTAGAAGTCTGCTTTATATCAATAAATACCAAAATTCATTAAAGGGTAACTTCACTTTTAATCCTACTTCTAATAATGTAAAATTCCTGGTGCCAAGGAAAATACAGTAAGATTGATTGGGCTGCAAAACCTTTTAAATTAAGACTTAAAGTGAAGGAGAGAGAGGGAGTTGAACTGGCATTCTGACATCATATATACCTTGTCTGGCTGCTTGGCCTCACAAGTGCTACATGCACTTTGGATATTTATGGTTCAACAAGCAGCAAGATCTTTTTCTCTTCTTAAAATAGATACATATTTATAATAAGCACTAGCTTACTTCTGTGAGAAATAGGTAAAACCTGCAAAAGACCTGTTTTCGAAATAAGATTCATTGTATAATTCCATTAGAGCCATCTTTCTGGGAAGCCCCCTTACAAGTCAGATGACCATGATTGTACATGCTATCTTAGGTATCTGAGAATTGACATTCACTGAATTGTGCTTTGTGGTCACCAATAAAATTTCTAATTTTGTGTTTGAGGAGCATTTCTAGTATCTTACACGAAGGTGGGATCCTCCAGATTGCTTACCGTCATCTTTCTAAAATTTCTATTCACTACCCACAACTTTCTACATTAGACAGATGTAAACAAAATACTATATAGGAAAGTACTTTGGGGTTTTTTTTTAAGTTTTTTATTTAAATTCAAGTTAGTTAACATATAGTGTAATATTAGTTTCAGGAATAGAATTTAGTGATTCATTCCTTACATATATAACACCCAATGCTCATCACAAGTGCCCTCCTTAACACCCATTTAGCCCATCCTCTCCCACCTATGGGAAAGTTCTTTGTAATTTATTCATAGAACACTTTAAAACTTTTAAATAGATTCATAATGACAAATTAAATACCATCTTCTTATCTGTCGTCATATCAGATCTATTGCTATTCCTTCTGTGCTCATTTTCCCATTCCTATTTCTGGAGACAAGTTTTTCCATTACATTGTGCCCCCTGCTGATAACATTCTCTCGCCTGGTGATGTATTGCTTATTCATTAAGCATTAATTGACCACCCAATATGTACTTTTGTGTCCTGAGTATTATCCTGTGCACCATGGGGAGATATAGAAGACTTCTTTAAATACACACATAATTTCTGTCCTCAAGTGGTTAGGCAGGAGTTCCTTCACTCAATAAACATAATTGCACCAAGCCATTACTCCAGGCTCTGAAAAGCCAAGGATAAACATGGTATGATCTCGCCCTCAAAAAGCTCAATGTAACTGAGGAGACCAAAGACAATAAGGAAAAGCTTTTACAAAGCAAAGTCCAAATATATTTCAATTAACTTAAAAACTCTCCCCCCAAAAACATGTCATTTAACAATGTACTAGGAATGACTGGTTGTATCTGCCTTCGGATGAGGTAGGTCCTATGTAGCTCATTTCTGCACTGCCCCCTGTCTAGGCTTGTTGGTCCTGGGCTCCAACCAGGCTGTCTGGGTGATGTACCACTGGTACGTCTCACATCTCCACTACACTGTGGTCATTTTTCCTCCGATCAGCAGCATTATGTGTACACCCCTTCTCTCCCTCCCTCATTCCTCTCACAGGCTAATTATTTCAGATTTTTACTCCATACTGTCCACATTATCACTACCTCCGTTTTCCCCACCTTCTTCCTTTTCCAACATAAGACCAGCTATCCTAAGAACATTTTATCCTAAGAACACTCCCCTCCCTTTTGTCCTGTGTCCTGGCTTCACTCCTTTTCATCCTGTTCTTTTTCTAGTCATTCTTACTTGTAAATCATAAGATAGTTGTGACAATTACTGCTCAACGGTTTTGTTCAAAATCCCTCTTAGGTCTCCAGCTTCACCTTCCTAGTTCTTCAGTTAAACCTGTATTTTATTGAGTGCCAGTATTACGTATTTTTTTAAGTGTCTTACTCCATTTTTTTAATCTTTAAAAATTTGTTTCTTTTTTTTTTCTTACTCCATTTTTAATGTTTACTAGTACTACTCCTACTCTTTTTCTACCTTTTTATTGTAAATATACTCTATTTTATTCTTTTTCTATATAAGGTAATGAAGAGTACTGAATTGAGAATCAGAAAACCTGGTTCTACTACCTACAAACTGGGGCAACATGGTACTTCATTTCTCTTAGGCTTAGTTTCCTTAGCTTTAAACAAGAGCTTGTAGTTCATTCCCTGCCTTCTTCAGAAAATTGTTGAGAGTCAAGTATGAACATATGCTAGGAGCTCTGAAATACTATATAGATACTAAGTATTTTCCTCTTCGTGATCAGACTGTGTTTTGTGGGCAAGGCTGGGCACTCACACTGTCACCTGCATTGTGATAACACTTGTTTCGATGGCAAAAAGAGCACAGAACTCCAAATGAGGAGTTCTAAAATTATTTCTTGTTCAGTTGAGGATTATCTAGTAAAACCCCTCTGTATATTTCTCAAAAATGCAGAATTCATCTGTAATTTAGAAGCCCAAATGTGAAATCCTTTTCATTTCTTTTGCAGCTGAGAAGTCCCCCATTTAATCAATGAAACAAAAATATTTTCCCTTGGAGTTGTTTTAGAGTGGAGGTGGAGAAGAACATATGGTTTATTTTCTTAGAAGGAGGTCATCTAAATAAGTTTTGCAGTTCACATGAACATATTTAACATTTATATTTTTGAATTTGGGAAAAAAACTGTATCAGAGAAGGCCAGATCTGATCGTACCACACTTAATAAATTATCAAAGAATTATTTTCAGTCTGAAACTTTCTGACTCAAGAACTTTAGTTCCAGTTAAAGATCCCACCCACACCCATCAGAGGGCAGCTAATAGATAACTGTGCTCCCGTCATCTTCCCAGTGTGACCTGGGTTCTAGCTTACTATATCCCCTGAGAGAACCATGACTGAAATTTTGTTCTTTTGGGGGGCTGGCAGAGTCAAAATAACCCTCTGTAAATCTTGTTATTGGCAGTCTCTGAGAAATCAGTTCAAAATCCATCTCATGAGGGCTTCAGATAATGTCAGTATTATTTTATTCCAGTTATGGGCACAGTCAAAATTTCTGTAAATGAGCACTTGTTTAATAGCAGTTTGAAAAAGTTTGGAATAATTTCTGAGGGTGGGTGGAGGAAGGAACAAAAATTTAATTAATTAAAAGATGATATGTAAATTTTTTAAAAAGATAATATGGAAGAATGCTTATAAGATAAAATCAGAGAACAGAGGTTCTAAGAGAATTGAATGTGTTACCAGAGGAAACCACGTGTGTGTGTGTGTGTGTATGTGTGTGCGCGCACAGGTACATGCGTATGCACAAATGGATACGCTTGTATGTAACATTCAGGTATGTTGTCATGTTAAGGGAAAAACATTCCAGCTAGAAGAAAGGGTAAATGAGAATGTAATAAAATCCCTTGAAGCTGGCATTGGTGGAATATAGCAATACTTTCATAAGCCAAATTCTTAAAGTATAGGAAGGAAATACAGTACACATTAACTGAAGTAAGAAATGTAAGCAAAATGCCTAATGCAGCTAAAAGTGATCTTTACTTGGATTCTTTTGTACTCCCTACTCCCTAATTATGTGCTCAAGCTATCAGAGCACCTTTTTAACTGATCTAAGCCTTTTTGTGTAGACCTGATCTAAGCCCTTTGTTCTTGCCTTGATGATGAAATCTACTAGAAACTCTGCACACAAACACAGCTACAGCAAAATGTAACATAACACATGGTTCATTGCCACCCACACTCATAACCTGTTCTGGGCTGGCTGGTGTTTGGAACCACTATCTTAGCTGTTCCTTAGACACCAGTATTAAGTATGCCTTTGGCCTGTATCCTCATCAGGTCACTCCTTAATCATGGACGGCACAATTTCCGTAAGACTCCCCATTGAGAAACTTCTGCTTTCACATTTTGTAGAGATATCTTTAGGTTAAAAAAAAAACAAAAACAAATTTGCCCTATCATTTGAAGATTTTCAGATATGCCCATGGAGCTGGATAAGAATAAATTTCAGAGACCTGATCCTAGCTGTTTTGTATGCTAAATGTGTCCTTTAATCTCCTTTTCATGTACTTATATATCTTCCTCCCACCCCAAAAAAGTCTATACTGCTGAGCCACCATGCCATGAACAGATTGCATGGAAAACAGAAATAATAAAAGCTGTTTTAGAAGTATTTAAATACTAATGCAGAGTTACTTTCAAATTCTGAATATTTTGAAATCCACATTTTGAGTCAGAAATTAGATTTGAAGCTAGCTACACTTCCAAAATTGTAAATTAAGAGATGATTCATGGGACCGTGCAAGCAGAGACAGTGAGCACCCCAAATCAATCAAAGATGCACTGCTCATCTTGGAGCACCTCAGTTGCCACAGGAAGTGTGTTTGTTATACAGAAATGAGAAAGCCTCCAAGTGTATCCTTAAATACCCTCGTATATATGTTAGATTATTTTTTATTCTGAAATTACCAATTTCTTCATTATGTATAAAATGACAAATCCTTCACCAAAGAGATTTTGGCTAAATATTACCACATTTTTATAAATTTGGTTTTCTTTTTTAACTAAATCAGCATTAGCATTCCTGTTTCCAAAGTACAGTTGATTATCTAATTAATAACTTTAATCATTAAGGAGCTATAAAATAATACTTAGTTAAATGTTACTTAATTTTTTTTTTAAGGAAACAAAGTTATTCATGTTCATTTGAAAGTACAGTTGCTTTTCTGTATATTTGGAAAACTAACATTTTGAGAGAAAATTTAATCCAAAAAAAGAATCCTTTTTATGCTATTAACTGTGGTTCCCCAGCCCTTGGGGTTCATTGGCAAATCGAGCTCCTATGGACTTCAGAGAATCCTTGTTCTCAGATCTTCCCTGTGGGGTGCACAGCAGGACAAGATATAAGCTGTATTTCCACCAGTTCATCTACCTGTCTCTGCTTTACAGTTTTACCATATTCTAAAACAGCACATATTCTTCTGGGAATAACTCATTCATGAAATTTTAATTTTTATGACATAACTTTGTTTTAGTTAAGTCAGAATCTTCAGAGCAATTTTCTTTTAAAAATCTAGAACTTATTCAAAAAGAATATGAAATAGAAATGGCTCAGAAAGAAACCTACAGTCTTTCTTCCACTTAAAATAACAAATAAAAATTTTTAACCTTGAGGTTTATTTTTACAAGTCAATAAATTAGACATGGAAAGAATCCCTCAGTCAGAATATTGTGTGAACATGCTTTGTATGGCAATTCGATTCTGTATTTCCTGTTGCTGGAGAGTAACAGATGACCTCCCATAGCTAAAATCGCACCGTAATAACAAGACTAGCAAATTTAAGTAGAATATGAAGCAATCTGCGGCTAACTTAGGGTTTCATTAGGTTGCTAATATCAGCCATTTTATCTTAAAGTTTCCAAGTAAATCTGTTCTTAAACTAATGAAAGGAAAAGATTCTAAAGCAATTTGCTTTGAGCCTTCTCTTCCTCTACAAGTGCATATTAAATTCTCAAGTCCTAAGGTAGTTCTCTTGTTCCTCACGATAGTTGTTAACCATCTTCCTTTTTTCCTATGGTTCATATAAAAAAAAAAAATAGTTGAAAGAGTATTACTATGCAAACCACATGTCGTATTAAGGGGAAATGTTTTGGAACAGTGACCTTTTGAAGTTTGATTAGTAAAACTACCGAGGCAGGTCATTGTCCCATCATGCCTGATCAGTGGGTAGGCTCTCTTCATCACGCCCCTGCTGGGAATGTTTTTTAAACTCTATGTAGTACTAGAACTCTGTAAGCTGAGGGTGGGAAATTGAATAAATATTGATTCTGAGACTAAGAAAACAGTTGTGCTTGGTTATTTTGGGTTTTTTGTTTGTTTTTTAATTTCCATTTGGGAAAGCATTAGTACTTGTCAAGGTGTAAAGAATGAACTAGAATACACAGTAGAAGTCTGAGATTAGAATTATAAGTCTGCTTTGTCCTTAGAGATGCTGCTGTAGATTCCATTTTTGAAACAGTATAATGCAAGAGGGAAATTAAAATCTTCAACAATGCCTTGTTTTCTAAATCTTGTTTACAGAATTCTCCCAATAATATGAGCCTGAGTAATCAACCTGGCACTCCAAGGGATGATGGCGAAATGGGGGGAAATTTCTTAAATCCTTTTCAGAGTGAGAGTGTAAGTATTCCTTTGACTACATTATTATATCCAAAATTTAGTTCTGAAGCTTTTCTATTGGAATATATTCATAAAGCCACTATTATGACTGTTTACCTAGAGCTTAATAGGTTGATCTTTTAAAATTTAGAAAACTAAGTAGAATTTCTTTGGAAAAAATTGTTTTAGTTAACTTTTTCTTTTTTGCTCCTGTCCTATGTACATAGTTACAAAAACAAAAAGTATAATACTAATTTTCTTATAGAGAACATCCCCTATAAAGAAGCATACTGGAAACAGGTTGCATATTTGATAGTTTTTACAAGTTTTCACGTTACTAAAATGTCTTGACTGGTGGCAAAATCAGGTCTGTTCTCAGAACTATCCTTAAGACTCTGAATCTTCTCTATAAGATGTCTTTACTTCACATACTAGACCTCACTGGGCCGAAGGCCAGTATTGGTAGTCTATTAACCTATTGTTTACTTTTAACCTGAGCCGGACACCAGAGTCATTTTTTGAGTATGATTACGGTGTTAAGCAAAGGCATCATCATTCCATAATCTCCACAGAAGTAGACAGGAGCAAAACGAGGTGCAGTAAAATTCATTCACTTATTGAACAATTACTGAGCACTTGCCGCAGGCCAAAGCGACAGGCGACGAACTGGAGAGATGAGAAAGACAATATGGTGTCTTTTTTCAAGGAGTTACTACATGCTACAGTGATTTTTTTAACCTGATATCTCACATTAGGAACATCTACGGAATTTTTAAAAATATAATTGCCCAGAACTCTCCCTAGACCTCGTGAATCAGAATTTCTAGGAGTAGGACCGGTCATACCTGCAAATGAAAAAGCCTCGTTAGTGATGCTCATGCACGTGCTCTGCCGAGAACTACTGAGTCTGGATATAGCATAAAGGATTTCAGAATCCAAACCAATTTCATCTTCATTGGATCAGTGCCCCCACATATGGATTGCTATCGTTAAAATCAGAGTAGAAAACTTCCTTCATTTTGCCCTAACTCAGCCTTTACCAGAGATGATACCCTAAGAATGTGAAGCAGCGGCTAATAACATATCTGCTTGTGCATGGAAAGGCTGCTTCGAGCCTCAGACTAAGCGTTCTGTGGTTTCTTTCATTTCTAACAAGCACAAGCCTAACGTGCCTATGTGGGCTAAGACTTCCCCTGTTTTTAAACATTACTTCTGTTAAAACTGGAAATAAAGTTACACTGATCTTTGTTTTATTTGCAGGATATATATATGATTAGTGAGGACAAAGAATGTATATGTAAAAATTCGTATTAAAAAATCAAAAGATTAGCCCATCGGTCATGATGAAATAGGAAGAAAAACCACATAGTTTGTAATGATGCTTAGGATTATAGGAATTCTTCTTTAGATAATTCAGTTTGTTTCAAGACTATGGACAAATTAGTTCATTTTAATCAGTTAATGTTCACTCTATCTAATTAGAAACATTTATTATTTTTTTTAAATAGTATTTTATTTATTTATTTGACAGAGATCACAAGTAGGCAGAGAGAGAGGAGGAAGCAGGCTCCCCGCGGAGCAGAGAGCCCGATGTGGGGCTCGATCCCAGGACCCTGAGATCATGACTTGAGCCAAAGGCAGAGGCTTAACCCACTGAGCCACCCAGGCGCCCCAACATTTTTTTTTTCTGTGAATTCTTTCAACAATAAAATGGTATCGTTCAGTGGGATATATAATAATTCAGTTCAGCTCAACATTTCTTGAGCCTCTTATATGCAGTGTGCTTGGTTAAGGACAAAGTATTCTGAGATAAATATAACATATCCCTAACCCCAACAAAATGCAATCTGATGGGAAGAATGGGTTACAAAACTAATTAAACCACATGTCAGATTAGCAGGTGCTATAATAGATATAAACCGGGCTTAAAAAAAAAAAAGTATAGAGGAAATGTTAGTCTTGGATTGGAGAAGAAGACTTTTTTAAAAAGGTCCCACATGACTTAGTTTTAGGGACAGGGACAAGAGGACCTCTCCCCCTCCCCATTCCTTCTTTCCCAGATTTGTCACTGAGTACTGCTGCCTTGTTTATCTGTCAGCGAGGGCTGCCTCTTTCGAACGGGCATCTGATAGCTTTTTATGGGGAATCAGATATAACAGGACCCGAAACACTTCTTTCCACGGGATAAACACAAGCCTCACCCTTTAAGCTTAACTGGACTTGGCACGTGCAAAACAGCAGATGCTTTTGTGAACGTGTGCTGAGGAGAGAGAGCAGCTGGAGCAGGGCCCCTCCCATCCCTGACTCCTGGCCCAGCCTCACTATCCCAGAAGCCAAGAAGAAGGTAAAATGCCAGACTCTGTACAGAGTTAGCAGAAAACAAAAGCTCCTTCCCTGCCGCTCCCCTCCCTCTGTCCTGTCCCCACCCAAAAAGTCCCCAGAGGAAAAATAATTGGATGGTGACTGAGGAACTCTCCCACCACCCAGAGACAGTGCAGCCTTGGAAGCAGGTCCACACTGGCTGCTCCACTCTTTTGTCTGCCCGGTGAGGGCTCCATTCGATTATGAATGATGTCATTGTCATCTATGGCTTCCGGCATCACATCACCACACATTTTGTTGAGACCTTTTCAAAAGATGAGAAAGGAAAACTAAGCACATTCCATGCTGACGAATGCAGGGCTTTAAAGAAGTAAATAGGCTAGGTATCCATGAGTGAGGTTTCCTGTAACTAAGGAGAAATAGAACTTCTTAACGAATTTAAACAGAAAACATTTTTGGATGAGTGAACATGTAAATTATAGTGGCTTTTTAAATGGCTATAACTCTGAAACGCACCTACGTCTGAGTCGTCTATCCTTTGAGGGTTTGTTGGTCAAATCTTGAAGTTAAACCACAGAAGGAGGCCTGAGAAGGGAGAGAACATCTCCTGAATGCTTTTTATGTGCCAGCCACTATCCTAGTCACTTCACACATGCTAGTTCACTTAATTAGTATTTATAGAAACAAAATACCCAACCCAAAGTCAGAAACCTTGCAGTGCCAACATGCGACACACAGAAAAATGTGAATCAAATGTTACACTACTCAGTCTTTTTTGGGGGAATCGTAAACAAGACCTTTATTTCAAGAAACAAACATGCCCCCTAGTGTTCAAATTCAGTAAGATGTTTGTTTTTGAAAATCAAGAATACAAAAAAGCTTCTTTCGGAAAGTAGTTTTTCGTGTTTCTGCAGTAAAGAAAGCAGTTAGTCCTATTTCCTGAATTAATCTAGCAGAATATTTTCTCCATGGCAATGAACTATAATCAACTGAGTAAAAGTGGTATTAAAAATCATGATATCTAATAGGAATTCTAAACAAGGTGGTAGGTCATCTTCTATTACCTTACTCCCGTTTGTCATTTTCTATTATAAAGAAATGTATACCCCAATTTTTTTTTTACACAGTCACATAAACACTAAATTTAAAATTTCACTTTTGTTTAGTTCAGGGTAGCTGCACTATTCTTTGTATATCTCTCATTAAGAAAATAAAATAGAGGGTGCCTGGGTGGCTCAGGTGGTTAAGCGACTGCGTTAGGCTCAGGTCATGATCCCGGAGTCCCCGGATTAAGTCCCACATTGGACTCTCTGCTTGGCAGGGAGTCTGCTTCTTTTGCTGACCTCTCTCCTCTCATGCTCTCTCTTTAGCTCATTCTCTCTTTCTCTCTCTCTCTCTCTCAAATAAATAAAAAAAGGAAAAGAAAATATAGAGAGATGCTTAGCAATAGAAATGCAGTGAGATCTGAAGTGTTCTTGAAGCATAGAAATAAGAGTTTATGCACATTGTGCAAAGACCTAATGGATCTCTGCAGTGTGTTCCATGGTACGTGAGCTATGTACAATAAAGGGAAAATCACAGATTCTCTAGTTTATACTAAAGCATGCCATTTCAAAATCTATTTTACATAAGAAGGCATGTACATGTTTGAAATTATACCTTTAGGGTTTTGTTTGTTAGTTTGTTTTTGCTAACCCAGAGAGTTAATGACTTTGTAAGAGCCATTACATCATCTAATTAAGGAGACCCAGACTCACAGAATAGTTTGGAAACGGGTCAGCCGCCTATCACAGCATTGAGCACAAACATCACAGTACGCCATCCTGAATGGATACAGCAGTACGGTGGCGACATTGCCATGTGGTCTCAGACCAGCACCTGGCAATATTCTAGGTCTCTGAATAGGAGACGCCATTTAACACCTACTCTTCCTTTACTCTAGGAAAACTGTAGGCCCCTTCTCCTGTATGTTGAAGAACAATAATCAATAACGGAATTCCTTTTTGCTTGTATATTCTATGAGTTTTCCTAGAAATTTTGTGATTTTTCCCTTATTTTAAGTAGATGAAGCCATTTCAGTAAAGGGCAGCCACAGTTGAGTTTACAACCTGAGCGGTGCAAGTAGCACGTTGCTCATATAGATGCCTGCACATTACACATGTATATCACACCCATATAGATGCCCGCACATTACACACATACTGTACCTGATCCACTTAAAGCATTATGTTACAGTTACTTGTACTATTTACAAATTAAACTATATTAGATGTTTGCTAACTTTGCTGAGCTGCATTGTTTGGAGCAGATGCTTCTATCCTTTCTGACTGAATCTGGCCCTTACTTTTTTTTTTTTAATTTTTAATTTTTTATTAACATATAATGTATTATTAGCCCCAGGGGTACAGGTCTGTGAATCGCCAGGTTTACACACTTAGGCACTCACCATAGCACATACCCTCCCCAATGTCCATAACCTCACCACCCTCTTCCTAACCCCTCCCCCTGGCCACCCTCAGTTTGTTTTGTGAGATTAAGAGTTGGCTCTTACTTTTTAAGGTCTCAGTTACTCAGGATGTGTATTAATGAG
This sequence comes from Mustela putorius furo, assembly GCF_011764305.1. NCBI lineage: Eukaryota > Metazoa > Chordata > Mammalia > Carnivora > Mustelidae > Mustela > Mustela putorius. Next base: position 20,939,592 of record NW_025422471.1, read on the forward strand.
ATGGTCACTAGAGTTAATTCTGACTTATCCTGAAAATTTTTTTTCAGAAACTTCCTTTGAAGTCCTTTCTGAAATGCATCAGTATCTTTTACTTTTTTTAGATAGCTGGCACTATAGACCCACAAAATCTTTTTCTTAAAACAATGATTGATGTTCTAGCGATGCTATTTAAATTTAAAACTAATTAAAATTAAATACAGCTAAATTTTCAGTTCCTAACTTACACTAGCTACATTTTAAGAGTCTGGTAGCCATGTGTGGCTAATGACTATTATATTGGACAACACAGAATAGAACATATCCATCATCACAGAAAGTTCTATTGAGCAACACTGATTAGATCACCATTCTTATTGTACCAGTAGCTATAGAAAGCCTAGATTAAACTTTTGTGTGCCCACTTTGCCATACTCTTTAATTTTTTCTACTTTTAATAAAACCTTGGTATCCATGTATTTTCTTGTTTATTCTTACCCCTAAAGATCAAATATCAAAATGTAATTCTGTTTTGTCAAAGGCTGTAGATAGCTCACTGATGCTTGTTGGCTGTAGATAGCTCACTGATGCTTGTTGTTGGGAGATCTGCCTGGTCTCATCTGATGAAATGAGGGGATATCCTCCTCCAAGCAAGGGCGTAGGGGCGGGGGTGGGCTCATTTCATCAGTTTTTGTCTGATTGCTTTGGGTTTTAGGTGCTTTGCTCTGCTCTGCTTTCTTGCTTCTGCTCTCAAGGGTAAAGGCAGAGGTTCTTCTGTCAAACCAAATCCCCTCTCTTCTCTGGAAGTTGCCCCTTTTTATCACCCTACTCGCTGTAATCCAACATTAGAGTCAGTAGCATATATAATTTAGGCTTCTTATACTGAAGGGAAATTTGAGGCTATTAACTGATTAACAAGTAGATTTTCTATGATTTGATCTGCATTTAAAGGATGAATAATCATCCCCCAAGGGTCCACTGGCCCAATATTTAGGCCTCCCCATTCACCTTTACTCGGGATCAATGTGGGGGTTGGGTTTGAGCCCTAGATTGACCCCTAACAACTTTCTGTCCAGACTTCAGTCAGCTGAGCCATTGTCACCCTGTGCTTTTCCTCAGGACATCCTGCTTTCCCTGTGAAATCCTCAGTACACACCTTATAGCTCCTTTTGGGTCCTGTAGTAACTCAGCTCATCTAGAACTCACTTCATTCTGTTCTGCCTGCTCTCTTTTTAAAGTTCACACTCCACTTCCCAGGATCATCACTTTTCCTGTTGAAGGCCCTACTGTCCAAGACCAATCCTCTTGACTTCACTTGCCTCTTTCCATGAGGCATGGTGGTTATTAACATTTTTTAAAAAGATTTATTTATTTTAGAGGGTGGGGGGAGGGGCAGAGGGAAAGAGACAAGCAGATTCTCCACTGAGGAAGGAGCCCAACAACTGGCGCTGGGCCCCATGACCCATGAGATCACAATTGGAGCTGAAAGCACTAGTCCCACAGTCGACCAACTGAACCACTCAGCCACCATTGTTACTAATGTGCTTATAGGAATCCCTTTGCCCTGGTCCTTACCAGGTCCTCACCAAATATTTTTAACAAAATATTTAAAATATTTAAGGGTTTACATTGACATTTTCATCTCGAAAATCTCTTCATCTGGAGACCATTACCATTTGGGATCCTCCCCACATCTCAGGCAATCTGGAACTGTGCTGTCCAAAATGGTGTCCACCAGCTACATGGGGATATTTAAATTTAAATAAATAACATTAAGATTACAGTTCCTCAGTCACACTAGCCCATTTCATGTGTTCAGTGGCCACATGTGCCTAGTAGCTTCCATGTTGAACGGCACAGATTATAGAACCCGTCCATGGTTGAAAAAAGTCCTTTTGGACAGTGTTGCTCTAGAACTTTTCTATCACAGTCTTCCTTGGGAATATGCCTAGATTGCCATAATTATCACAATAATGGCTCTTTGTTCCTCTCTAAATAATTTTTGAGACCTCTTTTCCAAATTTCTGAAAGCCTCACCTTTTACCAACTGTAAGCCTCATCAAACTGATAAGTAATGTGTAACAACAGAGCCCCCTGCTCCCACCCTAAAAATATTGTTGGTTGAAATTGGAGCCACAGATTAGAGGAAGACATGTATATCCTAAAGTATGAATCAGTTTCTTACGCACTCTTAAATGCTTTATGAGAACTTCTGGGAGCCAGCTGGGAGATTTTTGTTTTATTTCCCTTACACTATTAATTAAACACATGCTGAACACTTTCTATTTACTCAAGAAATATGTAGTTTTAAGGATTTTATATTTAATCTCCCCCAAATCCCTTTAAAATAAATGATATCATTAAACCCATTTTACAGGTGAGGAAACTGAAACACAGAGAGGTTAAGTAACCTTCCAAGTTTACATAGTTGGTAGGTCATGAGACTGTCCCTCATACTTATTTAATTGTGGATTGGATTTACCCAAAATGTTACAAATGCCCACAAAACATGAATGTGGCTAGAAAGAAAAGACTGAGGGACCGGGCCATTATCAACCACCTAAGTTCAACTTAGGTGGTTAATATTGTTGCTTGCCAGCACAAATATTAAAAATTTCAGGACTTAGTCAATTCCATATAAATTTACTTTTTTAATAGCTTCTTATTTTTATGTTATATGAGGTTAAAAGCTTGAGCATAAAAGATTTTAAGACATTAAAATTCAGAGTTACTACTGTTTACCAAGAAGAACATTAGCGGCCTGTAAAAGAATTGTTGTTAAAATATGGATTCTTTTTTCTTTCTAGTACTCCCCTAGCATGACAATGAGTGTGTGATCCATTACCAAGTCTCCTCATGAAAACCACAGTGAGTCAGCCCTTCACAGAACTACTACGGAAGAAAATTATTCATCACAGTGTACAGTTAAACAAAGGAATCTCAGTCACACCAAACCAACCTTTTTATTTCCTGCTCTCTCCCCTATTTTTTGAAGAAAGCGGGTCCAAACGTGATTCAAACAACTGTACAGAGCGGCATATTAGAATTGCCCTAAACTGAACTGCAAATAATTATCTGTGTATGTATATGTGTGGGAAAAAGAATGTATTGCATATGTGTATGTTATATGGACATATGCACATACATACATTGGCCCACAGGACATTGTAAAATATTATTACATGACATCTTAAGTAGAAATAAGTAGGGACTTTTATTCCATCCTTTTTTTCACGTTTACATTTTAATTATTAAAAGTTGCTCCTGCCCCTCCCTGAACTATTTTGTGCTGTGTATATCACTGCTTTATATAAGTTATTTTTTAAGGTGAACTCAGATGTTATGGTTTTGTAAATGTCTGCAGTCATGGATAGGAATAAAATTGCTTATTTGAGAGCTTTCATTAAACTGCGTCTGATCCAAGTTCTCCTGTGAATCACAAAGTGTACTGTCTCCAAAAAAAAAAAAAAAAAAAATAGGTGTGTCCTCATGCTATGTCAAATCGAACAACTTCTCAGTTACCTTTAGTGAGAAGTATTTTTGTACTTTTTATTTAGGAAAAATACTTCAACTAAGGCCTAACACAGTATATTTCTGCAATAACTGCTTGTGATGAAATTCTTGACGTGTCTTTGATGATACAGAAAATCATTAATTAGCCCCAGCTGCTTAGACCATAGCAATAAAATGACAGGGGTCATCCTATTTTTAGAAACATATTTTCTCTTTCACATGATAAAGCCCAGAAGTGATAACAAAACCATTTGCTTGAATTCGTCCCTTCTCACTGGGGATAGTAGAGCTAAATTTTTAATAACATGTTAATGGAAAATGGTATCTGATTTTTACTCAGACTTCTTGTGAACATTTCCACATAGACACTCCAAAGAAGATATATTCAAAGGACTGAGACTTTTGGCAGAAGGGGAAAAGAAGTTTTTACTGTACCCAAGGGGCTCTGACGTGCTGCTTTTCTATCCTTGTAGCTTGCTTACTAGCAGCAGAACTGACTGGTAACGGTCCCATCTGTGCATACCTCTCACTGGCAGCTAGCACCTGCTCTGTTCCCAGGATCTAGGACTTTTATTTAGAGGAAAATCATTTATAGTAACTATATTCATCTGGCCATTGACTTCAGCAGGCTCAATCTATGTTGTGTAACTGTTCAGAAAAGAATGTGTAAATGTTAAAAATTAAAGAAAAAAAAAACAAAATGCTTCCCTTACGAAAGCACATTGTTCTATGGCATTTGCTAGATCTTTTGGGGGTTTTGTGTTTAATCTTACGTACAAACACCGAAATCATCATAGGAAAAGTGTGAAGACTTTGATTTTGCACTCCAAAAGATAAGTTGGTGATCCTTTCTGTTAAAACTGTGATACAAGTAACCACTGGTAAACATCAGCTGTATCTCAAACTCTGGAGAATCTGAAAAGCGTTAATCTCAGGTAAGAGGAATCCTTCTTTCTTTAGGCTTATGGTCTCTAAATTGAAAATTTAGCCATATATTTGCTATTTCCTGGTCCCAGATGACTTACTTCTCTCAAATTCGTAACGATTTATCTCTTCCGAAAGTAAAGATTTTGCCTGTGCATGATGGGGATGCTGGGCAGAACTATTGAAGGAGGTAAAGAAACTGAATAAAATGTATGCTCCAGAGTTAAACTCCAGCCAAATGAGTCACCATTCATCCCACAGTGTGTAGGGACCTAGGACTGCACACTGAAGAACAGAGTCAAACTTTAAAGCTGCAGAGAACTTTCATGAAAAAGTCAAATTAAAAGGTCTTTAACTCAAGCCAAGGTAATCCGAAGATGACACTTTGGATAGACATGTGAATTTACCAAAAATAATTTTAATTTTCACTTTTTTATGATAATTGTGTGAACACTTTCAACCCTGTGATTATTAAGTTTAATCTTATGATGCTAGAAATTTCAAATGCTTTTGACTCCACTGTTACTGATCTTAAATTTCTTTTATTTACCTTCTAAGAAGGTATTGCTTCTTAATATCACAAACAATCATGAACCCACTTTTACTTGCCATTATTTTAGGGGTAATATTAGAATATAAATGCAATATGGGTACCATTATTTCTAGTCTACATGGTCAAAGAAAAAAGTAATATTTGATTTTTTTCAAGGTATAACAATCAACTCTTCATAAGTATTTATTTCTTCCCTCTTGCAATCCAGATTACAAATAGCTATTTCAAACTTCTTTAAATTCCTGAAATAGTTGAAAATTTATTTTTGAAAAGGAAGTTCTATTTAAGAAAATCATAAAATAAGAATACTAAATTTTAGGGCGCCTGGGTGGCTCAGTGGGTTAGGCCGCTGCCTTCGGCTCGGGTCATGATCTCAGGGTCCTGGGATCGAGTCCCGCATCGGGCTCTCTGCTCGGCAGGGAGCCTGTTTCCTCCTCCTCTCTCTTCTTGTGCCTCTCACCTAGATCTGAGAATAGTAATAAATAAAATCTTTAAAAAAAAAAAAAAAAAAAAAAAAAAAAAAAAAAAAAAAAAAAAAAAAAAAAAAGAATACTAAATTTTAATATCAAATAACTTTCTTGTGCACCAGATAGAGAATAGTATTATCTGCATAGTAATTTTTGTATCGGTTTTGAATCATTTAAACTTTATCCTTTACTCTTGGTTTTCCATCTCCATCTATGCATGATATTAGTCTTGATATATACTACCTGTTCCTGAGTTATTTTTATATATTTCACCTCACAGGAATAGTGTCAACAATCCTTGTGCACACTGAACACATAAAATACACATATGAAATGTGAAAATGTGTAATAAGTGAAAACATTAATTTTCATTACTCTGCTTTGCATTCTTCCAGGCTCACTACAGTTGAAAATACATGCCCAATTATTTCTAAAGTCTAGCTGTCTTGTAACAAAGTTGCCCATGGAAGCAAAGACTGTAGAGTGCCATTGACCTGGTAATACCCTGCACATTTGATGGGTGAATCCTAGTGCTATGTTACAGGGGCCATGGTTTGGACACAGTTGCTTATGTTTAGGGACGGCACAACTAGGAAGCTGAGGATAAGATTTCTCTGTTGCCCAAAAGACTGACAAATCAGTTCTGCTCCCTGAGCCATGGAAAGTGCCCCAAAACACCCTTTTGCTTCCAGGAATAGAACAAAGGAATCTTCCATTTCTATTTTTTATGATGCTCTAAGATAGATCAACTCTTGTATTTCATAGGATCATTCAGTTAACATTCTTCCGGTAGCTTAAAAAACGGCAAAGAAAATAAATTTCAGCTTGGGACATGAGGAGGCCTTCATCTTTCCATACCTCTTCTTCATATTATTCTGGGTATGTGCAGGAAATCATTCAGAACCGCTCCCTTGTCAGAGTTTTATACAGTCCTTATTACTGTGAAGTTTTGATTGGCTTCTTCCATGTCTTCCTCTGTACCTCCTTCCCAATCCCTGCATCATTCAGTAGAAACAAGATCTAAATGACGTTTTTACCTTCTCAGCCCCTAAACTTTTCTTTCTCATACAGTATATAGTTTTCCAAGGAGACATAATTGCGATTTCCATTTCTTGATTCTCACTGTTGATTAGAAGCAGTGCCAGAAATCATAGCTACTTGATTTTGGAAACCATTATAGTATTTTAACACTGGTTTTGCCTTCATTTTTATGTTTTATATACCCTAATGCACTTTTCTTGAAAATACTAATCGATACAGGTAATGCATGAGTGTATAGTCTGGGAGGAAGAAGGTTAATATGGAGGTGGGGAAGATTTGCCACATATTCTCCAAAAGGTAAATTAGCCTTTTGTTTTGTTTTGTTTTGTTTTAACCCCCTCTCCTGGTGGTGTAAGTTTCTTGCTCGCAATGAGGAGCAGGAGTCTGCATTTGCAGACTCACACCCAGTCCTAAGCAAGTGTAAGAGGCTCCCAGGTCTTTGAAGCATAATTTGAGAAATACCAGACCAGAGGAAGAAGCAATGGTGACCCCACTATTAATACACTAATGTTTTGCGTACTCAACTTGTTTGCATATGCACTTGCGTATATTGGGGGATAGGAGGTTTGCTCATAAAACACTCCTACTGGGACTTATGTTATGTTATACCACAACCGGTAACGATTAAACAGAATTCTTTCCTTTGACGGCTTTTTATTTCATTGGTAAAGTAGCTGATAAGCATGATTTGGGATGAAAAGACAGTAATACAAGACATAAGCAGATGGAATCTCCCGTATCCAGCTTTAACAATACCCATGTTAGCTTGTCCACTCAGACCTTCATAGGAAGGCACTGCATCTGAAGGTAAGAGCACAAATATCTTTTATTCCTCGGTTACTTCACTGCCAGTAATCATGCAATAATCATAGTTTATTTTTTTTTTAAACGTAGATACTTGTTTACAAGAAACTGAATTGACATTCTTAATTTAGTTCACCAAAAGCATCAGCTTTACCTATGAACTGTGTAAATCAGATTGAAAGAGATGAACTACAGAGGAAAAACACCTTAGACCACTTTAATTATTTTTTGAAACTATATTCTAAAGAGAAATTCTCAGTTGAATAAGTCTCCCAAGGAGAATTTCCTCTGTTAAGTTTTCCTAACTTAATGTAACCTAGTGTTATGCCTTCCTGACATTGAATTGGTCTTCCTGAATAGAAAAAAAAAATTTCCCTAAGTAGTTTAATGTAAATATTTTTGCTGACTACATCCTTAAAGTTTTATCTGTAGATACTATAAAGTTTAAAGTGGGACTAGATGTTTTCATGTATAGAATTATAGTTTGTCTCTTCTTCCTTTGTGGCTTTACTATCCTCAGGGTAAACTGGACTTGTTTTGATTATCCCAGGCATTTAAAATATTATGATCTGCTCCTAGACTACTTAGCGTTGCATTTTTTAAATGAAATGTATAATGAACACAAGAAAAGTAAGTATTAATATTTCTTTAAAAATGCCACCCAGTAATTACTCCTAGTTAACATTAAAACTTTACCCCACTTTCTCTTTTCCATCATATGACCTCACTACATTGCCAAGGAAGTGAAATTTGGATTCCTCACAGTGTTCTCAGAACACAATACAATACATCATCAGCTGAATTTCCATCATGTCCTGGTAAAATTGCTCAGTAATATGTAATTAACTATCTAGTTATTAGAAAGCAATTCAAATAATCTGTCCAGTTTACATAATTTGAAAACAAATCTATACTTAGCAATACCTTAGAAATTTTCTTAATATAAACTACAGATTAAAATGTGTATAGTACTTTCTACCAGATCATATTTTGAAATGTTTCATTTTCCTTGCCTTGAAAAAACTAAAAGCTTAACAGAAACTGTATGTTAGAGTGAATAAAAGACATGCTGTTTTTTCTGATATGGAAAATGGAGAAGTCTTTATTCATAGAATTCTTTACTCATGATAGCTATGAGCTAATTGGATTGTTTAATTTACCTAATTATGATTTTAAGGTTTAATATGTTTGTTTGCTTTTTACCACATGTGTTAAATTGTTACCCATAATGTCATCCTGGAAAAACAGAATTATTTGTAAGGTTTTTACAAATGCACAAATTATGTATAAATATAATTGGAATCTGGGATGATTCTTAGTAATCTGCTATCCTTAATTCAACCGTGGTCATCAGCTACCTGACACACTCTGTAAATTTAACATGCATGTGTGTGCATGTGTGTGCATGTGCACGTGGCCATAATGGCATTTATTCTCAAATGAATTTATCACTTACTGTCTTTGTACAAATACCTGAGCTATTCATGTAATGGGGAAAGTTGCCATTAAAATGTACATAAATGTCCCTTAATTTGGCACTTAATTTTAAAAATACAACTTTTCATTTACAATTTCTACCCCTTCATTTCTAGCCTCTGCTTTATTACTTATAGAAAAAGTAAGGAAAATTATTCATCGGGAGCAGGCTTAAATGTTTCTGAATGATAAATCAAAATAAAACTAATGTGAATCTGTGTATATGACTGATAGGTAGACATTATGCCTAACATAAAAACCAGGAGTCTGTAATGTTGAAGAATTTATATGCATTAAGAAAAGTCTATGTGGGTGCTTCTATGTGGTCATATAACTAAACCAAATGCCGAAAGAATTAATATGGTTATCAAATATCAGAATTATTATGGTTATCAAATATCTGTTCATGGATAATATTTTTCTATTTTATTCCAAACAGTATTATATATAATGTGGAAATCTGAAGCAATTATGCAGGCAATTTATGCAAAACTATGCTTCTCCTCAAGTGCATTTATCTTTCTGATGAATTGTACAGATGGTAATCTCAGTTCACCACTGTCCAGACAGAGATTCTGAAGTAGGTCCTGCACACTACTCTATAGATAAAATAAAAACTTAGGAGGAGAAAGATCTATAACTGAGATTTAAAATTCATCCTAGATATAAATTAAATATATCTTTTTCCAATAAATTCTTTAATACTGGCTCCACAGTATTTAAGAGTGTTTAAGTATTAAGTGTTTCTAGTGTTCTGGTTTTGATCCAAATGAGGCTTTCCAGTTCAGCAAAGCAGCACATTTGTACATAGTGATTAGAAAGGAAAATGCAGTAGGTTCCAATGGCCAGATATCTTCCTGAGCCAAAGGTTACTTCAAGTAACTTGTTAGGCAATTGTAGCAAGGTGACTGGGTTTCTGGGAGATGGAGGGTGGGTAACAAGGCAACTGAATGGTCCCTGATTTAAAACAGGTAGGAGTCCTATAACTAAGATAAGATTTAGCCTAGATAAATGAAAGTCAGCAGAATTCTCAGCTCCTCTTGGTAAATGAGATAACAGTGTTAGAATCCAAAAGGAGGGAAAGGGGTTAAAGTGTCTGCATACCCAGCCCCAAGTAATAAGTATCAAGTATTAAGTAAAAGTCATCAAGTATTTATTCTCATAGCTCAGTGTGTTTTTTGTATGTTCCAATAAAACTTTATTTACAAAAGTAGGTATATGATTCACCAGCTAGTTTGCTGACTTATGCTATATAACAACAGTGTTATCATAGCTGAAGTTAACAGAAATTCTCTAATATTATCTAACAACCAATCTAAATTCAATGTTTGCAGTCACCCCCAAATGTCTGCATTGTATTTGTTGGATTTGTTTCCACTTGTATTGAGAAATAATTAAAATACATCACTATATAAGCTTAAGGCATATAGCATGATGGTTTGATTTCCCTCTATCATGAAATGATTACCAGAATAGGTTCAACTAACTTATAGATACAATAAAAAGAAAAGAAAGGGAACAATTTTTTTTCCTTGTGATGAGAACACTTAGGATTTACTCTCTTATTAACTCCCCTGCATATTATATAGCCATGTTAGCCATAGTCACCTTGTTGTACATTACATCTCCAGTACTTACTTATAACAGGAAGTTTTAACCTTTTGACCACCTTCTTCCAGTTTCCCCTTCCCCCCGCTTTCAATGTATTCTTCAAAGTAAAAAAAACACTTTATACTGAAAGAGGCATAGAGACTCATAAAGAAACTCCAGAAGTTTTACTCCCAACACAAATTGTCTGATGAGAAATATGGCATCTCTTTCTGGAAAGATGTAGAGCCAATAGGCATTGTACATTTAAATGTTTAGCTGTCTCATTCAGTTTGCAAAGCTTCTGTTGAAGTATGTGTCTGGCTCTGCTTGGCTATAGCTGCTCTTCTCAATCTACAACGGTCTCAAGTTTTTCTCACAAGATTGTGTCTTCGCATCTTACAGCATGTAATTCTTGACGGTAACAGGGAGGAACCTCTTGATGTCTAGTTATGTACATGAAAAAAATTGCATTTAAATGTGCTTGCAATTTAATCTCAGTTATCGCATATAATATATAAATGAGTATACATTGTATAAAAGAATCCAACATTACTTATTTATGTAAACACTGTTTCAGAGAAAGAAATGGCTTAAGAATTGTAAAGTCAAATGTATTATTCTCTATATATTCTTTCGTGGTGCTCACTGTTTTGTCATCAACTTAGTTATTATTCACTGTGACTGAAGGGATATTACACATACTAAATGGTCTCAAAATTGTTTAAACAGAACAAATTGTTAGTCATTGAAAGTGATATTAATTTTAAATCTGAGAACTCAGCATGCTATTCCAACAAGTAGTTACTAGTCAAATTTTTATGTATTTACTTCATCGTTAGTTGAGAAGTATTTATGTCAGCATACTTTGTGATTCAATGAAAAAACTCCAGAGAGTTAAACATATATTTATTAAAAAAGGAGAATCCAATTAGCACTTTAAAAAATACAGGGCATATATGAAAGTGTTAAATGAAAATAGAAGCATTAGCAATTTCAGGAGATCTATCTCACCATAAAAGTTCCCAGATTCAAAATTGAAATGCTCACTATAACAGCTACTAATAAGAAATTTATTGGACCAAATAAATAACCAAATCAAAACCGACATAGGAGCCAAATCTAATTTGCACCAAAGATAGATTTGTAAATCCACTGCCAGTGTGTCTAGGAATAATTACTCCACAAAATCAGACCATAACCAAATTCTCAATATTGACTCATCAGAGTTGAAAATTCAATCCTTTTAGCAAAAATACTGTGTGAAATCGAGGCAGTGCAATAATCTCAGACTCTTCTCAAAAATAGTAATCTTGCTGAAAGATTTCTGGGTGCAAAATTACATGGTCCAGTAAAGCTCACTTTAGAATGTAAAGCATGCAAAGCCCAAATCTCTACAGAACTTGTATGCCATGAGTAGCTCTAAAATGAGCTTCTTAAATCATCTCGGAGGGAAAATGGTCCAGGGTGAACAGAGGTCTGGCAAGCTGTCTCTGATTACCTCACTTCCCAGATGATTTAAAACCTTGTTGTTTGGAAAGGTATTTGCTACCATATTTTCAAATGCTAGAAAGATTTGCATAATGTTTCTGTGTAAAAGAGAGTTACTGAACTGTGTATTTGCAAAAATGAATAACTAATAGTAGGTTTTTCCTTCAAGTAACCAGAAATATTGTGTTGTTTCGCTCTGGCAGTAGGCACTTCAGAAAACATGAAATACAGATTGGAAAAGTTTATGTTCCAGAAAACATAGATGTTCATTTGAAATCTGTTTAAAATAAAATATCTTTCTGGTTTACTTGGCAGTACTGCTTCTCATCAAGTTTATACTGGGCCTAAAAAGGAGGTTCTGTTCATCCCACTTGTGCATTAAAGTGGCATTGGAAATGTATGAGTTTATCCAACTGAAGAGGAGTTTTGGAGCAGATAAATGATTAAAGTAGATAATCTTCTTTGTTGTCGTTGCACAAATAGATGTTCTCACTCCTGTGAAAAAGTAGTGTAAGGAAGGGAAAGTGAGGACGCCAACAGGGGGCGCTCGCTTGTTCTACTGCTAATTGTCAGTTGGATACCTTCCACAGGAGGAGACGGACCTTGCATTCCTGACAGGAAGAAGTCTACGCTTCACTACCCCAGCGGAAGGAAGAAACCTTTTCTTCTGGTCCAGCAATAGCCTAACCCATGAAAGGCTGTCAAAACACAACTAGTAAAAAGCCACTACACTTCAAACTCCTAGTTGACTCCAATGGATGTTTTGTTTATAACTGTCCCTCCCAATCACCCCCCTTCCTCTAAAAGAGAGTGTTCCTCACCTGTTCTCAGTTCTTGCCTATGCTTTTGCCATGGCTTGCACATCCTGAATGGCAATTCTCTGCTATTCCCAAATCCATTTTTACTGGTAAGATAACTGATGGCTTTATTTTTATGGGTAACACTCCTAATGAGTAGAAAAATTGGCATTTACCAAGATGAGTAATTAATCATAAACTGCTACATAAACTTCAGAAGTTAAAGACATACAGTTAATTCCTAATCTGTTGTGCAGATTCCTTCCTGCTGTAGATGAAAATGTGTACTATAGGCTTTATATTATAGAACGCTTGGTGGTGATCTTGATTCCACTTGCTAAAAATAAGTTACATGATAACTATTTTTCAATACAAATGCCAATAATTAAGACAATTCATATCTGTTTCTGGCATAAAAACCTATACAGAATTCAGAAACTAGGGACTTCACCAAAAGAGATTATTTTTAAATATCTGAGTAATTTTGGCTTTGGGGAGAGAGAGTATATATGTACAGTGATTTATTAACATATATCAGCTTTCAGACTCTTTAGAGTAAATGCTTCTTTACTTCATAAGTTGAATTTATATTTTACCATTTGTTTAAAAGGTGGAAATGAGCTTAAGTATTCAAAATGTGTTTAGAGTTCAAGACATTCCTTCCATAGCTACTTGGCTACTAATTTTTATTTCCAGCAATTATGTTAAAAGAGTATGTAGAAAAAATTTTCAGCCTCAAATGCAAGATCCAAGATGTCAAAGAACTGGTTTGTATGTAGAACTGTTTGAAGTGGAAAGTAGAATCTGCATGATTCAGGAATGCAAACAAAGAATTATAAGATTAGTTTCCCATTAGGAATTCTTTATTCTTCTAAGATATTTAGCAGGTGCACTGAGATGTAAAGGGTGCTGTGTGAAGTTTCCTTTGACCTTTACATTTCAGAAGAGATGAGGCCAGAAGAGGAGTCTTACTGCAAAAGACCAAGACATGTATTGGCAGGGTTGGCTTCTCCATCCTTGGCTCCTCCCTCTTCCTTTGAAAGAATTCCATTTACTTACGGGGCCTGGGCACTACACTCCCTTTCCTTCCGCAAAAAGTTTGACAGCTTCTGCCTGGATCACAAGGGCTCATTTCTCAAGCCAAGTTTAAGGCAAATGGTGTGAATTAAGATGGGCATGGGGATGGCAACTTCAAAAAAAAAAAAGGACTAAAAAGACACCTATTTTCCTTTCACAGTTAGAAGAATGCATAGAGAATACTCTTGCAGGTCACTGAAGAAATTAATTAGTTATCCAATAATTCATTATCTTGATCAGCTGAAATCTGACTTGCTCAGCAAGTAATTCACGTAAGTTTTGTGAGTAGAATTGCATTAAATCCTCTCTATATATCTGCTTCTCTCTCTCTCTCATCTCATTTGGGAATTCTATTATCTCTAGTACCTAGAGTTAGTCCTTGAAGTTAAGGTACTATTTAGAATTATTGAAAAGTTAATGCACCTTCATGAGTAGCTATTAGTTCAAAAGGATTAATGTGGCTCTTGAAACACCTACTTTATTCCTCAAGGAGTAACTTAGACCCTGGGAAAAAAAAGTCCAATCTTTTTTGGAATATTATTAAGACAAGAAAGACTCCAGGAAAACACAGTAACTAAAAGCCAAGTCAATACAGATCTTAAACTATTATAACAACTGGTAATGGCGTCTCACAATTGCTGTAATTTTTTTCTATGATGAATGATTACATTTTGATAAAAGAACTCAATTCACCATTAAGCAATTTTTCAGGATGTTTTGTTTCGGGGCTAACCATACTCATCTCTATCACCAGACCCACTGTGTACATGCAAGCCAGTTGTCAGTCATCTTTCTCGATCTGTTCCTACTTATATCTCTCCCCATTGGTCCCTGGAGTCCTTTTATAGAAACAATGTTACTAAACGCTGATCAGGTTGTTCCTCGAATCAATACAGCACAAGTTAGCAGATACCTAAAATGAACCACAACTGCCAGCCTCCTTGGTACCAGCCCCCTCTGTCATTTCCCACAGGAACCTACAAAACCTATTGTAAATCTTACTTTTAACTTCTAATCCCTTATTGGCATTTTTAGGATTTTATAGTTTATATTGCATAAGCTTGGTTTTATTTTGGGGGGGTTGGTTTTGTTTTTACTTTTACTTGCCTGTCTGGGTTTTAGCAGCTTTTAAGGGAAGGAACAAGGGAATCTTCCTGTGACTGGTAGGAAATGAGAGCGCTACAATGAGCTGATAACATTTTTTCTTAAAAATGATTCTGGTTTCGACTGATAAATGTTAGGTATGCAGTATTAGGTAGGCATATGATCCTTGAAGTTCACTCTGCTTTTTAATAGCATATTACAACACTGGGGTGCCTGGGTGGCTCAGTGGATTAAAGCCTCTGCCTTCAACTTGGTCATGATCCCAGGCTGCTGGGATCGAGCCCCATATTGGGCTCTCTGCTTGGCGGAGAGCCTGCTTCCCTTCTCTCAGTGCCTGCCTCTCTGCCTACTTGTGATTTCTGTCTGTCAAATAAATAAATAAATAAATTTTTAAAAATAAAGCATATTACAACACTGAAACAAATGTATTAATATTTTATATATTAGCTCTAATGGAATATTCTGAAACACTTTCAGCCAAATGCTTCTCAGTATTTTTAAACAATAGGGGAGATCAAAGGAGGGAAACAGCATGTCCACTCATCTTTAATTATTGGTCCTTACGTGAATGAAGCTATGACCTGATTGTCTTACAACAAGCCACACTCACTTCTTCAATCAACAGTTCCAACAGTAAATGTATCCAGGCTTCTAAGACTCACAAAAAACTGTAAATATAACTTAAATCTATAAATAACTTAAACTTTAGATGCTTGCTCATTTCATCTATGAATTTTTTTTTCTGTGAATCTTCTTCATCAAAACATGCCAATACAGTAGTTTTCATCCAAACACATTCATTCAGTTCAACCCCTGATATAGGGGGAAGTGGCACTCTTGGTGGTGTGCCAATTATACCGAGTTACAACTCATTAATTAATTGCATGGCTTTCAAAAATTAAAATAATATGTTCTTAAGGAAAATAATTAAATCACAGTCATATTTCTGAAACTTGAGTACTTAATGATTGTTTACAATAATTAACTGCTTATGTCCATGAGATAAGAATTCCTCCTTCACAGGTAGGCAAGTAAAATGAACTAGGGAGTATGCCGACTAAAATGGGGTGATCTTACTGTGTCCCAAAGGACTCACATGTCCACTCAAAGGCTAAAGTTAAAGGGTGGGTATAGGCAAGGTAGAGAGGGAACCCAGAGAACACCGCTGGCCAGGATGGCCTACATGTCTGCTGGGCACAGAATGAGTATACACACTCCTTGCCAAAGTAACCTTCCTCTCCCCGAACATCAAAGGTGGGTGAGAGCATTAAAGGTGTCTAGAAATATCAGCATTAGTATATCTCCATGATTGACATCAAAGAGCAGTAAAATTCTTGAAATTTTTAAAGCTTTTATGTTTTGTTTGCTTGTTTTCAACATTTTATTGAGGTATGCTTGACAGAAAAAGCTGTATAATATATACAACTCAATGAGTCTGGAGATGAGTACACACCCTTCCTGCCCCTTTATTATTATTACTTGTGTATATATAGGTGGTAAAAACATTTAACAAAAGATACACCCTCATAGAAAATTGTAAGTCTCTAATGCAGTATTGTTAGCTAAAGGCACCATACCATATATCAGATCTCCAGACTTACCCTGCACAACCAAAACTTTCTACCCTCTGTTTCTGTTTTATTATTTTAGATTCCACATATAAGTATAATCAAGCAGTACTTGTTTTTCTGTGTCTGATTAATTTCATTTAGCGTAATATCCTCCAGATCCATCTATGTTGTTGCAAATAGCAATATTTCCCTTTTCCTAAGGCTGAATAACTTCCCACTGTAATATGAACAACATTTTTTAATTTATTCATCTGTGGATGGACATTGAGGTTGTTTCCATATCTTGACTTTTGTGAATAACGCTGCAATGAACAGAGGAATGCAGGTATCTCTCTGGGATCCTGTCAATTCCTTGGGGTAAATACCCAGGAGTGGGATAACTGGACCGCATGTAGTTTTTTAATTTTCTGAGAAACCTAAATATTGTTTTCTGTAATGACTGTACCAATTTGCATGCTCCCCAGTAGTGTACAAAGCTTCACTTTTCTCCACATCCTTGTCAACACTTTTTTCTCATTGTTGTTGTTTTAATAAGTAACATCCTAACAGTTGTGAGGTGATAGCTTATTGTAGTTCTGATTTGCATTTTCCTGATGATGAGTGATGTTGGGTGCCTGTTGGCCACCTATATGTCTTTTTCAGGTCCTTTGCTCATATTTTAAACCAGATTATCAGATTTTTTTTTTTCCTTTTGAATTGTAAAAATTCCTTTTATGTTTTGGATATTAACCCCTTATCAGATACATGGTTTGAAAATATTTTCTCCCAGGATACCTGGGTGGCTCAGTGGGTTAAAGCCTCTGCCTTCAGCTCAGGTCATGATCTCCAGGTCCTGGGATCAAGCCCCACATTGGGCTCTCTGCTCAGCAGGGAGCCTGCTTCCTTCTCTCTCTCTCTCTCTGCCTGCCTCTCTGCCTACTTGTGATCTCTCTCTCTCTGTTAAGTAAATAAATAAAATCTTTAAAAAGATTTTCTTCTCCCATTCTGTAGGTTACTTTTTCCTGTTGTCGATTGCTTCCTTTGCTGTGCAGAAGCTTTTTAGTTTGATATAATCGTACTTAATTTGCTCTCATTGCGTGTGCTTTTGGTGTCATAACCAAGAAATCATTGCCAAAACCACTGTCAATGAGCTTTTACTCTCTATTTTCTTCTAGGAGTGTTATGGCTTCAGATTTAATGTTTAAGTGAAACAAAACATAAAAATTTGACTCCCACAAATGGGAGGATAGAGATATGTTCCTAATAAAGAATATGTGTAACCTCTAGGAAAAAAAACAAAAAGGAAGAAAACAACATCCCCTTAGATGAAGCACATAAGAGGTAATGAAAGCCCAAAGTAATGTGATTAAATATGTTCCTGACTTGATGTGTTAAGCCTATTCATGTATTTAACAAGAATTTTTTAAAATGCCTCTATCTGTACAAGACTTTTATCCCCTTGACTACATTCTGAACTTTTATTGTATCTAAGCTCTAAAACTCTGACCTGGTGAAGTTGCTAACATTATTTCAAGAACTGAGTAGTAAAGCATAAAAATATATTTTATGACATCATCATATTCTTGTGGAGATTGTCTATTCTTTTTTACCCATTTGAAGAGAACTTTAAATGTCCACATCAGGGAAGAAGGCCACCTTAAGAATACACTCATGTTGGATTGAGATTTTAATAACTGAAATGTTTAGAAAATGAAGAAGACATACTGATGAGAAAATGATATCACAGGAAAGTAATTTTAATGAAAAGGTCTTAAAATGCCCATTGTCTAATAAGCCATGCAGTGGCAAACATCAGACTTGACAGAATCTGATGCTTTTTTAAAGATTTTATTTATTTGAGAGAGAGAGAGAGCATGAGCAAGGGGTCAGCAAAGGGAGAAGGAGACTCCCTGCTGAGCAGGGAGCCCAACTTGGGGCTTGATCCCAGGACCCCAGGATCATGACCTGAGCCGAAGCAGTTGCCAGATCATATAGGAGACTTTAGAAATAAATCCCTTGACAGTCATTTTTAAAAACCTTCATTCATTTGTCTATGACTTACTATGGACATTTTCTTGACTTGGTTGTGCAATTTGTTCTGAATTAGACTACAGTTAGTTTGATGTACTCTATAGCTACACAGAATCATCAAATATAGATATATATGTTGTTTTTGTACTTGAATTCACATCTTTTATATAGTTTTGTATTTTACTTTGACTATGTTTTTAGAATTACACCAGAGTTAATGTATATAATTTAAACTGCTTAAAACAAAACAAAACAAAACAAAAAATTAAGTTGGGCTTTATTGATGAAGACTTTTAAAAGGCTAAAATTACATTTTTTATGTTTAACCATTCTCTATACATATACATTTTCCTGTTCTAGTGATACTTTTGTCTTGCAATTTTGATTATGTTTTGGAAAAAATTTTATTTTACCAAAAAAATTTCAATAAAATACCCTGAATTTCTGAAGCTATAATTATTTTTTAAAAAACCGAACTCTTAAGAATAAAATAAGTTTTGAGTTAATTATGAAAGTAAGACTATAACCATGGCAATATTATAAAGAATAATAAAATAGTAAAAAATATCTGGAAAATTACTGTCATAATCTCAGTCATTAAGTTGACTCTAAAGTCAGGTTCAGTTCCTGGCTTCACCATCTCCCATCATGTAACAAGATGTTTATTTTCTCAAATATAAAATAGGAATTGCTTTGCTATTTGAGAAAGAAGCAGAAAAGTAAGCCAATATAAAAAAGTCTAGTAGAGATATTTATTTTGTAGGGTATGTTCTGGATTCTGGGTTAGATTTGGTCTAATCACAACAGATTCTACATCTATATTCTCTGCATTAATCATCGAGGTGGCAAAAGTTCCATAAGTATGAAAGATTTTATATTTGTTATTCTATAGACTATGGCAAGAAAGTGGGCCAAGAAAGTACTTAAGTTCAGCAGGTACTGAGGTTTAAAAAGGGGTTCTTCTTAGCCCTCTAATATTAAGAAATCCAATTAGCTAATCTGCCCAATGTTTGCTTTACTGCCTCCTGCTCTTATACTGGGTCTCAACCCAATGGTCACCAGCCCCAGAGTGCTCCTTCCTGACCTCACAGCCAGAGCTGCCTGCCCTCGCCCCATTGTGTACTTTATTTTCTTCATGGTGTTTATTTTGATGTCAAATTATCTTACTTTTTTGTTTACTTAGTGTTTATCCTTGGTCTTTTCTCTCTAGAATGTGAGCTCTCTGAGACCGGGAGATCTGCCTTACTCATTACTGTGCCTAGAAGAGCAGCTGGTGTATAGTAGGGACTGAATGAATGAAAACAGTGGCTGAATATGAATCACTTAACAGTAGGTTTGCAGTGTCATCACTGTTCTCTATGGCTGGAGTCTGGGAGCTGGAGGTGGATAAAATCTTACCTAATTAGATGCCCACCGTTGTTCCCCAGACACCTGTCCCTATGTCACGGAACAATGAAGTGCCAATACCCTTACAGAAATGGGGGCCTCTGCCCCGATCCTGCACTTTAAAGGGGGACATGTATCACAAGTGCACTCCCCCAAATGTGTATTAAAGCATATAAGAGATGCTTTACCACTTGGGATCAGGCCCACAGCACTGACAGCGGCATGATCCATTAGCCTAAATATCAGTCTGATGGGTAATACTGTACAGGCCCTAGGAAAATGCCTCTTCACCTTGTGTGCCTATGATATCAATCAAAAGGGGGCTGTGTTTGAATTTAATAAAGTTTTATTTTTTTCCAGTATCAGCAATAAACACCGCTTTAGAGTATGAGAATCTGAGTGGGAGACTTTCTCAGGTAAGTGGAATGAGAAATTAACTCACTTGACAAAACTTTACTGTGGGATGGTTATGTATGCAATAGATTCTATGGCATGCCAAAAGATTTCCCAGGAATGCTATCTTTTTTTCCTTTTCCTCCCTCTTGTTCTAATTCCTGACTCAAGAGACCTTGGGAAATGAGGCAGTACATTTCAGTGTGGAACACAGCGGGCATGTAACTTTCTACAATATGGAACAGTTACTCATCCATACATCACCAGCCCATCCACAGAACAGATACGTGTAACAATAATTAAATTCGGTTCTGTTTTACATTTTGCCAACTTTCTATTTTGTCATCATGAATGTATATTTTTAAGATGAGATGATAGCACATATTTTATTTAACAATTTGCTCACTTGATTTATAGCCTTAAATATTTAGACATGTGGTGTGTGGGCCTCCATTTGGGCTCTTGCTCTAAGATCTACAACTTTTAGAGACAGGGTTACAAATGGAGAGAATGTGCCCACTCTGAATCCCTCTTCTGGTTACTATTACTGCATAACAAATTCCCCCCCAAACTCAGCAGCTTACAACAACCATATTATTATGAAAACAGTTGTATCCTATATCAGGAATATAGAAATTCTTTGGCTGGTTGCTTGGAGTGTCTTATGCACTTGCAAGAAGATGTCAACTAAGCTCTGTCTTTCTCAAGTCTTGGCCAGATTGGTTATCCAAGAGGGCTCACTCTGATGACTGACAGTTAAAGCCATCATCTGGGAGCTGAGCTGTTAACCAGAGGCCTACCACATACCTCTTGAGCATAGCAATCTCAAACCTCTTGGATTTTACAGGGAAGCTGGCTGCCTTCAGAAAGAGTCCCAAGAGCACCAGGCAGAAACTCGTGGCATTTTATGACCAAGCCTTGGATGTCACCTATCACATAGTCACAAAGTGTGCGCCCTATTATAGGAAGATGTCACAAGCCTGCCCAGATTTAAGGGGAATGGAAACAGACCCACATGGTTCAATGGGTGGCGTGGCAAGTCCCCATTCTTCTTAGGTCATTTTCTTAGTCTCCTATAGGGACGGGAACTGACCTTGATCTGTTGGACACTGCTTTTTGTACCCAACAGCACCTGTGTTGGGTGTGTGCAGTGAGGCCCACTGGTGACTGAGCAGTTGCCTGATTTGAGGACACACTGATGACTGTGTAGGCTTCTGTTACTCTAGCACAATCAGCTGCATGGCTGAAAAACTGATTTCAAAATTGATGTTAAAAAAAAAAAAACACCTATTTCCAATATAGTGTTTCCTTTGTTTTATTAGGATGCTACAAAGGGTACAATCCAACATCATTATACAAGTATATCACCTACCTGAGAAAAATGACTTAAAATAAAAGTATGATACTATGAGCTGGATCACTCACCTGATATAAGCTAAAAATGAGCAGCTCTTGTGTAACTCAGAGATTGAACAAATAAAGAAATGAATATTTTCATAGGAAATAAAAAGAATTGCCAGCAGTTGTGTAAGAACATTGTATAGTGTATCAGAAATCTTTTGGTTACACATGACAGATATCCAAATTCTAATGGTCTTAAAGCAAAACGTGGGGGAGGGAGAATAGTAGGGGACGTAAGAAAGATTTATTTGTTTATGTAATGGAAAGCTCCAAAATGTTGCTTTCAGGTGAAGCTTGATCCAGCAGTTCAACAACGTTACGAAGAACTTGCCTTTCCCCATAGTCTTCCACATGACTGAATGTTCTTGTATGGCTCATTGGTAATTTTTTTTTAAGATTTTATTTTTTATTTGACAGAGATAGAGAGCACAAGTAGGCCAGAGCAGCAGGCAGAGGGAGAGGGAGAAACAGACTCTCCACTGAGCAGGGAGCCTGATGTGGGGCTCGATCCCAGGACCCTGAGATCCTGCCCTGAGCTGAAGGCAGAGGCTTAACCCACTGAGCTACCCAGGCACCTCATTGGTAATTTTTAAAATTTGTCTAGCTCTCACTATCCACTCCTAATCAGAGCTTACTTTCCTTTCGAAGAATAACTGTGTTTTTAAAGATTTATTTATTTATTAGAGACAGAAAGGAAGTACATGCGTACACACACATGTGGGGAAGGGGCAGAGAGTGAGTGAGCAAGAGAGAATCTCAAGCAGACTCCACACTGAGCATGGAGCCCAATGTGGGACTCAGTCTTAGAGCCCTGAGATCATGACCTGAGCCAAAATCAAGAGCTAGACACTTAGCTGACTGAGCCTCCCAGGTGCCTCTGGAGAATAATTGCTTAATTTTAGTGAGAAGGATGCCTGGGTGGCTCAGTTGGTTAAGGGTCTACTTTTGGCTCAGATCATGATCCCAGAGTCCTGGGATCAAGTCCTGCATCAGGCTCCTTGTTCAGCAGGGAGCCTGCTTCTCCCTCTGCCGCTGCTGCCCCTGCTTGTGCGCTCTTTCTCTCTCTCTCTCTCTCTCTCTGGAGATAAATGGGTGGAATCTTCAAAAGAAAAAAAAAGGAAAAGGTAATTTCAGGCACCTATCTTGCTTCTACTGAAACTGCGAGAAACAGACTTCACCCCTTTCTGTGCTCTTCTTGAGCCCTAGGCTCACAAACAGACATATGACTTAAGCTTAATCAGGTATATGTTCTCTTTTGGGACTTTAGATCTTGACCATGGTCCAACAGGGAGGAGCAGAAACAGGATGTACCAGAATCTGTAATAAGCAACTTTTCTCTGCTTTCCAGCTCTGAAGCATAGTCTTTGCTCCTGCCCACTATCAGGCCTGGTTCTCCATTTATCTAGTCAATTCTTAGAGCCCCAAAAGCATTCTCCCTCACTTTGGATGCTTAGGTCCTACTGCATGATTGCCAAAGCAGTGAAGACTTTTTGGGCATGGCCTTGCAGAGATGAACTTCCCTTTTCTGGGTCCCCATGACCCTGTGCATATCTTTTGATAGGCCCTTAACACATTACACTACTGATTTATCCTTCTGTGTTCCCTACCAGACTAAGAGCTCCCTAAGAACAGGGGTCTTAGCTTACACTTAGCCCAGTGTCTGATCAAATAATGTGTTATCAAATAATGTGTTAAAATAATCAAATAATCTATTTGGAGAGAAAAGACATGCTTGTATTAAATGATTCTAAAATTTAAGGCAGTATATTATTAAGCAGGAAGCATAAGCGCTCTTCACAAAGTGTAGAATTGTCTGAAAACATCATTTTTAGGTTGTTTTATGAGATGTTATTGCATCTTCTTTGTTTCCCACTAAAAGGAACAAGGCTTCCTTCAAGAAATGCCTAGTTTGGGGCTCGTAGTTGGCTTGTGGTTTAAAGCCTCTGTTTTCGGCTCAGGTCATGATCTCAGGGCAGGGAGCCTGCCTCCCCCTCTCTCTGCCTACTTGTGATCTCTGTCTGTCAAATAAATAAAATCTTTTGAAAAAAAAAAAAAGCCTAGTTCTAGGGCTGAGGAAGGAAAAAATACAAGATGAGCCTAGAACATCTGCTTGTACTGGAAAATGAAGAACCACAAAAGAATAAAACCAGTATTTCCACAACAACAACAGCACAGAAGCCAGATTGAGGGGGTTTCCTCTGGCCCAACTAAATTGGAGCATAAAAATAAATGATGATAATAAGGATTATATCCCATTGATTAGAATAGGAAGTCATGAGTCCACAGAGATATAAATAAGTTAATGTATAAATTGAAAGCTTGAAAGAGTAAGATATTTAGATAGTTTCAAAGTACCTTCACACAAAATGCTTATAAATTACAAAGGGGAAATTTTCTGGAGAAAAGCCTTGCAGGCAGCACCTTAATCAAGTGACCAAAATGAACATCATCAAAAATGGGACAGATTGAAATTAACTGATAATGCTCAAAGAACACCGCAACATTTTGTGACATTCCTGCTGAAGATGCATAAACTCTACTTGGTTATGTAGAGATGTCAGACAACACCCAGACTGAGGGTCATCCTACAAAATAACTGGCATGTAGCCTTCAAAAACAGTAAGGTCATGAAAGTGGGGGAGGGAGGGGGAAGACTGAAGAATCTTTTTAGACAGCAGGAGACCAAAGAGAGATAATCACTGAGTGTAATACAAAGCATCATTGGGACAATTGGTGAAACATAAATGAGCTGAGAATTAATGGTTAAAGTGTTTAGGTTAACTTCCTCACTTTGACAGTATACTCTGGTTCAACCGGAGAATGCCCCGTTAATAGGAAACTCTCACTAAAGTATTTAGGAGTAACAGGTCATCAGGTTGGCAACTTACTCTCAAAAGTTGCAGGGAAATTTGGGTGACTGGTGGCTCAGTGGGTTAAGGCCTCTGCCTTCTGCTCAGGTCAGGATCCCAGGGTCCTAGGCCCGAATTGGGCTTTCTACTCAG
Source organism: Mustela putorius furo (assembly GCF_011764305.1). NCBI lineage: Eukaryota > Metazoa > Chordata > Mammalia > Carnivora > Mustelidae > Mustela > Mustela putorius. The sequence continues at coordinate 20,964,165 of NW_025422471.1, forward strand.
TGGGGAGCCTGCTTCCTCCTCTCTCTCTCTCTGCCTGCCTCTCTGCCTACTTGCGATCTCTGTCAAATAGATAAATAAAATCTAAAAAAAAAAAAAAAAAAAAGTTGCAGGGAAAAATAAGTTCTTTGTATGGGTACTTCCAACTTCTCTGTAAGTTTGTGATTGTTTGAAAAACATGTACACAAATCAAGATTTACCTTCAGTTTAGTAAATGGTCAGCTGTACAACGTAGTCTGAGGAGCTGCCCACAGCCATCAGCAAGTTTCCATCTGTATTTATCATTCTGTTTTATTCTTATTAGAACAATATGTGTTTCTGTCACACAGTTATCTATTAAACTGTGAATTCTATAAAGTCAGAGACTCCTTCTATTTAACTCACCATTTCATGTCTCCGATGCCCGAAACAGCCCCTGGGACACAGAAGGCACTTACGAATAGGCACTGAATGAGTGACTGAACAAATGAATGGGAGAACAGACTGAACGAAGCAGCTTACACTAGAAGAAGCATGGCCTTTGGAATTAGAAAGATCTGAGTAAACTCCCATCTCTCGCATTTCCTAAATGTGCAGTCCTGACCCCATTGGTCAACTTCTCAGCCTAGCTGAGATAACAGCCAGACTACTGGATTTGAATCCTGGCTTTATGACATCCTTGGATGGTCTTGGGTAAATTGCTTCTGTTTCCTCATCAGTGAAATAGCCATTAAAATAATTCCCCCACTTCACTGGGCTGTGGGGCATGGTATGAGTATTTATTACATTATCTGGGCTTAAGTCTTCAACTCTAAAAAGGGATTATTACTTCCAGGATTGTTGTGAAGATTAAAGGACCCTCAGTAAATAGTGTTGATCACAAGAACATCTGTTATCAAATTACAGTCTTATGAAGTAGGGAGAACATCCCCCTTTTATAAAAGGAAGAAAACCTAATGACACAAATAAGCTGAGTGACATATTCAAGATCGGTACCATCGAGTAGAATCCAGCTCAGATACAAACACATCTCTCTGGACCCAAGATTCATTCTCCCGTGTCACGAGTTCCTTTAGTGATGATAAAGGGCCCCTGTTAAACTGAAGACGTGCTTGGGAAAGATTGCGATGACGGATCCATCCATGTTTCTTAAACGTTAGTGTGCAACCGGATCACATGCAATTCTTGTTCAAACACCCCACAGTTTCTGAGTATGTCTGGGTAAGGCCAGAAAATATTGAGAACCACGGTTAGGGAATTATTTGAGAGCCAGCTTAGAAAACAAGGGAATGCTGAGGGCAGGAGACTGAAGAGATCTGAGAGGTAACTAGAGGAAAAGGAAGGTCAACTTCAGGGGCTAAGAGGAGATGGGAGGTTTCTGCCACATGGTATCAAAGCACCTGATCAGGCGTTAGTTCAATCTGTACCCTTGGTAAATCACCTTCTCTGAGATAAACTGGACCAATTCATCAAATGCCAGAAACTACCACAACTCACGTACAAATACCTAAGTTGAGTAGCTCTAAAACTATTTTTATAATTGAATATATAATTTTGAAACCTATCAAAAAAAGTCTCCAGCACTCAGATGGTTTCACTGGAGAATTCTAGAAAAACATTTAAATCTCTACAACCTCTTCCAGAACATAAGAGGGAATACTTCCTGATTCACTTTATGAACCTGACATCAAAACCAGACCAAAAAACAAAGAAAGTAAAAAAGAAAGAAAGAAAGAAAGAGAACTACTGAACACTATCAAAAATATAGATGTAAAAATGCTTAACAAAATATTAGGAAACAGAAGTCAGCAATGTATAAAAAGAATTACACACCATGACCAAGGGGATTTATTCTAGGACACAAGCCTAGTTCAATATTTGAAAACAATCACTATAGTCCAGCACATTGACAAAGTAGCGGTGTTGGCATCCAGAGGGGTCCACTGAGCCATGCCTGGGATGAAGGTGGGGCCCAGCAAATCTGGGGAAGAGAAAAACATGGACTCTGTATACATGGCTTTTGTTCGAACAAATCAAGTGCTACACTCCCTGGGCAGCTGGTGACTCCGAGGTTGTACACCTGATGCTTGTCTGTCTGTGAGCCGGGACCACTAGACACGCAGGGACAAACAGGGGAAAGGCTGGCTTGAGGCTCCAGGTACTAAATGAGACAGTCCAATTCCCCAAGGTGAGACGGATGCCAAGAGTAGGATCCAAGAGCAAAGAAGAGGAAGAGAATTTGGAAAAAGTTGGCAAGTCCTAAAATGAAAAAACTCCCAGCTGCTTCTGACATTCAGCACAGTGTACACATCACACATCATGGCTTTCTGTGCCTTGCCTGAATGCACTCGGCCCTCACCATTCCAGTAGCCAGCACAAGCTGACACGGTCCCACTGCCTCCTGACTGAGGGACAGCTCTGCCTGAGAGTTCTTGCCCTGTAGTCAGCGTAAGTGATAGGGAGTTAGCAGCCCTTAGTCGAGGAAGGATGGGGGTCAGGATAAGAGAGGGGGGGAAGCTGGAAGATAAAGACTCCAGCTCCCCTGTCTCTAGGAAGGACAACTCCAGCTGTTCTTCACAAACTTTCGTGTGCTTATAACTCCCATGAGAGGCTGAATAAAATGCAGATTTTGATTCGGCAGCTGTAGGGTGGGGCCAGAGAGTCTGCATTTCTTTCTTTCTTTTTTTAAGAATATTTTATTATTTTTTATTTTTTTAAATTAATTTTTTTAAGATTTTATTTATTTATTTGACAGAGATCACAAGTAGGCAGAGAGGCAGGCAGAGAGAGAGAGGAAGGGAAGCAGGCTCCCTGCCGAGCAGAGAGCCCGATGTGGGGCTCGATCCCAGAACCCTGGGATCATGACCTGAGCCAAAGGCAGAGGCTTTAACCCACTGAGCCACCCAGGTGCCCCGAGTCTGCATTTCTAACAAGCTCTCAGTCAGTGCCTTTGCTGCTGGTCTGGGGACCATACTTGGATTCCCCTACCAGTGCTCTCTACACTTTTCCCCCAAACAAACTGTTTTCACATTTCTTTTTGGAGGGTGTGCTCTGGGAAAATTACCTTTTTCTATCTCCCTTCTTGGTGTTTTGTGTTGTTTTCAGTCTTCTATAAGCCTGACCACTACCTTGCAATGTGACCTAGGGCAAACATTTCATTTCCTCATCTCCAGAATGAGAGGGTTAGACTGTCTAGTTTCCTTCCCACGCCAACATCCTAAAGAAGTTCTCATTATTCTAGTGATTATCATACTTTTCACACTCCTCCCGATCTGCTTTCCTGCTCTTGTGCATGACCTTTAAAAAAATCAAGCTGGCTTCACATTCTGCTCATCTTCAAAAGATGTCTCTAAACAGAAATGGAAAATGGAAGCCTTTTCTTTAAACATAATAGCAAAAAATCCTTGACAGATAAAGGATACAGCAAATGTTCACACATGCAGATGACATTTTCATTGTGTGGGAGAAAAAGAGACCATTCACAAAAACATAAGAACAGTAGTTTCAGGCAGAGGCTGAAAATGAAAATCAGTGAGAAACCAACAAAAGATATGAAACCATAATCAAAGGACATCTAAAGAGGAGATAACACACATAAGAAAACACAATAGTGAGTTTGTGAACTTGTCTGCTTTTGGATCAAACATCCCTACACATACATACGCAAATACAAGCTGTCCCCTTCCAGAGAGTCACTCTGGAGAGCTGCCTTCTCATACCTAGGCTTAAAACATTTTGAAATTCCTCTAGTTTAAAAGAAACCAAGTTAAAGAATATATACGTAATATTACCATTTTAGGCACCATTTTTTTTTTAAATCCAAAATGAGAAAACCAACATAATGCAACCCCTATTTCTGGTAACAATAAATTTTCTAAACTATCAATAAATGAAGTTCAAACACGTAACCATCAGTTATTGCTGTGTAACATGTAATCTCCAAATCACAGGGTATTCAACGAGTGGCTCTGTCTCAGGCATGAGTCTGCATGCCTGCTGGGTAGCTTAGCTTCTGGATGCAAATCTGCAGGTTGGCTGGGTGGTTCTGGAATAGGTGAATTCAGTATAGTACCTAGATGCTGCTGGAGAAAGCTTTCCAGGCATATCATCTTCCTGTGGCTGGGGTCACGTGTTGCTTCGGAGGACTAGGGTTGGAAGTGTTACCCTCTTACCTCCCCATGTTCCAGTCCAAAGCAAGTCATGTGGCCTAGCCCAACATTAATGAATGCCCCCCATTACGTTATTCGTGGACAGAATGAATACATGTTCAACAATACTCTAATCTGCCAAAAAATGGTATTCAGAATCCTAGAGGTGTTTTCCAAAGAGGGCTGATATAAATACTATTGCTGTTATTGAAATAAGACTATAATTGCATGTAAGGACTGTATTAGAGGCAGGAGTTTTATTTTGTTTTGAAAAATCCTTTTTATGCTTCTATGCTTTTTATAAAAAACGAACTTAGTGTTTGCCTAACAGAGCATCCAAGTTTGATTTATGCTTGTATGGGACCGAAATCTACCCACAGAGTATTCTAAAAGTTGTTAAGTCCATGTTGCCGTCATTCTCTTTCATATAACCTTCAAAAGAAGAAGCAAGGGGCGCCTGGGTGGCTCAGTGGGTTAAGTGTCTGCTTTCGGCTCAGGTCGTGATTTCAGGGTCCTGGGATGGAGCCCCACATTGGGCTCTCTGCTCAGCAGGGAGCCTGCTTCCCCCCTGCTCTCTCTGCCTACTTGTAATCTCTGTCTGTCAAATAAATAAACAACAACCAAAAAATCTAAAAAAAAAAAAAATTTTTTTAAAGGAGAAGCAAAATGAGAAGAATCTCCATTCTGATATCTCTAGGCTGGGGCTTGGCAGGCTGCAGAGAGACAAAACCTTGCTGGAGTCGATTAGGTTTTGTTGTAAGCTACTCTGGGCAGTCATGATCCCTGAGTTCAACCCAGATGATCCTATTCCCTTAGCTGCCGCTATGATGTCAGTGGCAGGTCTGACAGATGGAGTCCTCTCTCCAGGCTTCCCTCTCTTCACCTGTAAAAGCTCTCCCAGGGGCAGCCAGCCCTAACAATACAGGAACTGGGAATGTATTACATACTGGAGGTTTTCTGCTGTCACCATTTCCTTAATGAGAACTGCTTTGTAAAGTCACTGATTTCAGCTCTAGTAAGTGTAACAGCTTTTATGTGTTAAGAGCTAAGAATGAAAATTCTCATTTAATAGTCTAGATTTTGTCTTCTGTAAAGATGAGAGTGTCTTGGGATTTGTTAGGATCATTAATAGTGAGGTGACAGTTTCTAATCTTAAATTCTCTAGATTAAAACCAAAAGATTGCCTTTCTCTGTCGAGTGACTCTAATGTGCTGGCAAACAGCAGTGTGTGTGTGTGTGTGTGTGTGTGTGTGTGTGTGTGTAAACCGCCCACAAAATTTAGCGTGTGTTTGGCAGAGGGGGTAATTTTGTAACAAAACGATAAATAACAAAGGATTTGGGGGAGCTATGATAACATCCTAAGAATCAAAAGGTGTATTTTGGGGGCGCCTGGGTGGTTCAGTGGGTTAAAGCCTCTGCCTTCAGCTCAGGTCATGATGCTGGGGTCCTGGGATTGAGCCCCCCCAGCGGGCTCTCTGCTCTCTCTCTGCCTGCCTCTCTGCCTACTTGTGATCTCTATCTGTCAAATAAATAAATCTTAAAAAGAAAAAACAAAACAGGTGTATTTTGAACAAGGGCTTGAGAAGTGAGCGCCTACTCTACCTGTCGGTCAACAGCCAGGTGGGGGAAAGGGTAGTCCAATACTCAAAAGCCGGCTTCTAAAGCCAAAGTCCACATTCTCTGGACAGCTTTTAACTACTCAATCCTAAACCTCCCTCCGCAGTCTTGGGACGGGTGTTAACCTCACAGCTTACTTACCAAACACCTGGATCCGCTCAGCCAGGCACGTGCTAAGAGTTGCGTCCGTGACCTCATTTCATTCTTTCCACGGTCCTCTGTCATAACCACTGCTCACCTCCCCTCACAGTAACAAACTCGGACCGTCCCCAGCTTTGCCAACCTCGGTGACCCCGGAGTTGGCTGATATCCCTGGCACCCCAGATCCCAGCTCCCCGTGCACCTGGCGGCCAGCAGGGAGCGGGATTCGGGGCAGAAGGGGCAGGCGGCGCAGGTGCCCTGCGGGGCGGGGGCGGGCTCAGCGCGGACAGAACCTGCGGGACGCCGGCGGCGCGGGGGGCTTCGCTGTGGGCTGGGCCATGGAGCGCCCGGCGCCCGGGGAGGTGCGCATGAGCCAGGCCATCCGGCCCGCGCACGCCAACTCGCGCGGGGAGCTGAGCGCGGGGCAGCTGCTCAAGTGGATCGACGCCACTGCCTGCCTGGCGGGTAGGGGGCTGCCGGGGGGTGGTGCTGTGGGGCTGGAAGGGGAGCGCGAGAGGCCGGGAGGCCCGGGGGCGGGGGGGAGGTGGCGGGAGTGGGGGTGCCCGGCGCCCCTGCGGTGGTGGGTGCAGGGCGGCTCGAAGTGGTAGGGGGTGTCCGGGAACTGGCGCGCGGGCTTGGCTGTGGGGATGTGGGGTGGCGGGAGATCCCCAGGCCCGGGCGCCGGCCGACCCACCCCAGTGAGGGGCCCACGCTCGAGCCCCAGCCCGCACCACAGTTGCTGGAGCCGGGATTCTTTTTTTTTTTTTTTTTTTAATTTCTTTTCAGCATAACAGTATTCACTGTTTTTGCACCACACCCAGTGCTCTATGCAATCCGTGCCCTCTCCAATACCTACCACCTGGTTCCCCCAACCCCCACCCCGCCCCTTCAAAACCCTCAGATTGTTTTTCAGAGTCCATAGTTTCTCATGGTTCACCTCCCCTTCCAATTTACCCCAACCCCCTTCTCTCTAACTCCCCATGTCCTCCATGCTTTTCGTTATGCTCCACAAATAAGTGAAACCATATGATAATTGACTCTCTCTGCTTGACTTATTTCACTCAGCATAATCTCCTCCAGTCCCGTCCATGTTGCTACAAAAGTTGAGTATTCTTGAGGAGAGAGAAGGAAGGAGAAGGTCTTTACAGTTGTGAGCCCCGGGCAGCGGGGAACTTGAAGGACTGAGCTAGTGCATCCAACATGAGAATGACCCAGACCAGTGATTCTCAAACATTTTAGCCTTAGAACTACTTTACTCCAATATATAAGTGAGGACCCAGAGAGCTTTTGTTTATGTGGGTTACTTTTTTTGATGTTGACTATAATTTAATTCATGTAAAAAGAACAAGAATAAGCCCATGACATACTTTTGTTGAAAAAAAAAAAAAAAACCCTACATTTTCAACAATGATGAAAATATACTTAGAGGCATGGTACTGCCTCTAAGTGGTACTGGTTTACGTTTCTGCACCTCTCTTTAATGTCTGCTTTGAGAGGAGACTACTCACTTCTCATACTGGCTGCTGCATTCAGTTTGTGGCTACCACACCTTTATTTAAGCCTTGTCTCAGGACATTTGCACCTGCTTCTTATTTTACTATTATGCTCTTCTTTTGGCCCTTTTTTGTCATTATATCTCAGCTTAAATATCCTTTCCCCAGAGAGGTCTTTCTTGGCCACCTGCTTTAAGCAGTTTGATCACAACGCCCCTTTTTTTCCCTTCATGCCACTTAGCAAAATCTGTAATTATTTTGTGTATGGATCTGTTGTTCACCTCTTTATTTCTTGCCTGGCTAATTAGCATGTGAACTGAAGCTAGTTCTCCAGTGCTTAGTAAGCTCTAAATAAAAACCTGCTTTTATGGATGGGTAGGTGGGTGACGGATGGGTCCAGACCTTGGAATCTCATTTCTAAAATGAAGTCAGACTTTGCATATGGCACTTAACAGACTCAGCAAATGTACATTTTGAAGGAAAATATGTTAGGATAAACTACTAGAGCTGGAAGGAACTTAAAATCATTATCTTAGGACTCTTATTTTACAGAGGACAAAAGTAAAGCACAGATGATTACAGAACCCTGCTTTTCTCACCGAGCATCAATAGGGTTTGTAATCCCCCGTGTGTAAACCACCCACAAAATTCAGTCACATATTTATGCCAATCTGCTTGTTTGTTTTCTGTTTGTTGATAGGTCTGTTTGGTTTCTGTCTTAACAGTTTTTATCAGTATTTGAGGTCGATTATAATTACATAAATAATGGAAGCATGAATATAAAATTAATTCACATCTAAGAGAAGTGTAAAAGTCATTGAGGTTGCTAATAATAATGATGCCTTTTGCCAAGGCAACTGAATATATTATGTGAATCTTGCAGTGACTTTTAGTTATCTCACTTAGTGCCTCTGTCCTGTAAAGGATAAACAGTTGGCCTCCTGCACTGCCACAAAAATTTCTTGGGAAATCCAGACCACAGATTGATTCAATTGATAACCAGTTAACTCTGATAACCAGATAACTCTGGATGAATGTTGTAGATTACTAACAATACAACATTAAAGAAACCTTTAATATACCATTGGTTTGGACACATGGAGATAACCTGTGTTCACCACCCCATGGTGAGAAGCACCACATAAGCAAGAGACATCATTTAGCCAAGGTGTAACAGAATCTGTGGCCGAGAAATGTTGCACCATAGTGCTTTCCTTTATATAATAAGGATAAAGCAAAAACTTATTTTCCTGGCCAGAGTTCCTTATTGACCAACACTTTTTTACAGCCACTTACTATGATAAATAGTGATCATATAGTCATAACCCTCAAGGCACAGCCATGACTCCCAGGCACCGCTAGACTCCAAAATATCTTCTCAGTATTTTCAGAAAGATTTAATATGTTCACTATTATTTTGGCATTAAATCTCATTTCTGTCAGTAGCCCCATTTTTCTAGTTCCTTAAACCTAGAGGACTAACGTCATATCTGAGGCATCCTCCACTTTCCATATCCACTTCTTATTTTGAAATGCCACAGACTCTTATTTCCTTCTGTTTCATTTCTGAATCTTTCCCAGGATTTACTCTCTCAGGAGTGGCATGCAAGCCATCCAGTTGGGCAGGTGAGAAATCTAGGAGTCATCCATTCTTGATATCTCTCTCTACCTGGCTTTCCCCCCTACACATTCAACCCATGAGCCAAGTCCTGTCAATGTTACCTTCAAGGAATCACTCAAACCCACCCATTTTGCTATGCTCCCATTACTACCGCCCAGGCCAAGCTACCGTTATCCTTCATGTGAACTTCAGCAATGACTTCTAAATTGATCTTCTCCGTTCATTCTTGTTTCCTCTCCACCCCACATCTGAAGTTCTTGAAGGTGCTAATCTGATCGTATCATACCTTGTTAATCTTCCCTGTTGTCTTCCTTATTAAAGGCTGTAATTATCTAGCATGGGAAGTATCTCCTATCAGAAAAAAAAGTTATATAGGTAACAACTATAAACTCTGGAAAAAATCATTGAATAAAAGCTACTTTTGGCAACTAACAAGTGAACAAAAGCAGATGTAGAAATTTGGAAGTCAACACTTAGAAGAAGAGAATGGTACTATCTAACTTTGTTTCATTTTTTTTTTTTTAATGACTTTAAGCCTGAAGAAAGACTCCATTTCATTGCCAACTAAATTTCTGATGGAAAACCTACAGACTTGCTTATTTGAAGAACCAGAGGATTTGGGGGAAACACAGCTACTGAAATGTGAGGAGGAAATTTCAAGAAAGGAGTGAACCAGAGAGGCAGCACCCTAAAATCTATGTTTTTTTCTCAAATCTCTGGTGAACCTTGAATTATATATGCATAAGAGAAACTCCAACCTTCCTAGATAATGCCAAAAGAACTAAAAAGGGCTATCCCAATCTCTAGGAAGACAAGAGTTTTATAGTTTGAGTTTAGTTAACTGCTTACTTGGGAAAAAAAAAACAACAAACCAGTACTGTTCAGAGGAACATGTATGAATCCATGATTTATACAGTGTATCACTCCTAATGGCTATGATACAGTCCAAAATTACTTGATATACAAGGAGACAGGAAAATATGATGCATTCTTTTTTCTTTTAAGATTTTATTTATTTATTTAACAGAGAGAGATCACAAGTAGACAGAGAGGCAGCCAGAGTGAGAGGAGGGAAGCAGCCTTGCCGCTGAGCAGAGAGCCCGATGTGGGGCTCAATCCCAGGACCTTGGGATCATGGCCTGAGCTGAAGGCAGAGTCTTTAATCCACTGAGCCACACAGGCACCCCAATATGATGCATTCTTAAGTGAAAAGATAATGGAGATCAATCTCTAGATGACCCATGCGCTAGAATTTAGGCTTCTGGGGTTATGTAGCAGCTATTGTAACTGTGCTTGAAGATGTAATAAAAATTATGGTCTAAAGAATGAAAAGATAGTAGTAGAGAAATGGAAACGAAAAAAAGAACCAAGGGGCACTTGGGTGTAACATGCTTGTCATTGGGGCCCCAAAAAAGAGGAGAAAAATATGAAGCATAAAACAAATATTTAAAGAAATAATAGCTGAAAATTTCCCACATGTGTTGAAAGACATACATTTACAGATTGAAGAAGATCACAGGCTACCAAGCAAGATGAATACTAAAAAACTCACATCTGAGTACATCACAGGCAAACTATGATGAAAAGAAAATCTCGAAAGCAGGCAGAGAAAAACACTATGCTATACCTAGGAGAATGGCGCTTAGAATTACTTCTGACATTATCAGAAACATTGGAGTCCAGAAGAGGTTGGACCAGTATCTTTAATAATAATTATAAAAGTGTCAACCAAGAACTTCAAGGCCCTGTGCATAGTCTATTCTCAACCAACCCTTCAGCTCTCCTTCTTGCTTTCTGCATTTTTCCCCAAAGATTTTATTATTTATTAGAGTGCATGCTCAAGTGGGGAGAGAGAAGGACAGAGGGAGAGGTAAAGAGAGACTCTCAAGAGGCTCCATGATGATTGTGGAGCCCAAGTCAGGGCTCAATCTCATGACCCTGAGATTATGACCTGTGTTGAAATCAAGAGTCAGGTGCTTAACCAACTGAGCCACCCAGGCACCCCTCTTGCTTTCTGCATTTTATCTTCAAAGACTTTGATCAGGATCTTTGTATATGGTGTTCCCTCTGCTCATTGTGTTCACCTTTTTTCTGTTCTTCCTCCCCAACACATCTATTTCCGTCTTAATCATCTTTCAGATCTCTGCTGAAGCATCCCCTCCAGGTGCATCTTCCTGACATCCCATCTATGCCTGGTTTCTCTGTTACGACTCCCATAAAAACCATGTTTTCCTTAGGGCACTTAATTCATTTTGTTATTACTTGTTCATTTTATTAATCCCTGGCTTCTCCACTAGACTCTGAGAACAGAGATCATGGCTGTTATATATTGCCAGCCCCTTACATAGATGCTAGCATATCATGGATCTTTAGTCAACATCTGTTAAAGGAATGAATGAAAGGAGATACCACCACTTTAATCAATCATCATCTCATACCTGATCACAACCATTTAGCTAGTCTGCTACTATTCCCAGCTTGTCTCAGCTTCTCCACAAAATCAGTAATAGCTTTAGAGTTTCTCCACTTTTATTGGTGAAGAAGGACAGTCATTGTATGGAGGAGAGTCAAAATCAAAAATCAAGAGCAAGTTTGTCTTATTGAACTTATAGATGACACACTTGTAAACAAAATAAAAGAACTGCATAGAAACACACGTAAAAATTGTGGTCCTATGTTGGTTCCCCATAGTTTTGTTTTCTGTTTTTAATTTAATGACCCTTAAAAGTCTATAGTGTAAACTGTAAATTGAGCCTCTGAAACCCATATCTAGCTAAGCACTTCTCTGAAGAGTGTTCCTTGACTGCTCTTTTCTGAGAGTTCCTATTGCTTCTGTAGTCAAATCTACTATGTAGAAGAATGGAGTTGATATTTCTAAGCCTAAATTTCCTCATTTGTAAAGGTAAACTAAAAATGGTACCAACCTCATGTAATTGACATCCATAAATACACAACTCAGTGCCTGGTCAATAATACATGTTTGATAAATGGTAACTATTATTATGATAATGTTTGTTCATGATCCCAATCTAGTTTAATGCTATATATTATATATATATAACACAAATTATAATATGACATATAAATTATATATAGTGCTATATATAGTGACAAAATTTGTATTTATATATATATATATTCACTATATATAGTGACAAAATATGTAGTTATATATATATATAATAGATGCTTGATATATATAATAAAAATTTAGCCTTGCTGATTATTGCCCTTTAGTTATCATTTAAATCTTTCAAAATTGGTCACTTAGATTGACATATGTGGTAATGGTTTCTTAACAAGAATAGTTTCGAAGAACATCCTGTTCTTCTTCTTTAGAAGAAGGAACATCCTGTTCCTTCATGTCAGGTAAGTGGGATGAATGTCCTTTAGGTACTCCTTAGTTTATGTTTTATAGCACATATTTGCAAGGTTCCAGTAGTTCTCTGAAAATCTTAAGCTCCAAAAGGGCACCAGCTATGGCCGGCTCTCTAATTGCCCCCAAGTAGACTTGGTAAGAGATGGGACCGACTCAGCTCAGTATCTGGAAATCAATAAGGATTTAATCATTAAGGACTTAATTCCTGTTAAATCAGGAATTTAACAGGTGTTTGATACACTGAATTCAGTTGAGCCCAAGTTGAGTATTTCTGAAGTCTGATACTTTTACATTCCCTTCCTCTCACTGCACTTAATAGCTGGGAATCCAATCTTCTGCTCTCCATCCCTCATACACAGAGTGCTGCTATGGTTACCTTTTGATAACTCAGTTTGCATTATGTGCATGTTTGGAAAAACAGTTTCTTATTTCCAACTGGTAAAACCAAAATTCCAGTTTTCTGCAAATGACATTATATGACAGGGTGTCCTAAATACCTGCTTTCTGGAGTATTTTCTTGCCTCTTTTTATCTCGCATGGTCAGGTATTACTGCAGTTAAAGTATCCACATGAAGAAGACAATGTCCACGCAATTTACCATCTCTTCCATCTCTTCCATCATGTGGAAGCAGGAGCGATGTCTCCAAAATTGGGGTTAGAAGTTCCTAAAAAGCCAGCACAATCTCTTTGGATTTTAACTATTCATCAAAATCAGATTCTGGCCGAAGCACATGTCCACATTTTTCCTGAAGAGAATAAGTTCTGGCTTTTTTTTATATAAAAAAAAAAAAATTGGGAGCCCGGGTGGCTCAGTTGGTTAAGCCACTGCCTTCAGCTCAGGTCATGATCCCAGGGTCCTGGGATTGAGTCCTGCATCAGGCTCCTTATTTGGCAGGGAGCCTGCTTCTCTCTCTGCCTCTGCCTGCCACTCTCCCTGCTTGTGTGCTCGCTCACTTGCTCTCTCTCTCTCTTTCTCTCTGACAATTAAATAATAAAATCTTTAAAAAAACATAAAACAAAATCAATAATCAAAAAAACCCCACTTTAACAGATTAAATGCAGACATGGAATATGGACATAGCTAGGGTTTCTTCCTTAATCTCTTTCCACCCTATTTAATACTGTCCTCTCCAACATAATTAATACATACTGAATTTGAAAATAATGAACAATAAACATTGACTAAATACCTCGTATGTGCCGAGTATTTCTCTGACACCCAGAGAAGCTGCTCTCTGATTTGGAGTATGATTTTAGGATCTCCATACTGTTCAGTGCTTATACATGTTAACTGGTCAAAATATAAGCAGCTTCTGGTTATGTGGGATAATGGATACAGCTTTAATGCATTGTTTTTAAAACAAAAGGAGGGTAGTATCTGTCAAAATATTTGAAGTTGGCACCAACGAACTAAAATTACTATTTCAATCGCTAGATATACTAGGTATCGGTATTGAATTTCAAATCAAAGACGGTGTAAGTTAAAACTTAGAAGAAAGTACAGTCATTTCAATGCAATAGAAACACAACTTAAGAGCTGAAGAACTGTTACTGACCCAGGTCTCCCCCAAGTGTGTACTCCCCCAAGTACCCAGAGTGGTACTTAACCTGAACCAGAGATGAGCTACTAGAATAAGTCCATTTAGTTTTTATTTCTTTTCCCTTGTGCTGAAATGTTTAAACGTAACTATTGATGCAGCCCGTTTTCATCTGTTTTTTGAAGCTGAAAAACATGCCGGGGTTTCCTGTGTTACAGCCTCAGTGGATGACATACAGTTTGAGGAGATGGCAAGGTAGGTGGCATCACTCTACCACACCTGTCTCCCACCCTTATTGGCTCGTTTACAACATATATTTGTGGCACCTGTGCTCATTTATTTGGCGTCAGTGGTCCAGTTTGTTAATAAAACCAGTAACAGTTGACCTCGTGTAAATCAGTGGAATAGTAATTGCAGGACCTACTTTTAGTAAAGACTTTTAAGTATAAATTCACAGTCCTGATTTCGTGGAGAAATAGCTCTCTACAAAAATACATTCTGGTTTGAGACAGAGCAGGATTTCCGAAAGCTGCCTCGTAATGGCTTTTTCCTTGACTAGAAGAATAATTAATGTTAATAAGCAGGTCTGTGATGGTGAATTTCATCATTAGGTTGTTGGTAAACATTGATTCATCTTGAGTACAGATGTTAAATTAGGAAGAACATATTATGTGAGGGAGCTTGTATGTGCTTTACCATCTCTTACTGCAGAAAATTTCAAGATTAACGAAGGTTTCAAACATACACGGAAGTAGAGATTGGAATAGTGAATCCCCACGGACCATCACCCAACTACAACAATGACCAACTGAGGGACACTCTTGTTTTATTAGCTTCCCCACCCCCACGCACCTGAATGACTTTGAAGGAAATCTCAGGCATCATCTGTGAATATTTCATTATATATTTCTATATGATAAGAGCTCTTTTAGGAAACATAATAACGTAATCACAGCACCATTAACAGAAATCGATATTCCCAGTGGTCTCCAAAAATGTTTTTTTTTTAATTAAACAATTGATTTCTTGAATCACGATTCAGTATGGTTGATAAGCCTTTTCACATAACATTTTCTCTTCTTTCATTTCCCTTAGTTTATTTATTAAAGAAACCTGGTAATTTGTCCTAGAGAGTTTACCACATTTTGTATTTGCTCATTGTATCCCCGTTTAAGATGTTCACCCATTCTTTGTATTTCTTGTAAAATGATAGTTACGTCTAAAAATTGATTTGATGAAGTTTTGATGTTTTGGTAAAGCCATTTCTTATCAAGAGCACATAATGTCTGATGAGTGTTACCTAGAACATTATTTCATTAGTTACTGATACAATGGTGATATGCCAACCCTATCATTTCGTCTTCATTTATTTTCTCAAATATTTGCTTAGAGAGACCATTTGTCTCATTAATTACTTGGCTATCCTTAAGCAAAGTTTGTCCGGGAAAGACAGGCGTAATTCTTTTCCTTTATATAATATCATCATAAGCTCATGGACTTTAACATAGTTGATACATTTCAGTTTGGGTGTGGTTATCCTTATGGATACTCAAATTGCCTTGTCTTTGAAGAGTGGGAGCTTCTTCAATCTGGTTCCTAAGTTCTTTGGACATAACCCCAAAGTTAGAAGTATTCAGTAACTCCATTACTTTCTGGTTTGACAGGGTGGGCTCACCTTTTACAAAACTTAGAGTCGTACATTTCTTCAAAAAAAAATAGTAAAAAAAAAAAAAAGTAAGTAGAGATCACAATGTGGGCAGAAAATGTACTCATTTATAAAGGGTTGGTCAGTATTTCTAGGTTTTTTCCAGGGGACAGAATTAAGAATGATTTGTTTTTCAAAGGGTTTATTCTAATACCTGTAATAAATTGGATTGTATGGTTTTACTTAATTTCTTGGATTTTATGTTTGTATCTCTGTTTTTTGTTTTTGTTTTTCCCTGAATATCTTGATCCTTGAAGGCATGAACATAACTAACAAGGAAAAGGAAGAGAGAAGGCCATCTGTTTCTCGTCTTGGGTGGTTCTCAAAGACCATGGGGGTAGTTGCCACGGTTTTCAAGCCCTGAATAGTCTTGTCCAGTAAGATGCTCAGCCTGTCTCTCCAGGCTTACTCTTACATTTATCTATTTGACATTTATTTATTTAGAGACAAACAAAATTAAGTTTAATAAAATCACGTGCATGAAGAAATTATTTCTTCAAAACGGACACAGAAGAAATATTTGGCTTGAATTAGAATCACAGACATGGCAAGACCTTTATAGATCAGCCCAACCTTCTTTTTTGTACCAAGGAGAAACTGAGGCATAATGCTCTGAGAAAACTAGGGATTGAGGGTGCTTTGACCTGGATCTTCTTAAGCTTAATCCAGTGCTTTCCCTGACCCACTTCTGTGGGGTTTTTTTGAATACTTTTTAAATTTTTATTGAACACTTCCCAGTGGCTCTCAGAGGCAGCTGGAGTGTCACTGTTAGATCTCTGGACATTCTAGAGTCTTATAAAAGCAGATAAAGTTCCAATGACTAAGCTCACACACTAGCAATGGGATTTTTCCCTAAGGAGAAAAAAATTACATGGGTTTGTATCTCGATAAAATTACAATTACTATGAATCCAAACTTGTTTAAGACTAGATAGAAGCACCATTATTAAATTTAGGAATGCCAATGGTGTATTGTGATAAAATATCTATTATATATTTTCTAAACTTAAATTCTATAAACTAGACTTAACTAATGACCTCATTAGTGAAATGTGGGTTGCCATTTTGCTCCATTTTGCACAATTTTATGTTTCTGTAATCAGAAAGGATTTGTGGCCACTAACATCATGGAAAGGGGCCTTTTTTTTTTTAAAAAAAAACATAGGACCTGAACCATAAAAAGAGAGAAGTGAAAGCTACATATAGAAAACCGTATAATTTGGTTATCCAATTTAAAAATATCCAATATTTTTAAAATTCTCAGATATTTATTGCCTATACAAAAAGTACTACTCTGTCCTCTGTAGGATATATGAATAATTATGGTACAATTTTGGAGTATAGCAGTCACTAAGCCTGGTGAGAGGCAGACAGATACATAATCATCAGAATAGAAAGCATGACAGGATGCAGGCCTAGAGTGAAATAGAAACTCCATTTTCTGGGGTAGTTTAAAAAGGTGCATGTTTTGACTGTAGAATCAATGAGAGGGGTGGCATTTAATGTGTGCCTCAAACGAGGTATAGATTTTCATCTGGTGAATAGGAGAAGGACTTCACATAATGAGGTATGTGCAAGAATCCAAGCATGAGGCTGAGAAGGAGCAGAAAGTGCTCGGGAAGAGCCTGGTCTACAGAGAGGTGAGGCTCCAGCAAGAGACTGGAGCCAGATAACAGAAGACCTTGAATGCCATGCTGTGCAACTGGTTTTCTTGAGTTGAAATTCTGGTCATTCCATCCACCTGACATTCAGCACTGAGAGTTTCATTTGGTGGACAACCAGATTCTTTGGAATTCCCTTACCTTTATTTATTTTTATTTTTTAAAAGAGAGTTATTTGTGTGAGAGAGAGACAGAGACACCACACGAGGGAAGGGCAGAGGAGGGAGAAGGAGAGAGAGAATCCCAAGCAAACTCCCCACTGAGCATGGGGTTCCACACGGGGCTCAAAAAGGGGTTCGACCCCATGACCTTGAGTTCATGACCTGAGCTGAAACCAAGAGTCAGACCCTCAACCGACTGAGCCACCCAGGTGCCCCTGGAATTTCCCTACTTTTAAAGGCAGGACAGTGCTCACAGAAGAGACAAAAGTGGCCTGTGCTTCCCCCTCTTCAACTGTGACTGACAGGCATAAAATTTTAGTAGTTGATGAGTACAAAGTACTGTTGTAGCTTTGGAGAGGGACTCTAACTCTGCCTGGCACTATTACTGTGAATCTGTCCTAGAAAGTTGACTGAACAGAGCTAGGAAGGTTACAAGGAAGATATACAAGGGAAAAAACAAAATTGATTTGGGTTTGTGTGTGCTCCATGTGAGGATTAAGATAAATTGGGTAGTGTGTGTGGAGGTAGCTAACACTGAGACTAGTAGAGCCTCCATGACTATTAGTAGAATCTGTTGAGAAAAATTTGGAAATAGGGCTCTGAGTTTCAAGAATGAGGTCCTGGCTAAAGATGTAGGTTTGAGAATCATTTGTATAAAGATGACAGGATCATGGACAAGAACAAGGTCTTCTAGAGAGAAAGTGAAGTGAGAATAGGACAAAGGACAGAAATTTAGGAGATGTCTACACTGAAGGGATGGGTTAAGGAAGAGAAATCAGTGAAGGAAACCGAGATAGAAAAGAGAACACTGTTTTGGAATGCAAGGGAAGAGAAAGCTTCCTGAAGAAAGGCATTAAATGAGGTGAGACGTTGGATTTAGCTGTTAGGAAGTGACTGTGGAAGGATCAGAAGTGAGATGTGGAGGCAATAGCCAGATTTGAGGGGCTGACAAGTGAGTGGGAAATGAAGCCCTCACACTTCGGCCCCTGGAAAAATCATCTTCTTTGAAGACCCATCTCAAATGTCACCTCTCCTTTGACTCCTTTCCCAAGTTTTGTATCCCAAGATACAAAAGCATCTATAAGAAGAGGCTAATTCATGAATTAGCCTCTTCTTAGCCTCTTCTTATAGATGCTTTTGTATTACTCGAGCCTTTCTTTTTCAAGAAGTTTCATAGCATTGCCCTTCATCTGTCTATGGACTGTGTCCCAGGTGAAGACTGGTCTCCTTGCGGTCAGCAACCTTATCTTGCTCACCACTGTATCCTGAGGTCTTAGCTCAGTGCCAGGACTAGTTGTAACTCAGTAAACATTTCCTAAATGCATGAGTTAGAAAAAGAAAGCAGTATCTTAGGAGAAGAGAAAAGATGGTGAGAGAAAATAGGGTTGAGAGAAAGATGTTTAGAAAGAAGCAGCCTTGAGCATTTTCATAGACTGTTAAGAAGTCAGGGAAGGGGCAGAGATTGAGGAAAAGAGAAGAGAGCTAAACCGGTGGTGGGAGGGAGGATGGATCAGGATGGGGGGGGGGGGTCAAGGGCACAGGTACAGAAAGCGGTCTGGAAGAGACCTGGCTTTCTTCCTCTGAAACAGAAGAGTAAGAAGAAGAAAATGGAGAGTGTAGTTTAACTTTGAAAGCAAGGGGGAAACATTGAGCAGGCTTACAGTGGGTGGACCCTTAAGGTAAAGGGGACAGGAGGTAGCTGGGGAGCCAGAACCCAAAAGGTCTGAAACAGTTTCAGATGGTATGACCAGGAGTCCTATAGTCGTGGAGAGCGAATGGATCCTCCGGCCGTCCTGAGGGTCCGTGTAAACCTGGTTGAAGCTGATCCGTTGGCCGCTTGCTCATTTGTATCCCATTTATTTGTGAACAAACATTTAAAAATAAGTATCATTGTACAGGTTGGCTTGTGTGTTTGTTTTAACTTCTCTCAAGGAAACAGCTGTGATATAATCCAAGTATCTGTTGCAGATTTTGGAAGTCGTTTTGCGCACCGTTTTGCAAAGGCCCTTTTCTGTTTGAATAGAAGTAGTCAGCGAACACACAGGTGGCTTACAGTGACTGGCGTCTGTTTTTACAGCTGCCTTTTTCTGTTATCATTAACCCGAGGTTTCATGTATGAACATTATCAGCATGACACAGGGGACTGCTCTATGGCACGTCCATTTAGGTGAATCATTTAAGTCTGAGATGAGCTGTGCTAGGATTACTAAAGTCCCTCCTTCTCTTTTTAACTAGAGTTGGACAAGTTATAACCATCAAAGCAAAAGTTACCAGAGCTTTCAGCACAAGCATGGAGGTAAGTGACCTCATTTCTCCTGACTACGGGTGCCCATCTCTTCAGAGGACAGAGGAGGAGTTCTGGAATAATTTGGAGTGAGATTCTGAATTTCAGAAGGTCCTTGAATCTGTGGTCAGGTTTATAGGTAAGTAATAAGGGCCTTGTGTTTCCCAGTCGACTCTGCTACCAAAATTCAGTGTGATGCCATGCACTATTTGCACGAGAAGGGTACACAGAAAGTAAACGCACAAGGGAGAAGGGCACTCTCTTGGTTCTTTGCAAAGTATGGGTTTTATTTCTTGATTATTCTGACTCTCCTTGTTCTCCGTCTCTTCACCTTCTCCTGGAAACCAGCCCCATAATTAGTTAGTTTTTGAAAGGAAGAGTAACTGAAGTGAGAAGGGAAGTTTGGAAGATTTCTCTACTACATCCACTTGGTTTTGATTTCTTTATTATAGTTGTGATAGCAACATTTTCAGAGGCTTTGGGAATCGCTGTCCAGGAAAGGAGTAGCAGGAAAGGAGTTACTGGATCTGATATTGCAACTTTGAGGTTGGTTAGTACCAGTCCCTTTGATCTCTGGTCACAGAAGACAGGAAGGGATTACATTTATTGGTTGAGCCCACAGTAACAGAGTCCCCACAGACTAGGGGGCTTAACCAACAGAAATGTATCATGTCACAGATCTAGAAGCTTGAAGTCCTAAATCAAGGTGTCAGTAGGGTTGACTCTTTCTGAGCACTATGCAAGAGAATGTGCTCAGGGCTCTCCCCGGGCTTCTGGTGATTTGCTGATGCCTTTGGAGCCCTGCTCCATCAGCCCCATCTCTGCCTTCCTCTTTGCCATGAGAACACCATGGTTTTGTGTCTGCATCCAAATTCCCCCTTTTTATAAGGACATCAGCACATGGGATCAGGAGCCTCTCTACTCTGGCTCATCATAACCAGTTATATCTGAACCACCCTGCTTCCAAAGTAAGGTCACATTATAAGGTGCTGGATTTGGTGGGGGACACCAATCAACCCATACTGCTCTTCAATAGAACTGTTTGGCAGTAACCTTCCCTACGGTGATGGCTTTACCCTAGTATCCATATGAACAGGACACAAAACACTTGAAATCAGAAGAGAAATGTTTGTGTTAAAAAACAGCTCTCTCAGGGTTCCTGGGTGGCTCTGTGGGTTAAGGCCTCTGCCTTCTGCTCAGGTCATGATCCCAGGGTCTTGGGATCGAGCCCCACATTGGGCTCTTTGCTCAGCAGGGAGCCTGCTTCCTCCTCTCTCTCTGCCTACTTGTGATCTCTGTCAAATAAATAAATAAATAATCTTAAAAAACAAAAAACAAAAAAACCAGCTCTCTCAGCACCAGTTAGGATGGTGCTTTCTCAGCTGTGAGCTCTGACGTTTGCCCCACGGTAGCCACTGGGCTTGGCCTCTCTCCTGAGGGCTAGTGCTCTTCTTTATATTCAACCCAAACATGGATAACAGCTCCTTTTCCTCTGTCCTCTTCCTTTTATTCTCGGACACAAGCTAAAGTTTCCACAGGAAAAAGCTACAGATAACACGGTGCCATTTTGTCCACGTTGACTTGGTT
Source organism: Mustela putorius furo (assembly GCF_011764305.1). Lineage (NCBI taxonomy): Eukaryota > Metazoa > Chordata > Mammalia > Carnivora > Mustelidae > Mustela > Mustela putorius. The sequence goes on from NW_025422471.1 coordinate 20,985,475, forward strand.
ATGAAACCGAAAGACTAAAGATTTTAAAAAGTTGTGGCCCATCTCTCCAACAGTCTACAAGGTGTTCATGAGTATCTTGTTTTCAAAAGCATATTCAGTAACAACGGGATTAGAAAATGCTTGTCAGATAATGCCGGTTTTTAAAATTACAGTATGAAACTATGAACGCAGTATGTGACTTTCTGTGTGTCTTTATATACATATACATAAAACTGGAAGAAAATTCACCTAAACATCAGTAATTATTAGTCTGGGTGGTGGGATTGCTAATAATATTTGCTCTGGATAATGAGATTACATTTTTATCTATTTTTATGTTTACCAAAGTTACCATGGAGATGGTAAATACGTATTTTTCTATAATCAGAAAAAAAGTTACTTTTTAATTTTATGGAACATCACTGAGTGAACAGTGTTGCTTAAAAATAAATTAAAATGCTGATTTTATTCAAAAACAAAAGAATGATGAATTACATCACGGAATCTTGATTGCTGCAATCTTGTGTGTTATCTGGATGGCTGGACGTTTACTGATTTATTTTTCTTTTCATTTTAGATCAGCATCAAGGTCGTAGTCCAGGACATGTTGACTGGTATTGAGAAACTTGTCAGTGTGGCTTTCTCTACCTTTGTAGCCAAACCAGTTGGAGAAGAAAAGGTAAATTTTCTCTGTGAAGGAATGTCTAGCTTGTTACTCAGGGACATGTTAACGGTTGCATCAGAATTATTATGGACAAAAAGACCTTTCTTCTTACTGTGACATGTGCTTTCCCAAGATTTGTCATCCACCCCTATTTCTGTAAAATAATTCTGTGTGGTAAGAGAGTATTAACGGACTTTAGATAAAGGGAGATAGATATAGCCAGTCGGTAAAAAAGGAAAAAAATACTGTTTTAAATGATCTGAAGGGTCTGTCATTTCTCAAAAATAGTGTTCACTGGTTTTGTTCTTTTCTTTTGTGGTTACATAACTCAAAATTGAGTTAAAATAATTTTTCTTAAAAGCAAGAGTGATGTAGTAAGCCGTTGCGTGTTGTGGTCCAATTGTCTGTTTCTTCCTGAAGGAAGAATGTCAGAAAGGCTGAACGAAGCTTCAGGGAGTATGGAATAAAAACAGCCTTAGAATAAATATGTTGTTCTGATACGTGTGCCCTGGGGGCTTGCCTGGCTATTGGCCAAGAGCAGCTTGTCTGTAGTCTCCTGGGAATTTACTCATTATGGTTTCTTGGCTTTCCTTTTTGGGATCAGGGTATCCGGGAGAGGATGCACATTTAGTCTAAGCAATTTTAAATGCAATCATCCAATTAGGAATTTAAATCTTTCAATGCAAGGACCACTCCAGAGGTGGGCACGGTGGCTTCTTTCTCCTAGTTCTACTTCGAAGGGACAAGGAGGTCTTCTCACTCTACAAAAGCCTTCTTCCTCAGACTGTCTCCTACTCTAGAGCTGGGACAAAGCCATGTTTTCTGTGTTCCCAGCAAAGCAGCACTCACTCCCAAGCTACTCCTCACCTGGGCCAGCAGGCAAAGAGATGGATGGGTGTGAGTTAATCTGCCCTATGCCTGGGTGGTAGATGTCCCTGCAGACTTTTGTGCCCCAGGACACATCTCCCACTCCCTGTCCCATATGAGATACACCACAAGCCATATTCACAGTGCCCAAGGACATTCTTTTTCAAACTGAAGTTCATATCAGCTATTATTTAAAATGCAGCTTTCTGGGCTGTGTCTCAGCTCTACTGAATGAGAATCACGAGTGCAGGAACTCGGGATCTGAACTTTGACAAAGCATCCCCAGGTATCCTATGTTCATTCAAATCTAGGACATTGAGAGATGTCTTGCAAACCATCCTGTCTTTCCAAAATCTCCAAACCCTTGAGAAAGAGAGGATATGGGGGTGAGTGCAAGTGACAGAAAAGATCCTGCCTTTCCATCCTGTTCCTTGTTCTCATTCTGACCTCAGGGACTGAGAATACAATAGTCTCACTTCAGTCTAGTCTCTGCTGAGCCTGAAGAACTGTTTTCCGAAAGTGGTTCTGGACGGTCGATGCCTTGCGGTGCTGCCACAGTAGGTTGGCTCAGGTAACCTTTATTGCAAAGCACCTTTCCCAGACTTTCCAGCTAGTACCATTCTTGTTCAGTGGCACATCACGAAGAAAGCCATGAAAAATCAGTGGTTCTGTCTAAAACAGCAGGCCAAGCTGCATCATTGTTCAAAGTGAGTTTATTCCAGGATGAGATCGTGATGAGGCTTAGTTGGTCAGTTGCCCAGTCTGGATCACTGAAGGACTCACAAAACTCCATAGCGGATGCTTATGCAGGGCTTCACTAAAACTAAAAGAAATAGGATAGCAGGAGATGGGGCGCCTGGATGGCTCAGCCGGTTAAAGCCTCTGCTTTCAGCTCAGGTCATGATCCCAGGGTCCTGGGATCAAGCCTCACATCAGGATCTCTGCTCAGCAGGGAGCCTGCTTCCCTTCCTCTCTCTCTGCCTGCCTCTCTGCCTACTTGTGATTTCTGTCTGTCAAATAAATAAATAAAACCTTAAAAAAAAAAAAAAGAAATAGGATAGCAGGAGAAAGAAAGCATAAACAGCAGAGAAGTTCAAGGCTTCCAGGCATAGTTCTCAGGGTCCATTTCCTTTTTTTTTTTTTTTTTTAACTATTTATATTTTCATCATGATACAGGCTCTTTTTAATCCCCATCCCCTATTTCACCCATTCCCCCCCCCCACCTCCTCTCTGGTGACCTGTCAGTCTGTTCTCCATATTTAAGAGTGTTTCTTGGTTTGTCTCTCTTTTTTGCTTTCTCATTTGTTTTGTTTCTTAAATTCCACATATGAGTGAGATCCTATGATATTTGTCTTTCTCTGACTTGTTTTGCTTAGCATTATACTCTCTGCCCTGTGCCTGTAGTTGCCAATGACAAGAGAGCATTCTTCATGGCCAAGTAATATTCCATTGTATGTGTATATACCACATCCACATCTTCTTTATCCATTCCTCTCTCGGTGGGCACCGAGACTGTTTCCATAGTTTGGCTATGTGTGAATGTATGTCTGTATCCCTCTGAATTAGTCTTTTTGTACTTTGGGGGTAAATACCTCATAGTGCTATTATTGGACCATGGGCTGGTTCCCTATTTAACTTTCTGAGGAACCTCCACACTGTCTTCCAGAGTGACTGTACCAGTTTGCATTCCTACCAGCAGTGCAGTAGGGGTTCCCTTTCTCCAAAAACTCGCCAGCACCTGTTGTTTCTTATGGTGTTGGTTTTAGCCGTTCTGACAGGTGTGAGGTGGTATCTCGTTATGGTTTTGATTCGTATTTTCATAGTTAGTGATATTGAGCATCTTTTCACATGTCTGTTGGCCATCTCTGTGTCTTCTTTGAAGAAACATCTGTTCATGTTTTCTGCCCATTTTTAAATTGGATTGTTTGGGTTTTGGGTGTTGAGTTGTATCATTTCTTATATTTTGGATACTAAACCTGTATCAGATATGGCATTTGCAAATATCTCCTGCCATTAAGTAGGTTGTCTTTTAGTTTTGACAATTATTTTTGTTGCTCTGCAGAAACTTTTCATTTTGTTGTTCTCCTAATAGTTTTTTTTTTTTTTTAACTTCCTTGCCTCAGGAGACATATCTAGAAAAATGTTGCTATGGCCAATGTCAGAGAAATTACTGCTTGTGCTTTCCTTAAGGATTTTTATGGTTTCAGGTCTCTCATTTAGGTCTTTAATCCATTTTGAGTTTATTTTTTTGTATGATGAAAGAAAGGGGTCCAATTTCATTTTTTACATGTGATGGTCCAATTTTCCCACCACTTTGTTGAAGAGACTGTCTTTTTCTTATAGTTTATTTATTCCTCCTGTGACAAAAATTAATTGACCATGTAATTGTGGGTCTATATCTTGGTTTACTGTTCCGTTCCATTCATCTATGTGTCTGTTTTTATGCCAGTACCATACTGTTTTAATTACTAACACTTTGTAATATGACTTGCCATCCAGATTTGTGATACTTCCAGTTTTGTTTTTCTTTTCTTATTTCTTTTTAAATTTTATTTATTTATTTGGCAGAGATTCAGCTAGGGAGGGAACACAAGCAGGGACAAAGGGAGAGGGAGAAGCAGGCTCCCTGCTAAGCAGGGAGCGGACTCGGGGCTCTATCCCAAGACCCCAGGATCATGACCTGAGCCAAGGCCAGACCCCTTGTTTTTCTTTTTCAAGATTGCTTTGGATATTCGAGGTCTTTTGTGGTTCCACACAAATCTTAGGATTGTTTGTTTTAGCTCTGTAAAATATGCTGTTGGCATTTTGGTAAGAATTACATTAAATATGTAGATTGTTTTGAATGTTATAGACACTTTAGCAATACTTGTTCTTCCAACCCATGAGCATGGAATGTCTTTCCATTTCTTTGCATTGTCTTGAATTTCTTTTATCAGTATTTTACAGTTTTCAGAGTACAGGTCTTTCATGTCTTTGGTCAGGTTTATTCATAGATACTGTTTTTGGTGTATTTGTAATAGGGCTATTTTCTTAATTTTATTCTCTGATGCTTCATTATTAGTGTATAGAAATGGAACAGATTTCTGTACATTGATTTTGTATCCTGTGACTTAAGTGAATTTATTTATCATTTCTTTTTCTATATCATGTCACCTTCAGATAGTGAAAATTTTACTTCTTCCTTACCAATTCAAATGCCCCCTTTTCCCTTTTGTTGTATAATTGTTGTGGCTAGGACTTTCCAGATTCCACTTTTATGTTGAATAAAAGTGGTGAAGGTAGACATCCTTGTCTTGTTCCTGACCTTTGGGGAGAAGCTCTCAGTTTTTCACTCTCAGAGTCCTTTCCAGTTATACAAAATAGGCTCCATCTATAGATTGGAGAGCCAAGACACAAGTTCACCAGGTAGACTTTTTGACCCCACTGGTCATACAACTAAAACAAGGCTATGGAGTTAAGCCAGTATAAGTTATCACATCTGTATATCCCTAAACAAATTAGACAAGGCAGTCTACGGGAGTTTTAGACTTGAAAGCAGCATATTATAAATCACTGGCTGCTTCGCCTTCTTGGTGAAGGGTCAGTACCAGCCTTCAGGTGTCCTGGAAATGAGCATGGAATTATCCCCATCCAGCCTCAAGGTGACTTCCCTATGCATATAGGTCAACAGACATGTATTTATGGGAGAGCTTGAGCCCTTGGTTGTGTTGCGTCAGATTTTTAGGTTTCTGGAGGTCAGTTAAAGCTTTGTTCTGACCTTTTGATTCTTATAGTTTGCTTATTAGATAATGCTTTCACCATGTGATGAAATTTCCAAATTAGAACTAGCTCTTAGTACTTGAGAGCTTTCTCTAGAACGTGTTTATTCCCTCCCTTTGAGATTTTAATTTTGCAAGGAGCAGAAAACATTTCTTGGTAGGAATTCAATGATCTCAAAGTCCCCCCACCTCATTCATTAATTTGAAGAACTTTTTTTATTTTGTAGCTCTTTTGAAAATTTTAAAAATCAGGGAAAAATAATATTTAGAAAACTCTTTAAAGCACATATCTTATTGTGTATTGAAATAATTAAGCCTATAATGACTTTTTTAGTTTAAAAATATTGTAAGAAATAAATTTAGTCAAATAATATGTGTAAAAATACCCAGAAATGCTCTATTTACTTTGAGTTAGAAAACAATGTAACATATCATTTGTTTTACAAAACTCATGTCGTCCTCTGATGACTTAACAAGGTAATGAAAGAGACATGTTTTTCTTTTTCAAGATTGATTTAAAACCAGTCACACTTCTAACTGAGCAAGATCACATGGAACATAATCTGGCTTCTGAGAGAAGGAAAGTTCGATTACATCATGAAGATACCTTTAAGAACTTGATGAAGGAAAATAGCAAGTTTGAAGGTCAGTAAACCTTATAGGTTCCTGACCTTAATTACAGGAACTTTAATTATATGACTGTGACAAGTAAAGGGTCCTTTCTTCGAACACACTTCTTTTCACCTTATTATTACAGTTTGGCCCTGGTGATGCTTGGTATCTTACCCCAACAAACTCAGTGGCTGGAGAAGGAAGGGCCTGGCCAATTCAATATGTAACCACCGACACCAAAGACCTCTCTAAATGGGGGTTCCCCAGAGGAAGAGACAGGAAAGAAGGGTGTCGGGGACCAGGCAGTCCTTATTGGTAAGAATGCGTTCAGTAGTGATCAGCCAGTGAAGGAATGACAACACACTCTATCCATCTGGTGCTTCACAATTTACTAAGCAGTCTCTCATTCATTACTTCAGATGAGCTGGTTATAATATCAACAAAGGAGAAAACGGAAACGGAGCCATGAAGACCCTTGCTAAGGGTCACAGGAAGCACTCTGATGCTATTCTTGCTATGAACAGAGGTGCTAAGTTTCTATTCCTGTTTCCTGGCTCTTCCCTGGTAACCCTGGGGTTTTTTTGTGTGTGTGTGTGTTTTTTTTTTCCAAAGTGGAATAATTTATTATTCTAACCAAAGTACAAAGTATGGAAAATTAGTGTATCTGAAAGAGAGAAAGTTTCAAACTAGCAGATTTCAGTTTTTAGCACCTTTGAAAAGAAATATTTAGAGTTTAGAGAGTGGCAGCAGAGGCCTGAGCACCCAGGATGACAGTCCTCGGACTTGGCTACGCCATTCACAGAACAGGGCAGTCACCTGGCTGTCCTCGACACGCCGTGAGCGCCACGAGAGAGAGGAGGAGGAAGGTGCTGGCTGGAGCCCGCGGCCGTGGGGAAAGGAGGCACGTGCAGGCACAGGCGGAGGGCCGGCGAGCCTCAGATGGACAGCCCGAAGAGTATCTTAGTTCTCCAGCTGTGGTCTCTCAGGCTCTCTGAGGCTTTGTGGGGCCAGAATGGCAAGGAAAAGAGGGCTGCCTTGCCTCTCCCCTGCCCTTCCTCTTCTTCTGACCCTATCTCCCGCAGCCCCAGGAGAGATGACCTACTGGGGAGAGCAAAGCGGTGAGGTTGGAAGTGGAGTGGTCCAGCTCCAGTCGCTCCGCTCACCACTGCCAGAGGGGCCAGGAAGTTCACAGAAGATCCATCTTCCCCGAGCTCCGAAAGCAGATCCCTGTAGAAGAGGAAGGAAAGGCTGAATACTTAACCATTTACATGGACATTAATGGAAATGGAGGGGATTATGCTAAGTGAAATAAGTCCACCAGAAAAAGATAATTATCATATTTGGAATATAAGGAATTGCACAGAGGATCACAAGGACAGGGAGGGAAAACTGAATGGGAAGAAATCAGAAAGACAGAGACAAACCATGAGAGACTTTTGACTCTAGGAAATAAACTGAGGGTTGTGGAAAGCGAGGTGGGTGGGGAGGGGGGTAACTGGGTGATGGGCCTTAGGGAGGGCACGCGATGCGATGAGCACTGGGTGTTAACCACAAATAATGAATCATTGAACATTACATCCAAAACTAATGATGCATTATGTGTTGGATAATTGAATTTAAATACAATAATAAAATAGGAATGGGATAAATCTGTTTAAAAGGAAAAAAAAGAAGAGGAGGAGGAAGGAAAGAAGATGAGAAAGTATCAGGGTGAGAATATTGAGAGAGAGGAAGGAAGAAGAGGACACACCGACTCCAGAGGAGAGAGGAATGGCAGAGGCAGGGGCGACCCGGTGGGTCTGCCCTGCATTCTGCCCTCCAGGACACCATCATGGTCCTGGGACCACCTCACAGGTGACCTCTGACCAGGAAGAAAAGTTTTCCAAAGGTGTCTATTCTTGCAGACCTTTAAAAAGACAATGCCTATTACCAAGATAACTTTTTTTTTTTAAGATTTATTTATTTGTTTGACAGACAGAGATCACAAGTAGGCAGAGAGGCAGGCAGAGAGAGAGAGAGGAGGAAGCAGGCTCCCTGCTGAGCAGAGAGCCCAATGCGGGGCTCGATCCCAAGACCCTGAGATCATGACCTGAGCCAAGGCAGAGACTTTAACCCACTGAGCCACCCAGGTGGCCCCCAAGATAGCTTTTTTTTTTTTTTTTAAAGAAAAATTTTACTTATTTATTGCAAGATAGCTTTTTAAAGAAATGAAGTCCTCATCATTAAATTACCCTGCTGAGAAGAGTCCATCCTTTTGTAAAGATGGTATCGGCACCAAACTATACTTAAAATGCATTTTGCTAAAGTAATGAAATGGCTGAACCATGAAAGCAAAGGCATACCAGAGAGAAAATTCAAGGTGGAAGGAGGCAGGACATGAAAAGATAGGACTATGTCACCGAGGCTCTGTTAGGCCAGGCAAAGCAGCTTGACGTTTCTTCTCTCCTTGAGGGAAGCCGATGAAGATCTGGGCAGGGTCCCGTGATTGGGCTGGCACTGAATATGGTCACTCTGCATAGAGGAGGGGAGACTAGAGGGAAGGAGACCAGGCAAGGGGTGAGGAGTGGCTATTCTAGGCAATGACAGTAGAAAGCGGAGAGGGAAAGGACAAAAATATGCAAGGGATAACAAAGCAGAGTAGGGTCACTCATGTGGGGAGATGGGTGAGGAAGAAGCTGTTCAGGGTAACTCTCAGGTTTCTGGTCTGACCACCTGGTCAGCTAATGGTGGTATCATGAACTGAGCTAATGCATATGAGGGGGAGGGGAGGGGCAGTTTTGAAGACGTGGATGATGAGTTGAGTTTAGTCTGACGTGCCTGTAGAACAACCAAAGGGACAAAATCAGGGTGGGGAGATTTAGTTTGAGACACAACAGCTGACATATGGTCATTCAGATGAAATAGTACCTACAGTCATCTAGGGAGGGCTCACAGTGGCACGAGGTTGGGGGACCAAGAGTGAAACTTGGAGCACAGGGCCATTTGAGAGGTGAACTTTGTTCCAGAAAGTTAGGAATAAAAACTCTCCACTGAACTGTGAATACAGAAGTCATTCTCACATGCTACAGCCATTCATATATAGAGGTAAAATGATTGTAATTGATTTCAGTTTCAGTTTATTAGGAAGCTGGGCAGATCACCCTAGAGGTCTGGTTCAGTTTAGATGAGAGATTTTAAGAAGTCTGTTTTTATGGTGTTTCTTCTGATCTACCCTAAAATGGGTTATTCTACATTCCTTTGCACAAAGCAGCTTTGAAACTAACTTCATTGATTTGATCTTTTTAGAAAATTTACTAGCTTTCATGTCATCGAGGTAGCGTAGAACCTAAAAGCAATTTCTCTTAGTGTCAAAGCCGGACCCTGGAACTTTAAGTTGCCATGAAGGCATGGTTTGTCTACATGCTACTTGCTTTATCTGGATGGAGTTTGTTTTGAACTGGACAACACCTTCTAAAGGAAGATCGCTAGATCATCTTTGTTATTGAACCATGGTTTTAGAAAACCCAGGGCTCTACGTTGATAGTAATACCACAACTAGTTAGAATCTCTTTCAAGATTTTATATGGTTGAAATGCATATTGTTAGAAAGAAATTTGAGTCAGAATCATATACTTTCAGAAGAAAAGGGAAACAAATGAGATTAGATTATGTAAAAGCAGGACTTATTTGGAATGTGCTCTTATACCCCTGGGTCATTGCTTGGAAGCTTGGCTTGTAGGAAAAGACTTTGTATTTGGAGCATTTGAATTATTTTTTAGCAAGAAATCTAATTTTTATGAGCATTATCCTGTGTTGATCCTTTCTGGTTATGAGAAGGAAAACTGGAATACCCTCAATTCAGGTCAAAGTTCCTGACCCAAAATTGTACAATGAAGGCAAAAGTTGTCCAAGCAGAATGATGACACAGTTCTTAATGAACATCCAAAGTCCAAGTATTGAAATTGACCTCTGGACAAGTATGCTCTAATTTGGAAGCCTGAAGAAAGGGTGAAGTCTGTTTACCATACTTTACCTGAGTACACAGCCAGAGCTGTGAGCCTGACCTGGTCGCTGAGCCTGGCAGAGCCATATTTCTCCATTGATTGGCAATTTCCTGCAAACAGGCTTCATTCAGCACCAAAGTCACCTGTACTCCATCTATTTCTGCATACATGCCATTGCTGGTGCTTATGCACACATGACCTGCCCTAGTACCTACCTCTGTATATCCCCGTGGATGCCGTGGACATCTTCCTAAGAATTGAGTCGCTTTTTCTTTAAGGTTATCCCTTAGGAAAGAAGGAATCGCCTTATATTTTAGTCTTTACAGTGTCTCTCATAATATAAGGCCTACTCAGTTTCAATTTTATAATTATTTTAAATAATTTAAACATAGGTAGTACACATGCACAGGGTGAAAAGTTCAAAAGGTAAAAGAGGGCATTCAGCTAAAAGGTTAAGACTTCCTACCATCAGTATCTCCCAGTTCGCCAGTTCCCATCTCAAAGACAACGAATATTACACACACACACACACACACACACACACACACACTTGCCCTTACTTGGAGCGCAGTATTCAAACAGCTATGAACCTTTCTTTTTGTCATTTAACATTGTATTTTAGAGATTGTTTATACTTATCCTGAACAAAAAAGTAAGAGATACTGACATAAAAAAAGTCAATCAATACTAGTTTGAGATAATAATAGGACATCATCTGACAAAGTCAGTAATAGCAAAAAAAGAGAAAGAAAGAAGTTGAAAGGGATTGAAGGTTTCATGTACCTTTTGAAGACCACTTCAGGAATCAGCCCAGTCCTGATGACAGCAAGATGGTGGACTTGTATCTAGAACAAGCTTCAATTTCTGGAAAAAATATTTACAAACATGTTTGCAAGCACATCTCAGCAGGTAGAAAAATAAGAGAAATCCTCGAAGTCCAGAAACTATTAGAAAACACAAGTGCAGCAATGTGAGGAGAGAGAAGAGCTGGCATTTGTTCAGGACTCTGTTGGTGCTAGAAGACCTAGAACTTGTGTGTCAGCAGCCAGCAGCCCATGTCACATGGAAGATTGGATCAGAAAACCTTATATATAGCTGCAAACCTAAAAAAATGATATTTTTGGTGAGTCAGGTGGAAAAATCCCAATTCACAGAGAGCTCTTGTAGGGATTTTTTCCTATCTCAGCAATAGCCCTAGGTAGAATGGGAAAAATATACAGAACAACACCCACCCGCCCCCCCCGCTAAAAAACTGATTCCGTTTGAGAATTCAATCACAAGCACATCCTCATGTAGACTTGGTTTCAGAATTCACTGGACTTGTTTGGACTAAAACAGACCCATGTCAAATTTAGTGGGAAGTGGGAAGTGGCACCATGTTATATAGTTCCCCCAGCTGATCCGCAACCGTAAATGCAAACCCCGGACTTTCAGCCCAGCTCTCAGGAATCCCCACACACATAGGTCCAAGGAATATGAACTCCTAGACAAACATCATAAAATGCGTCACCAAAATCCAGAGAAGGATTAGACAATAGAAGGAGGCCCAGAAAGACTATAATTAACTGCATTTATCATATAAAGAATACTAAGTAAGAATGTTAATGTATTTTAAAAAATAAAAGAGAATCAAATGTATTAATCAGGAATAAAAAATTACCTAGAAGGTTTGACAAAGAAACAGAGAATTTCTATACAAAAATATATATAATAATAACAAAAATATATAATTATATATAATAAAAATACATGATAATTTAAATATAAAACTCAGTGAATGGATAAACTGCAGTTAAGACAGTAACTGGAAGACAGATCTGAGGGAGTTACCAGAATGCAGATGGATTGGCAAAGAAATGAGAAATGTATGAAAGATTTGGAGACATAGAGAAAGGAATAAGAAGTCTAACATGCATCTGGTCAAAGCTAGAGAAAGAATAAAAAGAATAGGAGAGAAGTAACATTTGAAGCAAATGATACAGACATTTCGTTCAGAGGTAACAGAGTTTAATATACATGTGAAAATATGTTGGACCTCCTTAATCAGGGAAATGCAAATTATAACCAACACTAGATATTTCACACCCACAAAATTAGAAAAACTTGAGCCAACTACAGTATTGTCTAAGTGAAAATGTGGAGCAGTGGGAACGCTAAAAAATAACATACAGAAATGTAAATCAGTACAATCATTTTGTCACCTAAGAAGTTTCTGTTGAAAGCAAGAACTATGAATGTGGAATAAATCAGCACATTCATCTAATAAATATTTACCAAATGCCCATATTCAGAAATTATTAGAATTTAAAAAGAAAATCAGTTCCTGAACAAAAGAGCTTAGGATCTAGTGGGTCAGACAGTCAAAGATCACACAAATAAACATAAAACTGTAACTGTGAGGGGCGCCTGGGTGGCTCAGTGGGTTAAAGCCTCTGTCTTCGGCTCAGGTCATGATCCCAGGGTCCTGGGATTGAGCCCCGCATGGGCTCTCTGCTCAGCGGGCAGCCTGCTTCTCTTCCTCTCTCTCTTCTGGCCTCTCTGCCTCCTTGTGATCTCTGTCTGTCAAATAAATAAATAAATCTTAAAAAATAAAAACCCACTATAACTGTGAAAAAAGAAGATACGTGTGAGGGTCCTAACAGTGAGAATTAGCTGTTAGGTCTGGGAAGGCTTTCTTGAAGAAAAGATGCCTGGGATTGGCCAACAGAGTACTGAGGAGGAAAAATTTTCCTCTACCCTATAAACTACTTCTCGCTGGTATAAGAATTAAATGGTCATGAGACAGATTAATAGGAGAAAATCAAACAAAAGTTAAATTCCATAGATACGTGGGAGAGACCCAGAAAAACAGTAACTCACTGAAAAGGCTGAAGCCATCAGCCAAAATACTACCTTCAGCCAAAGACAAAAGATGATATTGTGGGTGGTGGGTCAGTCATGGGAGGCTACCAAGAAAAGCACAGGAAACAAGAATAAGGTTATTACACAGATATAAGCCATCGTCTTCATCACTGATAAGTTTCTAGATTTCGAGTCATCCCCTTCTTTCTGGTACAGCAAGGGGAACATGCTTACAAATGGAGATTTTTCTTATACACCTAAATGTCTCTTACCACCCACTAACTTCTACTGGGTTTTCAGAGCTTCTCTTGTATCTGTAGTTTCCTAAAAACAATGAGCCTGAAGAGGTACATATTGGGATGGCAAAATTTGTTCCCCTATAAGAGAATAGGAGGTAAAGGGAAGAAGGTGGTCTTGGCCAGGGGAATTGCAGCTGACAGATGGAACAGCATATGCAAATGACCTGGTGTTGAAGACAGTACTTAGTTATAGGACTGAAAAAAGGTCTCATAGCTGAAGCAAAGAGAGAGATTGAAAGAGAATATGATGGGGGTAAGGTGGTAGGAGTGGCCATGGAGCTCACTGGGGATGGAGTGGTAGGCCTAGGCCAGAGGAGAAAGGAAGGGTTTAGGGCCAAGGGATGTGATGAAGTTTTACAAAGTAAGTGAGGTTGGGTGGGGTGAGGTCCAGAGCCAATGACCAAGAAAGAATTCTTGAGACATCTTTGGTGCAAAATGGTGGTTTATTAAAGCACGGGGATGGGACCCTTCTGCAGAAAGAGCTACTGTCCCTGGGTTGTTAGTTATATACTATGGGGTTGGGGAGGTAAGGAAAAAGGAGGTTTGAAAAAACTTTCTTATGCTAAAGAGGACCTACAGGATGCCCAAGGCCTTGTCATTGACAGGTTAAGGTTGTTTTTTTCTTTTAGTAAGGCACTAAGAGTAAGATAGTTGAGAGCTTCCTGGAGGAATGTCACATTCCTGCTATCACACATCCTTATCAGTGAGCTTTAGTTTTAGAAGAAATTTAACTTTATTTGCATTTCCCTCTGTCTCAGCCTCCCTCAATTTTATAGAGGGGAAGATGATGTTAGGGCTTCAGGAACTGGAGTTATGGGTCTTTGGAAGTTAGGCTGTTGATAGAAAAGCCTCTTCCTGGTAAATCACTAGGACATTTGTAAACTGAGGTGGACTCAGGTCTTGCAGGATTGTGATCTCTACAAGTTGACTATTTGTTTTTCCTTTCAGACAGCCAGGAGTGCCTAAGGAATGCCACATATATCCCATGGTGGGGGAGGGGGAGTAGGGGCTTAGGGGGTTGAAGGAGTTTGGGGGGTGGGGGGTAGGGAGGTGGAGGGGACGGTTGCATGATGTCAGCTTCTGCTTTGTCCTCAGCTTGCCTTCTGTTCCCTCATCAGAAGGATTTGGGCCTTTATACTAGGATGTTATAGGATCTTTCTGACATATTTAGAAGTAGATGACTGAAATGGTCAGTGGAATGAAGGGGGGAAAATGAAAAGACGATCAATTAAGTATAAATCTAAAAATTTCATGAGAAAATGTAGCTCATCATTGTAGTCAGGCTTCTCAGTTATCTGTGGCTGTGCCGAGAATGGCCCTATTCCCAGTTCCCAACAGCTGGCCAGTCTGTGCCCTTGGGCTGCCAGCCCAGCTCTCCTTCTGCAGCACAACTAGGATGGCACCCCTGATTTGTAAATCCTCCCCCATCCTCCTCAGCAATGGCACCTCCGATTTAAGCCTCGCTGATGAGTCACTAGATGACACAGGAAGCATAATTGAATACATTTTACTACTTTGCAGACAGAGTGAATGATTTCTCCATTGTTGAGCGTAAAAACCAATTTGTCAGTAAACGGAGCAGATACAATTCAAAGGAAGCAGAAGGACCGGGAAGTACTCATTGTGTCTTTTCTGTTTGTGACTGCATTCATTGCAGAACAGCAACTTCAGGAGACCACTTCCCATTCTGAAGTTTATACTGGAGCAAACTATTCCGGATTCTCAGCGTTGGTGGCCCTTTATAGCTCTGATTCCTTTCATTTTAACAACCTTAGGGAGGTATAATCGATGTACCACAAATGATAATTATTATAAATAATTTAATAAATAATTATGAATAATAATTATCATGACATACCATAAATTCATGTGCTTGTATTTGAAGTGTACAGCTTGGTATAAGTTTTGAGACATGTGTACCCCATAAAACTATCACCACAATCAAGATAATAACGTCTCTGGGCGCCTGGGTGGCTCAGTGGGTTAAGCCGCTGCCTTCGGCTCAGGTCATGATCTCAGGGTCCTGGGATCGAGTCCCGCATTGGGCTCTCTGCACAGCAGGGAGCCTGCTTCCTCCTCTCTCTCTCTCTGCCTGCCTCTCTGCCTACTTGTGATCTCTGTCAAATAGATAAATAAAATCTTTAAAAAAAAAAAAAAAGATAATAACATCTCCATCAAGCCCCAGATTTTTTGCCTCTCCCCACCCCTCCTCCACTCCAAACAACTTGAAGTTTAAATGTGACTATTCTTTTAATCAAAATTCCTGTGAACTGGAAAGATAGGTTGGCATACAATCTCTAAACGGGCCTTTCTGATCCGTTTTCTTATCCAGTTCCCTTTAAGTACCCACCATTCAGGAGAAAGTCACTCTGTAGAACGAAACCCATTTATTTCCTCAGGAGATTTAAGTCTTTGGGAATAATTCTAATTTTTCTAACAATGCCCCGGGTTCAGTGTGCCGCTAGGAAGGAACAGCCATGGTCCCAGGGCGTGCAGTCCACTCCGCCAGTATGCGTGTTACATCTACCTTTCAGGCCTCATCTGTGACCCAGAGGAAGGAGTGGTTCCCACGAGTGGCACATCTGTTCAGAGCATTGAACTTGTCCTCCCGCCCCACGCAAACCATCATGGAAATACGTTTGGTGGCCAAATTATGGCATGGATGGAGACCGTGGCTACTATTTCTGCAAGGTTCTTGGTTTTGACCTTTGGCGTATGAGGTTGGGTTCCAGTGGGAAGAGATTAGAAAGGGTCTGAGTCCTGGTTATGGAGATAGTCAAGGAGACAGGGAGAGAAGAGTGTTGCCTTTTATCAAAGAGAAAAAGTAAGTCATTTACCCATTTATCCTATGATTAATCTGTCCTTTTGTTTGAAGGTGAATGTTTCTGTCCTTGGTTCAAAAATAAAAATGAAGTGACTGTTCTGATACTTTATTCTGAATTGCAGATGTTGGTCACGTAATCCTGAAACTTCCTGTAGTTATGGCACAGCCGATGCAGAACAGAAAGAGAGGACAGCCTTTACATTTAAAAATAGTCAGGTTGCAAACTTTTCTAAAGGCAGTTTACAAATAGGGTTGACCTCTGACATCCCTGGTTACAATCATTATGGCCAGAGGATTAACTGAAAAATAAAATGAGAAAGAAATTTGGAAGAAAACTTTTATGTACTCTTCAGTTTCAAAAAAAGGCATTTTATTCTCTCTCTCTCTCTCTTTTTTTTAAGATTTTATTTATTTATTTGACAGAGAGAGGGAGAGCAAGCACAAGCAAGAGGAGGGGCAGAGGGAGAGGAAAAGAGAGAAGCAGACTCCCCAGCTGAGCCAGGAGCCTGATAGAGGGCTTGGTCCCAGGACCCTGGGATCATGACCTGAGCCTCAGGCAGACATTTAACTGACTGAGCCATCCAGGTGTCCCAAAAGGCATTTTATTCTTTTTTTTTTTTAATATTTTATTTATTTATCAGAGAGAGAGGGGGGAGAGAGCGAGCACAGGCAGACAGAATGGCAGGCAGAGGCAGAGGGAGAAGCAGGCTCCCTGCTGAGCAAGGATGCTGGGATCATGACCTGAGCCGAAGGCAGCTGCCCAACCAACTGAGCCACCCAGGCGTCCCAAGGCATTTTATTCTTTAATGGAGCCATGTAGGCAACTGAGCAGCTTTAAGGAACATTGTGTATTCTGAAAATGCATTTGAACAGGACCTGTCCTACCAACAATTTTTGTAACTGTTGAAGATCGTGAAGATCTTATTTTCCCAAAGTTAAAAGAATTTCATTGTGACTATGTCTATAATTGTGACAATAGTTAGAAACCTGTAGAAATCCTTTTTATAAATTATGCACAAATAAAAGAGCTCATTTTAAAAATGAGATTGTCATTCTCAATGACAATAAAGTATTTGAGCCTGTTCTATTGTAAAGGCTTACAGTATAATTAAGGATGGCAGAATGTTCACTCTGTGTTGGCACAATTCCTTTGAATAACTGAATGACTACAGTGGGAATCTAAAATGTAGAAAATTATCAAAGTAACTCTGAGATCAAATATACTTTATAAATACTTCAAAATTACACACACACACACACACACACACACACACACACACACTGTAAAATGTGTACCTGGTAGCCCTTCAGGCTTTGTGTAGCAATCCAGGTAATTTTCCTGTAGGGAAAAAAAAAAAAAGGAGTCTTTTTCTAGATGAGTAAATTCAATTAACTCTGAAGTGAAGGAACCCGTGTGAACTGTGCGAGCGGCATTTACTTCCCTGTGCCCCCCTCTAACCTGGGGGGGGTCACAACTTCCCGTGATTGTGATCACAAGCTATCCAGATGAACAGAACCCTCAGATGAGAACCAAGACGCTGGCTTGTTTTTCAGGGGGACTTTTATAGGGAAGACAACAAAAGAAGGGCTGTCATCACAAGAGCAGAAGCACAAAGCACCTTGGTGAAGACCCCACAGCTCGGGGACACGGTCTTTCCCAAAATATTTGCAGGCTGTGTATGGAGTCACTCTCCACGTACATCATCTAGTCATTTATTTCACTCTTAAAAGAGTTAAAAGAGGGTGCCTGGGTGGCTCAGTGGGTTAAGCTGCTGCCTTCGGCTCAGGTCATGATCCCAGGGTCCTGGGATCGAGTCCCTCATCGGGCTCCCTGCTCAGCAGGGAGCCTGCTTCTCTCTCTCTCTCTCTCTCTGCCTGCCTCTCCATCTACTGTGATCTCTCTCTGTCAAATATATAAATGAAATATTAAAAAAAAAAATTAGGGGCACCTGGGTGGCTCAGTGGGTTAGAGCCTCTGCTTTCGGCTCAGGTCATGGTCCTGGGGTCCTGGGATCGAGCCCATCAGGCTCTCTGCTCCGCAGGGAGCCTGCTTCCTCCTCTCTCTCTCTGCCTGCCTCTCTGCCTACTTGTGATCTCTGTCAAATAAATAAATAAATAAAATCTTAAAAAAAAAGGAGAGTTAAAAGAGACATTTACTTAGAAAGCACATTGGATATTCGTCGATTGCATGTGTTAAGCAAATCAACAGCTCATAAAACTACTTCGAGAGTGAGCGCTGTCTCCTCTGTCTCTCGCCTTTCTTTCCTTAGCCGCCTCTGTCGAGCACACCCCCTTTTGAAGTCCGTGGACATGTTTAAATTCCGGGGACCATCTACTGTTGGAGATCGGCTTGTTTTCAATGCCATTGTCAACAATACATTTCAGACCTGGTAAAGTCTGTCTAATGTTCTTAGGTGGCTGTGAACAACTTGCACATGAATAATTTTTTATTTTTCTTTCTATCTGGAGGTGAGTGTAGGGACTCCTGCGAACTAACCATGTTCCTTCTAATTGTTTTGAAACCTCATTCAGCTGTCAACATCTATACACACTCATTTTCACCCTCTTTGCTACTTGGAGCCTCTTTGTACTTGATAAATTGTGGTGGGTTGTTTTTTGTCTCTTAATAAGGGTGACTCCCAGACGGCCCTGTATGGTCTTAGTATGTCCCTGTCATTATTAACTCTTCATTTCACTCTCGAAAGAGTCCCAGTGACTTCATAGTCAGCTGACTCATAATGGACCTGTTACTTATCACCAAGAAGTCCAAACCACTTCCCAGTTATTTTTATTATTCTTGATACACAAGGAAAATATTTAATTTGGTATTCTTTCTTTTAAAGTGTGGAAAAGAGTATCTGTGTTTCCTATCCAGTTTTAGTGTCTGATGCTTTTTAATGTAGAATAGTTGTTTCTAGGGGAGAAAACTTGACTGTGGTCTAGTTAGCTCCCCCCCACATCGCTTTACCAAAATATATTCATGAATGTGTATAAAGTCCTAACCGGCCTTTTTCCCACTTGATGGTGGGAAAGTAAAGCAGAAATGCTACCAGGGGCTACAACATCAGATCCGTTGGCCTGATGAAGAGGATTTTAACAGTTGCATAGATTTGCGATGGAGGAGAGAGAAAGCCCAAGGCCAGTCATTCTTTTTCTCACTTGGAAGAGAGTAGTGGTGGCGGTCTTGGGCAGAGGAGGCCTGGCTCTCTCGCGTTCTCTGCCCACGGCCCTGTGTCGCCCTCTGCAGTGTGGAAGTGGGAGTGCGTGTGGAAGCCTTTGACTGTCAGGAGTGGTCTGAGGGCCAAGGCCGGCACATCAACAGTGCTTTTCTCATTTACAATGCTGTCGATGATAAGGAAGAACTGGTCACATTTCCCAGAATCAAACCCATGTCAGAGGTCAGTTATTAGCACGTGAGTTTCAGTAATCAGATCCCTTCCTGGGCGGGGGAAGTGGTGGGTACAGAGCTCCACCCAGAATCCCCTCACACCAGTAATGCCTTTCAAGGCTATTCCTCTTTGGATATATATTTTTTTCTTTTCTACATCACAAAGTAAAATAGACTTTTTCTTTTCTTTCTTCTTCTTTTTCTTCCCCAAGTCACTCTTACCATTTGTTGGAATGACAGAGGCCCCGGAGACCTCACCTCTGCTCAGCCGCGGGCTGCTGTGGGCAGTATATCATCTTCAGGGTCGTACTTCTGACTTTCTTCTCCCGCTGCTTTACATCCGATTCTCTCTGCTGCCCCGCGCCCAGTGGAACTCTACCTTCTCCTTGGTGCCAACTCTCACCTTTTCTACAAACTCTGCAGTGAGACATAGGTGTCATTTTGGGAACAGAAATGAAAACAACCACCGCTTTAAAAAAGGAGAGAACAGGGCGGTCAAGATTGTGTTTTTACCCGCGCCCCTGCCCTTTGTGGGTGATGAGGACGGTTCACACAGAGACTGTGTGTGTCCCAGCTAGCCCTTTCAACGGAGTTAGGAGAGAGAGACTTAAGGACTACAGCACTAAAATATTAGAAATTTATTGATTTTCCTTTGTCTTTTATAAAAGGAAGATTTTAGACGGTATCGTGGAGCTATTGCACGCAAGAGAATTCGCCTCGGCAGGTAAGGTGCGGATGTAAGGATTTTATGCTATCATCTCTTATCTAACAAATTATATAACAAAGGGCTCCTCTTTGTTCCCACATAATGTCAAATGAGAAGGTCTGATGTTTCCTGGCTGGAGGCTAACTGTGACGGAAATTGTTCTTCCTGATGGTTCCACTATTTAAAGCAGCTTTTAAAACTGCCAATACAGGCCCAAGAAAGTGACACGGTTACTGTTGTGTGCTGCATGCATGGAAGAAAACTTATTTATTTATTTATTTTTAAAGATTTTATTTATTTGACAGACAGACATCACAAGTAGGCAGAGGGGGGAGGAGCAGGCTCCCTGCTGAGCAGAGAGCCCGATGCGGGGCTTGATCCCAGGACCCCGAGATCATGACCTGAGCCGAAGGCAGACGCTTAACCCACTGAGCCACCCAGGTGCCCCAGAAAACTTATTTATTATTAAACATTATTATTATAACATGTTACTTAACATTTTCATTTTTTTTCCAGAAAATATGTTACTTCCCACAAAGAAGAGGTGTCACTCTCTGTACACTGGGACATAAACAACCAGGTAACGGTGTTATTATTAGCAGCTCTTTGTGTAAGAATCAAGTCATTATAAAATGGAAGATGGCATCATTATAAAAATGACAGATCCCATGTTTAACTGATTCAGGTTGTGCCTGCACAGGTTAGAGGAAAAGGAGCATTATATCAACCAGTCCTTTCAAAATGAAACAAAACCAATCAGTAAGCAGTTTCCAAAGCACAGACCCTGAAGGCTCTGTCATGGGATGCATTCAGGCAGCGTGACCATGGGATCTGACTTCTCAGTGATTTGTGCTGAATGACATGCCTTCCAGCTTGCATTTTTATCATACAAAAACAAAGTATTGGGCATTTTTAAAGTTTTTTTTAATAGTTTTTTTAAAAATATTTTATTTATTTATTTGACAGACAGAGATCACAAGTAGGCAGAGAGGCAGGCAGAGAGAGAGGAGGAAGCAGGCTCCCCACTGAGCAGAGAGCCCAATGAGGGGCTCGATCCCAGGACCCTGAGATCATGATCTGAGCCGAAGGCAGAGGCTTAACCCACTGAGCCACCCAGGCGCCCCATTGGGCATTTTTAAAGTTTTTGACCATAAAATAGAAAGGGAAATACAAATTTACTGATTACATTGTTAGGTCCATAATCAAAGGAGCAAGACTGATACAAAGAGGTCAAGCAAAGCTTTATACTGCACCAAGCACTGAAAATCAAATGGACTGGCCAGGGCCATCTCTTGCAAAGAGGCGACTTCTCTCTGCCTTACAGACTAGCTTTTAAGGGCAAAGGCCATGTGGTTGGGCCTGGCCACACACAGGTGACCAATGATATTGTAACAATTTACACTATAGTAGATATTTGAACTAGCCATTCACCTTGGGCAGAATTGGCGCCCAAAATGCACCCAAAGGGCGGGGCCCATACTCCTTAGTAGCTAGGGAGACAGTATGGGCCCCCACTGATTGGATACCTCCACCTGGCCTGACCCACTCTTGTATTTGGGCTTTGTTACCTGGGACTGGTTTCCCAGACTTGCTTTTAAGTAAGTTCCCTGGGGTGGGGGGAGCGCAGGGTCAGTTTAAGTTTTACTGCATAAACAACAAAGTCATTATTTAACCGGATGGAATTGCTCTGGCTAAATAGGCCCTTACAACATGTTGATTCCAAGTCATATTGAAAGGTAATGTTGTCTTTCCTGTGGACACCCATTGATGTGATGGACACTAATTTGCAAAGCATGCAGGCCTCGTGTTATTTTGTCTGAATTCTGAATTAAGAGTTGGGAGACAGAAATTATGTTACCTATAGCTTAGTTCTAAGCTCAGCATTACCACTTTGGCTCTAACATTTCCTATTTTCAAAGAAGAAGCTATTTGATCACCTGATGCCTGGGTGGCTCAGTCGGTTAAGCGTCAGCCTTTGGCTCAGGTCATGATCCCAGGGTCCTGGGATCAAGTCCTGCATCGGACTCCCTGCTCAGCAGGGAAGTCTGCTCCTCCCTCTGCCTGCTGCTCCCCCTGCTTGTGCTATCTCTCTCTGACAAATAAATAAAATAAAATAAAATAAAATAAAATAAAATAAAAAGAAACTCTTTGATCCCATATCTGTGGGTTGAACTCTCAGCTTTTACAATATTTGTATTTTAGGGAACCCTGAGTAATGCCAATGTGGAGGCTCTCAAGAATCTGGCAGCCAGAAGTGGTTGGGAGGTTACCAGTGTGGTGGAAAAGGTAGGAGGCATCCGGGTATACACACAGCCCGCTGTCCCTCACAAATGAGAGTGGTCATGGTGGTGGTATTTCTGCTGCTCCTGCTGCTGCTTCTAAGAAGGTAAAAAAACTTTTCTGGGAGACTTTTTCTACAAGCCAAGTATCTTTCCAGATCTGTCTCTAGTCCTCCATGCTGGTGGACTTGGGGTCCTTTGGTGCGCCCCACACATTCCTACCTCTGATCTTAGTCTCATACTCCACTTCTCTCTCCTTCTCCTCGCCATCAACCTCCATCCTAACTGGTCTTTAAGCCCCAGGACAAAATGCTTCTGCATGAAGCCTCTTCTGTCACCCCTGACTGCAGAACTCCCCTGGTAGGAACCCTCTTAGCACTTAACTTCTTCAGAGTCAATGTGTCAATTAATTACTCACCGTCTGGTGGCATTGCGTCCACAGCTATGCTGAACTGATGTCGAGGTCTTACATAGCAATTTAACTTTCTATTCATGGTCTTTCCCCCTACCTAGATGATGAGTTTCATAAGAAAGAAGCCTCGTCTTGACTTCTTAGCACTTTTTTCCATTGCTTTGCAGATCATCAAACCTAAATGCACATGTATTATTTTGGTTCTGATTTTATCAAATTTCAGAGGTATGTTAGGAGACCGTGGCAGGTGGTGCCCATACTAACTAGACTATAAGGTCACCAGCATAGATAGTCCCAGATCGCAGCAGCCCCAGATCACACCTGGGAGGGGCTCAGTCACGCCAGCTCTCTATGCTCACATCCGGGTGTACTGGTTTTTTCAGTGAAGCAACAGCCTCTACAATGGGGTGACCATAGGTCCTAATTTCCTGGGACAGTCCTGGTTGTCCCATCTTAATTAGTGATTGGTCCACCATCATCATCATCATCATCCAATTAGTGATTGGTCCAATCATGATTACTAATAAAGCCTCCATGCCCCAGTTTGGACAACAGATGACATGGTCACTTACCTTAAAATTGAAGTAAACTCAGGTACGACTTCACTGATTCTTTTCAACTCTGACCTCTTGCCAGTGTTTTGTTCTGGGTTGTTGGCTTTTATTATGTCTTTGTCTTCACTTCTGAGTCCTTTCAAGATCTTCCTTTACCCTCTTTGGATCCACTTCTGTTTCCATGCATGCCTAATTCAGTGATGCAAAAACATAGGCTTCGTGTTATAAAATGCTCTTTTTCTCTTTATCCCACATAAAAGATGCTTCAAGACTTTGTTTTCTTTTACTAGTATGAAATCTGCTTCTTGCTTCTAAGAATTCTAATCTTCTTGCTGGCTTCTAAGCAACATTGGAAAGGGCAAACATGCATCTGGAATGAAGGAAGACAGCATGTTTTGTAAAGCCATATAATATATAAAAACTTCAGGGGCGCCTGGGTGGCTCAGTGGTTTAAGCCTCTGCCTTCAACTCAGGTCATGATCTCAGGGTCCTGGGATCGAGCCCCACATCGGGCTCTCTGCTCAGCGGGGAGCCTGCTTCCCCCTCTCTCTCTGCCTGCCTCTCTGCCTACTTGTGATCTCTCTCTGTCTATCAAATAAATAAAGAAAAAAGAAAAAAGAAAAAAAATATATAAAAACTTCAGTTCTAAAAAGAAAAACAAAAAAAACTTCAGTTCTTTGGGAGTTTGAGGCCAAAATAAACCTAAACCAAAAAAAAAAAAAAAAAAAAAAAAATGCTGTGTTTGTTAGTGTCTAAGAAGAGCCATCAATATTCTTAATTTTTGGACAGATACTTATTAGGAGGTATAATATAATTAAAGCAACATTCTTATATCATTTCTGTTGAACTTGAAGCCCTCCAGTTCTTTAGATTATATTTATGATAAAACTTGGATTTTTTCCAGTTCTAGGCTATCCTCTTCTCTCTTACTTTTTAAAACTTTTACATTGTTTTGATTTTAAAATACAGCTCTCTTTTTTCTATCATCTTTTCATTGAATAATTCTTACGCTGTCTGTTGTGAATCATACTAATTCCAGGTTTTAAAATCCACACTTATTGTTGGGCAACTCTCTCAGGTCCCCTCCCTCCTGTGGAACTTTGTACTATTTTGCTATCGCTCAATACATCTTGCTTTGCTGCCCACCAAAAAAAAAAAAAAGAAAAGAAAAGAAAAAAGAAAAAAAAATCTATACTTGTTGAATGTCAAAAGTCTATGATTTCTGGCATTTGTAATTAAATTGGGTAATACTTATTCCTGTAATTCATATTTCTAGGTACAGTGATAGAATTGATAGTAATAATGCAAGGGACAAAAGTAATACAGGGAGCACCCTCACCCTAAAGGAGCTTGTAGACTATTTTGGCAACATCACACATACCCACGCAACAGCAGAAAAAGGATTTTCAGGTAGCTTATGAACAAGTGAGCATTGGTAGTACTTAAATCATTAAGATCATCTCTTAGCCCAAAGTAAAGCAAGACAGATATTTAGAGAGAATTTTGGAGAGAGGCTGATTCTTTCCTCCTTGCAGATAGCTTATGTAGATGCTGGAGGGTGGAAGGGGCTGTCCGGGAAGTAAGCAGCTCCAGCCAGATCCTCAGGGTAGGAATCAGCATGGGTAGGAGACGACTTGACAGAGTGATGATGATGAAAGCCAGAATGGCAAGGACTGCTTGAAAACTTCTCCACGGAACAAAACCCAGCACAGGAAACAGACCAGAGGACACTCTTCTCACTGAAGCTGGGGAACAGCTGGCCCCAGAGCCCCAGCTGTCCAGTTCTTTTCCCCTGAGCCCTTGGGGTCATTCCCCAGGCACCTCCTAGGAAGGTTAGTCTCCCCTCCCCACCCTCTGTATAAAATGATTTTGTCCTCCTTCCCATAATATTGTCGCAATAACAACAGAGAGTGTAAAACAGATAGTATGAAATTCTAAGATGAGATCCTTTTCAGCTGTTTGTAGAAGATATCCAAATCCATTAAACAGAATCTTATTAGAATGAAAAAACAGTATCATTATGAATTGTTAGAAATTGAAAGCTTACTCATTTTAAGCTTCATTTCATAGAATAAAATTCGCCAGACACCAAGTGATAAAAATGTTTGAGTTGGTTACAGATGGAATTTAACCTGTGTTCTTCTGAGCGTGAAAGAGAACATGTTCTCTTGAAGAGTTGGTCTTGGAGAATTTTTTTTCACTCAGCGGAAGTTGGCTTTTCTAAAATACTAGGGTTTAAAGAGATCAGCACCGACGTCCACTGTCCTTGTCAGCTTTGTCCACATCAGTGCTGCTGATTCTCACTGCACAGCGATGAGGAGGACTTTCTGCTACGTTCACCTTATGGGAGAAGGATTGAGATCCGGTTCACTCGTCCAATGACGTCCTTGGTGCTGGATAGGTTTAGTGAGCTCTGTGAAGACAGAGGTTAATGGTGGCTACTCAGTTTGGGGTTCACTGTGGCTTCAGGAAGCAGGAAACGTTGTGTCTACAACCCGGGGAGCAGCTTCCCGGGACAATGCTGTGACAGTTTCCTCGGGCTGCTGTAACAGTACCACAAACCAAGTGGCTTAAACCACAGAGAGGTATTATCCGTAGTCACGGAAGCTGGATGTCTGAGATCAAGGTGTTGGTAGGCTTGATTCTTCTTGAAGTGGGAAAGGCTGTGCTAGGCCTCTCCTCTTGCTGCTGCTGCTTTGCAGGCAATCTCTGTCGGACCTTGGCTTGTCAATGTGTCACCTGATTTCTGCCTTCATCTTCATATGGGGTCCTCCCAGGGTGCACGCCTGCCCCCAGATTTCCTTTTCATCAGAATATTAGTCGTTCCTGGATTGGGGCCCACCCTCCTACACTTTAACCTCATCTTAACTAATCACACCTGCAGTGACCCTCTTTCCAAATAAGGTCACATTCTGAAGTACACAGAGACCTGAAACATAGGAATTTGAGGAGCCCCACTTCGGCCCTTAGTGAGTGCTCAGCCCTAGATTCCATCCCTCTCCACCCTGACTCCATTAGTGTAGAGCATGGCTGCCCCAAGGCCTAAATTGGACAGAAGGTAAGGAATTCACCCAGGCCACCTGCCCTTACCTCCTCTGAGACTACAGGGCCCCAGACTTAGGGTCACATGGCCTCCAAGTTCTGAGAAGATGACTTCCTTCAGGATTTACACCAGGGAGCCTCCTTTTACTCCTGCCTGTAAAGGTAGGCATGGCTGTGCTGGGGGTAAGAGTCTGCCACCAGCTGAGCCCCATTCATGGCTTTCTGTTTGATACATGTCCACGGCCCAGGACATGTCCTCCTTTGTGTGCTTAGTTTAAAGACAGTCTTGGCACAGAGGTCAATTGGGAAGGTAGAATAGTGTAAAAAGATAGCCACTCCTTTTCTTTCTAGGCTGCCTTTAGTCAATTTCTTATTTCTTCATTCTCCTCTTGAAAATGTTTATGTTTAAATAAAGGTTTTCTCCCTCACAGCCTGACTTGTCCATCTGCTTGATTCCTGCAGTGAAGTCTTAACCCTCTGTTTGTTTGTCTTCTCACAGCTTGTTGCCATGGGGATGATTATAAGATGGCACATTTCAGCACGAACTTCAAAGCACCCTGAAAGAGATGGAGGAAATGGGCAGGATAGAAATGTGTTCCTAGCTGAGCACATATCTCTGATTATTAGCAAAAGTGCAATAGCAGGAGAGTTTGGAGTAATAGGGGATAGGTTACTGTTTATGTCAAATGGCTCCCAAGACAGGCGTCCTCTTATCTAAGGAGTAACAACATTAGAAACCCAGGAACTGGCCTCTCAGGAGGATGGGCCCTTGTGATTTGCAAATGAAAGAACGCTTTGTGCTGAAGTAGCATGGTGCTTCAGCAACCCTTTTGGAAGGTTGAGTTGGTTCTGGAGGCGGTGGCTTGCTTCCTGGGTCCCCTTGGCATGCTTGACATCTTAGGAAAGTGTCTGAGGTCCTGGAGGGAGGTGAAGCACTGACTTGCCTATCAGCCTAATGCTGTTTCTCTGATGTTGCTGGGTAGAAGCAGGGAAACATCACAAAGAGATAAAAAGAGAACGGCTTACATTTTTTAATTTTTCAAGAGAGACCTTGTTGCACAATAATTAAATAACCCAAATCTCATATTATTTAGAGGACGCAGAGGATAACGTCCTGGTCCAAGTTCTAGACACCCAAGCGTTTGAGGTAACATTACCAGCGTCTGGCTGCATTAGCTATTCAGGTGTCAAGATGCCTTAGATGGTACAATCAATGTATGACTCTGTGTGGTTTTTAAAGTCGAAATATCCATTTTTCTCTTGTAATTCATTTTTTTGCTTGTTATTATCTTTTAGATAAAAATATATACCCTGGAAGAGCATGACATTTTATCTGTTTGGGTTGAAAAGCACGTGGAAAGACCAGCACATGTGGCTTATCATCTCCTGTCTGACTTTACCAAGAGACCTTTGTGGGACCCCCATTATGTGTAAGAATTATTTAAAATATTTTCTTCAATGACATCATGTAAAGGGCGGCCTCCATATTGCAATCCATCTCCATTGCCCGACATAGGACCCATTGTTTATAAGTTAAAGAGTATATTTTAAAAACTTGCACTGCACTGAAAACTGCATCCCATGCTACTGAGAAAAAAACAAAAATTATTTTAGTCTTTTATTTATCATTTCTATTGAGTTGACATGCTTTATCCACATCTGGTGTCATCCTACCGACAACGCCACGCTTGGTATTATTTCCACTTAACAAGAGAAAGGTTCTGGGGCTTGCCAAGATTGCTTTCCTAAGCAACTGAACCCGTATTGGAACCCAGATCCATCAGGCTCTGAATTGCACACCCTTGTACTTTAATATACAGTTTTGTTGCTCTCGAGGAAGTGTTTGTCAAAATTGTCCTTCCCCACCTCCCTCTCTTGGTATTTCATGAGGGGTTCCTCCTTCTTTTGGTGAAGTAGCGTTCCCTGGTGAGAAGCTGAGGGGCAGCTGGATGATACTGAAGTCAGAGGCATTCTTTCCTGCTTTTCCTGTCTGATCAGGGCCCGCTCCTATCAGCCTACATCTCTTCCTGCTGTTACTTCCTGACTCCTGCAACCCAATCCAGTCTCGGCCATTCTCACCTCTTTCCTGGAGTATACAGGCTGTGCACCTTGCGGCCTGCACCAGCTGGGTCTGACTGCACTCAAGCCATGCCCCTTCCTCCTCCGAGGAGTCCCAGCTCCGGGGCCATGGCACCTGGGCCCTCACTGGGCGTCTTGCTGAAGGAGGGGATCGGTGAGATGGGCTTCCTGTTATATCAAGCATTACCATTTACTTCCTAATCTTGATGAGATAGAGGCTCATCTTTAAAATGGCTAAACTTGGGGGCCCAGGTGGCTCAGTCGTTTGAGTGTCAGCCTTTGAGGTTCAGGTCGTGATCTTGGAGTCCCAGGATGGAGTCCCCCATCAGGCTCCCTGTTCGGTGGGAAGTCTGCTTCTCCCTCTGACCCTCTTCCCCCTCCTCAATCTCTCTCTCTCTCTCTCAGATAAATAAATAAAATATTTTTAAAAAATGGCTAAACTTGATTATGATTGATACCTTGCATTAGACAATTTTTTAAAAGATTTTATTTATTTATTTGACACACAGACAGAGATCACAAGAGGCAGAGAGGCAGGCAGAGAGAGAGGAGGAAGCAGGCTCCCCGCCGAGCAGAGAGCCCGATGTGGGGCTGGATCCCAGGACTCTGGGATCATGACCTGAGCTGAAGGCAGAGGCTTTAACCCACTGAGCCACCCAGGCACCCCTGGGTTTTATTTAATCCTCACCACAACCCCATCGTTATTATGTATATTTTACAAATGAAAACACAAATAAAGTGACTTGCCTAACATAACGTAGATAGGAAGTGTACATTTGGGACTCAAAGACAGGTTGTTTGACTCTGAACTTTGTGCTCTTTCCAGGATACCATATTCCTTTATCTAACAAGTCCTTCTTTGCTGACTGTCCATGTAAATCGTTACTCTTCAGATGTTATTATCATTCACAAATAATTTTGTGGAAAACAACTATAAATGCCTTTCTCCAAAGTGTGGAGGGCAGTGACCTTAGAATCACATGGCCACCATTCTCTCCATCACATGCATAAGTATTCCTGCAGACCAAACAGCTTTCTAAAGACAGACTTTGAGAAATAATGCCGGCTTTGGCAGGATGGTTATGTGAACAGAAGAGTGAATGAAGGCCTCAGTAATGGAGTTCTGCAAACAAACAGAAGAAGTGAATGCCTTATTCATAGCAGGTGGGAAAGTGTAGCCTTTCTTTCATTGTTGTATTTACACAGGTCCTGTGAAGTGATAGATTGGGTGAGCGAAGCTGATCAGATATATCATATCACTTGTCCTATAGTGAATGGTGACAAGCCCAAAGACTTGGTAGTGCTTGTATCACGGAGAAAGCCTCTCAAAGATGGGTGAGTATGAGCAACGCAAGTGCTGTAGTGATGTTTTGTAGAAGAGAGTAGAATGAAAAAGTTGATATGAAAATAAGGAAGGCAATATTGGCATTTCTGGTCTTGAATGAGGTTCATCTGAATTTCTTCTAGATGAACATTTAGTTATTTTTAAAAGGCATTTATTAAATGCCACCTGTGTGCAAAGCACTGTGCACGATTCCTGAAGAAGTCCCTTTTCCTTTTCCTATGCACACGTCACATTGATAGTTAGCAAACCTTTAGAATATTCCATTATCAGTAAAAATGCAGTGACTGCCAAATAAAACATCAGGAGCGGTTTAGAATTTACAAAGACTCAATTATGCTAGACATTTAAAAGACCTGGCTGCCAGCTAGGGCTGTTCACTAGAGTGCTTGTTCCTGACTTCTCTGTGGGCATTGGACTTCTCTGGGCATGGTGTCTATGTTCTAAGAAGTATCCTAAGAATTCAAAGAAATAAGTAGTAGAAGCTTCTCAGATATTTAAGGGCTACACTTGGAACTGGCCGGCATAATTTCCAATGTCAAAGCTGGCCTGTGGAAATAAATCACACACATGTGTGCATAGGAACACACATGGATGTTCATTGTAATATCACTATATTTATTTATTTGACAAAAGGTAGAGAAATAAACTGAAGGTCCGTCTTATAAATTAGGGTAGAGCCATACTGCAGAGTACTATGCCATCATTAAAAAGGTTGAAGCAGCTATAGAGGCACTGATTCAGAAATAACTCCAAAGATTTACTGGTAGGCAAAAAATCAGATTATAGGCTGATATTTATAAAATGCATTTATGCAAAAATCTGTACATGCATTTGCTAATGTCAGTGTTATATATTTATAAAAAGTTGTGAAGGGATACACAGCAAAATGTTAACATTTGTTAAGGGTGGTCCTTACAACCCATTAGGGCATAACAAAACATGCTTAGAACTTGACTCCAGCCTTGTGGAGTTGTGCAAAGTTTAACTAATACAACACCTATGGCCCTTATTACCCTTCCCTACACTTGAAGGTAGCCATAGAGAATGTATGTGTGGAGCCCTCATCTAGGAGAGGGGTCTCCATAGTTGCACTTCTACTTATATAAGTGGAATTCACTGCAGGAATTTGTTTTCGAACAACTATCCTTCATTTCTCACAATAACTTAGAGAATGTCCTTTCATTTTTCAGTGACAGTTACATGGTGGCAGTGAAATCCGTTATTCTACCATCAGTCCCACCTTCTCCACAGTACATCAGAAGTGAAATCATCTGTGCGGGATTTCTCATCCATGCAATCGACAGCAGTTCCTGTACCGTAAGTTTGATGAAACATCTGCACCTTAATTTGCTCCTACAGATACAGAGAAATCTTTTACCCACATTTCCTAGTTAAGTGTAATTCTGTAATGTGTGTCCACATCAGGAGAATCCTGAGGTCATCCTTTTAGTTCCATTCCAGAACATCCCCAGAAAATCAGGACCATAGACTCCCCTATACCAACTGGATTCAGATCCCTGCTTGACTCCCTTTCTTGGAGTGCCTGGGTGACTCTGTGGGTTAAGTATCTGCCTACTGCTCAGGTAATGATCCCAGGGCCCTAGGATGGAGTCCCTTATCAGGCTCCTTATTCAGCAGAGACTGCTTTTCCTTCTCCATCTGCCTGCCACTCCCACTGCTTGTGCACTATCAAATAAATAAAACCTTTAAAAAAAACCCCAAAACTTTTTTTGGAAAAGTCTCAGTCAATAAACAATTAAAATAATGTATTTTCTTTTTGAGACAGGTGTCATACTTCAACCAGATTTCTGCTAGCATCTCTCCTTACTTTGCTGGAAATCTTGGTGGCTGGTCAAAATCCATTGAAGAAACAGCAGCCTCTTGTATACAATTCTTAGAGAATGCTACTGAGGATGGATTGATAAACATATTTTAAATGGTAAACTTTCAATTACCTGTAATTTTATTTCCCACCTTTAATTCCAAGTACACTTAGCCCTGAAAACTGGCAAGATTTGGGGCCACAAAATAATTTAATTTTGGCTTAAGCAAAACGCAGTAAGGGGTTAAAAAATAAAATTGGTCTCAGGTCAAATACCAGTGATTTGGATTGTATTATTAGAAGAGTTTTAACACTGT
This sequence comes from Mustela putorius furo, assembly GCF_011764305.1. Lineage (NCBI taxonomy): Eukaryota > Metazoa > Chordata > Mammalia > Carnivora > Mustelidae > Mustela > Mustela putorius. The sequence continues at coordinate 21,017,246 of NW_025422471.1, forward strand.
TTTAGATCATCTGTGGCTTTCCTCCCTTCTGGGGGCACGGGCAGTGGAAATGGCCCATATGCAATTTTGTATGGACCATATAATGGTACAAATATAGTTTAAAATGATCATAAGCATTTTTACGTTACAGAGAAACATGTGTTCTGTTTAAAATTTTATAAAATTTTAAAATAAAAAATGGTAAGTTGGCTAGTTGATTAATAGTGTGGGACTATTCTATATATGGCAGATATCTGTACATCACGAGCATCTGACAAGATGTATTACATGTTTTAGAGCTTTAAATTAGGAAGACATTAAAACATAATGGAATTCAATCAATTTCAGTAATAGGAACTACTTTACTAGTGTCATTTCACATATATTCAAGGTGGCTGACCAATTTAGTATCTATTGCTATATATACACACAAAAAGTACCTGCAAAATGTGATATCACAGAGAAAGAGGGTATTAACCGAGCTTTTCTTTCGTAACCATTATACTAGCACTTTATTCCCCAGACTTCAAGATTCATTATTCTACTCTGTGATTTGTCTTAACTCCTAGGACAAACCAGCACATGTCAAGTTGGCCTCCTCTACAGGACAACATTTAAGAGTTGAAGGACTTCTTCATGAGAGTTTAGAGCGTTAAGAAATTAGGTACATCCTGCCATCCATAGGTCAAATCTCTACCTCTGCTTCCCCTGCCTACCCCTACCCCAGCCCATCTACTTCCCGAACCTAGGTCTGGTGGTTATTTTTATTCTATGTCAGCAGGCTTTCATTTACACGAACTTTGGACTGTGCTTCAATTTTATGAATTAACATTGACATACAGTAAGAAGAGTGGATATGCAGGTTTAAATGACTATACAGATCAGAAGTAGATTTTTGAGAATATTTTTAGATTTTAAAAAAGGCAAAAAAATTAGCAATAAAGGGGTTACATTACACTAAAATTTTGTATGGTAAAATTTCAAACCTCTCCTGTAACGGAGATGCTTCTAACTTCTGCCTATCGGAGGTCTTTGAATTTATATTTTTTTGGAAAATTACTGCAATAATGATTTGAGGTGTTGGTGAAACATCCAAGGAGGAAATGTAATCAGGGATATTAGGACAGATGGATTTAGGACTCAGCCTTGGAAAAGTGAAAGATAAGCTTGTAAGAGGTGGCATTTCCAGAGGATTGATGGAAGAATGCTAATGACGAAGTCCTAGGGGATGCAACAGAAAATATTTTTTAAAGATTTAATTTATTTATTTGACACAGAGAGAGAGATAGTGAGAAAGCACAAGCAGGGGTCGTGGCAGGCAGGCAGGGAGAGGGAGGGGGGAAGCAGGCTCCCTGCTGAGCAAAGAGCCCTATGTGGGGCTTGATCCCAGGACCCTGAGATCATGACCTGAGCCGAAGGTAGACACTTAACCGACTGAGCCACCCAGGCGCCCCTCAACAGAATATTTTTAAAATGTAATAAAATATTTCGTATATTATTTTTCTGATACACTGGTATGTCAAATACGTATTTTCCCCTCAAGTCTCCTCTCCATCCTAAAGCTGCATTAGAATGCATGTGACCTTGTTTGACTTCATCACAACCACAATCCCAAGTACCTAAAAGAGTACCAGAAACACAGCAGGAACTGGAGAAAGATGCAGTGCATAAATAAAGTTAATGTTTGCCTTCCTCACTTGAGGAGGCTTTTGACTCTCCAGAGTCTTTGGCACCTCATAGGACAGGTGAAATAAATCTGGGTGTGTTTGGACTAAATGTCTAAGACAGTACTGCTGCCCTCTTCCAGCTGCACGACTTGGGTGATTTCTTTTAAAAGGCACTCCTTTCTGGGAGGCTGAGCTATATTCTATCCTGTTTTCCTCTCATCAAAAATAAAACAACAGCTCCTATTAAAACTAGCACTGTTGAGGTATGCAGACATTAAAATAGAGAAAAGTGTTTCTTTTCTTATTTGGTAAATATTTTGCTTTTGAAGCATCAGTGAATAATCACAGCTGTTTCCTTTAGTTACAAATGTATCCAATCAGGTAAAATTCCAAATGAAACACACAATCCACTGGAGTCATTCCATTAAACAGTACAATGGGAGCCATAAGCCTTGTGAAATATATGTATTAAGTATGCATGTATTCATCAAATCAAAGAAGCTAATGGGTCTCTGATTAGTGTTCTAACTCTGTTACGGTGAAAGTTGCATTCTCACCTGGACGCATCTAAAACATGTGAACAAAACGCTGTTAAGAGTAATATACAGTCTGTTAAGTGACATCATTCTGGCCGAATACCCAAAACTAAATTTCGGCTGGAATTTCTCTCTTGAAAAATCAAGGACAAAGAAGAGCTGCTGTTAAGTATTCTTCTATTTTACCTCAATAATTTGTACTTCTTTATGTCAAAACTAAAATAAATATTAACCAAAATTAATCTTACCTAGACTTCACAAAAGATGGTATTTCCAAAGGGTTTGTACCTGGACATAAAGAAAGAATGGCTAGTACAATCCAGAATCAGGTATTCAGAAAAAAAGTAAATAGCAAATGAATTTTTATTATTTTAAAAATATAGTGGATTTTGTGGCAATTAATAAATTCATAATAAGGTGGTATTTTGAACAAAGAAAACAATCTAACTAAAAATTCAATTCTAAATGCCAAGCAGTAAAACTTTATGTAGGGGTGGTTCACATTAACACATAGTTTTTAAGAAAAAGATGATTGTTACAATCAAGCATACAACCACTTAGTTATACCTAAGTTCTGTTAAAAATGTTCTTTTAGAGAATCCAATTCTAACGTCTTCTACTTCTCCAGTGATTTTCTCCAGTGATAAAAGAACTCTTTAATGGACAGCACTCAGGAAACTATGCAACCATTCCCTGATCATACTGGTATCTACAACACAGGTCTCCAAGGGAGCCCAGATCCAATTTGCGAAGTAGGCCCAGTTCAGAATGTTTAACAATGAGGTGGTAACTAATGACAGTACTAATCATTATCAGAAATTAACAACTTTAGGCATCTTTGTCTTGGGTTTTTGTGGTTTAGGTACATCCAAAATTTCTTCATAGTCGGCGCTCATTCCCTTTGCCAAGCGACCAACCGTGACCATTCGATCTGTCAAGGAATGGAAGTTAGAATGTAAGAAAAATGGTAATCAAGTACATCCCTGTAGTTTGGAACTGGCTGAGCAAAGGAACTAGTTTTGACATGAATAATCACAAGGAGGGAAGACTCCATCACTAAGGAGAGTGAGCATTCTGTAATTGATTATAACCCTTGATTTCAGAGTACCGCAGGCAATTTCTCATCCCAATTAGGGAAATGCAGCAACTGCTTTGCAATGCACAAATTGATGAGAAAGCTCTTTCATTCTTTCCCAGAGTTCATCATTATAGATTCAATGAATTCCAAGAATCTGTAAACAGTATGACTTATGAAGCATCGGTTTTAAATGCACAAGATTCCACCTGTGAAATTATACAACATCTGCTTGTCAGTCTTGTCATTCGGGAAATGGCAACCCTCCCAGGAGGGAGAATTCAAATTCCACTTCCATCATTTCAGTCCTCCTGCCTACAATGTAGTAAAGACTGTCTTCTTCTAGACAAGACCGTAAACAAGAACTCTGGGTTTTCAAAGGGAAATGTTCAGGTAGGAATAAGAATGAGCAGATTTTGTGTAGTACTGTCACTATTTGAGACAAAAAGAAATGTGCTTTTTCCCTAAGAAGTAGGGAAGTAGTTCTTTCTTCCATTCAAGATTATCATCATTCCAATCCAGGTAAACTAATACAATAATCATTTCCACTTCCCTCACATACATATAGTGAACATTTTTGAAGTTTTGATGACCAACAGCAGTATTTCATTAGAAAGAAAATACAACTGGCCTGATGATGTGTACCTAACAAAATTTTAGTATTTTTGGCTGTTTTTGCAATCAGCTCTGAATCCTTCAGATATAGATGAAGCAAACCATTTGTGAGAATGCTCAATCATTAAAATATTGAGTGATTTTCATATTTTTTTATTTCCTCTTAGTGAATCAGTATTTTTCTGTTGGTGACAGAATTGGCTTTATTATTAAATTCATTAGTTGGCAGTTAAAAATGTGTATAAGTAAGATGCTTTGTAAGATGAGGGTCCTCTAGGGCTTAGTGGTCACCGTTTCCCACCTGACAGTACCAGCTACTAGTGCTCAGTTACGAATGCATCTACTCCTGACAGAGAAATGACTAGACTGTCATTGCAGCAAGAAACCGGGTTGTCTTAAAATTAGTGGTACCTCAGTACCAACAAAATTCAGCAAAAACACAGAATAATAACATCGAGCCTTCTAAATAGAGGCCCATAGATCTCACCTGAATTCTGACTCTCAGGGCAATCTTTCTTAAAATGGTCCACAGAGCCACAGAGTCTACAGCAACCACCTATTAAAAGAACAAAGTCACTGAAAACTTCTCATACTTACAAGGGACTGTAATGTCTCAAAGCACTTTTCATATCTTATTTGGTCCTCACAGCCTTGTCAGTGCACAGGGAGGTGGAAACAGGAATACAGGTAGGTGCCACCATTCCTGATAATAAGTCCACTCTCTGTCCTTTTGATCCCACAGAGCCCTAAACTGTACCTATCCACTAGTTCTTGCACCTGGCCTTCAGGAGAGAAGAGGGACAGAGGGGAGAGAGATAATGGAAGAAGGTACTTGTGCTCTGGAGTGTCCAAGAGCCACTGCACAGATCATTAACTGTGGTTACATAGGCAAAGATTTGTGAACTGTTGAACCTGTAAGCAAAAGTCGTGTCCAGATGCATTTTGTCGAGGAGGATGTCCATATTTCTTATCAAATGATTAATGACCCCAAAAAGATTAGGAGCCATTGCTCACCTGTACAGGTCAGATGGGGGTGATCAGTTACAAAAGGAACCAAATTCACTTTTGTTTTAGTGCCTTCTATCTGTCAGGCACCCTAACCCTAATAAAAATGCCTGTCTGCCTACTTTAAGCAACATTCCAGGACTGTGAATTACCACACATGTAGTTTCTAAAATTAATCTTTCCCTTAAAGGTCAAACACTATCACTTAATGGTCAAGCATTATCATGACATGCTTATATTGTGAAGTGACTTACCCAGAAATGTGACATTATAAGATGTAAACCTGGCTGAATTCTCACTTCTCTGTGATCCCTTCTTTCCTTGGATGCACTTTTAAAAAACATCTACTCATTTTGCATAACCATCCAAAGCCATCTTTATCATCAGTCATGTCATCTGACCTGTGTCATAAGTTTAAAACTGAAAGGCTCCTATGGGCCTTTTCCAGGGCTAGCTTCTTTACTGTTATAGGTGCCAAAGTGAAATGGGAGAGGGACCCTGAACAATCTATTTTAATTTTCAAAGCTCTTCAGTACCATAATTCAATCAATACCATAATTCATCAAATCTAAGACACTGAATATAAGCTATATCATTATTTTACAAACCTCTCGGGGAAAAAAAAAAAATCCCTGCCAATTACATGGCACTCACCATTGGTAAGATACATTCTGAGTTCAGAGACATTAAAATGTGAGAAAATGTACATCTTAGAACCAAGGAAATATAGTTTTTCATCTCCATTTAACAGGCAAGGAAACTGAACTGAGAGAGATAACAGAACTCAGCCAAAGTCCCACTAGTGAGTGGTGGTAGTAGAGCTATAACCCATCAGTTTGATTTGAATGCTGTGCCTTTTCACTGGACTTCTCCCATGCAACCCAGGACATGTCATACAAGAGGTATCTGGAACCTGATGGCATCAGTTAGCACATAAGCACCTTACTCATAGTAACAGAAAATTTCCTTCTTAAAGCTTCGGACATCACAGACTTTAAGGAGCTTAAGATGTTAGTTGAGCTAAAGATGAGAGCGGTACATGATCCCACGCTAGACGATTACCCAAGGAAAGCATTCAGAAATAAAGATTACTATACATATTGAAAAGTGTCTACCAGCCCATCTATCCAAAATGGTATGCTAGCCTGTTATTAAATCCAGAACACTATTTTTTAAAGTCTTATATTAGCTTGAGATATACCCCCTTTGCTTCTGTTGTGTTTAAAAGTAGGTATTTATAACAGACTCTCACAAATAATGCTGAAACAAGCAAAAAGTTTAAAATATATACTTTAGCTTTTTGTCTTGATTAATATGTCATATTACACATAAAGTCCGGTACATAGAATAGAGTTTGATAAAAACTGAAGTTCGCGGGGCGCGGCCGGAAAGGGGGCCGCCCCCTCGCCCGTCACGCAACGCACGTTCATGGGGAACCTGGTGCTAAACCATTCGTAGACGACCTGCTTCTGGGTCGGGGTTTCGTACGTAGCAGAGCAGCTCCCTCACTGCGACACAAGGGTTTGATAAAGAAAAGAGAAACGAGAGACAAAAAACAAAAAACAAAAACAAAAACTGAAGTTCTTAAGGTTTTGTTTTCTGTCCAAGAATTGATTCAAGAGCTAATTAAGACTCGACGTTAAATCACAACTCTGCATTCTAATTCACCTTTTCTGACATATAAGGGTAATGGTACTCACCATCAGCATAGAGTCCTTTGGGATTATCAGGACAAGATCTGGATAGATGCCCCATTTCCCCACAAACAAAGCATTTTGCAAAAGGAAATTCACCTGTAAGGATCAACATTTTCTGTTAAGTTGGCTAAGTACAGAACAAGTCATATAATTCATATTATTTTAAATAATCTGGGGAAAAAACCCTTATTTTTTATACAGCTTAAAATTTAATCTCAATTTCAAAATAATAAGTGACACGTTCATGACAAACGCTGTCCCCCAAAATCCCACTTCTGACATTTACCACACTAAAAATCAATAGAAAGAAAACACACCAAGAGCTGGGTCTACTTTGGCTTTGCACTTGGTTATTTCATGCTCTGTGGACCCACACCGGTAACATATTCCAGTTCCCATATCTTGATTCTCAAGGGCAGCTGGGCAATCTGCAATCCCATGGCCAGGTTTTCTACAATGGAAACATACCTGGGAAAACAAAATGTGAGTTTCCACATTACAAAACTACACTGGCTTTATTAATTCTTGAATTCAAAAATATCTTTAAAATGTCTTTCACTTGTTATCTAGCTCTTTTTAAAAAAATCTCAATGTTTTATCTGTAGAAAAAAGTTGTTCCATACATTCCTAAACAATAAACGTCATTTCCAGGAGAGGGTCTCAGTACTTCTGAAAACCATCTATTCATAAATCCATCAATCTCAGACACAAAGTTAAAAATGGTTTCATAGAAACTACTTAAATGAATTAAGCAAATATGGACTATTAACTTCATTAAGGAGATGTCTTTTCTAGAAAAACTGAGTTTTCTGTGAAAAATAGAAAATGACCATAAAAATTATCAGGAATAATTCATACTAGTACTTACAAAGTTCATATAATTGAATACATTTGAGTCAAATGATGCCATTTAAATTATGACTCAAATTATATTTCCTACCAAAAAACGTATCTTATACTTTTCATAACTTTAATGCATATTCTTTAATACTCAGAATTAGGTGTTTCATTTTTAGAGTATGTACACAATACATTTTTTTAAGATACTAATTTTTTTGACAGAGAAAGAGATAGCGAGAGCAGGAACACAAGCAGGGGGAATGGGAGAGAGAGATGCAGGCTACCCTCTGAGCAGGGAGTCCAGTATGGGGCTCAATCCCAGGACCCGGGATGACCTGAGCTGAAGGCAGGCACTTAACGACAGCCACCCAGGCGCCCCTACACAATACATTTTAAAAGAATAATTATAACATGAAATATCTGGCTCCAACATAACACTAAATAATTATTTGGTTGCTTTACATACTACCTACTGATGTGGAGAATAGTTTTTGCTGTAATGAATAAGAACAGTAGTCATAATCAAATATGGTGGATACTCAAAAATATGTAAACTGTTTTATATAAACTGAAAAAAGGTGTGTGTGTGTGTGTGTGTGTGTATTTCTTGGACAACAAATGGTTTATTTTTTCAAAAACTTTTTTGAAAAAAGGGGCGCCTGGGTGGCTCAGTCACTTAAGTGGCTGCCTTTGGCTCAGGTCATGATCCTGGGGGCCTGGGCTCCTGGGCTCCCCCTCACTGATCCTGCATTGGGCTCCCTGGCTCGGTGGGGAGCCTGCTTCTCCTTCTTCCTCTGCCTGTCACTCTGCCTACTCATGCTCTCTCTCCTTTTGTCAAATAAGTAAATAAAATCTTAAAAAAAATTTTTTACCAATTTTTTTTTAAATAAGCACAGGATTTTTAAAAAGCAAATTAAACAGGCAGATAAAAGATACAATATATTGCAACTATGTCCTCATTTTTTCCATTTCATAACATACTGGAAGAGAATGAACCCCTTTAAGTCTTCACTAACTTTTACATTTAGTATGAGGTGGTCCAAACAAAGAAAATGCAGTTTTATACAGGTTCAGGAAAAGCTAATGGCTAAAAACTAGATCACCATAATAAGAAGAGCAGAAGTCCTGGTGAAGTCAACATGGTCTCTAGTAACATGACAGTTCACTGATTAGGTTTTTACCTTTTTTTTTTTTTTTTTTTTAGATTTTATTTATTTATTTGACAGAGAGACAGAGAGCACGAGGTGGGGGTGGTGCAGAGGGAGAGGGGCAAACAGACTCTCTGCTGAGCATGGCACCCTACACGGAGCTGGAAGCAGGGCTCAATCCCAGGACCTTGTGATCATGACCTCAGTGGGTCAGATGCTTAACCAGCTGAGCCACCCAGGCACCCCAGGTTTTCACCTTTAAAACCCAACAGTCACTAAATGCAAATTTCTTTTTATTTTTTTTTCAAATGAAAATTTCTTGAATGATCCTAAATTTAACATAGATGGGACTATCGACAGTGAACATCATAAATTATCTTAATTTATTAGCAATTAAGAACTGATGCTCAGACTGAACAAACTACATACTTTTAAAATATATGCTTTAATAGAAAGCATTTATTTTTTTCTTGAAAACCAATGTCTTTCTCCCTTAATTACAAATATAAAACTTCTCTTAAAAGGTCACAATATGGGGGTGCCTGGGTGGCTCAGTGGGTTAAAACCTCTGCCTTCGGGTCAGGTCATGATCCCAGTGTTCCTGGGATCGAGCCCCGCGTCGGGCTCTCTGCTCAGAAGGAAGCCTACTTTCTGTCCTCTCTCTCTCTGCCTGCCTCTCTGCCTACTTGTGATCTCTGTCAAATAAATAAAATCTTTAAAAAAAAGTCAATATAAATGTTTCGAATACTATGCAATTCATCATACTGCCTCTGTCAATGAAATTATCTTTAAGTTACATTACCTTTAAGTTAAATTAGTTTGATAAAAAATTTTTTAGATTGTATTTATTTAGAGAGAGAGAACACACGCAAACAAGGGGAGACACAGAGGGAGAGGGACAGACTCCTCAGTGAGTGTAGAGCCTGACATAGGGCTTGATCTCATGACCTTGAGGTTGTGACCTGAGCCCAAATCAGGTCAGGTGCTTAATCAACTGAGCCACCCAGGCATCCCAATTAAAATATTTTAAAATAATGGTACAATTTAAATAAAGCTATCCTGATCCAAATAAAAATGATTACATTTTCTATCCATATTTATTCATAAGGAATGTTTGATTAGCATTACCTCTAAATAATTATCTGCAACTATATATAAAACTAATCCTGTAAATAAAAATGAAGGTGTGGGGCACCTGGGTGGCTCAGTGGGTTAAGCCGCTGCCTTCAGCTCAGGACATAATCTCGGGGACCCAGGATGGAGCCCTGCATCTGGCTCTCTGCTCAGCAGGGAGCCTGCTTCCTCCTCTCTGCCTGCCTCTCTGCCTACTTGTGATCTCTCTATGTCAAATAAAAAAAAAAAAAGGAAGGTGTAAATTGATAACAAATACTGATTTTTATGTAGTATCTTACTAGAAGACTTGGAAAATTCACTTAGAGAAGGGAAAGAATTATATGAAGTATTTCATTTCCTACGTCTGACAGTTTAAAAATCCAAGGGTGGGCAAAAGAAATCAACGTGCAGCCCCCAACATTCCTCTGAGTAGTATGGAGAAGGGATGGAGCAATGACTAGGAACAAACTCAAAGGATCTTAACTCTTATTACTCTGCTCTGTTACTAACTAGTGTGATTCTTATTAGATCTCATTCCTGCGCCTCAGTTGTTCATGCATAAAGACAAAAAACATCCTTTCCAATTAAAGGGAACCACACATATTTAACCTGTTGCACTTAACCCTCCACCTTACTTTTTTTTTTTTTTTTTTTTTTTTAAATGCCTGTTTGAAAAGAAGCTACTGGAAGGCAGGAATAAGAACATAGGTTTTGAAGTCAGACAAGCTCTGGGTTTGAATTTCATCTCCGCTACTATACTAGCTATGTGGCTGTCAGCACTTTTTTACACCTGCCTATACATCAGTGTTTTCTCCGCATATGAGACTAATGCTACTATCTTTATAGTGTTGTTGTGATAATTAATCACATCATGTACCCAGCATACAGGAAGTGCTAAAATAGTCCTAATGTTATTACTAGCCCTCAAAAAGATGCTTTATAAATCTAGTATGTAAGAGCATCAGATTCTGTTAGAATATACATGTGTGAGTATATGAATAATAGTTCTGACCTATATAAAGTAGTATTGCAGTTAAAGTAATGATCTTACCATTGCATTCTTCTTTGCTGCTTGTCTTTTTAGTCTTCTTCCTTCCCGTCGACTATCCTTCTTTAAAGCTACTGCAATTTCTTCCCTTACCTCCTCACTGTCTGTTGCTATCATCTCTCCATTATGAACTATCTGTGAGTTTTGTCTTAGGTATTCCATGAATCCATTTACATCTTCATTTAAGTACTCCTTTTTCTTTTTGTTCTTTTTGTGTTTTGCTTGGGGAGCATCATTTTTAACAGAGAGCCTTTTGGCTTCAAGTTGTTTATTCTTTGGTAGATTTTGGCTTTCTCCCTGGAAGGACCCCTTCTTCATGTCCTCCCATGATGTTGCAGCCAAAGGTCTCTTGTTATGAGTGGTAGTTACTCGGGCCCACCTGGTCATGATTTCATCAGCGGTACTTTATCAAGCTTTAAGACAAGCATGGATGTTAGTAACCATTAAAAAAAAAAAAAACACTAAAGATCCACAGTGTATCACATTATGCCCATAAGTTAAAGCCTTGATTATTTAAACACTTCATTTAGATATCTGTATATTTAATTTTATAATATGCGGCACAGATATGCCTATAAAATAAATCGACCCTTACCAAAAGAGCTATCACACCGGTAAAACAAACAAAAAACCCAACACGTATATAAATGCTTAAAACTGTAAAACATTTGATGAAGTAACCAAGTTACCAAGTTACTTTGTAAAATTTGAATCACAAAGTAATACAGTGAGTGAAGTGACTCTTCCCAAATTCTGCAGTTTTCCTGGCTGTTTCCTATCTCTAAGTCCCAAGGCCACTCTCATCCCACCTTCTCGCTGAGTCAGTTCAGTGCAAACAATCTGCATAGCAAATTAAGTACACAGAAATGCTGTTCTTTTGGCGCAAAGTTTGTCATTACAACCCTTCCCGCAGATTGATACGTAACATATACAAAGAGGTTTTTTTATGGTCACGTGAGGATGCTGGGTCTTCTAGCTCCTCAGACTATAAACCACTTCGAGCCCAGTGGTTTCCAATCCTTTTCAATTACTGAGCCGCGCCCCTTTGGGGGCGGCATCCCGTGTACCAAACAGGGTTAAAAACCTCAAGTCTCGTGGTTAGAAACCTCCCAGAAACACACGCTGAAGGGCGGAGCCAACCAGTCCGCGAGACGCTACACACACACTGCTCACTGCAGCTCCTGCGACTGTCACGGTAGGGACTGGAGCTGTCCTAGAGGTGCATTATCCCTCCTATGAGGACAAGGAAAGGGGGAAGCTCTGAGTGTCAAGATGTAGTTGGGGGAGCCCACTGGACACCGGGTCCCGGTAGGGCTGGATGCGCCAGCCCAGGCGGCTAGCACCCGACCGCTGAGAGCCGTCCCCGCGACGGCGGCGCCCTGGGCGGGCCTCGGATCCCGGCACTCCAGCCCCATCTGCCGTTGAGAGCTGTGGGGGGCCCAGCAGTCAGTCTCTGCGCCTTTCCGCCGGGTCCCTGGGAGCGAACGGGAGAAATACGCTGCACCTGCCGGAGGGGTTCCCAGGGTCCTATCTCGCTCAGCCGCGCGCAACTACTTACCGCGCACGAATCCTCCAGGGCAGCTGAGTTAGCCCGCCAGAGAAGCCCGCCCCCGGCGACTGAGTCGGCACTCGGGACCGGAAATACGTCCCCGAGAGTGCGTCACTTCCGGCAGGCTAAGGTGGGGCGGGGCACGTGTGCTAGTTTAGAGTTGCTCTCTGGGCGGGTGCGTGCGGCTGAGTAAAAACTTATGGAGCGCATAGAGTTTGAGGGGTGCGGCGGTGCACCACGGGGACACAAAGATGAAGAGTGCTTAATCCGTGCTGTCCGGAACCCGCAGCTCAGTAGAAGAGCTGCACGGCAGCATGGGGGTGTGGGAAGGACTGGAGAAGGTGATCTTTGAACTGTACATTTAAAATCGTTTGGGGCGGTAATGAGTTAAGGGCTTTCCAGGTAGTAGTGGGTCATTCTCCTAGAAATTAAAAAAAAAAAAAAAAAAAAAAGACATTTAGGGCCCAATTGAGCGGAGAGCGGTGCCTCGTGGTCATCCTGCCTAATGCTAGTTAAGTCTTCAACTGAAATAATTACGCTTTGTGGCCAAAGAAGTTCTCTTTTTAAGAGGAAAACCCTAGCTTGTTAATTCATTATCTCAAATCTTTTTCAAACAGCAACCCCCACCGGTTGTACTTCGTGAGGACAATGGCATTGTCACATCACTTAGTTCACCAACTTCGCTCCTTCCCTACCTATCATCATGGTCGATCCATCTTGCCCCTTAACTACCTTTCCACTTTATCTCCACTGCCACCTCCCTCGTCGCAGGTTTCATCCCATCTCCCCTGGAACACTGGCAGCTGGTGCGGGTATCTACTTTTTACACCACTCCCTCACCCATTTCCATTTCTTAGCAAAGTGAATTTTTGGAGGTGTAAATCAGGGGTGCCTGGGTAGGTGCCATTGTAAAGTGCCGACTCTTGGCTTCTGCTCAGGTCAAGATCTCAAGAGCCCTGGGATCCAGTCCTGAGCCCTGTCTGCCTCTCTTCTCCTTCAGCTCCTGCTCTCTCTCTTTCCCTCACTCTGCCTCTCAGGTCAATAAGTAAATCTTAAATTTTTTTTTTTTTTTTTTTTTTTACTCTTCTGCCTTAATCCCTTCCATAGTTTCCCATTGCTTTTTTTCTTCTCTCTCTCTCTCTGTCTCTTTTAAGAGCTCTTATTTATTTTAGAGGGCTTTGGGGGAGAAACAGAGGGAGAGAGGATCTTTAGCAGACTCCATGCCCAGCACAGAACCTCAGGCAGGGCTCAATCTCATGATCCTGAGGTCATGGCGTCAGTCTAAATTAAGAGCCAGATGATTGATGCACTCAGCTACCCAAATGCCCCTCCCATTGCTTTTAAGATGACCTTCAAACTCCTTAAGTTGGAGTTACTTCACTAGTCTCTCCCTACACAATGTCCCCTTCTCTGACCGGGGGACTTTCCTCAATTTCTCAAATGCTGTGCGTACCTTGCAATCTTCAGGCCTTTACATATGCTGTTGTCTTTGCACAGCACTTTTTCTTCTTTCAGCTAAAGTATTTACCCTTAAAGTCTTTTTACATTTTATTTTTAAGTAAGCTTTCCTATTCTGCTCCCCTGCCACCCAAATTAGACCAATCCCCTCTTGTACACTTGGGGCAGTCTTTACTCAAAACACTTTTCAAATTAGTAATTACATAATAATTGTGTAACAAGTTGTTTATTGTATTCCCATTACCTGGTATACATAATTGGTACTCAGTATGTTTTTGTTAGACAAAGAATAAATATGCTGCAATGCTTGTTAAAGCAACCTAGGAAGTGGCCTTTAGGAGTAAATTAAAGTCAATGCTGTAGAAATAATGGAATTTGTTATGGTGAATATCACAAATGTTCTAGGTTTTATGGTGGCGGGGAGTTGTAAAATATTCCTCCAGCTCTTGAAGAGAGGGAGCTTTCTAGTTGTAGGATTATCCACTTCATAGCATGTTCTCAACCAGCTGGCTTCAGGTTCTAAGCAAACTAGGGACTTTTCATAAAGAGGTTTTCTTTTGTAGAAGCAAGTACTTGCACATAATGGAAACCACTAGAGGGTGCATTCAACTAAAACTTGTCTTTTTAGTATTATGTTGAATTTTAAACTGTACAAAGTTGTTCATTTCCTGGTAGTGAAGGAACATAATCTCAAATTGTTTTTGTGGAAGTATATCAAGTGAAGATTAGTAATTGAGTAAATAAGTAATGGAAGTCCTTTGGGATTCAGAAGAAAATATCACTACTAATAACAGCTAACTTTCACTGAACATTTTATAGGTACTTAGCACTGTGTGCTGAATGTTCTTCATAATTGCTTACTTCACTCTTCACTTCATCCTGAGAGGTAGATACTATATTTTGTCCATTTTACAATGAGGAAACAAGCTCAGAAAGCTGAAGTAACTGACCCAAGTTCACACATCTAGTTAGAGGTAGAGTTATGATTTGAATAAAGATATCAATTCAAAGGTGTGAGCTCTGCTACACTGAAGTACTGTAGGAGATTGTTTGCCTGTTTGAACCCTCTTTGAAATGAAGACTTTATTTTCTTAGAATGTACTCACTTTTACAGTTGATGGGATTATCTTTTTATTAAATTTGAGACATTCATATATTATTGAAATACTACAGGTATGCTATTGTCATAACAGTATTATCCACAGGGTAAATTTTTTTTTTTTTTTTTTTAAAGAGAGCATGCTCACACAAGAGGGATAGGGGGACAGGGACAGGGACGGGGATGGGCAGAGGGAGAAGGAGAATCTCAAGCAGATGCCACACTCAGCCCGAAGCCCAATGTGGCTCTCAGTCTTACAACCCTGAGATCATGACCTGAACTGAAATTGAGTGTCTGATACTTAACCAACTGACCCACTCAGGCGCCCCTCCACAGGGTGAATGTTAAGTGAGGAGCTTAAGTTTTGGTTATGAGGGACCAAAGTACCTCATTTTTAGAAAATTCTCAAGTGTATTGTACATCAAAAAAGGAAAAAAAAATATACAGAGTAATTATAAAACACATTCATGTGAACACTACCCCGTTTAAGAAACTGCCTCTTGCCAGATATAGATTTAAATTATATTACCGTAGTTTTTTACCCAGGCAATACATTTTAATTTTCCAGCAAAATAGTGAGGATAGCAGATTTCTGTAAACTGTCTCTCATCCTGATAATTAGAAATTTTGAGCAAAATAGAAAAAACAACGATGTGAGGACTCTGAAGAGTAAGTAAATGCAGACCCTTGTGGAGGGGAGTCAAAATCCATAGAAGCAACCAGCACATGGGTAAGAGAGAGAGAGTGGGCCCTGAGAGTGGGTCATAGTCACAAAATGCATGAGCAGCTAAAACTATAATAGAAATCCTGCCATCATTTTTCTGGCTGGAAGAACCAGAGTGAAAAAGCATGTAACAGCCACACCTCTAAAGTGAGGGGGAATCGTGGAAGGGAGAGAGCCATAAAAAGGATTCTTCTACTTCTGTATGTGAACTGGTGTGCTAACTCCTGACCCCACATGCACAAGACAAACTCAGAGGCTTAAAGAAATGAACTGAGATTTGAATGGACACCTATAAAAAATGAGACAAAGCCTGTAACACAAGTCTAAAAAAGTTAATTTCCTACTAAAAAAAAAAATTTTTTTTTCTGTAAGGATTAGAATTGAGAGTATATACAAAATAACATCCACAATGCCCAGGATAAAAACCAGAATGTAAACTTACACTGGTTCAGTGGTACTTTGAATTCTGGTCTTCTTCCATAATTTGCCTGGTGCCTTTTATTTTTCAAGTTCTCCAATAGCTGATCTATGTGTTATGTTTTATTGATGTATTCAGTGGGAGACACAGGGTGGAGTGTGCTTATTCCTTCTTACCTGGATTTGGAAACACTCCCATTAGAATTTTGAATCTTCACTCTTGTCTAGATTGTCGCAAGTTAAGAGGTGATTGGCTAGACTAGCTAGAGTGATCATGAGGTGCTGCAAGAGTAGGAGTGTCCAAGGCCCAGCCTCAGGGAGCTAGCCCACTAGCTGAGTTTTAACATTAGGGTGAGCAGATTCTAAACAAGCTCTTTAATTGCAGAGTATTTGTAATGGAGGATAGCAAATCTAGAAAGGTTAGCTGGGACCAGATTTTGCCAATTGATGTGTTTTTTAATTTTCAATGTTCCAAGATTCATTGTTTATGTACCACACCCAGTGCTCCATGCAATATGTGCCCTCATTAATACCCACCACCAGGCTCCCCAACCCGCCACCCGCCTCCCATCCAAAACCCTCAGTTTGTTTCTCAGAGTCCAGTCTTTCATGGTTCATCTCCCCCTCCGATTTCCCCCATCTCCCTTCTCCTCTCCTTCTTCCAACATCCTCCGTGTTACTCCTTATGCTCCACAAGTAAATGAGATCATATGATACTTCACTCTCTCGGCTTGACTTAATTTCACTCTTTCCACAGTTTGGTGACTGTGGCCATTGCTGCTATGAACATTGGGGTACAGATGGCCCTTCTTTTCACTACATCTGTGTCTTTGGGATAAATACCCAATAGTGCAATTACAGGGTCATAGGGCAGCTCTATTTTTAATTTTTTGAGGAACCGCCACACTTTTCCAAAGTGGCATTCCCACCAACAGTATAAGAGGGCTCCCCTTTCTCCACATCCTCTCCAACACTTGGTGTTTACTGTCTTATTAATTTTGGCCATTCTGAGTGGTGTAAGGTGATATTTCAATGTGGTTTTGATTTGAATCTCCCTGATTGCTAATGATGATGAACATTTATTCATGTGTCTTTTAGCCATTTGCATGTCTTCTCTGGAGAAGTGTCTGTTCATGTCTTCTGCCCACTTTTTGACGTGATTATCTGATTTTGGGGCATTGATTTTGAGAAGTTCTTTATAGATCTTGGATACCAGCCCTTTGTCTATAGTGTCATTCCTGAATATCTTCTCCCATTTCGTGGGTTGCCTCTTTGTTTTGTTGACTGTTTCCTCTGCTGTGCAGAAGCTTGTGATCTTCATGAAGTCCGAAAAGTTCATTTTCACTTTTGTTTCCTTTGCCTTTGGAGACATGTCTTGAAAGAAGTTGGCCAATGTCAAAGAGGTTACTGCCTATGTTCTCCTTTAGGATTTTGATAGATTCCTGCTCACACTAAGGTCTAAAGAGTTTTTTAATCCATGAGAGTTGTGAGGCTGCACATGAGAATTTCAATTATATGTAGATCTTTAGAAGTACATACCTTTTAAAAATCTTACATTCTTGTTTTCCAGATCAGTAAACTAAATGTCAGAGAACTTAAGTGATTGCCACACTACTAGTGACAGCTTTATTACCTGACATGCACATGGAGATGGCCCTGTGTTTTTATTTCATTTGCCGTGTTGGTTTTCTCAGTAACAAAGTTATAAGGAGTACTGCCTTATTTCAGAAGTGAAACAAAAAACAGTATCTGAAGTGTTTAACAGGAGAGACCCATTAGTCGCAGCTGCTTGAGGTCGCTAAACAATAGGGAATGGGAATACTATGACATTTGTATTCTCCCCTGAAAAAGCTTAAATCTTTTTCATATTCTTTGTTTAAATATGAGTAAGAATACCATTGTGAATATTAATCACAGAAGTGATGTGGCTCTCTGACTCTAATCTAACCCTCTTCTGGTGTATCTCTCACGTTCGAGCTCCTAATCATGCTTTTTAGTGGCAGCGTCAAGTGCTTCAAATGAACACTTAAACCTAAATTACATATAAGTGGTAAGGTTTCCAAGCTCTCTTGTCTGAAAAGGAGTACTTACTTCTACTTCTCCTCTTATGTCTGAGGAAATGCTACCTGATTTGGGCTCTAGATGGTCCCTTCAAAGGGAGCAGTGGGAGGTCTGTAGTTATAGATGGAATTCTATAAAATGGGGCAGGTGAGGAAAAACCATTTTTTGATATCTCCTGTATGCCAGTACCTTCTTAAGTGCTAGATTAATAAAAATGACAGAGTCCTTGCCTGTCAACAACTGACAACCTGCGAGGGTAAGATACACAGACTGGTAAACCACTGGGAGAGAAGTAAGTGAAGGAATTACATTGGTAGTAAAGATTACAGATAAATTCATTCTTCCCGGGAGATTTTAGAAAACTTCACAATAGATTGTGTTGCAGAGAACTGGAGAGGGGATTGAGGGAGGTGATGGGGAGGCATCAATAGAAAAAGAAATAATCGATGTAATCATGATCTCCTGTAAACTGAAATGCCTTGTGTCAATGAGGTGTGTGCACAGAAGGAAGGAGAAGAACTTAAGGTAATACTTAGTAAAGGATGAAAGTGAACAGAACTAAGTGACCAAAATATATAGTACAGATTTAGTAACACCATAAGAAATCTACCTATGATTCTCTGGGTAAAAAATAAATGACTTACGATGAACTAATTTAAGAGAATCACAAAGCTAGCCCTCCAAAAGGTTTGGTATAGAAAAATAAGTGGGATGAGTACTGGGTGTTATGTGCAACTGATAAATTGAACACTGCCTCTGAAACTAAATATACCTTTTGTTTGATAATGGAATTTGAATACTAAGAAAAGAACTGGTCATGGGAAGAGAGGTCCCACAAATATTTTAGGAAATATTTATGGACCAGGAAAAGGTATGAAGTGATATTATATATATATTCTGGAAGATGTGAACCTAGGGTGGAAAGCTCCAAGAAGACGAATTTGGGCATAGTCCATACCCCCCAGAAAAAACACTTTAGGCCTGAGTAAATGGAATTTATTGGAATTATGTGCATATGTGCCTAAGGCAGCTCAATATGGAAATCACTAGCAAGCTTTCAAATAGCACATTAGTTGCATTGAGTATATGTTGCTTTTAGATACCTACACAATGTGTTTTGGAGCAGGAGAGCAAACCAGATAGTGGAACTTCTTTTTTTTTTTTTTTTTTTTTTTAAAGATTTTATTTATTTATTGACAGAAATCACAAGTAGATGGAGAGGCAGGCAGAGAGAGAGAGAGAGAGAGAGAGAGAGAAGCAGGCTCCCTGCTGAGCAGAGAGCCCAATGCGGGACTCAATCCCAGGACCCTGAGATCATGACCTGAGCCGAAGGCAGCGGCTTAACCCACTGAGCCACCCAGGTGCCCTGGAGCTTCTTTTAAAACAGATTGTACACTCTTCAGTCTGCAGGTGTTGCTACTTTTCCTGTATTGGGTCTTTGTCTTAAAAACATATTGAGGATGATGGTGATGGTTGTAGAGCACTGTAATTGTGCTTAGCACCACTTTATACTTAAAATGGTAAACTTAATGTATGTTTTACTACAATTTAAAAAAGAAAAACTGATATTTAACCTTTAACAGTAGTACTTTCATCTTGCTTCTCTTGAAGCTCATTTTTACATCTTTTACTATTTAAGGAGCTGTTCTTAAATTTAAGAATCAAGTTGTTATTTGCATATGATTTCCCTTTCTTATAAAAAAATCAGTTACCATTTTGAATTTAGAAGGCACTCTTTGTGAAGAACAAAGCATTTTAAAAAACCCACCATGTATTAAGCATTTTGTGCTCTAAATCTTCACAAATAGTTAACAATGGCAGTACTCATTACATACTAGTACTCATGAACAGTAATAGTCATTTACACTTGGGAAAAAGTAATATATGGAGAGCATAACTAACATTAAATCTACCAAAACTGGATCCAGAATCTAAAATGTCTGGTCCCTTTCCTGTACTGGGAGATATGGCCATGTCCCATCCTGTGGTTGCCTAATAATTCATTCTATTATTTTTCAGGTTCATACTAAAATACACGTTGATACCTGGAAAATACTCATCTCCCCTTCCCAGTGTAATATTCTTCTGAATCTCCTACTGCCTTCCTGTTTGGAGGTGGTTGGACTCCCTTCCCCATCCTTCACTAAACCCCCACACATACTCATGATGAATATATTTCTAGAAAAGATGAAAAATAGGAGCCTTATTGGCTTGAAAGTTCCTAGCAGCTTAAAAGAGGAAAAAAAAAATCTCATCAGTATAATGAGAATGTGGGATCTGAGAGAGAACAATTGTTTAGTGTCTGTTAGCCGCCCCCCCCCATACACAGGATGGCAAAAGACAAATTGATCCATCTTAAATAAGCTAAAGCATTAGACCATTAAATGAATGTTGAAGAACTGTGCCAGGGAGTGTGTTGAATATAATTTACTTAAAACCGTTAGTAAACTTTTTACCTGTTTTACAGGAGAGGTGATAGCACTGTCAACCAAATTGTTATCAAATGAATAAAGTGCATAGAAGACTTTAAAACCAACCCTCTTTTAGTCATTAAAGTCTTCTAGTGCTTCATTAATTCTAATGGTATAATCTGGTTCTGATTGAAGTGCACCAGAATGTAGTCCGTGCCTCATCAGCACTGATGAGTTCTCAGTAATTCAAGCCATGATGGCAAATCACATGTCTGTGTACCTCGACTCCATGCATGTTTGTCCGTGTCTTCAGCACGGCTTTTACATCCCAGAACCCACTGTCTTCTTTCTGACCTCACGTATATTATGCAAAAGAGATTGCTATTTTCAGAGCTGCTTTTATGCAAATTCTGTGCAAACAGATTTTGTAGAGATGCCAAAATAGAACCTGTCTTCCCCCATCTTCGGTTTCAGTATACAGAGCACCTATGTAAGTCAAAAGCATTTTTGAAAAGTAAGGAGTCTGGTGTATACGTTAAAAAGTAAATGACAGGCTCAGCTCACTGATTATGTAGCCCAAAGATTCATAGGACTAATTAAAAATTTTAATTCAGATATAATTAGCATACAGTTTCAGGTGTCTAATATAATGATTGAGTGAGTCTGTTCATTCCTCAGTGCTCATCATAAGTGTACTCTTAATCCCCTTAACATATTTCACCCATTTCCCTTCCCACCCCACCTACCTCCCCTCTGGCTACTACTCATTCTCTATATTAAGTGTCTGTTTCCTTCTTTTTTTCCCCCCTTTTTCTTGAATTCCAGTTAGAAGTGAAAACATGTGGTATTTGTCTTCCTCTTGCTGAATGATTGCACGTAGCATTATACCCTCTAGATCCATCCATGTTGCAAGTGACAAGATCTCATTCTTTTTTATGGCTGAGTAATGTTCCATTGTATATAGCTACCCCATTCTCTTAAATTCTGCTTTTACAGTTCCATAATTACATCTCTCAATCTGATTTACTCATTGTCAAGTATAATTTATTCTTACAGAAAGAATAGATAATTATGGTACTCCTCCTTAATCTTTGAAGTATTTTTTATTTGGTGTGGGTATTTTCACAGCACTAGGATAAGTGACTCAGTGAACATATGGGCCTAAAGCAAGATACGAAACCGTCTAACCCCCATCCCTACTATAGAACAAACAATAGCATTTAGACATCTGTAGCAATTGGGTAGGGCTTTCTACGCTGATATAACACATCAGATGTGACCTCCCCCTTTTCTAGGTTCCATGATAACCATTTGCCTTCTCTTCATACAGGTTCTTTACAGAAAAGTTAAAATATAGTTAATTTGGCTTTCCTTTCTGAATCATTTGATTGTAGACTTGGCAGTTCTTTGGACTTCCAGAGGACTAATCTTCATTAGGTGCAGATTTTTCTAGTTTAATTCTCAGATGGCACTTGTAGCTTTTTTTTCTTGAGGGTTTTGAGGATCCCTCATATGTGCTCTGTTTCTCAACAGAAGTGTAAGTGTGGGCCTCTACATATATAAGAAAAATAAATGCTGTTGGTTGTCAAACAGCTTGGGTTTGGACTGCATGGATCCACGTATATGTGGATTTTTTCTATTCAGTACTGTAAATGTATTTTCCTTAATGATTTTCTTGACTTTTTTCTAGCTTTATTGTAAGAACACAGTATGTATAATACATATACAAATACGTGATAACCAATTATGCTATCAGTAAAGCTTCTGATTAACAGTATATTATCAGTTAAGTTTTGGGGGATCAAAAGTTATATGTGGATTTTTGTGTGGGAGATCAGCACCCCAACCCCCACATTGTGCAAGGATTGACTGTATTTTTAATATTGAGAGATGGTGAGTATTTGATTTCTCCCTTAAATTTTTTAAAAATTTTACTGACAGAGGGGAGAGAGAAAGAGAAAGTGAGAGAGAGAGAGAGAGAGCACAAATTGAGGGGAGGGGTAGAGAGAGAAGCAGACTCCCCACTGAGCAGGGAGCCTGTTATGGGGTTCGATCCCTGGACCCAGGGATTATGACTGGAGCCAAATACAGACACTCAACTGACTGAGCCACCCATTTCTGCCTTGATTATTGAATTAAATACAATAGATATTCCATTATTTATACCAGTATTTTCCTCCATTAAAATTAATAGCTATATAGCTCCTCACATTAAAAATTGGGCTTTATTCCATTTAAAATTTAAAAAAAAGTTGTTATGAAATACTTTTTTTTTTTAAAGATTTTATTTATTTGTCAGAGAAAGAGCATGCACACAACGGGAGAAGCAGCAGGCAGGGAGAGAACGAGGCTCCCTGCAGAGCAGAGAGCCTGATACTTATGGGAATCAATCCCAGGACACTGGGATCATGACCTGAGCCAAAGGCAGATGCTTAACTGACTGAGCCACCCAGGCACCCCTGTTAGGAAATACTTTTGACATACAGAAAAGAATAAGATTTTGTGTGGGGACTAGCAGGTGAGAAGGGGAATCGTCGTTGTAAAAGGGATAATCTATCCTGACAGCAGAAGGAGGTGTAGAGCTGCTTTTTTCACAATGGGATGGGGAGAAATAGGTGTGGAACCCAGATGATCCACTTGGACACCTCCTGCTACTCCCTTGTATTATTGCAGCGAGGTAAAAACAGCCCTAACCCAAGAAGGTTGTAATTGCCAAGGCCTTAGGATTAAAGGTTTTGCTCACAATGGAAGATAAGGCACCAAGGTCAGCCAAGGTGGTAGTGGAAAATTAGGGAAACACAGAAAGAATAATGGAAGAGGCTGAAGAGAAATGCCAGTTGGAACAATGGGGGTTTAGTTCATACCACTAACCCGACCACGTCCCCCCACCCCACCTTTTCTAAATGTTCCTTAGGAAGTGAGATCCATGGAAGCCACAGGGAGCTTCTAGAAGTCTGTATGGTGCAAAGAGTAGATGTTCGTAGCCATGCAAATTTATCACTGAGATCTCCCCTCGCAGGGCGTGTAGTTGACAACTCCAGGATAACCCCTCTGGATCAACCATCATGTTCCTACTGAGTCCAGGCTTCCCATGCTCTGCTTTCAGTTTATGAATGAGCAAAGCCCATTCCTGCCTTAGGACATGCAAGACTTTCCTAAGAGGCATGAAGACCCCCATGGGTGTGCACGAATCTTTCCTGGGCCTGCATTGTAGTCTGGGACTTCCTTTCTTCCCTCTCATTCCAGTATCGTGTTCTGAACAGATCTCCCTTTCTCATATTCCCTCCTACAAGTAATGGTGTCGAATCCTGCCATGGCATCTGCTTCCTGGCGGACCCTGATGCAACTGATAGTCTTGTTTCAGGCCCTTGGGTTCTTCCTGACACTTTGTTCACTCGTCCTGTGGAATTCTGAGAAAGGAATGTTGTAGATTTGTCTATTTCCTCTTAGTTCTATCAGTTTGGGCTTCATGTATTTTGAAACTTATTAGATGAATATACATCTGTAGAGTTTTTAAGTTTTCTTAGTGGATTTACATGTACATAATTATAAAAAGTCCACGCTTCATCTTTTTCTTCTTTTTTTTGGCTTAAAAAAGAACCATTTTATAATCCTTTATGATTATTTGGACTGTATGGGCTCAGCTGAAATTTTTTTTTAATGTTTTGGAGATTGGTCAGTTTTATCACATGCATTCATAGTTTTTTTTGTTATATTCGCTGAGTAGTCTTCCGACTGTTATTAAAATCAACAGTTTTATATCTTCCATTATCTAGAATATTCAATCTCTCTTGACTTACTATGTTTTTTTAATTTCAGCAGAGTTAATATACAGTGTTCTTTTCATTTCAGGTGTATAATATAGTGATTGAACATTTCTTTGTATTACTCAGTGCTCATCAAGAGAAGTGTACTCCTAAGCCACTTAACCTGTTTCATCCATCCCCCCTCACCACCTCTCTGGTAACCACCAGTTCTCTATAGTTAAGAGTCTGTTTCTTGGCTTCTTTTTTTTTGTTTTCTTTCTTAAATTCCACGTATGAGTGAAATCGTAAAGTATTTATCTTTCTGTGACTGGTTTCACTTAGCATTAAATTACGTAGATTTTCTCTAGATCCATCTATATTGTTGCAAATGGCAAGATTTCATTCTTTTTTATGGCTGAGTAATAGTCCAGTGTGTGTGTGTGTGTGTGTGTGTGTGTGTGTGTGTGTGTAAAAATATGTATATATCTACACCCCCCCGCATCCTGATCCATTCTGCTATCAGCCGACCCTTGGGCTGCTTCCATAATTTGACTATTGCATATAAAGCTGCAATAAACATAGGGGTGCATATATCTTTTCAAAATAGTATTTCTTTGTTCTTTGGGTAAATACCCAGTGGTGGAATTAGTGGATTGTATGGTAATTCTATTTTTAATTTTTTGAGGAGACTCCACATTGTTTTCCACAACAGCTGCACCAGTTTGCATTCCAACCAGTAGTGCAAGAGAGTTCCTTTTTCTCCACATTTGTAACACATTTGTTGTTTCTTGTGTTTGATTTTAGCCATTCTTAGAGGTTAAGGGGCTGCCTCACTGTGGTTGACTTGCATTTTCATGATGATGAGTAATGTTGAGCATCTTTTCACATGTATGTCTTCTTTGGAGAAATGTCTGTTCATGTCTTCTGCCTGTTTTTCAGTTGAATTATTTGGGTTTTGTTTTTTTTTTTTTTTTTGGTGTTGTACAAGTTTTTTTTTCTTTTCTTTTTAAGACTTTATTTATACTATGAGAGACTGTGGACTCTGAGAAACAAACTGAGGGTTTTGGAGGGGAGGGTGGTGAGGGGTTGGGTGAGACTGGTGGTGGGTATTAAGGAGGGCATGTATTGCAAGGAGCACTGGGTATGGTGTGTAAACAATGAGTGCTGGAACATTGAAAAAAATTAAATAAAAAAATTTTTTAAAAGACTTCATTTGTTTTTTTGAGAGAGAGCGCAAGTGGGGATCAGAGAAGGGGAAAAGCAGGTTCCCCGCTTAGCAGGGAGCCCAGTGCGGGGCTTGATTCCAGGACCCTGAGATCATGACCTGAGCTGAAGGCAGATCCCTAACCACCTGAGCCACCCAGGAACCCTGAGTTGTATAAGTTCTTCATGTATTTTTGGAATTCAAATTTTCATCAGATATATTACTAGCAAGTATCTTCTCTCATGTCATTGACTTGTTTCCTTTGCTCTGTGGAAGCTTTTTATTTTGATGTAGTCCCAACAGTTTATTTTTGCTTTTGTTTCCCTTGCCTCAAAGGTCAGGCCTAGAAAAATGTTGTTACAGCCAACGTCAGACAAACTACCTGTACTCTCTTCAAGGATTTTTGTGCCTTAAGGTCTCACATTTAAACTCCTTCATTTTGAGTTTAGTTTTGTATATGGGGTAAGGAAGTGGTCCACTTTATTTTGTATGCAGTTGTCCAGTTGTACCAACACCATTTGTTGAGACTTTTTCCCATTGTATATTCTTGCCTCCTTAGTCAAAGAATAATTGGCCCTATAATTAGGTTCATTTCTGGGCTCTGTATTCTGTTCCATTGATGTATGTATCTGTTTTTGTGCCAGTATCATACTGTTTTGATTACTACAGCTTTATAGTTTATCTTGAAATCTGAAATTGTAATGCCTGCAGTTTTGTTCTTTTTCAAGATTGCTTTGTCCCTTCTGGTTTTTTTTTTTTTTTGGTTCCATACAACTTTTAGGATTTAGGATTATTCAAGTTATGTGAAAAATGCTGTTGGCATTTTGATAAGGATTGAATTAAATCTGTAGATTGCTTTGGGTAATGTAGACTTTTTTTTTTTAAAGATTTTATTTATTTATTTGACAGACCGAGATCACAATTAGGCAGAGAGGTAGACAGAGAGAGAGAGGAAGCAGGCTCTCCCCGCTGAGCAGAGAGCCCGACATGGGGCTCCATCCCAGGACCCTGGGATCAGGACCCAAGCCGAAGGCAGAGGCTTTTACCCACTGAGCCACCCAGGCGCCCCTAGTGTAGACATTTTAATGATATTTGTTCTTCCAGTTCATGAACACAGAATGTTTTTCCATTTCTTTGTGTCATCTTCAGTTTCTTTCATCTGTGTTTTATAGTTTTCAGAATATAGTTCCTTGACCTCCTTGGTTAAGTTCATTCCCAGGTATTTTATAATTGGCAAGGGGGGACAATTGTAAATGAGATTGTTTTCTTAATTTCTCTTTCTATTATTTCATTATTAGTATATAGAAATGCAATGGATTTCTGTATATTGATTTTGGATATTGCAACCTTACTGAATTCATTTATCAATTCTAGTAGGGGTTTTCTGTGCAGTATTTAAGGTTTTCTATGCTCAGTATCATGTCATTGGCAAGTTGTGACAGTTTTAGTTCTTTGCTTCCAATTTGGTTGGTTTTATTTCTTTTCCTTATCTGACTGCTGAGGCTAGGACTTCCAGTACTATGTTCAATAAAAGTGGTGAGAGTGCGCATCCTTGTCTTGCTCCTGATCTTAAGGGGAAAACTCTCAGTTTCTCATCATTGTGTATGATGTTAGCTGTGGGGTTTTCATATATGGCCTTTATTACGGTCAGGTGTGTTCCCTCTAAACCTCCTTGACTGAGGGTTTTTATCATGTACTTTGTCACATGCTTTTTCTGTGTGTTTTGAAATGATCATGTGGTTTTTATCTTTTGTCTTCTTGATGTGATGTATGATGTTGATTGACTTGCAAATATCGAACCACTCTTGCATCTCATAAACCCATTTGATGGTGGTGAATGATTTTTATAACATACTGTTGGGTTCAGTTAGCTACTACTTTGTTTTTGCATCTATGTTCATCAGGGATATGGGTCTGTAGTTTCTTTTTTTCATAGTGTCTTTATCTGGTTTTGGTATCAGGGTAATGCAGGCCTCATTGAAGGAATTTGGAAGCTTTCCTTTCTCTTCTATTTTTTGAAATACTTTGAGAAGAAAGAAATGCCTTAGAAACTGTCTGGTCCTGGACTTCTGTTTGTTGGGAGTTTGGTTTTTAATTTTTAAAAAAAGTATTTATTTGACAGAGAAAGATCACAAGTAGACAGAGAGGCAGGCAGAGAGAGAGAGAGAGAGAGAGAGAGAGAGAAGCAGGCTCCCTGCTGAGCAGAGAGCCCAACGCGGGGCTTGATCCCAGGACCCTGAGATCATGACCAGAGCCAAAGGCAGCGGTTTAACCCACTGAGCCACCCAGGCGCCCCTCTTGGGAGTTTTTTGATTACTGATCCAATTTCATTACTGGTAATTGTCTATTTAAATGTCCTATTTCTTCTTGATTCTGTTTTGGGAGGTTATAGGTTTCTAGGAATTCATCCATTTCTTCTAAGTTTTCCAATTTGTTGGCATATAATTTTTTGTAATACTCTTATAATACTCTTCTAATCCTTTGTATCTTGGTGTTGGTTATTTCTCATCTTTCATTTCTTTGAGTTTTTTTTTTTTTTTTTTTTTTTTTTTTAAGAGTCTTGACAGAGGTGTATCATTTCTGTTGATCTTAACAAAGAATCAGCTCCTGGTTTCATTGTTGTATTTTATTTTTTAGATTCCATTTCATTTAGTTTTGCTTCAGTCTTTATTATTTCCTTCCTTCTATTGCTTTTGGGTTTTCTTTGTTCTTCCTTTACACGCTCCTTTTCTCCTTTATATAAAGGTTTAGGTTGCTTATTTGAGATTTGTCTTGTTTCTTAAGCTAGGCCTGCATTGCTACATTCTTCCTTCTTAGAATAGCTTTAGGTACTTCCCCCCAATTTTGGATTGTTGTGTTTGCATTTTCATTTGTTTCCATGTACTTTTCTATTTCTTTGATTTCTTGGCTGACCTATTCATTGTTAGGTAGCATGTGATTTAGCCTGCATGTATTTATGTTCTTTCCATGTTTTTTCTTGCTGTTCATTGCTAGTTTCATAGCTTTGTGGTCAGAAAAGGTGCATGATAGGACTTCAGTCTTTGTGAATTTGTTTAGACTTGTTTTGTGACCTAATAAGTGATCTATTCTGGACAATCTTCCATGTGCACTTGAAAAGAATGTGTATTCTGCTTCTTTAGGATGGAATGTTCTAAATATATCTGTTACATCCATCTGGTCCAATGTGCCATTCAAAGCTACTGTTCCTTGTTGATTTTCTGTATGGATAATCTATTCATTGATGTAAGTGCATGTTAAAGTCCTCTACTATTATTGTATTACTATCGATTACTTCCTTTTTGCTTGTTAATAGCCACTTTATGTATTTGCATGCTCCCACGTTGGGTGCATAAATATTTACAATTGTTAGGTCTTTTTCTTGGATTGTTTCTTTTTTTTATTACATAATGTCCTTGTTTTTCACTTGTTATAGTCTTTTTTTCATTTTTTTCCAGTTTTATTGGGATATGACTGACATATAACATTGTGTAAGTTTAAGGTGTAGAGTGTGATGGCTTAACACATGTATATATTGCAAAATGATAACCATATTAAAGTTAGTTAACACCTCCATCACCTTTCATAATTACCACTTTGCTTTGTTTTAAAGCCTATTTTGTCCAATAAAAGTATTGCTATTCTGGCTTTCTTTTTACTTCCATTGGAATGATAAGTGCTTTTCCATCTCTTTACTTTTCATTTGTATGAGTCTTTAGGTCTGAAATAAGTCTCTTGTAGGCAGCATATAGAGGAGTATTTCCTTTTTATCCATTCTGTCACACTGTACCTTTTAAAACATTTTTTAAACTTTTAAAAAATTTTTAAAATTTAAAATTTTTATTTTTTTACACCCTGTGTCTTTTGATTGGAGTATATAGTCCATTTACATTCTCAGTAATTATTGATAGGTATATCGTTATTGCCATTTTTTTACTCAGCTTATAGATGTTTTTATAGTTCTTCTCTGTTCTTTTCTTGCTCTCTTCTCTCACTGTTTGATAATATTGATAATATCCAAGTATTTAGTAATATACTTGGATTCCTTTCTCATTTATTTATTTTTAAATATTAAAATAAAATGTATTATTAGTCCCAGAGGTACAGGTCTGTGAATCATCAGGCTTACACACTTGACAGCACTCACCATAGCACATACCTTCCCCAATGTCCATAACTCAACCACCCTCTCCCTACCCAGCTCCCTCTGGCAACCCTCAGTTTCTTTTGTGAGATTAAGAGTCTCTTATGGTTTGTCTCCCTCCCAATCCCATCTTGTTTCATTTTTTTACTTCCCTACCACCCCAAGTCCCACATGTTGCCTCTCAAATTCCTCATATCAGGGAGATCGTATGATAATTGTCTTTCTCTGATTTGACTTATTTCAGTCAGCATAATACCCTCTAGTTCCATCCACATTGTTGCCAATGGCAAGATTACATTTCTTTTGATGGCTCCATAGTATTCCATTATATATATATACCACATCTTCTTTATCCATTCATCTATTGATGGTCATCTAGCTTCTTTCCATAGTTTGGCCATTGTGGACATTGCTGCTATAAACATTCAGGTGCACATGCCCCTTTGGATCACTCCATTTGTATCTTTAGGGTAAATACCCAGTAGTGCAATTGCTGGGTCATAGGGTAGCTCTATTTTCAACTTTTTGAGGAACCTCCATGCTGTTTTCCTGAGTGGCTGCACCAGCTTGCATTCCCACCAACAGTGTAGGAGGGTTCTCCTTTCTCTGCATCCTCACCAGCATCTGTCATTTCCTGATTTGTTAATTTTAGCCATTCTGACTGGTGTGAGGTGGTATCTCATTGTGGTTTTCATCTGTGTTTCCCTGATGCCGAGTGATGTGGAGCACTTTTTCATGTGTCTGTTGGCCATCTGGATGTCTTCTTTGCAGAAATTTCTGTTCATGTCCTCTGCCCATTACTTGATGGGATTATTTGTTCTTTGAGTGTTGAGTTGGTAAGTTCTTTATAGATTTTGGATACTAGCCCTTTATCTGATATGTCATTTGCAAATATCTTCTCCCATTCTGTCAGTTGTCTTTTGGTTTTGTTGACTGTTTCCTTTGCTGTGTGAAAGCTTTTGATCTTGATGAAGTCCCAATAGTTCATTTTTGCCCTTGCTTCCCTTGCCTTTGGCAATGTTTCTAGGAAGAAGTTGCTGTGGCTGAGGTCAAAGAGGTTGCTGCCTGTGTTCTTCTCAGGGATTTTGATGGATTCCTTTATCACATTGAGGTCCATTTGGAGTCTCTGCATTTGGAGTCTATTTTTGTGTGCAGTGTAAGGAAATGGTCTAGTTTCATTTTTCTGCATGTGGCTGTCCAGTTTTCCCAACACCATTTGTTGAAGAGGCTATCTTTTTTCCATTGGACATTCTTTTCTGCCCTTTGGAAGATAGGTTGACCATAGAGTTGAGGCTCTGAATTCTGTTCCATTGATCTATGTGTCTGTTTTTGTGCCAGTACTGTACTGTGTTGATGATTACAGCTTTGTAATAGAGCTTGAAGTCTGGAATTGTGATGCTGCCAACTTTGGTTTTCTTTTTCACCATTCCTCTGGATATTTGGGGTCTTTTCTGGTTCCATATAAATTGTAGGATTATTTGTTCCATTTCTTTGGAAAAAATGGATGGTATTTTGATAGGGATCGCATTAAACGTGTAGATTGCCTTAGGTAGCATAGACATTTTCACAATATTTGTTCTTCCAATCCATAAGTATGGAACATTTTTCCATTTCTTTGTTTCTTCCTCAATTTCTTTCATGAGTACTTTATAGTTTCCTGAGTACAGGTTCCTTGCCTCTTTGGTTAGGTTTATTCTTAGGTATCTTATGGTTTTGGATGCAAATGTAAATGGGATCGATTCCTTAATTTCTCTTTCTTCTGTCTTGTTGTTGGTGTATAGAAAAAATCAACTGAGGGGCACCTGGGTGGTTCAGTGGGTTAAAGCCTCTGCCTTTGGCTCTGTTCATGATCCCAGGGTCCTGGGATCGAGCCCCATATCAGGCTCTCTGTTCGGCAGGGAACCTGCCTCCTCCTCTCTCTCTCTCTCTCTCTCTCTCTGCCTGCCTCTCTGCCTACTTGTGATCTCTTTTTCTGTCAAATAAATAAATAAAATCTTTTAAAAAAAAAAAAAGAAATGCAACTGATTCTGTGCATTGATTTCATATCCTGACACTTTACTGAATTCCTGTACAAGTTCTAGCAGATTTGGAGTAGAGTCTTTGGGTTTTCCACATAAAATATCATATCATCTGCAAAGAGTGATAGTTTGACTTCTTCTTTGCCGATTTGGATGCCTTTAATTTCTTTTTGTTGTCCAATTGTTGAGGCTAGGACTTCTAGTACTATATTGAATAGCAGTGATGACAATGGACATCCCTGCCGTGTTCCTGACCTTAGCAGAAAAGCTCTCAGTTTTTCTCCATTGAGAATGATATTCACTGTGGGTTTTTCATAGATGGCTTTGATGATATTGAGGTATGTGTCCTTTATCCCTACACTGTGAAGAGTTTTGATCAAGAAAGAATGCTGTACTTTGTCAAATGCTTTTTCAGGATCTATTGAGAGTATCATATGGTTCTTGTTCTTTCTTTAATTAATGTGTTGTATCACACTGATTGATTTGCAGATGTTGAACCAACTTGCAGCCCCTCCTCTGGAATTCCACTGTTCTTGATCAATGAGCTTGGTCTAGGCTGGATGTTCTTGCTGATCTTCTAGGGGAGGGGCCTGTTGTAGTGATTCTCAAGTGTCTTTGCCTGGGGTGGAATTGCGCTGCCCTTGCCAGGGCCAGGCTAAGTAATCTGCTCAGGTTCGCTCTCGGGAACTTTGTTCCCTAAATGCTTTCTGTAGAGCTCTGGAGGACTCTATAATATGGATGTTCTTATACCCGATGGAGTCAGTGAGTTCCTGAAATGTGTTTTAATTTTTTATTATTTTTTTGTCTTTGCTGTTTACCTTGATTGCTTTCCATCATTCTGTCCTTCAGGTTGCTCATCCATTCTTCTGCTTCCTCTAGTCTATTTACTTCATCTCTTGTATTTTTTATTTCTGTTCCTGAATTCTTCTCTGATTGGTTCTTCTTTTTTTTTTTTTTTAAGATTTTTTTTTTATTTATTTATTTGACAGACAGAGATCACAAGTAGGCAGAGAGGCAGGCAGAGAGAGAGAGAGGGAAGCAGGCTCCCTGCTGAGCAGAGAGCCCGATGCGGGACTCGATCCCAGGACCCTGAGATCATGACCTGAGCCAAAGGCAGCGGCTTAACCCACTGAGCCACCCAGGCGCCCCTGATTGGTTCTTCTTTATGTTCTGTCTCATTCATTCAACACTAAGGTTCTCCACTGTTTTCTCAAGTACAATGAGTAACTCTATGACAGTCACCCTTACTTTATATTCTGTGTATCAGACATACTACTTATCTCCATTTTGTTTAGCTCTCTTCTTGTGATTTTTGTCCTGTTCTTTCATTTGGGATATATTCCTCTGTCTCCTCATTTTTTCTAACTCTTTGTGTCTGTTTTTGTCTCTTTTGCTCTTGAAAGCAGTGGTCTTATGGAGAAGAGGTCCTGTAGTGCCCTGCAGTACAAAGTCCCCTGTTCACCAGAACCTGCACTTGAGGTGGGGTCTCCTATGTATGTTCTATGCTCCCTGCTATAGTGACCGAATCATGTTTGTCTTCATTCCAACTGTCTGCAATGCCTCTCTTTACTTGTTGTGGGCAGGGTTTGGTCCTGTGTTGTTACTGGGCCAGTCTGGAGCCACTACGGCTTGAGTTGAGTTAGAGCAGGTACTCACCAGGGTTGCAGGAGCACTGAACTGCACTTTGCTTTACCTTTGTTGTCCCCTGAGAAGTTTTGGTTGGTGGACAGGGCTTGGATTCAGACCAGATGTCTATTCCCAGCCCACTGCTGGGAACAGAGCTGCTCTGATATGTATAGTTATCTTTCCCTCTCTTTTCCACTCCGAAGAGAGTGCTGGTTCCTGGTCTGCGGGATCTTTGGTTCTTGGAGAAGTTTCCTAATGAATTGTGCCCCTCCAGCATAGGCTGTGAGATTAGGAAACAAATCTCCCTCCCATATACCCCAGGTGTTTTTCAAAAACAAAGAGGATACTATAAAATAGAAAAATATTGGTGGCGCCTGGGTGTCTCAGTGGTTTGGGCTGCTGCCTTCGGCTCGGGTCATGATCTCAGGGTCCTGGGATCAAGCCCCGCATCGGGCTCCCTGCTCCGCAGGAAGCCTGCTTCCCTCTCTCTCTCTCTCTCTGCCTGCCTCTCTGCCTACTTGTGATCTCTGTCCTTCAAATAAATAAATAAAATCTTTAAAAAAAAAAAAAGAAAAATATTAGAGTTCATCTTAACTAATAAAGGTAATTATTATGTGAAACTTATTTCAGTTTTTAAATTATACACTATACACTCATATATGTATACTGGATTCTAATACAAAATATTTTCACATAGTTTACAGCAAAAAAAGTCACTGCCTTATTTAATCATCATAAAAACTTTGAGGCAGGAGGGGCGCCTGGGTGGCTCGGTGGGTTAAGCCTCTGCCTTCGGCTCAGGTCATGATCTTGGGGTCCTGGGATCGAGCCCTGTATTGGGCTCTCTGCTCCCCCCACCCCGCTTGCCTCTCTGCCTACTTGTGATCTCTATCTGTCAAATAAATAAAATCTTTAAAAACAACAACAACAAAAAAAAAAAACTTTGAGGCAGGAATCACCTGCATTTTACAAATGAAATCAAGACTCTATTATTTTAAAAAGAAGAAAACCTAACCATGGAAGTAAAAGATCTGTACTCTGAAAACTGTAAAACACTTAAGAAAGAAATTGAAGATGACACAAAGAAATGGTGAACATTCCATGTTCATGGATTGGAAGAACAAATATTGTTAAAATGTCTATACTACCCAAAGCAATCTACACATTTAATG
Source organism: Mustela putorius furo (assembly GCF_011764305.1). Classification (NCBI taxonomy): domain Eukaryota; kingdom Metazoa; phylum Chordata; class Mammalia; order Carnivora; family Mustelidae; genus Mustela; species Mustela putorius. Next base: position 21,051,595 of record NW_025422471.1, read on the forward strand.
CAATCCCTGTCAAAACACCAACAGCATTTTTCACAGAACTAGAACAAACAATCGTAAAATTTGTATGAAATCATGAAAGATGTCAAAAAGCCAAAGCAACCTTGAAAAAGAAAAGCAAAGCTGAGGCATCACAGTTCTGGAATTTCAAGTTGTGTTACAAAGCTGTAGTGATCAAGACAGCATGGTATTGACACAAAAATAGACACATAGATCCATGGAACAGAATGAAAATCCCAGAAATGGACCCACAACTACATGGTCAACTAATCTTTTTTTTTTTAATTGTGTTATGTTAAGTCACCATAAAATACATAATTAGTTTTTGATGCAGTGTTCTAGGACCGTTTATGTGCAACACCCAGTGCTCCATGTATTATGAGCCCTCCTCCCCCTACCTCCCTTCCCTCTGAAACCCTCAATTTATTTTTCACAGTCCACAGTCTCTCATGGTTCATCTCCCCCTCCGATCTGCCCCATTTCAATTTTCCTTTCCTTCTAATGGTCAGCTAATCTTTGACAGAGCAGGAAAGAATATCCAATGGAAAAAAGTCTCTTCAACAAATGGTGTTGGGAAAATTGGACAGCCACATGCAGAAGAATGCAAGTGAACCACTTTCCTATACCATACACAAAAATAAATTCAAAATGGATGAAAGACCTAAAGAAACCATCAAAATCCTAGAGGAGAACTAAAGCAGTAACTAACCTCTTTGACTTTGGTCTAAGTGGCTTCTTACTAAATACATCTTCTGAGGCAAGAGAAACAAAAGCAACAAACTGTTAGGACTTCATTAAGATAAAAAGCTCTGCACAGCAAAGTAAACAATTGACAAAACTAAAAGGCAAACTTTGTAATGGGAGAAGATATTTGCAAATGGCATATCTAATAAAGGGTTAGTATCCAAGATATATAAGAACTTATAGAACTCAGTAACCCAAAACCCAATAATCCAGTTTAAATAAGGACAGAAGACATGAGTAGACTTTCTCTAAAGAAGACATACATATGGCTAACAGACACATGAAAAGGTGCTCAATATCACTTATCTGGGAAATCCAAATCAAAACTACAATGAGATACCACCTTACATCTGTCAGAAGGGCTAAAATGAACAACACAGGAAATAGCATGTTGGTAAGGATACAGAGGAAGGGGAACCCTCCTAAACTGTTGGTGGAAATGCAAATTGGTGCAGCCACTGTAGACAGTGTGGAAGTTCCTCAAAAAGTTAAAAATAGAACTACCCTACAAGCCAGCTAGGTATTTACCTAAAGGATACAAAAATACTGATTTGAAGGGATACATGCACCTCAATATTTATGTGTGTTCAAAACTTATTTATGCATTTATATGTATATAATAGATAATATATATAATTTATATGTTTTATATTTTTATATATTATATATGTTAAACATCTATATATTCAAAACTTCTTTATGCATTATATATATATATAACTCATCCATCAAAAGAATGAAATCCTCTCATTTGCAGTGATGCGATTGGAGCTAGAGTGTATTATCCTAAGTGAAAAAAGTCAGAAAAAGACCATTACCGTATGATTTCAGTCACATGTGGAACTTAAGAAACAAAACAGATGAACATGGGGGAGAAAGAGAGGCAAACCGTACGACAGACTGAGCATTGCTGGAGGGAAGGTGGGCAGAAGGATGGATTAAGTGGGTGATGGGCATGAAGGAGGGCACTAGTTGTGATGAGCACTGAGTGTTATGTGGAAGTGATGAATCACTCAATAGTAAACCGGAGACTAATATTACACTGTTGTTAACTAGCTGGAATTTAAATAAAAATTTGAAAAAGAAAAATAAGTATAAAAAAAAATGTGCCCTTAGTCATATAGTTGATTAGTGGCAGAGCCCGAAATTAAGGCAGATCTTTTGATCTTAAAACAACTTGCGGTTGCTTCCAAAACATGTTCATATAGGACTTTTGGCCTGTGGGAAAATAACCCCATAAGCAGACATACTTATGATGTTATAGCAGTACAGAAGTCAAGGAGAAGGATCTAGGCTTCTCCTCCCTCATGAAAGAGAACCAGAATAATTTCCCAGCCATCAAACCCTATTTTATGTGCATTCTGCTTCAGATACAGGGAATACAGCAAATTTGAAAGGTCCTATGACTAGGAATGATGTTATTTTCAGCTTCATGAATATTGGTTGAACTAGGACCTTTGGAAATAAGAACTACTTGCTTGCTATGACTCCTTAGGCTGGAAGATATGGCACCCAACTAGAATTTTAATACTTACAAGTCTCTTTATCTCCTTCAGTATACTCATTTTCACATAAAACATCTTTTATTTTTACCATAACATTGCTAGTGTGCTTGTTTTGGGGGCAGAAGTATAACTTGCCATGACTTCTGCTAACAAGATTATATCTATCAAATGTTTGGCAATGCTTGAGGAGAAAGGATATTCTCATATCCAATTTAGATGCTCTTAAATGATCTGAAAATTGAGGGATGGTCTGGAAAGGATATTTAATGAATATGGAGATTTCAACAAAAATTGAGATGCCAGATTGAGTGTTTAGAAATTCATTGTAGACATGGTTATTAAGTGCCTGTCTTTAGTTATGAATATCTTGTTCTTAAAAAGGAAAGTTACAGATGAGTGGTTCCTGATAATACAGTAAAGGTCAAATAACCTTATAAATCAATAGCTTCAAGTATAGATGAGATAATTAAAATCTGTGGGCAAACTAATATTCAGTGCAGATGTAGTTTGGTTATTGATGAGTAGAATGAATGGCAAAGGTGACAAATGAATTAGGTAAAAATATAACAAGAGAAATATTAACTATACTTCCTGTGCTGTAGATATTCTGTTCTTCCTGTTAATAGTAATTATGCTGTTTGGGATGCTGTGGTACAGATTTTATTTTTCTTGTGACGGTATTCCCATTCCTGTACTTTTTAAAAAATCTTTCTGACTTTATTTCATAACTGGAAATTTTAAGTCTTAATCCACATCACTTATTTCACTGATTCCACACTCACACCCACCTCCCCTCTGGCATACAACAGTTTGTTCTCTGTATTTATCGGTCTGTCTCATTTTTATTCATCTCTTTTTGTTTGTCATTCCACATATAAGTGAAATCATATGGTACTTGCTTGCTCTCTAACTTGTTAGCAAAATACCCTCTAGATCCAACCTCACTGTTGCAGAGGGTAAGATCTCATTCTTTTTATGGCTGAGTAGTATTCCATGTGATCTCTTCTTAATCTGTTCGACCTATCAGTGGACACTTAGATTGTTGCCACAACCTGTCTGTTGTAAATAGTGCTGCAGTATTATCTACATGGGGTGGATATACCTTTGCAAACTTATGTCTTGTTTTCTTTGGGTCAACAGCCAGTAGTGGAATTAGTAAATCATATGGTGTTCCTAATTTTTAATATGTTGAGGAAACTCCGTATTCTTCCCCAGTGACTGCACCCATTTACTTTCCCACCTACAATGCATGAAGGCTCCTTTTCCTCCACATCCCCACTGATACTTGTAATTTCTTATCTTTGTGATTCTGGCCTTTCTGATAGTTGTGAGGTGCTATCTCATTGTGGTTTTGGTTTGCGTTTCTTTAACGATAGTGATGTGGAGCATCTTTTCATCTTATTTCAGCTTCTTTGTATGTCTTTTTGGGGAAAACTTGTATTCAGATGTGCTACCCATCTTTTAATCTGATGATTTGTTATTTCCATGGTGACTTGTATGAGTACTTTATATATTTGGGAAATGAACATCTTATTGGAAATATCACTTGTAAATATTATCTCTCATTCAGTAGTTTGCCTTTTCATTGTGTTGATGGTTTGTTTCCTTTGCTGTGCAAAAGCTAGTTATTTTGTTCTGTTCCCAGTTTTGTCTGTGGCTTTTGTTTAACTTGCCTGAAGAGAGCTATCCCTAAGTATGTTGCTGAGGCCAATATCCAAGGGTTTAGGTTGTTTTCTCTTAGAAGTTTATGGTTCCATGCCTCATGTTTAGCTCTTTAATCCATCTTGAGTTTATTTTGGTGTGTAGTATAAGAAAGTGATCCAGCAGGGCACCTGGGTTGCTTAGTTGTTAGGTGTCTGCCTTCAGCTCAGGTTCTGATCCTGGCGTCCTGGGATTGAGCCCCACATTGGTCTCCCTTCTCAGCAGGAAGTTTGCTTCTCCCTCTCTCACTCCCCTTGCTTATATTCCCTCTCTCACTGTGTCTCTTTCTATCAAATAAATAAATAAATAAATAAATAAATAAAATCTTTAAAAAAATGGTCAAGGGGTTAATTAAACATCTGCCTTCAGCTGAGGTCATAATCTTGGGTCCTGGGATTGGAACCTGTGTTGGACACCCTGCTTGGTGGGAAGTCTGCTTTTCCCTCTTCCTCTGCCCCTCCTTCCTGCCTGTGTGCACTCTCTCTCTCTCTCTCAAATGAGGGAATGGATCTTTAATAAAAAAGTGGTCCAGTCTCATTCTTTTTTTTCATGTAGCTATCCAGTTTCCCTGGCACCATTTATTGAAAAGACTGTCTTTCCTCTATTGTATACACTTGCCTCCTTTGCTGTAGATTGACCAGAGGATCAAGGGTTCATTTCCGAGCTCTCCATCCTGTTCTGTGAATCTCTGTGCTGGTACCATACTGTTGATCACTCTAGCCTTGCAGCACATCTTGAAATCTGGGATTGTGATAGCCCTGGCTTTGTTCTTCTCTTGAAAGGTTGCCTTGGCTGTTTGAGGTCCTTTTTGGTTTCGTGGAAATTTGGAGATTATTTATTTTAGTTTGGTGGAAAATGCTGGTGCTCTTTTGATAGCGATTGCACTGAATCTGTAGCTTGCTTTGAGCAGTATGGACATTCCAGTGATACTTACTCTTCCAGTTAATGGGCATGGTACATTTTTCCATTTGTTTATGTCATCTTCAAATTTCTTTCATCAGTGACTTCTAGTTCTCAGAGGATAGGTCTTTCACCTCCTTGGTTAAATTTATTTGTAGGTGGTGTTTTCTTTTTCGTGCACTTGTGAGTGCACTGTTTTCTTAGTATCTGTCTCTCTGCTTCCACATTACTATATAAAAATGTGCCACATTTCTATTGATAGAAAAAAGCCAGGGCTATCACAATCCCAGATTTCAAGATGTGCTGCAAGGCTAGAGTGATCAAAACAGTATGGTATGTATGGTATGTATTCTGATACCTTCTTGGTTTTTTATGGGGATTTTTAAAATATATTTATTTTCAGCATAACATTATTCATTATTTTTTCACCACACCCAGTGCTCCATGCAATCCATGCCCTCTTTAATACCCACCACCTGGTACCCCAACCTCCCACTCCCCCCCCCCCGCCACTTCAAACCCCTCAGATTGTTTTTCAGAATCCATAGTCTCTCATTATTCACCTCCCCTTCCAATTTACCCCAACTCCCTTCTCTCTAACTCCCCATGTCTTCCATGCTATTTCTTATGCTCCACAAATAAGTGAAACCATATGATAATTGACTCTCTCTGCTTGACTTATTTCACTCAGCATAATTTCTTCGAGTCCCATCCATGTTGCTACAAAAGTTGGGTATTCATCCTTTCTGATGGAGGCATAATACTCCATAGTGTATATGGACCACATCTTCCTTATCCATTTGTCCGTTGAAGGGCATCTTGGTTCTTTCCATAGTTTGGCGACCGTGGCCATTGCTGCTATAAACATTGGGGTACAGATGGCCCTTCTTTTCACGACATCTGTATCTTTGGGGTAAATACCCAGGGGTGCAATTGCAGGGTTGTAGGGAAGTTCTATTTTTAATTTCTTGAGGAATCTCCACACTGTTCTCCAAAGAGGCTGCACCAACTTGCATTCCCACCAACAGAGTAAGAGGGTTCCCCTTTCTCCACATCCCCTCCAACAGATGTTGTTTCCTGTCTTGTTAATTTTGGCCATTCTAACTGGTGTAAGGTGGTATCTCAATGTGGTTTTAATTTGAATCTCCCTGAGGGCTAGTGATGATGAACATTTTTTCATGTGTCTGATAGCCATTTGTATGTCTTGATTAGAGAAGTGTCTGTTCATATCTTCTGCCCATTTTTTGATATGATTGCCTATTTTGTGTGTGTTGAGTTTGAGGAGTTCACTGTAGATCCTGGATATCAACATTTTGTCTGTACTGTCATTTGCAAATATCTTCTCCCATTCCTGTGGGTTGCCTCTTTGTTTTTTTGACTGTTTCCTTTGCTGTGCAGAAGCTTTTGATTTTGATGAAGGCCCAAAAGTTTATTTTCGCTTTTGTTTCCTTTGCCTTTGGAGACGTATCTTGAAGTTTTTGATGGGAATTCTTGGGTTTTGTATGGTATCATGTCCTCTGCACTAGTGACAGTTTTACTTCCTCCTTTCCACTTTGGATGCCTTCTCTTTCTTTTTTCTGAGTGCTGTGGCTATGATGCCTGGTACTATGGTGAATGAAAGTGGTGAGTGGACATGCTTGTCTTCCTGATCTTGGAGGAAAAGCTTTCAGTTTTTCACCTGTTGAGTATGTGGTTTGCTCTGAGTTACTCATATAGAGCCCTCATTTCTGTTTCCCCTGAACCCACTTTAGTGAGACTTTGTATCATGAACAGATGTAGTATTTTGTCAGATGCTTTCTCTGCACCTGTTGAGATGATCATATGATTTTTATCCTTCCTCTTACTAATGTGATGTATCCCATTGATTTGTGGATATTGAACCACCTTGTATCCCAGGAATAAATCTCACTTGACCATGATGAATGATCCTTTTCATGTATTGTTGAATTTGTTTTGCTCTGTTTGATAGGGGAATTTTGCATATGTTCAGAGATACGGACCTGTGGTTTTTCTTTCTCCTTTGTGTCTTTGGTCTTGGTATCAGGCTAATGCTGGTGTGATAGAAGGAACTTGAAACTTCTCAAGGTATTCCCAGAAACAGGATGGAAAAGAATAGGTAGTAACTGTTGTGTAATTGTTGTGGTGTAGGTTTAAATCACTTTGTTTTTATATCAGTATCCATGTATTTTTATGCCACTTGCTTGCTTTTCAGTTTTTTTTTTTTTAATAATGTTGGCAAATGCTATAGGCATTTGCCTTCATTTGCCTGTTATCTCCTAAGACCTTTCAGAAGAGGGACTCCCCAGGTCTGTCCTAAAGCATAGTTTTAAGGGATATTCAGAGATCAGTTGTCACAACATGACTGTGGTGGTTCCTATCTTTTTATGACTTCTTTCACAAACCCCTTACATAGTACATAAAATATGATGACCATTTGTAAGTACACTTTCCAGTTATCAATGTTCTGCTCCCAACAGCCCTATGACATAGTCATTATCACTGTGATCCTTATATACAAAAGAAAGTGAGGAACATAGAGGCTGAATAAATAATTTAATGGAATATGGTGGAACAGTTAGGACTTGTTCTAAGAAGTGTGCCTGTAGAGTCGACATGCTTGACTACAACACCAATGTTATCTACCCTCTATCCGTTTGTCCCTAGAATGGCAGTTACTGGATGAGGTTCTGATCTCTCATCTCTATAGGCCTTGATTGGCAAACAGTTGTCCACCCCATCCATTTAACATGATGTCCTCCAGTATACTGACTGCAGTTTCCTTGTCTGAATTTGTACCATACATCAGTTTGCCATTTAGAAATTAATGTGGTGCCTATCAGCACTAGCCTGAGTACGTGCTGAGTACATTTTCTTTTATTTCATTTTTTTCTTACTGTAGCAGGATCGAAGAAGGCAAATGTGTAAATTAAAGCAGTATTTCATTTTTACCCTAGCACCCACAGTGCTCACCTACAGAATGCCGAACTTGATCTCATTCCTGTTATTGAAGCTAACAGTTCTTTATGTTGTACAATTTCATAACTTGCCACAGTGTTCTCCCTAACTCTTCGGTCATGCCCTTTCATGTTCCAGACATCACATGATGGCTATAAAAGCACAAGATTTGATAGAAGGACATGCCTGCTGAGGGTAAAAATTAAGCTTCTGAATTATACTAAACACATATTCAGTATTCAGTATTAGACCTCCAATTGTGGCGTTCTCTTGAGAGTAAATTTACAAACCTACAATTTCAGACCATATCTAACTAATAATCTTAACCATATTTAACTCATAATCTTTGCAACATCCAGTTTAGGAAGCCAACCCACAATCAAACTTACCAGCTGAGAGATTTGACTTCATCAGTGACTGCCATCTTCACTAATTTTTTTTACCCTTCCTCAAACTCACGACCAAAGAAAGCCACATACTCTTCTCAAAACATTTCCATCGGTTACTCCATTTTGAGTTATTCTGCCTTCAGTTTATCCACACCTACAACCCCAATCAATTATACCTGAAACTCCTGTTTGTCACCAGAGTGCTTTAGTATGCTTGTATTTGAGTTTCTGACAAATGTGATGGTGGCTGACTCCCTTTCTATATCTATCCCTGATTAAGTAGCCTCTGTTTGCCATTTGTATAGTTGTATTTATTTCCAGACCCTCAAGAGAAATCCGTCTCCTCCTGTTCTACTTGCCAGAAACATGATTGGAAAATGAGGGACTAATACACCAGTGTTGTCTATAAAGTTTCGTTACGGTGTTGATATTATAGCATCTAGATGATTGGAGGGTTTTTAGGTTTGTGTGTAAGTGGTCTTAGAAATATGTTTTATCATTGCCTTACCAGATTTTTGGCTGCTGCTACTTCTAATTTGATGTATTTGCCCTTCTGAGTAGGATTTTTAAAAATCACGGAAACTAAGGATATTAAGGAGAGTTTTATTTTAAAGATAGGACATACAGTTTTACATTTTTTTTTATAAAAACTCTCAGAGTAAAAATTTCCTCATGTCTGTCATACCAGCAGACAGATTATTTATAAGTTTGGAAAACAAAAAGTTCACTTCCTGCCAAACTGAGGCAGAGGTGGTGGGACCTTAATATCTTGGCCTCTCTCCAGCTTCTTTTCACAATCCACGAGGTAGTTGACTCCATCGATGACTATCTGAACAAGCTCAACCTTTGATAGTGAAAAAGAAGGATGATTAATGGGCATAAAGGACACATGCAAGGCATTAATCAATAAGAATTCTGGGAGAAGTAAGAAATTGTCCTGTTAGGTAGACTTTATAACAATTTCTTCTTTGCTAGTATTTCTCTCAAGTGTTGTGGAGGGATTTTTTTTTTTATTTTTTATTTTTTAGATTTACTGTTTTGAGAAATTTTTAAATATCTGAAAGCCATTACTGTGCATCTCAGACACTCCTACCCCCCAACCCCCAGTCAGTTTCTGCTATAAATTTATCCAAAAGTAGAATTACAGAGGTGTCTAGGTAGCTCAGTCAGTTGAGTGTTTCCCTTTGGCTCAGGTCATGGAATCTAGTTCTGTGTCAGGCTCCCTGCTCTGTAGGGAGTCTGCTTATGTATCTCCCTTTACCCTCCCCCTGCTTGCACACTCTAATAAATCTTAAAAAAAATAAGTAAAATTACCATGACACTTTTTTTTTTTTTTTTTTTGACCTGGATCTCTCTTTAAGACCTACTACTAAGCTATCTGAGCATGATAGCTTAGATAGGATCTGAGCTATATATTTAATCAGTGGCTAGCTTTCTGAAAAAAAAAAAAACCAAATGTTTGGGTGCAATTAAATCATGTTTTCACTGTACCAGGCAAGTTTGCTACTTAAAGGAAACTCTGAATTATATTAGGATAAACCTTTAAAAAATTCCTGCTTTAAAAAAAACCCAAAATTTAATAAAAACCAGTATTTGTAAATCAGAGCACATCTACCTAGGATTTTTTTCCTTGGAATCCTTTTCCTAATCAGTTGCACTGCTCCTAAAGAGATGCAAACTGAGATAGTAAGCAATGACTTAATTCCCAACTGCATTAATATGCTTAATAATAACTCAATAATGAATAACAAGGATGGAAGGGGTTGTTACTTGTTACAGCTGAACATACCTTAGGCAGGATTGAGTCCAGTTCTCCTCCCCACTTTTTATGCTTAAAGAAACTGAAGCCCCGAGAGAGGGTTGGGTCAGAAAGCTAGTCATCACTAATCAAAGAAACACATAATTCTTACTTATCCACTTTGACCTGTCCTGCTGTTCATAATGGTGTAGTGAGATGGTTCTCTCATTCACTGTCAAAGGGACTCTATCTTTTTACTTTTTTTTTTTTTTTTAATTTTTATGTGACAGAGGGTGAGATCACAAGTAGGCAGAGAGGCAGGCAGAGAGAGAGAGAGGAGGAAGTAGGATCTCTGCTGAGCAGAGAGCCTGATGTGGGGCTCGATCCCAAGACCCCGGGATCATGACCTGAGCCGAAGATAGAGGCTTTAACCCACTGAGCCACCCAGGAACCCCAAAGGGACTCTATCTTAATGTAAGTCTTCTGGTAAGTAACTTGGTCCTAAGTAAGGTCCCCCTATCTTTAACTCATGAATTCTCTTCCTAAAAATATATCCTAACTAAATAATTAGAGTTGTGATTAAAGTATAGAGATGGTTACAGAATTATGTACAGATATAGTCAAATATCAACAAATCAGATACTAAATAGATGAGTATCTTTACTATGCTGTCATTAAAAATTAGGTTTTTAAAGAATACTTAATATTGTAAGAATAAGCTCATGATAGAATATACTGGAAAAATATGATTATAGGTTTTTTTTTTTGAAGAGGTATTTGAATAATTGTAAAAATGGAGAGCATGCCTTCTGCTTGAAGAGTCCCAGGGCAGTCCCAACACCGAGTGTCCTGGGAGCCCCCCACCCCCACCCATGCCAGCCACAGCTGCAACCATCCCGTCACCAGGTACACATAGTCTACACATGTGCATACACACCATACCTAAGACCATTCTTTCAATGTTAGGAGAAGTAGCTGTTCTGCCCAGTTCATAGAAATTAAGAAAATCACCAAAATCAGGAGACAGGAATATGCTCCAAACAAGAGAGTAAGATAAAACCTCAGAAAAAGAACTGAACTAAACACTTTTATTCAGCATAGTACTGGATGTCCTAGCCACAGCAATCAGACAAGGAAAAAAAAAAAAGCCTCCAAATTGGTAAGGAAGAAGTAAAACTCAGTAAAGTTTCAGGATACAATAATATACAGAAATCTGGTGCATTTTTATATAGTAATGTGGAAGCAGAGAGACAGATACTAAGAAAACAGTGCACTCACAAGTGCACAAAAAAGAAAACACCACCTACAAATAAATTTAACCAAGGAGGTGAAAGACCTATCCTCTGAGAACTAGAAGTCACTGATGAAAGAAATTTGAAGATGACATAAACAAATGGAAAAATGTACCATGCCCATTAACTGGAAGAGTAAGTATCACTGGAATGTCCATACTGCTCAAAGCAAGCTACAGATTCAGTGCAATCGCTATCAAAAGAGCACCAGCATTTTCCACCAAACTAAAATAAATAATCTCCAAATTTCCACGAAACCAAAAAGGACCTCAAACAACCAAGGCAAACTTTCGAGAGAAGAACAAAGCCGGGGCTATCACAATCCCAGATTTCAAGATGTGCTGCAAGGCTAGAGTGATCAAAACAGTATGGTACCAGCACAGAGATTCACAGAACAGGATGGAGATTTCGGAAATGAACCCTTGATTCTCTGGTCAATCTACAGTAAAGGAGGCAATAGTATACAATAGAGGAAAGACAGTCTTTTCAATAAATGGTGCTGGGGAAACTGGATAGCTACATGAAAAGAATGAGCCTGGACCCCTTTGTTATAACTCAAGATGGATTAAAGAGCTACATTTGAGGCATGGAACCAAAAAACTCAGAGAAACAAGTAAACCCTTGGACACTGGCCTTAGCCATATACTTATGGATAGCTGTCCTCTGGCAAGTAAAACAAAAACAGTAACATACCATTAGGACTATGCCAGAATAATGAAACAACATAGCATCTGATTATAACATGGGCAAAGGTCCTGAATAGACATCTTCTTCAACAAGGGATACAGATGGCCACCGGACATGAGAAGCTGCTCCGCATCACTATGAGCAGGGAAATGTAAACCAAACCCACAAGATAGCACCATGCACCTGTCAGAATGGCCAGTATCACAAGGACAAGATATAACAGATGTTGCTGAGGATTCTGAGGAAAAGGAGCCCTCGTGTGCTGCTGAAGGCAATGGAAACTAGTGTACCACTGTGGGAAATAGTAGGGAATTTCCTCATAAAATTTAAAAAGAGAATTACCATACAATCCAGTAATTTCATTACTGGTATTTACTGAAAGAAAACAAAAAACACTATTTGAAAAGTTATATCCACCCCTACGTTTTTTGCAGCATTATTTATGATAGCCAAGATGAAGTGTCCATCAATAGATGAACAGATAAAGATGTGATATGTGTATATATGCAGACCCACATATCTACAGTGGAATATCACTCAGCCATAAAAAGGATTGAGATGTTGCCATTTGTGACAACATAGATAGACCTCAAGGGCATTTTATTTTATTTTTTTTTTTTTAAAGATTTTATTTATTTACTTGAGAGAGAGACAGAGTGAGGAGAAGGTCAGAGGGAGAAGCAGACTCTCCATGGAGCTGGGAGCCTGATGTGGGACTCGATCCCGGGATTCCGGGATCATGACCTGAGCTGAAGGCCGTCGTCCAACCAACTGAGCCACCCAGGCATCCCTCAAGGGCATTTTAAGTGAAAAACAAAAACCGTATGATTTCATTTATATGTGTAGTCTAAAAAAACAAACAGAAACCAGACCATAGACAGAGAACAAACTAGTGGATGCCAGATGCAACACTGGGTGAAGGGCAGCGGGAGACACAGGCTTCCAGTTACGGAATGAAGACGTGACAAGGATGAAAGGGAATATGGTCCATGTTACTGTGATAGCATTATATGGTGACCAGTGGCATCTCCATTTGTGGTGAGGACAGCATAGCACAGGGAGTTGTCAAACCAGCCTCAGCCAGAGCAGAGCTTATGACTGACCTAATACATTAAAGAGAATCACTTTTCCTGAATAACAAAGAGCTGTGAACTCATGAATAAATCTGTTCCTGTGAATAAAACTATGTAAAATATAACTTTTACATAACAAAACAATCATTTAAAAAATGGAAGGCAATACAGAATAATGCTTATAATGCTTTTCTTAGGATTAAGTTAAATAAGTAGTGTTATTTTTTTTAATACTTCAGCATTTTTCTATCTTTTATAATGTCACCTATTAACTTAGGCTTTAGAAAAAAAATTTAAGTGATGACTGCCTTGCTTTCCAGTAATAAAAATTTGGTTAACAATAGAAGCAGACAGGCTCAGGCTCCCGATCTTCTTTATTCACTACACCACATATTACTCAGTAAACCTCAGAAATTGTATTTAGAGCTACTTCTTCCTCAAGTACTTTACCAGAGGTGGAAGCTCACAGGCTGACCTGAGTGTTTCCTCTTTCCTTTTTCTCAGTGTAATGGTGCCTATTGGATACACCCATAGGCAGTGAGATATTTGAAAACTAGCAAGGAAGAAAGAGCATCAATAATGCAGAGATTTAATAACCAGCCAGTGAGTTACTAGGATTTGTACAGTGTAAGAGGAAGAGGCTTTTAAATTAATAATGGGCATAGTACATTCCGTGGGAGCATGCAAAGATAAACAGGTGTGACTTATGCGGTCAGTGCTTGCTTAGGATGCAGCTGCATGTTCCTTGGGTGGGTGGGGGGGGGGCTCTTCCTGCTCTGCCTCCTGCCTCACTCCAGGCCTCCTTAGAGCTTACGAATGCTGTTCCTCCTATGTGTTCACAGAACCCTAAAGAGTATTTCATGAGCACAGTCTGTTATATACCTAGTACATACATATATGCCATGTTTAGCTTGAAAAATACACGATTTTATAAACTACCAAGTGTCTAAAAATGCTAAAAATGAAGCATGTGGCTTTCCCCAAAGGAAATTCAGAATCAAGAGAAATTTCCACTATTTTGCCACCCTCAGAGAGCACACACGTTCTCTGACATCACAGTGATAAAATGCTGCTGTCCTTTGGCATAAGAGAGCTCTGATCTTTGAAAGATGGCTGGAATACCTCTCAGGGGCCAGGTGCTGACAATAGTCCCTCCATGAACTCCTTTACTTGCCTGTATATTCTCAGCTTACCTTGTGCTTGCTTTTATGTGCTTGCTTTATTATGTTATTGCTTTTATGTTATTTCCCAGGGAGGATTAGTACTACAGAATGAAACACGACCTGGACGCAGGACTCGGGGTGGGGGGAAGAGGAGGTCTTGACTTTTGTGAATAAGGTGAGGCCGTACAGGCTACCTCTCTATTCCCTTTTTCTCTTAGCCTAGTATGGTCAGCTCATGTTTGCAAAGTGAGAGCTGTTACCTCTGATCGACCAATTCGATCTATGTTGGAAATATCATATACATCCGCCACCGCTGCTGTGTCCACACCACCCGTGCCACGCTTCTGGAGTCTCAGGTTTTCCAGGATCTTAGAGAAGCGTGGATCCTGGGACAAGAGACAGTACTTAGTGTCATAAGAAGCAAAACTGATTCACCATCATTGGCACATGGAATTAGTAAGAGATATATAATGAGAGATAGTAACCGTCAATATTAAGCATATACTTACTGTGTACCACAGCACTATGCTAGAACTTTTAAACCTTACAACAACCTCTGAAGTGTAGGTACTGCTTTCATTCTCATTTCACAGATGAGGAAACTGAGGCTCAGAGGACTATAACTGATGAAGGTCACACAGCTCGAAGGTAGCAGAGCTGTTTTTAACTTCTATATGATTTTTGCCATTTGGATGCCAGCTTTGGTGAGTTGATTATTCATCTGTATAATCGTTTCACTGATAGAATTAAAATCATGATGTTAAATGACATCAAATAATTTTCTTAACATTGGAATAATTCTTCATTCTGTTTTTGGTAGGAAGCACATTTTCTAAAACGGTTTTCAAGTATTTGATTGGCTTGTGCTGTTGCAAAAGTGCTGGATGCCTACCAGAACGCTTTTTCCTTCTCCTCTACAGATGGAGCTGAGAAGGTGACCACTAGCTACATTCTTGCAAACAGAATGAACTTAAGTAATGTGTGCACTTCCAGGCCTAGGCTTTCAATCTGTACATGGTGGCACCTATATCCTCTCTCCCCTTCCCACAAGCTGCAACGTGGGGCCTGGCGATGACCATGCTAAGAGGACGGTGCCCTAAGACCATGGTCTTCCCGGTGCAGTTCCCTGACCAGCAGCATCAAGTCACCTGGAAATTTGTTAAAAATGCAAATCTTTACAGGTGGGCAATCTGTTTTGATAAGCCTCCAGGCAATTTTGATGCAGGCCAAAGTGGGAGAATCCCCTCCACTAGGAGAGGCAGAGACAGAAGGAACTCCCAGGAGCAGGGCAGAGCAGCTCACCTGTCCATCCTGACTTGTAGTGAGGAGAATTTAAACTTGTTACTCTTGAAGCCACACCTCTTTCTGACAGCCCTTAATCTTTTATCCTCACTAATACAAGTGTCTTTAGAATCTATGTTGGGTTACAGAATGAAGGAAGGGTTACCGAATGGTGATGATTTCTCCCTCCACAAAGAAGTCACATATGAGTTTATCCTGGTGGAACTCCAAAGGACTGTTGACTGCGTAACATTACCTTGCTGAGCTTTGGGATCCTAACGTGGACACCAGCCCGTAATCCTGTGCCAAGGTTCGAAGGGCAGGTCAGAATATATCCTAGTCGCTCATTCCACATGAACTCCCAGCCTCGCGCTTGGATTAAGCGTTCCACCTACAGCAGTGAACAAACGGAGTTCGTAAGTATCCATTTACTTGGTACATCCGCAACACCAGGGAGAGACATGTGTACTGGTATGTTTGCCATGAGTGAAATTCAGGCAAATTTATATTACTTCCTTAATGGAAAAGGATACTTCTATCCAAATATTAAAATGAGTCAATTAAATTAGATGAAGCAGGTACAGCACTGAATGCAGTACTAGCACATCCTAAATATTCAATGAATGTCCGTTGCTGTTACTTTTCATACGAGAATAATAGGAGAATGTAGGAATTCTCAGCAGGTAAGGCTGTGGTCAGGTTACTTAGGAACATAGTTACATCCTGTACTGTCTATATGCTTAGAATCACCAAGAGCACTGTTAAGGAAACTGGATCATAAGTAATGATCCACAGACTTCCCTGAACCATTCTGGACTTGGGAGAAGGGCAGAGGAGACTTTTTTTTTTTTTTTAACTAGTAAATTCCTATTTTTGAAGCCCTGGCCTGGTAGTCCCGCCCTTAGAGAGTGCCATGATCCTAAAGAAAATTAGCCTCATCCTGGTAATTACCATAGTGTCTTCTGTTAAAAATGAAGAAGTGGTTTCATTTTAATGAAATCAGAAATGAAATGAAAATGAAAATTTTTAATGAAAATTCAGAAATCTCTGGTAACATCTTACCTCTTTCAGTCCACGACAGAATCGCTCAAATACTCTTTTCATATTGCCTCCTTTTTCCATAGAGATTACCCTGGTGTGGTCTTCCTCATTAATCCAGATGAGAAAGGTCTTGTCATAATTATGCCTAATGAAAGGAGAAATACGGCGTTGCGTGTCAAATCCATTTGTTTCAACACATGAAGATTCCCTTCACTCCTGTGGCTTCATTGCTTCATTTCACCTTCCTCATTCCTACAAAGCCCTAAGCTTTTTACTGTGCCTGAACAAGTGCTACAAAATAATGTTACCGTGACAGAACAAAAACAAGACCAACTCCAACCCTTAAAGATGTACTGTTTTTTTCCCAACAAGAATATCATCTTCCCCAGTCCTTGGACAAGGAGGACAATAATTCAGCTATGGATAACATTTGGCTTTGACACTAACAAGAGTATTCTAAGAGGCTCAACCAAAATCTTGTGGCGCTTCAAGAAAGTTTTTTACCTGCAGCCCAGGAGGTTTGGGATGCAGAAGATCTCACATACGTTTACTGCCTAGATCCTGCCTATCCACACACATGGAGCACCTGCTCACGAACACACTTATCGCAGCTCCTTCGGAGAGTGTCAGAATAACCTACCAAAGTACACGGGAATCAAAGTGGACTGAGGACTTTGGCCAAGATAAAATACGTGTATACTCGATATCCATTCTTCCTTGTAGGGTTTTGCTTAAGTCCTCGAAACTTTTCATTTTCTGCTCTTTTGTTTTAAAGTCATGAAACAGATTCTCTGTGAGGTCAAATAATATGAAGCTAATTTTTCTTAAAAAGTCTTTCTCATGCATAATTCATGCAAACCAGCGAACATTCTTACACATCTTAGATACATCACCATACTGTGGAATGACACACACACACACACACACAATTTCTACAGTCTCTCCCCCCCCCCCATTTAACTCAAGCCAGGCATGCTGTCAGCTGCGACTCACAGCAACTGCAGGTTAGGAGAAGCAGGTGATCTGAAGGAGATCGTCTGTACACACTGCAAATGTGAAAATGCTGTGTCCATACCAGATTCCCCTGGCATCTGGCCAGTCACGGGCCATCCCAGCACATGTTAGTAAGGGGGATACTGGCTTATCAAATAGAAAGTGGTCCTGCAGGCCAGAACGGACAAAGCAGAAAGGAAAAAATGATGAGATCAGACACAACTACATGTGCCAGGTCTGTCAGACAGTGGTTCTCAGCCTTGGCTGGCTGCCCACTGGAACAACCTGGGTTTTTTTTAAAAATATGAATGCCCAGTTCCTGCACCCCAGATATTCTGTCCTAATTGTTATGGGGTGTGGCCTGGACAGTGGGATTTTTTAAAAGCTCTTCAGATGATTCTAGCTTACAGCTAAGGTTGAAATCCACTGGCTTAGCCCAGATGGAAACAATCACTATGAATTATATTTATCCACCAGCACCAATGCTATGCAGTGTTGGAGCAGGCAGTGAGTGAGGGACACGCTCCTGGAAAGGCTGGTATACACAGCCACCATTCTCTACATGTCCGGCATTAGTGGATCTCTTATTACTATCCTTCCTTTCACTAACAAGTATTGGAGATGTAAAACAATGGATTATAAATAAAAATATCTACCATTAATTCAATGCTCACCTTGCTCTATGCTATGTGTTTTTTTTTTTTTTCTTGAATCCTCACAACACTAGGAGGCAAATATAATCATTTTATGAGTGAGGAAAACAGATTCAGAGAAAACAACCTCCCCAGTATCACATAGCTAGGAAGTGACAGAGCCTCGATTCAAACCTCGACCCATACGATTCCCAAGTTGTGCCTTAAACTATAGGAAAGTACTCTTCGTATCAAAACCAGTGTCGAGACTGTTTTTCTGTGTGTACACAGTAAGAACATAAATATGCATATCATATATTTAAATTTGATTACACTGAGGTAAGAAGCAAAGAAGATATGGAGAGGGAAGTCCTTTACAATCTAAGTGGAAGGGTTGGGAGACATTAGCCAGAACAGACTTTGTGGCCTTTCGCTGGAAACCACAAGTGGCTGCTGGAGGCCGAGGAGGGCTTATGCTCTAACAGAGCAGGCCAAGGGCCTGACAGCTGCAGAGACCAGGAGACTGAGGCCCAGAGAGACCACAAAGCTAGCTCATTCAATTTGGTAATGGGGCATATTTTGTGGCATTGCATCTTATGAAATGACAAGATACTGTTTCTGTTTTGTGGTGGTGGTTGTTTTTTTTTTTTAAGTTCTATCTAAAAGTTACTTTTGAAACTGCTATCCCTTTTTAGCTGGACCACAGGGAAAATAAGTAAAAGGACTTGAGTTTTGTCTGCCCTAGTGTTAGAGGGAAGCTGTTGAGGACTCGTGGAGGCAACAGAAATCCCAGAGCTGGCTCCAGTAGGAGTCAGGGAAGGCCTTCCACCTCGATAATTTCCTTTCCAGATTTTCCTAGCTTCTAGGACTTTATTTGGGTGTGGCAATGGAGACCATCTTCAATAAGCAAAGGGATCTTCCATTTAACCTCCAGCCATGGATGTGCAACCCCCCAGCTCCACAGTGGAGTTTCCTCTGATTTTAACCACAGACCATTTCTGTGGCTTGACCTAAAGTATTAAGGCCTCATTTTCCCATTTTTCTTCCTTATACTGCACAGGCTGAAGTCCCAGCAAGCTCCCCATGAGGTCTCATGGTGCCCATTAGGGTTCCAGGCACAGCCCCATCCCAGGCCAGGCCAGATGGGTCAAGGGCCACTCACATCTATGAGCCGCTGCTGGTCTTGCTCAGTCATCTCGGACAGCCTGTAGTAGCGGCCTGCCAGGTCCCCTTTGAGGCCCTCCAGGGCCGTGATGGCCACGTTCTCCACCTCCCTTCGCTCAGCCCGGCTGCAGGCAGGTGGCAGGCTCAGCCCGCGGATGCTGCGGCCTGTGCGCACCCGAGAGGACAGCACGTAACGCTCATCAAACTGCCCATGGGTGATCTGCCGAAGCAGAGAGAGCATGGGGTTACCACGGCCAGCTGCCACCACCATGGGGTCCACCCCACTGACCTGCAGCACCCCCGTGCAGGGGGCCCTCAGACCCTGTGCACAACATGCTGGACACATGTTGGAATTTCAGGGGCAGGGGCACTGTAGCTAAGGGGCACAGCTACTTTATGCAGCGCCATCCAGAGTCCTTTACCACACTAGGTGTGGCATGAAAAAAAAGTAACTGCTTTAGGAAAGACAGGGTTCTCCCTGGCCACCACCACCCTACTGGCCCTTATTAAAGAAAACAAAGACTTCGGGAAGTTTCTGACCTTCTCCTTGCCCCTCCAGGGAGTGTGCTGCGCAAGGGCCATCACAGAGCTTGCAGAGGGCATCTGACCCAGGGGGAGTCGCCCTCCTCTCTGGTGCTCCTCACTTCAGGCTCTGGAGTGCCAGCTG
Organism: Mustela putorius furo; assembly: GCF_011764305.1. Taxonomy (NCBI): domain Eukaryota; kingdom Metazoa; phylum Chordata; class Mammalia; order Carnivora; family Mustelidae; genus Mustela; species Mustela putorius. The sequence continues at coordinate 21,071,517 of NW_025422471.1, forward strand.
CATGGGAAAGCAGAGGGGTCTGCAGCCTACCTTGGATGCGTCCAGATCCGTGGGGTGCTTCATCACCCTGGGGTCATAGCCATTGTGCCTTAGTTTGATGACAGGATCAAAAAGGTCAGCAAACACCTGTAGAAGGGAAGATGCATCTGTTTCCACTTTAATTGATTCATCTATTAAAAGGTGGTTCCTTTCATTTGCCCCTTCTTACCTTGAGGGCCAAAGCTGATGCCCTGCTCTGTCATTCTCAGTGTTACCACGCAGGAAACGGGGGTGGTAGATTGATGGTCAACGAATAATAACAGGCCACCTCCCTAGTGATTCTGCCAAGCTTACTGCCATGAGACTGAGCCAGAAAATCTTGTGTCTCCCCCCAGCAGTTCTTGCCTTTATGAGATAAAAGAAGCTGCCAGAAGCAGTTTTGTGGTCAAAAGAGATAATCAGATTCTAGGGTTTGAAAATAATAAATTCACGGAAAACCAGCTACACTGCAAGAAAAGTGCACAGCAGCAGTCAGGGCAAGGCCAGCACCTCTCACCCTGTGAGGTCCTTCCATAGCCCAAACCATCTTGTGCCAAATCTATTAAAAAAAAAAAAAAAAAAAGAGCTTCAGGGATATCCTTTAGGTAAAATGATGTTAAGAGTAGTCACCACAGAGGACCTGCCACCTTTAGGGGCTGTGGGAAGTGGGTGGGCAGGGGGCGGGGGCAAACTGGGTCCAGGGAGCCAGGGTAGCACACTGCTGTATGTGAATGAACCACCAGTCCTGTTCATTCAGGAGGACCCATCCTCCTCTTTATGGCTGTTCTCCCAGAGAACTTCCCTCAGCTCCCTGCAACTTGTCATGGTGTCGAGGTTGCTCTGTGACGAGTGCTGCCCTAGCAGCAGACTGTTCTATGCTTCTGTCCCAAGGATGAGGACACGGAGATCATAGGATTCCTCCAAGAGACTTGGTGAACTCAGTCATCTAGGCTACAATAATCAGTAATTCCCAAGCTAAAGACACAGACCGTCCTTCTTCCTCAATGAAGTCTAGCCACAAACACACCATCTCCTAAGGTCTTATTGGTGAATACATATCACCAATAAATTACAAGATTTTTTTTTTTTTCTGTACCAATTCATCCCCTTGACAATCTCAGAGAGCCCTGTCATGGAACTCATCCTCCATGAGTGGGATACCAGAGCAGCAGCAAAGGAAGCCTTGTCCCTGGGAAGCGGTAGCCCTCCTTGTTCCAGAAAGCATTCCAGATGTTCTGCTGCAGCTGCCTTCCCTTTACGAATGCCGGCCCCACAGAGAAGAGAAGGACTCCGCACCCAGAGCATCCCCCCACCCCCATTCTGGAATCAGCAGCCAATTTTTACCTCATACGACTCCTCGTCACCAGCCACCATGCCCACAGTCTTGATGAAGGGGTGGCCAGGGTTGTCCACTCCAGTCTGGATACACTGGTCCAGGGTGTAGCCGTTGGGCGTCGCCTTGTTGCGGAGCTTGGCATAGATGGCCGGGGTGAGGCACTCGGCCATGCAGTTGTTGTGCTTTCGCAGATCAGGGTAGTCTGCGCTGCAGGCGGAGGAGAGGGCCGCTCAGTGAGCACCGCCTGAGGGAGGCGGCCTGGGAAAGGACTTGGCTTCTGGCTGTCCTGCCACCAGGCTGTCTTTAGCCAGAGGGCATGGGGACACGTGGCTAGGAGTCATGATTTAAGTCAGCCAGATGAAAAAAAGAAAAACAGTCCCCAGAACAGCCCGATAAAAGGGGTGTGGCCCTGCTTAAGGATCCCATGCTGCTGGCTGCAGGAGCCCACACACCATGGCTTATTGGAAAGCGGAGATACAGTGAAAATGACAAAATCAATGGACATCCCTTGTGGCCTTTTTTTTTTTTTAACCCAGAAGATCTGGTAAAATGCAACAAGCACGTTGTGGTGCCTTAGGTCTGTGGTGGAGAGACTGGAAACCTGCAGGTAGAGGTACCTAGAAATTCCATTATTTATCTGTCCTCTACGCTGACATTCCAAGAGAGCAGATTCTGCTCTGTCGAGAGCAGTGGCTGGCTACTGAAACAGGCATTCTGTAAATATCTGTCGGAACGGTACACAGAAGGCAATAAAGCGAGGCGTTCTCTGATCCCGGGCTGTGTACTGACCAAACAAAGGGGATTCTGTACCACCACAGGCTCAAACACAGGTCATCTCCCTTCAGGAGTTCCTGAAGTACGTGGTAGGTGTTGATAATTCCCTCAGAGATCTGGATCCCCACAAGAGCCAGCGACTAGATCTGAGAAGAACGGCAAGTCCTCCTCATCTGTCTCTACACCTGCCTCTGTGGGACCTTGTGGAGTCAGCGCCGCGTGCCAACTCTGCAGTGCATGCCGTCTCATCTGTGGCGAGGAGCCAAGGACTGGGAACTCCTGGCCATCTTCATGCCACTTTCCCACTTTCCATCTGCAGTGGCCTTTAAAGCTGGTACTTAATATCAGTACTACAACACCATTCTCCAGAAGGTGGGACATCAGTGAGTGAAGTGTGGGTCTGGAATCGGGGTCCTGGGGTTTGCATTTGGCTGCACTGGGTGTGTGAACTTGGGCACTGCTTCATTGTTCTAAGTCTCCGTTTTATCACAAAGGGATGCTAAGATGAATAAAACAGACACTCCCATGTACAGCAGTTAACACACATCAGAGTGCTCAACCGATATTCATCGTGAGTATTATTACTATTCAACTAGCTTCCCCAGCTCTGGGCAGGAATGACGACACCGCACTGCCTCGGATTCACCACAGGCCACTGTGCTCCCTGCGTGTCGACAGTGATTGTCAGTTTGATCTTGTCCTTCTCAAAAGCAACAAGAAGGACCCTTGCTGACAGTTTCTGGCAGGGGATAGCAGATTTCTGGCTGACACGTGGAGTTCTTACCTGGGCGGGAACAGCCTATGTTGCTCCCGAGCCTCGGCCCGCACGTTCTGCCGGTTCAGCAGATACCCAGTGGTTAGGGCACTGGTGCCCATGGTAGCAAGTAACAGAGAAGCATTGCGGCCAGTGAGCAACTTCGAGAAGGCACTGGCCATCCTTCCTCTTGGATGAGTGTCTGAAAGCAGAGAAAATGGATCAGACAAGCTCCCGGGGTGGACCCAAGCCACAGCCCAGCGATGGCCGGGCAAGAGAAAGGACTACAGGAAGCACTGTGGCTCTCTTTTGGTTTGGTTTTTCTCTTTCTTCCTTTCTCACCCATACCCCTTGCTACTGCTTGGGGAGATGTGGGGAGGTGTAGACACTGTGAATGTCCAACTGCATGAAGTCCATGGCCATTTTCTCCAGTTAAGAATACGGGGAAAATAAACAGAGAATTTCTGCTGCTGGCTGTGTGACAGACCAGGTGCTCCTTTGGACCCCACCACTGCACAGGGAGGACAGCCTGAATAGGTCAGGTTCCTGGGCTTGGAAGAAGTAGGGGAAGTCTCTGAGTCCCATGCTCCCACCCCACTCCTTGCAAATGAGCTGGTGGCAGAGCTCAGGCTAACAAGCGAGGAGGTTTGGGTTGAGGACGGATGTCCATGTGAGCACTAAGGTCAGGATACCAACAGTGGGGTGGAGAGCTCTATCTGTGACTGCCCTAGTGAGCTAGAACCCTTAAGAGGGGCGCAAGTGGTCCAAGGTCACTAGACCCCCCCAATCCCTGGCTCCCAGCAGAGGCAGAATAAAATCCTCTCTAAGGAAAGTATACTCAGTTTAGGCTCTGGTTTCCTACAGATGAAGATCAGGCAACAAGCTCTCAGTCAAAGATCAGGAGGAATTGGAGGTCACAGAGTCAAACTATCTTTTAAAAATGAAAAAGGAAATAAGAGAAGATCATTAACAAAAAAACCACTAAAATATATACTTAGGAAGAATCAGATATTAGAAGGACAGCCTGAGATACACATAAAATGTAGAAAACATATGGAAGTGTTTGTTTAGATGTATACAGTATCAACAGAGAATGACAATCAGGATAAGCCCCTGCCCAGACAGATAGCCTGCTACGTCTGCTATTGCCCAGAGATGGGAAGGACCACTTCCAGCATCACCCAGCAGGGAGCTATTTAATGTGGGTTGTTGAGTGTGGGACAGTAGAACAGGTCACTCTAAGTACTCTCTGTGATGCCCAAATACAGGGAGTATGGAATTTTTTTCCCTAATATTTAGAAGGTTCCAAGGACTCTGTCTCAAGATCCTCCAAGCTTAGCACCAGCAAAGAGCCCCCTGATGTGTATGGCTGTGGCTAAAAACCTGGGCCATCCAGTGGAAGACAGACTTTTAATAAGGTGAGGCTGGCATAGCCTTACACATAATTCTTATTATTGTGTTATGTTAGTCACAATACATCATTAGTTTTTGATGCAGTGTGCCAAGATTCATTGTTTACATATAACACCCAGTGCTCCATGTAATACGTGCCGTCCTGAATACCCACCACATAATTCTAAGAGCAGCCTTTTGAGGTCCACTTTCTTCCTGGATTGTATTTGGGAAACTGGGATTAGTCTATGAACTTTATGCTTCCAGAATCTCCACCTAGAACTCTCTATTTAACATCTGTTTGAGCAATATTAGGGAGAAACTTGAATATATCAACCAAAAGCATCAGAGTCCTTGAAAAAATTTAGGACTTTTTTTTTTCTATGCTAACCCAGGAAATCAGAGAGCCTTTCTTCTGTGATAATGTCTAAAGACAATTCCCTGAGTCTTTTTTGTTGTTGTTGTTTAAAGATTTTATTTATTTATTTGACAGAGAGAGAGAGAGAGAGATCACAAGCAGGCAGAGAGGCAGGCAGAGAGAGAGAGGAGGAAGCAGGATCCCCGCTGAGCGGAGAGCCCGATGCAGGGCTCGATCCCAGGACCCCAGGATCATGACCTGAGGCGAAGGCAGAGGCTTAACCCATGAGCCACCCAGGCACCCTCAATTCCCTAAGTCTTAAAGGCAACAGAAATTAGTAAGCCTCAGACAAGATAAATGGGCCATTTTTTAAAGTTGTCCTAGGGATTTGGACTGGCCCAACATTAATTAATCTCATCACACGACTTTGGGCTGTTATTGGTCTCCTTCCAAGAGTAGGTGAGGGCTTCTCCGAGAACTGTCCCACTACTTGCTGGATCTTGCATGTGGCCGGCAGCACTGATGTATACCTTTCGGCTCTGTTTTAGCTGCGTCCACACCCTCCGTCTCCTCCCTGAGCAGAAAGGCAAGGTTTATCATAGAACTCATCAGAGTAAAGGAAGCTTTATCTAAATTCCTTTCAGGAAACATAAGGGCCAAAAAAAATAAGCTCGGGCAGCCTCAGACTAAGTCTATTTGTGTCTGAGCTTGACTCATATGGCTTGATCTTTATTTTTCTTTCCTTAACTTGCTTGGACACTGACATGTGTTCACATCAGAGTCTGTTTGAGAAGGCCAATCTTGAGCAGAGTCAGGAGGAAGAGGAGGGCATGGTGTCATTTGCGCCCCACTGACAACTGCTGCTCTTCAACAGGTCTTCCACAGGAGAGGGATGTGCAGGTGGGTGTCTGACTCAAAACAGTCAGTTTGACACGTCCTATCTATATTGTTTCCAGAAGTAATAATATTAATACACATCCAAGAGTTCTAATATTGTCCTCTTATCTGAGCCGTGACGTAGGATTCCTGCCAATAATCCTGTGGAGGCTTTGCCTGCCACAGGCTAAGCAGCCCTGGAGCTCTAGTGCTTTTGCTTGGATTTCTTGTAGAGGATTGACACAGTCTCAATGTTTTGGTGACGTGAAGAATTCCGGCTTCCTTGCCTCTATGTTACTCTCTTTCCGGGACACACAGAAACACTGAATTTCACTGTTGAGATCCCAACCGATCACCTTCAGAGTGAGAGTGAACTAAGGGTCTCATCAGACAGGCTAGGGACCCTGGGAGCAGTTGCTCCCCAAAGACCCAGATCCAGGCTTGCAATAAAACCATTTTTCCGGGGCGCCTGGGTGGCTCAGTGGGTTAAAGCCTCTGCCTTCGGCTCAGGTCATGATCCCAGGGTCTTGAGATCAAGTCCCGCATCAGGTTCTCTGCTCAGCAGGGAGCCTGCTTCCTCCTCTCTCTCTCTGCCTCTCTGCCTACTTGTGATCTCCTTCTGTCAAATAAATAAATAATTAAAAAAAAATTTTTTTCCTTGTGACTAAATGATATCTCTGCTGTGTGTCAAAAAGTTAGTCTGTGAAAAGCTGCACAAGCACATCATTGCTTTGTCTTACAGACTCTGTGACCCGGGAGCCCCCATATGTTCCCTAAGCACTATCTGCAGCTGGAGCCTCTGCCTCCAAGAGGCTCGATTTGTTACTTGCATCGATGGTGAGATGGTGGGTAACTGTGGCATAGGTGAAGCTGGAGAAAGGTATGTAAGGGATAGCCCATGTGTGCCAAAGTGGTCGTGCTTCGGCTTGCCTAGTTTCCAAATGTGGTGGTTCTGTAAGTCAGTCTATCTCTGGTGAAGCCACCAGGACCAAAGTTTTGATGCCTAAAGCAATCTGAGGCTTCCAGCAAAGCTTTTGGATTTTTTTGATTCTCTGCCTGCCATAGGCATTAGTATAACCTACTGAACTGTTCCGTGAGGAGATGGTCGGAGAGAGGAGACAAGGCGCCGGAACAGCTATGGTGCTTCTCCAGGGACAAAGGCCTCGCATCCAGACACCCTTAGGAGGGGGAGTGGCCTCTTCTTTAAAGCTTGGCTTTTGTGGTTCTTTCTGCCTGACAGCTTGCTTGAAGTTAGGCATCATTCCCAGTTTCTCTGAATTATACCCCATTCGTGTTTCCTTCTTGGCACTCATCCCCACCTCTCATTTTATCTGCTTTGCGTACTGACCATCTCTCCCCCAAAGCAAGGAACTTGGTTTCTTTTGCTCACCGCTGTATCATCATTGCCTAGCACAGCACCTGGTACTTGGTGGGCTCTCAGTAGCCTTATTTAATAAATGCTTTCAGCACTGCTTGCTGGTCGAGGAAGCCACTCTAGGCTTGCCAGGACCCACACAAGAATGCTGGTGTCAGCTGATTGGGCACAGTGGGGGCTGTGAGGCCAGAGAACTGGGCCAGTCAGAGGGCGAGTGGATGGTCCCAGGGGCACAGGCAGTGGAGAAGTTCGGAAGCCAGCTTCCCTCAGCCTTAGGATACCCAGTGGCCAGTGTTCCCCGGGAGCAGGATTTGGACTTATTTTGGGGGAAAGAGGCAAATGTCAACTAAGTAAATTCACTGGGAATTTTATGAAAGCTCACACAGCACCAGTACACACCCATTCAGGGTCTGCCATGGGGCGCAGAACACCCGGGACACAGTGCACCAGCCTGCCTTTCAGGTTAAGAGCTCTAGAGCTCCATACTGAGCTCTCTGATCGATCTCTTATTAAACACACACACAGCATAGAGCTCACATATTCTAGTACAGATATATCAAATATATCCTATGTAGGAGAGATGTATTTTAAAATATCAAAACAGAGAGGGAGGCAAACTGTAAGAGACGGCTAATCATAGGAAACCAACTGAGGGGTGCTGGAGGGGAGAGGGGGAGGAGGACGGGGTGACTGGGTGATGGGCATTAAGGAGGGCACGTGATGGAATGAGCACTGGGTGTTCTATGACAGATGAATCACTAAATTCTACCCCTGAAATGAATGGTACACTATGCAATAACTAAGTTGAATTTAAATTTAAAAAACTTAAAATCAGTTTACTTACTGTGTTTTTGTGCTGGCGCCATAAGCCATACTCATTTGTTTCAGTAAAATTATTGCAGTTCGGTTAAGTATTGCTTCTCACTGCCCCTCGAGTTTGGACTTTACTGTCCATCTTTCCTGTGTCTGAACCAGCGCCTGGTGCCTCAATCCCCACAAAACTTCTAGCCCAAGGTGACTGCTTGCTGTCTGAGCTCCCACAGCACTCCTGGGCTGCTCACTCATTGCCACGTACGCTGCACAGGTGTTTGACATCTGTTGGTGAGCCCAACTGTCCGGTAGCTCTTGTCAGGATAAGGAACTGCCTACTATGCGCTTTCTTCCCATCCGACGGCTAAAATCTTCAAGTACAAGAACCTACCTACCTGTCACAGATCATTGCACATAGTAGCTGCTCAATAAACATTTCTTCTCTGACTTATTTTTAAGCTATGCTTTGCCTGATTTCCAGAAGAAAGAAATTTTACCAGCTTCCTGCTTATCTCTCTGCAGACAATGCATGTAGGTCTCCCAGAGAGGAACCTTTTCCTTGGGCTATTCCCCCAGGCACATTTCCCCCTCTGGCCTGGCTCCTTTGCTCCCAAGCACTTCTCACTTTTAATTTGCTATAAAGCTCAGGCCTGGTATCTAAGCCAACTTAAGGTCAAGTTTGACCCGGGAAGCTATCTTACAAAACTAGGGGAAAAATACCCATTTACATTACATTAAACACATCCCTTTCAGCTACTGATTTTTAAGTCCTATCATAAAAGCAACCAGGCAAGCCTGGTAGGCTGGATTTCAGCATTTCCCTGCTCAGGTTCTGGGTCTCCACAAGCTGCCAAGAGCAGAGCAGCCCAATGCAGGCTCCTCGTCTCTCAACCCTAACAGGCCGGCTCCGGAGGCGCCCAGACGGCCCGACCTCGCCTGTTTCCCAGGGAGATCTGGTACAGGGTGTCCCACAGCTAACAGATGGAGCCTCCCAGCAAAGCATGAAGCCTCACGTGCATGTCCTTCCTTCCATCAGGAATCTTTTGACTGAATAGGCAGGTGGGGAAGGAAGAGGCAGATGAGAAACCAGCGTTGGGTATCGGAGAAATTTATCTAAAATCTGTCATCCAGAAATTCCTCTCCACAAAATACAGGAAAGAATCTTTATCACCAAGCATTAAGGCAGGCTGTGATGCACCTCCCAGGCAGTCCACTAAAGAAATTGCAAAAATAAAACAAAACCTTACCCTTTTAGAGAACCAGGCTGATAGAACCTGTCTGCGTACATGTTCTCGAGGTAACTCAGGTAAGACATGACAGCACTATTTGTCACACAGCGCTTACTCCAAGTTCACCCGAAATTGGGGTGGCCGTTTGTGTTAGCTAATTTGCCTTTGGCCAAAGGAAAAATAAGCTTTTCCTGTCTCTTCGACAGCAGGTAATTTTACACCTTGGACCTGGCACCTAAGTTGAACCACTAGCATCACCCACCTCCCCCTGCCAGGGGCAGATCTTCCTTAATGTGTACATTTCAAAGAGATGGTTCCCAGGCTCTTGAGAAAAACGTTTCTAGGTTGTAAAACTGGCTGGAGGCTCTCTTAAAGAGATTTATATACATCTCAAAGGGACAGAGAAAGAATTTAGGATATTTAGAAAACTTGGAAATATCCTAAGAAAAGGGGAGCGATGGTTTAGTTACTTCCCTTCCCTCACATGTAGGGAGTACTGTGTCAGGAGCTCAGCAGAGCTCCAGCAAGGGTGGACATCCCTCAGAACTGATCCTACAGTTTGAAGAGACAAGACCCAAAGACCATAGGATGGGGTCATAATTTTTATTGGTTCTCAAGCTCACTGGCCTGCACATGAAGATTTGTAATAAATGCTGGGTAAAAGAGAGAATGAACATAGAGACCCCAAGTCAGAAGGGGTCATTTAGCTCAGCCTGAATGCAGTCACTCCTATACCTTCAGCTCTCCTTAAACACCAGCAGAGCTGGGCATCTTACCACTTCCTAAGGCAACCCATTTCACCATTGAACAACAGTAATCATTAAACATTTTCCCACATTTTCATAAGGAGGGGAATCAAAATTAGTGTTTTCAAAGCCAGGTACTTCTCCACAGTAACCCGAAGGAGCAGCTATCTTGCCCTCTGTCAGATGAGGGAACTTAAAAACAGAGAGGTCAACTAAAAGCCCAAAGTCACACAGATAAAGGAAAAGCACATATGGTGTTTCAGTAGCCACTCATTTAAATGAGGATCCTGTTTTTACTTAGAAGATTTAATAATAAACAATATTACAGTATGTTGGGATGGAGCCGACCCCCTCATCTCCCAAGGAATACAGCGGCCAGCCAGTTCTAGCTGCCCTGGTCCCTTGTGGTTTCTCAGGGATACTGAATGGTTTTTCTCAGTCAGCGTTTCCACTGGGAGCTCTGGGCCAAGGTGCAAACCAGCACACAGGCATCGTTCTCCCCCACCCCCAGAGGGGAAGCAACACCAGAGGGTGAACCCTCAGGGCTTCCTCCACCCTCTAGGAATACCACTGACCATGGACTTCCAAAAGCAGTCAGATGTGTGGGCCAAAGTCACCGTGAATGACACCAACATGCTTCAGGTGGAAAGGAGTCACGGTGGGCAGTGATGAAGGGAGAGGGAAGACACGACAGTGAGGTGAAGACAGGTATCTTTTTATTTATTTGTTTGATAAATATTTAAGTGCTTATTATGGGGCAGTTTTTACAGTGCTCACCGTCTGAGGGGAGAACTCCTGTGAAGCCCTTGTTACATGTTGGGCTTCGTGGTTATTACCCCCCTTCAGTCCTCACAACACACCCATGAGGTTGATGCGCTTACTGTCCCCATTTCACAGACAGGCAAATGGAGGTAAAGGAAGGTAACAGAGCTGGCCCCAGACCACAAAGTTCGTGAGTGGCAATGCTGGGATTCAAGGCCAGCAGTCCTTTCTCCCAGTCCGCAGTCGTAACCTGCTCCCCTCCTGGGCCAAGACAAGTCACAGGATAGGTGTTCTGCCAAGGGAGCCAGAGCCCCGTGGGAGCTCCTGGGAGGGCATGGTCTGGTCTGGTTTGAGCCCACACTGCTCAGCTACACTGTGCGTGTCTGGTTTTAGTCAGACCAACGTATTGCTTGCCCCCACCAGTCCCGTGACTAGTACCAGGTCCCAAACAACAAAAGATCCGAGCAGAAACAGTCACTAAACACCACATACCCATGTCCATAAACAGATGGCTATGGAAGCCCGCCTGATGGCCTCTTTGTGGCCATGCGCTTTCCAGGCATCTTCCAGATGGGAGAATAGCCACTGCCCTCAGCCTACACCAGATTTAATCGACCTGTGAATGCTGCAGAAGGGAAGGGAGGAATGAAGGCTAATTCTACCCCTGTTCTATGCCTAGGTCCAAAATCTTCATGGTGAGGGCATGGCATCCTGCACCACAGTCACTGATCTAAATTTGGCTTTGGAAGGACTCTATGGAAAACAATTGTCCTGAAATTTAGAGAGCTAGATTAAACCCGGACTGAATCTGCCAAGGATTTGTGGTGGCTGACTATCCCCAAAGGCCCCAGGAAAACCCATGATGTGGAGACAACCCTGACTGATTCTAGATGCCAGAATACTTGGAGCTTCCAGGGACAGATCTGAATGAGGCCAACCCAACCACTCATGAGTGGCCTATGCAAAGTGTGGACGCAGCCTCCACAATGGAGAAGATCACTTCGCAGCCTGAGAGCTAGCCCTGAATCTCATTTATTCATTCATTCATCCATTTGTCCACCTGTCTGGCTGTCTATCCAACCATTCAACAACATCAGAGAATCAATCCCTGTGTCAGATTCTGGGGCTGCCCTCCAGAAGCTTCTGGTCTGGAATAGGAGAGAGATCATTGTAAAAACAGATCATTCGAATAAAAAGTGACATGAGCAAAGATAATTAACAGGGGAGAAGACCCAAGTCTACCTGATATATCAAGGAGATTTTTCTCAAGAAGGTAAAAAATTGAGGGTTAGCATTTAGAATGCTTTTGGCATGTTGACAGAGAAATTTTGATTAAGAAAATTTAAGTTTATATTTTCTATGCCTGTATTTTATTTTTCTAGTCATTGTACTTTATTATGTACTTTATTACGTATCATGTACTTTATCATGTTTTATAAATGTATTGGTCTGTGATGGATTAGAAATTAATGACAGCTTTTGCTGCAGACAGTTTGAGAAGTGCTGCTCAGTTTCCTTATCTGTATGATGGGGCTAATCATAGGACCTACCCATAGAGGTTTTGTGAGGATTAAATGATCCCTCAGCACAAATGCTGACATAGAGGGAACAGGCAGTAAGTGTTAGAAGTTCTTGTGGCTAATGTTACTAAATTGGTAAATTGGTGAGAAAGGGAGAGGGGTCTAGAGGCAGGGAAATCAGGTCCTAGTGTCCTGAATAAACTAGGGAGGAGACGTTCCAGGCTTCAGCCATGGTGGTGGGAAGGCTTCTTGGAGATAAATGAAGAAGGTCCAAGATACTTAGTGAGTGGGCTCAGGGGGCTTTTGGGACCAGTCAGATGTGGGCATGAGAGTCATGAAGGAGTCTTGGAAGACTCCCAGGTTTCTGACTTGAGGATTTCACTGGGAATCCTGGCTGGGGAGCAGGTTTGGAGTACAGGCTAGGACAGGATGATCAGGTTGAACTGGAGATAACTGGGAGGTATTGCAGAGGGAATGACCTTCCTTTTCTAAGTAAGCTCTACACCAGACATTGGGCTTGAATTCACAACCCCAAGATCAAAGGTCACAGGCTCTCTGACTGAGCCAGCCAGGTGCCCCAGGATGTAATATATTTTCACGTGATTGAGGCCTCATGAGAGAGGTCTAGACTGGAAAGGGTGGCAACTGTCTGACCATCCACCTGTTCCTAAATCCTCTCATTGGGCTTCCCTGGGGGCTCACCCTCCTTGGATACCAAAGGAGACAGTGAACTAGTGGCCATGAACAGATGCCGCTATAGCACCATGACCAGAGGCTCTGAAGCCAGGAAGTCTGGATTTGAATCCAGTTCTGCCACTTACAATTCTCTATTGTCCTGAGAAATTTACTTTCCTTTCATGTCTTCATTTTTCTCAAATTTAAAGTGAAAGTAATAATAAGGATGAAAAATGAGTACAGTATTTGTATAGTCCCTCTACTTGCTGTCACAGGGTTTGAGGACATTCTCCCTTCACCTCAGCAAACAGCTTCGTCCAAGGGAAGTGGCCTGAGGGCTTCCTCACTCCTTATGACTGACAGAATTATCAACTGAACACACTTGCAAACACCCGCCAGCGACATGGACGGGCCCAAGGGGGTGATTATAGAGTCTGCCTGGAGTCCCACAAGGTCCTTCCCAGGGATGCTTTTGTGTGACACCCTCTGGCCTGCCCCTCAGGCTGTCTTTCTGAGTCAAGCTGTCTCCTAGGGCCTTCCTGGGCGTGCTTAGCCAAGATGGACCCTTGTCCCTAGCCTCCTTGTCCCTAGTCTCGTGAGGATGGCCTGGCAGGCTGGGCCTATTCCTGCCTATCAGACTGAACCCCTTCTGTGCCTATGTTTTCCTCCCAGGAACCCTCATTTCCTTTGGCCCTGATACCTTCTCCTTCTAGGCCCCCTCCTCAGGGACTTCTCAGGCCTGCTGCTTGCCCAGGGCACCCCGAGCTGGAGAGCAAGAGCTTTTCTGCAGGCCAGTTACACGTAGCTGCTCCAAGTCGGAAATTTTGCTCCTGCGGAGATCATTAAATAAGGGCCCATGCTATACAGAAGGTGCTCAGACATGTGAAAAGATGCTCACCACCATTAGTCCCCAGAGAAATGCTAATCAACCATAATGAGATGACACCTTATACCTATCAGTGTGGCTAGAATCGAAGGGACCAGAAATAACAGGTATTGACAAACGTGGAAAAAAAGGAACCCTTTGCACCCTTGTTGGTAGAATGCAAACTGGGGTGGCCACTGTGGAAGACCGTATGCGGGTTCCTCAAAACTCAAAATAGAAATATCACAGGATTCAGTAATTTTGCTACTAGGTACTTACCCAAAGAAAATGAACACTAATTCAAAAAGACTTCTATTTACAATATGTACTTCTATTTACAATATGTACAAATTGTACTTCTATTTACAATAGCCCAGAATATGGAAGCAACCCAAGTGCCCATCCATAGGTGAACAGATAAAGAAGAGTGGTATGTGTATACACGCGTGCACGCGCGCACACACACACACACACACACACACACAGGAATATTACTCAGCCATAAAAGGGGAGATCTTGCCATTTGCAACAATACGGATGGCCCCAAAGGGTATAACGTTAAGTGGAATAAGTCAAACAGAGAAAAATACCGCATGATTTTACTTATATTTTGGAATACAAGAAATAAAACTGAACAAAGAAGAAAAGAGAAAACAAACAAACCAGACTCAAATACAGAGAACAAACTGGTAGTTGCCAGAAGGGAGATGGGTGGGGGACGAAGAGGTATATGATTTCAGGTTTGAAATAAGTTGCAGAGATGAAAAGTACAGCACAGGGAATTTAGTCCGTAATACTGAAAGCACTGTTTGCCGACTGATGGTGCCTACGTTTACCATGGTGAGCACGGAGTCATGTACAGAATTGTTCAGTCGTTACGTTGCACACCTGAAACTAACACTGTTAGTTTGTAACATGTTAATTATACTTCAGTACAAAAATACTTCAGTACGCAGAGTTAATTATACTTCAGTACAAGTATAACATGTTAGTTATACTTCAGTACAAAAATAAAATCAAGAAAATTATTTGTGAGGATATGGGGAAAAGAGAACTTTTGTGCACTGTTGGCGGGAACGTAAAACGGTGTGGAGAGAACTCAAAAATGAAAAAATAGAACTACCATATGATCCAGCATTGCTACTTTTGGTTCTATGTTCAAAGGACACACAATCAGTACTCCAAAGAGAAATCTGCATTTTCATGTACAGTACAGCATTGTTCATAATAGCCACAATATGAAACAGCACAGTGTCTGCCAGCGGACAAATGGATAAAGATGTATGTATACAACGGCGTAGTATTTAGCCATGAGAAATAAGGACATCGTGCCCTTTGCTACAACATGGGTGAACCTTGAGGACCTTATGTAGGTGATATACGTCAGACAAAGAAGGATGCTGTATGACAACCCACAGAATCTAAAAAGGTAAACTCAGAGAAACAGAGCAGAGTGGTGGCTTCTAGGGAATGGGGACGGGAGGAAATGGAGAGATGTTGGTTCAAGGTTGTTTCTACTTGTAAAAAATTTCTGAGTATCTAAGGTATAGTGTAACAGTGATAATTAATATTACTGTATGATATCCTTGAAAGTTGCTGAGAGAGGAGATCTTAAATGTTCTCACCACAAAATAGAAATGGTAATTACGTGACGGGATAGAGGTATTAGCGCATGCTGTGACGTCAATCATTTTACACTAGACACTTGTATCCAATGTGCATGTTCAAGTTAGACAATGTTACATGCCCGTTACATCTCAATGAAGCTGGAGGGAGCAATAAATAAAGGCCCATGCAAAGGGCAAGGATAGGCCTTCTTTTGGTCTTAAAAGGCTCCTGCTGAGTAATGCTGAGGAGGGGTAGGGAGGCAGGAGGTGAGAGAGGGTGCAGCTCTGCAGAGCCCGCCCCTTACTGGCTGTGATCCTGGCTTGTAACCACCTGACTTGCTCAGTGAAATGCTATAACCATTTTGGAAAGTGAACAAAGAAAACTCTCTTAACAGGTGCATAGCCACTGGCCCAGCATCACACTTTGAAAATCCATTCTGCCAAAATAGGGCTGCCAGTATATAAGAAGAGAGTCACAGGAGGATTACGTTTGTAGTGGCAAACAGACAGAAGAACCCTGGAAGTCACCTGTCCATCGGAGGGAGAAGGAGATTGCATTAAGTGGTGGCACATTCAGGCACTGGAATATTCCATGGCTAGTAAAGAATTAGTCTAAACTACCTCAACTTCAACTGGGTGAACACGTATGCCATATTTTTTACATTAAAAGGAAAAACTACTTGGATAGTAATGCGAATGAGTAGTTCCAGTTTTCTAACAGTATAAATATATATGCATTTGCATATATTTATGTGACATAAAGTATTGATGGTTATTCATACTAGTTATTCAACCTGCTAAAAGGGTTACTTGAGAACAAGAGATTTGGAGGAGGCAGCTTTTTAATTTTTCTTAATAGAAATCGGTCTTGTGTCCCTTGTAAAAATAAGCATGTATAATATTATGATTAAAAAAAGTAACAAGCGGGGTGCCTGGGTGGTTCAGTGGGTTAAAGCCACTGCCTTCGGCTCAGGTCATGATCCTAGGGTCCTGGGATCGAGCCCCAGGTCAGGCTCTCTGCTCAGTGGGGAGCCTGCTTCCTCCTCTCTCTCTCTGCCTGCCTCTCTGCCTACTTGTGATCTGTCTGTCAAATAAATAAATAAAAATCTCAAAAAAATTTTTTAAAAAAAAGTAACAAGCTAAAAAGTAAATCATCTGTTCAGTGTGTTAGAAGTCCAGATTTCCAGGCTGTATCTTTTGAAAGAGTTTCCACAAGAATGGGGCCATCACTTATGCATTTGAAAAAAAAGTTTCACTACTGGGTCTGGGAAACTGAGCCTTAGCAAATCCATCTATATAATGGGCTCGATGAGACCTCTCCCCAGGTGTTGTGAGAATTAAGTGACAAGCTGCCAGTGAGCAGTGACAGTATGCAAGCTCCTTCTCCCTAATGACCCCCAAGGCAATGGGAGGGTTACCACTGTCTCCCAAAAGCCACCTCCGATTATCCTAATCAGCACTGTCTGCCCTTTCTCGGAATGTTTGCTAATTTTGTTTTATATTTGTAGCATTTCAAATGTTTCATGTAATTGTTTTATTTGTAATCTAAGAGTGAGACTACATTCTAGAAGAAACCCATTGCATACTTTCAGATCCACTGAACATGTTCTGAAAACCAACATCTGAGCTGACTAAATGGATTTAACTACTTGGGCTCCTAAGTTCTTCCCCAGACCCCTGTTATCAGGGGACCTTATCCCGGCTTGACAATCCCTCACCTACTGGCATTTCACCAAGCTCTGACCCTTTGCTCTGCCTTTCCACTTGGGACATCCTTTCTGTCCCTGCGTGCCCAGTCAAGCCTGTCAGGTGTTTGTTTGACACTTCCTGAACTCCCACCATGAGCCATGCCCCATGCAAGGGGCCTTACAAACAACATCTTCAATCTTTGCAACAATCCTGCCAAGTAAGCATTGTTTTGCAGATGGGGGAAACAGAGGCTCAGGAAAGGCTCAGGTCTTGGGACATGTTGAAAGAGCTGGGACTTGAACCCAGGTGTGTCCTGGGCCCTGGATTTGGGCTCTTCTCAGACCACAGAACCTCACAGACAGCCCTGCACTCATCAGTAATCGGATGGAAAGCACCTGTGATTTATGACCTGGGAGTTCCACAGAACCCTCCACTCAGACTCCCCAGACCACAGAAGTGCATTTATCATAGCAGCTCCTAGACACAGGAGTGTCCCCTCAAGGCATGTGACTCCCCACACTCCTGGAATATTACAAGCCATTCTCCTTCCTTGTCATCTGTCTGCTCCACTCAGACACAGGGACCCAATGTGCCTGCCGGCCATGCAGGGGATTCCGGGCCAGCCTGCCTTTTTCTAAGGAGGAGGGGCAGAGGCTTGTCTTCTCTCTCCTCCCATCTGCCTCCTCCCTTATACAGAAGTAGGGACTGCAGGGGTGAGGAGGGATGTTGTCTCTAGCCCTCACCCCAAAGAAGCTGTCCGCCTGTTTCCCTCACTTAGAACTCCTCTATGACTACTGTATTGAAAAGCATCAGGGCTACAATCTGGCAGAATCCCTGGGCTCCACACCAGGGAAAGTTTCTATCTGGGCTGCAAGTTCACACCAAAAGGCAATAACACTGTGTTTTTTGCTACTAGCCCTCTCCGTTAAACAATAAGAACCACCATCATAAGTCCTTTGGTCACAGTGCCCAAGAGCTGTTTTTCTCTCTCTCTACTAGGCAGGCATACTAGGAGTCTGGGTCCTAGTCTAAGGGTTTTATTGGGTTCTGTCACATCCTATTATGTGGAGGCCTTGGGTTCTGTCACTACCTCTGGACATTCCTGGTCTTCCTGAATATTCTGGATAAAGATGCCGTGAGTGCCTTTCTGCTGACTCCGAGTTATTTCTGATCCAACTGTATGTGGCATCCACGTGTTTGAACTCGTTGGGGCTGGAGGGCAGTGGAGGGCAAGGGGAGGACCACGGGTCAGCTTTCTTCCAGAGAGTCACCCCAAAACGGGGACATCCTTGGGGTTGGAGCAGCTCCACAGAACACTCTGAACAAATACCCATGATCCCCTACTAGGCCAGCAGAAAATGTCTGCCCTCTCCCAGTTCTCCCAGAGAGCAAAGGGTTCAAGTTACTTCACCACCGCTAGATATACTGCCACCCCTGGGCACCAGTGTCACCTCTGTTCTATTCGGCAAGTAGAAAGTCACAAGCAGGAGATATTTATAGTCCTTCCCTGTAAACCAGAGGCCTTTCCTAGGGCTCCTGATATCATACATTTACAACCATTACCAGACACATCTCTCACAGGTAGTCAGTTAAGAACCATCTAGTTCTGCGAGATACTCTAGAAGAGTGGGGTGCCTTCTTCCCTGACCAAGGAAAGAATTCTGTGTGGCTTCAAGACAGGGGTGGGAGTGACCTCCAAGAGTCACCTTCAGGACTGGCTCACTGCAGGATTCCTGGCTCAGTGGGCAGGAACTCCCAGCTGACACATAGATGAGAAATGGCTGCTCCAAGCTGTGGTGGAGATGGAGACCCGGGGCCTCTATCTCAGAACCAGTCCTCTTCCTGCCTCTGAATACTCAGGGCTCCCCATTCCTCATCCCACCTACCAACCCATGATTTTCTGGACCTTCCTCGGTCACCCCTTTAGGAAAACGAACCTGGCCTATGGCCCGTTCTCTAAGGATAGGATTTCATCATGAACTGGCAGAGTCTGTGGAGACAGGTGGCCCTCATGCTCTTCGCTGAAATGGAGCCTTAGCCCACAGAAGGGTTAACTTTAAAGCCTGGGTTTGGGGGAAAAGCACCTCTAAGTGTGGAGGCGGAAGTGGAGCGTCCACACAGCTACCACCACCCAAATATCCTCTCAGAGCCTGCCCAGTCAGGAAGCCCTCTTGCCAAGTACTGGTGGTGGTTGTGTTCTTCTCTTTGAGCAGAGTTAGCTGAACAAGGACACAAATTCAAAAACAGAGGAGAAGTGGCACTTCTGGAAACAGCACAGCGGCTGACGGAGCATAACCTTGTCACAAGGGCGCTAACTGCCACCTCACGTGATTCCAGTTGACCCCATGCTCAAGGTCACAGAGCCCAGGGCAGCGGGGGAGGGAAGGTCTAAAGGGCAACACCGACAAGAGCTGAGGGAGGGTGGCTTGTTCTGGTGGCACATGTCACCCTCCACGCCCACCAGAACACGGGCAGCCATCCACTCAAGAGACCAAAGCAGGGTTGACCGTAAGCCCCCGGGAGCCAACCACGTGAACAAGCAAACAGGAAACACATTTTGCCACAGGTGAAGCACGTTTAGGCCAACTGGGCAACAGGTTTACCTCCGCTGGGGGCAAAACAGTTGCGTGGCTCGTGATTAATGGATTCGTGATTTCAGAAATGAATCTCTAGCCATAGTATTAGCTAATTTAAATTGGGTCCAGCTGTTGGGTTAAGTAGTAATTAGCTTCGAGACCCTCAAGATGTTCATTTTCCACTTATTTATCCCCCAGTCATCGTTTTGATGCCGCTGAGGTCGAAAATCATCCCCAGAAACGAACGGATTAGTTGAAGGTTAAGGTTCCAAATGCGGAGGCATTTAGATACTCCGTTAAGAAAAATTCCTAATTCGCCGTCCAAAACAAGCCGACCAGCAAGGTGCTGAGAGCAGCGCCTCACCGCAGAGCTGTTGCGGGGGTCGGTCGCCTACGCCTGTGGGCGGGGAAGAGCGGGCCGCAGGGCGCGCGCTCTGGCGGCTCATCTAGGGGTCACCACGAAGCCCTCACCCGGGAGCAGCGCCCCTGAGAGCTGTTACCGCTGTCCTCCCGCCCGCAGCCCTCGGTCCCCTGCTCACGAGGCGCCTCACACCGGCTCTAGCAATGCGCCCCGCTTGGCAGGTATAAAGTCGGGTTTCAGGGGCTCACTGACCTTGGAGCCGGAGTCTCCCACGTCCCGCTGCCCGCAACAGCTGAGAAGTGTAACCGCAGCTGGCCGCCTTGGCCTTGAAAAGGCTCCGGGCTGGGCGGGGCGGGGGCCCATGTCGGCCAATCCCGTGTCTGCCGTCGGACGTCAGGGCGCGCAGGCTCCCGCCGCGGTGCCCTTGAAGGCCCCGCGTCGGACTCTTCCCCTGGGTCCTGGGCTTTCCAGCACCTGCCCTTTCTCCCGAACGTTGCCCTCCCCCACGTCCCGTCCCGGAGGCCGCGGCTCCCCGGGCTGTGCCAGGTTCCGGGCCTGCAGCCTGGCTGCCCGGACCGCTCAGCCCCGCAGCACCCGGCTTCGGCTTCGGGGTGGAAGCGTCGGCAGGGGGGCTGCCGCACCTGTTAGGGGATTTGTTTCCAAGTTCCCTCTGCAGCCCCATCCCGCGAGGGAGGAAGGGGGTGGCGGCTGGCTCTGGAGGATGACATTGTCCGCGCTCCCCAGCTGAGGGCTGAGAAGTAGAAGATGCGTAAAGCTCCCGCTTCCCCGCTGCTAACCAGGCTCTGAGCCAGGGGCCAGAAGCATGTCCTTCTAACTTGTTGTCTAGGGCCTGGATTCAGGGACGACAATCACGTTGCTCTTTTAGATCAAGCCATCTGAAGTAGACTGCTGGACGATTTCCCTTTCAATCCGCACCAGTTTAATGCATCACCCAGAAGGCCCTGCAGGCCACAACCCTGCTGAAAATAGCCCTCCTTGGGACCTGCGCCCCAAACCAGAAAGGTTGACTGTAAATAGCAGTGACCCACGAGGACTTGGGCTGCAGCCCTGACATTTCAGAGAGAGCTGCCCGGGTCTCTGGCGATGATCACGTACCCAGCCTCTATGGCCAGGTGCACATCACCAGCTGGTTCCTTTCCCTTTTTTTCTTAGGGTCCAGCCAGGAGCAGGGGATAGAGCCCAGAAATAACTTCCCAGCTAGAATGGTTCTCTTTCAGAGTTTCTACTTCTTTTTATTATGACCCAAAGCAAAAATACATGTTACCTTTGCATGGGGTTACTGACTGGGAGGGTGGATGAGGGGACCAACTGGGGTCTGGGAAGCTTCCTGATTTGGGGGTGACTGGATGGGTGCAAACGTGTCTAAAAATTCCTCAAGCTGTGCCCATAGGATTCAGGCACCTTACTAAGTATTGGTCATATATCAGTTAATATATATGCTATCATTTTGACCTAGCTTACACCGAATCGAAATTTTTACGAAGCCATATTTACCCTTTCTTCATATGATATACTCAGATATTTTATAGGCTCGTCTATGTTATCTCATTAAAACATTGACAGATTTGGACCAACCAAACTGATTGCATGATCTTCTAGAGTTAGAGTTCCCAGTTTGCACATTCTGTTATAAGGGACCATGGTCTCTCCAGCCCCTGGGGGCCTCCCCCAGCAGAACAGGCAGCAAGTTAGAGGTCTCCAGGGCTGACGAGCTTCTTAGTAGACTGGGTTCTGCGGGTTGGGGTTAGGGTTAAGGTGGTGTGTATTGGGGAGGGGGGTAGTTTAGGCTTATTTCTTCCTAAAATAGCTCTTTTGCAGGCACACTGTTTCCAGGCATTTCAGGCACCAACTGAAATAAATCCAGTGACCCTGAAGGAACCCAGATCCCAGACCCAGAAAATGATGAAGCTTTGACGAACATGGAGACGTCGAGTTTAAAGAACGGCAGTTACATTGGGAAACTCCTCTTCTTTTTCTTTCTTCCCCAATTTCTTACTAATGGACATTTAGTCCTCTCCCGCTCCCCAAGACCCCCCTCCACCCTACCTCAAGGCCTCATCTTTTATAGGGTCATTTTACAGAAGTAAGTAATGTCAGAAGAGAAGTGGGCACATTGCTGAGAAAACAGGGTATCACTTTTCTTCGGGCAACCGGGCCATCTTGAAGCCTTCATACTGTCCTATGCCATTTATCCCTTTCTCATCACTGCCAACTCCAAGTTCAGGGGCTCTCCCCACACCTAGTAGCCAGTGCGGCCATGAAGCTGGCTCTTGCCATACAAACAGGAACAGAAGTGAAGCCAGCAGTGGCCATGTCACCTGCTTGAGAGGAAATCTGTCCTGGGCTTACACTCTTTCCCATTCCTGAGGCCAGCTCGAGGGCTGGAAGTGTTGCCAGGCAAGGGCAATGCTGTGTGGGGTTCCTGAATCCCCACCAGCCTGGTTGCTCATTTCAGAATTGGAAAGGGAAGCCAAGGAAATAGGAGATGCCCCAATCCTTTCTCCCCTCACTTCTCACTTGTGCACGACAGCTGCATCATGCTCTCTTCAGCCGGAAATGGTAGCACGACTTCATTGACTTGACTACAGTTAGAGTATTTTTATCAAAATTATTCCATGTAGCCATTGCAGTCATTCTAAGGGCAGACATGTATCTTATTTCCTAGGTGACGACGAACTTGGCCTCAGATGGCTCAGTAGCCCATCCGAGGTTGGAATGATGGCTGGGCCAGGTCACCCGAGCACTCAACCTGTCCATGGGGGTTGAGCTGCCATTCGATGAACCGGGCTGTTTGGGCAGTAATGAGGTTCTATGTGCCTGAGGGTGTTGAAAGACATGGGCTGGGGACGTCACAGGAGAGATTCAAGCGCTGGAGAGACAGTGGGGCCAACGGCCCTTGATATTTTTTCCAAGGTTCTCTGATATTTTAGTGCCCGCAACACGGGCTTCTTCCAAACTTTATTTTCTGTTGAACTTTAGAAGTAAACAAATATCTGAAGAAGCCCATTGCTACAAAGAAGACGAGGTAGAAGAATGCAAAAAAAAAAAAAAAATCAATGAAGAGACCAATGAGATTTTCGAATCAAGAAAGGCGAAATTTAATTTGCATATAGGTATAACCCACACCCCACCTGGCAAGTGTTAGGCCACAGCACAAACCCCTCTGTCAGAGTCACAATTGTCAGCAGATTTGCAAAGTTACTGGACACAAACATTACGCTTCTCAAAGTAACACACGGGTCTGTCCATATACACACAAACACACACAAATAACAAAGAAATACATTTAAATAATTCTCTGCCAAAGAGAGATGAGGATGGTAATCACGTTACCTCACATTTGGATAGCACTTTACAGTTCACAATCTAACCCATTTTGTCCTGACGACATCCCTGTGAGGTAGGCGGCACAGGAATCACGATTAGTTCCATTTTGCAGATGAGTGAACGGGCTCGAGGAGGTTTTAGCACTGACCTAAGGTTTCCCCACTCGCAGGTGGACATCTGGGCCTCGGACTCGGCCGGGGAACCTCGGCCGGCTCTTTCACAACTGCCTTTCTAGGGAAGAACAAAGTGGGTTGTGTGAAAGACCATGGTTCAACATCCTATAGAACTCTTCTTTTTTTTGGGCAGATGAGATCAAGTACAATCAGCCCTACAGATAATGCAGGCTGTGCGGAGGCCGAGATGAATAATTTTCTCAATCATCCCTGTGTTTACACCTTCAACAAAATAGTTGTTTTCTACCCTAGCTCTGCCCTTCCTTGATTTTTAAGTCACTTATGGCCATGGAGAAAAATGACACTGTGATTAGATTTCATTGACTCAAGTCTTATTACCAGGATTCACATAGTGGCGCCAGTAATCAAGTCATTATCTACACGTACAATCTGCCGTCTTACTGAAATGAAAATGAACCATGTTCATTTATTCCTTCTGGCTGTGCATATTAGCCTGGCTCTCTTCTTTAGCCATAAATAGTATATAATTTATTCCACCGTGTAATATATATCCCACATATAGTATATCCTATTTCAATAGCAGTAAAAATGATAAAATATCACAGGCTGGGTTAAAAAAAATCTTTAAAGCAAAGAGAAAGATTTTTTTTCCAGGGGGAATAAAAAAAAACTTTGCAAACAAAAGCTAAATAAAATCATTTATTTTAAAATAAAAGTTATTTGGGGGGCGGGAAATGACCCCTCTATTGCATTACTTTTTAAGTTGGGAATTTTAAAAGTGACCCAGTCATTGCCGACCCAAGTTTTTATCTTGTATAATACAGTGAGAGAAGAGGTGCTAACCCATCATCGTATACTCCAAGTGGGAATGCAATGTATTTTTCTCTTCCAAGTTATTCAGTATCTATGAGTTTTATTTGTTTTTAAGCAGTACTTTAAGACATATGAAATCTAACAAATAGTAAGCTTTGTGGGAGAGCCACTTAAAATATTGCAACAGTAGTTCAAAATTCTCTCTTTAAATTCCTTCAGAGGAAACACTAAGGAGAAGTGACAACATTGTACTTCATGCTTCAACCTGTCACATATTGTATTGGCTTAAGTAAGAGATTTGTCCCTGCAGCAAAACTGGATGTCTTAGTTAATAACCAAAGGCATCCCCTAAAAGTCCCAAGATAATTTCATCGACAGTACAAAATGTGGGCATTCATCTGAAAGCATGAAATTGGCTTTTACTTCTGACTTTCTAGGTTAATTTTGCAACAATACAAGTGTTTGCCATTTGGTTGACAGGCTGACCTGCCTTCTGCTCTTAGAAGTGGGTCTCATATAATAGAATATAGGCAGACACAGCTGGGAGTGCATGCTCCAACAATAAACACAAACTTGAAAGGCAGAAGAAGATGGGTGCTTTAACAATCAGAAGCACTACAAATTGCTCTTGGCTATTTTAAATGTGACCAAATTGAATTTTTTAAATGCACATTCTTTTCCCAGATGGTCCAGAAATGGTGCACATCATCAAAAGGAGCTCCCTTGGAGGCAGAGGTCTCTCTTGTTGCATGCAGTTCCAGCAAGCTTTCAGACTCCAGTAAGCAGGAGGGGCGTGTAACTCAAGGAAACGCTAACGGTCACCATAGCAACTGACGGTGCCCGTAGTTTACCACTGGGGGGCGCTTCCCACATTCTGCAGGAAATTGGCGAGACAGCTTTGTCGCTAGCTGAGGAAACCCTGGCTCTCCAAAAGGGGAGGAGCATTTGGAAACGCCTCTATCTCTCATCTTTCTTTAGTAAGAAGGACTGCAGTGCCTCTGGGAACATTTGCGTCGGACAAATAAGGGTCCACACGCAGAATGACCTCTTCCCGTCTGGAAGACTTTGCAGTCTTCAAGGCATAGCGCATGGACCTTGCCACATGTTGTTCTGCCTGAAACTACTATGTGTGTGGTCCTGCCACTGATTTTTCGTGGTTTTTAGTCCACCTTCCAAGACTGTGTTTTTGAGCCAAGAAAGATAAGCTTTATTTTCCTTTTCTTCGGCAAGACCTCGAGATGCTTGGTGAAGCTGACATATATGAGTTCAAACCCTCAGTACGTGAACACTGAGATACAAATTGCAAGTTATGCATCATTACGATCCAAACAACCCATGCTTCTTATCATGCGTCACGATGCATCAACCTCTCATTTGAGACTAAAGAGAACAAACAAGCAACTTCTCAAAAAAAAGAAAAAGAATGCATTCATAAGTAACCCTCCTTGGGTTTAGTGCTACACTGTTGGCTAATATGAGCTATTGAAAGTATTTTTGGAATGGTCTTCAAATATTAGAAGTATTTTCTTTTACTTACTTGGTATTTCACTATATAGTTATGTACAGAGATGGCCCTTACCATGCAGGAAAAATGTACATTCTCCCCATCTAGGGTACATTATCAACGCTAGTGCTTTCACTGGGCCTTATGAGCCAGCAAGCTGAATTTATTAACCAGCCGTTAGTTCTAACAAGATCATTAAAGTGCAAAGAAGGAGGGAAAACAGTGAGACAGATCAATATTTTCAATGTCGGAATCAATGTACTTCATGCCCCTAAGAGAAATCATCAGGTACAATAGGCTCAGGTAACAACAACTCTGTATTTTTCCTCTTTCTTCTTTTAAAGCAGAGCTCTCCCTGAGAAGAGAAGAGGGAGGTAAACGTGAGATAGCCCTATTTCTTCCACAACCATCAATCCTGGGAAAAGGAAGGTCCCTTCCCCAGCACAGACTAACCCCTGCGTTGAGTCTTCGGAGAGAAGAGCTGTCGAGTGGTTGGTCCCATCTCCTATACACATAGAATATTTTCACTCATAAATATCCCCAAATTTTAAAACAAAGATGACTGGGGAAGAACTGTCAACCAACAGCACACAGACGTGTAGGTTTAAAAAAAAAAAAAAACCCACGAAACAACGTTTTAAAAAATACAACCAGTATTCATAATGAGCGTAAAAATGGTCTGTGTAAATCAGGAAAAAAAATCCCACATTTCTGTGGGGAGGGTGAAGGGGAAGAGCACAGCAAGGTGCAGAGATGATTTTTAAGTCTGTCTGATCACTCAGCCTAAAACCCTGTGTCAAGGTTGTGGCCTTCTGTCCCCTTCCACAGTCTCGTTGGAGAGGTGTGCAGGCCCCTCTCTGCAGACTCTGCACCTGCCTCTCTGAGAGCACCGGCTCCTTGGGCCCCACAACCTCAGGAAGGAGCCCCTACCCCACCTGAAGACAGCCCCTGGCTGGGATCCCCCGGGGCAAAGCCTACCGAGTTTTTAAAATTTTAACAAAGTTACATTCACGTGGCTGTCATCGTGTCTTTCCTGTGCTGTTGCCTAAAGACCAAAAAAAGCAGTCTCAGAAATGCCATTTCTCCAGCGTAAGTAGTTAGAATGCACTAAAAACCATGCACATGCTGTAGACTGAAATTGCTCATATGGGCGCCCATCCCTACAGAGGAAGCCTCGGCTGTTCTGGAAGCTGGTAATACAGAGAATGTGACAGAGGCAGTTATAAACCCTAAGAGAAGGTTGGTAGGTATACCCAGGCCAGCGAAATGCCAGACGAACAGCTCGGGCCTTTTCCAGGATCCTTGTCCGCAAGCTCTGACGGAGCCCGGGCAGACTCGGAAACCGACCTTCTTACCCGCTTCCTTGAAATGCCTCCCAGCATCTCCTATATTACATTCCCTTATGAAAAATGCACCATCAGCTCTACCGAGGATCAATCTTTTCTCCTTCCCACCCCAAGTCTGAAAGCATTTGTCTTTGAACCCAAACAGCTGGGCTTCCCTGGCTGGAGACAGAATTCCAGGTCCGTTCCATCTTCTTCGGTGCACGGAGGAGACTGGCTTTGTCTCCGTCCCCGGTCCTCACGGCGCTGTGGGAAGCATGGCATGCACAGTTCCGTCCGGCCCGCTTTCCAGGAGACGTCTACAGACTCAGGGGCGAAGCCAGACCTTCAAGCAGGGAGCCGAGGTTCAATTTTTAGTGACAGTTCATACAGCGTATCTTCATCTATGATGAGGGCTTTGTCAAGCAGGTACTGAGTGACCTGGAGGAACAGGGAAATCCTCGCTTTGGGTTCTTTCAGAACACGAGTACGCACATTTTCTGAACGGAATCTGACACAATTCAACATTTTCTCTTGAACATTTAAAAATGTTATATCATGGTTTTAAAAATCATGAATAGATGCTCACTGTAAAAAAAAAAAAAAAAGAAAAAAGGAAAAAAAAAAAAAGGAAGGGAGGGGGGAAGAAGTGAAGAAGGAAAGGAAGAGAAGGAAGGAAGAACCATACATTTCCAGTCATCTCCCAGCTCCTCACCCCAGGGACGTCCCTGAAGAGGCACCACTGTTATCATTTGGTTTGTATTCTCCAGAGTGTCTGTCTTTCTAGACACTACATGTCCTTATAGAAATCTTTTCTTCCCTTATAATTCTCAGGTACATCTTATTCCGCTTCCGTCTCCTCAATGTAGGACGGGAGAGCTCCCCACGTCAGCACAGAGAACGTGAACTGCCGTACAACATCAACATGTGATCTCCCCGAGTGCATTTAACAATCTCTTACTGATGGGCGCTTAGTTGCTGTCAATGTTTCACGCTTACACAAAGCGACAGTGAAATCCCTGTTCGCACATTTGCTTAGTGCTGACGTGGGAATGTTCTTTTGGGGTGGGCGCTAGCAGTCACATGAAAGGAAATGACACTAAAATAAAAATGTTGGGGCCTGAAGGATTTCTGTGGAAACACTGCTTTAATTTTATGGAGATATAACTTTTGTAAGAAAAATGGATAGTTGGATTAGTTTTAGCATAAATATCACAGTTCAGGACCGTTCCCCTACCCCAGGACGTTCCCTCCTTCCGCTCCCCTGTCAGTCTGCTCCCAGGAGCGGCCCGTGCTGTGATTTCTAGCACCATGCATTTGTTTTGTCTACTCGAGACTTTGATGGAAGTGGAAGCACACAGTCCGTACTTGCGTGTCTAGCTTCTTCCGCTCAGTGTAACGGTTCGAAGTCCTTCCATGTTGTGACGTCTACCACTAGCCTGCCCTGCCATTGCTGAATGGCGTGGTATCCTAGGGATCTGCCACATTTGTTGATTCTTTCATCTATTTATGGACACCTGGGCCGTTTCCAGGTTGGGGTTATTATTAAGAAATGCTAGGAATTTTTTTTTTTAAGATTTTGTTTATTTATTTGAGAGAGAGAGAGAGAGATCACAAGTAGGCAGAGAGTCAGGCAGAGAGAGGGGGAAGCAGACTCCCTGCCAAGCAGAGAGCCTCATGTGGGTCTCGATCCCAGGACACTGAGACCATGACTCGAGCCGAAGGCAGAGGCTTAACCCACTGAGCCATCCAGGTGCCCCTGCTAGGAATGTTTTATACAAGACTTGCAGTGGGCCTGTTTTCATTTGCCCTGGGTAAATACCTAGGAGAGAGATTCCTGGGTCATAAGGTAGATGCATATTTAATGTTTGAAGCAATATCCACACGGCAGGCACAGTTTTCTAAAGAGGATGGGCCATGTTATTCCCACCAGCAAAGCAGAAGACTTGCACTTGCTCAGTTCATCAATTTTTAATTTTAACAGATGATGCAAAGATATCCTCCCAAAGTGCTGTCCCTAGAGTGTGTGAGAGTTCCTGGTAGATCCCACACGCTGACGTTTGCTATGACCAATATTTTAACATTTTGTTTATCTGTCAGGTGAAAATGATGCCTCCGT
Source organism: Mustela putorius furo (assembly GCF_011764305.1). Classification (NCBI taxonomy): domain Eukaryota; kingdom Metazoa; phylum Chordata; class Mammalia; order Carnivora; family Mustelidae; genus Mustela; species Mustela putorius. The sequence goes on from NW_025422471.1 coordinate 21,100,480, forward strand.
ATAATTTCCTTCCTAAGTTGAGCAGTTTAAAAATATTTACTGGCCAGTTTTGATTCTTATTCTGTGAGTTACCTCATCTGTTCAAAGCTGTGCTGATTTTTCTACAGAGTTGTGTATACTTTTCTTACAGACTTACAGGAATACTTTCCTTCTGTCTCTTTGTTTTACATGTTACACATGTCAACTGCTGTGGTGGCTCCGTCGATGAAGCGTCCGAGTCTTGATTTCAGCTCAGATCGTGATCTCAGGGTCGTGACATTGAGCCCCTCACCAGACTCCACGCTGGGTGTGGAGCCTGCTTAAGATTCTCTCTCTCTCTCTCTCTCTCCCTCTATCCCTCCCCTTGCTTGCCCCACACCCACATGCGCTCTCTCTGTATCAAAAGAAAAAATTTTTTAAAAAAATCACCTCCTAGTCTAAGTGGTTTTATTTTTGCTTTTTAAATTTCTATATTTTGTCATATAGAAATTTTTTGGGTTTTTTTATAAAGATTTTATTTATTTATTAGACAGAGATCACAAGTAGGCAGAGAGGCAGACAGAGAGAAAGGGGGGGAAGCAGGCTCCCTGCTGAGCAGAGAGCCTGATATGGGGCTGATCCCAGGACTCTGGGATCATGACCTGAGCCGAAGACAGAGGCTTTACCCACTGAGCCACCCAGGTACCCCCATATAGAAGTTTTTAATTTTGATGCAGCAAACTTAATTAAGCTTATCTTTTATAGCTCATACATCCTTTGCTTAAGAAGTTCTTTCAAATCTAAAGGTTGCAGATATTTTGTACTATATTTTATTCAAATAATTTAATACTCTTTTATATTAAGGTAATGAACTCATCTGGATTTTTTTGTGTGTGAAATGGTATCAGATGGAGAGCCAAAATTCCCATTTCCTTTATGAGACTGGTCAATTTCTTTCTGGCACTTTCTTTAAATGCCTCCTTTGTTCCATATTAGATTTTCATATAGACAAAATCTGCATCTGGACTGTATCCCATCCCTTGAATTTGGATTCCTATGCCAATGTAGTCCTGCATTATTCACTATAGTTTCAGGATATGTGTCTATATCTGGTAGTGAAAGCTCTATTTACTCTTCTTATTTTTCAAAAAATCCATCGGGTTTTTTTTTGTGTGTGTGTGTTTTGTTTTGGTGTTTGTTTGCCTATCTGAGCGTCTTTATGAGTTTCACCATAAATTTATCAAGTTCCATGAAATAATAAGGAAAAAAATGGCTGTGAGTTTTATGGGAATCTTCCATACTACCCTCTCAATTTTTCTGTAAAGCTAAAATGATTTTAAAAATATCTATCTATAAATGAAAAATGAAAAAAGGAAGGAAGGAAGGAAGGAAGGAAGGGTGGGTTGGTTGTGGCTGGGATGGAGGAAGAAAGGGGTATATGATGTGAGATGAACCTTGAAAGATAAGAAGGAGCCATGTAATGTAAGACTTATTGGACACATCAAAACTTTTACTTTCTCGATCTGAAGAGCATAAAAAACCTCTAAAATATTTTACACCGGGGACAAATATATTTGACTTTATGTTCCAGAGAGTTCTATCTGGCTGCAGTTTGTAGAAAGGATTTTACATTCTAGAGTGAATGCAAGTAGACCAGGTCACAGACCAGGTAGCTTGGACCAAGGTGGTAATGATTTATGAGAAATATAGAACATACCATCAATAGATCTTGAGAAACTGATGTTCTTTTTGCCTTCTTTATTTCCCAATCAGAGTTGCCAAAGATTTGTCAATTTTCTTGGTCTTTCCTGTGAGTCAGCTTTTGATATTATCAATCCACTTTACCACTGTTTTCTAATTCATTAATTTTCACTTTTTTCTTTATTAATTCCCTTAACAACCATACAATGTTACCTTTGGCTGATGGTCTATTCGATAGCAAGTCTGCTGGAATTGTCGTATCTCTCTGATGATGTGTGATATCTGAGAGAGAAACAGTCACAACAAAATCAAAGCCCAAGTATTTCCTTGTATTGCAACACATTCTTCCAGGTCCTATCCACAAGTCAGCACATACTTTCTCCAGTGAAATGTCAGAGCCCTGCCCTATCATTTTCTATGCCCAGCCAGGGCTTTCTTGCCCTTCCATGAGCTACATGAAATGCAGAAGAAGATACTGACTTCACAATCGGGAACAGCTGGCACTGGGTGACCTCAGGTCCAGCAATGGCAAGCTCTTCGGTGTTACTGACCTTGGGCTCCTTGTTCTAACTTGGTGCTTAGAACCTGGTTGTCCAGCAAGAAGCCTTCAGCATCTGTCACTACCCTGTCTCAGGAAGTCATTCCTGGAGATTTATTCCCCACGCCTTTGCCCAGACTGCATGCAAGCTGAAATACCCCTGCTGAAAATCGCATCGATCAGTCACATCAGTGAGGAAACCCAGTGTCCTCCATCCCTTCCAGCTCAAAATGTAAAAGCAAACTGACCTCTGTGACTTAGCCTCTTCTCTCGAAGCCACTGACGTCACTGAAACAGGCTGCTGATGAAATGATCACTTACCATTCTCATCTTGGAGAAATTAACAAGGCCTTCTTCGGTAAAGTTTGGTGTTCCCTCTTCAATAAATGCCAGGTCTGTCAGGTACATCCCCAGATAAGGAACAGCTGGGGGGTTACAGCTGCAAAACCCAGAGACACTGTTCTCAAGCTCATTCACACAAATAGCGACTCCCCTCCCGTGTTTCACAGGAAGCAACCACGCTGCTTCAATCCTGAAGAACAAAGTCTTTTAATTCTGTCTGCACAAGCACACTCACGATATTATGAGTTTTCATTACATCTCACAACACAATAGAACAGAAAATTACAGCCTGTGTTGTACAATGTGCCTGAGACAATGGCATGTTCAAACCAAAGGATGTCTTACAGACAAATACCAAGTATGTGCTAGCGGTACTTGTCTGTGGTACTTATACACGGGCCGCGCTTCCCCAGGGAGTAAGAGCATGGAGGAATCTTCAGGAGCTGGATAGAAAAATCAATGTCATTTGAGCTTGTAAAGCTTGTTTTCTGCTTTCATTAGTATTTCAATGTTTCAGAGGTTATAGACCTAATGAACATCACCACTGCACTCTAAAGTCATGCCTTCTTTGTTGTGGTTTTCGAGGTGGGGTATCCTGGTCTTCTCAAAGTCAAGAGTTTGGAGGACATAGGCTTTTGAGCCAGAGAGAACTGGGTCTGAGTCCCAGCATGACCACTTGCTAAGGGTTGATGGCAAACTCTGTGAACCACAGTTTCCTCATTGTGTTTAGATTAATAAATACCAAATCAAGAAGCTTTTTATAGTAAAAGATGGTTTGATTTTAGAGTAAAAGATCGTGATATTTTCTTCGTATCTAGGATTATCTGCATGCCACCAGTAGGTCCATAGGACACTTACTGTATGCACAATATTTCAAATGTCCCCCCAAATCAGGAAAATACCAAGATGATGGAAGTTGTTGCCCATTTGTTTTTCTTTTCAAAGCCAAGAAGGAGGTAGGCCACTATTTGTAAACTGTATACATTTTAAAAATACATTTCTGAATTATAAATGACTTAATAATTAAGATAAACTTACTTTTTAAGGGTTTCTCTGAGATTTTTAAATCTTCCTTCAGATGAAACAGTTTTCTGAAGCTTATCCATGAGAGCTTTTGTCTGGAAAGAAACGAACAACTTAGCTTGCCGTGAAAACACTGCTGTGGTTTGACCAAGAGATCCTCAGTTCCCTTCCAGAGTGGCAGGTGCTGGTGCCTTTATCAGACCGTTGTGATGTGATATGATTTTTGAAGTATTATAGGCATTATGACTCAATTTGATGTTTAAAAAGAAAACTTGTGGGGGCGCCTGGGTGGCTCAGTGGGTTAAAGCCTCTGCCTTTGATTCAGGTCATGATCCCGGGGTCCTGGGATCGAGTCCCGCATCGGGCTCTCTGCTCAGCATGGAGCCTGCTTCCCTTCCTCTCTCTCTGCCTGCCTCTCTGCCTACTTGTGATCTCTGTCAAATAAATAAATAAAATCTTTAAAAAAAAAATAAAATAAAAAGAAAACTTGTGGAGAAGAGAAAGTGACTATATTGCTCATTTAGGCAAAAAGTGGAAAAGGTATAGAAAAGAAAAAGTGCGATGCACGAGAAATTAGGGACTTAAATGATTGGTAAAGCACACGTCGACTTAGGGAATCTTAAATGGGAGGTCTCACGTCAGGTGGTTTTCACGGTCAGTCCTTTCGGGTGTTAATTTCTGAATCACCAAGACACAAATTTGGTTGCTTAGCTATCTTCTGCTACAAACCCTTTGTTTTGCGATTATCTTTCTCAACTTGTTAGAAAAGCAAAACTGACATTTTCCAAGAAATAAAACTGCTGTTGACACTGATCTGGACTTTCTCGCATGGACGCGGGAGACCGGGAAGGTGGCACTTGGGGATGATGACCCACTCCCGGTAATACCCAGGCGGGCTGGCAGGAAAAGCTCTCGGAGTGCCCAGTTTGCGACTCTTCAGACTACTCTTTCTCGGTCTGGGGAACAGCTGCATGCTTCATGACAGCTTTCAGAATGACTCAAAGGGGTACCTTCCCCACCCTGGTTTTTGAGGACTCTGGAAGAAGATAGCCAGCAAGGCCTGGGGACAGACGGCGGGGTGAAGGGGACAGGATGGGGCCCCGGGTGGGCCTCCTGCCTGGCGCAGAGCTGGCCTTGGGCTGAAAGAAGCTGTGCAAACGGAGTCTGTCCTAGAGCCACAGACCGAATTTGGTGGGCCTCAAACTGCCCGGTCCTCCATGCCTTCTGGATGTCTCTCTGTCTGGACTCAGATCTAAAGAAGAGACTGCCGCAGAGCAGATGGTATGATGAAAGAATCTGAAGGAGGCCATATCTGCAACCAGGCACTCCCGATGGTGACGAGACCCAGGTCCTGGGCCCGGGACGATGGCCTAGCACTTCTTTGAAAGCCACTTGGGAGTGACGCCTTCATGGGATTGAAATGGTATATTCTACTTAATGCCTCTACAGGTGGTACATTCAAATTTGAAAGAAATATTTAGTATCAGTCTTATCACCCCTATTCCAGAGTCTGTTATCCCTAAAGCTGCATCCTGTCAAAGACATGGGTATCACCTAAGTCAACAACAGGAGAAGTTTAATGTTTTCTTTTCTTTTCTTCTTCTTCTTCTTCTTCTTTTTTTTAAAATTTTATTTATTGGACAGAAAGAGGACACAGCAAGAGAGGGAACATAAGCAGGGGGAGTGGGAGAAGGAGAAGCAGGCTTCCCGCTGAACAGGGACCCCAATGTGGGGCTCAATCCCAGGACCCAGGGAGCATGACCTGAGCCGAAGGCAGAGGCTTAATGACTGAGCCACACAGGCACCGCTCTTTTTTTTTTTCTCAAGTTTTTACTTAAATTCCAGCTAGTTGACATACAGTGTAATATCAGTTTCAGGTGTAGAATTCAGTGATTCATCACTTTCATACAATACCCAGTGCTCATCGCAAGTAACCTCCTTAATGCTCACCACCTGTTTAATCTATCTCCTCCCCCCTTGGACCCCTTACCCCCGCCACAGTCCACTTTCCCTCCAATAACCCTTAGTTTGTCCTCTACAGTTAAGAGTCTGTTTCTTGGTTTGCCTCTCTCTTTTTTTCCCTCACAATGTTCATCTGTTTTGTTTCTTAAATTCCACATATGAGTGAAATCATATGGTATTTGTCTTTCTCTGACTGACTTATTTTGCTTGGCATAACACTCTCTAGCTCCATTCACTGCAAAAGGCAACGTTTCTTTCTTTTTTGTGGATAATATTCCACCGTGTGTGTGTGTGTGTGTGTGTGTGTATTTGTGTATATATACATCCTGCATCTCTTTTATCCACTTATCAGTCAATGGACATTGGGCTGTTTCCATAATCTGGCTATTGTTGATAATGCTGCTATAAACATCAGGGTGCAGGTAGCCCTTTGAATGGGCATTTTTGTATCCCTCGGGTAAATCCCAGGTAGTGCAATTGCTGGCTCACAGGACCAATGTTTTCTTAAAGAAGATTTATGAATCCCTTGGTACCAACCTCAGATGAAAAAAGAAATAGGGGAGAGAATGAAAGAGAAGGCAGAGGAATGACTTACTGACCTTGACGAAGTGTGACAGTGTGTGTGACCAGATAATGTGCTCTCTGTATCCAGTGCCCAATGGCAAGGGTTACCATTGCCTTATGAGGAGGCAAAAGTGAGCCACAACAAGGGTATCGGTGTCCAGTTTTTAGATTCTGATCTAGCTGTTTGAAGCCCATTTTAAAAACAGTATTAGGACACCATTCATCATAAAATCTATCAAAAAACTAAGAAGAGGGAGTAGTTTCCTCCGTTTTATAAAAGCATTTACAAAATACCTATAGCTAGCATGATCCTTAATTGGGAAAGACTGAATGCTTTCCCCACAAGACTGAGAACAAGGAAAGAATGTCCTTTCTCACCAGCCTTATTCAACATAGTATTGGAAGTTTAGCTAAAGCAATAAGACAAGAAAAGGAAATAAAAGGCATATCAATTAGAAAGAAAGAAGTAAAATAGTTCCCATTACAGATGACAACGGTCTGTGTAGAAAAATCCCAGGGACTCTATAAAAAAGCCCCTAGAACTGATCAATGAGTTTGGCAAAGTTGGAGATAGAGGACAAATACAAAAAAAAAAAAAAAATCAATGACATTGATTAAATTAAAATTAAAAATTAAAACCACAGTGACATTTAAAATTTCTCTAAAGAAAATGAAGTATTTAGGCATAAGTCTAAAAAATTTACACAGAACTTATCTGCTGAAAATTTCAAAATGCTGATTTAAGAAAGCAAAGAAATCCTAAAGAAATGGAAAGACAAACTGTGTGGACTGGAAGACTCGACAGAATCAAGATGTCAGTTCTCCTCAAACTGATTGGTTTACTGAAATTCCAATAAAAGTGTCAGTAATGGTTTTTAGACTTTTTTTTTTTTTTTTTTTTACAAAATTTACATGGAAAGTCGCAGCACCTGGAGTAGCTAAAATAATTAAAAAAAATTTTTTTTAAAGATTTTATTTATTTATTTGACAGAGATCACAAGTAGACAGAGAGGCAGGCAGAGAGAGAGAGAGGAGGAAGCAGGCTCTCTACTGAGCAGAAAGCCCCACACGGGGCTCGATCCCACGACCCTGGGATCATGACCTGAGCCGAAGGCAGAGGCTTTAACCCACCGAGCCACCCAGGTGCTCCTGGAGTAGCTAAACTACAATAAAGTGGGAGGGATATAAAAAGAACTCGCAGATCTCAAAGGTTAAAAAAAAAAAAAAACTAATTAAAAAATGAGCTGCAGACATTTCATTGAAGAGGATAAACAGATGGTAAACCCAGCATATGAAAAGATGTTTAATATCACTAGCCATTAGGGAAATGCAAATTGAAACAATAATGAGATATCAAAATGGCTAAAATGAAAAACAGTGATAACAGCAAATGTGGGCAAGAATTTGGAAAAACTGGAGGATCCATACTTTGCTGATACAAGTATAAAATGGTACAGCCACTCTGGAAAAGAATTCGACAGTTTCTTATAAAAATAAACACAATTACCATCTGATTCAGCATTTGCACACTTGGGCATTTATCCCAGAGAAACGAAAACTAAGAGTCACACAAAACCTATACATGAATGTGCATAACAGCTTTATTTGTAACAGCCCCAAACTGAAAACAACAACCCAGATGTTCTTCAAGAGGTGAACGGTTAAAATGTCCTATATTTATATCATGAGGACTACTTAGCAATAAAAAGAAATGAAGTATTGATACACGAATGGATCTAGGGAATTTTTAAAAAGGCAATCTCAAAATGTCATCTACCATATGATTCCATTTATATAATGCCCTTGAAGTGACAAAATTTTATAGAGATGGAAAACAGATTTTTGGTCGCCAGAGTTAGGGAAGGGGCAGGGAGGAAGTGGCTATGGCTGTGGAAGGTGGCAGGGGGGATCCGGGTCACAGCCCTGTGTTGTATCTTCACTGCAGGGGTGATCAAAATGCATAGCAGTAAACACACACAGGCCCAAATCAGCACATACGTAAAACAGATTGTCTGAATAAGGTTAGTGATGTTACCAATGTTAACTTTGTGGTCGGGATGTTTAGTTACACAAGAGGTTACTGTGGGGGGCACTAGGTATAGGGTGTAGGGAATTTCTATTATTTCTTCCAAACTATATGTGAATCTACATGATCCCAACATAAAAAGTTTTGTTTTGTTTTGTTTTGTTTTTAAATAGAACTTATAAAAGCTATGGTGAGGCCCAGGCTTTGATCACAGATAAAAGAATTTGCTTCTGGCGCCAGGAGGACATGGTGAAGTCTGGAAAATTCCCCCAACACTGTTTGAGAGGGCTGGGTAGTTATCTGCTAAAGAAGAGTCAGCCTGCCCACAAGGGATCACCAAGGACAGGACAGCCTCTAGGAGAGGTAGGGCATACCCAGTCTCAGCGAAGCCGGTGGGAACCAGTGAGAGCTGTTGGGCAGGTGAGGTCAGCTAAGGCCCCCTGTTCCTAGGCAGGCCAGGCAGACCACACACCCACACACACCACACGCAGGCAATTCACGGGGGCCTGGAGCCGGCAACCAAGTAGGAGAAGACTGCACCAGGAGACCGGTCAGTGCACAAAGCCTCCCAGAAGCCCAAAGGAGCCCTCCCCGGCACCCAGAGAGGAGGCCGGGGAAAAAGGGCAGCAAGGAGACTGATTTCATTTGAATCTTGAAAAAATCGAATGAAAACAATAGGCATGAACAAGTTGAGTCCCATTAAAAGGAAATTAAGATCGCCTCCTTAAAAAAAAAAAAAAGAAAAAAAAAAGAATGCTTCCTGCACCCCTTGTCTTTATGCCAAAAGTTTACTACATAAATGAACAAAATCAAAAACCAACAACAGTGAACGTTGAGACCCTAGGGCACTTATACGTTTACTTTGGGGAGAAAGAATGCACTGCCGGACACTGCTGTGTTCACTCGGAATTCATAGGCCTTCTCTAAATAATTTAGGAGACAACTTCTGACTAGCAACTGCACCGTTTGAGGTTGTCCCCAAATACGTTATAATGAATGTCTGGGGTTGTATTTATTTTTCTAAATTAACCAGTTAGAAGTGCACATGTGTGGAATCAATTAAGCGGTAAGAACACAGTAATTACCCACGTTGGCACCTTTCTTTGGCAACTGAGCTGCTCGATGTGGTTAATTATTTTCTATATTTCCTTCAGCTCTGGGCTCTGGTCTCCCGGCCTCTCCTCTCAGCCGCGGGTGGGGGACAGACACGCCGGAGCTCACCTGCTTGGACACCTTGGCCCAGGTTTTCTTCAGCCTGTAGATGGCGCTTCTGTTTAAGGCTGAGGTGATCTCCAGCACGCCATTGTAGTTGTGCAGGCAGCGACAAATGTCCGCCACGGCCACCCACTTCTCTATCGCGTTGGCACGGGAGCTGACATCGGCATAATTCATTATCTGGGAGGCCACCAGGTTACTCATCTGAGACAACGCAAAAGCCAAGAGAGGCCAGCTAAGAGCCGAAGAATTGCATTCAGGCAAAGCACCTGACTCACCCATAGAGATGTCAGGAAAATAGGGTGGCAAGGGACATGGAGGTCAAAGTCCACATTTAGATACCAACTTTCTGAAGAGACTAAAATGTGTAGTAATGCTAATAGCAACAAGAAACCAATGGGAACCTGTTCATCCTCAGAGTGAACAGAGAGGGACTGTTGGGAATCCGTATGTTGGGGGAACAGGTCATTTTTTTTTTTTAATGAATAATTTTGATGAGGGAGTTATTTCTAGTAACTATTGAGGAAATGGAAAAGAATGAGCTAACTCTGGAGGAATGGCAAACTTTGCTGACGATGGATTCACTCCTTGGGGCTCTCCACAAGAGGTCCTTCACCCCTGATGTGTGGGAACCAGGAAGGCCCAACTACCACAGAAAAAGAAAACACACTGACCCCCAAGCAAATCAGACTCTAACCTGATCAGGTCTCAAGTCAGACACATTTAGGGACAGGGGAAGAGAGAACATTTATTCCTTATCTCGCTGGATTTTCCCCACCAGAGTGAATAGGATAAGTACTTTGGGGAGTACTATTTCAAGTACTATAGTACTTGAAACTACAGTTTCAAGGGGTAAGTACTATTACGCTATTAGATGAAACCGAGAGAAAAAGAGGCAGCTGGCACCGCCCAACACTTAGCATACAGAAAGGGAAAGGACAGTTTAGGATTGATTACTAACAAAGGGAATGCAAGGTCTGTCATCTTATATCCATACAATGAATCTGGTGAGTGTCATCTTATATCCATACAATGAATCTGGTGAGTGTCATCTTATATCCATACAATGAATCTGGGGCGTGTACCAGTTCTCTGACAATTCCATAGATCTCACAGTGTCTCAGAATTGTAAATATTCATTAAAAAATTATTTTATACTGAGAACCTAGAATGGACTAGGCATTCTTTAAGGTTCTGAGAACAGGAAACACCAAAAAATCAGTATCTCTGACCTCAAGCCACTGAGCCTTGTTAGGCAGAAACACAAAGGGAGGCAGACACAAACAAATAAATATCACATAATGAAAGGCAAAGCTAAGTCTTCATGGAGGGGTTTGCGGACATGGAGGTCGTGGGGGTTGTCTGGCCTCGTAGAGAGGAGGCTTCCAGAAAGAGGTCATCCCTGCTGTGAGTCCTAAAGGATGAGGAGGAGTTAGCCACTACTTTTCATCAGAGGAGACCATCTGGAAAGGGACGGAGGTAGAAGGCACAGTGTAACAGGGGATCTGGCAGTCGTCTTGAGGAGCACAGCAAAGCCACAAGAGAGACACGGAAGCCCGGTAGGCAGGGCTCTTGTAGGCCACGTTGAGCCACTGGGACTGTATTCTGAAGGGGAGAGGAAGCTGCTGGCCAGATTTTGTCATGAAAGTGATATAAACAGATTGGTCTTTCAGAAAAGTTTTTTTTTTTTTTTTTTTTTTGTGACACTGTGTGAAGAATGGGTTTGGGGGCAAGGAGATGACAGTCGGGAGAGTGAGGTAGGAGCTCTCGGAGAAAAGGATGAAAGGTTAAATCAAGGTTGAATCAAGGCAGTAGGAAAGTAGGGGAAAATGGTCTGGGACGTATGTAGATTTCGGGCTCATTCGTATATTGGGGAGTGAGGTGGGGTGGGTGACACAGTCAGAGATGCCCTCTAAATTCTGTGTTTGGGTGAGTGAGTGTGTGGTCTGGGCCACACACTCTGGGCCAAGGCTAAGAACATTGCGTAAGATGAAGAAGTAGGCGGGGCAGGTCTGGGAGGTACTAAGGATCAGGAGACCCATTTGCAATCTGTTGAAGGCACAGTGCAAGTAGCCATCCAAGCGGGGGGTCTGGAACCCGGGAGGGAACTTCTCATTTGATGGTTCATTATATCCCAAGCGTATGTACAGCACAGAAAACAGAAGTCCATTTCCTAAGCGGGGCCTCTGCTTCTCAGAGAAGAGCCGTAGGGCTCCCGTGTCCTGTCTCTTAGGCAGCAATGGCGTGGGTGCTCCTCGTGGGGTAACATCCACGAAGCACACGTGTAACCTGCAGGTACCCTGCACAAAGCTCTGTCTTGGGAATCTACATTGTTGTTTTTTATTGTGAGCCTGAATGACTTATTAATTTACCTACAGGGAAGCTTGTAGTCTTTTTTTTTTTTTTTTAAGATTTTATTTATTTATTTGACAGTTCGCAAGTAGGCAGAGAGGCAGGCAGAGAGAGAGGGGGAAGCAGGCTCCCTGCTGAGCAGAGAGCCCGACATGGGGCTCGATCCCAGGACCCTGGGATCATGACCCGAGCCGAAGGCAGAGGCTTTAACCCACTGAGCCACCCAGGCGCCCCAGCTTGTAGTCTTTTTTAACATCATTATCCCTTTTGTTTTTCAGTAGAACCAGAAAGGGAGCCTTCCCTTTGCCTACCTAGGCCTCAAGATACTCCCACATATGTGGGTCCGTCAAAGGATGAAGATCATTAGAACAGAACTGATTAGGAGTCGGTGGGTAAAAAAGAAGCTCCGTCTTACTGCTGGAGAAAAGCAGAGCAGCGAGTTGGACCGACAGCTGGTCACCAGCACGCACAGCTGCAGTACCACTGTAATTACGCTCGAAGCGGTCCCTTCCAACCCTGGAATGCATATGCGCTGAGTGTTCAGTAATAATGAGGATGATTTGTACTAACCCAACCTTACTGTCACCAGCATCACCGGGGACCAGTGACACATGTGCTAGTGTAACTAGTCAATGTATCACCACGACGTAATGATGATTGTAATAGCAATAACAGCAGCCACCTATACATTATTGAGCATTTACCAGACTGGAGTTTCATCAGAAGTGAACCTCTCATGTCTGGAAGTTAACTAGAAATTATTACATCACTGTGAGCTCTTAGAGAAGATTAAAGATTTAAAAAAAAAAAAAAAAACTTTCATCAGTTTTGTTTAAAAAGTGGGGGCAGACTTGCTTTATTTTAGGGAAGGAGTCGTAAGACCCTGATACTTAGCTTCCTATAACATGCCCAAGTTTTATTTTTATGGTTACTCACATCATTGAAGTGCTGGCTGGTTTTCATAATGTAAGGTGTTCTTTCATTTTTATCCAGCTTCATCCACCCCTGCCCAAGAAATTCTCTGTAAGTTCAAAGCAGAACAGAAAACCAGTTAAGTTTTTAAAGTGGCGGCCATGATCCTGAACTATGAGTACAAATATTATATACATTAAATTTGACCATCTCAAATGAATTTTGGCTCATCTCCAGCATTTTACCACTTTACGCCAAAAAGAAAGATTTTTCAATTTCCACCTTTCTCTTATAAATGTTTGGAATTTTGTCCTTATTAGGATCAAGATAAAGGCTCCTCTGAAATTGGAACACAATGACCATCACAAGAAGAATAAAGACATTAAGTACTAACTCAGGAACCAAGACTGTTTTCCCTGGATCGGCTTAGAAAAACTTTAAGCCTTAGCAGAAGGGCTGAAAAATCCATCACTACCAAAAATGTTTATTACGAACAACATGTGTTCCTCCACTTTGCTCTGATATTCTCCAGGACGATGTCAAATCCTCAAGCAGGGATTTCCCTCTGCTCGGCCAAGAGCCCAGAACAGGACACATGGTGAAGGCTGCATAAACACTTGTTACCACTTCACACAGGGAAGGCCGTTCCAGTGGTAGGAGCTCAGCCTGCTGGAAGGTCTGTCTTCTGAGTAAGATCCCTGCCCCTTCACTTGGCTCCCAACCAGCCCACCAGATCACAGCAAGCAATGGACAGGCAAGGTGGTGCATACGGCAAGTATTTTGTATTGGCTTGACAAAAGAGAACCTGAAGTGAAATTACTCTGACACAGTCTTAATCCAGAAATGTTGAGTGAGTTCCTGCAAGAGGTTGTTTTGTTCCTCCAAGTTCCCGCAGGGCTGTTGGATATAAAGGTATGGCAGTTCCACAGATGAAAATAATGGGTAGATGTCCAAGCCAGCAGGGAGGGGAGGAAGAGAGAGTCCCAGGAAGAGACTGACCGTGGAGGTTTGGCCTTTGCTCTTTCTCCTCCTCCACAGAGCTCAGTCAGGTTCATCTCCCCCTCCCCGAATTCCCCACTGACTAGAAGCGAGTCAGGAGGTGGGGAGAGGCACTGTGGTTTCTTTTTTTCTTAGAGGGAGAGAGAGACAGACAGACAGACAGAAAGTTGGGGAAGGGCAGAGGGAGAAAGAGAGAGAATCTCAAGGAGGATCCATGCCCAGCGCTGAGCCCAGAGTGAGGGTCAATCTCATGACCCTGACATCATGATCTGAGCCAAAATCAAGAGTTGGACGCTTAGCTGACAGAACCCTTCCCAAGTGCCCCATGGCACTTGTGGTTTCTAACTCAAGGCTTCAAGTAGTCACTGGGTTCTTTTGGACAGCCAATAGTCCACATTTCATTCCCCCCAACCTCATGCATCAGTGGAGATGGGGAGGGTGAGAAGATACACAGTCTACAGAACAGCCTGCAGGGCGTCTTCTGGCCTGGGCCCTTATGCCTCTCTGACCGCCCACTGCTGCACCTGAACCCCCAGCATCATCATGGCCTCTTCCCTACCTGCGACACGGGTCACATGTGTATCTCTTGCCCAGCCCCTCCTTTATCCTTCATTTAGCTATTTCAAGGACGTGGGCCAACAGTAGCCATTTGTCCAAAGACCTTGCTTGTGGAGCTCCTGATTTTGCAGTGGGAAGGGGCTATAGGCCCCCTCGTGCTCTATTTGAGAAGGCTGAAGTGGTGACACGGCCACTCATCATGGGGCAGCTGACGCCCCAGGGCTCTGCTCCGCCTGCACTCAGGGAGCGCTCCATAGCAGGAGTCTAGCCACCGTGTTGCAGAGTCTCTTAGGTCAGCAATACCTGTTGACTCATGGGAGCAGGTGAGGAGTTGTAGCCGAATTCCCAGATTTTACCCATCATCAGTGCTTCTCAAAGTATACTCAGATCACATAGTAGCGTCTGGGATTCTCATGGAAAATGCCTTTTTCCTGGCCTCAAACCTACTAGAACCCAAATCTCTGAAGGGGATATCTGGGAATGTACATGTTTAACAAGCTTCCCAAAGGACAGCGGGCACCAAGCAGTTCAAGAACTACGGTTGCAGCCATAGTGACATTCCTATAATCAAGGGGGTGAGAATACAAAGAAATTCCCATTCCATGGAAACTGCTGCACGGAAAGAAACATCCTAACAGTCCCCGGTGTCTCCAAAGCCATATTTCTAACATAAACTGGGACCAAAAGGCATTGGAATCAGACCAAACCACCCTAAGATTAAGACTCACACCTCTGTGCACACACATCTGCCTGAGGAGTAATAGCAGCTCTACGCCCCCCGGGGCCTGCCTGAGGGGGCCTGCAGCGGGGAGGGCCGCACTCACTCGTAGGGAATGCTTCTGAAGACGATGTGGTCCAGGAGGGTGATCTGCTCAGCCAGCTCCATGGCGGACAAGGTCTCAAAGCACTCAGCCTTCGGACAGTCTGTCTGCAAGAGAGGAAGGTGGGGATGGCACACGCTGAGACCCCGCGCCCGCAGCCGCTCCAAGGACAAGGTCCCTCAGGGATTCCAGCCTCGAAGACAATGACAGAAGGCTCGGAAATATCAGCCAGCATTCACAGTATGGACCAAGTGCTGACCTCCGAGGCGAATCTAGGTCATCTCACCATGCTTCACCTAAAACGGCGCTGGAGACCCCAGTGCTCAGTCATGGCCGTAACAGTGCTCGCCTTTGAGAGGGAGTTTGCACACAGTTGTGCTGGATGAGACCACGGCTGGACTTACCAGTTGAATTATATCCTCTAATTTTAGGTGGATGTCATCTTGATCATCTTGGGAAAGGGCCCTAAAAAAATAAATAAATAATAAATAAGATAAAAATAAAAATATCCTCCATGAAAAGAAAACAGGCATGCCAGGAATGAAATGACCATGAGCAGTTCGGTTTTCCCTGGCTGGCAAGCTGGAGGGTTTGGGGTCCATAAGGCTGTGCCACCAGCTGGAGGCTCCAGAGACATGAGCTGGAGACAGGAGGTCAAAGAAAGAGAAAAAACACATGCGTTAAAGACCAGGAGGATCGCTGAGAGGGCTGGCTTAGCCCAGGGAGCCAACTTCTTACATACAAGGTGGTAAATGAGACACCCACCATCAAAGCCACCCCATCCCCGTGCACCTGTGCAGCAGAAATTCAGGGGAGTTCCTGGGGGACAAGAATTTGAACCACACAAGGCAGTAGCCAGTAGGTAAACTGTTTCCCTTGATTCCCAGATGGGCTTTCCTGAGACACATTTGGTTCTGTAGCCCCACACACATAGCTACTCGGCTCACAATATTTTTTTTTCTAGTGATGAATGACTGCATAAATACCTAAGTTAATTAATCCTGAAGTGGGTGCTGGTTTCAGAGTGGGAGTGATATTTCATGTCCAACAGAAGTTCAGAGTCCAGGAGAATGATACTGATTATATAACTTGCCATCTGGGCCAAGCATTTTAAGTTCGCCAAAACGAAGGCATGATCATATATTAGAAGTAATAAAATGTTTCAACGCTCCCAAGCCATGTAGCCTGTCTCCTAGAAGGGGGTAGTTTTCAAAGAAATAATGACGTGATATTTGCAGTTCTCTGAACTGATGAAAATAAAACTCAAAAATACGAAATCGACAGAGATGGGTGACTGTACACTCCCCACATGCCGGACACGTGTGAGGCATCGGACATACACTCTCTCGTAGCGTAAGAAGTCCCTTCCAAGTAAGCACTCTGATCTCCATTTCACAGATGAGGAAACCAGAGTTCAGGCGAACTAACTTTCCCAGGGTTTGGTCAGTGAGCTGTCCTGTTGCCCTTGCCTGTCTTAGGCAGTCATGTGAAGGCACCTCTTCAAGGATCCAGCACAGAACACATCCAAAAAAGCCCCGTCTCCTTCCTCTCTCTTCCCTTCTTACAAAAGCTCTTGGCTGTTCACCAGGGAGAAGATTCCTTCTAGAGTAAAGGAGTGGCCGTCCTCTTGTCAGCAATGAGCCGTATCATTTGTCAGCGGAAAGAAATACTCATCATATGAGAAAAGGCAGATGAAGGTGAGGAAAAAAATAAGCAAATGCACGTCTTTCTCCAAAGACTGTTAAATCACACTTAAGGATTCCACATAGGGGATAAAAGCAACTCTTTCCCAAAGTTTATGTCATTCTCTCCAGGGTAGTCTAGGTTCCTGGAGAGAGCTCGGTAGCCGCATAACTATCTGTACCGATAGAAAAGATCTTTCTTTTTTCTTTCTTTTATGAGGTTGGGCAATAGTTTTTCCTTGGAAAGAAGTGGTCAGGATGTTGGTTAGCTTCTATCAAATGTTCCTTTCATCAGTGATCTCACGCTAATGTTCCAAGATGCGTCCTGGTCCTGTTCAATTATCTAATGTCTTCTCTTCTCCCAAATGCCTATTGATGCTTCTTGGGACTTTGTGAGGTTTGTGGGTCACATTTTCATGACGTAAACCCACTCCAGCTGCCCACCCATGAAGTCAATCATCGCTTGTTTTTTGGTTGTTTTTTTTAAATTTTTTTAATTTTTTTATTTCATGGCATGTTAGTTGTCTACCAAGATCTATGTCTACATAGATTCAGAAACCAGTTAGTCAGACAACATTGGAGAGGAAGTGGTATTTTAGAAATAGAAAAGTCTTGAGCAGAGGTCTTTTATTTTTTTAAAAGATTTATTTATTTATTTAACAGAGAAAGACAGTGAAGGAGGGAACACACAAGTGGGGGAGTAGGAGAGGGAAAAGCAGACTTCCCGCTGAACAGGGAGCCTGAGGCGGGGCTCGATCCCAGGACGCTGGGATCATGACCCAAGCCAAAGGCAGACTTAACTGACTGAGCCATCCAGGTACCCCTGAGCAGAAGTTTTTAGTCACAAACAAGACAAAAAACTATGTATGCCTATTAAGCTTCTTCATTATAAAGTAACCCCTGTGAGACAGAAATGGTTTATTACTGGGAGCTTTCAGTTCCCTGTGTAAATGTAATGTATGTTTAAATACATTTCGTGTTTACATCTCGGTATTATACAGCTTGACTGCAATACCTCTCTAATGTCAGGGCTACATTTGACTACAGTGTGATATGTCTTTATCTCTCGCAGCCACAACTTGTATTTGCAGGGAGGTATGTTCATAAATTTTCCCTTAGAGGGAAGATCCCTCTACCTCTGGCCCATCTCCAATAGAGGACGGACGTGTTTCTAGTCTTTAGACTGTCTTCGTGCGTTGATGGACAAGCCAGGACACTGGGTTCCTTTCACATGTCCCAGTCAGCATGATCAGTTAAAAATATGTGCATTTAGAATGAAATGCCAAATAACACATTTAAAAGGAAATAGGATTATTCATGTTCTGCAACTGGAAAAGTCCTCTTACAACAGTGGAAATCAGATAGGCTTAAAAACAGAGCTAGGAGCAATGGGCCTCTGTCTCCAGACTGGTCTGCACTCTCTGGGCGTACTGCTTGCTGCTGAGACTGGCAGGCTTACACCCGTGGCATGACCTGCCTCTGTCTCTGCTCCTCCTCACTTTGTGACTGATTTAATTGCTTGTAGTGTCTCCTGCTGGGACCTGCCAGACCACCCCTTCCTTCCTTTGCTTTCTTGGGCATGGCTGTCCTTCCTTCCAGGCTTACTTGAGCCCATTGCTACCTATGCTCTGGCATATTTTTTTTAAAAGTCAGATATCCACAAATGCATGGAAACCTTGAGTACTAAAGACTCCCGGTTTTGGTTGGAAATAATTCCCTGTTTGTTTCCAAATTAAGAAATAAAGTAATAGGGTGCCTGGATGGCTCAGCGGGTTAAGCCTCTGCCTTCAGCTCAGGTCATGATCTCAGGGTCCGGAGATCGAGCCCGCATCGGGCTCTCTGCTCAGCAGGGAGCCTGCTTCCCTCTCTCTGCCTGCCTCTCTGCCTACTTGTGATCTCGCTTTCTGTCAAATAAATAAATAAAATCTAAAAAAAAAAAAGTAACAGAAACATCTTTATAATTTTCTACATAATTATTATTATTTTATTATTTTGTCATATAATTACTGTAATTTTCATAGAATTATTAAATAATCCTTCTGATTATTTATTATACTCCATGATATTTTTTTCACAAAGAATTTCATGAATGAATCATGGTATTCCATCGGTGATGGTTATATTGAGGTCTTACCTCCTACTCTACTTTCTAATCATTCTGACATGATTTCAAAAATATAAATATGTAAATGTCATATATATAAACACAAGTATCTGTATGATAAGTTATCAAAAACCCTGAAAAATTAATGTATCATTATTCCTCCCATAAGCACAATCGTGTGCTGGGGCAGGGACCTTTAAGCTTAGTGCTGGTGGAATGAATTACTTGGCGGAGGGACTTCAATCAAAGATTAGTAGTTTTCTTGCGCCGGGATTTTTCTTTCTTTTCTTTTTTTTTTTTCCACAAATCTATTCACTCACGTGTTGGTAGATAAGTTAATGCCTCCAAAACCCGGCTGACCCAACTGGGACTCAGGCTCTGGCTGTTTGCTCAGCTAATGGGCTGGTGACCCACTGCTATTTGTCTGTTTTAGTTGATAGGCTCAGGGCTAACCAAAGACTTTTGTTTGTTTTGGCCTCATGGGAAGAAAGAAGGTCAGAGGTAGGAGAATGGATGGTGTGATATATGTTCTCTGATTGGCTCTGTGGGTAAATTTTGAATGGTTATGGTGAAAGATGTAGAACCAGGAGCCAAAGGAGCTATTTTCACCAGAGACCTAAACTCGGGCTGGGTGAGGCCACTCTGGGGTGCACGTGGCTTAGGGATGGGTTGGGTGGCCTCTGGGTCAGCTTTTTGATAGGGAAATTGTGGCTTTAAAGCCCTGTCAGACAGCATTCTTGTCAGAAACAATGGGGACTCTGATAAGGTATCTCCCTCAAGTGGTGTCTGGGGCAGGGAAATGGAATAAAGATGCTGAGGCAGAAAAATGACTGGGTTTGTTCCTAAGCACATATTTCTTGGGACTTTCGGAATACTTTGGGAAGATTTTGCAAGGGACCAGAAGTGTGGGTGGGCAGCCGGGGCATCCCATCAGTAGAACTGCTTTTTTGTTTTGCTTTTTACTTCCTTTATTCTTTTACAAAATAGCAAGTGGTTTAGGACAATAGTTTCTTTTGTAACAACTATATTGAAATAC
This sequence comes from Mustela putorius furo, assembly GCF_011764305.1. NCBI lineage: Eukaryota > Metazoa > Chordata > Mammalia > Carnivora > Mustelidae > Mustela > Mustela putorius. The sequence continues at coordinate 21,120,273 of NW_025422471.1, forward strand.
AATTCCCATGTCAAATAATTCATCCACTTGAAGTGTACATCTGAATGATTTTTTTATTGCATTCATGTCTTCATGCAATATTAAATTGGCTTTTAATGTTATAATCTCTTTGGTGTAGACAAGGTGATGAAGCCTAAGGAAAGCTGAGTTTGACTAAGACCTAGCTTGGTTTTGCTTGCGCTGTATTGCCTTGATGGAAGAAAGTATTTTTCCCAAGAGCTGACGTCAAAGCTAACAGTGATAATAACAATAACAATAAATGTAGCAGTAAAACAACTGCTACTTATGTTTCAGGCGTGTTAACCTCTTTGTACAGATTATATCCTGTGATCATCACAACTCAATAGTAGGTACTACTAGTCTCATTTTATACATGAGGGAACTGAGGTTTAGACTAGTTAAGAAACTTGACAGCTGTAAGGAGCTGAACCAAGATTTTAACCTGTGAATCCTGCAAAACTTAGAATCAAACTCAGCTCCATGTCATACTCCCAGCTGTGCCATCTACTAAAATTTCTATCTTTTATTGATCCCACACCTTTAATTCTCAGGTCATCTATTCAACAAAAAGAGTTTAGCACATCTTAAGCCTGATAAACAATAAGGCCTGTAATGGTAAATAGGATTCATCTTAAGGGCCAACTCCAATCAATAACGCGTCAGTTAATGGAGTTCTGAGCTCACCCACTGGTACAGGCAGAAAGCCCTCAGGATTGATTGGTAATGTCTGGCACGGGCGTTGTGAGGGGATGGGCAGCATGTTTGTCAATCCTGAGAGTCTTTCCCAGTCTGAATACCCTCACTTCCCAGAAGCTGCCCAATCAAATGTCCCTAGAGGCATAAACTTCTAGAAAATCGTTTCAAAATATCAGTGTTTGAAATAAAAACATAATAAAATGTTTATATAAAGAAGAGAGGAATAGTAATCATTCACAGATACCACTTATCCACTGAAACCAGGCTTTATCTGGAAATGTATTTACAATTTTAAAATCTGAAAATAAACATAGTAACAGAGGCCCTAAGCTTATTTAGGTGTTTTCATAGGATGGAAAAAGGTGAAGAGGGCTCTTAATAGATTCTTAGAGTTGCCCTAATAAAACACCACAAACTAGATGGCTTAAAATGACAGAAATTTATTGTCTTAGAGTTCTGGAGGCTAGAAGTCCAAGATCAAGGTGTCGGCAGGGCCATGTTTCCTCTGAAGGCTTTAGAGGAATCCTCCCTTGTTTAACTTCTAGTGGTTTGTGAGCAAATGGCATTCCTCAACCTATAGCTGTCTCACTCCAGTCTCTGCTCCATCTCCCTGTGACCATTTTCAGTGTCTCTCTCTTCCCATGGCCATCTTCCATGTCTCTCTCTCTTCCCATGGCCATCTTCCATGTCTCTCTCTCTTCCATGGCCATCTTCTCATAAGGACACCAATTATAGTGGATTAGGGGACCATGCTACTCCAGTATGACCTCACATTAATTAATTACAACTGCAATGACCCTATTCCCAAATAAAATCACATTGTGAGGTACTTAGGGTTTGAAGGTCAACACACCGTTTTGGGGCAGACACACTGCATCAGCAAGAGCCCCTAAACCAAAGAAGGGTCTGGTGATGGGATCAGGAACTGATGGAACTAAGAACGACTTAGAAGTCAATTGCTAAAATGTTGCAGGCCAAAAATTTGGCATCGCTGCCTTAGAGAGTGGCTTCTGAAAACATGGTAGACTGAACTAAGATGGATTCCCTCTATATACTGAATTCTGGATAACAAAGAAACAATATAGTCAAGGTCAGAAGAAAGAAAGGACTCTTTTCAGAGATTGTAAATGGAACTAGAAGCCAAAATGGTAAAGAGCCACCAGATCTAGCAGATAGATGCTGGGCTTCCCATCCCCGAGTAGGACTAAATATATGGCCAAAAGCCAGGGGGAGAGCGGTAACTGAAATGTCTGCACAAAGCCACTGATAGCCATCCTCCTCCTGTAGAGCAGACTAGAGAAACCTTCACCCATCAGTTCAAGAAGCTACAGGAAAGCTTGTTATTTGCTTGGATACTGGGTGTAATGCCAACTACCAACCCTTTCTTGTGGGAAACCCAAAGTACAAGCTTTTATCGCACCTTCCAGCTTTTATACAACTTACATGATGCGGGAATCCCAACCTGAGAAGTCATCAGTAAAACTGGTCTGGAATCAGTGAAACAAGCCGGAGAAAACATATTAACTACCACCTGGCACCACATCCACAAACCAGGGGCATGGAACTCTCACAGAAATGCTACCACCCTGCTCATAAACACGAGCTTATGACCAACAACCAGAAGCAACGGCAGGAAAGCTGCTTCTCTCTGCAGTGCTTGCTGGGGTCACAGGGGAGGATCCTCAAGGCATCCTCCTTTTCACTTTTGGTTCATCAGGAAGCCACTGTCGGGCCACGGACAGGAGCAGCTGCATTCCCACACTCCACACAAGTTATGTGGTCCCCTATGAGATGTTGTCCTGAGGCCACAGACACCAACATGCCCCAGAAACGAGAAGCAGATACGTCACACTCTGCAGTGACAGCAGACTCCTGGCAGCACCCAGAAGTCTAAGACACATCCTCCTGGTCTGACAGGATTTTATTTTCTAGAACATCGCAGAAATCAACCCAAGTCATTAGGAGGTGCCTGCAACCGCGTTTTACCTCAGAATATTTGCCGTGGCTTTCCTTTCCTGGGGAAGAAGGTCTGGGTCTCGCAAAACTTCTTCTAGCAAATTGAGGACATTCATCTTTAGTTCGTTGTTGAGTTCAAAATCCTATAAAGCAAAATGTAGCTTGTAAAATTTTAGTTGTGAAGGTTTTAGCTCTATGACCCATGACACCATTTCTCATGATAAATTCTCTAGAAGCTATGTATGGACCCTAGGACTGCTCTCCCCACGAGAGATCCTGAGTTCATTGGTTTGGGAAGGGGACCTATTGTCAGTATTTCTGACAGGCTCCCCAGGGGGTGGGAATTTCTCAAATATACAGGTGCTTCCCTTAGCCTGAACCACTAGACCTCCTCCTACGTTTACTTCTATTTATCTTGCACATCTAGGAAGTGATAAACTTTTTCCCAGGAGCTTCTTAATTCAATCCTATGGGATAAAGGGCTTTGCTCTGATGTCCCAAGGTGCCCCCTACTGTAACCTGCTGTAATGTAAAGGCTGAAATAATGGTCTGGTTTCTCACTGGACTATATGTCAGATCAGTAACTGGGGCATAGCAATAGCTCAAAAAAGAGATCTGTTGCAAGAATAAAATCTGTCATTTGGACAGTGACTTGAGTTAAGAACTTCCAAACAGACAGGTGAACAGCTAAAGAATAAATGACATTCACAGACTGATGGGGCTGCATCAAGCAAGCCAAGGAGTGAGACTGAAGGGGCGCCCACTGGGCAAAGCTGGGTATCAAAATGAATCATAACAGTGATAAGTAATAACCCAACTAAATTAAAACAACCTGTAAATCCCTAGTGGTGCTCCCAAAGATATAAATAGGTACATACAGAAAGAGGGTAGAAGAGAAACTTTTCTTTATAGTAGAATTCCAACTAATAAATGCAAAGAAACAAAAGAGGAAAAAAATCACCATTTTGCCCAAAGCAGTAATAACTGATCAGGCAACTGACTAGATGCTGAAATTTACTGGGAGACAGAATTAACAGTGTCAGAGTACCCTTCGGCCCCTGCCAGAAATGATTTGTTAATTACAAAGAAAGACTCCAGCAGACATCACCTTAACAAAGTGATCAGTTACCATCACCCATCACGGAACAAGCCCACATCAGGTACTACTAATGTGATGCTCTGTGAAAATCATCATTTATTTTTTTCCCTTAAAATGCATAATCTCACATTTGCATTGTGAGGAAACATTGTGTTCTTCAAAAATGTTAATGCATTGAAAGATGAAAAACAGGAACTCTTCCATTTTATTTTATTTTTAAGATTTTATTTATTTATTTGACAGACAGAGATCACAGGTAGGCAGAGAGGCAGGCAGAGAGAGAGGAAGGGAAGCAGGCTCCCCGCTGAGCAGAAAGTCTGATGCAGGGCTCCATCCCAGGATCCTGGAATCATGACCCAAGCCAAAGGCAGAGGCTTTAACCCATTGAGCCACCCAGGTGCCCTGAACTGTTCCATTTTAAAGGACACCGAGGGGACCATGGCTCCATGGGACAGGTGAATTGGGGATTAGATCTGAGGTCAAGGGGAAAATGACATAAAGGCATCACTAGGACAACTGGCAAAAGTCAAGGTTATGTAATAGTTGGGAATAGCATCAATGTTAAATTGTCCTGAATATGATCATTTTTACTGAGGCTGTTTAAGAGCAGCTCCCTGTTTGGGAGGGCAGGGAGGAGACAGAAAGAGAGGGAGAACACAAATACGGTGAGCACATTAATTATTATGAGTGACCGTAAATGGGTATCAGTGTTCTTTGTCTTATTCCAGCATTTTTCTCTTGATGTGAAGTTTTTAAAGGTACAGAGTTGGAAAAAAGAAGTAAAAATGTAACATCATGTTTCTTACACTCTTTTATTAAGTGCATTCTTATAATACACTGACAGGTGGCATCCTGGGATGGTCAGGTTTTCAGAGACGATCTGCACACTGCTAGGTCCTGCTTGCAAGGTCCTGACTCTGAGAGACCGTCTTTCTAGGTGCAGGCATCGTGTACGTGCATTTCCCCTTCTATACAAAGTGACTCACTACAACTACATTTTAACTGTAAGGAAGGAAATTTTGAAGCACTGACATTCTGAATTCTTTTAAATGATTAGAGAAAACATTGCTAATTAGAATGAATCCAGCAAAAAGAAAACAGCACACACTTCCTATTTTAGTAAATTAGGGGCAGCAAAAGGATCCGTAATTTCACAAATTGCAGACAATGCGACAGTCTGCCCTAATTTGAGTTGGATATTTTTGGGTCTCAGTTAGGTGGAAAACTGTGTAACAAATTTTTCTCAGTATTTCAGTTTTACTGCCTGACAATTAGTATCACTTCTTTGGACCAAGAGCCCCCCAACAAGGAGGTTAATATCTCTTAGCATTCTCAGGCTGCCAGCTGATAGGTTTTCCTAAAATTTCATCTATTTATTGTCCAACAGCTTCTCGGCTATTGGTTTTCCTTTTAAAATACATGCAAGTAAGGGTGTACTAGGTGGCTCAGTCAGTTAAGCAACTGCCTTTGGCTCAGGTCATGATCCCAGGATCCCAGGATCCCAGGATTGAGCCTTGCATCAGGTTTCCTGAAGTTGGGGAATCTGCTTCTCCCTCTACCCCTTACCCCTGCTCATCCACACTGTCTCAAATAAATATATAAAATCTTTTAAAAAATGTAGGCAAGTGGGGCACCTGGGTGGCTCAGTTGGTTAAGCGAATGCCTTTGGCTCAGGTCATGATCTTGGAGTCCCAGGATCGAGTCCCACATCTGGCTCCCTGCTAGGCAGGGAGTCTACTTCTCCACCTGACGTCTCTCCTCTCATGCTCTCTCTCATTCTCGCTCTCTCTCGTTCTCGCCCTCTCTCTCAAATAAATAACTAAAACCTTTAAAAAAAATAAAAAATGTATGCGGGGAAAAGAGAGTCATATCTTACTACTGTGTTTTTAATTTGTCCAACCCCTCCTGCATTTCAAGGCGAGGGGAGTATTTGTAAACAGCTAATAACCCCACTAACTTCAATCCCTGAGCACCACCAAAGGATTTCTCAGCCATCGGGAGTCTGTTTCCTTAATGAATATTGGTATTTATTAGTGAGATGATAGAGTCCTCCCGTAGCTGTGTCAGTCTCTCGAACGATGCACATCATCTGACGATCATAAGTGGTTTAGTGGGAAGGACATCAGGTCAGTGTCTGGTCCTTGCTGAGGGATAATTAGCAGTTTCATCAACAAGCTCCACTGAGTACCTGCTTTGCCCCATCCTGGGCTCAATAGGGGAAAACAGCTCTGAGACCCCAGGATGGCAAGATGTGTGAAAGGTCTCATTAAGGAAAATAAAATGTCATTTTATTATTCTGAGCTCTGGAAAGACTAGCTTGAGAGAGCCCTTTGGAACCTTGGTGGAATCTGACCAGACACTCTTGGCGGCATGATGAACGTTAGAGGTGAGCATTTGCTCTGCTGGTGATGTAGCTGAGGAAAGCACACTATCCAGGGACGGCTGAGTAGGAAACGTAAGAATTCTCACGCGTAGTTTCCCCTGACATTTGCACAGGTTTTTCTCACATTCAAAGTGACCGTCTGTGCATGATTTCAGTTGTCCCTCGGCTGACCCAGGAGCAGACAAGGAAGGAACCTATGATCTTGTGTCACAGGTGGGCTATGGAGGCTGAAGGGATGTGATCATACTGGGGAGACAAGACAAGGAAGGAGGTACCAGCAGCGGACAAAAGCACAGGTGGTCCCTCTGACTCTGATAACCTGTGCTCCTATCTGCCAATAGGCCCACGATTGACCACAGATTCTTCTTTTTTAAAAAAGATTTTATTTATTTGAGAGCGAGAGTGCACAGAGAAAGAGGGAGAGGGAGAAGCAGACTTTCCATAGAGCAGAGAGCCTGACACGGGGCTCGATCCCATCACTCTGGGATCATGACCTGAGCCAAAGGCAAACGCTTAACCACTGAGCCACCCAAGGACCCCTCACCACAGATTCTAACGCAGGAATTCTGGAACAAGGATACTTTTCTCATGAACTCCTGGGTGATGCTGATCACGTTTTCAGTAGCAAGACTTGCCACTGTGTATATTTTTTAATTCATGCAAAAATCAACGCCTCAAAAACTGACTAAAAAAAAAAAATCCAAATCCTCTGATGTACTACCTAAAATGGGAAATTTTCTTTTTTTTAACCAATGCATGTGAAATGCAGAATTAGCTATCTGAACGTCCCTGTTCAAAATGTAATAGCTACTACTTCACTAGAAATCTAGAGCAGCTAAAAAGCCACTTGCCCTATTTAAATCCAGAGGCAGACTATTCATAATAAGTCTGCCTAACAGCCGTTTTTAAATTATCTGGAATCTAATTTTTTGGTCGCATTTCCCCAGGCCCTGAATGGGAAATGAGAACCCTCTTTGGGGCGAGGGGGTCGGGGGTTGGGGGGGAGGAGCGCGGGGAAGAACACTGGCTCCTTCTCATAGGCAGCAATCGGGGCGCCCACGAGATGGCGCTCCTGGGTCGTCCGGCTCTGCGGGAGTCCGCACCGCCTGGGTGCTCGGACCTGGCGGGTGGCAGAGCGCAGTGCGAGCCAGGCCCTGAGCCGGGAAGCTGCCTGTTGTCGGGTTCTCTCGTGCTCCAGATCAGCGAGCCCTCCGCGTCCAACGGAGCTGAGGCAGTCACCCAAGCTATCCCAGCAACAGCTTATATAGGTTAGTTTTTGTTTTCCGATGTTCGACGCAGAGATGAGGAGACAGAAGATCAGAAAGAAGAAACCACGAGGCTTCCAAAGGCGGACAGCCCGCAAAATGGGGAGACTTTGACATTTCAGTCTCTAGAGAAGAAAGGATAGTTCTTATTCCTTCAGCACTTTCTGAGCACCTCAGTTCATGATGTCTCGGGGCGCGGGAAGGCAAGGCAGAGGACAGCAGTGTGGGCGATGGGCAGATGAAGCAAACATTATTAACCCCTAGAGCCCGGCGAGAGGGGTCTGTGATTGGGGTGGGTGGGGGGAGCGGGGCCCTGCCCCACTGAGTTGGAGGAAAGGTTCTGGGCCTGCAAATGCAGCTCCGGGAACCCCTGCAAAGAGGGGACTGCTCACCTGGACTATCAGGGAACTTGGCAAATGCTTAGGGACAAGAGATTACCAGCCAATGACGTTAGATCCCCCTCAAGACACAAGCTATGGCAAGAGGAGTTTTATTTTACCAAGATTTACTGACTCTGCTCCGACACATTTATCAGTGATTCGAAAGTCAGTATTTCCCTCACCCAGGTTAGTGGAGTTCCTGGGTAACTAAAACTTTGTGAGAGTTCCCCAAATGCCAGATGGTATTTAATTATGATCTAATTTAACACAGTTACAATAATTTTTATTCCCATTTTACAAGCAAAGAAGTCAAGGTATAGGGAATCCAAATATCTTGTTCAAAGTCACAACAGATAGCAAGCGGCAGACTCAGGACTCGACCCCAGGCAGTGTCCACAGAACACCCGAGTTCTCACTGCTAACACCCAACTGTCCAAAAACAGTAGCTATCAGTGCTCTAGCGCTGGTAGCTTGGGCTGAAAAGACATTATCAGATGCTGATTGTCCTGCTGGAGCTATCTCCCTCCTATGCTAACACCCATCTGAGATAGAGATCTTGAAACTCAGGTTTGTATTAATAAGACTAGATCATACAACAGAAAAACAATCTGTGATGCAATAAATCAGATTCTCCAGCCCCCTGGAACTGAATCCCTGCTGACAGCTGAGGCGTGCGGGCAATTACATTCATTCTTTCAGGAGAGCAGGACAGTAATTAGTAATACACTATGCATGGCCAAGGGAACTCTAGGACACTGGGAAAATCTGATTCAATAAACACAGTTTGAGGGTAAAGAGAATTGCAAGAATAATTTTCTCACTGCAATCAGTACAGTTTATTCCCAACTATGGCCAGAGTTTTAAAAAGGAAAGTAGAAATACTGCAGAATGAAGTAAAACCACATAAATAATTTTAAAACCTGGACAGTGGGCTCATAAAGAAGGGGATTGGGATGTGTTACACTCAAAAATAAGAGCCTGGGGTTTGAGAACGATTTTCTTTCTTTCTTTTCTTTCTTTCTTTTTAAAGATTTGATGGACTTATTTGACAGAGATCACAAGTAGGCAGAGAGGCAGGCAGAGAGAGAGAGAGGGAAGCAGGCTCCCTGCTGAGCAGAGAGTCTGATGTGGTGGCTTGATCACAGGACCCTGAGATCATGACCTGAGCGGAAGACAGAGGCTTAACCCGTTGAGCCACCCGGGCACCCTGACAATGATTTTCAAGGCAATGAAAAGCATGCTAGTGTTCGCTGTTCTCTTTGACTACAGAAGACGAAGAGCTGAATTTATATTGTGGTGTAGATTTAGGTTAGGTCTGTGCCATTTTGTTACCTGGGAAACTGCAGCGCAGGTGCTGAATGATCTTCCCAAGATCTATGCAGATCAACCTTGATAGGTTGAGGACACATTTCTGGATTCCTCATTTTAATGAACCAGAGATAACAATCCTCTAAACCAATGTGGTTTTCAGTTCTTTTGAGGAGGGGAGACCTTATTCAGAAGGTAAATGTTGAAACCTTATCCCAGGGCGGATAGTGCTGGCTTACAACTGGCAAGGGAGACCCTACAAAGCACCTATTTGGCCTTGTCCACTGTCCACCACCCCTGGTCAACCAGCCTTCTTGCCACCTCTGAGTAACCTTGACTCTGAATCACATTTTGTCACTGGAAAAGTGAAAAGCAGGGTTTTCCAGCATTTCCCATCACCCAACTACAAAGATATTTTAAAAGCCTCTTTGTTTGCCCTACAAAAGGAACAACTGACTCAAAAAACATTAGGAAGGGCATTACCTTTGGAATAAAACCCTACAAGGCAACTCTACAGTAATTCCAAACTTTCCAGCACCTGTTGAACACTTACTCATAAGGTCCTAGAATCTCCAAAGAGAAACAGAATATATAGAAAATTGTGACTAAAAAAAAAGAAAGAAAATGTGTAACTGACCAGCATGTAGCCACGTATGCACCAGGAAGAGGTGGTAAATCCCAGATACAATTAAGCCCCAAATATGGTTAGCACAGGTGCTCCTGGTGGGGGTCCAGATATTTGTTGAATGAATGGACAAAAGTTCTAGGGAGGTTACTTGACTTTGAGATGTGTGGTAATATGTTACCTAATTCTTCTTAAACTGGTGTTTGGGGAAATTATTTGAGCAGATGTGAGGTGGGAGGCTACTAGAGGAAGGCACCATGCAAAATGTGGAAGATTTGTTAGAACAAAAATAACCGGGGGGAGGCAAATGGCGATGAACGACACCAACTCGGTGAGAAGGAAGAAACCATGCAGAAAATAATATATGCGACCATTTTCTAACAAGTGATTCTGCATTTGAAGACTTGCTAATATCCAGCCTTTAGACCTGGACAGCTGAGCTTAGAAGAATTTTAAATACGGCCCACAACCTTGAAATCACAGAATATCTCAGAAGAGAATCAGTCCATTTAAAAAGCATTTATCAGAAGAAGGAAATAATTTTCTAAGTGCTATGTTTTCCACTGGTTTCTAGAGAGGTGGTTAATTGATAGGATTGTAGCTTTCAAGACAATGACAAAGATTGCAGAGGGGAAAAATAACATTTGGAAAGGCCTGCTTTTAATCTTGATTTTTTAATTTTCTTCATTAATTAATGCCACATGCCAACAAAATTATCCTTGACCTTAACTTGAGAAGAAGCCTTAGTGAAGAGTGGTCTGTAAGTTATACTTTGTTCTCCGGGTCCTGACCCATAAAAGGGGAAAAGACTGGTAAAGGAAGCTGGGAGGCAAACCCCATCCCTTTCCCCATTGGAGAAGACACACTCAGAGTCAGGAGTGTGGCAGAAGTAGAACCTTTGACATTCATCTAGGAAGAAACTTCATTATGCAAAGACATGAAGAGATATAGGTTGGCGAAATCTGGAGGCAGAGTGAGCAGGAGATGAAGCACAAGGAAAAGGGCAGCAGGTAGGCAACACCTTAAGACTGGAACTAAGAGGTGCCTGGGGGGCTCAGTTCATTAAGTGTCTGTCTTCAGTTCAGGCCATGATCCCAGGGTTCTGGGATCAAGTCCCCGCATCAAACTCCTTGCTCAGCAGAGAGCTTACTTCTCCCTCTACCTGCTGCTCCCCCTGCTTGTGCTCTCTTTCTCTCTCTAACAAACAAACAAACAAATAAATAAAAAAAATAAGACCTGAACAAACCTGTTAATGCCCCAGTGCTGAGCTGGCTCCTTGGAGTCCTGGGGGACAGGGGCGGGGTCCAGAGAAGGGACTGAGGACTCAGTCCTGCATGCCGTAGGACTCCAGAAATACCTCCTAGGTCCACAAGTGATTACGAGCGTGTAGAATGCAAAGTGTTGATGTAAGAAGCTACTGATATATGTAACATCCCATATGGTGTTTCTCAGTGTTTTCTGTCCATGAAACCCAACCACAGAAGGTTAAAGAATCCTGTTGGTCTTACGGAGAAAGCTAAATTTCTGTCTTGGCAACAATGGGAACTGAAAATAAGTTCCACTTAACACACTGGTTCCCTAAACTCTTAATTCCGTTTCACACAGACTTAAATAAATCCTGTTGTTAATTTCTCACCAAGTTTTTTCTTTTCTTGTTTTTAAAGACACTCATGGAAAGCTTAAGGATAGTTTAAAGGCTAACAATAGGGATGTATAAAAGATAAGCGACAACTGTGGTAAGTAGTTAAAGGAAGTCAGATCTTCTTACTTGGTTGTTTGCCTGGACCACAGAAAAAAAGAGTTAAAAAATGAAAATCTATCTTCAGGATTTAAAAAAAAAAAAAAAGGAAAGAAGAAAATCCATGGTAATCAGATAATAGTTTCTGCTTTTATATTTTATTTTATATTTTCTAGAGCATTCTGACAATTCATTTGTGCGTAAGAACCCCTTATAGATCATTTTGCCGGTTTTACGAATGAGGATGGTAAGCTACATGGGAATCTAGACTAGAATTCAGATTTCCAGACTTCTCTCCTCGCCTGAGCCCTTCTTGACCCAGGAACTCAAGTGAAGTCTGATGCCCAAGGCAGTTTGTTCTGAGGGGGGAAGGGCAGGCAGATCTTGATAAAATAATACAGCAGGGTCGGATATGAAAGTGATGAAAGTAGGTGCCAGTCCATGTGCCCAGGAAATCAGGAGGAGTCAAAAGGAACTTAAATGGCTAGCCTAATTAAATCAAATAGAGCATTCTCCATCTCACTTTGGCTTCCCTTCCTGGGAAATCAGGAAGTTTAGGAACAAACACTGGTTTATACCTGGGGGACATTCGAGATTTCTTAGCCTGGACATGAGGAGGTCCACGGGAAATGGTGTGGACAACTAGAAGCAAATGAGTGCTAATTAGTAAAGACGAGACTAACATAAAGACGTGTGTATCCTGTTGATTATCTTCCCATTTAGTGCCTTTGTACAACGATTTGCAAGGCTGAAGCAAGAGACAACGAATTTATCATTAAACAGAAATAGTTCACAGCTACCAGCTTCTCACACTGCAACTCAATTCTCTCTCCTTGTTCCCAGCATCCCCATCCACACCCACTGGCAGGGGACAGAAGCCTCACTGTACTTTGGGGCTGCTGAGCAGGGGGCCAGCATCTTCATCCACCTGTTAGGTGGGATGTCTGGGGTCTCCTGACTTTTCACCGTAGACAGCACTAGCTCCAGCTCCCTCCAGGGCCAGCGCTGAGGGAAGCCTGTAAATCACCGTCTAAATATCCAAGAGGTGCCGCCCTTCAGAAGGGAGGCAGGGGGGCACCTGGGTGGCTCAGTGGGTTAAAGCCTCTGCCTTCAGCTCAGGTCATGATGCCCGGGTGCTGGGATCGAGCCCCGCATCAGGGTCTCTGCTCGGCGGGGAGCCTGCTTTCACCTCTGTCTCTATCTGCCTACCTCTCTGCCTACTTGTGATCTCTGCCTGTCAAATAAATAAATAAAATCTTAAAAAAAAAAGAAGAGAGGCAGGGCTCTGGCTGGTTAAGACCGTAAAGATCCTTTGTTTAAGGGACACAGAAGAGACTCTGGGACAAAAGTAACTTTCCTAAGGAAAGATTCAGAAATAGCAAAAGCATGGTCAGTGTTAGCATATGATATTCTCACCTTTTTGAGTCAGAAGTGGTTTTGTACATTTTGCTTTCAAGCTGTCTGCACTCCAAGAGTTGGCCGGCGAGATCGGGGGTTACAGCCCGTGCTGGGCAGCCAGCAGCTGGAGTATGGAAGCAGCTTCTGCCACCTGCTATCTGTGTCATTTTGGGCAGATCGTTTCACCCCCCCGAAGCTTCCATTTCCCCATTTATAAAGCTGGATAACAACATCTACCTTCCCTCTCTTAAAAGGTTGAAGTGAGGGGGTAAATGAATTAATATTTGAAAACGGCTTACAGACACAAAAACAAAAACATGGCCAGTCTTGTCACTCAGAATGCACCCTCATAGAGGAAACTGCCTTCTAGGTGTGTGTGTGGGGGGGAGTCATGTTTTCAAGTTGCCTATAAAAGGCCAGGTGCCCTGTATCATGATTACGGCAGCCTCAAAGCTCAGACTGGTTCAGTGGAAAGAAGAGCCGTGGCTCAAAGCAGAAACAGACAGGGAGCCTGGATGGGAGAGCCCCCCCCCACGGCCGGCTGACCAGGTGGAGAGGAGGAGGAGCTGAGCCTGAGGGGCTGGAGGATGGCTGAGCACCATCAGAAGGGTCCACGGGTGCTGCTTAGTCTGATCTGTAAGTCAGATCCTACTTACATCTTTCATCCTCCCGCCCACATTGAAAGTCTGTACGAGGCTCATCCTTGGCCCAACCTCCATTTCAGATTGGGAACAAAGACTAGATCTGCACTCAGTGCTCTCATTTGATGCTAGATTTAGTGTCTTGCTAAGCAATGCCAAAAATTTTAAAAATTAAAAAAGGGCCCCCCGTCATCTGTTGAAATAACTGACAGAAGAGATGAACTGTAGAAACTCTCATTTTAGGACACCCTGTTCCCTGAGGTCTTTGAACACACGAAGTCCCTCCATCCCAGCAGCACCAGCGTTCCTGCCTCAAGTGGTCAACCAGGCACGATCCCACTGGACCCCCTGGTCTGAAGCGGCAGGCTCGAAGCCCAAACGCAAAGATGCTCATTGGTACATTCCCTTATTGGGAAAAGAGCCACCATCTCCTCTGGGACTGATAAAACCCCAACACTGATGTTACTTAAAAGTTTGCTTTGTCTACAGACCCCACAGAGGTGTGCCCCTCTTCAGCAGGCTGATTGCTGGGGCCAAGCGGAGATGACCGTGCTTTCCTGTTTCAGAGGAAGGGGGGCCCTGCTGGAGAGAGGGAGGAGTTCCGAGCCAGACATTAGGGAGCTAGGTCTGGCTCTCAGCTGTACCTCTGAGGGGTCTAGGACTGTGCATCTATACTGGAGCCATTTGTTGTCACATGTGACTATTTAAATTTAACTAAATTAAATAACGTCCCAACTTCCGTTTCTCAGCCACCCTGGCTGCTCCATTTCCAGTGCTCCATGAGCCACATGTGACTACTGCACTTGGCACTACAGATACAGAATGTTTCCACCATTATAAAAGGTTCACCTGGGCAGTGGTAACTGACCCTCTCTGAGACCTAATCGCCTCCCTGGTCCGGTCCGGTCAGAGTAACAACATCTGCCTGGGTTTAGGCTCTGCCAGGAGAAGCCATCTGTGACGTTCTGAGCATTCACCTGTGGCGGCTGCTCTAAGAAGTCTCACCTCACCTAATCCTCACAATCGCCAGAATAAAGAAGGGACACCCTCCGCACTTAGATGGAAGGAGAAATGGAGTCCTGGAGGAGTTGAATAGTTTGCTCGGGCACATGGCTGGTGGGTGCGAGGGAGGGGACTGCCATCCGCGTTAACTCTGACCCTGAAGCCCTCCCCATCGCCCCACCGCTCCTCCAGCGGCCTTCCAGAAGCCCCTCGGTTCCGACATCCGTGCTACATGCACACAGTGGCCCGAGGTCAGCTCCGACGGGGATTTCTGGAGGTGTGAAAGCTTTCACCTCAACTATTACCCGGGACTACGAAGTCGAGTTGTGAGAGCTGCTGATTCCATACCCCAACCTCTGTTTATTTGTTCAGTGTGCTCAGGATATGGATTCTAACAAACAGACGCTGGGGTCTGTGTGACTGTGTGTATATGCGTGTACTTCTACATGATGGACTACATATAAAGCTCTCTGATTATGGGAGAAGCACGTATGTATGTAACAAGTATCAGACATACCACTCACAGTGAAAGAGCAAACGGGGGGAAATGAGTGTCATCGGCCGATAAGGGATTTTATCCTTACTATGGAGAAAGTACGTAATATCAGTAAGAACAACAGTAAAATCAACAGAAGACTGGGAAATGCCCGAGACGAGGGGCATGGGCTGGAAAGACTCTCTTGGGTGCTACCTTATCTTGATCAGGGTAGTCGTCGTCATACAGGTGCGTTCAAGGTAAAGTCTCTGAGCCACACTCCGAAGTTCAGTGCCCCTTATACGAATGTAATAGCTTGGTAAAATGCAACAAAGCATATAAACCGAAACACAAACTCAAGAGTTCTTCGTCATCAGCTAAATGCATGCTCTTTGTTCCCCAAACAATGAGTGTAAGAGGACTAGTGAGTTAGAAACCCAACAGCTGAGTCATTTTGATACAGACTGTGAAACTGCTTGCCCACATGACCTGTACCTCTTGTGCCACAAGCAAGGATGTAGTCATCAAGCAGCAGCACTGCTGTTCACCGATCCCATTAAACTGCTCTGTCCGCTATCCTTCCCCACCCTGCACATAGCTTTGGGGCTGGCACCAACGTCTTTGAGAACTTTTAGGTACAGAATTCTATCTTCTTCAATCAGAATGGCCAGTCCAATACATTATCCAAGTTCCCCGTTCAATCCGGTAAGACATTTCCTTCCTGGCCTAGCTTGGCCTGCCTTCAGCCTGGAAGCCTCCCTAAAGGTCCCCTGTTCTTTCCTCCAAAACACCTCCTCTCCACTCCCTGCTTCCCCTTCCACATGCCAGGGCAGGTGGAACTGGGCCCTGCTCTGGATGTGGTAGACAGACGGTGGCTAACTCCTGTGGGGCACACAGGGGGACTCCTGGAGTCCTCTCCACTGGAGACTGAAGGCCAGCTCTCCTAACTCAGGAACGTCTGGATCCTCACATCTACCCCGTGTCTGGCACCCTCTGGGGCTCAATTCTTACTAGTGAATGAATGAAGTAGGGAAAAGAGAAGAAGTAACAATAGTTCGTCCATGAGTTCTATGGGGAAGGAGATTTTTATGTGAGTAGGTCATTTTTATCTGATCTCATGCTTTTAAAACATTTCCCCTAACCTACGGTTAAGAAAACGAGGGATCATTTCATTCTTGGCCGGTGTCCCTCCCCTGGTACCGAGTCAGAGTGTGCAGGTCGTAACCTACATAAACCACTGCAGGCTCCTTCCTTAGTACTGTTCTGTGGTCTGTAGGATTCCTCAAACAACTGGACAGAGTCTCTCTCCAGGATCAGTGGATCAATAAGGCAATGCAGGAAAACCAAAATTGCTACAGATTATACATACCAGGCCCCTAACACACACACTGGAGGTCAGCCTCAAAGCCCTGCGCTCTCTTGTCTGTGCACAGAAGACAAAGCAGCCCAGGAGCACATGGCCCCGGCACAAAGCACGGTGGTCCCGAAAGCTGCAGACAGCTTGGAATTGTGCAAATGACACATGAGGCCTCCTAGCAGGAAACACTTGAGAAGTGTGCAGACACCTAATGAGAACACTTCTTTCTCTCAGATTTTCTACACACACAGCCTTGATTTCTGGTCCCTTGGTGGCTTTAGTCTCTGTCTAGGCTGACTTCGGGAACTATAAATGCTTGCAGATGACCTCCTGGAGGGAGTGCATAAACTGGCTTTGAGAATTCTTCCTGGGCATGTCCCAGGTGCCCAGCATGGCAGAGTCCTGAGGAAGCAGACACAAAGATGAAGGAGACAAACCGGGTCTGCAGGGAACTAAGGGCTCCTTGTCCCGGGATGAAATGTTCATCTCCTGTCCTTAGCGAGAAGGGATCTGGTCACACCCACCTACAATGGACTTTATGTCTTTCATGTTTCTTGATTCAATGTTGCCTTTAACCCTCACTACACATCCTTGGGGGAGGCAAGAGATGGACAGTTGTTCTCATTCTCAGAAGAGAATATTCACCCCCGGTGAGGCCGAGGGACAGAATCGGGCCCCACAGAAGATACAGTGGCAGAGTTGGAAGAAGAACACGTGTGTCCTGACTCTGGGCTCCTGCTTCCACTAAACCAGAGACAAGGCATATGGGAGGAACCCACCCAGGCCTTGTGGCTTCCTTTCAACATGAGAGGCAATAAATGAATGAATAAGGCATAACAAAATGAAGAGAAACTAGGGCAGAATGTATAGCAGATGAAAATTTTTGGAATCAGGAGAAAAAAAAAAAGCATCCTAGTCTTACCAAAGGAAAGACTTACTAAAGGAAAACCTAAGGTTCCAGAATGGCATTCTAGCACACTGTGGGGAAGGAGTTGAGGGTGACATCCTAGGAAAATTTTATTTCTCTGGAGAGCCAACACATAATTCTGCCACTCTATTTCTCCTGAATTAAGTTCAGGGTCCTACCTACACATATAAGTCACCTTTGGTGACAAATGAGAAATAGATACATGATACTTAATATTGTGTAGTAGATTCAATTCTCCAGATTATCTGAGGACAAAGCTACATCTTGTCACTTCCCTGAGGCTTTTCTGTTTTCAATAAACAGAAGTGATTTCTCTGGTTGGTCTACCATGTGAACAGTAATGCAATTTGCCATGTTTGGCTGTGTTTTTTTTTTTTTTTAAAGATTCCAACTTCCTACTCATTTTTTTGGGAAAATTATTAATTAAAAATAATCAGGTTGCCACAATAATGGCATAGTCTGGGACTCAACCAGCAGAGAGTGAATCAGATAATGAAAAATCCTATTGTCCAAGCCCTTCGGTTTGTGAGGTGAAAATCAAAGACAGTAACAGTGAGGGTTAACTAGCAGAGTTCTTTCTTTCTTTAAGTACCATGGCAGGTCTGCTTGTCTGGAGACAGCCAGGGGCCACACCCACACCCTCACTGGCTCAGGCCATGTCAGGTGATGGAGAACTCACCCAAATGAGGAAGGAGACAGGACGTGCACACGATGAGGTTACAATGGGACAATTGGAAACCAACCACAGATCCTTAAAATACACTCACACATTCAGGGAAGGGAAGAAAAGACAAAGGTGGGAGTGGTAAGACCTTCCTCTGGCACATCAGGGTCTACATTTTATACAGTAATCATGTCAGGACAAAAGACTGGATATTTGAGCACTGTGTACCATCCACACATGACTCCCATGTCGAGAGGGTCTGAGAAGCTGGGGTCCCAGTATGGGCTCCCTAAATGGAACTGATGACCAAGTGCTTCCCCACATAGAAGCACGCCCTAAGTAACAGGCTACAAAGTATCCGAACTGTCAGCTAACATTTAGGGTGCTTTGTGGATTACAACTAAATGCCTCAGGACACAATCTGAATAAAGAGACCTGTACTTCCCTATCAAACCACTTTCTATCCCAGTGACTTGGTGCTATTCAGTCTAATACTACCCATAGGCACATACATATTTATGTAAGTACAATGCAGCCAAGGTCAAGCCAGATAATAACATCTTCCTGTAAAGCTCTTTATCCTAGAAGCAAGGGATTCAGTCCAGCCATCTCCCCATCTCTTGAGTTCTCTTCACCCAAAGTGGAGTGAGCCCCACATACTGTAAATTGCTTTGCGACTCTTTTCTAGCTATTGTAAGAGTTCTGTGTGAATTGTGAGGGATTCTGGTTTCAGATCGTTAGAAGAAGAGGGCACTGGATTGACAGAGAGGAGGTGAGGCTGGCAGGGAAGCCAGATTAGAGGTTTTGAGAGAAGATTTGCAGACAGCAGGGAGCTGAGCCCCAGGTCAGCCTGGGCTTTGGCTTGCACCTGGGAAGACAACGGAGGGACCTCTGTGAAGCCTTGTGCCCTGGAGGCTTGCGCTACCTTTTTGAAGCATCCACGGGCCCCTTGAATCAGAACTCAGGACCCTGGAGTCCAAAACCAGAGAGGAATGGGATGGCTCGTCAGATACGGGGTAGACTTCATTATCATGTATCTGCAGTGAGCCAAACAGGACTTACAAGCAGCTCCCTCAGACGATGAGGAGGAGAGACTAGACATTTTCAGTGGGCTCAGGATGGTCCCCAGAATTTGAGTCATAAGGGATCCATTTTTACTTACTTAAGATGCGTAAGATAAAATTTTTAGATCCCGTATTTAACGTGCTACCTTCATTTGAACTTTAATTAACATTTAAGAATCGTCATGGGCTAACTGATGGCAAGGCCCAAATCCCACTTTTCCCAATTAGTGAATTCTCCTCCCACAGGGATCGCAGGTGCCTGGCTCTCTCCTGACTCCATCTCATGGACTGTGGTCACCCAGGACCACATGGCAAACCCATGAAAGCCTCTGGGAAAATACTGAAGGGAGACCTGAGAGCTCCTCTTTTCTCTGTTTCTTCAAACATTTTATATGTTTCATATGTTCTGATCTGAGCCACCTCGGGGCCCCCTTCCCTCTCTTTAAAACTCTCCTGGCACAGGGACGCCTGGCTGGCTCAGTTGATTAAGCAGCTGCCTTGGGCTCAGGTCATGATCCCAGCGTCCTGGGATCGAGTCCTACATCGGGCTCCTTGCTCGGCAGGGGGCCTGCTTCTCCCTCTGCCTCTGCCTGCCATTCTGGCTGCCTGTGCTCGCTCTCTCTCTCTCCCTCTCTCTCTCTGATAAATAAATAAGATCTTTTAAAATAAATAAATAAATAAAACTCTCCTGGCACAGTGCCAGGCAGTCACGCCTCTGCCAGGGCCTGCCCATTGCTCAGCAGCGGGTAACCAAAGCACGATGCGTGCCTCCAGCCCATGAAGCAAAGGAGTCCCTTACCTTATTTTCTGAAACTGTGATGTGGGTATACGTTCTACGAACGTGTACTGAAAACACACACACAAACAAATAACAAGTAGGTCTCCTGTCAGCATGATGTAATTTCAAAAACAGAGTACTAGGAACCAGAACATCAAAGGCACGAGGCAAAATGTCTCCTAAATTCGCCTGAGAAAATAGTCCCCAACCAGACACCAGAGTGTGTGGGCTCAGAATATTGCTCATCTCTAGGGCATCTGCTGTTTACCTCAGGGGAGGAGCGGCTGCTGACCCCCAGGGGTCCAGATGCAGCTACCTTGAGGGCCCATGAATGGCTCCCTGGGAGGCACAATATGGTGGCTTTAGGGCCCTCGGGTAGGTGCCCTTGCCTCAAAAGGTGAGGAAAGAGGGATGCTGGGCTTCCCCTCCTGTGTCCTTCTGGATCCTGGATATTTGGCCAATGCCGTGTGACTGCTTTGATCTGTATGTCTATCCTAGTTCTTCCCTTTCTTTTTTTTTTTTTTTTAAGATTTGTATTTATTTATTTGACAGACAGAGATCACAAGTAGGCAGAGAGGCAGACAGAGAGAGAGAAAGGGAAGCAGGCTCCTCGCTGAGTCAAGAGCCCAATGTGGGGCTGGATCCCAGGACCCTGAGATCATGACCTGAGTGGAAGGCAGAGGCTTTAACCCACTGAGCCCCCAGGCGCCCCATTCCCTTTCTGTTCTAATTCCAAAATTTCAGACCCTAATTCCATAGACTCAGAAGGCATTTTATAAATGTCACGACTTAAAAAGTTGGTTTTTAAAAAACCCAAAAAACCCTTGAAAGTAATCAATGATACCACTGAATTACCTGTGCATGCTTTGAGACCCAGTGACGGAGGACATTCAGGACTCGATTGGTGGCTGTTCTCCGAATAATAAATTCTTTGTCGCACGTCCTCTCAGTGTTGTTAAATCCTTTGGAGGAGAATAAACACACACATGTAGTTAAAGCCAATCCCCAGGAATCTGGAAAAGATCATTTATTTTAGGACCTGGGTTAACGGACACTTACAAAGACACACCTTGGGAGAGAGGTACGCGGGGTTTCAGACTGTTGAGAATTCTGCTTACTTACTATTATACCCTCAGCTGTGAGGACACCACACAGATCCAGGTGAAATTAAATGAATAATGTACACACATTTATTAAAGTCACCGATTAGAGCTAAAGCCGATCTAATGACATTTCCGTTTATGCCTGCCTTGTTCTAGAACATAAAACCAAGAAAGTTTTAACAAAGCATTTAAATGAACACTAGTTGATACTTTTGGCCCAAAGTCATACAACCAATAACATTTTCAATATTCAGATGCATTAGCCCATACCTTGGCTCATAGATGATACAAATACCTTATTATATGCCCATGTACTGAGAAGGGGGATGGCAAAGAACATGATCTCTGCAGCCAGACTGTCTGGGTTCAAATCTCTGTTGTCCTACCCTGGCAAGATACAGCACCTCTCTGTGACTGGTTTCCTTGTGTCCTGCACGGGCTAATATGTACCCACTTCACAGTGTTGTTATGGAGATTTAGTCAATACATGTCAAGCATTTAGAATGCCATCTGGAACAACAGTGAGAGCTCAATAAATACACTTCAGTACTGGTTAAGTGTCTTTGGTTCCCCACTGTGCCAATGTAGGTCTCGGTCACCTTTTCATTATCAAGAAAACTACTTCAATTTTTTTTCTATTGAGCCTCTGTTTTAAAAGATTTTACCTTCTAATCATGATTAAGTGACATATTTCCTTTTAAAAATGAATGCAAGCCTTATATAACTTATATAACTTCACTGGCAAAGTTCCTGAAAGTTGTCTACACTCACTTATTCCATTTCCTCATCTTCTACATGCTCTCCATCCTACTTCCTTCTACATCCTACTCCAAGCTTCTCACCCCCTCTTATCACCCAAACAGCTCTTATAAAGATCACTAGTAACCTGCATGTCTCTGTATCCAGGGGATATCTATCATCTCTCCATTGGAAAGCTCATCTGATGAATACCTAAAATCAAATCCTCAGGTATTTATATCCCTAGATCTCTTCTCTGGGCTCTGGATCCATGTATCCAACTGCTTTTTGATATTTTCCTTTTAGATGTTTTAAAAACCTCAGACCCAATCTGTATAAAAGAAAAAGCCATGGCCTTCCAGCAAACCATGTCCTTTTCCAGTGATCCCAATTTCCTAAAGAGACATAACTAGCCATCTTGTTAATAAGCCAGAAACTGTGGAATTGTTCCTGGCCCATCTCTCTCACCTTCTTCCCCATAATTTTATTTGCTAAGTAAATCTCAAACTGCCCATATCTTCATCTCTACAAAGTCAAAATTGAAGTTGAGCTACCAGCACCTCTCAGTCTGGCCTACTGACAATAGTCTTGTCATTTCTTGCTCCCTCAAATCTGTTCTCTTCTCTAAAGTGAGAAAGACTTTTTTCAAAGGCTAAATTACATGTGTCATCCCCCCGTGTAAAGCCCTTCAATGGCACTTTTGATAAACAGAAAAAGTCTTTAACACAGCCCAAAAGTTCTTCCATGGTTTGACTCCTAGCTCCCTCTCAGCCTTTTCTGGAACCATATTCTTCTCACTTCTCTTTCATCTCACCACCCTTTTCTTAGTCCTTCATCTTCACCCCAGGGCCTTTGCACATACTGCTCTGCATCTGGCAGAATTACCACTCTCCTTTTCATTCAGTGAAAGCTATTCTTGTTTTTTCACTTCCCCTTCCTGGCCTGAGTTGAACACATCAATACATCTCACAGCACCATGCACATTTACTTTCGGACACTTGTTCCATTCACAATTTCACTTTTATTTATGTAGACAGGGATTGGGTATGTTTTTGCTGAGCACAATGAGCACATATCTGGCATGTAGCAATGCTGTATACAATATACATTTGCTGAATAAATGAATAAAATCCTGGATAGTGAGAATTTACTAAATATTGAATGTGATTTGAATGTTAAGATGATAGAGTGAAAGATAAATGAATAGTCCTCAGAGTCTATGAAATGAGTTAGACCAAAAAAAAAAAAAATCAATCTATGAATGTCTTAGGAGCAGAGGCCCCTTTTCCACACTGCTCTTTGGATGTAGGCAGGCTTCTCTGACCCTCCGGCAGACACAGTCAGAGGATAATGACACTGTGCTCTTGACAGAACAGACCTCTTTTTAAAAAATCTCTTGCTATTAAAAGCTCACAAATCCTAGGTAAAATATAATAAATATCTTTTAAAATGCATAGCTGAGTTCTCAAGAAAATGAATTTTCTAGGGTTAAACACACAGGGACCGGAAAACCGGAACCAAGCCTCTGAACTGATGCTAGCAGCCTCAAGAGGAGATCAGTTCGCCAGCCTGGGAAACACAGGATTTGGATTGTAAATCCATGTGGTTCAGGAGGAGAAACCCCAGGGCCTTCATGAAGTATGAGTGAGAGAGTAGGAACTACGACTCCCATATAAAGCTGGAACTTGACCAGTCCTCTGTGAAGAGTGGATGAGGGGGAGAAAGTGCTCCAAGTGCACAAGGAGACCATTAAGAAACTTATCCATCTCAGCCTGAATCTCTGTGGGGATGGGAAAGGAAGCTTCCCTGAGAATAGATAGCCATAGGCCCGCTTCATGTAGATTTGAAGCTCAGAGAAAACCACGATGGGATGGCCTGTCCCTCTACATGAGAAGCTAGAAAGTGGCCCACCCCAGTGATAACCCTGGGACCCCTGACAAAAGTATACACAAAACCTCTTTGGAGGGACAGAAACTCAACCTCAGCCTGTACTGGCTCTCCACTAAAAACAAAAACAAAAATAAAACAACTCTGAAGAAAAACTCACAATCCAAAATTACAAAACACTCAAACTGTGTGCCATGAACAAGGATGAGTAGACACAGGGATGAGGGACAGCCCATCCCACCCCTCCACCACCACCAAGAATTCCAGGTACCAGAACTAATAGATCCAGTTTGAACATCCTAAAGTCAACATGTTTACAAAGACTAGTGATATAAATATGGACATCGAAAACATGATAAAATAAAAAAATTTTACAGTCAGATTTTATAAGAACCACACAAAATTTCAAAGTTAATAGAATTATTCTTTCAATGACTGTTAAAAAATAGATAAGCTGAAATCAAAAACTCATAGGAACATTAATTAGACAGACATTAATTAATTAGATTAGACAGGCCCCACTGAACAAACAATAAACTGCAAAGAGATTTAAAAAACCAGACTTCAGAAAAGTATTCAGATGCAGTACCAAGAGTTAAACAGAGAAAACAGAAAAAAAGTGTTAAAAGACAGGGAGGAAAGAATTAGAAGTTCCAACAACAACAACAACAAAAAACAGAAGGACAGTATAGGAAAATAATTTTTTTAGACTTGATGGAAGACATGAATTTTCAGGTTCAGGAATTGCAATGAACCCAAGGAGGATAAAGAAAATGAAAGCCGCACCCAGAAAAGCTGCAAAATGATGGAACTCCAAGGCAAAGATAGCTTTGAAGCAACTGGTGGGGATATATTTATGATCTGCAAAGGAAAGGCAGATGAAAAGGACAGGAAATGGTATGGGGACTTGGGGCGAGTGGATGAGAAGGCTCAGATCAACCAAATTAGAGACGAGACTTCAAGTGGAGTGAGAGTCGGGGAATATGAAGGCACCATCATTTTGCCAGAGGATGGAAGTCAAAAGCTCTTAGAACATTGACAAGGGGTAATGAGGTAGTCTCCCACCTGCATATGTAAGTATAAGGATGCCAATCAGTGAGATGAGAATAGATGGGAGTAAGAGAGAGACAAGAAGATAAAAATCAAAGTGGAATATTAAGAAAGAAAAGCACCTTTAACAGAGCTGCTACTCCTTTAACGTATTTTGGAAAAAGCATCTATCACTACTGGCCTCTTGGTGTCTGCATCAGGGGTGGGTGGCAGGGGAGTTTATTCTGAAAGAAAGCCAAGGAACAGTCTTCTGCTCTCCACGTTATTGCGTGTCACACATTAAAAGACCACTTCAAGGATTTTCTTTATCAAATTGCCAATATTTCCACAAATTCAAATCTCAACCTCTATTACCATTTAGGTTAGGATTTGATTATACGGCTTAGATGTTCTTCATAACTTCTAACCACCATGTTATTTATCTTTTCTGTGGAGACTGCAGCTTGGTAAGTTCTCAGTATCTCTGCTGCTCAGAGCTCTTCACCTGCTGCCACTTGCAGACTCAACATTCTCTTGGGAAGGTGACCCAGTACTACTCAAGCGATCTCCAACAACACACACTCAGTGCAGCTGGAATAATCCTCAGCTAGTAGGAAAGATGAGTAAGATCGCAGGACCAGCCACAGGCAGGACCACCCTTCCAAGTGCTGAGAACGAGGGAGGGAAGGCTCCAAAGACACACATTCCACTGCACCCTTCCCAAGGCAGGCCATCCCCGTGTGGCTCCAGGATGGACAAGTCAAGTCCAGAGCAATCCTCTACTCAACCTCTCTGCGGCTCAGTTTCCTAACTTGTAAAATGAGCAGAATAAAACCATGGAACACTATGTTAAAAATTAAATAATTCTTGTAAAACAAGGAGATCATACTCAATGAAATCATATTTATTATATTTTCACCTAGAGCTGGCTTCACCCATCCACCTGCCCCCTTAATCTAATGGCCCTCAGTAAATATTTTTGCCAGAAAGTCCATTATAAGCTATATGTGAAAGCAGCAAGGATTTGATGAACATCAACTTATTTCCTTCCTGGAGAACCTTTCTCACTGCTTGATCAACAGATGGAGATCTTTGATTTTCTAGAGAAATACTCTCTCAGTTCCATGTAAACCAGCAACAGTTTAGAAATTCCCTAAACCAGATACCTGAACCAGCTTTCTGAGGGGCATACCTGTAGCAAATGCTGTTAGAGCAAGTTTTATAAAAGGAGCTGCTGCTTATTCATGAACTGAAATTAATGCCTTACCTGGGCTCTCTCATGTGCTCGTTCATGTCATCAGATCTGCCCATGTCCCCATTTTTCACAGACTTTAAAGCTACATGATCAGAGCAACAATTCTCCATCACTCATCAGGCCTCCTCCTTATTTTAAGCCACCATCTAAGTTGGAGGCTGCCTGGGCAATATTTATTTCTGAATTTTAGCATGAGCTACACAGCTAATTGATGGCAATTCCATGTGGAAACTATTCAATCCTAGAATCACAGATCCATCCCCCAAGGAGTTCCTGCACCATTTTTTGGGGAATAGCAAATAGGAAATCTTTGCAGGGCTTTATACAGCTTTCACCTGTCAAGTGTGACAGCACAAAGAAACCACGTATGCCAGGAGAGTTTCTTTTACGGATGCACATATCTGGAATACAGCTCCCCTAGAGTCCTGCCTTTCTCAACTTTTGCATATTCTTTTGAAGTTGTAGGCACTGGTCAAAATGACTAATGTGGGCAACAAAAAGCCATCTGGAAAAGTGGTAAGAACCAAATCACCATCCATGTGAATTTAAGAATGAGATTCAGTTTTACAGTCCTTCCCCCAGACACCTTGTGACTCATGCCATCCCCTATAGCAACTGATAGATGTAACATCTCTCGCATTACATATACACTCCCTGGTGAAGGGATTTCATCTCAAGCATCTTCGTAGGCCCTTCAGCTTTGCACACGGGCACTCAGCAGTTACTTTTCTTTTCTTTTTTTTTTTAACTTTATTATTTATTTGACAGACAGAGATCGAAAGTAGGCAGAGAAGCAGGCAGAGAGTGAGGGGGAAGCAGGATCCCCGATGAGCAGAGAGCCCGATGCGGGGAACCCATGATCATGACCTGGGCCGAAGGCAGAGGCTTTAGCCCACTAAGCCACCCAGCCCCCCACTACTTTTCTTTTCTTTCTTGTAACATTTCCCTCCAAGTTACATTTTTCTAAGCTCTTCAAATATTCCCCACAATTTTTTTTTTAAAAGACTTTACTTATTTGACAGAGAGAGAGAGATCCCAAGTTGGCAGAGCAGCAGGCAGAGAGAGAAGGGGAAGCAGGCTCCCCACTGAGCAGAGAGCCCGATGTGGTGCTCGATCCCAGGACCCTGAGATCATGACCTGAGCTGAAGGCAGAGGCTCAACCCACTGAGCCACTCAGGCGCCCACCCCCCACTGCTTTTCTTAATAAAAATTCCATCACTCCCTATGGAAACTATCTGAAAGTGCCTGCAGGTGCTTTACATCTGAAGTCGGGGCATCCTTTCACCGTATCACTGTGGTGACCACAAATCTGAAATCTATCACAACCAGAAGATACAATAAAATAGTGGGGGAGGCAGCCAGGGAAACTGAAAATAGAGGGGGAAAGGGAAAGCTTCCCTTTATTCTTCAAATGATATGAAAATCGGCCAACTTCACTGTCTTCTTTGTCAGAGGCAAGTAAAATAATGTGATTTGGAAATAAGACGACACATAGGTGGATTACGGGCTAGTCCAGTTAGAGCTACCCTGAGGCTACAGAGGACAAACTAGAAAAGACAAGGAATTCTTGAGCACAGGGAAGTGTTTTAAAATCAGAAGTAGATGGCCAAGAACAAGACCACAGAGCTCTTATGAATTCCAACA
The DNA here is from genome assembly GCF_011764305.1 of Mustela putorius furo. Lineage (NCBI taxonomy): Eukaryota > Metazoa > Chordata > Mammalia > Carnivora > Mustelidae > Mustela > Mustela putorius. The sequence goes on from NW_025422471.1 coordinate 21,147,686, forward strand.
AAGCACCTTTAAGCTATCCTTCTGAATTGGTGAGGAAAGTCAGAGTAGAATCAAAAAGAGCCAAAAAGCACAGAGATAATAATGCTATCAATGGTCCACGGTGATGGGCTATCAGGGAGAAAAAGTAAATGCTAACTATTGGTTACTGTATCACCTACCTAGGAACTGGTCCTTGTCGTGTTTTTATCACCACTATTCGGCATTGTTGGTCTTAATAAATTTAGGCTTGTTGAATAAAGGCACTGGGAGCACTTTAATGTTTTTTACATCAGTGAGGAAATTAAGAAATGCATGTCAGTGATGCATTATTTTTCACTTCATACAAATGGGGCTCAATGTCTCCAATAACATCACTTGTATCAATATGCTTTATCTAGTAAATATCATCCTAAAAAAATCATGTCATACAATTGGTTTGTACATTCCCATGCTCTTGGGTTACAACATATTTCTACCCTTTAGTTGCTGGCATGGAAAGATCATTAATCTTTATTACTGCTGTTTGCCAGGCACTGTGCTAGGAGCTTTACAAGTGGTATGGCATTGCATCCTCATAACCAAGGACAATAATTCCAATTGCCATTTATTGCATATCTACCGAGTAATCAGCAAAGTACCATGAATAATGTGGCTTCTTCAACAACAAGAGCATCCGAATTAGGGTAAATGTTATTCCCATTTACGGATAAAGAAACCAAAAGAGGTGAAGAAACTCGGCAAAAGGCATAGTTATTAAAGAGCAAAGCCAGGATTTGAGCCCAGGTCTGTCCATTTCTAAAGCCAGAGTGCGTTTAATTGCATCTCATTGGCTGGATCCAAAGTTTACACTTCAATTTTTTCTTACAAGGTGGCAAACGGACACGTAAGGCTACAACAAAAGATCCTGGCAAAGCAAGTGCTTCCCTTTTAGTTCTAAATTTTGAGGTGTGCTGACAGAGTGGCCCCCATTATAGAAATCTGTGTATCATACTGTAATGAGTACCAGACATAAACCTTTATTTATCTAACTAGAATTAAAGTTTTCTCAAAATGTGCACTTTCCCCAAATTCAGTATGTTTCCTACTGTGACCATCAGACAGACAGACCAGTGCTTTTTAAATTTCCAGTCATGACTTCTTAATAGGGAATGAAATCAGTTTAGTGGGCTGTTAGCAGAATTTAAAAAAAAATGAAATAGATGAAAACTGACTGAATGGATTGTACATAGAGAAGATGAGTATTCTTCAGGGAAACTTTTGTATTAATAGTGTGTGTGTGTGTGTGTGTGTGTGTGTGTGTATCCTGAGTCAAAATGTAAAATGTATTTCTACAAGTAGGTTGCAATAAAAAAGTTTGAAAGTGACTGATGTAGACAACCTGATTATTAGACTATGTTTAAATTATCTGTATGAATTTCCCAGAACTCCTGGGGAACTGTGTGCTTTACTCTGAAACGTGTCTGCAGGAGCAAGCAGAGGGAGCTGCTTCTCCTACTGGACCCCACTGCTTCTGTCACCAGATACTTTCCCCACTCCGTGCCTAATCCTCCTGTTTGTCCACACTGTCTCATTCCTTGGTTCCCGGTCTGTTCTCCAGCTGACTCCGTGCAGCTCTCCCTCCTTCAGGCACCTAACTGTCTCATCGTTTTTCTGTGCACTCCAACCCACACCTCCAGATCCAATATGCCCCCCAATCCCTCATTTCAAGTTTCTTATGAGAGGTGTCCATATAATGACACATTCTATCCTCATAAGTAATACACTTATTTATTAGAGGTATTAAATTAAATGTAAAATTAAACGTATGTTTCTTGCTCTCAAGCTCCTCCCCATCTTAATTTTCCCTTGAGTTAATGGGATAATCACACTTTCGGCCTCTCAGATGGAAAAGCTTATTCTTTTTTTTTTTTTTAAGATTTTATTTACTTATTTGACAGAGATCACAAGGAAGTGCAAGGTGCTCCTTCTTAAGGCTGGGTCATCGTCAGCCCTCCCACTGCTGCCCCACCAGCTTCTGTGCTGGTGTGGAAATGTAATAGGAACAGGAATGCCAAGAAAGAGGGTGATGGTGACTTCTGCCCAAGCAGAACTAGGGCATTTGAGGAGTCGGTGGGAAGTGAAGCCACCAAGTAAGCAAAATTACTTGTCAAGATTATTGCTGAGGCAAGAAGGAAAGAAAAAGCCTCGAAACTAAGAGGTGACACAGGTTCATAGGGGACAATAAGCTGAGTCCACCTGAAAACTAAGATACAGCAATCTGAAAAAAAAAAAAAAAACCCCACAAGATCTAGATTACTTTATGTCAGAGTTTGTTGACAGCACAACCACTATTAGCAAGAGGCCTTTGAAAATACAGGGAATTTGGGGACTTTGGGGGAATATGGTGGAGTAGGAGGACCCTAAGCTCACCGCCCACAGACACATCTAGGTAACACCCACATGAGAGTAAACAAAGCAGAAAACAACACAAAGACTTGGAGAATAGAGTCTCCCCTGCTAAATACGCAGAAGAGGCCACACTGCAGAGGGTAGGAAGGGCAGAAACTTAGTTGGTAGCTAAGCAAACCCATGGGACTGCCCTCGGAGGCAGGGGTCCTGTAGGTGTAGAAAGAGGAAAGAAACAGACACACTGGGCAGCCCAGTATGTCTATAACATTTGGCCTTGAAAACCAGAGTGGTATAACTTCATGAGTTCTTTCAGTCAGTGGGGCTTAACAACCTGGAACTTTAAAAGTCAGCTGGCCTGACTCTGAGAGAGTTGCAGGGCCACAAGAAATGGAGTCTATGCCCTTCAAGTGCCCGCACAACAGCCCTTCTGAGATACAGCATAGAAGGAGCAATTTGGAAAACACTGGGGGTAAACAGGAGCGAGATTCTTTAATCCTCTCAGAGCATGTGCTTGAGGGGCAGGGATCCTTGGGAGACTTCTTCAGGAATGAAGGAGCTAGTGGACACCATTCCCTCCAATGCCCCACAGCCTAGACTCATGGACACCTCTGGGTACCAGCCCTATACCAACACCCCTTATGTCTAAATTGCTAACAGTATGCCCCCTGTGCTCTCCTATGGATATGTCCCCACCAGCCAAGCCCGAGCACTTGGTCTCCTCACACAGCAGATCTGCACAAACCTTGCTTACACTGCATGCCCAGCCCCCCACCATTCTACTGCAGACATGTCCCTCCCCACCAGTACACCCTTGGCCAGACCCCATCCAAAGCAGTGCCACAAAACTGGAAGTGTGCAAGCAGCCCCAACAGGGACCAGCACGGCTCCAGAAGGACTTCTCTCCTCCTGCCCCAGGAGGAGAGGAAGATAACCAACACACACAGGCCAACTGCAACTCTGTCAAGAGGTTGGGGCAGATATCTGGTCTGACTGCAAGCCCTGCTCACCATTGAAATTTTCTCAGGGGATGACACAGAGAAAGCCCCCTGCAGTTCAGGGCTACTGTAGCTCTGGCAAACCCCTAGTCTGACTCAACTCAAGCCCAAAGTGACCCCAGACTGCCCCACTGATAAGCCATGGACTAAACCCTGCCCAAAACAGGTAAAGAGAACCATTCCAGATAGCAGGGGGCATGCAGCCCTGAGGAGACAGAAGAATACATCCCCCCCCCAAAAAAAACAGAACAAAAATCACAATGAGGAGCTAAGTGAAATGGAGATAAGAAATATGCCTAATAGATAACTTAAAGAATGGTCATAAAGATACTCACTGGACATTAGAAAGAGTGGAGGATCTCAGCAAGACCAACAAAGAGACAGAAAATCTAAAAAAGAACAAATCAGAGATGAAGAACTCAATAACTAAAATTAAAAATAGAGTAGAGGGAATAAACAGTAGACTAGAGGAAACAGAACGGATTAGTGACCCAGGGGACACAGAAATGAAACTGGAGAGGAAAAAGATAGTAAAAAATGAAAGTAGACATAGGGAATTCGGAGACAGCATCAAAGCATAATAACATTCACATTATAGGAACCCCAGGAGAAAAGACAGAAAAGGAGACAGAAAATTTACTTTAAGAAATAATAGCTAAAAACTTTCCTAAGCTGGGAAAGGAAGTGGAAATCTAGATCCAGAAGGCACAGAAAGGCTCCAACAAAATCAACTCAAGGATGTCCACACCAAGAAATATAGTAATTAAAATGGCAAAAAGAAGTGATTTTAAAGCAGCAAGAGGAAAGGAAAGAGTTATATACAAGGGAAACCCCATATAGCTGTCAGCTGATTTTTCAGCAGCAAATTTGCAGGCTAGGGGAAGTAGCATTATATATTCAAAGTACTGAAAGGAAAAGTCTGCAGCCAATAATACCCTCTCGAGCAAGTCTATCATTCAGAATAGAAGGCGAGATAAAGAGTTTCCCAGACAAACAAAAGTTAGAAGAATTCATGACCACTAAACCAGCCCTACAAGAAATGTTAAAAGGGGGTTGAGTGGGAAGGAAAACCATAAGTAAGAAAAGGAAAACTAGGAAGCACACACAGTAAAATTTAGTACATCTATAAAAGTCAGTGAAGGGACTCATAAAAGGATGTAAAATATGACACCATATATCTAACACATGAGGTGGGGTGGCAGGCACCTGGGAGGCTCAGTTAGTTAAGCATCTGCCTTCAGCTTGGGTCATGATCCCAAGGTCTGGGATTGAGACCCCAATCGGGCTCTCTGCAAAACAGGGAGCCTGCTTCTCCCTTTCCCTCTGCCTGCTGCTCCCCCTGCTTGTGTTCTATCTCTGCCAAATAAATAAATAAAATCATTTAAAATAATTTTGTTTAAAAAGGGGCTGGGGGGAAGAGTAAAGAATGGGTTCAAACTTAAGCAACCATCAACTTAACATAGACTGCTATACACAGACGAAGTTATGTATGAATCTAATGGTAACCACAAATCAAAAGCCAATAGATATGAAAAAAATAAAGAGAAAGGAATGCAAGTACAGCATTAAAAACAAGCCAGCAAACCATAAGAAAAAAGAGCAAGAAATGAAAGGAACAGAGAAGAACTACAAAAACAACCATAAAACAAGTAACAAAAAGGCAATAAATACATACCTGTCATTAACTACTTGCAAATGTCAATGGACTAAACACCCCAAACAAAAGGTGTGGGCTGACAGAATGGATAGAAAGGCAAGACCTATCTACATGTTGCCTACAAGAGACTCATTGCAGACCTAAAGACCCATGCAGATGAAAAGTGAAGGGATGAAAAAACATTTATCATTCAAATAGAAGTATAAAGAATGCTGGAGTAGCAATTCTTATATCAGACAAAATAGCTTTTATTTTTTAAAAGATTCTATTTATTTATTTGAGTGAAAGAATGCAGAGAGAGAAAGTGCACAAGCAGGGTAGGGAGGCAGAGGGAGAGAGAATCAGTCTCCCCACAGAGCAGGGAACCCAGACAGCCCAACTGATACAGGGTGATCCAGGACTCTAGGATCATGATCTAAGCCAAAGGCAGATGTATAATTGACTGAGCCACACAGGTGCCCCCAAACAGAATAGACTTTAAAACAAAGACCATAACAAGAGACAAAGAAGGACACTGTATTATCATAAGGGAAAAAGTACAACAAGAAGTATAACAATTATAAATATTTATGCACCCAAGATGGGAGCATGCAAATACATAAAGCAGCTAATAACAAACATAAAGGAAGTAATTTATAATAGTACAATAACAGTAGGGAACTTGAACACCCCACTTACATCAGTGGATAGATCATCCAAACAGAAAATCAGCAAGAAAACAGTGGCTTTGAATGGCACATTGGACCAGATGGATCTAACAGATTTATTCAGAACATTCCATCCTAAAAAAGCAGAATACACATTCTTTTCAAGTGCACATGGAACATTCTCCAGAATAGATCATGTATTAGGCCACAAAACAAGTGGCCAACAAATTAAAAAAGACTGAAGCCATGCCTTGCATCTTTTCTGACCGCAAAACTATGAAACTAGAAATAAACCACAAGAAAAAAATCTCGAAAGAGCACAAATACATATTGCCTAAATAACAAATTACCTAACAATGAATGGGTCAACCAAGAAAACAAAGAGGAAATTAAAAAAAAATACATATTGACAAATGCAAATGAAAACACAGTGGTCCAAAATCTTTGGGATGCAGCAAAAGCTGTTCTAAGAGGGAAGTATATATCAGTAGAGGCCTACCTCAAGAAGCAAGACAAATCTCAAGTAAGCAATCTAACCTTACACTTAAAGGAACTAGAAAAAGAACAAAGAAAACTCAGAACCAGCAGAAGGAAGGAAATAATAAAGACTGGAGCAAAAATAAATGAAACAGAATCTAAAGAAGGAATAGTACAATGAAACCAGGAGATGGTTCTATGAAAAGATCAACAAAATTGATAAACCCTTAGCCAGGTTCATCAAAACAGAGAAAGAGAGAGAGACAATTCAAGTAAACAAAACCAGAAATGAAGGAGAAGAAATGGCCAACAACACAGAAATACAAAGGATTATAAGAAAATATTATGAAAAATTGTATGTCAATAAATTGGACAACCTAGAAGAAACGGATAAATTCCCAGAAGCATGTAACCTCCCAAAACTGAATCAAGAAGAAATGAAAATTTGAACACATTGATTACCAGCAATGATATTGAATCAGTAATCAAAAACCTCACAACAAACAAAAGTCCAGGACAAAATGGCTTCACAGGAATTTTACCAAACATTTAAAGAAGAGTTAACACCTATTCTGCTCAAACTATTGCAAAAAAATAAAGGAAGAAAATCTTCCAAATTCATTCGATGAGGCCAGCATTGCCCTGATATCAAAACCAGATAAAAACACTATGAAAAAAGAGAACTATGGTCATCTATGATGACCATAGATGCAAAAATCATCAAGAAATATTAGCAAACTGAATCCAATAATACATTAAAAAAACTATACACCACAATCAAGTGGGATTTATTCTGGGGATGCAACGTGGTTCAATATTTGTAAATCAATCAATATGACACATCATATCAAAAAAAGAAAGGATAAAAAATCATATGATAATTTCAATAGATATAGAAAAAGCATTTGCCAAAGTACAACATCCATTCATGACAAAAATCTCAATGAAGTAGGTTTAGAGGGAACATACCTCAACATAATAAAGGCCATATATAAAAAATCCACAGCTAACATAATACTCAATGGTAAAAAAACAGAGTGCTTTCCCTCTAAGATCAGGAATAAGACAAGGATATCCATTCTCACTACTTTTATTCCACATAGTACCTGAAGTCCTAGCCACAGCAATCAGACAAGGAAAAGAAATAAAAGATATCTAAAATGGTAAGGAAGAAGTAAAACTTTCACTATTTGCAGATGACATGATACTCTATATAGAAAACCTTAAGGACTCCACCGAAAAACTACCAGAACTGATAGATGAATTCAGTGAGGTCACACTATACAAAATCAGTATACAGAAATCCATTGCATTTCTATACACTAATAGTGAAGAAGCAGGAAGGGAAATTAAGAACACAATCCCATTTGCAATTGCACCAAAAATAATAAAATACCTAGGAATAAACTCTACCAAGGAGGTAAGAGACTTATACTCTGAAAACTGTAAAATAACACTGATGAAAAAAAAAAAAAGTGAAGATGAACAAGCAAATGGAAAGATACACCATGTTCATGGATTGGAAGAATAAATGCTGTAAAAATGTTCATACCACCGAAAGCAATCCATAGATTTAATGTAGTCCCCATCAAAATACCAACAGTATTTTTCACAAAACTAGAATAAATAATCCTAAAATGTATATGAAACCACAAAGACCCCAAATACGCAAAGAATTTTGAAAAAGAACAAAGCGGGAGGTAACACAATCTTAGATTTAAGATATACTATAAAGCTGTAGTAATCAAAACCATATGGTACTGGGACAAAAACATAGATCAATGGAACAGAATAGAAAGATCAGAAATGAACCCACGATTATCTGGTCAATTAATCTTCAGCAAAGGAGGCAAGAATATGAAAAGACAATCTCCTCAGCAGTGGTACTGGAAAAACTGGACAGCTACATGCTGGAAGCGCCTGGTGGCTCAGTTGGTTGAGCGACTGCCTTCAGCTCAGGTCATGATCCTGGAGTCCCGAGATTGGGTCCCGCATCAGGTTTCCTGCTTGGCAGAGGGTCTGCTTTTCCCTCTGACCTTCCTCATCTCATGTTCACTCACTCTCATTCTCTCTCTCTCTCACAAATAAATAAATAAAATCTTTGAAAAAAAAAAAGAATTCTTATTTCATACACAAAAATAAACTCAAAATGGATTAAGGATCTAAGTGTGAGACCTAAAACCATAAAAATCCTAGAAAGGAACATAGGTAGTAATTTCTCTTATATCAGCCACAGTAACATTTTTCTAGATATCTCTCCTAAGGCAAGGGAAAGAAAAACAAAAATAAACTATTGGAACTCTAACAAAATAAAAAGCTTCTGCACAGCAAAGGAAACAATCAACAAAACTAAAAGGTAATCTAACATATGGGAGAAGATATCTGCTAGTAGTGTATTCAGTAAAGGTTTAGTAACTAAAATATATAAAGAACATATACAACTTAACACCCTCCCCAAAAAAACCCAATTAAAAAATGGGGAGAAGACATGAATAGACATTTCTCCAAAGATATACAGATAGGCAACAGACACATGAAAAGATGCTCAACATCACTCATCATCAGAGAACTGCAAATTAAAAATCACACTAAAACATCATCTCACACCTATGAGAACAGCTAAAATCATAAAAACAAGAAACAAGTGTTGGCGAAGGTGTGGAGAAAAAAGAGCACTTGATCACTGTTGATGGGAACGCAAACAGGTGCAGCCACTGTAAAAAACAACATGGAGTTTCCTCAAAAAGTTAAAAATAGGGGTGTGTGGGTGGCTCAGTTAGTTAAGCTCAGGTCATGATCCCCGGGTCCTGGGATTGAGCCCTGCATTGGGCATCCTGCTCGTTGGAGAGTTTGCTTCTCCCTCTCCCCCACTTATTCTCTCTCTCTGTCTCTCAGGAAAATAAATGAAATCTTTTTTTAAAAAGTTAAAAATAGAATTACCATATGATCCAGTAATCATACTCCTGGCTATTTATTCAAAGAATATGAAAACACTAATTTAGAAAGATATACACACCATATGTTGATTGCAGCATTATTTATAGTAGCCAAATTATGGAAGTACCCCAAGTGTCTATCTATAGAGGAATGTATAAGAAAGATGTGGAATACACAGACAATGGAATATTACTGAGCTGTAAAAAAGAATGGAGTCTTGCCACTTGCAACAATGTGGATGGATCTAAAGAGTATAATTCTAAGTGAAATAAGTTAGAGAGAGATATCACACGATCTCACGGATATGTGAAATTTAATAAATAAAATATGAATGAAGGAAAGAAGAGCAATAAACCAAAAACAGACTCTTAAAGAACAAATGGATCATTACCAAAGGAGAGGTGGGTTGGGGGGTGGGTGAAACAGGTGAAGGGGATTAAGAGCACATTTATCATAATGAGCCCTGAGTAAGGCATAGAATTGTTGAAGCACTACATTGTATACCTCAAACTAATACAACACTGTATGCTAACTATTTTGGAATTAAAATTAAAGACAATACAGTGAATGTGCTAGAAATGGTTAACATGGAGAATACGAAAAAAAAAAAAAAAAGAGAAACGAACTTTAAATTTCTTGATCATTTTCTTTTCTGCCTAACGTTGTAACCAGCTATCTGAAAAATGAAGGGAGGAAGGAGAAAGATATTTTGGTAAATTAGTCTGAATTCCCTAATAGGGATTTGCTACCTATTCTGGATTAGGATGTGACTCAGCAAACTGATGTGAAACAATATTCATAACCTTTACATCAAGTCAATTTCCCCCCACAAACCCAAACATTAATAATTAATAATAATTAATAATCCTTCTACATTTCTTTCTGTAGTATTCTACACACACACATTAAGAAATGCTTTTCCATGGGGGTGAGGTGCTAGCTTCTTCTGTGGGGAGGGTGTGTACAAAGTTGGGGATGAGCGTGCACTGGTGTATGTGGGGTGGGGCAGGGAGGGGTGGCCACAAAATTAGCTGAGATATTCTTAAGAATCTGAAGCAGAGATATTTAGAGATAGTTGGGGGGGGTATGAAAACAGGCCATTTTCTCCCTCTTGATTGTTAATGTGTAGGAGTTTATACAAAAATTTTAATGCATAAAAATGGTGGATTTTACTATTAGAAAATGAAACATACCTTGGAAGGGAGGGTGGAAGCCAGAGAATACAAAGGTAGCCTATTTTAGTCAGACACAAAATATTTATTGAGCATCTTGTGGCAGTCACTCATTAGGAGCTGGGGTATAGCAGTGGACACAGAGAACCAAATAGCTGCTCACAGAAGCTAGGATCTACTGGAGGGCCACAGAAATAGCAAATAATAAACCTATGAGCAATAAACAAGGTAAATCAGATATGGGGAGCATAACTAAGCTAATGAAGGACAGCACATCTGCTAGGTGTGTTAGGAAAGCCCTTTTGAAGGAGGAGGCTGTTAAGTTAGGACTTGAACACGAAAAAGAGGTGGCCACATGCGGTCCTGGGAGAGGAGTGCTTCAAGCAGAACAGCAAATGGAAAGACCTAGAAGCTCAGCATGCTTAGAGGGCCAGACAATGGTGAGGAAGGTAGAGAGCAGGCAAGATCACCCAGCACCCCTCAAGCAAGTTAAAGAGCTGCACTTTTTTCTCTGGTATTGGGAAGCCAGAGGGTTTTACATAAGAATATTAATCTGATTTACATGCTGGACAGGTTACCCGTTAAATGTGTTAAGTGTGGCTGCCTTGTTGAGTGTGGGCAAAAGTAGAGTGAGAGAGATTAGGTAGGAGGCAGTTATCCAAGTGACCCAGGTGACGCAGGCTGGGACAAAGGTGTGGTAGGAGTGGTAAAAAGTATTGGAGATGGAGGGCTAAAGCTTGTTGTTGGATCAGATGTGGAATTCTGTAGAGAGGGGAGACCGACTTCTGCTGCCCCAAACCGAGGCTATCAGGGATGGCCCCAAATCACCAGAAGACAGCAGGGGCAAGGTGGACTCCTTCCTTAGTGCCTCCAGAGAGCATGGCTTCCCCAATACCTTGATTTTGGACTTCTAGCCTCCAGAACTGGGAGTGAATAATTTCTGTTGTTTTTATTTGCCCATTTGAGGTAATTTATAACAGAAGACCTAAGAAATTAATATATGGTCTGACGGAAATTGAGGAATCAAGACTAGTTCTGCTGTTTGAGGCCTGAGCAGCTGGGGAGATAATGATGCCATTTCCTGAAATGGGAAAGGATAGGTTTGGGGGAAAAAACCAAGGGTGTGGTTTTAAATGGAAAGAGGTCCTTTATGTACATCCAAGTGGCAATACCAATGGGACTATATTACACATAACAGCCTGAAACTCAAGTAGAAAGGTTCAGACCGGAAATGTGAATGGGAGAGTATTAGACATTTATTTTTGTAAGATATTTTATTTATTTAGTCTGTGGGGGAGGGGCAGAGTGAGGGGGAGAGAGAGAAAATCCGTGCTGAGCACAAAGCCCAATACCAGGCAGATCCTAGGACCCTGAGATATGACCTGAGCTGTAATCAAGAGTCAGACGCTTAACTGACTGAGCTACCCAGACACTTCAGTATTAAATATTTGAATAGGACTTAAAATCCTGCCCCTGGATACTTATCTAGGTAGAGTTTTTAGTCAGGGAAAAAGGCCAGACAGCCTTATTGGCCTCACAACTGGTAGAGATTTAGTAGAAGAGAAACCAGAGAAGAAGACCAAAAGGGGGAAGAGAATGGGATGAAAGGAAATCCAGGCACATATGGACGTTCTCAGTGGGGAGAAGTGCTTCAACAAGGAGGAAGTGACCTGCTGTGTTAAATTCTGTTGAGAGGTTGACTACGACGAGGCCTTTGGCTTTGACAAGACGTAGGTCACTGGTGACCCAGATACAAGTCATTTCAGGGCTGGCAGAGTAAAAGTCCAAAAGGAGGAGAAAAAGGAGGGGGATGAAGTGGAGACATTAAAGATGAATGACTCTTTCAAGACATTTTGTTTTGCAAACAAGCAGAGAAATGGAGCAGGATTTGGTGAAACGAAGTCTGGCTGGCATGGTGGTGGCGATGACCCAGGAGGGGGAGAAACTGGTGCGGAGGGAGAATGGTGCCGAGGGAGAAACTGGTGCCGAGGGAGAATGGGGCATGAGAAGAATTCTTGAGAAGACGAAGACAGGGGATGGGATGGGAACACAGTGGAGGGGTTGACCTTGAGCTATCCATTTTTCAGTGTGAAATAGGAGACAAGGTCATTAGCCCAGAACAGACAGTGGTGTGGAGATCTGAAGAGAGGAGACATGACATGGTCATCCCAGTTCACAGGAAAATGCCACTACTAGGATGGGTAGTGCCAGCAGTGTGGAATGCTCATGTGAGATCTGAAGATGCCAAGTGAGTCCAGGCAGCACGACTCTCCGAGTCTCCAGAGAATGGCTTTCCTCTGTCCTAATACCAAGTCCATCTGATTCCATCAAGTCCAGTTATGGTCCCAGTTGCTCCATATTCCCTGTCTGTGATCACACCGTCAGAACTCGCCAAGCGAGGCTCTTTTCCCTCATGTGCCCTGGAGGCGGCTGTAGAGAGGTGGAGGGTCAGATGCAGACATTAGTGTCTGCAGCTGCTCTTGTGGCCTTTTGCTTTAAACTCTGTGCCAGCTTTGAATCTTACAGAAAGTGCAGTGAGGAGACTATCACCGTCATCCAATTGTGTATGAAAGTGTGCAGTTGAAAGCTCCTCCCAGGGTCGCAGACCGATTCTGAGCAGCTTGCTATAGAGTTCTACTCCCATGAATTAGTTTAACAATGCTGACTGATCAGTGGTCACCCCAGGTCCCCTATGCAACAGCTTTGGATCCATCACCTTCTCCTCTGAGGGCAAGAGCCCACACTGCTGAGAGCAGCCCAAAATGGCCATACTTAGGCAGACACTGTCCAGGTCATTCCAGTCCTTCACTGTCCGCAAACCCTGCCACATCGCCTATGACTTGAAGATTGCAACCTCCTCACGGAGATCAGAGGACAACTCCCCTTTCCTTTAATATCTCTTCTCTGCCATTCCATCCTTACTCTCTTCCTTCACCCTTGGAGGCAGCAAGATGTGATGGAAGGAACTACTGTTTAATGGGTTTATCTCATCGAGTGGCCTTGGAAGACTTCCTTTGTCTCTCAAGTTCTCAGTTACCTCTTTAGTAACATGAGGTGCTTATCTAGATGCCTCTGTCTCCTTGGACAAAGCTCAGGTGTCCCACCACGTGTCCAACAGCCTTGCTTCCCTGGCATCACGAGTTACCTCCCTTCTCCCATCTTTCCTCTAGTACCTCAGTCTTCTGCTTACAAAGGCCTTTCCTCAATGCTGCCACTCCTTCCCATGTCACAATGGAAGCTGTGTCTTTCTTGCCTATCCTAGGTATCTCTAGAGTATTTTTAAGCAGGCAAGGGCTTTCGGCAGGAAGAATATAGTGTGCCCTTGCTCCAGTAATCCTCTGGTGCGTTGGTCCTGAATGCTTCTTGGGAAAGCTGGACAATACCAATTCCATACATGTGACTACATCCAAGCAGTTACATAAGGCCCCCTGAGTGCAAACAGACCACAAGCCCATCTCTTTTTTTGGAGGCTCAATGACACTGGGATGCATCAGGTGGACCCATGTGGCACAGACAGAACCAGGTCTGACTGTAGGAAAGGATGCTGATGGGCTCCTGAAAGTCAAGTCACTAGAAACAAAAAGGAGTCTGAACTGGAACTGGAACTGGTACCCTAGAATGAGTGTCAGGGCTTACAGAAGATAGGGGCTGTGTAATCTAGGCAAGTTCACAGAATATGCACCAGCTCCAGGGGTAGTGGTGAAGAGAGTGGTCTTCAAGGAGCATCTCTGCAGATTGGCCAAAGCTTCTGCAGCAGCAACAAAGGCTCCTAAGAGCAACGGGTGAGGCTTTGATGTGGTTAGGATGGGACAGCTGGCCTAGGGATACACTAGCAGGCAAGCAAGGACAAGGAAAAACAGCCGTAGGAATTCTTAGAAATGCTCCCAAGGAACTTGTTGAAAGATGGACTTTCCAGAGATGATCCATGGGGATGCAAAGTCAGGGAGTTTTTTTGTAGTTCAAATTATCAGAGGAGATTGGGCCTTACTCTGAGGTCCCATGCTGGAGACCTGGGATGTTGGGTTGGGTTCACCCTTCATGCAGTGGGCCTTATACACAGTGGGGACTAAGTCAATCTGCTCAATTACTCTTATTTTTTAAAACCTAACATTTTTTATTCACTTTATCATTTGTGGATAAACATACCAACACAGACTCGTTCCATTTATTGGAAAACCTTGGTATTTCCTGAGTCAGGAGGTTCCTGAGCCTCCCTGCCTTGGAATTTACCGCATTCCTCCTGCCCATCCCACCTTCCCCAGGGTCTGTAACCACAAGACTGGAGGTATCATTGAAGTACTTTCAGCATAGTGGCTGAGGACTCAGAAGGGAAGCCTGTACACAGCTGCGAAAACTTCAGCCCTAAGAAAATGCCCTGCACACAGGAGCAGGGTCACCCTGGGCCCCATCCTCAGCCTAGTCTCTACCCTAGCTGGGGAACATCCCTGCCTGACTTCCATGTCTTTGCGGAGTATTTCAGACAAAGTCCATTTGTATCATTTCAATGGAAGATGGCTGCTCAAAGCTCATTGTTGAAAACTTTCCAGTAGATTCCTAACAATTCTTAAAACGTGTTTAAGAGCTTCAAAGTCTCTCTTTGCCCCATTCAGACACCTCCATCTCAACCACGCAGGACTTTAACTCTCATATAGGTACTTTGTCATTCTTCCCTCCAGAATCCAAACGTTGTTGATCGGGACAACTCTTACTCATTGGTATGCAACTGCAAAAATGTACCAGAAGCTTCCCAAGAATTCCATTCCCTGTGTTACTGTCACTATTCATTAGGCTAGAGACCGTCTTTTCTTAAAACCACAAAATCTGAAAGTAGCTTCTATTTAACCCCCAAGAAATGATTCAATAGTCTAGAAATGATTCAACGGTCTACTGGATACTTGTACAAAAATGTTTTCTACCAGATCAGGTCAAAGCATTTGATTATATAAATATGAATAAATGAACTACATGGATTCCTAAACTTCACCAAGGTCAGCGTCTTTTTTCACCAAACTTGGCCCAATTTTAAGGGCAGGGACCTTAATTCACACAGTGAACAAGTGTGGTGCAAAGTCATTTTGGTCAGAAAAATAATTTTCCAAAAGTAAACTAACATCTTGGACTTGAGGTTCTATTGGAAGACTGTACGGCATGCTAACCCTGTGGAGTAAATGTGCACATCCCTGCGAAAATGCCCTTCATTTCCTGGAGAAATGAAGATGGCCTTTGTGCTCTCCCCTTTCACACGGAAACCTGCAAGTCTGTCTTACTCTTCAGAGGTAGGAGGCGTCTGGGTTCAAAGGCTTAGAGTAATGTAGTGCCACGAAAGCATCATTCTAAGAGTTAGAACATTATGATCATTATTATTTTATAGCCAAGTTCCCTCAGTGCTTACTTATACCAGGGACTAAACTCATGTAAGCTTTGTAAGGATCCTATAAGTCAGGGTTATCCCCATTTTTAAAAAAAATTTTTAAGTTTTTATTTATTTATTTGACACAGAGAGAGCAAGATCATAAGTAGGCAGAGACGCAGGCAGAGAGAGGGGGAAGCAGACCCCCTGCTGAGCAGAGAGCTCGATGTAAGGCTTGATCCCAGGACCCTGAGATCATGACCTGGGCCGAAAGCAGAGGCTTAACCCACTGAGCCACCCAGGCACCCCGGTTTTCCCCCTTTTTTATAAAATAATAATGATCTGATAATAATAGCAACCACTCACATGGGATTTATGATACACCCACGCTCCACTCTAAACACTTCACACACATTAACTGACTGAACCCCTACAATGACCCCTGAAGCAGAACAGTTTTTGCATTGCCCAAGGTCATTTGGCACCATTCACATCAACCAGAGAAGCCACTACAGCAGCTGTAAGTTCTCATTTCCCTATCTTGCAGGAGTTGTTGTTGTTCTGCTTCTTCGTTTTTTAAGATTTTATTTATTTATTTGTCAGAGAGAGAGAGAGAGAGTGAGAGAGCACAAGCAGGGGGAGAGGCAGGCAGAGGGAGAAGCGGTCTCCCCAAATCAGGCTTCTTGCATGTGGGACTCAATGCCAGACCCAGGACCCTGAGATCACGATGTGAGCCTAAGGCAGGCGGTTAACCTACTGAGCCACCCAGGCGCCCCCTTACAAGAGTTTCTGAATGAGAAACACCTCCTGGTGCAGGCAGCCAGCCCAGCTCTCTGATTACACAGCACCTCATACTGGGACACATGACACATCTGTATTCTCCCGAGGTCAGAACAACAACCAAAAAAAGAGTGACGTATTCTAAGCACAAGACTTGCTGTACACTCATATGCACATAAACTGGGAACGTGCAAGAACCCTCTAATTGCATGGTTTTTTGCTTTTATTTTATTTTATTTTTTTTTGTAGCTAGACATACTGTACGAAACTTGCTTTGCTTGAAGATGTTTTAAATTAGTGAGTTTGGGAGTCCACAGAGGTACATTTAAATTTCTAAGAGCACTTTACATTCCTATTTATCTAATTTTTGCATATTCTTCTGGTATATTCATATCTGTATTTGAATTAAGATGGTGAAAAATGCACATGTTCTTTTAAGCATAACTGATTCCACATAAAAGGCTAAGGCACAGAGGCGCTCCTTCATGTTCTCTGAAGCTTGAAGGCTCAAAACTAAAAATTGCATTTTCCAGGATCTCTTGCAACTCAGGTTGTCAATGCAAATGAGAGCACGTGCTCGGAGCCTGCAAGGTGGCGGCGGGATGGAGGGTGTCTGCCGCCATAGCAGCTGGCTCTGCGGGCAGGCTTGCAGGGCCCTGCACTGTCCTGGCCCGCAGCAGCAGCCGCAGCTGCCCGGTCACTGAGTCCATCTCAGGTCAGCGGTGTCTGCAGCCATCTCCTGCCGGCGCGCCCTCCCAGGACAGCAGAGGCAGCAGCCCCCCAGGGGGTCCGCTCTACCTGGGGTCCCAGAAGTCATTCCTGGACAGCCAGCCTGGAGCCTCCTCCTCCAGCCCTTCCCATGTAGCCAGTTTCCTGTAAGACTCTTCTCCCCAAGAAAAGAGCTAACTTGGTCCCCACCGCCCAACAGATAGCAACTGCCCAATGACGAACGTCCAGCAGTCTGCCTATGATGCTCAATTATTTGCGATGAGCAACTGGGAGCTACCTCTCCTGTCAGCTGTTCAAGGTAGGTGAGGGGGCAGTGCCTGAGCAAGTCTTGACATTCAATTCAAACAGCATATTCCTCATTTAGGGTATTACCCCTGGAGGCTCTTACCCCTGCTGCCTGCCTTCTTTTTTTTTTTTTTTTTTTTTTTTTTGTAAAGATTTTATTTATTTATTTGACAGATGGAGATCACAGAGAAGCAGGCAGAGAGACAGGAGGAAGTAGGCTCCCTGCTAAGCAGAGAGCCCGATCCCAGGACCCTGGGATCATGACCTGACCTGAAGGCAGAGGCTTTAACCCACTGAGCTACACAGGCGCCCCTGCTGCCTGCCTTCTAACAGACCCACATAATTTCTACTTAAATACTCATGCTTCCCATGGTTCTTTTCCCACCACTACCCTCACTAAATTTTTTTTTTTTTTAAAGGCAGAAGAAGAAAGAAAGAGAAAAGAAAACAACAAAAATCCTAGCAGAGGTAGGGAGCCTTCACAGAGGAGATTCTTTCTCAACCTTGAAGCCAGTCCTGGGTCCATGAGGCACTAAAGGCGCCTCCATGTATCTTTAGAAGACAGTGAGCCCGTGAGCGTTCTAGAAAGCCTGTCTTGGTCTACGTCTGCCTGGCAGAACCTGGCCTCTCATCCAAATGGCAGCCAAACAAATCACCACAAGGGATCGGTCTATAGATTCAGACAACAAGGCTGACTACAGAATGAAAGGACTCAAATAGAAGATGATAGCATATATCAGACTAACACATGGGCAAGGAATTCACTGACGCCAATAATGTTCACAGAAACGTCTTCGCTGCGAGGGTTTGAATAAGGCAACAAATCATTTGCACATTACAACTCATAAATGGGACTCTTTGTGTACAAGGTGGAGAGAAGCTCACGGTAAGAACAATACAATATTTGTATTTTGTCTAAGTGGTCCTCTGCAGCTATGGAATTTCACTAAGCTCAGCGGATTACAAAAACTATGACTGGCACATAGAGAGTCCTCCTGAGGCGATGCATTTTCAGCTCAGGTTCCTGAAGATTCTAAGAACTGGCTCATAGACTCAGGTCTAAGAGCAAGGACTGAACAGAATCTCAATCACACAGTAAGGTCATTTACCAGTGCTTATTCCACACCATCCGCCCAGAGAAAAGGCTGTTTTCCTTCAAGATTGTATCTCGGAAAGGCTCTCTGATGAGGGAAATAAAACCAAATCAGCAGACTGCTATACCAGCCATCACGTGGCCACCTTCTTCTCAGTACAACCCACTCTGTCACCGGCAAGATAACTTTCAGCTCTCAGAGAACTGGCCCATGTAGCAGAAATGTCAATGATTCCACAAGTTATAAACTTACTCTTCTGGTAAGATGCAGAGGGAAATGGTGCAATCACTAATGATCAATGATCAATGATGAAATGAGTCCTTGACCCATCTGAGACTCGGTTCACAGGAGGGGAATTCAATGATCACAGCAGACAACTCATGCATGGAAATGCTCTCTCTGTGGCAAAAAATAATCCTCAAAAAGCATTGAAAATTCCCTAAGCATTAGATGAATTAACCTACTCTGGTCTAAAACAGATAGTACAGGAATTTTCAAAAAAGACCGGAAGAAAGCACACACAATTAAAAGCTCCTTTCTTACCCATCTCTAAAACCACAGTCCCCTGACTTTCGGTTCAGGGTACCGTGGCACTGAGAGTGTCATAAAGCTTCTTCCAGAGCTCTAACTAGGGCATTCCTTATAATAAGATCCCGAGAGAGTTCAACAAGAACCCACTTAACTCATATCAACTTTTGCTCTGGAGGGAAGAGTTCAAAGCTCCAAGGCACTTATGAAACTCCCCAAGCCTGTTCTGAGCTTGACCATGAGAGTCCCTAATAAGCTTTTGACTGAAGATAAAAGTAATATTAGGAAGATAAAATGGCAGGCCACCAGCACAACAGAAATACAGATAAGTAAAAATACCCACTACTTTAGATGGGTTTTTGAGATATAATTTACATGCCGTGAAATTCACCCATTTTAAGTGTATAATTAGCTGATATTTAGTGAACT
This sequence comes from Mustela putorius furo, assembly GCF_011764305.1. Classification (NCBI taxonomy): domain Eukaryota; kingdom Metazoa; phylum Chordata; class Mammalia; order Carnivora; family Mustelidae; genus Mustela; species Mustela putorius. Next base: position 21,167,133 of record NW_025422471.1, read on the forward strand.
TATAATAGGGTTGTGCAACCCTAATCACAGTCCCACTAGAGAACAATTCCATCTCTCCAAAAATATCCCTGTGCCAACCTGCAATCTCTTAGAAGGTAGACGAGGCCCATAAAGTGTCCTCCAAACTGAGAAGGTCCTTTGAGATCAAAAAAACGAAGCAGGCAACCCCATGCAGTTTACAGAGTTTTATCAGGGTAACGTCCTGAAAGGGAGGGTTGGGCAGGCAAGGCGATTCACAACTGCACAGTTACTCTCCTCAAAGTCCAGACCTTAGGTCAGATTTTACAGAGTGAGCAGACATGCAGAAGAGCACTGTCGTGAGATTAAAGGCTTCCAATGTACTTAAATGACAGCTAACCTTTAATTAGATCTCGGGGTGCCATTTGTGCATCATGAAGGGGAGGAACTGTGTTGTTATCTCTCACAAATTTATGGAGAGCCAAAGCAAGCCTCCCCACATTCCCGCCTTGGTGGGCATCTCTAAGGCATGTATGTTAATCTCCAGTGGACCCAAACCACATTGCCCAAAGAAAGGTCATGGAAAAGACATAAACAAGATGGAGGGCCAAAGATGGAGTCAGGATCGTCAGCATTCCTACACAGTCAATCCCCTCCCCTCTCTCATGCCTGGCCAACACCAGGAATCTGCTTTCTTAGGTTTACTTTATATAGATTTATAGATTTACTTTTTTCGGAGATTTCCTATAAGTGGAATCATACTACGTGTGGTCTTTTGAATCTGGCTTCTTTTCAATCTGTAAACATGTCAGCACACTGCCTGCTGTTTTTGTAAATAAAGTTTTATTAGAGCACAAGTCATACCTATTCATTTACATACAGTCTGGTGCTGCTTTAGCACTATATGGGTAGAGTTCAGAAGTTGTGACTGAGACCATAGGGTTCACAAGCCTAAAATATTTACTATCTGACCCTTTAAAAAACCTTTGACCCCTAACTTAGCATGATATTTTTGATATTTCTTCATGTTGTAGCATGTATCAGTTATCTGCTCCTTTTTATTATAGAATAATACTCTATTGTATTTGTACATTGCATTTATGTATCCATTCACTTGTTGATGGATGTCTGACTTGTTTCTAATTTAGGACTATTGTGAATAATCCTGCTATCACACTCATCTACAAGTCTTTATGTGAACATAAAGCTTCGTCTCTTTTGCATAGATACCTAGTACCCAGGAATTCAATTGCTGGATCTTATGGTAAACTTATTTTGAACTTTTGAAGAAACTGGCAAGCTGTTTTCCCAGTAACTACTGTTTTGCATTCCCACCAGCAATGGATGAGGGCTCCTGTTTCTCCACACTCTCACTGGCACTTGTTATTTTCTGAGAATTTTACTATAGCTATTGTAATGGATATTGTGGTTTTGGTAGGCATTTCCTCTAAGGAGTCATGAATAACTTTTTATGTGCTGTTTGGCCACTAGTTTATATTCTTTGGGGAGACACCTAGTCAAATCTTGCACCCATTTTGATTTTAGGTCATCTTATTATTGAGTTGTCAGAGTTCTTTATATATTCTGGAGAGAAGTCCTTTATCAAATATGTGACTTGTGAATATTTTCTCCCCTTTTCTCTATGGAGTGTTGTCACTTTCTTGATGGTATCCTTTTTAAGCACCAAAGTTTTCACTTATGATGAAGCCCAATTTATCCTTTTTTTCCATCTATGGATCTTGCTTTTGATGTTGTATCTAAAAGTGCTTAGCCCAACTCAATGCACTAAGATTTCGCCTGCATTTTTTAAAATTGAAGTTCATAATTTCATAATGATGAAATTAATCTGTTTGTTTGCAGCCATCTAATTGTTCCAGCACCATTTTTTGAAAAGACTACCCTTTCCCCATTGAATTGTTTTGGTACCTTATGGAAAATCAATGGACCACTAATATCAGGATGTATTTCTAGACTCCTACCTCTGTTCCATTGATATATATAACTATCCTTATGCCAGGACCAAAATACCTTGCTTAAAGTAGTCTTCTACTAAGTTTTAAAATCAGGAAGTGTACGTCTTCTTAGCCCCCTTTTCTCAAAACGGACTTGGTTATTCTGAGTTCTTTGCATTTCCACAGAAATGCCAGCACACTACTAAAAACAAAAACCAAAACCTTGCTGAGATTTCTAATATATATGTTTAAAGTTATATATTTTTTCAAACAAGCCTATTAGTATCTTAAAAAGAATTGTGTTCAGTCTATCAGTTTATTTCCTTTCTTCCAATCAGGATGCCTTTATATTATCTTTTTTCTCTCTCTTATTGCACTGGAAAGATACTCCACTGCAGTGCTGAATAGAACTGGTAAGAGTGAGCATCTGGGTATTGTTCTTTTTTTTTTTTTTTTAAGATTTTATTTATTTATTTTACAGAGAGAGATCACAAGTGACAGGCAGGCAGAGAGAGGGAAGGAGGCTCCCCGCTGAGCAGAGAGCCCGATGCGGGACTCCATCCCAGGACCCTGAGATCATGACCTGAGACAAAGGCAGTGGCTTAACCCACTGAGCCACCCAGGCACCCTTGTTCTTGATATTAGCAGAAATGACAATCTTTCACCATTAAGTGTGATGTCAATTACAGATTTTTCATAGATGGCTTTTATCAGGCTAAAGAATTACTCTTCTATTCCTAAGTTCTTAGATAGGTGTTGGATTTCATGCAATGTTTTATCTATTTCTATTGAGATAACCATATGATTTTTATTCTTTATTATATTTACATAATGTGTTATATTAATTGATTTTTTTTATGTTAACCCAACCTTGTATTCCTGGAATAAAGCCCCCTTGGCCATGGTGCTTAATCCTTTTCATAAATAACTGCATTCAATTGGCTAATATTTTATTGAAAATTTCTGCTTTTATATTCATGAGGGATTTTAGTTTGTAGTTTCCTCTCCTTATGTCTTTGTCTTCTTTTGGTATCCCAGAACGCTGACTTCATAAAATGAGTTGGTAAGTGTTTCCTCCTCAATTTTCTGAAAGATTATATGAATGACTGACATTCTTTAAATGTTTGGTAGAAATCACTTGTGAACACATTTGGTCTGGAATTTTCTTTTTGGGAGGATTTTTAATTACTAATTGAATATATTTGTTATAGATCTGTTCAGATTTTATATCTCTTTTTTGGCAGTTTTAGTTATTTGTGTCTTATAAGAAAGTTGTCTATTGCATGTTATTTTTGGCATCAAGTTATTCATAGCATTTCCTCATAATTGTTTTAATTTCTGCAGGACTGGTTGTAATATCCTTACTTTTATCTTTGCTTTTGGCAATTTGTCCCTTATCTCTTAATTAATTAATTAATTAATTATAACAATCTGGCTTAAGGTTTGTCCATTTTGTTGATCTCTTCAGAAGATAACTATGGCTTTATTGAATTCCTCTATTTTTTGTTTGTTTATTTTCTTTATCATTAACTTAGGTTCTAATTTTGCCTTCTTTTTGCCTCCTTTGGGTTTAGTCTGCTTTCTTTTCATGAATTTAAGGCAGAAGAGGGATTATTGAGTTGAGATCATTTTTATTTTCTAGTGTATTGAAAGGTAAATTTCTAGGTATTGAAAGCTATAAATTTCCTTCTAAAACTGCTTATTTGAATCCCATAAATTTTAATATGTGTGTTTTCATTTATATTCATTTCAATATATTTTCTTTTTTTAAAGATTTTATTCATTTATTAGACAGAGAGAAAGAAAGCACAAGCAGGGCGAGTGGCAGGCAAAGGGAGAGGGAGAAGCAGGCTCCCTGCAGAGCAGGAAACCTGACTGTAGGACTTGATCCCAGGACCCCAAGATCATGACCTGAGCTGAAGGCAGTTGCTTAACCAACTGAGCCACCCAGGCGCCCTCAAAATATTTTCTAATTTCTCTTTTGATTTTTTTGCTTGACTCATGAGTTGTTTATCAATGTGTTGTTTAATATCCAAATATTTAAGATTTTCCAATGCATTTCTGTTGCTGATTTCTAATTTAATACCATTGTCCTGAAAAATGTATCTTTTGTAATTTCAATCTTTTAAAAATCTATTGAGACTTGTTTTATGGCCTAAGGTATGGTCTATTCTAGAGATATTTTCATGACTGCTTTAAAGAATATACATCCTGAAAAACAAAACAAAATGAAACAGAACAACAATATATATTCTGCTTTCATTTGGTAGAATGTTCTATAAATGTCTACTAGGTCAAGTTGGTTGATAGTATTTTTCAATTCTCTTATATCCTTTTGATTTTCTGTATAGTTATTTTTCCAGTTATTTAGAATAGGGTATCAAAGTCAATAAATATTGTTAAATTATCTATTTCTTTCAGTTCTGTTAGTTTCTGCTTCATGTATTGTGGCTCTATTGTTAGGTTCATATACATTTATAATTATTATGTATTTCTAAAGAATTGACTATGTTTTTATTATGAAACATCCCTCTTTGCCTTTAGTAACATTTTTTTGGTCCTATATTCCATTTTGCCTTATATTGGTAGAGGCACTCCAGTCGCTAATGATTACTCTTTGCAAGGAATATCTTTTCTATCCTTTAATTTTCAGCGTATTTTTATCTTTTAATCTAAAATGTGTATCATATACAGCATAGATTAGACCTTGAATTTACATCGGCTATTTTGCTGGTTGTTTTTTATTTATTCTGTATTAGTTTCCTGTTGCTGCTCTAACAAATTACCTCCAACTTAGAGGCTTAAAACAACAAAAATTAATGATTCTAGATCCAGGTCAAAATTTGACAGAGGTCTCACTGGTCAAAAAGCAATGTGGTGGCAAAGCTGTGTTCCTTTCTGGAAATTCTGAACAAAAATCCATGTTCTGGCCTTTTCTTGTTTGCAGAGGCTGCCTGCATTCCTTGGCTCATGGCCCTCTCACATCTTCAAAGCCAGCTATGGCTGCCTGAGGTTTTCTCTGCATTGATCACTCTGACACTGACTCTTTGGCCTCCCTCCTCCACTTTTAGAGAACCCTGACACTGCATTAGGCTTACCTGAATAATTCAGGATAATCTTTCTATCCAAGGGTCAGCTGATTAGCAACCTTAGTTCCAACTCTAATCTTAATTTCTTTTTCCATGTAAAGTAACATATTCACAGATTACATTAAGTAGGATGTGAACACCTATGCATATCTTTGGGAATGCATTCCTCTTCCTGCCACAATATCTAATGCTTTTTTTTCTTTCCTCGTTCATCCTTTACTGCCTTCTTTTGTGTTAAATAAATCTTTTATAATGTACCTCTTGAATTCTGATTCCATTATTACTATTATTATTATTTTACTTCCATTCCCCAGCCAGGATCTCAACTTCAGGCTACCTATAATGTTGGTATTCCCTGTCTGCTTGCCACTGAGATAGCTAATATCTCTGACAACACCCAACATCATAGGTTTTTTTCCACTCTCTGCTGTGCTCCAAATCAGGTCATTACCTTCTGACAACAAAGCTGCCAGCTTTCATAGCTTGCCCAAAGAGGCTGGGGATGCTGGAATGAGAGCATCCCCAAGCTAAGCTGCCAGATTCCCACTGCTTTTACCTATGATTCAGTAGTCCTTGCTGAATGAAAGCATCTCAGTTTTTTGTATGGCTGTAGTTGATTTTAGGAGTCCATAAAAGATTGATTTTGATAATTTTGTCTAATTTTATCCTTGTTTTCTGAGAAGATAATCTGCCAAACTCTTCACACCACCATTCCCATGGTGGCTTTTTGTTTGTTTATTTTGTTTTATTTTGAAGACCTATGTATTTATTTTAGAAAGAGAAAGAGAGAGAATGAGTGCATATGCAGAGGGAGAGAGAGAGTCTCAAGCAGACTCCCCAGTGGGTGTGGAGCCCAATAACACAAGGCTCAATCTCATGATCCTGAGATCATGCCCTGAGCTGAAATCAAGACTAGGAAACATAACCAACTGAATCACCCGGATGCCTCCCCACTCATTTATTAAACACATAAAATTTTAGGAAATAATATATCATAGAACCTTTACCTGAAGTAGATAAAGTCACTCAGTTTCTGAACTTGATAGCTTTGTAGTGAAAAGAGAATCACAAACTCCCTAAAAACCTACCTACATTAGAAAAGGAAAAAAAAAAGATAACCTAAATTTGCATACTCTTTTCTCCTTTTAGATGTATTAAATCATTTCATACTTTGGCAAGAAGCTTATGGAGGTTATTGACAACAGCTTCAAACTATTAACAATAACTGTCCAAAGGCTGAGTCTAGTACCGACCATTTTTATTTGAATTTGAAAAAATACCTTCATTCCACAGATATAGCAATGCTTCTCAAGATCCTTCTGACTAATGAAAAAAACCACTGTGCCCAATACTGAAAGATATCTGAATAACATAATCATTAGGTATAAAAATTAATCAGAATGAAAAATCATAAATTGAATTAAACCACACTGGAAACTATTCTGGAGCAGATCCATAATCAGAACACCAGTACAGCTGAGTCCAGCCCTCTCGATATACTCCAAGACAGTACCTATAAACATCATCCATGGGACGGTCAGTCCCAGCAGCTAGACCTGTGATATACTAACATGGGTAGGGCAATATTGGGGAAAGCCTCAAAGAACTCTTGTGTTAAGAAAATCCCAGAACCGACCACAGAAGGTGAAATAAAGCATCTGGAAGCTATTCAAATCAGTTCTCTGATCCCAAACCTCCTGTCTCTCCATCTTCAGCATTCTCTATATCCAACAGAGCCATCTTTTTCTGGCATAGGTCAATCAGACAGTAGGAAAGTGTCAGTGAGCAGAAAGCAGCCTTAAGTAAGTCATGGGTACCAAAAAAATGGGGCTTAATCCATTTGCCATCCTGCAACTCACTACGAATTTGTCCTCACGTAGTACCTTTCCTTCTGATTACCACTCTACTGGCAAAAAAGAGTTAATTCTCAAAATCTCCAGTAAATTAGATAGAATTATACCTTTTTTGGTTATGAGGAAACTGATCTCCAAAAGAGCTAGTAAGTGACTTAATCTAGAACTTGCTCTGCACAGGCAATGAGAACACCTGTCCCTCGATCCACTAACATTCATGCCAGCAAACACCCCATCAGATGACCTGTCTTCAACAATGGCAACAATTTGCACAAGACACATTCACTGGGATGTGTGACACTTTCAAGACAAAAGGTTGCAAACATAATTTGTATCATCAAGTTACCAGTTCCCTATGATGGACATCAAACTCAGTCTCCCGAGTGCAATCCAGGCCTGTTTACTGACTCACAACATAGCCAGGGATTTGTCTCAAGGCTTTTCCAAAATGATATAAGGTATATAAGGGTGAAAGAGGCTAGACAAGCTCATCTTAGAAGTACATCTAGTCCCTTCTCTGGTTCTCGCCACTTAGATTTGCTGACATCTAACACTTAGGTAACTGTGAATTGAGATCATTATTATATTACTAACTTAGTCTTTCGGGCCTTAGACTCACAATTTAATCATCTGCATTGCTTCTTTCTTTTATATCATGCCCTATATATAATCCATCACAAATGTCTACACTAACATTTCTTAGATTCCTTCCCCTTTCAGAAGAGTCCCAAAGCAGGTCCTACCAATACTACCATAAAAACTTACTGGTGAGACTTTTCACCTCTTGTCCCCAATTACCTGTCATTATACACAAGAACCTACTGTGGCAAATACCACTATATACCACAGATTCATTTAACACAGTTCTTTCTAGTTCCCTTGACTATACCCAGAAACAACACTCCTTTCATTGGATGACTCTGGGATGAAAAACAACTGGCATCTTTTGCAGTCAGCTTATTAATTCTTGCCAATGTAACAGTAAGTAGGGGGTGTAGTGTGCGTGTGTGTGTGTGTGTGTGTGTACCACACATATGCCACATTTGGGCAATAAGTGAGGCAGGAAGAGGCAGCATGAATAAGTGGATGCCTGATGAATGCATTCACTTCAGTTCAACACTGGTCTGTTATGACCACTGAGTCTGGAGCTCTGATCTCAAGAACTTTATAAATCACATGGATGAAACATCCAGTAGTAACAGCAGGAAATATTCATGGAGCACTAAGGGTCCCAAATGCTGAGCTGAGAACTGCCTTGGGTCATCTCAGCATCCTGACAACTATGTGAGGAAGATACAATCATTAAATCCTTCACTTCAAAGTGAAAAAAGAAAAGAGAGAGAGAGACTCAGAGAGCCTGTCCTGGATCACACAGCTGGACAATCAGCAGAACCTAGACATAGGTTTATTGACAAAATCCACTCTCTTGATTACTTTTCACTCCTGACCCTTTGGAGACTCATTCTTCACTGCCCTGACTGATAAGCCTTCTCTTTAAGGCTCTCGCAGACTGTGGTTTGTTTTAAGGCACAATCCACAAGAATCAAGAAAACGGACTCTGGTGGCATAACAGTATTTGTCTGATGAAGGTTTATGCCGACGAAGATGCTCCACTACTGTTCTGAATTAATTCTGAATTGTGTACAGGATCTTGAAAATGAGAAGCAAGAGAAAGAAAAGACTGTAAAGAGGAGGAGGCTTATAGGGAGGTAGCACCTGCAATGCTGCCACTCAAATGCTAAAACATATTAAAACATCTACCGTCAGGGTTTTTACAGCTGGTGATCCAATAATATCTGAAGAAGGAGATAGTTAGCCCCCCCATGACTATTTGTTACATTTATTTAAAACACACACACACATCACACCACATCATAATACTACTGTTTTACTCTATTTCGACTAGTCTATTTGGAGTTTTCTATAGGTTTATGGCTCCTGATTTTTGAAGGCACTGACATATCGTTTGCTTCAGTATAAGTCTTTCAGCACTTCTCATTATGTTGCCTGTGCAGAAATTGTGGCAATATTAATTTAGTCCAATATGACAGAAGCTGCCTCTGCTTAATCCAACATCAGCTAATTCCTAAGACTATCACACACCACACACACCAGGGAGTGTGTGCCCAAAAAGACTAATGCAGATCCAGAGGAAAACATCATCTCAGAGTTAAAACAACAACACTATTTTCAGGGAAAGCTGACTAATTAGAAGGGTGCATGAGATACTTTGAAACTATATTAACCTTTTCTTTCAGGGTCATGCACTGAAGCCTTGTTATTTTGCTAATGTGACATTTTCAAGTGCAGAGTTTTACAACAGGGCCAATAATAATACTGGTTATTATCAATAGCCTGTCATTTCCATCTTGATCACTTGAGACTTACTCTATGCCTGTTCAGTTCATCTCCTCAACTTGTTTGTCAGTTCCTATGTCAGTTCTTACAAGGCAATGCCTCATATTTCATTTTTATCTTTCCATAGTACCTGATATGGCACTGGTCGTACAACACAAAGACCTCTAGAACTAATGGAAGATGAAACAAAATCAAATAAACTTGTGCATCATTTAATCTAAAGCCTGGGAAAGAATGCTTTTAAGCATTCTTGATACCAACCTTTCTGATGAACAATTGGATTTAGACCTTTGGTTTAAAAATTCAAAGCCGCTGACATTTCCTGCAGCCTTTCCCATAAGGGCTGGGTGGTAAAAACATGGCAACTAGAACTCCCACCCTCTCCTCCTCCCCAAAATTTGTCTGGAAACCCCATCCCTGCAGTGTCCTTTCCTTAATATCAATGGTCCAGTTTCTAGTCACAGCATTTCAAGAGCCATATTTTTGGTCCAGAATCAAGGTCCAGTTAGTACATAGGGAACACAAACCACCTACCAGTGAGGAATTTGCTAGCTTTTTAGAGCTTTGTCTTAGACTTCTAAATGCCCCATAATTCGAAGAGACCAGCTCTCCCACAGAGGGGCCTCAAACTGGGACAGTATAATTCCCTGGGTAGTTGAGATGCCAAGGTAAGGGTAATGTGTCACGAAGGCCAGCTTCAATTTCATCATTACAATTTTAAATTCAGCATTTCACACAGACAATAGCTACACAGGGAGGCTCCTCTCAGTTTGCAGAAGAGCCATTAAGTTCGCTCCTATTGCTAAGCAACAGTTGTTAAAATCAAACTGCTCTCAGCTCTCAAACAGCTGAAAAATCAGTCTGTTCAATTCAGAGCACTACAGGTGAAGGGAGAAGAGAAATACTGTTCTAGAGATCTTGAAATATAAGGTCGATTTAAGCTACATGTTAATCTTAGATACAGTCCCCAACTTCAAAATATTTGGTAGGGAATATGCCCAGGGTGCTCTCTCCAACACAAAAGAGTCCAGACATGTCTCTCCAAAATGTAACTACGCTCCTAAAACTCCACTTGATTATGAATAATTTGCTAAAGATTTATTGGCTACCATGATACTACCAGTAGTAGTTATCTATCGTTGCATAACAAATTACCCAACAACTTAGAGACTCCAAACATACTTTCGGTCGCGTAGCTTCTTCAGGACAAGGTTTTGGAAGTGGGTCAGCAGGGTGACTCTGGCTCATGGTTTCTCATGATGCTGCACCCAGATGTCCACTAGGGTTACAGTCATCTGAAGACTCGACTAGAGCTGGAAAATCCATGTCTGAGTTTACCCATGAAGCTGTTGGCCAGAGGCCTACTTTCTAGTTTCTTCTTAGCCTCATGGCCCTCTCCTCATGACATGGAAGCTTGTTTCCCCCCAGAACAAGTGATCCGAGAGAGACTGACCAAGACAGAGGCCAGTGTGCCTTTTGATGACTTAGGTGCCAAAGTCATACACGATCACTTTTGCTCAATTTTATTTGTTAAAAGCAAGTTACTAATTGCTACCCATACAAAAAGAAAAGGAAATCAGTCTCCACCTCTTTAAGAAAGGAGTATGAAAGCATTTGGAGGCATATTTTTAAAACCACCAGACCATTCAAGAGAAACGTTCATGTCTTTCTCCAAACAAAATGGCAGCATTGCAAAAACCCAAAGAATGAAGTTCCAGCCCTGCGCTACATACACCAGGCAGAGGTTTGGACTGGTAATAGTTCCTGCACATCCTCTGTTCATTAGCTAGGTGACAGTATTCAAAGCTGTCACTTACTACCGATGTGACCTTGGATACAGAGAGTTTGCTCAACTCTCTGTATCCAATTTCCTCTAATGGCAAGAGAATACAATACTAGTAACTGTTTCATATCTCAGTCAACATATGTAAAGTTCAGAATAGTGCTTGGTATACACAGTATACCCTATAGAATTATATAACCTTATTGTTGTTGCTATTGTCATGTTGATAATAAGGGTAACCACTCAATTTGTCCATGGAAATACCCAAAAGGGCAGCATAAGATAGGGGTTTACGTGATGTGGGTGTCACTTTGGGAGATCCTCTGCAAAAGCCATCCACAATTATGATGTATTCACAGTCAATAAAACAGGCTAATTACATGCTGTCAGGTTGCCTCTTCAGGTCTTCCCAGCACTTGTGAGGCCACAGGTTACAAATGCTGGTAAGAGAAGCAACCTGAACCAGACGTTGTTGGCTCCATAAAGTTAAGGACACATGGAGGACCTGCGTACTCAGGGGATATTTCTGGCAGATGAAAAGCCCATTCCTCATTTACCATACACTTTAGAAGCTTTAAGATTCAGTTCACCTGTGCTGACTTGCATCACTGTGCAAAAGCAGTTCATTTCCTTTGAAATTTTTAAAATTAATTTATTAATTTGAGAGAGAGAGAGAGAGACTGGGGAGGGACAGAGGGAGAGAATCTCCAAGCAGACTCCCCACTGAGCATGGACCCCCCCACCACGACCACCACAGGGCTTGATCCCACAACCCTGAGATCATGACCTGACCTGAAATCAAGAGTCAGCCAACTTAACTGACTGAGCCACCCACATGCCCGCAAAGCAGTACATTTCTACAGATTACTTCTACTACCACACTTTATCTTTGATAAACTACTTTGAGAAATGTTGTGACTAAAAGCTTAGCTCATCCTGTTTAATGCATGGAGCTGAGGCAATGTTACATAAACACAACAGTATCACCGAGTATTTCTACCAGTAGAAAATTCACTGAGAAGTTTCATTTTCCATTACATATTCTTGGGGCTGTTTACTACCCTTAACTTTACAGAGTAATGATATCCAGTTTTTTGTAATGTTGACAGGCCTATTATTGCTTATTTGCCTTACTGCATTTATTCTAAAAGTTCAAAACCCCAAAAAGTCCAGGAAACCGTGAAGTTTTTTAGTCTTATATGAGGATGATTGTCTTTTGAGGGTTATTTTTGTTTTATGATCATGGAGTCATCATTAGTGAAATTAATTCTGACTCATCAGAGCTTATGTTCTTTCACTGTTGAAAATACAGTATGTGGGGATTTTACAATATGCAGTCTTTTCAGAGAATCAGGAGTCCCAGGATGATTTTTTTTTCTCTCTTTTTAAAAGATTTTATTTATTTATTTGAGAGAAAGAGAGAGGGCATGTGCAGGGGGAGAAGCATCGGTAAAGGGAGAAAGAGACTCTTCACTGAGCAGGGAGCCAGAGGTGGGGCTTGATCCCAGGACCCTGAAATCAGCTAAGCTGAAGGCAGCTGCTTAACTGACTGAGCCACCCAGGCAACCCCCCATTTTCCCCCTCTTTCTAATTAGTTTCCTCCAGCCTAAGATTTTTCTCCTTCAAAATAAACGAGACTGTTTTCTATTACCATCTTTCTCACCATGGAAAAGTTCTGCAGAACCAGGATATAATCCTGGAAATGCCCTGAAGGGCATAACCTGAGCATTACAAAACTATCAGACTCCTGACAAGGCTGCAAGATGCAGGGCTGGTTTCATGTGTGCAACCTGTATTACACTGTGTCCCAAGCTTAGAAGGGCCCACATTTGACTTAATGCTCAACTGTCACTGTCTTGAAATTCTTTGACATTTTTTAAATAAGGGGACCCGCACTTTCTTACTGCCCGGGGCTCTACAAAGAATGAAGCCAGTCCTGGCACTAGGACATACCTCCTTGAAATAGTGCAGAACTCCAAGAGATGAGAACATACCAAGGAAAAAAGACAGCAGGACACAGGGAAGGGGGAGATAAGTAAGGACTAAGATAGGGGGTATTGCTCGGAAAATTAAAAGATGGTCAGAGCCCCAAATGGGAAACCCTACATGCAGCCAGCACTTTAACCTTGGACTTCTCAACACTGTTGCTAGCTTGGGTTAGATAGACAGCCTTTTTCCTTTGATGTCCTGATTACCAGGCAATAGGACACTGGGAAATAAGAGAATTAAACTGAGTAAGTGAGCACAGTCTTTCCAAGGATGGCTGATAGTGGAGCAGTGATTCTTAGCCTTATTTCTATTTTCACACAATTCACATTGTAGCACATTTCCATCAATAACATCTCTCTGTTTTGGAGCACTTCCCTTTGGGAGGAAGCTGATCAGAAACCTCAGGGGGATAACAGCATTTTTGAAGAAGTCCCCGACTGTTCTCATTCCGTCCCGTCCAAATCCCAGTGAGAATCACTGCAATGATAGATCTACACAGTATTAACTTTCTGAGTTTGAAACAGAAAATAAATTTGTGATTCCTGCCTGAAGTTACAGGTTTACCTTGTAAAACAGACATTGGAAAAAGCCCACATTCTGTGCCTTTCTTACAAGTTCACTCAATAGAGAAGCTATGTAAACAGAGCTGAATGTTCTCACAAATCCTGAGACTGTAGACAGCAGGGTATATGTGACATTAACTTAATTCATGGTAACCAATATCCTACTGAAAATTTAATCCAGTTCTCCATACAGAGAAAAACGCTTCCTCAGACCAAATCCTATCCTGGTTGTACTCAAGGCCCTCGTCTCTGCAACCCAGTCAAAGAAATCACAGACCCTCGATACCAACTGCTAGCCAAGTAAGAATCTGGTTGATTTCACCGGGGCTCATCCCCCTGGGATCACCAGCTGCTGTCCCCATCAAGTGAATGCCAAGTGGACCCATTGGTGGGAAGAACAGGAAGGAAATGGGTGTTGCAGACAACCACAGCATCAAGCAACAGTAACGACGTTAAGTAATTCCAGTTTCCCAAGATCTTGTTCTTTCTGAAGTTGATGTTGGATTAGAGGTACCATCGGGGCAAAGAGAGCAGGCACTTGGTGGTGAACAGATCTGAGTGAGCCTCATTCCCAGTAGGTGCAAGAACCAGGGCCAGGCCTTTCACCACTCTGGCTCTCGTGCTTCCTTCAGAGTTTATGGTCCCAGCTACTACCTCCACAGTGAAGGGGTGATGACGAGGCAGCCTCCAGATCTTTCAGAAAAGACTACGCAGTGAAAGCAAAAGGGGTTAAGTGGAGGAGAAGAGATGGACGTCTGTAGAACTGCTTGGCTGAAAGAATAGGAAACAGGGGGAGGGCACTGCGGCAATCAGGAGTCCACTGCTAGGATGAAAGCCTGTCTTCAGAAATCTCACCTGTATCAACCTGAACTCCATAGGGAAGTGACTGCAGGACACGTGAGGTCACACACGGGTGGTTCACAGCCAAATGTGGTCCTCAGAAGTATTTTTTTTTAACTGGATGGTATTTTTTAAGGAGTATGGATTCATTGCTAGCATTTAAAGCCAGATTTCACATAAATATCCAGCTGTCTGGCTTTCCTTTTAAAAAGAAAAGAAAGAAAGGAGGTCTGACGGCCCTCATCTGTAATCCCTCGTGATAAAATCAGGGGGATCTGAGTAGCACCTACCCCCTTTACACACACCATCAGCTCTCCAGCCCGTCCTTCAGTTACCTGCCTAGCCCTAAAATGGAAGAGACTGAAAGGCAATCAAGCAGCAATTAGACAATGTGAGTGAATCAAAGATATGAACAGACACAATCAACTACATTGTACCTTTGCTGAGGAGAGACAGTAATAGAGGAGAAGGGTCTTGGAGAGGGTGGCACGAAGAAAATGAACTTGGCAGTGCAACATGGTCAGGAGAGAGGGGCCCAGGCCAGCTGGAACAAGGCTCTGGGTCTGCTTGAAAGCATATGCAAGACATCTGATGAGCAGAGGAGGTGTTCCATGTGACCTAGCTTACTTTGGCTCTCCTTCGCAGTAAAAGAATGCAGCGACCACCTGACATGAACATTTTAGTGGCTTTGCAGGCTGGTACAGTTAAAGATGTAACTTCTCAGTTCCAAAATTCTTATTCCAGGCAGAGAGAGAAAGAGTGTGTGTGTTTAAAAATAAGACTTGGGGAATAAATGAATGAATGAATGAATGAATGAATGAATGACTTGGAATCACTGCTAATTTAAATTTGATTTACCAAAGCTCGCTCTTTTTCTTTAATAATGGTAATAATAATGTTTTACTTAAAAATACAAATTAGACACATTCTATACCCAAAACTTTCTACCTTTGGTGAAATAATGGGAAAAAAATGTTTTTTATACTTTGGAAAAAAAAATAATGGAAAATATGTCCCAAACTAGGATACCTCCAGCTGGGGGGGCAGGGGTGGCTAACAAACAAAAAAAAAGTATCCTTTATATTTAGGAATAAATGCAACAAAACAATTTTAAGACTTATATGCTGAGAAATGAAGAACACTGCTGAGATAAGCACAGATCTAAATACATGAAAAGACATTCCACATTCAGAGATTAAAAGAACAAATATTATTTTTTAAAATATTTTATTTATTTATTTGACAGACAGAGATCACAAGTAGGCAGAGAAGCAGGCAAAGAGAGAGAGGGAGGAGGAAGCAGGCTCCCCACAGAGCAGAGAGCCCGATTCTGGGCTCGAACTCAGGACCCTGAGATCATGACCTGAGCCGAAGGCAGAGGCCTAAACCACTGAGCCACCCAGGTGCCCCGAAAGAGCAAATATTATTAAGATTGACAATTGTCCCCAAACTGACCTAGAGAACCAATAGAATCACTATAAAAATTTCAAGGGAGACTTCCAGCTTCAGCTCGGATGTGTAAAGAACTTAGAAGCTGACATATTTGTCTTTATAACAGGTAAAAGGTGGACAAACTGAAAATCAATGACTTGGACACATCAGAAAATTGAGGTTGCAGGACAAATGGCCAGCCCCAAATCTGGAGGGACACAGCTGATATCTGCTTATCAGGAGCAGAAGTTGCTGGAGCCAGGAAGGGGCAGCAACACCAAATGGTCATTTTCACCACCTTCTAGAGGCTGCGTGTGCACCAGCGTTAGCGTGGGCACTGCTGAGGACTGTCTTCTTAGGGGGTCCCCACACTACTTCTGGCTCTTGCAGGGAAGGGGGAAGAGCACCGTTGTGAAATACACTCAGAGCCTTCTCCATAAAAAGGTCTACTCTCCAGGGAAAAGGGACTGTTTAAGCCTTACCAAGCTGGGGGAAGAGCATCTCTCTGACTCCTGCCTTACCTAAGGAGAAAATAATGTAGTCCAGAGAGGTTAGGGGAGATAAACTGGGAATTTCTCTGCAGCCAGAGAAGGAACAAACAAAACCTCCTCCATAGTCCAGCAGTTCCCCAGCGTGCCTCCCCACTAGAATCTCCTGGGGAACTTAGAAAAATCCTGATGCCCAGGTTGTACCCAGAGCAGTCAAGTCAGAATCTCTGGGGATGGGACCAGGTACCAGGGTTTTAAAAAACTGGCCCAAGCCAAATTCACACCAAGTTCAGATCTATTACTGATTACACAGCCTTGAGTGGTTTGACAGAAAAGAGAACAGATTATGAATTACCTACTTTACAAGGACCAAGTAATTACCAGTAAAGAACTCACTATTTCTCTTAACAACTGCAACTGTGTCGTGAGCTTTCCCTTAAGTACATTCAACCATTCCTCATTTTGTTAATTTACCTTGTCTTGCGTTGAAAGGTAAAACATACCATCTTCTCACAGATGATCAAGAGTGGCTTGTAGTACCTCCATTGCTGTGATTTCTAGTCTCATAAGAATAATCCACCTCACTCTTCCATATTTCACTTTAGATCATTTCATAAAGTCTATAATTAACCCTAGAGCTTCAGGTGTATAGTAAGCACAACGATGTGCCCTGATATGTGTATTCCCTGGTTGTGCACTTCTATTCATACCACAACTGTATCCAAACCTGCACCTGCAGATTCCCTGTATCAGCAACCCTCAGAAATGCGCACATTTTAAATTCTACTTTGGTGCAGAGCTTCTATATTTGAGCAGATGCTTAAAAATACACTGCCACCAGCATAGTGACACTCAAGACCTTGCAAATTGTCCTTCATCTCAGTCTTGTATAGAGTTAAAGCCTCACTACAGGAAAGGGTACTTGATTGACTGACGATGGCCCCCCCTCCACCAACAAAATTTCCTACAGCTGCTGCAATTCCGAGAATGATTCAGACTGGACTCATATGCTTATTAAATGGGAAGCCAATGACACTTAAGCTTCAGGGCCTCTCACTTCTTCCGAAGCCCTGGGAGGTATCCTGAGGGTTTGTATTTGTGATTTTTGTATTCTTTTCCTTGAGACAATTGTGTAAGTGTTAGACCTCCAAATTCTGGATCCTACCATAAGTGGGCCCAATGTAATTTGGCTGCCAGTCAGAAGGCAGGCACTAAATAAACTGGTGAATCTTCATACTGTGAAGTTAACAAGGATTGCTTTAGGGCTGCAATCATACCCACAGAATTAGGCTCTCCTTCTTCTACAATGAAGCCTCCAACAGAGGCAAGGGGAACATGATACAGAAGGAGAGACTTGCCTATCTTTGGAAAGGGCTGGGCTCTAGGTCCTAAAAGAAAGCAGTCCCGGAAAACCCAGGCTTTTCCTGTGTGTGTGGAAATTAGGCAGGCCCAGACCCCAGGGAGTGGATCCCCAGTCCACCTTCCACAAATAAAATCAGCTTTTTCCGATTTCAGGGCCAAACAGGGGCAACCTGACTGGGGTCTTTCCAAGAAAACTGTCCACTTTCTTGCTGAATTTGAAATTCCTTTTAATAAAGTAGCAATAATTAAAGAAAAATGGCTTCACATGCAAATGTCTGGAGTGAATATTTGAAAACATACTCATTAATTGACAGGTCTAGCCCAGAGCTGCCAGACTCCTGTGTGTTTGAGTGGGAGTAGGGGTGGGAGTAGGCTAATGGGAGGGGATTAAAGCAGGATGGAACCTGGAGACAGCCTGAAACATGGAAGCCCAATCTGCACACCATGTGGCCTAACCAGGCACCCCCTTGCTTCCTGCCGGGGCAGAGACATGGCAGAGCTGCTCTGCCCGGTGGGCCCACATCCCAGCCCTACAAGCAGACGGGAGGCCTGCAAAGGCTGATGCAAGTGTGAGGTGTCCACTTGCTTCCACAACCTTCCCTCCTGCTTGCCTTGGCAACTCCCTAGGTTCTGGAGTGAATCTCGGTCAGTGATTCCTGGTTCAGAAAGTGGATACAGAATCTGGTGTGGGATTTAACCACTATCTAGCCCTCCCTTACCTTGAACACTTTTCTGTTGGGAGCTAGTCCTTCCCAGGGGAGGTCCTACTCGTCCTGGCTAGCCAGTAATTCCGGATTGTCTTCTGCACACTTCCCTGTTTCTGCCCCCAGTCCACCTTCCCCAGCCATCTGTGTACTCAGCTCTTAGGTCCAGTTCTCCACGAACCCCCTCTGGGGGGCCAGCTCCAGAGAGTGGCTGAGCCCCAGGAATATGCTGGCCCTCACTCCAAAAGAAACCCCCTCTCTTACCACCACTAGCCACTGCAACTGACCCATGTGCAACCCGCCGCCCTTACAGCAGGGCCACAGCCACTGCCACACCCAACTCCTTCTAATGTGGAATCATGTGGCACCAGACCACATTCCAGGCAACACCAGCAGCGTGGTTGTAAAGAAGCAGCGTGCTTGCTCAGGATGGGGTAACCCTACCCCTCGCCACGCTGGTTATGGGCAATCACCATCCATCCCTCCTCAGCTAGCTCATTGAAAGGAGCTTTCCTCCTAAAGCTACTTAAGTAGAAGGAAAGATGTCAGAAGAGAGGCAACCAAAATGGCAGTGTTCCAATGGTGTGGAAGTCTTGGCTGTTTTGGTCACTTCGTCTTCTGGCCCATTTTGCACGCACCAGCCAAAGCCAGATGCCATTCTCTAAAGCTCCTCAGAACTTTGCTGCAATCCCAGATGAAAAAGAAACACCTTTCCCCTCCCCAGCCTCCAGCAAATGCAGAAATAGGCTCATGGAGAATTAACATTAAAAACTCTTTTCCCTCATGAACCATATTTAAATGATAAAACCTATGAGGAAGCTCTGGACCTTACCTTTTCCAGAAACTAGCTTGTGACAACAAAAAACTGAGGAGAGGGTCTCAACAAATCACAGTTGGTAACCAATCCTGCTGAGAGCATAGTGAAGACACCATCATTTCACCACAGAGATGTTCATTATTATGGATGGGGTTGACAACAGAACTCAATGGGGTTGACAAGACATCAGTGCTATTACCATTATAGGCTGTTTTGTGTTATGTTGATGGGAATTTGGAGGAGAAGGTTTTGAGAATAGAGCAAAAAAACACCTCAATTTTCCTGACCATGTCCAATGCAGCATGTATGGCAAAATATTGGAGGTAGAATGTGGTTAATCTGTGAAGATTTCCATTCAGATAAAAAATAAATAGATTTACTGTGGTAGTTCAGGTTCATTCTAGAACATGTCTCTTTATTCTTACTTCAATTTAGAAAGAATTCACACAGATAGTACTTACTAGTTACTATTGTTGAATACAGATTCATAGGCTTTGGAAATGGACTTTTTTGTGGTAGGTTAGCAATGGCTACTAAACAAAATACACCCTCACTCATGGTTCTACAAAGCATGATGATCAGAACCCATGGGGTTAGTTTAGGTGAAGACAATCACAGCAAGAAGGTTGCTTAAACCATATACAGATTTGTTAAGCAAGAGTCCCACCATCCTCCTTCCCCCCACAAGCTTTCCCCATCACCTTGCATATGCTTTTACCATTGTACTCAATTATAAAGGAAACACTTGTTCCTGATAATCTGGCTAAAAAGGTTAGAGAACTCCACAGAGCAACATGGGAGAAATACCACATCCTTCTGTGACACAGAAGTTCTTGAAAGTACCACACACACAAGACCTAGTGTAAGACTTACCTGAAGGTGCTTACTTAAAAGACAGTCTATTGGTAAAGGGGAGTGGGAGATCCAGGCTTCTGCTTATGAAATGAATAAGTCAGGGGGAATAAAAGGCAAAGTATAGGGATATACTCAGCAATATGGTAGATACATCTGTGGTGAGCAGTGTAACATACAGAGATACTGAATCATTAGGCTGCACACCTGAAACTAGTGTAAAATTGGGTGTCAATTATACTCAAATAACAACATTTAAAATAAGTTAGTACATAAATAAATAATAAATGAATAAAAGACCATCCAACACACTGACTTAGAATGGAAGTTGGGAGTCTGCCTTCTTAGTCAGCTGTGCTGTGTCTCCCCAACCCCGGCAGGCGAGCACCGCTGACCTCGTGTGCATTCCTGTCAGTCTGGACATGGCTGGTCCACTCTACTCACCTGGTGGACTTCCGTGGCCTGCAGCCGCCGTGGCAATTGCAAAAGCAGACGCCGGCGAAACAGAGCAGAGGGAGTTGTCGGCCGTCTGTCCTAGTTATGTAAAAGAATTGAAATGGCATGGTGAGGCAGATGGGTAATATTCTGTCATGAAAATTCTCATTTTCATTCCTGCACTGGATGAAGGGTTGGGCCAGACGCCCTGTATTGTCCTTGTTAATAGAAAAATAACAAGATTTTACATCATAATTGCACTCTAGGTGTATACCCAAAGGAACTGAAAATAGAGCCACGCAAAAACCAATACATGAATATCCCTGGCAGCATTATTCACAACAATTGAAAAAAGTACAAACACCCGAATGTCCATCAATCGTGGTATGGATAAACCAGATGTGGTATATTGACACAAGGGAGTACTATTTAGCCACAAAAAGGAATGAAGGACCGATACCTACTACAACATGAATGACCTGTGAAAACAGGATGCTACACGAAAGAAGTCAATCACAGAAAAGCATGTATGGTATGAGTGAGTCTATGCATATGAAATGTCTGGGAGAGGTCGATTCCCAGAGACGGAAAGTAGAATGGTGGTTCCAGAGGCTGGGGGGAGACGGGAATAGGGGGTGATTGCTAATGGGCAGAGGGTTCCTTTTTGGGGTAATAAAGATGCTCTGGAGTGAGAGGCTGCCCCATCTTGTGACTACATAAAAGCCACTGGCCTGCACACTTGAGAAAGGTGAACTCTGTGATATCTGATTTATAGCTCAATATAAAAAAGGTTTTTAAAAATTTCCTACATCAAAAAGAATTTTCCTACATCATATTACCAACAGAATTTTCTGCCCAAAACACCCCTAAAGTGCGGATGGATTCTAAACTCAAAAGGATGTTCTGAGCACCCTTTTGCAGCCCCTTTCCCTCCTCCGACATTTTATACACAGCATCTGATAATGCTGATTATCAGCAACCTCGCTTTTTTCCTCATTCAGGCTTCTGGTGAAAATAACTCACTGTGATTCTGACCTGAAGGACTTTTATTAGTTTGCCCCTAAAGTGATATAGTCATGCTTAAAATAAATAAATACAAGGCAAGGCAAAGAGCTGCTTAATATATACCCAAGTAGAAAGCACGGAAAAGCTCTACCCTCTCCTTTAGCAGTAGCCTTTAAATATTTGTGGCATAAGGTGGCAAGTAGACAGATGAACAGGCAAAATTTCAGCTAAACAGCAAGAAAATGTGTGACACTGTCCCCATTTGGATCCTCTGTTTTACCACAGATTTTAGCTTCCTTCCCATGTTCCTATGACTCTGGGGTGTAGTAACATCAGAGAAGAAACAAAGGACTTAATTCACAAACAGGATGAGGATTTCCAAATAATGCTTATATAAATTTAAAAATTTTATATATGAATTTATATATAAATATATATAAAGAAATATATAAAGAAAGCCTATAAAGCAGAGAACTAATAATAGTGACCAAGTGAAGAGTATTTATTTCTTGCCTTTGTGGAGTTTCACATTCATGGGCTTTGGCCCAAAACTGTTCCAGGTTACCATGAACTCAACAGGGTGTCTGCCCCATGTGGCAATGGTTAAGGAAGTTGGCAAGGCCTGGACTGATCAAAGCTCTAACAGTGAAAGATCTAGCTAACTCCACAGTAGACCTGTAACAAGCCAGGGGAGTCCTGCTGGCCATTTTCATTTACCAGAACCACCCAAACGTCAGGGGGATCCATGATTATCAGGAGTCTGAAACTGGTCCACACTCCAAGGGCTGATATCCATCTAGGTGAGTCTTCTATTTTCTTTCTTTCTTCTTTTTTTTAAATTAACATATACTGTATTCTTTGTTTCAGGGGTACATGTCTGTGATTCATCAATCTTACACAATTCACAGCATTCACCATAGCACATTCCCTCCCCGATGCTCACCACCCAGCCCCCCCAACCCTCCCCAAAGCCATCTCCAGCAACCCTCAGTTGTTTCCTAAGATTAAGAGTCTCTTATGGCTTGTCTCCCTCTCTGGTTTCGTTTTGTTTCATTCATCCTAGGAATGCATCCATTTCTTCCAGATTGTCTAATTTGCTGGCAAATAGTTGCTCATAATATGTTCTTATAATTGTTTGTATTTCTTTGGTGTTAGTTGTGATCTCTCCTCTTTCATTCATGATTTTATTAATTTGGGTCCTTTCCCTTTTCTTTTTGTTAACTCTGCCACGGGGTTATCAAACTTATTAATTCTTTCAATGAACCAGCTCCTAGTTTTGTTGATCTGTTCTATTGTTCTTTTGGTTTCTATTTCATGGATTTCTGCTCTGTTCTTTATTATTTCTCTTCTCCTGCTGGGTTTAGGCTTTCTTTGCTGTTCTTTCTCCAACTCCTTTAGGTATAGGGTTAGGCTCTGTATTTGAGACCTTTCTCGTTTCTTGAGAAAGGCTTGTATTGTTATATACTTTCCTCTCAGGACTACCTTTGCTGTGTCCGAAAGATTTTGAACAGTTGTGTTTTCATTTTCATTTGTTTCTGTGAATTTTTCCAATTCTTCTTTAATTTCCTGGTTGACCCATGCATTCTTTAGTAGGATGCTCTTTAGTCTCCACATATTTGAGTTCTTTCCAAATTTCCTCTTGTGACTGAGTTCTAGTTTCAAAGCACTGTGGTCTGAAAATATGCAGGAATGATCCCAATCTTTTTGTACTGGCAGAGACCTGATTTGTGACCCAGGATGTGATCTATTCTGGAGAATGTTTCATGTGCACTAGAGGAGAATATGTTGCTTTGGGATGAAATCTATCTGAATATATCTGTGATGTCCATCTGGTCCAGTGTGTCATTTAAGCCCTTTATTTCTTTATCTTTGCTTAGATGATCAGTCCATTTCAGTGAGGGGGTGCTAAAGTCCCCTATTATTACTGTATTATTGTCAGTGTGTTTCTTTGATTTTGTTATTAATTGGCTTATACAACTGGCTGTTCCCATATCAGGGGCATAGATATTTAAAATTGTTAGATCTTATTGTTGGACAGACCCTTTAAGTACAATATAGTGTCCTTCCTCTTCTTTTATTATAGTCTTTGGTTTAAAAATCTACAATCTGTCTGATATAAGGATTGCCACTCCAGCTTCCTTTTGATGTTCATTAGCATGGTAAATGGTTTCCACCCCCTCACTCTAAATCTGGAGGTGTCCTTGGGTCTAAAATGAGTCTCTGGCAGACAGTATATTGATGGGTCTTGCTTTTTTTTTTTTTCTTTTTTTATCCATTCTGATATCCTGTGTCTTTAGATTGGGGTGTTTAGCCCATTTATATTCAGGGTAACTATTGAAAGATATGAATTTACTGTCATTGTATTGCCTGTAAGGTGACTGTTACTGTATATTGTCTCTGCTCCTTTCTGGTCTATGTTATTTTTAGGCTCTTTCATTGCTTATTAGAGGACCCCTTTCAATATTTCCTATAAGGCTGGTTTGGTGTTTGCAAAATCTTTTAATTTTTGTTTGTCCTGGAAGCTTTATCTCTCCTATTTTCAGTGATAGCCTGGCTGTCCATTGTATAATAGATAATAATATAACAGTATAATATACATATATCATATATATAATATTATAACAGTATAATAATACTGGCTGACTATAGTATTCTTGGCTGCATATTTTTCTCATTTAGTGCCAGTCCTTTCTGGACTGCCAAGTCTCTGTGGATAGGTCTGCTGCCAAACTAATATTTCTAGCAATCTAATATTTCTACTGTTATAGGTTACAGACCTTTTGTCCCAAACTGCTTTCAGGATTTTCTCTTTGTCTCTGAGAATTGTAAGTTTTACTATTAGATGACAGAGTGTGGACCTATTTTTATTGGTTTTGAGGGGCATTCTCTGTGCCTCCTGGATTTTGATGCCTATTTCCTTTCCCAAATTAGGAAAGTTCTCTGCTATAATTTGCTCCAATATACCTTCTGCTCCCTTCTCTCTTTCTTCTTTTGGGATCCCAGTTATTCTAATATTGTTTCATCTTATGGGGTATCACTTATCTCTTGACTTCTCCCCTCATGATCCAGTAGTTATCTCTCTTTTTCTCAGCTTCTTTATTCTCCATCATTTGGTCTTCTATATCACTAATTCTCTCTTTTGCCTCATTTATTCTAGCAGTTAGTTTCCATTTTTTATTGTTCCTCATTAATAGCTGTTTTGATTTCAACTTGGCTGGATTTTAGTTCTTTTATTCCTCAAGAAAGGGATTTTTCTAGTATCTTCTATGCTTTTTTCAAGCCCAGCTAGTATCTTTATAATTGTCATTCTGAACTATGGTTCCAACATCTTATTCATGTCCATATTGATTAGGTCTCTGGCAGTTGGTACTGCCTCTTGTTCTTTTTTTTTTTTTTTTGAGGTGTGTTTTTCCATTTTGTCATTTTTTCCAGAGAAGAACAGATCAATGAGAGAACAAAGTGCTAAAAGGGTAACAATGACCCCAGAAAAATATACACTAAACAAATCAAAAGAGACAAAACTGGGGGGGGGGGTGCGGAGAAAGGAAAATAAATAAGTAGAAAGAAAAGGAAAAAAAGAATATGATCAGGCTGGTGAATAGAAAACAGCCACACACTAGATTTTGGGTGTATTTTGGTCTGTTAGCAGAAATGGTCTCCCAAAATTTTAAAGAAAGAAAAACTTTTATATATATATAAAAATAAGGGTAAATACGATGAAGGGTGACTGTAAAGATGAAAATTAAAAAAGATTTTTGAAAAGCAATAGATAAAACAAGAAGTTGGTTGAAAAAGGGAAGAAAAAAATTTTAAAAATTAAAAAGGAGAGAATGTGATCAGGCAGGAGGCTATAACAAAGTAATACACTAGATTGAGGGTATATTTTAGTCTGTTAGAAGAAACTTTATCTTGAAATTTTAAAGAAAGAAAAATAAATATATATACAAAAATAAGGTTAAATACAATGAAGGGAAAGAATATGACTATGAAAATGATAATTTAATACAATTTCAAAAAAAGAATTGATAAGAGTAAGATGTTGGTTAAAATAGGAAAGAATTTTTTTTTTTTAAATGAGAAAAGAAGAAAATTTTAAAAATTAACTTCAGGGGCGCCTGGGTGGCTCAGTGGGTTAAAGCCTCTGCCTTCAGCTCAGGTCATGATCCCAGGGTCCTGGGATCGAGCCCCGCATCGGGCTGTCCGCTCCGCTGAGAGCCTGCTTCCTCCTCTCTCTCTTTCTACCGGCCTCTCTGCCTACTTGTGATCTCTGTCTGTCAAATAAATAAATAAAATCTTTAAAAAAAAAATTAACTTCAAAAACCTAAAGAATCATGGGGAAATAGCCATGAATTCCATGTATTGTATTCCCCTAGCACTGGTGTTTTACAGTTCTCATTGATCAGTAAACTTGGTCTTGGCTGGATGTTCTTGCTGATCTTCTGGGGGAGGGGCCTGTTGCAGTGATTCTCAAATGTCTTTGCCTGAGGTGGAACTGTACCACCCTTGCCAGGGGCCAAGTAACCTGCTCAGTTCCCTCTCCGGAGCTTTTGTTCCCTGAAAGCTTTTCAGAAGCTTTAGAGGAGGAGAATGAAAATGGCAGCCCCTCAATCTCTGGTCCCTGAGGAGCTGAGAGCTCGGGGCCCCACTCCTCAGTGCACCGTCAGAGAAAAGCAGTAAATCCTTCCTCTCTTCCTGGTCTCCAGCCACACTCTGTGCTCACCCAGACTGTGACCGAGCGTTTCTATCTCTGGCACATGACCCTGTTTGGAGTCTCTAAACCCAGAAGATTCCTGTGCTGCACTCCCATGCCACTGTTCCCAGGGGAGGAAGGTGAGTCTCCCCAGATCTGTCACTTACGGGGTCCCTGCTCAAAGTGTGGTCTGACTGTGCCTCGGATCACAGTTTAAGGTAACTCTCAGCCAAGAGCCCCCTCCTTGGCTCCATCTCTGCAGCCAGCTTCTGATCTCTGATACCTGGGAGCTCTGCCGCACTCTTGCACCCGCGGTCTTTCTGTGACCCCAAGGTACCTGAGACCACCCTGTGCCCGAGACAGCTCCACCCCCGCTTAGCCTCTGGAGTGACGTCCCTCAGTGGTGCAGACTTCTAAAAGTTCTGTTTTTGTGCTCTGGTGCTATACTGCTTGCCGGAGCTGGCTGACAGAGGCTCCCTCGCCGCCGGGATCTATCTTCTCAAATATCACTTCAGATTCACTTCTCCACAAGTCCTACCTTCCAGTAGGTGGAAAAGTGGATGCTTTTCTGTTCATATAATTGCTGCTCTTCTTTTCTTAGATCTCCTGTTGAGTTTGTAGGTATTCAGAATCGTTGGTAACTATCTAGTTGAATTCCTGGGACCACATAAAATTTAGGTCTCCTACTCCTCCATCATCTTGTTCCTCCCAGTCCCCAGTGAGTCTTCTGACAACAGCCTGACCAGGTTAGCTTCTCTTGGAGCTGACTGCAAGACAACAACTTCTACCACTTGGCCAAGGCTACAAATGAATGGCCATGTGGAGCCTTTTGCCAACCTCTTCTACTTAAAGCAGGTTTATGAAAGTCTAAAAAGCTTTACCTTTAACTTGGATTACTTCAGGGAGTTTGGTTTCATAACTGAATAGTTTTCTCTTGTAGCTTAAAATAACTTGAGGAGAAAAAAACGAAACAATTCACAACCAAGCGTTGTGTTTTTGTTTTTGATTAGTAAAGAAGAATATAAGGATTAACAATACATCTGTTTAATTTGTTTTTAAATATTTCTAGGGTTTAAAAAATGTTTAAAGTTTATAATTCATAATGGAAAATCATCTGAATGCATACCCTAATGGCAAACCACTTTAAAAATGTTTCAAAAAACCACTGTTATTTGGATTTTTTTGTTTGAACAATGGGAAGATAAAAGATTTCTACCTTTCACTCTGACGGTTTTTCCTCCAATTAGAGCACATTTCATATGTTCTATAACAAATTATGGGTTATGCTTTATAAGATTTCTAACTATAGAAAATACACCAGTTTTTTGCCACATGAGCAATAATAATTCTTCAAACAGCCATCCTTTAAGAACAAGCTTCTTGATTCCTGTTATTCCACAGAGTGCCGGGCAGTGATGGGGCAAGGTCAGTATTAGTTACACTAATGACATATTCTCTAATCATTTATTTCTCCACTACTTGACAGTCACATTGTTTCCTTCCAACTAATTTTTGTAACTGAGATTAAAAAATATTTGGGGAATGCAACAGGCAAAAGAAAGATTTGGAAGCTAGAAACTAACTTTTGCGTTTATATTTTCGCATCTCCTGAGCTTACCTACAGGCTGACGATAGCGGAGGTGCTGTGGAGTGGAGGGTGATCGGCAAGGTGAAAGGTCCGTGCTGTCTGCCACTGGGGAACTTTCCACTCCTGCTCGGTCCACCGGTGCAGACTCTAGGACGGCTGTTTGGAAACATCGGGAATTTGAACAACCAGGCCATGAATTCAAGATGTTCTTGTCAGTAGTATATACAGAAACACAAAGGTCTATTATGGATAACTGACTTCCAGACTAGTCTACATTTTTAAAGGGCTTTAATATGAAATCAAGTCATTCCTCCTAGAAGAGTGCTAATGTCACTAAATCTCAGTGCAGCGTCTTCTTTATCCCTGTCTCACTGACCCTGCTGAGCCTGGCTAACTGTACCCAGTCCTTTCTGCCCAACACAACAGCAGATGTTCAAAAGAACAGGGGATGTGCTATGGGTTCCCTACCCGCCAGAAGAGTAGGGCAAGAAGAACACTCCCAGATTGTAAATCAGACTGGGATCAAAATTGGGACTTCACTAATTCTTAAGCCAACTGAAGTTTGAATCTCTATCAGTGTGCCCCCCCTCCCCCAACAAGAAGCTCTGGGGACTCCTAAGGGTTTAGAGCTTCCCTGACCAACATGGTAGCATTAGCCAAATGTGACTAGATAAATTTAAATGAAAACTAACTGAAGTTAAATTACTATTTCAGCTCCTTACTTGCACTAGCCATATTTCAAGTGTTCAGTACCAAGTGTGGCTGGTGGTTACAGTACAGGATGACAGAGACAGAGAGCATTTCCAGCCTCCCAGAGAGTTCTGTTGGACAGCCCTGATCTAAAGCTACAGATCAGCAGGAGGCAAGTGGAAATTTTTAGAATGAGCCATGCGGAAAGCTTGAGATCGTCTGAGCCTTTTCATTCCAGCTAAGGTCTCATGAATAAAAGACACATCACTCTAGGGTCACCTTAGGCTACTACTGACGACGTTTCTGTGCCACTTGTGCTGGCTTATTAACCAGCTAAAACAACAACCCTGCGTACGTTCTTTCATAGAAAAAAAAAAATTCATACATTTCCACCAATCCTCTTGTATTTCTTTTTTCCTTGGGCTTTTCACTAACTCGTAACAACTCTGTCTCCTCCACTAACTTTCCATGACCCCTGTCAGCAGGACTGTTCTCAGCCCTGCTCCCTTTGTCATTTCATTCAAGATTTCACTCAATAAACCCTTCCAAAAATACCTAATGACTTCTTGCATGTGATTTACTTCCTTGCAAATAGGGCCACGGACACGATCCGGCTCTTCCGCAACACAAAGGGGCCAGGGAAGGGAATCGGTTAGTCTCTTTCCCTGAATGACATAATTACAGTTAAAGCTGGCAGTGATGCAGGATACAGACAAAAAAATTCATGCTTAGCTGTTAGTTTTATTATTTTCTAAATAACTCCCTCAAAATTCTGTAATGGAAGGCATCTGCTCTGCAAGAGCAAGCAGAATATCAAATACACGTGTCCTTGGGCTGATTCAACCATTCAATCCTCTGAGGCAAATGAAAAAATCATTTCATCAGCAATTACACTGAACCCGAAAAACTTCCCAGTGAGAGAGATGGTCAGGCCTTGAATATCCCCTGAAAGAACAGGAAAGCAAAGAATAACACTGTAAGCAAACAGAGGCAGCTACAGAGAGAAGAAACCCTGCCAGCAGGGTAGGGGACAAGCAGCATTTCCTTCTGGCATGTTCGCTTTCAATCAAGTTCCATGCAAACAGCTTTGCTTTCAGGACGAGTAGGCAGATGTGGGCTCAAAACAAATGCTAAAATTGGGAGCACTTTCAGCCCACAGGCAGGCAATTTTCAAGCTAAGAACACAGAAACAGACACCGGTGATGCAGGCTATGCAGCAACACTTAGGCTGGCTTGTACAGCAGGGACCCGAGGGCACGTTGGCAGGTGTGGTGAGAGACCCCAATACAGGCAGCGGACCTGTGCCTTCCCTTGCTTGCCTGCCCACTGGCTGGATTTTTGTGGAGAGCTCACCATTGGGTGGGCATACGGAAGTGAGCTGGGCTAAAATGTGCACTTCTAAGGAAAATCCAGGGTGGAAGAAGGTGGGACCTGCCTGCTAGGAAGAAAGGAGGGCCTAATGAATAAAACAAGCCTGGGGCAGATAGGGGAGACCAGGGAGATTGGATGGGGTCAGGGAATTAAGGGTCTTTCTTTTCCCTCCAAGTTCATCTTTTTGCTCACTCGGTGAGATAGCTCCTGTTTCTCTTCCTCCTATTTATGTCATTTGAAGTTTTCTTGCCAGGAAATATTGCAAGCCTGGCATTAGCAGTGCAGTGGCAATAAAACGGGACAAAGGTGACTAGCATTTTTCACATGGTGTGCCCTGAAACTGTCTAGCAGGTCAACAGTGAGAGAAACCTCTGGCCTCAGGAGGGACCTAATGGAGGAAGCCGGTATTACATAATGAGGTTGTACAGAGTTGTATCCTGAAGTGAAAAGCCAAAAATGTATAAACTGTTGGCATAGAATTCTTATTCAAGTTTGCCAACTGTTTTAAGTGTTAACATTATGCAAAGCACATGCAAACATCTTTCAAATTAAAGACAGATCAGTGTCTCCCTTTTCTTTGCCAATTAGAATTTTCAAGACTAGACAACAGAGTTAACACAGCAGCACTCTTGGCTCCTACAGACATCATGTATACACATACACACAGAACCTGTCAGACTGATGCTGAAGAAAAGTGCTTTATCCATGACTTTCTTAGGCCTATTCATGACCAGTATTACCCATTTACCAATGCAAAATAAAAGAAAAATTTATGATTCCTGTTTCACCTCTTCAGAAAAATGCCACAGAGCTCCCCAGTCTCCAGTGTTAATTCTGAGCATTCTACTCACAGCACTTCCTTTATGAATTCATGGGATAAATTGTTCTCAAATCCCAGTAGGAAGAAAAGATATGCCTGTACACCAATATCTTCTTAGGTTTCATATGAATCACAGAATTGATTATTTTCAGAACCCAAATCAGGGCGGCTCTAGGAACTACAGAAGACCACACAGTGTTGTGTTCACTGTTCACTACCCATACCCTTGGCCTCATACAGTTTTTCTCCATTACCTGATTTCCTTATTCATTTTACTTTTAATCCAGCTGTTCCATGTTCCTGTTTGAACTACCATCTTAACTACTTGTTAGGAACAAATAGAAACAGGATGGCAAGTAAATACATTAAAAATAATCAGAAAACAGCTACAGAAAGGGAAAAGAAATAAAGATGTAAAGGGGATGGAGAACCATCTATCATGCTAATGCACATCAAAAGAAAGCCAGAGCACCCATATTTATATCAAACTAGATTTTAAATCAAAGACTGTCACAAGAGATGAAGAAGGGCATTATCATAATTAAGGGGTCTGTCCATTAAAAAGACCTAACAATTGTAAATATTTATGCCCCCAACTTGGGAACACCTAAATATATGAATCAATGAATAACAAATATAAAGAAAC
This sequence comes from Mustela putorius furo, assembly GCF_011764305.1. NCBI lineage: Eukaryota > Metazoa > Chordata > Mammalia > Carnivora > Mustelidae > Mustela > Mustela putorius. Next base: position 21,198,417 of record NW_025422471.1, read on the forward strand.
ACATTGATAACAATACAATAATAGTAGGGGATTTTAACACCCTACCTATAGCAATGAATAGGTCATCTCAGCAAAAGATCAACAAGGTAACAATGGCTTTGAACAACACACTGGACCAGATGGATTTAACAGATATAGTCAGAGCATTTCATCCTAAAGCAGAAGAATAGACATTCTTTTTGAGTGCACATGGGACATTCTCCCAAATAGATCACACACTGGGTCACAAATCAGCCCTCAACACATACAAAAAGATTGAGATTGTAGCATGCATATTTTCAATCACAACAATGAAACTTGAAGTCAACCACAACAAAAAAATTTGGAAAGATCACAAATACATGGAGGTTAAAGAACATCTTAGTAAAGAATGAATGGGATAACCAGGACATTAAAGAATAAATGAAAAAGGTACATGGAAGCAAATGAAAATAAAAACATAACAGTCCCAAACCTTTGAGATATAGCAAATGCAGTCCTACCTCAAAAAGCTAGAAAAGTCTTAAATACACAGCCTAACTTTACCCCTGAAGGAGCTAGAAAAAGAACAGAAAATAAAACATAAAGCCAGTAGAAGAAGGGAAATAATAAAGATTAGAGAAGAAATAAATGATAGAGAACTAAAGGGGGAAGAAAAACTGTAGAACAGATTAACAAAACTAAGAACTGGTTCTTTGAAAGTATCAATAAAATTAATTAATCTCTAACCAGACTTATCAAAAAAAAAATGAGAAAGGACCCAAATAAATAAAATCAGGAAAGAAAGAAGAGAGGTCACAACAAATGCCACAGAAATACAAATAATTATAAGAGAATATTATGAAAAATTATATGCCAGCAAACTAGGCAATCTGGAAGAAATGGACAAATTCCTAGAGACATATAAACTAGCAAAACTGAAACAGGAAGAAATATAAAACCTAAACAGACCCAAAACCAGTAAAGAAATTGAATCAATAATCAAAAATCTCCCAACAGACAAGAGTCCAGGGCCAGATGGCTTCTCTAGAGAATTCTACCAGACATTTAAAGAGTTAATAACTATTCTTCTCAAACTGTTCCAAAAAATGGAAATGGAAAGAAAACCTTCAAATTCATTCTACAAGTCCAGCATTGCCTTGATTCCAAAATCAGACAAAGACCCTACAAAAAGGAGAATTACAGGTCAATATCCATGAAGAACACAGATGCAAAAATTCTCAACAAGATACTAGCAAATTGAATCCAATGGTACATTAAAAGAATTATTCACTTCGATCAAGTGGGATTTATTTTTGGGCTGAAGGGTGGTTCAATATTCACAAATCAATCAAAGTGATACACCACATTAATAAAAGAAAGGATAAGAACCATATGATCTCTCAGTAGAGGCAAAAAATGTATTTGACAAAATACAGCACCCATTCTTGATAAAAACTTTCAATGAAGTAGGTATAGATGGAACATATCTTAACATCATATAGGCCATATATGAAAGACCCACAGCTAATATCTTCCTCAACAGGAAAAAAACAGAGCTTTTTCCTCTTCAGTTAGGAAAAAGACAGGTATGTTCACTCTCACCATTACTATTTAACATAGTACTAGAAGTCTTAACCTCAGCAATCAGACAACAAAAAGAAATAATAAGCACTCAAATCAGCAAGGAAAAGGTCAAACTTTCACTATTTGCAGACATGGTAGTCTACATAGAAGACCCAAAACAGCCTACCAAAACATTGCTAGAACTGATACATAAATTCACCAAAGTCGCAGGATATAAAATCAATGTACAGGGACACCTGGGTGGCTCAGTTGGTTAAGTGTGCAACTCTCAACAACCCAGAGAACATGACCTGAGCTGAGAAACTAAGAGTTGGATGTTCAACCAACTGAGCCACACAGGTGCCCCTGAGAACCCAATATTTTCACCACACCATTATTCATAGGTTTTCTCCATCTTTGGCTGCCAGTCATAAATGATTAATGCTGACACATGACAAGCTCTCCAGTTGTCAAGAGCTGTGACCACAATGATTGCACATCAGTCCAACATCTGCACCAACCAGTCTCTAGCAGACTTTGTCAGTGTCCTTTGGAGCTTAATCCAGTTCTTTCTCTCTCTCTCTCTCTTTTTTTTTTTTTTGGTCTCCCTGAGTCTAACTTGAACGAGGGGGAATAGCTACTGATTCCTACCAGTAGCCACACCTCCATCCCAGATAGTAGGGCAAACAGGTTTTATATGACATTAGACCATTACTACATACTCTGGGCTTGGGTGTTGAAGACCAGAACCAGGGAACTTGGTGAGCAATGTCAAAATCTGCAACAAGTTAAGAGGAAGAATTAGCCATGATGGGCAATGGGCAGCTTGACTGAGGACCTCTAGAACCATGACATGAGTTCAGACCAACCTCAAAGCCATGAATGTCTGACACTAACATGCTTACTCTTAAAACTCTCCTAACTCAAAATAACACAAGAATCCAGACTTAGACCCAGACTTCTATTCATTACACTCCAATTAAAGGAGGGAACAGATCTTCCCATATTCTGGGAAATTTCTGTGTTTCCCAGGGCACCCTGCCCCACGGGGGAGGTCTGTGATAAGCTTCCCTAAGTCACTCTTTCCACAGAGGTTCCCAGGCTGATGCTGGATGGAACACCAAATGTACTTGTCAGCTTGCATGCTGCCTCATCATTCCTGAGAATCCATCACGATTCTACTACAGCTTGTTGTTCTAATGACTTTTTTTTTTTTTTAAAGATTTTATTTATTTATTTGACAGAGAGAAATCACAAGTAGACGGAGAGGCAGGCAGAGAGAGAGGAAGGGAAGCAGACTCCCTGCCGAGCAGAGAGCCCGATGCGGGACTCGATCCCAGGACCCTGAGATCACGACCTGAGCCGAAGGCAGCGGCTTAACCCACTGAGCCACCCAGGCGCCCTCTAATGACTTTTTAATTATCTTCCTCCTTTCCTCCTCCTTAGTTGCTAACTTGTCAATTTAAGGCATTTCTTGTTTAAAAGGGTGCTACTTTTGATGATGGCAACCATCCAGTTAAAATTCCATTAAGTTCTTCAGCCAGGAGGCTTATTTTTAAATTATGTGAAGCTAGACGCTTCAACAGGTAGAGAAGCAAGGTTCTCTGCTTCCATCTGGGTGATTGCCCTTGGAATTTGGACACTTTGATTGAATACCCAATATTTTTTATGTCATCAATAAATAAATCAGTTATACAGCAAAAAAAAAAAAAAAGCTCTTTGCTAATTTTGCTATGAAACCTTTTTATTTTCACCACAGAAACATTATTAAAGCAACAAAAGTCACCTCCTATAACCCCTACTCTGTACTGAGCTGCAAAAGGCAAGTTAGACAGGACATAAGATCCTTGCTTAGTTAATGGAATGTTTTGTTTGATTCACTCATTTAACAAAAATTAACCACCTGCCAGGCACTAGCCAAGGCACAGAGAGTACAGAGATGAACAAGACAGACAATGTTGCTGATCTTATGGAACTTACACGTCCAGGCAAGAGGAACAACTAGTACAAAGGCCCTGAGGCAGAAATGTCTGAGCTATTTCTGAGATTAAAAAATGCAATCCCTATCACAGCATCTATTAGGCAGGGTGAGGGGCATGATGGAAACAGGGGCTAGAAGGATAGACAAGATCTAAGTCTCATGGTATCTTAAGGTCTTGTGAGGGAAAACAGATTTTAATCTAAGTGCCACAGAAAATCAGAGAATTTAATCAGGAAAACATAATCTAATTCATCTTTTTTTTAAAAAAACATTTTGGCTTTATGGACAATGAACACCATCTCGAATTTCATTTTTTCCCCCTCTATCTCTGTTGTAATATGAAGCACTGCCTCGGTAACCAAACTGAAGAAGCCATCTTAATGCTTCCAGGCTGGGTCATCCTCATCAGGCGAGTATCATTACCCAACCAAGCCTTAACCAAAGTATCAAGTATCATTACCCAACCAGCCTTAACCAAATCCCATGAAGAACCTTCCAGTAATACCGTTCAGATAATGCTGTTCTTCCATACACAGCTGACTACAATTAGACTTTTACTGTAGAAGACCCCAGGACAGCTAACTTTGCCCTCCTTTGCACATAGGCTAGAGTGACCTACAGGCACTGCCCCTTCTAACTAGCCATTGTATTCATTCTACTTTCAACAGAGGAGTAGGAAAGCTGTAAAGAAAGGGATCTAGGGTTCCAGAAGGAATGGTGGGGAAGCAGGTGGCCAGCAAACACAGGGTGTGGCAGGTGGATAATACCTCTTTGAATACTTCGTTTTAGCTTGTTACACAGATCCATGCGGGGGTTATCTAGAGACTCCTCTATAGATCCCGGGCTTTGTTCTGGAGAAGGAAGGCCTCTGCTGAGATCCAATGGTACTTTGCCAGGGTGCGGTGGTGGGGAGGCAGCAGGGCTGTGGGTGGTGGTAGGACTGCTGGATGCTGAGCAGGTGGTCAGGTCCAAAGCTCCTATCCTTGAGTTCAACGGAGAAGTCAAGGACAGCTTTCTGGCCCTCACTGGGGAGGACGTCCTGGACACAGCCAGTGGTGGTGGGGAAGAGAATTTGCGACACAAGCGTGGGGATTTGCCATCCACCAAATGTTCACCTCTATTGTTCTGGCTGGTAGCAAAAAACAATTCTAATGACCTAAAAATAAGAGCAGAAGCTATTGACAGATGATAGCCAAGTAAAGACTATTCCCCTGATTATCATTCAGAACATGCTCCCTACATTAAAAGGCCACAATATCATCACACTTTCGTTGCTGAATTTCCTTCATTTTAATGTTACCTATATACCACACATTTGCTGAAGGAATACAGACAATTTTCAGGCCTTGTCTAATCCCTTGCTTACTCGACTGTGACCCAAAGACCAGTAGCATTGGTATCTCTGGGGAGCCTGTCAGAAATGCAGAACTCAGGCTCCACTCCAGATATGCTAAATCACAGTCTGCAATTTAACAAGACCCCTGGGTGATTCTTAATATACGTTCAAGTTTGAAAAGCACAACTGTTAAAAAAAAAAAAAAAGAAAGAAAGAAAGAAAGAAAGAAAGCCTAAGACAATAGTTAGCTTCCAAATAATCACGGAGGAAGCAATGAGTTGGGGACTCTAGAGTTCTCAACTTCTTCCATGGGAACCATCTGTGAACTCTACCCCCCACCCCTCTACAGGCAGGCCAAGTTCCCAGGTGAGCCAATCCTGTAGGAGCAGCTCTACTGAATGTCTGCTCAGCTGCATGGAGACTCAGGCACCAGGGGGGGCCAACTTCCATGACAGGCAAGTCTAGAGCCTACCTGACAGGGATGGAGGTAAAAGGCCTCTTGTATATATCGGAAAGTTTTGCCAGCACCACAGCTGCCGTAGTGAAAATACGATAGGTGTGCAGAAAGGTGTTGAGGAAATCAATACTAAGAAATCGCAAGTCTGTCAGCCGCTCCAGGAGGCGCTCCACACTGGCATAGCGGATCTGGGGCACTTTGCAGGAGTTGAGGGTTTTACTGAAGCAAATGTCAGTGTCATCTTTATGAAGACGGGCATCAGACCTACACACAAAGCAGGAACATGAGAACAATACCGGGGCATGGCTTCCTCTCCACCACTGAGTATTTCAGTATTCAGAGACACAAACTTGTATGAGAACTTCCCATTATATTTGATAAAAGATGTTGAAATGACTTATTACACGCAAGAAGGCAGGGTTATAAAAACAACATCTACATTATTATAATTTAGGAAGGTCAGAATTAATTGTGAAGAAGGTAAGAATAATTCATTTCACTCTGTGGATTCCTTCTGTAGGGGAAGAAAATTATTTTCCCTCTAACTTTCTGAGTTCTTGGATGAGACTCTTAGAAGACAGGTTAGGAAGAGAAAAACAAACAGAAGTTTATTAACATGTATACCTCAGGTACACATGGGAGATACACAGGGAAAAATAAGAAACTCCCAGAGGTAGCTTAGAATTCAGGCTTAAATACCATCTTAAGAGGGAAAATGGGTGGGAGGTGAGGTGGGTAGGCCTCTTAGAGAAGAGAAAATGATTTTTAGGAAAGAGGAATGGACCCTTAGGAGACTAGATAGGAGGTATGATAATTTGGGACAGCTCGTTTGGGTGAGGGGTTGAATTCTAGTCTTTTCCCGAACAATAAATTCAATCCTCCCTGGTTGATGAAATTCTCAGGGAGGGGATTTATGACGTCTGAGTGCCTTTTGGAGGATCTGTCTTTAGGCAAATAAAAGGAGTTCAGAGAGCGTTTCTCCCTGCATTTGCTGTTTTTCAAGTGCTTATAGTTCAATCAATATGCCTAAGTAGCATGTTTGGGGTGGGACATTTCTGCTGTCCTGCACTTCTCTCTGTCTAGTTCAATCGTTTTATTAGAGAAAAGAAACCAAATGTCCTCTTTAGGAGGGCCATTGCTTATGCCCTTAAATCAGCATGTCAGAAGTATGCTTAATAAGTAATGGGTGATGTTTTTCTCACAGATGGGTAGAGGGGAGAGGGAGCTACAGATATCCCTGCTGTATCTGTGGTTATTTTTTCCCTCACTTCTAATTTTGTGCAATTGTTCCCCCACCCCATCTTTTTTTTTTTTTTTTAACTATTTTAACTAAACTGACCAAGAGGTTATGTTATTAGGTATTTTTTTCCCTTTAGAGCTGGCTCTTTGAACAATTCTACGGTTCTTCTATATTTTAACATATTTGTTTCTGTACTTGTCTTATTTTCTTCCCACACTTTCTTACAGTTTGTCATTCTTTTTCTAACTTCTTCAACTGAATGCTTAATTCACTTCATTCTTCCTGGCTCATTAATGAGTTTAAGTCTATCTGTTTTATTAGTACAGTTTAATCCACAAATTGTGTGAAATGTTATGTCTTCATTATTTTGCAATACTTTATAGTGTTTGAAATATCTTCATTTAAAAAAAAGTAATAATGGATGCCTGGGTGGCTCAGTTGTTAAGTTTCTGCCTTCGGTTCAGGTCATGATCCCAGGGTCCTGGGATTGAGCCCCGCATCAGGCTCCCTGTTGGCGGGAAGCCTGCTTCTCCCTCTCCCACTCCCCCTGCTTGTGTTTCTCCTCTCACTGACTCTCTCTCTCTCTCTGACAAGTAAATAAATAAAATCCTCAAAAAAAAAAAAAAGTAATGGAAGAGATTACCCATGAACAGTAACCACCATTGCCCCCCGACTCCCCACTTCCTGCAGTGTTCTGCGTTTTCTCATTCTGTAAAACCTCCCATCTGGCTGCTCCTTCACCCACCTGGATTCCCTGGGGGCCTGAGCAGCCATCCCAGGTGGATGAGCACACTAGCGGGAAGGTTCACACAGCAGCCCTCACTTGCACATTTGTTCGAAAGGCCAAAGGAGGCCAGCAGAGAGGCAAAGCTTGTAAGGGGAGATGCCTGGAAGCAGAGGCTGAATTCAAATAGGGCTCAAAGAAATGCACACCTTCGTTAGGACTGCCCAGGGCTTTCGCATTCTCTTCTGAGATCCCTTGTTCCCCTCCACTGCAGTTACCTCAGAACAGGCCATCAGTGAAGTCCAGGATTTCACCAACTGATCAAAGGACATACTGCGGGGCTAGGAATGTTCAGTAAGGCAACTGCTTGCTTAGAATCAGCTCGCTTTTTGTGAGTGCCCTGAATTAGCCCCTTCAGCACTTTGAGGGATTTTAAATTATATATTTATTTTCTTAAAAATAAAAAGGAATCAATAACTTTCTTAGCTTGCTCTTGGAAACTTCCCACCCCAACCCATGCGGGGTGCAGGCAGAAGTACTTCATTTGCAGGCTCAAAAGAGCATTTTAAATGAGCAGCTTACCCCTGCTGAGGAACTAAGGGTGGCCCGTTAGTTTTAGCCACTTTATTGATCTCGAAAATACACAAGAGCATCTTTTGAGATCCTTGAAAATGGCATGGGGCTCTTTTTTCCCCACTCACTATGTGACCCTTAATCAACTTTACTCTTAGGGTCCTTAATTTTCTTATTAGGAGAAAGACCTTAAGAACTTTCATGAATCAATCAGTCTGTCCAGAAGATGGATGATCAAGGTAATCACTTTCTCCCCCATCATTTTCCCTTTAAAAATCTCCGTTCTCTAAGAAAGGTGGGGTTGACTATTATCAAAAGGAAGCAACCCTTACCCTACCCTATCCTAAAATGGAAGCATCACTTAAAAGGGAATTTTCACCTAATAAATATCATAATTTTGCATTCTAATAGTGGTTCTGAGCTTTGCAGCTTTGACTCTAATTACTTTACTCAAAACACTTGAAGAAATGGGGTGCCTGGCTGGCTCAGTTGGCAGAACATGCAACTCTTAATCTCAGGGTCATAAGTTCTAGCCCCACGTCGGGCATGGAGCTTACTTAAAAAACAGCAACAACACTGGAAGAAAAAACTATGTTGTGGCAACATTAAATTAAAATAAAAATGACTAATGATACCACTGTCCTTCAGAATTATGATTTTCCTTTTAAGAAAATAAATTAAATATGATGAAATTATTTAATTTTCTTTTATTACACTGAACGGAGTGTTTATTTCCTAAGGGGCTCTCAAGTGAGATACAATGCATTACTTAAGCCTCCTGTGACAATAACAACTCCTTTTTTGGCGAACTTAAAAAAGTAATCTTGAGACATGAAACCCAAATCACCTATTATAATTAAGTTTTAAACAGAAGTGAGTGCCTCCACAGTGACACCATGTCAGTAATAAGACTCAATGAGGGGAAAAAAACGTTGTCTTTTTTTTTTTCATGGTATGTGGCCAAGGAGATGCACAGGGAGGAGCTCATACAGAATTTAGAATAGGTCCACAGGGGGAACTATCAGAAGGAAGAGAGACTGTCAAATTATCCCCTTTCCTCTGACTGAGGATAATCAGGCTCAGTAAGGCTGAGGAAAGTGGAATGAAGAAATATGTGAGACTTTACTCTGCCTCAGGTGTACATTCAGAATAGGCTAGATGGGCATCAAAATATGCGTGACTCTAATCAAAAATCTTTACAGCCCGAGATACAGGATTCTGTCCTAGGAGGAGAGCGGTTCCTCTCATCTGTGCTCCCAAAAGAGGAAAGTCGCGGTCTGCGTGTGAGGCAGTTACACATGAAAGGCTGGACATGGACATTGTCAAACGGACATCATAGGTGACAGAAGATGCCTCTGAGTGTCAGCCATAACCAGTTAGGCATGAAATTAAAGTTTGTATCTTTATTCATTTTTAAAGTCAACAAAGTATATGGACAGCATATGTAAAGTAGCTCTAGGGTTTAGGAGCTTATAACTTAGCTGCAATGTCCAATTTACATATTCTCATTCTAAAGCGGTTGGGACTTTCATGGCTGTCTAGCCTTCAAGAAACTACTTTTAAAAAATGAATAAAAGTAACACAAGCTATTTTGTGAAATATTAAAATAATAATCCTATGGTAGAAAATTAAACTAACTCTAAGCTAATGATGCGAATTTAAAAATTAAGTCACAATTTGGACCTCTTGGTTGAATACTGCATACCTGGTCTTAATCTTAATATCATACATTTTTAACTAATATGGTTTAAAAAAAAAACTAGACTAAGTCAAAAACAAAAAAACTGAATGCTAAAGGAATCTACGCCCTAGAGCCTTAAAACAATTCTACCTAAAATGTTTTTAAATTTGACCGGTAATTTAAAATACTGTTATTCTTTCTCAGTTTATATTTTTCTTTTTTTTTTTTTAAGATTTTATTTATTTATTGGACAGAGAGAGAAATCACAAATAGGCAGAGAGGCAGGCAGAGAGAGAGGAGGAAGCAGGCTCCCCGCTGAGCGGAGAGCCCGATGCAGGGCTCAATCCCAGCACCCTGAAATCATGACCTGAGCCAAAGGCAGAGGCTTAACCCACTGAGCCACCCAGGTGCCCCATTTTATATTTTTCTGTAGTAATTACAGTACTAGTACAATGTACTTTGCCTTCATCTGATACAATAATAAGTTCTAAAAGCTGTACTACTGGGATGGTGCTAAGAGCACTGATTTCCTATCAGAAGAGGAAAATTAATGTTATTTATTGCCTTGGCACAAATAGCTCAGATCTAAAAAAAAAAAAAAAATCCACATTAAAAATGCATAGAAGACAAATATTTTCTTAGTTTCATGTAACTTTTTAAAAAAGATATAACAGGACTGCTCTCAAAAATACATTTTATTCTTAGAATTTGAATTGCAAAAAAACCAAAAAAACAAACAAACAAAAATGAGAACAGGGAACAATTTGGTTATCTCAAAATACTCCTGAAACCACTTCGGAATTTATAACTGAAAAAGTATGTAGAGACAAAAGCATTAATACAGAAAGCAATGGCACATAGTTAATGATATAATTTCTCACTGAAAACTACCATTTCCCTATTGGCCACTTTAAATTATAGGATATGTTTTGTTAACAAAATAGAGCAAGAGCATGATGACAGACTTGGGCAAATCCACACGTAGGCATGGTAGATGGTACCCTACATATATACATGGGAAGGCCAACTGATTCATGTCACGTGTCTTTGAAATCTAAATATATTTCTATAACCAAATCTGAGTAATACAATTCATATCCACTGGGAAGATGCCAGAAGAATATGCCATATTTTGACCCAGACCCTGACCCTGGGTATATCTGGCTGTCACAGCTTTTCATATTGAACTTGAAAATCTCAGTAGGCTTTTGCCCTGAATGAAAGCATATGTAAGAGTATGAAAAACATTTTTCTAGGCTATGAATCAATAAACATGATCTGAAAAACCATTTTGATTGTATTATTTATAATAGCATACCATGAATTATCACATTACTATCAAGAAACATCACAAAAATGAAGCAGAATCCTATTGAAGCAATATTTTATGCAGGGCGTTATGTTCTCTACCGATTTGACTTGATTAAAATGTAAGGGAAAGGATTATTACACTTACTTAATCATATGTGGCACAGTAACTTTGGAATTCTCTTCAAATACTATAGTCATTAAACCATTACACCGTATATTGTCCACACACTGTGAAATTAAAAAACAAACAATTTCAACCCACATGAAAACCTAGGCAGATCATAGAGTCTCAGAATTGTCTACAACCACAAAAACAAGCTGAGTTTCTCATTCTGTCTGTACACAGACACACATACACACACACACTCAGCAGCATATAAACATTATACGTTAACAAACAGATGCAGTACCCAGATACCCAAACTGTACACCTGGCAAACACCTGAGGAGAGATATAAGAGCTGTTCTCCTGGATTGTACTGCCTAAGGACTCTGGCCCCAAAGTCACATCATCACAATTCTCTGCCAGTGGCTGCCCAGTTGAGAGGTTTATATCTTCTGACGGTAATTGCCTCTGCTGTATTCATTCTCTGCCTGAGGGTGGTCTTGGGCAGGCTGAGCAGACATGATGGCTTTCTTGAGCGGAACTCATCTTCTGTCTCACAAGTAAGCTCTATGCCTGCTTCTAAGGTGTTTCTTTTGCCAACACATCCTCACTCTTGCCTAGCTTCTCTAGCAGTCTCTATTGGTGCCATGTTGATTTGATGAGGATACATTGTGTAATTTCTCCTGCTTCTGGAATGCATTAAGCCCTGTCCATCTTTTTTCTCTTTTCTTTTTAGGAGGAAAATTCAAGAACATTTGCTAATTTCCACTGCCTTATTTACTTATGCCTTATCAAGTTAAAAATTCCCTTTGCAATTAAAGAAGGGTTAGAGAAGGATTTGTTTTGAATTACACAACTTCCCTTTGAACAAAACAGAACATGAAAAAAGATTTAAGCCATTTTAAAAATCAAAACTTATGTCCAGTTACTAGGATACTGTGTAGTGATTTATAACTGCAATTAAGTGGTGTGAAGAGGTTGATTGGTGGAGGGTGAGGGGCATGGGGAAGAGTGTTGTACGGGGATAGGACTCACACACGGACAGGGAGAGAGACAGGATAAGTGAGTCTTTACCCCAGTGGCCTTCTATTCATTCTCAATGTTTCTAAAGCACAATAAGGATGCCGCTTGAGTCACCAACGCGGGAAGTCAGAGGGCAGAGATGGTAGTTGGTGAGAAATGTGGAAAATGAACGATATTCCTTTAGTTTCCTTTAACATTTTAAGCAAATGGCATAGTTACACAAACAAGAGCTTTAGGATGGTTTAGGATTATAGTTTCTATGTCTAGATTTTCTGTTTGGTTCTTTGACACATCGACCTGGTCCTTTTTACATAATAATGTTTTCCTTTTTCTTCCTGCCTCCTTCCCTTCTGTCCTTCCTTCCTCTCTCTTTCTGGCTTTAATATATTTTAAACATTCTTACTTTACAGTCTTTTCCAAGTTGTCACCCTATTATCTGAAGTTCTAACAATATTAATTCTGCTGTTCACTGTGTCTTCTGACTCTTTCATGATAGGTAAGTTACTTATAAGATTTGTAATTTTTTTATTTTGAACACACTATCAAGAGGCCTGAATTGTAAAGTGTTGCTAACAGAGGGACTTTTGTGTTTGCTTCTACCAAGCAGTCTTGGGATTTCAACAGTCCCCAGATTTGCTTTTATGTTAATTCCTTGCTTTGGATTTTTCACACCATGTGAATATTATGCATTTAAATTTCAAATCCATAAGCCAGAAACACATTCATTTCTTTCAAAGGAGAATTTTTCTAAAAAATCAGAACCCAAGATAAAGACGAACTTCCTTATTTCTTTTTGGGGCTAATGGGAAGAGTTTTTTGAGTTCTTATCTCACAGAAGGGATACCCTTCCAATATCCAGGCTTAAAACAGGCAGCTTAATTGGTTTAAGGGGCCCAAGGCTACCTCAGTCCCCTTAGTTAAAACCTCTCGGGCTTGGAACCAATACTCAACCTAAAATCACTCCTAGGTCTCTAGGTCATCAGCTTATAAGGTTTCTGCTCTAACTTTAAGTTTCTTCAGTATTTCTGACAACTAGAGATTTCTGTAAAATATCACCAATCTGTAAATATCACCAGTGTATTAAAAATTTTTTATTATCCTGATTTCATATGTTAAACATTTCTGTTTTTGTAACTAGAGGGGATCTAAATCAGCTCAGTCCTCTGCACTTTCGGAATTGGAACTTGAGAGAAATATTTTAGGTCCAAAAGATATTTATGTGATTACTTTTGACCATTTCATTATACAGTGTCAAAGCTCATTCATAACTCTTCCTGATTTACTGTATGAAACATTAAAATTATTTTCAACAGAAAAAAATTTTTCACTTACGTTCAAGTTTCAGGAAATCAAAACCTACGTGCAATCTGAACCATAGCTCAAAGGCTACATAATAAAAATTCTTATTTCCAAGAGGCTCCTCAGACAGGCCCCAGTGACAACATGGGTAGACAAACAGAACTCTTGGGGGCTCTGGGTCACTAGCTCTACTTCAATAAGAGTATTCCTTTTGTATCTCACTTCCATTAGGGACTTTCAATGATACTGCACTGGAGAAAGGGTTCTCTTCTATAAAAAAGTCACACTATAATGATCAGTGTATGAATATATTTATATTGGAACGCATGGTATATATACTCAGGACCATATAAGCCTGTCTTCTAGTTATGTTGGGGAAATAATTTCGGACTGAGCCCTGGGAAAATATATGCAGCTCACTCATTCAAGAAGGACCACAATAAGCAAGGTGTCACAGATCTTTAAGCATATGTTGAATTTATGTGAATTATAGTAAACCTTGAAATTAATAGAATTAGGGCACCTGGGTGACTCAGTTGGATAAGCGACTGCCTTCAGCCCAGGTCATGATCCTGGAATCCCAGGACTCAGTCCCACATCAGGGCTCCCTGCTCCTGCTTCTCCCTCTGACCCTCTACCATCTGGAGCTCTCTCTCTCAAATAAATAAGTAAATAAATCTTTCTTTAAAAAAGAAATGGATAGAGTTAATAGAATAACATGCATATTCAAAGTAGCCCCAGGTAATTTTGATGCAAATGGCCCTTACACAATTGCTGAGAATGACAGCTCCAGCAAGGTCTTCTGAGGATCTTGCTTGAGGCCATACCTGTTCAAAGGCCCCTTGTCTACTGTGATCTACCACTACCCTTTTTACCTTCTAACATTTCTAAGTAGTGGGAAGAAAGGTTAGATTCCATTTTTCTCTTTTAATTTACCTTTCATGTTAAAGTAAAAAATTCCCTATTGATTCCAGAGGAGCTATTTTAAGGGAGAAAGCATGTGAGAGTGTCATAGGTTTGTCTATACAAGGTGTGCATTTTCACATATCTGCCCAAACCAAGCTCAGAGGTGAATTTCAATTCTGCATTTTAGTTAATACCCATAATTACAGAAAAATCTGTTTAGTACGCCATTATGTATGACAAGAAGACAAGCGTAAATGAATGCACTATATTGAAATGAATGGTCAAATCTTCAGCCTCAAATTTTTCCCTATAAATAGATGAAAAGGGAAGAATTATTGGTCAAGACCATTAGCTATTTGTTCGTTTTGTTGGAGGTGCCAACAGTTAATTATGGCCTTCCTGGTGTAACTAAAGGTGTAATTAATCATTCAAGCAATTGTTACTTCTAAAAATTACAGCTTCAGAGAAAGAGATCTGGCAAAACCAGTCTTAATTTTTGTATTGAGTTCTTTATATGAAACTGGGATTGTATCAATATTCAGATACCACTTTATTATTTTAAATAAGAGTCATATGTGATTAGTGTAGCATGGTGCAGTAATTTAGCCAGGTGGCTTCAAATCAAGTCACAAAAAAATTAAGATCTAGCAAAATAGAGGGACGAAAATAAAATGACAAAGTAATGGGGAACATATTCATAATATGACTTGAAGGAAAATGTTTATTTTCCTAGTCTGCAGGGATAGCGCCAATGAATCAATGTCTTATCTTAAACAGATAAGAAAGAGAAATGATAGAAAATATGAATCTCATTGATAATTATAGAAATATAAATTAAAATCAGTAGAGAATCACACTACTTTTCCACAAGATAGGAAGATGTGATAAATACCACAAAACTCAACAATGGCACAGGACTTAGAAAAAAGTTGCACAGATATTTTGCCGATGATGTAGTGAAATGATGAGTCACAGATTTCTTGCACTTTGGCAGTCTGTCAAATCATGAATCATGAAGTCATGGAAGTTACCAGACGCTCTACACCAACCTTACTTTCTGTAGAGAAGATATGTCAATAGGACCCTGAAAGGGAGAGTAACTCCCTGTATAACAATGTTTAGTACCACAACACTTACTAACGCTAAAACCTGGAATATATCCAACTATTGGGGAAAAGGTGGAAAAGTGGTATATTAATGTGATACTGTGTGCGCACGTGTATGTGCACATGCATGTGTGTGGCCACTCAAAGACACCAATATGAAGAATCCTCAGGAATACAGGAAGATGTAAATGAGGTAAAACATGAAAAGGATGTATATGTATACTGGGAGGCAATCTGCAAAGTTATTTCTGCATGGCAGGACTGTGGAGGTTTTAGAAGGGGAAACCACTGATTTACAGGGCAAAGGTCCTCCTCTTTAATTATGCTAAAGTGACCTGGGTAGGGGCATGTTGTCTGGAACCTAGATTCAGGAACCTGCAAGTTTGCAAAAACCCTCAGGCAACTCTACCACCGTTATCTGTGGAAATACTTTGATAAATATTAATTTGGTGGGCTGAATGTTGACAGTATTTTTAGCTCCTTTTTATGTCCACATTTTTACATATACATAATAAAATATTAAACAGTACATTTTCCAGCATTCAGTGAGCTCATCTTATTAATAAAGAATATGTCCACAGACACACTGGGAGACTGACAAATAACCATCAATGTATGTATAGTGCATAATGTCCCCCATAAAACGAAAATGCTTTGCGCAGAGAACAAAGCCAGTTGAGATGCAGGCTGCTAGGTGGCAGGCTGGGCTCAATCAACAGTGGAGCCCTCTGTCCCTACAACCCACTAATCAAACCCTGCACTGGCAAAATCGCTAAGAACCTCAGAGCACTCACTACTGTACTCAGCCCTTAGTAGCAGTAGACACGTGACCGCTCTGTCCTTCTTGGTACATTTTCCTCACTTGACTTTCAAGACACCATACCATCAGGGCTGTCCTACCACACTAGTGGAACCTTCTCAGGCCTCTTGCTGTTCTCAACGACTCCTAATTCAGTCCATGGCCCTTTTCTCATTTCTATCTCTACTTAACTCCCTAGGTGTTCTCACTATTCTCACAGCCTTAAACACAACCTAAATGACACAGACTCTCCCACCTGAACCTCTCCCCTAAATGCTGGACTGCTGCTCACTTAACAACTCAGTATTAATAAGTTTCTTACATCACAACTCCATGCAAATGTGTCTAACAGCCTTCCGAAACTGAACCGACCTAAAGTAAGCTTCTGACATTCACCGCAAACCTCTGTTAATGACAACTCCATTCTTCAGTGGCTCAGGACAAAAACTCTGAAGATATCCTTGATTCTTCTTTTTCTCTCACACCCCAAGGAAAAGCCCTAAGAAAACCCTGTTGGCTCTCCCGTCAAAATGAGTCCAAAATCACAACCCTCATCTCCAGTTCCATTCCTGCCATGCTGATCTGAGCCTTCAGGAACTCTCGCTGGGTTACACCAACAGCTTCTCCTTCAGCTCCCTGCTGCCACTCGTGCCCTCCACTCCCATTCTACATGCAACACAGCGGGCAAGGCGATCCCTTTAAAACTCACGTCAGATCATGAAATTCCTTTGTCAAACCCTTTAAGAGCTTTTCATCTGAATCAGAGTAGAAGCTAAAGCTTATACCAGGGCCCACAACCCCACCCGCCGGCCCTCACCGGTTGGACCTCTGTTACCTCCCTGACTTCCTCTCTTCCTATTCTCCCTCTCATACCTTCCACTTCAACCACACTGACATCATGCTATTCCTCAAAATAGGCAGTGTCTTCCTACTTCGGAGTCTTCACAACGGCTCTTCCCTTTCTCTGAAATGACTTTCCCTTCATCACATATCTACATGGTATTTCCATCACCGGCTACAGGGTCTGTTTAGAGGTCTCCTGCAACCTGAGGGGACCACCGTTTTAAAAAGTGTACTGGGGGCACCTGGGTGGCTCAGCTGGTTAAGCGACTGCTTTCGGCTCGGGTCATGATTTAAGGGTCCTGGGATCGAGCCCTACATCGGGCTCTGTGCTCAGCAGGGAGTCTGGTTCTCCCCTCTCTTGCTCTCTCACTCTCTCAGGTAAATAGATAAAATCTTTAAAAAATGTACTGACCCACACCTACCCCCAGTAGTGCCAACTTTCCTACCCTGTCCTATCCCCTTCTAGCCTAAAACAGTAGGTACTTACTTATTACATTTATTGTTTATTTTCAAAATCCCTCTGGCTAGAATGTAAGGTCAAAAGGTCAGAGAATTTGTTGTTGTTACCTCTTTTGTTCATGATGTATAACAGGTGTCTAAGCAATGCCTGGCATATATTATCACTGCATAAATATATTTGTTGAATGAATGAAATAATATATGTTAAAGCCACACAACATCAAGGCTCCAACAAACATAGTAATTTCATGAATTATATCATTGTCACTCAAAAAGAACTTTCCGTTAGCCTTTTTCTCCAGTTCACTTGTAGATACAGTCTAAAGAATTTAACATGTTAGCCATAGAGACTCAGGTAAAAATATGAAGAAGATGTATACTTCTGCCTCAAGATGGAGCCTAAGTGGGAAGACCCACTTGGATGCTTATGGCAGACAAAGCATTGTACCCTTTCTTTAAAAAAACAGTTATGGGATCATCCAGGCACACAAGGAGCACCCAAGGATCCTTTCTTCGTAAAAATGCCTCTCCACGCATGCTAATGAAGGTTTGGGGCTTTTATCAATTCTGTATCTTAGTAGCCCCAGTTGTGCAACGAGGTAGAAGCTAGAAGCAGCTAGAAAAACACCTTTGCCTCCTCCTTTTCTCGCCATCCTTTCTACTTATCTTAGCTTCACAACACCTGCCAAATTTTGTTGCATTAAGTTGTCCACTGACCTTTCTTTTCTATTGGTCTGCCTAGCTCTTTGGGACCAGGAATCATCACTGTATCCCTGATACCCGCGTGATACCTGGCACTACATGCAGATTGCTCAACATACATTCATAGAACCGGTGACTGAGGCAGAGTTTCATAAGGGAAGAGATGTATTACAAACAGAGCCTAAAGTATTAAGTCATTCAGCACAGAGCTAATGAAAGGCTTAATAAATCACCACATAGATATAATTATGCAAATACAGAAGATTCCACATTTTTTTTCTTTTTTTGACTAGAAAAGAGGTGCCTTCTCTTCAAGCTATTTATTCACCATCAGAGGAGTCCTGGGGGTATATAGGCAAAAATCCAGCACTCCTGTAGAGGATGTTTAGAATGCTAATAAAAGCCCTGGATTAGGTTTGACTCCTGACTCAAAGCAGTTGTGTAAGTTTGGATATTTAGCCTTCCAAACCTCAGGTTCCTCACCTGTGAAATGGGCTGATACTTCTCTTTACCTTCAGAATACTATTGTCAGGATCAAATGAGATTAAGTTTATAAAATTTCTTTTGACATATAAAAAATTATTTTGCCCTCCATTGTCTATTGTTCCTCAGTTTTCAGTCACTCAGAAGAAACTCACATTTTTACCTAAGATTTGTATATAAATTACTATGAGCTTTTCAGAAAAAAAGAAGGCATTTGAATCTACAGTATATGGTTTATCCATTTGCCCCTATCTTCCTTGAGTTAATAACAGAAAATAACGACCAAGTCTTCTTTTAATATTTGCCTTACATGAACATTTTTCTCCTATATTGGCTAATGGAGTAAAAATTAATGTGGAGCTTCAATTTAGGAACAACTAAGCCCAATCACAACTAGTTTTGACATATTTCAATTTCTGAATACATGCAGCAATTCCTTCACTGGGCATTGTTGATCAAGGAAAAGTAAACAAATCTGTTTCCTACTTTCTCTCCATATAAAATACAGGAAAGCTCATTTTCAGGTTTCCTACAGACAGTCTATCTTCTTTGATATGATTCTTTAATTTGTGACTTCTCACAAATTAGCTGCTTTTGTATCTCTCACCATTTTCCTGCCTCAGGAATAAGTAAGCCAAAGATGATCTAATGGGGGGGGTCCCTGGAGAATTGATTACTAATAGGGCAATTTTAACACAACTGATCACACTTACAGCCTGTACAAAAATGCCCAGGAATTAACAAGCAAGTGCCACGTTTCAGGAAAATTTCAACCTTACAAAGAAAAACAAACAACAATAACAAATGGTCCCAGCTAACAAGATACACAGAGGTGATGGCAGATACCACAGCAACAATAATTAAATTTTTTAATAAAAACAAAATAACTAAAAATCTGCCCCCCCAACTTATGTGGTGAAATTAAAAAACAACACAACTTGCAGCAAATGCCACTTGCTTACCTGACTTATGTCGCTCATCCAGGCAGCTTTCTCCTGGCGTGAAGGTGCTAACAAGACTACAGTGAAAGGGGCAGAATCAGGAGGCTCCACTACTATTTTAAAATCCAGGTGTCCAAATACTTGCCCAGAACCTTTGGCTTCAACACATGCAAAGCAAACAATTAGATGTGAATACAAAAATACGAGTGATAGCCACTTTCACAGAGTTC
The DNA here is from genome assembly GCF_011764305.1 of Mustela putorius furo. Classification (NCBI taxonomy): domain Eukaryota; kingdom Metazoa; phylum Chordata; class Mammalia; order Carnivora; family Mustelidae; genus Mustela; species Mustela putorius. Next base: position 21,218,141 of record NW_025422471.1, read on the forward strand.
TAGTAAGAGGATCGATGTGTGTTCAAATCCAGAATCTCATTTCAGCAACATAGTACTTCTCGGGCAAGGAGAACCCCTTACTAAGCTCAGAAGTAGATAAGGAAGCTAAAGTCAGCCCGTTCCTCAGGACTAGGATCCCTGGCTCCTACTCATTTCCTGTTTTCTTTCCTTTTTAAAAAAATTTCCATAATATATAGAATTCAAACTCTCTCCAGTTCAATTCCTTTCTTCTCTGTCTGCCAGTGAAAAATGAGACAAATTCAGTAAAATATGAACTCCCAAAGATGGTTTTACGAAGTTCACAGGTTAAATAATTCAACAGAGCTCTTCATGTAGAAATGAATTCAGGGGGACGCCTGGGTGGCTCAGTGGGTTAAGCCTCTGTCTTCAGCTCAGATCATGATCCCAAGGTCCTGGGATCAAGCCCCACCTCGGCCTCTCTGCTCAGCAGGGAGCCTGCCTCCCCCTCTCTGTCTGCCTGCCTCTCTACCTACTTGTGATCTCTGCCTGTCAAATAAATAAATAAAAATCTTTAAAAAAAAAAAAAAGAGAGAGAAATGACTTCAGGGAGCATATTCTCAACATCTTCCCTGTCTCCTCAACAGCCGTTCTTAGCTATAAGACGTTGCTATTCTACCATAATTCTAAGAGAAAGAATGTGACTTACAGTCATCATCACTCGCATCAGGCTCCTCAATCAACGTACATTCTATGAGAGAGAGAACCCCACCTGTCTGGAAACAAACCAATTTTTCATTAAGAGGCTGATAGTCCTGCATACGTTGGGAAGCTCAGATTTATAAACCTTTGATTCAAACTGCCACAGAAGAAACCACAACAGTTCTGCATCAGAAATAATTTTTCATAGATTCCAAAACTAAATTTGGTTGTGTAAAAGTAATGACACTCACTGAACCTCATGATTCTTCTCCCTCAACCCACTCTCACTGCCAGTGTTTTATAAATTGAGCAAGTCGGTCTGTGGGAGACCAGTTGGCACCTTGAGAGTGAGCGCAACTGAGCCCACCCACCAGGAAGCGCTGCACGTGGTGGAAAGCCATCATCATGGTGCCGGGTAAGAAGTCAGGCACTACCAACAGAAGGTACAGATCGGCAAAATTTCCCTATAAGGAGCCAGACAATAAATCTTTGAGGCTTTGCAAGCCATATGATCTCTACTGCAGCTACTCAAATCTGCCATTTTAAAAAGCATGGGAGCTGCCAGACAATATGTAAACACCAGTACATGGCTGTGTGACAATAAAACTTTATTAACAGGCAGTGGGCTATGGGTCATGGTTTGCTGATAAAGCAAGGTAAAATAACAGTTAGCAAATATTAGATCAGTACACTGTAGTGACTTAACAGGATTTTTGTAGCTCAATAGTAATCGTTCTTTCCAGGTGATGTCTTTAATTGCACTTCTTTATGAAAATACACACTTAAATTTCTATAATTTGGGGTAAAATTGACAACAAAGTATATGTCAAGCTTAGCAACTGAACAGTGTCTCACTATGCACCTGTGACAATGTGGGTTTTAGGATACTAGGCATGGGGAAGCCATAATTAAATTAACCTCTGCGCCTTCAAGGGCATGGACATTAAGTGGAATAGTCACGTAAACCCGTACCTTCAGTAGATGGAGCTTTCCTCCTGAGCTTCTCGTACAAATTAAAAAGTGTTTTGTAAATAAGAAGCACTGTCTTTCTCCTTCCTTTTTCAAAGACAATGAACCCAGGCGAACTTTACTAAGTTTCCCCCTCTCAACAGAAGGTACTTGAATAAGAGAACCTGGTGATCACAAAAGTGAAGAATACACAGCAATTAAAATTCTGTCAAGTGAGAGTTGTTCTTGATGCAACCCATTCTAGGGCCTGTTTCCCAAGATACCAAGGACTTATTCGACGCACCACTGGAAGTAAACCCCCACTACACTCAGAGCGGAAGAGACAAGGAACTGGGTTTTAAGGGTCCACGTAATCCCTACGACTTTTGTAAAATACCTCAGACTTGATTTTCATCTATAAGATTTAAAATAAGTTTGAAAGAAAGCCAAACTGGAATTCAAGCAAGGCACTTCTGCCATCTGTCCCTTGGTGATCTGATCTCAGTGCACTTATTTACTTCAGAATAAGATACAGGGGTGCCTGCATGGCTCAGCGGGTTAAGCCTCTGCCTTCAGCTCAGGTCATGATCTCAGGGTCCTGGGATTGAGTCCCACATTGAGGCCCACATCGAGCCCCATATCGGGCTCTCTGCTCAGCAAGGAGCCTGCTTTCCCCTCTCTCTCTCTCTCTGCCTACCTCTCTGCCTACTTGTGATCTGTCAAATGAATAAATAGAATCTTAAAAAAAAAAAAGAATAAGATAATACTGTATAATTACACATAATAATAACAACATAATAAGAAGAAAATAGAATTTATTCTTCCTGAGGCCATGAAGATAGACAAGGAGCATTTTAGTAGAGTTTACCTTGTATTTAAAAAATAAAATTTACAAAGCATGTATATCATAAAGACACAGATTATATAATTCAATGCCATTTAGTTAGTTTTTAGAGGGCAGCTATTTCAAGTAATATTTAAATTATATGTGATGGGGTACCTGGGTGGCTCAGTCGGCTGCATGTCTCTTAATTTCACCTCGGGCCGTGACCTTGTGTTCTGGGATCAAAACCCACACAGGCTCTGAGCTAGGTATGGGTTCTCTCTCTCCCTCTCCCTCTCTCTCTCTGCTCCTCCCCCTCGTGCTCTCATGCATGCTCCCTCTCTCTCAAATAAAATTTTAATAAATAAATAAAGTGTGAGAAAAATTCCTTGTGGAATCTAAATGTTAAAGAAGTCATGAAGTCTATACCAGAGCATTTCTGTGAGCAAACCTGTCTTCCATTCAATGTGAGAAGCTGTACAGAGACTTTATAATTTCACCCTAATAATGACCTCCTGTCCCCACAAAATAAAATTCCAATCTAAGTTAGATATCAAACTAAAAAGTACTAGGAATGATTCTTGCAAATACCTTGACTTCTGAACTACCTTGAGTCAGCAATATTTCTACTAAATATCCTAAATGCAGCCTTACAAAGGCACATATCAGTCTCATAAGAACCATTAAATGCACATCCAACTCTTTACTATTAACAGGAGTCAGCACTAAAAAAAAAACGAGATTGCAGGCAACCTCATTTCCACCTCATACATTTTCTGCACTTATTGTTTTTTAATGAGCACAGATTACTTCCATAAGTGGTGAAAACTCCACTAAAATGGTTCATATAGTGGGGCTGCCTGACAGAGGCAAAGTAGGCAGCTATTGGGGGGTGGGGCAAACAATAGCACAGAAGGAGTGCTGGGGGAGGGTGTGGGACTGGGGAACACGGGGCAGGAGAAGGCTTGATTCCATTGAAGGGAATGGGCAAGGGGAAAGGGAAAGGAGGAGGTGAGGCGAGTGGGAGGAAGCTGTCTGAGAGCGCAGGCAGCAAGTCATTAAATTTCAAGAGTAAAGGGCGGGTGCAGAGCAGAAGGCAGAATGCCTAGAGAAGTAAATGAGTGAGTAACGGCAGAAGGATTGTACAGGAGCTGGAATGAAAGCCAGAGGAGCTCTTTCAGAGGACCTGGCTTGTCCCTCATTCAAAGAAGGGGAAACTGAGGCCCGAGGGGCTAAGCAGCTCTCTTAAGATCACACCAGAGTGAGTGGCACCACCAGGAGACAGCGGCGGATTCAGCAACATTAAAGCTGATCCTTGGAAAGGAACTGGAGGGGAGAAGACAGTACATTCTAGCTTTGCCATGAGTGGTGGTGAGATCATTTAGGGCAAAGTGAAAGCCTGGACCTTAAGACAAATAATCCTGGTGGATAAACAGGTGTAGGAATCGTTTTCAGAAAGGTTCTAAGCCAAGTTCATTAAGACTTAATACCGTGTGTTGCTAAGCACTTCTAGCATTTAATGATTTTGTTAAACAGAAATTACAGAATACACTGTTAGCTCATATACTAGTAATACTGTTATTTTCACCTTTCAGGTAAAAAAATAAATAAATGTTTCCTTGGTAACGATATGCTAATCTGCTTGATCTGTAACTGTTCATCTCGCTATGCACATTATGTATATCCAGAAGTCTATACATCAGTATAAAAAGTGAGCAATTTCAACACCATTATTTGGTTTATAAAATAATCATAAGGGAAAAAACACATTAGGTGGCTTTTTTTTTTTTTTCTCACATTTCATTTTAAGTTTGACCTGGTGTTTCAACACAACTATAAGACTTGGAGATTCCTCTCTAGTTAATACAAATTAAAGGAATACTTAGTATTAAATTAGTAATTCCTCAATAACAGCCCATTGCTGCAACACAGTCTCTTGCATCTCTATCCTTGGTCAACCTAATAATTGGGGCAATTTACAACAAAGCTTCTGTTAATTCAATCACTAATTCAAAAAGAGTGGCATTCAAGACTGGGTAATGACCTTATTCTTCATTCTACTCAGTACTGAGAAGCAACGAAGAGCCATTTCCAGGTTATTTGGTTAGGTATTTGAGAAGGTACAATTATTTCCAGACCCCATATTACAATTCCAAAGAACGCTGCTATACTGAAAGGACATAATTTCCAGTCTGGGAATGATTAAGATACCACAGAATTCTAGGTCTCATTCTCAAAGCATTTAGCTCTGAACTTGTTCACCTTGACTTAAGGATCCTGATTCACATTTCCACAAGATGTTGACTATGCATAATGTGCTTAGTGCAAAATGTCAATTTAGAGCACCTTCTAGTCTACTGAATATTCATATATATTTTATGTTATTGAAAAACAGAAACTCATTGCAAAATTTAGATCTTGGTTTTTAAATTTACATCATACTCTCACAGGCACTAGTTTAGATAGATGCTCTTGGAGTCCCATTAGTTCGTGTAATCCTCACCACATCCCTAAAAGCTGGGTACTATTAACTCCAATGTAAGGAGAGCAAACTGAGGCAAAGGAAGGTTAAGTGAATTGCCCAGCCTACAGCAAGGAAGTAGAGGAGGCAGGATTTGACCTCCAGTGACATGGTTATGCTGCCTCCCCATTACTGCTTTGGACTCTCACACTTTAGTTCAACAAACTTTGAGTAGATTTTAGAAAATAAATGACATTATCTGACCACAATACTATATAGTCTTTTCCATCCTGCTCATCAACTGTTTAATAATTAGAAACAATTTACAACAGAGATTCTGTTATTTCAATCAGTAAATTCCCACAGATTGACAGTTGAGATTAGCTGATGCCCCTATCCCTAGGAGACCTTTTGGATGACCTCGATGGCCTCTTTTTTCTAGTCCTCAGAACAAGAATTCATTTAAGATCGAAACTATACATATATTTGTGCACACACCCCCACACACATACACACACACACACACACACACACTGAAACATACCTCATACCATCCCTAAAAGTATATAACACAAATACCAGTGGACAATTAGAGCTAAGTTGTTGTCCCTTTAAAAAAAAAAAAAATAGAATCCTTCAAAGTTTAAAAGGATAAGAAACCCACCTCACTGGGTTTCTTAAAGTCTGTTAAGGATATTTAGGAGAAGTGATAACAGGAACAACCAAAGCAAAACAATGTACACTTCCCAAGTTATGTATAATTGGATTCCTTTCTACTTTCACATTCAGGTTTGGTTTTTTAAAACCAACTTTATTGAATAATTCCTAAACACACTAACCAGGCAAATACAGGAAAATACTATAAAGACAAATCATTATATCAACATCAATACAATAATAACATTAGATATCTTAATAGCTGACAGAAGTGCTTTAAACATGGGGCACAAACAAGCAACCAATAACATCTGGACAGGAATCAAAGGGAGAGGCAGCTCATGAGTGCTTTTCCTCCAGGTGCATTGAAAAAAAAATGACTTATTCAATATACTCGGCCTTCCAGCATTTTTCATTAGAGATGTCTTTTTTCAAACTTAGACAAGAGCAGTCTAAGTTTGTAGAAATAAATATTTATGCATAATACTACTTTTCAATCAAAAGGCCTTTCAGAAATAAAATACTAGTTACAGAAACATTTGTTTGCATTCTCACATATTATAAAGCTCTAGTCAGTATTTTTTTCATGAATTCCAAATACAAGAAAAATACAAAACAAGACATCTAACAACCAAAACTGCAACTCAGCAAGCAATTCAATTTACTCCGGTGCCCATCTTTCAGGTATGTAGCAGCATATAAGGCAGGAGAGAATTCATAAACACAGCCCTCCAGAGTTACAATGGCTAGGAGTGACAAGCGTGCCAACGTGTACCTGTAATAAACAAGAGGATGAAACCCATGCATGAGGAGGGAGGGGCCTCAAAACCAGGAGGAAGTTAAATTTGTTCTAACCGGAGGGAAGGGGAGAGTAAGATAAAAAGAAAATTGTAAAAGGCTCCCTAGAGGAGTCTGACCTGAGCCTGGAAGGACAAGCCAAACTTTGATAGGCACAGAAGGGATGGATAAGGGCAGTCCCTGTCCCCAAGCTGGGGACAGTGCACGGGAAGGCACGGAGCCAGGCAAGGGCCAGGAAGGCAGGAAGCCATGTGTGAGCACACTCTGTGCGGAGGAACCGAGGGGGTTAGGAAGGCCTCATGTTTTTTAGCATTAGCTTTAAAGAAAAATCACTATCAAAAGTCACAAATGAGAAAAGTTATCATTTCCTAAAATATACTTCCAAACATTAACATATATGTCATTTCTCTCTCTGTAAATAAATCATGGAAAACAGAACAGCACGCGTTACATTTTTTCAAGTATTTTGTGCAAAAAAATGTATGTTTGCAGCTCAAACAATGTCTTGTTTGATGAGGTAAAAAAAAAAATGCTAAGCAGCACATTTTGTAGGCAACGGAAATGCAAATATCTTCAAGCGATAATGGCACATTAGGAACAGAAACCACATTAAAGGTTAATCCTAGTTCTAAAGGTATACGCCACCAAGTTCAAAGTTATGAATGTGCTCAACGTATCGTCACAAACCAACACCATGGGGCATGCTCCCTTCCCTCTGAACACCTGAGCAACGAAAAGGGACTTAGGATGAGGTTCCGGGCCATGAAGGGAGATGCGCTGTGAGGCTGCTGCTTCTCTACTGTGTCAACATTTCAGAAGCTTCGTATACTAAGTGATGCTGGCAAAGCACCCATCCCACAGACAAGACACATTCATCGTCACCCAAGCCTGACAGGGGTCAAGAGACATTTCCCTGTTCAACTAGAGTTGCCAAGGGGATCAAATCATATCATGTGGGGCTGATCCAGAAGTGCTGATGAAGAAGGGGAACAAGAGACAGCTGTGTTCACTTCGGACCTTGTCCCCACTGCTATGTGAGAGGGCTTTGAGTAACGCAAGTTTCTCTTGGGCCTTGGCCTGCATATCGTCGCCACCCGGCACTGCCACTCTCATCGGCCAGACCGAGCTGTCCTCCTTGGAGCTGTAGAGAATGTCTGGTCCACTGAGGAGGAGAGTCCAGTCAGAATGTAATTTACTGTCCCACTCGTGCTTTACTATTATTGTGTTGCTGTTTTTCATGGCCCCTGAAAAGAAACAGCACAAAGGTGGGCCTCAACCACAGCCTCGGTCAAGGCCATGGGGCTGTCCTGCATGGACAGCATCAATCGCACAGCTACGTTAAACCTGCTCCAAAATGCCTTCCGGGATCTGCCGGTGATAATGTGACAGTCAGAGATATCGCCAAGACCACGGGCCCACTGAATGAGGACTTACCTTGGCGGATGAAAGTCTGGCTGGTGTCCAGCAAAATATCACAGCCCTCTACGATCATTCTTTCTATGGCAAGGTTCTTCCTTATGTTTTCAGTGTCGCTCACTTCATCGTGCATTATCCTGTCAAGACACAGCACGGACAGACCACAGGGAGAGAGATCTATAGCCTGAGCCGGTACGCAAAGAGTGCTACCTGGGAAGCTCAGTGTTGAACTTGGATCAGTGTGACTGGGGCTGTGGGGAGAGCAGACCTCTAAGCTTCAAGCGGTCACGACCCAGACCAAAGCCAATGTACGTTATGGTTCTAAATGACAAGTGGGCCAGCAACCAATGAGCACCCTGGGGATGCTGCTTATAAATGCAACAGGAAATCAACCCATTATTTTATGAACACCTTCCTTCACTGAAATTATAATGCCATTTCTTAGAGGTGGAACAAATTAGAGAACTCTATACTATTTATTCCATATAAGCTAAAGGAACACAGATGTAAATAATTCACTGAAACAGTGAAAAGTCATAAAAAATCCAAAATACACATTCTCTAGCTTCTTGCCAAATATGAACACAAAGACACAACTAAAAATCATTTTCCTATTATGCAAAGAGAAATGTTAACATTTTCAAACTTAAATCCAAATGCACCTATAATCTCAATTACATAAACCCACATGCTATAAAAACATTTTCAAAGGTGTATTTTATTCTTGGTTAAAATTAATGTGTATACTGATTCAGCACCATCTGAAGGGCTAGCGTTTCACATTCAGGCGAATCTGAGAAGCTGGACTGTGTCTTGCTTCTTGTTCCCTAGACATATATATATATATATATATATACAAATATATATATTTGTATATATATATATACACACACACACATATATATATATATAGTAGATTTCCACAGAGACTAGTGTGCTGCTTTCTTGAAACAAGCCTTTATCATACATTCTCCACATACCTGGACAGTTCCTCTAGTTTCGATTTAGCAAACTCCAGACTTTTCCTTTCCACGTGCTCGTGGGGTGTATGAGCGAGGAGTTCATGAAGTGTGATGATATACCTAGGGATCTAAATGCAAATAAGGGCCAGCATGAGCAAGAGGTCAGGATGAGCAGCCCTGGGACGTTCTCTCCTGGGCCGTCAACATGTCTGAGAAGCGCATCTCTACTTCTACAGTTTTGAAACGAACTATGCTTCAAGCTTCACACACATACACACACACACACACACACACACACACACACACATTCATCAAGAACACTAGAGAAGAGTGACAAAACATTATGTTCCAGAGAAACACTTGTTTCTTTAGTTTTTTTTAATATAATCATATATCTCTTAATCATAAGATTTGAAAATTGGTTCATAGGGAAACATGCACTGATTATCAAGTCATGTAAGCTTTATTTTAGATACATTTATTCATGATTTTTTTTTACCGGAGAGAGAGAGAGAGCGTGAGTGAGAGGAGGGACAGACAGAGAGAGAGAGAGGGACAAGCAGACTCCCAGCTGAGCAGGGAGCCCCACATGGGGCTCAGTCCCAAGACCCTAAGATCATAACCTAAACCAAAGTCAGATGCTTAAATGATCGAACCATCCAGGCAACCTCACAATTTTTGTTTTTAATTTCACAATCCTACTGCAATGTTCTCTTGAAGAATAAAAACTTGAGAGAAGATATATTCACCTTTATCACATTCTCATCCTACTTTACCTTAACTCATCCTTCTAGCAGTAAAAATATAGTTTAATTACATTATTTACTTATACTTTTGTTTCTAGATAAACTATCTGAATTCTGTCAAAAGCAGAAACTCCACCAGCCCAATGAAGGTTTTAACAGAACTCATAGAGGTGTAACACAACTCATAGTGATCCTACATATTCATTTCCTACTGGCTTACAAACTAAAATTTCTTAGAAAACTGGGGCAGTGGAATTAATTTTAATAACAACATGCTTGGGGCACCTGGGTGGCTCAGTGGGTTAAGCCTCTGCCTTCGACTCAGGTCATGATCTCAGGGTCCCTAGATCAAGCCCCGAATCAGGTTCTCTGCTCGGCAGGGAACCTGCTACTTCCTCACTCTCTGCCTGCTGCTCTGCCTATTTGTGACCCTCTCTCTGTCAAATAAATAAATAAATAATATATATATTTTTTTAAGATTTTATTTGTTCATTTGACAGACAGAAATCACAAGTAGGCAGAGAGAGAGAGGAGGAAACAGAGAGCCCGATGCGGGACTCGATCCCAGGACCCCAAGATCATGACCTGAGCCGAAGGCAGCGGCTTAACCCACTGAGCCACCCAGGCGCCCCTAAAATCAATCTTAAAAAGAATAAAAAATAACATGCTTGAACACAGGTACTGTAACACTGCCCACTATGGGTCAGATTGGAGCTCGAGGTTGGAGGGGGCAGCCCAAACCTTCACAGCAACGTAAGGGTTATTTCCCCATTTTATAGAAAAAAGGTGGCAACAAATTGTGAAGCTTTGTGTCTGGTAACTTGCCCAAGGTAGTCTCACAGTCAATGCCAGAGCCAGCCATCATCATGGCTCTCACTGGTGCACAAGCCCATCGGGTCTCTTCTGTGGGGCCTGGCGTCTCACTGGGTGGGCCCTCAAAAGGACTTCTGAGAATGAAGGAAGTAACACAGCCTCCCAGGGTGCCGTGGCTAGCGCCTTCCATCCTGTCCCGAGGTGTTGGCAGCTCAGTCCACAGGTCTGCTTTTGCTCTCGTGCAGGTGGTGGCCTTCGCTGGGTTACTCAGTATCGTCTGCTGAAGGCCCATATTTATGCATGAGCACAAAGGGCAGTGCCATCAGCACAGTCATGGATCTGCCCCGATACTCTGGGACTGCGTCCTAGAAGATGTCATCACATCAAGGTTTTGGAAGCACAGATGGACTCCGTAGAAGAGGGAGATCCCTCCCCCTGTACAGCATGGGGAGGACCCTTTCTGTCTCTCCATTCCATAAAACCTTCCCTGGTAAAGGCCCCTGGGATACGTAGACTTTCACACATCTCTTCTGCACAACGCCATGATGGATACCAGTTTGCTTCTAAGTCAGCAGTCCTCCAAGAAAATCCAGGCAATCAACAGCTAATGCACTACATTTTTCATAACAAAGAAGGCAGGAGTGGGAGAGCCTGACACTTATAATGCAGGCACTGAAAACCCACAAAACTAAGTTTAGTCAATAGCTTCATGATCTTCCCCCATTAATTAAATCTATTTTAGAGAGCTCCTTGGCTAAGATTCAAGTAGATGGATTTGAAATTCAGCGACTGGCCCTTTCTCCTTTCTGGTGGAGGAACAAACAAGCCTAAAGCTGCTAAAAAGCTGGGCAAGAATGTTCTGCAGAGAAGTGGACGACTCTCCACAGAGCTCATGTGTATATTCAAGAGCCGATTAGAAATCCGTTCCCCACCAGAAACCAAGAATCACAGTAAGTGCACTCCAGACGAATCTTGATTCTCCTTTCAGTTATGGAACAATACTTGTCACTCTGTAGACATTAATTAGCTTGCTCTCCAATGACAGGGACTAGGTGGCCAGAGCTGCAAGTGGCTACTTTCTGGAGAACATCTCACAGTACTGTCCTCATTGGGGGCAGACTGCGTGATTGGCTTCCCAATGGGCTCATGAGCGGCTGAAGCCAATTTAAACAGTACCCATTAAGCCACTGTCTTTGCTAATTAAAAATTATATTAGTGACTACATTATCTTCCATAACAAATTTTTTTCTTGGCAACACTTGGACTTATTGGTCTGATAGTTCAATTGAGAACAAACTGAACTATCATCCAAATTCTACAATTCCTCCATGCTTCTATAGCTCAACATAGGACATTAACAGTAGCAATGGACTTGACAGAGAGGCCAGAAATCACACTTTTCTCTTCTTGGTTTTTTTTTTTTTTAATTTTTTAAGATTTTATTTATTTATTTGGCAGAGAGAGAAAGAGACTACAAGAGAGGGAACACAAGCACAGGGAGTGGGAGAGGGACGAGCAGGTTTCCCGCAGGAGCAGGGAGCCAGATGCAGGGCTCGATCCCAGGACTCTGGGATCATGACCTGAGCCAAAGGCAGATGCTTAATGACTGAGTCACCCAGGTGCCCCACACTTTTCTCTTCTATATATACACAGGCTAAAGCTGCCAATTGGCTCTCCCCTGTGCCCACACCAATCTCTGCCACCATGTCTAGACTCAAGAAGTCTGGCCAGAGGGCCCTTGGTGGGTCAGGCCCCTCCACGGCTGCCTTATACCAAAAGAACCATAGTGCCTCCGCCTCTGGCCTCCACTAGAGCAAGGTGGAGGTGGCGACGTACCATGGCACAGGAAAGCAGAGGGAAGTAGCAACTTCATCTCAGGTGAATATTCAAAGGGAGAGTTGTGAAAGTCACATGGAACATTCAGGGAGGTACCTGGCTCCCTTTAGAGGAGTTAGACCCTCTGAGGGAGCCAACGCTTCCATGACTCATTTGTGAAAGAACTCAAAAGGAACAAGAAGGACAGATTGAATCTAGTGACAGAAAACCTTCAAGCTTCTAGAAAGGGCAATTTTCCCCCAAGTGTCCCATAGGGTCACTCCTACGGAGGGAGAAGGCAGGAAGGAGACACCAAGTCAACAAGACAGAGAAGAGACATCCAAGGAGAATGAGGCTTTTAGGAGCAAATTCTGATGGTTTTCCCTCTTGCTCTGTTCAAAATAGTTATAGGGAAGCAAATAAATAAACAGCACAATTCCGTGTTCTTTCAATTTGTACATTTCTTGCAGACTGGACAAACTTAGCTAAATTCAAGTTTGAGGTTTCTCCAAGAACAATGGCTCTCACAACCAGTGCCTTTGGTCTGGAAGAAGCCAGAGAATCTCAACATCGGACCCTTCAGCTAAATTCTAGGGTTTGAGGCCACCGCAGTGTTGGGGTAAGGGTTCTTGGACAAACACCAGGCTCCTTGCAGTGCCACATAGTTACCCAAACTTCCAGAACCGATATAGTCCCCCTGGGATCACAGAGTCAGATGGGAAATGACTAGAGCTCAGGTGCCTCAATTTTAAGAGTAAGAAAACAAGATTTAGATTGGTTCATTTATTTTCCTCAATGGTACAACTAAAGAGTGTACCATTGAGAATTGTACCAATGGTACAACTAAAAAGTGTACCATCCAAGTCTCCTAAAGATTCTCAGTCCAATGGTCCTTTCCTGCATTATGGGAATTCCTTGGCATCAATGAAAACCAAGCTATTCTCACGGGGCTTATACTCCAGGGCAAAGGAGGGCGTGTGGTAGGAGAGTATCTCAACCTTTGTAAGAGGATCTGAAGGGCTTTCCAAGGACCTACAGTCTACTGTGTTTGGTCACCTCTCCTAACGTGCAAGTGCAGTTGCGGCATTGTAGAACACTGAGAGAATGACACCGAGAGGAAATTAAATAGGGTTTGGGAAGACATAAATGGGCTGTCAGAGAGGGAGCCAGGTACCTCCCTGAATGTTCCATGTGACTTTCACAACTCTCCCTTTGAATATTCACCTGAGATGAAGTTGCCAAAAAAATACAATTTGGGGTATTTTAATCATAAAGGTAACTGCCAACAACTCAAACAGAATCTCAGAACATTGTACCAAATAAGTTTAAAGCTTAAATTACAATTTTTATAAGGTTAAAAAAAAAACAACTTTTTTTTGTGTTGAAGTTTTTCTTGCAAAATATTTCCTCAGAAGGGCAAAGAGTTCAAACAAATCCGTCCCATGAAAGAACACAATAACATTATACAGTTTCACTCTATTTAAGTTGTTTCAGATGCATCCTTTTAGTTTTTAAAAATCTTACTAAACCTCTGTGGTGACTGCCAAGATTTCAAGTAGGACAGACAAACTCTAGGACCATCAACCATGAACCAGAACAACATTTCTTCCTAAGGCTCCAAGACGATCAGCCAGGGTCAGCGATGCCTGTTCTGGGGGGAGAAGCTGTCCGCAGAAGCCCTGACACATGATTGAGAGAATCGGTTTACCACAGGACAGCCTGGGGACCTGGCCAGAAGCCCCATAAATTCCACAATGAGAACACTCAATGCCTGTCCAAAAGAACAGAATCGACACTTTTCAAAGGAGCAGGAGCTTCAATCCACATTTTGGCCTCTGCGGCCCTCACTCAAGGCCTCTTAGCGGGAAAGCCCTAGATACAGGCAAGAACACAAGTGTGCCTAAGCCCTCGGGGGTGCGACGAGCTCCAGCCTCAGTACGGCAACCCAACTAGGGGCCAAGTACGCCCCAGTCCAGTCAGTGCTCCAGATGCTGTGTGTCCACAGCCCGTGACCCGGCACGTCCTCCTGTAGCTCCACAGAGCTCCAGACCAGCTCCAGACCAGCTTCGACAGCCACTTGAACAGGGCGGAGAGGCTGGGCAGGAAAACAAAGCCTCTCCGGGCAGCCCTCCACCCCTCAGGCGTCTTTCACGCAACCAGCAGATACTGAAAGTTTTGCTGAGCGTCCTATTTCTGTAAACCCAGTAATATTTTTAAACATGCTGGAGGAGGAGCCTCCATGGAAGAAGTCTGTGTGGAATCTTTCTGTAAAGAGAAAATTGTGCCACTTTGCAAAAAAACCCTTCCTGATTTAATTGCTTCCAAAATGCCTGGTTTAAAAAAAAAAAAAAAAGCCTGCCTTTCCTCCCTGTACTACACAGACAGAAAATGTGTGGCCTGTATTTGTTTATCTCAGTGTCATGCTCAAGATGACAGATGATGTACTTGGGCCCTAATTCCCCACAGGGCACCCCTGCACACCTTGCTGTGGTCACCCGAGGTATCAGCACCAACCAGACTGCCATCAGTGACTTACACAGTGCGTCCCAGATGACGTACCTGAAACATTGGATAGGTCAGGAATGTTTCCAGCATCCTCCCCTCACAGGCAGGGTTGGCTTCATACTGTTTTAAGAGTTTGTCAAAATCTCTGTTTTGTTTGCAGTTGGCAAGCACTTGGAGGCTGTACTGGTGGTTACGCACAAATTCTTGATAAATGTTCAACATGGGGAGCAAAATATCGAACAAATCGGCTGGAAAAGAAAAGTGAACAAGGCAGTTTCTCTTTGTGCTCGGTAAATTATTGAAGGGATGAGAAGGGACTCTGTTCACTCCACAGACTGGCTGAGAGCGGCTCCCAGCCCCAGGGTCACATGTGCACAGGCACAGGGTCTCCAGTTCAGACGCATGAATGACCGATCTGGTAGAGTACCCCTGGGGAGCCAGGCACCACGCGAGCCCCACAGGCGCCATGACAGGCCAGGGAAAAGGGCTGGAGGGGCACTGAAACCTGGTACCCAAGGAAGCTCACAGGTCAACAGGGAAATTCAGACAGCGCAGGCTGAATGATGTTGAAGCAATTTTACTTTAATTGTTGCCATATTAAGAGAAAATCTTCTATCTTTAAAGCATGAACTTACCTAAAATTAGAGTAGGCCAGTTTGCTATCCTTGCCTTCAATCCTTGGTGAAATATTTCATGAAGGAACATGATCGTTTCACTATGAAAAAAAAAAAAAAAGTGGGAAAATAATACAATCCAGTCATTGTAAAATGTCTATTTTGTTAAAGAAGCCCACTGAGTTTTTTTTTTAAAGATTTTATTTATTTATTTGATGACAGAGATCACAAGTAGGCAGAGGCAGGCAAAGAGAGAGAGGGGGGGAAGCAGGCTCCCCAAGGAGCAGAGAGCCCAATGCGTGGCTCGATCCCAAGACCCTGGGAACATGACCTGAGCCGAAGGCAGAGGCTTTAACCCACTGAGCCACCCAGGTGCCCCATGAGTTTTTAACACCTTAATAAATACATGATATATATGTCTCCCAGGGCCTCCAGACTGTAGACCAAATAATAACATGGATTGTACTAGCCCTCAAAAAGCAATGTACCTTTCAGACTATTTTTTTTAAAAGATTGTATTTATTTATTTGTTAGAGAGGGAGCACAAGCAGGGGGAACAGCAGGCAGAGGCAAAGGGAGAAGCAGGCTCCCCGCTGAGCAGGGAGCCCAATGCGGGGTTGGATTCCAGGACCCTGGAATCATGACTCGAGCCAAAGGCAGGCGCTAAACCAAACGAGCCATCCATAAGTCCCCCCTTCAGACAATCTTAAAAATTGGGGGCGACTGGGTGGCTCAGTGGGTTAAAGCCTCTGCCTTCAGCTCAGGTCATGATCTCAGGGTCCTGGGATCCAGCCCCGCATCGGGCTCTCTGCTCAGCGGGGAGCCTCCCTCCCCCTCTCTCTCTGCCTGCCTCTCTGCCTGCTTGTGATTTCTGTCTGTCAAATAATAGATTAAAAAAAAAAATTGAAGGAAAATTCTGAGCTAAGCTTCAAATACTGGAAGACAGTAAGTACCAAATCATTGTCATATAACTCTCTTTACCAACTTATAATAGAAACATCTTTCTACTGTTAGAATGTAGCACTTCAATGAATAATCAAAAAATTAGCTGTGATCCTTTACCATTTAGATTTGATTCTAGATCCTAACTCAGGGAAAGGAGTCTCTCTTTCATTAAAATAAGTTTTGACAGGAGACAGGGGAAAAAATCCATAGCAAAGATTTGGCAGAACTCTACTGTAACCACTCCTCAGACTCCCAGAAGGAAATGTGAAAGAATCCTCTGAGAAGGACAAAGGCTACATGGAGATACTAAAATATGAACATGAATATAGATCCAATGCATAGAGATCCAAATTTCTTAAAGGTTCAAGAAGAGTAGTTACCAAAGCAACTTTTGCTTTCTCCTTATTACAATTAACCCACTGGCGTGAGCCTCTACAACCTTTTCTGAACTAGCACATCCACAGAATCAAATACAGACTCATTCATGTAAGTGAGACTCTTTGGTTTGCTGAAGTCAAATTCCACTACATAAACATCAGTGGGAAATCCTTAACTTTTTCTAAATGGCCCCTGAAACAAAACACCCACTGCTTGAAGATAAAATTTATATTTGTTTTATAGAAATGTTAACTAAGTGGTGTTTGCTGTTCAAGGATTTCAACCAAAACTAGTTTGGTGGGTATTGTATATATTAGGTCTTTTTTTTTTTTTTTTTAATTGTGTATGTTAGTCACCATATAGTATATCATTAGTTTCTGATGTAGGTTCCTTGATTCATCATTTGCATATAACACCCAGTGCTCCATGCAATCCATCACCATGCTCATCCTACCCCCAACCCCTCTCCCTTCTAAAACCCTCCATTTATTTCCTGGAGTCCATAGTCTCTCATGGTTTGTCTCCCACTCCGATTTCTCCCCTTTCATTTTATCCTTCTTCTAATGTCCTCCATGCTATTCCTTATGTTTCACAAATAAGTGAAAACTATATGATAATTGACTTTCTCTGCTTGACCTATTTCACTCAGCATAGTCCCTCCAGTCCCGTCCATGCTGATATAAAAGTTGGGTATTCATCCTTTCTGATGGAGGCATAATACTCCATTGTATATTTGGGCCATATCTTCTTTATCCATTCGTCTGTTGAAGGGCATCTTGGCTCTTTCCACAGTGTGGCAATTGTAGGCACTGCTATGAACATTGGGGTACTTATGGCCCTTCTTTTCGCTGAATCTCTATCTTTGGGGTAAATACCCAGTAGTGCAATTGCCGGGTTTATTAGCCTTTAACCTCCATTCCGTCCTCCTTCTAGGTGAACAGGATGGAGAGCTAAAGCTGTGCTCCCCAGCCTCCCTTGTAAAGGCAGTTCTGGATAGAGGTTCAGTTCCACCATTTGCACCGAACAGATGCACTTGGTAAGGCATGGAAAGCAGGAGCAGAGGAGACCTTCCTGTTGCTGAAAATCAGTTGTGGAGATGTGCGTGTTTTAGAAGCCATTCCAGCACCCAGCTTCACTGTCCTCGTTTCTAGGCAACAGCTTCCTGGACCTGAGAGGCAGATATGGTGGCAATGGTGGTGGCTGTACTCTGCTAACCGCTGAAGCAGGTATACGGTGCTATGCCCTTGAACTCAAAGCTCCAGGGACAGCTCCCTGACGTGACTCCTCCAGCTTCTCCAAAAACTTCTGTAAGCAGTGAACTCCCTCCACTCTGAGAGGGGCTCCACCTTCCTACATTGAAAATGTATGTAACTGATATATCTACTTTCATATTTTGATACCTGGGTGATTAGAAAAGAGATGAAACAATCCTGCACGTAGATAGGGAGGTTTTTTGTTGGTTTTTTTTTTAAGTATAAACTTTGCTGAAATTCAAAAAAAAAACGGGCCATCAGAGTGGCTCAGTTGGTTGAGCATCAGACTCTTGGTTTCAGCTCAGGTCATGATCTCAGGGTCACGAGATCGAGCCCCTCATCAGGCTCTGCACCTGCAGAGTCTGCTTGTTCCTCACCCTGTGCCTCCCCCCATTTGCTCACTCTCTCGCTCATAAATAAATTTTTAAAAATCTTTAAAAAAAAAAGAAATTAAAAAAAAAAAGACCTGCCATAACTGGAAGCCTTTACCTTCCACTTAAAGGCAAGGAAAGGAATCCAGTTAAATAGCAGCAATGACAACACCCTATAAGCAAGCCTCTGCTTTAAAAACATACGTCTTCAGTATGTTAGCTTGAATTAAAAGTAAAAACTTCTTTAAAAGCAAAAAAAAAAAAAAAAAGTGGAAAAATAAAAACACAGATCTTAAAAACAAATAAATAAAAAAAAATAAAAACGTACCTCTTCAAATGCCCATTAAGGACGAGGGATAGTAAACAATTACTAACTGTGTGAAGAGCTGATAGCCTTGCCTTCCAAGAAGTGGCACAGCACATCCTGAATCTGAATTTTAAACAATATGACAAGCCTGGCCTTCCAGATGGCAGATCAGGCAATCCAATGGAAACCAATCCCCAGAGGTGACCTAAGACCAACGCGGTGGTCTGCCAACGTCATGAGCAGAGTGCCATTTACCTGACTAGTCTCACTGCAAAGTTATGACCACCAGCCTAACAGAGCAATGTAGGCTCTTCCAGCTGCCTAGCAATTATACTGCATTATTTTACACCTTTTCTCTCTTATCTAACCCCAGCACTTTCCTTCTATTAGCACCATGACCACATATCCTTGCTTCCTAATGGCATATGTGTCAAGGTACTATTCTCTTCTTCTCTGTGCTCTCAACTTGACTTGAACACCATGTTCTATCCACTTATGTCTATGCAAGCTTATTGCTCCAGAAATTTCTCCCTCTCTCCTATATCATTGCCCACTTGCTCTCAGTGTAATTTTTATCCCATCTTGAAACACAAACACACTTGTTTATACTTTTAAATTTACCGCCAAGAAACATCTTGTTTACTGGCTCCTCTCTACAGCAACACTGAGTTTTTTATACCAACTCTCTCCAATTATTATCCTTCCCCCCATTATCTCTTAAGTCCCCTCCAATGAGTCTTTGGCCCCTCATCAAAGTTACCAAAAAGTTCAGTGTTAAACCCACGGCCAGTTCTCAGTTATCATTTTATTTGACCTTTTTGACATAGCCCTCTCTTGCCTTGGTTTCCGGGACAACCCCTTCTGCCGGGATTCATTCTACAACCCTAACTTACCCTCTTCACTCTCTTCTGCTGGTTCCTCATCTTCTTAATCTCTAAATGTTGGACTATCCCAAGGCTCAGTCCTTGTTCCTCTTCCTTCATTCATCTGTGCTTACTCCCTTGGTACTCTCATGCAGACCAACAGCTTTAAATACTCTTTATATGCTATTGGACCCCCAAATCTGTATCTCCAGCCCAAACTCCTTCCCTGAACTCCAGACTAATATCCAATCCCTGTTCACTTGATTTCTCCATTTGGATGGCTAAAAGCCTCTCATGCTTGAGAGGTCTGAGACTAAAATTTCTTTATCTTTCCCCCTAACCCTGTTTATACCTCAGTGTTCTCCATTTAGTGAGTAGTTAACTCTATGCTTCTAGTTGTTCAGCCCAAAAACCTTGGACCTTGCTCAAAACCCCACATCAAACTCATCAGGAAATTTCATTGGCTCTATTTAAAAATATACCCAGAATCCAACCATTTATCACGGCCTCCATTACAATCACCCTTCGCCTATATTGTTGGGATAGCCACCTAACAGGCCTCCCTGCTACAGTCATCTCTCACCTGGTTTATTGAAATAGCCACCAAACTGATTTCCCTGTGCTTGATTCCCAACAGAGAAACCAGAGTGAGATTTTAAAACATAAGTTATATGATGCTACTTCTCTCCTCAAAATGCTACCAGTATCTGCCCATCTTATTTACAGTAAAAACAAACATCTTTACAATGTCCAATGTTACCACTTTTCATCCACATGGACCTTGGGCAGTTGGTCAATCAAGCAAGCCAGGTCTGCCCCAGCTTCAGGCCTTTGTACAGGTTGTCTCCTCCTCTGTGTCACTCTTCACCCAGATAGCCCAATGGCTTGCTTCCCCATCAACCTCAAGTCTTTATTCAAATATTAACTTATCTCTGAGGCCTTTCCAAAGGCTGGCTAGAGAAAAACTATGGCACATTCATATAATGTAAAACAATGTAGTGATTTTTTATAAAATAGAAAGCTCTTTAGATGTCAATATGAGAAGATGTCCAGAATATACCGTTAAGTGAAAAAGGCAACTACATGTTAAAATTCATTGACTTTGTGTAAGAAGGGGGAAAAGCTAATACTCTATATTCATATCTGATTGGATATACATCAAGAAACACTAGAGAGGTATATAAGAAACTAATGAAAATGGTTAAAAACAAAAAGTGGGGTATATGGGCTGGGCAGAGACAGAGTAAGAGTTATTTGATGTTTTCGTGTTGTTTGAATTTTGCACAATGTAAATGTATTATGTATTCAAAAATAAATAAATTACTAAATTTTACATAAAACACCCAGGCACCCCCTTTCTCCCTTCTCTCCTCTTGATTTTTTTTCACAACACTCATCACCACATAATATACTACATTTCACTTATTCACTATTCACTTCTTCACTTATTCACTATTCATTATGTCTCTTCCCACATCACAATTTAAGCTCCATGAAGGCAAGGATTTTTGCTTTGCTCACTGATGAATCCTCAGCAGCAAGGACACTATATGTAGTGTATAATATGTAGAAATAAATTCACTACAGATTCTTGGGTTCTCTGTTAGTTATTGTTCTTTCTAAAGTACGTCTGTATAAATTAAATGTAAAGACCCATTACTCACTTCACTTCCCTCAGTTTATGAAGCAGATTATCATTCCCAAAAAACACACCCACACAATGACAAGAAAATACATGTCAAATAAAGAAAAAAACCAGAAAACTAGATGCCATGATTCAAAATAAAGACATGTAAATTTGGGCAAATAATGAAACACAAATGACAGCTTTCTTATTTTCAGTATCATACACTCTCGAAGTTGAATTTATAATACCTATTCTTTTAAGAGTAAAGTAAAACTTCTTTTAAGGAATAGAAATTTTTTTTCACATGACTTTTTGATTCATGCCAAGACAAACCTGTTGAGAAAAATGCTGCTGACATCATCATGGCTGATGGGAGGTTTCTTGGAGCTGGCCGCCATTCTCAGGGGCCGGAGGAAGCCATTGACCAGGATGTAGAGCTGGTGAACATACTCTGACTCGGCTTCAACCATGGTGAACACAATCTGGTTTCTCTTCCTCATACTTTCAGCATGAGGAGAACAAATGTAATCCTGCACAATAGTCTTCCATTTCCTTCTACACAACCATCCTCTCATGAAGCTCTGAACCTACAGAACAGCAGAAAGATCTCAGGGAGCGGCAAGACTGTCTTTGGTAAGCCTGTCAGTAAGGGTTTCCATCCCGTGCCACAAAAAGCACCACTTTTTCGTTAGTGCATTAATGGTCCATCACTAGAACAAATAATGGCAGGCTTTTTCACACAGCAGGAAAAAATAGGATTTAAAGATAATATTTTTTCTCAACTTTGCAAGTTTCTTCCATAAGCTCTTTAGGACTCCCTGTATGGACACCAGAATAGGATAATATTACATATACAGTTATTAACTTTTTAATAAAGAAAGAACTTAAAGGTGTATTCTTTAACAATATAAACGCAGATATTTAAAAAAAAATTTAATTGTGGTGAAAAGGCACATAACTTAAAATTTACCATCCTAACCATTTTTAAGTGTCTAGTTCAGCAGCATTAAGTATTTCACACTGCTGTACAACAGATTTCCAGGACTTCTCTATCCCACAAAAGTGACACTATACCTATTGAAAAACAACTCCCCACTACTCCCTTCCCTCGGCCCCTGGCACCCACCATTCAGCTTTCTGTTTCTGTGAACTTAACCACTTTAGATAGCTCACATAAGTGGAGTCACATAGTATCTATCTTCCTGTGACTGGTTAATTCCATTTAGTGTAATGTCCTCAAGGTTCATCCATGCTATACCATGAACCAGGATTTCCTCCCCGTTTCAGGCTGAACAGTATTCCACCATATGTACATTCTGTTTTTCCATTCATCTGCTGATAGACATGGGTGTTGCTTCCACCTCTTGGTTCTTGTGAATCGTTCCTCAGTGATCATGGTATGCAAATATCTCCTCAGGATCCTGCACTCAATCCTTCCGGCTGTATACCCAGAAGCAGGAATGCTGCATCACTGTGATAGTTCTATTTTTAATTTTTTGAGGAATGACCATACTGCTTTCCATAGAAGTTGAACCACTTCACCATACCACCATGAGGGCACAAAGGTTCTAATTTCTCAACATCCTCATCAACACTTATGTTCCGGTTTTTTGACGGAAGTCATCCTAATGGGTGTGAGGTGACACTGCACTGTGGTTTTGATTTGTGTTTCTCTGATGCTGGGTGATAGTGAGCAGCTTTTCTTGTGTATATGACTTCCCCAAAGATCATGTGCATAGCATTTCATCTTTGGAGAAATGTCTATTCAAGTCCTTTGCCCATTTTTAAATCAGGCTATTTGATTTGTTGTTGTTGAGGGTTTTTTTTAGTAAGCTTAGAAAATAAGTGTTAGCCTCAGCTCGTCTGACCCCTTCTATTTATAGACAAGTAACTAAATTTCGTGGTAAGTCACACAGGAAAGATGCAATCAGACTTGGCATTCTTTTACCTGCTTTTTGTTAACTGCAAGGATTCTCTTAGCTACATAGGGAAAAAAACACATGTTAATGATTTGCAGTGGTGATTATTTTGTGAGAAGAAATGTGAAATATACATAAAAATCAATTCTGTAGAAAACACAATAGCCTCTAACATTGATCTGAGTTTGATTTGAAAAATAACAGACAAACCTGAGAAAGTGCACTGGCCTGTGTATGTTAGCCAACAAGTATTTACTCAACATCTTTCTAGTGTCCAGGTAAATGCCGGGTGCTAACCAGACATGCCTTAACCCAAGGCTCTGCACTAACCTACTGGGTAACTCTGAACTCTTGTCTTCTATTGTCTCACCTATAAAATAATGGACTAAAACAATCTGAAGTCCTTTCCAAATATAAAAATATTTATGATAATTTATTATGATAAATTTATCACATTGTGATATATATATATATATATCACATTATGGTAATTTATTAGGGTGGTGATATCTAAGTGGCAGATTCAACAACAAAGCAGATTGCAAATCTACATATAACTGAAAGCATTAAATCACTACCAAATCTCCTTTTATTTTTTAAATAATTTTTTTAAGATTTTATTTTTATTTATTTGCAGGGGGAGAGCATAGAGGGAGAGGGAGAGAAAGAGGCAGACTCCCCGCTGAGCAGAGAGCCTGACAAGGGGCTCAATCCCAGCACCCCGGGATCATTACCTGAGCTGAAGGCAGTTGCTTAACCGACTGAGCCACCCAGGCGCACCCCAATCTCCTTTTAGTATCACTATTATCTGTTCAACACATTCTTACACTTCCTATTTTTTCCCCACTGTTTCACCCATATGACCTAAATTATCATGTGTTTAAACAACCACTCTTCTTTTGCAATGTTTAAAATTCTCTCCTTTACCTACCACTGTTGTCATCATACTGTCAAACTTCACGCAAGCATTCATTAGTTGCCACCCTTCCAACAATAAAAATTAATCACATTTTAACAGAATTATGTGGGGAAGGTATAGGCACATTATTTGGAAAATTCTAACAGGAAGTTTCTCTGTAATTAAATAAAATCCAATTTTGGTTCCCTGAAGATAAAATATTGTGTTGCTATTTGGCAAGATCAGAATAGGAAATCTAATTCATTTGAAACACTCTTTTCCATACAGACATTAAGTTGTTTGGGACATAAAAGACAACAGAATTATTTCCAAACCTACTTAACAAGCTCAAAAGTAATTTTTTAATTGCTTCTATTGAATATTAGAAGGCAGAAAATGTAAAAAGCATTCATCAGTATTATTCCATTTAACAGAAGCATTTTCAAAAAACAACTTAATCGGGTGCCTGGGTGGCTCAGTGGGTTAGGCCTCTGCCTTTGGCTCGGGTCATGATCTCAGGGTCCTGGGATCCAGCCCCACATTGGGCTCTCTGCTTGACAGGGAGCCTGCTTCCTCCCTCTCTCTGCCTGCCTCTCTGCCTCCTTATGCTCGCTCTCTCCCTCTGTCAAATAAATACATTTTTAAAGAAATATTATTAAAAAAAAAAAAAACTTAATCGAAACTTTGGTCAAATAAGATATTTCCTTAGTCAGGTATTGCCTGCTAAGCAAAGGCTGGTTTACTTACTAAAAGACCGGTTTCTACAAAAAAAAAAAAAAAGAAAGAAAGAAAGAAAGAAAGAACTGGAATTTGTATTTTACTGATATCTTTCTTTATACAAAACTTCATACTATGAAAAGATGCTATTGATGCAATAGCATCAATCTTGTATCAAAATAACATAAACCAAATTCAATTTAAAAACTTTTAAGTTCTGGGGCACCTGGGTGGCTCAGTTGATTAAACATCTGACTTTGGCTCAGGTTATGATCTCACGGTTTGGGGATCAAGCCCTGCATTGGGCTCTCTGCTCAGTGGGGAGACTGTTTTCCCCTCTCCCACTCCCCCTGCTTGTGCGCTCTCGCGCTCTCTCTCTCTGTGTGTATCAAATAAATAAATAAAATCTTAAATAATTTTTTTTTAATTCCAGAAGGGAATGGTGTTATTTCACTTTTTAGTGCTTAAAAACTGAAAACATTGCAATTTAGTTCCAAGAAGCATTTCTATTTCAAACTCTGAGCAATATTTGAAGTTTTGCTACAATTTAAGGGGAATAATTATTTAGCACGGAAAACAGGAATAAGGTTCTATGGCCAGACCACCTGGAATGTGCCTGATCTTGTTGGAAAACAGGAATATGAAAAAATTTAAGATGAAATAAAGATCTAAAGATGTGTATCTAAAGAAAGTTCTTGAAGTGTGAAGCTCTTCACACAATGTTAACAAAGCTGAGTAGGTGGTTTACAAGAGTATAAAGATTACGGAATTCAAAACTTAGATGTCATAAAATCAAACACGGTAGAACGGAGTTAGTACCAGGGTCTGGTTAACTGCAAAAGTTGTACAGTAATACATGACAGTGAGGCAGAAAGATCTGCTGATTATGTGGATGTTAAGCAAGAAAGGAACAACAATAATAAAACAGAACTCTGAGCAGATGTGTTTAGTCAATCTTCTCACATGTTCACAAAAATCCTTTCTAAATAAGCACTGAAATCTAAATCTAAAAGAAATATTTTTAAATGTCATTTAAAAGATATTCCCCTCAAATATGAAAGCAGCACAAATTTAGGAGGTTCAATAGCACTTACTTAACCCAGCTTGAGAACACTACTATCTTAATGTCTGGTTTTGGCAACCCTCCCACAGAGTCCAAAAGGGGATTCCCAGAACCAGGAAAAAAAATCTCGAGCTGAAACTTTTCCAAAGTAGCCATTCCCAGATCAGTCTGAAGGGCAAGTCTGAGAGCCATTAGAACAGATACACCAAGTTCAGAGACAGGGTGGCAAAGACAACACTACAGGACAGATAACTGATCACCATGCTTGCCCAAAGCCAGAACGCCCCCCCAACCCCAAATACTACCTTTTTAATCTTCTTGATGTCTGGGTCCTCATCTTCTTGATTGCTTTGGTAAGGCCGCATTCGTTCCTTGGTTTTGTTAAGAGCGACAATCTAGAACACAGAATTGGTCCATTTTGTGATCTGAGAAATACTGGCTTATAGCCATTCACTCCTAGGAGGTTATACCTACAAGGTAGCTTATGAGATCCCCAGGAAACTTTCGTTTTTTTATCCAACTTTTATTCCTTTGGTGCTAAGGCAGGGGAAGCAAGAACTTCACCACAAACCTATCTAGTTATGTTGCTAACAAATCGCTCCTAAGAAGTGACTGTGGAAAGTGTGAACTCAGGCCAGGGAGGACTAGGCCAAGGCCTTCACAGGAGCTGAGCGGCATGCCGCCATCTTGTCTGATGCCAGTAATGGCCTGTGGTCTCCAAATGCAATGACACTCAAGTCAAAGCTCTTGCTTCCCTTAATCAGCCTGTAGCCTTCCAGGTATACACAGTACAGCAGATTCACAAAATTCCTTGGGAAAATGGTAACTGCAAAAGAAACTTCAGAGTTTTGGGATTGATCCAAGCCAATGAAGAAAAGGTGAAAAGGTAAAAATGACTGAAACAACTTGGGATCTCTTTATATCTCCTGCTCGGTTATGTGGCCTGTGGGGGAAATTCAAGACCAGACAGCTGCTCCAAAACACCTAGTAATCAAATTCACTAGACTACCTCTCAACTTCAGGCTCTTATAAAGGTAAGAACCTGTACAGACATACTACAAGCAGACATTTAAAAAGTAAGAGTCATAACTGATTCCTCTGACCTATCTTTCCGTTTTGTCGCCAATACCAAATACACATTTCTGCCATTTTCTGGCAGAAATGCGGGAAAATAAAAGGAGTAAGAAATAAATTATTGTTTCTGCCTACTGACCACACAAGACATACCTGCTACTGACAGTCTGGGACTGCAATCTATATCCAGACTAAAATTAGAACACAGTGAAGACAGATAAGTATGCACAAATAAAGACTGGGGAACACTGCTTGGTGCTGACTGAGTCTCTCTTGTGGAGTAAATGCCAACTTCTTTCACTCAGCCGACACGCATCTGCTCTAAGCTTACTGTGGCAAAGAAAGAACACAATAATTTTGTTTTAAATTACAGTGCCTGATATAGCCTTTGTTGTTTTCACTATATCGGATTTCAGAGTTCAACTGGGAAGTTAACATCACTAATGATATGGTGAACATAGTCTGCAACTTATCACTGGAGAAGCAGTCAGATCCCAGGTACAATCGGCGTGTACCCTTGCTCTGTGAACTGGAGGTGATGTACACGGGCAGCAGGAGGTGAAAACCTCACACAGGATTCGGAGTATTTCTTAGAGGAAGGTGTGAGGAAACAAAGAGGAAAACATTCTCCAGTGACTATAAAAGTGACAAGCAAGTTACCAAGAATGAGGACCCTGAATTGTTCTGTCAATAGAATACAATTAGTGGTAGGTTTCATTCTGTGCTATTCTTCTGAGGCAAAGAAAATGCTAATGCATCCCTAGTTAGAAAGGGGGGGAAATCTTGTTTTCTACATTCCTCTTCAGTTCTCCAGTTATCATCTGCTTTCCACGAGGAATAACGGGACAGCAAGGAAAGGTACCCTCGGGTTTCTATACAGAGACAGAGGCACCTGTGAGCACGGGAGCACCCGGGCCCACCGCCATGGCTGCTGACGCCATGACCATCTGCTGTTCTTACTTGGCACAATCGCACAATCTGGGGGTGCAGGACCCCAGAAGTTCACCTTTGGAGGCTGGAGAGTGGAGGTGGAGAGAGGCAGGAAGGACAAATTCAGGAAAAAGTGTACTCTAGAAAATGTCTTATACTTTAACACAAATGTGTTTTTCAAAATTCTAGAGGGGAGAAAGTTGGACTCCTTAGATATAGAAGCAGCAAAGTCTTTCAGACTTCATTTCTGCTCCTTCCTTAGTTGCATTTGGGATTGTAACTGAATCTATAGTAGATTCACAGTTATCATTATTACAATATTCAGTCTACAAACAATTACATATTAAGTCAACTCTTGGTTATCTGATCAAAGGAAGGACATCAGGAGCACAAAATAATTAAAAAGCAGCATATTAGCCTGGTATTTTGTTGTAGCATATTTACTCAACCCTAACAGACTGGATACTTTCCTAGCATAGATCTCTAGTCTGACCATGTACATATCGACGCCAAAGGAACTAAGTTTGGGATTAAAATCTTGCCCTGATAGGCCTTATGTAATTATGAGGAGATGACAATAAATGTGAAACAATGGGGAAGAATCTATTAACTGGGAAGTACCTCTGATTTAAGTCTTTCGATTTCTGTGTCTTGATCTTCAAGTTGATGCCGGAGCTGGTTAGCTGCAATTTTTTCTGTCTCTACGATCTGAACTAGATGAATGTACTTCTGCATTAACACTTCCCTCTCAATCAAAATGTCTGCATAACTTAAGAGAAAATTACACAGTTAGTCAATGAGATACTCTTCTACTGCAATTTCATATAGAACAGCATACATCATGTTTTAAAAAGAAGCCATATATGTAGATTGTTGGCTAACTCTCCTTTATGTAAATATTAACTTTGGGCTGACATTTTGTATCATTTAACTATAAAGAATTCAAATCATCATTTTACATATCCTTTACTAAACTAGGAGTTCGGTTAACTATATAGAATTTGGTTCATTACCATTTTTCGTATCCTTTAATAAGAGTTTATTTAATGAATGGCTGCCACCCACAATTTTACCATATACATCAGAAAAGTGCAAAGAAAATCTATTGTTTAATAAAGAAAAAGATGCATCTTCTTTAACAAAAGCTGAAGTCTTTGAACTAATAGCACACACTTGGTTTCTGGGGATGATATTCAAAAACATCTCACTGGGTAAGCCACTAGCCAATCAGAATAGACCAGCCACCAAATGGAATGACTGCAGAGACCATCAGAACAAGAACTGACTTGAAAAAACTATGATGCCTCTTCCATTGATCAACAGCCCTGCTTGGCTCTCTTTAGGATCATGACACCATTGCCACCTCTTTCAAAAATCAACAGAAGCAAACATTTCATTCAAAAAATAAGTATAGTTTCTTGGGCCCTAACACCATCAGCCTCCCCTGTATCCATTTCTTTGATCAAGTGTGGTAAAGGCAAAACTCTTTCTTAGATTTTTATTGACTATGTAATTCTGTAGCACCAGAAATTTTGCCTCTAGATCTTCTTACAACCTTTGAAGTAGTAAAATGTATGTTCCTCCATTTCCCAAATGATCTGAAAATAATAATAATTAATAACTACTATTTATTAAGTGCTTGGATATACCATATATATTCTCATTTCATCCTCCCAGCAACCCCAGGAGATAGGCTTTATCATCCCAATTGTACACAGAAAGATTTTAATCTTCACAGAGGTCACACAGCTAGCAGTGGCAAGGCTGGGATCAAATCAATTTATGTGTGACCCTCAGCTTATAGTCTTCACCACAAGCTAAACTTCTAATAAGAAATAGCACACTGGATATAAACAAGAATGTTGAAGAAGACATCTCTTGAGATATCTGCCCAATTTTGCGCTCACTTATCTCTTGCCTCTTCTTTGAGAACTTGGGCCATAGCAGCATGTTTATACCATAAAAATCTTTCTTCATGACTACATTGCACTGGTCTAAAAAGAGATAACTGGCCCAAACTAAACCAATTCATCATTCTCCTTGGAATCTGGCATTCTGTCTCTTATCTATTTGATTGAACTAATATGACATAAGCTTGGAAACTGCAGGGTGCCTGGGTGGCTTAGCTGGTTAAGCAACTGCCTTCAGCTCAGGTCATGATCCTGGAGTCCCAGGATTGAGTCCCGAATCCAGCTTTCTGCTCAGTGGGGAGTCTGCTTCTCTCTCTGACCCTCTGCCCTCTCATGTTCTCTCTCTCACTCTCTATCTCTCTCAAGTAAATAAATAAAATCTTTTTTTAAAAATTTAATAAACTTGGAAACTCTGGTTACCATTGTTGGGCAGCCATATTTGGCCATACCCATACGAAGCAAAGTGAGTCAGCTGAGAAACAAAGTAAGCAGATGTTGAGGAAAACAGATAAGAGAGACAGAAAGGTAATGATTATCTGGGTTTCTATCAACTTTCTAGTTTCTGGTTCCACACCCTCATGATATCCAAATATAATTTTTACTCTTGGGTTCAGTAAAATATTATAATTTCTGTCTAATAAATTCTCTGTAACCCAAACTAGTTTGAAGTAGGTTCGTGTTACTTAGAACTAAAAGAGTCTTAAAACAATTTTAAAATCACAATTTTAGTTCAATTATCTCAACATCCTCAGCACTTACATCATGTGTGCTATTAGCGTTAGAAAAAAACACAGTGTCAGCAATATTTTAAAGTCACTTGTTCTAAGAAATCACTGTAAGAAAATAGAGAGAAAGGCTATGTAAGTGTAAGTGGGAAGAGGGTTAAAAAAAAAAAAGAAAAAAAAAGAGCAGAGTCTTCACACAGATGAAGGAACTTTAAAAGAAGGAAAGAATAGAACATGAGAAAAGTAGTTATTATAATAAAAATTCTGCCCTTTCTCATTGATTTTATTAGAAATATGCCAAATTTATTACAAATATACTGAATCAGCGTTAGATAGCAAAAGAGTATTTTTTTTTTCTAATCAGTGAGGGCTTCTCACTGATTAAGTCCAGATTGTGCAGCTGAGTTCATGCACACTTATAACCAACATCTGTCTCCCTTCACTTCCAAGCCCCCACTGAAGTGCTAGGAAAATTATTTTCTGTTTAAAGAAGGAAACCATAACAGGATTATAAAACAGGAAAAATAGGCCATCAACAGATCAGAAGTCATAAGAAATTCGGTGAAGAGAAAAACCGAGTAGAATCAGAGTAGTGGGAAATGCAGAGTAGAGGAAACTACACAAGGAGGCACCTTGCATAAGCAAGGCTCCCACCAAGGTGGCCAGAGCTACAAGCTTGGAATCAACACATTCAAAGAAATGGAGTAGGTAAGGGGGTGATCATTAGGGTCTCTCATTAAACAGGTGACTTTGCAACATCTGCAAGTTACGCTTCTCCTCTTCCCAATTCCCAATGTAAAGAAATAAAAGTACAACTGGCAGTAGTGACACGCCCCCAAGTCACAGCCTAAGATCTGCCCTCTGTCTGAGGAAGCTAGATGTGGAGAAGACTCCTAATGAGGAAGCAAGTCACAGAGAGAACAGAGCTTGAATCTACACCAGGCCTCCACTGTTGACCAAGGGAGAACCAGAAAAGGATCAGCTCTACGAGGGACAAGAAATGAAATACATTTATTGTTCTTCTATTGTGAACAAATGACCACAAACTCCCTGGTTCAAAATAACATCTATTTATTATCTTGTAGTATCTGTGCATCAGGGGTCCAGGCTGTTTAGCCGGGTCCTCATCTCAGAGTCTCATAAGCCAACCATTTTGGTGTCACTCAAGGTGCATTCTCATGTGGAGGCTTGACCAGGGAAGAACCCATTTCCAAGTATTTAAATTGTTGGGAAATTCATTTTCTTGCAGATACAGAACTTATGCAGCTTGCTTCCTCAAGGCCATCAGGAAAGCATCTCTGACCCCAAGGACTGCAGTCCTTCCTTGAGGGCTTCTCACTGATTAAGTCAGGCCCACCCACGAAAATCTTCCTTTTGTATAACTCAAAAAGAACTAATTTAGGACCATAATTATTTGCAAAATCCCTTTTGTCATAAAATGTAACCCAATCAAGGGAGTGACTATCTCAGCATGTCTTCCATATAATAATGGCTAGTAGCAAGTCATAAGTTCCAACCATGCACATAAAAGACATGGAATTACACAAGAGGGAATTCCAGCCAGCCTCCACACTATCTGCCCACATAACTGAAAAGGAAGCCTATGTAAGTGACACAGATGCAGAGGAAACCCAGGCCTGCTACCTGCAATAACCCCTAAAGTCTTTTCCTTAGAAACAAAGATCACTAGAGACTTGAAAAACAACAACAACAACCCCCAAAAGTAAAACTTCTGTAGTAGGCAGCATTTAAGATAGCCCTTAATGATCCCTTCCTTCTGGTATTCATGTCCTTACATAACCCCTTCCTCCTGAGTGTGGGCTGGACTTAGGTGACTCGCTTCCAAGGAACAGAATATGGCAAAAGTGATGGAACAGCACTTCCAAGATCATTTTACAAGGAGACTCTGGCTTCTCTTGCTTGCCTTCTCTTGTTGTCTTGGTGGTTTGTTCTGAGGAAGTCAGTGTCATGATGTGAGCCGCTATATGGAGAGGTCCACATAGACAGACACTGAGAGAGGGCTCGAGCCAACAGCCAGTGAGGAACTGGCTAACAAGGAAGCGAATCTAGCTAACAATCATGTGAGTGAACTTGGAAGAAAATCCTTCCTCTTTTGAACCTTCAGATGAGACCACAGACCTGGTTCACACCTTGACTGTTGCCTTGTGAGAGATCTTCAGGCAGAGGCACCCAATTAAATCATGCTTGCATTCCTGACCCACAGACACTGGTAGGACAATAAATTGTTCACTGTTTTAAGCACTGTCGGGTAAACTGTTACACTGCAATACATGATAAATACAGCCCCAAACGAACAAACAGAATAGATACTAAAGAAACAAGCCGAATTCAAGCAATAGAGATTTATGATCTATAGAGAAACAGGGAAGAATACCAGAGTCATGAGGCAAAAAGAGGCTGCTATAGAAAAGAAGTAACCAGATAACAAGAAGAGTTTTTGGAAACAATGATTATTAAAATTTTACAGGTTAGTGAATGAGCTCATTGACAAAGCAGACATGGCTGAAAACTAAGCTAGGTGGGTAGAGACACAGAGAACACTGAACAACAAGAACCACAACAAAAACACAGAGAATGGCCCGCCTGGGTGGCACAGTCGGTTAAGCATCCAGCTCTTGGTTTGGGCTCAGGTCGTGATCTCAGGGTCATGAAATTGAGTCCTGCATTGGGCTCCACACTCAGCATAGAGTCTACTTAAGACTTTCTTTTCCGGGCGCCTGGGTGGCTCAGTGGGTTAAGCCACTGCCTTCTGCTCAGGTCATGATCTCAGGGTCCTGAGATCGAGTCCCGCATCAGGCTTTCTGCTCAGCGGGGAGCCTGCTTCCTCCTCTCTCTCTCTCTGCCTGCCTCTCTGCCTACTTGTGATCTCTCTCTCTGTCAAATAAATAAATAAAATCTTTAAAAAAAAAAAAAAAGACTCTCTTTTCCTCTCCTCCTGCCTTTCCTCCTGCTCATGTGCTCACTCTCTCTCTCTCTCTCTCTCCCCAAAATAAATAAACAAATCTTTTAAAAAACCACAAAGACATTGGAGCTATGGAAGAAAGATTGAGCAACACTAAGTACAGGTCCAAGGGATTGATATCTACCTAATGGGAGTTCTAAAAGGGGAAAAAATAGACCCTTAACTGAACATAGCACAGCCCAAATAGAAAGGATAATCCAAATGCCAGACAGAATAAATAAAAACATCTCATACCCTGAAACACCCTGGTAAAATATCAGAGCTCTACGGATAGAAAAAAAAATTACAAAAGCTGCCAAAGAAAAATCACAGTTGACCTAAAGAAAGCAGGAATCAAGATGACATATTTCTCATCAGTAGCCTGGGATGCTAGATCACGGTAAAGAACTGAAGAAAAAGTATTTTGAACCTAAATTTCTACATCCAGGCAAACATCAACCAACGAGGTACCAGTTCAAGACAGAAACAGTTTACTAGCAATCACATCTACTATAGGAGGAAAATTATGAGGAGGCTTTCCAAGCAAACAAAACAAAAAACAAAGATAAAAGCACAGAATCCAAGAATACCAGCCAGATGAAGCAACAGGATCCAGAAAGAAATGAAAAGTAAATGTAAGCAAGCTTCTCTTTCAAGGAGCAAGTATTCAATCGCGTATGATTATACTTGTGGACCCAAACACCAGTTTTGATCTTTGGTACATATTTCTAAAACTTGACTTATAATTATTTGCGTTCTTCATTGGTTTTGGGTTTTGTTTTGATTTCTTGACTTTCAGATTCAACAGAGGCTGAATTAAATTAAGGAATGGAAGTTAAGTGTTTAAAAGCTTATAAATAGAGAAGAAATAATAATGAAAGGAATAAAATCTCATGGTTAGTGGAAAGAACAATAAAGACACATTAACTATCTGAATTTACTTACCTTTTACAGAAGAGATTCAATACACACTGCTCAAAGTTGATAAATAGAGTTATATTATTTTTTTAAGATTTTATTTTATTTATTTGACAGAGAGAGATCACAAGTAGGCAGAGAGATAGACAGAGAGAGAGAGAAGCAGGCTCCCTGCTGAGCAGAGAGACTGATTCGGGATTCAATCCCAGGACCCTGAGATCATGACCTGAGCCGAAGGCAGCGGCTTAACCCACTGAGCCACCCAGGTGCCCCATATTATTTTAAGACATAAGCTCAACCAATTTAAAAGCCAAGAATATGTAAGTAACAAAAATAGAGGGCACAAAGGGAGAATAGGTAAGAGGTATTGTAAAGGTTTTACATTCCTCATCTTGGGACACCTGAATGGCTCATTGAAGACAGTAGAAGACAGCTACTTACTCTACGAGTGGGCTTATGCAAGATTTATTACTTTTTTGTTTAAAGATTTTATTTATTTATTTGACAGAGAGAGAGAGAGACAACGAGAGAGGGAACACAAGTGGGGGCAGTAGGAGAGGGAGAAACAGGATTCCCGCCAAGCAAGGATCCCGATGCGGGCTGGATCCCGATGGGGGCTCGATCCCAGGACGCCGGATCATGACCTGAGCCGAAGGTAGACAGTTAAGAACTGAGCCACCTAGGCACCCCTATTACTTTCTTTATATGTTTCTGTGACTCCAAATTCTGTGACTCTCATTCACTATTCATTGACTGTTCTTATATACCCAGAAACTGTTGAAAGCACTGGATACAGGAGTAAACAAAATGGGAAAACAAACAAAAAAACAAAACTGTGCCCTCACGGAGTTTACATTGTGGTAGGGAACAAGAGACAATAAAATAAAAATTTTAAATACATAATATGTTACCTGGTGATTAGTACCTTAAAGGAAAAAGCAGGATGGCGGCGGGGAGTATGAGAGGAAGTGGGGGTTACAAAGGGTATGAGGAAGGGTCTCCCTGAGAAGATGGTACTGGAGTCATGACCTGAAGATGTGAGTCATGTGGTTAGCTGGTTGGAAGAATATTCCAGGGAGAGGGAAGAGCATGTGCAAAAGCCCAGTGGTAGACGCAGGCCTGGGTTGCCTGAGGAAAGGCAGAGTGGTTAGCTTACTAGAGGGGAATAAATTGGAGGCAGTAGAGGGAACAGGATTCTAAAGCAGGTGGGCCCTGTACACCAATATAAAGTTTCAGGTTTTCACCATGAATGAGATCCAGAGCTTTGACAAGAGGCATGGCAGAATCTGACATTTTAGCAGGATCACTCTGGCTGCTGTAATGGGAAAAGACAGAGGTGGGGGGTGGAAGACCAGAGAAGCTGGAGGCTCCACAATAATCTAGGCAAAAATGTTAAAGATCAGTTCAGCACCTGGCATGAGGCCTAGCACAAGACAGTCATTCAAATACAAGTCCTTGTCAAATGAAAAAAAAGTCACCTAACAAAAAAAAAGAAAAAAGAAAAAAAAAGTCATCTAAGATTACCGACTTTGCATGCTTTATTCTTCTTCACATAATAATTTTCATTTCTCATAATTTTCAAGTCATTTGATTCATTCAATTGGTTCTCCCTAGTTGATTATTCTTACCAGGGTATCTTCTCAACTTTACTTCACAAAACTTTCTTTATGCATCCCGCTAGTAAATGGATTATGACAAATCAACTGAAATGCTTCCATTTGATGTAAGAACTTTCAGAGCGTTGGTATTTCTATTTTACTGTATTTCTAATATATGTTCTGATTAAATTGTCCAGTTGCTCAAGTTTAAGAATTTCTGCCTAATCTATTTATTATTTCTTTTTATGTTTAACTATTTTTTGTTGTTACTCAGTTTAACTTCCACCAGTGGAAAAAAGTAGTCTCTTCACTGCCAAGTGAAATAAATAAAATTAAGCCACAGGAAATCGACATGATGAAAGCCAAAATTCATGTGTCCAGTAGCAACAGATGGTAAGTTTGAGGTGTGTGTGTGTGTGTGTGTGTGTATATATATTATATATATATATATAATATATATATATATGGAAGTAAAAATACTCATGTGTAATATTTACAATCAAAACCAAGACACCACTATTCCATATGGGAGAAAAGGAAAAGGAAATACTCCAATGGTATGAATCCTCAAGAGCCCAGAGAGATGCGGTATAAAATCATAGGCATTAATTATTTTTACAGAAGAATAAAAATTGTATTAACTTCACAAGAAATGGCTAGATGGGCCAGGACCTCATCTTAGCTACTCTGATTGAAGACGTAGTTGCTAATTAGATAGATAGATACACAGATGGACTGAGAGGTAGATAGTTACAATGAGACGGAAGGATATAATATGCTAAATAGATATGCTAGTGAGCCATACATAATGAGAACTGTAACAAAACCTAAACTGAAAAATCATATTATAGTTGGCTGAAGAAAAACTCCCACTAGCTCCAGGATTATACTCAGTTTTACTGAGAAAACTCTTTGGAATCAGCATTCCTCCTATCGGGAACATCATGATGTCTCTGGAAACTGGGAAAAACCAGTCCTGGACGGCAGCAGTACAGTTCCCGTCCAAACAACAGTGAGCACTGGCAGCAGGCCCCTCATCCACGCAAGACCCCCTGCGTCCCCAGCTTTCCTCATGGTCACCGCAGGAATATCGTCATCCGCTTTTTCTGGCTCACAAATCCTCTTACCGTGACAGCTCTGCTTCACTGGCTAATCAATACCTGTTAGATGTCCTGTTAGGGTGAGGTTCTAACCTATATGCCCCCAACTAAACCCTTCTCGCTCTACTAATAGACTCTTCTCCTAACCTTGTCCCCTTTACAATGAATGAAAACTCAAACATCTCTGTTAGATCAAAAAGAGGAATAAAATTTAAAGACTCTAAATATTGCTCCTTCTTTCCATTTCATAGTTAGGCTTTTACTACTTTACCATCTAAGTTTGGGGCATATGGGAAGTTGTCAGTAATCCTTTCCAAAACACTTTAAATATAAAAAAAAACAACAAGGAAAATATTATTATAAGGTAATATAACAAAAAGTCAATAATGGTAAAATAATCACTTGGGGGCAGAGAAATTTTAAGGAACACTGACTTACTTCCTTTTTTTTTTTTTTTTAAAGATTTTATTTCGTTATTTGACAGAGAGAGACACAGTGAGAGGAAATACAACAGAGACAGAGAGAGAAGCAGGCTTCCCACCGAGCAGAGAACCCAATGCAGGGCTCAATCTCAGAACCCTGGGATCATGATGTGAGCCGAAGGCAGATGCTTAATGACTGAGTCACCCAGGTGCCCCTTACTTACTTCATTCTAAAAGCAAATATATTTAACAGTACTATATTGTAAAATTAAAGAAAATGTTTTATATCAAAATTGTATTGATGATTCTCTCCTAACACTGACACTTTTATTTCTTTACAAATATGCATAAATAGTATTGGTAAATTCTCTTTTTGATCACAAAAAAATTCTTTAGAGAGAGTATATATCTAACTATATTCATTGAACCCAAATAGATTAAAGGGGTTTATTTATAAGTTCTCATATTCAATTTCTACTACAAGGACTCTAAATAAAATAGCAATGGAAACAGGTGTTGGTGAGGATGTGGAGAAATTAGAACCCTCACAAACTGCTACTAGAAATGTAAAATGATGTGGCCACCATGGAAAATTAGTTTGGTATGTCCTCAAAAAGTTAAACATAGAGTTAACATATGATGCAGTAATTCAACTCCAAGATACACCCAAGAGATCTCAAAACATATGTCCACAAAAATGTATACATGAGTATTCACAGAAGCATTGTTAGTAATAGCAAAAAATGTAAGTAATCCAAATGTTCACCAACAGATGAATGGACAAACAAAAGGCGGTATACTCATATAATGGAATAGTATTCTGCCATTAAAAAAAGGAACAGGGGACTGATTATACTACAGCACGGATGAACTCTGTTTGTTAACATTGTAGTAAATGAAAAAAAAGCCAGACACAAAAGATTGTATGATTCCATTTATACGATTTGTCCAAAATGGTGGCTCCTGGGTGGCTCAGTCAGTTAAGCATGTGCCTTCGGCTTAGGTCATGATCCTAGGGTCCTGGGACTGAACCCTATGTCGGGCTCCCTGCTCAGCAGGGAGCCTGATTCTCCCTCTGTCTGCCACTCCCCCTTCTTGTGCTCTCTCTTTCTCTGTCAAATAAATAAATAAAATCTTAAAAAAGAAATGTCCAAAATGAACAAATCCGTACACACAGAAGGTAAGTCAGCGGTTGGCTAGGGGTAGGGAAAATGGGGAGTAGGGAGTGAATGTTAACAGGTAGGGGGTTTTTTTTGCAGGTATTAAAAATGTTCTAGAATTAGATAATGGTGATGTTTACACAACCTGGTGAGTATACTAAAACCCATTAAATTGTATGATTTAAAATGGTGGGTTTTATGGTATGTGAATTATATCTCAATTTTTTAAATATCTTTTTTTTAAAGCAATAGAACAACCTCCCCACCAAAAGTAGTATTTGTACTGGGTTATAATTCAAAAACTCTTTCTGTCAAAAAAATGCCATATTATAAGAACAAGATGAAAAAATGATTCAAGGGAATTTACAACAAATACAAGAAGGTAATATCTTTATCATACACAGAGCTCATAAACTGATAAGAAGGACACCAATAGAAAAAATGAGCAGTGGACATGAGATGACAATTCATACAGAGAACATTGACAAATATTAAGAATAGCAAAAAATAGTTTCCCTAATAAGGAAAATGCTCATTACACCAAAATACCATTTTTCACCCAATGACATAATACAGATGTTTAAAAAAATGATTCCAGCTTTTTCACGTCCTAGTGGAGGGAGATTAAATTGGTACACACATTTCTGAAAAGCAATTTGTCACTGTGCCAGGAGCAGGAGATAAGAGGTGAACAGTACAGATTTCTAGTGAAGGCTGACAGAGAGAAACAGACATAAACAAATCAATGCAATTATATGCAGGGACTTGAAAAGACAGAAGGGGTTGCAGTGGGAGCCCAAGAAGGGAATGGTTGGTCCTCTCTACAAGGGGGAGGAAGAGGACCAGGGAAGGTGATGCAGATGATTGAGAGCTGAGTCCTGAAGGACAAGGTTGTTAGTCAGACTGAAGGGGCCGTGCCAGCACATTCGAATCCCTGGGTGTGGTACTACAGCTGCTACAACCCAGGACACAGGGGCGGCGTGGTGTGAGGGGTTCACAAAGGTCCGCTCCGGATGGGTCTCACTGGGACTGGATCACTGAATCCCAAGTTTGGGGATAGAAAGAGTATCAGTCGAATGAATACAGGCTTTTTTTTTTCTGAAAAGCAACATGAAAAATCATTATACGATTCTCTCTATCCTTCCGTGTGGTTAAAATTTTCTCTAGTAAGAAATAAATGGAAGATAATAACCAAAACAGCTAAGAGAGACCCTGGAGTTCTTCCAAGAGCAGATGTTCTTTTCAGAAAGGGCACTCTGGTGCCCTGGGGAAGAGGGATTAGGAGGCAAACTTCGAAGAGAGACAGGTGAGGTGGCTACACAGTAAGCCAGGCAACTGCCGCTGACACAGAGAGGAATAAAGACCAGATGTTCCAGGGCTCAAATCTCCAAGCACCTGAATGGAAGTGGGCTGTGAGGGCAGAGGGTGCAGGATGGTGCCGGCTTGAGTAACTGAATGGATGTGTATAGGAGACTATACTGCCGTACAAAGAAGGGGACATGGAGAAAAATATGAGTTTGACTTTGGACTTATAAAGTATCACGTAACTCTGAGCACCCAAGGGGAGAGGATATATAGATACACCAGTAGACAAAGATGACTCTACACATAATAGAGGTGGTTCATCTCGCTGACAGGGACACGGGCACCGGGGTTAGCCGGGCCTGGATTCGAACGTCAGCCTTGACACTTAGTAGGCCAGCGGCCTTCAGGAGGTTATTTCATCCTCTAAGACCCCAGACTCTGTGGAGATGGTACCACCGACTTCATGGGCTGTGTGAGTGTTGAATGAAAAGGGCCCGTGGTGCACCTGGCACAGAATCCGGTGTCACAAGAGTCCAGGGAAGGGTGACTCCAGCACCTTCCAGAAGCCTTGGCAGGGGAGGCCAGGTGAGGAGAGAAAAGTGCAAAGGCCAGAGCAATGACATTAAAGAAAGAGATAGAACACAAGGGGCAGTGAAAGAGGAGGAGAAGAAATTGATGTGGGAAACAGAGGCAGAAGAAAAATTATTAAATTTCCTTACCTACTGACAAGCCCTTAAAACAGGCAGAGTGACTTTCCTCTAGGGACTCAACTACCCCCACCTTAAGGCTGGGATAAGGGCAAAGGACAATCCTAGCCTGACCGACCTCCTTACCCTCAACCAGGATCCTGGAAGGCTACTTGAACAATTCCTTTAGGAAACTTTATCTCTAAACCTCCAAGATAGTTGACAATCATTCCCAAGCATATGGCCCACTGATAGACATCTAAAGGGTCTCACAAGAAGGTTTAACATTTCATTTTACCATAATGAAAAACCTTTTCCCCAGACAATAGCTAGCCCCTCAAGGTCCTAGAAACCTTGCTCCCAAAATTCCTTAGAGACTTACGCCATCCCTAACCCCTCCCCAACTTCCAAGTATAGAATAGACCACTCCTTACATCCCCGGGGCAACAGCTCTTCCTGCCCATGGGTCCTGTCCCCTTGCTTTAATAAACCACCATTTTGTTAAACCACCATTTTGTACCAAAGATGTCTCAAGAATTCTTTCTTGTTCATCGGCTCTGAACCTCACCCCACCAAATCTCACCTATGTTCTAGAACTTCATCAAAATGATCGAAGGAGTAGAAGAAGAATCAGGAATGAGTGACGTTGTAGAAGCAAAAGGAAAGAAAATTCCAAGAGAAGATTTGGGTCTCTGTACACTGATATTTA
Source organism: Mustela putorius furo (assembly GCF_011764305.1). NCBI lineage: Eukaryota > Metazoa > Chordata > Mammalia > Carnivora > Mustelidae > Mustela > Mustela putorius. The sequence goes on from NW_025422471.1 coordinate 21,259,199, forward strand.
AAAAAAAAAAAAAAAAACAACCTCCAAGTTCGTGTAAAAGTGATGTGGGAAACAAACGCAGAAGAGAAATTATTACATTTCCTTACTACCTACAAGCCCACGGACAAGTCCTTCAAACAGCAGAGTGACCTTCCTCTAGGGACTCACTGCCTTGATGACGACTTTTTGCAAAAGGCAATCCTAGCCAAACCCTGCCCCCCAAAACCAGGTTCTGTAAACCTACTTTTAACATAAAAAAACTCTTTTGGCAACTTCCTTTATCTCTATCCGCCAAGATACATGTTGGCAATCATCCCCCAAACATATGGCCCACCAATATACATCTGAAGGGTCTCATGATAGAGGTTTTTTTTTTTTTAATTTTTAAATTTTTTTATTAACATATAATGTATTATTAGCCCCAGAGTTACAGGTAAGTGAATCGCCAGGTTTACACACTTCACAGCACTCACCATACCACAAACCCTCCCCAATGTCCATAACCCCGCCACCCTCTCCCGAACCCCCTTCCCCCAGCAACACTCAGTTTGTTTTGTGAGATTAAGAGCCTTACGGTTAGTCTCCTTCCCAATCCCATCTTGTTTCATTTATTCTTTTCCTACCCCGAACCCCCCCCCCATTTTGCATCTCCACTTCCTCATATCAGGGAGATCATATGATAGTCGTCTTTCTCTGATTGACTTATTTTGCTCTAGTTCACTTATTTCGCTCTAGTTCCATTCACGTTATCACAAATGGCAAGATTTCATTTCCTTTGATGGCTGCATAGTATTCATTGTATATGTATACCACATCTTCTTTGGCTATTGTGGACATTGCTGCCATAAACATTCGGGTGCACATGACCTTTGGATCACTACATTTGTATCTTTAGGGTAAATATCCAGTAATGCAATTGCTGGGTCATAGGATAGGGGTAGCTCTATTTTCAACTTTTTGAGGAACCTCCATGCTGTTTTCCAGAGTGGTTGCACCAGCTTGCATTCCCACCAACAGTGTAGGAGGGTTCCCCTTTCTCTGCATCCTTGCCAGCATCTGTCATTTCCTGACTTGTTGATTTTAGCCATTCTGACTGGTGTGCGGTGGTATCTCATTGTGGTTTTCATCTGTACTTCCCTGCTGCCAAGTGATGTGGAGCACTTCTTCATGTGTCTTTTGGCAACCTGGATGTCTTCTTTGCAGAAAGTCCGTCAATGTCCTCTGCCCATTTCTTGGATTATTTGTTCTTTGGTGTTGAGTTTGGTAAGTTCTTTATAGATTTTGGATACTAGCCCCTTTATCTGATATGTTGTTTGCAAATATCTTCTCCCATTCTGTCAGTTGTCTTTTAGTTTTGTTAACTATTTCCTTTGCTGTGCAAAAGCTTTTGATCTCAATGAAGTCCCAATAGTTCATTTTTGCCCTTGCTTCCCTTGCCTTTGGCGATGTTCCTAGGAAGAAGTTGCTGTGGCTGAATTCGAAGAGGTTGTTGCCTGTGTTCTCCTCAAGGATTTTGATGGATTCCTTTCTCACATTGAGGTCCTTCATCCATTTTGAGCCTATTTTCATGTGTGGTGTAAGGAAATGGTCCAGTTTCATTTTTCTGCATGTGGCTGTCCAATTTTCCCAACACCATTTGTTGACTGTCTTGTTTACATTGGACATTCTTTCCTACTTTGTTGAAGATTAGTTGGCCATTGGGTTGAGGGTCTATTTCTGGGCTCTCTATTCTGTTCCATTGATCTGTGTATCTGTTTTTGTGCCAGTACCATGCTGTCTTGATGATGACAGCTTTGTAATAGAGCTTGAAATCTGGAATTGTGATGCCACCAACTTTGGCTTTCTTTTTCAATATTCCTCTGGCTATTCGAGGTATTTTCTGGTTGCATCTAAATTCTAGGATTATTTGTTCTATTTCTTTGAAAAAAAAAATGGTTGGTATTTTGTTAGGAATTGCATTAAATGTGTAGATTGCTTTGAGTAGTATAGACATTTTCGCAATATTTGTTCTTCCAATCCATGAGCATGGAACATTTTTCCATTTCTTTGTGTCTTCCTCAATTTCTTTCATGAGTACTTTATAGTTTTCTGAGTATAGATTCTGTGCCTCTTTGGTTAGGTTTATCCCTAGGTATCTTGTGGTTTGGGGTGCAATTGTAAATGGGATTGACTCTTTAATTTCTCTTTCTTCTGTCTTGTTGTTGGTGTAGAGAAATGCAACTGATTTCTGTGCATTGATTTTATATCCTGACACTTTACTGAATTCCTATACAAGTTCCAGCAGATTTGGAGTGGAATCTTTTGGGTTTTCCACATATGGTATTATATCACATGATGGAGGTTTTAATAGATGGTGATAACTGACCTTTTCCCAACAAGGTCCTGGAAACCTTGCTTCCAAAATTCCTTAGAGATTTAGGCTATCCCTAACCCCCTCCCAACTTGAAAGTATATAATAAGCCACTCCTCAAGACCCCAGTAAGCTTTTTCTGCCCATGGGGCCTATCCCCAAGCTTTAATAAAACCACTTTTTGCACCAAAGACGTCTCAAGAATTCCTTCCTGGCCCTTGACTTCGACCCCTAAGGTCCTTCCTACATCAAAAGGAAGGCTGAAACTAATGTGACTAGCCAGTAAAAAGTGTTCAGATAATCTACATAGCTATCTTATCTATCTTTTCTTATTTATCTAACAGATATGCAAATGTATAGAAAAACTGAGCAGAGGGTTGTTACCAGTAAATACCTTGGAGAAAGTAAGTGGGTTTGGGGAGTGGGGACGGGGAAGAGTGAGCTATGAATGGAAACTATAACTTTTCACTCTCTCTCCTTTTCATTGTTTGAATTTTCTTTTTCTTTTTTTAGAGAGCTTGGATTTATGTACTACTTGTACTATTAAAAGCTATTAAATATATGGAAAGTTGGAATTACATAAGTAAAAAAACACTTTGGAAAGTCATTGTTGACTCAGGTGACAGCAGCTTCCCTGGGGTAGGGACAAAAACCCAACATAAAGGGCTGAAAAGGGAGCAGGAGCCCTGCGCTGTGTGCGAGGGAGAACCACCCAACCGCTTCTTCCAAAAGCAGGGCTGCACAGCCTGAGTGGGCAGCTAGAGGAGGGAGCCGGGCCAAGGGAGGGATTTTAATGCTTGCTTTCAAGGTGGGAGAGATTCATGAGGAATCAAAGAATACCAGAAAAAAAGCCCAAGAGGGGTTGGTAAACAGAGGGGAAGTTTAGGAGGGCCAGGGAATCAATGATGGAGCAAGGGAGTCCGAGGCAAGTGAGCACAGAGGCTCAGGGCTGAAATTTGCCTCAAAAAAGCACAGGTTCTCAGAATGGTGAGAGCCCATGGCGGTGGCGCCCCCCGCAGGCGGGCCGAAGGGCGCATGCAGATGGACAGAGCACCCAGGCTGTGGGTGTAGAGGGAGCTCCCACTGAGGGGTCAGCAGAAGCAAAAGTACTGCGAGGGGTGGGAAAGAGAACGGACAGGTGACAGTATTAACAAGGGGCTGAAAATAAAGCAATTCAAAGCCCAACTTTTCCCTACAGAAACAACTTCTACGATCTCATCAAGTGAAATCTTTCATTGTCCACAGACATATCATCCCTTTTCTCTCCTGCTGTGCTTCCCAGGTTCTAAGAAAGAAAAAAGTGTTGAAATCTCTTTGATTATGTCAAATCTGGAGGCAAAGGCGCGACTAACTTCTTGGTTAAAATATATATAGATATAGACATATCTCAAATGAACAAAATCCACATCTTGAGCTTTAAAGTAGTGATAGTCTAACAAGAGAAGAATACAAAATATGGCTTTGGGATTGCTTGAGGCTATAACATTATTGCCCATTTCTGATTTTCTAGTCCTGTCATTTCCCTGTGATACACGAATCACTTTCAGCTTTTCTGTGTAATCACTTTTTTTCTGATATGTAGGGGATTTCTCCATGCACATTCTCTAAAGAGCTGGTTTTATGGGGATGATGTGATACACAGTGTGGCCTTTATTGTTGGACAGATTTTATATTGCACACTGCACACTAAATCAAGCCTCTCTCCAAGGAAAAAGGATGAGGTACAGGCACTAGGTGTTTGGTGCAGTTACTATGTTGGGGTGAGTGTGTGTGTTTGTGATTGTGTATGTTGTGGGGGAGGGAAGAACGGACTGAGGATGTTGGGCAGAAAGAATGAACTACAGGCTGCCTCATGTACATGTAATCAAAAGGACTACAGATAAACATAGACTGGGGGGGGTGTCTGAACAGAATTAAAGTTGGAAAAAATAGAAAGCAGGGAAAAGATACAGTAGAACAGTCCCAAACACTGAAAGCATAAGCCATACCTTTCCAGGGAGAAAAAAGAAAAAGACGTGGACATTCCATGGTGCGCTGTACCAGGCGTAATATTCTCTACATCTCCAACTTTTCACAAGTCCTCCCCTAACTTCAGCTTTGGTAGAAACCCAAAGCCAGCTTTCCCCTTTTCCCCTCAGGACACACCTCACTTCTCTAGTAACTTCTAATACTCATTTTCTCATATATTACATGGCAAAGGCAAGGAGAGCCGTTAAAAGGGCTCCTCGGCACCACTTCCAGGCAAGCAAACCCTCCAACTCCCCACAGAGGCCCTTCCCGCCCAGCGCTCATCATCTCTGCCCCACAACTGCTCTCATCCATCATTTCTTCTCCCAGGAAGTGACATTCTCCACACCAAGGGCCTGAGAGATGTGTTGGATAACCTCCTGATGTAAAATACGGCCCACATGCAGGTAGTCACAAAGTCCTAGAGGAGGTCTATCCTCCACCCCAACTCTGGAATACTTTCCACTTCTCTTTTCTCAACTGTCACAGACCAGGTCCTTTGGGTCTTACGCTTCAACCAGAACAGGAAGAGCTTTGGTACCTCTCCGCATACCTAAATCCTCTTCCAGGCCATAACCACCTTCTAACTGCTGAAGCTTTGCTTGGACAGCGTTCCAGCAGAAGACAAGTGGAGAAAACTTGCTGTGGATGCTGTCTTTTCAGCCAATGAGCCCTAAGGACTCACAATTAACTGAGTCATTGTTTTTGACTGTCCTAATGTCAATGAGTAAATCAGCCACAGTAGACAGACATGACTAAGACCACAGCAACAACAAGAAAAATCAGGTTATTAGGACTATCCGGAGTCCCATACTCAACTACCAAACCACTTATGGAATAAGCATAGAACTTCCATGCTATTAAAATGCTCTGGCCTCTCCTCACCCAGACAAAAATAAGACTGCTAGCAGCTTCCCATGAACTGGTACCAGTAATAAGTGATGGAACAATAGTAGAAATGTGCCAGTGTTTTAGAAATGTAGTATTGGCCAACTTCAAGAAAAATTGTAAAACAAGCTTTCTGGAACCCGTCAGAACTTTGAAATGAGAATATAATTTCCAAAAAGATTGTTCCTTGGGCCCCATCAAAGGGAGAGAACATGCAACTCAGCATCCCAGAAAACGACCCAGAGATCCTCTGAAGGCCAGCTAGAGCAAGTAGCTTCAGCTCGGAGGTGTAAAAATCAGCGGCAAGAATGTGATTTGCATGGCACATGAAGCCAGCATGCCCAGGACAGTACTGAGAAGACATCTCAGGAAAAGAGCAGAAACCAGGAGAAGGGTTCTGAGCAGAAGGGTTTCTCTGAGCAGAGACCAGGAGAAGGGTTGGCAGGATACTCAGAAAAGACCTGTTCTCAGGCTAAAATATTCGTCAGTTAACCAACAGCTCAGACTTTTGAAAAGAGTTTTTAAAAAAAGTAAAACCATAATTACTGAGCATTTTCTATTTAAAAAGCAGTGGCACCAAATTAACGCCATCAGACTGTCCTCGAAAGGTGAAATTTTTAGTCAACTGATTGGTTGTGTAACTAGCCCAATGCCAAGCGACACTGGCTGACAAAGTCTTTCTGTGAGTCATTTTCATCAACTTTCTGGCTCTGCACATGTATGAACAGTCAAAATGACTTTTACAGAACCACGTTCACACCAAACACTCAAAGTTAAAGGAAAAAGTTGTCATCTTCCCTGATTTACAAAACAACAAGATTGAAGAAGCATCTCAGTGCAAAAAGTCAAATATAAGAACTCAAGTATAAAGCAGTCTGATTTAAAAGAAGTCATCAAAGAACCCAGTTCTGGGCCTCAAATCAAAGGAAAAGCAAATCCAATGAATGAAAATTTTTTAAAAAATCAATTCTTAACTAAATCTTCATATCCACAAGAGAAGAGAATTTTGACCATTTGGTCACCTAAACCACTAAAGCAGTTTCTAAAGTCTGTCTTCTGACAAGACCACAAGTGCCCTAATTGATCATATGTCAATCAACCCCAAATACTGACCCTTACCCACATACATGACAAAGCTCTCATGGTATAGGAAAAAAAGAAAAACTTAAAATTGAACCATTTTTGGAGTAATACATACTCTTTACTTGGTCTGTCCCAGTATTTGCTTGGCAACTACAAAAGTAACGTATTTAGGTTACTAATAGTATCTCACCTTTCTGGAATGAAAAAGGGCAGGGGGTTGGGGAGCAAAGACACATGTTTTAAGTTACATACTTCATTTTAATTCCCAGGTAAGAATTACACAGAGATTGTGTCTAGAAAGAACCCAAGAGTTCTACCTTGCCAACTTGATACTTCCTTCACCTCTGAAGACCTGACCTTCTTTCTATAGCAAGTCATTGTCATTACAGTAAAGTCTGGAGCAAAGCCGTCAGACAGAAACAATGACAGAAAAGACAGCTGAACCGTGTGCCAGGATCATGGTGTGGACAAGCTACCCCAGGGGCGCCCTCAGAGAGCAGCATTTGGTCGCCAATCCTGTGCCTCTCAAAGAAATATTTTGAAGGGGAGGAAAGAAAAACAACTGAAATATTTTGCAGATAATATCTTCTACTCTCAACCCTGACTTTATATTAGCCTCTTTGCATCTTTGAATAGAAAAGGAGACGACTGAAGAGAAAAAGACGAGAATGAAGACAGGTACAACCCAAAACACTGGTTAAAAGGCTCTGGAGTCAGACTGATCTGGGTGTGAAGGCCAGCTCTGCAGCTTAACAACTTCATGATAGATGTTGGCCAGTCTGCTTAATAATCATGAGCCTCTGTTTTCTCATCTGTAAAGTGGGTAGCTGTGAGGAATAAACAATATATGGAAAGTACTCAGCATGCTGCCTGACACAGAGGCGGTAGGTGGTCAATATAAAGTAGTAGAAGAGAAAAAGAGAGGTGGGGAAGGCAGGAGAGAAAAAAATCTCAAGGATTCGAGAAGAATCTAAACTCGGAACAAATGCCCTATCCTCTTTAAAGTCTGAAAATAGTTTTTGGTCACCAACTACATAATTAGCACTGTGCTTTGTTCAGAAATGAAGCCTCCTCCTCTTCACTCTCAAGGTGCATGCAATCCAGCTCAGGAAACATAAATCACACGTAGGAAATATGTAAAAAAAAAAAAAAAAAAAAAAAAAAGAATTAAAAAAAAAAAAGCCCGTAAGTTGTGCTAAACCGTTAAATATTCTACATGTGGTAAAGCAAGAATTGCAGCAATCTGGAGAAGGGGCCTGTGAGGGCTACTTGTGGGGGACAGTTTCAGGGACCGGGGCGGTAGAGGCATGGCAGGGTACTTAGGAGAAGCAGGGGGCATGTCAGGGGAAGGAAAAGCAGATAGGCCCCAGCTGGAGTCTTGCCCCGGAAGCAGCGGGGATAGAAGCAGGGACTTACAGAGTGTCCAGAGACTAGATGAAGGAGGAGACAGACAGACAGGAAAGCAGTGAGCCTGGGAGCTATGAGAAGCAAAAATGGGCTGGACTTCAGAAATGAATATGAAAAATGAGAGAGGGAGCTGCCTGACTCTCAGATGTCTTGTTCTTGCTTGCGGCCAAGTAAGTTCTTTCTACCTTCCTGGTATTTCTTGGGAGGAAATAAAATCATACTCTCCTATCTCCCCAGATCGAGTCAGCATCACCGCTCTTGATAACCAGGCTGCCCGGGGCAGGGTTTACAAACGTGGGCTTGGCTGGGTCTGTATCCCAGCTCTGCCACTTACCAGCTGTGTGACCTCAGACAAGCAAACCAACCTTCCCAGCTTCATTTTCCTTCTCTGTAAAAGGGGGTAATTATAAGACCAACCCCAGATTATCGAGAGGATAAGCAAATCAATACATGCCTTCATTCAGAAGCGCTTAGAAGGGCTCCTGTCATACAGGAACAATCCACAAAAGTGACCCATTATTATTATTATTTTTTAAATTTTTAAATAAACATATAATGTGTTTTTATCCCCAGGGGTACAGGTCTGTGACTCATCAGGTTTACACATTTCATAGCACTCATCATAGCACATACCCTCCCCAATGTTCATATCCCTGCCCCCCTCTCCCCTCCTCACCCCCCCCAGCAACCCTCAGTCTTGTTTTTTGAGATTTGAGTCTTTATGGTTTGTCTCCCTCCCGATCCCACCTTCTTTCATTTTTTTCTTTTCCTAACCCCCAAACCTCCCATGTCGCATCTGCACTTCCTCATATCAGGGAGCTCATATGATAGTTGTCTTACTCCAACTGACTCACTTCGCTAAGCATAATACCCTCTAGTTCCATCCACGTCGTTGCAAATGGCAAAATTTCATTTCTTTCAATGGCTGCATAGTATTCCATTGTATATATACACCACCTCTTCTTGATCCATTCATTTGTTGATGGACATCTAGGTTCTTTCCATAGTTTGTATTATTATTATTTTTATATATTTATTACTTTTCATCTTTGGCTAGAATATAGCCATAGAAAGCTCAAAGTATCATTTCACACATCACTGAAAAGGAGATACCAACGGGAAACCCATCTTAGAATTGCCAGTTCTTCCAGAACTAGCCAACAGTGAAAACCTCAGTGGGAGAGACCCAGCCAACCCAGCGTCACACAGAGGACGTGAGTCCCTACCTGGCTTGGTGAATGGCCTCCATCCACTCTTTACCATCCTGCTCCTCCTCACAGCGCAGCTCCAGAGGTTTCTGACCCTCATGGCCAAAAAGAACGGTAAAGTAATACTAGAGAGAAAAACAAACAAACAAACTTTAGATTTACTTTTCAAGCATGACCACATAATACAGTATTTCCCTACAAAGGGTATATGTTTAAAAAATTCATCCACACTGTATCAATCATGTTTCAAAATGTAGTGTCACCCCAGTCCACTTAGCAATGACTCTGCACCTGGAAGATACAATAGGTTGCATCTTAACACCCTTCTGTAAGAGTCAGCCCACAACACCTCACTAGATACAGAAAAGATATTGGATAAGACTCTATGCAGATGCATGATTAAAATTCCTTACTGAAATTTCTAACTGTAATAAAGGATATCCACAAAAAAAAATTTACTGTAAATATTCTACCAATTGGCGTATCCTTACAAGCAACCCTTCTGGGATGCATGGGTGGCACAGTCGGTGAAGCCTCTGCCTTTGGCTCAGGTCATGATCCCAGGGTCCTGAGATGAAGTCCCGAGTCCGGCTCCTTGCTCCAAGTCCACTGCTTCCTCTGCCCACCCCCCTTACCCCGCCCCCCACCACCGGGCTTATGAGGGTTCTCTCTGCCTCCCTCGCTCACTCTTGCTCTCATTCTCTCTCAAATAAATAAATAAAATATGTTGTTGGAAAAACCAAGCAACACTTCTAAAATCAAAAATTAGAAAACAATGGCAGTCATTGACACTTCTATTTACTAATTCTGCCTGGAGGGCAATATAGAAAAATAAAGGGGAAAAGGCACAAGAAATGGAAAGCAAGGAAAAAACACCATTTTCACAGCTGATATAATTGTCTGTATCAAGAGTTCACTGAAAAGCTATTAAAATAAGAACATTGAACCAAATAGTTAAATACAAAAATCAATACACAAAAATTTATTGCACTTTGGCATAATAATATCAACAAACAAAACTTCATTTTGTTGGGTTTTTTTAAATTTTTTAAAAGATTTTTATTAATTTATTTGACAGAGAGAGACAAAGTGAGAGAGGGGAACACAAGCAGGGGGAGAGGGAGAGGGAGAAGCAGGCTTCCCACCAAGCAGGGAGCCTGATGCGGGACTCAACCCCAGGACCCTGGGATCATGACTTGAGCCGAAGGCAGACACCCAAGACTAAGCCACTCGGGCATCCCACAAAGCTTCATTTTGAAAACAGCCTTTGCAATAACAAATACAAGTAACTGAAGACCAAGAATAAGGAAATGTGTTTATCACCTCTGAGAAGTAAATTAATCTATAATTTCAATGTACTTCACTAGAAATAGCAGTAGTTTTTACTTTTGGTAGAATGTGACAAACTGAATCTGAAATCTGCACCAGGGAAGAAGTTTTCACTTTACACCAGCCTATTTGAGGCCGGACACATTAATCACCAAACTGAGACTGTCTGGAAAGGAAACGTGACTGGACAGCTGTGTATTGCACAAGAATGATCAGAAAATACACTGGACCTGCCCAGGATGTCTTCCTGGAGCATAAAGAGGACTGGCTACAGAGCTGCTCTAAGGAGAGCCAGAGCCGAACACGGAGTTCCTTCTGTGGTCCCCCCTTCCCACCCACGCCCGCTCAAGGTCTTGTTTCTTCAGGGTGACCGTTATGTACTCATTTTCTTCAAATGAATTAAAAACCTTCAGAACAATAATCCTAGAGATAAGAATTTCCAGCACAAGGGAAAAGAGCGAGAGAGACAAAGCAAGAAACAGTCTCTTACTGACAGTGAACAAGCCAATGGTTCCAAGAGCAGGAGGCCAGTGGGAGGAGGCGGGACACGGGATGGGGGTGAAGGAGGGCACTTGCTGTGATGAGCGCAGGATGATGTACGGAAGTGCTGAGTCACTATAGTGCACACCCCAAACTAAGAGAACACTGTATGTTAACCAACTGGAATAAAAATAAGAACTTGAGGAAAAGAAAGAATTTTCAGCACATTTTTACCAAAAAGAAGAAAACTGGCTAAGAGACTTCTCCTCAGGTTACCTGTACGTCAATCATCAATCCTCGGAGGACTCTGAGTCGTGCCCGTGCGATAATCTACCACACTTCCCACGGACGGTCCCAAGCCTCGTAAATAGCAAGCTGTCTTTAGTTCTTAAACCCCTTGTCCAGCCAGAGGACTAAATGTTAGGAACCAGGGGGAAATAACCTTATGGAAAGGCCACGGAGAGTGAGAAGAATTGAGTTTAGCACTGTATGCAATAAAGCTCCATTTAAATTTGAGAGGAGAGAAGTCGAACCTCAATGACATAACAAGTCAGTGTCTTAAAGGTCAGGCCTCTGAGTAATGGCATTTCAGTAACTGCTGGCTCCTGTCCAGGCTCAGCTGTCCAGTCCAGGGAGAGGAAATGCTTAATGACCCGGCCCAACCCATTGAAAGGCTGCAACCTGCACCTCGACAGCAACGCCTACTGTGAAACCCAATTAGAAGCCACCTCTCAAAGACAGCAAGGCAATTATATTAGCAGAGGACGCCCAAAGGTTAGACCATGTCTCAGGCATAACGATGATGGTTTTGAGAGGTACATGTCACATTCCCAAAAGTTCACTTAACAAACTCAGCTCAGTTACGAAAAATTAGACAGTGCCTCTGCACACACCTGCAGATTATTTATTTTTAACCACTCATCAAAGTTTTCTTTGTGTGGAATATTCTGGCCTCACTCTGATATGAACTTAGTATACCATGGATCTAAGCATCAAGCCTGGCGCTTTAAAGGTCCCCTTGGGCATCAGAAGTAGCAGCAGACACCCTTGTCAGTACCCTGTGACCTCAGAGGTGTCCCGCTTCAAGGAACCTGGAGGAGAGGTCCCAAAGTACTGGGTCATTGTGAAATACAAGGAAGAATTAAAACAGGGATGACCTTGTTGATGACTTTAAATTTAGCATTTACAAGGACAAGTGAGTCTCTCTTCCTTTTCTTCCTAGATATTCTCACCTGTTTCCCAAATCCATTTCTCCAGGCAGATTCTCTCGCAGGCGCCAGCCCCACATTTCTCCTGTTAGACAGCATTTCAGTCAGACCCCAAACTGAATCATTACCTTCCCTCTCTTCCTCCCACCCCACAAACCTCCTGCTCCTCCCCTCTGCCTTCACAGTGACTCCTTCTCCTCTTGTCTTTTCTCTGTCAAGTGAATCTTTATCCAATGGTTGCCTCAACTAGGAACCCTAAAGTCATCTTCAACGCCTCCCTGTCATCACCCACACATCTGGTTTCACCAAGGCTCACACGCAGGACTCTCTTCTGGCTTTTATTATCCCTCATCTAGACTACTGCAGCCATTCTACCATCAGGTGACAAATGCGACAGTTTGAAATTCCTTTGAAATTCCTTTATCTTAACAGCTGACCTCACTCCTTCCTTGTACCCTGGCCACCATGATGGCCCAAAGTGGGAGTTTAAACGGTTTCTTTCTAAAGGAGGACAGGATGACCTAGAGAAGTCCCAGTGAGTTGGGAACACAAGGAGAATGGCGGAGAGAAGTGGTTGAGGTAAAAAGAGAAATCAGGAGATGGAGACACATCTGGTACAGCTTTTCCCCAATCGGGGCTAAAATCCTAGAAGAGGGTGAGGAGTTTAAAAGGTTGATTAACAAAAACCAAAAGCCAAGGAGTTTCTGTATCACGTTCCTGTTAGGGATCTAGAGGATATGCCACCTCACAGAACGTCTTCATGCCCCACCCCCGACTCTCATGACAACACGGAGTGATGACTGCATGGGTGGTGACCATATCACGTAACTCGGCAAAACTGGTGTCACAGCAGTTGTGTGTTAGATAGATAGACAGATATAGATAGGTAGGTAGATAGAGATAGATAGATAGATGGATGGATGGATGATAGATAGATAGATAGGCAGGCCGGCCAAGTTTTGAGGTTAGCTATACAAAGCCTGACGAGCTTCTAAGCAGACTGGACATTCCCCAGTACTACCGTGGAGGACCATGGAGAGAAGGGCACTATCAAAACTTATCGTGGGATAAAGTAAGGGGTATAAAGGTCAAGCAAGAGCCACAGTGGGACCACGTAGGCAATACAGACAGCCAGGCCCTGACTGATCTGGGAGAAAATAAACTGCAAGTTAGAGCAGCCACGTAGTTCAGCAACGGTTGCCAACAGAGGGCTCAGGCAGAGCCAGACCACCACCAGACCACAGTCACCAGATTGCCTCAATCTTTGACACAAACACACATACACACACCCTCAAGGCCATGTGAGACTCCATCTCAGTGGGGTACAGAGGGAAAAACAAATTACCGAAAGAGACTTTCCACATTCATGGAGCAATATCGGAGTTTCCTCCTCTCAACTAAATGTAGCTTCTTTTTTCTCCACTTACTAAGTACTAAGTGGAGAGGTGGTCTTAAGGAGAAAGTCAGGTCAAATTTAGAAAAATACTTTCTATACTTGTAACCCCAATTCCAGTTTTATCCAACTCCCTCCATCTAAAACATGGTGGCCAGAGTCTTTCTAAAATATCAGTCAAGGGGTGCCTGGGTGGCTCAGTGGGTTAAATCCTCTGCCTTCAGGTCAGGTCATGATCCCAGGGTCCTGGGATCGAGCCACGCATTGGGCTCTTTGCTCAGCGGGGAGCCTGCTTCTCTCTCTCTCTCTCTCTGCCTGCCTCTCTGCCTACTTGCGATCTCTGTCAAATAAATAAATAAAATAGTTAAAAATAAATAAATAAAATAAAATATCAGTCAAGCTTGGGCACCTGAGTGGCTCAGTTGTTAAGCGTCTGCCTTCGACTCAGGTCACAATCCCAGAGTCCTGTGATCAAGCCCCGCATTGGGCTCTCTGCTCCAAGGGAAGCCTGCTTCTCCCTCTCCTACTCCCCCTGCTTGTGTTCCCTCTCTCGCTAACTCTCTTCTGTGTCAAATAAATAAATAAAATCTTAAAAAAAAAAATCAGTCAAGCTTCCCATGTCTGCTTACAAACCCTTACTAGTGTTCTCAAACACTAGCAAATCACGAGCAAATCTTACACAGGCTGAAAATGCCCTTCACTAATCGGTTCCATTCTCCATCTTTAACCTCACTTCCATCTGTTTCCTTCATGGCAGGCCACACTCCAGCCACACCAAGGTATCACTCCCACCAGAAGACAAGCTCTTTCCTCAGCCTCATGCTACTGGCAGAACCATGACTCCCCAAGCGGTAACCCAAGAACTTGGGCAAAACACATAACTCTCCTGAGCTTCCTCCTGGGCAAAACGAGGACAATGAGGCAGACCTGACAGCATCAAATTAGCAGATACGCAGTGTCTGCACAGTAGGCGCCTCAGAAGTGTTCATTCCCTTCTCTACCGGTATAGCTTTGTCTTGACACACCTTGTTTCATCCCCAGCCTCTTCTCCACCTACAAGTTCTTACCAAACTTTCATGACTCATGTCACCGAAATCGGCCCTCTAAGAATCCTTCCCTGGTATTTTCTGGCAAAATGGAGTCACTCTGTCCTCTGGGTTTCAGTCAACTGGGGTGCCCTCTTCTCACATCACCTCAAAGTTGTCCATGTGTATGTGTGTCTCTCTCCTGCCTGCCTGGTCCTTTGGTACCCTTCATCCTGGCACTGTGCAAGGCACACACGAAAAGCCCCCAGTATCATCTGATAAAATAATCATGAGTAAAGAAACATGAGGTATAATTAAACTAACAAATTTGCTTCTGACAGCCACAGGTGATGATAAATTTCATGACTTATAATTATATCCAACTGGCCATCCAGAGAAGGGATTTAAAAAGACTGCTTCAATGACCAATAGATCTTTTTATCCTAAGTATGTTAAGTCAGAACCCCATAATGATCTCACAAATACTCAGAAGAGCAGAAAGAACAGATGTCATGGGTTGGCAGATGCACGGAAGATTCTTACCTCTTACCAGCAATGACCATAAAACGCCACAAAGAACATAATGAACAGACCTAACACTTTTAATAGATTTTTTTTTGTTTATTTGACAGAGATTACAAGTAGACAGAGAGGCAGGCAGAGAAAGAGAGAGGGAAGCAGGCTCCCTGCTGAGCAGAGAGCCCGATGCGGGACTCGATCCCAGGACCCTGGGATCATGACCTGAGCGGAAGGCAGCGGCTTAACCCACTGAGCCACCCAGGCGCCCCAGACCTAACACTTTTAAATGTTCAGGGTCTTTTTGGTATCTATTGTAGCTTTGTACAAATTTTCATTTTTCTGGTTGTTATTATACTGGGTTTGCTGCTGTTTATGCCATGCATTTTTGCAGACAGAACAAATGCAACCCAATGTGAGAACACAAGCTCACTTAAAACTATCATCCTTAAGCTCCTGCAAGTTAGAAGCAAATTTAGAGCTAACAGTGACTGTTGCTGAGGAACAGGACTACGGGACCACTTCCCCCTTCTACATTTTATATTGTTTGAAACACAATAAACACATACGGCTATATAGCCAAAAATATATATATATATGTTCATTCTTTTTTTAAATTGTTGGAGTCACAATGGACACATTCAGTTATATAATCAACAATAAAGACACCTAGTTTAAAAATTCTGTTCACATCTTTATAATAGAACCTGTATATCTAGAGAAAGTAAAAAACATTGGTCAAATCAGTGATGTTCCAGGCAGATTAAAAACTCCTGTGGTTTTTTAAAAGTATATAGCAGAAAAATAACTTCTTTTTAAAAATGCTGTTCTGTGCCTATTATTATTTGGATGGTACTGCGGGATTTTAAATTACCACAAGTGTTCTTGAAATCTTTCACTTTTAGATCAAAAGAACCAACACCGACCCTCTCTCTTCAGCCACTGGAGTCAGAAAATCCTCCTGGTATCCTTTTCCCACTGCCCCTGCCAAGGAGGAGGGATGGGAGATGCCCCACAGGAACCCATGGTGGTCTTCTCCTCTGGGTCTCCCAGTAGCCTGACCCTGCAAGTCGGACACAGGATGGATAAAGGAATGGGTGCCTTCCAAATTGTCCCTGGGTGGGTGACTTATACCCATGGAACTCGGGATCCTGATGGCAGACTGGGGCAGTGCTTCTGGAATCACAGCAAGGCTCTATCGTGGGATGGAGCTCTCCATCCTCACCAGGACTTGGGGGCTGGCCTCTGAGTTCCTGGGAATGTGAACAACACTATTCAGTGACCCTTTGCAGCCCAGCGTGTGTTTCTCCCCATCACTCTCCTGGATTGCGACGGCCATCCATCCCAGACAAAGGGGAGACTCCAAGTATTTCAGGAAACAGAGAGAAAGCTGTGGAGAGCGTCTTAGGTCCATCTCCAAAGTGAAAATAAAGGATGTGGTCCTATTGTTCTTCCTGTCCTTCATTACCTCCTGCTTTCTCGTTCTTTCTGTAACTGCTTGTAGAGTGGAGATGAAATACATCTGAAACATCTGTTATACCCATGCAGTTGAGCCCTATGTGCTCTATACTCCTCATTTTGACTCTGAGGAGTTCTGAGGAGCTCAGCTTCACGGGCCAACTGAGCTATCTTTGGCATGCCCAGTAACTCCAAACGATGTTTTCCCAACATACGACTGGCCCTTTGAAGAGAAAAGTAGCCCATCCCGAGCCCTAGAGGCACAGGCGGATCCCTCTAAATCTGCTGCACTGCCACAGCCCTAGTGTGACTGAGACAGAAGACACGTGGAAGATAACGGTTAGCTGGACACAGAAAAAGGGGGACACACTTCAAGATTCCCAATACCATTCTCCTCAAATTGTCACTCCCTGGTACTCCTGTCATTGAAATGTCACTTGTAAGGTACCGCTATGCCCACGGCATCTGCTCACCATTGTGCCAACTGGTGGGGCACTAACTGAAGAGCAGTGTAAAGCTTTATGCCCTTGACCCAGCTCCAGTGGTAACTAGGAGAGAAAACATTTCACTCTCCTGTCTTAGTGATGGGATCATTTCTTTACCACAGCTCTACCCCACAGGCACTTTCAGCTCCAAAGAAGAGTCTGTGTGTATTAAAGGAGGCTGACTTCCCAACTACTTTACAGACTCTTATCTTTTCATAGTGAAGCTCTTCATTGTTAAAACATATGTCAAATCATCCAACTACCTCCTCCAGGTGTTCGTAGAAACAAAGATCTAAGATGCTGAAGGCTTTCCCCCTCCCTGTTGGCTCACTTCCTTTTTAACTCTGAGATTCAGAATTGCCATGGGTATATTCCCTCCAGTGCAAGCCAACTTCACAGATTTACCCCAGCATCTGAGGGCACAGTGCCAGTCGGCAGAAAGAGCCCCAGGCTACAAGGTGGGACATCAGGTTTTTCCTCTTGCCTCTGGAGACAAAGGATGAACTGCGTTAAGCTTCTGTGTTCAGGTTGTTCTAGGGCCAAGGTGAGGACAAGGCCACTTGTCCTACTAACCCCCAAGGTAAAGATCAAATGCAATCATATATATCAAAGCGCCCTTAAAGGCATGAAGCTCATCGTGTCATTGCTGTGGGGGTGGCACTGCCAGATCGCACTTGGGAACTAGTCTTCTCAAGTCTGCCTAGGACGCTGGACTTGGTCCAGATCCACAAATCTGGGCAATTCAAGTGTTCCTTTCTTCCCACTGTTCTTCTCAGATAAAAGTGCATGAGGGAAAGAAGAAAAGGATGTATGAAAATTATTAGCCAGCACACTGGGTACCTGGTAATTAAGAAGAGGTCATACTGTTTTTTGTTGTGGTTGTTGCTGGTTGTTTTGTTCTTGTGGACATTTTTTGATGATGGTTTGATATTCATGATGAAAAGATCCTTAATTCTGCCAAAGACTGAGAGAGGAGCTTGAAGCTTCCACGACCTGCAAGAGTTTGCTTAATGATCTGTCCCAAAAGAAGCCAATGCATTGACTGTGAACTTGAACTATGAGTATGACAAAGTAAAATCCATACTAAGTTGTAATATCAGTTTTTAAGAACTGACTCAGAATATATTCTTCTATAAACCCATACATACTTTAGTTTTTAATTGAATAAGAATTTAACTTAGAAACCAGCTCAAGGAGTAAGAGTTTAACTGCCTCCTACTGTGGTTTTCCACAACAAAAATACATTGTGTCTGCCTTCCAAATTTCATAAAGAACAGAGTTAAATTAAACTGTACCCATTTAAGAGTGACAAAGACAAGATGCCAGAAAAACCTGTCATTTTAAGAATGGCTAAAAGAACTTGATATATTTGGTTGCTCTTCAAATCTTCCAGAGGCTGTCATATAAAAATTGGAACTGAGAAACTTTTCATCGACCAAGGGATCTGAGCTCCCATAAATCACCAAGAATACTGAAATTCATGAAAAGGGAAGCAAGACGCATGGTGGCTGAAGTCATCATCCCTGATTGGCAAGGGAAAGACAATGATTCCTCTCGATGTTTCCTTAAGTCTCACACAAGTTCCTGTCTTTCTTTTGCATTGCCACTTCAGACAGAGATGGACATTGTGGAAGACAACATCGGATCTATGTGACTGACTTCACTCCACCGCCAGTCTTCACATTTACTTACTGTCCTGAGAGAGAGACATCTAATTCTGGTCAGCCTAGCGCCACTGACTGAGCACACTTGAGAATTCAGGCACCATGGTCACAGTCTGTTCTCACAGCGAGATGACAAAACTTTATCACCATGCCAATATCCATTCCGTCCTGGCTTCTCACAACCCCTAACTTCACAAGTTCTAAATAATGAATCCTCCAAAGCCCCTTTTACTTCATACCATTCTCATCACTTTCTCACGTCAACCACTGATTTGTCTTCCAATCTGCCAACCACATTCTCGTTTATGCAGAACGTCTATACAATAAAAATGTATGCGGTCAATGCCCACGGTAGCTAGTGCCACATGGCGGAGAGGAAAATACTTTGACACGGAAACAAGTAAGTCCTACAGACTGCTTGCTGCAAGTCTTGAGGTGCTCTGTCAAAGAGGGGCCGTGGTTATACACAACGTGGGCAGGGGAAATGTGGATGATGAGACAGACTTGAGATTTATCCTGTGTGGCTCCAGAAGACACAAAGAGGAAGAATAGGTTAAAGTTACAGATTTAGAAGACTTTTCTAAAACTGGAATGAGATGCTGTCACTAGTTGGCCATCTCTCAGTGGTGTTTAAAAAGGGATGAAAACAGAAGATATTGCAAAAGGTATGCAATACAAGAGGCATATAAACAATGATTAGAACAGTGTTTTGATTTTGCTATTCAATATCTCAACTTTTATTACATGGAGTTTACCAAAACTGGAATAAAAGAAAATACTTATCTAAATAAAGAAATAATTAGTGTCTTTTAAGAAGGAAAGTCTTTTATGGCACTGTACCAAGTTTATACATATATATATTTTTTTAAAGATTTTATTTATTTATTTGACAGAGAGAGAGAGAGAATGAGAAAGGGAATACAAGCAGGGGGAGTGGGAGAGGGAGAAGCAGGCTTCCCTCCGAGCAGGGAGCCAGATGTGCAGCTTGATCCCAGGACGCTGGGATCATGACCCCGAGCCAAAGGCAGATGCCCAATGACTGAGACACCCAGGCACCCCTCGGATAATGTAAAAGGATTAATTAATGTATATAATACATAAAGCAGTTTTCTAAATCAATAAGGAAAAGACAAGTACCCTCATACAAATGTTGGAAAAGGAATAGAATATTCATAAGCCTACAAAATAAACAACAACAAAAAAATAACACGAGCACATGAAAATATGAAAAAGAAATGTGTTTTAGTACATTAAGACCATCTTTTTATTTTTATTAATTTTTTTAAAGATTTTATTTATTTATTTAAGAGAGACAGGGATAGTGACAGAGATAGCAAGAGAGTGCACAAGTGGGGAGGAGAGAAAGCAGCAGGCTCCCCACTGAGCAGGTAGCCTGATGCAGGACTTGACCTCAGGACAGTGGGTTCATGACCTGAGCCGAAGACATGCACAACTAACTGTGCCACCCAGGCGCCCAAGACCATCTTTTTAAATTGCAATTTTCTAAAATAATGAAACCCAGAACCGAGAAGTATATTGTGCTGATTGAAATATTGAAATAAAAATGGTTATAATCTTGGTGGAAATTATTGACAATTTGTGTCACAGACTTTAAAGTATTCTCAGTTTTATATTGGAATCTATACTAGTGAAATACTGAGACATACAAAGACCTATGTCAAGAATGTTCATAGCATCATTAATAATAATAAAATGTCCACCAATAGAGGACAGGTTAAATAAATTATGAAATATTTGAGCTGGAACACTCAACAATGAAATTAATAATCAGCACTCACAGCTAACATCATTCTTAATGGGGAAAAACTGAGAGCTTTTCCCCTAATATCAGGAATATATAGAACATAAGACAGGGATGTCCTATCTCAACACTTTGATTCAACATAGTACTGGATGTCCTAGACACAGCAATCAAACAAGGAAAAGAAATAAAAGGCATCAAAATGGGTAAGAAAGAAGTAAAACTTTCATTATTTGTATATGACATGATACTATATATATATATAAAAGACCCAAAAGACACCACTAAAAAACTGCTAGAATTGATGAATGAATTTAGTAAAGTCAGAGGACAGGAAACCAATGTACAGAAATCTGTTGCATTTTATACACCAATAATGAAGCAGCAGAAAGAGAAATTAAGAAAACAATCCCATTGACAATTACACCACAAATAATAAGATACCTAGGAATAAACCTAACCAAAAAAGGTAAAAGACCTGTACTCTGAAAACTATAAAATACAGATGCAAGAAATTAAAGATGACACAAATAAGTGGACATTTCAAGCTTATGGATTGAAAGAACAAATATTGTCCAAACGTCTACACTACCCAAAGCCATGTACACATGTAATGTAATCCCTAACAAAATACCAACAGCATTTTTCACAGCACTAGAACAAACACTCCTAAAATTTATATGGAACCACAAAAGACCGCAAATTGCCGAAGTATCTTGAAACAGAAGAACAAAGCTGGAGGCATTATAATTCTGGACTTCAAGTTATACTGCAAAGCTGTAGTAAACAAAACAGTACGGTACTGGCATAAAAACAGATACAAAGATCCATGGAACAGAACAGAAAATCCAGAAATAAACCCATAATTACATGGTCAATTAACCTTCCACAAAGCAGGAAAGAATATCCAATGGAGAAAAAGTCTCTTCAACAAATGATGTTGGGAAAACGGGACAGCAATATGCGAAAGAATGTAACTGGACCACTTTCTTACACCATAGGCAGAAATAAACTCAGAATGGATTAAAGAGCTGAATGTGAAACCTAAAACCATAAAAATTCTAGAAGAGAGCATACACAGTAACTTCTCAGGCATTGGCCGTAGCAGTTTTTTTCTAGATATGTCTCCAAAGGCACAGGAAACAAAAGCAAAAATAAACTGTAGGGACTTCATCAACATTAAATACTTCCACACAGCAAAGGAAATAATCAACAAAACTCAAAAGACTGCCTACAGAATGGAAGACGACATCTGCAAATGACAAATCGGATAAAGGGCTAGTATCCAAAATAAAGAACTTAAAAACTCGGGAAGGGAAGGGCTTTTTGTTAGTATCTCCATATCTAAAAGACAGTTTTAAGTTATAACCATAGGTCTATAAATGCATTTTTGTGACGTACCTGTGTTTGCTGTGGACAAGGTTCATTATTTCATAACACCTAAGCTTTTTGAATGTCCTGCAGTGATAATGTATGATAAAATGTAAAGCTTGTGAATTAACCAACTTGTAAGTTTCTTTTTGTTATAATTGATAGGAAAGAAGCGTCTTAAATATCAAGCTGTTAAGCTGTCTCAGAGAAATGTACATCTGGACTTATTCCTTAGGTGGGCAGCAGAGGGGCAGAAGAAATATAAAGGGAAAGATGTACGCAGATGTACTCATATTTACATTTTAATGATAATTCTCAATGTGTGTGCATCTCCTTTGGATGTACTATAGGAATACATTAAGTG
The DNA here is from genome assembly GCF_011764305.1 of Mustela putorius furo. Taxonomy (NCBI): domain Eukaryota; kingdom Metazoa; phylum Chordata; class Mammalia; order Carnivora; family Mustelidae; genus Mustela; species Mustela putorius. Next base: position 21,281,176 of record NW_025422471.1, read on the forward strand.
ATTCAGTGGAAACATACCTCCTTGCTAATATTTGCATACTATATATTGGATAATGAATTCTTTCAGAAGCATTATGTGTTGTGTACTCTGTTACTTCATGGCTCATGTTTAATTGAACATTAAGGGAATGCAGTTAATTATACCCCTGCCGATATCTTTATCTGGAGGCCTGTTGCCATTTTTGTCTTTGTCTTGAAATTTTTGTTGCCAAGGAAGGCAGGATTATATTTTTTTCCTTTCAGATTGAGTTGGTGTAGTGTACTGTTGGTTATCAAAATACTCATAGTTTTGTGACTTTGAAATGGTAAATATTCATGGTGTGTAAAAAAAAAAGCATGATACATAACTGTAGGCTCTTAACGACATTAAAATGCTTAGTTGTGTAGATACACACATGGGACCTAGAAGTCAAACTATAAACCGCTTCTGATTATTGATGACTTTGTTCTTTGCTTCTTGTGTTTTTCAGTTTCTTTTTATGCACAAAGAGTGAGAGGACTTATAAAACTCAACCCCCAAAAAACAAATACTGCAATTAAAAAATGGGCGGAAGACATGAACAGACATTTTTCCAAAGAAGACATCCAGATGGCCAACAGACACATGAAAAGATGCTCAACATCACTCATCATCAAGGAAATGCAAATCAAAACTACAATGAGATCACCTCACACCCATGAGAATAGCTAAAATCAAAAACAAAGAAATAAGAGTTGATGAGGATGTGGAGAAAAAAGAACGAACCCTCGTGCACTGTCGTTGGGAATGCAAACTGATGCAGCCACTGTAGAAGACAGTATGGAGATTCTTCAAAAAATTAAAAACAGAACTACCTTATGATCCAGTATTTCCACTACTTGGTATTCATGAAAAATTTATTCAATGAGATACACACACCCTTATGTTTATAGCAGCATTACTTACAATAGCCAAGATATGGAAGCAGTCCAAGTGTCCATCAATTGATGAATGATAAAGAAGATGTGGTGTGTGTATATACACACACACACACACATACATATATACACATACATATACATATATCTAATATTCATTGTATATATATACATGTATAATATATATAAAAATATTATATACAATGAATATTATTCAGCCATAAAAAAGAATGAAATCATGTCATTTGCAACAACATGGATGGAGTTAGAGATCATAATGCTAAGGGAAGTAAGTCAGTCAGAGAAAGACAAATACCATATGATTTTACATGTGTAATTTAAAAAAGAAAGCAAATGAGCAAAGGGAAAAAAAGGAGAGACAACCAAAAAACAGACCCTTAACTACAGAGAACAAACTGATGGCTACCAGAGGGAAGAAGAGTGGGGGATGGTTGAAAAAGGTGATGGGGATTAAAGAGGGCACTTATAATGATGAGCACATGGTGATGTATGTATGCTTAATCATTGTATTGTATACTTGAAACTAATATAACACTGTATGTTAACTAACTGGAACTAAAGTGAAATAAAATTTTTAAAATTTCACTGGGTGAAATTGCCTGGGTGGCTCAGTGGGTTAAGCCTCTGTCTTTAGCTCAGGTCATGATCTCAGGGTCCTAGGATTGAGCTCCACATCGGGCTCTCTGCTCAGCAAGGAGCCTGCTTCCCCCTTTCCTTCTGCCTGCCTCTCCGCCTGCTTGTGATCTCTCCCTCTGTCAAATAAATAAATAAAATATTTAAAGAAATTTTTTCAAACTCTAATTGGTCAATTAAATGATTAATAATTAATAATCATGCTCACTAAGAATATATTCAAGAATATTCCTAGGAATATTTCTTAATTTACATACTAAGTGTTCAAGCAGGCAATGAAATAACACACTAGCACATTTCAGTTGCTGCCCAACAACAGGGAAGACAGAGTTCAGAGACTGAGTACAAAACAAATTTCATTTAAAAAAAAATTAATATCTACACCTAGAAAAAGCAAGCACTGGTATAAAAAAGCAGGAGGCATAAAGGATAGATAATGTTTACTAAAAATTTAACACTCTTGTCTGATAAAAGAAACATGAGCAAAAGTGAAAATGGACATTGAGAAGTTATTTGTGATGCAAATAGCTGACAATTAAGTATAATTCATATGCACAATCAATAAGAAAAATAGGTAAAACTATAAATAGGCAAATTACAAAACAGAAAATAATACTTTCTGGGAGTGCTTGGGTGGCTCAGTAGATTAACCATCTACCTTCAGCTCAGGTCATGATCCCAGAGTCCTGGGATCCAGGCCCGCAGAGGCCCGCAGAGGCCCGCAGAGGTCCACATCGGGCTCCCTGCTCAGCAGGGAATCTGCTTCTCTCTCTCCCTCTGCCCCCCCCAACTCATGTTCTCTCCCACTCTGCTCTCTCTCTCAAATAAATAAATAATCTTTTTTAAAAAAGACTATAAAAACTTTCAATGGAATGAAAATATCCTCAACCTCACTAAACCTTAGGGAAATGCTAATGAAAGTACTAAAATAACATTTGCATCCATCAAGTAGGGTACTATGAAAACAGCTTTACAGTATAAGTACTATTGAACAGTGGAAGATACTGAAACATCGATACAACACCGGTGAGAGACATTGATAAAAAACAGACTTAGAAGAGTTGTTTGGCAGTATCTATTAGAATTTTGAATGATTTTCTCATTTCAGTATTGGCAGGGTAGCTTTTATCAAACCGACCCTCCAGCAGAGAATGCATACAGAATGAGAGAGAGAGAGAGAGAAAGTAAATGGAACAAAATATTCATAATTAGTGAATCTGGGTAAAGGGCATATAAGGGGTTCTTTGCACTACTCTTGCAATTTTTCTAGAATTTAAAATTCTAAATAATAACAAAAATTTTGAAGGTTAAGCCGCTAGGGGCACCAGGATGGCTCAGGTGGTTAAACATCGACTTTTTGTTTTGGCTTGGGTTATGATCACTGGGTCATGAGATCAAACCCCATGTCAGGCTCTGCACTTGAGCATGGAACCTGCGTGGGATTCTCTCTCTCCATTTCTCTCTGCCCCTTCCCAGTCTCTTTCCCACTCTGTCTAAAAAAAATAAAGTTAAAAATAAAGTTAGGAGATATGACTATAAAAAGTCAAAATCTCCAGGGATATGACTATTTATAGTCATATCTCCAGGTTTCTGTGGATCTCCTGCAAAAGTTCAGACCACCTATAACTATAGACTACTTTTGAACATATGACATGGAAAGAGATCAGTATTATGTTAATAAGTCAAAAAAAGTGATATTAAGAGCAGTAAGAGTAACGCAACTAGTCCTTTACTTTAAAAGAAAAATAAATATATGTAACATCTATTTATGTATGTGTACGTCTGTAAATGAATAAAGCAATATACTGAAAATTCATAGTAATTAGAAAACATAAAAACACACCCTATCACTGAGTAATTCTACTTCCTTGAAAAACACTCATGTGCCCAAAAAGCACACAAATCTATGTTCATTACAATATTGTTTAATGGCAAAAAAACCACCGTTCTATAAGTCTATCAATAAAAGGTTAGACTACTTATGCATAAGTAGTTTAAAAGAATGAGTTCTATATGTACCAACATGAATAAGACAGGCAATAAAAGCAAGCTAGACAATAAATATAGAATTGGTAACACTAATGAAAAAGCATTACTAAAATTAAGAGAAGGAAACATACCAAATATTAACAGCAGTTACCCCTGAGTATCTTCTTTTTAAAATAAGCTCTACACCCAATATGGGGCTCAAACTCACCACCCCAAGACCAAGAGGTGCATGCTCCACAGACCAAGCCAGCCAGGCACCTCGATCTTCTCATTCATACATCTTTTTTTTTCCTTTTTTTTTTTTTTTTTTTTAATTTGAGAGAGAGACAGAGCGAGAGAGCATGAGAGGGGAGGTCAGAGGGAGAAGCAGACTCCCCATGGACCTGGGAGCCTGATGTGGGACTCGATCCCAGGACTCCGGGATCATGACCTGAGCCGAAGGCAGTCGCTTAATCAACTGAGCCACCCAAGTGCCCCTTATTCATACATCTTATGCGTTTTCCAAATTAGCCATAATGAGAATATGCACTTTGAAGACATAAATACAGTTCTATGTGTGGGAAAGACATAAAAGTACTCAGGGCCTATTAGACATTTCCCTGCCTTAAAACAAATACACTGAAGCGTAGCCATAAAAAAGGCAGCTATTTGGTATGTATTTATTTATAAGTAGAAAAACATACAGCAAATTGCTGGAAACATTTAGGTAAACAGAAGTTGTTGAGGAACATCTGGTGAGCATGCCTGGCTATTACATACCATAGGAGTGGGGTTAGAAAGGGAGCTTAAATTGTTGCCTGAATGTGAGCTACAAATGATAGTTTTGCTGGGCCTCTTTCCCTAGAAAGATGTTTAATATCAAAAATACATTTTAACTTCATCTGCTAAGAGCTGAAAGTTTATAGCTGTCAGACATCTGGAAGAAAATGACAGTCCCAAACATCCAATAATCAGCATGGCTGAGAATACCAACTTCAGTGCTAGAAAAGAAAACTGACACATGTCCATGAATGCTAGCTAGAGCTTGATATTTCCGCGGCCTCTCTAAAATCCTCAAAACACAGCTAAAGCTCTCTCAAATTCTCCAAAGTACTATGTCTTTAATTTAGCTTATGCTAAATTTTATTTCTCTTTGAGGAATATATAACAAACATCCAGTTTTCATCATGAAAAGGCAAGCCAAATACCATGGCTTTTGTCTACCACCTACATATGTTTACTTACCCCTTACTAAAATGTTTATTTTTTTCTTACCCATGAAAATAACACACATATATCATGTATATACTGAAAGCATAGAGAAGTAAGGAGGAGGGGAAATTTTATCCATAATTCCAACATCATTCAAATAGAACCACTGTTAAATTTTGAGGTATTTCAATCCAGCCTATTTTTTTTTTTGATGATTTTTCTTCCTTTTCTTTCTTTCTTTTTTTTTTTATTAATTTTTTATTTTTTATAAACATTTATTTTTATCCCCAGGGGTACAGGTCTGTGAATCACCAGGTTTACACACTTCACAGCACTCACCAAAGCACATACCCTCCCCAATGTCCATAATCCCACCCAAACCATCTCAATACAGTTGAACTCATGCTGCATGCACAATGTTATTCCAGTGTTTTCCACGTCACACAAAAACCAAAATATTTTCCCATGTTTCTTAAAATGTGGGAAACCTTCATAAACCCCATGTGATGTCAATAGAAAGGATATACCACAGTTTATCTTAATGTAAGTGCCTATTTTTGAAGCATTAGAAGGCTTTTGACTATTCCTCATAACATCTTGGTACATAAGATTTTTTATTTGAATTTTGAGTTCATCAGTTGGTTGAGATTCTCAAGAATGAGCAAAAGATATGAGTAACTTCTTTTCTTGAAATCTTTTTTAAAATTTTCTTTAGAGATCTTTGCTCCATCTGTTTGCCATGGTTGACAGGAGGCTGTGTTTGACAGACCTGACAGTCAGCTATTGAAGGATACTCACACCCCCATTTCAGCAACAGGGTGCGTCCATATGTGGGACTCTTACTAGAAATTACATGCAATTGAGTAGTTACAACCCTCTAGGAGTTCACACACACAGGCGAGCTTCTTTAACCTGCGCAACATATAAGAATGTTCATGCCACCACGGCTGGGTGTAATAATAACTAACATCAATTCAGTGCTTAACAAGTGCCAGGCATCATGCTAAGAATCCTTCTGCATTCTCTCCTTGAATGCTCACAATGCCCCATGATTTAGTCCCATTTTACAGATTAGAAAACAGGCTCATAGAGGCATAAGGGTCACCTCCAATCCATTTGCACATGTGCTCTAAGGTCTAGGTCCAGGCATAGTAATGGATTCATACTCATCCCACCACTTTGTTTCCCATTCTCTGTCATGAAAGCTTTACATGCAGTAAAGTTAACCAGCCTGCATGAGTCCAAAACTCAGGACTCTGCCTACTCTCAGAGGTCTACTCTGTTGAGCAGAGCTGCCCAAGGATGGACCACATGGGAAGAAAAAACAGATGGGCTGGACCCTGGATAGACAATAAGTATGTCCAGAAAATAAACTTTCAAAAAATTATCAAGTCTACACAATTCTATTCTGTCCTTGAATTGTATAAGGCTCCTATCTGCTGCCCTAATCATTTCCATCCTCAGTTCTAATCTTTACATCAATGGCCTAGGAGATAAGAGGTGCTACAAAAGAAAAGGAGAGAAGGAAGGAAAAAGAGAAAAGAGAGACAAATCCATTAGATATTTATCAACCACCTCGCTGGTATGCAACATATATTTAATATATATATCACATTCTGGTCTTAAGGACATTGCAATTCAGCTTTTAAAGAGCTAAATCAGGCATTTGCAAAGCAATTAAATAACATTATAAGATTAAATAGCAGTGTAAGTGTGTCAAAGTGCTAAAATAAACTGTATGAAAATAGCAACCATCAAAGTTCATTTTTTTCAGCTTAATATACATTTGAGATAGTTAGTCCTGTATATCAGACCATGCCTATTAGATTTTATCCTATTGGAGAGTGTTTACCATAGGTGAAAACCATAAACGCTACAAGAGCTCATTACACAAACAGATCAAAATATATCTGAGTCTCTCCCAAAGGCTCTAAGTCCCAGCAGATAAGAAGCATGGTCCAGAGTATAAAAACATTAAGTGGGAACAGACTGGCAAGTATAAGGCAGAGGTCTCTTGCTGGATGGCACCGGGGAAGCTTGAGGCCTTTTAGAATCTCTGCCAAGGGATGTGGACACTCTCATTGCTCTTCTGACTTATTTCTCCATCCCCTATTCACCGCCTCCAAGTGAGGGAACCCCATGTGATCTGCTCACTCTGCATCTGACATTCAGGGGGCTGGCTTCCTCTGTGGGTGGAGCCACTGCTTTGAAGAGCGGCAAGAGATCACACGCCCACCTGTGCTGTACCTGCAATTAAGGGAGCAAGGCTAGCAGTCCTCATCCGCTAGTTAAGACCTAGCGGATCTTAACTGTTGCCTTTGCTGGTTAAGCTGGGAATGCCAGCTTCCCGGGTTCAGGCCACATCAGTATCCCTTACAAAGTTATATATCCTTGCACAAGTTGGTTAATTTCTATGTGCTTCAGCTTTCTCATCTAAAAATGTGGGTAACTGTCATAGCTACTACACAGAGTTATCGTGAGAATTCCATGAGTTCTTACAAGTAAAGGGCTTATGTACATGGAGCTACTTTCACTAACAAACTTGGATTTGCCTCACTCTTTATTTGCACGGCCTGAGTCCACAGAATCAATGTCAAGTTTAGGGTCACACTGCCCCACATCGTCGAGGAGTGAGGTGTGCCCAGATTAATAAAATGACCTCTGTTACTCATTTGATTGGATATTCTTTCACACATGGTCTATTGGTGAAAGCCCTGGAGGACAAAAAGAATCCAAACCCCTAACGGAAGGGCTCTAAGTTTGGCTCAATTCATTTATTCAATTTTAAACAGTTGCAGGAATTATTAGGAAATAAAATAAATTTTAGTTTATTTATTAGTGATTTATTATGCTTTTCTTGCGCTGGAACCATGAGATAATGAAAGCTGTGTTTTATAGGGATCAGCCTGACAGCTGTATAAATCTTCTGTAGGAAATCTCCACATTCATTCAAAACACAGTGTTTGGGGTGCCTGGGTGGCTCAGTGGCTTAAGCCCAGGGTCCTGGGATTGAGCCCGCATCGGGCTCTGCTCAGCAGGGAGCCTGCTCCCCCACCTCGCTCTCTGCCTGCCTCTCTGCCTACTTGTGATTTCTGTCTGTCAAATAAATAAATAAATAATCTTAAAAAAAAAAAAAACCCCACAGTGTTTGTTTTTTTTAAACAACAACAAAAACTGGCACTTTATTTCTCCATGCTTTCCAGCCAGATTTTTAAGGATTCTGCAATCAGTACTGAATTTCATCTAAGCAAGAACTGTGACTTGGATCTCCTTAATCCCAGTGCCTACCAGTGCCTGACACTTAATAGGTGCTCTCTAATGTTGACTGAGTAAATACAAAACAGTATTTACTATATCCAAAAGGACCACTATGAGAAAGTTGGGTTTGATGCCACAAGTTTTTTTAAAAAGGGGAGGAGAAAGTGAGGGAATGCATACCTTGCTAACTCCCACTGCAACAGAAGGGTGATGATGTCCCCAGGAACCAACAATGGAGCTCTCTGAAAGCCTTGATGCCAGTAGGGAGGGAACCAGTAGGGAGGGAACCCTTCAGCCTCAAGGATCACCTTGGGAAAGGTCCCATAAAAAAGTGGACCATCTGGCCCCCAGAGAAGAAAGGCCTCCTCTACCATACAGAGTGGTCTCTCAAGAACCAGAAATGGTCAACGTAAATTCTCAAATTGTTGAGTACAAAAACCAGTAAATAGGCAAAAGGAAACTCAAGTTTATCAACCTTCCTTTCAACACAGGAAAGACTCTTGGGAGCATGTTTTCTGGGAAGACTTGGTTAATTTGAAATATAATCAGAAATGTTTTAAATAAATTACATTGTGGAAAAAAATAAGCATGTGATTTTGATTGCATCTATATTAGTCAAAATACAGGAAGAGGAAATGGATGAGCTATCCTGTGGTATGAAACTGATTTTCAAACTTGTATACAGCCCCATGTCTCTCTACTGTGTACAAATCTTTCTACACACTACTCTAACTGAAACACACTTTTGGAGACACCTCTTCACTTCCAAAACTGTTGTGGCTTTTCCAAAGTCATTTACATCAAGACTTCCCACTTTCACAAGTCCTTCAATCAGAATAAAAAGCATCGAAGTGAAATCAAGATGAATCTGAGGGAAACAAAACAGGATTTCAACAAAAGACTGAACTGAGTATGATTATACCTCAATAATTAAAAAAACAACCTAAGGGGAGAAAAAAACTGACAGGAAATACAACAAAATGTTAAAGTAGATATCTATAAAACAAACTTGAATAATTTTGGTTCTACATTCATCCAGTTTTTTAAAGGAGCATTTACTTATTTTTATTGAAAAACACACAAGCATTTAACTAAATAAATATTAAAGTCCAAGTTGTTTTCAAACTCGGAAGCAAAGAAAACAACATCTAGGGACTTCAGTGAGGTGTGGTTTGTTGGCAATATTTTCTGGAAGTATTTTCCCTCATATTTTGAAAGCCTTTTATTGTCACTCAGGAAAATGTTTTAACTTGGAAGTGACCTTAAAGATTGCCTAATAAAATAAGATCTCATTCTACCGCTGAAGAAATAAATTTCCTAACAAATGACCAGTAAGGGGCAGACCTGGAACTGTGACCCACAATCCTGCCTCCTGTTCAATATTCTTTCCAACACTGAGTCTACATCACCAAGGAAGGTATCCCCTTCAGTTTCCAGGGAGAAAGGAAAAAAAAAAAAAAAAGCACTGTAAAATACAATGTCTCTCCACTCCTGGGTACCTACCCAAGAGAAAAGAAAATATGTATCCATATAAAAACTTGTGTATGAATGTTCGCAGAAGGCATTATTTTAATAGCCAAACACTGGAGGCAACTCCAATATGTATCAATTGATGAAGGGGATCAACAATGTGGTATATCCATAAAATAGAGTATTATTCAGTCATAAAAAGGAATGAACTACTGAGATATGCGCTATATATATGGATGACCCTTACAAATATTATGCTACGTGAAACAAGCCAATCACAAATGACTATATATTACATGATTCCCTTTATATAAAATGTCTAGAAAAGGCCAATCTATAGAGACAGAAAATAGACTAGTAGTTGCCTAAGGCTGCAGGAGGTGAGTTTGGGGGGGGGGGTGTCAGGTGGTGACAGCTAAGGGATGAGAAGTTTCTTTTTTAACTTGAACAAAAATATTCTTAAATTCTTTGTGGTGATGAGTACAGATAAAAACAAGTACTAAAAATTAATCAGCACGTGCTGCATTTCTGTTCCAAGTAAAGAACAATACTGATGATGTCACATCATAGAGAAAACAATCACCTGTACAGATCATGATCTCAATCAGGGCATTTATATCTTTCCCATATTTGTTTCCCTGGAACCGGTTATGTTGCCCAGGCTCTGAGACTTCTGCCTCTGGTAAGATGGTAAATTATCCAGAACCATTTCAACTGAGGAAATCATCAATTTAAAGAACTCTATGTACCATTTTGTGGAAAGAGCTAGGTTCAGCCAAGAGGACCACTTCCTTTAAAGAACAATACAGGATTTGAAGGCCCAAAATGAACCTGCTTTAAATGGTGTGACCAAGTAGTTAGGTGTCTGGTGATTTTCACTCACAGGCCAGCTGTAGAATGTTGCTACTGGACACAAAGCCTTATGGCCTCACACCACACCTAAAGCAGCCTTGTTGTGAGCCCCACTTCTCACCCATCCAGTGTCTAGGAACTTGTTGGTAAAGAAAGACCACCCTGAAACTAATGCAACTGTGTGTTAACTCTACTGGAATTAAAATTAAATTAGATTAAATTTTCAAGAAGAAAAGAAAGACCCTGGGGCACATGGGTGGCTCAGTGGGTTAAGCCTCTGTCTTCCGCTCAGGTCATAATCTCAGGGTCCTGGGATGGAGCCCCGCATCAGATTCTCTGCTCAGCAGGGAGCCTGCTTCCCCCTCTCTCTCTGCCTGCCTCTCTGCCTACTTGTGATCTCTGTCTGTCAAGTAAATAAATACAGTCTTTAAAAAAAAAAAAAGAAAGAAAAATTAAAAAAAAAGAAAGACCACTCTGTGATCAGTAAGTCAATCACTGCCCAGAAACCAAAGTCACGTGCCATACCTTATCCTAGTTCTCATCAAGGAGGAAACCTATAATCCCAGTGCATCCAGAACTCCGGAGCCGAGCACTACTTTTCCTGCCCTGTTAAATGACAGGAAACTGCGCATTGTGTGTAACAAGTTCAGCAGCAAGGAGAGCTTTATTCTGGCTACAGCCCTCGAATCATTGCAGAGAACCTCAAATGCTCTTAGGCTCTGAGCAGGCCTTCCTGCCAACAGTAACACAAACCCAGGGCACACAGGTCACCTCCCAGTTATATTTCCACGGACAGCTCTGCGGGGGGGACCCTGTTTTCAGGCAGCAATATTTAAAGGCATTTTTAGAAGAAGGTGAAGGAAATAAATAAGAAAATAAATAAGTAAATAAAGGGTGAAGATGGGTACAAGTGACTGGCACCCTTGTTGGCACCACTGATGGAAGGTTAGAAGCATACTCTCTAATTAAGTCCTATGTCTCAGACTCTCTTCAAAGGCCTAAGACAATGGTAAACATGTCAGAAGGCTCAGCTCGCCCCAGTTTGGGGAGGAAAATACAGGCTTCTCTTCCCTAAAATAATTCAGAAAAAGTTGATATTCTGTTTCTTCAGGTCTACAGTTCGGCTTAAGAGTTGACCTATGTTACATAGATTTCTACTTGATACCTGAAATTAAAACAAATTGTTTTGATATAATTGCATCTGTCAATTTCACCTCAATAAAGCTGAAAAATTGTTTTTATGAATGAAACTTGAAATCCAGGGGCGCCTGGGTGGCTCAGTGGGTTAAGCCGCTGCCTTCGGCTCAGGTCATGATCTCAGGGTCCTGGGATCGAGTCCCGCATCGGGCTCTCTGCTCAGCAGGGAGCCTGCTTCCCTCTCTCTCTCTGCCTGCCTCTCCATCTACTTGTGATTTCTCTCTGTCAAATAAATAAATAAATAAAATCTTTAAAAAAAAAAAAAAAAGAAACTTGAAATCCAAACCAACTTACTTTTAATAAAAGAAAAGCTTTTTAGGGGCACCTGGGTGGCTCAGTCCGTTAAGCATCTGCCTTCGGCTCTGGTCATGATCCCAGGATCCTGGGATAGAGCCCCACATTGGGCTCACTGCTCAGTAGGGAGCCTGCTTCTTTCTGCCTCTCTGCTACTTGTGATTCTGTCTCTCTCTGTCAAATAAATAAAATCTTTAAAAAACAAACAAAGAACTTTTTAAAAATCTTTAAAAAAAAAAAAAAAATGAAAGACACCTGAGTGGCTCAGTTGGTTAAGGTCATGATCCCAGGGTCTTGGAATCAAGTCGCACATCGGGCTCCTTGCTTGGCAGGGAGCCTGCTTCTCTCTCTGCCTCTGCCTGCCACTTTACCTGCTTGTGCACACGCTCACTCTCTCGTGCTCTCTCTCCGACAAATAAATAAATAAATAAAATCTTAAAAAAGAAAAGAAAAGAAAAACTGTCAGGGCACCTGAGTGGTTTAGTTGGTAGGGTGTTCAACTCTTGATTTCAGATCATGTCATGATATCAGGGTTGTGAGATCTAGCCCCACATCAGACTACACACTGGATGTGTAGCTTGCTTAAAAGACTCTCTCTACTTACCTCCTACTCTCTCTCTCTTTTTCAAAAAACAAAACAAAAAACAAAAAGCAATAGTGTAATTCTTTGTGAAATATTAAAAATCTGAAATAGCTACTATATTAAAAAAACTGAGATACTTCTGACAGGTAATCAATTACTTCAACCGAATTTATGTCCAGTGGACAAAATAGTTCAAGGGACTCTCACTGATGGTTTCCACCTGTTTGAAGACGTCCAAAAAGCTTTTTCCCATGAGCAATCCAATGACCAATGACCAATCCAATGGCCAGTTATGGTATTCTGTTTGCCAAATCTCATAATAAGAGCAATATAATGTTGCTAATCTATTGTCAAGGAAAATGATAATCCTATAACCAACTCCAATCTGTCTAGTGAGATAACATCTTGCAGTACCCTGGGGAGAAGATGGCTTAATTACAAAGTTTCCAGAGCTATACAATGTATACTCTTACCTACATGGTCTTGTTATCCCATAAGTACTAAGGCACTTTAAAATTTAGATGGTTACTAAGTAAAGGTATAGTGAGAGGGTTTTGGGTTTTGTGGGGGTTTTTTGTTGTTGTTTTTTGTTTCTTTTTTTTTTTTTTTTTTTTTTTTTTTTTTTGCTTCTTCTAAAGATACAAATTTATTCAGCAGTAATCATAGGCCCTTCATTTTAATATCATATAATCACTCCTTCACAATGACAAAATTACAGCCTCTGAGCCACAGAAAATATTAAGTACCACATATTACTGTTTGGATGCTCCTTAACTATCCCTCAGTTAGTCTTTTTCTTCATCACTAATCATTTTAAAACAAGTAGCAAATGAATGGCATTTCAATTGCCATCTAGCTATGTTAGTAAATACTTTGATCAAAGCATAGCACTGAATCTCCTATCCAAACACAAAAGCAAGCAAATAACTAGATGTATTGGGGGTGGGGGGAGGGGAAAGCCCTGAACACAAAATTGACAAATTAGGAACTACTCCCTCTATGAATGGGACTGGATGTTAAATGCTAGAAATGCCACCTATACTTCCTCCAGTGAAGCAAACTAGAAGAAGGAAAAGTTGGTTGATACTCCTTTGAAAAACAGACTTTCCACTGAATATCACTGAATATACACAGTAGCCTGCCAAGTGACTACTGGTGCAGAGTCATTTGCTAAAAACTACAGTGGTCTAATTCCACACGGAGATGGCTCTTCATAGATAAACTGTCAGAAGAACCCATTTCTCACTGAAATGTATGAACAGTTTCCACCCACTCCCTAGAGGCCACCAATCCTGTCACCATTTAAAAGGATACAGAAGACAAAGGTCTTGTTCAAACCAGATGGGGAGAAGCCCCTCTTTCCCTTCTGTGTAACACAGATTTCTACGAGTCTACCACATGGCCAAAATAACATTGGGTACTACGTTCTTTCAAGATGAGAAACTTCTTTCCGGTCCTCAAGGAAGTAACAGTCCTACAGGCAGGAAAGTCACCCACTCAAACTCATCCTTAGTTCAGAGTATCTTATCCTTGATTAAAATGATCATAGATAGGGGTGCCTGGGTGGCTCAGTGGGTTAAAGCATCTGCCTTTGGCTCAGGTCATGATCCCCAGGTCCTGGGATGGAGCGCCACATCGGGCTCTTCTCTAAGCAGGGAGCCTGCTTCCCCCCGCCTGCCTCTCTGCCTGCTTGTGATCTCTGTCAAATAAATAAATAAAATCTTAAAAAAATAAAATTTTCATAGAGAGGACTTATGTAATAAAGACTGGCTTCATTTACAAATCTAATTTAAAAAGACTGCTGCTGGAAGGCTATTGGCTGAGTAGCAATTCTGTTTCCCAGAAGTGAAAGCATGCTAACAAAAGAGAGAGAGAGAGAGAGAAAAAAAAAGCCTAATGGATCTCCAATATCATCTCAATCTCAGTCTCCATCGAACAGTCCTCCTTCACTAAGGCTTGCACACATCCTTCAGTCTGATAGACATGTCCCATCTATTTAAATGGTAAATGAGAAAAAATGGAAAATTATGATAGCATTCACTGGTGCATAACTCAGCTAGGCAACAATTCATCACTCTCACAGTTTACGGATCCTCATGTTTGAAGTACACAGCTCCCGATGTATCGAGGCAAGGGACAGCAGCAAGAAGCTGATGTCCAATGATGCATGTTGCCCTGGTTTCATCCATTTGCTCAGATGATAGGGTGTCAGGTCTGCAGCTCCCTTTGAATTTGGTTGGCCAACAACATGCTGATTGTAGTTATCTGCATTTTGTGTGCCACACTGAAGAAATTCAAATTGAACAAAGCCTTTCTTTGATGAGTCACTAGCAGGCAGAGGTGTGGAGAACACCATGAAGACATGCTACCCCATGAAACCTGCTGTATGCAAACACCATGCCCACACCACCAGAGCTGTCTGCATTGCTTTGATAAACCAGTATGGGGTGAAGTCAGATATGACTGTGACACTTGTACTTCTACCAGGAAAGAATCATAAACTATTGCTAGTGACTTAGCATGAAAGCCTAACTCACAACACTGTTTTTTTTTTTAAGTAAGCTGTTCAAAAGTAAGCGAGAGCCTGCTTTTTTCCATAATGGTAAAGGAAGTATATAAACTGAGGTCATGGCTCAGTTGGAACTTTCATCTGTAACAGGGACATGTACTCTCTCCAGAATAGCACCCACAGGGTAGGTAGATTTCTGAGTTGGTGGCTCCAGGTTCCAAAGTGAGTCTTCCTTAAGCCACCCCCACCCAACCCCAGGCATAAGCCACGTGAATCAAGAAGTCATCTGAGGGTCCCTGGGTGGCTCAGTGGGTTAAGCCTCTGCCTTCACTCAGGTCATGATCTCAGGATCCTGGGATCAAGCCCCACATCAGGCTCTCTGCTCAGCAGGAAGCTTGCTTTCCCCTTCTCTCTATGCCTATCTCTCTGCCTATCTATGATCTCTGTCTGTCAAATAAATAAATAAAATATTTTAAAAAAAAAGAAGTCATCTGAGAATGGGCTCTTCCAGCCCCCGCTGTTGCAATTCCAGCCACTCTAGGCCTAGATATTCCAGGCTCCCCGAATCCCCGTGGAGGCCCCAGTCATTATGGAACAGAGAAAAGGCATCCCTGCTTTGGCCTTTCAGTATTCCTGACCCAAAGAATCTGTGAACATAATAAAATAGCTGATGTTTAATGCTGATAAGATTTGGGCAGGAAGGTTGTTAGCAAACAACTCCTCTCTGCTTTTCCCAAATCAGAGCACAGAGATCAAGAAGATTATCGGCAGGCCCAAACAAAAAATAAAGCAAAAAAAAAAAAAAAAAAAAGTAAACAAACAAACAAAAAAAGAGGGGTCCTCTTTAAAGAAACTGAACTGAGGAGAACTGAAGCAGCTGACAAGGATACACAGGTGTTCCCAGAAAGAAAACTGTTACAATTTCGGCTTTGGGAGGAAGGTGGTTCTGAGAGGAGTAGTGGGGTGAGTTCACAGGTAGTGAACTCCCTGCCTTCACCAGAAAGTGAAAACTGCCCCAGCCATATCAAAAGAGAGCCCAGTCAGCCTTCTTGGTTCTTTGATGTTAAATCAGAATAGTGAACAAACCTAACTTCTGAATCTTGCTTCTTTCTAAAACCCTATGGCATCCGTTAAGATACCAAGAGGAAACAAGTGGAACCTCAGATTATGAGAATTTTGGTTCTATTTACAAAACTGAGGGGAAATGTGTGCAGTAAAGTGAGGGACTAGCAGCAGTGAGACTGTCACCCTCTCTAAGAACAAAGAGAAAAGAGGAATAAGTAACCAAATAAAAAAAAAAAAAAGCAGAGAGTCTGAGAATGTACCTGAAGGGGCACCTGGCTGGCTCAGTCAATACAGCATGCGACTCTTGATCTCAGAGTTGTGATTTTGAGCCCCACCTTGGGTGTAGACATTATTTTATAATAATTTAAATTCCTTAGAGCCCACTTCGGAGTGCCTGGGTGGCTCAGTCAGTTAAGCGATTGACTCTTGATTTTGGCTCAGGTCGTGATCTCAGGGTCCTGGGATTGAGCCCCACATCAGGCTCTGCCCTCAGTGGGGGGGTCTTCTTAACCTTCTGCCCCTACCTCCACTCACGCTCGTTCTCTCTCTTTTGCCCCCAAGTAAATAAATAAAAATCCTTTTAAGGGACTCCTGGGTGGCTCAGTTGGTTAAGCAGCTGCCTTCGGCTCAGGTCATAATCCCAGCGTCCTGGGATCAAGTCCCACATCGGGCTCCCTGCTTGGCGGTGAGCCTGCTTCTCCCTCTGCCTCTGCCTGCCACTCTGTCTGCCTGTGCTCTCTCTCTCTCCCTCTCTCTCTCTCTGATAAATAAATAAAAAATAAATAAATAAATTTTTTAAAAATCTTTTTAAAATTTTAGGAAAAAATAAAATAAAATCTTTTTAAAAAATGCCACTTTGAGGGATGCCTGTGTGGCTCAGTTGGTTGGACGACTGCCTTTGGCTCAGGTCATGATCCCGGAGTCGGGGGATCGAGTCCCACATCCGGCTCCCAGCTCCACAGGGAGTCGGCTTCTCTCTCAGATCTTCTCGCTTGTGCTCTCTCTCACTGTCTCTCAAATAAATAAATAAAATCTTTTAAAAAAAAAATGCTATTTTGAGAGGAAAACTGACCTTTAGTAGAACACAGCCAGATGATCATGTTCCCGGTAGAATGCATACACAGAACTCATTCTCCCCACTCTTGTTCCTCGGTTTCCTTATTGGCTGACCCACCTAGAAGCCATCAAGCATGGTAGCCTGCCAATGCAATCCACAGAGGCAGAGAGTAGAGCAAAGAAGGGTGGAGAGTGGGTATAAAGGGACATAGTAGAGGCATTCTATGTCTCTCAATGAGAAAAATGAAAGGCAATAAGGAACTCCAGGAAGGCAAAAATGCAAAAGAAAGTCTCAGCGCAAATACAAACCCCACTAAAATGCAGCCAAATGTGGTGGGTATATTAGAAAAATAACTTATTTAAAATTATTTCTTGAGGACAAAATATGGCACTGGAACCACAGGAAAGAAATCTAGACACAGTATAACCCTGTATGTTGCAATGAAACTTGCTTTCAGCTTTTGTCTTTCAAAAATCAACCTATATATAAAGCACTGATGACTAATTTCAGAATGTATATATATTTTTTTCTTTTTAAGATTTTATTCATTTACTTGACAGAGGGAGAGACACAGCGAGAGAGGAACACAAGCAGGGGGAGGGGGAGAGAGTGAAGCAGGTTTCCCACCGAGAAGGGAGCTGGATGTGGGGCTCGATCCAGGACCCCGGGATCATGACCCAAGCTGAAGGCAGATGACCAATTACTGAGCCACCAGGTGCCCCCAGAATGTATATTTTCAATCATAATAGTTTCACAGTAAAAGTGGGGTAGGAGAGGAAGAGAAAGGGCAGAAAGTAGAGAATAAAGAGGTACCATGGAAAGTTAGTGAAACAAGAAAGACAAATTTATAAATACTATTGAAAGTTATAAAATAGGAATATGGTAACCATTGTGGGAAGGTTGCCTTAGGCTTTATTTGCATAACATGTGAGCACCTTCTCCTGAACAAACAGCTCAGCAAACATAATGTCTTCTTGTTCTGGTCATTCAAAACTCTATTTCAGTGCCAGTTCTTATGCTATGTTCCTACTGTCATCTTACTATTTTAAAGCTGCATCTGCTGTCAATGAAGAGATCAAAGCCTTGACAACTTTAAAGGGAACTACTTGATTTTCTTCTATGCTTCAGATCTCACTTTTGTATGAACTACAGAAATTGTTGCATTTTGTGATGAAACAAATGAGCTCATGGTATGAATTATGAAGCTACTGCTGTTTCAGTGATTTCCCAATATATCCATCTTGCCTCCATAAACACAACAAGAAAGTAAAATGGTTGTTTGGGCCTCATGAAGATGATACATTTTTGTTGTTGTTAGATTTGGCTAAACAAATTTCTTGAGATCATGGTTTCTGTAAGAGGGTTCTGGTCTTATATTATGAAATCTCTTCAAAATAGATAAATTCCTATAAGTATATAATATTCCAAAACTGAATCAGAAAGAAATAGAAAATTCAAAAACACTGATCATTACCAAAGAAAATGAATCAGAAATCGACTCCCCAAAAAAGTCCAGGACCAGATGGTTTCACATGTTATTACTATCAAATATTTAAAGAAGAGTTAATATCGGTACTCCAACTGTTCAAAAAAAAAAGAGAAGAAGAAGAAGAAGAGGAAGGAAAGTTTCCAGATTCGTTCTACAAGGCCAGCATTACCCTGATACCAAAATCAGTTACGACACTACCAAAAAAGAGAACGATAAGCCCATATCTCTGATGAATATAGATGCAAAAATCCTCAACAACAATTAGCAAACCAAATCCAACACACATTAAAAAGAAAACACTCACCATGATCAAGTGAGATTTTATTTATTTATTTATTTATTTCAAAGGTGGTTCAATATTCACAAATCAGTGTGATACATTAACAAGAAAGGGGATAAAAATCATGATCATCACAACATACATCTGTGATAAAAACTCTCAACAAAATAGGTTTAGAGGGAATATATCTTAGCATAATAAAGACCATCTATGAAAAACCACAGCCTACGTCATACTCATTGGTGAAAAACAGAGCTTTTGCTCTAAGATCAGGAGCAAGACAAGGGTGTTCATTCCCACCACTTTTATTCAACATAGTACTGGACATCCTAGCCATGGCAAAGAGATAAGAAAAATGCATCCAACTTGGTAAAGAAGTAAAGCTCACTTTTTACAGATGACACAATACTATACATAGGAAACCCTGAAAAATTCATCATGAAACTACCAGAATAAATGAATTCAGTAAGTTGTAGGATAAAATATTAATATACAGAAATATGGGGAGTCTTGGGTGGCTCAGTTAAGCATCTGCCTTCAGCTCAGGTAATGATCTCAGGGTCCTGGGATGGAGCCCCCATCAAGGCTTCCTACTCAGTGGGGAGTCTGTTTCTTCCTCTCCCTCTGCCCCTCCCCCTGCTTGTACACTCATGCTCTCCCTCTCTCTCAAATAAATAAATAAAATCATTTTTTAAAAAAAGAAATCAGTTGCATTTTTATACAATAGTAGCAAAGTACCAGAGAGAGTAATTAAGAAAACAATTCCACTTACAATTGCACCAAAAATAAAAAATACCTAAAATAAACTTAACCAAGGAGGTGACAGACCTGTACTCTAAAAACTAGAAAACACTGATGAAATATATATTAGATGACAGAAACAAATGGAAAGATATTCCAAGTACATGGACAGAAAGAACTAATATTATTAAAATGTCCATACCATCCAAAGGAATCTACAGATTGAACACAATACCTACCAAAATTCCAACAATGTTTTTCACAAAACTAGAACTAATAATCCTAAAATGTGTATGGAACCCAAAAAGACTCTAAATAATGAAAGCTATCTTGAGAAAGAGCAGAGCTCGAGGTATCACAATCCTGGATTTCAAGATACACTACAAAGCTGTAGTAATCAAGACAGTATGGTACTGGCACAAAAGGAGACACATAGATCCATGGAACAAAACTGGGAACCCAGAAATAAACCCACGTCTATACCATCAATTAATCTATGATAAAGGATATTCAATGAGGAAGACTACATAAGAGAAAAGACAGTCTCTTCAACAAATGGCGCTGGGAAAATTGGAAAGCTACACGCAAAAGAGTGAAACTGGACCAGTTTCTTACACTGTACACAAAAATAATCTCAAAATGGATCAAAGACCTAAATGGGAGACATGAAACTATAAAACCCCTAGAAGAAAACATAAGCAGTAATCTCTTTTACATCAGTCATAGAAACATTTTTCTAAATATACCTCCTCAGGCAAGGGAAACAAAAGCAAGAAAAAATTTTTGGGATGACACAAAACTAAAAACCTTCTACCCAGAAAAGGAAGCCATCAACAAAACAAAAAGGTAGTCTACTGAATGGGAGAAGACACTTGCAACTGATTTATACAATAAGGAGCTGATATCCAGAATATATAAAGAACTTACACAACTCTGCATTGAAAAATAAATAAATAATCTGATTTAAAAATGAGCAGAGGACCTGAATATAAATTTTCCCAAAGAAGACATACAGATGGCCAATGGATACATGAAATGAACCTCAACATCACTCATCATCAGGGAAATGGAAATTAAAACTACAGTGAGATATCACCTTATAGCACTTAGAATGGCTAAAAAACAAAACAAAACCCAAGAAATAACAAGTGTTGGTAAGGATGTGGAGAAAAAGGAACCCTAGTTCATTGTTGGTGGGAATTAATTTGGTGTAGCCACTGTGGAAAGAATATGGAGGTTCCTCAAAAAATTAAAAACAGAATCACCATATGATTCAGTAATTCCATTACTGGTATTAATCCCAAGAAAATGAAAACACAAATTCAAAAAGATGTATGTACCCTATGTCTACTGAAGCATTAGTTACAAGAGCCAAGATATGGAAACAACACAAATATCCATCCATAGATAAATGGATAAAGAAGAGGTGGTATGTAGGGGTGCCTGGGTGACTCAGTGGGCTAAAGCCTCTGCCTTCGGCTCAGGTCATGATCCCAGGGTCCTGGGACCGAGCCCTGCATCAGGCTCTCTGCTCTGCAGGGAGCCTGCTTCCTCCCCTCTCTCTCTCTCTCTGCCTGCCTCTTTGCCTACTTGTGATCTCTCTCTCTCTCTCTCTCTCTGACAAATAAATAAAATCTTAAAAAAATAAATAAATAAAGAAGAGGTGGTATGTATATAATAGTAGAACATTACTGAGCCATCAGAAAACAATGAAATCTTGCCAATTCCAACACCATAGATGGATCCAAAGAGTAAAACGCTCGGTGAAATATGTAAGTCAGAGAAACACAAATACCATACAGTTTCACATGTGAAATTTAAGAAACAAAACAAATGAGCAAACAAATAAAAAAGAGACACACACACCCCATACCCACACAGACACAAACACATACAAGCCAGATTCAAAAACTGAGGACAAACTGGTGGTTGCAGAGGGGCGGTAAGAAGGGGATGTATGAAATGGGTAAAAGAGAGTAAGAGTGTAGTCCTAATGAGCGCTTAGAAATACATAGAACTGTTGTACACCTAAAACCATCATAATCCAATTTGTTAGTTGTACTTCAATTTTTTAAAAAAACCTCTCTATACTTAAATGAAGTCACTGAGTTTTTGACAGTCAGTAGTAACCTTGAGCATAGAAACGACTGTGCTTGGTGACGCATTCTAGTTTGTAGAATCCACAGAGAAAGCTGATCCACAAACTGGATACCAGATGTCCGATGATGAAGTCACAGCTTACAAAGAAGACTTCAAGAAGGTAAATTACTAACCCATCCTGTCTGCACTTGCAGCTCCTCATACTAGAGGGAAACCACAATCAAATTTCACTTTTAACATCTCGAAGATGTTTATAAAAGTACAAAGAAAGTATGCTTGTGTTCATAAATATTACTCTTAAGGGTTTTTTTTTATTAACATATAATGTATAATTTGCCCCAGGGATACAGGTCTGTGAATCCCCAGATTTACACAACTGACAGCACTCACCATAGCACATACCCTCACAAAGTCCATAACCCAACCACCCTCTCCCTACCCCCCACCCCCCAGCAACCCTCAGTTTGTTTTGTGAGATGAAGAGTCTCAGGGTGCCTGGGTGGCTCAGTGGGTTAAGCTTCTGCCTTTGGCTCAGGTCATGATCTCGGGGTCCTGGGACTGAGCCCCACATAGGGCTCTCTGCTCAGCAAAGAGCCTGCTTCCCCCTCTCTCTCTGCCTACTTGTGATCTTTCTCTCTCTGTCAAATAAATAAAAAAACAAAAAAAAAATTTTTTAAGTCTCTTATGGTTTGTCTCCCTCCCAATCTCATCTTGTTTCATTTAGTCCTTTCCTGCCGTCCAAGGGTGTTTTTTTTTTTTTTTAATAACTTGGCTAAGAATGCTTTAACTCAATTAGCTGCCAATATAAAAATCCTTAGTTATAAAATCTTTATTGTTGGCTAATTTTTTCAGATGTCATTAGCTTCCAACTTTACATTCTTTTTTTTTTTTAAGATTTTTATCTATTTATTTGATAGAGAGAGATCACAAGTAGGCAGAAGGCAGGCAGAGAGAGAGGGGGAAGCAGGCTCCCCACTGAGCAGAGAGCCCGATGTGGGGCTTGATCTCAGGACCCTGAGATCATGACCTGAGCTGAAGGCAGAGGCTTAAACCACTGAGCCACCCAGGTACCCCTACATTCTTGTTTGAAAGAGAAAACTTCCTTCTTAGTTTGCTTTGCAAAGAAGCAAAACATACAGCTTTTTTTTTTTCTGTCTCTTGCAATCTCCCTCTGAGATTTGTTAGCAAAAATTAAGGGTTTTTTTTAAAGATCTTATTTATTTATTTGAGAGAGAGAGAGAGCATGAACAAGGGGAACAGCAGAGGCAGAGGGAGAGGCGCACTTCCCATTAAGCAAGGAGCCCCATTAGGGACTCAATCCCAGGACCCTGAGACCACGACCTGAGCCAAAGGCAGATGCTTAACCAACTGAGCCACCCAGGTGCCCCCAAAATTAAGTTTTTAACATCTGATATCTATTTGGCTGTTTGTATATACAACAGAGACAAAAGGGAACCATATCAACCAACACACCCATAGAATGGCAAAGTAGCTTGATTTGTCCTGCCTGGAACCCACCCCTGAAATTTATGGTTTACATTGCTATTTTACATAAAGGATGGTTTATTTCGTCCAAGAATTATAACGTCATTATTTTCTTCTTCAAAGTGCTATTTTAATTGAAGGTATAAAATCAAAAGTAAGCATTTAAGGTTCCAAGGTAACCGTACAGGCAATTCCAATGGTGATCTACCTAATAGCTACGGCGAGGAAGGGAGAGGAGGTAATGTAATGAGCAAATCATCACCTCTCACTGCACAATGTCAATAGACACTGCCAAGAAAGAGTGGTTTGGATATTAATTAAAACCTCCAGAAGAATGGAAGACCAAGGCAGCTAAATGCTGTAGGCTCTGAGAAGTGGGACTGGAAATGAGAGAGAGTGGGTGAGACCTGCCTTTTCGTTTTCAACTGTTTTATACTACACAGATCATTGTTGCCATGTGTGTATACTTAGAGAAATGTTACTAGCTTGTATAAACATATACACACAAATACCCAATAAAGCCCCAGAAGACTTTTGGTAGAAACTGAAAAGATGATCCTAAAATATAAATACGACTGTATTTATACAAAATTCTACAGCAGGCAAAGCTATAGTGATACAGCTCAGGTTAGAGATGACCTGGGGTCAGGAATTAGGCAGGAGACTGGCCACAAAGTGGCCCCAGTAAAGTTTCTGGGGTGATAGAAACATTCCATATTTTCATTGTGGTAGTGATTGTACAACTATGTATGTGTCCAAACTCGTGGAAATGCATCAGAATGGATGGATTTTATTATATATAAATTATATTCCAACTGAAATTGTTGACAAATGTACTAATTGTTTAGGAAACTCGGGTAAGATCCATGATTATGATTCTCTCAGGAGCGTATATATTCACATACCCGACTTCAGATCCTAATATTTTTGTGGCAAAGTCGATTTTTGCTTCAAGCTATCACGTCAGCGAACACAACCTAAGAGAGCTGTTCTTCACTGCAGAGCTCGCCACGCGGGCAAGGCCACGGTGTGATCTTGTCATTTGTCTGTGAGATTTATGGATCAGAACATGGGGAGTTCTCTCCAATACAATAAAGATGAAAGCAGCAAGTGAAATTTTTTCTGAAGGTTACATTTTTGTCCTGCAGTCTAAAAGCTCTTCTCTCACAGATCTGAGGGGGAGCGGAACAACACACGCAGCAATGTGACAAAGCCATCCGCTCCCCTGCCCTGTTTTATTTCTTGGAAACTGAAGAGCTTGATTGTTTCCACTTATTAAGGTATGCTTTGCGGCCAGCTGCCCTTTATTCACTGAACTGTACCAGAGACCAGACTCTATGTGAGGCCTGCGAGCTACAGTAGTAAGCCAGAGATATGACCCCTCAGGAAGCGAAAACATGAAGACACAATGTTTTCACCTTGAGACAAAGACCCTAGAGTTTGTTTAGGAACATGAAGTCAGGGAAAGTGCTGGGTGTCCCTCATTGGCTCCACTCTTCCTCCCCTTGCTCTGAGCCCCTGGAGGCTGAGGGGTATGGAAATCCTCTGGCTTTTTGCTGGGCATGGCCCGTGAGGGGCACCATCAGGAGAGCGCAGAGGAAAAGAGTGAAGTGGGGTAGACATTCCTCCAGTTCAGCTCTCTACCAGGACTGGAGGCATCCCTCAGCACAGTTCCCTGAAGCTAATCTCTACCATTTCTGTAAACACGTCCTCCCTTCAAGCGTCAAGTCTAGACGTGGTCATGCCACCCTGCCCTACTAGTCCTGGGCACTACACAGGACCCCGTCATCACTGTTGTCAACAGCCTATTGAGGTGGCTTCACTCAGTATGAGAATATCAACTCTTACTGGCCAAGACCTTGTAGAAGACTTTAGAGACAAAAAAGGAATGCAAGGATATATTTAAATCCTCTCACTCTTCAAATTAGGAAACTGAGCAATCAGTGGCAGCCACTAAATTGAATCTATTTTGTATATACTGTCCCTCAAATTAAAGTTGATGATTTTCTGCTAAAGGATGATTAAAGTCACATATTTTCTTCATTTTTTTAAAGCAATGTAACTTAACAATGTTTCAAAATAGAGCTCAGCTGGGCAAAAGAATCCTCATAAAAAACTGCATAATGGGCCACCAGGATGGCTCAGTTGGTTAAGTGTCTACCTTTGGCTCAGCTTGTGATCTTAGGGTCCTGGGATCGAGCCCTACATCGGGCTCTCTGCTCAGCAGAGAATCTGTTTCTCCCTCTCCCTCTGCCCCTACCCTCCACTTGTGCACCTCCCGCATGCTCTCTCTCTTTCTCTCCCTCAAATAAATAAATCTTAGATTTTAAAAAAAAAAAAAAAGACTGCATAATGGATAGGAAGCCCATACATTCTTTCAGATATAATTTTATCTCTGGAGGCAGCCAGAGAGGTGGATATTTAGACTTCATCATTTGGGGCCGTTGTGGAAAGGTCTTCACTAAATTATGTATACGCATGCCATCAGCATGTATCAGAAGACCTTTTGGAAGAATAGTTCCACAAAACAGTCTATCATCTATTTGAGGAATGTTGCTGAAAATGTAGTTCACTATACAAACAGTCTTCCTTTTAGAAGGTATTTCTTTCAAGTCTCAGCCCAGGAGAAACTATTAGACCTTAATCTTTGGGCCATCGTGGATCCTATCACTAGCTCAGGAAACCCAGAAGCTGTCAGCCCTACACACAGCTCACTTCAAACAAGTGAACAGCATCTTCTAGAAAATGTGTTGTGAGCTGACCCTACCTCTAGCTTCTTTTTTTTCCCACTCCATCGCTCTATATATTTTATTTTATTTTTTAATCTTTGTGGGCTGTGCTAAATACTGAATATTTATGTCCCCCCAAAATCCACATGCTGCAACACAATTTCCGTAATTCCCAATGTGCACTTGGAAATGGGGCCTTTGCATGATTATTAGATCATATGGGTGAAGCCCTCAAGGATGGGATTGGTGCTTTATAAAACAGACCTCAGAGAGCTCCCTTGCCC
This sequence comes from Mustela putorius furo, assembly GCF_011764305.1. Classification (NCBI taxonomy): domain Eukaryota; kingdom Metazoa; phylum Chordata; class Mammalia; order Carnivora; family Mustelidae; genus Mustela; species Mustela putorius. Next base: position 21,307,299 of record NW_025422471.1, read on the forward strand.
CTTTTGCCATGTGGGGACACAGCAAGAAGACAACCATCCATGCATCAGGAAGTGGCCCCTGGCCAGAAACCAAATGTGCCAGCGCCGTGATCTTGGATTTTCTAGCCTCCAGAAGTGTGAGAAATACATTTCAGTTGCTTATAAACTACGCAGTCTATGGGATTTTTGACATAGAAGCTCAAACAGACCAAAACAGGCTGTATCAAATCCTTTTTGAAATAAAGCAGAGATGAATATAATTTAGAATAAGCAAAACATGGGACACCTGGGTGGCTCAGATGATTAAGCATCTGCCTTCTGCTCAAGTCATGATCCCTGAGATCAAGCCCCCATGTCGGGCTCCCTGCTCAGTGGGAGTCTGCTTCTCCCTCTGCCTCTGCCTCTGCCTGCCGCTCTGCCTACTTGTACTCTTTCTCTGTCAAATAAATAATCTCTTTTTAAAAAATGAAATAAGCAAAAAGGGATGAAAATGATAACATATTTCTTTCCTTGTGAAACTTAACCTATATTTTCTTTTTTTTTTTTTTAAGATTTTATTTATTGATTTGAGAGAGTAAAGTGGGGGTATGGGGAGGAGCAGAGAAAGAGAGAGAGAGAAGCAGACACACTGCTGAGCAGGGAGCCCAGCGCAGGGCTTGATCCCAGAACCCCAGGATCATGAGCCCAAAGGCAGATGCTTAACCAACTTAGCCACCCAGGTGCCCCACTTATATTAAAAACTCCAGGAGAACCATAAAGGGGCACCTGGTGGCTCAGTGGATTAAGCATCCACCTCTTGGTTTCACCTCAGGTCATGATCTCAGGGTCATGAGATCAAGGCCCATATGGGGCTCTGCACTCAGTGCAAGAGTCTACTCAAGATTATCTCTCCCTTTCTCCTTCCCCCTCTGCCCCTCCCTCTGCTTGAACTCATGCAATCATTCTCTATCTCTCTCTCTCAAATGTTTGCAAGGGTGTGGAAAATGGGGAACCCTCTTACACTGCTGGTGAGAATGCAGACTGGTGCAGCCACTCTGGAAAAAAAGTATGGAGCTTGCTCAAAAAGTTAAAAAATAGAACTACCCTACCACCCAATAGCACTACTAGGTATTTATCCAAAGGATACGAACATAGTGATCCGAACGGGCACATGTGCCCCAAAGGTTATAGCAGCAACATCCACAATAGCCAAAATATGGAAAGAGCCTACATAAAGATGTGGTATATATATATATTTTTCATGTATGTGTATATATATGTATGTGTGTGTGTGTGTGTATATGTGTATATATATAATGGAATATTATTCAACCATCAAAAAATGAAATATTGCCATTTGCAATGGCGTGGCTGGAACCAGAGGGTGTTATGCTAAGTGAAATAAGTCAGAGAAAGACAAATACCGTACGATTTCACTCATCTGTGGAATTGAAGAAACAAAACAGATGAACATGGGAGAAGGGGAGGAAAAATAAAATAAGAAGAAAGTTTAACTGTAGGAAACAAACAGTGTTGTTGGAGAGGAGGTGGGGGGAGGGAGCAAGCAGGTGATGGGCATAAAGAAGGGCACTTGCGGGGCGCCTGGGTGGCTCAGTGGGTTAAGCCGCTGCCTTCGGCTCAGGTCATGATCTCAGGGTCCTGGGATCGAGTCCCACATCGGGCTCTCTGCTCAGCAGGGGGCCTGCTTCCTTTCCTCTCTCTGTGATCTCTTCCCTTCCTCTCTCCTAAAAAAAAAAAAAAAAAAAAAAAAAAAAAAGAAGAAGGGCACTCGCCGTGACGAGCGGTGGGTGTTGTATACAAACAGCGAATCACTGGCTTCTACCTCTGAAACTGACAATACAGCATAGGTTAATCAAATGAAATTGAAAAAAAAATTTAGTAAATAAACAAATAAAATCTTTTTTTCTTTTAAGAAAGAACCATAAAGAATCCCAAATTGGGATGATAACCTTTATAACTTATCCTAGAACCAATTTCTTCATATTGTTGAAGAGTTTCTTCTCCTTTCACAAGTAACACCTTAGCTGTATCTGCTTCCTACTCTTCTGCAACTCAGAACACTAATTTTTTATTTTATTAACCAGGAAAAAAAAAAAAGTGGAACAGATCCTAGACTACATTGGATGAACTTGCAGAAATCCTCAAGAAAGTCAATTTTCTGTGACAGTGTCCAACAGGCACATGGCCACAGAAGTCCCCGAGGGAGACACGGGGACAATTCCTCCTGCAGCCTCAACACCAAAGGGAACACTCAGATCCAAGAGGCAGGGTCCTGCCAAGGTTGATACTGGCTGAGGCTTTCAGTCTGTCAGTCTGTCAGTCTGTATGTGTACGTGTGTGTGTGCGTGCGCGTGTATGTGTGTGACCGCGCGTGCATATGAAGAGGGCTATTCTTTAGGTTAAAGGCAGCGAGACTTCTCTGGTCCAGGATGGGGATCAGGGGAAAAGCACAAGTGGACCAGGAAAGGCTGGGAAGCAACGTGGCAGGTTCTCATAGGGAAGACTCTCCGCATTACGACTCCTCATGGGCATTTCCTCCCAGGACATTCTATCCAAAGAGTCATCCCCTTGTCTATGAGGCCCTGCCTGCCTGTTAAATTCACTTGCCACAGCAGCACCCACTTATCTAAGGGCCTCCCGCTTACAAAATTTTATACTGACCTTGTTAGGTTAAAAGACACCTTTCCCAGTAAAGTAGCTATCTAAACTGCATGTGCTCAAAATATTTCTGTGAAATTTGAACAAGTTTACATGATTTAAGAAGGAAAACATTTTAAAAATAAAAGCAACTACTTTTCTTTTGCATGTGTTACCCTGGGAACACATTTGATAGCTCAGAAATTTCTTAAAATGTACACCCAAGGGGCGGCCGGGTCGCTCGGTCAGTTAAGTGGCTGGCTATTGACTACGGCTCGGGTCATGATCTCGGGATCCTGGGATCAAGCAACGAGTCAGGCTCCACACTCACTGGGCAGTCTGCTTGAGGATTCCCTCTCTCCCGCCGTCCTCCCTCTCCGCTTGTGCTCTTTCTTTCTCAAATAAATAAATAAATCTTTTTTTAAAAATGTACATCCGTATCTTCTCAGTGATATAAAGCAAAGAGGCACATCAGAAATGGCTCTGTTAATAAAATAAAACAAAACAAAACATAAATGAGTATGTAAGGTGGAGCTCTGAGGTAAAACCGGAAAGAGATGAGAAAGTCCTACTGAGCGACAGAAGTTGGATAAAGTCCTTCTGAGCTTGTTAGAAAGGCAGGACCTCAGGCCTTGCCCACAATACACTGAATCCCAGCCCACCTCTGAAAGGACCCCAGGTGATCTGCAGGCCTCTGCCAGGTTTGAGAGGCCTTCTTCTAATGCTCCTGAAGTTCAGACATTCTATCAGTGGGCATGCAAATTAGGAGGGATTGATAGAAAAAGGGGTCTCAGCAATTTATAGTAAAGTGAAAACAAGATTTTGATATTTTGGGAGGTGATTTTCCAGTCTTCTCTGATTTACAAACCCCTACAACCCACAAAAGCACCATCACTGATCTGAACTTCTACAGCTCACCCCATGTGAGCCTTCACATGCTAAGAACTCAGCACTTCTAATATACAATGACGATCTAAATTCTGCTATTTCCCAAATTCATACCAAGGAATTCCCACAAAATAGTTAGTCATGATCTCGGGGTCCTGGGATTAAGCAACGAGTCAGGCTCCACACTCACTGGGCAGTCTGCTTGAGGATTCCCTCTCTCCCGCCATCAGCCAGTCAAGTCATGGAAGAGAAAAACCTTGCTGGGAAGTAGGGAAAGCCAACAGCAAATGGGAACCCAGAATGTCAGGGAATTCAGAGCTTGGCCTGGTGGAGGGGAGATGGGAGGGTACCCCACAGGTACAGTCCCCATGACTGGGGAACAAAGCAATGGCTCTCACAACTCCAAGCCGGCCCCCAGCAAGAGGCCAGCTAAAGGAGGGGAAGGCCCCAGCAGTGGGAAGCCCCAGCCTCACAACTCCTTTGGCCTGGCAATGGGGGTCCTGACCGCCTCCGGCTGGAGGTCCTTCCCTGCTCCTACCACGGCCAACATGGAAGTGGCATGCTCAGGAGCCTTTGCTCTCAAGGCTACAAGAATCGGCTCTGAGTTGGCCATGAAACGGGTGTGAGGGGGCTTACCTACTTCCTACAGAACCTGGAAATCAAGCCACGACTCCACAACACATTGTGCTTCTGCACAATTTATAAAATGGGTCTCCAGCTGGAAGGAAAAGGAAAAAAACCTCTGGCAGTCAAAGTAGTAAAAGGAGGGGCACCTGGGTGGCTCAGTGGGTTAAAGCCTCTGCCTTCGGCTCAGGTCAGGATCCCAGGGTGCTGGGATCGAGCCCCACATCGGGCTCTCTGCTCAGCAGGGAGCCTGCTTCCTTTCCTCTCTGCCTGCCTCTCCGCCTACTTGTGATCTCTGTCTGCCAAATAAATAAATAAAATATATTTTTTTTAAAGTAGTAAAAGGACTCCTTTGGGCGACAGGGGCCCTGGGCTGAGCAAACGGAAGACAACTGTGTGCTAAGAAAATGGCCCTCTTTTCTCCAGAGGACACAGCTCCCTCTCAACCCCCAGCATACACATGTATGCAGGATTTATATACAAAATGATATATACAACCCTCCCCACCCGGGCAGCCTCTACAGTAGGAAAGAAAAGAAAGGAGGAGAACATAGTGTAGGAATCCCAGAATCCAATAAACAGTCTGGACAGAGAACACTCTAGAAGAAAGGAACAACTCCCAGAGGAGTCGTCCATCCCTCTCATCTCATTATAACCCTTATTATAATTGCATTTTATCACAAAATGATGATATTGAGTTTTACAAACTGACTGATGGCATGATTAACTACAGCATAACCACACCATACGTAGCGTGTTGGCAGTAATGGCATACATTTCTAGACACGTGAATATAATAAAGCCCATGCTTCAAAAATGGAGCCGCTCATTGCAGCGCGGGAGGGGAGGGAGGTAACTGTTCCAAGCACCGTCCAACCTCCAGGCCTCATTTGCTAATATGATGGGGCATTTTATGAAGACATATTTTTCACCACCGTACAGTAACAGCCCCAAATTGCAAGCACATTATTAGTTGCTGCAATGATAAAGTTTGCTCTAACACAGAATTTCACACAGAGGAGTTTTTAAGGAACCCCAGCTACAGCAGAATGTCTACGCTAAAAATGGCTTCACAGAAATGGGCAAAATCGTGAAAAAAAACATTTCCATAACTGTGTGTTCTGCTCCATTCTTTGAACAGCCAGTGTCTCTAGGCTAGACTTCATGTAGCAGACTTAATCTGATTTTGAGTATTAACACACAATAACAGAGTTCTTTCTTTAAAAGAAAAATAACAGTAACAATGTCCCACTTTCTAGTTCAAAATTAATGTCACCTTAATTTTTTTAAACGCCTACAATTTAGTAAATCAAATTTATAATCATAAGAATAAATAATGTATACATAAAGTACACATACTATGTGTTCTATTTTTATGTGTTTGTATGCACAAACGATACATAATGGTTAACACTGAGCAAGCACTGTTACGTGCGGGGTACTGTAACTGTTTTACATACGCCTGTCACCATTATCCTCCTATCTGTGAGGCAGATGAAGTAGATGTTCCTTGTGGCCTCGCTAAGAGATGAAAAACTACAACACAGAAAGGTCCGTATTTGAAGCCAAGCAGCCTATCTCTCTCTCAGTTGCTACCAAATAAATACAGAGTATCCATCAGGACCCGGACTATATATATCCACTAAGTTTTAAACACTTAACAATGAGTTAACTCAGCAAGACTCTGACATTTAATAACAACCGTCAAAAAACAGGACTAAGAACTCCAAGTACTTTGAAAGAAAAATAAATCCTTAGCTACAAGGACTTCGCAGACAAGTTAAAGAGACAAAGATATATACATAAAATGCATTTATTTCAAAGTGACTTCTAAATAGAGATGGCAACGTGGTATGAACGAAATAAAGGAAAAGATGACAGATCTAATGGGAAGAGGCGCAGAGGTGATCCCGAAGCTCTCTGAGGCAACACTGTCTGGGTTGGCAGAGTGATGGTGTAAGGAAATTTCACACTGGGATTGAAAAACGAGCAAAAAGGAACAGAAGAGATGGAGACGGCAGCTGAAGAACATAATGTATGTCCCCAAGTATTTCAAGCCACAGGAAACTGTGATGAGCTATTTCACAGTGGTTTTCCTTTAACCAAGAATCGACATTTTACACTCAGCACTATCACTACTCTGGTTTTCTTCGCCTTTCCTCTCAGCATTCTAGGCAACCTTGTAAGTGTTAAGTGGACACCATGTCTCCGTGTTCCCTCCCTGGTCAGTGTTCTACCAGTGTGCAGTGATTTGCTCAACAACAAACTGGCAGAGTAAATGAGTGATAATCACCCACCACTTATTTCCAAAATTGCCTGCATGAAGCCTAAATGAGCGTTGCTTTCAAATGACTTAGACTACTTGTCTATTTATTTTAAAAGATGATGGAAAGTCTTATATTCAACCAATCTGTTTTATTTAGAGAGCCCCCCACCAAACAGATGTTCAGCTCGGTGTAAGCTTTGGTTCCTGTCCCTGAGGACTTCTTAATCCAGTAGGAGTTGAGTCTACGCAATGCCTGGTATGCATTCGGCCCTTAGTAAATGGGAGCTGCCATTTCTTGGACATCAGAGCTGAGCAGTGGGGCACTGAAGGAAAAAGACAGGGTTGCCTGGGTGGCTCAATTAATTGAGCATCCAACACTTGATGTCTGCTCAGGTCATGATCTCACAGTTGTGAGTCAGGCCCTGAGTCAGGCACCACACTTAGCACAGGAGTCTGCCTGGGATTCTCTCTCTCCCTCTGCCTCTGCCCCTTCCCCTACATGTGCGCGCACGCTCTCTCTCTCTCTTTTAAAAACTTGTAAAAAAAAAAAAAAAAGGAAGCAATAGCATCAACAGCAGCAAAAGGACAAGTACATAAGGTCATAATAATTGAGAAAGCATACAAGCACGGACAGAGACCCCAGGAAGGGTATGGTAAACTCCCTGAAGGGTAGTCAGAGAGATGATCTTCTACAGAAAAGGTGCTCGCTCGTCTGGCAAAAACAGGAAGGTGGAAAGCATTTCATGCAGAGAAAACAGCAAAGCACACAGCCTGTTCAGAAATGATGACCACATGTAGGGCCCAGCTAGGGGAGAGAGGGAGCGACCGGGCCAGAACACAGAGCGCTCAGGTGTCCTGTGAAGAAGGCAGCACTCTCCAGCAGTTACAGACATTATTGTTAGCCAGTAACAGGCACTAAGCAGTGGATAATGTGCTCCTAATAATTTAGAGAGACAGGCATAATGGCAACATGGAGGATGGAATGGCATGGAGGCCCCTCGAAGATAACTGAAGTAAGATAAGGGTCTGATTTCAAACACTGAGGAATGAGATAGAAGAATGGACCTTAACAAATACTAACAGATTTGCTCCTGCAAAGTGTTACTGAAGCTCCCAAGTTAAAGATTGTTGGATTTCCTGTGTCCCAGAAGCATCTGTCCTGGAGCAGTTCAGACTACTGCCTTTTGAGTACAGGGACTAATTAATAATTAATAATTCTACCATCCAGAACGCTCCTCTCCTTCTTTCCTTCTCTCAGTAAACATCCACTGGACACTAACTACACGTCCTGTCCTGGTAGGTAGGGATCCAACAGCAAGGAAGACAGCTGCAGCAGTTAAGGAGCTCAGAGTTGATCTTTGACCTCAGCCACAGCAACATCTTCCTAGAAACATTGCCAAAGGCAAGGGAAGCAAGGGCAAAAATGAACTATTGGGACTTCATCAAGATCAAAAGCTTTTGCACAGCAAAGGGAACAGTCAACAAAACTAAAAGCCAACTGACAGAATGGAAGAAGATATTTGCAAACGACATATCAGATAAAGGGGCTAGTATCCAAAATCTATAAAGAACTTCTCAAACTCAACACCCAAAGAACAAATAATCCAACCAAGAAATGGGCAGAGGACATGAGCAGACATTTCTACAAAGAAGACATCCAGATGGCCAACAGACACATGAAAAAGTGCTCCACATCATTCAGCATCAAGGAAATACAAATCAAAACCACAGTGAGATACCACCGCACACCAGTCAGAATGGCTAAAATTAACAAGTCAGGAAACGACAGATGCTGGCAAGGATGCAGAGAAAGGGGAACCCTCCTACACCGTTGGTGGGAATGCAAGCTGGTGCAACCACTCTGGAAAACAGCATGGAGGTTCCTCAAAAAGTTGAAAATAGAGCTACCCTATGACCCAGATATAGCACTACTGGGTATACAAGGATACAAATGTAGTGATCCAAAGGGGCACGTGCACCGTAATGTTTATAGCAGTAATGTCCACAATAGCCAAACTATGGAAAGAACCTAGATGTCCATCAACAGATGAATAGATAAAGAAAATGTGGTGTATATATACAATGACATAATATACGGCCATCAAAAAAATGAAATCCTGCCATTTGCAATGACATGGATAGAACCAGAGGGTATCATGCTTAGCGAAATAAGTCAATCAGAGACAGATAACTATCATATGATCTCTCCGATATGAGGAATTGAGAGGCAGGGCAGGGATTTCATGGGGGTAAGGAGGGGAAAAAAAATGAAACAAGATGGGACCAGACTGGGGAGAGAGATAAAGCATAAGAGACACTTAATCTCAGGAAACAAACTCAGGGTTGCTTGGGGTGGGGGTTGAATGGGGAAGGGTGGGGTGGCTGGGTGATGGACATTGGGGAGGGTATGTGCTATGGTGAGTGCTGTGAATTGTGTAAGATGGATGAATCACAGACCTGTACCCCTGAAACAAATAATACATTATATGTTAATTTAAAAAGGAAATTAAAAAAAAAATAAAAGGAGCTCAGAGTTGAGAAGACAGATAGATAATGACCCCAATACCAGAGAAGGCTATACCAAGTGCGTATGAGGTGGTGAGTGCCCAGAGGAGGATCGCAAAGTCTCTGGTAACATCAGATCTCCACAAATGTTTTCATAGTCTAAGGGCAACTATCACCGATTTTTAATGATATACACATTGCCGGTGACGTTTCCCATTAACTTAGCTGAAGTTATACATAAATTGTTTAAAATATCTGTCAGAAGAGATGTGTTCTAAATAGATTGGATTCTATGGAGTCTATGAAATTCTGCTTAATGTTATGAATGTTAAAGGTAAAACCCATTTGGAGAGTCCTGCTTGCCGGCCGGGGCTTACCTATCAACTACCGTGATGAAAGTCATCTTCTTACTTTTCTAAGTTTCCACCGTTAAATTGATCCTTAGCGACACCTTTCACCATGGAAGTAAACAAAATGCAAATATCCTAAGACCTACTGGGGTCCAGCACACCCATACCCGCCACAGTAAAAACCTTGGGGTTTTTTTACACACCCATCTCTTCAGACTTCTTGCCACGCCTTAGTCCATTTTTCAACAATTTTCCATTAACAGGCAGGAGTTCCCATGGTACTCCACCCCTCCACATCCTTCCTGTACTGGGTCACATAAAAATAACTAGCCATGAAGTGTTTTAAAATTTCAACAAATTATTTCAGTGGAAAAATCACTGGCCATCATACTTGTGGTGAGATGGAGAACCCAGGGGAGACCTCAAAAGGTTTTCCAATAAGAACTTCATCTTCTAGATAGTACAAATGTCTTTACTTGCTACCAGTGACCATTTGCCTTATTACTAGAACAATCTGTTTGCAGTATGTGACCAATCTGAGTGAAAATGCTTTTTATCTAATGTCTCACATTATGTGACAATGAAATCTATTTTTATGAATTCCCATGCCACATAAATATGTTCACTTAGAAATTTGCACTTTTCCTGTTTCCAAGGAGCTACTTCGTACATTAGTTACACTGCGGTTAAATAATTATTTTGATTAATTACATAAGATATACAAGTCTATTGTGGAAAATTAGACCATATAAATAGGCATGAAGAAAATGAAAATAACCCCCACTTCCCCAAAGAGAATCAGTATAAACCAGTAAAACCTGTTTCCTTTTTCTCCGAATTTTCAAAGTATAGCTTCATATATTTCTCTCTAAAATGCTTATTGTTGGGGCACTTGGATGGCTCACTGAGTTAAAGCCTCTGCCTTTGGCCCAGGTCATGATCTCAGGGTCCTGGGATCGAGCCCCACATCGGGCTCTCTGCTCAGCAGAGAGCCTGCTTCCTCCTTTCTCTCTGCCTGCCTCTCTGCCACTTGTGATCACTCTTTTAAATAAATAACTAAAATCTTTTTTAAAAAAAGAAAAGAAAGAAAAGACATTTCATTTTATTCAAGAGGCTCCTTGGAAAAAGAGCTCTGTGGTCAACAACCGCGGGTGCTGTATAACGGTCAGCACCATACAAGAGAAATACAATGTGCACCACAAACGCAAGCCACGCATGCAATTTTAAATTTGCTAGTGGCTGCATGGAAAAAAGTAAAGAGAAGCAGCTGAAATAAATTTCAGTAATACATTTTATTTATTTTTATTTGACCTGGTGTCCCCAGAATATCCCTTTAACATCTAACGAAATATAAAAAATTACTGAGATATTTTATTTATTTATTTTGGGGGCACCAAGTCTTTCAATTCCAGTATGTATCAAGCACGAACACAGCACACCTCAATTCAGACTGGCCATGGTTTAAGCGCTCAAAAGCCACCTGTGGCTGGTAGCTGCCACAATGGACAGTGCAGGACTATGGCAGAGGGCAGCAAACCTTCCCTGTAAAGGACCAGATAGTAAATATTTTAGGCTTTGCTGGCCAAGAGGCAAAATCAAGGCTACTGTCCCCTGTGCCTGGGTAGCTCATCCACGGTGGTGAACAGCTCTGTATGTAAATGCCCTCAGCCAGAGATATCTCAGGAGACACTATCAGGATGAAGACTGGCCCAGCTCCAGGAGTAGGGCTGGGGGAGGGGGTAGAGGGACAGGGCTGTGGCCATCACTGTAACCTGAAACCCAGCTAGCCCCTGTCTCCTCCTAAGAGCCAGGATAGCACAACTTAGGCACGTGGCTGGCACGTGGCTTGAAAGGATGAGACTAAGTGACTGAGATTTCCTAGACAGATTCAACCATTTGGTGCCCTGCATTGGCCACAGCAGAGACCCCAATGTGTTGGCGGCAACCAAAGTGGCCAGTGGGGGAAAGAGGGGCCTGGGAGGGCACTGAACTTGGTTTCTACAGCTCACAGCACCAGCCTATGTTGGTTCTAGAAATAAACTATCCAGTAAGGGAGGATTCACAAACCATTTGCATAGTAAAGACTGTGAGGAATCCTGTCATAAAGAAACCTGCTGGGGTGCCTGGGTGGCTCAGTGGGTTAGGGCCTCTGCCTTCTGCTCTGGTCATGATCCCAGAGTCCCGGGATTAAGCTCCAGTCAGGCTCTCTGCTCAGCGGGGAGCCTCCTCTCTCTCTCTCTCTGCCTGCCTCTCTGCCTGCTTGTGATCTCTGTCTGCCAAATAAATAAATAAAATCTTTTAAAAAAAGAAAGAAAGAAACAAACAAACAAACCTGCTTCACTTGGGGTAACTCAGCCCCTCCCAATACTTCTTTGGTGGGAACCCATTTTAACAAGTGACAAACACCAAGGCACACAAGTGGATATTCCTCTGAGAGACACTTTCTGAGTGGCTAACTTTGAGAGACACTGCTCTAAGTTAATTTTGTAAAGCTCATATGACATCAGGAAAAGTTCCTCACAGTAAACCTTAATAATACAACCAAATTCTTAGGTTCCTTCTCAGGTTCCTGTCTTTTCTTGTTCCGTTTTCCCCAAACACCATGCCAGATTTTTTTTTTTCAACATATTTCTGCTACTCCCCTCCCCATACTCATGTCCCTCCAAGGCTCTATACAACGCGCAAAACAATGTATGTGATCCGGCCTGTCTGCCTGTCGGGTCTTGCCCAAATGCTACTTCCAGCCTGGATCTAAATGTCCCCCAGCGAAGCCAAAATGCGGCTAGTGCTTCCTTCTTTCTTACCAATTAAACTCAGTTTCTGTCACGCACCACGGACCTCAAATGTTCCTATAACCCTGCCTGACCACAAAGCCAAAAAGTTCTTCCTCGCTCCCTGAACACATACAGCCTTTACCAAGCCTCACGCAACATCAGAGAACTACAAATATGCTACCTCATCTCCTCCCTAAAAAGGCACTTTGAGGACCACAGAGACTACCCCTTAAACCTCCTGCACAGGCCTCATACAGTGCTTTGTAGCAAGGACTCAGACTTGCTTAGAGAATAAACGAAGGAATAAAGTGCTCAGGCTTTACCAAAGGGGGATCTGGCTTGTGAGCACATTCAGGCTTTGCAAATACATATATTCAACCGTTAGGATAGGCTATGTATATATCCAAAGGTTAGGATATTTATTCAGACCTTTACAGGCAGAAAAGCCCACACTAATCCCTTCCTGATTTATCATTTTGGGGCAGGAGCTGTATCACTGAAGTATTCCACTGCTGGTGAATTAATTTCATGGTCAAACTTCTATTTCCTTTTAAAAGACGCTTTATCTTCTACATATTGTTCTCTAAAGACAAATGTAATGCCCTGTTATTTTCCCAGCGAAACTAGACGTTTTGTTTTTTAGAAAGCACTTTTTAGTATGAGAAAGGAATGGTTGGGAATACCCCCTAAAGAGAAAATTAGTTACTAAAGTACCACACACACACTCACAAGCCTCAGCATCAAACAACAGCCCCTCTTGTAATAAAGTCTCTTCCCACCTCAGCTGTACCATGTGGACTGCTGAGAACACCACTGAAGAGTCTAACCAGCATTGAATAAAGTTTTTCAAAAAGAAAATGCAGGTACCAGAATTTCCAAAGCAAAGTACAACCCTGTGGCCCGAAGACCCAAATGCTCTTACAGGACTGTAGAGATAGAATATTTTAAATCAAGATTGTCCCAGAGTCTACGGCCATACCACCCTGAACGCGCCCGATCTCGTCTGATCTCGGAAGCTAAGCAGGGTCGGGCCTGGTTAGTACTTGGATGGGAGATTGTCCCAGAAAACGTGGAAGTCACACTATGATATCTACAGAGCAGTAAGAAAGCAGACGGTATTATTACTAGTGACAGCAAGTCTTAGGAAAGTCTCAGTTGGAAGGTCTCCCCTCTTACAGGGACTGTATAACCAGTGTTGGCATGTTTGGACTACAGTTACAGGATGGATATATAAATAGCTCCAAAACTTTAAGTGACTTTTAGACAAATGTGCAAAAGAGATTACAAGGTATCTGGAAAATACTTGCCTGGATTTTACCGTGATGTCATTAGCAGCAATCCTGAGAATTTGGGAACTGGGCTCACAGGGTGTGGGAAAAAGACTCTCTGGAAGCTTCTTACTTTGCTAGCCCACAAGGCCGCCAAGCAAAAAGCCGATAGATCTTCCTCTTTTACTCAAAGTGACAGAGAGTCTCCAAACAAACCTGTCTTCCAGGACCCTAAAATAATCTTCAAATAAAATGTTTTATCCAGGGACACCCGGGTGGCTCAGTGGGTTAAAGCCTTTGCCTTTGGCTCGGGTCATGATCTCAGGGTCCTGGGATCAAGCTCCACATCAGGCTCTCTGCTCAGCAGGGAGCCTGCTTCCTCCTCTCTCTCTGCCTGCTTCTCTGCCTACTTGTGATCTCTGTCTGTCAAATAAACAAATAAAAAAAAAAAAACTTTAAAAAAATGTTTTATCCAAATATCAAGGCCAGAAGACTCATTTGTTGAAATTCACAACATGGTTAAATTTTAAAACAGAAGGAAGACATAAGAAATTCAGTAATATTCTTCCAGGAGTTCTGTCTGTGAGCCAAAATTACTCTCATTACCAAAAGCCACAGAGAGAGCCACAATGGGGGAGCACAGATCCTGTTCCAGGGATACAATGTTCTCTCTCAAAGGGAAAGTTAACAGTATCCCAAAGGGGGCAAGGCCGCTGTTAGCAACATTAAAGGTAGGAAAGAATCAGTATCTTAAACTTCAGTTGTTTTGTTTTGGTCTTTCTAAATCAAAAAAGGTAACACAATCACATTTAAGGAACAGTGAAAATTTGCCGTTCTTTAACCACAATGAATATGAAAAATGAAAACCTGTTGCCAAAAGAAGTAAATAATGTTGTAGTTGCATGAAGAAGTGTGTTGTATGGATTTTAGTGACCCAAGATCTTGTGGCCCAGAGAGGCTGCACGAAGAGATTAAAAACCAACCAAGGTAAAGATCAGTTGCCATCTTTCAAGTAGATTTTTTTAGAATAAATACCTCGAAAGCCTAGAACTGAGCTTTCCCCTTTCTCACATGGTCATCATATTCCCTATATTTAAACTTAATTATTATCAAAAGGTCAAAGGCTCATAGTATACTATACAACACAGACATCCATATACCACCGTGCTCTTGCAAATACACACACATCAAAGACCTCTGAATATACAAATAAATGCCAAATATTTTGGTCTGGAAGCTATCACTTTTTTTTTTCTTTTCCTTTTTTTTTTGCTTCTTTGATGGTATTATAAAATGCAACATAAGTTAGTAAAAGTTTGTAGGAACAGTACTACCACAAAATGTGCACATTGATCGAAAACACATCCTGATTTCAGAAAATATAAAACACTATAATCCAAGTATGAATAAAATCAATGGAACATAGCAATTTGGGGTATTTCCACTTTGTGCATTCAGATGGAGCTCATTGATCACGGTCTCAGGCACTCCAACTAATCATAACAAATATTAACCCTAGGGAGAGTAAATTCCACCAAAAAGCATTCAGAGTCTAGTTTTACTCCAAAAATCAGACAACCATATTTAGCCATGTTTATTTCTGTATTTTATTCACAGATGAGATCGTACGTTCATTCCAGAAATTTATTTTTTATTTATTTTTTTTTAATTTTTTTTTTTATAAACATGTATTTTTATCCCCAGGGGTACAGGTCTGTGAATCGCCAGGTTTACACACTTCACAGCACTCACCAAAGCACATACCCTCCCCAATGTCCATAACCCCACCCCCCTTCTCCCAAACCCCCTCCCCCCAGCAACCCTGTTTGTTTTGTGAGATTAAGAGTCACTTATGGTTTGTCTCCCTCCCAATCCCATCTTGTTTAATTGATTCTTCTCCTACCCCCTTAAGCCCCCATGTCGCATCACCACTTCCTCATATCAGGGAGATCATATGATAGTTGTCTTTCTCTGCTTGACTTATTTCGCTAAGCATGAAATTTATTTTTTATGTTCAGTTTTCTTTTTCTTTTTTTTTTTTTTTTTAAGATTTGATTTACTTATTTGACAGAGAGAAAGAGACACAGCGAGAGAAGGGGCTTGGGGCTGCCTATTCAGCGGGAATCCTGCTTCTCCCTCTCCCACTCCCCCTGCTTGTGTTCCCTCTCTCCCTGTGTCTCTCTCTGTCAAAAAAATAAATAAAATATTATAAAAAAAAAAAAAACCTTAATACCCAACAGTAGAAAAATGTTTGTTATCTGTGTGATAGAAAGAATGTTGTACTTAAAATGTTTTCAAAGAATATATACTGGCAAACAAAATACTCACAATATAATGTTCAATTTTAAAAATCAGGATCTTGTGTGTCAACCATACTTCCATAAAAAATAAATCAGGATCCCAAACTCTACATACAATATGATCCCAAATGTGCCCCACTTTAAAAATGTCTATTATATAGGGGTGCCAGGGTGTCTCAGTCGGTTAGGCATCAGACTCTTAATTTCAGTTCAGGTCATGATCTCAGAGTTGTGAGTTTGAGCCATGCAAAGGGCTCCATGCTGGGTATGGAGCCTACCTGAGGTTCTCCCTCTCCCTCTGTCCCTCCACACACTAAAATAATCATAACAATAATAATAATATCATCTACTATTTATATGCACGCACAGAAAAGTCCTTAAAGGAACTCTTCCAATACCATAGTTTTCTCTGAGGGATAGGATTTCAGGATATTTTAACTTGTTTTATAATTCACTTTGATTTTTCAAATTTTGCACAGTAACCATTACACTCCCTTTTCGAAAATGAATTTAAAATTTAATAATGTGTCTACACAATGGTACCAGAACAACCCATCACTTCTAATATAACTCCTGGAACCAGAAAGCATTACACCATCTATGCTCACTCACGGATTTCTTTCTCCCCCAGCTTTAGTGAGAAATAATTGACAAATAATATGGTATACGTTTGAAATATACAAAGTGATGATGTGATATACTATATGTTCTGAAATGATTACCATGATAAGTTTAATAAATCTATCACTTCACAAAGTTGCCTGTATGTGGTAAGAACATTCAAGATCTACTCTCTTTGCAAATTTCAATTATACAATATAGTAATGTTAACTACAGTCATCATGCTGTACACATTAGATCCCAAATATATTGTTTTTATAAACAAAAAAGTGCTTGAAAAAATGTTCTGTTAGCATGGCAGTTTATAGCAAAAAGCAGAAAAAGGAGTAAGTTGTGGATTTGTTTATCTTTCAGTACACATTCTCTGTATAAAAGATTAAACATTCTCTGTATAAAAATTTTTTTTGACTCTTTAAAGCACAAATGTCAATTTAGCTACATCTTTCTTCTGCAAAAAATACCTATTAATCTCTCTCTCATGTATTTAATATTTATTATAGTCAAAAGGATCCATACAACAGAAAGGATTTAAATGTCAAAAAAAAAAAACCTCTTCACTCGTCTATCCTTATAGGTAATATTCTCCTACATTTAGAGTAAACTTTCAACTATTTCTCTAGGAGTTTTTCATGCACTAAATATTGTCCACAGAAATTTAAAACCTTGGCCTCATAAAGATGCCTACAAACTAGGCAGAAAAGCTATCTGGTTCACAAAATGGACCGCAAAATGAACAGAATCTCATCTGTAGTAATCAAGCTTTCAACTAATTTACTGCTTAAAATGCCCTCATTTACATGAAAAAAATGTAACTGTGAAAAATTTTAAATACCATTCTTACAGCATTTTAGTCTACAAAACACTTTTCACAAAGATTATCTCAATTAATTTAATGTTCCTACTTACTTTACACAGTAGGAATTATCATGCCCATTTTCCAGATAAGGAAATAACTAAGCTTGAGAATCCACAGCTTGTTAAAGGTGGATCTAGAACTTGAATTCGGGAACTTTGCCTCAATGTACTGTGCATTCTGTACCATTCAGCGAGATGGAAAGCCATTGCATGTACAGTGCTATAAGATAAAGACATGGCAGGTGAACAGGAAGGAGGATGGTCTCAGCTCAAACTGGCATGCTAAAAATAAACTTTAATTTTTTTTTAACTGAAGAATAAGCAACTTAGAGTATTATATTTTCAGATATAAAATACAGTGATTCAACAACTGTAGAAATTACTCAGTAGTCATCAACACAAATGTTCTCTTAATCCCCTTTATCTATTGCACCCATCCCCCACCCACCTCCTCTCTGGCAATCTCAAGTTTGTTTGGTACATTTGCCGAGTCTGGGTTATTTTGCCTTTTTCTTTGTTTGTTCATTTGTTTTGTTTATGAATGAAATCATATGGTATTTGTCTTTCCCTGAGCAATTTATTTCACTTAGTATTGTACCTTCTAAATCCATCCGTATTGTTGCAAATGGCAAGATCTCATTCTTTTTTATGGTTGAGTAATATTCCATTGTATAAATATACCATATTTTCCTTATCTATTCATCTATGGATGGACATTTAGGTTGTTTCCATATATTGGTTATTGTAAATAATGCTACAGTAAACACAGAAGTAGATATATCTTTTCAAATTACAGTTTTTATTTTCTTTGTATAAATACCCAGATGTAGGATTATGAGGTCATATAATTCTATTTTCAAATTTGCAGGAACCTCTTAAATGCTTTCTAAAGTGATTATACAGATTTGCATTCCCACCAACAATGCACGAGGGCTCTTTTTTCTCCAAATTTTTACCAATACTTGGTATTTCTTGCATTTTTGCTTTTAGGTTTTTTGAGAGGTAAGAGGTAATACCTCATTGTGGTTTTAATTTACATCGTCCTGTTGATAAGTAATGCTGAGCATTATTTCATCTGTCCGTTGGCCATTGGTATGTCTACTTTGGAATCATGTCTATTCAAATCTTCTGCCCATTGTTTAATCATATTGATTCTTTCTTTGGTATTGAATTGTATAAGTTCCTTAAATATTTTGGATATTAACCCATTATCAGATATATCATTTGCAAATATCTTCTCCCATTCAGTAGGGTGCTTTTTTGTTGTGCTGATGGTTTCCTTCACTGTGCAAAAGCTTTTTATTTTTGTGTAGTCTCAATAGTTTAATTTTGCTTTTGTTTCCCTTGCCTGTGGAGACATATCTAGAAAAATGTTTCTATGGCTGATGACAAAGATATTACTGCACGTTTTCTTGTAGGATGTTTTATGGTTTCAGGTCGCCCATGAAAATTAATTTTTATAACATTCACAGGAGGAAACGATCTAAGGCACTACAATCACAGGATACTACTGATATTACTATTCAACCATTAGACTACAAATTCCAGCGACAAGAGTTCATCTGTTTTGTTTTGTTTGCCGACCAAATAAATATAAGACGACACTTGGTGCCCAGAACAGAAAAACAGTGTACAGGTGGCGAATATTGCTTTTGGTTGCCCAATATTTCAGACGACAGTATTCACTGCTCTGGGTCAAGGGAGACTGTAACCTAGTAGACCTAGTGGCCAAAAAGCAGTAATACAGATCAAGACACCAAGAACGTGGACTACATCAAGATACAAGAAATCTTCTCACCGTCAAGTCACAGCATAAGCCAAGTCTGAAATGGCAAGGAGGGCTGTGTGTTCTACATCTTCAGTGCTGAGCCCCTTCTGGTGCTGGAAGTCAGCAGCAGAGGAGAAAGATGGGGTGCTCTGGAGACAGACTGACCTGATCCCCATTGTTCTACTTTCCACCATGACCCAGCTTTCAGGCGCTCTGCACAGGGCCAAGCAGATAGAGATTACAGAGGTTCTGTGAACTGGTTCTAGTGCTTCCCTTATATAACTCTGAGCCCATAGCTCTGCTTTGTTGATATAACTCCATCAATCTGGAGTGGAAATAACAACTTGTTTTATGGGCTTTGCGAATGTGGCCAGATCAGTCTGCGAAGTTTCCCACTCACACTGCAAATGAACCATGACAGAGAAGAATGAGACTGAAGACAAAGACCTTTCCCTCCTGGTTGTATGTTTTTAGCTCCTCGTTAACGCAAGTTCAACAAATGCTAAGTTAATTGTTAAACTAGGTTCTATTAACTAAGTTTGCTGTTTAATACAATTTTTCCCTGGATGAATTACTACATCACTCTAGGCCTCACTATCCTTATCTGCAAAATAAAGAGGACACTGTCATCTCAGGATGATTGTCATAATTAAATAATATACATAGAATGCCTGGCTCTTTAACCCAAAATAAGCACTCAGTAATGATAGTTCTTACAGCCACATAATATAAAAGAAAGCGTATAAAAAACTAACAAGTTAGTATCCTAAATGAAATTGTCTAATTATATTTTGTTTTACTTTCTAAAAAGAAAGGGCTGACTTATGCCAGGAGAAAGAGGACTTCTTTTTTTTTTTTTTTTTAAGATTTTATTTATTTGTCTGACAGAGACAGTCAGAGAGGGAACACAAGCAGGGGGAGCAACAGGCAGAGGGAGAGGCAGGCTCCCCACCGAGCAGGGAGCCCAATGTGGGCTCTATCCCGGGACCCTGGGATCCTGACCCGAGCCAAAGGCAGTTGCCCAACAACTGAGCCACCCATGTACCCCAGAAAGATGAGTTTTTAAAACTAAGTACTCATAAACTAAGATGATAGATAGACACCCAGATAGATTGGGGTAAGAGAAAGGGAAGGAGGGAGGGAGAAATATCAAATATGAGAAAACTATCTAAAAGAAAAGTTTAAACTTAAACTTAATCCACCCTGTAAGAAATAAAATGGGATTTCCATCTCAGTGCCCTCAAAATATACACCTTGTCATCCAGTATTAAGATAAAGATAAACACCAAAAAAAAAAAAAAAAAAAAAAAAATCTTATGACTACAGGGGCGTCTGGGTGGCTCAGTGGGTTAAGCCTCTGCCTTCAGCTCAGGTCATGACCTCAGAGTTCTGGGATCAAGCCCTGCATGGGGCTCTCTGCTCAGCTGAGCAGGGGGCCTGCTTCCCCGCTCTCTGCCTGCCTCTCTGCCTACTTGTGATCTCTCTCTGTCAAATAAATAAATAAAATCTTTTAAAAAAATCTTATGACTACAAAAGTATACTTTTGTTTTATTTTGTTCAAAAACATTATGTTCAGATTAAATTGATAAAATAAGGGTTAATTATGATTTGACTTATTTTATCATAATTAGAAATAATTAACAGATAAATTTCTAGAAAAAGAGAACACAAAATAACTCTTTCACTGTTTTGAAATTTTTACTGATTTTTATTTAGATTCACTATTAAAACTCATTGTAGAGTAGTAATGGCCACATAGCTTGTTATAAACCTTACTCCATTCTGCAGCCCAACATATGCACATTGAGAACAATTAGAAAAGCTGGACACAATACACAAAAATAACCCACTGGAAAGCCTCAGTGAGCTAACAAGACCTAAGCCAGGACCTAAGGAGTAAAGACACCTTAGAGAAGGGAAGCAAACTAGTGAATCTGAGAGTCTTTAAAGCTGTTCCTCTCGGGCGCCTGGGTGGCTCAGTGGGTTAAGCCTCTGCCTTCGGCTCAGGTCATGATCTCAGGGTCCTGGGATCGAGTCCCGCGTCGGGCTCTCTGCTGGGCAGGGAGCCTGCTTCCTCCTCTCTCTCTCTCTCTGCCTGCCTCTCTGCCTACTTGTAATCTCTGTCTGTCAAATAAATAAATAAAATCTTTAAAAAAAAAAAAAAAAAGCTGTTCCTCTCAAGGAATTTGCCAGCTTCTCAATAGTACAAAGCCAAGAGGCTAGGAGGCCATTCAGAAAGCAGCAATTAGGTAACTGGAAACCAGAGCTGAGTTTCTGGCAGTCTCATGGGGATGGAGGAGACCAAGGAGAAATTTCTGTAAACATCCAGAATT
Source organism: Mustela putorius furo (assembly GCF_011764305.1). Lineage (NCBI taxonomy): Eukaryota > Metazoa > Chordata > Mammalia > Carnivora > Mustelidae > Mustela > Mustela putorius. The sequence continues at coordinate 21,328,467 of NW_025422471.1, forward strand.
CCAGACAATCCCCTGGAAAGGATATACTTCAGAAATTAATGCAAACTGGAAATGGACATATTCTCACAAAACCTAAAACCTAGTTTTCCTCAGCTCCATGCCAGAATGGATTAATGTAACATAACCCCACATTTATGCCTGCAAGAAAGGAAAAGTAAATCCTCTCTAAAGGAAAACCGCATCATGCAAAGCCTTAAATTATTTTTGTAATTTTTTTTCATACACAATGTCCAACATTCGAACAAAATGACAAAGCATGCAGACACGCTGCTAGAGTCCCTAGCTTACTGCTGAGTCCCTGTCAAAACTGACCCAGAAAGGCCTTGTAACTCTTCAACCCCAAATTCCCATTTTAGAATGAATCAACTTGGACTCAAGAACAAACAAGACAGGAAGGGTCAAAACCTTGCTTGTCAAATGGAAACGGTATGTTGAAGAATGTAGCTAGTTTGGCCTCAGAAGCATCTCAGCTTTACCTTTCAAAAAACAGCAAGTATCCCTCTATGGGGAATTTGATCTGTTCTACTATCTAAAGCAAAGCCACAATAGGACCTCCCTCCAATACATGAAGATTTCCTAAATGTCTGGGCCTGGTTCACTGACAGTTTGGCTGGACTGAAACCTAGTATGCACTGGGTGCTGAGGACACTGGTCAGGGGCCAGGACTCAGGCTTTTGGGCTGTCGCCAATGCTTAGCTGTTTGGTCTGCCACTTGGAAAATTGCAGACTAGGAGATTAAAGAGACTCTTCTTTGGAAACATGAACAACCTAGAAACAAACTGTGTCCGCTGACCAAATTGTCTGGAACACTCATGCAGATGCCCACAAAAAGGGCTGTGGACCTACTGGAGTCAAGTAGGCTGATCACTGAAGTTGATGGAGCTTGACTCTCTCTCTAATGCAGAGGCTACCACTTCAAGACAGAGGTGTGACTCCTGCCACAAGCTGACCTGTTTGTCTCACAAGGGAAGATGCCATGTCCCCAGCGGTGTTACCATCTACTGCTCCTGGCAGATGGCTGCATCAGACCTCTGAACCCCTCTCAGAATAAGAAGTGCTGCCCCACCGTTACTGATTATTTTCAGGTTACTGGTTAGCAGTTTCCAGCCACACCACTGTGGCCCTTGAAATGAATCTGGGTACTCGGGAATGGACTGATTTTCCACCTCTCTCATCCGCATTCCCCCCCAGTCCATACACTTCAGTAAGGCAATTTGATCACAGAAATCAGGTATTCCTAGAAAGAAATCATTCCTTCTTGGCTACTTCTAGGGTAATAGGCAAGACAAAAGGGGGAAGAATTATAGGCCACTATGTAAGTATATTTTGAAAACTGAGGATTGCATCTTGAGCACTGCTGGACATGAGGCATTTTTTTTTTTTCCCTAGCAGCACCCCCAGGTCAGCGGGGTTGATCTGCACTCCGGGTAGCAGCACAACTGAAAGAGGCTCAGGGATTCAAGTTTAACTCTGGTTAAGTTTTATAAAAGTGCCCTCCCTTGTCCCTCTTGCACCTGACCTTTCCAGATGAAAGGTGTAGGTGTAAGCAGGGGAAGAAATATCTCAGATTCCAGAAGGTATGTGGAGGAGAGAGCATCATGATTTTTTGTCTTTTAGAATCACCGCTACAGCCTTCCTCCAAAGGGAAAACATCCTGGTATGGCCATTTGAAACTGCTGTAAGCACACCCTATTTTACTTCCCACTGCATCTTTTGTGAGCCCCTCAACTGCATAGACCACAGAACATCAGGAGAGGGTCCCAGCTCCTGCCCCTTCCTCACAAAGCACTTCTGGATATCATCCCCAAACATATCCATATCATGGGCAAATGCCATAAAGAAAAAGATAGCTTATAGTACATCAAAGTTTTAAACGTCTCTTCATCAAAAGACACCTTTAAGAGAGTAGAAAGGCAAGCCCGATTAAAAAATGTTTCCAATATACATAACTAACAAAGGACTTATGTCTTCATATAAATTAGAATGAACAATATGAAATTCAGATATTCAATAATTTTAATGTGCAAAAATGGCAATTCATATAGTTTAACTTAGTACTTAAAAACTCCTACAGGGGCGCCTAGTTGGTTAAGCATCTGACTCTTCCTTTCAGCCCAGGTCATGATCTCATCATGGTCTTGAGATCAAGTCTCTGCCTTGAACTCTGTGCTCAGTGTGGATTCTGCTTCAGATTCTCTCTCCTCCTGCCCTCCCCTGGCTCATGCTTTCTCTCTCTAAAATAAATAAATAAATAAATAAATCTTTTTTAAAATAAAAATAAATAAATAAGGACTCCTTCTCTCTCTCTCTATCTCATGAATAAATAAATAAGTGAAATCTTTTTTAAGATAAAAACAAACAAATAAACAAAAACTCCCACACATCAATAAGAGAACTCAATAAAAAACAGGCAAAAGGTTGAATAATCACTTCAAGGCAGAGAACAATCAAATGGTCAATAAATACTTGGAAAGGTGCTCAACCTCATTATCAGAGAAATGAAAATGAAAACCAAAGCCAAAAGGAGATACTACTACAGACCCACTAGAAAGCTTAAATCTAGAAGACCAATAATAACAAGCAAGGATGTAGAGCAACTGGAATTCTTATACATAGCTGGTGGGAACATAAATTGATAAAGCTATTTTGGAAAACTGTTTAGCTATAATTATTGAAGCCAAATGTTTTATGTCCTATGAACCAATAATTTCATTCCCGGGTATATACCCAACTGAAATGCCTACATACTAGTGCACCAAAAGACTTGTACAGGAATTTCCATGGCCACAGTATTTGTAACAGCTTCAAAGTGGAAATAATACAAATGTCTATCAACACTAGATAAAGAAAATTATACAGACAGTTCCCAACTTAGAATGGTGTGACTTACAATTTTTTGACTTTAGGGTAGTATAAAAGCAATACATATTCAGTAGAAACCAGATATTGAATTTCAAAGTTTGACCTTCTCCTGGGCTAGTGATATGCAGTATGATTCTCTCTCCTGATGCTCTGCGGTGGCCGGTGTGCTACAATTCCCAGTCAGCCACACAGTCACGACTTCTTTTTTTTTTTTTTTTAAGATTTTATTTATTTATTTGACAGAGACAGAGATCACAAGTAGTCAGAGAAGCAGGCAGAGAGAGAGGGGGAAGCAGGCTCCCCACTGAGCAGAGAGCCCGATGTGGGGCTCGATCCCAGAACCCTGAGATCATGACCTGATTTAAAGGCAGAGGCTTTAACCCACTGAGCCACCCAGGTGCCCCCAGTCACGACTTCTAACAACTAAAGTACTAATAAACCTTCGGTATCCATACAACCATTCTACTTATCACTTGCAGTAGCATCTTCAATAAATCACAGGACATATTCAACACTTCATTATAGAATAGGCTCTGTGTTAGATGACTTGCTCAACTATAGGGCCAATATAAGTGTTCTGAACATATTTAAGGTGAATTAGGCTAAGCTATGTTTGGTAGGTTAGGCGTATTAAATGCATTTCTGACTTACGTTATTTTTAACTTAGGATGGTTTATCAGGACATATCCCCATTGTTAAGTCAAGGAAGATCTTGAATGTTTACCCAGGAGAATAGTGCAAAGAAATGAAAATGAGTGAACCACAACATCCAACAACACAGCTCAACCTCACAAAGACCATGTTGACAGGAAGAAGCCTGACACGAAGGAGTACTTACTGCATGAGTCCATGATCAAGTTCAAAAACAGGCAAAAGTAATTCCTAATGTTATTGGTAAGGATGGTGGCTACTCGTGGCTAGGAGTAGTGAAGAGGGAAGGACATGAGGTTAGTTTCTGGAGTGCTGATCATGTCAATTGTTTGATCTGGACGCTGCTTACATATATTCACTTTCTGAAACTGCATCAAGGGCACACTTAGGATTTGAGCACTGTTCTGTATGTTTTCTCTACCTTAAAAAATAGGTTTGCAATTTAATTTATTGTTAAAAGAACAACATTCAAATAATTTTTGAATATCAAAATATTAAAAAGTAAAGGAAAATTATGAACACGAACGCTAAACAACACAGGAAGCCAATCAGGACCAGAGGACAGAAATTATATTATTGGAATGATGGTATTGCTAAAGTGAGGGTATAAAACTGCTACTGAAAGAAGAGAAGGTGGCTTATCATGAATCAATATTAATATTAGTTTGGTGAGAATAACCAACTAGCTGGACGAGTATGCTAGACAAGTCCAGAACGATGGCTATCACACCCACCAAACTTTCCATGAGATGACCTCACTGATGACCCCTGCGGTTTCATATCCAATCCATTGACTGGTCAGAGACCACTGGTTTTGTCGAGCCCCAAAATGTGAACTGAGGGGCACCTGGGTGGCTCAGTGGGTTAAAGCCTCTGCTTTCCGCTCAGGTCATGATCTCAGGGTCCTGGGATCGAGCCCTGCATTGGGCTCTCTGCACAGCAGGGAGCCTGTTTCCACACACACCCCTGCCACACCCCTTTGCCTACTTGTGATCTCTGTCAAATAAATAAATAAATCTTAAAAAAAAAAAAAAGTGAACGGAGCCAATCAGATTCTCTCCCATGAGAATACAGGCCTGAATAGATGGAGTGGATGAGAGATGCATCAGGGAGAATTAAAGCAGGAAAAAAGCAAGAGGAAGGGACCACAATGTGTTAAGTCAATACCATGAGGTTCAGGACAGCCTAAAGTTAGGGCAAGCAGCTGTGAGGAGAACAGAAGCAGTGAGGAACCAAGAAGGTACAAACATGCTGAAAAACAGGTCGATGGGTACCAAGGTCCTAATATCACCTAGGCCACAAGAAATGTACTAGAATGAGATCCACAATTTCAGTATTCCCACCGTCCCACGACCACACACAGAGGTGACCATTATTCAAGACAACTTGACTTCATATCTCTCCCTTGCAATCAAAAGGGCCGAAAGCAAATATTCACATAGCAGAAACCAACTAACCCCAGAAAAGTTTAGCAATACTAGAGAAAGCGTACTACACCCTTGTTTACTGAAACCTTAGTAATTGCCTTAAAACAACATTGACTAGCTGTTGGGTCTCAGAATTTATTTTGAAAGACTGATGAAACACTGGTTTACAAAAGATGCCCAGACGGTTGCAGACTGATGCAAAATACTGAGTGAGAAGAAGCATTAAGGATGTCACAGGAGGAAGCACTCTTTCTTGTTCTAAAAAGGCTCTTCAGCTACACAGCTGTAAGAGTTTGGCAAATGGACTTCAGTAAAGCGAGGAAGAACCCTCAGTAAGAGAATCACCTATAATTTAATTTCTCATAGAGTGACGTCAAATCATGAAAATATCTTTACCCCAGGATCACAGCTAAACAAGTGTTTTCAAAATTTCTTTTCTTTTGGATTTAACATACCAGAAATCATTTAAAAGCTAATTCCACCACCTTGACGTCTTCACAACTACTGTCTTAAGATTTTTTTCCTTTATAATAATATCAAAGAAACAAAAAGATGAGCATAATATAATAATTATAATATATAGTAAATATTATAACATATAGAATAAAATTATAATAACATACATTAAAGCAGAAGCATATTACATACTCTTTCTAAGGTCGTTCTTTTCATTTTTTTTAAAGCTTTTATTTCTTTATTTGACAGAGAGAGAGAGAAACCACACAAGCAGGGGGAGCAGCAGATGGAGAGGGTGAAGAAGGCTCCCCGCTGAGCAGAGAGCCCAAGGTGAGGCTCAAATTCAGGACCCTGGGAGCCGAAGGTAGATGCTTAACCAACTGAGACACACAGGTGTCCCAAGATCATTCTTTTCAGAGTCACATCTAGTATAATCTTCAATGCCAAACAAGGTCTATGCAAAAAAAGAACAAAACATCCTTATTTACAAGTAAAATAATACAACGTGTGGGACTTGCTTTAAAATCATCTAGGGGGGAAAAAAGCATGTGTGGGGGAAACAGAGAACATGAGAGCAGAAAGTTGGAGGCTGTTGAAGTTGGGTGATGGGTATATTGGCATTCCCTGAACGATTCTATTTCATGTTAAAGTATTTTTAAAGAGGAAGGGAGGGGGGGAAAAAGAGGAAGGGAGGAAAAAACTTACTAAATGAAGTAATGAAAACAAAAAGCTAAAAGCCAAAGAGGAATTACATCAGAAAGGATTTAATAGAAACACCAGCTGACCAACGAGGAGACTATTCGCACGCTACGTGAAGAGCCTGGCGTGGACTACAGCCTGGGAGCCTGGCCACAACCTGATGATGTAGGTCCCACTGCTATGCTCGTCTTCAGGCAGGGGTCCAGGCTTAGAAAAGGGAATTGCTCAAGATCACATATCTAGTAGGGAGCTGAGTCCAGACAGAAACCTTAGCAGGTTAACCCTTGAACGGAACCATAGACAGTACTACCACTGACTGGACCTGGAAATTAACAGTCCTAAAGTTTAAAGAAAGCAAATTCTTTTTTTTTTTTTAAAGATTTTTATTTATCTATTTGACAGAGAGAGAGATCACAAGTAGGCAGAGTGGCAGGCAGAGAGAGAGGAAGGGAAGCAGGCTCCCTGCTGAGCAGAGAGCCCGATGCGGGTCTCGATCCCAGGACCCTGAGATCATGACCCCAGGTGAAGGCAGAGGCTTTAAACCCACTGAGCCACCCAGGCACCCCAAGAACGCAAATTCTTATTGGATATGAGCAGCCTCCTATTCCTACACATCGTGGTCCCACATTGCTCATCCCAGGAAACCTTCTCAGCTTTCCAATCTGCCCTCCATTGGACAGCCCTAACCCCACTGTTTACATTAGTCACATAAATGGCATGGGCTCATAAATACAGTTCAGGAAATGAATCAGGCATTGTCTAAATTAAATCAGACCAATGACAAAATAAAGCATTTCAGGAATCTGAAGAGAATGCAAAGGACTGGTAACCAGAGTCCCTCAGATCCCAGCATCATCGGTCGGTCCCCGCCATGTCACACTGCTGAGTATGGGAAGAGTTAATACAAGAAACTGCTGCCTACATTTTAAAAGAATGCAGCACTAAAGGATGGATGAATTTTATTTTTAAACACAACTTTGTAAATATCGCTCTATCTGTGTCTTCCCGGATCTTACGAGAATTCTAACTTTCATTACCTTACTCTACTCCAAGGTAGAAGTCATGGAAGGAAGTCATGGAAGGAAGCTGGCCTCCCAGTTTCCTCATTTCTTCCTTTATGTTAAAAAAGAAAAGAAATCTTATTTAAATAAACACTGATCAACTCAAACTTGTGTGTGTGTGTGTGTGTGTGTGTTACTCTGTCTTCTCCTTAAAATTATACCTGGGGCATTTTGCATTCACTGTGAGGAGTTTTAAGGAAAAATTATTTGAGTCTTTATGGTTCATTGAATCATTAAGTTTTTTAAGTTCCAGTAAAAAGGAAAAGTGAGAATATGTGCTTTCTGCAACTCTGTTCCACCTACTGGTACCAATGTTTTCTCAAATGAAAAAAGAAAAAAGAAAAAAAGAAATCCTACTGTTTTATTTTGTTTTTTCCCTGAATATACACACAACAATATTTGAATTCATTGGGCAAAAACCTCAACTCTACCCTTTGGTGGAGCCAAAATAATGCATTTATAACTTCTCAATCAGCTAATCTTTTTTTTTAATTTTATTTTTTATTTATTTTCAGCATAACAGTATTCATTATTTTTTCACCATACCCAGTGCTCCATGCAATCCGTGCCCTCTCTAATACCCACCACCTGGTACCCCAACCTCCCACCCCCCCGCCACTTCAAACCCCTCAGATTGTTTTTCAGAGTCCATAGTCTCTCATGGTTCACCTCCCCTTCCAATTTACCCCAACTCCCTTCTCTCTAACTCCCCATGTCCTCCATGGTATCAGCTATGCTCCTCAATCAGCTAATCTTTGAAAATTATACCAGCTGACATGTAATGACTAATTTCAGAATAATGGTTAATTTTTAGAATAATGGCCAGATATTATCAGATAAACCAATGTTTACCACAGTACTATATTGATGCCTAACAAATATCAGCTTCTAGTTTCATTTAAATGTTAATTAAGATTTTACTATATATATGCTTGAATTAAGATAAACTTATTTCAGAGAAAAATTTATACAGGGATTAATGTAACACAATAATTATATGTATTCAGTCCTGAAAAATAAATCTCCCTAAATTATAGACAGATTGGATTTATAATCGACATATTGAAACATTAATGATACAAATAAAAATCTGTAAACTCCAAAATATGTAATTGCATGCAAATGTTTTATATTTATGATAGAAGATAACAGTACTACAAACACACACACATATACACATATATCCCTTACCTATAGGACAAATGAACAGGCATGAAAACACGAAGCTACTTTGAAAGTGTGAAAATTAGGATTTACGTAAGACCTAAGTAAAGCCAGATTGCTTGTCAATCTGGCTTCTTTCATTACAAAATAATCTTAATGACTAACTTTTTCTATTTTACAAAATTAAAATTATATTGACTGCAGAATGCATAATTACTGAAAAACATGGACAAAATCAACCTAAAAATATAATCTGTATTAAACATACAGCAATATCAATTGTTTGAACCAATTATTAATATTTGTTGCTAAAAGCAGAAACCTGTGGTTATCACACATGCTTTACAATTTACCGTCACCCAGTGAGAAGAAAATACCTCTATTTTTTAATTCTCAGAGAAAAAAATCATGTTACAATAATATAAACAGTAAAGTTTAGCATAGCCAAAATTAAAGTAACTACATTTTGCTAATCCATGGATTATTTTTCATTTAAGTTTGAAAGATTACAAAGTTCCACTAATAAATCATTTCTCTCCCTTAAATTATGTTTTAAAACACTTTGTTAAGATTTAATTAATATTTTTATTCCATTTTCCTTTCACTTACGTTCAATAAGCAAAGGTTGAAGAGAAAATAGTGAGCTCGTTATTATATATCAATTAAACGACATGAACGAGACTGAATATCCACCATCCACACTCCCTACCCTCCACAAGTATTTCAGGGGTTGCATAAAGCTCTGCTTACTTAAATAAAATGATTAAAATCCTCCACTTGCAGTCACTAAAATGACTGGCTAGTAAGGAGGCGACAGGGGAAATCACATAACCTTTAATCCCTTTAAAATTAAATTAACATGTTTAATTCATCACAGATATGACAAGTATCTACTACTTGAAGCCTCCAGAACTAAGCTGTTTGACACCCAAAATGCCTGAAATCAGGGTGAAAAGAACATTTAACATTACTAGGACAGTAAAAATAAACACGGCTTTGTTCCTATATGTCTCTCCTGCTAGCAGGGAAGACACATACAGTCTCTTAAACGGATTAGACTAACCAATGTGTACTTTCACCTAAGTGCAAATATTTTTAAAGATCCCTTACTGAAGGAAATGAATGCCATGTAAAATTGTTTGTTTAAACGTAAGTCTCACTTTTCTTTAAAAATACAGAGGTCTGCAGTTACATTCCCCAAGAATTGCAACTGCCCTGGAAATAGTTTTTAAAGGGAAATAGGAATAAACAAAATAGTGATTCACATACTACAATCCCAACCCCCATACCACTCAGATTTTTAAATTCCCTTTTTTTTTTCTTAATTTGAGAGAGAGAGAGAGAGAGCACACACACTAGCAGGGGGAGGGGCAGAGGGAGAAGGAGAAGCAGACTCTCAGCTGAACAGGGAGACTGGACCAGGACAACAGTTTCAAAACCTGAGCCGAAAGCAGACGCTTAACTGACTGAGTCACCCAGGTGCCCCCCAGATTTTAAATTTCTTGAGGCTCAATCAACTTAAGTAGCCACCTTCCTACGGCACTCTTCAAGATATTTCTTTTCTAGAGCTGGACTTTGGTCACCTTCCTCTCCCTAGAATGCTTTCAGTCTTAGTGCTGGCATAGGTACAAACGAAAAAAGGACAACAGACAATTTCTAAGAGCTGAAGTGAGGTTCGAATTCGATGTAATAATGGAGGATAACACAGAGCTTGGCCCACAGAAGGTACTTATTAAACTCAAGTTCCCATTCCCCTCGAACACCTTTACCTAGAATGAAAAGTTAAGTTTTTCATTTCACGTAAATGGAGATTTCTTTAGAAAGTAGTGCCACCAACACACATGTTCAAGAAAAGGCACATTACTTGAAATTTTTTTAGCTGAACTCATTTTGATTTTATCACTGTAACCAAAAGTACCCAAAAAGTAGCCACTATGGAAATCTGATATCAGAGCTTTGCCATCAACCAAGGACCTACAAAGTGAAATCTTTGGGACATTCTTGAAAAAAGGGAGCAGTGCAAATATCCCTTTAACCTAGGCACATTAGGAAAGGGAAATACACCTTTTTTTTTTTTCTAACTGGAGACAGGTTTTTTTTTTTTTTAAACCACTTTAACAGTGGTTTAAAAAAAAAAAAAAAAGCACCTTAATTTTTTTTCTTTTGTCAACCAACGAACTTTGGATTATTTAGAAGAAGCAAACCAATGAGTGTTTTCCTCTTACTATATAACTTACTGAAAAACACAATCAATTAATCAGAGTTTAAGAATTATTTGAAGGATAAGTAGCATCATTAAGAATGATTGGAGACATTTTATAGCAAAAATTACATTAACTATAAGCAACTGTCAACAGCATTACATCACATTCCAAGGTAAATAAGAAAGTCTCCTCCTGTAGCAATGATATTCCTATTGGTTTGCAAATCTGCTAACTTAACTGATTTATTAGAATGTCCGCTTTGATCATCTGCTTGTCTTCAGCTTCTCAGATTTAGTATTTATCGCAGAGACCGGTAAACTTTAAATCTTGTGAAATGGTCTGTCACATCCTCTACACAGCAAAAGCTCACACTGCTGTTACAACATTAGAAACAAGAGATGTCATTATTGGAAGACAACTTGAAATCTTCTCAGCCAAACTCTTAATTTTAAATATTAAGAAATGGGTTTCATTCACAGAAAAAAAACAGAGGAATTGTTAAGAGATGGGAGTAAGTCAAGGCAACATGGTGGCAGAAACCCACTCTGCCTCGCTAAATCTTCTTTCAAGCCCTAACCTTCAACTGCGTTTATGGGGTTGATGAAGATATTTACTCAGAAAGCTCCAGGTGCACATTTGGAGAAACAGAGCTTAAAACGGACTCTGCTCAAGGTCTCAACTTTGCCAGCTTCAAGTCTAGGTGCTTGAGAAAATGTGAGCGCATAGCAACACAAATGAACTGAAAAGGAACCAACAGCAGAAACTGCAGGCTTAAGGTAGAAGTTTCTTCTTGTTTCTTATCTTTGCAGTTTCTCCTTAATTCTTCAGACACACCCAGACAGACCCTGCTAGAGAGGAGCATCCATCTGCTAAGGTAACCTAAGTCACAGAAGCAAACCTAACCGAAGACAAAAATCTGACAGATGTCCCAATCCAATTCCTAATCCATTTTGAAATGCTTGTTCTTTACTTCTCAGTTTTTCTACAGGCACCAAGGGTTCCAATTTCTATCCTCTTAAAGATGTACTGAAGGAGTGAGAAATACTCATGACTTGTATGGCAAACAGAATTTTTTTCCCTAGGATGACCTGTTCAGGACTTCCATTAGAAAGTGGTATTAAAGTCATACTATTTGGAGGTTACGTTTATGTATTAAACTGTGGTGTAGAGAAAACTGTCCTGAAGAGGAGAGTCCAGATAATATCCAAGTAGAAAAATGCTGGTTTTCATATGTGAACTAGTCAGACAGCCAGATAAGTTGCAGCAAATAACATCTTCGCACCCCCAGCTCAAAAAGAAAGAAAAAGGAAGGAAGGAAGGAAGAAAAAGAAAGAAACAAAGAAAGAAAGAAGAAAGTGTTTATCTCCTGATATCAGTATAAATACAAGGAGAAAAAATAATTTGAAATTAAGTCAATGATACATATTCAGGGTAATTTAAAGTACCTATTTGCTTTTACATATAATAACACTTAAGAACTTATTGGGTTTTGGCTTCTGGGGGGGCCTTGGAACACATACCTTTAAAAAAAAAAAAATCTCACCAAGAGAGAAAAAAAAAAGTAGATACTGAAAATCTGCTTCCTCAACACCCTTTTCATGCACTTAAATTCTAAAATGCATGACTTGAAATTTAAACTTCTATTTCCAGTATCTGTAGCTACAAAACTGAAAATTAGCTTTTCAAATAACCCGCAACATGCCATCAAAAACCAAAGGGTGTATTTTTTAAATATCAGATTCATGTGCAATATAACAAGTTTAATCAGTTCAATCTGTTAATGATTTATAGTGAAACCAAAGCGGAAAAAAAAAATTTCTGGTTGATCTAGTTTGAACTCCCTCTTAATTTTACACACTGTTTTATGAGCCCTAGGGGTTATGTAGGCATCTTATTCATCATTCCATCGCTAGCGCCTCCCACAGCCAGGTTTTTGCAGAAGCTGTTTGGTCTGAACTGCAGGGGAAATTCAGCTGCAAAACATTTTTACTCAACAGCAAAGACAATCAGCCTCTTTTTTTCCGAGCTGGAGATGTAGAAGCGAAGTGAGAACATTTGGGAGCATAAAATTAGTCTGCTCTAACTTTATTAGCCGAACGGTGATTGGAAAAAAAAAAATACAAATTTTGCATTTGCAGGAATGGGGAGGAGGCAGGAGTTACTAAATCTGGAGGGTTTGTTTTTTCCTCCCCGAACGCATACACAGCAAAACTAACAAAATTATGACCCAGGATAAAAAGGTCACATTTGGTTTTGAAGCATTCATTTAAAAGTACAGAGAAGCGTTCTCTAAAAATGCCCACAGGTTTAAACATAACAGGAATGTGGCTACCAAATACTAATCCTGAGGGAAATGAATACACATTTACCTCCATAATTAGACCCAGCAGGTCAAATGTGAGCAAGGTAAACCGACATAAACCACAAAAACATGAAAATCGCCAAAAGAAAGTGCCTGTCCTTCCTGGGAGCCCCCGCTTGTTCCTTGCACAGCCAGCAATCAAACATGCGCAAGCAAAAAAAAAAAAAAAAAAAAAAAAAAAAAAAAAAAAAACCTCCAAAAAAACAAAACAAAACAAAACAAAAACCCCCACACGCACCAGCCGGGTGAGGGAGAAACCAAACTTTTCCAAATAAGTTAGTTCCGTCGTGCCAGTCTAAACCCAACAGGTGTCAACACACGTCACCACACTAAATTCTTCAGAACTAGGTCTAGAGAAGAAATGGATGGTTAACAATGAAACTTAAAAGACCCGACCGCTTTCAGGGTCGCGAACGCAATAAAGCGGAGCCTCCGTTCCGATTACACGAAGGTGGGGGGTCGGGGATGGAGACGGGGTGGCGCGTGGAGATGGCCTGCCCCTGACACCGCAGGGGGACCTTGGATCTCGGAGCACGGTTCCCGCGTTCGGTCAAGCCCTAGACCTCGAGGGCTGGAAGGAGAGGGAGTGCCGCGGCCGCAGGGAGGGAGACCGAGGAAGGAGGGCGCGTGCTACCTGCTTGTCCAGCGCGTCCCGGGCGGCGCCCGGCCCGACCCCGGCCCTGGGCGGCGCGGGCGTCCGCTCGCAGCTGCAGCCCTCCAGGAGGTACATGCCCGCCGGGCGGCCGCTCTGCTCGCCCTCGAAATAGAAGAGCACATTCTGGTAGAGAGCGAACCACTTCTCGTGCCAGCGACTCGCGTCGGCTGCCTTCTTGCTCAGGAAGCCGCGTTTGGTGCCCTCCTTGCGGGCCAGGAAGGCCAGGTACAGGGCGTGCCCCTCGTTGTAGCGCACGCTCTTCTGCATGGTGAGGGCGCGGGGGGCTCACCCGTGCCTCGCAGCCATCTCCAGGCCGGCTCGCCCCGGGGCCCGCCCGCTGCGGTCCGGTCCGGGCGAAGGGCGCCCCCTTGTCTGACGCAGGGCGCAGGGCACCCCGCCGGCCTTCGGGGCGCGGCGCCGCGAGGGTCCGAGGGGGCACTTGGCTGCGGCCAGGGCACGTTCTCGGCCGCGACCGCCGCCCTCCTGGCCGAGCGGAGCCCCGGGAGCCCCCGACGCCCGCGTGGAAAAGTGGCCCCGAGAGGGCGCCCCGGCCCGCCGCCGCTTCGCCCAAAGTTGCGGGAGCCGGAGCCCCGCGGCGGGCTGGGGCGGCGCGACGCGCGGCAGCCCGCGGAGGACTGTCCTCGGGCAATTCGCTCCGGGAGACAGAAGGTAAAACGTCACGTGGGAGATCAGCTGTAATCGGCTTGGAGACCGATTTAAAGGGCAAAGTCGGCGCGGCGGTGGTGACGGCGGCGCCGCTCACCCCGGCGCGCGCGTCCACCCTCGCCCGCCAGCCCGGCCGGCTGCCGCCTCTGCTCCCGCGCCGCGGTGGGGCGGAAAGCCGGGCGGTGCGGGCGCGCGGCGGCAGCGCTCACCCGCTCACACGCGCGCCCGCAGGCACAGACCAATATATACACTCGCATGCACACAGATGCACACTGGCACAGCATGCACAGTCGCAACACAGTGCTCGCACTTCCACAGTTCTCACACGACGTTCACACCCATGCAAACAAGAATACACATACACACAAATAGTCACAAATTCAGTCACACTCACATACAAATACACAATACTTACACACACAAGATTTGCACTCATATATGCAAATACAACCACAATGTGTGCTTCACACAAAAATGCAAAGCCATATACAGTTGCACATTACACAGGCACGTGCACACACTTACATGCTCACCCAGACACACACATTAACAGACACAAAACATGCACGCAAACACATACCCAAACTCACTCACACTAGACACATACATGTACACTTAACATACACACTCAAGCCAATTACACATAAATATACACACACATACACATTTATGCTCTTAAATTCACAGTAATACACACACTGACACAGATTTTAAAAATCATAGGCAAACATACAAGAAACATACAGAAGCAAACACATTCACTCAAAAAAACTTACACAAACATGCATATACTTACACACAAGCATTTACAAACGCACATTCATGCAAATTCATACACCTTCACAAAATCATTCACACGAACTCACAACTCACCTGCCACATCCACACTTTCACACTCCCCCATCAGTACATTTCCACAGCCATAGGAGTCATCACAGGATGGTTTTGCATCCCAGACACCCTTGGTTTTCCCACTTGTACTTGCACCGTTGTACTTAAACCAGGGCAGAAGGTGAATGAGTGCAACCTCCTGTTCCCAGATCCTGGTGGTGGTTGCCTCTCAATCACCAAGATTTCTCTGGATTAAGATGAAAGAAACCAATGTTAAGCATAGAGTTTTCAACCAGAAAAAAAATACCCAAACAAGGGAGACTCACTGCCCCTGACAAGAGTGTCCCCAGAGGCCACGCTGTCCTAGATTCCCTAGATACCCCAGGTAGGACTCGAATCATTTGATTAACAAATCTCACAAGCATGACCAGAAAACCGAGACCCCTGTTATAAAATGTAAGAGGAAAAGAAAAACGTGCCAGGGAGCAGCAGGAGAAAATTAGTAAAACTCCCAGGGGAGCACCAGGATTTGACTCTACTGTATAGACTTTTCATTCCCTTCAGTCATTTATCATTAAACTGGTTTGCCATGAAGTGTTTATTGTCAAATTTTTAAAATAAAATAAAATCCTTTTCTGGACCTCAAATCTGCAAAAATACACCTGTCTTTTGCCACAAGTCGTGTGTTCACAAATTGACGGCCCAGGGGCTCTGCCTATTCCATCAGTGCTGTTTCTACAGAATATTTTATCTCTGCCTCACTGAGCAGCTGAGTGTTTTTTCCATCTCACCCAAAAACAAAAACAAAAATAAAACACTTTCACTATTAAAAACTATACAATACAGGAATGGCCATTTGAAATTATAGTGTGGGAGAACAGTGGTCATTCCTCTTTACACATTTTTAAATGTCTTCGGGCCAGTGCTCTGCTAACTTGGGTGTAACCCAGCTGGGAGCCTGCGTTGTTATCTAGAGCAGATACAAGTACAGAGAAGTAAGTAAATGTGGACAAGGTTTGGAACCGGATTCTAAATGTGGAGGAGATGGCAACTGCCTCAGGAGGCCTTTTATTTCCTCCTCTGTGGTCCAGTCCCAGCTCTGAGAACTGTAAGTGAATAGACACCTGTGTATTTGATGAGCTCCATTTTCTAACGGAAACCATTAAGGGTGTGAATTCAGTTCAAAAGCAATTTTGTGATGAGTACTCAAACCTTCTAGCCACTTGTGTGGTTTTTGTTGTTGGTTTTTTTTTTCAGATGTGAAACATTATTTCCCTAATAAGCAACATCTCTGGTATGGAGGCTAATTTCAGTGCTGATCTGTCCTTTCTCTCTACTCAAATGTCCTTTTGATTTGAACCACACGAAGCATTCTTTATTCTTCTCAGCCTGTCTGTCATCACTTCCTACCATGTAAGATGTTGTGGCTGTCATATGGCCCCTGACAGTGACAGAAGGGAGCTCCGGCTTCCTCTGAAATTTGGCTGGTAAAATTGTTGGTTTAAATTATGGAAATTCACTGGGAGAACTATGGATTTGATCCCTTGTTCATGTCCTCAACATGATACTTAAGCGATACAGAAGACAGAGAAAAGACAGTGCCTCGGTTCCTGGTGTGCCCAGTCTATTAGGAATGTGATTCAACGTTTAGGAGTTCTCACATGACTGCTTCTCCAAGACGGGGCTGTAGGACTAATCCCTGAAGCACACAGTAAGAGAGCTTATATGCACTTGGCACACAAGTGATTCATAACTATTTCCTAAACTAATATAGTATTTGCTCACTGAACTGTTAAAGGGCACACACATCTGCAATTTTGCAGGACTATATAGAAACAACCAGAAATTCCTGGACAATCGGGAGTAGCCATATCCTGTGGGGTGTCACAGGCACTGGTGGGCCTTTATCCTCCTTCACTCATATGGAAACTGCTTCCCTGGACTGGTGCCATCTCGAAACACAAAGGGCCAGAGGGTTATGTAAATGAGGGTGCTTTTCCCCCAGCTGATCAAACAGGTTGGCTGAAGGGGCTATGTTCCAAGTGGGTGGGAGCAAGCTCTTCTGTGAATTCGTTGTTTTTCCCTCCTGCATTTCACAGACTCTTTCCGGAAAGGGTCAGTTTCAGTTGATTCTCAAGGGCAACCAAGGATTTCTCACTGCAAACAGGGAAAGGGTCTATTTTGCCTTTTTTCTAGGCAAGTTAAGAGAAAAAAAAAATAGCAATGAACGACCATAACTGGAACCTAATGACTACTTGTAGAGGGAGAAGTTATCCACATAATTTGACAAAAAAGGGAGGGAGGGAGGGAGAAGAAATTGTATCTGAGTGTCCAAAATTATTAAGGTGGGAGGCCCTGGGGAGCTGATGCTACAAATATAGGACATATTCCAAAGCTTTTCAAAATCCCTGGGATCATACATGAGATGATACTCCAGGAGAGGGTCCTGCAAGCAAACTACCCATTCAGAGCTTAAGAAGAGGAGGAGGGCGGCAGATTAAAAAGTGAACAAACAGCAGGGAGGTAGGTAGGACCTGGAGAGTGGGCTGTCCCAGAAGCTAAGTGAAGACAGTATTTGAGGACAGAGAGAATGACCTTGTCAAGTTCACACAACTATACGCCCCTGAATCCACATCTTCTCACTGCCACTGCCTGTCCAAATGGTCATACGGTGAAGCTAACTGGCTGCTTAGGCAAGGAATCCCTTTATCAGGCTGTACCTCACAAAAGACCCTGAGCACATTTCTTGGTGGCTCCAACATCCTGTGCGCTGTGCTGTCATTGCGGGTGTGGATGGTGGAGGGCTCAAGCTGCTTACTTTGCGGGCAGAAGTAGAGAAAGAGTGGGGCAGGCTGTGGGAGGGATTTGAGAACTCTATACCTGTTAGGTCCCTCAATAATGGGTTCGTGATTAAAGGAGCGAGACTGATACAAAGGGAAGGTCAAGCAAAGTTTTTTATTTCACGCCAAGCATTGAGAATCAAACCGACCATCAAACACACCGAACAGGGCCACGCCTCTTACAGAGAGGGCGACCCTTCTCTGTTTCACAGACTAACTTTTAAGGGCAAAGGCCATGTGGTTGGGCCTGGCCACACACAGGCGGCCAATGAGATTGTAACACACAGAGAAAGCTGCATAGTCATGTTAGGTCATACATAAGTGACCAATTGAATTATAATTTACCCTATAGTAGATATTTGAACCAGCCTATCACCTTGGTCAGAATTGGCACCCAAAAGGTGCCCCAAGGCGCGGGGCCCATACTCCTTGGTAACTAGGGAGACAGTATGTGCCCCCCTACTGATCGGATGTCTCCACCTGGCCTGACCCACCCTTGTATTTGGGCTTTGTTACCTGGGACTGGTTTCCTGGACTTGTTTTTAAGTAAGTCGCCTGGGGAAGGGGGGCAGGGACAGTTTAAGGGTTAAACAACAAGGTTATTGTTTAACCTGGATGGAAGTGCTCTGGCTAAAACAGGTCCTTACAGTACCGCTTTTCTGTCTCCTAGGAGGTGGGAGACTTGGATTCTCTCTAGGTGCAAAAACTGTTTCTTGGGATGCCTGGACAGCTCAGTCGGTTAAGTGTCTGCCTTCAGCTCAGGCCATGATACTGGAGTCCTGACACATCAGGTTCCTTGCTCAGCAGGGAGTCTGCTTCTTCCTCTCCCTCTGCCTGCTGCTCTGCCTACTTGTTCTATCTCCCTGTCAAATAAATAAATAAAATTGGAAAGCAAGGAAGGAATCATTCCTTTATGAGAACTCCTGGAATAGGTGCTTTAAAACAGTTCAGAAATATAAAGCAAATTTCCTTTTATTCTGGGACAAAACTGAAGGGATCTGAATACAAGTATTTTGGCTCGGAAACTTGATATTCTTTTGTAATAGCCATTATTGTGTGCACAACTACTCTGACATTTCTTTTTCTTCCAGCAGAAACTGGCAAGATGTGTAGATGAAAACACTACTCCTTCTTCCTAGCATGGAGAAGACTCTGTTTGCCGGCTACGTAACTGGATTTTGGCCTCAGGGATGTGGGCACATGTGATGGGCCTCTCCTTGTAGTTCTGGTCATGATCATCTCTGCTCTTTCTTCTTATCCTCAGTAAGAAGAAAGACCACATCTTGAAGTCAGCAGGACCACACAGAAGGAAACAAGGTCCGGAGTCAGTGGCTGCCTGAGAGCTGTCAGGTGCTATAGGATCCAGGTGACATTGTAACATAAGCAAAACAGGAACTTTTGTGTTGTTAAGCCACTGAGACACCGGGTTTCTTGTTACAACATCTAGTGTTAATGGCCCTGCCGGGTCCACGGATTTAAACTGCACTGTACTACAGACTGTTCTTTGTACTCTTTAAAAACAGGCTTATTGTGGTGTAATTGATGTACAATTAACTGCACAAATTTAAAGAACACTATTTGGTAAGTTTTGATGTATTTGTATCCTCATGCAGCCAAGGCAGCAAACATTTCTACCTCATTCCTGTTTGAAATCCTTTTCCTCCTACCTCTCCTTGCCCTCCACACCCATGAGAATGCTGGTCCACTTAGTGACTGTGAGTCAGTTTGCATTTCCTAAAAGCTTATATAAATGGACTGATACAGGGACACCTGGCTGGCTCAGTTGGTTAATCATCTGCCTTCGGCTCAGATCATGATCCCAAGGTCCTGGGACTGAGTCCCACATCAGAATCCCTGCTGGGCAGGGAGCCTGCTTCTCCCTCTGCCTACAGCTCCCTCTGCTTGTGATCTCTCTCTCTGACAAATAAATAAATCAAATCTTTAAGTGGACTGATACTGTTCGTGCTCTTTGTGAATGGCATCTTTCACTCAGCATAATGATTTTGAGATTCATCTATTTTGATGAGTATCAATAGTTTGTTCCTTTTCATTGCTAAATTGTATTTTATTTTAATAAGATTTTATTTATTTATTTGACAGAGAGATCACAAGTAGGCAGAGCAGCAGGCAGAGAGGTGGGGGGAAGCATGCTCCCTGCTGAGCAGAGAGCCCAGTGTGGGCCTCAATCCCCAGACCTTGAGTTCACAATCTGAGCTGAAGGCAGAGGCTTAACCCACTGAGCCACCCAGGTGCCCCAACTAAATAGTGTTTTAATAACAGCACTGTATGAATATGCCACATTTGTTTACCCATTTTTATATTGATTGGGTTGTCTTTTGGATTAACCCAAGGACATTAAGTTTTCTTTTAGGATTCTTCAGGTATCAGCTCTTACCTTTAGCCCTATAATCCAGTGGTGTAGGATACTGGGTTGCAGTTCATATTTTTGCACATGGCTATCCAAATGTTCTAGCACCATTTGTTAAAAAGATTATTCTTTCCCTGTGGAATTGCCTTGGCATCCTTGTTAAAAATCAATTAGCTATAGATATGTGAAATAGCTATAGATATGTGAGTCTGTTTCTGGACTCTATTCTGTTCCTTTGATGTGTATCTTTATATATATATACAAATTTACTTTGATGTAGGTCTTTACACCAATAGCACACTGTCTTGATTATTTTAACTTTCTAAAAATTTAAAATCAAGTCATTTATGATTTTCACTTTGGTTCTTTATTCTCAAAATTGTTTTGGCTATTATAAATCTTTTGCAATTCTAGGGGCACCTGAGTGGCTCAGTGGGTTGAGGCCTCTGCCTTCAGCTCAGGTCATGATCCCAGGTCCTGGGATCGAGCCCCATATCAGGCTCTCTGCTCAGCAGGGAGCCTGCTTCCTCCTCTCTCTCTGCCTGCCTCTCTGCCTATGTGTTCTGTCTGTCAAACAAATAAATAAAATCTTTTAAAAAAAATAAATCTTTTGCAATTCTACATAAATTTTAGATTCACCTTATATATTTCTACAAAAAAAAAAGTCTTGCTGGAATTACATGGGGATTGTGTTGAATCTATAGGTCAATTTGGGATGAACTATTATCTTAACAATATTGAGTATCCTCTGATCCATGAACATGGTATATCTCTCCATTTGTTTAGGTCTTCTTTAATTTCTATCAGCACTGTTTTGTAGCTTTCAGTGTATGGGTCTTGCACAACTCTTACCTAATTTATCTCTAAGCATTTCATATATATATATTTTTTTTTTGATGCAAGTGTCTTAGGTCAGATTGCTATAGCAAAATACCATAAACTGGGTGGTTTATGAAAAACAAAAATTTATTTCTCACAGTTGTAGAGGCTAGAAGTCCAATATCATGGTGTCGGCAAGGTTATGAGAGCCCTCTTCCCAATTATAGATGACTGAGTTTTTGTATCCTCACATGGTGGGGGGGGGGTAGAATGAGCTCTGGTCCATTTATCACATTATTAGGACACAAATCCCATTCATGAGAGCTCCATACCCACAACCCAATTATCTCCCAAAGTCCCCATAACCAAATACCATCACATTGGGATTTAGATTTCAACACTTGAATTCTGGGGGGACACAAGCATCCAGTTCACAACAAATAGTAAATGACATATTTTAATTAATTTCCTGGTTATTCAATGATAGTTTAGGGGGTTCCTAGGTAGCTCAGTCAGTTAAGCATCTGACTATTGATTTCAGCTCAGGTCATGATCTCAGAGTCATGAGATCAAGTCTGCAACAGGTTCTGCACTTAGCAGGGAGTCCCCTTGAGATTCTCTCCCTCTGCCCTTCCCCGCTCCCCAACACCATCCCCAACTCTCACACTCATGCATGCATATGCAAACACTCTCTCTCTTAAGTAAAATTAGGAAAGAAATAAAATAAGAAAGAAAGAAAGAAAGAAAGGGAAGGAAGAAAACCTTTGGCTTGCATATCTGAGTGTCTGTGTGCATGTGTGTATGTGTGTGTGTGTGTGTGTGCATGCGTGTGTGCATTTTGTGTATTGGGGAGGCATTTTAACTTCAGCCAAACTAAGTGATATTCCTGTGCAGTCCCAATGGTACCTGGGTCAGTTTATTTAGCAGTACATGTGCATGTGGCGGCAGGGAGTGGGGATGTCTATGTGTGAGTATATCTAGTCAGAGAGGGTAAATAAGAAAAGGCCCATTAATATTTAAAATACCTATCATGCTTCCATGCCCCAATCTGTTAACTGTAGAAACTTCGCCATCTCAAAATGTTTCCTTATTACTGCCAGGAGGCCACTCTGAGTGTTGACAAAGAGGTCTGCACATGGTGTCCCCTTCCAGTCTCCTCCCTGACTTGACAGCACAGGGGCCTTTGTCTGCTATCCCCTTGAAGCTAGAATCAATCTCCTTCTTGCAATGCTGGCCAGTGGGAATGGAGATTGGCAGGGGGTAGCACCACCCACTTCTCCCAACCCATTGTAAGCATAGTATAACTTCTTTCTTTAATTTCCTTGAAAACAAAAGAGAACTGTGGGGAGAAAACAGAGAACACACGTGTTAACATGGGGATAACTCAGGAGTTCCCTGCTTCAGAAAGACTTTCTTTTCCCCTTCAACCCAAGCATTTCCTCTACAGTTGTCATTTCTTGTCATTGCATCAATCTCCTCTCTGGATGATTTTGCAGAAGGAAGATTTGCTCTCATTAGTAGAAAACACATGACCTACCCCAAAGCCTTGCTTTAAGACTCTAATGGGACATAGAGTCAACACAAACTGTCCGTGTTCTTGGGTGTCAATTAGCACAACCTCAAGTAGGTAGGACCTACTCCAATACTCCAATACTCCAAGCCACAGCCAGGGCCTGCAGAGCCTGGTACAGCTTCCCTACGGTCTCTCCAACATGAGGGTTAAAGTTCCTTCCCTCCACCAAAAAAAAAAAAAAGTTTACTTTGTAAAAATCCCAACAACATTAACTCTTCCTCATCTGTGAGCAACTGTCAAATAACTTCTCAAGAACAAAAACAGAACCTCTACTTCTTGCCTTAAACAGCTAAAAAATAAGACAAAGTGTACAAAACAGGAGCGTGGGGGTGACTCAGTAGTTAAGGTCATGATCCCAAGATGCTGTGATCGAGCCCCAAATGGGGCTCTCTGCTCAGCAGGGAGCCTGCTTCTCCCTCTCCCTCTCCCACTCACCCTGCTTATGTTCCTGTTCTTGCTTTCTTTCTCTCTGTCAAATAAATAAATAAATAAAATATTAAAATGTACAAAACAATGGTTTCCAGATACAGAACCAGCGACAATAAAGGACTGTGATTCTTGAGTGAAGGAAGCTAGTGAAATGAACCTTATAAATTCTTTAGTGTGCAGCCCGAAGTGAAGGACTGGGCTGCAGCACTGTGAGTGAGAACCGGGAGAAGGCTGGTGGTCTCACTGACTTGAAGAGACAAGACTCAAGAGTTCAGAGAAGCAGTGGCTAGAATATACTGGACAGATTGCTGGGGGGGTGACACTTGCTCAAAGAGAAAGGTCTGAATCTGCACACGGTTCCCCTCTAGTATGTAGCTGAGTCCTGACTAGCTCATGCATGTGACACTATGACTAAGGCCAGAAAAAATTACCCACAGAAAGAAGCAGGGGGAACACTCCCCAGCGCTTACACCACTTCTCAGACATCAGAATGGAAAGGTCTAACGCGTGGGGGATGAAGTAGAGCACTCCAATGGGTAGGCCATGTTCACCTACACTAAAAGCTGTTCTGGGCCTACCTAAAAAGCTTAAAAGCAAGTCTTAATGGAGCAAACATTTTCAGTTTACTTAACTGGGTTCCAGAACAAAGTAAAAAATACTTAAAAATAATTAAAGGAATACAGCAAACAAAAACAATGAGCCCAAAGGTAAAATTCACAGTATCTGGCATCTCAACAAAAATGGTGGAGAAGCAGGCCAATGGGGCTCATCGGAAGGAAAATACACCAACAGTAAGAACAGATCCAGAAATGACATAAATGACAAAAATTAGAAGACCACAACATTAAAACAGCTATTATAAACCTACCCCATATGTTCAAGAAGGTAGAAGAAAGCATGAGAATGATGTGGAGCAAAATGGAAGACAAATAGACCCAAATCAAATTTCAAGATGAAAAATACAATGTTTTAGATAAAAAATACGCCATGGGATAAACGGCAGATAATACATCATGACAAAGTAGAGTTCGTGCCAAGAATTTGGGGAGATGGGTCATTTAACATTTTAAAAATCAACTACTTCTCCACCACAGTGAACAATTAAAAAAGAAAAACCATATAAATATCGGAAAAAATCTGTCAAAATTCAACATTCAATCATGGTTAAAAACAATAACAACAGCAACAACAACAACAAAAAACCATTTCTCAGCAAAACAAGGATAGCTGGGGATTTCTTCAGCCTGAGTAGGGGCATCTATTAAAAATCTACAGCTAACGTCATGTCATATTGGTAAAAAGGACAAATTCTTTCCTCCTAAGATCAGGAACAAGCAAGAATGTCGATTTTCACCACTTTTACCTAACATTTTTTCTAGAGGTCCTAGCCATGGCAAAAGGCAAGAAAAGGAAATTAAAGACATACTGATATGAAAGGAAAAATCAAACTATCCTTTTTAACAGATAACATGATTGTCTATGTAGAAAATCCCAATTTCTGAAAAGGTTATAAAAACTTGTGTGTGAATATAGCAAAGTTGTAGGATATAAGATTAATGTATCAGGGACACCTGACTGACTTAGTCAGAAGGGCCTGGGACTCTTGATCTCAGGGTCATGAGTTCAAGCCCCATGCTAGATGTAGAGATTGCTGGGGAAAAAAAAAAATCAGTATATCAATATCAATTTTATTTTTGTTTTTTGTTTGTTTGTTTGTTTTTTAAGTAGATCCTACACCCAGCATGGAGTCCAAGGCCAAAGGTTTTCAATCTTACCTGCATATTAGGATCACCTGGGAGCTTTAAAAAAAAAGAATGACTACATCCACCTCCAGAAACTGTAATTCAAATTAGCCTGGGTACAGTCCAGATCTGGGCATTTGCAAAACTGCCCACGTAAGTCTAAGGCCAGCTAGGGCTAAGAGCACCTGCACTAGGCCTTTGAAGCACATCTTCTTGATCTGTACATAACCATTCATCTCATCTGGGCCCACACAGTAGAGGGGCTTATCTTCTTCCTCTTCGTTGTCTCTCCCCTCTTGCCAGGGTCCACCGTAGGCTGCTTGTAACCGCTGCTCTGCTCACGCCCCTCACTCTGTCTTTTCCTATTTGTCCTCTCTGTCCCTTCCGTTGGGTTATTTCATCCATACCCACTCCTCTGTCAGCCAAAAGGCTAATGTCACCCAGCTAGCGAGGACCACAACACACTGGCTCCAAGACTCAGGGCATGGGCCAGCCCTATAATCTGGTCTTCAAAGGGTGACCCTCTTGTCCCATTTTGCTCAGGACTCTCCTGGGTTTAGCCCTGTAAACAAATCTTCAATCCTGAGAAGCCCCCAAATGGGATGCTTGATATCCCTATCCCTGGGGCCCCTGCATGACTTCTTTGTTCCCAAGGGCTGCTTTCAAGCCTATTCAAGGTTCAAGTCCATCCGAGTACAGGAGCATAGAAGTGACAAGTCACCAGATGACCTAAGGCTTACCATGGCCGGAGCTTATTATCAAATCCTTACGCAGTTAAATTTCCATAGTTTATTTTAAATGGTAAAATTGTCATAGTCTGAGGCAGTAAATGTGTCAGTCAAAAATACATATAGAGCAGCATATGCTTGCCTGAGGCAAATATAATGAGACTCTGTAACTGCTACTCTCAGTTCTCAAGTAGTAGGGGAAGATAATTTTAAAATGTGGATTATTATTTTTTGTTTAGACTTTGGTAAAAGTTTGGATAAAACATACCAAGAGTAACAATTTCTGTATACTATATATTTGAAAATGACATCACTCACCTCCACTAGCAAAGCATGTGCCCTGGGTTGATTTTCCATCACTAGAGATGGACTTCGGTGCTCCCACCACATTCCCTCATCCAGCCCTGTTTGGGGCCAAGGATGGACATCTGGACCAGACAATGCTGTGGGAGACAAGAGTGCTACTCACTGATTCAACATGAAATCCAGAAGTGGTAGTAATCCATGGGCAGGGTCGGCCTCTGAAGGATGCTAAGCAAGAGAAATTCCACTATCAGGGACTCATTACTTTATCACGACCATGACCCTGTGCATTTGTTGAAAATACATATACTCCTGGGGCACCTGGGTGGCTCAGTGGGTCAAAGCCTCTGCCTTCATCCCAGGTCATGATTCCAGGGTCCTGGGATCGAGCTCCACATCGGCCTCTCTGCTCAGGAGGGAGCCTGCTTCCTCCTCTCTCTCTCTCTCTCTCTCTCTCTCTCTCTCTGCCTGCCTCTCTGTCTACTTGTGATCTCTCTCTGTCAAATAAATAAATAAAATCTTTAAAAAAAAATGCATATACTCCTACTAAGGGTACCCATCTTTGTGTGAATGAACTCACGAGTTCATATTCCTTCACTTTGCTTTTAAAAGATTTATTTACTCATTTTAAAAAGAAAGAGCATGAGAGAGCACAAGCAGGGGAAGGGCAAAGGGAGAGGGAGAGAGAATCCCCAGCTGACTGCCTGCAAGCAGGAGACCCATGCAGGACTCGATCTAACAACCTCCAGATCATGACCGGAGCCGAAATCAAGAGTCAGATGCTTAACCAACTGAGCCACCAAGGGGCCCCGCTCATATTCCTTCTTAACAAGTGAAATGCAGCAGCACAAAAGCCCTGGATCAAAAGGAAGAACAGTTGCAGGGAGGGAGGGAGGGGGAAGAAGAGGTAGCTGACGATATTAAATTCTGGTGCTCACCTGCCTTAACCCCCCGGGGTTGGCCTCTGCTCTCACCTCAAAAGCCTCACAATCCGGCAATTCTGGAAAACCCAGTCATTTTTGCAGAGTTAACCGAACCCCACATCCCCCCTGAGGCTCCTGCCCTGAACTTGAGACTCCGTCCGCTTCTTCTGAAACCCTACTGCGATTAGGATTAGTAAAATGTATTTGACAACCGAATTTTGTATTCCAAGCAACACCTCTTGAAATATGACAACTTTTTCTGTATTCTATAAACTTTCAGGTGCCTAGTAGCTCAGTCAGTTAAGCATCTGCCTTCGGCTCAGGCCGTGATCCCAGAGTTCTGGGATCGAGTCCCACATTGGGCTTCCTGCTCTTCGAGGAGTAGTCTTCTCCCTCTACTCCCCCGTGTTTGTGATCTCTCTCTCAAATAAATAAGGACAATCTTAAAAAAAAAAAAATCATTCATGTATTTATTATTTTTTTAATGTTACTAATCAGACTGTGACCTTTTTGAAGAGCGATCGTAACTTATAGATCCATTTTCCCTGTAAGGTGTTGCTAAGGGCCTGGCCCAGGGAGACCGTGTTTGATCACTTTTAGACACATGGATTCTAACCAAAAAAGAAACAAAACAAACAAAAACCAAAATCAACCCAACTCATGTTCAAGGTTCAAAGTTGAAGTCCCACAACTCTGTCACTTGCTTATGATCAAAGGAATTACTCAACCACTCGGGACAATTGGACTTCCTTGAAAGGGTAATGATCATTCACACCATGCTTGGCACCGAAGTGCACCACGAAGGTTGGTTACAATTAATATTTTTACATTCCTTTTTTTTTTTTTTTTTAAACTCTGGAGCACTTTGGACATTGCATAGGAGGCATTTTCCTGGAGAAAGTTTTAAGGAAGAGCAGAGGTGGCTTGAATGAATCCACGTTCAGAGCTTTCATGCAGATTCCAGGCCCTATCTTGAGCAACATTATATATCTGACCCTGCCTATCATCTCTCAGAATTTATGTAGGAATTCAATTTTCCAAATAATATTAGAATCTGTAGAGTTTGGCTTATTTTAGTCCCCCCCCCCCCCCACCAAGCTTCGCTGTGGCTTATCCATAGCAGTGTGAAAATTACAAGGCTCTTTCAGCAGAGGAGAAATGTCACCATGGATGCTATTTAAAAAAATGATCGATAGACACAATCCTGTTGTTAGCAGAGACCAAAGCGTATGTAATTTGAACAGAAGACAAGCCTCCATAAGACACCTCAGTAAAGGTCCAGGGAACAAAAACCAAGACAGGGAAGCGCCCCCACAAATGTTATCTGAACAAGGCAAAGCACAGTGGAGACTCCTCTAACAGTCAAAAGATCACCCGTCATAGGCAATATTATTTTACATAAATGCTGGAGTTTGTCATGACACTGTTACGCATAATGTCAGTTTCAGACTCCAAAGTCAAATAGATCAGGGTTCAAACTGTGGTTCTGCCATTTATCCAAAGCAAAACTTTAGGCTACTCTGTGATCTGGCCCCTCAGAATCCAGTGGAAATGTGTCCACTGATTCCCACATTTGTAAATAGGGATGGCAGGTGATCACAACAATAATGACACGGACCTCATGAAATTGAAATTGTTGTATTAATGTGTGTACATGTTTAGCACAACATTAGGGACACAGTATGTATTCTTTTGTTCCTTGTTACTGCTCTGTCACCCCTCATAATAATCCCATTCTGAGGTCACGACCCCGGGTCGTAGACAGAATGCCGAGCCATCAGCCAAAGCCTCCATTATTCAACAGCTTCCATTCCTTGATCAATCGTCGGCCATGGCCACCCTTTCTTTTTTTAATTTCTCACAATGTTCATGCAAACGGACAATGAAGCATTTCCCGTGAGATAGAGTCATTCGGGTTTCCTCTGTGGAGGACAAGCTCAGTTTCCTGGGAAGGACCATCTGGCATTGCCCCAGGCTGTACTCTGGAGCCAGGAACACTGCCTGGCAGTTGGCATAGGAGTACGTTTCATTTCCTCTTGTTAAGATGCAATAGTTCTATTTTGTTCACATTACAGCTCTGCTTTCCTTGTCTCGGATCAAATGTGAAATTAGGCCTGAAATGCACATTCATTCTATAAAGCTGTGGTCTCCATGTAGCTGCAACCTCTAGATTTTGACCCAGTTGAAAAAGTCTGTGATATTTCTGTTAAGAAGGCAGTGTGTTTCGCCGAAAATAAATAAGAGATGCAATGAAAAGGACAGCATAGGAAATACAGTCAATAAAATTATAATAATTTTGTATGGTGACAGATGCTAACTATATTTATCATGGTGAACATTTCATAATGTATACAATTGTTGAATCACTTTATTATATACTCAGAACTAAAAGAATATTGTATGGCAACTATTAAAAGAAAAATACCTCTGTGACAGGCAAGAGAGTAGCAGATAAACTGAAAGCATTGAACCTGGGTGATGGGTACATGAAGGTTTATTGACAGTGTTGTGTTTCTTGTTATCTTTGCTTGAAATTTTACAAGTTTTGGAGGTTTTTTTCGCTTTTTGTTTTTATTTTTTAAGGATTTATTTCTTTATTTGAGAGAGCGGGGGTGGGGGGGGAGAGAATATCGAGTTGACTCACCGCTGAGCACGGAGCCCAACATGGACCTTGATCCCATGACCCTGAGACCACAGCTGGAGCTGAAATCAAGAGCCAGAGATTTAACTGACTGAGCCACCCAGGGACCCCCAGAATTTTTTTAAAGTTTGAAAATAACAATTAAGAATGTCAAAATATGTCCTTAATGTATTCATTGTCAGAAAAAGGATGCTACAAAATTGCATGTACTGTATGATTCCATTTTGGTATATGTAGTTGCACCCATCACACACAAAAAAATTACTTTTAGCAGCATTTTGTAGTTTTCAGTGTAGAATTTTTTCTTAAATTTATTCATATCGACTTTGTGGGTTTTAAAAAAGCTGAAATATATTTTTCTTGAATTACATGTTCAGGTTTTTTTTTGCTGCTATATATAGAAATTAAACTGAATTATGGGTGTGAAAACTGTATCTTGAAAAATTTCTAAGTTCACTTTTGGTTTTCACAGTTGCCTGTAGATTCCATAGGGTTTCTCTGAAGATAATCTTGTTCCCTGTGAGTAGAGATATTTGTTTTTCTTTCTATCCAAACTTCACAAAGACTTAAGTAAAATATTGAATAGAAGATGGAGAGTGGTCATCTTTGCCTTGTTCCTGATTTTAGGGGAGATATTTTGAGTACTTTACTACGACCCACGTCACTATGTAAAACAGTATGGCAGTTCCTCAAAAAACTTAAAATAGGGGATGCCTGGGTGGCTCAGTGTGTTAAGCCTCTGTCTCAGGTCATGATCTCAGGGTCCTGGGATCGAGCCCCGCGTCAGGCTCTCTGCTCAGCAGGGAGCCTGCTCCCTCCACCCCCCGCCTGCCTCTCTGACTACTTGTGATCTCTCTCTCTCTGTCAAATAAATAAATAAAATCTTAAAAAAAAAAAAAAACTAAAAATAGAACCACCATATCATCCAGCAATCCCATGTCAGGATAGCTATAGAAAGGAAATCAGGATCTCAAAGAAATATTTTCATTCCCATGTTCACTGTAGCATTATTCACAGTAGCTAAGCAATCTACTTGCCCATCAACAGGTGAATGGATAAAGAAAATGTTGCATATGCCCACAACGGAGTATTATTCAGCCTTAAGAAAGAAGGAAATCTTGCCATTTGCAACAACATGGATGAATCTGGAGGACATTATGCCAAGTGAAATAAGCCAGACACAGTTGAACAAATGCTAAATGATGCCGCCTGTATGTGGAAATGAAAATACTCAAACTCACAGAAGCGGAGAGTAGAAGAGTGGTTGCCAGGGACCGAGAGAAGCAGGTGGCTAGGGGAGTCAAAAGATACAAGTTTCAATTATACAAAATTAATAAGTTTTAGAGATCTACTGTACATCATAGTTTCTATGGTTAATAATACTATATTGCATACTTAAAATTTGAGTGTGTTGTGGTCTTATCACCCAATAGTGATGAAAATGATAATTAATTAAGAGAGGGAGACGAAAGTTTTGAAGGTAATGGAAAGGTTTATGACATAGAACATGGTAATGGTTGTGTGGATGTGTACTTATCTCCAAAATCGTCAAGTTATATTCAGTATGCACAGCCTTTGATATGTCAAGCATACCTCAAAAATGTGGTTTTAAAAAGTAAAAAACAATGGGACGCCTGGGTGGCTCAGTTGGTTAAGCAGCTGCCTTCGGCTCAGGTCATGATCCCAGCGTCCTGGGATCGAGTCCCACATCGGGCTCCTTGCTCAGCAGGGAGCCTGCTTCTCCCTCTGCCTCTGCCTCTGCCTGCCATTCTGTCTGCCTGTGCTCGCTCTCTCCCCTTCTCTCTCTCTGATAAATAAATAAAATCTTTAAAAAAAAAAAAAAAAAAAAAAAAAAGTAAAAAACAAATTAATTTTAAAAAAGGCAATGTGACACAGAAACATTAGAAGGAAAACCTCAGAAATCTAAATGACCTGAGCTGGTAAAAAGAAATAACTTCAGGGACGCCTGGGTGGCTCAGTTGGTTAAGCAGCTGCCTTCAGCTCAGGTCATGATCCCAGCGTCCTGGGATCGAGTCCCACATCGGGCTCCTTGCTTGGCGGGGAGCCTCCTTCTCCCTCTGCCTCTGCCTGCCACTCTGTCTGCCTGTACTCGCTCTCTTTCCCTCTCTCTCTCTCTGATAAATAAATAAAATATTTTTTTAAAAAATCTCAAAAAAAAAAAAAAAGAAAAAGAAATCACTCCTGAGAGCTTTTACACTGTGCTGCAAAGGCATTTTCATTACTTTCATTGGCCTTTGTTTCCATGAGTGTGTGAAGTGAACGGTCAATGAGTTTATTTATGTAACTCATGTGGTGGTATAGCTGCTGAGATCCACTGTTGTCATCATTATTTATGACAAAATTAGCTCCTCTTGGTAAGTAGACCAGGTTTCCGCCCTACAGCACATCTATGTTTGTGTTATTTTCATCTCAAACACAAATGGCAAGCACTGTAATTGTGAAAGAGAAAAGCAAAGTGAATTATAGATTGCCTTAATGGAAGACCAAATATCCTGAGGATACTTTGAATTTTATTTTTTAATAGCATCTGAAGGAAACTGAGAAATTGCCCCAAATCTGATGATAACCTCCACCCTGACTTTGGTGATGGCATTTTTTAAATTAAAAAAACTGAATTTCAGCTTATGATGTCTTGGTTTAATTTCCTGTGTTGTTTGTTATTCTAGCTTGTCAGATTACTGCAGATATAAAATTGAAAGATCACAGGAACTTTAAAAGTATATGACATGTCTTAACAGCAAGGAATATGCTTTTTAAAAAAATATGGAAATTGCCTTGAAATTAAGATGTAGAAAAATAACGACTTATGCAGGGAGACAAAGGATGGACTTCAGTGTATTTGGAAAGAAAGTTCTGCTAGTTAGGATTGACATGTTGAACATAGATGTCAAACCACTGGGAAATTCTGGATTTCCAGTGATTGAGACCCCTTTGAATTTTATTACTAATTTAGCTACATGACATAGTAACATTATCCCTTGAGCATTTTTCATTCTATACTGTCACAACTGTCAAGAAAAAGAAAAACAGGGACACCTGGGTGGCTCAGTGGGTTAAGCTTCTGCCTTCGGCTCAGGTCATGGCCCCAGGGTCCTGGGATTGAGTCCCACATAAGGTGCCCCGCTCAGTGAGGAGCCTGCTTCTCCTTTTTCCTCTGCTGTTCCCTCTGCTTATGCTCTCTCTTTTTCTCTCTCTGACAAATAAATAAATAATTAATTTTTTTGAAAGAGAAAAGAAAAATATTATTTTTCAAAATCCTTTATCAAAGGCACTTTGGTTAACCTTGGCCCAGTCCCACAGGAAGCAACCAAATCTCTCCTGGGCCATATCCAGTTCTACCAGTGGCTCCATTCCAAGCTCATCCAAAGAGCCACTGCCCACTGAAGTCCAGGTCCCTGGAATATTCCCATGAGAGCAATTGCTGGGGTCCAGGTTGGGCAATGAAATAAAACAATAGCAGGTTTTATTTCAAAAACACCAAAATGTGCCGTATGTCATCTGGCAGGAATAACATTTAGGAATTCATTTAGACCATGATTCTTAAAACATTGGTTTATAAAAAGTTTCACAGATCCTCTGTGAAATGAGAAAAATAAGGAAAGTGTAGTAAGTTTGTAATACAACTCTTTAAAATTTAAAGGTCTGTTATTCTGAAAAATTCATCCTTCCTGCTTTAGGAATTAACGCATCCTTTTTATGTAAAATGATAGTGGATGTTGCCAGTAGGGTGTTGTTTTTTTTTTAATATCCTTATCAAAATAAAGAACCCAAGTTGTTCTCAATTCTCTAACCTCCATTGAAAAAACTTTGGATCCACCGATTTTCCTTTTTACAGTCTACTCTGTATCCACATATATTTGGGTATGCCGTCTTCTCCACTGTATTTAGGAAACTTGCATGTACAAGAGCCAGGTTTCACTCATTTCTGTACTTTGATCTCACTGCCAGTGCTTGGCACTCTGCATGCAGTAGGTACTCAGTAAATGTTTGTTGTGTTGAAGATGAAGCAACCTCCACTCTTTTTTTTAAAGATTTATGTATTTGTTTTAGAGAGAGAGCATGAGTGGGAAGAGCAGAGGGAGAGGGAAAGAGAATCTCAAGCAGACTCCACACTGAGCGTGGAGCCTGATGCGGGGCTGGATCTAAGTACCCTGAGATCATGACCTGAGCTGAAATCAAGAGTCAGACGCTTAACCAACTGTGCCACCCAGGTGCCCTACAACTGCCATTCTTTTCTTTTTTAAGATTTTATTAATTAATTAATTTGTTTATTTATCAGAGAAAGAGAGAGACAACACGTAGAGGGAGAAGCAGCAGAGAGAGCAGCAGGCAGAGGGAGAAGCAGGGAGCCCGAGGTGGGACTTGATCCAAGGACTCCACGATCATGATCCGGGCCGAAGGCAGACACTTAACCCACTGAGCCACCCAGGTGTCCTGCAACCTACATTCTTACTGAAAACATCTCCAGAGGAAAAAAAAGGCAGTCTTCATTTTACAGTAACATAGTCTTTAGCGATTCACTGATAACAGCGAAATAGAAAAGGGATCTGGGGTGACAGGCCTGGGTGGATTCCTGGCTCTGTCACTTTCCTATGAACCTTTACAGTTTTTGGTAATTTGCTTTCTTCACCACAAAATGTAGAATATGTCTTTGCTCCTCCATGCACTTGATTGTGAGATCAGATGTGCGTGTGGTAAACCACTCTTTCTGTACCCAGCACTCTATTTTGACCCACCAGAGGCTCCTTCCTCTTTGGGTCCCATCATGAGTCTGGGGCAGTCAATTACAGGATTCCCACCTCGTAGCTGTAAGGCTGGGTCACAAAGAAGGGGTATGGAGCCTCCTCTGTAGAGCAGAAGCCTCTGTAGAGCAGGAGCTGGGGCCAGAGGCAGTCAGCCAAACAGACAGAAGACTGCTGTCTAGCATTTATTCAGTCCTCACTCTATGCACCAGGCATTGCTGTGAGCAGTTCCACGCAAGAACCCTGGCACGTGGGTGCTGCTGTTGCCATCCTCATTTGCTGCGCAATGAAACCGAGGCACAGGTAGGAACAAGAAGAGTTCCAAGCAAGCCCCAGCAGTGTGGGAGGAGCCCACAGTCTTGCCACTTCATCCTACCTGCCTTTCAAGGTGCAGGGACGGGAGGGGGAGGAGGACTAACAGAACCTTCCTAAATCCACTCTCATCCCTCTTGTCTCCATGAGCCAATAGACTCCCTTTTTGTTGAGCAAGCCGTCATCCTCAGGTCAGCACTCACAATCTCGGAAAGATGAGGAAATGGGTCCCCCGACTTACACAGACGAAGCCATCTGCTCCTAGCAGCTCTATAGCAGCCTACCCCACTGCTTCCTCTCACCGAGCTTCTGACATCTTTACCCAAACACTCCTTGGCATCACTGCTCTCATGCCATTGCTCTCTTTTGGGTGTTTGGACTCCGCCATCTGTTCAATTCCGACCTCTCCCGAAAGCCTTTGCTGAGTCCTCCAGCGCACATTTCTCTCTTTGACCTCTGGAGCACCCTAACAGCACCCCCATCCATCAACTGTATTCACAAGCTCTAGGATCTTTAGGTACGTGTTGATATGTAACTCTGGCTTCAGTTTAATCCACGTGGATGAATGGATCCTTGTTATCCATCTTGATAAAGTTCCTGAAAGGACAGGATTTTCTTCTTCTTTCATACTTTCCAAAGCAGCCTGCAACAGCACCTTCCAGAAAATTAACATGTGTGCATCGATCTTTTAATCTGTTGTCATTCATCACTTCTTCTCAAGAAGGTCCATAGTGTCCTCACCTTTTTCACTTTCTAGCAGGGCGGCCCAACTATACCGTTGTTCCCCCTCCAGGCCTGTAACAGTTTGGGGTCTGGGAATGCTTACACTTCCCAGTCTAAGTCAGGAGTGGGAAAACCCAGGCACTGGGCAGCCCCGTGACAGATAAGCTGTCATTTGGGAAGTTGCATGCTATTCTCTCTGTGCAAACCGGACCACTGCACAACCTAGATATGTCATTGTAAATCATCAAAGTTACATCTTCACTTCTTTTCTTTACAATACAGTTGTCAAGAACATCTTGAGAAAAGAAGATGTTGTCTAGGAAACCTGAAAGCTGTGACCATTAGGAAACATTAAAAATAGGAAGAAAGAGTGTCCAGAATCCAAAATGTTAAATGAAATTCTGTATTAGGCCATATAAGTAAATGAAGAAAACATGTGTTCTTTCCAGTCGACATGAAATAGGTCCATTTCTTTGAGGGTCTACTGTATGTCAGTCATCCTACTGAATGCTATAAAGCTCACAGCAAAGTAAGGGCTATTCCGTTTTATGGACTAGGAAGCTGTTGCCCATAGAAGCCAACACTAGTGGGGAGTGAGCAAGGACATAAGGTACTTCAACAGGGACCTGAAACACTATTTCATACTCATGTTTTAAAAAGCACAGCAACGGGGCACCTGGGTGGCTCAGTGGGTTAAAGCCTCTGCCTTCAGCTCGAGGCATGGTCCCAGGGTCCTGGAGTCGAGCCCCGCATCGGGCTCTCTGCTCAGCGGAGAACCTGCTTCCCTTCCTCTCTCTCTGCCTGCCTCTCTGTCTACTTGTGATCTCTATCTGTCAAATAAATAAATAAAATCTTTAAATATGAAAAAATAAAAAGCACAGCAACTGGGGGCCTGTGTGGCTCAGTCAGTTGAGCGTCTGTCTGCCTCTTGATTTCAGCTCAGGTCATGATCTCGGGATCCTGGGATTGAATTCCTTGTTAGGCTCCTCACTCAGAGGAGAGTCTGCTTGTCTTCCTCTCCATATCCCCCTCCCCCCATTTGTGTTCTCTCTCAAATAAATAAATAAACCTTTTTTAAAAATAAAGGTAGATCAACTAAATCCTATTATCAGTAGTAAGTTTTTGTTTACTCCATTATGCCTCACATGAACCTGTCTTAAGTCAAATCATAGTTAAGAATCTGCTGCTGATACAGGTTCCAATTATAAAAATGGAAACAGCTTGATTTTCCTCACTAGGAAAGTAGATATTCAGTACATTTCATTGCAATAAAGAAATGACCAAAAGAAGAAGATGCTTATTGTAAAAGGAAACGAAAATAGTCACTATCTAGGAATAAATGATTAATAATCTAGAGATAACTAGGTTAATGATAAAGCATTCTTTAAGCAGTTTGAATTCTGGGACACCTGGGTGGTGTAGTCTGTTTAGTGCCCGACTCTTGGTTTGGCTCAGGTTCTGGTCCCAGAGTCATGAGATTGAGTTCCGTGTCAGGCTCCATACTCTCTTCTTCTCCCTCTGGTCCTCCCGCTGTTCTCTCTCCAAAATAAATAATTTTTTTTTAAGATTTTATTTATTTATTTGACAGACGGAGATCACAAGTACACAGAGAGGCAGGCAGAGAGAGAGGAAGGGAAGCAGGTTCTCCGCTGAGCAGAGAGCCCGATGCAGGCTCAATCCCAGGACCCGGGGATCATGACCCGAGCCGAAGGCGGAGGCTTTAACCCACTGAGCCACCCAGGCACCCCCCAAATAAATAATATATTTTTTTAAAAAAACAGCTTGATATAGCTTCAAACTATTTTTTTTTAATTTGAGAATACTTGATTTTCTTTTTTTTTAAATGATTTTATTTATTTGACAGAGAGAGCGATCACAAGTAGGCAGAAAGGCAGACAGAGAGAGGAGGAAGCAGGCTTCCTGCTGAGCAAAGAGCCCCATGCGGAGCTTGATCCCAGGACCTCGGGGGATCATGACCTGAGCGGGAGGCAGAGGCTTAACCAACTGAGCCACCCAGGCACCCCCCCACCAAATATTCTTTAATAAACATTATTTTTTATAACCACTTCAAAGATGCTGAGTGTTAATGAGAAATTTTTAAGAAATGAAAACATTGTGGTTTTCTTCTTGCCTGAGATATTTGTATCAAAGACACTTTTGATTAAATCAAGCAGTCATGACTTTAGTCTCTTTCAATTGTTCATGAATTGAACAGAGGAGTATTCACTGGTCACTAAGTGACAGGTGCTGCTCTAGGCTCTGGGGATACAGCAGGAGACAAGAGGGACAAAATTCCGTTTGGCTTATTTATAGAGAGAATGAAGAACTTCTGTGTGAGAGATTTTCCTATGGAAATAGGGCAAGGGAGAAAAAGGGGAAGAGGGAGGTATTACTGAAGATGTAGGTAGGAAATGGAGCTTTCCTGAGAAGGAATGAATTCATCTGGGAATAAGAGAGGACAGGAGAGAAGGTAACACCAGAATGTTAGACTCACTGGGGAGAGGAAAAGAAAGTAGGAAGGAGAGAACTTCATTAGTGGTCAGCCCAAGCCAAGGGACCTGTCCACCCCAAAACAAACTTCTTTCACCCAAGGTGAGAGAGAGAAAGAGGTGCGGAGAGGCAATTTCAGCACAAGCAGAGAGAAGGGGCCAATTTGCAAGATGGATCTTAGAAACTGTAGAAAGTGAAGCACAGAGAAAAGGTAGACTGGAAGAATTTTTGTTCAAGTAAATTCCATGGTTTCAAAGAGTAAACTGCAAGGCATAACTTGAGATATTTCCAGAGTTTCAATTCAGATTTTTTTTTAAAATAAAAAGCTATTTTATATTTGTTATAATAAGATAATGTGTGGCTGCAAATTGTCTAGTATATTGGAAGCACGGAGGTGGAGAGGGCTAGTTAAGTAGCTGGGAGCCCACCAACAGTGAGTACATAAAAAGTGGTTCCTCACCCAGGGTGGGGACAAACTAGCTCACGAACTGACAAATTGCTTACCGGTTGCAGCTTTATCAAATTGCATTTTTTTTTTTTTTTACTGATCTCTCCTCCTGTTCACTTTAAGGAGTCCTTGACATTTGTTTTAAATGCATTTAAAATAATGCAGAGTCATCCAGTTTCTACACCATTAGAAATACGGCCCTACCACACAGAAGTGTGCCTGAAAAGGTCAGAGGAGTACAGGGGTTACAAGACTAGATTCTGGAGTCAGAATGCGGGTTTGAAATCTGACTCAAAGGACACAGTCATTTTCTAGCAGAGTTATGTGACTTTCAGCAAGTTACTCAACTCCTCTGGGCCCCAATTCTTCATATGTAAAATGGAATACTAATAGCACCTAGGTTGTCTGGTTACTTTGGAAATTGAATAAGTTAATGTATGTGAAGCTTTTAGAAAAATGTCTGGCTCCAAATAACGTTGGCTCTAAAAAAGGAAAAAAAAAAATGGGGACAAAACGAAAAAAGCTAAAAAAAATTACTACATCGGGGTGCCTGGGTAGCTCTGTTGGTTGGGCATCTGACTGTTGGTTTTGGCTCAGGTTTGTGATCTCATGGGCTGTGGGACTGAACCCCACATCAGGCTCTGAGCTCAGCATTCAATCTGCTTGAAGATTCTCTCTCCCTCTGCCCCTCCCCCAATTCAGGTGCTCACTCTTTCTCTCTCTCTCTCTCCAAAAAAAAAAAAAAAAAAAAAGGAAGAAAAAAATTAGTATGCCAGGGTCTCCTGGGTGGCTTAGTCATTATCTGTCAGCCTTCAGCTCAGGTCATGACCTCAGGGTCCTGGGATTGAACCCCATATCAGGCTCCCTGCTCGGCTTCTCCCTCTCCCACTCCTCCTGCTTGTCTTCCCTCTTTCACTGTGTCTCTCTCTGTCAAGTAAATAAAATCTATTTAAAAAATTACTATGCCGGTTATTCACATTAACTAAAACAATAGCAAATGTTGCTGCAGGCATATTAATTTGCTTTCAGAAATATTCTCGTAAATGCTGATATTCATGTGAAGAGTTAGAAGCTGGCTCAGCTGTCTAGGCTCCCCTGACCCCCAGCATTGACCATCAGAGCTCTAAGTCGGTAACGATGCATCTGAATCTGATTCACTTCAGTTCCTTGACTAGGCCAAATCTGTCCGTTGTACTTTGCTAGAACACTACTAAAAACTGCATCCATAGGAGCTATCAGACTTCCTACTCAAAGATGGTTATGACTTTTATCTGTGTGTAAATGTGGCACAATTTCTTTTAAGTAGGTTCATGTAGGGGGAAAAAAAAAAACCTCAGAACGTTCTCTGTCTTCTTTGGATGCCTTCCTTCTAGCAGAATTTATCTGGAAACGAAACAAAACTGTCTCACCAAATCTGGCCCAACAAAAGCCAGTGATTTAACCAACTTCATTTAACCAAGTTCGTACTTGGGGCATTTCCCACCTCAGCTTTATTCCCCAACCAAGCACTGTCACCACACGTACTTCATAACCAGTGTCGTCCTCAGCCCGGTCTTAAGGAAAATCTATATTTGAACTTACTTTAAACAGGTAAATGTTAGAGATCAACACACAGCTCCCTACCTCTGAAAAGGCCGCCATTCCTCTTGCTTTTCTCCCAATGACGTCCTCCCCTCCTTCCTCTTCCTGCGTTTAGAGAAAATATGCCACCAATTCCAAAGAGATTTGGGGGAGAAGGGTCACCAATGATGAAATGGACACAAATAAAACTTGTTTCATTATCCTTGAGGAAGAAGGTAAAGGTAGAAAAAAACAAGAGCAACAAAGTAGTGGGGAAGGAAAACAGACAAGTCACTCAAGAAAGAGTGGGAGTGGAGAAGAACGTTAGCTGCGTTTGTGGTAGGTATCATGATGAGCTAGCTGAAAGGGTAGGATTTAAGACAGAGTTCACCGGCCTACTTAGAAGTCAGGCAGGGAGGGTTCCTAAAAGGCCTTAGTCTTCAGCACACTGAGGCGACAGCATGTTCAGTCAGACTGGCAGTGCAGCAGAGAAATGAAGTCAACAGAGGAGATTTGGGGGCCTGATCTGGCTCTGTAAGCCACTTGGGCAAAGGTCAGCACCATGGATAGTCCATGGACCAGAGAAGAGCAAACGAACTCTATAGGTATTTGGAGATAGACTGAATGTGTTGTTTTAGTTTTGCTCCTGAGACAAAACCTTGTTCCATGTTCAAAAACAACAAAATATTTGTTGAGCGTGTACTGCGTATCAGGCACACTTACTACTCTTAGAGAATGAGAATGGAATAAGATAAAACTCTCTGTCCTTAAGAAGCTTACTACCCCTGGATAAACTAGGAATGTAAACTAAAACAATAATGAGAGTTAAATTTATTGATCAATTACTATGTGCCAAACATGTAATACTACTTGCCATAGGTAGATTATTTTATTCTTTCAATAGCATTATGCAAGAGGTATTATTATCATATTACTTTTTAAACATTTTATTCATTCATTCACTCATTCATTCATTCATTTGAGAGAGAGCCTGCACATGCACACATGACTGGGGTAGCGGGGAGAGGAGGAGCAGAGGAGGAGGGAGAAAGAATCTGAGCACAGACCCGGACACAGAGCTCAACCCCACAATCCTGAGACCATGACCAAGCCAAAAACAAGGGTCGGATGCCTAACAAACTGAGCCAGCCAGGTGTCGCTTCTTATTTTAGATGAGGTAGCTGAGGCACACAAAATTTAAGCAACTTTTTTCAGGTCACATGGCTTATAAGACACAAGACCCGAAGTTAAGCCGAGACATTGTGACTCCAGTGTCCATTACTACACTATATTGTCTATATGTCAACATTAATAAATGCCACTTCTGGCAGAGATATACATAAATTACAGGAGGAACATATGGGAAAAGCAATGGACTCAAAACTGGGGTTGGAACAAGGCAGAAATTCTGGAAAGTTGTCTAGCAGAGGCGGCATTTAACTTAAATTTTAAACAAGGAGAAGTCAGTCATGAAGAATACAAAGCAGAAGCCATGGCATGCTTAATCTCACAGTGCCAGACCTGCTGAGGGTCTGAGGAACCAATCAACTATCCCCACTATTTCTTAGTTTCTTTTTTTTTTTTTTTAAGATTTTATTTATCAGAGAGAGGGGGAGAGAGTGAGCACAGGCAGACAGAATGGCAGGCAGAGGCAGAGGGAGAAGCAGGCTCCCTGCTGAGCAAGGAGCCCGATGTGGGACTCGATTCCAGGACGCTGGGATCATGACCTGAGCCGAAGGCAGCTGCCCAACCAACTGAGCCACCCAGGCGTCCCCATTTCTCAGTTTCTAAGGGGTCATGGACACAAGGAGCTAAATGAGGACCAAAGTGTAAGGTCTACTGAATTCCTTCCAAAGTACAAGACTGCCCAGTGGAGGTTTGGAAAAAACAGAGAACAAAGAGATTGGCAGATGGGCCATGTTGTCTTTGCATTCTTGTACCTCAGTTGAAAAAAAAAATGAAATTTCAGTATAGATTCTGGCAAGAGGGGTAATGAATGAAGTAATGATTCTGAATATCTTTTCATGTGCTTATTGTCCATTTGTGTAACTTCTTTGGAAAAATTTCAGTTCAAATCCTTTGCCCACTTTTTAATTGAGTTGTCTTTTTATTATTCAGTTGTAATTATTCTTAATCCTTTATATATTCTGAACATTAGACCCTTATCAGGGTCTACATAATTTTGAATAATGAAGAATTGGACCGGCCTTTGTCTCTAGCTTCCAGGAGGCAATCTCTAAACTCCTGGAATGTCTCAGTGTCTTTATCATTCATGGTGGGCCCCTCAGACCGCACCTGACAGTTTGTGTGAATGAGGTGACTCATGATGGGCTCCTTAAATGAAAATAAACTGAATGACCTTGAGAAGAGCCATTGGATCAGCTATATCTGTTATTGGCTTAGTGAGATATTCCTTTTTCAGCTACACATTCAAATTTAGAGATATTCAAATGCAGCAATGGTCTGCAATTGGTAAATACGGTAGGTTCATCACAGCCCCTAAAAGTAACTGATTGAACAAAGAGGTCATTAGATTGAGTTCTAAATATTTAGCAACTTCCCTAAGTGAACCAAAACTTAAGCCTGTAAAATGCCTCAAAAACCCAAGAAATTGAAATCTAAGGACAACCAGTCACCAACAACCAACTGGGCTTTTCCAAATAAAGCAAATGTGTAAGTTATGGCAAGTCACGTAATTCCCTTGCTTTTCTTCCCCATCTTCCCTATAAAAGTGTCTCCCCTGGCTACTATTGGTGGACACTCCTAATTACTTCCAGTGTGGCACTGCCACTTAAAATAGGTTTTTGCTCAAAGAAACTCTTAAAATTTTAATAAGTCTCAGTTGATCTGTTAACAGTTCTCGTTTATGTCTCAAAGGCAATTTTGGCGACCTCTTAGAGTTTTCAATCCAAGCAAAATAACTCAACCCCTAAAGCCTCTTTCAAAAATATTTTAAGATTTATTTATTCAACTGGGGGGCAGTGAAGAGCAGAGGGAGAGAGAATCTCAGGCAGATACCTCACTGAGTACTGAGCTACGCATGAGGCTAATCCCACGGCCTTGAGATCATGACCTGAGCCAAAATGAAGTCACATACTTAATTGACTGAGTCACCCAAATGCCCCTCAATTTTTAAAAATAATTCCAGCACATTTTTTTCATTCCTTAGATGATCATATCCTGTTAAATTATAAAGATGGGCTCTAAATTCATGTTATATAGCAATTCCTGAGTATGGTATATTATGAGAGATAAAATATGTCTTTTTTTGTATAAGTCATATGCTGGTTGTATTATAGGTACAAACAGCTGGGATCGTAAGTAGAAAACACATTCTTTACCTTTTTTCTTTGTGGGTGTTTTGTTTTTTGGGTTTTTTTTTTTTTTGCCTCTTAGATAATATTCAATAGCAGTCTGTTGTCTCTATAAAAAATAAAACCTTTGCTTAAATGGAAAACAGGGTGACTTTATTGGGTGTAGAGAGCACTTTTGACCTAACACTGACAGTTAGAGCTGTCTTTCTTCCCCTGAGTGCTCCGTTTCTTTTGGGAACCCAAGCAACGCAGTCACATTGTTTTGAATGAGTATTCTGGGCACAAAGGGAGAAACTGCCAGTTTAGGCACACATAAGAGTTTAGACCAAAGATTGCTGTGGATCTGTGTAAATTTGCCAGTAATTTCGCTTGAATCCTTCATTTCTCTTTCTCTCAAAGATAAAGAAACAAAAGTAAAAATACAGTAACAAACCAGCCAAAGGAAAGGCTCGCCATTCACAGTTAACATTTCTGAGGGGCCACTGTAGAACTGTGACCTACTGCAAAATTCAGTTGTTTTTTAATTTTTTTTAAAGATTTATTTATTTATTTATTTATTTGAGAAAGGGTTGGGGGAGAGGCAGAGAGCGGGGGGGAGAGAATCTCAAGCAGACTCCCTACTGAGCATGGAGACTGGTGTAGGGCTGAATCTCATGACCCCGAGGTCACAACCTGAGCCAAAAGCAAGAGTCAAAACCTCAACCTACTAAGGTGCTCAGATGCCCTGCCTCTCAAGCCATTTATTTTAAAGAGAAACAGATATAATAAAGAAAATCAGTGGGTGTGAGGGTTATACCAATGAGATGGTGTCACTGGTGCAGGTCTCTCCACTCATCAAGCTTGGCGTCCCTCCGCATACCTACAGAGCCATGGGCTATAGTAACCTGAGACCTGGGACCGAAGAGGAAAGGAGGAGAGCAGCTGAGGAGAAAAGGAAGCAGGATGAACAGAAATGGAATAAGAGAGAATTGGCAGAAGCCTAAGGGGCAGCATACTGATGTGAGCCTGCCTTTCTCTGGTACAGTGTCGATGAACAAATCTTTCTGTATTGTGTAATGCTTAAAAGTTAAAGAATGAAAGAAAGAAAGAAAGAAAGAAAGAGGCAGAGAAAGAGACGAAGAAGGAAAGAAAGAAAAAAAGGAGAGAGAAGGATGGAAGGAAAGGGGGAGGGAAAGGAAAGGAAAGAAGGAAGGAAGAAAATTAGTACCATTTGTCTTCCATGGTCCCTGTTGGAATTTTCATAAGACAATTGCTTTACATGCTTGTTGAGTTAAATTTGTTTTTCTGTCACTATCAGCATCCAATATATGTTTTTTAAAGGTACTTTCTCAATCAATTGTATGTCTTTTTCGGCTCCTTAAGAATTTAGCAGTATTATAACAATATTCTGCTCTTATTCACTACAATGTATAGAGTTTGTTATATTCTGGGTGAAACAGGCTTTTATGAACTACCCTAAAAGCCTAGGTGCCCCTCTTAAC
Source organism: Mustela putorius furo (assembly GCF_011764305.1). NCBI lineage: Eukaryota > Metazoa > Chordata > Mammalia > Carnivora > Mustelidae > Mustela > Mustela putorius. The sequence continues at coordinate 21,372,962 of NW_025422471.1, forward strand.
CTTCTCTCGATGGGGAAATGCATTTCAAACAGGCAGCTGGCCTACAGACTGATAGAACACAAGCTGTTCGTACATCATTGACTATCTGGAACCTAAGAGCCTGTGACTTTTATTGTCACATGGTATGTAGCAACAAAGCGGTTACATGTGCTTTTTCACTTCCCCGTGATCATCCTTCTCCCCAGCACAGATGTTTCAAGGTTTCTGTGAGCTGATGGAAGAATAGAAATTCTCCAAAAACAACAACAAAGAAACCACAATAAATCAACAAGGCAAAATAGCCATTAAACTCCTTATGAGCTTGGCACATTATTAATCCATCCAAAGAAAATGTTATGGGACAATGTGCAGATATAGATTTCTTCAAAAAGCTTTTCTGATTCAAGGCATAAATCTAAGAAAAAATGGTAAGAACTCACAGGTGCCAAGTAGCAACAAAACTTGACCTGAGGGCAGTGGATATATAACAGAAGATAGAGAAAGTAGAGAAAAATAGCAAATATAGCCAATTTCTATCTATTTTATACTAAGCAAATTAAAGTTAGATAATAGAAATTTAAAATAAGTTATTTTGATAAGTATGAATTTGTACTACTCAGGGCTTGGGGGAGCTGTATTAGGTGAACAGTAACTTGACTGCTCTTTGTGGAATTTTCCAAAACAGTTACAAGGATTGATATAAATAAGTGTACTAGACAAATTTTGTATACTGCTCTCTGATTTGAAGGATGAAAAGAAGTGTATGGTAGCACAGACAATAAAAAGGGCCTGGGGGGTTAGGGGAACACAGTTAAGTGTCCGACTCTTGGTTTCAGCTCAGGTAGTGATCTCAGGGTCTTGAAATGGAGCCCTGGGTCAGGCTCCGTGCCCACCATGGAGTCTGGTTGAGATTCTCTCCTTCTCCCTCTGCCCCTCACCACTTATGCATGCTCACTCTTGTAATGTAAGATTTGTACATAAACAAAGCTTAAAGAAAAAAAAAGAAAGAAAGAAACAGGCCCCCAACTATCAAAACAACATTTTTGGCAAATAGGAAATAACATGTAAAATGGAAATAAAAGGAAAGTCGTGCTAGAACAATTAAGATAGTTGTCATGTCTCCAAAACCCATAAAGTAACACTCCTACATCATGTCCAAAAGCTACACTCAGCTAGGACAACAAAGAGAAAAGATACCTAGAAAAATCAAAGAGCGATTACATTTCTGAGACCGTTTCTGAGATCCACAAACACAGACAAAAGACAAGGATTAAAAATAACAGAACCTGGTTTGTGAACTGGAAAAGTGGAATAAAAACAAAGAACATCTGGAAATAATGGATGATAGAAGAGTGCCAAAGTGGTTGCTGTTCCAAGAAACTACGAAAAAACCAGACTTGTGTTGAGCATTTAGACACGGACCTACTTGCCGAAACCCATGAGCTGCCCTATAGCGGTGGCTGTTGCGCCTGAGAGCTCCCGAGACCAGTGCGGGAAGAGCCTGGCCTCAGAGGAGTGACAAGGACTGTACTCCTTGAGGCTCAAGCCCTGAGCTCCCTCTGCACTCCTTAATGTTGAAGCTTTAGGATACAATGTAACAGAGAGAGCTCAAGACAACAGCATTGGCAGTCCTTCTGGCTTGACCACATTGTGTTGGATAAATTTCATATTGGGGTTTGGTGGTTATGAGACTTATTTCCCCATTGCGAAAAAGAGGAGGTGCAGGTAGCTTCCAGGCCTTTCTGGACATACATGAGACTAGACCAACCAAATGGCCTCAGGAACGGAGAGCTTCATTCAGTGCTTGCACCAAAGAGGATTTCATCAAAGATAGAACTGTACCATGGTGACCAAATTCCGTAGTCTCCAAATTCCTTTGACTTCCACTGTACTTTTTTTTTTTTAACTCATAAATCTACGTCTGTCTGGGGAAGTCATCAAGATGAACCTCTTGTGAAACTGGCCAAGTGAATAATGCTTTGTCTACGCCTGCTGCATCATTTAGGATGATTTGCAAGTAAGGAACAGAAAAATGAGACGATGGTTTAAACTACAAGGACATTAATTCTTCACTAAGAAGTCCAGGTAGGCAATCCTGAGGCTGATTTGCTTGTTCAGATATGTCATCAAGGACTCCAGCTCTTTCTATCCTTGACACCACTGCTCTCAGCACACTGGTGTTAATCCTTGTGGTCACACTTCCAGGCATCAAATTCTTACAGCTTTCAAAGCTAAAACTTGGAGGACAGTAAATCAGAACACTTTCCTTTGCATCCTGCTCTTCTTAGAAAGGAAGCATTTCTCCTGAATTCTCTGGTAAATTCCCCTTTAGTCTCATTGTTCAGAACTTGGTCACATGCTCACTCCTGGGCCAATTACTCTCAAAGAGGAACCAAGTTGTTAATAATTGGCTCAGACTATTAGCTGGGCACATGGTAGCTAGAATGAAGTTGGGACTCTGTTACTGAGGGATGGAGAAGAAACTGTAAATTTGGCCTTTGGGAAAGTTCAAAGGCTGAATATTCTCAAAATGATCAGATTCATTGACATCATCCAAGTGTATTTTCTTTTCAAACAGAGTCAGTGGGTCTTTAATGAAGAGATGAGCCACACGCTGGGCCAGGAGATGATCAATTCCTTCAGCAGCTGCTTATAGATTTCTTTGCCTATCATCCAGTCGATGTCATTGTATTTCTCCCTGCACTCAGATAAGTAGCTGTCTATCGAATCATATTGGAAACTTACTGATCCTATAGTTACTGTTTTTCAGTGGCTCCAGTCCCCTCTCCTCCCGAGTTCTTTCAACTACAGAAGCAGAAATCACTCCCCAGTGACAACTGATGTCAGAAACAAAGCCTCGGTAAAAAGGAGATGCTGTGATCAAAGCCCTAACAATTGGACAGATAGTGGCCAAATGATCAGAAAAGTATCTGGCCTCCGATACGCTGCAGGCTTGGAAAAAGAACATAGGTTAAATAAGAAGCCTAAGCAAGATGGTATATGGACTACATAATATTTATAATGTTGCTGTGGCGTGGGTAGAAATATGCAAGAGTCTGGCTAGGCTAAGTAATGCTGCAGAAATAAATAACTCCAAGTAAACAGGGGTTTACCCATCATGGGTCCTTGCAACTCTGTTCTACTCACAGGTCCAACTCACAAAGAAGTTCCTATATGGGATGTTGCTTGTCTCGCTGCAGAGGAATAAGATCATGGGGAACTAGATGCTGGCTCTTGACGTTCCTGCTCCAAGATGACACGTGTCACTTACACTCACAGTTTATTACCTAAAGCAAGGCATTCAACTAGTTCAACAAAAGCATACATTTTATTGTTGAGAAGCTCATTTATACTGGGGGAAAACCCCACACCTACCCTTCTCCTCCCAGGACACAACCTGCCCGATAGAGTCCTTGCACAACAACTCTCTCCCAGAGCATTCTTTCCTTTGTACCCACTCTTGTAACCTCAGGATAAGAATCAGGGCAATTATGTAACTATCGTGATTTCCCTGAGATTAATTATGGGAGGAAACATTGCTTTCATTGTTGTCTAGGGCTTTGCAGAAGAATACAAAGCAAGTTTTTGGACTTAGAGCTTATTTTAACTTTTGTGTGATTAACAAAGTTCTATGGCGGGGTGCCTGGGTGGCTCAGTTAAGTGTCTGACTCTTGGTTTGGCTCAGGTCATGATCTCAGCATCACGAGATCAAGCTCTATGTCAGGCTCCACACTCAGCATGCAGTCTGCTTGGGATTCTCTCTTCCCTCTCCCTCTTCTCTGTCCTGGACCCCTACTCTTTCTCTCTCTCTGAAATAAATAAACAAATCTTAAAAAAAAAAAAAAACAACACACACACACAAAGTTCTATGGCAACATATTGTACAGAAATCACAGATGACTTTTTTGGAAGTTAATAGATTAACTTCTTTGTTCTCTAAATAACTCAACTTACATTTGAATAGGGCACACATATGACATAACTCGCCATTACTCCATCCTGCAAATGACCATTCTACTTTCTGTCTCTACGGACCTGACTATTCTAGGTGCCTCATGTAAGTGGGATCAGAGTATTTTTTCTTTCTAACTGGCTAATTTCACTTAACATAATCCCCAAGGTTCCTCCATATTGCATCATGTATCAGAACTTCCTTTGTTGTTGTCTCTTAATTTATAAATAGACATACATGATAATGTGTTTTAAAATTATTTGCATCGGGTGCCTGGGTGGCTCAGTGGGTTAAGCCGCTGCCTTCAGCTCAGGTCATGATCTCAGGGTCCTGGGATCGAGTCCCGCATCGGGCTCTCTTCTCAGCAGGGAGCTTACTTCCTCCTCTCTCTCTCTCTCTGCCTGCCTCTCTGCCTACTTGTGATCTCTCTCTGTCAAATAAATAAATAAATAAATAAATCTTTAAAAAAAATAAATAAAATTATTTGCATTGTTTTTAGAAGTTTTTTTAAAATGTATGGTCAGATTTACATTCTTTGATGTACAGTTCCACAGACTGCAATGTAAGCACAGGTTTGTGTAATCGGAGACAATCAGAATAGAGAACCCCCCACAGTTCCCTTGTTACATCTTGCCCCACTCCAACCCCAACCACAGGCAAGCGTTAATCTGTTCTCCTTCCCTACAGATTGCCTTTCTCAGGACATCACGTAAATGGAATCATATAGTATGTCATCTTCGGGAACTGACTTCTTCTTCTTTTTTTTTTTTTTTTTTAAAGATTTTATTTATTTATTTGACAGAGAGAGATCACAAGCAGGCAGAAAGGCAGGCAGAGAGAGGGGAGGAAGCAGGCCCCCTGCCGAGCAGAGAGCCTGATTCGGGGCTCGATCCCAGGACTCTGAGATCACGACCCGAGCCGAAGGCAGCGGCCTAACCCACTGAGCCACCCAGGTGCCCCAGAAACTGACTTCTTTGACTCAGCACGACACATGAGGTATTTATCCATGTTGTATGGATCAATAGTTTTTTCCTTTTCATTGCTGAAAACTATTCCACTGTGTGACGCTCCCATAGTTTGCTCAATCACCAGCAGAAAGCTATTTGTTTCCAGTAATAGGCCATTATGCATCATGCTGTTATAAATATTAATGCATGAGTTATTACGTGAATATAAGCTTTTGTTCCTCCAAGGTAAACAGCTTAGAATGGGAGTGCTAGGGCGCCTGGGTGGCTCAGTGGGTTAAGCCTCTGTCTTCAACTCAGGTCATGATCTCAAGGTCCTGGGATTGGGTCCTACATCGGGCTCTCTGCTCGGCAGGGAGCCTGATTCCTCCTCCCCTCTCTCTGCCTGCCTCTCTGCTTACTTGTGAGCTCTCCCTGTCAAATAAATAAATCTTGGGGAAAAAAAAAAGAATGGGAGTGTTATATTTTATGGAAACTGTATATTAACTTTAATAGAAACTGCCAAACTGTTTTCCAAAGCAAATGTACGTACCATTATATTTGGGGGGGGGCATGTGTGCAAGTGTGAGTGTGCACACGCTTGCACCTGAGAGCACAGGGGAAGGGCAGAGGGAGAGAGCGAATCCCAAGAAGGCTCAACACCCAGGGCAGAGCCATCCACCAGATCATGATCTAGGCTGAAATCAAGAGTTGGATGTTTGCCCAACTGAGGCACCCAGGTGCTCCAAAGCAGCTGTACTAGCAATGTGTAAGAATTCCAGTTGCTCCACATTCTCACGAGCATTTGGTATTATCGGTTATTTGTGTGTGTTTCAAGACATTCTAAAAGGTGTACAGTGGTATCTCATTGTGGCTTTAATCTGCATTTCTCTAGTAACTACTAATGTTGCACATTTTATGTGCTCTTTTTGTGGGTCAAGAGTTTTTTTTTTTTACATTTTGCATAAGATTCACTTATTTTTAAAACGGATTGTATTTGGGGCACCTGGGTGGCTCAGTGGATTAAGCTTCTGCTTTTGGCTCAGGTCATGATCTTGGGGTCCTCGGATTGAGGCCTGTATTGGGCTCTCTGCTCAGTGGGGAGCCTGCTTCCTCTACCCCCTCTGCCTGTCTCTCTGCCTACTTATGATCTCTCTCTGTCAAATAAATAAATAAAATCTTTTTAAAAAAATGGATTGTATTTGGTATCATACCTAATCCAAAGTCATGAGGATTTTCTCCTGTATTTTCTTTTTATAGTTTTATATTATATATGTAGATCTACTGGAAATTTTGAGTTTAGTTAATTTTGTTTTGTTTTGTTTTTTAGAGAGAGAGGGAGCGGGAGGCAGGGGGAAGGGTAAAAAAGAGAGAGAATCCTAAACAGGCTCCACACCCAGCATGGAGTGGAGTTCGATGCAGGGCTCAATCTCATGACCCTGAGATCATCACCTGAGCCAAAATCAAGCGTCAGTTGCTTAATGAATTAAGCTACCCAGGTGCCCCCAAGTTTATTTTTATACCAGAAGTGAGGTAGAGGTCAGGTTCATTCTTTTGTATATGGATGTCCAATTGTTCCAATATCATTTATTGAGAAGACCATCTTTTCTCTAAAGAATTGCCATTCTCCTTTGTCAAAAATCAATTAACCATATTTGTGTGGATTTATTTTTGCACTCTATTCCATTATCTATGTGGTTATGTTTTTTATTAATGTCACGTTGTCTTGATTACTGTATCATTTTTTTTTTAAGATTTTATTTCTTCATTTGACAGAGAAACATCGATCACAAGCAGGCAGAGCAGCAGGCAGAGAGAGATGGGGAAGCAGGGTCCCCGCTGAACAAAGAGCCCGATGCAGGGCTCCATCCCAGGACCCTGAGATCATGACTGAGCTGAAGGCAGAGGCTTAGCCCCCTGAGCCACCCAGGAGACCCTTGATTACTGTATCTTTAGAGTAAGTCTTAAAATCTAGTAAAATGAGTGGTTTTTTTTGTTTGTTTGTTTGTTTTGTTTTTAAGCTCTTATTTCTTTGACAGAGAGAGATACACAGCAAGAGAGGGAATACAAGCAGGGGGAGTGGAAGAGGGAGAAGCAGGCTTCCCAATGAATAGGGAGCCCAATGGGGGGCTTGATCCCAGGACGTGGAATCATGACCTGATCTGAAAGCAGTTGCTTAACAAGCCAAGCCACCCAGGTGCCCCTATTTTGCCTTTTCAAATAAATTTTAAAACAATCTTGTTCGGACTTGGAAAAATTGACATCTTAATTATATTGAGTCTTCTAATCCACAAATATCTTCATTTACTTAGATTTTCTTTCATTTCCTTAATTAGTATTTCCAATTTTGAACATAAAAATTCTTCAGAGATTTTGTTAAATTTAAGCCCAAGTATTTCATTTTGAAGGACTACAAAACAGCACTTAATTTTTTTTTTTTTACTTTCGAATTATAGTTAATATATGGCAGTGTGATTGATTTTTATGTTAACTGTGTATATCCTCCATGGTAACCACACTAATTAGTTCTAGCAGTTTTTGTTTTTTTTTTTTTTTTGTAGATCCCTTTGTATTTGCTACAGAGATAATCATATTGTTTGTGAATAGAGAAAGTTTTGTTTTCTCCTTTGCATTCTGTATGTCTCTTATTTCTGTTTCTTGCCTTGGCTGGCCAGGCCTTACGATGTGAAACAGAAATGCTGACAGCAGACATTCTTGTCTTCCTCCAATAAGGAAAAAGCATTTGGTTGTTATCAGTCAGTCTTCTATAGCTGTCCTTTATCTATTTAAGGAAATTATTATATTTCCAGTTTGTTGAGGATTTGTTTTTGTTTTGGTAAGGAATGAATGTTGAATTTTTTTTTAATATATTTTATTTATTTATTTGACACAGAGAGAGAGATATCGCAAGTAGGCAGAGAGGCAGGCAGAGAGAGAGGAGGAAGCAGGCTCCCTGCTGAGCAGAGAGCCCAATGTGGGGCTCGATCCGAGGACCCTGGGACCATGACCTGAGCCAAAGGCAGAGGATTTAACTCACTGAGCCACCCAGGCACCCCTGGATGTTGAATTTTTTTTTTTCAAAGATTTTATTCATTTGTCAGAAGAGAGAGAGAGCGAGCGAGCACAGGCAGACAGAATGGCAGGCAGAGGCAGAGGGAGAAGCAGGCTCCCTGCTGAGCAAGGAGCCCGATGTGGGACTCGATCCCAGGACACCGGGATCATGACCTGAGCCGAAGGCAGCTGCCCAACCAACTGAGCCACCCAGGCATCCCTGGATGTTGAATTTTAAGTGCATTTTTTGCATCTATTGATATGATCATGTTTCTATATTTTAGTCTGTTCAGATGGTAGGTTACACTGATTGATTTTCAAAAGTGGTACCAGCCACACATTCCTGGGATAAATCCCACTTGGTTTTGATGCATTTTATTCTTACTCAATTTGCTATACTTTTATTGAGGATCTTTTAGTCTATGTTCAAGATATTAGTCTTTTTTTTTTTTTTTTTTTTTAGATTTTATTTATTTATTTGGCAGAGGGAGATCACAAATAAGCAGAGAGGCAGGCAGGGGCTCCCCACGGAGCAGAGAGCCGGATGTGGGGCTTGGTCCCAAGACCTTGAGATCATGACCTCGAGATCATGACCTGAGCCAAAGGCAGAGGCTTTAATCCCCTGAGCCACCCAGGCGCCCCCCTCCCCCTTTTTAAAAGATATTAGTCTTGTCTTTCAAATGTCTTTTTCTGGTTTTGGTACTGGAGTAGTGCCGGCTCTCAAAATGAGCTGGGAAGTGTCTCTTTCTCTTCTGTTTTCTGGTGGAGATTGTGTAGAATTGATATTATGTCTTCCTTAAATCTCGGCCTAGAATTTTCTTTGTTGGAAGGTTTTGAACTACAAGTTTAATTCTTTTAAGAGATATAGTTAATCAGAATATCTGTTTCTTCTTATGTGAGTTTCAGTCATTTATACCTTTCAAGAAAGTGGTCCACTTAATCTAACTTGTCAAACTTAATGTGCATAGGCATGCTCATAGTATTTCTATATTATCTACTCTTTTAGTGTTTGTGTGATCTATACTACTATATCTTTTTGATATTTTGTGTCTTTACTCTTTGATCAGTCTGGCTAGAAGTTTATCAGTTTTGTTGATCTTTTCATAGAACTAGCATTTGGTTTCATTTGTTATCTCTATTGTTTCCTTCCTTTTGTTTGCTCTGGTATTATTCATTTTTTCTTTCTTAAAATGGAAGCTTAGATTATTTATTTCTTTTCTAATATAAGCTTCTAATGCTATGTATTCCCCTAAAGACAATACTTCAGCAGGTAAGTCATTTCAAAATATTTTCTCATTTTCCTTGGGACTTTCTCTTTGGTCCACAGATTATTTAGAAGTATATTAATACTTATATATTTGGGGGAATTTCAGGTATTTTTAAAAAAGATTTTATTTATTTATTTGAGAGACAGATAGAGAGAGAATGAGAAGAGAGAGGTCAGCAGGCGAAGCAGACTCCCCACTGAGCAGGGAGCCTGATGTGGGACTCGATCCTGGGACTCCAGGAGCCAAAGGCAGTCGCTCAACCAACTGAGTCACCCAGGCGCCCCTCAGGTATCTTTTTTTACTGATTTCTAGTATTCCATTTTAATGAGAACACATTTTGTATTTCAATTCTTTTAAATTTGTTAAGGTTTTATGACCACTGATATGCCTATCATGGTCCATATTACATGTACACTCGAACAGAATTTATCTTCTGCTGTTTGGGGATGGAATGTCCCATAAAAGTAAATTAGATCAAGCTGGTTGTTGTTATCATTCAGGCCTTCTATATTCTTACTGATTTTTGGTATACCCGTTTATTGATTACTGAAAGGAATGTTGAAGTTTCCATCTGTAATTGTGAATTTATCTATTTTCTTTTAGTTCTATCAATTTTTGTTTTATGTTTTTTTTAAGCTTTGTTGTTAGGTTGTATACAACTCAGGATTATCTTCTTAGTGAACTGACAATTTTGTCATTAAATTATTTATTTACTTCTTGATACTTGTTGATTTTCTTTGTTCTGAAGTCTATTTTGTCTGATTAATATGGCTACTCCAGAATTCTTTTGGTTAGTCTGTGCATGGTGTATCTTCTTCCATCCTTCTACTTTTTAGCTACTTATATTATTTAAATTGGACTTCTTGTAGAGAGCATAGAATTGGGTCTTTATTTTTAACCCAAATGACAAACTGTCCTTTAATGTGTTTCCAGAACATTTCCATTTAATGTAACTGTTGACATGGTTGGACCTATAATTTTATTCTTTCTTTTCAATTTCTCTTTTTTCTTCCTTTTTCTGTTTTTCCTTTTCTGGTTTCTTTGGAATTACTAAATATCTTTCATTTTTCTATTTTAACTTATCTCTTGGCTTTTTTTAAAAATTTTTTTAAAAGATTTTATTTTATTTTATGACAGAGAGAGATCACAAGTAGGCAGAGAGGCAGGCAGAGAGAGAGAGGGAAGCAGGCTCACCGCTGAGCAGAGAGCCCGATGCCGGACTTGATCCCAGGACCCCGAGATCATGACCTAAGCCAAAGGCAGAGACTTCACCCACTGAGCCACCCAGGCGCCCCATCTCTTGGCTTTTTAAACTCTGTACTTTGCATAATATTTATAATGATTGCTCTAATGATTAAAATATGCTTGTTTCATAATCTACCTATTAAAATTTTATTATTCCAAATAAAATGTAGGAAAATTTCAGTCATTTACATTACATACTTTATGTTGTACTTATCATATGCATTACATCTCTGTACACTAAAAATCCTACCATTTAATGTTATACTGTTTTCTTGCAACCATTATACATATTTTAAGGAACTCAAGAGGAGTAGAACAGTATTATAGTTACCCATATACTTCCTATTTCTGTTGTGCTTTATTCCTCAAATTTCAACTTTCCCACTGGTATCATTTCCCTTAGACTTGAAGAACTTCCTTTAGCATTTCTTTTACAGCAGGTGTATTGGTAACAAATTCTCTTCATTTCCCTTCATCTGAAAAAGTTTTTATTTTGCCTTCATTATTGAATAATATTTTTATAAGATATAAAAATATGGTTGATATTTCTTTTTCAGCATTTAGAATATGTTGTTCTAAAAAAAAAGTCGTTCCACTTCTTTCAATCTTTCATGATTTCTGATGAGAAATCCACAGTCTCTTTCTCCTCTTTCAGTTACTCCAAACACATGTACATTATATTTAATTCCAGAGTAGTTAACATTCAGTGTTACATTAGTTTCAGGTATATAATATAGTGATTCAACTATTCTATGTATTACTCAGTGCTCACCAAGATAAGTGTAGTTCTCATGTACATATCCATTTGGTCCTCCCCCACTCTGAAAGAAATATGCTTTATTTTTTATTTTATTTTATTTTTTAAAAGATTTTGTTTATTTATTTGACAGACAGGAATCACAGGTAGGCAGAGAGGCAGGCAGAAAGAGAAGGGGAAGTAGGCTCCCTGCTGAGCAGAGAGCCCGATGTGGGGCTTGATCCCAGGACCCCGGGATCACGACCTGAGCCGAAGGCAGAGGCTAAACCCACTGAGCCACCCAGGCACCCTTGAAACATGCTTTATTTTTACTTAGAAATATATTATGCATATATTTCTTTTTTGGAAGGTTTTTAACTACAAGTACATAACAATTTATTTATTTTTTTTTAAGTTGTGGTAAAGCACACATTAAATTTACCATCTTAACCATGTTTAAGCGTACAGTTCAGTAATGTCAAACACATTCACATTGTTGTGCAACCAATATTCAGAACTCTTTTTATCTTGCAAAATTGAAACTCTATACCCATTAAACAACTCCCCATTCCCCACTGCCCCCATGGTTCTTTCTTTAGCTTCTATTTCTCCACAGATGATTTCTACCTTTACATTCATTCAAGAGTGTTGTCTCTTACTTCTTGGAATTTGGTGTATATACTAGCTGCTTTAAAGTCATTATCTGTTAAGTTTAACATTTGAGCCATCTTGAGGTTGGCTTTTCTTGCGAGTTGTTGACATTTTTGTGTTTCATATGACTTTTTAAATGATACTAAGTGGCAGGGCCAGCACCAGAAGTGGTCTGTTAACTGTCCACTGTTCTTCACACTGATCCATGAAAGCTTAGTTGTATGCACATTCATCATTCATTCATATTTTATTCGTTTAATATGTTTATAAATATTTTACTTACTTATTTGGGAGGGAGAGAAAGAACAAGCAGGAGGAGCATCAGGGAGAGGGAGAAGCAGGCTCCCACTGAGCAAGGAGCCCAATGCAGGGCTCGATCTCAACAACTGACCCAAAGGCAGAAGCTTAACATAGTCACCCAGCCACACCATCATTCATGTTTTAATATGCAAGTCATAATTAGAGGATTGTCTCCAGAGCCAAAGTAAAGGCTGCTTAGTGTTATTTCTGCATATCATCATTTCAGGTAGAAATCTTGAACTCAGTGAACAATTTTTCTTTCCTGCTACCATAACGAATACTAGATGACATGAAAAATGGTCCTTCTGGTTCCCATATGGGTATTCCTCTTGGTAAAAACAATACTCAGTCATACACCCACACCCCCCCAAGGAAACCAAGATTCAGTGGCTGAATTCCAAGAACCCCTTTCTACCCAAAAGCTGTAAGTTGCTCAGCAAGTTCACTCACTGAGAAGCCAGAGGGAAAGGCATTTTAGGAAAGTAATCATCACAGATCTGAGACAGTGAGAAAAGGTAGAGGAATGGCAGCTGGCAGGTAAGGGTAATGACTGCAGGCAGGAGCAAAGAGCATCACTCAGGAGGTTATGAATTAGTCACTAAAAGAGGACACAGGGAAACAGAGAAAGAAGGGACAGACACCTTCAATGGACATTTTAACCATCACACAGCCATGTGCAGAGCAATCTTGCTTCATAAGGTGTGACAGTCCAGAGGTGATGAGTTCTTCTCATTTCTCCTCCACTTTGGGGGGAATATGAATACCAGCAGGTGCTGCCATCCCTGGGACAGGAATATATTCTCTTTCATCTATATATTTAGTCAAAATTTCAGTGCTAACCTGCTCAATCTGTGTAACAGAGCCAATGAATAAACCGTATATTCCAAGTCTTCTGGATTAACTCACTCACCTACATTTAAACAAGGGAATTTAGAACTCAGGTAAAAACCAAAGACTACTGGACCATTAAAACACATTCCCAGTTGTGGGATTTGAGAGAATTGTTATTCACTAAGAAGAAAAGACTCTGCTATTTGTGTCCCATCAGGGTTTCTTTCTGTAACTACTCAAAAGATTTAATCTTAAATAAGAGTATAGGCATCTGTCCTTATTAGTACAGTTATTTCCAGTAGTATCTAGTTTTATTCCATTCCCCCAGAAATTTCCCATATTATTTTATATACATTTTAACATTAACTCTGCATTCATCATTTAAAGACTTTAACAATTCATGGAAACCCTAAGATTTCATCAAGTAGGTAAATGAAAGAGTCCTTCTCCTATTTCTCTATACCAATCAAAAATTGTTAACTTTTAATTTCCCTTCAAATTTAAGATGTTACTGAATCTACAGATTATGCAAACCCTTCTGTAATTCAGGTATTTCACTAATTCAGATGGGTATGTGGGCATACTGCTCCAGTTAGGATGAACCCGTAAAGTTCTTTATTTCTAGGAGGCACAGTGTATTTATATGCTATGCAAACATGAGCACTTTCACGAAACCAGATCAATCTGTACAGCACCTGTATTGGTGTCCGAAGTTGCTGCCAAGCTTGTAGCTCCTCCTGAATAAAGTGAAATTGCCACTCTGGACAGAACTGAATAGAGTGACTTAATAGAGCTGCTTGATCAAAGGGTTGGTACTTTTCAGGCTGGTCAGCTGCCCATGAGGTGGCCCAAGCCAAGACTACCCAACAGGGCTAATCGTGACAAACTGAGTCATTCAGGTGTGCCTTCTTAGGATGGCTGAAGAACAAAGTAAGACAAATACACTGGGAGAAGAGACAGAAATGGACATCCTTGGAGAAAAGGCAGCAAGTTTAAGTGATGGGAAATTAGAGGCCAGAGAAAAGAGAGAAAACAGCAGAAAGTAAGTCAGAAGAAGCAAAAACAAAGACAGAGAAAAGTGGAGTCACTGAAATGATGGAACAACCGCCATATAAGGAGAAATGGAAGCCCATTGTTGATAAAGTGACAAATAAAAGAAACAGAACTGTATAAATTATGTTCTGAAAATTATTCCAAATTATCATTTTCCATTAGCTCAGGTTAAGCTGTTGTTTTCCTTACTTTCAGGGTTTCCTTAGGTGTCTTCCTGTTCTTGCCACTTAAAAGAAGAGTCCACCACTATTAACTAAGTTTGCAATTATTCATTTATGCAAAGTTCGTTAAGTTTATGATATATCACTATTCTAAAGGGATCATTTTAATTTCAAAAGATCTTAACTGTAGTTGGGCATTTATGTAATATTTCATTTCTTCTGTAATATTTCATTTCTTCTGACTTACTTACCTGAATATATTTAGATGCCTTGAAATTGGTTGCCTATACTCTCCTGCCATTAATATATATACTTTTATATTTAAACCAGATGCCTTGCAGTCACTGGTACCTATCTCCATAGAAAAGTTAGTATTTTTAACTTATTCCTCCCCATAAATAAGGTATTTTGTTTTGTCACTGTAGAAGAACACTAACTCAAAAACTTAGTAATTCATACCTTACTCCAAGGTTTCTAGCTGACATAGGAATGATTATTCGGGGAACATTAATACACCACTGCTGACCAGCATTAACTGACATAGGTACCTGTTTACCTGTTGCTTATAAAGTGTGAGTCAATTCTTGGGTTAATTTCTGACTAAGGCCATCATGTTTTTGTACATAGAGTGAAATAACATTTTAGACTGTAGCTTGTGTCCAGATAGCAAAGTCCCTGATTGCTGGAAATCTGTAGCGTTCAAGGTCATGAAACAGAGATGGTGCTTGGGAACACTCTCATTGGCTCCTTTCCTGATTATTCTATACATAAGTTTGAGTATTTAGAATATCATGAAATACTGCCAGTATTTGAATGACAGACTATTGTTAGAATAGCATTATAGCAGAAAGCTTATGAACAGTTTAAAGAATCGTGCATGCTCTTTATAGACACTCCTTCAAATCTCATAACACAAAAATGCAACTTTAAATGTTTGCTTTTGCCTGAGATTCTGTTAACAAAAACTGCTCTAAAAAATAAAGCCTATTTTAAAAAAGGAATCTAGATATAGACCTTACACCCTTCACAAAAAATGACTTAGGTGGTCATAAACCTAAATGTAAAATGCAAAACAATAAATCTCCCAGAAGATAAGAAAAATCTAGATGATCTTGGTATGCCAATGACCTTTTAGATGTAACACCAAAGGCATTAACCATGAGAGAAATAGCTGATAAACTTGACTTCATTAAAATGAAAAACTTTTGCTCTGCAAGCTACAATCAAGAGAATGAGAAGACAAGCTACAGACTAGGAGAGAATCTTTTCAAAAGATACATCTGATAAAAGGGCTATTATCCAAAATATGCAAAGAACTCTTAAAATGCAGTAAGAAAATAACCCAATTAAAAAAGGAGCAGAGGGTCTGAACAGACACCCCACCAAAGATATACATGTGGCAAATCGGCATTTGAAAAGGCGTGCAGCATCCTGTCAGCAGGAAAACTGCAAGCTCAACAAAGAGATTCTACTAAATGTCTATTAGAATGGCCCAAATCCAAAACACTGACAACACCAAATGCTGGCAAGGATAAGGAGGAAAAGGAACTCTTTGCTGAATGCTGGGAGACATGCAAAATGGCACAACCACTTTTGAAAACAGTTTGGCAGTCTCGACTAAATATACTCTTACCATATGATCTAGCAATTGCACTTCGGTGTTTTCCCAAATGAACTGAAAACTATGTCCACACAAAAACCTGCATGTGGATATTTAGAGCAGCTTTATTCCTAATCGCCAAAATTTGGAGACAGTGACGATGTCTGTCCTTCAGCAGGTGAATGAATAAACTGTGGCACACCCACCCAGATAACGGGATATTATTTGGTGTTAAAAGGAAATGAGCTGTCAAGCTGGGAAAAACATGGAAGAAACGTAAATACATATTACTAAGTGAGAGAAGGCCATCTGTAAAGGCTGTACGATCTCAAGTATGTAATGCTCTGGGAAAGGCAAAACTAGAGAGAGAGTAAACGGATCAGTGGTTGCTGTGGTTAGAGGAGAGGAAGGGTTAAACAGGAGGACCACAGAGGACTTTCTGGACAATGAAACTGTTCTGGATGATACTGCAATGGTAGTATTCTGCATTCTGTAGCTATAGATTTTCCTATTATAGACGTTTCATATGAATGGAGTCATTACAGTATATGGTCTCTTGTATCTGGCTTCTTTCATTTAGCATTTTGTTTTCAAGGTTCATTCATGTGGTGGCAGGTAATGGTGCTTCATTCTTTTTTACTATTGCAAACTACTCTGCTTTATGTACTTCATTTTATTTATCAGTTCATGAGCTGATGCACATTTGGGTTGTTCCCATTTTTTGGCTTTTATGAGTAATTCTGCTGTGAATGTTTTATGTGGCAAGACACACGGTTGTTTTTTTTAAAGCTCCCCTAATAATTCTAACGTGCAGTCAGGTTGGTGAGCCACTATTCTCAATGACAACAAATGGCTAAGCTATTTCTCATTGGATTGACAATTATTTGCTCCATCTCTCCTCTGCTTTATCTGTCACATAGGAGAAAGTATGGCACACTAGAGACTACCCCCCCACCAATACTTGTTTGTTGAAAAAGAAAAGAAAACCCAAACTCTTTCAGATCAAAAACTCAAGGAAAAGACCCTTCTTATAATCAAGATACCATTACTCTCGGGAGTCAAGATCCATACAAAATTATGATACATCTTAAAATATTAATTAATAAATAAATAAATAAATAAATCTTTAAAAAATCTATTATGACAGTTCATTCAAGTTTGAACCTGTTGTCATGGTTGGAGTGGTAACGGGCTGGTGAAACAATGCCCACTGAACAAATTCCAGAGTAAAGGATAGATTGAAACCCAGTGTAGTACACAAATTAATGTTGACCTTTACTGGGTTCCAAAATCAATATTAATTACTGCTGGGCTATGTAATTATAAAAGTGCTATTTGGTGCTCTCAACCAAGGATAAGGGGAGAGAGAGAAAGAAACTTGAATTAATGCCATCTGTGTTTTCTAACTTTATAATTAAGGTCAATTCCTCTTTGGACCATTGTAAGTTAGTATATATGATTATTGTTAGATTTATTATGTCCTGAGAACTATTACCATTAGGGGAATATCCTTTCTGGTTTAGTTGGGACAGTCTTGGTCTATACCAGTTTTCCTGGCATCGTTTTTTTGTGTGTGTTTTGATTTTTTTTTTTTTTAAAGATCTTATTTATTTATTTGCCAGAAAGAGAGCACAAGCAGGGAGAGAAGTAGGACTCCCCACTGAGCAAGAAGTCTGACACGGGACTCAATCCCAGGACCCTGGGATCATGACCTAAGCCAAAGGCAGTTGCTTAACTATCTGAGCCACCCAGCCATCCCACCTGGAAGAGTTATTAAAAGTCTCTTTCACTCACAAATGTCCCATTTTAGATAATACATTATATGACTACCCAGTTATAGATTCTACTTCATAGGCAAACTTTACCCACTTGATAGATTTTAAATATCATCTTAAAAAATTCATTTTTTTCTTAGTCAGACATTGAACTGATTTTTATATCAAAGACCCGCCAGTTGTTTTTTCTATTTGCAATAAATGTTTTCTATTGTGGCCTTTAGAAAATATGACTCTCTGCTGATTGGCTTGTTACAGCTTTATTCCATAATCTATTTTAGAAAGAGAGAGAGGGTAAGCGGGCAGAGGGGCAGAGGGAGCGAGGGAGGGGAAGCAGACTCTCTGTGTGGAGCCCGAGGCAGAAATTTAACCAAGCGAGCCACCCAGGCACCCTCCCCCAATCTACTTTTGTGACTACATTCCTGAAGATTACTTGTCATCTGCCTTGTTTCAGTGCAATTGTGGTGAAGAATGTGCATCAACACAACTTCATAAGACACACAGCAAGGCTGTCTTCTTGCAGAAATAATTATTGAGCTTGGAAGGCAGAATCCTTTCTTGGGTTGTTTTGTCCTTTGCTCAAATCCTCCCTTCATTGCCTTTGACTATATCCTCTTTTTCTCTTTTTTCTTTTTCTTTCTTTCTTTCTTTTTTTTTTTTTTTGACATTCAGAACAGTTTATTTCTACATCAGAAATAATGCACGCCATTTTTACCTCCTTTTTATTAAACCCTACTTCCCTGAATCTTCCTCACTGGGCTGGGCAGTTGCTTCCCTTCATCAGAACCACCTAAAGAGTTTTTCAAAGACGTATTTCCAGGCACCACTCTCACTGTACTGAACTGGAATCTTTAAGGTTGGGACATGCAAATGTCAGTGAGTGTTCATTTCTGTCCTCATCTCTTCTCCATTTTCTCTCCCCTTGACCTTTCTCACCACTCCCAGCATGTTAGTAATCTTGTCTCCAGAGCCATTTGCTAAAAATCATATTCCTTAGATCTTCACCCCTTTATGAAATTGTGTCTGACTCTGTAGTTCTGGCTTAGGGCCCAGGGAACTTTATTATTTGTAAACTAAACTTTATTTTTTAGAACAGTTTTAGGCTCACAGCAAAGTTGAGCAGAAGGTACAGAGACCCTCTCTAGTCTCTGCCCCGCCCCCAAGCACTGCCTCCTCCATGGTCAGCATCCCTGGCCAGAGTCGTGTATTTGTTATAACTGATGGCATTTCATTTTCACTTAAAGCGTCTCGTGTATACATTCGGGTTCATTCTTGGTGCTGTACACTCTGTGGGTTTGGACAGAAATCCCTAGTCCTAGACAGCCATTCTGTCTAGGACTAGGGATTTGGGGGAGGAATGAAGAGAGACTGCTAATGAGTGCACGTTTCTTTTTTAGAGTAATGATAATGTTCTAAAGCTGACTGTAATCATCAGGGAAATGCAAATCAAAACCACAATAAGATAGCACTTCACACTTGCTAGAATGGTTGTTATTGAAAAGCCAAGCAATAGGAGTGTTGGGGAGGACAGAGAGAACGCAAACTCTTGTGCACTACTGGTAGAGGAATATAGATTAGTACAGCCATTATGCAAAACAGTATGGAAGTTCCTCAAAAAATTAAAAACAGGGGTGCCTGGGAGGCTCAGTTGGTTAAGTGGCTGCCTTCAGCTCAGGTCATGATCTCAGGGTCCTGGGATCAAGTTCCACATCAGGCTCCCAGCTCCATGGGGAGTCTGTTTCTCCTCTGACCTCCCCTCTCATGCTCTCTCACCCTGTCTCTCTCTCAAATAAATAAATTAAATTTAATAAAAATTTTAAAACAGAACTACCATGTGATCCAGCCATTCTACTTCTGGCTATCTATCAAAAGGAAATGAAATTTGTTATCTAGAAGATATTAGAATCGCACCCCTCAGTTTGGTTATCTGCAGTATGTACCCAACCAACTGCACTTTTCCTGCCAATCTTCATGGTCTTCGTGCCCTCTTCCTAACTGGGACTCTGCTCCAACGTTCCCTTCAACATCTCAGCTACCTGGCCAGGAAGGGGCCTTGCTTGGAAATGCAGTTCTGCACTGCCGGTCTTTTCCTAACCAGGCCTGACCTCTTGCACACTGGCTGGCTGATACCCTGCCTCAGGTTAAAGAATCTATCTTGTAATAGCCCACATTGTCACTTGCAGATACTGTGTATTGCCTGCTACTGCCTGGACACACTGCTCCTGGAGCCCATACCTGCTTAAATGTTGACGCTGGCCTGCCCAAGTCAGAAATGGCCCGAATGCGCACTTGGACATGACCTGTGACGGCTGGTCCCTGCAGCTCCCTCAGGCATGGGCTTGACATTCCTGGATGCATCTCCTTTTCCTGCTGGCCTGCATTAAAGTTACAGCACTACCTCCAAAATCTTGTTAGAAAGAATATAAAACATTTATAATCATACAAAGTATTAAAGCACTATTTAAAGGGTATTGTTCTTTTTAAAATTTAGATTGTACTTCCAATAGCAAACTCTTTTGAGACATTCTTGAGGATTTCCCTATGTTAATACTTCTGAAGGGACCGTGCAACCAGTCAAGTGGTATCATACTCTTAACTTCAAAAAGGCTAGGAGTCAAAGGGCTACAGTGTGAGTGATCAAAAGTACAGCAACCAACCACCCTTCAGCTTAGGGAAATTATATGGACTCCTGTGTCCAGGGGTCACTATTAGGACCACTGGAGGAAATAAACTAAAGAAAGAGTTTGAAATACGTCAATCAAATGTGGAGAAGACATTTAATGAACAGGGATAACAGCTGGGTGTGAAATAGGAGGGAGAGCCTTTGCCCAAGATCCCAGATTCACCACCATCACCACACAGCTGTGAGAAGCTGGGGTGTAAGTGCTGTTAAAATCTCAAGGACACAGATGAACGTGTGTCAACCTAAACACGCAGGAAGGGAGCACTGTTAACCATGAACAAAGCTACATACTTCGATATGAGATCATATGCCTTCTATACCGATTAACAGAAAGATCCAAAATAAATGAGCTCAGGACTCATTTGGTAGAAGCAGCAACCTCGGTTCCACGATTAAACCTAAAAAAGTAGCAACTGCCAGATAGAAGAAAAAATCCAAAATCCAACAAGAAAAAAAATCATTATTTATAGCAAGTACTCATTAAATGTTTATTACCTGAATGAATGACAAATAATTTCATCCCATAATTTTTAAATTGCGTTAAAACTGTGAGAGTATTTAACTTTTCAAATTTCATACGATCTTATTCCTTCTGTGCTCTACTTTCTAAAAGCTTGATAATCTTTTCCTATTTCTCATAAAAAATTCTTATGCTCACAGTAAATAAACTGGTGGCATAAAGTTACTTTAGTTCAAGTGAAAAGGTTTATTTCTGCTAGACATCTCACCCAGTTGCAAATTAATCTGAACTGGAACAAATAAAAATATGAATTAAATTTTCCTATCACTCTCTAAAGGTTCATGTTAGGCTTCATTTAGGTGATCGGTTTTATGTGAAGTTTAGTATTCATGAAGTTTTTAAATTATGTAACAGAAGTCTTAATATTCAAAACTGTTTATACTTTTCTAAGTCAGGATGACAAGAACCTGGAACAGAATTTCTACACAAAAGGCCTGTTTCCCATGGGAATATACCAGAGTTCTGATTTTATGCTCACATCACACAAAGATAGGCTGTTAGTGGAGAGTTGTTTTGTACAGATGGTATTTTTAATTCTCCATGTTTTGTCCAAAAATGTAGTTTTCATTTTCATCAAGAAGAGAAGTCTGGAATTTCTTCTATTTCAAACTCGTTTCTCCATTTTTGCAGGTCTTTTGCATCATTTATCATCCATAACTCTGCAAAATACTTTAGCCTTTTCCTGGAGAGAAAATAAAATAGGATTTATTTTATAAATGGAATTATCGGGGTACAATACATTTCACTGACAGCTATAAAAGGTCTAAGACAGGTGTGCCTGGGTGGTGCAGGTGGTCAAGCATTTGACTCTTGGTTTTGACTTGGGTCATGATCCTTGGGGTTGTGAGATCGAGTCCCATGTTGAGCTCCATGCTAGGTACAGAGTCTGCTTGAGACATTCTCTCCCTCTGCTCCTCCTGTTTGCGTGCTCTCTCAAATAAATAAATCTTAAAAAAAAAAAAAAAAGGGTCTGTGACTTAGAGCACCAGACAGAGCTCTGTGGTTAGGAAGTTGTGTCAGCATCAGCTTTCTGATGACACTGTTATAATCAAGGACTGAGGCTGCTGATTGCCACTACTACCTCCAAGGAGGGGAGACCCCAGCTTCTTACCCTTCTAACTCGGACCAGAAGCTAAGAGCGCTCACAGGATGAAAAGTAAAGCTGATTTAATACAGCAAAGCTAGCTAATGAAAGAGAAGAATGCCAGCATAACATAGACCAACCAGTTAAATATTTAGGGTCTGGAGCCAGGGTGAATTCCAGTTATTGCTCCACCACTAACTAGGTATAGGACCCTGACTTCCTGGTCGATTTCCAACCCTTGCTTGGCCTCATTTTCCACAACTACAATATGGGGATCATGCCAGTACCTATACCTCACAAGGCTGTCATAGGGACTGAGGTAGTGCAGGTAAAGCAGTAATACTAGTAACTGGTGCCTGTCTGTCTGGGCTGCTGCAAATGACTGCGTAGACTTGTTTCTGTGCACAGTAAGCATTCGATAAATGCTAACTGTTATCATAAACCCACAGAAATGTACAAGATTCCCCTTGGTCTCTTTGATCTCGCCAATGGAACTGATATGATAAGCACTTTAAGTCAAAAGGTAAAAATAATGAATATAGTGTCTGAATAAATGATCAGTTTCTACCCCAATGCAACCTCTTTTGACAATTCTCTCTTGTCAAGATTATAGATTTCAAAATGTCACACAATAGTTGGAAGAGTTAAAACATTATAACCTGTGAATTTTATTGCTCTTGCTGTTCTACTGGCTATATAGCAGGAGTAAGTATAAACTATCATATTTTACTGCCATCTCATATATATATATATATGTCCTTTTGTAGTAAAGTTTTATTCTAGTTTCTCTAGGGAAGAAGAAAAATAGTAGTAAGATAACAAAAGAGGATTTAAGTTTGTCTTTGGACTTCTGCAGAGAAGTAAGGGCTTATCTTGGAACTCTCATAATAAATAACTACTTTCCTAACCTGGTATTGTGGAAAGGTTCCAAAAGAGAATGCCAACAGAGGAAGCCACACATCAAGCCAGAGTCCAGCGCTTTGGATTTGGTCAACCATCACTTACCCCTGCACACTACAAAGTGGCAAGGCAGAACCACAAGAGGAAAGAAATGGAGAGGTTGTTTGCAGTACTGTACTTCAGTATACAAGTTGGTAATTGTTTAATTAATATTAGGTATTGCTATTTCAATATGTAAATTTGGTAATGATTTGCAGGACTAAAAATTTTTCCTGTAGTGTGGTCACCAGTCAAGATTTTCTATTTGACCAACAATCTGTTCCCTCGCAGTCATAAAATTATCAACCAGGGCAGTAATATCTTGCCCTAAGCATATCCCACTTTCCAGGTAGTACAGGTGTGGGGCAGGAGATGGATAAGGAAGTTATGTCCTTTTATCATATAATCTTGTATTTGGGGGGAAAGGCTGTAACTTATTATTTTTTACTATGATATTTTTTTGGGAATATCTTTCTTCCAAAGCATACCTCTGATATAGATCAAGATCAGTTAATATACTGACTACCTACTGGCTGGATATCAAGGGTAAAACATAGAATGCATTCACATAATACACATAAGCATTCTAAGTGACAAAAAGAAGGCAATTTAAAGATATATTTATTCAACTCAGAGAGAAAGAGGAGAGAGAGAGCCAGAGCGGGGGGGGAGGGGCAGTAGGAGAGAGAAAGAGAATCTTTAGGCAGACTCTTCACTGAGTGCAGAGCCCCACACGGGGGCTCAATCTCACAACTGGGAGATCATGACCTGAGCCGACACCAAGAGTTGGATGCTTAATTGACTGTGCCACACAGATGTCTGAATAAAGCTGGGTTTTTGTTTTCCGTTTTTTTAAAATATAGACTCCAGACCCAGTGTGGAGCTCAACATGGAGCTTGAACTGACAAACCTGAGATCAAGACCTGAGCTGAGATCAAGAGTCGGATGCCCAGTCAATTGATCTACCCAGGTGCCCTGCAGGTAGTTTAGAAAGAAAAATTTGTCATAAACAATCCACAAAAGAAGGGACATGGGGATACGGACTATAATTACATAGTTATATAATACTATTATTTTCATTCATACCCTGACATTCTTACTTTCTGAATGCGGTATATGGACAAAGGAAGTACTCTAAAGGTTTTAAATGTCATGGTTTCTTTTAGTCATTTGTTGTATAATTGAATGCTTTAAGCAACCAATGTGCTGGCACACAGTAAGGAGTTAACTTAGTTCTTTAGAAAAATGACTTTAAAACCAATTTAGCAACTCAACAGATAAAGATCTGAGTAAAGAAGGCGGACTGAATTCACATGAGCTTTTCAAAGATCTGTTTTCATTTTATTTTAATTAAATGTTTCAGAATATTTGAAGAAATGCTTAAAGGTAAACCTAACATTCATTTACAGGACATTCCTCTTCATTGGACAACTTGGAAGTTTTCATTATAAGTAAAAAAATGCCACACAATCATTCTGACCTCTTCATATTTACTAATCCTTCTAACTCTTTTGACTTGCTAGCTGCTTTCTTTAAAATTTCTCCAGGAACATCTGCTAGTTTAGCCACATTTAGTCCGTAACTCCTTGCTGCAATTCCTCTGGTTATTTGATAAAGAAAAGTGACAAAATCAGGAACTTGCTCTTCACCTACAAAATAAAAAATTAAAAAATAAATAAAGAGGAGATAAAGGAAACCATCCCTGCAAGTTCAAAGCAGAAGATTAAATAAGACATAAATTCCTACAACTTCACTCAATTAAAATTTACAATCTGAAAAAGAAACCCATTGTTCCTAATCACTCTCAGCACCATTTATCAATTATACATATCTAGGAAAAGGGGAAATACTATTTTGAAGATTCTCTTGCATTTAGGACCTTATAGCTCACCTAAAGGTGGGTTTTTTTTTTGTTTGTTTGTTTTTTTAAGTAAGATTCTGTTTTTAAGTAATCTCTACACCCAGCATGGGGTTCAAACTTACAACCCCGAGATCAAGAGTCACATGCTCCAACGAATGAGCCAGTCATGTACCAACCACCCCCCCGACCTACAAGTTTTTAAAAATGACTTGGTGTAAGGAAAAGATTTGTTTTATGCTTCTTCCCAAAAAATTTCAACTGAACTGCTATTATCAGAAAGGAAATGATTCTGATACACAGTACAATTTTTCCTGTAAAAACAGACCAAGAAAGTGTTATTTCAGTGAATGTGCTCATTGAACAGTCTTGTATGCAACACATTCTGTAAAGTAACACATGTAAGAGATATTTCTAAGAATGCTAAAAACAAAACAACAGCAAAAAACGCATAAGGAAATACAACATGGTGCAGTTTAAATAACAAGACTGAGAAATTCTGGTTTACTAAATGAACTGGGTTAACTGAGAGTTATATATATTCAAGTGGACACTGTTCAGTTCCACCCAGCTCCCCCTGAGGACTAAAGGATTTATTGCCTCAGCTCTCAGGAAGGTTGTCAGTCCACAATCCACAGCTATATCCCCTCTTTGGGAGTCACCTCAGCTTAAAAAGAGAACTGCTTCATCTGAGATCATGTCCTGTCTTGGGCAGCCTGCACCATGACTGGTTGCTATGGGAGTTGGTAGGCAGCTTCTAAGATGGCAACTAAAGATCCCTGCCTCCTGGTGTTCATGCCCTTGTGTCATTCTCTGCCGCTGAGTGTGGCAGGGCCCACTGACTTGCTTCTAACAAATAAAATATGGCAAGAATGATGTGTTGTCACTTCTGAGATTAGATTGCAAAACACTGTGGCTTCTGTCCTGGGCATTCATTTTCTTGCTTACTTGTTCTGAGGGAAGCCAGTTGCCATATTGTGGGCTGCCTTATGAAGAAGCCCACATGGAAAGACACTGATGTCTCGGGGCACCTGGGTGGCTCAGTGGGTTAAAGCCTCTGCCTTCAGCTCAGGTCTATGATCCCAGGGTCCTGGGATCAAGCCCCGCATCAGGCTCTCTGCTCAGCGGGGAGCCTGCTTCCTCCTCCCTCTCTGCCTGCCTCTCTGCCTACTTGTGATCTCTGTCTGTCAAATAAATAAATAAATAAATAAATAAATCTTAAAAAAAAAAAAAAAAAAACACTTAAAAAAAATTAGAAACTGATGTCTCTGGCCAACGGCCACACGAGTGAACTTGGAACTTGGAACTCTAAAGCTTGCCAGCACCCATGTAAGAGGTCTGGGAAGTAAATTCCCCCAGTGAAACTGTGAAGTGATGACAGACCTAGACAACGTTGACTGTAGCGTTGGGAGAAATCGTGAGGTAGATGTGGCCATCTAAGCTGCCCCTAGTTTCCTGATGCAAAGAAATAGTATGATGATCAATGTTTGCTGTTTTCAGCTATGTTTGGGAGTAATCTAACTAATAAAGGGTATTAAAGGCCAGGCCCCCTCACTTCAAACTGCATCAACTCTGAAAGACCAATCCCATCTCAGAGCTCTCGGTAGGACTGGCTGAAGCCTTATGACCACAACACAGCCCCATCGGACCAGGCCTGCCCTCAGGTGTTGATCATGAGAGCTCTTCCAGTCAACACCTGCCACAAAAATCTCAGACTCTGCTATCACACAAATACATACACAGAAACTAAAAACTTCCAAAGAACTAGGATATAATGAAGTACAATAACAGAAAGACAAAGCTGCATACTGTTTAATCTTTGATAAATCTCAAGCATCTCAGGATTATGCAGCTTTTATTATGAAACTCAACCCAATTACATAGAGTTGTAAAAATGCCCAAAATGAACCAGATTTTTAATAATTTCTGAGATCCTGGGGCACTGGGTGGTTCAATCATTAAGCATCTGCCTTCGGCTCAGGTCATGATCCCAGGGTCCTGGGATCGAGCCCTGCATCAGGCTCCCTGCTTGGCAGGTAGCCTGCTTCTCCCTCTGCCTCTACCCTCTGCTTGTGTTCCCTCTCTCCCTGTGTCTGTCAAATAAATAAATAAAATCTTTATAAAAAGAATTTCTGAGATCTCAATAAACACATTATAATTTTATCAAGAGCTTTTTCTCATATACTATGTCATTTCATAAATGTGTATGATAAATGGGTTTACTCTTTTATCAGCTAAAAACTAAAAAGCATAACCGAGAACAAGGATAATGGAATTTTCTTTAACCTCTTCTAAGAATTCAG
This sequence comes from Mustela putorius furo, assembly GCF_011764305.1. Taxonomy (NCBI): domain Eukaryota; kingdom Metazoa; phylum Chordata; class Mammalia; order Carnivora; family Mustelidae; genus Mustela; species Mustela putorius. The sequence continues at coordinate 21,399,895 of NW_025422471.1, forward strand.
CAGCAAATAACACCTTTCTAAGGCTGGTGCTGGAAGTGGGAGGTGGAAAGAATGCTGGCACTCTCAGGAATACAGACTAAAACTCACATTACAAAGCACTAAGAATACCTTTTGCCTCCAAATAAAACTTGAGAACATAAAGAACAGGTGAGGAGGTGGGTGGAGGGAGACTAGGAAAGAAACGTGGAGAAGCCAGTGCCTGCTACCCTGGGTAGTTTTTTGTTACTCACTGATGCTCACATGACCAAAAGTGAAGTGAACAGCAGTAGGCATTCCAAAGGGTAAACTCTTCTCATCCTTAAGACAAAAAACAGTCTTTATCACGTCAACTAGCTTGGTTCTAACTGATGTACCTATGTCCAGCCTCTCCTCTCCTCTATAATCTAACCTCCATGCCGGTTTTCTTAAAAAAAAAAAAATAAATAAAAATAAAATCATTCATCTGTCTGTCCATTTGTCATCCGTCCAGCCATCCACTCTTCTATCCTTTTCTGGAAGCCCACTAATGCCACACAAAACCCCCTTAGTTAAAATTTGCTTTGCTGATGGCATTTTTTTTTCTTTATATATATAACATATAGTATGTATACATATACATAGCTATACAATGCTTTTTATGTAATATAGCTATAATAGTCCTGTATTTTATAGCTATATAATATAAAATACTATGTTGCTCCAAATAATTTAACATACCTCAGCACAAACAGCTGCTCAATTTCTCATCACATCCTAGTCTCCACTGTAGTACTAATTTGGTAGTTCTCACACCATCAAGGTAAATAATGAGACTACTCTTCCATAATCACATTAGGGTTTGTTTTTGGTTTTTTTAAAGATTTATTTATATATTTGAGAAAGAGAGAGTGTGAGCATGAGCATTAAGGGACTGAGGGAGAGAAAGAATCTCAAGCAGACTCACCACCAAGTGCAAAGCCTGACAGAGGGCTTGATCCCACCACCCATGAAATCGTGACCTGAGCCGAAACCAACAGTTGGACACTAAACTGACTGAGCCACCCAGGCGCCCCCTCACATTACAGAGTTTTAAGAGTTATGTTCTCCATCAGGACTGTCCATCACTCCTCTCAGAGGGGAGAAGGGGAGAGAGCGTGAGTGTGGGTGTGATGCAACTGTGGCAGCAGACAGCCAGCGAGGAGAGAAGAAGGTAAATAAAAGCTCTTGGTGAGGACTTCACTTATAAGCTATAACCGTTTCTAGATGGACATTACTGAAAAATTTATCTGATTCTGCTTAGAGTCAGAGAAAGCAATAATTCATGTTTCTGCTGGTTACAGGGGAACTTAGCAAAATTTGTTTGAAAGCCAAACTTCTGTGGGCAGTTATTAAAGAAATATGTGTGTTGATCAAATAGTGTCTGAAGTCACTTTTGGGACTGATTCATAACATTTTTAGAGGTGAACGAGGTGAGGTAACCTGTCCAAGATTTCATAGACTGGAATAGATTAAAGTACATGTTTCTTACTGCAGGTCTGCTGCTTTATCTACCTCACCATGAGAAATAACAGCGTATCTTCAAAGCCACCCAAAAGGTCTTTGGGGTGCTTGAGCGATAACCTACACAGGGGCCTCTAATTCAGACAGCAGTGGAGCTAGGTTAGAGGTAATGGATGAAACACAGATGTAGCTAGAAAAACACTGGAGGTAAGCAGGCAATGCAACAATGCTTCAAAATTCTGAGTGAAAATTATTTTCAACCTAAAATTCCAGCCCTAGTGAAATTATAAATGAAGTATGAAGGTGTACTGGAGACTTTTCATTCCTGCAAAATCTCAAAACTTTTCACTCCTTTAGCTGATATTACTAGTAGCCTATCCAAAATCTTTTCCAACCCTAAGAAAACCTTGATTTTATATGGAAATAACTCACTGACCATTTAACTGAGGGGATAATGTCCTCATGCCAAGCTCCCAAAGTTGATCCTGATTAATCTAGACTGATCCAAGCTACCCCTGTCATTGTCGCTTTCTAGCCATTGGTTTAAGGGTGAGCATGTGATTCCACTCTGAAAAGGAGAGGCGACAATGATGAGATGTTAGTGAACATCTGAGGAGAGCTCCCCGGCTCCTAAGAAAGAGTCCCAAGAAATGCTGGTCCCTATTCTTTCTTTGGATATTTGTTGATTCTGGCTTTAAGGTACAAAAGAGCCTCGGCCACGCTGTCTGACGATGAAGCAAGCAAGGCTGGAACACGGAGCCTGGGGAACTGTAAAGAAGAAGAGCTGAAGCCCACTCTTCCTCTGAGGTCCCTGTAATGTGAGATTATTTCTACTCTTACTGTTGGAGCCTCTGTGAATTCCAGGATCCTGTTACCTGCAAGCAAATGCACAGAAGGCGGGATGAGAGAAGTCCTAGTGTGCTGGTGAACGCAGGTGTCAGGACAACAGCTGTGCAGCAGGTCTAGGGAGCAACCATCGCAGAGAAGCAGGACAAAGGGCTCCAGGGGGAATGACTCCGGCGAGGAGAAGTGGAACCAGCAGTTCAATCACATGGAAAAATGTCTGGAGAGGCATTTTATAAAGCTACTGGCAGGTACAGGAAGAGTCAGATATAGACTCAAATAGAAGAATGGAATGAAAACAAGGCAATTACTGCCTTCAAAAACACAAAAAGCAAAAAAATTGCATAAGAACAAAAATGCACTTGTCCTCATACCTGGCTCATGATTAAGCAATACTTGCTGGCAATAACAGTGAAAACTCTGAAGAGGAATGAGGCAGAAAGAACCTGGAATGAGTACTCTGGGAGGTCAGAGCAGCAAAGGCTGAGGACTCCCAACCAGCACAATGAGAAGCCAAACAATAATGTGTCCAGATGATGAAGCAGGAGATGGGCAGATAAGCATATGATTTAGAGATTCGGAAAGAGCAATGAAGGAGGTGAAAGTGGCTGCCTTGGGACTGGATGGGGAGGGGGCATGGAGGGAAGGGACAGAGGCAGGGGTTTTCTGCCCGTTAGCATGTGCCTTTCAGCATCATTTCATGTTTAAAATTAGGTTCATGAATATAAATTTCAATTAATAAAATAAAATGCCAGAACACTTACAGGTTGGTAGTCAGTTCACATAAAGGCTTATCACTGACCCTTCCCTGCTGGTGAACTCTTGTTTATCCCACTGGGTTTTAGCTTATAAGCTCCTCCTGTCACTTTGGATGCAGATTAATAGACATGAAACTGCTTCCATGTGAGAATTTATGATGTGTTTTTCAAGACTGCATGGTGGTAAAAGGCAAGGATTGCCTAACATTACATTTAGCTCAGGTCCAGGGCTTTGTTTTATTTGGGCCAGCTGCCTGATTTCTTTTTCAGGTCCATCTTTATTACTTTTCCAAAATAAAATTTGGACCCTGCAGTGTCTTGGGTAATGGATTTTCCATTGCAGCACACCAACTGTGTAAACCACTGCTGGCCCACAGGCTGGGAGCTTAAAAAAATTACTACTGAACAGGAAAATAAGATTATACTGAAACTGACTATATTACTTAGAGCGCTTGAATTTATTTCTGTTGGCTAATGATGTTCTTTTTCATGAAACATCTCATTCCTGTGACAGTGGTCCAGGGTGGGAAGGCTAGGAAAAATAGTGTAGATTCCACATACCTCTTCTAGCAGAGCAGGAAAGAACGTGCAAGCAGATAGCAGATTCTAGGACTCTAGGCTTAGTTCAACCCCTACCCAGGTGGCCCACGTGGGCAAGCCACTTGACCTAACATTCAGTTCCCTTGTCAAGTTAAGATAAAACATATGTTCAGTATAGAATACTGGGGATGAGACATTTTTGAAGATGACTAATATACTTGACTGTTCGGGCACCTTTCCTGGGACCAATCTAAGAGTAAAACCTACACGGCACCTCTGACCCCATCTCCTTCTTATAGAAAAATGAGGTAGACAAAACCCAGAGAAGTGCTCAGAGATGGCAAAGATAAATGTAAATTCTACTTGACCCTAAGCTTGGAGAAAATGAACTTGGACAAATGTCATTTATAATCAACATTCATTTTATTTTTAATAAGCAGTAAGTTCACGTATTCATGAATCAAACACGAAAACCAACAACATTCCTGTTGTACTTACTGCAAGTGTATTTCATACCTGAATCCTCTTTGCTTTCATCCTCAGTGATCAAGAATCCCATGTGATAATTTCCCACCTGTTGCAAGTAACTTTTTTCTAATTCACAAACTGGTGGATAATGGGTGACAAACAGGGTTAAGGATTTCACCTAAAGCAGTAAGACATGACAAACGTTATTTTATTTTTATATTTATTTATTTTTAAAGATTTTATTTATTTGTCAGAGACAGAGAGAGAGAACATTAGTAGGGAGAGCGACAGGCAGAGGGAAAAGTAGACTTCCCGCTGAGCAGGGAGTCCGATTCGGAACTAGATCCCAGGACCCTGCAGTCACGACCTGAGCTGAAGGCAGATCCTTAACCAACTGAGCCACCCAGGTGTCCCTGTTATTTTATTTTTAAATTTTACCTTAAACTTTTCTCCAATTTTGTTTTGAAAAAGTTCAAACCTTTATAAACATTGTAAGAAAAGTACAATGAACATTGCTATACTCTTTCCCTAGACAACAGTTTTTTGGTTCAATGTTATTTTATTTTTAAATTTTACCTTAAACTTTTCTCCAATTTTGTTTTGAAAAAGTTCAAACCTTTATAAACATTGTAAGAAAAGTACAATGAACATTGCTATACTCTTTAACTAGACAACAGTTTTTTGGTTCAATTTTATACATATAATATATAAATATATATAAATATTTTATATTTGGTTTGCATTTTGCCATAACACACACACACACACACACACACACTTTTTTTCCTGAAACATTTGAGAATTGCAGACATGACACTTCATCCCTAAATACCTAAAATTCTATCTTTTAAGAACAAAAGCATTCTCATATTAACCAGATAAAATTATTAAACTTGAGAAATTTAACACTGATATATTACTATTACCTAACATTAGTCCACAAATTTCCTTAACTGTCCCAGTAACACTCTATAAAGTTTCTCTATATTAAAAAAAAAAATCAAGGATCATGCATGTCACACATCTAGTCATGTCTCTTTAGTCTCCATCAATCTAGAAAAGTTCCCAGCCTCCTTTTTACGTCTTTTATGACATTAATGTTCTTGAAATATCTAAGAGTTTCGTATCATGTTTTGTATAATGTCCCTCAATTTGGATTTGGTTGATTTTTTTCTCCAAATAAGCTTAAACCTTACTGGCAGATATATTACATATTTATGGAGGTGCCATACTCTTTTCAGTACATCGTATCAAGAGCCACATGATATCAATTTGGCCTACTATTGGGGATGCTAAATTTGCTTATTTGGTTTAAGTGAGTGCCAGAAGATTTCTCTACTATACCGACACCTTTCACCTTTGTAATTAATGACTTCTGGAGTAATACTTTGAGATTGTGTGAATATCCTTTTTTCCATAACACACACACACACACACTTTTTGTGGCAAAACTCAAAGTTTTGCCATCTATGGATCATTGTTGCCTGATGATGCAGTGACTAGTAAATGCTGATTTAAAAAAATTCTCTCTGTATTTTTTAGTTGGCATTCTGTAAAGAAGAGCTTTCTTTTCTCCCTACCCTACCTCTGCCATTTTGAAATTTACTTTTGTTTTGTTAGTATTCATATGCATTTATGGATTCCTTAATAAGCATTATTTTAAAGTACACATTATTATGTATTTTTGAAATCCCTTATTTCTTAAATCTTAAAAGAAGCTAACACCAAATCTTGATCTAAAAATTGGCAGAAGAGGCGCCTGGGTGGCTCAGTCAGTTAAACAGCCAACTCTTGATTCTGGCTCAGGTCACGATGTCAGGGTTCTGGGATCAAGTCCAGCAATGAGCTCTGTGATCAGCGGGGAGTCTGCTTGGGAGTCTATCTCTGCCCCCACTCCACCGTTCACACATTCTCTCTCTCTTTCTCAAATAAATAAATAACCTTTTTAAAAAAAAGATAAAAATTGGCAGAAGGGGGTGATTAAATAAAAGAACTTCAGTTTTGATTCATCTGCCATTCACCTCATTAAAAGTCAGAACATGTGCCTTATAACAATTACAATAAACCTATTAAGGCAAGATTTCTTTGATGAGCTGCTCTTAGAATCTGCCCCCAAAGTATCTGTGGACCAGCTGTCTCCATGATGCCCCTTCCCTGAGGTGACATGCATTTGCTGCCAGAAGACCTAAGGGTTTGGGTCATAACACTGCTCTCCTCAAGGCCATTTTCAGCTCGCAGCCGCCACACAGAGCTTCCCCATCCCTCCTCTCTGCTCTCTCTTCCCCATCCCAGCAATCAAAAGACACCAAGAAAATGCAGATTTTCATCCATAAAAAAGGGTAGAAACTCTGCTCCTGAAGAATCCTCTTCAGTGACTTACCTCTAACATAAATTTTATCTAAAAATAACACTTTCTTCATTAACATTTAAAACATCAAAAAGCTGCTATAGAAGCAATGAAAAGAGAAGTGACAAATTTAATTCTGTCATGATTTGTTCCTGAGGGTTCCTAAAGGGATCTTTAACATATCACCAAACTGCTTTTGGTAGCCAGGCTCCAACATGGCCTCCCAATGCTCGTGTTCTTGAGCAGTGAATTCCCACAGTGAATCAAGGCTGGCCCTTGTGCTCAACAGAATGTGATGGTAGTGACGGTGTGTGGCTTGTGAAGCTAGGTCATAAAACGCATTTTGTCATAAATGCATAAAATGCTCGGGCCACTTGGAATGGTTCTTCTGGGAGCTGGCAGAAGCCATATTCAAATGGCCCCATGGAGAGAGGTTCACAGAGAAAGAAAATGAGAGCCCTGGGCAACTGCCAGCACTAATTTGCCAGCAGCGAGCAAGCCACATTGGAAAGGGTCCTCCAGCCCCAGTCAGGCCTTCAGATGACTCCCTGACCACAACCTCAGGAGAGAGCCTGAGCCAAAACCACCCAACTAAGGTGCTCACAAATTCCTTACCTCCAGACCCCTGAGAGATCTAACAGATGATTATTGCTGTTTTAAGTCACTTAGTCTTGGGGTAATTTGTTATGTATCACAGTAACTGATAAGCACTTGGAGCAATGAAATCAAGCTCAGAGGGGGCTGTCAAATTCAGTCTGTCATGATTCATTCCTGAAGGTTCTTAAATCAATGTTTAGAATATGTTTGGGAGGCAGGACTCCCTGACAGGACTTTCCTGAACCTGTGATATGCAGTTTCTACGATAATTAAAGAGATGTTCCTGAGTTCTTCTTACAAATAAAGAATTTTTTTAAGAAAAATTAAAAGTATTTATTTTAAAGTCGAAAACATGCCACCGTTAACTATATAAGCTAACTAAATGTTCAAACAAAAACAGGCCCACAGAAGTTTAAAGAAAAGGGGAGTTATTTTTGCATCCTGTGCTGTGCAAAGGAATAGGAGTAAAAAATATGCTTTTACTGGTTATGTAAGGAAGAGAAGGAGAAATGAAAAGGGAGGAAAGACCCATAGGAAAGAGTTTTAAAAGCAGAGAACAAAATACTAAGAGAAAAACCGAAGACCGACAAGGTTCCGGACAGGTGCCAAGAAGGAGAGGCAGAGGAGGAGAGGCGAGAATGAAGAGAGAGAGAGCATTAATAAAGCGGGGAGCTTGATGGAGATGACAAGGATGGAGGATTTAACACAAACAAAACTTCACACCAAGAGGCTCAGACCTGCCCTCTGGAAAAAACAGATATGCATTCAAAGAGTGAAAGAAAGGCACAAAGACATGAGATTAAATCTCTTCTACCAAGGCCCTGTAGGATATTACTCAAAAAAGGATTTCATAGGTTAAAATGGCTCTATCTCATTTTTGTCCTTTCCTTAAGGACTGGGTTGCAAGTTGGGGTTGGGGGGGGGTGTCCCTGCTTTTAATTCAGAGTTTGCCAAGGATAATGAAAACAGTTCTGGGGGGAAATACTGCCAGAGAGGCCTTTACTCTGTTTCAGCAAAAGCAAAGAAGACACATCAAAGAATTACAGACATGATGTAGGGCTAATCCATCTAAGTTCAATGTAGAGTGTTTTAATGGCCAATTGCAGGTATAGAGTCACTTATAATAAAGATAATTTTTTAAAAACAGACTTTAATTATTTATTTGACACAGAAAGAGACATAGACAGTGATACAGGGAATACAAGCAGAGGAAGTGGGAGAGGGAGAAGCAGGCTTCCTGCTGAGCAGAGAGCCTGACTTGGGGCTCGATCCCAGGACCCTGGGATCATGACCTGAGCTGAAGGCAGTTGCGTAACAACTGAGCCACCCAGACATCCCTGATCATTTTGAATATTTAGAAGCTGACCAGAAAAACAATTTATATGCTATGCACCATTCACATACAAAAAGCTGTGCAAGATACTCACATCTCTAATAAAATGCTCGAGTGTAGCATAAGCAATGGCGATTCCATCATGGGTGCTCGTCCCTCTTCCCAATTCATCCAAGATAACCAAGGACTGGGATGTTGCTTGTCTTATTATTTCTGCAGTGTCAGTCAGCTCTTCCATAAAGGTACTCTGTCCTTTATATATATTATCTGCCGCTCCCATCCTACAAATAAGATGAAGACACCTTGATTTTTCCTCTGAATTTTATTATTAGGAAGCCAAGTATTACTTTATGAAAAATAAAGGATCCCTGAGGGTCTATATACTGTGTGCCAATAACAGCTGAAATCGTATTAAAAAAAGAAAACATGTGTTAGATATGAAGGAGTGCCTAACGTCAAAGTGCACCCTGTAGAAACATTGTGGATAGAGCCTGAGGTACAGGACAGAGCTCCCAAAAAGTAGGGAAACCTCTGACCCTACCTTCTGGGCAATCATCCCAAACCAAAGTTTTGGTATTCCAAGGGAAAATAATGCTTCTCTGTGTTGTTGTGTTTAAAAATCCACGAGTCTAAAAATTACAGAATTAAAGGGTTTTTTCCCTAGTATTTCCTTAACAAGATTCCACAGTGTATTACAAATTACAGTACCACCTTGAAATAAAATTTATTTATATAAGCTAAAACTTTTTATTAGGATGAAAGATGTTTAGTAATCTCAGACACCTACAACAGGTTCCTAAAGTGGACTTCATGGAACACAGTTCTTAGAGATGTCAAGAAATGGGTGCAAAAGATGTAAGGGTTTCTTTCCTGTAAGATTTCCACCATCCTTTAATATTATACTGCACACTTTGGTGAGTGCTGTGAAGTGTCTAAACCTGGTGATTCACAGACCTGTACCCCTGGGGATAAAAATATATGTTTATAAAAAATAAAAAACTAAAAAAAAATTATACTGCACATTGTGTATTTTCTAGAGAAGAATCTACTATACAGCATTTCTCTAACTCATTTCACTGTGGACCCCTAAAACTCCCAGAGCACCTCATGGAAATAATGGTCTACAGAACATATTTGGGGAAATGTCTATTTAGTGTAAAAGGATTCTGGGAGGAAAAAAAAGTGTATGTGGGGGAGAATCATTAAGCAATATTCACTCAAGGTCATGCAGTTAATAGCAAAACTCAAAATTCAGGTTTTCGACCCGCTAACCAGCTTTGTGAGTTCTGGTTAACTATTTTCTTAGCAAAATACCTTCATCAATGTAGTTTTTCTCCAGTAGTTCACATGTGACCTAAAGCAGCATAATGTACCTTTTCTTTCTAGAGAATGTCATGGTGAAATCCAGCCTTAACCATCTCTGGGCTGGAGCCTTGTACTGGGCAGGGAAGATGGAGTACATTGTTTTTCCCACAGATTGGCAGACCCTTAGGAGAACTACTCCAGGAATAAGTGTCATTTAGAAACTGTATGTAACTCCATGTAGGATAACTCTACCATAGATGGGGTTATACGGAAATATATATATAGGGTGCCTGGGTGGCTCAGTTGGTTAAGCAACTGCCTTCAGCTCAGGTCATGATCCCGGAGTCCTGGGATCAAGTCCCGCATCAGCCTCTCAGCTCCATGGGGAGTCTGCTTCTTCCTCTGACCTTCTCCCCTCTCATGCTCTCTCTCAAATAAATAAATAAAATCTTAAAAAAAAAAAAGAAATATACATATATATTTATATAACATATATGATATATATATATTTATCCATTTTAAAATGGATAAAATTAAAGCACTATATATGGATAAAATTAAAGCACTATATATATATAGTGCTTTAATTAAAGCACTATATATATATAGTGCTTTAATTTTATCCATTTTAAAATCAGTAACAATAAAACAGAACTTTTGAAATGTTGCTAACTTATGAGCATTCTGGTTACTTTCTTAAAGTTCAAACACTGTTATTTATATCAATTTTCAATTTCACAAAGGTTAAACTTTTCTATCTCTGAAACCACTCAACTCTCCATAATTGTAATGTTCAACCCCATTTAACACAGTTGCTTTTTCTCCCTATATGTTGCAAGCTGACAAAAAGAATGAACCTTTGGCTGATAACAAAGTGCTCTGATAAGGCCAACATGGGGGGGTGGGGGGGAAGGCCTTTGATTCTCAAGAATTAGAGTAACAAGCAAGCACTAAGATTTTCATACAATATTTTAAGTATTATACTTAAGTGTTTTCTAGAAAGAGTAGGGTAACAGAAGAGTCTGGCTAGAAGTTTCATGAACTGTAGGATGCTCTTGGGAAGTTATTTTTAGGCAGATACATACACACATAAAACATTTAGTATGTGACAAGGGAGAGATTTTTAATGAGGAGGGGAGGAAAGGATGAACGATCAATCTACAAAGAAACGTGCCAGCTAGGTGGTTATTTTGAAAACAAAACAAAACAGATGTGCCCCTACTCAAACCATATTACAAAATAAATTTATATAAAAGAAGAAACCATAAACATACCAAGAGGTATAAATGAAATTTAATCTCTGGATAGGTAGATAGGTGGCTTTATAAACTTAGCACCAAAACATGTATACAGCAAAAAACACATAGGAAAAAGTTAAAGGCAAACCACAAACGGACACAAATATTTGTAACATGTATAAAAAAGGGTTAATATTCCTAAAACAAATACTCGCATAAAGCAAAACAAAATGGTGAACATTTCAACAGAGGCAGGCAAAGGACAGGAAGAGTCAATTCACACACACAAAAACTCATGAAAATATTTATATATTATGCAAGTTCAAACAGGAATAAAATGCTGTTTTATATACATCAATTAGCAAAGAGTTGAAAAGGAACGATGATATCTACCACTATCGAGAGTATAGAGAAAAGGGTATTCTTATGTGAGACTGAGACTTGTTACAATCTCCCAAAACGCAATTTAGTGATGTCTGTCAGAAGTCTTTCACAACCCATAAATTTCACTCCAGGAATTAACACTATGGAAATTATTGCAGAGGTATGAAAAATGCATGTACAAATATATTCCTTAGTGTTATCCAGTGAAAACCTGGAAAAATCAAATGCCTAAAGAAAAAAAAAAAGAGCAGTAATAGTAGGATGGAAAACTCTGCAGCCAGTAGAAGTGGCATGTTTGAATTTAGGACATCGGAAAATGGTCACAACATATCTTATGTGAAAACACGAGGTCACCAGAAAGTGTCTAGAGTTAGTGGAGGGATCTGTGAGGGCAAGAGGCCTGTCCAGCTGCTGAGGGAGCACAGGCCGGTGCTAAGAACATCTTTAGCAGTGTTCCATACAGACACAAGGACAGCACCCAAAATTAAAGAAAAATCAAGGAGAATTGAGGAAAACTGACAGGAGGATAGAGAAGGACTGACAACAACCAACAAAACAACTACCACAGAGGAAACGAATAAAAATATAATTCACTAAATAGAGTTAAAACAAACAAAACCTCTATTTGGTGTCCTCAGAGAGATTAAGAACACTGAAGCCTTAAAATAAAACAGGCTACCAAAAAAAGGAACAGCTGGAGAACAAAACATCTTGTAAATTAAAAATATGATGACTGAAAAAATTCACTGTATAGGCGGGATTAAAATTAGATACTGTGGAGGACCACGGTTTTAATCTGAAAGATAAATTCAAAGAATTCTCTGAGACCAGTAAACAGATCAAGAAATGAAAAATATACACAAATAATTTCAACATAGTCAGTTTCTGAGAGTTTAAATCTCACCCAACAGGAAGTACAGAAGCCAGACACAAGAAAAGTAGTAATATCATAGAAGAAATAAGACACGCATCTTCAAATGGAAAGTTTCCACAAAATGCCAAATAAGATTAATAAGACAAGACTTATACCGGTAAAATCTTAGAAATGACAGAAATTTTAAGAAAGATCCTAAACACTTCAGAGAGAGAGAAAAAAAAAATTCCTAAGGATGAGAATAAGGTGCCACCAAACTTCTTATCTATAATGAATGCCAAACTAGAAGATAAGGGAGCAATTCCTTTACATTTAGAATCTGGGAGTTTATATCCATTTAACCTTGCAAAACAGATATGAAGACAAAATAAAGCTTATCTTAGACTTTCAAGAACTCTGAGTTCTCATGAATAAACTGCTCAAAGAGAGATAGAGACCAAAAAGGGAAAAGAGCATTTGAGAGGAAAACACAAGATATAGCGAATAGGAGAAGTGCAAAAAACTAGACAGAAATGAGAATTTTAGAGTGGGGTGCTTAGGAGGGGCCCCTCTGACAGTCAAATACCTTAAGGATTACATACTTTTTAAGCTGTCAAGCGAATGTGACTGTAACATATACACAAATCCGAATAACATAAATGCTCATTATTGGCTCCTTCCATTTGTAAACTAGCCTGTAAAAAAGAACGAGGTAATTGCAGCAGGACAGATGTTGAGAGCTTTTGGAAAGGTATAAGTAAGAACAGTTTTAAAAATGAGAAGACTCATATAATGATAAATGATTTCTTTGTATTTGTAGACAGAAGTTCAACAGCTAGTGTTTAAAGCAAATAAATCTAAAATTAGAGTGAGGACTATTTAATAGACATTGTAAGGTTAACTACCAGCGGAACAAAGGTGGGATCCTTGAGAGCAACTGCTTTGAGTGCAGTGGTCTAGGGTTCAGTGCCAGAGGTGCTGGGAGTTTGGGGGGGGGGGAGCCTTTTAGTTTTCAGTTGTATGCTCCCTGTACCATTTGAGCTCCCTTCTATTGTGACCAGGCATTGCTCCTGTAATCATTGTTTTTAATAAAAATGACATTTTTATTAAAAACAATAAAAATGTCATTTTTATTAAAAACAATAAAAATGTCATTTTTATTAAAAACAATAAAAATGTCATTTTTATTAAAAACTGCCTGTGCAGAAAAAAATATAGAAGGTTATCAACGTGGTTAGAGTTATTGTCTCAGGGTGGGAGAATTCCTGGTCATGTGGTGACCCCTTCTCTTCCTCCAAGCCCCTAGCAAAACATCTGGTACAAAGATGGAGAATGATAAAAGATATTAAATAATGTCTTCATTCCCAGTTCCAGGGATTAAGCAGGAAATACTGGCCTAACATGGCTGCTAACAAGATTCTATGCTTTTTAAGTGCTCCTTTCATTACTATCATTGAGGCGCCTTTAGAAATTAGTTCAAAATAAAATATAGAGTCAATAATTATAGATAAAATGTATACAGGTAAGTCAGTAATTTAAATTTACATTTAAAGAAGCAAATCACATTTTATACAATAGAGATGTTCAAAAAGGCTGGATTTCAGTCAGCCTAATAAGTGAATTCTTATTTTAGGCCTTAGGCCTTGAAATTGAACTTTCTATACATCTATCACTTGGCATTAAAAAATCAGCTGTCACATTGAGAAAGGAAGTTCTGGCCTAGAAGATGGAGTGAAAACTTTTAAAAAAGTCATGCAATTTATAAATTATGTAATGTAGCCAAATATGGTAGAAAAGGTAACTTGAGGGAAGAGACCGGTGCTCTAGTCCTGGCTTGGCCACTAAGTACCGTGTCATCTTAGCCAAGTTAGGTTACCTTCCTGTGTGGTCCTAAGCTTCGTCATCTGTGAAATGGGGAGACTGGAACAGCTAAACTCTATGGGCCCATCCTCTTCCCAAAGTCCCATGATTTTCACGAATGTGTTCATTTATGCTCATACTAGTACAGCAAAAAGTCCATTAGATTAAATTTTCAAATCCTGAACATCAATATCAACTTATATAACTTGGGCAAATCCTTTAATTGAAACTTAACTTTTCAATTAGTTATTCTTCACAGTGCTTGAAGCCCAAATGTGATAATGCACGTGAGAAAGAATGAGCATTTTACTGTGTTCTGGGCACCCACCTGAGTGTTATACCTGCATTATTTCACTGATTCCTGACACACAGGAGATAGACCTTATCCTCATTTACAGAAGAGGAAACAGGTTTAGTGACCAAAAACCCAGTCATTCATGGAGTCAGGATTTGAACCCAGGTCCATCTGATTCCCGAATGTACACTCCGATCTCCTTACTGTACTTGCTGTCAAAGGCTGGATGTGTGGCAGACACACAATAAAGTGACCCCAATGAACTGCACATTCTGGTATTCACCCCTTGTATGATTCCACCTCCCCTGAGTGTAGGTGGGACCTGTGACTTGCTTTCAATTAATGGAATAGAGCCAAAGTGATGGGATTTTACTCCCTAGATCATATGATGTTATATGAGACTACATCTTGCTAGACCCACACTAGAGACTTTCTCTAATGCTTTGAAGAAGCATGCTGCCACACTGTGAGAGGGCCATGGGAAAAGGATCTGTGAGTGGTCTCCAGGAGCTGAAAGCAGTCCCTAGCCAAAAGCCAACCAGAGGACTCAGTCCTATCATCTCAAGGTGATGGATTCTGCCAGCAACTTGAATGACCTTGTAAGTGGATCCATCCCCAGTTCAGCCTCCAGATGAGAACTCTGCACAGGACCCACCGAAACTACAGAAACCACAGAAACTCTGAAATAATATGCTGTTTCTTTTAGCTGCTGAGTTTGTGACAGTTTGTTACACAACACAGAAAACTAATTCAGTACCTTTACTCTGTAAGTATAAAAAATGAGAATTTGGTGTTCTCTTTGGATTCTTCTTGGTCTCTTAATCTACAGTATCCAGTCCTTAGTACTCTCCTTTCAATTCCACTGATGTTTCATTAATTTATATTCATTGATCTGAGTTATTCTGATAACCTTTTCTATCTTCAATTTCTCTAACAGCTATTCTATTTTTCACCTTACCACCAGACTCCTATTTTAAAATCAACTGAGTCATGTTGGAAATAAGTATAATAAGTCAGCCACAAAAGGACAAATACTGACTCCACTTATGTGAGGTCTCTAAAATAAACAAACTTGGGGTGTGGGGGTGGCTCAGTTGGTTAAGCCGCTGCCTTCGGTTCAGGTCATGATCCCAGGGTCCTGGGATCAAGTCCCACATTGGGCTCCCTGCTCAGCGGGGAGTCTGCTTTTCCCTGACTCTCCCCCTTCTCGAGCTCTCTCTCTCAAATAAATTTTTAAAAAATCTTAAAAAAACAAAAATAAAACAAACGAACTCATAGAAACAGAGAAGTGGAATGTGGTTGCCAAGGGCTGGGGTGGGGGTGAGGAAAGAATGGGAGTTGCTAATCCACAGGCATATAGTTCTGATTTTCCAACATGAGTAGGTGCTAGAGATCTGCAGCACAACATTGTTCCTACACTCAACAAAAATGCATCGTACACTTAAAAACCTGCTAAGAGGGCAGATCTCATGTTAACTGGTCTTATCACAATCAAAGAATTTTGGGGGGATCTATGATAAAAGAAAAATAAGAGGGTGTCTCAAACTGGACAACAGCTTTTTCTGCAATGTTAGCGAAAAGTTGATGTTGCATGAATGCATTTAAAAGTTTACATGTACATTTTTCTAATCTTAATACTAATTACTGAGTTTAATCACTGACAACTGCAGCATACAGAGACAGACTGAACCTATCCAAGTGGCATCAGGACATAAAGGTTGAGTGAGTAGACAAGTTCCAGAGCACTGTGCTTCAGCTTCCCCATCTGTAAGAAGTGACAACAGTATTGCCTGCTTTTCTACTTCTTACGAAGGTTATGAGAAATAAATAAGTTAATTTCTTATTTTTTTATAAAACAAAACAAACATACAATGGTTTCTTAATGCCTGGAAAATAAAACCCTAAATTCCTAGCATGGTTTATAAGGCCTTCTGAGTCTCTGCCCTTAAACCTCTCTCCATTCTCTTCTTCTACCCAACCCATGAGTCAAGAGCAAACAACGTGAGTGTCCAAACTTAAAGTTAACAAAGGACTGACTGATCATTTGTGGCAAGAGTTGCAAGGGATGAAAGGTTTTAAATTTATGTTCTCCTTTGTACTTCGGTATAAATTATAGTTATCCTTGTCCACTGTTGCTGAGTTTATTCTAAAATTATAACGTACAAATCTAAGGAACATAAGAGAAACTTAAGTTTTTACTGAATATAAAAATTAATGTTTAATATTTTCATGGAAAGCTTATTGCAATAACATGGTACCTGGTAATTAAAAAGTAGCACGCAATCTCAACAGTATTCACCTGCATTTTCCATTCAGTTTAAAGACACTGCATTGAAAAGAGTAAGTCCAATTTTCACTTTTCACAATAACCTATTTAATGTAAAAGTGTTTTTCTATGACAATTTTTTAGTGGTAAAGTCAAATTCATACTGATGAAGAATAATTTTTAAAAATGCTATTTACTTTCTGCTTCTCCAAACTATCCTTGCTAACGTCTTCAAGGCCTTCCTGACAAGACGAACAGATCACCCATTCTCCATCCCGACCTTGTTAGATTTTGTCACTGATGGTGACCAGTTGTTCTCTAATGATCTTAGCATCAAAGCCTAGATAGACTCTCAGTCATCTCAGACCCCACGGTGAGCATGGAAGTCCCCTGTGGGCTTGATCCAGGGACCATGAGATCATGACTTGAGCCGAAATCAGGAGTCAGACGCTTACCTGACTGAGCCACAACATGCTTCATGGTATTATTGGGTTTCTGCCCTTAAGGACAGCAGACCAGATTTGAGGGCATCTTAGATGTACTTTTATTATGCAATGTTCCTAACTACCATTAGGCCACTGATTTTCAGTATCTTTTTAGCTGTTAAATCCCTTGCTCAAATGAAATTTCACAGAGAAACTCACTACAGATTAGATAAAAGGCATGCTGATTTGGTCCTGACATAGTCCTGTAAGGCCCCTTCTCTCATCCGGAAGGAGCTCTGGGGGGCTCTCAAGACCCTGTACAACAGTTTGAAAGCCACTGCCTCAGCAGGCAACACATTTTCTATTACAATTATATTTTTTCCACAGCACATGATGAGAAAGGAACAGTGGTGCCCGGCAGACACTGAAGACAGACCAGCTTGCTAACCAGTCACTGAGGAGACTAGGGAAGCGTGAGCTTCTGACTGTGGGAAATGTTTACAGATAAAATATTTTCTGCTAACTACCCTTAAGGAATATAGTTTATTTTTCCAATAAATTTCAGCAGTATAGTTATTTTGATGGACACAGAATTTTATAACTAAACACATTTTCCTTTTCGCCTTGGTTACTAAAAACTGAATGACACCGTATAATAACAAACAGCAAATCTCACTTTATTTTTCTTAACTCACTATCTATGTTTCTCTCCTTACGTTCTCTTTATTCCAGGGTCTTTAGATACCATTCTACTTTCCTATTATCTTGCTAACTTGTACATATCCCAGAAAAACACCAAAAAAAGTTTTTGAAGACATTATAAATTAATATATTTTTTATAACATTTTATTACTTCAACAAGCACTTTACAAGACACAATACTGGACAATGATTCTTACGTTTTTCAAAATGTTAAAATATGTTAGAAATTTAAGGCCTTCTAAGGCCTTCTATTCTGTCTGTATTTATAGTCAAAAGTAGTAAAAAAAAATGCCTTCTTTAGGTTTCGTCTTAGAGTTAGTTTGCTCTGAGTACACAGGTTACAGTTATGTGATTAAGAAAAAAAAATCAGTCTGATATTTTTAGGAGTGGCGGTTGACTAATCTTTCTAATCCCCTACTCCCTCCTCGCCTATAACCCTTAAATAGGTCAACAAAGCTTAATAAAGCACTAATGGAGAAAAGAAATTGATAGTTTCTAAAACCAGTTTCTAAAATACAGAACAGTTACATGAAAATTTGAAAAAGAGTTTGTTTTTTTGAGATCTTGGTATTTTGAGGTAACATTCTGGATGTTTTTCAATTGTAGCTAACAGGGTGGGCCTCTGTCCCTTCAAATCACAATTTCCAGGTCTTTCACAAGGAAAATGCTAGCATGAGGGAGAAGTGCTGTAATTAACAAAGAAAAAGTTTTTCTTATTGAACGATCAATACTGGAGCTCAAATATAAAAATCACTGAATAGAGGCAATAATTATATTATATTTGGATTTTGGGACATATTTAAGTGCTTCAAAAATTGTGGTAAAAAATATATAAGTAAAGTTTACTACTTACCATTTTTCAGGTACACAATTCAGTGGTATTAATAAGCACATTCAAATGTTGTGCAACCATCACCACCATCCATTACTAGATCTTTTCATCATCCCAAAAAAGAAATTCTGTACTCATTATAAAAACAAACTTGCTATTCTCTCCTTCCCGCCAGCCCATGGTAAACTCTATTCTATTTTCTGTCCTTATGAATTTGCCTATTCTAGCTTCCTCATGTAAGTGGAATGTCTTATTTGTCCTTCAAGTGCTCTGTATAGGAGGAGGACTTTTGTGTTGGCTTATTTTGCCTTCTTCTTGAAATTAAAGATGTTTTCCTATTTACTTTACTTTGCTACAAAGTTAACAGAATTCTGTAGAGTATACATGTCAAAGCTTCTTATTTTTTGAGTATTATATAAATGTACACAAGGAAAATAATCTCCTAAATAAATAAATCTCTAACTTTGGAGACGGATGGTATAAGAAAGAAAAATTTAAAAATTACAGTCCAAGAAAAGAAAAAGCCATAAAAGGATACCAATTACTACAAGATGTGTAGATACTGGATAGTACTTAAAAGGCATTAAAAAAAAAATCTGTGTTGCACTTGATTAAAACATAAACATTAACCCAGAAATGGAATGCAGTCACCAATGATTTACCACTACATTGTATGCAGTTCAAAAAGAGCCCAAAAAGGCAAATACCTAAATAATAATTTCCAGGTGGTAGAATTGAAGGTGATTTAAATTTCCTCCTTTTTTTTTTTTAGCTTTTCTATTTTTAAATCTTGCACAGTGAACAAGCATTCCAGTGTAATTAGAAAATATGTTATTTTTAAAAATCACAAATGATACATTTAAGAACACTTTATTGTATCATTACTTTAAGACAAAGGAAAAAGAAAGTAATTACCAGGTTAAAGAAGCAGCTTTCTTCTAGCCATATCGAAAACACTTGATTAGCAGCAATAAAATTATTACAAAAGACAAGAAAAGTTTTTCTTTCATATAATTGTTTCTACTAACAGTTGCAATCACATCACACTACAGTATTTAAAATTAATTTATAAAAGTTGTAACACTGAACTGCATATATATATAACCAAGCAAAAAATACTGTTAGCAATTTTTCAATTTCAATGGAAACGTTGCTGAGAATCAAGACAATAATCCAGAAAAATGCCAAACTTGTGTTGGCTCTCATGAATCCATGTTCACTCGAAACATCTACAAACATAGGCAGGCCACTTATGAAGGACAGGGGCATTTTCCTATCAAAGGGAACCCAGGATATGCTGACTGGGCAAACTATTCTCTAACATATCTACTAGTCCGCTCTGTGGGAAAGTCCCAAGAATTTCAAAGGATAATAATGAAGAGAGCAAATGTTCTTTTCCAACCTTAACTGCATATGTTAAAACCACAAATAATTAAGGCCATCAAAAGAAAGACAAGATCAATCACTCATCAGGAATAAGATTAATCAGATTAATTAATTACTCAGATTAATTAATAAGATTAATAGAGGGGAACCTGACACAACCAGAGGGATGCATCCTTATAATTACACACACATTATGAGCTGAGGCAGACAAAATCACAATCTCTCTGATTTTGTTGTTCTCTTTGCAAAATTTTGGGAGTGGAAATTGAACAATGGCTCCTAAATCTGAATATGTTTCAGGGTCACTTGCAGAGGTTCTTAAATACAGAGTCTAAGAGTCTCCTTCATCACACCAATTACAACACTATATCCAAGGGATCTGTGTTTAAGGGAACTGCCTGGGCTCTGCATTTCAAACCAAACCAACTCCTCAGGTGACTGAAGTATTAAATTCACACAACCACTTCTTATCAAAAGATGAAGTGAGGCATCTCCTGTTTGGCAAACACAGCTGTGGGAACTAAATAAACAACAGAGATATTAATAGGCAACACTTCTGATGCCAACAGAATTCATAACAGCCTACTCATTTTGTAAAATATCACTTATCATGCGGTTTTTAGTGCTGGTATTTACTACCAACTGGAAAACATACACTGATTCAAGATGTTCTCTTTCTGCCCAAGGAGGATATATACATACATATATAAAATATATGAATATATATTAGAATATATACACATACAAGTATATATATAAATATATATCATATATATTTAATAGACTACAAATACTCCACAGTAGGTGGAGTATATACAACTCAATCAGTATTTGCTGAATTAAGCCAGACTGTGCAAACAAATCAGTAATCATCCACACGGTCAAAAGCAAATATTCAAAATAAGTTAAGCATCTGAATGCCTATTATGCTCCAACTCTCTCTTAAAATAAGCACACTGTTGCCATTTTGAGTACACAGTTCCTGAAGTGAGGAGCTGAAACAGACTTTACTTGGGTAACATGGCAAGAAAATTATTAACCAAGGGCCATTTAATGTAAATACCACTTTCTACCAACATTTAATTGACATAAATTATGCTGACAGAAGCCAATTGTTTTGCTTTTTTCAAGCCACATTTAATTCACTGCTTTTCTAAAACTTAATTAGCAAGTCTAAAAAGGTAAATGAGGTTTAAGTTTGCATTTATCAGGTTAATAAACAAGAGACCTTATATTCTGGTGATGCACTCAAACATGTTAATGATCCTTGGAAATATGTGTCTAGAAATATTTCATTGATAAATACATATATCACAAAATACTGATATAAATATACTAATTAGAGCCACATGTATATGTTTGCCAAAATTCTACTATTAAAAATAATGTTCTTGTTCAGGAATAGGCTTATACAAGGTTACAACATTCAGTAAAAAATATTCCTAAAGCCTGTCTGTTCACAGCTTTTCACACATTCATTTATTCCTCTGACAGCACAGCACACGGCACAAAGTAGGCACTCAACTAGTATTTACAGAATGCATGAATTTAAACCCGGTGTCATAAATGTCCAGTCAATAAAACAAAAATAACCAACTTAAAGGTAAAAATTTGGAGCCAAGTGTTATGCATCTATCTCACTCTGCTAGATTTTCAGTACTTCTTCCACTGAGTCCAAACAGGATTTGCAATGATTTGAATAACAACAGACCTATTATGGAAGAATTACAAAGAATATGAAACTAAGATCATAAGCCATACAGTAGATCTTCATATTTAAGACAGCACATTTTACACAAGTGTTGAAAATGCTAATTTTGGGTCTCAGCGATTCCAACTTAATAGGTCTCTGATCAGGGATTAGAAAGTTTTAAACATTTGAAACAAGTTTCTCTCTGATTCTGATGCAACTGTTATAAGAACCATATTAGAGAAATAGTCCCATGTATGATAAGGGGAAAACTAAACTAAATCTGTTTCTGCACCTGAGCCTTGAATTTAGCTCTGGCTTTCCTGGCAGCCAAGACAAAAAGGAATTAAAGAAAGTAACCATCAGCTGATGAGAGGAGGCCTGGCAGTTTGTCAGAGAAGGCCAATAAAGTGCTTCAGATCTTTCTGTAAACAGGCAAAGCATGCACACAGAGGGAAAATAATCCCCTAGCATTAACAAAAAATGACTTCTCAGATGGCACTTCATGTACAAGACTGTAAATTAAAAAAAAGAAAATTTACTTACGAGCAATTTGGAAGACTATATAGAAACATCATCAAATGGGTATGTCTAATTTTCTTTTATTTTCTGCACTTATTTCTGAGACAGAGAGAGCATGTATGCACAGGTGAATACATGCCTGCACACCTGTGCCAGTGGGGGAGGGGGACAGAAGGAGAGTGAGAGAGAGAACCCTAAGCAGGCTCATACCCAGTGCAGACGCAGACACCAGATGCAGGGCTCAATCTCATGACTGAGAGATCGTGACCTGAGCCAAAATCACAAGTCAGACTCTCAGCTACCCGAACCACCTAGATACCCCTAATTTAATGTTAAAGCACAAGTACAAACTTTTACATACTGCTGGCAGCCTCCCTGAAGAACAAGAAAGACACACATTCCTTACACTCCACAGTCCCACTCCTAGATAACAGCTGGGATTCAGAAAACTCATTCATGTGTACCAGAAGGATTCAAGACAAGTACCAGTACTACCTGCATTTGCAACAAATCTGAATCATGTTAAATATCAATCATGGAAAATGGATAAACTGTGGTAGGTGCATGTACAATGGAATATCCATAATAACAGAAAAATGAGTAAACTGGAATTACATGTATCCATATGGATGAATTTCATAAATACAATATTGGGGGAAAGGCCACTTGCAGAAGAAAACACAGTGTGATAACATACATATAAAGGGTAAGAGCATACCCAATAACTCTGTATGTTCTCAAAAACATACCTATGTAGTAAAACTAGAGACAAATGCATGGGATGACAACTACAGTCAGAAGGGCAGGTCCTCTAAATGGGGTGGAAAGGAAAAGAATTAGGGAGAATTGTCGGTTCAATAGTATTGGCCATGTTTTATTTCTTTAGCAGAGTGGTAGTTACCTGGGGCATTGTTATATGTCTGAATTATTTTACAATAAATAAATGAAAATATGAAGGCATACTATCATACCACATTCCAGTAAGGATCTAAGATATAAATGAATGTGGTCCAGGAAGACTCCTTTCCAACTGTAAAGGAAGAGAGGGTGAGGACAGAAGAAAAGACAGGGAACAGGATCTTTATACTAAAGTAGTGCATCCCAGATACAGTCCTCTGAGGTTAGAGACCCAGGAATCTCTGCACAGCAGATACCTTGCAGCCATTAAAACATGTGAGATTAATTAGCATGAACTGGTAGGGAAACATGTCCCCTACATATCTGGAAATAAAAGCAAGCTGCATAGCAGTAATGCTTAGTATAATACCTTTTATATAAAAGAAGATTTACATATACTTGCACATTTGTGGAAAGTTATACAGAGAACCATTAATAGTTGTTGACCTGGGCAGAAGACAAAAGTTCCACTCTATACTCTTTATACTGTCAGGCTGTTTTCATAATAAGCATTTACAATTTTTAAATTATCTTTTATAATTAAACAACTGAGCTCTCCAGCAAGGGTTTGGGGAAATGCTTCTCAACCTCAGCTGCACTTCAAAACCATCTGGACGCTTACATAACTCAACTTCTAGACCCCAGTCCAACTTAAAACCTCTACGGTCCATGTATCACTGTTTTCTAAAAGCTCCATTACAAAAAAATCCAATGGGGGTACCTGGGTGCCTCAGTGGGTTAAATGTCAGACTCGTGATTTCAGCTCAGGTCATGATCTCAGGGTCGTGATCCCATCTGTCTCAGGCTCTGTGCTGGGCTTAGAGCCTGTTTTAAGAGTCTCTCTCCCCCTCTTCCTCTGCCCCTTACCACCTTTGTGTACACACATGTACTTTCTCTCTCTCTCTCAAAAAAAGTCCAAGGTACATTAAGGGTTCAAACTCATTGTTTTAGATGTTACATGTGCAAATGACAACGTGAGTTATGAAAATTAAAGACACCATCTTGTATAATGACCCAGACAAGAAAACCATCAATGTCTACAGGAGGAAAAACCATAGGCTGGGTTAAACACTTTTTTGAAAAGTAAGCTCTAATACACTGAATCACCTGGGGAGGTTTACCCTCAGAACCCCAAATTCCATTCCACTGAGTAGGGAAGAGAAATCTGCCCTGGAAAAAAGTGTTCCCAGACAGTGACCACATAAGCATTTCACTGGATTCCTACAAAACATCTCATTTTGATTGATACTGCCCTTAATTTGAGGTTGTATCTATGTTACGTATTTATTTCAGATGTTTAAAAATATTAATAAGCAGTAGGAAAGAACACTCACCATAATCCCATATCCCTTATGGTATTTTAGAATACAAGCCTTCTATTTCGATGATTTTCTCTGCATATATTTACATGTATAATTTCTCATACAAAAGTGGAATCATACTGAATGCCAGGCTTTGTAACCAGCTCTTTTTTTCATGTCTTATAACAAGGATATTCTTTCATGTAATATTTCCTCTGGATGGGCCCACCAGGACCAGGTAACTGTAAAATGTATCCCCAAGTAGCTGAAAGAGCAGACACCTGTGAAGGCGTTAATTCGGAATGAAAACTACTCTATGAAATCATCAATTCAGTGTTTGCAAGGTTTAAAGATTAGTTGGTGCAGTGACCAACGCAGTGACTGGTGATCAGTCCAGCTCCTTGAGGCTGCACCTGGTTCAGGAGATGAAGGCACACCGTCACGCATGGAAGAGAAGAAGCTCACGTTCCATCCAAGCCCCTTCCAGGCCAGCCACTAGCTAGTCTTACTGTTACAAACCATTTTCTAACGCAATAAAAAGGTTTTTTTGAAGCTGTTTTCTTAAGTAATTTGTTTTTCTAGGCACTGTGAACTATTTTAACTGAACAAGCTCACCTTTGTGGAAACTCCACAACAGTGTTAGTCATTATGTGATAAATATTTTCAGATTCATTGCTGGCTCCATTTTAAGGCCTTGCCCTCATTTTTACTTACACTACTTGGACTACTTGGAATCTTCTGCAAACCAACACTTAACTCTTTTCTGGAAGATGACACGATAAATACAAATAAATAGGCAAGCAAATGAAGACACAGACACAATCACTTCTCCAGCAATGCCAAGATCTCACCGCACTGTAATGCCTCAGGCCTCCGTCTCCCTCACCTGTTTCTGGAGGGCAGGTCAAAAGGTTTCATTTGGCTTGGTATCCCTAAGTCCTAGCATCAAACCCTAGTACATGGTAAGGTTTTAAGAAAAACATGCGTTCAGTACCCTAGAGTTCTGGGCCTTCTCATTGAGAGAATGCTCAATATCCCAAGAGCCTATAGTTTGTGCTCACGAACATAGAAAGTAATGGCTGTCTTATGATGAGGCCTCCTTGCTGTGCTGCATGTTACCAGTTAAGATCAATTCCGAAATCAGATCCTTCTCCTGAAGTTCCCAGTGTTACTGACAAGCACCACTATTCACTCCTTTTGGTCACTAGGCTTGATGCCTCCTTGCCTCGAGTTCAACTATCTCTCTTCATCTACTGTAGCTACCAGAGCCTGTCAGTTTTAACCCTGCAAACATCTCTCCTCTGTCCCTCATCCATTCCCATGTCTATTAGTCTAATTAAATTGCTCAGGATCTCTCCAAAAATTAGATCATGACATCATGCCTTTATATAGTCTGTCTTTCACAGGGTGGCCAGATGAATCCTCCTGGAACCTCAACTGTAACTCTGATCACATCGCTTCCCTACTCCTACGTCTTCAAGGGTCCCCACTGCCTGTGGATTTAGCTTCCATGTGCTTGATCTTGAGTTAAAAGTCAATTCATTCAACAGCCCTGTTTTGTGTATGTACAAGTAGAGCAAGGTCCAGGTTCAGGGAAGGAAAAGAGAAATGTACAAAACATGAGACTCATCTTTCGGGAACAGATCACACAATAGCAGAGGCAGACCTGTACAGGAAGAGCTATAAAACTAAAAGTGGTAAGAGCTTTTTAAAAAAGGCAAAATACATGGATGATGGAAGAACAGAGATGAGAAAGATTAATTCTGGCTAGGGGAATCAAGGAAGGCTTCATGAAGGAGGTGGAATTTAAACAAAAAAAAAATTAGAAGAAGTATTTCTGATGCAGGAAATAGTAAAAACTAAAAAAAAGACAAATGAGAAAGCACATAATAGCTTCCTGGAATTCAGAAGGAAGTGCTGGGTTAACACACTGGTAGGGGAGGGAAAGAAACAGAAAACAAGACTGAAAAGTTTGCAGTCATCTGGGGGTTCCGGACTGACATGCCCAGAGACCTGTATTTACCGTTCGAGGTTTAGCAGAATGACCTGGTCATAGATGTGCTCTGAGAGGCACCTCACAGAGGTGTGAAAACTCACTGGAGAGGAAGAAAGGAAGACTGGGAGAGCAGGGGACCAGTTTCTGCAATAATATGTAATAAGAAGTGGGGGCCGGGATTAGACCTGAAGCAGGAAAAAATGCACCACTGGCCAGAGTACATCCAGCAATTCCCGTAGGGGACAACGCCAACGACTCACACTTATTTTATCTGTTTCTTTCCTGCTGGACTGAGGAGCTTCTGGGTCCAGGTGACACAGTATGCATCTCAAGTTTCAGGGCCATTCCAGTTAGGCTGTGGTGTGTGGCACTGACAGCTTGTGGACCCACCACTACCCAAGCTTGGTGAGACTCATCTCAGGTACCACCCTTGTCCTTCCATATGTTCCTCAGTCAGAACACTGTGTGTCCTCCTCTGTGGCTTGTGTAGCCTCCAACATCAAGTCCATACTGCTCTCTACTTCCAGGTTTTCTCCAACTCTCTACCTCATTACCTCCTAAACCCAGACACTGGGCCCCTTGCCATACTGCCAAATGGCCGGCCAACTTGCCTGTGTCCCCAGTCTCTTCTCCCCATGGGCACTCCCTCCCTTCCTCTCCAGTCCCTCCCCTGCAACCCTCTCTCGGAAATCACCTATTCATTTCCTTGCCTCCTCTGATACGGCAAGGATTCTCCTGCTTACCATTCTTACTTCTAGACTCTACCTTCTTGTAATAACAACAGCTCCTTTGAGGTTATACCGTTTGACCATGACATCCTCCCTTTGTCCATGTTGTCAGCTATTTAACTTCAAATCCCCCCACCACCACTCATCAAAGTTGTTAACATTTGGTGTATATTCTCCCCTCTGCCCCAAGAAACCTGCCAACGCTTCTGGAAGCTAAACCAACCAACACCACCTAGATCAAGCCTAGATCTCCTCTTAGCCGCTCTCCTCCTCTACTCTATCTCAGCCATCCAGCACCAGGGGCACATGCTGGACTTCAGCAGAGACATGAACTGTTTCGCCTCAAAAGCTGCCCATTCTGGCTCATGCAGCACATCCACCACAACTGCTCTTCCAGCCCCGCAGGACTCCAGCCCACCTACCACTGTGCTTTCCCTTGGGCCCTCTTCTCTGTTGACGTTCTATGGTCCATTATTCCCAATGTGCGCTTGCCAACCCTAATCTCTTTTTTTAGATTTAAAGATTTTATTTCTTTATCTGACTGAGAGAGAGAGAGAGAGACAGAGAGAGAGAGTAAGCACAAGCAGGGGGAGCAGCAGAGGAAGAGGGAGAAGCAGGCTCTTCACAAAGAAGGGAGCCCAAAGTGGGACTCGATCCTAGCCCCCTGGGATCATGACCTGAGCCCAAGGCAAATGCTTAACTGATGAAGACACCCAGGCTCCCACACTTGACAACTCTTATATACCCTCTACTCTTTCATTCACTTCTCTGGAAAAACTCCACCCTTGGAGGGGGTTGCAAAAAAGGGTGACACTCTAATTCTATCATTCTTTCTTCGCCTATTAGCTGGGGCACTTCTATAATGAGAAACTTCCTCTCGTCACCTATGTGGAAAGACAGAATTGTCTTGATTCTCTCTTTATTTTTTTATTTTCATTCTCCAAAGTGATTAATGATTTTTGTTATTATAAATATCATTAACTTATTTTAATATCCTCCAAGGTAATTGAAGCATTTTTTAAATCATAAATTTATGGATATAACATATCCCCTTGGATATTCCACTGAATCATGTTCAAGTCTACCATTCACGAACAAAACAAGCCATAAAGCTGGATCTCTCACCTCCTCCTCCCAGCCAAGCTGCCTGGCCACACCTGTATAGTCTATTTCTTGACCTCTGGCTCACTCCTTTACCGTCTGCCACCACTCCACCAAAACAGCTCTTGCTGGGGCACCTGGGTGGCACAGGTCGTTGGGCATCTGACAGCTGGTTTTGGCTCATGTCTTAATCTCAAGGTCATGAGACTGAGCCCTGCACTGGGCTCCATGCTCAGTGCAAAGTCTGTGTGGGATTCTCTCTCCCTCTGTCCCTGCCACTCATGCTTTTTCTCTCTCTCTCTACAATAAACAAATCTTTTAAACAAACAAACAAAACAGCTCTTGCTAATGACCACCATTTTGTCAAGATCAAAGTTGACTTTTCTGGCTTCATTTCATCTGATTCATTTGACCACTCTGAGCTGCTGGCCACTTCCTTTCTCCTTGGAGGAGTCTTCTCCTGACAACGTAACATCCTGGTTTTTGTCCTCCTGTTGGTTTTTCTAGCTTATCATCTGACTCATCTATGCCATGTTGGCAGTCTTAAGGCTCAGCCTTAGGGCACTATTTTCTCCGCTATACTCTCTACTGAGAAGATCTCACCTATACCTAAGACTTTACTTATCGCTTATACAAAAATGTCTCATAGCAAATTTGTATCATTACCTTTCATCTCTCCCTCTGGACTCCATACACAACTGCCTAAACGACTGCTCTGTCTCTGCATATTTCTACTTACTACATATAAATGAAGTCGGGATCTATGGAAAAAAGAAAATCTCCCTCTTCCCGTAAATGCCAGAACAGAAACCATGGTTGTATCGTAGTCCCAATCATATAGTCATTATGTCATATAGTCATATATGTCATACAGTAGATGCTAAGTTAGTATGCGTTGGATGAATGAATAAATGAAAATGAATAAATACCCCCAAATTCCTGAAATTAGTGTTGCTTGTCCTTTTTCAGTAGGCTTATACTTGCTATCATTGAATGTTACTTTATATAAAGTATTAATATAAAGGGCACATGGCAGTCCCTATACACTGATAAGAAGTTTTAAAAACACACACATATATAATAAAGTTTAGCTGTTTTTATTATTATCATCACTGAATTCATTTTTTGTAGACATAAACCATTTTCTGATTACCTCTGAATCCATTCCCAAACACTTGTCTAACTCCATGAGGAAAGCTGGTCAAAAGCAAATTCTTACTTTCGGTTTCCCTTGCAATTACGGCCAAGACAGTGAGATATAAGTGGAAGTTTTCTGAGAGGCTTCTGAAAAGGTACTGATTTTCTGGAAATAAATAAAAGGTGTTGGGGGGAACTGTGGTATTCTTCCTTTTTCCTCATGTGATGTGATGTCTGGAGTCACAACAACTATCTTGCAACTATGAAAGAAAGGCCAACAAAACTGCAGAACCACTGAAGGAGCAGAAGCAGCAGTCCACCCCAAGTCTTCTCGTTATATGAGAAAAGTAAACTCTTCTTTTCTTTTCTATTACTTGTATCTAAAAACATCTGACATTCTGCTCACTAACAAGATTCTCTTTCAGACAAACCACCTTACATTTTTAATCTTTTTCTTTGTGAATCTTCTAAAATCTTTTTGCTCTTTGTTAAATTTCTCTGTCCCTCTCCCTAATAGTGTAACTGAAATAAAATACCAAGTATATTTACATACACACAAACACATACTTTTTGTTTTTTTTACAAAATAGAAAATGACAATTTAAAAGTAAAGAAAGATTCCTTAAATTTCTTATACTGAGTTCATCTGCAAATATACAGAGATCAAAATAACATCTGCTTGGTGATATGCCATCAAAAAGAATTTAGGTCTCCTTGCTTTCCTCACTCAGACTAAAAACCAAACTCTAAGATAAAGTATTTTCATGTCTACTCAGGTGCATCAATATCAGCATGTGATATACTCTGATGTAATTCCAAAGTCAAGAATCATATAAATATGCAGCTAGACAAGAAATCAATTTATACACAAAGCTTAACTACACAATATAGACTATATTTAATTTTTCCAAAAAAGGAAATGCAAGAAGTATAATACTTAAGGAACTGATAAAGCTGAATAAATAGATTAAACTATGATTATCCTATTAGTAAGACCAGGATATTTCACCTGTATTCTTAATATGACATGCATTTAGATTTATAAAGGGTAAGACCCAGTTGGCTGTAGAGAATTTTCTTAGAGTAAAAAAAAAAAGAGAGAGAGAGAGAGAATATAAATTAAATTATCTTGGGCCACTGCCCTTTTCAGTCTGTTTTCAGTCCCCTACCTATAAAACAAGGAGAGTGTGAACTGGTGTTCAGACTGTTCTCTGCACAGCCTATCCAGGCAAGTCTGCAAGCCTTCCACTCTGACTCAGGCAAAGCAGATCTGCTTTTATCTGTTTAAATATTCATCTTTTATATAAGATAAGATTTTTGTTAAAGAACTCAGGAGCTAAAAATAACTTGAAAATTACTGGACAAAATGCTCTCCTTGGGCTCTTCTGATATTAATATTCATGATAAAATGATTTCTTTAAGCTCCAAAGCCTTAAATATTTTAAGAGCAAATCTATTCATCTAAATATGTACACAGAAAGTTCATGTGACAATGTGGGCTTGCTTTATTTTCAGAAATATATTCAAATAGAACTAATGTTTTTACCTCGTGAAAATGCCATCCACGATTCCAATTGTTGCTTCCTCTGCAGGAACGTAGGAGCCAATCTGAGCCATGATAGTAATCAATGCAACTTGTTTTATGTAGGAGCTCTTTCCACCCATGTTTGGTCCAGTGATTATCATTACTCTCTCTGAATCCCCCTAGAAAATTAAAAAGAAATTTTACTTGTTGTACCCAAAGGGCTTTTATGTAATATCTATAATTTATTCCATAAATGAGAATGCATTGGGCAAAAGATGGCTTTCTGGTATTTAAATACATTACTGATTAAGTATCACAAAGGGAAAGAGGACCTCTTTGTCTTCAACCTGAACCATGCTATTGCAGAAGAATTCTGAGCAATATACAGGATGGTTTCCACATATGAAAAAGGAAACCAGAAGCAACCTAAATGAGGTAACTACTACGGCTTTCTCATTAAACATTCATCAATCTGACTCTTTGTGAGTTTTTAATATTGCTTATATTTAAAATCTGTCAATTTCATTTATCCATCCTAAAACTGCACACATTATATAGCTAATTGCTCAAGGCCCTAATTTGAGTTTGTAGCACAAGAATTTTTTCAGTTCTAGATGGACGACTACTGAAGAGGTTTATAATGCCAAATTCTAGGTATTAGCTTTATCAGCATTTTTCACTGGCATTTCACCAGGGCATGTAAAGGAGGCAGAAAAGCGGGCACACCTGGGTGGCTCAATGGGTTAAGCCTCTGCCTTCGGCTCAGGTCTTGATCTCAGGGTCCTGGGATCAAGCCCCACATTGGGGTCTCGGTTCAGCAAGGAGCCTGCTTCCTCCTCTCTCTCTGCCTGCCTCTCTGCCTCCTTGTGATCTCTCTGTCAAATAAATAAATAAAATCTAAAAGAAAAAGTGGCAGAAAAGCTCAAACACTTACACTAATTTAACTTCTAGAACTTGCCTCTATTAACCAATTACAGTACTTGCCACATATAGACTTGTCCTAAGGGAAATTGTCCAGCAGGAGACCACTGCAGCAAGTGAGCCCGAGGCATCCATGTGCTGTGCTCTGTAAACCCACCATGCTGGGCAATACCTGCTTGGTCAAGAGTGGCCACTGTGTAACTCACCAAGAGTCTTAGAGATGGCCTCACATAAAAGGGCTTCTGGAACTAATCAAATAATCTCTTGGGAGTTTAAACTGAGTACCATGCACTGATTCAATCTGGAGGAAGACAGAACAAGGCCACAAAGCACTGGAGATCATGAGTAAGAAGTTACGAGGAAACAAAAGGAATGAAGAAAAATTACACAGAGCAGGGAGTAAAGGGATAGTTAGCAATGAAAAGGAAGAAAAAGCAGAGGAGAGGGGTGCCTGGGTGGCTCAGTAGGTTGCGCCTCTGCCTTTGGCTCCGGTCATGATCTCAGGGACCTGGGATCAAGCCCTGCATTGGGCTCTCTGCTCAGTGGGGAGCCTGCTTCCCTCTCTCTCTGCCTCCTTATAAATAAATAAAATCTTAAAAAAAAAAAAAAAGCAGAGGAGAGCACAGAGTAGTTGAGAAATTTCATGCCAATAATGAGGGTCTCAAAGTTAAAATATCATGAACTCTTACTATTGAGGGGATAAAAAGAAAACCAGTTCCATCTCTAAAGTTGTCTTATATCCTAATTAACCAGACATTTCTAGACTCACTAAAGCCAAGCTGTACTAGAGATCTTGTTCTCCCTGTGATTCATTTCTCTTATGGTTACAGGTAGCTTTAAAATGAGGGTCACATGTCTCCATTACTTGAAGGAACTTGAATGAATCTATGTTTCTTGGAACGGAAAGAGCTTAGCACACTGAAAGCAAAGAGAGAAACTTTGCATGAGTAGAATGATGAAAATAATGATTAAAATAAAATTAATTCTTCTACAGAGATTTAAAAATAATAAGCCTAGGGGCGCCTGGGTGGCTCAGTGGGTTAAGCCGCTGCCTTCGGCTCAGGTCATGATCTCAGGGTCCTGGGATTGAGTCCCACATTGGGCTCTCTGCTCAGCATGGGGCCTGCTTCCCTTCCTCTCTCTCTGTGATCTCTTCCCTTCCTCTCTCCTACTGTGATCTCTCTCTGTCAAATAAATAAATAAAATCTTTAAAAAAAATAAAATAATAATAAGCCTATTATAAATAGTCAAACTTGGGACCTACCCAAATATTTCAAAAATTTAAATAAAATGAGTTTTAAAATTGGCAAAAATGACACAAGAAATAGCTAATCTGAATAATCCTACATCTATTAAAGAAACTCATCTGTAATTAAAAGCCCTTCCACAAGAAAAACTCCAAACCCAGATAATTTCTCCACTGATTCTTGCAAACATGTAAGAAATAGCACTTATCTTATAAAACTCTTCTACAGAATAGAACAAGGGCAACTCTTACCAAAACACTTCAAAACTCCAACAGAATCTTGATAGCAAAAACCCAACAAGAACATTACAAAAAAAAAGAATTACAGGCCAATTTCATCCACAAAAATGTATGTAAAACTCCTTAGTATATTAATAAGCAAATCCAAAGCTATACAGACACTTAGAGTTTTTGAGGAGTATAGGGTTGGTTTAATATTCAAAGACCAATCAAAGTAATTTACCACATTAAAAGAATAAAGAAGACAAATCAGGTGATGATTTTCAAGGACACAGAGAAAGCATTTGATAAAATTCAGTATCTACTCATTAAAAAAAAAGGCATGAAAAGGAAATAAAAGGTACAATCTTTGGAAAGAAAATAATACATCTGTCATTAATCCTACAGATCATGATTATGTTTCCAGAAAATTTAAAGAAACCTATAAAAATTATTATAATCAATGAATTAAGCAAGATCTTTGGAAGTAAGGTCAGTATTCAAAAGTCAACTTTATTTCTAGACTTTAGCAATAAGTAGTTAAAAACAGAAAATTTACTGATAAAATTGACCACAGTATCAAAAAAACTCAAATACCTAGGAATAAATCTAACGAAATAAGCAAGATAGGGAAACACAAAAGACACAGCAAACTATAAAATATCTCTGAAAGAAATGAAAGAACACCTAAGTAAATGAAAGAATATACTATGTTCATGGACTGAAAAGCTCAATACTGTAATGTGACAATAAATAAATTCCTATGGTTCTGGCATAAAGACCCACAGTGGAATAAAGTAGAAACAGACTGGGGCACCTGGGCAGCTCAGCCAGTTGAGCATCTGATTTTTGACTTCAGCTCAGGTCATGATCTCGGGGTTGTGAGATTGAGCTCTGTGCACAGGGCTCTGCACTCAGCAGGGAGTCTGCTTGTCCCTCTCCCTCTGCTCCTCTCTCTGCTTGCACTCTCTCTCTCTCAATAAATAAAATTTTTAAGAAAAAAACACAAACAGATTGATGTGTATATAGTTACTTGATTTATGACAAAGGACACACTGCAGTACAGTACACAAAGGATGATCTTTTGATGATGGTGTTTGGTCAAAAGGATGTCCTTAAAGAAAAATAAGAAATCCTGACCCCTAACTTACATCATAAACAAAAATCAGTTTCAGGTACATTACAGCTTCGACAGACAAAAAACAAACAAACAAACAAGATTATTAGACAATAATATACGATTTTGGGGTAGAGAAAGATTCTTTAAGAGATCACAAATCCTAATTAGCTATAAAGGAAGATTTAAAAATGGAAGTACATTGGGATTTTATTTATTTATTTATTTGATAGAAAGCACAAGCAGGGAGAGCAACAGGCAGAAAGAGAGGGAGAAGCAGGGTCCCTGCCAAGCAGGGAGCCCATTGTGGGACTCCATCCTGGAACTCCAGGATCATGACCTGAGCCAAAGGCAGTTGCTTAACCAACTGAGCACCCAGGTGCTCCCATTTGATTAAACACAAAATGAAAAGGCCTAAAATAAAGTAATACTCCTAGGCAGTAAAAACACCAAAGCAATGGAAAAATGGGCAAAGGACATGAACAGGATATTTATAGAAAAAGAAACACTCAAGGCCAAAAACACAGTCTTAATCAGGAAAAGGAAATTGCAGGATTGTTCAAGGGACCTATAAGCTATCTCTAACATTCAAATGAAGAAAACTGAACATTTCTGAAGGAATAATTTTTAAAAGACACTTTCAGAAAATTCATCATATTATCAAAAGGCTTAAGAGTCTACTTATGCGGCATGTTGGAAGTATATGGAGGGCAATGTGGAAAGGCCTAGTAAAGTTAAAGATTCTGTATTACTGGTCTACATGACCCAGCAATTCCTCTTCTAGGAGTCTACCCTAGAAAAATAAACAAGTACTCAGATATTTATATTCATTCTAGTACTGTTTGTATTCATAATAGGAAAAAAAAGGCAATCTAACTGTCTATCATTAGGAAAATGAAAAGATGTACTTTGTACAATTACGAAAACAATCATTTACAAAATAGCATATGACAGGTTCAGTGTGCCATATTTGTGTACACTTTGAAAATACACAAAATTATATATTGTTAAAATATAAATAAATAAAAGAACAAAAATATGCATAAGGATAACAAGTAACATGAGGATAATGGTTACCAGTGAGATAAGGAAGTGAAGGGGGAGGTCTGTAACACTTTATTTACTTTAAATATATCTAAAGTTCATATCACAGAAGGTCATTCTCTATGATATCTGAGTGAAGGATAAATGGGTATCTGCTATACTGTTTTCTATACTTTTTCACTTGTTTGAAATACCAGGTAGTTGAAAATTATTTAAATGAATTATTTTAAGATTTAATTATTTACTTCATAAATAATTGTCATGAACCATCAAATAACTCTTTACAAATCCCTTAACATATTTAGGAAAAATTTACACAGTTTCAAATGACATTTCTTTATTTGGATTTCCAGCATATTTACATAAAAATAGAACACCAGAAAAAAACTCTACATACTAGAAAGTAAAAAATGTAATACAAGGCAGAATAACCTACACAAGGGTTACAATGTGTCACGAGGGAGCCCTGAATGGTGAAGGTGTTGTTGGTGGAGCCGCCTCAAGTGGAATTACCAAACGCAGCAAGCAATGGGGGTGGGTGATGGAAGTGCAGACACAAAACAAATTTTTTAAAATAAGTAATTAGGAAAGCTACGAGGAAAAAAAAGTATACCCTTTATCTTGTAGATACCTTATTTATTCCAATCACTTGAAAGATAAAAGGATTTATACTTATGGCTCAATTAGGTATCTTCTTCAAATGGGAATCAAAAATGTGAGAGGGTACTAAAATGTTAAGAGAGCTCTGCAGGTCTCCGTTTCCTAAATTCTAACGTGAGGGGGTTGAATTAAATGATTTCTCATCCTCAAATTCTATGACCCTCTGAAAAATAACATGTCCAAATTCAGGCATATGACAGTATGTGGCTCTGGGCTGAATCAAAGAGGGGAAGCTGTGGAATTCACTTGGAAAAATGGTACACAGTGACCCAGTCAGACATGTGGTCCCTTCTGTGGAAGTGGTCTTTCCAGGCCTATCCAGCATCTGAAGACTCCAGACAAGAACTCAGAAGATTTTAAGAAGTGAAACGCTTTCAACTCAACTATCTGTAGGTAATAAAGTGTTGCTTTGCTAATAATCACTAATACTTATACCTGCAGTGGGAAATAAATTATATACTGGGCACACTCTAGTAAATACTAATGGGGAAAAAAGAGACTGTGAAGATTCAGGAGGTATTCTGAGATGCATAAATACCTCTTATCTGCATCTCTACTGCCACCATCCTGGTGGGCCACAGCAGCAGGTCCTGACTAGTCTCTCTGCTTCTCTGCCCACAGATCGTTCTCTACATTGCAGTCAGAGTGACTGCCTTAAAAATTAAAACAGAATTTGCCTCCTGCTAAAAGCCTTCAAATAGCTCCCCAGTGTTCTAATACTAAAGCCCCAACTCCTCACCATGACCTAAAGACCATGCCCGCCTGTGTGGCCTAATCTCCTCCCCCACTCCACACGTTACCTCAGCACTAGCCTGACTAGATTTGTGTTCTTCTTCCACCTGCTAAGCTCATTCCTGCCTTTGGGCCTTTCCATAGCTTGTTCCTTCCATCAGAGATGTTCTTCCCTGAGATTAGATCCTTTCCATCATTCAAGTCCAAACTCAAACATCAGCTCCCAGGAGAGACCTTTTCTGACCACTCAATCTACCTTAAGCCCCTCTAACCTATCATACACTATGCTGTTAGCCCATTTTTTTCTTTATACCTTTTATCCCTCTCTGTAATTTCCCTAATTTTCTTGTGTACTTAATGCCAATGTCACTGTTAAGTTCCCGGGGCACCTGGGTGGCTCAGTGGGTTAAAGCCTCTGCCTTTGGCTCAAGCCATTATCCCAGAGTCCTGGGATTGAGCCCCTATCCACCTCTCTGCTCAGCGGGACCCTGCTTCCTCCTCTCTCTCTGCTTCTGTGCCTTCTTGTGATCTCTATCTGTCAAATAAATAAATAAAATCTTTAAAAAGAAAAAAAAAAAGGAAAGGAAGTTCCCATCTTACTTCCCATCCCCACTGACTACAAGGTCTGACAAAAAAATGGCACTTAATAAATACTGGTGAAAGGCACCACGACAGGGATATTCACCACCCTTACAGAGGAAAAAATCATCTGCATTCTCTCTAGAATTAGTCAGGAATATGTGACTCCCTTTCCTCTATAGTCCCTAAGATGACAGGGTAAGTGAGGAAATGATCAAGAATCTCACGTGTGCATCTACCTCCCAGCACAGGCTTTTGTATCAGAGGCACCACACATCAGAAGGTCCCAGATGTGAAAAACCCATTAAATCTATCTGGAAAACCAGCGAGGATAAGTAAGCATTCCAACAGAGTAGCCAGAAGCCGAGAGCTGGCAAAAACCAAGCTTTAACCCATTCTGGAGCCTACTGAATTTCCCAGGGATGCATTCAACTAGACAGTTGAGATGGTGTCCACACCTGTGCAAGGCATGGAGCATGATGCTGCACATAGAGCAAGTTCTCAAGAAGACACAGAGGGGGCACTTGGGTGGCTCAGTTGGGTGGACATCTGGCTTTGGCTCAGGTCATGATCCCAGGGTTCTGGGATGGAGTCCCACACTGGGCTCCCTGGTTAGCAGGAGCCTGCTTCACCTTCTCTCTCTGTGCTCTCACTCCCAAATAAATAAATAAAATCTCAAAAAAAAAAAAAAAAAAAGAAAAGAAAAGAAAACACAGATCGATGGATGGGTGAATGACAATAAACCAACACTGAAGTATTGTACCAAGGGGACTATTTCTGGAGTGTACCTATGGTCTGGCCTGAGTAAACCTTTGAGGAAGCTAGAGATCAATCTTTAAAGTTTCTGCCTTAGTACTGCTGATGTCACCAGTGACAGCACTAATCAATAAAATCTTAGTATTCTGTATCAAGAATCAAACACGGACTCTAAACCAGTAAGTTTTGAGATAAGTAATCAATTTCCACAAAGAACGCTGTCATCTGTGTAAAGAAAAGAGAAGTGGAGATGAAAACTAGAAGGCAATTGTTAAGGTATCATAAGAAAATCACAGCTAGCACGTGCCACGAGTAACTGTGCTAATGACTAGGTAGGCATCACCTCATTCTGTTCTCACAATGGCCTCACAGGGTCATACAATTACTACTACATTCCCATGTTACAGGCGAGGAAACAGGCCTGGGGAGTCTAAGGACCTTGCCCAGTAATGTGGAGCTACCAAGTAGCTGAACAGGGATAGTAAGCAAAGATCATCCCCGTGACAGATGTCTCACAGGGCCTCCCTTCTCAATGACAGGCAGACACATTCACTGCCAGATACAAGGGCTGCTCTAGCGCAGGGCCAGCAACCCTGGGTCTATTGTTGGGTACACTGTGATGACGGTCAGTCAGAATGCCCCTGAAGTCAGGAGATGCACTGCAAAAATAAAATAAAATGAAAGGAAACAATAAAATTGTCACATGTTAATTTCAAAGACTTGGGCATCAGTTAATTTTCTACAAGAAAGGTTTCCTTCCTTGACAGGTACAGATATTGACATCGATCTTCAAAAAAGACTCATGGCAGAACTATTTTTATAATAGTTGCAGACTGCTGAAAAAGTTTGGCAGTTTTAAAGTGTTTTATTCCCTGAACATGTCAATCAGTAACAGGTTACAGTGAGAAACTCCCTAGTGAAAGCCTCGTCCAGATAAGCTCTTAGCCAAATCCTTGCACTTTTAACCCAAGGGGATCTACAAACAGAAAGGGGGATAATGAAGTTGGAGAGGAGCACAGGCTGTATGCTGACATGCTAAGGAAAGGGTCCAGACACTTCTGATGCCTGGATGCTGTCCAATTTATATTCCACAGAGAGCTAGTTGTTACTCAACCTAAACCCTCATTCTGTGGATGAAGAAACTGAAGAGTACAGTGGTCTATCCAAGATGATAATAAAATAACAGCTAACCAAGGTATGAATTTACACCTCTAATCAACTCCCCCACTACCTTTGTGTACCAACGAGTGATATGGGATGAGTTTTAAAAACAGAACAAAGAAAGTGCTAGGATAAAAAAGAGATTATTTCTGGCCAGAGTAATGGTGAAAGAACCAAGAAGGCAGTAATATCTTTTCGCTCATGAGGGATGAGTAGGAGTTCCATCAATGGAGATGGGTTATAGACAGGAAGACAGAAGAAGGAACATTCTGGGCAGAGATAGCAATATAGGTCAGAACACTTTAAAAAATAAGCAGTTATCATACAAAATATCCTTTTTTTTTTTTTAAGAATTTATTTATTTATTTGACAGAAAGAGATCACAAGTAGGCAGAGAGGCAGGCAGAGAGAGAGAGGAGGAAGCAGGCTCCCCGCCAAGCAGAGATCCCGATGCGGGACTCGATCCCAGGACCCTGGGATCACGACCCGAGCCGAAGGTAGTGGCCTAACCCACTGAGCCACCCAGGCGCCCCCAAAATATCCTTCTTTATCTCACTGTGTCAGAAGCAGGAAGAAATGGGTACCTGAAGTAAGAAAGAAGTAACAAAAAACAATGTTAAAATGCCATTGGTGGGGCACCTGGGTGGCTCAGTATGTTAAGCCTCTGCCTTTAGCTCAGGTCATGATCTCAGGGTCCTGGGATCAAGCCCTGCATCGCGCTCTCTGCTCAGCAGGGAGCCTGCTTCCTCCTCTCTCTCTGCCTGTCTCTCTGCCTACTTGTGATCTGTCAAATAAATAAATAAAATCTTTAAAAAAAAATGCCACTGGTGTTTCCTCAGTTTTTTAACAATGTGATCCCATGATCATCCCATGTGAAAAATACATTTATAGCAAAATCTATGCAAATAATCCAGGCATAGAATTAAATTAAACCTAATACTCAGACATATTTTTATGGGATGCATTATTGTTAGTCTATTTGGTAATTAAGTACAAAGAGTCAACAGCTTATGAATACAAATACAAGGAGTCTTACTTTTATATAGCCAAACCAAGCATTTCTGGGGTAGCTAGAAGACTCTGTCAGGGAGAAGGGAGGAAATGGGAAGCTGGTGATCCTTGGTCCCCTCTTGTACTCCTTCATCTTTACCAGTTTCAAGCATCATTCATATAACAAATGTGTGAGCACCTACTATGTGCCACACATGGCCAGGCACTGAGGTGCTTAAAGCCCCTTCTTGATCTCAGGAGAAGGAACTGTGACCAGGGTTCCAGTGTCCACCCAGTCCCACTCCACAAGAGCTGGGCTATGGACTTCCCTTGGGCCACAAAAATCTACCAGGTTCAAGTACTTCCTGGGAAACTTCTTGCTTTGCACATTCAACTCATTTTCTTCCCTTCCACAAATTGAGAAGCTACCAACCACAATTTTCCCACTCTCTCTTCCAATAAGGGGAATTTATATTATTTACATTAAAAACAAAAAACAGGGGTGACTAGATGGCTTAGTCAGTTAAGCGTCTGGCCTTCAGCTCAGGTCATGATCCCAAGCTCTTGGGATTGAGCCCCATATAAATAAATAAATAACATGTACTTATAGATAAATAAATAAATGATAGACAGATAAATAAATAAATAAATAAATCTTTACCGACAGAAAACACAAAGTCAAACTCTAACTTTAGTCACTATCAAAAATCCATCCATTAGAAAGGCATTTGGTTTAATAAATAGAGTCCTGAGATGGTAGCAGATTGCAGTGGTGTTTCCCAAGCAGGATGTCTTGGCACATTATGCCCTGGTCTGCCTCACGGGGTACAGGGATGCTAAGAAGCTGACGTCCTAATCTGTCCTAATCCTCAAGGTGGCAGGTGGGGCTGAGGCAGCCAGAGCCCTAGGCCAACCTCTTTGGCTCCAAGCAACCTTCTCCTTTTTCTTTCATTCCAGTGTATCATCAAACTCCTCCTATCATTTTCTTTTCTTTCTTTCTCTCTCTCTCTTTTTTACAGATTTTATTTATTTGGCAGAAAGAGAGCAAGTGAGCACAAGCAGGGGGAGCAGCAGAAGTGGGGGGAGAAGAGGTTCCCTGGCAGGGAGCCTGACGCAGGACTCAATCTCAGGACCCTGAGACCATGACCCGAGCAGATGCTTACCGACTGAGCTAGCCAGGTGCCCCAAATTCTCATCATTTTGAAGGTGTGCTACAAAGTGAAAACAACTGAAAAGCACTGGCTTGCCCTAGAATACTGTTTTGGGAGAGCGCTCAAGATCACTCAACTTGGGTAACCTCTGGCATGTCAATTCTCTCTTTCTGAGCCTTGTTTCTTCATAAGTAAGAAGATATGGTTACACTAAATGACTCCTATTTTCCCTTCTAGTTCTACAATATAATTAGTCAGTAACCTGTGATATTCCCCATATAACATTCTGGAACATAATATCTTGGTGGGAGGTAAAAGTTTAAAGTGAGATTTGAAGACTGTCCAAGGCTTGTGGCTATTTCTTGTTTATTTACCATATATGATCAGGTGCCTTCCAAGTATGAGAGAACTGTGACTGACAGTGGGATCACAACTAACCCAGAGAAAGCCCATTCTGTTACTGTGAAGCTCACAGTGCACTGGGAACCACGAACAAAGGCAGTTATAATTTACTGGTTAAGTACTAAAATGGGGAGAAATATGAGTGTTATGGGTAAGCGATGGGGTACCCAAACCCAGAACTGGTTAGGAAAGGCTTGGTGCAGACAGTGACACCCAAGACAAGACTTCGAGAACAGCAGGAGCTAGAGGGTGGGGTGGGGTAGGCTGTGGGTGTGTGTGAGGCAGGAGTGGATGGTATGGAGAAAGATGACATTCTAGGCAGAGGGAATACCATCTGCCAAGTCCCAGAAGCACAGTAACTTGGGAACTATATGGCTGGAATTTTAAGCATGCTTTTAAATGGGAGAGTGTTAGGACAGGTTAGGAAAAGCCCTGTGGCTGCAGAATGCAGAAATGTGCTGGAGAGGGGCAAGATGGAGGTGGGAGATCCCACGCTGCTGAGTCTACAAACACTCAGATTATATAGTGAATCAGGGTAGGAAACAAAGAGAGGATTTAAAAGAGTATTGCTTTCAATTCTGCTTGGGGAAGTCAAACTGAGGTTTCCTAGAAGATGTTAAAGTGCCAGGTCCCACAGGATAGAAAGGAATATACAGTAACATCTGGTTACCAGTATCACAAGTGTGATCTTCAGATTAAACTATATCTCTAAATTCTGAAAATGAGGTAGGGTAAATATGTTTAAAAGTTTCTTAAAAAGTTCAGGGTACCTGGGTGGCTCAGTTGGTAAAGCATCTGCCTTCAGTTCCAGTCATGATCTCAAGGTCCTGGGATTGTGGCCCCTTGTCAGGCTCCCTGCTCAGTGAGGAGCCTGCTTCTCCCTCTCCCTCTGCTGCAACCCCTGCTTGTGCTCTCTCTCACTCTTACTCTCTAATAAATATATAGCCTTAAAATTTTAAAAAAGTTTTCGTTTAAACCTACTTTCAGTGAAACTGAAATCAACCTTCAGTGTTAGTGCCTGAGAGGGCCTTTTTATCAGTCTTCTTTACATGTTCATGTAATTTCCCTGACAGATTCAGAATCAAAACTGCAGTACATACATCATGATCA
Source organism: Mustela putorius furo (assembly GCF_011764305.1). NCBI lineage: Eukaryota > Metazoa > Chordata > Mammalia > Carnivora > Mustelidae > Mustela > Mustela putorius. Next base: position 21,442,770 of record NW_025422471.1, read on the forward strand.
TTCTAAAATCTGTTAACTCCAGCTCAGACCCCTCACCTGGTCTTTTCATATCCATCAATCCATGTTCCCATTAGGTTCACTACCCAGTGTCCCCCAAACACCTCAAAGTTCATAGTTCCTCTCTATTTAATCCTTTGCCATATTCTTGCATTCTAGAAAAGCTAATATATAGCAGGTCAAGAAAATGTTAGTCTCTTAGGGACCATTTGGATATCCCTCTACTTTGAAATTCCTGCTCATTTAAAGCCAATTTTTCTACCATGTAATCTGTTAGCTCCTTCAGGGCCTTTTTAAGTATTCTATTACTATTAATTTAGGAAGATTAGGAAGGTATTCTATCTCTTTCTTCTGTATAATTTGATCTCAAGCACAATACTGACAAAGTGTGTCAAAATCTCAAAGAACAAAATATTCATAAAATAATGCTAATAAAAATACAAAGTAAATGCCAGATTACGAAATGTGAGAAGAAGAGTATTCTTAAAACTGGGAGCAGAAAAGTAGGCAGAAAGTTGGCTTGTTCAGAAGGACTATAATAAGTTCACTTAACACAGAATCCAGAAAAGTACACTTATAATCACATGTACAAAAGACCATTTCTTAAAATTACATGATTATCAAAAGCAACAATGTCATTTGACTTTCAGGAAATTATTTTCAGGCTATATTTTATAATTAACACCTATAAAATATTTTAAATTGAGTTTTACATAGTAAGTTCTTTTTCAACACTATCCCTATATATAAATTTATACCCTGTAAAATAGAATGCACTTCACCATAGCAACAGTTCTATATCAACTCCTACTCAAGTTAGAAAAAGCATATGTAAAAGAAATGAATATTCTGGAATATTCTGAAGTGCCTACTGGGAAAAAAATCACTCCATTTATTTTTTAAAAATTTAAATATAAAAGTTTAATGTTTCCTTAAAACATTCTTATAATTAGGCAAAAGGCTAGTTTAGTTTCTCAAATCTTGCTTTATTAAATAGTGTAATACATTTTTAAAAGAAAGCAAAAGAGGGGAAAAATAATGAAAAAGCAAAGAAAAAAAAAAACCCAATGTCAAGAATAACATACTTGGGATTGAGCTGGTGGGCATGCTAGGGGATGGGCACAGTAACAGGAAATAACGTTCAAGTGATTTATAAGTAAAATATAAACCAAGGTATTAAATGTTGCAACTATATTACTTTCTCAAGAAAAGCTATACCCCACTGGCATTGTGAGAACTGAAAAAGAAATTCTTATGTTCACATAGCCTTCCTTTAAAAGTCAATAAAGCATCAAGAAGTGTTAACTTGGCTTGATAAATTAAGTCAATTACAAATTCCCTAATGAGAATGAACAACTTTATAGACTTTGGGGATCAGGTTATATACTACCAACAAATCTATGTGCTGCATCCAAATGTAATATTAAACTAAACGTAACTGAAAGCATTTCCTTTCACTCACCACAGCTGTAGCCAAATTCATCACATGCACACCTTTGTCGCCCTTGCTCACAGCCCAAGAGGGAGTACTCTGTCATGTTCTCAACTCCCTTGCTGTTTGTTCTGGGCTTCCTTTCTCTGACCTAATTTCTAGCTGCTGCACTACATCCCAATTCTCCCACTGACCCAAAGTCCCAACTCCTTCTATGTTTCTAACATCCTTCCTTACCATTTCTTTTAAACAGGCTTAAACAGAAACCTGGCTATTGTTCATTTGGAGGCTGAGCTTTCTGCCACTTCCTACCACACATATCCCATAGTTCAGAGGTTCCTTCTTACATGTTCTTATGTGTTTCTTTAGAACCTGACCACCCTCTCTGCTTGTCTTCAGTTCAGGTATTGACAAACTTCCAGGTCACCAGTCTCCATCCCTGACACCTAGAACACCGTCAGCTTCCCCTCCAAATGCTGATGTTCTCTTAAATGATTTCAACATTTACGTGGGTGACTTTTTCCCAGACTCTGTTCCTTGATTTCTTCTCCAGTTCTGCTACTCATCTTCCATGGTCATACCTAGGACTTGCCGCCTCCAGAAGAGCACTACCTCCGAAATTCTAAAGTTGGACATTCATTCTCTGATACAACGACCTCTCCCCCTTAGCTCCTCCCTACATACTAATTCTCCGATCTCACCACCAGATTATTTCACTTGATGTTGACAAAGATGCTCTTACCTTAACCAAACTCTAGTCCTGAGCCCTCTTCTCCACTAGGCTTCAGTCTCGTCCTATAAAAACTCACACTTTCAACATAAATGATTTTGTTTACTCCTCCCACTAAGAATCCAGTCAACTAGCATCGTTCCTAATAGTTTGTGGCCATGTTCTTAGGATAATCCCAAACTCATTTTAAGTTCCTACCTAAAAAAGTACAAGACTGGCAGGAAAATTTACAACTTGTTCCAGCCAAAACCTGACAAAAGGCACAAAGGCCCTTGAACTTCCTCTTAAAGCAATGACTTCAGAAAGCTTACAGTTATAAATCCTTTCTCTGCCCTGTTGAGGTGTAACTCTTCTGCAACCTAGAAGAGGTGAGCCATCTCTGAAATACAAACATTCTAGAAGATAACTCTCCCTTTCCTTTTACTCCCTGTGTGAGGGCATACGCTCCAGATGCCAGTCAGTAAACCCAGAGGGGTTTCACATTAACCAATACCCTTTCCTGCTTTTTATAATTTCGACTCCCTTGAATCTGCAAGATAACCCTCCACTCCCATCCATTCCTCCCCCCTAGTTCCCCATTCTCCCTTCAAAACACCCAGTCACCTCTGCACAAATTGAAGTTGAGTTCAGTTCACACTGGACTCTTTTCTCTACTGCAATTACATTATTGAATAAAATCTATGATTACACCACTTCAATTAGCGTATGACTCTATCTTTGACAATGTAACTCTATGTAACACACACACACACACACACACACACAGACGCACAGGCAGGCGCACATATACACACACACACTCCATCCCACAAGTTTGCTATTTTTCAGAGCTTCAAACATTCTGTTGCTGGTATTCTCATTCCCTTAGGGGAAAAAAAAATCAAAATTCCTTAATATGGCGATGAGCAAATTGGCCTCTTCCTTATATCTGAACCCTTCTTTAACACTCTGTGCTCCACATCACTCACCATCTTTCACTTCCCTGAATTCACCCTGCTCTGACTCACTCGCAGCCTCCGCCATACTGGTTCCTGGACTTGGTATACTGCTCTCCACTTCCCTGGCCTACACTGACTCCGTCTTCAATTAGTATTTTATCCCCAAGAAATCCTCTTTGATTCTCTCTCTACACTAAGTTAGGCTGACCTTGCTACATGCTCCCAGGACAACATGGTTTCCTATATCGTGTATTATAATAGCCTGGCTACCCTCTTGCTTGATCACAGCACCTTAAGGCAGGGAATAGTTCTGTCTTGCTTACCACTCCCTGTCCTAATACTTGTTTCACTACCTGAAACTAAATAGGAATACAGTAAGTATATGTTAAATGAATAAATCTTTAGGATCATTAATGTTCTGTGGGAGAGAGAACATTAGCCTGTGTGACAAAGTTCTCATCAACAAAATCAGCTGAGGCATCTCCAATTCTTTTGCATAACATTTTAAAATACTGAAAGACAGGACAGACATATAGCATTAAACACTACTAGAAATTTGCAAAAACTCCAGTATGATTCCACCCTATTAGCATATTTGGACATTTATAAATGAAAACTATGTATAGGGGTTACCTAGGATAACTAATTAAGAATAACCCTTTAGTTAATAAATCTTTTCATTTAATCTCTCATTGGAAATGACACCAACTCCATACTTGCTGCTGAATATAAAACTACAGCTCAAGATTACTATATTTAACGCCAAAGTTAAATCCTGAGTAAATTACAAAAATACTTATTTTGTATTTGAAAATTTGGATCACTGTTATCACCTTTGACTTGTTTACTGGCATCATGTGGTACTTACTGATAAATTCGTACTGTTGGGAACATACTGATCCTGTTCTCCCAGCAACATGTCAATCACAGGGTGCCGACCATTTTTAATCACGATTTTCCTCCCCTCCTGCAGAGTTGGTCTGCCAAAAGAAGCATGTTTCAATTTACTAGGCATGAAAACTGCCTTTTAAAAAAATCTCTAAGTTCTAGCATAAGAAATAATGTTAGACTTTAAGTAAACACACACCCAAAATAAGGCTTTGAGTATAAAAGCTAAATTTTAACTATAAAATAAGAATTGGGAGGACAGTTATTAAAATAATAGTGCTCAAAGCACAAACTTTAACAGTCTTACAATAGCTCCACTGCTGAAGTCTACTTTACAAGATCTTGTTTTCTCTACTATTCTCTAAGATCAACATTTTCATTACTAGAAGTTACAGTTCAGATTATTGCCATTTAAATCATTTTTAGTAATAAGTATAATAAAGGAAGTCACTGAAAATTATTTCCAGATTTAATTATTACATTAGTAGAAATTATGTTATGTGTTAGACTTGGAGACCTTAAATTTTCATATCCTGTTTAAGTGAAACAACTTTCTACAGTCTTTGGTATCTTTTGCCTTTTTTGATACAAAAAAAAATTTTTTTTTTTTACCTTGCTGGTCTTCCTTTCTAAGCTGTTATATTTTTCTGTTTTTATCTATAGCTTTATTTATTTTTCAAAGCCCCTGTGAGCACTGCCCTCCTTTCATTCTCCTCCCTGGAAATCAGTGTGGTGTCTACCCTTCCCAACTTTCTGCTCTGCATTTAGGTTTTTACACACTCATTGCACTGATTTATGATTCTTAAAAACAAAAACAAAAACAAAAAATACCCCAGCAAAACAGGGTGCCTGAGTGGCTTAGTGGGTTAAGCCTCTGCCTTCAGCTCAGGTCATGATCTCAGGGTCCTGGAATTGAGGCCAGGGTGGGCTCTCCCTCAGCGGGGAGCCTGATTCCCCCTCTCTCTCTCTGCCTGTCTCTATGCCTACTTGGGATCTCTCTCTGTCAAAAAATAAATAAAATCTTTAAAAAAACAGAAACAGCAAAACAAATCAGGATCACACTGTAATATATTATTCTATAACTACATTTTTTCCCCTTCACATTCAATACATATTTTTAAAAAATACGTTTCACCATTTACCAATGGACTCTTATTTTTTTTAATACTTTCAAGTCATTTTACAAATAATTTGCAGAAGTGGCAACAAAGAGGTAGTAAAAATAAAACAAAACAAAACAAAAAAACCCAAAAATTTTAGTGAGAACTTAAACAGAGCAAATCTCAAATTTTTATTCCACTTTTTCCTGGACTTAAAGGCAATATACTTGGAATGGGCAACATACTCTCCAAGTAATTAACTCAGCTGTTGTGCATGCACCTAGACCACAGTCATTCATAGATACCGATTCTAGATTTCCATACATTCCTAAAATGTTCTAGCTTATCATAACTTTCGGTTCTTCTCCTACTTGCATGGACAAAAATGCAATACTTAGATTTTTAAAAATATTTAAAGCTTATCGTTTTGTTGAGGAGGGGACAGCCATCTTTTTTGCTCCACAAATGCAAAACATTTTCAGTTTTATATTTATAAATACCAAATCAGAGTAACCGATCTAATCAATACTTTTATTTTACAACATCTATCTTCTTTCAGGTGTACAGGCACACCTGTACACCTACAAACAGTATCAGGTAAACCTTAGGGCACAGACATCACAAAAGACAAAGGAACCACTACATGTCAGGATTGTTCAGGTTTTCGTCAGCAAATGTTGTATGATGTGTGATGCCTGTGGAGTAACTAACTGGAGAACACATTCCATTTTGTCCTTAGAAATACATTATTCACACACTGACTCTTAAGCTTGGGAAAATTCACCTAGGCCACTGTCACCTGAACACTTACGATCTGAGATTTTGTTTATATAAGAAATTTCATCATCATCGGTAGTATCTAGAGCACTGCTATCTTTCTCTTTCGCATTCATCTTTTGATTAATCTAATAATTGTGAAATGTCTTCTTACTTTTTTCGTCTTTTCTATTATGGGTGAAAAACTTAATTTGGAATTCTCAACTCTGTGCAATGAAAGTTAGAAGCAGCAGTTATAATATGTGAAAGTTAATTATTACATCAATAGAAATTAATTAATTATAACTGTAACAGTTATTATAACAGTTGTAGTTAGATTACAACAGTGCTATTTCTAGTCTTTTACAACTTCCTGAAGAACGATGCAGCACTTTGGGCAATACAATTAGAACAAGGAAGGATGGTGTGGTAGTGATTATTATCTTACCTTTGTATTGTCATTCTCTAGTTTTCTTACATTTAGACTTTTTAGTAGAACTAATTGATAAGGGACGCCTGGGTGGCTCAGTTGGTTAAGCAGCTGCCTTCGGCTCAGGTCATGATCCCAGAGTCCTGGGATCGAGTCCCACATCAGGCTCCTTGCTCGGAGGGGAGCCTGCTTCTCCCTCTGCCTCTGCCTGCCACTCTGTCTGCCTGTGCTCGCTCTCTCTCCCTCTCTCTCTCTGACAAATAAATAAAATCTTTAAAAAAAAAAAAAAAGAACTAATTGATAAATAATACAAAGTAATTCTTAAATGATGAAAGAGCAAGATGCTCCTGATACAGAAAAGATAAAAATCATTAAAGATCCCAAAGTACATGTCAGATTTATAAAAGGGTCCAATGGACCCATACGGTAAATGCAAAACAGGATTTTATTCTCCTTTCAAGAAAAATGTGAATTTTCTCTTTGTTCTTTAAAAGACCGTTAAGAAATTTAAAAAGTGAAATTAGGTCCAGTGGAACCTGATGGGATGCTATACTTAAGATTCAGGATCATTTCTTGTCAGATCTTCAGTGTTCTTTTGAAGCTGCTGCATAGATAATTCAGTTGTTCTCCACTGTCGAACACTGACACTGTGTCTAGATTTCCACTGTTATAAACAATACTGCAATCAATCTTACATTTATGTCCATTGGCACATGGACAAATGCTTCTCTAAGCCAGAGTAAATTCCTGAAGTGTACCTTCTAAGTCATAGGGTATGCATATTTTTTATTTTAACATACAGAAATACTGTATCAATTTAACTTCCCACCAGTAGGATATGAAACTTGACTTGTTTTTTCATAACTTCACCTAAAGTAGTTGTTATCAAATTTTCTAATTTCCAACAATGTGTTGGGTGAACAGTGTTCTTGAACTTTGTTAACTAGCACTCATCGATTACTAAGTGCTTTGACTCAGAACTTTCACGTATAAGCACATTTCTGACCTTACTCATAACACTTATAAATATTATTTCCCTAAATACTTAAATGCTTTTCCTTAAATATATCTGGCTAACAAAACCCCAAGTATGTACACTCACATTTCTCAAAGAAAACAACTAAAGTACCTTCTGAGTAAATAATTTAAAATTATCCATTGGAAAGAGACTTTTAAAATGAAGGGAAAAGGGGTGTCTGGGTGGCTCAATGGGTTAAGCTTCTGCCTTCAGCTTGGGTCATGGTCTCAGGGTCCTGGGATCAAGCCCGGCATCGGGCTCTCTGTTGGGTCAGGAGCCTGCTTCCCCCCCTCCTCTCTGCCTACTTGTGATCTCTCTCTGTGTCAAATAAATAAATAAATAAAATCTTTAAAAAATAAAATGATGGGAAAAGAACATTTTTTGGATTTCAAAAAGTTTAATTCTAAAGATAAAATTTTTTATTTAGGTGCATTTTAATTTTCTATAAAAAATGAAAGCATCTGCAAGTAATATCAGTTTTAAAATAAAATCTCAGGTATTCTGCCAAGTGAAATCGATAGATCATTATTCATGACACTGATATGATTTCCCAGGAAGGTTTTCACTTTAGAATAAAATTTTGAGTGATTTATTCTGCTTTAAAAATCTACACTGACTTACTCTGTTGCTATCAAAATTATATAATGACAAAACACTTCCTGGTGGGATAAGAAGCAAATCATAATCTGGGGAGATGAGATGATGCACGAGAATCAGATAGTTACAGCAAGAAGGATACGAAAATCATATTGATGATATGGCATTTAAGAAGAGCTGAGGAAATTTGGATGCTGCCTGGAAAGATTTGAAACCTTAAAGTTGAACAAATTTACTTTGTATTTTTTAAATTGCATCTTTCCCCTTTAAATGCCTCAAGGAAATAGAACATAATTAGTAAAACAATATAACATCCAGAATAAAAAACGGATAGAAAGACTTAGAATAAGAACTTTTTTTAAAAGATTTTTTAATTTATTTATTTGACAGACAGAGATCACAAGTAGGCAGAGAGGCAGACAGAGAGAAGAGGAAGCAAGCTCCCCACTGAGCAGAGAGCCTGATGTGGGGCTCAATCCCAGAACCTTGGGATCATGACCAGAGCTGAAGGCAGAGGCTTTAACCCACTGAGCCACCCAGGCACCCGTAGAATAAGATCTTCTGCTTCAAAGTTAGGCTATAGTGAATAAAAGGTCTGAAGAGCATTTAGGAAGAAAAGATTGCAATTACGAAGCCAAAGTATCAATTTGAACTAAGTGCAATAGCTCAAATGCACTAAAATCTTTAAACGAGCTGGAAATCTAAGGGGGGTTAAAAGATACAAATTTCAGATACTTATTCACTAGCTTAAAATGAATTTTAGTGAAAAGTTTCCTATTTTATGGCTATTTACACTCAATTTTATTTCTGCTGAAAAAAAAAAAGAGAAGTTGATTATATTCCTTGAACTTTATAGAATGATTTTTTTCATTTAAAAATATTCAGGTGGATTTTTCTTAATATATAGTACTCAAGTTGAAAAGTATTTTAGCATGTGAAATATTTCCTGAAATTGTCTTCCTAAGAGAATACGTCATTTGAAAGGAAAATATGTCCTCCTGAAGACAAATGGGAAAATTAGATAAAGTATAGAAAATAGCAACTCTGCAAATACAATGCTCATAATATAATCAAAACGACAAGGAATTCAAAAACATCTAAAAATCGAAGAGGAAGCCCCGAAATGAAAAATCTAGGACCAAACTTGTATTGTAGATAACCAAAATGTTTGTTAAATCTCTGATGAGTCTACAAATTAATCATAGTTTTATAGTATTTTCGCTCCTCAGAGATTTTGCAAAAACTACATCTCAATAAAGAATACCTACAACTGTAAGATTTATGCTGCTTACTAATTCATAACTTTAATTCTTACAAATTTTATATATGAATACTTGAGATTTAAACAAGACTACATGGCTAATTAGTGACAGAGGATGGGCTAGAACCAAACCTTCTGATATCAAAGCTAGATTCTGGTTATTATAATGCACTGCAAATTATGTATTACTTTAAATTACATATTATGTGTAATACATATATATGTTTAGGCTTACAAACAGATATATCCACACATACAGATATGGAAACTTGAATCTACTGTAATATAAACCACATACCCATAGAAATGTTTCTTCTGTTCTCACTAGCTACTCTAGCAGCAGCAGATGGCAAAAGGCCACTTGAAAGAGTTTAAGAAGAGATAAACCAAGCATAAGTATTTTTTAGTAGAAAGAGCTTTGCATGAAAACATACACCAAGCGTACAGATTGTAGCTGATCCTTTGCTTAATTCACAAACAGAATCCGTTAGGAAATGTTAGCTTCACGAACCTTGTGCACCAAGTAAGAAGTCCTACAAAGACCACAGTGCGTAAGGAAGAAATCAAGTCAGAGGAAGTACATTTTTGTCTAAAACTGGAGTAGCCAATTCCTGCAACCCTTCTCCCATAAATAAATAAATGCTTTACAATAAACAAACTATCTTTTAACATCCACTCTGGGTATTATGCTAGGTATAAAGAACATTTAAATGTTAAGAAAAAACAAAACTGTATTTGGCACAAACTAGAGAGAACATGAAAGAAGTATGAACAGTAGAACATATCCTCTCAAACATAATGAACTCTGTATGCTAAAGTACTGCTAAGCAGAATCACTTCTATATTTTTTTAGAAAGCCAGTGAGTTAAATATTCCCTTAAATTTCCTTAAGTATATGAAAAAATAGACTCCATGTTTCAGAGTGAATGTCTGTGTCCTCCCCCAAATTCATATGAACCTAATGTGATGGGATTGTGGGTCAGGACTTTATAAGGTGATTAGTTCATAAGGGCAGAGCCCTTGTGAATGGGCTAGTGGTTTTATAAAAGAGCCCATAGAGAGCCAGACCCCAATAGCCAATGCTCTCCAGAACCACAGAGCCACCAGCAGGGAGAGCCAGGCTGGGAGAGCCGCAGGAGGGAGCCCAGGCACAGAGCATAAGCAGCCATGGGACTACCACAAAGAACCACCTCATCAGCAGCAGGGTCAGGCACAGGACCACCAAAGGGGCAAAATGGCCTAGAGCTCTGGAGGCCCAACATTTGACCTGCAAAACTAAGGTAACAAGACTGCTGCCCCAATGGCTCTGAAAGGTGGGAATCCCTAACCCAGTGGTCCTGGAAAGCAGAGCAATGAGCCAAAGATGTGGCTCAAGCTTAAGGTTTTAAACTTAAGAGCAATTTAATAGCAACAGAGACACTGTCTTGAAATGGATCACACACTGAGTCTCATCCATCTGATTTAGTTGGCATTTAAAGGAGACTTATAATTATAAAGTGAATCATACTACAAAGTGTTCAAGTCAAAGCTAACAAATGAAAGGATTACACCTTTAAAAAAATGTCACCCAGATAAGCTTAAACTTGAAATACATAACATTCACCTCTAGATTACTGTGAAGATCTGCTTTCATTGTGCTAAATGATAGAGCAAGCAAGAAAGGGATTTGTTAATTTTAAATCAAGCTATATGTGTATGACATCAGCTTTACCAAAGATCCAACATATTTGCATATATTAATATTTAATAATAAAAATACTAAAATTAACGGAATGATGCCATCTGATCTAAAGCACCGAAGAAGAGGGAGGAGTTAAAAAATACATTACCTGCAGTAATCTCCTTGCTTAGCGACCTTGGCCAGGGAGAAAATGCAGTCAACAGTTGCTAAGTGATGTACTGCTTTACACAAGGAGTGATAATGTTCGCTGAAATTCCTACGAAAGCGACAACAAAGAGGTGAACACACCAATTTCTTGGACCTGTATAAGCTGCTCAATATAGGATCACTTTATTAGCTAAGATGAGCATCAACAAAATAACCAAGGATGGTACCTTGGAAATTACTCTGGACGACTTCTCATTTTAATGTAGTAACTTGATTCCTGAGGCTTCTTTTGTTTCATTTGGATGGAAGTACATACCTTTACAACAGCTTCTATATAAAGATGTCTGTTTCTAATATGGTACTGCACATTTCATTTGACCATGGCATATCAACTAGATTCAATGAACACAAATGTCGTGGTCATTTTCACTCAGCTTAAATAACATGAACTACCCAGATGGGTCAGCTTGCCTTTGTGCTTCGCCTTCATAGCATCATCCAAACTAGGATTAACAGTTTCAGTATCTTTCTCACACCGAATGGGAAGGTTCTCGATGTTGGGGTCCACCTTTGTCTTATTTTCCTATCATTTAACTTTGGTATGCAGGAGACGCTGCAATAAATTTCGTTAAAAGCAAGCAAATAAAGTACTTTTTTTCAGTGATCTTCAGTTATCCTATTAATAATGCATACAAAAATTAAATTTTAGTTTTGAAAAAATAATGATTAGTGCCTCAAATCTTTGGCTAATTAAATAGGTTGTGATCTAAAGGCTTAAAAACTTTTATTGAAAGACTTATTTAGAAAAAATACAGGAATGTAGGCAAGTGCTTTCCCTTTTATTTTTTTTACTTAAAATTATTCCATTCTTTTTTCTATATTTTTTTAAAGATTTATTTACTCTGGAGAGCATGACAGCACAAGCAGGAGGGGCAGGTAGAGAGAGAAAGACTCTCAAGCATACTCTCCATTGAGCACGGAGCTGATGCAGGGCTTAAGCTCAAGACCCTGAGATCATGACCCGAGCTGAAACCAAGAGTCAGACGTCCAACCAACTGTGCCACCCAGACACCCCAAATTATCCATTATTTCATACCACAGGTATCCCTTTCAAAGAAGATTCCCCCCAAAATAGATTATTAGGTTGAATTCTTCTGTTAAAAATGATTTCTCTGTTGTACTATGGGTTTCAGAAACTTTGAGATTTAATCTGCTTCTTAAATCCAGAAGTTTTAGAATGCTTCCTACCTTGAAGAGGATAACCAGGTTAATTTACTATGTGATCAGTTATTCCTATATTATCACTATATTGATTTTTTAGAATCTGTAATGTGATTTTTCTAGTAATACTATAATGTAAATGTCTATGTAAATGACTTTTCCAGATAACAGAAACAACATTTTAAGTACCCAGTCATATTTTTGTGTTAACTTTATGAATTGAGAAATATATTTATAACATATTTTACATTTTAAAATCTGAATAGTTAGAACATAATAAATATAATTTACCTATTTCTCACTGAATTAAGGTTCATTTAAACAAGCAAGAATCCCACGAACAGTGTTAAGTCTGTGGAAAATCCCGAACACGAAGAAGACTCGCCCCGGCATCAAACAAGCAATGCTTAATTGCCACCTTAAAAATGAAGATGCCACATTTTGAAGACACCACATGCTACATGAACCTTACTTATACTTCTGAGTGACTGCCCAGTGATCATGCCTTGTCATTCCTGGGCTGACTTCAATTTTAGATCTGACCACTGGTTTATGTGTTGGACTGTGTTGTCTTCTGCCCCTGTTCTAGCCCTTCTTATCCTGGCACTCTGTTTTGCCAGAGAGCAGCCATATTTGATGTCTCTGCTCTTGCCTCTCTGGAATATGAGTATCAAAGGGTCTTTGGCACTAAATACCTGTCATTTTTTCCTTCACTATCACGCACTGCTTCTCAGCTCTTATCTGGGCCACCAAGACCCTAATTAATTTCCTATTATCTAGGAGACTTAGGTTGAGGGTTACTGTCTTTCATGATATTCTAGTGTCCGAGACTGAGATGAATAACATAGCTCTCAGTGGGTTTCCATTTCAGTTAAAAAAAAAACTGGGTGGCTCAGTGGGTTAAGCCGCTGCCTTCAGCTCAGGTCATGATCTCAGGGTTCTGGGATCGAGTCCTGCATCGGGCTCTCTGCTCAGCAGGGAGCCTGTTTCCTTCTCTCTCTCTCTGCCTGCCTCTCAGTGTACTTGTGATTTCTCTCTGTCAAATAAATAAATAAAATCTTTAAAAAAAATAATGAAAAATAAGGCAGAAAGAGAAGGCAATTATTTTGATATAGACAATAATGTTCTTTCTCATGTCAATTATATAAATAAGACATGTGAATAAAATGAAACACTATCATAAACCTTTAACATCATTATCATAACCTAGAAAGTCTTGATTGACTTCTTGATCTTTGTCCATTTGCTACACTTTGCCAAACTTCAAAAAGATTACCTAGAAAGATAATGACTACCAAAGAGATTTCTGTTTAGAGTGATGCCTAAAGGTTCACCAAAGGCAAGCTCTACAGCCTGAATGGTAAAGGGTACAAGCTACCACCAGACACCCTGCATTGAATCTTGGCTCCAACCCAATGTAGGCAACTTACTTCTTTATTCATTTGTTAATTGGGGGTGATCTTGGGAGGAATAAGGGCCTAATATACTTGAAGTGTTTAGATGAGTGGCTCATAGCTAAGGACTCATGAAAGGCAACTGTACACCTCTCTTCCCAACTTCAGTCCAGCAGCAGCTTGAAATCAACCACAGTAGGAGTATTTATACTACAGAAGCCAGCAAACACCACAAATACTACTACTCTTCCAAAGAACTGGCTGTTAACCTTTTCTTTACCAGTACAACATTGACTTAAACCTGTCAATTTGAACACATAACTATTAATAAGTCCAAATATGAAACATTCCTGGAAGCAATGGCAAAGACACTTTAAAAAAAAATCTCATAAAAAAAACAAAAAAGGTGGAGCTCTTGGGTGGCTCCGTTAGTTAAATGTCTGCGTTTGGCTCAATTCATGATCTGAAAGTCCTGGAATTGAGCCCCCCGTCAGGCTCCTGCTCAGTGTGAAGTCTGCTTCTCCCTCTGGCCTTCCCTCCAGCTCATGCTCTAATAAATAAATAAAATCTTAAAAAAAAAAAAAGAAAGAAAAAGGTGGGAGACTATTCTAGATTCAATCATTCAACCACAAAAGAAACCTAATAACAAAATGTAACATGTGAAAGTTGAATAGAGCTTTCATTTAAAAATGGGGGGGCTAGAATTAAGTCAATATTCCTTAAATTACTAATTTTTCTTAGATGTGATAATAGTTTTAAGATTATATAGTAGCATGTCCTTAGTTTTAGATGTATGCTTAATTAAGTATTTAGGGGTGAAGTGTTATAATGTCTAAATTGTACTTTAAATTGGTTCAGGGAAAAAGTGTATGAGAGAGCTAAATGTGGCAAATGTTAAAACTTGATAAATCTAGGTGAAGAGTATATAGGTATTTATTTCAAATTTCCCAGATTTAAAATTCTTTAAGATAAAAAGTTACAAAGAAAACATTGAGGATGTAAAAAAATTTTAATAAAAACAGAAGAACTAAATCATTCTTTTCCAACTATGAAAATGTTAAGTCTTTTTATAAGTAAAGGAAGTCCAAGGTGGCATTTCAAAAAGGGACTCTACCAAACATCCTCAGCAGGTAAATATTAGTGCAGTAACAATAAAGTGTATTAGATCTCTCATTAAAGACAAAGATGAGCTTACATTTCAGTGGATTAAAAATAAAATCAGAGAACACATGTACTCAACTATTTTATGGCAGGTCACAAGCAGTAATCTCTACTTTTCTTTTTGATGGAAAGATTTTCCGGTCTATTTCTCATAGCAAAAAGTCAGATTATATTTTTCATTGTAAACTCACTCTAGAAAACCAAGCCATTCGGCACTGCAGTCAAGGACTAGCTGCTCCCGGAGCTGATTCAGATGTCTGTAATTTTCTACAATAAAAGGAGAGTGAAAACGGCTCACAGCTTTTGTGCTAGAAGAGGGGAAGAAACATAAATAGGAAATCAAGGTTACTAAGGAATCACTAATGCCATCACTTCAGAAAATTAAAGTAGTTATTTATTATTCTCTGATGAACCTTGAAAGTAAATAGCTGTAAACACAGAACATTCTTTAATTATGGTGCTGAACTCTATTGATTCCAAAGACCTCTGTTGTAAATAAAGTACTTGGAGTTCATAGGACTTTGTTCAGGAGCTCTGAAATGCATTTCAAATTACATCCATATGGCAAAGTCAAAGTTTAGAATTTCCATTTCATAAGCAGAAGGCTTTTTTCTTTAAATTACACTAAATGAAAATGCTTGCTTATTAAAAAAAAGATCAGAAGCAAGTAAGTCTTGACAAAGCTGGATACACAGATGAAAGTCCTACTATTCTTTATGTTTTATACTTTTCTATAGAATTAATGTATTTCAGTGAAACAGAAAAATATAAAGAATTACAAAGAATAGTGATGCATTTATTCAAGAGGCAATCAAAGAATAGGAATGTTTCATGATCTAGCTTTAGATTCACAGTGGCCCCAGAGGGAAACAAATAGGATGTGCTCCTCTCATGGGCCTGTGCATTGTCTCTGCTCCTTCATCAAGAAAGTAGAGCACAACAGGGGATGCCACCGGTTCCCAGTTAAAAATATCTGGACCAAGGCTCTAACACTAACCACTTACTTGCTACTTGTGTGACCTTAGGCAAATATAAGTGACCTTTTCTAAACATCCCTTTCCTCATCTATAAAATGGGAATAATGATAGCATCTACCTCATAGGTACTGTTGAGAGAAGAAGACAGTGCTTAGCACAGTATCTATGTCCTATGTCCTTAGTCCCCAATGTTAAGAGTTGTTCTGTGGAGGTGGTGACTGCTACTGCTGTTGATGTTACTATTTTGATTGGACTTCTGAGAATAGATCAGGGTTGAGCGATAGGCAGGTGATGAAAGAGGGTAATTACTGTTCTTTGTTTGCTCCCCAACTCCTGTCACAATTATGTTTAATTTGGCCAGTTATTGTACTAGGAATGAGACTTTCATATTCAAAATCTGACTAATATTCTAGCCTATCCTTGTCAAGTTTATGATAGTCAAATGACAAATAAAAATAATAATGAACCTCCCCCAAACCACCTTATTTATTCACTCAATTTACATCATTGAATGTTCAAAGGATGTTGATACTGATTTATCCTTTCTGTGTTGCTTCTGAAATGTCATCTAGATTTCTATGCAAACATATTCATCATAGCTTTCTCTTCTGACAAAATTCATTTAGTGAAACATTTCAGCTTCTTAGATTAATTAGATGTACAATTTTAAATAATTTCTTTTCATAACATACTTCGATTCATGAGCTGTAGGATAGGACAAAGTAAATAAAGGAAAGAAAAGAAAGTCTGTGAAGGAGAAAACAGCCTCTAAAATCAACAATATTAAAATCTCAGCTACAGCTTCCAGGAACACAGGAGAAAAAAGAAAAAAACAAAAACCAGAAAAACAATAGTAACAGAGCTAAAGAAACCCATGACTGTGCCTTTAGAATCCTTTAATAGTGGCAAATGTATACTCGTTTTTCCTTTTAATTATAATCATTTACACATGTTAAAATTTTCTTCCATCCTTAATAGAGTTCTTTCATATAAATACTAGCTACTATCTGCTTACTTGGGCAAATGTAATATTTTCATCTCAAGTTCATGCAAGCGTATAAGTAACAGTAGCAATAAATACTTCACAACGAATACTACTCACAGGAGTATATACTTTGCTAATACCACTTCTGAAATGAGTCCCCTTTGAGAGATTAATGTCTAATCAAGGAGAAAAGGAGTCTCAATGTGGTTCACTAATTCTGTTTTTGATTAAATTTGTTTTCATCAATTCATGATATAACTCACAAAAAAGAAGCCATAAAGAACTATTATAATTATGTGCCATGGAAAGCATCAAGAATAAACAAATGCAGAGCTCAGTGAGGTAGAAAATGAAATTTTAGATTCCTAAAAGAAATTTCAGGTACAGCACTCATCGGGAAGGAAATTCAAGCAATCGAATTAATCTTATAATTGAAGATTCCCCAATATTTTCTTTCATGTGTTTAAAGTGTACTCTGAGGTATAAGAATAAAATGATAATTTACAAAACAGGAAAACAAATCTATACAAACAAGATACTCTTGGGAAAAAGTATTTTTAATCCAATGATAAAAAGAATTTAAAATAATTATTTTTTTGGTGAGAAGCTCCATAAGAAAACCAAAGGGATAGAAATACTTTTTATGTCAAGGAGGTGGTTATCTTCATTCCAGTAGTGTACAGGTATACAAATGTCATTAGAATTTACATTTGTAAGAAAAAAATGTAATTTGAAACCCACCTTCCAACCTTAACCCAATCAGCTGGTATACAAGATACAGCAGAATTCTTTATTTCAATCATAAACTAAAAGAAATACAAATAAAAGTTAGATATCTAAATAATTAACCATTATTAAAGCTTTCTCAAAACTGTGCTGTAAGTTTAGTAAATACTATTCTAAACATTCAAAATAAATCCAGTATTGTTAATACAAAAGTTCATATATGTCCATACAAACAAATACCACTAATTAGGGTTGCAATACTTGGGATAAAGTACAATGTGTACTGAGCAAAAGTTTGTAATAAGCATGTAACTTGGCACTTTAACGTTTATAACATTTTATAACATTGTCATGGCTATTACCAATGGTGATTTTTCTTTTTTTAACAGCCTCTTTCATTTATTAGTACCACTTAAGAATTCTATTACTCAGTAATAAGACTCAAGTTCTACGTACATACAATTTTAAAATATCAATTATGATGTGCTATACAAGTTTCATATGTGGCCTATCCCCTATTCTGAACAAAAGAGGACTTATTGTCATAGTTTTTATCCACAGAACCCAAGGTCCCTAAGAGTATCCTCATGAAAAAGCACTGATTTCTTCAGCTATTAAGGGAAGAAGAGATTTCTTTCCATGAGAGTTTTCTTAAAGTTTTCACTTCTGTGAACCATATCTTTATAGAGCTGTGTTCTGCAAGCAAGCTTTTCTGAAATCAATCAGGAAGCAAGTGAAATCAACTCCGTCTATCATGCCTTTCCTTATGAGCATTAGTTGTATATCACCTCTTCTTCCTGCTCACTCTCCTATATCACTGTAATGAAATTCAGTGTTTTATTTAAATGAATAAAGACACACACACTTATTTTACAGAGGAGGAAACCCAGAAGCTCTGTGGCTACCACTAAATTTGAGATGGCCACAGGAACTTTTTTTTACATATACCAGTTTTCTAACATTTCTGGTTTTTATAATATAAATATATATGCATTAATATAATAATATGCATATTATTAAAATATTGGCCTATATTTGAGTTTATTTTTCTATATAGTTTTTACACTAAATGTAAAACAGAAATTACTGGTTAAATTTAAGAATTTTCATCCTTAGAAAAAATTTTGGGACTCATGATGTTTTCTTATACAGAGAGGGATTAATACAATTTCATATATGCCCCACCCAGTTAAACAGTGAAGAGTCAAGACTTTTAAAGAGCTCCCTTTGATTACAAAAACTGAGGAAAAACCCACAAGATAAATATCATTGACAAGAAAGATAAAAGCACATTACGATCATGTTAAAAAATTCCGCTTAAACTTTATTTTTAAGTGTCCTACAACAAAGGCATATTGATCTTTTTATCAAATAATTCTGGGAAGAGCTAAGTCTGCAGCAAACAGCAAAATGCAGGGCCACAGTGGCTCATGAATACTTGGCAAGGACACATCTAGATCCACAAAAACGAACACAGAGCTCCACAGGAGTTACTATGTAGGGAAGACAGAAATTTGGAAAAGAAGCTAAAACTGCCTCAGTGGGATCACTGGGTGCCAGGTAGGCTGGCTTACTTCATCTGCCCTAACACTGCAGTACAGGGAACTGGATTAAAATCTGTGCCTGAGACACATCACAGATCGCTTCTAGTCACAGCCCTTTAGAGCAGGCTGGGGAAAGTTTGGACCATAACGGTTCAATCTGTAAGGATCAAGGGTCTACTTTAAGGACAGCAGCTCCTCAAAGAGGCCATATGCAGAACCAATACTCGATGGAAAAGAGAGTAAGAGTTGGGAAAGTCCCCCATGGATCTCCTGCTTGTTATACCCCTGGGGTTACTTCTTCAAGTTGGTGCTGGTCCTGTGTGTCCTTGTCTCAGCTGGGTTTCTCTTCAAAATTTCATCTACTACAGGTTTTTTTGTTTTTGTTTTGTTGTTGTTGTTGTTTTTTCTCTTCTATACTGCCTAAGGAACAGGAAATTTTCTCTTTGCTTCTTTTTACAAACATTCTAGAATGAGTAGACAAGGCCTTTTAAAGCTTTTATTGCTACAGAAAAGGAAACTAAATTTGGAAATTAACGTGTATTTCAGAAATCTTAGAGAATTCTCATAGCACCCTTCCCTGCTTTATAGTTCCTGACTTTGTTTCTTAGGTGTTGATGCAAGAAGTACGCCTTGATTTGTTCTAGCAATTTCTCATTTACTGCTGGGATCCAATTCTGTCCTGGTTAAAACATGTCAGGTTTGTTACTCAAACTGCAGCCTGTTGTATCACTGGGCTCGCATCATTGCTAAGTTTGCTTAATTCACTTCAGAAACTGCTCTCTGTTTTCTCCAATACACACTTACCCCATTCCTACTCTCCCTCTTTTCCTTCTTCTCTCTCAAAAATTTTCCAAATATTTTTTCTTTGGAAGTAAGATTTAATAATGTTTTTCACATCTTAAACACACTAAGCAGAATTTGGATATTTTGCATGCTGTGCATTAATAAAAATTTTTTAAAAGATTTCCCCCCAATATTTCTTCCCTTTTCCTTAAGAATAATACTACTTAACCAATACTGCCTCAAATCTAAATACCACTCCATATTTGATTCAAGGTTAAAAAATGAATCTCTCTCTATATACACAAAAGATGAGAAAAACCATCACAGAAGCAGTAAGCTAAGTTTCTTCTTTCATTATTTTCTTAAAAATACTTTCAGAGTCAGTGATAGTAACACATCTTATAGTATTCTAATGAATACATAAAACTGGGAACTGGTGAAAAAGGAAAGTTGTCAAAAGTATCACTGGCTTGACAATCTACTTATTTTTACTAATAACAAAATCCATGTACTGCATAGGCCTGCTAAAACAGGTTTTCAAACAAATTATTACAAAGTTATAAAATTTCAGAACAGAAGGGTATAAAATAAGAAGCACATACAAGATAAGGGTATTTTTCCTGCCTTCCTCTCTCACTTCTCAGACGTAATCATATTTAACAGAGTCTGTTCTTGATCCTATAAGTCTCTTTAAATAATTTGTTGATACCATTAGTATAATTTTTAAGAGAAAATTTGACTATAACAATGCTGAATATCTAGAATTCATTTGTTGTTTGAATAGAATCACTAATTCTCAAAAATGTTATATAAGTGATTCTGTATTGATATACTATTCAATTTCTATAGGTTTTTTTAAGAACCAGTAAGAATTCATCCCACAGTTAATAACTAAGAAATTTCTTGCCTCAAACTCATCACCTTAACCTAATAAAGGTTAAGTAAAGAATAAGATAATTTATTTCTCTAATTATTTATAATTTATAATTCAATTTCATCTCCATTCTGTGCCTTTTCTTAAACTTCACTGCCACACTGATTTAAAAAAGGGAAAAAAAAATCTAATCTACTATTCCATATGAATTCCTGATCAGTTTTCCCCATTTTTACTGTAAAACTACCAGCTGGATCCAGGGCTATCTTCCCAAGACTTGAGCTTTATTTTAGTTTGTTCTAACCTGAACTCTAAAACATTGGGTTTCATAAAATAAAAGCCAAATGTTGATAATCCTTGTGTTAATATTTGTTAGTAGCGTGAAATAAGGAACTGGTAGAAAAACTAGAGTCAGGCAGGACTGGGCTTCTGACTTATGTAACTTACCCAACTACTCCAACCCTCAGTTTTCTTCACTACAAAATGAGAATAACCCCTTTCTCTGTTATTACAAATGCTAAATAATATATGTGCAGTGCTTAGAACCAGTCTGATCAAGTGCTTGACAAATATATTAGTAGTTACCATATAAGAAGAACATTTACGTGGGATTAACCTATGATTAAAACTCAACTTTCATGTATTTTAACTCAGTTGGTCTTTGGAGCAGTCTCACAACACAGGTGATTCGGCCTTGGTCACACAGCATGTACGTGGGAAAAGTGACATTTAGACACCCAGGTTTCCCTACTATAATACCAGTGATTACCAATTTTCCACTACATATCTTTTATTGTTATTAAGCAGTTTTGAGCATCTCATTTTCAATAAATAGCCTGGAATAGTGGGCTAAGGTCGCTTGTTTGTTTTGCAAGATCCAGACTGCATAGTGAAACTAAGTGATGCAATTAACTATTTGGCTGCGGAGGGGAGCAACTAAGTATAAATACTGTCAAAACATTTTCCTGTTATATAGACTTCTATGTGGAAAACACTGTGAAACATCTGCCTGAGTCCTAAAGATGTGAGTCCAAAAGACAGACTGACAATCTTATTAAGTTAGTCTTAATACTATGGTCTATTAAATGGCACAAGATTGATAACTATTTTAATAAAGATTATATTCTGCTGTAGGGTTTCTTATTTCAAATAATTATACAAATCAGCAATCTTTTGACTAAATATATAAAGTAATGCAAATGTTTTAAGATCTTATTTGAAATTAAGCTCTTCCCCATGACAAAAATAAATCCCGAATAATAAGTTCATCCACCCAATGGAAATTATTCACAAATTGCCCAATTTGCGATTTTAATGAAGTAGAATTTCTCAAATTCCCTCAGTTAGGATCTCTATATTTTATTAAACATAAGATACATAAGTAGCATGCCTTAAGACTCAGAATAAGACCAAAGGATACAACAACCACATTCAAAAAGCATACTTCTTCCTAATTCTCACTCAGATATTAATAATAGCAAACTTTACACTGAAGTATGCATACCAAAAAACACGTTCTGAACAGCACTTATATCATCTGATGGAAGACTCACTAATTGTAGGTCTTCATTATAGTTCGATTTTTTGGTTTGTTTTTTTTCTTGCTATTTGTTCTCTAGCAGCTATACTACCAACTTTGGTAGGAAACCCTGAGTTTCAGTCACTGTGTGATCCAACCTACACAGGTGGTTCACTCCATATCATTTCATTCTCTGCAGGCCAGAGATCAAAGACTAACTTCTTTTCTCCTGGATTTAGGTGAAATGAATCCTATAGTAATTATTTACAAGAGTCATGTTTTCTATAATACAATTTCAACAAATAATACTAAAGCACATAAAACATCAAGTTGCATAATTTTACCAAGAAAGTAAACAAACACATAAAATACTGTTATTAAAATCATTCTTACCCACACAAAGTAGTACATCGTATTTCCAAGGAATAAAAGAGAAAATCTGAAAACAAACTTTCATCCTCTCCTCGGATTTTTGTTTACATTTTAAAATAGCTTTTCTATTTGAGATAAATGGATGCAAGATAAAAGTATGTTTGACATTACCTCTTGTCCTGACACTGTCACATATTGTATAGAAGAATTTTTTAGTATTTTTCGTATTTCTTGCAAATGTATTTGGATCTTGTCAGTAACTTCTTGAATTTCATCTTTCCTCTTTTTTATTAAAGGGAACTCAGTAAGGTCTTTGAATAATTCGGTTTTATTTCCAGTCCTAAAAAATGAAAAAAATGCAGAAACATATACTGAAGCATGCTACCTATACCAGTTATCAATTATCTTTCCCAGCATGAGAAAAGACCAAAGGGTTGGGAATCAGGAAAACAAGGCTCTAATCCCAGCTCTGTCACTAAATATTTATGGGTTGGTTTCTTAATTTCTTTGAAGATAGACAAAATTATCCTAACATCATTTTCATT
Organism: Mustela putorius furo; assembly: GCF_011764305.1. Lineage (NCBI taxonomy): Eukaryota > Metazoa > Chordata > Mammalia > Carnivora > Mustelidae > Mustela > Mustela putorius. The sequence continues at coordinate 21,465,846 of NW_025422471.1, forward strand.
TTGCAAGTTCACGATTCCCATGGTGAAGATGAGAGATAAAATTAAATATCTGTTGTTCACCTATGAAGAAAATAAATATGAATGTCAATACTATCTTTTTTCCCCCTTTAATATAGAGGTCTTTGTGGAATGAACTGTAGAATGACTACCTTGTAAAGGTAACTTTGCTTCTGAGGTTTCTAAATATAAGGCAGACTACCGCTGGACATCTAGGCAATAAGGGTAAGATGCCATCTGACTCCCACTTTTGAATTAATAAACTGCTACTACTTGCTCTGCCTGGGCTTTACCTTTTCATCATCTGGTATTGTATCTGTCCTAGGTATTGTATTGTATTGTATTGGTTCTAGATAATGAACTGCCTACGTTTTGGATGGCGGAGGGTTACTTCCAGCTATCATGGACAGCCTTTAGCATCCCATCATATTTCTAATTTCAAGTGCAACTTCTACCAGTACCATGAGGGAAGCTTATGAACCCACATAACAAATGGCAAATCTCTTAGTTCTTCCTTTGCAGCAGTGACAGTAATCTAAGGGTCTACAACTTACTTGGCAGCTTGTTCATTAAGGATCCTTAAGTAACGCTCCACTGGACTAAGGAGTTCAGGAATTTCTAAAATAGATGTCTGCAGCAAGTCTGACCGAACGTGGGAATTAACAGCAGGTATTAATGCTTGAAATTCTGACTGCAGATGATACAGGGTTTTGACAATCAAGAAGAACTCTTGCGTAGAACACTGAAAAAGTAAGGTTTTTTTGCTAAATAACAAGATATTTGAATATGAAGTTTAATTAGCAGTCTTTCAATTAGTGGCATTTCTTTTTTAGGTAATGGTCTTTTTAAAGTTAGAATCAAAATTAAAGAAAATTTTAATTTATTCTATAAACTAGTTAGTTGAAATAAAGTATTGTTGATGCCTACTAAAGTTAAACCAATAATTCGAATACTTCATAACATTTTAAAACTCTAAAGAAAATAATTAAGACTGGGGAGAGTAAAGCCAATACTTGTTCAATAATTTTTCATTTTAAAATATATTGACCATATAGCAAAAATGCAGTAAGCAATGTCAAAATTATAAAGGACAATTCTGGGAAATAACTGCAAGACATTTGAGGAATAAATGGCAAAATTCTTCCCATATAATTAGCTCTTCTTACAAATTGACCTGGAAAAGATAAATAACCCAAAGAATAATGGCTAAGTGAACTGAATATGCAGCTCATTAAAAAAAAAAATGTCCAATAAGCACAATTATCCTCCCACATAATTAGATCAAGCAAATTAAAATGATAAGATAGCATTTGTCATTTAACAGAATGCCAAAGATTTAAAAACCTGGTAATAGCCAAGTCACACAGGGTATTAAAAAAATACTTTTTTATACAATTAGTAGAGGCATAACCTATTTGAAGGTAAAGTGCATATGGCTTTTTGACTAAATAATTCCATCTTAAAAATTAAACAAAAGCTATAGCAAGTAGTAAAAAACTATGTGTATCTGAATGTTTATAGTAGCACTACTGGTAATAATATTAAAAAGATGAATAGGAAACAAGTATCTTAACAACTGGGCTCTTATTAGGAAAAGCTCATACAATGTGATAGTATTAAACAGCTAAAATTTAAGACATCTGTATATATATATATATATATATATATATATATATACTGATGTACAGATCACACAGAACTTCATAATTTCAACACATAATAAATACACATAGCATATGTTTATACTATATACCATATGTGTATTTATACAGTAAAATCTCATTTTTGCTTCTTCATATTAATTGCATTGTTCCACATAAATAAAAATATAAATAAAAAATATCTGGAAGGGCACACATGTTAATTTTAGTTACCTCTGGGTGGTGTGTACTCTGGGGAAAAGCAGAGGAAAATGTTTTATTCTTTATTTCATACCTTTATACACAGGTTTGCAATTTTTAAACATGATCACAAATAATTTTTACTTTTGGAATATCTGATAAAGAGAATGAGCTGAACATGTACATCTAATTTCACACTATCTTGAAACTACAGTACAAGATTGTTTAAAAAGGCGTAAAACCTCAAGAATAACTAGAAGACAAGACAATAGTAACAACATCTTGGAAACTATAAAGTAAATGGATGAGGGGTAACTGAATTAGAAGATCCAAAATACTATTTTAAGCTGGCTATGAGGAAAACTAGGACCCAACCTGAGTTACACCAAGAATCCTAAAAGACTCAAAAACTAGTGACAAAAATTATCTTTGGAAGTGGAAGCTGGGGGTGGGTGGGTAGGTAGAACAGACTGGTTACAAATGAATTAAGAAGCAATTATCCCTCAATATTCTATCCATGCCACTGAGCAGCCACTATTTTCCTATCCAACAAAAGACTAATTTTATCCTCTGGAGAAGGAAAAACACAGAGTACCCGAACCATCTTCAGGCACACTGAAAAATGAGAATACCACCAAAAGCAAGGGATTAAAATAAGAGAAAACAGAGACTCCCAGTTGCCTCCATCTAGCTCCCAGAACATTGTTAGCCATCCAGGAGGCTAAAAGAGTCCTTGGGGAATCTCACAGGCCCAAGAGGAAAATTTTGAATATACTAAAGCAGGAATTCACCCCTAAAATGTATCAGCTAGTACACTGTACAATTCACCTCATATTTTGCAAGCCATATTCATCTAGAGACCTTCTTATCAGCATTTCAGCTTTCCACTCTTTAAAAATGATCAGACATCTGATGAAAAATTCTACCATGAAATTTAAAAAAAAATCAATCAATAAATACTAGAGGGAATACAGCCTATATATGTAGAAGAAAGGGTCTTTAAAAAAAACTCAGTATTACTCTTGGTGGGAATGCAAGCTTATGAAGCCACTCTGGAAAAACAGTATGAAGGTTCCTCAAGAAAGTTGAAAATAGGCCTACCCTATATCCAGCAATTGCACTACTCAGTCTTTACCCCAATGATACAAATGCAGTGAACAGACAGGGCACCTGCACCTCAATGTTTATAGCAGCAATGTTCACAATGGCCAAACTATGCAAGGAGTCCAGATGCCCATCAAAAGGTGAATGGATAAAGAAGATGTGGTATACAGATACAACGGAATACTATTCAGCCATCAAAGAAATGATATCTTGTCACTTGCAAGAATGTGGATCGAACTAGAGGGTATTATGCTAAGTGAAATAAGTCAATCACAGAAAAGACAATTATATTATCTCACTCTTATGTGGACTTTAAGAAATAAAATAGGACTACAAGGGAAGGGAGGGAAAATTTTTAAAAAAAGACAAAAATCAAAGAGGGAGACAAACCATAAGAGATTCTTAATCATAGGAAACTTAGGGTTCCTGGAGGGGAGGGGAATGGGGTGATGGGATAAATGGGTGATGGACTTTAAGGAGGGCAAGTGATGTAATGAACACTGGGTATTGTGTAAGACTGATGAATCACTGAACTCTACTTCTGAAACTAAAAAAAAAATACATTATATGTTAATTAATTGAATTTAAATAAAAACATTAAAAATAAATATATAAACTTAAAAAAAACAATATCCTCAGTTAGAGAATAATGAAACCATGAAACAAGAACAGGATACCCCTTTTTTTTTTTTTTAAAGGAACACTCAGAGAACAGAATTCAATCAATTCGAATGAAAGAACTACAAAAAAGAAAGAACCAACAACTAACTCAGGAAAATTTCCCAGAAACTTGGTCGCTTCTGGGTGGCTCAGTTCAGTTAAACATCTGCCTTCAGCTCAGGTCATAACCCCAGGGTCCTGGGATCAAGCCCTGTGTTGGGGTCCCTGCTCAACTGAAGAGCTATGAAAAGCCTTCTTCCCCTCCCTGCTGATCATGCTCTCTTGCTCTATCTCATATAAAACATGTTAATCGACTATCATTAAACTTCAGGTCAGCAGCAGGGTATTAGTAGTTTTGGGTGAGTCAAAAGTTATACATACATTTTCTACTGTATAAGGGTCAATGCCCCTAACTCCTGCACTGTTAAAGGGAGTTGAGGACAGCTGTACTTCCAATACCCTTTCTCAGGATGCTTCTAGAAAATGCACTGTATTAGAATGAAGTAATAAACCAAAAGGAAAACACAGAATTCAGAAAGATTGAACCAAAGATTCAATTCAAGAGAAATAAATCAAAGAAAATAGCTATACAACTAGTATAGAGGGCAATCAGTTCAGGTTTGACCAAGTAAAATGAAATAGAATATTTGATGAAAATAAGTTAATGATAAGTAGACATAATAAATAGTATACAGGGGTGCCTGAGTGGCTCAGTGAATTGAAGCCTCTGCCTTTGGCTCGGGTCATGATCCCAGGGTCCTGGGATCAGGCCCCACGTCAGGCTCTCTGCTCAGCAGGGAGCCTGCTTCCCCCACCCCGCCGCCTGCCTCTCTGCCTACTTGTGATCTCTGTCTGTCAAATAAATAAATAAAATCTTTAAAAAAAAAAAAAGTAGTATACAAAGGGGTACCTAGGTGCTCAGTCATTTAGGGGTACCTAGGTGGCCTCAGATCATGATCTTAGGATCACGGGATTGAATCCCACACCTGGCTCTCTGCTCAGTGGGTATTCTACTTCTCCCTCCATGCTCCCTCTCGCAAATAAATAAGTAAAATCTTTAAGAAAAAATAAAATAAAAAATAAATAGCATATATAAAATGAATTAATGCTAAGGGCATATTTAGAAAGAGTTAACTAAAAAGAATGAAGTAAATTATGCAAAAAAAAGTAAGTTAGGTCCAACTGAATAAAAGTTGAATTTGAAGTGTATCATAAAATATCTCTTCCCCAGAAAGGCCACTGTATGATAGGAAAGATACATATAGGAAGCTGGATTTTTGTATTGTGGAGCCCAGAAGTTTTTTGGCCAACTGTCAATAGTTAACTATTAAATACACACATTCTAATAGAAGTGAAGAAATAAGAGTAAACATTTCAATACGATTTTTGAATAATAATGTCTTATAATGAGAAACCAAAAAGGGTTTGATTTTTCACCCTCAGATACAAAATTTAAGTCAGCAACAGAAGCAAAATGAAAAACAAAGTGCTTTGTAATCAAGTTTTAAGTGCCCAAGGCAGGTTGCTTTCTAGTTTCTTAAACAAAAAAACTGAGTAGAGCTGCTAGAAAGCTAAAGAGAAGGATGAAGTAGTAGCTCCTGGAGTCACTCATTTTCAACCCCATTTCCAACAGCAAGCTTCTCTGGGGAAGAGCTGTAGAACACATTCGTAAGTGTGGAAACAGGTCATCATGGGACTGGAAGAACTCCAGCCTGGGTTCCATACTGAGAAGGTGGCTCTAGGCTTATACCAGTCTGGCCAAGAAATTATTCTCGCCTACAAAATTCTGGAAACAGTCTCCTCTAACATTTACTAAGTGCTATAATCCTTTAAATGTACTCACCCATCTTAGCACTTATGTATCATTTTCTTACAAAATAGTTCTTGAGCAAAGTTAATATGGGTTTCTAAGACTAACACTGTTCTCTCTAAGACTTGGATGTGAAGTTTTACTATAAGATACTAATTTTATATATATAAATATGCATGTATGTAACTATGTATACACATGTATTAGTAAAATACTTTTACTAATAAAGAAATGTTTGTTTTGTTTCAGAGTTGGGCTTCTTGGTATCTTCTATTATTATCGACATGAGAATACCTATTTGTGACTATTTCGTGGCACTTTCCACACAGCCATATGGCCTAGGCTTACCACTTCCACAACATCCAAACAGTGTTCTTAACCATTTTATGAATTTTACATAATTGGCACAGTCCATACCCAGGATATCACTCACCATTTGGTGCATACAGCAGAAGCTTATTTAGAGTAAATTAATGATAAAGAACAGACATGTGTTTGACGGTGTGTTCCAAGAGCCAACTAACTAATCTATAAAAATTTGGTTGAAAGCATTTAGACTTCCTCAAGTTGGTCTGTTACCAAGTCATTTCTAATCCTCACTTTTCAAATCAATCTTCAGGCACACTTGTATAAACATTAAAGCAGCAATAAGGAAAAACTTCTGTGTGAGTCATAAGTTCCTTCACTAAAGTACAATTTGAAACTCTAAAACAAAAGGCATTCTTAGTTACTTTTAAAAATGAATTCAATTCTATACCATATAATTTTAATTGTATATAAAATCGAAAAAAAAAAAGTTAAAAAAAAAGACAAACCCATAGATGCAGAGAATAGATGTGTGGTTGCCAGAGATGGGCCAAGGAGGGCAAGTGGATGAAGCGGTTGAAGATGATCAACAGGTACAAACTTCCAATTATAAAATAAATAAGTCCCAGAGATTTAATGTATAGCATGGTAACCACAGTTAATAAAACCACACCATTGTCTGGATACTGCTAACAGAGCAGATCTTAAAAGTTCTCATCATAAGAAAAGGAAGGCTTTATGTAGTGATGAATGTTAATTAGACCTATTGGGATTATTTCTCAGTATATACATAGATCAAACCATTGATTATGTGGTATATCACAATACAGACATACATACATACAATGCTCCATGTCAATTATATCTCAATTTAAAAAAAGAATTAGATTCTGACTTTCACCAGTTTTTAAACCTTTGTAAATACACAACCTTATGGATTAAAAACACCAAAGCAGGGGCGCCTGGGTGGCTCAGTGGGTTAAGCCGCTGCCTTCAGCTCAGGTCATGATCTCAGGGTCCTGGGATTGAGCCCCACATCGGGCTCTCTGCTCAGCAGGGAGCCTGCTTCCCTCTCTCTCTCTCTCTCTGCCTGCCTCTCTGCCTACTTGTGATCTCTGTCTGTCAAATAAATAAATAAAATCTTTAAAAAAAAAAAAGAAAAAAGAAAACACCAAAGCAAATTTTAATGAAAGGAAGCGAAGCCTGATAGAAGTCATAGCGCCATGGAAAGATGCTTCTGTGGACGCCACGAGTACTTTGACTCAGCTCTTTTAGCAATTAATAATTTTCTCAGCTTTGTCCCTATTTTTTTCTTGAGAAAAACAAAAATCTTTAATAACTTTCAGTGAAAACTTTCAAGCAATGAAGACTGCTTGGAGACCTATTCCTTGATGAAGGGTAATAAGCACTGATTGTAAGGTCCTAGACCAATGATACCCGCTAATGAATGGTTTGACATCCATTTTGTAACCTCAGAAGTGTCAACCATAAAACTTTCAACTACATTAGTCCCCCCTTATCTATAGGGGATATGTCCCAAGACCCCTAATGGGTATCTGAAACCACAGATAGTACCTAACCCCACAGGTGCTTTTTCATATACACATACACCTATGACAGAGTTTAACTGATAAACTAGGCACAGTAAGAGGTGCACAATAACTAATAATCAAGGAGAACAATTATAATGATATACTGTAATAAAAGTTATATGAATGTAGTCTCTCTTTCTCCCTGTCAAAATACATTATACTGTACTCACCCTTCATATGATGATGTGCAATGATAAAATGCCTAGTGATGAGATGAAGTGAGGCAAATGTTGCCGGAACTGTGACAGAGAATTAGGCTATTACTGACCTTCTGACAGTATATCAGAAGATGACTAGCTGCTTCTAGATTGCTGTTGATGGCAGGTACGTGGGACCACAGGTAACAGGGTGGTATAGTATAAGCACAAGCTCTGTTTCCGCCAGCAAAGCAACACCACAAGGGCACCAACTAGCAGTACAGAAGACTTTACTGACCCCGTAACCAACTCATGCATTCTTCCCGAGGGATTAGTGTTTCCCAGTTCTGGCTTATTCTTTGTTTTCAAATTTAGCTGAAGCATATGGAGCAGTTACATAAGTCCTCTTGGGCACTGCAAGTATTCTCAGAAGCAGTACTTATCGTTCCAGTAAAACTTTGTGGGAGAAAGGACTAAAAAAGGTAAAGACTAATGAAAAATTGGTCACAACTAAAATGTGGGCACATAAAAATTGTTCTATAATAAAATTATGACATTGGCAAGGATTTACATTTGGGCAGAAAATAAAGATGGCTCATGTCAGGATAACCAGGAAAAAAATACAATGGTAGTCAAAACTACTACATCAAAAATGATCATGTCCAAAGTGTATCCATCCACTAAAAACCCAGTCAAGGACCCTGGTATAAATACCAATTCTGTCCCTGACTAACAAGCTACTATCTCTCTTCTCAGCATCATCATTTTATCCACGGTAATGCAAGCTGTGGTAGCATTATATTGAGAGATAGAGCCTTCCCTTAGTGAGAAGGTGAGAAACACAGTATCTCCTCAATTCCATAAAGTTTTTTTTACAAGGGACAAAGTGTCTAACGTATGTGAATGACTCCCACACAACAGTAAAACACTATAGAAAGCTTATCAACAATATAAATATACCTAATTGATTTTGGTTAATTCTAAGCATATTTTGAAAATAAATTATTTCTGTAAGTGTGAAAAATCTCTTAGTTTTTTTTTTCATTTAATTGGCATTAACTTATTTACTTTTAATTAAGCTTTTATTTTAATGCCAGTATACTTAACAGAAAGTGTTACATTAGTTTTAGGAATACAATATTGAGTTTAACAATTCCATATATCACCCAGTGCTCATCACGACAAGTATACTCCTGAATCCCAAGCATCTATTTTACCCTTCCCCCTACCCAATTCCCCTCTGGTAACCATCAGTTTGTTCTGTATAGTTAGGAGTCTGTTTCTTGATCTGTGTCTCTCTTATTTTTTCCCTTTGCTTATTTGTTTTGTTTCTTTTTTTTTTTTTAAAGATTTTATTTATTTATTTGACAGACAGAGATCACAAGTAGGCAGAGAGAAAGAGAAGAGGAAGCAGGCTCCCTGCTGAGCAGAGAGCCCGATGCGGGGCTCGATCCCAGGATCCTGGGATCATGACGGGAGTGGAAGGCAGAGGCTTTAACCCACTGAGCCACCCAGGTGCCCCTGTTTTGTTTCTTAAATTCCACCTGAGTGAAATCATGGTATTTGTTTTCCTCACTTATTTCGCTTAGTATTATAATCTTTTGCTTCATCCATGTCATAGCAAATGATATGATTTCATTATTTTTTATGGCTGAATTCCACTGTGTGTGTGTGTGTGTGTGTGTGTGTGTACATATGTATGTATATACATACACCACCTTTTCCTTATCCATTCATCAATCGACAGACACCTGGGCTGTTTCCATAATTTGGCTATCATAAATAATGCTGTAACAGACCAGACAAAAGGGTCTATGTATCCCTTTGAATTAGCATTCTTGTATTCTTTGGGTACATACCCAGTAGTACAACTGCTGGATCATAGGGTGGTTTTAACTTTCTGAGGGATCCCCAAAGTGTTTTTCACAATGGTTGTATCGCTTTGCATTTGCTTCAAAAGTGTAAGAGGGTTCCTTTTTCTCCACATCCTTGCTGATACCTGTTGTTTCTCATATTATTGATTTTATCCATTCTCACAGGTGTGACGTAATATTTACTGTAGTTTTGATTTGCATGTCCCTGATAAGTGATAATCAGCATCTTTTCATGTGTCTGTTAGCCATCTGGATGTCTTCTTTGGAGAAATGTCTGTTGATGTCTTCTGCCTACTTTTTAATTGCATTATTTGGGTTTTAGGTATTGAGCTATATAATTCTTTACATATTTTCAATATTAACCCTTTATCGGATATGTCATTTATCTTCTCCTATTCCAATGGTTGCCTTTTAGTTTTGTTGACTGTTTCCTGCACTGTGCAGAAGCTTTTTACTTTGATGTAGTCCCAATCATTTATTTTTGCTTTTATTTCCCTTGCCTCAGGAAACATTATCTAGAAAGACGTTGCTACAGCTGATGTCAAAAAAAGTTATTGCCCGTGTACTCTTCTAGGATTTTTATGGCTTCAGGTCTCATATTTAGGTCTTTAATCCATTTTGAACTTATTTCTGTGTATGCTATAAGAAAGTGGTCCAATTTCTTTTTCTTTTTCTTTTTTTTTTTTAAGATTTTTGTATTTATTTCTAAGAGTGAGTGAGTGCAAGTGGGGGTAGGAGCAGAGGGAGAAGGACAGAATCTTAAGCAGACTCCCCACTGAGTGAAGAGCCTGATAACCCTGGCTTGATCTCAGGACCCATGAGTTCATGACCTGAGGTGAAACCAAGACTTAGACACTTATCCAACTGTGCCACCCAGGCACTCCAATATTGTCTTTTTCCCATCGGATATTCTTTCCTGGTTTGTTGAAGGTTCAGTGACCATTTAATTGTGGGTTTGTTTCGGTATTTTCTCTTCTGTTCCATTGATCTATGCATCTATTTTTATGCCAGTACCATACTATTTTGATTCTACAGCTTTGTAATAAAACTTAAAATTCAGAATTGTGATGCATCCAGCTTTACTTTTCTTTTTTTTAAGATTGCTTTAGCTACTTCAGGTTTTCTGAGGTTCCACACAGATTTTAGGGTTATTTGTTCTAGTTCTGTGAATAAAAACCTGTTGGTACTTTCATGGGATTCCATTAAATTTGTAGATTGCTCAGGGTAGTAAAGACATTTGAACAATATTTGTTCTTTCAAATACTGAAGCATAGACTGTCTTTCCATTTCTTGGTGTTGTCTTCAATTACTGTCATCTGTGTTTTTGTTGTTGTTGGAAGTTTTATTTTTTAATTTTAATTTTTGAGTTGACACACATTGTTACATTAGTTTTAGGTGTATAACATAGCAATTTGACAACTCTCTACATCATGCTCACTCACCATAAGGGAAGCAACCATCTGTCACGATGTCATTACAATATTAGTTACTGTATTCCCTATGCAGTACATTTTATTCCCATAACAGGAAGCATGCACCTCTCACTCCCTTTTATCCATTTTGTCCATCCCCCCACCTTCTTCCTTCCGGCAACCATCAGTTTGTTCTCTTTTCACATGTCTGATTCTGCTTTTTTTGTTTGTTCATTTGCTTTACTTTTCTCAGACTGACTTATTTCACATAGTATAATACACTTTTTAAAATTTCTTTTTTTTATTTTATTTTTTCACTGTTCCAAGATTCATTGTTTATGCACCACACCCAGAGTTCCATGCAATATGTGCCCTCCTTAATACCCTCCCACCCCACTCTCCTTCAAAACCCTCAGTTTGTTTCTCAGGGTGTACGATCTCTCATGGTTTGTCTCCCCCTCCAATTTCCCCCAATTTGCTTTTCCTTTCCTTCTCCTAATGTCCTCCATGTTATTCCTTATGCTCCACAAGTAGTGAAACCATATGATAATTGACTCTCTCTGCTTGACTTATTTCAATCAGCATAATCTCCTCCAGTCCCATCCATGTTGATAAAAAAGTTGGGTATTCATCCTTTCTGATGGAGGCATAATATTCCATTGTATATATGGACCATATCTTCTTTATCCATTTGTCCGTTGAAGGGCATCTTGGCTCTTTCCATAGTATAGTGACTGTGGCCACTGCTGCTATGAACATTGGTGTAGATGGCCCTTCTTTCCACTACATCTGTATCTTTGGGGTAAATACCCAGTAGTGCACTACCCTATGACCCTGCAATTGCATAATACACTTTGGGTCCACTGATGTCTTGCAAATGGCAAGATCTCATACTTTTTTATTTTTATCGCTGAATAATACTGTATATATACACCACACTTTCCTTATTGATTTGCTCCTATTTGTTTGTTGTATTCCATGTCTAAGTGGAATCATATGGTATCTGTCTTTCTCTGATTCATTCCACTGAGCATTATACCTTCTAGGTCTACTCATGTTGTCAAAAACGCCAAGATCTCTTTCTTTTCAGGGCTCAGTAATACTCCATTTTGTAATATTCCAATATATCTCTCATCTTTTTTTTTTTTAAGCTTTCATTTAAACCCCAGCTTGTAAACATACAATGTACTACCAGCTTTGGGTACACAATTCAGTGACTCAATACCTATACACAATACCCAGTACTCATCACAAGTGTATTCCTTCATCTCTATCACCCATTCCCTCCACCCACCTCCTCTTTCATAAACAACAGTTTGCTCTCTATAATTAAGAGTCTCCCTGATGCACCTGCATGGCTCATTCACTTGAGTGTCTGCCTTCAACCCAGGTCATGAACTCAGGGTTCTGGGATCAAGTCCCACATCAAGCTCTGTGCTCAGCGGAGAGTCTGCCTCTTCCCTCTCCTTTGCCCCTGGCAAACCACTTGTGCTCGCTCTCTCTCAAATAAATAAATATATATATTTTTTAAAAAGTCTTTTGGGGCGCCTGGGTGGCTTAGTGGGTTAAGGCCTCTGCCTTCGGCTCAGGTCATGATTGGGATAGAGCCCCGCCTCCGCCTCTCTGCTCAGCAGGGAGCCTACTTCCTCCTCTCTCTCTGCCTGCCTCTCTGCCTACTTGTGATCTCTTTCTGTCACATAAATAAATAAAATCTTAAAAAAAAAAAAATCTTTCATGGTTCGCTCACTCTTTTGTTTTCCCCTATGTTCATTTGTTTTGCTTCCTAAATTCTACATGAGTGAAATCATCTGGTATTTGTCTTTTCTGACTTTACTCATTTAGCATAATATTCTCTAAAGCACCATCAACAACATAACAAATGACAAGATTTTGTTCATTTTTATGGCCGACTAATATTCCACTGTCTCTTTCTCTCACATACACACACACACACCTCCATTGTGTGTGTGTGTGTGTGTATCACATCTTCTTTACCAATTCATCAGTCGATGGACATTTCATCAGTGTTTCTTAGTTTTCAGAGTATAGGTGTTTCACATCTTTGGTTAGGTTTATTTCTTGGTGTCATATTATTTATTTTTGGTGCAATTGTAAATGGGATTGTTTTCTTAATTTCTCTTTCTTCTGCCTCATTATTGATATACACAAATGCAACAGATTTCTGTACACTGATTTTTTATCATGGGACTTGACTCAGTTTATCAGTTCTAGAAGTTTTTTGGTAGAGTCTTTTGGGTTTTCAGTATGGAGTATCATGTCATCTGCAAATAGTTAAAAGTTTTACTTTTTCCTTACCATTTTGGATGCATTTTATTTCTTTCCCTTGTCTGACTGTTGTCGCTAGGACGTCCAGTACTATGGTGAATAAATGCGATGAGAGTGGACATCCTTGTCTTATTCCTTATTTTATTCTTAGTTTTTCTCCATTAAGGGTGATATTAGCTGAGTCTCTTGCAGGCAGCGTATAGATGGGTCTTGTTTTTTTTTTTTTTTTATTCATTCTGTCACCCTATGTCTTTTGTTTATTTAGTCCATTTATATTCAAAATAATTACTGACAGATATGTATTTATTGCCATTTTATTACTTGTTTTGTGGTTGTTTCTGAAGACTTTCTCTGATCCTTTCTTGTCTTTCTCTCTTTCATGTTTTATTGATTTTCTTTGGTGATACATTTATTCTTTACAAGTCTTTCTCTTTATTCTTTACTCTACCAGTGATTTTTAATATATGGTTACCATTGGGTTTGTATATAACCTCTTCTGCACGTAGCAGTCTCTATTAAGTTGATGGTTGTTTAAGTTTGAACCCATTCTTTTCTCCTCTTCTCCCCATGTTTTAGGTATATGTTATTATAATTTATATCCTTTTTGTGTGAGTTCCTTGACTGATTTTTTACAGAAATATTCATTTTTACTGCTTTTGGATTTCCTACCTTTATACTTTATCTTTGGTCTCTTCTTTACACTCAACTTTCCCTTTAATATTTCTTACAATGCTGGTTTAGTGGCCATGAACTCCTTTTAGTTTTTGTTCGTCTGGGAAACTATCTCTCCTATTCTGAATGATAGCCTTGCTGGACAAAGTATTCTTGGCTGAGGATTTTTCCCATTATGCCCTTTGAGTATATTGTGCCACTCGTTTCTGATTTGCAAAGTTTCTGTATCTTTGCAGAAAGATCTTTGCAGAAAAAAAATCTCCTGCTAGCCTCATGGGAAAATCCTCTCTTGTTATTGTTATGACAAATTGCAAAGCTTAAGAGATAAAAATCAAAATAATGCTTTTTACTTAGCTTCCATACCCAAACTCATTTGCATATTGATTACCACCACAGATATATAAGCAGATTTTTCCTTTAGATAACTCAAATAAGAAGTTGTCCTGGGGTCAAAAGAAAGAAGGCATCTCTTTTTTAAAATGGCTAGTTTAGGGGTGCCTCAGTGGCACAGTTGATTAAGTGATGGATTCTTGGTTTCAGCTCAGGTTGTGACCTTAGGATCATGGGATCAAGTCCCACTTCCCACTCTGTGTTTAGCAGAGTCTGCTTTGGATTCTCTCTCCCCTACCCCCTCACCTCACACTCCCTGGGGAGGGGGTGCATGTGCAGGCCCGCACTCATTCTCTCTCTCAAATAATTAATCTTTCTTTAAAAAATGTCCAGTCTAAGAAATTTCCTATTTTGATGATGGTCCACATTTTGAGAATGAAATATGAGAATATCCTGAATTATAATAGAAGGACCTCTATGTGTTGCTGTAGTTAACAGAAATGCGCAAATTTTACTTTTTACAATGCAAAAATTGAAATAACTTTAATTTGTGCCATTAAATGTTCTAAGAATTCTCTCAGGTTATTCACAAGATTTCACAAAATAATAACAAGATAAATCTCTGAGATGTTTTCCTTTACCATCTGGTGTCCTCATGTTGAAGAACATTATCAGTTTTACTATATCTGATTTCTATCACACTTACTTTTTTGTGATAAATGCTACAGAGTCCTCTCTCTATATCAGGCAGTTTACGCAGATGATTTTCTATCTGACCAAACACACTGGATTCTGAATGGAGCACTTCAGATACAGCATCTAGTCGAGCATTTATCTCCCTGTGAGAACAGAGTAGTAACAATTATAAGATATGTTAGCAACTCGGAACACAGACATTTCCCACTTTTATGCCCAGCACCGTGACAATAGCTACTTAGAAAAACAGTAAGGGACTCCTCCTCCATGCCTCTGGCCCTTCCTAATCCCTATCATTTGAATCAAAGAGCAGGTACCATACAAGGGAAGTCATTAGCTAGGTGCAGCAGAAACTGCCTCTTAGCTTTTCCATTCCCCCTGGGCAAACACACAGATGACATTTTCCAGTTTCCCTCTGCAATTAGGCAAGGTCCTGTACCCAAGTTGTAGACAATAAAATGTAACCAGGAACAATTAAGCCACTTCTGGCTCAGGCCCATAAAATCATCCTGTGTGATCTTTCACATTGCTCTTCCCTCAGCAGATGTTGGGCTCAGAACAATCTTGGAAGCCACATGGAAGACTATCTTAGCCTGGATCTGTTAGTGGAGCAGAAAATCCATCACTCCCATATTTGCTACCAGCTGGACTTTATATTAGCAAGAAATAAACTTTTGTTGTACTTAAGTCACTGAAACAGGATTTATTTGCTACAACTGCTTGTTTGACCTTGGCTAATAGAATAGGTTCACAATGGGCAACTGAGTTTTCTAGTCTGACTGAAATGACTAATCATATCATTCAAAAACCAATTCATTCAGCCAACCACTTTGATAGAAGATTTGGTGGTGGTGGCTGAACTGACCACCTGTTTGACTGAAATGGGATGAGGCATACCGAGCCTGAGCTAAGACTGGAAGCAGTAACAGAGAGTACAGAAGATAAGACCAGGAGACCAGGGCAGACCAGAGATGCAGTATGGGCCACCTGGGAGAAAACGGTGAGGCTGTCAACTTAAAATAGAAACCTGATTGACTAAATGTGCCCTAAATGGGATGTGGCCCATCTAGCACCTATAAATGCCAAAGGTAGGTATGATGGCCATAACGTATTAAAGACTGAGATAAGTAAGCATACCTAGTAGATGATGAGCACTCAGTAAATTTTTTTTAAATGAACAAATGAGCAAGCAAGCAAAAAATCAAAGAATGAACTGACACTTTGGGCCAAAGGGAAACATGACCTTCTGAATACATGTTTGTCTAACAAAGTTCTGTTGGTACCATACCATCAGTGTCCTCAGAATCCTGCCTAGATGACCATTAAATTGAGAGCTTCCTAATTAATTGAGAGCTTTTCTCTTTATTATCCTTCCAACTACTCTGTGAGGTTATGCCTGTTTACAACATGCATACTAACTTGGTTTCATTTCTAACCCATTTTTCTCTGGCTCATACTCTACTATGTAGAACAGGTATCTGGTTCAGCATGACACAGTAGAACACATCCGAGCTCTGTAGACAGACACACTGTTTCCCCCATTCTTGGTGGGGTGGCCTCTTAAATCAATCCATTTCTTTCCATCTCTACTATCGTTACACTAGTTTAAGTAAAAATTGTTTCTCACACAGACTACAAAGAGAGCTTCCTAACTTTTCCTCCATCCACTTCTATTCCAGTCTCCACATTGTAGCCTGAGTGGTTTTCCAACCATACCTCTGCTTTCACCAATCCAACGACTTGCCAATAATCTTACATGCAAATCCAGATTCCTTCATTGACCCAGAAGACAACTTGTTCCTGCTTACCTCTCAAGTCTCAATTCAGGCTGCTGCCACTCTCTTCCTCTCACTGTAACTTTCAGTTAAACTGAACCTGTTGCATGTTTTGGTCACTCCAAGTTCTCTGACATCAGGGCCTCCTCATTTGCTGCTTACTCTGCCTTGAAGACTCTCGTCCTCTTTTCTACTACCTACCAGCTCCACTTTGTTTGGCAAACTCCTACTTACCCTTCTTCTGAAAGGGCTTTTTAGACTCACCAGACCAGATTTAATCCTCGATCATCCTTTTCCACACAACCCTCTACTGTCTTTCCATAGTGGAAATCGTAATTGTATTTAGTTCTCTGTCTTTTCTGCTGGGCTGTAAGCTCAATGAGAACAGGAATCATTTCTTTATTCCCACAGTTCTGGGATGACAATATATGTTCAATAAGTAGTTCTTGAATTCAATTCAGCTCAATTCCAAAGACTACATATAAAGTAAATCAAGATGAGGTGAAAAAAATAAAAAATTAAATTTTCTTCGCATAGGATTGTTGTGATAAAATAAATCAATGTTTTACCCTAACGTTTACCCAAAATGCTATACAAATATAAAGTTTTATTTTAATAACTCACTCCTGCATAAATGAAAGATAACACCAATTGGAACAGACTAGGTTGATGCTACAGATGGTATGAGGACAGATAAAATAATACCATCTGTGAATGTATAAGACAGCCTACAAAGATAGCTGCTCTCTCAAAAATTATAAAGGTTGTTGGAGATACGGAAAGATAAAAGCAAAAGAGGTTAATAAAAGCCCAAGTCATATTTATGAAATCTTCCAGAAGATTTTTTAAAAAATAGACATAAAACTATAAATTTCTTAGAAAGAGATGAAAAAGGTTGTGCTAAGTTGGTCTGCAATCTGGAAAGGTACTGGCTTTTTATTTTAGCCTAATGACAGTACAGACAAAAGCATATTTACTATGAATCATTTTGGTTTTAACCCGGCCTTCACTGGTTAGGGAGGTAATGGCTCAGAAGTTAAAAATCTGGGCAGCTGACCTCAGTTCAAATCCAGCCTCTACCATTTACCAGTTATTTAGTCTTGCCCTAGTTTCTCCATCTATAAAATGGGAATAATAATAATGGCCTCTAACTCAGAGCTGTACAAGAATGCAATGAAATAATGCATGGTAAACAGTACAGTGCCTGGTACACAGTAACTACTTAGTCCAGATTAACTGTTAATGGTGATCTTTATTTGCTTATACAATCTGTTTGGTAGATACCACAAAGAACAGCAGGAGATGGATTAGAAGGCTGCACTGAGAATGACCAAACGCATTACCGCATTACCGCTGTTTAAAACAGGCAGGAAGAGATTGAAAGGGTGTGCAGCACTGATTACTACAAACTTCTCACCACTGGGGGAGCTACAATTCTACTTTTATCTCCTATCTGCAGATCAGAATGCAAATTACTAAAATGACTTCTAATCAAGTTTTTTTTGTTTTTAAGTTTGCATATCTTGGAACTGTTCTTTACTTGGCAGGAGTAACAAGACTTGCCAAATAACTCTAATAAAACAGTACGTCAGATTACCAAAATAGAGAAAAAATGTTTTGGTGCAATCAATGAGAGATTTAGTGATCTTGACAGTCAACAAAACAAGAAGTAGCATTGTCCAAAAAAAAAAGCAGCACTGTCAACTAGAAGATGATAAAAGAATTTGTGTCAAGATGCCCTATAGTATTCTATAGTTGATTTTACAGCATGACACATCCCAAACAAATGAAAGGAAGACACTTGAGTCATTTCATTCTATATGACAAAAAACAATGGACTTGAGGTCCTTTGATGACAAAGATTCTTCTTTACCACCAAAAGACCCAAGGACTAAAAGTGGGTGTCACTGGAGTCCTTCACATTTAAAGAACTGGGTGATGACGCCAGTATCTGTTGTGTGTGGCTGTCACTCAGAAACACAGCACGTAATCTATAGCTGTTGCATTGTAGGGACATGTGATGAAGTCTGAACCTTGTGGATGCTATTTGTGGAGATGCCTCTACAATCCTAACATAAGGTTACCTGGGTGGGACAGGGGGCAGGAACCGATAAAATACAAACTACTGAGGGGAGGTGGTGTTTTGTTGTGTTTGTTCTGACTTTTCCCTGAAAAGTTTACTCTAAAGACAGGCGATATAAAATGAGTAAATTAAGTTCAGACATTACCATGCTGGCCATGAAATATGGCTCAACTAACTACTTACACAGCTCTCTAACAGAAACATGAGAGTGCCTGTGACTACTTGGATCTCCCTAGCATCATACACATCATTCACTCATTCATCTGTCTCATATGAGAATACTGTGTCATTCATCTAATGATTAATAACAATTACCAAGTGCTTACAAAAGAACCAAATGTAGAAGTAGCATAGGAAAATGAATGGCGAGATGGAGGCTGAAAGTGTGAGAGTGTGACAGCAGGAGCTAGGCAGCCAAGCAGCGAACGGCCATGAGAGGGATGTGGACCACACAGGAGCTGGGACTTTCTCCTGAGAATGGGACCCAATGGGTTACATTTCAAAGGACAGAGGACAGTGGAAGGAAGACTCCAGCGGAGGGATGTTGACAATCTGAACTTGGGTAAAGGACAGAGGGATGAAAAGGCACAGAGTCTGAAGAGATATTAAGGAGATCAAGTTAACAAGAGTTGTGACAGATTAGATAAGGCAAGGAAGGAGGAGGAAGAAGGAATAGCTTGAGTAAAGAGATGCGCTATGAGTCATCCACAAATATCATTATTTTATTTATTTACAAAATACATTCTAAGGAGCTATTCTGAATATGTACCTTGTTGCTAATTATACATCACCCAACAAGCTTTTAAGGATTTTTATTACTCCTATTCTAGTGACACATTATTTTAGGAACAGACAACAATTCAACCTTTTTGGAATATTAAACAGAACAAATTTTCTGACAGCTACCCTCCATTACCAGTTTAGAACATCAACTTGAGTCTTTGAAAAGAGCGTAATATGATTTTTGCTTTTGGTAATGGTGAGAACCAGTACTTTCAGATTATCATTCTAATGAGATTAATTCTAATTCTAATTTCAGATTATTATTGTAATAATAATATTATTCTAATGAGGAGAATTTAAAAGCCAAATGAAATAGAAAAACATGTTCTTAAAAGTATCAAAGAACTAACAAAATGGTAAGGAATGAATATACCAAAATCTAAAAGACAACAAGAACCTAGAGGAGAAATCCAGCCGTCAAAGCCACTTCTACACTAAAGAGACCTGCTGAACAATGAGCTAGACTCACAGTAAAGATGAACTTGCAGCATGGGTTAGCCTCATTTGGATAACCTAAAACATACCAAATGCCGAGCTGAATTAAAATGAGTCCAGCATGGTCATGCCCCCCAAGAACGTGGCAGAACCAAACTAATAGAGAAAGCAACTTCATCCTAGCCCTCACATTATTCTTAAAATAAATCTCCAAAGAATATAACCAGTACGCAAAGATAATCAACCATAAAAAGCAACTAGATGAGTAAGAATCAACAGAAACAAGAGAAAACAGGAACAGACATACAAACTATGATGCTTTGGGCAGGGAAAGGAGGAGTTAAATGAAAAATAAAAACAAAAAACAACTCAATAAATCCAAAAGAAATCACTGAAAGAAAGCAAACGAAGCAGAGAACAGGTGGGGAAATTAGAAACCAAATCAGTTATGTAATTTTTAGGGCATTACAGGGGTCTTCCTTTGCTCTCTGCTCTCTGTAATTTTTTTTATATCTGACTGTAGTGGCTGGCATACAGTTTCCATGTGATTTAGGGAAGTGTGGATTTCTCATGTGTTCTCAAGCTTTGAATCCACTGTGCTTCCTAAACCTAAGGATTCATATCATTCATGAAATATGAGAAATTCTCCTCCTAATAAAGGACTGTCAAAGAGCAATCTCTTTGAATACTATCTCTCTCCCTATTCTAATTTTCCTCTGGAAATCTGATGAGGATTATGCTAGACCACCTAATTCGTTTTTGTCTTTCAATTTCTTATATTCTTTATTGTACTGTCTCTCTGTGCTATACTCCAGAAATTTCCTCAGATATTACCCTGTATTACAGTTATTGCACCTATTCCTGTGTAACCCACCATTTCTAAAAGTTCTATGTGGTTCTTTTTAAAAAACAACCTACTCTCCTTTGATGGCATTTTTGTTTTATGCTCATATTTTTCATCTTTTCTGTATTTCTTTTAACTTTAACTTCCTCTAACTTTTTATATCTATCCTCATAATCTCATTATCTGAAGGTCTTGTGATTCTAATTCCGCTGTTTATAATTTCTGCTCATATTCATAGTTCTTTGTTTCCTTGTCTTTTGCAATTGTGGTCTGTGAGCTTATGGTAGAGCTCTCTCTTTGGGATTCCTAGGAGGCATGGACTGAGGGTATATTCCTTCAGGGAGGGTCTGCGTTTGCTTCTGCTAGGAACCCTGAGGCATGGGACCACTCAAAACAACTTTCACAAGTTGGAAATTGTCAGACCACACAGATAGTACAAATTGGAATAGGAAACCTGAGTGAGAGTGAGACTGGGGTTGAGAATTCTTGGCAAATTTCCCCTCCGTAAAGACTATATGCCAAAACAAACGTTATTTCCTTCTTCCCTCTCTTTAGTGACATTATGATCCTTTGAGGGTCTCACATTACTACAGGCTCCCTAACTTAGACACAAAGCCCTTACTCCAGTTCCCCACAAGGCTTTTAAAAACCCAATCTTTTTGATTACTGATGTCTGCAGAGGCCTAGGGGGGCAACAGCAGCAGCAAAATCAACTCCCATTACCAGAGGGTATTATGCTGAGCAAAATAAGTAAAAAATCAGAGAAAAACAATTATCATATGATCTCCCTGATATGAGGAATTTGAGAGGCTGAGTAGGGGGCTTGGGGGTAGGGAAGGAAAAAGTGAAACAAGATGGGATGGGGAGTGAGACAAATCTTAAGAGACTCTTAATCTCACAAAACAAACTGAAGGTTGCTGGGGGGAAGGGGGTAGGGAGAGGGTGGTTGGGTTATGGACATTGGGGAGGGTATGTGCTATGGTGAGTGCTGTGAAGTGTGTAAGCTTAATGATTCACAGACCTGTACCCCTGGGGCTAATAATACATTATATGTTTAAAAAAAAAAAAAAACAATTCCCATTTCCAGCTTCTTCTTTAATCTGTTCCCTCAGTTTTTCCCTTATCACTATTATTATTTATTAAGATTGGCTATGTCCGAAAATGATGTTTTATGCTTTATACAGCATATCTAGTTATTTCAGATAGGGAAGTATTTTTAATGACATTATAGCCACAGGAAATGAAGTCCTCCCACAGCATTTTGAGGCAATGTATTCTGAAAATTCCCACCGGTAAGGGCGCAAAGAGAGAAAAACAAAACTGAAGAGCCAAGAAGGAAAAGATCTCCAACTCTCCCTTCTCACTCTCTCCTGCATATCTTCTCCTCAGCACAAAGGAAAGCTGCCCTTTCCTGCTGGTCACTCGAACCAGTTTAGACTTCCCTGGAGGCCTGCTTACTACAGAACAAAGCAGAGGCCAGCGGCAGACTCCTGTATCTAAGCCAAGAGACACTGGCTCCTCCATAGGCACTAAGTCAGGGCAGACGCTTGGGTAAGGGGTTCTTGGGGTCACTTTTTTCTTGGCAGCATCAGTTTCTGCTCATACATTCATGCGGCGAGAGGCAGGGGCAACACCAACCAATCTTGGTTCTCAGCTAGGCACCACCTACCGCTCTTCATTCCTATCTGTGAGCAGGACTGTGTCTCACTGGGCTGAGGAAAACCACAGTCACCAAAGGTGAACACTGTGTTGGCAGGTTCATGGCACATGGCAAACCACAAAGAATAAAGAGGGCCTCCTGATGTAGTTCAGGGCAACAAGTTCTGGAGAGTTTAAAATGGTATTTAGTTCTGTTAATACAAATTAAATGGTACAGGGAAGAAATACATAACATTTTATTACTCTGTTATTTAGGCCAGAGTTATGAATTAGAAATAAATCATTAATACTCCAAACATATGAGTTTACTAAAATAAAAGTCATTTAATTATTCAAGAGAATGAACTATCACTAGAATGTACTTAGTGCTTTAGAAAAATTACACAAAAATGTAATCAATAGTCAGGGATCTATTTCCTAACACCAACAATTTTCAGTTTTGCTAATTTCAATGATTTATGTGATTTAAATACCAAGAATAACCTTAGCATGCTTAATTCTACTTTAATATGCTTAATACTATTTAAAGTTTTCTAAAAATTAATTTGAATTTAAAAAGTATTCTTCATTTGCTCTAATTGTGCTACTGAGCTATACAGCATGTAACGGGTAAGAATTTTATCTTAGGTACGAAAGCTTTCCCTATCTGCATCTCCTGCTCACTAGATTATACCTGGACCAAATTAGATTAGAAACTCCTTGACAGTAGGAATGCCTTGTCACTGAGATAGTAATACAAAATTTAATGTAACTATCTTATACTATTAAGGGAAACAAGCAAAGAGTATTGTGTATATTATGCCCCATCCATGTAAAAAGGGATGGAGGACTATATATTCCTATTTATTGTTTATTTTTTAACACTGAAAGTTTTGGGGTGCCTGGGTGGCTCAGTCATTAAGCAGCTGCCTTCGGCTCAGGTCACGATCCCAGGTTCTGGGACTGAGGCCTGCATAGGGCTCTCTGCCCAGTAGGAAACGTGCTTCTCCCTCTCCCAATCGTCTTGCTTGTGTTCCTCCTCTGGCTGTGTCTCTCTCTGCCAAATAAATAGATAAAATCTTAAAAAGTAAAAATAAAAAAGTAAAACAGAAAGTCTCTGGAAAGATACACAAGAAAATAATAACCATGATTATCTAATAGGAACTAAGCAGATGTGGGTCAGGGATGAGAGACAAACATTTCAATATATTATCTTCTTGCTTTTTTTAAGATTTTTTTATTTCTTTGAGAGGGAGAGAGAGAACACGAGCTGGGGGACGGGCAGAGGGAGAAGCAGATTCCCCACTCAGCAGGGATCCCCGAAGCAAGGCTCAGTCCTAGGATGCTGGGATCACGAACTCAGGACACCAGACACTGGGATCACAATTCCAGGACACTGGGATCATGACCTAAGCCAAAGCCAGATGCTTACCAGCTGAGCTACCCAGGCACCTCTCTCTCTTTTTTTTTTTTTTTTAATTTAAATATTTTATTTATTTATTTGTCAGAGAGAAGGAGAGAGAGAGAGAGAGCACACAAGCAGGCAGAGAGGCAGCCAGAGGCGGAGAGAGAAGCAGGCTCCCTGCCGAGCAAGGAGCCCATGCGGGACTCGATCCCAGGACTCTGGGATCATGACCCGAGCCAAAGGCAGCGGCTTAACCCACTGAGCCACACAGGCGTCTCCCCAGGCACCTCTCTTTTTCCATTTTTAAGCTCTGCAACTATGTAAAGGTGTTGCCTATTCAGAAATTTAAATAAGTTCATCATTTAACTGTGTAAAAAAAAAAAAAAAGTACAACACAGTTGAAACAACAATACAAAGTTAAAGGAAAAATAGCCCATCTCTGGCAATAGACTGCTAGGTATTCATTACATATGTCTTCTTCTTCCTTGACAAACATTTGTCAACCTCCCCTGCAGTTAAGTGAGACCATCAGAATGAGTTCTAGTCAAGGACATGTAAGCAAAAATGATATTTGCCACTACAAGACCTGGTAAGCCAAAAATATGTCCTCCATGCTCTGTCCGTTTCCTCTGGCTGGATGTCAATGCCCAGGCTGACCTCAGAAATCACATGTTTAAGACTGAATAGCCTGTGGAGTTCCTAAAAGCCTTTTTGAGGAGTTCCAGCTCATCCTCAATATGGCAAGACCTTGGACTGTTTTTGCAAAGAAGATAAAGAAGAAATCCATTTCCACTATTAGAGCTATAAAACTGCATGGTGGTTTGTTGTTTTTGTTTTTGTTTTTGCTGTTGAGAAGACAGTTTCTCTAACCAATGCATGACCTTCAGTGTTAACATGTTCTGAGTCAGTCAGAACATGAGGCTGGGTTTCCTAAGGTCCCAGGACGGAGTCAGGCTTAGAGCATTAAATAAATGAAAAAGGTTGTGATCCAAGCCCAACCACACAAAATGACAGAGCTCATTTGCTAAAGGATGCGTCATTCTGAGAGGGGACTGACAAAGACACTACCTACTCACCAGTGTTCCTTGCAAATTCTCCTCATGGTCCTGACTGCAGCTACAGGCGAAATATATAACACAAGTATGGACTAGACTCAGGAGACCTGACCAGACAGAGTCGGGCACCCGACAGTGGCCCCCAGCCTCCACCCAGTTAACACAGAAAGCCTCCAGCTGGGTCACTGACCCCTGTCTTTATTTTAACTGCTGTTAGCATATCCTAATGTAAGACTAGATAATGATTTATTTTTCTACTCCCCTATTAATAACTAGGTTGCTTCCAGTTTTGTTTTGTTTTTAAAGATTTGTATTTATTTATTTGACAGACAGAGATCACAAGTAGGCAGAGAGGCAGGCAGAGAGAGAAGAGGAAGCAGGCTCCCCGCCGAGCAGAAAGCCCGACGTGGGGCTCGATCCCAGGACCCCGAGATAATGACCTGAGCTGAAGGCAGAGTCTTAACCCACTGAGGTGGGTGCCCAGGTGTCCCTGCTTCCAGTTATTTGATGACAAATTATAATCAATTATAAAGACCACAGCTATTTTCCTGAACCACATAAGTGATGCTAGGAACCAGAGCAACTCTTTCTATATACTGTCTCATTTGGTCCTCACGACAACCCTGTGAACTAGGTATTAGAGCTCCCACTTTACAGGTAAAGAAATAGAGGGTGTAGCAAAATTCATAACTTGTACAAAGTGACACCTGGATGGGGGAAGCAGAACCAGAGGTCAATGGGGCACTTGGGTGGCTCAGATGGTTAAATGGCTGCATTTGGCTCAGGTCATGACCCTGGAGTCCTGGGATAGAGCCCCACATCGGGCTCCCTGCTCAGTGGAGAGGCTGCTTCTCCCTCTCCCTCTGCCTGCTGCTCTACCTACTTGTGCTCTCTCTGTGTCAAAACAAAACAAAACAACAAAAACTAGAGGTCAAGTCCTAATAACTCCCTAAGTATGCTTCTAGATGGGCCCTATGTGCTAGCTGGATTATCTTGGATAAATAACCTGGTCTCAATATTCCACACCTACAAAATGAAATAATAACTATCTTTGAGGATAGTTGGAAGAATTAATAGACATATCACAGACTCAAAAAATGCAACATGGACATCAGTTTTCTGTGCTGCCATTTTCTGTCCACTCCCACACACAGCCCACTTAGAGAGTAACACATCTTACCTCGAAGCCCTCAGCCCTCTCCCTTCCCACCACGGCTACTTTTCTCTCCTCGACCTTTAGATCTGGACCTCTGCTCCTTTCTACCTAAAGATTTTCCTTACTCTTTCTTTCCCACATACAAATGTCTCTTTCTGATCCCTAAAATGAGCCTAACATTTTGTATAAATACCTTCACCTGAACAGATACAGACCAGAGTGCTTTTCAAAAATAAGACCAATGATGATTTTTCAGAGTACTGTACTTCAGGCACAAAATTACAGAATGTTTGCAACTTAAAAAATTCAGGGTTCTTTACAACATCACTTCAGATGTTGAATAAATGTGTAACACATTTAAATGATAATCAAAATACTTGTTTCCATCCAAGAGATGAATATATTCAATCTGTTTGCGCCAAAAAGGAAAAAAAGATGAAATTATTGAGCATACCTGTTATGGGTTGAATTGTATGAACAAAAAATACATGGTGAAGTCCTAAACCCCTGTGTCTCAGAATTTGACCTTAGTTGGAATCAGGGTAATTGTAGATGTAATTAGTTAAGACAAGGTCATACTGGAATATGGGAGGCCCCCAATCCAATATGATTACAACCTTACTGAAAGACTGTCATGTGAATAGATATGCACACAGGAAGAACACCATGTGAATGTGAAAGCAGACAGAAGAGAGAAGCATCTAGCAGCCAAGTGATACCAAAGACTGCCAGCAAACCACCAAAAGCTAGGAGCAAGGCACAGAACAGCTTCTCCCTCTGAGAACTCAGAAAGAGCTGTGAGACAAATGTGTGTTGTTTAAGCTATCTAGTTTGTGATATTTTTTTTACTCCCAGCAAACAAATACACTATCTAATCTGCCCATTACGGAATTTAAATTATATAGGCATGGCCTTAAAGAGTCATAGGAAAATCACAGTGTATTTATAATTTTTCTAATTTTAATTTCTAATTGAATTCAATTTCTAATTTCAAATATTTCTAAGCAAAAACATTCCAGTTCAGATGTGTTCAGAGTTGTGAGAATGCCCCAAGGCATTCTTACCTCAATAAACAATAAATAAACTTCTACACAATACTTAAAACCAGCTATGGCTAAGGTGGCAAGATGGCCCCATCCCATCACTCAACCTGGCTTTAGTTAACTAAGTCATGTGACTTATGCCAAGGAACTTCTATTTACTACTAATTCCACTAAGAGTTGATGAGAATGCAAGACACAGCCAAACAATTTCTGCCACTGTTAAGTGTTAATGTTTTCATTCCTGACCAAGCAACTGTTCCACTAAAACAAGGGGTTTTTCTTAGAAAAATAAACTCTGACAGAGGAGTGCCTTTATTTTCAAAGCCCACTTAGAACCCTAAGATTGTCAAATGGATTCATTTACTCTTAATTTCTTGATCATCTATTATATTCAAAGCACTAGAAGCCCCCAATTCATTCTGTGTGGATTAGTGATGAAAGGATAAGGGGCTGAACAAAATTGAGGTGAGTTAATTTTCTATGAGGAAAAAAGGAGAAAAAGAACAACTTCTCAAAGGAGACAGCTGAGTCAGGTCCTGAATGACTCATTATTTTAATAATCCATTCAATAAATATTTATTGAGGGGTGCCTGGATGGCTCAGTCATTAAGCACCTGCCTTCGGCTCAGATCATGATCCCGGGGTCCTGGGATCGAGCCCCACATCAGGCTCCCTGGTCAGCAGGAAGCCTGTTTCTCCCTCTCCCACTCCCCCTGCTTGTGTTCCTTCTCTCTCTATCAAATAAATAAATAAAATCTTTTAAAAAATAAATATTTATTGAATGCTACAAATGAAATACAATTTAGTGGGAGATAAATATCAAACAAAAACAAACAAAACAAAACAAAACAAAAAGATAACTCCTATATGCTAATGAAGAATGATACAAGGAACTTAACTAAGATTAGGCAATTAGAGAAAATCTCTCTGAAGAATGATACTTTAAAGGTGAGACTGAAAAGAGGAGTCAGAACATGAAGACTGAAGAGATAAAGAACACTCTAGGTAGAGAGCCACCAAATGCAAAGACCACAAGATGAGAAAAAGCTCTGGGTTGCTCAGGAACCAAAGAAAGGCCAGAGTGACCAGAAGACGATGAATGCATGAATGCAGGGGAGAGTAAGACAGAAGAGTCATGAGAGAGAATTTTAACTTTACGTGAAGTAGAAGCCTAATGGAGAGTTTAAGGGAAGGGAGAGGATGAGAGTCTTTATCTTGAAAAAGAAATGAGTTAGGAGGATACTGCACCTGTCCAAGTGAGGACTAATGTAGTTTAGATCAGGGTGGGGTGATGGTGGTGGAGATGGCAAGACACACACGGACTCTGGATATATCCTAGAGCTAAAGGCAACAGGACTTAGTATTAGATTGGACATGATTGTCAAATAGGAAATGTCCAGGATAACTTCCAGGTTTCTGGTCTAAGCAACTTGTTCGGTGAAGTGCTGGTTCCTGGAATGGGAAGACCAGAAGGAGGAACAGGAAGCTTGAGATGTCTGTGATACACCTATTACATAAACACATACAATATGTGTTTATGAACCTAAACTGATAAGCCTGGGGAACAGGAGAGAGTAAAGACTAGAGATGCAAATCTGGGAGTCACTGACATTTAGTACTTACAGTCACGGGAACGGGTATGTTCATAGGGGTAGGGGCAGGAGACAGTGAGAAGAGGAGAGGCAGTGAGGGGAGGTTTAGGGAAGGAGGAAAGCTTGGCTCCTAAGGTTTAGTTCTTTGAAACACCCACATTAAAAGGATACGCAGAGGATGAGCAGATAGCCAAGAAAACTGTGAAGAAGCAGGCAGCACACGAGAATGGAAACAGAGAAGAGTACAAGTTTCCACTTTAGACAAAAGAAACAGACCGTACAGGGGCGCCTGGGTGGCTCAGTGGTTTGGGCTGCTGCCTTCGGCTCGGGTCATGATCTCAGGGTCCTGGGATCGGCCCCGCATCGGGCTCCCTGCTCTGCAGGAAGCCTGCTTCCCTCTCTCTCTCTCTCTCTCTGCCTGCCTCTCTGCCTACTTGTGATCTCTGTCTGTCAAATAAATAAATAAAATCTTTTAAAAAAAAAGAAAAAAGAAAGAAACAGACCGTACAAAGGTCCAGAAATAAATGACACCTCAGTGTGTTGTGAGAACTGCAAACTGTAGGGAGCAAGATAATCAGATAGACATTTTCTTTAAAGTAATCAACTGGTAGTGCAGACAGAAACAGAGAAGGGTAAGACCAGAGGCTTGGAAATAGTGAGTTCCCTCAATAAACAAAAAAACCTTTCATGAAAAAGGCTTTCATCTGCCTTCCTTTCATAAAAAGTGATTTTACGAAAAGGCAAGATCATATAATACTACCTCTTGCCAGAAATCCAGTGTTTTCACTATTGAACCAAATAATCCATCCACTAGAAGGGAAGGGACTGACTTCTCAGATTCTGCCCTGTGGTTAATGATACCCTGCTCTGTATATGCGTACACATATACATGCACATGTGGGGGACGGACGGGCACACACACACACACACACACACACACATACACACACACATCTTCACTTCCAAGAAGTCACTGTCTCACTAAAGGACATGCTTTGTTTCCAATCTGTTTCATTCAGCATTCAAATGGAGTATTTTCTGAGGCAGAGATGTCCCAATAGATGTGAACATAGAGCTGCTGCAGATAATGTGACCAAGTCATCAGCACGGGATCTACAGAAACCATGACCCCAGGTGGGATCCTAAGTAGCACAGAAAGTGAGAAGAGGCCCCAGGAGAGAGCCCTGGGGGGAACGTCCATATTTAAGATGCAGGCGGAAGAGGTACCCACAAAGTAAAGCCACAACTTATTTTTGTTTACTATTTTAAAACACAGAGTAGACCACCAACACTTGAATCTTTCTTCCAAGATGAACAAATCTTCCTTGGAAATTAATATTTTGCCTGAAACAATATTTTAGAGACTCATCCCATACTACCCAACGTTTTCTTTTTCCCATTTCTTCCAGTATTAACAAAGAGAATTTGTATTATAAGGCTTTTAGACAAAACCAAAAAACTATGTATGGTATTTATATATAAAATTGACAAGATCATATCAACTCAAAGCAGCAGAAGGAATTCAGAGGCAGAACCTCAACAAATGAATTCAATATAATTTAATTTTAAAAGGTCTTAGGACGAATTACTTGCCAATGTGGCATTCATTTATAAGAGGAAGACAGAGAACTACAGTGAAAAATCTTCCCTAAACTTGGAGAACTGATAAAAAGCATAGGTCACAACACATGACCTATTTATAAAAAAAACAAACTCTTAAATATAGACAACAAACTGGTAGTTGCCAGAGGGGAGGTGGGTGGGAAGATAGGTAAAATAGTTTGTAAGGGGGATAAAGAGTACCCTTATCTTGATGGGCACTGAGTAATGTATAGAATTGCTGAATCATGACATTGTACATGTGAAACTAATATAACACTATATGTAAATGATACATGGCATATTTTCTATCACCCTTCCTGGGAAAGTATGATCCCAAATGTTACATGATTCAGCTCCTACAAAGCATACAATATGGTCTACTGAATCTATCTCAAATTAATCCTAGTTAGAGAAAACAAATTTAACAGAAATAAAAATTTTAATTTACATTAAAAAGTCTGCTACTGACTCTGTTTCTGCTGAATATTTTAACCAAGCAAATAAGAATATAAGAGGTGCTATAGTTGCTTAGGTAGACGTCTTTACACGCTTTCTGCAGAGAGCCATCTTGTCTGTTTTTACTCCCCAGGGCATTCTTTCAGTAGTGAACCAAGGAGACACAGTTGACCCTTAAACATTGTGGGTATTAGGGGCGCCGTTCCCCAGACCACATTCAAAAATTTGAGTATAACTTTTAACTCACCCAAAACTTAATTACTAATACTAACACTAATTATTGCTGATCAGAATCCTGATAACATAGCCAATGAACATGTATTTTATGTATTATATACATATATAACATATCATAACAAAGTAAGCTACAGGAAAGAAAGGGTTATGCAAACCACAAGGAAAAACATTCACGATACTATTACTATTCTGTATCAGAAAAAATGCGCATACAAGTGGACTTGCACAGTTCAGACCTGGGTTGTTCAAAGGTCAAATGTACTTCCATTTCCAGAATGTCTTCTTTACCCAGTCAGTTTCCCCTTTTTGAAGGTCTTTACGGTCAAGATAGAAAAACTGGAGTGACCCGCTAAAATCCTGCAGTTTCTGGAAATGATCATCATCACAAGAGTGTCTTAAGCTTCTTACTAGCACCAACAATACGTGCTGTCCTTTGCTGAAGACGACTATTCAGGTGGCTCAGTGTAATATGCAGCCAAAAGGGAGGCTCTTGTGTATTTTAAAAGTTACAATGTATACAAGGCCCCCAGTACAGTGCTTGCCATGTAAAAAAGAGCTCAAAAGTGGTAGTTAGGGTTCCTGTCTCATCTTACCCCTGAGGGCAACCCTGTGAGGAGGCAGTTTACCATTTCAAAGATGAGAACATGGCAGGGGGAGGCAGGCACACAGGACGGGACACAGGACGCAAGGACTTAGTGGGCTGACTCACTCAGCTGACAGAGCAGACACACAGCAGTTCTAACAGCACACACACACGCTCTCTGGTCTAGCTCTTTAGGAAGTGGTTCAGAATGGTTAAGTGCCTGCTTGCCTCTGGAGTCAATGCTGTTTTTAAACCTGGACTCAACTAGCTGTGAAGCATTAAGCAAGTTACTGAAGCTCTGAATCTGTTTACTCATCTCAAGGACCTATCTCAGAAGCCACTTTTGAGTATTAAAGAGTGGTACAAGAGTAAGAATGCAATAAATAATGGCCTTCATTCATTCAGTAAACATTCATAGGGCTTCAATTAAGGGACAGGTCAGAGTCTCCAAATTTATCTGTGTATCAGAAACATCTGGGGAGCACTGAAAAACTCCAATTCCCAGCCCACACTGGAGACCGATTAAATCACACTCGCTAAGGGTTTAGACACCGGCATCAGCGTCTGCGAAGCGCCCTTGGGTCCACATCAGTCCCAAGGACTGCAAGGAGCAGACAAGCCCGGGAAAAGCTGCATTTTAGATTCAGCAAAACTAGGTGCTCCTAGTTTACTCATCTACCTTCCCAAATGTCTCATACCTGACCCCTCCTTCGGATCCCTACTATTCTGGCTTTAGCTCAGGTCCCTCAACCTCTTCATGAACTTACTAACTTGCTCCCCCTCACCACTTTGTTCTATCCCATGTACAAGCTCAGCTCTGATCCTAGCACTCCCATGCTCATATTCCTTGGATTAACTTTGCCTGGCTACCAATTCAGGCTAGCCTTCAAAGCCCTACACGAAAGAAAGTGGCCCAGCTCTTGAACCCTCTCCTCCCTACTCTCTTTTTTTTTTTTTTTAAGATTTTTTTTAAAAATTTATTTATTTGATAGAGAGAGATCACAAGTAGATGGAGAGGCAGGCAGAGAGAGAGAGAGAGAGAGAGAGATGGAAGCAGGCTCCCCGCTGAGCAGAGAGCCCGACGCGGGACTCGATCCCAGGACCCTGAGATCATGACCTGAGCCGAAGGCAGCGGCTTAACCCACTGAGCCACCCAGGCGCCCACCTCCCTACTCTCTTATGCTGTGGATTTCCCAAACTGACTGATAACTCACTTTCCCTGGACACACCCCATATCTTGCCATCTGCAAGCCGACTCACTCCTGGGGACAAAGGAAACAACCTCACAATACTAGATAGTGTATTGCCAGATACGAAATAAAATCTCCAATTTAAAATTCCTTTTTTTCCCTTTATTTATTTTTAGTAATCTCTACACCCAACGTGGAGCTCGAATTCATGACCCCGAGGTCAAGAGTCCCCACTCCTCTGAATCAGTCAGCCAGATGCCATAAAATTCTGTTCTTTTAACTATGGTAACCTTGATTTTAAAGAGGCTAACATATTTAATTTCACCACTTTATATAATTTCAGATTAAACACACAAAAAACAATTCCCTTTACCTTAGTTTAAGGAGTGGCTGGGTCACCCATTTCTTTAACTTCCGTCTCCCAAATGAAGTTTTAGTATGGTCTAAGACCCAAAGTAAACTTCCTTTGGTTTTCATGTCAGTCTAAGAAAAAACAGAAGAAAAGTTTTATTAACTAGACATTGCATTTGTACCAAAACTGCTAGTTGCTCACGTGCCTTAATTAGTCCATATATCCCAATTTTAAATGTTACTGACGCCTATCATTAACGTATGACTCATAAAAGGTGTTCATTTAATGTTTGATGAACGCCATGTGCACATGAACACACATACAAGATATAAAGTATTGATATTTGCATAGAAAAGGGACAGTTTTATGTGTGCTTTGGGTTAACTAAGAATATTCAGAAATCTTTTAAAATATATGTTTGTCCTAAGCATTTTAAAAGTACAGACTTTTCTGCCTTGGGAAATACATTGAAGATAATTTAATTTCCTTTGGCAATTCAGTATCCTTCCCGGCCTCTGAGTTCTAAGGGCTGATGTTCCCATGAAAACAATGAACAAGTAAAAGGTACCAGAGATGGAACTAAAACTGAACTGCACTATAGGAAATTCACCCTGGAAAGATTTTATTTTAGTCTGCTTTATTAAATCCTCAGTAAAAAATTATGCTCTGCTACTTCCAAGTTGAATGACTAAAAAAACTTTAACTAGAGATGGTAGGTAATTTTAACCAAGGTTTCACTGTATGACAAAAAGTCAATTAATAGGTTTAAATCTTATTTGGAACATAAAATTGCTTTCACCTAAGTTTTTTTCTTTTTTTTAACTTTTTTGTTTTCCTTCAAGTCATCAAGCAGGTACTTCCAGAATACTCCAATGTACTCAGATGTAAAGGTATATTCAGACATGGTCCCTCCCTTATGGTACTTATATCCAAGTGTGGGAGAAATGACACATAATTAACACAAGATGTCACTTGGCAGAAATTAACTAAGGCAAGACAAAAGCTGCCAGGCCTTAGCAGTTTAAAGCAGAGCACACACAGAAGCCACAGGTCACAGAAGGCTCCCCTGAGGATGAGCTGACTGACGAGGGCAGTCCATATCAACAACAGCACCATTTCTTCAGAGTCAAGAGCCCCGCTAGCCTCCGTACAGCAAAGGGTCCAAAGAAGAGGACAGTGGGTGGAAATAATTTTCCAATTAGTTCCTGCATCACTGAAGAACCAGGCTCAGACAAGAGAGGAAGGGGTGGGAGGTGGGAGGGAAACAGTTATTTCATTGCTCTCCCTGATACCCAGTCCCACCCTCATTACCCCTCCCACTGCTCCATAGTAAAAGAGGCCAGTTCAATTCAAGTGCAAAGACAAGCCAAAGATGTGAATTCTTAGCTTCTGTTTCTATAATGGCCCAAGTCCTGACAATGAAAGAGCTTTTAAGGGTATGTTTGCCTTAGGAATTTATTTTCAGAGCTGACTCCACAGCAATAGGATTTGAATAGGAAAGAAGTGGCAGAATTAAGCTAGCTAGGAATGCCAGGACCTGTGTCTTCAGGGTCTGACTACTTGCTCTTCTTCATCCAAGAAATGTCCTTTTCATTCTACTACTCTTTTCCTATTGGGCAATGTATACAGAGTTGATGAGAAAGATCTGTGGGGAAAATTCTCAATTTCCTGATAATGTAACAACAAGATCAAAATGTTATGGAATTAAAGTAGAGTTGACTCTAATATACAAGGATAGCCTGGGAGAGGGAGAAACTAAATGAGAGAAAGCAGTTAGTAATATATAAATCTAGGAGTTAGGAAAATAAATTCAGCATTTACTTTAATTTACAACAGTAATAAATATTTCTGAAAAGATTTAAACCATTTAACTCAGATGGTTCAGCTTTTCAACTACTTAGTCAAATGATTTGGAACTGCTTTTTATTTCTATGGCTTTGTGTTATGAACATTATATAAAATCTTCTCTCTAAGTGATAATTTAATAAATGAAAGCAATCAATTTAATGTCTCCATTATCTTCCTAATTCATCAATAAAGGGCAAATAAATAATAATGGAAGTTTGTGAAATGAAATTTATGCATCTTAAAATCTAACTGAGTATCACAGTAACTTGTTTTATACGTTGGATAATAAGACTAAAGACATTTCAGTGAAAAGTTAAAGGTATGTAGAAAAAATATAACAAGGAGTGCCTGGGTGGCTCAGTGGGCAAAAGCGTCTGCCTTCGACCCCTTCCCAGGGTCCTGGGATCAAGCCCTGCATTGGGCTCTCTGCTCAGCAGGGAGCCTGCTTCCTCCTCTCTCTCTCTCTGCCTGCCTCTCTGCCTCCTTGTGATCTCTGTCAAATACATAAATAAAATATTAAAAAGAAAATAACAAAACAGACAAAATTCTGCTTTATATTAATTTTGAAAGATGATGCCTTTCCAAACAAATATTTGTTACAGAAATTATCAGGATGGGAATGTCACTTCAATAATTAAGAAGGACAGCTCTATAGTTTCCAAAGTAACCCCCAGGGAAGTATTTCATATACTTCATTCTCAAAAAAAAATGGGTTCTGCAGTTATCAATTAATAAACAGATAATGGGCAGAGTCATCAGCTAAAGATAATATTCCTGTTCTCACCTTCACTCTTAAAAAACAGACCGCCACCTTATTTCAAATTCTTTTTCAAAACCATTTTGAATCAATTAGCCTTTATGTTTATCTCACCTGATTCTGTAGGATTTCAAGGTTCCTTAATGTTGTTCCATTAATTGTCATAAATTCCATTTCACCCGACAACTGTTTAAAATTCCTGTAAAAGAATGAAATGTGAGCCGTAAGTACATAAAGAAAGTTTTAAAACCAATTTAGCCATGATATAAGTACATAAAGGAATGTTAAAAACTAAAACTAAATATTCCAGTACCATTATGACAAAAATGAGTTATCTGATGGAAAATCAAACCAAAAGGAGCAAAACAAGTATTCATTGGGATACTGTATTCCATTGATGATGGTGCCATTAAACAGACTGATGCTAAAAGATAGTTGTCTCACACCATAAACAAGCACAAGGAAGTAAATGGTACCAGTATCTCTTTTTTGCATTACCAAGAATAGAACCAAACACAGTCTTTTATTATCAGCAAAGCATGTGGTGGTATCTTCTGGAAAAGCTATGCAATTAGCTAGAAAAATATGTCAAGATATTTTAAAACATCCTCCTTATTCTTCAGCATGAGATCATCTTGATAAACCCTCTAACAGCTTTTAATCAACATTCTGATATATACAACAAATGGTATTTACTCTATAATTAACAACACATATTATTGGAGCTAATGTTTTAGTGGAGTATACAACTAAAAATGTAGCAAAAATATTTTCTTAAGCTCAAAGAATTGTCTCTCTGTCCCTAAAACTATCCTAAATGAGATTAAAGTTCAGTAAATTTCAGACTTGAGTATTGAGTTGCAATGATTAATAAGTGTACACACAATTCCAATTCTGTCCTTAGCAATCTTTCTGTTAAGAAGTACATTAATCAATGCATTACTAATACAGTAATCCAATTTCCTTTATGTTTCTATCAACAGTACTTACAGATTTTATAGCTTATTTTTAAAGGCAAGAAAAATAACGGCAAGTCACTAAACTATTTGGAGGAAAAGCATGAATGTTTGCATTATAAACTACTATACTTCTCACACGGCTGTGATAAGATCTAAATATAATCCACGTTCCCAAGCCAGTTATGGAAACAAAACTACATCCAGGAGTCCAGAGTCTAAAATCAGAGCCAGTGCTGACTGAGAGATGCCTTCACTTCTAGATGACTCCCCCAGCTGAAGCTCCAGAACCCTGGAAAAAAAAATACCTTGTTGCATATTAGGAATATTGCCAAGTAAGAACTGTCCTTTAGCATCATGATTTCTCTGATAGATTTGATGTAGTTTCCATTGATAACTTGTTAATGATTTTTAGAGGGAGGCAACTCCAACACTGACTGACAGCAGGTGTGTGTATCTACCTTTCACTCCTTCTTAGGGAAGTTAACTTAATTTGCTTCGGATTAGAGCAATTTCATGTTCTTCTGCTATCCTCATTGACAGATCTAAGTCCCTTGAAGGCAAGAGTTATTTATGTCATGCATTTTGCAACTCTTGCTGAGCCCAGCAGCACACGCACACTCAACAAATGTCTGCCATCTTCCTACAGGGAAACCAGTTAGGGCTGGTTGGCTGGTTTCCTTTGAGTCCTAAAACCCAGAGATCTCCATAAAACACCCAGGGACAAGAATAAAATGTAAAATGTTATTTTCAGGAAGGAACAATTAGGCAGTAATTTGCTGTGTAGCTGACAAGTGACCTTTATGGTCAAAGATCCAAAATGGAAGAGTTGAGAGCCTGGACTCGAGCCAGTTCCCAAGCAGTGGGGCAGAAGTCCTCCCCTGTTCCTGACAGTTAGGCTGAATCTACACCCTAGCAATGATTAACAGAGGAGTACGTTCATCAACTATAGACTGTACAGGGATGCTCATTTGGTATGAGAGAAAGACTAATCAAGAACCCATAATCCACAGCCTTTTCTAAAAACATCTCAGCTGTCTTCATCTCCCATGAACAGCAGAGCTGTAACATAAATAAATGGCATTTAAGATCTGTGGACTATCCAGAAATACTGTTCAGTTGGCTTCACCCTCACAAGAACTTAGTAAACCCAACAGTCCATGCACTGAAGAATGGGTTTTAGGTCTAGGTTTCTGAAAGCATCCTTGATCCACCAATTAGTTCAGAGTTTTGTCACCTAACTCCAACTAAAAGTGCTTCTACTATGCCTCAAATGAACCTCAGAAGCAAGGTGCTGTCAGAACACTAAAAAAGAAAGATCTGGGATTTCATGGAGCTTACAGAAGACTTAACAGGACTGCTTTTGTGTCTGTTTGCTAAGAAGTGTATGTGTGGCAGAATTTGGTTTGGACTAACACACAACCTAGTAAAGACCACTGGGGGAGCAATCTTAGAGCCCTCACCTATACTTTTACTGGATACAATTCCTGAATATCCACAAAACCAAAAAGAACCCAATAAATTGAACAACCAAATGGTCTTAAGTTAGCTAACAAAACTAGACCTTTAAAGGAAAAAGTACAGGTTCCTTTATTAATTAGCAGCATTAGTAAGTTGTGCATGTAATTTTTTGTTTTAGTTTCTTCCCTTACTGAACAAGTCCCCTAGGTCTCAAAGTAGACACAGTGAGAAGCACAGAGTTTATTGAAAACTGACATCTGCATTGATTTTAATAAAAGAGATCAACCACTGGGCAATATCAAATTGGAATGATTCCTACGGAACAATAATTAGCAAGCAACATAAGAACTAAATATGTTTTTTAAAAAAGATATTACTTATTAATTTGACACAGAGAGAAAACAAGAGAGCACAAGCAGGGGGGAACAGCAGAGGGAGAGGGAGAAGCAGTCTCTACACTGAGCAGGGGGCCAATTCAGCGCTCCATCCCAGAACCCTGAGTTCATGACCTGAGTCAAAGGTAGATGCTTAACTGACGGAGTCACCCAGGTGCCCCAAGAACTAAATATGCTTTTGGGTTTCCCCTATGCTTGGTTGATAATGTATTCTGGAGTTTTGACTCTTCTTCACAAATACACAAGAAATTTCCTTCTGTCAGTGACTAATTTCCATTAGGAATTATGTGTTGTTTGGAACTCAGAGTTGTATCTGCCAGCATCCTTAGGAATTCAACAGTATATGATCAGTGATCTGAAATACTCAAGCAATTCTAAATTATTTATCCTTCTGGAAAAAGCCAAATTTTACATGCTTTGAAATGAACCTCATAAACAATGCCTGGCTAGAATTCATGCTGTGTGAACCTGGATGAAAATCCTACAAGTAACGTGGGAAAATACCTCATTAATATTTCAGACAAGAAAAGTACAAACGATTCTTTTTTGCCCCCCTCAAGTTTTGTAATGGGAGGAAAATGTCATTGCTGAAAACTTGCCAGTAAAATTTAAGATTCTATATCATTTTTTTAAAAAAATGAAAACCAATCTTTCTGATTTAGACACAGGCAGTTAAAGGTACAGATTTTACCCAAAAGACCAACCCTTTACAAAGACACTATTTAAAAACAATTTGAAAATTAAAAAGGACCAAAAAACACACAAAACTACAATGTTACATATGAAATCTATAGTAGAAAATAGTTCTCTATGTACAATTTTCAGAATTCAGACATTCACGGTTTGTCGAATCTTTTCAGGGCTAATTTAACTTATGAGTTACAAATTACCTACCACAAAACTTGTTTTATTATAGATTCACTTCTAATTGATTTGTAACACAACAAAATGACCATCTTTACATTCCTAAAAGCTGTCAAGAAGCTTATTAGAGAGGAAAATAATAAGAAAGATATATATTGAGTCTCCAGCGATTCTCCAGGAGGATACACAGGACTCGGAGTATAGCTGTACTTACAGCTATGATTTATTACAGTGAAAGACTACAAAGCAAAAGCAGAAAAGGAAAAAGATACAGAAGGCAAAGCCTGGAGGACCTCCAAGCTTCCAAGAGTCCTCTCCTGGTGGAGTCACACAGGGTGTGCTTAATTTCCCAGGCTGTGAGTTGTAATGACACGTGTGGAATGTCCACCAGAGAAGCACATTAGAGACTCAGCACTTAGGGTTTACACTGGAAACTAGTCACACGGGCATCTTCTCCTCTACATGTGCTAAAATTCCAGCTCCAGCAAGTAGTTAGCATAAACCATGTTCTTTGTGAAGTTTGGGGAGAATGAGCCATTCTTATCAGAAAATACTAAAAACTTTCTCAGATGCCAGCTAAGTGTTAAGCTTGCAAGTAGTTCTTTCTAAAGATGGCTGTCTCATCAGGTCTGCTATGTTAATCATTATTTTTTTGCACATCTCTCTTTTCAAATTCTAGTTCTCTTCAAGTATATGTGCTATGTTTATTCACTTTAGTATTCCTTCCAGTTTACTCTTCACTCCTAAATTGATCTTATTCTTGAATACACAGTTCATTCTTCAATCCAACCATCTCATTTCAAAGCTTTCCTATTTCTCATTCTCATTTGTTCTTTCACCCCTGGTATCATTTTCTTAATGTCTTTGAGCTCATTTTGAAGTAGTAGGTTATAGTTTTCATTTCATCTGTGGGCATCTTTCCAGCACACATTCATTTTCTGTAAGGACATTATCTGACTCCTTATTGTGTTTTTTCTTATAATAATTTTGTATAAGATTTGAATTTGGTTCGTTTTTAATTTTAAGTGAAATTAATTTTCTGGAAGCTTTAGAACACAGGCATTGTTCTGGTTAGCTGATGTAACCTCACACATCTTCTGTGGTTTATATGTGAGGTTCAGTTATGGTACCTGACTTTTGCTTTCATTCATAAAAGATTAAATGCATGAGAACTGTCCTTTAACCATGAACTATTAGAAAACTAGACAAATTTATATTTTTTTTAAAATTGGGCAGATATTAGACATCAGATAGCACAGAACTGTAATCCCTGAGAGAAGAAAAACAAGTGAGGTAAATTATGACTGATTCTTTGGAGAGACCAAGGAAACTAGAATTTGTGGAGAAAGCCAGACATGACAGAGCTGCAAACAAAAGAGAGCTCCAAAAATCTGTGGAAGGATCCCCTCAAGGCTTTGGCCAGGTAGGTATTGATCCTTAAAGGTGTGGGGAACCTCCACAGGTCAGGGAAAGAACCCAAAAAAACACTAGGTCAATCCATCAGGATTTATCCGAGGGTTTGTACAGGGCTTAAAATAGTTGGCCCTCTGGGGTGCCTGGGTGGCTCAGTGGGTTAAGCCGCTGCCTTCGGCTCGGGTCATAATCTCAGGGTCCTGGGATCGAGTCCCACATCGGGCTCCTCAACAGGGAGCCTGCTTCCTCCTCTCTCTCTGCCTGCCTCTCTGCCTACTTGTGATCTCTCTCTGTCAAATAAATAAATAAAATCTTTAAAAAAAAAAATAGTTGGCCCTCTGACCAACTAGAGTGGAAATGTCTCAAAATACATGAGGCACTTGCTTTAGAAGCAGGAGTAAAATAGAGACAAGGATTTCCCAATCTTGATACTAATAACATTTAAATATGTATGTGTATATATGTATATCTACTACATTAAGATATAATTTGCATACCACACCATTTATTTGGAGTATGCAATTCAATGGTTTTTAGTATATTAACAAGATTGTGCAATCATCCGCATTATGTAATTTCAGGTATTTGCATTACCCACCCCAAAACCTCTCTACCCATTCAAAGTCACTCTCCACTTCCCTCCAGCCAAAACTGCTCTTAGAAACAATTGATTGGCTT
The DNA here is from genome assembly GCF_011764305.1 of Mustela putorius furo. Taxonomy (NCBI): domain Eukaryota; kingdom Metazoa; phylum Chordata; class Mammalia; order Carnivora; family Mustelidae; genus Mustela; species Mustela putorius. Next base: position 21,507,164 of record NW_025422471.1, read on the forward strand.
TCTCTTTCTCATGGATTTGCCTACTGTGGATATAAGTATACTGTGATATAAGTGGAATCATACAGTTATGTGTGTGGTCTTTCATGATGTCTTCTTTAACTTACTTAATATTTTCAAGGTTCATTCATGTTGTAGCATCGGCCAATATTTCATTCCTTTTTATGGTTGAATTATATTCCATTTTATGCATATTCTGTATTTTATAGATCTATTCATCAATGGATAAACATATGGATTGTTTCCACTTTTTGGCTACTGTGAATCATACTGCTATTAACAGTCACATACAAATTTTTGTGTGGACATATGTTTTCATCTGTGTTGAGGACATATCCACGAGTAGAATAGCTGCATTATATGGTAAGTCCAAGTTAAACACTGTGAGGAACTACCACAGTGTTTTCCAAGGTGATTATAACCATTTTACCTTCCCACATATGAGGGTTCTAATTTGCCCACATTCAGACCAACACCTGTCTGGTTTTTTAAATTATTATTATCGCTATTCTAGTGGATATGAAATAGTATCTCACTGTGGCTTTGATTTGAATTTATCTGATGCCTAATGACACTAAGCATTTTTTCATGTGCTTAGTGGTCATTTGTACATGTTCTTTGGAGAAATGCCTATTCAGATTCTTTGCCCATTTTTAATTGGGTTATCTGTCTTTTTTTAATATCTGTCTTAATATATGAAGAACTATAAGAGTGGACATAGGTCTCTATACAAAGTTTTTCTCCCATTCAGTGGGTTCTTTCATTCTCTTGACAGTGGGCTTTGAAAAGCAAGTTTCTTATTATGAAGTCCAATATTTTCTATTTTTTCTTTTGCCACTTATGCTTTTGGCATCACAGCTAAGAGACTATTGCCTAATCCAAGGTCATGAAAATTTTTACACCTATGTTTTTTTCTAAGAGCTTAATAGTTTCAGCTCTTACATATAAGTCTTTGGTCCACTTTGAGTTATTTTTTATTATAGCATGAGGGAAGGTAATACAAAACTCACTCTTTTGCATAGATAACCAGTTACCCTTGAGGTCAGGGAAAGAACCTCAAGAAAACACTAGGTCAAACAATAACCAGGGTTCACACAGGGCCTTTTATTGGGGAAAAACAAAAAACAAAAAACTATTCTTTCCTCCACTGAATGCTTTAACACCCTTGCTGGAAATCAATTGACAATATGTATATACTTTACTTCTGGACTCTCAATTGTATTTCACTGATCTGTATGTCTGTCTTTATGGCAGTGCCACACTACCTTGGCTACTGTTGCCTTGCAACAAGTTTTCAAACAGAAATGTGAATCTTCTGATTTTGTTATTCTTTTTCAAAGTTATTACAGCTATTTTTTGGCCCTTGAATTTTCATAAAATTTTAGGATCAGTTTGTCGGTTTCTGCAAAAAAAAAAAAAAACTAGCTAGGGTTTTGGTACAATTACACTGAATCTGTAGATCAATTTGGGGAATATTGCCATCTAAGTAAAATCAAGTCTGCTGATCCACAAACCTAGGATGCCTTTCCACTTATTCAGGTCTTCTTTTATTTTCTTTCAACAGTGTTCTATGACTTTCAGAATACAGGTTTTGTATTTCTTTTATTAAATTGCATTAAGTATTTTATTCTTTTTGATGCTACTGTAAATGAAATTATTTTCTTATTTTCATTTTTGGATTCTTCATTGCAAGGTTATAGATACACAGTCAATTTTCATTTTGGTATATTTATCTCATGTCTTGCAACCTCATCAACTCATTTTATACGCTTTAATCATTTTTTCCAGGATTCTTTAGGATTTTCTACACATAATTTCATGTTAACTGCAATAGCAAAATTTTACTTCTTCCTTTACAATATGGATGCCTTTCACTTCATTTTCTTGCCTAATTACCCTGACTAGACTTTCTAGGACAATATACAACAGAAGTGGGGAAACGCTGCTTCTTCTTGTTCCTGTTTTTAGAGAAGAAACATTCATTCTTTCCCCCATTAAGTATGATGTTAGCATCTGAGATTTTCACTGATGGCCATTATTAGAATAAGGACATTCCTTTCTAGCTCTAGTTTGTTGGATGTTTTTATCACGAAAGGGAGCTTTGACTGTCTGTTGAGATGCTCCTGTAGTTTTTAATCTCTCATTATACAGTATATTACACTAAATACTTAAAATTCATTAAAACAAACCTATGGTCCTAGAATAAATCCCCAAATCATGATTATACATCATGATTTATATTGTTGGACTCCATTTGCTTGTATTTTTTGAGGATTCTTATGTCCATATTCACATTAGTCTGTAGTTTCTTCTCTTGTCGTGTCTTTATGTGATTTTGGACCACTGAATTTGGGGCTAAATAATTATTTTTTGTAAAGGGATATTCTGTGAATTTTAGGATATTCAGCTGCATCTCTGGTCTCTACCCATTAGAGGTCATTAAAATAATTACAAAATTCACTTTCACTAATAAAAGTACACATCCTACGTTATCATTCTAATAAGTTCTCTAAGAAAAAGCTCTTGCAGTTCATCTTGGGTAGATTTTGTCATTCTTTCATAAATTTCCAAAACCTATGTGAAGTTCTGACCACACCAATCTTAAAAAGTCCTCTGAAATGACAAAAGTGCTCATTTTCAACACTAACAAAAACACTAATTCCTTTAAAACTTCATAAATTTGGGAATCAGGCTAATTCTTTCATGATGATTAATATCCCTCACATCCTTTATTCTATTATACTATTTTGCTCTGGAACAAACCTACTTAAACTCACAAGACAAACTTGGAACCTCAAAATCTAGGCCTAACTAATAAAACCTCACTTAACCCATTTTTAAGAATACCTAACATACATATTTTCTCAAATAACCTGAAATTCTACCATAAAGGCACAAACACCGTTAAATAAATGCATATCAAGACTTTTTATGAAATGTACAACAGTTTTTGTGAAAGCATTTGCCATACGACGCAACTCAATTTTTCCCCATTAACAGCTCTTAAAGTAAATCTAACTATACCTTATGCTGCTGAACTTTTAAGGTAATATAACTGAATTCTAAGTATACGAGAACATTCTTACTTTCCAAAGTTACCACTCAGAGCAGCAACATTCTTTTTCCAAAATGTAACTGTGGAATTACTCTTTTGGAATTATCTTCAAAGTCAAATCACATCCCATCCATATAAAATCATCACTCACATTTTAAGCAAAAAACTGTACCAGTCTGATCACCACCTTTATTCATTAATCTTGGCTCCCAAGGACATTTTGGCAATTTCCATTCAAGTCCATGCTCACAAAATAAAATAATTTCCTCCTTCTCTCCTTTTCTTCCATTAATCCTGTATTTACTGACTCCTGCTTGGTGTTTGATACATGCTGGGTGATAGAAATTTTTTTTTAAATTCAGTTTTATTTTAGCAGCATTTTTTTTTTCAGCATAACAGTATTCATTATTTTTCCACCACACCCAGTGCTCCATGCAATCTGTGCCCTCTCTAATACCCACCACCTGGTTCCCCCAATCTCTCACCCCCCACCCCTTCACACCCCTCAGATTGTTTTCCAGAGTCCATAGTCTCTCATGGTTCACCTCCCCTTCCAATTTCCCTCAACTCCCTTCTCCTCTCTAACTCCCCTTGTCCTCCATGCTATTTGTTATGCTCCACAAATAAGTGAAACCATATGATAATTGACTCTCTCTGCTTGACTTATTTCACTCAGCATAATCTCCTCCAGTCCTGTCCATGTTGCTACAAAAGTTGGGAATTTATCCTTTCTGATGGAGGCATAATACTCCATAGTGTATATGGACCACATCTTCCTTACCCATGTGCGTTGAAGGGCATCTTGGTTCTTTCCATAGTTTGGCGACTGTGCCCATTGTTGCTATAAACATTGGGGTACAGATGGCCCTTCTTTTCACTACATCTGTATCTTTGGGGTAAATACCCAGTAGTGCAATGGCAGGGTCATAGGGAAGCTCTATTTTTAATTTCTTGAGGAATCTCCACACTGTTCTCCAAAGTGGCTGTACCAACTTGCATTCCCACCAACAGTGTTAAGAGGGTTCCCCTTTCTCCACATCCCCTCCAACACATGTTGTTTCCTGTCTTGCTAATTTTGGCCATTCTAACTGGTGTAAGGTGATATCTCAATGTGGTTTTAATTTGAATCTCCCTGATGGCTAGTGATGATGAACATTTTTTCATGTGTCTGATAGCCATTTATATGTCTTCATTGGAGAAGCGTCTGTTCATATCTTCTGCCCATTTTTTGATATGATTATCTGTTTTGTGTGTGTTGAGTTTGAGGAGTTCTTTATAGATCCTGGATATCAACCTTTTGTCTGCACTGTCATTTGCAAATATCTTCTCCCATTCCGTGGGTTGCCTCTTTGTTTTCTTGACTGTTTTCTTTGCTGTGCAGAAGCTTTTGATTTTGATGAAGTCCCAAAAGTTTATTTTCGCTTTTGTTTCCTTTGCCTTTGGAGACATATCTTGAAAGAAGTTGCTGTGGCTGATATCGAAGAGATTACTGCCTATGTTCTCCTCTAGGATTCTGATGAATTCCTGTCTCACGTTGAGGTCTTTTGTCCATTTTGAGTTTATCTTTGCGTATGGTGTAAGAGAATGGTCGAGTTTCATTCTTCTACCTATAGCTGTCCAGTTTTCCCAGCACCATTTATTGAAGAGACTGTCTTTTTTCCACTGTATATTTTTTCCTGTTTTGTTGAAGATTATTTGCCCATATAGTTGAGGGTCCATATCTGGGCTCTCTACTCTGTTCCACTGGTCTATGTGTCTGTTTTTATGCCCATACCATGCTGTCTTGGTGATCACAGCTTTGTAGTAAAGCTTGAAATCAGGTAACATGATGCCCCCAGTTTTATTTTTGTTTTTCAACATTTCCTTAGCGATTCAGGGTCTCTTCTGATTCCATACACATTTTTGAATTATTTGCTCCAGCTCTTTGAAGAATACCAGTGGAATTTTGATCAGAATGGCATTAAAAGTATAGATTGCTCTAGGTAGTATAGACATTTTAACAATGTTTATTCTTCCGATCCAAGAGCATGGAATGGTCTTCCATCTTTTTGTGTCTTCTTCAATTTCTTTCATGAGTGTTCTATAGTTCCTCGAGTACAGATCCTTTACCTCTTTGGTTAGGTTTATTCCCAGGTATCTTATGGTTCTTGGTGCTATAGTAAATGGAATTGATTCTCTAATTTCCCTTTCTGTATTTTCATTATTAGTGTATAGGAAAGCCACTAATTTCTGTACATTGACTTTGTATCCTGCCACGTTACTGAATTGCTGTATGAGTTCTAGTAGTTTGGGGGTGGAGTCTTTTGGGTTTTCCATATAAATAATCATGTCATCTGTGAAGAGATAGAGTTTGACTTCTTCATTGCCAATTTGGATACCTTTTATTTCTCTTTTGTCATCTGTGAATAGAGAGAGTTTGACTTCTTCACTGCCAATTTGGATACCTTTTATTTCTCTTTGTTGTCTGATTGCTGTTGCTAGGACTTCTAATACTATGTTGAACAAGAGTGGTGAGAGTGGGCATCCTTGTCGTGTTCCTGATCTCAATGGGAAGGCTGCAAGCTTTTTCCTATTGAGGATGATATTTGCTGTGGGTCTTTCATAGATAGATTTTATGAAGTTCAGGAATGTTCCCTCTATCCCTATACGTTGAAGCATTTTAATCAGGAACCAATGAGAATGAGGACACTTCAGTCCAAAACCTATGGGATACAGCAAAGGCTGTATGTATTTCCTAAGGGGGAAATACATAGCCATCCACACCTCCCTCAAAAAATTGAAAAATCCAGAACACATCAGCTGTTTCTACACCTTAAAGAACTGGAGAATCAACAACAAATCAAACCAACTCCACACATAAGAAGGGAAATAATCAAGATTAGAGCTGAGATCAATGAGGTAGAAACCAGAGATACAGGAGAACATATCAATGAAACTAGAAGCTGGTTTTCTGAAAGAATCAATAAGACTGATAAACCATTGGCCACACTAATCCAAAAGAAAAGAGAGAAAGCCCAAATTCATAAAATTATGAATGAAAAGGGAGAGATCACAACTAATACCAAGGAAATAGAAACAATCATCAAAAGTTATTATCAACAGTCATATGTCAATAAGCTAAGCAACCTAGATGAAATGGATGCATTCCTGGAAAAGTATAAACCCAAAATTGAACCAGGAAGAAATTGACAATCTGAATAGACTGATATCTAATAATGAGATTGAAGCAGTGATCAAAAACCTCCCAAAAAACAAGAGCCCTGGGGAATTCTACCAAATTTTCAAAGAAGAAATAACACTTATTCTCCTGAAGCTGTTTCAAAAAATTGAAGCAGAAGGAAAACTTCCAGACTCTTTCTATGAAGCCAGCATTACCCTGATCCCCAAACCAGGCAAAGACCCTTCCCAAAAAGGAGAATTTCAGACCAATATCACTGATGAATATGGATGCTAAGATTCTCAACAAGATCCTAACAACAGGATTCAACAGCACATTAAAAAGATTATCCACCATGGCCAGATGGGATTCATTCCTGGGCTACAAGGATGGTTCAACATTCGCAAATCAATCAATGTGATAGAACAAATTAATATGAGAAGAGAGAACAACCACATGGTCCTCTCAATTGATGCAGAAAAAGCATTTGACAAAATCCAGCATCTGTTCCTGGATGATAGAAATTTATACCATTTGAGCACCTTTACTATGGATCTCCATCTTTGTCTTTGGTTCTATGGCAATGAGAACAGGGGATCACCTGACCAGCTGATTAGACACATACTAAGTCATCAACAGATTCAGTTCCCTGACTACTGCCCACCACCACCACCAAATACAAAATGAGAAGAGTTCAGCTTCATGTAATTTATCAAGTTAGGTAATGTAAAAGTAAACTAGTTTAATTTCAGTATAAAAAACATGTTTTTCTATTCAGTATTATTTTTACTTTGAATATAAGGATACAATAATTTTTTCAGACCCAAATTCATCTATTTCTATATATATCAGGGCCTGATTTTTTTTTACAAAGTTTTTCTATTCCAAAATTAATACTTCATTCCTTGGTGAACAGACAAGTCTTAATGGGCAAGCTATTAGTCACCAATTCCATCTCATTCAGAGGGGCTCCTTATCATGAAGAAGTCAAACAGTAGGTAGTTTGCCATCCTTTCCTATGGGGATCCAACACAGTCAATCATATGGATCAATTTCTGCAAAAAGTATCCTATTATTGGAGCCTGAAGTGCAACTCAATGAAGTATAATACCAGCTGATACTCTTTTTAATAAAACATTTCAGTCATACTAAAATATATATAGACTAATATAGTACCCAGGATAAAAAAATAAAACATCACATCGTATCTTTCCTATATAGGCATGTATACTTAAGCAATGTTCCTAACCACTACTTAAATAGTGACTTTTTTACACGCTTCTAACTTCATATAATGGTGAGTACTGTGTGTTCTTCAGTTATTTGATTTCTGGCTCACTATAATGTAACATAATTTTTAAAATATTGATACATGTAACTCCAGTCCATTTATTTTGATTGCTGTTTAACCTTAGACTGCATGAATATACCACAGGAAGTCCACTCTCCAGATGACAGACATTTAGACTAATTTTAAACAGGACAAAACTGCTTCCAGATAACTGATATTCTGTTCTATCCTAAATACTAGGCACACTAAAGAAGACATTACAAAAAGATTCCCAAGGGACGTGCCTTTCTTGCACCGCCCCCAACAACTCCATTCCAGTACCACCTCTTTGTACCCCAATTCATATTCAACCATTTTAGTGAGATAGTGCCTATCTGTCCACTCCCCTCTGCAGAACAGGAAGCAGCTTACTTATCAAAAATCAAAATGATAAAGGTTAATTCTTCAGAGCCAAAACCAAGGGGCTGAAGGTGAAATACAGAAAGGCAAAATTTTCCCCCTACCTTTTATTATTCCACTGGTTTTTAAAATAACATCTTCCTAGAACGGCAACTGTGAGTTTTAAATCTCTGAGCTCCATAAAGTTAATCACTCTTTTAAAAAGCCATGGTAGGGGGTGCCTGGGTGGCTCAGTGGGTTAAGCCGCTGCCTTCGGCTCAGGTCATGATCTCAGAGTCCTGGGATTGAGTCCCGCATTGGGCTCTCTGCTCAGCAGGGAGCCTGCTTCTCTCTCTCTCTCTCTGCCTGCCTCTCCATCTACTTGTGATTTCTGTCAAATAAATAAAATCTTTAAAAAAAAAAAAAAAAAAGCCATGGTAGTAGCTATCTTCTTCATCCCCAAATTTATGGTCTATGAAATAAGAACTGAAACCAGGAATAAGAAAGGCAGTGAAGTTTTATGACTGCTTTCTAATACCACTTCTTTTTTTTTTTTTTAAAGATTTTATTTATTTATGAGAGAGAGCGAGAGCAAGCACAGGCAGACAGAGTGGAAGGCAGAATCAGAGGGAGAAGCAGGCTCCCCGCGGAGCAAGGAGCCCGATGTGGAACTCGATCCCAGGACGCTGGGATCATGACCTGAGCCAAAGGCAGCTGCCCAACCAACTGAGCCATCCAGGCATCCCTCTAATACCACTTCTTAATCCATTTAATACTACTTGTCAATTAACTCTTCTCTAGTATTTTGTATATTAAATAGCCATATGAATACAAATTGATAGAATTAAGGCTTCTATAAATATTTTTACATTAATATTTTTCACCAATAGCACCACGCAGTTCATTCTTGCTCCCAAAGAGAATATTCTAATAGGGTCACCTGGGTGGCTCAGTCAGGTTAAGTGGCCGACTCTTGATCTCAGCTCAGGACATAATCTCAGGATCCTGGAATCAAGCCCCATGTCCTACTCATCAGGAATCTGCTTGAGGATTTGCTATTCTCTCTCTCTTTCTCCCTCTGCCCCTTCCCACTACTTGTGATCTCTCTCTCTAAAATAAATAAATCTTTAAAAAAAAAAAAAAGGATTTTCTATCAATAGTAGGTGAACTTATCTAAGTACAGTACTTACCAAACTCAATTTAAGAAATGGTTTTATAGACTGAATTATGGAGAGAATGAATTACACTCTAAGGCTGGACATACTATATTCAGACTTATGGTTCAATGTTGACACACAGTAGAAACAGAAGATGACTTTTTATCCGCCAATAATCAAAGGAAGAGGTAGTAATGTCAAATTTCTCAGATGCTCTTATTTCTAAATGAATGCATGTGAACTTCAAGCCAAAAGAAAAACAAGAATTTTTTTTAAAGGAAATGCTTTTAATATAACTCTACCCCTCCCCTTTTATTTATTTATTTATTTATTTTTTTGAGAAAACACTTACTTGGGCTTGGAAAGCACCTTTTCCAAGTTAAATTCTTTGAGGTATCTTATTATGGCAGCCAAAGAGCAAATCACAGGTTTCTCCAAATTAATGATGCCAGCAAAAGTTTGAGAAGCTAAAATACAGAATATATAGTGAAGTTATTGCTCACCATTATGAAAAACGAACTTTAAGTTAAATGAAGTTTAGTTTGTGGTTATTGAAATGATAATTTAGACAATACCTCCTAAAATTGCCTTTTGGGATAACATTGAAGATTACAGGTATCTAAGTCATAGGAAAATGGGTATTTTTCTGATGGTGAAATAAACATTTTCTGGAAAGCAAGAGAGCAATTTCTTCAAAATATAAAAGCCTATCCCCTCTTATCCAGAAATACTCTCAAATGCACGTCAGAGATGTGTGTACAAGGAACTGAGCCAAAACATCTCCTGTAATAGTAAAATCCAAAACCTAACTGAACATCAGGAGCGTAAGAGTTCAATAAATTTTGATAAGTCCAGATTACTATGCATCTACTAATAACAATGACTTAGAGCTATCTGTACAGGCACAGAAAAATATCTATAATATACTGCTGAGTGAGGGTGAAAAAAAGTTGTTCAATCATTCTTATCTCTCAGCAGGAATATTGCTTACCATCTGCTCTCTCAGCTTCATCCCTGTGCGCTACAGGATATTCTCAACAGAGCAGCTGAAAGAATCTTTTTCAAAATGTACTCAAGACCATTAGACTACTTTGCTTATCAAAATACTCCAACATCCCCAACTCACTGACAGAAGCAGCTCACGTCCTGCCAGGGGTCTTATGGCCCTACAACCTGGCTTCCACCTCCCCTGTATCTCTTAGCTCACCTCCTCAGAGTCTCTGCCTTACTTTGTTCTAGCACCCAGGCTCCTTTCACTTCTTAAGCCTATCAGGCATGTAGATATGTTGTACTTACTGGTGTGTCTGCCTAAAACACTGTTCCTTCAACTGTGCGTATGGCTTGACCCCTACACCCTTCAGTCTTTGTTCAAATCTCTGCTCAAGGGCCATTTTCACAGTGAGGCCTTACTTCACCACACTATTCAAAGATTCTCCCTCTTCCCTGCCTTATTTTCTTCCTAATACCACTTTCAAACACACTTAACTTATTTTATTGTATATATCTTCCCCTTAGAATATGAACTCCAGAAGGGCAGGAATTTTTATCTTTTTTATTCTTTTATTCTTTATTGTATGTGTGATGCCTCACATAATAGGCAGTCAATAAAAATTAGTTGAAAGAATAAACCCAATTTATATGAAATATACAGAATTTTATATATATATATATATACACACACTTATCCGAATGGATTTGTACCTATAAAAATTCTTAAAGATTTGGGGGGAGGAATTTTTTTCCTTTATGCACAACTATGTTTGGACCTTTTTTTGCAATAGTCATTTATTACTTTAATAAAAGAAAAAATTACAAAATATCCTCTACAAATCAGTAATACCACATACATTAATTTCTATTGTGGCTTTTTATAAAACCAAGGTGTGAAGAAAGAATTAACAAAACTCTTCCCCCTTTTGAGAAGGGGGGAATCTTTCTAACTTTTTAGCTCCATTCCCCAGGAAACCTGATAAAAATGAAGTACCACTGTATTATAACGTAACATTGTACATGGTAAGAATGACCTGAAACCAGTAAACTGCATCTAAACTAAGAAGCACTATAAACACCTGATTCTAGAAATGTTTACCTACTCTGTGTACAGGGAGTCTGAAGTTAGCGTGGCACGAGGCTTCTATGTCTGGGTAGACCCTGAAGAATATCTGCCTTTGCAGCTGAGCTGTCACTTGGCAAGGGGCAGGGCTTGGGGATGGGCTCTCAATGGTTCTATGGGGCTGAAAACCCTGTGGAGGACTATTCCTATTAAGAGGAAAAAGGCAAGCTGGTTTCTTATCTCACAGACTTCTAAGTGAATGTGATGTCAAGAGTGGCTTATGGTAGTCTTGTTTCCTATCTCACAGACTTCTAAGTGAGATAGGCAAGCTGGTTTCCTATCTCACAGACTCCTAAGTGAATGTGATGTCAAGAGTGGCTTATGGTAGTCTTGTCCTTACCTGAGCATAAGACAACAATCCCTTGGTGACATTGAAGACTGTATCAGAATGGGTAAGCCTCTCTGACACTCAATTCAGTTTGACACCATGAGATTAAAAGGGATGGCAAGAGAAATGCTAACAAGACATTGGTGTCTATGGCTCAGCCAAGGGGAGACTGATCCATCTACCATCTAATGGTAAAAGCCTTGCAGCATGGGATAAGATATAAAAATGAACCTTAACAGAATAAGCTGGACTAGCAGGAAGGAGGGGCAGAGACCAAGTCAACAAATACTGGTTACTTAACATATTACTACTCTGTCATTAATGTTCTGGTATTTAAATTGTGGCAAGCCACCTAACGAAATACTAGCCTTTATCCAGGAAATTTATCCAAATACTCTACAAAATTCCAAGGAAAGTAACAGGCCATTTTTTTAAGAGAAGCAAAAAGGAGGGTTGACCAGTAACTCCTTACATTCCAATGAATATGTCAAAAAAGCTGCAGGGGTGTTTTTGATGAGTGCAAGAAAAGTGAACTCTTGCCTCTACTTGGGCCAGTTATTTATTGGTAACTGCCTCGTTTTCATTAAATTGAAAGTCAAACTTGTACCTTTATCCAAATCTCAACTCAGTTAAATTCGAGGACATGAAGGCTAACACATAGAAAATATTTACCTTGGAGGTCAAGTGCATCTTTTGCATAAAACTCTGTAACCGCCTGGAAAGCATGGCTGTATTCAAAATACACGTTATCCATCCTTTCTACTCGAATTCTATCATCCCGCACACTGAAAGAAAACAATGAAAATTTCAAAGATAATTATTCAAATCTTGAATTCTCTATATTTAGGCCTTGGCCTGACCAAAAAGATAAAGTCATCCTTTATTCTCCCTCAAGTTGAAAAAACAGAGAGAAAAGATCTAAAGTTTCCCTGTCAAAAAGCCCCTTTTCATAAAATGTAATTACAACTTTTACCACTGGTACTTTATACCAAGTAGTACACTGTGATTATCAAGAACTCACTGGAATTACAGCCGATTACTTTGATAAATACAAAAGGGAGAAAACTGGAAAAGCAACATTTTAATGTAATTGCATCATTTGTTTAAATACTCTACCAATAAAATACATCTTTCTCTGAAATGGCATCTTTTTGCTAAGTCCAGTTCTACCACAGTTCCCATTCAAACGCAGTAAATTCCCCGTAGGTCAACTCTCATTCTCTATTTAAAGCAGTTCTATGGTGTCTTTAAAATGGCATGCGTGAGTGTGTGGGTGTGTGTGGGTGTGTGTGGGTGTGGGTGCACGTGCATGTTTGTGGTGAGATTATGTAAAGTACATAAACAAACCATATCATCCATGCTGGGTAGTATGTTTTCTCTCTCATTTTCTGTTTCGCTTGGCTCCCCATTCCCGCTGCCCCTCTCTTTCCCTATCACCTCACTCCCAACCCATGTTAACGACCCAGAATGAATCCTTTTTTTATTCATGTTTGTATGTTCGTACATAATGTTTATACATGTTTGTATGTTCGTTCATATATATATATACATACTCATACTCATCCTTGTTTTATACAAATGGGATGACCTCACACAAATTTTTCTGCATCTTACCTTCTTCATAAGCAGTTAAGTCTTGGAAATTACTCCACACAAAGTGATCTATCTACAACTAATTGTTTTTAATGGCTGAAAAATATTTCATAGTATGTAAAAGCCATAGTTTATTCAACCATTTCTTTATTATTGGATATTCACCTGATGTTAACATCTGTGACATGTTGCCTTAGAACACTTTAATCTAAAAAAACAGTAAAACACTACATTAAATAAATAATAAAACACTGTATACATCCTTCCTCAGTCACATTCATCTCTCTACCACCTGAAAAAGTAAATACTATCTCTAATTAGGTGTATGTAATTACCACATATGTTTTTATACTTCACAATATACTTTAGCACCTTTATACAACATGTTGTTTTATTTCATGTCTTAAATTTTACGTTAAGTGGTACTCTATTACACTTATCCTTCTATAACTTGCTTTTGCACTGAGTATTATAAGATTTATAAATGAAGACAGATAAACCTCTCTTAATTTTCAAGTACTACTAAGTATTCCATTCCTTCTTATATTTTCTGTGAATTTTTAAGATTTGTTTTTCAAATTAAAGGGGATGGTATGAAGTCAGAAATACAGTTTGATTTTTCATATGATTATCAATTAAAGATTAAAGCACCATTTATAGACCATTCCATCTTTTTCTACTACTTCATAATGCTGCCTCCAATACCTATCATGTTTCTATATATGTGTGAGACTGTTACTGGCTTCTTTATCCTGTTCCACTGACCTTTTCATACAGCTCTCTGTATTCGGACTAGAGTATCTTAACGTCCATGGCTTGGCATCAGTATATGTGTCCGAGCCCTATACCTTGCTTTTCAAGACTGTCTTAGCTCATCATGGGCCTTTGGATTTCTTTATAAATTTTGGGTTCATCTTGTCAAATTAATGAAAACCCAATACTATGGGGAACCTGGGTGGCTCAGTCGTTAAGCATCTGCCTTTGGCTCAAGTCAGGGTCCTGGGATTGAGCACTGCTCAGTGGGGAGTCTGCTTCTCCCTCTCCCACTCCACTTGTGTTCCTTCTCTCTCTGTCAAATAAATAAAATCTTTTAAAAAACCACCCTAATATTATCAGGATTTTGACTGGATAAACAATGAATTAATTTAGAGAAAAATATCTTAATAAATCAAGATACCCTATTGTTAAAGATAGTACAATCTTTCTATGTCTTTTCAATAATATTCTTTAATTTTCTCCATGTTGTATATTCTTTGGTTGTGCTCACTCTGAGATATATTACAAATTAATACTACTGTGAAGGGAAACATATTTACTAGAGGGTTATCATGATGTACAGAACCCATTGATTTTTATATGCAGCAACTGTATGACTAATTTAATTTTTGTGCTGTATTGTCTATGTATGTGTTAATATCACCTGGGGGGAAAAAAGATATTTTACCTCTCCCTTACAATCTATTTTTCTTTTCTTTTTCTTATCTCATTACACTACTGGCTAAGAATTCAGGCTATACGCAACAAAGGTAATGCTAATAGGCATCCTCTGTCTTCTTACTGACAATAATAGGGAGGCTTCTAAAGTTTCCCTCTTAGGTATGAGGCTTGTTATAGGTTTTGGAATAAATGACTTATTGGCCTAAGGTTTGGTAAGTTTCCCAGTTTGAGGGGAGAAAAGGCTTTAGTCATAAAGGATTATTAAAGCTTAATCTAATGTTCTTTCTACATGTGTTAAAATAATCACATGGCTTATATCTCAATATCTTAATATATTATTCATATTTTCTTTCTTTCTTTCTTTTATTTTTTATTAACATATAATGTATTATTAGCCCCAGGGGTACAGGTCTGTGAATCATCAGGTTTACTAAACACTTCACAGCACTCACCATAACACATACCCTCCCCAGTGTCAATAGCCCAACCACCCTCTCCCTAACCCCCCACCCCTGGCAACCCTCGGTTTGTATTATCACATTTTCTGATGCTGAATAAATCATCCTTCCATTCCTGGGATATATCACACTTGTCATGATGTACTGTGTGGCTTAAATAAAGTTATAAGCCTGATTTCGTAGTGTTTTGTTTCCCCAGAAAATCTGTGCCAGCATACCTAGCTCCAAAGGCTTTTTCTGTTCTGCTACAAGACTAGGCAAGCATAAGCTGATTCAGGAAGAAATCTAAGAGGGAGGATTTTCTCCCATCTGCAGTGCTGAAGAAGGATTTTTTTCACCTTAATCCACCAGAGACAGAGTATCAGACTAACTACTGTAAATCTCTTATCAATTTTTATCTTTCTGTAGACTCCCTTAATACCTGGATTTTTAGAAGCCTGTAGCAAAGTTATTATTTAGCAACTCAAAAAGCAGTGAATGACCTTACATGAGCTCCACAGCAATTTTGTACAAATTCTTAGAGTGAACGCAAGAGGCAGCTGGTTACTCAATTACTGTTCTAATTAATGTTTTGTTTGATAAGCAGATAAGGATTTAGAAACCCATTAAATTTGTAAAAAATGGACTTGTCAGTTATCCTTGAGGCTTTCACCGAAGCATTACAAGAGTGTTAAAACTCCTCGTTCCGCAATCTGTGTATTGAACATCTTCATGCAAACATTTTTTCCACAAACTGGTTGGAGCTATAAAATCTGTGTTTTGCCAGGTTTCTTAATTGAAGAAAGTTATGGTAAATTAAATCACTATTTTTGAAACAAATGTCTACTTGAAACACTGTCTACATAATGAGTAATATCCAATCAGAATTTTGTCAAACTAGATTTTAGTAAAACTTCTCCACTAAGCACAGAACTGTCAATCTCGATTTCCTTGAACAAATGTCATGGAAGACCTGCATCAGAGTCACCGGCAACACACGGGAAAAGCATAGATCCCACACACCAAATGTGTTAAATCTGAATTCACAGAAACTTGGGGAGAAGGGGTATTTTCATTTTCAATGGGGTTTTCAGAATGATTTAAGGAGAAACTAAAACCATAGTCGACAGGAATGATACGACAGTCACTGCAGGACAAGAGAAGAAAGAGAAAATGGAAATCTCTAACAGTAGTCTATGTTTCAGCTGTGCTGTTAGAGGTGAACCCCCAAAAATCAAGGAAGTCTACTATGGTCGTGTAAATAACCTGAGTCTAAAAAATTATACTGGAGCACCTGGCTGGCTCAGTCAGTTAAGCGTCTGCCTTCCACTCAGGTCATGATCCCAGGTCCTGGGATTGAGCCTCACATTGGGCACCCTGCTCAGCAGACAGCCTGCTTCTCCCTCTCCCATTCCCCTGCTTGTGTTCCCTCTCTCACTCTCTCTCTCTCTCTCTGACAAATAAATAAAAATCTTTAAATAAAAAAAATAAATATAAAAAATCATAAAAACGCCTTCCCCTTCCCACCTTCTACAGAGACTGTGGCCTGGGCTGAAGCCTCCTGAATGGAGAGGAAGCTGAACAAAGGCTGTGCCCCACCCTGGGCTCAGGGTGGTGACTACTCTTCTCTGCTGGACAGGAGGACAATGGTCAAGAAAGCAGTCTCAGTCATTACAAGGGGAAAGTGAAGCAGGACTGTTTAAAATTAGGACTTCTAATTTTTAAAAAAAACCTTTTTATATGTAACATGCCTTTCTGTTGCCAAATATATTATTTTGAAAAAATTAAATGATGAGAAAACTCTCAACAAGTATGAAACCCACACTAAAATAAAGGAACTTCAGACCCAATAATATCTTTTAATGTCAACTTGAACACAAAACTGATGACTCTTTGGTGTTGAGTAACAGACCACCTACAAAGATCTTGATCTAACATTCAATTGTGACCAAACAAATGTCAGCTTACCAATTTTATGATCTATGCTAACTTTAGAAACTATAATTTTTATAGACAAAAAGAGCCTTGTAAAAGGCTGACAATCTGCTACAGGAAAACTCACAAAGCCTCTTCTGACAGCATTCTTACTGATAATAAAAATACTGATTGAGTTCTAAACTTCCTGGCTTAGTGATTAATTCTCTCCTCTGAGGATAGAATCCAATAGAGATCCAGAATGAATAAAACGGGCCATGTAATAGAGTTACAATGTCTCTATGTTAAAATTAGTATAATTTTATCACCGTGTATAGTAAGGAACTATAGGAAGACTAAGAGCATTATGTGAAAGTGAAATTATGAAGACAACCATTACCTGACAAATATCAGAATACCTAGCCACAAAAACAGCAAGGGAAAAGGCCACATAAAGATTCTTCACAAGAAATAAAACCAGAGAATAAAATGACATGGACAAACTAACATCATATATATCTGCCCACACAACAAATGTAAATGGGGTAAACCTATTTACTAAAAGAGAGGTGACTTCAGATTGGATTACAGAGGGGAAAAAAACCCTCTGTGGTACAAACAGGAGTAAAACTTAAAAGAAAATAATACAGAAAAATTAAAAATAAAAGGATAGCTGAAAAAAGAACTTGACTAGACAGATATACTAGTCAAATATAAGTGAAAAGAAAGCACTAAATGAGATTCTATTATCAGGCAGTACAAAACTCAGGAGAAAAAGCATTAAAAAAAGACAAAATGAGGAGCTTCCCACTAGTAAAAAGGATGAGATAAAAGAAAGTCTTTTCCCTCCACATTCTTAAAATACTTTTACATTTTTGAACCACTAAAATATACTACCTCTTCAAAAAATAAAATTATTTATTAGAAAAGAGCAAGAGAAAGAGAAGGAAAGAATGGATTACAAAACTGATGCAGGAAAGCTGGTGCAACCACTCTGGAAAACAGCATGGAGGTTCCTCAAAATGTTAAAAATAGAACTACCCTATGACCCAGCAATTGCACTACTGGGTATTTACCCTAAAGATATAAACGTAGTGATCCAAAGGGGCACGTGCACCCGAATGTTTATAGCAGCAATGTCCACAATAGCCAAACTATGGAAAGAACCTAGATGTCCATCAACAGATGAATGGATAAAGAAGATGTGGTATATATACACAATGGAATACTATGCAGCCATCGAAAGAAATGAAATCTTGCCATTGCGACAACGTGGATGGAACTAGAGCGTATCATGCTTAGCGAAATAAGTCAAGCGGAGAAAGACAACTCTCATATTATCTCCCTGATATGAGGAAGTGGTGATGCAACATGGGGGCTTAAGGGGGTAGGAGAAGAATAAATGAAACAAGATGGGATTGGGAGGAAGACAAACCATAAGTGACTCTTAATCTCACAAAACAAACTGAGGGTTGCTGGGGGGAGGGGGGTTGGGAGAAGGAGGGTGGAGTTATGGACATTGGGGAGGGTATGTGCTTCGGTGAGTGCTGTGAAGTGTGTAAACCTCACAGATCTGTACCCCTGGGGATAAAAATATATGTTTATAAAAAATAAAAAATTAAAAAAAAAATTTTGATGCAGGAGCTCCCAGGAGACGTTCATCCATTTCCCAGGACTTGAACCTGGGAGTCTGGAAGTTCAGGGACCAAGTGGCTAAAGACATTCTGCCACCTTGTGGAACGTGAGAGGAAAGTGAACACAAGAAGGAGAAAACAC
Organism: Mustela putorius furo; assembly: GCF_011764305.1. Classification (NCBI taxonomy): domain Eukaryota; kingdom Metazoa; phylum Chordata; class Mammalia; order Carnivora; family Mustelidae; genus Mustela; species Mustela putorius. The sequence continues at coordinate 21,525,797 of NW_025422471.1, forward strand.
AAGGAGGACAAGAGCTCCTAAGTCTAGCCAAGTTTGATTCTAGCCTACTTTCAAGCTTTTCACTTACATGAGATTCACTTATATGAATTTTAAAAATTCAGTAAGAACTCATCACAAAATGAGAGATTTTCAAAATGAAGAAGGAACCTTTCGCTGCCCAGAGAGGGAAATAGACATAACGACACAGACAGAATTTAAGAAAGTTGGCAACCTCTACCCAAGTCCACATAACCAACAGTGAACCAAGGTAAGGAAGACCCAAAGTTTGACTTTAGCTGATAAGTCTGCTTTAGATAAGGCAGGCAGAGTACAAGTTAGAGATTCTGGAGACCAGGAGGACCCTCCTTCCAGTCTTTCCCACCAAGCAGGGGTGATGAAATCTTAGACAAGTTGCCATGGGGACTGAACAGAAAAAGCAGATTTAGGGCCCCTGCAGGATTAGAGAGAACAGAGGTAAAGAAACACACCAGGCCCAGCCACAGGGAATAGGCCTGTTGGGGAGTGAGAGGGAGGATTGAGAACTTCCTTATTTCCTGTGCAGGCTCCTTGAGTTCTCAGAACAGAGGCCCAAGGCCCAGGAACTAATCAAGGCCAGTATTCAGGGCAGCTGTGCTCTTCAAAAGAAGAAAAGCGTTAAAGAGGTTTTACCTTAACATAAGAAGTTTGTACTGGGGGCGCCTGGGTGGCTCAGTGGGTTAAGCCGCTGCCTTCGGCTCAGGTCATGATCTCAGGGTCCTGGGATCGAGCCCCGCATCGGGCTCTCTGCTCAGCAGGGAGCCTGCTTCCTCCTCTCTCTCTCTCTGCCTGCCTCTCTGCCTACTTGTAATCTCTCTGTCAAATAAATTAATAATCTTTTTAAAAAAAAAAAAGGAAGTTTGTACTGGGAAAATTTAGGGTCTTTCTAAAACTTTCTCTAGCTCTTCTTCAACTTTTGGTTTTACTTTTCTTCCTTTACAGTGAATGTGACTTTTTTTTCCTTTAAGATAATGTAACTTTTTTTTTCCTTAAGATAACGCATCAAAATGTCTCTAAACTGTCTTGGCCAACCTGACAGACAAGAGTCCTTCTTCCTGTGACAAGGTGAGGAAAACAAAGAGGATTGCGAAATCAAAGGGAAATCAAAAGGAAAGGGAAAATGTGAGGGTGGGGGTGGATGGAGACAGAAGCCTAGAAGCCATTCCCCAGAGTCATGACCTCTCTCTCAGCTCTTCTTCTCTGACCCTGGAAACTTTCTCAAGGTATGAATTCTCTTGAGCAACATTTTACAAACTCTATCCTTTCTTAAACTTTCACCTCATCAAAATCACGGGTCTTTTTACCACCCATCTCCACATACCAAACCCCAGCCATTTACACACATTCTTATACAGAAGAGGGCCAAGACTCACCTCTTCTAAGATGCTTTCCCAGAAGAACCACCACATGCTAGGAAGGCCTATGCTTTCTACCAGACACATGGGACTGTGGTTTGTAAAGTAATAGCTTTAGAAATAAAGCTACTTTGTTTTAAGCACATATGCTTTTTGTTAGAAACTTCACTGCCAGAGATAGAAATACAAACTGTAATATGCATTGTAAAGGATGAAAATTTTATGAAATATTAACCAAAATAATATGTCAACTAGGCTATAAAACATGACTCTTTTTTAAGTCCAGAAACAGGGGTGAAGGAAGGGAATGGTTGCTTCCTTTTGTGTTTTTCCTGAGCAGCCATATAACATAGTGGTTGAAAGCATGTGCTTCAGAGCTAGGAAGTCTGGACCAAAGCCCAGTGGTAGAACCCTAGGCTTAACATCTCTCCACCTCAGCTTCCTCATCTATAAAATCTATATTAAAAGAACAGCAGCTCCCTCCCAGGGCTTTTGTGAAGACAAGGTCAGTCAGTAAATATGTCTAGGGGTACCTGGGTGGCTCAGTCGTTAAGTGTCTGGCTTTGACTCGGGCCATGATCCCACAGTCCTGGGATTGAGCCCTGAATAGGGCTCCCTGCTCTGCGGGGAGCCTGTTTCTCCCTCTCCCACTCCCCCTGCTTGTGTTCCCTCTCTTGCTATCTCTCTCTGTCAAATAAATTAATAAAATCATTAAAAAAAAAAAGAATAGTGTCTAAAACACTGTTAGCTACTGCCACCATTATTACTACTATTACTGCTACTTAAGAAGGAGAGAAAGGAGTAGTGATGTACTCAAAGGAAAAGGGATAAAAGGGAGAGAGCTTTAGAACAGATGTAATTGGACAGGAAGTAAAAAACATGTCAGCAAGAAGGAATATTCTCAGTAGCTACTGAGAGCACCTTTTTCACTCCAAGGGAACAGAGGTGAAGGGAGGGAAAAGCTCATGTGTGATTTCAGAAACCACTGCACCCTGACCCCATACCATCTCACCCATTTCTGATGCTTGAAAGGGTTTTAAATAGACACAAAACATTTTTGTTTCACAAGAAGAAACAAGTTACTCAATGGTCACTTAAATGGCAGTCTTCGAAGACAAGAAAACAAAAAAGATATAGAAAGTCTTACCTATACTCTGGTTATTTTTTCAACTTACACATAAGAAAAATTAACAACAGAAGTTACTAAGCTCTAGGGGCGCCTGGGTGGCTCAGTGGGTTAAGCCGCTGCCTTCGGCTCAGGTCATGATCTCAGAGTCCTGAGATCGAGTCCCACATCGGGCTCCCTGCTCAGCGGGGAGCCTGCTTCCCTCTCTCTCTCTGCCTGCCTCTCCATCTACTTGTGATTTCTCTCTGTCAAATAAATAAATAAAATCTTTAAAAAAAAAAAAAAAAAAAAGAAGTTACTAAGCTCTAAAAGTGATTACTTAAGGGCGCCTGGGTGGCTCAGTGGGTTAAGCCGCTGCCTTCGGCTCAGGTCGTGATCTCAGGGTCCTGGAATCGAGCCCCGCATCGGGCTCTCTGCCCAGCGGGGAGCCTCCTTCCTCCTCTCTCTCTGCCTGCTTATGATCTCTCTCTGTCAAAATACTTAACAGAAACAAAAGTAAAATTTAAACTATAAAACTTCTAGCAGAAAACATAAGAGAAAAATCTTCATGACCTTGAAAAAGGCAAAGATTTCTTAGGTCATGAAAAGCACTCACCATAAAAAGAGAAAATGACAAATGTGACTTACATGGGGAAAAAAAAACAACTTCTGGGACATCTGTACCCCAATATTTATAGCAGCAATGTCCATAATAGCCAAACTATGAAAAGAGCCCAGATGCCTATCAACAGATGAATGGATAAAGAAGATGTGATATATATATGTGTGTATATATATGTGTGTGTATATATATATCACATCTTCTTTATCCATTCATAGTATTCCATTATATACATATATGTATATAATGGAATACTACTCAGCCATCAAAAAAATGAAGTCTGGGCGCCTGGGTGGCTCAGTGGTTTAAGCCTCTGCCTTCAGCTCAGGTCATGATCTCAGGGTCGTGGGATCGAGCCCCACATCAGGCTCTCTGCTCACCAGGGAGCCTGCTTCTCCTGTCTCTCTGCCTGCCTCTCTGCCTACTTGTGATCTCTGTCTGTCAAATAAATAAATAAAATCTTTTAAAAAAAATGATCTGTGATCTCTGTCAAATAAATAAATAAAATAAATAAAATCTTTTAAAAAAAATGTAAACTGCCATTTACAAGAGGGTATTATGCTAAGCAAAATAAGTCAATCACATATACTGATATGTCAATATATGCTCTTACTCATATATGAAATTATGAGTAATGCGAGGGGGATGGGGGAATGGGATAACTCGGTGATGGACACTGGGGAGGGTAGGTGTTGTAATGAGCAGTGGGTATTATGTAAGACTGATGAATCATTGACCTCTACCTCTGAAACCAACAATACATTATATATTAATTAATTTAATTTAAATAAAAAGAAATTTTTAAAAAACCTGTTTTTATAAGGTCATCAAGAAAATTAAAAGGCAAGCCACAGACTGGGAGAAAATATTCATAATACATATACCTAAACAAAGGATTTTTATTCAGAATGCAGAAAGAATTCTAATTCTTACAGCTCAGTCAGAAAAGCAACCCAATTTCTTTAAATAGGCAAAAGAAAAAGATATATGAATAGCCATTAAGTCCATGGAAACATCGGTCACCCAAAATAAAAATTTTTTAAAACCAAAGTGAGACACCACACGAACTATGATGGCTAAAATTTCAAAGATAGCAATACCAAGGGCTGGCAAAGACAGAGCAAATACAACTCTGGTGGGAGTATATAAATGGGGAACTACTTTGAAAATGAGTTTGGCTCTCTCTTACACAGTTAAGTACATATTTACCCATACAGTTCAGCAATTCTACTCCCCTAGGTATTTACCCAAAATAAAAACATATGTCCATAAAAAAAGCTAGTACACAAATGTTCTTAGCAGCTTTGCTGAAAATAGCCCAAACCCCAAACATTCAGCAAGTGAACGGATGAATACATTTTGGTATACTCATAAAAAGCAATGTTACTGAACAATTAAAAAAAAAACCCACTGATATACAGTAACATGGGTGAATTTCATAGGCATTATGCTAAAAGAAGCTGGACATAAAAACACATGATTTCCTTGATGTTAAATTCTGAAAGAGTCTAATCCAATCAGTATTCACTTAGACTCAGGAGGTGGGCAGCAAATAACTGCAAAGAGGCACAGGGAACTTTCTGGGAAGATGGAAATGCTCTGCATCTTAATGGGGGAGGAGGTGTTTATATTGATGCATATATTTGTCAAAGTTGACTTGACCCATACACTTAAAAATGTGTGGATTATATTGTATGTAAACTATACTTGATTAAAGTTGAAAAATAAAGCTTTTATAATTTATAACTGAATATACAATTCATAACTGAAATTTTTCTATTAAAAAAACTGAACAATTATACTAACAAATTCCTGTGCAAATGTGTGGTTTTTTTTTTTTTTTTAAAGATTTATTTATTTAAGAGAGAGACAGAGCATGTGAGCCTGGGGAGAGGCATAGAAGAGAATCTCAAGCAGATTCCGTGCTGAGTACGAAGACCAAGGTGGGGTTGGAGATGGAGATCTCGGGACCCTGAGATCACGACCTTAGCTGAAATCAAGAGCTGGACCAACTAAGCCACCCAGATACCCCTCAAATACATATTTCAAATACACCTCTGGAATAAGATTCCAGTACTTACTTAGCAAAAAGCAATTGTGTGGAGAATTCTCTCATTTTGAAAGAAAAATATTTAACTTCAAAACATACATCCAAATTTACATGCTTTGAGATGATCATAAACATTATCCACTATTTTGTATACAATCATCCTAACACTAGATTTTTAGAAAATAATTTATACTTCTTGTGCTTCAAAAAACATTTTTTTGGAGCGCCTGGGTGACTCAGTGGGTTAAGCCTCTGCCTTTGGCTCAGCTTATGATCTCGGGGTCCTGGGATGGAGCCCCACATCAGGCTCTCAGCTTGGCGGGGCGTCTGCTTCCCCCTCTCTCTCTGCCTGACTCTCTGTCTACTTGTGATCTCTGGCTACTTGTGATCTCTGTCAAATAAATAAAATCTTTAAAAATATTTTTTTTCAATCACAAATATCGCAAAATCATTATATGACATTATATTTGCCTTTGAGAAAAAAAAAAAAAACCAACAACCACAACAAAAAACCCTACTTTCCTCAGAACTCTATGGTCTTACATAATCCTAAGATGACTATCACAGCATTAAAACATTCTCAGATCAGTGGAAATTCATTTCATTTTTTCATGCATGAATAAAACCATTTTCTCAGCAACAGACAAAAATCAAGACTATTTCACTGAGATCATATGCCTTTTGAGTTCATGAACAAGCTCAAGCTTGCCTCAGACAACCTAAAATAACTAATCTTCTTAAACTAATGTTTTTTCTCTATAAATACTAACTCTGATATTATGCCCAGAAAAGAGCTGTTTCAAAAAAAAAAAAAAAAAAAAACAACAACAACAACAAACTATCTGAAAGTCATAATACAATGAATAAAAAATTATAGACAACACACCAGTTAACTGATGTTTCCTTTTTCATTCAAGTCAACAAATCTTCACTGTGTAAATACTACAGGAACAAACAGAGAAACAGAAAAAAGAAGTTCCCTGCCTGGTGTTATGGGTGGAATTGTGTCCCCCTAAAATCCAAATGTGGACGTCCTAACCACACCACCTTAGAATGTGACCTTATTTGGAAATAAGGTCCTTACAGAGATAATCAAGTTAAAGTGAGGTCTGCAGGGTGGGCCTTAGTTAGGTAGGCCTAATGTCCTTATGAAAAAGGGACATATAAACATAGAGACACACAGAGAAGAAAAGACAATATAAAGAGACAGAGGAAGAAGTTAACTGTCTATAAGCCAAGGAAAGAAACCTGGAAGATCCTTCCCTCACAGCCCTTGGAAGGAACCAATGCTGTTGACACCTTGATTTAGGACTTCTGGCCTCCAGAACCCTGAAACAATACATTTCTGTTTTTTAAGCCATCCAGTCTTTGTTATGGCAGCCCTAGCAAACTAATTTACTCTAGTAAAAGGCTCAACACCTATTCAGAGAGGCTTATAAACAAATCACAGGAATACCAAACAGATTGAGAGAAATGCTATGGTGGTATCTGCTAATTTCAAAAGTGTAAATATTCGCATCATGGCTGATTTTTAAATTGCCAGGGCTTTAACAACTGGACAGAAAATTTCCAGAAATAAAACAATTCCTCCTCAAAACTTCTACAAGTCAGCTCTAGCACAGACCAAAAACGCAGGCATCAGGAGCATCTGGATGTCTCAGTTAGTTAAGCGTCTGCCTTTGGTTCAGGTCATGATCCTGGGATCCTGGGTTCGAGCCCAGCATCAGACTCCCTGCTCAGCGAGAGTTTGCCTCTCCCTCTCCTTCTGCCGCTTCCCTTGTTTGTGCTCTCTCACTCTCAAATAAATAAATAAATAAAATGCTTTTTAAAAATTCAGGCATCAGGGGCGCCTGGGCGGCTCAGTGGGTTAAAGCCTCTGCCTTCGGCTCAGGTCATGATCTCAGGGTCTTGAGATCGAGACCCGCATCGGGCTCTCTGCTCGGCGGGGAGCCCACTTCCCTCTCACTCTCTGCCTGCCTCTCTGCCTACTTGTGATCTGTCTCTGCCAAAGAAATAAATAAAATCTTAAAAAATAATAATAATAATAAAAATTCAGGCATCAATATTTAATATCCTTAGGCAATTCCAATTACAGCCAAGGTTAGACCCAAAACTAAAACTTGTAGGGCAGCTTCATAAAAGCAGTAAGATGTTAGGATGTAGAAAATTTCAAGACAGATGTAAGAAAAACACACTGCACAACCTAAGAATAGTTTAAGAATAGTGGAAAAATAAATGATGAATGAGTAATAAGAGCTCATATTTACTGAATACTATGTTCTAAGGACTGTTTTAAGCCTGGTATATATATATTAACTAACTTAACTCTCCCTATAATTTATGAGATACTTATATTATTATACACCTGTTTTTGAATAAGGAAATCAAGCCACAAAAATGTTAAGATCCACAGCTAAACAGGAAGCTAGGATTCAAAGGCACTGCCTGGTGCCAGACCCCCCCGCTCTGTGCCATCAGCCATTGTACATGATATGCTGAGAATATGCCAATGGTCTGCTGTAGCTAAGGCCCAGAGACAGGGACAAGAGACCAAGTAAGAGAAAGTAGAGGCCATTCTTCCGGCCTCAGGTAAAGGTCACCTTGATGGGTTTGCAAATCAAACGCTTATTAAACAGATCAATTTAACCTTCATGCATGACTTTTATTTAAATGCATCAAATCAAATTAAAATTTGAAAATACCTTGAAGTCTGCAAGTGAAAATCTCTCTGTAAAACACAATCACCATCTCCTTATCTGCCTTGTGTCTAATTCCTGATCTTTATATACAAGGATTGCTTGGCAGGCAAAAAGGTACCTGTGATCACTCAGGAGCAATCGGCATGGCCTAGAGCCTCTGATGATAAAAGGAGGAAAATTATAAAGATTCCCTAAGCCATAAAGAGAATTCTAGGGGCGCCTGGGTGGCTCAGTCAGTTCGGCTCAGGTCATGATCCCAGGGTCCTGGGATTGAGCCCCGTGTGTCAGGCTCCCTGCTCAGCCCAGGGAGTCCCTCTCCCTCTGTCCCTCCTCCCATTCATGCTCTCTAGCTAGCTCTTTCTCCCTCTCTCAAATAAGTAAATAAAATCATAGCAGAGAGAGAGAGAGAATTCTAGCATAGGAGGCTGCTCTCACTAAGCTCCCAAAGCACAGGCAAGCAGAGAAAGCATAGATTTTCCACTTCTGAAGTTAGAATAAAGACACCCGCAAACACTTCACATCACCATAGCCCCAGGGAAGTAATGAGTTCCACTGCTGTCTTACATTGAGCCTGCATTTAACTCTGGAATTATACTTTAAAAAAAAAAAAAAACCACTCTGTATCTACATGTTCAGAGCATTACAAAAAATCAGTACTCTTACAAAGGTAATATTTTAGTATATAGGATAAAAGACAGGAGTGAATAAAACACATATCCCTGAAGTAAAATCTTTGCATTGTTAGTACAGAAGGAAAGATAAAGTGGAAGGAGATATGCAAGCAGAAAGCAAGACAGAAGCTCCTCTCCTTCTAAGAGCATATGCTTCAATGCACACAGGACCAAGGAACTAACCTAAGGAAGCCCTTTCCTCACAGAACGTAATCTCTGCCTCTCGGTAGCAGCAAGTAGGTGGGAAGGAGGCAGAATATGACAATCAACCTGCGGGCCAAGCTGTTCTCACTGTTCTCTGGAAGGCAGAAGAAGTAGGATTTTATTATGTATGGGTGGGCAATCTCTTGTCTTACTCAATTTAATCACCCACAGATAAACTTTGTGACATCTGGGGGCTGATAGTTAAGAGTTATATAAAAAACTGTAAAGTATACTTAGCTATAAGGTAATTCATACATAAATGATAGCCTGACTTAGCAACTAGAAACTGCTCAGACTTACAAAGGGCAGTTATCACTTTATCCAGTACTTCCAAACTCCCAGTATTTCAGTCAGAACCACAGCTAGTATTTATATTCCTATTTGCAAGAAAGTTATATCTACTTAACAGTATTAGATACCTGTCATTTACTACTTACTCTAAAAAATGAGGAAGGAGAAACTGAGCATCCAAGAAAGACAGTGGTCTGACTTAACTCCTGCAAATAGCTGCCCATGAACAAAAGGTTAAGAAGAACATTTTATATCATTATCCAGAACCCGCACATAATGACAGTGTATTACTGTTCTTTGCTACTAAAACAAACTACCACAAACTTTGTGGCTTAAGACAACAGACATTTACTTAAGTGAGAATTCTAACACTGGTCTCACTGGGCAGGAGTATTTCCTTTCTGGATGTTCCTGGTGAGAATGTTCCTTGTCTTTTCTAGTTTCTAGAGGCAGGCTATGTTCCTTGGCTCATGGCATCTTTCTCTGTCTCAAAGCCAGGATTATGTATCAAATACCCACATCACCCATCACTCTAACCCCCCCTCTACTTCCCTATTGTACTTTTAAAGGACTCCTGTGAGTAACTGGGCCCATCTGGATAATGAAGGCAATCTCCCCCTCTTAAAGTTACTTGAGTAGCAACCTTAATTTCCCCTTACTATGTAACCTGACATATTCACAGGCTCCAGAAATTGGGATGTGGATATCTTTGGAGGGCCATCATCCTGCTTTCCACAGGTAGACAGATACTTACATACATATATACATATACACATACATGTTACTTGACCACTAATGCCTAATGCCTGCTTCCATGTTTATAAAAACTTGTAGTTTATACAATATATAGTTACTATATAATGGTAGTAACTACTTCAAAGGGCTATTGTGAAGATTACATGAGTTAGTAAGAGTAATGATCAGAGGAGTGCCTGAGTGGCTCAGTGGGTTAAGCCTCTGCCTTCGGCTCAGGTCATAATATCAGGGTCCTGGGATCAAGCTCCGCATCAGGCTCTGCTCAGCGGGGAGCCTGCTTCTCTTCCTCTCTCTCTCTTGCCTGCCTCTCTGCCTACTTGTGATTTCTCTGTCAAATGAATAAATAAAATCTTTAAAAAAGAGAGTAATGATCAGAGAATATACCTCATATACAGTAAGAGTTTCACTGACACTATATATATATATATATATATTTTTTTTTAAAACCAATTCTTATTTCACCTTTGTTTACACTTTTCTCTCCCTGCAGAATGCTGTTCCCAGCACTGTCTAGTTAAGTGCTACCCATCGTTCTAGGCCCTCTCTTACATAAAGTTTCCCTATACTCTATACAACTGCATTGTCTAATAGAATAAGTATTCATCACATGCGGCTGGCTACTGAGCCCCTGAAATGTAGCTAGTCAGAACTGAGATGTGCTGCTAAGTATAAAACACATATTAGATTTTGAAAATTTAGTGTATAAAAAGGAATGTAAAGAATTAATGTACAAAAAAGAATGCAAAAAATTACACATTAAAATGATGCTTGGGGTATGCTGAATTACATAAATGTACTACCAAAATTAAATTCACTTGTCTCTCTATTTTTTCATGTGGCTACCAGAAAATTTAAAATTACATATATGTACTCAATGGTATTGCAGTAACAGTATTACATGGTGAGATGGTAGTTACACTTGGGGTCAGCATAGCATGATGTATAAACTCGTGAAATCACTACGTTGTCCACCTGAAACCAACGTAAGGTCCTGTTTTCAACCTGACTTCCCCCCCCAAAAAAAAACACAAGTGAGTCACATTTGTGGATCGCATCATATATCTACTAAGTATCCTGTTCCATTCTCTCCTCATGTATTCGTAGTTTTCAGTTTGCTTTCCTAACACATGCTGTATTGATCTACTTTGTACTAGAGCCATCTGTGTCTGTGCTGGCTCCTCAAAAAGATTGGTAGCCCTTACCAGGCAAAGGGAATGGATCTTCTAATCTCAATGAGATTCATGATAATTATACAATACACGTTTGTGAAGCCGAATGAAAAGGGAAACACTCAGTTAATGTCTATTTGTATACAATATTTTACTGTTAACAGGAATGACCGAAAGTCAGTATAGCACTCTTCAAAGCAACTTATTTTGGGGTTAAAGACAGGATTAGGATGTACAGTAAATGGAAGAAGTTTCATTGAACAATACTGAGCTTCTTACATACAGTGTATTCATATATCTTCTACCCTACACTATCCTAATTCATTCTTTAAAGTGGTAATTGCAACCCATAAAATTGTTTTCATGATTCATTAATAACTGTGACCACAGTTCGAAATGCACTGCCATGATGGGTCAGGTACTAGTCTTCCTGGCTAGACACAAAGCACCCTAAAGACACCACCCTGATCTCAATGGCCCCACCAGGTAAGGACTAACCCTGTGGATGGTCATGGTCCAACATGGCCTTCAGAGAAGAAAGGCAGATCCACTCACGCATTTCCCTCTCTACCAGCCTTCCTATTAGGGTTAGGGGCAACCTAGCATAACTACATTGCGTGCTGTGCGGTCACGTCCACTCCCATGAGATGCACAGTCCAGCTCAGCCTGACCAAGAAGAGTTGGTCAGCACTGAGGGTACAAAAATAGAGTTTAAGATAACATTGAGGGTAACAGTCCCCAGGACTTGTCTGAGTTTTCTAAATTGTTGGGGTATATAGGAGCTCCCAAGCAAACCTGGAGAAACATTATCAACCTCAGTATTATGTATATTAAGTCAAATTATATATTAAATCAAATACCTAACAGAAAACAGAAGGAGGGGTGAGAGAGAGAGGGAAGAAAAATGGTAGAGAGAAAAAACATAGCAGGACTTCACAGGCTTTTATTGCTCTAGAAATCAAAACTTCGGCTAGTGGTTAAAAAGAACCCACAAAATTAAAGATGAGAGAAAAAAGAAATTCCTGGCCTGAAAACAAGAGATAAGAGAATAATCTCAGAGTAATCAAGAAAAGTAATGGAAATTAGTAAGAAATCTCTCTGTAGTGGGGCAGTTTGACAGGAAGGAGTCACTAAAAAGACTAAGGGATAAGTCTAAGTCCACAAAGGCTTAGACATAAGCCCAGAGAGGCTGTGAACCAAACTAGCCACAAGGTTTTTTTTTACTTAAAACAGATTATGAAAGGAAACTTTGCTGCAAGGAAAGAGTAAAAGGAATCTCTTTCTGAACTATGAAGAGGGAAAGGGAAGAAAGAAATAATTGATCCTGTGGTCAGATGGCTACCTGTATTAGGAGTTCAATTATGGACATATTTGTGTTTTAGGTTGCCATTAGGTTGTACCTTAATGATAGCAGAAGCATTAAACAGGATTGGGGATCCTTTTGCCCCTTACTACCTCAGTGATCTTGTAACTTCAGAATAAAATGCTTTAATTAAAACACTATGCAATTACTGTTTTAGTGTAGCAACCCCAAATGAATAAGTATACTTACCAAAGTCATATAGAAGTAGTAAAACAATCATGCCTATCTCACATAATGCTTTCAAACTTTCTGTTGAAGCAGTCTGGACCCAGCTTGGGGGTTCTCTGTATTAATCAGTTAAGTCATTCCTCCAGGCTCTTCAAATGCTGTTTCTTCCTATTCAACTACTACCAGTAAGCCTATTACATGTATGCTCCCATTATAGTTTTCAAGCAAAGACATTCCTGTGGAGTTACACTCAATGAAAATGCACAAAGGCTTAGAATTTCGATAAACCCTATAGCAAACACTTCTGTTTCTAGAATTGCTGTTGTTCTTCTCTTCGATCTGCCAATGGATTTGGAGGTGTTTGCAATCTTTAGATAAGCTATCTAGCTGATCTCCTGCTAGCTGAAGTAGTCTCAGCCTGCTACTTCTCCGCCATCTTGACTCCCACCCCTAGCAAACACTTCTGTATGGTAACGTTGACCTATTCATTTACCATGTTTCAAAATCTGGATTTTCACATATAAGAACATACCCATTTCATATATATTAAGCACACCCATTAAAAGCACTGACTACATGTACTAAAAACTATCAATTGGGGGTGTAATATACAGCATGGTGACTATAGTTAATGACAATGTATTATACACTGGAAGTTATTAAGAGAGTAGATCTTAAAAGTCCCCATCATAAAAAAAATTGTATAACTATACATGGTGATGGATGTTAACTGCCTTATTGTGGTGGTCATTTCACTCTGTAAATAAATATCAAATCATTATATTGTACATCTGAAACTAATATAATGTTTTGTGTCAATTAAACCTCAATAAAAACAAAATTAACAAGATAATATAAATCTTAAATACAAAAACAATTTTTTCTTATTAAGATCACAAGGAGGGCACCTGGGTGGCTCAGTGGGTTAAAGCCTCTGCCTTCAGCTCAGGTCATGATCCCAGGCTCCTGGGATCAAGCTCTGAATCGGGCTCTCTGCTCAGTAGGGAGCCTGCTTCCTCCTCATTCTCTGCCTACTTGTGAACTCCGTCTGTCAAATAAATAAATAAAATCTTAAAAAAAAATCACAAGGAAAAAATCTTATTAAAACTTATTTTGTATTTGTTTTGTTTTGTTTTTTAATTCATTTATTTATTTGACGGAGAGAGAGCACAAGCAGGCAGAGCTGCAGGCAGAGGGAGAGGGAGAAGCAGGCTCTCCACTGAGCAGGGAGCCCGATGCGGGGCTCATTCCCAGGACCTTGGGATCACGACCTGAGCTGAAGGCCGATGCTTAACGACTGAACCACCCAGGCACCCCTGTATTTGGTTTTTAAAAAGAAAAACAAGAAATACTTAAAATACAATGGCATTTCTAGCAGGAAAGGAATTAATATATTTTTTAAAAAATCAATATAAAACAGATTATTATTATTAAGAAAACATCCTCTTTAAAAGCTTTCCTGGGGGCGCCTAGGTGGCTCAGTGGGTTAAAGCTTCTGCCTTCGGCTTAGGTCATGATCCCAGGGTCCTGGGATCGAGCCCCGAATCGGGCTCTCTGCTGAGCAGAGAGCCTGCTTCCCTTCCTCTCTCTCTGCCTGCCTCTCTGCTTAATTGTGATCTCTGTCAAATAAATAAATAAAATCTTCAGAAAAAATAAATAAATAAATGCTTTCCTAAAGACATTTTCTTCTGGTGTATGAGATTTTTTTTTCTGCTACTTCATCTACTACCATCTGCAATTTCTTAATTCTGAATTTTCTAAATAGTGAAGTGAAATTATTAATAATAAATAATGAAATACAGTGACAAAGGAGTCAACTTTATCTCCTACTCTAGAATTAAGGAACGAGGAAGATGAAAAAGAATAGAAAAAAAGAAAAAAGGCTTCCTATGAGTACAACACAGAAAAGGTCTCAAGTGAGAAATGAGGTTGGGACCTTGCTATCATTAATATCAATCTTTAAAATATTATATAATTTCTTGTCCAGAAAAATTTAGCCAGGTAGATTCCATTAGTATCTTCTGTAAGGGAATGTCCATGGAAATGTCAAGAAGCCTAAATAAACTAATGTAAAGTGTTATTATTCTTTTTTTAATTTTAAAGACTAAAAATAATAGAAGAAAATGATAGGGGATTAATACATAGTCTTTACAAAAGAAGTAAATGATTTGGCTACATCCACGCCACTTAAATATACATTTATCATCACATACATGTATGATTTCCCAGCTACTGTAACAATCCCTCCATATTTATAAAACTTAAATCGTTTTTCCTTAAGAAAAACACATAGGAAATAACCATTTCTTTTTATTCCAAAAGTCACTTGTTTAATCATTCATTGATCATTTATTAAGTATCTACTATGTGCAAGCCACTAAGATAGGTTCTGGGGACACAAAAGATCATTATGATACAGTTTCTGCCACCAGCCATTTGTTCCAGTCTTCTTCACAGGAAATTCTTTATCTATTCCATCCTTGATATTACTTTCTCTCTTTGGTTCTTTTTCACTTTACACAACCTTTCTCCCCACACCCCACATCTCTCCTGTCTCGGGTTGCCATGTCCACCCTGGCTGACCAAACTCGTTTCTGTTCCCTATGAAAACCACACTGTTCCACACCTCCTTCTCCCTGGCTGTCATTTTTCAAGTCTCAATTGTGGCCCATTGTTCTGGGAAGCCTCGCCTAACTCCTGCAAAGCTTGATGTTTTCATGCTACCAGTCATTCTATCAGACCTTAACAATCAGTGCTTTCATTATAGTTATTTGTTTCCATGACTACCACCCTTCTTTAAGAATTGGAAAGGTAAGGATCTGATTCATTTTCAGATCTTCACTATCTAATAATGAACTTAGCATACAGCAAGCACCCAATAGATGGTCTTAAGAATGAATGAATGTATAATAATGTATAACTCAGAGGATGTATCAATAAATTGAGAATCTACTGGAAATATCTATCAATACAGATGTTGATAAAATAATACATCTAAGAAAATAATAATCAATTAGAATTAACTGCTAGCTAAATTAGTAACAAGAACTTGAAGGCAGAAAAAAATATCTTAATTTAAAAGGTAAGCTACTGGAATGCCTGGGTGGCTCAGCCTGTCGGACTCTAAATTTTGGCTCAGGTCATGATCTCGAGGTCCTGGGACTGGGCCCTGTGCTGGGCTCCACACTCACTGGGGGAATCTGCTTCTCTCCCTCTCCCTCTGCCCCTCACACCCACTCACACCTGCACCTGCATGCTTTAATAAATAAATAAAGCTTTAAAAAAATTAAAAGGGCAGGCTATCATGAAAAATGGAGAGCAATCCATCTTCACGGAGTTTAAGTGACTTTTCTAGGCCTTAAATTCATCTTCTGTATTTCCCTAAAACTCTGGTTTGAATCTTTATTTCATTCAAGCAATGGTCCCACTTATATTAGATTTAGCTCAAACACACATAATCTAAATGACAAGAAACATATAAATGTGGCATATACTGCCCTTATAACGTGTTCTAGCACATTTCCCTAACTTAAATCATATCCCCTCTACCTTCAAAAATATTATATCTATAAGCATCATCACTACAACCCAAGAGCTTCTGTTAAATCAACCCACATTTTTAATTCAAATATCAAGTTAGGAATCTGTCACCATAAAAATTTATAAAATCATTGGTTTGATTCACTAATTACATGTTTTTAATACACCTCTTTCCATTATTTAGTTCTCCTTATTATCTTTAAATAAAGTTTTGAAATTTTCTTCATTAAGGTCTTCTTGTTTTACTTTTGGTGAGCATAGTCCTCAATAATACTGCTTTTGTTGCTATTCCAAGTGGTATCTTCTTTTAAAAATTTTATTATTTGTTGCTGCCATATTATAATACTATCCATTTGCATATATGGATTATATTTAACACTCTTTTTTTTTTAAAGATTTTATTTATTTATTTGACAGACAGAGATCACAAGTAGGCAGAGAGGCAGGCAGAGAGAGAGGCGGAAGCAGGCTTCTTGCTGATTAGAGAGCCCGATGCGGGGCTCGATCCCAGGACCCTGGGATCATGACCTGAGCCGAAGGCAGAGGCTTTAACCCACTGAGCCACCCAGGTGCCCCCTATATTTAACGCTCTTGATGAATCCTTATTACTTCTAATAATTTGTCATTCTGCATTTTCTATGTAGACAATATGTAGTCTGAGAGTCAAGTCAGCTTTAGAATTTTCAATCCAGTCTTTAAATGTTAATTACCTTTCATTTGTGCTATTTAAAAATATACTTCTGGGCAATATGTGATCAATTTTAGGTAGTAAGAATGTGCATATAAGACAATCTAAGATAACATTACTTAATATATCATATTGGGAGTTTAATTCCCTTCTTGGAAAATTATAAAACTAGATAAGGTTTTTAACGAGGATCAGAAGTCATACATACATACAAAGATTATGCAAAGACAGATAAAATAGAAAAAAAGCATTTCATAAAACACTTAACCTTTACCACATGTGAAGCATTCTGATAAACTCTAATTTATTATTTTCATTGTTAGTTGCAACCTACCAAACTGACTTCATGACCTTTGAATTGAAAAACGCTAGATCAATTGGATTACCAGCTTTTAAAATGAATGCTGCCACAACTTCAGTTCCTGCATTTCTGTTTATCCTTAACATCACATTAGCAATAAGGAACACTTCAGGTGTTAAAGGTTTAATGAGGAAAAAAAAGGAAAAAGAGGCAGTCTTACAATGAAAGTGGTGGGCAAATCACTTAAGCTACACCGTGGTTCAAAGAGAAAAACAGCGGGAAACAAACTGAGTCTTTACACAGCACATCACCGTATAGAAATATTGAACTGCCAAGAACCTGCTTCTCAGTGGGGGACGCGTCCTTCTCAAATTGGGAGGAGCAGTTTATTTTCAGACAAAAACATCATCCTTTGTACCACAGTATTGTTCATTTATAGTTTATGATCTTAATACATTTGTTCGATTTTAATATCAAATTTTATTTTGACTTCTTTACTACAGAAAAGGTATAAAGCTAAAGCAAGAAAATGTAAGTTTATATAAAGTCACATTGTCATAAAAATACTTTAAATCAAATTGGGTGGGGAGGTTAGCAATAACATTTTCCCTTAAAACTGGTATTTTGGGGGGTGGGGGAGCTGGGTGGCTCAGTTGTGATCTCAAGGTCATGAGAGTGAGCCGGGCCCGGGCTCTGTGGTGGGAGTGAAGCCTGTTGGAGATTCTCTCTTTCCTCCGCCCCTCCCCTGACTGACTGACTGACTAATTAACAAAATAGATAAATAAATAGATAAACAGATAGATAAATAAATAAATGGATATAGATAAATAAATAATATGAATTAAAAAGAAGAAAAAAGAATCTTAAAAAATAATAATCAAATAAAACAGGTATTTTGGGGACATCTGGCCAACTTGGTTGGTATAGTGTGGGACTCTTGATACTGAGGTCCTACTTCAAGCCCCATGCTCGATATAAAGATCATTTAAAAAAAAAAAAAAAAAAACTTTAGGGGTGCCTGGGTGGCTCAGTGGGTTAAGCCTCTGACTTCAGCTCAGGTCATGATCCCAGGGTCCTGGGATCAAGTCCCACATCAGACTCTCTGCTCAGTGCAGAGCCTGCTTCCCTCTCTCTCTCTCTCTGCCTGCCTCTCTGCCTACTTGTGGTCTCTGTCTGTCAAATAAATAAAATCTTAAAAAAAACTTAAAAAAAATAAATAAAATAGGGGTGCCTGGGTGGCTCAGTTGGTTAAATGAATGCCTTCCTCTCAGGTCATGATCCTGAAGTCCCAGGACCCAGTCCACACTGGGCTCCCTGCTCACTGGGGAGTTTGCCTCTCTCTCTGATCCACCCCCTTATCATGCTCGCTCACTTGCTCGCTCTCTCTCTCTCTCTCAAATAAATAAATAAAATCTTTAAAAATAAATAAAAAATAAAATAAAATCAGTATTTTTACTTTTATTTTATAAAAGTACTACTTCTGTAATTTAACAAATTTAAAAGAAGAAAGTTGTAACACAAAATAATAAATGAAAGGAGTCAGAAGGCCAAAGTGGAGAAATATCAAAATAAAGCACAAATTCTTTCTGCCCACACCGAGCATCCTCCATAAAACAGCCGCAGTCTCCCTCCCCTCATTCTTAAACACGCTGCTATACAGCAAACACTCACTAAGCAGTTCTTAAGGGCTAGATTTTGTCCCAGGACACACTTTGGCCATATACACCAAACATTCCAATCAACTCCATGTTCACAATCCCTTACTCCATCCTGTGTTCACACTCCCTTCAATGCCCTCGCCCTACCCAGCCTCCCTTCCCACTACATACAGAGACTGTGTGGTTTGTACCTGCATGCTAGCCAGTGTTTGATACATGCCGCATTTACTAGGATCTGAGTACCTCCAAATAAGAGTCACATGGAAATGATGCCATAAAAGCCCAAGAAACTGAGCTTATTAAACACTCAGAGAACAAACTGGAAAACTGCAATCACTAAATTCAGACCATCAGGTACTGGCCACTTAACATTTCTTTTGTGTGGAGCCCTTCCTCTTAACCAAGTTAATCAGTAATACCTGTCTACTTTTTTCTCTCCTCCTTTAAAAAAGATTTGATACTTTTTAACTAAGGCTAAATTCAACTAATAACAGAAAAAAAGTTGGATCTTAGCCATAAAACAGATACTGTGCTTACATAACAATTCCTCTGATACTTATGTATGTGTACATTCTCAGCAATAATTTCATTTTGATACTGAAACTACAAAACACTTTCCAATAAAAATTTGAAAATCAGGGGTGCCCGGGTGGCTCAGTCATTAAGCAACTGCCTTCAGCTCAGGTCACGATCCTGGGGTCCCAATATCATGCCCCACATCAGGCTCCTTGCTTGGCCAGGAGCCTGCTACTCCCTCTCTCACTCCCCCTGCTTGAATTCCCTCTCTCACTGGGTCTGTCAAATAAATAAATAAAAATTAAAACAAAAAACTTGAAAATTAAAGTACAAGAACACCAAGGTGGGAATCAATCTCTGACAAAAATTAATTCAATAAAAGAGAAACACAAAATTAAAACACTGCAAATGTATATAAATGACATTCAGATATCAATCTCCATTATAAACAATCACATCAGATAATGATTTTGGTTAAACCTTTGAAGATTTAAGGCCTTCTGTGGACACAAAGACATAATACTGTATTTCTTTTTCTCTCTCTCTTTTTTTTACAGATTTTATTTATTTACTTGTCAGACAGAAAGAGAAAGAGTGAGCGCAAGCAGGGTGAGCAGCAGGCAGAGGGAGAAGCAGGCTCCCTGCTCAGGACCCTGGGATCATGACCTAAGCCAAAAGCAGATGCTTAACTGACTGAGCCACCAAGGTGTCCCTGTATTTCTTTCTAACACTGGAAGTATCCATAGTAAGGGTCATTCTTAACTCCCAACACCAAGATTTGAATGTTTTCTTCAATCTGCAATGTAAACATCTTTCAGTAAATGCTAATATGTTCAAGCCTTTATTTCATAAGTTAAATTTCTTCAATCATTGTAGTGCTGAGGAACATTCTTCTATAAGAAGAATAAATGATAAATGATATCAACTGGTTAGGATTAATTTATAACCAACTATCTTTCTGAATATCATGCAACTTCAGAAAATTTTAAGAGTCAATAAAATTAACACATACTGTTGGCCATATAATTTGCAACAAATAAATTATAACTACGTAGGCCTACTTTGCCCTGGCTCTCTACCTCGCTCTTTCTCCCCTTCCTTTCTGTTTCTTTCTATTTTTCCTCCTCCTACTCCTAAACTATGATACCCATTAAACTCCCTAGTCTTATTCTTTTTCCCATTATTGGAATCACTTATTTTTTTGAAGTTCAATTCTCTGTCTCAGGTAGTAGACTCGCCTCTTTTCTTCTGCCATTCTTTTGCCCAGAAACCTTAGTTTCCATTAGGATTCCAGATGCCTTTCCTGGGTTTTAAGGTCCTTGACCCTTTCTTCCTCCATTCTCAACATTAAAGTTCACCTCCAATTAGAAAATCTCCCCTCTATCTTCACAACTCCTCTAATATTTCCAGCCTAAGTGCCTCAGGACTCATACTGTTTTTACACACACACACACACACACACACACACACGCAGCACACCTTCCCTCCTCCACTACCAATTCAAAGCCTCCCATCCTGGGAATGTTGCCTACACAGCCCACCTCTTTGACAAAGTCTTCCTTGGCTGTGCTAGGCCCAGGAAGCTCTCACTTCTTTGATCACAAAATAGAGCATATCTGCTCTGTTCATCTGATCTGCCTCAAATACCAGTTTCTTTGACAATTAGTAAACATTGACTAATATTTGTTTATTATTTTCTATAGTTTTCCTCTCTGTTTTATAAACATAATGTTCTCTAAGCTAAAGCGAGCTTAACTACAGCTAATAGAGTGCTTAAAATCATCCATTTCCTTTTATTTCTTTCTGTATATTCCTAACACAAATGGACAAGGTAACAAAATATAATAAAAATGATTTTCTAAGATTCAGACTGAAACTTTATATACATATTTTACATAAATAAAAATTACATAAATTCACCTAAGAAAAATTGTTTACCATTATTAAAAAGCAATTTTATCTAAGTACCATCTTTGAATACAATGTAGTTATCCATAATTACCATAAGAAACAAAGTCAGTCAGTCTACCCCACTATATAAAAATAAATGTGAAGGTTCCAATAGTCTTTAAATGACAATCCACAGAATAGAAAATCCTTTGGAGACCTCTTGTGGCCAAAAAATACAAAAAGCCTTAATACTTTAAAATGCATATTCCATAATTCCAAGCCATTCTCCTGCCTTTTCTCACACAACTTTATTATTTCTTTTTTTTCTTCTTTTTAGATTATTTATTTATTTATTTGACAGACAGAAGAGTCACAAGTAGGCAGAGAGGCAGGCAGAGAGAGGGGGGGAAGCAGGCTCCCCGCTGAGCAGAGAGCCCAATGTGGGGCTCGATCCCAGGACCCTGAGATCACGACCTGAGCCGAAGGCAGAGGCTTAACCCACTGAGCCAGCCAGGTGCCCCACAACTTTATTATTTCTTAAATATCAAACAGTAACTGACAAAAACTACTCTTTTTATCTTCAGATTTACAGCCGAAGAAAAGAGGGGTAAGTCTGAGACATGAAAGTCTACTTATCGTTGCTAAGAACAGACAAGAATCCATCAAAAATAAAACAACTTTTCTCTTTGAAATTTCCAGGCTACACGGTTTACTAGTAGTAAATACGGAACAAAATTTGGCAACACTATGTTGTTCATACCTAATTAAAAGCACTTCCTATCCTCATTGTTTTCTTTTTTTTTCTTTATATGCCTGTGATTTGTACCTCAGTTTGATGAAGGCTAAGTTTTATGAATGCTAAAATGCACAAACTAGCATTCATAGGGCAACTTAGGGTAGGAGACCTTACACAATAAAAGTACAATAAAGAAAAAGTCCACACTTAAATGCTAAAAATTAGATAAAATTTTAAATAAAATTAAATTGAATAAAATACAGATGATGACTGAAGTAGCTTCAGAATGGGGAAACAACTAAGTACAAAAATAAAGGAACACTACTGTGAGCATGGACAACTTGTTTGATCCAGACCATCTACTAAAAACCCATAGAAATCGTGAATTAAAATACAATAAAAAATGTTTCAGGACGCTTGGGTGGCTCAGTTGGTTAGGTATCTCCCTTTGGCTCAGGTCATGATCCCAGGGGCCTGGGATCAAGCCCCGTGTTGAGCTCCCTGCTCAGCAGGGAGCCTTCTCCCTCTCCCTCTGCCTGCCACTCCCCATTCTTGTGCTCTTTCTGTCAAATAAATAAGTAAAAATTTTTAAAAATGTCTCTTAAACAGAGTCAAACAACAACAATAAAAAGGGGAAATCCTCAGGGCCAAAACCAAAAATACTAAGAGAGACATCTATTCCAGACAGCTGTAGGTGGGAGGTAACACCATAAAGTGAAATGCATAGGGAGCAGATAAGAAGAAATTCCGGAAGAGAACAGCCAGAGACGATATTCAAAAAGATAATGGCTGACAGGAACAATAATAAAGTAATGATCAGAGAGAATTCTTTCCCCCTACAGAGAACTCTACAGTTGAGCAACAAAAGTCACTAAGGAGAAAAGCCAATCTTCTAACCCAAACCTCATGTCACAAGAGCCACAATGTTTGACAGCTTGACTTCTAAATCTCTAGCACTCCACTCTGTCCATAGATAAAGCTTAGCTTTAGACACTCACAGAAATGTAGATTAACTTTTGACTTTGCTTAGTCCAGTATGAAAATTAAAAAAAAAAAATTATACGTTCTCAATAAACATAGGAAAAAACAACATACTCTCAATGCTAAGCAAAGAAATATAAATTAAAACAAGACAAAGGCAGCCATCAAATTAGGAAAAATCCACATATGACACCCAAACTATCTTTAGTATGCCACATGGCTCTTGAATCTCATTTGATGAATAAACATTTAGGAATATCTACAGCCAAAGATGTTCGCCAGCAAAAAAAAAAAAAAAAAAAAAAAAAAAAAAAAAAAGCCCTTCACTTTTGGCAATGTCTTTGTGGAATATTTTCCTATTTTATTCAATTTATGCTTTTATTATTTTGTTTTTTTAAAAAGTAGAAATAAGAAAGATGGGAGTGTTGCTGTTTGAGTTAAGATGGCAGAACAGTAGCGGACCCCTGAACTTGCCTTATCCCTTGAACACAGCTAGATCGACATAAAATCATTCAGAACAACTAGGAAATTGATCTGAGGATCAAGAAAACAATGTGCACAACTGGAAGGAGAGAACATGGCAGATGCAAGGTTCTGAGACTAAGGGAGGTTCTGAGACCAGGGGAGAGAAAAGCTACAGTGCTGCTAAATGGAGGGAACACTTTTCGCAGAGTGGAACTGGAGAGAGGGAGAGCAGGAGAGAAAGCCATACCCGGGTTTCACACAAGATGCCACAGTGTGGGGATCCCCAGGGTCACACTGACAGAGAACGTTCCCCTTCTTAGAGTACATTAGGATGAGGGCATTTAGCCTCTCCAAGGACGAAAGACCCACCAGGCACCCATGAGCAGCCATTCAATAGCAGGCCACAGAGACGCATGCAGAGGACACAGAACCTGGTCTCAGCTTTCCACCGTGCTTCACTGTAGACTCCAGGCAGCAACGAAGGCACGTAACTGCTTTTCTGGGATAGAACGGTGACAGGCACAATGCCGCAAGGCTCTGTTCCCAGTGGTAGGGGGAGTGGGTCAGTGCTTAGCCAGGTCCTTTAAGATTTGGAGTTCTGATCCCAGCCATTGGTTGACCAGAGGTAAAACACAGGAGAATTGTGGGGTTGGGTGTGCGCACAGCAGAGCACAGACAGGTTGGGAGGAGTGATCTGAGGAAAGCCTGAGACACAGGATAGGGGATCATTTGCTTTCCTGGGAGGACCTCATAAAGAGCAGTGGCTGTGGGTTCCCTAGTTCCCTTCCTGGGAGCAAGAAGGAAGGGTGATGCCATCTTCCACTCTCCCTAGCCCCCACAACCAGCACTGCAGAACCTGAGAGAAACACAGCGCTGCCAGTGGAAGCTGGAGTGGCTTACACCAAACCCTGCCCCGTTGCTCCAGGCAGGGACTTCTTTACTAGGCAGGTCTGGCCACAAGCCAATGCAGCAGGCCTCTCCCTGAGAAGACCAACACAGGCCCCCTGCATGTAAGCACATCTACTGATCACAGAGTGCTCCAAACAATCAGCTTCAGTTCTAGTGGAAACAGGACCAGGCTTTTATTCTTTTTTAAATTTTTTTTTCCTTTGGAATGAGGCTTATTGTTTTTGTGTGTTACTTGGTTTGTTTCCTTTTCTTATTTTTTGGATCATGCTTTTTTCTTTCTTTCTTTCCTTATTTCTTTCTTACTTTTTCTTTAGAATCAGGCTTATAGTTTTTTGTTCATCTGTTTGCTTTAATGTTCCATTTCCTTTTCTCTTTTCTTGGATCATGATTTTTTTTTCTTTTTTTTTTTTTTTAAATCAAACTTACCTTCACAAACAAATTAAAGTACATCTAGTTAAAGGTCCAAACACTCCCCACTGCAAGCAAAGAGGAACTCTGTAGAGGACTCATCTGTGGGAAAGAGCTACCAAAACACAACAGCAGAGTGCACACACATACACCAGAAACCCTTCCTGAAGTGCCAGGCCCTAGATTCTTAATGTAGTATTACTCTCAGGAGCAGGAAACACAAAAAACTTCCACAAAACACAAAAGACAGAAGCCCAGACATAATGACAAGACAGAGAAATTCTCCCCAAAAGAAAGATCAAGAAGAAATCATAGCCAAGGATTTTCTTAAAAGAGATAAAAGCATATAGCTCAACAAGAATTTAAAATAACACCTAAAAATTAGTCAGACTGAAATAAAAATGCTAAAACTGAGATGCAAAACTGACTGGAGGTAATCACAACGAGGATAAAAAAAGAAGTGCATAGAATAGGTGATGCAGAAGATAAAATCATGGAAAATAATGAAGCCAAAAAGAGGCAAAGAAAACTATTAGATCGCAAATACAGACTTAGGGAACTCGGCAGTTTCACAAAGCACAGTAATGTCCGTATCATAGGAGTCCTAGAAGAAGGGGGTGGGGGCAGAAGGTTTATTTGAACAAATTACAGCTGAGAATGTCAGTAATCTAGGGAAGGAAACAGGCATTCACGTCCAAGAGGCACAGAGATTTCCCCTCAAAATCAACAAAAACAGGTCAATACCAAGACCTATCATAGTGAAATTTGCAAAATACAAAGATAAAGAGAGAATTCTGTAAGCAGCTAGGGACAAAAGGTCCACAACCTACAAGGACAGACACATAAGATTAGCAGCAGAGCTGTCCATAGGAACTTGGCAGGCCGGAAGAGAATTGCTGGATATATTCAACATGCTGAATGGAGAAAGTATACAGCCAAGAATACTTTATCCAGCAAGGCTGTCATTCAGAATAAATGGAGAAATAGAGTTTTCCAAAACAAGCAAAAAACAAAGGAGTTCATGAACACTAAACCAGCCCTGCAAGAAATATTTGACCCTTTGAGCAGGAAAAGGATTAAAACCAACAAAGAATAGAAAGGAATAGAGACAATCTAGAGGAACAGCAACTTTACAGGTAACACAATGGTACTAAATCCGTATCTGTCAATAATTGCTCTTAGTATAAATAGAATAAATCCTCCAATCAAAAAAGATACAGGGTATCAGAATGGATTAAAAACAAAAAAAAGGCATATCAATATGCTTCTTACAAGAGACTCATTCTAGACCCAGAGAAAAATGGAAGTGTTGATTCAACTGACTGACTTTAGTCTCAGTTATACCTCAGTCAATTGAATATTTATGCAGTTACAAAGAAAACTGAAAAAAAAAGATACAAAATATTGGACACAGAAGACTAATTTTAGAAGACTTAATTTTTTTAGGTCTTCAAGAGCAGCACCGTTTATCAGTCTACTGCCTCACTTTCAATTATTCAAGTGTTTTTTTTTTTTTTAGATTTTATTTATTTATTTGACGGGGCAGGCGGCAGAGCAGCAGGGAGAGGTAGAGGGAGAAGCAGGCTCCCCACCGAGCAGAGAGCCCAGGACCCTGGGATCATGACCGGAGTCGAAGGCAGACACTTAACCATCTGAGCCACCCAGGCACTTCAGTTATTCAAGTTTTAACTCACTGTCAGAAAAGGACAATAAAATAAGGGGATCTGATGCAGAATTTTTCATCTATCTAATCAGCAGAGATTCTTTAAATGCTCCAATGTTAACAAGGTTCAAGCAACTCTCCTATTTGGTAGGGGTAGAAGTATAAACTGATAGGGCGCCTGGGTGGCTCAGTGGGTTGAGCCGCTGCCTTCGGCTCAGGTCATGATCTCAGGGTCCTGGGATCGAGTCCCACATCGGGCTCTCTGCTCAGCGGGGAGCTTGCTTCCCTCTCTCTCTCTCTCTGCCTGCCTCTCTGCCTGCTTGTGATCTTTGTCTGTCAAATAGATAAATAAAATCTTTAAAAAAAAAAAAAAAAAAAAAGAAGTATAAACTGATATTACTAATTCTAGCAAGCAACCAAGAGTTTTAATACTTATATCTTTGACCCAGTAATTCCACTCATAGGAATTTAGCTTAAGGAAATAATCAAAAATGCACACAAGTATTTCTATGCATGGATATTTATCACAGCAATATTTGAAAAACTGAAAAATGAATGCAGCATAACAAAAGGGAAATGGAAAAATTATCCATTTACATGACTGAATGATATGTAGTCACATTGTTTTCAATGACTACTCACTGACATATTAGTAGATGATATGATGCCCTCTAGAATTTGCTTCAAGTAAATCAAGGTGAGGGGGGAGTAGGAATATGCAAGAAATGAAATTGGCTGAGTTGAGCAATGTTTAAGCTGATTGATGGATTCATGGGGAGTTCACTGCCATATTCTGTATAATTTTGTATATGTTTGAAATTTACCATAATAAAATAAAATAAAATAAAATTTTCCACAAAAAAAGTATGAGGATTTTAAGGTTAAAAAAAACAACACAAAACTGATTTTGCAACATGAATCCAAGTTTATAAAGGTGACATACATAGAAATAATACACCGAGACGTTTAAGAGTAATTATTTCTCTGTTATAGGATTTGACTTATTTTTAGCTCTTCCTTTTGATTTTTTCTGGTAACTCCCAGTTTTTCCCAAATGACCATGGATTAGCAGAATCAAAAAAATACATTATGAAAGCTACCTAGAAAGAAGTTCAATTCAAATGAAAACAGAACACTCCTAACTCGAAAAAAAAAAAAAAAAATACATGGAACTTCACTTAATCAATTAGTTTGATTTTCTGACTGATCTGCCAACCTGACAGTCTTTAGGGGCTCTCCTGCCTCATCTAAAGTCCAAATTCCTCCATCTAGAATCCTCTCCACTGGATCCCCAGTCCACCTTTCCAGTGTCTTTTCTCCCCTGACACTCCTCCAGGTAGCGGTATGAAATGCTCTCAAAAAGGTATCTTCATGTTTGTAACTTAACATACCAGGCTTTGTGAATCCAGTTAGGTATGTACAAATATGCCTCTCCTGCTGGATTATAAACTCTGCAAGATGCAGACCACAACCACACCCCCTTCTTCTGTATGCCAGTGCCTAGCGCACTGCCTCATAAGTGCGACCTTAAATCTAATTAGTAACATTCCTACAGAACCACAAATTAAAACTCGCAGTGCAGATAAAGCACTTACAAATTTACTTAACCTTTATAAGAAATGAACTCTAAATTACCTCCAGAAACTGAAGTTCATTACCAAATACTATTACACCCTTTTAAAAGACCTACATTAAGGTGATATTAAGGGTAATTTTTTTTTCTTTTTTGACATTTCCAGGACTACTGTTCAAACATTTCTGTTGGGTGCCTGGGTGGCTCAGTGGGTTAAAGCCTCTGCCTTCGGCTCAGGTCATGATCCCAGGGTTCTGGGATCGAGCCCCACATCGGGCTCTCTGCTCAGCGGGGAGCCTGCTTCCTCCTCTCTCTCTCTGCCTGCCTCTCTGCCTACTTGTGATCTCTCTCTGTCAAATAAATAAATAAAATCTTTAAAAAAAAAAAACATTTTTGTAAGTAAAAACTTTTTAACAACCTTAATAAATTTAGTAAGCACCAATTCAGGAATTAAATCTGATTTCAGATCAGATTTCAAACTCAGTGTTATTCTTCAGTGCGGTGCCATCTTACCTGGCAGCTGTAGCTCTGTGCACGAGCATCTCTGTCTGCTCTGACAAGTGTGAGGGAAGCAGCAGCTCCACCGGCTGCAGGCACAGTATCCGCGTCTCCAGCTCTGAACGGGAAGCAGAGTCCTGGAAACTGTCAAACACCACCTCACCTGTGGCAGGCTGCACTCCCTGAAAGCAAAACACTATGTCACAGACAAAATATGTTGCCCAATTATAACCCTGACACATTATAAACATGGAAACAGTAAAGAGGATAAACTCTTTAGCAGGTAGTCCATTTCTAAAGAGTTTTAAAACCTGTGTACTTTTCAAGACTCTTACGTAGGAAGTCAGACTCACCAATATATAAGCTATGCTAGATGGGATTTTAGAGACACTCTGAGTTAAGTCTTAGATCCAACAAAACTGACAGAGTGACTCTTACAAGTCCCCAGACCCTCAGTTTCCTCCTCTTGAGGTGGGAATAAACCAGCCTGCTCTAATCTTCAGATTACTGCAAGGGCCAAATTACAAAAGAATCATGAAAGTTTTACAAAGTATACAGTTCTGTACACTTAGCAGTTATCACAACTAAAAGTAATAAGTTCCTAGTAATGTGGCCACCAGAGTAGTAGTAAATTTCTACTTCATTATATAAAATTAATCAATGAAATTATAATTTTTGCAAAAAAAAAACAGACGTGTGTGTATGTGTGTGTGTATATATATAACAAACTCTGAATCCCAAGTAGCGAATCTATCCAGGGAAACAACTGTGAAAACTAAAAGCTACGCCCCATCATCCTAAGCCATAGCAAAGATAACCTGGAAAAAAATCATGATTTGGAAGAGGAAAAAAGTTAAGGAATCTATGCAAGGCTGCAGGGTGATAAAGTGGTGGAGCCCAGGGTCATGCAGCCTCACTCTTGTCCACTGCTGATGCTTAAGGAAGGCATGGCACTAGCTACAGCCGGCCTTAGTCACACTCATCCCTATACTCAAACACTGCCGACAAAGTCAACCGACACAGCCTCTTAGGAAAACCACACGGTATTTTCTCGGTAAGTCATGAACACCCATACACGAAACTCAGCTAGGTACATATCAGAGGCATGCACAAAAAGGTTTCTAACAGCCTTCTCTGTACAACCAAAAACTACAAAGAACCCACATGTCCATTAATGGAAGAATGAATAAAGTATAAAACATACAATAAAATACAACGGAGCAATGACAATGAAAATTACAGTAACACAGGTAAATAAATCTCATATACAAATAGTAGTTTGTAAAGAAAAGGAGCAAGATCCAAAAAGATACACACAATATATTTACATTTATATATAGTTTAAGGTGGTAAAACTGGAACTTAAAGCAAAGAAATTATTATCATTAAAGTCTGCATTAAAATTCCCTCTGCTCGGGATGCCTGGGTGGCTCAGTGGGTTAAGCCTCTGCCTTCGGCTCGGGTCATGATCTCAGGGTCCTGGGATTGAGCCCCGCATCCGGCTCTCTGCTCAGCGGGGAGCCTGCTTCCCCCTCTCTCTTTGCCTGCCTCTCTGCCCACTTGTGATCTCTGTCAAATCAATAAATAAAAATCTTTAAAAAAAATTAAAAAATAAAAAATAAAATTCCCTCTGCTGAAGGCATGGGGCCCTTCGCTACACGGTATTCTATTTTCTGACCTACGTGGTTGTCTCACATTACTATAACTACTATAACTATGCACTCTGTTTTATTAATTTTTTTCTTTTGAATATAAGTTTTTGAAGTCCCTCATTTTTGGCTCAAGGAACTTCCTTAATTCTAGGCCAGAGGGCTTCTCTAGTGCCCAGATAGCTGGACTATAAGTATATTAATATACATAAGTAAATTTATCTCCCAATCTACAAATCAAACATTTACAAAAGCTAGCTACGAAAGTTCAAGTAACAAATTTATCAGCCTAATTACCCTTTGCCTTTTTTAAATCAGAGAAATGGTCTATATTGGAATGCTCGCAACATTTATTATGATGTGATACGTGACACTGAGAAATCCAAAGTCAGTCTGTATAAAGCTGTGCGCTGCCCAAAGTGAAGGTCAAGGGCCCTATTGCAGTAGTACTATCAACATTTAAACCTTTGATTTTACACTGCCACTATCCAGCAGATAACTCCTAGGTAGTAAAAGAGGAACACATGACACTCATCACAATAGGGACCCAGCAAATAACAGTCCTGAGGGAAAAAAAAAAAAAAAAAAGAAGAGATCCATTACCGCCACACTGATTTTGAGGACTGAAGACAAATCCTGAGTGCCGTGCCCAGGATAAAGTTCGATGCAGGAAGCTGGAGCTCAGGAGGGAGGAACAGCCTCGACTCAGAGCCTAGATGTCATCAGCCCAAAAGCAGTCACTGAGTTCAAGGATAGGACAACACAGGAGAGGCATTTCTCTCTCACATCCCAATTCATACACAATCATTAACACTGGCAGCAAGCACTAAGGAGGAAGTGTATACTATCTGCTCTGTTCTTTAGACTGAGTTGAGGATAAATATAAAATAGCACATTATACATATTAAAGCTTAAAAACAAATAACCTTACTGTTTGTAAATAGATCCAATTTTCCTGTGGCTAGATAAAAAGTACTTCTCAAGGGTAAGAAAAAAAAAATCATTTAGAGCCACCCAACAGTAATGCTAACTCCCTGAAACAAAGGTTTACTGGCTAAGCAAACGTCAAGTTAGCAAAGAGTAATCCAACCAGAATAAGGTATAAAAAGTACTTTGGAGACATCTGGGTTGTAAGAATTTTTGTTGATATTGCAGCTTACCCTAAAAGTTAGAAAAAACAAAGAGAATGAGTTACTATTTGGACAAGGAGTCCTACTTTGTCTTCACTTACAACAGAACACGGGAGTAATAGTTCTGAAGGGCACTAAAAAGTTTAAGGTTCTGAGCAGAGTTCAGTTAGGTCTGTAAATGGGCAAATTTATTCACAAATTGCTAGAGGGAAAAAAATCAATAAAACTATGATTCACAAATTATATTTCTCTAGAAGAATGACAATAAGTATTCTTAATGTTAATTAAACATAGAGTTTTGTATTCACCAAGAATCATTTCCCCCCGTAACTACTGCCTTTCCTCCAAATCGACATTCAACGATCCCATCATTATTCAATTTTAAAACCCTAGAGGAAATGTATAAAACTCTTTACTACCATGCCATGTGTCGGCTTAGTGTTTTCTTCTGCTCTATCTTATCCATACCCATGCCCATCACTGTGTCCATCCTGAACCCAAACTCCTAGAGCGCACGGACAGAAACTACCTGGATGTCTCCAGAGCGCAGAGTGCCAAGTAGCCACATAAGAAAATCTTAACTAGTGATTTAACATATAAAATTATAAGGAAAATGTCTTCCCAGTACACTTACTTGAGGGCACATTTCATCAGACAGTCTCACTGTAAGCCATACATGAGTACTCACAGAGACACATACCAAGAACATCTATCATTCGTCCTTACCTACAAAGCACTTACCACAATTCCAATAAAAATGTTCCCCTTTTTTCTGTCCTTAACGTTTTCCTTATTTTCACAGATACACAGAAGAAAGCTAGTAGAAGTATCAGTGATTATCTCATCGACATTTACAGCATCATCCAGCTTGACTAAAGGGTTCACATGTAATAATCATTAAAGAAAATTATATGCCACATTCCCATTATCTGCTTTCTCCTTTAAAATAATGGTTCACTTTCCCAGACATTTTTGCTCTGTGCACAATCTTCCATAAAGCCTTCATTCTTCTGATTATATATAGTTACAGGCCTTATCTTCTCTAAGATATGAGGCTTGTAAGGACAGACAACTACTGTCTTCTCACCTCCCAAAAGGCCTACGAGAGTACCCTCATGGAAGCTGAAATAGTAATCTGCTTTTTTACTTGGATAATGCTAAGACTTGAATCCTTAACAATCCCATAATGCTTAATTCCACAAGTCAAAGCATGAATACACTAAAATAGTGTAAATTACTTTCCTCCTTTAAAGTGCCTAAAGCTCTCAGAAAAAGCAAGAGAACTTTTAAAAGACATGGCTAAAGAAAACCAAAGAAGAAAAGAGAAACATAATGCGTGTATGCATGAATGTATATGCAATGAGTCCGTTAATTAACTTTTCAGGGATAAATGCTGATTTGGGTCATTTTCAGAAGTCAATCTGAAAACAACGAACTGTGACATCAGCAGGTACGAGCTGTAGCAACAGCAAAAGAGAAGCAGGGAGGTGTACCGTCTTAGCAAACTCAACTCAAGTTGAGCAAAAGAAGTGATAAAATTACCAGGTTCTTACAGCCTGATCAGCTTAGAACCACACAGAACTGTTAACGGTTTGGGGGTCTACTCAGTAATAGCTCTTTCTATCCACGATATTAATGGAACAAAATAGTCGTTGTAATTTTGGTAGAAGCTAACCAAGTCTCTTAATAGGCAGGTTTGTAAAAAACCATAAAAGAAATACTGCTTTCACACAATAACTTCTAAGACTTTATCTCTATATTTTTATTGAGACCTGATCCCATCACATAGGAAACACATTTTAAAATGCATCTTTGTCCCATTTCATATACAGTTATTTGGTTTATTTTTATTTTTTATTTTTTTAGAGGTTTTGAGGGGCAGAAGCAAATGGAAAGAAAGAATCTGAAGCAGGCTCCACAGCCAGCAGTTGGCCTGATACAGGGCTCGATCTCACAACCCTGAGATCATGAGCCTAAATCAAGAGTGAAACACTTAAATGACTAAGCCACACAGGTGCCTCTGGTTTCTAAAAAATAGACAGAATTTTACATTTTGCCATTAGAATCATTTTGCTTCACATAATTCATTTGAATTTATGAATGACCATAAAATTGGGGGGGGGCAATCACTGTGCACACTGAGGATTCTTACAAAGTGAGAAAGCTTCACCTACAATCTATTTTCAAAAATAACAAAATTTGGGGGGCACCTGGGTGGCACAGTCAGTTAAGCATCCAACTCAAGGTTGGTCATGATCCAGCTCACGTCATGATCTCAGGGTCAGGAGACCGAGCCCCACATTGGGCTCCCTGCTTAGCACGTAGTCTGCTTAAGATTCCCTCTCTCCTCTGCCACGCCCCCCAGCACTCTTTCTAAAAAAAAGTAAAAAATAGGGGCGCCTGGGTGGCTCAGTGGGTTAAGCCGCTGCCTTCGGCTCAGGTCATGATCTCAGGGTCCTGGGATCGAGTCCTGCATCGGGCTCTCTGCTCAGCAGGGAGCCTGCTTCCTCCTCTCTCTCTGCCTGCCTCTCTGCCTACTTGTAATCTCTCTCTGTCAAATAAATAAATAAAATCTTTAAAAAAAAAAAAAAGTAAAAAATAAATAAAATAAAACTTTTATGAAGCTAATAATTAGTGAGGATGGCCCATCTATTATCCTTTATAGGGAGTCAACTCTGTGCTAACTCTGTAGTATTCTTTTCACATTCTGAAGTTAATAAGCTGTCTTTTTAGGTCTTACCTCAGGAAGATTCAGAGGAGCCTATAGGCCCTAAGCACCTAATCAGGGAAGGGAAGTCTAGGGAAGGTGCAGCTCAAATTAGCTGCCAACCTGCTATCACCAGGCTCTCTTCTTTTGTTCTTAAAGTATAACTCTCTTTTCACAACTGCATTTGAAAATGCTCGTTCCCAACCCC
This sequence comes from Mustela putorius furo, assembly GCF_011764305.1. Taxonomy (NCBI): domain Eukaryota; kingdom Metazoa; phylum Chordata; class Mammalia; order Carnivora; family Mustelidae; genus Mustela; species Mustela putorius. The sequence goes on from NW_025422471.1 coordinate 21,559,785, forward strand.
TACCAACCTTTCCCTGTTCACTAACACACTAATCAAAGGGCAAGGTAACCAGAATGCCTCATCTCATCAGAAAGGTACCCATTTCAAGAACAGTTCAATAAAAATGTTATTTAAAACAAAGACTTTGGGGATGGCAAGCGGAGGGATGGCGTGGCTAGATGATGGACACTGGGGAGGGTATGTGCTATGGTGAGTGCTGCGAAATGTGTAAACCTGATGAGTCACAGACCTGTACCCCTGAGGCAAATAATACATTATATGTCAATAAATAAAATAAATAAATAAATAAATAAATAAATAAATAAAACAAAGACTCTAACAGTTACGAGAAAAACTACTCAAAAAGGATATCTTCTCCAATGAGTGTAGATTTTGTATAAAGAGCAGTCAGTTTCCGGGAAAACAGTGAACTTCTGTTGTCCCCAACCGCCTTTAATGCTGCAGTTTCCGTCTGCTTCACAACTCCCACCTTCAATAAAAATAAACACTGAATATCAAACCTGATGGAAATTGTTTTAAAGAAACACATTTGTAGACTTCAAAAGGTTAATTCTGAAACATGTAAAATAAACACATTTGTCCACAATGTCCAGATATAGGGCTTTAGTAATAACCACCACAAAGAGTTTGCAAGTGTGGATAAGTCACTAAGAAAGTCTCTATCACAGAGGTTTTTAAAATTTACCTTAAAATTTTAGTACACTAGAAACTGATGAAGATATACCACCATTAACTGTGACACAATTTCATTTCCCAAATCCCAAATTCCAATTACAACCTACCACCTTACAGAACATGTTTTCACTCTCTGGAAGGGATTCCAATCCCGTTTGTGCAAGCCAAAGCCAAAGCTGACCTTATATCCCTTTGCCACGAGGCGGCGTACGTGAACAAACAGTCTGTGAGTAGGTATGCTTGCTGTCATAAAGTTGTGATCTAAATGACAATAAATATTGAGCTCCCGGGCTGCAATCTAAAAAATTTAAAAAGAGAGTTATCAGTAAATTTCTCTTTCAAGAGTCCCTGTGTGGTGTTTGCTCACTTTGCTAAAAAGCCACCAAGGTATACACCTATGATCCGCACACTTCTCTATCTGTGTGGTATACCAATAAAAAGTTTAGAAGACATTTCCCATATAGAAGCCTATGGTTTAATAGATTTTTGGCAGTTCTCAAAGCCTAACCTCAGGGCCAACATCTCTACCTATAAATGACAGGGAAAAACAGGACAGGTCTTCTATGTCCCTAGATCTAGCAAAACCTTAAAGTGCTGAGCTCTCCCTGCACAAGGACTAGTCAATTCACAGAGTGTGAAACTCTAAGAGAAAGAATTTGCAACAAAGCATCCAAACACTGAAAATGAGGACTTTACATAAATTCTGAAGCTACTTGGACAGACAGCATCTTTGAGGAAGTGAGAAGAGAACCACCTGGTCTGGTTAGCTAATGTACGATGCATAATAAAGGATAGGAATGCAGAACCAAGCACCACCACCTGACTCCCCACTACCTTCTAGAAAGCTCAGAGGCTCAGAAATTGACCACTGGAGTCATGGAACTTTCATCCAACACTGTCACTCCCCTGCCCCACCCAACTCTGAACTGTATTAGTTCCTCACTGCAAGGCCAGAAGACATTAGCCCTTACTGTGGTAAGACTGAACTTACCACTTGACCTGGAAAGAAGGGCAGAGAATGACATTTTCTTTCACCCCTTTACCTATACGATGCCAACTATGTATCTGTCCCTGTCCTCAAGGAACACACTGTCCCTGTTCTCAGTTAGACTCTGCTTCAAAGTCTAACTTCATAACAGCAAATGGCCACCTCAACTAAAGACCACGGCTTTCAGGCCCACAACAGGATTTTAAAAACTGGAAGAAAAGTTGGCTAAGTCTTCACTTCCTGTCCATGAGGTAGACGTTGGCTGTGACACCTCATTGCTCTCCGATAATGTCTGATATCTGATACAGATCTGAAGTTGTGGAATCATCACAACCATGCATGACATCAACAGCAATGCTTTCCTTAAACTTGCCCACAAAATGCTCAAATTCACTTCTAACCTTAACTTTGGCCTACTTCAAATCCTCAAAATTAAATACAGAATCAACTTGGACTAACAGAGTAAGATGACTGACCTAAAAAGAAACTATAAGACTTCAAACATCTTCTGCAGGTGTCGGGCACTTAATGTGCTCTTCCCCTGAGACATAACCATGTTCCAGGCTATCAAAATTTTTAAGAGTAAATGGGCCAGGGGCACCTGGGTGGCCCAGTGGGTTAAAGCCTCTGCCTTTGGCTCGGGTCATGATCCCAGGGTCCTGGGATCGAGCCCCGCATCGGGCTCTCTGCTTAGCTGGGAGCCTGCTTCTTCCTCTCTCTCTGCCTGCCTCTCTGCCTACTTGTGATCTCTGTCAAATAAATAAACAAAAATCTTTAAAAAAAAAAAAAAAGGAGTAAATGGGCCATCTCATCTCAAAATGTTTTCTCGCTTGAGTCTGCATCAGGAAACATTAAATACAGGACTGTGGTTCATTCACTATCTGATTCATCCAATCATTTCATAGTGGATGGAAGTTATTGGACAAGAACATGGAGAAAAGGCACAAAATTTCAAAAAGGGTCCCTTTGGTCCTCCCCTATGGGCCTAGAAACCCGCCAAGTTCACCTGTGTTTATTCTCAGTTTTGACTTTGACAGCATTTTAAAAGGCAACTGATCACTGGCTCTCTTACAAAGTCAGAAAATGAAACAAAAATATCAGAAAATATTTAAGGCTGGACATGAAAACATGAAAGGGCATTTGAAAAAATAACTTACCTCTGCATCTTCCCCAAAGAATCTATATTTATATCCACATTCCACACACAAAATTGCATCTTTCTGCTGTTGTTTCAGTTCTATGTATTGTAATTCTAAAGGTGTGTAAATGCTTTTTGTCCGTTTGTTAGATGGCTTAGGATCAGAAGTTTTCTGTGAATTGTCATTACCCGTGTGTGATGATCCAAAAGGACTGAGATCAGAAAGTGTCGTACCCTGGCAATAGAAAGATTTTTACAGTTTAGAAAGTATTAACCATGGGGCACCTGGGTGGCTCAGTGGGTTAAGCCGCTGCCTTCGGCTCAGGTCATGATCTCAGGGTCCTGGGATCGAGTCCCGCATCGGGCTCTCTGCTCAGCAGGGAGCCTGCTTCCCTATCTCTCTCTCTCTGGCTGCCTCTCCGTCTACTTGTGATTTCTCTCTGTCAAATTAATAAATAAAATCTTAAAAAAAGAAAAAAGAAAGTATTAACCATAATAACAGTTTTCAGAAAGACAGAGAATGCAAATTTGGTAAAACCTAACAATTGGTCAATTTAAGTTAAAGTTTACAGAAGTGTGTAGTATATTCAGATAAACTTTTTCACAGGTTTGAAATTTTTTTTCAGAGTAAGAGACTTAAAAAAAAAAAAAAAAAAAGAACCAAACTAAACTACTGCATATTTAAGCAAATTTCAAAAACCCAAGCATTTTAACGTTTTATACACCTCTTTTTAAATTTTATTTCATTAAATCTATCGTAATTAACATTTTTCTTTTCCTTATTCCTAGATGTGTAAGGCACAAAAAGTGAGGAGGGATGAATGTCTCTCTCTCAACAGTCGGTAAAACCACCTTCAATAAGCATACCATCAGCTAAAGAATGTTTCAAATTTCCAAGCACAGGCCAAAAGACAGTACATTCCATAAATCTTGACCACAAGAAAGAAGCACAATTTTTTTTTTTTTTTTTTTTTTTTTTTTTTGGTAAAGAGATATGACAGAGAGCTTTTGGGAAGTATAAAGCACGGTCACGTTTCAACATCAGTATTCCTGCTAGCCTTCCCTTCACGTGTGAAAACCATTAACTAACTCCAGTTTAGAGCTTAGGGCAAATTCCTTGCTTCTTATAAATAAATACAAAAGGTAAAATGAGACAAATTTGTAAGCTAAATCTGACTTCTAGCTGTCACTGTATCACTGCTATCACCTAAAAATGTATCAGCTACGCCTGGAATTAAAAACATGGCCTAAAAGGGGCACCTGGGTGGCTTAGTCAGTTAAGCACCTGCTGTCAGCTCAGGTCATGATCCCAGAGTCCTGGGATAGAGCCCGAGTGGAGCTCCTTGATCCACAGGGAGTCTGCTTCTCCCTCTCTCTTTGCCTTACCGCCACCCATTTGTGCTCTCTGGCTTGCTCTGTCAAACAAAATATAAAATCTTAAAAAAAAAAAAAAATAAAAATAAAAAAAAAAATATATATATATATATGGCATAAAAGACTAGCGTCTGGCTGGCTCAGTCAGAAAACTATGTAACTCTTGGTCTCATGATCATGGGTTTGAACACCACGTTGAGTGTAGAGATTACTAAAAAAATAAATAAATATTCTTTAAAAGACTAATTATCAAGGCACCTGGGTGGCTCTGTTGGTTAAGTGTCTGACTCTTGTTTTCGGCTCAGGTCATGATCTCAGGGTCCTAGGATGAAGCCCTGCCCAGAGCAGTAAGTCCACTTCAGATTCACTCTTTGCCTCTCCCTCTGCCCCTCCTCACTGACTCAAACAAATAAATCTTAAACAAAACAAAACAAAACAAAACAAAACAAAAATATATATATATATAAAAGACTGGTGATCAGCAGGGGAAGGGAAGAGAAAAAAAGAAATGCCCTATATGGCCAAGTGAGAGGACCTTGTTCCAAGAGAAAGTCCAGCAACATGTACTTTACAGCTGCATTTAAAAATGTGGCTTAGCTGAAATAGGAGGCAGAGATGTAAATTATCTGAATAGTGCAGCCCAGCAAATCTCCAAATCTCAGCAGGGAGGTGGGGAAGTGTGGGGAGGTGTAGCAACAGAAGAGTAGGTCAATGTATCAGATGAGAGAATGCATTTACTTTTAACTTTGATGGATTATCTCATTTGTTACCATGCCTTTTACATAAAATCCAGGAATACTACATATTGTAACACCTAATCCATACTTGAAGAAAATACATTTCCTAGGAAAAAAAAGTTCTTAACTTAATGCTTTATTCACATATGGAATGAGAATAGGCATGGAGAAAAAACCTTTTATACTAAGAAGTCAATCTGATTACTTGAGTATTTTTTAACCATTTGGGTGGAAATGCTTCCCAGAATGTTAAAATAGGAATTTCAAAACCTAACAAGACTTATGGGGTTGTGGACTCCCACACTAATGGTTCTAGCTCCTAAACCCTGGCCATTTAACTTCACTAAGAAGCTTCTACCGGTCATCTGTGTCCTTCCATGCCATCAAACAGCTATGTCCTACAATGACATCCATGTACTACACTTCTAGTTGTCCCTTCTAACTGGTGACTGCTAATGTGCTATGAATCAGAAATACCAACGTGGTCATTTTACGTATAAGTAATGGTAAATAAGCTCTAATGAAGCCCTAGAGTAAATTCTCCAATTAATAAAATGAGCTTTAATAGACAAACATTTTGATATCTATATTTTTATGACCACTACACTCAGGTGAACTGCTTCTTAATATTGAAACAGATTAAAAATAAAACAAAAACATCTTTTTTCCTGATGACCAATGATAAGTCAGTGGATCTCAGCTTGGATGAAGAGGGAGTTCATGAACCCAGATGGAAGGAATGTAAACTTCTGAAAATTACGTATAAAATTGTGTTGGTGTGAGTATTTTTCTGAGTAAAGAAGTCATTGCTTTCAGTCCATAGCTTTTTAAGAATCTATAGCTTTTCATTTAAATGACTCAAAGGGAAAAAAAGGAACTATTTCTTTAATTCAATAGCTCTCAACCACCATGGCTACACATTAAAATGAGAGCTTTTAAGCAATATCCATACTCAGTTCTTAGCAAAGACCAGTATGATGATTCTGAAGAAAGGTTTTTGTTACCAGAATTTTTTTTTAAGTTCTCCAGGTGATTCTCATTTAAAGCTGGACTGCAAACCACTGCTCTGAATTGTGGATGTTAGTGACAGAGCAAAAGTTCAATTCTCTGATTTTGAAATGCTGCAAACATTGATATACCATCTAGCAGTGGAAGTGAAGAGCCATATATATTTGGTTTGCCTTTGAATTTACTTTATATCACCAAGTTTTCAGCTAAAAACCCCAAAACCCATGTATGTTGCCTAAGATTTTCCATCATGATAACTACAAGGAGGATTAGAAAACTTGTGCTTATACTCATTATTAAGAATTTCCCCCAAGCCAGGGCACCTGGGTGGCTCAGTGGGTTAAAGCTTCTGCCTTTAGCTCAGGTCATGATCCCAGGGTCCTGGGATCAAGTCCTGTATCGGGCTCTCTGCTCAGTGGGGAGCCTGCTTCCTCCTCTCTCTCTGCCTGCCTCTCCACCTACTTGTGATCTCTCTCTCTCTCTGTGTCAAATAAATAAATAAAACTTTTTTAAAAAATTAAAAAAAAAAAAAAAGAATCCTCCCAAGCCAAGGATTCCTAACCCAGGCTGTACATCAGAATCACCTTGAAGGCTTTTTTTTTTGCGGGGGGGGGGGGGGGGGGGGGGGGGTTCTATTTTAATACAAACCAATTCTTCCCTCCTTAATACATAGTAAATCAGAATCTCCGAAGACTTAAAAAACAAATAAGCTATAATGCAAAAGCTCCCAAAGCTAATCTGGATGATTAGCCAAGTTTGGGAACCACTGGCTTATATTAACCCACAGAAACTTATGGCACTTCGGAACCTACTGATTTGAGTACCTGGATATTCATCTACAGAACACATACCTTTTGACTAATATGAGATTTGGAGTCTTCACAAGAAACTGCCTTCTTTGCACGTAGATGATTGATATCGTCAAAATCAGTACATTTTGGCAGAACTGCCAATCTCTCCTGAAGAGGTTCTGTCTGGACTCTATCTTGAGGAGGGGCGGAATCGCAGCAGAATTCTTTCAATTTTTCCAGAGACTTTAAAACATTCTTGGTCCTCAGACATTTCTTTGGCTCTTAGTTAGCAAATCAGAAGAAAATATAACAATAGTATTTTGTTCTCATTATGTCAATTCATAACCAGGGTATGATGAAGGGGGAGTTCATGAACCCGGATTTTGTGGGAAGGAATGTACGCTTCTGAAAATTACATACAAAATTGTGTTGGTGTGAGTATTTTTCTGAGTAAAGAAGCCACTGCTTCTTTTTAGAGTAGTATTAAAACCTCTTTTTAAAGAGGGAGCTTCTCGGGGCGCCTGGGTGGCTGAGTGGGTTAAGCCGCTGCCTTCGGCTCGGGTCATGATCTCAGGGTCCTGGGATCAAGCCCCGCATCGGGCTCTCTGCTCAGCGGGGAGCCTGCTTCTCACTCTCTCTCTGTCTGCCTCTCTGCCTGCTTGTGATCTCTCTGTCAAATAAATAAAAATCTTTAAAAAAAAAAAAAAAAGAGGGAGCTTCTCATTAAAGCAATGAATCTAACTAAAATGTGACAAGGAGATAAACATTTGGATTTAGGGTAAAGATAGCATACTGAAACATACATGTCATTTCACTTGGTCCTGAAACCCCATTACAAACTACAGTAGGGTTTTTTTTCTTTCTTTCTTTCTTTTTTTTTTTAAGATATAAGCACATAAGGACAGAGACTTTTCTCTCTGTGAAGTGACAGATACCAATAAAAAAAATCTGAAAAGAGAAGGAAAAATAGATGAATAATAACCAATTTAGCATACCTGAAAGCTAAATACTAAACCACTAGTGAAGGAAACCAAGAACCAATACCATTTGCTACACAAAATGCTTAAGGCTCAGGAATCAGGGCAGCAATACCATATGCACTAAAGGGAGATTCTAAAATAAGGAAGACTGGTTCAAAGCAAGTTGATCTCTTGACCTCTAGCCTACTCCAAGCTCAAGGGCAGCTGCTCTTCTCCACGTCAGCAGAGAACTAGAAGTTACTCTGGAAGAGGTAGAACAGGCACAGCTGAGATGGGACAACTGTGCCTGAGCCAGAGGAATAACGGGAAATAGGGGCTTACTGTAGGCTAAGAAACCCAGCCTTTTCCTCATGAGCTCTAGAACACAGGCAGCCAGAGCTCCCCACTCCAGCCAAGAGCTGGGAAGACTCCAGACCAGGGAAATTGATCAACTTAATGGGAAAGACTTAGAGATACTGACCCCAGAGTTCTCCAAGGAAGGCTGATCATCACCCTGCCCTAACATGCCTACTATCCCACCTCCACAGCTTTACTCATGCTATGCTTTCTCCCTGAAGGCCCTTAACCCCAATTTTCACGTCAAAATCTTATCATCCATTCATCCTTATCATCCATATCATCCCTCGCAAAATTACTTTTCCATGAAACTCCTGCTAACTCCCTTAGCTTAAAATCATCTTTTGTCTGTGTTCCTATAATAAGATCACATTTCTCCATAGCACTTATCCCAGGCTGCCAACTGGCAGTTCTTCTTAAGCAAGCAATCCATAAAAGAAAGAAAACTATCATTGACTGTCTACTATCTACTATATGCCAGAATACATTATATTTCCCTTTAGGGTAATACTATTAGGTAGCCACTTCTAAATATAATGAAAAAGGGACTGCATTTATAACCTCTTACCTTTCCTATTAAAGCAAAAAAACCAAAACAAACAAACAAACCAAAAAAAAACCAACTCTGAGAGCAAGAATTGTGTTTGGTCCATTCCTATGAGTTTAAAACTTCTCATATTTATATTTAGCTTTATATGCTTATTTATATTTAAACCTATTTTCACACATAAATTGTACCTTGTCTCCTAATAATCTTGTAGCTGGAATAATGTATATTTGAATCTCTTTCAAATTACTCTCCACTTTTCAAAATAAATACTTGAATCACTCTTCAGAAATATACTGTAAGTGTGTATATTATACAAGGACTTCCCTCCTATGGATATTAAAAAACCTTCCTGGGATGGGGGGGGTTTTCCAGTCTTGGGGTTGTACTTATTAAAAGTCTGAATTTATTTATACTGCATTATGATTGTACTCACTTCAGTAGCACATATACTATAAGCATTAAGATAGTGAATATTTGTATTTTGATAAATACTTCTGAGATAGAATTCCATATTATGTTTATCTGTAATTCAAATAAGAATATTAATAACATAAAAAGTCAACTCTGCATTCTGACCCATGTAGATTTTATTTATTAAGGAGGGCCAAGTATATATACCCTGTCTCATCTGCTCTTCCTACAACGTGACGCTGATACTCCTGAGTTGAGAGGTGGAATCGAAGGTCACTTCCCTTGAATAAAGGCAGGCCTTCATAACTAACTCAACCAACAGAGTAAGGCATGTTAACTTCTGAAGCTAGATCTTAAAAGTCAATACAATTTCTGTCTGACTCTCAGGGTGCTCATCCTTGGAGACTCAAGCTATAAGGAAACTCAAACTAGCTCACAAAGAAAGACCAGTGGTGTGCTTAATGAAGCCAGTTGATATTGGCTTACCAGAGGTAACTGTTAAACCTTCAAGAATTTTCTGAGGCAAGAGTCAAACACAGCCATGATTACAAATTACAAATTAGATTACAAATTAGATTATGTCAACTTACAATTAAATAAACAAAGGTATTAAAAACAAAGGTAATAAATAATCAAACCTCATCATTTTTTAAAACTGTTACTACATTTTATTATTACCTATGTTCTTTTTTTTAATTACCTATGTCCTAAAGGTTATTAATATCCATTTTTTAAATATGGTAGAAATACTATATAATATGTTACTGCTACTATGTATTCCTTCCCAACTCTAGAAAAATCAAACTTTAGGAACAGAACTACTCTAAGCCTTCTCTTCCAAAATTTAAAAACAATCCTTAAAAAGATCAAACTGATGCACAAAGAATTTAACTGCATGCCAGAATAAACTCCAACATTCTTTAAAGAAATCCCAAACCCAACACACGATAACACAGAATTCAAAATATCTGTGATCCAAACAATTACTTACTAAACATGAAAAAAAGCAGGAAATAATAATTAAGAGATACAGACCCAGAAATGACAGAGATGACAGAATTAACAGATATGAACATGAAAACATATTATAAATACATTCCACATAATCAAAAAGGTAAAGAAAAACATGAACATAAAGAGAAGCAAAATGAAAGATTTGGATTTTGGAGTTCTGTTTGGTTTTGGTAACAGCTTTTCACTATGTTTCCAGAGAGAAAAAGGTGATTTCTTTTAAAAGAACAAAACAGAACTTCTAAAGGTTAAATATACCTATCTGAGATTAATATTTTACTGAATGAGATGGATGGCAAATTAGACACCACAAAAGAAAAGATTATGGAATTTGAAAACATACTAGGAGAACTGTTCCAAAATGAAGCACAAGGAGACCTAAAACTGGAAAACAAATAAAGGAGCTGGACTCACAGATGCTCCTTTCCCTTTTTTTGAGCACCATTTTTAACAAGTCACAAAAAGTCTTGTTTCAAAACATTCTAAGTCAATTGCCTTGTTGACAACAGAAAAGATTTATCATTCTCTTTAAGTATACATCTCCATTTCTATAGTTATTTAATACTAACACTTTCATGTTGACCCTAAATTTCACCTTTTGGGGAAGGAAAGATATCTTACATTCTTGATTCACTGAACTGAGACTTTTTTTTTTTTTTTTGCTTTCTTTTTATCTCATTCCCTGCCTAATTTTCTGGGGATAATGAAAAAAGAAGGATTTTCTGTTAGACTTTATAACAAATCCTCTGAGGCCAACAACTAAAGAAATAGTGCTCAATCATCTATAAATCCAACACCACCCCTAGAAGTCAACTATCTCAGAAATGGTGGTTTTATCCAAAGACTTTTAGCATACAGAACAAGCACTTCCATGCTAAAAAAAGGACAGGGTAGATTTACATAACCTGACATTGAAAACTGTTCAAAATGTTCTGTTAAGTGGAAAATGATAGCTACAAATTAATACACATAGTATAATACAATTTACAAAATACAGTTGAACTTAAACAACATTGTTTAAACTACATGGGTTCACTTACTTGGGGATTTTTTTTTTCAATAAATACAGTACACTACTATAAATGTATTTTCTCTTCCTTATGATTTTCTTAACATTTTCTTTCCTTTAGCTTACTTCATTGTAAAAATATGGTATGCAATATATATTACATATAAAATATGTTTTAATCGACTGTTTATGTTATTAGTAGGATTTCCTATCAATTGTAGGCTATTAGTAGTTAAGTTCTGGGGGAGTCAAAAAGTTCTACATGGATTTTCAACTATGCAGGGCATCAGTGCCCCTCATCCCCATGTTGTTCAAGGGCCAACTGTATTATTACTAAGTAATTTGTGGGTCTTTGTGTATACATGTAGATGTGTATAAATAGCGAAACTTGGAAAAATATTCAGTAGCCCCCTAAAATTACCATAAGGTCTCACTAAAAGAGAAAGATGATTGGGTCTTTCATTGTCTACCCTTTACATATTTGTATTATTTGAAATTTTTATAACAAGAATGCTTTACTTTTATAATCAGGACAAAAATTAGCTAAGAGAAATAAAAGAGAAAATGGGGAGAACTATAGGCAAATTGCAGAACTCCAGCTCTACCTCCACACCCCCAAAGCCCTACTCAAACCACCACTTATGGAAGGGCCACTCTACTCAACCACAATGGAGACCTTTGTCCATAAAGGAAAAAAATGGCACAACTCTCCAATAACATCCTCTGCTCTCTGGAGAATACAGTATCTGTGCCACAACTAGTGAGAACGAACAATCATGACCATAGGACTCACCAGCATTCCCAAACTTTATTGAATCACTTCCTCCTTCCTTTTCTTGGACTTTCTTTGCTTTCTTTTGAACAGGCCCATCACTCTCCAGTGGTCTCTTTTTACTGCTGCCAACTTCTGCAACCTATATTAGAAAATGATGTTATCTCTAATCTCAAAACTTGATGTATGTGAAATAATTTAAGCTTCACTTCTGAATAACAAGGTTCTCGCCATCCCACTACTTATGGAATCACATACCTTCAGACTTGGAAAGACCTATATATATAGATACTCTCCATACTGTTATGAAAGACAATGTGGAGACCAGAAGTCATGAGTCTCAGCACTTCAAGCCCTGCTAGAATTAATTAGAACCAGGGCTTATACCTTTCTTTACTCAATCAGCCTTCACCTATCTCGGATTATAAAACCTGAGTCACCCTACTTACCAATGTTAAATAAAATACCTTTTAAAAAAATATATCCATTTAGGAAGGGTGAAATTAGATACATAACAAAAGAACACTACCATTTTTGAAACGTCAGTGTTAATTGTAATTTAACTGTTTCATGTTCAAACTTGGCTTATGTTCACCACCAAAGATACCACAAGGCTATAAACTATATACTGGCAGGAATCCTGTCAAAAATTAAGTCCTTCACAAAATACCCTCTATATAGTAGGTGTAAAATAAAATCTTGGTATAGTCATGAAATTTAAACTATCATCAAAAAGCAAAAAATCCAGGGGCACCTGGATGGTTCAGTCAGTTAAGCGTCTGCCTTCAGCCCAGGTCATGATCCCAAAGTCCTGGGATGGAGTCCCAAAATGGGCTCCCCGCTGGGTGGGGGAGTCTGCTTCTCCCTCTACCCCTCCCCCTGCTTGTGTGTTCTCTCCCCAAGTGCTCTCTGTCAAATAAATACAATCTTTAAACAAAAATCAAAAACAGGAGAGAACTCACTCTGTGAAAGAAATGTAAATGAAGACTTTGTAGCTAGGCTGTCATCCGTATTAGAACTTGGAGGGTGGCTAAAAGTCAGTCTGCAATCCCTTTCCACATCCTCAGCTGTTGTTATTGTTTGTTTTTTAAAATTTTATTTATTTATTTGTCAGCGAGAGAGGGCACAAGCAGGGGGAGCAGCAGACAGAGGGAGAAGCAGGCTCCAGCTCAGCAAGGAGCCCAATGCAGTACTGGATCCCAGGAGCCTGGGATCATGACCTGAGCTAAAAACAGATGCTTTACTGACTGAGCCACGCAGACGTCCCAACACATCCTCAACAAGTGTTGGGATCAGGAAGTTACTGCATCAGGAAGCCTCGGTGAGGTCTCAACCTTGGACTTTCCCTGCTGGCAGTTTGGGAAAAACAAAACCAACTATTTTACTCAGGTGAACGGTGGTAAGCAACAGGAAGGATTCAATCACAACCATTCACATCTGCACCCCTTTAAACCTAATCCAGCCAAATTGTGTATCAAACTTTACAATCAGCCAAAAGAAGTGTAGTCGCTGAGGAACTGTACAATATGACTGCTTTTACCCTATTCGCTTGAAATATTAAGCACTGCTGTTGCATGCTTAAAAACTAGAGACTTAGCGTCAATTTATTCCAGTTACTTAGCCAAGTATACACAAATAAGGTAAATAAAGCTCCTCTTTAACCTTCAATCCAGATTTTTTTTTAAGGCTGGGGAGGTAAAATGGAGGTTAAAAGATGTATCCTTTGCCCACAAGCCCCTACCCTCATCAGAATGTAAGTCCGGAGATCTGAGCTCCTGTTTCGAGTCTGCCATTAAGTACCCGCGCTACCTTGGCCTCAAGTCTATTACTCCTAGTGGAAACTACAACGTGAACTGCGCGGAGAATGGAGGCCAGCCTGGCTTTTCCCGCCTTCTCCTTTCAAAGCCCTGCCCCTCTCTCTTCCGGCCGTCTCATCTCGCCGATTCTCGCGCACTATCCCCACCTCCTCCCGCTCCACTCACAAGTACGGTTCCCGCCCCCGCCCACCTTGCCCCGCCCCATCTCCTGCTGGCCCCGCCCTGTCCTAGACCAAACCCACCACGTGTGGCGGCAAGTGAGGCGGGAAAGTGGACGCTAGGGGCGCTGCGGAGTCAGAGTCAGGGTCGGCCTTGTCGGCTGCACCCGTGGGGGACGAGGAGGACTTCAGGCTTCCCGTAGACCGGAAGAATCTGCTCAAAACCGCTTGCCCTGCAGGGGCTGGGCCGGTGGTAGCGGCACGGCCAAAGGCAGGTTTCCGGCCCGACATCGCACGATACAGAGCAACACCACCTAGACAGGGCCGAGCCAGGAGCGCGAGCCCGCGGCCGCAGGTCCCCGGCGTCTGCGGGCGCGAGCACGTCACGACCCTGCGGAGCGCCGGGGCGGGGGGCGGAGTCTCGGCTGCACAAATGGGACCGAGGAGGCGGGGTGGCCGCAATTTCGCGCCAAGCGCGGCCGGTTGCCTCCCGTCGTGGCGAGCTAGCTAGGAAGTGTTTACAGCTGCTGTCATGGTTCGTACGCTAAACTGCATCGCCGCTGTTTCCCAGAACATGGGCATCGGCAAGAACGGGGACCTGCCCTGGCCCCCGCTCAGGTACCTGCTAGGCCGGGGGGTCGATTGGGTTTGGAAGAGCTAGCGCGGGGTCGCGCAGACACTTGCGGCGGGAAGAGGGGGACGGACTTGGCACCCGAGAGGACGCGAGCTGGACCTGGGCTTCCTTCCGCCACCGGGAGCCGGGAGGCCAAGTTATTGATTTCCGTCTGCCCCTGCTGCCCGGCGAGGACATGTTCCCCCGCGGCTCCCTGCCTCACAACAAAGTCCCTGTCCTAGAGATCCCTCCACTCCACTCGCTCCCCTCCCCGCCAGCGCAGCGCCTGTGGGTCGCGTTAGAGCTGGAGCCCGCGGGATAATATTCTGAGTAACGCTGTTTGTCTAACTTGTAGGAACGAATTCAAGTTTTTCCAAAGAATGACCACAACCTCCTCAGTAGAAGGTAATGTGGGATTTTTAGGAGATTGAGGTTTGGGAAACATCTTGCTGAGTAAGCTTACCAGTGCAGATTTTTACTTAAATGAAAAGTTATCCGTGTTAATCTGGGACTTTTTGCCTTACCACTCATTTGTATGCAGTTCCCAAGGTTTGTCATACCACCACCCACCCACCCCCACCCCCCCAAAAAAAAGTTCTTTCAAATTTTATATGGGCAGGCGTACAGTTGAGGTACTGGGCAGAATTAGCATCTAGCTGCAGGTTTCAGTGAAGATTAGAGCATGGAAAAGAAATCAGAGGAGACCTTTGCCATAGTCCCTGCAGGATATGATAGGGTCTGAAGGAGGGCAGTGAAGAGGAGAGAAGTCCAAAAAACAGTTCCATGATACTCAGTATGGAGATAAGGAAGGTGAAGGGGATGCAGGAGGGATCCAGGATGAACTCTTAGATGCTAAATTTAATGACAGTTGAATAATCCTGGGTGAAGTGGAGAATAAAGGAGTGGAAACAGTGTGCAGTTGTTAATAATGCTAATTTTGAGTTTGGGGATTGCAGATACAGGCAAGTAGATGAGTTGAGCTGCTGGAGAGAAGAGGATAACCAAGGAAAAGAATATGGTGGTGGGATACTCGTTTAAAACCTAAGAGACATGTATTTGGTCACAGGAGAAGAAATAGCAGAATAAAAGGGAAATGGTAAGTGAGCCAGAAGCACATGCAGCATAACTTTAACAGGACAGATACAGGTTCGTGGATCTGGGACTTAGGTCCGTGGTAGAGACAAGATAGCAAGAGTTTGAAGCTTAAGGAATTGATATGAACCACTCTCTAGAATCCGAAGTATGATCTAGTCATAGAAAGAGCATCCAATGTCTGGCTTGTTTGCTAGTGTTCAGTAAATACAGTACTTGTTGGATGAGTGGATGGAAGGGTATTGAAGGTATGTTGGCTTTTTTTCTTTTTTCTTTTCCTTTCTTCTTTTTCCCCCCAACGTCTTTGTATGCTCTTCACTTATGTCCACCTTAATTGTTAGGCCAGGTCTGTACCATTTCTCTCACCAGAATTCCTCACCTAATGGCTCTGTTATTTTTGATACTTGGTATCTCTTTACTAGTACCTAGAGCTCTGTCTTTGAAAATGCAGTGCAAATCACATAAGGGGCACCGTGAATAATTGGGGGTTTAATTCTTGGAGGAAAGAACTTTCCAAATACAGAAAAACACTTAGTCTTACTACTTGTATTTATAACTGTTAGTATTTTTAAATAAAATCATGCTAATGATAATTCTTTGAAACAGACACATGTACTTCTTTTGCTATCCTGTCAGAATATATCAAGAATTATAGAAATGTGTATATTCCTTTATCCAGATATCTGACTCCCAGGATTTTTTCCTAAGTAATTAAACCAAAAATGGAAGCTATGTGTATAAAGTTTCCATAAAGCATTATACTTGAAAGAAGCACAATTGAAAGTGTTATAGCTTTTTTTTTTTTTTTTAAAGATTTTATTTATTCATTTGAGAGAGAGACAGCATGAGTGAGGAGAAGGTCAGAGGAAGAAGCAGACTCCCCATGGAGCTGGGAGCCCGATGCGGGACTCGATCCCGGGACTCCGGGATCATGACCTGAGCCGAAGGCAGTCGTCCAACCAACTGAGCCACCCAGGCGTCCCAAAAGTGTTATAGCTTTTTAATTGAGTGGAATATTAAGCACTTATCTTTAAAAGTATGATTGTTAGGGGTGCCTGCGTGGCTCAGTGGGTTAAGCCACTGCCTTCAACTCGAGTCATGATCTCAGGGTCCTGGGATCGAGCCCCACATCTGGCTCTCTGCTCAGTGGGAGAGCCTGAGTCCCCCTCTCTCTCTGCCTGCCTCTCTGCCTACTTGTGATCTCTCTATCTGTCAAATAAATAAATAAGTAAATCTTTAATAAAATAAAATAAAAGTATGACTATTAATATGCCTACAAAGCATACAAATATGAATAATACTGTCATATCAAACAGTTAAACAAGTCTTCAATCCCCACAGTAACCCTAGAAGTAGGAACTACTGTTATCTCCATTTTATAAATAAGGAAAGTAAGACACAGAAGATTAACATGACTTGTTCAGTAGATGACTGAATACACTGAACTTGGGCACTTTGCCCCAGAATCTTGGCTCTTCACTATTATACATGATTGCAGTTGAGTAAATATTGGATATGAATTGGATAATACCAGAGGGGGAAAAAGTTACTATATTTAGGAAATGGGTGATAAATGTACATTTTGGTAAGCCTGTTTTAAATTTTTATTTTCAGTACAAATCCACTAGATGTCACTATGACAATCATCTGTGTGTGTGTATGAATATATGGAACTATATACTCCCCAAATATTCTTTTTATGTGATTTTCTAGGTAAACAGAACTTGGTGATTATGGGTAGAAAGACATGGTTCTCTATTCCTGAGAAGAATCGACCTTTAAAGGATAGAATTAATTTAGTTCTCAGCAGAGACCTCAAGTAAGTGCTATAATAAATTCACCACAAAAAAATCATGTTTCATTTCTTAGGGTGGAGGTCAGTGTATGACAGTGTAAATACAGTTTATTGATCAAGCTGCCTAATATCATAAAGGTAATTTGCAGAAAATGAATAAGCAGTTACATGACAGTAACTCACTCTGCTATTTAAGGGATTGATTTCACCACTGTAAAAAGTCACATTAAATCTCAAATGTGGTAACAGATTTGCCAGTTTCCTTAAATTGTTACTCTGTAGGCTCAAGTATCATTTATATAAAATAAATAGTAACTTTTTTCCTAGTTTCACATATGTTTTGGGATTTGCCAGGATTAAGTGTTTTATCCCTGTTCTGGACTCTGCCCTCAATATAATAAGATAGAAATTTTAGGATGGGCTAAAAATCAGTCATAATCTTATGTCCTATTCCTAGTTTACCACAACACCCAAATAACATTTTATACTTGTATTCCTTACCCAGTGTCTACAGGTAAAAAATTTGAAAGTACTGAAGTCAACCTAAGGATCCTAGAGAGAAAGGAATGTCTCCACTTGGCCTGTGCTAGGAATTTTCCTGTCCTCCAGTCTAACACTGGAGTACATAGTTACTCCAGTGATGGTGTGTTAATCCAGTGATGATTGCATTGATGCTTGGAAATGTCCGGGGGATTTCATTCCAAGGAATTAGTTTATACATTTTTGGGTGCCAGCTAGACAAGTCCAAAATTGTGGGGCCGGCCATAGGGAAGGGCATGCTGGAGCTTTACAGCAAGGGCTGAAGTTGCTGACTGCAGATGGAATTTCTTCCTCAAGCCTCAGATTTGCTCTGAAGGCTTAAAACTGATATAATTCTGCCCATCCATACTGAAGTTATCGAATTATCAACTTTAATCACTTCCATAATATGCCTTCACAGCAACACCTAGATTAGTGTCTGAATAATCAAGGACTATAGCCCAACCAAGTGAACCCCTCAAAGACCCATCACATCATGGGAAGGAAAAGACATTATACACCATTGGCTAAGGGGGATCAGGCTTATATAGATTTTCTACCAAGTCCTTTCTAGGATAGCATAGGTAAAAACGTGAAAGAAGATCTACCAGGATATTTGCACTGGTTACCTCTGGATCATGAGGAATATGTTGATGTACATCTTGCCATCTGCTGCAGTCTTCGTACTGTTCTCTTCCTTTTGGTTGCTAGGATATTCTGGTTATCTCATCGCTTGGTAGAATTCAAATTCACAGACTATATTGCCATTCCCAGAGACTCTTTAGTAGCATATTCTTGAATACTAGTCAAGTTTATTTATGGCTAGCTTGAGCTAAAGAAATCTCAGTGGGGAACATACTCAGTTGAGCCAGCAAATCTCCTCAAATGATGAGTCTAATTTCTTCTTTATGACCCCCACCTGTGGTGTACGTAATTGGGTTTGGTTGTTTTCTTATGTATTTATATATAACATTTGTTGCTATATTTTGCTGGTTTTTTTTAGAGGCAGAAAATTTCAAAAGTCTTTATTATCAAGGAAAAAAGGTTATCAGTTATGAACACGTCTTACAGTTTATTTTTTGCCCTTCCTTCTGGTTCCCTACTTGAAGGTCAGTTATACACATAACCTGAGCACCTGCTGTGTGCCAGACAGTGCTAGATTTATTCTTGTAATCACTAGCTCATGCGGTCTTTTGGAAATACTCAATTTTTCATCACCACCCTCTAATGTAAGATGAAACTGAGTCCTCAAGGTAATCCCAGAATTTGGTGCCAAATACTAATTATTTTGGATAACTAGTTCCCTAAAGTATAGGGAGAGAGTGCTTTTCCAAAGCTATCTAGACAATCAAGTTGTGGCTTTAAAAGAAATATTATGTAGCCACATTTGGGACCCAGATTGACATTTTCTCAAAATGTTAAACATAGAGTTAAGAGTTATTGTATGACCCAGCAGTTCTACTTCTTGGTTTACAAAATGAAGAAAAAATAAAAACATATGACCACACAAGGTCAAATGTTCATAGCAGCATCATACATAATTGCCAAAATAGAAACATCCCAGATGTCCATCAGCTAATGAATGGATAAACAAAGTAGCTTATATCCATAGAATGGAATATTATTCCACAATAAAAGAAGAACCAATGTATGCTACAACATGGATAATGTTTGAAAACAGTATGCTGAGTGAAAAAAGCCAGAAGAAAAAGGCCACATAATTCCATCTATGTGAAATTCCTAGAATCAGATTCATAGACAAACTAGATTACTGGTTTTCTTGGAGAGGGTGGGCATGGGGAATGAATGCTAACAGATACAGGCTTTCTTTTTGGGGGGATAGTAATGTTCTAAAAGTAGGTAGTGGTGAAGCACCTGGGCGGCTCAGTGGGTTAAGCCTCTGCCTTTGGCTGGTATCCTGATCTCAGGGTCCTGGGATCGGGCCCCACATTGGGCTCCCTGCTCAGTGAGGAGTCTGCTTCCCCCTCTCTCTCTGCCTGCCTCTCTGCCTACTTGTGATCTCTCTGTCAAATAAGTAAATGAAATCATTAAAAATAAATAAATAAAAGTAGGTAGTGGTGATGGTTTTACAACTCTGTGACTACACCAAAAATTTGCCAAGTTCTACACAAAAGGGCAGATTGTATGGTATATGATTTATATCTCAATAAAGTATTTTTTTAAGGCTTCGGAACCAAAAATTTATGTAAATTTTACCATAATGCTGTAACTTTGACAGCATCTTCGATAAATCCAAAATTCCTTCCATGATATAAGATGTTGTAAATTGTCTCCAGCCCATAAAAGTTACCTGACATTCCATAGTAGTATAATTTTTATGGTCTCGCTATTATCATCCACAGTGATTAAAGCTTTCTGTCTTTTCTCACCACCACTCACACATTTAGTATAGCAAAGACTTAATCTGTCTTCTAATGTCTGCTCTGGTACCTACTAATTTTGTGGCTTCAAGTTTTATTAACTTTAAGCCTTGCCGAAACCCAGTTTCCTTATCTACTAAATGGGATTAATAATGAGAACTTCTTAGGGTGATTTTGAGGGTTAATTGAAATTTTGTATATTAAATTTCTAGCACACAGAGAGTACCCTATCAATATCAGCTCCTACTCTCAACCTTTGCTATTTGAGCAAAATTACCTTATTTTATATCTTACAGAAAATATTAATATTAATGGAAACACAGTGAACAGGCTTGTGTTCTTACTTTTATCCCAACATCTAACTTTGTTCTTCTTTCCCTCAGTTTTAAGGTTCATAATCAGAACCCTCCCCTTCCCCCCACCACTTTATTCTAGACTTCCATTTTCTCATGTCGTCAAGCCCTTGCTGTGTTGTCCCACCCTTTATTATTATTATTTTTAAAGATTTTATTTACTTATTTGACAGAAAGGGATCACAAGAAGGCAGAGAGAGAGAGGGGAAATCAGGCTCCCTGCCAACCAGAGAGCCTGATTCGGGGGTCGATCCCAGGACCCTGAGATCATGACCTGAGCCGAAGGCAGAGGTTTAACCCACTGAGCCACCCACCACCCTTTACCATATTAAACCTCACCACAGATTACTTCTACTTTGAACTTTCTTGGAGCTTTTTGTTAAATAACTTTAGTGACTTCAGTACAAACCTCAGTCATATCTATGGTCATCTATCGCTTTTGTGTTTTGAACATGTTTTTCTCTCTGAGATGCTCTGCTAAGGGATCTTTCTCCAAGGAGTATTCTCCCTCATCGCTGCACCCAGAAGATACATCCCCTCTGCTCCTCTGGCATCCTCCATGCGTCCCCATTGCGTGTCCTTCAATTTCTCTGCCTGCCAGTGGTACAGGGAGTGCTGTTCTTTTTCTTTTTGTCTCTATTCCCAGCATTTAGCATATCCCTTAGCAAAGCAGGGATTCAGAAATTTTCATAGAATAAATGACCATTGGTGATTTATAAATCTAGGACCATCCTATTTTCTAACCTGCCTTTTTCCCCCCATTTGATATATGGAAAGATTAATTTCTGTAAATATTTGTAGTGGCTGCATAGTATTCAATTAAGAGGATAGAACCTACTTGAACCAATTTTCAATAGTTGGACATCCCATTTCAAAGACTGAGTTTGAAAGGCTTTAAATTGAACTTTTTTTTTTTAATTTTTGGTTATGATGTGATTCTAGCCTAGGGTTTTTTGTTTTGCAATAAGCTTTCCCAACAGTCTCTAGGGAAATTGAGGCAGAATTTCATCTGCCACATCATCCTCTTTCACATCAGGCACAGTGGAAAAGATAATGTTTATATGGTACCCTGCGGTAATCAAATGAGGCTGCTCGAGGCCAGAGGACACTGGTCTTAGGGATTGCCTAAATTAGACCACACTATCCTGAGGTCTGAGGGTTCTAGAATAGGATACCTTTGTAGTGTGTGACCATCAGCTGAGAATCTTGTCTGTGTGGGAAGTTGCAGCTCAAGACTCCAGCATCAGGCTGCTGGAGTTCAAATCCCAGGTCCACCATTTCCTAGCTCTCTAACCACTGGTTTCTTAATGTCTCAGCCTCAGTATCCTCTATAAACAGGAATAAAAGTACTTACAAAGGACTGCTGTTCACATTAAGTGGTATGATGCACGTAAAGCACTGCCTCATCCCACTATATGGGAGAACAAGGGGGCACTGCATAAATGTTAGATATTTTCTTTCTACTATAACTATCCATCAGGTAAAAAGCAGCCTCTTTTGAATAGGGCCTTTAAAGAGAAGGATGGAGAGGCACCTGGGTGACGCAGTTGGTTAAGTATCTGCCTTCGACTCAGGTCATGATCCCAGATTCCTGGGATCAAGCCCAGCATTGGGCTCCCTGCTCATCAGGGAAATCTGCTTCTCCCTCTCCCTTTGTCCCTCCCTCTGCTTGTTCTTTCTCTCTCTCTCTATCAAATAAATAAATAGAATCTTAAAAAAAAAAAAAAAGCAGGATGGAAATATCATTAGAGTGCCTATAATGTACATTACCTTTCTTTTAATCTTCATCCCAACCCTCTGAGAGAATTCACTCTTAAGTTTGTAACAAGATATCGAGCATATCCTCTTGTTCCTTGACTGCATACAACCACATACCAATTATCTCTTGTCAGGGAATACAGTCTCTGTTAGCTTAGGATAAATATAGGAAGGAAATTTAGCAATGAAATAAGTCACAATATTGAGTGCTTGCTATATTCTGTTTACTTTGGTAGTTTCTAGGATTTGTGCTTTCACAGAATGAATACAGTGGGCTAATGAACTCAAACATTAGCTCAACTTCTTGCTAATTTTTTTCTACCCGTCTTGGATCAAGGGTTTTCTGTGAAACTTATTCCTAAACTGCTAAGTAGCAACATTTTGCAGAATCATTTCCTCTATGTCTCTATGATAACTAAAATCTGAAACAAATCCTTTGTTTTCCTTTTCCAGACTCACTAGGAAAGGGCAAAGAAGTAGTCTTCACCTGAAGCCCTTGCACCGTTTCAAGCCATTGTTCCACAATCTATACAAAATGTGTACCCCGTTAATTTAAAGTCCACACCAACTATTTATACCACCTTCTAAATTATTTTGCTATAACCCACCAACTTCTAGGATGCCCCTTCCAGTTCTTCTCATATGTCAGTTCCTAAGTCAGCATTTTCCATTCTACCCCGACTCCTATCATCATTCCTGATTTTAGCATCCTCAAATATTAACACCACCTTAACTCTATTTCAGGCATTCTAGACTTTAACTAGACTATCTTCTCTCCAAGTTCAAATCTGTTTCTTACTCAGTTCTTCCCCTAGCCTCATCCAACCTAGTTGCTGCAGCTGCCCTGACATCTTAGAGAATCTCTTGGCTCATTTAACCTCACACAGGCTCCATATCTTTTCCAGCTTTTAGTGAAAATATACTCTTTGTGCTCTTAACTCCTTTAGAGATGACAGTAAAATAAGTAAAATGTCTGTCAAGAAGGTGAGGGAGGAGGCAGCCAAAAGAATGAATGTCTCCATCAGATCTTGATTAATCATTGTTATAACTACAAGTTCAAAGGCAGTTATATAATTTTTTAAAGCATCAGTCTGAGAACTTGACATTGAATTGTAATTTCTGTTCTCTAATTACAATGGAAGCCAAATTCTACATGTTTCAACATTTTTAAAGGGAATTACAGACCTCCCTTGATTCATTGTGAACCATACATACACAAATGTGGTTTCTTTAAAGGATTCATATTTATGATGATTTGGGTTTTATAATTAATTGCTTAATATCATTAGGTTTTATAGAAATTATTTCTAATTCTTTTTTTAACCACAGGGAACCTCCACAGGGAGCTCATTTTCTTGCCAAAAGTTTGGATGATGCCTTAAAACTTATTGAGCAACCAGAATTAGCAAATAAAGTGGACATGGTTTGGATAGTGGGAGGCAGTTCTGTTTATAAGGTAGGTAAAATTATAAAGAAATGTTCTACCCCACTTTCTTTCAGCTCCCCTGCCATCTGAACTTTAAAAAAATTAAGCCATGAGCAAAGGAAGCATATTATTCCCACTGTTAGCTAGACATATTGTCAATTTGAATTATTCATTTTAGATACTATCATGAAAACTAAATAAAAATATAAAAGTGAGTTTTTAAGCCTGTTGGAGTTTATTTTCAATTCAAAATAGTTGATGTTTCTAATTTAAAAACATTCCAAATCCTTCCCTTAGAATCATACTTGCATCGCACTGTTTTCTGCTCTCTGGATGTGCCTTGATATACGGAATTATTTCCCTTTTTTCCAAGGATATATATGTTCTCACTGATCAAGGGATGGGGCTCTCAGTTGCTGTATACTGACTAGATGTATATGAATTTGTGAAAAGCAGAAAACTTTCCCTTAACAATTTTTATATAATATGAGAACATGGGAAAAATACTATATGATTTCATAATACAAGGAAAAACAGGTAAAAGAGAAAATAGTCTGCACTTTTTTTTTGTACACTCATGCCATGAATTCATAGGGAATGGGTTCCAGCATCTCAGCCTCCTTCCCTGGGCACAGCAGGCTGTACTTGAACCCAAGTACCTTTCTCTATGCTTCCTTCTTTTCCTGACCATTTTCTTTCACACACTTCAGGAAGTTATCTCAGCTCTTGAGGGCTAAATATGATGAATATGCACATTAATTCTCTTGGCAAGAATCTTGTCCTTCAGTTGTTTTCAACAGTGCCAACGGAATGCTGTACCCTTGTAGACTCTTCTAGCTTTGCTGTAGACTCTTCTAGCTTTGCCATGTCAGCATTCGTGGAGTGTTCCTGTTTGAACAGTGCCCTTTCCCTTGATGTCCACAATATCACCTTTCTTGTAGATGCCCATGTATGTGGTCACAGGAACAACTCCATGTTTTCTAAAAGGCCAAGAGAACATAAGGCAGATACCTCTCCTCTTTGCCTTGATTCTAGTCATTTTGGTAAATTACTGGAAGACGGAGACTCTGACCCAAAGCTTTTTTTTTTTTTTTGTAAGATTTTATTTTTAAGTAATCCCTGTACCCAATGTGGGGTTCAAACCCACAACTGCAAGATCAAGAGTCACACACTCCACAGACAGAGCCAACCAGGTATCCCAAAATATTCCTTATTCTTGATACCAAATGACTTTCAGCTTTCAAAATTTTTGAGAATATTAAATAGAATTTTTTGACTCTTAAAACACTAATGAGAGATTAATATTTTGTGGGAAGGAAAAAAAAACTTTGGTGGCTTGTGGTGACATATATACCCAAAGATTTTTTTTTTTTTTCTTAAAGATTTTATTTATTTGTTAGAGAGAGAACACAAGCACAGGCAGACAGAGCGGCGGGCTAGAGGCAGAGGGAAAAGCAGGCTCCCTGCCAAGCAAGGAGCCTGATGTGGGACTCAATCCCAGGATGCTGGGATCATGACTGAGCCAAAGGCAGCCGCTTAACCAACTGAGCCACCCAGGCATCCCCAGAGATGCCAGGATCCCAGACCTGTTTCTACAACCTTTGGTTTGCTTTATTTGTATTATGAGGAACTGGACATTTTCCTTTGATCTTGCAACCAAGGATGAATTTCTAAGAAAAACAAGTCGTTTTTTTATTTTGTTCAATATTCCTTTTGAATAAATTAATACCATATTGACTTCAAAATACATTCTTTATAAATATTCAGAATTAAATATAATTATATAACTTGGTATATCTATATCTATATAAGTCGTAAGGAAGTAGAACCTCTAGCTGATAATTTTGCTTTTTCCACCTGCCTCACATCACAATAGTTTGTAGAACATTTAGGCTTATCTTCCCTGGGGCCAGCCTGTTTTTGTAAACAAAGTTTCACTGTAACACAGCGATGCCCATTGGTTTAGTATTATCTATGGCTGCTCTTGCCCACAAAGATAAGAAAGAAACCATACAGTCCACAAAGCCTAAAATATTTAGCATCTGACCCTTTATAGAAAACCTTTACCATATAGCATTTACTTGGATACAGACCTTAAAATCCTTCTGTAGTTGGTCCCATTCAGTTTCTCTAATTTGATACAGTAAGAATTGGTAGAATTGTTTGACTGGGGCAAGGGAATTTATGATTTAATATATGCTGTAGTAAAAAGCCAAAAATAAAAAGTAATATTGGTTATATGCCCTTATTTGGAATTTCAAGGCTAACACACTTGAATTACCTGTTATTTTTTTTCCCCGTCTACAAGCTATTTGAAAATCAAGGGTTATTGCTTTCTTGGAGATGCAGTTAGGACTCTTGACTTTTTATTAGAGTTTTAAGATACTTGTTTGAGGGCAGTTTTGTTTTGTTTTGTTTTTAAGTTTTATTTATTTATTTAATAGAGGAAGACACAGTGAGAGAAGGAACAGAAGCAGGGGGAGTGGGAGAGGGAGATTCAGGCTTCCCGCTGAGCACGGAGCCGTTTTTTTCTGTAGAAACTATCAACAGTACCATAGGCAGTAGTTAGAAAAGCCATTAACAATATAAGGCCAAATACAGTCATTAGCAACAAGGGGCTAAGAAAGTAAATTACCTACTAGCATTATTACTATCTCATAAGAAATGGAAGCATTATTAAGTTCTGTGTAAATGTACTAAGTATGCCCTTGGGGTTTTCAGTAATCAAAGGCTCTTGAAATTATACTATTTTGTCCATATATATGCAAATTTTTCTATGGAGAATAACTAAATAATTTATAGTTCTTAATTCTTAAACAACTACCAAAGAAAAAAGATAATACTGAATGCTTAAATGAAAAAAAAAGAGTTCATGTCAGCAAACTAGAGGCCAGAATATATTTAAACTCACTGTCATAATTATTGATAATTATCAATAATTCTCAAAATAACTAAGACGTACTTTTCAGGACCCCAAAATAAAGAATGGGATATTTAAATAGCATGCTTTGGAGGTAACAGTTATGTAGCATGTCTCTAATACCTAGTACAAAATTGACTGTATAATTAAAACAAACAGAAATCTTAGAGTTTCTATTTCTTTTGACAGATAAATTAGGAAATTAATGCCTTTTTTTTCCCCCCCCCAAAGGAAGCCATGAACAAACCAGGCCATCTTAGACTATTTGTGACAAGGATTATGCAGGAATTTGAAAGTGACACATTTTTTCCAGAAATTGATTTGGAGAAATATAAACTTCTGCCAGAGTAAGTAAAATGTTATTAATTTGTCTAAAGCACTTTTGGATTTCCTGCTTAAGAATTATAGAAAGAGGGGCGCCTGGGTGGCTCAGTGGTTTAAGCCGCTGCCTTCGGCTCAGGTCATGATCTCGGGGTCCTGGGATCGAGTCCCACATCGGGCTCTCTGCTCGGCGGGGAGCCTGCTTCTCTCTCTCTCTCTCTTTCTCTCTCTGCCAGCCTCTCTACCTACCTGTAATCTCTCTCTGTCAAATAAATAAATAAAATCTTTAAAAAAAAAAAAAAAGAATTATAGAAAGAGTAATACTCTTCAGATTGAATTTGGAGTAGTTATGTTTTCTGTAGACAAATACATTGGGAATTTTTGGAAATCTGCTTTAACAAATTTGGGGATGTTTAAGTTCTAATCATCTTGCTGAAATCTAGAGAGTAGTCATTAGTTCATTCCACGAAATCTGTGCTGAGGATCAGATGCTCTCTTAGGCACTGGAGAAACTGTGCTTACAAGACAGATGCTATCCCTGCTCTCTAAGATTAGATTCTTTGTAGTAGAGGAAGAGGGTAGCAAATGAGAAACATAAGAAAGTTGCTATATGGAGAATTGAAATACAGTGATGTGGTAAATACTGTATTGTCTGAATTGAAATACAGTGATGTGGTAAATACTGTATGTGTCTGTATTGTCTGAGAAGTCCTCTCTGAAGAGTGGTATCTACGCTGCGATCTAAAATGGCAAGAAGCCAGCCATACAAAGAGCAGAAAAGAGCATTCCAGAAACCAGAAATAGTGTAGATACCAGAGGGCAGGAACAATTATGGTGTGCTCCCTAACCCTGCAAGCCACCGTGAGCATTGTAAGCAAGCAGGAGGCCAGAAGGGGTCAGACCAGATGCAGGTTTAGAGGGTTTGAATAGAGAGCGAGTGATACTGTTCCAGCTGTTTGTGGAGAACTGACAGGAGGGAGCAAGAGTGAATCTGGGAGACCAGTTGGCTATGAGAGTTGAAGCAAAAGAGTAAAGGATTTGGATAGCAGTGGTGGAAATCAACAGAAGGGGTTACACTTGTTTTACTATGGAGTTGTGATTTTAACATGAAACTGCCTGATTTTGAAGACTCCTAGCATTTTAGTTTAAAGCACTTTCATACTTCAGTATATAAAAGAAAATTTAAAAAGCACTTTTCAGCTCTTGGCTATGGAGAGTAAAAGATTAATTGTATCCATATTTGCAGACTAGGTTTTAACACATTCTTTCAAATAGTCTCAGTTGAATCCAGTCATTATTTAAGTTTGAGTTTGTTTTAGGAAATACCTCCTAAAAGAACATTCAGAGTCAAGTCTGAATACATGGATGGCCAGGCTTTAAAGTAACCATCCATAGAGTAATAGGTAATAGTCATGAATCTAATGAAGTGTGTGACTGATTTCCTTGGGCTTTTAACTAGCTGTAAAGAAAACTGAAAATTTTAAGAGCTTTATAAGTATTCTAAACAGCTGAAGTACAGCCTTTTGCTTGGTCTCCAAAGGTGACCACATAGAAAAATCACACTTAGTGATTTTGTATATATTTATGAAATCAGCTAAATTTTTTTGTCACATCTTATATGTTTCTCTTATACTGCTTAGGTTGCTGATTCTCATATTACGTGAATATTGATCTCTGCTGTCCCTCATTCCATCTTTGCTAACAAAAAGAAAAAATTACTATGTGAATTTACCTTTCCAAATCCTGTTGCTCTCCATCAGACCTCTTTTCAGAACCGACTCTGGGATCCTTGATAACTTAAAATATTTTACTACCATTCTGGCACTCAGCCCTTAGAAATGAGGAATTTAACATCTTTACTGAGTGATGATTCACACATCACACCATTCACCCATTGAAAGTATATGTTCAGTGGTTTGAATATATTCAGATTTGTGCAACCGTTACTACAGGGATTCCCTTAAAGAATTTTGCTATCTAAGCAGTATTTATTTTTCTAAACCATGAATGTGTGACGTCTTTCTCCTTATTTAGATACTACTATAAATGGAGCTTTTTCATCATTTTATTTTCAAACTGTTCATTGGTAATAAAACCGATAGAATCAATTGTAATAGATATAAAATTGATTTTTGTTTATTGATCTTGTATCCTACAACCTTGCTGAACTCATTTATTCTAATGTTAGTGAATTCCTTAGGATTTTCTGTATGCAGGATATACATTTACAAATAGAGGTAGTTTTATTCTTCCTAATCTGCATTTTTAAAATTTCTCTTTCCTACCACTTGCTCTGGCTAGATCCTCCTGTGCAGTTATGAACAGAAATGGCAAGAGTAAGACATCCTTGTCTTGTTCCTCCTCTTAAGGGAAGGTATTCAGTCTTACCATTAAGTATATTACCTGTGGACTTGTCATACATGCCATTTATCTCATTGAGGAAGATTTGTTCTATTTCTACCTCATTGAATACTTTTATCATGAGGAAGTGTTGGATTTGTCAAATGCTTTTTCTGAGTCTATTGAGATAATCATGTGGTCTTTGTCTTTACAAGGTTATTAATACGGTGTATTACATTGATTTTCATATTAAACTATTCCTACATTTCCAGGATAAATCCATTTTTTAGTAATACACAGTCCTTTCTATATGTTCCTGAATTCAGTTTGCTAATATTTTGTTAAGGATTTTTGCGTTTATATTCATAATGGAATATTGGTCTATAATTTTCTTTTTCTGTAATGTCTTCACCTGGTTTTGATGTCAGAAGAATTACCAGCCTCACAGAACATGTTAGGAAACGGTTTCATTCCTCTTGTATTTTTTTGGAAGAGTTTGTGAAGGATTGGTATTGGTTCTTCTTTAAATGTTTTAGAAAGGGGCGCCTGGGTGGTTCAGGTCATGATCCCATGGGATCCAGCCAGTGTTGGGCTCTCTGCTCAGCAGGGAGCCTCTTTCCCCTCCCTCTCTGCCTGCCTCTGCCTATTTGTGATCTCTCTCTCTCTCTCTGTCAAATAAATAGATAAAATCTCTAAAAAATAAAAGAAATGTTTTAGGAAGCATTTTTAAGATGGGGGGGGCGGACAGAAGAAGAAGGAGAGAGAGAATCCCAAGTGAAGTCCATGCTTACCATTGAGCCTGGCATGGGGCTCCATCTTATGACTCCGAGATCATGACCTGAGCCAAAATCAAGAGTTGGATGCCACTCAGACACCCCTAGAAAATTTTAATTGTGGGTAGATTCAGATAGGAAATTGCTAGCCAAAGCCAAAATCCAAGGAAATTGCTCTAAAATGGACATTCTAAACAAGGCTATGAAAGAGAATGAAAAGTCTTTTTTCATTGCATCATTTGATGGTTATCTTACCTTCAAGCCTGAACCAACATAATAATAGCCTCTTAATGGTGAAGTGGAAGGAATCCCCTAAGGGTAAATCTGGAGTAGGTCAATCTTTGATGAAGTAGAGAAAAAGGAAAACAAAGGGAATATACCTTGTTCCTGGAAGTTTGTAATGTTGCTCAATTCTTGAGCTGCTTTCTCTCCAAATCTCTATATACTGAGGAACTTAGAATTGCTCCCTACTGTCCAGAAATGAACTCTGATCATTCTCCCCTTCTTCTTTCCCCACAGCTACACTTCGTTTAGACCCATTATCCCTATTAGTGGGCCTCTTGTGGTTCCGTAAGTTTCAGTTCAAACACAGTTATCTTTTATTAACACCATACTTCCTGATAATAAAAGCACTAGTAAAAGGAAATAAAGATGAGAAGACTAAAGTGCAAAGAGAATAAAATTAGAAGTTAGGTGAAACCACAAGCGGTAGAAACCTCAAAGCAGAAATTAGTCTTAACAAAGTAAGGTTTGACTTTGTGTCTGCCTTTTTCCCCCATGGGTCATTGTCTGTGCAATTCATTTTTTCCTTTTTCTTTTTTTTTTTTTTTAATGACAGCACCATGCCAGCCTGTCCTCTAAGGCTCTGCCCTCATTCTTCTTGTCTGGAAGAAATCTTTCTGCCTCAATTTCACACAAGGCTTCAACCAAACCAGCAGGCCCAAATATTTTCTATCAGCAGTTTTCTGCTTAATGAACCCCAAACAGGTTTTCCTTTTAGTTAACAATCTTCTGTATTAACCTTTCAGTCAAAGAGGATAAAGACCAGACGAGGTCTTTGAAATAGTAGTTGGCTCCAGAGCTGGTACAGATGTCCCTTATCAATGGACAACTCGAGAAGGGTTTTTGGCTGACGTTTCCTCTTCTGTTTCCACGACGTCCTAACAAGTCAACAGGATCCTTATTCATGTTATTTGTCTGTCTTTCTCCTGAGCCTGTGCTTGCTGTAGAGCTTTCATTTTATTTTAGTTGTGAGTTGTTTCTTATGGATAACTGCTTTAGAAACTCTGTTTACCTCTTAGACTTTACATTAAATTATCTCTGTAATAGTCTCATGATACTTTGTCATTTCAGATCTTAATATCTTTTCATATTCATT
The DNA here is from genome assembly GCF_011764305.1 of Mustela putorius furo. Taxonomy (NCBI): domain Eukaryota; kingdom Metazoa; phylum Chordata; class Mammalia; order Carnivora; family Mustelidae; genus Mustela; species Mustela putorius. The sequence goes on from NW_025422471.1 coordinate 21,591,209, forward strand.
GGATTCCTTACTGCTTGAAGATTCTAGAGCTGGATTTCTTTCTGGGTGGTTCATATAGGAGGTATTTCCAAATCCTGTTAGGCTTAAACTCAGAGTTCATATGTGACTCCTAGGCCATTGGGAAATATGATGGTGGGGTAATTATGGTCATTATTAAAATAGACTGTATATGTGAATATTGTAGAAAGTAAAATTAAAGGTAAATAGAAATGAATTTCAGTTTCACAGAGCAGATTAACATTAATACTGCAGCTAGTGACCATAGCCAGCCAATAACATGGTATTTCTGATACTATTATTCATGGTTTTTTTTTTTAACATTTTATTTATTTATTTGACAGAGATCACAAATAGGCAGAGAGGCAGGCAGAGAGAGGGGAGAAGCAAGCTCCCCGCTGGTGGAGAGCCGGATGCGGGGCTCAATGCCAGGACCCTGAGATCATGACCTGAGCTGAAAGCAGAGGCTTAACCCACTGAGCTACACAGGCGCCCCTTATTCATGATTTTAGAAATAATTTTGATGCTTTGCTTTTATTTTATTAACTGAGAATCTTGATACTCTTGAGAATTTTACACACAGACAAAAATGTAAATGTTGCTTTTGCTGACTCATTCCAAAGAAACTAAAGTCATGGTTAAACATTGGCCTCATAAAATCATTTCTTTAAAAATTAAGGAAAAATGCTTATTGCCATTACAACAGTGGAACAGGGCGCCTGGGTGGCTCAGTGGGTTAAGCTTCTGCCTTCGGCTCAGGTCATGATCCCAGAGTCCTGGGATCAAGCCCCACATTGAGCTCTCTGCTCAGCGGGGAGCCTGCTTCCACCTCTGTCTCTCTCTGCCTGCCTCTCTGCCTACTTGTGATCTCTCCCTGTCAAATAAACCAATAAAATCTTTAAAAAGATGAAAATTAAAAAAAAATAAAACAGTGAAACAGAAACAGCTTAGAAAATGGTTAGTAATAGAAACATAGCTTCTCCCTCGGAAATATAAGTTTTTCAAGAAAAAACAACTTTTTCATCTCCTTATACATCATTATGCTGTTACTTTATGTCTCTAATTATATTTTTTTATCACATGGCATCACCTCTCATTAGTCAACAAAAAGTCAATACCTGTTATTACTCAGCATTGTACTGGATATCAAAACAGATTTAATTTTTTTCCTGTATTATCCTTGCTACATTGAGTTTAGAAAATATAGAGATGAAACCAAATGAAAATATTAAAAGGTAACATTTGTAGAGCACTTAATGTAAAATCATGAACTCAAAAAAAAAAAAAAAAGAAAAAATCATGAACTCAGTGCTAAATTATTCCTAAAGACGAAGACTGTGTTCATAACTAAGTATCACACAGTAGAACCAAAGTGAGACACGAATCTGAGTAAAAAAGTGTTCCTCCTCACCACCTGGAGCATATGGGGGGGGGGGTGTAGCCCACAAATACTGATGAAGTACAAGATTTGGGTTGGAGATGGGAGTGGTCAGTACAGCCTTCAAATGGAGAACCAGGGTTTTGGTTTTCTTTGCCCGTGGTGGTTATTTTTCAGTGTGGGGAAAAAAATTTATTGTGGTAAGAATAAACATGAAACCCACTCTCAATAAAATTTTAATTATACAATACAGTATTGTTAACTGTAGGCACACTGTTGCACAGCGCATCTCTAGAACTTAATCATCTTGCACAACAAGCTTTCTTCCCTTTGAACAGCAGTTCTGTCTTCCCTTCCCCCCAGCCTTGTCAACCACCATTCTACTCTCTGTTCTTATTAGTTTCACCATTGTAGATACTGCAGTATTTGTCCTTCTGTGACTAGCTTATTTCATGTAGCCCAGTGTCCTCCAGGCTCATCATGTTGCTGCATATGGCAGGATTTCCTTCTTTTTTGAGGAAGAATAATATTCTATTGTATGTATACAGCACATTTTCTTTATTCATCTGTTGATGGGCATTTAAGTAGCTATTGTGAATTAGGCTGCCAGGAACATGGGAGGGCGTATATCTCTTTGAGATCATGATTGCTTATCAAAAAAGCCCCCAAGAGATAACAAGTGTTGGTGAGGAGGTAGAGAAATTGAAACTCGGTTATACATGTTGGTGGGAATGTAAAATGGTGGAGCCACTGTGGAAAACAGTACAGAAGTTCCTCAAAAATTAAAAAAGAGAACTGCCTAAGATCCAGCAGTTCCACTTCTTGGTGTTCACCCAAAGGAGGGCCTGGGTTTTGAATTGGAAAGTGGAGGGAACACAGAGCTTACTGAGAGTTAGAAAATACCACATAAAGAGTGATGCCAGGAAAAGAACTGCAGTAAGCCATACACTGGGAAACTGGGCATTGAGCGGCAGGAAGGACTCAGAACTTCAGTTCTGCTCTAAGCGGCTGATGGTTGTATTTTGTTTTTCCTTTGCTCAGATGAGAAATTTGATACTAGGTGTGAGATTTGCAAAATGTTATTAAGCAATTTCATAATTTCATACTGGCTGATTGGTAGTGGAAAGAAAAGAGAAACTGCTGACAGTGGTTAGTTTTTGGACAAAAGAATTAGGGGTCAGAAGAAAGGAGAAATTGCCCTTTTTGTTTTCTAACTTTCTATATAGTTTGAAAGTTTTTCTTTCCATTCCTATATGTAGTGTACTTGCATAATACCCAGTTTCACAGTGGCTTACCATTGTGAAGAAAAAAAGGAAAGGAAAACTTTTATTTACCTTATGCACTATTTATGCCTCTTGGCCGAGAGTCAGGGAATCTTTTTATTTTTATTTTTATTTTTTTTTAAAGATTTTATTTATTTGACAGAGAGAGATCACAAGTAGGCAGAGAGGCAGGCAGAGAGAGAGGCAGAAGCAGGCTTCCCACCAAGCAGGGAGCCCGTTGTGGGGCCTGATCCCAGGACCCTGAGATCATGACCTGAGGCTAAGACAGAGGCTTAACCCACTGAGCCACCCAGGCACCCCACAAGGAAGCTTTTTAATTGACACATTATTATGCATGTTTTTCTTTTACAGATACCCAGGAGTTCTTTCTGATGTCCAGGAGGAAAAAGGCATTAAGTACAAATTTGAAGTATATGAGAAGAACGATTAATGTGAAGGTGTTTTCTGGTTTATTTCAAGTTAGTTGTTTCCCCCTCCTCTCCAAACTATTATAGATTTTAATATTAGAAAAAAAAGACTTTTGTTGACTTTAGGTCAGTGGATAATTACCTCTAAGCAATGAAATTTTATTAATCTTACTTGGGCTATAGTTAAGACTAATCTTAACTAGACCATATCAGATACCATTTGTGAAACATTTCTGGCTATAACTGTATGTTGCCCATCAACAGCACCTTCCTAGGGTAGCATATCTACCAAGAGCCTAAGTGAGACAATCCCCTGATAGCATACATTGAAACCAGGACTTAGAAAGATAGGACTAGACAGATTGTCCAAAGGTCAGAAATGGATTATAAATAGAAGAGCTAGAACTCAGATATTAAAAGAAAATTAGATCAAAATAGGAACTTTGAATTCTCTATGCATATGACACTTCTGAAAAAAAGTTCTGTTCATTCAGAGAATCTGTAAGGTGAGAACTCTAGTATATTCCATAGGCATAGTAAAGAGGCAGGTAGGATACTACCTTTCTAAAGGTTAAAAGAGAAGGTCTGAGACCTCTAAAAACTCTGCAATCTTCAGTGAGATTCCCTGGCATGTTACAATGTTAGAAGAAGCTGGCCTATATAAAAAGAGATTTAGTAACAAGTACACGGCTAGAACTAGAAATTTAAAAGGTTAATGAATTGAAAATGGATAAAGCTAGAAACCAAAATTACAAAGATGGAAACTAAATTAAACTTCACTGAATTAAAAAATGAAAATTAAAACACATTTTACCTGTCATGTTAGCAAAGATGTGGATTGTTATGTATCCAAAGAAATAGCATTTTATGCCTTGTAAATTAATCCAACCTTTTAGAGTTTAAGTAGCAATATCAATTAAAATTCAAAATATTCTGCGTTTGGGCCCAGAGCTTCCACTTCTAGAAGTTAATCCTGAATAAAGAGATGGACCCAAGAATATTTGTTGCACCACTTTTTTAAAACTTGGAAATAGCCCAAATGACAAGAAAGAAGTAACTAACCAGTATGGCTACAAAATTTAATATTGTCTGTAGCAGTTAAAAGCAATGAGGTACTAACAGGAAAATGCCAAAGACTACTAAATAAAAGAAGCACATTGTGTATAGTACCTAAAATTTTTAATAAGTGTATGTAGTATGCATTGGAAAATATGTGCTGTAAACTGTCGAGAGTATCAGAGTTGGGTGTGTTATTTGACGCATTAGGTCTGCCTATTGTGATTAGATTTTTTTTTGGAAGCACTATGTGTTTGTTTTCATGCACAGTCACTTAATAATTGAGCCATTTATTTTCAAGGGTCACACAACATTCCAAAGACTGATTGCTAGGAAACCACCAGGCTGTCTCTGGTTTGTTCATCTTTCAAGACAAAAAATCAAGTCTTACTTTTTCCAGGTTGATTTATGAAACAGCACTGTAAAGTGATGATAATTTGAGACCAAAATGTAAATGGTATCACATACACATGTGTTTTAAATATTTAGGTTAGCCCATTTTGTTGCTGTGAGGTTGAAATTATGTAACATAACCCACGTCCTAACAGACAGTGTTTCTCGAAATGTCATCCCCATTATACCTGTATGAGGAATGGGTCCCAGAATCTGCAGTACAGGGGCACCTGAGTGGCTCAGTCAGTTGAGCATCGGACTCCTAATTTCGGCACAGGTCATGATCTCAGGATCCTGAGATCAAGCCCCAGGTCTGGCTCCACTCAACATAGAGCCTGCTTAAAATTCTCTCTTTCGCTCTCCTTCTGCCCCTCCCACTCCACTAAAAAAAAAAAAAGAAGAAGAAGAAGAATCTGTAGCGTAAACCAGCACCCCATATGATTCTGAAAACTACCCAACAATGTAAATCACCAGGTTATAGAGTGCTTCTGCCCTCTGAGGAAGAAAAAACCTGAACTGTTATTTCCTATACTAAGGCATCTAAGTAAAGCAAAATAGAAAAATGAGTGAATTGTAAGTCAACATGTATGGGATGGGAGAAAGTAAAATTGTAAAGATTAGACCTGTGCGTTGCTGATCTATTTTAAGAAGTAAAGATTTTCACTTAATTAAATATGTAATAAAAATACATATGAAAGTAATGTTAGCGACTCAAAAAGGTACATAGTAAACAAATGCAAGAACAGATGTCCTTTAACAAGATGCTTTTTTTATAGGTAGTAAACTAAAAACTGTACAGGAAATGACCTAATTAGGCACCATGACTTTGTGAGGGAAAAGTTGGCCAGCCAGCCACTGAAAAACATTCAGAAAAATGATTTCTGAAAGACTGAAACTTGTGATCAAGGATTTTCCAGTTGGGACAAAAAAGAAATATATAATTAAATGAGTCTGAGGATGAAATTAGAGATTCTAATGAAAAAGTATTGCTCACAAAAGGGATAGAGCCTCTGGCTAAACACAGAGGAAAAAAGACCTACAGTCTGTGTGATTGTGCTATTTCTGTGGCAAAGTGAGATTGTACTGCTGGCCATTTCTAATTATTTGCTCCTGACATTTCTGTTCCCCAGGAGACCTCAGATGGACCAGGAAGTTTTTCTGTCCATACACTGACATTTCTGTTGAATCTCTTTATTCTTGGAATAAAAAAGAGAACAAATCAGTTTGTGTGGTATTTCAAATAACTTTGCAGTCAGTAATCAAACTAGATGTGAAATTTACTATTGGATAACACATTTTAGGTGGTCTGTACTTCTTTGTCGCCAGGGCAATAGGACACACAAACCGTGAGGGAATAGAGGGTTAGTCTGCAAGAAGGAGAAGATTTAGTGATGCTGAAACTCAGGAAAAAGTGCAAAGAAGATTTCTACAGCACCTAAACAGCCAAAATCATTTGGGAAGGCATCCTGCATGAGACTGCCTTTTTCCAGCCCCTGGTCATAGCACCCTACAAATGGCCAACATTTTGTCTGCAGGGTGGTTTTTGATTGCCAGTCCTCTTTGATAGGTGAATTATCAAATCCTAAGCTCAGAAGTTTCCCCATAGCGTTTTATGACGAACTCTTTCAAGCACACAGAGAAGTTGAGAGAAATAGACATTAAGCACCCATTTATCCATCACCTAGAGTCTATCATTATTAACACTCCTATCTCTGCTTTTCCACATACTTAGCCGGCCGGCCAGCAGCTTGCACATTGTCAGTGACCGTACAATCTTTGTTTACATGGGGGGTTATAAAATTTATACGTGGAAATGCAGATCTGAAGTGTAGCATTGTACAGATTTTAATAAACCCATGTGCCTATGTGACCTAAACCTCTGTCCGTCACCCCAGGAAACTCCTTTATACCCCTCGACAGTCAGTCCCCCGCCCCCAAAAGCAAGTGTGTTACTCTGGGTTTTTTTCTTCATTGTAGATTACTTCTGCCTGTTTCTGAACTTCCTATGAATGGAAGCTTAGGGTGTGTGCTTGGGTCTGGCTCATTTCGCTCAGCATCATTTAATTGAGAGTCCCCCAAGTCAACATGCGTCACAGGTTTGTTCTTTTTCATAACTGACAGGCCTTCCATTGTAGAGCCGCATTACCATTTGTTTTTCCATTCTCTTGATGAATATGTGGGCTCTTAAAGGGATTTGAGCTTCGTATTGAAGGATCTAGGGAGGTGGTGGGTACTGAGAGTCAGTGGGGAGGCAGATACATGCTCCAGGCAGAGGAAAAGTCGTGAAGAAACTTCATCTCTGGATTCCAAAACCCAGGACAGGGTCTTAACAAAGAAGGAAAAGTGTCATCAGGTCCATCAAGTGCTAAACACCTGCTTCTTGTTTGAGGCACCTCTCAATCTCTTGTCTTCTCTTTTCTTCCGTGTGTGTGTGTGTGTTTTTAAAGAGTGATTTATTGGAGAGAGCACTAGCAGGAGTGGCAGAAGTAGAAGAGAGAATCCCCAGCAAACTCTGAGCTGAGCGCGGAGCCAGACTGGATGCTCCATCTTATGACCCTCAGATCACGACCTGAGGTGAAACCAAAACCAGACTTTTTTTTTTTTTAAAGATTTTATTTATTTATTTGACAGACAGAGATCACAAGTAGGCAGAGAGGCAGGCAGAGAGAGAGGAGGAAGCAGGCTCCCTGCTGAGCAGAGAGCCCGATGTGGGACTCGATCCCAGGACCCTGAGATCATGACCTGAGCCGAAGGCAGCGGCTTAACCCACTGAGCCACCCAGGCACCCCCAAAACCAGACTTTTAACCACCTGAGCCACCCAGGTGGTGCTCCTGTTCTCTCCTTCTCATAACCACATCCAGTTTAGGTCTTTATTTTCTCTCACTTGGATTGCTGGGGTACCATAAATTGGTGGTTTTTTCATCTCTGACCTCCCTCCCAAATAAACTATCATAACCATGGCCACCAAGACAATCTCTCTGAACTACGCCGCTGACTATGCCGTTCTCTCCTCCTCATGCTGACCCAGCTAAGACCAAACTCCACCTTGGCCTTTAGGACCCTCTACAGATGGCATTGATCCACCTTTTCAGACTTGTTATCTAAAATTTCTACTCCCTACATGTCATACACAAGCCATGGGAATAAAAGATACAGAGTAGGGAACAGTCAATGACATTGTAATAGGTTTGTATGGTGACAGGGTAGCTACACTTGTGAGCCCAGCATAATGTACAGACTTGAATCACTATGTTGTACACATTGTGTACACACATTGTGTGTCAAGCATACTTCAAAAAATATACTATATATGTTTATATATTTTTATGTAATTTTATATATTATATATTTTAATACATTTTTAATTATACTATGTATATTAATATTATTAAATATATTTTTATAGCATATAAAATATACTAATGTCACATTGGGTGCAACTCTGCTTCAAGACTAGATCTTTCACAAAGGAAAAAAAAAGAAAAGAAGAAACAGGAAAAAACAAAAACAAAAATTGGAGGAAGTGGAAGTCAAGTTTTAGTCTGTTATCTGTCTCTTTTGCCTTACGCATGTGGCAGAGCCTAGCTAGCCGGTCACCAAACCTGTTTCCTCTTCCTTGACGATCCACAAACTAGACCACAGTTTCCAAGTTCCTAGCATCAGTGTGTAGTTATGTGACAAAGTGTGGGTCAGTGAAATGTGGTAAAAAGTGGTGTGTGCCCTTCCCAGCTTGCCCTCACCTCCAGACCTCCCCACTTGTGATCCTCCATGTTCTTTCTTTTTGGACAAGAACCTTGGAAATCCCTAGTTGAAGAGAGAAGCCCCAAGGTAGGAGGAGCCTGGATCTGGCTCACCCAGATTGAACGGTTCTGAATTTCCAGCTCAAAAACTTTTAGCTATTACTCAAGTGCATACGTGTCATTGTATTGGTCAGGATTTTCCATAGAAAGAAAAACAATAAGAAATACATATTAAGAGATTAATTTTAAGGAATTGACTCATGCGGTTGTGCGGGCTGGCAAATCTGAAATCCATACGGCAGACCAGTAGGTTGGAAATTCAGCCAGGAGCTAATGTTGGAAACTTGAGACAATTTCCTTTCTGGAAAACTATTCTTGCTCTGGATTAGATTGGGCCAGTTGTCAAGGGTAATAGCCTTTACTTAAGGTCAACTGACTGGAGGTGTTAGCTGTATATACAAAATACCTATATCTTGTGATTAAATCACCAAGTAGTACAGTAGTACAGCGTAATTAAGTAAACCCAGAAAATGAACTATCACAGTAATGAAACTAATCAAAAAAATAACTATGCTATATGCCTCCTTGGAGTTACTTCCTTTTTGCATCAGAACATTTTTTGAAAAAAGGCAACAGTCTCTTAAGCACTAAATATCACATTTGTGGGTCTATCAGAATGCTTTTTCTTTTTTCTTTTTAAGCTTTTATTTATTTAAAGAGAGAGAGAAAGATCACAAGTAGGCAGAGGCAGGCAGAGAGAGTGTGGAAGCAAGCTCCCAGCTGAGCAGAGAACCCCATGTGGGGCTCGATCCCAGGATCCTGAGACTGACCTGAGCCAAAGGCAGAGGCCCAATCCAGTGAGCCACCCAGGTACCCCAGAGAATGCTTTTTCTTAAAGTAGTTCAGTCTGAGCTGAATGTCAACCCCTGTAGAAGTTCTTTGTTTATAATTGAATCTTAATTATCTCCTTCATAGTTCAGTGATTTTTCAAGATTAGATTAAAAATGAAAGTTGAAGTCTAACTTTTAAGATCGTCTCCCCTATGCTCCTGAAAATCCAGCTCCAATAGGACATCTCACTCTTGCTTTTTATTAGTGCCTCCAGATATCTGCAGTCTCAAAAAGCATTTCTTTGGCAAATCTAATCTGAAAGTCTTCAAAGTGCTGGCCTTCAGCTCTGCAAACTTTTGACAATAATGTACATTAAATGAGATTTGTCAGAATCTGTTTCTTTTCACAGCCCAAGGCTTGTGAGTGATTTCTGGGAAATCACTTATAAAATATACTCTTCTAAGCTTATAAGATAAAACTCTTTTCAGTCGGTTTCAAAAGGTGACCCCAGCTAGGTAACCGTCAAGGAGAGGCGTCTCTGCAGAGAAATGAAGAGGTGGGCCAGCCCCTCTGGGCCCACTGTTCTCTTCGCCGGGCACCATGAACCTGCCCATTGAGCGCTTGAAAAGCAGTACCTGCCAGAACATTGGAGAGCCTGCTGCCCCCGCAAGCAGGTGTGTGGGTGCGACAAGGGTAGCCTCAACATTCTGTATGTTACCTTTTCAATACAATTTCTAAAGCTGGGGAAGAGGGCAGGAAAACATCCAGGCTTCATCACCAGTCAGCCCTCAGATCTGTCCTTGAGTCATTCTGCTAAGTGGTACTGGGTAATTGTCTCACTGGAGACCTGCAAAACAGTTCGTGGGAAAGAACGATTTGCACCTGGAATACATTCATTAGCTTGTGTGTCAAAAGACCACACATGGATAGAAACCAAGGTCTTGGCATTCTTCACACACAGCCTTGAGACTTGAAGGGCAGGAGCCCACATGCTCAAGTGGCCTCCTGTCCTCCTCTCAGGGCCCCACCTGCCCAGCAAGCCTGGTGGCAGGTGGAGGAGGTGGGAGGGGGCGGCCTGAACTCCTGGAGATTTGTGTTAGAAAAGAGCCGATAAAGCAGAGGCCTCGTACAAATAAGTACCCTGTTAAAGGCCTATTTTCAGTTTCTTGGGACTCTCCTACTGGTCTAGCTTAAATTGAGAGGGGATTTGGTTTGCCTCACTGGCTGTTTCCTCCCACTCATATTCACAATTACAGCTTTTCTCATTGTCATTAAAATACATTTAATATGTACCATTTTTGCATGGCCCTCTGATAAAATATGCACAAAGACAATGTCCCTAAGCCCTGGAATAATAGGAAAGAGCACTGAGCTCAAAGAGAAGGCCTGGGTTTCAATCCAGGGTCCACCTAGGAATATTCATTAAAAACCTTAGGTGCAAGAAACAAACCCTCACTGGAATTACCTTGGGTGATTGTAAAGACACACACTGAAACAAGAATGTGAAGGCCATTGGGAATGAGTGGGGCGGGGGGGCTCCACTGGCTGTCAGTAATGGTTTCTTTCCTGCTGTGTCTGATTTGCACCGTGTACCCCTTGTAACTCCAGCCCGCCATCTCTAAAGTCTTCTCGTGGGGATCCCACTACTCACTCATCTTCAGTTTCTTTTCTCATTTTTTTTAAATATTTTCTTTTTAAGTAATCTCTATACCTAACGTGGGGCTCAAACTCACAACCCTGAGATCAAGAGTTGCATGCTCCTCCGACTAAGGTAGCCAGGCGCCCCTCTTCTCTGTTTTTTTTTTTTTTTTTTTTTTTTTAAGATTTTATTTATTTATTTGACAGAGATCACAAGTAAGCAGAGAGGCAGGCACAGAGAGAGAGGAGGAAGCAAGCTCCCACTGAGCAGAGAACCTGATGTGGGGCTCGATCCCAGGACCCTGAGATCATGACCTGAGTGGAAGGCAGAGGCTTTAACCCACTGAACCACCCAGGCACCCCCTCTTCTCTGTTTCTTAATTCAAATTCTCAACCAGTAATACGATGGTCCCACCTCATCTTTTTTTTTTTTTTTTTTTAAGATTATTTATTTATTTATTTATTTGAAAGAGATAGAAAGCACACAAGCAGGAGGCGTGGCAGGCAGAGAGAGGGAGAAGGAGAAGCAGACCTCCCAGTGAGCAGGGAGTCCAATGCGGGGCTCAATCCCAGGACCCTGGGATTGTGACCTGAGCCGAAGGCAGACACCTAACGACTGAGTCACCCAGGCGCCCCCCACCTCATCTTTTAAAGTCAAGCCTTAAAATAACCCCGTAGGGGGACGCCTGGGTGGCTCAGTTGGTTAAGCAGCTGCCTTCGGCTCAGGTCATGATCCCAGCGTCCTGGGATCGAGTCCCACATCGGGCTCCTTGCTCGGCGGGGAGCCTGCTTCTCCCTCTGCCTCTGCCTGCCATTCTGTCTGCCATTCTGTCTGCCTGTGCTCGCTCTCCCCCCACCCGATAAATAAATAAAATCTTTAAAAATAAATAAATAAATAACCCCGTAGGGACCAGCCCCTTGCGGAACAAAGGCCCTCCCCAGGTCAACCAAGTGCATTCATTGAGCAGCCTACTTCTCTTCCTCTCTGAAAGGGGTGGCAGGTCAGGCACTCTGAGGCTTGCTTTGTCCAACACTTGCACAGGTTACTTAACCTGCCCAAGACCCCGGTTCTTCCACTACATTATGATGGTAGTACCCGTGCGAGCCCACAGTTACCATTCATGCATCCATTATTTATTGAGCTACCATGTACTTTCCAGGTACTGTACTCAGCAATGGGGATATAGGCGTGAGCAAAACTGTTGCATCAGCCCATATGGAGTTTACAGTCCAGGATCAAGCAAGATCCTATCTTTGAAAACACAGCCACCCCTCCGAAGCCCCACTGCAGACCCATTTTAAGATCCCTTCCTTCATTCATTAAAACGTTCTTGAGCGTCTTCGTAAGTCACACCAGCACTTGCCATCCAAAGATAAGACACGGTTTCTGATCTCAAGGAGCTCATGGTTCATCTGAGAAACAAACATGGAAGTAAACGGTGATTATGCAAAAGCACAAATTAGCATGTAGAGCAGGGAAAGTGGGAAAGGAGACCTCAGCTTGGCTGAGGAGACTTCTCAGAGGAGGTGATAGCTGAGGTGAGATTTAAAGGATGGAAAGGAGTTTGTCAGGTGTTCAACCATGGGAGAGGGTGTAGGGTGAGGAAGGACTATGGATGTTCCAAGCAAAGAAAATAACATGCAAAGCAAAGAAGTTGTAAAGATTATGGAGAATTCCAAAAAGTAGGAACATTCTAGAATTGCTAGAACATTAAGAAGTATGGCAAGAGGCCAGATTATCACATAGAATCTTGGATGCCTTGCTATGTAGTTTAATTTTGCCTCATGCCCTATGGGGAGTCATGAAAGAATTGGAGTAATGAATTAATCTTAGTAATTAATCTGAATCAGCTCAGATTTACTTTTTATAATGAGCATGATAGAAGACAGAGGAAGTCTGGACTAGAAAGGGGCGACCAGAGGCAGTGAGGCAGTAGACACAGATACGATGGTCTCAAGGAGGGAGGACAAGGACCTGAACTTAAGAGGCAAGAGTGGGTAGGAGAGTAGGTGAGCTGGCAGAAGTTGGTGATTGTTTTGTCAAGCGATCAAGCAATAATCTTGGAAGATGGAAGAGAAAGGATGAGAAGATCACTCCCACGTTTCAAGCCTGAGACACTAGAGGGAGGGGTGCCGAACCCCAGAGAGAGAGGGGCTTCAGAAAGGAAGCCAACAGGGAGACATTAATTTGGGTAGGTGGAGTTTGAAGTGCCTCTAGACTGTGAAGAATGGTGAGTGGCCCTGCAGCTCCACTCCACACTGAAGGCTGGATGGACGTCTAGACATGGACACATCAAAATGTGGAAGCCTCTGAGATGATGGGCCCAGAGAAGCTGAAGTGTGAGAGTGAGAGGACCCATATGGGGACCATGGGCAGACCCTTGTGTGCAGAGTGAGGACAGTAAAGGAAAACTCATTGTAATCCGAAGAAACCCCACCCTCCCTAAGAGAAGCTGCTCACTCCTGTCCTGCCACTTAGGAGTATAAAGGCAAAGACAGAATAAATCATTATTCCCTGACAAGGTTCAGTGGTAGCTTCCCTTAACTAAGAATCTGATCTGGCCCAGAGCAAGGATAAGTTGTAGTTTCAAAGTCTGTGGCACAGGGAAGGCACGCTAGGGGTGAGTGTTCTCTGAAAGTCTCGGTAATGGGCTCCATGAGGCTGGCCCAATCCCCAACTCCTACTGCTCTGCCTAGTAAAATACTTGGCTATCCCCATTGTGGACACGAGAAACTGCACTGGGAAACATTTGTTCTGGAGAAGGATTAAGAGGGAGGAAAATACATACTCACAGGCTAGCTGAAAGACGTCAATGAAGCAGAGACTGAAGACAAAAATGAGAAAAGTAAGCAATGGAGATGGAGAATGCCCCTGAGGGCTCCACAGCAGAGAGGAAGGCGTGGGTCTTGAGAGGAGGTGCAAGAGGGAAAGAATCAGGAGGGTGGCCCACCTCACAGAGGAGGTGAAAGGAAAGGAAGTCACAGGCGGAAACAAAGATGTTCACAGCTGAAGTAAATCCCTGTGAATATGGAGAGAAAGAGCAAGGCCTTCTGAGGACAGGGAACCCATGTTTACTCAACCTGGGTTCCCGAACAGGCAGCAATGTAGCATGGAGCAGGCCAGGGACCACAGAAACATGAAGAAAAACCCAACCATATTTACCATATTCACCGTGAAGTGTGTACAGTATCTGTCAAGGTTATATTTGGGGATGAAATATTTGGGGATGAAAGTGGACATCTCATGTATTCCAGCTTTTCAGTAGAAAAAGACCCAGAGAGAGTAATTTCTTTTTTTTTTTTTTAAGATTTTGTTTCTTTATTTGATAGACCGAGATCACAAGTAGGCAGAGAGGCAGGCAGAGAGAGAGGGGGAAGCAGGCTCCCCGCTAAGCAGAGAGCCCGATGCAGGGCTCGACCACAGGACCTGGGATCATGCCCTGAGCCGAAGGCAGAGGCTTTAACCCACTGAGCCACCCAGGCGCTCTGAGTGTCATTTCTCTTTTAATGAATTCAGAATGATTCATAGTGAGTACTCAGAGAAAATACAGGGATTGAAGTTTGGGCAAGCAAGTACGTTTTTTAAAAAAGTTTCCATCTCCACAATATATAAAAAGCACTGAGGAATAGAAAAGAAAATAGCTGATAGAAAAATGGACAAAAACCAACGTCATGGAAAAAGATGCAAATGGCCCTGCTTACATCATGAGAAGTAAGAGCTATGTCAGAAATGCACTGTAAAATGAATCGGATTTGGAACAAGCCTCCAGACACAAATTCCAATTTATTAGAAATATAGAAGATAAAGGAACAAGTCAAGTGGTAGCATCATAAAAGCAGAATGTTGGGCAATTTTTAGGAAAACCAGACTGGACCCTAAAAACAATCAATGACATAAACTAGAAATGACCCAAATCCCCATCAACAGCAGCATGGATAAATGTTGGTACAGTCATACGTGGAATGTTATACAGCAAGAATAAATGAACTTCAACTACATATAACAGAGGAGACAAATTTCACAAATATGTTTAGTAAAATAAATAAACAACAGAATTAATACTCTAAAGTTTATCTTACATAAAATTCATAAACAGGCAAAACTAATCTGTGGTGTTGGAAATCATGATCATGGTTACACTTATGGGGACAGTGATGGGAAAAGAGCAGGGGCTGTTCAATTTGGGCAAATTTAGAGTTATAAACTTTGGGTTTGTTTATATTTATTTTCTTTTACAACTTTTTTATTGTGGGGTAAACACATATGGTGACATTCATAAGGTGCAATAATCTTTCTTTTTTAAGATTTTATTTATTTAGGGGCACCTGGGTGGCTCGGTGGGTTAAGCCTCTGCCTTCAGCTCAGGTCATGGTCTCAGGGTCCTGGGATCAAACCCTGCATCAGGCTCTCTGCTCAAGCGGGGAGCCTGCTTCCCCCTCCCTCTCTGCCTGCTTTTCTGCCCGCTTGTGATCTCTCTCTCTCTCTGTCAAGTAAATACTTATTTCACAGAGAGAGCCACAGTGAGAGAGGGAACTCAAGCAGGGGGAGTGGGAGAGAGAGAAACAGGCATCCCACTGAGCTGGGAGCCTGATGTGGGGCTCGATCAGGTCCCTGGGATCATGACCTGAGCCCAAGGCAGACACTTAATGACTGGGCCACCCAGGCACCCCATAAAGTACAATAATCTTAATGTAAACCATTAGATGGATTTTTAGACTTCTATGCAACCTCTCACCACCACCCACATCAAGATATAAAACATTTTCAGTATCTCAGAAAGTTCCATGATAACCTTCTTAGTCTGTATCTCACACACACACACACACACACACACACACACACTATTCCAAGTCCTATTTCATTTGATTAATTTTTTCCTGTGAACTCCATCGGACTTCTGTGTCTGACTGGTGTCTTTTTTTTGCTCAGCATAATGTCTGTCATGTTCATCTTTATTCCTGCATCTCTCAGTAGTGGTTTTTTAATTACATAATAGTCCATTATATGAATATAGCACATTATATTTTGTGTTCTCCTGTCAGTGGATATTTGGGGTGTTCCCAGTTTGGCATTATGAAGGTTTCCTCTGTGTCCCTTTGGTGCACACGGACTCTCTAGAGTCACTGGGCAGGCATACGCTTAGCTTTAGTACAGGGCGCCAAACACTCTTCCAAAGTGGTTGTACCAGCTTTAGTCTCACCAGCAAATATATGCCAAATCCAACATTTCCATAATCTCATCAGCTCTTAAATTTGTCATCATTTTCATTTTAGCCATTTTGATGAGTGTGTAATGGTATTTCATTGTGAGCTTAATTTGCATTTCTCTTATAACCAATGATGTTGAACTCCTTCCCGTATGTTTATCAGTCATTTGGGAATAGTTGTTTATAAAATGATTGTTAATGCTTTTGCCCATTTTTTCAAGCTTCAGTTGTTTTTATTTTTTTTTCTTTGTTTATTTTTGGCGATTTGTATTTCCATGTGTTCTGGATATCTTAGAACTTAGACAAATAGTCTTTGACTTTCTTTTTCTTTCCTAATTGAAATGAATGAATTGAATGAACAGACATGCTTTATTTTAATGAAGTTCAATTATCAGGGTTTTTTTCTTCCATTATGATTAATGCTTTCTGTTTACTGTTTTAGAAATGTTTGCCTCTATATGTTCAGGAGGACCCTTTCCCCTGTTCTCCTTTAGAGGTTGTATTATTGCACTTCCCAGCTCCAGGTCTGTGATCCACCTGAAATTAATTTTTGCATATGATGTGAGATGGGATCAAGTTTCCTTTTTTTTTTCCTACATAAATACTCTATGAAATGGTTATACTTTCCCCCATGGATTGCAGTCATGCATTTGCCATATATCAAGTGATGACATATGCTTGCATATATTTCCAGACTGTTTTACTCCATTGAACTATTTGTCTTTCCTTAAGCTAATTCCAAAGCATCTTGATTATTCTAGCTTTATTGTCAGTCTTGAAATTTTACAGTGTAAATCCTCCAAATTTGTTCTTATTCAGCATTGCCGCACCTGATGGTTTGCAGTTCCACATGAATTTTAGAATCAACTTGCCAATTTCCACAAAAATACCTGCTGGAACTTTGATTGGCATTATTATGAATCGAAAGACCAATTTTTGAAAAATTAACATCTTTTCATTTATTTAAATCATCTCTATTTTCTCTCATCATTTTATAGTTTTTAGTGTAGAGGAGAGGCTTACACATGTTCTGTTGGGTTTGTTTCTGGGAACTTGCAACTTTGTCCTGGTATTATAATTGATATTTTTTACATTTCATTTTCATTTTTTGTTGCTAATATGTAGAAATGATTTCTGTACAATGACCTTATATCAAGAGATCTTGCTGAATTTTTTATGGTAATGGCTTACAGAAACTTTGGGGTTGTCTTTATAGATACACAATCATGTCATCTGCAAAGACAGTTTTCTTTCTTCTTTTACAATTTTAGACCCATTCTTTCTTATAATGCTGACTACCATTTCCAATGATTTTTGTGCTTTTCTGTATGTATAATAGAATCCAAGTTTATTTTTTAATTTGGTGGTGTAACTAAGGTAGACTAAAAAACTAAAAGACATGATCAAATGTAATGAATGAAATATGACTAAATCTTGGTTTTCAAAAATTTACAAAAGTTGCAGCCACTCTGGAAAACAGCATGGAGGTTCCTCAAAAAATTGAAAATAGAGCTACCCTACGACCCAGCAATTGCACTATTGGGTTTTTACCCTAAAGACACAAATGTAGTGATCCAAAGGGGCATGTGCACCCCACTGTTTATGGCAGCAATGTCCACAATAGCCAAACTATGGAAAGAACCTAGATGTCCAGGTTCTGTGATCCACCTGTGATCCAACAGATGAATGAATAAAGAAGATGTGGTGTATATATATATATATATATATATACACACACACACACACACACTATGCAGCCATTAAAAGAAATGAAATCTTGCCTTTTGCAATCATGTGGATGGAACTAGATGGTATTATGCTGAGCGAAATAAGTCAATCAGAGAAAGACAATTATCATATAATCACCCTGATATGAGGACTCTGAGAGGCAGAGTCGGGGGGTTGGGGGTACAGAAGGAAAAAATGAAACAAGATGGAGGAAGACAAACCATAAGAGACTCTTAATCTCACAAAACAAACTGAGGGTTGCTGGGGCAAGGGGGGGTATGGAGAGAGTGGTTGGTTTATGGACATTGGGGAGGGTATGTGAAAGGGTGAGTGCTATGAAGTGTGTAAACCTGACGATTCACAGATCTGTAACCCTGGGGCAAATAATACATTATATGTTAATAAAAATAATTAATAAAAAAAATTTACAAAAGATGTGTTGGGATATCTGAACCTGATCTGAATATTAAATGATTGAATGGAATTATTGTTAATTTTCTTGAAAGGAATTTTTAATTTTCTTGAAAATAGTTTCATAGTTATATAGAAATGCACTATTATTAAGAGACTAATGAGTATTTACAGGGTAATATTAATCATGACAAGTATTTTTTAGAAGTTCAGCCGAAGGGTCACCTGGGTGGCCCAGTTGGTTAAAGCTTCTACCTTCGGCTCAGGTCATGATCCCAGGGTCCTGAGACCGAGCCCCACATCAGGCTCCCTGCTCAGCTGGGAGCCTGCTTCCCCCTCTCTCCGCCTACCTCTCCCCCAGCCTGAGATCTCTGTCTGTCAAATACATAAATAAACTCTTTTAAAAAAAAAAAACAACTCTTAAAAAAAAAAGTTCAGCAGAAATGTGTGTGTGTGTGTGTGTGTGTGTGTGTGTGTCTAGACAGAGAGAAGGCAAATGTGGCAAAATGTGAACAATTCTTAAGTCTAAATAAAGAATTGTGGTGCACAGGCTTAAAGTAGGTCCCATCATCTCGTGGTGTTCATGCTCTTACGTGACTTCTCCTTGAGTGTGAGCAGGACCTGTGACTTGCTTCTAGACAATAATATATGGTGAACGTGACAGGATATGAATGTTTATGCATATGATTATGTAATTAAATTACTTGAGATGGTGGCTTCTGACCTACGCCTTGTTACCTCTGAAGAAGTAATTGGCCATGTCAGGGAATCCCAATGACAAAGAACGGTAGTGGCCTCTGGGAGCTGTGGATGGCTTTCAGCTGACAGCCAACAAGAGATCAGAGCCCTCTGGGTGCCTGGGGGGCTCAGTGGGTTAAGTGTCTCCCTTTGGCTCAGATAATAATCAGCAGAGAGTCTCCTTCTCTCATTCCCTTTGTTGGTCCCCCTGCTCAGGCACTCTCTCTGTCAAATAAGTAAATAGAATCTTAAAAAAAAAAAAAAAAAAAAAAAAGAAAGATAAGCCCTCAAGAAACTGAAGTCTGCCCACAGCCTGAGTGAACTTAGAAAGAGATACCTTCCCAGTCAAGTCTCAGATGAGACCCAAGCCATGGTGGACACCTTGTGCAGCCTGGTGGGACACTAAGAACAGGACCCAATGAAGCCATGCCCGGGATCCTGACTCACAGAAATCATGAGATAACAAATATGTGTTGCTTTAGGCTGCAAAGTACGTAATAATACTTTCAGGCAGCAATAGATAACTAATGCAATTAATAATTTTATGTGTCAACTGAGCCCCAAGATCTCCAGGTCTATTTGGTCAAATATTAGTCTGGATGTTTCTGTGAGGGTGTTTTTGGATGAGATTAGCATTTAAACAGACAGTTTACCTTCCTCAAGTGAGTGGGCCTCATCCAATCAGTTCAAGACTTGATAGAATGAAAGGTTGACCTTGCCTTTGAAGTGGAATATCACTTTTTGTTGCTACTTTCATACTGGAACTGAAATACTGGTTCTTCCTGGATCTCAAGCGTGCTGTTCTTTGACTAAAGGCTACACCATCAGCTCTCCTGGTTTTCAGGCATTAGAGATACGTAAGGATATACAGATGTCACTGCAAGATTCTTTTCAACTTTTCTCCTTGTTTGAAAATATTCAAAATAAAAATTGGCAAAAATGTTCTAAAGTCAGGAAATGTCAGGAGACAGTTTAAAGAAGGCTGCCACAAAGATTCACTGGACTTCCTCCCTCCCTTATTCTCAGCCTCCCTCCTTTCCCTGTTTCCTCAGTGAATCTACTTTGTTTAATATGAGATTTTGCAATACACAATAGACACTGTAGTTAAACATAAATAATAAATCTACCCCCTTTCTGTGCAGATTTATGCTTTATAAACATCACACTGAGTAAGTCTGGCCTTAACCTTTGTTCTGCAAATGTTTCAGAATTTTTTCTACTGCCACATTACAAGATAAATGTCAATCTAAATGAAGGCTTTTCTATAAAACTCAGCAGCTTCACAGATGGCTTCTAATTTATAGTCCTAAAAGACTACATTTTTGGTTGAAAATAATTTTAAAAGCTCTTCAAAGTAATTTCAAAAGCCGAAACATAACGTTACTCCTGATGCTGTGAGGTCCATTAAATAAACTCAGCACTAGCCTCTAGGAGTTATCAACCAAACTGAAAAAATTACATAAAGGAAGGCCTTAACTAGTATTGATATAATCACCTTTTTCAGAAACTTTAATAAATACATGTGGCCAACTGGCTACTTTGCCCTAGGTTTCCCTGACGTGACTTGAAGAATATAGTCTTTACACAAAGGGAATAAGGTTAGCCAGAGGCAAATGACGCAAATAGGCTTCAAATTCATTTTCTAAAAAAACATACGTTAAAAAAACCTGTTAGCACCGAGATTATATTTTTACGGAGGTCTGTGACATAGTAGAACAGTGGGGATCACTCTAGCTGCACACTAGGATCACCTGGGGAGCTTAAAAAATGCCTGAGTTCTCATCCTCCTCATCCCAGAGAGCCCAGTTTGGGTCTGGTGTATGGCCTGGCTATCAGGATTTTTCACTTCCTTCTTTCCTTGTTAAACTCATGCAATATTTACTGAATAGTGAACCATTGCCAACACTACTGAAATCTGCAGCTCGCTCACCCAGATGCCTCTCTCGGCCACTCCCTGAAAAGGAACCCTCAAACCTGATCACCCCAAATGCCGGAGTGTAATCACAGGGCTGGGGGATACAGGGATATGGGGAAATGTGGGGAGAGGAAGGAGCAAGGCAGGCAGGGTGCAGAGCTAAACTTCGGTGCGCGTGCGCGCACACACACACGCACTCACGAGGGCAGGGACGAGAGGCATCAATCTCTCTGCTCCTACAAGGTGACTGCAAGGACATCAGGGAAAGCCCAGGCATCCACAAGACATTTTAGTCCTTCCTGTCCTGAAGCACCTGCCACAGAGGCTGGGCCAAGGTCGCTGGATTTGGCATATTAGCTATATTAGCCCTTTCAGGGCATATTAGCCCTGAGCCAAGGTGGCCTTGATGGCCACCACCAGCCTCAGAAACTACTTTCCATGTCCACATAGCCGGTGGCCTGGGGAGCTCCCTTGCTGCAGATGTCCAGGCATCTGGGGAACTCATTCTCTAACTTCTTCTTGAAATTAAGGTACCTACCCTTGTAGCCTCAGCTGCCACCATAAATGACCACAACAGTGAGGGCCCTGGCTAGGGACAACAACGAAGACAGGTGAGGGCCAGTGAGCTCCACTGCCCAGGGCTGCCAAACAAAAGCAGGATCTGTGGGTTTCATTAGTAGTTCTGGTGGATTTGTGTTCTAGGTTTAAGAATTATTATTATTATTATTATTATCCTGTAGTAGCTCCATAGTGAGTGTGTAAATGAATAAGTTGTCATTTAGTGAGTGAATAAGTGAGTTATTTACATACTCCTAGGTTACACTCAGAAACCAGTTTGAATCAACTGTGCTCCATGATGGTTCTCTAGGTTCTAGGCTGTTTGTGCTCCACCAGAATGCACAAACCTGGAGGAAAAAAGAGAGATCTAAGATAGAGAAAGGATTCAAAAGGCTGTCAAGCAAGGAATAGCTATAGCAACAGGAGATGCTGAGTCTGAAAAGACAGACCTGGGAGCACGAGTACTGCCTTCACTTAACTCAAAGGCCTGCCGAAGGACAGAGATCACAGAAGAAGCTGAAGGGAGTTAGACTTCAGCGTGATATAAGATTTGTGAAAAAGTAGTGATGTCTGGGTATTAGCTGGGTGCCTTGAAATTCACTGCCAGAATTCCGAAACTGGCTTTTTGAGCTCTGGGCCAGTGTGTTGCAGAGGAAACCCCAATGCCAGGCACTTCAGTGCACATATTTACTAATTTTTGGCCAGCCAATATCCCTTGGCTCTTTTCCTAGTAACAGCCTCTTCGGCTTCTTTGAAGGCTGGCTTTTCTCTCACTTTCAGTTCTGATAGAGCTCTCTGTCTGGCGCTAGAGGAAGAACACTGATCCACCCCCAACCAACTGTGAAATCTGCATCTCCCTACACAGTACCTGGTCCAAAAATGAGCAAATAACCCAAGTGGAGCCCATCAGAGGCCATGAAATCAAACTCTGGGAATTTTGCTTACATTGTTAAAGACTCTTCCAGTAGATTTAAAATCGTGACAATGTGATGTGGAAAATAGGAACTCGGAGGAAATGAAAAGAGGAGAATTTCAAAACGATCTTATCAATAGCCTTAGAGTAAACGAGATAATGTATCTGTGAAATAAAAGACCGATGCTACAGAGAAAAAATATTCAGGTGCTGGAAAAGAGTTCTTGGAAATTAAAAAATGTGGTGTTAGTTCTCATTAAGGAAAAGAAAAGAAAAAAAATTGATGATCAGCATATCCTGGTTATGCTTCAGCTTCCCTAGCTGCATATGCCGTTCAACAAACTGCCTGATAAGCCACCTTTAATTAGACTACTGAGCTGCCTGGTTCTGCAGGCAACTGTGTATACGAAGTCTTTTCTTCTGATATTTTCAATAAATCTCAGTTGTTAAAAGTTAATGAATAAAAATTTTAGATATAATAGTAGTCTTGAAATAAAACTCTTAAAAAGAGTATTTGGACACATATTCTATTCAATAAATCTGACAAAATCTTGACAAAAGTAGAAAAGACAAAGATATGTAATAGGAGAGAAATTATATACATGATTAATTCAGGAGGGTTAATATGCTAAAAATATAAGATAAAAAAAACCAGAATAGAGAAAATGGAAACAAATAAACTATTAGAGAAATAATACAAGAAAAACTCCCGAGGACAGGAGTATTCATAGTAAAAATTCACTGAAGCAGAGTGAAAATAAATGCCGAAGACCCACACTAAGGCGTACCACCATCCTAAAAGTAAATTCTTTTTATCATAAGACTTGGAAGAAAATAAAAATAAAAACGTAAGAGTCAAGAAGGGTCTTCCCAGACTCTGAAATGCAAATCCATGCAATGCTTTGCTTTCATGGTGCATATTTCTCTTAAACAAAGCTTTGAAAAAAATCATTAAAACATTTTAATAGCTTGGTATTTTAAGAAATTTTATAGTGACCTCCTTCATAAACATGGCTATCAAGATCCTTCGATCTAGAAGAGGCTAGAAGACATAGGTGACTCAAGAAAGGGAATCAGGAAAACCACCTTCCCTTAGAACTCTGTCTAGTGGGACGCCTGGGTGGCTCAGTTGGTTGGACGACTGCCTTCGGCTCAGGTCATGGTCCCGGAGTATCGGGATTGAGTCCTGCATCGGGCTCCCAGCTCCACGGGGAGTCTGCTTCTCTCTCTGACCTTCTCCTCGCTCATGTTCTCTCTCACTGTCTCTCTGTCAAATAAATAAATAAAATCTTTAAAAAAAAAAAAAAAGAACTCTGTCTAGTGGATAATGAAGGCCTATAATCCCAGAATACTATATATGATGAACAGGTTTCTCAAGATGACTTCTTGAAGCTCCAAAATTGCCTCAATAAAGGATTCAAACCAAAAATTTTTGAGTGTTACAATTGTGTAAAAAAACGTATCTGTAATATGGCCAATCATAAAAATTTGCAAAAATAAAACAAGCTTTAATAGTATCTTTCTATGGGTGATATATTTATTCATTCCCCAATTTTTAAAATATTATTATATTAGTTTTGTGATGAAAATATTAAGCTCCCTTTCTTTTTTCCTTTAAAATAATTGGCCCCAAGTACAAAATGATAACTTCAATTCATTTTGTTTATTCTCATGACATGTTCCAAGATAATTTTGTGAACACCTAAGTGTTCCATTTAGTATTAGGAGAAGTAAAATGTTAAAAGATGTTTAAGCTCTGCAAAGTTGAATAGAATAGCATTTGAATGACAGGATATAATTACAGATAACTAAGGATGTGGTACAAAATGTACCCAATCCCACCTCTTCATACTTAGCTAAGAACAGAACACTTTAGTAAGATATGAGATTAATAAAATATCAAAAGAAATAATAATTGTGGAAGAACCAAATCTTCCTAGTTAGAGCTACCAGAGCTGGAAGAATTATTACTAAAATTTAATACAATCTATATCAATCATAATGGACTAGAATATGTACCACTTGTGTGTCATTTAATTGAAATCTGCCTTTTATTTTCCTTGTTTCCAAGAATATGTGTCCAAATACTCCATCTAAGCTTATAAGAGCCTTATGAACAAATACCACATCCTATATATCTCTCTGTCTTAGCTCAAGATCCCCCTAACGCAGAGCCTAGACAAGGTCTGGAAACACATAGTTTGTTTGGGATGTGATCCTAGAAAGCAGAAATGAGGGAATAAAACAGAAAAGGATGAAAATTCTTTAAAGGGTACATTCTCAGGGCACCTGGGTGGCTCAGTCAGTGAAACGTTTGCCTTCAGTTCAGGTCATGATCGCAGGGTCCTGGGATCAAGTCCCACATTGTGCTCCTTGCTAAGTGGGGATCCTGCTTCTCCCTCTCCCTCTGCTGCTCCCCCTTTTTGTGCTCTCTCTCTCTATCAAATAAATAAAATCTTTTAAAAAAATAATAAATTGTGCATTCTCAATGTCACTTTTAGGTCATTAGGGCTGGACTAAAATTTGAGTGGCCCAAGGGGATATGACGTGAGCTCCGAAAACATCTGCTATACTCAGATAACTAGAATCTTGCCCTACACTCAAGACTCAGTAAAAGCTTTCTGAGTCATTTAATCAATTCCAGTGCTCCCAAGCCTTCCTATTCAAACCAGTGATCACCTGGGAAGTTCTATATTGCCTTTTATAACCACATTCTAGAACCTTACGTCATTTTGTCAGGTCCATGTGTCTTCTTAAGGCAAGTAATAGACGCCTTTTCATGTCAGCCTAACCTAACAGGATATTTATTATTAGATTATGGGAATATCTTGGAAATCCCAACATAAGTGCCAAGCTGAGTTTGAATTTGGAAATTTGAAGGCAGACCTCTTCTCTGCATGCTGGTTTTTTTTTTTTCTACTACAGAGTTTAAAATGAGCCACTATGCTGAGTGGACTGTCAGTCAAGCATCCACTGCTCATTGCCTGCACTGAGGTGGTCCTGTTAGCCATGGAGAGATGGGAGATAGGACCCTGGATGTTAGAGATTAGCATTTTGCCGAGAAGGCACATAAAGAGAAGTCTGCATACAAAGTGAGGATCAAATGACTGCTACTTACAAGTATTATAGGAGCACACGAAAGGGGTATGCTGAGATGGTCAGCAAAGTCCCCACAGAGGAGGTGAGCTGCATTGGCAAGGAGCTACAAGATTTAGAAAAGTGCAGTGGAGAAGAGGAGGCAGGAAAGGACAAAATGTGCAAGCAAGAGCTCGGAGGAATGAATGTGCCCAGTCTGCTTCTAAGAAATGACCTGCCCATCCATGCTGATAAATGCATTACCGAATGCTGGTCAAGATGGCAAACTGGAACCTATTAGAATCCTAGGAACGTCTTCCCGGTCTTCTCACATTAGAATTCAGTCACTGTCTTACCTTGCATAAGATCTTGAAAACGGCGCAGAATACCTGGGTGAACTCTCTTACCTAGTCACAAACATAATCGATTTTTTTAATTAATTAATTTATTTGGAGAGAGAGAGTGCAGATGGGAAGGGCAGAGAGAAAGGAGAGGGCTTTTTTTATTATTATTTTTTAAGATTTATTTGTTTATTTGAGAGAGAGAGAGAGAGCGGATAAGTGGAAGGGGCAGGGAGAGGGATGACGGTCTTAAGCAGACTCTGAGCTAAGCACAGAGCCCTTGGTGGGGCTTGATCTCACAACCCTGAGATTACAACCTGAGCCAAAACCAAAGCGGAAACCAGCTAACTGACTGCACTACTCAGACGCCCCACCATAATCAGCCTTAACTGGGATCAAGGAACACTAAGAATTCATCCACAAGAAAGGGGTTCTGACCAAAAAGAAAAGGAGCTTTCTTTTCCAGGGAGCCGTGACACACAGATAGCTTTCCACAGAATTTGAAGATATGGACTGTATGACATTTGTATGAGGCTTCATAATTAATTTTAACACTGCATGCTTGTGCTTTAAAATTATTTCCCTTGAGAGGCACCTGGGTGACGCAGTTGGTCGAGCGACTGACTCTTGGTTTTGGCTCAGGTCATGATCTCAGGATCGGGGGATCTAAGATCAAGCCTCACATCAGGCTCTGCGCTCAGCATGGAGTCTGCTAGAGATTCTCTCTCCCTTTCCCTCTACCCCTCCCACTCGTCCTCTCTCTCAAATAAATAAATAAATCTTTTAAAAAAATAAATAAAATTCTTTCCTTTGAGTTGAAAGCAAAACCGAAAGTGATAGTAATTCTTAGTTAATGTTCTCATTCTTAACCTCCTCATTCTTTAAGAAATGGAACACCCCTGACTTAAATCCATCAGCCATCAAAGAACCCTATTGTACCATGATTAGTTATCATCACCTAAACATTATGTTAATGTAGAATATAACAATTACTTGTTTTCATCACACTACTATTTTACATTGTAAAAATGCTCACCAAATATTTTCAAAGTTTAAAAAAAATTTTTTTAAATGTAGTGTATTAACCAGGTGTTCACTCCTTAGTTTTCTTTCTTCCTTCTGCATATTTGTTAAGTAGGAGCTGTCTATGACTTCAGCCTTATAAGAACAACTCTTGTCTCAGCTCTCCATCCTGGCAAAGCTTGTGTTGGACTTCTCCCACTAAGGTTGTCCCAGTCTTGCCCAGATTCTCTAGTCTTCTCTGTTCTTGGAGACCCCTGTTCCCAACAAAGTCACCAGCTTGGGTTGCAGATCCTTTGCTCATCCAGCAATGTGACTTTAAAAAAGAGGAAGTAGATCTATATTGGGCGTGTATCAAATGGTAAACAAAAAGCAACTTTAAGTGGCAATAGCATACAGAAGAGATGAGTTATCCTGAAATACAACAGTGCTTTGGAAACAATTAATCTGTCAATAATGTGACATGAAAGCATGCTGTATGGTAATGATGCTCAAGAAAGCGGCTTATGTATTACTTTTTTTTTTTTTATAAAACCCACTTTTAAAAAAAGATTCTATTCATCCATTTACTTGAGAAAGACAGAGAGAGAACAAGAGTGGGGGGAAGGTTAGAGGGAGAGGGAGAAACAGGTTCCCCACCGAGCAGAGAGCTGGAGGTGAAACTCAATCCCAGGACCCTGGGATCATGACCTGAGCCAAAGGCAGATGCTCAACTGACTGAGCCACCCAGGGGCCCCAAAGCAGATTTATTTTAAAATGTTGATTGTCAAGCCTAAAGGAGTCAAATTCCATCCTTCTAAATAATTAATTAGTTAATTTGGGGGGGGAAGTGTCCATATAACAAATATCTGCCCAACAAAGTAAAGCAAATATCTCAAACTGAAGGGATAATTCTACCTATCAACTAGATAGTGTTACCAACCAGTGAGAAGTCCATCTGCAATGAGATTCTACTAGGCATGTCAATATCAAACCAGAAAAAGAGGGTATCAAAGTTGGATTCATGAGAGTTTCAGAAAGCAACCATTTCCTACAGGGTTAAAAAAAAAAAAAGGTGTTAAAACACTTAAGCTAATTGTCCACACATCTCAGGGATGAGAAAAATTCAGGCTTGGCTCTAGCATTGAGACTAACCTGTTCTTAGCCAACCCTGCATTCCAGTAACATCTCGACCCCCAGCCAGCCTTTCTGTGTGGTAACACTCTGACCCCAAGCTCTGATTCTGTGACTTGGAACCAAACAGACACTCTCTGATCCCAGTTCTGCCTTGGAACCAAACAGACACTCTCTGATCCCAGTTCTGCAAATGAGATACCTGTCTTTGCCACTCCCTTCTTCACCCTGCCTGTCTTTCCTGCCAAATAAAACAATTCTCTAGGAGTGGGTGTCTGATTACAATCCCTGTTCTTCCATAATTGCCTATGCAATTTGGGGTTAATCATTTAGCCAGCCTGAACCTCAATTTTCTTATTTGTAAAATAAAGGGTTTGGATGAGATGGTTTCAAAGGGCCCTTTGAATCCTAAAACACCACCGCCTTTCTGTCAGGCTCTCGGAGACTGTGGCCTGTCTCTGATTGGTCCTTTGTCCTTTCAAAGAATGAGTAGCAATTAAGTGCACTGAACAAACATGTTACAACTCAACATTCTTTGTAAAATATATGCTTTCCTGTCAGTTGGACCCTTAATGTAACTGTAGTTTTAAAATTAATTCTTCCTGGTCTAGAAATGGACCAGGTACAGAAAAATATCACATATCCTATTTTCACATAGCGTATGAAACAGCCAGTTTGGAATAATAAAACCAACATTGGCTAACTTACACAAAAAAGAAATTTATTGGAAAGACATTGGGTATGTCAATTTCAGGGAAACTGGAGAATTAGTCTTGGAAACAGGAACTCATGGCACAGTCAAGTTTCCACCAGAGGTTCAGTGCATGTAGGGTGCTGGTTCTGGTATCACCAGCCCCCAACATTTGTCACACCACCCACAGATGTCTTAATTCCGTCCAGCCACTTGAATGCTCTTTGACTGTCTCTGGCCTCATTACCACTTCCTGAAGGGCCAAAGTCTTGGGGAAAAGCCTCTGTTTGGATGAGCCTTGGTCACGTATCCATACATGGGACCAATGAGTCCAAACCTGGATTATCTGCTCCTCTCCAGCTTCCAGAGTAGGAAGCCTGATCCTGACCTCTATTCATCTTGCACTCATGAAAATAGAAAGAGTG
The DNA here is from genome assembly GCF_011764305.1 of Mustela putorius furo. Classification (NCBI taxonomy): domain Eukaryota; kingdom Metazoa; phylum Chordata; class Mammalia; order Carnivora; family Mustelidae; genus Mustela; species Mustela putorius. Next base: position 21,620,067 of record NW_025422471.1, read on the forward strand.
TTTAGAGGCTGGACAACCAAAAATGACAAATGTTCACTACACAGTTTTCTCACTTGTGATCACAAAGTCAACACATCCTGGAAGCATCTGTAAGAGGTTAATTATATTCTGGAAAGGTTTATAGCTGATCGATTATTCCAGCATTATTTCATCTCTTCATCGATTTATATGAATCAGTGGTTGGTCCAGTTAATGAAAACATATTCATCAGGATACTGACCAATTTATTGGGCTGACTTTTCATATTTACTTGACTCCTCTGGAAGACAAAGTGAGTATCTGAAATGAATAATGAGCCACTGGAAGAAAAAAGCACATCTTCATTCAGAGCACAAGCTGTCACTGATTTTTAGAGTAAAAAGTAATATCTGGTATTTAGTCCTAGTAAAGTTCTTCAAAGAGATGATGTTAATTTCCCTAAGACTTTGCATTGTCCTTGTTTTTGAGATCGGCTGGGATGTCTGAATTAGTTGGAATTTAGGTGACAGATGTTGGAAGAGACACCAGAGGTAAGTCCTGTCAGCCTCATTCCAAAACAAGTCCCTTAAGCCTCAGAAACAATTTTTCCACCCTGAAACAGAAGTGGCATGCAGATTCCCACCAGGTTGCTGGCCATTAAGTAGGACCCCTTCCATGGCCAACGTGGAAGCGAAATTTAGAAGAGAGAAGAAAAGAGAATTTTGTCAAGGAGCTCAGAGATTGAGACAATCTTCTAGAATAAATGTTAAGTTCAGAGAGGAACTTGTCTGACAAACTGCAGAGGCATCCTCACATAAGAGGCCTTCTAGTTTTGTTATGTTTTTAAGATATTCAGGGGTCGACCAAAGAAAGCCTCCCTTAAAGAGAACCAAGCAGCCAGCAACCCAGAGTCCTCTATCCTGGAATGCAAAGCTCCTCCCTGTACTGGGTCATATAGTGGTTTGGACTCCTAGTCCCACAGGAGAAGTGTGTCCTTCCAATTGCTTAAGGAAGTGTCTACAGTGGTACACAGAATGGGGGCACCTGGCTGGCTCCATCAGTAGAGTGTGCAACTCTTGATCTCAGGATTGTGAGCTTGAGCCCCATGTTGGGTGTAGAGATTACATAAAAATAAAAACTTTTTAAAAAAGGAATGTATTCATTATGATACAAGTTTGGATGCATATAACAAAGGCTTGAATAACAGTAGCTTAAATAAGATGGAAGCTTGTCTCTTTCCATGTAAAAGACTCTTCACTAATATGATACCTACTTGTCCTCCAGGTCTCACTGGAAATGTCACCTCCTCTGAGAAGCCTTCCCTGATGTTACCTAGACAAGCTAAAGTATTCTTACCTTCTGTTCTCTGAGTCCCTTCTCTATCAAAACAATGATCATATTTTGTGTTATTGACTGTTTAATTTTCTCCACATTAGCATTAGCAACACAAGGGTAAGGACTATGTTAATCCTGCTCATCAGCATATCTCCAGAGAGCCACCCCCCACCTGCACAGCACAGGTACTTATTTGAGGTACTGAATGGTACCTCTGCTGAATGTTCTTGAGGGTGGCAGGAACTGAATACTTCTGGCTTATCATACATAGGGTTCTTGCTCAGAAAATTCCAAAATAGTAAATGCTATATATTTTTTTTTATTTAGTTATGAGACAGAGTGTGTGCACACAGGTGTGGGGGGTGGAGGGAAGGGACAAACACTCCGTGTTAAGCAAGGAGCCCAACCCAGGGCTTGATGCGGGGTTCCAACCCACAACCCTGAGATCATGACCTGAGTCAAAACCAAGAGTCGATGCTTAACCGACTGAGACATCCAGGCACCCAAGTAAACAGTATTTTTTAAATGGGGAAATAATAGCCATTTATGCTCCTTGCACAGCTGTGGATTTGAAAAAGAGCAAAAACAAATATTTCCATTTTTTTATTGTTTTATGTTAGTCACCACATAATACATCATTACTTTTTAATGTAGTGTTCCAAGATTCATTGTTTATGTATAACTGAAGACCTTAGTCTATAGAGCAGGGTTGGCAAACTTCCTGAAAAGTGACAGTGAATTATTTCACATTTGGCGGGCCATATGATCGCCACGACTCCACTCTGCCGTAAAACTAGGAAGGCGGCAACAACCAAGATGTAAACTAAAGTTGTGGCTGGGTTCCAATACAACTTGATTCATGAATGCTGAAATGTAAATTTCACCTCATTTTCAAATGTCATGAAATATTCTTTTAATTGTTTCCAACCATTTAAAAACATGAGGCATTCTTAGTTCATGAGCCTTGCAATAAAGGCAGCAGCTAGGTTTGGCCCGCAGGCTATGGTGTGCCAGCCCTATCAGAGAGCACATTTTTGGCGGAGAAGAATCTGGCCTTGTTTCATTTCTTATGCCTCTCAGTGTAATTCATGTTCCTAAGCACCTACTATGCGCTGGTGCCAGGCCAGAGGCTGCAGGACAGCAAAGATGGTTAAGACTAGCTCTGTGCCACTAAGTTTACGCGACAGGCATCCAAATCCACCAGCTGTGGTTGCAGCGTCTGGCTGATGGAAGGAGGTTACTTCATGACAAGGTGGCACCTGAGGGGTAGGTCATGGGCTATGTCCCTCCAGGAACCAGCAGCACTCAGTCTCGGTACAGGTCTGGATGAATCCCGGAGCGAATGCTGGGCAGTAAGGCTAGGAGCGCCTGTATCAACTGTCTGAGGGACCCTCAGGGACCAGCACAGAGCTCCGTCTGGTGGGCAACTGAGAACTAAAGGGGGTGATTAAACTGAGGGAATTGAACTGGTAACAACAATGCATTGGTTCTTTCAACGTTCTCACTTTCAAACTATTAAAAAGTGGTTTCTGAAGCTATTTGATTCCTTTTTTCTGTTACTAATTTACCAAATATTTCAACTGACAAACTCTCCTGGGAGAAATACATGGAGTTCAAGGGCACCTGGGAGGGGGAAATGCCATCTGTGTTTTCCCAGGGGCAGAGCTTATAAAAGGAGCCATTGTATGGTAAAAGAAAATAGAAAGCCAAGAATAAAATGGTAATTTCAAATATTCATTAGATTTTGAGGAAACTGAACTATCAATCACACAATGCCCTTCTTAGCTGCACATTAAATAGGAAACTCCTGGGTGGCTCAGTTGATTAAGCAATTCCTTTTGGCTCAGGTCATGATCATGGAGTCCCAGGATCCCACTCCCTGCTCAGCAGGGAGTCTGCTTCTCCCTCTAACCCTCCCCCTTCTCATGTTCTCTCTCTCTCTCAAGTAAATGAATAAAATGTTTTATTTATTTATTTATTTTTATTTTTTTAAAGATTTTATTTATTTATCAGAGAGAGAGAGGGAGAGAGAGCGAGCACAGGCAGACAGAATGGCAGGCAGAGGCAGAGGGAGAAGCAGGCTCCCCGCCAAGCAAGGAGCCCGATGTGGGACTTGATCCCAGGATGCTGGGATCATGACCCGAGCCGAAGGCAGCTGCCTAACCAACTGAGCCACGCAGGCGTCCCAGAATAAAATATTTTAAAAAGGAAACAAAAAAAGACACTCCTATTTTGCCCCTAAGGAGAAAATCACTCAATATTACACTGCCTTTTCCCTTTTGTCTCTGAAATGGGAGCTTTGTTGGAAATCATCAATAGGAAAACAATAAATCATTCTTTCATAGCACCATAAAATACAGGCAGCAGGAAATATCAACCCAAGTTAGGAAGATGAAAACTAAATTCTCCTTCAGTTGGCATAAAATGTCACCTTGCTCATCCAACCAAAAATTCAGGACAAGTCTCTTGGAGCGCCTCCTATTAAAAGATACCATCTTGGCACCTAGGATGCTCAGGAAATGGATGTGACATCAATCTGCATGCAGGAACCATCTCCTGCATGCACAGTCTAATTGGGGGTTGAGGATCTGACTGCTGGCATGCAGATGAGTACTCCTGGGCAGAGACAGGCTGAGTGCCGCAGCTCTGCCTTCCCCTCAGGGATTCACCTGGCTGCTCCATTCTGCCAGCTTTATCCATCCCCTTTCTCCTCTCCCCAGTTCATAGAATTCGTAGATAAGGCAGTCAAGTGCTGGTTGAGCGCCAATCAGACAAACTTCTGTGGTGCAAGATCAACCTTTCTCCTTAACTGAATAATTTCCATTTTAAGGTTTTTTAATTGAGGTAAAGTTGAAATTTTTTATTTTAAATTTTTGAGTAAGTATTACATTTATAGGGTTCAAATTTCAGCAATTCTAGGAGTAAACACAAAAGGACACTTCCTCCTACGACCCCTCCTCCACCTCAGAAATTTTTTATTTTAAATTTTTGAGTAAGTATTACATTTATAGGGTTCAAATTTCAGCAATTCTAGGAGTAAACACTAAAGGACACTTCCTCCTACGACCCCTCCTCCACCTCAGTTTCCTCTCCCTACAGGTAGCCTATGTTACTATTATCATTTCCTAAATAGCTTCAGTGTTTTAAATGATGATAGTCATTGTATTAGTTGAGGTAAAAGGCTGGAATGAATAAGTCCCAAAGGCAGTGGCTCAAACAAAAATAGAAGTTTCTTTGTTTCTCATATAAGCGTCCAGGGTAGGTGGTCCAAGCCTATGTGTGGCTAAGTATTGCACATTCAGAGATCCAGGCTTCCTGGCAGGTTTGCCATCTTCACAGAGGAGCTCCAGCACCGCCACTGGGTCAGAGAAGGAGTAGAAGGCAAAAGCCGGGGATTTTCCCTTCCATGCACTGCCCTGCCCTTCATTCACTGTTGGCAGAAGCTTGGTCACGTGGCCACAATGGCTGCAAGGGAGGCTGGGAAAGGCAGCTCTATGCCAGGGGCTGCTCTGCTACTGCTCTTGTAGTTGTGCTTTGTTCCTTTAAGGAGGTTAGCCCCTGGCCCACTCTCTACAGATCACCTTACAATGCTTTCCCAGACTGCTGCCCAGCACCTCTGCCAAGTGAGGGCAGCAGCCCTTCCCTTAATCCCTGAAGAAAAGCTAATACCAGGTTGTAATGTTCAAACGGCTGTTCTGGCAGAAGAGAAGTACCATGCAGAACAGCCATGGTCAATGGTAGGCCCTACTGACTGCCCACTCTCTCCTTGATCAATCAATCACCAACACTTTTATAGAGTTTTGTGTGATTTATGGAAATTGACTCATTTAATCTTCACAGTAATTCTCCAAGACAGGCACAGTCATGGTCCAATTTCCAGTTTACAGATGAGAAAACCAGGAAACAGAGAGGTTAAGTCATTTGTTCAGGGTCACAGATAGAAACTTCTGTTAGTCTGCCCGTTTTACCAACAGAACCTTGATTTTATTGTAATTTCAGTGAACTCTGTAAAAAAAGATCTTGCTTCCCTGACAAGCGGAGGTAGCCATATGATCCAGTTTGGGGTTAGGCACCAAAGAAAACTATTGTTTTGCTAAAACAAACAAATAACAACAATAACAACAACAAAAACAAAACAGGAGAGATACAGATGGTGTACATTTTGCCCTTTGACCCTTACCCTACTTCAGCTTTGGAATGTGGACAAGATGCCTGGAAGTCAAGCAGCCATTTTGTGACCATGAGATGAAAAGTGAGGATGGCTGAACAGGAAGTTGGAAAGAATCAGCTGCACCAGCCATGGATTTCTTTGATCTGTGAATGAATATATATGTATGTGTGTGTGTATATATATATATATAGAGAGAGAGAGAGAGAGAGACCCCCATTTGAATTGGGCCCAAAGCCATCTTCACTGACACTTAAAACTAGATCCTGTTCCTGACTGCCCCAAAGTCCACAGGTCAATTACTTCTTTTTAGGGGTACCCCGACTGGCCTCTCCTTTAGGCCTCTCCATCAGGCCCTGTATCTTCTTCTCAGAATCCAACACTCATTTTCTCTATATTTCAGGCCCCAGCGCCGGTCTACCCTCAACAAGGACAATCTTTCTCATCATAATGCACAGTCCTTCTTCGTGGTCTTGAAATTCAGAATTCCAGCAGAGGATTTGGATCTACCCACTTAAACTGGGTAGCCCTGTTTCACTGCCATCCCTGCAGTTGTATTTGCTAAGCTATTTACAAAGTTCAAGGAAAGACTCACAGGTATCTCCTAAATTTTAGAAAATTCTAGCCTTTTCATAATATCACAGAAGCCAGTATGCAGAGGGAATGAAAAACAATTGGCCTCTCAACTCTGAAGGACCCAGTCTTCAATCCAAAAGAGCCATTTACATGTTCCTCTGCTAGGATATAGAGCAAATACAGAGGATCAGCTCCTACCACGAGGGAAAAGATTGCCTGGCCTAAGGATTGCTGTTGAGGGACAAAGGGTTGCACACAAAACAGATTCTATTGTTCTCCAGTATATCATGAAACTATTCTCTCTCTCTTTCTCTCTTTTAAGATTTTATTTATTTTTTTGAGATAGGGAGTGAGAGAGAGAGAGAGCATGAGTAGGGGAGGGTGTGTCAGAAGAAGAAGGAGAAGCAGGCTCCCCACTGAGCCGGGAGCCCAATGTGGGGTTCAATCCGACTCTGGTTCAGGACCTGAGCGGAAGGCAGATACTTAACCGACCAAACCATCCAGGCATCCTAAATTTTTTTATCAGGCACCCTAGTTTTGTTTTTTTTTTTTTTTAAGATTTTATTTATTTATTTGACAGAGAGAGATCACAAGTAGGCAGAGAGGCAGGCAGAGAGAGAGAGGAGGAAGCAGGCTCTCCCTGCCAAGCAGAGAGTCCGATGTGGGACTCCATCCCAGGACCCTGAGATCATTACCTGAGCCGAAGGCAGAGGCTTAACCCACTGAGCTACCCAGGCACCCCCAAAACTAGTATTTAAGGCAACTTTCCTCCTATAAGGAAACACACAGTGTGGGAGACTTCTGTGGACAGCTCGGGGTTTTGAGACTGAGCACATCGAAATCTAAGGTTTATAGATTTTAAGCACAGACTATTAAATAGAGATGTTAGAGGCACCTGGGTGGCTTAGTAGTTAAGCATCTGCCTTCAGCTTAGGTCATGCATGATCCCAGGGTCCTGGGATGGAGCCCTACATCGGGCTCCCTGCTCAGCAGGAGCTTCTCCCTCTCCCACTTCCCCCTGCTTGTGTTCTCTCTCTCTCTCTTGTGTTCTCTCTCTCTCTCGCTGTGTCTCTCTCTGTCAAATAAATAAATAAAATCTAAAAAAAAAAAAAAAAAATGAAGGTGTTAGCCCTCACGATCTTTCAAGCACATCAGAAGTATTTTTTTTTTTTTTCCTTCCCAGAACAGGAAAGCAATCTTCTTTCTGATTCCAAAGATGAATCAGAAAAATACTGGCAAGCTTGGAAATAGCAAGCAATCCATCCCTACACTAAGCTGTTATGGTTTAGAAAATATTGGGGAAAAGCTCAGCCAGGGGGCTTCCCTTTATGCTAGGACAGTATGGAGAAAGAGGGAGACATGAAAAAATGACTGGAAAGAAAGCAGGGGGGAAGAAAATGATGAATATAGGGAATAAAACAGGCTGTTTCTCTCAGTGTGACAAGGAGCTTACTGTTTAATGTTTTCCTATAGCTTTTCCTGTCCTACAGAGAAGCATCCCTAAAAGATAATATTCATTGTATTTGGATCTTTTCTCACATGAAAAAGTCCTTGAAAAATGTATCTGCATCTCTAGCGCTGAAACTAAATATTTTCCTGAATGGATGAGAATATCAGGGCCATTGACAGGGGAAGCAAGGAGATAGCCCCGCCCACTGCCCCCCAAGGACCAGGACAGAGCCTCCCTTGCCCACCAAGCCAGGCCCAGTGGGTTCCAGAAACTGGAGGGTCTGGAGCTCTCCCAAACCCACTCAGTGGGGTCACCCATTGTCCCCAGTCTGCCAAAACTGTTCTGGGGCACACCACTTAAAGCTCTCTTCAAAAACCATCTCTGAAACTTCTGAATTGTTTTTTTTTTTTAAGATTTTATTTTATTTTATTTATTTGACAGATAGAGATCCCCAGTAGGCAGAGACGCAGGCAAAGAGAGAGAGAAGAGGAAGCAGGATCCCCGCTGAGCAGAGAGCCTGACTCAGGGCTTGATCCCAGGACCCTGAGATCATGACATGAGCCAAAGGCAGGGGCTTAACTCACTGAGCCATCCAGGCGCCCTTAAATTAGTTCATTTTATTTTATTTATTTTTTTTTAAAGATTTTATTTATTTATTTGACAGAGAGAAATCACAAGTAGATGGAGAGGCAGGCAGAGAGAGAGAGAGGGAAGCAGGCTCTCTGCTGAGCAGAGAGCCCGATGCAGGACTCGATCCCAGGACTCTGAGATCATGACCTGAGCCGAAGGCAGCGGCTTAACCCACTGAGCCACCCAGGCGCCCCAAATTAGTTCATTTTAAAAGTTTATTTTGTTGAGTGAATTTTACCTCAAACATTGTTTTTTCTTGAGGCGCCTGGGTGGCATAGTTGTTAAGCATCTGCCTTCAGCTCAGGTCCTGGGATGGAGCCCCAGGTCAGGCTCCCTGCTCAGGGGATCCCTGCTTGTGTTCCCTCTCTCACTGTGTCTCTCTCTGTCAAATAAATAAATAAAAATTTTTTAAAATTGTTTTTTCTTTAAAGAAAGATATTAGATGGGATTTGTGGAAAAAGAGGCAGAAAAAGCAGTCAAGAAGAGTTGCCTGTTTAAATGCTGCTCCCTCTGCACTTCTCCCCTCATGGGTCACTCCTTCCCCCAAACCTTAGTTTAGTATTAATGAAGTATTAAACTAGTATTTAATTTTAAATAGTATTAAAGCCTTAGTATTAGTATTAGGCCTTAGTATTACAGCATCCCTAACCACTGCTTCCCATGACAATCATGTCACTAGTCCAGCGTCTCCAGTAGTTACATCTGTCGTTTCTAGTCAGATGTGGATAGCATCTTTTCACCGTCACTCCCTATTTTGTAACATGAGGCTATCACAGACCCCACTCTCCTTTCACTCCCTTTCCTTCTCTGAACCCCCAGCTCTGCCTTCTTTTTTTTTTTTTTTAAAGATTTTATTTACTTATTTGTAAGAGACAGAGGGAGAGAGAGCAAGCGAGCACAGGCAGACAAAGAGGCAGGCAGAGGCAGAGGGAGAAGCAGGCTCCCTGCCAAGCAAGGAGCCCGATGTGGGACTCGATCCCAGGACCCTGGGATCATGACCCGAGCCGAAGGCAGCTGCTTAACCAACTGAGCCACCCAGGCGTCCCCCAGCTCTGCCTTCTATACTTTACATCACTGAGATTCATAAAACGTTAGTCTCTTCAACAATCATAACTACATCTTCTGTGTTGTGTCTTCAAAGTTAAAATATCAAGTGCTTACACCACTCCGACAAATCTACATGTTGTTCACCGCACTCTTTAATCACTGCTTTCCAAGAAAATTTCCCAGAACTGAAATACATGAGTTTCCAGATGTGAAGGGCTTACTAAGTGCCGAAAAGATTAGAGAAAGACAAACCCAGCCTTGGGCGCCTGGGCAGCTCGGTCAGTTAACACTCTGAATGCCACTCAGGTCATGATCTCGGGGTTGAGCCCAGATTCTGGCTCAGCGAGGAGTCCGCTTGAGATTCTCCCCCTCTCCCTCTGCCGAGCTCCCTTTGCACTCACATGATCACTCTCAGATAAATAAATAAATCTTTTAAATAAATAAACAAACCCAGATGAACACAAATAATAGTGAAATTTTGGAGCACTGTAGAAAAACAGTAAATCTTACATGTTTCCAAAAAGAGGAGTGAGAGGAGGGGTAGGAGTGTCCCAAATAAAAGATCAGGAATCAGAATGGCTTCAGATTTTCTCTCAGTTACTCTGGGATCTAGAGAATAAAGAAGGAATGCCTTCAGATTTCTGAAGGATGATTATTTTCGTCTTAGAATTTTATACTCACATAAGCAATCAAACAGTGTTAGGGTAGAATAAAGACATTTTCAGGTAAGCAAGGACTCCAAATTTACCTTCCACATACCCTTTTTAGGAAGTTACTGGAGAGAGAGATTATCCATAAATAGAGGAAGTGAATTAAGAGAGAGGAAGAAACAGGACCTATAAAATGGGGTCCATCCAGGAGAATCACAGAACAAGGTCCCAGGGTGACAGTAGAGCAGTCTTCCCAGGAAGCCATCAACCCAAATTTGAGATGGGTGAGGTAAAAGGAGAGTCCAACGATTTGACACTGTCCTTGGGGACTCGGAACAACTTAAGTAAGTGGTAAAGGCAGAGAAACCTAAGGGGCTGGGGTAGAAGGGAAGTTGAAAAGGCCAGGTTAGGGAGAAGCTGTTCAAGACAGGAGAGCATTTATTAATGATGATTATGACTATGAGGATGATAATCAAGGGATTTTAAATTCAAAATGACTAATCACACATCTCCTCTCTGTCTTGAGATCTGAATTTGTAAATGACTTGTAGTGTAAACCATAATTTTGAAGGGAAATGGAGGGGTTCCATCAATAGATCAATGTTCAGCTTATTTCTGGAAGGCAGAAAATTGGTGGAAGGATTTCTGATCAAGATGCTTATCAGGGGCGCCTGGGTGGCTCAGTGGGTTAAGCCGCTGCCTTCGGCTCAGATCATGATCTCAGGGTTCTGGGATCGAGTCCCGCATCGGGCTCTCTGCTCAGCAGGGAGCCTGCTTCCTCCTCTCTCTCTGCCTGCCTCTCTGCCTACTTGTGATCTCTCTCTGTCAAATAAATAAATAAAAATCTTTAAAAAAAAAAAAAAAAAGATGCTTATCAAACACAAGCACCTACCTTTACTTATTCCTAAAACCCCACCAAAACATATTCTTGTTGGCATAAAACCAGGTAATCCCACTATATCACCCACAAAGTAGGATGTGTCCAATTTGGTTTGTGCCTGTAGGGTCAGCTCTGCCTCTCAGCTCCCATGACTACAGGTGTCAGTGGGTCTCACACACCAGCTAGATGGGACAGCACTAAGGAAACCAGAGCTACAAAGATTGCTGTGCTCTAGCCCCATTCCTAAGGCTCCTTGAGCAAATCAGAAAGCTGCTTGGAGCCCTGGTGCTCTTGTTGGTAAAACAGGGATAACATCTGTCCTAGCTCCTTCAAGGGTGTAGTTGTTGAACCAAAATGAGGCCAGAAGGAAAGAGAAACTACATGTCCTTGGGGCACCTGTGTGGCTCAGTTGGTCAAACATCTGCCTTCTGCTCAGGTCATGATGTCTGCGTCCTGGGATTGAGCCTGGTGTCAGGCTTCCTGCTCAGCAGGGAGTCTGTTTCTCGCTCCCTTTCCCTCTGCCCCTCCCTACCATTTGTTCTCTCGCTCCCAAATAACTAAATGAAATTTTAAAAAATATTTTATTTATTTGCCAGAGAGAGTGAGCACAGGCAGACAGAATGGCAGGCAGAGGCAGAGGGAGAAGCAGGCTCCCCACTGAGCAGGGAGCCCGATGTGGGTCTCCATCCCAGGATGCTGGGATCACGACCCGAGCCGAAGGCAGCCGCTTAACCAACTGAGCCACCCAGGCATCCCTAAATGAAATCTTTTTAAAAAGAAAGAAACTATATGTCCCCATCCTTAAGTCTAGAGGGTTAAAGCCCTCCATCATCCTTTAACATTTAAGTTACAATGAAGGCATGGGCATGCCTGCCTAGATTGGCAGCCTCTGCCATCCCATTGCATTCTCACCTTACTCCATAATTCCACCATCAACCCTGAAAAGTATCAGTCCCAGAGCTTGTTGGATGGACAGTGACATGGATGGGGTGGGTCACTGTCTGCTGACCATAGGACCTTACCCACAGGGCATAATGTGATCTGTTCACCATTGTTTTCTTGCTGTTACCAATTCTTCCCTAACATTTCACTTGGCAGGGTGCCCAAGACAAAATCGACCTGGGCTCTCATTCTCTTTATGAAAGCCCTGGGCCCCAGACCTTTTGGTGGGGTCAGGATCATATTGGTCAGAGGTAATTTTCCAGCATCAGGCACCCTTTCCTGCCTACCAGTCCTGGCACAGCCCTTAGGGCAAGAGAGGTAATCCTCCAGGTGAATTGAAGCTCAGGGCTTCATTATCCTTTTCTCTTTCCTTTTTTTTTTTTTTTTTTTTCCAGTCCAGCTTCTCTCTACCCATTCAACATAGCAGGTTTCAATACCCTGCTGATAGGTGTAGTAGAGTGAATAATGGCCCCCAAAGAGTTTCACATCCTTGTCTCTGGAATCTATGAATATGTTACCTTATATCACAAAGGAACTTTGCATATGTGATTAAATTAAGGATCTTCAGATGGGAGATTATTGTGGATTATCTGAGTGAGCCCAATATACCAAAGGTCTTTATAAAAGTGAGGCAAAGAGGATCAAAGGGAGAGAAGGAAGCAGAGGGAGAAAAGGACATGTGACAAGAGCAGCAGAGTTGAGAGAGAGAGATTGAGATTGGAAGTCAGAGAAGGGGCCACAAGCAAAAAAATGTAGTCAGCTTCTAAAAACTGGAAAAGGCAAACAGTTAGGACATCTGACCTCCAAAACTTTAAAACAATAAATTTGTGTTGTTTTAAGTCACTTAGTTTATGGTAATTTGTTACAAGTAGCAAAAGAAAATTAATAGAGTGAAAATTAGGTCATCTACTTTGAAAAACCATTTCGCAATATCTGCAGAAGTTGAACACGTATGTATTTACGTATGTCTGTTTCTAATGTATACCCAACAAAAAATGTGTATATACTTTCACCAAAGACATCTACTATAATATTCCTAGCAGCATTATTTATAATGTCTCAAACCTGAGAATTACCCAAATGTCTATCAGTAGTATAATGAATAAATTTAGATAAATTCATACAGCATAATTCTTTACAGAAAGAACAAACTATAACCATAGACAGTTTGCATCTCTTTAACATAATGTCAAGTGAAAGAAGTCAGACAACAGAGTAAATTCCATATAATTTGATTGTTATAAAGTGCAAATATAAGCAAAAAGTCTATGTTGGGTGAAGCTACTACCCTGCCCTCTCCAAAGGGAGGATATGAGGAAGTCTTCTGGGAAGCTGCTAATGTTCTGTGCCTTGATCTTAAGGATGCTTAATTTTGCACAATACCGTTGAGCCTGTGAAAAGTGCACCTTTTAACATGTACTATACATTAATAAAAACTTTTTTTTTTTAATGAAGGAAAGGAAGCCCCCTTGGGACCCTCCAATCTTCCCTCAAAAATGGACGGGGTTACACGGTAACCCATATCCAGGATTCCAACTCTCCACAGTGGCCAACTCCAAGTTAAAATGTCCTGTGAACTTGCTTTACCTATTTTTACTAAAGGGCCCATTTCAGCGGGTTATTTTCCTAAATGAAAGAAGCCTGCCCACAGATAAGTTTACTTACCCCTTTGAGAACTCAAAACTACTAACTAGTTTTGATTGACATTAACCGAACAACAACAAAAATTGGTCATAGCCTTTTCTCCACCCTGATGATCCCTGGTAAATGAAGAGTTAAGATCACTACAGCACAGTTTAACACATAAAATACACATTTTGTTACATTTTGTTAAAGTGTTACATTAATGTTTTAATAACAGTGTAATAAAGTTATAAACTCATATAAACAAGAACGATTGCTCCCTCCAACAGCCCAACCTGAAGCGAGACTCAGGTTCTATCTAAAGCGGGTAGAAGGACGAGAAGGGGGAAGAAGGAGCCGTGGGAGTCACATACAGGGCCAGCCTGGTCGAATATGACCTGGAGGGAGAGACGCAGGTGTGGACAGGGGAAACCAGAAGCCGGGATGTAGGGGTGGCGGTCTCCCTGCAGTGGAGAAGACCCTGCCGCCACTGCCCTGGGCAAAGCCGGCCCCGCCAAAGCGCCGCGGCTGCGGTGAGGTGAATGTGTGCGTGTGGTGGGGCTACTTTTGGGGACAAAGGGCGGAGCTTCAGAGACAGACTTTAGCCCCGGGGTCCCAACAGACTTTGGCCCCGCCGCCCCCACCTGCCGCGCAGCTGGGAACCAGCGCGTCACTCCCAGCGGAAACGCCGCACAGCCCGGGCGTCTGGCGAGGTGCGCGCCTCCCGGCCCCCGCTCCGACGCTTCGCGGCTCCCGGCCCGCCGCCCCGCTCTCTCATCAGGGGCGTGGACAGGGCAGCACCTACCGGGATCCGTGAGTCCAACCGCCGAGGAGACCCCGAAGACAAGCCAGCCCGGACGGCAGTCCGAAGACAGCCGCGGAAGGTCTGAGGCTACCCGTGGGTGGGAGGCGCCGACGCCGACTTGACAGCGCGTCCCAGGTTCGTGTGCGACGGCGTCTCTGCGGGCTGCACTTGGAGAAACTTTGGTTCGACGTGTTGGCTGCCGGGAGGAGGAGATGGAGGGCGCTGCCTGGGGCCCCGCGGCCTCCGTGCGCCCCGGCGGGTACGCTCAGGCCCTGGGAGCCCGCATCTCCCGCGCACCCTGACACTGCAGTGCCTTGAGCGGGGACGGAGACCAGGCGTCAACCGAAGGCTGCTGGTGGGCAGGGGCCTGTCCAGACTCCACCCGAGTCTGCTCTCCTCTCTCCCGCATTCCCTGCCTGCTTTTGGCTCGGGCTTTGCAGCGGCTCGGGCTTGCACCCCGCCGGGGATACGGGTTTCGCCTCCTACTCGGCCTTGCAGCGCGGGAGAGTGGATAGGGGCAGCCCCGCGGCTGCGGGATGTCAGGGAGCATCCGGGCAAGGGCTCGCGGGCGCGGGTTAGCGCCGCAGCGGGAACGGCGCGCGCGAGGCCGCAGGAGCGCGCGGGTCTGGGGGCCCGACTTGCGCGCGTCTCCGCAGGTGCCTCCGGCCGCTGGGAGGCGGGAGGTACTGGCTGGGCGCGGGAGGCGGGCGGGGGGCTGCCGAGCGGTTTGCAATCACTGGCTCGACAAATGGGAGTCACACGGGGGCGGGCAGCCCGGTCCCGGCGTCTCTCGGGCGCGCACCGCCTTGGCACGAGGACCCCGAACCCCTTTACGGGAGGTCTGAGGTCCAGAGGTGCCCCTGCCCAGGGATGGGGGCAATGGCTGCTTCCCTCGGACGCGCCATTTCCCAAGGGAGGGCCGAGTTCTCCGGCCTGGCGGTGCGGGCACCGCTCGGCTGCGGCTCTGGGCAGAACCCCTTCACGTGGATGGCGATCGCCTCAGCTCGCCGGCTGCCTGTCTTGTCTCAGAGACGAGGCGACAGAACGCACACCCCGCCCCCATCGGTGCCCCGGCGCTGTCGCCCCAGTCACCTTCCTTTGCCCTTCTCCGACAGCACCACGGACTCGCTCGCTCTCGCTCTCAGGACAAACTGAGGAAACAACCTTGGTTCCCGGAGCCGGCGGGGACTGTGGAGACGCTACCAGAATCCTCAACAGCTTGGAAATCCGATCACCTTGGCTCCTGGAGACTTGGAGGTATAGGTTTGCGTGTCTGCGTGTGTGCTGGGAGGGGTGTCTGCTGAGAGAGGTGGGGACCTAGCCCAGAGGCCTAGGGGACATACAAGTAACTAAGAGACTCCAGCCCTTTTTGGCTTTGTCTGAGCAAACCGAGCAAACCTTACTAGCTACTCACTCCTTCCCTTGGGCAGTTTCGAAATATTTCTTACAAGCTGGTGCCAGAGAAGAACACTTTTCTTGGCAAGTCTTTACGTTTCCTGGGACAATCTCCGGTGCGTCTTTTGTTCTGGCTTTGCCCCTTTGCTTGCATGGCAAGAAGACACATGCTCTGCTTGTGGCAGGCTGACTTGCTTCATTCTAAGTGCCACTAGCCCCCACATCCCGGCCTTGGGCTGCCCACTGTACCTCTGGATTTTTTTTCAGACCTGTCTGGGAAGGGTGGGACTGCAAACCTCCAGGGCCTGGCCCGTCCTAAGTCAAGGCTGTACTCTTCTCTAGCCTTGTGGGCTCCTTCATCCCTCTCTAGGCCGTGGCAATCATCTCTGCCCTTTGCATCCTCGTTCCAGCCTGAAGCGGGGTTTGACAACAAATAGGAAGTGAGACTAGAATGAAGAAGGAAGAGTTTGTCACAGATTTTCTCCAAGTCTGCCTAGGAAGCGTCCCCTATTGACTATGTGGGACTGGAGCCTGAAACCTCATTTGTAATAAGCTCTCCATGTGATTACGCCCGCAGAGATAAGAAGCCCATTGGTGTAGGCACTTTGGCCTCCCAGTTGTCAGAGCCCATCAGCCCAGGATTCATATTTAGTGATGCATGTTTAGAAATGGACGTTTATTTAATTCCTAAAGGGCAATTATATCAGGATCTTCTAAAATTTTCACAATCATCTTCTGTTGATAACTATACCCATTTTAGGATGAACCTCAGAGGATCAGATTCCCAAGGGTTGGTAACTTGGGAATAAACAGAGCCTCAATCTCTGATACATGCAACTTGCTGCTCTTTCTGAGCTTCCATCCCCTTGTGGGCAGCACAAAGACAGGACGACCCCGGGCAAGAGTGAGGCGCTGAATATCCAGCTTGAAACCCATTTGTTACTGTCCACCACCACCCCCACCCCCCGCTTGCCGCCCTCTCCCACCATGGCCCTTTATGGGAGGGAACACCAATCCTATTCGGACGTAGGGTAAGGATGTGAAAGGAAAATAACATTTCTCTCTGCATGCAAGGAAAATGGGGTGGCTTGGAGAGAAAGAGCCACAGGGAAGGCCAAGCTTTTCATCTCTAAAAAGGCTTCTAAAATACCTCAGCCCGTGTGGCACTACCATTGTCGATACCACTCAAATCAGGTACTCAGAACAAAACCCTATTCTGTGGGAAGCTGGTATCCAAGAAGCAAGGAAACAGAAGAGAAACCTGAAGGAAAGGACACAGGAAGATCTAATTAAGTCCTGGTGAGCAGGCGAATAAGAGGAATGACTGGGAGTTCTCCCACCCTTCCTTCCTCGGCCTCCTCAGCTGCGTGGACTGGTGTGGGGTGGGGGAGGGCTGGACCAGGTAAGCGCTGCTGCCCTTTCAACCCCAGCATCCTTGCAGGGCAAGCCTTGGCCTGTATACACAGGACTGTGGTGCATGGGATCCACTCCAGACACTTTTACTCATAATCGCTGAAATGTAATTAACCAAACAAACACTGTAGGGATGTCTCAACAAGGAATTAAAAAACTAGACTCCGAAGGGGAGAGATGTGTGGAACAAATTATTGGTACTTATGTAACTCTGAATAGCTTTGATTTCCTTCAGCAGGAACTGACAGCTGGCTGACAAAAAAACTCATCCAGGGAGAGAAAAGGCATAAGTGAAGTATGAAATTTTGAATAACGTTTTCAGGTAACTTTCTATTTCCATTTAGAGTGGGTGTCTAGAGGGGTGAATGTAGTTATTTGACTTGCTTCATTTATCAACAGAGATTTTTAATAGGGCTCATAATTTTAAGACCCAGTGCTTTTTTGCGTCCTTTTTTTCCTGGCCTTCTAGTCTCCTGCTAGCAGAGCAGAGGTCTGGGAATTCAGCCTGTAAACTCTCACTTTATCCCCT
Organism: Mustela putorius furo; assembly: GCF_011764305.1. Taxonomy (NCBI): domain Eukaryota; kingdom Metazoa; phylum Chordata; class Mammalia; order Carnivora; family Mustelidae; genus Mustela; species Mustela putorius. The sequence goes on from NW_025422471.1 coordinate 21,637,468, forward strand.
ATTTTTAGCCTTTCTGATCGATGTGCTCAGAGAATAAATCTTGTTTTCTTGCCGAGAAGAGTGGTTATCTACTTGGGGTGGAGAAAAGTAACTGGGAGTCCAGTAGATTTGTCCAGAGATGTCAGACCATCCTCACTGTCAGCCCTGTACCTCATTACCACTTTCTGTGTCACGTGGGGCCTCTCAGCACTGAACTTCCCAGGGCCTGTGGGTCACCTGGCTCCTAGTCATGGGGCCACCTCTGTTATGCCTCTGTTATGCTAAGGCAGTTTACCACACCACCATCCCCACTCTGTTTCCAAAGTTTGCCTGGTATCTCTTATCTGATGATACATCTCTTCCCAAGTTTTCGTTCTTCACAGTATATATACATATTTAATTTTTAAGTAACCAAACTGTAATTTCTGTGAAGTCTTGGAAGTAGAGAGAGGCACAAAAAGAGTATAGTAAATATGCCATGATGAATCATAAATGATGTTAAAGACATTATAATTTTAAAATAAAAAGGAATTTGTCCAGCTGTTTAATAATTAATCTTATAATATGTGGAAATTATTGTATTTGGAAGTTATAAGGAAAATACATTTAAGGTTATCTTTTTTCCATATTCACTTAATAGATTCCATTTATGTTTACAAAACATTATTTACAGATCTTTAAAAAATTTTTAATATTTTATGTTATTTAAGTAGCCTGTGAAATGACATGATAAAAATAAAAGAAGGCTAAATTCTGAGATAGAATTTTTAAAAAGAATACACTGAGTAGTGAGGCACAATAGGAAAGTCTTTTTCTAGACATCTGATTTCATCACCTCCTACCACCCCCTCCCTGCCTTGAATAAAGGTTTGATCCTTGTCACGTTACAGAAGAGCAACCCAAGACTGAGAGGCTAAGAGATCTGATGGTGGTGTACAGCTCGTAAGTAGGGGAGTCAAGATGGAAATGTGGGTCTGAGTCCAGAACTTTCTCCAGCTGACCTGTTATCTATTTGGAAGGTGTAGCTGAGTGTGGGGATTATTTATATGCTATATTATAACAAAGGGTCTGACTGAACGTTAATACAGTGTCAGCAGTGGGTGCTCCGTGAGGATGTTTCACAGAATGAGACAGGAAGCAAGAACATTCCTGAACCAGGATAATTGTAGGCTAGAGATGTAATCTTCGTCACAGGTAGGGCTTAGCTTTATGAAGAGTAGAAAAATTGAGCTTCAGTTTCAGCATTTTTGATGTGCAAGTGGATGACCGTGATAAAAGAATTGGAAGAGAGAAAAGGCTTAAAGACAAGGGGATTGTCCCAATAAGGAACTGAATATGAGACACTAGGAACACAAGCGTGTATTCATGTGGACAATTCATGTGTATCTGACAGCTTTTTGCTCCATGAACTTTAAACAGTTTTAGAATTGTTCTATTAAATGTGAACAGTTTAAAAAGTGAGCAACCCAAGGGGCTTTAGAAGCCTTTAAAATGAACAAAAAGTAAGGCTCTGTTGTTGCTGCTTTTATTCTAGATAGTTTTTTTTTTTTAAGATTTTATTTATTTATTTGACAGAGAGAGATCGCAAGTAGACAGAGAGGCAGGCAGAGAGAGAGAGAGAAGCAGGCTCCCTGCCGAGCAGAGAGCCCGATGCAGGACTCGATCCCAGGACCCTGAGATCATGACCTGAGCCAAAGGCAGTGGCTTAATCCACTGAGCCACCCAGGCACCCTATTCTAGACAGTTCTAAAGGGGGTATGCCTACATCCACGAGACAGATTCACTAGTTGCCAGTAGCTAGTTGGTGCCATTGCCCAGCTTCTTCAGAGAGCCCTGGGACCCACAACACCCGCCTTTTCTGCAGGACCACAGTGGGCCACTGCACCCCTCAAGCAGCCTAGTCAGCAGTACATTGCCAGTTCCTCTTCTTTTCCCAGAACCTTCTGACACTAACCTTGGTGAGACAAAGTTATGACAGAAAGTTGTCAGGTTTAGTGTTGTGCAGAAAACATTTACATGAGGTTGAGTGAAAAGATTTGAAAGTCTTTCCAAAAGATTCTTATGACTTCTTTTTTAAACAGGGGCTCCTGGGTGGCTCAGTGGTTAAGCCTCTGCCTTCGGCTCAGGTCATGATCTCAGGGTCCTCAGATCAAGGCCTGCATCGGGCTCTCTGCTCAGCAGGAAGCCTGCTTCCCCCTCTCTCTCTGCCTGCCTCTCTGCCTACTTGTGATCTCTCTCTCTGTCAAATAAATAAAATATTTTTTTAAAAAAAGACTTTTTAAAAAACAAACAAGACGGGCCCTGACACTAGAAACTATATGAGAATACAGTACTGAAATCTATGGGGTGCCTGGGTGGCTCAGTTGGTTAAGTGTCCGCCTTCAGCTCAGGGTCCTGGGATTGAGCCCCATGTAGGGCGGGGAGCATGCTTCTCCCTCTCTCTTTGCGGCTCCCCCTCTTTGTGCTCCCTCTCTCTCTCTCCCTGTCATATACATAAATAAAATCTAAAAAAATTAAAAAAGAAATCTGCTATCCGGCAAACTTGTTCTTATTTGAATATGTTTCTCAAATGCCACTTTTGGTCAAAGGTGTTTTTATGTGACTGATACTGTATCTCTTCTCCAACTGTGGTTACCAAATGGTTTCTATATTTGACATTATGTTCCAGCTAATTTCTCTACATCTCTTTGCTTTATTAAACACATTAGTATATGAAAAATGCTAAGAGAAGGGTTTTTTTGCTAGCTCTTTTCAGATGCTTTGCAGTCAGAATAGACCACTGGTGGGATCCAAGCTGTCAAGCAATCCTATATTCCTAAGGTCTCAAATTGCAGGTATGCCTGGCTTTGGAACAGCTTTCATAGAATATTGCATAGGGGAATGAAAAACGTAGCATTCACTTTCATTGTACTTATGTATGTATATATGGAATATTTCTTTGCTTAACATCATGAGTGATACTAGAGTAGAATGAGTAAGTATATTCTTTTGAATACCGCCTTTCAGGAGCTCCCTAGTTGAAACTCCTTGAAAGTGTAGGCATAAATACTATTGATAACACAGAACTGAATGATGTCATAAACATATCACTCTTTCAAGTTTTAATTATGGAATGGGGCACCTGGGGAGCTCAGTCTGCCTTTAGCTCAGGTTATGAACCCTGGGGCCTGGGATCAAGCTCAGCAAGCTTGTCTTGGCAGAACTTCTAGTAGTTGAATGTTGAATTTCCTAGTGTAGACCTCTAATTTTCCTTTTTTCCCCTCTTTTCTTTTTGTTTAACTGTTAGAGATTTTTATCAATATTGTCATCAAACCTATTTAGTTTTGCAGTTTGTATGGTGTTTTTGCCTCCCCCCCCCAAAGATTTTATTTATTTATTTATTTGACAGAGAGGGAGAGAGCACAAGTAGGCAGAGAGGCAGGTAGAGAGAGAGGGGGAAGCAGGCTCCCCACAGAGCAGAGAGCCCGATGCGGGGCTCGATCCCACGACCCTGAGATCATGACCTGAGCCCAAGGCAGTTGCTCAACCAACTGAGCCACCCAGGTGTGCCTGTTTTTGCCTTTTGAGAATACTTTTTAATAGTCTCTGAATACTCTTTTTCCTAGAACTTTGTTTTTGTTTCATGGTTACAACAGCTTATATCTAAAGATAAAGAGCTATTGGAGTTTTTATCTTCCTAGTATCTGTCTCCTCCAAGTTGCTTTTTCTCTATGTGTTCTGGTCTCTAATGGAAGAGGCTTTTCTCTTTTGTTTTGTGTTTTATTTTGATTATCTGTTCAGGATTAAAGGGCTTGGATTAAAAAGCTGATGAGAAGACTGGAGCACATGGGTGAGGCTTGTAATCCTTAAACCTTGCTGTAGGATGATCTGAGCGGCATGTTAGGGAATCCCTGTGGTTAGTACTCTTCGTATTTTCTTTTTAGTGGGTCAGATTCTCAACAGAAGAGTATAGCAATATTCTGCTGCATAATAAGGGTACAGGCTGCCAGCTTAGAGTGAAATTGGGGAGAAGGCTCAGAGTCTCTTCATTCAGTGATCAGTGAGCTTTCAGTCACTTAGTCCCTGTTTTCTAGTCCTCAAATATGTCAGGTACCTTCCTGTCCAGAGACCCTCCAATTTCATCATTTCTGAAGAATAAAGGTCTCTCCAGAATAAAGAACAACTCAAGTGGGAGGATTAATATCCTATCTCTTACTGGCTTGGAGTAGAAGAATCACCTGAGGCAGTCAAATTTCAATGCATGTATAAATCACCCAAGGATCTAATTAAAATGTAGGCTCTGATTAAATAGATCCAAGATGCAACCTGAGATGAAGCCTCAGGTAATGGTGGTGAAGCTGCTGGTCCAAGGTAGGATCACACTTCGGCTGGTGGGGACCAAGGGATATAACTGCTTCTCCTAACAGCTTTTCACCTAGTCCTCATTATTTTTTTAAAAAATATTTTATTTATTTATTTGACAGAGAGAGATCACAAGTAGTCAGAGAGGCAGGCAGAGAAAGAGGGGGAAGCAGGCTCCCCGCTGAGCAGAGAGCCTGATGCAGGCCTTGATCCGAGGACCCTGAGACCATGACCTGAGCCAAAGGCAGAGGCTTAACTCACTGAGCCACCCAGGCGCCCCTAGTACTCATTATTTTAGCTATACTCTCTACCACCAACGCCACCCGCCCAGTTCTAGAACTTCTGCCGTTACTGCCTCTTGCGAGGATTCTGGAGTGTATGTGGGCTTTATCATGAATGAACTGAGGCACAGCCTTCTCAGGTTGGCTAATTTGCTTAATACTGGCCCATCTGCTTTCTGGCTTTCAAAATATTGCCGTTGTCTCCTTTTCCTGCTATCCTTATGAATTTATGTCTTTTAAAAAATTCTTGGGGCACCTGGCTGGCTCAGTCAGTGGAATGTGCAACTCTTGATCTCAGGGTTATGACTTGGAACCCCATGTTGGGTGAAGAGATTACTTAAAAATAAAACCTTGGGGCACCTGGCTGGCTCCGTTGGTTAAGCATTTGCTTTCGGCTGAGGTCATGATCCCAGAGTCCTGGGATCGAACCCTGCATCCAGGTCCCTGTTCAGTGGGGAGTCTGCTTCTCCCTCTCCCTCTGCCCCTCCTCCTTGCTTGTGTTCTCTCTCAAATAAATAAATAAAATCTTTAAACAAATAAAAATACAATCTTAAAAAATTTTTAAATAAAAAATAAAATTAAATCTTCAGTTTCAGAGGATTGTTTAGGAAGAGGCAAAATTAAATGTGTGTGCTCTGCCATATTTACCCTAACTATAACCATCTGCTAAAATATTTTTCTAAAGTTTGGTTATATCAGCATAAATAGAGCCTGATTTATGATAAATAACTGCTATTTTGAGCCTTTAGGTTTTTGCACAAAGAACATTCTCTACTTCTCTCTTCCTACTTTATCTGCTTACCAAACTCTCGTGCAATCTTTAAGACCCAGCTCAAATGGCTGCCCTCTGTGAAGCCCCTCAGTCTCCAAACCACCAAAGCCTGTACAGTCTTTTTTAAAAAAATATTTTATTTATTTATTTGACAGGGAGACAGACACAGCAAGAGAGGGAACACAAGCAAGGGGAGCAGGAGCGGGGGAAGCAGGCTTCCCATGGAGCAGGGAGCCCGACGTGGGGCTCCATCCCAGGACCGGGGATCATGACCTGAGCTGAAGGCAGATGCTTAATGACTGAGCCACCCAGGTGCCCCAAGCCTGTATATTTTCATGACTTTAACTCATAACCAGCTGCTTATTTAGTATCTCTTCCAAACGACTGAGCAAGCTCTGCAGGATAGGGCATGTGCCTTGTAGCCAGTGCCCAGGACATAACAGGAGCTTGCAGCTATTTAACACTTAGATTCTAAGTTCTGTATGCATGTCTTTTTTCCCCTCTTCATTTTCTTTCTGTTCCCTTCATCTCTTTTTCTGTCCATTAAGAGGTCACTATATTTATTATCTATTCCATTATCCAATAAAAAAATTCATGTCCCATACTGTTAATTTAAAAGTAAATACATGGAATAAATATTACTTCTCAATTTCTAAAACCTACCTCATTAAATAAAATAGATTTAAATATTATATGAGCTCCATTTGATTTTTCTACCCAGCTCTAAGTATTATTCAGAGACAAACATTTTCTCAGCTCTAGATAAAAGACATAATTTTTTTTAATAGCTCTACACCCAACATGGGGCTTGAAATTATGTCCCCGAGATCAAAAGTTTTATGATGTTCTTCCACCTGAGCCAGCCAGGCACCCCCAAAGACATAATTCTTATCAACTAATGGAATTATCTGTTGAAGGAGTTTGAATCTAAATTATTTAAATAAATTAAACATAATTTTTAGTTTTAGTGATAGAAAAATGTTTATAAACACTACATGTCCTTATTCATATTTTTAGCCTAGAAAACTCCTTTTTCAGAGCAAAGGTACTCTGTCAAGGGGCACCTGGGTGGCTCAGTGGGTTAAGCCTCTGTCTTCAGCTCAGGTCATGATCTCAGGGTCCTGGGATCGAGCTCCACATTGGACTCTCTGCTCAGCAGGGATCCTGCTTCCCCCCCCCCCTCTCTGCCTGCCTCTCTGCCTACTTGTGATCTCTCTCTGTGTGTCAAATAAATAAAATTAAAAAAAAAAAAAGGTACTCTGTCAAAATTTAACCAAATAGTATGTGACCAACCCCATCCATAATCTAGTATATGATTTAAATAATGAAATCAAGCAAAATGCATAATCACATGTTTACCATTCCCATCTCAGTGTGAGTTCCAGACACTGTGTCAGATATTTTAATGTCTTGTAGTTCAGATGATTTTTCATCCTTTAAAAAACAAAAAAATGTTCCTCGAGGGACACCTGGGTGGCTCAATCGGTGTTCAGTGGGGTCTGCTTCTCCCTCTGCCTCTCTCCTCTGCTTGTGCTCTCTCTCTCTCTCAAATGAATAAATAAAATCTTTTTTTTTTTTTTAAAGATTTTATTTATTTATTTGACAGAGAGAGATCACAAGTAGGCAGAGAGGCAGGCAGAGAGAGAGAGAGGGAAGCAGGCTCCCTGCTGAGCAGAGAACCCGACGCGGGATTCGATCTCAGGACCCTGAGATCATGACCCGAGCCGAAGGCAGCGGCTTAACCCACTGAGCCACCCAGGCACCCAATAAATAAAATCTTTTAAAAAAAATTTCCTTGGGGGCGCCTGGGTGGCTCAGTGGGTTAAGCCTCTGCCTTCAGCTCAAGTCATGATCTCAGGGTCCTGGGATCGAGTCTGGCATCGGGCTTTCTGCTTGGCGGGGAGCCTGCTTCCTCCTCTCTCTCTGCCTGCCTCTCTGCCTGCTTGTGATTTCTGTCTGTCAAATAAAATAAATAAGTAAATAAAATTTTAAAATCTTCAAAAAGAAAAAAAGCTCCTCAAATTGAAAATCTAGATAATAGTTGCATTATCTAACTTAAGAGCACATGTAAGTAATTTGACCCTAAGAAATATTTAGATTCATCTGCCATAAATATCTGTATTTTCATTGATTCAGTTGCAATTACACAGAATTTTGGAATTTTTCCTTAAATCTACATTTTAGTGTTATTTTAAAAATATTTTTCACAAGTGGAAAGTAAATGGATTGCTGTTTAATTAATGTGGAATTTAGGGAAGTACTAGGCTGGTATTATATCATAAATATTCAATGTGGATTTTGAAAGTAAATTTTAGTATGTGATTCCCTATAGGCTGTTACTATTCTAAAATTTCTTTAATTCTGTATTATTAACAATCTCATTTATGTCCTGTTACTCTATATATATATATTTCAGAAGTTATGAATAATAACATGAATGAAGACTGGGATTCTGGCTGATCTTTTGTTCTTCATATTCTTTGATAACCAGGTATTGATTCTGACTTTTGAAGATGGATGAAGGTGTAGAAATTTCAAGTGATGGAAATTCCCTCATCAAAGCAGTCCATCAGAGCCGGCTTCGCCTCACAAGACTCTTGCTAGAAGGTGGTGCCTACATTAACGAGAGCAATGACCGTGGAGAAACACCTTTAATGATCGCTTGTAAGACTAAACATGTTGATCACCAGAGTGTCAGTAAAGCCAAAATGGTTAAATACCTATTAGAAAACAATGCTGACCCCAACATACAGGACAAATCTGGGAAAACTGCTTTGATGCACGCTTGCTTAGAAAAAGCTGGTCCTGAAGTTGTTTCCCTGCTTCTAAACAATGGGGCTGATCTCAGCCTGCAAGACCATTCTAGTTATTCAGCCCTTGTTTATGCTATAAATTCAGAGGATAGAGAAACCCTGAAAGTTCTACTTAGCGCTTGCAAGGCAAAAGGGAAAGAGGTCATTATCATAACGACAGCGAAATCCCCCTCTGGTAGGCACACTACCAAACAGTACTTAAATATGCCCCCTGTAGATATAGATGGGGGTCATTCCCCAGCCTCCTGTGCCACTCCTTCAGAAATAGACATAAAAACAGCCTCATTGCCACTTACACATTCTTCTGAAACTGAAACGACCTTTTTTGGCCTTAAAGGTCTGGAGCTCTCAGGAAGTAGTGATGATACACAGGACCCAGGCTCCCCTGTGAGGAAGCCTGCTGTGGCCTCTAATGGGCCCAAGCTACCCCAACCTCCAACCTGGATCAAGAGTCCTCCCTTACTAATGCACCAAAACAGGGTGGCCTCTTTGCAGGAGGAGCTCCAGGATATTACTCCAGAGGAAGAATTATCCTACAAAACCAATGGGGTAGCACTTTCCAAGCGCTTCATCACTAGGCACCAAAGTATTGATGTAAAAGACACAGCACATTTATTAAGAGCCTTTGATCAGGCCAGCTCAAGAAAGATGTCATACGATGAAATAAATCATCAGGCATTTTTTCTAGAAGGAAACCAGCAATGCACTGAAATACCTGCTGACCCAGATCCAGACTCTAACCAGACAATCTTTGCTTCTACCTTAAGAAGTATAGTTCAAAAAAGAAACTCAGGGGCAAATCACTACAGCTCTGATTCCCAGCTCTCCGCTGGTCTTACCCCTACAACTTTAGAAGATGGCAAAGCACTTATAGGAAAGAAAAAGGTCTTCTCGCCATCTCCTTCCTTGCTGTCAGGGCCTAGAGAATTGCTGGAGAATATCTCACCAGGTCCCTTGAGCAGGAGAAATCATACACTTTTAGAAAGGCGTGGGTCAGGAGCTTTCTCTTTAGATCACAATATTACTCAAGCCAGACCAGGATTTCTGCCACCCTTAAATGTGAATCCTCACCCTCCCATTTCAGATATCAATGCCAATAATAAGATTTCCAGCCTCCTTTCTTGTGGTCAAAAAGTGCTTATGCCAACAGTTCCTATGTTCCCTAAAGAATTCAAAAACAAAAAAATGTTGTTAAGGAGACAATCATTGCAAACAGAACAAATTAAGCAATTAGTAAATTTTTAAGAGATGCCTAGAAAGCACATTTTGTTCAGTTGTCTACATCAGAGAAATATAGAACCACAGAAGAAGTCTCAAATTTTCATCCTTTTAAATCTTGTAATTGGTTAGTCCATCATTGTTAGGGTCATCAAAATATACTGCGTATCGTCCTAGGCACTGTGGACATACAAATAATATGTAGTTTCTACTAAGGAAATTTAAACAAAATTAAAGCTGTATTTCTCAAAATTTCTAATATATAACAACCTTCATGTGGCCCAAGTTTCTAATTTAAACAAAAATCAGTAAAAAAAAAGAAGGTCAAATATGTTGGAGATGATTTCATATTTTTCAAATATTTTATTAGGAAACACTGCATTCAAATCAATAAACATTTTTAACATTACAAGTCAATAAATGATTGTAATTTTCCGAGATGCCAAAAGCATTAAAAAAAAATGAAAGTGTTCTATGATCAATAAGCCTGTACGGTATAAGGAAAGGTATAAGGTATAAGGAAAGAATGAACTAATTCTTAAAAATGTTGATTGCAAGTGTATGAAATCTAATTAAAATTTTAAAAGGCTAACCATTATAGTATACTGGGCAGCTAATATTCATGTTGTCAGCTTTATCAATGTCAAATAACAGATCGGAGTTTTATAAGCTAGTAATAATCTATGCTAAGTGTTAGTGTGTTGTTTTTTGCTTGGTTTTATTTTGTCTTTAATGTTATCCCATAAATTCTTTCTTCATATCCTTTAATTCCTGCTATTATTTTTTAAGTCTATCCATAGGTTCCCAATAACAAGAAAAAGCAGAAGTTTAACAGCATTCCTCTTTACTTATATCAAATTATTCTTGTCTTTCTACAGACAACCAAAAAAACAAAAATCTGGGGGTTTATCACAAATAGAAACTATGTGCTTGCTTCATTTTAGAAAAGAAAAACTGATTATTAGATTCTCTTAGGTTAGATAAAATTAGAAAAGCCAGTAGAAACTTAATTACAAAATATACTATTCGGTCAAGATTAAACAATATCTTTTAATTTCTAACATGTAATTATTAGACATTTATATAATAAGGATAATTTCCTTAGTGTGACATTCCAATCATCTAGTATTTAGGACCTGTGAATAACTTCTAACAAAATAAATGAATACCATGTTACTATCATAAAATATTACAAAATGACTATATTATCTAAACGACTTCAAAATGTGGTGTTTATATAAAGAATCCTTATTTCAATCTAGCAGTTTTACAACAAAGAGTACATCAAATTATACAAAACAGGAGTGAATTAATTTGATGACTGACATATACAACTTTATTTCTTTGCCTTCTATTAGTAGAGGAGATCCTAACAATTGGCATGATGCTTTTCTTGGTAATTTGATATAAGCAAGTTGTAATGTACATGGTAATTATTTAATTTTTTTGTGGTTTTCATTTGAGTAAAATAATTGGAGGTTTTCCATTTAATGTTTTAAAGAACATTACTGTAAATTACATTAGAAATATTTTTTGATTCAGAACTTAGAATTGTACCTGATGTTTATAAGTAGCTAAACCCTTTTTGCAAGTTTTAATATTGAGAAAAGTGCTTGGCTTTAAGTTGCAAGGATACAGTTTGGAAGAATATGTAAATAGATTAGTTCAGAAACAAAATGTTATCAATAAAAATTTTAAATGTTATTTTGATTATCATTTTTATTTATCTCAAATACTAACAAATATTTCAAAATAATCTCAGGAGAAATTGTGCCACATGTTACTTTAATAGGAAACTGAGAATAATGTTTGTTGCTATTCTAATCCCAATATGCAAAAAATATTTAATAAGACTAAACCTTTGTTGGCTGTATGTGGAAGGGCTTTTAGTCTTCTCTCAATCCTGAAAACATTTTAGGGGCTAAGGTTCCTTGAGTTAGGTTGTAAAACCATCCTATGGGACTTTTCACTCTATTAAGTGAAATATATCACTGGGATTCCAATGGTAGGTAAGTCACAGATGTTTGTAACAGGAGTCAGATATATAGATATGTGTTATATTTTAACATAACATAAAAGTATGATTTAACTTTAATTTAAAGATGTGATGAACCTTCATTCATTAGTTTTACAGGTACAATTCCTAGTTACTTGTGGCTAGGATTTCCACAGAGTACAGCTAATACTGATTCACTGTGTCCTCCTAGGGAGGACATAGGGCAGTCCTAGTTACAGAGACAATTGCTGACAGTGTCCCATCCAAGCAGTGCCAGGGAAGGTGATGAACACTTGCCTGGCATATTTTTTGGTAGAGATGTATCCATCAGTTATCCAGTACCTGGACCTTTTAAAATCTCAAATGATTAACTATACTTATTCGGATTAAATACTATGTAGCCTTCTAATAACTTGATTTCCATATAGCTTGTTTAAAGGAAGGAATGAACTGTCAGGGTGATGACAACTGTATTAATCATGGATTTTTGTTGGTGGTGGTGGTTTTGTTTTCTGGGTTTTTTTTTTTTTTTAAGATTTTATTTATTTATTTGACAGACAGAGATCACAAGTAGGCAGAGAGGCAGGCAGAGAGAGAGAGGAAGAGAAGCAGGCCTCCTGCTGAGCAGAGAGCCCGATGCCGGGCTGGATCCCAGGGATCCCTTGGACCATGACCTGAGCCGAAAGCAGAGGCTTTAACCACTGAGCCACCCAGGTGCCCCTGTTTTCTGGGTTTTTTGTTGTTGTTGTTGTTGGGTTGTTTTGTTTTGTTTTGTTTTGGTATGTGCTGATGCTTTGATATTTTGGGGCCTTGCTAACACTAGAGAGACCGCCCCTCCCAGGGTTAGCTAATTCCTAGGGATAGAAAACAACTTGCCCCAGAATGCATCCTTCATGTGCAATCCAGCCAACTCAGAGTCCATAGTCCAACCAACCAACTCCTTTATCAGGTTCTCACAGGCCTTCTCAGGGCCACTACCCCCCATCCTAGTCACTGCAGGGTCAGGTACCAAACAACCAGTGACAGCTCCCACACCCCAGAAACCACTGAAATTATTCAAACTAGCCAATCCTAAACCTGATTACCTTGCCTCACCCATTCCTTCCTACAGAAACTATAATAAAGGGTCTTGGCCCAGTTTTCCCTCACACTCTGTCTCCAGGCAGACCCTGGTGCTTTCCTACCCTGGCCCTGTGTGAAGTGGTATCCCTGCCTCCTCTTGACAACTGTGAGTAACAAATGGTATTTTCAATGTAACTGTCTCCTGTTGGCCTCAACATATGTGAATAATAAAACAACCTACATTTTCAAACAAGAAGGCACAGTCTTCTTGGAAGTCATAATCCTTAATAAAATAATGTTTGAGTTTATATAGCCTTGTTTAATGCCAATATTCCTTAGCTCTAAGTCACATTTTTAAGTGATTTCCAAGTCGCCAAGAGGGTCAGAACATGGACCATGACAAATCCACTAGATTTAGTGGAGCTTTCCATTGGTCTTTCCAAGGTGACATCCTAACTTCTTGTGTACGTTCTTTGAATGTCTATAATTCTTTTTTTAAAAGTGTATGTATGTATGTAAGTAATTTCTACACCCAGTATGGAGCTTGAACACACTACCCCTGACTATGCCTGCCAGGCCCCCCTAAATGTCTACAAGGTTTTTTTTGTTGTTGTTGTTGTTTTAAAGATTTTATTTATTTATTTATTTGACAGAGAGAGAGAGAGAGAGAATGAGAGAGGGATACAAGCACCAGAAGTGGGAGAGGGAGAAGCAGGCTTCCTGCCAAGTGGGAAGCCCGATGTGGGGCTTGATCCCAGGATCCTGGGATCATGATCTGAGCCGAAGGTAGACACTTAACTACTGAGCCACCCAGGCACTCCAAATGTCTACAAGTCTTAAAGGAAAGGTCAGGAAAGGAAAATCTGGCAGGAGTAGCTAACACAACAAATAGCAACCAAAACAATTTATAAGACTTTCAATTAGCTGGAATACTGGGTCAAAGTGTAATGATCATGAGTAAGCTACATTTAGGTTTTGAAAATCAGTTACTGGGGCGCCTCGGTGGCTCAGCGGGTTAAAGCCTCTGCCTTCGGCCCAGGTCATGATCCCAGGGTTCTGGGATCGAGCCCCACTTCGGCCTCTCTGCTTAGTGGGGACTTGCTTCCCTTCCTCTCTCTCTGGCTGCCTCTCTGCCTACCTGTGATCTCTGTCAAATAAATAAATAAAATCTTAAAAAAAGAAAGAAAGAAAATCAGTTACTGGGTGCCTGGGTGTCTTAGTCGGTTAAGCAACTGCCTTCAAGTCAGGTCATGTTCTCTGGGTCCTGGGACTGAACCCCACATCCAGCTCCCTGCTCAGCAAGGACCCTGCTTAGCTGACTGAGCCATCCGGTGCCCCGGGAGACAGTTTTTCATCAGTATAACATCATTGTCATTGAGGCATTTTAGAAAGGTGCCTGGCATTACTGGGTATAATGTATATATGTATAGAATATACCCTCTGAAATTTTATTGCTTCTTATCATTACCATAAATGTGTGGATAAGGAATTTGGGAAAACAGAAAACTGAAAAGATTATTTGATAAATTGGTAAAACAATGGTTATATTCTTTCCCCTACAAATTTCCAAAGGACTCCTTTTTAAAAGATTTTTTATTTATATATTTGAGAGGAGAGAGAGTCGAAGTAGGGGGAGCAGCAGGCAGAGGGAGAGGGAGAAGCAGGTTCCCCTCGGAGCAGGAAGCCTGATGCAGGGCTCCATCCCAGGACCCTGGGATCATGACCTGAGCTGAAGGCAGACACTTAACTTACTGAGCCACTCAGATGTCCCTTATACATCCCTTTTAACTCAAAAAGAATTTAAAATGTATCTTTGTACTGTTTGAATTTTTAAAAACCATCCATATGTATTTTGTTCAATTTAAAAACCAATAAAACTACTTTTCAAGAATTAAATATATTTAGACATAAATGTATTTAAATTTCAAATACATTAAATATATGTAAATGACACATTTTATAGTTAAAGAAACAATGGCTTTATTTTATTATTATTTTTTAATGCCTTGATTTTAGGATGATTAAAGCAGAAGTGGTATTAGCTTTTTATCCATCTGTTCTGAATACTTAAAACATCTGGAGATCTTGGTTTTCAAACCTTACAGCTTCAGGACCTTTACATTCTTAAAAACTGAGGTGCCTAAGGGCTTAAAAAAAAAATCCAGGTTACATATCTCAGTGTTTTCTACATTAAAAATTAAACCTGGAAAGAGGTGCTTGGGTGTCTCAGTAGGTTAAGTGTCCAACTCTTGGTTTTAGCTCAGGTCATGATCTCAGGGTCCCAAGATCGAACCCCATATATGGGCTCTGTGCTCAGTGTGGAGTCTGCCTGAGATTCTCTCCCTCTGCCTCCCCCTAGCGTGTTCTCTCACTCAAATAAATACATGTTTAAAAAAAATTCAAACCCAGAGGGGCGCCTGGGTGGTTTAGTCATTAAGCATCTGCCTTTGGCTCAGGTCATGATCCCAGGGTCCTGGGATCAAGCTCCACATCTGGGTCCCTACTCTGTAGGAAGCCTGCTCCTTCCCCTTCCACTCCTCTTGCTTGTGTTCCCTCTCTCTCTCTGTGTCTCTGTCAAATAAATTTTTTAAAAAATCTTTGAAAAAAAATTTAAACCTGGAAAACTTCACAAACCTAATACATATTAGCATAAATATTTTATGAAAAGTAACTATATCATCCAAAATATATTTAGTGAAAAAAGTGGTATTGGTTTATGTTTCTGCAAATCTCTTTAATGTTTGGCTTAATAGGAAACAGCTGGATTCTCCTGTTTCTGCATTCAGTCTGTTGTAATATGTTGTTTTAATTGAAGCATATAAAGAAAATACGGTTTCACACTGGGCGCCTGGGTGGCTCAGTGGTTAAGCCACTGCCTTCGGCTCAGATCATGATCTCAGGGTCCTGGGATTGAGTCCCGCATCGGGCTCTCTGCTCAGCGGGGAGCCTGCTTTGCTTCCTCCTCTCTCTCTCTCTGCCTGCCTCTCTGCCTACTTGTGATTTCTCTCTGTCAAATAAATAAATAAAATCTTAAAAAAAAAAGAAAATATGGTTTCACACAGATACATAAATGGAAAAGGAAGAAATAACTTAATAGGCTTTTCAGATAATTATGGATAGTCTTTTTTTTTAATTTTTTTTTTTTTATTCATTTGATGGAAAGAGATCACAAGTAGGCAGAGAGGCAGGCAGAGAGAGAGGAGGAAGCAGGCTCCCTGCTGAGCAGAGAGCCCCATATGGGGCTCGATCCCAGGACCCTGAGACCATGTCCTGAGCTGAAGGCAGAGGCTTTAACCCACTGAGCCACCCAGGCGCCCCATGGATAGTCTTTTTGATACCATACTCAAACTTGAGTAAGTGGTAATTTCTTCAAAGGTTAGCTATAATGTGGAATCTGAAACAATATCAATGAATTTCCATATTCTATTACACTAAATTTCACTGTTTTGTCCTGTAATTGGAAGGATTCCTTACTCATGCACTGTTTTGTAATATCATGTATTAGTTATTTGGAAAATAAAGACTCTTTGAGTTATGTAGCTCTTCCAAATGTTGGCACATTTTATTAATATTAGCATTGATAGGGGCGCCTGGGTGGCTCAGTGGGTTAAAGCCTCTGCTTTCGGCTCAGGTCATGGTCTCAGGGTCCTGGGATCGAGCCCCGCATCGGGCTTTCTGCTCAGCAGGGAGCCTGCTTCCTCCTCTCTCTCTCTCTGCCTGCCTCTCTGCCTACTTGTGATCTGTCTGTCAAATAAATAAATAAAATCAAAAAAAAAAAAAATTAGCATTGATAGCAGATAAAAGTCCTTAAGCAATGGGAATCAATCACAATGATTGATTCAAATTTATTCAAATTCTAATTTTTCATTATAAAAGTTTAGGTTCTGTCATTGGCAACAGATACTGTCAGTTGTTTTCCTTGAAAAGGCAAACTCATTTGTTCATTTTTGAGAAAATATTTGCCAAATACCCAAGATGAAATAACTAGTCTGTCAATTCTTTCAAGTAAATATTTTTTCCATGAAAAAAAAAATGACTAGTTCTGCTTGCATCAAGTGCTTTTCTTTAGGACTACCATTGAATTTCAGTATATAGCGGAACTGTTTTGCATTTATCTTCCAATTCATCACCTTGACTATTAAAGAGTCAAGATGTTAATCTTGTTTTAAGATTCAAAAAAAATTTTTTTTAGGATTTTATTTATTTATTTGAAAGAGAGAGAGTGAATGAGAGCATGAACAGGGGAAGGGGCAGAGAGAGGGGGACAAGCAGACTCCCCACAGGGAGCCTGACATAGGACTTGATCCCAGGACCACAGGATCATGAACTGAGCCAAAGGCAGCTGCTTAACCACCTGAGCCATCCAGATACCCCCTTAAGAGTTTATTTTTAAGTAATCTCTTGTGGGGCTCAAATTTACAACCCCTAAGACCAAGAGTCACATGTTCTACCAACTGAGCCAGACAGGTGTCCCAAGATCTTTTTTAAATTAATTTTTTTATTATTATTATATTCAATTAGCCAGCCAGCCATTTTTAGCTTTTTTTTTTTTTTTAAAGATTTTATTTATTCATTTGACAGACCAAGATCACAATTAGGCAGAAAGGCAGGCAGAGTGGGGGTGGGGGAATTAGGCTCCTTGCTAAGCAGAGAGCCTGATGCAGGGCTCGACCCCTGGACTCTGGGATTGTGACCTGAGCTGAAGGTAGAGGCTTTAACCCACTGAGCGACCCAGGCGCCCCAAGCCATCATTAATTTTTGATGTAGTGTTCAATCATTCACTAGTTGTGCATAACACCCAGTGCTCATCACCACATGTACTCTCCTTAATATCAGCAACTGGTTTCCCCTCCCCCCTGCAACCCATTCCCTTCTGAAACCCTCAATTTGGTTCCCAGAGTCCAGAGTCTCTCATGGTTTGTCTCCCTGTCTGATTTCTTCCCATTCACTTTTCCCTCTCTAGCCTATGGTTCTCTGTGCTATTCCTTATATCCCACATATGAATGAAACCATATGATAATTGTCTTTCTCTGCTTGATTTATTTCACTTAGCATAATCCCCTCCAGCTCCATCTATGTCGATGCAAATAGTGGGTATTCATCCTTTCTGATGGCTGAGTAATATTCCACTGTATATATGAGCCACATCTTTATCTGTTCATCTGTTGAAGGGCATCTCAGCTCCTTCAACAGTTTGGCTATAGGTGGTCATTGCTGCTATAAACATTGGGGTGCATATGCCCTTTCTTTTCACTACATCTGTATCTTTGGGTTAAATCCCTCATAGTGCAATTACTGGGTGATAGGGTATTTCTATTTTTAATGTCTAGAGGAACCTCCATACTGATTTCCAGAGTGGCTGTACCAGCTTGCATTCCCACTAACAGTGTAAGAGGGTGCCCCAAGATCTTAACTCAGGGATGTTAATCTTGACTCAGCATCAAAAATTAATAATTTTTGCTGAATCAGTGATGATACTTCTAAGTCTTTTTTTTTCCCTTTTTAATGTGAGTGGTGGCAGTGAAGAATATGATTATCAGTTGATGCCATGAACTTGATTTATACTAAGGCATTAACAATATAACCTACCATTGTTTTTCTAATATCAGTGTAAATTTCTACATGAAACAGGCAAATGCTATTATTTGTGAATAATAACAATTTCACAAATGGTTCTGACCTCATGAATCTCCTAAAAGCATCTCGGGGGACTGAGGGGTTTGTCAGCCATATGGTAAGAACAGCTGGTCACAATAATTACTGAGGTTTTGTGTCTACCATCTATCCACCCATCCATCAATCCATCCATCCATCCATCCATCCCATTTGTTAAGGGGCTATTCTGACCAGACATCATATTAAAATGAATAGTTTCTTCCTCTAAAACAACACAGATGAGAACAAAACACAAGCCTGTAGAATAATTATACCCTAGCAGAGGAGGTGCCTCAGGAGAAAGCCCCCAGGGCTGCCTGGGGAAGTTAGAAAAGACTCCTCAAAGTAACCCTGGTTTAGGCGCTGAGCTCAACAGGCTCTGTGAAAAGGTCATGCCTTTCTACTTTAATCCAGAGTTTTTGTTTAGCTCTTGAATTCACAAAGTAGCAACAGATTCTCACAGACAATATTTCAGTTAAATTTTCTGAACTCATATTACATTCTTTCATCCCAAGGAAAAGATAAAGAAGAAAGAGGTAATGACCAGCGTTCATGAACATTCTGTAGTAGCAAGCAAACCCAGAAGTGCTCAGCCACCAGATTTAGTCAGACTGGTCCCCTTACTGGGTAGAAACACAGAAACAAGAACCTCCCTAGAGGGTAGAAGGCCAAGTGAGCCCCTTTCAAGTCCTGACTGTTTTCTCTCCTCACTGGTGGTGGGACTACAAAAATAGCTTATTTAAAATTATGGAACAATTAAAATACATAGTAAAGGGGCTCCTGGGTGGCTCAGTGGGTTAAAGCCTCTGCCTTCAGCTCGGGTCATGATCTCAGGGTCCTGGGATCAAGCCCCGCATTGGGCTCTCTGCTCTCTGCTCGGTGGGGAGCCTGCTTTCTCCTTCCTCCCTCTCTCTCTCTCTCTCTGCCTGCCTCTCTGCCTGCTTGTGATCTCTGTCTGTCAAATAAAAAAATAAAATCCTTAAAAAAATACATAGTAAAGTAGCAATTACTTGGGGGAGAGGGTCTTTAAGAAACTGGTCGAATTAAATAAAGAAGAGCATCCTTCCTAAAGTTAGAGTAAGAGGTAAGTGAGTTAAGGGGCAGGCAGATGGGATTTTGAGTTTTCTTTCCAAGTTGGTATAAAGGAGGAATATCAACAAATCACTGAAAAATATAGCTTCACTTGGCCTCTTTCTATTCTGTTTGGGTTAGTAACAGCACCTGACCCTTTGTTACCCAAGTGAAAAACACATATGGTAGACTCCTGCCTCTCTCCCATACTCTCCATTCTACTGGTTTAAAAAGTCTTAAAAATTCTTCCTTCATAACCTCTTTCCTCTGCCTCTTGAGCATTTCCATTCCC
The DNA here is from genome assembly GCF_011764305.1 of Mustela putorius furo. Lineage (NCBI taxonomy): Eukaryota > Metazoa > Chordata > Mammalia > Carnivora > Mustelidae > Mustela > Mustela putorius. The sequence continues at coordinate 21,656,948 of NW_025422471.1, forward strand.
TTTTGCTATCACCTTACCTCAGGGTTTCATCTTTCACTTCTAGAATTCCAAATCTTCTTCTCATGCATTGTAAACACATTTCTAACTCATACTGATAATAAGGCTCCCCTACTTAAAATGGTGCAATGATTCCTATGACCTACAAGAAAAGAAGCAAACTGCTTGGCTGAGAAAATCAATCTGGTCTCTGCATAAATGCCCAGCCTCAGCATGGTGCCTTCATATACTTTTTAAACCGATCAGTCTCTTTCCCAATTAGAGTTCCTTTGCTCTTATATATCTGTCTGAAAGGCCCTTCCTCCTCTTGGTCTACCAGGTGAATCTTACTCATCACTCAAGACACAACTTACATGTTTTCTCTTAATCTGAGCAAAATGCTGTCACTGCAACCTGGTGTATAGCTCCATCACGGGGGTTATGGCAAATATCCAACTTACTGTTTATGGGTCTCTCTCCCCCACCTAGACTGTAAGATCCTTCTGATAGAAATCATTTCTGAATTATCTGAATTATCAGCCTCGGCACATCAGACATCCATTAAGTGCCTGTCCCCTTCCCTCCTGCAGTATGCCCCAGTGAGCCCTGAAGACACAAATGACTAGACAAATGACAGTCCCTGGATGGTAGGTACAAAGAAGAGAGAGGAGCAGTCACAGTCATGAGTAAAAGAATGACACCGATGGGGAACACTAGACACTAGAACAAAGACCCTGAGCTCCTGCTGCTAAAGTCCCAAGAACTCCTCGATCCTGCCCCCCTTCTTCCAAGTGGTTATCAGAACTTCATGGTTTCACTCATTCATTATACTCCCATATTCTAGATAAAAACAGTTTTTTGGAATACTGTCTTCATCCTTCTATCATTCAACTATTTTCCTTGCCTTGATTCATGAATTTATGATTATTAGCAGAATATAGGCTCCTACTAGGCAAGCTCATATCTTAAATTTCAAGGACAAAGATAGGGCATTTTTTATATATTTACTAGGAAATTATTTTTTATAATTAGAAGGAAAAAAATCTAAGACCCTAACTCCAACAAACAAGCAAATAAACAATCTGTTCTGAATAATTTTTAGCAATTTCCCTCCTTGATAGATGAGTACATATCTGACTAAATATAGTTACATCAATTTTATAGGGCCATAAACTACTGTACTTTATAAAGCTGATTTTTTGAAAAATTGGATCTCGTACCAAAGTCTCTTCTAGGACCAGGATTACTCTGCCAGGCATGGGAAATAGCCCTTGGATGCTATGAGTTTTCAACACCAATACATTAGACTTGAGAACCTGGAGGGGAAAAATAGGTTATACTTATTTTGTGTCTGGGAACTTCTTCCCAAATATTTTTCTATGTATACAAATGCACATAAAGACATATAATTTTACATAAATAGTATGATACCAGATATTTGTTTTGCTGCCTGCAATATAACACCTTTTCATATTAATAAATGTAGATTCTCAGTGTTTATATACTATTGTATTGCATTCTTACACATTAAGACCTTTATATCATTATTATTTATTAACCAAGTTATGAAGTATCTGTTTTTTTGCCTATTTTTGTCTGGGTTATTTAGCTTCTTTTCAAAAATCAATTTATAGGAGTTCTCCATAGATTCTGAGTATGAACCCTTTGTCAAATATGTGTTAATGGTGTCTTTTGATGAGAGGAGTTGAATTTTGATAAAACCCATTAATCAATTTTTTTCTTTTATGATTAGTGTTCTGTTATAGGAAATCATTGCCAGGGCACCTGGGTGGCTCAGTTGGTTAACCATCAGACTCTTGATTTTGGCTCATGTCATGATTTCAGGGTTGTGAGATCCAGAGTCCTGGATTGAGCTCCACACCAGATGTGGAGCCTGCTTAAGATTCTCTCTTTCCCTCTCCTCTGCACTTCTTCCCACAGCACACCCCCTCCCCAATTTTTTTTTTTTTAATCATTGCCTTGGGTATGGAAATAGGGAAAAATTGGAAACACCTTACACTTTCATATGTCAATTATACTCCTATAAAGCTGAAATTTAAAAAAGAAATTATTGCCTACTCTCAAGTCATGAAAATATTCTCCTGTATTTTCTTCTAAATGATTTAATGTTGGGTTTTGTTGTTGTTGTTGTTTTAAGACTTTATTCATTTATTTGACAGAGAGAGACACAGAGCAAGAGGAAACACAAGCAGGGGGAGTGGAAGAGGGAGAAGCAGGCTTCCTGCTGAGCTAAAGGCAGATGTTTAATGACCGAGCCACCCAGGCATCCCTCTTCTAAATGCTTTAGTTTTATCTTTCACATTTGGGCCCAAGATCCAACTCCAATTATCATTTGCATATGCTGTGAAGTAGAGATCAGTTATTTTTTTCCATGTGATTATTCATTAAAAATTTATTTTTCATTAGAATATATTTTACAATTCCCTTATATATTTTTGTTCCCAAGAATGACTTTTTTTAAAGTTTTTATTTATTCATTTGACAGACAGAGATCACAAGTAGGCAGAGAGGCAGACAGAGAGGGGAGGGGGAAGCAGGCTCCCCACAGAGCAGAGAGCCCGATGTGGGGCTCGATCCCAGGATCCTGGAATCATGACCCGAGCCAAAGGCAGAGGCCTTAACCCACTGAGCCACCCAGGCGCCCCAACCCAAGAATGATTTAAAATACACCTTTAAATCTTAACCTAAGTAATAATCAGCTGATAAATTTCTTAATATAAAAGCATTTTTCCTAAAGATTAGTATTTTAAAAAATATTATCAAGGGTCATGTGTTCCCTGGATGACTCAGTTGGCTAAGCATTTGACTCTTGATTTCATCTCAGTTTGTGATTTCACGGTCATGAGATTGAGCCCTGTGTCTGGCTCCACACTAGGCATACAGCCTGCTTAAAAGTCTCTCTCTTGGGGTGCCTGGGTGGCTCAGTGGGTTAAAGCCTCTGCCTTGAGCTCAGGTTATGATCCCAGGGTCTTTTTTTTTTTTTTTTTTTTTTATTTATTTATTTGACAGACAGAGATCACAAGTAGGCAGAGAGGCAGGCAGAGAGAGAGGAGGAAGCAGGCTCCCTGCTGAGCAGAGAGCCCGATGCGGGACTCGATCCCAGGACCCTGAGATCATGACCTGAGCCGAAGGCAGCGGCTTAACCCACTGAGCCACCCAGGCGCCCCATCCCAGGGTCTTGATATCGAGCCCCGCATCAGGCACTATGCTCAGCAGGGAGCCTGCTTCCTCCTCTCTGCCTGCTTCTCTTCCTACTTGTGATCTCTGTCAAATAAATAAATAAAATCTTAAAAAAAAGAAGTCTCTCTCTCTTCCTCTCCTTCTGCACCTCTACCTCCCTCTAAAATATATGTGTGTGTGTGTGTGTGTATATACATACATACATACACACAAATATATATGTGTGTGTGTATTATCAAGGGCCAGACAATCAGGTAGCAAAAGTAATCTTCTGGACAAATTAGTTTTATTTAAAACTTCATTAAAAGGCAGTTTATTCATAAATTCAACTCTATAATATAAAGAGTGGTAATTTTAGAAAATTCATAAAGTAAACATTAATTTTTACTATAATTTTAAGAGTTATTCTTTGTTGCTATTGTTAAAATTTTATAATTATAAAATTGCATTTTTCCTTTTGGCAAACAACCATAGAAAGTGAAGTTTTAGGTGTTATTTGATAAATAGCACTGCATTTAGTGGAGCTAAAATTTTAAGTGGAAATATAATTGTCTTTTTTAAATATATGTCTATAGTGTTTCATGTTACACCCCTTACTTCTCTATCTACAATGGACATGATCACATGACAGGTCTAGAAGAAGGGAACTGACTTTGTTGAGTACCTTCTGTGTATTAAGCATTGAGCTAGATGCCTCTATTCCGTGAATCTCAATCTTCGTAACAACTCTTCAAAAGAATCCTCATTTTCCCTCCATTTTTTAGGTAAGGAAGCCAAGACTCAGTGGGGTTAAATATTTCCCAAAATCTATAGCTAGGAAGGTTAAGAAGTGGGGTTGAAAGGGAGGTTTATCTGAATTCAAAACCCAAGCTCTTTTCTCTATACACTACTATTCTCTGGGAGAAAAAGTTGATAAACAAAGACAAATTATGTATCTTAGGACATTCATTGGTAAGTTTCTTTTCAATAATGAAAGAAGTAACGTGTTTTTCTGAGTACCTTGCTTAATATTATGGCACACACCATAAAGGACAGTTAAGAACGTTCACTTACCCTGAAGGACTTTATATAACCTAGCTGAGCAGATAAAACTAACATGTATGACATAATTAGTGAATAATATCAAATAGTTAAAATTAACTGTTAAAGTAAGATCTGGAGGCCATTGTTATTGCAGGCATTTTTGAAATGATGACCATGCTGAAGGTCACTGAAGTAATGTTTAGAGTGGACTACATTATGAAAGATCTTGAAAGAGTTAAACTTAATAAAGTGACATTTAAGAGACCCTTGGAGCTTTCTGATCTGGCAAGAGGTGCTTACAAAAGTTTTCTTCAGCAGAAATACTCAGCATATTTCTGAGTAGAATGTGAACAATGAAGTCATGAAGAACTTTTTAAAATTCTCGCAGTAAAACAAGGGCCTGAACTAAGGTGTCCTGGTGATAAACTTGAAAATCAAATGTTATGTTACTAGGATTAAAATTCTGCTCTTCAGTAGTATTGTACTTACTACAGATAAAATACTACAATTGAAACAAAGAATATAAAAAAACATATATAGTTGTCAGCATGCTCTCAACAATATGGAAATTCTAGATCCATCTAATTTAATCTATATTGTTTTCAGTAAATGGATTTTATTCTGTTACGACAAAGCTGCTCACCTCTGTGAAAATTAGAACATTTTTAAAGCCCTCTTACTCTTCCTTAGTCTTGGAAATAATCAGTTTTTCAGGAAAAAAGAAAGAAGGTACCATAAATTAGTAGAATCTCTGTAATGCAAGGACAACCAAAATGTGATTTATACCTGTATCGCATGGAATATGATTATAGGTTATGACATGTAAATTCTTTCAATTACCTTCAATATATCAAAATTACATTTTATAAAGGGGTTTAAAACATAAGTGTCCTAAATTATTATTAGACCAGGCCCACTGAAATCTTTTCTTTCCAAATCTTTTAAATACATACAGTATCATAAGGATATAAGCCTAATAAAATAAGCACTAAGTGTTTTTTGATTAGATGAATTAGAGCATATCATCATCACAATTTATATGGTAATTAATTCAGACCAAAGCAGAGGGTTATGAAACCAAAACATGAAATAATTTAGAAGAATCTTCTTAGAGATTAACTTTGACTCCAATGGCTTGTTTAAATTCATGGTTTTGTGGTTCCAAGATATCATAGAAAACTTGTTTTTTGTCAAAATGGTCTCTAATGCAAAGCAAATCTTCAATGGAATAGTTATCATTTTTTCCAGTCCAAATAGTCAGGCTGTACCTGTGTTAAAATAAAACAGAATTTTATAGTGAAAAGTAAAAGATAAGAAACAGTGATGAGGAATTCCAATAAGCCTAAAAATAGTTACTCTCATTTATCTTTAACCCAAATTCACACAGACAAAAAAATTAATTAGCAGTGCTGGAACATATAGTTCCTGTTTCATTCCTTCATAAACATCAAAAGAACTAGAGAGAAAAAAATTCACATTGCCATCATCTAAATTAGGTAACTGCTATATCTGAATTATAGGATTGTGAAATGGCTTTGGAAATCCAGACTGGTAACCCTGAAAATGGGCCAAATTTTGGACAAAAAAACTGAAGAGATTATAATGCTGAATAAGGAATTTGTTCCCTACACAAAACCTACAGCTCTAATTTGGGTTTTTTTTTTCAGTAGTCTGGGTAGAGTCAAAGGCATGACTGTAAGGGACTATGAAGAGATACAAAAATCACTGACATTACCAACATTCATATTCACTTACATGTGGCCCCACTCTCCCTTCTGGGGGAGATATAAGACTGCCAAGGGATGTCACTAAGGATGCCAAACAGAATAAATTTAGATCCATTTCTGGGCGTTAAAGAAAACAATAATAATATATGCAGATTTATCATGGATGTTAAGAATATACTCAGGATTTTAAAGTTATTTAAATTATATATTTTCATTTCTTCCAGTAGACATTACTTCTATTACAAAACTATTGCATCAGAGTCTAAGAAAATGCAAAGCTCCTAAGTAGTTCCGCACTTATTTTCCCCATAAACATTTCAGAATGCAGGAAAAAAATCTCCAAAGTCCTTCTTCAACTACTACTCAGAAAGTCTAACCACGGTATGTGTTCTTGCTATGTTTGCATATTCCTGTCCTTAAGGATTGTGATACCATTCTAGAGATGCACTTTGAATTTTATGTGGAATTTTATTCCACAGCAGCATTTGGTTTGCTGCACAGGAGCAAATTTTAAGCTACAGGTGAGGACACACACAGACACACACACAAATAAGAATTTCTTTAAGATCTATATTTTTACTACTTACAAAGACTGAATCAGAAACAATTTAAAAATCTGGATAGATTAACTACTAGTAAACAAATTGAATCAATAATTAAAAAATCTCCCAATGAAGAAAAGCCCAGAACCAGGTGGCTTTTGGTGAATATTTCCAAACGTAAAGAATTAACACCTATTCTTCTCCAACTCTTCCAAATAACTGAAGAGCAAGAAACAATCCCAAATTTATTTTACAAGACCAGCATTATCTTGATACCGAATCCAGAGAAGGACACTATTAGTAAAGAAAACTGTTAAGTCAATATCCCTGATGAATATAGATGAAAAAATTCTCAATTAAATACTACCAAACTGTGCAGCACAATAAAAGAATCATTCACCATGATCAAGTGCGATTTATCCCTGTGATGCGAAGATAGTTCAACACAAACAAATCAATGTTATACATCACATTTAATAGAATGAAAGAATAGAATCATATGATCATATTAGTAGGTGCAGAAAAAGCATCTGACAAAATTCAACATCCACTCATGAAAAAATTCAATAAATTAGGCTCAGAAGGAACATATCTTAACAATAAAGGCCATTTATGACAAGTCTACAGCTAACAACATACTCCATAATGATAGGATAAAAGCTCTTCCTCTAAGATCAGGAACAAGACTAGAGTGCCTACTCTCACCACTCTTTTTTTTTTTTTTTTAATGTTTTATTTGATCATGGAATCAAGCCTCAAGTTGGGCTCCACGCTCAGCACAGAGACTTCTTAGGACTCTTTCTCCCTTTCCCTCTATCCCTCCCCGCCGAGTCACTCTTTCTCTCAAATAAATAAATAAATCTTAGAAAAAGACTTATACAGTGATGTAATTTCATTTATTTCTCAATAAAACAAAAATACTAAAAAAAACCCTGTATTTTTTTTTTTTTGCTAAAATGGCATCTTTATTATTTTATTTGAACACAATTGTGACTAACCTTATGATAAACAGATAAACTCAGGCTAAAAAAAGGAGCTCTCCAGTCTTACTCTGCCTCTTTTAACTCTCTCTCTATTATATTTAAAGTGAAATAGGAAAAAAAATTACCTCAGGGTACCTAAATTGTATTTATTCAAATCGATTCTCAGGTTTCATTTTTAAGCCCTTTTTTAAATGAAATTATATAGGAAAAATACATAATACATAAAGATGCATTTCAATGAATTATTATAAAATGAACTCTAGTTAACCAAAACACAAATCAAGAAGTAGAGAACCTCCAGTACACTGGGAAGTACCCATATGTCACTCTGTAATCACAACATTTCCTCTACCCTGGACTGCTCACAACCTTGACCTTTGTGGTAGTCATATTCTTACTTTTATTTACTACCTATATAGCCATCCCTAACTAGTACAGTTTAATTTTTGCCTGTTACCTAATTTTATATAAATGGAATCATATGATGCATAATATTTTTTTGGTCTTGCTTCCTTTTTTTTTATCCTTTTTTTTTTTTTAAGACTTCATCTATTTGGGAGATGGAGAGAGACAGAGAGAGCAAGCACATCTACACCAAGTGGGGGAGGGGAAGAGGGAGAAGTAGACTCTCAGCCGATCAGGAAGCCTGATTCAGGGATTGATCCCAGGATCCAAGATCTGACTGAAGCGGAAGGCAAATACTTAATCAACTGTATGTAAAGAGGTGAAGAGAATCTGCCCATGTCTGTAGATGATAGAGAAAGCCTACCAAAGACATTGCTAGATGAGGGGCACATTCCACCTAAACATTTTGCAACAGTGGGAATGGCATCCCTGAGCTACAAGTGGAAGCTTTCTTCAATTAGGTTTGGTCCCAAGAAGCTATGAAGATAAGGAAAGAGTGAACACGGAAAAGCCATAGTTGTGGGTATCAGACTATTCCTGTAGTAACTCAAAATTCAAAATTTAAGCAACAGATAAAATATTTTACTTAGAGGGGTGCCTGGGTGGCTCAGTCAGTTAAGCGTCTGCCTTCAGCTCAGGTCATGATATCAAGACCCTGGAATCAAGCCCTGCATCGGCTCCCTGCTCAGAGAGGAGTCTGCTTCTCCCTCCCTCTGCCGCTCTCCTTGCTTGTGCTCTTGCTCTCTCTGTCAGATAAATTTAAAAAACATTGAAATTTTAAAAAGGGGGGGGCGCTTGGGTGACTCAGTGGGTTGGGCTTCTGCCTTTGGCTTGGGTCATGATCTCAGGGTCCTGGGATAGAGTTCCGCATCAGGCTCTCTGCTCAGCAGGGAGCCTGTTTCCTCCTCCTCCTCTCTCTCTCTCTCTCTGCCTGCCTCTCTGTCTACTTGTGATCTTTCTCTGTCAAATAAATAAATAAATAAATCTTTAAAAAATAAAACCTAGATAATGGACTTATTTCTTTTTAGAAACCAGCTCTTAGATTTATTCATGTTTTTGATTAATGATTCACTAATTTCTGTCTTTTATCTTTTAAAATTATGTTTTATATAGCTTCATAATTTATTGAGTTGGATGCTCTACTTTCATTTTTATAATTTATTAACGCAAGTATTTAAGACTTTTCTTTTTTCTCTGACCATTGCTTTAGCAGTGTCCCATTGTTTCTTTTGTGTAGGTTTTCATTATTGTCAATTTGTAAGTATCACTCAATTGTAAGTTTTTCCTCAAAAGCTGTTTTAAGAGAAATTTTTTAGGCATCTAGGTAGTAGAGTTATTTTTTTATTTTGGGTTTATTATAGTTTCGGGGTTTACTGTATTGTAATCAGAAAACATCTTATTTTACTTTGTAGATTTTCTTAAGGGCTTCATATATAGGTATTTGTATGAGCTCATGTATTGTATGAGAATATAGTTCGGCTGTTATAATAGAAACCTAAATTAAAAATAGCTTAAATAAGCCTAGCTCTATTTCTCACATAGCTGGGAAAGCACAAATAATTCAGGGCTGATTTTGTGCCTCCACATGTCAAGGACCCAGAAGACTCCTATCTTGATGCTCTTGCTTTCCTTAGGATATTGCCTTCTCTAGTTTATTGTGCATCTAGTTTAATCAAGAAACAAGATGGAAAGCTCAAATAAAGAAAATAAGAAAATAAAGACATAGAAATATGGGAGCCAAGAGCAGGCCACCCCAAGATGGCACATTGTTTTGAGTTAAAAAACAAACAAAACCCCAGCAGATACAGGAAAATCTCTTTACCTCCTCCTCAACAGCCAACTTGTACCAGGAAGAGAGCTATTAACAGAAATTGCTCTTAACAAAACTTACCTACATAACGGGTATTATTTATTATATTATAGTATAGTATAGTAGCAGTATTATATCATACATAATATATAAATTTATTATATTATTATAAAATATAAATTTTTATTATAAATATATTATTAAATGTATTATTTTATTTATTTTAGAAGATTAAAATAGTATATAATCCTATAAACCCATTCATTCTCTGGAACACTTTTTTCCCTGCATTTCTGAGGTAGCTATCTTAATTTGAGCTCAAGAAAAAAAAAAATTTTTTTTTTAATATTAGACCTCTTTCTCTGGTAACTTTGCAGCGACAAAAGCTTCTAAATTTTGTGCCGTACTAAGAAAGGTCTTCTCCACTCTGAAACTACAGATAATATATTTTTTCTTTGTGTATTTAATGCTTGATTTTCAAGTCTTTAATTCACCTGGAATTCATTTTGGAAGAAAGATGAATGAAAGGTGCCAGTTTTGTTTTGTTTTTTTCTGCACAGTTGGCCTATTCTCACATACCATACTGAACTTTTGCACCAATGATTTGAAATGCTAGTTTTCCCTAAACTAATTTCCATGATAGATTTGGGTTTATTTCTGGATTTTCTTTGTTCTACTGACTAGTATATTAAAAAGACAGTATCAAAATTGTTTCAATATCTGTACATTTATAATCTCTTTTGATATTTAATAGGTGGATCAACTAATTTTTATTATATATTAAAATAATAAAATTTTTATATGGAAAGAACTTCTGAAATTAAGAGAATTCAAAGAGAAACTATTTTATCGACTTAAAACTTTTTGAGAGTGTATAACATAATAGAAAAAGGACATTTACTGGGCACCTCCTGTGTTCAGAAACTTTTGTGAGGAATGGAGGTGAAAGACATGATGTTATGTAAGTGAAGATTAATCAGGAGCTTCTTTCAAGTGAGGGGATCTGTTCACTTACACAATCAGTGTTCATTCTCTGTCTCCATCTTTTTCTCACACACACTGTCTTTTTTTATGATTTTATTCATTTATTTTTAAGAGAGAGAGTGTGCATGTATGAGTTGGGGAAGGAGCAGAGGCAGAGGGAAGCCTAATGTGGGGCTCGATTCCACAACTCTGGGAACACGACGTGAGCCAAAGGCAGACGCTTAACCTACTGAGCCACCCTGGCATCCCCACGCACTGTCTTTCCATAATCAGTTTTCATCCTCTGTCTCTTTCTCACACATCTCACACGCATATGCTATTTTGTTAAACTTACACATACCTGTTTGATTTCTTTAACAGCCAAAGTAACTGAGAACAAGACTGCCTGACTAAAGCTGCTCTGACAGGAAATGTTACAGGCTGATTTAGCTCCTTACATATATACTCCATTTCTTTTACCATTGTCCAACTGTAACCTGAAATGAAAGAAAGAAATTCAATTTTTATAACTGAAATCCTAAAAGTCAGTTAAATAAAAAACTAAATTAAATTACATATGAGTAGGTAATTCATAGGTATTTTATAAAAAGCTCTATTCGGATTCAGAGTGAATTAAATTACCACTTATTACATGAAAATATTTTGAATGGAAAATAGAGACAAAAAATCAAGTCTACAATCATGCCACAAGTGACTTAAGAGCAAATTTAATAAAACATTAAAATATTAAAAAGGTTTACTAATCTCTCAAGGACAAAAACCTCGAACTTTTATACTATATTTATCTTAAAGATTCTAAGGCTCTTACCTTAGGTATATCTGCCTCATTTTCTTTTTAAAGATTTTATTTCTTTGAAAGGGAGAGAGTGAGTGAGAGCACAAGAGCAGCAGGAGGGGGAAGCTGACTCCCTGCTGAGCAGGGAGTTGGATGAAGGGCTCGATCCCAGGACACTGGGATCATGATCTGAGCTAAAGACAGAGGCCCAACCAACTGAGCCACCCTGGCGACCTTATCTCCCTCACTAATATTCTCTATAAACTTAGATTTTCTGGGGGTGTCTGGGTGGCTCATTTGGCTAGGCATCTGCCTTCAGCTGAGGTCCTGGACTCAAGCATGTCGGGGTTTGTACTCAGTGGGGAGTCTGCTTGTCTCTCTGCCCCTCCCCCTGCTCATGCTTGCTCTTTCTCTCTCTCTCAAATAAATAAATATAATCTTTTTTAAAAGGTACATACATAAACTTAGATTTTCCATTGTGTTTGTTACTTAAGTATTTTTTTCCAACAGAAAGATGCCTGCTAGGAAGTAGACATTTAAGAAACAATTATCTTCATGATTATTTTTTGGCTAGTCCAAACTACTTACATTTTACCTAAAGCAGAAATAGTAGAAAATGACTTTCATTTTTTAAAAATAATTTTATTTAGGGAGCAAGCATGTATGCAAGTGGGGGAGGGTTAGAGGGAGAGAGAGAGAATCCCAAGCAGACCATGCTTTTAGCGTGGAGCCTGATATGAGGCTCAACCCCATGTCACTGAGATGATGTCCTGAGCCAAAATCAAGAGTTGGATGCTTAACTGAATAAGCCACCAGGCATTCCCAAAATGACTTTTATATATGGGTTTAAATCATGTTAAGAGATTGTGGAAAACACACTTGTTTATTTATAAAAGCTTTGGGAAAATTTTGGGGTGCACCTGGGTAGCTCATTCAGTTGAGCGACCAACTCTGGACTTCAGCTCAGGTCATGATCTCAGGGCTGTGAGACTGAGTCCCTTGTCAGGCTCTGCACTGGGTGTAGAGCCTGCTTATAATTCTTTCTCTCCCTTTCCTTCTGCCTCTCTCCCCATCTTCTCTCTCTGTCTCTTAAAAACAATTTTTTTTTTCAAAATAATAGCCTCTATGGAGCACCTGCACGATGCAGGGGCTAAAATGCCCAATTCTTAGTTTCTGCTCAGGTGGTTATCTCAGGGTTGTAGGACTGAGCCCCATGTTGGGCTCTACACTCAGTGTGGAGTCTGCTTGAGACTCCTATCTCCCTGTCCCTCTGTCCCTCCCCAACAGAATAAATAAATAAATAAATAAATAAATAACAGCCTCTATCAAAAACAGCCTATAAAAAGTACTGGTAAATAAAGGAATGTTTTACAGAAAGCTTATGTGAATATGTTAGTTTTGCAGCTAAATTCCTCATAAAAGAAGGGCAATGTTCTGCTTTCCTTAAAAATCTGAAAATCTTTGTAATTAGTAAAAGGGATTGCTAACAGAAGCTACATTTGCATGACTATAAATTTATAAACTCTTTTCTAAATCTGTGAAACATGGGGTGCCTGGGTAGCTCAGTCGGTCGGGCATCTGACTCTTGATTTCTGCTTGGGTCACAATCTCGGGGTTATGAGATCTGGCTCCAGCTCACTGTGCAGTCTGCTTGGGATTCTCTCTCTCCCTCTTCCTCTGCCCCACCCCTCACTCAAAAGCACTCCCTCTCTTTTGCTCTCTCTCTAAAATAAATAAATATTTATTTATAAGAAATAAAAAAGTAAGGAAGTATAAAGCATATGTTGGTAATAACAAGAGGCCGATGGGAGACAAGCAGACTGGACACATTCAACACCAAAATGACTTCAAAATCCAGATATAGTCTAATTAGTTAAAACCTAAGGTTAAGCCAGAATTATACTAAACAGTGACAAAAGGAGTTTAGAATCAGTAAGGAAGTTAATAAACTATTTCTCATTTACTTTCTTTGAACACTTTGAATTACAAGCAATATTCTTTAATGAAGCTAATTAAAATTAAAATGCTTAAAAAATTAGAATTATGATAAGCATATTATTCTTTGTCTCAATCACATCAATTGTTGGTCCAGAGGGTTAGAACCTAAATGTCACTACTCACTAGATAGCAGTGACAGATAGCAGTAACTAGGTCAGTTACTCTGATCTTATGTTGGACTAAAAAGTTAACATCTAAATACAATAATTGCAGGAGTGCCTCTAGCAGTAACTAGATCAGTTACTCTGATCTTATGTTGGACTAAAAAGTTAACATCTAAATACAATAATTGCAGGAGTAGCTCAGTTGGTTGGGCCTTTGCCTTCAGCTCAGTCATGATCCCAGGGTCCTGGAATCCAGCCCCACGTCAGCCCTCTGCTCAGTGGGGATCCTGCTTCTCCCTCTGGCTCTCCCCACTGCTTATGCTCTCTCTCTCTGTGTCAAATGAATATGTAAAAGCTTAAAAAAAACCAGTAACTGAAAATAAATAAAAGGTGAATTCCCTGAACACAGGGTAAAGACTAACATCTCCATAGGCTCTAAATACCTTCTTCATTTATTTTTACCATGTGGACAGGAGCGCCAGAGCATCTGATGGCTTTCGAGCTGTTTACCTGTAAATCACTGCCTAAGGATGTATGAAAAAATAGAAAGATGAACCCAAACAGCATTATCAGTTTCAACTGGGGGGAAAAAAGCTGAGATTCAGGTCCATCCTGAAGTGAACAGATAAAAGGGAAGAAGGGATCCAGCCTAGAGGAGAGTCTCATGGCCTCCCACTCCCCTGTCCAGACAAATAGATGAAACCAGCAAACACTGTGGAGCCCTTTTGAATGTCCATGGAGTAGAAGCTGGGCTCTTCAACAACACTCCCCCTCCTTCTGGCCTCACATACTGGAGTAGTTCTTTATCGTTCATCTGATGTAGGAAGTTTGCTCCAAGGTAAAAAAGAAAAGAAAACAAAAGAAAAAAGAGTATAGAGTGATTTGCAAGTTCAAAGAGACCAATTCAGGATTCGCTTAAATTTTGTAGAGGCAATTTTGGTTAATCTAGACTATGCAAATTTCCCATCCAAGCTTGGTGATACAATGTCACCAACAAATGCAGTCTATCTGAAAGAAAAGAAAGTAGAGGCATACAGATGCCTTAGGGCCAGAGCTTTATCTCCATTAGGCTCTTAGATTTTGGAATAAGAGTTTGATTTTGTATTTAAACATGTTATTTTTGTATTTTGATATTTTAATTTGACCGATAAGAAATACATTTTTAAAATTATTACCTTCATTGACTTTCTCAGGATGCCATCCTGTTGTCCAACCCAGAGAAAATGTCACATCTGGAAAGAAGGATGTCACCGTGTCTATAAAAGGTTTTGCATCTACTACCCTGCTATTTCCATTTGGACCAGGAAGAATATCAGCATTAATCCACACAGGACGTTTCAGATGCCTCTTCACATTTTCCAGGAGCATCATGGATGGTTCCACAGCTGCCAGACTAAAAACATAGTTGTTGTCAATGAGATACATTCCTAAAGTAAAAGTAGAAAGGTCTTTTAGACTAGTGGTTTCAATGTCTTCAACTTCCTAACAAAATTGTAATACGATAATGCCTGAACTAAATAAAATCAAAGATCACATTAACACCAGAGGAGAAGTTAACATATGCCATATCTCAAATTGTTGACTTATACTTATTATTCATTAGGATACCTTAAGGGTTCTAAAAACACATGAAGAATGCCACTATTTGTAGAAAGACTGAAGTTTCAAAACTGTATTAGGAACACTCAGTATAAAATAATTTAAGAAAAGACATAAAGGGCGCCTGGGTGGCTCAGTGGGTTAAGCCGCTGCCTTCGGCTCAGGTCATGATCTCAGGGTCCTGGGATCGAGTCCCGCATCGGGCTCTCTGCTCGGCAGGGAGCCTGCTTCCCTCTCTCTCTCTCTCTCTGCCTACTTGTAATCTCTCTCTGTCAAATAAATAAATAAAATCTTAAAAAAAAAAAGACATAAATACTCAGTCTTCAGAGAATGTATACATAAGACTTAAAAATTAGATATACTCATAACCTAAATTCACATTTATGAAAATACCTACAGTATACCTAGGCACTGTCTCTCTACGGGCTCATAACCTCAGAGAAAAGAACCTCAATTCTTTCATGTAATCTTTTAAGTTTGGATGCATAAACATGTTTCTAAAACTGATTGCAAAGTATAAAATTATAACATCCTCTTAAAATTTTTATAAATTTCATTTTCACTTCATAAACATCTTTTCTGGAATCTAGAGACAACCATATTTTAGTTACTATATTTATTTTTTAAAAGATTTTATTTATTCACTGGGCAGGGAGAGGGAGAGAGCACAAGCAAGGGGAGTGGCAGGCAGAGGGAGAGGGATAAGCGGACTCTCTATTGAGCAGGGCAGGGGCCCTGGGATCATGACCTGAGCGGAAGGCAGACAATTTTTTTTTCTCATTTTATTTTTTCAGTGTTCCAAGATTTATTGTTTATGCACCACACCCAGTGCTCCATGCAATATGTGCCCTCCTTAATACCACCAGGCTCACCCATCCCCCACCTTCTCCCTTCCAAAACACTCAGTTTGCTTCTCAGAGTCCACAGTCTCTCATGTTTCAACTCCCCCTCCGATTTCCCCCAATTCACTTTTCCTTTCCTTCTCCTAATGTCCTCCATGATATTCCTTATGCTCCACAAGTAAGTGAAACCATATGATAATTTCTCTTCTTGGCTTATTTCACTCAGCATAATCTCCTCCAGTCTCATCGATGTTGATACAAAAGCTGGGTATTTATTCTTTCTGATGGAGGTGTAATATTCCATTGTATATATGGCCCATATCTTCTTTATCCATTTGTCTATTGAAGGGCATCTTGGCTCTTTCCACATTTTGGCTATTGTGGCCACTGCTGCTATGAACATTGGGGTACATATGGCTGTTCTTTTCAAGACATCTGTATCTTGGGGGTAAATATCCAGTAGTGCAATTGCAGGGTCATACAGTAGCTCTATTTTTAATTTCTTAAGGAATCTCCACACTGTTTTCCAAAGTGGCTGCACCAACTTGCATTCCCACCAACAGTGTAAGAGGGTTCCCCTTTCTCCACAGCCTCTCCAACACTTGTTGTTTCCTGTCTTGTTAATTTTGGCCATTCTAACTGGTGTAAGGTTGTGTCTCAATGTGGTTCTGATTTGAATCTCCCTGATAGCTAATGAGGATGAACATTTTTTTTCATGTGTCTGTTGGCCATTTGTATGTCTTCTTTGGAGAAGTGTCTATTCATGTCTTCCCAATTTTTTTATATGATTATCTGTTTTTTGAGTATTGAGTTTGAGGAGTTTTTTATAGATATCCAAGATCTATCACCTTGTCTGTAGTGTCATTTGTGAGTATCTTCTCCCATTCTGTGGGTTGCCTCTTTTGTTGACTCTTTCCTTTGCTGTGCAGAAGCTTTTTATCTTGATGAAATCCAGAAGTTTATTTTTACTTTTGTTTCCTTTGCTTTTGGAGACATGTCTTGAAAGAAGTTGCTGTGGCCTATGATGAAGAGGTTACTGCCTATGTTCTTCTCTAGGATTTTGAAAGATTCCTGCTTCACATTAAGGTCTTTTATCCATTTGAGTTTATCTTTGTGTATGGTGTAAGAGAATAGTCGAGTTTCATTCTTCTATACATAGCTGTCCAATTTTCCCAGCACCATTTATTGAATAGACTGTCTTTTTTTCCCACTGGATATTTTCTCCTGCTTTGTTGAAGATTATTTGACCACAGAGTTGCAGGTCCATATCTGGACTCTCTGTTCTGTTCCACTGGTTTATGTGTCTGTTTTTGTGCCAGCACCATGCTGTCATGCTGATCACAGCTTTGTAGTAAAGCTCGAAATCAGGCAACATGATGTCCCCAGTTTCATTTTTCTTTTTCAACATTTCCTTAGCAATTCGGGGTCCTTTTAGTTCCATACAAAATTTAGGATTGTTTATTCCAGCACTTTGAAAAATGCCAGTGAAATTTTGATCAGGATGGCACTGAAAGTATAGATTGCTCTGGGCAGTATAGACATTTTAACAATGTTTATTCTGATCCATGAGCATGGAATACTTTTCCATCTTTTTGTGTCTTCTTCGATTTCTTTCATGAGTGTTCTGCAGTTCCTCAATACAGATCCTTTACCTCTTTGGTTAGGTTTATTCCAAGGTATCTTATGGTTCTTGGTGCTATAGTAAATGCAATCTATTCTCTAATTTCCCTTTCTAGGTTTTCATTTTTAGTGTATAAGAAAGCAACTGATTTCTGAGCATTGATTTTTTAATCCTGCCACATTACTGAATTGCTGTATGAGTTCTAGTAGTTTGGGGGTGGAGTTCTATGGGTTTTCCATATAAAGTATTATGTCATCTCGGAGACAGAGAGTTTGACTTCTTGTCAATTTGAATACCTTTTATTTCTTTTTGTTTTCTCACTGCTGTTGCTAGGACTCTTAGTACGATGTTGAACAACAGTGGCAAGGGTGGGCATCCTTGTCGTGTTCCTGATCTCAAAGGGAAGGCTGTCAGCTTTTCCCCATTGAGAATGATATTTGCTGTGGGTTTTTCATAAATAGATTTTATGAAGTTGAGAAATGGTCCTCGATCCCTATACTTTGAAATTTTAATCAGGAATGGATGCTATACTTTGTCAAATGCTTTTTCTGCATCAACTGAGAGGACCATGTGGTTCTTCACTCTTCTCTTATTGATTTGTTCTATCACATTTATTGATTTGCAAATGTTGAACCATCCTTGCATCCCAGGGATAAATCCCACCTGGTCATGGTGGAATGTAATGTTGGATCCTATAAGCTAGGATCTTTTTGAGAACCTTGGCATCCATATTCATCAGGGATATTGGTCTGAAATTCTCCTTTCTGATGGGGTCTTTGCCTGGTTTGGGGATCAGGGTAATGCTGGCTTCATAGAGGGCGCCTGGGTGGCTCAGTGGGTTAAGTCGCTGCCTTCGGCTCAGGTCGTGATCTCAGGGTCCTGGGATCGAGTCCCGCATCAGGCTCTCTGCTCGGCAGGGAGCCTGCTTCCCTCTCTCTCTCTCTCTGCCTGCCTCTCTGCCTACTTGTGATCTCTCTATGTCAAATAAATAAATAAAATCTTTAAAAAAAAATGCTGGCTTCATAGAAAGACTCTGGAAGTTTTCCTTCTGTTTCTATTTTTTTAAACAGCTTCAGGAGAATAGGTATTATTTCTTCTTTGAATGTTTGGTAGTATTCCGCAGGGGATCCGTCAGGTCCTGGGCTCTTGTTTTGGGGGAGGTTTTTGATCACTGCTTCAATCTCATTACTAGATATTTATCTATTCAGGTTGTCAATTTCTTCCTGTTTCAGTCTTGGAAGTTTATAGGTTTCCAGGAATGCATCCATTTAAAAGGCAGACACTTAACCAACTGAGCTATCAGGTCTCCTCTTAGTTACTACTTAAATAAAAAAGCAGTTTTACTCTTTTTTCTACATCTATTATGACATCTATAGATTCTGAAACAATAAGGTTCTAATCAGCCTACATAAATTTTACTTATTTTTTAAAAAGATTTATTTATTTATTTATTTGACAGAGAGATCACAAGTAGACAGAGAGGCAGGCAGAGAGAGGGGGGGAAGCAGGCTCCCTGCTGAGCAGAGAGCCTGACATGGGACTCGATCCCAGGACCCCAAGATCATGACCTGAGCCGAAGGCAGCAGCTTAACCCACTGAGCCGACCAGGTGCCCCAAATTTTACTTATTGTTAAAGATATATTTATTTACTTTAGAGAGAGCAAGCAGGGTGAGGGGCAGAGGGAAAGGAAGAGAGAGAATCCTCACGTAGACTCTTTGCTAAGAGCAGAGCCCAATGCAGGACTCCATCCCAAGACCCTGAGATCATGACCTGAGCTGAAATGAAGAGTTGGAAGCTTAACCAACTGAGCAACCTAGGCACCCCCATCAATTTTACTTTTTAAAATAATACACATATGAACTTTACTGGACTACTACACTACTTATAATTCTGAATCTCTTCTGAATCTTTAAAGCCTAAGTTTGCTTCTGAGAAAATTAGGTTTTAGTGACTACTACAGTGGGAGGCTAAGAGTTGGGGAGATGGCTGTCAGAGGGGAACATTCAGTATCTTCTCCTCACATTTCCATCTTTCTTAGTGGATTCAAGTCCACCTGCCTATGCTTCCAACACTCTCCAACTCACTCCTTTCAGGCCTCCTAGTATAAGGAGAAAAAGTAATAACTTCCCTATTTATTAGGTCATATTTATTAGTGAGAAAGGATACTATTCATTAAAACCAGAGGAAGCTAGCCTCCAGCCTCTCTTTCACTCTGCTCCCGTGTAGTGAACTTCTTTTTTAAAAATACATTTTATTGGTCAAGATGGTGGAGAAGTAGCAGGCTGAGACTACTTCAGCTAGCAGGAGATCAGCTAGATAGCTTATCTAAAGATTGCAAACACCTGAAAATCCATCGGCAGATTGAAGAGAAGAAGAACAGCAATTCTAGAAAGAGAAAAACAACCACTTTCTGAAAGGTAGGACTGGTGGAGAAGTGAAACCAAAGTGATGGGAAGATTGACCCCGGGGGGAGGGGCTGGCTCCCGGCAAGCGGCGGAGCAACAGAGCACAAAATCAGGACTTTTAAAAGTCTGTTCCGCTGAGGGACATCGCTCCAGAGGCTAAACTGGGGTGAAGCCCACGCGGGGTCAGTGTGGCCTCAGGTCCTGCAGGGTCACAGAAGGATGGGGGGTGTCTGAGTGTTGCAGAGCTTGCGGGTATTGGAACGGGAAAGCCGACTACAGAGACAGAGCCGGCAGTAAGCTCACAGCTCGGTGTTACCTTGAACCAGTCACAGGCTCGGTGAGCTCGGAGCGCGGCCAGAGGTCAGGCAGACGGGAGTTACTGGGCGCTGTTCTCTGAGGGCGCACTGAAGAGTGAAGCCCAGGGCTCTCGGCTCCTCCAGGCCGGAGACCAGGAGGCCGCCATTTGTATTCCCGTCCTCCGGAACTCTATGGAAAGCACTCAGGGAACAAAAGCTTCTGAAAGCAAACCCGAGGGGATTACTCAGCCTGGCCCCTGGTAAGGGTGGTGCAATTCCACCTGGGTAGCAAAGACACTTGAGAATCACTACAACAGGCCCCTCCCCGAGAAGATCAACAAGAAATCCAGCCAAGACCAAGTTCACCTACCAAGGAGAGCAGCAGAATTCCAGAGGAGGAGAAAGCAAAGCACAGAACTCATGGCTTTATCCCTGTGATTTTTTAATCTTGCAGTTCACATAATTTTTTTCTTTTTCATTTTTTTTCTCTTCTTCTGCTAAATTTTTTTTTAACTTTTACCCTTTTCTTTTTTAACATTTTTAAACTAGTTTATCTAATATATATATTTTCTTTTTTATACTTTTCTTTATTCATTTTCTTTTTTTTTTAATTCTTTTTTTTTTCTTTTTCTTTCTTTCTTTTTGAACCTCTTTTTATCCCTTTTCTCCCCCCTCACGATTTGGGATCTCTTCTGATTTGGTTAAAGCATATTTTCCTGGGGTTGTTGTCACCCTTTTAGTATTTTACTTGCTCATTGATATACTCTTAGCTGGACAAAATGACAAGGCGGAAAAATTCACCACAAAAAAAAGAACAAGAGGCAGTACCGAAGGCTAGGGACCTAATCAATACAGACATTGGTAATATGTCAGATCTAGAGTTCAGAATGACAATTCTCAAGGTTCTAGCCGGGCTCGAAAAAGGCATGGAAGATATTAGAGAAACCCTCTCCAGAGATATAAAAGCCCTTTCTGGAGAAATAAAAGAACTAAGATCTAACCAAGTTGAAATTAAAAAAAAGCTATTAATGAGGTGCAATCAAAAATGGAGGCTCTCACTGCTAGGATAAATGAGGCAGAAGAAAGAATTAGCGATATAGAAGACCAAATGACAGAGAATATAGAAGCTGAGCAAAAGAGGGACAAACAGCTACTGAACCACGAGGGGAGAATTCGAGAGATAAGTGACACCATAAGACGAAACAACATTAGAATAATTGGGATTCCAGAAGAAGAAGAAAGAGAGAGGCGAGCAGAAGGTATACTGGAGAGAATTATTGGGGAGAATTTCCTCAATATGACAAACAGAATGAGCATCAAAATTCAGGAGGTTCAGAGAATGCCCCTCAAAATCAATAAGAATAGGCCCACACCCCGTCACCTAATAGTAAAATTTACAAGCCTTAGTGACAGAGAAAATCCTGAAAGCAGCCCGGGAAAGAAGTCTGTAACATACAATGGTAAAAATATTAGATTGGCAGCTGACTTATCCACAGAGACCTGGCAGGCCAGAAAGAGCTGGCATGATATATTCAGAGCACTAAACGAGAAAAACATGCAGCCAAGAATACTATATCCGGCTAGGCTATCATTGAAAATAGAAGGAGAGAGTAAAAGCTTCCAGGACAAACAAAAACTGAAAGAATTTGCAAACACCAAACCAGCTCTACATGAGATATTGAAAGGGCTCCTCTAAGCAAAGAAAGAGGCTACAAGTGGTAGATCAGAAAGGAACAAAGACAATATACAGTAACAGGCACCGTACAGGCAATACAATGGCACTAAATTCATATCTCTCAATAGTTACTCTGAATGTTAATGGGCTAAATGCCCCAATCAAAAGACACAGGGTATCAGAATGGATAAAGAAAGAAAACCCGGGATGCCTGGGTGGCTCAGTTGGTTGGACGACTGCCTTCGGCTCAGGTCATGATCCTGGAGTCCCGGGATTGAGTCCCGCATCGGGCTCCCAGCTCCATGGGGAGTCTGCTTCTCTCTCTGACCTTCTCCTCGTTCATGCTCTCTCTCACTGTCTCTCTCTCAAGTAAATAAATAAAATCTTTAAAAAAAAAAAAGAAAGAAAGAAAACCCATCTATATGTTGCCTACAAGAAACTCATTTTAAGCCCGAAGACACCTCCAGATTTAAAGTGAGGGGGTGGAAAAGAATTTACCATGCTAATGGACATCAGAAGAAAGCAGGAGTGGCAATCCTTATATCAGATCAATTAGATTTTAAGCCAAAGACTATAATAAGAGATGAGGAAGGACACTATATCATACTCAAAGGGTCTATCCAACAAGAAGATCTAACAATTTTAAATATCTATGCCCCCAACGTGGGAGCAGCCAACTATATAAACCAATTAATAACAAAATCAAAGAAACACATCAACAATAATACAATAATAGTAGGGGACTTTAACACTTCCCTCACTGAAATGGACAGATCATCCAAGCAAAAGATCAACAAGGAAATAAAGGCCTTAAATGACACACTGGACCAGATGGACATCACAGATATATTCAGAACATTTCATCCCAAAGCAACAGAATACACATTCTTCTCTAGTGCACATGGAACATTCTCCAGAATAGATCACATCCTCGGTCCTAAATCAGGACTCAACTGGTATCAAAAGATTGGGATCATTCCCTGCATACTTTCAGACCACAATGCTCTGAAGCTAGAACTCAACCACAAGAGGAAGTTTGGAAAGAACCCAAATACATGGAGATTAAACAGCATCCTTCTAAAGAATGAATGGGTCAACCGGGAAATTAAAGAAGAATTGAAAAAAATCATGGAAACAAATGATAATGAAAATACAACGGTTCAAAATCTGTGGGACACAACAAAGGCAGTCCTGAGAGGAAAATATATAGCAGTACAAGCCTTTCTCAAGAAACAAGAAAGGTCTCAAGCACACAACCTAACCCTACACCTAAAGGAGCTGGAGAAAGAACAAGAAAGAAACCCTAAGCCCAGCAGAAGATTTCTCAATCGTAAAGATCAGAGCAGAATCAATGAAATAGACATCAAAAAAACAATAGAACAAATCAACGAAACTAGGAGCTGGTTCTTTGAAAGAATTAATAAAATTGATAACCCCCTGGCCAGACTTATCAAAAAGAAAAAAGAAAGGACCCAAATAAATAAAATCATGAATGAAAGAGGAGAGATCACAACTAACACCAAAGAAATACAAACTATTATAAGAACATACTATGAGCAACTCTATGCCAACAAATTTGACAATCTGGAAGAAATGGATGCATTCCTAGAAACATATAAAGTACCACAACTCAACCAGGAAGAAATAGAAAGCCTGAACAGACCCATAACCAGTAAGTAGATTGAAAGAGTCATTAAAAATCTCCAAACAAACAAAAGCCCAGGGCCAGACGGCTTCCCAGGGGAATTCTACCAAACATTTAAAGAAGAACTAATTCCTATTCTCCTGAAACTGTTCCAAAAAATAAAATAGAAAGGAAGGAAAACGTCCAAACTCATTTTATGAGGCCAGCATCACCTTGATCCCCAAACCAGACAAGGATCCCATCAAAAAAGAGAGCTATAGACCAATATCCTTGATGAACACAGATGAGAAAATTCTCACCAAAATACTAGCCAATAGGATTCAACAGTACATTAAAAGGATTATTCACCACGACCAAGTGGGATTTATTCCAGGGCTGCAAGGTTGGTTCAACATCCGCAAATCAGTCAATGTGATACAACACATCAATAAAAGAAAGAACAAGAACCATATGATACTCTCAATAGATGCTGAAAAAGCATTTGACAAAGTACAGCATCCCTTCCTGATCAAAACTCTTCGAAGTGTAGGGATAGAGGGCACATACCTCAATATCATCAAAGCCATCTATGAAAAACCCACTGCAAATATCATTCTCAATGGAGAAAAACTGAAAGCTTTTCCGCTAAGGTCAGGAACACGGCAGGGATGTCCATTATCACCACTGCTATTCAACATAGTACTAGAAGTCCTAGCCTCAGCAATCACACAACAAAAGGAAATTAAAGGCATCCAAATCGGCAAAGAAGAAGTCAAATTATCACTCTTCGCAGATAATATGATACTATATGTGGAAAACCCAAAAGACTCCACTCCAAAACTGCTAGAACTTGTACAGGAATTCAGTAAAGTGTCAGGATATAAAATCAATGCACAGAAATCAGTTGCATTTCTCTACACCAACAACAAGACAGAAGAAAGAGAAATTAAGGAGTCAATCCCATTTACAATTGCATCCCAAACCATAAGATACCTAGGAATAAACCTAACCAAAGAGGCACAGAATCTATACTCAGAAAACTATAAAGTACTCATGAAAGAAATTGAGGAAGACACAAAGAAATGGAAAAATGTTCCATGCTCCTGGATTAGAAGAATAAATATTGTGAAAATGTCTATGCTACCTAAAGCAATCTACACATTTAATGAAATTCCTATCAAAGTACCATCCATCTTTTTCAAAGAAATGGAACAAATAATTCTAAAATGTATATGAAACCAGAAAAGACCTCGAATAGCCAAAGGGATATTGAAAAAGAAAGCCAAAGTTGGTGGCATCACAATTCCGGACTTCAAGCTCTATTACAAAGCTGTCATCATCAAGACAGCATGGTACTGGCACAAAAACAGACACATAGATCAATGGAACAGAATAGAGAGCCCAGAAATAGACCCTCAACTCCATGGTCAACTAATCTTCGACAAAGCAGGAAAGAATGTCCAATGGAAAAAAGACAGCCTCTTCAATAAATGGTGCTGGGAAAACTGGACAGCCACATGCAGAAAAATGAAATTGGACCATTTCCTTACACCACACACAAAAACAGACTCAAAATGGATGAAGGACCTCAATGTGAGAAAGGAATCCATCAAAATCCTCCTGTGAGGAGAACACAGGCAGCAACCTCTTCGACCACAGCCGCAGCAACATCTTCCTAGGAACATCGCCAAAGGCAAGGGAAGCAAGGGCAAAAATGAACTATTGGGATTTCATCAAGATCAAAAGCTTTTGCACAGCAAAGGAAACAGTTAACAAAATCAAAAGAAAACTGACAGAATGGGAGAAGATATTTGCAAACGACATATCAGATAAAGGACTAGTGTCCAAAATGTATAAAGAACTTAGCAAACTTGGGACGCCTGGGTGGCTCAGTTGGTTAAGCAGCTGCCTTCGGCTCAGGTCATGATCCCAGCGTCCTGGGATCGAGTCCCACATCGGGCTCCTTGCTCAGCAGGGAGCCTGCTTCTCCCTCTGCCTCTGCCTGCCATTCTGTCTGCCTGTGCTCGCTCTCGCTCTCTCTCTCTGATAAATAAATAAAATCTTTAAAAAAAAAAAAAAAAAGAACTTAGCAAACTCAACACCCAAAGAACAAATAATCCAATCAAGAAATGGGCGGAGGACATGAACAGACATTTCTGCAAAGACATCCAGATGGCCAACAGACACATGAAAAAGTGCTCCATATCACTCGGCATCAGGGAAATACAAATCAAAACCACAATGAGATATCACCTCACACCAGTCAGAATGGCTAAAATCAACAAGTCAGGAAATGACAGATGCTGGTGAGGATGCGGAGAAAGGGGAACCCTCCTACACTGTTGGTGGGAATGTAAACTGGTGCAACCATTCTGGAAAACAGCATAGAGGTTCCTCAAAATGTTGAAAATAGAACTGCCCTATGACCCAGCAATTGCACTACTGGGTATTTACCCTAAAGATACAAATGTAGTGATCCGAAGGGGCACGTGCACCCGAATGTTTATAGCAGCAATGTCCACAATAGCCAAACTATGGAAAGAACCTAGATGTCCATCAACAGATGAATGGATAAAGAAGATGTGGTATATATACACAATGGAATACTATGCAGCCATCAAAAGAAATGAAATCTTGCCATTTGTGACAACATGGATGGAACTAGAGCGTATCATGCTTAGCGAAATAAGTCAAGTGGAGAAAGACAACTATCATATGATCTCCCTGATATGAGGAAGTGGTGATGCAACATGGGGGCTTAAGTGGGTAGGAGAAGAATCAATGAAACAAGATGGGATTGGGAGGGAACCAAACCATACGTGACTCTTAATCTCACAAAACAAACTGAGGGTTGCTGGGGGGAGGGGTGTTAGGAGAAGGGGGGTGGGGTTATGGACATTGGGGAGGGTATGTGCTATGGTGAGTGCTGTGAAGTGTGTAAAACCTGGTGATTCACAGACCCCTGGGGATAAAAATATATGTTTATAAAAAAATACATTTTATTTATTTAATTTATTTATTAGAGAGATAGAGAGAGAGCACAAGTAGACAGAGCAGCGGGCAAAGGGAGAGGGAGAAGCAGGCTTCCTGCCCAGCAGGGAGCCTGATGTGGGGCTCAATCCCAGGACCCTGGGATCATGACCTGAGCCAAAGGCAGACACTTAACCGACTGAGCCACCCAGGTGCCCCATGAATTTCTTTTTGTTCATTCTTCTAGCTCTGAAGTGGAGGCCCTAAATGTTAGTGGATTACTAAACTCTAATGCTGGACCTTGCAGACTTTAATTCAGATGCTATCATTTCTATGGGGGTATAGCTCAGTGGTAGAGCATTTGACTGCAGATGCTATCATTTCTCTGTCTCAAATGCTTTCTGCCCTGGTTAATATCAGTGCCATGTTAAAATACAATTCTGAGATTAGGCACCCCCATTTTTGGTAGCAAGCAACTTGTACCTGTGACCCCAAAGCTTGCTTATCTGCAAGTCCTATAGCAGCAGCCAAGTTCCTGTGGTGTTCTGCTCTTCATGGGTGGAACAGGAAGAAAACCTGAATTAATTCATACATATCTGCCACCAACATCTGTTTTTCCAGCAAGAATTCTGATTTCTTAAGAAATCTGGTGTCTGCGAAGGTTGGATTAAAACTCATTTCCAGCTTACATTCAGGGAGGAGATTCTTAGGCTTTCTCAATTTAGTAAGGTGATATAGGGCATTCAATAATGGCTTACTACTGGATAACATCAGCAGACAGCATATTCTCCCCAAAATTGAAATCCCACCTGCATACATGAAGGGTCTACAATGGCAAAGCACTGTGCAGTTAAACCTAAGGAGTTATGACATAGAACATAATGAAAAAGGATTTAATATATATATTCTATATGTAAATATTTTAATTATTGCTGACTATAGACTATGCTAATGTTACTTGCCCTTATCAGTAACTTAAGAAAAACAAAACCAATTATATTAAGAAAAACCTAAAACATTACTGAAGAAAATAAAACCTTTTGTGTTGTAATTTTTATTTTTCTAGAACAGAAAGCTGACAAAACAATGGTAAAATCCTTCTTGAAGAGTAAATGTCGAGGAAAAGCCATAACATTTTTGGAGTCAAAGGCTGAGGATACACTTTGCCCAACAGCAACATATGAGGTATACTTCAAAGAATAACATCATGTTTCAGATAAATTTTAGTACTTAATTATTATTTGTATACCAAACAAAATAACTTAGAGCTATAAAATAAGAACCAGTAAAGTTTGACTAATAGATCCATCAACTCCTTTTACAGAGGTAGCACAGTGTCTTCCTTCACAGTGTGAACTCTCCAGCCAGGCTGGCAGATTTCCTGCCACCTCTGCGACAATAAGCAGTCTACTGACTCCTCTCTGCCTCTTTCCTCATCTGGAAATGAGGATGATAGCAATAAGCTACCTCCTAGGATTGCTATGAGGATCAAATGAATCAACACATTCAGTGCTCTTAGAAAAGTGTCAGACACAGTATACATGTCCATAGAACTGTTAGGTAAATTCATTTCCTTCAAATATGTTCTGACCAAAACATCTGCAAAACCCATTTCTTAGTGGCTCAGCATATGTGTGTGTGGTAGCCGTTAGGAATGAATGAGCTGATCTGACTAGTGAGGAGCCACAGAATGTATTAGAGAGAACAATTCAATGGGCAATAGTAAACATATACATGAAAAGGCAAGGAGAGCTAAAACTCTGAGTCACAAAACATTAAAGATCAAATGCTTTATTTCATGGTATCGAGAAAACTGAACCAGCTCCAGGAAACCTGGGCTCTTGTCCTAGCTCAGCTGTCAAATTCAGCTCTTGTTCTTGAGTCAATTGTTTAACTTCTCTAGGATTAAGTCTCTTTGTCAATAAAACAGAGTTGGGCCATTCACCACTCTAAGAGCTTTAAGATCTTAAAATAGCTCTCTCCCGGGGCCTGGTTGGCTCAGTCAGCTAAGCACCTGCCTTGGGCTCAGGTCACGATCCCAGGATCCCAACATTAAGCCATGCTTGGGAGCTCCCTGCTCAGAGGGGAGAGTATGCTTCTCCCTCTATCTCTCTCCCCAGCTTATGCTCTCTCTTGCTTATTCTCTCAAATAAATAAATAAATAAATAAATAAATAAATAAAAATCTTTAAAAAAATTAGCTCTATCATTCACCAAGAGTATAGTGAGATTTACTGGCATATTTAGTCCTACAACAAGCAGAGTCACGTTAATAATTCTATAAGTAAGATTTCCAAATCTTTATTAATTTCTTGAGAAAATTCCATTTAAAAGTACTGTTCATAAATAAGGCAGGTTTTACCACAAGTCCTAGATTTTTTTTTTTTTTTTTTAGATTTTATTTATTTGACAGAGGCAGGGAGCGAGAGTACAAGTGGTGGGGGAGGGGTGCGGAGGGAGAGGCAAAGTGAGAGGGAGAAGCAGACTGAGCGCTGAGCAGGGGAGCCTGATGCAGGGCTTGATCCCCACACACTGGGATCATGACCTGAACCGAAGGCAGATGCTTAAACCACTGAGACACCCAGGTGCCCTAAATCCTAAACTTTCATAGCAGTCCCCTTTATGGGGCTTATGGTGAGCTTTTGTAGTAGCACAGTATATTCCTGGCTTTACCTATAATTTTTATACTGCTAAAATACCCCAAAAGTATAATTTTCCACAACAGCCACAGAAAAGGAAATAACACTTAATCTTGCTCTTCACTGTCAATGCTTCCAAAATATAATTTATAAGGAAATCCTGGATTATTGAAAGACTTCTAGATAACTTCCCATATACAAATACAATGTAAATCAGGTAGGATATGCATTAACTACCCAAACTACTACCACCTCTTTCTCAGACTTTTTTTTTTTTTAAAGAGGGTAAGTTGTGGGGGCAGGGTTGGGAGGTAGGGAGAGAGAATCCCTATGCAGGCTCCATGCTCAGCACTTAGTGCAATGCGGGACGTGATCTCACAACCCTGAGATCATGATCTGAGCTAAAATCAAGAGTGTGATGCTTAACTGACTGAGCCACCCAGGTTCCCTTCGGACTACTTTTAGTGAAAGTAGCATTTTAAATTTTACCATTCTATTATCACAATGGTCATTTGTGATAAATTCCTTTATAAAAATGAACTTAATTTTAGCTTCAAAGGGTTCCTAAGAAACAATTTAAGTGAACAACTCAATAGGTCTTAGGTCCCTTCTTGAAACATACTAGTTTGTAATTCCATTTTCAGTTTGAAGTATAAACTTAGTCAACTACAGATATATGAAGCTATTAATCTTTTATTTGCATTGTTACTCTACAGCAACTAAAAGACTGAAAATGTTTATACAAATACCTCTTGAAATCCAGCTTGATGCCTTTATTGCTTTTTATAACTGCAGTCAGCCATTCCTGTAAAGTATTATCACTATTTGTTTCAGGAGGATGGGCCATGATTGGTTGGCTATATTCTGACCCATCACTCGGAAGGAGGACATCAGCCTCTATCATGTGAGCAGTACCTGTCCAAATAAAAGAACTTAAGTTAATGCTAATAAAACAGGGACTGAAGAAGATGTCAGGTCCAGTAGTCTTTTGAGGAAGATAAAAACTAACATTTACTGAATAACTACTAAGTACCAGGTACTGTACTAGGCCTTCACAAGTTTGTTTGTTTCAAAGATGAGCAAACAGACAAGGAGTTAAATGCCTTTCTGTAGATCTACAGCTCTCAAGCTGATGTTAAAATATTAATTTCTTTCCAGTACATAGCAAAGTGAGTATACAAAAGAAAGGATTAATATGTGTTCATTGAAGTTTCTGAGAATAAAATAGTACTTTTATCTTCTCACTCCTCACATTAGAAATTATAGATATTTATTGCTTATAGTAACACTTTTCCTGAAGATATTACAAAAGTTTTTTTAAATACATATTTTATTCTCAAAAAGACTCAATGTTTTGTTTCTTACCAGGACATTTTTAAATATGAATGTATTTAAAATCTAAATGTTAAAAAATAAATAAATTTAAATGCTAAAACCATAAAATAAAATTACATTATATGTAATAACTTCTGTAACAACTTTGACTATTCTGAGCTCTACATATGTTGACAGTGCAATAAATACCAAGTGGTACTTTTACATTGTTTCTCCTGTACTCTTTTTAAAATCATAGACATTGTTGAAAATCCAGTTTCCCATTTTAACCAAACTGAAACAGATGTATTAATAATAGTTATACTATGTTTACATATTCTGGGAGAAATGAGATGAACCACTGAAATATAGCCTTCATATCTCTAGTATCCTCTCTCTTTTCCTTTAGCCTAAAAAGAAATCACAAAACTAACCACGGCTGAGAAAAGGGATTTGTGAAGAGCATTTCCAAACTATAAAATATGGGGCTCTGGTTTTGCCTAACAGAATGTAAAAAGGACATTATCTGAAGACTAAGTAACCTATGAAAACTTCCTGGATCAATATATTGATCTATTGATCTCTATACTATTTTTAGTAAAGTATAATAAAAAATACTATATTTTTAGTATAAGATTTCAGCATATACTATTATGAATTATAAATTTTTAACAAATTTTTCCAAATTTTTAGCTGCTATTACATAGAAATAAAATTTATTTTGTTTTGACTTTGTATCCTGAGATTTTTCTAAATTTACCCATGAATTTCAATCATTTATCTGTGAGATTTTTTGATTTTCTATATATACAACCATTATGTCTGTAAGTAGTACTTTATTTCTTCCTTTTTTCCATTTTTAAAAATTAACATAGGGGTGCCTGGGTGGCTTAGTTGGTTAGGCATCTGCTTTTGGCTGGGATCATGATCCTGGGGTTCTGGGATCCAATCCCGAGGGCTCCCTACTTAGCAGAGAGTCTGCTTCTCCCTCTGACCCTTTCCCTTGCTCATGCTCTCTTTCTCCCTCTCTCTCTTTCAAATGAATGAATAAAATCTTTTAAAAATTGACATATAATTCACAGACCATAAAATTCCACTTTTAAAGTATATATTCAATAATTTTTTATTTTTTAGATTTTAAAAAATTTATTTATTTCACACACACACACACACACACACACACACAGAGCATAAGCAGGAGAAGCAGCAGGCAGAGGAAGAGGGAGAAGCAGGATCCCCGCTGAGCAGGGAGCCTGATGTTGGCTCCATCTAGGACCTTGGGATCATGACCTGAGCCAAAGGTAGACACTTAACCAACTGAGCCTCCCAGGTGCCCCAATTCAGTGGTTTTCTAGGATATTCAAAAGGCTGTGCAACCACCACCAGTACCTAATGCCAGAAAAATTTCATTATCCCAAAAAGAAACCCTGTATCCATTAGCATTCACTCCCTATTCTCTACTCCCACCAGCTCCTGGCATCCACTAAACAACTTTTTCTTCAGTGTTGCTTTTGCTAAAATTCATTTATTACACAATCACTGTGTAGTTATTATGTGCTAAGCACTGTTTTAGGTATCAGGGATTCCTCCTTTTGAGGAGAAAGAATAACATTTAAAAAATATATTTATAGTAAAAGAAATATATATTCAGATACATTATCCAGGTACATAATTGAGTAGGATGCAAAAGATGCATTAATTTTTATAATAAAACTTGGGACTGTGGCATTTTCCTTGTACCAGGTCACTTTGAGCTATGCCCTAGACCTCTTGGGTGATATGCTTTCAGTCTCCTGTGCTGCTGCAGCCAACATGGGTAGTTCATAGGAAGTAGCTAAAAAAACTGCTATAGTGTTCATCTATAATGAAGGCATATATATAACTATATATCCTATATAGATATATAGAGAAATAGATAAAAGATAGATATAGATATAGACAGATAAATACATACATGTGAGATATATATATATATATATATATATATATATATATATATTTTCTTAAATAGATTAAGTTAGTAAACCAAAGTCCTGGTTTCTAGTCCAAGGCAATTAATTATAAATTAGTACATAATGACTTCATCCATCCATTAACATACTTGTTGAACTTCTCCTTAGTACACTATGAAGGACACAAAAATATGTAAGATATACAACACTGATATTAAAAATTTGCTCAAATAACTACAATGTATAAGCAAGTGTAATAATATATTGAGAGTTTCAAGTAGACACAGAAAAAGTAAATCACTTCTGGAAAATAAGAAAATTCTTCCATTATGCAAATTTGTTCATTTTGCAAACAAAATGAGATCTTTTTTTTTTTTTTTTTTTTTTTTTTTTTTAAAGATTTATTTATTTATTTGACAGAGATTACAAGTAGGCAGAGAGGCAGGCAGAGAGAGAGAGAGGAGGAAGCAGGCTCCCTGCTGAGCAGAGAGCCCGACGCGGGACTCGATCCCAGGACCCTGAGATCATGACCTGAGCCGAAGGCAGCGGCTTAACCCACTGAGCCACCCAGGTGCCCCTAAAATGAGATCTTTTATAAAAGTACTTATGTCAGCCTACAATTTTCACTTTGATCATCTAAGTCTTTGATACCCAAAAATATGCCTACATATCACAAAAAGACCTGAATCAATCTATTATCCAGTATAAATACAAGAAACTGTATTGACTTACTTTTCAGTGCCTCATTCAGTTGTGCCTTATGGTTAGCTGCATGATACCAGACGATCTCAGCGCCATCTTCTGTTGTGATCAGGTTATTTCTCAGAAAATATTCTAGTACATTTTCACTCCAAGATCCTAAAACAACATTTAAATCAAAATGAATGGATTGTTTTTCATGGGGCAAACATTTTTTAATAATATTGGGCAGAGTATATTTTTGTGGAGAATAAAAAGTAATTAAACTGGAAATTATACAAGATTTCAAAAATTGAGAACAAACAGGATGTGGCAGGTGTATATTATATATATAAACTAGCTATATATAAGTAATAATTAGTAAGCATACAGGATAGTCTATTTGAAACTCAGAAGCATGAGGAAGTAGGGAGGAAGAAAAACAAATGGTAAGAAGCAGTTATTTTTAAAGATTTTTTTTTTTCATTTATTTGACAGAGATTACAAGTAGTCAGAGAGGCAGGCAGTGAGTGAGAGGGGGAAGTAGGCTCCCTGCTGAGCAGAGAGTCTGATGCGGGGCTCGATCCCAGGACTCTGAGATTATGACCTGAGCCGAAGGCAGAGGCTTTAACCCACTGAGCCACCCAGGCGCCCCAAGAAGCAGTTATTCTAAAGCAAGAATTTTCACATGATACTGTTTCCAACCTTGGACTATAAATAAGTAAAATGAATGTGAAGTCATATTAAAAGCTATATTAAAACTTCTTAAATTTTGTGCAACTTAATTGTTTTCTTCACCTGAGGCCCCATTCTATATTCATATAACAATTTAGAATCTTAAACAACACATGTTAAGTATATTCACCTTCAGATTATGAATCTCAATAATATTTATATGAGTGACTAAGCTTCTGAATTAGTAATTATAGGTTTATCTAGCATGTAAAAATACACATAACTCCCTATCAACTACTTTTTGGCTCCCCATATTTTCTATTAATTAAGCCTTAAAATATGTGAGTTAAGACTAAAATATTACTTGAATCCAAGTCTACTCCATTCTATGTCATATCCCAATATAACAATGAGAAAAATAGTTATGTACCCAATTCTTGTTTATTCACTTAAACATTTTAGTGCCTACCAATTGGCTGCAAATTCCTTATACATGAGATTATGTCTTCTGTTAATTTTTTATTAACTCTGCCTAATAAACTGTTAAAAACCTACAAATGGCCAGCAGAAACTGCCAATTAAGACATCAAGGAAAAGGCAAATTTTGATTACAGAATGGAGGGACATAAGAGAACTTCTTAATATGCATGGAATATAGCAACCACTCTGTATACTGAGCTACAGAACAAAGGTGAGAGTTAGCTATAGCATCCACTATAATCCAAAATTACATGGTTCTATTTAGCATATCCAACAGTCACAGACTATTCAGACTCAGATGAAAATACATAGCAATTTTTTTAATACTTGAGTTAGGCATTTTTAGAAGGCACATTAATTATAGGCTAAAACAGAAATGTCATACAATGGAAAAACAATTAAAACATAGTATATCTTCATGATAAAATATGTGACTGATATAGTTGTTTTAAAAGTTTTTGAGATGGGATGCCTGGGTGATGCAGCTGGTTAAGAATCTTCTTTTGGCTCAGGTCATGATCTCAGGGTCTTGGGATCAAGCCCTGCATCCCCGCTTGGCAGGAAGCCTGCTTCTCCCTCTCCCAAGTGAAAGAGAGAGGCGGGAGAGTGGTGTCAGAGTGATACAATGAAAAAAGAACAAAAAACAAAAAAACCAAAAAACTTCACTAGCCATTGTTGGCTCTGAAATGGGGGAAGAGACCAAAAGCCAAGGAACTCAAGCAGTCTCTAGAGGAGGGTGAAGGCTAAAACACAGATTCTCCTAGAGCCTCCAGAAGGAATGCAGTCATGCTGCCACTTTGATTTTAGGTCAGTGAGACCATTTTAGACTTCTGACCTACAGAAGGACACACATAATAAATGTGTGTTGTTTCAGTAACAAAAACTAATGCTCTAAAAAAAAAATGTAGTCTGTATATTTTTTAAAAAGTAGGAGAAAACAAAAAAAGAGATACATAGTATACGGTGGCATGCATGTAGACTATGTTCTTAAAATTCAGGATTGTTGGGACGCCTGGGTGGCTCAGTTGGTTAAGCAGCTGCCTTCGGCTCAGGTCATGATCCCAGCATCCTGGGATCAAGTCCCACATCGGGCTCCTTGCTCAGCAGGGAGCCTGCTTCTCCCTCTGCCTCTGCCTGCCATTCTGTCTGCCTGTGCTCGCTCCCTCTCTCTCTCTGATAAATAAATAAAATCTTAAAAAAAAAAAATTCAGGATTGTTAGTGTCAACAAAAAGAGGAGGCAGAACTGAAATAAAAGCATTTAGCTGAGGTCTGAGAATTGCAATTTAGGGAGTTTTTAAAAAATTCAAAGGGGTTTTTTAAGACAAAGAATGCTTCTATATATTGTTTTACAAAAAATTTTAACTAGTGTTGAGGGCAGAAAATTAATCTTAGCTAAACAGAGTTAGTTGCTAAGTCTATCAATAAGAAAAAGTCTGTTACTGTAGTAAGTTGCAGGTACTCCTGCAGAGTCCTTGGAATATTTGCAGTTTAGCCCAGTTCTAAAAGTTCAAGGTTCTACCTGATGAGAAGGTGCATAAGCACCTCCTTGCCTTATGGCCCCATTTTATAAGCCCTTGACATAAGTTATTCCATTTTATTTTACCAGTCACATTAGAAAATATATCAAAAAGTTACTATTGGCATTGTGTGGACATTTTTTCCTACTTCAACATATTCTACAGATTTTCTATAATGAGCATGTATTATATTTACAATCAGGAAAAAATTTAAGCTGAAAAAAGAATATGTCACCAAAGCTGCCTAATGTGACTACTTAGGATTATGTAAAAAATACTGTAAGCTTCTGGGCGCCCCTGTGGGGCTTGATCGGTTAGGGCCTCTGAGTGGCTCAGTCAGTTAAACATCTCACTCTCGATTTCAGCTCAGGTCATGCTCTCAGGGGCCTGGGAATCTAGTGTTGCTCAGCAGGGAGTCTGCTTAAGATTCTCTCCCTCTCCCTCCCACCCCTCAATCTCTCTCAAATAAATAAATAAATCTTAAAAAAATAACAAAGATACTGTAACCTTCTGGAGTAGAGCTGCCTGGTTTAAATTTTTCTTTTTCTATACATTCCTTTAAAAAAATATTTTATTTATTTATTTGACACAGAGAGAGAGAGAATACAGCAGGGGGAGTAGGAGAGGGAGAAGCAGACTCCCCACTTTGGGGTCAAGTGACAGGGACACACTAGTTACCAGCTTCTGGAAGTTGTATAACAAAAAGCTGGAATAATGCTTGGCCACATCTCTTCATCTTCACTTCTCACTCTTGCCCAATTCCAGGAGAAATCAGACTAACCAAAACTACTCTCCAATTCAATCTACTGAAATTATAGATCAGGTAAATGTCACTTTCAACCAGGACCTTAAGATGCAACATTTCTATCCCCCACCACTCCTTTGCAACATCATACTAGAAATATTAGCTATGCACTAAGACAATAAAAGTAAATAAAAAGTATATAAATTGGGGAAGAAAATATAAAACAGTCTTTGTTCACAGACATGATTTTATATGCAAAGAATCTGAAGGAATCAACACAAAAACTCCCAGAATTAGTAAGTGATTTTTGCAAGCTTGAAGGATACAGGGTTGGTATTTTTTTTTAAAGTCAACTGTTTTTCTGCTTATCAGCAAAAAACAAGTGGAATTTGAAATGAAAAATGCAATACCATTTATATTAGCACCCAAAACCCAAAAATACTTAGGTATAACTCTAACAAAATATGTACAAGATCTATAAAAGGAAAACCACAAAACTCTAATAACGAAATAAAAGAACTAAATGGAGATATTCCATGTTCATGGACAGAAAGACTCAATACTGTCATGACATCAGTTCTTCCAACTTGATCTACAGATTGAGCAATCATAATAAAAACCCACTAAGTTATTTTACAGATATTGACAAACTGACTCTAAAGTTTATACGGAGGGCATAAAAACCAAAGTAGCCAACACAATCCTGAGGGAGAATAACAAAGAGGTGACACTATCCAACATCAAGACTTACTATAAAGCTACAGTAATCAAGGCCAGGCAATACTGGTGAAAAACAACAACAACAACAACAAAAACCCCAGAAAGAGCAATGGAATAGAACAGAGAGCCCTGAAGTAAATGCCCTGTAAATATAAAGCCCTGATCTTTGGCAAAGGAACAAAGGAAATACAATGGAGTAAAGAAAATCTTTCTAACAATGATGTGGGAACAACTGGACATCCACCTGGAAAACAATGAATCTAGAAACAGACCTTACATCCTTCACAAAAATTAAATGCAAAACTGTAGAACTCCTTTAAGATAATATAGGAGGAAACCTAGATGACCTTGGGTATGGTGAAGACTCTTTAGATATAACACCAAAGGCATCACCCATGAAAGAAAGAATAGGTAAGCTGGATTTCACTAAAATGAAAAAAACTTTTGCTCTACAAAAGATAGTATCAAGAAATGAGAAAACAAGTCACAGACTGGCAGAAAATACTTGCAAAAGAACATATCTGATATTGGACTGTTATCCAAAATAGACAAAGAACACTTAAATCTCAACAGTAAGAAAAGAAACAATGTGGTTTTAAAAGTAGGTCACTTTACAAATCGTAAGAGACGCTTAATCTCACAAAACAAACAGGGATGCAGGGGGAGGGGGTAAGGGAGAGGGTGGTGGGGTTACGGACATTGGGGAGGGTATGAGTACTGTGAAGCATGTAAACCTGGCGATTCACAGACCTGTACCCCTGGGGATAAAAATACATTATATGTTTATAAAAAATAAAATAAATTAGAAAAAAGGTCACTTTATCATCATATATAAAGAAACGCCAAGCATTTGAAAAAGTCGTAATATGTCATAATATGTCTTCAGAGAAACAGAAAACAATGAGGTACAACAACACACCTACTACAATATCCAAAAGCTGGAACCCTGACAACACCAAATGCTGGTGAGAGTGGAGCAAAAGGCACTTTCATTCACTGTTGGTGGGAATGCAAAATGGTACAGCTACTTTAAAAGTTAGGCAGTTTCTTACAAAACTAAACATATTCTTATCATACAATCCAGCGGTTGTGCTCCTTGATATTTACCCAGAGAAGTTGAAAACTTAAGTTTTCAAGTTACAAAAACCTGCACGAGGATGTTTACATTGGCTTTATTCATAACAGCCCAAAATTAGAAGCAACCAACATGTCTTTCAGTGGATGAATAGATCAATAGACGTTGGTATATCCAGACAACCACCAGGAATATTACTCCAGTGCTGAAAAGAAATGAGCTCTCAAGTCGTGAAAAGAACCTTAAATGCACACTAGTAAGTGAAAGAGGTCAATCTGAAAAGGCTACATACTGTATGATTCCAACTATATGACATTCTAGAAAAGACAAAACAACGACTAGTGGTTATAGGAGGTGGGTGCGAATAAGTGGAGCACAGAGGATTTGGGGATCAGTAGAATTATTTTGTATGATACCATGAGGGATACAAAGCATTAAACACCTGTCTAAACCGAAAGAACAGACACCACCAACAGTGAACCCAAAGGTGAACTACGGACTTCGATTATAATGTGTCCATGTAGAGTCACAAGAATCGGAAATGCTGGTATTAAGCAGAGGCTCTGCACGTATTCAGGTAAGGGGTATATGGAGAATCTCGGTGACTTCCAGCTCAATTATCCGATGAATCCAAAACCACCCTAAAAAAGAATTCCTTTTTATAAAAGGGCCCAATAGTCTTGCTATTCTTGGCCGCATCATAGGCTTTAACACCCACGCGAGGAACCAAGATTCTAAGCCAGACCACAGAGCGCGCAGTGAGGACTCGGACCCCCAAGAGCAACAGGGCGTGGTGCTGCCGCAGGAGTCTCGCAAAGCGCTCCAACTATAGGTCGGAGGCCAGAGAGAGTGCCGGACTGCGAGCCAATCGCGGGCAGCCCTTCCGGGACCCACAGAGGCGGGATCCGCGCTTACCGGGGCCCCCAGCGGTCGCTGTCATGGCGACGGCCAACCGCAGTCCGCAGAGGCGCGGAGCTGTGGGCCACCGCGGTTGACCTTCACAGGTGGCGTGGAAACCCTGGAAACCCGACTCAACAAACGACACACAAAGGAACCGCCTCCCTCGGGCCACGGACCTCCTAGGTGAGGTTTCCAAGCGGAGGCGGAAAGAGAAGCGGTGCGCACGCGCAGAGGCTGAGGCTCGAGTTTCTCCAGCGCGCAGTCTCGAGGTTGGCGTGCGCCGAGCAAGTGTCGCGCGAGTTGCTCCTCTGAGAGAGAGTCAGAAAGCGGGTAGTTCTGAAGAGCTCTACGCCAGGGAAGGCGGAGGATGAAGCTCGGAGATTGAAAGAAGTCACTGGTGTGGGGTACGATTTTCCAAAGTTTAATATATTTTCTCTTTTTTATTTTAGTAACATCCTAAAATGACATGGAATCATTTCCTCTAAAAACGAGTGTTTCTTCACAAGGGTACCAAAGTGATAACGTGCAAGTTTTCTGTCTCCCTCTTCCTCCCTCACGAAACACTTCCTCCCTCACGAAACACTTGTAGCAACTGGATTCTCTCACGCGTTGCCTTTTTTTTTGCCCACAACTCTTTACTTTCCGCAGCCAAGCTGAAACTAGAAAAAGACCTCAGTGGAGGTCTCAGTCAGAGCCCTGACATTTTCTCGCCCTGTGACTCTAATACATTTCAGTCAGTCGTAAAATTAGGATGACACATAACGCAAATGGCAGCCCTTCAGATTTTAATATATTGGAGTCTTTCCCCACTTGGGTTGTAATTATTTCAGTTTGTCTCCAGTCAGGCTTCCAGTGTTCTCTGGAGGTTCTCCAGCCGAGTCAAAAAGATTTCTAGAGTTTCAGAAAACGCCAAATTCTAATGATTTCAGTGTGTGTTTGTGTGTGTGTGTGTTTAAATCGTTGAGATATACAGTTGGTTGACTCCTCTATTTGATTTGCAGTTCCCTGATGATAAAAACGTTATCCATTTAAAGTGTCCAAGACAGTGTATTCATAGAATTTTTGTAACCACACGACAATCAAGTTAACATTTTCGTCACCCCAGGGCAGTGACTTTCCATTTCTTCCCCAACGCTGTGCAACCACAAATCTACTCTTTGTCTCTGTAGATTTGCCTCTGCTGGACACTTCACTTAAGTGGAATCATACAGTGTTAGTCTTTTGTGACTGGCTTCTTTCACTTGGCATGTCTTGGCAAGGTCCCTCAGTACTGTAGCATGCATCAGTACTTTATTCTTTGTAGCCAAGTAAAATTCCATTTTTGTATATACCACACTTTATTTGTCCATTCATCAATTAATGGACAATTGCATTGTTTCCGCTTTCTGACTGCTAATAACTAATACTGCTTATAAGCATTCTTGCATAGATTCTATATGGAAGTATGTGGAAGGAATTTCTCTTGAAGTAGAGTTGCTGGTTAATATGGTAACCATATGTTTAACTTTTTGAGGAATTGCCAAACAGTTTTTATTTATTTTATTTTACTTTATTTTATTTATTTATTTGAGAGAGAGAGCGGGAGGGGCAGAGAGAGAGAGAGAGAGAATCTCAAGCTGACTCCATGCTGAGTTTGGGGACTGACACAAGGCTTGATCTGAAGACCCTGAGATCATGACCTCAGCTGAAATCAAGAATCGGATGCTTAACTGACTGCATCACCCCGCTGAACAGTTTTTAAAGGCAGATCTCCCGTTTTTGCATTCTCTCCAGCAAGGATTAAGAGTTCCAATTTCTGGGGGCACCTGGGTGGCTCAGTGAGTTAAGCCTCTGCCTTCGGCTCAGGTCATGATCTCAGGGTTCTGGGATTGAGTCCCGCATTGGGCTCTCTGCTCAGCAGGGAGCCTGCTTCCCCCTCTCTCTCTGCCTGCCTCTCTGCCTGCTTGTGATCTGTCAAATGAATAAATAAAATCTTTAAAAAAAAGTTCTAATTTCTCTATATCCTCAAGAATAATTGTTATTATCTGTTGATTTTTTAAAAAAAATTGTAGCTATCTAAGTGAATAATGAAGTAGTATCTCATTCTGGTCTTGATTTGCATTTCCCTAGTGATTAATAATGTTGAGCATATTTTCAAGTGCTTATTGACTATTTTCTTTGGATAAATATTTATTCAAATCATTTGCCCATTTTTAAAAGAGATTTTATTTACTTATTTATTTGAGAAAGAGACAGAGAGAGAGACAGCATGCAAGCTGGGAGAGCAGAGGGAAGGAGAGAGAGAGAATCCTAAGCATATTCAATGCTGAGTGCAGAGCCCGATGCAGGGCTCAGTCTCATGACCTGAGATCATGACCTGAGCTGAAACCCCAAGAGTCGGACACTTAACCGACTGAGCCACCCATGTGCCCCTTTTTTCTCATTTTTAGTTGGGTCATTTGTGGGCTTTCTTTGTTGAATTATAAAAATTCTTTATTAGGTCTGACTCCTAGTCCCTTAACATACATGATTTGCGAATATTTTCTCCCATTTTGTAGGTTGTCGTTTCAGTTTCTTGATGCTATCAGCTGCACTTCAGAAGTTTTTATGGCCTATTGGTTATGGTATTAGGTCAGTTTTCGTAGACTTTACAGTTATGAATTGATTCAATTAAAATTACTCTTTACTGTTCATTTGTGAGAGCTGTACACTGAAGTATGTGTGGCATGAAATGATGATGTCTGAGATTTGGTTAAAGGTACTCCAACAAAGAAATAAAGGGATAGATGAAGCAAAAGTAGAAAATCTTGAAAATTGTTGAATCTGAGGCTTGTCATAGAATGGGCACGTGGAGTTATCTCATCCTATTTTCTCTACTTTTGTATAGGGGAAAATATATTTTTATACGAAATACATATCTGATTACTTTTTTTTGGCACAAAGGAAAGGTTTCATATGTTAAGAGTATATGGTACATTGAAGGAAGAATAGATAAACAGAGCCTTACAAGGTTAGAGTGTGAAAATTAAGCATTGACCTGAGAATTTCAAGATACTTTTGATGATACATATGTATAAATAGGAATAAAGTGTGTACTGTTAGTACTGAGTAACCTAATCTGGGTGGGAGTGGTAACTTTATACAAGGTGAAGCCATTTGTGGAAGTATGACCTTTGATTTAGTATACATAACTCACTCTTGAGTAAGTATAGCTGGCCTTAGAATTTATTTTCCTGTCAGCACTTATGTGTGTTTCTTTGTGTGTGTGTATGTGTGTATATATATATATATATATATATATATATATATATATATATAAATAAACCTTACACATCATGTAGAATATGAGCACTGGTTATAGTGAGAAGAGCAATGGTCAGAAGGAGACCATTGGGTCCTAGTTTCAGCTATGTGACCTCTAGCTATATAAGTAGTCTTTGTGCCCTTGAACTAGGATTTCATTTTGTTAGTGAAAGTAGGGACATTTCATTAGATGACCTTAATGCTTTTTTTCTGCTTCTGAAATTATAAGCAGAGCCATCAAAACTCTGCATAAATTTAATAGAGATTAGTTTGGAGAGTCCTAATTGCTAAAAAGTTTCTCCTTAAATTCCAATAGTTAGTTCCTAGATGTGTGACTTTAAGCAAGTTATTCTTTTATTATCTTGTCTGTGAAATGCAATAAAGAAGCCACAGGTAAATTTCCTTTTACTGAAGTCTGTTCTCTCTGGTAATCACCAAAGCCACTCCAGGTTTTTTGTGTGT
Organism: Mustela putorius furo; assembly: GCF_011764305.1. NCBI lineage: Eukaryota > Metazoa > Chordata > Mammalia > Carnivora > Mustelidae > Mustela > Mustela putorius. Next base: position 21,699,948 of record NW_025422471.1, read on the forward strand.
GTGTGTGTGTGTGTGTGTGTGTTTTAATTTAAGTGCCTGCAAGGTGTATTTTTTACTCTTCTTTTTACTTTTTAGTTTTAGTTTAGTTTAGTTACTTTTTACTTTTTAGCCTATATATTCTATGTTTCAGAAAGTTTCTTGTAAATAGTGTATAATCAAGTCTTGTTTTTTTAGCTAGTCTGTGTGTTTTAATTACTATACTACACCATTTCAGTTTAATTTTTTATTTTGTTGGATTTAGGTCTACCACTTATCATTAATTGTCTTTCTCTCTGCTTTCCAGTTCTGTTTTCCTTTCTGGCCTCCTTTTGAATTTTTTAAAATTATTTTATAGAATTTCATTTTAAGTTATATATTGGCTTATTTTTTTAAAGATTTTATTTATTTATTTGATAGAGAGAGATCACAAGTAGACGGAGAGGCAGGCAGAGAGAGAGAGGGAAGCAGGCTCCCTGCCGAGCAGAGAGCCCGATGCGGGACTCGATCCCAGGACCCTGAGATCATGACCTGAGCCGAAGGCAGCGGCTTAATCCACTGAGCCACCCAGGTGCCCCTATATATTGGCTTTTTAAAAATATCTCTCCATGCTATATTTTTTAGTGATTACTGCAGAGTTGTTTTTTTTTTTGTTTTTTTTCTTAAGATTTTATTTATTTGAGTGAGAGAGTGAGACAGAGTACCAGTGGGGGGCAGGCAGGGAGAAGGAGCAGTTTCCCTGCTGAGCAGGGAGCCTGATGTAGGGCTTGATCCCAGACCCCAGGATCACTACCCAAGCAAAAGGTAGACGCTTACTGGATTAAGGCACCCAGGTGTCCCTCTAAACGTTATTATACCAAACTTTTTATAATCTGCTTAGAATTTTTTATTTTTTTTTATTTTTTATTTTTATTTTTATTTTTTTTTAAGATTTTATTTATTTATTTGTAAGAGAGAGAGAGAGTGAGAGCAAGCACAGGCAGACAGAGTGGAAGGCAGAGTCAGAGGGAGAAGCAGGCTCCCTGCGGAGCAAGGAACCCGATGTGGGACTCGATCCCAGGACGCTGGGATCATGACCTGAGCCGAAGGCAGCTGCTTAACCAACTGAGCCACCCAGGCGTCCCTCTGCTTAGAATTTTTTACCACTCCAAGTAAAATATAGAAACCTTACTACCATATATGTCCTGTTACTCACCTCCCATTAAGATGTTGTTCTCATGTGTATTAGATCTAGTTCTGTTAAACATCCCACCAGACTGTTACAAATTTTTTATTTCAGTTAGTTATACATATTTTAACAAACTTAAAAGGTGAAAAAATACTCTATTCTATTTATTCAGATATTACCATTTCTGTTGTTCTTTCTTGGCATTTTGGTGTTCCCTTTGATACCATTTTACTTCTCTATGAACTTTCTTCAGCATTTCTTTTATAGCAGTTCTACTGGCAGTGAATTATCTTAGTCTTCCTTTTTCTGAAAATGTCTTTATTTCACTCTGATTCCTAAAGGATGTATTTGCTGGTTAAGGATTCTGGGTTGATAATTATTAGTATTTTTTTAAAGCACTTTAGAAGTAAGGTTCCACTGTCTCTGGTTTCTGGTGAGAAATACAACATAATTCAAATCTTTGTTCTCCAAAAAGTAAACAGTGTCATTTTTCTCTGGCTGTTTTCAGATCTTTTCTTTATGTTTAATTTAATCTGTGTGGTTATGATATGCCTGGGTATGGTTTTTAACTTTTTAGCAATTTGCTGTGCCAGTATAAATGCTGTAAATATAATTTCATGTAAACATATATAAATTTATTTCTTTCACCAAATTTTGGAAGTTTTTAGCTACCATTTATTTCTTAAAATGTTTTTTCTTCCAATCTTTCTCCTCTTCTTTTGCATCTTCTCTAACATGAATATTAGATATTTTTTTATTTTCCCATAAGTCCCCAAAGCTTTTCTTTTTCTTCTACTTTTTTCTCTGTTATTCAGACAGGATAATTTCTACTGAAATATCTTTAAATTTTCTGACTCTTCCCTTGGTTGTCTCCATCCTATTAAGACCCTCTGGGAAATTTTTTTATTTGTGTTTTTCACTTATAAAATTTCAGTTTGGTTCTTCTTTAAGACTTATTTATTTACCTGAGAGAGAGCAAGCTAGAAAGAGAGCACTAGTGGGGAAGATGGTGAGAGAGGAAAAAACTGCTTCTTCCTCAAGGAGCAGGGAGCCTGATGAGGGGCTTGATCCCGGGACCCCAGGAGCATGACCTAGGCTAAAGGCAGACACTTAACCTACTGAGCCACCAGGTACTCCTCAATTTGGTTCTTTTTATAGCTTCCATTTTTTTGGTGAGCCTTCTTCCCTTCCATTCATTTAAATAGTGTTTACCCTTGCTTTATGGGACATAATTAAAATAATATGTTAAGTCTTTTTCTGATGATTCTTAAATTTGAGAATTAGCTTTTGTTCCTTATCTTTTCCCTTGAGAGTTGTTTAGATTTCCTTTTGTTTTACATGTTGAGTACTTTTGAGTTATTTCCTAGAGATATATATATATATACATATATATATATATATATTTAACGATTTTATTTATTTATCTGACAGACAGAGACCACAAGTAGGCTGAGAGGCAGGCAGAGAGAGAGGAGAAAGCAGGCTCCCTGCTGAGCAGAGAGCCCGATGTGGGGCTCGATGCCAGGACCCCGGGATCATGACCCGAGCTGAAGGCAGAGGCTTTAACCCACTGAGCGACCCAGGCGCCCATATTTCCTAGATATTTTGAATATAATGAAACTGTCAGTCCTGTTTAAGTCTTTAAAAGAATGCTTTTGTTTTGTTTTGGTTTTAGCTTGCAGTGATCCAACGGCCATACCACCCTGAACGCGCCCGATCTCGTCTGATCCAATTAGTTCAGAACACATATCCTGGGCAGCTTTATGTGGGTTGAGGTTTCAATTATAATTTAATTTTCAACACTGTTGCAGTGCGGTTCCAATCTGCCCTGATTGTGCACCACCCAGTAGCCACTCTGAAACCTGCATACAAGCATACCTCATTATTGCACTTCACAGATACTGTTTTTTACTAACTGAAGGTTTGTGGCAGCCCTGGGTCAAGCAAGTCTATCAGTGCCACTTTTCTAATAGCATTTGTTCACTTGGTTTGCTCACTATGGTTTACTGAGTATCTTAAGCTCACTGTTGAGAACTACTGCTTAGAAAAAAAGATTCCTTTCAAAATGACTACTCACTGACAATGCACCTGGTCACCCAAGAGCTCTGATGGACATGTACAATGATACTAATGTTTTCATCCCTGCTAACACTGTATCCATTCAGCAGCCCATAGATCAAGGATTCATTTCAATTTTCAAGTTTTATTTAATAAATACATTTTGTAAGGCTATCTATAGCTGCCTAGATAGTGATTCCTTGGTTGGATCTGGGCAAGTCAACTGAAAAGCTTCTGGAAAGGATTCTCTGGTGTAGATGCCATTATGAACATTTGTGACTCATGGAAAGAGTTCACAGTATCAACATTAACAAGTTTGGAAGAAGTTAATTCCAGCCATTTTGGATGACTTGGAGGGGTTCAAGACTTCAGTGAAGTAACATCTTGTGGTGGAAGTAGCAAGAGAACTAGAATTAGTAGTGGAGCCTGAAGATATGTCTGAATTGCTATCATCTCATGATAAAACTTGAATGGATGAGGAGTTGTTTCTTAAGGATGAGCAAAGAAAGTGGTTTCTTGAAATGGCATCTACTCCTGGTGGGGATGCTGCAAAGATCACTGAAGTGACACTAAAGATTTAGGTTAGGTGTGATTTGGGAGTGTTGACTCCCATTTTGAAAGTTGTGGGTAAAATGCTATCAAACAGCATCACACACTACAGGGAAATTGATTGTGAAAGGAAGAGTCAATCAATGCAGCAGACTTCTTCATTGTCTTATTTTAAGAAACTGCCACAGCCACCTCAACCTTTAGTAACCACCGTCCTAATCAGTCAGTCGCCATCAATATTCAGGCAAGACCTCCTACCAGCAAAAAGATTATGATGTACTGAAAGCTCAGATGATGGTTAACAACATTTTTCACTAATAAAATATTTTAAAATTAAGGCATGTACTTTGTTTTTTAGACATAATCATACACTTAGTGAACTATAATATAGCATAAACATAACTTTTTATATCTACCGGGAAGCCAAAAAATTCAAAGTTGACTTGCTTTATTGCAATACTCACTCTATACAGTAGAATACACAAAATCTCTGAGTTATGCCTGTAGTGACCTACGGTGTAGCTTGGTGTTTAAAACACTTGCTCAGCTGCTTCTGGTCAGTTTCATACATGCAGAGGTTGGGGGTGGTCCCAGGATTTTTTTTTTTTAAAGATTTTATTTATTCATTTGACAGGCAGAGATCACAAGTAGGCAGAGAGGCAGGCAGAGAGAGAGAGAGGAGGAAGCAGGCTCCCCGCCGAGCAGAGTGCCCAATGCGGGGCTCGATCCCAGGACCCTGAGATCATGACCCGAGCCGAAGGCAGAGGCTCCAACCCACTGAGCCACCCAGGCACCCCTCCCAGGATTTTTATATACAAATTTGGAGGTTCACTTTCTTTAGTTCCTTCCTATGATCTTCCCCCACACACTGTGGTCCAAGATCTTCCTCCTAAGTCTTCTGTTAGAAAGTCAGGGCTTTAAGCCTCCCTTCACCATTCCCAGTATTCCACCCTGCAGTGTCTGACTGTGTGCCCCCACTGTATCTGTAGGTAGGGAGGAGTGATGCCGTTTTGTTATCTTTAGCTTGGTGTACAGCAAGGTTCTTCTTCACAGGGGGTGTGTGAGGAGGGGGAGGGGGGTGGTGCCTTTCTGCAGCTCCCCTGGAGTAAGTCAAATAAATTCCAGAGTCTGTCTCACAGCCCTCAACCCCCTTCCTGTTTCTTTGACTAGAGAGAACAAACTGTTCCTTGTGCTCTGTGCTAGCTGGCAGTTCATTTTCCTGTTAGGTATCTATAATTTTTTTTTAAGATTTTGAAAAAATTTTTTATTTGACAGAGAGAGAGATCACAAGTAGGCAGAGCAACAGGTGGGGGGGGGGGAAGCAGGCTCCCTGCTGAGCAGAGAGCCCAATGTAGGGCTCTATCCCAGGACCCTGAGATCATGTGGAGTAAGGTCTTTCATTGACTTTGAAAAGTTTGTATTTAAAAGTATTTGTTGTATCCTTTCTCCTCTCTCCTGCAGCTAATAAGCATATGTTAGGGCTTCTCACTATCTGCTCTGTATGTCTGTTTTTCTCCATCCTTCCATCTTTTTGTCTTTCTGGCTGTACTCTGGATAATTTCTCCTGATTTGTATCCCTGTTTATAAATTCTACCCACTGGCTGTATTATATTCTGCCATTTAAATCTATTTAATTAGAGCTTAACAGTCCAGTTTTTACATATTCTAGCACCATGTATATTCACATCTTTCCCCAATTAGCTCCATCACTTTGTATGGTTTCCCATTCCCTACAGGTACCTCATACTTGACTCTTTCTTAAAACACAGAAAGTGAAAATCTAATACTTGTCTAAAGGAGTTTTTCATTATTTCTACTAATCTACTAACTTTTGGCTCTGGAGTAATTTCCTTATGTGACTGTTTCTATTTTAACTGTGTTGGTAAATGTTATATTTGAAAAGTAATCTGTGGCCTGCATTGAAGTTACTTTTCTAAGGGAGGATCTATGTTTTTTTTTTCCCTCCTGGCACCTAGAGGAATCACCAGTGCGGAACCACCCTAAAACAAGTTTAAATGCTTATGATTCTTTGGGTGATGTAGGCAATTCCAAATTTGACTAGTTTTATAATACTTTATACTTCTGGTTCATCCTCATCTAAAGGCTAAAAACACTTTGGCGTGCTGGGGGTGGCCACGGAGAAGTAGCGATTAGGTTCATGATACTGATTAGATTTGCAGCATTGTATGGGCCTTAAATTTTGGTCTGTTCCCTCATCCCATAAGATTGTCTCAATAGGACCCTATGCCCACTTCTCTTTCTCTTTCCTTTTGGACTGAACATTCCTTACTGTCTTAATATCTTGATGCTTTCAGATGATTTTTGTATTTTAATCACCTTTGGTTTATCTTTAACAGGAGTATAGATCTAAGTATCCTAGCATACAATTCCCAGAAACAAGAAGTTTCCCACAATTGCATGCTTGTTCCTACTTGGGCAAACCCTACTCTTTTAATTGGTATTCTCTGCACTTTGCACATGCTACTTGTGGCATATAATCCATAAGTGTTGATAGGAAAAATGCTTAATTTTTTCAGCAAGTAATTACTTTTAGCAATTTATATGTATAGCCGCTTAAAAAATATACGTATCTTATATTAATTATTTAATATTACTTGCTGCACATAAATGACTAGAAAACTTAGCAGCTTAATACAACATTTATTATCTCACAATTTCTGAGATTCAAGAATCTGAAAATGGCTTAGTTTGGTGGTTCTCATGAGGTTGCAAACTTTGGAAGGCAGCTACTATTGGGGTTGAAGGATCCATTTCCATTGGCTTCAGTCCCTTGCCGGCGGGCCTCCCCAACAGCCTGGCAGCTAGCTTCCCCAAGAGTGAGTGATCTAATAGGGAGTGAGAGACAGAGGGAAGAGGAAAGGATAGGAAGAAAGGGACAAAAGACAGAACGTGGAGAGAAATGCACCAAAGATGGAAGTGATAGCTGTTTACAACATAATCTAAGAAATGACATCCCAACCCCTCTGCCGTATTTTTTTGGTCACAAAGACCAATAATGTTATGTGGGAAGGTACTACACAGTATGAACACCAGGAGGTAGGGATCACTAGAGACTTATCTTGGAGGAGGTTGGGAAGCACTGTATTTTACCAAAAGACCAAAAAAAAAAAAAAAAAAAAAGAGAGAGAAACTTTATTATATTCAGAGGTTCCTACAAAGCACTTGCGTTAAACCCACTTCTTCATTTGTAGAAAGCATGAAAATATGGTTGTAATTTTATCAACACAGATGTGCAAAATATTTCCCAAACAGTGTTATATATTAAATTTGTCCAAGCTAAATCCAAAAGAAAGAATATAAAGATTTAAAACTAAAAATCTGATGTGAAAAAAATCTCAGTTAAATGGTAAAAGATAAATTTAGATGGCAAGCCTTTGTGTCTGGTAGGGAAAAAAAAAGGTTTTAAATATAGCTAACTAAAAAATAAACTTGCAAATGTCTTAGTAATAAAAAATTCTGTTATGAGAAAAACAGTCCTCCTACTGAAACATATAGTCACAATTCCAGTAATATGCTTTTTTCAATCAAAAGTGGTTTGAGAAGGAATGAAACCTTTAAGATTCTCAGTATGAGCCTCATAACTCAAAGTAATTGAGGGAATCAATGTGTTCTTTAATGTAAACACCATGCTACACTTTGTATAAATGAGAAGAGAAAAGAATACATATACTATTTGTATTGCTGCTACTACACCTAAACCAGGGGAAGATACGTAAGAAACTAATAAAAAGGATTACTTGGTTGAGATTGGAGGGTAGGAAGAACAAGGTAGATACATACAAGGTAGAAGGTAAAACTTGTATTGATAAGTTTCTTATTATTTTTCTGATTTCTGAAATACACACACACACACACACACACACACCCATATATATATATGATTGAACTGATATAAAACATTTATTTAATCACAAAGAAAAAATTAAAACCTAAGATGGGTTTATAGGTTTCTGGTTTATTTCAGGATATCTTCGATTAAAATGTGAATTAGGTTATCAAAGCTATGCCTGTGCCTAAAAAAAGAAAAGTCTGTTCTTTACTTATAAAACAATATCAGAATCTAGGCTGTTATAAAATTAGGCAGTTGAGACACCATAGTCAAGCTTTTGCTTTTATGATTAAATCACAGGGTAAGATACTCATTCAACACAGAGGACTCTCTAAAGCAAATCGCATTAAAAGATAAAGTTCAGTCTTTTTACAATTACCTACTTTTCAGATTTTTATCTTTTACCTAGCCAAGTTTCATGCCCACTATCCAACAAGTTCTCAGGTAGCCGCCGTCTTATTGGTATGACCAGCCTTCTGAGTTGTTTTCCTTTTTTGTTTTGTTTTGTTTTGTTTTTGGTGGGCAGCAAAGTTTATTGAGTGATAGTATAAAGCTCCTGAAGGGGGAGAGGACCTGAGAGGGTTGCCTCCTGGGTTGTTTTCCAACCATATCTCTATTATAGCAGTAACTTTTACTTCATTAATTACCTGACTCACACATTCAGCTCCAATAGGGAAAGAACTATTTTACTCATCTTTCAACTAGTGAAGCCTAACAAAATGCTCTGCACATAGCAAGTATATAGACAAAGTGTGCTGGGTGGTTGCACAGAACAAGTGGGCTAGATTTTATTTCATATTTCAGAGTTTAGAGAAAGAGACCAGTATTAAAAAGCCTCAGATCAAAAACAGATCACTGCAGACTGAATACAAAGAACCATTCTATTTCTTTACATTTAAAAAAATTTTAAAGTACCAATGTGAAGAACATGACCAAATAAGTAACAGCTGCATTCAGAAACCTACATCTACAAAGAATACTTTAAAATGTTTCTCCAAAGACACATTATTCCAATTTTCATTAAATGTAGAGACTTTTTGGGAAGAAATCTAAAGCTATCCTATCATGGGAAGAGCTCTCCACCATTTGGTTATTTTTAAGTAATTTCAGGGGTGCCTGGCTGGCTCAGTCAGAAAAGCATGTGACTCTTGATCTTGGGGTCATGAGTTTGAGCCCCATATTGGGTGTAGAGATTACTAAAATAAAAAATAAATAAAATAATTTCAGTATTCATAGACTGTGCAACTACTTATACTGTAAAATAAACACACACTATGTAAAGAAAACATAAACTGATAAAAATAATCTTACACCATTTCAATACATTTCACAGGTTACTTTGTGTTGCCATTTTATTTAATAGCCACAACATTTTACATTGCTTATTAAGTAGCTACTTCCAGAAGACTGATAATCTCCTTCACAGGATATTTTTGGTTAGTACTACAGATGTGATTCAGTACAACCATGTGACCAGTGGAGTAAAATTCGCAGTCTCTCCTAGCCTGAGACCTCAGATCCTGAGTTATAACCCTGACTTGGTCTTCATGTTGAGATGCTTCATAAGTATTTTTCTTACATCAGGGCTATTTAGTGTAGTTTCTTTTTCTTGAGATATATAATGAGTGTTTTTGATACAAAAACATATACCATATAAGAATTTAAAAAGCATCAAAATAATGGTTGTATTTTATTTATATAATGTAAATGACAGAACTAAAACATCCCCTACACTTTTTTTAACACAATATACTTCTTAAAGTTTTGCTGTTTGAAGAGGAAGGTTCTGTAAGTTTCAAATACATAGAATTTAACTTATGTTAATATCCTGTTATAAAAATAATTACCGTATAAAGAATTTTAAATATGCAAAAGTAATTAGTTCATTAAAATGTGTATTTAATACATCGGTGTCAATGAAAATATGCAAACTTGCCAACAAAGTTCTACGATTTAAAGAAGTTAAAAAAGCCTGTTTTAGGCTTCATTTATTGCTACATAATGACTACTTCAAGGGTCATATGGCCTGTTGTCAATCCCTATTAGAAGTGGTAAATAATGTGGGATATATTTTGAAGGAAAAGAGGAAAATAATGCACTGCAATACAAAAATATTACCTATTTATAAATTATTAGACTTATAAAACACATACTGAATCACGTTCTTGCTATAAAAACAATGTACTTAAATATAGAAGCACAAAATTCTGAAGCACCCACAATTATTTTAGGAATACCCATTTAATCAAGAAAAAAAACATATATATATATATAATAATAATTTGAAAAGAAAAAAGGCAAAATTCTGATTTTTAATCCAAATAATCAGAGTTTATCTAATCATGGAGGTAGGTCTCCACTCCAATTATACAAATAAGTTATCTGCCTTACTTGAAGAATCATCATATAAGACTAAGATCTGAAAACTGTGTCCTGAAGTTCATTTTTAACAGACTTTAGAAACCAGCAACTGTACTGGCATATGTAACAGCTATTTCCCTCATAAGGTTACACCTGAAAAGAGCCTTCATTAAAGTCATTCTTGGCATAACGAGGTATACATAAATGCAGATACTTTGGCTTTGCATTTAAATAACACAGTAAATGCTACAAATTTATTAAAGATAGAAGAAATCCTTATCTTAGTACTTGTATTAAGTCAAAGCTTCAAAAACTGTGGGTCTCTTAAATTTTTAGAGATTTAAATATTGTGCTAATGATTTAAAAAGACAATTTCCTGCCTAAAAAGCAAAACTTACATGTTTCAAATAGCAAACATTTAGTGTTTGTGGCATTTCGGCTTTAGTGAATTTAGTTTTAACAAATTAGTATGCAATATATGACTCATATCTTTCATTAAAAAAGATTTTCTATAATGAAAAATACTAATTCTATTTCTAGTGGTAAACTGGTAGAGTTGGAGGTCCCACCATGGATCACAGGGATTAGAGCACTATCAAGATCATTTAAATAATGTTGAGGAAGAAGTTGGCCTTCAGATCCTGCCTGAAATTCAACCTGGGGAAGAAAAGAATCTTGATAAGTCAACCTCAGAAAGTAAGCCATCTTGTTTAGCTCAGCAGATAAATATGAATTATTTTAAAATATATCATTCATTTTAAGCATGTTAAGAAAATACTTGATATTTTATTCATAAATTGTTTCACATTCTCCTGTACTTCTTTTATCCTTTACATAAATTATCATTCTTTCTCCCACAGATACCATAAAAATTGTTTAAATGCCACTACTTCATACCTTAGATTTCTTCTCAATGCACACGTAAACACTAGAGAACCAAGGTTTTATTTATTTATTTTTTATTTTTGTGAACCAAGGTTTTAAATAATTACCAACATGACTTAATAAAAACCTATAGTATTAAAAAATCTACTTAAACTGTTTTGTATTTGTTGTTGCAAAAATATTTAATATTTGAACTTAATGTTGCTGGTGAAAATTACATTTTAATGCATTTGACTAAAAAAATTAACAGGGCTGCTGAAATAAGAAATTATTACCTCCCTGAAAAAGGAACTTTTAGCAGTGAGATCAAAATGTAAGTTCTTTACAAAAGAACTAGGAGTTTAACACAACCTAATTAAAGAAAAGCAAACCCTCAGTATATGACCTGATTCATGTTTAGATTAACCATTCTAATGAAAAACTTGCTTTGAAATAGATTAAATTGGATGCTGGAAACAAATGAACATTAAAGTACTACTAGAGTACCATTTTTCACCTATAAAATTCATGAAGTTCCAAAGTTTGATTACATATTGCTTTGGTAAAGATGTAGGAAAAAGAACTTTCTCAAACAAATTGTGGTAGAAACCCCTATTTGAGACAATATAGTAATATCTATTGAGTACATTCTTAGACCTGGCAATTCTACTTCTTAGAATGTTATACTCATACTTATGCAGAAGCCAAAATACTGTGGATAACCTAAATGTCAGTCAGTGCATACTAAATTTATATAAAAACTAGTTAAATAAATTATGGTACATTTATATAATCAACAACACATTAAAAAGAATACATAATAATATGAAGTATCTCTAAAATATCTTAAAGAAGCAAGGTCAAAAATAAAGTAAGAGTGGGGGGAAATAAAAAGGACTTACCTATTTATTTGATAATATATGCAAAAAAAATCAGAGACTACAGAGAAATGGGTAATATTTGATTGCCTGACCAGGAAGGGAGGATGAGGAAGAATATGGAGACAGATTTCAGAGTTGGGAGTTAAAAGTGGGAAGGAGATCTCTCCAGGGCTATTACCTTTTATAACTCTACTGGGAACCATGTACATTCTAGCCTGGGGTCAGTATCTCAAGGGGCTACCCATTACAGAGATGACAACATGAGTATTGCTCTTTGGAAATGTTGGATAAGATGGTTCTATTATACACACACTTGTGAGATAACAGAAAATAATAATATTGTTCTCTACATCTGGATTCTGGTACCCAGCTCTTGAAACCCTTGTAATTTCTTAAATGATAAGAACACTCTAAATATCTCTTGTTCTAATATTTGCATAGGGCTCCTAAAACCCTTGTACATTCCCAAGTGATAAGAGCACTAGGAATATCTTTTGTTCTAATGAGGTGACTCTGGGTGGGCTCCTGGATGGGGACTGGTCACCAGAAAGACTAAGCCATAATTAGAAGCTTTAGATTTTTCAGTCCTACCCCTCATCTTCCAGAGAGGGAAGAGGGATTACAAAATGGGGTTAAATCATTCCTACATGAGGAAGTCTCCATAAAATATCTATAGAGGGAGGTTTAGAGGGTTTCAGGGCAGCTAATACACCCACAGGAGGGTGACATACCCCAATTCTAATGGGACAAATGAGAACCTCACCCTATGTACATGTCTTCATCTGTATATCTTTTAATAAAGTGGTTAGCAAAAGTGTTTCCCTGTGTTCTGTGAGTAGCACTAGCAAAGTAATTAAACCCAAGGAGGGAGTTGTTAGAACTTCTGATCTATAGCTGGTTGGTCAGAAGCACGGCCAATAACCAGGGCTTATGATCAGCACCTAAAGGCATGTGCAGGCAGTCTTATAGGGCTGAACCTTTAACCTGTGGCATCTGATGATATCTGGGTAGAGAGTGTCAAAATGGAGTTGAATTCCTGGATATCCTGCTGGTGTCTAAGAACTGCTTGTTGGAAAAGGGAAACCCTCTATATATTTGGTAACCAGAAGTATCAGAAATGAAGTATTTTGTGTGAGTAGTAAAAGAGATTTCACAGGAAGAAAAAGCCAAGGTAGGGAAGAACTGCTTTTTCCTTAAATGGGAAGGAAAAGACTAAGTTTTTCCTTTTTTAACACTTTTGGACTTTTGTAATTTTAAATCGTAAATTTAGAATAAAGTCAGAATGAAGAAATCAAAAACCTACTTATCAAGCAGGACTGCTATAGTGCAGAGGTCAGCAAACTGGCCTGTGGGCCAATGTGGCCCACCAATTATTTTTATAAACAAAGTTTCATTGGAACATGGTAAGCTCATTAGTTATATACTATCTATGGCTACTTGTGCACTCTAATGGCAGGACTGAATAGCTGTAAAAGATATCATACAGCCCATAATGCCTAAAACATGCACCGTCTGGCCTTTTACAAAAAAGTTTGTTGATCCCTGTTGTGGAGAGTAAAGGTGATAATGTAGAGCAAGTATGTAGCACACACTGATGTTCAACATTTTAGTTCTCTTCATTCATCCCAAATAAAAATACCCCATTGGGTTATTTTAATATATGATACATTCATTTCAAAAATACATCACAAAAACATGTCTCACCATATCAGTGTCAATGGAAACTCTCAGGCCAATTTTATTCATCCCATCTCTCTTTAGAGTTTTCAAGTGAGGGCACAGTGCAGCACTACAAGCCATGGCTATTTCTTTTGCAAACTGATAACGAGTTGCTGAAACAGATAAATCCTGGTCCTTAAGAAAGTAGAACACCTGAAATGTATTTAATTAGAAAACAAGTCATGATTAAGATTAAAAGCAGCTTTAAAAGTACAATTGCTACTTTCAATTTAACTTTATTAATAAAATTCCAATTTTTTAAAAAGATTTTATTTATTTATTTGACAAAGAGATCACAAGTAGGTAGAGAAGCAGGCAGGGGGTGGGGGGAAGCAGGCTCTCCACCAAGCAGAGAGCCTGATGCGGAGCTTGATCCCAGGACCCTGAGATCATGACCTGAGCTGAAGGCAGAGGCTTAACCCAATGAGCCACCCAGGCAGCCCAAAATTCTAATGTTAATGCCATAAAATTCATTAGTTAAAAGCAATGTGTGGGGGACACGTGGGTGGCTTAGTCATTTAAGCATCTACCTTTGGCTCAGGTCATGATCTCAGGGTCCTGGGATCCAGCCCCATGTCTGGCTTCCTGCTCAGTAGGGGGCGAGGGTTGCTTCTCCCTCTTCCTTTCCTATTCCCCTGCTGGTGCTCACTCTCCCTCTCTCAAATAAATAAAATCTTTAAAATTAAAAACAACAACAACACTGTGTGTGTAAATATATATTTTGATCTGTGAGTATTTTTTTTTAAAGATTTTATTTATTTATTTGACAGAGTGAGATCACAAGTAGACTGAGAGGCAGGCAGAGACAGAGAGAGAGAGAGGGAAGCAGGCTCCCCGCTGAGCAGAGAGCCCAACGCGGGACTCGATCCCAGGACCCTGAGATCATGACCTGAGCCGAAGGCAGCGGCTTAACCCACTGAGCCACCCAGGCGCCCCTATCTGTGAGTATTTTTAAAAGCCTAAAACCAAAGATTATGGACTATGGCATGACTTAGCTATTTTGACCTAAAATTAACTTGCTGCAACAAAAGCCCTATTAATTCAGTTTAGAGAAGTGTCCTAATGAGTTCACCCTATAACATCACCTTCCTGTAAGGACCTCTATAAAGTTAAGATCAAACAAAGAAATAATGTTCTATAATTTCTTTTTATTGTTGTTGTTGTTGTTAAAGATTTTACTTATTCATTTGACCAAGAGAGAAAGCACAAAAAGAGAGCAGCAGGCAGAGGGAGAAAGAGGAGACTCCCCACTGAGCAGAGAGTTTGACCAGGGTTTGATCCTAGGGCCCAGGATCATGACCTGAGCCAAAGGCTGACGCTCAACCAACAGAGCCACACAGGTGCCCTGATGTTCTATAATTTCTATATCCTCTATAGTTTCTATCTATCTTGTAATGCATAAAAATCACATAGAATACAAAAAATATTAGTACCAGATTGCCTGACCCAGGAGGCAGAGTGAGTAGGAGTACAGAAGTACACTAAGGGATTGGGAGTCTATAATTTCATACACTTTTAGTTTAAAAAAAGTTGGAACATGCAAAAATAATTTTCATATGTGAATACTGACTATAAACTGTTATCTATAAAATATTTTGGGGGGTGCCTAGGTCATTCAGTCAGCTAAGCAACTGACTCTTGATCTCAGCTCAGGTTTTGATCTTGGGGTTGTGAGTTCAAGCCCTGCATTAAGTAGGCCCAGCATGGAGCCTACTGAAAATAAATAAATAAGTAAATAAATAAGGTTTTAAAAAATTTACATATATATTTTTTGTAAATTAAGAGCAAAATGAAAATAATATGGTCAAATAACATATACTGTACAAAGATGGCAATGCTGCCAAAACTTAATTGTGAGCTGGAAGGGAGTACCAGCATACAATAGCCTGAAATAATCTTATAGAAACCCAAATCTAGTATATAAAAGGCAGTCTAGGCTGAAAGTAAATGTGTGTTTCAAGATGTAATGTAAAAAGTATTAATAAGCTGCAATGAGAAATCTCCTAAGTTAAAAAAAATTTAAAAAGCCATATCCAAATATAATATGTAAAGGGAAGGAATCCTCTTTCTCAGTTACCTCTGTACACTTTACAGTTTTCTCATCAGTTTCAAAATCTGCTTCCAGTCTTATTTTTTCACTTGGAAATCCTTGTAATGATATTCCATCCACTGAACTAATAACACTATAGAATAAAATGTAATTCAGTAGTAGTAATAATACCAAATTGCTTTCTATGAAATATTAGATTTGAACAAATAAGGAGAAAATATATGAAAACTATTTAACACTAGGATAACTCAATTACATACAAAATAATTAAAACTACAGTCCATTCATTTACCAAGACTTACTGATTGTATAGCAATTTATATATATTCTTTCATATGCCCAATTCAGACCTGAGGTTTAAAATGCCTTAGTTTCCTAACAGAAAAGCGGTCTCATGAATTTTAAAAACTTTATCTTAGAAGCCCTCAGCATTAGCCCTCTTTTTCCTTATTTTCTGTAGACCCTTTAACCAATCTCCAAAAAAAAAAAAGAAAATAATAATTGAAAAGAAGGAGTGGCAGTAATATTCTATGAGGCCTCTAGTGTGTGTATTATTTAATTCAGTTGTTGTATTTACAGTGAATCAATAAAAAACAGACTAAACACTCAAAGGGAATCCTTTACCTACTTCACAAAACTAGATACGAAACAACAGAAAAAGTACACTGGCATCGAGGTCACACTGCTATACAATGCACATTTTATCACGGTCTCCTCCCAAACTGACCACCCTTTAAAAGTTTATAGTATTCTGGCCAAGAAAATACACAGGAGGCTGGTTAGGTACATGTCTGAAAAAACAGACTATATTCATTAGTGTGTAAGCATTTAAATTAATGGTATAATTCTACATTTACTCATAAAATGTTTAATTTGTTAGGACATTTTTATCCTTCCCCCCTCCATCAAATCAATTACATTTTAGTAACAGAAAATTCTTACCCTTTGTTTCCATTTTCTTCAGAATCTACCCAGCAGATATCCACATATTCTCTTAGGTCTACGGCATCAACTTTCCCACATGTAATTTTAAAGTCTTTTTGTTCTCGTAGAGCAAGCCGCAAGCCATCCATAGTCTCTGGCGTTATTTGTACCATCAAGCCATCTAATAATGAGGTATGTTTCACATCCCTTTTATTAAATACCAATTTATATGTCTAATCCATAAAATTTGCTATCAAAATGTGTTCTGCATAAGATACAAGGTTTACATCATCTGTTAAATAATCTTAATGATTGTTTTCTACTAGGAAATATGAAAAATATTTCAAAGTTAAGGATTCTTTTTTTAAAAAACAGTTAAATAATGGTGAGATTTTTCATTACCAACTATAATGAGATTACTGATGCCAAACTGTCCTTTCATAACAACCAGCCAAAAAACTAGACAAAATGTATGAGGCAGTTGTTTTCAGATACTGAACAAGAGGAAGTGCAATACTGTGACTCCTAGAGGAAAACTCAACAGGTAAGCCTACAACTTCCCAGGCTCCTTGCTTTAAGACAATTCTGCCTGGTGACCCATTAAACCTCCAATGGCCACATTGGCCTGAAAAATCAGAGGTAAGTTTGGGGAAGTCTGGAATCTGGAATCTGGGGTCAAGACACTGAAGAGGAGGAAGGCACCAGAAGACGGTGTATAAGGGTCTCTTTGAGTCCTTGGATTAGAACTTGGGACACAATTGGGGACACGTTAATAGGGTGAGACTAGATGACTCCTAAAAGAGAACAGCTATTAGGTTTGGGAACAGAAAAGAGATACTAGAAATCAAGCAATGCTGGGGGATATTGGCAGTATGGGCCAACCACAGTAGAGAGACTTTATGAGGACTTGATTAACTTACACTGTGGCAAAGCAAAATAAAGCCCTTAAAAAATCTGTAGGCAAAATGGATTCAAAGAATGAGTCCTGCCAGACTGTAAACATCTTGGGAGTTCCACAGACCCATCTGTTAACAAAGTGAAAAATATAGACTACACAAGCTCAACATGATATGCTATGAAAATGCCTGCTTAAACAAAAATAAGCCTCCTTCAGAGAAAGCTAACAGAATCTAAAGTCTTAAAACCTATTAACAATGACAAGTACATAATCAAAAATTACCAGAGAGAACTATAAGAAAATATGAGCCTCCATACAACTGTAACCAACCATGAGATAGCCAAGACAGTGGATTAAATACACACATACTTTAAAACATCTATTCTAAAATATTCAAAGAACTAAAGCAAAACATTAAAAAAAAAAAAAGGAAAGCAAATATGGGCTAAATGAATAAACAGATTTACAAAATCTTAACAGAGAAATAGAAACAAAAAAACCTAAAGGTACATTGTAGAACTGAAAAGTCTAACATGAAATTGAAACCTCAATGGATAGGCTTAACAGTAGACCGAACATAGCAAGAAAAAGACTCAGAGAACATGAAGAAAGATCAATAAAAATATTCCAATCTAAGGAACCTAGAGGGGGCTACCTGGGTGGCTCAGGTGGTTAAGCATCTGCCTTGGGCTCAGGTCATGATCCCAGGCTCCTAAAATCAAATCCTGCATTGGGCTCCTTGGTCAGTGGGAGCCAGCTTCTCCCTCTGCCTTCCCCTCCCCCAGCTTATGCTCTCTCTCTCTGACAAATAAATAAATAAAATCTTAAAGAAGAACGAACCTAGAGAAAAACGATTAAAGAAAAATAAGCAGCATCAAGGACCCCAAGGAACGATATAAAACAGGTATATCTATAAATATAGATAACACACATGCATACGTACATATATAAATATATAGATATCTCCTAGGAGAAAAAGATTGGGATTTTAAAAAATTAATAATGTAAGAAATTCCCCAAATTTGAAGAAAAATATTGACACACTATCCAGAAGTTCCATAAATACCAAGCAGGAGAAATACAAAGAAAACCACACTAGGGCATATCATAGTAAACAGGTGAAAACCAAAGATAAAGAGTGTATCTTGAAAACAGACTGCAGAAAAGGGCACATTAAGTACAGGGAAAGAAATATAAAAAATTATACTGACTTCATTAGAAACAACGGAGGCCAAAAGAAGAGATGACATCTTCAAGGAAAATTAAAACTTTCAGAGAATTCTAGAACTACCAAAAATATCCTTCAAAACTAAGAATGAAATAAGGACAGCTTCAGGTAAATGAAAGCCAACCAACTTATATTACAAAAAATGCTACTGACTTCTTGTGTCTGCTCCAACATATAAAGAGCCTGGATGTTGTCCCTTCCATTCTCACAAGACAAATGCTGAACAAACTGAAAATGAACAACTCTTAGATCAGAGAACTGAGGTCACAGGGCAAACTCTCTCTCTCCCCTAAATAAATAAATTAAATCTTAAAAAAAAAATTAACAAAAATATGTCAACACAATAACATAATTATTTAAAAAAATATTTTATTTATTTTTATTTGAGACAGACAGAGAGAGAGAGAGAGAGAGCAAGCACACAAACAAGGGGGAGGGGCAGAAGGAGAAAGAGGGAAAAGCAAACTCCCCACTGACTAGGGAGCCTGATGAAGCGCTTGATCCCAAGACCCTGAGATCATGACCTGAGCTGAAGGCAGACACTTAACTGACTGAGCCATCATCCAGGTACCCTGGCTAATTATTTTAAATAAGAGTTCAGGAGTATAGCTGGTTATAAAATAAAAATACAGAAATAAAAATGAATTTCTATATATCAAAATAGAAAAAAATTTAATTTAAAAAGATAAATTTACATCAGTAATAAAATCTATGTTACAGAAATAAATCAAAAGATATGTGGGGCTTGTGGGTGGCTCTTGGTTAAGCGACTGACTCTTGATTTCAGCTCAGGTCATGATCTCAGGGTTGTGGGACTGGCCCCAGAGTCAGGCTCCATGCTTGGGATTCCAGTCTCTCTCTCTCTCTCTCTCTCTCTCACTCTCCCCCACCTTCCATGTCCCCTCACCCTGCCCCTCCTCTACCCCCCTCAAATAAATAAAAGATATGTAAGACCTATACAAAAACTGTAAAATTTTTATTTTTAAAAATGTTTCATTTTTAAGTAATCTCTACATCCAGCATGGGGCTCAAACCCACAACCCTGATATCAAGAGTGGCATGCTCTACTGATTGAGTCAGCCACGCATCCCTATATCCCTATAAAATTTTATTTAAAGACACTGAATATTTTCTGAATTGAGGATAGCCTGTTTTTATGGATAGGAACATTGAGAATGGAAAATATACCAGTTTTTCTCAAAATTAGGTCTGGTGACTTAATGCAATTCCAATAAAAATTCTAGTGGACCATTTAGAACCTGTAACTTGATCCTAAAATTAATATGGAAAATCAAAAGGCTTAGAGACACTACTGAAAAAAGGAAAGAAGTATGTGTATGGCATCAGAGATGGAAGGTCTTCCCATAAAGCTATGTTTGAGATAGTATGGAGGATGACATTAGTGATAAAGCAGACTTAACAATCTCCAAAAATACTCTCCTCCTAAAGAACAATGAAAGTAATAAAAAGTCAGTAGAAATTTTTTCAGAACCCTCGAAATTAAACAAAGGCTTGCAGCAATCTGGGGAGTATTTATTTAAGAAAAATGGCTGGATCTTCATAAGAACAGCTTTGTTCTTTTTGTCATTTTAACCTTCCTATTCCCATTCACTCCTCTATAGCTCAGTGGAAGCCTTAGAAGGTGAAAACCAACAGCCTGGAATCATGGTGAAAACCAACAGCCTGGTAGCCACTGGAAAGGGCAAATGGAGGCTGGAGCTCCTTCAAAGCCTCATTATCAGAGAATTTTTTTTGTTTTGTTTTGTTTTGCATGTTGAGTATTTTGCCCAGTGCAAAAAGTTTTTTCTCAGGGAGCATCTGCGAAAAACAGTTTAGAAGCCAATGATTAACATCTCAGCTACCTGTGGCAGCAGATAATAGCAGAGGCAAACAACAGACTAACCAAGGACTTAAAAAAAGGAAAAGCTGGTGAATAAGAGGTCCATAAGGGTTCTGAAAAGCTCTTAACATATTTCTGGGAACTTAGAAGGCCACACACATGTACAATACTGTATGCAAACATAGATGTTTGAAAAAGAAATGCCCTAGGCTCTTACCTCAGGCTGACTTTTAGGCTTCGTACAGGCAGGAAGTACAGGTTATGGCAAAGTTGTTATGCTTAACGTAGACCCAAATATTGACCATGTTCTACTTCTTGAGCTGGGTAATGATTTCATGTAAGTTTGTGGTACTGTGTTTTGTAACTGACATTTTTTTTTTTTTTATTCAAAGATTTTATTTATTTGGCAGAGAGATGGGGAGCACAAGTAGAGCAGCAGGCAGAGGGAGAGGAAGAAGCAGGCTCCCTGGGAGCCTGACGCGGGGCTTGATCCCAGTACCCTGGAATCATGACCTGAGCCGAAGGCAGATGCTTAACTGACTGAGCCACCCAGGCACCCCCATATGTTCTTTTATAAGTATCAAATTCATTTTCAAAGGAAATGGAAAACATCTTAACATTAAAACAATCCTAAAGATGGAACTCATACCTTCAACTATGCTGGACTTAGCAAGAAATCCTGAAGATGTTTTTAGAGCTCCATTGAATACCACAAAACTTGCACCTGTCACTGATAAGAAAAATACATTTATGTTTTAACTTGCCTTTTTTTAATGCTATGTTTGTTAAATGTATAATGTGGAGCATGGCATATTTAAGTACTTGATAAATGCCCATACCACTTATATTAGAAAGCTAATAAAAAAAGCAAACTAAACCAAGTCAAGATAAAATATGGAATAAAGGTTATGGAATGTTTGTATATAATAACTGATAGCTACTGTACTACTTAAAATGTTTGTGTCTGTCAGTGGAAATATGGGAAATCAATATATACTACTGGTAAGAGCATAAATCAGAGGAATCTCTATGGAAGACAACTTAATAATTACCTATTAAAATGATAAATATATCTCTCCTTTGACACACCAATTCCACAACTAGGAATTGCACATATATACAAGGTTATTAATAGTGCATTTTTATAAATAACCAAGAATTGGTAACACCTATGTCCATTAATGAGACAATTATATGATGTACACAGATAAAGTGAAAAGTTATGGAAAATGCAGAAGTTCTTTTTATACTAAAAGAATCATCTCCAAGGTGTGTTAAAAGGCAGGTGCAGAATGGAACAAATGTTATGACTTATTTAAAAAAAGTGGAAGAAATTTGCTAAAAATTATTTTTAAAGTAAGAATTAAAAAGTAGAAGAAAAGATGTGTGTGTGTTTGCTTAAATATACATGCAAGCAAAAATGTTTCTAAAAGGATATACAAAAAAATGATAACATTGGTTTGGTGCCTGTGGGGAAGAGGAGAGGGTAAACTTGGAGTCAAGGGAAGAAAGGAGATTTCATACTATAGATACCTATACCTTTCAAATGTTGTAACACATATACCTATTCAACAAACAAATATTAAATAGTTGTTACATTTTAATTACAAAAGTATTAATGACACATTAAGTAAAAAAATATAAAAGTGTGAATATCTAATATAAAACCATCTACTTAATAGATATATACTAATATAAGAAGGAAATATATTCAAATGTCCATAATGGCTGTATCTTGGCACTTTTTTTCTTTTACTACTTTTTAAAACTTATTTCTCAAACTTACGAAGTAAATATACATTACCTTTATACTCAGAAGCTGCTAATTTTACTAGCAGTCAGGATGTCAGACTGTGTTAAATATGTTATTTTAAAATGTATTAATTTTCTGAAATACTCACTTCTACTTAAATTTCAGTATGTTAGGCCCCCCCCACTGCAAGGATTTGACAATCACAGAAGTCACTGAGGCCATTCAGCCAGAACTGAGAGTAATGTCACTCACATGTGCTACTCCACCATCTTTACCATTTCTATATCCCCAGCTACTTACAGTTATTTATAAACCATTCTTCATCCTTATCCAGGCTTTACTCCCCTAAGAGGAGTTGAAGCAGAGAGCAAACAAAGGTAACACACATCTCATTCCAGAGGGAAATTAGTGAAAATAAGATTCATAACAAATAGGGTAAATTAGACCTGAAGGTATCAAAATACAGTGTTCCAAGCCTTTAAAAAACCTAAGTTTTTGATTGATTACCATCAATCAGCAAAAAGTAAAATATATATATTGCCCCTTTAAAAGGAATTCCATTTATTGAGGTAGTATTATAGATCAATACTAGAAACCAACACTGACTTACCTTTTCTAGGATGGCCAGTGGCACTGCTGGCCTGTGTTTGATAAATGCCATCGTTTTGTATACAGACTAGGTGAGAATCTGCTTCAGTACTAAAACTAGCTCCAATGCTAATGACATGCTCATTGGAAGAATTTATAACCTTCATTACCTAGAGAAAAACAGCACTCATTTAGAAACACTACTAACATGTTATGTCTTTATTAGTTATAGTCATTCAAAGGGCCACATTTCTGACCAGCTTCAGAATTATCAAGCTTTGGTTTGGATAACTCTGAGAATGTGATGGAAACAAAGTTTTATGATAAAATTACCTTAATTAATACATAAAACAGTAAAGAAAAAAGTTTTAAAGAACAGGATAAAACAAATCCATTAGGAAATAAATCTAAAATTTCAAAAATAGTATTTTTTTGCCATTATGTATTAGACAGTCTGATTCAAAACAAATTAACACACTTTTAAAGAAGTCTAATGTTCAATAATTATCTTCAAAATCTGTATGAAGAAATTAAACTTACATCGTTGTATTTTTTCCGAGGTATTTTTATGCAGCTCTTCCCCATTTCCATATGAATCAATAGCTGATCTATATTATGCAAGGTATACTGGTAATTTCGAAGGTCCTACATATAAAATAATGATATTTCCATAAATCTTAAACTATCCACGAACATTTTACCCATTCATTAAATCCTTTTATAAGACTGTCCAGCATTTTAAGACTTCTGATATATAACTATCAAAATGCCATCTAGAAAGCACTGCCAACTGAAAAAAAACAACTAATCCTTCTAACCACTCCACAATAGTAATAAAGAATATCATTCTCAGGAAGAATTCTGTAGTATCTGGGGGTGAACTCACTTTCCAATTACAGATCTTCCAAACTAGGTCTTCAAAGTAAACATGTGTTCAGTCCACTAAAATACTTTTCTATGGTTATAGATAAAACAATTACAGAAAAAAGAGGTGGAAGGGAACCTGAGCTTATCCAATCCAATTCTTCCTATTACAAATGAGGAAATCTGGACCGCAATTTGCTCAAAATCCCCAAAATGATTGACTTAGTGTACTAACACTTTTGCTACACTTCAACAACTGTGTAGATCTCACATTACCTACAAGTGAAAGC
Source organism: Mustela putorius furo (assembly GCF_011764305.1). Taxonomy (NCBI): domain Eukaryota; kingdom Metazoa; phylum Chordata; class Mammalia; order Carnivora; family Mustelidae; genus Mustela; species Mustela putorius. Next base: position 21,723,809 of record NW_025422471.1, read on the forward strand.
ACTGCAGCAGAATGAATCAAAAAACATTTACAGTCAGGTACACATGTATTAGGAGATGTGTTCCAAAAAGCAATTCATTAAAAACAGAGCCCATTTATGCTAAATAAATTAAGTTATATTATAAATGAACTTCCATTATACCAAATATGCCAAATTAAAATCGGAAAATATAAATATGTAGAACATGCTAAACAAAATTTTTAAAATAGTAATGTAAAGACACTTAATAGTTTGATTACTCACAACAAGTAAGTTCATAATAGTATGTCCTATTTCTCCAAAAAGAGGTTTTCGGCCTCTAATACTCGTTAGAGGAGCAGGATATGCTATACACAAGAAGGGAAAACTAGTTACTGTCAAAAAAAAAAACCCACAAAAAACCAAAAAAGTCTTGAATTTATTACTTTTACTTCTCATTTATCAAACTTTATGGCTAAATACCAGCCAATCAGTTCTTTGGGGAAAGCGAGAGATACATTAACCTACAGTGTGCATCTATTAGATGCTACACTGAACTGGGAACTTTATATACAACATCTTATCTAAGCCCTAAAACAACTCAGTGAGGCAAATATGTTTACTCCTACTTTACTAATGGGAAAGTAGAGACATAAGAGATTAATAAACTTGCTTATGATGGCTAAGTTAATAACCAGTGAAAAAGATTTGAAATTTAGGCTTGCCTGATTCCAAAGCATTTCATCTTTTCATTATACATGTTGTTTCCACAAAAGGATGATGACAGGAAAATTATAGTAACTGGACAGAACCCTATAAAGTTCTATAATTTAAAAAGAAATATGAAGAACTCAAGATTTTTAAAGCATGTATAATTAATGTTAAATCGTGCAAATTTATAGACAACAGTAAACTTTTACAGTTCCTGGGTCAGCCTGATAAAAGGGTCACAGAGAGTAAGAGAAGTCAGTGCAGAGAAATAGAAGGAACATGAAGTCTATCACCTAACTACTTTTCTCTTTCTTTAGGGCACTCTAAGTGTTATTCACCAAAAAGGAAAAGCTATTTGGTTGGCAAGGAAGGTAAGACAATTTCTGTAATGATAAAAAGCAGAAATCTTTTTAACCTTCAGTTCTCAGCCTAGATCACTAAGCAAACAAACCTCTCTCATATCTTTTATATGAATATATATCCTTAAAATTCTAAGAAAACACAATACCTGACATCTATTTTAAAAATTTAAGTCAGGGGGCACCTGGGTAGCTCAGTGGGTTTAGCCTCTGCCTTCAGCTCAGGTCTCAGGGTCATGGGATGGAGCCCCAAGGCAGGGTCTCTGCTCAGCAGGGAGCCTGCTTCCCCCTCCCACAGCCTGCCTCTCTGCCTACTTGTGATCACGCTCTCTGTCCAAAAAAAAAAAAAAAAGAAAAAAAATTAAGTCAGAGTGACTCACATCTTTGTTACTACCAACATATTTTTTTAAAGTGTTTTGTTTTTTGAAGATTATTTATTTAGTTGAGAGAGAGAGAGAGAGTGCACACAAGCAGTGGGACAGGCATACTCCCCACTAAGCAATGAGCCTGACATGGGGCTCGATTACAGGACACTGAGATCATGACTGGAGCTGAAGTCAGACACTTAAATGACTGAGCCACCCAGGTGCCCCTATTTTTTAGTTTTTATTTATTTATTTATTTTAAAAAAGATTTTATTTATTTATTTGACAAAGGTCACAAGTAGGCAGAGAGGCAGGCAGAGAGAGAGAGAGAGAGAGAGAGGGAAAAGCAGGCTTCCTGTTGACCAGAGAGCCCAATGAGGGGCTCAATCCGAGGACCCTGGGATCAGACCTGAGCCAATGGCAGAGGCTTTAACTCACTGAGCCACCCAGGCGCCTCTATTTTTTAGTTTTAAAAAGGACAACTATGTTATTTAGAAGACAGAGGTTGCAGACTAGAAAAAACATGGGGCATTAGTGGTAAAAGACATTAAAATGATAAGATATGATTAAGATAAATGATGCCTTCTTACTCCATCTTTTATGAATAGGGAACATAACATCCTTTACAACTTGACTGAGCTAATTTTATTTGAAACAGTATTTTCAAAAGGTTATGACTTAGATATTCTGTCAGAGTTATAAAGGAACTCATAAATCATTTAAACCAACAGTGAATGGTATTCCAAATACCTCAATGGAAGTGTAGATAATCCCCATTTGAAAATTACTAATTTCAGACCACTATTTTCAGTCTCTAATCTTGGGACTCTAATTTTTTTTTTTTTAAAGATTTTATTTATTTATTTGAGAGTAGGCAGAGAGGCAGGCAGAGAGAGAGAGAGGAGGAAGCAGGCTCCTGCTGAGCAGAGAGCCCGATGCGGGACCCGATCCCAGGACCCCGAGATCATGACCTGAGCCGAAGGCAGCGGCTTAACCCACTGAGCCACCCAGGCGCCCTTGGGACTCTAATTTTTGCCATTAAGTCTTCCATACATCCATTATCTCTAACAAACACATATACATACATACATCATATTTGCAAGTTCATATCTAGAGGCATGGGCACCAGTAACATCAAAATGTCAGTATATCTAAAATCCAGCAGTACACAATGAACTCAAAAAATAGCGAAGACTAATTAATTTCTATGTACAAGCTTCCTCCCATCCAAAAGTTTGCTTTATACCACTTGCTTTTACAAAAGACCCACGTTAGAACCTGTTTTCACTAACTGAAAGAAGTATGAAATAGGTTTTTGTGTTTATGAAATGGTACTGGCTGGGGTGCCTGGGTGACACTGTTGGTTGAGCTTTCGGCTCTTGGTTTCAGCTCAGGTCATGATTTCATGGGTGGTGGGATGGAGTCCTGCATCTGACTCCATGCTTAGTGCAGAATCAGCTTGTGCTCCTCTCTCCTTCTGCCCCTTGCCTCCTCAAATAAATAAATAAATAAATCTTTAAACAACAACAAAAAAGAAATGGTAATGGTTTCTTTGCTTTATGCCATTTTGGCTTACAAAAGGTTTCACAGGAATGTTCTACTTTTGGACAGTGGGAAAAACCTGTATAACAGGAGATTTTTATCTTCATCATCACTAAACAGCATCATAGCTTTGCAGCTCCAACCCCTGTGATCCTTTGAGAAATCCCACAAGTTGCTACATGGTTTTCCTTCTTTGTGTGTGAGAAAAACAGATTTAGTATCTAGAACTGATACTGACTAAAATACGGGGCAAACTTATAAATTATATGTCGATATAATATGTGATGACTTGAGATTATATACTGACTTAACTTTCCATAAAAATAGCATTCAAGTATTTATAGCAGAGACAAAATATCAGGCTGAATGGATGAAACACTTGATGCAAAATAAACTTTCATAAGCTCTGTAGTTTACACAGTAAAAAACCTGTGATCACATTTCCATTTTGATACTTTTTACACAACAGCATCACATATTTAAAACCTAAATGGTGGGCTGCCTGGGTGGCTTAGTTGGTTAAGCATCCAACTCTTGGTTTCAGCTTAGGTCATGATGTCAGGGTTGTGAAATCAAGACTGGAGCTGGGCTCCATGCTCAGTGGGGAGTCAAGCATGCTTAAGATTCTGTCTCTCACTTTGCCCCTTCCCTGGCTCCCATGCACTCCCCTCTCCTCTCTAAAATAAATAAACAAATCTTAAAAAAAAAATCCTAAATGGTAAAGACATTCCTCACAAAATCAAAGAGTTTACTAAATTTGCCAAAGAGATTTATATCTCTTTCACTGAATTTGTCCATTTTGAAATATTTATAAATTTTATAAATCCCATCCATTTATTTTCCTCCAAGGAAATACCTATTTAATTAGAATCAAATGCCTAAAACTTCATTCGATATGCTTTATATGCAATAAATAAATAATTTCTTGAAAAAAGTCAAGGATAAAGGGTGGGAATTCAAAAATTTTAACACGAAAAATGATTTTGACTTAGAAATAAACATATACATAAATTGGGACCATTAATTCACAATCCTTCATGTTTGGCTTTATGATGTATACAAATTCAGAGGGGAAATCTTTAGGAAATATAGGAAACATAACAAATACAGGAAGCATAACAAAATGAGCTCCCTACAGTACATGCTTTTAAGAAAGCCTTTCAATGTTTTCTGTATTTTGTTATGAGATTAAAAAAAAATTTTTTTTAAGGTAAGTTAATATAATTATGAACATCTAGAAATTCATGACATACCAAGGTTGTCTAGATGACTCATTTGGAAGTAGAAGAGGGCTGTCTTGGAATTTTAAAAGTTTATCAAAACAAAGGTAGTCCCCTTAAATTCATTAAAAATTTTATTTTAATGATATCCCTGAAATTCTTATTTTACATTTATTACATCTGAACCTATGTTATTTATTATTCTAAAACTTACCTTTATATTCGGCACCCAGTCTTAACATTAATCGCATAGGAAACACCTTAGCCCAGGGAATCTCTAGCTTCTGAATAAGAATTCCACAAAGAAAAGGATTACTTGGCAATAGGAGATCATCAAGTTTCTGAAAAGTAGGTGTAATAAACAGAAATCCTCCATGATCCTTACTACTGAGAAAACTCTCAGTAAAAGTTATATTGTCCAAGTTTTCTATGTACTTTCCTGGAAATAAAACCATTAATAAAAAGACTTTAAGTTATTTTAAAGGCATTCTGAGTTTGAATGTTGCAGTATAAACTTTCTTAAATAACATCAATGTGGGATTTCTTTCTTATTTCCATACTTGAAGAAGCAGCTATTGAATAACTTGTTTGCACAAAGTTCAGTTATTCCTGGAGGTTGGAAATTGTGAACAAAAATTTGAAAATGTTTCTAACCATAGGGGGTTTTAAATTTTTCTCTTTACTGCATGACCATGTGAAAATTCATCATCTCTCCCAATCTTAGATAAGTATACAGAACGTATTAAAAAAAATCAAGAAGGCAAATATATTTCCATCTTTAACATTAAAAAAATTAAAAAAATTTTAACTTTCCATTTCTAAAATAAAAAAAAATAAAATCAGTATAAAGACACTAATCACATAAAATGCTACATTTAAGGAGACTGAAAATGATAACTAAGATCTTTTAAGAAATCAGTCTCTTCACAAAATAAATCTTTAGTATAGTTAGCCTAGCCAAAAACATAAATGCCTGTAATTAATCCATCCCCCCATTCTGAACAGTTCAAAATAAAACGCTATACCTTTTAGAGCATCCTTATAGATGGTGATAAATAATTTGAAGATGTCCTTTGGAATAGTATCTTCATTTGGCAAACATAATAAAAGAATCATAATTTCTGCCTGTCCCAAGCCATGCAGTCCATTGGTCGAGAAGTACCAATATTTGTCTGAGGAATCTTAAGCAATAAAGGCATACAACTATAAATACCAACTTCTCTTAGCTGAAGAAACTAATACAGTTGTATTTTCCATGAAGCACAACTTTTCAAATTCCTTATTTTCCCAAAGTTCTCCTCACAAAAAAACCTTTACAACTTAATTGTTTTAAGATTAATGTAAAAAAGAGAAAGGATCTTTGGAGTCAATTAGTAAATAACACCAAAATAAAAATAAAAGATGTAATAAGATGCTGAAATGTAGTGTGGATAAGAATCAAGTTTGTTTCAGACAATGAAAAGCTGAGAGATTCATTGATGAGTACTGAGGATTATTTACTTCCTTATTTTTAATAAAAAAAATGCTTTCTTTAAAACTGTCTTTATTGTTACTAAATCAAGATTCTTGCTTAAGTTCCAGTTTATCAAAAAGTTATATTTCATATAGCTATATTTCATATAGTCAGTTGTATCGTGAGCACCAGGTACAGCTAGGAGCCCATGAATGAATGGGCACTAATAAAAATCTTTAAGTTGGTTTTAAGTCCCACTGCATATAAATTTGCAAAATATATTCACAGGTGGCTGACAAACCAATATCCATAGGTGACTACTTTTCATGGTTGCCAGTCAAAATTTAATTAATTTCAGAAATCCCACATACCAATTAGGCAAAGAAAGATCAATCATTACTTACAAAATACTAACTTGACATTCACCAGTAGATTAGCATTTAGGACAAATGTAACAGGATGAGAACTTTTGCCTTCAAGAAGCAAAATGATCCGCTCATGAGATGGGTGTTCCTCTACTACAGGCACTAAATCATGAAAGTAACGTATTAGTTAGAATATGACTTCCTGTTAAATATGCTTGCAATAAAAAAATTATAAATTCACTAATGGCTTGATCAAACTTAATAACAAAAGCAAATCCATTTCATAAAAATCAGTTAATACCTAGACAATTAATATATACTCATTTTTACTTTTCTACTTAAAGATATTACTATTGTAATACATATAAATCCTGATATATTAAATTACATATATGACATATATGCAAATATATTGATTAAATAGTATATTTATATAATTTTAGCCCCTGTACAATTTTTTTTTAAAGATTTTATTTATTTATTTGACAGAGAGAAATCACAAGTAGATGGAGAGGCAGGCAGAGAGAGAGAGAGAGAGAAGGAAGCAGGCTCCCTGCCGAGCAGAGAGCCCGACACGGGACTCGATCCCAGGACCCCGAGATCATGACCTGAGCCGAAGGCAGCGGCCCAACCCACTGAGCCACCCAGGCACCCCGCCCCTGTACAATTTTAAGATAAACATTTTTATAAAGTGGATTTGAGACTGCTAGCCACTCGAATTATAAATTCTGAAATTTGGGGCGTCTGGGTGGCTCAGTGGATTAAAGCCTCAGCCTTCGGCCCAGGTCATGATCCTGAGGTACTGGGATCGAGCCCTGCATTGGGCTCTGCTCAGCGGGGAGCCTGCTTCCTCCTCTCTCTCTCTGCCTGTCTCTCTGCCTACTTGTGATCTCTGTCTGTCAAATAAATGAAATCTTTAAAAACAAAAACAAAAATAAATACATAAATTAATTCTGAAATTTACAACTCTTGAAGTAGTCTAGACTCAGGTTGTACATACTGCTTGCTGCCATGTGCCCTGTCACTGACCAAGAATCAAAAGGATCTTGAAAATAACAGGAAAATATGTATGCCATGAGAAATACAGGGCTTAAGGTTTTTCTGTCACTATAGCTACGTTCATGAAATGGCTCCCAGTGATGGAACAGAGAATCCTCAACTTCATTCCCCTATATTATCATGCACAGAACACAATCGTTTCGGGTTGCACGATGCAGCATAATGCCTGGGGTGACAAGGATGTATCCGTAGGGAACTACTCTGAGATGGGAGCTAGTCAGAGAACCTCCAGCTTGGAAAGGATCATAGAGATCAAATAGGTGCTCTTCCTTTACATAGGAAACTGAAGCCCAAAGAAATTAACATGCTTCAGGTCATTGATGTATTAAGTAGCAGATGAGAAATGAAAATTCCTAGCTTTGCTGTCCAATCCAATACGCTCTTTAGGCACTATGCTCCTTTCTTTATTTAAAAAAAAAAAAAAAGAAGGTGCTATGGGGCGGGAGCCTAAGAAAAAAATGATATGGAGTTAAAACTCTAATAAATGGAAACATTTTCAGGTTTAAAGTGTATGAGTTTCCCTGTCAAACTAAACTTTTGCCTCATTCTAAATTAGGGACTCAAAATGAGATAAATGAGTCATATTCAACTTAAAAGTTCAGATCTTTTTAGAATTTGGTTTCACACCAGACTTTTTGTAAACTAAAGATACCAAGCAATAGTACATATTTCAACCAAACTATCTCAGCTTAAAAAACATGAATTTCACATGTCACAAAATTTACCAGTACATTCTTTGAAAAAAGAAAGAAAGAAAGAAAGAAGACCCTCTTTAAAATTTAAATAACTATTAACCTACCTGATCCCTTTTCTCCAGATGCAACCAGAAGAGGCGGCAAACTGTCCTCATCATTAGGGAGAAGACTAATCTTATTGCAAACATTCTTGTCAATACCACACAGTAACCTATAATCTGAAGTACTAGCAACAGGTAAATGGCTGTGAACTAAGACACCAGTAGGACTAGGTGGTCCCTCAACTTCCGCAAAAACATCATCACTTAGTGTAAAAGAACAAGAAGTAGGTAATCCTTCAGTGCCTGTGCTTATAGGCAGTTTTTCCATAGATGGAACCTGAGAAATAGGACTCCGAATTATCTCATTTCTTGTAATATCTCCTATCTCATTGTTTGCTTTTTCCACTGTAGTAGAATGGGCATGATCCACTGTGTTTACTGTCTGTAAAATATGGAATTTTTAAAAAACCATCAGTTCATGTTATCTATTCAACTATGAAATGTTGATCTCTATAGCCAAAGATACCTTTTTAATAAGAATAACTAAAACCAAAATGGGCTCAGAAACTCTTCAGAAGCCAAATTTGCTAACAAACAGTACCACTTTGCTCCTTTAAATTCAGAAAAGTAAGGTTTAGCTTTACCATATCATATACTTATGTAGATATTAATGATTTTAATTTTATAGACTAGGAGGAGGAGGCAAGGAGAACCTCAGTATCCTGTACTGTATCACACAGTAAACAAACTTAGTTGAACACAACTCTCCTTCAGATACCAGCCAAAAAGCCTGGAGTGGAGATAGGTAGCAAGGGACAGATCGGGGTGGGGGGAAGGCAGGAAGGGGAATGGTTAGGAAGCAAAGTGGTAGGTGTATTCCTCAACAGTAACCACAAACACTTCAAGCCGGCTTCAGTTAAGCCCCTTTCTTTTTAAACTGGGCAAACTTGAGTTAGTATTAAATAAAAAGCATTTATGAACTCAAGTAAAATTTATTAGGCTGTTTAGAACTTTCATTTTGTTAAAATATCAATTGAGGACAGGTGCTTATGGTAATTAGGGCTATTTTGTAAATTCTAGCTCATGAAACCTGACAAACAGCATAGGTTTATATGGTATGTGAAGCAGAGCAGGATACATACCTATCTTGTCTAATATATACACACAGGATAAACCAGGCAACTGGCACAGAGTAGACGCTCAATAAATATCTGCTTACTGAATAAATACATTCCTATTTCATGTATGAATACTCGCTTCTATGAGTATTTTGCTACTTTACAATGAAAGTTCTTAGTGGGCTGGGATTCTGTATTACATATCTTTAACACCTATCACATTTGTGTAAATGCAAACATAAATACACTATCAGATACTTTAGTGAATGTTTAAAATCATTAAACAAATATTATCTGGGCATCTGGGTGGCTCAGTTGGTTAAAGCATCTGTCTTCAGCTCAGATCATGATCCCAGGGTCCTGGGATTGAACCCCTGTCCCCAATGGGTTCCCTGCTCAGTGGGGAGCCTGCTTCTCCTTCTCCCTCTGTTGATCCCCCTGCTCGTACTTGCTCTTTCTCTCAAATAAATAAATAAAATCTTAAAAAATTAAAAAACTCCACAAATATTAGTCTAAATTAAATTACTAAATCTAAGTTCTATTTCCCTACACCAGGGGTTCTTAAAATATGGGTCAGGGTTCTCTGAGGTCCCCAAGACCCTTTCAGGGAGTCAGTGGGGTCCTAGGATTTTCTTCATATAATTAACCAAACAACATATCACAATAGACAGAGTGTAGAAGCAGATGTGAGGATCTTTTTATTACGTCAGGCATCAAAGAATTTTGCAAAAATATAAAACAGTGTTATTCCTTTCACTAAACTCTGGTTTAAAATATGGCTCATAAAAATATTATTTCTATTAATATAACTAATTTTTAAATTAATTTTTCCAATTTTAATTTAATTAGATAAATAAATTTATTTATTTTTTAAATGCAGGGCTTGAACTCACGACCCTGAGATCAAGACCTGAGCTGAGATGAAGAGTTGGACACTTAACTGACTGAGCAATCTAGGCACCCCCACACAATTTTAATTTTAATATGGTAATTATCACTAGGTATGACCCACATAATCTATAGCTCTTTGAAGTTCTTAATAACTTTATGCTCTTATCCCTTTATGCTTCTAGGAGCATAAACGGATCTTCGGATCAGTAAGTTTGAGAATCATTACCTTAAACTGACATTAAAAAAGGTAAAATCTATAATATACTACTACATTGTATGTTTGTCATTTTAGGAAGGTATTAAAACAAGTACTCTAATAATCACACACGAAATATATTTAAAATAAAATGTTATTAAATTAACAAGTCATTCTTTAGATTCCTTACCAAGGGCATATCAGGTAAGAGAGGGCTCATGTCTTCAGAACATCTTTTATTTCCAGATGATAATTTTGTTGTATCTGCAACTTCACCATTGGGCAGTATACCATCCGCAAACCATACTCTCTTCTGTTCTTTGGAGCATAATCCTAGAATCAGTTTAAAAAGTAAAGCACTTTAATTTGGTATACTGCAATGGTTTAATACTAAATCAATTGGGAAATGTTTTCAAAACCTTTTTGCTATCCACTGGGAAGACCTGCCTTCTCAGGGCTGCAAAGGCCTAGAGAAATGGCCTTTTGTGATTCATCTAGCTGGAATGGAAGTCTTTTCCTTTTTTTATACAAAAGGCAAGAGTAACCCAAGGAATCACATATTCAGAAATAGAGTGGATCGGAAAGGTTATATCTTAAAACACTGGGGGCAGACTTAAAGCCCATATTACTAGGTAATGAGTGAAGAATGAATAAAATTTAAAGACGAAGGCACAAGGTAAAAAAAATGTAGACTGGAAGATGACAGATAAGCGAAGAAAAACATAGGAAGAACAGAAAAAAGTATAAAAAGACTTAAAAAGATATAGGATCACTTGTGCATCAGAGGTCATTTTCTTAAAATTCTTTATTTAAATTAGATCATTTCTTTTTAATGTATTTAATAAGAGAAACATGTTATTTTTTGTTTTTATAATGTGGATACAGAACTTTAATATTTTCCTCCCAAATTTGGAGGAAGTAAGTAGGTATCAGAATAAATGTGTGTTCTCTTTTGTTACTAAGCATCCATCCACCACAGAGGAAGGTTATCAAAATAGCTGCCAGATGGTTTTAGGACAATATAAAAAATCAAAGGATCAACATCTGCCTTCCAGAACACAATACAGATAACACTGAGAAAACTGGAATTACATACAATTTTTGCAATATGGGTAGACATACTAAATAAGGTATCTTTCAGATATTTGCAATCCTTTTATAATTTAGTAATTTAGGATGTCAATATGAAAGAACATGTAAATTTAAAAAAATTTTTTTTGGTTGTTGGTTTTTTTTTTTAATGTATTTATTTGACTGAGAGAGAGATCACAAGTAGGTACAGAGGCAGGCAAAGAGAGAGGGTGAGCAGGCTCTTCACTGAGCAGAGAGCCCAATGCGGGGACTCAATCTCAGGACCCTGAGACTGTGACCTGAGCCAAAGGCAGAGGCTTAACCCACTGAGCCACCCATGTGCCCTGGTTGTTTTATTTTTTAAGATTTTATTCATTTATTTGTCAAGAGAGAGAGAGAGAGCGCACAAGCAGGGGGAGCGGAGGGAGAGGGAGAAGCAGGCTCCCCACTGAGCAAGGAGCCTGATGCGGGACTTGATCCCAGGGCCCCAGGGATCATGACCTGAGCCAAAGGCAGAAGCTTAAAACTGACTGAGCCACTCATATGTCCCAAGGACACGTAAATATTTTTAAAGCATATTTATTCATTTTAGAGTTGTAACATATAACCATATATACTGAATCTCCTTATCTAAGTTATAATGACAGAATACAGCTACATTAGATAAAATGAAATCCAAAGTAATTATCAGAAGTATCTGAATTTGTTTTTAACTGACATTTACAGTTATTTTCTGGCAAGTTAGAGACTAATAGTTTGTATTTTAAAATGTACACAGGCTTGGTTGGGGAGCCTGTGTGGCTCAGTCACTTAAGCAGCCAACTCTTGGTTTTAGCTCAGATCACAGTCTCAGGGTCCTGAGATTAAACCCACTTTGGGCTCCACACTCAGTGGGGCATCCTGAGAGATCAGGGCACCACTGAGAGAGTGGATTCTCTGTCTCCCTCTGGCCCTCCCCCAACTTGCTCATTTTCTCGCTCTCTAAAATAAATAAATAAATTCTTTAAAAAAAGTATATAGGCATTACTCAAGGTCCTAAATTACAACAGATTATATAAAAAGAACAGAGAGCCCAAAAAATTTTAAATAGATTAAAGAAAACATATTTATTGTGGTAAAATATAATTTTAAAAACAGATTTTTAAAGAAAGGGAGGTATGCCAGTTATTTACCTATTGTCTCTCAAACCCAAGCCCACCCTTTCATAAGGTGCTCTTTGATGCCAGGTCGAAGTCTGGAAAAGTACAACTCCCAGACCCCCTTGTTGGCTGGCTCTGGTCACGTTCTGCCAAGAGCACTGGTGGGAGACTGGAAGGTGGGAAGAGAAATAATTCTGTTTCTAGTTCCTGCCAGGATCCTTGCAGCAGCGGTACCACCAGATATAGGTGCATGCCCTGTGATTTGCAGTACTCCATACATCAAGGCTGGAATACTCCTTCATTCAACTGAACACCAATCCTATGAAGCCCCTTGATGGTTCCAGCATTTGCTATTTGGTGTTCTTCCAGAAATCATAACACCAGGCATACCCTGAATCCCAGGTCTGAGAACCAAACACGTCTTAGTACTCCGGAACTGAGTTCTAGAATATTGCCTTCCACCTTTCATTACTCCAACCCTAGGAGCAGTGGTTGCTTCCAATAGTTAGTAGTCTCTGACTCACTCTCTGAGTTGCTCTTCCAACCTTCTAACACACATACGTACCAGTTCCCTGTACCCACCACCAGGCTCACCTAATTCCTCATCCCTCTCCCCTCCAAAACCCTCATTTTGTTTCTCAGAGTCCACAGTCTCTCATGCTTCATCTACCCCCCAATTTCCACCAGTTCACTTTTCCTTTCTTTCTCCTAATGTCCTCCACGTTATTCCCTATGCTTTACAAGTAAGTGAAACCATATGATAACTGACTCTCTCTGCTTGGCTTATTTCACTCAGCATAATCTCCTCTAGTCCCATCCGTGTTGATACAAAAGTTGGCTATTCATCCTCTCTGATGGAGGCATAATATTCCATCGTATATATGGACCATATCTTCTTTATCCACTCGTCTGTTGAAGGGCATCTTGGCTCTTTCCAAAATTTGGCAATTGTGGCCATTGCTGCTATGACATTGGGGTGTAAATGGCCCTTCTTTTCATGACATCTGTATCTTCGAGGTAAATACCCAATAGTGCAATTGCTGGGTCATAAAAGCTCTATTTTTAATTTCTTAAGGAATCTCCACACTGTTTTCCAAAGTAGCTGTACCAATTTGCATTCCCACCAACAGTGTAAGAGGGTTCCCCTTTCTCCACATCTTCTCCAACACTTGTTGTTTCCTCTCTTGTTAATTTTGGCCATCCTAACTGGTGTAAGGTGGTATCTTAATGTGGTTTTGATTTAAATCTCCCTGATGGCTAATGATGATGAACATTTTTTCATTTATCTGTTAGCCAAATTTTTCTGATATCTAGTCTGGTCTCTCTGTCTTCACTAAACCTTATCAGACTAGAAATTCCATTAAAAAATTATCTTTAGGGGGTGCCTGGGTGGCTCAGTGGGTTAAAGCCTCTGCCTTCAGCTCAGGTCCTGATTCCAGGGTCCTGGGATCGAGCCCCACATCGGGCTCTCTGCTCAGCAGGGAGCCTGCTTCCTCTCTCTCTGCCTGCCTTTCTGCCTACTTGTGATCTGTCAAATAAATAAATAAAATCTTTAAAAAAAATTATCTTTAGTCTAAGACACATCATTTTCTTCTAGTTACCTTCAACATTTGGTTGTTTAAGTGCTGAGATCGGTAAAGTTGTAGGTGAAGATACACTGGATGTTTGGGTCTCCTGAAGAGGCTGGATGGTGGCACATTCATCAGAATGATTAGATTTAAGATTAGAACCAGTTGGACTCATCATCCTTTCAAATGCTTGAGCTAGAAAGGGAAAAATATTAAAATATTGAAATACTTTTGAACTTCAAAGTAAATTATGATAAATTATCTATTTTTCAAGTTGTGAAGAGAAAGAAATCAATGGCTAAGCAAGAAAAAGTAGTACTTGGCAAAAATAATGTCTTTTCTCCAGTTGGCAGCACTCCACTTCAGTATAAGCTACCAATTAATTACTTCAATATTATATTTGGCAAACGTTTATCTACTAAAGAAAGTAACCGTTATTTAATATGACTGTGTCTATTTTTGTCCTTGTACCCCTATAGTTTATTTACAATACAGTTCACAGTGATTTCTTTAAGACATAAACCCTCTCACATCATTCCTCTGTTTAAAATCTTTTAATGGCCCCCAAGTGGAGTGAAGATTTCAGTTGTTACAGTGGCTCTCAAAACCCTACATAGTCTATATCCCTATCTCCTCTGCCTTCCCACTTAGCTCTCTCTCTGACCTCATCTGTCACTACTATCCCATTATTCAGTATGATCCAGCCATCCAGGCCTTCTGGTTCTTCAACAAGTCAAGCAAGCACTCACCTAGTCTTTGCTCTTGCTGTTCTATTTGGACTGTTCTTTCCATAAAAACTCACATAGCTTTATTTTCTCCCTTCAGGTCTCTGCTCACATGTCATATTATCATAAAGCCTAACTCTGCCTATCATTAAAAAATACTACCTCTTGGGGCACCTGAGTGGCTCAGTGGGTTAGGCCTAGGCCTTCAGCTTGGGTCATGATCTCAGAGTCCTAAGATCAAGCCCTTGCATCAGGCTATCTGCTCTGTGGGGAGCCTCCTTCCTTCTCTCTCTCTCTGCCTGCCTCTCTAACTACTGTGGTCTCTGTCTGTCAAATAAATAAATAAAATCTTAAAAAAAAAATACAAGTCTTGCCACCAATCTGTTACTATCTATCCCTCTTATACTCTAATTTAGGATATTATCACCATCTGATATTGTCTTTGCTTACTGTCCATCTCTCCCCACATACCTAAGCTTCATGAAATAGCTCCATGAGAACAGGACTATATTCTGTTCACAGCTGGAACTCCAAAATGCAAAATAGTGCTTGAATACTGCTGAATGATTTTTCATCCAAATGACATGGAACAGCACTGGTAGCTTTCCCCTCATTATTTCTCCAAACCAATCTGCTATAAATGTCACCATTGCTAAAGTAATCCTCCTTGAGTACCCCTGAATGATAGCACTGTCATGAAATCCTCCTTGAGTACCCCTGAATGATAGCACTATTATTTCAACTCACAAAATAAAACCTTACCCTGGGTTTTGAGTAATGTCCAACTTGCCCCAAATCTACCTAATGGCACTCACATGCAAGATTCCCTGAAACTTATACAGTCTCAGCACAACTTCCTCATTATCCATAAGCTCTAATTAAACTATCTTTCTTTTAATCCTTCATGGAATTTGTCTTACAAACCTTGAGCCATCTTTCTCAACTTATTTAATAACATTATTTTAAATGATCACTTCTACCATCTTCCACCTTAAGGTTGATATTAAAATAACTGGTATTTGTTTTTTTGTAGTATAGAAATTAGTGTTAAATAGAACCCTAAGTGAAAATACACACTATAAGATATCATAACACAATAAATAAAACAGACAACTAGATAACCAAATTCATTTCAAGATATTTTCTTTGATAAACCAAAGCATGATCTCAATATCCTACTGCGTCTCTTTAATGGCTATACTTTCTCCTCTCCTGGACCCTTACAGTTAAAATGTTTTAATGCTCACCCAAAAATCTGAACTGTCAACTCAAGTAATGTTTCAAATCTTAATGGCTAATTATTTTCAAGTGGGGAGGGAGAATTATGTGGGAACTTGCTCTCATATTTCTGAATTCCAGCAGGTTGTCTGGCTAATAGCCCCAGCAGGCTTCTAGACTACTGGAATAGCACAGGAAAAAAAAAAAAACAACTATAAAGTCTTAAACTAATCTCTTCATAAACAAGGTTGGTAAGATGGAAATATAAAAAGTTTACACTCTATTATCTTCCAGAGCAGAGGTCAACAGCAGGGAGAAAAGCAGCTTACCTCAGGCTAATAGACTCACATCAGAGCTTTTTGGAGAATTGCTGAAAAAATTTATCTTCATTCAAAAGAGAAAAACAAATTATTATCAGGTATTTATTCTCCTGGCTAACAGGAAGCAGTACCTGAGCTACTATACAGGTCTGGTATTGAAAAGTCCCAAGTACTATTTGCTGGGAATTAAACTGTCAACAAATCTTTGAAAATGCCAAGTACTCCAAAGGCCAAATGTGTCTTTGAGGGAAAAAACCCACAATATGATGCATACACACACATACACACACACTCTGTGAGAACACAAGTAAGACCACCAAGATTATTGCTGATAATGGTAGCTAAGCTAGGGAGCCAAAAACAATGGGAAATACATACAAACAAAATTCCAAAATTGAGAAGGGAAAAAAATATATGAGACAAAATGTGCCAATACTGTAACAGTCCTATGAACTTATCTATAAAATCATAAATATTATTAACTTATTTTGCATTCCCATTTAGGGTATAATTTCCAAAAAGGTGGGAAATATTACCTTGCTTTATGCTATTAATTTATAACACTGAATTCTACTTATTGTTAAGTATTCTGTAAATTTTTAGATTAAGATGATAAAGATGGCAATGATGATGACAAAACAAATAGGAAGATGAAATGCAGCATTTAGGGACTTGGTACCTGTTAAAAGTTAATGAACTGCCACTCCAGAAGCTGAATGCTTCCTTTCCAGACTGGTAGTATTAATTGTGAGAGTAGAACAAAAAGAAGAGAAACCAAGCCATGGGATGTCCCACCTAAGCCAGATAAGTCAACACTAGGTCCTCGCCTTAAGAAAATAAAGAAGTTTATCTTTGTCACAATCCAATTGTTTTTATGATATATTCAATTACTGGAAGAAAATATGTCAGGTTAATACTCACCTTTACTAATAGTCTCAAAGCAGACTACACATACTCTTGCTTCCTTTTCCAGATATTGTAGTTTACATTTCCTATTACAACAGACACCACAAAATACCTATAAAGAATAAAATATCAAATTTGGTTTTGTGTGAACCATATTTATACCTATGGAAGGCAGGGGAAGAGGCAGTCCAAAATCTAATTAACCAAACACCATTTTTCTGATTACATAAATAATTTTTCTAATCACTATAATCACAGGTAGTTATTAAAATGGTTCTTTTTTGTTTTACTTCAGTGAGATTCCTGCAATTTAAAATTGTGTCTCTGACAAGAAGAATTGCTTTAAATCAATTCTGTTAATTAGAAAAGAACAAAAATTTTCTTTAATGAATAAGTTTGTAAATTTAAAAAGCTTTCTGTGGTCCTTTATTTAAAACTTTTAAAAGCAGAGTATTATTATTATTCTAAAAGAGAGGAGAGTTGATCTGAGACCAATATAATACTGGAAATTGCTGAATAAAAAAATGCAATGTTATTTCTATAGGCAGCCCTTAGAGTTTACAGACAAAGCAGTCAGAATGCAAACAGGTCAGCTTCAACATTCTGAAGCTGTGGCAGCCAATTTGCTTTTTCCCCCTCTATGTTTCCCTAGATATAGACTATAGCACTAACTGCAGAGTGGTCTTGAAATTAATCCAATGACACAGGGGGATATGACTGAATTTGGGACATCTTGTGTTAATGTTAGAGGGATAAAAACATATTCTTAGATATCACAAAAACTAGTAATTAGCATTCCTCATTTCCAAGTACATTATATTCAAGACAAGGTAACATTCATTCACCCTCAAGCAATCTGTAAAATGACAGTGGTTTATATATTTCCACGTAGGTGAAAAATGATTTTAAACTAGCCAAAACTTTTAATCATCTCTTAATCAGCTTTTCTGTCACATTAAATTTCATTTAAAATGTCTGAAAAGAATAAAAGACAAAGATTTTTATAACTCACTTTCCCACATGCTCGGCAGTGGTGTCGCCGTTTTGTAAATGTAAATTTGACTTGGCAGTTCATACAGTTTGGAGCTTCTGAATCAGGAACCCAAGTAGGTTGTTTCTGGCCCAAAACCATGCCTTCTTTGCAAGTGTTTACAGGTAGAGATTCTTCATTCACAGTTACAAAAGTGGATCCACCTTCAAAATTACTTTCTATATCGATGTAATTAGAGTTGAAGCTAACCTGAGGATCAGTTGTAGAATCGGTAGTACAAGTGGTTGGAACAATCATATTTGCTATGCTGGGCTCACTTTCAGGCGTATTTGGAACATCTGGTTTATTTGGTTCTTTTGAACCCCTTGGTCTTGATGGAATGTTAAACAACTGCTTTGGTCTGGCCCCTCCAACATGAACAGATTGACTGTTAATATCAGAGACTGATAATTCATTTGTAATCTCAGGTTTACTGTTAGATAGCCCTTGTTCAACTGGAACTGTACTTTTTTCCCCTAAAGAAAGGCCACCATTTTCTGTAGTATTCTGTTTATCAACTGTTTCACAAATCATATTAATGCCAGGACTTTCTCCAGTAGCGCCTGTTTCAGCATTGAAATATGTATTACTGATGTTCCTATCATCTGGGCCTTTCATGTCTATCTGAATCATTTGAGATTTTGAGTCACTCACACTTTCTTCAAACGATTTTACGTTACTGGTCTGAAGATACTGTTCAGTCAGAAAGGCATCAAGTTCAGCATCACTAATTAGTGCACCACTTTTCATGCCTTCATCAATATTAAAATAATCTAAATCTTGCCCATCAATATCATTGCCTGAAAAAGGGAGACTATCACAATGATCAGGAAACTCTGGGGCATTAGCACCAGAAGGCTCCATCTGAGATTCTGTAGCTGTAGAAGGATTTGCATTACCAGGGTGATCCAAAGACTCAACTCTGATTATCATCGGGTTGGACTCTACCTTTCTATTTCCCTGTTCCATTATGCTTTTACATTTTTCTTGTTTCAAAAGATTAGTCTCCTCCAATGGTTCCCCACCCAGAATAACACTCTTCTGTATTTCTTCATGTACTGGCACTGCATCTTGTATGTTGTCTTTGTGTTCATTCTGTGGTAAACAATCACCATGTGCTTTGCTTTCAATTAATGATCCACACAAAGACCCAGGTACTGGAAGACAGGTCAGTGAGGAGTATATTTCTTCACCTGAAACATGTAGAGCTGGAGAGGAATCTTGAGTTACATCTTGATTATCATCTTTAAGATCTGCATCTCTTGAGCCTTCTTTTGCAGACTGTTTTATAACTATAGCAGTCCTATCTTCCTGAAAGGCAAAGTCTGGTAATTTCAAACTTTCATCTTTTGCATTTGAATCATTTAAGTATAAATCTTCATTTTTTGGAAAACTGCAAGGCAAAGCACTTGTGCGGTCTCCTTCTACTAAACATTCTGTGGCAGCTATGACTGCCACATCTACTTCCTCTTTTACCAAACCATTATTGGCTTTCAGTAATTCACATGGCTGGTCCTTGTGCTGTAGACTGTCTTTGGCATCAAACATTTTGGAACTTTGTTGAGTCAAAGCAGATGGCATGTTAAAATCAACAACTGGTTCTAACTGATTAAAGATCTTTTTATCCTTTAAATTCTCTTTCACACTGTAATTACATGAATCTGAAGTTGCTGTATCTACTTTTGTACCCAATTCTTCAGCCTCACTAATTTCTCTGTTTTGTAATTCAGAGTTGACATCATTCTGTTCCTCTCTGACACGGTCCGCTGAAGCAGCACAAAGAGTTTCTGGCGCTGAAGATAAATCCAATCCAATCAAAGAATCTGCACTAGACTTAAAATCATCTGGCAATAACTGTTTAATATCTTCTTCACTATTAGTTACATGAACTAAGTTACCCATGTCACTTATCAGATCACAGACAGGTTTACTACATCGTCCCATATAGAGAGGCTGGATTTCATGTGAAGTGCCACCATCAACAGAAGAAAGGAGATCAAGTCCTGTTACATTTTTTTCATTTTGTATGGAAGCTAGTCCCTCAAGTGTTTTGTTAAGGGAAATCTTATTTGTTTCATAGCATGTTTCTGATGAGGCACAACAATTAATGCACTGTTGATCCTTTGGTAGCACTGAAGTCAGCTGTGAGGAAGCCAACTCTGAAGAAACTGAACAGTGGTTAGAATCATAGGCGTTTTGCTCATCTTGGTGATAATCTTGTTCATCTAATTAAAATAGAGATATAATGTTATTCAGAAAAGCCAAAGCAAAATTATCACAAATACGTTTTTTAAGACTCCTAAACTAACTAAACTTTTGTTTAGATCAGAAATAGATTACTCTCTTACAAAATTATAATAACTTCCAAAAGTAGTTTTATTTAAACTACTTGGGGCTTTTACTTTTCAGTGTAGATGTCACAGTGTGATAGAAGTTCCACTCAAAATAACTCAGTTGCAATATAAAAACCAGAGTGAAGAAGAGCTCAAAAACAATCCAACCTCTTGGTTCTCTCTCTGGTTTCCTAGTCTTCATTATTAGATGAGTAAAATATCTCATATTAATGAAATGCCAGTTTATATATAGTTTTTAAGCTGCTTTTAGCTGGCTCTTATGTTGATTTTTTTTAAGATTTTATTTATTTATTTGACAGAGAGGAATCATAAGTGGGCAGAGAGCCAGGCAGAGAGGAGGGGGAAGCAGGCTCCCCTCTGAGCAGAAAGCCCACATGAGGCTCAATCCCAGAACCCTGAGATCATGACCTGAGCCAAAGGCAGAGGCTTAACCCACTGAACCACCCAGGCCCCTCATATGTTGATTTTAAAGGTCTTTTGGTTAAATTTGTGTCTGTAGAGAAAAGTTTTACTTTCTTTATTTCTATTTTTGGCTATTGGTTCTATTCAGTGTAAGAACAGACTAGTATGTTATAATGAAATGTGAACTTACACAATATAACCATGTGACCAAAACTGAAACCAAATTTTGCTAAGAGTACTCTATATCTGGATAACTGAATCACAGACACTTAAAATTTCTTTAGTATCAAAAATTAAAAACCAACAAACCTGGATTCTGTTCAAAGTCATCAAGGAGTTTGTCCAAGTCACTGACTGCTGCTTTAAAATAACTATCCATCCTTCTTGTACACTTATTCAGAATTTAATCCTTATATGCCTAGAAAATAAAAAGTTATGAAAGTTTAATTCTCTAACATATAAATATTATGCCATCTACTGAATACCAAGAAACATAAGAAAAAGATACAAATTGCTTTGAGTAATCTATAATTTAGTTGGGGAAATTGCCTCCTTATATACAAAATGACATGAAAACCAACTGTAACAACATAACATACAACATAACATACAATACACTATTGTAAATTTTAAAAGACTTATCTAAGTAACTCATGTTATATAAGTTACATAAGTCAAAGAATTCATAATTGAAAGTTTAAAATAGTTATAAGTACCATATGCCAAATATAAGACAAAAATATAAAACACACTACATACAAATAAAAATACTTCACACAAAAACTTGTTTGATTCAACAGAAGTGGTACTTCAAATGCTTAGAGCTTTAGATGCTTATATCAGAACAGAAAAAAGATTAAAGACTAATAAACTAAGAGCAGGAGTTAAGGAAATAGAAAATGAACATACGAAAGAGGTACAAATAAATTAGTTTTACAAATAAAGTAGATAAACCAACTCCACAAATGAGCCTGACACCTTAAAGGAATCTATCAATGACTAAAGGGATAAAATCAAAAGGGCAAGGAGCCTAATTGATAGGGGGCTCTTACCATCTTAAATGGGACAACCAAACATCAAATGAATGAAGGCTACAAAGTACTGAACACAAATCAAATAGATAAAAAACCAAGAGATCACAAAGATACTAAAAACAAAAACAAGTAACACCATTCATTAGAGGGTTGCCAGGGCACAAACTCATTACTCTGAGAGTTCATATATTAAGGGAAAAGAGCAATAATTTATCCACCTCTTTATTTACAAAATGTACTTTAGACTAATAAAGTAGCTGCTGAGGGAAATTTCTTTAGATAAGAATTCCAATCAATAAATACAGATGGGTATTAAAATTTTAAAAATTATCTCTTGGAAATCCTTAATGCAACTAACAGACTAGGCAATGGTTATCAATATATTCTAGAAGTGTGAGATGAAAGGTTGGAGGGTAACTTTATAATGGTGGGAATAGGCAAAGACATCTGACTTCCACTAATCAATTTTACCATCAATAAATGTGGAAGACCCAAACATTATGTGCCTGGTGTGGAAGATACAACATCACATGTAATGTATTCCTGTCCCAAAAAACTGA
The DNA here is from genome assembly GCF_011764305.1 of Mustela putorius furo. Classification (NCBI taxonomy): domain Eukaryota; kingdom Metazoa; phylum Chordata; class Mammalia; order Carnivora; family Mustelidae; genus Mustela; species Mustela putorius. The sequence continues at coordinate 21,746,109 of NW_025422471.1, forward strand.
ACCTGAATCTAATCAAGCATTTAGAACTGTGTATTTATAGGAAATCCAAGCATAGAGGGACAAGTTAGGTGATATCAAAATAAAGCTATCAAAAAAAAAAATAAAGCTATCAGCTAAACCCAGAAAGTGAAAGACTCTACAGCAATGTCCCTTACATGGTCTCTGGCGAATGACCTTTAAAAAAAAAATTTTTTTTCCAATCTGTTCCATACTGTTACCTTTGTAAAGCTCAATAAAAACAATAGAAATTTTGCAGTAATACATACAAACAGAAAAACAGACATTATGAAGCACATGTGAACAGTTGCCTGGGATGAGGAATAGTAAGAAGTGAGAAATAGGGGTGCCTGGGTGGCTCAGTGGGTTAAAACCTCTGCCTTCAGCTCAGGTCATGATCCCAGGGTCCTGGCATCAAGCCCCGCATGGGGCTCTCTAATCAGCGGGGAGCCTGCTTCCCTTCCTCTCTCTCTACCTGCCTGACTACTTGTGATCTCTGTCTGTCAAATAAATAAAATCTTTAAAAAAAATTAAAAAAAAAGAAGTAAGAAAAACAAACAAATGAGAGTGTTTTACAAGATAGTTGCCATAAACTGAAAATACCTGAGGTCCAGAAAAAATAAGGATACTTTAAAGTGAGTTAAATAGATGTAACAATAGCTTAAGAGAAACCTGAAAGAACTGGAAAACCTAACTGAAGAAATGACCTAAAATGCAGTCCAGAAAGACAAGAAAAAGGAAAATATAACAGGTGAAGAGACATGGATGTAGAAGTCATCCATCATGGGAATGGAGTCCCGTACAGAAACTACAGAGCATGAAACAAGGATGCTTGAAAAGATAATCCTAGGAATTTTTCTAGACTTGATGAAAAACACAACTCAACAGATACAGGTAACTCATACCAAGCAATTTAAATAAAGAGAAATTCACAAGTGGCCACTCTGTAGTGAAACTTTTGTACTCCAAAGATTGAGTGCCCTTAGGAAAAGTTTACCTTAAAAGGAACAATAATTATGCTGGCAACAGGTAAACTTCAGAAGAATTTTCAGTAACAATGGTATGTCATCCTGATTTAACAAAGCACATTACTTATTTTACCTCTATTTTTAAATTGTGGTTATACCCTATATAATAGTATACAAAAACGCAGACACCAAAACAAACAAAAGGAACTTGGAGAAAAAGACAATGCATGAAACAGAAGAAAACTTCAAAGAAACTAATTAATATTCTCAGAAACATAACAATGCAACTATGACACAAGGATGGTAAGCCACAAATAAAGAATATATGGAGGGGGGAAAAGTGATCATGGAAAGTGATAGCAAAAGTCTTAAAATTCAAAGTGGAGCTGTTCGATGCAGTGAAAGCAGTGCTTAGAGAAACATTTATAACATAAGTGCACAGGTTAAAAAAAGAAAGATCTAAAAATCAACTGTCCAAGTTTCCACCTTGGAAAACTAGAAAAAGGAGAGCAAGGAGAACTAAACAAGTAGAAACAAAGATGACAAAGAACAGAAGAGAAACCAATAGACAAACAGAAAAAAAAAAAACCCAAAAAACAAAAATACTGAAACCGAAAACTTTTTTCTTTGAAAAAAATCAGTAAAATTAATAAACTAGGCTAATCAAGAAAAGAGAGAAACACAAGTTACCAGTATCAGAAAGAAAGAGGGGATATAACTACTGATGCTATGGACACTTAAAGGAAAATAAAGGAATATTATTAACAACTCTATGCCCACAAACTCGATAATCACATGAAATGAACCAATTCCTTGGGAGACATAAGCTACCAAAACTCACACAGGAAGAAACAGATAACCCATGGGCTGCCTGGGTGGCTCAGTCAGTTTAACGTCTGCCTTCCACTTGGGTCATGATCCTACACTGCAAAGGGCCTACTTTTCCCTCTCCCTCTGACTCCTGCTCTCCTTGCTTATGCACTCTCTGTCTGACAAATAAATAAATAAAACCTTAAAAAAAAAGAAAAAGAAAAAGAAAAAGAAACAGATAACCCAAACAGCTCTGTATCTCTTAATGAAACAGAACCAATAATTAGTAACCTTCCATAAAACAAATAACCAGATCCAGGTGGCTTCACTGGTGAATTTTACCAAACACTGAAAGAAGGAAGAAAAATATATTTCATAATCTCTTTCAGAAAAAGGAAGAAGAGGGAACCCTTCCTAATTCACTTGTAAGACCAGCATTACTCTAATACCAAAACCAAATAAAAACATTACAAGAAAGGCAAACTACAGACCAATATTGCTCATGAACACAGACATAAAAATCCTCAACAAAATATTAGCAAGTAGAATCCAACAATGTATAAAAAGAATTATATATGACAACCAAGTGGGATTTATCCAGGTATGCAAGGTTGGTTCAACCTTTGAAAATTAATTAATATAATCTACCATATCAACAGGATAAGAAGAGTTATATAATCATATTGATGGATGTAAAAAAAATGAAAAAAGGCATCTGACAACCTAACATCTGCTCATGATAAAAACTCTCGGAAAATTATGAGCAGAGGGGAACTTCTTCAATTTGATGAAGAGTATTTAGAAAGAACCTACTGCTAGCATTATACATTATGATGAGAAACTGGATGCCCTTCCACCAAAGACTGGGATCAAGGAAAGGATATTTTCTCTCACAAATCCTATTCAACACAGTACTGAAATCAAATACCCTCCCCCCACAGTGCAACAGGAAAAGAGAATAAAAAGTACACCATTTGGAAAGGAAGAAATAAAATTGTCTCTATTTGCAATGACATGATTTTCAATGTAGAAAATCCTCAAAACTCACCCCCTGAAATAGAGTAATGAATAGAGCATGGATACCAAGTTAATAACAAATATCAAATGCATTCCTATATATGAGCAAGTAACAACTGGAATTTGGAATTTTTTTAAAAATGCCATTTATGATATCACCTGAAAAAAATTAAATACTTAGGTATAAACTTAATAAAATATATAAAGGACCTATATGTGGAAAGCTACAAAATACTGATAAAAAAATCAAAGATCTAAATAAATGGTCGAGATATATTCTATTGTCAGGGAGAGGTAGACTCAATATTGTCAAGATGTCAGTTCTCAGTGCAACCCAATCAAGACGCTAGCAAGCTATTTTGTATGACTTAGGAAACTAAAAATTCTCAAGTGTATATGGAAAAGAAGACAGAATAGCCAACATAATGCTGAAAAAGAAGAGCATATTGGGACAACTCACTCTGATTTTAGATTTAGAAGGCTACAATAATCAAGGTAATATATGACTGGCAAAAGAATAGACATATACATCAATGGAAAAGAATAGAGAGCTGGGAAATAGACCCACACAACTACAGTCAATGCATCTTTGCCAAAGGGGCAAAGGCAATTCAAAGGAGAAAGGGTAGTCTTTTCAACAAGTGGTGCTGAGAAAACTGGACATCCCTATGCAAAAATATGAGCCTAGAAACAGACCTTACACCTGAATGTTTTTAAAATGGATAATAGACCTAAATGTAAAGTGCAATATTGTAACACTTCTTGAGGAAAACATAAGAGAAAATCTACATTAGCTTGGGTTTGGTGATGAGTTTTTAAATGTAAAAATGGCATGATCCATGAAAAAAAATGATTAAGCTGGACCTTCTTAAAATTAAAAACATCTGCTCTGAAAAGGGCACTGTTAAGAGAATGAGAGGAAAAGCCACATCCTGGAAGATAATATTTACAAGACACCTATCTGATAAAGGACTTGAATCCAGTCTACAAAAAAACACCTCATGTTAAATAATTAGAAAACCAAAGATCCAATTAAATGGGCAAAAGTTCCAAATAGACACCTCACCAAAGAAGATACACAGTTATCAAAGAAACCTATGATAAAACGCTCCACATCATTTGTCTTTAGGGACTACAGATTAAAACAATGATACCATTTTACATCAATTGCAATGGCTAAAATCCAAACAACTGACAATACCAAATGCTGCAAGGGTGCCAATCAGCAGGAACTCTATTTACTTCTGGTGGGAATGCAAAATGGTACACCCACTTTGGAAAACAGTTTGTCTCTTACAAAACTATAGTCTTACTATATGATCCAGCATTCATACTACTAGATATTTACCCAACTGGTTTATAAAGATTTACGTCCACACATGAACTTAGGTGTGATTGTTTATAATGGCTTTATTTATAAGGGCCAAAATTTCGAAGTATTCAAAATGACCTCCAGTAAGTAATTGATAAATAAACTATGTTACATTCATGCAATGGGATACTATTCAGGGATATAAAGAAATGAGCTAACAAGCCACAGAAAGACATAGATAGTTTTAATTATGTATTGCTACATAAAAGAAGCCCATTTAAAAAAATTTACACCCTGGGGCCATCTGGGTGGCTCAGTCAGTTAAGCATCTGCCTTTGGCTCAGGTCATGATTTCAGGGTCCTGGAACTGAGCCCCGAGTTGGGCTCCCTGCTCAGCAGAGTCTGCTTCTCCCTTTGCCCCTTCCCCACTGCTTATGCTTGCCCTGTCAAATAAATAAAAATCTTAAAAAAAAAATTTTTTTTAAATCTACACACTGTACGTAGGACTCCTGAGTCGCTCAGTTGGTTAAGCATCTGATCTCTTGGCTCAGGTCAGGATCTCAGGGTCATGAGCTTGAGCCCTGAACTGGGTGCCATGCTGGGTGGGAGCCTGCTTAAGATTCCCTCAGCTCTTCCCCAGCTGCTTGCTCATTCTCTCTACAACAAAAACCAAAAACCAAAAAACATCTACATACCATACCATTCTAGTTGTATGACATTCTGGAAAAGTCAAAACTACAAAGAGAGTAAAACATGTAAGTGATTGCTAGTGGTTTGGGGTAAGGGATAGGATGAACAGGTAAAGCATAGTGGATTTTTTTAGGGTCGTGAAACTATTTTGTACGATACTATAGTGATGAAAATAAGACATTAAGCATTTGTCAGGTTATAGCACAAAGAATAAACCTTAACATACTCAAATATTAAAAAATTATTTAGAAGAAGACTGGGTGATCTCAGAATGGAATGCAGAATGTGAGAAAAGGGCCAAATTTATTACAAACATATAAAACAACCTTCCTGAAAGGGGTGGAGGAATACAGTGCTACCTTTGGAAATGAGTGAGTCTGTAAAGCTGAAGATAAAAGGAACACAAGCATTGTGCTCTAGTTCATAAAGCTGTTTCCCAAAGGGTATGGGTTATCAATTCTGAACCACTACACACATATACTGGATTTAAAAGGAACTGGATGGCTGATGACAGGAGCCAGGTTTCTCACTGTTGGAAGGGAAGGTTAGATAAGCCAAAGAGAAGGAACCTAAAATGATCCACATGGTAATGGATTTGAACTGGAGACATTGGTATAAACTCATAGCTAGCTTTATATGGATAGAGATGGTTACATATCTGTCCTAATTTTTTACTTGAAATACTTACAGATATTAGTATAAACATGTATATCTCTTGCTCTGTTAGCTGACAGGGCCTAGAACAGGGCCTACTTAGCACCCAGAACATGGTTTCTCCAACAAAAGGAGCCAAGGCTCCTTGGAGAAATGGCTGATTCTATGACTGGGGCGGAAAATATACAAGATGAGCATGCCTCCCCTTCAGTCCTTCTCAGGGACCTACTAAAATATGTACTCTATCAACATGAGGGAGACAACAAGAAAGAGGAAGGGCTGAAGTCGGAAACAGGCTATTCAATACAGGGAGAGACAAATGCAATGCAAAGATCATAAAAGGACATACCTCAAAGACAGCCGTGCAACAACAGGCCTAGAGAGCAAGGCAAGAAGACAGATGCAGAGTGGTAGGCAATTACAGGAAAGATGTTACAAAACAAACAACAGACATTTTGAATCTACCAAAAGGAGATTTACATATCTTGTCTGAAGGGTTGTTAATAAAGTTATGGGTGCCTGGCTGGCTCAGCTGGTTAAGCGACTGCCTCCAGCTCAGGTCAAGATTCCAGAGTCCCGGGATAGAGTTCCGCATTGGGCTCCCAGCTCCATGGGGAGTCTGCTGCTCCCTCTGACCTTCTCCTCCCTTATACTCTTTCTCACTGTCTCTCTCTCACATAAATAAATATAATCTTTTTAAAAAAAATTTAAAAATTAATTAAGTAATTAATTAAAGTTAAAAAGGAAGGGTGCCTGGCTGGCTCAGTCAGTGGAGGGTCTTGATCTTGGGGTTGCAGGTTTGAGCCTCACACTGGGGGTAGAGATTACTTAAATAACATCTTAAAATATATAGGATACATTAAAAAGATATAAAACATACATTCATAAAGATACATAAGAGGTAGATAATACAGAAGAACTAAGGTAGGGACAGCCGGGTGGCTCAATCAGTTAAGCGTCTATCTTCAGCTCAGGTCATGACCTGGGATGGAGTCCAACATGGGCTCCTTGCTCAACAGGGAGCCTGCTTCTCCTTCTGCCTGCCATTCCCCCTGCTTGTGCACTCTCTCACAAATAAATAAATAAAATCTTAGAAAAAAAACAAAACAAAACTAAGGTAATTATAAACTAGGGAAAAAACCCAAAATATTATATTACAAACAAATAGTACAATATACCTGGCTTACCTGTACACATTATACACATGGTTAAATGATGTAAACACTAAATAGTCATTTAACTAAAAATTAGCATGGAACTAATCTGCAAATAAGAGGTGATGAAAAGTGCAGTGTTTAAAGGTAGAGGCTTGTGTAACAAACCTAAATTCTCATCTCCTATAATAGTAAATTGGTAAATAATACTTAAAACTGCAGTAGGATGGGGAGATAGCTGTGTAAGTAAGCAGGTTATTTAAAAACCTAGAGGTGAAAAGGAGTTGAACAAAAAATAAAGAGCTGAATAGTCTATTCACTCTGCAGGAGCCTTTCTCAGCAATGGTTCTTTAAGAGAATGAAGCCTTAATACCCTAAGGCATCCATTTTAGGTAAGGAACTACCTTCTTTCCAATGCTTGAAAGTGTTACTAGTTTGAAACCATCAAGGGGGGAGTTAAGGAAACAGCACTGCAACTTATGTTCCAGATGAGGAACACTGATTGAAAAAGGCTGCTTCTGCAGAGTGGGATTCAGGAGAGAGGACTGGGGCAAAAGATTATTACTTTTCATTTTAAGCCCTGTAGTCTTATTTTACTCTTTAAATTACATACAAGTATCCCTTTGATAAACATTAACATTACATTAAGAAATAAAATAGCAAAAAGTAGTAAAGGAACTCTGAATATAGAACATATTAAAAACATAAAGCACAGAAATGAGAATCATAGGAATCTAGAAATAGTCTCTCATTAGGAAAAAAACAATTTTTCTAAAAAAGTATGGAATTCATGAAATACCTATTTACAGAGTTATCTCTATACAGCACTGTACTACTAAGCTTTATGTCATCTGAGATGCCTAAAAAGGTACAGAAAAGGTAAGATAAATAATAACAGAATTCAACAATTTATATAAGATATAAGTACTGTATATGAAACCTTTTAACATGAAATTTGAAGCTACACATACTTCCCATTTCATTCAACTAAGATGTACTTAGTGTGCCAATAATCTACCACATACACTAAGAATACAAAAGGAATATAAAATATACTCCCTATTCTGAAGAAGTTTATTTATGTGTACATATGATAACCTATTTTATTTAGGTAATATTTCTACTCACCTGACCATTTATGTACTCTCAGATTTACAATAAAAAATTTACAGCATTTTACAAAAAATGGTTTTAAAGCATCTCTTCATGATTTAAAAAAAAAAGTGGCAGCAACATAGAAGATTAACCAGAAAACCAACAAAACCAATAGGAAGGAGACTACTAAAATGGTTCAGATGAGAGATGATGAGGGCAAAGCAGAAGGAAAGGAGATTATAGCAAAGTGGCTAAGGAGTGGGAAATTCTCGAGGGTGAAAGCAAGGGAGAAAGCTAGCATTACTACCAGGTTTCCATCATGGGTGACTAGGTAGACAGTGGTACCACTGACCATGACAGGCGATACAGAGAAGAGCAGGACTGAGGGAAAACATGAGTTCACATTTGGACTACTGTTTGCAGTACCTTGAGAACATCCTGGGGGAGATGTCCAATAGGCAGTTGAATATAAGGATCTGGAATGCAGGAGAAAAGTCTGAGATAGATAAAAGATTTGGGAACTGGCAACACATACCTGTTAATGGATGAGATCACCTAGGAAGAGAATATATAAAAGGACAGGAGCCTGACATCAGGTAACTAAAGATTACAATAAATGTCCCTCTGGATAAAACTTTCCCAGAGTTATAGGATAATAGCCAATATATAATGCTAAATGACAAAAAAAAAAAAAACCAAACTGCAAAACATCATGCACAGTACAAACCCATTTTTACAAATAAGTTGTTAAAAAAAAAAGGTATTAGCAAAGACACAGAAGAAAAATATGGAGGGCCAACACCAAACTGTTAACGATGGTATCTGTGATTATGCACGTCTTTCACATCCTCATTATGTATCTCTACAGTATTTTAGTTTTGTTTTGTTTTTGTAAGCAAAAACAAAATGCACTCTCACTAAATGCACTACTTCTGTAAAAGGAGAAAAGATAATTTTGTTCCTTTCCTAAAGAAAGTATAGTGCATATCCTTAAAATATTAAAAAAAATAATGAAAATCTGTTAGAAAAACACATTGACACTGGACTATAAATGGGCAAATAGTACAACTAATAAAATTATGAAAAAATATTCAAAGCACAATTGGTAGTATCAATGTAATATGAGTTAGAACACGTATCATTTGTTGCCTACTAAATCAGAACACAATTTTTCTTTTTAGCAATCTCTAAACCCAACATGAGGCTCAAACTCACAATCAAAAGTTGCATGATCAACTGAGCCAGTCAGCCACCCCCATAATTTATTTTTAATAGTAAAAGTGCTCAGTGTTTTTAAGAGTACGATAAAAAGAACATCTCATATACTACAGATAGGAAGTAAACGGGTATACCCTCTCATTAAAACAATGTGACAACATGTATCTACAGTTCCAAAGAGATTCCATTTGATATTAACAATTCTTTTTAAAATTTTAAGAAAATAATCCAAAGCAACTGAAAACATGCAAAGATATTTCATCAAATCATTAACTGAAACCATCTAAACCCCAATATTAGGACACAAAAGAAAATTACCCAGGCATCCAAAGTAATTCTACTTTTAGAGAAACAGTAGCAATTGTGTGGGGGAACACATCACAAATAACTTTCAACTTGAAATGTTCCTAATAGTGCAAAATTGCAGAAGAACCTAACAGCGTATTAATACAATAATTAAATCATCTTTCTCAAACTGATCTGAGGACCCCTGGAAGACCTCAGAACTTTTTAGGGGGTCAGTGGGGTCCTTCCTTTTCCAAACACCTATCTATGTATGGCTGGATTTTGCTAATGTGCTTTAGCAGACAAGATAACCCACCAGATTAAAGGGAGAAGCAAATAAGAGAATAAGAGAATGTCTTCTACAAAGCCAGACATTAGTGATCTGCAAAAATAAAAAACAATGCCACCCGTCTCACTAAATTTTAAATACATTTTTCAGAAATATTATTTAATTAAACATGTGAAGGGCTTTTAATGCATAATTTTTGGAAACTTTCTGAGTTTTAATTTATAAAATACTAAATATATTGCATTATAGAGACACTCTTTTAGTTCTCAATTTTTAAATTTGTAAAGGGATACTGAGACTCACTGGGTTAAGAAACTGTGATACTACCATATTATGTAACATTGGGATTATAATTAAGTGGGAACGGAGCTTTATCTGTAATGTAACTGTTTCAAAAGATATTTTGCTCATGCATTACTTGTATAATCAAACATCAAGTTATACTTATTAAGACTTTTAAAAACATAGGAAACACTTAAATTTAAGCAAGAAAAGCACGTAATCCAACTCTATAAAATCATTGTAATTAAGAAAATGCCACGAGAAAAAAACCTGGAAGGTAAAAAGTCAAAATATTAACTGTGGCTGATTATCTTTAAATGGTGAAATTATGGCTTATTATTTTTTCATAATCTTTATTATGTTAAGATTTTGTTCTGGACCCTAAGCATGCAGTTTAATATCTACGGGAGGGGGAAAAAGGGAGAAATGGGGTGAAAAAAGTACATAGTTTTCCTGGGTCAAAAACCATTACACTTCCGCCAATTCAGAAGACAACAGGCTCAAAATAATAATTTAAGGAAGCTAAATCGACGAACCAATTTCCTATTTTGTTAAATGAAAAAGATGTGTATGGGCACCTGGGTGGCTCCGTGGGTTAAGGCCTCTGCCTTCATCTCAGGTTATGATCTCAGGGTCCTGGGATCGAGTCCCGCGTCGGGCTCTCTGCTCAGCAGGGAGCCTGCTTCCTCCTCTCTCTCTGCCTGCCTCTCTGCCTACTTGTGATCTCTGTCTTTCAAATGAATAAATAAAATCTTAAAAAAAAAAAAAAAAAAAAAAAAAAAAAAAAAAAAGAAAAAGATGTGTATGGACTGACTGGTTTCCATACGAGTCAAACAAGAACACTCAGTCTGGAATAATTTGCTATCACGGTAGTACAAGTACGTTAATAGTTTAAAAGTTAGGTCATCTTTCAGAATTTTTCAGAGGTACCAAAGAAAGGGGAGAAAGAAAAACACCGCTGCATCCTTCTGTACAAAATGATGAGAAAATGCAGTGATGACAGAAAGGCAGTGATGACAGATTCTGCTAAAGTCGAGTCCTCCCAGTGCAGAAACTACCTCTCCGCGGGAACCACAGTCCCTTCAGGTAGGCACAGCCCCTCCCCTGGCGGGACACCCTTCTCCCTGCACCCGCCGCGGCCCCCTGGACGCTCCCCTATAGCCGACCACTCGGGGCGACTCGGGGCGACTCGAGGCTGTAGGGGTGGGTGGGACCCGGCAAAAAGCCGCTGAGATTGCCCTCCCTGCCCGGTCCGGCCCTCCATGCTCTACAGAGCGGACGCGAGGTTTGAGGGTCGTGATTCCCTGTTCAACTCTGCGGCCTGGGAAAGAGAACAAGTCGGGGGCCCAGGCTCGGCCCTTGGAGGAAAAGGAGGGCCAGAGCCGGCACCCAGGTCGACGGGTCCAGCGGCCACCCCGCCCCCTCCGTGAGTGCAGCAGGAGTGAGGAGAGGCCAAGTTGCCTGCTAATGGGGCTCTTACCTCCCCACACCCCAGAGGAGCTCTCTGGGGACTCGAAGCGATGCGGGGCAGAGGAATGAAGAGCGACCCCGGCCGGGAACCCCGGGGTGCGCTACGTCGGCTCAGGGTTTGTTTTTCCCCCCGACCTGTTGGGGCGGGGGGGGGGGGGAGAAGAGCTGAGAGCGCAGGCGCACAAGAGGCTTTCCTACGGCTCACAGCCCTCCTCCCTCTGCGTCCACGGCCTCCGCCAGGTCCCGAAGCGCCTGCGCGCTGCTCTGCGGAGTCCCGGCTGTGGGTGCCGAGCTTCTTACCGGAAGTGCCTGGGAAGGTTGTGGGATGATGAGGCAGCTTGAAGACCGGCTTTAGACGAGGACTCGGTTTCCCACTAGACGCCTGGAAGCCGGAATCGGGAAGCAGACTGCGTCAGTGTCCGGCTTCCTTTGCCCTTCGTTGACCTAGACTCAGCTTCCCCCGCCCCCCTCCGCAGCTGGCGCGGCGCACCGGCCTGTACCGGACACGCCTGCCGCCGGGCAGCTAACCAGGCCTGCTCCCCTGAAAGCCTTTTTGCTTCACACTGGCCACCCTCCTCTTCTTCTCGGCGGCAACAAAAATGCTCCCACCCACCCCTGAGCTGCAAGCCTTTCAGCTGACTGCCTGTTCCCAGCGCTGCTGCCCTTCCCTCTCGTTGCTTTAGTTCTGCTTTTCTAACAGTGACCACAAGGACAGCTGCCTCCCCGCGTCTAAGAACAAAAGCTAACCAACTGGAGAAATAAATGCTACTCATGCGATGTATGTTTGTGCTTGTTAAGCTTTACTATTTTTACAAGTTTTCTATAAATTTAAATGAGGGAAGAAGAGATAATCTCTATGGTAAGAATAATCCATCTGTTGCCAAAAAGTTTTACCAGCTCATAATTCATACTGGTCTTTAAAAAAAATTTCAAGAGTTAGGGAGAACGGGGTACCCAATTAATTCAGGGAGGTCATGATTTCGGGGACCTGATCCCCAGGATCCTGAGATGGAGACCCGTTTGGGGCTCCTAGCTGAGTGCAGCGTGGGCTTGACATTGTCTTTCCCTCTCCCTGTGATCCTCCGGTTTGTGCTTGAGCTCTCTCTCTCTCAGCTCTTTTAAAAAATTTCAGTTATATCAGTAGAATTCCATTCAGATGTGATTTATGGTGAAGGATTTAAGATTCAGTTCAAATTCTAAATCTGCAATTTGCAATTACAGTTTGTGATTGTTCAGAAATACTAAATCTTGATTTTTTTCTCTAGCCTTGATTTTACTAAAATGGAATTGTGTTGTTTTAGTCTAACAGTAAAACTTATTGATAGCGTAAAATAATTGAGCATCTACTATGTGACAGTCACTGCATTAGATGCTTTGCTTACATTATCTCATTTATTCCTAAGCAAGTCTACAAGTACAGTATGCATTTTCTGTATGTGTTAGGGGTTATTTACAGAGAAATAAAATGGGGTAACTGCCATTATGGAATCACCATATATACCAGAGACTCATATATACAAATGTTTATTTGGGATAGAAGGATTTATATAGAACTATTCATATAGTATAATACATACTTACATATGTAGTGTGAGGACAAAGAATTGAAACAAAACAGTGAGATCTTAGAGATTAATAGGAAAAATATACACATGAATGGTCGGTTCACAAAGCAGGAAATTTCAGTGCCTACTGTATATTTTACTAATGTTCAAACTCATTAATAATGAAATGAAGACAAAAGAGATATTATTTCCAGTGGATCTAATTAGCCAGTTCATTTAAAATGTGCATATATTCCACTGGTGAAGGTAGAGTGAAATGAGCACTCATCCTTTTGGGGATATAAATTAGGACAAAGATTTTTGAAAGTTATTTGTCAAATCAGAGCAAGAAATGTTCACATGATCTAAATTAATAATTTCCCTTCTAGAAATTTTAAGAACATATTGCAGAATACAAAGATTTATATGAAATAACAATAAAGTAAGCAAACTCCCCCAAACTAGAATGCCTTTCTTTTTTTTTCTTTTTTTTTTTAAGATTTTATTTATTTATTTGACAGAGAACACAAGTAGGCAGAGAGGCAGGCAGAGAGAGAGAGAGAGAAGCAGGCTCTGCACTGAGCAGAGAGCCCGATGCGGGGCTCGATCCCAGGGTCCTGGGATCATGACCTGGGCCGAAGGCAGAGGCTTTAACCCGCTGAGCCACCCAGGCACCCCTAGAATGCCTTTCATATAAGAATGCAATTATACTTTGTATCACATTTGTTTATGGGTATTTCCTCTGTACAGTGCATTGTGCTGGGAGTTGTAAGGATTACAAAAATGGATAATTCATGAAATTTGCCCTAAGAAGTTCACAATTCCATGTCATTCTCTTATTTACTAACATAAATAGTTGAGAGGTTGCTGCAATATAATAAAATTGCAAGCTCTTCTTGTAGCTTCTTTGTCAATTAAATTTCCTATGATTTCTTTCATTGATTGAAATGAAGAAGAAATCTGCACATGGAATGCAATGTCAACTAAAAATATTAATGAAAAAGAGTCCTTGCAAAGTTTGAGTAATACTTACTGGAAAACTCCATGTGTCATATTTGACCTCTAAAGATCCCAATTTATAACTAAATGATTTCGACTTCAGGAAATCATTCTAGTTGTAACTTTTTTGGCCAATTTATTCCTTAGACTTTAACTAATCATCACTTAGACCATAGCATTTTTTATTATTTTGAAAGGTAACCAGAATCTTGATTATTTTAAGAGGCTTAAATTCTACAGTAATGTGAACTTACAAAGCTCTTCCCTTTCCATTAGTAATCTGGATGGCGAAAATACCAGAAACAAATGAGAATAACAGTTACAATTATTCATTTGTTTCATGGCTGGTCTTATACTAACAAGCAATTTTAGAACTAGGGGTTCATTGCTCCCAAACACAGAAAGCGACATGGAACTGTTAACCATTAGGATTTAATGCTATCTAAACATGTTAGATAGCATTAAATGTTATTAGGAAAATAACTTTTTAAAAAAAATTATCTGCTTAGGGCCACTTAGATTAGCTATTTGGAGCAACGTCACTAATGAAGAAATGGTTATAGTTTTGGTGATTATGAGAATCAATTTTTTTAAATGCATAGAAAAAGTTTGGAAGGAAATCCACTAAAATACTGATTATCTTTGGAAGGTGAAATTATGAGTGATTTCTCCTCTTTCTTTTTAGTTTTTTTATATTTTCCAAGTGTTTACAATGAGAACATATTACTTTAATAATCCAAGGAGAAACTAGAACACTTTAAAAAAAGTATTTCTAGGGGCGCCTGGGTGGCTCAGTGGGTTAAGCTGCTGCCTTCGGCTCAGGTCATGATCTCAGGGTCCTGGGATCGAGTCCCGTATCCGGCTCTCTGCTCAGCAGGGAGCCTGCTTCCCTCTCTCTCTCTCTGCCTGCCTCTCCGACTACTTGTGATTTCTCTCTGTCAAATAAATAAATAAAATCTTTTAAAAAAAAAAAGTATTTCTAAATTTATAATTGAGTCAACCAATTATTTCACATTCCTTATGCAATCAATACATTGCATACTGGATACAGTCTACTGCATGACTATGGGTCATTAAGAGTGAAATGACCCAAAAGGATGTTAAATGTCTAGATACTGTCTTAGAGGTGGCAACAAGATACAGTTATCCCCAGGACTCATATATGATACAGCTTCAGCGTAATGACACAGGTTCTCTTAGCAAGGAAGTCAGAATTCTTTGCCAAGTATTTTTAATTGTCTCCTCTGGGCAAATGATGGCAATGTATTTCTGGGCCCCTTGTGGTTGAATAGAGCCATGTGACTGATTCAGGCAAGTGAACTGTGAAAAGTGAGTGACATGTGTCTTTCTAGACTGGGTTCTTTTTACCCACCAGTGTAAGATATTCTAGAACTCACTTCCCCTCTGGCACAGCAACAAACAAGACTTGATACTGTGGCTTCTCCATCAGTGTGAGTGTTTGAGAGACTCCAGTGAACAGATCACTTTTAGAATAAGAAGTAGGGGGCGCCTGGGTGGCTCAGTGGGTTAAGCCTCTGCCTTCGGCTCAGGTAATGGTCTCAGCGTCCTGGAATCGAGCCCCACATCGGGCTTTCTGCTCAGCAGCGAGCCTGCTTCCTCCTTTCTCTCTGCCTGCCTCTCTGCCTACTCGTGATCTCTCTCTCTCTCTCTCTGTCAAATAAATAAATAAAATCTTAAAAAAAAAAAAAGAATAAGAAGTAAACTTGGTTATATGCCACTGAGATTTTGGGGGATGATTTGTTACTGCAGCATAGCTTAGCCTGTCATGGCACATGACATGTTTCTATATTTTCTATTAAGTCATAAAACATGTCAATAAGAAAAGATTTTCAAACTATTAGTTGCTTTTATGTATCTAAGGATAGTCACATCAGAATTCATCTGCAAATATTTTAAAGATTGAGACATCATTATTAGTACACAGTTACACTGATTTTATATTTTGAAGCTGGCATAAGGAAACTTGCGAGAGTTCAAATGTGTTCAGATGGAATCAACAGTTTCAGGCCCTCAAAAGAGAGAGGAAATAACTGTTGATGATCCAAATCCACCGCCAGTTAGCATGTAAACTGGAGGCAGAAAGAGAACTGAAATTCAAATCAAATAAGTGAAATTAATTATTCTCCTTGTCAGTTGCTTGAACAATATTTTTTGAGAATAAGTTCAAAACAAATGTTAATGTGCTTTTTGAGTTACATAAGTTTAACGCTGTGCCGTAATGAGGAGGAAAAAATGAACTGTGGTTATCATCTTCTCTCCTTATGAATATTTGAGAAAAGAGATCACATTTCCAAACATTGGGAGAATTTTAGCTTCCTTTGGCTGGAGAAAAGACAAGGAACCCACTCTTGGTGGCAGAAAACAAATCTTGCAGGCATATAATGACCCTCTCAGGAACTTGGTGATGAGAAGCAGGATCTGAAGTGAATGAGAAATCCCCTGTGAGATCCATCTCTGAGCCAAGAGGCAGGCTCTGGGGCTCTACAGCAGCATCTCGCAGGCAACAGAGCAAAGGCAAAGATGGCTAAATTCTGAAGAAAAAGGAAGCACGACCACCTTATTTTGATGATACAGAAGTCCAGGATTATTGTAGGACCTACCCAAGAAAGGGAAGGGAGTTTCAAAAATGATTGGTTGAATTTTCCTTCCAACTTCAGAACAGATTATATTTGATTTAGGGAATAAGAGAATGTAGTATTTCTTTTATCCTGGCATTGTGGAATAAAATTCGTGCCCAGCGTATGTAATTTTATAATATTGATCTCTCTCTCTCTCTCTCTCTCTCTCTCTTTTTTAAAGTGACCTCTACACTTACTGTGGGGCTCAAACTCACAACACCGAGATCAAGAATTGCATGCTGTACTGACCCACCCAGCCAGATACCCCTCTAATAGTGATCTCTTGGTTTAAAAAAAAAAAAAAAAGGTGTATAAGCAGAATAGGAATCCTAGCCCTTATTATGAGAGGTAATAATGTTTTCTTCAGGTTTTCCCCCCCTTTTTTTGCAAACAGATTGGGTAGTTAGTTCAAAGTGAACTTTTATATATACTTTTTTTGACTTCTTCAAATCAAGAAAGAAATAGTGAAAACCAGAAAAATCTTTTCTGCACACTTTGCAGTGTGCCTTACTATTAAAAAAAAATAGAATTATGGGGTGCGTGGGTGGCTTAGTCAGTTAAGCATCCAACTCTTGATTTTGGCTCTAGTTATCTCAGGGTTGTGAGATTAAGCCCTGTGTCAGGCTCTGCGTGGGGTGTGGAGCCTGTTTAAGATTCTCTTCCTTGGGGCACCTGGGTGGCTCAGTGGGTTAAGGCCTCTGCCTTCAGCTCAGGTCGTGATCCCAGGGTCCTGGGATCAAACCCCATATCGGGCTCGGCTCAGCAGGGAGATTGCTTCCCCCCTCCAACCCCTTGCCTGCCTCTCTGTCTGCTTGTGATTTCTGTCTGTCAAATAAACAAATAAAATCTTTTTAAAAATTTATTTTTTATTTTTTTAAATTTTTAAAATTTATTTTCAGCGTAACAGTATTCATTATTTTTGCACCACACCCAGTGTTCCATGCAATCCGTGCTCTCTCTAATACCCACCACCTGGTTCCCCCAACCTCCCACCCCCCGCCGCCCCTTCAAAACCCTCAGATTGTTTTTAGAGTCCATAGTCTCTCATGGTTCACCTCCCCTTCCAATATCCCTCAACTCCCTTCTCCTCTCTAACTCCGCTTGTCCTCCATGCTATTTGTTATGCTCCACAAATAAGTGAAACCATATGATAATTGACTCTCTCTGCTTGATTTATCTCACTCAGCATAATCTCTTCCAGTCCCGTCCATGTTGCTACAAAAGTTGGGTATTCATCCTTTCTGATGGAGGCATAATACTCCATAATATATATGGACCACATCTTCCTTATCCATTTGTCCTTGAAGGGCATCTTGGTTCTTTCCACAGTTTGGCGACCATAGCCATTGCTGCTATAAACATTGGGGTACAGATGGCCCTTCTTCTCACTACATCTGTATCTTTGGGGTAAATGCACAGTAGTGCAATGGCAGGGTCATAGGGAAGCTCTATTTTTAATTTCTTGAGGAATCTCCACACTGTTCTCCAAAATGGCTGTACCAACTTGCATTCCCACCAACAGTGTAAGAGGGTTCCCCTTTCTCCACATCCCCTCCAACACATGTTGTTTCCTGTCTTGCTAATTTGGGCCATTCTGACTGGTGTAAGGTGGTATCTCAATGTGGTTTTAATTTGAATCTCCTTGATGGCTAGTGATGATGAACATTTTTTCATGTGTCTGATAGCCATTTGTATGTCTTCTTTGGAGAAGTGTCTGTTCATATCTTCTGCCCGTTTTTTGATATGATTGTTTTGTGTGTGTTGAGTTTGAGGAGTTCTTTACAGATCCTGGATATCAACCTTTTGTCTGCACTGTCATTTGCAAATATCTTCTCCCATTTCGTGGGTTACCTCTTCGTTTGGTTGACTGTTTCCTTTGCTGTGCAGAAGCTTTTGATTTTGATGAAGTCCCAAAAGTTCATTTTCGCTTTTGTTTCTTTTGCCTTTGGAGACATATCTTGAAAGAAGTTGCTGAGGCTGATATTGAAGAGGTTACTGCCTATATTCTCCTCTAGGATTCTGATGGATTCCTGTCTCACGTTGAGGTCTTTTATCCATTTTGAGTTTATTTTTGTGTACGGTGTAAGAGAATGGTCGAGTTTCATTCTTCTACCTATAGCTGTCCAGTTTTCCCAGCACCATTTATTGAAAAGACTGTCTTTTTTCCACTGTATATTTTTTCCTATTTTGTCAAAGATTATTTGCCCATAGAGTTGAGGGTTCATATCTGGGCTCTCTACTCTGTTCCACTGGTCTATGTGTCTGTTTTTATGCCAGTACCATGCTGTCTGGGTGATTGCAGCTTTGTAATAAAGCTTGAAATCAGGTAACGTGATGCCCCCAGTTTTGTTTTTGTTTTTCAACATTTCCTTAGCGATTCAGGGTCTCTTCTGATTCCATACAAATTTTTAGATTATTTGCTCCAGCTCAACAAATAAAATCTTAAAAAAAAAAAAAAAGAATTATGGATGCAGACTTTTACAACACAAATTAAACTGCATGCATATATACACATATAATGTGTGTTTATATATATAGTTAAGCAAGTTAGATATATATGTATAGTTAAACAGGTTAAAATATATACACACAGTTAAATAGCTTAAAACAAAGTATGAAAGTATGCATTAAATATGAAGAGGAAATCATCATCAGCTTCATATTCCCTCTTAAAGTAAGGTTTTCCAAGATTGTCTACTATGAATCGCACTCCTGGGTATTTACTGTAAAGACACAAATGTAGTGATCTGAAGGGTCACGTGTACCTGAATGTTTATAGCAGCAATGTCCACAATAGCCAAACTATGGAAAGAACCTAGATGTCTATCAACAGATGAATGGATAAAGAAGATGCGGTACACACACACACACACACACACACACACACACACACACAATGGAATACTATGCAGCCTCAAAAGAAATGAAATCTTGCCTTTGGCAATGACATGGATGGAACTAGAGGGTATTATGCAGAGCAAAATAAGTCAATCAGAGAAAGACAATTATCATATGATCTCTCTGATATGAAGAATTTAGGCAGAGTGCAGGGTTTGGGGGTAGGCAAGGAAAAAAATGAAACAAGATGGGATTGGGAGGGGGACAAACCATAAGAGACTCTTAATCTCACAAAACATACAGGGTTGCTGCAGGGAGAGGGATAAGGAGAGGGTGGTTGGGTTATGGACATTAGGGAGGGTATGTGCTAAGGTGAGTACTGTGGAGAGTATAAATCTGATGATTCACAGACCTGTACCCCTGGGGCTAATAATACATTATGTGTTAATAAAAAAACTAAAAATTTAATTAAAAAATTGTCTGCTATGATTAACCAGTGATACACAAGGAGACTGGATAACACAGGACCACATTTCCTCATGTGGCATTTTCTCTCTATTATGGTCATTTCCATGCCCATTTCCTTCTTAACCTCAAGGACTCCTGGACAGGATACCTGGTCTTAAATTAACCCTATTATTTTTTTCTTCAATGACTTCTAATCCATCTGAATGATGGTTTGTCATTTCTATTGCAGTCTGGGCTTGTCTTGCTCTCCTTTTATATATAGTTAGATTTAGA
The DNA here is from genome assembly GCF_011764305.1 of Mustela putorius furo. NCBI lineage: Eukaryota > Metazoa > Chordata > Mammalia > Carnivora > Mustelidae > Mustela > Mustela putorius. The sequence goes on from NW_025422471.1 coordinate 21,766,111, forward strand.
TTTGGCTAAGGATATTAGTAGCCTTCAACATATTAATGACTTAAACTAGATGCTTATTTTTCTTTTGCATTAACATCCAGATACCAGTGGTCTAGAGCTGCCATGGAATTCTCTTCTATGAAGTCAATGCAGACCTTGGATACTTCTAGTTTGTCACTCTATCATCTGTGGCCACTATCCTCAAGGTCACCTCATGGTCCAAAATGGATCTTCAGCTCCAGCAAGAAGGCATGGTGGGTCAAAGGGTTCATGTAAGCTGTTTCTTAAGGAAAGGTCTCTGAAGCTGCAACAGGATATTCTTTCTCAGATCCATTGATCAGAACTTACTCTCTTGGCCACATACAGTTGCAAGGGAAGAATGGGGAATTGTCTTCATTTTGGGAACGCCTGTGCCCAGCTGGAAAATCTAATGGAAGAATGGCTATTGGAAGGAATTAGCAGTTTCTGCCACCCTCTATTTGAACCATGGTGCCATTGAGAGCTCCCTTGCTGCAAGAACACAGTAATATTTTATCAAACAGCATGGATCTGTGCAGGATTGGAATGATTATTGTAACTCCAGAATAAAGGCCAACTTTTCAGTCACACTGGAGCACATTATTAATGATTACATTGTCAGCATTTAATCTTCACCTGCAATGTTAAATACAAAAACCTTTCCTCCACCCTTCTCTTTCTTCCTCTCATCACATCTTTAGGAGTAACTGCTCTTGCTGACTCACTTCTTCACCTCTTTTATTTATCTTCAACCTTATTCAGAATGGATTCTCCCTAATTAATCCACTATTCTTGATAAGGCCAACAGTAAACCCATAAAACTAAATTAATCAGGTGTTTTTCTGTCATCTTCCTTGGCTCCTCAGCGTCTAGCAATGCTGGTGTTTTCTTTTTCTAGAAATCCTCTCTTCTGTTGAATTCCATGACACAAATCTCTTCCAGAGTCTCCTTGTAAATACCTTTTGTGAGTTTTTCCTTGATCACAACACAAAATAATGGATCTCTAAAGTCCAGTTCCAAGTTCTTCTCTTTTCTGCTCTTAGACATAAATGAATTTATCCACTGCAGCCTTCAATAGTCACTGTGTGTTGAGGATTCCCCTAGGCATAGCATGTGAGTAGCTATTCAAGTGTTAGAGGAAATCCAAATCTACTTCCTAAGGAAAAGAATATAACTGATTTTGTCTACTAATACCTACTCATATGACCTACTTACATGCAGAGTTGAAGATCTTCTATGCTACCATGCATACCATGTTCTACCAATCAGAACCCATCATCAACTACTGAATACCTATATTCCTAGGTCTTTCTCGATTTTACATTTGAATTTTCTGCTAGTGAACACTTCATATCTTAGATTTAGCTGAGAGAAGTAGTTCTTGAGAAATCATGTATGGTAATTTTTTTCCCTTGGATTAAACCACATTTTGAGAAGGCACGCTTCAACTAAATTACTTAGCCCCTTGCAAAATCACCAACATGACATTGAGTTTTAATTTTAAATTCCCAGCTTTTATTAAAGTTATTATAACAGTCATAAAAAATTGTATCTTGTTTTTGTTATTAAGAAAAACTAGGCCATTTCATTCCTCAGTGAGGTCATTTTATTGTTCTTTATGTCTTTTGTCAGAAATTGCTATTAGAAATTTAAAACCTGAGTGATATATGTATTGAGGAATAGGAATGCTTCTTCCTATCTGAAAGTTATAAAATCTGACTTATTTTGGTCCTGTTTGAGTTTGATACTGGCTGCCAGGAAGTTAAAAGGCAAATCAAATGATCAATCACACTAAGTCCATCACCATTATAATCACTTTCTACTTTCTTTCATGATTGATTTTCTGTTTCTATTTTATTGTATATAAACAGATACATGATAGATAACAGATAGATCTCCCTTAGGATAAGCCACATAAAAAATCTGTTAAGGAAAGATTTTCTTTTCTTCTCCTGTGTTGTATATGTTTTTTAATGTTTATAGAAATTTCTCCATTTCAGAGAGTCATTGTAAATATGTAAGAAATATTGGAATGAGGATAAAAAGTTTAAGAAATTTAATAAGATACTTAAGATTACTCTCTTGGAATTTGAATACTGCAATAACAAATATTTAAAGTATTCTAAATTTCCATTTAATCTTCTTAGAAAATGATCAACAAATAGATTTAAAGTGTGATTTGATTTCCATTACTAATTTACACGTCATGAATTCTATTGAATAGGGTAGATTAGAATGGTTTTATATATTGAAGACTTAGCAAAGACACAATCTCTAAAGAATATGAACTGCTTTCTTTAAATTGCAAGATCTTTTCAACTGTAATTTTCTTCTCCCAGGCTGTTTTTTATTTTTCCTAGGAAATGCAAAAAAGCTCAAATTCCCATAAAATTTTCATGGGTTTATAAAGCTAAAAGCATTTTTTAAAGGGTTATTGCATTAAAAATGTCTTAAATTAATTAGACCATACATTTTAAAGCAGTTTTTAGATTTACAGAAAAATTGAGCAAAAAAGTACAGAGTTCATATATATATTCCTGTATACTCCCTCTTCTCTTACCTACAGCAGTATTTCATTTTTAGTAAGAAGAGTTAAAAAATTTTAAGCCAAGATTACTTTATGTCACCCTTAAATGTTCCCTCCACAATCACGTATTTTCAGTATTGGCTAAATAAATTAGATAGATAAATTCAGCTATGGGTTTTGTCAATATTACCAATATCATTTCCTTCTGGAGAATTCTCTCTCTCTCTTTTTTTAAAGATTTCATTTTATTTATTTATTTTTTTAAAAAGATTTTACTTATTTGACAGACAGAGATCACAAGTAGGCAGAGAGAGAGAGAGGGAAGCAGGCTTCCTGCGGAGCAGAGAGCCCGATGCGGGGCTCGATCCCAGGACCCTGAGATCATGACCCGAGCCTAAGGCAGCAGCCCAAACCACTGAGCCACCCAGGTGCCCCTAAAGATTTCATTTTAAAGTAATCTCTATACCCAACATGGGACTGGAACTCACAACCCCAAGATTAAGAGTCTTATGATCTACTAACTGAGCCATTCAGGTGTACCCATAGTTCTTTTTCTTGATGAATTGTTGTTCAAAGGCAATTTGGAGAATATCTGCCATTATATTAACTCCTCTTTACTCTTCTTCAGAGTGTTTTATTTTTCCCAACTATATTTCCTACCATCGTAACCACGTCTAAGTGTACAATTCAGTGGTACTAAGTACATTCACATTGTTGTGCCACCATCACCACTATCCATCACCATAACTCTTTTCATCTTGTAAAACTGAAACTCTATATCCATTAAATCCTAACTCCCCATTCTCCGCTCTCCCAGATCCTGGCAACCACCATTATACTTTGTGTCTTTACAAGTTTAACCATTCTAAGTTTTTCTTTTATATAGAATCATACAGTATTTGTATTCTGTTTTTAATTTTTTAAAAAGTTTGTATTTATTTATTTGAGGGAGAGAGAGTGAGAGAAATCATGAGTGGGTGAGAGGCAGAGGGAGAAGCAGATTCTCCGGTGAGCAGGGAGCACAGAGAGCCTCTCGCAGGCCTGGATCCCAGAACCCGGGGATCATGACCTAAGCCAAAGGCAGATGGTTAACTGACTGAGCCACCCAGGTGCCCCAAGTATTTGTTTCCTTATGACTGGCTTGTTTTACTTAGCATGATGTCCTCAAGTTTAATCTATATTGTAGTATTTATGTCACCATTTCCTTCCTTTTTAAGGTTGAATAATATTCCATTGCATGAATGTTCCACATTTTGCTTATCCATTCATCTATCAATGGACATGGTATTGCTTCCATGTTTTAGCTATTGTGAGTAATGTTGCTATGAACATGAGTATACTCCAACTGTTTTTGAAAGAATGCTTATCAGGTGTCAGGGACAAACGCAGAATAATCCTTGCCTAAATTCTGAGACTGATAAGCAGATGTGGTCTCCTGGCCTGCAGGCTCAGGGTCTAACACTGTGCTTAGGGAAGTCTGTGATCTTTGTCCATTCATATACAATGTGTGAAATTAATAATATGAAGGACATTAGAGCTTGGGATTTATGAGGAATTGCTTTGGGGTGATTGTGGACTCAGAAATTCCTGTGGGAAATCCTAATTATTGGTATCTGTAAGAATTTTCTTTTGAGCTAGTCATTTATCCCAAAGAGTAATATGCCAATTTCCTGGAGTTGGTGGAAAGATTGAAGGACAGGAAGCGGGTAAATCTTTGCTGCCAGCTTTCTCAGAATCAAAGGAGGGAAGAAAGATGGGGTTTTATTATTAGATATGCAGACTTTCACTTAATAATTTTCCTAGTTTCACTCCTGAGCCTCCTGCATTATGTAAAAAATTACAAAAAGCAGTTTTTTAAAAGGACTTTTGAAAATAAAAAATTGGGGGATGCCTGGGTGGCTTAGTGAGTTAAGTGTCTGCCTTCAGCTCAGGTCATGATCAGGTCATGATTCAGATCAGGTCCTGGGGTTAAGCCCCACATCAGGCTTCCTGCTCAGAGAGAAGGCAGTCTGCTTCTCCATCACCCTCTGCCTCTCCCCCACCTCCTCTCCCTGCTCCTTCTCTCTCTCTCAAAAAAATAAAATCTTCAGGAAAAAAAGAAAACAAAAAAAGTTCTGAAATTTAGCATATTAAAAACCAAATTCTGAAAATAGAAAATAAAATGAAAAAAAAATAAAAATAATAAAAACCTAATTCTGAGGGGCACCTGGGTGGCTCAATAGGTTAAGCAACAGACTCTTGGTTTCGGCTCAGATCATGAGATCCGTTTCTGCACTCAGCGGAGAGTCTGCTGAAGGTTCTCTCTCTCCCTTTCTCTCTGTCCCTTCCTCTGTCCCTCCCTCACACTTTCTCACTTTTTCTCTAAAATAAATTAATAAATTAAAAAAAAACAAAACCCACAAATTCTGGCTATTCTATCCAATCCTTCTCTTCTCACAGTTTGCCCATTTTGACAAACAGTGACTTTATCCTCCTGGTTGCTCAGGCTAAACTTGGGTGTCATCATTAACTCATTTTTTTTTCTTTTCCCTCACATTTACACTTATCAGTCAGTCTCCTTACCTCCACCCTCAAAATATATCCTTGTCTCACGATCTGATGCAAGCCACCACAATCTCTAGTCTGTCGCGGATTGTTCTACTAACATTATTTTTGGTCTGCCAACAAAGAATGTATGTTATCTTCTCAGATGAATAAGTCCCACTTGCCTTTGTTTTTTCCTGCTATAGTCTTCTACTCTGGACGTGACCATTGATACTTTGGTTTATACAACTCCTTCCAATCTAATCACAATTTTGAAGCTCACTACCTTAGGCCTACCCTATACCAAATCTAGGGAAGAAGGGCACTGATGGCAAGGTAAGGAAAAAAAAAACACTAAAGTATCTGCCTTGTAATTCTGTTGCAGGCTGTGCAAACAACTCCTCAGAAAATAGCTGTGACTGTTACTGTGCTGGTCATTTGTCTATTTTTCCTCTGATTTTTTTTCCCTTTCCCTGTGCTGGTCATTTGTCTATTTTTCCTCTGATTTTTTTTCCCTTTCCCCATTCTACTCTGTATTGCCAGGCCCTGACCCCTGCAAACTTTCATTCCCAGGCTCTTGGTCAACTGGTTTTGAGTTAAGAGGAACCGCTGAGGAGACAATGACTAGAGATTGGAGAGTGACAAGTTGGAAAACCAGAATATTTCTCCTTTCTCTCTTTGCTCTGTATAATATCTCAGGCAGGACTCCGTCTCCACCATGGTTCCATCTCTCTCCAGGCTCCTTAACTTCTGGTTCTACTCTTTCTCCTTTGTCCCTCTGGTTGTGGGGGCAATAGTAGTTTCCTGCCATTGGTAAATTCCAGAGTATTGCCTCACTGACCTTTGATTGCCTTCTCAGTTCTCCCATCATTTTTGTGACTAGATCCCCACATTAAATTTTCTCTGCTAGGGAACCTGGGTGGCTCAGTGGGTTAAAGCCTCTGTCTTCAGCTTGGGCCCTGATCTCAGGGTCTTGGGATCGAGCCCTGCATTGGGCTCTCTGCTCAGCAAGAAGCCTGCTTCCCCCTTTCTCTCTGCCTGCCTCTCTTGTGATCTCTGTCAAATAAATAAAACTTTTGAAAAATCTTTAAATTTTCTCTGCTAAAATACCTTGGTTCTGTTTTTCTGCCCGGGCCCTGACTAATACCTCCACCTTTCAAATTCTTGCCATATTCTGCTAATACCTGCTCTACTTTTATGTTTATAACCAGACCCCCCCCCACCCCATGCATTGCTAATATTTGTTTGCTTTCATAACTACTCTGAAGGTTCAAAACAAAATTTTCTACCTTCCTTAAAACTGAAATAGGTTTAGAATCACAGTCTAAGTAAGCATTAGTTCTCAAGACCAGGGATAGCAGTGTTCGTTTTGGTAAATCCCTATCACGTGTTGGATACTGAGCTAGAGACTTCACAAATGTTTTCTCAGATCTTCATGATCACCTGTAAAGTGGTTCTTACTCCCTGTTTATGAAAGGAGAAAACTGAGGCGCAGAGAAAAAGAAATGAAGCTACTTGATCTAGATTATATAGCTCATACTTAGTAAAGGTTGACTTCACACGTATCTGCCTAATACAAACAAAAACTGTCCCACTCTACTTTTCCAATACGCTCCATGCCCACCTTCAAGTTAACCAATGTTTGCTCATCCTCGTGATGTTAAAGTACAAATAGATTTTATTATGTACTTATATAGCAATTTTAGGACCACATGAAAGAGTCATGAATTTAGAAAATATCAAATACAAGCATAGGAAACTAATTGTGTCTTGATTAGGTCAGCAATTGTACACGGCTTCAAACATCATTCCAACTACTATTTCTCCCTTGAACCATGGAAACAATATCCAATCAATGAGTTAATTCTATCATGTAAAACTAATTATATGTTTCAGGATCCATTGAGCTCCATAAAGAAGTTAGTCCAGACCAGGTACTTTTTTTTTTTTTTTTTAAGATTTTATTTCTTTATTTGACAGAGAGAGAGAGAGAGAGGGAACACAAGCAGGGGAAGTCGGAGTGGGAGAAGCAGGCTCCCCGCAGAGCAGGGAGCCCGATGCTAGACTCGATCCCAGGACCCTGGGATCATAAACTGAGCCGAAGACAGATGCTTAATGACTGGGCCACCCAGGTGCCCCCAGAACAGGTACTTTCTTTCATTTTACAAAAAATGGAAAAACAAAACCAAAATGTCTGTTTTACCTAATTACTGAACCCCTGTTTTGAATGGAGGAAGCTACTTCCTAAGAAGCTGCCACATTTAACAAAGAAGCAGAGGATATAATGGACCCACTTCTTAAGCACTGCAAGATTTAATTCCAAAAAAAAAAAAAAAATCCTATTTCTTTATTGGCTTACAATCTTGAGGGCGTGCACACACAAGTCTGTATAATATTTTTCAAGCATCATGTCCAAAGAAACGGGAAAGGAAAGTATGACACAAAGGAGTGCTGAGGCCAGGATTTCAAGCGAGAGTTAACAACTGAGGAAAGAATAGATTTTACTCGAAATAGAAAGTGAGGGCGCCTCGCTGCCTTTGAGTCCGGTCGGTCGTGATCCCTGGCTCCCTGCTCAGTTAGGAGTCTGCTTTCTTCCTCTTCCTATGTCCCCCAACATCTCCCTTCCCCACTCATGCTCTCTCTTTGCTCTCTCGTTCTCTCTCTCTCTCAAATAAATAAAACCTTTGAAAGGGGGCACCTGGGTGGCTTAACTGGTTAAGTGGCTGTCTTTGGCTCAGGTCATGATCTCTGGGTCCTGGGATCAAGCCCCAAACGGGGGCTCCCTGCTCAGTAAAGGGCCTGCTTTTCTCTCTCCTCCCTGTTTGTGTGCACTCTCTCTGATAAATAAATAATTAAATAAGATCTTGAAAGAAAGAAAGAAAAGAAAGAAGAAAGAAAGATGAAAGAGAAACACAATCCTACCTTTCCTCTTTTGCTGTTAAATCTCAAGTCCTTGAGCCCTGGCATTCACCTTCAGTAGTTACAAATCCTCAGAGAGAATTTGGCCCAATTTCACAGATAACATTTGGGTATAATCTGTATGTAGATTTGTACTTTGCAGGATTTTCTGTGACAAATTAACATTCCATACCAGTTTCTTGCTGCTGCCTGGCATTCACTGTTGCCAATTCCTTCCAGTGCTGGCTGCTATATGTTAAGAAATGACAAATGAATTATAATACACAGTTGATTACAACACCCTGGAATTTACCAATGGCAGGAAACTGCTATGATTCCACACCCCAGGGGGTAAGAAAACACCTCACAGTCCACAGTTCTACCATACGTTTTAAGATAAAAAGAAAAGATTTCTTGGATGATCTCCTCTTCTAAAAATGCTTGTGCCCCTAATTCCTTATATTAGCACAGGAGGTCAGAAGGTAATTCTGTACCATTGTTTACCCCAGTGAAAAATAAAGGTACATGGAATTTAGTTCTAACTCACCAAAAATGTGATAAAAATAAAAGATCCTTAAAAAAAAAAAAAAGGATCCTTCATTTGATACTCACTTAACAACCATAATACATTTTTACTTGAAAGAAATTCTGATTTCTACCATTTAATGGGGGACTTTCTGTCCACCCTTTTAGGCTATGCTTATAAAGTTTCAAGTACTTTCATGTGGAACTTATTATAAAATTATTTTCTAGACTTTTACTGGCTATAAAATATATTTGTTATAAAATAGATGGACTTATTTTATATCTTATTTTTAGATACTTCTAGGGAAGACTTTCCATAATTTCTCATGATTGAGCATTGCCTCTAAAAAAGTAGCTAAACCTCTTTTATTTACTCTAGGATTTTTTTTTTTTTTTTTTTTTTTTTTTTTTTTGCTGACATTTACTTTCTTTTCAGAGGGCCATAGTATTAAGGCACTTAGCATTCCAGGCAGGAGTTAACAATGAATTCTTTAAAGATCCAGCATTTGGTCCGGAGTCAGCAGACATGGGTTTAAGATCTGGCTCTACCACTAAGCCATGTCACCTTGAGAAAGTGTTTTAACTTCTCTGAGCTTAAGTTTCCACATCTGTGCAATGGAATAATGATCACAGCTACATGTCATCCACAGGCTTCATGTGAAATAATGAAATGTATATTAGAGTACTTACAGAATCTACCCATTCTCTCTCTAATGCTTGAGAACCTTATGCATGACTAACATGCACCAGTGAAGGAGGAAGTACTCACCAATGCCCTCAGTCCCAAATTTCTTTTCTTTTCTTTTTTTAATATTTACTTATTTATCCGAGAGAAAGAGAAAGCATGCACACAGGTGGGGCCGGAGAGGCAAAGGGAGAGAGAGAAAGATTCTCAAGGAGACCCCACAGTGAGTGTGAAGCCAAATGCAGGGCTTGATTTCACGACCCTGAGATCACGACCTGAGCCAAAATCAAGAGTCGGTCACTTAACCAACTGAGCCACCCACGCACCTCAGTTAAATAGTTTCTAAGTGGTGTTATCTAGCTTAGCTGCTCCAATGAAGAATAATTTCTGATAGGAAATGCACACATCATTTATCATCAACCAGATCTTGCACCCTAGAATTACATCTTAAAATTTGTATCAAATGAGAACTCTGAGTAATGTGTAGAATTGTTGAATCACTACATTGTACACCAGAAACTAATGTAACACTGTATGATCACTATACTGGAATTAAGTGTTGTTTTTTTTTTAAGTTGTATCAAATGAAATAATGTGAAATGCTGGGCTTTAAAAATAAAAGGGGAGGGACGCCTGGGTGGCTCAGTTGGTTGGACGACTGCCTTCGGCTCAGGTCATGATCCTGGAGTCCCGGGATCGAGTCCCGCATCAGGCTTCCAGCTCCATGGGAAGTCTGCTTCGCTCTCTGACCTTCTCCTAGCTCATGCTCTCTCTCACTGTTTCTCTCTCAAATAAATAAATAAAATCTTTAAAAAAAATAAATAAAAATAAAAATAAAAGGGGAAATATTAAAAGACAAGCTATTGAGGGACCTGGGTGGCTCAGTTAGTTGGATGTACGACTCTGATTTCGGCTCAGATCATGATCTTAAGGTCATGGGATCAAGCCCTGTGTCAAGGTTCGCACTCAGCTCAGAGTCTGCTTGGAAGTCTCTGTTCTTCCCCCACTGCTCACTCCTGCTGTCTCTCTCAAGAAAAAAAGGACAAGTTACTTAGAGAATTTCAGGATGATGGAAAATTAATAACTAAGAAATTTCACAGGGATTCCTCAAGCCAAGCTTTTAATTCTTGAGGCAAATTGTCTTTTGGATAGCAAACACTCTGCTTTTTTTATGGAGAGTAAGAAAGTAAAGAAAAGGAGAGAGGATTAATGATCAAAGTTTCTGAGACACAGTATAAGGGACTAGATTTATTCTCTTATTCTAAACAACTGAAAAGTCTAGCAAAAAGTAGTTGTCAATGACCAAACAATGTTCAAGAGGTTGGATATCAGATGATGAAAGCCAGTGATCCCTTAGAGATGGCAAATGATAAAGCAAGCCCTATGTTTTCCCAGACCCCTGACTTGAGAAAGTTTCTAGGCCACAATGTAGACAAGGAGCACCCATATGGAGCCTCGTGGAATCCGCAAGTTACAGAGACAGAGCTGAGAGTGTGGGGAGCACAAGGCAGCTGGAACACGTAGGTCAGAATACCAGAGAGGACAAACTCTTACCATATGAGAACCCTAGAGACAGTTGAGGGGGTCCCCTCAAAGATTCAGGCAAAGACTGACAAGAGTGGGTATTTGATGCAGCTACCTGTAGTGGGCAGATAGGATTCAACAGAACAGAAGCCAGAGCTGACACAGGGCCAGGAGTAGGACCTATTTCTACCAGTCAGGCTGGAAAACCTCATAATTTACTGAGCATTAGAAAGAGTACTTAAAAGAGACTTGCCTGGATGGTGGCGAATAATTAGCTATAGAATAAATGCTCCTTTGGTCCATATGTTTCTCTCTTTTTTAAAAAGATTTATTTGAGAGAGAGAGAGCAAGCACAGGCAGGCAGAGTGGTAGGCAGAGAGAGAAGCAGGCTCCCCAACCAGCCATGAGCCTGAGGCAGGACTCGATCCCAGGACCCTGGGGATCATGACCTGAGCCAAAGGCAGATGCTTAACAGATTGAGTCACCGAGGTGTCCACGTTTCTTAAACATCATTTCCTCTGCCAGATAGCTTTACATTTTGTACAAACTAAATGATGCATTTTAGTCTTCCATCATTTTACATTACTACCAAATTCTCATACTGTCTCTCTTTGTAAATGTTCCTTCCCAATGTCTAAAAGATGCATCCACTGTATTCTGACACTGCACATAAAACCAATTTAAAAAATACTATTATTTTAGGGGCGCTTGGGTGGCTCCGTGGGTTAAAACCTCTGCTTCAGCTCGGGCGGGTCATGATCCCAGGGTCCTGGATCTGGCTGCATCTGGCTCTCTGCTCAGCAGGGAGCCTGCTTCCCTTCCTCTCTCTCTGCCTGCTTGTGATTTCTGTCTGTCAAATAAGTAAATAAAAATCTTTAAAAAAATACTACTATTTTAAAAGTCATTTTACATATACATTCTTTCCACTTGCTTGCATTTTCAGAATTTAGCACTCCTTAATTTAGAGTTTCTTTAAAGATAATACATTCACAATATAGTATTTTGAAATATTTTTGCATATTAATACAGGGTTTAAAAACAAAACAATAAAAAGACATGCCTTAAGTGATGTGTGTCTGGCTCAGTCAGTAGAGCATGTGACTCTTGATCTCTGGGTCATGAGTTTGAGAGCTAAGTTGGGTGTGGAGATAATTAAATAAAATATTTCATTTTATTTATTTATTTACTTATTTTTAAAGATTTTTTTATACCACCAAGTGGTGTTGTGAATGTGGAGCAATAGGAACTCTCATCCATTGGTGATAGAAACACAAAATGGTACAGCCCCTTTGGAAGGCATTTTGGCTTTTTCTTACAAAAATAAACAAACTCTTACCATATGAGGCAGCAATTGTGCTCCTTGGTGTTTACTTGAAGGAGTTGAAAATCCATGTCCATGAAATAAAACAAAACGAAACAAAAACGCTTAACAGAGATATTTATAGCAGTTTTATTCATAATTGTGAAACCACTGAAACAATGAAGATGTGCTTCAGTAGGTGGACAGGTAAACAAATAGTGGTACATTGAAACAATGGAATACTATTCAGTGCCAAAAAGAAATAAGCTAGCAAGCCATGACAAGACATGGAGAAATCTTAAATACATATTACTAAGTACAAGAAGGCAATCTGAAAAAAGCTACAAACTGTATAAATACAACTATATGATGTCCTGGAAAGAACAAAACTATGAAAATAATAAAAAGATCATTGGTTGCCAGGATTTTTGGGGGGGGTGGAGAGAAACAGTGAAGAGGCAGAGAACACAAAATTCTGTGCGCTGTAAGTGAAAGTACTCTATAAGATATTATAGTATGGATAATAATGGCATGATAGATATATCTCATTATGTATTTGTCAAATTCTGGTCATCTCATATTTTTTAAAGAAACGGGATGGGAGGAAACCCCTCAGTTTTTGAGACCACCACCTCAGTTGGTCTAAATGATGAGAAAATACACCAGTGGGAAAAGGGAATACATATTGCAGGAATGTGGAGGTGACAGTAGTACAGATGCAAGAACTCTTGGGAATGAGATTTGGGGGTAAGAGAGAGAGGAGTTAGAAAAGTTAGGGTTGCCTGGCTAGCTCAGTCCAAGGAGTCTATGACTCTTGATTTCAGGGTCATGAGTTTGAGCCTCAGGCTGGGTGTAGAGATGCTTGGATAAATAAATAAACTTAAAAACAAGTTAGGAGGCTCCTGTTGGAAGGGGAGGGACAAACAGTTGGTGAATCCAGTGTTTTCCAAATAACCAGTAACTCACATAAGGCTGTTACAAAGTTTTTATGAATTAATTCACATCACATGCTTACCATACTAGACACTCAATGAGAATTAACTATTATTACTATTGATGGTTATATTTCTTATTGTGACAATGCACTGGCGTTCCTACGATACATTAATGTCTTATAATTCTGATAAGTGTGCATTGGCGCCCTACAACCCAATCTCATCCGAATATTCTAATATACTGAGTTTCTGAGTCTTTAATACTAAGGACAACATACTGGGCCATAATGATGCACCACTAGATGGCTGTTGCAGTATGCAAATAAAAATTTTATAAAATGAGAAACAAAAAATGAGTAAATGCAAAATTTGCACTCCTCTATTCTTTTCTTTTCTTTTCTTTTTTAGAAAGAGGGAAAGAGAAGGGCTAGGTAGGGGCAGAGGCAGAGGGAATCCCATGCAGGCTCCAAGTCCAGCACAGAGCCTGATATGGGGCTTGATCTCATGGTCCTGAGATCATGACTTGAGCTGAAATTAAGAGTTGAATACTCAATCGATTGAACAATCCAGGCACTCCACTCCTCCATTCTTAAATTTAGTGCCAAAGATCTTAATGACAGGATGTAATTCTGAAGTTGACAAAACAAAACAAAACAAAACAAAACAAAACCTATAACAATTTAGTAGATCTTCAGAAGTGTAATGATATCTGCTTCATATTTTGAGTAGGAGTTATATTTGAATTTTGTTAAACATGTAGAATAATGGGGAAAAAAATCTTTGATTTAAATAACCAATGATTATTTAACCAATTAATGACATAATAGTTGAGAAAGAAACAAGCAGCCCCTGACATATGGGATTTGGCCTGGTGCTCAGTTAGACCATGGTCTTGTTCTCTTGTTGAACATAAACAATTTCACAAAACACTGACATTATATAAGGCCACACCATGATATGATGGATCTAAACAGAAACAAGACCTTTTCTTGATCACGTCTAAACATAAACAAAAACATGAAATTGTCCAAACCTTAAAATGCCAAACATCTCCTATCCTGGCTAATATGAGTGACTGCTGCTTTTTTAGCAATGAAAGCGTTAGCATGGGTCTAATGTTCTCTTCTCCTAAATAAGAATTTTTAAGATACCTAATCACTGAGGGATCCCTGGATGGCTCAGTCTATTAAGTGTCTGTCTTCAGCTCAGGTCATGATCCCCCGGTCCTGGGATGGAGTCCCACATTGGGCTCCTTGCTCAGTGGGGAGCCTGCTTCTCCCTCTGCCTGCCGCTCCCCCTGCTTGTTCTCTCTCTCTCTCTCTCCCTGACAAATAAACAAATAAAATCTTAAAAAAAAAAAAAAGATACTTAATCATTGAATTACCCTTCTTCCTAACAGTCTTCAATTCAGAACAAATCCTGGCTTCCTTACCTGTGTAACCCCTCATATCGCTAAACATAAGCCAGATCCTGTAAGTTTTTTCTAACATCCCTTTCCTGTGACATCCCATAGTTTCCTGTAATAATCTGTTCTCCCTCATAGCAATGAGGAATAAATCTAACTGTAAGTGTATTCCTGGTGGTTTTGGCTGAAAGGCATCAACATAGTTATATTTAAAATAAATTTACTAATTTCTATTAGACATTTCACTTTCACTTTCACAAAACAAGCAGAAAAAGTTACATTCAGGAACTCAGATTTTGACTTTTAGTCCTTTCACAGAAATGAAATGACAATCCTATTGCAATCAAATAGGCTTTTCTTCCAGGTTAGCTCACACAACGTTTAATCATAAACTATAAATCTCTGAGAACAGCAATATTCCAAAATAGTGCTAAAACAATTCCTACCCATTGATTACAGTCATCAGCTTTATATGCAAAATTACTCATACCAAGAGTCACTTCATTGCACTCTTCCTGACTGTGAACAATCTTGGTCTTTAGCTGTAACCCAAGCCGACATATCACTAATTTTTCATGGTGTTTAGTTGTTTGTTAAGTAGAAAAATAGTCATGCAAGAACACAGAGCTAATATCACCTTGTTCCCTTATACCAAACCCTGTTATTTAGTATTGGTTCTTGTAAGAGACTTTTCAATTCTCTGAGGACAGTTTACATTTGTAATGTCCACAATATAATCACTGAAGTTCCTTGAGAAGAGTGATAAAGCCCTTGTACATGGAATATTCCAAAGATTAAAAAGGCAAATAACCAAGGGTTGGGGGCAACAAATTAGATAATATAAGATAAGCTAATTATTTTATTGGCTTCCTGGTTATAAAATTTAGTGCAGATGTTATGCAAACCTTTCATACTTCCTTTTGTTTGTTTGTTTTTTAAAGATTTCATTTATTTATTTGACAGACAGAGACACAGCAAGAGAGGGAGCACAAGCAGGGGGAGTGGAAGAGGGAAAAGCAGGCTTCCCGTGGAGCAGGAAGCTAGATGCGGGGCTCCATCTCAGGAGTCTGGAATCATGACCTGAGCTGAAGGCAGACGCTTAATGACTGAGCCACCCAGGTGCCCCAATACTTTTATACTTCCTACATGTTCAGTAAAATTTGGGAATATCTGTTATCCAAGTCAACAAATATCTATTGCTCGTTGAGCTAAATCTAATTGTTTCTGTTGATGATCCTGGTACATGCACTGTAAGGTCCTGAAGTATCTTGTAAATCATAAAAACAAAGAAATAGATAAACAGTGTGTGCAATTTTAGGGGCAAAGATATTTTATTATATTTTATTTTTGAAAGTTCATAATTCATACAAATTATATGTTGTGGCTCACTCCTCAGGTATTCTAGAAAAATTGGAGACTTTTCCCAAATCCACCCTAGTAATGGGGCAACTGCATCGCACAGTTGGTTTTGGCTCAGGTCTTGATTTGGGGGTCATGGGTTTGAGCCCTGAGCTTCATGCTCAGTGTGGTGTGTGCTTGAGATATTCTCTCCTCTCCCTCTCCCTCTGCCCCTCCCACTTGTGGTCTCTCTCTCTCTAAAATAAGTGAATAAATCTTTTTTTCAAAGTCTACTTTAGTATTCAGTTATAGTTTTCCAACAAAGTGAATTGCACATAATTTGACAACTGAAAACAAAACCTGTTACTAATCAATAGTTAGAAAGGCTTGCATGCTGAATTGTTTTCCAAAAATAAATGGTGATAAGTACAGCCTGCGCATAGTGACTTCCTCCTAAAGAACATATAGTATGAGAAGGGGGCAGAGGAGAATAAATTTCCTGTGGAGAAACCTGAGAAAACTACTTGAGCCAGGTGATCAAGGTCCATATCAACAGCCACAAATTATGTTGATAGTATGTACGCTTGATATGATGTGATGAAAAAGGCACTTTACCTCTGTGATCTTCCTCTCATAAACCCATAACCCAGTCTAATCATAGGAACATATGCAGAGCGAGTCCTATTGTGAGTGAGGCATCCTATATTACAACTGACCAGTACCCTTCAAAACTGTCAGTCATCAAAAACATACAAAGACTGAGAAATTGGCACAAGAGGAATCAAAGGAGACAGGACAACTAGATGTAATGTGGGACCCTGGAACAGAAAAAAGGAAGTCAGGTTAAAAACCAAGAAAATATGAACAAAATGCAGATTCAGTTAGAAGTAAATAAATAAATGAATAGTGGCTTTTTCATTTATCTTGCATTACCATGTAACACACTTGTTTAAGAAAATGTAGTTAGAATTACAGTCTCTTGCTTTGAGACTGAACAAAGTTAATCAAGTTCTTATGATCATTAGAACCACGGCTACTTTTCCTCAGTATCTCTATTCTAACCAACGGAACTGGCTTTAGGCCAGAAGATAATTTGTAACAAAGGTGCTTTCTTCTCAGAAAATAATTTTAGCTCTTTCTCTTGAAATATAGCTGTTTTAAGAGAACCACGAGGGGTGCTTGGGTAGCTCAGTTGGTTAAATGGCTGACTCTTGATTTCAGCTCAGGTCATGATCTCAGGGTCCTGAGATTGAGCTCTGAGTCAGGCTCCACACTCATGGGGGAGTCTACTCAAGGATTCTTTCTCTCTCCCTCCCTCTGCCCCTCTGCCTGCTGTCATATGTGCTCTCTATCTCTCACAAATAAGTTAATAAATCTTTTTTAAAAAGAAGAGAAAAGAAACACATACTACTTACACAAAAGTACTATTGAAACCTATAGTCAACTACAAACCCAAGAAGTGTTTTGAATTCCTTGTTTAAAAATGTTTATCATAGGGGCGTCTGGCTGGCTCAGTCAGTAGAGCATACAACTCTTGATCTTAGGGGATGAGTTCAAGTCCCACATTGGGCGTAAAGCTTACTTTTAAAAAAGTGTTTATTATAGAAGATCAGTTAAAAAAACACTAAACAGGGGTTCCTGAATGGCTTGGTTGATAGAGCATGTGACTCTTGATCTCAAGGTTTTGAGTTCGAGTCCCACACTGGGTGAGGAGATTACTTAAAATCTTAAAAAAAAAGGAAAGAAAGAAAGAGAGAAAGCAACAATAAACATTGAGAGGAAAACTACAAATAATTCACTGTTACATGCTTCTGGTATTTTCTTCATGCAACATATGAAGGAAATAGTTAGTTCATAAATAATATGGTGTTCAGTGTAAAATATTTGGAAATTTGGAAAAAACATGCCACTATTAATTTAAGCTTCTTAAAACCATCAACAAGATTTGATTACCAGTCAAAATAATGAAGCTGTTGGGGTACCTGGGTGGCTCAATGGGTTAAAGCCTCTGCCTTTAGCTCAGGTCATGATCCCAGGGTTGTGGGATTGAGCCCCGCATCAGGCTCTCTGCTCTGCAGGGAGCCTGCTTCCTCCTCTCTCTCTGCCTGCCTCTCTGCTTACTTGTGACCTCTGTCAAATAAATAAAGTCTTTAAAAAAAATAATGAAGCTGTTGATGAATAAAGTGATGACTAGTTTTGAGAGAGAAAAAACTGGTCAAATACTTTAGAACTAGCAGGAATTCCTCAAGGGCTCCAAATACGCAGTTAGAAATACATGAGATCTTCCCCGGAATGATTTTTAGCAGTTATTTCTCAAATTACACCAAAGAATTTTTTTTCATTAATGTTTGATTTAGTACTATATCTGATGTACAAAGTTCATTTCAATCATCACATGAAATAATAGAAATTTAAATTTCTTTCACAGAAGAAAGATTCTTCTAAATCTCCCCCAAAGAATCTGAAGTCATTTCCTAAGCATGTGGGTGAGAAAAATAATCATTAATTCCAAATGATTGCCATGATATAAGAACTCCTTGAATCCTTTATTCCTTCAGGGCAAAAATATCTATTTATTATCTATCTCATTCTCACTGGCTCAATCACAGTGTCTTACACAGCAGGTACTCATGAAGTGGTGAAATAATGAATGAATAATTTAAAGAGCAATTTCACTTGTTTTGTGAGGACACTTAAATTTTTGGTAGCATAGTTACTTCCTTATATTAAAACTATTTCTATTTCTTGGCAAATATTAATTAATGCTAGAGGCTAAGACTATGGCTTTTTATAAAAGAAAAGCTAAACTGTGATAAAGAATTTTTCTGTAGATAATCCATAAATTACACAATCGTACATAGGTAACCAAAAGTTGAATATATAGTATGATTACACTATGTAAAACAAAATCAACAGACAAAAAGATTGGGGAAAAATACACTGTATTATTAACTAAAGTTGCCTTGAATGATGAATATATTGCTGGGCTTAAGTTTATAGAATCTGGAATGGGAGATAGCTATATTTCTAGCAAAGTTTTCATATATACTACTTCAATATCATTATGTAAGTTCTGTGAGTCACCCATAACGTTATTTCAAGTAACATGATGAAAGCACATCTTTCCTCATTATCTTTCTCTAAAGAATTCTCAAGTAAATTAAATTACTTTTGTTACAGTTTTCTAGTAAGTATATATATTACATAAATTTCTCCCCACTTGTACCATTTTTTAGGGTCACACTAAATTCTAATTCAGTTCTCCATGGTATCAGACATCTGACCTAATTTTGCATCTTCAGTATATCTAGGCATTTTTCAAGTCTTTGTCCAAAAGTCTATTGCCTATACTAATTACAAGGAGTATCCATTGCCATGATCCCAATTCAAAGTTGTGATTACCATAAGTAAAGTCAGTAAAATTCAAATCTCAGAAGGGTCTGGTTATAAATGTGTTAGGTTTCTAGTCAAACTATCACTCTTTGCAGATGATATGATACTATATGTGGAAAACCCAAAAGACTCCACTCCAAATCTGCTGTAACGTGTACAGGAATTCAGTAAAGTGTCAGGATATAAAATCAATGCACAGAAATAAGTTGCATTTCTTTACACCAACAGCAAGACAGAAGAAAGAGAAATTAAGGAGTCAATCCATTTACAATTGAACCCAAAGACCATAAGATACCTAGGAATAAACCTAACCAAAGAGGCAAAGAATCTATACTCAGAAAACTATAAAGTACTCATGAAAGAAATAGAGGAAGACACAAAGAAACGGAAAAATGTTCCATGCTCATGGACTGGAAGAACAAATATTGTGAAAATGTCTATGCTACCTAAAGCAATCTACACATTTAATGCAATCCCTATCAAAATCCCATCCATTTTTTCCAAAGAAATGGAAGAAATAATCCTAAAATTTATATGGAACCAGAAAAGACCCCGAATAGCCAGAGGAATGTTGAAAAACAAAGCCAAAGTTGGTGGCATCACAATTCCAGACTTCAAACTCTATTACAAAGCTGTCATCATCAGGGCAATATGGTACAGGCACAAAAACAGACACATAGATCAATGGAACAGAATAGAGAGCCCAGAAATAGACCCTCAACTCCATGGTCAACTAATTTTTGACAAAGCAGGAAAGAATGTTCACTGGAAAAAAGACAGTCTCTTCAACAAATGGTATTGGGAAAATTGGACAGCCACATGCAGAAAAATGGAACTGGACCATTTCCTTACACCACACACAAAAATAGACTCAAAATAGATAAAAGACCTCAATGTGAGACAGGAATCCATCAAAATCCTTGAGAAGAACACAGGCAACAACCTCTTCGACCTCAGCTGCAGCAATTTCTTCTTAAAAACATCATCAAAGGGGCGCCTGGGTGGCTCAGTGGGTTAAGCCTCTGCCTTCGGCTCAGGTCGTGATCTCAGGGTCCTGGGATCGAGTCCCGCATCGGGCTCTCTGCTCGGCGGGGAGCCTGCTTCCCTCTCTCTCTCTCTCTGCCTGCCTCTCTGCCTACTTGTGATCTCTCTCTGTCAAATAAATAAATAAAATCTTTAAAAAAAAATCATCAAAGACAAGGGAAGCAAGGGCAAAAATGAGCTATTGGGGCTTCATCAAGATCAAAAGCTTTTGCACAGCAAAGGAAACAGTTAACAAAACCAAAAGACAACTGAAAGAATGGGAGAAGATATTTGCAAACGACATATCAGATAAAGGGCTAGTATCCAAAATCTATAAAGAACTTATCAAGCTCACTACCCAGAGAACAAATAATCCAATCAAGAAATGGGCAGAGGACATGAACAGACATTTCTGCAAAGAAGACATCCAGATGATCAACAGACACATGAAAAAGTGCTCCACATCACTCGGCATCAGGGAAATACAAATCAAAACCACAGTGAGATACCACCTCACATCAGTCAGAATGGCTAAAATTAACAAGTCAGGAAATAACAGATGCTGGCGAGGATGCGGAGAAAGGGAAACCCTCCTACACTGTTGGTGGGAATGCAAGCTGCTGCAGCCACTCTGGAAAACAGCATGGAGGTTCCTCAAAAAGTTGAAAATAGAGCTACCCTATGACCCAGCAATTGCACTACTGGGTATTTACTCTGTCCTTCTCCTTCCCCTTCCCCCCACTAATCTCTACACCCAAGGAAAGCACCATCCTGAGATCAACAATCGCATGCTCTTCTGATAGAACCAGCTAGGTGCCCTTCAGTTTTTATTTTTTATTTTTCTTGAAAATATACTTTGTGAGAAAGAATGTTGAAACAAATGACTAAATCTTGAGTTATACAAATTATACTGGATAGGTTATTTAAAAAAATCAACTGGATGGGGCACCTGGCTGGCTCACTTGGTAGAGCATGTGACTCTTGGTTTCAGGGTCATGAATTCAAGTCCCACACTTGATGTAGGGCTCCCTAAAAACAAAAGAAAAGAAAAAAATAAACTAGAGTTAGCATATTGTTTACTCATACTCACCATTGCAGAGATCAATCATGTTTCTCAAAGCTTTTGAGAGTTTTTAAGCTTCTTTGAGGCCTGGGAAGGCAACAGGAAACTACAGAGACCATCTGGTAGCAGAGAACCAGAGAATGTGGGCATGATCTGAAGTCAGTAGGGGGAGAATCAGCCAAAACGCATCCATGAAAATGCCTTGGAACCTCAGAGCCCAAAGACAGTATCTGGGACCAGGCTGTGAAGTCTTCAAAGCAATAGCAAAAATGCAACTGCTGAAGGCAAAGTTCTAGCCCTAACCCTGCTTTCTGAGACATAGGAATCCAGAATTCTTGTGAAATCCCATGGAGGGGAAGAAGGAGCCCTCAAATTACTGAGGTTGACTACCACCCCCCCACACACACAACAATGCAAAGCAGATTAAATGTGATCTAGGGAAAGAAGGGTCTGTGACTTTTTGTATCTGACTGTTTAGTACGTATTAAGTATGATTTTTAATCTCTCAGTAAAGATTGGAATCGAGTAGGATTCCCAACCTCTCTAAGAGCGTTTCCAACAAACTTTAGTAGTATTTTCCATTCCATTCCTGGGGTGGAGTAGTTAGTAAATCTTTGGTTTATTCTTTTGGGTCAAGAATAGATTCTAAAGGATGCAAGATGTATTTTTTCCCTCCATTTTGTATCATTTAACTTAATATTGATTTTACCGTACCTTCATTGAATGAATAAATATGAATAGAAACACCTGGCTTTTCAGGCCCTAATTATATAAATTAAACAAAAATTTACAGCAGACAGGTTAAAGAAAATTATGCATTAAATGGAAAAAAAGAAACTTTGTGTCCAGACTTCTCTTTAGATAAAGCTCCTTACAGGGTGATTGCAATGGGTGCTCAGTTCACGGAGGGATTTGGCTCATTTGGGACTTCATTCCCTTCACAGTATTTTCTCCTTATTTGTGAGTATCTCTTTATGGGTGTCCTACTAAGGTTAAGAGCTCCAAAGCAGTCCCTCTGGGATTCAGTTATCTTGATAACAATAATTTTTCTCATCCAATTTTTCCCAAATGGGACTTTCATTCTTAGGTTTTTATCTGTTTTGTTGATGGCCTATATCTCCATTAAGCCTATTTCTGAGTTTTTCTTATTGTTTCTAACTTGACACTAAAGGCATCAGTAGATCTCATGGAATAGGAATTACTCTTTTGATTTGGAACACACAAGCCGAGCAGACTCTGTAGCTATTCATCCCCAAACCAAAGGGCTTTCTCTAAATCAACATGTTTTTGAAAGCAGAGAAAATATTTTCAGTCACCCATGAAGAGTTTTGATAGTGTTATTTGCATAGTCTTTGTTGATAAAACTGAAAGCCGAAGCTCTTCCTTGACCCTCTTTCTTTCTCTTCCTCTTCTGTAGAAAAGAGCCATCCTTGAGGGGCCTCCCTCAATGCCTCCATTTCCTCACTTCAACCATATCCAATAGACAGACACTACCCAATTAGTTCACTAAAGTTTCCTTACTGTTCTGGCCAAGTCACAGTGACTTCCAAATTGCTAAGTTCAATAGACGTTTCCAGTTCTTATATGGTCTCAGCATTGATCTACTAATCCATTCCCTTCTCCTTCAAGCCTTCTTCCCCTTTGGCTCTCTCGTACCACACTGACCTGAAGTCTTCTTCAAGTCCCCTTTGAACTTCCCGTCTTTTAGGAGATTATTAAATACTGGAGTTTCTCAAAGCTCTGAAAGAAGTTCTCTTTCCAGATAACACAAGCTTAGATGGTGGTATCCACTACCATGGTTTAATTACCACTTATGTGCTGATGACACCCAAAGCCATCTTTAACCCAGATTTTTCTTCTGAACTCAGGATCATGTATCCAACTATCTGCTGGCCATTGTCAAGAACTATAAATGGTTTGAGATTTTGACCTACTTCTAAGAAAGCTAGTTAACCTGATAGTTTTAGAGGGGCTGACCAAAGATGTGAAACTCCTAGGTCAGGAAATAACAACAAAAAAGGCCTTAATATTCATAGCAGAGGCAGCATGAGCTTCAGGCTTGCATCTGTTTCCTTGCCCCCCAAGATCCCACAGGAGTGAAAGAGAGAAGAGCCCTAAAGGATGCTGTGCATGTAATGGGTTTGTGTCCCTACTAAGGAGCTCTGAATTTATGAAATTCCAATCTTTTTTTTTTTTTTTAAGATTTAATTTATTTAG
Organism: Mustela putorius furo; assembly: GCF_011764305.1. Classification (NCBI taxonomy): domain Eukaryota; kingdom Metazoa; phylum Chordata; class Mammalia; order Carnivora; family Mustelidae; genus Mustela; species Mustela putorius. Next base: position 21,789,464 of record NW_025422471.1, read on the forward strand.
TTGAGAGAGAGTTTAAGCATGAGCAGAGGGAGGGGCAAAGGGAGAGGGAGTGAGAGGATTTCAAACAGACTCCATGTTGAGCGCAGAGCCCAATGCAGGACTCAGTCTCATGACCCTGAGATCATGACCTGAGCCAAAAGCAAGAGTCAGAAGTTTAACCAACTGAGCCACCCAGGAGTTTTTTTAGAAAACCTACCCAACCTTTCCCACAGAGGGAAACATTTTCTTTATTGCCCTAGACAGCAAATACATTGCTCTCTGACCTTGAGGAAGACACTATCTTAGTCTTCTAAGGCTATTTGTTATACAAATATCCCTGAAAAGACAAGTCAGTAAAAGTTGCCATAAGTCTTCAAAAATCCATAAAGAACTGTCTCCCAAATGATACGTTTCTCTGTTTCTTTAATATTTACCCTGCCCAAGGTCTGGTATAAAATAGGTGCTTAATAAAAATTTGTTGACTATATGACTACATATTTTTGTTAAAAGGGTGGACATGTTGAACCAATAGATTTCCTTTCATTTAGGGAATTATTATTTTTTTGAAATAAGCTCCATGCCCAACATAGGGTTTGACCTCACAATGCTGAGATCAAGAGCCACATGATCTACCAACTGAGTCAACCAGGCACCCCACATTTATGGAACTATTTTGTTTTCAAATATATGCTCTCAGTAGTTTGTACATTGTGGAAAACAATAAAGACATAGAAATTACATACCCCAAAATTGATTTTAGTAAATTTCCTTCCAAACCACATCACCTGTTTCACCTCCTGCTGTGGTGAATGGAACACAGTGCTGAAGTTGAAGACTTAGGTCTTATCTTCAACTCCTTTTTTCTTTGACTCACTTTTCCAGAGGTACACATTTGCTCCCTCACCACGTCACACAGAATAGATAGCCTGTGAGATATGGGATTCATATCCAACCCTATTTTTCAGTCCCAATCTGTCTATTCTTCTTTTTTTTTTTAATTTTATTTATTTGACAGACACAGATCATAAGTAGGCAGAGAGGCAGACAGAGAGAGAGGGGGAAGCAGACTCCATGTTGAGTAGAGAACCCAATGCAGGGCTCGATCCCAAGACCCCGAGATCATGACCTGAGCTGAAGGTAGTGGCTTAACCCACTGAACCGCCCAGGTACCCCCCTCCCCAATTTGTCTATTCTTTAGGTAGTTTTGGGCAAGTATGGTGAGGTGTCTGGATTATATACTAATGAGATCATCTAAGAAGAGATGAGAACTAAGAACAAAATGCTATGGAAAAAGTATGTTGAGTGAATAGGTGTCAAACACCACAGAGAGATCAAATGAGAAAAATGATTGCAAAATGTCAACGGATTCAAGAATAGGAAAGTCACATCAGCAAGAATTCCAGTGCAAGGAAGAGAGGTAACACTGTGAAGTAGAAGATGAGGAGTCTGTGTAAGGTGGGGTGAACTGATGTTTTCATCTAACAAAGTTGCTTATAACTAACAGAGCAAAAGAGAGTTAAGTGTGATGCTTAGAGCTATAGTAGTTGATCAGAGAAGGAACTGAGAAGGGCGATGTAAATTTCTTCAAGGGGAATATACATAATGGAGTTAAATCTTCATCTTTTACATTGGGAAGTCAAAGGAAAATATCTAAATTTGTTCACTCAATTAATAGCAATGTAAGCATATTTACAAAAATGGAGGCAACCAAAAGAAGAACAAATCACGAAAACAGTTTTAACTAGGGGCCTGCAGACTGCAGAACTGATGAGAAAAAAAAAAAATGAGGTGTGAGGAAAATAGTGCTTTTCTTCATAAATGCATTTGTACATTGGTTTCTTTATCTCTAAAATGGAGATAAACTTATCTGCCTTGCAGACTGGTGTCAGGATTAACTAGGATAATACATAGGAAGGCCTAAAAGTAGCACTAGGCACATAGTAAGCATTCAATTAATGCAATAATTTTTAAGCCTTTGTGTATATTAGTTTGATAAAAAAATGTAAAAGCTGAGGAGTTAGAGATGCTGAATATAAATTGCTTTCTCTAGACTCAAGCTGAAGTGGGAGATGGGATAAAGGAGCTACAGTTCGTTTTGTTTTAAGATTAGAGGTTATTGTATTTGCTTGTAGATGGAAGAGTAGGCGGGTGCCTGGATGGCTCCATTGGTAGAGTGTCCAAATCTTGACCTCCAGGTCATGAGTTTAAGCCCCACATTGGGTGTGGAGCCTACTTTAAATAGATAGATAGAGGGGAATCTGGGTGGTTCAGTGGGTTGAGCCTCTGCCTTCATCTCAGGGTCCTGGGATGGAGTCCTGCATCTGGCTCCCTGCTCAGTGGGAAGCCTACTTCTCCCTCTCCTCCCCACTCTTGTGCTCTCTGTCTCTCTCTCTCTCAAATAAATAAAATTCTTTTTTTTTTAAAGGTATATAATTAAGGAAATACAAATTAAAGCTACCATGAGATATTATTACACAATCACCAAATTAAACAGTCTGACCACCCCCCAGGAATGTGTCCCACAAAATAATAAAAAACTTAAAAATATATTTTTAAAGTAGGCTCTATACCCAACATGGGTATAGAACTCATGACCCTGAGATCAAGAGTTGCATGCTGTATGGACTGAACCAGACAGGCATAATAGAAGACACACACACACACACACAATCTGACAGTACCAAATTTTAGTGAGAATGCAGGGCAATAGAAACACTCTTACAGTGATAGGTGGCTGTAAATTGGTTTGACATGACCCAAGTGGTGGTTAAATGAGTTTTTAATTATTTGTTAAGCTGTACATATAAGTTTTATGTATTTTAATGTATATTTGTCATCTTTCATAATTTTTTTAAAGATTTATTTATTTTAGAGAGAGAGAGAGGGCACAAGAGAGAACAAGAGCAGGAAGGGGCAGAGGGGCAGTGAGAACACTGAGCGTGGAGCCCAAGGTGGGACTTGATCTCATGATTTCCTGATTCCAAGATTACAATCTGAACTGAAACCACAAGTTGGAGGCTTAACCGACTGCACCACCCAGGGGACCCTCATAATTTTTGTTCAGTTAAAAAGGTACTAAATAAACCTTTACTTTGACCTAAATGGAAACCCTTTCTATGACCTAAATTTCTTTTTTACAATTTATTTATTTGAGAGAGAGAGGGAGAAAGCGAGCAAGCGAGCAGGTAGGGGTGAGGAGCAGAGGGAGAGAGAGAAAGAATATCTCTAGCAGACTCTGCACTGAGTGGGGAGCCTGACTCAGGACTCGATCCTGGGATCATAACCTGAGCTGAAATCAAGAGGGGGACATTTAATCAACTGAGCCACCCAGGTGCCCCTGACCTAAAATTAAAAAAATATTTTAGTTCATGAAATCTATTTTTAAAAAATTTTATTTATTTATTTATTCGACAGACATCACAAGTAGTCAGAGAGGCAGGCTGAGACAGAGAGGGGAAGCAGGTTCCCCGCTGAGCAGAGAGCCTGATGTGGGACTTGATCCCAGGACCCCGAGATCATGACCTGAGCTGAAGGCAGAGGCTTTAACCCACTGAGCCACCCAGGCACCCCTCATCAAATGTATTTTAAAGAGCAAACAAGATGTTTATTACTGTTAAAATATTAATATTATCAAGTACAGTTGTGTTTTTTTTTTTTTTTTTAAGTCTATGGAACTCCTATGGCTTGATGTGAAAAATTTTATAGAGATCCAAATAATTTAAAATCAAGAATCTCTAGGCTCATTAAATTATTGGAAAAAGTTTATTTGACAAGGATTTTCCCTTTTTCCTAAGAAAGATTATCCAAAAATGTATCAAAAATTATATAAAATTATGATACATAAAATACATTATATAGAATTATATATAAGATATATAAAATATATCTTTAAAGTTGCTGTTGAATATAAGTATACTGATGATAGGAATAGACATCTGAAAGTTCTGAAAATGTAGTTTGATGTTCATTGGAATTTGAATCTCCGGTATGAGAGAATATAGTGTTAAATAAACCTGGACTAGATCAGTACTGATTCATGTTCCAGATTTTCAATGATGTCACACCTTGGCTTTTCACTGCCAACAAGGGATGCCTTAAAGTTCTTTCCACATATAAAATGCCATGATACATCTCCAAATACATTTAACATCGACTGAAGGAATATAATAGGTAATTACCCACAGCAACCCACATGAAACACTTTTAATAATGCCTTGCTTTTAGAAATTCTCACTTGAATGTTGTGTAATTATGTGTGTGTGTGTGTGTGTGTGTGTGTGTGTATGCTTTTCATGGTAGGGAAACAATTGTATTTACACATACAAAATGTTAAAGGTAATGCCAAATCTAGATGGTTTGGGATAACAGAGATGACTTGCTGTATTTGAAGCTTAATTAAAAAGCTGTAATTCATTTCAACAATAATTTCTTTCTTGGCTGTATGAACCATATATCTGGTAAAGTATAAAAAGGAACTGCATGTTTTATTAATCAAGATGGCTGGAAAACAGAATAGTGTACATGGTAGTTTCCATTTGAAGGAAAGTCAAATGGAAAGAAATATGATTTAGTATCTAAAACCATAAATTTTTGAGTAGGAAGCAGTGTTTCAGATTGTATATTCAGTACTTCCAACATATGAAAAATTCTTATGCCTTTTGCTTTATTCGTAATAGAATATGTGGTGCAGATTGTGATTGTCTTTGTGGGTTTTTCATATTCATATTTATTTTATCCTGAACACAGACATGAGATTTTTGGATCAGAGACAGATTATTATTACTTACATAAACTAATTGTGCTGGTTCCTCTTGCTTCAGTTCCTATCTCTGGAGAGATGCAAAGAGAGCCCTACATACAACAGGGTCTGTACTGTAAGTGAGAAAATGAGTCTAGGCATTTTTGTAGGAAATAAAGCCGTCCTCCCCTTCTAAAAGTAGGGAGAAAAAAATACTTTGCTCCTTGAAGACAAGATGTAAAGAATCCTTGTTCTCTCTCTAACTCTTTTGTAATGTAAATAAATCTCTCCGGAGCCAGAGAAGCCCATATTTCCAGCTTTATAACTTAGAGATATCTCCAGAGTCCCAGGCCTCACACCAAATCGAAATGAAAACACACATCTGCGAAGTTAGGTTTATCTTTTGAGCTCTAATTATTTATGCAGTTCTAAATTATCTCTGTAGCTTGCTTTTAGTCCAAGATCTCAAGGTTCCATGGAATTTTCTGAGGAAGCCCTAACTGTGCAGAAACACAAAAATATTTTCTCAACACCTCACAGTGTTCCAAAACTAATTCTTCCTTCTGCCTGGGCAACATGGTTGCCCAGCTAAAAATCACATTTCCCCAATTGCTTTCAGATAGATGTGGCCTTAGGGTAAATTCTTTCAGTTACCCTCTAGCTGGGAATGTATTGATTTCACCTTTATTCCTAAAGGATATTTTCACTGGGTAAATAATTCTAGGTTCACATTTCTTTCAGTTCTTGACAAATGGTTATTTCCTTCTGGCCTCCGTGGTTTCTTTTTCCCTTTTCCTTTTTTTTTTTAGGATTAAAAAAAAAATTACGCGTTTGGGAGAATGCATGAGCAGGGTGAGGGGCTGGGTGAGGAGCAGACTGCCTGCTGAGCAGGGGGCCCGGTGTGGGGCTCAATCCCTCAACTCCAGGATCTGGACCAGAGCTGAAGACAGATGATTAACTGACTAACCAACTCAGCCCCCAGGTGCCCCTGTCCTCTGTGGTTTCTGATGAGAAATTTGCTGCCATTTGGATAATTGTTCCCTTATGTCTAATGAGTTTTTTCTACTTTCAAGACTTTTACTTTATCTGTAAGCTTCAGAAAAAAAAATTTTTTAAGATTTTATTTATTTGACAGAAAAGAAAGTACAAGCAGGGGGAATGGAAGGCAAAGGAGAGGCAGAAGCAGGCTGGCACCCCACTGAGCAGGGAGCCCAATGTGGGGCTCAGTCCCAGGGCCCTGAGATCATGATCTGAGCCAAAGGCAGCCACTTAACGAACTGAGCCACCCAGGGGCCCCAGGTTTCAGAAATTTCATTTGAGTGTCTCAGACTTATTTGAGTTTATATATCTGGAGTTCACTCAATTTCTTGAATCTGTATCTTTATGCCTTTCACTAAATTTGGAGAATTTTCAGTCTTATGTTCATTGACTATTTTTCAGGCTACATTCTACCCATTTTGGGGGATATCTCCAATGACACCAATGTTAGATCTTCTGTTAATGTTCTACAGGTTCTTGCGAATCTTTTTTCCCCAGCTTATTTTCTCTATTGTTCAGAGTGGGTAATATCTATTGTTTTATCCTCAATTTCATGGAATTTTTCCTCTGACATCAACATTCTACTTTTGAGCACACCGAGTGGATTTATTTTGCAACAATTTCTATTTGTTTCTTCTTTATATTTTCTATTTATTTGCTGAGACTATTTTTTCATTTGTTTCAAATGTGTTTGTAATTGCTCAGTGACATATTTTTTATAACAACAGCTTTAAAATCCTTATCTGATAATTCTAACATCTATGTCATCCCATTGTTGACATCTGATGTCTTTTCTCATTTAAGAGAAAAGTTCTTGGTATGATATATGATTTTTCTATGTATCCTGGATATTTTAGCATTATGTAATGAGACCCTGGATCTTATTAACTCTTTTGTTTTTGCAGGCCTCCTCTGATGCTGTGCCAGTAGGAAAAGGGTATAAAAATCTAGGTGGCTTTTAAGTCTTCCAAGTCATTACAATCCACCGGAGAAGGGGGTCAGGGAGGACCACCTTGTTACCATCAGGTGGGAGTGGGACTTCAGAATCCCCACTCTGCTTCTTCTGTACCATTCCAAAAGACAGGGGGAGGAGTACCTCATTACCACCAGGCAAAGGCGAAAATCTAGGCTTGGCACTCAGTGTTTGCTGGTGGGGGTGAGTGTGGAGGCATGGCATTTTCCATGCAGTTTGGCTAGAGTTGTCCTCTTCCTGTCTATCTCTTTCCTCATTCGTTGCCAAGGGAGAGCAAGGGAGGGGAACAATTTTTTTTTTTTTTTTTTTGGTCTAAGTGCATTGGCATTTCTGGGTCATGGGCTCCTCCAACATTCCATCCAGGATACATGACACAAAAAGAAAACCCGGGGAGGGATGCCTGGATGGCTCAGTCCTTGGGTGTCTGCCCTTGGCTTGGGTCATGATCTCAGGGTCCTGGGATCGAGCTCTGCATCCAACTCCCTGCTCAGCAGGATACCTGCTTCTCCCTCTCCTTCTTCCACTCCCCCTGCTTGTATTCCATTTTTCGCTGTCTCTCTGTCAAATAAATGAAATATTTTTAAAAAGGGGGGAGGGAAGAAAACCCAAGGAATTCAACACCATGCTCTTCCTTAAGTCTCAGGCTCTCTGGATAGTCTATCTCATTCTCTCTATAAGGGTCTTTGTATACTCATTTTATATATAAGGTCCGGGGTCTTGATCATACCTAATGGGAGGAATAAGAAGAAATGCATCTGCCTATTTTTTTCTGGAATCAGGAGTCCAGTTCTTAATGGAAGATACACGGCTCTTTCCCGTGGGTAGCTCTACTGCCCCCACCTGGAGGAAAGGGAGGAATTTTGCCAACACAGAACAAAATTTACCTCTATTCTTCTAAACCCGCAGAAGTATCCTTCCCCAAGGACCTCTGCTGCTTGATATGCCCACTGTTCACTACAGGAGCAAAGGAGAAGTATTATGAAAAGTAGTGCTAAGGAATGGGGAAGAGAAAACCTGTTCTGCGGTTATTTATCAGCATTTTCTTTCTTCTTTCTTTCTTTCTTTCTTTTTTTTTTTACTTCTTTACATCACTACTTCCCACATTTCAGTAAATAGGAAAAGGAGGGGCGTCTGGGTGGCTCAGTCATCAAGTGTCTGGCTTCAACTTAGGTCATGATCCCAGGGTCCTCTGAACTATCCCTGACCCTGCTCAGTGAGAAGCTGCTTCTCCCTCTCCCTCTGCCTCTGCCCCTGCTGGTGCTCTCTCTCCCAAATAAATAAATAAAATCTTACCAAAAAAAAAGGGAAAAAGAAACATGCATTTAAAACATGAGCTTTAAAGGTTCACAATTAATGTATTAAATACATTTTCTTCCCAGAACTCCCCATATGCAGTAAATGATTGAAGAAAAAAAAAAAACTTTTCATTGTTCATTCTAGTTTTTACTTAGATCTTTATTAATTGGACCTGTAACTTCTCCCTCTTGGTTACAGTGTCATAGGATCTCTAATAACTACCAAAAGAAGGAAATTGTATGACAGGTTCTGAAGTGGATATTGACACTAATGGTCATGAAACACCAAACTTACATAACTACTGAACTAATGAATAATGTTAAGCATTAATCTTCTTGCTCTGTAGCTCCCTCTTGGTTGAACCAATAGCTCTGTCATAGGTTTCATGATTGAGTATGCCTGGAGTTGAGGTATTAAGTTTTTGAAGACTTCCCTTCTCTTCTACCTTTCGTATTTTCTAAGATAGGCTGCTGGTTGGTCTCTTTTTTTCCACAAGAGCTCCTCTTGCAATATGAGTATTGAGGTGGTTGTTAAGTGCTTTCTTACTAGAAGCATCCAGGCCTCTGTAGAAGTTATCTTTTTTCTGCAATGTACCCTCTCTTTCTTGCATTTTTGGTTTATGCTCTACTTCTGATAGCGTCTGGTTTTTCTTGTCCTGTTCAGAGTTTATCTGAATTGGCTTCTCTTGCAGAGTTCCCTCTTGCTGATCATGAAGTTCCTTGAGAAGCTCTAGTCTCTGCTGCAAGATCTGACATTCATTTTCCAGCAAAGCTGCAATCAAATGCAATGAATGAGTGTCATGTTCCAGTTTCTTCACTTGTTCCTCCAGGTCGTGCTTAGCTGACATGTGATTTGGTTGAGTTTGGAAATGCACTCCATTATCTCTAAGAGTTTCTTGTATATCTTTCTGAGATTTCTGATAGGATCTTATCAGTTCACTGAGCTCAGTGTGTTGCATATTCCAGTGTTCTGCTTCCTGCAGTAACTGCTCCATGTTGTTCCTAAGTTTGATGTTTTCTTCTTGAACAGGAGGGAATCTGTATGTTGCTTTTTCCTCACTTAGTCGAGTTTCTTTAAGGGCTCTATTTTCTTCTGGACAATTTACCAAATCCCTTCTAAAAACTGGTACCATGTAGCTGCAGTTCTGATGTCCCAGGGTCATCTCCTCGTTTTTTGTGTTCTGTTCTTCCTCTAGGTCTGAACTACCAAGTAAGTTGTTCAATAATACTTTGTTTACCTTCTCAAGTTCTCTCATTTGTTCTTTCAGTTCTGATACATTCTCAGAAATACTGGTTTCCTCAGATGAATCTTTTGCTTCTGTGATCTCCTCACAACTTGTCACATTTTTAATTAGCTCTTTAATTTCTTTTAAGAGATTTTCAAATTTCTGTGTAGTCTGTTGTTGAGCTGCTTGACGGCCACTATTGTTTAGGGAAGGGAAAGAACCCCAGGAGACAAAGGAAGGTGATTCAATCTCAAATAAGGCGAAGATAATCCTAGAGTTCGAAGACTCTTGATTGAGATCAGGAGTAGGCTTAAAAGTTTTGGAGAGGGTAGATGCATCCATCTCAGCTGAGTTATAGGACTGGTGATTAGAGCATGTGGCAAGCAGAAACACCTCAGAGATTCCAGGAAGAGAAGGTGGTGGTCCTCCGTGCAAATGGGTAGTGAATGTGGAACTAAGCAGAAGTCAGAGACCACAGTTAAGGTCTGAAACCAAGGAGATGATGTTTAGGTAGAAGGTGACATCTCAGATGACCTAGAGGATTGGGGGTGGTGAGAAAGGGGACCAGGAGCTAGGACTCCATCTCTCCTTCTCCAAGCTTCTGGTGTTTATTCCTGACCCTAGCAACCAGGTCTTTATTCTGTCACTGAACTCTTGTAGCCTATCTCCAAGCTTCTGTTTCTTTTTGTCACAATGGAAGCCTCTTAAACCCCTGCCCAGTGACTCATGAATCAAAACCAACATTGACTGACTTCTACTCTTCACCCCAGAAATATCTTTATGCCAGTCCTTTCCCTCCCTACTTTTCTAGGTTTTTATTCAACTCATTTTAACTGTATTTGATGACTTCCCTACCTCTCCACTACTTACAACCCCAAACTTAACAGCAGTATGTTCTTTCTACCACCAAAGTGCATGGTGTGAGAAATCCTCCCTGGACTTTCCATAGCAGCTGAAACCTTATTGCTCCCATTCTAGAAGAGATGTTGCCATAAAAGAAAGTTGTCCTTACAAAATAGAACCCAAAAAGAGCTTCATGTTTTTTTGAATTTAGAGAAATAATGTCAAATCACTCCATTCGAAAATATTTAATGCAGTAAAAAGAGAATATATGAATGCTTCCTTAACACAATTACAAAGTGGGAATTTTCTTGGCTTCAATAGAGGCATCTTTGAAGACAGGCTTATAATCTGGCTCCTCACTCATTTACAGGTATATAAAATTTTAATCATAATTTTTCACAAGAATTGGCCAAAGGTAGCATCATTTATCTAAAGCATCTGAAACAACTAAATCCTATAGTGGGCTATGTCTTTTTTGCCTTAGGAGTCAGGACCTTGAGAATATTAAATTCAAAGAAAACATTTCTTAAGTGAGACTATTTCTTGGCCTTCAAAATCTTGCCAGCAAGCACTTCACTAACTACAAGCTTGCTTCCAATCTTAAGGGAAAACTCATACTCTAGTAGTTTTTGCGGCGCGGGGGAGGGGGGGTGTTGCCTTAAAGAAAAGAAATGTATGCTTTTTTTCTTTCATTGCTACCGACTCACTCTGTCTTAAATGTCCCTGAGCTTCATGCTCGTCTTCCAGCCAGCTGGGCTCAGAGCCATGGAGAGAGTCATGCAGGTCTTTCTCTTCTACTTGAACTAGGAGCACATTTTCTAATTCATGAGTTAATACCATAGAGACTGGCAATTGCCCTTATGCTTTCATTCTATGTCTTAAGTTCCAACTTTTGTTGCTATTTCCCCTTTGATACAAACCATCCTTTAAGATAATGCTTTAACCTTCAAAACAAGGGAAGGGGGTTCCTAGGTGGCTCAGCAGGTTAAAGCCTCTGCCTTTGGCTCAGGTCATAATCCCAGGGATCCCAGGGCCCTGGCCCCGCATCAGACTCTCTGCTCAGCAGGGAGCCTGCTTCCTCCTCTCTCTCTGCCTTCCTCTCTGCCTACTTGTGACCTCTGTCTGTCAAATAAATAAATAAAGTCTTTAAAAACAAACAAACAAACAAACAAGGGAAGGGCTATTTTTCCCCCCATTTGGTAATTAATTTCCAGCTTTATTGCACTGTAATCAGAAAATAAAGAATTTCTACCTTTTGAAATTGATCTTTTCTCTTTAGCTTAATTATCAGTGTTCATTTGTGTTTCATGGCTACTTGAAAATTAATGTATTTTTTTATTATTGTGCTTGTGGCTTTCGATGCTTTTGGACCTAAATCTAATACTACCTTAGCTTTTAATTTTTATGGAAACTGGTTTAAAGATGGCTCGCTCAAGAGACTGACATAATTTTTTCCCCTCAAAAGAGGATTTAAATATTTCCTTTCTCCTTATAAGTTAAATGAATTTCAAATAATGTTTCTATTAATTTTATTGAAATTTGAGTTTACTGTAGATGCTGAGAGATATCTGGAGTGGGATGCCTGGGTGGCTCAGTCAGTTAAGACCTGCCTTTGGCTCAGGTCATGATCCCACAGTCCTGGGATTGAGCTCCTTGCTCAGTAGGGAGACTTCTCCTTCTCCCTGTTCCCAGCTTGTGCTCTCTCTCACCCTTCCTGCCTCTCTGACAAATAAATAAATAAAACCTTAGGAAAAAAGATATCTGGAGAAGTTTCTTCTTTCTTTCTTTTTTTTTTTATTGACCAATATTCTCAGTGGGTAACTATGCATATTAAACAGATTTAGATTGTCTTACAATTGTTGTCCACTAAGTTTCCAATAGTTTAATGACTTATAAAAAAGAAATGCTGCAATGAGTCTGTCAGAGAAAGACAAATACCATATGATTTCACTTATGTGTGGAATTTAAGAAACAAAACAAACGAGCAAGGGGAAAAAAATAAGAGAGAGAGAGAAAGAGAGAGAGAGAGAGAAGCCAAGAAACAGACTCTTAACTATAGAGAACAAATTATTGCCAGAGGGGGCATGGGTGAAACAGGTGATGGGGATTAGAGAGTACACTCGCTGTGATGAGCACTGGGTGTTGTATGGAAGTACTGAATTATCATAACATACACCTGAAGCTAATATTACATGTATGTTAACTCTACTTGAATTAAAGTAAAACATTTTTTAAAATGCAAAAAGCTGTTCCTAAAATATTAGAAGAAAACTTGTATAGAATTTTCTCTCTCTTTAAAACCAGTTTGCCTTAGGGCAGCTTGGTGGTTCAGTTGGGTAAACGTCTGCCTTCAGCTCACAGGATCCTGAGACTGAGCTGTGCGGCTGACTCCCTGCTCTGCTGGGAGACGGCTTCTCCCTCTATCTCTCTCTCTCTCATGAATAAATGAATAAAATCTTTTTAAAAAATGGTTACAGTGATCAATAAAAAATAAAATAAAATCAGTTTATCTTAACAAAAGCATAACTCATATCTCCGTATGCATGCTGTCAATAGGTCTTACTCCTGGCAATGTTAACCTTGGTCACTTCATTAAGTGGTATCTGCTGGATTTATCCGCCATAAAGTTACTCTTTCCCTTTGTAATTAACAAATATCACAGAGAGGTTTTTTGACACTATGAAAGTGTTCTGTTTCTTCTAAAACTTTTGCCCATACAACATAATTTTAGTGTGCAGAGGTGGATTTTTTTTCCTGCAACAATTATTACAGTGGTGATCTATTTAATGGTGATTTTCTATTTCTGTCATTCCTTTCATATGTGTTGATTGAATTATTTTGAATTATGAATTATTTTGTAAAGAAGAACTGTCTCTTTTCCTGTATTTACTTATTCATTCATTCATTCAAATACATATTTATATACATATGGACTCATAGATATTTATTTTATTTGGGGGCTTAAAATTGAATACTATAATTTATTTTCTTGCTCAAATACATAAGATTAATTTTAATTTGATGAAAAATTTGTGGTATAATAAACTATATTTTTGCTTTACCTAATTGTTCTAGTTGTTCAGTAGTTGCATTTTTTTTTAAAGATTTTATTTATTTATTTGACAGAGATCACAAGTAGGCAGAGAGGCAGGCAGAGAGAGAGAGGAGGAAGCAGGCTCCCCACGGAGCAGAGAGCCCGATGTGGGGCTCAATTCCAGGACCCTGGGATCATGACCTGAGCTGAAGGCAGAGGCTTTAACCCACTGAGCCACCCAGGCGCCCCTTGCATTTTGTTTTGAACCCAAAGCAACAGCTGAATAATTCGGACTATTACAGATCTTTATACTCACAGGAGAATCTAGGCAGGGTTTGATTTTAAATATAATGACTTGTATGATTGCTTTTATATGTAGTAGTAGTGTACTTGCATCTAGTCAGAGGAAAAATTATCTGAAAGTGTGGAATTTTTATTCAAACATGCTAAACACAGATATAACTGGATAGGTATAGTCGTGTTCTTCTGCACGGGCTCTTTTCTTGGACCACCAGGTGGTGCTGTTGGCTTCCAACATCACAGAAATCGCTTGGTGGGGGGGTGTTGTTTGTTTTTTTAGTCTTTTCAAGATCCAACTCAGAATTAATGATACTGCAGAAATAGTCTCATCCACAGTTTTCTTTTTTTTCTCCCAGAATTTGAGAGTGGTGATTCTACGTGATTTGCCCTGAGTTACAGCTAGTTTTGATGAGACCTGGGATTAGAGTTAAACGAGAAGGGAAAGCAGGTTCTGCAGATTAAGAGGCTGTGGAAGAATTTTTAAATATCTAAGTGTTACATGAGAAAGAGGTTATGTGGAAAAGCAGGTTTTCAAAGCTGATGAGACTGGCTTGTTTTACAAGATTTTGGCAAACAAACCTGTGTAACAAGAATGACATTTCAGATGGACAAAAATGTGACCAGAGACTCACAACAATCTAACCTTGTATTTCCCACAAAAGCAATAATTTAGTATTTGCTAATTCAATGTTGGCAGTGACTTTATAGAACATTACTGCAAAGGATAAGATTTGACTATATATAGAAATAACAACAAAAAAGTGAAAAACTTACATTCTGAAAACTACGAAGTATTGTTGAAAGAAGTTAAAGATCCAAATAGGGCACCTAGGTGGCTCAGTTGATTAAGCGACTGCCTTTGGCTCAGGTCATGATCCTGGAGTCCCGGGATCAGGTCCTGAGTCCTGTGTCAGGCTCCCTGCTAGGTAGGGAGCCTGCTTCTTCCTCTGACCCTCCGCCTTCTCATGCTCTTTCTCTTTCTCATTCTCTCTCTCTCAAGTAAATAAAATTCTAAAAAAAAGAAGATCCAAATAAATAGAAAAAAATCTCACGTTCATGGATTTGAAGACTTGACATTGTTAAGATAGCAATACTTCCCAAACTGATCTACAAAGTCAGTACAATCTCTTTCAAAACCCCAGCTCCCTGTTTGGCAGAGATTGACAAGCAGATCCTAAAATTCATACAGAAATTCAAGGGATCCAAAATAGCCAAAACAATTATGAAAAATAAAAACACAGTAGGAAGATTCACATGACCTGATTTTTTTAAAAGATTTTATTTATTTGAGAGAGAGAGAGAAAGAGCACAAGTGGGGGTGGGGCATGGGGTGAGGGCAGAGGAAGAAGCAGGCTCCCCGCTGAGCAGGGAGCTCCATGGCCGGCTCCATCCCAGGACTCCAAGATCATGACCTGAGCCAAAGGCAGACACTTAAGGAACCGAGTCACCCAAGTGCCATCACATGACCTGATTTTAAGACTTACTCTACAGATACAGTAGTCAAAAGAGTGTGGTATTGGTGAAGGGATAGACACATAGATCAATAGAACACAACAGAGAACACTGAAGTAGACCCACACAAATACAGCCAACTGATGGTTATCAAAAATACAAAGGCAATTGAACAAATAGTGCTGGACAGATTGGATATCCGTGTGCAAAAAACAATAAACTTTGACACATACCTGACATCTCACCAAAAAAAAATGTAACTCTTTGGGGATTAAGGAATGCGCTTGTGATGATGAGCACTGGCTGTTGAAGGGAAATGCCAAATCACTATGTTACATACCTGAAGCAAGTATCACACTGTATGTTAATTAACTGGAATTTAAATTAAAACCTATAAAATTTAATTCTAAATGGATCCCATAGTTAAAAGTAAAAACTAAAATTTCTGGAGGAAAACAAAAAAATCTGTGTACCCTGTGTTTGGTGATGAATTTTTAGATACAATACCAAAGCATATCTGGAGGCCAAGAAAAACAAGGCTGTACCCACCTTGAGTCTAGCCCTGACATAAGTACAGCTATCTTGACAAAGCAAAAGCTGGCACCTTGCACCCCCTCTCCACCCGCTCCCCTCGGCATCATGGGTGGCATTCCTCAGGCACTCCTAGCTACCCTAAAAGGAAAACAAATACTTAACTTGCAGAAATCACAATCCTGCAAGACAGGAGTCTCCCTCGGTTTACAAATGTCCCAGTGCTAAATCTCACTAACAAGGAGGCTTGATAGGAGGAAGGTGACATTCCACCAGGAAACTCCCAATAGTCTTCATGTTAGTGCCTCATTAGAGAGAAAAACGGCCTTGGCTTAATAATAACCAGGCCTCCAATATCCTGACAGTCTTCTTTACCCTGATAGCCCTTCTGAATATCCCCTTTGTCCTCACCCACCACAGAGTCCACCCCTACTCTGCCTTTAAAAATTCTGACAGTAATCTGGTTCGGGGTCCAAGTCCCTACTCTGCTGTGTCGGGTATACTTGGGCTTGTCAAATAAACCCTTGTGTGATTGCATCGGTGCTGGCTCCTTGGTGGTCTCTTGGACGTGAAAACTTGGTCTTAACACATAATGCATGAAATTGAAGTTTGATGAATTGGAATTTCAGAAATTTAAACTTTTCATTCAGTGAAAGACACTGTGAAGTGAATGAAATGACAAGCCACCAACTGGGAGAAAGTATTTGTAAATCATTTATGCAAGGAAAGACCTATAGCCACTATATATATTTAAAAGCTCAGCAATAAGAAAACAAACAACCCAATTTAAAAACTGCACAAAATATCTGAACAAAGCACTTTAGCAAAGAAGAGAATAAGGATGGCAAATAAGACAAGGATATAAAAAGATGCTGAACATCATTTGTAATTAGGGAAGACAAACTGCAAAACAATAGAGATGCCATGACATAACATTAGAATATTAAAACACCACACACACACACGCACACACACACACAACATGACAATACCAAATGCTGTCAAGAATTTGGAACAAGGGTACTGTCTCACCATTGCTGGTGAGAATGCAAAAATGATACAGACACTTTAGAAGACAATTTCCCAGTTTCTTACAGTGTTAGCATAGACTTATCAAAATGACAGAGCAATCAAACTCTTAGGTGTTTACCCAACTGATTTGAACATTTATGTCTACACAAAAACCTGCATGTGAATGTTTATAGCATCTTTATTCATAATCACCCCAAAATTGGAAGCAACCAAAATGTCCTTGAATAAGCAAATGGATAAACTCTGGTATACATGATGGGAAACTACTCAGTAAGAGGAGAAGGAGCACTCTACTCATTCACACAATAACATAGATGAATCTTAAATGTATTTTGTTAATTGAGAAAAGGAAAAAAAAACCAGTCTGGAAAGACTATATATTGAATCGTTCTGCTCATAAGATATTATGGAAAAGGCAAAACTGTAGGGTGGAAAACAGATCAGTGGATTCCAGGGATTAGAAGAAGGGGTTAACTAGGGAAAACACAGGATATTCTTTAGGTAATAGAATTAAACTGTATGGGAGTAGATACATGATTCTATGGATTTGTCATAACCCATAGAACCTATAGCAGAAAATGCCAACAATAATGTATAAAAAAAATTTTTTTTAAGATTTTATTTATTTATTTGACAGATAGAGATCACAAGTAGGCAGAGAGGCAAGCAGAGAGGAGGAAGCAGGCTCCCCGAGGAGCAGAGAGCCCGATGCGGGGCTTGTTCCCAGGACCCTCCTGGGATCATGACCTGAGCTGAAGGCAGAGGCTTTAACCCACTGAGCCACCCAGGTGCCCCAATGTATGAAAAAGTTTTAAAAATCAATCACAAGGTCAAAGAACACAGGGATGAAATTCAGATTGTGACAAAGCTTAATGACTTGCCCCCCAAAAGTTAAGTATGGGCAGAGGGAATGAAAGTAACTTTACAGGGTGCCTGGGTAGCTCAGTGGGTTAAGGCCTCTGCCTTCGGCTCAGGTCATGATCTCGCCATCCTGGGATCGAGCCCCACATCAGGCTCTCTGGTCAGTGGGGAGCCTACTTCCCGCCTCTCTCTGCCTGCCTCCCTGCCTACTTGTAATTTCTGTCTGTCAAATAAATAATTAAAATCTTAAAAAATAATAAAGTAACTTTACTTTGAAGAAACCTGGTAAACACTCTCTGGGCTATTACCATCAGTGCTGAGTCCTGGTACTAACATGTACCCCTGATGTACTGAGAACGGACCTTCATCTCTATGGTCTTCCTCCTGCAAACCCATCATCCCTAGTCTAACCATGAGAAAACATTAGACAAAAAACAAATCAAGGCACATTCACAAACTATCTGACTAGTTCTTCAAAACTATCACAGTCATAAAATGCAAGGAAAACCTGAGAAACTGTTACAGACCAGAGTAGCCTTAGGAGACATGGTAACTAAATGTAATGTAGTATTCCGAATGTGACTCTGGAAAGAAGGACATCAAGGGGAAAATGGTGAGATCGGAATGAAGTGGTAATTTTAGTTAACAGTGATGCACTATTGTTGGTTCTCAGTTGTGGTAAAAGTGCCATAGTGACATAAGATGTTAACAACAGAGGACTCTGGATGGGGGATATACGAGAACTCTCTGAACTGTCTTTGCAACCTTTCTTTTTTCTTTTTTTTCTTTCTTCAGAGAGAGAGAGAGCGCGTACGCAAGGAGGGGCAGAGGTAGAGGGAGACAGGAAATCTTAATCAGGGTCCACATCCAGGGAAGAGACCAACATAGGACTCAATGTCAAGACCCTGAGATTATAAACTGAGCCAAAATCAAGAGTCAGACATTTAACTGACTGAGCCACCCAGGCGTCCTGCAACTTTTCTCTAAATCTGAAATTTCACTCAAAAATAAAAAAGGTTGGGGCGCCTGGGTGGCTCAGTGGATTAAGCCGCTGCCTTCGGCTCAGGTCATGATCTCAGTGTCCTGGGATCGAGCCCTGCATTGGGCTCTCCGCTCAGTGGGGAGCCTGCTTCCCCCTCTGTCTCTGCCTGCCTCTCTGCCTACTTGTGATCTCTCTCTCTGTCAAATAAAAAAAATAATAAAAATAATAATAATAAAAAAGGTTATTTTTAAAAAGTTAGTCAAATTCCTTACTTGGCAACACTGAGATATATGGTAGAATGTGATTTCAATTAATTATGAAATTGAAATTTTTGTGTCACTTGATTTGTATGTCTTCTTCTCAGCCCTATGTAACTGAAAGTTGTAGATGTCAAAAGGACACAGAGCTGGCTTGAAGGAGTTCCCACTGTCAAATATGGGATGTTGAGTGCAATATAAATAATGGTATTAACAGAAATGACCCAAAGACTAAAATAAGAATCCATGAGTTCATACAAATATAGATAGATGATAGGTAAGTGGTATATATAGTTAAGTGTAAATAAAGAACAAAGTCTTATGAAAGAATGGCAACTGTAAATGCAAAAGTAATGATGGGATTAGAAAATCACCATTTAGGGGGTGCCTGGGTGGCTCAGTGGGTTAAAGCCTCTGCCTTCGGTTCAGGTCATGATTCCAGAGTGCTGGGATCGAGTCCAGCATCGGGCTCTCTGCTCAGCGGGAAGCCTGCTTCCTCCTCTCTGTGCCTGCTTCTCTGTCTACTTGTGATCTCTGTCTGTCAAATAAACAAATAAAATCCTTAAAAAGAACAAAGAAGAAAAAAAAAAGAAAATCACCATTTAGCAATCACTATAGTAACAGTTGCTTCAAACAAAGATCATCAATGTGTGATTAAAACTAATGGGTGGGGGCATCTGAGTGGCTCAGCGGGTTAAAGCCTCTGCCTTCTGCTCAGGTCATGCTCTCTTGGTCCTGGGATGGAGCCTTGAATCAGGCTCTCTCTCATCAGGGAGCTTGCTTCCCCTCCTCTCTCTCTGCCTGCCTCTCTGCCTACTTGTCATCTCTGTCTGTCAAATAAATAAATAAAATCTTAAAAAAAAAATCCTTCTTTAAAAAAAAAAACAACTAATGGGTGAAAATTTGAGTAGAAACCCAATATTGACATAATCTCCATGCATCTTCCTAAAGATAGGTATTAATAGCAAGAGGACAAAGAGTAACTTTACAGTGGAGGAAAGAGCCAGCCACCACCATAACCAAGTGATTAAAGTTAGTATCACCAGTAATAGGACAAATAAAATTTCCTACCCTCCAGGATGGACTGAGAAGGACACAACATCGCTTGTGTAGCATTCATGGCCAGAAATGCATCTTTTGAAACTAAACATGAGAAATATCAGAAAAACAAAAATTGTGGGGCATTCTATAACTGGATTTACTCTTCAGAAATGTAAGATCATAAAAGCGAAAAAGGACTGAGAACCTGTTCAAAGGGCATCAAAAAAGTATGACAACTAAGTGCAATGTGTGATCCTTAATTTTTTTTTTAAATTACCTTTGAAAGGCATTATTGGGACAATTAAACTTGAATACAGTCTGTAGATTGGGACCCAGACGTAGGTAATTTTTAAAGCTCCTCATTAGATGTCCATGTGCAGTCAAGTTTAAGAACCAGTAGGGTCCTTCCTCTGTTTTTTTTTTTTAACTTTTAATAGATTTGTTTTCATTTGTTTATATGTTTTAAGTAAAAACTGTATCTATTTAAGGTGTACAACATAATAATTTTATATATATACACTTAATGAACTTATTACTATGAAATGTTTACTAGTCAAGCTAATATAGTTAGCATTTTGTGTGCATGATTGGTGCACCTGAAATGTATTCTTTTAGCATGTTTTCGGGGTTCAATACAGTATTATTAAGTATGGTCATCATGCCTGTACATTAAGTCTCTAGACTTCTTCATCCTGGTTTTCAGTTAGAGCTCACTGCTTGCTCAGTAAGATCAAGCAGTTTCCAACTCCTGCATAGCGTCTGAGGGTCTCTAGGAACCTCTGAAGACAGACAGATTGTCAATATGACATGCTATAAACCTAACATTGGCATGCTTTTATGGTAATTAATAAGACTAATGATGATGTAACAGCATTAGAAGAATTGCAGGGCACTTGAATGATGTAAATAATTAATCTTCCTTCACTATGATGTTTTTTGGTCATAAATTCTGCCTTGTTTCTTAATTACTAAAGACAAGCTTCTAGCTCTAAAGTAAAAAGGGCAAGCCTTGAAATCGACTGGAGAATAAGAAGAACCCAAGCAGCTTGTCTCTAGATGTGAGATTTCTCTTCCCTACTGGGCCTGACATCTTCACTCTCCTTTCTCCGTTATCTCCTCTGGGCCTAGGATGCCAGGACTTTTATCCCCTGAAAGACCAGGCTTTTTTAAATGGCTACATTGTACTGTATACATATGCTGAATCTCCAAAAAATAAAAAAGAACATCGCAGCCTCACCCATCCTCCAAGTGAGGCCCTACCTCCTTTCTCTTTCTAAGCAGACAGCTGAACACCACATGCATTTCCTTATCCCTGCTCCCCCTTCAAACTACTAGATTCTATCTTCTTTCTTGCCCCAGAACATCAAGAAGTTCCTCAAAGACCTCCTTGAAGAAATCCAAAAGACGAGTTTACATCTTTATTGACTAGTCCCCTCGGCAACATTTTACACCCTTGGACATTCTAGACATCCAGGCCCAGAACAATCTCTGAAGTCAGAGAGCCTTGAGTTCAAAACTCGGCTTAGCCACATACTAGCCCTGCAAGCTTGGCTAGTGACCTAATCTTATAAAGCCCCGGTTTCCTCAACTGCTCCATGGGAATTGTGATTATATGTGCCCATGACACAGGAAATTGTAAGCATCTGACCACAGCATCTGGCTGGCACTCAATAAGCATTCAGTAAATTGCGACTTAATTTTCCTTTTTGTTCTTCCATGGCCCCAACTTCCGGGATTTTCTGCTTTATTCTTGTTGCTTACTCAGTCCTTTCTACATGCATGGCTGTCTAGATTCCCAGGAATATGTCTTATCTTTTCAAAGCCACCACTGAAATCTCATTCCCCAGTTTTTCCATTTAAATTTCTTGGTCCCGTTTCTCATTAGCTTCAGCTGGTATAGCCCCTTAGGCAGCTGCAATATCAAACACTTGCTGCTAATAGTTTTATGATAAATGCCTTGGGGATAGGGCTGTTCTCACACTGTGAGCTTTTAGGTGAAGTAAAGACAGGTATTGAGAATGCAGCATTTTGGAAACTTCTAGATAGATAAATAGTGGCAATTCTACTGGGGCTAGGGCTTTTTTGGGAGCTCCAAACCTATTCTGCCCCTCATGGTTCCTCCTCGATTACTGGTTTTCATAGCTGCTCAAGCTGTGAGGCTACTCCTCAGCTGGGGAGAGGACGATGAGAGTGGAGCAACTTAACACACCACAAATCTCACTGTTCTTACTAAGAGTCAGTTGTTCTCTTTTTAAATTTTATTTTGTTTTATTTATTTATTTTAAAGAGAGAGAAAGAGCAGGGGGAGGAGCAAAGGGAGAGGGACAAGCAGGTTCTGTGCTAAGTACAGAGCCTGGTGGGGAGCTCCATTCCACAAGCCTGAGATCATGACTCAAGCCAAAATCAAGAGTCAGATGATTAACCAGTTGAGCCACCTGGGGACCCTGAGTTGTTTTTCTTAAAAACCCAGAAATAAACCCACAAATATGGTGAATTAATCTTAGACAAAGCAAGAAAGAATATCCAATGGGAAAAAGAATGTTTTTTCAACAAATGGTATTGGGAAAACTGGATAGCACATGTGAAAGAAAGAAACCAGACCACTTTCTTGGTTTTTTGGTGAAAAAATTTATATTTACGTTTAGCCAGCAGGACTTAGTTTAGATGATCCCAATTTTGTTGTAAACATCCAAAACATCATAGTCAGGAGCCAATCAAACATATGCCTTCTTCTCTCCATCAGGCCTGATTAAGAAGTTGACCGTGGCCATGTCAATATCATAGAGCTTCTTCACAGCCTGTTTGGTCTGGTGCTTGTTGGCCTTGACATCCACAATGAACACAAGTGTGTTGTTGTCTTCTGTTTTCTTCATGGCTGACTTATTGGTCAGGGGGAACCTGATGACGGCATAATGATTAAGCTTGTTTCTCCTGAGGGTGCTCTTTCCAGGATACTTGGGCTGCCTTTGGAGAAGTAATATCTTATGTCATCACGATGTAGGTGACATGTGAATCTTCTTTTTTTTTTTTTAGTGACTTTGGATGTCTTTCAGCACCACTTTCTTGGCCTTCAAAGGCTTGGCTTTGGCTTTGGCTTTGGGGGTCTGGTGGCTTCCTTCTTCCCTTCAGTGCCATCTTCATGAAAGGAATTGTCTTGTTTTTTAATTTTTTTATTTAAAAAAAAATTTTTTTAAAGTAATCTCTGTGCCCAACATGAGGCTCAAATTCACAACTCCAAGATCAAGAGTCTCATGGTCCTCTGACTGAGCCAGCCAGATAGCCCCTGGACCACTTTCTTACACCATACACAAAAGTAAATTCAAAATGTGAGACCTGAAACCATAAAAACCCTAGAAGAGAACACAGGCAGTAACTTTTTGACATCAGCCATAGCAACTTCTTTCTATATATGTCTCTTGATGCAGGGTAAACAAAAGCAAAAATAAACTACTGGGAATACATCAAAATAAAAAGCTTCTGCACAACAAAGGAAACAATCAACAAAAATAAAAGGCAACCTACGGTATGGGAGAATATATTTGCAAATGACATATGTGATAAAGGGTTAGTATCCAAATCTATAAAAAACTTAAAAACTCAACATCCAAAACCCAAATAACCCAATTTAAAAATGGACAGAAAGCACAAATAGATGTTTCTCCAGAGAAAACACAGAGATGGCCAACAGACACATGAAAAGATATTGATCATCATTTACCATCAGGGAAATGTAAATCAAAACTACAATGAGATATCACCTCATACCTGTCAGAATGGCTAAAATCAACACCACAAGAAACAATATGTGTTGGTGAGGATGTGGAGAACTGGAACACTGCTGTGCCCTGGAATGCAATGACAAGCAACCACTGTGGAAAACAGTATGGAGGTTCCTCAGAAAGTTAAAAATAGAATTACCCTATGATCCAGTCATTGTACTTATGGGTATCCACTCCAAAAATACAAAAACACTAATTCAAAAGGATACATGCACCCCTTTGTTTACAGCAGCATTATTTACAATAGCTAAGACATGGGAGCCATCCAAGTGTCCGTTGATTAATGAATGGATAAAGAAGGCATGGTGTATGTATACCCAATGGAATATTATTCATTCACAAAAAAGAATGAAATCTCGCCATTTGCAACAACATGGATAGAGCTCAAGAGAATAATACTAAGCAAAATGAATCAGAGAAAGACAAGTATCTTTTGATTTCACTCACATGTGGAATTTAAGAAATAAAACAGAGCAAAGGGAACAAAAGAGAGAGACAACTCAAGAAACAGATTCTTAATTATAGAGAACAAACTGGTGGTTACCACAGGGAGGGTGGTGGGGGATAAGTTAAGTAAGTGATGGGGATTAAGGAGTGCACTTACCATGAAGAGCACCGGGTGATGTTTGGAATGGTTCAATCACTATATTATATACCAGAATCTACTATTCTACTTTATGTCAACTAATTGGAGTTAAACAAAAACTTAAAATGCAAAAAAAAAAAAAAAAAAAAAAGTTTCAGTTGTTTTCCTTGAATGAATGCTCTTTGTGTTCTCACAAGCCTTTGGTTAACTTTCAGAATTTGGCAATTCTTTGCAAGTAATCTTGTTGCTTACATAAAAGAGTGGATTTGCAGAGGTCCTTATTCTGCCATTCTTAATCTTATATACTAGCAAACCTAGCAAACCACTAGCAAACCACTCATCTTCTCCCTAAGCCCCAAACTCCTCTTCCTGTTTTGTTTCTTGGCTCCTTAAATGGTACCCGCAGAGCTCCATGAACCAGCAATCTGGAAATAATCTTTGACTCTTCTCTTCCTCTCTCCCTCCTTCTTTGGATTCAATCAAATACGAAATCCTAACCATTCCACTTCCTAAATCTCAATCTTCCATCTCTTTCTTCTCAGTCCCTTTCTCATTTACCAAGGTCCCATTACCATCATCTCTCCCTTTAATCCCTGTCTCTAAAGGGTTTCCTTCTTCTCTATATCCTCCATTACACTCAGTCATTAGGATCATTAAAAAATGCAGACTAGTGGAGAATTAAGAGTTCAGGCTTGAGACCCAAGCTGACATAGTAATATGAGTACATAGAGTACTATGTCAGCTTTGCTATATACTAGCTCTGGGTCCTTGTTCAAATTACTTATTCCCTCTGTGACTCAATTTTCTCATCTATAAAATTGAAATCACATTAGTTCTTAACTCATAGGATATTCATGAGGATCAAGTAAAAAAATCCTAGTGAAGGTTTTATTACATTGTCTGACATGTAGTAAGGATTCAACATATGATAGTAATATAGTAAAGTCCCAACCCTTTAACATGACTTATATGCACAAGAGCATCTCCCAGGGGTTTACCTTTCAACAGCTTCTACCAATCTTGGAGCCATTAGAAATTTCATTTACTATGTCCATTCTCAGGTCTCAGGTCTCAGGTCTCAGGTCTCAGCCTTCAAACATATTGTTCTCTGCCTGAAGCATCTGTAGTTTCTCCAATATACCAGACATGATTCTGGCTCAGGGCCTTTGCACTGGCTATTTCCTCTGTCTGAGAGGATCTTTCTTAGATCATCATTTCCTTGCTTCACTCACGTCTCTCTACCTACATGTTATATCCTTAGTGTAGCCTTGCTGATCACCATATGAAAGTGGTGTTCTCAGGATTACTGTCCTTTGTAACTCCTGCCTTGTGTTAAATGATCATTTCTTTATTACTTACCTGTTTTTTTTGTTCAAATGTAAGGTCTGCAAAGCCAAGAATTTTGTCTTGTTCCTTGTATTTTTAGCACTTATAAATCCCTGGCACATGAAAGACACTTACAAATGTTTGTGGAATGTATGAATAAATGTGAGATCTTGGTGAGTTTCCCTGGTAAGGTATTTTGATGAAGATATACTGAGATGCAGATAAGAAATAGATATTATTTTAGATACTTGAAATGGCTCCTGGGATCAGATAGGGGACCAGTGACAGACCCAGGCTTACTTAAACACATCTATTCGGTTAAGACAAGAGAAAGAAATTCCAGGTGGAATTGGTATCAGTAACAGTAAAGGTTTTCACTAGTTTTAAAAGATGAACTAAAAGACCTATCTAGAATTAGTAAATCTCTCTTAGAAGGTTTCTATCTTTATGGTCTTCCTGGGTTGGTTTATGGTTGTCCTGGTTGGACGTTTCCTGGCTGTCAAAAAATTATCATCTTTTGATACACACACATTAATATATGTCTGGAACTAGGCACTTGCATCTTCTCCCTACAGCTCAGTCTGCAGTACATGCAATCAGTCGACTGCCATGATCTTTGTTGTCATGAAGAGAAATCTGGGTTTCATAAGATCTGTGTTTTCTTTGTTTCATCCTCCATCTCCTGCTTTTTCCCACCTATAGAATTTTACCTACTTTATAGCTGATATTTCTGTTTTCTCTCTTCCCATTCTTAACCTTCCTGAAAAATCTTTGGAAGAATGCTGCCTTTCTGTTCAAGAGTTTATTAAGTATATCAACTTGCTGATGCAAAGTTTTGTATTCATTTTCCTGTAGAGTTTTGGCTTAAAGCAGTGAGTAAGATTTGTGTTCCAAGTTCTCTGTTTTCCAGCCCTTGCCAAGCTAGCAATTCAGCAATCAGTTTGGATTGGAAATGGCCTTTATCTTTTTCAACTATGGTTAACAAAAGTGCCCTTTGTGGGCCATCTATCATCTATTTTTTAACTTCTCAATCTGGTCACCTGCCAGCTATTTCAGCTGCACAATGCCATTACTCAAACCTTGAATTTCATTTTATTTGCAAGCAAGCGCACTTGCTATGTCTTTTGGAAACTCCTGACAGTGTTGGATGAGATCACTGAGCTCATTTCAGTCTTCTGCTTCTAGCTGCAAGTATCCAAGTCTCTGAAATCCAGTGTATTCTTTTTAACCCTTTGGAATTTAGGTCTTGTGCCTTTACTTAGACTAACTTCATTAAAAGTTCCTCTTATCTCTGTCAATTTGCCAAAGCCCTTGTAAAAACCAGTGATATTTTCACTGAGATTTTGCATTGTAATATTTTATCCTGGTTCCTTACTTTCCTGTTTTGGGGGGCCTAAAATAACAAATGGATTTATCACTGGCATTTGATTTAACTGCATCTTTAAACCAACTTCCTCAAGGTGATTCTTATTTGTATCCCGGGTTCCTTAGAAAACTTCTTTGGAGCTTTCATGATCTATTGATAATCTGACAACTCTCTGAGAATTTCTTTTTTCTCCCATGAGGTTTTAAAATTTCTTTAGAATGTGCTTCATATCTTTTTCCCATTATGGTCAGAAACATTGCTCCTAAAGAAAATGCTAAAGTAATTACTTCTCAATATGGTGGTTATAGATTCCCAAGGCACTTGAAAATTAGGTTGTGGAGGGGCATCTGGCTGGTTCAGGTGGTAGAGTGTACAACTCTAAGTCTCAGGGTCATGAGTTTGAGCCCATATTGAGGGTAGAGTTTATGTGAAAGAAAGAAAAAAATGAAAAAAAAAGAAAAGAAGGAAGGAAGAGTATCAGGCTATGACTGTAGAGTGGAACAGTGATGTGGCAGAGAAGATAGAAGGCGGAGGTCAGCAGGCACCAGAGAAAGGAGCCCCAGCCTGGGAACAGGCAGTGGGTATACTTGTTGAAGCTAATTTCCTACCAGAACCAGGTGAGATGAAAAGTCCAGGAGAACGAAGAGCTAGAGCTCAAGATCCATTGGTCTCCCAAGACTTCCCTATAGTTCTGTAACACGGCCTGCCACCCAGATCTTAACTGTGGAGTCAGGCAGGGCTGGTCCATCCACGGATCGTACTCTAGCCCTGCTACAGTCAGACCCCCACCTCAGCAGCGCAGTAACTCAGTAGCACCAGTGTGGGAAAACAGGCACTTCTAGGGCTCCTGGCTGGCTCAGTCCGTAGAGCATGTGACTCTTGATCTTGAGGTTGTGAGTTCAAGCCCCACACTGGGCATAGAGGTTACTTAAAAATAACTAAAAAATTTTAAAAATACCAAGTTGCTCCTTCCACGAGGCTTTATAATACGTGCACAAATCTATGGTGAGTATGATGTGACTAGTGCTCCCTAAAGACATGCCATTTACAACATGTACAATCAGACACAGTGACCGGTACCTCCTGCCCACTGCAGTGTGAACTCCCGGCCCTAGAATGATCCTAGAGGTAGACATTGCCTTCCTTCTGGGAAAGATTTCAGTTTATCTAATCCCATTGGCCTTTTCTTTCCTCCAGCCCCTTCCATATTGCTATTCAAGATGGATCGCAAAATCTCCATCATCGTGGATATTCAGCAAATCTCTCTCTCTCTCTAATATATATAATATTTAACATATAAATATTTTATAAATTAAATATTTATATAAATATTTGATATATAAAATATATAATATATTATATAATATATAAATTATATATTCATTTCTATATATAATTAATTTCTATATATAATATATATATTAATTTCTATATATATAAATTTCTTAATGGACTCCATGCCCAATATAGGGCTTGAACTCAAAATCTTAGGATCAAGAGTTGCATGCTCTATGGTAGAGCCATCTAGGCACCCCAGAAACCCAAGATATTTAAAAGATGGTTAAGGTACGTGAGAAATTGAGAAGAATTTCTTTTTGCTCATGAGAGGGAAGTGTGAAGAGAATGGGGCTGGGTGTCAGGCCTGGTCCCAGTCCCACATGTGCCATTAGCTGAGCATGTGGCTCTCTGGCATTTTACTTTGAGCATTCTAGTCTGAGTTTCCGAGAGGTCCCTATAGGATAAGATGCTGAGCTGGATGATCACGAGGGCTGCTTCTACATGTGGTCTTCTGTGGGAATCCAGTGATCGGAGGTTAGTGGCCAGACTTGAGGAACAGTGAGAAACCTGAAATCAGGTTCACTGCCTTTCTGGGATGACATAACTTGGGAGAAATTGCTCACGTGGGAGGAATGAATCATGCCATACTACCTAGACCTGGACAAGCAACTTGGCACTTTCCTGGCATTGCTTTCATGTCAAGGTCAGAGCTGTAGAGAACGCTTTTAGGCAAATAGGTCTCGAGCCATGGCATGTAGAAAGGGCCCCCAGCAACTACATGGCTGAATACGGACAGGCACATCAGGTGACCCATCTCAAAATAGCCAGAGGCCTAACTGACCAGTGGGCTACTTACAACCAGGCACAGTTCCCCAAAAGGGGAGAATTCCATAGTTGCCATACCTCCTCAACTTCCCCCCTTAAAAACTGCCCCTACCCACTTCCTCATTGCAGACAACCTCTCTTGTGCTGCAGTGCTGCTCCTTCCTGGTAAATTTGATAAACTTCTATCTCCTTTGTTCTGCTTCAGGAGAATTCTTTCACCTTCCATGTGGCTTCCACCTGATCTTCCCCCCACATTTCAGGGCCTCCATCCAATCAGGATAGATACCCCATTTAGACACCACAAGAACTACTTCCAGTTCCTCTAATTATGCAGATTTTGACCACAGTAGGAATGAGTGTTGAAAGTCTTACGTGGAGTCCATTTGTTGCTTAAGGAAGTTTTCTTCTACTTCTAGTCTGTCGGGAATGAGTGTTGACTTTCATCAAATGTGTTTTCTGCATCAGTAGAAAGGATCATGTGGTTTTATCCTTAAATATGTTGATCTGGTAAATTATATAGATAGATTTTCTAATATTAAGACATCCTTGAATTATTTTGAAATCATGGGTTTTTAAATATACTGTCGAATTGGATTTGCTTGTATTTTATTCAGGTCTTTTCCATCTATGTTTATAAATAATGTTTTGTTTTATTTATTTAGTTAGTTAGTTAGATATTTAATTATATATTTATTTAAAGATTTTTATTTACTTATTGACAGAGAGAGAGATGACAAGTAGGCAGAGAGGCAGGCAGAGAGGGGGAAAGCTGACTTCCTGCTGAGCAGAGAGCCCGATGCAGGGCTGGATACTAGGACCCTGAGATCATGACCTGAGCCAAAGGCAGAGGCTTAACCCACTGAGCCACCCAGGAACCCCATATTTATTTATTTATTTTTAAAGATTCTCTTTTAAAGTCATCTCTATACCTACCATGGGGCTCGAACCCACAATCCTAAGATCAAGAATCATGGACAGGCTCTACCAAGTGAGCCAGCCAGGTGCCCCTATAAACAATGTTTTAAGCACGAAAGAGAGTTTATTGGTTCATTTGACTGAAAATTCCAGCAGCAATTCTATCTATGTTTATAAGTGACAATGATTTTTAATTTTCTTTTTTTGTGTTGACCTTGCCTGGTTTGGGTGTGAGGATTACATGAGTCTTAAAAATGAGTTGTGTAACTTTCTTTTTTTTCTTCTTTGAAATAGTTTGTATAAGATGAAGATTAGCTGTCCTTTGAAGTTTTATTAAACAAACCTCTAAAAATATCAGAGTGAACTTCCACTTGGTCAGGATGGTGTCCAGATACCCAGGACAAATTTCCCAGTAAAACAGCTATGTGGACATTCAGAGGAAGCAAGAAACCAGATTGCTCCCTCAGGGCATCTCCAAACCTGGTAAGTTTGAATTTCAGTTTTGACATTTGAGGATAATAGAGGAGAGGAGGCGACAAAACCCTCTCAGAATCTAATGGAAGATTTCTCTGTAAAGCTAGGTCTGCAAAATGGTAAGCGCTTTATATAAGGGTGAATAGAAGTAATGCACATCACAGAGGGCACAGTAGGGAAACTTGCTTGTCTTGACCTTTTTGCTAACTGAAAGGAGGGGAAATGACTTCCTTGGGAATTTATTTTTTATTTTTTTAAAGATTTTATTTATTTATTTAAGAGACAGAGCATGAGCAGGGGAGGGGGAGGGGCAGAGGGAGAAGACGACTCCCTGCTGAATGGGGAGCCCAATTGGGGTGAGGGTGTGGTGCGTGATCCCAGGACTCGGATCATGACTTGAGCCAAAGGGAGACATTAACCCACTGAGTCATCCATGCACCCCTTCCTTGGGAATTTGAAATCAATTTTTATTTGGGCACAAGGCTGCCTGGAGTAAAGACTGTAACTCCCAGCCTTCTCTGCACCTAGGTGTGGTCATGTGACTACATGTTCTGGCCGGTGAAATCCAAGTGGAAGTGATGCTTGCACTTCATTAAGGAATTTTCAATGTATGTTCATAAATGAGATGGAATTTTATTTTATTACTTTTTAAAGATTTTATTTATTTTTTTATTTGAGAGAGAGACAGAGCACAAGTGGGAGTTAGAGGGAGAGGGAGAAGCAGACTCCCCACTGAGCAGGGAGTCCAATGTGGGGCTCAATTCCAGGACCCTGAGATCATGACCTGAGCCAAATGCAGACACTTAACTGACTGAGCCGTCCAGATTTCCCAATGGGATAGAATTTTAAAGTTCTTTTCTTGTGTTGATTTTGTCTGATTTGAGAGCTCTTTAAAGGTGAAAGTTATTGCTATAGATGACTTGCATCACTGCCATCCTGGTGCAAGGAGTGAATGAGACATGGAAAGGGGTGTCACAGAAATAGAAGGTTCACATGAACAAAGGGGATTCTTATTCTTTCTTTCTTTCTTTTTAAGATTTTGTTTTTAAGTAATCTGTACACCCAAAGTGGATTTCAAACTTACAACCCCGAGATCAAGAGTCACATGGGGCACCTGGGTGGCTCAGATGGTTAAACATCTGCCTTCAGCTCAGGTTATGATCTCAGGGGATCAAGCCCCACATCAGGCTCTCAGCTTGGTGGGGAGTCTGCTTCTCTCTCTCCCTCTGCCTCTCCCCCTACTTGTGCTGTCTTTGTCCCTTTCTCTCAAATGAATAATTAAAATTAAAAAAAAAAAAAAAAGAGAGAGAGACATGCTTTACCAACTGAGCCAGCCAGGAGTCCCCAGAGGGATTTTTATTCCTAAAAGCATAAGATCCCAGCCCTAGGATCTTCTAAGTCTCAGCCAAGATAAGTGCCTTGAAAAATAAGCTATAATTAATGATTGAATGTGGAGGGACATGAAGTGAATTATTTTTGTCTTCATCCCAAAGTAATCTGGAACATTCTATGGGCTGAAAATGGGGAGAGTTTTGGGTTGCATTACTCAGAAAGGAGAAAAAAATTGCGTGTTTTTATGTGTTTATAAGAAAGGTCCAGTGAAATTTAAAATATTTCTTGAATTATCTCTCCTCCTGCATGTGCTTGTCAGAGCTCTTATTTCAAATAGGCCTCAGTTCAACCTCAATCCAGCCTTCTGCATTCCTCAATTCCTCTTCTTTTTTGTCCTAAAAGGAGTCTCATATTACCTACGAATCAGGGCCTTGCCCTTGAGCAGGCCTGCCTTCCCTGTTCACAATCAGTCCGGCTCAAGGACTCAGGGCTAGTCTGAGCCCTAGTTGCAGTGATTTAAAGAGTTCCTTTATCTGGGAGGTAAATGTTGAATTAAGGACTCAATTCTAGCTCCAGTAAAAAACAAAAGATAAAATAGTCATGGAGCCCTTCCAACCCCATAAATTCCACAGTTTCAGATATATGCCCCTTTTTCTTAGCACTGGTTTGAATTCTGTGAACATTTACCTGCTTGCAAGTGTTCTAGATTAGCATTTTTCAAATCTTTTTGTTTGTATACTCCACATAAAAGTTTTTGAAAAGTATGTACTCCCTCACACATTTCTACTTGGATAAATGTTCTCAGCAAATTTCATTTAGGTACATAGAATATAATTCCCACATATTGGCATTTTGACATAAATATGCTACATCGTTCTTTCAAATGTATCCAATAACATCTAAATACTGTAATGATTTGAAATGCACCAGCATCCTTTTAAAAATATACAATCTCCTCTTTAACAACGAGAAATTTTATATCACTTCTTCTCCTTGAACTGTTGTTTCCAATACATTCCTCCCCCAGAATTTTATCCTACTGTAATATGTACTGATGCTTAAAAATTGTTATATTACTTCTCATAATTCTTTGCAACATAAATGTGTATATTTTCATTTTATTTAATTTCTTATGAACTTAAAACTCTGTCTTATACATGACAATTATTAGTAATACAAAATTGAAATGTTATATTTATGGAAGGAGATTTAAGAAAACTTTATGACACAGATTTTTTTTTTTTTTTTTAACCTTGTGAAATAAATAGGCTAAAGTATTTTTAAACTGTCTTCGTGTCAGGGTGACTCATGTGAGTCGCTCTTCCACTCAGAGTCAATGTCTTACTTTTTCCCACATGTTGTCTCGGGGGCATCAAGAACATTGGTGAAGCAGCAGTTCCTACCAAAACCCCCCTTCACTCTGGTCTCAGGAGGGTATTCCTCTAGGTCACCATCATCTACTCAACTTTTGATGCTAGCACTTTCTCATTTTGACCAGAAGGTGCCAGGCAAAGACAACTATGACAAGACTGCCACTTGGTGGCTATAGATGGTAACATTCACCA
Source organism: Mustela putorius furo (assembly GCF_011764305.1). Taxonomy (NCBI): domain Eukaryota; kingdom Metazoa; phylum Chordata; class Mammalia; order Carnivora; family Mustelidae; genus Mustela; species Mustela putorius. The sequence goes on from NW_025422471.1 coordinate 21,822,492, forward strand.
ATTTACCATGTGGAGGGGGAAAAGAATGCCTTAGAATCAATGAGGGGGTAGTACTGCGAATGGGAAGGCAGGAAAGGAGAATTGAAGGAAGCTGGGATGGAGTACAGAGGGACATTAGGGATCTGGAAACAGACTCCTTTTAATTTTCTCTGTACACTTTTTCTCCCTGGATAGTCCACTTACTTTGAAGACCATGACCTAAAGGATCAATTCTTAAACTTTTTGGTCTCAGGACCCTTACAATATCTTACAGATAATTGAGGACACCAAATAGCATTTGTTTATATGGGTTAAATCTATTTATAGTGAAGGGGTCCAGAATAGGGCCTCTGTGCTGCCCAAATGCCCCACTTTAGCATGTGGATTATTTTGAGCTGAAGGCATGAGACCTTCTGGGCTCAAGAGAAAAATTTGACTACCCTTAACCACACGAAAGAATCTAAATTGGGGAGTCTTTCCCAGAATTTCCCAGAATAAGGATTATTGATAGAGATAAATTTTACCTGAAAGACCCAACTGTGTGGTAGGGCAAATATATAATTACCAGACATTTGCTCTTCTTACTGCTCTGGGAAGTGCATTCCCTTACTCAGAAGTCCCAGACCACTATCCCCAATCTCTAGTTCAGAATGAGATAAGTATATTTTTGCCTGACTGTCTTTGGAATTTCCATGTCTATGTGGATTCCCCATAAATATTAAAATTTTATTTTCTCCTATTAATCTCTCTTAGTCCACCAAGAAAGACTCTTAAGGGGATAGGAATTCTTTTTTTTTTTTTAAATATTTTATTTATTTATTTGACAGAGAGAGAAATCACAAGTAGGCAGAGAGGCAGGCAGAGAGAGAAGGGGGAAGCAGGCTCACCCCTGAGCAGAGAGCCTGATGCAGCGCTCGATCCCAGGACCCTGGGATCATCACCTGAGCTGAAGGCAGAGGCTTTAACCCACTGAGCCACTCAGGCACCCCAAGGGGATAGGAATTCTTGACAGGAAATAGTATCAGTAATTAAAACAGAAAAAATTTAGGGGTGCCCAGCTCATTTAGTCAGTGGTGCATGTGTCCCTCGATCTTGGGTTGTAAGTTTGAGCCCCAGGTTGGATGTAGAAGTTACTTAAAAATAAGAAAATCTTAAAAAAGAAAAAAGAAAAAAATAAATATTTATGTAACACATTTTTAAAATAATAAACCTATTGCAAAAAATTTTAAAAATAAAAATAATAAACGTATTGCATATTAACAAAAATGATATTTAAAATTTTTAAAATTTGAGTATAGTTGACATACAATGTTATATTAGCTTCAGGTATACAACATAGTAATTCAACTTATTTGTATGTTATGCTATGCTCACCCCAACTGTAGCTATTAGTCACCATACAACACTATTATAGTACCATTGACTATTTTCCTTATGCTGTGCCTTTTGTTCCTGTGACTTCTTCATTCCATAACTGGAAGTCTGTATCTTCTACTCATCTTCATCCATCTTGCTATCTCCCTACCCCTCTCCCCTCATGGCAACCATTAATTTGTTCTCTGTATTTATTGGTCTGATCCTGCATTTTGTTTGTTCATTCATCTGCTTTTTAAATAATTAACATATAAATGAGATCATATGGTATTCTGACTTGTTTTACTTAGCGTAATACCCTCTAGGTCTATCCAAGTTGTAATGGCATGATCTCATCCTTTTTTATGGTTGTGTAATATATATATATATTTATACATATACATATATATATAAAAGATATCTTCCTTATCCATTCATCTATCAATAGGCATTAGATTGCTTCCATAACTTGGCTATTTTTAAAAATTTTTTTATTCCTTTTCAGCATAACAGAATTCATTGTTTTTGCACCACACGCAGTGCTCCATGCAATACGTGCCCTCCTTAATACCCTTACCTGGCTCCCCCAACCTCCCACCCACCCCCCGCCCCTTCAAAACCCTCAGATTGTTTTTCAGAGTCCATAGTCTCTCATGGTTCACCTCCCCTTCCAGTTTCCCTCAACTCCCATCTCCTCTTCATCTCCCTACGTCCTCCATGTTGTTATGCTCTACAAATAAGTGAAACCATATGATACTTGATTCTCTCTGCTTGACTTATTTCACTCAGCATAATCTCTTCCAGTCCCATCCATGTTGCTACAAAAGCTGGGTATTCATCCTTTCTGATGGAGGCATAATACTCCATAGTGTATATGGACCACATCTTCCTTATCTATTCATCTGTTGAAGGGCATCTTGGTTCTTTCCACAGTTTGGCGACTGTGGCCATTGCTGCTATAAACAGATGGCCCTTCTTTTCACTACATCTGTATCTTTGGGGTAAATACCCAGTAGTGCAATGGCAGGGTCATAGGGAAGCTCTATTTTTAATTTCCTTTTTTTTTTTTTAAAGATTTTATTTATTTATCAGAGAGAGAGAGGGGAGAGAGTGAGCACAGGCAGACAGAATGGCAGGCAGAGGCAGAGGGAGAAGCAGGCTCCCCGCTGAGCAAGGAGCCCGATGTGGGACTCTATCCCAGGACGCTGGGATCATGACCTGAGCCGAAGGCAGCTGCTTAACCAACTGAGCCACCCAGGCGTCCCTATTTTTAATGTCTTGAGGAATCTCCACACTGTTCTCCAAAGTGGCTGTACCAACTTGCATTCCCACCAACAGTGGAAGAGGGTTCCCCTTTCTCCACATCCTCTCCAACACAAGTTGTTTCCTATCTTGCAGTTAACTGGTGTAAGGTGGTATCTCAATGTGGTTTTAATTTGAACCTCCCTGATGGCTAGTGATGATGAACATTTTTTCATGTGTCTGATACATAACTTGGCTATTGTTTTAAAATATATATGTTTATGTATGCTAACTATATTCTACAAAATAATTACTATTTTTTAATGACTTTATTCATTTGTTTGAAAGAGAGAGAGAGCAGGAGTAGAAGGGCAGAGGAAGAGTGAGAAACAGACTCCCTGCTGCAGAGCTCAATCCCAGGACCTGGGGACCACAACCCAAGCTGAAGGTAGAGGCTTAACCAAACAAATGACCCACATGCCCCTATTTTATATTTTTAAAAATCTTTTTAATGTTTGCTTAATAGAAGACAGCTAGATTCTCATATCTGCTTCTGCTTTCAATATGTTGTGAAGTATTGTTTTGGTTAAAGGATATGAAGAAAATTTGGACTCACATAAAAAACATATTTGGAAAAGAAAGTATCTCCCAGAAGGACTACCATGGGCCCTCAGACCACATTTTAGAACTACTGACGTAGAACAATATTTGTACATGTGCACCAGAAAACATATACATATCTTATGGACATGAATTTTTATAGCACCATTGTTTTAAACAACGAAAAGCTGAAGCAAGACATACCCAATATTGAAACCATGCCCCATAGGATAAATGACATTAAAACTGTCACCAACAGGATGCCTGGATGGCTCAGTCTATTAAGTGTCTGCCTTCTGGCTCCTTGCTAGGTGGGGAGCCTGCTTCTCCCTCTGCTTGTGCTCTTTCTCTCTTTCTGACAAATGAGTAAAAATCTTAAAACAAACAAACAAAAAACCTATCACCAGCAAGACCTCCACTGACTACCTCCCCCCAACCTTTTCTTCACAGGAATGTTAACCTTATCTTTCAGAGGCAGACAACAGGAAGAGCTCCAGTTTGAGCGGGACCACGGACACACACCTGCACAGATAGACCTTGGAATGTACAACAGGTACCTCCACCTCATTATAATGTTAAAATCTCTGCCCAAGGAGGAGGACAAACATCATTAATACACCTAGGATACACGTATAGGCATATTTTCTAAGTAAGTCTGCACAACCACATGCTGGCCTTCATAAGCGATGACTAAACTTCCTTTTCTGAATATTCATCCTAATGCTTAAGTAAAAGAAACCCATTCACCTCCACTTGGGGAGTCATGGCTTTGCAAATTGTTCCCCTGAAGTCCTTAGTTGCTTCAAAATGTTTTCTTTGTGTGATACTACCACCTGGTGTAATGTATCTGTAACTCACCAGGTATGGACTTCAGTTCAGTATACAGTGTAAGTAGAATAGATAAGTGGATTGTGGTGTATTTGTATAATGTTACACACATTGATGAAAACGAATGAAAATAGCCAGCTTTATTAAAATGGATGAATCTGGGGAGATTTGGAAATCAGTGCGACACAATGTAGTTGGTTCTCTTGCTCCAGCTTCCTGTCATACAAAAGGTGGTGGTTTTTTACTCAAGCTCTTCCTTCAAATCCAGTGTCCCCAATATCTATGGTAAAATAGATGCCACAGGGTCCACATCCTGAAATTTTGATCTTTTGTGAACTAATAGATGTTCAAAGACCTGTTTGCCTCCTAGCATTTCCAGTGTGAAAGATCCCCCAGAGTTAGAGAACTCTGATCAGATTAAGGTGTTGTTTCCCCTTGGGGATTCCCACAGGGCAAGTCTTGAGGGTAGACAGAGGTCAACTATGTATAGAAGATGAGGGCCCATCTGACTGCAGTAGGCACATAGGTAGAGGTACCATTTGACATTTTTAAAACATAAAAGCTAAGAAGACTTTACACCTATTGGTATTTCTTCTGCCCAAGCACTAAACCTCATTTATTCCTGTTGTAGAAGCTAAGACATTGAAATGTCTCCTATTTTCCCAAAAGATTCTGTTTTTCTTTTCTTTTTTTTTTAGATTTTTATTTATACATTTATTTGACAGAGAGAGAGAGAGAGAGAGAGAGAGAGAGGGAGAGCGCGCACGCACACACGAGCGAATGAGCAGGGTGGGAGGGATAGAAGGACAGGGAGAAGAAGACTCTACCCTGAGCAGGAAACCCGATGCGGGGCTCAATCCCAGGACCCTGGGATCATGACCTGAGCTGAAGGCAGACGCTTAAGTGACTGAGAGCCACCCAGATGCCCCCCTAGTCTCTGTGTTTCAAAGGAATTTAAAAATAACAGCACCAGAAAAACTTGTATTTCTAAAAGAGAAGCCTCCCAAATTATCTCCTTGATGAAGTCACCACCATTAGGCTCTCAGGAATAAGATGGTGAATCTGCAGTTTGACAACAGCTGGAGCCTTTCACAAACTTGTATCTAAGGTTTTCCTGGGGGCGAGATTTCTGTTCAGCCTTCTCTCCACTAAATGGCCCATCTTTTCCTTCCCTCCTACTTCCCTTGTCTCTCTTCCTCCACCCCCAAGTCTATAACATTGCTTTCACTCTACGATTCCTACTACTTGGTCCCATATCCTGGCCAAAATAAGCAAACAAAAATTTGGTGTCTGTGTCTTATCTCAGTTTACTGTGGCTCAGATCACACATCCTCATTTCAGATTTTATACTTTGGCTGATGGGTCAGAAATGAAAATGGCTAAGGTTCCATTTGTTTCTTCAGAAAATGCAGTTAGGTTATGGAACAGAACACCACCGCTTTTACAAAATAAAACGGGGGCTCCGGGATAGCTCTGTCAGTTGGGTGTCTGCCTTATGTTCATGTCCTGAATCCAGGACCCTGGGATTGAGCCCCACATCAGACTCCTGCTCAGGGGGGAGCCTGCTTCTCCCTCTCCCTCTGCCCCTTCCCCTGCTTGTGCTCTCTCTTTCTCTCAAATAAATAAGTGAAATCTTAAAAAATAAAATAAAACAAAAAATAAGAATGTTCACTCTTTCTCTCAATTTGTAGAAATGTCATGGGAAAAAAACACAAAAAGAAAATACTCAAAATGATTGATTGATGTCAGTTCAGTAAATGCATACTTTTTAAAATAAATGCATACTTTAAAAAATCTTAACGCAGCCATTTTTAAATTTCTCATGAGTTTTAGAGTCACTAACTTTCTTCATTGGGTGTACTCTTTTATGTTGAAAAGGGAACAAAAATAAGTAGTTTTTAAATATTTTCTTACCATTTTTTTCTTACAGGTTTAAAATTCTATTGTTGAATCTTAAACATTCTTCTCTAACTGAAATGTGATTACAAATAAATAAGCTACGTGTCTTTCTGTGAAACCTCAGGAAGCTCCTTCCACTTTTCCATCCTTCACAGAACAAAGTAAACAGATTTCAAGTGAAACCCTCAATGAAAGCCTTTTAATGATTTTCAAGAAACTAGATGGTTTCACAGGCAACACTCTGTGGCTCTTTTAAAATCAATCACCTCCTAAGAGGCTAACTTCAAAGGAAGCATCATATCAAGGGGATTTAAAAGAAACCAACAGGAGTAGTCTCCTTAAATACACATTAAAAAGACAATACAATACAAGGTGCTTTTTTTTTTTTTTTAAGATTTTATGTTTAAATAATCTCTACACCCAACATGGGTCTCAAACATACAACTCTGAGATGAAGGTTCCTATGCTCCACTGACTGAGCACCCGGAACCCCCAGAGTACTCTTATTTGAAGAAGTGGGTTCACCTCTTGTTCTTCCCCTCAGAAAATTAATTAGAAAAGATTAACCAGGAAAACTGAAAAGGTTGCCTGCTCTCTCTCTTTTGTCTTCCGCTCCTCCCCTACACCTCAAGCCTCTCTGAATGTGTGTACTTGAAATCGGGATTTTTGGATTGAGTTTTAAAACCAAAGAAGTCAGAATAATTTCCCTTGGTATGCAGAAGAACAGAAATGAACTGTTTGCAGAAATGTTTTTTTAAAGTTCATAATAAAATTGAATAGTAACTGCAATGTTGATTTGCCTGGTTTACGTAAATATTTAAGAGAGGAAAATGGATACCAAAAAATTTCCACTGCCCTTCAAGGTCCTTCCAGCTGGACTAAGAATCAAACTGACATGAGACAGGTTAACAGGAGAAAATCAGATTTAGTTTCCTATGTACTGTGTAGTTTCCTACCGGGAATCCACATAGACACATTCCCAACACATGCAACTTGAGTCTTATGCTGAGCTAAGGAGAGGGTGTGGGACCTGAGGTTAGGGAGGGGAGGAAGACTACTACTAAGAAGGTGAGAGGAGATGTTTGGAAACAAAGGTTGCACTGTCAGGGAGATTTTTCCTTAGTGAAAGAGATCTCTGTTAATTGTTCTCTTCCTGGTAGAGGGTTTCTTTTCCAGTTAACTCAAAAAATCTTTATGCCAAATGGTCCATCTTGGGACAGTCTGTCCTTGGCCCCTACACACAAATCAGAGATGGGTACAGAAATATATACACATATATGATACATATATATGTTCTCTCCCCACTGATACTAAGTCTAGGCTATTAACCTGAGGATTTAGAAAAAAATTAATTTGTTCCCAGAAGGGTTGAGCAACTTTGAAAAACCCATTGAACAACCCTCTACCCTCTTCATTAATTTGGAGTTTAGTTTCCCTGGGATGTTCAAAGGAGTATTTTCCTTTGTATTAGATATACTCACAGGACTTACCAAGGAAATTAGTAATGTAAAATGAGTTCCTGGGAGAATCTTTAAAACACTGAGGAAAAACACTTAAGGCACCAGCCGAGTGGTAAAGAATCATTAGCTTTCCATACTGACAAACTAACTGATAATTACAAAAAATTTCTTCAGTTCTCTAAAGCATCTAAACAAAGAATCTTGACCAGGCAACACACTGTTAATTTCTTTACAGTCATTACTTAAATTTGGAAAAATAAAAGTACATAAAAAAAAAATCCTTCCAGGGGTGCTTGGGGGCTGGGTGGCTCAGTTGGTTAAGTGTCTGCCTTTGGCTCAGGTTGACCTTGGACTGATCCCAGCAGTAGGCTCTGTGCTCATCAGGAAGTCTGATTGTCCATCCACTCCTCTCCCTGCTTGTGTGAGTGTGCTCACTCTCATTCTCTCTCTCTCTCGTTCTCTCTCTCAAATAAATAAAAATCTTTTAAACAAATGAAAATATGGGGGTGAATAGGAGAAAACCACTAACCTTATTGAAAGTGGTTGCCTTTGGAGAGGGGATTGAAAGGTAGGGTGTGTAGAAGGGAGATACTGCTTTTCATTCTATTTTGTCATATTTTTGACATTTTTTTTTTTTTAAGATTTTTTTTTATTTTTATTTATTTGACAGAACACAAGTAGGCAGAGAGGCAGGCAGAGAGAGAGGAGGAAGCAGGCTCCCTGCTGAGCAGAGAGCCCGATGCGGGACTCGATCCCAGGACCCTGAGATCATGACCTGAGCCGAAGGCAGCGGCTTAACCCACTGAGCCACCCAGGCGCCCTATTTTTGACATTTTAAAAAAACACTGTGCACATGTTAATTTAGCAGAAATCAAGGAGCACGCACTTCCCAGAAGGTGTGGGGTGGAGGCACTACAGGGCTCTGATTAGTTTTTGCTTGGGGTCCTGAATTTATAGCTCTTTATTTCTAAATGAATACTTTGTTGTTCACTGTAATTGAAATTAATGAAACTTCCAGTACTACTTTGAGGTCCCTGGAGAGTTTATAAGTGAAGATTAGAGAGATCTCTTCTTTTATATTTAAAAACTAATTGAGGAAAGGGGCCGCCTGGGTGGCTCAGTGGGTTAAGCATCTGCCTTTGGCTCAGGTCATGTTCCTAGGGTCTTGGGGTTGAGTCCCGCGTCCTCAGTGGGGACCCTGCTTCTCCCTCTGCCCACCCCTCACTTGTGCTCTCCTTCTCTCTCTCTGACAGATAGACAAATTGATAAATAAAATCTTTAAGAATAATTTAAAAATTCATTTAAAAATTATTTAAAAGTAATTAAAAATAAAAACTAACACAGGGAGATAAACCATAAGAGGCTCTTCTTTTTTTTTTTTAAGATTTTATTTATTTATTTGACAGAGAACACAAGTAGGCAGAAAGGCAGGCAGAGAGAGAGAGAAGCAGGCTCTGCACTGAGCAGAGAGCCTGATGCGGGGCTTGATCCCAGCACCCTGGAATCATGACCTGGGCCGAAGGCAGAGGCTTTAACCCGCTGAGCCACCCAGGCGCCCCCCCATAAGAGGCTCTTAAGCATAGGAAACAAACTGAAGGTTGTTTCCTATGGAGGGGAAGGGGGTGGGGGATGGGGTAACTGCGTGATGCACATTAAGGAGTGCACGTGACGTAATAAGCACTGGATATTATATAAGACTGATGAATCACTGACCTTTACCTCTGAAACCAATAATACATTAATTGAATTTAAATAAAAATAAATAAAAATAAATTTTAAAAATACTTAAAAAACTCCGAAATTAACAGAGTGTGCACCACTAGGGTTTTTTTTTCCCCAAAGTTGAGAAAATTTGAGGGAATTGGAATAATTAATTTTATTTGTATTTAAGCCATTATTTTTTTTTTTTTTTTTTTTTTTTTTTTTAAAGATTTTATTTATTTATTTGACAGACAGAGATCACAAGTAGGCAGAGAGGCAGGCAGAGAGAGAGGAAGGGAAGCAGGCTCCCTGCCGAGCGGAGAGCCCGATGCGGGGCTCCATCTCAGGACCCTGAGATCATGACCTGAGCCGAAGGCAGAGGCCTTAACCCTCTGAGCCACCCAGGCGCCCCTAAGCCATTATTTGAACTGGATGTTAAATTTATTAAGAAGTTTTGTGGGTGTCTATGACTAGCTTTTTTCTTTAATAATATGTGTATACCACTGTTTTCAGTTCAGTGAGTGGTGTTTTAAATCTCAACATTGACTTCTATTTCCTAAAAAAGAAAAACCAAAAAAAGCACTTCAAATTCAGGAGGAAAGAAAAGCAAATTATAACTGGTTATTTTTAATGTGTCATCTATACATATCTAATTATATGGCATAAAAGGAGCTAATTTAGTTAATTTAAGAAAATTTTTGTGGTTGAAATATTTTACATGGTCTGCCAAGAGCTAGTCTTATTAAAACAGGCCTATTACTGCTTGTTCCTGAAAAATCCAAATCAAAAGAGACGGACTGTAAAGGTATCTACACATTAGGAACACCATGTACATCTGTCTTCCTTGGAGAAGTCTTCAGAGCACTTAAAATAAAATTACGGTGCCACTGTTTTATGTTACATCTGCTGACATTACCTCTATTCTTGTTAACTGAGCACAGATGCAAAAGATGGTACCAACCAGACCTTAAATAGTAACTGCTCAAGCTCAGAGCAAGGCAGGTGGTACAGCTCCACACAAGGCCACATTCTTGTGAGATCTTCCAGCAAGGAGGGGGGAATCAGCTTGCATAGATTATTTCTTATCCTTTAAACTTGTTTATTAATACCAGTCGGGGCTGTTATTTAGTCAGTGCTTAAGAAGGCTGGCCCCTGTTCAGCAAGGTCTGTAGGGGTGAGTTGATCTAATCTGTGGAGAGTGTATTAGCTTTGTTTTGCAGATGGTAACACTGAAACTAAGTGGCCCAGCCAGTTTTCTGTAGAGTTAAATTTTGCAACTTCGTGACTCTGGAAGCTCAGGCTTCCCCTCTGCTTTTCCATACCTTAGGGCAGGGTTGACAAATCCCTGGGTTGTTATTATTATTATTTGATTTTACTTATTTATTTGACACAGAGGGAGAGAGAACACAAGCAGGCAGAATGGCAGGCAGAAGGAGAGAGAGAAGCAGGCTCTCTGCAAAGCAAGGAGCCAGACGCAGGACTCAATCCCAGGACCCTGGGATCATGACCTGAGCCTAAGACAGCCACTTAACTGACTGAGCCACCTAGGAGCCCCAAATCCCTGGGTTATTATTAATTCTTGCGTTAACTCTCTGGGAGGCTGGTATTGATATAGTCACAGAACCCTCCCATGTTGGCATCGCTTTGGCAAAAAAGAGCGCGGGATTCAGGGTCAGAAGGCCTGATCCTTCCACCAGTTCTGCCTCTATCACAGAGGTTGCTGGTGAGAATTCTCTGCCTTCTTGAGCCCCAGTTTCTCTAACTGGATAGGAGGCCTAGATCCCAGACTGCTCAAACACGTATAAATGTCACACCTCCCCTTTCCCAGAAGCTGCCTGGCTCTTCCCACCTGGACAGAAACTCTAGGTGTCCAACCAGTCTCCCCAGGTGCAAAATGGGGCCAGAGTGGTCTTGGCTTTGGATGAGTCCGGGGCCATGAGGGAGCAGGGTGCTGGGCTGGTCTGCTGCTATTTTTGCTGTTTTAAAATTTTTTTTCTATTTTGTTATTATTTCCGAATTTTAAAGCCAATTCTCATTACTTTCCGTAGCTCTGAGTAGGTCCTGCTCTACCTTTCTTCCTCTAAACTCAAGGGTTTGAGATTCAAGGAGACCCTGCACAGCTCATAAAACCTCAGGACCAGTTCCCATCTGACTTTCCTTCCACTCTGAGCGTATATACTTTTTTTTTTTTTAAGATTTTATTTGTTTATTTGACAGAGATGACAAGTAGGCAGAGAGGCAGGCCGAGAGAGAGGAGGAAGCAGGCTCCCAGCTGAGCAGAGAGCCGGATGCAGGGCTCCATCCCAGGACCCTGGGATCATGACTTGAGCTGAAGGCATAGGTTTTAACGCATTGAACCACCCAGACGTGAGCCTCTATCCTGCCCAACAATACACTCCTTGGCCAAAGGCTCTGTCTTGGAAGCGAGTTCATTTAAGGGCAAGACTTGCATGGAGTGCAAGAGGATCAGGCAAGTGAACTCCGTCCGAATTTTGCTTCTTCAGCTTTGCTGTGAAGCTTTGGGCAAGTTGTTTAAGGTATCTGGGCTTCAGTGCCTCATTTCTAAATGGGTACTGTCATGTTTTAAGTAAAAGGGCTTGACGCAAAGTTCGTACTAACTCCTCTTCTTCAAGTGGCTGTGAGGAGAGCAGATTTGGGTAGGGAGAACTAGGGGCGCTATTTTCTGTATGTAGCGAGCAATTGGGGACCCTTTTTCAAGTGAGGTCGGGGAGGAAGGCAGCAGGGATGCAAACGGAGTCCCTGGGCGGGCATGAAAGCTGGAATATAGATCAATGTCCAGGCAAGCGCGGAAAGGGCTCTCACTGAATCCCCCAAAGTGCCCTGGCAAAGACAGGGCCAAACAGCCAAGGGCGCATGGATTCAAGGAAACTGGAGAAGAGGGGACTTTCCCTAAAGTCGTTTAGTTTCCCTGGCAGAGGAGGGAGATAACGGGACTTCAGAAACGGATCCGGGCGAGATCTCAGTGGACGCGAGGCAGAGAGCCGACCAGCACTCGCTGGTCCCCACGGCGTCGGTTCTGTGCCGGTCACTCCGCAATCAGTTAAGGATCTAAGCTTCCCTGGAGTTGGCCACCAGCTCTCTCATCCGAGCGGCGGGTCATAGGGCCGCCGGACCTCCTCTGCGGGGGCCGAGCGCCGGCGAGGCACGGGGACGCCAGGCCCGCCCGACGGTGGGCGGACTGCGCAGCCCCGCGCCGCACCGGGAAGTGAGCGCAGCGGCCCGGCCGCCTGACGCCAGCGGAAGTGCGAGCCCAGGGCGAGCCTGCTCCGCCGCGGAGCGCCAGGGAAGGGGCGGGAGCGGGGCGGGGCTGAGGGCGGCCGCGGCTCGAGGGGGCGGGCGGGGCCTGGGCGGCGAGGCGGGGTTTGGCGGCGGTTGTTTTCACCCTGGCGGCAGTGCCGGGCTTTGGACTGGGGCTGGTCGGCACGCAGGAGTGAGCTGCTCCAGAAAGGGGCGATCGCGGCTGGAGGTAGCCAGGAGGGCCGGAGCCGAGCGGGCAGTGGGCTGAGTAAGCCCGTGGTCGTCGGCCGCCGCGATGTCAGCGCAGTGCTGTGCGGGCCAGGTGAGCCGGGGGGAGCGCGGGAGCGGGGCGAAGGGTCGGGCTGCGGGACCGGGAGCCCAGGCACCGCCGACTTCCCTGCGTGCGCGCCGCAGCTGGGAGTGAGCTGGGGCAGGTGGGTCGTACGGGGCTGACGCTGCGCAGTCCGGGTGAGTGCCTCGGGCCGGAGCGCGGCGCCCAGCCGTCGGGGAAACCCTGTGCCGTGGGCGGCCTGGAAGGGACACGGGGAAGCCCGAGAGGAGACCCTGAGGTCTTCCCGTCAGGTCTTAAGGACTTAGGGCGGGGCAGGCAGGGCTCGGGCGAAGGAACCCGACTGTCCCCGGAGAGTTTCGCCTCCCCCTTTGCAGGGCATGAGTGTGTGGTGCTGAGCTCCGTAGCCCACCGGTTCTGCACTACCCGACGAGCCCAGAAAAAGACGTGCGTTTGGGCAACGTCTCCTTTCTCTTGCCGCGAGCAAAACTCGGGTCATATGGCCCAGGCAGCTTGCACTTGGCATCTTGCAAGCGTAGAGCATTGGCTCTGTGCCTTCGACAATGTCTCGAAACCTTGTTTCCAAACTATGGTACTCAGGGCGGGTCGCGGGGAAGACTCAGCCCTGCTTCCCGAGTTTGCCGACGCAATCCTGGCTGGAAGCAACCTGGCTGCCTGGGCAGAGCGTGAACCTTCCCGTCCCTCCTTTTAACTGAACTTGCCAGTTACACTCATATATACAGTATCTTAAAACATATATGTCTACTTGGGATTGGCGACTCCTACTGGTGAGTAGCGCATCTGGGCAGAATTACTAGGTTTTTAACTCTTGAACACTAATTTCATGCCTTCCTGCAGAGTAAGAAACAACCAACTAGGTAAAGCCTTACAGATGTGGAGCTCCCTTCTCTCTGTGTTCTCTATTCTGTACACAATTTTAATTTTTTTCCCCCAAATGAGTCTATCTCCGGGAGCATTCACGTGCTGGGATGTTGTTGCTTTCTAATATATTCAGCCTCAGGGCAATCAAGGGCAGCCCGTGTAAGTGATGCAGGGGTTAAACTGTGAGTTTCTGTAACTGGCCAGTTATACTGGCAGATAATCCATCACCCTTCTAGTGGCTATGTGAAGTTATCCTGGTTTTTGGGGGTCTAATACTGTACTTGGCATGCATTCACATTGGCCTTTTCAGACATGAGGAAATTGAGGTTTTTGTGGGATTTTTTTAGATTTGTATTTTTAAGTAGTCTCCCTACCCAACCTGGGGTTCATACTCAAAACCCTGAGACCAAGAATCCTGTGGTCCACCCATTGAGCCAGCCAGGCCCCGCTGACAATTGAGGTTTTTACCTTGAGCTGTAGTGATTTGCATTAAGTCAGGCAAGAAGAGAGAGATGGTGCTTACCACCTTGCCAGGGCTTTTGAGACCAAGGTGATTTTCTGAATGTTCCCAAGCTCAAGAAAGAGTTGCAAATCTTTCATTGTTGTTGTTTGAGATGCCTTCCAATTTGATGGCATTATTTAGTAATTGCAGACATTTAGGGGCATCTGTCTTTCTCTAGTCCCTTGAAAGCCCCTTGAGGCCTTCTGTGACTCCAAGCGGCTAATTTAGGGCTTTGAAAATGATTACTGGGACTCAAGTGGTCTTGTAAAAGAATTATTGGTATGGTTGATATTTTGGCAGGATTTAATGACTTGTTTCTAAAATCCCCCTCTCAGGACTTTGGAAAGAACCAAATCCTGGCCATTCATCACAGGAAAAATTAACTTCTGCTTTCTCTGGGCTGCTGGAGGCAAAAATGTGGTGGGTCTCAAGGCAGTGAGGGGTTGATGACACTGTGATTTCATATGGATGGGGCTGTTACAACTGTAGAAAACCTCATAGCACAATCAGAAGCTAAGTCAATTTTTCTGTTCTGCCAATCTTTTGTTTTGTTTGAGCACCTATGAACTGTTTTTACTCACAGCATTTCTTTCTTTCTTTTTTTTTTTAATTTTATGTATTTATTTCTCAGAGAGAGAGGGAGAGAGAGAGCGAGAGCACACAAGCAGGAGGAGAGGCAGGCAGAGGGAGAAGCAGGCTCCCCGCTGAGCAAGGAATCTCATGTGAGACTCTGGGATTATGACCTGAGCTGAAGGCGGACGCTTAACTGACCAAGCCAACCACACCAACCAGTTTCCCAACTCCCCGCACACCAACTGGACTCACAACTATTCAACTCAATTATGACACTACCTGGATTTAGTATCCCACAGGCTTAGTCAGATAAGACTGCCTCTCGTCCCACATTTCAGATACCAGTCACAAATCTCCTGAGCCTCCCACACCACAAAGGAAGACCAAATCTCTGTTTCTGGTTGTATCACAATGTCACAGCACCTACTATGTGCCAGGAGCTAGAGATAGGGCAGTGGGCCAGGTGGACATCATCTCTGCCCTCCGTGGCTGTCCCGTTGTGGGTGGGGACATCCCATAAGTATGTAAACTGTGAAACGGTCAGTAGTAGTGCTATAACCAGACCTGGTGGCCGAGGGGCTTTGGGTAGCTTGCTGGGGAAGACTGAGAAAATGCTCCCGGATTTGAGACAGATCGGCAAAGAGAGACATCCATGTCAAGGTCTGGGTAAGGAGGCTTTCAGGATTTTCGAGTTACAGAAGGGAGTACAGTGTGGCTGGGGTGTCGTCAGTGAGGCAGATGGGGTAAAGAGGCGGGGGGGGGGGGCAGACGTGACCAGAGACTGTCAGCCACGGTTGGAGTTGGGGTTTTGTTCCTGTTCCAGTGAGAGCTGTGGTTCGATTTATGCTTCCATCACTCTGGGTGCTGTGAAGACTCAACCGTATCAGGGACTAGAGTGGAGGCAGGGAGAGCAGTCAGAGCTGTTCATTCAGTGAATATGATTTAACTGCCTCCTCCGTGTGCAAGTAGGCTGTAGCACTGAGCAGAAATACCTCCTGCTGGAGCTTAAATCTTGATGATCAGCTGCTGCTGTTAGTCTGAGGAGAGCGTGTTTTACCTTAACGTAGGCTGTAGTGTTTACAGTGTCCTGTTGTTGGCTTCTGGGCTAATTTTAGAGATAGAATTGGACTTCTGTCTGGATAAGAAGTGGGTGTGGGAATGAGAGTGGTTCTGGATTTGTCCCCAGCAAGTGGATTGATGACAATTTACTAGGTGAGATAGGCTTGAAGGGAGGAGACATTTGGGAAGGAAAGCCCAGTAATTTTCTTTTGGCTTTGTTACATTTGAGAAGCCTATTATAAATTAAATGGAAGTGGCAAGTTATCCGTTGGATGATTATTTTACTTATTTGTTTTAAGATTTTATTTATTTGATATAAAGAGTGAGCAAGAGAGAGAGAACATGAGCAGGGACAGAGGGAGAGAGAGAAGCTGACTCCCCTTGCTGAACAGGGAGCCCGATGTGGGGCTTGATTCCAGGACCCCAGGATCAAGACCAGAGCTGAAGGCCGACTCTCAGCTGACTGAGCCACCCAGGTGCCCCCAGTTAGATGTTTAAATTGGGAGAAGTTTGGGGGGCGCCTGGCAGGCTCAATGGGTAGAGCATGTGACTCATGACCTTGGGGTTGAGTTCCAACCCCACACTGGGTGTAGAGATTACTTAATAATAAAATCTTAAAAAACAAGTTAGGAGAAGTTTGAGGTTGGTGATAGAAATTTGGGGGACTTTAACTGAGGACCATTAGGAAAAATATGTAAGCCATAAGAGAGCTACGGACTCAGGTCTGGGTTTGAATTGGGAAATCTGGACAACCAGGGCTCTTGTGAATGAGTGCATTTTACCTTTGCTCTATTAGCCTCAGTTTTCCTCAACTGTAGAATGGGTGGGATAGTACCTCTTGGGGTTATGTGAAGATAGTATGTGATCTAGACATATGGTCTCCGAAACATGGCTTGGCACAGAGTAAGGAACCCCAAAACTCTTAGTTTGTTATGGGCCAATATCCACCTGTGCCTAGGCGTTGTCCAGGTCGTCTTACATTTGTGCTGACTCTAATATGCACTTAGATTTTGCTTATGCTGTTGCTAATGGATGCTAATGGAAGGAGAGATGACAGGATAGAGTGACCACTCAACACTTTGTGGGTACCCAGCACTGTGGCAGGTCCCTGAAGACTGGATGATGAAGAAAGCTTCTCGCTCTCCTGGAACTTAAGGGCTAGTCGGGGGTGGAAATGCGGGGAAAGCTAGCTACAGAAAATGACAGTACGCACTCTGTCAGAGGTGAAATGAGGTGTTGAAAAATCCAGACAGTGCTCTTAGGGCACTTTGAGAATAAAGCTCAACAGGGTTTTCTCCAGGCAAGTGTAAGCATGAATGATAGCAGTAACAATAGCTGAAGTTTGTTTCATGCCCACAACGTGCTCTCTGTTTCCACCTCTGTTACAGCTTTCGTTTTTCACAACAGCCTTAAGGGGCGATTAACTGGCCTCCTTTTGCAGGGGAGGCAACAGTAGAACAGAGAAATAAATGAACTTGACTGATATTTCATGGTGGTGGAGCCAGGCCTTGAACACTGGCCCACTTAAGTTGGGGCTTTTAACTACAAGATTGCCATTCTCTAATATTCTGATAATGAATAAATAATTGGTAACAGTTGCTCCTTATCTTACCTGGGGGTATCATGGGCCTCAGGTGGTTTTGAATACCCAGCTACTGGACTGTTTTGATAGATATTGGTAGTTGCTAGTGGCTGTGGGTGAGTGAGGTTTAGTTTCTTCCAGACAAAATTCTTCCGCTCATCCGGACATGTATTGGCAGGCAGGTACAGAATGATCACGCAGCCTGATCTGATCCCAGCTCTTGGCCCTTCTTGGGGGGGCATTGACATGGAACTTGCATGTTCCCTGCATCACCAGGCACAGCTGTAGTCTAGTGCGCAGGGCCCTAGGCTGCCAAGCCAGCATGACTGCATGGATGGATCCTGGCCATGGTGCTATTCCTGGGGTGCAGATTCACTCTCCAGTGGTGGTCGAGCCAGTTCGTGTAAAGGCGGGAATGCCCTGGCCAAGGTATTTCCAGCCAGATTGTATTAATCATTGAGATTCTCAATGAAAATAAAAGCCCATTTCTTTTTCTTTCTTTCTTTCTTTCTTTTTTTTTTTTTTAAAGATTTTATTTATTTATTTGACAGAGATCACAAGTAGGCAGAGATGCAGGCAGAGAGAGAGAAGGAAGCAGGCTCCCCGCTGAGCAGAGAGCCCAGGACCCTGGGATCATGACCTGAGCCGAAGGCAGAGGCTTTAACCCACTGAGCCATGCAGGCACCCCTGAAAGCCCATTTGGTTACATTGGTTAATGAAATCATGAATGCCACCAGGAACCATCCATGGTCAAAGACACATAAAGCTAAATGTTAAAGCAGTGGAAACCTTTTATTCCATAGCCACTGACAGCAGGGAAAATAGCTGAGCTCTTTTGCCATTTGTCCAGAGTTTTCAAGGGGGAATGAGGGAGTAGGGAGGAGTGAGTGGGGCCCAGCAGAGTTAAGGAAGTGAAACGTTAGAGGAGTTGGTGAGTGTATTTGCGACTAGGCCAGTTGTGTCTGCTGGTTGGCAAGTTAAGATTGTCCTTCCACTGAGACTGGGGAGACACGTCCTGTCCTTCCTGATGATTATATTTCCAAGCGATGGCATGTGGGTCCTTGAGAAAATTTTGTAAATTTTGAGAAAGATACTGCAGAGTCATAGGAAATACATATACATCTCAAAGGGACAAGGACTCAGAGTTGTAAGCCCTCTTTGGTCAGTGCTCTAAGAAAGGGAGGCCAGGGCCTATCTTAGGTGTTGACTAGGACAATTCATTTCTTTTGAGAGCCCTGAGCTTCTCCTGACTCAAAACGGAAAGGACAAAGGCAGTTGGGTCATCCCAGGGATGCAGCCTCAGACTGCTGGAAGCCCTCTTACAGTTCGGTCATTGTTGTGCAGGGGTTTGTGCAGAGTTGCTTTGTGTTGAGATTTCGAGGGAGTTTTCACCATTTCTCACCATGACTATGCTGGTTAACAAAACCTGGGTTCATTGGAGGTACAGGTCATCAAAGCCCATGCAGGAGACTGAAGAGTGTGGCCTCTGAGGAAGTTTTAGCTGGCATGGGTGTTCCTCATCAGGGCATCTTGTCACCCCCATATTAGAGCTTAAAACACACACACAGAGTTTATGAAAACTTGTACAAAAAGTAAATAAGCTCAAGAAGCATTTCCTTAGTAATGATCTTCCCCTTGCTTTGAGAGTTCTCTCTGAACATGCCCACACCACCCACTACATGGTCATCTGATGGACAGGAATTCTTTCCTGGTTACTGCATGTATGGGCTTCCTCTCTCTCCCTAGACAAAGCTTATACTATGACCTCACTGAACCCCCTGTTGAATGCGTTTGGTTACAAAACCTTTTCTCCCTATAGCTCTTTGTTTATAGTGATTGGAAATTTAGGTCCTCATTATAGCATGTGATGCTTCGACCCTTGGAAGGGATCCAGGCATGAAAGTTCATTTCTATCCATGACTGGTGTGTTTTTGAACTTTGCAGGGGGTATTTGTGAAACACGGGAAAAAACATCACACACTTATCACCCAGAGAACCACATTTTGGTATTTTAAAGTCCAGCCACCCATATTTAGTATATATAATTTTACTTTGCAAAATTAGGATTATGCTGTAGCTGCAGTATTTGTCCTGTTCTTTTTGTGGAATTTTTGTTTTTGTTTGTTTGTTTATTTAACTAATCTCTACTCCCAGCATGGGGCTCAAACTCATAACCCCAACATCAAGAATTGCAGGTTCTACTGACTGAGTCATCCAGGTGCCCCTTGGTCAGGGAAGTTTCTAACAGACAGAAGCCACTCCTTTGTAGCCATTAATACTTTCTGGGCTGACATTCAGGTGTAGTTATTCTTGTGCCTTCAAACATGATAAATTCTCCAGAGGTGTTAAATAAAGGTGAATAAGTGAAAGTTAGTTAATAAGCACAGGTATTAATAGGTTTGGGTGTTTTTCTTTTCCTAAAAGAACAAAAATAGTGAAGAAAATCTGAATTACACCCCCTTTCGATGCCATCATCGACAATATATTTCAGTCATTTCTAACATTTTCTTTAACTTTAATAATTTCCCTTACCTTTATTTATATAGATACTACCTATCTAGATGGTGTCTGAGTCATTATTTTCCTGTTGTATGAAGCTGCTCATCACTGTTTCAGTTACATGAACTTTGAGTCCTGTCTTCTAATCACTAGTATCAGCACTTTTATTTTTCTGTTCATTTTTGTAAAATGCAGGCAGAGTGCACTCAGGTGCCCACATAGTCACTCTCCCACACTAACAAAGGGTGGTGATTGGCTGATGTTGACCTGTAGGCTTATATACCTCACTGGTGAGCTAATACAGAAAGAGTGTTTGGAGATGTTGTGTAGTTATGCAGGTTTAGGTTGTTGGGGAGATAAGTCTGTCACATATCTTATGCAGTAAATAGAGTGAAAGTAGCCATGTTGGTTGGAGAGTTAGTGTGAGGGTTAGCTCAGATTTGTTTTCTTGGGCTGCTTTATAGCTGACCTGGGCGAGCTGACAAATAGCTTTGGGCTGCGTGGGATGCCTTGGCTGGGAGGGCTGAAGAGGACCGGCCTGTGGGAAGTGGGAGGCAGCCTCAGACTGTGTCTGCTAATGAGATCATCTCTTCCCCATTGCTTGATTCTGCCTGGTTTTCCATGTAAATATCACCTATAGGCTTCCCACAGCTATTCAAGATCTGGAAGTGAGTCAAGTATGAGACTCGGAAGCTTACCTTTCAGTGTCCCCGGTGTTTCAGTGTGAACTGCAAGGGTAGAACAGTGAGGACAGCGTTGTCTACCTATATTTCAGTTCATCTATGATAATCTGACCTCAAAAAGGAAGTCTTCAGTGTGGCGTGGGGGGTGGGCTCTGTCGGTTAAGCGTCTAACTCTTGATCTGAGCTCATCCGCATTGTGTGTGGAGCCTACCCAAAAAATAAAATAAAATAAAATAAAATAAAATAAAATAAAATAAAATAGTAAAGTAAAGTAAAATAAAATAAAATAAATAAAGTAGTAAAGTAAAATGAAATTAAAATAAAATAATAAAAAGATGTCCTCATGTAAGATGGTATGCAGAACTAGCCACTGACACAGTTCCATTTTATCTCTTGAATTGTTTTCAGTACCTGTAATTTTCACTATAACATAACTATGGTTCAAGAAAAAAATTCAACTGAGTAAATTCTAAAGATCTAATTGATTTTATTAAATGATTCATGAATCCAGCAGCATCCCACTAGCAAGCAGAATGGTTTTTAAAGGTGGAGAGGGAGGGGCGTCTGGGTGCCTCAATTAGGTAAGCATCTGCCTTGGGCTCAGGTCATGATTCCAGCTGGGATGAGTCCTGGGTCAGCCCCCTGCTCCTCCAGAAGCCTGCCTCTCCCTCTGCCTGCCTGCCTTCCCACCCCCGCCCCTGCTTGTGTGCATGCTCTCTCTCTGTTAAATAAATAGATAAAATCTTTTAAAAAATGTAAAAAATGAAAAATAAAGATAGAGGGTGGAAAAAGAATAGTTTTTAAAGGGTGAAGGGTAGAAAAAAGGAAATTATTAGCAAAGAGTTCATTGTCACCGTTTTAAGGCGGGGGGGGGGGAATGGATATATACATAAATTTCCCAGTGCTCACCAGGATATTCCCATGTCAGCTGGTTAAAGGTTACATCTTTGGAGGTTGGAAACTGCAGTTTGGTTGGGTATTAGGTCTTCATTTACTGATTTGGGGTCTTAACCTAAGTAACACTATTTTGGGTGTGTTTTCTTTTTAACACTGTAGAGATCCTGTGTTCTGGGCATCACGTCAAGCAGCACTGTTGGTACAGTGTCGTTACATTTTGTCATTGTCAGTTGAATTTAGGGTTGAGACAGGATCCTGAGAGCAATATTGATCAAGTCACTGAGCTGTGATTATATTTAATGATCAGGTTTTCCAAGTAGTCTAAAGTGATACTTTGCAAAATTTTTGAACACAGTGTGAGAGTCAGTGTAGCGTATGTGTAAGGAAATTCAAATAGTGGATTGATTTGATTACATAAAACATCTGAATTTTAAAGGAAACGGGATTTTACTTTGGCTTTTCTTCTGTAGTTTGCCATCTGAGATTAAAGCTGAGCTGATGTTTAAGGAAAGCAGCTGTTACGGAAAAATTGTAGTGAATTTTTTAGCACAGATTAAATTTTGAAACAACTTGCAGGTTAGAAGTAAAGTTGCAGCATACAGTGATTAAACAGCATTTTCCCCCCTCATGAAAACCGTCTAGTCAAAACAAAAATAGGAAAAACACATGGACACTCAACCCCTTAAATCTTATTTATGCAGAGATAAGTAGGAGAGCTGGAAAGTCAAATTTCTGTTTAAGTATTGTCTTTATAAACGGGCCAACCATACTTTGAAACAAAGCCCATGAGGTCTTCATAGGATTTATTTTCTAGTTTTTTGTTCTTGCATTATATCTCAGTAATTTCACAGAGGGCTCAGTCTCCTAATGCTCTGATCCTTAGTGTGTGTGTGTGGTTCACCAAAACAAGGAAGAATTGAGTCTTTTGTTGTTGACTCCATGCTCACTGAACTCCTCCAGTGGTATTCTCAGAAACAATTGCCGTATTTTGTAACCATAGTAATGAAAATGTCTCTGTAATAGGATTCTTTATCAGTATGAATTTTTTTTTTCCCCCGCTTTGGTAGCATTATTCCTGTTAAATAACAAAAGATTCAACCAAGTAAATTTTAAAGACCTAATTGGCTTTACTAATCAATTTATGAATTGGGCAGCATTCCAACTAGAAAGTAGAAGGGAACTTCAAAAGTCTACAGAAAAGGAAGGGTTTTCTTTTCCTTTTTTTTTTTTTTTTAAAGATTTATTCATTTATTTTAGAGGGAGAGAGAGAGTGTGTGAGAGAGAGCAAGAGCTTACGGGGGAGGGGCAGAGGGAGAGAGAGTCTCAAGCAGTCTCCACGCTCAGCTCTGAGCCCACTTGGGACTCCATCCCACGTCCTTGAGACTAGGATCTGCGCAGAAACCAGAGTCAGATATCCAACCGACTACACTTCCCAACAGGGAAGGGTTTTCAAAAGTAGGAGGAAGAGGGAAAAATGAAATCATCAGTACAGAATCCATTGTTTTAGGCAAGTTTGCCTTCCTAAGGGGAGCAGAAGGGGAAGGAGCCATCAGTAAACTTCATAGTGCTGACCAGGAAATTCCACGTTGACTGGTTAAAAGTTACATTTTCAGGGGGTGAAACTGCAGTTCACTTCACCTAAGTGACACCATTTTGGACCTGTGGTTTTCTTTTTAACATTCCTAAGGATACTGATGTCTTCTCTGCTGTTTGGGAAAAAAAGGAAAAAGAAAAAGAAAAAGCTTACTACAACTAAAGCAATATGTCAATCAGTAAATAATCACTGGGTACCTGGAAAAATAGAGCTCAAGGCGTTAACTAGTCCTACTTTTATGCTTGGGAGCAACTAGTGAATTGATGCTGAATTTTCTTTTTCTTTTCTTTTCTTTCATTCTTCTTCTTCTTCTTCTTTTTTTTTTTTTTTTTTTTTAAGGTTATTCCTTTATTTATTTGACAGAGAGAGAGAGAGAGATCACAAGTAGGCAGAGAGGCAGGGGGAAGCAGGCAAGCAGGCTCCCCGCCGAGCAGAGAGGCCAATGCGGGGCTCAATCCCAGGACCCTGAGATCATGACCCAAGCTGAAGGCAGAGGCTTAACCCACTGAGCCACCCAGGTGCCCCTGATGCTGGATTTTCTTCATATAAGATCTCTCCTGGGCAGAACTCCTTCAGAGACCTGAATGGAGGCTGGCGTATTTCAGCTTCCAAGTTATGCCTGTGAAAGGGGAGGAAGCAGTGGGTTCACTGGGGGAGACAATTCCTTAGGAGTAAATGAACTAGCCCCAGGGGAGCAGGTGGGAAGTTGTGCAGGTGGTTTCTGTGCAGCCTTGTGGTTATACAGTGTTTCATGTGGGAGGGTTCTTACCATTTTAGCTTCTCAAAAGAATCTTATGACCTCAAAAGACCTAATGTAGATGATAAAAGGAAGACCCAACAGTGGAGACATCTCCATTTAAAAGCCAGGCTTTCGGGGTGCCTGGTTGTGTCAGTCAGTGGAACCAGTGACACTTGATCTCCAGATTGTAAATTCTATCCCCACTCTGGGTGTAGAGATTACATAAAAATAAAATCTGAAGACAAAACAAAATAAAAAAACCAAACCCAAAACTTTAAAAGGAAGACATTCCTGTAGCAAATATAGAAAGAGAATAAAGTGATGGAGGGTACAGCCTGCCTGGAGAGGAAAGGGCCTGGGGGTTTGGGGTGGGAGATGTTTTGGCTTTGTCAGATGGCACCCTACATCCTAGAAGTTTGTAAGGGAGAGTCCTAGATGCTGGGGGATTTGGGGAACCCTGGTTTCCAAGGAGGAGCAGCGATGGCACTGTGGGTTAGAGATACTGGGGAGCTAAGGAACTGAAGCCGGGGAGGGGAGGTAATGCATTTTTAGGACCTGTGGCAGTAGAGGGGAGGTTAGTAGCTAGATGTGGGAGATATCTTTTTTTTTTTTTTTTAAAGATTTTATTTATTTATCAGAGAGCAGGGGGGAGAGCGAGCACAGGCAGACAGAATGGCAGGCAGAGGCAGAGGGAGAAGCAGGCTCCCCGCTGAGCAAGAAGCCCGATGTGGGACTCGATCCCAGGACGCTGGGATCACAACCTGAGCCGAAGGCAGCTGCTCAACCAACTGAGCCACCCAGGCATCCCGAGATACCGGGTTTTAGTGGAATGTTTTGGGGTATTAAAAAACAAAATTCAGCTGAGTAAAATTGAAGATCTTATTGGCCTTATTAAACAGTTCATGAATTGGGGGCGCCTGTGGGGTCAGTCAGTGGAACATACGACACTTGATCTCTCAGGGTTGTGGGTTCAGACCCCACACTGGGTGTAGAGATTACTTAAAAATAAAAAAATAAATAAAAAATTGGGGGGGGTAAAAAACCGATTCATGAATTGGGCAGCATCCCGTCTAGCAAATAGAGAGGAGCTTCAAGAAGTTTTAGGAAATGGGAGGTTTTTATAGGAAGGAGAGTGGGGCAAGGACGTTATTAGCCAACAACAACAAAAAAAGGATTGTTTTAAGCAAGGTCGCTTTCCCTTAGTGGGAAGGGTGTGTGTGTGTGTGTGTGTGTGTGTGTGTTTTAAATTTTATTTATTTATTTGTCAGAGCACAAGCAGGGGGAGCAGCAGGCAGAGGGTGAATCAGGTTCCCCACCAAGCAGGGAGCCCGATGCAGGACACGATCCCAGGATCCTGGGATCATGACCTGAGCCAAAGACAGACGCTTAACTGACTGAGCCACGGAGGTATCCCAAGAAAGGGGTCTTAACAGGCAGATTTCCTCATATTCCTTTGAGGGGGTGGAGAAGGGCCCGTGTGACAGATGATCTCATTGGTGCTTACTGCAAAATTCTTGACTGACTTGTTAAGACTATATTTCTCAGAAGGAGGTGGAGGGTGGGGAGGACTTCACTTAAGTTAGGGATCAAGCCCTAGTTTGGTTTCTTGGCCTGGCGTCCCTGACTCCTTTGTGGGCCTGTGGTTGATTTTAGAGGGAGATCTGAACAGATTGCTCTCGTGAAGGAGGAACGGGTTACAACATGAACAGATCTGGGGCTGGCCCTTGGTATGCGTAGTGAAGAAACTTGGACAGTTCCTTCCCCAGACTGCAGGATGCTGAAGTTCATTTACTCTAAGTTCTGGAAGCTGCCAACATTTAGTCTGAAGGTAGCCTCCATCCCCTTGGTTTTTCTCTTTTTCTTCCGTTACCCCCTTTCGCCTTTGTTTTTCTTGTTTAAATTTGTTTGATCCATTGAGATTTTATTCTTTGGAAAATCCTCAAGTCTAGTTCTGGAAAGATCAGGTTTTGTGGTTGGGGTGATTTTTGAGGCAGATCATGGAATCAGAGAAACTTCTGGAAGAGACTTTAAAAGGCACCCCTTTTTAAATTCCCCATCTGAAGCTTAGATGTCTTTTTTTTTTTTTTCCCCCTCTAAGATTTTATTTATTTGTCAGAGAGAGAGAGAGTATAAGCAGAGGGGGAGCAGCAGGCAGAGGGAGAAGCAGGCTCCCCACTGAACAGGAAGCCCATGCGGGGACTCGATCCCAGGACCCCAGGGATCATGATCATGACCCGAGCTGAATAAAGGCAGGTGCTTAACTGACAGAGCCATGCAGGCATCTCAAAAACTTAGATGTCTTTTTTTAAATGTCCCTTCTAAGTGAACCTTAGAAACCTCCCTGGTGTTGGGGGCTCAGTCCTGTTACCAGTTCTTAAGCTTTCTGAGCCTTGGTTTCTTTGTTCATCAAATGGAGGAGATTTGTGTCTTGCTTCCCTTATATAATTGCTGAAAAGGATCCTAACTAGGTATCTTTGACTCTTTGTTCTCTGTGAAGTGGTGATGCAAGGGTGTCATTTACAATGCAAGAAACTAAGCTGTTTAAAAAATAAAAGAAGTAGAGGAGCAAGAATCAGGGACCAGCCTTTAAGCTGCTGGATTTGAGAACATACTACGATAGCTGTGTTCCAGAAGTCTGGAAGCTGAAGCTGCTTCCAGTCACGGTGGTGACGATTTCTTGAAACCCACAAAGCTGGTGGCTCAACAGAGGACCTCCGAGTCTAGCTGAGGCAACTGCCTCTCCTGTCCGGGGACCTTGCTTGACCACAGATACCACAGCAGGAGAGAGGCGCCCATTTGGTTTTTCTTCCAGTTGTGAGTGTTACCAACTGTCAGGCCCCGAACAGCAAGGGAGTCTGAGAAATGTGGTTTTACTTTCTGGATTCTGCAGTACTGGAAGGATCCGTGAGAGAAGGTAGGAATGAATGGAGGCTGAGCAAGGCAGTCCATGTGGAGTGCATGGTGTGAGGAACTAGGGTGATCAGCTCGACCCCAGTGAGCACTGTGCTTCCCACTCATCGTGGCTGGATTGGAGAACAGACGACACCCTCTGAAGTGAGACCGGAGTGTGTGTGTGTGTGGGGTGTTGGCTTAGAGGCAGGAAGGTGGAAATGTGTGTTGGATAAACAGGTTTTCCTCCCTCTAGTCCCTTCTTGCATTGCATGGTCATCTCTTTCACACCACCAGCAGCTTGATCCTTCTACTAAAGTATGGTTATAATCTTGTCATCCCTTGCTTGATTTTTCCAATCTTGTTTGGGGTTAATGCAGTGGATTTTCTAAAGGTGAGTCCTTTGTAGAAATCCGTTACTTAGAATATATTAATCTTTTTTTTTTTTTAAAGATTTTATTTATTTATTTGACAGAGAGAAATCACAAGTAGATGGATAGGCAGGCAGAGAGAGAGAGAGAGGGAAGCAGGCTCCTTGCCGAGCAGAGAGCCCGATGTAGGACTCCATCCCAGGACCCTGAGATCATGACCTGAGCCGAAGGCAGTGGCTTAACCCACTGAGCCACTCAGGCGCCCTAGAATATATTAATCTTGATAGGACTAGGAATATTGTGGATATGAGCAATTTGTTTTTAATTTTTTTCTAATCTTTTTTAAAGGTTTATTTATTTGAGAGAGTGAGGCTGAGAGAGGTCACAGAGGGAGAGGAAAAGTGGAAGCTGACTCGCTGCTGAGCAGGGAGCCTGATGCAGGGCTCGATCCCAGGACCCTGAGATCATTACTGGAGCCAAAGGCAGGCACTTAACTGACTGAGCCATCCAGGGACCCTCTTTATTCTTTTTTTGATGACTCCACCTAGGAGTTTATCAATTTTATTATTAAACTTAGGAAAGATGCTTGCCTGGTTGGCTCAGTTGGTTAAGCGTCTGATTCTTGATTTTGGCTTAGGTCGTGATCTCAGGGTGGTGAGATCGAGCCTCATGTCAGTCTCTGTGCTGGATGTGGAACCTGACTTGAGATTCTCTTTCTGTTTCTCTCCCTCTAAAAAAACCCAAAACAACCCAACCCAAAACAAAACAGAAAAACATGTTGTGAAAGAAATAATTTTTTTCATTGTCATTTGTTTTCTATTTTATTGATTTCTGCTCTTTATTTCTATCTTAATCATTACCTTAAGTTTAATCTGCCCTTTGATTTTTTTTTTTAAGGCAGAAGCTTAGACCATTATTTTAAAACTCTTGTTTTTCTTGTAAATAAGTATTTAAAGTCATAATTTATATCCCACATATTTTGATGTTGTATTTTTATTATTCTGTTTATTTTCTAATTTCTCTTACGATTTATTCTTTGACCTACGGGTTATTTAGAGATTTTCCAATATTTGAGGATATTTCAGGAGTATTTTTGCTATTGATTTCAAATTTATTTTTGTGGGGATCAAAGGACATATTCTGTATATATTAAGTCCTTTTTTTTTTTGGTGCCTACTTTTTTTTTTAATTTTTAATTTTTTATAAACATATAATATGTTTTTATCTCCAGGGGTACAGATCTGTGAATCGTCAGGTTTACACACTTCATAGCACTCACCATAGCACACACCCTCCCCAATGTCCATAACCCCACTCCCCTTCTCCCAACCCCCCTCCCCCCAGCAACCATCAGTTTGTTTTGTGAGATTAAGAGTCACTTATGGTTTGTCTTCCTCCCAATCCCAACTTGTTTCATTGATTCTTCTCTTACCCCCTTAACCCCCCATGTTGCATCTCCTTTTAAAGCTGTTTTCTGGCCCAGAAATGATACATCTTGGTGACTACCCCATGTACTCTTGAAAAGAGCAGATTCTACCATTATTACCTATAGTGTTCAATTGATTGCTTGTGTCGCTCAGATCTCCTGTACTGATTTTTTTAGTGTCGGTGGTGGTGGGGATGGAGATAATCTAATTCCATGAACTACTAGGAGAAGGGTATTTTCTAAAATGATTGTGTTTTTTATCTCTCCCATTAGTTCTATCATTTTTTGTTTACTATATTTTGAAGCTGGATTAGGTGTACACACATTTAAGATTGTTATGTTTCTGTAAGGAATTGATCTTTTTTTTTTTAAGATTTACATAATTATTTTAGAGAGAGGGCGTGTGTGCATGGGCGGGCTCATGCACTCAAGTTGGGGAGGGGCAGAGAAGAGTGAGAATCTCAAACAGATACCCTGCTGGGCGAGGAGTTGGATTTGGGTGTGGGGCTCCCTCCAAAGACCCTGAGAACATGAGCTGACCCCAAATCAAGAATCGATGCTAACTGACTGAGACACTCAGGGGCCCTGAGTGGATCCTTTAATAAAATGGTCTCTTTTATCTCTGGAAATGCTCTTTATCTTTAAGTCTTTGTCTGATCTCTAAAAGACCATATACTCCTTTTAACTTTCAACCCATTTGTGTCTTTTGTCTTTTTTTTTTTTTTAAGTAAGCTCTTTGCTGTATGTGGGGCTTGAATTCACAACCCAAAGATCAAGAGTCACATGCTCCACTAACTGAGCTACCCAGGCACCCAAAGTTTTATAGTAATCTGTATACCCAACAGGGGGCTTAAAATTACAACCTTGAGATCATGAGTCTCAGGTTCCACCACTGAGCAGCCAGGTGCCCCAGTGCATTTCTTTCAAAAAAATTCCCCCAACTCTTATAAATAAGTCTTCTATAATTTTTCTCTATACCTGTGCCTCTTTAGGTTAGAACACTGGAAATAGTCCTACTGTAACACATTGTGAATATACATTCCTAAAAATCACCCAATGCAGAATTGTACAGTAAAAACCACAGGCGCAGGGTACCTGGATGGCTCAGTTGTTTAAGTGTCTGCCTTCTGCTTAGGTCATAATCTCAGGATCCTGGGATTGAGCCCTCCATAGAGTTCTCTGCTCAGCAAGGAGTCTGTTTCTCCCTCTCCCTCTCCCTCTGCCTCCTCCCTGTGCATGGTCCGTCTGTCTCTCTTGCAAGGATATAAATAAAATCTTAACAAAACAAAACAATACCAAAACAACCACAGGCCAAGGGAATAATGAGGTTGGGACATAGCATTCTTAACTTTGTCAGTGATACATTAAAAAAAAGGAAACTAATTAAGCTTCTGTTCTTTCATAGGAATGCTTTCCTCCCGGGATAGGGAGGGCACCTTCCTTGTGGGAGTTTATCTCCTTTATTCAGGAAGCAAAAGGAAGGCCAGAGTCTTTCTTGCACCTGCTGTTTCTCAGGTGTCTTTACTCGATACGCCAAAGTGTCATATTTTAAGGTGACATGCTCTGAACTCTTATTATCAGCCCTGTTGGGGGACACCTGGGTGGCTCTGTCTGTTGAGCGTCTGACTCTTGGTTTCAGCTCAGGTCACGATTTCACGGTTGAGGGAAACAAGTCCCACATCAGGCTCTGCACTCAGTGTGGAATGTACTTGAGATTTTTTCCTCCCTCTCCCTCTGCTCCTACCTGTTCGCTCAAGTGCTCTTTCTCTCTTTCTCTCTCAAGTTAATAAAATCTTTAAAAAATGTATCAATTCTGTTGGAGCAAATTTGTGTTTGTTTTTTTTTTAAGATTTTATTTATTCATTTGACAGACAGAAATCACAAGTAGGTGGAGAGGCAGGCAGAGAGAGAGAGAGGAGGAAGAAGGCTCCCCGCTGAGCAGAGAGCCCGATGCGGGGCTTGATCTGAGGACCCTGGGGCCATGACCTGAGCTGAAGGCAGAGGCCTCAACCCACTGAGCTACCCAGGCGCCCCCAAATTTGTGTTTTTAAAGCAAGTATAGCAGGACCGACATAGGATGAGTAGCTCCGAAACCCTGGATGTTGGAGACCTTCTTCACTAAACTGACCAGTTTATGCTCCTGTTAGCTGTGTGAGGGGGGAGCTGGCCCCCCTGCCTCCCTTTGGACCAACTATCAGAAACTTGGTGCTGGAAGTGGCTGGAAGGATCTTCTGTCTTCTGCTCCTCCTCGTACCCAGTTATGCTCAGATTTCTTGTACCATAATAAGCAAATAGCTCCAGAGACAGAAACGTCCTAGCTTTGGAAGCTGTTCTCCTCCACTTTTGGGAGCTCTGGTTTAATTCTTCCTGTGGACCTCCCGAGTCCAAAATGACCCGTCAGCTAGGATCTTGGAGAGGAAGAAGATAGTTTTGTGTAATAGTCAGAAGAGGCAGGCGAAGTTGGAAGGTGGGTGCGCGCGGTGGCTCCTGGGCCATAAGAGGACCACAGCTGGGTTGATCCTGCTGGTTATGGGAATCCCCAGCATCCTCCCAAACCACAAACTGTAAATTGGGACATGCTGACAAAGGGGAATTGGGCCTCGGGGTATGAGAAATTTCAATCGGAAGCCAAAATATTTGGAACTTTTAGCAACTCAGATACTTTTTAAGGATAATGGTCAGGTAGTTTGAAATGAGAACCATCTTGGGAAGTGTTCGGTTGGTAGCAGGCCACCTGGAGTCTCTCTCCTGACTTTCTGGTAGGAGTGATAGCTGTCACTTCTGGTTGTGGGTTGCTGTTTTCCGATGGCCTGTGGCCTGTGGGAATCTGGGAAGTCACAGGTGACTTCTGGAGCTAAAAGGATCCTTAAGGGAGTGACACACCCACCCTCACATGTTATTGAAGAGGAGAGTAGCTCCCAGAGCTCAGGGCCTCTTCTACAACCAACAGCAAATCAGGGCCCAGGGGCTGCCACCTTGCTCCCCAGGCCTTGGCCATGCTCAGTGCCCAGTACACAGTTCTTAAATGACAAGAGAGTGAATGGGTGGATATATATATTTAATTATCCTGAAGACATCTACCATCTTTGCAGAGCAGTTCAACAAAGAGCTCATGGCTATAGGTTTTAAACATCTTATGGTTGATGTCCCATATTGGTTTTTGATACCATGTTTTGCTGAAATAAAATCAGTTTACACCTTTTGTCCTGTCTCTTCCCTTAAATTCCCAAATAATTGTTTACCATTTTTCCCCCCAGAAAGTTCTGCTCTGTTGGGGGATTGTAGGATTTAACAGAAAGCAGTTTTTAAGACTATGTTTTCTTACCAAGTGATATCATTTTGTGGAAATTGCAGGTTGCTGAATAAGAGGTATTAGGCTATTTAGAAAGAGCTGGTTAACCAGTGAGCCGCTCTGTGCACATTATTATGCTGAGCAGTAGTTGCTCCTCGCAGGCTTTGAAAAGCATGAAGCAGTAAATCATTTCCTTATGATGGGGGGAGGAGAGCGATGTGGGTTGTCCCGGGGGTTGCCTTTTCTTGGAAGCGAGAGGTCCAGCCGAGCAGAGTCTCTGACTTCTTTTTCCTGCTGTGGTGTGGCAGAAAGCAAGCAGGGCTTTGGAGTGCTGGCGAAGAAGGCTAATTAATGCTCATTTGCATTTGATCCTCATTATGGCAAGTCTGGGGGTATTCCTAGATTATTTTGTTTGGGAGACATCCCTTCTGTCTTCTGGTTGGCATAACTCCCTGTTTGCAAGACTTCGAGAATATTAGAAATTAGTACTGTAAAGAATTTCTGGAGTTCTTGATCACAAATTATCTATTCTGTAAGGCTGTTCTTAGAAGAGATAAAAAGCTGTGGACTTAAGTGGGCTGTAGCATTTGGAAGGGCTGATGTGAGCCAGCATGTCCCAGGGCAGTGGTGTTGGTCTTTTGGGTGCAACAATTCTTTCTCTTGAGCGACTCTTCCTGCAGAGCCAGAGCGATAAACCCCAGATAGTAGTAGCACTCACTGGTCTTGGTGAAAACACTGCCCTGCCCTTTATCATCTGTGACCCACAAAGCCCCAGGGAGGTGGGACACTGCCCAGATAAGAACCACTGAGTGCTTTGGGCTTGATAATTTTTTCCCTACAGTTTAGAGTTCTTGTGAAACAGACTGAATTCTCCTTGAAAGCCGCACAACTGTAGAGATGAAAAAGGACCCGAGCAAAGTAGATGATTCTACTACAGCTCCACCTTGACATATATGAGATATAGTAGATACAATATATACTATGAGATACAATAAAAACTTGACATAAGGACACAGATTGTACTTTGGATGTGGTTTACTTTAAATGTTGCTCAGAAATAGTATGTTAAGAGTTAGTGCTTTAGGTAAGCCAGTTAAATGAGCCTATGTTTGATAGGAAAAGGAAAAGCATGCTTTATAGTGAGAGAATTCATCTAGACCTATTTCAAATGTGCATTTTAGGCTTTATTGTTGACTGTCTAGAGGTGGTATAGTTAGATAGTTAAGAGCTGATTCTGATGCTTGAATTTAGGTGTAGTCTGCCCCTTTCCAGTGGTGTGCCTTTCCTGTTTTTAGTTTATTTACCTGTGATATGGGGTAGTCACTAGTGTCTTCATAGGATTTTGCACTTGGAACAGTAGCTGGCCCAGAATATGAGTTCATAAATGTTCCCTGTTACAGGATGGACTGGCACTTTTTTTGGGATAACAATACCAAAATTCTAAGATGTAAATAAGTGTCTTTGAGGCTTGATCCATGCCCTTTACATCAGAATAAATAATGTGTAGCTCTCATATTTAACCGTATTAAAATTGGTTAAAAGAGGTCCATAAAAATATTAGGAGGAAAGATTAGTGAATTTTTAAAATTATAATGTTGGAATGGCTAAGGTTTTTCTAGTTATAATGGAAGATACATAAAACAAATTGATGAATTTGACTATATAAAAATGAGGAGCTTGTCCAGAGCAAGATGTAAACAAAATCAAGCACAAATGATACACAGTGATTCATAGGGTAAAGGTATGTTTTCCTGGGGCACCTGGGTGGCTCAGTGGGTTAAAGCCTCTGCCTTCGGCTCAGGTCATGATCCCAGGGTCCTGGGATCAAGCCCACATTGGGCTTTCTGCTCTGCGGGGAGCCTGCTTCCTCCTCTCTCTCTCTCTGCCTTCCTCTCTGCCTACTTCTTCTGATTTCTCTCTCTGTCAAATAAATAAAATCTTTAAAAAAAAAAAAAAGATATGTTTTCCTTAGTGTACCAGAAGAGTTTTTATAAATCAGTGAAAAAGACACACAATAGAAAAAATGTACAAAGGTTAGGGATAGATACTTTAGGGAAAAAAAAAGTAAATTGTCAGAGAATATGTGAAAAGATGCTCAGTCTTTCTCATAATTAAAAAATACAATTAAAAATATAGTGAAAAAATATCTCTAATCAGATTGGCAGTTAAAAATATAATACCCATGGGCTCCTGGGTGGTTTAATCGGTTAAACTTTTGCCTTTGGCTCAGGTCATGATCTCAGGGCCATAGGATCAAGCCCTGCATGGGGGCTCCCTGCTCAGCGGGGAGCCTGCTTCTTCCTCTCCCTCTGCCACTACTCCCTTGCTCCTGCATGCTCTCTCTCTCTCTCAAAAAAGTATAATACCCAGAGTTGATAAAGTGATAGAAAAACCATCGTTTGTAGATTCATGTTTATTCACCTCTGAAGGAATAAATTCTGTTTTTTTTTTTTTTTGTATTGGGAGTAAATGTGGAACATCTTAATTCATTGTTGGTAGTGAAAACCAATTTATAAGTATAAATTTATTAGACTTCCATACAACATAATATTAGGTTGCCCCTAAAAAAACAAGGTAAATTTGTGCAGAGAGGGAGAGAAGTCCCAGATGTGCTGTTAAATAGGAATCAAAGAAAAGTACGTATGTGATGAAACCCAATATATATGGTTTTCTAAAGGAATGGGTACATAAGTATTTATGTATGTCAGTGCTTGTAAATGCATAAAGGCTTCTGAAAGCTCTTAAGATATTTTGTAATATACAAAAACTGTCATATATAGAATACTGTATACTGTCATATAGAAGATACACATAGAAATTGTCGTGGGGCTCCTGGTTGGCTCGGTCAGGTGAGCCTCTGCCTTTGGCTCAGGTTATGATCCTGGGGTCCTGCGGGCTCCTTGCTCAGCAGGGAGCCTGCTTCTCCCTCTCCCTGTGGTGTTCCCCCTGCTCTTGCTTTCTTTGTCAAATAAATAAATAAAATCTTTTTAAAAAAATGTTAAAAAAACCCTGTGGTGAGTGCTTACTGCATTGGAGTAAGAATAGGAGGTTGGATGGTAGAGGATAATGGAGGGAGCATTTGTTTCTCATTTGACATCTTGCTGTGCTGTTTCAATTTTTCACGAGCATGTGTCGGTTACTTTTAAAATGTTCAGTCTTCGGTTTTAGCAAACTTAAATGTGTGAATTTTGACATGTATGATTGCATTTTTCTGGCCCTGTTTTCATTCTTGATACTGCTCTTGCCCCTCAAGGAAATGATGGTGGTAGTAGTATGTGTGTTATATATTTAGGAAATGGCTTTAGACATAATAGATTTGACCCATTTTTGCATTAAGACAGGAAGCTGAGATGATTAATTTGGCTGCACAGTTCTGTACAGATATGGGGTATATGTGTATTATTCATTTGCATATGTAAATATCTTTTTTTTTTTTTTTCGTAACTGGAGTGTACTGAGGTGAACAGAACTGGAAAAAAAGAATATGCCACCCATAAAAGTGGGTGCCAAGATTACGGTTAATCCATCAAATTAGTTTTTGTAAGGGTCTCCAGCTGTCTCTGGATTTTTAGAAGACATTTGAAAGGGCTGCTTTGGTATAAAACAAGAAAATTGTTGGAGAAATGGGAGCTCTGGTGCCAGAATTCAGCCATCGCCAATGTGCAGTCTCTTAAGAAAACTGAATGTGGAAAGATCCATGAAAAACTTTATGTAAACTTTACAAAGCATTTTATAGCTGACCAATAAGTTAAATACATGAAACAATTTCAGCCTTAAGTGCTAGAGATTTGTCCTTGGGGGACACTTGATTCCTGTTTAAATTAATAGGTGTTCCAAAAAACCTCATAGTTTCCTTTTTGTTCTTGAAGTGGAGTTGGAGAAATGCCTAAGCTTTTACTTTTCTGTTGAGGAAAAATAGCCAGCTTTTAAAAAAAAATCATGATTTGAGGTTTTCTTTCTTTTTTTTTTTTTTTAAACACTTCCCCCATTTCTTTTAAAAGGACTTTATAAAGTTATTTTTTTAATTAAAAAATCTTTATAAAAATTAAGATAACATAGTACACATACCATACAGCTCATGCATTTAAACTGTATGAAACAGTGGTTTTTAGGATATTCCCAGAGTTGGGAAACCATCACTACAGTCTAACTGTGGGACATTTTTTCACCTTCCCTGGCTGTAAGCAGCCATTCCTACTTTCCTCCCAAATGTCCTCAGAGCCCTGGGAATGGCTAACCTGCTTGCTAACTCTGTGGATTTGCCTCTTCTGCGTGTTTTTTAAAAAAATTAGTTAATTTATTTGACAGAAATCACAAGTAGGCAGAGAGGCAGGCAGAGAGAGAGAGAAGGGGAAGCAGGCTCCCTGCCAAGCATGGAGCCCAATATCAGGCTCGATCCCAGGATCCTGAAGTCATTACCTGAGTCGAAGGCGGAGGCTTAACCTGCTGAGCCACCCATGCGCCCCCATGTTTTATGAAAAGAACCAAACAGTGTGTGGTCTTTTGACTGGCTTCTCTCACTGGGCTTGTGTTCAGGGTTCATCCATGTTGTAGCGTGTACCAGTATTTCATTCTCTTTTATGGACTATCCCTCATCTTACTCATCTGTCTGTCAGTTGATGGTTGTTTGAGCATGGTTCTGCTTTTTGCCTTTTAATAATGATTCTATCACCATCTGTGTACAAGTTTTTGTGTGCATATGTTTTCATTTCTCTTCAGTACCTATCTGTGAAACTGCTGGATCGTGTGGTAACGAACCATGTTTAACATTTTGAGGTACTGTCAAATCATTTTCCAAAGAGGCTGCTGTGGCGTACTGTTCCACCAGCACTGTATGAGGGCTCTCGATTTCTCCACATCCTTGCTGACTCTCGTTACTTTTTTTCCCTTTTAATTACAGCCATCCTAGTGGGTGTGAAGTGGCATCTCATTTTGGTTTTGATTTGCATTTTCCTAATGGCTGATAATGTCGAACATCTTTTTTCAGGTGCTTATTAACCATTCCCATATCTTCTTTGAAGAATGTCTGTTCAGATCCGTTGCCCATTTCTTAGATTTTATTTATTTATTTGAGAAGGAGAGTGCGAGCAGGAGAGGGGCAGAAGGAGAGGGAAAGAGAGAGAATCTCATGCAGACTCCCTGCTGAGCGTGGAGCCCAATACAGGACTCGATCTCATGGCCCTGAAATCATGACCTGAGCTGAAATGAAGAATTGGTCACTTAACTGACTGAGCCACACTGGACCCTGTCCATTTCTTTTCTTCCTTCCTTTCTTTCTTTCTTTTTTTTTTTTTTAAGATTTTATTTATTTATTTGACAGAGATCATAAGTAGGCAGAGAGGCAGGCAGAGAGAGAGAGAGGAGGAAGCAGGCTCTCCGCTGAGCAGAGAGCCCGATGTGGGACTTGATCCCATGACCCTGAGATCATGACCTGAGCCGAAGGCAGAGGCTTAACCCACTGAGCCACCCAGGTGCCCCCAGACCCTGTCCATTTCTAAACTGGGTGGTTTTTTGTTACTGAATTTTATGCTATTTATTTGTTTGTTTATTTATTTATTTAATTTTAAAGATGTATTTATTTTAGAGAGAACGTGAGCAGGAGGAGCACAGGGAGAAAGAGAGAGACTCTGAGGTAGACTGCGCTGAGCATGGGCTGGACACAGGACTCAATCTCACAACCCTGAGATCATGACCTGAGCCAAAACCAAGAGTTGACACTTAACCAACTGGACCACCCATGTACTCCTATTACTGTAATTTAAAAGTTTTTCAAATATTCTAGATATTCTATAATCTATTCTAGATATCTTGATTCATAGATTCTAGATATCTAGATATTCTAGATAGCTTTATAAGACAGGTGATTTGCAGATATTTTCTCTTATTCTGTGACTTGTCTTTTCACTTTCTTAATGGTATCATTTGAAGCATAAAAGCTTTTAATTTTGATGTAGTCCACTTTATTATTATTATTATTTTTGCTTATGCTTTTGGTTTCGTAGCTAAGAAATTTTTGCCTGACCCAAGGTCATGAAGGTTTAGTGCTGTGTTTTCTTCTAACAGTTTCATTGTTTTTCGCTACTACATTTAGGTCTTTGATCCGTCTTGAGTTAATTTTTATGTATGATATAAGATGGGATTCTTTTGCATTTGGTTATCGGGTTCCAACACCATTTTTTGAAAATACTGCTCTTTCTCCCTTAAATTGATCTTCTTGTCAAAAATCAATTGGGCCATAAATGTTAGGATTTATTTCTGGGCTCTCAATTCTTAATTTCTAAAAATTGACTATACAGGCATGCCTGGGTGGCTCAGTTGGTTAAGTGTCTGCCTTTGGCTCATGGTCCCAGGGTCGTTGGATCAAGTCCCCTGGGTGGGCTCCTTGCTCAGTGCAGAGGCTGCTTCTCCCTCTCCCGCTGCCCTTCCCCCTGCGTGTGCTTTCTCTCTCTCTCTGTCTGTCAAATAAATAAATAATAAATCTTAAAAAAAAATAAAGATCAACTATACACTGGATGAATTATTCATCTGGGCTATAGACACAGTGGGACAGTCAGTCAATGGGCTTGAAATTGCAGTTTGGTGACTGGTGACTAGTCATTCTTAGGTGGTTGACTCATCTCTGTGTGGTCATGAGATTAAATATTATAGAGGATTAATTATAAGTAACACAGGGCTGTGGTAGATATTGTGAGGGGCATGAGAGATGGTTTTGTTTGTACAAATCAAAGACTATGTACACTGTAGCAGTAGAAATTGGAGCCATCCACAGGTCACAGTTAAACTGCTCCTTGGTAGTGGAGCTGTCAGGACTAAAGTGCACTTCCTTGCCATATGGAGCAGTAGCCATTTCTTTTTTATTTAATATTTCCATTTACCAAGCAGTAAGTTGATTGGAAAATAAATTTTGATTCAGTTTTCCAAGATTATTTTTTTTTAACTTTTTTTTAAAAATTTTATTTATTTATCAGAGAGAGAGAGGGGGAGAGAGCGAGCACAGGCAGACAGAATGGCAGGCAGAGGCAGAGGGAGAAGCAGGCTCCCCGCTGAGCTAGGAGCCCGATGTGGGACTCCATCCCAGGACGCTGGGATCATGACCTGAGCCGAAGGCAGCTGCTTAACCAACTGAGCCACCCAGGCGTCCCCCAAGATTATTTTTTTTTAAAGTGCTCTTCCGTTTTTCCTGTCATCTCTATGCCCAGCGCGGGACTCAAAGTCAATGACTCACATTGAGAATTGCAGGCTCCTGACTGAGCAGGCCAGTTGCTCCCCCCACCCCTTTTTTATCTTTCCTGTATTGGCTTGGTGAGGTGGTTAAGAATGCTGACTTTTTTTTTTTTTTTAACTGAAGAACACTGCCTTTAAAGTCACACACCTGGGTCTAGCCCTTATCCTTGTGCCTAATGAGCTGTGACCTTGGATGACTTAATTTTTTGAGCCCAAATGCGTCATTGCTACTGTGGAGATAATAGTGAAAGTAACCGCCTCATGGGGTGGCAGAAATTGTCCATATTTGCTGGAGTCCATCATAGCACTGTAGCCAATTGCTGTCCAGGTGTGTGTGGTTGCCTTTGTTGCTGTAATTTTTTTTTTTTTAATATTTATTTATTTGAGAGAGTGAGAGAGCGAGCAGGGGGGAGGGGCAGAAGGAGAGGAGAGAATCCCAAGCAGATTCCACGCAGAGTGTGGAGCCCCATGGAGGGCTCGATCCCATGACCCTGAGATCATGACCTGAGCTGAAACCAAGGTTTGGACACTTAACTAACTGCGCCACCCAGGCGCCCCTGTTGTAATTTTTTAGATAGTTATGACCCTCCCCTCCCTACCCTTTCCAAGCCCTGTTTGAAAAAAGTTGGCACACCAGAATACAGAGGGGAATCACTTTTTGGTCAGATGTAGGGTGTGGGTGATCCGGCTAAGAGGGTGTAAGCTGCAAGCTCTGGAGCTGACTGAGCTGTCGGGAGGATGGGGGCCCTTGGGAGTTTCCTTGAGCATTGGGAAACACTTTGGTGATCAGGCTAAGTCTCCCTGAGCATCAGTTTTCAGGTGGAGTTCGAGGAAACGAGGTCATAGCTACTTTGGAGTAACTAGGTTCACATCCCAGCCCCTGTGAGCCCTGAGCTTCTTCCTAATGTTGTTAAGTGCTTTGGTGGATGCCTTGTCCATCCTAATAATCCCACGATGTGTGAACTACTAGTATTTCTGTTTTGCAGATGAGGCTACCAAGGCACAGTGTAGTTAAGTAACCGTATTGAAAGGGATGAGTATTTGATCCAAGCTACTGTGGAGCTCTGCTCTGTGTGCCGGGCATGTGGGCTAATAAATAAACACTTTGCACGGCGGATCTCCCATAATCCTTACAGGTGTTCATCATCGTAACTCTGATACGGGGCGCTGTACTTTTGTATTGCTTCACTGGCTGGGGTTCCTGCTTACATCAGGGAGCAAGTTTCTGTTACTTGTTGGCTTTCATGCTTTTGTAGTGTTGACTTTAAGTATGAGTGTTTAATGTGAGGGGGTTCAAATTCTTGTTTCTTTTGATCATTTTTCAGTTATTTGATAACTTCAAAATTCACCGCAAGATGATTTAAAAAAAAAAAAAAGATTTTATTTATTTATTTGAGAAAAGATGATTTAAAAAAAAAAAAGATTTTATTTATTTATTTGAGAAAGAGAGTGAGGGAGGGAGAGCACAAGCTGGGGGAGGGAGGGGAGATGCAGCCCGGATGCTGAGCAGGGAGCCTGATGTGGGGATCAATCCTAGGACCCCAGGATTCTGACCAGGGCTGAAGGCAGACACTTAACCAACTGAGCCACCGAGGTACCCCAAAATTGTTTTGTTTTATATAGCCTAAAAGGGGATGATTCCAAGATGTTAAAATAGGGAAAATCTGCCTCTGTGTAAAGTATTCAGGTGTTGGAAGGTGGTATTGTGAGGGAAAGGGAATTTTCTGAAGAACTTAACCACTCAATTTGCTTTAAGCCCAAGTATAATTTTTGTTTTCTGTCTTTTGCTTTTGTATCTTCTTGTAATAGTTAAGTTTGAAGAGTTTGGAATGATCTTGTTAATGTATCTTAGAAAGAGTGGGAGGAATTCTAATATTAGCAATGGGAAAAAGGAACCATGGGACATTTTAGAAGTGGGCATTTTGTGCAGAATCAAAGTGAATGAACATGTAAGCAAGCTTAAAAATGTTTCCTGAGTATAATAGTT
This sequence comes from Mustela putorius furo, assembly GCF_011764305.1. Lineage (NCBI taxonomy): Eukaryota > Metazoa > Chordata > Mammalia > Carnivora > Mustelidae > Mustela > Mustela putorius. The sequence goes on from NW_025422471.1 coordinate 21,863,300, forward strand.
GAAGGAAGGTAGCTAGTGGTGCGAGGATATTGGGATTACGGGTAGGATTTTAGACTTGCTACAGGTACCAAACTCAGCTTCGCTCTGTTCTATGCTTAGTGTCTGTGTTTTTAACTAAAGCCTCAAATAATTGCTCAAACTTCTAAACATCCTTTCTCTCTCTGTAGATCATAATCTTATCACACGTGTATGTCATCAGCTCTTGACAGTTTCTTCATTTTAGAGACGGTACTGCTGAAGTCTGGGTGAATTTTAGGTCCTGAGTTCACATCTCGGGACCTCAGAACTTTAAAAAAAAGTTAATTTCTTTTTATCCACCTCAGCTTTCCCATGTGTGAAAAAATGGAAATGACCTTCTATTTCTCCGTGTCTTTTGTTAAATAACACAAATTGAACCAAGTAGATTTTGAAGATTTGGCTTTATTCGATTCCCGAATCTGGCAGCTTCACATCCAGCAAGTAGAGGAGAGCTCCATTTGGCTATAGAAGAGGAAAGGTTTTTAAAGAGGGGGGGGTGGTCAGGAAATCACTAGCAGAGAATCCATTGTTTTAGGCATGGTTGCCTCGTAAGGGGAGTGGAAGGGGTCTATTAGTAAACTTCCCAGTGCTGACCAGGAAATTCCATGTTAACTGGTTAAAGGATACTTTTCTGGGGAGTTGACGCTGTAGTTAGGTAGTAAGTCTTATTTACTGACTTGGGGTGTTAACCTAAGTGACACCATTTTGAGCCTGTGATTTTCTTTTTAACACTTTTTATTTTGTCTTTCCAGCACCTTTTCTGAGTCCCTATAGCTTATACAGTGTTTTTCTGTTTATAAAAGTGGTATATTTTCATGCCAAAAAATTCAGTAATACTTTCTTGTTTGGGGAAAAAAATGGGAAAATTACCAATGAAAAAGTGGCATCAATGAGTATTTACCTTACAGGGTTGTGAGGATGAAATGAATCTATGCCCAAAATTTAGGACCCTGGCTGGTACCTAGAAAATACACAAATTTTTTGTTGTTGTTGTTATTCAAAAAAAATTATGTCACAGCCACTGCCAGAACTTAGTAGTATGAAGAACTGCCCTTCAGAAAGACCTATGGAGGGCTTTTTAGGGTGCCTTGGCGGGGCTGTGTTCTGACAGCAAACCACTGGAATGGTGCTCAGGGGGGCGGGGCGAGGAGGACGCAGGTCCGGTGGGCTCTTCTCACTGCCCCGGGCTTTGTGTGCCTGGACCTGCTCTACAGTGTCTTCATGTTGTGTATCTCTGTTGGGGCGGGTGGAGGAAGCTTCCAAACCGTGTACTCCTTTTTTTTTTTTTCTTTTTTCAAACCGTGTACTCTTAAGTCCGCTGGAGATGTGGTGATGTATCAACCCAGATTTTGGAATCCTGATGATCTTTACAGTCAGAAATTCCGATTTCCTCTGGTGTAAAATGGGGATTGCAACACTTACATGGCAGGGCTCTTTTGAAGATTAAATGAAAGAATGTCACAGAAGCTCCGCAGGGCAGTGCCGTGATACAGAGGAAGCGCTTAAGAAAGGGTAGGTAACGATTATTTATAATGAGTACTGAGTAGAAGGATCGCCCTGGCTGCCTCAGACACTCTCATCTTTAATTATCAGTGTTTTGATAGCAGTGCAGCATGTAATTCTCTGCCTTCCTGGACTGTGGAACTTGCTGCAAAGTTTGACACGTGGAAGTAGTGCCCGAGTGCTGGGACTCTGTCCTTCTTGGATTCACGTGCCCGTGTGCGGATCTCACCTGTCTGTGCGACTGCGTCCTACACTGCCTGTTGGGGAACCCTGTGCTCCCACAGCAGTGTGGAAGTATCTAGGTTAGCTCAACTGTCCTTTCTCCTGCGAGCAAGCTCCTCTCTCTCCCCTTATCCTTGTCCAGTGCTATGTTAGAAAGAATGCATTCAGAAAGTGAGGCAACTCATCCAGGCTTTGCGTTCAATTCCATGATGGGAGTAATGCTGCCCTTCCTGCCCATCAGTGGGGTGGTTACCAGGATAGAACGTGAGGAGGTTTGCGAAGGCTGATGCAGGTGTTACACTTTGATGGAAGTGTTGAGAATGGACGAGTGTAGCCTCAACCGAGAGCTCAACCTTCCTAAGTGAATGAAGTTAGGGTACAGGCCCCTGGAACATAGAACTCACACAGTTCTTATCCCATAATGCACCTACTTGCCATTATAATTTATTTTTTATTTTTTGATTGATTGATTTATTTTTTTAAAAGATTTTATTTATTTGACAAGAGATCACGGTGGGCAGAGAAGCAGGCAGAGAGAGAGGAAGGGAAGCAAGCTCCCGCTGAGCAGAGAGCCCGATGTAGGGCTGGATCCAAGGACACGGGGATCATGACCTGAGCCAAAGGCAGAGGCTTTAACCCACTGAGCCACCCAGGTGCCCCTTTTTAAATTTATTTTTTAAAGATTTTATTTATTTCTTTGACAGAGAGAGAGACAGTGAGAGAGGGAACACAAGCAAGGGGAGAGGCAGAGGGAGAACAGGCTTCCTGTGGAGCAGGGAGCCTGCGGGTATTGAGCCCAGGACCCCAGTATCATGACCTGAGCCTAAAGCAGCCGCTTAACGGCTGAGCCACCGAGATGCCCTGCCATTATAATCTTTAACATGGAAAGAGAAAGGGGTTTGGCAGGCTCAGTTGGTAGATCTCTAGGTTGTGAGTTCAAACCCCACATCCAGCACAGAGCTTACTTTGAAAAAAAAAAAAAGAAAGAGAAAGGTTAGGAAACAAATGCTCCCTTTTAGATGGTAGAGATATTTTTATATTTGACTTTGGTCTGTACCCAACATTTAGAGCTAATAAAAAATAAACAAGCAGGCAAAAGAAAACACGACCTCTGTTGTGAGTGCTCCCAGATGACCTCAGCTAGAAGTGACATCTTCCTTTTGGGGGCTGCACTCTTCATTTAGCTGTTTGCCTGCCCTTTTCATGCCAGTTACTTCAATAAGAGTGCTATCTCTCCTTTAGACAGCTTCTAAAATATTCAACAGATATTTAGGGAGCACCAGCTGTGATGAAGGCACCAGGCTAGGTACTGAAGAGAGCCTAGAACAAGAAGCATAGTCTTTGCTTTGATGGAATATAGAGGCTAGTGTTGGAACAGATTTTAAATAAATCATTCCCAAGAGACCTAATTCCAGTGAGATGGGTTTTATGAAGTTAAGACAATTTATAAAAAGAACTTAATCCAGGCAGTAGGATTAAGCAGGTCACGAGGCATTTCGGGGATACATTAGCACTAGGGCTGCCATATAAGGTTGCACAGTTTGTGTACTGCACAAAGGTAACCAGCTGAGAGGGAAAGTGAGAGCTGAGATGCAGTCCCTGCTGGCTTGCTCATGCTATGCCTTTTTCTAATTTGCAGAAAGGAATTGTGTAGACTACCAAGGAGCAGTGTTTACTTCCTCTTACCCTTCCCTGACCCAAAGTGTTACACTGATATTTAAACATTATAAAACAGTGGAAAGAAATGGACTTAGGAGCCACCCAACTGAAACAGAAATCCCCGTTCTTTCATTTATAGATGTGTCTTTATTTGATCAACTTTTTCACCCTTAATGGAAATGGATAACAACAAAGGGTCATGATGAACAGTAAATTCTGTAATGTGTATAAGGAATCAAGTAAAGTGTATGATGCATGCAATAGGTGCTCAGTTAAGTTGCTTCTGTTATCTTTTCTGTTGCCTATTTTAGCCTGTTTTCTCTGTTTCCCCAGTTGCTTCCTCACCTTCCTTGGGAAGACTGGAAGTTGGCTAGAATATCTGTGGATCAAGCCTTCTCCCTTTCTAGTTGGTAAATGGGAAGTTGTATTATCACAGGTTAAATCTTCAGGTTTCCAATTTATACCTGACAACTACTTTTTGTTTTGGTTTGTTTTTCCTGCTTTGGAATGCTTCCTTTCAAGATGTTCTGGACGCCTGAGGGTAACCAGTCTGTCAAATGAGTTTTAATTTGATTAGAACTCTGCCTCTCACACTTGTTCTCGGAGTGGGATATCCTTTTTAAAGCACGGCGTTCCTTACAGAGTTTCATGAGAAAGTTAGTGATATGAACTGGAGAGTTTTGACAGCAGAATTTAATTATTGTTTATGTCTTATAAAAATTCCAGCATGTTCATGAAAATGCAAGCTAAATGTCACCTTCTGATTCCTGGTTTTCCATTAATATTTGTGATCTGTTCTGTTTACTACCTGCCAACATAAGTGAGGGTAGGTGGATTTCCCCCAGGCTGCTCCTCCCACCATCACCAACAAGTCTGGGTCCCCAGAGGTTTCTCAGTTACTTCCTCCTTGATTGCCATCCTCCCACACCCCCCCAGCTTCCATGTGTTGTCAGATACCTATGTGCTATCTTCATGGAAGGTGGGGGTGCCCACTTCAGAGGTACCGTCCATCAGCCCTGCCCCAACCCCAACCTGTCACGCCCCTTGGGGCTCCCTGAACACCGAGGTCTTGGATTGCCCCAGGGACAGAAGGAGGGGTGAGACAGATCCAGAAATCATCAAAGGAGCCCTCTATTTGTTCCATCCTCCACTCTACCCAGCAGACTCTCGAGAAATTCTAGGTTTGACTGAACAAATAACAGTAATTAAGGTCCATTTCCTGAGCTGCCCACCCCTGAGGCCTGTTTACCTTGCAGCCCAAACACTGTTCATTTGGTTTGTGTGTCAGCCTAGCTTTGTGGTCCATCGTGTTTGATTTCAGTGCTGGGATACTGTTCTTCACAGCCAAGGACTGATAGAAGAGTTCTGTCTTTATGTTTTTGTTAATTTTATTTATTCGTTCAAGACCAGAGAGAGAGAGAGACAGAGACAGAGAGAGAGCATGAGCAGGGGGGAGATGCAGACGGAGAGGGAGAAGCAGACTCCCTCCTGAGCTGGCAGCCTGCCATGGGGCCCCATGTGGGGCTCGATCCCAGGACCAGGAGATCATGACCTGAGCCACCCAGGCACCCAAGAGCTCTGTCTTTATAGTTTTCAAAAAGCAGAGGGAACACCACTCTCAACATGAGTAGTAACTTGTTTCATTGAAAGAATGCCCCAAGGGAAACCTCTCTTAGAATCCCCTCTACCCTGCCTCCCACTTGCTCACAAAGCGAATGCCCTGATGAGTGGAAAATAAGAAGGTAAAGGTTGGGGTTCCCTATGTAAAAATATTTTCATGACTATTGGTCTCTTTGATAGAAAAAATATGATTCATAGGTTCCTTCATTTGGCCCTGGTTCGTTTTGCAAATTTATTTTAAGAACATCAGCAGGAAGTTTCTCAAGTTGGGGGTTGGCTGCTCCCAGGAATTGCCTATGATAACAGTTATCTGCCAGTTGGTACTGATGAGGGAGCAGGAGGCTGGCTGAGGACAAAGCAAGAGCTGGCGCCTTGCAACCCCCCCTTCATCCGCTCCCCTCCATATGTGTAGCATTCCTCAGGCACCCTTGACTGCCATAAAATGATAAATAGTTAACTTGCTGAGATGCAATCCTGCAAAACAGGAGTCTCCCTTGGTTTGCAAATGTCCTTGAGATTACAACAAAGAAGTTACCTTATCAATAGCCCAATTTCCAAAGACACAGAACTCAGTTCCTCAAGCCTAATGTCACCCTCCCCTCCATAAAAACCGAAGGAGGTGGAAGTAGAAGAAAAGTAAATAAAGTTAAATTTCTTCTAAACCTAAATCTCATTAACAAGGATGCTTAATAGCAGGAATGTAACATTCCACCAGACTTCCAATTGTCTTTACTTGATAGCAACTAAGCCTTCAATATCCTGATAGTATTCTTTGCCCCAATAGCCCTTCTGAACACCCCTTTGTCCTCACCTACCCAACTACTCCTGTGTATATAACCAACCACTCCTCACAACCCGGGGCAGCCGCAGCTCTTCCTGCCCACGGGTCCTGTCCCTGTGCTTTAAAAAACCACCATTTTGCACCAAAGATGTCTTAAGAATTCTTTCTTTAGTCATCAGCTCCGAACCTCACCCCACCGAACCTGACTTAGGTTCTGGGACTTCATCAGTACCATCAATGCAGCCATACTTGAATAAAAGTATCTTCATAAACACTGCCTGAGCTTTTGTACCAGCTGGCTTTGTCATGAGGACCAGGTTCAGAAGGATGTAGTGATGAAGTTCTAGAACCTAGGTGAGGTTTGGTGGGCTGAGGTCCGGAGCCGATGACCAAGAAAGAATTCTTGAGACATCTTTGGTGCAAAATGGTGGTTTATTAAAGCACGGGGACAGGGCCCGTGGGCGGGCAGAGATGCGGCCGCCCCGGGTTGTGAGGGGTGGTTGGTTATATACACAGGAGTTGGGTAGGTGAGGACAAAGGGGTGTTCAGAAGGGCTATTGGGGCAAAGAATAGTATCAGGATATTGAAGGCTTAGTTACTATTAAGTAAAGACAATTGAGAGTCTCCTGGTGGAATGTTACATTCCTGCCATCAAACATCCTTGTTAATGAGATTTAGGTTTAAAGAAATTTAACTTTATTTACTTTTTCTTCTACCTCCGCCTCCTTCGGTTTTTATGGAGGGGAGGGTGACATTAGGCTTGAGAAACTGAGTTCTGTGTCTTTGGAATTTGGGCTATTGATAAGGTAACTTCTTTGTTTGTAAATCTGAAGGATATTTGCAAACCAAGGGAGACTCCTGTCTTGTAGGATTGTGATCTTAGCAAGTTAACTATTTATCATTTTATGGCAGTCAGGGGTGCCTAAGGAATGCTACACCTATGGAGGGGAGCGGATGGAAGGGGGGGGGGTGCAAGGCGCCAGCTCTTGCTTTGTCCTCAGCCAGCCTCCTGCTCCCTCATCATTCCCCCCTGAACAATTTTGACCCTTAAATCTTTAAGGTGGTTGAAGGTGGAAGGTCTCATCTTCTGTAACTTCTTCGTGCTGAATAGGGGCGTAGAGCTGTCCCTACCTGCTCGGGTCAATATTGATCAGGGTAGGAACGTATAAGGGAGTTACGAAAGGTGGAGGCAGCTGAATCCAGCGCTGACAGTGAGGAGGCGTCCTCGCGTGCGACAAGGATCGTCTGTTGTGGTGTAGTCATTGTAGCAATGGAGTCTCGGCACCAAGTAGAGAAACATGGAACAAAGCAACATATTAAGGTTAATAAGGTGATAAGAATAAGAAGCCCGAAAAGGAGATTCGGCCATAGCCCTCCTTCAAACCAGGAACTTAACCATTCACTGAGAGAGAGAGAAGGATCTTGTAGGGCCTTAATCTGGGTATTCATGTCTTTTATTAGTCCTGTGACATTTTTGTGATAGTCTGGAATGTACACACAACATTCTGTCTTGATAATTGCACATGTGCCACCCTGTGCTGCTGTCAGGACATCTAAGGCCATCCTATTCTGTAGGACTGCCTGGCGTATTTGTGACACTTCGGTATTAAGCAGGGAGATGCTGTTCAGTGAGTCATTGAGTGCCTTTGTAGTATATTTATTAAGGGCTTCTACATGCCACATGACATCCTCTAGTCCCACAGATGGAACAGAAATGGATGCTAAGTGATCATACCATTTAAAAACAGATTGTGTCCATCTTTGTTTCAAGTTGGGGGATTAGCTGGAGTTGTAATGGTTTTAGTAATGCGCCCATGAATCCAGGAAAATCCTAAAGTACAGCGACCTATCCACCCTGGAGGAAGCCAGGGCCACAGGTTGGTTCCACATATCCAGTGGGTTCCATTTGGAGCTGGCCATCTAATGCCAGGTCGCCTTACCCAGTCAGTAGCAAAACCAGTCAGTAGTCTGGAGTACTATTATCTGGGAACACATTTCTAGTGGTAGCCATCCCAGATATCGTGCGTTATTTGCCCAAGTATCACTCGTATGATTCTTTTGTTCCCAGCATAAAACTGCCTTTTAACTGAGCTGTCCAATCGTGGGTGTGAACCACAAATATGTATCCCGGATCTGATATATGCCATCTTCAGTATAGCGATAAGGAGGGTTTTGGAACTTAGGCCCATATTTGATTGGGGACTTATGGCTTGATAGCAATCCCCTTTCCTTCCAAATAGCTCCATGGGCATGTAGTACCAGGAAAGCATATTTGGAGTCAGTATAAATGTTAATTCTTAGACTTTGGCAATTGCAAAGTGCTAGTGAGCACTATGGCACACCTAGCTTATCTTATTCTTTTTTGCTCTATAGAGAAAGAAGTACAGTGGTCAGGTTCAGGCATACAGGTAACTAGGTTTAAAGTTTGACAAGTTTTAAGTATTATTTCTGGCTTATCTGTTAGTGTAGCCCAGTATTTAATAAGTGGGCCTCCATCATCCATTGGTGGTCTTTGACTTCTAAGACAAATCTGGACCTGATGTGACATCATTACAGTCAAGGACTGTCCCATAGTGAGCTTTGAGGCTCTTTTATAGGAGGGCTGTTCCATGCTTAGCTAAAGCATCTGTTTGCAATTGCACCTCAACAGAGGTGGCCTCTAGGATAAATATAACTAAGGGATGAAACCAATAAGAAGACCTTTGAGTGGTCCAGCCTTAACAATATCCTGATTACAGAGGATCATTGGCAAGTGAGAGAAAACTTGTCAAGAGATAAGGGGAGTCCCCCATGGATCATTCAATCCACTCATAAAGAAAGTGGGGTCATCCATTGTTTCCACAAGTCCATAGTTAATCCTATGGAGTGCAATAGGTTGGCTTTTAGGCAATTTCATTATTCCAGTTGTTTAATCATGTGCCGTGGGGTCTGCTAATATCCCCACAAAACAGTAAGATCGACTAAAGAAGCTATTGTGCAACTTCTCTGAAGTTTACCTCAAATTGTTTAGCTTAGGTAAACAAACATTTAAAGACAATCAAATCTAGAATTTAATATCCATAAAGGTGTGTTACCAAAACATAATTTTTCTCTCTAAAGTAACCCTCATTTCCAGTGATAGCCAAATCAGGACTAATTCACTTGTGACACAGGTCCAGTTTTAACAAACTTGGCCCATTATTTACATAAGCTCAGCAAGAACAGTGAGTGTGATCAAATAGATCTTTTAGAATCTGCTTTGCTGGGACTTTGTATAAGGAATCTCTAGGTTGAACTTTTAGTAGCCTCTCCGGGCCAGAAGCCAAGCCCTGTACTTGCCATGAGGCATGCCTGCAATACCTTTGGGCGAATTCCTCTTCCCAAGACTGCACCTACCAAGGAGTGACATTCTTTACTCACCTGGTGAGGCTGCTGGGAACTCTGTAAGCAAGGTATCAGGCCAACAGTCCCAAGGGGCTTTATGGCTCCAGGTTTCATAAAGTCAACCTTAGTTCCTTTAAACTGTCTGGTCATATCTGAGTCTTTTCAAATATGACATCCCAGTCAAAGCCTTGGTAAAATAACCCGTGTTTCCAATTCTTTCCTGTTACAAGGAGAACAGATTCTTATTGAACTTATGCAAATGACTGATTGCCATGGAAGAAAGAACACTTACTGAGACCTTTTGGTTTCAGAGGGTTCAGATAAAGAGAAAAGGTGAATGCTTTGAGCACTTTTACAAATGAGCACTTTTACATCTCTATAAGTTACAGATAACTAGGAGGGAGTATCCCTAGTCTATAAGAGCAAACAGTAGAGAGAACCAGCAATGTTTAAAGTAAGACAAAACATTAACAGACACAACACTATAATCTTTTAGTTCATTTAGTCCCATGTTACTGATTCTGGTGAATGCGGCTTTAGTCAGTTCTGGAAATTCTTACCCATTTCAGTTTTAGGATTTTCAAGCATATCAAATATCTGTATTTGTCCTGAAAGTCCTTTATAGGAATATCCTTGAAGATAAAACTCATTTTACAAGAGAATTAAAACAATTATAAATTACAAAAACTCAGAATGGATATGGTTAGAGCTAAAGAGACATGGGAGTTTACAATTTAGCTGCAAGGAAATCAGGTTATTTCTGTGATACATAACATTTCCATAATTACAGTATCAAGCAATGATCTCTCAAAACATTAAAACTTTAAGAAGTGCATAGAATCTCTAGAATAGTTATAGTATTTTCCCAAATGTAATCCAAGGTTTATCATTGGTTCAGTAGTACTTCATGAGCAACTTCACATACCAAGGAAAAGCCTGAGTTAAAGAGATTTACAATTTAAATCTTGTCAACATTTGCTAAAATCTTAGAAAGTTTTAAAGCACATGCCTAAATATAATTAGGGATGTTAAACACCTGATAAAACTGAACATAGAAACTCGTTTTTCTGGGCAGGCAAAGAGTAAACCATTTACATTTTCTTAACAGATCAATTGATCTAAGAAAACATTGTCCTTTTGAACAGAGAATTTCAGTCTTGTACCAATGTACCTTTAAAACCCATTCATTTCAATCTTAATCCATTCTTGACCATAGCTAAAATTCCTTTTCTGAAGATTTCCCTTCACAAACCTTCTACAACTTTCCTTTGCATTCAGGTTTTGTCCCAAGCCATTTCCTTCTAAACAACCATCTCATTTAGGACAAAATTACCTTCCTTTACCTTCAACAAAATGTATTCCCATTCCTTAAATCTTTCTTACATATCTCCTACTTTCCTACATACAGTTTCCCTTTATTTCCATCAGTCTTAGTTACACTAAGCAGAACTTTGTATTCTTAGAAACACCTTTAGTTATTAACCAATTGTGAACTGTTACAACAGAATTCTTCAGGTGGCAATTTATGAATCAGTTAAGTAGAAAACAAGCTTACCAGCAGATTTAAATACTCTTAGTTTCTTTGCAGTAAGAAGTCAAAAGCACAAACCTACATTCAGTAATTAACGACTTAGCATTTTATCCTGTTTGGTTAAGACCTAGGTGTCCACAATTTAATTCCATTTGTCATCCAAGCAAAACTTTAAAACTTTCAGGTTACCAAAGACTTTGAAAGCTACTTCAGCAATTACCCATTAGAACTTTGAGACAATTAACCATCAGTTTAGTCATTTCTTTGCTAACAAATTTTAACAAGTAACACAAGCTTATCTGACCTTCAGTAAACTTTGATAGAATAAAAGCTTCACATTTACTGCTGTTACTTCAAAGACACGTCTTAATTAAACCAACAAACTTAACTTAGTTCCAATAGTGATTTATGTTCCACCTGGGCCCACTCCACTTTGAATGTTTACCTGAGACATGCGTGGGAAGATCTGGAGTGGGGAGTGTTAGGTCCAGGGGTGCTCTTCTTGCTCCTTTACAGTGGAGAGAGAAGGAGCCGTGGTGCATGATCTAGAGGCCAGTCATGCAGGCTGCACACACGTTGGTACAGAAACACGTAAGGGGGAAACAGAAGAAACAAAGTGCTGCCAGGAGGCAGAGAAAAGATTCTCGGTTTTAGAGCTCATAAGCCCCAACAGAGGAGCAGACGCCATGCTTTCCCACCAGCAAGGGGGAAGGGGTTAGGCAGTCCAAGTCAGGCCAGAGAACACAGGGAAACTTCCCCGAAACAAAGAGAGTTTCGGCAGCTGCTTGGGAATATTCCTTATAGTCTCTGTCTCGAGTTAGACTAACCCCAGTTGGCTCCAGTTATAGCCATTAACACGGGAAGGGAGTGAGGGAGAAGCCCCCACATCTATTAGGAGAAACAGAGAGAAATAAAGCCAGAGTCCACTTTGCTAGGGATGGCCCAGCAACCTGGGTTTACTAGAAGAAGGCTTACTTACGTACTAGCTGACTCATTTGGGCAAACACATTCCGCAAAAGCCCCTTAGTCTGGGGTCCTGGTATAGAGCAATAAAGGCCTAGGTATGAGCAGTGAAGGTATCCTAGGTCCATTTGCCCTGCTTCCTGCAGAGGAGATCTAACTGATAGATCCCACTGAGGCCATGCAGTGTTACAGGAGCTCGGTCCTTTCCTAAGTTTTGCAATCCAAATTATTTCCAGTGGGTTAAAAGGCACCCCAAGGTAGAGTCCTTGGGAACTGAAGAAGCCTACTGAGGCCATGCTTCCAGAAAAGTAATGAAGGTCCATTACCAAATCCCCCCTGACTCCTGGGTAGCGTCCCACGCAGGATATGTCAGAGGTTCTTGTGTGTCAAAAGCGACCAGAGGCGTCCCTCAAGATATCGCTATTGATCACCATCCTGCCTTCCCTGGGAAGACATTCCTGCCATAAAAGGCCCTGGAGGGGTGCCGGCATCCCTCCACTTCCCCATCGCATCCTAGGCTGCCGATGGGTGCGTGGTGAATGGACTAAAACGCTTGTGCCATGCTATCGTATGTCCTGAAGACTGCATACTGTTTTGCCATATTAACCCATGGAAATGCTAGAGAAGTTTTGGCAAGGGGAAATTACTCAATTTCATAGGCGGTTTGCAGAAGACACTGACGAGAAACAGTAAAGATTGAAATCCATCATGGTCTATGCGACATTCCAACACATGTGGTCCTTGCAGCCAACTTCCCTAGGAAACGGTCCCCGGTTGCGTTTTAATTCAATCGGGTACTGGTTTCGGCCGGCTCCCAGTGGAGGTCTCGCGGCCAGAAGTGGCTAGACCGGGCATGTGGAGGGGATCACATTAGATCATTCAGGAGGAAACCTCACACGGGAGTCTTAAGATTGGCAGCCGTCCTGGTGACTTAGGTGGCTGTCCCGTGCCCAAGAGAGACAACTTTCTATAAGAACAGGAATAGAGTGAGGCCATCAAGTTTCTGGGTCTTATTGCCATTCCGGCCAGGGTACTAGCTTACAGCCAAAAGGCAGACGCTCTCCTCCCCATAGAGTAGCCACGGGCTAGAGGATTACAGCCTGAGCAATTGACATGCAAGTGTTCCAATAAGACCACACTCCTTGAAAAGCCCCTGAAATCAGAGTAAACGGAAAGAAAGTACTCACCAATTTTGCACCGAAGCTCAGAGTCCAAATGTAAAGACTCACAGCCCCACGTTGGGCGCCATATGATGAAGTTCTAGAACCTAGGTGAGGTTTGGTGGGCTGAGGTCCGGAGCCGATGACCAAGAAAGAATTCTTGAGACATCTTTGGTGCAAAATGGTGGTTTATTAAAGCACGGGGACAGGGCCCGTGGGCGGGCAGAGATGCGGCCGCCCCGGGTTGTGAGGGGTGGTTGGTTATATACACAGGAGTTGGGTAGGTGAGGACAAAGGGGTGTTCAGAAGGGCTATTGGGGCAAAGAATAGTATCAGGATATTGAAGGCTTAGTTACTATTAAGTAAAGACAATTGAGAGTCTCCTGGTGGAATGTTACATTCCTGCCATCAAACATCCTTGTTAATGAGATTTAGGTTTAAAGAAATTTAACTTTATTTACTTTTTCTTCTACCTCCGCCTCCTTCGGTTTTTATGGAGGGGAGGGTGACATTAGGCTTGAGAAACTGAGTTCTGTGTCTTTGGAATTTGGGCTATTGATAAGGTAACTTCTTTGTTTGTAAATCTGAAGGATATTTGCAAACCAAGGGAGACTCCTGTCTTGTAGGATTGTGATCTTAGCAAGTTAACTATTTATCATTTTATGGCAGTCAGGGGTGCCTAAGGAATGCTACACCTATGGAGGGGAGCGGATGGAAGGGGGGGGTGCAAGGCGCCAGCTCTTGCTTTGTCCTCAGCCAGCCTCCTGCTCCCTCATCAGTAGGGGGTGATGATGAGTCCGCTGGGCATCTGGACAGCACTTTGATTGAAGAACGCAGTTACGGGGCTCCTGGGTGGCTCAGAGTCTGTTAAACATCTGCCTTTGGCTCAGGTCAGGATCTCAGGGTCCTGGGATTGATTCCCCCATCAGGCTTCCTGATCAGCAGAGAGCCTGCTTCTCCCTCTCCCTCTGCTCCCGCTGCTTGTGTATAATCTCTCTCTGTCAAATAAAGAAAATCTTTAAAAAAAAAAATGATATTATATTTTTTTAAAAAAGATAAAAGAAAAAGGCAATGAACTGTAGATACTTGCCTGGGGGAAAGTCACACCTAGTCTTCCTTCCTCTTTAAGCTGGAGATGATAGAAGGAGATAAATCTGGAAGCTGAAAGGAGCGCAGAACTAATAAGGCTTCCTGAAGTTTTGATGGACTGAGGGATGGTGAAATGAAGTGTGAGAAAGTTTCTCCGCTGTAGGAAAGCAGCGTAGCTGTTACTTCAGCTCCAAGAAAAAGCTGTTAAAAACCAGGACCAGGTGTGGCCACCAGGTTTTCCTCCATGAAGAGAGTTAGAGGGCTGAGGGGGACCTGTGGGAGGGACATGAGTTTTCCCATGAGAATGAGGAGTCCACGGCAGTGTAAATCTTCCCTCTGCTCCCCTTCCCCTTTCCCACCTACAAATGCTAGAACCACCCAGGTGCAGCTGTGAGTTTTCCAAACCAGAGTCTCCATGTCTGACTTTTTTGTCTCCAGTTTACGTGTTCATTTATGTGAAAAGAGGTCCCAGATGTCACCCTCTGTTGGTCTATTTGTGAATCCTAAAGGATAGGATCCAGTGAAATCCTGACTGTTAGAAAACCCAAGGTAGATGGTGTGTGCAAGCTTTTCCTTGTACAGAGCCACTGGAGCTAGATAAACCTTCGAAGAGAGGCATCTCGCCAGTGGGCAGAGGGTCAGAGGTGGCTTTTGAGTAATGGCTCCTTTCTGCAGCCTGGGGAGGGAAGCTGGCCAGCCCTTGATCCTGCACATGGGTTGTGTGTGGGATTGGGCGTGGGCGTGGGGGGGTGGGGGGTGGGGTCGGGTGGGTGGAGGGGCTTTCCTGTTGGCTGCCTTCTCAAAATGGGGAGCGTTGCGGGTGGGTAGGTCCCGCTGGGGACTGGGTGTTCCCTACTCCTGCCTGGGGCTGTTGAGCAGCATTCAGGTTTTGTGACCTCTCCAGTTACCTCATCATGTGCCAGACTTTCATTTTAGCTGTGTTGGGATGGAAGCCTTTCAAAATGTACTAGACGCGCAGACGCTGCCTTCTTACCGTGGTCCACAGTGCCATTTAAACTTTACGGTGACTTCATTTAGTTGCTTCAAGTATCTGTTGGTTTGCTGCACCATCCATACAGAAGTATGGGACCCAAAGACTGACTGACTTAGCCTGTCCCTCCTCTCGATTTGCTTAGCTGTTTCAGGCGGCCTGTTTTTCCTGGTTCCCTGGGGCGCATCACTAAATCTGTCTTTGAGCCACATCACCTAACATTTCTGGGCCACAGGTTTCATGTCAGGAACACAAGAGGACTGGACTGGATCAGGGGCTTTTAACCTAAGTGCTAGGTAGAATTTGGGGACTGCCGAGTTTGACGTAAATCCACTAGAATGTTGGGGCGCCTCAGAGGCTCAGTCAGTTAAGTGTCTGCCTTTAGCTTGGGTTGCCATCTCAGGGTCCTGGGATCAGGTCCCGCACTGGGGGTGGGGGTTGTCTCTGCTCAGCCGTGAGTCTGCTTCCCCTCCTTCCTCTGCTCCTCCCCCCTGCTTATACTCTCTCTCTCAAATAAATAAATAAAATCTTAAAAAAAAAAAAAGAATCCACTAGAATGCAAGCCTCAGGAGGGTAAGAACTGTATGACCCGCTCCTAGCATACTCTGGGTTACTAGTAAGCATTTGGTAAGTGGGCTGTATGAACATGTAAGCATATTTATAGCATTACAGTGCATCTCATATCTCATCTCATCTCATACAGGGAAACATATAGGTTTTATATGTTGGAGTAGCCTATAGAATTCCGTTTGATGGGGAGAGGAGTGCCCTGCCAACCCTGGAAATTGCAGACCCTCCTGAGCTCTGAGGTCATGGTCGTTCCGGCGGCAGGGAGCTGGTGAAACAAGCTCATTTCTGTTCTCTGTTTAGAGCATACTTGGATCCCGTTGGCTCTGTGGCCTCCGTTGCCAGCCCACGAAGTGCTCCGTGGCTTGGCGGAGTCTGTGGCCTGGGTTGGCAGAAAGCACCCCTTTGGAAGGGCCTTGACAGATTTTTCCTTTGCAGCGTAACCTCCATGACACAATTAGGCGAATTTGGGGCTTTGTGTTTCATACTTGTGGATAAGTAGAACAAGCAAGATTTTCCCCCTGTTATTTGGATGAGAAGATTTAAAACTTTTAAAAATGAGCACTTTTCTTCCCATCCTGGGAAAATCTGGGAAATCTACCATTTCCAGTTTCAGGGTTTCATGTTCTTAACACCTTTTTTTCCCCCTCAAAACTCTTCTTTCTTCGCCTGTTCTCTTGCAGGCACTGGTGGCTTCAGTGTGTGCAAATGAATGTTCTGCTGCCTTGTTTGTTCTTCAGTGGAAACAAAGTACAAAGATAGCTTGTGCTTTTGGCAGGTGGGAAGTGCTTCTTTCTGCATGCATGGAGAAGCTTTTTTCCAGGTTGCTAGAATGCCCTCCTGGGTTCAGATCTTAGGAGTTCTTGTTTCTAAAAATATTCTCCTTCAACAGATGCATTTATCAGCCATGTTAAGGCAGGAAATGAAAACATTGCTATAAATGAGGTATTAATCATTTGGTCCCATCACCCTCCTATCCTTACCTCTTTCCTTATGACCTGAAGGGCCAAGGACAATGCACATCTAGGGAGGAGGGAGAGGACTGATGGTGTTAAAGATGTTGAGAACAGCTGGCTCTTTTTTTTTTCTCCTGAGCACCCTGTGCGAGGCTCCATGTTAAGAACTTAATCTGGATTGTTTCATTTAATCCTCATAATGACCCTGTGAAGTAGATATTTTTATTCCCAGTTTATGAATGAGGACAGTAATACCTCAAGAGGTAAAGAATTGGTCCAAGGCCACATAACCCGGCAGCATTCAAGCCTTGGTGTGAACCCAGATGGCTTGACCCCCCCCCTCATTGCTCTTACCTCACTGTTACCTGAAGCAGTGATTGACAACAGAGGGAGGGGAGGGCAGTTGTTGGAGACATTTCTGATTGTTATCACCTGCGAGGGGGACAAGGAAGGGGGCTCCTGGCATCTAGTGAGTAGAGGCTCAGGACGCTGAGAAACACCCACCAGTACACATGCCAGCCACCGCCCTAACACCCCAGCAAAGACTCCTGCACCCCCAACATTCCAGTGCCAAGTTGGACAAACCACTGTGCAAGTCCTGCCTTCCGGGAATGTTTGTTTCCTACTGAAGGGCCATGAAGTTAACCTCTTTAACTTTAAACCAATAGACTCTCTCCACCCACCTACTAAAACATATCAAGTGTGGTATTTTTTTGTAGAAGAGATAGAAGCTGAGGGGGACGTGATGGAAAGAGTCAAAGAATTCCAGCTGCTGCCTAAGGACAGAGAATTTGATCAACCTTTTTTTTTTTTTTCTCCTTTCTTTTTTTTTGGTATGTGTGAGTTGCTGAAAATAACCCTAACCTTGTGAGAAAGAGAGTCTCAGCAAGGAGAACGGTTTTGTTCGGGCCCCATTGTAACCCAGAAGCTGGTGCTGGCTTTGTGTGTGTTCACAGCCTGCCTGTTTTGGATTCGGTCCCCAAATCCCTAGGTGCCCAGTTCCATTTAAGGAAGGACATTGCCCCTTGACAGTGCTTTTCATGGTAGTGCTGTTGAGGGAGTTGAAACCTGCGTGAGAAACTGTCAGAAACTTCTTTCTGGCAAATGCCTGGGATCTGGTTGCCACGGTTGTGGGAACAATTGTGAAAACCTTGGAGCTGGGGTGCCTGGGTGGCTCAGTCGGTTAAATGGCTGCCTTCGGCTCAGGTCATGATCCCAGGGTCCGGGGATCGAGCCCCACTTTGGGCTCCCTGCTCAGTCGAGAGCCTGCTTCTCCCTCTCCCTCTTCTTGCCGCTCTGCCTATTTGTGCTCTCTCTCTCTTTCTCTGTCAAATAAATAAATAAAATCTTAAAAAAAAAAAAAAAAACCCAGACAAACCCTTGGAACTCTGAGGGATTCTCTGAACTCAAAAGAGAAAAACTTAAGAATTTCAGATGAAGGTAATAAAAGAGCTCATTTCTGGTTTAGGCAAATGTATAGCTTCTTGTTCAACATCTTAAACTTTTAGGTAGCTGTGTAATTTTTCTCTATTTCATTTTTATTTGTTTCAAATTCTACCAAGTAGGGGTTTATTTACATCCATTAAACACTAAAAAAAATATTGCAAGGGTTAAGGAATTTTCTTTTTTATTGTGGTAAAAAAATAGAAAATTTCCCATCTTACCCAATTTTAAAGATGCACTGCAGTAGGAATTTTCTGGTTTTATCCCTCAGTTTCAGTGATAGTTTACTTTGGCTGTTTTCTCCCAGTCACATAGCTAAAGTAGATTTCATTTACTCATTGGTTGATTCAGTAAATAAATATTTGAATGCTTACCACCTGTGAGATAGAATAGGAACATTGTTTTGTTTTCTCCCCAAAATAGAAACTTGTTGTCATGTTTTTCTAATTAGAAGCTATGTGCTTGTTGCAAAGAGTTTAGAAAATAAAGAAAAACATAGTCACTTACTCCTACAAGTTTATTAATTACTGTTGCCAAGTTGGTATATCCTTCTAGATTGTTTTTTGTTATTGTCATTGCTGGTCTCTGTCTTACTATATTGTTACTCCCCCCATGCTCTCATACTCTATACTGTTGTGTTGTTAACTATTTTCAGTGAATACAATGCTGCTATCTTCCATGGTAATAAATTGTTCTGTATCATACTGTGTAATCATTTTGGTGGAAGCCTTGTCTTCAACGAAGTGAACACACCAGAAGTGAACACACCATCATTTCGGTGGTTAATCTTTCATGGAACATCCAAGTTTCCTTTCTCTCTTCTAAACAGCATGTAGATGTTCATTTCATTTTTTTTTTAGACTTTATTTATTTGACAGAGAGAGCCAGTGAGAGAGGGAACACAAGCATGGGGAGGGGAAGAGGGGAAAAGCAGGCTTCCCACTGAGCAAGCACCCTGATGTGGGACTCCATCCCAGGACCCTGAGATCATGACCTGAGCTGAAGGCAGCCGCTTAACGACTGAGTCACCCAGGCACCCCTCGATGGTCATCCTTACTTGTATCTTTGTATTCTTGCTTAGTGAGGGTAGAAAAAGGTCTTTTGTTTTTATTGCTGCATTCTTGGGAATTAACACTGTGCTTAGTAGGTGTAGATTATGATAGATAGAATTGAGTGAATGAATGCCCTGGTTATTTCCATAGGATTAGGAGTAGGGCTTTTAATGGTGGCTAGGACTTCATGGTGATGTAGGGAGCTTGGTGCTTGGGCTGCTTGGGGGCAGGGCTGTATTTAATTGAGGTCATCCAGAGCCACTGAGGCCTGACATGACCTGGAAGAGAGAAAGGGTCCCAGAGAAGATGGCCTTCTTCAGGTATTTGTTGAATGCTTACTATACACCCAAGGGCAGGCAAGAAAAAGTGCTTCCTCTCCTGCTGCCTCCTCCTTATGCATCCAGAGTTTCCCTTTTGCGGGTGTTGTCTGTCCAGCTCACTCTCTCTATGCCAGCATTAAGCAGGGCTGAATGGCAGAGGGCCAACCAGATTGAAATTCTGGCTCCACCACTCATCAGCCTTCTGACCTGAAGTTGCCTAATGTCTCTGCGTCTCTGTCTCAGCTCTGTAACTTTGGGGTGCTAACATAATAATAATAGTTGTGCCTTGCAGAGACTAAGGGATGAATAAGTAAGTGTTAGCTATTGTTAGCTAATACTGTGGATTAAGTACGCTTTGATAAGCTGCCCTCTGTTCTTTTGTATGGGAGAAATCCACAGTATGCCCCAAAGCGGTTTACTGACACGTGTGTAATATGTGTTGAGTTTCCCAGCACACGATTGCTTTGTGTGTTAGGGACCACCGGCCACCTGTGTTTGCTGTTTGGTGAGCTACTTCTTTCCCTGTTCCCTTGTCTCCTTGTTCCCTTACATAGCTCCTCGTAAAGGACAGCCTGTGACACCATGGGAGCAAGAGAGGCTATTTACCACCCCGTCTGCCTTCTTGTATTAGAAGAAGGTCTCTACAAACCCAATGCGAAGCTGTTTTTGAGCTCAGGGCCAGAATGAGCTGCAAAATGTTGGTTGTGGGCTTTAGAGTTCAAACAGATATTGCTTGTTCAGGTCTAATCAGTTGTTCATTACCTCTGCGTGGACCACCCACCCCCACCCCACCCTGCCCTATGATTCCTAAGTAATCCTAAAACCTCAAAGAAGGTCGAAAGGAAGCAGGCTGTGAAGCAGCGGGTGTAGTTGTGTATATTACTGAAAGATACGGAAATCTAAATATAGTTAAAGGTGGGAGAACACTGTTCACTTGAATAAAAAAATTTGCACCCAATTTTCTGCTTTCAAGATTTGCTCCTGTTTCTTTGACGATCAACACCCTGCAGCATGTCCAGGGACCTGGTTCTGCTTTTAACACCCTCACCAGCTTTCGTATTTGAGGAACTGCCCTCCTGTTGCCCCGGCTCCCCACCCTTTATCAGGGATCAATATTCTAATTCCTGTAGTTAACAGAAGGTTTTTATGTCTTCCCTCAGTTCTGCTGGGGCTCCCCTATCTCCCAAGTTGGGAAATGAATGAAGGGTGGTGTCAGATTTAGAGATTTCTTTCCTCTCGCAGTTTGGATTGAGTTCAGACACACTAAAACCAAGTTGGCTCTCTGGAACTCTCGAGGAATAAGTCCTTCTGAATGAATGTTTTCCACCTTGCTGCAGGATGTACGTGCCCCCAAGCTAATACACTGCAAGTCAGAATAAAATAGTGACCCTCTTTGGGATGTCCTTGTGGCAGAAGTGTCCTTCTTTGCCTTCCTAAGTGGAGCAAAGGGGACGCGATGGATGAGTTAGCACAGTGCCCTGTGTCAGCTATGCTTCCGGAGCAGAGGCTGGAAGCAAGAGATGCTCACTTTCCCTGTGGGGTGTTTGAAGAGCTTTCAGCTGCTCCACTTTCGAGTTCTTGCTTCTTTTTATAACTGGTTTTTCTCTCTCTTGCTTTGGGGTTAACTCTGTGTGCTTGCCTCTTGCACTTCATTTTTCTTTGTTTCTTTGTTTCTTTTCTTTTCTTTTTTTTTTTTAAAGATTTTATTTATTTATTTGAAAGTGAGAGAGGGAGGAGAGCCCAAGTGGCAGGGGGAGAATGAGAGGAGGAAGCAGGCTCCCCACTGAGCAGGGAGCCTGATGTGGGGCTCCATCCTTGGACCCTGGATCATGACCTGACCCTAAGGTAGATGCTTAACCCACTGAGCCAGCCAGGCGCCCCTGTAGTTCATTTTTTAACATCTAAGTATCTATGGATGGTGGAGATGTCTCATAACTTCTTGCAGGGATGACCAAAATGTAGCATGAACGTCGCCATGCCTCTGGCAGGTAGAATTCAGTTTTTCTGGGGAGACATTCGGTCTTAGGAT
The DNA here is from genome assembly GCF_011764305.1 of Mustela putorius furo. Lineage (NCBI taxonomy): Eukaryota > Metazoa > Chordata > Mammalia > Carnivora > Mustelidae > Mustela > Mustela putorius. Next base: position 21,884,567 of record NW_025422471.1, read on the forward strand.
GCACCTCAGACAGCATAACAGGGCCAGCCCTGCTGGTGGGCTGTGTGATGTGAGATGAAACCTATTTACCTACTGTCTTGTCTGCCTAGGCTCCTTCAGCTTTCAAGTGAGGAAAACAAAGCCCCAGAGAGGAAAGATGACTTACACAAAGCACACCCGGAGCTAGAATCCTGGTCTTCTGGTTCTCAGGCCAGAGAACTCCCGCCAGTTTTTCCCTCCAAGCAGCTGTGGGCTTAAGCAAGCCTGTTATAACTGAAAATAAGACTTGAGGGAGGGAGGGCGGGAGCAACTGTCATAAATAAGATACATGTTCTATGTGTGTGCGCGGATTCTGTGACATTTATTTGGCTTTCCTCCCGATTCTTTTCTATTTCTAATTGGTGGTGTTGCCAGCTGGAGAGTCTAAGTAATAAAGGAATGGTGCTTTCTGATTTGACAGAGGGGAGTTAGAAACCAGCCCTAGCTCATGTCCTCACATGCCTGAGGTCAGTCCTTTGGAGGAACTATCTTGTGTCCAAAGTCGGGGGTGTGGGGGAAGGAAGACTGATATTTATGATATTTATTTATTTATTTATTGTGGGGGGTGGTGTGTGTGGTGTCCTTAGACGGGAGAAGAAGAGTGACTTTAACTGAGGAGGCCCAGCCCCAGGTAGAAGTAAGTAGCTGGAGTAGCCTTTCCTTTTGATTCTGCCCTGGCAAGGACAAAGTTCCTTCTGTTTCCAAAAGCCTTTGCTATTCATACTCTTGCTATTTTTTTTTTCTTTTAAGATTTTATTTTTGGGAAGCCTGGGTGGCTCAGTCGGTTAAGCATCTGCCTTCAGCTGGAGTCATGATCCCAGGGTCCTGAATTGAGTCCTGCTTTTCCCTCTGCCTGCCACTCCCTGCCCCTCACCCCCCACCACTTGTACTCTTGCTCTGACAAATAAAATCTTAAAAAAATTTAAACATTTTATTTTATTTATTTATTTTTAAAGATTTTATTTATTTATTTGACAGAGATAGATCACAAGTAGGCAGAGAGAAAGGCAGAGAGAGAAAGAAGGAAGCAGGCTCTCTGTGGAGCAGAGAGCCCGATGCGGTGCTCGATCCCAGGACCCCAGGATCATGACCTGAGCTAAAGGCAGAGGCTTTAACCCACTGAGCCACCCAGGCGCCCCTTAAACATTTTATTTTTAAACAATCTCTGCACCTGATATGGAGCTCAAACAGACACCCCAAGATATAGAGTTGCACTTTCCACCTACTGAGCCAGTCAGGGACCCCCATACCATTGGTATTCTGAAAGAAGTGACATAGAGGGGATAAAGGGTTCTTCGGAGACTTTTTTGCTGTGTTTGGGGGAGGGGAGGTTCTTGAGAAAGAAAAAAAAATCACATAAGTCAACTCTATACTTGCAAATACTTCTATATCAATATCTTCAAGCTTAAATTTTTAAAGGCAGTTTTCTTTTCTTTATTTAATTGTAAGCGTGATATGTGAACATGATAAAAACCCAAGCACGGGAGTAGAGTAACAAGTCGATGTGGTCTTTTCCTCTCGTATCTAGACCCACTCTACAGATAAGCAGCATCACGGGTCACTGTGGGCTGTACATTGGTGCCCCTGCATCCTCCCACAGCCGGACATGTGTATAAAATATCAGGCATGCTGGTTGTGCTTGCTGGCGGTATCACAAAAATGTACCACAGCCAGAGTAGCTTAAAAAACAGAAATTTCATTTCTCACAGTGCTGGAGGCTGGAATTCCTAAATCAAGAATTGGGAGGTTGGTCTCTTTTGAGGCCTCTTTCTTTGCCTTAGGGATGGCAGTCTTCTCTCTGTGTCTTCATATGGTCTACTTTCTGTGTGTGTCTTTGTCCTGACCTCCTCCTCTTCTGAGGACACTAGTCATGTTGGATTAGTGCCCACTCCAATGACCTTATTTAGCTTTAATCACCTCTTTAAGACTCCTATTTCCAAATATAGCCACTTTCTGAGGTAGAAGAGGAACATAGGAATTTTCATGGGTGGGGAGGGGAGAAGAGAGGGCACAATTCAGTCAACAACTGAATTACTCTTTTTAACTATACCCTGTTGTATAGATCGCCCATTATTCATTTTTCCAGTCCCCATGTAGCTAGAGAAAAAGACTGTTTTCATGCTCATAATGAATAACCTTATACTAAATCTCTGTACCCTTTTGCAAGCATATTAGCAGAATGAATGAACTTACAGAAGAATTGTAAGCCTCCTCCAAAGAGATTTCCTGGGTCTCTCTTGAGTGTATAATCTTTTCTTGTGGGAAGGGAGAGTATGCAGTATCTATAAATTAAAACCCTCAATGCTGTTCATAATACAATGCTGGTATGAGAGATTCAGAGTGCATCACCTGACTTCCGAACTGGACTCTGTGGAGTCTATCTCTTGCCTCCGTGCATAGCTTCCGTGGTTGTCAACAGCCCCCATGGGGTGGTACACTTGTTCCAGTTGATGAACCTACACTGACATATCATTATCATCTAAAGTCCATGCTTTACACTAGGTTTCACTCTTGTGTTGTACATTCTTCATTTATTAGGTTTTTTTTTTAATAAACATATAATGTATTTTTATCCCCAGGGATACAGGTCTGAGAATCACCAGGTTTACACACTTCACAGCACTCATCATAGCACATACCCTCCCCAATGTCCATAACCGCCCCCCCAAACCCCCTCCTCCCAGCAACCCTCAGTTTGTTTTGTGAGATTAAGAGTCACTTATGGTTTGTCTCTCTTCCCATCTTGTTTCATTCATTCTTCTCCTACCCCCTTAACCCCCCATGTTGCATCTCCACTTCCTCATATCAGGGAGATCATATGGTAGTTGTCTTTCTCCGATTGACTTATTTCGCTAAGCATGATACCCTGTAGTTCCATCCACGTCGTCGTAAATGCATTTATTAGGTTTTTTAAGACCATAATTTGTTCAGTAAAAGATTTAGGTTCTCTGGAGCCAGAGGTAACAAGACTCTGGAACCTCTCTCCAAGCATGTGACAGAGCTGGAAGTTTCAGCTGGACAGGAATTGATTTTTTCCAGTTTGAAGGTAAAGATCAGTATGAGTGACATGCTCAAAGTAATAAACCTGTAAGTGGCAGGGGCTGGATGTGCACCCATTTTATTCCAAATTATGCTCTTCCTAAAAGAAGTGGTAAGTCAGCAGCTCTGTGAGATTTTCTAGATGCTAGCACAACATTTCTTTTAAGAATGCCATTTTGAATATATACTTGGTATGCATATCTGTGTCTAGGTTAAGACAGTGCACTTTTATCATTGGTTATTGGCATAGATTGATTTGATAAGTAACTCTTAGGCTAGTAGAGAATGGCTGTTAGATTCTAATATTAGGTATGAATATATATGCACACACACCTGTAAATATACATACAGATACAGATACACACATGTGTGTGTATACATACAGATACACATACATGTGCATGTATATTTTTAAAAGAAAGGTGGGGGCACCTGGGTGGCTCAGTGGTTTAAGCCTCTGCCTTCAGCTCAGGTCATGGTCTCAGGGTCCTGGGATTGAGCCCTGCATCAGGCTCTCTGCTCAGTGGGGAGCCTGCTTCCTCCTCTCTCTCTGCCTGCCTCTCTGTCTACTTTTGATCTCTGTCAAATAAGTAAATAAAATCTTTCTTTTTTTAAAAGATTTTATTTATTTATTTGACAGAGAGAGATCACAAGTAGGCAGAGAGAGGGGGAGGGAAGCAGGCTTGCCGCGGAGCAGAGAGCCCGATGTGGGGCTTGATCCCAGGACCCTGAGACCATGACCTGAGCTGAAGGCAGAGGCTTTAACCCACTGAGCCACCCAGGAGCCCCAGTAAATAAAATCTTTAAAAAAGAAAAATAAATAAAGAGGGAAAGTGAAAAGTAAGGAAAGTTTGAAAAGCTAAATCCATACAATGATATGTGACTTTAATAATAGGAGTCTTCTAAGTAAGCAGTATGATTTTTTCACATTTTCTGGAATCACATTCTTTCTGTTACTACTTACCTTTAAATAATAACAAAGAATAATATATAAAATAATTTATATAGATATATAATATAAATATATAAGATACATTTATATATGTAAATAAATAAAAATATATAAATAAAATATAAATATTAGAATAAAAATAAAATAACTTAGAAAGGGATTTATTTTTATTTTTTATGCATATATTTTAGGGCTGTAGATTTATTTTCCTTTTTTGTTTTCTGTGGCTTATCCTGAGCACAAAATGACAGCAATCAATTATGTGTACACATCACCTCTTTGACTTTTCAAAGCCCTTTTACAATGATGGCATTTTCTCCCGCCCACCCAGCCTTTGTGGCTGTTGGGCCCATCAGCATTCTCCTTTCTACCAGAGACCCAGGTCTTTGAGAAGCAGGTCCTGAGCTAGGACTGGGAGGGAGCCCGGGAGGCCCCACGGGTGTGAGCAGCTTCACACCTGCAGTGACAGGCCCTGCGCCGCCTCGCCGGCCCTTCCTGGACCCCCAGAGCCCCCGGAGGCGTCCTTCCGCTGCCAGTACTGGACTCCCAGATATCCGTCCTGGCCTTTTCGTTTCATTCGGGTGTCTCCATGGGTCTCAATTATTCCAAAGGGAAATCGTCTTCATTAAAGTCCCTATTTCTTATAAAATAAATAAATAAATAATATAAAATCTGGAAATGATGTAAATGTTGACTATCCTATGGGAACATTCTATCATGGGAAGCATTAACAGCTTTAAAAATACTTCTTTCCCAAATAGAATACATATTTTATTGCATTTGAATTTGAAATACATACGAATTTAAAAACCTTAGAACTAAAAAAAAGTTAGCCAACAAAGGAGATAGTTGGGAAAGAATTTGGGAGGTGAGGAAGAGGTAAGTGAGCGTCCGGGGAGAAGATTGCTACGTCAGCGGAAGGAGAGAGAGGTTAAGAAGGTAGGGAGAGGGGGAAACTCGGGCCTCGGGTGGAAGGAGGTCAGTAAAGTCGTGGATGGAGGATGTGAGTAAATTATAAAGGAAGGAGACCTATCAGAAGCACACAGAGGCAGTGGTGTTGGGCTCTCTCTTATGAGATCTGTTAGCCCAGCCCAAGCAGAGTGACTTACCTTACCAGGCTGTGGCCTTGCCTTATGAGGCCAGAAGAGTCTTTTGAGGAAGACAGTTTGGAAAGCTGAACATAAGATGGAAAGAGTGCATTAGCAACCATGGAAAGCGATGAAATAGTACACAAAGTACTCAGACAATGATGGGTGTCCCTGGGCAGTGAATCAGTTCTAAACTCAAGCTCAGCTGCTTCAAAATCAGTACTCGGGAGTCAAGTGATGGTGGGAAATGAAAGGTTGCTTTATTCAGGAAGCTGGCAGCCTGGGAAGATGGTGGACTAATGTCCCAAAGACCCTCTTCCCTGTCCAGGTGAAGCCAGAGGGTTTTAAAGGGGAAGGTATGGGACATTGGGGGCTGGTGCTGGGCTACCTGCAGGAGAAGGTGGTACCCAGGCTAATAGTCATATGTTGGCATGACCCTGAACAGACTTGCTGGCATCAGCAGCAGCTGTGTTCCAGGAGAAGTGGTCAGGACTTCTCCTCTGGGGAAGTCTGGTCCTTTATTCCTTAAGGCCGGTGGTCTGCAGTTCTCAAGGAAAGTAGGTTAGTTCATCTGTAGAACAAGTATATTGTCTTTTTTTTTTTTTTAAGATTTTAATTTATTTATCTGGGAGAAAGAGTGAACATACGAGAAAGAGAAAGAGAGAGCGTGAGCTGGGGAAGGGGCAGAGGGAGAAGCAGACTCCCCGCTGAGCAGAGACCCCGAATGTAGGGCTCCATCCCAGGACCCTGGGATCATGACCTGAGCCAAACTCAACTGACTGAGCCACCCAGGTGCCCGACTATAGCATTAACATATATAACTTTTGTTGTTATTTGTAAGTTATGGTAATCTTTTTGTAAAATTTCCTGTTTGCTTAAGAGAAATCCCTTCCTAAGACCAGGTATGTTAGATCAAGTCACCTATGAGGTCATAGCACAAGCATAAATACCGTTAATACCCCAATTTTATAAATGAGGAAACTGAGTCTTAAAAGGGTAAATACCGTGCTCATGGTATACAGCTGGTAGATTGAGGAGCCAGGTTCTAAACCCTGGCAGGCTGACTTTGAGCCTGAGCCTTTTTTTTTTTTTTTTAAACCTTTATGTATTTATTAGAGAGAGGGACGGGGAAGAAGAAAGGGGCCAGAGAGGCAGAGGGAGAGAGAATCTCAAGCAGACTCCATGCTGAGCACGGAGCCCATCTCACGACTGGGAAACCATGACTTGAACATAAACTGAAGAGGCAGAGGCTTAACTGACTGAGCCACTGAGACACCCCTTGAGCCTGAACTTTTAACAACACTCCCCATTACCCCATGCTTTCCTAAAGATCTAGTTTCTTTTTAGCGCAGTGAAAATGCTCTGTATGATGTTACAATGATGGGTATATGTCATTATACATTTATTCAAACCCATCGAGTGCACAAAACCAAGAGTGAGCCCTTAAGTAGCCTGTAGACTTTGGGTGATGTTATGCAAGTTAGATTCATCCTTGTTTAAGAAAAAAAAAGTACCATTTTCGTGAGTGATATTGCTAATGGGGGAGGCCATGCATCTGTGGGGGGCAGGGGGGTATAGAAGATCTCTGTGTCTTCCTCTCAGTTTTATTGTAAACCTAAGAATGGTCTAAAAAAACAGTCTTTAAAAAGAAAAAAAGTCAACACTGGTTTCAAACTTGAAAACTTAATCCCCATTTTATTTATTATTCCCAAATTATGTGTAGTTTGCATTGACCAATGAAGCCCAATCAGAGATTGGGGACGGGGAAAAACCTGTTTCCCCAAATAAAAGATGCGTGTGCACTTAGTGGTACAGCAGGATCTCTGTGCTCCCCGGTGCCTGTGCCTGCTCATTAGCCTGAAAGCTCACGGTGGGGGCACGGAGTTCTGGGGAACAAAGCCTGTGTCAGAAGCTGCAGGCTACACGCTCCCATCATTGCCTCCGAAGGACAAGGACGATGTGGACCCGCCCACATAGTCTTTCCCATCCAGCCTGTCCCTAGGTGTTTATACAGTTAATTCTTTGCCTCCTGTGTTTTTGGCACGTCCCTTTCTTGGGCCCTGCTTCTTGACTTTCATGTTCTTCCCACCCACTTTGCCCTTTGTCTCATTCTTGGCTTCTTGTACTCTACAGCTGATCTCAGAAATCTTTGTTTTATTGCAGAGTAATGATGACAGTGCTTCGGGTGAACTGTGGCTTTTCTGTTAACAATGGGGCATCTCCCAAGCCACATGCCCACCTTCTACTAAAGACAATGTCAGACTGATTGTGGTGAAAGCCTTGTTCCTGGGGCCTCTGGGCGGCTTAGTCCTTAAGCGCCTGCCTTCGGGTCCAGTCATGATTCCAGGGTCCTGGGATCGAGTCTCACATCAGGCTGTCTGCTCAGTGGGAAGCCTGCTTCTCCCTCTCTCACTCCTGTTCTCTCCCTCACTGTGTCTCTCTCTGTCAAATAAATAAAATCTTAAAAAAAAAAAAAAAAAGAGAGAGAGAGAGAGAGAAAGCTTTGTCCCCACACCGCGCTGTTCCCGCACGTTCTGTGGGCAGGGTGGCTCTGAAGAATGATTGCCTGGGAAGGTGGACCTGTAGAGGTCTGGCATCTGTGGGGCTGTCAATGTGTGACTCTAAGAGGCTGTTTTGTGTTCCTTCCCTAGCTGGCCTGCTGCTGTGGTACTGCTGGCTGCTCCCTCTGCTGCGGCTGCTGCCCCAAGATCCGACAGTCCCGGAGCACACGCACCATGTATGCGCTGTATTTCATTCTCGTCGTCCTGCTCTGCTGCGTCATGATGTCCAAAACTGTGGCTAACGAGATGAAAGAGCATGTAAGTTGGCCTCTTTCCAGCCCTTCCCATTTTCCTTGGTTGAGGAGGGTGTGTGGGAAGTGTTCAATTTAGAGGATAGGGCCCAGCAACCGTGGTGTGGTTGGGGGTCGGCCTGCGTTCTCAGAACCTTCCGGAAGCCTCTTGGGTACTTTCCTGCCAAACTGGGGAACCATTCAGCATCTTGCACTTTTGCAGTAGTACAGATGGAGTCCGATGCTTTAGATGTAGTGTGTGTTTTATCCTAGCCTTGTTTAGAGCTGTTCCTCCTCGGATGTACAGTCTTTTCTTGTAGACTTTGTACTTTTCCCTTGTCCGAAGGAAGGCTGCCGGTGTCTCAAGTAGTAGCTGTTGTTAACTCAATTTGGCCTACGTGGGATGCATGATAAAGCATACAAAATCCCCACAGATAATGAGGAATGGGCAATAGGGCAGTTTTTATTTTGCTGATGTATCATTTGTAAATTGGGTGAGGGATGGATTTCTGGCCATTTCTGGGGCAGTGTATGCAGAGGTGGGCCTGGTGATGTGATGCTAAGGAAGACACCTGCGGCCCTTTTCGTGGGCTTTCCCTGTGGAAGGCCTTATGATCAGCCAGATGAAAGGGGGTCACGTTGGGGCGTTTGAGGGAGCCTAATAAATAACATTTCTCTTCCTAAGTTTTGTCAGTTTGTCAACAAATTGACCAAAGAGACTACAAGGTCAGCAGATAGATGCCAGACATCACCTTTATCCCTCATACTGCTGATGGGAGACACTGTGGCTTGCATCTGCCGAGAAGTGTGTTTCCTACTACTGAACCCCGAAATGACTCTGGGAGACCCGACCCAGTTACCAGTCTCACGGGGCTGGACCTGACGTCCCCTACAGAGGTACACAGTTCACCAGGAAGAGCAGCAGATCCAAAGGAAAGGGGGAGAGGAAAGGCTGTCTCTCCAACCCTGTTTTCCTATAGACCAGCAGAATGAGGATGGGGAGGAGGCCAGGGGCAGTACTCTGATGGACCTTGTCCACAGTGGAGGTGACATCACCAGGAGCAGCTCCCGACGAGAGTCTCTTCTCCTCAACCTTAGGTTGATGGTACGGACTCTATTCCATACACTCACTCTCAAGGCTTCAAAACAACCATTTCCTAAAAAACACTTGATACATTCTTATCCATTAGGCCCTTTGAAGAGTTCTGTTAGGTAATGCTTTTATAATTGTGAATTTAGAGTCTGGAATATAGTGGGACTACTGTGAAAGCTTGTGAAATTGCGATTCTCTGCTGACTGCTTTAAACGTTGGCTCTCTTTCCTCAGTAAGGCACTGCGGTGGGAGCTCCGGGGCATTCAGACCTGTGAGAGACGGAGCTGCTTCTGTGGAAGACAGCGTGTAAAGTCTTCAGAGGCATAAAAAAAGTAGAAATGACTAGGTGCCATATGAAGGGATCTATAAAATGCTTTGGAAATTTGGAGGCAGGGAGACCCATAGCTAAGGCTGCCTTGTTAGGCCACACCAGGCTTCACCCTGCATTGGTGATAGTCCGCACCTGTCCTCTTCATCATACTGTGGTTTGATCTTGTATGTTTGTGGCAGTAAGTTTGAGAAGAGCAATACTGACAGGGTGTCTGATCTCACATTTATCACCTCTGTCTTCCAGATAACTTCATGTTCTCTTTCTAATGTAGCAGGCGTTGGTCTGAGGATCCCCTTGGGGTTGTGGTGGGAATTCTGAGCGGGTAGCAGATGTCTCTGCTGCAACTCCAGCACTTCAGAAAATTTCAGTCTCCATAGAATTCAGCTTTGGATCCAAGAAACAAATCCAGAGACTCTACAAACATGTAGTGGTGAACCCATCAGAAACATTGTTACTTGGTGGGGGGACTGGGGGAGGGGGGCGGGAGGTGTCCTTTGGGACCCACAAGGATACATTTTAGACTACGACTTTAATAATAATAATTTTAACATTTGGTGGCCTTCCAGGTAACCTGCCTGCATGAAACCATCCTTAACAACTTGAGCCTGTATCTGTGATTTCCAGGTCTCTGTAGAACATTTAAGAAGCAGAAGACATTGAGTGTTGAGGGGTATGCCTAAGGGAGGCTTCATGGAAGGGACTTGTGTGATAATAATAAGTATTTTAATTGCTGATATTTATTGGGTGATACCCCATGCCAGGTTTTATTCTGAGCATTTTACCTGAATTCTCTCGGTTCCTCACTATTGCTGTTGGCCAGGCAGTGGGTGCTGTGCTTGCTCCTGCCTTCCAGACGAGGAGGCTGGGGCACTGAATCATCTCGTTACCATGCCCGAGGCCTCCAGCTCTAAGTGGTACAGTTGGGATTTGAACCTGGGCCAAATGTGTTCTTCGCTACTAGGCTGTGTAGGTGGGGAGGAGGGCAAAGAGAGGAGATTTGGGTAGGTGAAATGGTCTTGCATGGATTTTAGTGCCAAGGTTAGGCATTTGACCATGGTGTGGTGGCAAATGTGGGAAGCCATTATCGATTCTTGAGTGGGAGACAGATATTCAGCAAGGTGGTGTGGTTGTGTGTACAGTGTGATTCGGGGTCAGAGCAGGGAGGAACAGAAGGAGGAAAAGGGAGAGGGGCCACCCCGTCTCCTCACATTGTCTCTTGTAAGCATTTCTATGCTTCTCTCCTGAATGTACTTACTTAAAAATGGTTTGGCTGGGCTTTCTGCATAGGGAATGAGGTCTCTGTTGGCTAAACCATTCCTTTTCCATTCTTAGGGCCTCATAGGAGGCAGACTGGCTGGTCACAAAGTCAGCTTGTTTGCAGCCTATAGAATGGAGGCTGACCTCATACTCAGGCGATGCTTGAAGGCAGGCATTGAAAGGTCCCCTTGTGGGCAGACACACTGGGCTTTTGCTGCAGCCCCCGCTTTGCTGGGCTGTGGAAAGTTTGAGGATGTGATGGGAAGAGGAGAAAGCGTGGGTGCTTGTAACGGCCCGGGTGGGAGTGTGTAATTGCCTCGTACGCAGCATTCTCACGTTGGGGTACAGAGGATGGGGCTCTGTCCAGAGCCAGACGGGCCATCGGTGCGTGGGTTAAGAACACGAGGGCAGCCCTCCTTTTCAGTTATTGCCTTGGTTTCAAAATGTAGCCCAAGTTTAGATTTGAGCAGGAGGGGACTGCAAGGAGCTGCCCAGCCACACTTCATCCTGCTTCCTTTCACTAGGGAAACTCCTCTTTTCCATGAGAACTTTGGCTCAGAGCAAACTCTGCCAGTGCTGGTAAAGCAGGGCATGATCTCTGTCTTCTCCTGAGGCATGTTTCCCATCCTAAAGTGTAGGAGCCATTTTACTGCAGGTCATTGAGGTCAATTGATTTGGTACAGGTATAGTCCCCCCCCCCCAAGATTTATTTATTAGAGAGAATGAGAGAGGAGAGGAGAAAAAAACTCTGCCCACAGAACCTAACATTGGGCTCGATCTCATAACCCCAATATCATGACCTGAGCCCAAGAGTTGGAGACCGTAACCTACTGAGCCACCCCGGGGCCCCAAGCAGGTATCATTTAGATATGGTTTTTGGATTGTTGGTGAGGTCCTGAGCTGAAGACCAAGAAATGACTCTTGAGATGTTTTTGGTGCAAAAAGGTGATTTTATTAAAGCATGGGGACAGGACCCATGGGTAGGAAAACCTGCTGCACAGGGATTGTGAGGAGTGGCTGATAACAGCCTAGGGAGCTGGAGGCCAGGACAAAGGGAGGTCTTCCTAAAGACTTTCATATGCTAAGGAAGACTCTTGGGATGCTGGAGGCCTGGCTAGTATCAAGTGAAGGTGTTTTTCTTCTAGTAAGGCATAAGACCTTTGGGGAGTATCTGGAGGGAACTTACACTCTGCCTGCCTCAAGTATTGGTCAGTGGGCTGCAGGTTATAAGGAAATTTTAATTTATTTACATTCTCTTCTACCTTTGTTTCCCACATCACTGTGGAGGGGAGGGTGCTGTCAGGCCTCTAGGAAATGGAGTCCACGGTTTCTGGGTTTCTAAAAGTTAGGCTATTGGTTAGAATGCCTTTTCCTTGTAAATCACTGAGACATTTGTAAACTGGTGGAGGCTCCTGTCCTGCAAGATTGTGATCTCTGTCAGTTAACTGTTTGTTAGCTTTAGGGCAGCCTGGAGTGACTGAGGAATGTCACACCATCCCCCCTGGGGGAGCGGGCTGGTTTGTGGGGTCCTCTTGTGCTTTGTCAGCAACCTGCCTTTTGCTCCCTCATCAGTCTTGAGATATTTGATGCTGGGGGATTAAAAAATCCATTTCAGAATGTGGGATGACTAGAAAACACCACAAAAACCCCAAAATGGGCTGGTGAGGGGCTGTTTTGAGAGACTTAAGCCTCCTGACCTGCACCACTAAATCAAGGTGTAACTTCTCTGTTTGGAAGTAAGTGATGACACTTTGAGGGCTCTGTCCCCTGGGAATCTGCCCAGGGGAATCTGCCGTGGCTTTTTTTTTTTTTTTTAAAGATTTTATTTATTTATTTGACAGAGAGAAATTACAAGTACACTGAGAGGCAGGCAGAGAGAGAGAGAAGGAAGCAGGCTCCCTGCTGAGCAGAGAGCCCGATGCGGGACTCGATCCCAGGACCCTGAGATCATGACCTGAGCTGAAGGCAGCGGCTTAACCCACTGAGCCACCCAGGTGCCCCTGCCGTGGCTTTTTAAGAGGGAGGAGAAAGGTAGGTTCTCCTTGTTTCCCGTGGAGGAGGGGCCTCTAAAACCAAACCTGCCTGCTTTGGAGAGGGAAGGACAGGTGGGCCTTGCTCCCTGTGAGCTCAGGTGACAGGCCAGCATAAGAGCAGACTTAAATGGGCCTACCCTGAACCTTCCTAGATCCATTTTCTTCACTCGTGTCCCATGCTGTCCCCAGGCTGCTCTCATTCACTGAGATGTGGTAATTTGTGCCTGAACTAGCTGAATCTTTGCATGTTATTGTCTTTAGAACCCAAACACATGTTTAACATTGTGGATACAGAGGTTTTTTTGTTGTTATATGTTTGCTTTAAACTTAAATTTTTTTTCAAATGTTTTATTTATTTATTTGACAGAGAGAGAGAGAAAGAGTACAAGCAAAGGGAGCTGCAGAGGGAGAGAGAGAAGCAGGCTCCCCACTGAGCCACCCAGGTGCCCCCTCTTCAGTGTCTTAAAAGCAGTCCTTACATTCCATTTTCTCCTAGGACTTGCTGCAAGTCAGCCAGCCTGACATTAGCATCCGGGCCCCCAGTTGCCAGCTATTGCCACATCCAGAGATTGCCGGTGAGCCTAGGACTTGTGCATTGGCCTACAGGCTCTTGTTTGGCCAGTGGTTTTTATTATCATTCATTTAAAATTTAAAATTGGCTCCTTTAGGAGGGGTGAGCCTGCCGTGCTTCCTCAGAGGCCCCATCACTGGACATTTACTTAGATTTTTATGATTATTTTTTAAAGATTTTATTTGTTTGAGAAGGAGCACAAGAGAGAGAAAAGGGGAGAAGGGGAACTGAGGGAGGGGGACAAGCAGACTCCATGCTAAGCGCAGAGCCTGACATGGGTCTGGATCCCATGACATATCTTGATCACCTGAAAGATGTTTTTTAAGTAATCTCTATACCCATTGTGGGGCTTGAACCTCCCACCCCATGATCAAGATCAAGCTGGCCCAAGCCAGCCAGATGCCCCGGAGGTTAGAGATTTTAAAAGTGGGAGAATCTTAAGTCAGAATCCTAACTAGACCCCTCATTTGACAGGTTGGGAGCAGGGCAGGGACATGTTTTGTCCAAGGCTGTGACCCCAGATGGAGCTGAGACTAGAACCCCAGGAGTGCTGGCCTCCTGGCTGCCTGGCCAGTGCTGTTCCTGCCCGTACCTCTATGTTTGGTTGTCCTTGGGTATTCAAAGAAGTCTCATAGGGAAGGCCATAGAAAACTTATCCTTCCTCCTGAATGCTAATCTTTCTTCTGGAGCCCGTGGTACAGGAGAAGTGTTTCTTCTGTAAGCAGCTCAGCTTCGGGCCTGAGGCAGCTTTCTTAGCTTATCTTCCCATCTGCTGCTTTCTGGTGGTGAGGACCAGAAGCTGGGCTCCAGGAATGATGGTTGGTCTGTCGCAGAAAATAGAAGCAACCGCAAATTTAGTTTTCATTTATTTGGCGGCTTTGCATGTGAAACAGAAACTGCCTTCAGGTTGTGTTTGGTGTCATTATATTTTAAAAGTAAACAAATATCAGCAATGAAAAATACTCTGCTTTGATCCAAAACACTGAGGAGTCTGTCCCAGCTTAGAATGACAGTCATTCACACTCAAGTGGAAAGTCTGGCTCTTGTTTTGATTTTGATGTTTACCAGTTGAATGTGAAGAAAACTGTGTATCTGAGACCTGGTATCAGGTGTTATTACCAAGCAATGAAGCTTTATAGAGTAGTAGATAGTAGAACTCCCCTTTTTTAGCTGGCATTTTATGCTTTTGTGTTAGACCCAGTGTCAAATTAGGGGGGAAAAAATGCTGACCTGATCAGTTCTTTAATTCTGGAGTTTTTTTTGTTTTGTTTTGTTTTTGTTTTTTTAAATCCAGATGGGATAGAATGCTCTCCAGAAGTTCTCTTTCTGAACAGCAGCTGAGTTCATCGTACTGTTGTACCTTGTATGTGTAGAGTCTATCAATGAATATGTTTCTGAGGTTAAAGGTGGGTTTGGGCCCTCAAACCTCAAAGTCCTTGATAGGACCCCGTGAGAATATTTTCACCATGTCTTAATGAGAATTTTCCTATGGGGAGCTGGCAGTGAATTTTCCACCTCTTAATACTCTGGGTCCCCTCCCCTCCAAGTGGGAGTGACTTTGGGGGCATGTGTTTCCGAACAGCTTTTGTTTGGTCTCAATTCCATCCAGACCTAACACCGTGTGGGACAAAACCAAGAGTCCTCACAACCCTGCCATCCCTCCCTCCTCCCCTTGATCGGGCCTCACCCTCCTGCTCACAAGTGAATTCTGGGAAAATGATGGTGGGAAATAGTTCTGTAGTACAAGCAGCGATTTGAACTAATGGAGACCCTGCTGAGAGTCTTTTTTTGAATCTGAACCAAGGGTAGAAAAGTTTGATCCTTGTCCAGGAATAATGAGCTTCCCAGGAGCCAGAGAACAATGAAACAATAGTTATTGTCTTTGGACTGGAGGATCCATTACCTAGAAACTTTTGGGGGGGCATCAAGTGTTAAAGAGGATCTCTGTTTCAAGATGGATCTGGCTGTGGGAAGGGGAGAACGAACCCCCTTTGCTGTCATCTTCAAAAGCATCTCACCGACTGTCTGCTGGGCCCTCAGAACACCCCTCTGCAGATAAATGAAACAGACAAGAACTTCCAGTTGGAAGCAAACAGTTCTGTCATTATAAAAACAGGCCCGGGGGAGCAGACCAATGGCACGATGCAGAAAGAACTAAGAGTCAGTAGCCTCAAAGAGCTGGGAGCAGGAAACATAAATATTGTGAATAGTTGAGTCTTGATGCTCTTGAGAATTTAAAAGGCGGATCATGTTCCTTGGTTAAACTGTAGCCCAAGTTTGTGCTTGGAAAAGTCTTTTAAGTCAAATAATTCCTTCCTTCCTCCTGTCTTTCCTTCTTTCCTATGTAAGTGCCAAGCCCTGGGCGAGGTACAAGGGTATGTAAGTAGTAACACAGTTGTCGTCCTTAGAGAACTGGCCCCCAGGTAGGGGAAGCAGAATGGTTTAGTAACTGCACTCAGGAGGAGCCCCTTGATGTTAGATGGCAAGTGTGCACACGGGGACGGGTTTGAAAGCTCCGGGTGTGTGAACTCCATTAGTGACTTGGAAACAGTGCCCTCAGCTTCGCCATCATTTCTGTTAACCTTTGGGGTCATGTTAGCACTCAGGAATGTTTTCTCTGTGTCCTTGACTGCAAGCAGAGGAGCCTGGGTGAGGGTAGGGGTTTGTGAGGGAATGTGTCTAGCCCTCTAAGCTTAAGGCTGTACCTCTAGGGGGTCAGGCATTTTGGGGGTGTGGTTTTTACATTTCAGTGATGACTGTTTCTACAGTCTCAGAATAAGTCTAAAATTATCTTTCCAAATGGCGGCTTTCATCAGAGTGGGTTTTATTTTTGGTTGCATGGAGTGTGTTTGCATAACAGATGTGAGGACTTTTCTCTGTTAGAGCTCTTGAGGGCTTCTGGCCTGTGGCGAGGAGCACTGGGACTCCCATGCCTGTCCCCCCCACCCCCACCACCCTGCAGCTAAATTAAAATACTTAATTTGCTGCTCTAAAAATGGCATATGGGAGATACACAGTTGGATTCATTTAAAGCACAAGTTCCAGAGTCTTGTAGAGGTGAGAAGGCAGGGCAGAGTCCTAGGACCTCTCTGCTCCTCCTTTGGCTTTTGATCTGTAGAGCTGATGAGCTTTTCCTGTAGAAAGCCAGCTAGATAACATTCTCCAGTCTGGGGGTTTTTGTGGTCTCCAGCAACTTCTCAGATGCTGCCATTGTAGGGCAAAAGCAGCCAAAACAATGTGCCAGCAAATGAGTGTGGCCGTGTTCTAATCAAACTTTATTTTCCTAAACAGAAGCTAGCGGGATTTAACCCACAGACTGTGAGTTTTTGATTCTTGTGTTCTGTTGTCAGTGGCCCTATGCATGTCATGTACAGTCAGTCTGTCCACCTTGGGAGGAGAACTTCAATGGTTAAAAGTTACGTTGAGGACACCAGAGTCATTGCTTTCAGTTTTAGATAATTGGGATGTGTCAACCACGTGCTAGATCGACGAGACAAGAATATTGCAGCAATAAATTTACTGTGACACATTTAATGCTCTGTCTTGGTATGCGTGGCCTTTTGAAATAAATGATAAATTATTCACAGATAAAAATAATCTATACTCTTCTTCTGTAGTCAGATGAAGCATTTTGGTGATCAGGAAAAAGTGGGGAGGGAGAAGATGCCTTGCTTCCCCGGCTGCCAAGGACTCCCCATTCCAAGTCAGGTAAATTGTAAAATGGAAAAGATGCTGGGCCAGAAACCTGAACATATGCCATGTCCTCCTGGTCCTCAGTACGAGGATTGGGGAGTAGGGGCTCTCAGAAACTTGCAGTTAGAGGTGTGGTAGGGTGCAGTTTTTGGGGGGATATTAGATTCTCATGTCCTACCTAAGGCAAAAATCACGAACAATTAACATTAACCATGAAAATGCTTGAATGACATTAACATATAGTATAGAAGAAAGATTGCACATATGAAATCTAGTTTTACTGGGTCTAAAAAATTATTCATAGAAGACAGGCACACAGTTGAATTTGTGTATCACTGTATTCCAGTCCACATAGTCACAAAGACCATTGATTTGGGGCTCACTTGGGCTCTGAACATGTCTTCTATCTGGTAAGTGATCTAAATAGAAAGTTTTGCTTGTTGAGATGTTTCATCTTCTCATTAGAGACAGTCCAGCATCTCTGCCTTCACGGGTGATTCTTCAGTGGCCTCTTTTCCTCAGGACAGGTACAAACTCCTTCAGACCCTGTACTCTGTGGGAGGGGCAGGGTGGATAGTAACCTTATTTGCCAGTAAAATGGAGTACAGTGCTCTGTGGTGAGTTATAAGGTGTCTCTGTGGTTAGGTGTAGATTTTTTCCTTAGAGTCAGAGGGCCCCATCCCTATCCTACCCCCTTGCAGTGCTTCTGGACAAAGACCCCCAAGAAAAAGGATTGAGATGCTGACCCTGAGAGGCCAGTGGCTCTGAAAGTTGTGTCCTTCCTTTCTTTTCCTCCACTTGTCACTCCAGCCCTCAAGTTCTCAGAAACCCTCCCTGGGGAGAGCTTAGCAGTACCTGCTTAGTCAGTACCTGACTTTCTGACCCCCAGATTACCTTCTTGGTAGCTGTCCTCCTGGATGTTTTACACATGTGCTGAGAGAGATGCACAATAGGGAAAATACCCAGTACGCTTTGTTTGTGAATTATGGATGAAGTAATGATGAACAATCAGAAACAGCCTAAACGTCTGCCATTTGGGTAAAAGAAACTAAAGGATGGTTGGTGCAGACGTGCAGCGATCTGCAAGACACAATGAGTGGAGAGCAGCACAGCGAAGGGTCCAGAAGGGTCCACACACAGCTGCGACGGTGCTTATTACCTCTGGAAAGCTATCGAGTTAGAGCTGGGGGACAATGGTCAAGAATAATATTTTCTCTTTTATTATTTATTTAGTTATTTATTTATCTATTTATTTTGAAAGAGAGAGGGAGAAGGTGCATGTCCTTGGGTGCGAGGCGGTGGGGTGAGGGGAGCAGAGGGGGAGAGAGAAACTTGAGCAGGCTTGAGCCCAGCACGGAGCCGCAGTGGGGCTCCATCTCACAGTCCTGAGACCATGACCTGAGCTGAAATCGAGAGCCAGCCACTTAACTGACTGAGCCACCTGGGCGCCCCTTGTATTTTCTCTATTTTATGGTAATTTACATTTTCCCTGGCAACAGGCATGTAATTATGTATTGCTGTGTAATCACAAATCAGTGACATTTAGGAATGATCCTTGGACCCCCTGCATTTGCCATTAGGTTTCTTGAAAACAGGGGTGGAAGACCCTCTGGGTTCACTTCCTGATCCCTACACAGAGCCTGGCTACCTCCTTGGCCATCTGCATCCTGGCTTCTGCTCCCACTGGCTCTAGAGAATATTCTGATTCAGTGTCCCAAAGGACTGCCGGCAGCCAGACCCTGTGTTCCTTCTCAGTCCTCCTCATGTTGGTGGTATTTGATGCTGCTGACCTCGCTCTGCTTCTTGAAAGCCTCTCTTTCCAAGTCTCCTCCTTCAGTTCTGGACCTTTTCAGTTTCTTCCTTGAGTTTTTCCTTCTTCCCAGCCCCTGAATATTTGTATTCTCCAGGGTTCTGGGTTGTGTCCACCATCCCCCTCCCCACCTTCACCACGTTCCTCTCCATGGGAGTCTACTGACGGTCATTTCTGCTGCTCTACCAAATCTGTAGCTCTAGTCCAGCCATCTTTCCTGGAGTGCCGCGCCCTTGCTGAGTCACCTGCTCACACGTCCTCTTGATACAGGCACCTCCCGTGCAATTAAAAAAAAAAAGAGTTTTAATTTACTAATCTTTAAACTAAGATTTATATTTATTAATTATTCAAACAATTTATTAGTCTATTAATTTATAAATATATTTATTAATAATCAATTATTTATTAATTTGACAGAGAGAGAGCATGTGTGGCATGCACAAGCAAGGGGAGGCAGGCAGAAGGAGAGGGAGAAGCAGGCTTCCTGCTGAGCAGGGAGCCCGACTCTGGGATCATGGCCTGAGCCGAAGGCAGACACTTAACTGACTGAACTACCCAGGCACCCCTGCAATTTGTTTTGTTTCGTTTTTTTAAAGATTTTATTTATTTATTTGACAGACAGAGATCACAAGTAGGCAGAGAGGCAGGCAGAGAGAAAGAAAGAGAGAGGAGGAAGCAGGCTCCCTGCCAAGCAGAGAGCCCGATGTGGGGTTCCATTCCAGGACCCCGAGATCATGACCCGAGCCTAAGGCAGAGACCTTAACCCACTGAGCCACCCAGGCACCCCTGCAATTTGTTTTTAAGTGAAGTATTGCCCCACTGCTTTGAAACTGCTCTTCTGTGATTCCTCTTCCCCACTGGTCGACCATTGGATCAGCTGTCAAACTAGAAACCAGGATTCCTATACCTGAGTTCCTCTGCCTTTATCTGTAGGCTTACCCCAAATCAGCAAAGAGGACCTACCCATTCCCTGGCCCCCAGTCACCAAATTCTTTGCCTCCTTGAAGAGTTAACGTAAGTTTTCACTGGGATCGACTTCTCATTCAAGACTGGTTACTTGTACGATTTGGTTTGTACATTCCACCTTGGATGTTAACTCATTCTCTGTTTACAGAGACTGACATTAGTTGGTCCGTCTCCTTTTGTGGAGGATCCCTTCATTCCATCATAATTAGTCAGTCCTCTGGGAATTGTCTTGTTTGGATTGAAAGCTTTTTGTTTACAGTTTGATCAGAGTTGTTTTCCATCTAATCAAATTTGTGGCTGCTCCATCCTGATGAAGTGCTTGTGGTGAAGGGGCTGTGAGCCCTAATGCTAGTCTCTGTCTCATGCTTCTGAGATTCTGCAGAGTTACCACTGGGAGCATTAAGTTCCTGATTTCAGAAGTGACGGGGTCAGATAAAACTAGACGTTAAACATTTAAGTTTAGTTTCTCTTGTGGCTTTTAATAATGACAAATGTAGACTTGACTCCTTACCAAGGAATGAACCTGGAGGTGGTCCCCGGGAGCACGGAAGCTGACCTCAGCATTCCCCCTTTCACAGCTGCTGGCGGTCGTGGGTAGCAGACAGACATTGCTGGACCTGGACTTATTCCACAGAGAAAAACCAAGTTGTCTTAGAATTAGAATGTTTGAAGATCAGTGGAATTCCAGAAAGAGGAGAGGCAGACAGAAAGAGGCTCTGGTTCTGAAATTCATGTTCAGGTAAGGGATATTAAACTGAACTTGAAGACCCAGTTTTTCTAGTTTTTATGCTATGACTCAGGCCAAACTGCCTACAGCTTTTTTGGCACCTTGGATTCATGCAGCCTTCTAGAAATCTGATAGACTGTAAGAATCATTAGCTTTGCTAATATACCATTTTCTTATCTTTCCAAATAACACTTCCATATCAGAGGGGCACCAATCTCATCTTTCTCCTCTCTGTTTCTTTAAGAAACCTCCCAAAGTCTGTTCTTCTGGGTTTGCAGCATCTGGGCCCCTGGCCAACCAGAGCTGTATGTGGGCCTTTCTGTGGCTCTTCTGTAGTTTCTTTATATTTATTCATCTGAGATAGAAATTGTTCGGGGAGCATAGTTAGTGTCTCTCTTGTGCAAGAAACATCATGTGGGGTTTCTTCTAGCTCCATCTCTTTGCGCTTAATACTTGTGTTGATGTTTTGAAAATATCTTCCCTGATTTTTCTTTCTTTCTCTTTTTCCCCCCATTTATTTATTTGACAGAGAGAGACATAGTGAGAGAGGGAACCCAAGCAGGGAGAGTGTGAGAGGGAGAAGAAGGTTTCCCACTGAGCAGGGAGCCCGATGTGGGGCTTGATCCCAGGACACTGGGATCATGACCTGATCCGAAGGCAGACACCCAATGACTGAGCCACCCTGGTGCCCCCAGATATATTTTCCTGACTATTGCAGTATGAATCCTTGGCAAAATGAGTAGAGCATCTACTGAATTCTAAGATGCTTATTCCCCCCATGTTCAAATCAGAATGCAGGAAACTGTCATTCATGTAATGTGCTGATTCCCTCTCCCCAAAGTTCTTTTTATAAGATAGACAGCACCTTAGAATTTAAGGAAACTTACTGTGTGAGGGGTTGTTTTGTTTTTCTTTTCTTTTTGTTTTGTTTTGTTTTGTTTTGTTGTTTTGTTATGTTTTTAGTAGGCTCCATGCCAAGTGTGGAGTCCCATGGTCTCAGGACTGAGCCAGCCAGGCACCCAGGAAGTTTACTTCATGGCTATGTTGGAATAGGAACCATGGCAAGCACTTTACGAGGACTGAGTGATTTAATTCTTGGGAGAACTTCATAAGGTGGTGGCAATATTACTTTGTTGTACAAATAGGGAATTGAGGCTCAGAGAGAGTGTGATATTTGCTCAGGTTAGTAGTGGAGTTAGGGTCGGAAGTCTACTGAGTCCTTGTTTACTCTTACTGATAATATGATGGCTCTGAGTTTGGCTGCCTTGAGGGTTGAAAGGAAGCCTCTTGCCCACAGGTCCCTACAGAACCAACATAGAAGTAGTGTCCTTGGATGCCCAGAGCCAGACTTGAAGAGGCAACACCCTGAGCAGGCCCGTCACCTTCTCCCCCCCACAGTGTAGAGTCTGTGGGTGATGTGAGTTTTCTTTTTCTAAAACTGGGATGGAGCTTGGAGTAGCAAATATTTAATCAGAGCAAATTCCCCTTGGTAAATTCTCTTGGCTTGTTCAAATAGAGGTTCTTCGCTTAAAAATATTCACCACTTACTGAGGACTAAATGACTAAGTCACCCACAGAGCGTAAGGCAGGTCTTAGTACAGAGCAACCGGTTGTTTGGCTACTTCTATTTGGGATGAAATACTCAATGCCACATAGTCACCCACTGATGAGCCTGAGAGCCTCTGGGAGTAAATAAGGGAGGGGATTTTGGGGGGTGGTGATAGAATTCAAGGTTAGGCCCTCCTGGCATTAGCATTTTTCTTGAAATGGGTGTGAGGATTGTTGGGGTGGGGGAGAGGGGACTGAAGGTAAAAGATGGGCTGGTGGAGACAAAAGGGGTACTGACTTGCAGGTGTTATAGTTGCGGGGGAGAGGGAGGTGTCAGGAATTAGTTTTGTTGATTGAGTGGAAGAAAGAAGGGAAGGAAGAAAAAGCTGAATGAATATTGTAGAGCAATAAATCCCGCTTAAATAAAACAGCTGAATAAGTGAGGTGGTGTCATGCCTCCGTGACTTTTACAGATTTAAAGCAATATTACCTGTTTCTCACAGCATTACTTAATATGGGTATAGCTTTTGTTCCTCTCTGAAAAGTTTAGAAACATTCACTTCGTGTGGGCTCTCCCATTATGTCAGTATCCAAAAAATTTATTATTTATTTTCTCTCTGTCTATTTATTTTTTATTTTTTTAGTTTTATTTTTTTAAAGATTTTATTTATTTATTTGACAGAGATCACAAGTAGGCAGAGAGGCAGGCAGAGAGAGAAGAAGACACAGACTCCCCTGCTGTGCAGAGAGCCTGATGTGTTGCTCGATTCCAGGACTCTGGGATCATGACCTGCGCCGAAGGCAGAGGCTTTAACCCACTGCGCCACTCAGGCACCTCTGTCTATTTTTTAAAGATTTACCTATTTATTTGAGAGAGAGAGAGAAAATGCTAATGTGCGCTAGGAGGGGAAGGGGCAGAGGGAGACAAGTCAAGCAGGGGAGCCTGCCACTGGGCTTGATCCCAGGACCCTGAGATCATGACCTGAGGGGAAATCAAGATGCTTAACTGACTGAGCCACACAGGTGCTTTTGTATTTATTTATTTTTGAAAAAAAATTTTTAAACTAAGTTTTATTTTAATTGCAGTTAGTTGAGATGCAATGTTATTTAATTTCAGGTGTACAGTATAGTGATTCAACAATTCCATACATCAACCATCACTCATTTCATTTCATGACAAGTTCACTCTTTCTTGGTTTCTCTCTCTCTTTCTCCTTTTTTCCCCCCTTTGCTCATTTGTTTTGTTTCTTAAATTCCACATATGAGTGAAGTCATATGGTATTTGTCTTTCTCTGGCTGACTTATTTCGTTCAGCATAATACTCTCTAGCTCTATCCACGTCATTGCAAAGGGCAAGATTTCATTCTTTTTTGTGGCTGAGTAATAGTCCAGAGAGAGTGTGTGTGTGTGTGTGTGTGTGTACACACGTGTATATTTGTATACATTTACTCATACCACCTCTTCTTAATTCATTCATCTATTGATGGACACTTGGGCTGCTTCCATAATTTGGCTGTTGTAAATAATGCTGCTGTAAACATAGGGGTGCATGTATCCCTTTGAATTAGTGTTTTTATATTCTTTGGATAAGTACCCAGTAATGTGATTGCTGAGTCATAGGGTAGTTCTGTTTTTAACTTTTTGAGGAAGCTCCGTAGTATTTTCCAGAGTGGCTGCACCAGTTTGCATTCCAACCGATAGTTCACGAGGGTTCCATTTTCTCCACATCCTTGCCAACACCTGTTTTTCTTGTGTTATTTAATTTAGCCATTCTGACAGGTGTGAGGTGATATTTCATTGTAATTTTAATTTGTATTTCTGTGATGGTAGGTGATGCACATCTTTTCATGTATCTGTCTTCCTTGGAGAAATGTCTATTCATGTCTTCTGCTGAGTTTTTAATGGATTATTTGTTTTTTGGATGTTGAATATCTGAAGATTTTAACCATGTGAGTTTACTCACTTATAAAACACAGCTAAAAATTCACACTCAAAATTCAGAAAGCACTTGCTGACTCCTCTCATTACCTGCATGGAGTGCTTCCTGTGTTCTTGCGTCTAGTCCTAATTACTGTCCTGGAGGAATTTCCAGACCAGACATTCTCACTGCGATGCCCCAGGAAGCTTCAAACCCTATAAGTTGACACAAACTCCTGATCTGTTCTTCTGGTTCACCTGTTTGTCCTCTACCAACCCTACTCCCCCACCAAACAGCACCTGCCCACTTCCCTTACTTCTTTCTTGTCATCCATATAGTCCTACCAACTCTGATCTCTACCTATAGAATTTCTGGTCTCCCTGCCAGTGGTTTACCTTCTTCATTCATTGACTGTTGGCATCCATCGACAATCCACTGGACTATTAAACCAGTGGCCTTTCAACTAACCCTCCTGCCTGAAGCCGGTTGCCTTCCCAGCCCTACCTCCATATTGTAGCTAAAATTGTTGTTTTCTCTTGCGTGTAGGATGGGGACCAGACTTCTTAGCATTAGAGTAGTACACCTGGCTCTTTGGAGCGAGATCCTGAATTTTCTTTTAGCTTTATCTTGTGCAAAAGGAATGCTCTTTTTAGTATAAGTATGTCTCATGTAATATTTAGTATAAGTATGTCCCAAATATTGTATGGGGGCATTGTTGGAAGATAGGAGAGGAACAGTAAAGTGTCCCCCAAACTAAGAAGGCAATTTTGAGACTGGAAAATGAAGCAAGCAACTTCATACAATTTATAGAGTTTTATTCAGGGTACCTTATTGATGGTGAGGGTGAGGCAGGAATGGCAGGGGGGTGGATCTGGCAGACAATGATCTATAGCAGCTGCACAGTTAATTCTCTGCAAAGTCCAGACCTTAGTCCAGATTTTTACAGAGTGAGGGGACATGGCAGAAGGGACTATCAGGAGATCAGAAGGTTGGTAGGCCCCTCATTGACAGCCAGTCTTTAATTAGATCTGTGACACCACCTGTGGTATATCTAACAGATTCACAGGAGCCTCAAACAAGCCTTCCCTGCAACCCTTATCCTAGGCTTGGCAGACATTTCTAAGGTATGTATATTAATCCTCAGGGGACCCCAAGAGGGGTCATTGAATGAGCACAAACTAAATGGAGGACCAAAGATGGAGTCATTACTGTCAGCACTCCTGCAGACATACTAAACAATTAGTAGTTGTTTATTCAAAATTTAATTACATATTTTGTGTTTTATCTGACAATCCTACATGTCTGCTACTTTGTTTTGTAGCCTTTTCAGAAACACAGTTGTGTCTCTCTCTATGCGTTTACATCTTGATTGGATCTTTTAAAAAAAAAATTGCAGTTGCAGAAACTTTGTGACTACAAAATATTTGACATTTCTTTGTGAAAACTTTTGTATCCATCTGTTCACAAAAAAGGGAGCTATACTTAATTGGGTCTCAGCAGCAACACATTTTTGCCTGAGGCACTAACTTGAAAAAACATGTTGTTTCAGAGAAACATGTTTCAGATTAGGGTGTAGTAATGACTGTGGACCTTTTTTGAGTGGAGGGAATCCTCATTTAGGAAAATGAACTCTGGTTAAACTTAGTCTTTTTGCTTATGGAAATCTGAATAGCCTCAGTTGCTATTGTTCCTTTAAGATCTTTTCAGAGGATAAAACCAAATTGTTATGCTTCAGTTTTACTTCCAGCTTTGTGTCATTTTTTTTTCCTCTGCAATATTTTTTTGTCTTGTGCATAACACTTACAGTGTGATTTTCAACTTATATTTTTATTTTGAAGAATGTTCAACTTCAATGTTAATAAGAAGCAAGGTTTCTTTTTTTTTTTTAACCACTTTATTTCCCAACATTAATAGAAATACCCTGCTTGTTCTCATTATGTAAGATTTTAATTATTCTGATAATATGCATAGATTTTACACTGAAACCTTCTGGTTAGACTAGAATAAAGCATTGTCAACCTTTCTCAGAAGGTTAAGACTTATAAAGAATGCCAGTGAATAAAAAAGAAAGCCCAATTAATATCCAATTCACAGAGTAAAATCCAGATAGCCATAAATTTAACAGATGATGTGAACCTTACTTGTAATGAGGAAGATGGACATTGAAATAAGATAGTGGTTTTTTTTTGTTTTTGTTTTTTTTGGGAAGGAAAATTTTTTCTTTGCCTTTCAAGAATCTTTTGGCTGGTCTAAAAATTAAATTGACATGAGACAGATTAATCTGGAAGAGTCAAACTTAATTTTGTACTTTGGTGGAATCCACATAATTTCATAAGCATGAGATTCCAAAGAAGGGCAAAATGAGATATATATGTTATCCTGAACTAAGGAGAAGGGCGAAGGGACCCGAGACTTCGATGGGAAGAAAAGTAATTTCCAGGAGGATGAAGAGGAGCGAATGTTTGGTAAACAAATGTTTACTGAGCCATATGGAAGCAAGGGATGGAGAAAGGAATTTTTACAAACAGACCTTGCTCAATTCCTCTTCTCTACCACACTGAGTTCACAGTATTCTGTGCTTCTCTGTGGCAGTAGCTCTCTTCCTGGAGCAGGTCCTCTATTAAATCCATGCCCCCCAGTCTAAATTTTTTTTAGGCAATTATCAGGGAGGTCAACATTTTTTTGAGTCTCCTAGAACTTGATTGTTTTCAGATAAAAATAATTCGCATACCAAAGTGCCATATTATTCTGAACTTACACATTATCTTTAAATTGGATGTTCACGTTGGGAATGGTGAGCAGTCTCCAATATTACTGATGAGATATAAATTGGTACAGTCTTCAAAAGCATGGTTTGACTTTACCTCTTGAAACTTTAAAATTTGATTCCATTTCTAGGTCAGCAGTCTATCCATATAAGGCACATGTTCAATGAAGCATGCGTAACAGTGTTTACTGAGTCAGTGTGTGTAATAACAAAAAACCACAAATAACAGAAAACAAAAAATCATCTCCAGGTGTTCACTGTGGGAATGCTTATCAGTTTTGATCTATTCTTAACCATAAAATATTAATAGTGGTTAAAAAGTGGATTGGAATTCTACATAAATTAGTAGGGAAAGGTCTCTATGGCTTATTGTTAATTAGGAAAAAACATATTGTAGAACAATACATATACTCTTTAACAAAGTTTTTTGTTTATACACTGTATATATGCCACATACAAGTGTATGTATGTACGTATGTGTATGTGGGTATATTATGAATGAATATTGGGGTTGGGGACACACTTGTAAACTAATAAAAATACCCACCAAATTGTTAACTCTTGAGGAGAGGAGTGATATTTTGGGGTGGGACCGAAGGAAGTCTTTCACTTTTTAGTCTGTATATGCATTTCACAAAAAATATATCCGTGTATTACTGTATAATTTTCTTAAAGTTCTGATTCTAGACGTCAGAATTCATTAGACTAAGTAAAGGTGAAATGGTACATTATAGCACTATATCTTTAAAAATGATTCGTAGAGGGGTGCCTGGGTGGCTCAGTGGGTTAAAGCCTCTGCTTTTGGCTCAGGTCATGATCCCAGGGTCCTGGGATTGAGTCCTACATGGGCTCTATGCTCAGCAGGGAGCCTGCTTTCCACCACCTCTCTCTGCCTGCCTCTCTGCCTACTTGTGATCTCTGTCTATCAAATAAATAAAATCTTTAAAAAAAAAGATTCCAAGAAAATTAAGAAAAAGTCTTTGGAAGAGGGACTTTTTTCTCAGTCTGCATTTCTCTGTGTACCACGTACATTTCCACATTGGGTTTTGACTTGTGCTGAACAAACACTCATGACATCCCTTCCTCATCTGGCTTTCTTTTTTTTAGAAGTCTATTTCTTTTAAGATTTTATTTATTTATTAATTTATTTCAGAGAGAGAGAGAGAGAGGTGGGCGGGGGGGAGCATAAGAGCACAAGCAGAGGAAACCGGGCTGAAGGAGAGGGAGAAGCAGACTCCTTGCTGAGCAGGGTGCCAGGTGGGGCTTGATTCCAAGACCCTGGGATCATGACCTGAGCCAAAGGCAGATGCTTAACCTACTGGGCCACGTAGGCACCCCTTTATTTACTTATTTACTTTTGAAGTAATCTCTGCACCCAACATGGGGCTCAGACCCACCACCCCAAGATCAAGAGTCACATTCTATTCTGACTGAGTCAGCCAGGAGCCCCTCTTCACCCAGTTTGAACAGATGAATTTTTTCTTTTTCCTCAGATTCCATTTTATGAAGATATTTGTAAAGGCATTAAAGCTGGTGACACCTGTGAGAAGTTGGTGGGGTATTCTGCAGTGTACAGAGTCTGTTTTGGAATGGCCTGTTTCTTCTTCATCTTCTGCCTCCTGACCCTGAAAATCAATAGCAGCAAAGGTTGTAGAGCGCATATTCACAATGGGTAAGTCTTTGGTCTTCGAGAGTGGGGGTAGATGGTCTCCCCTGATGCTTAGAGTACTGATCCTCAACCTCATGCTCATCAGACCGTCTGACTACTCTTCCTCTAGTTGAAATTGTTGACTGACCTTAGGGAAGGTGGGACTTGTCACCCCTCAGTGGCTTAAGAACTAGAGTCCTATTTGTAACACTTAGTACCACAACGAGAATTGCAGCGGAGATGAGAGTTTTTATTTCTTGTGTTAAGGCCTGTCCCTACATCATCCCCCCACCTCAACAAAGTGGTTGGGTTGGTCTAATTATGGGAAAAGGCAGTCTCCAGTCACTTAATTACTTCCCCTCGATTTGGAAGGAACAGTACCAACAACAGAAACATGGGCTGACATACTTACCTTCTAAGAGCTCTTTTGTCCTTCCATGAATATCATTTAAATACATTTCCTCTTTTTTTTTTTTTTTCCCTTCCAGCTTTTGGTTCTTTAAACTTCTGTTGCTGGGGGCCATGTGCTCAGGAGCTTTCTTCATTCCAGATCAGGAGACCTTTCTGAATGGTACAAATGGGGTATTTGGGTGGTACCTATTTATTTTGTCCTTACCTGTTTTGTAAAATTGTTGCAAACTGTAGTCCAGGGTGCCTTTGATATTTTGAATTAGTGATTTTCTTGTGGTTTCATAAAAAAGCCCCTCCTTCCCTGCCCACTCTTCATCCACCCTCTCTTCTCCCTCTCTTCTCCCCGCGACACCCACTCCTGCTTGATCTCTCCCCTATTTCCTCCCTTTCTGGCTGGGTGTTCCTCTGCAGCCGAGAGAATTCAAAGGATAATTTTAAGGCTGTTGGCCGGAGGGGAAAAGTGGGGCACTTAAAATGTGTTTGAAAACCAGTTCGGCTTGTCAGCATGATTCCCATCAGCCATGTTTGAATGGGCCCAGGGAGGCCTTGTTCTTTCCCAGGGAACCGCCCAGGAAATCCGCCTGCTCCCGACCTCCTTGGGCTGTCTTAGCAGCTTCAGATCTGCCTGCAGCTGTGGTGAGATCAGACCGGCTTCCTCTAGTCCTAGTCCTACCTGTAAACTTACCTGACGTGAAACTGTGTAACACCGAATTATGTTTCTTTTTCGTAGGATTTACCAAAATTAATTTAATTGGAAGCCTTTAATCATACCTGAAACAGGGGCCTCTTTTCATAAGAGTCCGGAAGGGAAAAAAGCCTGAATTTCAGTGGTTCGAAACTCTGTTTAACCCATACGAATTCATGTGTCTAGTTCAAGTAGTAAAAACATGCACGCAGTAGCCGTCCGTAAGGAACAGCCCACAGCCTCTCAGATGGTCACTAGGGTCTGGCTAGTTTTTAGGGTCATACTAATTTTTTTGTTTTTGTTTCAAGATTTCATTTACTAATTTGAGAGAGAAAGCGCATATATGCATGGACCAGATGGGGAGAGAGGCAGAGGCAGAGGCAGAGGGAGAGGTATGCTCCTCACTGAGCAGGGAGCCTGATGTGGGGCTCGATTCCAGGACCCTGCGATACCACTTGAGCTGAAGACAGACAACTGAGCCACCCAGGTGCCCCTAGGGTCATACTAATTTTTGTAGTCCTTAAGGAAGTTATATTTAAGTCTTATTTTTTTCCTAAAATGCTGTTAATTAGTTTTCTGTCCCCTACAGATGTACTTTTATGTATGGAAATGGTAGATTTAGGGTGGGAAGGGGCCCAGTGGTCCTCTAGTGCAGCTCAGTCATTTTTACAGACAAGCTGTAACCCAGAGGAGCGACATGGCTCACTCAAGGTTAGAGCTTCTGTGTCGCAGAGAAGTGGATCTGAGTCTCTCTGAACCTCATTTCTCTACTAGTCTCTGGTGACTCCATGGGCAATACAGTTTGAACCCTTTTTTACCTCATAACTTGTGTTTTTTAGTTTTAGATTGTGGGTCATTGTTGATTTTATGAACGACTTCATCTGTTAGGCTATCTGGCAGATGCGGTATGGAGGTTAAGCCCAGGTGCTCCCGAGCCACACTCTGTGTGTTCACATCCCAGCCTAGTCCTTTACTAACTATGGGACTTGGTTGGTTTACATGGACTCTCCATTTTTCTCATCTGTGAAGTGGGTATAGTGGTGGCACCCATTGTATGGGATTGCCTGGAAATTAAAGGTACAAGAAGAACACGGTAAAGATAACTACAGTCTTTATTCTCCTTTGAACTCAATGCCAGAACAGTCACCTCAGCTCCTTTGGGACGATGGTCTTCTTTTGCAGCCTGGCGCTATGTGGGAGCCGTCGGAGGCTTCATCTTCATAGGCATCCAACTCATCCTGCTCGTTGAGTTCGCACATAAATGGAACAAGAACTGGTATGTGCATTTTGGGGGAAGCTTCCAAGTGAGCTCGCCTGCTGCTCAGAGAAACTGCCCACAGGACGGTGTTAACCAGCAGCTCTGAATTGTGCTGGGATCAGCAGCTTGCTTACGCCTCAGATAGCTGGTCCACACTTTCCCTTCACTCCTGCTCTTTGAACCTTTTCATTCACTCCTTTACCATGCTGTTTTTCTCTCCTTTCTCCCTTTCCTTCTTCCATTTCATTTCTCTTCCCTTTTTGGCTTTTTCCCATGCGCTGTCGTTTGGGCTCTGAGTGGGCTGGCACTTCTCAGCCCTGGCTTCCTGGTTGGGATGGTGGGTGCCTGAAAATTTGGGCAGGCTTTATTGTAGGCTTCTGTCCTTAAGAGATTTTTAAAAAGAAAAAAAAAAAACAAAAAAACTTTGGAGCTGAAAATACACTTTCTGCAAAGAATATGATAGTTGTTTTCTTAAATTTTTATTGGTTCCTCCTCCACCTGCCTAAGAGTATAAAGATCCCTTCACTAGGAAGGTCTGTTGTGTTGCCTTAGAGAGCTATCCTGAATTAAAAGATGTAGAGTTCTTCTAACTGCCTTGAACATGGGATTCACATCCTAGAATGAAGTGGGAAATGCCAAACTATTAATAGCTACTTTTATTTCTATTTATTTTATTACTGAACCACATTGAGGGACGGGCAGCTAGAAGAGGGTTAGCCCTTTGAGTGCTAAGACTGGCTGGGCTCTCTTTGTGACTCCAGGCAAGGGGCACTTGGCTTCTTGTTGTCTTACTTTGCTTATAAAATACAAATAGAAGGGTGCCTAGGTCGGTCAGTCAGTTAAGCACCTGACTTTGGCTCAGGTCACGATCTCAGGGTCCTAGGATGGAAAGTATGAGCATCAGGTTCTCTGCTCAGCAGGGAGTCTGCTTCTCTTTCTCCCCCTGCCCTGTGTGCCCCCCCCCGTGCTTTCTCTCAAATAAATAAATGAAATCTTTTAAAAATACTTGAATGAAAATACCTATTGTACCTGATAAAACTTTTGCTATTTTGTAGATTTTTGTTTGTATTGTGTTATTTTATAATGTTTTGGAAAAAGGGCAGAAAGTAATGAATGAATTTGAAATTTATTTTTTATCTTGGACAAAAAACACATGGTCTGAATTCTTTGACAATCTTTTTTTTTTTTTTTTTAAGATTTTATGTATTTATTGGACAGAGAGAGAGAGAGAGAACACAAGCAGGGAGAGCAGCAGAGGGAGAGGGAAAAACAGGCTCCCTGCTAGGAGGACCCCGGAATCATGACCTGAGGCAAAGGCAGATGCTGAACCAATTGAACCACCCAGGCGCCCCTGAAAATACTTTTCATTCTGATTACATTCCTCAGCTTGGTAGTAGTAGTAGTTTCATTTTGATTTTGGTTTTGTTTCTTTGGAGAACAAATCAAGAGGTGCATGAGTGAAAGGCTAGTGTTATCATTTTTTAATTTGGTAAATATTGGAGTAAGCACTCAAATACTTACAGTTTTTAAAATTTTACAGCACATTGAATAGTCACATAGATAGCACTACAGAAATTTATTTTGTCTAATAAAAAGTCATCCAAAATTTTTTGTAAAATTTTCACATGTATACTTCAAAATATTGAACTTTTATTTTTTTATTTTATTTTTTTTATTTTTATTTATTTATTTATTTTTTAAGATTTTATTTATTTATTTGACAGACAGAGACCCCAAGTAGGCAGAGAGGCAGGCAGAGAGAGAGAGAGAGAGAGAGAGAGGAGGAAGCAGGCCTCCCTGCAGAGCAGAGAGCCCCATGCGGGACTTGATCCCATGACCCTGGGATCATGACCTGAGCCGAAGGCAGAGGCTTTAACCCACTGAGCCACCCAGGTGCCCCCCAAATATTGAACTTTTTTTTTTTTTTTTTAAGATTTTATTTATTTATTTGACAGAGAGAAATCACAAGTAGATGGAGAGGCAGGCAGAGAGAGAGAGGGAAGCAGGCTCTCCGCTGAGCAGAGAGCCCGATGTGGGACTCGATCCCAGGACCCTGAGATCATGACCCGAGCCGAAGGCAGCGGCTTAACCCACTGAGCCACCCAGGCGCCCCCCAAATATTGAACTTTTAAAAATAATAATGTCTTCAGTACTGAGTGCCTGATTTGCCCATTAAGTAGTATGTTCTCTTGAGAATACTTGTGCTTCTTCAGCTCTGATTTGACTGTTTTGATTGATTCTAAAGCCATTTTCAGAGACTAATTATTGATGCCAAGTTTTAGCAGGCATTTTGGAAGAGTTAGGCTGCTGTAAAAACCTTCCAGAAACCACTCAATAAGAATGGCTTAAGAGCTTTGCGACAAATGATGTTGCTGTTGTCTTGGCGTTGAGGCTAATATCCCAACAAAATCCCTATTGTCATCATATTCATAGCTGATTTGTCTGCCTAAAATTAGGATTAAGCTAGGAAACTATTTTCAGGTAAATTAATTTACTAGTTTTTGGGGGGTGTCGTTTTTAAATAAAGACTGTTGCTTACAGGGTTAGTCTAGAAAATACATCACTCCTTATGGAACAACCAAAGTACTTTTTCTTTCCTTTTCTTCTCTTTTCTTTTTTTTTTTTTTTTTTAAGATTTTCTCTATTTATTTGTCAGAGAGAAAGAGCACAAGCAGAGGGAGCAGCAGGCAGAGGGAAAGGGAGGAGCAGGTTCCCCACTGAGCAAGGAGCCTGACATGGGATTCAATCCCAGGACCCTGGGATCATGACCTGAGCCGAAGGCAGACGCCTGACTGAGTGAGCCACCCAAGCATCCCTTTCTTTTCTTTTTTAAAACATTTTATTTATTTATTTATTTGACAGACCGTGAGAGAGGGAACACAAGCAGGGGGAGTGGGAGAGGGAGAAGCAGGCCTCCCACTGACCAGGATACTGGATGCAGAGCTTGATCCCAGGTTCCTGGGATCACAACCAGAGCCAAAGGCAAAGGCTTAATGACTGAGCCACCCAGGGCCCCCCTTTCTTCTCTTTTCAGTAAACATCCTGAGAAGGAAAAGATCCCAGTGCTAATAGGCCTGAGGCCCTGGGCCCAGAAACCAGGAGACTCCAAGTGTTCATGTCCCCACTTCTTTTTAGGTATATTACTTGGCCTCTCTGACCTCAGTTTTCATACCTACAGAATAATATGGTTGCATTAGATGTTTCATGTGTTCTTTCCTTTCTACCTCAAATTTTGTGATTTGAAATGACAACTCTTTATCAAAAATGAAATAGCAAAAAGTAGAAGGTACATTCAGGTGTTTCTCACAAAGACCCATCTTCTAAATGTGCTAGATCTGTTATTTCCATTGTTGTTGGGTCCTACTGAGTCCCAAGCCCAAGGGCAGCCGACTCTCCCAACCTGGCACCCGCATACTGTGTTGTGCACTCTGCCGGTTTTCTGGTCCTTTTCTCATCTCCTTCCAAGTGCTTCTTCCCATTTAGCATTTACTCACATTTTGGGGGGGATTTAATTATGTGCCAGACTGTGTGGTAGGCACAGAGAGTATAAAGATATGGCACCTATGTGGGACACCTGCCGGAGCAAGCTGTCACCGAGGCGGAAGTCATGAGTCTGAAGCCGCAGGAGTGGCGGCCATTCTGCTACCTTTGCTGCACAAAGTTATGGTTTAATGGTTGATAGTCCTCACACCAGTATTCATTAAGCACATATTATCTGCCAGTCGCTCAACAGCAGGAGAAGAGCAGAGAACACAGTGATGTCCTGATCCATGGACCTTACCTCCTCCGTTGGGGAGGGCAGGGGCACCGGGAGGACATCAGTTTATGATCAAGCAGATAAGGAAGTAACAGGCTCAGTGGTAGAAAAGACTGGAGGGAAAGAAAGCAGGGTGTGGGCTTTGGGGAGAGCAGGGCAGGGAAAGGCTTCCCAATCAGGTGTGAGGGAGACAACCGTGAGAGGTGGAAGGGGGAGAGTTGGAGGCAGGACTCTGCTGGGCCCAGGCCCAGTGTGTTGAGGGGCAAACGGGCATCCTCTGTGCTGCGCCCCCTGGTGCTGAAGGGTGGGCACCAGAGGTGAGAATAGGAGAAGGCATTGGTTCAGATCATGTCAGGCTTCTGGGGCCCTTGTGTGAGATGGGAGGGCATCACTGGGGTTTGAAACAAGAAGAACATGATATGATGTACATTTTAATTCCAGAAAAGATTGGAGGAGGATAGAGTTGCAAGTGAGCAGGCCTGACTGTAGCTCGAACAATGATGGCAGCAGTTAGGTTCTGGTATGTTCCAAAGTTGGAACTCATAGACTTTGCTGCTGGTGATGAGGATGTGGTCGGGGAGGAGGGAGCTGGGAGAGGAAGATTACAGTCAGAAGTTGTTCCCTTTTTGTAAAAAAATTCCTCTTCTCAGGGTGCCTGGGTGGCTCAGTTGGCTAAGCGTCTATCTCCTGGTTTCAGCTCCAGGTCATGATCTCAGGGTCCTGGGATTGAGCCCTAGCTTGGGCTCTGCACCCAGGGCACTCTGCTTGTCTCCCTCTGCTCCTCCCCCTGTTTGTGTGTGCTCTCTCTCAAATAAATAAATAAAATCTTAAAAAAAAAAAAAAAAGCCCTTCATATGCTAAAAATAGCCCAAAAGACCAGTGGTGAAACAGTCTCACCCCACCCACATACTGGTCAGCTGTGTTCATCTTTTTCTACACGATGCATTCTGTTTCTCTGTCACTGATCACCATTTGGCTTTTAGAATTTTATTTTTCATAAGTCTCATTTTCTGTCATTTCCTCTGTGTGCCTTTTATGTTAGACTAATTCTGTCGTCATTGAGTGCCTGGCTTGGTTTCAGGAATATGATGGTCATCATCATTTCTCTCTGTCCTCCTTGTTTGTCTCTGGCTACAATAACTTTTTCATAATTAAAACATTTTAGCTGAGTTGCCTGAATGCATTCCAGTTTTGTGAAAACATGAAGCAAATTGCTCTCTCTGTGAAGGTTTGTTGGAACGTAGTTACAGCGGGGCCTTTTAATCGTAAGACGGACAGCATTGATTCACTCCGTGCGCTCTCTTGTTCTGTCCTCTTTATTTCGTGGTTTGGAACACTTTTTTGGGTCATTCTTCTGAAGAATTTCTAGAGATTATTAAACCACCACTTATTCCTTCCTTCCCTTTATTAATATATATATAAACTAGAAAGCAGATTAATCTCTGGAAGTTTCTTATTGTAAATCCCGTTATAATTTTTACTCATTTCCAGGCTGATTTTATTCTCTTCACACTCTCCCTCCATCCTACATGGCATTGTTTTCGAGAAGCAGTAGATGCCTCTTTGCAGCAGATCGATGAAAGGGCCGAGGTCAGCTAGTCTTTCTGTGAGTGAGGTTGACTTGCTGCTTCTCTCCCTAAAGTAGTAAGAGGCAGTGGCACGTTCGGGCTCCATGTTGAGCGGGGAAAATGTGAAGAGAACCCCATCTAGGAGCCACTTGTTTTTGAGACTTGCCAAAGACCGCCACAGGGTAATTCCTATTCAGAACGGGGAGGGTAGAGTCAAGTCTGTGGACGTGCATTGTAGTTGATGAACACACATTAAAAATAACGTTTTCATGTTTAGAAAACATTCTGAGCCTGATCTAAAACATTTTTGCATATTTACCTGTATCTTCTGGCTTTGCTGGAGCATAATTGTGGTAAAAGGATAGGTCTTCTGGACAGTTGGGTTTATCTTGGCCTGCGGCCTGAGAGCACTGTGAGTGCCTGAGGGGTGGTTAAGTGTGGTCAGAGAATGGGGGCTGCATTGACTTGTCTTCTCTCCCCTCTGTCTGACACTTGTGGAGAAACAGGACTGCAGGCACGGCTACCAACAAGCTGTGGTACGCAGCTCTGGCCCTCGTGACACTCATCATGTACTCCGTTGCCACCGGAGGCCTGATTTTGATGGCGGTGTTTTATACACAGAAAGATGGCTGTCTGGAAAACAAAATTCTCCTGGGGCTGAATGGGGGCCTGTGTCTGCTCATTTCAGCAGTAGCCATCTCGCCCTGCGTCCAAAATCGTAAGCACGTTTTTTTTCCCCCTTCCCCTTGATTTGTATTTTGTTGTGTCTAAATTTGAGCAAAACCTCATGTTTTTGTGTTTTTAAACTATGGTCATTCCTTAAGTTACTGTGGAGGGGTCCGCCATAGGAAGGGTAGGACACACTTGGGCTGAATGTGATAGCCGGCGTGCCTCGGGTCCAGAAAGATCGGAATATGGTGAAGTCAATCAACAGGAAGGTAGATGTTACCGTTATTATTATTTTTTAAAGATTTTATTTATTTATTTGTTTATTTGAGAGGAAGAGAGACAGGGATAGTGACAGCACAAGCAGGGGGAATGGGGGAGAGAGAGAAGCAGGGAGCCTGCTGAGCAAGGAGTGTGACATGGGTCTTGATCCTATCATGATCTGAGCTGTAGACACTTAACCAAATGGGCCACCCAGGCACTCCAGATGTTACCATTATTAAATAATGTACTACAGGGACCCTTTAAGTGGAGGATGCCTTGAGTGTGTATTAAGTTCTTCCTTGTATTCCCTGTGTAAAACTTGAATGAGAAAACTCCAGAAGGAGCTCTTTCTGGGCTCATCTTTCACCCAAGGCCTCTGGGTCAGAAATCGGGAACCATGTGGTGTAGGAGTCAGGAAATAGAAAATCCAGTCTGGCTGAGCCAGCAGCCAGCCCCGTGAGCTAACCTTCCTCAGACCCAATTCTTTCTCAGTGAAGCCAACAGAAATCTGTAAACCTTCCTGGCTCAAGGTTGTTTCAAAGGCAAATGGAAGAGGGGCGCCTGGCTGGCTCAGTCAGTAGAGGATGTGACTCTTGATCTCAGGGTCATGAGTTTGAGCCCCACTTTGGGCTAGAGCTTACTTAAAAACAAACAAAACCCCACAAAGGCAAAACGGAAGAGATACTGGGATTTGAAAATGCTTTAGAAAGTATAGGCCTGAGTTGTCTTTTATAAACAACTCCTGATATCTTAGACCAGAATACCATCTTTGGTTGTAGAAAGAAGTATTCATGATCTAATTTTCTTGAAGGTATCTTACTCTACAGGAGATGAAATGCAAGTGATATCTAGGTTTTTAATAGGAAAAGGGAAAGGTGGCCAATAATGTATAGCGCCTCCAGTCATTTCTAAAATGGTTATCTAAAAAGTGAAACTAGTCTTAGGGCACCTGGCTTGCTCCATCCCTATTGGAAGAGTGTATGACACTCGATCTCAGGGTCATGAGTCCAAGTCTCACGTTTGGTGTAGGGATTAAGGAATTTAATAAATAAACTTTAAAAAGAAGTGAACTAGTATTGAATAATTTAAAGGTTTTCTGGTACTGAAAATTCCAATTACATTATTGAAAATGAGAGTCCTAATCTCCCAGTCCCTTTAACTGATCAGTTAAGAATTTCCTAAAACATGCTAGTATTCAGATTAAACTTCCATTTGGATTAAATCCTACTTTTTAAAATAGTTATAATTTGAAATATTTAGTTTAATGCCATTAGTTGCTGAAGTTAGTCTTATTCCCGTGTCAAAGAGCAGCATTTATAAAAGTCTTATTTCTAGGGATGCCTGGGTGGCTCAGTCATTAAGCATCTGCCTTCATCTCAGATCATGATCCCAGGATCTTGGGATCGAGACTTGCATTGGATTCCCTGCTCGGCGGGAAGCCTGCTTCTCCTTCTCCCACTCCTGCTTATGTTCCCTCTCTCGCCATCTCTCTCTGTCAAATAAATAAATAAAATCTTTAAAAAAAAAAAAAAAGACTACTTATATACTTTTGTTGTATAGTATAGTTTATCTTATTTAATTTAAAAGGAGATTTTATTTATTTGTTTATTTGAGAGAGAGACAGTGAGAGAGGGAACATAAGCAGGAGTGGGAGAGGGAGAAGCAGGCTTCCCGCCCAGCAGGGAATCCAATGCAAGGCTTGATCCCAAGACCCTGACCTCATGACCTGAGCTGAAGGTAGACACTTAACTGCCTGAGCCACTCAGGCACCCCTGGTTAGTAAAATTTAGCAATTAAAACTTGAAACAAATTTAATCAGAGGGAAGACTGGATGAACTCTGAGTCCTTTCATGTAGGCAGATGGTTAAAAATTCCACCCAAAAATGATACATCCTTTTTGTCATTTCCTGGTAACTCTGAATGAAGGAAACACCTCATTTAATTTAAATATTATAGCATGTTAAAGCTCTTCCCTCAATGACTGCTGAACCCCAGTGCCTTCTTCTTTGACCTGAACTGGTATTCACGAAGGTTTTTTGTTTTTTGTCTATTGACAAGTCGAAGTTTTTCTGCTGTCATGGACTTCAAGTGTCTGATGGCCTCCTAGAATCTG
The DNA here is from genome assembly GCF_011764305.1 of Mustela putorius furo. Lineage (NCBI taxonomy): Eukaryota > Metazoa > Chordata > Mammalia > Carnivora > Mustelidae > Mustela > Mustela putorius. Next base: position 21,923,539 of record NW_025422471.1, read on the forward strand.
GAATCCATGCCTTGTGACATCTGTTTCCCATTTATCTCACTAAGCTACATGGTCTCACCGATAATGATGGTGAATTTTCTTCTGAGGTCTTAAGATTTGAGAACTGGTGTCCATGAACTTCAGGAGGACCAGGCAGTACACTTAATTCAGTTGTTATTAGAGTGATGTGGCAGTAGAGGACTGCAGAACCTGGCGTCTCTAAAACAACATAGTCAGGCTTCGTGGATAATTCTGCCCCTTTCCCTGTCTTTTTAGTGTTGTTTGGAAAATAACATTATTGACCTTTTCCTTCCTTCAGAGATGGGGGTCTTGGTTTGAGAAGCATCATTTGGGGATGGGGACCTCGTTTTCTTAGGCTTTCTTATTTTTGAAATTTCAGACCCTGTGTTAAAATCTGACCCTCTGATTTTTCCAGGACAGCCCCATTCCGGGTTACTGCAGTCTGGGCTTATAAGCTGCTACGTGACGTATCTCACTTTCTCGGCTCTGTCCAGCAAACCCGTAGAAGTAGGTAAGCCAGCCCGCCACCTTAGGGAGTGTGTGCGTGCGGTACAAATATTTTCATTGTGGAGGAAGGAATTTGAACTGTTATTCAGAATGTCGAAGGTACAATAAATTGAATGGATGATCTAAATTTTTCACTAGATAAAGTCTTTAAAATTGGATACGAAAATGAAAAATTTCTTCTCCTGAGTCTTCCCGCTGTGTAGGGAAGACAGGAACAAAGATGGGTTGTTGAGTTTGCTTTGGAGCCTAATATGCATTTTCCCACTCTGTGTTTTCAATGAACGTTACTGTATTTTGCTTATTTTGTGTTGTTTTTTGCTTGTTGTTAATTTACTTTTCTTCAGGTGGTCATCTCTCTGACGTAAGAGAGAGTGGGAGAAGGAAGCAGGAGACAGGATTTGAGCCCAGCTCTAACAGTGGCTGACTTGAACTGCTCTTCTTAAATGCTGTTTATTTATCGAGACTATAGAACATGCATGAACTTGGGAGTCAGACCGCCTGGGTTTATAGCTTGCTTCTGCCACTTCAGTAACTTGTAGAAGGTTATACCTCTCTCTGCCTAGATACCTTGTCTTTAAAGTAAGGATTTTCATTATTATTTTATCAAGGCAATTAAATAAGATTCCTATTTTATAGGGTAGTTTTAAAGAATTCAGTGAGTGTGTATGTGTGTATATGGTCCTGGCATGTTGTAGGTACTCTATGTGGGTTAGCTATTGTTACTGGAGAGTGGTTGTAAAGATTATTTGAGAACTATAAGAGCCCTGTCGTATTATAAATTGTTAATGTATGAGCCCCTTGTCAGTAAAACACCAAAAGACCATTTTTTTAAAAGATTTTATTTATTTATTTTACAGACAAAGATCACAAGTAGGCAGAGAGGCAGGCAGAGAGAGATGGGAAAGCAGGCCCCCTACTGAGCAGAAAGTCTGATGCAGGGCTTGATCCCAGGACCCTGAGACCATGACCTGAGCTGAACTCAGGCGCCCCAAAAGACCATTTTTTATTTTGATTTCTGAACTCACTGTATTTCATTATCTATATCAGTTTTGTGATAAATGTATATATAAATGTATACACACATATATACACAGAAGTATTTATAAATGTGTGTATGTTTGGGTACATTTGATCTTTTATTATAAATCAAGTTAAATAAATGTGCTATCTTTTCTCTGGAATAGAAAATTGAAGTTTTCCTTTTTTAAATGTAGGAAGTAAATGTAAAGATCATCTTTAAAGTTTTACATACATGTATTGTGTGTATGAGTCTTGTCTTTAGAGCTTTTTATAGTGCAGAGTGGTACAATTGTAGGTCTTATATTAAGTATAGTCTATCCTAGATTTAATTCTTTTTTAAAATAGCTCTATCTTGACTCTTAAGTTTTTTTATCTAGCTTCTTTAAGAATTTCTTTTACAGCTATTAATTTTTGGTTTTAATATAGTGAGGTTTTTGGTTAGAGTGTTTTTCTCTTAAATGGCAGTTATCACTTAAAAACAGAAAACTTACTCGTAGTTTCAGGAAATACTATTTAAAGAGAAAAGTTCATATTTTGGTCAGTTAAAAAAATTTTTTTCCCCTTTGGCTTAAGAATAAAGATTCCTTACACCACAGCACAGTTATTTTTGCTGTCTCAAATGTGAGTGCCAGTAATAATTGTAGTCCATCTTCTAATACTCAGAATGTGCATGTTTGTAAAATGGTTTTTATTTTTATTTATTTATTTAGGGAGTGGGGAAAGAGAGAGAGAGAATCTCAAGCAGGCTCCAGTCCCAGTAGGGAGCTTGTTGCATGGAGCTTGATCTCCCAACCTGGGGATCCTGACCTGAACCGAAATCAAGAGTTCGATTACTTGGGATGCTAGGGTGACTCATTAGGTTAAGCAGCTGCCTTTGGCTCAGGTCATGATCCCAGGGTCCTGGAATCAAGTCTAGTATTGGGCTCCTTGCTCAGCGGGGAGCCTGGTTCTTCCTTTCCCTCTGCCTACTATTCCCCTGCTTGTGCACACATGCTCTCTCTCTCTCTCTCAAATAAATAAATAAAATCTTAAAAAAAGAGTTGGATGCTTAACCAGCTGAGCCACCCAGGTACCCTACTTCTTGAAACTTTTAAGAAATCTAGAAATCTAGAAAACATCAGGATGTTCATATGCTATTTTTTTAAGCTTTTTTTTTTTCAAAGATTTTAAAAATTTGTCAGAGAGAGAGCACAAGTGGGGAGAGCAGCAGGAAGAGGGAGCAGCAGGCTTCCTCCTGAGCAGTGAGGCCAATGTGGGGCTTGATCCCCAGGATCCTGGGGTCATGACCTGAGCTGAAGGCAGACACTTGACCGACTAAGCCACCCAGGTGCCCCTAAACTTTTTTTTTTTTTAAGACATTTTATTTTTAAGTAATCTCTGCACCCAGTATGGGCCTTGAACTCAGAACTCTGAGATCCAGAGTTGCGTGCTCCTTTGACTGAGCCCGCCAGGCACCCCAGGGTGTGTTTGTGTTTAGCACTTATTTTTATTTTTATTTTTATTTTATTTATTTATTTGACAGAGAGAGATCACAAGTAGGCAGAGAGGCAGGCAGAGAGAGAGAGGAGGAAGCAGGCTCCCTGCTGAGCAGAGAGCCCAATGCGGGACTCGATCCCCGGACCCTGAGATCATGACCTGAGCCGAAGGCAGCGGCTTAACCCACTGAGCCACCCAGCCACCCTTATTTTTATTTTTTTAAAAGTAGGCTCCATGCCCAACATGAGGCTTAACCTCATGGCCCTGAGATCAAGAGTCACATGTTCTACCGATCATGCCAGCCAGGCGACCCCACACACTAATTTTACCCCACCTTTGCACAGGTAATTTTATTCTGTCCTGTGGATGTCAGCAATTTCATAGACTGTAATTTGAAACACTCAGGAAGTACACACCTGGTATTGTCATGTTTCTCTACATCATGATTCAGTAACTGTTAACCAGTTATACCTATTCAATACACTGAGCAAAATGATATGTTTGTTCTGTTCCCTTGTAAACAAGACTTTTGTGCACAGTAGTAACAAATGGAATTAATGCATACTGCAGTATCATTGAGGAAAGAACTTCTCTTTAAATAACTCTTCTGTTTATAAATAAACTGATTTTTTTATTTTAGCACTGTAGACTTAGCACATTTACAGTCCTGATCAATAAAAAGAAATAAGATATATATATATATATAAAGAAAATGTAGAGAGGCGGCATCTGGCTGGCTCAGTTGGCAGAGCATGTGACTCTTGAGCTCTGGGTTGTGAGTTCAAGCCCTGAGTTGCGTATAAAGATTACTTAAAAATAAAATCCTTTTTTTTTTTCTTTTAAATTTTTATTTGCCTGTTTGAGTCGGAGAGTGAGTAGAGAGAGAACACAAGCTGGGTGGGGGCTGGTGAGGAGAGGGAGAAACTGACTCGGCCAGGCCTCTGGGTACAGAAGCCAACCTAGGGTTAGGGTTAGGGCGTAGAGGCATGGCAACCCTGATCTGTGGGGGCAAAGGCAGGCTCCACTGGGAGCTGAGTTGAGGGCGCGGGTAGGGGGCCTGTCATATTCCAGGCTTGTGACCCCACTGAGTAAGGAGCCTGATGTGGGGCTCAATGCTGGGACTCTAGGATCATGACCTGAGCCCAACACAGTCACTTAACCCACTGAGCCACCCAGGCACCACCTTAAAAATAAAATCTTACAAAAAGAATAAAAGAAAGAAAGTGTAGAGAAAGGGACCATTATGGGAGACTCTTCCTGGGAAAGGAGGCAAGAAGTAAGCAAAGGATCATAGGATCATGATGATCCTATTACTGACGTAAAGGGACTTCTCGTCTGGCTGGAGCTTTGAACCAGGGGCTGCTGTAGTCAGTACATATTTGGTGACTGAGTAGCCTCAACATGCTTCTGGAGAAGATAGACATGGGAGAAACTCAACAATGTGTGCATACTACTTCTATTCAGAGCCTGCTAAGTCAACTGAAAAATGGATCTCGTTTCACTTTTTACTACTGTTTGAAGAGTACTGAAAAGAGGAGACTCTTACTACATCATGGCATAGAGGAAACCTTTGAACCCTTTGGCCCTCCACTGGAATCTGAGGGTCTTGTTTGAAGATGCTGCTTAGGTGGGAGGGGTTGCTTTTTTTTTTTAAAGATTTTATCTGTTTATCTGAGGGAGAAGCAGGGTCTCTGCTGAGCAGGGAGCCTGATGTGGGACTCGATCCCACGACCCTGGGATCATGACCTGAGCCGAAGGCAGGCACTCAACCAACTGAGCCACTGTGTCGCAGGGGGTCCTTTGAAGTAGGAGCAATCTAGCCTGAGTTCAGTGGGACTGTAGAGTAGGAGTTTGCAATAAGAAGCCTTCACTCTTCTAAGCTACCAGAATTTTCCCCAAGTGAATGTGTCTGTGAGCTACAACATGCTTTTTTAATGAATTCTGATTTCTTTGTCTTTTCCTTGTAAGCTCTAGATGAGCATGGGAAGAATGTGACAATCTGTGTGCCAGAGTTTGGTCAGGACCTGTACAGAGATGAAAACTTGGTTACTGGCCTGGGTACCACTCTCCTGTTCTTGTGCATCTTATATTCATGGTAAGTCTTAGGAGATACTGGAGGTCACCTTTGCAGACTTTAATATTTTGGAGGATAATTTAAGTAAGCTTTAGCAACGGCGAAGTAGCAAAACAAATCCCAGCCGAGGAAGACGGAAAGTAGATTGAACTAAAAAGTGTGTCTCAAAGCATCGAACCTCAGTGTTTGGACATTTTCCTGACTTGTATTTGTGTGGGTAACTATAATAGATCTATAGTACATTGCAAGCCTTGAGGAAAGGGTTGAATATTCGTTGCTAAAGCATTATTGGAGGGCAAGGGATTACAAAGTAGGGAAGAAATGGCTTGTGCCAGAATGTTTTGGCAGCTTTCTAATCCATGGGAAATACCATTTGTTCTGCTGCTGATGGAAAGAGTACAAAGCAGTACATACACGGTCATTTTGTGCTTGGCCCAAAAAGACAGGAAACGTCCCCTTTCTTTTATGCCGAAACCCACAATGCCGTTAAAGCGGGCTGTATTTCACGTGCTTGTTCGTGGTGGAGTCGGTGCCCCCTTTATTTAGAATGTTTAAAAGATTGCCCAGGGGAGGAAAGTAACAGATAGAAATTACTGATTCTGAGTACACATTTCACTGATAATGAAGCTTCCCATCGGCAGTGACCTTTTCACATTGAGGTTTTACTTCTGTGTTTTATGTTTTATTTGTTAGGTTTCAATGTATAAAAATTTCAACTTGTCATGGGTGCATTATGGACTCCTCTGGTGGAAACCAAAGAATCCTGGTGGTGCTAGCTTATGTAAATAAAATGTCTTTCTGTGCACGCTGGCATTTTCTCCTACAGCTCCTACACTCCCTCCTGTTAGAAAGGGACCTACAGACAGACATTTTGGAAATGGGGGAACTGGGTTTTTAGAGTACTTGTTGAGTCATGTGTTAGGCCACGAAAGTCCCTGCTTGTGTTGCAATGGTTGTCCCATGGAAGGTTCCATAACACTGGTCCTCATCCTGTCCCCCACAGAGTGACAGATTGTCCTTGCAGTGGAAAGGACTACATTGGCCATGTCTGGCCTCTCATTTCTATTAATTCCATAGTTGTTCACTCTGTACCTACTCTACCCAAAGCAGTGGATAGGATTCGGGCCTAAGTCAGTGAATGTTGTCAGGAAAACCGTAAAGCCACCCAAATTTTGAATGCTGATTTCCAGCTCTTCTTTTTCTGAGTAAGCTCTTCCTTCCTGAGTCTGTTTTTAGTGGGCTTTGGAGGGAAATAGCAGCAGCATGGCTAATTTCATCATTTATCCCTCAGGATTTTTTCTGTATTGGCCCATAAGAAATACTGCAGATTATGTGAGGCGAAAGTAGATTACTAATGAGTAATTACCATTGACTCCACCTATCACACAAGGGCTCCCGGAGCTATGAGGTTCCTGAAGGGCTCCCCCTGTGCGGATACTGATTTCCATCTCCTTCCAGCAGGCACCACGGTGTCACAGTTTAATTACTAGCATTTGGTAACGTCTGTTGTTGGCATTTACACAGATTCCAAGTAGCTATGGTTGGCTTTGAAAATTGTTATCTTTTGGGAATATCAAACCAGTTCTACCAGCCTCCACTGTGGAGCCTCTAAATTCCGAAAGAGGTGAGGTTTTCTTCCTCATCTCTCACTCAAGAGTGGCAGTGAAAATCTGACAGGGTGAAAATGCCGTGCTGTAAACTAACACCACGTGGCAGGTCTGTCAGCCCATGAAGTAGAATCACTGCCATCTTTCCACTGAGGGATTTATAGAAAATCGCAGCCTTGTTTCATCCAAGCAGCAAACGCTTTTTCTCGTGTGTGATTAGGCATTCCGCAGCCCACAAAAACAGACCATTTTATTCTGTCAAATATCTGTAGAGTTTTTTTTAGTGATATAAAAACAAACAAGAGACATGGTACCTCACCATAAAACAGTGGTGATTTTTTTCTATATATGAAGACACAACTATGTATTTTTAATATATGTTTTTAAAGATTTTATTGATTTATTTGAGAGAGAGCATGTGTGCATAAGCAGGGGAGCAGTAGACAGAGGGAGAGGGAGAAGCAGGCTCCCCGCTGAGCAAGGAGCCCAAGGCTGGACTCAATCCTAGTACCCTGGGATCATGACCTGAGCTGAAGGCAGACACTTAACTAACTGAGCCACCCAGGCGCCCCATACTTTTTTTTTTTTTTTTAAAGGAATATCTAGAATTCTTTTTTCTTTTTCTTTCTTTCTTTTTTTTAAAGATTTTATTTTTTAAGTGATCTCTACACCTGATATGGGGTTGAACTCACAACCCCCAGATGAAGAGTTGTATGCTCTTCTGACTGAATCTGCTGTCTGCCCCAGGAATATCTAGGATTCGTGAGAGAAATGGTAGGAAGCCTAAAGACTGCATAGGGTGAACATTACATGTTGTTACTGAAAGTTCCAAGGTTGCGTATGTTTGGGGTTAAGTTTTTTGTAAGCTCCTAGAAGGCTTACTGCGCTATCTCCTTATCTGCTTCTTTAGGGGACTCCCGTGCTGGCCTCCGCGCTCAGTTTCTGTTCTCTGTCCCAAGTCCTGCTTTTGGGGCACTCACTCTGAGTATGTTTTATCTTTGCTGTCATAGCTTGAAGGAACGGCTCAACCTATACCTACTCCCTGGCTTTTTAGCTGAGGCCACTCTTTCTCCAGATGCCCCTTCTGTTGTCCCCAGACATTACTGCTATGAAGAAGTATCACAGCTTGGATCCCAGGTAGGGGTTCCCTAATGGCCTTTGTATAGGTCCATCCCCCTGACACACCCTTAGGTCCCAGCCTCCACTATACTATTTCTTAATTCCCTCCTTGGTCTTTAGATTTTGATTGAAATTGTTATTTTGTTGGCTTCAAGTTCACACCGTCCAGCCAGGCGGGATCCTGGATTCAGTGAGGGAGCCTCAGTTCCCTCATTGTACATCAAAAGGAAACTGAAGAGCATAGAGCCCATTTCTGTGATTCTCTACTCCTAGTCTCAGGGACCCTCTCCTTGAGTTTCCTGTGCTAGGGTTCTGGGAGAGAGGCAGGTTCAAAGTAATTTTTCCCCCTGGGATTATCTGGAGTAAGGTCTTTCACTGAGGTTCAACCATAAGCTGGGTGCCTTGCCTCATTTTATTATTAGAAGGTATTTGTGCTATAAAATGGCCCCAGCTATTTCAGTTTTAACCATGCTTATGAGAATTTATTATTTAAATGTTTAGGAATTTGAATTTGAAATGAGAAAAACTGAGAATTCTTATTAAATGTGAAACAACTTGCTAATTCAAAATGAAACACTCATGGCAATAAGGCCAACCATGTAGAAATAAGTACATGGTTGGTAAGAGAATTGGAGAGAAGATTGGCTTAAACCAAGATGAGTTAGCAAATCATGGTGTCTGTTCTTTTGGTGCATTCTGTGTCTGCTACCTTTATTTAAGAAAGGAGAACAAGTTAAGAAAAAAAAATGAAGGAGGAATATACAAGCTTTATTTTGAGAATCCTGCTGCTCCCTCAACTACCAGCTAGAAATCTTCCTGGCTGTACGTTAGGGACATGGCCAGGCCTCCCCCCTCAGTTCACATAGGACTGTCATCTCCTTTGGGAGCTGTGAGTCACCAGTTATACTGTGCATCGGGGGCCTAACTGAAACTTCACACAAAGGGTAGGACTAGTCCTGAGATCTCCTGAGGGCCCTGTAAGTTTGTCAGGGAGCAGAATCCATGGTCTCCCAACAGGAAAGTCTGGACCTGTTCTCTAGAGATTTTCTTTGATCTAGGAGAGTTTGGCCAATTCCAAAAGCAGCTGAAACAGGTGCAGAGGGCCACCTGCATTTTGAGTCATTCTGCCAATACAGAAGAGGCCCTGGGCATGGCAGTGATGGTGGGGGATGGGCAGACGGGAGACAACTTTTTTGCTTTTCGCAATAGCTGCAAGGCACTGCTGGATTCTTGTGAGTGGGGGCTAGAGATAGTCAACGGGCTATGACTTGTCTGTACAGTGAAGCCCCGTCCCAATCAAATGTGATCATTGTCCTTCCGCGCCCCACCAGAAGCAGTGGGTGAAAGTTGCTCATGCCTTAGCCCTGGAAGGGAAGAGCTTCTGCATAATCCAGGAGTTGTTGTTCAGCAATGTGTCTTGCATTCACCAAACAGCGGGGTCTGAGTAGTAGAGTGCAGACAATAAGAATTTCCTAAGCTTTTAAGGAGTTTGGGAAAACAGTGTGTCCTTGTTAATTCCAAAAAGAGTATCTTCTGGGTGAAGGCCATGACTGAATTATAATAGTATTTTATAATGGCATCTTACTTGTAGAAGTTCTCTGTCATTAATGATGAACTGAATGTATTTATTTGTTTTTAAAACTAAATTCAGTTAATTAATATATAGTGTGTTACTGGTTTCAGAGGTAGAGGTTAGTGATTCGTCAGTCATATGTAAGACCCAATGCCCGTTACATTACACACCCTCCTCATTGCCCATTACCCGGTTACCCCATCCCCCCACCAACTTCCCCTCCAGCAGCCCTCAGTTTGTTAAGAGTCTCTTATTGTTTAATCTCCCTCTCTGGTTTCATCCTGTTTTATTTTTCCTTCCCTTCCCCTATGATCCTCTGTTTTGTTTCTTAAATTCCAGTAATGAGTGAGAGCATATGATAATTGTTTTTTCTGATTTATTTTGCTTAGCATAATATGCTCTAGTTTCAGCCACATTGTTGGAAATGGCAAGATCCCGTTTGATTGCTGAGTAATTGAATATAGGTATTTAGAAAAAAGAACAAAAGCTTCCCCATTCGGTGCTCTCTGATGATGGAAGTAAGTTGGCAGAGGTGCCAGAATCAAAAGCTTTGTTGTTCTTGAAACCACTTTATTCCAAAGAAATTTGCAAAAGTACAGTATTTATTCTAATGCTTTTAAAGAAAGAATACCATCCTTTAGGTGAAAATTGCAAAAAAAAAATTGATCTTTCTAAAAAGTTACATTTTCCTCCACAGAAATGATACACTATTAAATCATAACTCACATGCAGAAAATACAGCACGCTCTTACATGCAGGAGCGAGGGGAATGTGTTTCTGGGGTGTACCGCCGTCGGAAAGGATCTCTAAAATTCCTCTGACAAGGCTTGAAGTCAGGAAGCAGGGGCGGTTGGGCCTTGATCAGCATCCCATCTGTTTCGCGCAGAAGTGAAAGTGATGCTATTGGACTTGAGTGGCCCACAAAGGAAGCAGTGTGCTTGGATCCCAGAGGACCTTTTTGTGCGGAAGGCTTTTTATTGTTTATTTGCATTTCATTGATCTCTTCTGTCTTTGAGAAGGAGCATGAGAATGAGCAGAGAAGGCATGTTGCCTCATGGGGTTTATTTGGTTGAAATGAGTCTGCTAATTCCTGCTTCTCCCATGGCCACACCCCCACACCCCCAGGCTGGCACAGAGGATGCAAGAGGTTAGGGACTGTTGTCTTTTTCACTGAGTCCCCAGGGCTTGGAACAGGGCCTGACACATGGCAGGCCTTCAGTAAATATTTGCTAAATGAACTTACAGAGTTTGTTAGAACCCTGAGTGTTATATACATTTCTGTTTGCTTAAACTATTCCCTTTTTCCCCCCCCAAAGAAATACCTCTTTCACCCCTATAAGCCAGATTTTATAATATTTTACTCTCTGGGTATAGGGAGAGTGGTGGGAAGAATTTTTTTTTTTCCCTAATCACAGTGATAGCTAGTATGTTGAATTTCCGAGCAGAAAACCTTGTTCTGCCAAAGGCTGATTATCATAGTAAATAACTGTGACCTTTGCTTTCCATGCCTTTGCCTTTTTTGTTTTAATGCCATCTCTGGGTTCTTTCATTGGTTTTGATCCTTCTAAGTGAGACTAATCAAAAGTTGTGGAAAGATAAAATGGAAATCAGAAAATCCTTTTGGCTTGGTTTATGAGGGAGGAGAGGTGAAAATCAAGATAATAGGGCCAAAAGATACCTTATCTCTTTATTGACAAACTTCTCTTGCTTAGAATGATCTAATGCAATCTGTGTAAAAAGACAACTGTAGAATTGGTCGGTCAGTTTTGGAGTAAAGTGGAATATTGAAACAGACAATTCTTTTTAAGGAGCCAGAGCTGGAGGACGTGGTGAGCCTCTCATGAGAGCACTGGCCAGGGGGCTCTGCCCTTCCTCTGATGGGATATAATGTGTGTGTTTGTTTCTTAGCTTGACATCGACGACAAGGTCAAGTTCTGATGCTCTGCAGGGGCGATACGCAGCTCCGGAACTGGAAGTAAGTTCATTTCCCTCCCTTGCCCTGCTTCATCTCAGAAGACCCATTTTTCAGGAAGGCTCTGTGTGTTTGTGTCTTTATTGATCTGCATTCCATGATCCCATTTTTCTCCTCAGGAAAGAACACAATTTTTGTACAGAAAAAAAATAATGTAGAGACAATGGGATTAAAATGAATCTTTGATTTTCATCCAACAGAATCAGCCTCTACTGTGGCCTTGCTCCCCCTCTCCCATCCGAGGCCTGGGTCGCTTTGTTGGGCTGCTCTCTGCGTTTTCCTCCTGTCACAATGGAGTGTGTGTGTGTGTGTTAACTTCTAGTCCATTCTTCTCCAGAACAGCTGTTACACATAACCTTAGGGTCGTGCTATGTATGGAGGCCACAGACAGGTATAACACAGAAGGGAAGGAATGAGCACCCTCCCTGCCACACTGCTGAGCGTTGTCTACACGTTAGCTTATCTCATTGCTTCGGTTTGGTCAGGTGGGCATTTCTGGGTAAGGACCTGGGAGCAGTAGAGGTCCGGAGAATCAGGGGGCTTAGCAGTAGATGCCTTTTGGTCAGCAGGAAGCCTGTCACTTCCTTCCCTGTGCCATAATCTTTTGTGGGGGCCCTTGGAACATCCATCAAGGTCAGAAAAGGGCTAATTCCGTGGAGGCAGCCAGGAAAAGTCTGACCCCAGGAATGGAAGGAACACAGGGTTCCAATAATGGCTGAGACTTCACAGCAATTGTTACGTGCCCGGCACTGTTCTAAGCACTGTATTTGTGATCGCATTTCAGCCCTGTAAAAACCCAGTGAGGGCTTTATAAACTCTGTTTTAACAGAAGGGAGAGACAGAAAAGTTACTTAAGCTTCTGATTTGCTGGCACTGTGACCTGGGCACCCTGGTTCCAGAGTCCATGTTCCCGAACTCTGCTGCGAGAGCTCAGTGCCAGCTCCCAGCCCTGCTGCAGACCCTGCCTGACCCCCAGCCCTCCACCCCCCCTCCCTTGCCGTGTCCTCAGAGCTTTCCCCGGATGGAGGAGCCCTGGTATGTGTCCAGATACGGACACTCTTCTCTGCAGCTGAGGCTATGGGGACGGTCTTTCCTGCACCTGACCTGGAGACAGTGAACATTATGAGGGGTTGTCAGGCTGCCAGCAGCATTCAACAGCTCTTTCTGTCCCTTAAAAAAGAAGAAGGCTCTGCTGAGTCTGAATAGGTTACTGCTTCCTACACAGAAGAGAAGGGTCTCTAGAAGGGACACGTTTGTTCTCCCCACAGCCGGGTGACCACCTGCTGGGGTTGTGCACAGCGGCTTCAATATCCCTGTTGTGTAGAGTGCAAGCCCAAAGAATAGCACATCTCCAAGTTAGACTGAAGAGGATGTTTTCCTTCTCGTGCTAAGGAAAGTGTCCCAGTGTTTTCTTCTGAACTGGAGAGCATGCAAAACGGAAGTTGGTCTGTTCTCCTTGTATCAGGTTTCACAGGATATACCTTTGAAAGAGAAAGTTAGTAGTTTCTTATGCTAAGTTAAGTTTCAGAAGAACTAGGACCCCAGGATACCATGTCTTGAGCCCCCTGCATGATTAGTGGATCTTAGACTGTGTCACCTGATCCAAGATTCTGTCAAGTCCGTTCCCTCTATTAGAAGTGTCCCTGATGTAGTAGGGAAACAGGGGTTTGGCCTTGCTGTATGTAGGCTGGAGCTCCTATGTCCTTGTCCCTTGTCCCTGGCTCTCTGTTCTTTCCAGTACAAATACTATCAGCCTGAAAGTGCCAACGACCCAGTACTTCCCAGCTGGTCTTGCTATGTGGAATGTTCCTTTTTGTTTGTTTGTTTAAGATGTTATTTATTTGAAAAAAAAAAAAAAGATTTTATTTATTTGAGAAAGAGAGAGAAAAACCATGAGCGGGGGAAGGGCAGAGGGAGAAGCAAGGATCCTGATTCCCCGCTGAGCAGAGAGCCCAATGCAGGGCTCGATCCTAGGACCCTGAGATCATGACCTGAGCTAAAGGCAGACACCCAACCAACTGAGCCACCCAGGTGCCCCAACGTGTAATGTTTCTTACTCTGGTTACCAGAGTCTTTCTGAAATCATGTATTAATTTTTTGTAATCCAGTTTTTTATTAGTTTATTGTTTTGACTAGGTCAGAAACATGGTACAGAATTTAAAAGGTGCCAGAGACTCTTCAAAGGAAAGTATCCCCTCCATCTAACCCGGTCCCTAGCCCTCTGCCTCTGTAGAGACAGTTGAGCAGCCTGATTTCATCGGCAATGCAGGTGGACCTCCTGCTTCCAGACCTCTTAGCTTGACCGTTTCTGATCCTGCCAGCTCTACCGGCTCCCAGACCTAGCAAGTATAGCAAATCGTCACCAGGAATGAGCTCTGTGAGGGGGGGGACCAGTCTTGTTCACCTTGTGTTTCAGGCCGAGTTTTCCAGAAGCAGCTGCCAAGGCAGAGTTGAGGTGCAGGTTGTCCCTTAGGGATCAATGTTGGTGGAAGGGAGGGAGGCAAGATTGGGCGAAGTTAAAAAGCCCCAGAGGTGGGACAAAGTCTCTGTTGACCCCTTCAGGGCCCCAGAGCAGATATGACCCATCAGAACTGTCGCCAAGAGTCAGTGGCTGCACCTCTACCTCCCTGCCTCGAGCAGCCAGTTCAGCGTGGGTTGCCTGGGAAGGCTGGCGCTGTGGCTGAGAGAACGCCTGGGAGCTGCCGTCTAGAGGCTGTGCCCAGCACTCCCAGGGAGCTGACTGAGCACTAAGTGAGCACCGCTGAAGGGAACCTGGGTGGCTCACCTCCGTATCTGTTTCCTGTCACCAGCACTGAAGCACTTGGGAAGAACAGATGCCTAGTCAGATCCTTTGAAAGGGGTCCATGAGCGCAGTTCCGAGCCTGGCCGCGGGTTTGCATGGAGGGCTTGGCACAGCATGGGGATGGCCCTTCGTGCCTTCCTGACGGTAGAAACACCACCTGACGCTGTTGGGTTTTGCCCTTGCAGGTAGCCCGCTGTTGTTTTTGCTTCGGCCCTGATGGAGAGGGTAAGTAGACAACCTCCCTCCCATGCAGCTCTAGTCTGTAGGTGTTTGGGATTTACACCCAGATAACTTGAATGGTAAGCGGAAGGTTTTCTTCCAGAGCTGGTGAATTGTTGGCTCTACTTTCACATTCTTTCTTAGCGATCGATCGCTGGGTGTATTCATGTTGGTATTCTGGCCGGCTCATCTGTAAGGTAAATTCTAAGTGAGACTTCGAGGAGTACATTTTTCAAAGGAATGAAAATTTTGAAAATTTCTCTGCTTTACCTTCTTTCTTTCTTGGACTGGAGAATCCTGGGGCTCGAAAACACTTGTCATGCCCTTTCACTTCCCTCTGAGCTGAGCATGGGTTTTCCATTTATATGGGCTCTTTTCTGCTCTTTTCAAACGAATGAGAGGTTGGGAAATTTATCCTGTGCAGAACGGTCCCGGGGGTGAGGGTTCTGCACAGAGGGTGTGGATGAAATTGCCTAAGGCTACACATGGCTTCTGCCATCTTTCTCTACTCACCAGCCCCTGGGGTGGAAATGAATGAGTGTGGCTCTGCGGGGGCAGCAGGTGTGCATGTGTCCACTCAATGAGCTTGCGCTCGCTTTGTGCCTCACAGACACTGAAGAGCAGCAGAACGTAAAGGAGGGACCGCGGGTCATTTATGATGAGAAGAGAGGCACCGTGTATAGCTACTCCTATTTCCACTTCGTGTTCTTTTTGGCTTCCCTCTATGTGATGATGACCGTCACCAGCTGGTTCAAGTGAGTGGCCCATTGTCTTAGACATTTAAGAAGGGACAGTCTTTAGACAATCAACTTAAGTCCTATTTTTTAAGTGCTGGGAGCCACACGGAGTCCCAGATCCAATCTCCGGGAGTCAGTTAACTCTTCTCCAGGTCCTTCTGTGCTCACCTACACAGAAACAGTCCTGGGGTCTCAACAGTCTGCAGACATGCTTTTAATCCTGGGACTTCCTGATCCTCATGCCCCACAACCTGCGCTACGGTAGCGCATATTCCTTCATTCCTTTCCTGTGCATTTACAAGCCTGTGTGATTTTTAAAAAAGATTTTATTTACTTATTTGACAGACAGCAAGAGGGAGAATGCAAGCAGCGGGAGTGGGAGAGGGAGAAGCAGGCTTCCTGCCCAACAGGGAGCCTTATGTGGGGTTCAATCCCAGGACCCAGGGATCGTGACCTGAGCCAAAGGCAGCCCTTTCAACAACAGAAGCCCCCAAGCCTGTGCAATCTTTAAAACATAGGAAAAAAACATAAAACAGGGGTGCCTGGGTGGCCCTGTAGGTTAAAGCCTCTGCTTTTGGCTCAGGTCATGATCCCAGGGTCCTGGGATCGAGCCCCACATTGGGCTCTCTGCTCTGCAGAGAGCCTGCTTCCTCCTCTCTCTCCCTGCCTCCTCTCTTGCCTACTTGTGACCTCTGTCTGTCAAATAAATAAATAAAATGTTTAAAAAGAAATAAATTAACAAAAAAACATAGATACGATTATATGTGTTTCCCCTTCAGCTTTTTTTTTTTGTTCTTTTGCTTTGTTTTGTTTTTTAAAGTTGGTAATCCATGATGGATCTCACTTTCCCTGTCACTACATAGAAACTCTTTTTAATTCTTTTTGGATCATTTTTCACTGAACCAGTTTTGTGTTATAACTCAGAATACGCATGGGATAGACATTTAGGCTCATTGTGCTTTATTTTATCCATTCACGCAGCAACTATCCAAGCGGTTCCTACGTGCTGCCCCTTTATAAATGGCCGGCTTATAATCTAGTGGAGGAGACAGCCTGTGATCCAAATGCAGTAGGCAGATGGCACTGACTATTAGGGAGGAAAAAGAGGAAGAGGAATGAGGAATACCAGGTGGGGCTTGGGGATGCTGGGGCCAGCAGAAGGCTTCGTCGGGGAGATTTTTTTTTCCAGAACATCCTAGGAAGAAGAGAGGAGGAGGAAGGCTTCTAATGCATCCCCAATGCATCTAATGCTTTGGTAATTCCTGGCAAGTTTTGGCATGGCAAGCTTGATGGAGGGACTTATAATTAATAAGGCAAAAAATAAGAGATGTTGCCAAGAATATGGGAAGAATTAGAACCTTTTACAAAAACTCCTGCTAGGATCATAAACACGGTGCAGCCACTTTGGAAAACACTTTGTCAGTTCCTCAAAATGTTAAACACAGTTATGGTAGGATCTGGTTGTTCGAATCCCAGGTATATTCCCTATAGGAAGAAGTATGATCACACAGAAACTTCTACACACACGTTGATAGTA
Organism: Mustela putorius furo; assembly: GCF_011764305.1. Taxonomy (NCBI): domain Eukaryota; kingdom Metazoa; phylum Chordata; class Mammalia; order Carnivora; family Mustelidae; genus Mustela; species Mustela putorius. The sequence continues at coordinate 21,940,183 of NW_025422471.1, forward strand.
GCATCACTTATCACAGACAAAAAGTAGAAACCTCCCAAATGGCTGTTAGCTGATGAATGGATAAACAAAATACATTATCTCCATACAGTAGGATAATCCTCAGTTATAAAAAGGAATCAAGTATTGATCCATGCTACAACATGAATAAATCTTAAAAACCAGTCATAAGAGGCCACATGATTCCATTTATGTGAAATATCCGGAATAGGCAAATCCAGAGAGACAGAAAGTAAAGTAGGCCAGTGAATGCCAGGGGCTGGGAAGAGGTGGGGAAGTGGTGTACACTTTAAATAGTGTGAGTCGTATCTGAATCGAGCTGTTAGGAAAAACAAGATAAAACAGAACAACAGAAAGACTGGAGGCTATGGGAGCAGGGAGACCCCTTCTGGTGTTTGGGATTTACCCCTTCTGGAAGAGGCCTCCCCTCTGCCTGTTCTCTTCTTGCTCTGACAACAGTTGGTTCTTGTTTCCATAGCTATGAAAGCGCCAACATCGAAACCTTCTTCAGCGGAAGCTGGTCCATCTTCTGGGTCAAGATGGCCTCTTGCTGGATGTGTGTGCTCTTATACCTGGCAACCCTGGTCGCTCCCCTCTGCTGTCCCTCTCGGCAGTTCTCCGTGTGAGGAGGACCTGAGCCGGCCTGCAGGTTGGAAGTGACGTGCTTTGAAGAAGTGTCCCAGGGGTCTGAGCCGTGACTGGTGCTTTGTGAAAAGCTGGCTGGTTTGAGTGAGTCTGAAAAAGGCTTTCAGAGGGGGAAAAAAAAGTCACCCGATTGACTTTTTAATTCGGAAAATCAAGAGAAAGAACCATTTTACTCCAAAAGAATTGAAATTTTAAACCAAGCTGATCCTGAGGGATAATGTATTTTGTGTGTGTGTTAGCCCTAAAAACTGGAATAGAAATTAGGCTAGTATTTTCCTTGATTTTTTTTTTTTTTTTAACCAAAACAGAGTTTGGGGCACGACAGGGATAAATCTGCCCTTGTCATTTTTATCCTTGGAATAGAAAAACTTGCCAAAATCTCAAACCCTCAGCCCCTGACAGAATGCAGACCCTTGTCACGCACCTCAGCCGGGACCCTCGTCTGCAGCGGGCTCTGCAGCCAGCACTCGTTCTGCTGCCCCCCGCTACTTGGTATTTATAGGGTACAAGAGGAAGCACCTGCTTTGAACTCCACCCTTGTGCTGTTTCCTCCTGGCCCCCAGACGTTTCCCTTTGAGGCTGTGGTGCTGGGAATCACAACTTCACTCTCTACCCTTGCCTTTCCCAGAGGTCCCCCATCCTGTCTGGCCTCGCCGTCTTTGCTATAATGTGAAAAAGCACAATTTGCCATCACTACCATGTGGTTCCCCCACTGTACTATTCGTTCCTGATCCGAGTTCCGGCAATAATCATGACTCCTGTCTGTGGTGTTGTTCACATGATTATAGAACAATATTCATGTTGTTTTCTTTGCCTGAACAGTGGAAGGCTATCGTTCTTACTTGTTTCTACTATTAATTTTAACAATACTCTAGGACCTTACCCGAAAAGTCGCTTCTTAACCGAAGCCCACGGCACCTCTCTTTTCTTGTGAAAGTCAGCCAGTTTTTTTTCCACCTTGAGGCCTTTGAAGTTGTAAAAGCAAAAGGGCTCTTGTTTCCTGGATCTGGAATGTGAATGATAATATTCACTGTGGTTTTTGGAGTAAATTTGCTGAGGTGAGGATTCCAGGCAGCACCTCAAACTGCGCTGACAGGATAAGGCCTTTTGTACAAGATGTAGAAGTGGCCAAATATACTTAAAAGAAACGATGGGTTGGAGGATGGGTGGTGGGGAGGTGGGTATTTAATTAAGCCATAAGCAACATCCACGGAGATTTCCAAAAATACAAACTTGTAAAGTAATCCTCGTAAGAGGTTTGACTTTAGGCAGCTGCCCAAGAAAATACTCATGTTCAGTGTTGATGTCTGTCCTCAGTCAGGGAAGAGTTTTCTCAGCGGAAAGTCTATCAGAGACCCCAGTGGAGATGTGGTGCGGAGGCTTCTGTCAGTGCCCTGTAAGGGTGGAAAGGGTCTTCTTGAGCTCTCTGGCACAGAGGGTCTGAGAATAGAGTGTATCCTGCCGAGCTGGGCAGAATCGGGTCTCAGTGTGCCAAAATGCTGGTCTGGGGAATTAGATTCTTCATTTCTGCTCCTTTGCCCTCCTCCCAGGAACACAAGCTGGGAGACAACTTCAGTGGACGAATTCTTCTAGAATCATGCCTTATTTCTCATGTTTGAGATTCCGTTTTGAAAGGCACTCGTGTATGAGTGAGAGCCTTGTTTTGCAAACTTTATCCCATTTCTTATTTTAGGCCAGAAGCTCTTCTGGCAGTTGAAAGGTCCTCTGGCGTCACAGAATGGAAAGCCGCCATGCGCAGCCCCTGTTAAGCCCGTTGGCCTGGGAGCTCTGTGGGTCGGGGACAGGTTGAGGGACTTGGCCGTGTGTGGGAGCCCCCGGCAGGAACTGTGGCAGTAGCTGGCGCGGTGACACAGGGCAGTAAGCCGAGAGTGGCTTTAGGAAAGACCTCGAGAAGAATCCCATCAAAAACTGGGATACTAGTTTCATTGTGTTTTCTTCCTGCTGGAGTCTTGCTGCTTTGGGCAGCCAACTATGTGACTTGAGAACTGGTCTCAGGGCAGGTCACGGTCCAGCTGACAAGGCTCCTCTTCCTTGGCTGGCCTTTGTTGGCAGGCTTCCCCTGCAGAAAGAAGCTTAGGGAAACAGAAAGGAAAGGACATTCGTTGCCAGTGGCAGGGCCTTCAGAGTTCCCTTCTTTAGCTGACCCAGCCAAACCGTGTTTGCCAACTGCTTCACATTGGTTTGTGGCCCAAAGTTCTTCTTGAAGTGTAGTCTGATGGAAGAGATAGAGTTGCGGTCACTCTGATTTTTATCCTCAACAGAATCGAAGCAAGTTTATCTGAACGATGGGAGAGATGTGAATATATTCGAAGGACTGAGGGCATATAAATAAGTCGACTTTAATGATTATTAATTGTTATAAACAATACTCAGGTGATGAGTTAATGTTTGTGGGTGTAAAGAACCTACATTCTCGTGCTATTGTGATATGAGAAACTGGAAAAATTGTGTCAATTGCTTTCAGTTGCTGTAATGATGCTGTTCATTGGGTAAGTTCACTGATCTCTTTTTAAAATAATTTTGCTTCCTCCACCTTTCTGTACATGATTTTTAAAAGTACATTCCCAGTAGCTGCTGGTCAGACTCCTTTAGTGATGTGAGAGAAATTTTTTTTTTTTTTAAACTGTGTATATGTTTCTTTTGTGCTATTCCTTAGATATGGAAATATTTTCCCCTCTCGTTTTCATGAGTAAAAACACTAGGTGGGGGAAGGGATTCTTCTGGGAATGTTGCTGTATACCTAGATGGGTTATCTGAGTTAAGGCTGGAGACTTTTCTGTCAAAAGCTTTTGGAAACCCGATTCGGTCCTTACTGGATTGAGTTTTTGTAATACTGGTTAGCGGGTTTTGCTTTTGTCCTCTCCGTTCTTGGGAAATAGCTTGAGAGAATTGTTCCCCAGAGGTGTTTGGGGCTCTTTCGTGGAGTTGAAGGACTGTCTGCATGTGGGCTGTTGGACGGTGGGGTTACGGAGATTTGGGGTTCTGGTGCCCATCAGGAATAGACAGCAATTGGGCCCCCACACCTCATCTTTTTAAATTTCCAGTTCCTCAGAGGATCCTTCGTTCTGGGTGACCTTCATGTAGCGCTAGTCCCCACCCTCACCCCCATATTGTCCCCCTCTGCCTATTTAAGATTATGTACTTATTTAATTTTAGCCAGAAGTTTATCACCATTGGTGCTTCATGTTACCCTACAAAGGGAATTCCAGAGCCTTTGTTTAAGACACCTGGGCTTTTTTTCTCCTTTGACTGCCTTTCTAAATAGCATTTCATTTCAGTGTACATTTGTGTTCTACTCCTCTTGGAAGTGAAAGCAGTTTTAACCTATAATGAAGAAGGGTGTGACCTTGGGCTACGACCCTGCCTGTCTAGAGAGAACGCTGGGTCCTCCTTAATCAGGGACAGTGCAGGAGTCACTCAGCTCATGGAATTCTCTGTAGGATAGTCTCCTAATAGGACTAACTCCCTCTGCTTAATTCTTAAGGTCACCATGTTTCCCACCATCTTTACAATGCTTGTAAAGCCTCAGACACATTCATCTCAGTGTTGCATTTCAGGCAGAGATGGGCACTCTCATGTTGGACCTACGCTACAGAACTAGATAGCTGTTTACATAGATCTTTCCAACTAACACTGGTCATTCTAAAGATCTTTACCTTTTAAAAATTTTCTTCCTCAGTAAGTCACTTGCAGAGGCATTCATTTTGAAAGGGGTAATATTTGGCTTTTACCAAAGAGGGTTTTTTGTTTGTTATTAAACAAAATTCCTTCAGAAAAACTTAATTGGGTAAGGATAGATTAAAACCACATATGTCCAAATCTGCTTCTTTAGGAGTTTAGTCATATTTATGTGAGTAAAATGATGAAGAACTCTTTAAGGTAATACTCTGGGTGAAGGATCCTGGGAAGTTCTCTCAGGTAAAGAAAGTTTGCAACAGATGTGTAATATATGTCTTGAGAGTTATTTATAAGAAATTTATGAGGATTGTTTTGGTTTCCTATATTAAAGATTTAAGTTCTTTTTTTACTTTTGCAAAAAAAAATTTTACGGAAGTTTTATAATTGTAACATTGTTAATTTTTTTAAACTTTTCCAAAATAACTAGTTGTAGCAGAATTATGGGTTTATGTTTTGCTCTATTTAGAATTTGAAATGTAGTATGTGTGATAAATTTACTGTTTGAAATTTATAATAGCCTTGGATATGGTTAGAGTTTTGGTAACTTTTTTAAAAGTTATTTTCTTCCCTCGAGTCACAAAGGCAACTGTGGGTTTATATTTGTTTTTTGAATGCTAATTTTTCTATGAAGTGTCTGAAGTTGACCAGTCTTTTCCTATGTAGAAAACTCAGAACTTGTTAACTCTGTACTTTAATAAAAATTAAAATGGAAAACTATGTTGCTGTTGTTTTGATTTGGGGGGTTTTTTTGTAATTAGAAGTCCTCCAGGTGGTATTTTCCAAAGATGTTGCCTTCAGGTGTTAATCATCTTTCTCTCAAGCTCATAGAATCTTTTCTGATTCTTAATAATGAAAATATAAACGTGAAAACCTAACTTTTTTGTTTCCTTCACTCCCCCCACCCCACAGCTTTTGTGGGCTGCTTCCTTTTTCCTATTCTTAGACTAGTGCCACACTCTCACAAATACGAGAATTAGAGCAAGTCTCTAAGGAAGATAGTAGAAGTGTTCCAACATGGGTCTTCTTTTTCAAGATTTGGCTCTTCTAGGCCTTTTATATTTTCCTTGAAAATTTAGGCTTGAGGGAGGGGGATGGCATTGTGTCATTAGACTAATTTGGAAAGAGTTGACATTTTAACATTAAGTCTTCCAATCTAGGGTTATTTTTCATTCATGTAGGTTCTTAAAATTTTCTTTAGTAGCATGGTATAGTATTGCTATTTTTATTAAAATGTCTTTGTATGAAATTTAATCTCTTTTTCAAAAGATTTTATTTATTTGTCAGAGAGAGAGCACAAGCAGGGGGAGCAGCAGGCAAAAGGAGAAGCAGGCTCCCCACTGAGCAGGGGACCTGACACAGGACTTGGATCCCAGGACCACAAATCATGACCTGAGCTGAAGGCAGATGCTTAACCAACTGAGCCACCCAGGCATCCCATAAATGTAATCTTGATTCTTCTAGTCCTTTTTTAAATGTGAATTATACATATCACATAATATAACAGTGACCACCTTAACCATTTCAAAGTGTGTGGTCCATAGTGTTAAGGACATCCGTACTGTTGTGCAACCAGTCTCCAGAACTCTTCTCATCTTGCAAAGCAGAAGCCCTGTACCCATTAGATGGCACTTCCCACCAGTGCCTGACTCTGCACTGCTGTCCTACTTTCTGTCTCTCTGAATTTGCCATTTGCTTCATTGTCCCCTCTGTGCATCTTCCCACCTAGATGACGATCCTGTGCAGGTTTCTGGCTCACTTGTACTTTGGGGTGCACCATTTTTTGTTGCAAATGTTGCCCATGTGAGTTTGGTCGTGCTAAGTACTCTGTTTTTGTGTGAGAATTCAGGAATATCCAAAGTCTCTACTTTTGTCATTGCCATCATTTCTTCCATGGGCTCTTGAACTGAACCGGTTGCAACAGGGCCTCGCACACACCTTTTACCTGAAGCTGCTTTTTCAGGCCATTGGTAACCTCCATGTTGCTGAATCCATTTGTCCTCATCTTATTTGGGTTATCAGAAGCACTCGAAAGTATCAACTAAACAACCTCATTCAGATTTCACTGATATTTACACCCTGTTTTGAAAGGGATTGTCTATTCTGTTACCTTGGCCCTGCTGACATAGATCTTAAGATCAGAAGAAGGAGATAACTTTTCTCAGCACCCACAGGACCACACCCAAGGTCCTAGTCTCTGCACCCACAGGACCACACCCAAGGAACCACCCCTGGGAGCATGGTCTTCAAGTGGACAGTACCTTCATTCTTAGCACCACTTTCTGGAACCTCCTTTCTTTTTCCATAAGGTCTGATTTGCAGCTCAATAGTTTGCTCAGCTGGCTTTCAGCCCATAATGACTGCGAGTCAGTGGGTTTAGTTTGAATAGTTCTGCCTCAGTGTAAGCTGTGGTGCTTTGGCTCATTTCTCTTAGAAACATCGTGTTTTCTGGGAATTTTAGTGAGATTCAATAGGTCAGATAAAAGCCATCTCCACTGATCTTTTCTAGATTTCTGCTTTCGGCTGTAGATCAGTGCTGTGTGACAGTACTCCTATTCTTGCAGAAGCCTTTTTGTCTAGCCAGGAGGATCTGAGAATCACTCCCTCGAATCTTTCTGAGGTCTTAGCTGAGAGGGCTTTATCACGATGCTGAGGTCACATTTTACTTGTGGCATATGAGAAATGATAAGCAGCTAATAAAATAGTGCTGTTGGAAATAGGTCATTGAATGTGTTCAGATACGTTGTTAAATGAAAAATAGTTTAGAAAACTATTGGAGTGTAACCCAAGCCCTGGGTGTGTGTGAACTGTCAAAGAAGAAAATTATTCTGACACTTGTTAAAACAGTAAGGAAGATTTTATTCGGGACTGTTGTCATTGGAGTTCTACAACAGGGCAGAGATCAGGCTGTTAAAAATAAGACAACAGGCCCAAAATGGAGTTGCTTATGCTAAGCTCCACATCACCAAATGGAAGGATTCTTGATAAATTGGCCTAACCAGACTCTTGTTAAAGGCATACCAAAAATTTATACATCAAAGGTGAGAGGCGGAGCCCCATGTCAGGCTTTCTGCTCAGTGGGGAGTCTTCTTCTCCCTTTCCCTCTCTCCCAGCTTATGCTTTCTCTGTCAAATAAATAAAATCCTTTAAAAAGTTGGGGGGAAGGGTGAGGGATGAAGAACATGAGCTGATGTCAAGGGTAGGGTGTTCTTGCTAAGACTGGGCTGTGTGGGCCTGGCAAGGACAGAATGGACATGGATAGCCCAGGCCTAGTCAAGAAGAGAGCCCAGAGGAGCCTGACTAAAGTTTGGTCAAGGAGAGGGGAGGGTCTTTGTCAGAACATGCCCACAAGCGTGCACAGCCAGAAAATGTACCCATATGCTCATCTCTTCATAGCAGACCTCTCTCGAAATTTGGGCTTAGAACTGAAAATACAGCCAGAGAGTGGCTGCATTCTTGAACCAAGGAGGTGGGAAACCTTTTTTTCTTCCTTCTTCTTCTTCTTTTTTTTTAGTTTATTTATTTATCTATTTATCTATTTATTTATTTATTTATTTATATTTTTTGAGAGAGAGAGGGTGGGGTAAGGGGCAGAGAGGGAGAGAGAATCTCAAGTGGGCTCCCCAATAAGAGCAGAGCCCGATGTCAGGCTTAACTTCACAACTGTAAGGTCATGACCTGAGCCCAAAATCAAAAGTTGGACACCTAACTGCCTGAGCCACCCAGGCACCTCAAGAGGGTCGGAAACTTAAAAGATGTTGTTAGTGATTCTTTTAGGCATTATGGACACAAACCCAGTTTGCAGGAAAGCTACAGGATTGAAGCAGATGCTCAGAGGAGAAGTCAAAGAGAAGAGGGAGGCAGAGAGAGAATGGGCTTCTGCATGTCTTATGGTGTCCAGTCCCCAGCTCTAATCCATTCTGGAATTCCAGTTTAAAAGGATAGTGGTAGATCATGTTTATGGAACCCTTGATGTGTGCCTGGCATAATCCTCACAAAGATCCCATGGTCCTTACTGTTCTAACCCTTGTTTTACACAGGGGAAAGGGGCAAATTTTTCTCAAAATTCTGAATAATTGCAATTGTTTTTACAGAGGTTGCCGAATCTCCATTCTCCTATCCCTTTTCCTTCTTTTCTTTACTATCCCCCAACCCCCCATCCAAATTACCCTTTCCGGTCAATTTTTTTTCTCTTCATATATAGAGCTTTCTCTTGGCTTTTCTATTTGTATAGCAATTTTATTAGTGAGGAATTGCCCTGGAGTAATCTGTTGGACCTCAGTGTCTTAAACACCTGACTGTTTGGTTCAGTATCTCAAGGACTTCAAGCCAAAGGTTATTGTGAATTTCTGGCTTTTTCTTTGTGGCCCTCAGGGGCTACTTTGTATATCCATCTTCTGACATTCTAGACAGAAGCCCAAGGTAGGGCTCAGGGCTCCCTGCAGAGAAGCACACTGCATATCTTAGGACAGGAAATATGAGGGTTTGGAATATTATGATACTGCCAGTAAACAAGAATACTTACAAAAACTGATGACAAGATAAGTTATGTCTAGTAATGAATTTTATCTAGAAATAAGTTTTGTAATCATTATAGTATGTAGTACGTTTTTCCAACTTTTAGAGTGACAAGGCAAGTAAAGAGACTGATTAATTAGACTTAAAATATCAATAATTCATAAGAACATATAGGTAGTTTAAAGTCACTATTTAAATGTTTAAGTTACAGATTATTAAGTTTATATAGTTGAACTCTAGCGTGTTTCAAATGTTTAGAAAGATTTAGTCTATAGAAATGTGAATACTTTTTTGGAATTTTTGAAGGACTTGAGAAAATCAAATATATTAGTTGTAATGTGAATTTTCTAAAACTTAATTTAAAAATTTGATAATATTAGGGTGTACTTTATTAAATTTGTAAACCTAATTTGCTAATTAGGCTTATAAAGTTATGAATCAAACCAAAATCAAATTGGATAATAAAATATTAACAAAAAATCATCAATTTGTAAATAAAATTACATGAGTTTAAAGGCTTAGAAATTAAAATTTAAAATACATTATTTGTATATATCAAACATAAGTTGAAACTCTACTTACTTATCTCAGTGCCTGAAAGTTCTCTTCATTTTTTTTTAAGGATTAAAAAAAAATGTATTTATTTGGCAGAGATCACAAGTAGGCAGAGAGGCAAGCAGAGAGAGAGAGAGGGGGAAGCAGGCTCCCTGCTGAGCGGAGAGCCCGATGTGGGGCTCAATCCCAGGACCCTGGGATCAAGACCTGAGCCAAAGGCAGAGGCTTTAACCCACTGAGTCACCCAGGCACCACTGAAAGCTCTCTTTAGATGTAAAAACTCAGTTGACACCTGGGGTGTATCAGTCAGTGTAGGCTCAGTTATGCTGTGGTAACAAGCAACTCCAAAAGTCTCAGCGGTTCATAGTGACTAAAGTTCTGCTCTCCTTCATGTTACATTCAGCTGTGGGCTGTCTGTAGTTCTGTTTGTTTCTCTTCACTTCAGAAGGCAGATTGATACAGCGGCTATTTGACACTTTGCTGATGAAAGATAGCAGAATATGGCATACCAAAATATGTCACTTTGCATAAGGATTATTTTGAGCTGAAGGTAATTGAGAAGAAACAGAAGAAAAGCTCTGCTCTCTCCCTATTGCCTGAAAGCAGGGAGTAAATTTACAGCTATATTCCACTCCTACCCCTATCCTCTGTGTACCAGAAAGGAGAAATGTTCATCGCTGGAGACAACTTTAGACCCTTATCAATGGAGGAGGTAAGTGACTTAAATCTGCATAAAAACCTTACTCTTGTTTACCATGCTCTTTCTTTCTGGGTTACTTGCCCATAACTGGCCTTCCCCACACTGTTCTTTCTTTTGTCTTTAGCTGAAGCTGTTATTTAAGCCTGAGTTGTTACCCGTTTCTGAGAGTTATTTCATTGTGGGTATCTCCATGTATACACAAAGTACAGAATGATGGGTAACAAACATGCCACTTAAGCATATTATTTTGAGTTGTAGGTACTTTAAAAACAGCAAGTGCAGGGAGAAGCTTTTTCTGAACTCCCCCTGTTTGCCTAAAGACAGATCCTCTAAAAGGAACTCAGTTATCATAAATCTCCCTGGGATTGTCATCAACTGGGGAGGATGGACTTCATCACAGGAGAGACTAGAAATTGACATCACACCCAGATGAACTGTTCCAAACTATCATACCTCCCATCCATTCTCCTAAGGGCCCATTCCTCTTTTCTAAAATCATCTACTCTCCCTAAAAAGCCTACACCTCCCACCCTATCCCACTCACACACACCTTTTCTTATTAAGACAGTATTTAAGCCTGAATTCTAAGCCACCTCAGAGATCACTCATTTTCCCCTGGGTTATCTCCCATGTGTACATGAAATATACATATTAATAAGCTTCTGTTTGTTTTTTTCTTGCTCATCTTTTATTAATACAGGAGTCTCAGCCAAGAACTCAAGGGTAGAGTGAAAATTCTTTTTCCTTTACTATAACATGTCAATAAATCTCTCTTTGTTCTGTTTTTCTCTTTTATTATAGGGGCTCCAGCCTAGAACTTAGAAGGGTAGAAGGAAAATTATTTTTTCTCCCCTACACTGGTCTTGCATGTTACAGGACTTTTTTCTCCATGGGTGCCCACAGTCCTTGGTCACACCACTTCAAAGAATGAAGCAGTAGACTAGATAGAGTGGTGGAGAGCAAAGTAAGGTTTATTGAGTGACAGCAAAATAATACAAAGGAAGGAAGGAGGGTACCCAAAGGGGTTGCCACAGGAATTTCTAAGTCTAGGGGTTTTTATAGGCTTGTTGGTGGGCTATTTTAATCTGATTAACCATCCCTGCGCCTGCCATCCAATCAGGTTTTTGTCACATGGGAAAGGGAGGAGGGCTCCTTTGAGGGTGATGTAAATCCTTTGAAGGGTGGTTTCCTTTTAGGGCGGGGGTGGTGGGTGGGAGGATGGGGGCTAGTCCCTGTCTGCCTACCTTCTAATTATCCTTCATCACATGGAAGAAAGAGAGAAGATGGAAGAAGCACGAGGTGGTGTACATTTCTGTTACCATCACTTTGCTCAAAGCAAGTCCCATGGCCACTCTTGAGGTCAACAGGGTGGGGATATATAACCTTCCCACACTGGGGGCCACACAAGTCACACACCCAGGGCTGATGCAATGAGACAGGGACGTATTATCTCCCCCAAGGGTGGGACACCAAATATTAAAATGTATAATACAATCATAATATGGAATAAGGAGATTTTAACATTTTTCTTACAGTTTCCTTTTTTTCTCTGTCACCTATATTGTCAATATGTGCTAATTTACAGACTTGATTGCTTCTGAGTGTTTGAATTTATGCTTTTAATATTCTTCTTTGGAAATTTCTACAATGAATATAGCCAGGTACTGTGGTCAGATTAAACATTTTAAATTAAAGTTTTTAATTAAAAATTCCTTTAGTAGCCAGGTTAAAATTTATAAATTTTATTTGGACAAAAAGGCAGTAGATAACTCTTTGTTGGTTTTAATACAGAAAGAGTGGTATGTGTACAGCCGTTTTAGAAAGATACATGTCACACACACACACAAAAATAGAAAGATACATGTCACAACACTGAAGGAAAAAATGCTGGTTGGAAAGCTTACATTTTAGGTAGATCACTATTTTACTCGTCAGCATAATAAAAACATGGGTATGAAATGGAATGTGTTTGTTAAGTAAAAGAATCAGTGAATGATGAATGTTGGTTAGTTAGTGGGGAGAGCATAGTCTCATGATGGCTTACGGACATCTTGTATTACAAGATTCATTCTTTTGTGGTTATCTGGCTGATGTCATGAGATTCTGACTTTTGCCATCAGGGAAGATGATATTTCTCCTTGGCAGGGAATTTCATATTTAATGCAGTTTGGATCTTCCTGCATAACATCACAGCAAAAACTTTTGTGCTTAACTGACTCTTCATTTACTTCTGTTTTTAGAGTCAGTACCGATCTTACTGATGAATTAGCTTTTTATAATCCAAGTTGGGTCTCTGCCTAGTTGGTCATTTTTGTCCCAGTTCTACATGGGGGTTGAAACTCAATCAAATTTTCAGTTCTCCTCCACCCCACCATTTTGGCTTTGCATTGTATTTGACTGAATTTTTGTAATAATGATCCTGAAAGGTTCTCTTCCTGTTTGTCCTGTGGAGACAAGAAAACCCAGACGACCACATGGACAGGTAACTCATAAGCTCCTCCTTGCTCAGATAAGCTCAAACTTTAGGTTTGCAGGAATGTTCATGATTCAGCCTTGTGAATCTGCTGAGTAAATGTTGATAGAATGAGTCTTTTTCCCACTATTTCAAGTAAACTTTATTTATCTTTTTCTCACCACCCCACCTACTGTATGGCCTTTTCTAGACCCATGCAATGACATTTCTTGAATCACTTTGCTCTTTGCCATCTCCAAAGTCGCTGTCTTAGTTCACCTTGGCCACCTTTAGTCACCAGTTGTTGGAACAACTGCCCACCTGTGTCTTTCCATTTTCGGATACTCCCAGTCCATTAGAAGCCATGGTGACCTTTCAAGAAATTAACTCAAGTTACTTAGTTCATGCCTTTGTAGGAAGCCCATTGCCATCATCATGTGCTTATGGTTTCCAGGTGCCTTCAGATCTAGTCTCTATTTACCTTTCTAGTCTATTTCCCAATACTCTCACCCCCATACACTTCATGTCAATTTTCTATACTACTTTTTTGTTTCCCCAAATGCTCCTCCATGGCAATGAAATTTGCTGCTGCCTGGAGCACTCTTCCTATCCCTATCTCTACCAGTCTCACTGATTTTCAAGATTCCTTTCAGGTATCATGTTCTTTAGGAAGATTTCTTGACAACCTCCTCAGCCCAACCCTTGATCTGATGTGGGTTTTAGACTAAGTTTAATATATTTTTTTTACAGTACTGTAATTTTTCAATTTATGTGGTAGTATTGCCTTCTCCAAGAGGATAGAATATCCTATTTTTTTCCACCATTGTGTGTACCAAGTACCTAGTGTAATGTCGGGATGTGTAGTTGCTCTTTGTTAAATGAATGGATGGGTGAATGGCTTCACAAGGAAGTGTGACTATAGCATGTTAGTTATTGATACTGAGATAATGGGAGGCACAGAGTCTGGTGCCATGTAACTACTATCTCACCACACTATCAGGAATGGGGTGAATCCCCTTTGCCTTGTCTTCCCCTCTACATTTTCTCTAGGAATTGTCCCCTCCCCAACCCTTTCTTCCAAAGGGTTATAGAGATAGGCTGAGTTGCCACATTCATAAGTAAGACAACCCACAGCCACTTACCACCCAGGTTAGGGGGTTGGCGACTTAGTTGGTGAATTAATCTAGAATGGCACTTGGACCAAGGTGGTCCAGTTTGTGTCCCTTCCCCTGAAATTTGAAATCAGGATAGGGTGTTGGGGAGGAAGAGCAATCTCCCTGCCAGTGGCCAGATAATCACCATTAAATACAGGCCATTCCATGGTCACATTTTTTTTTTTGGTCCTATGGACCAGAGATGTAGGAAAGAAGGCTATCTGTCATAAGATAAGATAAAGATTTCTGAGACAAGATACAAGATAATGAGAGAGCTCTGGTCACTTTTCCAGATTCTGGTTCTAGGATCTTCCCCACATGTTTTCCTGACTATGAGTTTCCACCACCCATTCCTGTAGCCTCCTTATATGAAATTTTCCTTTTATTATTGGAATTACTGTGAATAATTTCTAAAACTACTAAAAACACCTAATATGTTACTTTATCTCAGAGCCCTAAATCTACTTGAAAAATAAATATGGTGGAAACAGATGAAGACGAGCTAAGTGGGAACAGGCAAAGGCTCTCTAGAACTTGCTTCATAGTAGGGGACTCAACTACCATTACTTGAAGGTGAGCACAGTGGGCTTTGAAATCGCTTTGCCCAACTTTTCTTTCTTGACAGCAGTCCCACTTGTAAGTTTTGGATCTAAGGGCTGGTGACGTGGGCAGTGGATTATCTCTGCTCATAAAACTCCAGCTAACATCCAGAGTGTGTTCCCACCAGATCACAAGTGCTATAGGGCAAGGAGCTCCCGAATATACAACCAAGCACTAGGAACTGAGCAAGTGGGAATCTAAGAGGGTACTTGGATAGCAACTCCTCTAACTTACTACTGCTGCGTTTAGAGAATATATTATTTTTCTTTTGTTGTTGTAACAAATTACCACAAACTTAGCAGCTTCAAACAACACAAATTAGTTCATAGTTCTGAAGGTGAGAACTCTCTGGGTGGGCCTGGCTAAGTTCTAGGCTGAGGGTATCACAAAGTTGGAAATCAAGATGTTGGCTAGACAGAGCTCTTATCTTGGGCTCTGGAAAGAATCTTCTCTCAAGTAATTGGCAGGATCCAATTCTTTGTGGCTGTAGGTCTGAAGGACTAGTTTCCTTGCTGGCTGCCAGCCAGGGGCTGCCCTCAGGTGCTCCTCACATAGCCTTCTATCTTCAAAGCAGCAAGGGCACATGGATCCTTCTCACGGTTGAATCTCTCTGACTTTCCCTTCTTTTTTTGTTGGTTTTGTTTTTAAGATTTATTTTAGAGAGAGTGCAGGGGTGTGGGAGTGATGTAGGGGGAAGAGCAGGGAGGGACAGAGGGAGAGAGAGTCTCAAGCAGACTCTGTGCTGAGCATGGAGCCCAGCCTGGAGCTCCATCTCACAACCTTGAGATCACAACCTGAGCTGAAACCAAGAGTAGGATGCTTAACTGACTATTTCACCCAGGCACCCTGTTTGTTTTGTATTTTAAAGATTTGTTTATTTTAGAGACAGACAGTACAGTGGCAAGGAGCAGAGGGAGAGGGAAAGAGAGAAAGAGAAACTTCAGCAGATTCTCCACTGAGCAGGGAGTCTGAGGCAGGGCTTGATCTCAAGAATCTGAGATCATGACCCTGAGATCATGAACTGAGCTGGGAGTCCTAACCAACTGCACCACCCAGGTGCCCCTCCCCATGACTGAATCAGTCCCTTGATATAATCTCATTTTGAGGTCACTTGTTTTGGACCTTTAATTACATCTAAAGAATTCCCTCACATAAGTACCTAGATCTGTGTTCAGTTGATTGAATAACCAGTGGATAAGAATCTCAGAGAGGCCATCTTTGAGTTCTGCCTACCACAAAGAGATCATGTTCTATCCTATAAAGGTATTTTGAGTAGAATTAAACTCTTTCACTAGTTTTAGGTAATTTGTAATTGTAATTTGGAGCTGCAGAAAGAAGATAAACATTTCCTGGGGACTTGGTTTTGGCTCAGGTTGTGATATCAGGGCCATAAAATCAAGCTCCACGTCAGGCTATACACTCAGCATGGAGTCTCTTTGGGAGTCTTTTCTCTCTGCCCTTCCCCGCCCCGCTGCGCTTGGGCACTTGCTCTCTCTTTCTCTCATTCTCTCTCTCTCTCTTTCTCTCTCTCTCTCATGCTCATAAATAAATAAATAAATAAATAAAAAGAAAAATAGATTCTCAAAGTTTACAGGCTTCATACTCATTTGCAAAAAAATACCGGGCGGGATTTCTTGGTGGTAGCTTTCCACTGTCTAGCAGTTCAGAGACCCAGGCTCCTTGTGTAACTGTTGCTCCCCTCTTTTCTAGGGCCTGTCGTCTACCTCCAGTTAGTGCGAGATGGAAGAAAACATGGAGTAGGTGCACTGTTCCTTAAGCCTTTGTCCAGCACAAGCACACAACAGTCATTTCCTTGGCGAGCGCTGGCCAAGTGGTCATATCTAACTATCCCGGGTGTTTGGAGACATAGTTTAGCTGTGTATCAGCGAAGAGGAGGGAATGAGTTAGTGAAGGGCGGCAGTCTCTGCCTCAACCTACTGCTGGCATTCTACGCAATCGCCATTTAGTTAACACTACAATCACGAGAGGTGTATTATTCCCACTCTCCAGAACTGGAGGCTGAGATCCAGAGACATCAAGCATTTTGCCAAAGGTCCCACAGCTATTAAGTGGAGGACCTCAGTTTGGAACTCAATGCTGCTGGACTCCCAACTTCTTACTCTTTCCAGTCTGACATATAGGATCTTAGAAAGTTTGGGGACTGAGCCCATGGCTACGGACAGGTTGGTTGCATTATAATTTCTTTGTCATGGCTGGTTTTGTCCAAGTGCATGGGAACGACCTAAGGCACCTGTTTGAAATGGTTAGTTCTTATCCCCACTCGGCTCAAGCTTCCTGCGCCAGTCCAGGGGGCAGGGCAGGAACCTGCATTAGCAAGCTCCCTGGGGTAGATGCCTCAGAGCACACCTAGATTTCAGATGCCTGGCTTCCAGAACTGGGAGAGTATAACTCCTGTGTTGACATGTTTTTTCCCCCAGCAACCACAGAAAACTAATACAGCCTATTTGCTTCAAGTGAAAACACCAGTGAGCATTCAGGGCTGATGGAAATGCCGTGTGCTCGCAGACTGGGAAAAAAAAAAAAAAAAAGCCCTGAAAATCAGAGAAAGATTGCAGACTGGGGAGTCAGGGTGCCCACTGTAATCATCCGTCAGCATCTGCCCCTTCCTTTTGGTGGTGTCACACTTATGATATTTTCATCATTGCCTTCGTCATTTCTAATATTGTTGAGTGCTGCATATGTGCTGGGCCCCAGGCGCAGTGCTGTCCGGGCACACTTCACTTAAGCCCCCCACCAGTTCCCGGGGAGGTGCCGCTAGTAGCCTAGGGTACAAATGAGGAAACTGAGGCTCAGGTCCTATCTACTCTGTGGT
The DNA here is from genome assembly GCF_011764305.1 of Mustela putorius furo. Lineage (NCBI taxonomy): Eukaryota > Metazoa > Chordata > Mammalia > Carnivora > Mustelidae > Mustela > Mustela putorius. Next base: position 21,957,333 of record NW_025422471.1, read on the forward strand.
GGGATGGCGAGTCAGGGAAGAGTGACCCCGGAAACTCAGGTCTGTCTTACCCCCACATCTTAGATTAAGCGGCCCCCTGCACCATTTTCACTGTGGGTCATTTCTCTGGCACGTGCTTAGTTATGTTGTTCTGGGCTCCATGACTTCCGGTGGCCAGAGCCAGGGAGTGGAATGAAAAATGGTCTCTGCAAGCCTTCATCCTCCTGTATACAGCCTCCCCTCCAGGCCAGGCCAGGACTGGCTCCGCGGAGGGCTGCTAATGAGTCAGTGGGCTGGCATGGGTTGGCATGCTGGCTGAGCTCAGGCTGCTTCCAGGCCACTGGAGGAACGTATGACATCCTCTTAGAGGTAAGCCACCAGCTTCTCAGCTTCTGCCCACAGTGGGGGAGAAAGCAGGTGGGCATCCCTGCCTCACCCCTCCTCAGCCACAGAGCATGGAGATGGGCCTCCCACGTCCCAGAGAAGGAAGGAGGGAATAAGCACTGACATTTCCTACAAGGTTCGAAATGGCCTGGACTGACTTGGCCTGTCCCACCTCTGTCAGTGAGAAGAGGGGACACAAAGCTAGATTTTCATTTCTATTTCTTTCCCAGAAAACAATGTTATAGGACTTAAGGCCCAGGTCAAATATCCCCAGGGCAAGAGGCAGCAGAAAGTCTTGGGCCCTGACTCTAACAGGAAAGCTTGGTTTTAGAATCTGTAAAGGAAATCTAATATAGCTTGCTTGTGCAAGAAGGGGAGAGACAAGATGGAATGCCAGGGGGGCCAAAGGTAAGGGGTCCGATTTGACACTGCCGCAACGGGAGGCTTTCTGCTCTGCCCCACACTAGTCCATCTGCCCCATTCTTCCCCAGCATGGGTTTCCCAGATGAGGCCAGACGGTTGATTTCTTTTACATTTGTTGGAATTGACGTCTTCTGTCCATTTCAATGCTGAATTAACTTTGTGACCAATCTATTACGTACCCCAAACAAAGATTCCCTTCCTTTCTAGAATTTTCCCCATTTGTCAGCAGAGGCAGCGGTCCCCCTGAAGACTTGTTGAAGAGCCCTAGAAACGTTCTAGATGGCTTGCTTGCAGAGGGTAACTGCACTCGACCTCTACGTATAGTTTTTTGTATACTCCTACACTAGCCTTCAGAGATTCAACTGAGATTGAAATTAGCAAAAACGGATCATCTTTTTTGCAGTAAACCATAAACTCAGGAAACTTCCATTTATTCACCACAATTTTGTCAAGCACCTACTGTTTGTCAAATTGCAGGAATATGAACAGGAACAAGTCCTGGCCTCAAGTGGCTCAGGGTCTATTTGGGAAAATATTCCACAGCTGTCGAAAATCATGTTTTCAGACCGTGGGGAGCCCAGTGCGGAGCCGTATACCAATTACACTTAAGCATATGCAAGATTTGAAGAACATTTTTCAAAATGCTAAAACGGGTTATTTTCCAGTTCTAGAACCGCAGGCTCGTTTCCTTCTTTATACTTTTCAACATTTTCTAATTACACGAAGTGAGTTGCACGATTTTGATAATTAGGGGGAAGAATGTGTCATTAAAAAATGATTACACCTGATTCGCTGGAGCCCGTGCTGTTGCCAGCTGATCCTCTGCCTTTGGCAAGAGACAAATTTCATGAGCCTGGAAATCCTGCCAGGAAAAGTGCAATTAACCAGAACGAATCTTCCCTGGGGCCTGGGCCAGGCCTCCCTGGAGGGAGGAAAGGTGCAGAGAGAGGCCCATCTGGAGAGGGGCTGCGTTGTTTCTCAGGGACACTCTAAAACTGAGCTGTGCCCACCTATGGATTTCCAGAGCCCTAATTTACAAATTAATTGCTGGTGCCTGATGGAAAGCCAGTGAAAACACTGCCCTGACTCTGGGGCTGCTTGCCCACCTGGAAGTGGGAGGAAACGGGCCTGGGCAAAAGCCCAGGCGGATCTGCACCCCCTCTGAGCCTCCAGGGAGAGCAGCACACTTTCTCACAACAACCATCAGGCTGCTGGCCTGGGAGTCGGGGTTTCTGCCAAAACACATCCGAGACTCCACTTTCCTCCTGCTGTATTGTCTAGCTCTTTCCCACCCTGACCGTTAAGATCTGCATCACGAGGGCGAAGGGCAGAAGAAGCTTGGAGTCTGCAGTCTCACAATCCCCAGGTGGCTGGAGTTGGCCTCACTCTGCACGGGAGTGGGAGGCAAGGACCCCTCAGAGGGGCTGGCGCCCGTGGGTAGCCTCACCTTCAGTCACATGGGCTAGAGGCGGTGGGGCTCCTGAGCCCAGGGCAGCTGGAGAGCGCTCCGACCAGCACCTTCTGCTGTTTAAAGAAGGTCAGACAACAGCCTGTTCCAGGACAAGCTTCTCTAGGAATGTGGGGACTTAGTCGGTAATCTCTCCCCGTCCCTCGCAGAGTCCCTGGAGCTTGGTAGGAAGCAGACGGTATTATTTTCATTTTCCAGATGGTTCTGTGGGGGTTGGGGGAAGGGGGGCTGGGATGTTGCCAGCCTACCGAGAAAGTGCGGTCCAGTGGTGCCAGCTGGCTCTGGGGCCAGATATGCCGGCCGCGTGCAGGCACACCAACCTTCCCCATTTCCAGAGAGCCAGCAGTGGGCTGCTTGATCGTCTCTTCGCAGCCTAGGCACTGCACAGGGGCTACGCAGAGGTACCCAGAGATCCGAGCCACTTTGATTTGTGAGGGCTGGTCGTAGTTTCCAGTGTATTGAAAATGCAGAAATGCTGGGGCACTGGGGTGGCTCAGTTGGGTAGGTGGGGGACTCTTCATCTCATCTCAGGTCTTGATCTCAGGGTGGTGAGTTCAAGTCTGGTGTTGGGCTCCACACTAGGTGTGGGGCCTCCTTAAAAAAAAAAAAAAGTCAGAACAGATGAAAATGTGACAGTCTTCTAATATTTACACTTAAGAATTAGTGTTTAAAAATACACAGGATGTGAATCTTGATTTAACGTCGTATTTGTTTGCTAGAGCTACATTAATGAAGTACCACAGACATGTGGCTTAAACAATAGAAATCATCTCCCAGATCAGGAGGCCGGAAGTCTGCAGTCCAGCCGTCCCCAGGGTTGGTTTCTTCTGAGCCTCTTTCTTTGGCTTGTAGATTTCTGTCTGTTCCCGTGTCATCCCATGGTTTTCTTTCTGTGTCCCATTGTCCTCTAATAAGGACACCAATCATGTTGGATCAGGGCTTACTCTAATAACCTCATTTTAACCTAATTGCTTCTTTAAAAACCCTATCTCCAAATACTGCTACATTCTGAAGTCCTGGGGAGTTAGGAACCTCAACATTTGATTTTTGGAGGACACGACTCTGCTTATAACAAAGACATTTGGAAATGGCACCAAAAGTCAAACAAAGCCCCTTCGTGCATGTCAGGTGCAGGTTCAGTGGCTCTCCTTCCTCTACCCTGTGTCCTGGACCCGTAAGTCATCCAAACAGGCAGGAGAGGGGTTTTTCCTATGTTTTCATGTGTAGTGAGGACAGAGAGAAGGATCCTCCTGCCCTCTTAGCCTACTCTGGCTGCTTGCTGCCCTCTGAACCAGTGTCCATTAGGGTCCTCATGTACATCTCAGCAGTTTTCCCCTTTGGTGGGAAACCTTGGGGAATTGGCTTTAGCTGATGCCTATGGCTGGATGCAGTCTCCTCAGGGACCATGACTCTGTGAGGGACAGGGAGAGATTACCCACTAATTTGCATGCCCCACTACCCATATGTGGGGCATGCTTACAGAAGGCCTGTGCAATGTGGTATCTTTTGGCCCTGACAATGTTCCTATAGTTCCAAATCCTAGAATTAATTCAGTAATTACACAGTGCAAGACCCCCAGTGCCTGTCTGTGCCTAGGAACCTGCCCCTTCCAATGGGCAAATTTTGTCTTTCAAGCCTCGTTTCCTCCCTGAAGCCACCTGTTTTGAGTTGAATCATGTCCCCTAAAAATCATGTTGGAGTCCTAACCTCCAGCACATCATAATATGAACCCTGGAAAGAGGGTCTTGGTCTTTGCAAAGCTCACCAAGCTAAAGCGTGATCACTAGGCTGGGCCCTGATCCAATATGACTGGTGTTCTTGTTAAAAACAGGACATCTGGACACAGATAGGCACAGGGGGACAATGATGTAAAGAGACACAAGGAGAAGATGGCCATCAACAACTGAGGAGAGAGGTCTGGACAGATCATCCCTTCTGGTCCTCAGAAGAAACCTTAATTTCTAAGACTAGTTCTCTGGAACCGTGAGACAATAAATATCCATTGTTTAAACCCCTCGGTTTGCAGAGCTTTGTTCCAGCAGCCCCAGCAAAGTAACAGACCGCCTGTAGAAACTCCTGCCTCACCCTGCCCCAGCGGCCCCAGCGGCCCCCTTCCAATTTGCCCAGCTTGCTTTTTACTGCACAGACTTGGCTTGTGTGAGAACTTGGTCCGTCCCCCTCGGTGTCTGGTCTCATTCACTTATTTTTTATTTTTGTTATGTTAAAGATTGCATTTATTTACTTGAGAGAGAAAGGGAGAGGCAGACTCCTCACTGAGCAGGGAGCCCAATGCAGAACCTGATCCCAGGATCCCGGAATCGTAATCTGAGCCGAAGGTAGACGCTTAACCAATTGAGCCACCCGGGTCCCCTGGTCTCATTCATTTATGTGAGAATCTTGTTTCTCCTCAATGGTCGTAAGCTTCCTGAGGACAAGGATCAAGATTATGTTCCTTTAAAGATTCCACTCGCCCTTGCCCAGGGCTAGTCAGAAGATCAATGCAACTATGTGATCTGAAGGATTTTCCTCCCTCCTGTGTTCCCCTTCTGCTTGTGGACCTTCTGGCATGGTTAGGATGGGAAGCTGAGCCTTAATGTGTTCCTTTCCAGGTGGGCCCGGGGAAAGCTGTGCCTGATTCATTCATCCCGGGGACAGGCTTCTCTGACGTGCTCTCTCTGGCAGTCTGATCCTGAAGAACAAGTGTGTCACCACCTCCTTGAAAGGACATCAGACAGCAAATGGGAGAATCCACAAGGAGGGAAGGAGAGGCCACATAGAGAGGTGAGTTCTGAATTGGGCCCGAACAGGGAACAGAGAACTCTCCCTGGTCAGGTGCAGGCCTTAAAGCTGCCTGCAGCCACTCCTTACCCCATGCTTAAAGGTGAAGCCCATGGAAGGGGGGTTCTGGCTCCAACTCGGTGTCCAAGGATGTCCTGTGATGGACCCAGTGCTAAGGGCATTCTAAAGAAGAGCCCACATCAGGAGAGTGGCAGGAAAACTCGGTTGCTTTGCTTTGCCCCTCCCACTTCCCCCGTACACACAGACTTAAACCGGAAAGCAGCTGATTACCAGGCCTTTTGCCTCAGGTGAGGAATGTTGATGGGGAGGAAAACAGGATCAGGCCTCAGATTCTAAAAGCCTAAAGCAGCTCCAGGACAGACAGGACTCTGGATCTAGCCCAAGTATCTGGGACATGGTATTTGTTGTCTTTGATGATGAGGCGGGGCGGGGAGGAAGAGGAAAATGCGATGATGGGACAGAAACAGTGGTTCCTATATGGGGGACTGGGGGATGTCCTGCGTCTTGCAAACTGGACGAGCCCTGGGAGCCCTCAGGGAGGAAATGGCTTGTGTGGTGTGTTGAGGGAGAGGTGACACCACGGCCTCTAGAGGTCCCGTCCCAGTGTGGTTCGGAGCAGAGCTAATGCCTTCCCAAGAGAGCCAGAGTCAGAAAGTGAGGCTTCAGCCTTCGGAAGACCATGACCTTGAAAGGGTGTCTCATGTGCCGGTGACGGTGGGCTAAAGGGGCAAGCACTGTCTCAGCAGCTCTCCGGGCTGCTGCGGGCACATCTCGGGGATGCCTTCCCACGGGGGTGTATGTGGCCCTTGAAATTTCTGCGAGCCCTTCCCCTCCCCCCACACCGTTCTCTGGCCCTGTTACTCAAATCAAACACCAATGTAGTACAGCTGAGGAGGGAATTTGCAGGTGGAACTGAAGTTACTAATCAGTGGACCTAAAATAAATACTAGGGATTATCCAAGTGGGCCCAATAGAATCAAGCAGAAGGGCAAGGGGGAAGCAGGGTTTGGAAGCTCTCAAAACCACCCAAGCTTCTGCTTTGCCTGGCTTCCCAGCAGGGAGAGAGTAGAGGTTACTGTTCTGTACTCTGAGCAAATACCCCGCAGCCCCTGAGGGAGATGTGGGAAGAGGAAGGTAAGAGGGGTGGCTGCCAAGGGTAGGTGATGGGCAGAATGGGTGACGGGGGTCCAAAGGAACACGCTTTGTTATAAGTCCCGAGGACAGGTGGTACACCATTGTGACTATAGTTTTTAATACTGTATTATAAATTTGAAAGTTGCTAAGAGTTGATCTTAAAAATTCTCATTCCAAAAAAATGTCCAACTGGTGGCAGATGGTCACTAGACTTACTATGGTGATCGTTTTGCAACAAACACAAATATCAAATCATGTTGTACACCTGAAATTAATGTTACATGTCAATTTTTTTTAAAAGATTTTTTATTTATTTATCAGAGGGAGAGAGGGGGAGAGAGCGAGCACAGGCAGACAGAATGGCAGGCAGAGGCAGAGGGAGAAGCAGGCTCCCTGCTGAGCAAGGAGCCCGATGTGGGACTCGATCCCAGGACGCTGGGATCATGACCTGAGCCAAAGGCAGCTGCTTAACCAACTGAGCCACCCAGGCGTCCCTACATGTCTATTTTTAAAAGGGATGGGGAGGACTTTTGGCCCTCCTGTGGGTGACTGGGGATCCCAGCGTCTCCCTGAGCCAAGGTGCTGAGCTGTATGCCCCTGGTGCCTGGCTCTGGTAAGGTTGTGGCTGTTTAACGACCCACCAGTAATCCCTGTGGGGTCCTGAATACCGTGGGACCTCTGGATCTTGGAGAGCCCTGGAAGAGGCATATAAAGTCCCGTGGATGCGTAAGGGAGCGAGCTCCATGGTCATGAGAAGTTGGCCCAAACTCTGGCTTTCGTCATTAGCTGGCTGAACTTGCTTTTTAAAATTTAACTAAAAAATTTTTTGAAGTGGTCTCCATGCTGAGCGTGGAGCTTGAGCTCACGACCCTGAAATCAAGAGTCTTGTGCTCTACCCTCAAAGCCAGACAGGCGCCCCGAGTGTGAATTTGTTTCCTAACCTTTCTGGGCAGTAATTCCTTCGTTTGTAAAATGGGGATATTAAGAATGTATATAGCTGCTTTGTTGCAAACTTTCATGAGAGAGCCCAGGTGAGGCAACTGGCCGGTAGGACATACACGTGAAGTCTTACCTATGATGGTGCACATGAGGTCTGAGGGGGGTAGATTTCATCGATAGGATGCTAAGATCCTGTTTAAGGTGTTCTATCAGTAGTTAGAGAAGAATGTTTGCTTCCTAAGAGTCAGCATGTGTCCCTGAATGGTGGCATTTGTAGTTTCTGGCCATCCATCAGCTCCCCCTCACTCGTAAGAGCACCTACTACCTTTTGGGGGACCATATTCCTGTGTGTAGTCACCTTTGAGGCCGCACCCTTGTCCTCTCGAACCTAAAGGGGCCAGCTCCTCACCTCCCTACCCAGCTGCCGATGGAGCTCATGCCTTTGACTTAGCCAACGACATTCTGTCCTGACAGCTGTCCCTGACCTTCGGGAATCCTACTAGGTAGATATCGAGCCTTCCAGACTGGTCATCTTTTCTCTTCCATTTCTACCTCTTTATTTCCTTGCCTTGACTGGATGGTTCCTTTTTTTAATCTTTCAGCGTTTCTGTTGAATTTATTTTAGCTCTCATAATTCTAATTTGCAAGAGCTCTTTTCTGTTTCCTAATTATTCCTGTTCTTCCCTAGATACAGAATTTTGTTCTTGTTCCGTGGGTGCACATCGCCTTCGTCCTTCCAGGCTGCTATAACAACACACCAGGGCCTGGGAAGCCTGTAAGTGACAGAAATAATCCCAGCACCATTTACTAACGAGACTGTCCTTACTCCGTGGAGTATATTTAGCTCCCATGTCCAGTCTTAGTTGACAGTGTATGCTTGGGTTTACTTTTCAGCTCTAGATTTTGTTCCATCAGTTCATCTGTTTTGATGCCGCTATCATAGTGTTTTAATGGCTATAGCTGTGTGGTACAGCTTGGAATCAGGAAGTGTGATGCCTCCTGCTTTGTTCTTCTTTTTGAGGATTTCTTTGACTCTTTGGGGCCTTTGGTTTCGGAGTGTTTTTTCTGCTTCAGTGAAAATGCCATTGGAATTTTGATAGGGATTTGGCAGAAGCTTTAAACCTGGATGTGATGGGTTGGAGTGGGTTGGCTCCCTGAAATAATATGCAAAATTTTAGGTCCATATGCACATTACCAAGGGGCAGATCCTTGGATAGCATCACCATCTCATAGGGATATGAACCTAAAAAAGGTAAGTTATATGGTGAGAGATTTCTGCCCCCAGTCAAGAAAACGGCAATACAGGAAGACTCTGGAGCCACACTTCCTGGGTTTGAAATCTCATTCTGCTACTTGTCAGCTCTGTCATCTTGGGCAAGCTCTTTCCTTCTCTGTGCTGTGACAGCAGGGGATAAACAGCAGCTCTTTCATGGGGTGGTTGGGACGAAGTGAGTTTGCACTTAAAGCACTTATCATAGTGCCTGGCACATAGTAAATGTTTAATAAATGTCTCTCCTTAAAAATTATTATTAATCAGAACCTTCCAGCCATAGGATTGGCTGTAGCCTGTAATACTGGATTCCCTGTTATTTGGAGCGTTCCCAAAATAATTGGATGGCAGCTGTCAGGGAGGCTTTTGAGAGGATCTTTTGATTAGAAGGGTGGTTGAATTAGGCGCTCTTAAGTTTCTGAATTAAATTTTCCCTTTGGGCAGGTGGCAGGGGTGAGACTGCAGACCTCAATGAGCCAGCGGGCCCCCTCCAGCAGGAGTGACAGCTGCGCTTGCTAAAATGGAAATGTATTTGTGAACAAGCAGGCTGTTGGAGGAGCATATTTCTGGCAGGCTGTCTTGAAGATGCAGAAGAATAGATCGAAAGACCAAGTGCAGATTCTGCACCATTGTGTACAGAGAGGGTAGGGGTGGGGGAAATCATCCTTGGTGCCCAGAGAGAGAATACAGCAGGGGAGTGGGGTGGAGCTTTGTGGAGCAGAGGCTGCCTGATCCAATTTCTCATCTGATGAACAGAGATCTAATGAGTGCTTACCAAGGTCTGCAGCCTGGGAGTCCGTGGTGGATGGTGTGGTTGGTGGGTAGGGTTAAAAAGTTGGAGAGCTCCAGTACTGCTGTTCCTCCACTGTTCCGGCGTTCATTTCACTTGTCTTCTGGGCTATTCGTGGAGGAGCCGTAAAGCCCAGCCAAGTGGCTGAGCAATATGGATGTCTTTGGGATGGTTGGTCCAGAGAGAAGTTATGTGGGTGTGAGTGTTTGTGCGTGCACACGCGTGCTTGCTTATGGGCACGGGGTATCCGTGTACCTTCTCTGACTGGATTAAGTAAAATCTGCACGGGCTAGTGTTGAGGGAAGTTTACTTCTCATTGGCTTCCCTAGAAGCAGACCTTGAGTACAACTTGTTTATTTGGGAGGTGAAGGAACCCTAGGAAGGGAAGGAGAGAGAGCACGCAGTAGACAGACGCTACTATGATTTTTTTTTTTTTTTTTTGGCTTATATGCTATTGGCCAGAACTTAGTTATATGACCACACCCAACTACAAGGAAATCTGGGAAATGGGGTCTTACTCTGGACATCTGTGTTCTAGATGAAACTGAGGGCTCTGTGACTGTGGAAGAAAGGTAGGGAAGACATTGGGGGTCACTGCCCCTACTTAAGTTTCTCCAGGTGCAGGACTAGCCAAATAAGCCACTCCACGTGCTCCTTGTTGGCTACACGTGTTCATTCTCCCATTTCGAGTCTGCCTTCTGGATCTACAGGCAATTTGCAATTATTAGCCTTAACTTTTGGGTCTCTGTTTCCCTTTATGTCTTGATTAGTGAAGCAGAACTAGCGCCTTGTGTAGTCTTTGCCATACACAAGCTCTGAGATCTCTTTCAGTTCCTGGAAAGAGGTGTGATGTTTCAGGGGTGCCCAGGACCACACGCAGGTTCAGTGACTTGCTAGGAATCAGCATATCACTGAGCTTGTGGTGATGAGTTCTTACAGCAAAGGATACAAAGCAAATCAGCAAAGGAAAAAGGTGCATGGGGTAGAATCTTGAGGAAACCAGGTACAAGCTCCCATAATTACTCTCCCAGAAGAATGAGTTTCATTTCCACCCCCTGTACCACACTCCCCTCCAACGGGTTGAAACAATGTGGGTGGAAATTCCACGAGGGAAGCCCTTTAGAGGTTCTACATGCAGGTTTTTACCGGGGCCTGGATGTGGAAGGACAGTCTGCCTAGCACACACCGAAGTTCCCGACTCCCAGAAGGAAAGCAGGTGTTCAGCACAAACCACATCATACCGTTCAGGCCTGGCATGCCACATTTATCAGTTCTGGGAATGGCAGGGGCCCTCCTGAAATTCAAGGTCTCAGACACCAGCCAAAGGCTAACTTTGCAAGCAGCCTTCTGAAAAATCTCAGGCCTGCTATGTTAACTCCCCCTGCACAACTAGTAATATTTTCTCTAACTATATAATAGTGTCAGGTTTTAGAGCGAGTGACACGGAGTTTGAATCTTGTCCCTCCCATTTTTAAAGTAGGTGTTCTTTGCCGAGTCCTTACCATCCCGTGCCTCAATTTCTTCGTTTACGGGAAGAAATTCCTTCCCCCTGCCCCTTGCAGGGTTGTTGTCAGGATTAGAGGTGATGTGTGTAGAGTGTCTGGAATGCTAAGCCAAGCTATTCCTGTTGTTACTCTTTTCTCCTCCCTGTCTGTCTGCGATGTGTCAATGTGTCGCTTTGGCCTGGTGCCTGCTGCCTGGGGCAGAGGGCAGTGTGGGGCTAAATTAAGGTGGAGTAAGAGTATGTTGAGGTCTTTTTTTTCCTCCTGGAGCACAAGCAGGGCCCACTCCCCACCTGCTTCCACCCTGCCTTCCCTCTGAAGAGGCTGGCATGAACGATTCACATTAATGGACCCCCTCGCACACCTGAGTGCTGAGTTTAAATAGTTGGGGAAAGGGACAAATTGAGGCTGGGCTCCTTATTTCCTTGGCTCCTTCTCCCCAGCGTTCTGCAGGGTCGCTGTGTCCCTCTATCCAAGGCCACAGCTCTGGTCTACAACCCTCACTGCACCCCTACCCTCTCCATGAATGATTATTCTTTCTACTTGCTCTGGCAAGGCTGGTGGGGAGGGGTGGGAGCAGCTCTCACTCCTGCTTAGTGCACAGAGGTAGAGGGGAACACGGAGATGGACGCTGTACTCTCTCCTTCGGTTCCTGAGACCTGTCCCAAGCTTTGTAAATGGCCCCGTTATTAACACCTTCTTAATTACCCCATTTGAATGTGCCATCTGTTTCTAGTGGAGCCCTGCTGGTATAAGGAGTTAGGACTCCTGGATTAGAGCCCAGGCCTTGCCGTTCAGTAGCTGTGGAGTAGGGCTAGGTTACCAAACAGGTGTCAGCGTGGTGGGGACTAACCCTTCTCTGTACCCTGACTGGCCTCTCAGAGTGCCTGGGACATCACCAATCCAGGGGGCTCAGGAGATTGGCGAGGGAAGGGAGTTGAATGAGGCTGGCGTGTGGGGAATGCAGCCCTCTCTAAGATTCTGGGGCAGGAATGCTGAGAGTGTGGACAGAGCTTTTGAGTTTCATTACGGTTACTTTGAAATATGTTTTAAAATTCTGTAGTAAGGAAAAACATGAGTGTGTTTCCACCCGGGATTAAACTGGGGACCTTTACGCTTGCGAGGCAAACGTAACCACTACACTATAGACACTGGTCAGAGTGTTTGATGTTTTCAAAGAAGATGAAAATCCAGCTTTTAACATGAACTCTTTCAAGATTTTTAAAAAAACATTTATTTGACAGAGATAGTGAAAGAGGGAACAGAAGCAGGGGGAGAGAGAGAGGGAGAGAGAGCAGGGAGCTGGATGCAGGGCTTGACCCCGGGACCCTGGGATCAGGATCTGAGCCTAAGGCAGATACTTAATGACTGAGCCACCCAGGCGCCCAGGATTTTTTTTTCAACTGAAGTATAGTTGACACAGTGTTACATTAGTTTCAGGAGTTCAGCAGAATGAATCAATGACTCTACATTATCCTGTGCTCACCGCAGGTGGTGCTGCTGTCTGTCCCCAAATATCACTCTTCCAGAACCACTGACCATATTCCCTATGTTGTGCCTTTCGTTCCCATGAATCACTGGTTCCAAAACTGGAAGCCACACCTACCATTCCCCTTCAGCCCTTTTGCCATCCCTCCACTCCCTCCCCTCTGGCAACCCCCCAGTTCTCTGAATTTATGGGTCTGTTTGTTTTGTTTGTTTTGTTCCTTGAGATTTCACATATAAGTGAAATCATATGGTATTTGTCTTGCTTTGTCTGTCTTATTTTACTTTGCATAATACCCTACCCTATACACCCAACCATGTTGCAAATGGCAAGATCTCTTTCCTTTCTTTTAAAAGATTTTATTTATTGGAGAGAGAGTACATACAAGGAGGGGGAAGGGCAGAGGGAGAGGCAAAAGCGGGCTCCCCATTCAGCAGGGAGCCCAGTGCAGGGCTTGATCCCAGGACCCTGAGATCATGACCTGAGCAGAAGGCAGAGGCTTAACTGACTGACCACCCAGGCACCCCAAGATCTCTTTTTTATGGCTGAGTGATATTTCAGTGTGTGTGTGTGTGTTTGTGTGTGTGTGTGTGTGTGTGTGTGTGTGTGTACCTACCACATCTTCTCTATCCATTCATCTATCAGTGGATACTTGGCTTCTTTTCATACCCTGGCTATTGTAAATAATGTTGCAATAAACATAGGGGTGCCTATATGCTTTCAAATTAGTGTTTTCTTTTCCTTTGGGTAAATACCCAGTAGTGGAATTACTGAATTGTTTGATATTTCTAATTTTAAAAAAATTTTCTAATTTTTTTTTCATATTTCTGCTTTTTGAGGAACCTCTGTAGTGTTTTCTACAGTGGCTGCACCAGTGGACATTGCCCCCAACAGTGTAAAAGGGTTCTTTTTCCTGTGTCCTCGCCAATGCTTGTCATTTCTTGTCTTTATTAAAAAGATAGCCATTCTGAGAGGTGTGAGGCGATATCTCACTGTGATTTTTATTTGCATTTCCCTGATGCCGAGGATATTGAGCACTTATCATGTGTATTTTGGCCATCCGATGTCTTCTTTAGAAAGATGTCTGGGGTGCCTGGGTGGCTCAGTGGGTTAAGCCTCTGCCTTCGGCTCAGGTCATGATCTCAGGGTCCTGGGATCGAGCTCTGCATCGGGCTCTCTGCTCAGCAGGGAGCCTGCTTTCTCCTCTCTCTCTGCCTGCCTCTCTGTCTACTTGTGATCTCTGTCAAATAAATAAATAAAATTTTTTAAAAAGATGTCTGTTCAGTCTCTCTGCCCATTTTTTTAATTGGGATTTTTTTTTGATGCTGAGTTGTACAGGTTCTTTATATCCTTTATATCCTATATTAACCACTTACTGGATAAGTCATTTGCAAATACCTTCTTTCATTCCATAGATTCCCTTTTTGTTGATGGTTTCCTTTGCTGTGCAAAACCTTTTATTCTGGTGTTGACCCATTAGACCCATTAGTTTCTCTTTGCTTTCGTTTTCCTTGCCGGAGGAGACAGAAAAATGTTGGTAAGACTTATATCCAGGAGGTTACTGCCTGTGTTTTCTTCTGAGAGTTTTATGGTTTCAGATCTCACATTTAGGTCCTTAATCCATTTGGATTTAGTTCTGTGTATGCTGTAAGGAAGCGGCCCAGTGTCACTTTTTGGCACGGAGCTGTCCAGTTTCCCTAGCACATTTGTTGAAGAGACTGTCTTTTCCCCATTGTATGTTCTTGCCTCCTTTGTTGCAGATTATTTGACCACATAACTGTAGGTTTCTGGATTTTCTATTCTGTTCCATTGATCTCTGTGTCTTTTTCTGTGCCAGCACCACATTGTTTTGATGACAGTTTTCTAGTATATCTTGAAATCCGGGATTGTGATCCTTCCAGTTTTGTTCTTTATCAAGATTGTTTTTGGTATTTGGGATCTTGTGTGGTTCCATACACATTTTAGGATTTTTTTAATCTAGTTTTGTGACACATGCTATTGGTATTTTGTAGAGATTGCATGAATCTGTGGATTGCTTTGGGTCATGTGGTCATTTTAACAATATAAATTCTAATCCGTGAGTGTGGAGTATTTTTTCATTTGTTGGCATCAACTTCAATTTCTTCCATCAATCTTCCATAGTTTTCAGAGTACAGGTCTTTTACCTCCTTGGTTAAGTTTATTCCTAGGTATTTTATTCTTTTTGGTACAATTATAAATAGACTTATTTCCTTCTCTTTCTGCTGTTTTGTTATTAATGTATAGAAACACAACAGATTTCTGTATATCAACTTTGCATCCTCATCTTTACTGAATTATTACTATTGATAGTTTTTTGTTTTTTGTTGTTTTTTGGTAAAATCCTTAGGGTTTTCTGGGTATAGTATTACAACATTTGCAAACAGTGAGTTTTACTTCTTCCTCACCAATTTGGATGTCTTTTTTTTTTTTTTTTTTTCTTGTAGAGTTGCTATGGCTAGGACTTTAGTACTGTATTGAATAAAAGTGATGAAAGTGGAAATCCTTGTCTTGTTCCTGATCTTAGATGAAAAGCTCTGTTGTTGTTGTTGTTTTATATTGATTATGATGTTAGCTATGGGTTTGTCATATAAGGTCTTTATTATGTTGATGTATGTTTCATTTTTTTTTCAAATTTTTATTCAAATTCTAGTTAGTTGAGATATGTTTCTTTTTAACCCACTTTGTTAAGAACTTTTATCGTGAATGGGTATTGAATTTTCTCAAATGCTTTCTATGCAGCTATCAAGATTAATGTATGATTTGTTATCCTCCATTTTGTATATCACAGTAATTGATTTGCAGGTGTTGATCAATCCTTGTATCCCTGGAATAAATCCCCTTTGATTATGGTGAATGATTCTTTTAATGTATTGGTGAATGTGGTTTGCTAATATATATATATATAAAATATATTTTATGAGAGAGTGTGTGCGTGAAAAGGGGGCGGGGCAGAAGGAGTGGGAGAAAGAGAATCCCAAGCAGGCTCCATGTCTAGCATGGAGCCCATCATAGGGTTCAATCTTAGGACCTCAAGATCAAGACTTGAGCTGAAATCAGGAGTCAGGTGCCCAACCAGCTGAGCCGCCCATGTACCCATGGTTTGCTAACAGTTTGTTAAGGATTTTTGCATCTATGTTCAACAGGAATATTGGCCTGTGGTTTTCTTTTTTTGTAGTGTCCCTGTCTACTTTTGGCATCAGTAGTGCTGACTTCATAGAATGCATTTGGAAGCTTCCCAGGCTTTTCTATTTTTTGAAATAGTTCGAGGAGAGTGAGTATTAATTCTTTAAATGAGTGGTATAATTTGTCATTTAGTTAATCCATCTGGTCCTGGACTTTTGTTCATTTGGAGTTTTTTGATTACTGATTCATTTTTGTTACTAGTAATCAGTCTGTAGAAACTTTATATTTTTTCCTGATTCAGTTTTGGGAAAATATATGTTTCTAGAAATTTATCCATTTTTTCCTAGATTGTCCAATTTGTTGGTGTAGAATTCTTCATAGTAATCTCTTATCTTTTGTATTTTTAAAAAAGATTTATTTATTTTAGAGAGAATGTGAGCAGGGGGAGGGGCAGGAGGAGAGGAGAAGAGTCCTCAAGCCAACTCCATGCTGAGTGTGGAGTCTGATGTGGGGCTCAGTCCCAGCACCTTGAGATCATGACCTGAGCTGAAATCAAGAGTTGGATGCTTAACCAACTGAGCCATCCAGACATCTTGAGTCCTTTATATTTTTGTGGTGTCAGTTGTTAGCTCTCTTTCATTTCTGATTTTATTTGGGTCTTTTCTCTTTCTTTCTTATTGAATCTGGCTAAAGATTATTCATTCTGTTTATCTTTTCAAGGAACCAGCTCTTGGTTTCATTAATGTTTTATATTGTTTCTTTTTTTTTAAAAGTCTCTATTTCGTTTGTTTTGCTCTGATCTTTACTATTTCCTTCATTCTACTAATTTTGTGCTTTGTTTCTTTTTCTAGTCCCTTTAGGTGTCAGGTTAGATGTTTTGAGATTTTCCTTGTGTCTTGAGGTAGGCTTGTATTGCTCTAATCTCCCTCTCAGAACTGCTTCTGCTGTGTCCGCCAAATTTATATTTTGATTTCCTCTTTGATGTCTTCATTGACCCATTGGTTGTTTAGTAGCATGTTGTTTAGTATCTATGTGTTTGTGTCTTTGCCATTTTTCCCCCCCTTGTAATTGGTTTCTAGTTTCATACTGTTGTGTTTGGAAAAGATGTTTGATGTGACTTCCTTCTAAAATTAGTGCAACTTGTTTTGTGGACTAATGTGTGATCTATACTGGGTACTGTTCCATGTGCACTTGAAAAAAACATGTATTCTGTTGTTTTGGATGGAATATTCTGTATATATCTCTTAAGTCCATCTGGTCTACTGTGTCATTTTAAAACATTGTTGCTGAAGAGTGGGGAGGAAGAAGAAAAACACCACTGTTTCCTTTTTGATTTTCTGCTTGGATGATCTATCCATTGCTGGAAGTGGTGTGTTAAGTCTCCTATTAGTATTGTACTACAGTCAATTTCTCTCTTTATGTTAGTTAATATTTGCTTTATGTATTTTGGGGCTCCAAAGTGGGGTATATAGATGTTAAAATTGTTAGATCTTCACTGTTATCGTTATGCAATGCCCTTCTTTACTTCTTGTTAAAACCTTTGTCTTAAGGTCCATTTTATCTGATCAAGGTATTGCTACCCTGGCTTTGTGTGGAATGTTTTTGTGTGTACAAAGTTTTTTCCATACCTTCACTTTCAGTTTGTGTGTATCTTTAATTCTGAAGTCAGTTTCTTGTAGGCAGCATATAAATGGGTCTTGGTTTGTTTAATCCATCTTGCCTGTCTTTCAATTGGAGCATCTAGGCTATTTGCAAATTAAAGGAATTATTGATATGTACTTATTGCTATTTTAGTAATTGTTTTCTGGTTGTTTTTGTAGTTCTTCTCTGTTCCTTTCTTCTTCTGTTCCTCTCTTTCCTTATGATTGATGGCTTTTTTTTTTAAGAGATGTGCTTGGCCTTCTTTCTGTTTTTTATATTTATATTTTTATTATATATTTACATATATATAATATTTATATTATTACAATTACGCAATTATAAATATATTTATATCATTACAGGTTTTTGGTTTGTGGTTACCATGAGGTTCATATAGAACATTCTGTGTATATAGCAGTCTATGTAACTTGAGTTTAAATACATTCTGAAAAGAACTTTTAGTCCTTCATCCACATTTTATGAAAATTTTCATATTTTACATCTTTTTGATTTGTAAGTCCTCTTAACTAAATTTTTTAAAGGCTTTATTTATTTATTTGAGAGAGAGCAAGAGAGCACGAGTGAGTGAGTGCGAAGGAGAGGAAGAGAGAATCCAAAGCAGATGCCATGCTGAGTGCAGAGCCCAGCACGGGGCTTGATCCCATGATTCTGAGATCGTGACCTGAGCTGAAACCAAGAGCCTGATGCTTAACTGACTCAGCCACCCAGGCACCCCAACTCTCAATTAATTTTTTAGATGTAACTGATTTTACTACTTTTGTCTTTTAATCTTCATCTAGCTTTGTATATGATGGCTGTACTACCTTTATTGTATGTTTGATTTTTGAATGAAATTGTTTCCTTTCATTTGCTTATTTTTTTAAGATTTTATTTTTAAGTAAACTCTGCACCCAGTGTGGGGCTTAAACTCAACAGCCCTGAGATCAAGAGTTGCATGCTCTATTGGTTGAGACTGCCCGGTGCCCCCCAATTTTTTCTCTTATAATCTTTTTTTTTTAAGTATGGCCTTTTATTTTCCACTTAAAGAAGTCCTTTTAACATTCATTGTAAGGCTGGTTTAGCGGTGATGAACTCAGATTTTGTTTGGGAAACTATTTCTCTCTCTATCAATTCTGAATGATTGTCTTGCTGAATAGTGTGATCTTGGTTGTAAGTGGTTGGTTGTTTTGTTTTGTTTTTTTCCTTTCAACACTTTAAATATATCATGCCACCCCATTTTGGTCTATAAAATTTCTGCTGAAAAATCAGCTGTTGTTTTATGGGATTTTCTTTATGACTAGTTGCTTCTATCTTGTCACTTAAAATTCTCTCCTTCATCTTTGACATTTTAATTATTATGTAACATGGTGTGGACCTCTCTAGGTTCATGATGTGGAACTCTCTATGCTTTGTGAACCTGGATATCTCTTTCCTTACCCAGGTTAGGGAATTTTTCAGCTATTGTTTATTCAAATAAATAATATCAATAATAATATCATTTAAAATTATTTTAATAAATTAAAATTATTAATAAATGTAAGTGTCTCTTGGCTTGATGTTATTTAGCTAAGAGATCCTGTACTCTATCCTCATCTTATTTTATTTTTAAGTTTTTTTTTTTTTAAGATTTTATTTATTTAGAGAGAGACTGTGCATGTGAATGACAGGGAGAACAGAGGAAGAGGGAGAGAGAGAATCTCAAGCAGAGTCTACACTGAGTGTGGAGCCTGACATGAGGCTCAATCTCACACCCCTGAGATCGTGACTTGAGCTGAAATCAAGAGTTGTATGCTTAACCAACTGAGCCAGCCAGCCGCTCTTTGTTTATTAAGTTTCAATTTTAATTCCAGTATAGTTAATATACAATGTTATATTAGTTTCAGGTATACAATGTCATGATTCAACAATTCCATAGTCCCCCAGTGCTCATCAGGACAAGTACATTCCTTAGTCGCTCTCACCTTTCAACCCATCCCCTCACCTCCCCTGCCTCTGGTAACCATCATTTTGTTCTCTATATTAAAGAGTCTGTTGGTTTGTCTCTCTGTCTCTTTTTTCCTTAGCTCCTATGTTTTGTTTCTTAAATCCCACGTATGTGTGATATCATATGGTATTTGTCTCTGATGAACATATTTCACTTAGCATTTGACTCTCTAGCTCCATCCATGTCATTGCAAATGGCAAGTTTTCATTCCTTTTTATGGCTGAATAATATTCCCCCCCCTCTCTCTCTCTGTGTGTGCACGCACACATGCCTGTATCCCTTTGAATTACTGTTTCTTTTTTCTTTTGTAAAAACCCTTTATTGCCATTGGTAGATTATAGAGTAGTTCTGTTTTTAATTTTTTGAGGAAACTTCATTCTCTTTTCCACAGTGGCTGTATCAGTTTGCATTCCCAACAGTGCAAGAGGGCTCCTTTTTTCTCCACATCCTTGCCAATACCTGTCATTTCTTGTGTTTTTGCTTTTAGCCATTCTGACAGGTAGGAGGTGATATCTTATTGCAGTATTGATTTGCATTTCCCTGATACGATTGATGTTGAACATCTTTTCATATTTTGCTGGCCATCTATATGTCATCTGTGGAGAAATAGCTCTTCATGTCTTCTGCCCATTTTCAGATTGGATTTGGTTTTTTGGGTGTTGAATTTTATAAGTTCTCTATATATTTTGGATACTAACCCTTTGTCAGATATGTCATTTGCAAATATCTTCTCCCATCAGTAGGTGCCTTTTAGTTTTGTCGATTGCTTCCTTCACTGGGCAGAAGCTTTTTATTTTAATATAGTTCCGATAGTTTATTTTTGCTTTTGTTTCCTTTGACTTGGGGAACCTATCTAGAAAAATATCGCTGTGGCTGATGTCAGAGAAATGACTACTTATGTTCTGTTCCAAGATTTTTATGGTTTCAGGTTTCACATTTAGATCTTTAATCCATTTTGAGTTTATTTTTCTGTATAGTGAGAGAGAATGATTCAGTTTTATTCTTTTCTATGTAAGTCCAGTTTTCCCAACACCATTTATTGAAAAGACCATCTTTTTCCAATTGTATATTCATTTCTTCTTTGTTGAGGATAAATTAACCATATAACTGTGTTTATTTCTCGATTTTCTTTTTATTCTGTTCTGTTGACCTCTTTTTCTGTCTATACCATACTGTTTTATTTACTACAGTGTTGTAATATAACTTGAAGTCTGGAATTGTGATACCAACTGACCGAGCCACCCAGGTGCCCCAGTGCTGTTGGTATTTTGATAGGGATTGCATTAAATATGTAGATTTCTTTGGGTAATATAGACCTTTTTATCAATATTTTATATCATGAGCATGGAGCTTTCCATTTCTGTGTCTCATCTTTTTTTTTTTTTTCCATCAGTGTATTATAGTTTTCAGAGTGTAAGCCTTGTACCTCTGGTTTAGTTTCTTCCTAGACATTTTATTATTTTTGGTGCAATTGTAAATGAGATTGATCCCTTAATTTCTCTTTCTACCGCTTCATTTTCGGTGTAGAGACATGCAACAGATTTCTGAACATTGATTTGATAACCTGCAACTTTACTGAGTTCATTTATCAGTTCTAGAAGCTTTTTTGGTGGCATCTTTTGCAGACAGTATCATGTCATCTACAAGTAGTGAAAGTTTTATTTTTTCCCGAGAAATTTGGATGCCTTCATTTCTTTATGTTGCTATTTGCTGTGACAAGGGCTTCCTGTACTATATAGAATAAAAGTAGTGAGAGTGGACATCCTTGTCTTGTTCTTGATCTTAGGAGGAAAGCTCTCAGGTTTTTTTTTTTTTTTTTCCCATTGAGTATGATGTTCACTGTGGGTTTTTCAGATCTGCTTTTTTACACTGAGGTATGGTCCCTTGACTTACTTTATTGAAGGTTTTTTTTTTTTTTTTTTAAATCATGAATGGATGTTGAAATTTGTCAAATGCTTTTTCTGTATCTATTGAAGTGATCATATAGTTTTAATTTTTGCTCTTTATTTATGTGATTTATCATGTTGATTGTTTTGTGAATACTGAACTATACTTGTGTCCTGGGAATAAACTCCACTTCTTTGTGGTGTATGGTTTTTTAAAATGTATTGTTGGATTCAGTTTGCCAGTATTTTATTGAGGGTTTTGCGTTTACATTCATCAGAGATACTGGTCTGTAGTGGTTTTTTTTTTTTTCCTTTTGTGATGTCTTTATCTGGTTTTGGTATCAGGGTGATACTGGTCTCATAGAATAAATTTGGACATTTTCTTTATTCTCCTATTTTTTGGAATAGTTTAAAAATAGGTATTAACTCTTCTTGAAATGTTTAGTAGAATCACCTTTGAAGCTATCTGGTCCTGGACTTGTGTTTGTTGGGAGTTTTTAAATTACTGATTCAGTTTCATTGTTGGCAATCAGACTGTTCAAATTTTCTATTTCTCATGCTTCAATTTTGGTAGGTTATATATATCTGGGAATTTATCCATTTCTTCTAGGTTGTCCAATTTCTTGGTATGTAGCTTTTCATAATATCCTCTTGCAATTGTTTGTATTTCTATAGTGTTGTTGTTTCTTCTCTTTCATTTGTGATTTTATTTGGGTTCTGTGTGTGTGTGTGCGCGCGCGCGTTATGACTGCAGTCAGAGGTAAATCAATTTTGATCGTTTCAAAGAATCACCTGCTGGTTTCATTGATTTGTTCTTTTATTTTTATTTAAGTTTCTATATTATTTCTGCTCTAATATTTATTTCCTTTTTTCTTTGAGTTTTCTTTGTTTTTCTTTTTCTAGCTCCTTTAGCTGTAAGGTTAGGTTGTTTTTTCTTCTTTAGGTGGGCCTATATTGTTATAAACTGCCTTCTTAGAACTGCCTTTGCTGCATCCCAAAGATTTTGGACCTTTGTGTTTTCATTTCCATCTATTTCCATGTACGTTATGATTTCTTTGATTTCTTGGTTGACCCTTTCATTGTTTAGAGTAGCATGTTACTTAACCTTCATGTATTTTTGCTCTTTCCAGATGTTTTCTTGTGGTTGATTTCTAGTTTCTTAGTGTTGTGGTCAGAAAAGATGCATGGAATGACTTCAATCCTTTTGAATTTCTTGAGACAGTTCTGGAAAATGTTCCATGTGCACTTGGAAAGAATGTGTATTCTGCTGTTTTAGGATGGAATGTTATGAATATATCCGTTAAATCCATCTGGTCCAGTGTGTCGTTCAAAGCTCCTTACTGTTTCCTTGTTGATTTTCTGTTTGAATGACATGTTCATCGATCTAAGTGGGATGCTAAAGTCCTATATTTTTACTATGTTACTATTTATTATTTACAGTTGTTCTAACCTCTTGTTAGATTCTTACCTTTATTATTATATGATGCTTCTCTTGTCTCTTGTTATAGTCTGTGTTTTAAAGTCTATTTTGTCCAGTATAAATATTGCTATCCTGGTTATTTTTTTTTTTAAGATTTTATTTATTATTTGACCAAGAGAGACACAGCGAGAGAGGGAACACAAGCAGGGGAAGTGGGAGAGGGAGAAGCAGGCTTCCCGCCCAGCAGGGAGCCCATTCGATGTGGGGCTGGAACCCAAGACCCTGGGATCATGACCTGAGCCAGGCAGATGCTTAACAACTGAGTCACCCAGGCGTCCCTCCTGGCTCTCTTTACACTTCCATTTGCATGATGAATGTTTCTCTAGTCCCTCATTCTCTGTCTGCACGTGTCTTTAGTCTGAAATGAGTGTATTGTGGTCAGCATATAGACGGGTCTTATTGTTTGTTTGTTTTTTTAAGACTCTATTTATTTAGAGACAGAGAGAGAACAAGCGCTAGTGGGGTGAAAGGTAGAGAAAGAAGCATGCAGAGTTGGGAACCCAATGTGGGACTCAATCCCGGGACCCTGTGACCATGACCTGAGCCAAAGGCAGGCGCTTAACTGACTGAGCTACCCAGGTGTCCCCAGAATCTTAAATATTCCTTATTTCATTTCATTACATTGTTATTGAAGTACAGTACATGATAAAACATACACAATGTTTTGTTAGTTTTAGGGATAGGGCACAATGATACAATAACTGTATGAAAAGAACTTGATAGATGTTTTCCCAAAAGAGACAACATTCTGAGAACTGTACATGACCTATCAGTAATGAGTTGTGAAAGTAAAGGAAACTTCTAAAGAATTATCAGTGATAGAAAGCATGCTGGTCAAGTATTCTAGATCTTGGCGTGATCTATCTTTCCAAACTCTGTAGAAAATAAACTTACACATTGTTGCTGTAAGAGGTAATCAGAGTATGTGGCCAAAAAAATAGGGAAATTGTATTCTAGAGCTGTGTCAGGCAGTGAAGAGGTAGAAATATTTCATTTTTACATAAAAAACAATTCAGTCATAAAGAACGCCATCTGGCTCTTTTTTAAATCCCTGTTAAGCATCTCACTCTTTTCTCAATTCCAGTGACTATCTTTATGACCATTACTTTAAATTCTCTATTAGGCATATTACTTACATCTGTTTCACTTAGGTCTCTTGCTCTGGTTTGGTCCTTTTCATTCATTTGGGAATATTTCTCTGTCTCCTCATTTTGCCTAACTTTCTGTGTCTGTTTTGTTAGAAAAAAATCACCTGTTAATTCACCCACGTCTCTTGTTCTGGATGGCAATGGCCTTAGGAGGAAGAGGTCCTGTAGTGACCTGCATTGATTTGTCCCCTTTTTCCCCGGGCCTGGTACTTCAGGGAGTGTCTCGTATGTGTGTTGCATGAGCTCTTTTGCTGAATCCTTGCCTCTTTTCCCTTCAGTCCAGTACCTGTTTGCCTGTCATAGGCAGTGTTTGTTACTCCACAGGGGTGGGGTGTGTCTTTACAAGGTGTTTGCTGGTCTGCTTGTGAAATGAGACCTGCTACCATCACTGCCCCTGGAGAGGGCAGCAGGTGTGACTGGAAAGGGTGGATCTGCCGAAGTGTGTGTGTGGGGAGGGTGGGGATGGAGGTTGGGGCAAGTGGGGAGGCTTAGGATTTGGTGTTAGCAAGTTAGATAAAAAGTGTAGAGCTGCCCTGGGTCTTTTAGAGGGCTGTTGTTTATGCTGGTGGGAGGAGGAGGTAAAAGGCATGTTCCAGGTCTTTTGTTCCGGAAGGGGCTTCCCCATGATCCCTGCCATTCTGAGTCATTCCTTCCCATTTGCTCCAGGTGTGTTTCAAAATGCTGGTTCTGGGCTGTATTTGCAAGACTGTTTGTGTTGGGGACTTGGCTTCTTAATATCCTCTAGACTCTGCCAGAGCCGAGACCTATGATTTTTAAAATTGAGGTCTTACATTCTCCTGGTTGTAAGAACTTACTAAATTTGTTCCCTCTTGTTTTTAAAGAAAATGTTATGAGGATTCATCTTCCCTGTGTAGGCTCCCTGGTGTGAACTTCTGTTTTTTCACTCTGTTTTGCACCACCAACTCCTTCCCCACCATGGATGGCGGTGGTCCTTTTGTTCCCAAACTGTGTGTTCATCCTTTCTACCTTTCTTTTTTTTTTTTTTTTTTTTTTAAAGATTTTATTTATTAATTTGACAGAGAGAAATCACAAGTAGATGGAGAGGCAGCCAGAGAGAGAGAGAGGGAAAAAGGCTCTCTGCTGAGCAGAGAGCCAGATGCGGGACTCGATCCCAGGACTCTGAGATCATGACCTGAGCCGAAGGCAGCGGCTTAACCCACTGAGCCACCCAGGTGCCCCCCTTTCTACCTTTCTTGATGTGGCCTCTTCCCAGTCTTCACTAGTGGAGTTTATTCCTCCAGTCTTCGGGTTATTTTCTGGGTTATTTATGCTGATGTGAGTGTTACTTAGTTGTATCCATGGGATGGGGCAAGGTTAGGGTCTATTTACTCTGCCACCTTCTCAGGCTTTCCTATGCTCATTTAAAAAATCCCCATTTTCTTTGTGTTGTTCTGCTTAGGTGTTTTCCCTTGTCCTGCCGTCCAGATCACTGATCGGTTCTTCTGTATCCTCTAGTCTACGGTTAATTCCATCTACTGTATTTTTCATTTCAGTAATTGTACTCTTCAAGTCAGATTCCTTCTGCTTTATATTTTCTATCTCTTTCTTGAAATTCGCACTGAGTTTATCCACTCTTCTCTTCAGTCCTTTTAGCATTTTAATGACCATTACTTTGAACTTTTTATCAGGTAGATTGGTTATCTCCATTTCGCTTCTAGTTCAGCGGCTTTTGTTTCATTCTTTTGTTTGGAGCATATTCCTCTGTTCCCTCACTTTGCTCAACTTTCTGTGTTTCTGTGCATTAGGTGGAACATCTACTTCTATTTTTTTCAAAAGATTCTATTTATTCATTTGAGAGAGAGAAAAAAAGCATGAGAGAAAGAAAGAGATCAGGAGCAGGAGGAGTGGGAGAGGGAGAAGCAGGTGTCCTGCTAAGCAGGGAGCTAGACATAGGGCTCCATCCCAGCTGGGATCATGACCTGACCTGAAGGCAGATGCTTAACTGACTGAGCCACCCAGGCACCTGGAACATCTACTTCTAACCTTGAGAGAATGGTCTTGTGTATGGTTGTCCCCTGTGAAGACTGTGCATTCCTGGTGACTTTGGTTGGTTGGCTGGAGCTGTTGCTGTCATGGGTTGGGCATCTGGGGATACTCTGTACTAGGCTGCCCTGTTGGGATGGCTGGAACTGAAGTAGGCATGGGGCCAGAGTGGTCCTGAGACTCTCTCTGCAGAAGGTACTCTGGCAAGATAGCAGACTCTGAAGTGGGTACAAGCCCTAGGCTGTTTCAGGTTGTCTTGTGCAGGGAGCTTTCAGGCATTAGACTGGAGCTGAGGTGGGCACAGGCCAGAGGACTGGGTCTTTTGTGTAGGTGGTGCCCCGCCAGGGTGACTGGAGCCAAGGTTGGTGTGTCCCTGAGGGCCGTGGATTGCACTGCATTGGCGGTGCCTGGCAGGTCATCTGGGGACAAAATAGTGTAGGCCTGGAGTGTTCCAGGGGGTTTTGCAGCCTGTGCCATCTTGAAGTGACTAATCAGGGGTGTTGCCATGGGCACCATGCTGGGGCCACCTTCATGGGATGGTTGGCTATGGAATGAGCTGGGGGATCTGGGGCTCACTGAGGTGGCAGGCCAGCTGGGGGTTGGGACATAAACTGTGGTGCTCACTAGTCCCTCTAACCCTGAGAGCATTCCAGCAGCTGGAACCCTCCCACAGTCTGGCAGGGTTCTAGGGTGGTTCCTTTTATGCTGGTTGCCCTTTAATTTTTTATTTTTTTATTCCATTATTTATTTTTTTGAGAGAGAGCAAGTGAGCAGGGCATAGGGGCAGAGGGAAATGGAGAGACTGACTCTCAAGCTGGCTCCATACTCCATGTGGAGCCTGACACAGGGCTCGATCTTATGAACCTGAGATCATGACTTGAGCTGAAATCAAGAGTCAGATTCTTAACCCACTAAGCCACCGAGGTGCCCCTCTAATTGCCCTTTTAAACTATAGCTTTTTTTCTGTACCTCAGGGAGTATAAATGTGCTCATAGTCTCTGGGAACCGTCCCTCCCCAGGGCAGTTTATGGTATTGGGACTGAGGGTTCCCCTTGTTACTGTGTCTCCATCTCTTGACGACATTCTCTGTGGGGTCTCTATTATTTGTTGTGGGGAAGCCGCTCAGACAGGCCTCAGCCCTTTTTCAGGAGGCGTCACTCTGTAGATGGGGTAGATTTGGTGTGTCTGTGGAGGAGGTAAGTTCAGGGTCTTAGATTGCCATCTTGGACCACAAATTCTTCCGAGTTCTACATGGTTGCAGAGTTTAACCAACCAAACAAAAAACCCCAAGAATAATGAGAACACTGCAGGCCAAACAGTTTTTGACTGAAGCTGCCCTTTGTTCCCTGGAAAGTCACTCTACCTGGTGGGCCATTTAGGACAAGGCTGTTTTTGGCCTAGCTAAAAACTCTCAGGACTAAGGAAGTAGGAGTTCTTCCAGTAGACAGATGCTTTACAGGTAGAGTCCAAGAGCAAGGGAATCCACACAGCTGCTTTAAATTTCATCAGGTCCTAAACCAGGTTATAGTTTCGCACTTATCAGCATTTGAGTGAAAATGGCTTTCACTCATGCAAAGACTTGGACTAAAGCCAATTGGCTTTACCTATATTTTTTGGTGACCCTCACGGGGTCTAGCACAGTGCCTGGCACACAGCTGTTGTTCAGTAGGTGCTTGTCTGATGAGTGGTGAGTGATGAATGGACAGATGAAGTCAGCTTACAGAGAAGACTGTGTCATATGAATTAGGCTGAGGAACAAGGAAGGTCTTCTCTAGGCAATTCTGGAAAGGAAACAAAGAAAATGAGGCTTCAGTATTTATTTAGTGCTGAATTTGCAAGAATTCAAATTTCCTTTGTTTTCATGTGTGGTTGCAACGGTTTTGATTTAGTTGAATGTTTGGGTAAATAAGGGATCTGAAGTAAGGGACCATTAACAGTGCTGATACTAGAATAAAGTAAGTATTTAATCAGTTGTAGTTGTTACTTTATTTTTAATGAACCTCAGGAGTTGTTTTTTAGCCAGAAAAGAGCAGCTTGCTAAGACGAGGCCTATTTTTGGAGGATTGCTGCCCCCTCGTGGATTCTATGGAAAGACAAGAATTTGAAGTCTCTTTGGGGCTTGATTGAGGCAAATGGCTTTTCTGATTTGGCTCATGCTTTATTGAGGGGCAAAGGGCAGAGTACAGAGATAAATACTGCACAGTACTCATCCTCCAGCAGCTCACAGAAACCACAGGCTGGAAGGGACTTTTGAGATGTTAGTTCTCAACCCCTGTTCCTCAGAAGTGTGTTGGAAGAGGAGTGGGAGTGAGATGGGCTTCTTGGGAGGATAATGCATTAAAAATAAACTAATGGAGAATGTTTTCTTTTTCTTTCCTTCTTTTTTAAAAAAATATTTTGTTTATTAATTTGAATGAGAGAGAGAGAGAGAGAAAGAGAGAGAGAACAGTGTGGGGTTGGAGGAAGGACAGAGGGAAAAGTAGGGTCCCCACTGAGCAGGGAGCCCAATGCAGGATTCTATCCCAGGACCCTGGGATCACAACCCCAGCTGAAGGCAGACAGTTAACCGATTGAGCCACCCAGCTGCCCCTGGAGAACATTTTTAATGAGAATTTTCCTTCCATAAATTTTTCTTTGACATTAGACCTCCATTGTTTTTCTACTGCATTCTATCAAAAGACCAACCACAGCTATTTAGAAGAACCGCCCCCCCCCCCAGATATGGTAAGAGATATTCACACTAGTTAGGAAACTTTTTTTGTTGTTGAGACATATGTTCCCGACAGTGATTTCCTATTGTGTTTTATAATGTATAAATCTGATACTATTTAGGGTGCCTGGGTGGCTCATTTGGTGAAGCGTCTGCCTTCCACTCAGATCATGATCCTGGAGTCCTGGGATCAAGTTCGGCATCCTGCTCCCTGAGCAGCGGGGAGCCTGCTTCTCTCTCTGACCTTACCCATTTCATGCTCGTCTTCTCTCTCTTTCTCTCTCTCTCAAATAAATAAATAAATAAATAAAATCTTTAAAAAATTCTGATACTACTTAACAAGGTAAACTTAGTGAAGGGAGACTTGTGTGCTAGATCATAGCTTGGGTAAAGATTTGAAATGAATCTTTTCTTCAGGGTACTTGGAACCGAAGCTGTGACTTCAAGAGTTGCCCCTCAAGGGTGGGGTCAAGACCTGGGTTCCCCCACCAACATGGATCACTCGGCTCAGTGGCTGTTTGTGGAATTTCTAGGTGCAGAACATGGCTTGGTCCAAACACAGGCATTTAAAAAATTTTTTATTTTATTTTTGCAGTGTTCCAGCATTCATTGTTTATGCACCACACCCAGTGCTCCATGCAATACGTGCCCTCCTTAATACCCACCACCTGGTCACCCATCCCTCACCCCAGGCTCCTCCAAGACCCTCAGTTTGTTTCTCAGAGTCCACAGTGTCTCATGGTTCATCTCCCCCACCCCCGCCCCATTTCCTCCAACTCACTTCTCTCCATCTCCCAATGTCCCCCTGTTATTCCTTATGCTCCACAAGTAAGTGAAACCATATGAGAATTGACTGTCTCTGCTTGACTTATTTCACTCAGCATAATCTCCTCCAGTCCTGTCCATGTTGATACAAAAGTTGGGTATTCATCCTTTCTGATGGAGGTGTAATACTCCATTGTAGATATGGACCACATCTTCCTTATCCATTCATCTGTTGAAGGGCATCTTGGCTCTTTCCACAGTTTGGTAACTGTGGCCATTGCTGCTATAAACATTGGAGTATAGATGGCCCTTCTTTTCACTACTTTTGTATCTTTGGGGTACATATCCAGTAGTGCATTCGCAGGGTCATAGGGTAGCTCTACTTTTAATTTCTTAAGGAATCTCCACACTGTTTTCCAAAGTGGCTGCACCAACTTGCATTCCCACCAACTGTGTAAGAGGGTTCCCCTTTCTCCACATCCTCTCTAACACTTGTTGTTTCCTGTCTTATTAATTTTGGCCATTCTAACTGGTATAAGGTGGTATCTCAATGTGCTTTTGATTTGAATGTTCCTGATTGCTAATGACGATGAACATTTTTTCGTGTGTCTGTTAGCCATTTGCATGTCTTCTTTGGAGAAGTGTCTGTTCATGTCTTCTGCCCATTTTTTTGATGTGATTATCTGTTTTTTGAGTGTTGAGTTTGAGGAGTTCTTTATAGATCTTGGATATCAGCCTTTTGCCTGTAGTGTCATTTGCAAATATCTTCTATTCCCTAAACACAGGCATCTTTCAGTTTTAGAAACAAATCCAATAGTAGAAGCTGACTCATCCAGGTCAGTTTGTAGGGGCTCAAGAAACTGAGCTGCGGTCCAACCTTGGTGATGTGAATTAGGAGGTAAAGCTGAGGTTGTTTGACTTCCATTTTATTTTTTCCCATTTATATCATCTAATCACCCATACTTCTCTTAGCTAGTATTCTGCTGAATCAGTTTAAACTGTTGATTGGTTTCCTTGATAATTTTTTTTTTTAAAGATTTTATTTATTTACTTGCGAGAGAGACAGTGAGAGAGAGCATGAACGAGGAGAAGGTCAGAGAGAGAAGCAGACTCCCCATGGAGCTGGGAGTCCGATGCGGGACTCGATCTCGGGACTCCAGGATCATGACCTGAGCCGAAGGCAGTCGTCCAACCAACTGAGCCACCCAGGCGTCCCTCCTTGATACTTTCTTAACTTTGATTCTATTCCATTTCTTCTTCTAGAAACTACAGAGGTACAGGAGTTTTAGAAGAGTGGATATGCTTGGCAGACTCCCTCTTTCTGCAGAAAAGAGGGTCCAAGTCTGCCTACTTTGGCCTCTGGTGACAGGGTTGGAGGGACAGTGTCACCAGAAACACCTTTTGGAGTTGGGAGTGTGGGGGGCCTGGAGGTGGTCCTGGTTCTCCCTGTGGCCTCCTTCCTTCCCCGGAACACAGGTGGTTTGGCCCTGGCCCTCATGTCCTCCCTTCCTTAACTTTTCTGTCAGCTCCTGTCTGTTAGGGCTAAACAGAGCCCTGCTCCCAGCTTTTGCTCCATCCCCCTGCTCTCTCACTCCATCAGCCTGCATTCAGTTCCTAATGGGACTCCTTCCTCGACCCATCCGTGGGTTCCCTGGACTTATGGGGCATGGGGAGAGAAGGTGGTCCTTTTATTCGGGTTGTCTACCTCGGCGCTCCTCACGATGGGCCTGCCTGTCCTCCCGAGCGCGGCTCCCTGGGCACTGCTGCGGGGTGTAGGCCGGGTGCCCAGGCCACAGTCAGGAGCAGGTACCCCCTGAGAGGCTTCTCACGTTTTCTCATACCACATAGGGGTGCGGCAGACAAGGCCACTCTGGGCCCCCACCACCCTTCTGCTCCTCCAGCCTCGGGGAAATCCCTTTTCCTTCTTCTTCTGCTACATCCCCCCGCTGCCTTTTGAGCAACTCTGATTTCATCCCATAAGTCTAACTTGTCCAAACAGTATTCTTGGTAGCTGTTTTTCTCCTTTTCCTTTTCTGTAGGTCCCAGAAACCCAGAGAGGATCCTACACTTTAGATCATCTACATTTCAGGTGGTTCAGACAGTGGTGGGGTAGCTCCTTAAGACACTGACCCCATTTCCCTTTCATAGTTCCTGTTCCCTGATGACGCTTGCATTCAGGCTTCAGGCGGGGGTGGAGGGGGGGTGGGCTCTGAGCGTTCTCCCTCAGAGCGCAATTCAGCATGTGTGAGTCAGCACCATCACCCAGTTACCCCATCCCCTACTCCACCTCCCCTCCAGCAGCCAGTCAGTTTGTTTCCTATGATCAAGATTCTTTTACAGTTGGTCTCCCTCTCTTGTTTTGTCTTGTTTCACTTTAACCTCTCTTCCCCTGTGATCCTCTGTCTTGTTTCTTACATTCCTCATACCAGAGAGTTCATATGATAATTGTCTTTCTCTGATGGATTTATTTTGCTTAGCATAATACCCTCTAGTTCCATCCACTTCGTTGCAAAAAAAAGATTTTTTCTTTTTTTTGGATGGCTGCTTTTTTTTTTTTTTTAGATCTTTTAATAAAGATTTTATTTATTGGGGTGCCTGGGTGGCTTAGTGGGTTAAAGCCTCTGCCTTCGGCTCAGGTCATGATCTCAGGGTCCTGGGATCGAGCTCCACATCAGCCTCTCTTCTCCACAGGGAGCCTGCTTCCTCCTCTCTCTCTCTCCACCTGCCTCTCTGCCTACTTATGATCTCTGTCTAATAAATAAATAAAATCTTTAAAAAAATAAATAAAAATAAAAAATGTATTTATTTAAGTAATCTCTATACCCAACATGGGACTCAAACTCACAACTATGAGATCAAGAGTCCTGTGCTCTTCCAACTGAACCAGCCAGGTGCCCCTTCAGTATTTTAAATATCACATATTCAGGGGTGCTTGGGTGGCTTGGTTGGTTAAATGACCTGAGTTGGGTTCAGCTCAGGTCATGATCTCATGGGTTGAGAGATGGAGCCCCATCTTCCCCTCCCATGCTCAGCAAAGGGTCTGCTTGAGATTCTCTCCCTCTGCCCCCCACAACGTGCATTCACTCACTCTCATACTCTCTATAATAAATAAATCTAAAAAAAAAAAAATACACACCATATATTCAAAGACAGTTCTTAAACACTACACAACAATACTAGGATAGTGGGTTTAGTGTCTCTATACTTAATTTTAAGTTTTCTCAGGAGTAAAAAAACCCTGACCCATTAAGGAAACTACTGTCTCAAGAAATTTAGGGTAAGCTTCTCGGTGGACTAAGGTTATTTATTAGCCAAAGATGTAGGCAAGGATGTAGGATATGGAGCTGGGGACACTGCAGGGGATTTTGTTCATAACTTTGAAAGGAAGGCTGACTGCTCATAAACCCAGTGATTTTAGGGACCCTAAGTATATGGCCTTTTACAAGAGTACCTCACACCTTACTCCCCTTGATTCGTATC
The DNA here is from genome assembly GCF_011764305.1 of Mustela putorius furo. Taxonomy (NCBI): domain Eukaryota; kingdom Metazoa; phylum Chordata; class Mammalia; order Carnivora; family Mustelidae; genus Mustela; species Mustela putorius. The sequence continues at coordinate 21,989,749 of NW_025422471.1, forward strand.
CTCAATGACCTAGTTCTCTAGTTTCTTCCAGACCAGATTCTTTTTAGCTGTATCAGTATATTTATTCCAAGTTATCTTTCTAGTCTGGGTCATAAAGAATGCTTATAGATACTTAAATAATGGGTGACTGGATTCTGTATCTCTCTCATTCTCTTTCATTCCATAGCCCAGCATTAAAATTAATCTGAGGACAGTCACCTGTAATAGTTCTCAGATATAGAGATAATAACCTGGAAGAAGAGGAGGAAGAGCTTCCCTTTTGTTGGATGAAGGCAAAATGTGCTCTTTTTTTCTCTCTGCCCCTGCTTCCATGCCCCTGGGCCTTCTCCTCATGGCATCAGTGCCCTCCTCCTGCCCGAGGAGTTCTCCCCACATCCTGTGGGAGTCTCTCCTGGTATGGTCTTCCCCACAGCGACATCCTTCTTGTTTTCCCCATCACCCCTCCCTCCCTCCCTCAGGACCCTTGGTCTCAATGGACAGTCAGGAGGAAGATAGCTAATAGAATGAGTTAATCCTAGTTGGTGAGTGAGGGTTGCTCCAACTCTTAATAAGATTCAAATGAAGACCTTAATAACATGAATAGAACTCAGAGAAACTTGAGTTTCTGCGCTAGGGTTGGGTATAAACATTGAAAAGTCCTGGTTTCAGGATGGGGGAGAGGGGCCCACACAGGCCAGTCTGTTCTCATACTGTGTGGCTGGTATCGGGCTAGACTTTCTCAAGTGTTTCCTGATTCTCACAAAATTTTCCACTTCTCCCCCCTTTTTTAATTTAGTCTATTTGACATGTAATGTGTACATTTAAGCATTACGACTTGTTAATTGGAGACCTTTGTAATAGAAGATGGCCATCGTAGTGATATTTAGCACTTCTATCATGTTATGTAATTATTCTTTCCTTTTGGCAGTTGGGATAATTAAGTTTTAGTCCCTTAGTAGTTTGATGATTGTAGCACAATACTGTCTATACTCATTATACTATACTTCAGATCTCTGTGACTTATTTACTACTACTTATTTGCAAGTTTGTACTCTTAAACACCATCAATCTTATCCCCCCTACCCCATCCTTTGGCAAGTACCATTTTACTCTGTGTTTTGGGAGTTTGATGTTTTTAGGTTCCACATGTAAGTGATATCATATGTAAGTACTTCTCTTTCTCTGACTTATCTCACTTAGAATATTGTGCTCAAGGTCCGTCATATTGTGGCAAATGGCAGGATTTTCTCCTTTCTTGGGGCTGAACGATATTCCGTTGTGGATATTTACCACACCCTTTCCATCCTCTCATCCACTGACAGGCATTCAGGTTGTTTCCATATCTTGGCCACTGTGACTAATGCTGTGGTAAACATGGGGCGCAGATACCAGGTTGGGCTCCTGTTTTCCTTTCCTTTGGGTATATGCCCGGAAGCAGAAATGCTTGGATGGTATGGTAGACCTATTTTTAATTTTTTGAGGAAACTTGATATTGGTTTTCATAGTGATTGGACCAGTTTACTTTCTCGCCAACAGTGTAAAAGGGTTCCCTTTTCATCAGATCCTCATCAGCCCCTGCTGATTCTTGTCACCCTTGGTGAAGTTGCCTGAGGGTCTTTCATGGGCCTATTGGCCATTTTGATGTCCTCTTTGGAAAACTCTTTACTTCTTCTGTCCACTTTATTTTTTTATTTTATTTTTTTTTAAAAGATTTTATTTATTTGACAGAGAGAAATCACAAGTAGTCAGAGAGGCAGGCAGAGAGAGAGAGAGGGAAGCAGGCTCCCTGCTGAGCAGAGATCCCGATGCGGGACTCGATCCCAGGACCCTGAGATCATGACCTGAGCCGAAGGCAGCGGCTTAACCCACTGAGCCACCCAGGTGCCCCTTCTGTCCACTTTAAAATCAGATTTTTAAAATTATTGAGTAGTATGATTCTTTATATGTATTGAATATTAACCCCTTATCTGATATACGGTCTGCAGAATTTTTCTCTCGTTCTGTAGGTTGTCTTTTCATTCAGTTTCTTTTCCTGTGCAAAAGTTTTTGAGATTCATGTAGTTCTGTTGCTGACTTTTGCTTTTGCTGTTTGTGCTCTTGGCATCATATTAAAAAAAATAATTGCCAAGACCACTGTCAAGAAGCTTTTTCTGTATATTTTTTCTGATACTTCCCCATTTTGAATCTTTTTAAAAGATTTATTTATTTTAGAGAAAGTGTGTGTATGGGAACAGAGGGAGAGGGGTAGCAGACTCCCTGCTCAGCTAGGGGCCTGTCACCTGTTCGTTGTGGGGCTGGGATTTCAAGACCCTGAGATCATGACCTGAGTTGAAATCAAGAGTTGGCCACTTGACCAATGGAGTCACCCAGTTGCCCCAGCAATTCTCCATTTAAATAAAAAGTTTTCTGAAAGTTTCAAACTTTCTACACCAATTTCCAAGATATTGAGGAGGGATGACTAGAAGACAAGATAGTGTACCCACCCAGTTGTGTGTTGGTAAATGTTTGACGATCAGCTCTCTGGTGCCCTGCTTTGTAGTGTTTGCCAATTTCTGTGGTGTAAATATTTTTACCATGGCTAATTTCAGGCTATCAACAGCTTGACAACTAGCTCAAAAAATTCCTCAAAACTTGATGGCTGGCTCTCATGAGCTGTAAGTGCGGGCTTCAGCACGTCACTGGATCTGTCTGCTCTCTGCATGTAATGACTTTTGTCCTCCCAACAATGTAATAAGCTTTCTAAGGGATGCAATTAGATTCTTGATCTCCAGCAGGCTGATGATACTAGCAGGATTAAGGAAACTTTCCTTTGGATATGCTGCTTTCTCAGAGCAATGGCAGAGCTCATGGTGGGGAGACTTGAGGGTGGGGAGGGCACAGAAAGGCTGCCTCCTCTTTCCACCAGCCTCAGGAAGGAGCGAACATGGGAGCCATAGGATGGTTTCGATAAGGAAACCAGGCTCACTGCATGTCAGATCAAGATACTGTAAGAATTCATCTCAGATTCACATCCAGAGCTGATCAACACAACCTCCCCCTAGAGATGAACATATTTCCGGCCCAGGATCTGGTATGTACTTCAATGATGAGAATGAAATCTCTCAAGAAGTAGATCTGTGGTTTTCATCAGACTGCTTAGGAAAGTGCCAGAGACTCAGTGAAAGGGCATTATTATATATGCTGCCAAAAGCATTATTATATATGCTGCACAGTAAAAGGGCATTAAAATGGCTACAAAGGTCTAACCTAACGGTACTATTGATACAGTGGGTGGAAGAGCTCCTAGAGTCCCTAAGCGCTCAGAAATAACCTTCCAGGGAGATACAAAAATTGAGGAAAAGGAGAAGATCGAAAGAGATCTCCAACCAAGTGAACTTGTCCTCCTAAGGTTTTTTTGGAATTGGGAAAGACTTGTAGATATAGAACCACAGACTGGGAAAAACCCTTGAGAGCAACATGGCACAGAAATCCTTGGAAGGCAGGTCCTGGAGCAGAATCCCCCTGGGAGACTAGACAGTGTCCATGGAGGGAACGGTTGTAGGCCTGAATTCGGGCCACTCACTGAAAACCTTGATGTGGGAGATCAAATGTTCTGCATTATGAGGCAACATCTGTCTGTTGGGTTTACATGTGTGGGTAGATACTGCGAAACCCTCTGTATCTCTCATTGGTCATGCGTCTGCCCTTGTATTTTCTGCCTACTGAAATCATGCTCCAACTGTGGTGACCGCGTCTCTCCTTTATTTAGGATTCACGAGACCTCCGGGAATTGGGGAATAGAGGGATGGTTTACTACCCAGCAATATTCTTTGAAGGAGAATTCTTAGGGAATTTGTAAAAACTTGCCAGGCTCTTTGCCTTACAAACGGAATGGTAGAAGGCTAGTGTAGAGATGAGGCACGTCTCTGTACCACACTCATGGGATGTCAGGGAGACCATCATGGTTGGAGCACATATTGCGAGGAGCTGTCTGAGTTGTAGGAGGGATTACAGGCTCCACCTGCACTGCTGTCTCATAACTTAAGAGGCGGCCAGCCCACCAGCCAGCAAACGCTTACTGGGTATTTACTACATCCAGGTACTAAGCTGAGCGTGGGGGATATGGATGACAGTAAGACAGGGTCCTTTAGCTCAGTAAGTTTGCCTTCCACTAGGGGGAGCCAAATCTACAAGCATAACAGGCACTGAAGGTGCTGGTGTGGAAGGTGTGTGTGGAGTGGGGGAGGGAGTCAGAAAAGATTGAACAAATTTGCTCCAGGATTGGTCAGGAAATGTCTTCTCGGGGAAGGCTCCCCTGAGCAGGTGTTTTTGAGGCTCCTTCCCCAGAAGAAGGAAGCTGCTGATGGCACTGTTAGCCTTTCCTGTGAAGGGAAGCTGGGGTGACCACAGAGATCTCTGGTGTGAGACTTCTGACTCACACACTTGCTCAGTCTCAAGGACTGACCCAGTCTGAACAACGAAAAAGATGCCCCTTCAAGTTCAACGTGCATCCCTCCGAGAACAACACACACACCCTCAAAGCCTGAGCCACACGTAAGCAATATCTGAGTAACATGGTTTTTAGAAATTATCTCTTCTTTATTGCCACATTCATATAAAAAGTTTTACATATCTGGACTGGTAAAAAAGAAAGCCACGGTGTATATAAAAAAAGTTGTAGGAAGTTAAAAAATATAGGGCTTTAGTGTTTGGAAAAGCATTTACGGACTGCCTCCTTGGTTTAATTATCCAGGCGATCGAAATTCTGGGTTTGAAACTCTTGGAAGTCCTCTGGGATGGTGTCTGGAAACAAGAACAGGCACAGAGGGTTAGGAAGGCTCCTTCCACCGGGATCCTGGTCTATCTCGTGCTGTGCAAGCGTCCTGTAGGGGTCGCTGTTAGCCCGAGCAACAGGCCCCAGAAGGCTCCACAGCCATTTTCTACCTCGGGCTGCTTTGCAAATTGTTGGCTTAAAGCCCAGGAGTGCTCATTCACAGGCCTAAAGGAAATTAGCAGGCAGAATGGATTTTGAGTGTGATTATGTTTGAGCCATAAGAAAATAAAGGCTGCCTGTAAATTAAATCTGACTGAATTTCTCACTGAACCCCCAAATCCTAAGCCAAGCAGTTAAATTCTATGGGTCTCAATTTCCTCATCTATCAAATAGGAAAAAAAAAAATCTATCATTTACTTCAGTTACACAGAGATGGTTACATGTTAATGAATACAGGGCATGGGCTTTGGGCTTCTGGGAGGAAAATGTGCTATAAACATAAGGTGGTGTTACTTGATGGATTCTAATTCTGATATTGTATAGTAACGAGAATGTACGTTACCATTGCAGCGATACTTGAGGTTGGACCAAATGATGTTTTCTTGGGAGAAGCAGAACACGCCAAGCCGGCCTCCACGCATGGTGGTGTCTATGGTGACCCCAGAGTCAGCCACCAACTCGGAGCCTTCATAAAATCGCACTCTGCAGACAACACAGCCCAAGCCAGTCACCAGGAAACTCACACCGAGGTCAAGGTCAGACCTACTTCTTTGCTGCTTCATAATCCATTTTCACAGGCCTCAATTGTGCTCTAGCTGTTGCCCCTTCCCTACTAGATTGGGAGCTCCACATGGTCAAGCACTGTATGTTCATGCCCGCCAAAATTCTTGGTCTCCAAAGGTCCAACATGATGTTGGGCATATAAACTCGATGGGTACCTGCTGCAGAGTTACACCACACTATGACCTAGGACCAAGAGTCTTGGTGACCTCACTGTCCTTTGGGTTACCTTGTCTAGACATCATGCTTCACAACCACTGCTTTTCCTTTGTTCTGAATGACAGAATCTGCTGGAATCTCAGAATAGTGATCCTGGTCGGGGGGCAGTAGCACTCCCTAAAAACAGGTTTTAGAAATTTGTGGGGACATTTCTGGCTGTTTCTTTGGCATTTTATGATAGAAGCCAGGGATGCTGAAGGGCTTACAAGGCCCTGGAGAGAACAAAAGCTTGTCTTGCAAGCTGTATGCATTTGGAGAGTTCCTCCAGACACTTGCGTAGGTGAAGAGCCTGTTTATAATTATCTGGACCTAGAACCCAACTTCCTTTTACTTGTGAACATCAGGTATTTTCTGCACTGCTTTAATATATACTGAATTTTCTGGGGTAAATTGAGAAATGATGGAACACTTTGTTTTGCGTAAAAAGAGCTGTTCTCCCTTTTAGACCTTAAGTCACCAGCAGAACAATTTGCATTAGAATGTCGCTGCCTCCATTTCATGTCATGGAGTCATGGTGTCTAGGCATTGGCGTGATTTTGTTAAACATTCTTATTTGTCTGTTATAGGGGTTAGGGATCAGATTGTATTTTCTACAGTTTCATTCTGGGACAGAAAAGGAGGCCCTAGCCTTCACAGGGCTGAGACCACGATCATCTATCTCCCTGTGTGACAAACAGTACATTGGACTTAATGTCTCACAGAAGAAGAAAACGTGAACTAGCGGTCCTGATTGTTTTTCCACGAGGCTGCCTTCCTGCCCTGGTCAGGAGACCATGATGAGTACTCCTTCCTCAGTGTGCTACGTCAGAGGCCTCCGTGTTGATCTGCAAGTCTGAGGACTGAGAGTAAGTACATGGTCTCAGTTTCAAGGATGCAGCCTAAGCCATCCGCGGCTGCTGAGAATAGTTTTGAGTGTTTTTCAATCGTTCTAGAGGGAAAGGAGGCAGATTGTGTGGGCTCCCAGGAAAATCAGTTCCTGCCCCATGTGGGAAGGCCTGGCAGCGAGGAGAACAAGGTAAAATGAGATCCTGGCATGGCCTTCACGGTGTTTCTAGTCCAGCAGGGAAGGACCATAGGGACTCACGGCAGTGCACCGTGACCTCTTCATGAATAAGCTGCCATCCAGGGCAGGGGTGGAGGGGAGGCTGAACCCCATCTCCCCCACACTGGTCGGCATGGCAGAAAGGGGAGCATCAGTTGGGCACCTCCATCCTCCAATGCTGAGAACCCCGCCCCTGCCCTGCTGTGGAGAAGGTCCCTCTACCCTCAGCTTGGCCCTAATGTCCATGTGGTTGGTTTGGGCTTGGGTGTCTCCTTCCCACTTCTTTGCTGGGAGCTGTAGCCAGACATCTCGGCAGTCCTGGAGGCCATCCTGGGTCAGCCCTGTGATGCAGGAGTTGGGTGGGGGGGAGCTTTGCTTCCTCTGCCTGGTGAGGAGCTGTGTCCTGCACGTACCTGATGTAGCCCACCTGGGGCCTGTGCTGCAGGAACCAGCGGTAGGAGACCTTATCCTTCCAGCCCACGTTCCTTGAGTCCTTCCATAGCAGCCGGACCTGGTCACTGGTGTCCCCCGTGTGCCACAGGGAGTTGCGGAGATGCTCCCCGGGGCCCGTCTTAGACTTCACAGCCTGAAAAGGATATAGGCAAGGTTCTAGAACAGAAGGCACAGCCCACCCATCCTGGGTCCGTCGGGTGCTGACTTCATGGTTATGATCTGGCTGCCTTGGATCTGGATGAAAGCATAAACACTTAAATGCCCTTTCTACTGAGGTCACCCTTAGTCCTTGAGTCATTAACACTGGCTGACACCCCATTAACCCATTCCATGTTTTTCCTGCTGTGAATCCCTTGCTCCCCACATCTGTCCAATGAGTGCTCAAAAGGCTGCCTTTTCTCCCAGCAGGAGTGACAGAGGTAGCATCTCTAGACCGAGCTGGCCCTAGCGCAGGAACAGATGAGCCAGTTTCTGGCAGTGTGCACCTGCTGACATGTCCCCAGAGTCCCCCCAACTCCCCGTCAGTCACTCAGAGGTTAAGATGTGGCTTGTATGAAGGAATGAAGGCAAGGCCCTGGGTGGGCCCTGCCCTGAACTCAAGCATAAACACCTCAGTTTCACAGATGAACTAAATGCCCTATGGAAGAACAGGACTTATAAGGAGGGTGAAGGGCTCCGAGGGGAGATGACTGACTGAGAACCGTGGCTACCTTAAGCTGGATGCCAGGCTCGGCGACAGCCCGGAATGGCGTAGCTTGCCAGTACGTCTGCTCTGTCTGCTTCCACATGACCACATAGAAGCTGGAGCTGTCTTGGTAACCGAAGATGAAGCCGGCATAGTCGTCGTCTGTCTGGGTGTTCACATGGAAGGTCCCTTCAAAGTCAACTCCGTTAAATGCCGTGTACCCTGGAGGGATCAGAAGCAGGTCAGAAGAGCAGACCAGCCCCGGAAGGAGCTGCAAAGACTGGATTCTAGCGACAGGGTACAGAGGACCTGGACCTACCCACTGCCAGGCCGGGGTCGCTGTTCATGGTCTGCACAATCTCCATGCCCTGCAGAGATAGTGGAAGGAGTTAAGGGCCACCGCAGAGGGTGGAGAAGCTTGAGGAAGCCCAGGGCCTCCGGCGCGCTAGGGAGTGGTCAGCGAGCTCTGACCTCCACACAAAGATGCATTATATGAGCAACTGCTCTACCTCGTTCTGTGCTCCAAGAAACCACAGACTTGTGAGGGGAAAAGAAAATGCGGAACAGAAAGAATTTTGCTAGAACTGTAATGAAGGGTCTGCTGGATCCGCTTCATTTGGGGAGAACATACGCTTCTGATGAATGTGACTGGCTCGGTGACCCTAAAGTGTCTCAGCCTCTCTGTGCTAGTCTGCTAGCCTGCTGTAGTCTGACGAGGAGGATGTGTGTGGGGGGGTGGTCTTTGGGAGAGTGCACGAGCACAGCTCTAGGGCCCGCCTGGAGCCCCATCCCAGCGTGCTCCGCCACACCCTGCGGTGCTCCCCTGAGCCGGCATCACAGACAGGTGCGGCTCTGTCTCCCATGTGAGCCGGCGCTAGTAGCCGTGCTCGGTCACAGGGCTACGGTGAGGAGTCTCTGCAGCCCGGGTCGGTGCCCCCTCCCACGTTACCTGTCCCCTCGCAGAAGGGCTGTGCTGAGAGGCACCACCGCATGGCACGTACCTGGTTCAGGACCACCCAGTTGGGATCGATCTGGGCATCCCCTTCGGGGTCCAGGACCACAGTCTGGTAGGCTCTAAAGTCGGTCAGGGTGACCTCTGCATTCTCCGGGCAGACGTCGATCCGATCGATAACCTGGTCCTGGTCAAAGTCTGTCTCGCAGATGTCTCCCACACCGTCGCCTGAGTGGGGTGGGGGAGGAGGACGGGAGCCGGCTGCCACCCACACACCCCACTGCTCCTTGACAGAGACAGGGCTGGGCCAGGAGCTGAAGGGAACCCAGGCCCCACCCAGCAGACGGTTTTCAGTGCGGGCAGAAGAGCCCAGAATCAGCTATGTCCGTGGTGGCCCTGGGCCCCACCCTGGGGTCTATATGGTGGGCTGGTGAACCCCACTGTGTGTGACCGAAAGAACTTCCTGGGGGCAGAGTGGAAGGCAACTGTTCAAAGCTGATAAGAAACCCTGCAGGTTCTCTGAGGAGACCGGTGTTCACGGACTGGTGGATCTTAAGGCTGACCTTACATAAGCAAGTGCCCCTAGCACTTTCTCTAGAGCATATGAATAACAGGGGAATTATTGTCACCAGAGTGCTTCTAAGACCATGATTTCTAGACCATGATTTCTACTGATCCTTGGGATGAATCTGGCTTGTGGTAGGTTTTGTTCAGCTGACATGGTATTAAAATACGTGAATTAAATACTGTCCAGCTGTGGGTGGACATGCCCTCACCAGCTCACTATGGTCCTCACTGCTGTATCCTGTCTCTGGCTTTGCACGTGCTTTTCCCTATCGGCCCGGCCCCGCAGCACTCTTTGGGAGCCGGTCTAAGCCAGTTGCTGCCATGCCCTTCTCTTTGCCCTGCTCCTTCTCTGTGACTCCTGGGGGAAAGCAGCAGGCAAGATGGTGGAGCAGTTGCCCAGGGCCCTTGAGTGGGAGCATGTGGCTGCTTCCCTGTCCCATGTGACCGCATCCCAGAGCTGCTCTGAAGCCGCAAAGCAGCTCTTCTCTGAAGAGTTAGAGAATGGTGTCTACTGGCCATCCACTATCCACAAAAGCTGTAGCTGCTTGGAGAAGCTCTGGGAGAGGCCTGACCGTGTGCCTAAGGGGCGCCTGGGGGGGGGGTCCCACACCATCCTGGGCTGGGCCCACTTACTGTTGCTGTCCTCCTGGGCTGGGTTAGGGACCAGCCGGCAGTTGTCCGGTCCAGGGGGCACCAGGTCTGGGATGCCATCATTGTCATCGTCGTCATCACACTCGTCCCCGATCCCATCTTTATCAGTGTCCAGCTGGGCACTGTTGATGACCGTGGGACAGTTGTCTGTGCTGTCCTGGTGCCCATCTCCATCACTGCGGGAGAAAGAAGAGAGGACGTGTGGCACCGGTGAGCAGACAACAGGGATAAGAAACAAAGGGTGTTTGGGGGCTTGTCTTTTGTCAAACCCGTTTGTCTTTAGACAAGCCTGGCCTCTGGGCCTCAGAGATCCTTTTTCTACTTCCCCATCTTGTTAAAACAAGTAGATCATATCCTACTTAAGTTAAAGGGTGATTCCTGATGTTGTGACCAGATGCTCCTCTCAGTCCCAGGGGACTCTGATCACTGCCACCCTCCCCCAACTCGGAGAACGTACAGTGTGAATCCTGGCTCAGCCACTTACCAGCGTGTGACCCCACTGTGGCTCAGTATCCTCATCTGTGAAACGGGCATAACCGAGCCTACCTCGTAGGGTTGTTACGAAGATTAAATGCTTATAAGAATTTTTCATGTTACATTTGAATCTATGACGAAGCATTTCTATGTCCTGGCTCCTGGAAAGCCCTGCGGTGTTTTCTAGTCCTCTTCCCATTCCCTGCCCAGCAGACCCAAGGTGGTTCAGACCTGAATGCCACAGGGAGAATGACAGAGAGAAGAAGGCCACCCCTCCCGGAGAGGGGAACGTGGAGGCTGGGCTCACTCCTTCTCTCGAGCACTTCTCAGAACTCTTGTTCTCTGCCCACGTGACAATTGTTTGTTCTCCAGGCCTAACGGCCACCCAAGGATGAGTCTGCCCTGTCCCCAGAGGCTTCCCTGGGTTAATGGAGGCCTCCCACGGCTGCTCTGAATCAGAGCGGATGCTCCCTTCACCCCGCTCTTCCTGTGGCCTCTCCCAGGCAAGGGGGAGGGAAGCTAGAGACGAGTCCATGCCCCTCAGGCCCCGTTTCCCAGATGGGTCCCGGAGAAAAGGAGACCCACCTGGATAAGCAGAAAATGACGCGGCTCCAACAGTGGAATGCCTGTGCCTATAGCAGGGCTGTTTTTTTAAAGGAAGATGGAACTATTTCCATTCGAAGCCATTCTATAGAGCCTTGAACATTTTTTTGCAAAAACAAGCAGTTCCTGTCCTCCTCCCCAAGGTTCAAGTTTGTGGGTATTAAAATGGAGCAGAATGAGTCAGTTGTTTTAGACAAATATCTAGAGGCTGACAGGGTAGGATCTCTTGGAGATTCCTTGGATGGCAGTCAGGGCAAGAGGACCCGCCCCAGGGAAAATTCTTGATGTCCACCACTTAGGGGGATTTCAGGGTACCAGTCCCACCACCTTCGCAACAATGGTGACCTCCCATGTCAGACTCTGGTGCTGACTTGCCTCTCCTCACGCCACGGTAACAGTAACACAGCTACGGCTTGTTGCCGGTCACCCGAGGGCCAGCCTTCTGCTGGGAGCTTTACCTACTTTCTCGTTCATTTTTATCCAAGGCAGCAAGGCACATTTCATTCTCTCTACTTTGCAGAGGAAGAAATGGAGAGTGCACTTGAGAAGCACATTTTAAGTTCACTTGGCTCGTGTAGACTCGGCCTCAAGGACGCTGAGCGCGAGGACCGAGGTGGGGCTTGCTAGGAGCTGTCCTTTCATAGGGTTGGGCTCGGGAACCACTGTCTGTAGGGCACCCTGGGAGAGGCAGTTGGGAAGGGAATCCCTCCTTCTTCCTGCCCTGCCTTCCCAAATCCCTTACCTCTCACATCCCTGTCCTGCTACCTCCCTAAGCATTCCAGCTACAGATGAGAGGGGACTGAGCCCTTCTGACTGCAGGCGCCCTCAAGGCCGACGTGCTCTTGTCTACGTTCCTGGTGACGTTCCTGGTGACGATCAGATCCTGGATCTGATCCAGCCCTGTGTCTTAATACAGGACTCTCTCCATGTGGGGCTAGGAGGGTTGACAAAACTCGCTTGCCCAGAACACTACCCCCCAAATAACAGATACAGAATGAGCAAATTCCAAGGACCATGAAATCCCGGCGCTCCCTCAGCCAACTGTCTATTCGGGGATCATGGGGAAGCCTTCCTGAGCTCAAAGAGTACAATAATAAAACCACTAACCCTATCAAATGCTTCTATGTAAGGGAAACTGTAATGTGCACTCTGTCCATTAACTCAGTCTTCACAAAAGACCTATGAGCTACATGTCACTGTCATCCCCATTTTTCCGGTAAGCTTTCTGGGGCACAGAGACCAGTGACTTGCTTAAGCCTAGCCCATTTGTAAGTGAAGGGCCTGGGGTGTGCATCTAGCAAGTCCTCCAGACCCCAGCTCTGAAGCACGATGGCCCTCGGCCTCTCTTGTAATACAGTCTCACTCGCTGGAGTGCCCCGAGGCCCCTCCTGACCCTGTCACCCCGCTATGGAGAACTTTCAAAGAGGTGTGGTGACCCTGACCAGAGGCAGGGCTACTGTCCCACCAGTGGCTCAATCTCTCTCAATCTATTCAGAGAGATCCCAAAGCCAGGAAGCAGCAGCAAGCTCTGAAGGCTAAAATAGTCTCGAATTTTTCATCTGGCCCTGATGCAGCTGGGGTAAAAGGGTCCTACCTGTCCTGATTGGTGTCACAGGAGTCCCCAACCAGATCGTTATCCACATCAGACTGCAAAGAGAACAGAACATGTTATTTACCCCTGGGCCTTCATGGACAGAATGTTCCAGAGAAGGCAGACCTGGCCCTTCATCCCCGCATCTCAGGAATTATTTCTCTGGAATTGGGTTGGTGTAGAACTGCAAAAGGACAACACCATATTGGTGTAGGCACAATGCTGAATTGTCAAGAAAGCCTTCCAAAATATCAAGCCACATGGCGGGGCTGCCTACACACCAGATGAGCTGATTGGAGAGGGCGCCGGGGCAGGACGCTGGCAGGTGGAGACGTGCGACTCTGGCACGGGTCGGAGGGGAGCCGGCCAAAGGCCTGGGGACAAGGCAAACTGATTTTGCTTTGCTTCGGCATGTTGGAATTGAGCCAGAGAGGGAGTGAGTCACAGAGGGCAACAATGACGCCCCTCTCGCAGAGCTTTAAAAATACATGACACATCCTATCCAATTATCTAGACAGGAAGGAGGAGTAAGAAGGGAAACAACACGTTGCTGATTGAACTGCATCTGAGGCATCCATACATGGGTCCTGTAGGACTTTGGGGTCTAAAAGGACACAAGGCTCCCAGTGGTTAGCCGCCATGTTGCATGTTCCTCTCAACAAACCCACAGGTTTGGGGCATCACTCAACTCCTTCTCCTCACCTCACGGGCAGTCTGCAACCTGTGAGACCTGCCCAGGAGGCCTCAGCACCCCCATGGCAGTCTTCCTAGAGCCTCCAGGCCAGAAGTATACAATCCCACCACCTTTGCTCAGGGAGGCACATGGCAACAGCAAGGAGCTGAGCTGGGATCTTTAAGAGTGTCTTAAAGACTCTTTGCACAGGGGAGCTCAGTCTGGAGTTTGAATCCCCCAAAAGCTACTCACCTGGTTAGGGTTGCTGACATCAGGACAGCTGTCACAGGCATCACCCACACCATCCGCATCCCTGTCCTGCTGGTCACGGTTGGGAACTCTTGGGCAGTTGTCCAGAATATTCTTTATTCCTGCAAGAAAGGAACACTTCCCTGAGTCAAGTGAATATTGCAGAGAGTCTTAGAACATGGACTTCTAGGCGCTAAGAGAGCAGGCCTGTACCCAGGCACTTGGGGAGTGACTTGTGCCTGGGCCATCATCCCAGAGCCACTACATTTCTCAGCAGTTATCTGCAAGTAACATCAAAGGATGGATTCTGAGAGACTTAACAATGAGGATGACCTGAGGCCTTTCCCAATGGAGTTTTAAGTTGTCCAAGATGTCAAGGGCTATCACTGCAACCAGATGAGGAGGTCACAAGGGCAAGGGCTTTTGCATACTTCTGGCCTGGAGGTTCTAGGAAGACTGCTACGGGGGCACTGAGGCCTCCTGGGTAGGACTCACCCTGGAGAGGGGCCTTGTTGGGGTGTGAGCAAAGACAGAGACCTGAGGGCAGGGGCGGCGGCGTACCAGAGCCAGGCCCACCATGTCCCTCTCTTCTCAGCTTTTGTCTCACCGCGTCCTTTCATATCAGCAGCCTGTCATTAGTCACGGCAGGAGTGGTATTTCTGTCACGGAAACTGGCAAATGCTGCAACTTGGGGCTTTTTTGTTTTGTTGAGCTGGTTTGCCACATACCACTGGATCTGGCCATCAGTCAGGCTTATAGAAGACGAAGTCGTGTTTCAGGGAGGCGTAGGTATTCTGGAGTGGGGGGGGTTGTGTGGTGGTTGGGTGGGTGGAGGGAATGGGGTATATTTCTGGAAAGATTTTCCTTCAAGGCCCTTGTCATGTGAAATGTTTTTCACAAACGATGAGATCCAGTCTATACTTGAATGACAGTCATCTATGTGTTATGCAAATGATATGGGAACAAATGTCCTTTGGGGCACCCTGGTGGCTCAGTTGGTGAAACGGCTGCCTCTTGATTTCAGCTCAGGTCTCGATTTCAGGGTCTTGAGATCAAAGCCCCTAGTGGAGCTCAGGGGGGAGTCTGCTTGAGATTCTTTCTCTCCCCCTTCCCACCCCCTGCACTCTCCTTTTTCAAATAAATAAATAAATCTTAAAAAAGAAAAAAAAACCCAAACATGTCCTTCTTCACATCCAGAGAGGCTCCAGCGCTCACGCTGGGCTCCCGGGGGTGCCGTTCACACAGCCCACACTCGTGAAGGCCCCTTCAGTGGAGCCAGGAGCTGGGCACTGCAGCTCTCCTGCCCCCACCTTCTTCCCGGAATAGGCAGGACATGGACGCATCTCCCGGGAGACACCCGACTCTCTGCAGGAGCAGCCAGACCCAGCTGAAGCCTGCGACCCTGCTCGAGGCCCACTCATTCCACTCTCCACTTCCAGGGCTCTCGGGCATGGAGAGGATGCTGGAGGAGGTGGTGGGGGAGATATACTTTTTCTGGGAGGACAGAGGCCCTACAAAGACCCAGCCCTGACAAGACACTGCTTAAAGGAATTCCTACAAAGCTTCTGGCAATGATGTAGCGTTCCAGAAACACTCAGAGTTAATAAATAGGGGAGTGGGTTATGGATCCTCCTTTATTGAAACAAGGGGTCCAGGGGCATGCGGGCTGCTTAGTTGGTTAAGTATATGGATCTCAATTTCAGCTCAGGTCATGATCTCCGGCTTGTGAGATTGAGCCCCGTGTCCGGCTCTGCACTGGGCATGAAGCCTGCTTAAACATTCTCCCTCTCCCTCTGCCTGTCCCCACCTCTCCCTCTCAAGGAAAAAAAAAAAAAAAAGTAAACAGGTGGGCCAGACACAGATCACGGGGAACCACTCGGTGTGAGAGGCCTTCCGAGTTAGCAATTCTATTTCTGCTCCTAATAGAGAACAAGGGTAAAAGGACAAAGGAGTCCCAAATAAGAGACAAAGCAAGCCAGGCCCACCGTCTCCATCCATGTCATCATCACAGGCATCTCCTTTTCCATCCCCATCAGTGTCTTTCTGGTCATTATTCAGGACAGTCCGGCAGTTATCACAGGCGTCCCCAAAGATATCTTTGTCACTGTTCCTTTGGTCCACGTTGTGAGTCAGGACACAGTTATCCTAAAGGGTCAGAAGACCAAACACTCAGATTCTACAGAGTCCCTCCCAAGTCGCTGGTCCTGTGGTAGAGGCGGGTCAGCCAGCCTCCGTCCCTGTGGTCCCGCGTGGTCAGCGCTCAGGACAGAAAGTCACAATGCCACAGGGTCACAGGCGTGGAAACCAATGCTTGGGATGACCCGTGTAAACAGGTGATTTCACGGGCTTTCTTCCACCGTCCCTGGCATGTGGCACTTCCCTGACCCTCCCGACAAGCACGTACCTGCTCGTTGAGGATCCCATCTCCATCAGCGTCCTCGTCACAAGCGTCCCCGATGCCATCTCTATCTGCGTCTTCCTGGCCAGAGTTTGGCACATACTTGCAGTTGTCCTAGGGAGAAGAAACAGGGCTCAGAGAGACATCTACATCCGACTCGATTTTTCAATTTTATTGATGCATACGTGAAAAAAACTCTAATATATGTGAAGCGCACGGTGATTATTTAACGTACATTTATATTGTGAAATGATTCCCACCGTGGAGTTAACATGTCCCGCCCCTCACATACTGACCTTTTCTCCCCTTGAGAACGTTTAAGTTCTGCCCTTCCAGTGAACTTCAATTAGACAGTGTAGTGTTGTCAGTGAAAGTCACCATGTTACACACGACAGCCTCAGACCTTATTCATCTGATCACTGAAAGTCTTTACCCTTTTACCAACTTCTCCCTATGTCCCCCACCCTCATCTACCTCTGTCTTAAGTCCGAAAGGATTTCCAACCTCAATGCTGACGGCACCCACCTGACTTCACCTGGATGGCTGGCTGCCTTGGGATGTGTGAGAGGCAGCTACATGAAAAATGCCATTTTCAGTGGAACCCATAGCATCTCTCCCCCAGAGAAGACAGGGCCCTGGTGGGTGCAGACCACCCATGGTGGGTGCAGTTTTTCTCCCGTGTGTCTCCCTTACCTTCTTGCAGTTCCTGGCAGAGCACGGCAGTTCTTCGTCAGGGTAACTGTCGATGTCCACATCCTTCCCGCAGATATAGCCATCACCAGCCCAGCCGACGCCACACTGTGAAGGTAAAGGCCAGCACATGCTCGGGGAGCTGAGGGGTGTGTGTATGTTGGGGGGGGGGACTGACAAAGGCCACTGCTCTGAACCTGGGAATCCTTGCTCCCCAGTGCACAGCCCCAGAGGGAGGGCCCAGAGCTATATAGCGCTGCTGGGTAGGATCCTAAAATTATTATTTTTCAAATAGTCTAATGAATCAGAAGGTACAAAGGACATAGAGTGAAAACTCCTTCCCATTCCTGTTTCCTTGGCTTAGGCAATCCGTTCTTCCATATACCGTAAGAGATAACACAATGCAGACAGGCAGACAGACATTCTTTTCCGTCTTTGATCTTTTGACGCAATTGAGAGCCCATATATCCACCGTTCTTCACCTTATTTGAATCCATGAAACAAGATGGGATGGGAGGGAGACAAACCATAAGTGACTCTTAATCTCACAAAACAAACTGAGGGTTGGGGGGAGGGGGGTTTGGGAGAAGGGGGTGGGATTATGGACATTGGGGAGGGTATGTGCTTTGGTGAGTGCTGTGAAGTGTGTAAACCTGGTGATTCACAGACCTGTATCCCTGGGGATAAAAATATATGTTTATAAAAAAAAAAAAAGAAGGGAATCTTTCTGCCCTTCAACGGACAAATGGATAAGGAAGATGTGGTCCATATACACTATGGAGTATTATGCCTCCATCAGAAAGGATGAATACCCAACTTTTGTAGCAACATGGACAGGACTGGAAGAGATTATGCTGAGTGAAATAAGTCAAGCAGAGAGAGTCAATTATCATATGGTTTCACTTACTTGTGGAGCATAACAAATATCATGGAGGACATGGGGAGATAGAGAGGAGAAGGGAGTTGGGGGAAATTGGAAGGGGAGGTAACCATGAGAGACTATGGACTCTGAAAAACAATCTGAGGGGAATGAAGTGGTGGGGGGTGGGAGGTTGGGGTACCATGTGATGGGTATTATAGAGGGCACAGATTGCATGGAGCACTGGGTGTGGTGCAAAAATAATGAATACTGTTATGCTGAAAATAAATAAATTTAATTAAGAAAAAAAAAAATTAGCATCGTACCTTGGCGCTCTTTCCGTATCACTCCACGGAGGCTCACGCCGTTCTTTTTAATGGTCACAGACGCAGGATGCGTAAAGTGGTAGGCGTGTGCCTCCATGAAGTCACCCAGCGTTCTACGGGTAGCTGTCTGGTTTTTAAAAACCTTTTTCGCTATTGCCAACAATGCCACAACAAGGAATTCTAGTACATTTGTCCTTCCGCGCCTGTACTGGTTTCTCAGTGTGGAATTTCTGGTTCAATGGGTCTTTGTAATTTTGAGTTACTGTTGAAATGGTCTCCATGTGACTGTCTCATTTCCTCTCCCAGCAGAAACTCATGCGTGTGGCTTCTGTGGCACTTCCCTTGTCATTCTTGAACTACAGCCTTACCTCTGCACTTAACAGTATTCTAGATTAGTTGTCAACAACAACAGAAATAACTTTCCAAGGTGCTTTACCTCTATTCATGCTCTTTTAACAGGAAAGGACTCCCCCAGGTACAGTGTTGGGTTCTCTTTGTCCCTGGAGAAGTCTACCCAAGTACCCTGCCACCACCAGCCACTGCCAGCATAAGAGGCATGAAGAGTTTTCCTCTATCAGATTGTATTACCATAGTGTCCACTCTATACAATGACACTACAAGGTCGCTGTGATCCTATTGGACCAGAGATGGCCAGGCTCTTGGGCAAGGATCATTGGCAAACCAGAGAGAAATAAAATGGTTCCCTCCACAGTGCCCTGGCATGAGGTGGGACCGGGAACTCAGCCCAGGACCAGGATAGGCGCCTGCAGGGGCGGGGCGGGGGGAGGCGGGGGCAGGCAGGATCCCAGGAACACAGAAGAGGAGGACCTGGAAAAGAGGAGGGAACCAGAAAGGCAGGGTGGGGGATAAAGCAGAGAGTCTGCGGAACAGAAACGGGGCCCAGGGAAAAGAAACGTTCCATGCATGAATAAACGTTAAATTTCTTGGCCTTGCTAATCCGAGTGTGGTGATTGAAGACCAGGGACTTCCTGAGCGGCACGCTGCCTGTTCTCCATCATCCAGGCGCTCCTTCTGCAACTAGGGATTTAGAAGGCAGGAGGCCAAAGACGCCCCTCCCTATAGGGCCCCTATTTCCACTCAATTGCTTCAGCCAGCCGTCAGAAGGCCTGGAGAGCTCAGCCAAGGGGTATGGTCCTTGACTCATTTTAATGAAGGAAAAATTTCCTCTAGGAACAAATACATTTTTAATGAGCCATTTTCTGGCAGATTAAATTATTTTAGTAGTCACACCAAGTATATTAATCCTTTCCCATCTGTCGTTGTGCCTTATTACAAATGCAAAAACATATTAAGAGCCCCATCACCCACCATCCCAGGGAAGTCATTAATTTGTTCGCAGAAAATTAGGATTTTACACATAGATTCCCCCTCGCCTCTCAATGGTAATAAACATGCCCAGGCAACTGGAATTAGGAAAACTGTGGGGTTTTCCCCTCTGACCCAGCTTGCTCCTTCATCAGGACGTTGTCACAGACTGTCTGTGCCACCAGAGAGAACAGATGCTATTATTATATTTCTTTCTTTAACTTCGGCCTGATTCTTCGCATTTTCCCTATTTGAAAAGCAATATGCTTGCTGTGTAACATTTTGTGAGCCTAACGCTGAAGCAGCCTGTGTTCGAGGTAGAAAGAAGGGTCAGGAGATCAATGGGAACCTGCAGATCCCAGAACCAGAAGGGCCCCGCTGCCCAGGGCCTGGCCTAGCGGGAAGGCAGGCGAGGGCGAGCAGCGAGAGAGGCTGCTGTCTCAGCACCTTGAAGCCCTGAGGACCCTGGAGCCTGGGATTTGGGAGTGGAGGGCAGGCACAGGCCTGCTTCTTGACCTACGGCTCCTCACACCCCTGCCTGGCACGGCACCAGCATCAGCCTGTAACGGTCCCGCTCTCTCCCCAGCCGCCTCCTCCCCAGATGGGCTCCAGGGGAACAGAGAGGGAGGAGAGTGACCGTCCACTGAGCTATTCCTGAATCCGGGTGTAGGCGGACACGGAGTGGTGCCGTTGGCCCCCTCCTGCTTCCTGAGGGGAGACAGGGGCCCTCGGAGAGTGTCTGGCAGCTCACCCCTTCACTGTCCCCTGCTGCCTGGAGTAATTCTGAGGACAGTTAGAAAGGATAGCAGCGTGCTCCTTAGTGACACAAACAAATAAGAGGGTGGATGGGAGGGAGGAAGAGGAGGTTCCTTCCCAGCTTGCTTCTCGCTTCTTGGCCCATTGCAGTGGGTGCCTGGAAATGGGGGGGTGCTCCCCTGCTGATGTGCCGGAGGATAGGGTGTCGACCCCCGGGCCGAGAGAGAGAGAGAGAGAGAGAGAGAGAGAGAAAAGGCAATTGATGTGAAATGGACTTGAGACTGCTCTCCAGGAGCTCAGCGAACCCTGTGATGGTTACAGTCTGTGCTTATCTCCACGGGAATGTTTTCACTTTTGAGCACTTTCTTCCGGGAAGCAAGCAGAACCCAGGCAGGGGAGGTATTTAAGATGGAGGACGAAAACCTGGTCAAGCAGGCGACAAACAACTCACCACACAGGTCACATCGCCGTGCCTCTCTTGGATGCACTGCGCATTCACGCTGCAAGGATTCAGCTCAGGATTTCGGCAGTTCCTTTCGGTTTTGCACCCCCTTGTCTGATCACCCGTGTACCCTGGTTTGCAGGGCCCACAGCGGTAAGATCCCTGCAGGGAGCAAAGATCAGACCGTGAGCCGCGGGCTCAGAACCATGAGCAAAGCTACCGCGATCGTGTTTGTTTTCACACGTACTCGATGATGCCGGGAAGACGCGACCTCCCCTGCCTGCCTCGCCGCGTGCATGTCCTAAGATTGTGGGAATGCAGAGGAAGATGCCACCAGCCTGGGAGTGGCAGCGAGCCACGCAGATGTGAGGGAGGAAGGCTGGAATGAACCACTGTCACTGGCCTGCCAGCTCCAGTGTGAGGACAAAAGGGGAAAGGACTGATGGCGCCCATGAAGCTCTGGGAGGTGGAGTGAGGATTTATTCTGGGAACAAGGGAGGTGGTTTGATTAAAAAGCAGGTTAGGGAGGAAGAAAAAGGTTGTTTTTTTTTTTTTTTAACCATTCCTTTGGCTTTTTTACAACTGAGTGATGGAGAACAGGAGTGCAGAGAAATGTCAGTGGCCTTGCCCTGAGAATTCTCAACGAGCGAGGCGGCGCCGGCGGCCAGTGAGCTAGCTGTCGGCTCCACGGCAACGGTGCTGCCCAGGCCAGCCATGACTTCATGGTTTTTTAAAACAGCTTGACTGAGATCAAATTTACATTTCATGAATGACATCCGTGTAAAGTCTATAGCTCAAGGATTCTGGTCACAAGCAGCCTCCCACTTGCCACGGCCAAAGGGTGCTCTTTGGTGGCCCCTCCTGACCTGTCAGCCTCACGGGACGGCTCTGTGGGGCCAGGTCTCCCCTTTTCTTTACTCCTGCTCTTTTGCCTCTGCCCCTTCCTGAGGTTCGCTGGAGTTCTACTTTCTAGAGAGCTCTACCATCCGGTTTCCCTCCCCCAGGTGGTGTGAGTGATTCCCTTCAGGTCAGGGTCTCCCAAATCGATATCGGCACACGAGGTAAGACAGCCCAGGGGAGAAGCCCAGAAGCAACAGTAGCAGAGCGTGTGGATGAGAACACAGGCTCTGTGGCCAGACCGGAAGCCTTAGGAGATGGTAGGCCTGGGCCCCGTTACCTTCCCACAGCTCAGCATCATCAACTCTAAAATGGGAATAATAGTGCCTAGAGACAAAATGGTTGTCAAGATTCAAATATGTGATTTGTTATTTATAAAATGTTTTTACATACAAGGCAACTAGGAACCTAGAGATGGGATAACTTTCCCATGGACCTCAAGTGGGAAGCCGCCATTTTGTCATGGACTCAGTGGCTCTCTTGTGGACAGTTTATTGGGCCACACCTCTATCCTGCAATCAGTGGACAAGAACTTTCAGAAATATACATATATTTCTGAATATATACCAGAATATACATTTTGGACCCCCCCCCCGCCAAGGGCTAAGCATTTTAATACAAATGACTTTTGAAAAGATTCCTAAAAATAATGAATACTCTTTGGGGATTGTGTCATCACCAATACAATGCATATTCTGAACCATATAAACTCAGAAGATCTTCACGTTTTTAAAATACAAGACCAATGGTTTACTCAATAAATTTTTTTCTGAAAGCCTAACATGGCAACTTCAATTAAAGTCTGGCACTTATAAAAATTTTTTTATATAAAAAATTTCTTATATATAAAATTTATATATAAATTATTATAAATTCTTACATATAGAAATTACTTATAAGATTATTCTTACATGGAAAGCTCTTTTTCAATATGAACTTTTATCTTCATATGCCAATCAGATATATTGTGCCCATCTGTTCTATGTGTGTTTTGGGGTTATGATTTATAAACATACACTTGTTTCAATAACTGGTCTGCTTTGATAACATCCTCCATGAAAAAATACTTACCAAAGTGTTAATACAGATAGAATTGAGAACACATGCTCCATTTTGACACTCATCAACGTCGGTGCAGACCTAGTGCAGGAAAGTTCAAAGAGATACTCTGTTTAAGCAGAAATGCAAATAAATTTTGCTTTGTTTTGATAGATTTGTGTGAAGGCATGGGATTTCAGGTACAATGCTAAGAGGAGCATCATTTTAGCCACCTTCTTGTGTTTGTATCACTCTGTACCTAACCCAATTTCAAGTGATAGCTGCTGATCTGGTATTTCACAAGAAGTATGGTGTTGACATTAGCCAGGGCCCTGGGGATTTTCCTACTCCAGGGCTAATTTTTCTGTTAATTTTCTGGCTTCTATTCCCACATTATATGTGTAACATAGATTTGAAGCTCCTAGCAGCATACTGTACAACCCTGAAGCTTTGATTTGTTGTGGGCAATTTCCCTTTTTGTCGACCATGTCCCAGAGATGACATCCAGCTTCCTTGTCACTTGCGAGGGCTAGCAGTTTTCTCATCTCCTTCGAACAGGTAGGGTAGCTCTTTGAGACTGTGTCTTTCTGCAGGGGCATTAGGACTTTCCCAAGGTGTGCATAGATGCTTAAACCCCAGAGCCCCACTCCTAGAGCCGACACCCAGTTCCCATGTCCCATGAACTTGAATTTGTTAGGCTGTGGCGAGCTGACTCTCTTCTACTTCAGTTCCGTCTACCACACTGCTGGAAATCTTACTAGCGCACGTAAAGCACTGACTATTTCGTTTTGTCTATTTTCCTTGGTTTGGTCTTGGAGATTTTGTCTTTAGAAGAGAAGAAGAAAAACTCTGGGTCATTACTCTAACGGCTTCTTGTCACTCCTATGTGTCCAGCTTGCCTCCTTTTTCTAGTCTAAAAAACGATGCCCTCTAGCGTCCTTTGATAGGCAGCTAGAAAATAACGAACCCTTGCCCTTCTTCAATCTAATAATTGCGCTAAGGTAGTAAAATATATTTATAGACCAACCATTTTCAAGGGCTGAAAACATCAAAAAGAATTTCACAGTCAGTCAGTTAAATAACAGCCACGATATAGTAGAACATTTAGAAATAAATGGAGACTGTCACAAAGTGCTCAAGTGCTTTATGGCAATTTATAGCTTATAAAGAAGAAGGGGGTTTCCTCAGGGGATTATTTCTACTCTTGAATTCCTCTCATCTCTGAAACAGCTTCTTATCAGCCACAGTGACTCTATAAAAGTGACCTAATTATTCAAAGCTTTTATTTGTTTCCCTGATTCTCAAGTTATTCTGTGGGACAAAATGTTCAATGGCTAGCAGAAGAGGCTGGAAATCTCGCCGCGTGTTTAGGATTACCTCACTCACTGTTCTCCTAGTGATGCTCTATTATCCTGACTTAATGGCTTCCTTCCTACGAGACATGATGAACATAATTGCTCAGAAATGAGCGGAAAGCGTCCTCATTTGCCCGCAGGGCCCTGTGACATTCCACGTGGCACTGACTGTTCAAAGAGGTTGTAATGAAAGAGGTGGGAACAAACCAAAGTTTTTCAGTTGGTAATTCAGATTAAAAAAATGAATAGAAAGACCATCACTTCAGCCCACCTGCTTGTTTGACTTGGCGGAACTGATGCCGACACCCTGTACCACGGGCCCGGTGAAGCCCACCGGGCAGGCCTCACACCGGAAGCCGGGAGCCAAGTTCACACAGCGCACGCCTGGGTAGCAGGGATGGTATTTGCACTGGAAAGGAAAACAAAAAAAAAAAATAATAAACAAAACAAAACACAAAACAAAAATAAAAAGCAAAGTCTTTAGCGTCACAGGGAAAACACAAACTTTCATTCATCCACTCGGATGTGCTCCTTTGCCTAACCGTCCATTAGTTGGTGCCCAAAGTGGTAAAAGGAAATAAAAGCTTCTTATTTCATCGTTACCCACAGAATCCCAGACACACACAGGATGGGGTTACATTTCAGTGGGCTTTGCTGAACCACGGGAGAATGGCACGGCCAAGTGAAAAGGTCCTTCATGATCACCAGTCTACCTCCCAGTGTCAATTCCCTGATATTCTACCTTGTAATAGAAAAATCGCCACGAAAGGACAGTGCTCCGGGACCACTTGTTAGCTGGCTGTTAGAGGAATCCAAACACACTACTGGGCCAACTTCTCCACTGAAGGGATCCAGAGAAGACCGAGCCAGAGCACTTGTGTCTTTGTAAGATGTGGTCTACCGGGGCTGTGCCTGCCTTCATGTCCTCTCAAGTCCACAGCTCTTCCAAAGCTCTCTGTGGAGTCTAGGAGACTGGTTTTGTGTTTTTTTTTTTCCCTAACCACTTCAACTAATGTAAAAAACATGACCACTTCCTGCACTTTCAAAAGGACGAAAATTCCAGCTCACGGATAGAAACCAGATGCAGTTCTGTGACACATGTACAATGACTCTCCAATTGAGGGATTACTACAGACCATCTTAATTGCTTACTACCGAGGAGGTAATTAGCCCAGTCCTACCATGAGCCTGCAGAGCTGTGTGTGTGTGTGTGTATGTGCGTGCGTGTGCGCACGCACACCCCTAAACTCCTTGCATGCCCCTTCTTTCTCCTTCTAGCCTGGTGGGAAGAGAAAGGCATATCCTCACGGTAGCCTTGCTACACATGTGAACACTGCTTCGGGACTGGACTCAAGACTGGTTAGCTGTGCCCTTGAATCAGTCTCCTGCAGAGGCTTTACAAGCCAGCCCAGCAGCCTGTATTCGCCGTATGTGTGTCTCTGGCTCTGTCCTTCAGCACTTCTGATTACTCACAGATTACAGGACCTCCTCAAACAGGTCTTGTTGGTTTGAGATGCCCGTCTGCACTTCCAGTTTAGGAAAGCTGAAGAAATTAGTTGCAAGCCCTGAAATACAACCTAACACAGATCTCCCCTGCCCCCATACATAGAAGTGTAGAAAAATCAAAACTGTAATGCTGATCGCACAGCAGAAATAATCAGCGCTGGAAGCACCAATGTCTGTAGGGTAGCAACACGGCCTGAGGGACGAGCTGCAGACAGAACAAGGAGACATGATCCATGCCGCCACCATGGTGCATCACGCCTACTATGTCCCCCTGCTCTCGGTCGCTCGTGCTCTCTCAGGGTTCACAAGGGTGTAGTTGTTATGTCACCTGGAGGACACCCCAAGTCCTCCACCTTGCTGGAGGACACGCCAGGACAGCCACCTGGCTGCAGGGTGTCCAAGACACTTAGGGAGCCCCCACCCCATCGAGGTGAACTGTTACCTCATCGATATCAGAACAGGTGACCCCGTTTCCTGTGTAGCCGTCAGGGCAGGGCCCACACTGGAAGCCGTCTCTGGTGTCCATACAGCGGACGCCGCGGAAACACGAGTTGGAGTCACAGCGACGCACGGGTGGTATCGGGGGTGTCGGGGGGGCGGGGGGCGCTGGGGGCATCAGTGTGTTTGGGGTTGGAGACTGAAAGCTGAGTGGACCTAGAGAAAAGCAATAATCCGTAGACCTACTGACCACCAGCAAAACACACACAGCTGATACAAAACAAAGTTTGGTTTCCCAACAAGCCCTCCCTTCCCTCCAACTTGGTGCCAACCATCCAGAAGCCACCATCAGTGTCGCCTCACCCCAGGCCCTCCAACCATCCTCCCCTGCCCAAACAACTCTGAACAAAGCAGCTACTGGAACAGCACTTACCGCAAGCCTGGCACTCAGTGATAGTGTTCCGCAAAAATGAGGTTTCCTTGACCTTGAGAAACAGGGAAGAAAAAACAAGATGGAAAAGGAGATCTGAGATGTAATCTGGGAATGAAAGCATTCCCGGGTAGCAATCTAGTAAACGCTTCTTAAAGGAGTGCTCAGGTACCCCTTGAGGGCTCCCTCTCTGCTCCAAGCCACTGTGTTTCTCACGTACCCGACCCCCATTTCCAGAGCCCTCCTAACAGACCTCCAGGGAGCTGGGTGCACGGGGCGCCTGAGGTTGGCCTCCCGCCCGCCTGTCCGCCTCTGCGGCCTCTACAGCTCTGCTCGCTTGTACAATGAGCTGCTCCGCCAGACCAGTGTTTTCTGATGTCCTTGCCATTACCTGCTGTCTCAGAAGATCCTTCACCTCTCCCAGTAGCTGGTTTAGCTGCATCATTTGCCCCAGGAACTGCCGATTAAAGTCTCCTGTAGCAACAGCAAAAAGCAAAGGGCCTTCAGCCGTGAGCAGACGCTCCTCCAGTGCCTTGAAAACCAGTAACTTCCCAGGGAACCATCACAACAAATACCTAACGTACAGGAATTTAACTTGGGTTTATTCATCTAATTCACCTAAAAAGTGATACTGAGGCCACTGGCTGTTAGCCCAGATTCCTGAGCTATAAAAACAAAAGTGCAATGGACATATTTTCTTGTCCTGGACTTTGGCACAAGAGACTGATCTCTGTAGACACATCCTATTGGGGTTCTCTGCCGAAGTCCCCCTTTCAGGGGTGGGACCCAGGGCCCTCGGGGTCTGAGGCTTTATTTGGACCGATGGAGGTGTACCACCCGCCCCAGAGCCCACACCTGTGCTTGCCGTGGCCAGCGGCTCACTCTGCTGCAGGAAGCAGTCCTGCAGGCTGGCCACCTGGAACAGCGAGCCTCTCACCACCAGCTTCAGCTCTTCCAAGAAGTCCTGGAAGAAATCACATCCATACCACATGCTGCTGCCGCTGCTCCAAAGCTAATGTGCTCGCATACTCACACACTTTTCCTAACAGCCTAAGTAGCCCTGTATCCTTGGACTCTGACATCTTACATAATTCTGTGGGTTTGATTTTGTTCCTGAAACTGGCCAGCCCTATCCTCTTGACTGAAGCAAATATGGAAGGAGCCAACAGCCTAGGAACATGTGAGCCTCCAGCTTGGCCTGAGGGTGCATCAAGGTGGATCTGAGGCCAGGAAAGGCTTTGAGTTTCATGGTAAGCAAGTTATTTTGTGTCAGGAGCCTATTAAGAATTGTCTGGCCTTTATTTATGGAGCTTAGACCATAATAAAAAAGATACTGATCTCAATTTTAAACATGATTGTTTTTAGGATGTCTTAGCTCCAAGTTTTAGCGAAGTCCCTGATTGTCCCAGGCTAGGAGAATGAATAAGCAGTATACTCTAGGGTTATTAGGTAGCTGGGATCGTATGTTTACATTTTGGGTTGATGTCAATCATTTATTGTTAGTCCCAAGGTCAATTTCCTTATTGCTTTATCTTGTAACTTTTTTTTTTTTAAAGATTTTATTTATTTATTTGACAGAGAGAGATCACAAGTAGGCAGAGAGGCAGGCAGAGAGAGAGAGAGGAGGAAGCAGACTCCCTGCTGAGCAGAGAGCCCGATGCGGGACTCGATCCCAGGACCCTGAGATCATGACCTGAGCCGAAGGCAGCGGCTTAACCCACTGAGCCACCCAGGCACCCTCTCTTGTAACTTTTAATCGGACCATTATATGTTCATGACAGAAAGAGTTTATGTGAATTGCCAATGTAAAGTCATCCCCTTTTAATTTAAAAATGAGGATGCTGAGGATTTTCAGAGTTCTACTTTTTAATTTATCTGAGTTATGACGCGTACAACACGTGTTATATAATGGATATTGTTTTGGACGTCAGGCTATGAGCTCTGTGGGGGCAGGGCCATGACTGTTTTGCCTCCTATGCTTTCCCTAATGCCTAGAATATACCTATTTGTTAATTCACTGAATAAATGAGGTGACTGTGAAGATAGAGTGTAAGGGTCTCTGATCGTCTAAGGATTTAGAACTTTTGAAAAAATTCCAGTAGGTATAGTTTCTGTTGACCCTGTCATGGCTGACTCCTGGCTTTTGGAAATTGGCTTATTTGGTGGTAGACATGAATTTCTGAAATGTCAGTGACACAATTTCTATCATTCTGATTATTTGGGCTACCCTAGGGATTCAGAAATAAAGTTCAGCATATCTCTCTCTTCACTATTCTTTTGTCTATGGAAATCTACGCTAAGTATGTAAACATCTTTCTCTCTTTTTCTGCAAAAACAAAACAAAATCTTTGAATTTTAGCTTTCTTGAAATTTCTGCTTGAAGATGCTTCCTATTTTCCAAGCACAAAATTCTAGTATCAGATTAATAGTTTTTACATTATTATATAAAACTTCTCAGCATTCCTAGTTGTAATGGATATTACTATTTATTCCCAGCCTCTTTGTACAAAGGGCTCAGAGCAGCTTGTAACTAAAGCACGTATAATAAAATAATAAAACATAAATGCAAAGTGCGGATTGAGGCACAGAAAATAACATTATGGGCCATAACAGATGAACACAGTTACTGATTTTGGCACTGACTTCCATATCAGATAAAATTCAGGAACTATGACCAGTTATAGTTATAATTAATGGAAAGGACAAAGAATGCTAGTTCTTCATAGGAAACTATCTCCTAACACAAATTTTTTAAAAGAAATACATGCGGCAATTTTTACAGTAGGTGCCATGATATAATGAAAAATACCATCAACATGGCATAAAACAGACAACAGACGTGATGGAACTTTCAAGGCCTTGTGGAACTAAGTTGGCAATGAGGTCCCTTTTGTTAGGGATGCTCTAATAAGACCTTTGAAAAATATTGTTTCTAAGCTCTTGGCAGTTTCCAATCATTCTTTATCACTTTTGTTAAAGTAATAAATACTATCATCATAGAAAGATTAAAATTATATCATCCTACTGCCCTAAGATTTTGTTTTTGTTTTTTGTTGTCTGAAATAATTTCCATGCCCAACATGGGGCTCGAACTCATGACCCTACGATCAAGAGTCACATGTTCTACCAACTGAGCCAGCCAGGCATCCCTTAAGATTGTTTTCTTTAATTTTTGCTAATCCTTTCCAACTTTGCAATTATGTCCAAAAGGTCTTTATTTAGCATCTAAAGCAGAAGTTTTCCATTTTAGCTTCCCATTAGAATCGGTATTTTTAAAAATACCTACACCCTGGCACCATTTCAATAGATTCTGATTCACTTGATCCTGAGGGTGGGCCCTCTAGCAAGAGTTTAAGTTCCCCAGGTGATTAGAATTATGCAGTCAGACCCACTCCTGACCTCGGCACATTCCCCTGCCCTCCCTGAGCCTGGGCAGCCCATCTTTCCAGGATGGAGGATGGTTTGTGGGTTCCTACCTGTGCCTTCCTCTGGAAAGTCCTCAATTCAATGGACTCGGGACTCTGGGAGGGGCTGGAAAAGGCTCTGGGGAGATGGCGCACAGAATCCACTTGGGTGCAGTCCACATAGAGTTCTACAGAGCCAGCCCCTTGCTGCAAGTTGCTCAGTCTCAGGAGAACCCTGTGCCGCCTGCCATCCGCCAGCTGCAGGTTGTTGAAAACCACCAAATGAATCTTCCCGTCATTCTTCAGGTAACGGAGGATGGCTGGAAGCAAGCACATACCAGTCAATGATGAGATAAGGGGAGTGGGGCTGGGGGCGTGGGGCAGGTCTCTGCTGAGCCTCTAGGTCACAAGGCCCGGTTACGGAAAAGAATCCAAGGAAGCTGGAAGCAGAAATATTCAACATCTTAAGTGCCATCCATTGTTCTAGGCGCTGGTAAGCCACTCTGTTACTGAGGATGCTTTGTGCTCACGCGAAGACAGTATAGGTGGTAAATCTGAAAACACGCTAGTTCAGACAGCAATTAGTACAATGAGCAAGCAGAACGCATTGAAAGTCAACTGAAATCCAAGTAAGCTCTTCAACGCATAAATTAATTGACCAAATATTTCCTGAGCACTACACTGGGGGGCTGGGCGCTGCCCTGAGCTGCTTTCAACATTTAATTTCTATTCATTGCAAACTAGCAAATTAGAATAACTCCAGATGACAAAAGTGAAGCTCAGGAAAGGGAAGGCACTTGCTCAAGGACGTCTTAAGTGGCAGGACCAGAATTTGAAACTGACTGTGGCTTATTCCATGACTAAAAGAAGGTGATGTATGGATAGGCCTGTGTAAGCATATACCGAATGGAGCAGAATCTGTCATACTGTCCCTCAACAACCCATCTTCAGTTTAACAATGCTCAGAGAACCGAAGATACCCATGGTCGCAAAAGGAGGACTAGAAGAGGATCCATCACCTCATTATCTCTTTGTTTTGTTTTTTTTTTTTCTATGTAGGTAGCTATCTATTCATTTAGCTTAAGCTCAAGCATTTTCACTTTTTTTGTTAAATGAAAATTCAGACGTATTTTAGGATTCTGGTTTTCTGTCTGGTTTTATTCCATTATGGTCTTGAATTTGTTGAGCTCTGAGCTAAAAATCTATTCCTGGCTGCTGAGCCTTTGGGAGTAAAGCCCATTGGGTGAGGTTTGCTATAAAGACCAAAGTGAATTGCTTCCAAGGGCTTAGCGAGCCTACCAAGAACACCTCCAGATCCATTCAAAGGTACCGTTGCCAAACCCAAGTTCATTACCAGAAACAATCATTTCAGAAATATATAAGAAAAATTTGGCACAACATGTATGTATAAAAAGAGAGGGTGGGCTGGCTACTTAAATTATGATATAATCATGAAATGGAATACTACGGAATAGGTGCATGCTAAAAACCCCAAAATGTTTCCAGTGTTTTGCTGAGTGAAAAAAGGGTTGAGTCACCGTGTAATCTCATACAGAAAAAATATACAGAAAATTAGAAGGAAATATGTCAACATTAATGTGGTCACTGCTGGTTGCTTGGATGATGAATTTTTCCTCTCGCTCATCTTTACTGTCTAATTTTTGCACAAGAAACATGAATTACTTATACAATACACAAAAAAGAAGCAATGACTTACACACCTATACCCAGACTGTGTTTCCGTCAAGCTGTATGCTTTGTAGCAAGTAACTTGGACTATTTTTCCTCAGGTACCCTTTATGTACCAACTTGGTGCTGCCTCATGGAGTCACCAGCCTGTTTATGTTGTGGTACTGCCAGAGAAAATAATCACTACTGTGAAACTTTTGAGTTTACTCGAAGACTTCCTCCAAATATATTACACTTTCTAGGTTGTTATTCCCACAAGACTAGGTCTGCTTTTCCATTTGACCATGGCTGGAGAGGGCCAGATGGCTTTAGGTTCTGTACTGTAGAGAGACGCCAGGAGGAGTAAGGAGATCTTCTTTTCTGCTTATGTGGTCACCACAGCTTGCTTACTAAGAGAAAAGAATTTGTAAGACTTGGCAAGACAAGACTGGCTAGAAGGCCTTCGTAGGACGATAGTAGAGTACTATGTTTCCTGAAGTAAAGGACTGATAAGACATAAATCACTGTGGTATGAAAAGAAAGAACAGGAAGGAAGAAAAGAGGAGTAAAAATTCTTGAGATATTGTAAATACAGGATACCATAGAATTTTTACCCCTCTATTTGTTGAGAATTTAAATAGTAACTGCATAGCTGGAAACTGGAGGCCCATGTGGTACCCAAAAGGGGGAAAACTGACCAAAACATGTCTTTTTAAAGACTTTATTTATTTGAGAGAGAGAGAAGGGAGAGAGCAGAGGGAGAGGGACAAGCAGATGTGGGGCTTGATCCCACTACCCTGAGACCCCAAGACCACGACGTGAGCCAAAACCAAGAGTCAGATGCTTAACCGACTGAGCCACCCAGGTGTCCCACTAGTTCAACTTTTAAAACTCTTATTTCTTTACTATTTTGAATAGTTTTACAAGTACCCGGGGTTTTTACAGGCCTATGAAAATGCCACTGGGACCACCCAACTTCAATGAGGTCACAGACACGTAGAGTCAACACATCCTTATTCTCCTAGCAGCGACAATCCAGACTCCTCATATCTTTTTTATAAAGATTTTTATTTATTTGACAGAGAGAGAGATCACAAGTAGGTAGAGAGAGTGGGGTAAGCAGGCTCCCTGCTAAGCAGAGAGCCCGATGCGGGGCTCGATCCCAGGACCCTGAGATCATGACCAGAGCCGAAGGCAGAGGCTTAACCCACTGCACCACCCAGGCAACCCCAGACTCCAAATATTAACATGTTGGAGAGGATACCCCTAGTGGCTTAAAACAAATGGCCTTGGTTTTCTTCCCCAACCTGGTATTTCTGTGGAATTCAAAGGAAACATATTGTATGGGCATCTTGTCTGCTTTTTAGCCGGCCTTCCAGGGCATGTGGGCCATGATTTCTTTTCACAACTGGATCACTGAGTTTAATTTCATAAATAGTACCCAGCGGAATACTTTGCATGTAACAGGTGCCCACTGAACACTGTGCATGTGCACTTTCGATGAATAATGCAACGATGGCACTGAAAGCATTTCATATATAAATTAGAAAGTTTGGAGAGTGGCAATTCAACATCCATTGCAGGCAGCAAAACCTCCTGTCGTGTTCATGCTGTCATTTAAGGGCATTCTACACTTCTGCCTTGCTCTGTGTTGCAATGCAATACTGAAATGACAAATTCCTTGTGCTCCTAGATCTTGTGACAATAGCAAGAAGAAAAAGAAAAAAAAAAAAGGACAAGAAGAATTATGGAAACTTCCGTCTTCACGGTGTCTGTTCACAGAAAAATTATCAAGTGCGTTGACATTTGCCATTCTTCATATTTGATCCAGTCATTCGCATTCCTCTTATGGCTTCCATTTTTCATTTTTCTGTTTTATTGCAAACTCCTTACTTCAGTGCTTCAATACTTATTTTATCTTCAGAGGAGTAAGACTACCCCAGAGGGCAGACAGGCACCTGCTCAGGAAGCTCAATGTTTTCACATCAGTCATAGCAAGTCCAGAAACAGTTGAAAGCTCTGGCTCCAGGAGCCTGCAGCCTGCTGGGTAGAAGTGTCCCTGACCTTCTGCAGAGATAGCACCACTGGAACAACAGAGAACAGACATAGAGAACAGACATGGCTGCCTTCTTCTCTCTAGTCCCATTTCCCAGTGTTCACATAGCCCTAGCTTAGCCCAACACACATATACACACACAGCGGACAGAGAGCAAAACAGAGGGGAAGTACTACAGCGCCAGGAACACAATCATTTCCTCCTCCAGCAGGAGCGCAGAGCCAGCCTCCTGAAGCTGGAAGCAGTGGTCTTCTTCTGGGTCCTCCACACCTCTACCCATCACCACCTCTAGGAGAACTCCACTCGGGAAAACAGTCATTGGGCGCATCTTTGTTCCTTCAGCGGAGACTTGCTGAGTTCTCATACTCTCTCTTCACTCACCACTAGCTGAAATCAGCTTCTGGGGGCTCTCAACCTGGTTCTCTCAGGGCCAGTACAAAGACC
Organism: Mustela putorius furo; assembly: GCF_011764305.1. Classification (NCBI taxonomy): domain Eukaryota; kingdom Metazoa; phylum Chordata; class Mammalia; order Carnivora; family Mustelidae; genus Mustela; species Mustela putorius. Next base: position 22,023,453 of record NW_025422471.1, read on the forward strand.
CGTGCACATCTGATTATAACCCAAGGTTGCAGGGCTCTGTGTGGTGTCTCCCACCTCTATGCCCTTCTATCGCTGGATGTGACTCCAGATTCCTGACTCACCTTCCTACTGAAGTGTTCTTGTGGCAATTTTTCTGGATTGACAGCTTGAGCTCCTTTTAGGACTCTTCTGATCAAGTTAATTGCCTTCTCAAAGCCACACACCACAAGCAAATAAAATCTTAATAGCTCTCTAGTGGTTCATACGTCATACCTGAACTCCTCGTCCCAGGACTAGCTGCAACCTCCCCCTGGCTTCATTCCCCTCTGTGCTGCTGATGCCCACCGAGATGAACAACCCGTCTTACGTTTTCACCTCTCTCTAGCTTTCTCTGGCTTCCCTCGTCCTTCCCTCTCTGTGAAACATTCTCTTCTCTATCCCTCTCTTTCCTGACCCATCACTGCTGCACAGCGGAAGCCAACATCCAGCTCCAATGCATCCTCCTCCCTGAAGTTCCTTCCTCCCCACGCCTGGCAGTTGTTCTCATTCCTGTTCCCATAACACCTGCTCTGGGCTTTTCTAGCTCAATGTTCCCAGGATGCACAGTCTGGTCATGGCCCAGATTCCTGATAACTTATGTGACCCTGGGACTGTTCACTTTGATAAGGGTCTATTTCTTTTTCTTTCTTTCTTTTTTTTTTTTAAGATTTTATTTATTTATTTGACAGAAATCACAAGTAGGCAGAGAGGCAGGTGGAAGGGGGTAGGGGAGGGAAGCAGGCTCCCCGCCGAACAGAGAGCCCGATGCGGGGCTCCATCCCAGGACCCCGGGACCATGACCCAAGCCGAAGGCAGAGGCCCCAGCCCACTGAGCCACCCAGGTGCTCCAAGGGTCCATTTCTTAAACTATTAAATGGAGCTAATAATAATTGCTTTTCTGTCTCATTGTTTCAGTGGTAGCCAAACAAGAAAATGCAGAAACTATAAACTGCTACACAACGGTGGGTTGTGTTTATTTCTTATCTTCTCTATTAGAGCACTTGAGACTAGGATTCTATTTCTTATTAATTTTCTCATACATATACCATAGCATCTGACAACACTAAATACAACTATCAACTGAATGAAAAATAGATCAAACAGAGTACTCATGTATCCACTCTGATTTATTTTTCATTTTTTTATTTTTTTACCCACAGTCTCTTCAACAATGTGGGGGAGGTAGGTTCTATTGGTTTCTTTTTGAAAATCCTTTCCTTCTAAACTTCGCGTCTTTGCACACTGGACAATTTGGGGTCTGATTTTATGGCTCTATTTCCAGGCCTGGATACCAGCCTGACACCAGAACCGCAGAGCCTAGCCTGATTAAAGACCATCTCCCGGCCTGGCGGGAGATGAAAGTGCAAACCCCAGCAATGAAGATTGGACATACTGTTTTCTTGGAAAAGAATTCTCAAAAGGTGCTGTTGAAAAAGTAGACTTGGTAGTCAAAAATATTATGATGGACTGAATGTCAAAGCAACGAAGGAGGAGGCCAGCTTTCAAGGACTGGAAATGATAATATTTGGTCTGCTTGGGGAAAAGAGTTCAGAGTGACCTGGCCTGCGGGCAGCGAGCGTGCAAAGGTAGTTTGGGGCTTTCTGCTTTGCTTGGCAAATGGCTTTGCTCTTTGGCACTTTTAAATATATGATGAAAGCCACTGCTGTCAACCTTTCCTCTTCTTTTTAAATAATTGTACATTTAAAAAAAGCCTTCTTGCCATTAATGTCTCTTGTGATGGATACTCTTGTTTGCCTTTGCTTATTTATCTTCATGCCCTATACACTGGGTCTTTGTAACTTCAGTGCTTTGGAAAGACATAAAAGGTAAATCATCAAATCGCGTTTCTTGAAAGTACTCTGGGTGACTCCGAGGTGTGATGGATGCAGTCTGGAGGTTCTGAAGTCTTCTTATAGCAGTTTGAACAAAGGTAAAGTACACAAGAGTGTACCTACCTACCTACCTACACACACACTCTCTCTCACACACACACACACACACATGCGCGCTCGCGTGCACACACACACGCCCTGTGCAAGGAAACCATCCAGGGAAAGGAAGCACAGTGAGGATATTAAACATCTGCAGAGGGCTTTATATTTTGAAAAGTTATGAGATTCATCATGTCCTCAGCTCTCTGGTGGATGACAAAGCTGTGACTGTGTACAAAATCCCAAGGTCAGTTTGCAGGAGAGAGTTGCCAAGCAATTCCTTAAGCGCCCATGGAACCTCTCTGGCCTTAGCAGAACCACAGAATATGAGGACTGTAAGTCATCTAGCTCAGCATCTCACTTCACAAATCCTTTCAATGAAAGGATAGCCTCTACCAGCACATTTTCAGGAACAAGGAACTAATTACTTTGCAGAGAAACCCATTTCACTTTCGGATCACTCGCCAAGATTTTCCAAATACAGGGCCAATATCCGTTCCCTCTGACTCCCACCACAATGTGGAGTCAGAGGGAACAGACAGTAACTATACTGTAATCATACTATAACTATACTGTAACTATAACTATACTGTAACTATACTCTTCAGAGCTATAGACAGATTGAGTCTTATCCTTCATCTAAACGCTATTCTTCAAATATCTGAAGACAACTTTCATCTCTCTCATGTCTTCTATCTGGTTCCTTCATTTCTCCAGATCCTTTAACATTTTTATTTGTGAGGTCATAAAAAAAAATGGGGTCTAGAAGACTACTGTTTTGGTGACGCTCCTTAAGGCGATTCTGGAGTTAAGAATGTCCCTGTGAAATGTGTCCAGGATGAGACAATATTCTAGATGTGGCCTGGACACTTAGCCACAAGGTGGGACTCCTTAGCTCCCTTAATCTGGCCACATAAATGCATTAATGAAGCCTAAAATTGAAGGAGATTTTTAAGAAACTGTTATATCGCTGTATCTTTGCATTCATTCATTCAGTGAACATTTCTAAACATCTGCTAAAGGTTAGGCTGTGTGCTCAACACTACTTGGTTTCTAATGTTGTTGACTGGAACTCCTTGGGGAGGTGTCTTATATCTTATATTTTGGCATTTTATTCTTCACTCCTAAATGATGGACTTACATTTATTCCCATTCAATTTCACCTGCCTGATTGTGGCATGTTTGTCGGAATGGTAGGGCCTTGTTAATCTTGATGATTGCCATCTAACATGTTCCACCATCTTTTCCAGCTATGCTATATACTGTTTGCAAACATGATAAAATACTCTTTATGTCTTCACCTAAGTCACTGATATGTTCAATGGTTCAATGCCCAAGATAGAGCCTTGTCAAAAAACTCTAGATGCTTTGCTACAAAACAACTTACCAGTCCCTATGAGTACTATTTATCTAGCTCATTCTTTTTTATAGTATCCAGAAAGGTATAATGAATGACTTCATAAGATTCTTTTCTGATGCCAAGATAGATCACAAAGATGCGGTGAGCATGACCTATCAGCTTAGAATCTTTACTTTTAAAAAAGTTCAGCATGCCTTTTAGTGAACCCATTTACCTTCAAATAATCCCAGCTTTCTTTCCCAGGTAATCCCCCAATACAAGGATAATAATATAACCCTCCAGGAGTTTGTCCTAAATTTCACTAAAATTCTTTCCATTTTCTGTACATGACCACTTTAAAATTGAGCTAATTCAAGGGTACCTCACAAGAGTACTGTGAAGATTAAAAAGAAAATGAGTGTTGAGCCTTCAGCACAGTCCTGGTACATTATAAGGGCTCCATAAATATTAATGTCTGACACACCTCATTATCCACCGTCTGTACTGGGTTCAGAATTCTAATTTTGAAACCCTTCTCTCTCTCTCATACTGTATTTCTCTCTAGCCCACAGGCTTCCCTGTGAACCATTAGTCTATTTGACACATCCTATCCTTAGGCTAAGGAGCTTGACTGTCTGCAGTCATCACTGCAAATTCTTGGGGTTCCCTTCCTTACCACAGCACCAAGTTGTTCCTCTGTGGCAATCAAATTAAGACTAAAAAAGCAGTTCTTGTTTACTTTCTCTCTCTCTTTTTTTTAAAAGGTTTTTATTTACTTGAGAGAGAACATATGCATGAGAGTGAGGGAGAAAAAGACACCCAACTGAGCAGGGAGCCCCATGCAAGACTTGATCCCAGGACCCTGGGATCATGACCTGAGCTGAAGGCAGTGGCTTAACCCACTGAGCCACCCAGGCATCCCTCGTTTGCTTTTTCTGAAAGGTGAAGGCCTTTTTAGGGCAAGTCAAGAGTTTGCCAAATCATCTTGAGAAGAGTTGTCGAAAAAGTAGAGATCTTTCTCTCTCCCTCTTTCTTTCTACCTACCTTATAGAAGCTTACGGAAGAACCTCAAATTTTTATTGGGCTTTGCAGTCTAAAAAAAATTATACTTTATATAATTCAGTTCTTGCAATCAACCTGTGAGGTAGCTATTATCACCCCCACTCTAGAGACAATAAACCAGGGCTAAGCAATTTAGAGACATATCCGTGGGGACACAGCTGTTAAAATTTTTAACTGTGACTCAAACTCAAAATACTAACTGGAAAGTTGCCCTATGCTAGATACAAGAAAAGCATCACCCAGATCTTCTGTCCAGCCAGGTGGTTTCTACAGAATGCTTATTTCTATCAAGATTCTACCACCTGTATTACTAACAACTGATAGATCATTTGTACCAGAAATACTGTATTTCCTTTATAACCTCATCTAAATGTCTTCAAAATTCATTAATTCCTTAATGAATTCGAGCCAGACCTACTACATGCCAGACATTGTGCGCTTCTGGAATTTGCACAATACCTCATCTCCTGTCTTCTTTTTTTTTTTTTTTTTTGAAAGATTTTATTTACTTATTTGACAGAGAGAGATCACAAGTAGGCATAGAGGCAGGCAGAGAGAGAGGAGGAAGCAGGCTACCTGCTGAGCAGAGAGCCCGATACGGGACTCGATCCCAGGACCCTGAGATCATGACCCGAGCCGAAGGCAGCGGCTTAACCCACTGAGCCACCCAGGCGCCCCTCATCTCCCGTCTTCTTAAACAAGGCTACTCTTCTCAACCTCCATTTATTCTGTTCAGTTTGCCCATGAGCTACTCCTATCTACGATGCACTGTGCTAGGTGCTGTGACAGACACAGACATGAGCTAAGGGAGGCTCAGCGCCTGCTTTGACAGAGCTTACAACGTACTGGAGAGAAGACCTACAGGTAATTCAAGTACAAGGCAAGCTAAGGTTAGCACCTTCCACAGGACAAAGTTCTATGATAAAAGATGTCAGAAGGAATAGGAGATGGGTCTTGCATCTGTAGGATTCGGCAACTGAAGACAGTGCAGGAAATGCCCCAGTGGGGAGGGTAAATGGGTGGAGAAGGACAGACAGCGTGGGTAGGCCCAGGGAATGGAAACTAGTACACCCGGCTCAAGTGCAGCCTACATGCAGGGTTGGAAGGAGGGATACATTGGAAAGGTGGTTGGGGATCATGCAGCAGAAAATCGTGACTGCCCAGCAGCAAGGACATTTGTACCTTATTCAGTTTAGAATGGGAAGTCACTAAACGTCTCTGCTGTCAGGCATAATTTGTTCCAAGTTATGCTTATAAACAGTATTGAGGCAGCCATGGGAAGGAGGACTCTGAAGCGTGAGAGCAGAAGCAGAGAGCTCAGCAGCAAACCTGTGCTTCCCGTTCTTCATGGAATCCACTTTGGTTTACTATAGGAACGCATCTAGGGCCCTAGACAATGACTGGGGCTCACCTTCTGGGAGGAGGATTCTCCCCCATCCCCCTCCAATTATGTCAGGCCCTCACCGATGAACACTTCAATGGGGAGTCACAACCACATGCCCCACCCTTTCCAGGAGCTAATGGCCCCAGTGAGTTCTCCTTGTTAGCATCAGAAAGGCTGCCTCTCCTTCCTAGAACCTTCAGATTCACCAGTGCTGGCAAATCTTTGTATTTTTCCCTATGGCTCCAGTGAAGCTTCTCCATGTTAAATTCTTCAACTCTCCAAACTCTGGTATAAATTGCTCTTTGTTTTCTGAGGATTTTGACTACTGGATTCTGTTAGAAAATGTTTATAAAAAAAATTCTAGGTGCCTAGTGGGTTAAAGCCTCTGCCTTCAGCTCAGGTCATGATCCCAGGGTCATGGGATTGAGCCCTGCATTGGGCTCTCTGCTCAGCGGGGAGCCTGCTTCCTCCTCTCTCTCTCTCTCTCTCTCTCTCTCTCTGCCTGCCCCTCTGCTTACTTGTGATCTCTGTCAAATAAATAAATAAATAAAGTCTTTAAAAAAATAAAAAGAATTCTAAGGGAGGATGGGAATGAAGATGGTGGCCTTCGAGTCTCTGGTCCTGTAGGAGCCCCTAAGGAGCTCCTAAGCATGACATCAGAGAAAAGCCAGCAATCATTCCTACTTCCCTGGTCTCTGGCCCACTGCACTCTTGAGCTCACTGGGCCTGTGACTGACCATTTCTATCTCTGGCACATGGCCCTGTTTGGAGTCTCCAAACTCAGCAGATTCCTGTAGTGTGTTTCCGCAAGGCTCACTGCAGAGGAGGAAGGAGGGGGTCTCCCCAGATCTGCCACTTGTGGGGTCCCTGCTTGAAGAGCATAAGCCTGACTGCCTCGGATTGTGGTTTAAGGTGATGAATATTTCCACTTGGATGTGTTTCTGGCATCTCACCATTAATTCTCAAGGGAGGACACTCCAGGGTCAGGGGAGCTAAGACGCCAGCATGGTAGGAGAACCCAAGTCTTGCTCCTCCCTTGAGCACAGCTGGATGACTATTGAATCGTTCTGAATACTCAAGCAATTACCCTGAGGACTGATAGAGCGAAGTACACGAAGAAGCTAAGAAGAGGCTACTTTGAGAAGAGTCTTTGTCCAGCACAGAGACCAACAAGGGGCTTGAACTCAGAACCTTCAGATCAAAACCTGAGCAGAGATGAAGAGTTGGATACTTAACTGTCTGAGCCACCCAGGTGCCCCAAGATTTTGTTTCTCATTAAAAAAGTTTGTTTTCTATGGGTGACTGGGTGGCTCAGTGGGTTAAGTCTCGGCCTTCAGCTCAGGTCATGATCTCAGGGTCCTGGGATCAGGCCGCATCGGGCTCTCTGCTCAGCAGGGAGCCTGCTTCATCCTCTCCTTGCCTGCCTCTCTGCCTACTTGTGATCTCTGTCTGTGTGTCAAATAAATAAATAAAATCTTTTGAAAAAAAGTATGTTTTCTAAATACGTGTTCAGGAAATGCTGTTCATTGTTTTATTTTATATATTAATAGTATCAGCATGAATATACTGATGATAATAAGTATCTAGTATATAATTGCTTATACACAATTCAGATCACTTGAATATTTGCATTATTACTGGAAATATTTCTACCCAACTGTTCTAATTTTCAATTATGATTATGGTTTGACTTATAGAAGCTATTATGCACTTATAAGCGACATTAAATTTGAATCCACTACAACAGAAAAAAAAAAAATTCTAAAAGCTATTTATCTTTTCCAAGGCTGGAAGGTAGAGATGTGTTCATCAACATGGGGATTAGCAGGTATTTACAGGCCAATCCTATGACTGATGGTTATCCAAAGGACACACCAACACCCTGACCCCTCTACTCCCATCTAGCGTTACCTCTGCCCATACAGAGCAAACAGAAAAAGTCAGTTCCGGGAAGTTCCTGCCTTGCTTTTCCGTACAACAGATTCTTCCACAATAGGCACACATAAAGGCCCATTTCGAAACCGAGAGGGTGATTCACTGAGGGTGAACAGCGAGATGCTGGGCTTTTCACTCTGCGGAGGGCCCTTTGGCCACTAAGCTGGGTGAGCTAAACGAAAATCTTCCAATGCATCTAAATTACAGTTCTGTGAGAAGCTACTGACCCTTGGATAAAGAATGGTTTTTATAGACCACAAACAGAATAGCCTGTTAGTGGCACATGAGCAGTTCTTTCAGGGATGAGAGGCAAATGGGACTGAGTCAAGGCAGAGAGAGAAGTGAAGTCACCTTCCATTGGGGCTACGGATGGGGCAAAGGGTGCAGGAGTGCTTAGAGCATCCCTGAGCCATGTTCCCGGACTCCCTTCACTACTGGAGACCTCACCACAGCCCCTGAAGGAGCCTGAGCATTGAAGAGCATTGGCCTGACTGCCTCGGATCGTGGTTTAAGCTGCCTTCAGCTCAGGTCATGATCTCAGGGTCCTGGGATCGGGCCGTATCGGGCTCTCTGCTCACCAGGGAGCCTGCTTCAACCTCTCTCTCTGCCTGCCTCTCTGCCTACTTGTGATCTCTGTCTGTGTGTCAAATAAATAAAATCTTTTTTTAAAAGGTATGTTTTCTAAATACGTGTTCAGGAAATGCTGTCTGAGAAGACAGGATGGCATGAGGTACAGACGAAGCAGGAGCTGGAGTTGGGGAGGGGGAGAGGGAAGGGGGATGTTGGATTGACACACCAAGGGGTTAAAATCCCATTCCTTCTTGCTGTCAACTCTGGAGTCTCACGAAAGCTAAGAATGAGGAATTTCTTCCAGCTCCTAACACCTGAAAATGTGAGTGTTCAATCACAATTGGAATCTGATAGTCTGACGCAGCGCAAGTGAAGCCAGCTGAAATAAACATGAAATCTCGCCAGAAGCACCGGTCCTCCTTCCTTTCTTTTATTAAAAGCACGCGGCAGCAGGAACACGTATCTGTCACATTCCTCAATAAGCAGGAACAGGTGGTGTCCTCAGGGCACGGGTGGAGGGGAAAGAGATGAAAAAATAGTGACCTTTCTCTCTGCGAGCCACTTCTTAGTATTCATAGTAACTTATTCTGATAGTGGAACATCTGACAGCAAGCAACCAAACAGGTGTCAGACAGGTAGAAAGGAGAGCTGTTCATTCAGTGCCACTGTCAGGTGTATTTTCCCCATCATGTCTAGGAGAGAGCTTGCAGAGCTGGGAGCGAGGTCTGCTAAGCCACATGCTCTCAAGGGAACAGAAGATTGGGGTGGGAGGCTGCTCTAGGCTGCAGGTTTGTGTCCCTCCCTCCCTCCCAATTTATGTGTTGAAGCCCCAACCTTCCATGTGGTGGTATTAGGAAGTGGGTCTTTGGGAAGTTACTAGGTTTAAATTAGGTCACGAGGGTGGTACCCTCAGGATGGCATTTGTATCCTTATAAGGAAAGGAAGCTCCCTCTCTCCACTCGCTTGCTCAGGGAGGAAAGGCCCTGTGAGGACAGAGCAGGAAGGTGACAGCACCCAGGCTTGCTCCAGAAACAAAATCTGCCAGCACCTTGATCTTGGACTTCTCGGATTCCGGTACTGTGAGAAATCAATGTCTGCTGTCTGAGCCATCCAGTCTATAATATTTACTCTAACATCCCGAACTAAGACAGTAGCCTAAAGGTCCTGGGTCCTGTTCCTTTCCAATCTGGATCCCGAACAACAGGTGGACGGGCATCTTGGCCCTAATCAATTCTTCATTCTCATGCCATATATCAACTCGCCCTCCCCAAACAGGTCAATGTACAATAAGAAGAACTTGGTACTGAAAACTGAAATGAGTGACGGATGAAAATAAAATTGTAGGAGGGAAGCATCTTAAGGCAAGTCGACCCCAAATGCTGGAATAGGAAAAGATGATTCTTAAGAAAATGATCTCTGCCAACGTGCTTACCTTTGTTCAAGCGTCCCATCACGGTGAATTCCAAGTATTTGCTGTTGTCCGTTGAAGAGTAAAGGCCAAAGATGGTGGCTGAACTTTTCGTGTGCAGCTTGAAGGTGGCGATCACGTAGACCTCATTCAGGGTGGGGTCTGTCAGGATTGGCTGCAGAACAGCTGGGTTCAGCCTCTGGCTGGAGGATGGGAGAAGGTCAAAGACTGGGGAGAACAGGGAGAAGGGGATCATCAGTGAAAGAAGTTTCAGACAAATCTGCTTTTTTTGAGGGGGCACGGTTTGACAGCAAGATCTAAGTAATGTCAACAAACACGGTTATTTTTTCACAGGGCTAACATCACCCATTCTTCCTTATCACTCTTATAGTGATTGGACATGTGAACCAGAAAAAGCACAACACAATTCTCCTCACTAGGTCATGACTAGGAGACCAGGAGAAGACTAAATTTGCAAACTCTAAATTGCATTTGGCTGAAGAAGTGGCTCTGAAAATGCCCACTAGGAAAAGCTTACTACTGGCTTAGAGAACAAAGGGGACAGGCGAGAACTCACAAATCACAGTTTCTCTTATGTCCCCAAGTAGTGGATGTCTGCCTTAGGGTCCCTCATGTACCTGGTATACCAGAGACAACTGTACTTTCCTGGGCAGTGATAAATAATACAGAGAATGCAGAAGAAAGCATGGCTGTGGTAGGACACAGTCTGTCCACAAAATGACTTGCTGCCTCTGTTAGACCCAAGTGATTCCCTTTATGCATTTATAGTTCTCTATTATTTCCCTGTTAAAATTCCTGATGCAGGGGCACCTCGCTGGCCCAGTCAGTGAAGTACGCAACTCCTGATCTTGGCATTGTGAGTTCAAGCCCCACGCTGGGCATAGGGCTTACTTTAAAAAAAAAAAAAAAAAATCCTGACATAAAAACAAAACAATGGGGTTTCTCTTTCTTAACTGTAACCTGATAGAGGTGGTCTACAAAAACTAGAATCCAAACTTGTTTATATAAATTGCTTTTAAGACAGCAGTACTTTCAAGCTTTGTTGTATTTATGCAAATTCTAAGAGTATACATCCGGAGTTATTTTATTTTTTAAGATTGCATTTATTTACTTGACAGAGATCACAAGAAGGCAGAGAGGCAGGCAGAGAGAGAAGGGAGAAAGCAGGCTCCCTGTCCAGCAGAGAGCCGGATGCGGGGCTTGATCCCAGGACCCTGAGACCATGACCCAAGCCGAAGGCAGAGACCCAACCCACTGAGCCACCCAGGTGCCCCCAGAGTTATTTTAAAGGCAAAGGCCAAATGGGCAATACTAGAAGTTACTTAGCATTTGTTGGTTTATACAAATATTATTTGAACAATTCCAAACCTGCAGGAACTTTAGCCTCTAACACTGTCTAATAATTTTTATTTTATGTTCCAAGATTCATTTTTTATGCACCACACCCAGTGCTTCATGCAAAACATGCCCTCCTTAGTACCTACCACCAGGCTTGCACATCCCCCACGCCCCCCCCAAACCCCAATTTGTTTCTCAGAGTTCACAGTCTCTCATGCTTCGTCTCCCCCTCCAATTTCCCCCAATTCACTTTTCCTATCCTCCTCCTAATGTCCTCCGTGTTATTCCTTATGTTCCAAAAGTAAGTGAAACCATGTGATAATGAACTCTCTCCGCTTGATTTATTTCACTCAGCATAATCTCCTCCAGTCCCGTCCATGTTGATACAAAAGTTGGGTATTCATCTTTTCCAATGGAGACATAATACTCCATTGTATACATGGAGCACATCTTCTTTATCCATTCGTCTGTTGAAGGGCATTTTGGCTCTTTCCACAGTTTGGGGAGTGTGGTCATTGCAGCTGTGAAGATTGGGGTACATATGGCCCTTTTCTTCATTACATCTGTATTTGGGGGGTAAATACCCATACAATTGTCTAATAAAACTGTCTAATAATTTTTAAAGATTTTATTATCTATCTATCAGAGAGACCTCACAGACCTTTCCTCCCTGCTGGGGAAACAGCAGGCAGAGGGAGAAACAGACTCCCCAGTGAGCAAGGAGCCCCATGTGGGGCTCAATCCCAGGGACCTGAGACTATGACCCGAGCCCAAAGCAAACACTTAGCCAACTGAATTACATAGGCACCCCCACAAATAAAAAGATTTCAAAGACAGAACAACAGAATGCTAACGTGAATAGTAGCTTTCTTTGGATTGTATAAGTATACATTTACTTTACTTTGGCTTACCCAATTTTTTATTTTTATTTTTACAATGAACAGGTGTTGGGTTTGTAGTAGAAAAAAATAAGTTATAAAACAGGCAAAAACCTAGCTACTCAAGAATGTTTACTCTTTAAAAGACAATCCGTCTTTATACTAGATCTGTATTGTTTCTTTTCTGTGTCCTTAGGGTCTTAGAAAATAATGAATTTGATCCTAGAAGTATTGGAAAGCAAAAGATCTATTATGTTCCTTCCAGTACTCCACATTCTCCCAAAACTTGAACACTGCTGCCTACTGTACTCTAAAAGGGAAACAGATTTTTTTTTAAAAGATTTTTATTTATTTATTTGACAGATCAGAAGTAGTCAGAGAGGCAGGCAGAGAGAGAGAGGAGGAAGCAGGCTCCCCACCGAGCAGAGAGCCCGATGTGGGGCTTGATCCCAGGACCCTGAGACCACAACCTGAGGCGAAAGCAGAGGCTTTAACCCACTGAGCCACCCAGGTGCCCCGGGAAACAGAATTTTTTAATTTCCAAAGAACTGGAAGCTTTACTTTTCCACCAGGGCAGTGAGGACAAAGAGACAGTATGTCTAGAAGTTCCATTCAGGAGAAGGAATCTGCAGATGTGAGTTTAAGGCATGTGAATTGCATTCAAAACTAAATTCTTCCTATCCCTGATTCTTGATCTATGATTATGTTCATAATTTAGCTCAAGCTAAATTTACTCTATTTCGATCTGCAAGGTTCATCTAATCCATTGGCTGCTCTCTCTAGAGACAGAGTTGGGATTAGTCAGTAACGAGTTTGGAAAGTGTTTTGAAAAGGAAATGAGACACAACAATTTTCTATTAATTACATTTTAGTAATAGTGCCAGGATCTAAGCAACCTTCTAGTGTTAGAGGTGAAATTACTACTACCAATCAGCCCAGCCACCGCGGTATGAAAATTGAATACATACTAATAAGACGAGCAAGGCAGCTCAGAGGAGAAAGGATATAAACAAATTATTCACTTGAGCTGATGATTATAAGACTAATTAACTCAATAAAAGAATGTATCAGAAACTTGACTTAATCTGATAATCTCCAGCAACTAAATTAACTGGGTAATTTAGGTAGTATAGCCTGATTACAAGTCCCATTAAACGGGCATCTCTAAGCAGCAGCAAAATCCCTACCATAGCACCCCATGAAGTTGTGTCTTCCAACGTCAAGAATTCATATAACACAAAATATTATAGCCATAAATTCAAAACTGCCTGATAATGTCTTCAACCAGAAAACTTCTGAATTGCGTTAAAAAGCTTCCTTTCTAACATCAAAAAGCAAAGGCAACAAAAGCAACAATAACTAAGTGGGACTACATCAAAAAAAGCTTCAGACAGCAGAAGAAACCTGGGACATAATGAAAAGATAACATACAAATGAGAGAAAATACTTACAAATCCTATGCGATACGTGACTAATATCCAAAATATATAAAGAAATGATACAACTCAATAGTAAAAAAACCAAACAATCTGATTTTCAAGTGGGCAGAATACCTGAACAGACATTTATCCAAAGAAGACCTACAGGTGGCCAACAGGCACAAGAGAATGTGTTCGACATCAGTAATTATCATGGAAATGCAAATTAAAACCACAATGAGTAATCACCACACACCTGTTAGAAAGGCTATTATCAAAGAGAAACAACAAATGTGAATGAGAATGTGGAACAAAGGGACTTCTTGTGCACTGTTGGTGGGAATGTAAATTGGTGCAGCCACTATGGGAAACATTATGGAGGATACTCAAAAAACTAAAGATAGAACTACATACAATCCAGCAATTCCACTGATGGGTATTTATTAAAAAAAAAACAAAAAAAAAAACCCAAAATGAAACCCAAACCCCAAAAACACTAATTCAAAAAGATATACGCAGGTTCAAGTTCACTGTAGCATTATTTACAACCGCCAAGAGATGGAAACAACCCAAGTGCCCATTAACAATGAATGAATAAAGATGTGGTATATGTATATAATGAAATATCATTTAGCCATAAAAAGGAATGAAATCTCACCATTTGTGACAACATGGATGGACCCTGAGGGCATTATGCTAAGTGAAATAAGCGAGACACACAAAGACAAATACTTTACTTCAGAAGTGGAATCGTCAACAACAACAACCCAAGCTCATAGATAGAGAACAGATTGGGATGGGGACAATGGGTGAATGGCGTCAAAAGGAACAAAACTGCAGTTATAAAATAAATAACTCACAGGGATTTAAAGTGCAGCATGATAACTATAATCGATACTATGATATTATCTATTTGGAAGTTGCTGAGAGAGAAGACCTCAAAAGTTCTCATTGCAAGAAAATGATTTTTTGTAATCCTGTATGGTAACAGATGTTAACTTGATTTATGGTGGTGATCATTTCACAGTGTATACACCTGCGGAATCATTGTTCACCTTCCTAGAAGAGCAGTCACAATGATGATAAATCACAGCATTTCAAATAGTTCAAGGCAAACTAAACGCAGAACATTACCCCCTGAAACCACTATTTGGTTGCCCGGTCTAAAAATCAAAAGAGGTCATTTGGGGGAAATGCAAAGTTTAGAAGGGGGGGCGACTGCAATGGGAGGGAAAGGAATTTGAGAATTCCCTCACAGGCATTTTTCACTCTGGCTTTGTGAGGAGTAACAACGTTTACTTGGACCTATGTGACTCTTCCAGCTTTATTTCATTAGTGAGAACACATCAACAGGTGAAGGTCATTACTGAGTGCCTAGTTAGAGTGCTCAGATCTTTTCTCACTTAAATAATTTCTTCCTTTTGGCCTTTACAAAAAAAAAAAAAAAATCAGTTTAAGCTTAAGTGCTTCTGCCCAACAGTTATCGTCACCCCAATCTCAATAAGGGGTTTGAAGATTATTCAGGTGTCTTTTTGTGGGTATTTTCAGATTCTTTAGAACAGAAAGACCGACCTCTCAGTCCTTCCTGCTCTATTTATCTCAGGAATCAGATCATGCCAGCTCCCAAAGGAGGCTTTGGGGTCCAAACAAACAGCAGAAAACAGCGAGTGGTGGGGCAAACAGAACTACGCTGTGCCCTTCTGGGGGATGACCCTCAGACTTTCTGGGGGGAAGATTATTCCCGCGTAGGAGAATTTAGGGGGCCAAGGGCGAGAGGATGGTCCGCCAGAGAGAGCCCCAGGGGACAGAACCTGGATTTCACCCCACTCCAGACAGGACCCGTTAGAGGTCTAAAGCACGGCGGTAAACTCGGAAATGAACCCACAGACTGAAAAGTTTCGCATCCCCTAAGCTGTCGTTTAGGGAATTGGTCTCACCGCTGCATAATAGACTCAGAAGATGTTGTACTGTAATCACCGCGTCCGGTTACAAAATGCTGTGACTCGGGCCCCAGAGGGACAGTGAGGTACCAGGGGCCGAGCAGCGCGCACGGAGTTGGTTCCTCCTGCCGTTCAAGCGGAACGCGAAGGAGGGACCCGGGGACGGTCGCCCCCCGCCCCGGCGCGAGCCCACTTACCCTGGGGGGTGGCTTGGGCGCCGGCCCCCAGCCGCGGCGGCAGAGCCAGGTGCAGCAGGAGGAAGGCGGCTGCGAGCGGGGCCAGCATGTTGGCTCTTCCTGCAGCCGCGGGCGAAGGCAACTCAGCCGCGCCTCGCTGTCCCCTGCGGGGTACGTTCTCCGTCCGGCCCCGCGGGCGGCGCAGGTGGAGGGAGCGCGAGGCGTGTGCGGGGCGCGGCGTCCCGGGCTGCCGTCGGGGGCGATGCTAGCGTCCGGACGCCGCGCGGAGCTGAGTGCGCTCGCGGCTCTGCTGAGCGGCGGCCGCCCGGCTCTTTATGGTCTGGCCGGCCGGGGCCGGGGGAGGGCCGAGGCCGGGGCGGCCCCCTTGGCGGGGAAGCCGGTTTGCCGGGAAGAGAGGGGGCGGCCGGAGCGGGGAGCGTGGGCGGCGGGGGGAAAGGCCCGGGTGCCGGGTGGGGAAGCCGACCCGGCCGAGCGGAACCCGGTCTGGGCGCAGTCAGCGGCCGCTGCCCGGCGAGGCGCTTTGGAGGAGCGGGAAGCCGGGGCTGCGATAGGCGCACTGGACGAGGAAGAGGGGAGCGAAAGGGGGAACAAAGTGACCCTGTCCCGCTAGCGTTAGGCACCGTCAGTCCCGCCACCTCCTCTACTCCTTTTGTTTTCTAAAAGGAGCAGAATTTGGAGAGGCTTTTTAACACCCGTCGTAGATTCCCTTGCGAAGGAACCCTGAAGGCTCTCCAGGAACGCCTGCTTCCTCAAGTGGTCCAGGGAGCAATTGATTTTTATTTCTTCAAGCTTTTCTTGGGTACTTCAAACGTTGCGTATTTTTTTCCCCCATCAAGTTTTGAGACCTGAACAGCGAACGTTTGAAAGCTTTGAGTTTTTAAAGGAAATAAAACACATCCCAAGGAATTGTTCTAGATAGGACGGTGGTGCTTTATGGAAAATTTATTTTCAGTCTAGTTTCCACTCTGCCTGCCCACTTTTGTTCCGTCTTCCCCAAAGATTCCATGTGACAGTTGAAAGGTATGGGAGTAGGGAACATACTGAAAGAGAGGGAAGGAACGTAAGGAATTGGTCTTTTTGCTGGGTAGTAAGAGGTAGGTGAGTTCTCCTAGAAATAACGTGGATTAAGTAGAAGAAAAAAAATATTTCAGAACAATGGCAAAAAGTTTCCCTGTTGGAAAATCTTGAGTATTGGAGAAGATCCAGCAAAGCATTTCTATGCTATCTTCATGTCTCAAAGAACTTCATATTGTACTTTGATCTGCCACAAGCTGGAAGATTAACTCAACACCTTATTTTCAAACTCTACTAGAATAATCCTCACCAGTTATGATTCCGGTCATAACTAGTGACCTGGGGATTTGTGAGCTATCTTAACATAGCTCTTCTATCTGAAGTCTGTCTTCATATAATGTCCCATTACACTGATGTCACTCTGTGGAATGGGTCACCATCTACCTACATATGAGAGTGTGCTGTAGAGACAAAGTGTACGTGTTTCTGGCCTTGTGATTGTGTACTAATGACATGAGTGAAGAATCTTCAAATCTTCAAACTGTGTCCCCAACAATGGCCTGAGTTAGAGGGCGCTCCAGGCTACCACCTTCTGCTTTAAGGAGGACTTCAGAGTCAGCAGGGCTAAACTGTAAGTTATCTGAAGGCAGATCTTATTTTTAAAGACATTTTTGTTTAGTCATCTTTGTTAGGTAACTCCAATTCTTAGACTATTCCCAGCAAAATAGCTTGCCCAGGGGTGCACACAATAAATTTTGGTTGAACCTGAGTGACTAATAAGTGTAAGGATCAATAAGAGAACCCAGTGACTTTCTGCTAGTCTAGCGTACTTACAATTTAGTTTTGCTTCTAAAGAGCCTGACTTTTGAGGAAGCCATTCACTGGAGAATCTCAGTCAGCTTTTTCTTTATATCTTCAACACAAAGAGGAAATTTGATGACAGTGATCACAATACAATCAATTAAACTGGATATGAAATCAATGATAAAGGAAATGAAAGAGTTCATCGGTGTCTAGTCTGTGCCACCTCATTAAAATATCTGTTGTTGCACTTATTTCACTGAATTTTAATTTAATAATGGATTGTTTAATTTTTCTCCAATATCAGACTGTGACCTTCTTAGCACTGTCTCATTTCTTTTTGTACCCCCATTTCCTGGTGCCTAGCATGTACTAGTGAGTAGCTTGTTGAATTGACTTTTCTTCTCTCAGCACTGTCAAGTAGGATAAGAGGTTGTGATATGTTAGTAATCTATTTGTGTGGTAGGTTGCAAAAATTGTCGCAATTCTTTGCTCTTCTATCTATACATCTTTTGCTTTCCCATTATGCTTCTAGGTTTGGCCATGTAATTTCCTTGGCCCACACATATTAGAAAAAAAAAACTGCCATATTCAGAAGCTTCAAAAGTATTTGTGTGATTGGGCTTGTTACTCTTTCACTTCTGCCTTTGTCGTGAAAGCATGGCTGTGCTAGCTTGCTGGAGGATGAGAGACACAGAGCAAAGCTTGGTCACCACAGTCACCCTGGGCATAGCCACCTGAGATCAGCTGACAGCTGATTTAGACAGGTAAAGGAGTTCAGGCAAGATCGGCAGAGCTGTGTAGCCAACTCCAGACGTGTGAACAATAAAAGTTTAATTTGTATGTCATAAGATTTTAAGATTGTTATGTAATATTATTGTAGCAATAGGTAGCTGATAAACTAGGTATCCTTCCATTTATAACTGTTTTATACAGAGCATAACTCCATGTTTTATGTTTGCTTACAGCTTTCAAGTTCTACCATTCCCCCTTCCCATTGGCCCCACATCGGAGCTAGCTGACAAGAAAGCCTGGGTGCTTCTTCCTTTGGTGCTGGCAGGAAGTTCCAACTGTGGGAGCCCTAGACCACACCCAGGAATCCTCACTCCAGGCCCACCCCCTGACCACCACGAATTCTCCCAAACAATGTCCTTTCCCTGCTCTTCCAAGTCATCTTCACACCAGCTTGGGAGCCCATCCTGCTCTTGGCAGAAAGCCTTCTTATGTGGGTAATAAACTTTTCCAAACCCTTCTGCTGCACATGTGGCACTGTCATCAGTCTAAACATCCGAATTTCATTTTGAGTGTGGAGATACCTATCCTGCTCCTGCTCCTGTGTTCCTTAGTAGTGGGGAAGTTACTCATTATTACATACTGCTATCTGACACAACTAAGAAGTTTTACACATATTTGTTAATTGATATTTGGATAAGATTATCATGAGTTAGGTTAAGTTTTCCACTTGAATTCTTGAAGGGAGTGGAAATGGAAAATAATTATTAACAATTAAAGATGGCTTAAAGGGAATATGGTTTATACCCTAATGTGTGATAACATTTATGCCACAGCCCTGGAGAATGTAGACTGTGGGCTACTATGCAGTTTAATGTTAATAACAAAGGAAGGTACTTTTTTTTTTTTTTTTAAAGATTTTTTTTTATTTATTTATTTGACAGAGAGAGATTACAAGTAGGCAGAGAGGCAGGCAGAGATAGAGAGGAGGAAGCAGGCTCCCTGCTGAGCAGAGAGCCCGATGCGGGACTCGATCCCAGGACCCTGAGATCATGACCTGAGCCGAAGGCAGCGGCTTAACCCACTGAGCCACCCAGGCGCCCCCAAAGGAAGGTACTTGATTCACTGACAGGATAATAACTTCTCTAGAAACTAGTTAGCACAAATAAGGAACTGATAAGTAGGGGGATTCAGATTAGTGTACGGTTAAAAGTAAACAGGTTTTTTTCCCCCCAGAACTTAAAAGATAGCAATTTAGGCACTGAAGATTAGTGAAGCAAAAAACAAATGTGTAAAATCACTCATTTTCAATCTCACTAAGGGTCTAAGTAGATTATTAAAAAAAAAAAAACTCTCATTAAGCTTCTTTAATATACTTTACCAAATACCGTGTAAAAATTCCTTAGAAAAATGCAGTTGTGTGGACCATTACTACAAATAACTATGTCTACCCGACTTGAAGTCCAGAGAGAGTTTTGACAACTAGCATTTCTTCTTCTTCTTTTTTTAGATTTATTGATTTATTTATTTGAGAGAGAGAGAGCGAGACAGAGAGCACGCACTTAGGGGCGGCGGTGGGTGGGTGGGTGGGGACTGTGAGAAGAGACGAAGAGAGAGGGAGACAGAGTCTCAGGCAGACTCCACAATCAGCAGGGCTGTATCCCACAACCCTGAGATCATGACCTGAGCTAAAACCAAGAATTGGATGTTTAGCCAACTGCATCACCCAAGCACCCTGCCTCTAGCATTTCTTAAAGTAACTTCTTTCCTTCAATAGATAATGCATTAATCCATCCGCATGGTAGTTCCTTCAATGTCAAGTGATAACAATGATTACTGTACCAAGACAATACCAACTTTAGGGCCAGATGTCTAAATATATTTGCTAAGAAAATATGATAAAAATTGCAATAAAATAATAGGATATAAAGCAAACCTGCAAAAAGTGCTAAAATGCTACTCATTTGGATGTAAGGAGTTTAGGATTAGGGATAATTTGCTCTGAACTGAAGTTTACCTATGGACAGAAAAAAGGTTTAGACACAAATAAATAGTATCACTGGAATCCTTGGGTACATGTTTAACCTAACTAAAGGAACAAACATATGAAGGATTTTAGTTAACTGTCAACAGGAAAATTGGTACTGCTAATTACTGTGAGCCTTAATGAGGCTCATGGTAATTAATGAGTTCATAAAGGAGTTGGACTAGATACATACAATTTTTCCAATTCCAAATTCTTTTTTTTAAAGATTTTATTTATTTATTTGAGAGAGAGAAAGAGAGAGAGAGAATGAGTGGGGTGAGGGGCAGGGAGAAGCAGGCTCTCTGCTGAGCAGGAAGCCAGATACAGGGCTTGATCCCGGACCCTCAGAGGAAGGCTGAGCCACCCAGGTGCCCTTCCAATTCCAAATTCTAAAATTATATGGGTGTTGCTATCTAGTCAGTGACAAAAGTGTTGAATTGGAAAGAATATTTGTCTATTGCATATAAAATCTTAGAGTTTCTTCTCATTAATGTGATCAGTTAAGCAACAAATAATTACTATGTGTCCATCGCTAATTCACTCAAAAAATATTTACTTAGTGTCTTCTAGAATGTGCATAGCACTGTTAGACAACTGGCATGCAAAGATGAATAAAACACAGTTCTTGTTCTCCCGCTCATAGTCTACTCAGAGAAGCTGATGATATAAAAAAATACAACAAGGGCTATCATACACAGGTGTCCCAAGAAATAAGGAAATATTTGAAGTAACTTGTAGTTAGAATTAGAAAAGTGTTCCTAGAAGAGATGGCTTTCTATTTGGGTCATGAAGAATGAGAAGGTATTCTACAGGTGCCAAAAAGCTTTTGGACCTTCCTCACAGTTGCAAGACAGCTGCTGCAGCTCCAAACATCATATCTTTACATGACATGATGCAAAAGTAGGAAGCAAGAAGATGAGTCTTCTGTTCTTGTCTCTCTCACTTTTGCTGTCACTCTCTCTTTCTCTCTTTTTTCAGTGGGAAAAACCTTTCTCAGGAGCACCCAAATAGACTTCTCAGGTTTAAAATTGTGTAGGAGTAGATCACAGATATACCCACATCTTATCTACCAGGAGGGGTGGGAAGTGATGACTAGGGTCCAGCATCTATTGTGGGAGTAGACTGTACCAGGAAGGAAGAGAAAGAGGACAATAGAGAGCTGATGATATCAACATGGTCAGCCACAGAGTCTGTGTCTACCATTTGGTTAGTGCTCACCACAGTGCTGGGTGCTTACAGGTGGGGTGGGGGGTCTTTGGCAAATGGTCTTTATTCTCTTGTGAGGTTCATAGTGCCAAAAAACAAGTAAAGCTAGAGGAGAAGTGAGGTATTGGTAAATCAGAGTAAGAAGGAGGCTGTGGGGAAAAAAGTAACTGATGCAGGGAAAAGTGGAAGGGAAAAAAAAGATAACTTCAACTTTGATAGGTCTAATGGGAAGCATACTCTTAATAAATAAGTTCTGGGCCAGGAATTGGCAAATTGGTCCATTGTCTGTTCTTCTGGTCTCAGCAAACAGAGTTTTTACAGTTTTTAAAGGATAGGAAAAAAAAAAAAACCAAGAGTATTATTTCTGAAATGTGAAAATTATGTAAAATTTAAGCTATAAATAAAGTTTTATTGGAACACAGTCGTGTTCACTCATCTGTGGCTGCTTTTGTTACATCACTGCAAGAATGAGCCGTTGGAACAGAGCGCCTATGGCCTGCAAAGGCCTCAAGTCTTTACTCCGTGGCCCTCTATAGAAAACGTTACCAAGCTCTGTTTTAAGTCATACATTTTCTGAAAAATCCTATCTATTAAGTTAGGCTTAATTATTAAGCAGAGACAAAAAAGGAGGGGTGGGTGGGAAGGAAGAAGAAGCAAATATTAATGGACTCCTGTTGTTGATACCCTATTCCTTGCTCTACAATCCTGCTCAGACCTAGGAGCTGAGGGACATGACATGAGTTACATCCTGCTGCCTAGTACCACAAACTAACAAACATTAAATCTACTGTTCCTCTCTCTCCTCTTTCTAGATATAGTATTTTCCCAGCGGCATCAAAATGGACAAACTTTATATCGGTTTCAGGAGAAACGGGAGGGACTTGGTCACTAACCTGAAAAATGGATAATGAAAATGTGATTCCTCTTATGGGAGATGTGAACTGCAAACTTATTTTATTATTCTGTTTGAACATTGACTTTCATTGATATATAACATGTGTTCCATCCTACATGTCATTTAAAAATGAAATTCCAACTTAACGTAATTCTCGGAAAGAGATTTCCTTGTGGGGTTCTGGCATGTCCCCTCCCAGAAGTCGTTCTGAGTGTGGATCTAATTCCTAGTGATGATTATTCTGGCCGCTGCATTTAAAAATTGGCCAGCGGGAAAGGAAAATAGACCTGACCAATTCAGGAAAGTTTAAAGCTGTGCCAGAAAACACCAGAAGTGAGCAAAAGTAGCAGAGGAACTGGGGAACAAGAAAAGAGAAGGAGGGCATGGGAAGGAAAGACGAGAAGGCAGCAGAGCGTCCCTCAAGGACAAGCTTATTGTGTCTCGGGTTGCTACATGCTGATTCCTTTTAAAACACCTGTCAGAGAGTCCCATGTCCTTCATCATACCTGCCTCTTTCATCGCCGGACATCCCGTCCCTCTCCTTGAGAGCTCATTTCCAGCGGCGCCCTCTAGGGGGAGCTAGGGAGTTCCGAGGTAGCTCCCTGCAGGGGCCGCGGGAGGCGTGGCTTCGTGCCAGTCCTTTGAGGACTGTCGTTCCTCTTATCTTGGTCATGGCATCAATCTTTCAGCACTGTCTGCTGTCCCGCTAGTCAAGCAGCTAAAATCAGAGGCCTGCAGGCATGCCTTAGCACATGGCTTGCCTTAGCACAATCTATCAGAGCTTCTCCTGAGACATTATGACGAATTTTTTTCACCTTCATCTGCATAACGCAGCTTACTTACACACGCACTGTGTCAATGTTCGTGCTCACGTGTCTGTGCATGTACATGCATGAGCACACACATACACCTCATCTTTCTCTTTTTTTCTGTGGAAGAGCCTTAGTACCCCCACATAATCATAGCGATCGACCTTAAATATCTCATTAAGTCGCTCATATATTTGATCTCGATCTTCACAATGAGGTGTGAGAGGTAGGATGGTTCTAATTCTCACTGTTAAGGCTAGAAAACTAAAGGTCTGGGAGGTTGCATAACCTCCCCAAGGAAATGCCAGAGCTTGGAGTCACACTCAGGTCTCTGACCCCAGCCCCAGCCCCAGCCCCAGCAGCCTTCTACTCTGCGGTGCTATCTCAGGGAGCAGGAAATATCTGACCAACGCATTAAACTCTGCTGCCTGGGCAGATTAAGTGAAGTGAGGCCATAAGAATGAATTTCTTGGTGTTCATTTAACTATACATGAAAATGCTCTATAAATGAAAATAAATGCTCTATAAATGAAAATGCTCTATAAAACTCAGTTTTCTAGTATTTACTTTTTCTTTTTCTAAGCCTTTTTTTTTTTTAAGATTTTATTTTATTTATTTGACAGACAGAGATCTCAAGTAGGCAGAGAGAGAGAGAGAGAGAGACAGGCTCTCTGCTCGGGCTCGATCCCAGGATCCTGGGATCATGACCTGAGCTGAAGGCAGAGGCTTTAACCCACTGAGCCACCCAAGTGCCCCTCTTTCTCTATGCTTCTTAAAGACCATTGCCAAAATGGCGAGGTCAGCAGCACAGTACATGATGACCTCGCCTGCACCATGAAGGAATGCTATGTCTACTCTGGGGAAGTGGCCTGGAGGAGCCACACAGGCCTAAGCACTTATTAGGGGTATGGTTTGGGAATTCGTTTGGGCTCTTGTGTGGGTGGGGTGGGGTTTCCTTTTCTTCAGCAGGAACTGCGATGCCATAGATCTTGAGAGCTGTGGGAGAGGCAGCTCTAGGGAGGTGGCTGGCCTATTGTGGCTTTCAGTCAGTACTGGTTGTTTATTCCTAGGTTGGGGCTGTGACTCTCGAGATCTGAAGCGGACATCCCAGACATATGAATTTGAAACACTTCTGAGCAGAGTTGGTGCCAACGAGCAGGGGTAGTGTCCTGGCTAGGACTGCAGCAGGCTCTGTGGCCACACTGCCTGGTTTTGTTCCTGGCTCCATCACCGTCACCGTGTGCCCTTGGGCAGCCATTCAGTTTCTCTGCTCTGAGACCGGAGTGTCACCCTAAAATAGGGATGTTAATGGTACCGGCTGTGAGGTGAATGGAGATACCAGTGGCACTTTTTAGGTGAAAGAATAAACATTTGACCTAGTGCCTGGCATATAGTTGTTTCATTAGTATCTTTTCTTTCTTTCTTTCTTTTTAATGTTAAATTTTATATTGTCTTTACCACTTTTGATCTTCTGAACAATTTTATTGAGCAAAATAAGATAAAATATTACATGTTTATTTTATCTTCAGGAATGTAAAGGTCTAATTATTCAAACAGTTTTTTATTATAAAACTAAACTCTGAAGGGATCTACAGAGTTGGCTTTTATTCTCTCTTTAAATCAGTAGTCTAACATTAGTATCTTTTCTTTCTTTTTTCTTTATTTCTTTGGTGAGGTTCAGGTATTTTCCTTTGTCACTGAGTTAGTTAATCTATTATTGTCCTGAGCCTGAATGAGAGGAATTGGAGAAGCAGTAGGTTGCCTTGACAATCTTTAAACAGCAGAGCACATCCTCCCAGGGAAAGGGCACCCAAACCTCTTGTAAAAAGAAGAAAAGGAAAGCAGGATTGAGAGGAAATGTTAATTACCCTGACTACAAGCAAAATTAATGCTTTTGGCTGTTTTGGTAACCTAGGACAAAAATGGAGCTCCAAAATCAAGGAGGAGGATTATCAAAGAGGTTGTGCTACTATATACAGAAACAGAATAATCTTACTCCTGAGTGACTCTGTGCGTACAGGGACACCTAGATATGTTGGCCAACACACAGATCAGAGAAATAGAGTTTGGGGGCTGGTTCAGGCCAAGGAAGATCCCAGAATAAAAAGAGCCTCCATCCACAACCTCCATGTAACTGACTTTGGAGAACAATTATTCTGTTATAATCAGAGACTATGGAACATCATGGAATGTTATGATTCTGAGGTTGGCTTGTTGCAGAACAATGTTTCTTTTCTTTTCTTTATCTATTTTCTTTAATAAATGTTTCCCTTCATCCATTGAGGCTGGTGTTCACACCACTGAGAGAACTGGTGATAGCTTATTTAGCCATTTAGGGGAGAGGTTCACCCTGGTTCTTAGCTGGAGGCTTGTGTTAAGGGAAGTGTGACATCCTGGAGTGTCTTGGTCCAGGGCTCCCAAGTCCAGTACACTAAAAAGAAAATGTGGGGGATATTGGCTTAAGTAGCCTGCTCCTCATAGAAGCAAACAAATGAAGCATGAAAGAAGGGTTGTATTGCTCTTGTCAACAGGGCTGTTTCCACTGTTGTTAGGAAAGGTGTCTATGACTCACTGAGAAGGTGTTCTTTCATGACCCAGCCTCTCTTCACATATACATTTTGGGGCACAGAATGTAGAATTATGACTTTACAATAAATTGAATCAATGAGCTTCATAATAACTTGGAGGAAAAGATAGGCTTGATGGAGTACTCTTTTGTTTTGAGACAACTATGTTTCCAACTGGCAGATGAAAGGTAAATATACTGGATTTATTTATTAAGGCCAGGGGCTTTATAATAATGATATGATAAGGCATATTTTTTCAAAATGTGCTTATGGCTTTAATTGCTATTTAAATCTCTACAGGAATTGAGAAAAAAAAAACAATACCTTTCATTTAAAATATTGTTGCATGAAGACTTCTATTTCTACTAGTATCATATGGCAAGAAGCCCTAAATGATTCTCCTAGTAAAAACAATTAAAACTTGGGGGTGGAAAATATTTTTTTTTTTTAGAAGACTTTATTTATCTGTTTGTCAGAGAGAAAGAGGGAGAGAGAGAGAGACAGAGAGCACAAGCAGGGGGGGTGGCAGGCAGAGGAAGAAGCAGGTTCCCTGCTGAGCAAGGAACCCAATGGGCACCTCAATCCCAGGACCCTGGGATCCTGACCTGAGCTGAAGGGAGATATTTAACTGACTGAGCCACCCAGGCATCTCTGGGGTGGAAAACATTTTACAAATTAGATGAATTACTCAGCTGCAACAAAGCAAGAAATCCACAGAGGCCAAATATAAAGTTAAAGCATGAATCCTCGAAGGTAGATGAGCAGGAAAATCAGTTTTTACCCTGAGAGTATCTGATAAACCCTGGGATACTGAACTTCTGTTTTATCAGCTTCCTAGGTTGAAGGAATTTAAAAAAGCTTGTCTTTCCTAGGGCAAAGAGTCTAATACAGGACGCCCCCCCCCCCAACTTCCAGATAAAGCTGAGACCTCAAGGAGTTGCATCCTCCATGTAAGAGAAGATTAGAAATAAGCCCTCTGTCCAGAAGGGGGGAACAAGATTTGCCTGTCTTCATGTTGGCCCTTATGAAGGGGAGAAAAATTTATGGCTAGAGCCTTCCCTCATGTGATTTTTTGTTTATTTGTTTTTGCCTTTTCTCACAAAATTTAAAAGTTTGAATGTTTAAAAACCTACAAAAAAGTCCAGAGAAGAGCACAACCAATAGTTCTCCTAGAATCACCAGTTTCTCTTCCTATACCTATGTGTGTGTGTGTGTGTGTGTGTGTGTGTGTGTTAGATAACCATCTGGGGGTTTTTGTTTGAACCAACTGAAATGAAGTTATAAGCACAGGACACTTCACCCTTAAATACTTGAACAGGCATCTCGTAGAACAAAGATATCCTCTTATATAATCACTGTATCATTATCTCACCTAAGAGAAGTAATGATAATTCCATAATATCATTTAATATATACTTTGTATTCTAATATTATCTCCCAAATATGTCTTAAAAGAGAAAAACAAGTTGATTAAAGTGAATGCATTGCATTTGATTGTTCTGTTTCTTTAGTTTTTTCTATTTAATTAAAAAGAATAACCTCCCTTTTCTTTTTCACATGTGTGACAATGACTTTTTTTTTCTTTAAGAATTTGGGCCAACAGTCATATTCTGTTTGATCAGTTTTTTCTGGGTTTGACCAGTTTTTTTCCTCACGACTAGATTCAGGTGAAATGTTTTCATCATGAATGCTTCATAGCTGATATTGGTCCTTATTGTTCTGTAGATTCAGATTCATGTTAATATACAGTGTGAAAAACTCAGAAAACTGGTAGTGCCTGTAGTCACTGAAGTCACAGGAAATTCTCTCTGGGGGACAGGAACTTTAACCCAGTTTTCAAAAAATTCCTACAGATAATGTTCCAAAGAATATAAGCCCACAATAAAAAGAAAATTACAGAACACTCAAAGAAACAAGGATCATAAGTGAGAATCAACAGAAACAACAGAGAACAGAATTACACTTTTATAGACTTTCAAACTATATAATTAGTACATTTAGTATGCCTCAAGAAATAAATGAGAAGCCTAAAAGTAAGAACAAGAAACACACAAAAAGTATTAAATAAAACATCAAGTGTATTTGAAATAGACCTAGAAGTGAAAAATATCATTGAAATTAAAAACAATGTATGGATTAAACAACATATTGGACAATATTAAGAGATAACCAGTGAAGCAGGAGATAAAGCTTTATTCTGTTATACAGAATATAACACAGAGGAACAATATTAAAAAGAAATTTGAGAAATTACAAGTAAAGGAAGATAGAGTGAGAAAGTCCATATGTCTAATTGAAGTTCTAGGTGAAAACATTAGAAAGAATGAAAAAGTGAGTGTTTGAAGAGATAATGGCTGAGAATTTTTCAGAATTCTTGAAAGACTCTAAACCATAGAATCCCAACAAATCCTCAGCAGGATAAAAAAGCAAAAAATCACAAAAGTTCAGAACACTGAGGTCAAAGAGAAGATCTTAAGAGCAGCCAAAGATAAAAGACAAATCACCTCAAATGAATAAAAGTTAAAATTACAGCACTGTTTTCAACAGTTGTTGTGGAAGCCAGAAGATAAGGAATATTGCCTTTAATGTGCTAAGAAAAGAATGATCAATCCCAAACTCTACAATTAGTGAAAAGTTCTTTTAAGAATGAGGGCAAAATAAAGACATTTAAGGCAAATAAAACTGAGTAAATTCCTACAAAATGAAATTCTGAAGGATATACTTCAGATTCAGAGAAAATGAACTCAGATTGAAAGTCTGAAATGCAAGAAGAGATGGTAAACAAAGACATTCATAAATAAATATAAACATCGGTCATATAAAACAACAACAATGATGTTTCATTTGTAGAATTACAAAGCAAGATAGAACCAAACTAGCATAAACTATAAAGTTAGGAGGGAAATAATTTGATAGAGTCTTATAATGTCCTTGAACTTCTCAGGAGCAGGTAAAAATACTGATTAAACTTAGATGTTATTAAGTATTAAAAAAATGTTTGCTAACATCTGGAAGAATAGACAAAGGATGCATTGCTCTAGTAAAACAAAGAAAACAAGGAAAACAAAACCCTCAAAAAACACAAAATTCTTTTGTTTTTTTGTGTTACCAAACTGTATTGCAGGATGGTGTCATCCCTGTTACTGAGTTTTTCTTATATAAAGATGTAAATAAAAATTTTCTTTCCACTTCAATGCCAATAAAAGCACTTTGATGGGGCATCTGGGTGGTTCAGTGGGTTAAAGCCTCTGCCTTTGGCTCAGGTCATGATCCCAGGGTCCTGGGATGGAGCCCCGCAGTGGGTTCTCTGCTTAGCAGGGAGCCTGCTTCCCTTCCTCTCTCTCTCTCTCTCTCTGCCAGCCCCTCTGCCTACTTGTGATCTCTCTCTCTCTGTCAAATAAATAAATAAAATCTTTTTAAAAAATTGAGTGGGACAATAAATAAAAGTGATTAAAGCAAATAGAATCTTGAAATCTGGAAAGCAGCAACTATGTTGCCTGTTTTTTAGTATTCTTTGTTACTGGGAGTGAAGTATGGGTTAATCTACCCTCTTTGAATCTGTTCATCTAAAGTTGGAATTACAAGCAGTTTATCTAGGCTTAGGGTTTTTAGTAGCTGCTAGTGGTTACAAAACACCAACAAGACAAGTCTTATGAAAAAGAAAAAGAAAAACCTATTACTTTACATTGTTAGTACTTTACTGACCAACTTTTAGAGCTAGTAATTCTAAATGTGATAATATATGTATCTTTATTTCACTATTTATGAACATAGTTTTGTCCCTCAAAGAGAAATTATAGCAGGGAAAGAACCTGCCCTCCCTTGATATAATGAAGTGGATTATGGCAGTGGAATTTGTTATAAGATTTCATCTCACTTGATTCGATTTATGCTAAAAATAACATCCTTTCTCAGAGTAATCCCACTCAAAAAAATCAGTGGAGACATTCAAAAGAACAGAAAATAAAAGGGAAATGAAATAAAATAAAATGACATTTTAAGACTACAGTGCACGTGTCACATGGGGGAGGGCAACAATGGGGTGACCCCACGCGTTAGACTGTGAAAGGGAATAGCTTTTCACCGGCTGAGCACGTGTAATGGGTCAACCCAGTGTGTAGCCATAACTCGGAGTATGACCTGTCTTGATGAAAGATCTTAACACATTTATGGAAGGATTGATTCAGTCAGACATTGGTGTTTGGAAATGGGTGGCACGGGAAGAGTCATTGAGGCAAAAGTTGGCAGTGGACATAGGAGTACTGTCCGTGGAAGGGCTGTCCTGGCCCTGAACACAACCCTTCTGGTCCAAGAAGCAGGGAGGCCACACGGTGGAAATGGATACATCAGGTAATTACAGGCTGACCCCATTCAGTAGCACCTTTGCTGCTTGCCAGACAACTTTCTGTTAAATTGGCTTCCTTGCAGTTTGTCTAAGAATGTGCATGCCAGGCTGATGTGAATGTCAGCCTCCTAAAAGACGCCTTGACTTTTAATGACAATACTGACAGTGCTGATTATTCTCCAGCCTCCCTCACACACTGACAAGAGATGAGTTTCTATATGCCTAAGACTGAATTCCAGATTCTGGGCTCTGGCAATTTCACCATGGAAAGGAACACTCTCCTTGCGAGTCTGTCTTCCAGTCTTCCCTGTGACACCTGACCTCCCCAGACACCTTTTCCATGAATGTCCACAATCAGCAATCATTTTCCGAATGACGAGGATGGTGTTGTTCCAGTGAAACACGTGATTATCAGAGGTTCCTTAATGGGGTGGGGGGGATATGTGCGAGAAGGCATAGAGATATAAGCTCCAGAAGATGACTTCACCTCACCTAGTAAATCTCACAGAAGTATTGGTTGCCCACCCCTCAGCCCTCAGGTTAGTCCACCTTTAGCTCTTTAAAATTGTAGACCTCTGTCGAAGTTCTCTTACTTGTGGCCAAGCATGCCAGCCCCAGATGGGCATCATTTGCCTTGGTGACAAGGAAGCAGCCTGGATACCTGGATCATCTCAGGGAAGTCCATACCTGACGTAGTCAACTCTCACTTAGCTTTTGCTGCCACCAACTTGGGGCTAAAGAAACTAAAACTTTCCCCATCCCCTTACTGAGTATTCGAATACCCCAAAGAAAAAGTATGATAGGGTCGCACCTTTTCCCTTGCTTCATCTTTTCTCATCTAAATTTGGATAATGTTCTAAGGTTGAGTACTGAACGTTAATTATGTTAAAGGATGTGCTATTCCTATGAAAAGATTACTTACCAGAATGGTGGCATTTCCAAGTTCACAGGAGTTTAACACATTTCAACTGGAAAAGGGCATTAGAAGGACCTTGGCTTTATCTGAATCTGCTAGTGATGAAATAAAACTATTACAGAAGGGGTGACTCTCTTCCCTCCTTTCTGTACAGGGATAAGCTGAGGTTCAAAAAGGTGAAGGTGCTTCTCCAGAAAGAGTCAGGGGTAGGCTGGGATGAAAGCCTAGTGCTCCGGGCTCCTGGTGCAGCGTTCACTCCACTTCCTCACTGAAATAGGGTGCTGTAAATGAAGGTCTTCATTTGACTCTTATGGACATCCCAGTTAACAGAGGCATACGCCATACATCCTTGCCTATTTTCTTCACTCTAGCTCACCTCGGAGTCTCTTCTCCACTTCTCCTCATACCCACATTTCTCTACCTTGGGCTATACTTACACATGCTCCTGAGTGAATACCAACAACTCCTCCCTGGTGTTGGCCACTTTCTTCCTCTCTTCCTCCAACCACTGGCCAGTACCACAGCCCTGGGCCCCAGCACCCCTTGTCTCAACCAGCCTCACGCTGCTGTGGCCACCAAGGGTCCTGTTGCATCCACAGAGCACCATTCATGCTTCTATGGGAAATATCACCATGTCTGTCAGGGACCATTGTCATGTCTGCTGGAGATCATTGCTACATCTGTTGCGAACCATATTGATGCCTATATTAAGTACTGCTGTCACATGAGCTTGGGGACCGAAGTCATGTTTGCTGGAAAAATCTATCACCTTTGCTTGGTATCACCTCTTGCTTTGGATCCTGTGGGATTTCGGAGCTGTGCAGCATGGTGAAGGGAAGTTTGAGGGCTTCCCTCTCCCCCGGGCAGGTGGAACATATATACATTGTAGGAATTGGTGGTGGTGCCAAGGCAACACTGCCTTGTATCCCAAAGCCTTAATGAGTTTTTCATGAAACAGCTCTTTTCATAATTCGCTTATAATCCCACCTCGTCATGGAATTTGATGATGAATTACTGAGAAGGTGGGCCAGGAAATGGAGCTAAGAGCTGGGCACCTCCAAATTGTATTCATATTCTCTCTTTCTGAGTTTTTTTTTTTTTTTTTTTTTTTTAAACTGGGTTGACTTCTTACCTTAAAGTAAATTTCTGCCAAGGAGTCTTATTTATGGGGTAGCTACTATTACAGCTGTCATTTTTTGAGTGCTTACTACATTCTAGGCCCTGTGCCAAGAGCTAATTTTACCCCACTTAATTCTTACAATGGCCCTGGGAAGCAAACACTATCCTTATGTCCTTATTTTACAAATAAGGAGATGGAGGCTTAAAGAGGATATGTGAATTTTCCAAGGCCACATAGCTAATACGTGGCACAGCTAAAGTTTAAACCCAGATCTGTGGAATTCTGGAGACTGCTTTCTTAATGCTTGTCCTACACTGCCTGGTACAAATACACATGGGGCAAACCATCACCATCTCCTATTACATGTACTTGGTTATGGCTAAATCCCATAGGTGGACATAGATGGGGCTCCAAGTAGTGCCTTGCATGACAATATCACTTTATTCTTAAAATATCAGTATGCAGAATCCTGGCAAGACTTCTCTAGAATTAAGAAATGAAACATTTTTTTTTGATGGGGGAAGGCAGAAACATGGCCCGTTTTGAGGATCCCTATGGACCTGCCAGCAGGCAGCTAACAAGTGCCCTGAATTCCAGCCCTGGGTGTGTGGGAGAGGAAGGGAATCGGGGCGGAGCCGGGAGGAGAGAGGAATACCTCTAGGAGACCATCAGCCATCTTGAAGTCAGACTGATGGCCCCCCATACTCCCTCTGCTGTGGTCTCTGTAGTTTCGCTGTGATTTTCCTCTTACTGCATCCTGGCTCTTTCCCTGTCTTATTCCAACTGCACGAGAAGATCAGTAGGTTGGTTAGTCTCCATGCTGTCTAATACAGTTCTCTTATTGGGAAGAGTTTACTACCAGACTTCTTTAGAGGTTGCTGGTCTCCTTCTGTTCAGCCCATAGTGGTGGCTTTAATTTTAGATTTCAATACCTGGTCCAGTCAGCGACAGGAACTGGTCTGGAAGCTTTGTGCAGAAAGCGGGTGGCAGCACTTAATCTTTTCTCAGCCTCCTTTCTTTCCACACCATTCTGTTGAAAATCCAAGTACCTTCAGCAGAAAGTGGTAAATTTATATTACTGCTCTCTGATTTGTGCCTGATTTGGGTCAGAACAATTACTATATTCTTTATAGAATCAAAATTATATTTCAATGTACTTTTTCCTCTACATTAAACGACTTGTTCTGGTATATAGCAGGTCTTAGAAAAGCATCTAGTCCCATAGGTGGCTATAGATAGAGCCCAAGTAGGGCCTTTCATGGAGACAATGCTTATAAGCTTGCGGTTTGGGGAAGTAGATTGAAATTGCGCCTTCAGGAACCTCTTCCTGCTGAACTCCAGGGAATCAGTCTCTGGCTCATTCCAAAATGCAGCTAAGGTGTGTAGAGTCATCAAAGTACGTCACCAGGTATAAGCAACCTCTTGCCCCATTTTTAGCTCTCTTTCTGCCTCTGCGTTTTGCAGGTGGCTTCCTCAGTGAAGTAACTTTTGATCTAAAATAGTCAATAAGCAGAGCAAACTCAAGCAATGATTTCCTTCCCTCTTGTGATTGTTCCCCGATACCCATTCTTCCCTTCTTCCTTTTAGTCAGAGTTAGGCAAACGGCTTCTTAGCTAAAGGCTATATTTCCCAGCCTCTTTTGCAACTCTGGTGACCATTCTAAACATTCTAGATAAGAAGCTGTAAGTAGAAGGGATTTATGCAAATTCCAGGTTACATCGCATCCTGGCTGCTGGGCTGCACTGCCACCTAGCCATCCAGATGGTTTTTGGTTAACAGCCCTCTTTAGACATTGCCTCAGCTGAGAAGAGCCATCTCCTCCAAGGTCATGCCCCAGCCTGAAGGGGTTCACAGCTGATAACTGGTCAGGGACATTAAGGCCCATCCCACCTCTGAAGGGCCATCTCAGCTTCAGGGGTCTCTAGAAGGTCAGCTGAAGCCTTGCAGACTAATTTCTCTCCTGCCCAATTCTGCTTCCTTCCTCTCCTCCTACAGCTGTCGATCCTCAGGAGCACTCACTCCCTAACCAACCCCATCTCAGAATCTGTTTCCTAGGAAACCCACCTGCAACTCATCTTTAAAAGAAAGCTTTTGGCCTGAAACCCTGTCCATCTTTCTATGGCTGGAGCACAGAGAGGTGCTTCTGAGTGAGCTTTGACCATATGGATGAGGAGAATGACTTACGGACGAGGACCAACAAGATAGAGTCCCTGGTGACTGGATCACCTCAGGGAGCAAGCTTCCCACGAACCCTGGGCCACTGAACACCTGCCTAATTCTAATCTGTTAGGTGAGAGAGTAACTAACTTTGATCTTATTTGAGCCACTCTACTTTGGGGTCTCTATGTTAGAGCAGCTTAGCCTATATCTTAGGAGTTGGAGAAAACATGATCAACTCCAGTCAGATAATTTTTGACCTTGTAGACCACAGGATGAATTCAAGACTTTATCTTAAGGGCAATGGGTCTTTGCTGCATCTTCAGGCATTGTGTTTGTTGTTTGTCTAAATAACTGAGAGGATTCTCACTTAGAGCAGAATTGGCTTGACACAAGAACATTGATACAGATGTAGTGAAAAGAAGGGGCACGTGCACCCCAGAGTACATGGCAGCAATGTCCACAATAGCCAAACTGTGGAAAGAGCCAAGATGTCTTTCAACAGACAAACGGATAAAGAAGATGTGGTTCATAATATACAATGGAATATTACTCAGTCACCAGAAAAGATGAATATCTACCATTTACATTGACAAGGATGAAACTAAAGGGTATTATGCTAAATGAAATAAGTCAATCAGAGAAAGACAATTATATGGTTTCACTCATATATGGAACATAAGGAATACTGCAGAGGACAATAGGGGAAGGGAGGGAAACCTGAAGGGGAAGAAATCAGAGAGGGAGACAAACCATATGAGACTCCTGACTTCGGGAAACAAACTGAGGGTTGCAGAAGGGAAGATCGGTGGGGGGATGGGGAAACTGGTGATGGGCATTAAGGAAGGCATGTGATGTGATGAGCACAGTGTGTTATATGCAACTAATGAATCACTGAACCCTTTATCAAAAACTAATGATGTACTATAGTTTGGCTAATTGAAATGAAAAAAAGAGAGAGAAGAACACTAATAGGGATATTCAACCCCTAAATTTAGTTAGAATGATTCCATCAAAAGACATCTTTTGGGGGCACCTGGGTGGCTCAGTGGGTTAGGGCCTCTGCCTTCAGCTGGGGTCAT
Organism: Mustela putorius furo; assembly: GCF_011764305.1. Classification (NCBI taxonomy): domain Eukaryota; kingdom Metazoa; phylum Chordata; class Mammalia; order Carnivora; family Mustelidae; genus Mustela; species Mustela putorius. Next base: position 22,058,562 of record NW_025422471.1, read on the forward strand.
GATCCCAGGGTCCTGGGATCGAGCCCTGCATCGGACTCTCGCTCACTGGGGAGTCTGCTTCCTCCTCTCTCTCTCTCTCTCTCTCTCGCTCTCTCTCTCTCTCTGCTTGCCTCGGTGCCTACTTGTGATCTCTCTCTGTCAAATAAATAAATAAAATCTTAAAAAAAAGACATCGTTTGTGCTATCCTCAAAAAATATAAAATTGTAGATTTCAAATTAATAAAGGCAGAATAAGAAGTTCATGTATTCTTTTTGGAATTTTGTTTAAACCACTGTTTTCTTGAGTCTCTCTTCACTGGAAGTTGATTTGATTTTTCACTCCAATCTGGCAATCCTGTAGAACTCAGTGGAAAATAGGATTATGCTGAAAAATCTTTGGAGGAAGGAATGATTAGTGACTCTCTATGTACGACCAAAAAACAGTAATTAGAGCCACAGAGCCTCAAAAGGTTAATTCTTTAAAAAATTCTCTATAATATGCGTAACCACATTACTTTCTTGGTTAAGACAGCAAACTAAATTCATATGTTTCTTGGGGAAAACAGAAGCAACAACACCATAGCAATATTTCCTCTCAAACTGTTTTCTGAAGATCAAAGAGTAAACAGTTCTCCCCACTCTGGTTCTCAACACATCTCTCAGCAATTTGGTTTTTTTGGACGGACACACGAGTATTCAGCTAGGTGGTCTAGGTTGGAATTTCAATTATTGTTATCCAAATACAACACTCCTTTTCCAGAAATCAGACTCAGTACTAACTGTTCTTTCAGAGCCTGGATGAATGCTATACTGGGAAACTGAGACTTCTCATAAGTTCTTTCTGCTGCCTTTTTCTCTCAAAGAGGAAGCAGAAGCTTCTCTCACAGAGCCTCAGATTGCAAAACAATCCCATGTCTACCAGCTCTTCAACTCCTCAACCCCTTTCCATCAGTTCTCCATTGGTGTGTCTCCCAAGATGCTTTTAAAAAAAAAAGTGAAAACTGTATAAAATACGGCTTTCCCCTTCTTTCTTCAAGACAAGGACAGGCAGGGGCGCCTGAGTGGCTCAGTTGGTTAAGCATCTGCCTTCAGCTCAGGTCATGATCCTGAAGTCTCAGGATTGAGTCCTGCATTGGGCTCCCTGCTCAGCAGGGTGTCTGCTCGCCTTCTGACCCTTCCCTATCTTGTGCTCTCTCTCTCTCTCTCTCTCAAATAAATAAATAGAATCTTAAAAAAAAAAAAAAAAAAAAAAAAACCAGGACAGGCTAGTTTTCTACTAAAAAAATACACGCACCATAATTACTTACAAACAAGCTTCTTCCCTCAGAACAGTGTTCCTCAGCCAGAGACAATTTTGTGTCCCAGGGAACATTTAGAAATGTCTGGAAACATTTCTGGTTGTTACAATGAGGGGATGTTATTGGCACCCAGTGGAGAGAGGCCAGGGGTGCTGCAAAACTTTCTACAGGGCACAGGACAGCCCCCATGACAAAGAATTTTCCAGCCTGAAATGTCAGTAGTGCCAATGTAAGTGCCTTCAGTAAGATTTGAAATTGTATTTATTTTCCAAATTAATTTGCTATCATATCCTTTGGTTTTATACAGGAGCAGTGTTTGGAAACCAAAATTTCCCCTCAGATTATGGTTTCCATATTTATCAAATAAAAATACAGGAAGCTGAGTTAAAGTTCTTACCAATCTAAAAATTATTTGTTATTCACATGAAATTCAAATTTAACTGGGCATCTTATATTTTGCCTGGCAACCTTACCTTAGATGGAAACATTTGCCTTAGTTTTTCACTGGAAGAACCATTTTTATGTCTTAACTTAAATCACTGATGTTAGTTAGAAGATGCTAACTGGGTCTTTGAAAAGTTTTTAAATAGTACATAAACAAGCTAATTATCTTTCAGAGCCTGTATTACTCTGAACACAGCTTGAGTGTATCTTTAGCTTCTTCTCTGAAAATTATACCAATCATCTGATTTTTGTTAGCATAGTTGTGATAATAAATGTTTTAATGCTCCTAAACTCTGCTAGGATGGTCCACATGTATTCTGGACCCTGGTTCAACTTGTAATAAGATCTTACCCCAAATATGCAAATCGGGGTCTTATATTTTCTTCCCTTGCAGGAGCATCTATGGCCCTCTTCACTCTCAAAATAAAATAAAGTAGTTATGATTTGGGAATAATGTGAATAATTGATACTATTAATCTCAGACAAAACTTAACATACCATCCATATGACTGGAAGAAAAGTGACAGTAAGACCTGAAACAATAGTATTTGTCTTTCATCAAATACATGATATGTGTATGGGCTGAGGGCTGGTATCAGGAGACCTGCATTCTGGATGAGGTTCTTTTACTGGGCTCACTCTGGGGCTCTCACCAATTCTTGGGCTTCAGTTTGATTCACAGACAAGCTGGGCTCCTGCAGCAAATGGACGTCAAGGGCTGTGTCAGTTGACAAGATTCCAGTCTTGAGGTAGAATGGGACTGAGAACCAGGATCTGGGTAATGACCTTGAACACTAGCCACCTAGCTTCATGGTACAAACTGATTTCAGGAAATGCAGGATACCCCTGCACTCAGCTCTGTGCAGTCAAGGTCCACAAACCTACCAGTGGGCATGGCTGGGAAAAGAAAGAACTGACACTAAATACCAGAAAGTTTGAAAAAATTACTAGCATTAATTTAATTTAGTCATTTTTAACCATGTTATTTTATATGCCTGGGAAAATCGTAAGAAAAAATAAACTTATGGGGCACCTGGGTGGTTCAGTTTGTTAAGCATCTGCTTTCAGCTCGGGTCATCAACCCAGGGTCCTGGGATTGAGCCCCAAATCAGGCTCCCTGCTCAGTGAGGAGCCTGCTTCTTCCTCTCCCTGCCACTCTGCCTGCTTGTGCTCTCTCTTTCTCTCTCTCCGTCAAATAAATATATAAAATCTTAAAAAAGAAAAAGAAAAAATAAGCTTAATTACTCCTTGTTAGTATTCAGTCCCATTATGGTCAAATCTGGGTGTGTGTCTGTTTATGGGCTATGATGTTATGAAAGAGGATGAACTCTCCCCACCCCAGCATTATTCTGTTGTTCACTGGGCATCATCCACTAGCCCTCCTATCTGATCCTGCTGGGACTTTGATGTCTTTGGCCTCATATTCAGGAATGTAAGCGCCATGGGAGAAGGAATTTCTGTCCATTTTATTTATTTATGTACCCCAAGTACCCTGTAGAGTGCCCAGCACATAGTTGGTGCCCACTAAATGTTTACTGAGTGAATGACTGGCATGCCTCTTTTATTCCCAGCCAGCTCTTGTGACTCCTTCCTTGGCTGTTCCCACTTCAGACTTTCACACTCCTGGGGGTTCTGCCATCAGGTCCAGTGAGGGGAGCAGTGTCCAATCTGACCATGAGTGCAAAAGCATCTGAGGGAAGAAGTCTCATTCCAAGAAGAACTAGAACAGAGGGGGACAGACCAACCTGTGGAAGCAAGACCTCTTGATATTTTATAGCTATGAGAAAAACAAGTTGCCCCAATTCCTGTTCTGAAAACCACTGCTTTCCAGGAAAAGCCAAACATATACAAAACCCTCTACTTTAGAGCAATGCCACAAACACAACATATACTTGTGAACTTGTTCGGGTTATAAACATCTCTAACACACACCCTGGATTCTTACAGCTTTCCACCAGCCAAGCAGAAGGGTGACCATTGCCCCCTCCAAACAAATCAGGACTCCAGAACTCAGAGAAGTAAGGTGAGCTGCTTGGGCCAACATGTGGTCACCTCTTACTCACTAGATTCATATCTAGTGTTCATCCTCTAGGCCAGCCTCTCTCTATACAAAGTTTAAGGTACTTTGTGATTTAGGTACACTAAAATATATTAGGAATGACTTCATTTAATCCCAAAACTGTCATTCTGGTAAACGAAATTTTAAAGGATGGTTAATTCAGATAACTGCAAATTTACTAATTAAATTAACCTTTTTTTTTCTTTCTTTTTTTTTTTTTTTAAAGATTTTATTTATTTGAGAGAGAGACAGTGAGAGAGAGCATGAGCAAGAAGGTCAGAGGGAGAAGCAGACTCCCCATGGAGCTGGGAGCCCTATGTGGGACTCGATCCCGGGACTCCAGGATCATGACCTGAGCTGAAAGCAGTCGTCCAACCAACTGAGCCACCCAGGCGCCCTAATTAAATTAACCTTTAACTACATTTATTTTTATTACACATGGGACTATAAGCTGCTAAGCTTTGAGGAATCCATAATCCATTACTTTTGCCAGTAGTGGGAAAGCTGGAGAATATGACAGTAAAAGTGAAGGCATTTACAATACTTTTTGGATTTTCTAAAAGAAATCTATGCAAAAGGAGTTAAGAAAAAGAACAAGGAAAACCTACCTTGTTCCAAAATATCGAGTGAAACTGTTCCACATAAACTTTGTTTAATTACTGCCATTTCTGTGCTCTAATCATTATTCTTCTTTTAAATTGGTCCTGATTATTATTATTATTTTTTCATTTTCCACAGTTACAGAATGCTAAAAGTTGAAGCTTTGCCTCAGTGGGCAAACATTGCTCTAAATGTTCATCTCTTTGTTTATTTCTAGATTTTTCCAAATTTCTAAATCATTTCTACAGGCCACAGCGAAGGGAAGACCCTCATAGGTGAGAATCTAAAGGGTAATCTAAAGGGTCCAACCCAATGGGCTGCAAAAATCTAGCCTGTGCAGGATCTCAGATCCGCTGAGAGAGATTTTCCATCATCAACATTTGAAAGCACCTGCCTAGAAGGCAGAATCCTGACTCCCCCAGGCCAGCTGAAGGTTGTGCTGATCCCATGGACTGAATTTGAACAATATCATTTACAATTCTTAGTTTTCATTTTAAAATTGGTATCTCATAAAAGCTTTCTCCATTTTCTCTTGGGAGAAAAAAAATAAAAACTTTTTTTTTTTTTTAAAGATTTTATTTATTTATTTGACAGAGAGAGATCACAAGTAGGCAGAGGCAGGCAGAGAGAGAGGGGGAAGCAGGCTCCCCGCTGAGCACAGAGCCCAATGTGGGGCTCGTTCCCAGGAAACTGGGATCATGACCTGAGCCGAAGGCAGAGGGTTTAACCCACTGAGCCACCCAGGCACCTGGAAAAAAAATAAAACCTTCAGGGCAACCCTGCATGACACTTCCGAAAACCTAGCTTCTAGTTCTAGCTCAGCCACTGTGGCTCTCACCCCTTACAAAAGCTACCGGGCATATGTTGAAATTCAGCGAATTGAACTGGGAGGTTTTCAAAGTCCTTTTAGCTGTAAAATTTAGGTCCCTTTATCTTCACCTCTCTAGTCATGTGTCCCCTACTTCTTATTACATATTTCCCTTTGCTCAGCAGCACCTTTAACTCTTAAGGAAATAGACTTGCAGAGAAATGTTTAATACCCACCGTAGATGAAGAGCTTCTCCAGAATCTCCCCCAAATCTGTTTCTGATGATAAATACCAGATGCTACGGAAGGAGATTAACTATGCAGACAACGTGCCCGTAAATTACTCAGTAAGGGCAAGGAAAGGGTCTGGAGGGATTTGGGATTTCATTTTGAACTTGGCTGAGGCATCTGCCTCTGTCCCCAAAGGGGAGTAGTTAGAGCGGCTTTAGGTTTGTTCATATATACATGTTCGTTGTTTTTTCTTTTCTTCTCCAAGTAGCTGCACTTGTGTCTTTTTTTTTTTTTTTTTTTACCCTCCCCTCTTTTTGCCTTTGGAAGAACGGCTTTTGTGTCTGGATTGTAGAGATCAGAATGCCATGAGCAGCTGCTTGAGCCTCCTGTGTGGTGGGAAACAGCCTACTTCATCAAGGCAGTCGTTACTAGGGCAAACCATTAGCAAACAGCACAGAGTCAAAAAGCTCTTGTAGGTTCAAAACCATCCCTTCTTGTCTTTTCCTATCTCTTGCTTATTTCTTCTGTTTCATCTCCTGCCCTTCTGATCTCTTTCTTGTTCCCTCTCTCTTTTCTATAAATATTACCAGAAGCTCCAATTCACTTCTAAACATAAAACGCTTCAGGCACAGACAGAGGTATAAGGAATCACGCAATAAACCTTCCATCCCCCCTGCTCAGCTAAGTTGATTATTGCAAATTACTGAAGCCCCTTCCAATATCCTTCTCCTGGTAATATCCACCTGCGTTCTCCAACCCAGGAGGTAAACACAAGTATTGTTAAGTATTAACGTGCATTCATCTGCAAGAGACTGTAATACTGACTTTTAAAACAACAAACTTGTTCTAACTAGAAAAAAAAAATACGTTCTTTGCTCTTATGATAAGAATCCAGGCATTTAATAAAACTTGTAAAGAGAAAGATGAAACAAAGTGTTTCACATGAACTTCCATTGCAGTAATAGTTCCTCCACACACCCGTATGGTAGGGGTTTGTACTGGTTCAGCTTTCCAGTGCAATCAGTGCAATTTTGCTCAGAAGTCCTTAATCTTAATGCTCTTTCATGAAGTTCTTCAGTTTTCTTTTCTCTCCTGGAGTTTCCTCAGCTGTCCGAAGTTTCTCTCCTGTCTCATTACAGAACTCACCCGAATGACATTTTTTGCTTGGACAATTTATTCTTGAATATAAAATGTGTTCTCTCTGCTCTCTGCTCTGCACCAAGTGATTATAGTTGACTTTCTCGGTACCCTCTCTATTTAAATGATTGGTGAAAACAGATGAAGACCGTTCACCTTGGGATGGAGCATGAGGTCATCCAGAGGGGTTCTTCCCAGCCTTCCTAAGGCAGTACAACTGTTAGATATGACAGGGGGCACGGTCCTTGGGGCTCTCTCTGTTCCTCTTTGGAAACGCTAATGGTTTAGGGGCAACAGAGTCATCCTTGGCATCTAGGCTTCCCCCAACCTCCATCGAGGGGATGTTAGTCCCCTACGCCAGGACTGGGCAAGACCTCTGCTCCCATCAGGCCCAGAAGATGTACCTGGGTAGAAATGCCCCTGATGTGAAGGCCTGGGCTCAGATCCAAAACTATGTCAGGTAGCTACTGAAGGCGACAGCTGGATGCTCAAAAAGCAGAGTGCCTCTTTTGGAGTACCCACCAAGTGTAAGTCCAGTATTAGATTCTGGTCAGTTTGCCATTTTAATATTAATGACAGTTAACAAAAACAAATAGAATGCATGCTATGGTATAAAATAGCAGAGTGTAAGATGTCTAATTGATAGACACAAAGTTCAAAGACTGTTGAAAGTAGGATTATAACATGCATTTTCCAAATAGTGTTATTCCAGTATTTTCCAAATTAATGTTATTTTTTTCTTACTTACAATATAATTTATTTACACCTTTGGTAAATAGTTGACTTTAAGAACGTCTGTGGAGTAAATATACAATAGCGTAAAAAGCACAGACTTTGGAGACAAATGAAACTGGGTAAAAATCACATTTTTAATAATAAGTAATGTGATCACTTTTCAGGGCAAGATATTTACCCTTGGTGCCTCCAAGTCCAAATCCCTTAGCGGGCTACATAGGCTTCTGATTTCTCATCATTTTCTACTGCTCAGTTTCCTCTCCCAAAAAGTTGAATTATACATAGTTCTCAGACCTCAGCATAGAATTTTCCTACTCCATGTCTTTTTATTTTATTTTTTTAAATTTAATTCCAGTGTAGTTAGCATACAGGGTTATATTCATGTCAGGTGTACAATATAGTGATTCAACAATTCCATACACAATTCTGAGCTCATCATGGTAAGTGTGCTCTTAATCCCCTTCATTTTATTCACCCATCCCCCTCCCCTCCTCTCTGGTAATTCTCTGTTTATTCTCTATAGTTAAGAGTCCTTTCCTTTGGGTTCTTTTTTTTTTTTTTTCCCTTCTTCCTTTGCATGTTTGTTTTATTCCTTAAATTCCACAAATGAGTGAGATCATATGACATTTGTCTTTCTCTGATTCATTTCACTTAGCATTATACTCTCTAGCTCCACCCATGTTGCAAATGTCAAGATTTCACTCGTTTTTATGGCTCAATATATTCCACTGTAATGTTTTCTGTGTGTGTGTGTGTGTGTATTTTCTTTATCCATTTATCTATCAGTGTTGTGTGTGTGTGTATTTTCTTTATCCATTTATCTATCAGTGTATACTTAGGTTGCTTCTATAATTTGGTTATTGTAAACAGGGCTGCAATGAACATAGGGGTGCGTATATCCCTTTGAGTTAGTGTTTTCATATTCTTTGGGTTAGTACACAGCAGTGTGATTACTCAATCATAGGATAGCTTGATTTTTAGTTTTTTGAGGAACCTCCATACTGTTTTCCACAGTGGCTGCACCAGTTTGCATTCCTGCCAATGGTGCACCAGGGTTCCTATTTCTCCACATCCTCACCAACATTTGTTCCTTGTATTTTTTATTTCAGCCATTTTGACAGGTGTGAGGTGGTATCTCTTTGCAGTTTTGATTTGCATTTCTCTGATGATGAGTGGTGTTGAGCATCTTTGCACATGTCTATTGGCCATCTTTCTGCCTTCTTCGGAGAAATGTCTGTTCATGTCTTCTGCCCACTTTTAATTGGATTATTTGCTTTGGGGGTGTTCGGTTGTGTGAGTTCTTTACATATTTTTGATACGAACCCTTTATCAGATATGTTATTTGCAAATATCTTCTCCCATTCTGTAGGTTCTACTCCATGTCTTTACTGGAGCTGTTATCTCTGCTGGGAACTCCTTCCTGGCCAACTGTTTCTAACAGGTGTTTGCCTGACACTGCTTCATCGCCAAGCCCTCTGCAGATGGGTGAATTATCCTTCCTCTATAGTCTCATAATATCCTGAATTGATCCCAATGAGCACAAACTGAACAGGATGTATGTTATATGCTTATCTTCTCTGATGTTAGCCACTCCATAATAAGAACTCCATTTTATTTACCTTGGTATTACCTGTGCCAGCATTTTGTGGACTCAGTAAGTGTTTCTTGGATTGAAAGGGATATATCTATAAAATGAGTATAATACTATGACTAGGGTTATTGTGAGGAGAAACTCAGGAATGCTATTGCTAATTCTTTTACTCAAATGTCTCCTAAGGTATTTCTAAAACACAGAAACATACATATAGTATGTGTAAGGAAAATATATATTGACAGGCACCTCTAAGATGTTGTTTTGTACTCATAGCATTTTCCATGAAAAAATGTGTTCAAAAAAATTGCAACTATATTTGCCAGTTTGAAGACACAATTTGGCTTATGAAATCCAAGTAGAGGGAAGACACTTATGAACCAGATAAGCAGTTTAATTGAGAGTTAACTGTTCTCTTTTAATTTTTATAAACCATTGGCCATATCTGCAAGTACAAATTATTTTTTAAAAGAATGATTTTTAAAATACACTATTTTAAAAACAAGTTCACATACATAATGAATACATCTACACATAAAATGATCAGAGAGAAGAGAATTTTTTCTTCAAAGGGGAGACCCTCTAGGAATATTTCTTTTGCCCGAGGAAGATTCTACTTCAATTCCTGCCATGTAACACTTCCTTCACCCACTATTGCACACACGTACATTTTCTTGGAAGCACTACCCTGGATATTCATACTGAGTCACTGTTCCACACTGGAAAATAGACCCAAGAGAATCCCCTCTCAACTGACCTTGCTCACTTTCCTGTATCCTGTTGGTCTTCAGTATTTAGTTAGTCTTGCATGAGAATTCAAGGTAACTTAATTATCTACTGCAACAAAAAGGGGGAAAGGCACAGAAATTATGTTTATTCACATAGTAGTCTTACAGCCTCATTCTCATGATGGAATCAGAGGAGCAGAGTGGAAGGCTGTGATGGCATTATATGGATATGTCTTGTAGAGAGAGGAGTCAGCAGAAGGAAAGTTTTCAGAAGTGGGGAGAAGATGCAATGGAAAGACAGAACAGAAGAAACCACTGCAAAGAAGAGTGGATATCGGGGTGTCTGGACTCTTGGTGACTCCTGATTTCAGTTCAGGTCACGATTTTAGGGTCGTGAGATTAAGCCCTGCATTGAGCCCCACACCAGCCTCCACACTCAGTACAAAGTCTGCTTAGAACTCTCTCTTGCTCTTCTGCTCCCCTCCCCTCAATAAATATGTAAATAAATAACAAAAAAAAAAACAAAAACAAAATCAAAAAACGCAAAACAAAGAAGAGGTGGACATTGTGATGAGATGCAATGAGTGAGTTTGAAACATAGGAAACCAAAGGAGCAATTTCTGCTCTTCTAAAAGATTTGTTCTTTTAATATTTTAATAGTTGAACATGTTTTGTGTCTGTCTCTCCCCTTTTGGAGAACTCCATCAACTATGAGCATCTATGATGTGTTTGTTGGCTGTGGGAGATATAAGACTTAGGCCCTGCATTTGAAGTAGAAAATCAGGACAACTTTGTGTGTGGGCAACCATATGGTGTGAGTAGATAAAATAACAATAATACAAAGTTAATAAGAATTTCACAATTATGGGGTGCCTGGGTGGCTCATTTGTTAAGAGCCTGCCTTTGGATCAGGTCATGATCCCAGGGTCCTAAGATAGAGCCCCTCATTGGGACTCCCTGCTCAGTGGGGAGCCTCCTTTTCCCTCTCCCTTTGCCCCTTTCCCTTTCTGTGTTCCCTCTCTCACTGTCTCTCTGGTCTCTTCATCTGTCAAATAAAGAAAATATTTTAAAAAAAGAATTCACAATTATTTTGTGTATCCTGCCACATTACTGAATTGCTGTATGAGTTCTAATAATTTGGAGGTGGAGTAACTTGAAGGTGGAGACATAAGGTATCATATCATCTGCGACGAGAGAAAGTTTGATTTCTTCCTTGCCAATTTGAATAACAGACACTTCTCCAAGGAAGACACTTTAAAAAATGTTCAACAATACTTGGCATCAGGGAAATTCAAATCAAAACCACTTTGAGATACCACCTTACACCAGCTAGTATGGCAAAAATGAACAAGGCAGGAAACAATAAATGTTGGAGAGGATGTGGAGAAGGGGGAACCCTCCTACACTGTTAGTAGGAATGAAGTTGGTGCAGCCACTCTGGAAGACAGTGTGATGTTCCTCAAATAATTAAAAGTAGAGCTACCCTATGACCCTGCAATTGCACTACCAGGTATTTAACCCAAAGATACAGATGTAGTGAAAGAAAGGCCATATGTACCCTAACGTTCATAGCAGCAATGGCCATGATAGCCAAACTGTGGAAAAAGCCAAAAGGCCCGTCAACAGATGAATGGATAAAGAAGATGTGGTCCGTAATATACAATGGAGTAATACTCAGCCATCAGAAAGAATGAATACCCAGCTTTTGCATCAACATGGACGGGACTAGAGGAGATTATGCGGAATGAAAAAAGTTAAGCAGAGAAAGACAATTATCCTATCATTTCACTTATATGAGGAACATAAGGAATAGCATGGAAGATATTAGGAGAAGGAAGAGAAAAATGAAATGGGGGAAATCAGAGGGGGAGAAGAACCATAAGGGACTAAGGACTCCCCCATTGCATTGAATATATGCAATTTTACACATTGCTTAAAAATAAAAACAACCTCTAAAATATATCTTTAGACAAAATAGAGTTTGCTGGATTATTTGTAGGTCATATAGAAGTTCCAATGATTTCCAAGGTACTCAATCCCAGTGCTATACGGGAGTTCATCTGGTGCTGAACCTGTGTCATGCAGAGCTCCTTAATCCCAGATGTCCATCCTTATTCATCATTATTGATTATGGAGAGCCATGTGGTTGGCTTAACATAGCTCAACACCACTTCTGGGAAAACATTTAAGTGGCATGCCCTGCTGATGAAATGATGTCTTAAATATAAAGGTACATGAAGGCAGATGGTCTATGTTTTTAGTTGCCATTTGGTTGAGGGTTCTGGGTATTTTATGTACAATTTTTTGCATCCCACCCCATACATCGTGAATCTTCAAAAAACAAACTTTTTATTTTCAGATAAGCAAAGTCCCATAGGAAGTTGCAAAACAAGAGTAGAGGGAGCTTCTGTATACACTTCATGCTGTTTTCTCCAATGATAACACCTTGCATAACTATAATACAATGTAAAGCCCAGAAAGTTACATTGGTACAACCCATGAAGCCCTTCAGATTTTGCTAGTTGTACATGCACTCATTTGCACATGCCTGTGTATATATAGTCTATGTAGTTTTATCACATGCAGATTAGAATGACCACCATTACAATCAAAGTACAAAGTTATTTAGTCACTACAAGTCTCTTGAGCTATCACTTTGTGCCCACACCCACATCATTACCCACAGCCCTAACCTCTGGTAACCACTAATCTGTTTTTCATCTCTTGTTATTGCAAGAATATTATATACATGGAGGCAAGATGGTGGAGGAGTAGCAGACTGAAATGTCATCAGGTCATAAGAGTTCAGCTAGATAGTTATCAAACCATTCCAAACACCTACAAACTCAACAGGAGATAGAAGAGAAGAAGAGCAGCAATTCTAGGAACAGGAAATCGACCACTTTCTGAAAGGTAGGACCTACAGAGAAATAAATCTGAAGCCACAGGAAGATAGACTGGGGGGGTGGGGAGGAGCCGGTTCCTGGCAAGTGGTGGAGCAGCAGAACACAAAATCAGAACTTTTAGAAGTCTGCCCCACTGAGGGACCTTACTCTAGAGGCTAACTGGGGGGTGGAGCCCTTGTGGGGACAGTATGGTCTCAGAACCCATGGGGTCACTGAAAGATCAGGGTTGTCTGAGTGTGGCAGAGCTGCCAGGTATTGGAGCAGGGAATCCGACTACAGAGACAGAGCTGAGGAGTGAGCTATCAGCTCAGAGTTACCTTAAACTGTGATCCGCAGCACAGTTGGACCACTGCTCTTTGAGCAGGGACCCCACAAGTGGCAGATCCAGGGAGACTCACCTTTCTCCTCTGGAAGCAGGAATCTGCTGGGTTTGGAGACTCCAAACAGGGCTGTGCGCCAGAGACAAAAATGCTCAGTCACAGGCCAGGTGAGTTTAGAGCCCAGCCAGAGACCAAGGAGATGGGAGTGATCGAGCACTTTTCTCTGAGGGCGCACTGAGGAGTTGGGCCCCCGAGCTCTTGGCTCCTCCCAGCCAGAGATTGGGAAGCGCCATTTTCAAATCTGTCCTTCAAAACTCTATGGAAAGCGCTCAGGGAACTGAGCCTGGCCCCTGGCAAGGACAGGGCAATTCTGCCTCCGGCAAAGACATTTAAAAATCACAGCAACAGGCCCCACACCCAGAAGATTAGCAAGAGCATCCAGCTAAGACCAAGCTCACTGATCAAAAATATAAAATATATCTTTAGCCAAAATAGAGTTTGCTGGATTATTTGTAGGTCATATAGAAGTTCCAATGATTAAAAGGATTATTCACCACGACCAAGTGGGATTTATTCCAGGGCTGTAAGGTTGGTTCAACATCCACAAATCAATCAATGTGATACAATACATTAATAAAAGAAAGAAAAAGAACTATATGATATTCTCCATATATGCTGAAAAAGCATTTGACAAAGTACAGCATCCTTTCTTCATCAAAACTCTTCAAAGTGTAGGGATAGAGGGTACACACCTCAATACTGCCAAAGCCATCTATGAAAAACCCACAACTAATATCATTCTCAATGGGGAAAAACTGAGAGCTTTTCCCCTCAGGTCAGGAACATGGCAGGGATGTCCACTATCACCACTGCTATTCAACATAGTACTAGAAATACTAGCCTCAGCAACCAGACAACAAAAAGAGATAAAAGCATCCGAATCAGCAAAGAAGTCAAACTCTCACTCTTTGCAGATGATATGATACTTTATGTGGAAAACCCAAAAGACTACACTCCAAAACTGCTAGAACTCATACAGGAATTCAGTAAAGTGTCAGGATATTAAATCAATGCTCAGAAATCAGTTGCATTTCTATATACAAACAGCAAGACAGAAGAAAGAGAAATTAAGGAGTCAATCCCATTTATAATTGCTCCCCAAACAATAAGATACCTAGGAATAAATCTAATGAAAGAGGCAAAGAATCTGTACTCAGAAAAGTATAAAGTACTCATGAAAGAAGTTGAGGAAGACAAAGAAATAGAAAGGTGTTCCATGTTCATGGATTGGAAGAACAAATATTGTGAAAATGTCTACACTACCTAAAGCAATCTCCACATTTAATGCAATCTGTATCAAAATACCATCAATATTTTAAAGAAATGGAAGAAATTATCCTAAAATCTATATGGAACCAGAAAAGACCCTGAGCACCCAGAGGAATGTTGAAAAAGAAAGCCAAAGTTGGTGGCATCACAATTCCAGACTTCAAACTCTATTATAAAGCTGTCATCATCAAGGCAGTATGGTACTGGCACAAAAAAAAGACACATAGATCAATGGAACAGAATAGAGAGCCCAGAAATAGACCCTCAACTCCATGGTCAACTAATTTTTGACAAAACAGGAAAGAATGTCCACTGGAAGAAAGACAGTTTCTTCAATAAATGGTGTTGGAAAAATTGGACAGTCACATGCAGAAAAATGAAACTGGACCATTTCCTTATACCACACACAAAAATAGACTCAAAAATAGATAAAAGACCTCAATGTGAAACAGGAATCCATCAAAATCCTTGAGAAGAACACAGGCAGCAACCTCTTCGACCTCAGCTGCAACAATTTCTTCTTAAAAACATCATCAAAGACAAGGGAAGCAAGGACAAAAATGAACTTTTGGGACTTCATGAAGATCAAAAGCTTTTGCACAGAAAAGGAAACAGTAAGCAAAACCAAAAGATAACTGACAGAATGGGTGAAGATATTCTCAGGTGACCTATCAGATAAAGGGCTAGTATCCAGAATCTATAAAGAACTTATCAAACTCAACACCCAGAGAACAAATAATCCAATCAATAAATGGGCAGAGGACATGAACAGACATTTCTGCAAAGAAGACATCCAGATGTCCAATAGACACATGAAAAAACACTCCACATCACTCATCATCAGCGAAATACAAATCAAAACCACAATGAGATACCACCTCACACCAGTCAGAATGGCTAAAATTAACAAGTCAGGAAATGACAGATGTTTGGGAGGATGCAGAAAAAGGAGAACCCTCCTACACTGTTGGTGGGAATGCAAGCTGGTGCAACCACTCTGGAAAACAGCATGGAGGTCCCTCAAAAAGTTGAAAATAGAGCTACCCTATGACCCAGCAATCACACTACTGGGTATTTATCCTAAAGATACAAATGGAGTGATCTGAAGGAGCTTGTGCACCTGAATGTTTATAGCAGCAATGTCCACAATAGCCAAACTATGGAAAAAACCTAGATGTCCATCAACAGATGAATGGATAAAGAAGAGGTGATATATATATACAATGGAATACTATGCAGCCATCAAAAGAAATGAAATCTTGCCATTTGCAATGACAGGGATGGAACTAGAGGGTATTATGCTGATTGAAATAAGTCAATCAGAGAAAGACAGTTGTCATACGATCTCCTTGATATGAGGAATTTGAGAGTCAGAGTGGGGGGGTGGGGGGGAGGAAAAAATGAAACAAGATGGGGTCGGGAGGGAGACAATAAGAGACTCTTAATTCACAAAACAAACTGAGGGTTACTGGGGGGAGGGGGGTATGAGAGGGTGGTTGGGTTATGGACATTGGGGAGGGTATGTGCTATGGTGAGTGCTGTGAAGTGTGTAAGCCTGGCGATTCATAGACCTTACCCCTAGGGCAAATAATACATTATGTGTTAATAAAAATAATTAATTAAAAAATAATTTTATATACATGGAATGATACCTTATTTAACCCTTTGAATTTTAGCATATCCACAGCATAATTGCCTGTGGATTCATCCAACTTGTATGTATCAATAATTCATTCCTTTTTATTGCCGAGTTAAAGATAAGCCAGTTTGTTTAATTATCTACCTATGGAAGGACATTTGGTTTTTTTCCAGTTTTTGGCAATCATGAGTAAAGCTCCTATGAACACTTGTGCACAGTTTTGTTCTTCACATATTTAGCCTTATTTAGTGTTTTGTGCCTATCTCTTTGTATACTCTTCTTAGTGGTTGCTCGGTATTACAATATACATATATAACTCAACCACCATCTCCTGGTATATGATTCTTTGTCACTTTGAGTGAAATATAAAAACCTTATTTCCTTTTAGGATCGTCCCCCATTTTTAAAGCCATCCTCACCTTTAAAATAGAATTTTCCAGGGGCTTCTGGGTGGCTCAGTTAGTGAAGCCTCTGCCTTCAGCTCAGGTCATGATCTCAGATCCTTGGGATCAAGTCCCATGTTGGGCTCCCCTTTCAGCAGATAGTCTGCTTGTCCTTCTCCCTCTGCCTTCCTCTTCCTTGTGTGTGCTCTCTCTCTCTCTGTTTCTCAGGCAAATAAATTTTAAAGATCCCTCCCAAAATTTAAAAAATAGAATTTTCCTGTTTGATTGCTATGTCATTTAATTCATTTAATTCTTTTTCATATAAAACATAGGCATCAGGTTCACTATGTTGGAAGAACAAAATGAATCCCTTTCAGTATATACCACATGCCTGGTCGCCTCTGCACCAAAAGAATAAATGAAGTTGGCCCCCTATTTAAACTTCTGGACAACAAAATACCATTGGAGGAAGCCACACAATGATACTAACCTAATTAGACTTAAAGATGGCTGAGCCCCACTGCTGAAACTATAGGTTCTATCTTTTTTCAATTCATAGGATCTTCTCTTTCTTCTCTGTTATCCTCAGGACCACACTTTAAGTGGTACTAGAACCCAGGTCTCCATATAGGACTTCTAATAGATGGAACTGGTAAAATTTAAATTGATCCTGTTACCTTCTCTAGCTAACTTCATTTCAATTTAAAAAAAGGTTGAATAAATATTTAAAGAATAACTGAAAGGGCACTTAATTATTAGCCTGTCCATGGCTCTCACTTGATTTGTCTCCATCATACTAATTTAAATTTGACCTTTTTCATTATTGGCAATGTTTCCATTCACTTTTCTTTAAAAGAGTATTTATTTACTTATTTATTTGTGAGAGAGAGAGAGTAGTGCACGTTTGGGCAAGTGGCTTATGATGAGTGGGGGGAGGGGGTGGGACAGAGCAGGGGAGGGAGAGGAAGACAGAAAGAATTCCAAGTAAATTCTGGGCTGGGTACAGAGGCAGATGTGGGGCTCTATCTCAACACTGAGATCCTGATTTGAGCTGAAATCATGATTGGTCACTTAACTGACTGAGCCACACAGGTGCCCCTCCATTCACTTTTTACGAACTCCCCGATACATTCTCCAAATTATTCCCTTTCTGTTTACATTCCCAATCCCTCTCTCAGGCTCTTTTGATTTGTTTTCTAGTTTAACAGAGGGATTTGAAGGTAACTGGTTTGGGCTAGCTCAGCATCCCATGCTTTCCTTGGACCTTCCTTTAGTGTCAGAGAGAAAGCTCCTCTCATTTTCAGTGCCAGTTCCACCGCTCATATTCCTGATCTCAGCCTCTCCCCTTTTAGGGTAATTCTGAGAACTCTTGGAATAGGATACTAGGCATTTTTCTCTCTGACATCTTCAGACTTTGCTCACTAGTAACCAATTTTGTCTTCATATGTATGTAGATTCACCTTGTCATCTCCTTCAAAACATTTATCTTGAGTCTTCTGTTTTTGTTCCATTCCTTTCCTTTATCTGCCATATGCCTCATGATCTTATACTTGCCCCTATTCCTAATACCCTGCTCTTCAGCAATCCCATGAAATCAGATTTCTAACAGCTTATTCAATGAAAAATGCTCAGTACAGTGTTCCAGGTGATTTTATTCTAATAATATTCACCAGCATTTCCTCAATTCATTTTACACAACATTTTGCTTCATTTAAGACAACTGATGGGTTCATAAAACCCTTTGTCCTATGGTGTCCATGCACGCTGATCCCTAACTAGGTACATCTGTTGATACTGATTTAGACTTTTACCTTCTCAAAACTATATATCTCCATGCCTTCTGATACCAACAATTCTGGTTCTCAAGTCAGTTAATCAATAATCTTCCTAATAAGTCTCCAGCTTATTATTAGATTCAGCATCCATTTATTTAACATTCTTTGCCACAGTCATTCCCATCTCTACAACTTAACTGATGTAGCATAGCCCATGTGGAATCCCTTCCTTGTGCCAATCTAAATCCAATGTACCCAGCCTTCCCACAAGGTCAGATGAAGTTCTACCTCTTGATTAGACCTTTGCCGAGCAAAGCAATACGTTAAAATCCTTTGTCTAAAACCACATTAGACTTGGGGTCTACTTGACAAAATGGTACTCCTAATTAACTCTAGTTACCTCAGTTATGTAGGTCTTGTCAATGATCCCTCTGAAATCATGAACAATGAACGTAAGTTTTAATTCCCTATTAGCCCAGCAGTGTATACTGTGCATACAGAAGTGGCTTAAGGAACTTATTTAATCCCTTAATACTAAATAAATATTATTGAAACAGGTCATGATAGTACTATCATGGCATTAATAACTTCACTTTGAGTGAAACTAGGATTTTTTAATGGACTACTTAGAAGACTACCAGCAGTATGACATAATGATTAAGAGTACAAGCCCAGATGGCTTGGGTTCAAATCCTGCTTCTATCATCTAATGGCTAGATGAGCTTGGGAAGGTTAATAAACATCTCTGTGCCTTAACTTACCTCCCTGAAAACAGGGGAATGTAACAGTACCTACCTAATGAGGATCAAATAATTTATGTCAGATACATAAGACAGTTTCTGGCATGTACAAATTGTTCACAAATGTAAATCATTATTATTATTATTTTTTAAAGATTTTTATTTATTTATTTGATAGACAGAGAGAGATCACAAGTAGGCAGAGAGGCAGGCAGAGAGAGAAGGAGAAGCAGGCTCCCCACTGAGCAGAGAACCCGATGTGGGGCTCCATCCCAGGACCCTGAGATCATGACCTGAGCTGAAGGCAGAGGCTTAAACCACTGAGCCACCCAGGCGCCCCTATTAAATGCTTATTACACATAGCGTGATGGTGTGTGTCCCATAGCTAAAAGAACCTTCACTTCATAAGTGAATGAGTTGAGGAATAAAGGTAAAATGATTGGCTCTGGTCTTACGGTTAATTAGAGGCAAACTCAGAAACCAACTCTTCTGACTTCTACCCAGTGTTTGCTTCTCTTCCCTAAGGATTGTATACCTGAACACAGAACTAAATTATAGAAGTTTAGAGTTGAAAGGGACATTCAAGCATCTTTACTTCAACTTTCTCATGAATGACCATACTGCATGAACACTTGTCACAAACCTTTCATCTTTGGTGACAGTACCATTTCACAGATTCTTAATCACTCAGACAAAAAGATCCTAATAGAACTTGCACCATGGCTTTCAAGTTAGAAAACACAGGAGGGATAGAAATAGATGCCAAGGTCAGGTCCCCTGAGTTCACATGACTATCACTAGATGAAGCCATTTTTAATATCCATCTTTTGAAAAAATAATATTATTTCTTTTTAAGAGAAAACATTGTCTGGAATACTCATTATAAAGCTGCAATTCAAGTCATCCCACACATATGTGAATGTTTTGCAGATAATATGTTTCCTGGTAGGAATCTGAAATTATGATTTTGATGAACTCTGAACAACACACTTTAGCAGCCAGAAAAAGGCACAGGTGCCAACTATCCATACTGGGCATAATTTCTGAAGGTTTCAACTTTCTATGTGCTTCTCTGGAACAACATTCAGTCTGGTTGTGCAATCAGCTGTGCTAGGGTTTTAAAATTCAATCTAGCAAATGCAGACTCTCAGGAGGAATTGCGACAATAAAAGATTGCTATTAAATAGACACAAATAAACCTGTGTGTAAGGATTCTCTCATCAGATGCAATAGCCTGCTATTTTCTGTCTCAATTCGATGCTAAGAGGAGAGATTTAATTTCTCTTTAACACAAATGAAATTGTCATATGTAACAGCAGCAATAAGGGAGAAGGCTGAACTGACTAATTATATTAGGCATCCACAAAAATGTGCATCTATCACCCACCCCCTCCACCATGCAAACAAGACTTAGGTAATCCACATTCTCTTTGTATGATTATTTTAAAGACTTTATTTATTTGAGAACAAGAGAGAGTGAGTGAGCGAGCCAGGGGAGAAGCAGAGGGAGAACATACTGAATACAGAGCCCCATGTGGGGCTTGATGTGGGATCAGTCTCATGGCTCTGAGATCATGACCTGAGCCAAAATTAAGAGTCAGATGCTCAAATGGCTGAGCCACCCAGGTGCCCCAAGCTGCATATGATTACTTTAAATGCCTGATTGCAGTATATAGACTCTGAGCTTTATGACTTAGGATTTTAACCCCCAAGACAGGAAAGTCCTATTTCTTGAATCTGAAAGTTGAATTACTTTCTTTACAGTTAAGACTGAACAGACAGCCTCTGCTGATCCCAGAGAGGATGCATCATTCCTGGTTTGTGCTTACATAGTATTTTAGTTATGTCTCTAATGTTACTCATGATAATCTGACTTCTTACACTTAGTTGTATCTTTCCTTTGTGGACTATAGACTCATGGGAATAGAATTTAAATCTTATTTGTTTCTGTTTCTCCAAGAGCCTTACAGTGTCTTGGATACAGTAGCTGCTCAATAAATGTTTTGATATTTGGCTTCAATGAGCATTTATTAAGCATTTCTCATTTATAAAGTATTATCAATGGATTCCCACCTTTGATATACTTTATCCTTCCCATTTCTGAGAACTTTTGCTTTTGAAACATGAAAAAAAAAAAACTTTAGCAGATCGAAGCTATAATTTAGATGGCTAAATAAACCATCTAACCCTAGGGAATGCCTATCAATTCTTTATTGAATTATAATTTTATGAAAATTTGCAAAGGTTTCTTTTGAGATTAACGTTGTTTAAGGGGACCCAACTACTTCAATGTGGCAGAGTTAAGGAAAATATGGAGAACTTGGAGGAAAGAACTTGGAGAAATGACTGGGAGGGTATCCCAGAAAGACTGTTGTGCCTTCTAGAAGGACCCAGGACCCAAGTTCCAACTCCAGGACCCTGTAAGTCTGATAGGATCATGGCATTCTGAAGGCCTATTATTCCTCCTTGACGGTTTCTCTGAGAAATTGTCAGTGTGATTTTCAAAAAACATTTGGTTCATGCCCACAGGTTAGGTGGCTATACGATCTGTAGGGCCCAGGAGAAAATAAAAATGGAAGCCCCTTGTTAAAAAGTTAAGAATTTCAAGACAATGGCAGCAGAACATTAAGGCAGTTCTGGGCTCTTCTGTGCACAGGGCCCTGTGTGACTACACAGGTCTCCCATCTATGAAGCCAGCCCTGTTCTGTCTTCAGAGAATTTTCAGTACAGTGAAAGGCAAAAAATTTGCATGGAATAGAAGCCACAATTTAAGTGTATACAAGGGTCTGCAGGAATGCCAAAGTTCCTAACTTTGTAAAATCATCCCAAGAAGGTGACAGTTAAGCTCTGTTTGGAGGGAGCAGTGGCAGAGAAAGGAGATTTTCCTGTCTGAAAAAGGCAGAATTCACTTAACAAGTTTCAGTAATAGGGTTACCTCTAAGGAGAGTGGAGCAAGTGAACATGAGGGTGACATAATTAAGACTGAGAGTGGAATGAGACAAAAGCCAAGTGTATGGGGTAAGGGGTTGAACAATTATTGAGTGCCTATTGTATGTCAACTTATTTCTCCCTGTGTCATAATTTTTTAAAAACACAACAATCCTGCCTATTTTACAAATGGGCTAGTTTAGGCCCAAGGTAGTAATGTTCAAACACTTGGCTTCCAGTAAATATTTGAGCACTGTCTGGCAGACGTATCTTAAGGGCCAGGATTCTTAACCATTAGGCCAGGCTGATTCTAAGTGGGCTTTTATTTTTTATTTATCTTATTATTATTTTTTTAATTTAAATTCAATTAGCTAAGGTGAGGGCACTTTTAACCCCTCCACCTCTCCTTGCCACACCTCTTCACAGTCCAAAGGTACTTTTCCCTCCCTCCGCCCCGCCCTGTGCTTCAACGTGCCGGAAATTGGGCCGCTAAGTACTTCCGGTGTAGCAAAGGTCAGCCCCGGCAAGATGGCGGCCCCCTTGGAGCTCAGTTGCTGGGGAGGTGGCTGGGGGCTCCCATCGGTGCACAGCGAGTCCCTGGTGGTGATGGTGAGGCCGCCTTGCGGGCCAGGGCGCAGGAAAGATGGGCGGGGCCAGAGGCGCGAGGCTGACTGGGTCTGGTCTCCGTCGCTCGCCGCGGTTCCCTGCGGCGCTGCAGGGCCGAGAGTGGCCGGGGAGCTTCTCGCTGCACTGCACTGGGTTCCTTACTCTGGAGTCACAGCCTGGCCTGTGACCCCGCCAAGGCCTCGCGGAAGAGTCATGGCTTTCTCGTTTGGCTCCGAGTCTTTTCAGCCTTGCAGAGCTTTCTGGGCGGTGGAATGAAAAGCCAAAGCTGGGTGCACGCGCGCCCAGCTCTGCATCCCCCAGACCTTTGGGGGAACAGAGTCCCCGAAACTTGGGCAGCTGACGCGCGGGTCCTCTGCTAGACAGCCGGAGAGGGAGGGACACAGCCCGCGTGTCAGGCGTTTCTGCCTTAGGGGGACCAGGCTGTAAAGTTGCTCTGTAGATTTGTGCTACGTACTCAAGCCTAATGTTTTATTGCAAACTTTGTTTCAGGCTTACGCCAAATTTTCTGGTGCACCCTTGAAAGTCAATGTCATAGATAACACCTGGAGAGGTTCAAGAGGTACAGTGTAAACATTTTAATACACTTTACTGCTGTTTTTGAAATTACTCCCCCTTCCTCGCCGAATTTAAACCTGTGAGGCATACAGCCATGGAATACCTTGGGGTTTAGTTTCTTCTTGTCATGACCTTGGCTTTATGTTGCTTATGGTTTGATCATTCTGAGTAGTACTTTAAAATATAAGCCAGATCAATGGAAATTACGAGAAATGACAGTGTTCTCCAAAACTGCATTGTGAAATTGCAAAAAACTAAGATGAGCTTACTCATTTCCCTCCTCCAAATGGCAGTTGGTGTAGTTTTTAGGGGATCAGAATCCCTTCAGAGGAAGTAGAAACATTTCCTTGTATGTGAACTGTTTTTGGTTATAGGAGATGTACCAATTTTGACAACTGAAGACAACATTGTTTCTCAGCCTGCAAAAATACTAAACTTTTTAAGAAAACAGGTGGGTGGTTCATTTTTAACATGTTCCCTGCATGTTACTTAAAAACAACAAAAATAAAAACATTGTAAAGTTTTTTTTTTAATTTTTTTTAACCAAATCAGTAGATAATTGGAGATACCTCAGGTTTGATATAAAAATGGACTTGAGAATTACTGCTCTGAATCATGAGTTGTATTGTGATTTGAAAGTCATATAGTGAAGTACACTCAATTTATATTTTCATATACTGTTCTGGATTTAAGTTTAGACATAAGCAGATTCAATGAAGCCATCTCCACGATTACACTTACTGATACGACTGTCAATTTAGTCACAAAGCTGCTACACACTTTCTGCTGCATATGACATCTGAGTTCCCACCAGCTAGCAACTATTTTATTTTTAAAGAACACTTAACTAGAGAGTTGCAATTAAATGTTTCATGAAGTAATGTATCTAAAATGGGCGAGCATGTAAAGATTTGTATAATGTATCCAGAATATTTAAACATGTAAAGACTTCTTTAAATACCAAAGTTATAATTGGGTTTGACAATACTTTTCTTAAAAAAGTCAGTCCTATGTCAACAAAATTTAGAACTGTTTTAAATTGGGGGGGGGGGTTCTTTCTTTTTTCATGGGGAAAAATGCAGCTAATTAGAACTTCTTCCTTATTATTAAAAATAATAGCTTCTGTTTATTAAGTTTGCACTATATGGCAAGCACTAACAAAACTGGGTCATAAACAATCATTAAATAATAGCAGTTAAAAAAAAAAAAAACAGTATTTACTGACCTTACCGTGTGTGTGATGTTGTGCTAAGAATTTTATTTGCACAAGCTGCATTTGTCACTGATTTGGTATTTATCATTCTGCCTTTTAATATCTTATTTGCCATTTTTGAGGAATAATATTATTTAGCTTCCCTGTTTTGAGATGCCCTTGACTTCTCAAGTATTTTGGTTTTATGTTTTTTCATAGAAATATAATGCTGATTATGAACTCTCAGCAAAACAGGGGGCAGATACCCTGGCTTACATTGCTCTCATCGAAGAGAAGCTTCTTCCTGCAGTGGTAAGCATTGGTATTATAATGACCTACTAAAAATATCCTTCAGCCTATTTAGAAGGAGCATAGTGAAAATGGCTTAAGAGAGGAAGTTTCATTTATGTATTAATCTTGATTCTGTGTTACTGTGCAACTGGATTGTTAGACATTCAACTAGGACAGGAAACAATGAAGTGAAAGGTAATGTCATTTTGGAAATAAATTTATTTATGGAAGATGGAGTTTGGTGCTCCCATGTATAGAAATCAGCTAAGTATAGTTCATTCATTCAACAAGTATTTATTGAGCAGATATATGCCAGGCCTTGTTCTGGGTGCATGGGATACAGCAATCAACAGATGCATGTTTTTAAAATCTTGTTTTATATTTGGGTCATTCAAATTGGGAAAGTTGGATGAAGCTCCTTTAGACAAAGATGTTTATCAAAAACTTTCACTTGATCAGATGACCTTTCTTTTAATAAAAGAACATGCTTGTAGTGGGTTTGTTTTTGATTTTGATTTTGGTTTTTTGATTGGGGGGGTTCTTTTTTTTTTGTTTTTGTTTGGTTTGGTTTTGGTTTTTAGTTGTTTTTGTTTGGTTTGCAGCTTCACACATTCTGGGTTGAGAGTGACAATTACTTTACTGTGACAAAGCCATGGTTTGCTTCACGAATTCCTTTTCCCTTGAGTTTGATTCTGCCTGGAAGGATGTCTAAGGGAGCACTAAATAGAATTCTTCTGACCAGAGGAGAGCCTCCTCTCTACCACCTCCGAGAAGTGGAAGCTCAGGTATGGTTGGGATTACTTTCAAAGCAAGGGGCCTCCAGAGGAGGAACACGAGAGGCAGCAGAGATGAATGTACCTAAATGCCTGCCTAAAAGGAGTTCTAGAGCATCCTTCCTACTTTTGAGTTGTTATTTTGTCCTTATTAGATATACAGAGATGCCAAGGAGTGCCTAAATCTTCTGTCAAACAGATTGGGAACATCTCAGTTTTTCTTTGGAGATACGTGAGTACATTCCCTTCAAAATCATTCTGATGTTTTGTATGCATGTAATCAATAAACACTTACCTAAAGCAAGTTGTCTTGCCCCCCTTTATGAGTTTTTTACTTTAATAAAAAGATTTAATGGATTACTCTAGTGAACTTTTTCTGTCCGTGGTAATCAAACATTGACTCCATATGCTATCTGTGTGAATTTAAAATATCTAAGGCTATTCCCACCCTGTCTCTTATCTGTACATAACACTTGTGAGTAAACATGCGTCTTTACTTTATAACTTTTCTTCTAAATAAAATAAATGGTTACAGTATTTAAAAAACTACTGAATATAACCCTCATTCATTGCATCATTTTATAAGCAAAAATATGTAGTAAACCTTTTAAAAGGCTATATTATATACTCCAGAATTGGCAAATGGATTTGAGAAAAAATATTTTTAACATAATCCCACATTAGTATTTTCCTATGTGTTTTTTAAAAAATCCTTAATTTATTTTTAGGCCATCTACCTTGGATGCCTATGTATTTGGTTTCCTCGCGCCACTTTATAAAGTACGCTTTCCTAAAGTTCAGTTACAAGAACATCTAAAACAGCTCTCCAACCTGTGCCGTTTCTGTGATGACATCCTAAACAGTTATTTTAGGCTTAGTCTTGGAGGTAAGCTGGCCCCTCTTCAGCTAATCTGTGTTTGCGTAGAATATCTGCGTATTTTCCAATGGACATATAAGCAAAATTCTTGACTTATTGAAGAAATTTGTGTATTGTCTGTAATGTTGAATTGTAGCACTTAAAACAGTTGCATTTTTCCAAATTTATTCCCATGTGCTAGTTCTACTTTAAATAGAGAAATAGACGTTTGCCTTTTGTCTGTTCTTCTAGATTTTATACATTTCTTGCCTCTTGTTCTTCTTTAAAAATTGCCCCTTTGAAGTGGATCATTTTCTTCTAAAAGTTAACCACAGGTATTTATTGAGTCCCTGCTAAAAGATAGCATTTATCCTAATGCAAATGGGCAATTATTTTAAATGTTGCTTCCTGCATTTTCCTGCGTGAACAGGAATCAGCAGCAGATTGATTTGGGGGAGGTACACTCCCATGATTCCACTACTTGAAAACTGGTTGCATCAGACTGGAGGTATTGTAAATAGAGGATACCCGTCACTTAGGATATGGTTCCTTGGGAGTGTGGGACCTTGTGCTTAAGTGATCAGGATACGAAATTTGTATTGGGAGAATTGGCAGAGACTGTTCTTTTAAGGAAACAGAAGTTACAAGGGTAACTGGCTTAGGGACAGTTTCTTTTTCAGGGTGGGTTGTGTGTTTGGTAGAAAGCGAGGGGTTAGCAGTTAGAGGGTCATCAAACTAAGTACCTTTCAACCTTGTTACTCTGGAACAGTGATTAGCAAACCTGGCTAGAGGACAAATACAGAATTTTGGCTCCTTTGTCAGATTTACTGAATTAGCATCTCACAGGCATGGAGCCCAGGAATCTGTATTTTTTTAAGTCCCTCCAAATACTGTGAATGCCTGGTTGGGTGCCGTATCGGAGTCTCTGCCTTAGAAGGCTGTCCCAGTCGTTGTGACTGAAGGCTTATTTGGTATGAGTGGGGAAAAGGTACAACTCAAAATTTGAGAAGGATATGAGAACTGCTGTGCTCTTTGACTAACTACACTTGCTAACTGCATAACACTTGGCTGTCTACTTAATAGACTAATTTAGTCTTTTTGTTTAGGGTTTGGTTTTGGGAGCATTACTATCTCTTTTAACTTTGCCTTTAAACCCATAATTGTTTTTCATTTTGCCTAGTTTTATTTATTTATTTTTGGAGGGTGGCATACTTGGGAGGGTGGAGAGACTCAAAATTCTTTCAGTCTAAACAGCTTTTCAAAATTTTCTGTCTTTCTGATTTCTGTCCTGGCTTCTTAGGCATCTCTCCTGGACAAGAAACGGTAGATGCAAATCTGCAGAAACTCACACAACTTGTAAATAAGGAATCCAACTTGATTGAAAAGGTCAAGTTTATTTCAATCATTATTTTATAGTAGTTTAGTATTTTCCTTCCTGAAATTAATATTGTAACTTTTAATTAACTTAACTAAGTTAAGTTAATATGCATTAACTTTACCCTCTTAGTTTTTTTTAAGAGTTTATTTTTTTCCATAAAGCTGCTCAAATATACATTTATTGAAGTTGTACATAATACAGTGTTTTGAAGCCAGTAGTGACCTGATTACTTTTTTTTTTTTTTTTTGTGACCTGATTACTTTGAGAGTGGTATTGGGTTTACTTTTACCACATAATTAGTGATTTTTCAAATTAGGAGACCCAAAAGCCCGGTTTAAAAAAAAAAAACAAAAAGACAAAACTAAAACACTTCTTTGCTTGTCTGTTTCTGTCTCTGAAGGATAGCACTTCTTGAGATTATAAGCACCTGTGCTTGTCCTTTCTGAATAGCACTATGATGTCTTTTTCTTTCTTCTACTTAAACTGTGTTATTTTTTTCTCCTTCCTTTCCTTACCTGTTCTTAATGTCGCTTATGGTTTTTGGTCTTGTTGTTGTGTTTAATCAGTGGGCATATTTTGCCACTTTGGGTTTGCTCATTCGATAAGAGAGATATTGAGGAAGTACATAGGGGAGATAGCCAGTAATGGAAATTTCAAAGGTGATTCTAGTTGAAAAAATCCAAGAGACTTACGCATTTTCCCCCAAATGTCTGATGAACTTGCTTTTTTTCTTATACCAGTGAATGATACTTCCTTTTTTCACTAACCAGTGAGGCACTGTGGCCTGATAGCACTGGCCCTCAGTTCCTGAGGTCTCAGTAACGGCACCGTGTTGTGTGAGCTTTTGAGTTGTCTCACTAGTCCTCACAGCAGCTCTGTGTACTCCATCAACTACTCCATCAGCCCTGTATTACAGATAAGGACGGTGACACTTCGAGAGTAGTATATGTCACCTACGTAAGGTCATTCAGCTGGCTAGAAGCAGAAAGGGTATTTGAACTCTGGAGACTGGATTCCAACATGGGCTCTGTAGTTAGTCAGCTGCAAATGAAGGAGATACCTGGAACTCTGAATCCAGTACTAGTAGTACTAGTTGCCAGAAACCTCTGCCTCTCCCTGGCATGACCATTCTGTTTCTTCTTACAGTATTTCATGTGTTGTTAGAACATGAGTAGTGAGTAGAACTGAGCAGTAAAACTGTAAAAGACCAGTACTAAAGTTTAGGTGGGCTGACTACACGCCAAGTTTATCTTCTTAGCCCAACTCAGTCAATCCCGTGAGAGGAAATATGCTGACTGTTTAAATGTGGGTCATAGAAAGATTATGTAGATTGTTTTAGACACTTAACTGCTAGATAGGGGCCATCCAGTAGAATTTTCATTTTCTCTGTGTGGCAAATTCATGACAGCCATGTAGAGGGAACCACGAGATATCTACCTGTGCGGAAAGGGCACCCAGGAGGCACCCAATTGTATCACTTGGTACACTTCTATCTTGGGTCATTATCAATATATGAGAGCTTCCTAACTCTAAGTCAGGCACTCCCCTGTCCACCCGTTTCACATCTGCTCTCGGTGTGGTTCACTGTTGACTACCGGTGTTAGGACAACAAACCTATTGGCTACTATTGTTCACCATTTGGACAGAAAATATAGAGCTTAAAAAAAGAAAGAGTAATATTTGAGGGACTTAATTCTTGTAAGAAAAAAGCCTGACAACACAATTGATTCAAGGCGTTCACCAGGAATACTTTTTTCCATTGGAAGGCATCAAAGACGAGCAACATAGCTTTTATACATACACTGAGTTAGCTGGTATTTGGGGTGCAACATTTCGAATTCTTGAGTATTTGTAAGGAAAAGGTTTCTCAGGCAGTCCTGGAACCATATGGTTCTGTACTCTTCCAGGCTATGGTTTGGACGGGGAGACCACAGTCCACACAAGTGGTGCCACCGCCATTAGTCAGATGTATCTTTTGTACGTTCCACAGATGGATGACAATCTTCGCCAAAGCCCTCAGCTTCCTCCTCGGAAACTGCCAACACTTAAATTGACTCCAGCAGAAGAAGAAAGTAATTCCTTACAACGGCTATCGCCCTGACAGTCCTCATGCTTTGTGTCCAAAGTCATGCAGTCATCTCTTACACTACTTATGTGATGGCAAACAGAAAATGTCATTAGTAGGTATAAGGAAGGCTCTAAAAAGAAACTTTCTCTGACATCTAGTTTTTCTTAATTAGGAAGCTTGTATTTTAGCTTGGCAGTGCACTTTAGATAACATCAGAGTAAATGCTAAATGAACTTGGGGAAAAAAGAAAACACACTGTACTGTATATTTAAACAACAACAACAGCCTGCCTTAATCTTGGCAGATTTTTGCCTTTAGTTCACATGTTGCTGACCAAAACATACAATTCTGTTCTGAATGTGTGCTCTTATTTATTCAAGTTAATTTATTATTAATTTAGTTTTCTTGGAACAGTTTAAATATCTAATATGTGGCTCTTTGAGGCTTCTTTTTCTTCTGTTTAGAAATTTTGATGCCAATTTTAGACATTAGGGGAAAATGTAATGTTCTCATATTCTATTTACTTCAGTAGAAAAGCCTGTATTTAAAAAGCAACAAGGAATGTGCTTTTGAATTATGCTCTCAGAAGTGTAATCTTTTGGGCTATCAGTACTATACACACACACACACACATATATATATGTCTGAGAGATATATATATGTATCACAGGTGGTTTCATATAATACTCATCTGACTGTATGCACTTCAATAGAACATTGGTATTGGTGATGTGTTCAGTTAAGGTTGGCAAAGATTCTTTTAGTTTATTGGACCAATGGCAGCTTTAGACCTATGTATTTGTAGTACATTTTTAACTCAAGTCCTCTCTTTCTTGGATTAATTTTAGGGGAACTGAGTATATTGGTCATCATTTATTATGCTAGGCTATAAAGTCTTACTGAAAGTTGCCCAACTGTCAGATACTACTCTGCTAGAGTGACAGAAGTACCTACTGTGTGCTTGGTCCAAGTTCATCATGCTTGAACCAGTGTTCTTTTCATAAAACGACTGTCACATAGTCAAAAGCTTTATGGCAACTTATTATTTTCCATATAGTTGAACTACAGTTGAAGCATCTAATGGGATATTTGGAAATAGCGGTAGTTTTTAAAGAGTATTTTCTATTTATTGGTTGCCGACCTGTTAAAGGATTTGCTGTGCAGGTGATTTTCCTTATAACAGAATCTCTCTAATTTTAGTGGCTGAGGTGCTTCTGTTGTCCTAAAACCACTTCTGGGGTTTTTAAAATATAGGATCATGTTTTTGACTAGTGTCTCAAAAGATTACTATGGTGCTCAGCAAATCTTACCACGTCGTGCAGAAACCCCCATGTTAAGAAAACAGCTCTGTAGTCAAGAGACTTGCCTAATTGGAGCTGAATGGAGCTCAGCTGTGTTTGACCTAAATCCTCCCAGTTTGCTCTGTATTTAGGTAGCTCTTGATGCAGGAGTCTATAAGTCATTGTAAATATTTTTTCTTGAAAGTTTTAATTAAATGAGAAACAAAGTAGTCTTCAAAATCTTATCTGTTTGGATGTATTTAGGGAAAGTAACTAATGAGTTTCACATTACTTCTGCAATGAGTTTGTGTGCTCTGTATTAATTTTCTATTAGATTCCAGCAATCCAAAATCCGTACGAATATTCTCTATTAAAAATCATGACCATAGGACTTACCGTCCTCTGGGATTGATGTATATTGGAGAAGGGTGGTTAACACATTAATCAGTCTATTTATACTTTAGTTAGGGTTGGTCTTTTTCAATTGTGATTTATGTTAAGCCTTCAAAGAAGCATTTGAAGTGGCTTAAAATTGTCAATGTACGTAAAACAGGACAATTAAAATTAGGTTTGGGAAAAATGAAAAATTGGGGGAGAAAGAGCTATATCAACCCTAACAGATTCTAAAATCAAATGGTAAATTTAACTCCCAAGTTTCTCCCTGGGCACAAAGATAATACTGGCTTATGTAAAGTTTTCTGGGAGTAAAACTACTAATATCCATGCTAAGGATAGTGTGTTTAAATTTTTATACGAATGTAGAGATCGTGTTCTTACGTCACAGAATTCAACCAATAAACATATTGTAACATTTCACGTTTTGAAAGTTTAATGAAAGATAGCATTCTAGAATAACATGTATTTGTCATTTTTTAGTACAAAAGACAGCTGTAATAATGATTTACTTCCTTTTGGTCATTCCTGCTTTGAATTGCCTTTAGACTTGCAGTACATAGGCTAGGATGTTTCCAGACTACCTTTCCTAAGATGCAAAATGTGATTTAGATAAGTGAGAATTTATACAGTGGGATTCTTAGTTGAGCATTTTGAGGATAAGCCAACAAGATGTCAGGAAGCTATAACTGAGTATAAAGCATTCCAGGGATGAGCCACGCATCGAAGAAGCTCTTAGAAAGAAAGAACTTTCCAGATTGGCCAGAGAGCTTGTGACCAGCCTGTCAGGATATGTTCTGGATAAAGTTTCAGTTGCTGAGATAAATGGTACACAGTGTTTAACAAAATACTGTGAGCTACTTTCTTGAGGACGTGATGGTGGAATATGACCAAAGGGACCGTGTTTGTGTTTATATTTGTTGGTATTATAGGATTAGAAAACCAGTCAGATAATTCCCATAAGATAAAGATCTTCCATCAGTGGACGGCCACCGGTCATCCATAAGATTGACCGTTTCTTTGAACACTAAAGACACTCTAAAAAGCATTGAGGATTGTCATTCCTTCACCATGGTTATTTTCCCCTGCAAAGATTGGCAACGACAAATTTCAGCTTAGGGTTGTTTGTATTATTTTGGGAGTACTAGAGAATTCAAGAGTTTTATAATAAATCCAAAGCATTTTGATTTGCATTTGTAATTTCTATTCATTTAATATTACTAGATTTATTAATGTGAAGGAATCAGGGAGCTTATTTCAAACACAGCTAAGCTGCAGTTTTCAGAAGTCTACAAAACTGGAAAGAAACTAGACATCAAAATAGGCAGAAACGTATCAATGATACAATCTCAGAAAACCAATTTTTTAAGGTGCCTTCATGTGATAATTGTGGTATTTAAAGTCAGGAGTATGTTTTCATGGAGACTGTTCCAAGAATATATATCCACCAGGCCTATTGGGTTTTTTGACAGTTTTCCATAAACAGTCAAAAGTCTTAACCCTTTAAAACCAAAATATAAAGTCAAGAAGCTGAATGATGGATACACAGTCATGTACTATTTTTGGAACTTCTTATGAGTCTGTATATCAAAAGGGTTTTAAAAAGTAAATTTATGATTATCTACATAAACTCTGATTTAAATCAAATGATTCAAACATAGTATTTAGTGTTCAGTTCCAGACAAATACATAATATAAATTAAATATAACTTACTTCCTTCTTAAGTTTAAAGAAAGAAACACCTCAGGTTTGTAACGGCTGAGTATCTAAAGATCTGCTTTGCCCTACCAGAAAAGAAAAAACAACAATCTAAAACCAAGAACTCCAATTCCCTATAAAATATCCTATGATTTTATATTTGTAGTAGTATCTTCTTTCTGTGGTACCTGGGTTTACCTTTTTGGGTAAGATACATTAAGAAAAAGTTCTTTGTCTTCATGGGGTGGTAGTTCTTTGCTTTGCTGTGTTCTCTCTAATTACACAGTGTGACGAGGTGTGCGCTAGAGCCGTGCTTTGATGAAGAAGGTGCAGCATCTGTGTGTTTTTGTTCTAAGCTCAGAGGGATTTAGTAATTGACTTCATCTTGCTTTGGTCATTTATATAATTGAAATCCTGATCAGAGCCGCTGAGAATAATTTGGGTTTTGATTATTGTCTCTTGTATATGTTGTTGGTATTAAGAATTATCTTTTGTCTTTTTTTCTTGTTCAGCTCTGTGGAATTTACATTTGCTCTTTGGTGTTTTCTTATTTCTTAAATGGATTATTAAGAAATTTATTGTAAATTACATGAACTAAAGATTTGTAATCTGTTACCCTCAAAGGTTTTTTTTAAGATTTTATGTATTTACTTTGAGAGAGAGCAAGCATGCACAAGTTAGGGGAGGGGCAAAAGTAGAAGGAGAAGCAGGCTCCCCACTGAGCAGGCAGCCATGCAGGGGAAACAGGGTTCAGTCCCAGGACCCTGGGATCATGACCTGAGCTAAAGGCAGATGCTTAACCAGCTGAGCCACCCAGGTGCCCCTGCCCTGAGAGGTTTAACTGAAGTGTCATTAGATCTTCAAAAGGCTGATTTTCACAGAGAGTAAAGAGGAAGTTTTGGGGTTTTTTAAGGGTTTTCAAAATATTTTAGCCCCTGTTGGGATGTTAAGTAGGGTTTGCTAGGAAGCCCAAAATCTTGCTGGAATGTTGTGTTTGCTAAAAGCCCAGGTTACTGGCCCTAGACTTAAAACCACTGCGATTGAGGTGAAGAGCTATTCTCAGAATCAAAAGCATACAGCAATTATTTATTCCAGATGAAGAGGCCAGTGATTATGGATGAGAATTAACATTCTTGTATAATGGTATAAGAAAATGTAACTTTGAGCTGGACATTTGTAGAGAGGGGAATGTTGTGATAGAAGAATATTCTTAGCAAAACAAAGTAGTTTCTTTTAAAAAAAAATGACAGGAAAGCAAGTCGTTTTGTATCCTGATTATTATTAATGTGAAATTATACCATAAGATTTTTAAAAAACCATCTTTTAGTTCCCTGGAGAAAAAGGTGTGTTTTGGCAGATTATATTGTTATTATGTGACTAGAGGGTTCTGTGGCCAAATAAGTTTGGGAAATGCTCTGTTAGGTTACTCTAGGCTTTTCTGAATCTTTGTGTGGTTTCAGTTTCTGAGAAGGGCCTATCTTGTCTGTGCTGTTTCCCTGATTTATTGTATACGGTTTGTTTTTTGTTTTGTGGGTTTTGTTTACAATAGGTATCTTGTGGGATTTTTATTCTGAGAAATATACTTAGGGAAGCACTACCCTGGAGTGGTTTTGCTTGCTGGTGCTAATTGCAAAGGTTTCCTGTTGTCAGGTGCCCCTCTATTGAGTGGTGATCAAAAATGGGAAGATAGGTTAGGACTGCCTTGGACCATGAAGTTGAAGGGAGGGGGAGCATGGGTTTAAACAGTTTGGTTATTTAGGCTCCTGTAAGGCCCCTGGTCAGTTAGTTTCTTTCCCTAGAATCCCAGCTGGCTTGGAACAGCTGTGCAGGGACATGACCAGGTGGCTCCAGAGAACTCAGCAGCATTTAGGAATCTCTGAGACAGTGGGGACCAACTTGCAATTCTGGAACAAATTTTCAGATCATTTTTGGCTGTGCTTTAAAAGTGCCAAAAAGGTGATGGGATTTATAGCATTAAAGTCACATATAAGCTGCTGCTTTTATGCATATTTAAATATATATACATGTATATGCGCATATAGACGCACACACTATTGTAGAAAGTTTACAGTTGCTTCAGTGACAAAGCAAAAGAAATTTAATATTTTCAAGTTCTATTCTAGTCTGAAGCTATGTTCTAAACAAGGATTTTATGTTTGTGTGTACATTTTCTAGAATAAGGGTTTACCGTTTTCATTAAATTCTAGAGGCTTCGATATCCTAAAAACTTTAAACATCACTAGACCTCCAAATTTCAGAGGACTAAGTGTATGTGATTTCATCTCAAAGTATAAAACTGGATTTCTAATCAGGCATAAGGATGCTCTTTGTTTCTTCTCTGCAGAGTGTACAGTTACCTATTGGAACTTCACACTTTGGATGTGTATTTGATGGAAAGCTTGCCTTTGGTCTTTGCATTGTGTAATGGTGAACATCTAGCCATGTGAAAAGCAGTTGGGTCTTTGCTGTGATTCTTTAGTTTTCCTCATGCAAATTCAGAGAATTGCCTTTTCATCATTTACTTTACGTATCCCGGATTCTTCGAAATCAAGAGAAATGACTTGCTAGAGTTTGCATCAGTCCTCAGCAAGTCATGCACTTTACAGAGGGCCAGGCTCGCCCGTCGTTCTTCGGACTGCTGGCTCCTTCGCCTGCTATGCTGGGGTCTCTTCATCAGAGAAGGAAGGCTGTACCCAGGCTTTTATGTTGATTTCATGAAGATGAGCTTTATTCCTCTTCTGACTTAATGTTTTAGTTTGTATGATAGGAAATTACATGTTTCCATTTTTCTGTGCATCTTGAAATGGAAATTTGAGGTGTTTCTAATGTCACTTTGGCTTTCTAGAAGATTGAGCACAAAGAAGATTAAGAAATATATGTGTACATATATTGGTTTTGTTCCACCAACCTTATCTTTGGTAAATATTTTAAACATCTCTACTGGTGTACAAATACTATAGTTTTGT
Organism: Mustela putorius furo; assembly: GCF_011764305.1. Taxonomy (NCBI): domain Eukaryota; kingdom Metazoa; phylum Chordata; class Mammalia; order Carnivora; family Mustelidae; genus Mustela; species Mustela putorius. Next base: position 22,094,269 of record NW_025422471.1, read on the forward strand.
TGTAAAGATCTTAAAGCAATGTTGGTCATAATTGAAATATTCTGGTCATGCCTAGTGTGAATATATTTTACTCAGAGATTATGTATAAATACCCAGAAGTGGTAGTGATGATCAATGTTGTAAAGAATTTATTCTGATAAGTGAGAAACTGGATATAATATCAAAATAGCTATTTTCACAATAAAATCTCAAATTGCCTGAATATTTATTAATTTCGTATTTAATGTTATTTATTCCCTGAGGTAAATATTTTCACTGGGAAGAATTTTTCAGCGGTTGAAAGTGGTTATTCAGTGCTGGGAGTGAACTTGATAGGAGGCTGTTCTTTAGAAAATGTTTATTCTTTTTATAGTGAGTTGAGATCCCTTGTGCTCTTTCTACCCCATGCTGAGGCAGGTTAGAGGCCGCCTTGCTCAGGCACTGGTATGCGAATGACTCACCTCACACAATTTTTCAGGGCTACAGTTGGCTCATCCCTTTGGCCCTATAAATTTCTTTTAAATTTTCCCTTTTGCCCACCTAGACAGTCCAGCAATATTTCATGTAACTGAATGGAAGGCATACACTGAGGAAAATGCAGTTTTAGTGAGGGGCTGGGGTGCATGTGATGGGGGAAGATATTCATGTTTTTTTGCTGCCCCCCCTTTTATAAATGAGGTAGGATACATGGGATAGAGAATCCTGTTATAACTTGAGTCAAGTAAGGGCAGCTTCCCTGAGGGGGTGAGTGTCTTTATCAGTAGAATCATTTTTTAATTGAGTATAACTTACATATAGCAAAATGCATTGATCTTCCAAATAGAGCTGTCAGCTATGTAAGTCTCTCACACAAAAAACTGGCTTCATCATTTATACTTCTATCCCCAAAGCACACAAATCTTAACTGCATATGAACTCTGGGTTCTAGGTGAAAGGTTCCTGGGGAAATTGAGGCAGAGGTAGTGATTGCGTGCTTTTTGCCAGAGAGCAGGGAAGAAGAGTTGCTACTGTGGGATAATGGAAGTCCTTTGAGGAAAGACAATTCTTTGGATTTCTAACGCTGAGAACCACACAACAGAGATCTCCAGAACTTGTTTCTTAGTTGCTGAGCTCAGAGATTCGACTTTGGTCTTGGGGTTGTTTGGGGACTCTTAGTGTGACGTCCTTCAGTGGATGGTAGACTATGAAATAAACTGTGCTCTCGTTCTCTTTTTCCTTTGCACTAATAGCAGCTGTCCCTAGGAAAGCTTTGAAGTTTCACCATCTTGGGATCTCGTCCTAAGTGATTCTCCGTAGGAGGAACATTGAGATAAAGGGGCACCCGCCAGATCACCGAGTGTGGCAAAATGTGTTGGAGACAAGCATATATGACAACAAGAAGGAGAGTGCTGGGGAGGAATATAAGGATTTGTCTTTTCTCAAAAGCAGTTTGTAATTCAGTTCCTAGGTATAGAGCAAGGAGAAGCTAGTCCCTTCTTGGTCAGACAAGAGCTTCAAGACAAAGAGTGAGAAAGCATGCTTCATTTCTCCAGGTACATTAGTCAGCCTCCTGGAATGCATGAGACATCTGTGATGAAGACATGAAGACAGCTGCGCATCATCAAAGACATTTCTAATTTTTAATGCAGCCAAGTTGAGGCTCCAAAAGTTGTTCTTTTCCAAGTGAGACAGAGCTATTCTATTTATTCTACTTTTTGAGTAAGCAAGTGAAAACAAAAGGAAAAAATTAACATTTATAAATACAATGAAGGATTGGTTCCTCAGATCCCACTTTGGGGAAGATGGTGCTTTTAAGAGTTCACATTTTGAAAAAGGAAATCTTTTGGGATTGAAGAAAGTATGATATTGTCCAAATATCACAGTTAAGACCAAACAGATTTCAGTTTTATGTTAAATGCACAAGCAAACCGACTTATCTGAAGACTCTCAGCTTGTGTCTGATATGCGTCCCAGTTTTCTCCAGGAGGGGGGAAATTGCCTTTCACATTTAGTGAACACGATTTGGTTGGTATTACGTAAAACAGCCAATTCCCAGGGTGACTACTGCTAAAACAGGTCAATAGATTTAGTCAATATGTTTCGAAAACAGTGTAAAGGGATATAGTTGGTGCAAAAATGAGGAGGAAAAAGAACCCAAGAGAAAGGGACTCTAGAAATGATGTCCCTGGGGTTCTGGGGAAGAAGCTGGAGGGAATGTAGAAAGACCATGGATGTCAGAGTTAGCAAGCCCAGCTTAACACAATATACTGAATGGTGATTTTGAGCAAGCCATTGGATTCTTAATCTGCATTGATGTTTATGGCAAGGCAGAGGAAAAACCAGATCTGAGTGTATGAAGAGTTTTATGTGTTTGGTTTCTTTTAATTATTATTATTAAATGTGAAACCTACCCAAAAACCCCACCTCTTCTGAATAACGTCTGTTAACATATTGGCATCTGTGTTTTCAGTCTTCTGTTTTTTATACAAACACATAGACAATCCTGTATATATTGTAATCCCATAGTATGTTCCATTCTGTAATATGCTTTCTCATTTACTATTCAGAAAATCTTATAGGTCATCCCTTATTCTACATGATTTTCAAAGGCTGTGGGCAATTTCATTGTCTGCAGCACTGTGTATTTCATTCCCTTGCGATGGACATGAAGGTAAATTCCTCTGTTAATGGTCCTTGTTACATTCTATCAAACTGCTTCTCAGGAAGCCCGCCCCACTTGATCTCCTGTGCCCCCCTACGTGGGGGAGCCTCCATGACTGCAACCTCCCCAGTTTCTCTGGTTCTCTTCGCCTTCACCCTGTGAGAGGTAACAAATAGCCTGTTTATCTATTTAACATGTGTTTGATAACTACTGTGGTTGAGTATTTCCCCTTATGTCTCTAGGCCATTTGTGTTTCCCCTGTGAGTTCTCCATTCATCCTCTGCATAAAAGTCCAATTAGTGAACTTCACTGAAACCCTGTTTTCTTAGCTGTAAGATGGGGTTTCCATGTGGCCTAAAGGGGATAGCGCGTTGCCCATCCTGACCATGTCAGCTGCTCGACAGTGTTATTTCCTTTCATGGTCTTTCCTGGATTAAGAGCTCCTGGGGGACGGAGACTCTTCTTCATTGTGCCTTAGCAGTGCTTGGAACATAGAAGGAGCTCAAAAAGGTTTTGAAGAAGGAAGAATAGCTAGAATTTGAAAACATTTTGAGTATATCAGGAAAACGGGTGAGAAAAGTTGAAGCCAAGATCCAGTGAATCAGCAGTGAGAAAACTGGTGGGCTACTCAGAAGCTTACTATTAAAATGGAAGAACTTAAGTTTTCTTCCTAAAACTCTACTAAGAAACAATTTGTTGGGGCACCTGGGTGGCTCAGTGGGTTAAAGCCTCTGCCTTTGGCTCAGGGCATGATCCCAGGGTCCTGGGATCCAGCCCTGTCGGTCTCTCTGCTCAGCAGGGCGCCTGCACCCCCCCCCCCCCACTGCCTGCCTCTCTGCCCACTTGTGATCTCTGTCAAATAAATAAATAAAATCTTAAAAAAAAAAAACCCAACAATTTCTTGTAGACTGAAATGGCTACCGGACACTAAGTACTTATTATATTCAAGGATATAAGTAGCCTTGACAAGTTGACTAATTTTTTTTTTCTTTTTGTAAGCAAAAGGATATTTTAAGTAGGCTAGGAAAGGAGACTAAGGGGATAAATAGTTAAATTTCTTATACAGTGAATAGTAAATTTAAAAAATTATTAATCCTGATTTTCATATATTAGATTTGCCTAGTCTGGGAGTAATGTGTAATAATAATGTAGGTGTATTTTTTAAATGGTTGCAGTTTAAAGTAACCCAGTGTCGTGGTGCCTCAAATGCAAGGAAGAAGATCGGTGTTAGGTCCTGTTTTATTCAACATGTCCTGTGACTGGGGGGAGAAGGAGTCAGTGGTTTGTTGATGAGATTTGCAGATGGCTTTGAATTGAGAGGTATTGTAAACAGCAGGAATGACAGAGAAATGATACAAAAGGAGCTGGAAAGGTTAGGAACATGGACAGGAAATCAAATGATTCAGGCTGTAGTAAGCAAGCCAATCTGACATGTGAGGCCAAATAAGAAGAAATACAGATACACCACGAGAGAGACAGACATGGAAAATAGTCATCTCGAAGGAGGCTGGGGGTGGCACCAAAGGAGAACAAGAAAGGGGGGAGGTAAGAACCAGCGGTGGTTGAATGCCTGCTGTGTGCCCTGCACTAGGATTTGGTACTTTCTGTGTTGATTCCTTTCTTCCACCCCTGCCTCCCTATTCTGTATGTCACTCTGTGCTCCTGTTCCTCAGTGCTCGTCACCATAACTCTAAGTGTGCTCTTCATCCCCTTTCTCTCTCTCGCCCATCCCCCACCCACCACCCCTCTGGCAGCCACCAGCTGTTCTCTGAATTTATGAGTCTGTTTTTTGGTTTGTCTCTCTTTTTCTTTGTTTGTTCATTTGTTTTGTTTCTTAAATTCCACATGAATGAAATCACAGGGTATTTGTCTTTCTCTGTCTGACTTTGTTTCACTCATCACTGTACCCTCTAGGTCTATCCATGTTGCAACTGGCAAGAATCTCATTTTTTTTAATGGCCGAGTAATATTTCATTGTATATCTATCTATCTATCTATCTATCTATCTATCTATCTATCTTCTGTATCCATTCATTTATGGATGGACACTTGAGTTGCTTCCATAATTTGGCTATTGTAAAGAATGCTGCAGTAATCATAGGGGAGCATATATCTTTTCAAATTAGTGGTTTTGTTTTCTTTGGAAATGCTAATTGGTATAGCCACTGTAGAAAACAGTCCTATGGAGGTTCCTCGAAAAATTAAAAATAGAATTACCATATAATCCAGTAATTCCACTATTAGGTATTTACCCAAAGAGAATGAAAGCATGAATGTGTTGATTTCATTTTGACCAAGGTTAAGCAATTCAGTGCTGTGTGAGATAAAAGAGTTTCTGAGGAATAATTATGCAAAAAGTTCAGTACTTAAATAAAAGCTCACCCTAACTCTGTTGTTCCTATTGTTAGGGTTACCAGTATTGGAGAGCACTATGGAAATACCCTGGAACCTTCAAAAAGCTCTAGTAGGAACGGTCAGTTTCTACATTCCTACCCCAGGCATTTCTTACTCAGTGGGTGTTTTCTGAGAATTTTTGGCACAGTTTTCTCCAGGCTATCCTAGTTGCCAGCAGTATTGAGGGGGTACCACAGAACGTTTGGAGAGTAAGCACATAAGTGTCTCACAGTGGCTACCCCATGAGGTAATCTGTTCCTACCAGCCATGCCCTTCTCCTCTCTTCCAGTGCCCTTATGTTAAGCTCTGAACATACAGCTCCGATCCCGGCCCTTTGCTTGGATTTCCTACTATTCCTTATCCTTCCCTCTTGCTATAAAAGTCTAGCCACCATTCGTATATCCTCTAGGTGTTAATAAACTAAATCAGATTTATTGGTGGATTGGCTTTTAATTTAAGAATCTCCATTTTTTTTTTTTTTTTTTTAATGGAGCCACTCATTTTTTTCAGTTTCAAGGGCATGAGGAATTGGGTCAGAGCAAGGTTCCCATGGAGATGAGGAGGAAGAGAACCAAAGTGTTCCAGGGAGGACAAACCCTGAGCAAACAATGTTCAGTCTATTCATTCTCCATCCTGAGGACAAGACCAGAATACTGTGCAGAGTTTATGCTGAAGGTGTGAGCTGGAAAGGACAGGTGTCTAGGATATAGTCATTTCTTTATTCACCAAGTATTTACTGAGTATCTCCTTTGTTCCAGGAACTGCTCCTGGAACTTATGATGTATCAGTGAATGAAATACTGCCCCTGTGTCACTTACATTGTAGCAGGGGAGACAATTAGCAATGAACCTGATGAATAAGCAGGTTACATAATATAGTAGAGGGTGACAAGCACTATGGAAAAAGAAAAAAGTAAAGCAGGACAAAGGGGCTGGGAGTGCTGGGATTGGGGGCACATGACAGTATTAAATATGTCAGGGTAGGCTTTGTTGTGAAGATGACATCTGAATAAAGACTTGAAAGAGTGTTGGGTTGGCCTTCCAGATACCCGACAAAGAGCATTTTAGACATAGAGTATGGGTGGAGCGACAGTTTTAAGGAAGGGCTTGTCTAATGTGTCTCAGAAATAGTAAAAAGGCCAGGGTCTCTGGAGCAGAGTGAGCAAGGTGGAACGTAAAAGAGATGAGGTCAGTGAACTGAGGGGTAGGAGCAAACCAGGTAAGAGCTGACAGGCATTTGCAAACCTTTGGCTTTTACTATGAGCCATTTCAAGGTTTTGAGTAAAGAAGTGATGTCACTGATTACTTTTCAAAAGTACTGTTTGAGCTGTGGTACTGAGGATGGGTACGTGTGTAAGCAGGAAGACAAGTTGGGAGTATGTTCTAGTAACCTAGCCAGGAGGTGGTGGTGGCTCAGATGGATTAGGATGGTAACAATGGAAGTAGTAAGAAGAGACTGGACTCAATCTGTGGGTACTACCCACCAGACTGCTTGGCTAATTAGATGTGGGCTGTAAGAGAAAGAGAAGGCAAGGACAATTTTGAGATTTTTTTTTTTTTGGCATGACTACCGGATGGATTGAGTTTCCAGCAACTGAGTGGGGAAGGCTATGAGTAGAACAGCTTTTAAGGTGAGTCTGGGAGTTCCTTGTTTTGACACGTTGAGTTTGTGATGTCTATTTAACAGCCAAGTAGGAGACCTTGAGTTGGAGTTCAGGAGCTACAAATTGAAGAGTCATAAAGAGGATAGAGATGTTATTTAAAACCATGTGACTAAATGAAATCACCATAGGTTTAAGTTGTAGAGAAAAGGACTGAGACCAGAACCCAAGGACATTCTGAAGACTACAAGATCATGGAGAGAAACAGCAAGGAAGCAACAGGAGGACATCAAAAGAATGTGGCATCCTCGAAGCCAAATGAAAAAATGTGTATCAAGGAAGAGGGAGCAATTGCAGTGAATGTGACTGATAGGTCATAAAAGATGGGGACTGAGACTTGTCCACCAAATTTAGAAAAATCATTGATGATCTTGAGGAGCAGTTTGGGTGGGTGTTGGATATGGGTAGGTTCAAAAGAGACTAAAAGGAAAGGTACTGGGTAGAGTGAGAAGAAGCAAATGATGAATATGGTCATTGTAAAAAGTGTTGACATGACAAGACTGGGAAAGACATCCAGCGGTAAAAATGCCTTCCTCTGGGTCCTTGTGGTCCCATCAAGTCAGCATGCAGCCGGCAGTGTTGAGCTAGGTCATTAAGAGATCTTCCCCATTAAGAGAGATCCAAATGGGGTTTACAGAATTTGTCAAGGGACTTCTTATTCATTACAAAAATATTGCTATTTGAAACATGGGCTCTTTGTCACAATGATGACCTCAATTATTTTCTTTTGCAAATAAGGCCTAGCATATTAACACATCAAGTATTAGTTAAGCCAGATGATACAGAGACGAAGTCAGTCACTGGAGTATTTTCTTTGTTTGGAGGATTTTTGCTTCTGTGGTTTGGGTAGTAGAATTTGTTTCTTCTACCTGGGCCTGGGGCCTGGAGAACTGAGCCCAAATGAAGTAAATCTGCATCTTTATTTTCCATGTGAGCTACTTAATGACTGTGTGCATTCATCAGGGGACAGGAGGAGAACATAGTCGAAAATTAAAGGGTTATCACTACAGAAAGCGCTGAGAATGCTGTGTGAAGCAGAAGTACATATTAGGAAAAATGTAATGTTTTAAAGGCACAGATGTGTCTGGAAACAACCCAGAAGCCTGGGTGTCATTTTCTCTCTCCGCCACTGTATCTAGTCAAGCACCTACTCCCCTCCATTCCTCCTCGTGATGATCACTCCAGTCTAAATAGTTCTGCTGCCCCATGGCCTTTTCTGTCCTGGGTTGCTGCTGCAGATACACCATTGGTCTCTGACCTTCTGGGTTTGCTCCCTTCCAAACCATTCTCTCTCTCTCTCTCTCTCTCTCTCTCTCTCTCTCTCTCTCTCTATATATATATATATATATATATATATATATTTAAAGATTATATTTATTTATTTGACAGAGATCACAAGTAGGCAGAGAGGCAGGCAGAGAGAGAGAGGAGGAAGCAGGCTCCCTACGGAGCAGAGAGCCCGATGTGGGACTCGATACCAGGACTCTGGGATCATGACCTGAGCCAAAGGCAGAGACTTTAACCCACCGAGCCACCCAGGTGCCCCTCCATTCTCCATACTCCATCATTCAAGAGTGATCTTTCTAAAGTGCAAAATGGTCATGCATCATTTTTGCTTACTACCTTTTAGTGGCCCCTTGTTATCAAGTCCACACTTCTTAACTTAAAAGACATTGAATTATCTGGTTCATGTTCACCATCTGGTTCATGTCCTCACCATTTAAGATCCAGCAACCAAAACCAGAGAAATCTCCAGATTTATCCCATGCTTTCTTTTAAGTCTTTGGATGAGGAGGCTCCAGTGAGTAATGGAAGAAGGCACAAAATCAACGGAACAAGACTAAACAGAATTAGATCTTCAGGCTCCACTAAAATAGAAATGGGAGGAAAGTCCTTTGTTTCAGTATTCATTATGTTCAAATCATACTAGATGTTTCTATTTCCCCTAGTCTAACGCACATGAATAACAGCACTGAGTATAAGTCATTTGTTGGGTTTTTTTTTTTCTCCTCAGCTTTGTGAACTCTCATGGCTCAATCCCTGGCCCCGTTTTTTACACTTTACTCACTTACCTTGCACACCTACTTTACACACATTTCCTTGTCTTTTCCATTCTCCAGTCTATAAATACTGCCTGTATTTTGAAGTTTCACAGACTGACGTCTCCAGCCCAAGCATCTCTCCTGAGATGAGATTTCTATCCAGAGATGCCAAAAAGGGTCTGTAGCAATCTCAAAATTTTATCTAAAGCTGAACTCTGATCCTTGCTCTGCCAAGACTGCTTCCTCTGCTAGTTTTCCCCACCTCAGTGTCACCTAAATTACTCCATTGCTGAAATCAGACATCTGGAAATTTACCTATTTTTCCTCAGCAAGAAAACCTATGAATATGCCAGGTATTGTCTGAAATATTTCCATTTAGTAACCTATTAAATCCTTTTAACAAATCTGTTAGGTACTGCTGTTACTGTCATCCACTTTATAGATGAGGAAACAAATGCACAGAAAGGTGAAATAATTTGCCCAAGATCACGCAGTGGTGTAATGGTGAAATAGGGATTTAAACTCAGACATCTGCCTTCAGGGGCCATGTGCTTAACCTCTATACCAACTATTTTTCTTGGTACCTTCCTCTGATTCACCCCTACATTCAGCTTATCGGAAGTATGATTTATTCTACTTCCAAAAATACCCTGAATCCATCTGCCTTTTTCCATCACGGGTGCCCTAGCCTTTGGCCAAGACTGTCATAATAATTCCTTGGAGATTCTCCAGTGCTACTTTTGTCCTCTTGTCTACTCCACCTCAGCTGGCCAGCCCATCATTCTTCCCCCAAAAGCCAAATCTTAAGTTAAATGTTTTCATCTTTCTTGGAGAAGCCTTCCTTGACCACCATGCTAGAATCACCCTCCCCCCGCATAACTCCTTCTCAGATCACTCTATTCTTTTGTATTATAGTACATTTCATAATTGACAATTAGACATTGGTGTCTATGGTGTTTTAAAGTAAGCACCCTGAAAACAAGGATCCATTTTATTTTCCACTGTCTACTGAGTACCTAGCCCAGAGCTTAGCCCTTAATAGTTAGTAATATTTGTGAATGGATGGAGAGGTGGATAGATGGATGGATGGATGGGTGAGTGAGTGACTAATAGTAAGAAGTGATTACATTATTTTATTTTATGTGTTATAATGAAAGTATAGTTTCACTTCTTTATAATGGGCTAATAGGAGGAGCCCTTATGAATAAGTGAAAAATGTATGATTTTTAAAAATGAAATGCAGTTTTATTGTTTCAGTGAAGGACACTGTATCCCTCTAGTAAGCATGCTACCCATTGCTCCCCCCTGCCCACTCCGTTCTAAGAGGGTCCATCCCTACTGTCATACCCCTAACTCAGCTCATTGGATCAGGGATAGAAACTGGCCCGAGATTCTCCCTGTTCAGAATTTAGAATCAGGAAACTAAGAAACAGATCTTTAAGGGAGGGCTATATTCATTCATCCTTCAAATACTCATAGAGTATCTGGAATGAACTGATCTTTAGGGATAGAGTGAACAGGACACATCTCTCCTTAAAGGCATTGATGGTTCATTGGAGAAAACTGATAAGTCAATCTGCTGTCACAGTTCAGCGTGATAAGTGCTGTGACATGGAAATTACCAGGGAATACATAGCACGTGGGACAGGTACCTCATGCAGTCCTGGGAAGGCAGAGAATGCTTCCTAGCAGAAGTGATGTCCTGGCCAAAAGAGAGCTTAAGAAATTGAGGAGATGGTAGGGGTGAGGGACAAGGGTACTCTAAGCACAGGGAACAGAAAATGCAAACGTAGTACCTTCCATCTGCGTGCATGGGGAGGGAAGATTACGCTGAGAGGTGAATGTGGTCTCTATCATGAAGGCCCTTGTCAGTCTACAGAGTTTGGATCAAGGGATTTTAGCAGAGGATGACACGTTCAGATCTGTACTCTAGAAGGGACCCAGTGGCCTCAGTCGGGGGAACAGACAGGAAGCAGAAGTCCCAGTTAATAGATGGTTCTAGAAATCCAAACAAGAAATGATGACAGCAGGAATAAGTTGGCAACTGTGGGAAGAGACAGAGTGGATGGGGAAAGTCATATATAGAATCAGGATGGATGAGGGAGAGAGGAAGGAAGGACATGTGCAGGTTTATGGCTTAGCTAGCAGTAGATTGCGAGGTCACCCGCCAGGCAGGGGGCACATGAGGAAGCCCACAGAAGAAGTCAGGGCTGAAGACTCAAATGTAAGCATTAGCTCCACCGAATCAAGGAAAGCTTTGGGGGTTATTACCCAGTCAGTTTACAGAGAGTGAGAACAGAGAGGTCCATGGATGGAATCCTAAGTAACTCCACTTTTTTTTTTTTTTTTTAAGATTTTATTTATTCACTTGACAGACAGAGATCACAAGCAGGCAGAGAGGCAGGCAGATGGGGGGGTGGGAAGCAGGCTCCCTGCTGAGCAGAGAGCCCGATGTGGGGCTCGATTCCAGGACCCTGAGATCATGACCTGAGTCGAAGGCAGAGGCTTAACCCGCTGAGCCACCCAGGCCCCCATAAGTCCACGTTTTAAGTAGCAGGTGAGGAAAAGGAGCCAACAAAAAGGATTTGATAAGTGGTGTCCTGACAGCCATTTATACTCAAGGAAAGAGAGATGTCAGGGACATGAATGGATAAGCCCCCTTTCAGAAGGGTCTAACGACTTTCACTGCTCTAACAAAAAGACCCAGGCAAGGACAGCTTCAAAGTAACTCACTGCCTGGGATATCTAAGACACAGGACAATTTCTCTTAATTAAATAAACATTGTTCTTAATTATCTTACTTAAAGTATTCATCTGTCTGTCCTTAAGAATGCTAAGATAAACTTCCTTCTAGTTCCCTAGCCTAAAACCTTAGAAATTCTCCAAGAGTGGAGTCTGGATTCATGAGGGTTTTCTGAATTTGGTTTTCAAATGTTATTACACATCAGTTCGTGAAGTGCACTTGAATGTCAGAGTTGAGAATGTGGAAAAAAGGAGACATAAGGAAAATTTATTTTAAAAATGTTTTTCAACTTTAAGAAAAGCATCTAACAACTCACTAAGTTTAGCATTTCGTGTGTGTTTATGACCTGTCAAAAACTGCCAGAAATTTACTTGTGAGCAAGAAGAAAAAGATGTTGCCTGTTTGTCATCTCTCAGAGTGTCCAACTTCTGAAGGCCACTTTGCAACCAAAAAAGAACTTTCCTTCATCCGTGGACGTACGTGGAAGAAGATGAACATTAGTAATAGGATCCGGGCCATGTAATGTTCATTAAACAATTAGATGCTGATGCCAGCAAGTAATCGCTTTTTTCCATTTTATTTTCAACAGTTGGAGTGTTCCTAAGAGACTGGCATGGGGCTGGATCTGGTATTTTCATCAGAATTTTAGTGTATTTTCAGTATCGGTAACATCTCCCTCCCTCCTACTTACATTCAAGCAATACATTCTCCCGGGTCTGATTTGTACTCCTTCTTCTGAATGTTTAGTCAATTTAATATACACAGTGGACATATTCTGGGGAAAAAATGCTGGGCTTCTCAGCAGAGTCATTTTAAAGATTAGGTGTTGTTTAAAAACCAAAGCATACCATGCGTCACAATTACAAAGCAGGAAATACAGTGCTCTGCCCTATATAATTAGAACTTTTCTTGAAGGACTCTTGTTTTTTGACCTTACAAGCGCTCAACTTCTCTGCAGACAATTTGGTCACGTCCCTCTCAAGTTTCAGGTCCTGGAAAAACTCAGCACCGTTTACTGAATGCTTTCCACTTAAAGCTGTTTCACTGGGTGATCATTGGAATGGAAAAGAAAGCTCCGTATGAAGTCAGTCGTGGTCAAGGCTACCTATTCTGGGGTTCAGGACAAAAGGTCTGAGTCTTGCCAGATGCCTGGTCAGAGCACCAGCCCAGCCTGTCCCCTGCTGGAGGAACAGAAAGGGGCAGCGATGGGCGAGTTGGCAAGAGTCCCAGTCCGTAAGCTCAAGGTTTAGGAATAGCTGCCTTCTCTTTCTATAGTAACTTGTTTCCCAATGCCAGGGTCTCATTTCTCCAGCCAACAGAAAATACAACAAAGAAAAAAAATGCGCACACCCGCAGTCCCTCCTGGGATCCCACCCCACAACCCCCACCCCCATGGCTGTGCAGGCCCGTGTTTCCAGAACTTACACAGTGCCTCCGTGAGGCAGGAACCGAGTCAGCTATTATCTGCCTGAGTGCAAAGAAGGGAGAACAAATGAATAAAATCATGATAGTTGGCTCAAAATCTTATCCAGCCTGAACACACAGCTCTCCTGCCTTGCTCTAATGCGATTCGGACACCCCGCGTTTGTTAGGAAATACTTCTTACTCCCTCCAGCCACGTTTACTGATTTTCAGGGTCCTACAAGCCTATGGCTTCACACACAGACTGCACACCAATTGTAGGGAAGGACCGGGGCCCTGGGAGAAAAATCTTCCTTTAACCGAAGAAGGAGCTCTGGCCCGGTGAGCTGAGCACAACACCCACTAGGTGAACCATTCTGAGGCCCTGGGTGGGAAGAAGGTGTGCGGAAATGGAACTGTAACCCCAGCATGGGCCCGGGTGAGGCTGTTTGGGGTCTGCATCTTCCTGCCCCTTCCATAAATACGCAGAATGAAGAAGAACAGGACACAGAAGGTGGAGTCCTCCCCCCTCTGCTAGAGAGAGGCCCCGGGGACCACAAAGACACCAAGCAAGGGCCCCAGAACTGCCTGGAGAAAAGAGGGTAGATGGCCCAAAGTCTATGAGACTTTGGCTGGAGCTTTTCAGGTCATGGGAAGTTGGCATCACACTGTCGATGAAGAGGCCCGCAGAGAGGAACAAGACAGGAGCCAGCAGTGGCTCCCAGGACACAGGAAAGGCTCGAGGAGGAGGCTCTGTCATTATGCACGCGGGAACCGACTGGGGAGGTGGCTGCTGTTTTAGTAGAACACAGGACAAGATGTTAAAGACCCTTAACAAGGGTCTGCAAGCTAGAAGGAGCCCAAGCAGTTACAGATATCCATGCCCGTGTCTCTAGGTCACCGTTTTAATGCATGTGCCACGGTAGAATAAAACAAACCTTCCTCCTAGATGGATCTGGGCTTAAATTCCAGGCTGTTTCTGAGCTACCGAGTTCTTTGCAAACTACATCTCTTTCCCCCTCGTCTGTAACTGGGCGGAACGGTTTTTGAAAGTACGCAGTGTATTGGCTGCCAGGCAATGAGGACCCAATCCATGGGAGTTGCTGCTGTGGCTGTTCGTGTTATCGTTATGATTCCTAGTGCTATTATCATCCAGTCCCTTCATTTCACTCGCGGAAAAACCAGGGCAGGAACCAGAAGGTTTTAGACTCTCTTTGGGTTTTTGCAGTTCAGAGCCCTGCACTAGGCCAGTGAAGAGAAGAGCGGACATAATCTAATGTCCAATGGGTGACTTCTGTGAGACCCTGGACACGTGGTCACTCTTTGCTCACTCATCAAAGTCATGCACTTGGGTTGTCATCATTTCTCTGAGGGTATCGGGACTGAGTCTGCAAAAAACGATGCCATTTGCTGAACCCAAGCCGTGAACAGCTGTGCTGGGTTAGAAATAGCTTTTCAAACGATGACTTTCTTTGCCAAGTCAAAGGCACATCCCTTTGCAGGCCTGGAAGCACAGAAGCATCTAAGAGAAAAGCTCTCCTTTTCTGGGGGACACCCAGCAATCGTTCACCTTCAAAACAGGGAAGTGGCCAATGTCTAGGGAACATTCTTTGGCCTGTTTTGGAACAAAGGCACAAATAATGATTCTGAGGAAAGAGAAGCCTCAGCAACTTATTGAGATGAAGCAGGTTCATCAAATCAAAACCCCAGCAGGAACTGTCAGTTACAGAACTTCCAAAGCTCCTGGCCCCCACATCCTCTGTTGCGTGTTGTCAAGAGCATTTGTGGACATGATAGCCAAGTCTGTGTCCCCAAAACCCAGGCCAATGAAAGAAAGCAATGTATTTGGTGGAAAAGCCATAAAAATAAAAGACGTCCTAATAAAGCAGTTGGACTGTTCTCACTGCATTCGGACCAGAAAAGGGAGCTATGGAAAGATTCTGTCACCATCTGTGATCTACTTGCCATAAAATCATAAATCATAGAATGTTGGCGATGGAAGGAACTTAGAGGTACACAGCGCCATCCTTCATCCTTGCCCAAAGGCTTTAAGCTAATGTAAGAACCCAGGCTCCTTGCTCCCAGCTGGAGTCCTCGCCTCCATCCAGGCAGATGCCCCAGAGGTGCCAAGAGCACACATTTCCAGAAAGTCCTCTAAGCACGTTAACGAAGAGATGCCATCGAAACACCAATCAAGACTCGCATCTGGGGCCAGGGACAAGAATGACACTGCACGTAGAATCCAAAGGGACCAGGAAGCCAACCAGAGTATAGGCTGCTTCTAGCTTTGATCAGACTGTGCTTCAGGTTCACTTCCAAGTCCTTAGTTTGAAAACCATATATACTTCCAGGTAGAAACATGGAACAACTGGCTCAATTTCCAGGTCCATCTAGACAAGCTTATTTAATACATAACTTTGGGGCTCCTGGGTGGCTCAGTGGGTTAAGCCTCTGCCTTCGGCTCAGGTCATGATCTCTGGGTCTGGGGATCAAACCCTGCATCAGGCTCTCTGCTCAGCAGGGAGCCTGCTTCCCCCTCTCTCTCTGCCTGCTTGTGATCTCTCTCTAATAAATAAAATCTTTAAAAAAATTTTTTAAAAATAAAATACATAACTTTACCTGAAGTACCTGACAATTCCTGACCTTCCAACTGTTACAAGACACCATTTATAAGTCTGTTTCATTCATAGGAAGAAAAAAAAAATTCCAAGCTCTAGCTCAGGAGGCTCCAACACATCTTCCTCTTTTTCCCATGGTGGTGGTTTCCTGTGCAGTTGCCTGGGACTCCAGGGTCTCGGGGTCAGGGGAAGAGGCAGGAACTCTTCCCCAAACTCTGAGAAGTTGCTAAGTGCTCACTCTCATACCTGGCCCT